>NC_056073.1:10000000-20000000 GCF_016772045.2 Ovis aries | reverse complement strand
CTAGTCTCTGGGACACACAATGAAGAGGGGGCCACTGACTCTGCAGCCAAATGTGATCCAAGAAGATTCAGAAGTAAACAGTACAGCTGCCGAAAGGGCCGGCCCCTTGGGGCAGAGGGACAAGCTGACCCGGCTTTGCATGAGAGGCAGATGACTTCCGACTGCAGGGGAATGTCATATGCCTGGGAAATTACTCATAGCCCTCAGGATAGCTCTCAGCCCTTCTCTCTTGTGCAGGACATCCTTTTAACAAACAAAATCACAAGGAGAGATGAGGCTTAACATGGACCAACCTCCAGGAGAGGGACACAACATAGGACAGGAAATGTACCCTCCATGGAAAACAGCTGATAACTCTCTATGTCAACCAACATTTATTGAGTTCTTGCTATTTATTTGGTGCTGTCCTAGAATCTAATTTAAGCCTGACAACAACCCCTGACAGGGTGGAGGAAGTATTCTTTTTCTCTTCATTTTACAGATGAATAAACTAAGCACAGAGAGGTTAATCACTTTCCCAGAGTCACACAGCTCAAGAATGATACCGAATGCAGTGTCTGACCTAGAACATGAGCACATCGCCACCTCACTTGTTGCTTTCCTGTGATGGAGACAGACTCCCACGGTGGGGAGTGTTCTGAACACAGGAAACAAGAGAGGGAGAATCAGATGACACGAAGGGTGGAGAAGCTAAGACATCTCCAACCTTAATTCCACTTTATAATTTCATCTTGGGGCAGCCCATGCTAGTGTTCTGTGCAAACATGGAACCACTTCCTTTTCCAGTCTCTGATGGAGCATGAAAGGATGCCAGCTTTGCTGAAAGTAGATCTCTCCAATCTGAAAGTTAGACAGCACTCTGCACATATTTTAACTCTACGCTGTTGTCTATCACCCCATTTTATTACTCTGTAACCCTGCAGATGTTAAAGTGGGCTTACAGACGTCACTGGTGGTCCAGTGGCTAAGATTCTATGCTCCCGATGCAGCAGGCTGGGGTTTGATCCCTGGTCAGGGAAGTAGATCTCACATTCCACAACTAAAGATGCTGCAACAAGGACCCCATATGCTACAACTAAGACCCAGTACAACCAAATAAATAAACAGGTTTTAAATAAAATAAAGTGAGCTGGGAGGAGGTAGACAGCTATTACTTCCATCCGACAGATTAGTAAAGGAAGACCGAGCGTATGAGTGATTTTATGACAGTTGCAGAGCAAGTTACTAATAGATGGCCCACTCAAGCCTGTAGCCAGGGAGCCTAAAGTTCAGGCCTCTTTTCTGTCCACTAAAGCAGCAGTTCTCGCATCAGCATCACCTGGGAACCTGCTAGATGTGCAAATTCTTAGACTCCATCCCAGAGCTACTGAATGACAAATTCTGGGGGCAGTGCCTGTGATCTGTGTTTTAACCAATCCCCCTGGGTGCTGATGCAGCAAAGGTGCTGACACACCTTTGGCTAGAGAGTCAGTGTTCGGTGCAGAAGTTGCACCTGCTACAGACTCTTCTCACACCTGTGCATGAAAGGGACTCTTCTTAACCCCTTATGTTTATTTCCAGAACGGCCATGAAGTATATGCTTAGAAGGCTGATAATGTAACACCTTCCCAGGTGGCGCAGTATGGTGCAGTAGTGAAGAATCCACCTGCCAACGTAGGAGACGCAGAAGACTCAGGTTTGATCCCTGGGTCGGGAAGATCCCCTGGAGGAGGAAATGGCAACCCACTCCAGTATCCTTGCCTGGAGAATCCCATGATCAGAGGAGCCTGGCGGGCTACAGTCCGTAGGGTCACAAAGAGTTGGACACGACTGAGCAGCTGAGCACACACGAGGGATAGCCTGGACTACTCAGGCTCTGTTAAGTACTGATATTTTCTTTTAGGGAACTTCTGGAGCCAGCGTTTTCTGGGGCTTGTGTGGACTGAGGATGGGAACCTCAGCTCTCCTTATTTGATCTCTCTTGCAGCTTTCTCACCCCGGGCAGTTTGGTCTCCTTAGGAGCTGTGGAAAGAAAGTATGTCTACAAATACTTTCTTCTACCTAATACTTTCAATTTGTTAATAAGATAATTTTATATAGGAATAGTATATCAAATATATTTTAAAACTTAAAAAGAACTGAGGAAGACCTTTTGAATGATTATTCCCCACCCCCACCAAATGGACACACACACAAATTCGCATACAATTCTGGATGTTTTGAAGGTACTGACAAAATAGTTGTTGAATTTATTAAAGACTTTCCCCTCAAATCAGAGGAGGAAAGCAAATGCTGTTGCTTGGAGAAGCCTTTATTTAAAATTCTTTAACACACAAGATCCTCAAAGAATGATAACACTATTGTGTCCGATGGAAAAACAGGTATTTGAGAATTGGATTCTGATACAAAAAGAAGTGTGCATTTCATTGTCCATGTCTTACCTGCAGTCGAAAGCAGAGAGTTTCTATAGCTTAGTTATTCATTCAGATATTGGTCCATTCATTTGCTTTTGTTAAGTGATCCCCCGTGCTGGGCCAGGCAGGCTCCCAGGCTAACATGGTAAAGGAGGGTCTGCCCACATGGAGCTTACCGTCTTTGAGAAAGACAGTCTGTTAAAGAAATAATTTACAATCAAGTGATATGAGTGCTGTCACAGGACACCCTGGGTACATTGGGAGCATGGAGCAGGGTAACAGAACCATGTGGGGGCAGGGCTATAGAAAACAGAAGGGTCACACAGGAGGCTGGAGGCAAAACGAGGCTGAAGAAAACAGCCCCAAACTACACTGAGCAGCGGAAGCAAAGGGAGGGCCCAAGGGCAGGGGCATTTCTGCTTCTGGCTGACGTCCTTGGGCATCACTGCCTTGACGTTTGGTAAAGGATGGAGGTGATGGTGAAGGTCAAGAAGATCACGCTGGCCACGCCTCCGATCAGCAGGCCCAGGACGCTGCTGTGCACCTGTATGGCCTGACATCGCTCCCCCGTGTAGAAGAAGGCCTGACCTGAGACGCACCTGGGGAGACAGGACAGAGGGGAGGGTGGGAACCACATAAGCCCCCAGGGCTTCCTGACCCAGAGACCGACTCAGCAACAACAGCTTTGTTAAGAGCATTTGCATTCGCTAACCCCCATTTCTTGGCTTTGCTAATTGGAATTTGGTTACCGAAGATGTTGGCTCTAAGTACTGGGAATTCTGTAGTATTGTATCAATGTATCTGCACATTTGGAATTCTCTCAAAATAAAACTTTAACAAAGAAGAAACAAAGTGGAGATCAAAAAATGCTGAGAAGGGAACTTCCTGCTAATCCAGTGGTTAGGATTCTGCACTTTCACTGCAGAAAGGGTTCTGCATTGGGTTGGATCCCTGGTCAGAGAACTAAGATCCCACATGTCACAGAGTGTGGCCAAGAAAAAAATTTAGTAATTAAAGAAAATTTCCTTTACTATTAAAAAAAAAGGGAAAAATAATATAAAAATCCATGATGAATAAAAAAAGTCAAAGTTTAAAGAAAAAAAAGAGGTGAGAAGAAATGTTAATATTTTGAACCAATCAGACCAGCTCCCACATCTGCTACTATTGTGTCAAATGAAAGTGATGCTTCTGTCATCCCATACATCCTTTTATGAAATATTTTATACAAGCAACAAGCATCATCAAAAGAACTAGTAAATGTAACTAAGTACAGACAGTCCGACCGGGATGCAGGTCCCAGCTCCAACATTTACAGACAAATTACTTATGTCTCTAAGTTTCAAATTGCTTATGCCCTACTTATGTCTCTAAGTTTCAAATTTCGTGTGCCATAAAGGAAGGGCCTTTATGTCACAGGGTGGCTGTGAGGAATAATTCAGATCATGAATACATACTGCTTGGGGAAGCACACGACATACAGTAAGCAGCCCCCAAATATCAGATATTTTTATTACTATCATTGAAAACATAACTATGATTATGGGACGAACTAGTGGACAGTAGAAATAATCATAATTAATAACTCATAATAATATCTATAGTCAGGGAAGATTTAAGCTTGGTCCTGAGTCTCACCGTGATGGAGCATGGAAGCTAAAAGCTCTGGGTCACTTTCAGGACCAAGCAGGAGAGTTCAAAATTCCAACAACATTCAAGCTGTTGTTGACGATGCCCCAGAGGAGATTCAGGACTCTTCTGCTCTGGCAGGACCCTTGCTCTGCCCGTCAATTCGGGGCACAGCCTCGAAGTCAAGAGCAGCCACAGTTGACCACCTGATGCTACGGATGCCTGACCTGAGACTGTGCCTTCTAGCAGGGTAAGAAGACATGGGGCTCCTCTCTGCCACCCCTCACCTGTGCCCCCCCATCACCTCGACCACAGAGCCTACCTGCAGCTCACCATGCCCTTCACGTTCACGCAGATGCCCTCGTTTTGACAAGGGTTCGGGTCACACGGGTCTCTGAAGTACTGTGGCCAGTTGTGGTCCTCCAAGGGGCCCGTGTTGTCCACTGACCGCTTCTGTCGGCGGCTCTGCCCCTGGTCCAGGCTGCTCGGGAGGGCTGTCTCTAAGGGGGCCTTTCTCGAATCTTCTGAGGTCTGCTGCTCCTGGCCATGGAGAACAAGGCCTTGGGGGCGCAGCCTGCTGTTTTGAACTTGAACTTCAGTCTGGTTAAGATGGGTGATATCTTGAGGAAATAGACAAAGAGACATGAGGGCAACAATGCACTTCCGCTCCCGGAGAAAGTCCCTGGGCCGCGTCCACCTCTCTTGGACCTCACCTTTAGTGACACAGGAAAGTGGCTTTGAATCCAGTAGATTTTTTTCATGTCAGCTATTTATTTTTTTTATTGATGTATATAGCTGACAGATATTATATTAGTTTTAAGGTGTTCGGCATAGTAATTTGACATTTTTATAGATTACACTCCCCATAGGTGAAGGTGAAGTCGCTCAGTCGTGTCCGACTCTTTGCGACCCTGTGGACTGTAACCTACTAGGCTTCTCGGTCCATGGGATTCTCCAGGCAAGAATACTGGAGTGGATTGCCATTTCCTTCTCCAGGGGATCTTCCCAACCGAGGGATCGAACCCGGGTCTCCCGTATTGGAGGCAGACGCTTTAACCTCTGGGCCACCAGGGAAGCCCTAAGGTTATTATAAATATTGACTATATGCCCTATGTTGTACATTACGCCCTTGTAATTTATTTCATACATAGGAGTTTGTACCTCTTAATCCCCTCCCCCTAATTTGTCCCTTCCTCTACTACTCTGGTTCTCTATATCTGTGAGTTTATTATATTTGTTCATTTCTTTTGTTTTTCAGATTTCACATATAAGTGAAAACATAGAATATTTGGCTTTCTCTGTCTGACTGATTTCATTAAGCATAATACTCTCCAAGTCCATCCATGTTGTCACACATGGCAAGACTTCATTCTTTTTATGCTGTGTTTATTTTTTAAAGGAGTCAAATCATGGTTTTATTTATTCTGACTTAAAAAAAGAAGCATAATGTGAGCATGGATAGACTGATTGAGACTACACGGAAGTCAGTCTGAAAACTGTCACATTTGATTAATTATGCAAAAAGATGGCACTAAAATTGTAGTTTCTTCCAAGGACAGTTAAAATCAAGATAGAAGTCTTTGAAAAAAATGAGTAAAACGTTGTTCCCTTAGAGCACATCTATTTTTTAACCTAGTTGCCCCCCAGAATATCCCCACCTTTCATGAGCTGCTTAATCAGTAGAACACCCAGAACATAGGATTACATATTCAGGAAAGCCAGCAAAATACCTTCAAAGTCCACAAACATTATCAGGTCATCATTTTTAAGGAAGCTTCTCCTTTTCAGCATTTGGTGGGAGATGACAGCACTCCAACCCCAGTCAATGCTTCTGAAACAGTCACAGCTGTTGTCATAGGACCCCACGACCGAGGGCCTGTCCCAGATGATGGAGCCATTTATAGCTGCATAGTTACAGATAACAGAAAGTCACATCATCGCTTTAGCTTTCACTTTCCATTTGTCTTTGATGAGTATAGAGAGTTTTGCTGGATTTTTTAAATTAAAATATAATTGACTTACAATGGTGTGTTAATTTCTACTGTATAGCAAAGTGAGTCAGTTATACATGTATGTATATAAACATTTTTTAAACATTCTTTTCTATTATGGTTTATCATAGGATACTGAATATAGTTCTCTGTACTATACAGTAGAACCTTGTTTATCCATAAGGGCTTTGTTAATCAAAAAAAAATGTGTTGGAAAAAAATCAGGTTATTTACTTTTTCCAGGAGAATTAAAACTGAGAATTGGGAGAGGGAGGAGCAGAGAACCACTGCTCTGAAGGGTCATGGCCCACTCCTGAGTGACTTCCTCAATGAAGGGGAAGAGACAGCTATATCATCTTCCTTTCAAGGCTTACATCTCTTCTTTTGAAAAAAATAATAACTTGCCAGTTCCTTTGTTATGCAAATTTGCTTCCTAGACATACTGGCAATCAGTAGTAATTTAGGAGTCAGTGCATCAGTTTAGCACAGAGCCTCACAAACTCTGAGTATTTAATAAATGACTAGCAGGATCTGTCTTCTTGGACTGAGCTCGGTGAAGCAGAATCTGCCTGATTTGCTTGTATTCTAAGGAATTGGCACAGAATTTGGCACATTGCAGATCCTGTCTAGATGCGCGATGGATGAATTTATGAACACGAGAGAAGATGACATTGAAAATTTTAATTTACCTAGAAAAACGAAGTTGTTACTAAAGGGGAAAAGGAGTAGGGGGGATAAATTGGGAGTTTGGGATCCGCAGCTACAAACTACTGTATATAAAATAGATAAATAGCAAAGTCCTACCGGATGACACATGGAACTAAATTCAACAGCCTGTAATAAACCATCAGAGCAAAGACTATGAAAAAGAATATATATGTATGAGTGAATCACTCTGCTATACACCAGAAACTAACACAACATTGTAAATAAACTGTGCATCAATTAAAGAAAAAAGAAAAATTTAACTTAATGCTCCAACATGATGATATTTTTAAAGTTTATTTTAAATTGGAGGATAATTGCTTTATAATGTAAATTGCTTTACAATGTCGTGTTGGTTTCCGCTGTACAACGTGAATCAGCCATAAATATACATATATCCCCTCTCTCCCAATCCCCAAACCCAGCCCTCCAGGCCATCACAGAGCTCCTGGCTGAGCTCCCTGTGTTATGCAGCAGCTTCCCACTAGCTGTCTATTTCAGGCATGGTAGTCTTAGCAGCAGCAGCAGCAGCAGCAGCAGCAGTGGATATACCAATATGTGCCCAAGAGGGAAGTGTGAGAAGAAAGTTAATTTCTCCTACACAGATGGGAACCGGATCGGTTGGCCTTTCCAGGTGGAGGAGCAGTTCTTCCAACCGCCTACCTGTAGACGTCTGGGTCTTGGAGGTAGTAAACACCATGCTGGAGGACATTCTCTTCCTGACATCGGCTTCTTGATCGAGTATTGTCATGATCACCTGTCTGTTCTCCACTGGCCACTCGAGGACAGCATCGTTCTCTCCACTGCACAGGTGAAAGGTGAGTCCCAAGTACCCAGAGCTCCCAGAGCTCGTTCTGCCCTGAGGGTACAAGCTCAACCCCAGACCGTAGCCCTCTGAATTATAGAATCGAGGGCTCTGGAGTTTGTCCCCTTTCACCGTGTTCTGCAGGACCTGGGAGAAATTCCGGACTGTCCAAACCCCCGTGGGGCATGGGGTTTCCGTCAGAGTGATGTCATCCAAGTAAATTCCCCCACTCGAGTTCTGGGGGTCACCTTTTGTGCCCTGGAAAAGGTAGCGAAACTTCTTTTCCTCTCTGAATGTCACATGGGCAATTTTCCAATTGTGGTCAAAATCTCCTGAGGATAGAGAATAAAATTGGTGACAACTGTGGCCAACATTTTTGGAGCAGTCTTTTGAGCCTGGTACTGTGGCAAGCGCTTTACATGAATGATCTCATGTAATCTTCACAAATGAACACAGGAGAGATCTGCTATAAACTTGTTAAGGAATGTTTCCAAAGTCATATATCTGATATGGGAAAACAGTTAAACAAGAAAGAAAGCAAAAAAGGACCCACTCTGATTTATCATGAAAATCTTAATCATGAATTTGTTTTCTATTATTATTTCATCCTGCAGGTTCTTTCCCCTGGTACAAATGCACCATATCCCTTAATATTAGCACTGCATGCTCCAAACATTTGATAAGACAAAAGTCAAAAGATGGCAATTTCACATGTCCGTATTTACAATCCTTATAACACAGCAAATTCTCGCCTCTTAAAGGGCACCTACCTGTCATCCCTCCATTTAATAAAGATGCTCTGTAAATTTCAGCCAGAAAAGTGAACTCCTCAAAACCATTATTTGTAGCATTTTCTACTCACAGAGTGGCCTGAGTAGAGACAATCTGGGCCCCTGTTCTTCTGAGTAGTCTTTTACAAAGGAAGCCTCCTCCCTTCAAGAGCAGCAGCTTATGGGGACTTTTCTGGTGGTCCAGAGGTTAAAACTCCATGCTTCCACTACAGAGGGCATGGGTTCAATCCCTGGTTGGAGAACTAAGATCCCTCATACGCGGAGGCATGGCCAAAATATTAAAAAATATATATATAAAACCAACATTGACTGGCTTTGGGGACTTCCCTGGCAGTCCAACAGTTAAGATTCCACTCTTCTAATAAAGGAGGCATGAGTTTGATCGCTTGTCAGAGAAATAAGATCCCACAAGTTCCATGGCACAGCCAAAAAAAATGTTTTTTTAAGAAAGAGCAGCCACTTCTTCTGGAAGTACAGAGAATGCTTCCTTTACCTGGATTCCTCATTTAAATTGAGAAATTCTTTGCTGAATGAAAAAAATAGAAAAACACATTTTCCCCTCTCTGTTTATGAATGAACCACCACCACAATAAAAGGAATGTAAGTACTTAGCTTTTATAATCCTGGATCCTGATTTTCAGTCAGATTGCTCTCACATCCCCCTAACTACCTTGGCATTTTATTAATATGATTTTCGTGATCTTTTCATAGAAATACACAAAATATCACTTAGGAATATATAAATGATTTTTAATGAAGTTAATGTATATGAATGGCTTACTTTCCACCAAATTCATGAGTAGGTTTCGAGGTACTTCAGTGTATTAAATAATGGTATCCTTCACTTTGCTGAAACAGATGCAGAAACAGTTGTGGTCCACTATCTAACCACGTTCTTTCCCCCAGCATCAATTCCTGCTTGCTTTAACCTTCCGGTCTCCACCCTTGAATCACCAGTTTTCTCTGTCCTGGCTTTCTCCAAAGTTCCAGAGAAAACTGGATTTTTACATTCCAATTGTTTCCTTTCTTCTTTCCCTGATTGGCCTCTTACAATAGTATAGTTCAACCTCACCTGAAACCGCAGCTTTTGAATGGTTAAAGCATCCATTGAGTGGTTAAAGCATGCCAGGCATTATGCATTTGGGAGACAAGAAGGGAGGCCAAGGAAAAGGAGGAGGAGACAGAGGAGAGGAAGACGGGGAGGATGTGGAGGAATGGAGACAGGCAGGAGGGTGGAAAGGGCGGGGGAGGGGAAGGAGGGCAAAGAGCACAGTCCTGGGTGCGAAGCCCAATCAGTCCCCGCAGGACGCCTCCAGGTACCTTGAAAGGTCTTCACCTTGACCAGCTTGCGCACGTTGCCAGTACTGTCATCCCTCCTGATCCAGACGACCAGTCTGTCTGAAGGGCTGCCTGACATTCTATAGAAAAACTGCAGGCATTGCTGCTTCCTCTTTGGGTAAAGAATCCGAGACTCCAACATGGCCGCCTCCTCCGCTGCCCCGAAGCTGGTGTTCAAGTACATGAAGTAGCCGGCGCCTATGGACAGAGGACCCCAAAGTCCCATCTCTGCCCATCCACACCCCCGGCTTCCCTCAGCCCGGGTAAGGTGACAACGGTGAGCCCCGGCCCTCATCCAGGCAACAAAGGCTGGAGCTCTTTGGGGAAACTGGAAAGGTTGTTTGTCAGCAAATACTTTGTCTCCATAGACAGAACTGCTGGTCGAAGCCGTAGCACTCCACTGTCTCTTTTTGATCACCTTTGTTCCCAAAGCTAGGGAATGTACACCTTTGACTTAAGGAAATACAGGGTTTAAGCAAAGTTTGATGGAATTTAGTGTCTATGAGATGAATTCCATCTTCTTCATTACATTTGTTGTTAAAGATTCATCCCAAGAAAAAGAGCAGGCCTCCTAGTTATGTCAAAAACTGTGGGATTCCAAGTTTTAAGGGTTGGATTTTACATATTCACAATGATAAGGATTCAGTTTCAACCTTTTCTAGCCTAATAACTGGGTATAGATCAGTAGTAAAGAATCACCTTTCCTATGTTGAAAGAAGAGGCATTCAAGGCATGTTAGGGACCAATTGAAGGTTTCTCCTGAATGGAAAGAAAGCCTTGGAAGGACACTTAAAATAGGAGGTAAAGGGTCTATATTTGTGCCAGAGGTTGGGTTCGCCCAACTCAGGTATCTCAAAATTCTCTCCCTTCAAACAGGCAAGTGGCTAAACACATACATCACTTGGAAAACCAGCTCACTTCTTCAAAGTCAAGGGCAATGAACAATTTTCACATATAAAGAAGTCATTTAAACTTACTCCAGTAGTCATGTATGGATGTGAGAGTTGGACTATAAAGAAAGCTGAGTGCCAAAGAACTGATGCTTTTGTTGATATTTTATGGCTTATTTTGCAATAGTTTTCTGAATTAGAATTGATGCTTTTGAACTGTGGCCTTGGAGAAGACTCTTGAGAGTCCTTGGACTGCAAGGAGATCCAACCAGTCCATCCTAAAGGAAATCAGTCCTGAATATTCATTGGAAGGACTGATGCTGAAGCTGAAACTCCAATACTTTGGCCACCTGATGCGAAGAACTGACTCACTGGAAAAGGCCCTGATGCTGGGAAAGATTGAAGGCAGGAGAAGGGAACAACAGAGGGTGAGATGATTGGATGGCATCAGCGACTCAATGGACATGAGTGTGAGTAAGCTCCGGGAATTGGTGATGGACAGGGAAGCCTGGTGTGCTGCAGTCCATGGGGTCACAAAGAGTCAGACATGACTGAGCTACTGAACTGAACTGAACTGAACTGAATACTCAACCTCTTACCAAATGCTCCGCTCAAAACATTTCACCAAGTAAAAAGGAAGTGAACATCTGGTACAGTTCTGCGTTCTGTGACACTATAAATCCCTGCTTCATCCTGCCTCATACATGGGGCACATGCCTTCCTCATTGACTGCAAGCAATGATGTTTAAAGAAGCTTTCCACAAAGCTGAAAAATACAGTAATGGCTTTACTATTTCATCAGGGAAAATTATATTTTCCTGTATGTTCTTCTCAATACTTGATCTTACAAGCCTGAGACTTATGTGTTGTGAATTGCCGAGGGCTTGGGTTAAGGTAAACAAGAGCTCACAGGTCTAAGAAGGTGTCTAGGTGGTCCTTGATCAGGAATTCCACCAGATAAAGTCAGAAGTGTGAAGTGCAAATTCAGATCGGGGAGTTAGGAGACCTGAATTCTTGCCCTGATGCTGCCACTGACTGGGTGTGCACTCATCTTTCTGGGAAGCGGGAAGTGGGAAGTGGCTTCTATCCTTCAAGCTCTTTGGGTCTATGCATCTACCCAAATAATGCAGTGCTCTCTAGCAGAGGAAACCTGGTCCCATTAAGTGCCTCCTGTGGAAGAAGCACAGTGGCTGATCAAGTTAACCTGATAGTTTTTCAAGATCATTCTTCTGGGTCGTGGTCCATTCCTTTCCTACTAAAGTGCTAGAATAGTCAGTCAGCAGATTCTTCTCACACAGAGATCACGTTTCTGTTTAGCTGGAACTTGCACGTTAACCTAGTAGCAAGCCTACAGGAGAGATTAGATTAGAGGCTACAATGGGGATTGAGAGAGAACTTCAGTTATAAACCACCCTTTGGACACTGGAGATTATACATTTAATAATCTGATATGTGACAGAGACTTTCACCCTCTATCAAGGTGGGAGGAAGAGGGGCCATGGTTTACAACCTCTGACAGTCCCCCTGGTGGCCTGGTGTCTTGGTGATAAGCTGGGTTCCTTCTGTGAAGGAACTCTAACCAACAGTCACACAGGTATGGACTAAGGGACTTGATAACAGCCCAATCTTTAAAGGGCAATTATAATCTGTTACCCCACCTGCTTGCAAATAGGGTTGACATGATTTCAATACCAAGCACATAATAAAAGGGTCTTAAGATAGAAATTTAAAGATAAATAGAACCTCCAGAGGAAAGGGAAAGATGGGAGGAAAAAGTAATAGGGAGTGGAGCGGCTGGACTGCCCTTTAAGGCTCTGTATGCTTTAGCTCCTTCCATGCTCACAATGAAGTATCAATAGCTTGATGGCTTGTTATTGTTATTTAGTCGCTCAGTTGTGTCCAACTCTTTGTGACCCCCATGGACCCCAGGCTCCTCTGTCCATGGGATTCTCCAGGCAAGAATACTGGAGTGGGTTGCCACTTCCTTCTCCAAGCTTGATGGCTTACAAAAGCCAAAAGGCTTAACAGCAGCAACAGAAACAACTTCTTGTGGTCACAATTAGCCAGATGGAGCCAGATTTTAAACCCAGGTCTCCCCTGATTTTATGGCTTTTTTTTCACTGCACAAATCATGTGTAGGAACTATCTGAAGTTATGCTATTCATTATGGTGGCTACCAAACATGCATGCTGATCAATCATCTGAACTGTGGTCAGTCCAAAGTGAAATGTGCTTTAAGGAAAAAACACCACCAGAATTTCAAATACTCACTATAAAAAAGGGTGAAGTACCTCATTAACAGCTTTCATATTGATTACACATTGAAATGCTAAGATTTTGGATATATTGGATTAAATAAAATATATTATTGAAGAGACTCTTTTGTTGCTTTTTTTATGTGACTGTTAGAAAATTTTACATTACATATGTGGTTCGCATTGTAGTTCTGTTGGAGGGCACTGCTCTAGAGACATTACCCTAATTTACAAACTTTCATCCTTTTTTTTTAATTAAATTTTTTTTATTGAAGTATAGTTGATTTACAGTGTCATAATAGTTTTAAGTATGCAGAACAATGATTCAGTTTTATATATATAAACTGAATTTAGTGATTCAGTTTTATGTATATATATATGTATATTATATATATGTATATACTACAACTCTCCCTTATAAGTTATTACAAAATAATGAGTATAGTACCCTGCACTACACACTATTGTATATAAAATAGACAATCTGTAAGTACAAAGTTGTATCTTATCAACCATCTATCTGTATCAGTTTTGTTATTGCTTATCTTTCTTTTGCATGTCCAGAACCTGGATGCTTTCTATTGAGTTAATAATAAAGATATGAGAAATGTTTTTTGTCCTCATTTAGAGTGTCAGGTTTGATAACAAACATTCCTACTGAAGCAAAACCTGCGGCTGCCGTTACCCCTTGAATCTGGTGGGCCACCTCAGCGTAGCTTCTCGCTGCCTTTACTGACCTGTGCATTGTCCCGCCAAGGTGTGATCCGCTTGTCCAGGCTGAGTATTGTCCTCATGGACCCAGTCAGTGTCATCTCTGGTACCCTGAATCATCCCACAGATGTTTGCTTTCTCAAAATCACAATGGTCCAAAAAGGTATGAGTTGTGGCTGCAAATGATATTTTTGTCACCTGGTTAAACACTTGAGGCATACAAAAAGAATGTGTCTCAGAAGACTAGTGAAGCCACTTTGGACGACTCCTCTCTGAGGATTAGATGACTCTAGGAGCCACTAAGCCCGACAAAGAATTCTGCAAGATGCAAAATACTTTCAAGCCTGTAACTATCTTGAGCTTTACGTGATGATGCATCCTTCAGAAGGAAGCCAAAGAAGAAGGACAATTCCAGCTCCTTTCATTGGTCCAATACTCTCATTTCATAAAACGCAACTACATAATTGATTTTCGTAACCATTCTGTCAGGTAGGTGTTGTATTTTTTTCTAAGGAGAGAGAAACTAAGTTTATGTAGTCTGTGCATTTCCCTTAATGAAATGGACAGGAAATCACAAAATTAACACAAAGGAAAATGTACAGAAAACCTATAAGGTCAATGGGGGTACCCAGTCTTCAGACTCAGAGGTACTCACTGCAGTTGTACATTCGATTCAGCCTCTCCAAATCAATGGCACTGAAATCCATACGCTGCCCAATGATGGAGTTAAACTCAGGGATCTTGGCCGTGATGGTAGGGACACTATCATTCTTGTTAAATGAGAGAGGCCGGTAGTGCATCAGAGACTCGTAATCATAGGGTGTGTTGAGGTCTGTGATGAAGTTGTCATCATAGGTATTAAAGTTGTGCTGGTAACCTGTCAGGAAGGGAGTCCATAGGTCCTGAGTAGTCATGCCATTTCTCTATCCTACCCTTTGACTAGATACTCAAGCAGAGACCAAAAAGGGGAGGGGCAGAATAAAATTTCTTTAAGTATATATAAACATTTAACATATTTTATAATTATATAATATATATGCAGAAGGCAATGGCACCCCACTCCAGTACTCTTGCCTGGAAAATCCCATGGGCAGAGGAGCCTGGTAGGCTGCAGTCCATGGGGAGCCTGGTGGGCTGCCGTCTATGGGGTTGCACAGAGTCGGACACGACTGAAGCGACTTAGCAGCAGCAGCAGCATAATATATGTAATTATTATGTATTTATTAATATTTACTAATAATATTGCAATGTACTGTTGTTATTTAGCCACTAAGTCACGTCTGACTCTTTGCAACCCATGGACTATAGCCCACCAGGCTCTTCTGTCCATGGGATTTCCAGGCAAGACTACTGAGGTGGGTAGCTATTTCCTTCTCCAGGGAATATTCCCAACACAGGGATCAAACCCACATCGTCTACACTAGCAGATGGATTATTTACCAGTGAACCACCAGGGAAGCCCTATTATAATGTATTAGAATGCTGTATAATAGTATATAAAGTTATTATAATGAATATTAAAGTACATGTTATATTAGTAACAAATCTACACATAGAATTGATGCTTTTAAACTGTGGTGTTGGAGAAGATTCTTGAGAGTCCCTTGGACTGAAAGGAGATCCATCCTAAAGGAGATAAGTCCTGAGTGTTCATTGGAAGGACTGATGTTGAAGCTGAAGCTCCAATACTTTCGCCACCTGATTCAAAGAACTGACTCATTTGAAAAGACCCTGATGCTGGGAAAGATTGAAGGCAGGAGGAGAAGGGGAAGACAGAGGATGAGATGGTTGGATGGCATCACCGACTCAAAGGACATGAATTTGAGTAAACTTCAGGAGCTGGTGATGGACAGGGAGGCCTGGTGTGCTGCAGTCCATGGGGTTGAAAAGACGTGGACACGACTAAATGACTGAAATGACTGATAAACACATATATAATAGTATATAATATAAAATGTATGTTGTTAAATGTATATTTAAATCAAAGTTTCATTTTTATTCATACAAATGTGTGTGTATGCATAAGACTTTAAGAAAGAGAAGATAAGCTATCAAAGTGGAGGCAGATATTCCTTATGGCATAAAAAAAGAATTTTTGAATTCAGAAAAATATTCAGGATTGATTCATCTCACTAACAGCCTAGTACCTCATCCACCAAGAGTTATACCTGGACAACTCTCCAACAAGTTAGGAAAAAGAAACCTGAGGGGCAAAGGGAAAGTTTAGCAGCTAACAAGAACATCACATCCGATAAATCAAGGCTCACATTCTCCTTTTCCATAAAATTCCCCATGATGAAAAAAATAAAATAGGAAGAAAACAGACTTTCCTTTCAAAATAGAAAAGGAAAATATTTTTGATGAGATGAGGCCAAGGAAGAGAATATGCACTGTAAAGTGAAACGTCGAAATGAGACACCACTCAGATGTCCTTTTAATTCAGCAGCCACTAGTAACTTACTGTTGTGGCTGTAGGAATGGGAAGTTTACAGATTTTTCATTTTCTCCTTAGGGAGTGACAGGAAAACTGAATGAGAATGCTCAACTCTCCCAATCACAACTTTCCACTTTCATCTCCCTCTCCCTTTTTAGCTTCCCATCCAACTGTATTTAATAATTAGAAGAAAATGTGATCACCTTTCAAAGAAATCAATGCAGGCACACTCAAGATTGGAGCACTCTGGCAGGTGGTCTCCAGATACTTTCGGAAAAGTCCGTGAACCCCTCTGATCCAAAACTTGTTTAACTATAAAACGAGAATACTGATGTTTCATCCTTCCAATTCACAAGGGTTTTGTGGGGACTTAACCCAAGAGGGATCAAAGGTAGGACTGACTGCAAGAAATAAATGACCCAAATAGGGAAGGAAGAAAGTCATTCCTTCTAGAGCACTTGGTCCTTTGATGGTAGTTAAGAGGGTAACATGATGAAAAGTATCAGAGTGGTATGAGGACTGAGGACTAAGTTCTGGGATCTCCTGGTGACTCTCAGCAGCATCTTAGGCAAGGTATTTTCAATTCACCAGCTGCTTTCCTTAACTTTCAATATAATCATTGGATTAGAAGAGATGACTTTATTCTTTATTATTCAAGGAGACTTATCAGAATGCTTTACCCAATAAATGTTTTAATACATTTTAAAATTTAATTCAACACAGTTTTGTCATGCCTACTATTTACTGGGAGCTGTGCTAGGTGGGTGGTGGCCCCTGGAAGTGACTAGGACAGGCATGGTCCTGCCTTCAAGGAATTCGTAACCGAGGGCTTGAAGAGGAAGTGACCTTGTAAAGCAGAGATCATAGGCAAGCCTTTTATGTAAAAGGTCAGGTAGAAAATACTTTTGGCTTTGCAAGCTGTATGGTGTCTGTCACAACTACTAAACTCTACTGATACAGCTGAAAACCAACCATAGGTAATACATAAACAAGTGGGAGTGGCTGTGTTTCCATAAAGCTTTATTTACAAAAGCAGATATGACCCACAGGCTGTAGTTCTGTAATTTGCAGATCCCTGCTAAACCTCAGAAGTGTTCTCCTTGATGGAAAAAAACAGATTCAGGAAACACAATTCTGACTTCAGAAACAGAGATGGATTTGGAGAGAGAATTGTATCGCCAATAGAGTCTCTAAGGTAAAGTAAGGTAAGGTGAAGTTGCTAAGTCATGTCCAACTCTTTGCAACCCCACAGACTGTAGCTTACCAGGCTCCTCTGTCCATAGGATTCTCCAGGCAAGAGTACTGGAGTGGGTTGCCATTTCCTTCTCCAGAGATCTTCTTGACCCAGGGATCGAACCCAGGTCTCCTACATTGTAGGCAGACGCTTTACCCTCTGAGCCACCAGGGAAGTCTCTTCTTAGGTTAAATAATGAGACTGCCATCAACTGGAGACAAGATGCAGCAAAAGTCATAAATTACCCTGAGTAATAATACTGCCATTGCTTATGATCTTAACTGGACTGAATGTCTCGCTTGAGAACATTTCTCCAGTGATGGTAGGCAGTTTAGGTATAAGGAGTTACACCTGATGAAAACATAGACCAGAGATGAGCAAACACGGTGAGTCATCCACGCTCAACCCAGAGCTGAGCACATCTGCAAATTCTCCTGGCAAACGTGCAGAATCCCTCAAGAAAGGGGATTTCCTATAGCCTTTGTTGTTGTCGTTTACTCACTAAGTCTTGTCTGACTTTTGCGACCCCATGGATTGTAGCCCATCAGGTGCTTCTATCCATTGGATTTTCTAGGCAAGAATACTGGAGTGGGTTGCCATTTCCTACTCTAGGGGATCTTCCCAACCCAGGGATGAAACCAGTGTCTCCTGCATCACAGGCAGTTTCTTTATATAAAGGAAGATCTATAAAGTTTCTTTTGTATAAAGGAAAATCCTTTATATAGCCTGCATGCACGCTAAATCACTTCAGCTGTGTCTGACTCTTTGCAACCCTGTGGACTATAGCCTGCCAGGCTCCTCTGTCCATGGGATTCTCCAGGCAAGAATACTGGAGTGGGTTGCCATGCCCTCCTCCCAGGGATCTTCCCATCCAGGGATCAAATCCACGACTCCTGCATTGCAGGTGGATTCTTTACCACTGAGCCACCAGGGAAGCCCTCATTTAGCCTAAAACCATCTTAAAAGCTCTGAGCATCATGTTCTTCAAGACCTGAAAATGCACATATTTTCTGCTTCCTCATGTCCTTTTCAGCAGAGTTTAGTATACAGAGGAGAAAGTGAGAAATTCAGGCCTCTAGCAAACACAGACAAAGTCTAAAAACCCCCTGAGCCTCATATTCTGAGATTTGGTTCTTTGACTTTTGACCTGCCCTCTTCTATCCCCTCTACTCCTTTGACTTTTGACCTGCCCTCTTCTGTCCCCTCTACTCTGGGTCTGGGTTCAGACCCAGATATAAAGCAATTAGGCCTGGAGACAAGCACATGTTCTTGATCTATTATTTCATACCTGGTAATGGATTAGGGTTTTTGGTTAAGTTTTTATTGACACTGTTATAATATTGCTTCTTTTTTATGTTTCGGTTTTTTGGCCACAGGCGTGTGGGATCTCAGCTCCCTAACCAGGGGTCAGACCCTCACTCCCTGTATTGGAAGGTGAAGTTTCAACCCCTGGACCGCCAGGGAAGTCCTTGGATTAGGATTTTACAAACCGCATGCTTTCTCCTCCTCCCACCAGCACTCCACATTCATAAAATATCAGAATAGGAGGTGTCGAGAGGGACACGTACTGTAAACCCCATAGGCACTTTTGATAGAATTAGCCATCTGTACGCCCTCCTCCTGTGAGAACCAGTGATGCGGCTTCCTCCCAAGGAGCTACTTCTGGCAGAAGTCTTTTGGGGATTCACATTTTATTTTAAAGTATGGCCGGTACTTCCAAGTTCATAAAACTATTAGAGATGCACTACCATCTATGAAGTCATATGTGAACCTGAGATCTAAATGAAACAGATAATTACAAGGCCATGATTTGCTTCATGAAAACCATGAGTGGTCATTGCTAAGGCATTTCCAATCCATTAAGGTTTCATTAAGCTATCACTGCCAAAAATAATGCTTTTCCACCTCCTGGACTAATTTCTATTTAAAAACTAGGTGTTTTCAGAAACGTGGCATGGAATTTTCCCCCACCCATTGGGCAACTCTTTGATAATAATATTTTCATGTACTCAAAAGCATTCAGCTTAGTTGTCTCAAACAAAGAAGGTAGGTAGTGTTGAAGGGAATTCAACAAAACTAAAAAACATCAGAATTGTTAGGATAACTGCAAAATAATATGTGAAATAAAACTGTGTTATCCTTTACAAAGTATGGGCTGGGGGCAAAAAAAAAAAAAAGAGTCACTTAGGAAGGAGAAAGAAAAGATTTATATGTTTTGGTTAATCAAAACTCCAAACTATTAGCTACAGTCAACAAAATTGGAAGTATAATTTCAACTAAAAGAGCTTTTTTTTTTTCTAATGTAGTTGTTGTTCTGTTTTTAAACATCTATCGTTGATTTGGTAGAGCACAAAAGTCCTCAAGTGTCTCAAGGTTATTATACAGTTTCTACTTTCCTAAAGTTACATGAGATTTCACATCCAGAAAAAAGGACCCTCACATCCTCAAGGATCTAGCTCATCTTACACACTAAGACAGGAAGTAGAATTTTAGATAGTTTCAACAATAACACTGAAGCAAAACAAAAGCATCTGATTAACTTTTCAACCCCATATTGAGATGAACACCATTCCTCATTTCCTGAGACCCTTATCTGGGATCAATTATGATCAGATCAACTCAGCCCAGAGGAGAGGTCATAGTCTGAGTTCCTCCTGGAGAAACTGAAGCTCCTGTTCACACATAGGTTTGGCCTGGTCATCCCAGGGTTGATCCCAGCAAGTGATAAACATAATAGCAAATCCCACCCAACCACCTTGGGTTCATACACACCTGGAAGTATTTCATCCCACCAGATATTCACATAATCATCTCTGTCCGTCCTTGACTGCTCATGGTAAAACCCCAGAGCATGCAAAATCTCATGTTCGACAATGGCCTTGTAGTCACATCCCTGACCAATGGAGAGGTTCTGCCCCACGTGTCGGTCACCAACCTCAGACCAGCACCTTTAGAAAGGAGAGAAATTTTCTTTTATTTAGAAAATTTTCAAGTGGCTGTAATTCCTCAGTTTCCAGAATACAAATTTGAAGGTTAGGTTTGATTTTAAGAAGAAGTTATTATTAGCCTTTTCATAAGCTCATGGTTCAACCTGCGTGACTGGTTAAAAAAGCAACATTTCCTGGAGGGATTATTATGTAGGCTTTACAAGTGACAGACCGTTATAAAGGTGGTATCTACTTAGAAGCAAATCAAACCTAATAATGCATCAGGTAAAAAGAAGGAAAAAAATGGCTATTTTCTTCACCTTCACAAACCCATGGGGCATTCCAAAAAATAACGCTATTGCTTTTATACCACAAAGTTGTCTCTGAGTGGTGGCTGTGGTTGATTTATACTTTCTCCTTTACATTTTAATGACTTTTCAAATTTCCGGTAATGAGAAGGTATATGTTTTATGATTATGAAAAAGACCCTTATTAAAAATGCAAGTTCATCAAGTTCATATCTTGGGATTTTTCCCAATCTGCAGCATTATGACAGCACACAGCAGGTTGCCTAACTTATGTCTAAAAGGCTCTAGGCAAGAAGGACCCATAAATTCCCTCAGAAAATAGTGGACTCAGGAACTGCTGTCAGAGACTCTAAATTCCTCGTATGCAGGCTCTTTCCCTCTTTTTCCCAATTATTTTTGTTTTTGCTCAGAAACCTGATTTTCCATCTCTATTAGCAAACCAGGAGCCGTACACAAATTGTCTCCTTGCCCCCTTTGAGTTGAGGAACAAGGCTCTATACACTGATCAGAGCTCAACAGAATGAGAGATTTACCAATTATTTTAAATGCTACCAATGAAGGGTGAGTTCCTTGGTGACAATCACATTAAATTACCTGCTATTGCTTTCCCCAAATTGCTAACATCATATATGTTCAAATGCTAATAGACTTGAATTCTACTCAAAAACGAATCTTAGTTATTTTCTAACAGCTTTATTAAGGTGTAATTTACATACCATAAAATCCACCAATTTTAAGGGTACAATTTAACGATCTTTAGTAAATGTATTGAGCTATCCAAATATCACCATGTTCGCCTTGCCTCTCAGATAGTTTGCAATTCTTACCAAGTCAGAATTTACTCTGCAAAATATCCACAATCCAGAGGAAGCATATATTATTTATCATTTTTAGCATCCCTCCCTCAAAGAAAAGTATAAGTCGTAAAATACCATAGCATTACCATTCTGAAATTTTGACCTTATCTTTCTGGAAGAGCCCCGTTAACCTCCAGCTTCAGAGCATCAGTATCTCCAAGGGTTTGGGGTGCTTTGGGCCAGTTATTCTTTGGAACTTCTTCCTCCCTTTTCCTCTCCCTCTAACTTAAATGTAAGAGACATCCCAATCACAGGCAATAAGAGTCCCTAGATTGATGTTTTGTTTTTTCTACGAAAGAATTTTATTTTCAAAAAACTTTATAATTTACTATCTGTTTATCTTTTATTGAAATATAATGTCTTTATAATGTTAGTTTCTGCTGTACAACACCACGAATCAGCTATATATATGTATATCTCCTCCCCCTTGGACCTCCCTCTCACCCTTCCCCCATTCCACCCATCTCGGCCACCACAGAGCACGGAGCTGAGCTTCCTGTGTTATACAGGATTTCACCTCTCTTCCCACTCTCCATTTGTTCTGCCTTCTTCTCTGCCTCTCCAGTCTTCTCCCTTCTGCATCTCTCTGACGCTCAGCGCTGCTCCCCCTGACCCTTCGATTCCGGCTGCGTTAGAGACCCTGCGTCTGCACTCACCCTAGCATATTACAGCTTTTCACTTGTTATTACCCCCACGGCCCCTCCTGCCAAGTGCGTACCTTGTGAGGTCTAAGACTCTTTCCTTTAGAAACTAAAATGAACGCTAACTTCCTTCTTTACCTTTGTTAGTCATCCATGGGGATAAACAAAATCCCCACCTTCACAACTAGACAACCAAATCCAGGCAACACCTAGAGGCTGTGATGGGAACTGCAATATGAAGAGAAACCTCCAGGTAGGTCTTTTTGTTTTAAGTTTGTATTGGCCTATAGCTGCTTTACAATGTTCTGTTAGTTTCTGCTGAACAGCAAAGTGAATTGGCTATATGTATACATATATCCCCTCTTTTTTTTTTGGATTTCCTTCCGATTTAGGTCACCGCAGAGTACTGAGTTTCCTGTGCTCGACAGTAGGTTCTCATTAGTTACGTGTTTTATGCATAGTATCAATAGTGTGTATATGCCAATCCCAATCGTCCCACTCATCCCATCCTCTTTTCCCCTCCTTGGTATCCCATGTTTGTTCTCTACGCCTGAGGTACATATATATAATGAAATATTACTCCACCATTAAAAAGAATGAAATTGTGCCGTTTGCAGAGGTGTAGATGGGCCTAGAGACTTTCATACATAGTGAAGTAAATCAGAAAGAGAAAAGCAAATATATAATATCACTTACATTGATAGAACTTTTCAGAAAAGTCTAGCCAACGGAGTACTAATAATCGAAAACAGTACCATCAAGAGAATGCAGCTTTGATAAACTTGATTTTTTTTTTTAAAGGTTGTAATTTAAAACATGACCTCAACCCAGAAAAGGACTGAGATGAGTCTCCCTGGTTCCTAGAGGTATCCAAACAATGCATTCTTTATAGAGCACAATAAAAATGTGATGCCACTTAAAAAAATTCACAGTGAAATATTTGATTTTGCTTTTAGTTTCTTTCCAATTTCTTTGTTTAGTCTTTGAAAGGGATGTGTCGCTTTTTATAAATCAGAGGATGGATTTCACACTCTGTAACATTTCATACTCACCCACTAAACTCCTGAAAGATGATGTATGAGCTCTCGCCTTCATAGGGCTTGAAATCCACGCAGGACTTGAGGCGGAACATTTCAAAGGCATAGAGAATGGCTCCTTTGGCATTCAGTGCTGTAGAAAACAATAAAACTATCAATGAGCCTTAGCTAGATCTTGGATAATATATATAACTTAGAAACATAGAAACTCATGCTGCTGTATCAAATCCACTGAAGTCCATGATAAATTTTTTGATAGTAAATGTAGCCCTTGGAAACGAAAACTGACAAACCATTTGTGTATATAAACACACTAAATGTTAAATACATAATGTGTGTGTGTATATATATATATTTATCTACAAAATAACAATACACTTATGGTATGTGTGGCTGAACAAAATCATAAAATAATTTCCCCACTTTCTCCCTTTCGTTTTCCCTCATTTAAGCAAAAATTCTGAGTGCATTGCCTCAAGAGACCAATATGGTCGAGCAGAATTGACATCACTTCTGTCTTCCGGAAAAACAGATAAATTACCTTGGAGAGAAGCAGTGAGAGTGGGGTTCCTTCCCCCAATCTAAAGAGACTCTCCCTCTTGCTGGAGAAAGACAGCTGAGAGAGGTTTGAGGGTTCTGAAATCATAAGAAGTTAAGTGTAATATTTATGCAGCTTCCCTGTAGGATCCCCATGAGATGACAAGGCTAGACAGGGAGTTCTGCAGACAGCCTTAGAAAAGATTTCTGTAACCCAAGTTTGGAACCAAAGCAGCAAAAACCTATGTACCTGAGTCAGCAAGAACAGTAGATGCCTGTTAGTAACCTTTGTGGATTGATGACCAAAGATCAAATGTCACTCCTCTTGCTTAACCTGCACGTGTGCCTGCCTTGGTATTGTGTAAGACAAGGACGAGGTGGAGGAGAAAGATACACCAGAGGAAAGGAGACTGTTTCTTGCTTTGTGTGTGTGTGGATTTTAACCCCATCAACTCGTTGGTTGTAGGTCTCTAAGTTAAAAATTAAGCTAAGTTCTATAAAATTAAATTGTATTCTTGCATACTTGATTTTTGGGGATTCTCCCAAAGAGTTTATCATTTTTGGCACTTTACCATGTACTTATCTCACATTTTTCTGGTCTTTATTTAAGGAACTCTTGAGTTGGAGACTCTACACTCAGATGTCATAAAATCATATTAAGGTCATTAAAGGAAGTCACTGGAATAATTAGTAAATAAATTATAGAAACATCACAGAACAACAGCAAGAGCATGCATTAAACCTGTTTGAAGGTTTTCATGAACTTTTATGTATTCTCATGGAGTAACATCTTTAAATTGAAGATATGTACCCCAGACAGCTTGGTTGCCACAAAATATAAGAAAAAAGTTTGATTATAATTAAAGTCATGCTGTCTATAAGACTGTGTTTCTTTTGTTATCTTCAACCCAAATGGTGGAAACACTGAGAGTGGTGGATTTAAAAATCCCATCTCATCTGTTTGCAGGGTAGGAATACAGATGCAGACGTAGAGAGTGGCCATGTGGCCTCAGTGAGGGGAGGGAAGGGTTGGACAGATTGGGAGATTAGGACTGACATACACTCACTACCATGTGTAAAATAGATAGCTAGTGAGGGCCAATGGCGTAGCACAGGGAGCTCAGCTAGGTGCTCTGTGATGACCTGGAAGGGTGGGATTGGGAGGGGAGGAGGAAGGGAAGTTCAGGAGGGAGGAGATATATGTATTCACACAGCAGATTCACTTTGCTGTACGGCAGAAATTCACACAACATTGTAAAGCAATCATACTCCAATGAAGAACATAACTGAGAACAATAGCACTTGTTTCTATGTAGCTCTTCTCCAGAAAAGGCGCTGGAAGCAACACTGGCAAAAGTGATGGAAAATCTTGAAACACAATCTGCGTCTCCTGAGAGCCGGAGCAGCCCAGCAGCTCATCAAGACTGAGCAACGCTGTCCCAGCTTCCCCTCTGCTCTGGAGTCTTCCCATCCGCAGAGGATGGGCCTCCCAGACAGGCAGCGCGTCATCGTGGCTGTTGAGCCGTCAGTCAGCTGCTTGAGGTCAGCCAGTGTCCACACATGGCTTCTAATATTTATTTTATTTCCACCAACTATTATTTCCAACAATGAGCAAAATCTAACTTATTTTTCTTGAGATAGAGAAGAACAGAAAATTTTAATACCAAGGAACGAGAATGATGAACATATGAAATAAAGCCTTTTCTATTTCTCAAAAGTGTGACATGTTTGTTTTGCAACAGAAAGGGAAGAAATCAATATGCTGAAACTGGTATCCTGGTACTATATTTAGAGTCACTTAAATAGGTGTTGGAGAAGACTCCTGACAGTCCCTTGGACTGCAAGGAGATCCAACCAGTCCATTCTGAAGGAGATCAGCCCTGGGATTTCTTTGGAAGGAATGATGCTAAAGCTGAAACTCCAGTACTTTGGCCACTTCATGCGAAGAGTTGACTCATTGGAAAAGACTCTGATGCTGGGAGGGATTGGGGGCAGGAGGAGAAGGGGACGACAGAGGATGAGATGGCTGGATGGCATCACTGACTCGATGGGTGCGAGTCTGAGTGAACTCCAGGAGTTGGTGATGGACAGGGAGGCCTGGCGTGCTGCGATTCATGGGGTCGGGAGGAGTCGGACACGACTGAGCGACTGAACTGAACTGAAACAAACTCTTATCTCAGGTGCACATTTTCATTGCTATGATGTCAAATCGTATTTCATTTCTGTTCTTTGTGTTGCTCTCTTGGTCTAATTAACATGTTAGTGTGTTCTGCATTTTAAAAGTACTATTTGATATTCTGTATCTTAGACTGGTTAAGCAGCATGGGTTTCCATAATCAAAGAATCCTCAGAGCTTAGAGACTCCCTTAGATGCTGGCAGTTACTCAACTTTGAAGCTGATGACCAGGAAGAGAGGGGAGAGAGAAGAGTTCAACTCAAGGCTTCTAATGAAGAACAAGTAGTGTTACCCAGATTGTCAGCCAAGATGTAAGGAATGGGGAACTTCCACCTGGTGCTTGGATCTCTCAGGCCATTTCTGGAATTCTGCAGAAACAAAAGGCAAAGCTGACTGGACAGCTGGTCTCCTTGGCTTCCTTTCCCCTTCTGTAAACTCCCATATCACAAACAATCTGTCACACTATTCAAATAGTCAAGTTGTCTTCAAATTATAAAAACAATAAATATTCATTACAGACAATATAGAAATTTCCAGATAAATTTTTAAGACCAAATTAAGGATGCGTGTTCCTTGAAAGAAAAGCTATGACTAACCTACACAGCATATTAAAAGCAGAGATATTACTTTGCTGATAAAGATCCATATAGTCAAAATTATGTTTTTCCAGTAGTTATGTATGGATGTGAGAGTTGGACCATAAAAAGACTGAGCACCAAAGAACTGATTCTTCCTAACCGTGGTGGTTGGAGAAGGCAATGGCAACCGACTCCAGTACTCTTGCCTGGAAAATCCCATGGACCGAGGAGCCTGGAAGGCTGTGGTCCTTGGGGTCGCTGAGGGTCAGACACGACTGAGCGACTTCACTTTCACTTCTCACTTTCATGCATTGGAGAAGGAAATGGCAACCCACTCCAGTGTTCTTGCTTGGAGAATCCCAGGGATGGCGCAGCCTGGTGGGCTGCTGTTTATGGGGTTGCACAAGAGTTGGACACGACTGAAGCAACTTAGCAGTAGCAGTAACCGTGGTGGTGAGGATTCTTGAGAGTCCCTTGGACTGCAAGTGGGTCAAACCAGTCAGTCCTAAAGAAAACCAACCCTGAATGGTCATTGGAAGGACTGATGCTAAAGCTGAAGCGCCAATACTTTGGTCACCTGAAGAAGAGCCTACTCATTGGAAAAGACCCTGATGCAGGGAAAGATTGAAGGCAAGAGAAGAAGGGGACGACAGAGGATGAGATGGTTGGATGGCATCACCAACTCAATGGACATGAGTTTGAGCACACTCTGGGAGCTGGTGACGGACAGGGAAGATTGGGGTGCTGCAGTCCATGGGACTGCAAAGAGTCAGATGTGACTCAGTGATTGAACAACAATGAAAGAGACCTACATTTCCTCAAAACTGAAATAGTCACTTTCAGTATGGCGGTGGATTTCCTTCTCTCTCATTCTTCGTTTCTTAGGAAAATTGGGTGGACAAGGAATTTAATAATTATAGACTCTTTTTTCTGGTCGCTAATGATTTCATCTTTTTTTAACCAGCAACCAAAGCGGAAGTCTTTGTCCATACAAATTATGGCTGAGATTCTTTCATCTTCATAATGGTCATCTCAGGGCTGGACACAGAGCAGAGGCTCACTGTCCTGTCACAGCCAGTCCTGTGGGAATGTTCTGGTGTCCCTAGAAGGTACTCACCTGCAGGAGGATGTCCCCTTGAAAGAGGTCCAATCCTGCAGCTAGATGTGGATTTAAAAAGAGAAAGATTTGAACAAGAATTGCTAAAATGCATCTCTTATAAAATGAGTCCTTTCTATCGTTGTCTTTAGTTGTTGATCTTTATGTGGTTAAACTCTTTTTAAAACAATACAAAAATCCATTTTAATTGAACAAATGTAAAAGCTAATAAATATCATATATCGTCATATCCACTGTTGCCATTTTTTTGGAACAAGAAAACTTGGAGGGTATTCTGCTTAGTAAAGTAAGTCAGACAGAGAAAGACAAGTATTCTATGTTATCACTTACATGTGAAATCTAAAAAATAAAACAAACTAGTGAATAATAAAACACAAACATAGAGACACCGAGAACAAACTGTTTACCAGTGAAGATTGAAAAGGAGGTTAGGAAGGGCAAGAGAAAGGTAGGGGATAAAGAAGTACAAACTACTGTTTATAAAATAAATGTCACAAAGATACAGTGTACAGCACAGGAAATATATCCAATATCTTATAGTAACTATGAATGGAATATTATCTATAAAAATATTTGATCACTATGTTGTACATCTGAAAGGAATGTAATAGTGTAAATCAACTATACGTCAATGAAAAAAAGAAATCTTGTCCAAGAATCTTGAAAAGTGAGAGGTGAATTAGAAGGAAACTTTTTGGTCATCGGTATCAAAACTCTTGCACTCGAGGGATCGAAATGGGACTTCTGAGATAGGAAGTGAGGTACTAGGTGATCATTTCAAAATGAAGACTGGAAAAATGATTTTTTTATAAACAAAAATTTTGTTATATATTTCTAGAGCCACTGAATACTCACTAGTTCTAGAAAGTTCAGTCTAACCATTATTCTCTTTTCATGTTTCCATTTTTCAGAAATGCTGAAAATTCTAATGAAGCACCAATGAATAGTTCTCTCCTAAAGTTACTCAATATCATACTCTGAAAGTTAAGAGATTTTCAGCAATTCTATTGCAGGGTTTTAAATTATTTAAAGATATTAATAATGGCAGAAATTACACCCACCTAAGTTGATTTCTGAAATATCCTTCTGTTCGTCAAATTCTCCATCATATACTGTTAAAAGTGGGGAGAAAATTGTTATCAGTCTTGCTGAGCAAAGAAAAGTTCAGAAAACTCTCTATGTATTTCAATTAGTTCTTACCACTTCCTTTAGAAAGATGGTTAATCTGAAAGAAATAAATATACAGAAAAAGGATAACATATACTAGAATTAATATTTCTAAATACCCTGAAGAGCAGAACTCTACTTACCGATACAGCTGCTATGCGGGCAAAAAACAAGATGAAAGAAAGAATGCAAGCCAATCTCGTCCAAATCATTGTTGCAAGTGAACAGATTTTAGCAAAGACACCTTGTGATAAGCAAAGACACCTTGGACCTTGCTCTGGCTGTCTTATTAGAAACTTTGACCCTTACATATGTTCTGTAGCATTGAAGTCACAAGAGAAACTATCTTTGCTGCTTTGAGGACAGATACAAAGTTTCACAGAAAAGCTCAAGTTCCAGAAACTAGAGAAGTTTGAAAAAGTCAATACTGAGATGAGCACATAAAAATAAGTAACATTCCTACATACCAGCAATAACCATTCATATACATAGCATAATATAACAGGTAAAAGATCCATTTCATAATAGGAATAAAAGCTATCTATAAAATGATAACAAATTACTTAAATAAAAATGAATTAGAGTTGCATGTAAATATAAAGTAATTATTGAAGAACATAAAGAGCTGTGTATACACACACATATATATTTATTTACTATATGAAATATTCATGGACAGGAAGACTCAGTATAATAAAGATGGCCATTCGTTTGATATTAGTCTATAAACAATGTTATTTCAATAAAAATCTTTTTAAAAATATTTAATTGAAGCATAGTTGATTTACAATGTGGTATCTGTTTTGGGTGTACAGCACAGTGATTCAGTTTTATATATATATATGCATGTATTTTAGATTCTTTTCCTGTATAGTTTATTACAAAATATTGAGTAGAGTTTCCTGTGCTATACAGTAGGTCCTTGTTGGTTATCTGTGTTTTATATTTTATATACAGTAACATGGATATGTTAGTCTCAACCTCCTAATTTTCCCTCCTTCCCCCTTTCCCCTTTGGTAGCCATAGTTTGTTTCCTATGTCTGTGAGTCTCTTTCCATTTTGAAAATAAACTAAATATATCTTTTTTTCTTGATTCCCCACATAAGTGATATCATATGATATTTGTCTTTCTCCATTTGCTTTATTGCACTTAGTATGATAATATCTGTGTCCATCCATGTGGCCCCAAACAGTATTGTTTCATTCTTCGTTCTGGCTGAGGAATATTCCATTGTATATCTGTACCACATCTTCTTTATCTGTTCCTCTGTCGATGGAGATTTAGATTGCTATCAGCCAAATGAGATTTTATCTTTCCCTGTCTTCTTAGACTTATTTGCACAACTTACTCTAGTGGTGAAGTTGAAATCAGATGAATAGAAAAATTGAATCCTACATCTACCACTGGGCAGGTGTGGCATTTTGAGCATTTGCTTTCCATGTGTCAAAAAAAAGAGGGGTACCTATTTCATGGGTCTAATGTTGAGATTCAATGAGACAACCTATGTAAACCACAAGTACCAGGAACATAGGAAGCACTCAGTAAACTATAACATTTTTATCCATGTACACACCTCCTGGCAAAGGACAGGCGTCCTCTCTGCTTAGCAGAACCTCGGGGTGGGAGCATATGTCTTCAGCAGATACAGCTTCTCCCTGGTGAGTTTCACTTTATGATCTCGATTGCAGGTGTTAATTAGTTACCATTTATTTGCAGTCCCAGGCACTTCTGGCCCCAGGGTGTCAAGTGAGCAAGACTGGAGCCTCAAGCCCTAGGTTTGAAGGGGCCTGTACCTTTGCAGTTAAAAGACAGATTATGCAATCCTTGGGGCAAGGTCCGTGTTTTATTTTCTGTACTTGCGCTGATGTTTGGCACACAGTAGGCTGTTGGTGATCATGTTGAGTGAAATACAGTAAAAATGCCATTTTTTAAAAAATGTTTTACATGTAGTGATATGCTCTGAGTTCAGTGAGGGCATTTTACAAATCAACCAGTAGAGAAAGCAGTGTGAATACTGAAAGAAGAAGGCCATCGGCAGGTGGAAAGAGGGACAGCGCTCCCTGAAGTGTTTCAGACATGCTCTAGCTTCATGAAAGCCCAGGCCAGACCTGCTCAGGACTAAGACTGGAGGCTGCCAACATCCTCTCACCCCGTCTCCTTCTCCGGAGTGTCCTCTACCAACTGCTTCCTCCACTTTCTGCTCTCTTCTGAGACACCTGGTCCTTCTCCTTCACCCACAGAGTTCTGCCCTCAGGTTAATCTCCAAAACACCTGCCTTTGCTGTACCTTCAGGGAATCAGCCTGTTCCCTGGGGATTAGAAGCTTTTAGAGGAAGAGTTGGCAACTCTTTTTCTGAAAAGGTCAAAGGGTAAATACTTCAGGCTGTACAGATCCTGTAGTCTCTGTGGCAACTATTCAAATCAGCTCTTGCAGCTGGAAGGCAGCCAAAGACCTGAGCATAAAGGAGTGAGTGTGGCCATGTCCCCAAAAAACTTTGTTAACAAAAATATGTAAAGGGGCATAACTTACTGACCCCTGAGTTTTAGAGAATTGACTCCTCAAGATGGTGGAGAGCAGTTCAGTTCAGTCGCTCAGTCATGTCCAACTCTTTGCGACCCATGGACTGCAGCATGCCAAGCTTCCCTGTCCATCACCAACTCCCAGAGTTTACTCAAGCTCATGTCCATCGAGTCGGTGATGCCATCTAACCATCTCATCCTCTGTCATCCCCTTCTCCTCCTGCCTTCAATTTTTCCCAGCATCAGGGTCTTTTCAAATGAGTCAGTTATTCTCATCAGGTGGCCAAAGTATTGGAGTTTCAGCTTCAGCATCAGTCCTTCCAATGAATATCAGGACTGATTTCCTTTAGGATGGACTGGTTGGATCTCCTTGCAGTCCAAGGGACTCTCAAGAGTCTTCTCCAAGGCCACAGTTCAAAAGCATCAGTTCTTCAGTGCTCAGCTTTCTTTATAGTCCAATTCTCACATCCATACATGACTACTGGAAAAACCATAGCCTTGACTAGACACACCTTTGTTGGCAAAGTAATGTCTCTGCTTTTTAGATGCTGTCTAGGTTGGTCATGACTTTCCTTCCAAGGAGCAAGCATCTTTTAATTTCATGGCTGCAGTCACCATCTGCAATGATTTTGAAGCCCCCCAAAATAAAGTCTGTCACTGTTTCCACTGTTTCCCCATCTACTTGCCATGAAGTGATGGGGCTGGAGACTATGATCTTAGTTTTCTGAACGTTGAGCTTTAAGCCAACTTTTTCACTCTCCTCTTTCACTTTCATCAAGAGGCTCTTTAGTTCCTCTTCACTTTCTGCCAGAAGGGTGGTGTCATCTGTATATCTGAGGTTATTGATATTTCTCCCAGCAATCTTGATTCTAGCTTGTGTTCCTCCAGCCCAGCGTTTCTCATGATGTACTCTGCATATAAGTTAAATAAGCAGGGTGACAATATACAGCCTTGACGTACTCCATGGTGGAGATGGAGATGGTGATAACAGTTATAACAGAAAAAACAGCAGCAGCAACTGACAAGTATTGACCTGTATCAAAATATAGTTTTTATTGTGGCCTGGGCCACTATTCATTTAATCTTGAGAATAATTCTATGAAGTAGGCACTATCTATCCCCATTTTATAGACTGAGAAACTGTATACATACACAATGGAATATTACTCAGCCATAAATAGAATTAAATAATGTCATTTGCAGAAACAAGGATGAACCTAGAGAGTATCACATTAGGTACAGTAAGACAGACAGAGAAAGACAAATATCACATGAGATTGCTTATATGGGGATACTAAATAAAGATACAAATGAGCTTATTTACAAGACAGAAATAGACTCCCAGACATAGAAAGCAAATTTAATGGTTACCAAAGGGAAAAGGGAGGGAGGGATAAATTAGCATTTGGGATTAACAGATACACACTGCTCTCCACATCCAAGCGGGCTTTCCATAGGCTTTCATCTTGATTTCAGCATTTCCTCCTCTATCGGATCTAAAGAAGATATTGTCACCCACATTTTATAGTGTGAGGAAGACACACAAGAAGCTTACTTCATTTTTTCCCAATTCCCTTCCTATTTATTGAATCCTCATACAATACTTGAAATTGAAGCAGACTCAGCTGAGAGCTCGAAGATTGCCCACTGATTTTAGGAAAAGTCTCTAACTCCTGCTGATAACAAGGGTGATCACTCTCCAAGAGGTCAAGTTGGACCATGACATGTGGGAGGAAAGACTAAATACACGAGAATTGTTGATTAAAGGGAAGATAAAAAGAGGGGGAGAAATAAACTGGGAGATTGGGATTGACAGATACACACTATTATATATGAAATAAATAGCTAATAAGGACCTACTGAACAGCACAGGGAACTCTACTCAGTACTCTGGAATGACCTACAGGCAAAAGGAACCTAAAAAAGAGTGAATATATGTATAACTGATTCACTTTGCTATACAGCAGAAAGTAATGAAACATTGTAAATCAACTATACTCCAATAAATAATTTTTAAAAATAAAGGGAGGGTACAATTGGGATGGGCTTTTCTCTGAAAGGAAATATGACTCTCAAGAGGAAGAGGTCTAGCTAGTTTCTACTGTCAAAGGATAAAACGAAAACAATGTAATGAATTTGCTGTCCTTTAAGGGGAAACAATTGATGGCCTGGGGGAGTAGAGGGTGTCACAGGTCTCCCGAGGGATTTGGGGCAAGCGTTTCATAGAGCATTTGAAGAAGTGATCAGAAACCAAGGCATAACTGGCTGGGGTTGCATATCTGACCTAATTTAGAAAGATCAAGAAGCAAGGAAACAAGCATTGACCCCAGAGTTGGCTTGGCATTTGGGGACTGACCCGAATAGATTTTCTGTTTGTCATCAAGCAGAGAATTCACGAGAAAATGAAAGCTTTGTTTGGCTGATGTATTGCCCTGGGCAGCAGTGGGTCCATCCTGAGCCTAGAAACGTATTTCAACACTACTATCCCTGAAGTCAGGAGACAAAGAAACAGGCTAAAATTTCAGAAAAGACACTCAGTTGTTGGAGGCAAAGCCCTTCCTGATCATCTGAGGATTCTTGGATCCTGCTGTGTTTCAAGGAGTCAGACAGCATTAGCCACAGAGAATAATGCCAGAGCCGCCAGCTGGAGGGGGAGGCAAGTGTGAACAGATGAAATTCTTCAGAAAGAGATGATGATGGAAAAGGAATAGGTGGGGCCTTGCTTGGGGATTTTTCTTTGTCCTGGGAAATCATTCAGTTTTGAGGTCATCTAATGGAAGCAAGATGATGGTAAGTCGGATGTCTCACTTGATTCAGAGAACAAGAGTCTCAGCCTTCTTAGAAAACAAATGAGAATTGCCATCTCATTTCCCTTTGAAAACCACAGCATTGTTTTTGGTACAGTGAATTCTGCTATGCAAGGGGCCAGCAGGTCCATTCAGACCAATTACATTATCTGCCACTTGAACTGGAATCTGAGTTAGCACCAGGGAAAGGTAAAGGGAAGGCCTCCATAGGAGCATTATGGGAGGTTTCAGGGATAATTGGTCAAAGTCAATCAGGAGGCTTCCTAAATTAGCAACCGGTCTGTTTACGTTCCTAGGTTGAATCAAAATTTTCAAAATAAGTTGATCTCATTATCAGTGGGGAAGATGGCAGTGGCAGCCACTTTTCACAGCAATGTTCACTAATGAGAACAGCTCTGCACGCACAGGCAAGCAGGAACATCAGTCACTGATGCCCTGTGAATAGATGGACTACATCAAGGGTTCCCAAGCCCGAACAGCCTGGTTCAGAACTGGGCTGCAGAGCAGGAGGTGAGCAAAGGGCAAGCAAGCTAAGCTTCAACGTATATTTACAGCCACTCCTCATCTTGTTCTCCCATAACCCTCAGATGAGACTGTCTAGTTGCAGGAAAACAAGCTCAGGGCTCCCATTGAGTCTGTCTTATGGTGAGTTGTGTAATTATCTCATTAGATGTCACACTGTAATAATAATAGAAACAGAATGCACAAAAAATGTAATGCACTCAAATCATCCCCAACCCATCCCCTCCTTAGTCTGGAAAAACTCTTCCGTGAAATGGGTCCCTGGTGCCAAAAACATTAGGGACTGCTGGGCTACATGATGGCACACCAGGAAAGGAAGAAAACTAGCCATCCCTTCATTTTCCAGTTGAATTTCTGGGAAGAGCAGTTTGTAACCCCCTACAAGTTTTCCTACCTTGAATGGCATTTCTTGCTATTCAAATAATAGCAATGATTATGATAACAACCAGATGACGTTTTAGGCATTCATTACCTGGCAGTCATGGTGACAACAAACTCTGGAAAATTCTTAGAGAAATGGGAATACCAGACAACCTGACCTGCCTCCTGAGAAATCTGTATGCAGGTCAGGAAGCAACAGTTAGAACTGGACATGGAACAACAGACTGGTTCCAATTAGGGAAAGGAGTACGTCAAGGCTGTATATTGTCACCCTGCTTATTTAACTTCTATTCAGAGTACATCATGAGAAAGGCTGGACTGGAAGAAACACAAGCTGGAATCAAGATTGCCAGGAGAAATATCAATCACCTCAGATATGCAGATGACACCACCCTTATGGCAGAAAGTGGAGAGGAGCTAAAAAGCCTCTTGATGAAAGTGAAAGAGGAGAGTGAAAAAGTTGGCTTAAAACTCAACATTCAGAAAATGAAGATCATGGTCTCCAGTCCCATCACTTCATGGGAAATAGATGGGGAAACAGTGGAAACAGTGTCAGACTTTATTTTGGGGGGCTCCAAAATCACTGCAGATGGTGACTGCAACCATGGAATTAAAAGATGCTTACTCCTTGGAAGGAGAGTCATGACCAACCTAGATAGCATATTCAAAAGCAGAGACATTACTTTGCCAACAAAGGTGTGTCTAGTCAAGGCTATGGTTTTTCCAGTAGTCATGTATGGATGTGAGAGTTGGACTATAAAGAAAGTTGAGCACTGAAGAATTGATGCTTTTGAACTGTTATGTTGGAGAAGACTCTTGAGAGTCCCTTGGACTGCAAGGAGACCCAACCAGTCCATCCTAAAGGAAATCAGTCCTGAATATTCATTGGAAGGGCTGATGCTGAAGCTGAAACTCCAATATTTTGGCCACCTGATGTGAAGAACTGACTCATTTGAAAAGACCCTGATGCTGGGAAAGATTGAAGGCAGGAGGAGAAGGGGATGACAGAGGATGAGATGGTTGGATGGCATCACCAACTCAATGGACATGAGTTTGAGTAAACTCTTGGAGTTGGTGATGGACAGGGAAGCCTGGCGTGCTGCCATCCGTGGGGTCGCAAAGAGTTGGACACAACTGAGCCACTGAACTGAACTGACTGAGGCATGGTGTAAAATGCTTTCCATAGGCTATTTCATTTCATTCTTGCAATAATTCCATATGGTAAGAATATTGCCCTCATTTATAAAAGATTGAGCTCAGAAAGGTTATATATAGTACCCAGAACCTGAAAAACATCAAAAGGGAGAAATTGGCTTAATGATGTGTTTCCTTTCTGGAGCAGTCTCCATTCTCAGTCACTTAGTTACCAGTGTATTGTGCTCATTCATTCATTTGTTTATCTATGCATTCAGCCATAGAGTTATTATCAGGTGCATCCTCTGTGCTGGGCATTGTGTTAGGCATTGAGGACGGAGTTGTGAACCAGACAGGCACTGTCCTTGCCTTCATAGAGCTTAGACAGAGGTGAGCATCATGGGAGGAAAACATTTACCACTATTTCAGAAGATCCCCAAGTAAAGATGGATCAGCAGGTAAGTAGATAAACAAATGGTGATGTATTCACAGATCACAAGAGGATACTGTCACAAGGAATGCTACTGCACAAGTGAAAAGGGTTATATTACACTGCTATATTTAAAATGAATAAACAACAACGACCTAGGGTATAGCATAGGGATCTCTGCTCAATGTTTTGTGGCAGCCTGAATGGGAAGAGAGTGTGGGGGAGAATGGATACCCATGTACTCATGGCCGAGTCCCTTTGCTGTCCACCTGGAACTATTGCAACATTGTCAGCTGGCTATACTCCAGTATAAAATTTGTAAAAATAAATAAAATAAAAATTAACTAATTAAAAATAAAAATGACTGGTGTGCTAGTACATGCAGAAACATGAATAAATCTCCAAAGCATTATGCTAATAGAAAGAAGACAGATAAGAACCATATGTTGTGGAATTCACTTATATAAAATACTGAAAAAGGCAAAACTATAGTCAGAATCCACATCAACAGTTGCCAGGGACCAGATATTGGGAGTAGAGAGAGACTGGAGGGCAAAAGAAAAGATTTGGGGTAAAAGAAATGTTCTATATCTTGATTTTATTGGTGGCTATGCAACTGTGTACATTTGTCAACACTCAAAGAATTGTTTGCTAAAACCGGTGAATTTAATGGCAGGTTAGTTACATCTCAGTATAGCCGACTTAAAAACAATCAGAAACCTGGGGTCCACTTCCCACCCCTTTCACTAACATACAGGTGACGTTGGGTGAAATACTGAATCTATGTTTTCATTTATTCTTTTGTAACATGGGGCTCATGAGACCTGTTCTGCATCTTCTGTTACTAAAGTGAATGTGTTTGTTCAAGCATATCCAGCTCTTTGCAACCCCAGGGACTGTATATAGCCTGCCAGGCTCCTTTGTCCATAGAATTCTCCAGGCAAGAATACTGGAGTGGATTGCATGCCTTCCTTGAGGGGATCTTCCCATTCCAGGGATCGAACCTGGGTCTTCTGCACTACAGGCAGATTTTTTTTACCATCTGAGGCACCAGGGAAGCCCCTTCTATTACTAAGCAAGAGAATTTCAAATGTGCAGGATAAAAGCTTTACAGGATATTGAATGTCGTGTGAATATGGAACTTCATTGTTATCGTTCTCTCACTGGAGACTATTCTATTCTAGGTGCTCAGAGATCTAGAGTGAATTTAATTTGGTAGGCTTCATAGCATTTGGGGCCTTGATCTTCTGGTAAGAGGGGCAGCCTCAGAGGCTGTGACAGGGCTTCAGAGTCCCAGGTCAGTGTGTTCCAGAGGAGACCCAGCCATCTGTTTTGGATTTGGACCATCAGGCGACTGAGCCAAAGGGACAACTTCTGAAGGTCTTTGCCAATGGCCACACATCCCTACATCATGAACAAATCATGTCCTCTGCCCAGCTGGATAAGAGACACATTCCGAGGGTGGATCCATGGAGCCTGGTCACAGAGCAAAACAAGGAATAGACGGTTGGCTGTGTGTTCCGAAAAGCTCCTTGATCCTCATCCAGGAATTTATCTCTTTTGTGTGAGCTGTTTTTGAAGAAGCACAAACTCTTTCCAACTCTGAATGCAATTCTCACACCACCAATTTTTATTTAATTTGGTTTACAGTTGCATAAAGCACCAGTATTTACACTATTCACACTGGGAAGGAATATGAGTAGCACAGAAAATCCAGCTTGGCATATGACCCACCCAGCTGGTATTCGATCCCGTTACCAAAATTCTCTTGGTCCCATGCTAGATGCTGAGAAGAAAACAGGAATAATATTGCATGTTCCTTGTTCTCAAGGGCTTTAAATCTAACTTTTTTGAGAGTTCATCCTCCTCGTTTAGTGGGTAAAGAAAACAAAAACAGTTAAAACATGTTAAGATGTTCATTTTGAAACATTTAATAAACTATTTAAAAATATGAAAAAGAAAAAATCACCACCAATCATATTCTTGACATATAGTCTGTTTCTCCCAGTTTCTTATTATTTATATATGCATATTTATAATAATATAAAACTTTATCCACTTAAATGTTGGCCACCAGAGCTCTCAAGGAGTCATTGACACCTATTTTGGCTATATTATCCTTCTTCAGAATGTTCATTTGTGCTCAATCTTTCCCCAATAGATATCCACCAATGCAGAGTTTTGTCAAAAACACAGTGGATACTTAGATGCTTCAGCTTTTTAAAGTGCTAGCCACTCAGTTATGTCCAGCTTTGTGACCCCATGCACTGTAGCCCGCCAGGCTCCTCTGTCCATGGAATTCTCCAGGCAAGAATACTGAAGTGGGTAGCCATTCCCTTCTCCAGGGGATCTTCCTGACCCAGGGATTGAACCCATGTCTCCTTCATTGCAGGCAAATTCTTTACCATCTGAGCCACCAGGGAAGCCTCGAACTTTTTAAAGGATCATGTCTATTAAGTTTTTCTATATTCATCATTACTACTTATTCAATGCAAAAAGTTGGAAGACACGATACAAAAACACTAACTTCAATCCCACCACCAAAAATAACCACTGCTAGGAGAAGGAAATGGCAACTCACTCCAGTGTTCTTGCCTGGAGAACCCCAGGGACGGGGGAGCCTGGTGGGCTGCGGGTCCACGGGGTCGCGAAGAGTCGGACACGACTGAGCGACTTCCCTTTCACTTTTCACTTTCATGCATTGGAGAAGGAAATGGCAACCCACTCCAGTGTTCTTGCCTGGAGAATCCCAGGGACGGGGGAGCCTGGTGGGCTGCCGTCTATGGGGTCGCACAGAGTCGGATACGACTGAAGCGACTTAGCAGCAGCAGCAGCAGCAGCAGCAGCAGCAGCATCTTGGTATATATTCTAGATTTTCCGCCATGCTTGTTTTTCTTTATAAGAATGTTAGGTACGTGAGGTTTATAAACTGGGCTATAAATGTTTCTTCATGTCAGTAGCTATTCCTCAGCATCCTACTTCTCAGTGGCTCCATATAATTCCACTGAATGGATGAGCCAGATGTAACTAGCCAAGCCTGTGCTATGTGTGGAGGTTGTTTTCAGTTGATTCCTCTTATCACAGGCTCTGCTGTAGTAAACATCCCTGCCCTTGCAATTGTACACACGTTCAGTTTATTGCCTTAGAACAAATTCCAATAAGTAGAATTGCTGAGTCAAAATATACTGAGTCACTTCATGTTTTTCAAGGGATATAATGAAAAAGACCTCCAATTTTTCCAAGCTCAGAAAGTATGTCACAGAAAGATGAAGGTGGTTTGAACTCCTTTAGCCAAAGACCCTGAGAATGCAGAAGTTAACTCCTTAAGAGGGAGGGAAAGCAATTGTACGATCGTTTGGAGACTTACAAAAGGTAACACAAAAGTGAGAAATATTAGGATCAATAATATGGACAAAGCAATGTCCATTCTTATTCTTTGTTGAATGCTGTGATGCATGTAATAATACATTTACCAAGACAGAGAATATGTTTCCAGTAGTAGACCTTTCCCATGGGACAATGGCTATGAGCACAATAGACATGGCAGAATCTTAAGGGGCAACGAAAGTCACCTGTGTTACCTGTATGCTGCAGCCAGAACAGACAGGCATCATTAAATGACTTTAAATCATTAGCATCATTAAATTGCTTAGTCTTCACTCAAGCCCTCTGATGTATGTTACTGACCTAATGTACCTGGCTCCCTGTCAAATTCACTTGTTGAAGCTCTAACTTACAGTGTGGCAGTATTTGAGGATGGAGTCTCCAAAGAAGTCTTTAAGGTTAATGACTTAGGGGTAGGGGTAGAGCCCTGATCTTATTAAAAGAGCACCACGGAGCTCACTTTCTCCTCTTCATATGCATGCGTTAAGGAAAGGCCAGATGAGGAGACAGCAAGAAGGCAGTCATCTACAGGCCAGGAAGAGAGGACTCACCAGAACCCAAATTTGCAGAAACCATGATCTTAGGCTTTCCAGCCTCTACGACTGTGAGAAAATGAATTTCTGTTCCTTAAGCCACCTAGTCTGTGGTATTTTACTCTAGCAGCCCAAGCAGGCTAGTACCCCATGAAGACTATCACCATCACCTATGCTATAGATGAGAAAACTGTGAGAAAAATTAATAATGTGTACAAGGTCACACAGTAAGCAGTAACCACCATTTAAATTCATCTCTCTCTGATGCCCATGTTCCATCTGCTTTATCCCTTTGATTCTCCAGTTGGAAAAACTGATGACTATTCTCCAAGTGTGACTTGAGACACTCAATTCAGTCATTTTAGAATCACGAAAGTGTCCATAGTCGTCCATCTCTTCCTCTAAAAAGCCAGAGGGAGTGGAAGGTGGCAGGGAAACTCAAGAGGGAGGGGCCATATGTATAACTATGGCTGATTCATATTTTGATGTATGGCAGAGAAGGCAATGGCAACCCAGTCCAGTACCCTTGCCTGGAAAATCCCATGGACAGAGGAGCCTGGTAGGCTGCAGTCCATGGGGTCGCTAAGAGTCAAACACGACAGAGCGACTTCACTTTCACTTTTCACTTTCATGCATTGAAGAAGGAAATGGCAACCCACTCCAGGGTTCTTGCCTGGAGAATCTCAGGGACGGGGGAGCTTGGTAGGCTGCCGTCTCTGGGGTTGCACAGAGTCGGACATGACTGATGCAACTTAGCAGCAGTAGCAGCAGCAGAAATTAACACAATATTATAAAGCAATTATCCTCCAATTAAAAATTAAAAAAATAAAACAAACCAAAAAGAACCCCGTGTCATCTTTCCCAGAGGAGAACCCAAAGTCTCCTATTTTGTCCCCCTCTTATAAAAGTCTGAAATCCTAAGAATAATATTTTTAAGCCAAAGAATCTGACATGTACCCCCCTCTCCAAAGGTACAACCCACATGTAACTTTAGAATTTCTGTCCAATTATCTAAACTCAGTAAGAAGACCAACTGGGCTTAACCAGTTTACCCACAAATGCAATTATATGGGCAAACAAACGTCAAACAGGAGGCTTGACTCAATAAGTGGTCATCATTGAAGCTAAATGTAATTATTACATCACTGAGAGCTACTTAATTCTTGTAATGATGTCTTAAAATTCTTTTGAAATTACAGGCATAATGAAAGTTTACTAACAAAAATAATACAAAGAACAAAGTCTGCATTATGTTCTCAGCTTTTTCTTTCTTGAGCCTCATTAACACTTGCAAGCCAGGCACAGACTTTCTCAAATGCCTTTGTTGTCAATTAAATATCCATGTGGATGTACATACTCACAAAAGATTTCAGACTGTGTGTCCTGATCCTAAAAAAAACATGTAGACAACTCACCTACTAACTTTTGCAGCCATCTTTACTCAAAGAAGCCCCTATCAGGACTTTCCTGGTGGTCCAGTCGTTAAGACTCCACACTTCCCCTGCAGGGGGAGTGGGCTCCACCCCTGGTCCAGAAGCTAGCATCCTGCCTGCTGTGCAGCCAAAACGTTTTAAAAAAGAAGAAGAAGCCTCTACCTCAGTTACCATCCACCTAACTACTCCAAAGCAGAAACTCAGGAACTATCCTTGCCTCTTACTCCTCGTAGCAATCAATTTTAGTAAGTTCTGTGGATTCAGCTTCATAACCAACTCTCAAAACCATCTGCTTCACACTCTTCCTAATAATCCCCACTCCATCACAGGTCAGCATCACCCATCCCTTCGAAACTGGATCAGCTTTCTAAGTAGATCCCCCTTCCTTCACCAATTAATTCACTCAGTCTATGGTGAAAATCGTCAAGAATGTTTAAAGAATGCAGAACAGTAAGACATTACAAGAAGCTGGGTTTTTTTTTAACTTGCCATTCTATGAGTATGCATTCCTCTTGACATATATCTCTATGTGGTCTTTTATATTAATGCTGTTTTCATAAAGGGTCTTGAATTCTTAGCACAACCTCAGATTTGTGATGCTTTTTGATTTGAAGGCAAGTTGCTAACTTGTTGGCGCTTTGATTTTCTTATCTGTAATATGACGTCACACCTTCATGATTAACATCTCATATTCTAAGGTTCTGTGATGTCTTGACTGGAATGGGTGAATTTAACTTAGATGACCATTCTATCTACTACTGTGGGCAGGAATCCCTTAGAGGAAATGGAATAGCCATCATGGTCCACAAGAGGGCGCCCACTTTCCAGCAAATTGGAGGTCCCTGTAGCCTTGGTTTCACAGAAATCATTCTCTTAAATTTCAGAGAAATTTCAGCAAGCACAAGATGTTAGTCAATTTAAAATGCACTTGTAATTTATTCAGATATTTCAAACCATAACTGTTAGTATAAATAAATTTCAATTAAAAAAGCAAATGTCCTCACAAATGGAATGAATCTGACTTTATCCATGATTTTGGAGTGATAAAATACATAAAATTTGTGTGACACTAGACTTGACATTCTAGTAAACACTACAGAGAATCCCCAGTTCCTTAACTTACCAGGTCATGCTTTCTAGTTACTTTGGTTTGTTCTACCTCAGAGGATTGTTATGCAGATTAACTCAAAGTATCTGGAAAACTGGTCATACCAAACACCCTCTTCCAACAACACAAAAGAAGACTCTACACGTGGGCATCAGAAGATGGTCAACACCGAAATCAGATTGATTATACTCTTTGCAGCCAAAGATGGAGAAGCTCTATAAAGTCAGCAAAAAGAAGACCAGGAGCTGACTGCGGCTCAGATCATGAAGTCCTTATTGCCAAATTCAGGCTTAAATTGAAGAAAGTAGGGAAAACCACTAGACCATTCAGGTATGACCTAAATCAAATCCCTTACGATTATACAGTGGAAGTGAGAAATAGATTCAAGGGATTAGATCTGATAGACAGAGTGCCTGAAGAACTATGGATGGAGGTTCATGACATGGTACAGGAGGCAGTGATCAGGGCCATCCCCAAGAAAAACAAATGCAAAAAGGCAAAATGGTTGCCTGAGGAGACCTTAAAAATAGCTGTGAAGAGAAGAGAAGCAAAAGGCAAAGGAGAAAAGGAAAGATATGCCCATTTGAATGCAGAGTTCCAAAGAATAGCAAGGAGAAATAAGAAAGCCTTCCTCGGTGATCAGTGCAAAGAAATAGAGGAAAACAACAGAATGGGAAAGATTAGAGATCTCTTCAAGAAAGTTAGACATAGCAAGGGAACATTTCATGCAAAGATGGGCTCAGTAAAGGGCAGAAATGGTATGGACCTACAGAAGCAGAAGATATTAAGAAGAGGTGGCAAGAATACACAGAAGAACTATACAAAAAAGAACACCATGACCCAGATAACCATGATGGTATGATCACTCACCTAGAGCCAGACATCTTAGAATGCAAAGTCAAGTGGGCCTTAAGAAGCATCACTATGAACAAAGCTAGTGGAGGTGACGGAATTCCAGTTGAGCTATTTCAAATCCTGAAAGATGCTGCTTTTAAAGTGTTTCACTCAATACGTCAGCACATTTGGAAAACTCAGCAGTGGCCACAGGACTGGAAAAGGTCAGTTTTCATTCCAATTCCAAAGAAAGGCAATGCCAAAGAATGCTCAAACTACTACACGATTGCACTCATCTCACAGGCTAGCAAAGTAATGCTCAAAATTCTCCAAGCCAGGCTTCAACAATATGTGAACCGTGAACTTCCAGATGTTCAAGCTGGTTTTAGAAAAGGCAAAAGGCAGAGGAACCAGAGATCAAATTACCAACATCCACTGGATCACAGACAAAGCAAGAGAGTTCCAGAAAAACATCTATTTCTGCTTTATTGGCTATGCCAAAGCCTTTGACTGTGTGGATGACAACAAACTGTGGAAAATTCTGAAAGAGATGGGAATACCAGACCACCTGACCTGCCTCCTGAGAAATCTGTATGCAGGTCAAGAAGCAACAGTTAGAACTGGACATGAAACAACAGACTGGTTCCAAATCAGGAAAGGAGTACATCAAGACTGTATATTGTCACCCTGCTTATTTAACTTATATGCAGAGTACATCATGAGAAACGCTGGACTGGAAGAAGCACAGTTGGGAATTGAGACTGGTGGGAGAAATATCAATAACCTCAGATATGCAGATGATACCACACTTATGGCAGAAAATGAAGAATTAAAGAGCCTCCTGATGAAAGTGAAAGAGGAGAGTGAAAAAGTTGGCTTAAAGCTCAACATTCAGAAAACGAAGATCATGGCATCTGGTCCCATCACTTCATGGCTAATAAATGGAGAAACAGTGGAAACAGTGAGAGATTTAATTTTTTTGGACTCCAAAATCACTGCAGATGGTGACTACAACCATGAAATTAAAAGATGCTTACTCCTTGGAAGAAAAGTTATGACCAAACTAGACAATATATTAAAAAGCAGAGATATTACTTTGCCAGCGATGGTCCGTCTAGCCAAAGCTCTGGTTTTTCCAGTAGTCATGTATGGATGTGAGAGTTGGACTATGAAGAAAGCTGAGCACTGAAGAATTGATGCTTTTGAACTGTGGTGTTAGAGAAGACTCTTGAGAGTCCCTTGGACAGCAAGAAGATTGAACCAGTCCATCCTAAAGGAAATCAGTCCTGAATATTCATTGGAAGGACTGATGCTGAAGCTGAAACTCCAATACTTTGGCCACCTCATGAGAAGAGCTGACTCATTTGAAAAGACCCTGATGCTGGGAAAGATTGAAGAGGGAAGGAGAAGGGGATGACAGAGGATGAGATGGTTGGATGTAAATGGACATGAGTTTGAGTAAGCTCCGGGAGTTGGTGACGGACAGGGAGGCCTGGAGTGCTGCAGTCCATGGGGTCGCAGAGTAGGACATGACTGAGCAACTGAATGGAACTGGTATGGAAATAGCTTGAAAAAGTACTGAAATATAGGCTACTGCTTTTAGACAGGAGTTTATTGCTGAATAATCAGAACTCAGCATGTGTGTAAATTATCTTAAATATAATTAGAAAGTCAAAGAGTTGGACACAACTGACCAGCTAACACTTTCACTTCTCGCAAGGGAAGAAAAGGTCAAACGAAATCATAAAAGATCCAGTTTTTCTTCTTGAAATGTATTTACTTGGAATTTTCATAAAATGGAAGAAGGGTGCTCACACAAGTAGCATGTTTGCAGTCAACAGCATCATCTATTTTATTCTTTTTATGGTGGTTATCAAAATAAAGCCATTGAGCCAAGCACTCTCCTTATAAAAGTTATCTGGGGCAAAATTCCTTACAAAAGCAGCAAAATATTTTGGAGAATGATGAAGCAGTTTTGAAGGAAGACTCTTCCAACTATTTAGAGAAATTGATTCAAAGATGCTCATTTATGGGGTTTAGGTAAATTGTAATGGGATTTGATGATGGAGAGTGGTAATTATGAAATGGGTAGGGGAAAATTGATAGGGAAAGGCCAGGGAAAAGAAAGGAGGATGGACAAATTAATAGTCAAAGGGACCCTGTGGACAGGCAGACATTAGGACCTGAGGTGTCAGGACCTCAGCCACCAGAAAGTAGCTGCCAAGAAAACCAGACATTCAAAGGACTTAAAATGTCTCATCAAAGGCAAAGCAGCCACCCAGGAGGCTGATCAGGGCATTATGAGATGTGAGAGATGACATTTAAGGGGCTTAAAAAAAATAATGTTATTTATCTATTTATTTTTTTGCTGTTCTGGTCTTCATTGCTGTGTGGGTTTTCCTCTAGGTGCAGCTAGTGGGAGCCACTCTCCAGCTGTAGGGTGCTAGCTTCTCATGGCGGTGGCTTCTCTTGTCCTGGGGCACGGGCTCCAGGGCACTGATTTCAGCAGTTGCAGCACCAGGGCTCAGTAGCTGTGGCTCCAGATCCTACTGTGGCATACAGCCTTAGTTGCTCCTTGGCAGGGGGATCTTCCTGGATGAGGGATCCACCCAGTGACTCCTGCATTGGCAGGCGGACTCTTTACCACTGACTCACCAGGGAGGCCCACAAGGACTTCTTATATGAGGTTATAGAAGTGGTAGAAAAAACATGGAATTCTTCTACATGGGTTTGAGTGGCTTTGAAAACATGTATTAACGTCCCTGAGGCTGAGTTTCTTCAATTGAAAAATGAGATTAATGACACCTGCCTCTCAGTGTTGTAAGGATTCAATAAAGTAATACAGAGAAACCCACATGTGGTAAACACTACAAAAGCGTCATTAGGATCCTCCTTCCTCCCCTTCATCGTCATTATGATCATCATTGTTTTTCTTCTAAGGCTTAAAGATGGAAGTCTTGAAGTAGACGTACCTAGTTATGGCTTGTATGCCTTCCCAAGCGTGAAAACCAAATCAAAACAAACACTGATAAGGTACAACTCTATGGCCAAGAAATTCCACTCCTAGGTGTTTACCAAAAAGAAATGAAACAATATATAAATAAAATGTTCATTGCAGTTTTTTTTCTTTTTTGCAATAAGAACATTTAACCTAAGGGCTATCCTTTTGACAAAATTTTAAGTACACAAAGCAGTACTGTTAACCAAGTGTAATGTTATACAGTTAGATCTCTAGAATTTCATCATCTTGCGTAAATGAAATTGAATTTCCACCAAATAGCCACTTCTCATCTCCCAGATCCTGACAACTGCCAACCCACTTTCCACTTTTCTGAGTCTGGCTGTTTAATATACCCCTTCCTGTAAGTGCAATCATGCCGTGTTTGTCCTTCCAAGACTCATTTGTTTCACATCAGGTAATATCCTTCATTTTCATCATGTCGTTGTATATTACAGTATTCCCTTCCTTTCTAAGGCTGGTTAATATTCCACTGTATGTATCCACTACATTTTCTTTATCTGTTCAACCGTTTCCATATCTTTGTTTTTTATGAATAAAACTTCTCTGCAGTTTTAGCCATAATGACCTCAAACTGGAAACATCACAAATGTCCATCAAGTGGTGAATTAATTTAAAAACTTGTGCTATATTTATCTAGGGTACAAACTATGGACTCAATCAATAACATAGATGCATCTCAAACACACTGTAGTGAGTGAAAGAACCCAGATGCTAAGGAATGAATAGTAACTATTTTCTTCGATAAAGTTTGAGAATAGGTCAAAGTAATTCATGGCAAGCAGGAGTCATAACAGAGGTTAGGGGGGGAAGGAGATGGTAGAGATTGATTGGAAAGGAGTCTAAGGGGACTATCTTGGGCTTTAGGGGTATTCTAATCCTGTTTAGAGTAGACATTTCACAAGTATACACGTTAAACTGCTCTGGTAAGCTCTGTGCATCTGATGTCTGTAAATTTACTTCAGTAGTCTTCCCAGGTGGCACAGTGGTAAAGATCCTCCTGCCAATGCAAGAGACACAAGAGACACGAGTTCAATCCCTGGGTCGGAAGATCCCCTGGAGGAAGAAATGGCAACCCACTCTAGGATTCTTGCCTGGAAAATTTCACAGACAGAGGAGCCTGGCCGGCTACAGCCATGGGGTCACAAAGAGTAGGACATGACTGAGCACACACACAGTATTTTTGTACTTTGGGGAAAAAAGACAAAACAAATCGAAACAAACAAGACCAATATTTGACTAGCCCCAGAAAGCTCACAAAACAAAGCAGGACTACCAAGATATAATGGAGGTCACACACGTAGAGATAACTTTTCTGGCAAAGAGACAGAAGCAAATAGTGATGAATAAAGCAAGAGCAACTTTCCAGAAGGGCAGGCACATGCATAGCCATTCAGAAAATAATCAGCTGATGGAGGCCATCTAGCAGAGGCTTCCCTCTGTGACAGCTGACTTGTCAGCAGGCATAATCGAGACCTCTGAAAGGGTTGATGGCGCTCATCCTGAGAATGTGTGTATTTTTCTATGAAAGTGTCTATTAATTTGTCTGTTCATCCAATAACTGGGCCCTCTGCTTGGCTGGATGGCATCACTGACTCAATGGACGTGAGTCCGAGTGAACCCCGGGAGCTGGTGATGGACAGGGAGGCCTGGCGTGCTGCAATTCATGGGGTCGCAAAGAGTCAGACATGACTGAGCGACTGAACTGAACTGCTGGCCCTCTAAAATAGGTCCATAATCTGGCTACTTCTCATGGCCTTTGCAGCATCCATTGTTGCCAAAGCCACCATCCTCTCTAGTCTGATTATGACAACAAGCTCAGTGATGGGGTCCCAGCTTCCACCCTGCCCCTCTGCAGCCTGTTCTCAGCACAGTAGCCAGATACATGTGGCTCCCATTCACCAGTGGCTTTCCATGAGCCTTTGAACAGAATGCCTGAGTCTCAGCTTGATCCCAAGGTTTCATGAACCAGGTGCTCTTCACCTCTCGAACCACAGCTCCTTCCCTGGGACTCCTCCCCTCCCTGAGCCCTCCTCCTGCTGCCCATCTATGCTCCAGCCATAGTGGCTTGTTACTGTAGCTTTGACATTTTGAGCTTGCCCCAAGCTCAGAGTTTCATATTTGCCATTCCCTCCACTCAAAATTCACTTTCACTTTTCCACTCAAAATGATCCTTCTCTACAGCTTTATTCTGGGTCTTTCTGTGGGGGTGTTGGGGATGAAATTGGCATTTAAGTCCCCTTCTTGAGTAAAGCAGTTTGCCCTCCCTAATGTGGATTGGCTGCATCCAATCAGGGGAAGGCCTGAAAAGAACAAGAGGCTGATGCTCTTCTAGGTAAGAGAGGATTCTTGTGTCTGGGGACAGAGAGAGAGAGAGAGAGAGAGAGGGATCTTCTAGAGGCTCAGTTTTTTGTGGGTTTTTATTTTCATAAATACTTAATTTTTCCCACAGCACCTATCATCAGCTGATATGCTGTATGATTCTGAGTTTATTTGTTTATTGCCAACCCCCCTTGTGTAAGTTCATGATGGCAGGAACTTCATTTTATTCTCTGCTGTATTTCTACTGCCCAGCGCACAGCAGGTGTTCAGTAAATGCCTAAAAAATTGGTCTATTCCAAAGGCTATCCAAGAACACACAAAAGGCTTTCTCTCCAGACATCTAGAGTGGTGGTCCTCCCACTTATGTCATTCATGAGAATCCACAGGGGCCTTTTATAGGTCTGATTTTGTGCTTTTAAAATACAAATTTGAGAAGAAGTCTGTAAGCTTCACCAGACAACCAAAGGGGTCCAGGGTATGAAATGGTTAAGAACTTACCCTGCTCAAGGAAAAAGGCTTGAAGGCAGGAATGAGGGCTTCCTCTTTGGTCACAGAATTTAAAACAGTGCAGAAGCTCAGCACATGTTTACTGAGCAGAGGGAGGCTGGGGGGCCCCTCAGCGGGCCCACCAGCTCACAGTGGCTGAGCATAGCCTTCGTGCCTGGTCCTGTGTGAGATACTGCTCATGCCTCTTTCCACTTAATTCTCACAGGGACAGTCTTTCTAAGACAGTCCATTAGTCTCCTCGGCTCACAGACGAGAAGTTTAGAGACATGAAGTTTCCAAAGTTAAACTCCTCACAGATACATCTGGCAGGGAATCCAAGCTTTCATTCCCTGGGCTACACTGCCTCTGGAGGCTCCTCTCCCCTGGGCTAGCCCAGCACTTCCCCAGGGGGTCTTCATACCTGTTTCTTGCCCTGCTCCAATCTGTCTGCACGGCCACTATGTCACTCTCCTCCCCTACCGGGAAGTCCCTCCTAGGCTGCTTGACACCATCTAAGTGCCATCCTAATGCCAACTCTGAGTTGCCTTCATGTTACCCTCCTGGGACCCCCCACCCATCCCCACCCCATGGCCACCCTTTTCACGGTCCATCTTCGTCTGTTATTGTTTTGGGTTGTTTAACTTTTTGCCTTCCTAGCTGGATGGGATCTAGTCTGTTTCGCTCATTTAAGACAAGCAGCACGCACAGTGCCTGGGCCATGATTGTCAGTAAGTGATGGATCCAATTTGTGAGTCATAAAGATATGGCTGTCTACTGTGACACATCCATCTATTTTTTATGAAATGCCTAGAAAAGATAAATCTACAGAGAAATGGCATCAAGTTTGCTGGGAGAGGGAGTGGGGAGTACAGCCTATGAAGCAGAAGGGATCTCTTTGGTGTAATGAAAATGGTCTATGATGTTATAAAATTCTTAAAATCATTGAATTTTGCACTTACAGTGAGAACACTTTTGACAGGTTATTATCCATGTCAAACACATGTATAATATTGAGGTATAATGCACATGAAATCTCAATAAAACTGTTAAAAAAAAAAAAAAAAAACCTAGTGCCTGTCAGCTGTTTGCAAGTCAGTTCCAGAGATTTCTCTGATGGTGGGAAAGGTACTCCCACATGGTATGTAGCTTCACATTTTTGTAAAAGCAATAATATTCAGACATCAAAGCTCACTGTTTCATAGGGAACCTTAACTTCTCAGTGGAAGATATTCACTACTTTGGATTCTTCAGGGTATGTGATCAAGTTTCATGGCAACCGGTAAAGAATTTCAGAGTCATGTGGTTATGTGAATTAAATTTTTAGAAGGAAATCTTTGTGGCTTAGTTTGCCTGAAAGCTAGAATGATGTATAGAAATGGGATGATGATGTAGAAAGCAGAAACTGTTATCTCCAATTTCTGAGCCTTTGGGGCCATGTTGCTAAACAGTCCTTTCGTTCCTAGTGGGAAGAAGGTCACTCCTTTCTCTCCTACAGATTCAGCAAGAGTTTGAAGTTTCCTAGGCTAACATGGAGGGACATAGGTGAAAACAAGTGGGCCTGGGACCCCAGTCATATTCTAGGAGGGAGCTGCTTCTTTGCTCTGTTCTGGTTGAATGAGAGGCGGCAAGATATAGCCTGCAAGGGGCTGCAGCTGGACCTAATGGAGCTATGAAGTTGCTATACACCATGCTCTGGTTCTCAAACAAAACCATAGCACTTCTCAGGCCAAAGGTCCTTGGAAAGCTCAAGGCCAGCTGCCCCAAAGCCCCTTGATCTTATGGAATTTAAGACTGCTGGAGTGTGGCAGAGAGAAAGTTCCACTGCTCCAACCCTGAGTTGCCTCTTGCTGGGTTATTGCTCTCCTGCACTAGAAAGATTGGTGGTAACTGATGGCCATGTAGTTTGTCTGCTGCATTTTACAAGACGGAAGGAAGCTTCAGGAGGAAGAGTGATTCAATGGCCAGAGGACTGGGCTGGAACACAGAAGACCTGAATTCAAAGGCCAGTGTTATAACCAATCAGCTGTATGACACTGGGAAGATCACTTCTCTCTGAGCATCTGATTGTCCATCTGTAAAATGGAGGCGTCTGAGTTAAACGAATTTGAAGGTCCTTTTGACTTTGATACTAAGAATATTAATGACTCTAATTTCCTAACCTTGGTGTCAGGAATATCCACATTTATTCCTACGAGGCAGGCACAGTTTTCACTGCTTATAAACAAGGAAACTAAGGATAAGGCAGGCTAACCGAATGGCTCAAGTTCAAGTGAAAATGTTAATCATCCACTTGAACTTGTGTCTGACTCTGCAACCCCGTGGGCTGTAGCCTGCCAAGCTCCTCTGTCCAAGAGATAGTCCAGGCAAGAATACTGGAATGGGTTGCCATTTCCTTCTCCAGAGAATCTTCCCAACCCAGGAATTGAACCCAAGTCTCCTGCATTGCAGACAGATTCTTTACCATCTGAGCCATTCAAAGTGCTTGGAAATGGAATTACTTGAACTTACCCAGATCGTCTACACTGGGTCCTGAACTCCAGCTACACAGCAAAGTGTGAGAGGATGTTCTTCGTTCCCTGGCTTGGGGGCACCATTAACATTTTCAAAGGCTACTCACTGCTATAGAAAACCTTTAGATTGTTTTCCTCCAACAGTATGAAACTTTTAACAGTTATAACTTTTAACATACAGAAAATTAAAAGAACTTTACAGAGACTCTGTCATAACTATTTGTTACTAGCTCTGTTTGCTTTGACACCTATCCAGCCATCTAGCCATCCCTCTGTTCCCCTATCAATCCATCTTATTTTTTGTAGAATCCTTTGTTTTTAATTAACTTTGAGAAAGGTTGCTCCCATCAGGTTTTCTCAGTTCTTTCTCCCTGGTCACATATCATTTAATCATTACAAGAGCCAATGGAACAGAAGTTGGAGAAAACAATGTCTACTCTCTACATCATCTTCCTATTTCTTACTTCTTTAAAAACACTTTTTTTGGCCCTGCGGCACTCAGGATCTTAATCCCTAAGCAGGGATTGAGCCTCCACCCCCAATGCAGTGGAAGCGTGGAATCTTATCTACTGGACCATCAGAGAAGTCCCATCTTCTTATTTCCACACATCATGCTAGTCTTCAAGCAAAGTCAAAAAGCTTTCTCTAACACTCAGTACTAGAACTCCCATGACAATGTGACCCTGAGCTCCTTTATCCTGCCTTAGTGTGAGTTGCTCAATCATGTTCGACTCTTTGCAACTCCATGGACTGTAGCAGCCCACCAGGCTCCTCTGTCCATGGCATTCTCCAGGAAAGGCTACTGGAGTGGGTTGCCGTTGCCTTCTCCAGGGGATCTTCCCAACCCAGGGATCAAACCCAGGTCTCCTTCATCCTGCCTTACAGATGAAGAAACAGGCTCATAAAAGTTAACAGTTGTCTGACTGTCATTTAGCTGGGGAGCGCTGGAGCTCAAGCCTCTCTAGGGTTAAAGCTTTGACTCTTAGCCCTATGCCCTCATGTCTTTTGACGTGGCAATTTCCCCATCATAGGCATTATGCTTTATCTTGAGCCAATCTTTGTTTATTTCCTTCAGGGATTTTCTCCCTAGGCAATTAATATCTTTTATAGCCAAACAAAACAAAACAAAAACAACTGAGGGTTTATTCACTCTGTTATGATTAGAAATTCAGATACAGTATCTTCGAATAGTAAATTACATGGCCATTCTCTCATAAAGCTTAACATTTATAGTTTGGGCGTGTGAGTCATCTTGTGGATTCTGTAATAGTTGTTGCTTTTACAAACCAATGCCTTTGAACTCAGTTCACAAGCTTGACTGTTTCCTTTAAATTTCTTTTCCTTTTGCTTGTCCTGCTCTTGAAATAGAAGAGGTTTCATCAGGGGGCACCAGAGTAAGTGTTGGCACTGGTGTGATGTGGGATTGTTCAGATTACTCAGCATGGCTCTCAAGACCCAAGCTTATCATCCTCAACCTATCAGCTTGGCTCAAGAAGAAGAAGAAAAAGTCGCTCAGTCATGTCCAACTCTTTGCGACCCTATGAACTGTAGTCTGCCAGTCTACTTTGTCCATGGGATTCTCCAGGCAAGAATACTGGAGTGGGTTGCTGTGTCCTCCTCCAGGGGATCGTCCTGATCCAGGGAGTGAATGTGGGTCTCCTGCATTGCAGGCAGATTCTTTACCATCTGAGCCAAATTCCCTGGCCAACCTGCTTGAGTGATATGCTCTGTAAAATAAACAGGTCACAGAAGGACAAATATGGCACAATTCCATTTATATGAGGTATACAATATAGCCAATCTGTAGATGTGTAGGGAATCTACCAGAGGCAGCAGGAACCAGGGCCCAGTGTGCAGAGGTCCAGTGGTACCATAGACACGTGGCCAGGCTGTGGAGCTGGATAAGTCCAATTTCCAGTTCTGTCCTTTGCCACTCGTATGGCCCGGGAAAGTTACCTAACTTCCCTCGACCCCTGTGTGCTCTCTTATAACATCTGCCTCACAGAATTATTGACTGGGACACAGTAACATGCCCAGCACGCTTGGTAAATATTGCCAGGTGTTAGGGAAATTAAATGGAAGTAGTCTTGTTCAGGCTTCAGAGACAAGAAAGCAGAGCAGGCCTCTGACCTTGTTTCCAACCTCCCTGGACACTGCCCTGACTACGCGCCTGCTGTGAGTGCAAGCCCAGGGGACCATAGATAAAATAGGGGGCTGCTACTGCTAAGACGCTTCAGTCGTGTCTGACTCTGTGTGACCCCATAGATGGCAGCCCACCAGGCTCCCCCGTCCCTGGGAGTCTCTAGGCAAGAATACTGGAGTGGGTTGCCATTTCCTTTTCCAATGCATGAAAGTGAAAAGTGAAAGTGAAGTCACTCAGTCGTGTCCGACTCAGCGACCCCATGGATTGCAGCCTACCAGGCTCCTCCGTCCATGGGATTTTCCAGGCAAGAGTACTGGAGTGGGGTGCCATTGCCTTCTCCAAAATAGGGGGCAGATCTTGGAATAGTTGAGCCCCTGGAGGGGGTTTGACCAACCAAGCGCCAGGCTTAGCAACATTCCATGGTTTGCAAGACAAAACAACATTGTTAAAAAAAAAAAAAAGATTAACATAAAACCAAAGAGCTACAGTTTGCTCCTGTCAACTACCCACTCCAGTACTCTTGCCTGGAAAATCCCATGGACGGAGGAGCCTGGTAGGCTACAGTCCATGGGGTTGCAAAGAGTTGGACACAACTGAGTGACTTCACGTAAGAGCATTGCTAATGACTGAACAACAAAGGCGTTTGCCATCTGCCTCTAGGAGACTGAATCCAGTGCTGCCATAGCTGTTGACTTTCAAAAACCCCTGAGGGAGTTCAGCGTGGAGTGAGGCACCCTGTGCTCCACAGAATCTGGTGGGACAGGTCTTTAGACCTTTGTTAGGAATAGATTTTTAGGATGTTTTCCAGTTCAGTTCAGTTCAGTTGCCCAGTCGTGTCCGACTCTTTGCGACCCCATGAATCGCAGCATGCCAGGCCTCCCTCTCCATCAGCAACTCCTGGAGTTCACTCAGACTCAACGGCCATCAAGTCCGTGATGCCATCCAGCCATCTCATCCTCTGTCGTCCCCTTCTCCTCCTGCCCCAATCCCTCCCAGCATCAGGGTCTTTTCCAATGAGTCAACTCCTCGCATGAGGTGGCCAAAGTATTGGAGTTTCAGCTTTACCATCATTCCTTCCAAAAGAAATCCCAGGGTTGATCTCCTTCAGAATGGACTGGTTGGATCTCCTTGCAGTCCAAGGGACTCTCAAGAGTCTTCTCCAATACCACAGTTCAAAAGCATCAATTCTTTGGCACTCAGCCTTCTTCACAGTCCAACTCTCACATCCATACATGACCACAGGAAAAACCATAGCCTTGACTAGACGGACCTTAGTTGGCAAAGTAATGTCTCTGCTTTTGAATATGTTATCTAGCTTGCTCATAACTTTTCTTCCAAGGAGTAAGTATCTTTTAATTTCGTGGCTGCAATCACCATCTGCAGTGGTTTTGGAGCCCAAAAATATAAAGTCTGACACTGTTTCCACTGTTTCCCCATCTATTTGCCATGAGGTGATGGGACCAGATGCCATGATCTTCATTTTCTGAATGTTGAGCTTTAAGCCAACTTTTTCACTCTCCTCTTTCACTTTCATCAAGAGGCTTTTTAGTTCCTCTTCACTTTCTGCCATAAGGGTGGTGTCATCTGCATATCTGAGCTTATTGATATTTCTCCCGGCAATCTTGATTCCAGCTTGTGCTTCTTCCAGTCCAGCGTTTCTCATGATATACTCTGCATAGAAGTTAAATAAGCAGGGTGACAATATACAGCCTTGACATACTCCTTTTCCTATTTGGAACCAGTCTGTTGTTCCATGTCCAGTTCTAACTGTTGCTTCCTGACCTGTATACAGATTTCTCAAGAGGCAGGTCGGGTGGTCTGGTATTCCCATCTCTTTCAGAATGTTCGATAGTTTATTGTGATCCACACAGTCAAAGGCTTTGGCATAGCCAATAAAGCAGAAATAGATGTTTTTCTGGAACTTTCTTCTTTTTTCCATGGTCCAGCGGATGTTGGCAATTTGATCTCTGGTTCCTCTGCCTTTTCTAAAACCAGCTTGAACATCAGGGAGTTCACGGTTCACGTATTGTTGAAGTCTGGCTTGGAGAATTTTGAGCATTACTTTACTAGTGTGTGAGATGAGTGCAAATGTTTGGTAGTTTGAGCATTCTTTGGCATTGCCTTTCTTTGGGATTGGAATGAAAACTGACCTTTTCCAGTCCTGTGGCCACTGCTGAGTTTTCCAAATTTGCTGGCATATAGAGTGCAGCACTTTCACAGCATCATCTTTCAGGGTTTGAAATAGCTCCATTGGAGTTCCATCATCTCCCCTAGCTTTGTTCATAGTGATGCTTTCTAAGGCCCACTTGACTTCACATTCCAGGATGTCTGGTTCTAGGTGAGTGATCACACCATCGTGGTTATCTGGGTCTTGAAGATCTTTTTTGTACAGTTCTTCTGTGTATTCTTGCCACCTCTTCTTAATATCTTCTGCTTCTGTTAGGTCCAGACCATTTCTGTCCTTTATCGAGCCCATCTTTGCATGAAATGTTCCCTTGGTATCTCTAATTTTCTGGAAGAGATCTCTAGTCTTTCCCATTCTGTTGTTTCCCTCTATTTCTTTGCATTGATTGCTGAAGGTTTTCTTATCTCTTCTTTCTATTCTTTGGAACTCTGCATTCAGATGCTTATATCTTTCTTTTTCTCCTTTGCTTTTCACCTCTCTTCTTTTCACAGCTATTTGTAAGGCCAACCCAGACAGCCATTTTGCTTTTTTTCATTTCTTTTCCATGGGAATGGTCTTGATTCCTGTCTCCTATACAACGTCAAGAACCTCATTCCATAGTTCATCAGGCACTCTATCTATCAGATCTAGGCCCTTAAATCTATTTCTCACTTCCACTGTATAATCATAAGGGATTTGATTTAGGTCATACCTGAATGGTCTAGCGGTTTTCCTACTTTCTTCAATTTAAATCTGAATTTGGCAATAAGGAGTTCATGATCTGAGCCACAGTCAGCTCCTGGTCTTGTTTTTGTTGACTGTATAGAGCTTTTCCATCTTTGGCTGCAAAGAATATAATTAGTCTGATTTTGGTGTTGACCATCTGGCGATGTCCATGTGTAGAATCTTCTCATGTGTTGTTGGAAAGGATGTTTGCTATGATGAGTGCATTTTCTTGGCAAAACTCTATTAGTCTTTGCCCTGCTTCATTCTGCATTCCAAGGCCAAATTTGCCTGTTACTCCAGGTGTTTCTTGACTTCCTACTTTTGCATTCCAATCCCCTATAATGAAAAGGACATCTTTTTTGGGTGTTAGTTCTTAAAGGTCTTGTAGGTCTTCATAGAACCATTCAACTTCAGCTTCTTCAGCGTTACTGGTTGGGGCATAAACTTGGATTACCGTGATATTGAATGGTTTGCCTTGAAATGAACAGAGATCATTATGTCGTTTTTGAGATTGCATCCAAGTAGGGACTTCCTGGTGGCTCAGACGGGAAAGCATCTGTCTACAATGCAAGAGACCCGGGTTCGATCCCTGGGTCAGGAAGATCCCCTGGAGAAGGAAATGGCAATCCACTCCAGTATTCTTGCCTGGAAAATCCCATGGACAGAGGAGCCTGGTTGGCTACAGTCCATGGGAATGCAAAGAGTCGGACACGACTGAGCGTCTTCACTTCACTTCACCGCATTTTGGACTCTTTTGTTGACCATGATGGCTATTCCATTTCTTCCGAGGGATTCCTGCCCGCAGTAGTAGATATAATGGTCATCTGAGTTAAATTCACCTATTCCAGCCCATTTTAGTTTGCTGATTCCTAGAATGTCGACGTTCACTCTTGCCATCTCTTGTTTGACCTCTTCCAATTTGCCTTGATTCATGGACCTGACATTCCAGGTTCCTATGCAATATTGCTCTTTACAGCATAGAACCTTGCTTCTATCACCAGTCACATCCACAGCTGGGTATTGTTTTTGCTTTGGCTCCATCCTTTCACTCTTTCTGGAGTTATTTCTCCACTGATCTCCAGTAGCATATTGGGCACCTAGTGACCTGGGAGTTCCTCTTTCAGTATTCTATCATTTTGCCTTTCATACTGTTCACGGGGTTCTCAAGGCAAGAATACTGAAGTGGCTTGCCATTCCCTTCTCCAATGGACCACATTCTGTCAGACCTCTCCACCATGACCTGCCCGTCTTGGGTTGCCCTGCAGGCATGGCTTAGTTTCATTGAGTTAGACAAGGCTGTGGTCCTAGTGTGATTAGATTGACTAGTTTTCTGTGAGTATGGTTTCAGCTTGTCTGTCCTCTGATGCCTTCTTGCAACACCTACCATCTTACTTGGGTTTCTCTTACCTTGGGCGTGGGGTATCTCTTCAAGGCTGCTCCAGCAAAGCGCAGCTGCTGCTCCTTACCTTGGATGAGGGGTATCTCCTCACTGCCGCCCTTCCTGACCTTCAACGTGGGATAGCTCCTCTAGGCCCTCCTGCGCCCGCGCAGCCACCGCTCCTTGGATGTGGCTCCTCCCGGCCGTTGCCCCTGGCCTCCAACGCGGGGTAGCTCCTCTTGGCTGTTCCTGCGCCATTGCAGCCTGGCACTCTCAGCCGCTGCCCCTGACCTCTGACATGGGGTAACTCCTCTTGGTCGCCACCCTTCGGGCATGGGGTCCTCCCGGCTTCTGCCCCTGACCTCTGAGATATTATGATCTCAATGATTGCTTCTCCTCATATTTAGAGAAGCAAGAGTTGACTCATTGGAAAAGACTCTGATGCTGGGAGGGATTGGGGGCAGGAGGAGAAGGGGATGACAGAGGATGAGATGGCTGGATGGCATCACCAACTCGATGGACATGAGTCTGAGTGAACTCCGGGAGTTGGTGATGGACAGGAGGCCTAGTGTGCTGCGACTCATGGGGTCGCAAAGAGTCGGACACGACTGAGCGACTGAACTGAACTGAAAGCCCCTCATGGTGACATCAGATCCTCATGACTAACAAAAACCTTTTGTAAAATGAGCGCTTCATGGCATTGAACTCCCCTTCACCAAAATCTTTATATATTGACTTTCCCCACTGCTGCTTTGGAGCAGTCTCTCAGAACAATCGGAGATGCTGCCTCCTGGACTGAAGTCCTCATTTTGCCCCAAATAAAACTTAACTCACAGCTCTCAAGTTGTACATCTTTTTTTAGTCGACAGTCCCAAACTGATGATAATATTAGTTTGCAGCCTGGGATTATTAGTGAGAACACAAACACAACAATTTTGAAGTCTCACCCATGGAGTGATTATGCTGCCTGGGACCTATTCCCAATGGGAACTCCAGACTGCTGTTACAGGGGATTTCCTACTGCTGTTTGACTTGAACCTGGATGCTGTCAGCCCAATTAGGAGATGTATGTGGGTTATGATTGTATATTGAAAGTAAATTAGAAAATTCTCTATTAACTATTGAAAGTGTTTATTTGTGTTTAACTAGTGGTTTCTTTTATTGACAAATCCTTCAAGCCTGAAACCAAAATTAAAACTTTTGGCAAAACACCAGGCAGTGAGCAGCCCAGCTTGACAGGTAGTGGCAGTCTCGATGGAAAAGAATTCAGATGTGAGATAAGATTATACACTTCAGTTCTGGAGTGGGTTGCTATTCCCTCCTCCAGGGGATCTTCCTGACCCAGGGATTGAAACCAGATCCCCTGCTTTGCAGGCGGATTCTTTACCATCTGAGCCACCAGGGAAGCCTGTGTGAGACATGGGATTTGGTTAACATTTTTCGGTAGGGTGTTTTGTCTTCACCCATGAAGTTTTCTCTTTTCAGGACTTTTAAGTGAATACTGCCTGCCAACAGAGTATAGAGGACAGAAACAGAAAAAAAGTGTTGGCTTGAATTCATAAGTTCAAAGAGGAAAGTCAGAATGCTGGTAAGAGAAAGCTTTAATAATGTTTTTGGCTGAACTCAAGTTGTTTGGGACTCTTTCTCAAGCAATGCCAAATAATTCATGCTGTAAAAAATAAATTCCACAAGCTCCTTTGATATCATAAACACCAAACAATAGAACTGTTGATTGCATTTTCCCTGGCATTTTCAGGAAGACACACCCTGAGTGCTCTGTTCCATAATACAGTTCTTAGAATCTGTTAATAAATGATGGCTTTTAAAAATGAGATATAAAAAATTCCATGGCCAAGAAAAGATGTCCAGGTAATTTAAAGACCCTTAAATGTGGAAAGCATTGTAGCAAGTGCTTAATATGAGTTATCTCAGTTAATTCTCCCCACAAGACTATGGTATAAACATTCTGTCCTCTCCAAGTTACAATAAAGAAAACTATAGATGTTAAGCAATCTGCCTGAGGTTTCAGCTTGCAGGGTTAGAGTTCCTTTCAGTCCAGGCAGGTTTTCAAGATTTTATGAGCATCAGCCAGATGGCTTTGAGGCAGGAGGCAGATGGGCACCCGCAGGGTAAAGCAACTGGGGTTTCATTCCCTGTGGACTGAAACTCCAAGACAAGACTAACAGGACAATAAAGAGAGGAGGCTGGGCCCTGTTCAGACCACATATTTCTTTTCTTGAAGTTAGGAGACCTCCACCACCACACAGGCACAGAAAGTCTCCTCGGAGGGCAAGGGGGAGGAATTATGTCAAGAGATATTCTACCCAGACACCTTTTCGGTAGAATCCATCTTGGCTAAGAGATGCGTGTGCACACATGGGAAGACCCTGAGATAAACCAAGTATGGACTATGAACCCAGGCAAATTAAAATGGTTGACCAAAGGAAATCTGGAAGAAATGTCACATAAAAGTAATTCAAACTGCCTCAAGAGTGCGACTCAGGGACTCTCTCTCTCTCGCTGAGTCTGCCCACGTGTTTATCCACATATATTGTATTTTCTCTCTTAAAAAATATTTAACTTGTTTTACTACTTTCCATCTTTGTGGGAATTCTTTTCTGCAAAGCCTAAGGGCCAGGGCCCTTGTCACTGACCACTGATCTAGTGGCTAGGATCTGGTGCTCTCAACCGCTCTGACCCAACCTAATCTCTGACTGGGAACCCAAGTCCTGCTCCAAGCTGTTGAAAGCTAGGCCACCAAGATCAGCCTAGGGCAAGTCACTCAGCCTCTCAGAATTTTAGTTTGTGATGTCAACTGGGGATGATGATACCTGCCTTGCAGGTGTGTCATGAGAGTAGATATAATACACGTAAAGTGCTTAGTACAGAATCTGCATGGCAAAAAAAAAAAAAGAATCTGCACAGCAATAGCTTCATCATACAAAGAAGCTACTGTGGTGTCCTCTTTCTGTTGTTATTATAAAGTATACAAACTCGAGTGGGACAAAAATATATTCCTTCTCCTGATGCCTCGATGAGGATAACAATGAAAGGAGGACTCAGTAAGGACACTGGGAGGCCATGGGTTATGGACCCAGTGAAGGACCTTAAGAACACACACCACAGTTTGGTCCAAGTTTGTCCAACCAATGGAAGGAGGGCTATTATCTGTGCCACGAAACTAGGCAGGGAGTATTTATGCACTGAACAATGGAGAGCCTCACTCAACCCATAAAAGGCATTCTTCCTGGATCTCTTTGGGATTCTCAGGAAAAACTGAGCTCACTCCTATAAATAATACAATTAGCCATTACATGGACCAGGTACAGAGCACCAGTGCCAGCATCTTACACATCATCTCATCTGCAGAGCAACCCCAGGATGTAAGGATCATTTTGCCTGTTTCCTAGGGGAGGTTACAAACCTAAGCCTGCTTGACTCATATGCCCATGATCTTAAAATACTGTGCTTATGAAGAACGTTGGTTGTAAGGGAGAAAACAATCAATTCAATGTACTGTAAGCAAAAGAGGAAATATCATTATGGAAGTGGTATTTCACAGATTTCCTGAGTAAGGAGCCAGAACTGGAAACTAGAAAGGCTGTGAGCGTGCTCACTCGCTGGCTTGCTGTCTGTCTCTGTCCATCTTTTCTTTCTTTTTCTAGAACACTCCTCTACCCTTCCTCAGCCCCATCATAGAATTAGCCACTTCACTCTTCTGAGGTTATATGTTATTGGTCCATGTTCTCATGAAGACTTCACATTCCCAGGGGAAGACTCTTTATTAAAAATTCTTTTCTTTATTTCTTCTCCTTTTTTATTAAAGAAGTGGATGCATCATTGATAATAAAGTATTTAGGATGCATTCCTTTAAAATTTTATTTATTTATTTTCGCTGTACGAGGTTTTAGTTGCAGCTCTTGGATCTTTGATCTTTGCTGTGGTATGCAGGATGTTTAGTTGGGCATGTGGGATCTAGCTCCCTGACGGAAATCGAACCTGTTCCCTGCATTGGGAGCATGGAGTCTCAGCCACTGGAAGACAGGGAAGTCCCTTTTCTTATTTTATTACCCAGGTGGAGTGTGAAAGCTGAAGAGGGGCCACAGAAATTTCTGAGTCCAGCCTAGTCTTAAGTAGGAATCTATAAAACCCCTGGAGAGTGCTTACCCATCTGTTTAGACACTTCAGGGCGGCCAATTTTACTGTAGGAGTCCTGGCTCTTAAAATGTGCGTGCTCACTCACTCAGTTATGTTCAACTCTTTGCAACCCCATGGACAGTAGCCCGCCAGACTCCTCTGTCCATGGAATTTACCAGGCAAGAACACTGGAGTGGGTTGCCGTTTCCTTTCCAAGGGATCTTCCTGACCCAGGGATGGAACCACACAGGTCTTGTGTCTCCTGGATTGCAGGCAGATACTTTACCACTGTGCACCTGGGAGGCACGGGTCTTAAAATACCTTCCCTTTCACTATTCCTGCCTCTATTAATTCTCCTCCACGGAACCCACCTGGGCTGAGGGAGCAGGCCTGGTAGATGGCCCTAGCCCTTACTGTTGCAGGAAAGGGGACCCTTTCCAGGGCCTGAAACTGGGCTCTTGTCTAACACTCAGAAATGAATTGTCCGAGAAGACACATGTGCTGACAAAGCAAGAGATTTTATTGGGAAAGGACCCCCGGAGGGGGAGCAGTAGGGTAAGGGAACCCAGGAGAACAGCTCTGTCACGTGGCTTGCAGTCTCGGGTTTTATGGTAATGGGATTTGTTTCAAAGAGATCAGCCCTGGGATTTCTCTGGAAGGACTGATGCTAAAGCTGAAACTCCAGTACTTTGGCCACCTCATGTGAAGAGTTGACTCATTGGAAAAGACTCTGATGCTGGGAGGGATTGGGGGCAGGAAGAGAAGGGGACGACAGAGGATGAGATGGCTGGATGGCACCACGGACTCGACGGACGCGAGTCTGAGTGAACTCCAGGAATTGGTGATGGACAGGGAGGCCTGGCGTGCTGCGATTCACGGGGTCGCAAAGAGTCAGACACGACTGAGCGACTCAACTGAACTGTCTTTAGCCAATCATTCTGACTCAGAGTCCTTCCTGGTGGTGCACGCCTTGTTCAGCCAAGATGGATGCAGAGAGAATTCTGGGAGGTGGTCAGACATGCAGTGTCTCCTTTTGACCTTTCCCAAATCCTGTCGTAAAACAACTCATGCAAATAGTTACTATGGTGCCTGGCCAGGGTGGGTGGTGTCAACCAGCGTGCTTCCCCTAACATTACCTCCCAGCTTCTTGTCCACAAGCTCCTATCATTAATATTCCTCTGAAAATGCCAGACTGGATCTGCCACCAATTTCCATGCCATTTGGTCAGCACAGCACCTGGCGGCCAGTGCCCAGAAAGGCAAATTGCCCTAGAGGAAGAGCCATTAGGGAGTCACTCAGGGGCCAAAGGCAATGATAAGGGGAGAGGGTGGACATGAAGACCATCCTGCTCCTGAGGATGCTTAGGAGTAAGGACCCCAGGAAGGTCCTGGCTGGGATAGGAAGGCCAGAACCTGCAGTTTCCTCCCCTCTGGGCCCAGCTTGGTGTCTAAGGTCCTGAATGGGGTCTTTCTGAGAGTGTGACCAGGGCCAAGGGTAGGAGGAAAGTTATGACAAGGGGCTCCTGAGAAGACTGAGGTTTCTAAATCAGCAGGGGGGCTCAGGGAGGGCAATGAGTGCCCAGTGAGGGAGGGGGCTTACCAGTGGAGGGGTCCATCAGTGAGGGGCCCTATGAAAAGATGGGGCTCAATTTAAGTGATGAGGGGGAAAACTATAGGACTTTCTTTTTGTCAACTTTGGGGTCTCAGTGTTGCAGCCTGGGCCCTTTTCCACCCACTTCCACCCCTCACCCCTCTCGCTCCCTCCCTTCCCTCCTTCTCCCTTCTCCCTTGGCTCACAAGCCACTGCTTAGGCTACAATTGGTGAGGGGGAAATGTGTGAACTTGGAGAGAGGATGGAAACACTGCACAGAGGTCAAGGGCAGTGTGTGTGTGTGTGTGTGTGTGTGTGTGTGTGTGTGTGTGTGTGTGTGTGTGTGTGTGTCTGTGGAGGGGTCAGGACAGAAGTTGGAGACCACCCCCTCCATGTCCCCTGAGTTTAGCCTCATCTTCTAGAACTGAAAGGTTGTTGCTGAGCCAGGAAAGATGCCAGGATTCTTGGCCTCTGGAGGAGAAGAATTCAATCTGGGGCCAGTGACGAGTCTTGATTGCTCAGAGCTTTTGTGTAATAAAGTTTTATTAAAGTATAAAAGAGATAGAGAAAGCTTCTCACATAGACATCAGAAGGGGGCAGAAAGAGTGTCCCCTGCTAGTCTTTAGCCAGCTGTTCTATAGCTACTAACAGTCTGCTAATCAGAGAAAGGAAACGTCTCAAAACTCAGAAACTGGCACCAGGGCCCTCACCCAAAACATACATTTTGAGATAACATTGGCACGAGGTGAGTTGTCCTGGGCCATAAAATGGTTGACATGAATCTTGAAGGGAGGCAGGTTTCCAAGCAAATACAGTCTCATTAATATAGCTTAAGAGAACATTTGCATAAGTAAATCATGCTGGTTTGTCAAGTCGGTTCTGAGTCTTAGGCTCTGTCCTCTGTTCTGAGGACAGAGTCTAGGGCAAGCATGTTGTTCATTAACATAGCTTAAGACAAACATTTCCATAAGATTTGAGAAAAGTTAAGTTCAGGTAGAACCAGGTGTCGTCACGGCAACAAAGAATTTTAAAAGAAACCTCTTTTAAATTTGTATAGAGAAGTGGAAAAAATATAACGCTAGTAATTTGCTTCCTCCTGCTGCTTAAGAGAGAGATAAAAATGTCTGGCACTTGCAGCCTATTTCCTCCATTTGGAGACTCCTGTCCTTCCTGCCTGTTACCCTCTCAAAACCAGCAAGCCCAGGGTATCCCCATTCACACTCCCAGAAGAAGACGCAGTGGTCCAGCTCGAGCTGCTGCTTGTTGAGGACCAATACAAGGATGGCCAGCAGGAACCACATCTATAAACTGCAGGGATGAGAGAAAGAAAATTGATGCTCCAGAGGGATGAACACTAGCCAGGGTGTCCTCCACAGCTACACTGGTTTCCTGTAAGATGCTCAAGCGTTTATTTATTTTAGAAAATTCAACCTGTATTTATATAAGTATTGAGGAGCATATAATTAACACAATGTCAGGTGCCTCAAGACATTGATTTTGGCAGAAAAATTAATAAACTTAGAATGCGGGATAGACAATTCAAGGGCACCAGATCAGCAACTTAGTGGAGATTCTAAATATTGTCTGTTTCTACTGTAGTACTGTTTCAGAAGGAAACAAAAGCAAGCCACCTATGCAATTTTAAACACTCTACTAGCCACATTTTTAAGAAACTGAAAGGAGAAAGGCAAAATTCATGTTAGTAATATGTTTTATTTAATCCCAATATTCAAAATATTATATTTCAACCTGCAATTAATATTATTGATGAGCTATTTTATATTTTTTATTCTAAGTCTTAAAATTACCATCTGTACTTCACATTTATAGCATATAATACCTGATCTATATTTAGATATCCTAAAATACACAGTTGATCAAGTAAAGTTATAGTTACAAGTTCCATGATTTTATCCCAGCTCCCATAAGCGGAATAAAATTAAGGTTTTAATTTTCACTGAGCTAATGTTATGGCCAAATTTTTCTGCTAGATTGTGGGCTTGTACCCCACCTACACACACACACACAGACACACACACACAGACACACAAATATCTGGAAACTCAAAGCTGCATCTCTCCACTTCTTTTCTTGGTCTATATTACAACAAGTAATTTTTTTTTTTCATAGATTAACTGACGTGAGAATGTTAGAGATGTCTGAGATTTTGTTGTTGCTTTTTTTTTTTTCCATTGAAACAACTAAGTTTCCTTAGCAGAAGTTTTCTTTGCCCTTGAAACTCTGTAATTGCATATAGAGGCTCAGGAGATGCTGACAGTGCAAATCGCTGATGACAAAATGCAAGCAGCTGATACTGTCTTCTCTTGGTAGCTCCTGGAGACAATGGGTATTGACATGGAGGAACAGCCCATGTATAGAGTGCCCAGGCTGGACTCGAGGACTGAATGACAGATCAGGAGCTACCAGTCAAAGCCATGTGGGTAATTGAGGATCTTGGAGTAAAATCATGCCAGGACAACACATACCTTACAACACCTAGTCTGGCACATGGAAAGTGTCCCGCCAGGTAACACAGCTACAGTCCCTGGGAGGCGGGCCTCTCATGCTCTCCTCTCCTTGGTATTGCTGAGCCTGCTGGGGCCTCCGGTTTTCTTGCTCTTTTTCTGATTAGTGTTTTTATTCCAGGAAGGAAGAGACAGCTCCAGCTCCCTCTTCTTGGCATCCCAGTCTTCATCTCGCTGATCGAGTTGCAGCCCCATCCGCCTGGCGGCCTGGCGATATTCCCAGCACTGAGGTTCAGCCCTAGGAGAGGGAAGCCAGCTCTCAACCCCGACCCCTGCATCAGACAGCATGTCCAGTCTGTGGAGGGGCCTCTCCTCTACCTTCTGCATGTGGCCTGGGCACCTAGGCCATCCACTCAAGGAGAAATGAGGCCAAGTTCAAGCATTTCCAAGTGTACACGTAGAGAGGTCTCAGACATTAAAGAAACTATCAGTACTTTGAGGTGGAGAAGACTGGGGTGCTTGGGTCAAATGTTCATAGAATCAAAGACAAGCACTTAGCTTGAAGGCCCTGCTCATTTTTAAAATGCTCACATCAATACAGGTCAAGAAAGACTGCCCTGTTTGTACGTACGCTGGAAGGCTTCTTGATGGTCGAAAAGGGAGGGGACCCCATCCCATAGTAAATGTGGACATGTACCCACAGGTCTGTATGATGGGATCCATCTTAGAAAAAAGTTGCTCGTGCTTCTTGGGAAGGGTTCATGGACCATCAGGGGTAAAAAAAGAAACAAGATAATCGGCCAAAGATAAACAAAGACCCGGAAGGACTAGCCTATGTACGTGATTTCCATACTGCTTTCCGCCTTGCTCAGAACGCCTCACTCCTCTCTGGGTACGTATCTCTGCCTAGTGTCTGACTTACTGTGCTCCTCATTAGAGAGGATGTCCATATCATTTCTCTCTGAGTGTATATCTCTGCCCTGCTTCTGAGTCATATAAACAAACTGTTTTCCTGTGTGCTCTCCCATACATTGTGAAAGTGAAAGTCACTCAGTCGTGTCCGACTCTTTGTGACCCCATGGACTATACAGTCTATGGAGATCTCCAGGCCAGAATACCGGAGCGGGTAGCCATTCCCTTCTCCAGGGGATCTTCAAAACCCAGGGATCGAACCCAGGTCTCCCGCATTGCAGGCGGATTCTTTACCAGCTGAGTCACCAGGGAAGCCCCCCACTCCCCCCGCCCCATACATTGTGCTGTGTCTCTAATAGTAAACTTCGTACCTTTTTGTACAGCTTTTGCCTCCTTGAAACATTCTTGTTTTCAAACAGGGGCAAGAGCCCAGGGCCACTTTGCTTCTCGCCTCTAGCCCCTGGTGAGTAGTGTCTAGGGCTCTTGGTTTCCATCCAGGTTACCCAGGTTTAATTCCTGGGCAGGGAACTAAGATTTCGCTTCAGGACAGCTCACTGCTCTCTCTCTGAGATCAGAAGACTGTTTTCCTTCATTTATCTATTTTATTTAAAGTTTTGTTTTGTTTTTTTAATATGGACCAGGACTGAAGCAACTTAGCAGCAGCAGCAGCAGCAGGACCATTTTTAAAGTCTTTATTGAATTTGCTACTGTCCATGGGGTCACTAAGAGTGACTCACGACTAAAGCTGCTTAGCACACATGCACAATATCGCTCCTGTTTTAGGTTTTGGTTTTGTGGCTGTGAGGCATGTGGGATCTTAGCTTGAATCGCCTGCAATGGAAGGTGAAGTCTTAACCACACTGGACCACTAGAGAAGTCCTGTCGTTTATTTTTTAATGGCATATTTCACTGATTATAAAAGCTGTGTCTGTTCATTGTAGAAAATGTTAAAGTACAGAAACATGTAGAGAAGAAAATAAAAATTACAGTCACGTATATGTTGTATGTATAGATAGATTTATGTAAAGCATAGTTAGATGATATATATACAAATGAGATATATATGTATATATAAATCATAGAATCGGTGATGGAAAAATAGATGAACCAATCATCAGACATGCACAGGCAATGGGAAGCACCCAAAAATACTGTTTTGTATATGAGGCCAAAGGTGAGTATGCGACTTCTTTAAGGACACGGGTGAAAGCCAGTTCACAGAGATAGTATTTGAGTCAGCATGAGGACAAATGCAGTTTGAGAGGACAGATGATCGTATAGCCAGAGCAAACAGTATTTAAAATGCAAAGCATGATGAAATGCACCATTCATTCAGTGGGTAGCAAACCAGCTTGTTCCCCAGCTCCTGTGCCCCCAACAAGATGGTAGTGACCTCTCCATATTCAGACCACACAGTGTCCCTCCTCCAGCCTGCTCTTCCGACCTCTGTCACTGTCTATCATGCATTAGTGTTATTTATATGAACAAGTTACCTCTTCTCGGAGACAGAGAGCTTCTTATTGCCCAGCATTGTATTTGCTGTATCATTACATCCTTTTTAGTATTTAGTTCAATGGCATGCATATGAAAGTGAAAGCGTCAGGCCCCCAGTCGTGTCCGACTCTGAAACCCTATGGATCGTAGCTCTGTCCATGGGATTCTTCAGGCAAGAATACTGGAATGGGTTGCCATTTCCTTCTCTAGGGGATCTTTCCAACCCGGCGATAGAATCTGTGTCTGCTACATTGCAGGCAGATTCCTAACTGTCTGAACCACCAGGGACCTGCTGCCATGCACATAGTAGGGTTCAAAAATAATTGTTTTCTTAGATTTTACTGAAGTAGAGTTGATTTACAATGTTGTATTAATTTCTCCTGAAAGAAATATTTGTTGAATGAGAGATTGACAACTTAAGAGAAGCTGAGTCAAGGATTAGCCCTAGTCCAGTAGCTGAGACTAGCCCTTCTGCTGTGGGGGACATGGATTCCATCCTTGATAGGGGAACCAAATCCTGCCTGCTGTGTGGCCAGAAAAAAAAAAAAAAAAAGAGAGAGAGAGAATTTACTGAATTGAATAAAAACAAAAATACAACATATCAGCTTAAAATAACTATAAGGGGAAACTAGCACTTTTAAAAAGAAAAAAGTGAAAATCTGAATTGAAAGTTGATTGTTCCACTAGGATACCTAGAATATTCTGAAAACCATCAGATCCTGTCTAAGCTTCTTTTGATATTCTTTTATATTTTTTTTCCCTTCATCATCCTAGCCCATGACCTCACCTACTTGCAAAATGAAGCATTAAAAGATTCCTTATGTGATCTCCTTGCCTATAGGGTAAGTACATTCAGTCCAACGTGCACAGCATCATTGCCACCTTTTCCCCTACAGGAGTAACTTAGCTAGAGCCTCTGTTTCATCTTGCCAGTCCTCTGATGTTATGCCCAGAGTCCAAGTCCCCAAAACTGAGAGAATAAGACGTCCACAGCAATGCAAAAGCATAAAGGGGTTTATTGCTAACTCGAGTTAGGGCCCAGGTCTCATCCAGCACAGTGGAATCCGACAAAGCCCCGAGCTCTGAATCACAGCTGCTTATATACAGGTGGTCTTTTGTCTCAGCAATAGTGTAGTTGGCGTGTGGTGATTGACTCAACCTTGGGTCATCGTCGTGATTGACTTAACCTTGCCATCATCGGGGGGGACCTTGGTGTCATTGGGGACCTTGGTGGGGCTTCCCAGAATTATGATTCATGCTTACAAGAACCTGAGGCTTAGGCCTAGTGTGGCCTGTCGAGCCTGTCATGGCTCAGGTCAGGTCCCAACACTGATGAGTTCACATCCACTTGCTTGCTCACCCATCCAGCCTTATTCTCCTTTCCTCTCCACTGTGAAGGCTCTATTCTGCCAGAGCCACTCATCCCTTCTTTGTCTTTCCACTTCCTCACATCCACACACAACCTACACGCATTTCCAACTTGGTACCTTCACTCCAAATCAGCAATCTTTCTCCCTCCTCCATTAACCAAGTCTTAGCTAGCTTTTAGGATCCAGATTAATTTCTCCTTAACCAGAATTCCTTCCCTCTAAGCCCCGGCTGTCACAGCAAAGTTCCTCATAGGAGATGATAAGTAGAAATGACTTACACGTGATGTGGTTGATTGCCCTTTGTTGTATTTGTCTGCTCAGCGCTGCCTGCCCACTTTTCCTGGTAATAGCACTCATTCCCCATTATATGGAAGAATCGCTCCTCCTCCACTTCAGTTACGCTGCAATTGGGTATCCTAGTCATTCACCCACCGGTTACTACAGAGGGGCTGAGATTATTCAGAGAAATTCAGTAGAGGAGAACCAAGGACAGGCCCCTGAGGAATTACAGCATCTCAAAGGCATGCAAGAATAGGAACATAGAAAAATCATGAGAAGAAATGGCCCTCGAGTAGGAGAACCAGAAGATAGCAGCAGCAGATAAAACAAGGAAGAGCAACCAAATACCAGATTAAGTGGAGGTAAGATGTGCACTGAAAAGAGGCCATTAATTTAGCAGTGAGATCTCCATCAATGAGAGCTGATTCAGTACGATGGGGAAGAAGTCTGAAGAGTCGGGGAAGAAGTAGAGACAATTGCATAGAGGACCTTTCAAGTAGCTTAGAAATGTAGGGAAGAGGAAAGGCATAGCAGACACTGGAAGGACCTCTAACTCTTCGTGTGTTTGTTTAATAAAAGCTATCTGAGCATGTTCAGAAGACAAAGAGAAGGGAAGAGGAGGAATAGAGAAAACTTAAAAATACAAAAGATGAAACAAAGAACAAGGAAATGATGATCTTGCAGGAGACATAAAGGTTTGGATAAAGGATCCATTTGGAGGGATAACGCTTGCCACAGATGGATGAATGGGAAGGCAAGAAGGAACAGATATATATATTATGTTGGTTTGAGAGGTTTGAAAATGTTTACCTATGACTTTAACATTCTTTATGAAGTGGAAGGCATACATTCTGAAGGACAGGCTGAGATGTGATGGGGACTTACAATTGTCAACAGTTGAGAAGGACAGGAAGCAGCGGCCAGAGTAACTAAGGGCTTGGCTGGAGACGAAGTCTTAGAACTTCTGGTGATACTGCTCGACTTATTTGTGGTCTTTTCCCGAGAAGAACAAGAACAGGGATGGAGAAGACAGAGACCTACCCAAGGCTAGGAATCCTGGGTATATACTATAGAAGGACCAAGGGGTGGGAAGTTAAAAATAGTGGAAAAAGAGTGAAAGAAGCAGTGTATCAGGGCACAGCAAACAAGAGAAAAGGGTGTTTTGCTCACCGTCCAATTCTACAAAGGTTAGCCTGCTGCAGTTACTCTCTGCACAGTACACTCTGTGCTTCAGACAGAAGAGATTGAGGAGATGAGGTACTTCATTCAGTACTCTGTGCTTCTGACAGGAAATGAAAGATGATGACAGGATGCTCTGTGCTTTGGATAAGTAGGTTCTTTAGTTAGATGTGTCTCAGGAAGAATTGTAATGAATCCAAAGATTCTTGTATCTTCCCATACATAGAAAAGCACTATAATCATCACACCTCTTCTTTGTGATGACCAGTAATCTTTTACCAAGATGTATCCTTGACTGCACGTATTCCTTTAACCAAAAAAATCATATATAGACTAGCCTTGCCCCCACCTCTTGAGATCAGTTTCTCAGAACTACTGAAAGGCTATCTCCTGAGCTAAAGTCCTCAGTAAGACCTCAAATAAAACTGAACTCACAGTTCTCATGTTGCGCTTTTTTCCTTTTAGCCCACAGTGTCCAGCTGGCAGACAGAAGGAAGATAGTAAAACCTTCAGGGAGGTGAGAGGATGGAAGGGAAAGAATTTGAATAAGACGAAGTCTGGGACTCAGATACCTGCTGCTGCTGCTAAGTCATTTCAGTCGTGTCCGACTCTGTGCGACCCCATAGACAGCAGCCCACCAGGCTCCCCTGTCCCTGGGATTGTCCAGGCAAGAACACTGGAGTGGGTTGCCATTTCCTTCTCCAATGCATGAAAGTGAAAAGTGAAAGTGAAGTCACTCAGTCGTGTCCGACTCTGTGCAACCCCATAGACTGCAGCCTACCAGGCTCCTCCGCCCATGGAATTTTCCAGGCAAGAGTACTGGAGTGGGGTGCCATTTCCTTCTCCAGTGCATGAAAGTGGAAAGCGAAAGTGAAGTCGCTCAGTCGTGTCTGACTATTAGTGACCCCATGGACTGCAGCCTACCAGCTCCTCTATCCATGGGATTTTCCAGGCAAGATACCTGCATGAGGATTCAAAAACTGGGAAAATGAAGACAGGGAGTCATGGTCACAGGGTGGTATGTTACAGTCTTAGAGGGTCCAGGAAACAATGCTGCTGATGTTGAGGTCTGCAACAGATGGAGATTACTGAATGCAGGCAATGACAGCAGGGTCAGGGAGAAGAGAGAATCTTAAAGTTAGGACTCAAGGTTCTGCCTGTATTTCCCAAATCACCTTAATGATTATTTTGAATATTTTTAGATGGGACACCACTTTTCAACATAAGCAAAGATTTTACTGGTTTAACTTTCTGAAGATGACTGTATTTCTGAGAAGGGCATTTCACTATCACCCTCGTTCCCCAACGAATCTACGGTTAGATTTACTCTTGATTTCGTTTTGGTTTTCAAGCAATGTTGTCCTCACTCTGCTCCTTTACTGTCTCAACTATGAATTACTTACTAACCTAACCAGATTATGTTGATGCTGTTGTTTAGTCGCTAAGTCGTGTCTGACTCTTTGCGACCCCATGGACTGTACCCTGCCAGGCTCTTCTGTCCATGGGATTTCCCAGGCAAGAACACTGGAGTGGGTTTTATTTCCTTCTCCAGGAGATCTTCCCAACCCAGGGATCGAACCCACAGCTCCTGCATTGCAGGTGGATTCTTGACTACTCAGCCACCAGAGAAGCAGCCAGATTATACATTCTTCAATTTTATCAACATCCCTCTCAGAGCTAGAACCTTCATGTACATGAAAGTGAAGTTGCTCAGTCATGTCCGACTCTTCGCAACCCCATGGGCTGTAGCCCGCCAGGCTCCTCTGTCCATGGGGATTCTCCAGACAAGAATACCAGAGTGGGTTGCCATTCCCATCTCCAAGGAATTGAACCCAGGTTTCCTGCATTGCAGGCAGACTCTTTACCCTCTGAGCCACCAGGGAAGTCCAATCATGTACATGTTGCTAAGTCACTGCAGTTGTGTCCAACTCTGTGCGACCCCATAGATAGCAGCCCACCAGGCTCCCCCGTCCCTGGGATTCTCCAGGCAAGAACACTGGAGCAGGTTGCCATTTCCTTCTCCAATGCATGAAAGTGAAAAGTGAAAGTGAAGTCGCTCAGTTGTGTCTGACTCATAGCAACCCCATGGACTGCAGCCCACCAGGCTCCTCTGCCCATGGGATTTTCCAGGCAAGAGTACTGGAGTGGGGTGCCATTGCTTTCTCCGAATCATGTACATAATTGATACTTAATTCTATTTGAATGATTGGCTGAGAGAAAAAACAATTAATGGGTGCTAGAAAAGTTCTTAACTTTCGTGAGTGTGTAAGTAGGAGAGTCACAGATAATTAGGCATTTTAAAAAGTAGAAGGCCCCTTATGGATGATAGCAGCCTAATTCACCTGCTTCATTTTAAATATGAGGAAACTGAGGGCCAGGAAGGAGACAATTTGTCTAAGGTGACAAAGCTGGTTTGAAGACTTTTCGAGCATCTGAAGGGGGTCCAAGAATCTTGTACTATCTCCCCTTTTCAAATTTGTGTCCCACTTCTCCTATCTCAGATAGTTTATGTATAGTCTAAGATAACAATTATAATTATTAAAATTATTGTAATAATCATGTACAGTTATAATAATTATAACATTGCATAATTTTAAAACAATAGATTTTCCCCCCAAAATATAATTTTTTAATTAATTAACTGCCTGACATGCCTTTTCTAATTTTTATTTTCTATAAGGTAATGATAACTTTTTTAAAAATGGAAGTATAGTTGATTTACAAAGTTGTGTTAATACCTGGTATACAGCAAGGTGATTTTGTTTTACATATACATATATGAATATATATATTCTTTTTTCAGATATTTTTCTCTTATAGGTTATTACAAGATATTATAAGATATATTGAATATAGTTTCCTGTGCCATACAATAGGACCTTGTTGTTTATCTGTTTATATATAGTAATGTCTGCTAATCTCAAACAATAGCTTTTGATATTATATTTAATTATAATCTAAATATTGTAAAATAATATAATTTCCACCCCAAACTAGTCATTTCAATGAAATATTAATAAAAACTCAAACAACGATTGGTTGGATTGTGTCACTTCATTTTCAGCAGCCTGAGACCACTGAATTGGTAAAGACCTTGGTCACTGATTCTCTGCCCTTTTTTACTGTAAATACAGTCCGTGGGGTCACAAAGAGTCAGACACAACTGAGCATGGAGCACAGCACCAAAGGAAACTTACTTTTCCAGGAACGCCACACAGGCTTTCTGCCCATAGATCTGTGCGATCCTCTTTGGCGTGTCTCCAAAGAAGTCGGGGGCGTCGATGGCGGCATGCAAGGCATGGAGGGCTTTGAGCACGTTCAGATGGCCTGATTCAGCTGCAAAATGAGCGGGGGTCCAGCCCACATCAGTTACCAGGCACGGCCGGGCTCCGTGTTCTATCAGGAGCTGTAGCACCTCCATGTGTCCTTAGATGAACCCAGAAGAAACAGGAGGTTAAGATGAAAGAGTCTCCGCCAGGCTGAGGCCAGAGCTAGCCTAGGTGGCACAGAAGAGGGGGAGACATTTGCCCTTGAGGCCCCTCCAGTTTCTTAGCATCACCCCTTCCTCTGTTCTCCCTCTTCTTACCAGGGACTCAGGGCCCCACCTCAACCCCTTTGCTCCTGTTCCGGGTCTGAGCCCTCGAAGGATTCCCTCTGCTCCTTTCAGGATGCTCCCCTCTCTTGTCCATTCTTGCAGATGCCACCCAAGAATTTGCTTTTTCTCCTAAGTTACTCTGTCCACTCCCCAACTCCCCATCTGAGCTGGCACCCATACGTTTCCCTCTGCTTTCAGCAGTACCAGTGCTGATTGCAAAAGCAAATATTTTGTAACAACAGGGATGGACCTTGAGGGGCATGATCCTAAATGAAATAAGGCAGACAGAGGGAGACAAATATCATATGATCGCACTATAGGCAGAAGCTAGAAACAAAAACTGAGCTCACAGCTACAGAGAACAGTGGGTGGGTGTGAAATGGATGAAGGTGGTCAAAAGGTACAAACTTCCAGTTATAAATGTCAATAGGATGTAATATATGCTATGGTGACTATCATCAATAATACTCCATTGCATACTTGAAAGTTGCTAAGAGGGTAGATCTTACAAGTTATCACAAGGAAAAAATATATATGATGACAGAAGTTAACCAAGTTATTGCGGCATTTGACAATTTATGCAAAATGGAATCATTATGTTAGACACTAAAACTGATATAATAATGTATGTTAATTACATCTCAATAAAAAATACTTTAAGTCCCAGTCATGTGAAAACTAGCACAGATTAAGTGCTCGTGCTTTCTAGTCATATAGATGTGGGTTTATACCTGAGAATAAATACTGCTTGCTAACCATAACAACCTAGATGAGAAACAAACGGCTGAAGTTTAGTTTCCTTATTTGTATAAAATATCACTTATCTCACTGAGTTCTTCAGAAGTACAAATGAAATCACCGGCAAAAAGTACATAGCACAGAGACCGGCATTCAGCAAATGTTCCACTGACAGGTGCTTTAGTATAACTCCATTCGCTGCGCTTAAATTTCTGCAAAATTCTCCCAACTGATTTCTTTGGCTTGCTTCCTGCCAGCCCAGTCTCCGTACAGGAGTCGAAACAAATTTTTAAAAAGCAAAGTTGACTATCACACTTTCCTAACATTCTTTAATGGTATTCTATGGCTGAAGGTCTTCACAGGCCCCTTGGTGGAGTTTCTGCCATTTTCCATCTCCAGTCCTATAACCGAGACTAGTTTAGCGTGCCCCTGGCCATGAACAAGACAAAGTTCCTGTCCTGTGAGCAGGAACGATGCTCCATTCTGCTAGAGGTTAAGAGGGCAGAGGGCTAGTATTAATTAGGAGTCCCTACGTGCTAGGCAATGCACACTCGCTATCTTCCTGAATTTTCACCGCAAAACAGCATTACTGCTCTCATTATGCAGATAAATAGACCAAGACTCAGAGATGTTAAATAAGTTGCCTAAGGTGCTACAACTAGTTTAAGTGGTGGTGCCAGGACTGAAATGGTTGCCATTCATGTGTCTGATTTCCAAGAAATGTTCTTTCTGCTACCCCACACCGACTGCCTACCTGGAACCTCATGAACAGTGGTCTTGAAAGGAGGGACCTATATATAGGCATTGCCCACTCACCCTTGATCGCAGCCCAGTGAAGTGGGGTTCGGTCATTCCAGTCCACGTCCTTGTAGTTTGGGTTACAGAGACCTTTCTTCAAAATCTTTTTCACTGAATTGTAGTCCCCTGCAGCCACAGCTTGGTGGAGCTTTGTCATGTCGGACAGTTTGGTCAACTCCATGATCAAGAAAAGCAACTGTGGGAAAAGCATGCTACTTAGGAAATTCTCTACAGCACTTGATTTCTAGCGAGTGATTCCATAGGGTTCCCACTGTTCACTTTCTTTTTACTTCATACATTGGCATCCAGGGTTGCCTCATGTGTGTGCCCTATTGAGGGTGTATTGGATCTTAGCTACTATGCGGTTAGTGCCTGCCGATGCCCCATCCAAAACCTTTCAACAGTTCCTTTCTACCTATAGGATTATAGACTAAACTCAAGGGCTGACATTTGCTAATTGGCCTCAAACCACTTCCCAGTACTACTTCCCACTCCTACTCCAAAGTGATAGCAGTGTGACCCTGAGTTAGTTGCGTATCTCTGTACCTCATCTTTCTCATCCAAAGAGTGAGTATAATTAGCCAGGGTCTTGTGAGGACACAAGGACAATTCATGTGAACAGTTTATACTGGACACAGACCAGGTAATTAACTATCGTTGCTACACGAATTCAAGAGATGGTGAGTGTGTGGGGTTATTCAGCTATGTCTGACTCTTTGCAGCCCTTTGGACAAGAGCCCACCAGCCTTCTCCATCTGAGGAATTTTTCAGCAAGAATTCTGGAGTGGATAGCCATTTCCTCCTCCAGGGGATCTTCCTGACCCAGGGATCAAACACGCATCTCCTGTGTTTCCTGCACTGTAGGCAGATTCTTTACCTCTAGCCACCGGGAAGGTAAACAAATAAAATGGCTAAATTGTTTACAACATTAAGAGATAAACCCTCAGTTCTCAAATTACAGTCTGTAGACAGGACTTCAGGGAATTTTTCTGGGGATCCATGGGGTCAAAATTCTTTTTATTATACTATTAAAATGTCATTGGTCTTGTTCACTGTGCTAATGTTTGGCCTGATGGCTCAAAAGTAATGATGTAGAAAACTGCCGATACCTTAGTGTGAAGCAAAGCTGTGTCACCAAACTGAACTAGCAGTCAAGGTGTTCTTCACCATGGTACACACAGAGTGGAAAAAAACAAAAACAAACAAACAAACAAAAAACCAAGTTCTTGAAAGAAATTAAGGCAGTAAAAATTATTTATATCAGGACTTCCTTGGTGGTCCAGTGGTTAAGAATCTGCGTGCCAATGCAGGGGCAGGGGTTCCATCCCTGGTCCAGGAAGATCTCACAGGGTAAATAAGCCTGCAAACTACAACTAGAGAAAAGTCCACGTATCACAATGTGCTGCCACTAAGACCCAACACAGCCAAAAGTAAATAAATTTTGAAAAAGGATAGATACTTGGGTGTCAGCCCAAAGTGGTTCTAAATCTCTGAGCATGCAGGACAAAGACACGTCTTTTGCAGGAAGTGCATATGCTGAGTAACCAAAGATGACACAGGTTATGTTTTATCTTTTTGGCTTGCATTTTTAGTAGAAAAACTTGACACTGGAGCATTTGCTCAATGATAAAATGAAATGGGAAACAGAAATACTAGAGGATTTCCAACTTGCAGGTGTCACAAAAAGTCACACCATTGTGTCTGGGAGCCTCTTTGCCCTTCTCACAAACCTTTAAGCAGGTTTATGCAAAAATCAGCCCCATTTGGTTTGCAACTGATTTCATCCCAAGGATATTCCACAACTTCTCATGGGAAAGTTGCAATTTAAGTGTAAGTTTTCAGTGGAATATAAGCAGAAGATTTAAAAAAATGTACAGAGCCAATAAGCACATGAAAAGATGCTTAATATCATTAGTTATTGTGTGTGCATGCTAAGGCACTTCAGTCATGTTCAACTCTTTGCTATCCTATGAAATGTAGCCCACAAGGTTCCTCTATCCATGGGATTCTCCAGGCAAGAATACTGGAGTGGGTTGCCATGCCCTCTTCCAGGGGGATATTCCAACCCAGGGATTGAACCTGTGCCTGCATTGCGGGTGGATTCTTTACTGCTGAGCTAATGGGCAAGCCCCATTAGTCATTAGGTAAATGCAAATCAAAACCACAATGAGACACCATTTCACAGCCACTGGGATAACAAATAATTTAAAAGGCAAATAATAACAACTGTGAGGATGTGGAGAAACTGGGATCGTCATACCTTGTGATGGGAATAGAAAATGATGCAGTCACTTCGGAAAGCAGTTGGTAATTCTTCAAAAGACTGAAATTAAACATGGAGTTCTCATATGACCAGAACTCCACTTCTAGGAGTAAACCTAAAAGAAATGACCACATGTGTGGCCATATGACCACACAAACACTTGTACACAAATGTTTATAGCGGTATTCTTCAATACAGAATACTTCAAAAAGTGGGAAAATATGTCTAACAGATGAATGCAGAAATAAAATATGGGATACTCCTATTTTATTGGAATAGTATTTGAAAATTTAAAAATGAGGACTTGCTACATGCTACAATTTGCATGAACCTTGAAAACATGCTAAGTGAAAGAAGCCAGTCACAAAAGACCACGTGTTGTAAGATTCCATGTGTGTGAAATGTCCAGAGTAGGCAAATCTGTAGAGACAGAACGTAGATTATTGATGGTCTAGGACTAGGATGATTTGGGGATGGGAAGTAAGCCAAGGAGCATCGGATTTCTTTCTGGGGTGATGAAATGTCCTAAAATTAGGTAGTGGAGGGTGATGCTTTCACAACTTTGAATTTATTAAAAACCACTAAACTGTGTACTTGAAAGAGATGAATTTTACGGTGGTTGTGGTGGTGGTTTAGTCACTAAGTCCGACTCTTGCGACCGCATGGACTATAGCTTGTCCAGCTCCTCTGTCCATGGGATTCTCCAGGCAAGAATACTGGAGTGGGTCGCCATTCCCTTCCCCAGGGAATCTTCCCGACCCAGGAAACCTGAGTCTCCTGCATTGCAGGCAGATTTTTATGGTATGTGAATTATATCTCAAAAAAGCTGTTTAAAACTCATTGATACTATTAATTAGTGCCTTTCTTACAAAAAGCCAAAACATTATTTGTAGAAAACAGAAACAATTCACTAAGCCTACCATAACTGTGAAAATTTAACAAAATTTCCAGCACTAGAATCCCTGTAAATTTGATTGTGCATTTGAATTTCCATCTTTCTCATGACAGGTGTCTCAATGTCAAAAAGTTGTCAGTAAATATAAGTTCTAATAAATAAGAATGATCTGAAATAATTTCAGTAAAGATCTGGAGACAGAATCAATGTAAAAATACTCACTATCTTGTTTGCAATCTGCGATGCTGCGGCTTGGCAGGAAGTCCTCGCTGCCTGTCTTGTTGTGTTCACACCCTGGAAACTGACTCCGCCTGCTTCATTAAAGCCCATCAATCAAGGTCAGCCTCACTAGGTGGGCGGAGACTGTCCGTCTACTGGCACTGACGCTATTCAGCCGTTCCTGTGTGCTTCTGTAGTTCAACCGAGGTCTTTAACAGGCTGTTTGGAACTCTATTTGATTAGAAACCATGAAAATTAAAAAACAAACAAAAAGATCACCAGTTCCCAAGATACCATGGAGGAGATAAGCTGTTGGTAGCCAGCTCGGAGCAATGAAAACAATATGTGCCCCTCGTTTTCAGCACACTACCATTGTGCTTTTTAAAAAAAAAAAAAAAAGAAGTATTTACTTAAATTTAATTATTATTTATTTGGCTGCCTTGGGTCTTAGTTGTGGCATGTGAGATCTAGTTCCTTGACCAAGGATTGAACCTAGGCCCCCTGCAATGGACCACCGGGGAAGTCCCTGCTATTGGTTTTTGTTTGTTTGTTTGCTTAATTGTTGGATAATTGCTTTATAATGTTGTGCTGGTTTCTGCCATACAACAATGCGAATCAGCTATAAGTATACTTATATCCCCTCCCTCTTAAGCCACCCTTATCCCACCCTTCTAGGTCATCACAGAGCACCAAGCTGAGTTCCCTGTGCTATACAGCTGCTGCTATTGTGTTTTAATTCATCTCTTACCAATTCTCCCACCCCAGCTAAGCTCAACATACAGAGTAGATGCACAGTAACTTCAAGTTTGAGCTGGCCAGTTTGCCACTCTCTTACAGATATACTGCTTCTGGGTGACCCCCAGTTCAGGATGCTGTGATTTGATCCTTTTCTATCTCCCTCCAATTTGAAAGAAGATAATAACAAGCCTATACAAATTTTACTCTTAGTGCTTTGGTCTATTTACAAGTTTAATCATGTGGAGCAGGTACAATTATGATTCCTACTTTACAGAAGAGCAAACTAAGGCCACAGTAATCAAGTAACTCTCCTAAGGTTACAAAGCCAGTCGTTGGACAACTCAGTAGTTTGGCTGCAGTAGCCATGTTCTTATCTATTCTGCCAATGAATATTCAGGACTGATTTCTTTTAGGATTGACTGATTTGATCTCTTTGCTGTCCAAGGAACTCTCCAACACTGCATTTTGAAAGCATCAAAGTCGCTTGCCAAGATAAATCAAAGTTGCTTGCAAAAGCAATTGAAGTTTAAGCTTTCCCCACCTGGGAAACAATGCAGTTCCAGTCTCAAATCAATATTGGGAAAGAGACAACACAAGGAGATAGAATGGTGATATGGGAGCTGGGTGTGGCAGGAAGGAAATTAACTCTTTGTTAAATGCTTTTGTGCATCAGATCTTGTTCTAGGAGTTTTATGGATATTATTAATACTAATGCCAAGTCTGAAATATAGGTAGTTTCCAAGCAAGGAAACTGAGGCTTAGAGACCTTAAGCCTACTTAGACCAGGTCTGTCTACTTCCTGTTGGGAGCTGAGTGTGAGAACATTAATCAGACTCAGTACCTAGTGGTGTTATTGTCAGAATCTAGATCTCTGGGAAGTTCTGGTGTTCCTTGCACTCAGGCCGGGAGGGTGAGAGTCAGGGTTCATTTGTGAATTCTGGATCACGTGTTCCCTTCCTCCTATAACCAGCTTGTAGGAGCTTTCATGGCGGTCCCTAGTGGTGCAGTGGTTAAATAATCTGCCTGCCAATGTAGGAGACTTGGGTTTGATCCTTAGGTTAGGAAGATCCCCTGGAGGAGGGCATGGCAACCTACTCCAGGATTCTTGCCTGGGGAATTCCATGGACAGAGGAGCCTGGCAAGCTGTAGTCCATGGGGTCACAAAAGAGTCAGCATGACTGAGTGATTAAGCACACACATGTATTGTAGGAGCTTTCCTGGGGTCTCTTTGTTAGGGAGCAGGAACTTGGTTGACATCTGGGACCATCCCTAGGATCAAGAAGAGAAGGATGTGCTGGGTCTAGGATCCCAGCTTTTCTGCTGATCAGCATAAGCTGGAAATGTGTGCCAATCCAGGGTGAGATTTATGAAAGCTTGTTCTAGGGAGAGAAGATTTGCAGACTGGCTTGTTTTCTCTAAGGTGCTAATTTGCCATCGTGTATCCTTCAGAGACCACCTTCAGAGACACAGCTGTAGTTCTGCTCTCAGCCTCTCCTGTTTCTGCACAACTTGTATGTGGGTCTTTGTAGCTTCATCGTAGGCTGACGTTTGTATGGACTTCACTTCCACTGAGTAGCCTTTGTCCAGACATTTCATCTTCCCTGTCACCTCCTGTAGGCCTGCCTCAGGCTCAATTCCCTTAAGGAAGTCTCTCCCATTGCTCGTTCAGGCCCAGGGTGTCTAAAGAGGCATTGCAGGATGCCTTGTCGTGTTCCCTAAACCTGCTTTCACTTTTAGAAACAGTCACTTTATCAAACACCCATCAAATAAACCAGTTTGAGGATGATACATACTTCTTGTCAGGATCCAGATCAGAAGGACAAGATTCTACAAGTAAAAGCAATACCCCAGCATGGAGGCCAGAATGACTGTGTAAAAGTGAAAGACCTAAATGAAAAGGAGTTTGAGGCCAGATCCTGGAAGGCCACAAACGCCACATCAGGACATCTGGACCTCATTTCTCCCTGTGCACAATAGAAACCATTGACGGTTTCTGAATGGGGAAGTAAGATGATTACAAGTCCAACATTTTTAGAGAAGTAATTTTGTCACAAGGTGGTATAATGTCTTCTGGGGGAGGGCACCCATAGAAGAAGGAGAAAGTTAGAAGGCTTTAAAAATGCATATACTTTGAGAAAATGTATTGCTAGGGATTCATCACAAAGAAATCATTAAAAACATGTACAAAATTTAACTTTAAGAATGTGCACAGAAGTGCTATTTCAAAAACTATGAATTATAAATAACCTAGTTTTCTAATAAAAAGGTATTAAACTGTGGTGTTGGAGAAGACTCTTGAGAGTCCCTTGGACTGCAGGGAGATCCAGCCAGTCCATTCTGAAGGAGATCAACCCTGGGATTTCTTTGGAAGGAATGATGCTAAAGCTGAAACTCCAGGACTTTGGCCACCTCATGCAAAGAGTTGACTCATTGGAAAAGACTTTGATGCTGGGAGGGATTGGGGGCAGGAGAAGAAGGGGACGACAAAGGATGAGATGGCTGGATGGCATCACTGACTCGATGGACGTGAGTCTGAGTGAACTCCGGGAGTTGGTGATGGACAGGGAGGCTTGGCGTGCTGTGATTCATGGGGTTGCAAAGAGTCGGACACGACTGAGTGACTGAACTGAACTGAAACACAGCTTTCCAGATTTTCATTATGAGGCAAAATAATATACACCCTTTTTAAACGATACTGTATATGTGTATTTATTAGCTTGCTAAAAAGTTAGTATTATACTGTTGTTGTTTAGTTGCTAAGTCATGTCTGACTCTTTTGTGACCCCATGGACTGTAGCCCACCAGGTTCCTCTGTCCATGGGATTTCCCAGGTAAGAGTACTGGAGTGGGTTGTCTTTTCCTCCTTCAGGGGATCTTCCAACCCATGGAACCCACATCTCCTGCATTGAAAGGCAGATTCTTTACCACTGAGCTACCAGAGAAGACCTAGTATTATACTGCTAAGTTAAAATAGAATATTACAAAAATGACCAATAATGTAGTTTATATGTATCATTTGTTTTATGACAAAAAGCTTAAAAGAATATACGTTGAATTTAGATTAGTTGAATGAGTGCCTATAACTCAAGCAAACAAAAGAGACGTTTTGTAATTGCCAAGGACAGAGATTTTAAGGACTTGATTAGGGTGGTAGCTGTGGAAATGGGAAGGAGAAATTGATGACACTGTAAGTGCAGAATCAGATAACTTGGCAGCTGGATAAGAGAGTCAAGTGACTATGAATCATAGTGTCACTGAGAGAAACCAGGTGTCTTGGACTTAGTACAAAGCCTCCTATATCTTGACTGAGTTTAGTAGGGGTGTTATCAATGACTGGAGCAAGCAAAAATGTCCTGGAGACCGGTTTGGCAAATCAGAGTATATTTACTGAATGGATACAAACAAGTCAGTTGTAACATCCATAGTTCTAAGAGTCCATAAATCAGTCAAGTCTACAGAAGGTATTAAGACACTGCCAAGGAGGAAGGATGGCTAAGCCTGGCATTGGATCATGACTTTGGAAATTGGCTAAAATACTGAATAAAAAATTCTTTGTATTCTCTCCACTTTTGAAATTTAGAGGCATGGGTGTCTGAGACCTGGTGTCTTCTGGAAGGGAGTCACCTCTGAAGTACTGAGCTTCAAATTCCATTCTCTTACTGCAACCATCTACCTTCCCATTTCTGTCACTCTGCCTCAGGGTAGGTTCCTCCAACCCACTGGAAATGACCAATAGTTTTCAGTTTTCCTGGTTATCCATGTTATTCCTGGTATGTGTGTAGACATGCAGATATGAATTCTTTTTCCTGAAGCTGTATATGTGCGTTTGTGTGTGTGTGTGTAGTGTGGTCATATAGATATGAATTCTCTTTCCCTTAGGTGCATGTGTATACATACATATGTGTATACAGATGTATAGATATCTAGGCATACATCTAAATATCAAGTGCTCACTATGCTTGCAAAATATTGTTCAATGCAATTTACATGCATCATCTCTTTTAATAGTCATTGAACTCCTGTGATATAGATGTTGTTATTATTTGTATTTCACAGATTAGGAAGTGAAAGTGAAGTGAAAGTCACTCAGTTGTGTCCAACTCTTTGCAACTCCATAGACTATACAATCCATGGAATTCTCCAGGCCAGAATACTGGAGTGGGTAGCCTTTCCCTTCTCCATGGGATCTTCCCAACCCAGGGATGGAACCCAGGTCTCCGGCATGACAGGCAGTTTCTTTACCAGCTGAGCCACAAGGGAAAATATCGAATATGAGGGTTCCCTCATAACCCGAACCTCATTAGGTAATTATTTAACAATTATTTAACCCCTCAGTTAGAGGGGTTACAAGTCTGTAAATTGCCCTAGGCCTTTGAGCTAATAAAGGTAGAACTGATTGGAGCCCAGGTCTGTCTGACACAGCCCTCTTAATTACTGCATTTACCTCTGGAAAGATATCTGAAAAATATGCACCACATTGTTAAATAATTACCTAATGAGGTTGGGGTTATGAAGGAACCCTCATATTTGATATTGTCTCCTTTGTTTTGTTTAGATCTCTATCTAAAAATTCCGTATTTCTACATTAACATCAATCCCTTCCTTTCTTCACTGACTCTGGCTAATTTGCTCTCCCAGGTCCAGGCCCATGTAATCCTCCTCTCTGGCCTAGTTTCTAGTCTGGCAAACTTTCCTTCAGAAAGTTCAACAGACTGCCTCCATGGCTAAGGAGTGGATTCCAGTCACCTCAGGGCTCAGAAAACGTCCAGCATCCTCGGGCAGATCTCCTGACCATCCCCCAGATTTTCACTCTCCTTGTTTTTGCTTTCACTCACACTGTCGCCATATGTCTTTTCTTTTGTTTTCCATTAACTGTCTTAAAAGTCTACACATATTATCTTCGTATCCTCATCTCTTTACCTTACTGACCCCCTGCCTTCACTGCTCTACTATACTCAAGTTGATTTAAGGGTTAACAAGACCTTCCTAAATGGGAAATCTCATAGCCCTTGCTTTAGTCCGTTCTGTTTAATCAACCATGTCAATCATATTTTTAAAACTCCTTTCTCTCTTGACTTCTGCAAAGCTTCTCTTTCCCATTTTCTATCCTCACTTTGACCAACCTCTCCTTTTCATTCACCGCCATCTCTTCCTCCTATCTTCTTCCATGAATGTGATGTTACTGGGAATTTTATCTTCTGCTTCTGTTCTGTGTAAACCCTCTGTGCCAATTCCGTGCATATTCTCAGTACTTTTATCTCCTAATAAACGACTTCTGTCCAGGTCTCCACAATTGAGCTTCAGGCCAGTATAGCTAGCCACTCAGAGGTGTGCTGGCTCTCTAGAGGGACAAAGATCACATTTTGTAGTGTTTGCTAATTCCTATAACATGAGGTTCTCACTGTGATGATTTCAAGCCATCCATGTGAAATCACTGCAGACAGAGATGGAAAATGTGCACTCTCTCCAGCAGGGATAAGTTTTAATTTTAAATTTAAGTAATTTAACTTTTTTTTTTTTCTTCTACATTCTGTTATCTTCTACGGGACTCAAAGATTTCCAAGTTTCCAGTTATACACTTTCAGTTTTATTGAATCCCATTGTTCCCTCCAGTTTCACTGCTTTAATCAGGATGGGTTAGTTTCTAGGCCAAGGCACAGCCATCACCCAGGGACTTCCCTCCTCCGCTTATCTGCATCACAGTCTCTTTTCCGTGGATCCTGTGCAGTAAGCATACCTTTCACTTCCCACCCCTTCCAAGGAGAATTAAAAACTCACTTCTCAGAAACCTCACAGTCCTGGACTTACCTACATAGGCTGGCTCACTATGGTGTCATTTCCTTAGCCTCCAGGGCTAGTCATCCTTGAAATGGTACCTAATATACAGTTTGCCCTCAATAAACACTGTTTGAAAACACTACTGAGTACATTATTACTATTTATTCCAATATCTTGATTGAAGATACAGTCATCAGAGTTAAGAAGCACTGCTGTGTTAATGCGGAGAAGGCAATGGCACCCCACTCCAGCACTCTTGCCTGGAGAATCCCATGGACAGAGGAGCCTGGTGGGCTACAGTCCATGGGGTCGCTAAGAGTCAGACATGACCGAGCGACTTCACATTCACTTTTCACTTTCATGCATTGAAGAAGGAAATGGCAACCCACTCCAGTGTTCTTGCCTGGAGAATCCCAGGGACGGGGGAGCCTGGTGGGCTGCCGTCTGTGGGGTCGCACAGAGTCTGACACGACTGAAGCGACTTAGCAGCAGTAGCAGCAGCTATGTTAATGAGAAATGGAAGTAAGAATGAAAAGGTAAGACACGGCAAAACAGCTCAAAACAGAATCAATTTATAAACAGAAGTGAATTTTTTTCACCACATCAAAACAAAAATAAGGGACTTCCCTGGGGGTCTAGCAACCCACTCTAGTATTCTTACCTGAGGAATCCAAGGACAAGGATCCTGGAAGGCTATAGTCCATAGGGTCACACAGAGTTGGACACTACTGACTTAGCATGGCACGGCATGGCTAGGGGCTGGTGCACTGCAGGGGGTGAGGGTTCAATCCTGGGTTGGGGAACTAAGATCTTGCATGCCTCATAGCATGGCCAAAAATATTATTTTTTTAATTCTTTGAGCTCTTATATTAAAAACAAAAACAAAACCCTTATCAGACCCACCTTATAATCTGTATGTCTATGTTGACTTGCCATCCTTTTGGAATCTGAGGCTTATTTATTCATTTCACTGGACTAGGGTTGCCAGAAAAACTATAGGAAGCCTAGTTAAATTTGAATTTCAAACAAATAACACATAATTTTAAGTATAAGTAGGTTTCAAATATTGCATGCAATCGACTTATACTAAAACCTTTTTGTGGTTTGTCTGAAATTCAAATTTAATGGGGTGTCCTGTGTTTCATTTACTGAATCTGGCACCCCTACATTGGAAACCTTCTTAGGATGTTAGCCTGCTAAATGCTAGCCACTCTAACATCCTCAGAGAGTGTGATCTGATTACAATGAGAGAAGGCATAGAGCTGGCACTGAACAAAGAAATAAACTATTTCATACTAGCCTTCAAGACCTGCTTTCAAAGCCCACCGCCTTTTTAGGTGTGATGATGAATCTTCTGATTTTGTCTTCCAAATCTTCACCCAGTCTTAAGGGCAAAGGGAAGAGGTCCTGAGAGACCTCTTGAGTAGGGTATCATGTTCCCTTTTAGATTAATATTCTGGGGCAGTTTGTATCATAGGAGTTTATTCCAGGAAGTACAGGAAATTGTCACTAGGCTGAGATAGGTTAATTTAAATTTGCATCTATTGTTAGATTTAAGTGTCACAACTTCTTTAAAGATAATACTGTTAAATACCAGTGTGAATGCTTCTCCCATGCCAGGTTCTGTCCTAAGTATTTCATGTATATTTCCATTTCATTTTCACAAGGTGCCTCTGACTAATGTATTTTGATTAGCTCCACTTTACTGATGAGGAAACTGAGAAGCAAATAGGATAAAGAACATGCTGAAATTCACGGCCACTAATAAGCATGAGAAAGGAACTATAATCCATGCCTTCTTATCCAGTGTGTGTGTACTACATCAATTCAGTCGTGTTCCACTCTTCCACACTATGGATGGTAGCCTGCCAGGCTCCTCTGTCCATGGGATTTTTCAGGTAAGAATACTGGAGTGGGTTGCCGTTTCTTTCTCCAGGGGATCTTCCCGATCCAGGGACCGAACCCATCTTATTCAGAGTCCTCCTAAAATAAAAAATTAAATAAATTTCATCTACAGACCTGTCAACCTTGCCAAAAATAAAAAATACAAAGAATTAACTGCTCATGAATTTCAAATTATTTTCTCTGCGTCTCTCACTGAAGCTTTAAATGAATAGTATTAAGTTAGAAAGTGGATTGAGGAGAAAGCATTGAAAGGAAGGGATTTCAGTTAAACCCCATGAACTGGGATGGCTCCTTTTAACACCGTTTCCCCCAATAAAAGCTCTTACTGATTGCCCTTCACTGTATTTACGCAGAGAAATGAAACTAACTCAGGGGCGGGTCTTCCAAGCCGAAGCATCTTCCACATAAGTTCTGAGTTGGCGTCCAATACGCTAATACTACCGAGCGGAAAGCGGGATACGCGGGGCATTGCGGATCGCAGATGGAAAGAGCAGCCAGGGACTCAGTGAAATAAACAAAACAAGGAGTTAATGAAACTGGGAAAGGTCTGATCAGAATAGAGGCTGAGAATAGGAAGCGGGGATGCAACACCTGCCCTCTACACGTGGGGGTAGGTCCCCGGGGGGTAGGGGGTAGAGGGAAATTCATCCGTGGGTCCAGCTTGCGGACTCCAAGCCCTGGGGTGTGCGGTGTGCGCGGAGCTCGCCCGTCCCAGCGCCCCGATCGGTGGGAGGCCGGCGGCCACACAGCTCCTCCCCGTCCCTCCTCCCGCGGCGCCTGGGCAGGCCAGGGTCGGGGCCAGCAGACCGCCCGGAGCTGAACGTGCGCAAAGCCGGCGCGCAGCCCCCCGCCCCGGCCCCGCGGCCGCGGTGACGCGGTGCCTGCGGGCGACAGAGCCAGCAGTGCTGGGAGCCAGCAGGCAGCAGGCGGGATCATAAAGCCTTGTCCCGGTTCCCGCGAGCAGTTCACCGTGGCGTCCGGGTGAGGAGGGACCCCCGGGCGGGCCGGAGCCCCGTGCGGCCGCGGGCTGGGGGTGGGGTGAGGGTGGGTGGCTGGGATGTTGGGGGATAGGAGGATGGGGTGAATGGGAAAATGGGGGTGCTGGGGAGGCTGGTGCGCTGGGAAGATAGGGATGGGACGATGTGGGTGCTGGAGGTTGGGGGACTGGGACTCAACCCGCACTCACCCCCAGGCTGGAGCTGGACTCACGGTCCCCGCCGCCCTCCTAGCAGCGCTGGATCTTTGTGGGGAGGGTGATGGAATTTGAATTCAGTTCTCCCAGACCTTTAATTTGGAACTGAGAGGGAACACACACACACACACACACACACACACACACACACACGCACGCACGCACACACACACAGGAGGGTGATGGAATTTGAATTCAGTTCTCCCAGACCTTTAATTTGGAACTGAGAGGGAATCCACACACACACACACACACACACACCCTCCCTCTGGGGGAGTGTTGCTCCTTCCGGAGCCCAGTGCTGAGAAGCTGCGTAAGACCAGAATCAGAAAAACAAAGCGGTCCCGCCTCGACTCCCTCACACACTAGGGACAACTCAAGAGTTCTAGGCTGCGATACCCTGAATAAGGGAGAGGCTTTTTTTTTTAAGCCAACGGAACTAGAAAGCAGGGAATATATTCTCTTTCCCTTCACCCCCTGGAGCCTCTCGTAGACCTTTCTATCTCTGAAAACGACAAGGTCAGGCTTTCATTCAGACCTGTGTTTCCCGGGAAGGTTGCGGAGGTGAGAGGAGGGAAGAGGGAGCGGTGCGTGGCTGCCCTTGAAGGACTTAGCTGATCAGGTTCTAGACGGGTTTATGTTAACAGATCAGTCTTGCAAAAATTACCTTTGACCCCAGTAAGAATGCTGAGCCAGGAGGTTGGTCTCTTTGAGTAGGAGCTGGAACTGCTTCAAAGTGTTGATAGTTACGGAAGCCACAGTACGTGGTCTTGGGCTAACACCGAACTCGGGGATCTGGGCATTAAGTATTGGCCTGGACCATACGAAGGAGAAGGGGCAGGGGAAGGGAAATGGGAAAGGGATGGCTTTCTGGCCACCAGAAGGCACTGGTGAGCTGCCAGCATTCTCCGATTTCCTCGCGAAGGGCTTTCTGGTGGACCTGCTGAAGCTGGTGAGAGAGCCCCGTACTTGGCCTTTTCTCGCCGTCTCTGCTACTCGTCGCATATCGGCGCTGAATATCACCCCCATCCTCGGCCATTTGTGCAAGAACTCCTGTCACGGCTGAGGTGATGATGCTTTTCGTGTAAATGGACCTTCTTACTCAAGCCGTTGAGGGTGAAGGGCTAGTGGAGTTGAGGGGGCAGTGATTACTTTGGTTCAGCCACTCCTTTTCCGCGGGCTTCCCTGGTGGCTCAGTTGGTATAGAATCCGCGGGCAATGCGGGAGACCCGGGTTCAGTCCCTGGGTTGGGAAGATCCCCTGGAGAAGGGAAAGGCTATCCGCTCCAGTATTCTGGCCTGGAGAATTCCATGGACTGTATAGTCCATGGGATCTCTAAGAGTTGACTGAGCGACTTTCACTTCACTCCGTTTACAGCTGAGAAATTATCGCTGAGGTGTGAAAGAGTTTGCCCAGCATCTGGAGGAGTTTCCAGCAGGCAGAACCCTGGGCAACTGGTTCCTCATTTCTCCTCCACTGTGTATCTGTACCTTTTAAACTTCAGTGGCGAGGAACACGTGTTCCATCACCCAGTTAGCTTTGTGATCCAATACAGTTTACCACCATCTTTGAGGCTCTCCCTGTAGAGCATCAAGGAAAGAGCTAACTAGGTACCTGGGCAACTGGAGTGGGCCCTGAGAATGCCAGCTGGTGTTAGGAGTCTGTATTCCTTACCTTGACATCTTAGAAAATGGATATTTCCTGAAAACAAAGACCATCCTGAGGTTATTTAGGATCATTCGGAGGATCAGCCTGAAATTTTTTTCAAGACCCTTTTGATAACTGAGGCCAGACTTCTTGAGACATTGAGAAATTTCCATAAACGTGATCACTGAAGACAAAGTAAGGAGTGAAGAGAAGCTGAAGGGAACATTTAGCTCTAAAATCATACTGTTCCAGAATTTCTAGATCTTTTTTTTTTTTTTTTTTTTTTGCTTTCACTAAGAAAGCAACTCTTTTTCTTATTTAGAAAGGCTAATCATATCCATTTGTCAGTATTTTCAGCAGTAAGGAAACTAGTTTAAAAACATATAAATGTAAGTACAGTCAGCAGTAACTGCTATGAAACGGTTGTGAACATGCAGAAAACGTAGGCTTTCCTTTTACCAGAACTTCCAGAATTTTGAGAAAGCTTTGTAGTTTGAAGGGACAGGCCGTGGATTCTTACTGCCTTTCTCTATGAAGCCAAGCACCTGTTCAGAGTCCTGTCCTTTGCTCCACGTTACAGGGATGACTCATAACACACTAATAGACACAGTCTAATAGTCTATATATATAAGCTTGTAATTAAAAAAAAATAAACATAGCAGTTGAGGAGAAAGAAAAACTCTGCTATCTAAATAGGTATCAATTGAATTAAGTGGGCTAGTTGATTCCTAGTACAAACTTCATTCATTCCTTCATTGACCTCAAGAAATCTTTATTGAGCACCAACAACATGTCAGGCGCAGTGAGTATAGCAATGCGGTCTCTTTTCTCATGGAGTTCACTTTCTAGAACCAAGGGATGAGCAAGGTCAGTTTGGAAAGGACTAGATGTTTTAAAGCAAATGGGGGAAAAATGCTGTAACAGAGTACTGGTATGTGTGTGTGTGCATATATGTGTGATGGGCTTCTGGACTGGGTTTTTAAAAGAGACTTTCCTGAGAGATGGCTTTAGGATGAGCCTCCAGGGATGGACAGGCAGTTCTGGTGGAGAGAACCACAGGCACACAGGGCTGGAAGCTAGCTTGATTTGGTCCAGGCATAGCTGAGGGCAGTGAGTCTGCAGAAGGGAAGGAGGAAGGTGGCAGAGGCATGAGGCTGAATCCAGGTCGGGCAGAGACTTGGAGGCTGAGGTGAGCAGTTTGGACTTTGTTTCAAGTGCAGTGGGTAGCCTTGAGTGGAGGCAAGACTTGGTAGATTTACATTTTTCTCAAGGGTTCCTCTGGGAGTCTGTGGAGGATGGGTAACAGGAGGAGAAGAGGAGAGGTGATGAAACTATCTCCAGGTATATTTATTATGGAGATTTACCAGAGTGTGGGAGCAGTCTGTGTTTTGGGGCAGTATGGGAAGTCACTTCATGTTTCTGTCTCAAATTTCCCATCTGCATAGTGAGATGACATTGCTCTGTGTGGTCCACTCATCTTGCAAAAACAAATAAGCTAATGAATATATTCTTTAAAGTAAAGCAGTCCTATTTGCAAAGCAGAAATAGAGACACAGACATAGATAACGGCTGTATGGATACCAAGCGGGTAAGGGGGCGAGTGCGAGGAATTGGGAGATTGGAGTTGACACTATACACTATTGATATAAAATAGATAGAATAAAATAGATATAAAATAGATACTGTATATAAAATAGATAACTAATGAGCACCTACTGTAGAGCACAGGGAACTCTGCTCAATCCACTGTGGCGACCTGAATGGTAAGGAAGTCCAAAAGGGAGACAATATATGTATAAGTGGGTTTCCCTGGTGGCTCAGCAGGTAAAAAATCTGCCTGCAATGCAGGAGACACAGGAGGTGCGGATTCGATCCCTGGGTCAGGAAGATCACCTGAAGGAGAAAGTGGCAACCCACTCCAGTATTCTTCCCATGGACAGGAGCCTGGTGGGCTTTAGCCTGGTGGGTTACAGTCCAAAAGGTTGCAAATAGTTGGATGCAACTAAGCACAAGCACCTGTGCATAAGTATAGCTGGTTCATTTTGCTGTACAGTAGGAACTAACGCAACATTGTAAAGCAGTTGTACCCCAATAAGAATTTAAAAATGAAGTAATGTAAGATCTTGTTACGATTCTAATATGCTAATATTATGCTACTTTGAATTCCTTGTGCTTCATTTGCTGAAATTTTATACCAGTTTCAATGTCTTTTTCTTTATTCTTTTCAATAAATATAATTTACTAAACATAAAAAAATATTATGCTCTGCCCAGGGTGTTGAAAACCTAAACCAAGAATTACTAATGAAACATACCATCATAGAAGGCAGGGAAATTAATGCTAACATGATAGCCAGTTTGCTTTTTAAACATATTCCATCAAAAATTTTAATGTGGGATAAAAGGTAGTTTATTAAACTGATATTCAGCACAAATTAAAATTCAGAAATGAGCAATGATGGTCAAAAAGCACCAACATCCAGTTATAAAATATATAAGCCCTAGGGATATCACATATAGCATGATGACTATAGTTAAAAATACTGTATTGTATAGCCAGCTTACTTTTTTATTTAATTATTTTTTTAATTGGAGTATTGTTACTTTATTTATTTTAGCCAGCTTACTTTTAAAACTTTAATGTGATCAGATAAAATTCAGAATAGAAGCTAGACATGGAAACTTTTTTTTTAATTTAGCAGACTTATCTTTGTGCTGGATATGGCTGGATACAAATATGTTTGTGTGCAAAGATCTGTTGCCAACTGAAAACCTTTACATGACAGCAGAATTTCTGGAGGGGGCTGGGAGTCAGGGCTGAATAGGATTATTTCCCTTAGCGAAGCGGCCTCTCTCAGAGGAAACTCTTGAATTTTCCCTAGTTGATCACAGTTTCTGGGGGCCAGGCAAGAGTTTCAAAGTTGTTTACCAGCTGCGGTAGGCCTGACCTTCTCAGCAGCCAGACAGTTGAGAAAATCTGTTTCTCTTCCCTGCCTCATTTTGACACGCAGCATACTAGAAAAAAGGTGTCTGTCAGAGGGAAATAGAAGCCTTTCCTCATTTACATCTTGTGCAATGCAGTTCTTAGTGACTTAGTGGTTCCCCAGTTAGCTTCCCCTTGCCAGACCTTATTAATTATTGATTGGTCGGCTCATCTGAATATCAGCTTCAAGTGGCCAGACTGGTGATTCAAATTGCAGACAAGATGTGACCGTAATTCTAGAATCTGTACGCTTTCTCTCCTGCGTTTTTTACTATCAGAGTTCCTTAGGGTTGAGGGTGGTTAGGGCATCTTTAAGGAAGATGTTACAGTTTCTCCCAGAGGCCACAGCATCTTCTGTTTAACTTATATAATGCTTTGAAATATTGGATTAGGTGCTCTTCTTTAAAAATCAATCGGTTTTACATACAAATATGATTTTCTGGCTTTAACTGAAAAAAAAAAAAAATAATGAAGATCTGGTAACTTGAAGAGGTCATTCCCACATTGACAGCAGCCAACTGGGATACACCTGGACCCTTTCAGATGACCCCATCTACCGCAGCCCCCATCACTATTTTCTCTATTACACAGGGTCCGTTGAGCTCACTTAAGTTACCTAACTGGGAGCCCTAGGGTTAGGGTTATCTAGTCTGGCCTGTCCAATTCACATTCACCCTTATCCAACGCAGGAATTCCTTCTCCAGCATGCTTGATGGTGCTCCGCAGATGTGTGCTTAAACTGCTCCTGTGATAGAATATGGTACTTGTCGAAGAGCTCCAGCTAACAGAGTTCTACAGTCTGGGTCCACGTAGGACTCATTCCTTTTCCATAGAACTGTAGCTGTCATGTGCCATCTGGGTTTCCCCCAGCGTAAACATCCCTGTTTCCTTCAACAGCTCCCCATGTGACTTGTTGCCTTGTTCCCTCATCTGTCTGGTTATTGCTGGGTTATTGTCCCTTTAAGTAAACTTTCGTTTGTCAAAGCCTTTAAAGCTCTACTAGTTCAATGAGATGTGGTTTAACTGGCATGGAATGTACCAGAATGCTTCCAATATGGCTGCAAAGGGCCCAGAGATCTTAGATAACTTAACTGTTTGTGATTTGAAAACCACAGAGGGCAGCAGACATCTGGATATTTGCAAAGTGGAGGCAAACGAGCTCCCATGTTCTTAATATGAGTAGAAGCACGAAATTGGTTCCACAATGGGGAACTGCTGCTTCTTTTTTTTTTTTTGGCCATATCTCTTTTCTTAGGTTGTGAAATGATTGCACAAGAATTGTATCAGCTGTGCCCAGGATAAGAGGCTTTAGACTTTTCTGCAGAAGTGACTTGCATATTATACATTTGTGATAATGTCCATATTAAGTTTTGATTCTATTAGCTAATATGGTAGAAATAAAACAAATTAGTAGAGCAGGTATTGTGTTTTCTCTTTCCTAGTTTCAATAATAATAAGTATAAAGTAGGAAATGTTTGCTGATGCTTTTAAATGGAATTGTATATCTTTACTAAGGTGAAAACTCAGAGTCCAGCTACACCCAAGGACCCCTACCTTTTTCAGAATCCCGGTATGGGACCAGTTAGCTCTGGTAGAATCCTTTTTTTGATAGCAAGCTCTCTCTACATTGTAAGGAATAAATCATAAATTACCTGATTATGTTAAAAGTTCTTCCTTGTATTGACCAGGCATCTACCTTCCTATAGCCTGTTTCAGAATGGAATAAATATTCTTTATTATTAAAGAATATGGTTTATTATTAAAGGATATGGTTTCACCCACATCTTTTTATACCAAGGTCTCTCTATCTCAGCATTCTTTGCATTTTGAGCTATAAATGTCTGTGTTGTGGGTCTGTCCTGTATATTGTAAGATGTTTAGCATCATTCCTGGTCTCTGCCCTCCAGATGCCAGTAATAGTCACCTCTCAGTTTTGACAACCAAAAATGTCTCCAGACATCGCCAAATGTCCCCTGGGGAATAAAGTTGCCCTGGTTGAGAATTGCTGCTGTAGTCTGATGTTCAAGCTGCCTTTAGCCTGTTTCAGAATGGAGTAAATATTTTTCTTCATCAAACAAGGATATAGTTGCCTAGAATGTCACTTATAGAAAAATAACTGAATAAAATCCCATCTATGGTATTCCTTCACTGTTTGACATCTGTAGGGCTTCCATGTGTGTTGATTCTTCTAGAATTGGAATAAATGAAGGGGCATACCATTTTTAGGATTTTACTTCCCTGTGTATAATATTTTTGTGCTGTGCCTATCTCAGAAAAGTAGTGAAAAGATCAAAGGATATGGACAGTTGAAGTCTTGCCAGATTACCATCCAATAATCAGGATGCCTTTTATACCCCCATTAGAATCTCTGGTTTTGCTTTGGTAAATTTGGCACTGTTAAGGAGTAAATAAGTCCTGTGTTCCCAGCTTTTTTTTTACTAATTATTGCTGTCTGTCCAGTTACATCTTTCTCCAAGAAAAGATTATATTGGCTGGTGGTGGTGGTAGTGGATTTTCATACATTGTGATTGTGAAGACTGTGTGTCACTTTGGATTCCCCTGTTGTAAATGTCCAAAGTCAATATTAGACTTTTCAGGATCCTAGTTGTTCAATGTAAATACATTTCTAGCTAAGCTGTATCCCACAGTTGAGAAAAAGGCACTTTTCTGTGAAAAGAGGACTGGGAGAAATGAAAGACTTCTTATGAATTATTCCTCTGTGTTCAGATACTAGAGCCTTATGGTCATCCTCCCAAAGGTCTTAATGACCATCAGAAGATAAAAGAAGCCAGTGTCCCAGCACACCAGTGACTTAGAGCCAATTACAGTAGTTCTTTGTTTGGAAAAGCAAGAAGCGCTGTTTTCCTTTTAGCAACATGGGAAGAGTTTGGTCATATTTACCTAAATTGTGTGACACCTCCACAGAAGATGGGTGGCTTCTTATAATAAAATCACATAAAAGAATAAAACAGCTTACTTTAAGAAATAAAGCTAGAGAAGTGAATCAGAAACCAGAGGAACATTGTTAAGGACCTCCCCCACCAAATACATACAAATATGAGAAATTTAAAAAGATGAAGGGTACTGGACCTTTAGTGGGAGCAGCTTCATTCCATCTGGGGGAAAATGGACAAGAACCCCTCCATGGGGTTTCATGTGCTTATGGTTGCTTAGTACATCTACTAAGCACGTGGTGCTCTGTAGATGTTTGAATGGGTGGATGGTTGAATGAGTGGTCTGGTGGATAGGCTGTTGTGGTTAAGCCAGCACTGTCAAAGGTGAACACACAGTCCTGTGAGCATTGTGGGAAGGGGTGGGGCTTCTGGGCAAGGGCATCATGGGAAGATCCCCAACTAGATTAACTGGAGAATAAGATGAAGAGCAAATGCAGTGATGCATACATATCACATATGGAATTCATTGATGGAGAATTCATGTATCTTTGTAAATCTAAACCAGCGCATACACTGAATACTTAGATACACCTGCCTGCTTAGCAAGAGGGCTCAGAGTTATAGTTATTTGTCTTAAAGTAGATGGCTTCCCTGGTAGCTCAGACGGTAAAGAATCTGCCTGCAGTGCTGGAGAGCCGAGTTCAATTTCTGGGTCAGAAAGATCCCCTGGAGAAGGGAATAGCTACCCACTCCAGTATTCTTGCCTGTAGAATTCCATGGGTAGAGGAGCCTGGTGGGCTACCGTCCACAGGGTCACAAAGAGTCAGACATGACTGAGCACGCACATGCACACACACACACACACACACACACACACACGGTTTTCCGCACTGTTTCTAAGTGTATGGTTTTGTCTCATCTCCTAGATAAGACAGACCCATGCCTGTGCCTGTTTGCCCATTATGTAGCCCAGAGTTCTCAAATGGGGGCAGTTCCCCCCTGCTGCAGAAGTCACTTAGCAATGTTTGGAGACATTTTTGTTTGTCACAAGGGAGGGGGCGCTACCACTGGTATCTGGTGAGTAGAGGTCAGGGATGCTGCTAAACACCCTACAATACACAGAACAGACCCCCATTCCCAGGAATTACCTGGTCCCAGGTGTCAATGATGGGCTTCCCAGTGCCTCAGCGATAAAGAATCTACCTGCAATTCAGGAAACGTGAATTCGACCCCTGGGTCGGGGAAGATCCCCTGGGGGAGGGCGTGGCAACTCACTCCAGTATTCTTGCCTGGAGAATCCCATGTACTGAAGAGCCTGGCCGGCTACAGTCGATAGGGTTGCAAAGAGCTGGACATGACTGAAGAGACTGAGCACGCGTGCACGCACAAGTGTCAGCGATGCAGAGGGTGAGAAATCTGATGCGGCCAGAGCCTGCAGCACTTATGCTGTGCTGACAGCTGGGCAGGACGCAGTTACTGGCTTTTGGATCACTGGGGTCTTTCTTAGAAGGTAATCTTGAGAATCTAATCTACTTTGCTTCCAGTGGAGCTAATCTTGTTTCTGGGGAAGAAGGGAAAAGGGCACTCTGCTTGATGGTTGAGCTCTTTGCTGGCATTTTCTCACCTCATCAACTCTACAAGATAAGGTTGTTTCTTTCATTTCAATGATTAGGTGATTTGGGTTCCAGATACCCAATGACTGGCCTGGAGTTGATCCTTCTGATTGCAAACTCAGGCCCTTCCCATTGCCCAGCTCCTCCCTGGTGGCTCAGACGGTAAAGCGTCTGTCTACAATGCGGGAGACCCGGTTCAATCGCTGAGTTGGGAAGATCCCCTGGAGAAGGAAATGGCAATCCACTCCAGGACTATTGCCTGGAAAAATCCCAGGGACAGAGGAGCCTGGTAGGCTACAGTCCATGGGGTTGCAAAGAGTCTGGACACAACTGTGCGACTTCGCTTTCACTTTCCCATTGCCCAGGGGAACTTCCTGTCCAGATCTCCACAGGATCCACATTCTTCACTCCCCACCTACAGGGCAGGGCTCACTGCTGCTGCAGATCTGATGACTGGGTGATCAGGGGATGAGAGCTTCTGCTCTTAAAGTGGCCGCTAATTTACTGTGTTGTTCCTGCAAGTTGCTTCCCCTCGCTGGGCCTCAGTTTCTTTGTTTATAAAACAACAGAATTGGACTAATTAGTGTCTCCTAACTTCATCTGAACCAGAGTAGATTACCTCCATCATCATCTAGATCACAAAACTGGGCACACTTTTTTAAATTTTTAGATGATTTACATCTTTGTCTGTTCAGTGAGGCATGTGGGATGGGATCTTAGTTCCCTGACCAGGGATTGTAGCAACTGCGTCCCCTGCAGGGGAAGCCCGGAGTCTTAATCACTGAACCACTGGGCAAGTCCGAAACTGGACACCCCCTCTTTTTTTTTTTTTTTTTTTGGCTCTTTGTTGCAATGCGTGGTCTCCCTAGTTGTGGCGTGCAGGCTTAGTTGCTCCACAACATGTGGGATCTTAGTCCCATGACCAGGGATCGAACCTGAGAGTCCCCTGCAATGGAAGATGGATTCTTAACCACTGGGCCACCAGGGAAGTCCCTATTTATTTTTCTTTAACAGGGCACTCTTTGAAGCATGTTTCTCTTTTGTTTGTCATCTTACACTTCATCCCCACTCCGTACCCATGCAGGAACACACACACTCATATTCCACACACTGGGACTCTCTTAAAAGCCTAGTACAATGACTGGCTCATGGGTTCTAACTTGAAATTTTGAAAAACCTACTCCAGTTTTCGAAACTGAAACCAAAGCATACCTTTCTCCTAAAATTAGTGCTCTAAAGCAAAGTCTTCAATCTAACGTTATCCCTAAATTGGACCTAAAATATCTAAGGAAGTTGGAAGTATTAGTTGCTCAGTCATGTCTGAATCTTTGCGACCCCATGGACTGTAGCCCGCCAGGCTCCTCTGTCCATGAAATTCTCCAGGCAAGAATACTGCAGTGGGTTGCCATTCCTTCTCCAGGCGAGCTTCCCGACCCAGAGATTGAACCTGGATTCTTTACTGTCTGAGCCACCGGGGAAGCCCAGCGTATCTAAGAGGGTAGCTTATTTCTGGCAGGAAGCCGTCGATTTAGATTTAGTTGCTCAAGGAAAGAGCTAGGGTTTTGTTTCCTTTCTTTTTTCTTTCCTACTCAAGTGATGCTTGTTCATTGTCGACAGATTAGAAAAGCGCATGTGAGAAAGGAAAACTAAAATCCCCTGTAATCTTGCCCCTTAAATGTAACCATTGAGAATATTCTGGCTTTATATTCATCTAGATTTTATTTTTTCTATTTATGTATAAACGTGCATATTGAGCCTATATAGTGATTGTTTTTTTCTCACATGCCTCAGAGGGTGGGACTGGATAGTGAAGTCACTGAAACCTACCAGTCAGTAGAGGGCAGATAGTACCCCGATGGAGGCATGGCCTGAATGTGCTGGGCAAAGAGGTTACTGCCTTCTGTGCTCCCAGTGGCTCTGCCTCCTGGCTGTGCCCAGATGGGTGAGCTCTGCTTGCTGAGCTGGGAGGTGTCTTCTCCTTTTGCACCCTGGAGGAACCAGGTCAGAGATCACCTCCTTTCCTGGCCCAGGGAAACTTTGGTGATGGTTGGTAATGGCTTTGTGTAGTCAACTGGGAAGATCTCATTGAGAAGCTAACATGGAAGCCAAAACCTAGGAGTGAGGGAGCCAGTTATTTGGGTATCAGAGCAAAGAGCCTTCCTGGAAGAGGGACACAGGTTCAGATTCCAAGGAAGAGTAGGGGTGCCTGGATGCCTGGAATGTTTGCTGGATGGCAAAGGAGGTGTGTGGCTACAGCAGGTATGTGGGTGAGTGTGCAGGAGGGGCTGGAGGAGGGGGTCAGATCTGGAGTCTGTTGGGTACACGCTGTGGAGCCCTTAATGTTACTTTAAGGCCTGTGGCTTGTGCTCTGTGTGATATGAAGTCATCTGGGGACTTTGAGCAAGAGGAATGGCATTGTCACTCCAGCTGCTATATTGAGAATTGACCATAGGCTTTGGGGAAAACCAGTTGGAAGTTACTGCAAAATTCAAGAAGGAGATAGATGGTGGTGGCTTGGACCATTTCCATCACCCCGAAAAGCTGAGGGGGAAAATGTGCAAGGGGACAGATGAGGCACCGATCCAAGATAGTTTTTTGCTGATAAGATGTTAGCAAAGAGTCTTACAGTAATGTAATTTATTATTACCATGTTCCACTGACATTACCGGTTCCACTGACCTCAGCTTCTGCAATATGATGTTTTTACAAATATAGGGAAACATTAGCCAAAACATTGAGGATTTACTATGTGCTTGACAAGCCCATGTGTATGGTTATGATATGTGATTGTTATAATAATTATAGTTGGATGCTCTTCTTCATAACCTGACTAGACTGCTGCAAATTAGGAAACTAGTGGCCAACAAGCTAATATTCCAGCCTAAAAATGTTATTTCTGGGCTCTGCAATCCAGCATGACCAAGACCCCTAACACCCTAGTGCCTCCCCAAAACCTATCATAGAAAATGCATGTGCCATTTTTTCCCAAACGTCTTCTCCCTTCATAACCCATGGAATCATGTTACTAGTCCCTTAATCTCACTGATTAGTCAGCCTGTTTAAGTCCTATTTATTGCATGTCTGTGTTTCCATGTCATTCTTTGCCTTAAAGAAGGTTAAGCTGAAACGGCAGCTCAGCTTCGGAGATGTTACCGTCCAAATTGCATGTGCTTTTCTGCCTCTGCACCTGCCTTGCATTGGTTTATCCTTTTGACTGGCAAGACCTGAATCCAGTTGCCTATATTGAATCCCCAGGTAAGAGGTATATTTGTTCAAGGGCTTGAACTATCCACCTGTTGCCAAATTCGAAGTGGCCCCGGGGAAGTTATGTGTGGGGTTGTCTAAGAAGATGCTGATGGAGATCCTTAATTCTCCTGAGGGAATGGAGGGGCCTCAGTCTTTCTTCTTCCTACTGAACCAAGAGAAAGAAGTGCCTTCTTCTTCAACATCAGGACTGCAAGACAGGGACTTCCCTGGCAGTCCCGTGGTTAAGACTCTGCACTTCTAGTGAGGGGATATGGGTTTGATCCCTGGTTGGGGAAGTAAGATCCCGCATGCAGCATGGCCAAAAGAAAAAGACTGCAAGACTGCTCAGAGGAGGCCTTTTCAAACAAGCTGGAAGCTCAGTTTGCAATCACTGGGGAGAAAGTCCACGCTGCCTTTTTTCCACATGACTGCCATGCCCTCTGGGTATAGTAACACATCTCCCCTGGAGTGCCCTCCAAGGAAACCCCAAAACTGCCCCCACGATGGTGAAGAAGAGGCAGGTGTCTTGATCAACAGGTGTAGTCCTGGTTGATGGTGGGGAGTCCTGGTTGATGGTGTTAGAAGATGGTGATTTAGAGTTTGGATGCAGAGGGAGACAACCTTTTCTATCTAATGACAGGGAAAAGCAGGGACCAGCAGGCACTTGGAGTCCCAGCTGAGAATGGATGTGCATCCCTGCTCTTTCTTACCTTTTGTGGGGAGGGAAGGAGAGGAGGCGACAGAGGATGAGATGGTGGGATGTCATCACCACCTCAATGGACATGAGTTTGAGCAAACTCTGGGAGATAGTGAAGGACAGGGAAGCCTGGCATACTGCAGTCCTTGGGGTCACAAAGAGTCGGACACGACTGAGCGACTGAGCAACAGTGGCAAAAGAAAGGAGGCGGAGGCTTGGCCAAGCCCAGGAGTGGTGGCCAGAATGGGACAGCCATCTCTAGACAGGGACATCTATGACCCCTAAAAGGACCTTGATTGCAAAGTGATTCCTTCTGGAGTCTTGAGAATTCTTGCTAATTCCAGAGAGTTGGGCTCAGGAATTTTCTCGTCTGCTCAGGTAAGCGGTGTTGGTGGCCTCTGAAAGGTACCATACTCTCTGTACCCACTGACCCGTGCACCTAGGGAGACATGGCTTCTCTGGGTCTAGCTATGCAGTGTTGACGGGTGGCTCCCGACTGCGACATTCACCAAAGATCTTTCATAACACAGTGCCTTACAAATCTGGCCCTACTTCATAGCTGGGGAAATGAACACAACAGCGGAAGAGAGACTAGGTCTTCTATGTTTGCATAGAAATGGCCTCTTATCTCACAGGTCCATTCATGCAACTATACTTTCCAGAAAGGTGAGGCATGAGTCATACCTCTTTGGTGACTAACACAGAGGACTCATAATCGAGTTCAAGAGGCCTGCAGCCTGATTATATTCATTCTCTCATTACCTTACCTGTAGGTTGGAGACAGGTGGCATCTTACATGATGAGCAGATTCTTTTACATCATGTGCTTTATACTGGTACAGGGTGGGAATTTCAAAACATGTTCCCTATTCCCCCATGTTTGAAAAAAACTTGAAAGCTGTTATTGAGCCAGCAGAAACTTGATTCATCTGTCATCCCAGCCCATTCATTCTAAACACTCAAAAAAGAATGCATGAATATGTTTTAAATTATTAGAAATAGTTTATTCAATAAAAGATGAAAGTAATATATGATTATTTGTATCGTTCGTACTAAATGAATACATAGAAAATATGGTCATATAGCTAAAAGGTTTATCAGCATGGCTAGAGATGTCCCATTTGTTAATGGAGGACATAAAACCATAAAGAGATGGTCATTTTCCTCACATTTGTACAATCCATCTCCAACCCCAGAAACAGACATTGGGACTATTTGATAAATGAACATCACCAAAAATGTATACTAAGATTAATAGCATACCATAGATTCTAATGCTCCTATTAAAATGAAGTTGAAGAAAAATAGGAAGTGACATCTAAAAGTTCTGAACCATAAAGCAGTATCATCTGGAGAGTGGCCACGCAACCTGGCAAGTCCCCTACCTGTCTCTTTTTTTCCATGAGGTGTGCTGATCGATGGCTAGAGAATGGGAAATCCAGAATCCTATCCATTAGCTATGGGCTGCTGAACCTTTTCTCTTTTTTAAAACTTTACTGAAATGTAGTTGACTTACATGTTGTATTTAATTTCTCCTATACAGCAAAGTGAATCAGTTATACACACACACACACACACACACGTGGCCCTCCAGCCACAGGGCCCTGGAGACCTATACTCAAACCCCAGGTCAAAGTTTTCTGAGACCTTCTCAGGGGTCAGGCGTCCTGGAGCTGGCAGCCGTGCAGTGTCACCTTGGCCTGGGCTCCTGAATGCTGGATGAGGCTTTTTGGTAGAGCAGGTTTTAGAGGACCAGGTTACTCTGAGGTGAGTGGAAAGGTTCCCAGAGCCTGGGTAGAACTGACATCTCATAAGAGGAACCTTGTGCAACATGGAATCTCCCCATGGCTCTAGAACTGAACACTCAATTCCAGAGGTAGTACCTCCCAGGCAGCTGTGGGTTCTCTGGAGCTCCTCACCAAACTGTGGTTTGAGTCCCTGTGGCCACACCATGGTTCCTGTGGGTGGGGGCTGCAGGAGAACCCAGGCTGCTCGTCACAGGCCTGCCCTTCTGTCCTCCGGACTTGAAGTCTTGCTATTACATCATGAAGGACCACTGAGCCGACAGTCTTAAATGGGAGAGAAAAAGCTTTTTGTAATTCTAAACAGACCCTAAAATGTTAGCCTTATAGGGAAAGCTTTTTAAAGAATTGTTTCAGAGGAAATGCCTTGGATTTTGTAACTATACAGAGAAAAATGGTATGATCTAGTGTGCGTGCCTGCTAAGTTGCTTCAGTCTTAGCGTCTGACTCTTTGTGACCCCATGGATTGTAGCCCGCCAGGCTCCTTTGTCCACGGGTTTCTCGTCTGCCTCCTTCAGCGGGTCTTCCTGACCCAGGGATTGAACCCGCATCTCTTATGTCTTCCGCACTGGCAGGCAGGTTCTTTACCACTCACAGCACCGGGGAAGCCCATGATCTGGTGTAGATCTGCTAAAACTCCTCTTTGGGCTTGAGTTTGGGTAACCAGAGTTCGCTAACTCTAGGGAAGGGACAAATAACCTCAGTTGTCTGCCTGTTATAGTGGTCATAACACACCTGTAAGTCAAGTCAGGACACGAGTTTGAGTGAGTTCTGGGAGTTGGTGATAGACAGGGAAGCCTGGCGCGCTGCAGTCCATGGGGTTGCAAAGAGTTAGACATGACTGAGTGACTGAACTGAACTGGTCAAGTCAAGCTACCTTGATTTATATGATCACTTGATCCTTAGAGCTGTCCTGATGGCTGGCCAAGTGACTGTATCCCCACTTTACAAATGAGGATCAGAGAAGGGGGTAAAGTGCCAAGGACAGAGCAGCATAGCTTGTAAGATGTACAAATGGAACCCAAGATAGCATCACTTGGCTCCAGCACCAGGGTCCATTCATCTCAACCACTGCCTTCCTTGGAGCTATCTCCTACAATTCGAACATGAATTGCTGACTGTGTGTCAGGCCAGGTGGTCTGGTACCTTAGCCCAGTGCTTCTGACAAAAGGCACAACTTTTCAGATTCAGTAGGATTGAGATGAGGCCTAAGAGCCTCATTCCCAATCTTCCATTTGATGCCAGTGATGCTGGTCTATGGACCAACTTGAAGTTGCAAGGCCTTATGAGTTGAAAGGCTCATCACTGGCAGGTGTTTCACACACCAGTGTGGAGGATGTAAATGACCTTCTTCTCATAACTCAACACCTTTCTGAGAGATGCCGTATGAAGTCAGATGCCATACATAGCATAGTTCGCCGTGTCTACGTGGCAGAGGCAGAATGTGATAGAAAGCATGAAAGACTGTCTAGCAAAGGGATCACCTCTCACAGTCCAGAAGAAGGAATGGAGCAGGTTAGTTGAATCTGGAAAAGTGAGTCAGATGCATTGATATGTGGTCTCATCATGCTGAAATTAAATGTTGACTTGATTGTGGGTTAGAAAGGAGAACAGGTGAGACTTCAGGTGTGTTGAAGGGTTTTGGCGCCAGAGAGAGAAAATATTTCCAGAATGGGTGGATAAAAGAATATATGCCATAAAGCACTTAACAGAGACGGAAGAGACCCAGTGACAGTGTAAAGTTTAGTTCTGGTCATTTTCACAAATATTTATTGAACTCCGGTCATTGCGCCAGACATTGTGTTAAAGATCCAAGGATACAAAGATATGGATGCAGCTCTTATGAGATACTCTTAGGAGACAGAGTAGTAAAACATAATTTTAGTCTAATGTGATAGGAAGGAAGATAAAATATATATACAGGGAATTTATTTAATACTGAGGGTGAAATGATTAAGTCTGGGGAATCAGAGAAGGTTTCAGAGAAGACCTGATATCCAATCAAGATGTTAAAGGTTGAATAGGAATTTGCCATGGGGATTTCAAATGCAGGGAACAGCATTTACTAAGGCGCAGATGCAAGCAACAGCCCACTGTGTTGCTCAGGAGCACATAGAAAGGAGGTAACTCACAGGGAAAAAGAATCAGAGAGGGAAGCAATGGACCTTCAGATTACCGAGGGTTTTTCTCACAGTGCCCAGAACTTGGGGCTTAACTTGTACACCTATGAATCTCTCTGAGTTTCAATCCCCCAGTAGAGAAAAGAAGCCACCCCACATTGGAAGGCATCAGAGATTTAAATATAACCTACAAACTGCCTTCCAGAAAGATTCCAAAACATGCTCTCTTCAAGGGAAAACAACCGGTGGAAGGAAGGCATTGAAGGATTTGAAGACTTGCCTGGTGAGATTCATACTTTAAATCCTTCCAGAAACTGTGTGAAGGACACTGTTGAAGGGGTCAGGATCCAAGGTGAACAGGATGTTCAGGAGAGATGGCGACTGTTGGGTCAAAAGCACTGAAGGTGTAAGTGAGACAGGTGAACTAGCAGAGCAGAGACATGCTGGAGAGAGGATGCTAAGCGAAAAACAAATGTTAGAAATTGGAACTTGGTTGGATGTAGATGGCAGGGGAGAAATAGTTAGGAGAGTAGCATGATTCCTAGGTTTCTGACCTGGGATCCCCCAGCTATGGAATTCTGGAGTGGCAGGCTGTATGGTTGGAGGGTGAAGCTGGGGATTTGGGAGAGAGTCATGTAATTTCACTCTGGACCATGGGCTTCACTATTCCTGTGGGAAAGTTGTCAGATGCAGATATCCAGTGGGAAGATGTGAGCCCAAATCTGAAATACCAGGTAAAGTTCATATTTAGGGAAACAGATTTAGGAAGTGGTCTTTAATATGCTCTGGATAGGAGTAGCAGGTAAGAGCAAAGATACACGGATTAGGAGGTGAGGATGATCTTAAGCATCTTAGGAGAAGGGGGATGTCGACTGCCATCTTTTTCCTCACCCAGTTCTTCACATACAGAGGGTCTTCAATAACTATTTGTGTATTTTACTAGTTAGTGAAGAAATGAAGGCCCAAAAACTATGGGTGGTCACTTGATTCCCTCCAAGTTTCTTGGCATAATCAAGTCTGGGGAGTCATGGATGACAAATGAAATAATATTGACCTGTTTTCCAGTATGGATCAGTAAGATACAAGCTCTGATGGCTGCTGCAAACATTGGTCAATCTAAAATCCCCAGAGGAAATGGATCTTATTCCGTCGGTTGTACAGACTTGATGTTTGATTACACTACTAAGGTAATGTTTTAATACCGTCTGTCCTTATATTCTAATATTGAGTGTGGCTATGGTCCATAAGAAGGTTTTGAAAACTGACCCTGCTCTCACCTGGGAATGACTCATTTTGTCATTGGTATGATTTCATGGCAAACCTTTGGCTGGTGAAGCCATTCCTCAGGTCACTGCTGTCTTCAGATCAACTTATCTATAAACTCGGTTTTCCCCCCTTTTCTAATGTCTGAAACCAGGCTGCTCATACTTTCTTTTCATTCAAAAAGCATATTTTTCTCTTTCTATTCCTTTTGACTATATTCAATCACCATGGCAACTTATCAAAAAAGGCTCTCTGGACCTCTTCACCCACAATAGAGGTATTTGGGTCCCCACTAATTAAATATGCAAAACAGCTGTTGGAATAGGTTTGAGAAGCAACTTGACTAAAAGCACATTCATTTCCTTCCTCTACAGGGCACCTTCTTGCGTTTGTATTATCCATCTCAAGATGATGATCACTCCGACACCCTCTGGATCCCAAACAAAGAATATTTTTTGGGTCTTAGTAAATTTCTTGGAACACACTGGCTTATGGGCAAAATTATGAGCTTATTCTTCGGTAAGATTTCTGTTGATCCTGCTTTGTAAGCACTAGACTACACGGAAAGCTTGAAAACAGCAAGAGTTTCAGGCAGTTAAAGATCAAAATAGATTGTCTCCAGTCTAAACATCTCTTAAGATGACCAAGTATTTCTTAAAAGACCAGGTAACTATCAGAGAATCAAGGGCTCTAGTTTTGTCTGTTTTGAATATGACAGGGTGGGTGGAGGGAGTGAAGGTATCAGACTTTCAGACAGGCTCCAACATCTCCCTATGGGTGGTCAGATTTTTCTTTCTTCCATTCTCTGTGGGGGCAATAATGCGATGAGAACAGCAATTGGGCTGATGTGACCTCTCCTTTCTCTACTATGTGCTGAAGTGTGTTTTACAGTTGGGCAAAGAGACAAAGAAGGCAGAAGCCACCATACCTTTCCATATCCTAAACCAAGGAGTGAAAGCCAATTTCTTATTTATCATAAATGAGGAAACTCCACTCTCATTCCCATAACCACCCCCAAGGGGCCAGCCTCTCTCACCAAGACAATCCAATGTGGATTCATCACTTAGTATGTCTACAATTCATTAATATTGGCTTTTGTCCTTTATCTGTCTCACCCTCTTGACCTGGTGTTAACTACATCTTCAAATTTCCCCCTCAAAACTACCTACACCTTTTGGCATTCATTTTAAACGTCTCCTTGGAGTTTTCTTAATAGCCCACTTTATATGAGAAATGATGGACATAATTACACGTCTTCATGATGCTGAATAGTTTGTAGGTCACTGCTATAGCAGTCATTACATTCGGTTTCTGTGGGCACATCTCCATTGTGTTGATGAGAAAGCGGAACACAAATAGTTGATGATAATGATTACCGTAATAAGTGAGAAGTGGAGGAAAAGACCATAGCCTCCATTTTGAGCCCTTTACTATGTGACTGGATAGGTGCGCTTTACATATTGTTGTGGTTCGGTCGCTAAGTCGTGTCTGACTCTTTGCGACCCCATGGACTGCAGCACGCCAGGCTTCCCTGTCCTTCACTGTTCCCTGGAGTTTGCCCAAGTTCATGTCAGTTGAGTCAGTGATGCTATCTACGTATGAAACTGAAGTCGCTCAGTCGTGTCCGACTCCTTGCGACCCCATGGACTGTAGCCTATCAGGCTCCTCCATCCATGGGATTTTCCAGGCAAGAGTGCTGGAGTGGATTGCCATTTCCTTCTCCTGGGGATCTTCCCGACCCAGGAATCGAACCCAGGTATCCTGCATTGCAGGCAGGGAAGGCCGTCTACATATATTCCCACTTAAATATGATTCTCACCAGTCCCCCACGAGAGAGCTCTATTTTCCTTCATTTTACTGAAGAAGACTCTGCGGCTCAGCGAGTTCTCTTGACCTGCACAAGGTCAGCAGCTCCTTGGTGGCAGAACTTCATCCAAAGCCACATCTGAGAGTGAAGTCTAAGGTCTCTCCATCTTTCTCTTTGACCTTGATCAAATTAGAGTGAGAGGAGTTTCCCATTTGAAGATTCTGAATCTCAGTATAATGCTCCTGAGGTTTACTGGTTGTTTGGTTTCAGAACATTCCCTTTGAAGTTTTGCCAAGATCTGGGATTGATGATAAGGAGCAGCCTTCCTGAACACACCTCTCAGTAGGAAATGTCTCACCTCAAGTTCAGAGCTGACAGTGAGAACTGATAATTCATGATCCTATGGTCTTAAGAAAAAAACAAGTGATTCATGCCCATGCTTGGTGGTTTCTAGTAGGAGACTTTTTTTACATGAATTTATTATTGATGCATAAAAGAATAAATTCCATCGGTCAGGTTTTTATACTCAGGAGATGTAAGTTAAATTAACCAGCAATATTCAAGTCAGAAAAAGACACTCATTATCACCTCCCACTGCTCTCTAGGTTCAATGACAACTCCTGCAGCCTGGAATGCACCTCTGAGGACTGGGGAAAAATACCCACTAATTATTTTTTCTCATGGTCTTGGAGCATTCAGGTAAAGTGTCAAGAGGCTGAACAATTTTAGCCTCCAGGGATCAATGATTGAATGCATTCCCCCTCAAAAAAAAAAAAAATAGGAGGACAGCAGATTTTGGAGTGTCAGGCTGGTCCTTGTCCTGGGAGGACTTAGAGTTCCTTCAGAATTAGCTGTGATCTGCTCATCAGTCCTTAGCCCTGTCTTTTCCTGCCTCCAGCCCATGGAGACCAGCCTCACAATAGAGGAGAGGGGCGGTTGCAATTTGGGTGGTTGTCTTTCTATATAACAGTATTTACACTCTCAAAATCATTCACTGTATTAGTTCAGGTTCTCCAAGAAATAGACACCATGAGTAGATTAGCTGTGAAAGGCGTGTATTGGGAAATGCCCATGAAGGATAGAAGGGAAGGAGCAGAGAAGATGGGGAGAGATTTCAGCCTGTGATGCAGGCTGGACAGTTAAGAAGGTGATGGGAAACAGAAGGACTGGATATGAAGGGTATGAATGTGGTACAGTTCTAAGAAAAACTGGGCCAGGCTGATGGAGGGAGAGCTTGACCAAGATTGGCTCATCAGAGTTCTGCATCTCATAGGAAGGGACCTATGGTAAACACACGCCATGCTCTGTCACTGGAACCAACCTACAGGAAGCCTTGCTTTACTTGGACCCACTGGGGCAGGAGCTGGGTGGGCTCTAGTCAACTATGGTCTCTGGATCATGACAGGTAGCATGTTTTCATGGCTACCACCCCATCTACTTTTTTTTTTTTTGACATATTCTCAACTCCCTTCCCATCTGCCTCAGGTTTATAAGAATTTTAGAAAAGAAAAAGTGGCTTTTAGCTGGTAAAAAAAAAAATCAGGTAGCATCTGCAGTGAGAAATTTTCACTTGTTTAATTGTAGCCCAACTAGTTACTTGATTCCTATGAGACCAACGATTGGCATCTCAGACTTCGAGGACCACATTCAGCCTGTTCCTGCATCTGTGTATACAGTTTTATCGAAACACCAGCCACACGCATTTACTTTCCCCATTGTCTCTTCTAGTCTTGCACTACAGTGGCAGAACTGAGTCTGAGACAAATAACGTAAGGCCCGCAGAGCTGGAGGCAATTACTCTCTGGCTTTTTACAGAAACGGTTGTGCTGACCCCTGTACTAGAAGATTTTCTCTTCCTGAGTTGGCCTTCCATCATCAGGAGAAGAAAGCATGATACTCACCGACCTCCTTTTTTTTCTTTATGGCCATTTACTCTGGAATACATAATAGGCATGAGTTCCCCTTCGATCCAGTGGTTAAGACTTTGCCTTTGAATCCTGGGGGTGCAAGTTCAAACCCTGGTCAGGGAGTTAGGATGCCACATGCCTCGCGACCCAAACAAAACAAAAGAAAAAACAGAGGCAATATTATAATGAATTCAATAAAGACTTTAAAAATGGTTCATGTTAAAAAAAAAAAAAGAATACATGATAGAAGAAGATTGTGCAGAACCAAGATGTGGAAAGATTCTAAATGTAGTTGCTTATTAGCACATGACTCTTGAACCATCTCCCCCTGTCTAGCCATTTACCTAACAGCTGACTTGTGTTTGGTATTTCCACTGTTTTAGACATGGTTATAAGCACTGAACATGTGTTAACTTACTAAATCCTTATAATAATCCCACCAGGTCCCAGATGTTATAACATCACCCTTCTGCAGGTAAAGAACCAAGGCAGAGGGAAGATGAGTGATTGATCCCAGGTAGACAGCTCGTAAGTGAAGGAGCCAGGATCCAATAACCTGCAGTGGTCAGAGTGTAGGTCCTGTTGTCTTAAGCATCACATTGTACAACCTGCCTATGTTACATATTTTCTTATCATGGCCTAGTAACTGGGACTTCCCTGGTGGTCCAGTGGTTAAGACTCTGTGCTTCCAATAGGGACATGAGTTCAATCCCTGGCCAGGGAACTAAAGTCCCCATGCCACTTGGTGTGGCCAAAAAATGGAAAAAAAAAAAAAACAAAAACAAACACACCTTATAATTATTCTAAAGCCAAAACTTTATTATCTGTCCCCACCGATGAGGACAGAAATGGAGTAATGCAAGTATTTAAAGTCATATAACTAGAAACTTGCAGAGCCAAGATTTAAACCCAGAACTCTCAAAGGCAGTATTTACCGTCACTGTACCAGTGTTTCTCAGCCTTGGTACCCCGGATGCTTGGGACTGGGTCATTTCCTGTTGTGGAGGTAGTCCTGTACATCACAGAATGGTTTTAGCAGTATCTCTACCCACTGGATGGCAGTAATATACCCCACCCCACCCCCACTCCTGATAATGAAAATACCTCCAGACATTGTCAAATATCCTCAGAGGACTAAAATCAGCCCCCTTTGAGAACCACGGCCCTATGCTTTACCCCAGGGCACACCTGCAGGGGGAGTCCTGCCATCCAATTCCCAGGTTTTATTTGTGGATCCTTTATTTGTGGATTCAACTGGTAGTTGAATGCTTCTCTCATTTTTGTTTTGAAGGACGATTTATTCTGCTATTGGCATTGATCTGGCATCCCACGGGTTTATAGTTGCTGCTGTAGAACACAGGTATGTCACTTGGTACGTGGCTGAGCTCTACCTTTCTTAAAGGTTTATACAAAGTACTGTTAGAGGGAATTCCTTGGTGGTGCAGTGGTTAGGACTCATTCTCACTGTCAAGGACCTGTGTTCAATCCCTGGTTGGAGAACTAAAATCCTATAAGCTGTGCTACTCAGCAGGAAAAAAAAAAATACTGGTAGAATTGTCAACTATGATTACCCATGACTGAGAAAAAAAGGAGACTGAATGAGATTGTCATGTATATAAAAAAACAGCTAACATTTCTTGAGTTCATTTTCATATACTATCATTGGGTTCATCATTGCGTTCATTGAGTGCCGTGTTCATATACCATCTCATTTAATCTTCTTAACAATCCTTTAAGATGTTACTATCACTGTTTCAAGGGAGGCTGAATATGAAGCTGAGGAAGGGTTCAGTTCAGTTCAGTTCAGTTGCTCAGTTGTGTCCAACTCTTTGCGACCCCATGAATCACAGCACGCCAGGCCTCCCTGTCCATCACCAACTCCTGGAGTTCACTCAGACTCACGTCCATTGAGTCAGTGATGCCATCTCATCCTCTGTTGTCCCCTTCTCCTCCTGACCCCAATCCCTCCCAGCATCAGAGTCTTTTCCAATGAGTCAACTCTTCGCATGAGGTGGCCAAAGTACTGGAGTTTCAGCTTTAGCATCATTCCTTCCAAAGAAAGAAGGGTAATTTGCCCCAAACTACACAGCTAGTAAGTGGTGGTGCTGGGATCTGATTCGGGAGAGAGTGTTCAACTCCAGGGTCTCCCAGAATTATGAAGACAGAGTGCCTTCTTTACAGGCAACAATGTCTTTTTCTTAGAACTCCCTTGGGGCCTCTTTGATTAAAAAACAATGTAGAGTGGAAGAAGGGAAGTCAGAAAGAATCAAGGACGGGGGTGAGGAACACGAGTGACATAAGTCATTGATTCTGTTTCTATCATAGAGATGGCTCTGCATCTGCGACATACTATTTCAAGAACCAGTCTGCTGTAGAAAGAGGCAGCAAGTCTTGGCTCTATCTCAGAACCCTGAAGCGAGGAGAGGAGGAGTTTCCTTTACGAAATGAGCAGGTACGTTGAGGAAGAGAAGAGGTGGCGTGCTGACCAAAAGATGCAGGCAAAATGATGACATTTGTTTATTTAATTATCTCACATAGGGCAGACTGTGCCCCTAGGTCTCCTTACTTCCCATTCCCAAAAGATATGTCAGAAGGTTCCCTGAGTAATCAAATTCCCTTAATGAAGTACCTGGGTCACAGTAAAAACAAAGACCAACATGGAAATCCTAGCAGATGACTGAATATTCAGAATTCTTTTGTGTTAGAACTAAAGTCTACTTTTTACTGAGGTGATGCTATGCTATGCTATGCTAAGTCACTTTAGTCGTGTCTGGCTCTGTGCGACCCCATAGACGGGAGCCCACCAGGCTCCCCCGTCCCTGGGATTCTTCAGGCAAGAACACTGGAGTGGGTTGCCGTTTCCTTCTCCAATGCATGAAAGTGAAAAGGGAAAGTGAAGTCGCTCAGTGGTGTCCGACTCTTAGCGACCCCATGGACTGCAGCCCACCAGGCTCCTCCGTCCATGGGAGTTTCCAGGCAAGAGTACTGGAGTGGGGTGCCATGGCCTTCTCAGACTGAGGTGATAGAGAATATTATTAAGAGTTCAGGCCTTAGAATGCAACTTTCTTTGTTTGAATCCTGATGCCATTACTCTGCAGGTACAGTGGGCTTATCTTGGACAAGTTACTTATTCTTTTTGTTTTGTTTCCATGTTTTAGCTGTTATGAAATAATGAACATTAACAGTATCTCTTATGAGGCTTTGAGGAAGACCAAGTGAATTAAAGCATGTTATTTTCTACCTCTGTGCCAAGCTTCACAGCTTCCCAGGTGGCTCAATGGTAAGAATCCACCTGCAATGCAGGAGACCCGGGTTTGATCCCTGGGTTGGGCAGATCCCCTGGAGGAGGAAACGGCAGCCCACTCCAGTATTCTTGCCTGGGAAACCCCATGGACAGAGAAGCCTGGTGGGCTACAGTCCATGGGGTCACAAAAGAGTTGGACACAACTGAGCGACTAATCAACAAGCCAAACTTTATAGTGGGTGCTTTTACATGTGTTACTGCATTTAATCCCACCTGCGTTTCACTGAGGTGGACATTATTATACAATAAATGGAAGCTCAGAGAGGTTAAGCAAATCCTCTGAGGACACACAGTGGGTAAGCAACAGAGCCAGGATTTAGACTAAGCGATGAGTACCTGCAAAGCTGGTGCCTGGCTCATTATGCTAGGCTGTGTTCTATAGGCAACTGAATTTTTGTCCTGTGTTTCACCCTCTACACAAGCTTTACGTGTTACAGCTCTTTACTTTGTCATGTCCTACTTCTAATCATCCTCTTAGTTACAGCAACGAGCAAAGGAATGTTCTCAAGCGCTCAGTTTGATTCTGGACATTGATCACGGGAGGCCAGTGACGAATGTACTAGATTTAGAGTTTGATGTGAAACAGCTGAAGGTGAGCTTAAAAAAAATTCATTTTCCCTTGGCCTGGACTTCTTTGTTGCTCTTATTATTGTCTGTTTTACTGCTATAATACGAGGTACAACATGATAAAGGGCTTCAAAAAAAAAAAAAAAAAGAGTACTGGGAAAGTATTCCAAGAGTGAGAAATGCGTTAGGTTGAACTATGTGTACAATTGCCACCAGCCACCTTTGATCTACAAAAAAAAAATTGGTAATTTCATATGTTCGATATAATATAAACAGTGGAAGTATTGTAATTTCTTGGGCAGCTCCTGCATCTTTTTGAGCTTGATCCTGAAACGCTGGTCAAAAGTTTTAGACAAAATGCTGGGGTAGGGTGGAAGCACATCCCAGTGGATAGTGTGCCTGAAGACTCAGAAGTGTGTGGGAGTGTGGAATACAAGGAAGGGAACAAACTAAGATGATGGTCTGTCCTCTGGACTGTGAGTCATTTGTGCCACTCAACTAGCCACTCCTGTCTCCTTGGCTTTGGACATGTGGTCCCCTTGGTCTGATGCCTCGTCCTCCTGACACAGACCTGCTTAATCATCAACCTAAGTCAGGCATCTCCTTATCTCCTTATCCATGAAGCTTGCCTGGGCCCCACTGCCCATCTGGACTGGGCTAGCCATCTACCACACATGCTCCTTGGCACCTCCTTACCTCGTCTGCGTTGTGTATCTGTAACTCCTTCCCAAAAAGACTAGGAATTCGTGGGAAATGAACTGCAGTGCCTGGTGCAGAGCAGGTGTTCAATAAATACTCAGAGTATGGACAAATTAATGAATGTGGAGTGCGGGAGAGGGAGCGATCAGCAATGACATTGATGGTGCCAGTGTGGGTGATGAAGAAAGCCATGAAGTTCACTTGTTTATTTGAGGTTTTTGTTTGTTTTTGTTTTGGTGCTGAAACCAAAGAAGTTTTTGTATATATATAGATAAAACTTATACATATGTTTTATAAGTATATATATGGATATGTTTTATAAGTGTATATATATAACATGTTTTTGTATAGAAGTGTTCATATATATAGGCATGTATGTATACGTACACATGTGTGGGTGTGTGTGGGTGTGTGGGTGCATGTGAGTGTGTATATATTTCTTTTCTAAGAATCAAGGTACTTAACCATGCCTGTGAAATAATAATCTTGTGATCCACAAAATCTCTGCCTATCCTCTGAACAGCCTGTGAGATACTTATGCATTTATGTCATGCTTTTTTCACATAGGACTCTATTGATAGGGATAAAATAGCAGTTATTGGACATTCTTTTGGTGGATCCACAGTTATTCAGACTCTTAGTGAAGACCAGAGATTCAGGTAAGAGAATAAAGCTGAGAGAGAGAATGCTAAGTTATTGGAACAGGAGGAAGTGATAACACATGTGATATAGAATGTATCCAAGTTCTTAGTGAGGAAGAGATCTTTGGGAGTTCACAAGTCCATTCTTTTGCCTCCATAAAATCCTTCGCATGAATTTTCCTAAACAGAAACATCTACTTTGGCTATTGAAAATTCTCCCCATCTCTGTTTTTCCTCATTATTATTTATCTGTTCAAGGGCTTATCATTTTCATTTGGAAATTTATCTTTATATATACATATTATCTGTGACATAATGATTGTAATAATAATGTTGTCATCTTATACTATTTTCTAGATTCCCCAATTGGCAGGGCATTTTTTTTTTAAAAAACTGTTTTACATTAAAAAAAAAAACTGTTTTACATAACTCACATTTGCACTATCTCAGCTCCAGGTTTTCATACATGAAATTTTTACTGAGAACATACCACCCACCTCCAAACTTTTATTCTTTGTATCTCAGCTTTGACATCCTTTTCTCTCAGAAGTTGATTCCAATTCTATGTTAGATGGGCAGGGCATTTTTAAATTATTATTTTTTCCACCTTTAAGGTTGAGCATGGGCTAAAATTACATAGCTACTGGAGTGGAAGTCAGGACCCCAGTCTTCTAACTTGAAGGAACATTCTCTTTCTTGAACCGTTTCATCCCAAACTGATGAGATCACATAGAATCAACCATGTAGAAAGTAGGATCATTCGTGAAACTTTAGCTCACATTTCTTAAAAGCTATTTCAACATAAGAAGATTCTCTTCTTTCATCCATTTAGCACATAAAATAGAGTCTCCAAAAGGCCAAGAAACACTGGATAACTTAACTTTAAAAATTGCATTTTCAAATGATATACTTCATATGCTTTTCTTCAACTCTCCCAGGGGAAGTATCTTTACACATAAAGGAAAGGGTCTAACTGTTACTCAGAAAGATATAATGATAATGAGAACATGGCAGGGTCCAGAAGAACTAGAAAGACAGGGGCAATAGTGCATAGACTGTATCTTTTCAGACAGACACCCCACAATTTTATAGAATTGCTTATTTTAAAATTGATCTTCAAGGATGACAAAAAAATTTTAAATGTTTCGAAGGGTTGTAATTCTTAAATGCCTCCTAAAGGAAATGGTGATGTAATTACAAGTTTGCTGCCTTGCAAAGCTAATGATATCCCCTTCCCACACTGAAAGGTAATACCTCTTCCACCCAGAGGGATCACCCATAACGAACTGGTGAGGTGTTTGTCTCTGAATCCCTGTGATATTAGAAATCCCTGCATGCGGGCAGCATTTAACCAGCCTTCTTCCATCAGGTGTGGCATCGCTCTGGATGCATGGATGTTTCCCGTGGCTGATGAAGTATATTCCAGAATTCCTCAACCCCTCTTTTTTATCAACTCGGAACGATTCCAATACCCTTCTAATATCATAAGAATGAAAAAATGCTTCTTACCTGATAGAGAACGGAAAATGATTACAATTAGGTGAGTATCAGTAGGTGACATTACGTCATCTGAAACAGAAACCTGAAACTTGGATACACAGTCAGTGAATATCATTGAGTAGCTAGTCTAGAATTGTTCAGTTTGTTGTTTAGACTTGGAATAAGGGAGACTGTTAGGTAATCTCAGTTTCCAAGTGCATTTAGACTTTCTCTTTTTAAAATGCACTTTTTTTGAGTAGTGTTCGTATATATCGTACATACGCTGATAATTAAAATTTGCATCAGGATGCATGCTACTTCTATCTGAATATAAGAGCAAGCCTACACATTTCTAGGACTGGGGTAGGGGGAAGTATTCCATCATTAGGCTTGGCTTAGAACATTTTTTTTTTTTTAAGTAAGATGATCTGCTGAGTAAGATGATCTGATCTGTTTACTCATTTGGTAAGTATATGAATTTATTAATTCCCAAAGCTATAATGGGATCCCTTTGAGGGTTGACAAGATACTTACATCGTGGATAAAAAAGAATTCCCATAGGGTTTTGAACTTGTAGTGAGATGTTACAAAAACTGGGCTTCTGCTTCTGTCTGAACCTGATTTACTCAGAAGGGCAGAGAAGAGGCGCCAGGAAGTAAACACACACTGTAAAGGCAATAAACACTCTGGAGACAGAATGGAGGGCTGTTTTCTAAGTGAAAGTGAAAGTGTTAGTCGCTCAATAGTGTCTGACTCTTACGACTGCAAGGACTGTAGATCACCAGGCTCCTCTGTCCATGGAATTCTCCAGGATAGAATACTGGAGTGGGTAGCCGTTCCCTTCTCCAGCGGATCTTCTCAACCCAGGAATCAAACCTGAATCCGCCCTTTGCAGGCAGATTCTTTACAGTCTTTGAGCCACCAAGTAAGGTGCTCATAAAAGGCTGCTTAGAAGAAATGGTGGTACAATGGGTCTTAAACAATCAAAAGGCTTTAGATAGATGGTGAGAAAGGACCCAGATATTTAAGGTAAGGATGTCAATGTAGCTTATTGGTATATGCAAGTCTGTTTAATTCTAAAAGAGAAATAGTAAAGAATACTCAGCCTTCCTTATTAGGCTATCACTCTCTCTGTTTTTTCCCTTCTCTGCCTCCCTGTCCTGACTTCCGTTTACTCTGACTTCTGCAGTCTGTCTTCCTGACCTTGGCAGTGAGCTGAAACTGGCTCCACTAAGGATACAGATGGCTGTGTTGCTATTGGCAGCGTCAGCCCTTGTCTCTGCATCCCTGCCACCTGTGGACTACCCCCATTTCTCCTCCCTTGGGTACCACGACTCCATTCTCCTGCGCTTCTCATGTCCTGCAGACAGCTCCCTTCTTTTCTCCTCCACATGCTCCTTCTCTTCAGGCCCTCTCTCCACTGCAGGCAGCATTCAGGGCTCTGCTTTCAGCTGTCTCGTGGCCCTGACTGTTTACCTCCTCTCTACTTTTGACTCAAAGTTTGGATTGGCATGGGGGAAACACTGAGCAGAGTTCTGGGCTCTATACTGAGTAGAGATAACTGAAATAATAGGGGTTTACTTAAAAGTAGCAAAGTAAAGAGGAAGAATGACATTGAGTGGGGCTGGAAAGGTAATTTTTGTTCTGTTCTGTTCTTTTACATTTTCTTGGCTGCACCACATAACACGTGGGATCTTAGTTCCCAGGTCAAACTCACGCCCCTTGCATTGGAAGCAGGGTGCCTTAACCACTGGACCACCAGGGGAGTCCCTGGAACGGGTGTGTTGTAACCTTTAGATATATGTGTTTGGTCACAAATTGGAAAAGTACAGAATTTGTATTCAACGTATTATCAATGAAATCTATGGAGGAGCTGAGACTGCAAAGTGAGAAAAGAATTGGTCTGAAAATAGAATCTTGAGGATTTAGGGGACGAGCCAGTGAAGAACAGAGTAGTGCAGGCACAGGAGGAAAGATGTGATGTCAAGGAAATAAAGTGGGGGAAAAATGCAAGAAAATCAAATGTCAAATGCCCAGAGATAGTAAAAACTGTGCATTGGAAGTGGCTGTTCTATTTGATGTTTGAGAGTGAAAGTCGCTCAGTTGTGTCTGACTCTTTGCAACCCCATGGACTATACAGTCCATGGAATTCTCCAGGCTGGAATACTGGAGAGCGTATCCTTTCCTTCTCCAGGGCATCTTTCCAACCCAGGGATTGAACCCGGGTCTCCCGCATTGCGGGCAGATTCTTTACCAGCTGAGCCACAAGTTCATCAATTAGCAATATTTATGAAGGGCTTTCCAGTTTGAATAATACAAGGCAAATTTTTGCTTGTTTTTTAATCTACTTAATCCAAGGCTGAAATACAAGGTGTTTTGCTCAACAGCAAATAGAGATCCAGTTAAGTGTGGTGGTAAGGGGGCAGGATTCTGGCTCTGGGTTTAAAGACCATCAACATAAAAACCATTCCATCTACTCAAATCAGAAGTGACCTACAAAGCAGGAATCACCTCTTCTAAAACCAAGATGCCAAGCAAGACAGGAATCTTTGCCTTATTTGTCTGGAGGGAAGGATGCTTACATACTCGTATGTGCATACTAAGTCACTCAGTCATGTCTGACTCTTTGCACCCTCATGGACTGCAGCCCACCAGGCTCCTCTCTCCATGGGATTCTCCAGGCAAGAATACTGGAGTGGGTTGCCAAGCCCTCCTCCAGGGGATCTTCCAGACCCAGGGACTGAACCCCCGTCTGTCTCCTGCATTGGCAGGCAGGTTCTTTACCACTAGAACCACCTCTCATACCCCTAAATGAACAGTCTTGTGACCCTTGAGTACATCTAGGGAGATCAGATTTACAGGTTTTGTTTCCTTGGGTTTTGGCCAGCATCTTTCCTGCACCTTAACTACAAAAATAATATTGTCTAACAAAGTGATTTGCAGATAACTCCTTTCTCTTTCAGGGGTTCTGTCCATCAGAATTTTGTTGACTTCACTTTTGCCACTGGCAAAATAATTGGCTACCTATTCACACTGAAAGGAGACATCAATTCCAATGTAGCCATCAGCCTCAGCAACAAAGCTTCCTTAGCGTTCTTACAAAAACATTTAGGTAAGATACGGCATCTTCTTTCCTGACATAGACCGGATGATTCTCAGGACAAAACTGTTTATCTTAACTCACTCGCATGTGCTCAGTCGTGTCTGACTTTTTGTGACCCTGTGGACTGTGTAGCTCGCCAGGCTCCTTCGTTCATGGGATTCTCCAGGCAAGAATCCTGGAGTGGGTTGCTATGCCCTCCTCCAGGGGATCTTCCCAACCCAGAAGACCAAACTTGGGTCTCTTGCATTGGCAGGCAGGGTTTTTTTTTTTTAACCACTGAGCCACCTGGGAAGCCCTATCTTAACAGCGTAAGTCCTATTTTAAAGGTTCCCAGTTGGTTTACAATGTAACACTGCAGTCAATCAGCTGGAAAACAATTTGTGGTTTTGTGTACTTGTGTCATAGGCAGCAAGCCTGCCTGTTAGAGCTAACAGTGTTTTGGTGAAGCCAGGTGGGGATTTCCATGCTCAGACAGCACAGGGCCTCAATCCTCTCATTCAGATGTTGCAGCTACCTCGTGCTCACAGGGGGCTTGTCGACTCCTTAATCTTGACGTGGTGTGTGTGGTTTGTGAGGCTAGGATGCCCCCTAGAGGCACTGAACTGTTTAATGCTCTCAAAAGTTGAATATGACATTTCTATATTGCAGGACTTCAGAAAGATTTTGATCAGTGGGATCCTTTGGTTGAAGGCGAAGATGACAATCTTATTCCAGGGACCAGCATTAACACAACCAACCACCAAGCCACTCTGCAGAACTCCACAGGAACAGAGAGACCAAATTTAGATTAAAAGAGCTTTTTAAAAAGTTTTGTTTACAAACTTGTCTTAAAGTGTGGGGTATATGATTTTAATGTATTTTCTCAAATAGCTCATATTAAAAAATGTAGGCTATACCACAGTAGTGACTGAAGCTTGTATTACTCTTTTTCCCTTTAAATTTAGAAAAAGATGGCTACATATGAAAATCATAGCAGCCTAAATTTTAGTTTTACTAAAGTGATCCTTTTTCACAGTAAAAAAAACAAAAACAAAAAACTGATTTTACATTAGTTCAACAGACACATATAATAAAACAGGCACAAGGCCACTGAAAATGTGTTACAGTGACCTACAACTCCTAAAAATATAATAAACAGATTTTCTTGCCTCTTTTTTTCTGTTATAGGCTATAGAATTGAGTTTTAGCATCATGGTCTGCTATGTAGGATGTGGCAGCGCTTCCACTTGACCTTGGGTCACAGTAAGAAAAGGTAGACCAGGTGGATAATAAAGCCACTGCTTTACCGTGGAATTAGCGCTAGGGCACACTTTCAATAAGACGACCACACGGGGACGGAGGCTGGTGACAAAACAAAGGCAGCAGATTAATCAGCAACTTGGTGATTTTCTTGCATTCACTGTGTTTACCCCAGAGACATTCTGTTTACTAAAGAAAGGTGCATATGAGTGGCCCTCGATTCCAGCCATCACACATAAAGTTACTGATTCAACCCTAGGCTGCGAAGGATATAAAGGGAGAGAATATAGGCGTGTGTATGGCTGACACATTTTGCTGTCCAGTAGAAAAATTAACACAGCACTGTACTCCAATAAAAATTAAAAACATGAAAACAGGGAAAGTGAAAAAAAAAAAGAGATCAAGATTCAACTTTGAAGAAAATCCAGTTTTGCTAACTTAAAAAGGCCATAATTTTTACTGCTTCATTTTCCATGAGATTTATTTAATGGATCTTTTAAGTTTTATGTGGAGTAGTAAAAGGAGAAAAGCACAATAAATGGAGGTGAAAAGATCACTGAAAGATGCGTACGCTTGCGCCTCTGGGAGTCATGGAAAACGTGTTTTGTTTCCCAAGCGGTATAGACACTTCTGCCACTCATCAGCCAAGTGTATTTGGGTCTAAGAATGGTCTTGTTCCTATGAATGCTGCATGATTAACTTTCACGAAAGCCAGTGAGAACAAGGGTAACCAGTACTTAGTCAGCAAGCCTGGTTAACTATTCTATGCCTATTCCTTTTGCCTTGTTAATAAGTGACTGCATTTTCTGATTTGGCACTCAGGCCTACCTTAATGTTTTCATGTGCAAAATCACTCCTTTTGAGAAATATAATTTCTCCTATAACTGTTCAGAGTAAATATTTTAAAATGAAGAGTTAAATTCTTTATCATGAAACAGATGGCTTTCTATAATCTGGCCTTCATACATCTTCTCTGAACTTTGCTCCCAGGAATTAATTCACAGCTACAGCTCCTACATGAATGAGCCAACTTTGTCCATTCATTATCCTAGAACAAGCAATATACTAATCTACTTCAATTACACGTAATGTAAAACCCTCTCCTTTTTTTACTTATTGAAATTTTACCCAACTTTTAAGGTTTTTAATTCTCCCTCTTCTCATCAGGCTTCAGAGTTCTCATAACGTTTCATACACACCTTTTTAGAAATGGACAACCATTTCAATAGAACTGATGTTCCATTCAATAGCAGCTCTTTAAAATCCTATTTGTGGCACAAGCTGATTCGAAAGGATCCAATGAAGTTTAAAAAAATATAACCTACCATAGTGTATACTGAGCCTCTTTCAGGGAAAAGAAGGAAATAGTTATCAAATGCCTGCTCCTTTTCTGGCACAATAAGTTATTTCTCATCTTAAAAACACTGCAAGAAAAGTTTTATTATCCCCATTTTACAGCTGAGGAAGATCAAGGCTGAACAATAATATAATAACCTGCCTAGGTCACATATCTAGTAAGCCGCGTACAGGTAAGGTCTATTTCCTAATGTTAGGATCTGTCTGCATGCTGCTACCTATGCAAAGCCTTGTTTTAAAAGCATGGGCTTTGAAGTTAGATGGGTCTAGGTTTGCTCAAGCCTCTCAGATTTGCTAGCTCTTTGCCAGGCAAATTATTTATCTTCTCTGGAAAGCTTCAACTTTCTCACCTATAAAATATGGGTAATATTAATATGCACCTCAGAATCAAGGATTACATGAAAAAAGTGCATTGAAAGGACAGTGAGGGACTAACACACGAACGCTACCATTTACCATTACTATGTATCCCCTAATTGTAGAACTGTGGTTTGTTCCATGACCACAGACTTCCTCTTTTTTTCCTTCTTTGCACCTTAGGTCCTCAGGAATTGAACCCCTGCCCCTGCAGTGGAAACTCAGAGTCTTAACCACTGAACTGCCAAGGAAGTCCCAGATGTTTTCTTTTTAATGAAATGAAATTATACTTTTAAGGACAAACTTTATTCAAATTTTGTGTCATATTAGTATACTTCTAAATTCAAACAGAGTATTAGTCAAAACCAGAACAGCAAAGCTTCAGAAACAAAACAAAAATTTTGAAGGAGTTACTGCTAACAAAGCCATCCCCCCAAGTAGCATCATATACTATGCTTGTCAGAAACCTACAATTTTCTATTTTAAACTATTATTCAGAAGAAACCAAAATACTCCTTTTTTTGCAATATGAGTAATGTGTTAGCCCAACTGTTTAGCCAAATAAATCCTCCCAACTGATTAGAAAGATGACATATTTAAAGGGAGAGGAAACATCTCAACTCCATATATACAGAAACAGCACTATAAATACACCACACAGGCAGTCTCAGATCTGTTTTGTTTTCAACACAAAGTTTTCAAAAATGACAATATCTTGTATTTACAAGCTCTCAATTTTCTCAAGTATTTTTGTTGGTCTGGTTGAGATGGCACTTATTTCAGAGCAGCTTTGAACTGACTGACCAGACTTATAGATCCACAGTTAAATCTCCATCATCTCCAGGCCTCTTTTCTGAAACAAAAAGAGAAAAACCTCAGGTTGAGAAAGAAATGTAAAAATAAGAAAAAAAATGGGGGGGGGGCACGGTGTAGGGGAGAGTGTGTTGTGGCTTACAGAATCTTAGTTCCCCGACCAAAGGCTGAACCCATGTCCCCTGCAGTGGGAAGCATGGAGTCCTAACCTCTGAACCACCAGGGAGTGCCCAAGAAGATTATTTACGTGGGTGCTACCATGACAAAATTCATGTCCTTTAAAAATGGGGAGAGGGAAAAGATGCATATTCTAATTACTACAGGGAATTATTCCTACAGATATGATTTTTTAAAAAATATTTTCATCCTCACACTATATCTATTATCATACAAAGTTTCTCTAAAAGATTATGAAATTGGCATATTTTATATTTTACTAGGATGATGTTCAGAGAAGGCAATGGCAACCCACTCCAGTACTCTTGCCTGGAAAATCCCATGGACAGAGGAGCCTGATAGGCTGCATTCCATGCGGTCGCCAGGAGTCGGACACAACTGAGTGACTTCACTTTCACTTTCATGCATTGGAGAAGGAAATGGCAACCCACTCCAGCGTTCTTGCCTGGAGAATACCAAGGACAGCAGAGCCTGGTGGGCTGCCATCTATGGGGTCACACAGAGTCGGACACGACTGAAGTGACTTAGCAGCAGCAGCAGCAGCAGGATGATGTTGGCAAATAGTTCTTTGTTCTCTTTCATTAGTGCATACTTTCACATAACACTAAAGTCATCAAGAGCTGATTTCATTCTCCACATGCCTCAATATTGAGAATCCCTTGGACTGCAAGGAGATCCAACCAATCCATCCTAAAGGAGATAGTCCTGGGTGTTCACTGGAAGGACCGATGTTAAAGCTGAAACTCCAATACTTTGGCCACCTGATGCAAAGGGCTGACTCATTTGAAGAGACCCTGATGCTGGGAAAGATTGAGGGCAGGAGGAGAAGGGGACAACAGAGGATGAGATGGTTGGATGGCATCACCGACTCGATGGACGTAGGTTTGGGTGAATTCCAGGAGTTGGTGATGGACAGGGAGGCCTGGCGTGCTGCTGTTCATGGGGTCGCAAAGAGTTGGGCACGACAGTGACTAAACTGAACTGAACTGAACCCTTAATTCTAAGAACCAGTGTGCCTCTTATGAAAAAGATCATGCATTAACCAGGAACATCCAACAAACTCAATCACCATATAAACTAAGAAACCTCCAAAGAAATTCCAAGAGATTATTTAACAAAGATCACTTGAATGTCTATATCTGATTAAGTAGATGCAAACCCTGACATGACCAGATATTGGAATTATCCAATACAGATTTTGAAGCAAGAAGTTCAACAAACACCAAACAGGATAAAATCAAGTGTCTAGACATAGCCCAGAAAATCACCCATCATATAATCTTAACTGAAAAACACAATTTATGTGTGTATGTACGATGAAATCAACCATGTTCAAAATATATTGTTTATATCCCACATAAACAAAAATTCTTAAAATCAAACCGATTAATCTGTCCTTGGATGGATGTCTTACAGGTGATTGATACTTTCTCCTTTTTCACTTCACCATTTTCCCAGATTTTCTGCATCAAATGTATTTTATCAAGGTCACAAAAAACAAACAATTTCCTTTTTTTATCCCAAAATGAAAATCAAGGAGGAAAACATTAATAAGTAGTTTTCCCAAAGAGATACAGGGCATAATATCCAGAAACATTGATTGTGTTGTTGCTGTTTTCCATTGCTGTTATTGCATTTTTTCTTCCATTATTCCTAAATACAAATGCTTAGAAAGCAGTTCAAGTTGAAACAGAGCAGGACCCTATGGTCCATGCCCCACTGTGTCCTCAGCCTGCCTTTTGTCTGAAAATCAATGCAATCAGAAAAGTGAGAAAATGCAGAAATCAAGGAAAACAGTCAAAGGAGACCAAATAATAACAATGTAATTATTAAGCATAGTCAAGGACCTTCTCAAGGGCTGTAGATAATATGCTGAGCCATATCCTGTGAGCTGCGCTGCAGAAATACCCAGATAGAGAAATTAACTACATGATGATCAGACTGTAGCCATGACATAACCTGACATAATTGGCCTCAAAGAAATGGAAACAAACTGGCCCAGGAACTGAAGATCAACTGTACCTAAAACAACCAAGATAATTCTGGTCAGACCACTGATGACCAGTTTCAGGATGACTGCCAGAGATGACTGTGTTGTTTCTACACTGTAGTACCTTCCTTCTGTCTATAAAAGCTCTTGCCTACTGACTGTCAGTGGGGGGAGTCGGCCTTTGGACAGACATCTGCCCTCCCCTCATCCCAACCCAGATGCCGGGATCTGAAATAAAGCAAACTTTCCTTTCCACCAACCTGGCCTCTTTAATGGTTTCTAAGCGGTGAGCCGTGGGACCTGCACCTTTCAGTAACAAAGCCACCTTTCCAAATGAACAACAGTCTCACTAATAACTGCTTAAATATACTCATACCTCAGATGGACTCTTATCCAATTTGGGTATACCATTCCAGACATTCTCAGGGTTTACTACCTCCTCTATGCCATTTGAAAGGTCTAAAACCTACAAGAGAAAAAAAGTAATAAAAACTGGTAATTCCAACACTGTCACTGATTTATGTTAGTTACACAGTATCTTTTTTCAAATGAAATACTTTAAAAGGCAGTTACAATGATTTTATTAAACTTCAACATTACATTTCAACTCAATGGTACATCAGTCCAAAAAAACATATCTTGAGTATCTATGCCTAAACATCAAAGACGGATGTTCTCAAATTCTCACGGTGTAAGTCTGCACATTCCTAATCCTTCCCCCTAGAAATTCTTCATTAGCCAGCCAGCGAGGGCAAAGTCCAGGAATCAATATTTAGGAAATGTGGCAAGGGATTCTGACACAGGTGGTTTTTCAAACCACAGGAAAAACACCATTTACTGAAGGTTTCCAGGAGATTTTACACTAGGGAATGATAGAGTCAGATTCTCATTTGACAAACAGCACACTGGCAATGTGGAGAAACAACTGATGGAAGACTAGAGGTAAACCAATAGAAGGTTATTAGAGGAATCTAGTCGGGGCTGGTTCCCTGGTAGCTCAGATGGTTAAGAATCTGCCTGCAATGCAGGAGACCAGGTTCAATCCTTGGGTTGGGAAGATCCCCCAGAGAAGGGAATGGCTATCCACTCCAGTTTCTTGTCTGGAGAATTTCATGGACAGAAGAGCCTGGCAGGCTACGTGGGATTGCAAAGAATCGGACAAGACTGAGCAACTAACACCAACAGCTGTGAAATGAGAAACTTAACCAAAATAGTGGCATTAGGTATAAAAAGTTTTAACTGAGATAAGAAGCGGAAAGTATGCAACTCCGTGACTGATAGGATTCCTGGGAGACAAAAGAGCCCTGAATGCTTAAATATAAACTTTTTAAATAGTTTTTGCATTGCATCAATTATCAGGGAGAATGAGGGGTAACTAATCTGTTCAATGGGATTTTCTAATCTGGTAAAGTTTGGTAAAATTTCCTAAACAATCTGCAAGTACATTTTGAGACAGAGGACTTCACTGCAATTCTACATACCTTTGTGCCCTCTTCAGCTATTTCCAAAATCTCACACTTAGACCACGTGTTTCTGAGACTTGACCACACAACACATTTGGATCCAACAGTAAATCCTTTCAGAGTGTACGCGTTCTCTGGTTGAGCTGCCAGATTGAACACAGCGAGAGTCAAAGCATATCTCTCAATGTTAGACACGCAAGCACAGCATTTCCCTACCACGCATTCACTACTCCCGTACCATCGATGTCATGGCACAGTACAACGTGTCCCGTCTCCCTAATTAACATGACCTCTATTTAGTTTTTACCACTGTATGTATGTGGACACACAGAAAGGGTGAGAGACGGACAAAGGAAGTATATGCACCATCACAGCATTCACAGTGGCCACTGCTTGGTGGTGGAATCATGCTGATTTTCATTCTCCTTAGTCTACTGTTTTCTCTATTTCGTACAGTGTAATAATATTGTAATTATGCAACAATCTAATAAATAAAATTGACATTTAAAAGTCTAACATTGATTTTTTAAAAAACCTCAAAGATAAGCTGCTTTGTGTAACTTTCAAATCTTATTACGTAGGCAAGAAAAAAGCAGCAAAAATAATTTATAAAAAACTTATTAAAAAGGTAATGGTAATAAGTGTTCTCCAATATTTACTTGTGGCTGTTAACTTTCTTGATTAATATAGGCTCCCTAACTCTATTCTTTTAAGTGTTTCAAAACAAACGGCAAAGTATATGTATGAAGAAAACCAGTTGTTTTAAAACTCTGCTAAAGTGATCCCCAATGTAAATTCATGCCTACATTAAGCTTGGCAAAGGAGCACTACATATTTTTAAAAACTGACCAAAAAACATAATGTCTTGACCTAGAGATGATCTGTTTACATTTGAAATGGGACTACTTTTTAGAGACATAAATTTTAAGCATTCTATTTTTAAAAGCAAAAATAATTCAGCATTTTGCAGTATATAAAGTATTATTTCACATTAATTTCATCATGTTTGAAATACCCTTCATAAAAATCCAAATCTAATTCTCTTTTCAGGTTTTCAACTCCCCCCCAAGTTATTTTTTTAATTCAATAAGAATTATCCTCTTCTCTTTAAGATAAATAACAGTTTTCCCCTAAGTTAAATAAAAGTGAATGGGGGGTCAAAAACGGCACATACCTGGGATATGATCTGGTAAGGTGTAATTGTGTTTCCTTGCATCTCTGTATTCTTCTTCAGAAAACAGAGCGGTCAGTGATGACATGGCATCTCTGTTTGTACACTCTGTAAATTCTTCTTTATAGATACTCATTTCAATCTGCATCTTGGCATCGAAAGTCTGTCTGCGCAGGCGCAGCCTACGCTCCTCATCAGAGCTTTCCGCACAACTGGATCCTCTCACGTCTTCAGTGCACAGGGATTCCTGGGCTTTCTGACTAACTGTTAAAGACAAAGGGTTTATTCTGTCCTCCAGACACAGCTGGGCTGCAGGCAATTCTAGCTCAGGCTGTTTCTCATCTTCACAGTTGAGGGGCAGCTGCCCTGGCAATGGTGGCAGGGTGACCTCTGGGTCACAGCCTTGGGGAAGAGTCATGGTTGGAGGCACCAGGCCCAGATCTTCTTTCTCCTCATCCCCGACCAGGGAATGCTGCAACTCGATGGATTCCAGCTCCAGGAACTCTTTGGACTCGTCGTCAGGAGAAAGTGGTACCTCGAGAGAATTTAGTTCCAGGACCTCCTTTGCTTCGGTGGCATGTGGTAAGAATGTGTTAAATCCTGACATTGGGGACTTATCATCAAACTTTGCTTTGTCACCAAATAGGCCCTTGATTTTTTCTTCCAGCAACTCAGTGCCAATCTTATCTTTGCCTGGGTTTTCAAAAGCTTCAAAAATGTTATCAGTTTTGGGGTCATAGAATTTACCTGGTTGCGTTTCAAGGATGTTTAAGTCTTTGTTGAGTCTTTCCAAGAGCTCAGCTGTCTGGGATTCAACATGGAGTATTCTCTCTTGTCCAAGTTTACTGATTGATTTCTTAAGTCCAACATCGGGACTGGGGAACACGAGAGCTCCCTTTATTTCTGCATCATTTTTTTCATATCTCAGATCACTGCCAGTCATACCAATCTTAGAATATTTCTTCATTTTCTCACTAATGCTTTCACCTTTGCTTTTCAAGTCAACGATGGCTAAAGGGATATCACAAACGTCCCTTTTGATGTCTAATATTGTTATCTCCAACACATCTTCTGTGACTATTTCATAAAAGTAGTCACATCCCTCACGAGGGCATGCGCCCTGTGAAATATTAAATCCTGAGAGGCAACATGGAAAGGCTTGCATGGGCACAGCCAAAAGCTCAGAAGGGATGTTCCAGAGTGCTTTTGGGTCCACGGAGTCTTCAATGTTTCCAAAGTCCACAAGCCTGATGGACACAAGATAATCTTCACAAATGCTGGTGACAAGGGCCCTATAATAATGCCCATCTTCTCTGTATCTCACTATGCAAGGATCTCCAATACGAGGGCAGTGGATACGACTTCTCTGATCTGTCGCCTGCTCTCCCGCAGTCTGAACTTCCACTTCTAAATGCTGAAGTTTCTTGGTATCCGCAAACTGACACCAAAAATATTCAGGTCCATCGATCACCGTGGCATAAGCTCTAATCATCTTCATCTTTGGATTATACCAGTTAAGAAACATAGAAGTGTCTACGTCTGTTTTGCTGACCGATGTGGAACAGGCCCCTTGAACTATCTGGGTAGAAAATTCTAGTTGAGATTTTTCACTGAATGCATATCTGCTCACTATATCTTCGGCTATGATCCCATGTTCATCAGCAAGAGTAACTTCCCATTTGTCTTGAAACTGAACAAATTCGCATCTTATCGGAGCCTCATCTGTCCTTCGGGAAAAGTAATGCGTCACTTCCTTATGGTTTAAAAGCCCAGGAACCCCAAATCCCTTTAAGGAACAGGGAATGCACAGTCCTGGTAACAGCGCATTAACACGGTCAAGTTTGCCTATTTTGTTTGCGTGAACCACAGAGACATTGCCATAATCTATAAACTGCACAGAGAGAAGGTCATTGGGTTGTGGTTCCTTGACCACAGCACGATACCATAAATTGTCTTCTGGGAAAACAGCACATATTACATCTCCTCTTTGCAAAGGTGGGCCTGCATAATATTCAGGCCTTGTTCTAGTATCATTTAACCTCTCTGAAAGATGATCAATTTCAGCCTCATCTTCTGTTAGCTGAACGTAAAAGTCTGAAAGGTCATTTACATGAGAAACATACACAGTTGTTTTAAATCCAGGCATTATGGCCTTTTTAGGGAGCTCAGAAATCTTTAGAGGCAAACCTCTGTCACATGAATCTCTTAGCTTTCTCTCTGAAAGAGAGGCTTCTAGTTTTGTGGCTTTCAAGGAGGGCTCCGCCGAACTTTCTGATTTCTTGTCTGTTGTTGATGGAGACACTTGATTATTTTTATTTCCCACGGAGTCCTGGTGCGGAGTGACTAAGCTTGTCTTTGTTGAACTCTGTAAAAATTTGAGTTCCCTACATGCTGAGCTGATCTTAGGTTTGTATGTTTCTCCTAAGAGTGCCATACTCTCTGGTTTGTTCTCTGATTTACTTAAATACTCTGTAGGTGACAACTTCACATCTTCCTTTTTCACTTCAAGAGTTTCAGTTGTAGAGAGGAGTGCTTTGCTTTTTCTTCTCCTTGTCCCACCTTTGTAACCCCGGAGCCCTAACTTCTCGTTAATAGTAGCATTAATTTGAATGCTATCATTGTATAGTTCAATAATCAGTCTTCCATCTGGATCTTTCGCTACGACCAGAGCCTTCAATGACTTATCTAAAACAGTCTCCCGAAACCACGCTGTAACTTCTTCTGGTATATGATCGGGAACATCAGATAACGAACATTTAATGGCTTGCATGGGCAAAAGTAAGACATTGTGCGCATCACTAGGCACTGGGCACAGATCATCACTTGTTACCACATGAATGTTCCCAAAATCAACAAAGAATACTTTATTTGGTTCTTTTTCTATGATTACCCCCCTACACCAGTTTCCATCAGTATACTTGGCAAGGCACAATGTGCCGGGGACTAAGTGAGATGTTCTTAAATGCAGCAAAACTTGACTTAATTGTGTAATATGATGGGACAGCTGTTCTAAAATACTTGCATTTCTTCCCAGCTGGCAATAAAATGTCCAAGGGTCATCAACATGTGTTATGTACACTGATTCTTCACTTCCGATTTTCATGTCATAGGTAGAATAGAAGTAAGAATGGAGCTGAACGGAGAACTCCAGAGGTTTCTGAAGTTTTACTGGTCTTGCAAGTCTCTTTTGTACCAAAAAATGGCATACACTCCGGAAAGGTGTTAGCAGATCCACCACATTAAACAGTTCATCATGAATGGAAGCCAGAGCAAATATTGTGCACTTTAATTCAAGATTGTTTTCCCGTGCATTATCTATAAATTCAATAAAAGCTTGGATTGCTTTTTCATCCCAAAGAAAAGGATTTTGTCCCATTGGCTGAATTAAATTATAAAGGCTGCACCTAAAAGCCTGAACCTTAGCCTTCAGAAACTCTTCAGTAATTGAATAAATATTCTTCACAGATATCATTTCTTTGTCCCCATAATCTACAAATATGATGTTGACATACTCTGAAGATTGTGCCCCAGTAATTAGAGCTCTGGACCATTTTCCATCTGCTGTTCGTTTTGCCAAACAAGCAGGAGTAGTTCCCTGGTGGGGAGGAGCTGCGTTGTTGCAATAGTCCTGAATACTACCCATGAGCGCTTTAAATCTTTGGGTGTTCCTGGTCAGCTGACACCAAAAATGGCCGGGATTTTCAACGTAAGATACTCTGACTTCGACTGTAGTTCCAACTTGTAGCTCTCCTTTACAAGAAGAGCCTGACTCAATTCCCAAGAAATTCTGTACCAGAGGAGAGTAAACAGACATTCTTTTCTCATTGTCCTGCACAAGTCCAGCTGAAACGTTTGTCATAACTGCTGTGTCAGTCACTACTTCTGGAACAGCTGTAGTTTTACCATCTCTCACGGCTTTTTGTTCTACTTCCTTCTTGGCAGAAGATATTCTGTTACTGTCTGTGGTAAAATGGTTTGAAACATGCCCTGGAGAGTGGACACTTACGGAAAGACTGTCCTTTGTTTCAAATTCGTGGTACTTGGCAAATCCAGCTTGAGCCATCACCTTACTAATGTTTTCCTCTCCCGCTCTTGATTCATCAAGAATCTCAATAATATACTGATTATCCTGCTTATCAAGGACATGGATAACTAACTCTTTGTGGAGCACAGTCTTTTTAAAAAAGGAAATTGCCTCTTGGCTCCAGTTTTCTTCCAAAGGCCAAATATCGGCCAGGGTGCACTGCAGGGCCAATACTGGTAGCCGCCTAAACTGAGGGAGCAGCATCCTCACGTCATACCGGTCCACGTTTTCTGAATTGCCCCGGTCAACTAAGAACACATCCACATTCTGGTCGTCTAATCGGGTGACCATAGCCCGGAAGTAGCCATTTTCTTTCCATTTGACACAGCAAAGATCATCGGCTTCGGGTTTCAAGATGACCCCATCCAGCTTACTGGCGGAGGCATAGAAACTGCACATTTTCTTCATCAGTTTGCTGAAGGTGCCATTGTGTTTCCTCAACCTAATCCAAAACTCAGAAGGATTTTTCACAAACTCCACCTGGGCGTCATAGAAGGTGTTCATCTTTAACCTGATAGATGGTAAGGTGGGGAGTGAAATCTCTTCATCCATTTCTTCCGCAGAAGACTGACACTGAAAAGCTGTTTCCGGTTCTTCCTCCTCTTCCTCCTCTTCTCTGCCCTGGCTCTGAAGGAACCGGTCAGCCAAGCAACAGGACTGTACTCCGAACACACAGTTAAGATTAATCCCATCTTCGCCATATAAGGTGACGTAATACACATGCTCGAAGGAACAATAAAATTCAATCTTTGCGTTCACTGCCTGGCCCAGAATCAGTGCCTTCAGGTCACCGACCTGTGACCGAGACCAACCTCTCCCACCATCCCAGAGTCCGTACAGTGCGCAAGGGTAGGTCACCACAGGCATCCGAAAATATTCAGGCAGCAAGTAGCGGAGGCTACTACAACTCACTAACTCCTTCCTTCCATAGTCGACGTGAAGCACCTGGGCACAGCGCTGGGGCCGGAAAGTCTCAAGCAAGAGCGCCCTGTACCAAAGTCCATCCAACCCGCAGGATGCGCAAGGAGAGCCAGGCTTGTCTGGGCTCTCCTCTCTCTCCTCCCAGGGGGCACTGGTAGAGCGCTCGTCCCCAGTCCCCGGGGAGCCCCGGTATACCTGAGCCATGCTTTCGGAGAGGCGGTGGATCTCCTGCGAGAGGCTGCGGAGCTGGCAGTGAATGCGGTGGGGATGGCACACCTGGGTAACCACCACGGGCTCCGTCACGCCCAGCTGCAGCTGAGGGTAGAAGTAATCCAGGCCAGGCTGCTCCTGCTTAGGGGGAACTCGCGGGACCACCGGGGCCCTGGGGCCCAGGGTAGGCGTTGCGGCCGAGAGGCAGCGCTTTAGCAGGGAGCGGAAGACGCCGTCAGGCACCTGCCGAGCCAGGCCGAGCTCCTGCATCTGCTGGGACAGCTCGGGCACCTCCAGGAGGACCAGCCGGTGGAGCAGCAGCACGTCCAGGACGCGCCCGTGCACTTCCTTGCCCTGCAGGTGCCTAAGGAAGTCCACAGCGCTGGCCGCCCAGTGCTGGGGCTCGCCCCCGCCCGCGCCGCCGCCGCCCACCGGCACCAGGCCGGCCAGCACGCAGCCCAGCACCTCCGACGGCAGGTGGAAGAACTCGCTGCGCCCGGGAGCCAGCGAGCCCGCCCCGGCCGCGATGGTGCGGCCCTCGTCCAGCAGGAAGACCCGGCTCTCCTGCGCCTGCCGGCTGACCACGCGGCCGCGGTGCCACAGCCTGCCCACCTGCACCAGGCACAGCTCGCCAGGCAAGGCCGAGGCACCGCCCAGCATCCACGGGCCACGCGCAGCCGCCGCCGCTTCCTGGATCTCCCGGCTCAGCCGCACGTACTCGTCTCGCCGCTCGCCCAGCAGCCCCCACAGCTGCACGGGAATCACCTCGGGCTGCACGTCCACGAAGGACACCCGCAGCACCAGCGAGGCCCCCGGCGTCGGCAGCCCGGGCGTCGAGCACATCTCCGCCGTGCTGCCCGGCCCGGCCCGCGAAATCCCGCAGCCGCTAGGAGGAGAGCCCCGCGGACGCGGGCTCGCCCGACACACGGACAGGGAAGGATACCCGGCCCGGCGCCCACGCCGCAACGCCGCCGCCGTCGCCGCTGGGCCTCACCTGCTCGCGCCGACTGGTAAGACCCGACGGCCGGCCCAACCGCCCGGGGTCGCGCCGCCGCGCAGGCATTTGCAGCGCGAGGAGCCCTGGCTTCCGGCCGCGGGCGGCGGGCGGGTCTGCGTGGGCGGGCGGGGCGGAGCCGGGCCCCCCGGGGGCCGCGGGGACGCAGGCTCCGGGCGCAGAAGGGGCCTCGCGGAGCCGAGGCGCGGCGGGATCCCGAGGCCACCTGTCGCTGCTCCGAGTCCCTTCGAGTCGCTTCGGCCCGGTCCGGGGAGCCGGCAAGCCCCAGACCTCGCGGGGACCTCCTTCTCGGCCGTCTGACCGAGACAGACGGAGCCCGGCGAGCCCTGCACGGTGCGAGCCATTGAAGAACCGCGAAGGAGAAAGGGAGGCGCGAACGGCACGTTCGAGGAGTTGGGCCAGAACTCTGAGAGACCCGGGGCGCTCCCCGGAGCGGACCGTGCGGTGGCGCCGGCGTCCCCGGGGCGGACATCGGCTGTGCGCTCTCAGCGACGTAGCCGCGGAGCCTGTCGCTGATAGTCTCTGAAGTCTATGAACTCGTTGGATCGCCTGGATAGAGTTATGATGAGGGTTACGTAGACTGTTAAATGCTTTCTTCCCCACGATTACGCCGTGTGTTTCTTTGCTGTTTTGTTTGCCCACTTTGCAGGCGTTTGGTCTCCATTTACGCACGGAGCTACTGTAGAACCAGACACCCATACACACTTGTAAAACTGGAAAAAATATGAATTTGTGGGTTATTCCAATGCCATTTTGGTGGTTTTGATTGTGTACTACAGTTGCTCAAGATTTGGGTAGGACTGGGTGAAAAGTGAATGGAAATTTCCTGGACATTTTTTGCAGCTTTGAAATTAGGTAGTGCTACCCTTTCAACTTTATTCTTTTTCCTCAAAATGGTTTTTGGCTATCTAAGGTCTTTGCTTTTTCCAATGTATTTGATTGAGTTGGCCCAAAAATTCATTCAGGTTTTTCCATATATTACAGAAAAGCTGTAACAAACTTTTTGGCTAATTCAATGGAATACACTTGTCATTTCTGGGGGAAAATAATCTTGAGATTTTTTTTATTAGGATTGTATTGAAGATAGTGATCAATTTGAGAAATTACATCTGAGCAATATTGAGTTTTCCGGTCCGTGGACATGGTTTCTCTCTGTGTTAACTGAAGTATTCCTTCTTTGTCTCAGCACTGTTTTATAATTTTCAGTGAACAAGTCTTACATGTAGTCTGTTAGATTTATACGTAAGTTTTTTATGTTTTTTTATGTTATTGTAAATGATATTGACCAAAAAATTTAGCTTCCAATTTTTCACTGCTAGTAAATAGCAGTATAATTTTGTGACTCCCAGGTAAAAAATCCAGCTGCCACTCTAGGAGATTCAAGTTTGATCCCTGGATCAGGAAGATCCCCTGGAAGAGGAAATGTCCACCCATTCCAGTATTCTTGTCTGGAAAATTCCATGGACAAAGGCACGTGGCAGGCTACAGTCCATGGGGTCACAATGAGTCAGACACGACTGATTGAGCACACACACGCACGCGCATATATTGACCTTATAGCTTGTGATTTTTGAAAACTCACTTATTCTAGTAGCTTTTTTAAAATATAGATTTCTTGGGAATGTGCACAGTTCTACACAATTATATGGCTACATAATAAATGTAGTTCTCTCTCTCTAATTTTTATACTCTTTATTTCTCTCTCTTACCTTATTATAATAACTAAGATATCCAGTACGGTTTAGACATGGTGAGAATTGATATTTTTTCTTATTCCTGATTTAGGGAGAAAGCGTGACATTAGCTGTGTGATATTAGCTGTAGGTTTCACTTAGATCCTTTTCAAGTTGAGGAAGTTCATTCTGCTCCTAGATTGTTGAGAGCTCTTATCATGAAAGGTTATTGAGTTTTATCAAATACCATTTCACATTCTATTGAGATAAATTGTCTGTTAGTAAGTTGAATTATATTGATTTTTGAATGTTGAACTAACCTTGTATTCTTGGGATACATCCCACTTGGGGATGATGTATTATCCTTTTTATAATGCTGAATTGAATCTGATAGTATCTTTCACCTCTATATTCATTTTTAAACTTTTTTCAGATTGATTTTTTTCTGTTGCAGTAAAATATCCATAATATAAATATCCTTACTATTTTAATCATTTGTAAGTGTTCTGTGACATGACATTAATTATATTCACATTGTTGTGCAACAGTCACCTCTGTCCATCTCCAGAGCTTTTCATCATTCCAGACTGAAACACTGTACTGATTAAATACTGACTTCTGATTCTCCCCCATTCCAGCTCTGGTAACCACTAATCTACAATTTGTTTCTATGAATTTGATTATTCTAGGTATCTCATACAAGTAGAATCATATACTATATGCCTCTTTGTGTCTGGCTTATTTCATTCCGTTTCAAGATTTATCCATGTCATAATATGTCTCAAAATGTCCTTATGTTAAAGCTGACTAATATCTCATTGTATGGACATACCACATTTTGTTTATCCATTCATTCATCTGTCAGTGGACATTTAGATTGTTTCCACCTTTTGCTTATGTGAAAATGCTACTATGAACATTGGTATATAAATATTTGTTCAAGTCCCTGCTCTCAATCTGTGGGTTATACCTAGAAGTGGAATTGTTGGATCATATAAGTCTGTGTTTAATTTTTGAGGCAACCGCATATGATTTTGTATAGCACTTGCATCATTTTCTGTTTTCACTAGCAATGCACAAGGGTTCCAGTTTCTCCACATCTTTATCAACTCTTAGTGTTTTGTTTTTTAAATAATTGCCATCCTAATGGGTGTAAAGTGGTGCTCGTAGATTTTTTTCGTGTCTATGTATATAAGAGAAATTGGTCTGTAGTTTCTTTTTATAAATGGATTTAAGTATTTGGGGCAGTATCTTATGTATTTTGGACAGTATTTATTTTGGACGGTAAGTGAACAAATGAGAAGTCAAGGATGTCCTAAAGGTTTCCTGGTTGTAGTACAAGGTGTGTAGTACAACAGAGACTCTTGAAGAAGAGTAGATTGTAAAGGGCAGGGAGAAAGGATTGGAATGAAAAATACTGATTTAATTATTGTGAATTTTGAGCTCACAAGGACTATGGGCCATCCTGGTGGAGATATACAGGGCGAAGCTGAGAAAACATAAGTAAAGCTGGAGGAATGAGTAAGGACCAGGAACATAGATAAAGGTAACTTCTGTTCTGGGAGATAGTGAAGGACAGGGAAGCCTGGCGTGCTGCAGTTCATGGGGCCACAAAGAGATACGACCAAGCGACTAAACAATAACAACCATCTACTGAGTGCCAATTACTCTAAGAATTACCAGTCCAAGTGTACTAGCTGAAGTCACAGAAATGTACAGGTCCTCCGAGAGAGAGAAGGCCAGGAACAGAACATTGAACAAAAATTTAAGGATGTGATAACAAAGAAACAGTCAATACTGATCCGTCCAGTCGCTCAGTTGTGTCCGACTCTTCGTGACCCGATGGACTGCAGCACACCAGGCTTTCCTGTCCATCACCAACTCCTGAAGCTTGCTCAAACTCATGTTTGAGTCAGTGATGCCATCCAACTGTCTCATTGTCTGTCGTCCCCTTCTCCTCCCACCTTCAGTCTTTCCTAGCATCCGGGTCTTTTCCAATGAGTCAGTTCTTCACATCAAGTGGCCAAAGTATTGGAACGTCAGCTTCAGCATCAGTCCTTCCAATGAATATTTAGGACTGATTTCCTTTAGGATGGACTGGTTGGATCTCTTATAGTCCAAGGGACTCTCAAGAGTCTTCTCCAGCACCACAGTTCAAAAGCATCAATTCTTCAGTGCTCGGCTCTTTATTGTCCAACTCTCACATCTATACATGACTACTGAGAAAACTACAGCTCTGACTAGACGGATCTTTATTGCCAAAGTAATGTCTCTGCTTTTTAATATGCTGTCTAGGTTTGTCATAGCTTTTCTTCCAAGGAGTAAGTATCTTTTAATTTCATGGGTGCAGTCACCATCTGCAGTGATTTTGGAGCCCAAGAAAATAAAGACTGTCACTGTTTCCACTGTTTCCTCATCTATTTGCCACAAAGTGATGGGACCAGATGGCATGATCTTAGTTTTCTGAATGTTGAGTTTTAAGCAACAAAGTATGTGTTCTTTTTGCTAATAGAAACATTTCAAATCTGACGTTCTAAATTAAGCTACTTTCTGTTTCAATTTTGAAAAGTAAAGATAAAGCTTTAAAAATCATCTCTAAATTTGTTATTATTTGAAATTCAAAGACGCACCAGGATGAAATCACACGAGGACAAAACAAAGCCCTTGACAACCCATTAGGCATTTTAAAGCATTTATTTTAAAAATCAGAATGATGCGCTATATTTACTCACATATATTCCTGTTTGTTACCAGATATTTTCAGCAAACAGACATCTTTAAGCCTCTTCATCTGCTTTTATCAAACCTTCAAAGTGGATCCTGCTGCTGTTGACAATCACAGCAGCCCGCTAGGGGTAAAGTGTGGGGAGAGAAAAATAATCACATACTCCTCAGAATTCAGAAATAGTAAAACACTTGAATGGGTAAAATGTACATACAAATAGTGACAGAATTTTCATACACACTCTAAAAGGAAGAATAATATAAACATATCACATATTTATTAATTGCTCATCATCCAACCAAGTATTTTGTATTTAAAACTATCAAGTTCTAGATTTTTGAAGGAGAGCTATTAAACTGATGACTACTTCTTTAAAATTACCTGTTTAAAGACACATGATCTTTTGAAAATGCAGTTAAGCACTGCATATGGTAAGGAACTGCATGAAATTGAGTGTTACTGACCTGATATAATTATCCATAAGGTAGGAAGAATACAGCATATGACTTACACGTGTACATGCTTTTTTCTCTCCACCCACCCCCACCCAATCTCTGAATTCAACGGATTCCTTCTAATTGACTTCTATTTGAAGTTTTAAAGAGAAACAGAGACGGTCCTTGCTTGCAAGAGTTCATTCATCGAGGGGAAGCAGACCCACGTCCATGCAGACAGACAGACATCCGCAGGAGGGGAAGCCATAGGAACAGAGGTGTTGAAGGTCTTCAGGTCTTCAGAGATCCTTCTAGATGTTAAAGTGAAGACGAATGGGTAGTAGTGGTGGGCAAGAATGTTAGGCAAAGAGCACAAAATGAACATTGCCTGGGAAGCTGCCAAATGAAGAACATCTTCAGGGGCGATGCATTTGTGAGGAGGTTGAGTGTGGATGTGCAGCGAAAGGCAAATATTAGAGAAATGGGTTGAAGCCAGGTTGAGAGGGGCCTGGATACACTATGAAAGATTTTAATTTTTCTTGTGTGTGTGTGAAGGAGTAACTGAAGGTAAGAAGGTGGGATGACATGCCCACTGTTGCCTGAAGGAAGATGTGTCTGCTGCTAGTTGAAGGATTTCCAGCCACATAAAAAGCTTGTATTCTGCTCTAAGTCCTGAATAAAACTCCTCATCTTAAAACATGAGAAATTAAATAAATCCAGGAAAAAGAAAGTCCCAATAATTTTAAAAAATCTTTTCTTTTTTTAACATGACATTAATATAACGACCCTCTTCAAGTATATGTGCAAGATTCAAGAGTTCAACCACTTCATCTTAAAAAGAAATGGACCATCAAGAGAAATGAAGGGACTTGATTATACTACTTTGTCAGAAGTAGAACCCCAAATGTTGGGTTGGCCAAAAAGTTCATTTGGGCTTTTCCACACCACGTTATGGAGAAACCCAAATGAACTTTTTTGACCAACCCAATAGGATAAAGGTCTTGAGAATCCAAGTTCAGCCTTTTCTCCACATTTCCTGGCATTCAATAATATATGTATTTTGGGGAAATCATTTTTAAAAGAGTTCTGGTTTAACTGAGGAGAAGAACATCAAACATTTTCACCCTCAAGTAACCACCAAGTATTAAAAGATTTTTTTAACCAACAAGTGTTAAATGAAAAATTTTTCCAGTGGAGGTCCTAAGGGAATCTGTTTTCATACATAAGTGGTTATGCCTAAAAATTTAAAGATGACAGAAAATCAGTTTCTCATTTAAAACTTCCTTGAATTTGTCTCCTTCCTTTTTTCTTGGCACAATGAAAGAAATTTCAGACTAGTCTTTTGATAGTCACAGATCTTCAAATAATGAAGACAAAATTATTTGATTCATACCATCTGTAAATTTTGTTGAGTACCTAATGGCAAATAAATGCTACTAGCCCTACCACTAGTGGCTTATAATTAAAATAGGATTTGGAGCAGTTGATGAAGATACATTATTCCTCACTGAAAGCAAATTTAAGAAATGTTCTCTATTTAGATATATGCTAATTCACTTATAAAGAACAAAGAACTGTATATAATTAAAAATAAGAACACGTATATTTTTTCAATGAGAAAAAAATCATTTGGGAAGGGGAAAAAAGTGGAAGCTAAGCAGAGGAAACTTAGAGGTTAAGTATTTTTGATACTGAGCTGCAGATGAACACCAAGCACAATTATGTTACAAGAAAGTGAGACTGAAGTGTTAAGTGAGGCTGAAGTGTTAAGTGTTAAGTTACAAAATTACTGAAGTTCTTTCTTTTATTTACTGTGGGTTATTCCGGAGAGGAACAAGACAATTTCAAGGTGGTAAAATGAAGCAAAGTTCCAAGATACATTAATGAAAATGATTTCACTGGAAAAGCATGACTGTGCTAGGATATACGTGTCATCTACAGGATTTGGTCAGATTCTCGGGGGTCTTCATGTTTTAGCTGAAGTGTTTTAGACTCCATTCTAGAATGTATGCCAAAGGCAATTCAAATTCATTTAAAATGTCTATGACAAAAAAAATGCCATAAAGAAAATCCTGTTCTTAGAAGATTCAATAGTCCTGGACTGGGATGTTACAAAAATGCCATGAGACATTTACTCAGTACCTAATTAGTGTATAACAACTATACACTGTCAGTGGTAACAATAATTAGAAGATCTGTATTTTTATCCTGATTCTGCTACTGAATAAATTATGAGCATGAACAACTCTACTTCTCCAGGCCTCAGTCTCCTAACATAGAAAATAAGACAGTTAAACCAGACCATCCCAAGGAGTCATTTCAGGTTTTTTTTTTTTTAAATCCAATAATTCCAATCCAGACATCAAGGAATAGTCTCACTATGTAAGCAACGCTTTCACCTCAAGCCCCTCAAAGAATAAAGTTAAATAAGTTTTTCCATGGTCCAGTTTGCATATAATTATTTTGATCTAATATTTACTTGATTTACAAAATGATAAAATATACACAAAAAACAAAGTTTCCTAAAGTGGTTCCAATACAGATAATTTGAGAACTTAAGTACATATTATTATTTTAAGTATATTTAACAACTCAGTTCATACAGGTTGACAAATACAATGGAAAAGTAGACCACCTAATGATTTTAAGAGATTAAACTCCACGTTCTGTAAATTCTATTAAAAAAATAAGCCACTACATATTAGTACATCACATTAATATATTTTAAAGTATACGTTCCCTCTTAAATGGCAGTGATTATACATTAGGGCAACCACAGAGCACTTGTAAACTTTTTTCCCTTCAACATCATTCATACCCATGATACATCCTGTTTGGTCAGCGCCAGTGTCTCTCTTGGGTCTGAGCTTTTGGAGTTTTCCTATTTTGACAGTTATAGGCTTTTCCCATAACTGTAGCTATCCATCCAGAAATGCCCAGTGTCTGAGGCTGGGGGAACAGGTGCCACAGAGGTGAATGTGAAGAAATCTCTCACCTTTCTAAGAAAAGGGATATGATTCAGTGACTGGAGACATAATTGTGTACCACAGGCAGTTTATACAATCACTTTTTAGGCAGGAAGCTTTGTCAGATTGAGTAAGACAGCTTTCGTGTGATTTCTGAGTTCTCCCTCCCTCTCTCTCAGGCCCTTAGAGTTAGGGAAGGGGGGATTAAGAGAGGCTGTATGTCGGCTGACTTCATGTTACCTTTGCTGTTAAATGCCACTGAGAGACTGATGATACCAGATGTCTCTTTATTAAAAGGACCTGTCCACCTGAGCTTTAATCAAATAAGCCCCGTTTTTCATATATTGAGATTCTTGAGAGCTAGTGACAAATTCAGGCTGAAACGGGATATAGCACAAAGCAGACATTCTTTTCTGTTTTCATTCAGATGTGGTCTGTGGCTGCCAGGAAGTCTTTAGCCGATGTGGCAGAGACCTAACCAAGGAGCACAGATCACAGGGCACTGAGGGAATGAGGCTTCTTCCCTTGAGATCCAGACTTTTTTTTTTCACTCCCCTGGCAAGAAAAGGTGCATCAACCTCCTTCAACACTAGGGAAACTCAAAATGTTTCTTCATTCACCTCCCTTCAGTTTATAGTATATGCACTTTAATGACAACAGAAAAGTGAATTATCAGATTTCAGTTGTAAATACTGACACAACACGTTAAGTATATTCCTTGGTCCCTATGTACGGATGTATTTTTCCACATCCCTACTGTCCACTTCAGGTCTGAGATGCTGTCTCCCTTCTGGCACTTTCTCCTCTAAGCAGGCTCTAGAGCATAGCATCTCAAAGCTTGAATCTTCTCGCTCAAGTTAAGTGGTCAGGATTTGATCCTTCCTTAGAAAATGCTGTGCTGGGGTCTCATTGGGTGGTCTTGTGTGATCCAATCAGATTGCTTGTGAACAAAAAGAGGAGTCAAAGAGAACTTGGGTTTCCAGGTAAAAATAAAGTGCTGCCCCCTATAAATCACAGTCTCTGTGGAGTAAGGTGTCTTCCTAAAGAGGTAGAAATAATAGGGGGTGTGTGTTGCAGATGCCCGCATTTCAATGATACTGAACACTGTATCTTTAAGGGCTTAAAATGGACTGACTCCACTCATCTCTCTGATTTTTTCATAAGTAAGCCAGAACACCAGTGACCAAGGGGTCTGAAAGATTAACCAAAGAAGTTAGTGCATATTTCAAAGCAATTATAAATCTTCTACACATATGCATACACATCTTTGAATGATGAACTCATTTTGAATCCACTTAGGCTGAAAACAAATATTTTGGCATTTCACCTTTCTAGAGCACCTTATCATTTACAAAGCATTTTCAGGTCTGATTTGTCACAGATTTCTCCAAACAATTTACAATGGAAAGGAAAAGTATTGTTACCCCTGTTTTACAGATGAGGGCACTAAGGCTTAGCAATCAGATGCCTGCCAGCATGGTGGAGTTGGACCTTGGGCTTCTGACTTCCATTCCAGGGTTCCTTTTACTGACCATTACTGGATAAAAGGCTAGGATTCAGCATGCCTGAATTCTAGGCTGGGCTCTTTTCTTCTACATGTAGTTTGTGTAATGTATGGAGCATGACAAGGAAGCCTTGAAAGTAGAGATGAAAGATTATCCTTTGAGAATTTGATCATAAAACCAACACCTGGTATATCACATAATGAATATAACAATGCACATGAAGTGGGGAAAAGGGCTTTCACCTCAGAAAGAACTGGCTATGAAGGTGTCACTGTGCCAAAAGGAATTATAAGGGGATGCTGCTGTTGCTGCTAAGTCGCTTCAGCCGTGTCTGACTCTGTGTGACCCCATAGATGGCCTCCTACCAGGCCCCTCTGTCCCTGGAATTCTCCAGGCAAGAACACTGGAGTGGGTTGCCATTGCCTTCTCCAATGTATGAAAGTGAAAAGTGAAAGTGAAGTCGCTCAGTCGTGTCCGACTCTTATCGACCCCATGGACTGAAGCCTACCAGGCTCCTCCGTCCATGGGATTTTCCAGGCAAGAGTACTGGAGTGGGGTGCCATTGCCTTCTCCGTAAAAGGGGATGAGGGTTAATCAAGAACAGAAGATAAAAATGCTAAAGACACAGATGGCAATCACAGAGGAAACACTGGAAGTAATCATCAGAGAAAATATGTCTTGGAACCACTTCTTATCTGGTTTGGTTCCTAAGTTATGGGTAATATTGATCAGAGAGAAACTCTAATCACACTAGAGTATAGAGAAATAAACCTAAGCAATTAGAGTGTAAAATGTATTTGCTTAGAGTGTTTATAAAGCAACATTTATGTCATATGTGTTTAGAAATGTTGAGCAAGTTATACTAGTAAACTGAGAATTCACTAGTGACTTTAGGAGAATACACCTTTGGTCAGTTAAGTATATGAAGATATAGACAAAGAAGCTGTGACAACACCACAGTCTTGTGACAATAAAAATGAAGTGAGCCAAGGATATGACTGCAATTGGATCTAGAAGCAGGGGTCTCAGTTAAGTATGGACTAGGCAGTCATTCCTGATGGCTCTGGTTATCAGACTTCTTCCTCACAGCAGCCAAACTATATGCGAAGGAAATAAATATTAATCAGGGATTGAGCAAAGCGAGGGCATGCTATCTCTAACTAGTGTAAGGAACTGGGATTAGGTTTAGCTGGGTTTTGAAGAGTTAAAGAGGGAGAGCCAAATAGCATGTGCAGGATATAGACTGGATATACTGAGCCTCTGCAGAAGGGCATATGGCCAGCACCTTCTTTTACTTGTTTCTTCCTCACTGGCATAGTTGTACCACTGAAAAGAATCCAAGTGTGTATAACGCCATGTTATCATAACTGCTGGAAAAAAATTTTTTTTCTCTGTGCTTTTTACTGTGGGGTTGAACACACAGGGACTCTTGAGTTGATCTTTTTCAATATCAAGTTTACAGATCAGCTCTTCCTGTTATTATTATTCTGTGTTCAGCAGGCAACCTTCTGATTATGACTTGGCTCCCCTATAGTTTGAATTTAACTATCCAGAGGACTTCAGCATTGAGATTACTGGCCAGATCTATTTCTCAGTGTGGATGGGCCAATGTTGTGGTCCAGTCATCGGTTTCAGTGAGTTTGGCTGAAGGGCAGTTGTATGTGCAAAGGCCGATTTACTTGGAAATGCTCATGAGTCAACAGGCTTCTACGCTCAGGTCCTGTGCTGTGGCTAATCAACAAAGCCACGCCACCCTGGTGATCTTGGGTGGTTAGCCAGTCTGCTCCGGTAACCTCTCTTCATCACCATGCCCTGTCTCTGTTTTAAAACTTCCATAATGAGCTGCAGGACCTTGAGATACTCAGTATACCATCTTAGTTAGGACCATGGGTTTAGTTGGAGTTGAACAAATCTGCAGTAGATTCCCAGCTACATGAACTTGAGCAAGTTTCTTATACTTTGAGCTGTGTTTTTCTCATCTGAAAAATGAGGATCACACTACCTGTAATGTTAGGTTCTTGTAAGACTTAAAAAAATTATGTGTGTAAAGAGCTTAGCACAAAGCTTGTCATGCATTAGGTATTCATTCTGGGGTCATTTATACTTCCTGAGTCTCACGTTACAAAGACAATGGGTCAGATCAAGTGGTCTCAGTGCTCCTTTATACTGGGCTGTTCTCCATCACCTCTTGGTTTCGTTTTTCATCCCTGGTCTCACCCATCCTCATGGTCTTTCCCACCAGAAACGTCAAAGTCTCGTTTCCCTTCTCTCCCTCCTTCCCTTTCTCTGTCTGATCCGTTTGACTCCTGTGGAGTCGAACACAAATGTTCTTGAAATCCACCTTCTCTCCATTTCTACCATCATCTCCTGGCTAGACCACCTCGAAAACTTCCCTTCTTGCATTCTAACTTTCATGATAGTTTCGACTTTGCTGCCACAGTAGACTTGTCCCCAAGCAAATATTAGCACATGGCTCCCGGGTTCAAACAGGGGCTTGCTACTGCAGTTTCACCTCAACTACTGAACTGGCCCCCCAGGTCCTTCTCAGCCTGGTGCCTAAATGCTCTTCTATGTGCTATTCCAATCACCAGCCCTCTGAGGACCTACAGTCTAGCCACGCAGAATTTTCTGCAGTTCACCAGACATTTTGGGGTCGCCCGTGACGTGCTTATGTTGCTTCCTCATGGTTTTCTTGACAAACACCTACTGATCCTTCAACGCTCGGATCAGGGATCACCTCTGGGAGGCCTTTTGGGACTTCTCAAAGAGTTCAAGCCATTTTTCTCGACTATGTTTGTCTCCATGTTTTGTTCACAGCACTGGCAACCCTCTTTAGTAATCTGTGTCCTCTGAAGCCCGACTGCCCGGGTTTGAGCCCCTGACGCCAGTAGTTAATGACCACCTAGCCTGGCCAAGTTACTTAGACACTTCACTTTAGTTTTCTCCTCTATAAATGAAATATATGATAGTAACCTTCTAAATAGATTGTTGGGAGAACTCAAGGAGTTAAGCCATGAATATGATTAGGACAGCACTGGCCATATAGCAAGTGACTTCATAATCTTAGCTTTATCATCTCTGTAATGTTAACTACATACGTTTCTATCTTCTCCCATCACATTGTACGCTCCTTGAGAGCAAAAACATACACATCTTATTCCTTTGTGTTACCAGCACTTATAATAGGACCTGGTTTATGCAGGCCAGGTCATAATCTTCCTTTCCATTAAATATCCATAGATTTGCGATAACTTCAAAGTATAATCAGGACAATGAAAATAATCTTTTAGAGCTTAGGTGTGCTTTTGTATCAGATATCACCAAGGGCTTTGGCTGTTAGTTTCATGTTAATAGATAGATACCTACTACCCTTGGAGATGTCATTTATCCCCAATGCTTCAGTTATTATCTGTGTGTAGACGGCGCTCAGGTCTAATTCGCCATCCTCATGATTCTAAGATCCAGGCCAATATATGAAGCTAGTCATCTAGCTATATCTCTTCTTAGATGTCCTGCTGCTGCTGATGCTGCTAAGTCGCTTCAGTCGTGTCCGACTCTGTGCGACCCCATAGATGGCAGCCCACCAGGCTCCCCCGTCCAGACAAGAACACTGAAGTGGATTTCCATTTCCTTCTCCAATGCATGAAAGTGAAAAGTGAAAGTGAGGTCGCTCAGTCATGTCCGACTCTTTGCGACCCCATGGACTGCAGCCTACCAGGCTCCTCCATCCATGGGATTTTCCAGGCAAGAGTACTGGAGTGGGGTGCCATTGCCTTCTCTACTTAGATGTCCTATGAGTATCCAAAACTGAACAAATCCAAACTAGACTTGAGATTCCACCACGAAATCTTCTTCCCTGCAAGTGATCCCATTTTAGGAAACTACATCATTGGTTGCTCAGGGCAGGAATCTGGGAATGAAGCTCAATTTTCCTTTGCTTCTCCAACCATTTCCCCATCTCCATCCGGTTGTGTTCTTTTTTATCTCCTTTCTATCCCCACCCCTCTTTTTTTTTTTTTTTTAATCTATCTTCTTCTGTCCCCACTGTCATATTCTAGTCTGAGTTATCATTATCTGTCATCTGTCACAACTGGTCTTTCATCAACCCACACAGCAGCCAGAATGATCTTCCTAAAAGCACACGTCATCAGGCCAATGCCCCTCCCTCTCAGGGACCATGAGGCCCTCCCAATCCCACCCCTGCCTCTCTCTGGCCTCACCCTGGTCTTCTCTCCTCCACATCTCTGTGCCTTGGCCAGCTGGCTTTCCTTGAGTTCTCTGAGTGCATCATGTCCTTTGTCTACTCCAGCTAGTTCCTACACCCAGAGTGTTCTTTTCTTCCCTTTTAACCTAGTTAAGTCCCAGTCATTCTTCACATCTCAGTGAGAAATCATTCTCCAATGAGGTTTACTTAACCTCCTAGCTTAGGCGGTCCTTACTTGCTGCCTATTCTGAAGGCACCATGACCCTCCACCTTGCCCCCTCCCAACTCTTCACTCAGGGATTGTCTTGCCCTAGTCTGGAAGCTCTAGTACTGGAGTAGGGACTGAAGCTCTGAGGTTCCTCCTAAAGTCAGGGACGGAGAAGAGGGCTTTGTATGGAACACGTGCTCAATTCATATGATTATTCTATATTGTGTAAAGCATTGATTGAATTTCTAAACCTGTAACTCCTATTTTTTCAAATATGTTCTAACTCACAAAATACTCGAGTGCCTTGTTTTTATTGTATTTGTTATGTTATTTAGATAAGTCTATCTAACTCTACATGTTAATTCACTTTAGTAAAAACACAGTATCCAAACCAAGTGAAAATGATATGATGTCTTCTTCCTAAGCAGAGCTTTGTGGTGACAGGTATTAATGGGTGGTAGTGGTGGTTTAGTTGCTATGTCATGTCTGACTTGCTACCCCATGGACTGAAGCCTGCCAGGCTCCTCTGTCCATGGGATTCTCCAGGCAAGAATACTGGAGTAGGTTGCCATTTCCTTCTCCAGGGGATCTTCCCGACCCAGGGACTGAACCCATGTCTCCTATATTGCAGGTGATCTGCATTGCAGGCGAATTCTTTACTGCTGAGCCACAATGGATAATCCAATATTTATCATCAAAGTAACTAATTTTGTTTGAAATAGTGACATTTTCATAACAATGGTCTCTAGTATGAAATCTGTATACCTGTCTCAAATTGCAATATTTTGGCTAAATAGCAAAAGTCTTTACATTTCAGAACAATCTATCCACTGGCTTTGTAACATCAGACTATCAACCTATTCATTTCTGATGTAACTGAATTATTTTACTTTAATCTACCAAAGGGGTTGGAGGTAAAAGAAAACAAAAAGAGAAAAGAAAGAAAGAACCATGATTTGGGGGCAGAACCATGCCAGAAGCCAGGAGTGAAAAGGGAAAATATTGATAGACGAAAAGTAATGTAAGTACAATAAAAACAAAAACAAATGCAAGAAAAACCTAACTTTACCATTCGAAGCCAAGATGGTAAAAATCCTTTATAGAGACTCAGGAATCCTTCTCCTTGAACAGCTTGAATCAAGCAGTCAGTAGATGATTTATACAGAAGGCCCCTAAAAAGGAAAGAAGACAATTTTGTTAAATTTCCTACGTGTAAATAGATGTATAAATAAAATTTAAAAAAATAGTCTAGGAAAACTTATTTAACTATCTTCTGCTAGTTTAGAACAAATAACATTTGTGCTTCTGTATACATAGGACACCTCTTTTGAGTTTAAAGATATTTTTCAAGGTTGGTTCTTGGGATTCACTCCACCCTTGGTCTGATAACTTAGAATTCACTCCATCTAGTCTCTTCAGAGAGAACATACTGTTTTATAGCCAATCAAATTACCCATGTTACTCATAAGTCATGAGCTTCTGAAAAAATGCCCTGCAAATTCTTAACAAAGTATATTTTCAAAAACTCTATGAAATCAAGTCACAATAAACACCTTGTGTCTAAACAATATGATGGTTAAATTAGCTTATTTCCCCAAATGCACAGTACTTTTCCATCAGACACAAAGTGGGTAATTGCATAAAAACAATTTCCTGGTTGAACACATGTAAACACAAAAATACATTTCCAGCAAGAATAAATATGAGGAAGAGTCTTTAAAGAACATTGTTATTATAGACATTCAGATACATGCAGACTAAGACTTTCTATCTACCTTCCTTGTTTATCTCGTGGTTGATTCATTATTCGGCTTTTGATGACATCAGCAGGTGTTCCCAGAATAGAAGCTACCAGTCCAGAACATAAACTGTAGATACAAATAAATGAAATTGAAAGGTGGTATGTAGCAGCTTCCAAATTTTAAAGAAGGGGGATTTGATATTTGGAAAGAATGAAATACTAAATCTAGTCCAATAATATTCTTCGTAGTGATGCTCTTTTAGCTTAAAATCAATGATAAATTCATTCATTAAAGAGCTAAAAAAAATTAAAACAATATCTAGTCAACAGATATACACTGAACATCTGCTGGAGGCAGGTACTTTTCTAGGCAGTGAACAAGACAAATAAGATCCTGTCCTCAAGGTACTTAACTGGGGAGAGGCAGAGGAGAAATGAATAATTTCAGGTACGCTTAGTGCTGTGGAAAAAAAAAATTAAATGAGATCACGTGATAGGGATTAACCAAATGAGAGGCAGTCATGAAAAGGCTCTTGGGTGAGAGCAGATCTTGACATAGACGGTTTCTTCTCACCAGCCAGATCAGAGACTAAAGATGCAGGCCGAGAAGGCTGAGATTTTATCTTCAATGCAAAGGGAAAGGATCTTAAAGTGGGGGGGCAGAAATCACATAATCACTCCTTTTTGAAAAAGGCTTCCGGTCAGTTATTCAAGACAGACAAAATTGATGCGGCCAACCCACTGCAGACTAAATCAAGATTCTTTTAAATGAGTGACTCAACAGTTCAGAGGCCACCAGCAGCCCATTATGTATTATGGGCACGAGAAAGGCAATACAGGAATATGACTGACATCCCATAACCCGAGAAGCCATTAACTGCTGTAAACTTTTCCAGGAGAAACACAGATGACGAGAAGATGGGTGGTCATTCTGAATCAAGCGAAATGAAGGCCTGAGACCCAGAAGTTGGCAGCTGGGTCCAGAGACGGGAATCAGGGGGGCGGGAAGATTGTCTTATCTTGGGCTAATGGAAAGCTAGAAAGGAAAACTGTGTACAACTTTTATCTCTATAAGGACCGCTCACTTCCGGGCGAAGCAAAGCCTTTGAAGTTTCTGAAGGCTGTGTAGTGGGGAGGTTGAAATTGCATTAGGAATCTTCACACTCTCTTACTTTGAACTGCTGGAGCAGCAAGCACCCAAGTTCTTTTATGACTCTTTCAGATCAGGATTGATCACTCAAAGGAGAAACATACTTCAGGAATACCTGAATTCAAGAGAAAGAACCCATATAACCCATTTACATTTTCCAGCAAGTGACCCGACTGTGTATATAACTCTTCTTGGGTCTCTGTTCACACGACAGGCCTATGTGCAAAGAACTGCTTCACCATATATATCCCGGGAGGGATATATTTAACATTCTTTCTTTTAACATTTTTAACATTCTTTTAAAATTCTTTCCTATTTGTTCAGATCCTCTGAAAGTCAAGATTTAATATCACAGTTCCCCAGGCCAGAATACTGAAGTGGGTAGCCTTTCCCTTCTCCAGGGGATCTTCCCAACCCAGGGACTGAACCCAGGTCTCCCATATTTGCAGGCAGATTCTTTACCAGCTGAGCCACAAGGGAAGCCCAAGAATACTGGAGTGGGTAGCCTACCCCTTCTCCAGTGGATCTTCCCAGCCCAGGAATCAAACCAGGGTCTCCTGCATTACAGGCAAATTATTTACCAACTGAGCTATGAGGGAAGCCCTCATTTTAATATACCTTCATTATTTTTACATAGAAACAGGCAACCAACTACAAAATTCACCTACATTCTAAAACTTAGTCTACTAGAAACAGCATGCAAGACCAGTCAAGAGATGAGAAAAACAAAGAAGACAGAAAAATATACACAATTTCCCCTTTTTGACTCAAAAGGCTAGAAAGAAACACTATGTTTTCACCGGTTCACTTGCTTCAGAGAGGCTGGGTGCCGGCTCAGCTATACGTATGTTTCAAGAGTGGAGATTACTTCTACCAGACTGTTAATATTATTAATAAATTCTACTTTTAAAAGATAGGCAGCCCTCATTCATTAGTAGTCATTAATTAATGTACTTATTAAAGGATTTGTTTAACCTGTATAATAACCACATCAAGGATCCCCTTTGGCAACTGTGGGCCTGTTCAGCACACAGACACCTTGGGGGGCAGCTGCCAGTGGCCTGCCTCATCCTCCTCTTATCAAATTGTTTGCAGGAGGTAGTGTGATCTGGCTAGGCTCCTTTAAATATTAAGACAGCAAATACTGCATTAAGGAGGCCTCAGGTAAGGTCGTATCTAGAGTCAAAATAAGACAGAGCCATAAAAGTTACATCACTTTCGCTTAGATACTTGACAGGAACATGGCTACTTTTTGCTATTGACCTTTATCACTCCTTGCCAGTAATACCCGCCGAGTGAAGCCCAGTATGTTCTTAAGTGATGATAGACAGAGAATGATTGGGTACGTCCTCTGTTCTCTCCAGGAGACCAGATGGCTCTGTGCAAGGCTAGTCTGTATTAGTCCACGAGCACGGTTTCAGGATAAACAATCCTCTTCCGCATCAACTAAATAACCATGCTCATATATGATCTTCATACAGTGTAAGCTAATCTTTTGCCCAGTTTCGCCTCTCAACAGCCTCATGATTTAAAAAGAGGGAAAGGGGGACTCTTCTGGTTTTCCCGTTCTGAGTAATTTCCTTTCTACTTCCTCCTATATTAACATACCCTTGCCACCTGCCTCCCCATCTCCCTAAAATCCTAGCCACACGTCTTCTACTGCTCCTTCCCTGCCCTAGAACTTCAGCATACCTACACCATTGCTTTTAGTAGATGTGCTGCTCAAGTGAGCACAGACACCATTGTTTTTAATTATGGTAAAATACATATAACATACAGTTTACCCTTAACCATTCTGAAGCACCCAGTTCCGTGCCTGCACTATTTTCACTCCTCTTCTTCATATCAAACTCCCTTCCCTCGGATGCTGATGGCTCCTATAAATCTCTCGATTGCACAGCTGCAACCCTCTTTAGACCTCGGTGAGCACTCATTCCACCCTGTGATGCAGCGTCCAGGACTTCTGGATCACACAGCACTGTTTACCTACCCAGGTGTGAGTTCATGGACAGCAACTTTTGAGCTGCCTCACGGACCACACACACTCCCCCTGACCCTATTTAAAAACCTGATCCAGTGGGTAGGGCTAAGAATGAACCAAGTACCAATCATCTCAGCACCCAATGATCTCAATCATTTGCAAAACCTGAATTAGAGAACATAGGGTAAACTTATTTCAGTTAGGGCTGAATATAGTCATGGGAAATCTTATGTCTTTCCAAAACAGGCAGATCCATTAAGTGGAGCTGTGTCTATTAGGCAGATTTACATCTGTTGGGAAATCCCTGAATCTCAGGTTAGAGGTGGTATTTCAAAGATCATTTGGGTAAAGACAATGAAAAAGAAACAAAGGTAACCTCACTGCGGAGCTGTCAGAACTGAATATCCTGCTCCCAGAATAGATGGCAACATTGGAACAGCAAAGTCCCTTGAGAGTTGAGACTATTTCACAGGATGACTTGACAAGGAAGAACAGGGGAAGAAAGTCTCACAAGCAGAGAGAACAGCATGAACGGAGACAGTGAAGGGAAGGTCATGTTGGGTACAGATATGATACATATGTTTATAGGATGGAGGCCCCAAATCCTGTTTGCTTTGAAGGAGGCGGTTGGGCTATTGGCTACAGAAAATATGTTATTGCTTGTGAACATACCTGGATGAGATTTTAGAATATGAAAGGTGAGCAAAGATAGACAAAATGATTGCCCTAGCAGCATGAAAGATAACACTTATTTTAAGAGGACAAATGAAGAAAAACTATACTAAGAATATAAAGTTAAAGTGAACCTAAAATTAAGAATCATTTCTATCTAGAGCTATAACTCTAAATATCACTGACTTGGCACTGCTTAAACAGTTTTGTGTGCGTGCGTGCTGAGTCGCTCAGCTGTGTCTGACTGCTTGCGACCCCATGGACTGTAACCCACCAAGCTCCTCTGTCCGTGGAATTTTCCTAGGAAAAATACTGGAGTGGGTTGCCATTTCCTACTCTAGGGGATCTTCCCAACCCAGGGATCAGACCCACGTCTCTTAAGTCTCCTGCATTGGGAGACAGATTCTTTACCGCTGTGCTACCTAGGAAGCCCTCTCATACAGTTTTGGGGTTGTCTAAATAGCATTAAGGGTTCTAGAATTTGCAAACAAGATCAGAAGCTAAACAGAATCATAAGGCCACTCAACATCTATAAAGTAACTCATCTTAATGGAGAATCTGAACTTGTGTTGCAAAGAATTTAAGCTGTTTCTCCTTCCTAGGAAGCACTTTTTTTATCATGTCTCTATCCATCAAGAGCCACAGCCCTTCCAAACACTTATCTAATCCTATCTCCTTTATAGGCCCTTCTAAGTGGTTCTTTTTTTCTCCCTTCCCTCCCTGCTGCCCAACTCTACGGTAACTAGTCCCTTTCTTTTAGCACGTACTGTGCAGTGTTTTTATACTTGTTTTGGTTTTCCCCCTGGTAAACTCCCTGGGAAGCAGTGTGGTTTACCTTTTGTATCTACTGCAGGCCTTGCACAGTGTCGTTAATGCAAACAATGCTCAAACGTACCCACTGAATTGAGTTGGATAATCAATTGTCAGAATCTGACCCTGGGATAGCCCTACCGAAGTGCAAATATTTGGGGAACTTTAACCTGAAATATCCTGCCCCTCTCTTCCACATTTTAACTGCAACACACTTTAAGAAAACTGCTCTTTATAAAGGTACTATTGCCTTTCTTTAAGGGTGTTATCACTAGGTTCCCAATCAGAAGAGATAAAAGTTAGAATTTATGCCAAATATGGAAGAAAGAGTGAGACAGGAAAAAATAGAAAGAGACAAATTAAAACAGACTTACCTTGATAAGCCATGAGTCACGATGTTGTCCTCAAGTGGAGTATTCAACACCAAGTAGTGTTTTACTGTGTCGTAAGTGGTTAAATCTGGCAATACATAGAGAAAGAAAGTTTAAATGTCATTCACTCAACAATGAATGTCTTCTGTGTCAAGAATGTGCTAAGCGTGGGACAAGAATGTATACAAAGATGAAAGATCCCATTCTTGTCCTCAAGCAGAGAAAAGCAGAGCGACAGAGGGAGGGGGAGGAAAAAAGGAAGGGAGACAGACACTCAATTATATCATCTGAACATCTGAATCTAGCTTTGCTCAGAGTCAGCTCAACCCCTGCACTCTTCAGTGCTGGAGCTCACGAATTCCTTTTTTAGCCTAAGCTAGGCTGAATTGAGATTCTATCACTTTAAACAAAAGATCCTGGCCATTATTCTACATTAAGCTTTTTGTACTTTTTTTCTAATGACAATGAAGAACTGTTGAAAGGTTTTAAACAAGGGAGGGCTAGATCACAATCATGGAATTTTATAAAGATTACCTACACCAAAGAACAGGGAAGTGAACTGTAAAGAGCTAAGAATGGGTAGATATATTTGCTCATTCACCGGACATCTGAGAGCGTACCATGTGGTGGGCATTATTCTACGTACTGGGGAAAGAGCCATGGACAAAAATGAACAGAATCGCCATTCTTTGTTGAAGGAGGAGACAATAAACAAGTAAGTAAGCCACGTGGCATTTCGGATGGCAGTAACTGCTCTGAAGACAAATCAGGCAGGAAGAGGGGACAGAGAGGGTGTGAGGGTGGAGAAGGATGGTTCGTGTGAATTTTAAATAGAACAGCTGGAGATGACCTCAAAATAATATTTGAGTGGAGACCTTCAGGAAGTTTGAGGAAGTAAACTTTGGAGATATCTATGAGAAAGTGTCCTAGGCAGAACCACAGTAGGTCAAAAAGGCAAAAAGTCAGCTTTGTATGTTAGAGGAACGGCAAGAACGCTGGTTTAACAGGAGCAGAGGAGGCAAGAGTCGGAGAAGGGGACTGGGGCAGAGGAGTGGCTGACCTGGGCTAGTATTTACAAGATGACTGTGATAGTCTACTCAGACTATCGGGAGACAAGACACATTAGATACGACCACTAATTAGATTAGAACTACGGTTCTTCTGGTAAGAGAGTGGTGGCTTGGATACTGGGGTGTGGAGCACTGGTCAGATTCTGAGTGTCTTGAAGACAGAATCAACAGATCAGCCAGCAGACTAAATATGGAGGGAAAGAAAGGAAGCAAAGATGACTACAAGGCTTTGAGCTTGAACAACTGGTAGGACAGAGCTGCCATTTATAGTGATGTGAAAATGAGAATGGACTGATTTAAATGTTTTAAAATGACAGGCACCGGTGATCCTGATGAGAACAATTTCACAGGCATAGTGGGGCAGAATGGCTGTGGGATGTATGTGTGTATGTGTGTGGGGGGACCAGTTAGGATATATTTGTAGTGTCCAGGAGGAGGAGATTAATAGGACTTTGGACCAGGGCATAGCTCTAGGGGTAAAGAGAAGTGGAAGAACTTGAGATCTCTCTGGGAGACAGAACTGGCTAGATTTGGTGACTGGTTGGCTGAAAGCAGTAAGTAAAAGCAAAGAGGTCAAAATCATGCCTAGGTTTCTGGGTCGTTCAACTAAAAAGCCATCATAAAAATACGATGATATCATATTTTGAGATTGGGAAGAACAGAGAAGGAAGTGATTCAGTAAATGATTTGGTTTGGACACATTCAAAGTAATATACATTTGAGACACCAAATGAAGATGCTGAGTAGAGAGCTAAAACTCGGAAGAGAACCCTGGGCTGCAAAGATATTGAAGCAATCAGTTGAGGAATGATAATCTGAAAGGTTTTCTGAAAACCAGAATATCTACTAATATGATGCAGGAGACATCAAGGGACTGAAACAGCAAACTATAAAACAGACTTATTTCCTTTGGTGTTAAGTGGTATGTTACTATAACTCTCAAAACTGCTATTTATCAGTTTCTTAGAATCATATAATTTTGGTCTTAGAAAGGAGTCCATTAAACATTTGTTGATTATGTCAGAGGGGCTGGGAAAAGTAAGAGGGACTGGGAAAATAAAGGAATAAAATACAGTCCGTGCCTTCAGGGGGCTCAGAATCCAGGGGGAGGAAATAGACGCATAGAAGAAAGCAATGCAATGAGGTAAGAACAGCAACAGAGCTAAGCACAGACAACTATGGAAATACACACAGGGGCATCCAGCACACCATGGCCTCGGAGGGCTGGTTGTGGGAGGTTCAGGTGAAGCGCATGATGGAGAAGACACCTTAGCCACATATTAAAAAATCTGCAGAAGTAACTAAATAGAGAAGAGGGAAGAGGACGCACAGTACAGACGTTGAGGCAGTCTGGTGTGTGTAGGCAGTGGAACCTTTTCACTTATGGCTCTGCTTCACTATGTGCTCCAGAATCAATGAACTGCTCAAACCCAGAAGGCACAGGTTGATTTATGCAGACCTTCTATGTTATGAAATTTTCACTTTGTTCTGTGAGTGATGAGAAGCCAGTTAGGGGTTGTAGGGATACCAGTAACATGTTGAGATCTGTATTTTCGATAAAGCTCTCTGGATATCAGGTCCAAATTTGAGGGCAGTGGAAGAGATCGGTAGACGCCATAGCAGGGGTCTAGTTGTGTTTTGATGGTTGCTACTGTAAAAATGGTCATTGTAAGGATACAAAGGTAGTAGTTACTGGATGGGGGAACCTTTTTCTTTTCAATGAAATATAGTTGACGTTCAATATTATGTAGGTGTACTACACAGTGATTTGACAGGTGCGTGCATTATAAAAAGGTCACCATGACAACAAGCCTAGTAATCACTGGTCCTCATAGAAAGGTACTGCAATATACTGGAATACTTCCTTATGCTGTACATTACAACGTCCCCATGGCTCATTTTTGTAACTGGAAGTTCATACCTCTTAATCCCTTAAAATTACTTTGGTTCCCTACTCCTCTCCCCTTGAGCAACCACTCATTTGTTCTCTGTATCCATGAGTCTGTTTTCATTTTGGTTTGTTTTTTAGATCCTGCCTTAAGTGAGATCATCTGGTACTTGTCTTTCTCTGACTGACTTATTTCACTTAGCTTAAGGCTGGAGGGGGGAACTTTTAAGAAATATTTAGAAGACAGAAGAAATCAGTGACTGACTATGGGAAGTGAGAGATGGGAATGAGTGAAGGAAACATTGAGGTTTCCAGCCTGAGGTGTCCAGCTGTACAAGACGGATTATATAGCAAGAGGAGCAGGATTACTGGGGGGAAAGATCTGTAGTCTAGACATAATGACCATCACATATGGTACATACGCCAGTTTGAATCTTAGAGGAAGGTATGGGGTGGGGAGGAACCCTTAGTAATGGTTTGGTGTTATCTCCTTACTGTCACAAGTTGCTAGTTTTAGGAAATCCTTTTCATACATCATTGTAGAATAAAGTGAAACCACTCTAGGGAAAATATTCGATTACAACATTACAACATAAAATAAGACTGTAGCCAGTACATATTATTAAAAATAATAACATAAAAATTCTCATTTTCCCCATTGTAAGTGCTTATAGTTAAAATAATTAAGGTGATCAGGACTTCTCAGAACTCAATAAAGTTTCAGTTACCTCCCATATTCACCAGCGCTGCTCTTTGTATATTGGGTACCCAGCCTGCCCAAAGCCCACGAATTCCTCCTTCAGCTAAGATTTTTGCAAAGGCATGATGCACACCACGAAATCTAAAGGGAAATAATAATAAATGTGAAAACTCTATGCATTCCTGTGTATGGGATGCAACTGTATAAGCTTCATCTATAACTGTTAATGATTTCGAGTACAATAATATCTTAACTATCTAGAATTGTTAACAAGTAAAGCAACCCATGTACGACTAATTCCCAGATAAACTCAACAGTTTTTTAGGAAAAAAGGCCAATTTTTTATTTAAACATTTTTATGGAAATCTTCATAAACTGTAACATCCATCCTCTTCTCAGATTATTAAATAGATTAAAACTCCTTTCTTGACATTTTACATCGTCTGTGCACATATTAATTATAGGAGGGAACGGTGTCTATCAGACCTCTAAGTTCATTTTCCTCATATTATTTGAGACCTTCAAATTTTGTAATTTTATCAAATGACAACATTAAAAGATTAATTCTCATATCACTTCATGAAAGAAATGATATTTTAGACCAAAAGTTAGGATGAAGAATTTCAGGAGAGTTCTTAAAACTGAATACTTTTAGCTTTATGAAAATTTATCTTTTCCTTATTTTGCACATTTTTCTATACACAGATGAAAATGATGCTGGTAAACCAAAGTGGGAGACCTCTGATATAAAATTAAAACCTAGGTTGTATATAGCCAGAAATACCTGGTGTCAAATACCACCTTATCACTTACTAGCTGTGTGGCTTCACTTAGGCATTAACCTCTCTGAGTCTCACCAAAAAGATAATATGATCTGTTTACTGGGCATTCATAATTGCTATTCTGCTGCATAAGAAGTATGCTCATGAATAATGGTCACCATAGCTAGAATTTATTTATTAATAGAATTTACTTATTAATGCACTTACTAAGCACCAGGCTTGTTTTATATATATATATATATACATATATATATATGTATATATATGATACATTTCATTCCTAAAAACTCTATGGAATGTGTTATTATTATTCCAATTCTCATCTAAACAAAGAGGCTTAGGGAAGTCAAGAACTTGACTAGGGTTATACAGCTAAAATGTGGTAAAGGCTGGATTTGAATCCCAGGTTGCTTGATCCCAAGGTTCATGTTCTTTACAGCAACTTTTTTAAACTATTATATTAAAACCAAAATGTCTAACATCAGAGACAAAGAGAAGGAAAAATATTGAGTTGATCAGTGAAAACTCAGACATTTCTAGACCCCAACAGTTCCTTTTCTACACGTAGCCAACCAAGGCAATATCACTTTGCCCTGCTCCATAGTAATCAGACTTCCCTGGTGGCTCAGACGGTGAAGCGTCTGTTTACAATGTGGGAGACCTGGGTTCGATCCCTGAGTCGGGAAGATCTGCTGGAGAAGGAAATGGCAATCTACTCTAGTACTACTGCCTGGAAAATCCCATGGACAGAGGAGCCTGGTGGGCTACAGTCCATGGGGTCACAAAGAGTCGGACACAACTGACTACATTTACATTTTTTTTAATAATAATCAGAAGTTGTTACAAGATGACAAAATGGGTCCTGGGATGCTGTAAACTATATGGTTAAGTCAGAGTGGTACCCTTTTCTCCTCCCTGGTCCACGTTACTTAGGTCCCTGTTGGGAAGGGGGCCTGGACTGCCACAGCCCACCCTCACTTTGCACTGAGTCAGCTGGAGGGGCTGGAAAAGACAATGGCACCCCACTCCAGTACTCTTGCCTGGAAAATCCCATGGATGGAGGAGCCTGGTAGGCTGCAGTCCATGGGGTCGCAAAGAGTCAGACACGACTGAGCGACTTCACTTTGACTTTTCATTTTCATGCATTGGAGAAGGAAATGGCAACCCACTCCAGTGTTCTTGCCTGGAAAATCCCAGGGATGGGGGAGCCTGGTGGGCTGCCGTCTATGGGGTTGCACAGGGTCGGACACGACTGAAGCGACTTAGCAGCAGCAGCAGCAGCTGGAGGGGCAGCAGGCAGAGGGCAGTGGTCATGGCAAACCACCAAAGGAGACCCCAAACTCTCCTCTACCTTTGGCTCAGCCACACACCCATAGTGTTCAGAGAAGCAGACCCCTGCATGCTCAGCTCAGGACAGCCTACATTTTCTCTATTTCCTGGCAGAGGCTTATCTGTCTGTCTGCAAGATTTGCCTCTTTTCCAGAAGAAACTGCCTAAGTGGTATCTGAATGAACTTGAATGAGAGGCCGTTTGAAAAAAGGCAGATTTTGACAGTATAGCATAGGGCAATAAGAAGATTTTATATCACAACAGTATAGTAATATTGAAGTTAAAAAAAAAAAACCTTCCTTAAACTTGGGAAAAGAGGCAGAGAGAAATTAGACAGGGAAGTAGAACAATTCATATGGTTTTCCTTGCTATTTCCCTTCCTGCAGGGAGAAAGGGAAAGAAAACAGGTTTTCTGGCACCTGATGGGCCAGACCTTCTGTTATGGAAACCATCTCAGATAGTGTCTCTAAAAGATGAAGAAACAGGGGCTAGAAATGTTAAGGGACTTCCACAAGGCCAAGCTACGAAGGCAGAATTGGAATTCACACCAGGGCAACTGTTAATGATCAGATTCTTTCTATGAAGCACCAGTAGGGGACGAGTCTAGCTGCCTTGGCTGGAAAAGTAGCAGAGTGATGGACGTGCAGTCTGTCTGGTAGAGAACAGCTACAGCATACCCGCTAAAGAGAAGGCCCCCCTCTGGTCTCCTCTTAGTGAGTATCACTTCCAAACTAGGAGCCACAATGAATGCCTTTACTGAAAGTTGGGGCCCAAAAATGCAGAGGTCAAAGGGGAAAGGAAAGGTACCTGTTAGTGGAGGACCTACCGCAGTGGTTTTCCTTCAAGTTTCCTTTTTCCTTCCATTTGCATTTGAACCTTCACTAGGTCAGTGGGGTTGGCTAAAAATTGGCCAACAACACCAGCCATCATCCCTCCAATCACTGATTTCCTAATTATAAAAGGAAATACATTTTTCTAAAGGTTGTTATCAATTTCACACATTTTGTAGGAAACAATACCATGCTGGTACAGCCCCTGCGTAAGAGATTTAAGACAAAGTGAAGCAAAAAAAAAAAAAAAAAAACCCACACAAATCACAGAGGAGAGTAGATGGTTTGTCTACTGATGGGAGGGCTCAGGGACCAGGAGTCAAAATTCAAATCTGAAGTTTCAGGCCCCTTTAATGGCCTGAAATTCAAAGGAGGGACAGTTGCTTCAAAGATATAATTCAACTGCAGTTTAATTCTGACCACAGGGGAATAAAAACAGCATTGATGTAGTCAGTCTAACAAAGGCTGGTAAGCCAAGTTTTATAGGTTACTGTTTTAATAGTTTTGCGAAATGAAAGGGTTTTGAAAATGTTCCTCTCTTTGAAGAGACTCTGTCCCTGGACTCTTTCTCCTTTCTTTTTATAAAAACTGAAATATAGTGGATGTATGATATTAAATAAATTGTAGGTGTACAATATAGTGATTTACAATTTATAAAGGTTAGGCTCTATTTATAGTTAAGATAATGGCTACATTCCCTGTGTTGTACAATACAGTGTATTATTTTCAAAGCAAAACTTACCAAAGGGGATAATGCTTATCTTCACTTTTGCCAAATACAACTTCACGGAGATGTTCATAAGTGACCATTCGACCTCCAGAATACACTGTGCAAAACAGAGCATTGAAAGGATGAATTCAGCCCTACCTTTAATAAAGTAAGAGGATGCTTTGACGTAGCCTAGCTGATCTCCCTAGCTGTGTCTTTCTCTCATATAACCTAGGCTTCTGACACCTGGCCTTGGTGGTTCTCCAAACTTGTAAAGCCTCAGGCCTTTTATGTTGCCTGATCTTCTTGAATGGATTATCCCTTCTATAATAATGGATCTATAATAATGGATTATCATTGCTAACTCCTCCTACTCTCTCAAGACTCCACTCAAAGAACATGTTTTCCAGAAAGTGCCCTCTGACCTGGCCTCCAGTGTTCTAGGCCGTCATCACACCTGTCATGCTTCTGTGATCCCCCAGAACTCCCCAGGTGTGTGTCTAATACTGCACTTAGAAACTGACTTGGTTTACTTGTTCATCTTTCCAGCAGACCATGAGCCTTTCAAGGCAGATTTTGTGTGTTTTCATTACACTATACACCCTAGTACAGAGCTTAGGACACAGCAGGCAGTTTCATTCAATAAATACATGCAACTTCACTGGATAATTTACTATGTTAAGGTAATCAATCTCAAACATATGAAATGAATCTTAACTATAAAACCACATATGGTGGTCAACAAAATACAAATGAAAAGAAGTGAAACTCAAAATGATAATGGGAAGCAAGAAGCAGCTATTAAAGAAAAGAATAAGAAAGAAAAATCATGAAAATCAATACACGGTATTCAGAGAGAGAGCTTTTCTTGATACTTCAGGAAGTTTGATGCAGGATTTTAGGATAAAACATATCAAAATCATACAAAGTACCAAAACAATCATATTTCTGGACAGTTCCTGGTGAATATACTGTAATGTGCTCATCTGGAAAACTGAAGCTTTAAAAATACAAAGCTGGTAAATATTGGTACTGGGCACTTTTCTGATCAAAGGTCCCTACATACTTGAGGAATAATTAAGAATAAATAGAGAGAAGGAAAATGCCATACCCATCCCTTCTCCTTTTGAAGGCAAGTTTATGTTCTATCCACAAGCTAGAAACTCAATAACTTCTATTATTGTGGGTGCCCCACTGGAAGCAGAGCAGAAAAGTTTCTCACTGGCAGTATTATAATTTCAACTGTTTTCCTTTCAGAGTGACTAAAGGCCCACATATTTAGCCTGGGAATTGAGGCAAAAATCACCTGTGTTGCTTTTATTCTGTTGCCAAGGTTGGATTAGATAGTCACCCTTGCTCTATTTGAGATCAACCTGGCCTTGGACACAAGGGATAGAGACTGGTAAGATCTGGCATTGCATTCAAATATATTTTCAATTTCAAAGACTGTAAAAAAAATAAATAAATTTTGTGTTTAAAAGTTCCTCAAGCTGATAAAAATCACAGTGATTCATCTTCTTCTCTCTTAAAATTAAAAAACCTTTTCATTAGGAATCCTTTCAAGCATACAGCAAAGTAGAGAAAAATAATACTCTGTCTATCATGGAGATTTATCAATTACTATCATTTTCACCTTACTTGCTTTTTCTTTTCCTCAGTTATTTCAGAGTGCATTAGAAAATAGCATGACATCGTGACAGTTCATCCCTAAATACTTTTGTATGAATTTACAAAGCCCTGAGGCTATAATTCTTTAATAAGCATTGGTGGTTAAGAGATTATATATTCATTTATCACATTAGTAAAAGGAAACTAGCTGGCTTTTCGACACAACAGGAAAGCAGAGGAGACAAACACAGAAATCATGACAAACTAGAATCAAGATAAATACCTATGTGTCTGTAAATGGCGGGTGTCACTCCTTGCCAGAGCTTTAGAAAGCCTTCCTCCTGGACAATCCCTAGGGCAGTGCGTACCATGCCCCTGTATGGAGCAGACTCTGCTGCACCATCTCCCAATCGAGCAAGGGCGGCTTCTCCTTGTATTTGAAGTCGAGTTTTTGTGAGGTCGAGGGGAAAGGTTGCTGACAACAACGACAAGAAAAAACAAAACGAGGGGGAAACCCATAACATTCAGAAAAGCGAACAAAATTTTCTTTAGAAAAATCACAGGACCCAGATTTTAGTCACCACAAGATGGGTGATTCTCAAATTTCAGAATACATTAGAATCAACTAGGGAGATTGTTAAAAATTACATTATTTCCTAGCCCCACGCCTACAGAACTTCAATAGGCAGATGGGGTTAAGACATCAGTGGATTCTGACACTCCCAAACTTGAGAATCACTGTCCCAGAGCACCAGAAAGAAAACAAAAAGTGACAAGCCTTGGGTTCTTTTCAGTCATAAATGTCCATCTAAAACCTACTTTTGTCCTCAATTTTTGCTTTCCAGTGGGAATAATTTCAGGTATCTATAGTCTAAGATGTGCCCGGGTCTGCAACCGTGATTAAGAGCCAACGTGACTTTTAGAATACTGTACTATTACGGCAGGTTCTTAATAAATGCCAGATGAAGCTGAATTCTGTCATTTCGTGGCTAATGCTCCCATGTAGATGAATCACTGGCCTGACTATCTGAAAAATAGAAGATGCATCATAGAGTTTATCATTTCTTTTCTACCCAAGGGTTGCAGGCTCAATATTCTTTCAAGAAAGGTAGTGTTGAGTGTTTTTTTCCCCAGCACTGATGAGTTTTCTGCATGACCTCCTTAACAAAATACTAACTATACTTGAAATTTTTTTCCTAATGATTACATCTTGAATTAGAGGTAGACCTTTTGCCTTGAAACAAGTGACGCTAACTGGCTCACATAAGGAAGATCAAGCTCTTAACTTTATATACACAACGATTCAGATAAGTTCATAAACATCAGTGACACTGCATGTCTATCCAGTGATCATCTGATACAAAACTATAGCTGTGCCTTTTCCAAGAGAATAGTCAATCTGCACCACTGGTCTTTGGAAAAGTTAATTATCTTGCTGATTGTTTTCCTAAAACACAAGTTGTGTGCATACAGAGAATTTAAGCAGTGCTTTACTGACATATGAAGCCTCAATATCTTAAGATATAGCCACTTCTATATTAGCATAATTATGCCTCTTCAAATAATTTTGACTTTCTTGCTGGTTACTTAAATAATGCTTCAGGTTCTGATCCTAAATCGTTTTATACTCAAAACTATCTCATATTTTGATTCCCCTGGTTCTCACTCCTCGCCCCCACACAATTTTCTACAAGTTTTTAACAGGAGGAAGTTTCCTTTACAAAAGCCATTGGTCACAGGTGAAACATTGGGTTAAAAAAAAAAGAAGAAACTGGGACTATAGCTAATCATTTAGAAATCTGCTTTAAAATTTTTTTAAGTTGATGAATTGTATTTCAGTGAAAACAATGGATAATAATTCTTCAGCTTTAGGGGAACAGAGAGAAAAAAATAAGGAGGGTTCAAAGAGAAAGAATGGATGAGCACTAGGAGCAAAAAAAATCATGTTTTGGCGCTGCTGGAAATACAAAGTAAACTTGTTTTAGAACAGGGCAAACTAACACAAATGAAAACACATTGGAGCTACTGCTTTTTCTTTTTTTTTTTTTTTAATGGGCAAGAAGATGAAAGCGTCATGTTAAAATGCACAGGGAAGGCTTCACAGGTGAAACACGGGCACTATACTCATAAAATTCCTGCAAGAAGCACCTCCTGTTCTTCCAAGAGCATCATAACTCCGCTCTAAGTAGCCCCTCTGACTTGCTCACGCAGATGTAATTGTTCATCCTCTGCCCTTATGATAACACCTCCATTACAATAAGTAGCATAATGTAACTGTCTGTCTCTGCATGTCTCCCCACCAACCTGTAAGAAGGTCTTTTTAACCGTATCTTCACAGTCTCCTGCACTGTGGTCATTATAATAATGTCGTGATCAATCGATGCCTTGCCTTGGATTTAGCGTTTATATATTAACCTCTCAGACTCTCGCAAGGTATACACAGTGTAGCTGAGCTCAGCTCAAAGAGGTCAACAGGCAGATGCTGAGTGGATGGATGCTCGGTAAGGAATGGGTTAAGAACTTAAGTCCCACAAGTTGAGTCCACAACTTGGACCCAAAACACAACGATATAGTGAGGCTGGGTAAAAATATAAACAGAGATGTCCTCAATAAAGACGGAAAGTGGATTGTGTTTTTAAAAGGTGCATCCTCACAAAAGGGAAAATGATGCCTATAGGAGAGTAACAGCTCAGGAAGCTTCTAAAAGGACACATTCAGGTGCAACAGCACATCCGACGGAGACAAAATTGGAAGGAAGAAACCTTCGTGACCTCCACTCCCTCCTCCTCCTCCCAAGACTGGCCTTGCCCCCACCCCGCCACACCTGCTGGGAGGACAGGTGTGGACCGACAGGGTTGCATCCACTCGGAAACGAAGCCACCCGCCCGGCCCCCCACCCTCGGGCGGCCCCTGGAGGTCGAGCGGGGGAGGCCCAGGCTGGACGGCCGGGTACCTAGCTCGGCCACGGTGGCCGCGCAGCCCGACAGGAGGAACTTGCTCGCGCGGGGCCATCTCTGGGCGAGCGGCGAGAGCCTCTCCGCATCGTCTGGAGTCGACATTCAGCAGCAGCACGGGACGACGATACGCCCCTTCTGGCCCGCGTCCCGCGCCGCGGCTGGCCTGCCACCCGGCCAGGGCGGCCCCTTCTCAAGCGACACGCTGCGAGGCGGGGATCATTTCTCTAGCTTGGCTCGGCCAGGCGGGCCCAACGAACCCGCAGCCTCCCTGGCAGCCCCAGGCTGGAACAGCCCAGGGGATGGGGAGCGGAAAACAGCTCGAAGCCCCCGAGGCTTCTGGGAAATGTAGTCCGCGTGGCTCCGCCCCCTTCGGCCGAGTTTTCTGATTGGTCGCAAGCCAGCTGCCCCTGAACCACTCCCCCGGTCTCCGTGGTAACAGGGCTCCCTTCTCCACCCTCTGCACTCGCCCCAGCTGGAACCAACCCCTGCATTCTGTCCCGGATAGCCAGGACTTTAAAAATTCGTGTACGTGGGAGGAAGAGATGTTGCAAAAGTTACCTAAAAATTGGGGCGGGGAAAAGAGGCTACAGTTAAGAAGTCGAACAAGCTGCAAAAGTCACAACGGAAAAGTTGGGAGGTCGAGTGCGTGCCCTGTTCCAGGGAGAAGAAGCAAGACTTTTCCCTTCTCTGACTCAGGAAGGTGCTAGACAAAAACATGGAATTCATTTCCCCAACAGTGATTATAATCTTAGGTTGTGTTGCTGTTTTATTATTTCTTCAGTGGAAGAACTTGCGTAGACCCCCGTGCATAAGGGGCTGGATTCCTTGGATTGGAGCTGGATTTGAGTTTGGAAAAACCCCTCTAGAATTTATAGAGAAAGCAAGAATCAAGGTATGTGGCCTGAGCACATGGGGTTTCCGGAAGAGATAATGTATTCTTTTTTATTTTCTTTCGTTACATCTCAAATGCAATGTTAGAACGTGGGGAACCTACCTACTACCAGCAGTTAAACGATCTAGCCATTTATGAGTAAGTTAACTAACAATCAACTGTCTTATGCAAGATTTTTCTAAAGAAATAGGTTTTTATGAGTTGTGAAATACAAGACAGCTTGTCAGTGCCTTTTTGGAAGTAGAAATTAATTTAAAAGTGCTCGTTACTTCATCATAGATTGCTAAATTCAGTGATTGGGAAGACAGAAGTGTAATATAATTAATTTTGATTTATGAAAACACTTAATAAATTAGTATCCAAATCAAGATTAACACCAGGCAGTTGTAAAAGTGGCTTGCAAACTTGGTCTTTACAAATACAGTGGGCACTGTATTTTCTGCTGGTGTTATTTGATTATGGTGAGGTCCATTTTCACTGCATACTAAGGATATTAGTAATCATTGTGGTACGTGTTTTTGTCTTTAAAATCACTTTTAAATATATCTCTGAAAAATAGTATATAGGTTGCTGCTAACTTTTTTCTGTATTTCAAACAATGCTTCAGTTAACAGTCTCGTGTGTATGTTCCCGTGTGTTTGCACTGTTTGTAGTTTTTGCACTTGCTGATTGTTTTGCACTTGCCTGATTGTTTCATCAGAAAGTGAAAGTGAAGTAGCTCAAAGAGTCAGCCCGACTCTTTGCGCCCCGTGGACTGTAGCCTACCAGGCTCCTCTGTCCATGGGATTCTCCAGGCAAGAATGCTGGAGTGGGTGCCATTTCCTTCTCCAGGGGATCTTCCCGACCCAGGGATCGAACCCAGATCTCCCACATTGCAGGCAGACGCTTTAACCTCTGAGCCACCAAGACAGCTCATCAGAATAAATACCTAAATGTAAGACTACCTAAAGGACATTAAATTGTTTATATTATTGTGTTGCACCTAAGGATTATGTAAGGATTAAAGAATCATGTAAGAATCCTTTTTCTTTTCCTTTGAGTGTAGGAGATTTCCTGACTCTCATATCCTGGCCCACACTAGGTACCATAATTCTTGCCAGTTTGATAGATGAAAAATACTACCTTTTAAAGAAAAACATCTTGGTCTTCTGTAGCCTTCCTTAGATATGTGATCTTGATAAATCCTTATGAATGTTTCTGAAAGCTTGTCTTAGAAGCTCAAGCAAGGTCACAAAGTTTATTCTGTTTTCTTCTAAAAGGTTTATAGCTTTCTATTTTACATTTAGGTCCTAGAGCCACTTAGAGTTAATTTTTTTGTAACGTGTACAGAAGGGATGAGTTTTACTTTTTTCCCATCTCTGTGTCCAGTTGTTTCAGTATCATTTCTTGAAGGACTTTCCTTTCCTCACTGAATTGCCTTTTGCAGCATTTCAAAGATTAATTGACATGTATGTGTAGATCTATGTCTAGCCTTTCTATCCTATTCCATTGATTAAATGCCCACTCCTTTGTTAACACTAATACAGTAAATACATACAGTAAATAAATAAAAACTAATACAGTTATAGTAAATCTTTAAAACAGGTAGTGAAAATTCTTTGAATATTTTGGCATTTGATGTGGCATTCAAGATTCAGTTCAGTCCAGTTCAGTTGCTCAGTGGTGTCTGATTCTTTGCAACCCCATGGACTGCAGTGTGCCAGGCTTCCCTGTCCATGACTGACTCCTGGAGCTTGCTCAAACTCATGTCCATGGAGTCGGTGATGCTATCCAACCATCTCATGCTCTGTGGTCCCCTTCTCTTCCCGCCTTTAATCTTTCCCAGCATCAGGGTCTTTTCCGATGAGTCAGTTTCTTACAACAGGTGGCCAAAGTATTGGAGTTTCAGCTTCAGCATCAATATTCAGGATTGATTTCCTATAGGATTGACTGGTTGGATCTCCTTGCAATCCAAGGGACTCTCAAGAGTCTCCCCAACACCACAGCTCAAAGGCATCAATTCTTGGGTGCTCAGCTTTCTTTATGGTCCAACTCTCACATCTGTACTTGACTACTGGAAAAACCATAGCTTTGACTAGACAGACGTTTGTCGGCAAAGTGATGTCTCTGCTTTTTAATATGCTATCTAGGTTGGTCATAACTTTTCTTTCAAGGAGTAAGCATCTTTTAATTTCAAGGCTGCAATCACCATCTGCAGTGATTTTGGAGCCCCCCAAAATAAAGTCTGTTTCCACTGTTTCCCCATCTATTTGCCATGAAGTGATGGGACCGGATGCCATGATCTTCATTTTCTGAATGTTGAGCTTTAAGCCAACTTTTTCACTCTCCACTTTCACTTTCATCAAGAGGCTTTTTAGTTCCTCTTCACTTTCTGCCATAAGGGTCGTGTCATCTGCATATCTGAGGTGATTGATATTTCTCCCGGCAATCTTGATTCCAGCTTGTGTTTCTTCCAGGCCAGTGTTTCTCATGATGTACTCTGCATATAAGTTAAATAAGCGGGGTGACAATATACAGCCTTGACGTACTCCTTTTCCTATTTGGAACCAGTCTATTGTTCCATGTCCAGTTCTAACTGTTGCTTCCTGACCTGCATACAGATTTCTCAAGAGACAGGTCAGGTGGTCTGGTATTCCCATCTCTCTCAGAATTTTCCACAGTGTATTGTGATCCACACAGTCAAAGACTTTGGCAGAGTCAATAAAGCAGAAATAGATGTTTTTCTGGAACTCTCTTGCTTTTTCCATGATCCAGTGAATGTTGGCAATTTGATCTCTGGTTCCTCTGCTGCCAGGGTCCAGCCCCGGTGGATCCAGGGTAATTTGAAGGTGGGGATGGAGTCGGCGTCCTTGGAAAAATGCATATTTAATTACAGATATATAGAGAGATTAGAAATGGATAGTGTAGTAGGAAAATTAGTTGAGAAAAAGAGGCTAAATAACTTGGTTTACGTGGAATAGCATCCATGCTCCAGATGGGAATTCAGCCAGAAAAAAGGGGAGCAAGAAAGAACGACACGGGGGTATCAGTCTTTCCAGAAACTGATCCATTTCTTTATTTTTTGGGTTTGCTTATATACCTTTTGTTACACGTAGGGATGAATACAGAGTCACGCGGGGGTCAGCAATCCTGACCTTTATCAAAATCATGTGCTTCACATAAAAAGGTCTTAGGGACTTTACATCATCATCTGGCCATGAGACCTGCTGACATTTAATGATCCTTTCTTTCTGATAACCAAAAACTTATTTTTTCCAAGGGTGTTTTTTCTTAAACCAGGCACCACCCTCCAAATAAAGTTGCATTCCTGTAGGATGAGGGTGTAGTGAGTTACAATCAAGAAAGGGATTTGTTTAACCCAAGGTTAACATGGTTAATCTTAAAGGTTAATACTTATTTCTCCTATATGCTTAAAGGTTAATGCTTATTTCTCCTATATGCTAGTTATATTCATTATAAGGGCAGGGAACATGGAGATTTAGCAGCAAACATCAGCCCAACAGATGAAAATCCTTTTACCAATGCTCCCCTTAAGATCTATTTAGTGATAAAGTTACATTTTTACATAGCAAGGACACAGTGATTTATAACAAAGTACAGTGATCTGTTACAAAAGAGAAAATTCATTAACTCAAAAAGTCTAGTATTGCTAACCTTAAAAACTACTATATTTCCTTTTCTATATTCCAAATACATTGATTAATATATTCCCAGGTGCCTAAGGATATGGAGGCCTGGTGGCAATCATTGACTCAACAATGAGAAAAGCCGTATGCTAATTAAGACTTTCAAAATACTCCAAAACTCTCTGTGCTATTTATGGTTGAGAGGTAGTAAACAATCATGTGCATGGTGGCAGGAGTATGGATAATCCTGTCACACAAGCTAGTCTGTCAGCAGAGAAGTTTGACCTGAGACACCCTTGTCACACCCAGGGCAGGGAATTAGCAGCAATTATTGGCACAACAAATGAAAAACCCTTCACCAATATAATTCCTAACCAACCCACTATACTAATAATTTCCAAAAGAATTTGCCTTTAGTATAGACGGGGAAACAGTGGAAACAGTGTCAGACTTTATTTTTTGGGCTCCAAAATCACTGCAGATGGTGACTGCAGCCATGAAATTAAAAGACGCTTACTCCTTGGAAGAAAAGTTATGACCAACCTAGATAGCATATTCAAAAGCAGAGACATTACTTTGCCAACTAAAGTCCGTCTAGTCAAGGCTATGGGTTTTCCAGTGGTCATGTATGGATGTGAGAGTTGGACTGTGAAGAAGGCTGAGCACCGAAGAATTGATGCTTTTGAACTGTGGTGTTGGAGAAGACTCTTGAGAGTCCCTTGGACTGCAAGGAGATCCAACCAGTGCACTCTGAAGGAGATCAGCCCTGGGATTTCTTTGGAAGGAATGATGCTGAAGCTGAAACTCCAGTACTTTGGTCACCTCATGTGAAGAGTTGACTCATTGGAAAAGACTCTGATGCTGGGAGGGATTGGGGGCAGGAGGAGAAAGGGACGACCGAGGTTGAGATGGCTGGATGGCATCACGGACTCGATGGACATGAGTCTGAGTGAACTCCAGGAGATGGTGATGGACAGGGAGGCCTGGCGTGCTGAGATTCATGGGGTCGCAAAGAGTTGGACACGACTGAGCGACTGAACTGAAGTCTAAAACATCTCGTGCCTGTCAGGTTGGGAGGCTGTAAACAATCACATGTGGCCGGAAGAACCTATACAGGTGGGCTAGATAACCTTCAGAGGAGTCCGTAAGCTGAAACACTCTTGTCACGCCCAGGAATTTTTATTGGCTTAGAGCTGCAAGTTAACTCCTTCTCCGAGAGAAATGGTTATGGGAGAGAGCCCCCCGTAAAGTCAGAGGTGTAGGTGAGAGCATAAAACAGACTCTGGTTTTGGGGTAGATGCTCGGGAACAGGGGGTTTCCTGAGGCTTGATCACGCCTTTGCGTATGCCAAGGCTCCTTCCTCATGACCTTTGCCATGGACGGAGTTCCTCAGGCTGGCCCCCGGCACTCTGCCTTTTCTAAAACCAGCTTGAACATCAGGAAGTTCACGGTTCACGTATTGCTGAAGCCTGGCTTGGAGAAATTTGAGCATTACTTTACTAGCATGTGAGATGAGTGCAATTGTGCAGTAGTTTGAACATTCTTTGGCATTGCCTTTCTTTGGAATTGGAATGAAAACTGACCTTTTCCAGTCCTGTGGCCACTGCTGAGTTTTCCAAATTTGCTGGCATATTGAGTACAGCACTTTCACAGCATCATCTTTCAGGATTTGAAATAGCTCAACTGGAGTTCCATCACCTCCACTAGCTTTGTTCATAGTGATGCTTTCTAAGGCCCACTTGTTGAGCTTAGTCCATTTAGATCTTATTGTTTCCCCAACTCTCCCCAACTGATATCTTTAAAAATGCGATTTTTGTAATCTCCCCCTCTTTTCTTTTATCCTACACAGACACAAAAGCATCTGCATTTGTTTTAAAAGCTGCAGAATATTCCCTGAGTCATAGTTCACTTAGATAGTCACCTAATGATTGACATGGTTTGTTTTCCATATTTCACTATTATAAATAATGTAGCAACAAATGTCATTTCTATGTGTGCCAGTATATCTGTGGAGTAAATGATCAGATTCAAAATGTCAGTGTATTTTTTAAATTTAATTTTTATTTTAGATTAGATTATGGGGTTTCCCAGGTGACGCTAGTGGTAAAGAAAGAACCTACCTCCCAGTGCAGGAGACTTAAGACACTAGGGTTTGATCCCTGGGTGAGGAAGATCCCCTGGAGGAGGGCATGGCAACCCACTCCAGTATTCTTACCTGGGGAATCCCATGGACAGAGGAGCCTGGTGGGCTCTGGTCTGTAGGGTCACAAAGAGTTGAACAAGACTGAAGCAATGAAGCACGCACGCACACGTTAGGGTATAGCTGATGTTGTGTTAGTTTTAGGTTACAGCAGAGTTATTCAGTTATACATATACATATATTCATTCTTCTTCAAATTCTTTTCCCATATAGGTCATTATAGATTATTAAGAGAACGTTGTAACTTAGAATGAAGTGGGAAACTTTGTGTTTTGAGCAGAGGAGTAATGTGATCTGATTTAAATTTTAAACGGTCACTTTGGGCACTCTGTTAAAAATAAAAACATAGAACTAGAAGAAAAAAGATAATCTGAAGGTTTTGGCAAGAATTCAAGCTTGAGACCCTGGTGGCTCATACCATGGTGATAGCAGTTGGGAGTTTGAGAAGTGCCTGGATCTCTCTTAAAGTGGAAGCAGCAGGATTTCTTGGTGAATGGAATGTGCTGTGTGAAAGAATGAAAAGGGCTGGAGGTGACTTTAAAAAGCTGGGCTTGAGAAACTAGAACTTGGACTTCCTATCAAGTGAGATGGACAGTATTACCTCTAATGTGGCCAGAGTGCCTGTACATGTTGCCAAAGGCCACTTTCCTGATGGAAACTTAAGAATTCTCACTTGAGCAAACCTTCAAGGATGAAAATGATTCATCTTCTTCTAAGTATTCAGTAATAAACCATTGAAGGTAGGGAACGTGGGAAACAATGTAGATGTCTGCATCACTAATGGAAAAATATGAGGCTTCACTATTTTGGGGTATCAGCTATTAGCCCATAGTTGCCTAATAGCATCCAACAGTATGTTTCAGGAATGATCACAGGCCATTTCATGCAGATCTGGAAATGACTCATATTGAAGTGCTGATGAGCCTGATGGTACTTTGAGATATTCATAATAACTGTTGTTGTTCAGTCAGCAAGTCTTGTCCACCACTTTGCCACCTCATGAATTGCAGCATGCCAGGCTTTTCTTCACTATCTCCCGGAGTTTGCTCACACTTGTGTCCATTGAGTCAGTGGTGCCAGCCAACCATCTCATCCTCTGTCGCCCCCTTCTTCTCCCACCCTGTCTTTCCCAGCATCAGGGTCTTTTCCAAAGAGTCGTCTCTTCCCATCAGATGGCCAAAGTATTGATGCTTCAGCTTCAGATTCAGTCCTTCCAATGACTATTCAGGGTTGATTTCCTTAAGTATTGACTGGCTTGACCTCCTTTCTGTCCAAGGGACTCTTAAGAGTCTTCTCCAGCACCACAATTTGAAAGCATCAATTTACTATAATGCGATATAAAAGTATGGGTGGTGGTTCCAAAAATAGACATGTTGAATGTGGTGTGGGAAAGTCAGTGTGGCCACAGGAGGAAATGAGAATGAGGCTTTGAAGGAAGAAGGTTATAATACTCGTGGGTCCAAGGCAAGGGTCACTGTGTGCTCTGCAGGGCCACAGCGGAAAAAACTCTGTCAGTCAAGATGCAGAAGATGGAACAAGAAAAAGCCCCATGCACAGCATTTGTTGGAGTTTCCTCGGGAAAGCGAGGCAAGGTAGGGTAGACAATTTAGGACTGACGACCCTGAAGAGTTTCTTGGGGCTTTGAGCTCTAGGGTTGGTCTCCAGATGCCTGGTGACTTTTTCTGGGATGATTTAGGGCAGGGATCATATTGGCTTGCTGTGTCAGAGTTAAGACCAGGAAGGGGTTGGTGATATAGACTCAAGATGGGTTAACTTCCATATGAAAGGCATATTCCTGGTTGGCTGAATCCTTTGCTCTCTCTAATTATCAGCTAGCTCTGAAAGGGCCATTTCTACCCAGTAGTGAGGCCCCTGGGCTTCCCTGGTGGTTCAGTGGTAAGGAATCTGACTGCCAGTGCAGAAGCCAGTTCGATCCCTGGGTCGGGAAGATCCCCTGGAGAAAGAAATGGCTACCCACTATAGTATTCTTGCCTGGAGAGTCCCATGGACAGAGGAGCCTGGCAGGCTACATACAGTCCATGAGGTTGCAAAAGAGTTGGACTTGACTTAGCAACTCAACAACAACAATGTGAGGCCTCCAAAGCTAAACACCATGAATAAGAAAACATAGCTCAGGAAGACAAAAGAATCATATCAATTTGGGACTTCTGTAAATTTTGGGTAGAAGCTACAAAATGCTTTTTTGTTAGTGGAAATTAAAGACTTGTATGGCTTAAAAACAATTAAAATATTCTAAATGTAATGGTTCCTCTTCTCCATTTGTGCTGCCTGTCCTTTTCTTTTGAAATATGAGATTGGTTTGTGTTTAAATGTGTTCATTTTGAGTATTCTAAGAAAATAAAACTACATCTTAGTCAACCCTTTGTATTTTACCTCTGGTTGTTTAAATGTATTCTAGAGAACATTCAAGAGAATTTAAGAGTCGTCATTTGAATAGGAAAAGAAACAAGAAAATGTAGCTAATGTAATTGACCCTGTGATGAATGGATGGCAAATAGACACCAAATCTAAAAAAGTATGATTGGAACAGTTAAGCTCTTTTGAGGTTAGAGTTGTGGGGAAGATTGTAGTTTATTGCCTCCATTCATAATTGAAGAAAATGTTAAATTATAATTAGAGGCCAGTGAAAATAATGATATCTTTTTCTCCCAGTAAAGTTGTGGACTCCCTGAAGCCAAACTCTGCACTAGAGGATGTTTGTAGGCTCCTAGGAGTGATCTGTGGAGAAGGCGATGGCACCCCACTCCAGTACCCTTGCCTGGAAAATCCCATGGATGGAGGAGCCTGGTGGGCTGCAGTCCATGGGGTCGCGAAGAGTCAGACATAACTGAGCGACTTCACTTTCACTTTTCACTTTCATCCACTGGAGAAGGAAATGGCAACCCACTCCAGTGTTCTCGCGTGGAGAATCCCAGGGACGGGGGAGCCTGGTGGGCTGCCGTCTATGGGGTCACACAGAGTCAGACACGACTGAAGCGACTTAGCAGCAGCAGCAGCAGCAGCAGGAGTGATCTGATAGAAAAGGCACAACTGAAGGTGTGTGAGAGAAGGTATCCATGAAGAACAAAGGGAGACTATGGAATCCGTATCACAAGTGAAGGAGGGTAGGCATTTCCCAGGGGCAGGACCCTCCATCTGTTAACTGGAGGGGAAGCATGGAGAATGGGTACAAATGGGTACAATCCTTTGCCCTGGTGGTGAGAAGCTGAGAGTGCTCATTTTTGCCCAGTGAGTTACAAAGCAGGAACACTCAGAGTGGAGAGGGTTGGGCAGGGGAAACAGGTGAGTCATTTTGGAAAGGTAGAAAATGAACCCTACAGAACTTTCTATTGTAGACATTGTTGAGTGACCAGGGATTGACGGTGAAATCAGTCAGCCGTTTATCTTTTTCATGAACAAAGTTCAGCCATAGGTTGCTTATAACCCTCCAGGTATCTTGAAAACAGTGTTGGGGTATCACAGTGTTTAACCTAATTTCTAACAATTATTTCTAAGTATTATTTCCTACTACCAGAATGGAAGGTGCAAACAAATAAAAATACGATCAAAAGGAAGGTTAAATATTATGACAGAATAAATTAGGATTTATACAATTAAATTTCACTCCATCAATCAAAATTTATAACTAATTACTAGGAAATGGAAAGCCACTCCACTATTCTTGCCTGGAAAATTCCGTGGACAGAGGAGCCTGGCAGGTTATAGTCCATGGGGTCGCAAAGAGTCGGATGCAACTGAACACACATACATTATACGTAATCTTAATAGTCTTTATTTTGACTGTAATTTCAGTGTTGGGGTTCTTGAGGAACTCTGTCTTAAGAATAACCCATATCCAGTAACTTGTCTATTAGAAATGCTTACTAATCTGATCTCTACTTATGTGTTTTCTTTCAGTATGGACCAGTATTTACAGTCATCGTTATGGGCACCCGCATGACCTTTGTTACTGAAGAAGAGGGAATTAATGTGTTTCTAAAATCCAAAGAAGTAAATTTTGAACTAGCAGTGCAAAATCCCATCTATCATACAGGTAAACAGTATTTTCAGATAGTCCATTTGAAATACAACATGGAATCCCAAGAGCAGTTTTAGGTGACAAGCACCTCTTCACTCCTCTATCAAAAATGAGGCAGACCCATTATTTTATTCTAGAGTAGGGATAGAAGAGAGTTTGTGATGAGTTTGGCCTTTGAAAAACAAATTGTGTGCTTAGTCTCTCAGTTGTGACAACTCTTTGTGGCCCCATGGACTGTAGCCTGTCAGGCTCCTCTGTTCATGGGTTTTTCCAGGCAAGAATATTGAGGTGGTAGCCATTCCCTTCTCCAGGGGAATCTTCCCACCCCAGGAGTCAAAGGCAGGTCTCCTGCATTGCAGGTGGATTCCTTACCATCTGAACCAAGCCCTAAAAATGAATTGTTGGCAATGTCATACATTAGGATCTCCACAAGGCATGTGTAAAAGATAAGGTCACCTCACTGACGTTTACTTGGAAAATATTGGAATTTATATCCTATTAACAGCCCCCAAGATGTCACTGACTCTGTTGTGCTGCTGTGCATATGTTTTACAGGCTGTCGCTCTTTGTTTGATCTCATGTTGCGCCACCCGCTCCTTTATTTTGGCGGTGCTCCGTCTTTTTTGCAGTGCAGGAGAGCTGCTCTTTGTGGCATCGGCTCCCTAGTTGCAGTGTGTGCCTTTAGTTACACCGCAGTATGAGGGATCTTAGTTCCCTGACCAGGGATCAAACCCACATCCCGTGCATTGGAAGGCAGATTCTTAACCCCTGATCCACCAAGGAAGCCCCAGTAAGCTCTTTACTATGGCATTTCCTGACATAGTCCACAGGGTTATTAAGGTGAGTGGGGCTTGGCTTCATATAATTGGTGCCCTTTCTTTCTTCATCCTCAGAGACTGCTGGACTCAACCAGTATACTTTCATTGTGACTGTCTGCCTTTATTTCTCCCCAGGATGTGAACATGCATGCTAAGGCCGTTTGTCTTCCCAGGAATACAGAGCTGGTTCATTTTGCGCCTGATTCTTTCCTCTGCTTTCATAATGCCTATGCTTGCTTCTAACATCTTTCTTGGCTTCCGTTTTTTGCTTCTTTCTTAGGTTCATTTTCCTATAGCTTTTATTCATTTCTTGCCATTAAGACATGAAAGTTTGTTTTCAAGGCTGTTAGTGATCAATAACATGATTATTATTTTTTGTTGCTTGCATGAAAAATCACAGCATGTTGATTTCATTTTTTGACTCTTTAATGCTTCTTGATATTTAGACTGTGGCATTCCAGATGAAAGAAATATAAATACTTGGAAGATTCTTGATCTGTAAATTTGCATATTCCTTCAGAAAAATATACCAACTAACCTATCAGAGGTATATTGAAATGATCACTTTTTTTTTTTTTTTCAGCTCTGCCCTGCCTGAAGGACTTTCATGTTTAAATATTTCTATTTAACAGATAAAATATCATCATATTTACTCATGAGCCAGCTTCCCATTCCTTTTAAATATACCTCTACCACAGAGATGATACATATTCAAGAAATTTAGAAATTATTTTTCATTAACTTATGTGAAATGTAACCTACATGTAATAGGATAATGAAATATAAAATTAAAAATTAGTTTAAAAAAAAGCCTTATTTCAAAGATAATTAAAGAGGGTTAAAGAAAAATATAAAGGAATAATGAGTTCCAAAATTCATGCTCTTTAACACCCAGCAGACCAGGTGTGTCATGAAAGGAGCATGAACACTAAGATAAAGGGAACAATGGAACAGTGTGGGGACTTCCCTGGGGTCCAGTGGTTAAGTGTTCACCTTCCAAGCCAAGGGATGCAGGTTGGATTCCTGGTCTGGTTGCTAATATCCCACATGCCTCATGGCCAAAAAACCAAGACATGAAACAAAAACAATATTGTCATAAATTCAATAGAGACTAAAAATGACCCACATTTTAAAAAAAAAGTCCAAAAAAAAAAAGGGGGGGAGGAAACAGGGGGGCCAAAGCTATTCATGGAGTTAGGAAGATCCTGCTGGTAGAGACAATATTTAAGACACTTAAAGCAGAAAAGTCAGAAGGAGAAATGTATATCTTATAGGTGTGCAAGGGAAGTGAGGGTTGGTTGTCAAAAATAGATAACCTTCTGAGCAGATAGAACAGTTCATAAAGATGGTGAGATGTAAAAAAGAGTGTGTTTTACCTGGAATATGTATTTGGAGGGCGAAGACACTGGAAATACCACTGGAGAGCTGCAAAGAGGGGAGAAGGCCTTGCAGACTTTGTTAAGGCTTTCGCCATCTCACAGTCTGTGTTGATTCTTCACCTTTGGCTCTAGTTCCTGCTGATCAAGACATGTTGACTGTTTACTTCAAGAAGTGGTTCCTTCTTTTGAAAAGTGTTTTCTCTGTTTATAGCATCCATCGCAAAGAACATCTTTTTAAAACTGCACGAGAAACTTTATATCACGGTGAAAGGGAAAATGGGGATTCTCAACCTATACAAATTCACTGGACAATTGACTGAAGAATTACAGGAACAGTTGCAGAATTTAGGTGCTCACGGGACCACAGACCTGAACAAGTTTATGAGGTAAATCGATGCCTTGTTATTTTTGTTTTGTTTTCTGTTTTTGGAATAAGAAAGTTTGAAGCCTATATGTTGGACCTGAAATACAATGTGGTGGATTATGAAATCTACCTCACTAAGCAATTGAAAAATTCTGTTGATCTTTTAAATTCTAATTAATGGGTGGTTTTCATTTAGTACTTCAATTTGAAGTTAAGCAAACAAACCAATAGATCCCAGGTGGCGCTGGTGGTAAAGAACCCTCCTGCCAGTGCAGGAGATGTAAGAGATGGGTTCAATCCCCGGGCTGGGAAGACCCCCTGGAGGGGGGCATCGCAACCCACTCCAGTCTTCTTGCCTGGAGAATCCCATGGACAGAGGAGCCTGGCAGGTTACAGTCCATGGGGTCGCAAAGAGTCAGAGACAACTGAAGCAACTTAGCAGGCACGTAAAAACAAACCAATAAAATCATTTTAGCACATATACAATAATTTCTTCTTAGTCATTCCTTACAATTTTATATGCTCTACATGGGTTTCCTTCATATAATTGTCATGTATCCATCAGAATTTTGATAAAGCATTCACTGCAATTTGTAATTACTAGAACAAGAGGGCATTGAGAGGAGAAGGGAGAGGAGAGAATTGCAAAGTAGAGGGCAAGGTTCCAGGAGATGTTTGTGAGACTTCACAAGGTGGCTGAGACAAAGCCACCATGGGCCTCAGGACTGAGCCCAGAGTCCTCTGAGAGCAGAGATGCTGAGACAGTGAGACAGGAAAGGACAGTATGGGGAGCCAGGTAGTGCTCAGTTCTGTTCCGGAGCTTTTTGACAAATGTCAGGGCTGAGCACGGGAGCCATGTGAAAAATCCCCACCACGTGCAGGGAGATTTGGTAAATTGGAGTTACCAGTGAGGCACTTTTTCATCTCAGGGGGATGCCCTGATACTGGAGGCAGGATTCAACTGTTCGGGCTCAGAAAGCACAACAACATTTACTATTTTGTTAGAAGTCTAGAAATAGAGACAGAAAAAATAAGAATGAAAACAACCAACCAACCAAACTTTTGACATGTCTAATATATACAACAAAACAAAACAAATTAATGATGACAGAAGGAGATCCTGAGAATTTTCAAACAAAAATGGAAGAAACAGCACTTAGTGTTACTAACCTCGAACATAATCTTTGATACTCTTTTGCATAAGTATTCCACAGTAATTTTATTCACTTGAGGGAAAACTTACTGATGACCGATACCATAGACTTCAGAAATATTCACAACCTAAAAGCTGAGAGTTATGTTTTGTTTGGTGGGAATTTTTAGGATTTCAAGCCCTAAAACTTCAACTTTAGCATCTCGAGTTACCCTGAGAGAACTGCTCTGAAAAGGTGAGACCAGGAGCCAGGTCATATAGAAGTTTTGCAGCAAAGGACAGGTAGTCTGAACATCTATCAGAAGATTTTTATTAATCAAAGAAAACCACATATCTCAGGAATTTAGCACGTTTCTTTGGGAATATGCAAGAGTCTGGGCTCACTGAGATCATTCATTTGATAGGCAGCTCAGCTCTCTGGGGCTGATATCCCATGTTTTCACATCTCCAGGCTCCTGGGGCTCACCGCAGGGAGTGGCTACAGTCTGAGGGCTGCCAGATGGCAGGTGTTCTTTTCCTTCCTGAGTTTCCTCCGGGCTCACCAGCTCACCATCAGTGGTGGCTATAGTTGCTGATGACTATGACATCCTTTGTTTACTGATATGGCAGGAAATATTCCATTTCTCACTACTTCATTTGAATTTTCAGTATGGTTCAAAGTCATAAGCTCCTGGGAGATATTAGGAATTTGGTGACTAATATTGCGCTTGATTCTTTGTTTGGTTATTATTATTATTTTTTTTTGCTGCTATCTAAAGGTAAGAGCAGTATCTCGGTTATTGTTGTTATTTGCTAAAAATAAATGCTTGTTGAAATTGTGTTGAATTTTTCTGTGTATCAGCTTGATGAGGACAGAGTATAGGGACAAAATTAAATAGTTAATCCCACTAGGGGATTGCAAGTAGAAAAAAAACATGGGAGGCCCCTATAAGTTAATGATTACTCAAGAAAACACATTTACTTAACCATGAAACCAGGCAGGCTTGCTTAGCAACAAAACCATGCACAGAGGCACAAGACATGCCCCAAAACAATATAACAATAGTGGCATGAGACTCTCACCCAGCTCAGTGAGCTCAGTAAGTTAGGACATGCTCTCTGTACACACGAAAAACAATAATTTATGGACGTAGCTTGACCATGTAGGGACAAGAAAACTCCCCTGCCCAACCAGCAGGAGGAACTGATGATGGAAGCATGACATCTGCTCAAGAAATGGAAAGTCTCTGCTTCCCCACTTTTCCTTTGATTGTAAAACTGTAGCCCAGTAAGTTCTTGGGTTGTAGCCTCCTCTGAGCCACTACTCATAAGCCTCGCAAGCATCCTATCCTAATAAATCACTCCTTATCTATCACTCTACCTCTCACTGAATTCTTTCTGTGCTGAAATGTAAAGAATTATGGTACCAGAGCTCTTCAGAGCCCCCCGAAACACCACCTAAGAGTTTTAAACTCACATTTATCAGGATCGAACAATACTTGCTTAGAAAGCATTTGAAAATCTTTAGATAAATAAGACCACAATTTTACCCCCAAGTTATCTTGAGCACGGTAACCAAATATTAAAAGCTCTTGAGAGTGACTTCCCTCCACTAAATTTATCACATATGATTGCGGGCATGCATGTATGCTAAGTCTCTTGAGTCGTATCTGACTCTTTGCTACCCCATGGACTATAGCCCACCAGGCTTCTCTGTCCATGGAATTCTCTAGGCAAGAGTACTGGAGTGGGTTGCTGTTTCCTCTTCTAGGGGATCTTCCCAACCCAGGGATCTTCCCAACCCAGGGATCGGATTGGCATCTCTGATGCCTCCTGCATTGGTAGGCAGGTTCTTTACCACTGTAGCCTTGGCAGCCCCACATTCGACTGTCTACCCCTAGTATATAGCTGTTCAGTAATAGCTTCTTGTATCCCGTGCCTTTCTCCTTTGGTCATTGGCTCTGACATTTTATCTGTTTCTATCTTTGCAGGCACCTGCTTTACCCAGTGACAGTGAACATACTCTTTAAAAAAGGTCTGTTTCCCACAGACGAGAGGAAAATCAGGGAGTTTCATCAGCACTTTCAAGCTTACGATGAAGGTTTCGAATATGGGTCCCAGTTGCCAGAATGCCTCCTAAGGTAGACAGCTGTTTCCTGTATTAATTCCCTTTTCAGGTTCCCCTCGGCCATTAATATTTGTCACTCCTTTCTTTCTTCTAAGTGGATATAATAGCAGTTTACGTGGAAGAGACAGAAGCTAATTCTTACGACCAGTTAGGTGTGTGTGTGTGTGTGTGTGTGTGTGTGTGAATTGAGGGAGAAACGGAAGAAGAGTGATGGATCATTTCTTTAGTCTCATTTTGGGGAACAGAAACAAGAGGGGAAGGGGAGAATATGAGAATGAAATGAACAGTCTGTTTTGAGACTGTGTCGTTTCCCTGCTATGCATTTCCAGCTTACTCTCACCAGTCACTCCTGCATTATCACGTGTGACTTGGGTCAGAATCAGACTTTGTCCATATTCTCCCCTGAGGCATCAGTAGTTGTGGTCAACTGTATTTCTCACGACTGGCTCAGATAAAAGTTGATGAAACGGTTTGATTAGAAAGTAATGTGATTTTTTTTTTTTTTTTTTTTTTTTTTTTTAGTTTCTTGGCAGTTCGTCTACACTGATGACTGGTCAGAAAAGATTAAAAATTTTGCTCTTGGTCGGTTTGCTTTACCTCATTTAACCTAATCACAGGTCTCTGCGCTAGTTTTTCATCCTCCGGAGACTGGCAAGAGCCAGAGTAAACTTAGGCTGAGCAAGTCACAGGCCCTGTTTTCTCATTCAGCTCCAGTCCCTAGGAATGCAAGCGTTTCTTTGCAAAAGACACTAAAATGTGGCTGCCTTGCCCCCTCAGTTTTCCTTGGGTACTGATAAATCTGAAGGAAGACCTCTCATGAAGTTCCTGCTGAAAAAGAAGACATTTGGAGAATTAAGATTCCATAGACAGTGTCCCTTTTCTGCTGTGATCTATTACTCCTAGAGTACTTTTCTGTTAATTTATACACGTATTCTTTCTCACCTAGAAACTGGTCAAAATCCAAAAAGTGGCTTCTAGCGCTTTTTGAGAAAAACATTCCAGATATAAAAACATACAAATCTGCAAAAGATAATTCCCTGGTAAGTATTCCTTAGCTTTTTTTGTCGTTGTTGTTGTTGTTGCTAAAAATCATGAAATGTGTTAGATACCATTTTGCCATCCACTGTGTTGGATGTTTACATACGTTATTTTATTATTACATCCTCACAACAGGGAGGGAGGACTTAACCCTATTTTCCATAAAGGAAAAACTGAGACTACAGATAAATAATAAGATAATGCAATAGTCTGAGTTTCTTTTTGAATTGATTATTTATGATGGCATAGTGGTAAGGAACCTGCCCGTCAATGAGGGAGACGTAAGAGACGCCGGTTCAGTCTCTGGGTTGGGAAGATCCCCTGTAAGAGGGCATGGCAACCCACTCCGGTATTCTTACCTGGAGAATCCCATGGACAGAGGTGCTTGCAGGCTACGGTCCATAGGGTCACAAAGAGTCGGACACGATTGAAGTGATTTAGCATACACCCATTGATTATAGAGTTGTTTGTGTCAACAGTCTCCGGTGGGAGTTACAGCCAGTTAGGCAAAGATAATAAAGCTTGACAGAGCTGACTTTTTTCCCTGAGCTCACCACCACTCATTGTTTCTCTCCTCAAATGCAACCAGGTAGTATGATATAAAACTTAAAGAGCAAGGCGCCAGCAGTCACCCTTCTAAGTGACCTGCATCTATTGTTCTCTGCGTGTGGTCCCTAGACCGATGGTACCAACATCACCTGGGAACCACTCAGGCAGAAACCCTGGGAGCCAAGCCATCTGTGGTGTAATGCACCTTCCAGATGGTTCTGATGCTTGCTAATGCATGATTCTCAGTCCTGACCGCTCATTAGAATCCTTGGAAGCTTTGGAAAACTACCCGATTCTCCAGACTCACCCTCAGAGGCTGGGCTTCCTTTTGGCCTGGACTGCCTGGACTCAAATCCAATCACTGCTCTGTGACCTTGGATGTGGTGCCTGACCTCCTGGTCTCAAGTTTTGTCACCTACTTCTTAGAGTTGTGGGATCCAGTGAGTTAATATTTGGAAAGCTCTTGGAAGAGAGTAAAGACTATGAAAGAATTTATCATTGTTATCATCACTGAAGAAATCACTTCTTATCTTTTAGCACTTAAAGATGATATCAAATATTTTTGTTCATTTGCTTTTAGTTAACAATAGCAAGTGTTATTTTAAACAACTCTGCTTAAATTGGAGGGGAAGTTCACTTTAGGAAAAAAAAAGGGAATGTGTGAATGTTTGGGGATCTCCCTCTTGAATAGATGGGATAGAAAGTTAGATTGGGTACCAGGACAGCTGGAGAATTAAATTATTTAATGCAAACAATCTTTGCTGTATATCATAAGCTGTCATTATATTCTGCAAGGCATTTCTGAAAAGACAGAAAAGGGGGGAAATCACATCCCCTTTTATTTCTTTTAAAAAAATAATAATACAGTAAAGTACAAAAAATATATAATCACCATATATACATTATTCAGAATTAAACAGTCCACAGCCAAAAGGAAAGGAAGTTAGACTGGGATGCCCTTCACTGACAAACTTTGTCTCAGCTAAGAATTCTATTTTACAAACAGATCTAGACACATTTTTCTTTGCATTATTTTCCGGGATTTAGAGGCAAGACCATATGTGTATAAAAGCTGGACCCAAGTAGATCTGTAATGTAGGAGCCTATAAAACAGGGGTTTTAATGCCCCAGTTAAAACTTCCCGGGATTCCCTTGTGGCTCAGCTGGCAAATAATCCGCCTGCAATACGGGAGACCTGGGTTTGATCCCTGGATTGGGAAGATCTCCTGGAGACAGGAAAGGCTATGCACTCCAGTATTCTGGCCTGGAGAATTCCATGGACTGTATAGTCCATGGGGTAACAAAGAGTCGAACAGGACTGAGTGACTTTCACTTCGCTTCACTTCGTATAGTCCATGGGCTCTCAAAGAGTCAGGCATGACTGAATGACTTTCAGTTCACTTCACTTAAAACTCCCCACTGACAGTAATTCTAGAATAGCATTTATTTTTCTTACTCTGAAGAAATGAGGTACTTTAACCATAAGTACTTGAGCTTCCCCTTTGAATAAAGACAAATTTTGAACTTTGGTGAAGCTTATTCAGTGTTTATGGCTGGGACCGAATTCAGTTTGAACACTCATGAGCTGTGTGACTTCATTTTTTTTAAAAGGCCCTTTCTAAACAAGAGATGCAATCTGCTGGATGACAAAGAGGTTGTGGAGATGGATCTGGCAACTTTATGGGTCATGGAGGAAACTTTGGAGGTGGTGGACGTAACTTTGGCCGTGGTGGAAACTTTGGTGGAAAAGGAGGCTATGGTGATGGAGGTGGTGGCAGCAGAGGGAGTTATGGAGGAGGTGATGGTGGATATAATGGATTTGGAGGTGATGGTGGCACCTGTGGCGGTGGTCCTGCTTATGGTAGTAGAGGAGGCTATGGCGGTGGTGGACCAGGATATGGAAACCAAGGTGGTGGATATGGTGGTCGTGGTGGAGGATATGATGGTTACGATGAAGGAGGACATTTTGGAGGTAACTATGGTGGTGGTGGAAACTATAATGATTTTGGAAATTATAATGGACAACAGCAATCAAATTATGGACCCATGAAAGGGGGCAGTTTTGGTGGAAGAAGCTCGGCAGTCCCTATGGTGGCGGTTATGGATCTGGTGGTGGAAGTGGTGGATATGGTAGCAGAAAATTCTAAAAACTCAGAAGAAAAGGGCTACAGTTCTTAGTATGAGAGAGAGCAAGAAGTTATCAGGAGAGCTGCAAGTTACTTTGAGACAGTCATCCCAAATGCGTTAGAGAAACTGTAAAAATCTGCCACAGAAGGAACGATGATCTATAGTCAGAAAAGTTACTGCAGCTTAAACAGGAAACCCTTCTGTACCGGACTGTTATACCCACAGTTTGCAAAAAGTGCAGCTATTGATTAATGCAATGTAATGTCAATTAGATGTTACATTCCTGAGGTCTTTTATCTGTTGTAGCTTTGTCTTTTTCTTTTTGTTACATCAGGTATATTGCCCTGTAAATTGTGGTAGTGGTACCAGAAATAAAAAATTAGGGAATTTTTAACTTTTCAAAAAAAAAAAATGTTTCTGTTTCCCTCCAGCAGTGTTCACACAGAGTTTATGTCTTTATACCAACAATTTTTTTAAAAACATGGGCTAAGAAGGAAATAAAAGATTTTGTTGTCTTTTACTGTATAAGTGGATTCAATGACCTAGGTTTTGTTTTTTTGTTTTTTTTTTTTTTACTGCACCGAGTCTTAGCGGCAGCATGTGGGCTCCAGTTCCCTGACCAGGTATTGAACCCAGGGCCTCTGCATTGGGAGCACAGAGTCTTAGCCACTGGACCACTGGGGAAGTCCCTCAATGGCCTAGTTAAGCAAAAGACTAGCAGAAGATTTTTTTTTAAATATTATACATACTCTTATCACATCATAATTTTATCATATTTTAACTTGAATGACTTCTCCCATGTTATTCTAGATATATATTAAACTAATGTTTTTATTTAAAAAGACTGTGCTACAGAATAGCCTATCAAGAGAATGAAATATATCTGTAGGATTTTTCAATGAAATATTAACTTTGTACCATAACAACTTGCATTGTAAATCTGATAGAAATCAGGAGTAAATGAAATTTATACGTAAATTATTTTCAAACCTGCTAATCCATTGTTACAAAAACAATAAGACATCACTGACATTTATGAGGTGCTTATTGTGTCCCAGCCATAGTATTACACATCTCACAAATTCATTACTCATTTATTTTTCACAACAACTTCAATACCTGGAAAACAGGGGATTGTTAAAACCAGAAAGCCAGGGTTAATCACTTTTGAAATCACTTTTACATTCTTTGTAAGTAATAGGAACAGCCTCTAGTCATGTGTTTACTTTGATGGTGATGTAATTGGTGTTTTCCATATTATAGAATCTGAAGAAAAACCACTGCATTCTAGCGTAGTGCACTTCTCCAAATCCCTAATCCATGAGTTAAGGATTGAGTCTCCAAGGGGCAGCATAGGCCTAGTGGCTAAGATTGTCCCTAAAGGGCTTTCCTCATGGCTCAGATAGTACAGAAAAGAATCTGCCTGCAATGCAGGAAACCTGAGTTTGATCCCTGGATTGGAAAGATACCCTGGAGAAGGGAATGGCTACACCCACTCCAGTATTCTTGCCTGGAGAATTCCATGGACAGAGGAGCCTGGCAGGCTATAGTCCATAGAGTCTCACAAAGAGTCAGACATGACTAAGCAACTTTCACTTTCAAAGGGCAGATAGCCTAGTAGCTAAGATTATGGGCACTGGAGCCAGGGGCCAGACTCCCAGGATTCAATCCCAGCTCAACCAGTGACAATCTGTATGTCTCTAACAAAGTTCCCCAACTTAATTGTACCTTCATTTCCTCAAATGTAAAACAGTGAAAAGAACAGATCTACTCCTTGGAGCTGGGGTGAGCATTGAATACTTTGATCCCTGTGAAGCCCTTAAAACAGTACTTGCCTTCCAAAGCAGTGACTACTCTTATTTCTATTGCCTATTTAAGATTCACAGTGCACAAGTAAGTTTACTGGCAATGTTACAATGTCTGAGTTTCTTCATGGTGATGGAGATGACCACTGGCAGAGGCAAATCTGGGAAACCTTCCAATGAAGGAAATGCTTTCATGGAATTTGTGTGATGACCTGAGAACAGCCACAGTAGGTGGCCTTGGATGTAGCCCTGATCTGACCTGGCACCGTCCATGTCAAATGCCAGTTCTCTGCATAGTTCTAGAGTATTGCAGTATTTATAATATACTGATTTAGACACAACCAAGATGCCTTCAATTGGTAAGTGGGTAAATGGATAAACTGTGCTACCTACAGAGAATAGAATATTAGTGCTGAAAAGAAATGAGCTATCAAGCCATGAAAAGACATGGAGGGACCATAAATGCATATTACTAAGTGAAAGAAGCTAATATGAGAAGGCTATGTACTGTCTGATTCCAGTTATGTAACGTTTTGGAAAAGGCAAAACTATGGAGAAAGTAGAAAGATTGTTAGAGACTGGGCAGAGATGAGTAGACAGAGCCTAGAGGATGTTTTAGGGACATGAAAATACTCTGTGTGATACTGTAATGATAATAGATGTCATTATGTATTTGTCCAAAGCCATAGAGTTTACAACACCAAGAATGAATCCTAAGGTAAGCTATGCACTTTAGATGATTATCATATATCCATTTAGTTTCATCTTTGGTAAAAAAAAAAAAATGTACAGTTCTGATAAGTGATGCTGACAACAGTGGAGAAGCTATACAGATGTGGGGGTAAGGGTTATATGAGAAATTTCTGTACTCTCCTCTCAATTTTATTGGAAACCTGTAACTGCTCTAAAAAATAAAGTGTTTAAAAAATTAAGCCAGGATTTGAACCAATGTGGTAAAAGTATTGAACCCCGGAGTCCCTACTTCCAATTACTATTCTACCAGTAAGTATGTAAATCCCTTAGCATGCCTGAAATTGCAAACCTAAGAATAGCAAAAATCGTATCTTTCAGATTCAAGAAAGATGATCTTTATTAATATCAGTCTTGGTCACATAGCTCTGGGTTGACAATATTTTTCTTTTTAAACAGACAGTAATGCAGGCTGTACTGGACCTCCTAGAGATGGAAGCAAATGAACAGAAGAGTCCTAATTATGGGCTCTTACTACTTTGGGCTTCTCTGTCCAATACTGTCCCTGTAAGTATATTAGTAAAGGCAGGCATGCATTTCTGTCTACTGTGCTTTCAGTTTTTCCCTTCATTTTTCTTCCTTTTTTATCATTTATTTATTTATCCCTTTATTTTTGGCTGTGTCGGGTCTTTGCTGCTGTGCGGACTTTTATCTGGTTGCAGAGAGCGGGAGCTACTCTCTCGTTGAGGTGTGTGGGCTTCTCATTACAGTGGCTTCCCCTGCTGCAGAACACAGACTCTAGCATGCAGGCTTCAGCAGCTCCCAGACTCTAGAGCACCCGCTCAGGAGCTGTGGTGCATGGGCTTCGTTGCTCCACGGCCTGTGGGATCTTCCTGGACCAGGGATGGTACCTGTGTCTCCCTGCATTGGCAGGTAGATTCTTTACTAGGGAATTTAAAATTAAAAAAAAAAATTTTTTTTCACATGTTATGGGGCAGAAAATGACTGTAATGGATTTGGTTGTGAGATAGGAAAACAAAACTAAGTGCCTAAGGAAATCTGTTAAGATCACAGAGGAGGCACAGCAGAGACCTGAAGTGCACTCTGTTCTTCGTAAGGCAGCATGCAAGAGGCTAAGGGAAGAATTTGCACTTTGGGGTCAGATGTGACAGCACTTGTGTGTGGAGCATTTCTGTGCTTCCTATGTTGGGCAACATGCTTAATATCAGTGCTGCAAAGATGAGTAAGTCTTGACCCCTGCCTTTTATTGGGGAGAGAGTAGATAAATGGGTAGTTCAGTTAAAATTGAGCTGAATCCAGGTATCCTAGCCACAGCATAGGATCTTATGGAGGTAACAGACTCTGATCCTCCATTCTCTTATTGGTAAAAAGGGATAGTAAAACTCCTAGTATGGTCCTAGATTTGAGCCTTTTAATAATCCGTAACTCTCATTTTTCTACAAGATTATTGTGAGGATTCAGGGAGATAAACCAGCTGCTACCCAGGGATCATGAGTTCTTTGTCTTCCCTTGAACCCGTTCTCCTTCCGTGTATCATTTCTGTTGGGATGATGTAGACCTGAAGCTTGTCCATGAGTGGAGCTGGTGACATTAGAACTCACCATACTTCTAAAGAAAGAGGAGTTGTGTTTTTTTTTTTTTTCCTTTTGCAGTCACAGATAAGATTTGTCATAGCAGAAGGATACAAAGCAAAATCAGCAAAGGAAAAAGGGGAGCTGGGGAGGATGGAGTCCAGGGAGAACCAGGTGCAAGCTTCCAAGAGTCTTCTCCCTGCAGAGTCACGCAAGATACATATCATTCCTCCAGCAATTAAGTTGTGACAAACTTTGGGAAGTGTTATGAACCAGGGAAGCTCATTAGAGACTCAGTGTCCAAGATTTTCTTGGGGGCGTTGATCACAAAAGCGCCCTCTGCCTAGCATCATCGACATTCCAGACTCTCAGAAGGAAAGCAGGTATTCCCTATAAGCCTCGTTGTTTGCACAAAAATGTAGTTGCACTGAGCCCCTCTTAGAAGTTCAGGTGACGGGGATGAGAACAGAGATTTTTGAACTGTTTCCTTTTAAAACTGTTATGAATTAGAATAACGCTACAAGACTTGTCTGACACTTGATGATTGATGCACAACCATTTCCTGTGTCAGGAGGATTTTATGTTAGCTTAAGTTGCACTTATATAATTTGAGAGTTTAAAGGTTAAACTTTTTATGTGTTTGTTTTCTACTAAACAGGAACTTTTAACCCATGTATAATGTTAAATGTATTCTTTTTTTTCTTCTAACAAATAGAAATAAGATGTGTTAAGTATTATTTGTTACTCCTTCCTCAGGCAAAAGTTGTGGAAGGCTTTCTAAGTATCAATGTTTTGGTTTCCTGTAACCCATTATAAAGAAAGTGAAAGTTGCTCAGTCATGTCCAATTCTTTGCGAGCCCATGGACTATATAGTCCATGGATTCTCTAGGCCAGAATACTGAAGTGGGTAGCTGTTCCCTTCTCCAGGAGATCTTCCCAACCCAGGAATCAAGCTGGGGTCTCCAACATTGCAGGTGGATTCTTTACCAGCTGAACCACAAGGGAAGCGCAAGAATACTGGAGTGGGTAGCCTATCCCTTCTCCAGTGGATCTTCCCAACCCAGGAATCAAGCCGGGGTCTCCTGCACTGCAGGTGGATTCTGTAAAGAGCAGAAATAGAAATTCTGGCTTCTCTGTTCAAGTGTGTGTCAGTCACTAAAATATATATTTCATCTAGGGTAGGAGAAAGTAAAAATAGTCTACCCTCTCCCTTTCTTTACGTACCTCTAATACTATTCTCTGATTTTTCCTTACGCAGTTCTTTTGGAAACTGATGAAGCTATAGCAAAACTAAAAGGCAGATATCAAAAGCAACTCCCCAAGCAGCAACAAAACAGTCACTCCTGTCATAGGATTAATTTTCAAGATCTCATTAGAAAGGACCCCCTGGAAGAAAGGGACACAAAGCCCCATTGATCTGACCCAGGGGAAGTCAGTTTTTTTGGAATCTGTTCCTGGCACTGGTGTGAAAGAATTTAAATCAATAATTTCAGAAAGCAAGTGTCTGACGATCAGTGAAAGTTCTGTCTTTACTGGTTCTTGTTGGCACTTCCAAGAGGCAGCTGGCGTGCAGGCAGAGACCCTGAACTGGCTTTCGAGTCAAGACCAATGCCAAATCCCAGCGCCATATGACAGTGGGCCAATTGTTTAACTGCGAGCCATAGTGTCCATATCTATAAGATAGGATGAATGTTATCTGCCTCATAGGATATTGTGAGCATTATGTTTTTAAGGAGTGGAAAGTGCCTTATAGTCCCTGGCTCGAAAAGCATTCACTTTCTTTCTTATAAAAAGCAACACCATTGTTTCAATCAGTCATTTTGTTCAGTGGCCCACTAATAATGAACTGCCTTGGCGTCCAAAACTTGACCTCTCTGATGCCCTAGGGTGGGAGTAGCTGCTGCTGTTCCCAGCAGTGGCCTGGAGAGCCTCCAAAAGCCCTGCCAGAGGTGTGGATTATGGGGCCTGTGCTTCCCTGGTGCCTAGATCAAATTCTACTCTCTGCTGTGTCTCAAGGTCCATGGAACTCAGAGCTCAGGCATCAGATGGGCTTGGTACGGGGCACCAGGAGGCTCTTTTATGAGACCAAGGTCTTGGTGAACTTCGGTGGACTGGTCCAAGATATTAACCACAATTTATGAAATTATTTCTATAGGAAACCCAAATCCAAAGTCCAAGAAATTCCTGACTACCAAATAAACTTTTCAGGAACATTGTTCCAAACCAATCTCAAAAGTTGGCATTTTACCTTTTCAATCTGCTTCTCTGAAGCTCTTTCTAAACACTTTCAGTCGTGACGATCCTCCACCCCTCCCCATCCCCCACTCAATTCCCACAGCATTTATTGTCTGTGCCATCTGCTGCCTGTATATTTAGCTCATTTTTTTCTCTTGTATCTCTCTCATACTTTGAACAGATGTGAGAGTCCTTTGGGCAGGAAGTATGCCTTCTGTAAGTTTTGTGTTTACCGTGGTTGATGGAAGACTGGCTGGCTGGTTGTAGAGATTCCACCAATATTTGTTAAGTGTTTCCTCTGTTGGTTGGTTTGTTTTAATTTGGCTGTGCTGGGTCTTAGCTGTGCACACAGGATCTTCGGTCTTGGTCATGCCATGTGGAATCCTCAGTTGCAGCATGCGAACTCTTAGCTGTGGCATATGAGAGCTAATGCCCAGACCAGGGATCCAACCTGGGCCCGCTGCCTCGGGAGCTCAGAGTCTTAGCCACTGGATAAGCGGGGACGCCTCCTAGTAAATCTAGTTCTGAATGGAAAAGCAAAGGAGGCTGAAAAACATGCTCAGTCCATCTTGTCCCTGACTCAACAGGCAGAGCTTTCCTCCCCATCTCTTCTTTCCTGTGTTCTTACCTTTTCAAGATGATGGAAAGGCATTTTGGTGGCTGCTTCTGAAGCTCAGTGAGTCCAGTGGTCCTTCTTTTTCCCCAGCCCTTACCATGTATGTGACCCCTCTGACAAAACGTGAACTGGTACTTTTGGGAGAAGTGTTGAACTCTTTTGCCAAATGTGGTGCACGACAATCCCAGGGTCATATATTCTTACTCGTTAACTCAGTCGTGTGTATAAACCTGTTACGCACCATTGCTCTTCTCTGTGCCTTTCTGTTTAAAAGAGTGATCTTTTAAATTTAAAAGATTTTATGTAGACTATAATATAGATTTTTAGAAGAAAATCTGTTAAGAAAAGAGGCATCAAAGACAGTAACTAACACCACTGTACAACCATTTATAGTTTAACTGAATTCCTTGAGTTTGCTTTAAAAATGAGTAATAGCCAATTTTAGTCAATCTCTAAAACTGCAATTAACCACATAAAACTTTAAACCCCTCTTTTGTAGAAGTGAAAATATATGCAGTATTACTAAGATGTATTTTTCCCCCACTTGAACTCTGAGTCTTTAATTAACAAGTCCTACTGTATAGCATAGGGAACTATATTCAATATCTTGTATAAACCTTAATGGAAAACATATGAAAATATATGTAATATTGTATTAATTTCTGCTGTACAGCAAAGTGGCTTAGTTGTATACACATGTATACATGCTTCCCATGTTGATCAATGTTAAAGAATTCACCTGCCAAGCAGGAGACACAAGAGACACAGGTTCAATCCCTGGGTTGGGAAGATCCCCTGGAGGAGGAAATGGCAACCCACCCCAGTATTCTTGCCTGGAGAATCCCAGGAACAGAGGAGCCTGGTGGGCTCCAGTCCATGCAGTCACAAAGAGCCGGACACGACTGCAGCAACTGAGCATGCATGCACCCTCATATATACATATATATACACAAATATATACAACTAAATCACTTTGCTGTACAGCAGAAATTAACTCAACATTATAAATTGATTTTACTTCAATACGATAAATTTTTTAAAAAGATGGATTGAGTATGGAGTGTCTATTAATTAAATCCAGTAATTCCAGTAATTCAGCACTTCCCCTATAGATAATGGAGAAAGGGCCCGTGTTGGGAGAAGGTGATGAGAGCTCACTGAGCATGTTTCCTCTGAAAATGAACTAGTTGCTATCTTGGGTAAGTGTGTCCTAATCCGAATACATCACACAAAGTGAGTGGGTCTTGGGCTTGTAGAGGCCTCAATTCTCCGTTCACTTTGCTTATGTAGACAGTGCCGTGTTTATCCCCACAGTATCAGTTTACTGTCACAAAGGGGACAGCAATGAGTAGGATGGAATTTGGTTTTGTATTGTGAAGAAGGCTGAGTGCCGAAGAATTGATGCTTTTGAACTGTGGTGTTGGAGAAGACTCTTGAGAGTCCCTTGGACTGCAAGGAGATCCAACCAGTCCATTCTGAAGGAGATCAGCCCTGGGATTTCTTTGGAAGGAATGATGGTAAAGCTGAAACTCCAGTACTTTGGCCACCTCATGTGAATAGTTGACTGATTGGAAAAGACTCTGCTGCTGGGAGGGTTTGGGGGCAGGAGGAGAAGGGGACGACAGAGGATGGGATGGCTGGATGGCGTCACTGACTCGATGGACGTGAGTCTGAGTGAACTCTGGGAGTTGGTGATGGACAGGGAGGCCTGGCGTGCTGCGATTCATGGGGTCGCAAAGAGTCGAACACGACTGAGCGACTGAACTGAACTGAAGCACTTCCAATGGCACCCCCACGCCAGTACTCTTGCCTGGAAAATCCCTTGGGCAGAGGAGCCTGGTAGGCTGCAGTCCATGGGGTCGCTAAGAGTCGGATACAACTGAGCGACTTCCCTTTCACTTTTCACTTGCATGCATTGGAGAAGGAAATGGCAACCCACTCCAGTGTTCTTGCGTGGAGAATCCCAGGGACGGGGGAGCCTGGTGGGCTGCTGTCTACGGGGTCGCACAGGGTCAGGCACAACTGAAGCGACTTAGCAGTTAGCAAGCACTGCCCTGGTGGCTCAGTCAGTAAAGAATCCACCTGCAATGCAGGAGGCCTAAGTTCGATCCCTGGGTTGGGAAGATCCTCTGGAGGAGGGCATGGCAACCCATTCCAATATTCTTGCTTGGAGAATCCCCATGGACGGAGGAGCCTGGCAGGCTGCAGTCCATGGGCTCGCAAAGAGTTGGATGCGACTGAGTGACTAAACACAAGCACTTCCTTTCAGTTGCTGCTCTTCCTCTTCTGACCACAGAGGGGAGCATTGGGATCATTTAAAGATGCTTAGCATTCTCAGGACGGACAAAAAAACTTGAATGACATAAAGTGTTAGACATCGGAGTCTTTTCAGGATTGGTTTTCCTAGATAAATTCTTTCACAATCTGTGTTTACAAAAAAAAAAAAAAAAAAGGATGAAAGGGAAATGCAAGCTTCTGTTAATGATTTGGTATTTTTTCTTTAATATGTAATCTAAAATAGAAGCAAAAGCATCTACCTGAACTAAGGGAAAATTTTTTTGTTTTTCAATTGAATTGTAGTCTATTTGGGGCTTCCCAGGCCCTTCAGTAGATGAAAATTGCCTGCAGTGCAGGAGACACCAGAGATGTGGGTTCAATCCCTGGTCGGGAAGATCCCCTGGAGGAGGTCTTGGCAACCCACTCCGGTAGTTTATTTACTATATTGTTATAGTTTTAGGTGTACAGCATAGTGATTCAGTATTTTTTCAGCATATACTTCATGATATGTTATTGCAAGATAATGGGTATAATTTCCTGTGCTGCCCAGTACATCCTGTTGCTTATCTATCTTAGTAATTTGTATCTGTTATCCTTTGCCTTCTCTCCATGCTTTCTATATCTATGTTTGTTTTTCCTGTACATTCATTTGTTTTGTTTTCTTTTTAGATTCTACATACAGGTGATATCATACAGTATTTGCTTGTCTCTGTCTGACTTATTTCCCTAAGCACAATATTCTCTAGGTCCAACCATGGTGCTGCAAATGGCAGTATTTCATTCTTTTCATGGCTGAGTAATATTCTATTGTATATATGTACTACATCTTCTTAATCCAATCATCTGTTAATGGGTGATTGGGTTGCATCTATGTCTTGGCTATAGTAAATGATGCTGCTATCAACATTGGGGTACATGTGTTTTTTTGAATTAGTATTTTCATATTTTCTGGATCTATACCCAGGAATGGAATTTTTGGCTCCTATGATAGTTCTAGTTTTATTTTTATAAGCAACCTCCATACTGTTCTCCGTACTGGCCGCAGCAGTTTACATTCGCAGCAGCAGTGTACAAGGGTTCCATTTCCTCCACATCCTCTCCAGCATTTGCTATTTGTAGACTTTTTGATGACAGTCATTCTGACCAGTGTGAGGGGATGTTTCATTGTAGTTTTGATTTACATTTCTCTAGTAATTAGTAATGTTGAGCCTCTTGTTCATGTGCTTGTTAGCCATCTGTATGTCTTTGATGTTTAGCAGTATAATTTTATTGGTTGGTAGTATTTTCTTGGTTGTGCTATTTTATTATACCACAATGAGGAAAGATGTGAAATAATTTTGTTTGGCCTAGAGCGAGAACTTGCAAACATACTGTGTTCAGTAATACTCTATAAACTTGCAAGCATCCTTGCTCAATGGGGTGTGAAAGAACCCTAATTTTTGGTATTAAGTTTATGAGGTTTTACATATAGTTTCTGAAGCTTATTTAAAATTACCGTGTTTCGTTTGCAGAGTATATGATTTGCTAATTTATTTGTGTTTCAAAGAGATTGAATCTTTAAAAATGTCTTTGTTTTGGACTAACTTGCTTAAGTGTCATAACTTGTTGTTTCTAAAATTCGAATATGCGCTGGTATAATATTTTATACTGTATATAAGTAAAATAAAAAATCCTGATTTTCCCATTATTTTTGTAGTGAAGATAGTTTACTCTGTATAAACAATATAGTAAAGTGGCAGAATAAAATTGTAAAGTTAACCCCTCAGAGATATATAACATCTCTTTGTTCATAACATCCAGTTGTTTTCAAAGATACTCTTTACTAACATGTTTTTAAGTTTAACTTCAATATTTTAACTGTTTGTGGCTAATCCTATGTATTCTTTTGTTCACATTCAAAGAAGGTTATATTTTTTGACAAATGTTTTTCTTTTCAAGGTTGCATTTTGGACATTTGCATTTGTCCTCTCTCATCCCAATATCCACAGGACCATTATGGAAGGCATATCGTCTGTATTTGGCACAGCAGGTACTAACACTGAATTAAATTGCATAATTGCAGTTACATCTAATAATGTGTGCTTGTCACGTATTCTGGGCAAAGTTAAATGCCCATAATTTAATAGAATTTCAAAATAATCCAAATTGAACATTATTTATATGTTTCAAAAATAAGTTGATCAGGTAGAATCTTAGAATTTAATTACTGTCAAGGTTTTAGAATTCATCTGGACCAACTCCCTTGTTTCCAAATAATGAAACAGAGAGATTATAATTTGCCCAACTTTCCTGTTTAAACACAAGTGTAGTACACAGGGCTTTTCTTCTAATCTCCTGGCCCATTGCCTCAACTGAACCCCAAGTCCATAGTTTTGGAATTCAGGATTTTCCAGATTTTATAAAAGTAATATGGTACATATTCCTTATGCTACTTAGCTGTACTAATGGGATATGGATGTTAGTTCCAAAGGAACTTTTAGAATGTTATAATTTTAAAAGGTTTTATGGCTTTGAACTGCAGGTAGAGATTTCTACTTTGCCATTTTAGATCAGATTTGAGCTCCTCACTTGTCATCTGTTTAAAAAAAAAAACAAAAACACAAGCTTGAATGGAGAAAATTCCAGTCCTTGTTTATTTAGCATTATTTTACCTGTTTGAGAGTGGATTTACAAAAAAAAAAAAAAACCACTTTAATATGTCAAATTATATATTCTGATGTGAAAAAGAAACAATAAATGACGTGATACTCTTGGAAGAACACAAAATAATAACAGGGCAAAGTGGTGTGATGACAATTAAGTTATTCCCTTCTCCCCTTTGTGATTGCTGAAAATATTTTATTTGGATTTTTAAACTTATTTTGACTACTTCCTTTCAAGTGAAGCCAAAAATCAAATTGGCTTGGCCAACATGGGTATAGAAGCCGTATTGCCTCTGAGATTTGAGTGTGAATCGGCCACTGCTAGGTCATATTTCATGGAAGTGATGAGCATTAGAATCATTGAGTCCCGCCGACACTAACAAGTTAGATTCTGGAGATATTAGAGTGGTGGATGTAAGACAAGATGACTTGCGTTTATGGAGCTCGTATCTGCAAATCTAACGGAAATGTGCGTGCTTGCGTGTCTATAGATGACAAAGGGAATGCATCCTTGATCATCACATACTCTCCTTTGTCTTACCAGAGTCTTCCCCTGACACAGTGTTCTCCAAATTCCTGGTCTTTCAGAAATAGAAAGGTAGTAAGGGTGGTGGTTGGGATAATATAAGAAGCCTACCTGACCCAAAGCCTACAATAGAAGCATAATACTAATCAAAATTTTTACTGTGTTTGAATCTTGAACTCTAAAATGCAATTCTAAAGGAGAAAGACAAAATCTTTTGTCTTTTTCTATATTCCTGTTTTAGAGACTGTGCTTCCCTGGTGGCTCGGAGGTTAAAGCATCTGCCTGCAATGCGGGAGACCTGGGTTCGATCCCTGGGTTGGGAAGATCCCCTGGAGAAGGAAATGGCAACCCACTCCAGTATTCTTGCCTGGAGAATCCCATGGACGGAGGAGCCTGGTGGGCTACAGTCCACGGGGTTGCAAAGAGTTGGACATGACTGAGCGACTTCACTTTCACGTCACTTTATTCTCCTGCAGTCCATGGGGTCGCTAAAAGTCGAACACGACTGAGCGACGTCACTTGCTCTCTTCACTTTTATGCATTAGAGAAGGACATGGCAACCCACTCCAGTGTTCTTGTCTGGAGAATCCGAGGGACGGAGGAGCCTGGTGGGCTACCATCCATGGGGTCGCACAGAGTCGGACACGACTGAAGCGACTTAGCAGCAGCAGCAGGCTTCCCAGGGGGTGCTAGTGGTAAAGAACCCTCCTGCCAGGGTAGGAGATGTAAGAGATGTAGGTTTGATCCCTGTGTTGGGAAGATCCCCTGGAACAGGGTATGGCAATCCACTTCAGTATTCTTGCCTGGAGAATACCCATGGACAGCTGAGCCTGGTGGGCTACAGTCCATACGGTCACACAGAATCAGACAAGACTGAAGCAACTTAGCATGAACACATTCCCCTCTAATAGGAAAAAAAAAAAACAAAAAAAAACCTTCAAATAGGTACCAGTGTACTAGCTATATTGTGTCAGTGCTTTCAATTATAAACTAAAAGTTTATAAAGAGTCTTCAAGAGTCTTATAAAGACTCTTGTAGAATTGAAATTAGTCTATAATGTATCAAACATTTTTTGCCATGCTTATACAGAATCAGTTCATGTCAATTCATAAATATGATATAGCAGTTCAAGAATTTAGATAATGGGAGAGGAAGCCACAGATCTTTGGAAGTTGCTATCAGGGGAGATACCCAAATGCCCAAACAAAGGATCCTGTCAAAGGAAGAACGTTAAAAGGGATGAAATAACCTGATACAGCATGCCATTTCTCCGATTTTTATGCTTTTTTCTTTTAGAAGATTGCCTCTTCCTTCTTTGAAGATGTCTTTAGTGAATTTCCAACTCAGAATCTCACTAGCCTCACCACTCATGCCTCATCTCAGACATCTTCCCCAACTTTCTCATACAATAAGTCTTAGGGTAAAGCTGCTATTAAATACTTGGTCCTTTATGTCTGGCTTATTTCATTTGATATAATGTTATGTTTTGTATGATGATGTTTTAGATTAGCTGATTTTCATGTTTCAACCCCCTTACATTCCTGAGATACATCTTTTAACTGAGATAATTCAGTTAAAACATATGATTTTTAAATATGTTGCTGGATTCAGTCTGTTAGTATTTTGTTGAGGAATTTTGCATCTTTTATTAATAACATATACTGATTTATAGTTTTCTTTTTTGTGATATCTTTGTCTAGTTTGCTATCAGAATCAGTTCAGTTAAGTCACTCAGTTATGTCTGACTCTTTGCAACCCAATGGACTGCAGCACGCCAGGCTTCCCTGTCCATCACCAACTCCCGGAGCTTACTCGAACTCATGTCCATCAAGTTGGTGATGCCATCCAACCATCTCATCCTGTGTCGTCCCCTTCTCCTCCCACCTTCAGTCTTTTCCAGCATCAGGGTCTTTTCCAGTGAGTCAGTTTTTCGCATTGGGTGGCCAAAATATTGGAGTTTCAGCTTAGGCATTAGTCCTTCCAATGAATATTCAGGAAAGATTTCCTTTAGGATGGACTGGTTGGATCTCCTTGCAATCCAAGGGACTCTCAAGAGTCTTCTCCAATACCACAGTTCAAAAGCATCATTTCTTCAGCACTCAGCTTTTTTTATAGTCCAATTCTCACATCCATACATGACTACAGGAAAAACCAGAGCCTTGACTAGATGGACCTTTGTTGGCAAAGTAATGTCTCTGCTTTTGAATATGCTGTCTAGTTTTGTCATAGCTTTTCTTCCAAGGAGTAAGTGTCTTTTAATTTCATGGCTGCAATCACCGTCTGCAGTGATTTTAGAGCCCAAGAAAATAAAGTCTGACACTGTTTCCATTGTTTCCCCATCTATTTACCATGAAGTGATGGGACCAGATGCCATGATCTTCGTTTTCTGAATGTTGAGCTTTAAGCTAACTTTTTCACTCTCCTCTTTCACTTTGATCAAGAGGCTTTTTAGTTCCTCTTCACTCTGTGCCATAAGGGTGGTGTCATCTGCCTATCTGAGGTTATTGATATTTCTCCCAGCAATCTTGGTTCCAGCTTGTGCTTCTTCCAGTCCAGCATTTCTCATGATGTACTCTGCATATAAATTAAATAAGCAGGGTGACAGTATACAGCCTTGATGTACTCCTTTTCCTATTTGGAACCAGTCAGTTGTTCCATGTCCAGTTCTAACTGTTGCTTCCTGACCTGCATATAGGTTTCTCAAGAGGCAGGTTAGGTGGTCTGGTATTCCCATCTCTTTAAGAATTTTTCACAGTTTTTTGTGATCTACACAGTCAAAGGCTTTGGCATAGTCTATAAAGCAGAAATCAATGTTTTTCTGGAACTCTCTTGCTTTTTCGATGAACCAGAGGATGTAGGCAATTTGATCTCTGTTTCCTCTGCCTTTTCTAAAACCAGCTTGAACATCTAGAAATTCATGGTTCATGTACTGCTGAAGCCTGACTTGGAGAATTTTGAGCATTACTTTACCAGCGTGTGAGATGAGTGCAGTTGTGCAGTAGTTTGAGCATTCTTTGGCATTGCCTTTCTTTGGGATTGGAATGAAAACTGACCTTTTCCAGTCCTGTGCCCACTGCTGAGTTTTCCAAATTTGCTGGCATATTGAATGCAGCACTTTCACAGCATCATCTTTCAGGATTTGAAATAGCTCAATGGGAATTCCATCACCTCCACTAGTTTTGTTCATAGTGATGCTTTCTAAGGCCCACTTGACTTCACATTCCAGGATGTCTGGCTCTAGGTGAGTGATCATACCATCGTGATTATCTGGGTCATGAAGTTCTTTTTTGTACAGTTCTTCTGTGTATTCTTGCTATCTCTTCTTAATATCTTCTGCTTCTGTTAGGTCCAGACCATTTCTGTCCTTTATCGAGCCCATCTTTGCATGAAATGTTCCCTTGGTATCTCTAATTTTCTGGAAGAGATCTCTAGTCTTTCCCATTCTGTTGTTTTCCTCTATTTCTTTCCATTGATTGCTAAGGAAGGCTTTCTTATCTCGTCTTGCTATTCTTTGGAACTCTGCATTCAGATGCTTATATCTTTCCTTTTCTGCTTTGGTTTTCACTTCTCTTCTTTTCACAGCTATTTGTAAGGCCTCCTCAGACAGCCATTTTGCTTTTTGCATTTCTTTTCCATGGGGATGGTCTTGATCTCTGTCTCCTGTACAATGACATGAACCTCATTCCATAGTTCATCAGGCACTCTGTCTATCAGATCTAGTCCCTTAAATCTATTTCTCACTTCCACTATATAATCATAAGGGATTTGATGTAGGTCATACCTGGATGGTCTAGTGGTTTTCCCTACTTTCTTCAATTTAAGTCTGAATTTGCCAATAAGGAGTTTATGATCTGAGCCACAGTCAGCTCCTGGTCTTGTTTTTGCTGACTGTATAGAGCTTCTCCATCTTTGGCTGCAAAGAATATAATCAGTCTGATTTCGGTGTTGACCATCTGGTGATGTCCATTTGTAGAGTCTTCTCTTGTGTTGTTGGAAGAGGGTGTTTGCTATGACCAGTGTGTTCTCTTGGCAAAACTCTATTAGCCTTTGCCCTGCTTCATTCCGTGCTCCAAGGCCAAATTTGCCTGTTACCCCAGGTGTTTCTTGACTTCCTACTTTTGCATTCCAGTCCCCTATAATGAAAAGGACATCTTTTTTGGACGTTATTTCTAGAAGGTCTTGTAGGTCTTCATAGAACCGTTCAACTTCAGCCTCTTCAGCATTACTGGTTGGGGGCATAGGCTTGGATTACCGTGATGTTGATTGGTTTGCCTTGGAAACAACAGAGATCATTCTGTCATTTTTGAGATTGTATCCAAGTACTGCATTTCGGAGTCTTTTGTTGACCATCATGGCTACTCCATTTCTTCTAAGGGATTCCTGCCCGCAGTAGTAGATATAATGGTCATCTGAGTTAAATTCACCCATTCCAGTCCATTTTAGTTTGCTGATTCCTAGAATGTCAATTTTTACTCTTGCCATCTCCTATTTGACCACTTCCAATTTGCCTTGATTCATGGACCTGACATTCCAGTTTCCTGTAATGTAAGTAAAGAGCTCTTTACTTCATCAGACCTTGCTTCTATCACCAGTCACATCCACAGCTGGGTATTGTTTTTGCTTTGGCTCCATCCCTTCATTCTTTCTGGAGTTATTTCCCTACTGATCTCCAGTAGCATATTGGGCACCTACTGACCTGGGGAGTTCCTCTTTCAGTATCCTATCATTTTCCCTTTTCATACTGCTCAGTCATGCCTAACTCAGTCAGTTGCTCAGTCATGCCCAACTCTTTGTGACCCCATGGACTGCAGCCCACCCGCCTCCTCTGTCCATGAGATTCTCCAGGCAAGGATACTGGAGTAGGTTACCATTTCCCTCTCCAGGGGATCTCCCTGACCCAGGGATTGTACCAGGTCTCCTGCACTGCAGGCAGATTCTTTACCAACTGAGCTACAAGGGAAGCCATATATATATATATATATATATATACACACACATATAGTGAATTGGTTAGCACAATAAATTTAGTTAATTCCATGACCACATGTATGTTCTTATGATGAGAACTTTTAAAGACCTATTTAAGTAAGTATCAAATATATAATACAGTATTGTTGACTATAGTTACCATGCTGTACATTACATCAACAGAACAATATGGGATACTTTGCAAATTTTAGTGTCATCCTTAGACAGGAGCCATGTTAATCTTCTCTGTATCTTTTCAATTTTAGTATATGTGTTGCTGAAGTGAGAACTGTATAATTCTTCTTGGAGTTTGTGTCTTCTTAGGAGTTTGTCTATTTCATGTAGGTTATTTAACTTGTTGGCATACAATAGGTCATGGTTTTCCCCATAATCTTCTTTATATTTGTAAGTTCTCTAGGAAAACATCTCCCTCATCCATGGTTTTAGTAATTTGTGCCCTCTTTCTTTTTTCATGGTCAATGTAGCTAAAAGGTCATCAATTTTTTTTTTTCAGAGAGCTAACTGATGGTTTTGTTCATTTGATCTTATTTTTGCTATTGATTTTCCATTCTCTATTTCATTATTTCTATCTCAGTCTTTGTTATTTAACCTTTTGTCTCTCCTTACTGATATTCTTTGTTTAGTTCTTTAGACATGATTTCTTTAATTCTTTGAATATATTTAAAGTATCAGATTTAGTATCTTTCCTTAGTAAGTCCAATATTTGAGTTTCTTCAGGAACAGTTTCTGCTGATTGATTGCTTTTTCCCGGTATGGTCTATATATTCTTGTTACACATCACATTTCATATTTTTGTCATGTGTCTTGCAATTTTTTTGTTGGAAACTGGGCATTTTAAATAGTATACTGTGGTAACCCTGGAAATCAGATTCTCCTCTCTGCTCAGAGTCTTTTTTTTTTATTGCCACTTGTTATTTTTCCTTGTTTGTTTACAGAAGTAAACTCCAAAAATATTTGATGTTGTTAAATGCTATGTGAAAAAGAAAACAGCAGATTAGGGACGATCAGGAGTGCCAGAACTGGAGAAAAGTGAAAGTGGCTCAGTTTGTCTGACTCTTTGAGACCCCATGGACTATACAGTCCATGGAATTCTCCAGGCCAGAATACTAGAGTGGGCAGCCTTTCCCTTCTCCAGGGGATCTTCCTTACCCAGGGATCTAACCCAGGTCTCCTGCATTGCAGGCAGATTCTTTACCAGCTGAGCCACAAGGAAAGTCCAAGAATATTGGAGTGGGTAGCCTATCCCTTCTCCAGTGGATCTTCCCAACCCGGGAATGGAACCCCGGGTCTCCTAGATTGCAGGCAGATTCTTTACCAAATGAACTATCAGGGAAGCCCAGAAGGAGGTGGTAGCATTACATAGTTGGATCAGAGCTGACCTTTCTGGAAAGGTGAGATCTGAGCAAGGACTTAAAAATGGTTAGGAGTTAGCACGTATCTGGAAGAGAAGCCTGTTAGAGTTAAATATTGCAGGTGCGGCCTCAATGCATTCTCACAAAGTTCTTGCAGACATTCACTTTGGGTCCTGATTAGACTGTGTTTTCAAGCAGTTTTCTTTTCTAATTTAGGATTCCCACTGTGAGTGTCTGCCAGAGAGCAGAAGGTCATTCCATCTTAAAAACAAACAGTAACAAATAAAAATGCATTTAAATTGTTACCTGGTTGCATTTGACCCTTTTCACCTACTTGTTTTGATTTAGGGTAGCGTACACTGCACACTGGTTTGTTTTTTGTGACTTTTTTTTGGCCTGTGTGTTTTGTTTTTGGTTCTTGGTGGCCATTCAGTTGTAATGCACATTTAGTTGAGGGGAAAAAATAGTAAACTTTTTTCTGTTAATTTAAAAGAAATCAGGTTAATTAACAGAAATGCACCTGCATAGAAATAATTCCATAAAACATCAGGAACTGGTTTTTTTGTCTTACATAAAAATCATGATTTGTGGATCATAAAAGACACACTACAAAATTTTCATTGGATTATAATTTTTGTCTGAAAATTTGATTCATGCCTTTCTACCCTGTCACTTAGTAATTATGTGACTTTGGATAAAAGAGAAAAGTTACTCAGAGCCAATCAATAACATTTCTTGATACCACTGAGTCCTGATTTAGCAGCAGTTCTGCCTGGGGACAGACCAACGCTATTAAGTGACCAGATGCTATTACCTGGTGATAGTGACTCAGTGGCCACACTTATCATGGACTAGTTAGAAAGGATTTTCTCTCCTATTTATAAACAAGCACAAAAACTAGCAGAGGGATAAATGAGGCTCAGGTCCGATGGTGATGTTCTGGGCAAATTTGATGTCATTTACATCATTTTAATTAATTCATCAATTTTACCTCATAGCATTGAAACACTTACATTTATTCTTGAGGTCTTCTCTGCAGTCACCTCTTACCCACACTATAACATGTGTGCAATTTTCATCTGCCTGGATGTGTCCCAGTGTCTTCTTGTCTAACCTAGAACAACATTCTTGGAGGATTCCATCATGGTATATCAAAGACCTGAGCCCCTCCAGCTAACTGAAGAGGCTTATTCTCATCACCGCTCTGCAGCCTGCCAGGACTCAATGGCTGATAGCCAAGACTGTGTCTATGATAGTCTTGGCCTTTATGCCACACGTCGACCAAAATATTGAAGAAAGAGATCATGTAGCAGAAGTTAAGGCCACTCCAGTGGAGTTATGAATGGAGAAGGGTTATTTTATTCATTTATCTTTTACATGATTACTAAGTTTAATTCAACAGCTTCACCTACTCCTGCCTTGTAAAAATAACAGGCTCCTCTCAAGGTTACATTGTGATGTGAGTACAGGTTTCTTGTTTTCAATGACAGCTTTACAAAAAAAGTGTTAGTTGCTCAGTCATGTCCAACTCTTTGTGACCCCAGGAGCCCGCCAGGCTCCTCTGTCTGTGGGATTTGGCAGGCAAGAACTGCTAGCCAGACAACATGAATCTGATATGGACATTTTGGAAGCTCTAGCATATCGCACAGGAATTTTTTTACATAGTCTCCTTTTCGTTTGCTAGCCCAGCTTTTAAAAATCCTAGAATAAACTCAGAAAACATTAAATTATGACAGAGCTGTTCACAAACTACTTCTCATCCATCAATCTTAGAGAACATATGTAGATTACCTAAGAAAATGTTTATTAATGCAGGAGATTTCATTGGAAACCTGCTCTAAATGTTTAATTTTGTTATCTTCTTTTCTTGTTATCTTCTTTTCTCCTTGGACTTAAAGACTAAGACGGTATCATTTTTGGAGCTCAGAACTCATTACTTATCAATCCACTCATTCAGGTCCAGAGACCAGGGTGAAATTTCACATATAATATCTGACCCATGAGAGATTTCCCAGGAGGCTAGATTTCCTCCACTATTTTCTGCTTTGAATGCCTTGTGACACTAACTCAGGAGATTGTGTGTGAAGTCATTCTGTCCTCATTTATTGCTTAGCCTCAGTAGGCGGAAAGAGATACCTCTGATGGCTGCAGATTATTTACAGGCTTGGAGATAGGTCCTACTCTGGCCCTTCTCATTTTATTAGGTCTTTCACTATCTCACTCCAGTGTAGCACAGTTAAGTCTGCTTTGTTTATCCTCTACATTTTTCATTCGGACACAGTTCTTTTCTCTGAGTGTTCCTTTAGAGAATTATTCAGGCATTTGGATAACCTTTTTTCCTCTTTAGAAAATGAGATAAAGGTATTCAAGCCAGGTCAACATCTCTCCAGAGAACACAATCCAGAAATTTAGAATTATGCAGGATTTATAAAGAAAGGTATTCCTAGATCAAAATTGATTTTTATCTTTTATTATCTATCCATTGTTGTCTTGTTTTGTCAAAACCTCTACCTTTTACTTATTATAAATTAGGTCGTGTCCTTTATTCTTTGAAAAAGACTGTCATAATTATGAAGCAGTCTTCATTGTATATTCCAGTAAATAGAGAAATTGATAACCTCTTTTTAATATATGAAAGAAATATTTCTGAAGATAAATAGGATATTATTTTTTTCAGAAGAGAATCTTATGTGGTTGTCTTGGTATAGTTGCATTAATCTTTTCTTTAAATGATATAATGGGATTTGGTATATTTTTATATGTGTGTGTATAAATGGAAGAAGTGACGGGATCAGTCTTTTGATTCTTGACTCTATCTTCCATCTGTCTCAATAACTGTTCTAAGCACCACTGCTGTCCTTGGCATCTTTCTCAGTTCATTGTTATCGCTGCTTCGTTCATTCCTGGTCTGTAGTTATGAACATCCAACTGAAGCTGCTGATTAGCATCTACCTCTGAAAGGTTATTGCTTATAAGTTTTCAGTGGGTGTCAAGCAGAGTGCTGTGCACCAGTTAGCAATCCCAGGGGAGGACTCTAAACACTTCTGCCCACTGCATCCTGGTATCAGACTTGTCGAGGATAATACAGTGCTGTCAGGCACTGGCTGCAACAATGCTACACTCACATAGAGCAGAAAGAGAGTGAGATCAGCTTCAGTAGTGGGTGTGGGTCCCCTGTGGCCAGCATGTCTCTCCCTGGAGCTAATGAAGAGAAGTTGGCCTCTGCGAACCCCTCTCACACCGCGGTGAAAGGAGCCCTGTCCTCGTCCCTCTCGGGGCAGATGTAACGGGGGGTTGGACAGGTGCCTCATTCTGCACTTGGATTAAGCAGACACAAAAGAGTGTTTGCTGCCCCTGAAACAAGGAAAGGTATTCCCACACAAGGTGATGAGCCTGGCACAGGCTGTGTGGGCTCTTTGTGTCTCGTTGAAGAACAGTTCCAGGCTTAAGGCCCACCTTTGTGTTGGGGTTGAAAGACTGAGCGTGAGACCACCTTTCCCAGCAATAGGAATCTGTGTCTTTGATAACAAGAATTTATCCTAAATCCTTCAAATGCCGAAAATCACATCCACTGGAAAAGTCAGAAGAACCAGACCTGGGAGTTCAGGAATGACCGAGGTGTCTGGAAGAAGGTGGTGGCTGGAGGGGGAGAATGGAAGGAGCTGTGACTTGCCAGGCTCTGGCTACAATCCCTAAAGCCCTAATGCCCATTTTCATCATCCGTGGGCAATCTCTAGGCTTTGTGTTTGCTTTTTCCAGTCTATATCCACCACAAACAGCTTAAGCTGTTTTTAAGCCTCCCTTTCTACTTTACTTCTGTTGTTCCTATTAATTTAACTGGTATTTTTCTTATATAAAGCTCTTGGTTTAGGGTAGGACCCTTAGAGAGGAAACTATTAATAACATTAAAAATACATATATATGTATATTTACAAAATGATTTAAATAAAGAAAAACACATAATATGTTCCTATATGGGAAGGTTTAATATCATGAAAATGCCAACACTTTTCAAAATATTCTATATTTAATTAATTATAAAAAGAATTGCAGTGGTTTGGAGGGGGAGGAAATTAATGAAATGACTTAAATATTTTTTGAAGAAGAAATATGATTGGAAAGACTATTAGCATGAATTAGTAAGGCCATATTTTCCCAACCAGATTTTAAAACTTATTAGAAAGCTGCTATAAGAAGAGTATACAACTGCCACAGGGCAAATAATTGGTCATCGTAGCCCTTGTTTGCTAACCTTTTGCCTCAATAAAAAGCAAATTCAGATTCTTTTCTTCCAAAGCTAAAAAAAATGATTAGAAAAAAGTCATTTTTCTATATTGTTTTACATTCTCGAGGTCAAAGTTTCTAAACTATCAGCATTTGCAATGAGTTAATATTCTACAGACCTGCAGTCATTAGAGAGACTATATTTATAGTAAGTTTATAGGGAAGAGCAGTGAACTAAAAAGCATGTAACTCTACAGCCTAGCCTAGACTTTTGTAATCTTTCATGTACTCTCATCTGCTTTTCTCTTGATTTTTAAAGATAAATTTAACTTGTATCTTTCTCACAGGATTTCGTCTCACAGAACATGTATAATAATGGGCATGTATGGTAATGAACATGCACAATAGTAAAGGAAGGAAGCTAGTATTTTATAAAGAATAAAACCCAAAGAGTACCTCTTTTTCCCTCTACTGAACAAATATTTACTGGTTCCAGATCAAGAAGGCAGAGTAGGAAGATCCTGAGCTCAGCTCCCCTGTGGACACACCAAGACTACAACTACACGTGCAATGATTATCTCTGGGAATGACCTGAAGACTAGCACAGCAGATTTTCTGCAGCTTGGAATGTAAACAGAATGCCATGTCAAGGTGGGCAGGAGGGTCAAAGATGCAGTCTAGACAGAACCCATACCCAGAGTGCGTGACCCACTAGCGGGAGAGATATCACAACTGTGGAGGTGCCCCCTATGGAGTTGAGGGGTCCAAGTCCCACCTGGAGATCCCCTTGGTACCTGCACAAGGAAGATGAGCCCCATAATGTTTGGCTTTGAAGACCAGTGAGGTCTGCACTTGAAGAGCTGGAGGGCTGTGGAAAACTGAGACTCTGTTCTTGAAAGGTTCACATGTAGACTCACTTGCTCTGAGTACAAGCACAGAGGCAGGAGAATGTGAAGGGCGCCTGGGTCATACCCTGAAGGAGGCTCACTGGTCATTTTGGGAGTGGTGCTGGAGGGGTAGGGAGCTGGGACACTTTCTCCAGAGATGAAGGCACTGGCAGGTGCCATTATTTTTAACCTCTCCTTCACCTAGCTGGCCCAGGACTGGTAAGCAACATTTCTGTCACTCTCCATCAACTAGCTAACACCATGTGCTCCACCCCAGCATTCCCCTGAGGACCCACCCTGCTCAACTACCCCCTTAGTTAGCCCCTTCAAAGTGGCCCCTGCCCCACCTCACATGTGACCTAGCTGGAACGGGCAACTGTACAAAGTGGCTCCACCTCTGGGGAGCCATTGCCTGCATACCATGAGCCCACAGCGGCCAAAGTAGAGCCACACAGCCCCAGCCAGGGCACAGTTGTTGTCCAAACACAGCAGGAGGATGTGCACAGCACACACATAGGACACCCCAGAGCACCTGGCTCTGGTGACCAAGAGGAATTGCCCCACAGGACACCTTCTACATAAGCCTACTCTTTCAAGAACAGGAGCTGGAGCTGATCTACCTAATGCATACAGACAGACACACAGGCAAAATGAAAAGAGAAAGGAATTCTTACAAACCAAAGCAAAAGATAAAAATGTCAGAAAAAGAACTAAATGACATGATAGCAACTTACCTGATAAAGTGTTCAAAATGATAGTCATCAGAATGGTCACCACAGTTAGGGGAGGAAGGGATGGACTCAGTGAGAACTTGCAAAGACAGAATATATAAAAAAAAGACCCAATCAGAACTGGAGAATTCAATAACTGAAATAGAAAACACAGTAGAGGAAGTCAGCAGCAGATTAGTGGTTGTAGAAGAATGGATCAGCAATCTGGAAAACAGGTTAGTGGAAATCACCCCATGAGAACAGCAAAAAGAAAAAATGAATAAAAACCAATGAGGATTAAGACTCGCTTAGACAACTACAAGCATACTAACATTTACAGTAGAGAGGTCCCAGAGGAGAAGAGACAAAGGGATAGAAAACCTATTTGACGAAATAATGGCTGAAAACTTCCCTATCCTGCCGAATGAAACAGACAAGTCCAGGAAGCACACAGAGTTCCAAACAAGGTGAATCAAAGACACCCACACCAAGACACATTATAATTAAATGTCAAAAGTTAAAAACAGAGAGAGTCTTAAAAGTTTTGCAGTATTTCTTTTTACATTTATAAGAATAAGTGCAGAAAAGTGTTTATTGCTATCCCCTTCTGGGGCTTCCCTGATGGTGCAGAGGTTAAAGCGTCTGCCTGCAATGTGGGAGACCTGGGTTCAATCCCTGGGTCAGGAAGATCCCCTGGAGAAGGAAATGGCAACCCACTCCAGTATTCTTGCCTGGAGAATCCCATGGATGGAGGAGCTTGGTGGGCTACAGTCCACGGGTTGCAAAGAGTAGGACACGCTGAGCGACTTCACTTTCACTTTCACTTTCTGGGAGACAAGTCACCAAATAAAGTCTTCATCTCACTAAAATTTTCCAGAAATCTATAACCAGTATGTTCTCACTGCCTATAAATAACCAATGTTATAGGGTCATTGGGTGTATAAAACCTATTGTAAATGCTATTATCTACTTCAGGACATTTTATCCTTTCTTACTCTTTCTGAGATGTTCTAACCTTTTCCAGTGAATGCAGATTTCTTCTGCGAAGGAAACAGTAATTTTATAAATTTATGAAAAATATTCCTGGAACAGAAGTATAATTGTTAAAATTCAATATTTGAACATTATGTATCATATTGCATTTTTTTTTAATTCCTGAAATGAAGGATAGGGCATAAGATACTTGCTTTGTATTACTCTGCTGCTGCTGCTGCTAAGTCACTTCAGTCGTGTCCGACTCTGTGCGACCCCATAGACGGCAGCCCACCAGGCTCTGCCGTCCCTGGGATTCTCCAGGCAAGAACACTGGAGTGGGTTGCCATTTCCTTCTCCAATGCATGAAAGTGAAAAGTGAAAGTGAAGTCACTCAGTCGTGTCCGACCCTCAGCGACCCCACGGACTGCAACCTACCAGGCTCCTCCATCCATGGGATTTTCCAGGCAAGAGTACTGGAGTGGGGTGCCACTCTGGAATACTGTAAATTCCTTATTTACTATTTAGCTTTGTCTCTTCTCTAAAACCTGATTTTTTTTAGGAGCTGAGAAATATGCTAGGAAACTAGTTTTCTACCTCTGCCACCAATTGATATCATTGCTTCATTACTTTTTAAGACAAGTCAGAGAAATGCTGGTTTTTTCCAAAGGTATTACATTGTTTCCCCAAATAACAGTATAAAGAAAACAATAACTTTTATTATTTGATATTGCTTTTTAAAGAAATTATTATAAAATTTGGGAAGCACATTTCATGACCAAATTTGGTAGGCATCATTGTTTAAGGTTATTACATCAGATTCTTTACTTTCTTCAACCTTTATCTCATGTATTTTTTTTTAATCCTAGTTCACCCTCCTTCATGTGTTCTATGAACTTTTGTACACACTTTAACTTTAAACAAGCTGTTGAAAGACAACCTCTGTGAAGGAAAACAACCTCACAAAATAGAAGAGCAGTCAGAACTGAGAATCCTTGCTTTCAAAAGTAAAGAGGTGGTAGAATGTGCAGGGATGCACTCTTTAAATTTCAGTGGAGTTTTGTTTCGTGTTGTTCTAGCTGCTCAGCATTCCGGATCTTAGTTCCTATACCAGGGATCATCAAACCCAGGCCCCCTGCAGTGGAAACGCAAAGTCTTAACCTCTGGACCACCAGGGAAATCCCTCAGTGGACATCCCTTATGCTTTGCCTCTCTTCATCTTTCTGTGTGCCTTTCATTTGTGGGGAAGCACAGAGCCCCCTCAGTTGGTGTTCAATCCCACCTTCTGATGCAGTCGCCTCAGAATTATGTCTCAAAAGATCTGAATGACTCAGCAAATGCCTATCATTCTCCCTTTTTCTCAAAACGTGTTATTTTCCCCAAATGATTAGTTAAATCTTGATGTGATGGTCCTTCAGGACTATAGGAACAGAATTTTTGTATTTTATGTATTTATTTATTGAGAGAGAGTGTGCATGTATGTGTGTGTGTAAGGGGGAAGGAGCCTGAAATATGGAGCAGACAGAGGAGTCATCTCTCAGAGAAGGACCTGCTTTAGTGATTCCATTTGATTCGTGTTCCTTTTTTAAGTCTAAGAAGTCATATATTTTATAATTAATTTTGGAGTTTAATTTCCTTTCTCTCTGCCTGGCTGCATGCTACTCATCCTTCCAGGCCTAGCTGAAACTTTAGCCCTAGGCAAGAAGGGATGAATGCCACTGACACTCGAATTCACTCTTAAGAAACTTATGTTGTAGTTATTTGTAACCAGATATTATTTTGTGTCCAAACTCGTTTAATACAGTGACGGTGTCTTTCTCATTCGTTTCTCGTCTCAGGGAGGTGATAGGACACAGTGAACAAGTATAAGGGCTTTCAGTGTAGACAGACATAGGTTTGAAGGCTGCCCTGTCACTTTCAAGCTTCTCCTTGAACACACGATCACTTCATAGATGGCAGATCGTGATGAGGAATAAATGAAGCTGTCCAGCATGTTGGTGACCTTAGATAGTCAAAAATGACTATGATTTCTCCCTATCTCTTACAGCACCTGTGTTTAGGCTAGGAAGTAACAGATACAAAGCAAATTTATACTGAGTGAATAAATGGTTGAAGTAATAGAATTTTGATCTATTCTACATCCTTAACAAATATACATTACAGTTACTGCGTTCTAACATGCTTGTCATCATGTGTGCGGAATTCTAAAACTATACATAACAGTTTAGAAGCGTTCTTCGCTATTTCTGAACTCAAGAATTATCCTTTCTTTTATTTGGTTTCCAATATCCTATTATTGGTTTGATTTCTATTGCATTTGTGCCGAGAACAAAACAGATGTCTTCTACGTTTTAGCCCAAATCACCCATAGCTTCTTCCCTGGCAGTCTTTTATACCGGTCCCGGTCTCCATTAGGCACTAGCCCTCCTGATGATTACCTTGGCTTTCTTCCAAGTGGAGCCTTCTAATTTTAGAGCCAAAACACTGGGAGAACAAACCACAGATGTGCATTGAAATATGCACAGTATGGGTACAGAGCTATTTCTAAGAGTTATAATAAGAAAGATCTTTAACCTAAAGGTGTTGTTTGGAAACAGCATCTCTCCCTTTCTTTTTCTTTGTCTAGTCTAAGAATCCTACCTTATTTTTCCTACCTCACACTGGGATTTGAGAAACTAAAAATATCTTATTAAAACATTTATTTTCCAAGTGTAGTCTGCATCTCTCCTACAATGGCAGGTCATAATAGATCCTAAATATTATTTTCAATTCAGAGCAAGCTTTTGTTTATTGTATAATACAAAACATTTTTTTGCATTTTATAATTCAATTAGTCTCCCTAAGAATATTTCAGAGGAAAAAAAGAAAACAAAACTTTTCTCCAAAAGAAAGTCAGAAACTTCACTATTACTGGAGTCCAGACTTTTTCAAGGCCAGAATTATACCTGTCTCAAAGTAGGTAAGTCACTTTGGAGTCACACAGATCTGATTTCAAACACAAATTCTGACCCTTGGCAGTCATTTATTCTTGATTAAGTAGAGAAATCTTTATTTTCTATATCCTATAGCTGCAGTAAAATAAAACACAGAAAATACTAGAGGGATTGTTTAGTGAATTTTTCTAATGTAGATGCTCTAGATAGATTTTTTCAAGAGAAAACTCTTATTTTAAGTAAGATTTAGAATCTGAATTGCAGATTGCATGCTAAGTCGCTTCAGTCTTGTCTGACTCTGTGACTCTATGGACTGTAGCCTGCCAGGCTCCTTTGTCTATGGGAATTCTCCAGGCCAGATCACTGGAGTGGGTTGCCCTCTTCCAGGGGATCTTCCCAACCTAGGGATCAAACCTGCATCTCTTATGTCTCCTGCATTGGCAGGCAGGTTCTAAATAGATTTTTAAAGAGAAATGTCATATTTTAAGTAAAATTTAGAATCTGAATTGTAGATTATCACTGATCTATTTGTAATGTCCATTTGGCAAGGGCCCTTCTTGCTGGGGTCACCTTGGTTTCCAAAATAAAGGTGAAATTGTTCTGAATCCCCTGCAAGAATTCTAGGAATCTCTGGAAGGAGAAGTGGGGGAGGTGGCTGAAAGTGGAGGCCTGTGCCTCTCAGAGCTTCTCTTGATTTTCAGTCTCTCACTTCCTAATTTCTCCCCTCCCACTGTCTTTTCCTTTCTGGATGTTCTGCCTCTTTTCTGAATCTCACTGCCTCCTGGACACACCCAGGTCTTTATTTCCCCAAGTGTTAACTTATGGTATGTGTTATCTGACTTTATTAAAATATTAAAAACATGGGACAAGGAAAGGGATAATTGCACAGTAGTCAGAAGCAGCTTAAAAGCGAGTGTATGACATAAAGTTGAGTTTTCTGTTCTTGAAAGTTTCATCCGGCATTTCTCCCATGGTGAGTTTTCTCCTAGTGCGTGCGCTTATGCTCACTCAGTTGTGTCCGACCCTTTGCAACCTCATGGACTGTAGCCCACCAGGCAACTCTGTCCATGGGATTTCCCAGGTAAGAATACTGGAGCGCGTTGCCACTTCCTACTCCAGGGGAATCTTCCTGACCTAGGGGTCGAACCTGCGTCTCTAGAGCATTCCTTAGCCTTCTACTAGGTTGCCGGTCACCTGCCAGGTAGCTGGGTCCCCTTTTGTCTCGAAGCCCCTCCAGCCCTGTCTCACTCTCTCGAGACCCCAGCAGCCCCAGTTCCCTTGGGCTTCTTTGGCACAGTCACCGATACTCCCTTCGTTTCGTGTTTCCTGTTTATTAGATGGCTACATCAGTCTTCTAATATAGGCCGTTAAGCAGTGCTTTTCTTTTCCCTTCTCTTTCTTTTTATCTTTCTGAACCCAAGGAGGCTGGCGGGCTGCGGTCCTTAGTGTCACAAAGAGTCAGACAGGACTGAAGCAACTGAGCGCACACACGTGCACATTCTGAAAGAATCTCAGATCCCCTCGTACATTTTTAAGTTGATGTTCTCAAGTGTGTTATCCTGCATTTCAGTACCCTCCCTGCTTTTAACTACCTTCGAACATCTTACATCTCACAGAATGGTTTCCTTGTCTGCATGGAAACCAATTATCCGTGCTCCTCTCTTACGGCCTGGACTGAGTGTATGGCAGGAATACCTTCATGGCTGTAACCCTGGTGGAGCCCGACTTGACTCCTGAGACTTACTCAGTGCTCAAAAATCTGTCAAGTTTAGTGGAGTGTATAGAGGCCCCTATGGGGATTAATAGAATCAGGGCTCAAACAAAAACCCTGGTTCCCAGACTCTGCTAAGCAAAAACATTTGCTTCTGACTCCGTGGGAATTTCGCATGTACTGACTGAAAAGGTTTCCCAGGCAGCACTCACCCAGCCCTCTCCTGCAGGATGGGCTGACTATAGAACAAGCCTTATCTAGAGTCAGACAGATGCGTCTGGAGACCCGCATTCCACTCCCAGGCACTGGTCCCAGTACAGTTGGGAGGCAAATGTGAAAGTTGACTTATTCAAACTTACCATGTTGTTGAATTTATTCAGCATACACTGTCAAAATGGAAAGCTGAGTTGTTTCAAGTAATTTTCAAAGTGTAAACATTTTACTTAAAAGACCATTAATTAAATTGTCTCATTTGATCAAAGACCCTGGCCATATGTCGGTCCATAAAAAGACCAACTCAGGTGCCTTCAACCTAAATGTTAGTTCAGCTATACAACTTATAGTAGGAATGTTTGATGCAGCTATGTTTGGGAAGCTCATAATTCCAGATGAAACACACATGTGCCATCACCCCTTTCTTAGTATTCTTTTTGCACCCTCTGAAATGTATGATTAAATGATTAAAAAACAAAAGCAAAAATGAAAAGAGTTCAGCAGGGAAGAGATAGGAGAAGAAAGTCAGGTGGAGTCTCATATCTCTTACTTTGTACTTTCTTAAAAATTTTATTTGTTTGGCTGTGTCTGGTCTTAGTTGTAGCCCACGAGATCTTTCATTGTTACTTGCAGAGTCTTCAGTTGTGGCATATGGAATCTTAGTTACGGCATGCAAGCTCTTTAGTTCTGGCCTGTGGGGTCTAGATCCCTGTCCAAGGATCAAGGCTGGTCCCCTGCAATGGGAGTGCAGAGCCTTAGCCATTGTACCACTAGGGAAGTAAGACCCCTACTTTGTACTTTTGATACGTCTTTTATTGCTCTTTCCTTAAGTGAAATGAGAATTTGGACAAGAAATAATGAAATGAATAAACTTGAACTCTTTTCTGGCAGGAACTATCTTAGACATTTGGTAGCCATAGGACTTGTAAGAACCAAGGTTGGATACCAATCCATTACACTACAGTAGTCAACACTGGTTTAGTTTTTCATGCCATCCATTTTATCTTGGTAAGAGGAAAATGATAAAAAGAGATAATAAGTGACTAAACTTGGTATGCAAAGGTAATAGTAATACTGACACTTGATATCAGAGGCAGTTCTTAAACTATGTTGATGAGCTTGCATAAAATCACTTTCTGGCCTCTTTAAGTCCTTTTTTTTTTTTTTAATTCTCTTTGCAGGTAAAGATAAGATTAAAGTGTCTGAGGATGACTTGAAGAAACTCCCTCTAATTAAATGGTGTATTTTGGAAACCATTCGTTTAAGAGCCCCTGGTGTCATCACTCGAAAAGTGCTAAAGCCAGTTAAAATTTTGGTGAGCTTTGATTTTGTTTTAAAATAATGAACCTTCTAGAAAAAAAGTAGATACTTTATCCATTTGTTTGTTAGATCTTTCTTAATTTCCATTAAATACTGAGTGACACAGAAACAGGTTACTAGTAAAAGTTGTGCAGCAACATTTTGTTAATGTAGGTATTTATCTGTTGGCAAATATTTCAGCTAAAACACAACCCTTTTGTAATCAATTTGGCTATGTGGTTCTGTATCAGAATTAATATAATCCTATTTCAATCAAGCAAGTAAGTTGAATAATCACTTCTCTGTTGGACCAACCTATTCCTCAGCTGGAATAGGTTGGGGAGTTGAGGGCATGAGGAAGGTCCTTTGGGATAACCAGAAGATAGTTCAGGCCCCAGATCACAGTTACAAGTACACACAGCAGGAATGCCACGGGTAGCTGCAACTGATGTTAGGAATTAAAAAGAGAGTGAGGTCCTTTCTATGGGCCAAGTGGGAGAATTTTCTCAAGTGCACCAGAAAAGGTATGTACATATGGCAGATGCTTAGTTCCATATACAGGCAGAACAAAATAATCTTTTTTAGATGATTGACTTGGGGCCTGAATTATCCAGATAGGTTGTATTTAGTCAGCCCTCCATTTATATTAGCTTTGTTTATACACAGCTTGAGAGTGCCTGGTTTAAATGAAGAAAATTTTGGGGTAGTAGAACACAAAAGAGACAAAAAATCCAAATTTTATACCAGTTGCTACTTGCTAAATACAAAGGAAATGTAGTGTATTTAACTGATCTGATGCAAATTGTAGCATTCGGTTTTAAAGGGATTTTTAACAGTTTTTGCTTTTAAATAATCAAAATATTAATTATATTAGACTATGGATATAATGAATATATATTTAAATATGTATATATATTTTAAAATTTAAATTTATTTTGATTGGAGACTAAGTACTTTACAATATTTTATTGGTTTTGCCATACATCAACATGAATCCGCCACAGGTATACACATGTTCCCCCATCCTGAACCCCCCTCCCACCTCCCTCCGGGTCATCCCAGTACACCCGCCCGACGCATCCTGTATAAATATTTATAAATCTAAATATAGATATAATTTGTATAATAAATATATAAAAATTGATTTATATAATAAAAAATATACATATTGATTGGAAATAGTCAAACAACTTCATGCAGTTAAGTAGAACAACGTGTTTATCACTCTGAATATTACTATTCAGTATAATTGTTATTGAATTTTTATTAAGCCTTATTTATATCCTGGCCAGTAGATAAGTAGCTGAATTGCAAAATAGTTAATTGTCTGACAAAGACAAGTGGGTGTTTGTTTTTATTGTTATTTTAAGCCTACTGATCCTATACAAATTCTGTTAGATCTATACCTGAGTTTTTCTGCTATTTCAGAGTTTAGAGGAGAAAAAGACCATAAAGAGAAGCTAAAAGAGGAAATTACAAATTGCTTAGAATCTCACAAGTCAGAGATAACCACTGTGAACATTTTGATATTATTGTAATTTTAGGATTTTGTCCTGTAGTATATTCATTAAAAAATAAATTGAGGTCACACCAAGCTAATTTCCTTACAACTTAATTTTATTTTATTTAATAATAGATCCAAAATAGTTTTTTTATCAACAAAAGACATTTATATCATTTTGAATTACAGCATAATCTAATATTGAATATATGGACACCAGATAAATTTTTAAATCAATTCTCTGTTCTCGAATATGTATGTGGCTTCCATTCTCTCACTATTATAAACAATGTAAAGGTGAACATTCCTATAGCTAAATATTTGTACACATCACTGATTATCTTCTTAGTATAAATGAATACAACTTGGTTCTTTTAAACATCAAATATTCTCTGAAACAAAGTAGAATATCTTTGCTCAATACATTAACATGTTCCCAGGAGTTTGGACCATAAAAACATTCATAGATGGGATCACCTATGTCTTGACCCATTGGACAACTGGTCAAGATTCCTTGCTATGAATTCTAGAAGTATTCTCCATTGCTCTTTCCTAATGGAGTCTGAGTGGGATATATATTTTTGCTCTCGTAATTACTTCTTAATATATTTATATATATATGAATAAGTGAGAATGGACAAACTTTATCTGCTTTCTTTGGTTTGCTCTGTTCCTTCATTCTCTTTATTATTCCACCTTTCCAAAATTCTTAAGCCTCTACTTGTGCTCTCTATTCAAGGTTTCATATTTAGTACCCGGTTAATCTGCAAGAATACCTAGGAAACAAAGTGAAAGAAAAGAAAGTGAAGTCGCTCAGTCATGTCCGACTCTTTGCGACCCCACGGACTGTAGCTTACCAGGCTCCTCCGTCCATGAAAATTTCCAGGCAAGAGTACTGGAGTGGGTTGCCATTTCCTTCTCGGCAATCTTCCTGACCCAGGGATCGAACCCAAGTCTCCTGCATTGCAGGCAGAAGACGCTTTACCTTCTGGGCCACCAGGGAAGCCCCACCTAGGAAAAAATGAACCAAAAAAAGTGTTGGAAAATATGAATAATTAAGGAATATTAGTTATATTCTCAAAGTATTAAAACATGTAGCAAAGCTACAGTAATTAAAATGGCATGATACTGGTGTCAGACCTGATAGTCAGGTCAATATAACAGACTAGATAAGTAACAAAGACACAAGCCGTGCAGAATATGTAATATTGGATAGATAAATCTTTTTAAGTCCCTGAAGAAGAATGAGATTAATATATGGTTTGGGATGATTCGTTAACAATGGGTTTTGTTTTGTTTTTTTTTAGCTTCTAGAATAATAGTTCTCAAACTTTTTGACCTTATGGCCCCTTTCTACTTTACAAAATTATTAAGATCCTCAAAGAGCTTTTGTGTATATGAGTTATATCTATCAATATTTGCTATGTTGGAAAATAAAGGTGAGAAATTATTAAAAAGTTTATTTAGTTGTTGTTGTTCAGTCACCAAGTAATTCATTTTAAAAATAAGAAACCTAATACATGTTAAAATAATAATGTGGTTTTATGAAACATGACTCTGTTTTTCAAAACACATAAAAAATAGAACATCATTTCAAGTGTTGCAAAGATATCTGAATTCCCATATATGTGTCTGCTGTCAGTTTGTTGTGATATATTGTTTTCTACTGATGGAAATGAAAAAACTTCAGCTTCCCACAGGCATGTAACCAAAAAAGGAAGGAGTATTTTATTAGCCTTTTTCAGATATCTTTGTGGCTATTCTTTGATTCTACACTAAAACTCAACAGAGGAAAAAAAATAAAATAAAATAAAACTCAACAGAGATACTTTTTTAAGTTTGTTGCAATCTGAAATTTTATCAATAAATTTTTTTTTTTTGTACTTAGTTACATTAAAATACATTGGCCTGTCATGCTTCCCTGGCAGCTCCCTCAGTAAAGATTCCATCTGCAATTCAGGAGACTGCTTGCAAGGCAGGAGACCTGAGTTCAGTACCTGAGTCGGTAAGATGCCCTGAAGAAGGAACTAGCAACCCACTCTAGTATTCTTGCTTTTAAAATTCCATGGACAGAGAAGCCTGGAGTCCATGGGGTCGTAAGAGTTGGACACCACTTAGTGACTGAACCACCTCCACCATCCTATACTTTGAATAAGTCTTTTATTCAGGAATGATTTTTGATCTAGCTGATTCTCTGCAAAGGTCTCGGGACTCCCAGAAGACCTACCCCACCTTTGAAAGCCACTAATGTGAAGAGATGGGAAATAGATGGGGAAACAGTGGAAACAGTGTCAGACTTTATTTTGGGGGGCTCCAAAATCACTGCAGATGGTGACTGCAGCCATGAAATTAAAAGACACTTACTCCTTGGAAGAAAAGTTATGACCAACCTAGATAGCATATTCAAAAGCAGAGACATTACTTTGCCAACAAAGGTCCGTCTAGTCAAGGCTATGGTTTTTCCAGTGGTCATGTACGGATGTGAGAGTTGGACTGTGAAGAAAGCTGAGCGCCGAAGAATTGATGCTTTTGAACTGTGGTGTTGGAGAAGACTCTTGAGAGTCCCTTAGACTGCAAGGAGATCCAACCAGTCCATTCTGAAGGAGATCAGCCCTGGGATTTCTTTGGAAGGAATGATGCTGAAGCTGAAACTCCAGTACTTTAGCCATCTCATGTGAAGAGTTGACTCATTAGAAAAGACTCTGCTGCTGGGAGGGATTGGGGGCAGGAGGAGAAGGGGATGAGAGAGGATGAGATGGCTGGATGGCATCACGGACTCAATGGACGTAAGTCTGAGTGAACTCCGGGAGTTGGTGATGGACTGGGAGGCCTGGCGTGCTGCGGTTCATGGGGTCGCAAAGAGTCGGACATGACTGAGTAACTGAACTGAACTGAACTGATTGTGAAGAGAGGGCTTCCCTGATGGCTCAGTTGGTAAAGAATCTGCCTGCAATTCAGGAGACCCCAGTTCGATTCCTGGCTTGGGAAGATTCACTGGAGAAGGGATAGGCTACCCACTCCAGTTTTCTTGGGCTTCCCTGGTGGCTCAGCTGGTAAAGAATCTGCCTGCTATGCGGGAGACCCTGGTTCTATTCCTGGGTTGAGAAGATCCCCTGGAGAAGGGAAAGGCTACCCACTCCAGTATTCTGGCCTGGAGAATTCCATGGACTGTATAGTCCATGGGCTTACAAAGACTTGGACACAACTGAGTGACTTTTACTTCACTTCACATGAATATCATTTTGGAGAGAAGAGGGCTTCTTAGGTTTAGGATTAATCAGTGGAAACACAATGCAAATGAACAGACTGTACCATATCAAAATTTAACATGTCCTGTTAAGTAGAAAATAAACTAAATGTAAGCCAAAAAATTAAGAAAAAATATCAGTATAAGCACAATGCAAGTGTAAATGATTTTAGTATTTAAGGAACCACAGATCGATAAGTAAAGCACTAATATTACATAGATTACTGAGGGTAGGACATGACACAAATTTTATGGAAGAAAATAACTTAAAATGAAAAATACTCAGCAAAGACATAAATTCTTGAACAGCAATCAAAAAGAACCTATTTAAAATGTCAGGTTAGCAGATAAGAGGGCAGTGAAATTGATACTCTCATACATTACAGTTAGAAACATATCTTGCTACAATATTTGAGGGAACAGTTGAGCGATATGTATGAATAACCTTAGATATTCAGAAGACATAGGACATGTATATTCTCATGTCTTCTGAACATCTTTGGTAAAAGATTTTATATGAACAGTGCTTTGTGAAAGAAGATACTTGTGATAGCATTATTTGTTATAGAAATAATAGTAGAAAATGATTAGTTAAGCATCCATTGGAAAGAAAATTATTTTATATGAATATATAATATAAAAATAATATACTGTAATATCAAGTGAACAAAGTAAGAGTCAAAATTTATTCAGTAGGGACAAAAACAATAATGTGTATATGCTGGGTTCATTTATGCATTTGTAAATGATACATATCAGTATATACAAACAGTGGACTTCCCAGGTGGCCCTAGTGCTAAAGAATGTGCCTGCCAATGCAGGAAATGCAGATTCCATCCCTGGATTGGAAAGATCCCCTGGGATAGGAAATGGCAACCCACTCCAGTATTCTTGCCTGGAAAATTCTGTGGACAGAGGAGCCTGGCGGGCTACAGACCATGAGGCCATAGAGAGTCAGACATAACTGAGCGACTAAGCACGCACACATATATAAACAATAAACTATATTTAAAAACAACAAAAACCTAAGCTGCTGTTATTAGCTAAAAGTACTGGAGGGAAGTCTAGCCAGTTGGTAACTGTCTTCTGTTGCCACAACTCTGGTTGCTTTCTATTTTTCCTATTTTCCTGAATTTTCCCAAGTTTCTAGAGAGCAGTTTTTTATTATACAGAAGAATACACTTTTTTAAAGTACTTTTTTGTACCTTTTTCTTTTTTTTAAGCAGCTCACACCAGCCAAGCTCCTGGCCAAGAGATAGAGAGAAAGAGCGTGCTTTCTGGGGTCGGGCTCCTCTGATGGATGCTTTGCCTTTACAGGACTCCTCTTTTCTTGAAGTAGAGTCTGCATTCCTTGCACCACTTTAGGTGTTGACATCCTTCTTGATTTACAGCAGAGACTCCTTCTCTTTGCTCATCAAGAAAGCTCATCTCCGGACTAGCAGATGAAGTTCATCTGACCTCACGGCATCCCTATGGGGTGGGCTGGTCAAGATCACTTCGGTTTACCTGACAGGTGCAATTACTGCAACACAGAGAAGTTGTGACTTCCACTTCCTTGTGATCTGTGCCCAGTCCTCTGACTGTTTCGTCTCTCTCTTGATCTTTTTCTTCATCTGCCACGTTGCAAGGACAGGACCGTTTGGACCGGACATGGTGATGTCCATTTGCTCAGACGGTTCCTTTGATGCACCCATTTCTCACCTCCTCCTCACTCCCTCGTCTGCCTAGCATTTGCTGCTGCAACAGAAACTTCTTTCTAGTCTCCTCCCTGTTGCTAGAATGACTGCTGTTCCTGCAGCTCCTTCTGAAGTCTTCCTCTGCCGGCCTGCTTTGTGGGCTGCATCAGTCAGCGTCTACATGTCATGATGCTAGGTCAGCAGCCACTGAAGGGAGCTATGAGGGTGGGGAGGGGAAGGTGGCAGCTGCCCCGACTGGACACCTGGCCCAGGGCGGCCCCTAAACATATCAGGGCCCTCCCCAGCTGACTTTAGAACCAGTTGTGATGCTTCTATCCTCCGTTCCAACAGAAGTAGAATGAACACACAGGACTGGGATCTCACAGGTCTCTTTCCACTTTAAAGATGGTAAGAGGACAGAAGCAAATGCCTCCATCTCTCCTCATTTTGATCTAACTCTCTAGCAATCCTGGTACCGAAATCACAGAGTCAAGTACTACTCGGCTCCCATGAGAACCAACAGGGGTCTCTTGGGTTAAACAGTGACGGCCCCCTCCCCTCCCCTCTCCACTCCCTGCTTCCATAAATAGAGATGTTTCCAATTGTAAGATGCTACTATTCTAAATACGTAGATTTCAAGTAAGTGTTTTGCAAATACCTTGAGAAGACTTCAAAACTCTGCAGAATTAAACAGGTGCGGCTTCTGCCACTTGGCACAGGGAGTTACTAATAAAATATCTTCACCTCAGTAGAGGTGATGGCTCTCTAGCCATCTCACACCATGCGGGAGCTCTTTGTCCTCTGGCTCCTAAGCAAGGTGATATAAAGATGATTATTTTTATCATTTTATTTTATTATTTATTATTTTTGGCTGTGCGGGGTCTTCATTGCTGTGTGCAGGCTTTCTCTAGTTGCGTTCACTGGCTTCTCATTGTGGTAGTGTCTCTTGTCGTGGAGCACGGATGAGTAGTTGTGGTACATGAGCTTAGTTGTCCCACAGCACATGGGATCTTGGGTCAGGGATCAAATCTGTGTCTCCTGCATTGGCAGGCAGATTCTTTATTACTGGACCACCAGGGAAGTCATATAAAGATGATTTTGTGAAACAGTTTTAGTTCTCAGGCTACAGTCCAAAGAGTCGCAAAGAGTCAGCCATGACTGAGTAACTAAGCGTGCACATGTTATATATCAAGAAAACCTATTATAATAAGGTGAATGGAGAAGGATAATGCACTCTGCTGCTTTGGGAAACATAATGTTTATCATCAGTTTCACAACCACCTCAAACGTGAAACAAACCCAATAAGCACACAGCACTTTCTTTGTCCTGTGTCTTCCTAATCAGTTGTCTTCGACTTCTTTCTGCCCTAACTGCTGCTGCTGCTGGAGTCAAACAAACAGAGAATTCTCTGCCCCTTCCCTGACACTGTTATCAGCACTCCCAATGATAGGACACCCGCTGCCCCTGTTCTCAGTGCTAATATGGCCAATGGCCTGTCTCAGAGTTAGTCTTTTCTGCTCCAGAACCTCAGAATCCACTGTGATGTCCATCATCAAGGCTACTTGCTGCAAACCCCAATGTGTGCGTGCATTCTAAGTCAGTGCATTCGTGTCTGACTCTTTACAACCTTACGGACTGCAACCCACGCGGATCCCCTGTCCATGAGATTCTCCAGGCAAGAACGCTGGAGTGGGTTGCTATGCCCTCCTCCAGGGTATTGACCCAGGGATCAAGCCCACGTTTCCTGCATTGTGAGGCAGATTCTTTACCACCAGCTCCCCCTGGGAAGCCCAATATCAAACATCAAAAGCTGCATTAGAGTGTGTCTTAGTTGCTCAGTTGTGCCCGACTCTTTGCAACCCCAAGGACTGTAGCCCACGAGGCTCCTCTGTCCATGGGATTCTCCAGGCAAGTGTAATGGAGTGGGTTGCCATTCCCTTCTCCAGGGGGATCTTCCTGACCCAGAAATCAAACCTGGGTCTCCTGCACTGCAGGTGGATTCTTTACCATCTGAGCCACCAAGGAAGATCTCACATTAGAGCATCCTTAAATTAATAAATATAATACAAAAAATTTCACATTATTCTGCTATCTTCCCCCATGTAACCAAAGATATATGTATGTTTAACTAATCATCAGAATTAGACATCAGTAATTGCCTACATTAGAAAATAGAAGTGAGCCATCCAGGAAAGAGATTGTCTCACCATCAGTTATACCATGGATATGTCTTCTCTCGAATATGGTTGTAGAGTAAATTTTAATGACTCACGATCTCATTAAAGCAAACTTCAAAACATGACTTGGAACTGATTTTTCTGTTGTAGAATTACACTGTTCCTTCTGGTGACTTATTGATGTTGTCTCCATTTTGGCTACATCGAAATCCAAAGTATTTTCCTGAACCCGACCTGTTCAAGCCTGTAAGTTGTCTCTTTCCATGTACATTGTCCTTAGATTTCCCCTTTATGCTAAGAATATGAATTCATAAATTAATTAGAGCTATTAGCATTAGGAAATCATATTTCTCTCTAGTAACGAAAGCTATGAAGCACAGATTAGATTTGTAATATAAGTGGTATAACATTTACGAATCAGAGAAATTTTTGGAATAAGCGTCACCCACTTTAAAATAAATTTTTATCTGAAACAAGCAGGACATGGCAAAGTAAATATGCTTGATTCTGATAGAAGCCTTATTTCATGTTCTTTAGGCAATTGCTTCTGTTATTGGTTTCCATGGAGTACAAAAAATAAAAATGAAGCAAATTAAAACTGTGTTCTGCTGTCTTTTAGAATTGAGGAATTACAGTGCAAAATAGAATTTTAAGAGGTCATTTAGTCCACTCTCTGCCTTCAGGTGAAATTGTCAAAAATGGCATCCAGATGTATTCATTCTACACACCAAGCTTTCTCCAACTGGGAGGGCTATCAGTGTCTCTTTGTTAAATTTGTTACCAAGGGCAATTTTATGATGGAGCCTGAGGCCTTATTATAAATATTCTTCCTCTTCTGAGGTCAATTCTGTGGTTGATTTACGTTATTATTTACATTTGCCACTTAACAAAATTTCTTTTTTAAACCTTTTAATTTATTAGTTCATGTTCCAAAAACTTAATGGTGGCTGATATTAATAACAGGTTGGAAAAAATGACCAACAACCCTGCAACTTTATATGCAAGGATTAGCTGTACAAGATCATTTTTAGCCTAGAGAAATAAAGTTAAGCTTATTTATATAAGACTGATTTGGAAAAAAAAAATGCTCTCTTCCCACAGGAACGCTGGAAAGAGGCAAATTTAGAGAAGCATGCTTTCTTGGACTGCTTCATGGCATTTGGGAGTGGGAAGTACCAGTGTCCTGGAAGGTCAGTGTGACAGAAAGTCTGCAGAAAGATGAGGCCTCCGAGAGGGAAAGCTTTGGCTTACTCCCTCTTTTCTTCATTATCGAAACTAAAGGAAATCTAGGAGACCACATTCTCTTTGGTTGGCCCATCGTATTATGTGATGTCTTTCTGGGAATGTCTGCAGTGGTTTCTGATAGGAGACCTCATGAGAATTAAATATTACAGTTGCAGCTGCCAGATGAAAGCTGGGTTTGTGTTTCAAACGCTCAGCTTTCCTATAAGGATGATTTGAAGTGCTTTGACTTCTTTTTTAAAGACAAAGATAGTGTGCGTGTGTGTTCGGTCGTGTCAAACCCTTTGCAACCCATGGACTGTAGCCCACTGGGTTCCTCTGTCCATGAATTTTTCCAGGCAAGAATACCAGAGTAGGTTGCATTTCCTCCTCCAGGGGATCTTCCTGCCCCAGGGATTGAACCGAGTCTCCCGCATCTTCTGTACTGGCAGGCAGATTCTTTACGACTGAGCCACCTGGGAAGCTAAAGATAAAGATAGAAGTATCAGTATTTCTTGATATGTCCATAATAGTGTTATGATGGACATTTGCTGGGATTAGAGGGCATCTTTAACTTGGAGCATCACAGCAACTTATTAGGTGGTTTTTGTTCATTGATTTAGTTTGGTTCTATAATAACCTGCCTTTGATGTCTTTTAGAGTTAAATTAATATGGTACCCAGGCTGACTGTTCAATGTGATGCCCTGTTCTACTGCAAGTTACTTACTGTTTATTTAAGGAGAAGCCTTTTTGAACATCTCACCTGTAGCAGGCCCTGTGCTAAGTGTTAAGAATAGAGCATGAAGAAAGATAGATATGGTCCCTGACCTTTGAAAACATACAGCCTACATTGAATACATACCATTTCCTCATTGGAGATGGTTCTATTGGAGAAATGTAGATACCTGTTTAGAACAAAATCTCACTCAGTGAATATTTTAGTTTTAACTTAAGGCACTCATCTTCATTGTTTGAACATAATTAAACCAATCCATATTTGTGATTATGACTTGCTCAAGAGATCCATTCAACTCCTCCTTTGTTATATGTTTTATAATACCAACTTGCTTTTTGTTGTAGTTCAGTCAGTAAAGAATCTGCCTGCAATGCAGGAGACCTGGGTTTGATTCCTGGGTAGGGAAGATTCCCTGGAGAAGAGAATGGCAACCCACTCCAGTACTCGTGCCTGGAGAATCTCATGGACAGACGAGCCTGGCAGGCTAGAGTCCATGGGTCGCAAGAGTTGGATACAACTTAGCAACTAAACCATCACCACCACCACCAAAATGGTTATAATTAGCCTTGGCCAACCATGGAAATTCTGTCTTCCTTCCTAGAATTTGTTCTAGAAGCTGAGGGGTAGGTAAGCAGATTGGTGCCTGGTGTTTCCCTGGAGACAGCTGTTCATCCTTAACCTAAACTGGTCAATCAGATTGAAGGGAGAAACGATTTTCTTCTATGTATAGGAGAGAGGCCCCCTCTGTCCTCTCCCACTAGAAGTGAACAAGCAAGCAGGTAGCTCCAGTTGTTGATAAGAGCAAGTTCAAGAGAAATAAGCTTTAGGATGGTGTGGAGTGTATGGACACAGAGGAGAATTATGGGAAAAGCCTGGTCTGTGAAATGTCATGTGTCACTGAATCATCGGTATTGAGGAGCTACTCTACTTATGGTTGTGATATATAATATATATTTTTATCTTTATAAATAATAAATATTACATGTAATATATATGTGATAAATGTTCGCCGTTTTTTAAGGCAGTTTGAGTTGGAGGTTTCATTGGTTAGACCTGAAAGCATGCCCACATGCCCACCAAAGAAACTCCAAAGTTGAACATTATAATTGAGTGTCAGATACTGTAAAGGAATAGTATAACAAACAAAAACAATAATAACTGCATAACTCCATGAAGCTCATCTTTCCTCTAATATTAGTTTTACTTTAGAAAAGCAGTTCTTAAACCAATAACATATTTATTATTTTTGTCATCTACTAATATCAATGTTGTGAGAGTAAGTCTTTTAAAAACATTGGCTAATGCTTTTTTCAGTCTCTTTATATACATTCCTGCTGCTGCTGCTGCTGCTAAGTTGCTTCAGTCGTGTCCAACCCCATAGACGGCAGCCCACCAGGCTCCCCCCGTCCCTGGGATTCTCCAGGCAAGAACACTGGAGTGGGTTGCCATTTCCTTCTCCAATGCATGAAAAGTGAAAAGTGAAAGTGAAGTCGCTCAGTCATGTCTGACTTTTTGCGAACCCGTGGACTGCAGCCTACCAGGCTCCTCTGTTCATGGGATTTTCCAAGCAAGAGTACTGGAGTGCGTTGCCATTGCCTTCTCCCATATATATATATATATATATATTCCTAGTTGTGCCTAAAGATTTTATCATAAGCATCTTTAATTGAGCAACAAGTCGTTTAAACCAAGGACTAAAATGCTTTGCATGCAGCTTATAGTGTGGGCCGATGATCAAGGATTAACTGATGACTGTGGTTTCTAAGAGAGGCTATTACAATCTTACTGTGATATCTTTTGAAGCTGGCAGACATTTGCTTGAGTTTGATAGCAATAGGTCCAATAGTGGGGCCATCACATTTCAGCTCAATCAATACTATATTTTTTATTCAGAAACTATACGTTTTTCAATGCACTGAGCTCATACTGTGTGTTCTGCAGTGGCTACTGCAGAAGCTTTGGGCAAGAGTAAGACATATTCTCAGTCCTCAGCTGACATCTGGAGAAAGTGAGGAGAATATCATTTCGAGTTCACAAATAACTGCAAGGAACACAGGATGAGAGATGGCCAAGCGTCACGCTCTGAAGATTCAAGGGAGAATGTATCTGATCAGGATGATCTTAGACAGTTTTCTGGGGAGAAAAGCCTTTGAAGAGTTAGATGAACTTCTGGACAGAAGAAGCAGTAAGCAAAGGGTCATTTGGTCAAGGGTATGTGGCTTAGGGGTTATGGTTTTACTGTCACTGGGGCCAGTAGTGACTAGAAGTGACTAGTAGTGACTAGAAGACAGATTGAAAAAGAACATTGGTCCAATGATGTATTACAAAGATTTGGGTAGAGCAGACTCGTGTGGGGCATGCCTTATGTTATAAGGTCATGCTAACATTCCATCTCAGAGACATGAAGCGGTGGAATCTATCACATTTGGAAAATGATTAGAAATGGTGATCAGCTGAGAGGGAGGATTTGAGGAGGATGGTGGCTTTGAATCTATGTGGCTGGAAGAGATGGTAGAAATAGAGAAATTAGGAACAGGAGCAGTTTGGAGGACAAGATATTAGGTTTTCCTTCAAAAACTTTTGAGTGCAAAGTGTGGCAACTTATGTATCATATAACTGAAATCTGTAGGCTGAATATGAATGTTGAATAAATATGACTTAATTTTTAAAAACCAACTTAGTTTATTTAGTTTTATAGTAAGTTTCTATTTTTAATAGCCGTAATTTTTCTGTTAACTTATTTTAAACAGCCAACCCATAAAACATTAAAAAAAAAAAAAAGCAAACAAAAACCAGAAAATTGTTCATGAAGGCAAATGACTTCATTTGAACAGCGTGTGCTAAGAAAGATCTTTGCACTAGAAATGTAATCCCACAAAACCTTAGTATAATCCCTAGAAAATGCACCTATTCTTAGTTTGTATGCCTCAAGCCAGTTTATTTTCTCATGTACCAAATACTCAGTGAGTCAGAGAAATTTGCCTGTGAACTAGCTGATGATCAAAGTTTGTCAAGAAACACTGCGGGCTTGCAGCTGTCACCCCTTGGTGTTTAGGCCACCAAGCCAGAAGAGCCCCTCTCCGAAGTGAACACTGAGTAAGAACTTGATGCTGCCATCAGCCGCCAGCCAAAAAGCAGAATGGAAGAACTAGAGTTCTTCCTTGAAAGACAGGAGTTCAGAAAATATATTTAGAGGATGAACCCCTGGCAAGACACGTTTCTGCAGCGGAAGGGAATTCTTCCCAAATAAATCTCCTGCTGGAGAAGTCTAGTAATTTTGCAGAAAAACAGACAGGAGGAAACACGTGAACTACTGGACTGTACCAGCCATAGTAGCCTACAGAATGAAGAATGGACATTTTCCTAGTGAACTGTGAATTTCGATGGAGGATTAGGATGGGGGATTTCCAGTGTCAAGTGGGTGTCTCTGAGAGTCGATGATCTTAGCAGAAAAGGATGTGCCTCCCATACCCACCCCTTGGAATGCACATCAAAGCCAACAGTCCTGTTTGCCCTTGGTGCCCATCCCTGCAAGAGGATCCCAGTGGGCTGTGTCATTGTGCTAAATGATATGGGTTAAATTCCAGTGTAAAACACTAGCTCTGATCTTTGGCAAGAATACCCTCCCCCCCTTACAAAGGCATGCTTGGATAAGAAAAGGGTGTAATAAGAGGAAGGCTGCAGTACTTGAGACATGGAAATGAAGCATGGACTTCTCAGGAAGAGAAATTGTGATTTCTACTTTTTGTGTGTATTTGGGTTTTTCATGTATCCTAGGGCAGGCAGTCCTAGGTCACAAAGTCATGGATTTATCTTGAATTACTAATGAACATCACATCAATATTGGAAAATTAATTCAAACATAGGTCCAGCTGATAGTAGATTAGATTCCTGGGTTGGGAAGTTCCCCTGGAGAAGGGATAGGCAACCCACTTCAGTATTCTTGGGCTTCCCTGGTGGCTCAGACAGTAAAGAATCCACCTGCAATGCAGGAGACCTGGGTTCGATCCCTGGGTTGGGAAGATCCCCTGGAGGAGGGCATGGCAACCTTCTCCAGTATTTCTTGCCTGGAGAATTCCCATGGACAGAGGAGCCTGGGGCTACAGTTCATGGGATTGCAAAGAGTCAGACACAACTGAGTGACTGAGCACATTGCTGTTATCTCTTGGGCACTTAGTATTCATATGATTATCCTTCATTCAATAAATAGTCATCAGTTGTATGCTATATGTCTGGGTAGAGTTCCAGGAGTTACCCTGGAAAACAAAATAATGGACAAAGTCCCTTTTCTCAAGGAGTTTATAGTCTAACTCAAGACACCTCAAGACACTAGAGATTCAAAGACACACAGCATTCCTAAATTGCTTATAATGCAGTTGGAGAGATGAGCCATAGCAACATGAAAAACTTACTTAACAGCATAAGATGGCATTAGAGAAATGCCAGGTGATTCATCTATATCCTAAGTGCCATAGGAGTTCAGAGGAAGGAGCACTGAAAAAGGCTTTGTGGACTAGATGAGAATAATCAATAAAATGGACAAAAGAAAGCATACCTGCCTGAAAGGGAGTGGTATCAAATGCTGAGGGGAAAAAAAAGCTAAGCTCTTGTAGGAATGTAATGTGCCTACAAGTTAGTGGTAGCAAGGCAGCTTTCTATTTGTGGTTTCTGAAGCTCTGAGTACAGTTGTTACTATGTGTTTATTATATTAATGATAATGTAATTTGGGTGTGTGGTGGGGGACTTCCCTGATAGCTCAGTTGGTAAAGAATCCAGCTGCGATGCGGAAGACCTGGGTTTCATCCCTGGGTTGGGAAAATCCCTGGAGAAGGGAAAGGCTACCCACTCTAGTATTCTGGCCTGGAGAATTTCATGGACAGTATAGTGCATGGGGTCGCAATATGACTAAGCGACTTTCACTTTAATGTAATTTTAATAATTGTGCCTCATTCAGTAAAATGTCTTTGGGCAATCTTGCATTTGAGAAGCACTATAAGTAGCTTTCCCCCTTTTCATGCTTCAGTTCGTTCAATTCACTCGTTCAGTCGTGTCCGACTCTTTGCAACCCCATGAATTGCAGCACGCCAGGCCTCCCTGTCCATCACCAGCTCCTGGAGTTCACTCAGACTCACGTCCATCGAGTCAGTGATGCCGTCCAGCCATCTCATCCTCTGTCGTCCCCTTCTCCTCCTGCCCCCAATCCCTCCCAGCATCAGAGTCTTTTCCAATGAGTCAACTCTTCGCATCAGGTGGCCAAAGGACTGGAGTTTCAGCTTCAGCATCATTCCTTCCAAAGAAATCCCAGGGTTGATCTCCTTTAGAATGGACTAGTTGAATCTCCTTGCAGTCCAAGGGACTCTCAAGAGTCTTCTCCAACACCACAGTTCAAAAGCATCAATTCTTCGGCCCTCAGCCTTCTTCACAGTCCAACTCTCACATCCATACATGACCATTGGAAAAACCACAGCCTTGACTAGACGGACCTTAGTCGGCAAAGTAATGTCTCTGCTTTTGAATATGCTATCTAGGTTGGTCATAGCTTTTCTTCCAAGGAGTAAGCGTCTTTTAATTTCATGGCTGCAGTCACCATCTGCAGTGATTTTGGAGCCCCAAAAAATAAAATCTCTCACTGTTTCCACTGTTTCTCCATTTATTTGCCATGAAGTGATGGGACCAGATGCCATGATCTTCGTTTTCTGAATGTTGAGCTTTAAGCCAACTTTTTCACTCTCCTCTATCACTTTCATCAAGAGGCTTTTAGTTCCTCTTCACTTTCTGCCATAAGGGTGGTGTCATCTGCATATCTGAGGTGATTGATATTTCTCCCGGCAATCTTGATTCCAGCTTGTGTTTCTTCCAGTCCAGCGTTTCTCAGGATGTACTCTGCATATACGTTAAATAAGCAGAGTGACAATATGCAGCCTTGACACACTCCTTTTCCTATTTGGAACCAGTCTGTTGTTCCATGTCCAGTTCTAACTGTTGCTTCCTGACCTGCATACAGATTTCTCAAGAGGCAGGTCAGGTGGTCTGTATTCCCATCTCTTTTAGAATTTTCCACAGTTTATTGTGATCCACACAGTCAAAGGCTTTGGCATAGTCAATAAAGCAGAAATCGATGTTTTTCTGGAACTCTCTTGCCTTTTCGATGATCCAGCGGATGTTGGCAATTTGACCTCTGATTCCTCTGCCTTTTCTAAAACCAGCTTGGACATCAGGAAGTTCACGGTTCACGTATTGTTGAAGCCTGGCTTGGAGAATTTTGAGCATTACTTTACTAGCATGTGAGATGAGTGCAATTGTGCGGTAGTTTGAGCATTCTTTGGCATTGCCTTTCTTTGGGATTGGAATGAAAACTGACCTTTTTCGGTCCTGTGGCCACTGCTGAGTTTTCCAAATTTTAATGCTTAGAGGATGCCTTTTTTGTTCGATCGCTCAGTCGTGTCCGACTCTTTGCAGCTCCATGAATTGTGGCAGGCCAGGCTTCCCTGTTCTTCACCATCTCCTGGAGCTTGCTCAAACTCATGTCCATTGAATTGGTGATACTGTCTGACCATCTCGGACTTCCCTGGTGGCTTAGAGGGTAAAGCTTCTGCCTGCAATGTGGGAGACTGGGGTTCGATCCCTGGGTCGGGAAGATCCCCTGGAGAAGGAAATGACAACCCACTCTCGTACTCTTGCCTGGAAAATCCCATGGACAGGAGGAGCCTAGTAGGCTACAGTCCATGGGGTCGCAAAGAGTCGGACATGACTGAGTGACTTCACTTTCACTTTCTAACCATCTTGTTCTCTGTCATCCCCTTCTCCTGCCTTTAATCTTTCCCAGCATCAGAAAGTGAAAGAAAGACCCAGCATCAGGGTCTTTTTCATTGAGTCAGCTCTTCACATCAGGTGGCCAAAATATTGGAGCTTCAGCTTCAGCATCAGTCCTTTTAGTGACTATTCAGGACTGATTTCCTTTAGGATGGACTGGTTTGATCTCTTTGCAGTCCAGGGGACTCTCAAGAGTATTCTCCAACACCATAGTTCAAAAACATCAATTCTTTGGTGCTTAGCTTTCTTTATAGTCTAACTCTCACATCCACACACGACTGCTGGAAAAACCATAGCTTTGACTAGATGGACCTTTGTTGACAGAGTAATGTCTCTCTTTTTAATATGCTGTCTAGGTTGGTCATAACTTTTCTTCCAAAGAGCAAGCGTCTTTTAATTTCATGGCTGCAATCACCATCTGCAGTGATTTTGGAGCCCAAGAAAATAAAGTCTGTCACTGTTTTCATTGTTTCCCCATCTATTTGCCATGAAGTGATGGGACCGGATGCCATGATCTTCGTTTTCTGAATGTTGAGTTTTAAGCCAACTTTTTCACTCTCCTCTTTCACTTCCATCAAGAGGCTCTTTAGTTGCTCTTTGCTTTCTGGCATAGGGGTGGTGTCATCTGCCTATCTGAGGTTATTTCTCCCGGCAGTCTCAATTCCAGCTTGTGCTTCTTCCAGCCCAGCGTTTCTCATGATGTACTCTGCATATAAGTTAAATAAGCAGGGCGACAATCTACAGCCTTGATGCTGATATACTCCTTCCCCTATTTGGAACCAGTCCGTTGTTCCATATCTGGTTCTAACTCTTGCTTCTTGACTTCTTAGAGGATAGCCAGTTGCTTTTGAGGAGTGGGGAACCCCAGTCGCTCTGGATTTCATAAGAAGTTGCAAATTCAACTCATTCTGGGGGATTTGTTACATAAACAAATGCATCCTCTCCACTCCAGCTGGTAAATGGAACTGAATGAGCTGGATTCACTTTATGCTTGTTTCCATTTTCACTATGTCCGTGCATGTGTCCTGGAGGAGATGGGGAAAGGGCCGGGAGTGGGAAGAGCGGATGTGGTTACCTGCAAGACTGAGCGAGGCGGCCAGGTCCCTTATTAACTTCCAGCCACGCCTCTCTCTCTCCTTTCTGCTCTACTAAAGAGCGCTGACTCACTCGAAGGGGCACAGAAACCATTGGCAAAGTTGCAGTCATTACTTCCCCAACCATTTCATTCTGACACTTCTATGCGGCTAAGATTTAAGTCTCTCAAGAACAGAAGCAGCAAATGCCAGAGTGATTTTTGATACTTAAGCCAAAGTGCTTCCAAAATAAAACATGCTCATGTGTTCATTTCTGCTCCAAAAATGCCAGCAAGGACCCTCTTTTACTTTTGTTTACCAAATAGATTGCTGGCCCCTCCGTGGTGCACAGAACACCTGCATAGGATTTGTATCTGTTGGAAAAAATGAAAGGCCACTTGGGCTGGATATCTCCCCATCACTTTTTTTTCCCCATGGGCTTTCTCCCCTCATTAAACTGAACTGCTGCTCTTTAGTAAGTTTGGTCACTCTCTTGTTCAGTAAGAAGTTTTAATTCCTAGGAAAAGAGGACTGGAATTAAAGCTATGCTATATCACAATATTGCCCATGAGTTTTTTTTTTTTTAATTTAACTTTTACTTTATATTGATGTATGCTTGATTTACAATGTTGTGTTAATTTCAGACTTCAGCACAGTGATTCAGTTATACTTATATCCATTCTTTATCTCCCCATCATTGACTGTCTCCTTCTCGCTTGCTAATTGCCCTAGTTTTCCTAGATATTCCAGCATCCTAGATTCATGGGATGCTGAGGTGCTTTTTCCATCCCCAGCTCCATAGTAATGAAGCACTGTTCCCTAAACCGACCCTCACATCCCTTCCCTTTGCCCTGCCTCCCCTCCCATAGTGATTGATTTTAGTCTTGCCTTGTGTTTTAAGTGATACAGTAAGCTACCAAGTGAAAGTTTCTATTGAGACTTCTGGGTCAGAAATAATCATTCCCTGTAGGATGTGAATAAAGAAGCACTTGGCCCCAGAAACTGTCAGCAGCTATTTTGAAACTGCAGAAGCAGGATGAAGTTGGTACCATAGAGCAGGGCAGCAGAGGCGAACTGGAGCCATGGTTACGTCATTGAACTGTTAGAGTGATCTCTGCCCAAAGCCAGCACCAGCTCTAGATTTTTTAGGTGCATAAAGTGATACAATCCCTTCCATACAGAAGCCAGCCTGTTGTGGATTATTCTGTCACTTGTAACCAAAAGCATCCTGTGAGTGAAAGTCACTCGGTCATGTCTGACTCTCTGCGACCCCATGGACCATACTGTCATACAGTCCGTGGAATTCTCCAGGCCAGAATGCTGGATTGGGTAGCCTTTCCAACCCAGGGATTGAACCCAGGTCTCCCACATTGTAGGCAGATTCTCCCACATTGCAGCTACAAGAGAAGCTCTAAAAGCATACAAAGTAATGTATAATTTCTTAAGAGCAAAAGCTTTCTTTCAAGATCTATTTAACTCCATGGTATATCATTAACATATACTAACCACATGAGTTAGTAGCTTTCTTAATAGCTTGGCCTTCTTAGGGGATTGAGTTTCATTTAAGGTGGGTATATCACTAAAGCAAATAAAAACAAATGTCACTTTTTAACTTTTTCCTGGAGGGTCTGGAATTTAAGCTATAGCACAAGATCATTTCTATTTGGTGACTAGTTCATCTTAATGAAGTCAGTAGTATTCTTTTGCCCTTTTGTTGAATAAGAACATTTAGAAAGCGGTATCAAATGTCTAGCTCACAGCTCCTACATATAAGAGTTTTTCTTCTAGGAAGATCACTGTTAAAATAATCCTGGCTGCAGCTCTGAAAATCAGTGGCCTCAGAGACTGTACTCCCACTAGGATCTGATTCTCATCTCCCGGATGAAACAGTGTCTCAAGTCAAGAAGCTCTGAGGTCCTCTGCTTTCTCTCCTCCTTTCCCCCATTTAAATATGGCCCATTCCCTTCTCTTCTGTTTTTCACATGTTTTCTTCTTTTCCTTCTCTTCCAGTTTACCCTAATCTGGTTCTTCTCATTTTATTCTGGATTTATTTTGCCTTATTTAATATCACCATCTGTCTGCTCACTCTTCCAGATTTTGCCCACGCCATCATTCCCAATCAAAAGTTTGGTACCCCAGGCATAATGTTTCCTGTGTAGCTGAGGTATGCTTGGTCATTTTAATTTTATGTGCTAAAACTAAAAGATTTGATAGACTACAGCTTTTTAAAAAATTAATTAATTTTAATTAGAGGCTAATTACTTTACAATATTGTAGTGGTTTTTGCCAGACATCAACATGAATCAGCCACGGGTGCACATGTGTTGCCCATCCAGAACCCCCCTCCTATCTCCCTTCCCATCCCATCCCCCAGGGTAAACTACAGCTTTCAACATATTTTCCCCTTTCTGCTTGATCATGTTCCTCTGATAATGATTCTAAAATATGTTCCCCATACCACTAGTGGCAACATTATGTGGAAACTTGTAAAAAGTACAAATTGGGTGACCCATCCCCAGATATACTAAGTCAGAAACATGGGGGATGGGTCCAGTGACATGGATTTGAACAGCCTTCCATGTGATTCCGATGCATGCTGAAGTGTGAGAAACCCTGGTCTAGATAATTTTTCCTCCTGTCACCAGATGGTTTTCATTTTCCTATAAGATTTCTTAAAGGGAATGAGGGTGTGGGAAAAGTACTTCCCCTTTAACTTGACCAGCCCTGCTTCAATGAAGGATGCCTGTGAAAGTATGTCTGTGCGCTGCCTTCTCTGAATTCCAGGGCAAGATCATTCTATTTTCATAAGCTGCAGCTGGTAGCAACTTGGAATATACTTCAGAGCCCCTGCTCCTGGCAACAGTGGCAGTTTTCCAGCCCATGCTGGCACTGCCCACAATGACTTCTAGTAGGACAAAAAGAGAGATTTTCTTTTAAAAAGGAAGAGAGGGATTCAGTCTCAAAATCAAGACATCCAAAATGAAAATCATGACTTACTGCTGACCCTGGCATTCCTCCTGTGCTCCTTGTTCCTCTTCTGTGTATCACTGATTTCCTAGACGCTCGGCTCCTAGAGTCACCCTTCTCCCCTCTCTCTTTTCAGTCTGCCGCATCCACTCCCACCTCCTAACCTAGGTCATCTTGCCCCAGGAGATGTCATGGTTTTCTTCTCCTCCTCCCCATTATCTCTTCTTTCAATCTGTCTTACTCACCACATACAGATGAATTTTCCTTAAATAATCATCTCTAAGTTGTTACTTTCTTGTTGAAACTGGGCATCGCTGCCTACTGGCCAAACCCATCAGCCTAGAACTCCAAACTCTTCGGAATCTGACACAAATACATCTTTCTGAACATCTAGGAACGCCCACCCTAGACAGTCTACCAGTTGTCCCCTGTTGACCATGCCCGTTCCTCCTCTGACTCTTGCTCTCTCCTGGGACTGGAATGCCCCACTCAACATGTGTGCTTATCAAAGCCTGTCCTTCTCTCCAGGACTAGCTCAAGCATCACCTCCACATGGAGTTGATCACTCCAGGCCACGGTGCTCGTTCCAGCCTCCAGATCTCCATAGCCCTTTTGTCTCCACCTTTATCTCACATTGTCACCTTTCCCATCTCTCTGCGTGCATTACTAGTAATGTGATCGTTGAGTCTGGGTTTTGTAGAGCTTTGTGTGCTCAGTGTTGGTGTAGGTCTCCTTGAGCATTTATTTACAAATGGGGAAAACATGCAAGTGGTCGGTATTTAAGGAATTTTCAACATGTTTATATTTGAATGAGCTTTATTTGTAGATGTGTAATGTTGTTCTTGCAAGTGTAAAAAATAAATCTGTTATAAATAATATGCCTCATTACTTTCACTGTTTTGACATTAGAAGTATTAAGAAAACATTCCTAGCATGAGCATAGCTCAACTTGCTTCTGAAGAGCTTTTGTAAAAATATGGATTTATGAAGCTCTCTTTCTTTGGAGCAAAAACTTTTAATGTCACAGATATGTGTATGTTAGTCCCTAATATTTTAGACATCAAAACAAAATTCAGGGTAAAGGCTTGTAAACACGAATTGCTTTTTGCCATTTCAAAAAACATTAACTTCATTTTAGTGAATAACTGAGGTGGTAATTCTGCTAGAATATCCAAATATTTGGAGAAAATAAGAGTTTTAGCACATATTATTTTATTACCTGTTTTATTAACTCATCTTTTTCTTTAGAATATCAGAATGTTTAGAAATGATGGCAAATATAATATTAATATTTATACTATTTCAATACCTAATACTAATTTAATAACTGAACTAGCTTACCCCTCAATAACAAAAGAAGAAAGCTTTTGAAGCCTCTGTAATACACACAGTATCAGTTGGTCAAAAACCTAAATTATAGTTTTACCCTAGGAAATTCAGTTTTATGATTTTTAAGAACATCACAGAGACTAAAATTAGTTCAGGAAATGCTTACAGGTTCCAGGGGAGAACTATCTTAATGAACTAATAAACATTAGTTCTATTTCTAATCAAAATATACATAGTGTTTCTAAAATAGTCCAATTTGTTCTCTTAAATAGCATATGAACTATTTCTTTTTTACATATTTGCATAATAGAGGAAGTATTCGTGGAAGGCCTCTTATGTGTGATAATATTTAAAAAGCCTTCGTTTTCACATAGAAGTATCACTTCTCAGTACAGTTTCTTCACAAGGTCTATAATAGTTTCAGGGTCAAAGTACCCAGCACAGGCACGTGACTCATTCCAGCCCCTCGGCAGCCTGTTCCTCCGTTCCTGCTGTTTTTCCGGCTCTGTCGCTCATCACCATGCCTTCTGCAGGGAGCTTGAGGGCCTTCTTCCCTGCAACAGCCCCACCTCCCCATCAGATAGTCCACAGTCTTGATTGTCACAGTGCCTCTCCTCCAGGGACTGGAGAGGAGGGGTCCCAGGCACTCTTTCCCCACGGAGCTGAGTTCAGAGAAGCACTTTGGTCCCAGCAAGCTAAACTTAGAAAGGGGCTAAAAACAGACTTCTAAGAAAATGGGATTTGTTTGGATAAAGGAGAACCTATAAAACTTTTATAATTCACAAATGCAGAATTAACGAGCATTTTTTTCTAGTGCTGCTGGGCAGCTGCTAAAGATCGAGGAGTCACTGCTTATTCTACTGAACGCAAAATGACAGTGTAGTGATCGTTATCTAAGTCACTTCTAGAGAGGGAGCTGAGGCCTGAGAAGAATTGGCTGTTTTATGTGAGCAGGAACTTTAATATTTCTCTTCACATGTGGGTACTCATTGCCATGGGCTTCCTAGGTGGCTTAGTGGTAAAGAATCCACCTGCCAATGCAGGAGCTACTGGAGATATGGGTTCAATCCCTGGGTCTGGAAGATCCCCCAGGGGAGGAAATGGCAGCTCCACTCCAGTATCCTTGCCTGGAAAATTCCATGGACAGAGGAGCCTCGCAGGCTAAAGTGCATGGAGTCGCAGAGAGTTTGATATGACTGAGCAAGTGAGCACGCACGCCAGCGCTCATTGTCAGCCTTTCCCACTAGATCTGAAGGAGCTCGGGCCCCCATGACATGCTTTCTTCCCTGGACTTTGAAGATAATCACTCTTTTCACTATCCTACTCCTCTGGCTACTTCTTAGATTCCTTTGCTGGTCATCCTCACCTTTCTAACCTCTAAATTTTGGACTGCCCCAGAGCTGTCTCCTCAGATTTCCTATTTTTTTCTGTTTAACCTATCCCCTACAACTTCATCCTATTCCTCAGTCGCTCAGTCGTGTCCGACTCTTTGCGACCCCATGAATCGCAGCACGCCAGGCCTCCCTGTCCATCACCAACTCCCGGAGTTCACTCAGATTCACGTCCATCGAGTCCATGATGCCATCCAGCCATCTCATCCTCTGTCGTCCCCTTCTCCTCCTGCCCCCAGTCCCTCCCAGGATCAGGGTCTTTTCCAATGAGTCAACCTTTGGCATGAGGTGGCCAAAGTACTGGAGTTTCAGCTTTAGCATCATTCCTTCCAAAGAAATCCTAGGGCTGATCTCCTTCGGAATGGACTGGTTGGATCTCCTTGCAGTCCAAGGGACTCTCAAGAGTCTTCTCCAACACCACAGTTCAAAAGCATAAATTCTTCGGTGCTCAGCTTTCTTCACAGTCCAACTCTCACATCCATACATGACCACAGGAAAAACCATAGCCTTGACTAGATGGACCTTAGTCGGCAAAGTAATGTCTCTGCTTTTGAATATGCTATCTAGGTTGGTCATAACTTTTCTTCCAAGGAGTAAGAGTCTTTTAATTTCATGGCTGCAATCACCGTCTGCAGTGATTTTGGAGCCCAAAAAATAAAGTCTGACACTGTTTCCACCGTTTCCCATCTATTTCCCGTGAAGTGATGGGACCAGATGCCATGATCTCCGTTCTCTGAATGTTGAGCTTTAAGCCAACTTTTTCCCTTTCCTCTTTCACTTTCATCAAGAGGCTTTTTAGTTGCTCTTTGCTTTCTGGCATAAGGATGGTGTCATCTGCCTGTCTGAGGTTATTGATATTTCTCCGAGCAATCCTGATTCCCGCTTGTGCTTCTTCCAGGTCAGCGTTTCTCATGATATATTCTGCATATAAGTTAAATAAGCAGGGTGACAATATACAGCCTTGACGTACTCCTTTTCCTACTTGGAAGCAGTCTGTTGTTCCATGTCCAGTTCTAACTGTTGCTTCCTGATCTGCATACAGGTTTCTCAAGAGGCAAGTCAGGTGGTCTGGTATTCCCATCTCTTTCAGAATTTTCCACAGTGTATTGTGATGCACACAGTCAAAGGCTTTGGCATAGTCAATAAAGCAGAAATAGATGTTTTTTCTGGAACTCTCTTGCTTTTTCAATGATGCTTGGCTTTATATAATTGTCCGAATAGTGATGACTCTATTTATATCTCTTGTACCTCCATCCCTGACTGAATCCCCCCAAACACCAGGCTCGTCCCTAGTTGTCCTCAACATCTCCACTGGATGTCTCCAAGGCACTGGTCAATAGCAAGCTGCAATGAACAGGTCCAAAAGTGAGCTCTGAGTGGTAACTCCTCAACCTGCTCCTCCTTCAGCTTTCCCCATTGCTGTACCCTTGTCTTTCCTCAGGCCAAAAACTTGGAATCCCCCTTGACTCCTTTATTAAGGCTTTCACGTCTGTCATGCAAACCATCAGCCTATCCTGCAAAGTATATCCAGATACTAACCATGACTCGTGACTATTTCCATCATCCTGGCCCATTCAGGTCCAAGTTTTCCATTGCCTGAAAGATTATAATTGTTTCCAAATCAGTCTTCTTCCATCACCTTATATTTTATTCTCAAAGTAGCAGCCAGAATGATTTTTTAAAAACGTAAGTCAGATTTGTTCAAAACTGTCTAATGGCTTTTTGTCTCACAGAAATGAAGTATTTAGCATGCCCACAAAGTTAAGATGATAATCAGTCATTCTGCAGAGAATCTGAAGAATAAACATTTGGATATATCTCTTTCTAAAAAAAGCTTAATGCAAAGTATTTATTATTGATAGTTACATACAGTAATAATCAACAACAATCGAACACCGCTGCAGTTCCCAGTGTTTATGATTTATGCTATCTTCTTCATTTCAGAGTTATACATTATGGATATATCTTAGGAAGATATGGTGTGCCCATCATGGGCTGCTCATGTCCCAAGGACAAACATCATAGCCAGAAATGGACGATCTAATTTGTTAGAAGCTTGACAAAAAGTTAATTGTGAGGAATTCTGAACCTGCAAATCAGCAAAATGGCTTTTTCTTGGAATTGCTGCTTAATTTGATCCAAATCAGTAAAGATTGAATTGTTCTATTTCATAGGCATTGACATTCCATTGAAATGAATCATCTTTAGCATTTCTAAGTTGTTGTTGTTCAGTCTCTAAGTCGTGTCTGACTCTTTGCAACCCCATGGACTGCGGCACACCAGGCTCATAGGTAGAATTAAATTTACATCACAAATATTTGTGAAGAACTGATGTATCCAGGTAGGGTCTAACAATACCTGGAGCACTCCAGGTTTCATTTGAAATAGAAATATAGGCAAGATGTTTCAAGAATACCAGTGGGAAATAAATCTAATTATCTGATACAAATAGCAGATTGTTCATATTCATTCATCCACTCATGCAGTCAACAAACAGTGAGGATTCAGTGATAAGACCTGCTTCCTGTTTTTGTGAAGGTTGTAGTCTATAAGGGGAGACAGACATGAAGAAGATTAAGTGTAATAGGGTGGGATTGTAGGGTAACGGTGTTAATTGAGGGATGTTAAAAGTGCCACAGAAACATAGAAAAAGATGGAAAGATAAGGAAATTGAATCTGCTTTGTGAAGGCATCTCCTTCCATCATTGTTCATTTTATCAGTCAATGCTAGATACTAGCAGAGCTCTATGCCCAACAATATAATCCCAGGAGAGAGATAGCTAATAAACAATCACAATTCAGTTCAGTAGATGCAGTGGCTAAAGTGTGCCCAGGGAGCCATGGAATGGGCAGGAAGGACACCTCAGCCCAGGAGCCAGCAGGCAGGGAATGCTTCCAGAGGAAACTGAGCCTCAGGGAAGAGAAGGGTTGCAAAAGATGGCATTGCCATTCAGAGAACCTCAAGTATACAGTGTGGCAAGAGCATGGATTTTAAGGAGGAGCTCTGGGGGAAAGGAGGCTGGAGAAATACATAGGAGACAGGTCTTCAATGGCTGGCAGTCTTTCCTGTAGCATTTAGAAGGAAATAAGAAGCATTGACAAATGGAATGGGCTTCCCTGGTAGCTCAGCTGGTAAAGAACCTGCCTGCAATGCAAGAGACCCCGGTTCAATTCCTGGGTCAGGAAGATTCCCTGGAGAAGGGATAGGCTATCCACTCCAGTATTCTTGGGCATCCCTGGTGGCTCAGATGGCAAAGAATCTGCCTGCAGTGTGGGAGACCTGGGTTCGATCCCTGGGTTGGGAAGATCTCCTGGAGAAGGGCTTGGCAACCCATTCTAGTGTTCTTGCCTGGAGAATCCCCATGGACACAGAGCCTGGCAGGCTACAGTCCATGGCCTTGCAGACAGTCGGATGTGAGTGAGTGACTAAGTACACGTGTGTAAAGTGAGGAAATGGCAATAAATTTCTGTTTTAGAAAGTTCTCTTCAGCAGTAGGGCAAAGGACAGAGTGGAGAGAAGTGATACTGAAAGCAGAGAAGCCAATCTGAAAGCTCCAGTGATTCAGGAATCCAGGACATCAGTAAATGGTGAAGACCTAAGTGGGGGGCAGTGCAGGGGCCAGAGTGAAGGGGATAAGGAGAAGGACTGGGGAAGCATTAGGGAGATAAAGCAAAAACCTCGGTGCCCAAATGTGCAGGAAGGGTAACGGAGAGGGTTGTTTCTACGATGGCATACAGTTTTCTGATGTTGGACTAACCGTACTTATTAGGGGCCATTCCCTCTAAAATGGTCTGCCTCCCCTAAGGAGAGCTCAAAACAGCCACTGGGAATGCCAGGAAAAGTGGCAGAATTTCATTTACACTTTTCTCAGTTTTTAAATTTCTGTGTATATATATGTGTGTGTATACCAAGTCGACAGTAAACTAATACAATGGTATATATATATACAATTAAAAAATATATATTTGTTTGGCTGTGGTAGGTCTTAGTTGTAGCATGTGGGATCTAGTTCCCTGACCAGGATTCGAACCTGGGCCACCTGCATGGGGAATGCCAGGGAAGTGCCTATAATTTATAAATAAATGAGTCTTCGTATATTATAGGGTATGCACAGTATTTTCTTATCAGAGATGTATGATCAAAAAACTTGAAGCCTGAGTGCAGGATTATAGTAGAGAAAAAAATTGGCAGTTAGGGGAAATTCAAAGTGCATCCAGAATATCTAGGCAGAAATTCCTACAGGACTGTCCTATGGAACTTTCTGTGATCATAGAAAAGTTCTAAATATGTGTTGTTCAATATGGTGGCTAGTAACTACTTATGGCCATTAAGCACTTGAAATGTGGTTCATGCCACTAAGGAGCTGAAATTTTTAATTTTGATAAATTTAAATTTATTTAAATAGCCTCATGTAGCTAATGGCTACCATATTGGAAAGGACAAATCTAAAACTTAGAGGAGAGACCTGGAATCTCATTCACTAAATGCTTCCACTGGCTAAGCATTTTATACACATTTTAAAACACTGTAATCACCCCAACTCCCTTATGGAGTAGACAGTATTATAAAAGAAAAGAGTTAAGTTTTTCTTTACTCTGTCCTCTTAATAGTGAAGGTTTATATCGCAAGGAAGAGCACATTTGCTCTGAAATATGTGTATTATAGATATTCTTCAGTGTTAGTCACTCAGTCGAGTCTGACTCTTTGTGACCCCATAGACTGTAGCCCATCAGGCTCTTCTGTCCATGGGATTCTCCAGGCAAGAATACTGGAGTGGGTTGCCATGCCCTCCTCCAGGGGATCTTCCCAACCCGGGGATCAAATCCTGGTCTTCTCCATTGCAGGCAGATTCTTTACCATTTGAGCCATCAGGGAAGCCCATACTCCTTACTGGAAGATATGTATGCATCTTCCAAGCACCAATTTTCTTTTCTTTTTCTTTCAGGTGGCTGGCTCTGTTGGAGATTCAAATATGTATTATTTTAATATTTTATTATTATGACTGTAGTCTTCTGGACCCATTGCCCAAACAGGTAAATCTTCAGAATTTTGAATAGCATGACTTTCAAATCTGAGATAAAGTCTTCATTTTAATTACTGGATATGAGCTAACTGATTTCCTCACTTAGGCTCATCTTAACACTTCGTCTCTGCAGACTGAGAAACATTCCCTTAATTCTAAGTCAATTCTGTGTTCCCCATTATCACAAGACTGGGATCTAATGATGGTGTTTTCACCACTTAGTGTTAGGAGATCCCCAATGAATTATCCATTTTAACCCTTTATCTGGGTATAATAAACATGGCCTTGATGTCAGGCTTATTTCCCTAGAAAGACATGTCTGTGTGTCCAAAAGTGAGCCATGAGCCACGAGTCATAGCCGTTAGTCCACTTGGTAGCAATGACATAGAAGGAAATTAACCCAACAATAGAAACAGTGAACCGCAATGTGAAGACAATGACCTTTCCCCACCTCTGACCTTTGGCTCTCTCAACCATTTAACTTGGTGTTTCTGTGGTTCTCTTCTCTTGGGCCAATGGCCCTCAAACTGGTGTGAGCATCAGAATTAGCTGAGATAGAGGGGGCTTGTTAGAATACAGAATCCTTGGCCCTAGCCCTAGAGCTCCTGATGAGTAGATCTGGCAAAGGACTTGAGAATTTGTATTTCTGATAAGTTCTGGGTGCTGCTGCCGCCACACTTTGAGGACCACTGTCCGAGGAAACAGGGGAAAGTCCAATTTAATTCCAGGTGTTTGGATGTCCCTTTGAAAACTCTGGATAAAAGGTGCTATTTAATTTAAACTGAGGCTGAAGCTCAGAAATCAACGATTGCAATCTCAGGGCTATTCACATAGCATTTTGTGCTATGATTTACTCTTGACATACTAAGGGCTAATATATGGAGGGATAAATAAAACTCCTGGGTGACATTTCAACAGAAATTCTGTAAGTGCATAAATGACACTGAAAATATTATATTGCTCACAAATATGCACATTTCAGCACTTTGCCTTGATTTCTTTTGCACTTCTATTTTGAGTACAAGCAACAGTGATAAAGAGCTCTCAAAATCCAATGATGAAAGGGGGAAATCAAAACACCCTTCACAAAGGTTTTCAGCTGAGTACAGTTTTGTTGGCAAAATGAAGATCCGGGCCAGGATTTACAGGCACCAAATACTAGTTTCTGATCTTCCAAGTTAAATGCTGCGATATTGCCCAGGACTGACTCAGCATCTATTTTCCCACCAGTCAGAAGACACAGGAATGCCTTTTCACATCAGAAGGATGTCAAGCCATGTGACGGATAAAACTGGAGATCAGTCATTTTGACCAGATCCTTAGGCAGGGTTTTTTCCAGCACTTTCTTCCCCGCTAAGAATTCTAGTATTTTTATACCTTTTTTTGGTTTGTTTTAAAATACATCCTATTTCTATTTTGACCCTACTAAGAACATTTTTCAAAGAGATGTGACCTCAGTTTGTAAAAAGTACAAGTCTGAGAGAATCCTTGTCTCAAAGGGCATTTCATTTCACAGTTCTTATTTTAGAAAGATAAATTGATATTATTTAATTGTTGGACTTATTTTACTAAGTTGTGAAAGGAGGTGATCAAAAACTAGAGGCAGTGACCTTCCAATCACCAGGCTCGGATAAGCTGCAGCAGGGAAGGGGGAGTCACCGGGGCATGCTCCAGACCCTTAGTCATCAAGTGCAGGAAGATCATGGGGCTTGGAAACCAGCTCCCCCAAAGGAATTTTCTTGCCACGGTACCCCAAATCAAATGCTACCATCTCCAATTTTACTTTTGTAAGAGTTTTATTTTACCTCAGTCTAAAGAAAATAATTTAATCTTAATTCTCTCCCAGTAAGAACCAAACCATAAGGAAACTGCAGAGCTTTCCAGGATCTGTGATTGGTCAGTTGCGTCCAAACACTGGCAATGGGAACTATTTCATTTTAAGCACTCGCAAGAAGACCCACTTCGGTTCTTTCCCAAAAGCAAGCACATTTTTTGCTAACGCATGAGGTTTTTATTTGGCTGCCTGGTTTTCTTCTGCTGTGTTTTTGGGAGTAGGGGAATGGATTCTTAGAAAATCTCACAAGATCTATGGATCCCCCCACTAGAAAAGTACACACTTCTTCATACACACAAAATGATGGACAGATGCAACTGCAGAGAGTCCGTGCGAGTTCTGCAACTCAGTCTATCAACTGACCTAAGAATCCGCTTTTGCTGAGAAACTGCCCCATTGCTTTCAGACTCATGACAAAAAAAATCATCATCTAAGGTGGATCACCCTCCTCCTTCCTCGCCCCTCCTCTTCCTCCAACACTTGAAGTTGACAGAACAGGTTGGTTGTCTCATCCAAGCTCCTAAGCTTCAGCAATCTCTTTGCTTCATTTGCAATGAACTGACCTCCCATCACCCCCACATCTATTCACCCCTTGTTCATAACGAAGATGTAACAGAACCTATGAGAACATTTGGTACCCACAGAATATCCTTTTGGACAGTTTTGATCTTAGGTTCACTATGATAGTGGTTTGCACCATTAACACCATGTTGTCTTAAGAACATCAGTAATATGTGTCATAGAAGTCTCACTCAGCAATTTTAAATGAGGTGTCAGATATTGGGGGCCAGAAATGCATTGAAAGAGCTTTATTTGTGGTATCCTCTTCACCCAGCTAAAGTGAAGGGTGAGTCCTAGGCTCATAGCCTTGGGATATGTGAAGCTGTGAAGAAGCTGCTATTAGAATAAGGGATTGGTACTGATGAACCTATTTGCAGGGCAGCAAAGGAGATGCAGACATAGAGATCAGACTTGTGGACACAGCGGGGGAAAAGAGAGAGTGGGACAAATTGAGAGAGTAGCATGGAAACATGTACATTACCATATGTAAAATAGACAGCCAATGGAAATTTGCTGTATGACCCAGGGAGCTCAGACTGGTGCCCTGTGACAGCCTAGAGGGGAGGGATGGGGTTGGAGGTGTGAAAGAAGCTCAAGAGGGAGGGGACATATGTATACCTCTGGCCAATTCATGTTGATGTATGGCAGAAACCAACACGATATGGCAAGGCAATTATCCTCCAATTAAAAATAAATAAATTTCTAAAAAAGAGTAAGGGATTACCTCCTTTTCTGTCCCTGAATAGTAGTGTTAATCGCTCAGTTGTGCCCAGCTCTTTGCGACCCCATGGACTGTGGCCTGCCAGGCTCCTCTGTCCATGGGATTCTCCAGGTAAGAATACTGGTGTGGATTTCCATCCCCACTCTAGAGGATCTTCCCAACCCAGGGATCGAACCTGGGTCTCCCGCATTGCAGGAAGATTCTTTACTGTCTGAGCTACAGGGAAGATCCATCCCTTGAATAGAAGACTAAAATTGATGCTCCCCTTGGAGAACTCATCAAGTAAAACCATCCAGCCTTCCAAACCTAAACTCTGCCTTTCGGGAACAATCACACTGACTAAACCTTAGGTCCACACTGGTGGCTTACGTCCCTTAACTTCTATCCTCTTTCTGCATTTCTGCTTTTAGAGTTGTCTCCACTTGGTGGGTGTCCAGCAGCCGGAAGGACGATGCCGGATTCAGTTTAAACAAAGAAAATGATGTCTGCTGGAGGGCCAGGGCCATCTGGAGGAATGACTGCCCCCCCATCCAGTAGCCTGGTGGCACCTAGACCTGAATTTGACAAGAACACGTCACTTAATTTTATTTTAGGATTTAGTTCAAGACAATGTCCGGGTGGCATGTGTATTTGGTATTTTAAGTGTAGACGAAGAATCAGACATCACTCTCACTGATATCGAGGCCCAAATACAGGGTAAAATGTTTCAGTGATCCAAAAAGAGGTATTCTTCAGAAGTTGGCATTGGTTTCATACATTACTGCAGCAGTCCCCAACCTCTTTCGCACCAGACACCTGTTTCATGGAAGACAATTTTTCCACGGATCAGTGGGGGAGGCGGAGTTTTCAGTTTCTCCCACCACTCACCTCCTGCTGTGTGGACTGGTTCCTAACAGGCCAGGGCCCAATACTGATTCATGATTGGGGAACCCTGCATTATTATATCAAAACTTTAAATAGAAATAATGTCATTTGAATGAAATTTTTCATACATTAAATTCACTGTGAAGACAACATACTTTAACTTCTATTTTGAAAAAGGCTAATAGTCTTAGACTTGAAAGAGTATTAAATAATGATTTCTGGAAAGTTGCTATTTTTCTTAATATGATTCTTAACTAGCAATTGGAATTCTTTAACCACTATTAATTTAATTATTTATGAAACATGCCTAATGCTAAATATATGAAGAAAATGATCACTTTCTAAGACCTGTGAAGTCAGGGATCATGTCTGACGCTCATTTCTATCCTCCACTCTGCCTAGGACAGCACTTCTCTATAGGGTATATTCAATACATGTATGTTAACTGATTTATTCACTTATATTTTAATTAAGATGAAAGCACCCTTTTGATTCAAGGTGTTTATAATTGTAGTTGAAGAGATAATATTTTTCCTAATTTATAGAAGCTCTAAGTGACGTGTCAAGTCAAATAACATTTCAATCCACTACTTAAGACTTTTGCCTGAAATATTTACTATGAAACCCAAAAAAGAAATCCTATCCTGTTCAGGGGAAATATATGACCCCAATCACAGTGTGATTTATCCTCTAAGAGTCAATAAAATGCCATCTGCCTCCTTGGTTTCACAATAAATAAGCTTTGCAATGCATGTGGCCTCTGGATTACTTGCTCCCCTGTGCTAGAATTATCCCGTGAGGTTGAAAATGATTGCTTACTCATCTGTCTCCCACCAATGGGCAGATGACTCGCTAGGAGAAAATTAAGTACTTTGGAATGCATTAACTCTTCAGGACTAATACAGTGATTTTGAAGCTTAGCTAGCAGCTTGCTGCTTAGCTTAGCAGGCTGGGGGTCTGAGGACTGAAGCGAATGAAGAAGGCAGTTGAAAATCCACAGGAGAGCTGAGAACTGCGGACCACTACCTGGCAGTTCTAAATATGGCAGGTGTGCTTCCAGGGAAGGCATGTCCTCTTCTAGACAGCTGAGGCCCACAGCCAAACATGGTATTTGCAAATAATAGACACTTGAGCTAAATCTGCAGACATTTGGGGCTAGTGTTTATCTCCTTATTATTGCTTGGTAAGGTTGAAGTTAGCTGGCAAGTTTATGCACTTAAAAAAAAAAACTGTACAGATGTGGGAGATCTATAACCTTTGAAATCAAGAACAGTAAGAGGAATATACCAGTAAGAGGTCCCTATTTCTTTTCTTTTTTTTGTAAATTATTTTAATTGGAGGCTAATTAATTTACAGTATTGTAGTGGCTTTTGCCATACATTGACATGAGTCAGCCATGGGTATACATGTGTTCCATCCTGAACCCCACTCCCACCTCCCTCCTCATCCCATCCCTCAGGGTCATCCCAGTGCACCAGCCCTGAGCACCCAGTCTCATGCATCGAACCTGGACTGGCAATCTGTTTCACATATGGTAATATACATGTTTCAATGCTATTCTCTCAAATCATCCCACCCTTGCCTTCTCCCACAGAGTCCAAAAGTCTGTTCTTTTTCTCTGTGTCTCTTTTGCTGTCTCGCATATAGGTTCATCGTTACCATCTTTCTAAATTCCATATATATGCATTGTTATACTGTATTGGTGTTTTTCTTTCTGACTTACTTCACTCTGTATATTAGGCTGCAGTTTCATCCACCTCATTAGAACTGATTCAAATGCATTCTTTTTAATAGCTGAGTAATATTCCATTGTGTATATGTACCACAGCTTTCTTATCTATTCACCTGCCGATGGACATACAGGTTGCTTCCATGTCCAAGCTATTGTAAACAGTGCTATGATGAACACTGGGGTACACGTGTCTCTAATTCTGATTTCCTTGGTGTATATGCCCAGCAGTGGGATTGCTGGATCAATTCTATCAATTCTATTCTATGGCCATTCTATTTCCAGTTTTTTAAGGAATGTCCACACTGTTCTCCATAGTGGCTGTACTAGTTTGCATTCCTACCAACAGTGTAAGAAAGAAGGTTCCCTTTTCTCCCCACCCTCTCCAGCATTTATTTTTTGTAGACTTTTTGATATTAGCCATTCTGACTGGCATGAGATGGTACCTCATTGTGGTTTTGATTTGCATTTCTCTGATAATGAGTGATGTTGAGCATCATTTCATGTGTTTGTTAGCCATCTGTATGTCTTCTTTCGAGAAATGTCTGTTTAGTTCCTTGGTCCATTTTTTGATTGGGTCGTTTATTTTTCTGCATGAGCTGCTTGTATATTTTTGAGATTAATTCTTTGTCATTTGCTTTGTTTGCTATTGTTTTCTCCCATCCTGAGGACTGTCTTTTCACCTTGCTTATAGTTTCCTTCGTCGTGCAAAAGCTTTTAAGTTTAATTAGGTCCCATTTGTTTGTTTTTGTTTTTGTTTCCATTACTCTGGGAGGTTTGTCATAGAGGATCCTATTTCTTTTCATTTCCCTAGCCTGAGATTTTATATAGGGTTTCCCACATGGCTCAATAGTAAAGAATCTGTCTGCCAATGCAGGAGATGCAGGAGACATGGGTTCGATACCTGGGTCGAGAAGATCCCCTGGAGGAGAAAATGGTAAGCTACTCCACTATTCTTGCCTGGAAAATTCCATGGACAGAGGAGCCTGGTGGGCTACAGACCAAGCGGTCACAAAGAGTCAGATGTGACTGAGCCCAGCACACACAACACATATTAATCGAAGGTATATTCATATATATATATACACATAAAGTGTATATTTATATGTGTTAACTTGAGTTTTCCACAAAGTGGAGCCTAAGACAGATTTGTATGCAGTGCAGAGAGTTCATTTGAGTCGTGTTCCCAGGCAGCAAAAATAAGGGATCAGAAAGAATATGCCACAATCGAGTTATGTTATTAAGGTAGGTGTCCCTGCCCCTATTTCAAAGGACAAGCCGTGAGAGATGAGGGGACCATGTTCAAGGGCATGTGAGGAGTGGCTGGAGCATGGTGGGGTGAGGAGCATGGGATTCTGAATGTAGTTTTGATCACGTTTTAATAGAAGTGTGAGATCATCTTTATGCAGAACATCCTTGTGGAGGTAGCCATTCAGGCTCATGTGATAATTAATATTAACCCTCCTTTTTCGTGTCCCTGCAAAGGGCTTATAACTTCGTTTTTACTTAGCAGCCTGAAACAGAAGAGTTCATGCATTTACTGACGGAATGGCAGAACTAAATGGTAGTGCCACTGGAAACTTGTAATTAAAGCAGGAAATGGGAAAGGAGGGGCCATTAAAACTGAAATTAGGAAGTCACCTGGTGAAACTTCAGTGTGACCCTTTAGATAGAGTATGTCCTCATGAAAAGGCATGTCTTTTCAAGATTTCAACGTGGACAAAAAAGGAAGGGTCTAAGTCTGTTCAGGCTAAATCACAGAATACCGTAGAATGGGTGGCTGATAAACCACAGAAACGTGTCGCTCACAGTTCTGAAGGTGGGTAAGTTCAAGATCAGGCTGCCAGCATGGTTGAGTTCTACTGAGACCCTCTTCCTGGTAAGGTCAATGATTTCTCAATGTCCTCACACAGTAGAAGGAGTAAGGGATCTCTTTGAGGTCTCTTGTAAGAATAGCCATTCCCTTCATGAGGGCCCCACCCTATTCTCATGACCTAATCAACCCCAAAAGGCCCCAGGTCCTAATATCATCAGCTTTGGGAGGATGGAAAGTGTGACCTTGGGGAAGGCACACATATTTAGACCATAGCAGGAAGTAATCCTCCATAGTTGCTCAACTTTCTAAGTAGAATCGAAAGTATTTTGTTCCAGTGGAAGACCCTGGACAGCATTTGGACATGCAGGTGATTCCTCCTCTTTGGGGCCCCAAATCTCTTAATAGAGCAGCCAGGAGCCTGGGATTGTCTCTGTGAGCATCCACATGGGAATAGACCATGATACTTGGCTTTCATCAGCATAGCATTTTTTTTTTAAGTTTTTAGAATAAATGTCTCCATACTTCTTCATTAATGTTGGGTTTGGGTAATTAAAATGAACTTATCAAAGTTTTATTGTTAGTTTTAAAATCTTATTTTTTGTTATTTTAATGAATGGCTATGGGTGGTTACCAACAAGGGTACAACCCATATTAAACTATTTTCTTGATGAACTGCCTATTATTACATTCTAGAAGCCAATTATATGAGCTTCTGTCACTTGAATAATTACTGTAAGGCACTTTGCTAAGCCCATTACACTCACCCACTTTTATTCTCACAATAATCCAATGTATCAGGTGGGTTTCTATGATTATCATCACTGCTTCACAAATAAGAGAAATAGAGTTTGGAGAGACTGAATGACATACTTGAGGTCACATATCAAGGAAGTGGCAGAGGCAGGATTTGAACCCAGGGAGTCTGGCTCCGGGGCACATCCTCTTAACACTAAATAGCGTGGCATCCTTCTCTCTCACTCTTTTGGAAAAAACATTTTAATCTCTTTTTTTGCCTCACAGTGAGGCATGTGGGTTCTTAGTTTCCCAACCAGGGATCAAACCCATGCCTCCTACATTGGAAGCTCAGGGTCTTAACCACTGGACCACCAGGGAGGCCCCACTGCATCCTTCCTAAAGAGAAAAGTGTTCCTCATGAGAGACAACACCATTAACCTTGTCACCGTAATCCACATTCTGGGTTCTCTAACTGGATAATTTGTCACATAGCCTGTTTTACAAATGGAAAAGGAAAAGAACTCCCGTTGCTTACCAGTGCCTTTCCTCGTCAGCTTCTGTCTCCAGGAGCCTCCAGGCACCACCCTTCCTTGTGAGTATTATACAGTGGACCAGCCTCAGATGAAGTGTAGCATCTAAGAGAGATGGCCATTCACTGTTTGAAGAAAAATATCTGATAAAAATGCATCTTTTTAGTGAGGTCATATAAATACAAATTTGGGGACAAATGTTATAAATTCTAATGATGTATTTTAGCAAGCACTGTCTATTAATAGCAATTGACTTTTTTTTTTTTAACAGTGTTCTACCTTGTTTCTTCACAAAAATCGCCCTGGTCATTAGAGCCCCACTAGGCTACAGGGTAAGGGAGATATATGGATTTTTCTCCTTCTGGCAGAGACAGCAACTAGATGAAATCTGAACAGTCTTAGTTTAAGCTTTGTCTTCAGGTGACTTAGAAATTGGGGAAGAGTTATTTTGAAAGCACTTAAAGGAAGGGAAGTGATGCTTACTTCACAAGGCCTATAAACTCTCGTTTGATTTGTATTGTTATTACTGGAAAGAAACATGTTAGAATCATAATACAGAAGTGGAGAGATCAGTCTAACATCCTGGCTTTGCTGCTTAAGAAGCTGAAATCCAAGCTGGAGAAATGTCATGTGCCCTTGTAGGATGTCCAGTGACTGGTGAAGACAACCGTCTGGGTGAGTGGGGGAGATGATTTAAATGAATGATTCTTTGAAGACCAAAAATAAAAAATCGAACAAATGAGTAAATATCTAACTTCTTTTGGCAGCAAAACTTTTCTTTCTAAAATACATTAGTTTCTAGATCTCCCAGGGAAAAAAAGCATAGAGATCCAACTCAACATTTAGCTGACTAATGCCTTGTTAGTCATGAGGGCACAAAGTTCCTATTCATTAACATATGAGACTAACCATAGCAGAAATAACTGTTAAACTAAGACATACTGTTTTCTTCTACTTTTAAAAGTAAAGAAAACAGCAATTAAAAACAGTGGAAAAATCCAGTTAATATCCTAACTGAAAGTTGTTCAGTGGTCATGGCCAACTCTTTTGGGGACCCCCATGGAGACTGTAGCCCACCTGGCTCCTCTGTCCATGGAATTCTCCAGGCAAGAATACTGGAGTGGGTAGCCATTCCCTTCTCCAGGGTATCTTCCTAATCCTGGGATCAAACCCGGGTCTCCTGCATTGCAGGCAGATTCTTTACCACCTGAGCCACCAGGGAAGCCCAAAGCTCCCTGAAATAGGAGATAGGAGGCAACTGTCATATAAAAGAAGAATAATGGTTGTACTGTGAGAAGATGCAAGTTCAAGTTCTAGCTTTGTCCTTCAGCTTCATATAATAATCAGCAAATCAGTTCAGACCTCTAAGCTTCAGTTTACTCACAAGTTAAAGGTACACTGCACACTTAATTCAGAAGACTATGTATGGGACAACTGGGTGTGTGTGCTTAGTCACTCAATCATGAACAACTCTTTGCGATCCCATGGGACAACCAGATATTCACATGCAAAAGAATAAAGTTGGAACCCTATCTCATACTATATAAAAGAATAAGCTCAAAATAAATCAAAGATATATGTAACAAGATAAACTGGACATCACCAAGATGAAAAACATCTTTGCTTCAAAGGAAGGGATTCAGAGTAGAATTAGGGATGGTGTCTGGTGCCTAGAAAAAGAGGCGAGTGCTGCTTCTCTCCAATGTTTCAAGCCTGCCCCAGGCATCATTGCTGTCCACAGAATTCCCATAGCCTTCGGTGGCTTCTGTGCCTTGCTCAGCATAGCTAGGGACTTTGCAATCTGTCTTCTCTTCTGCCTGGACTCCCTAGGTCTCAGATCTCCAGCAGACTCAGGTTGACCATCTCACCAGACTTCACCAAACTCCACCCCACTCCATCAGACTGGGATTGGCCATCTCACTCCTCGCCAGCCTAGTGGAAGCTCTTTCTATTTAGGAAGAACCTCTCTGCTCCCTGCTTCTCCAAGCCTCACTGTACTGTCTCCAAAACTCAGTTCTACTTGTTATTAAAGAGTTGGCCTTGATTGCTCATAAAACTCACAACTGAGCTAAAGTTTAAGGATAGAAATGGCTTAAATTTAAAAATTTTCCAGGAAGTGATGAAAAATAGTTATGTTCCATTATTCTGGTACAGCAAAGACAAGAACAAACAGAATAGTTATATTGCTATATTAGAGCATTCTAAAGGTTTATAAATATCTTGATGTAATGATACCATGAGTTGAAGATAATAGTGGTGAGTTAATGCTAATAATAATAAGCATACATTGATTGAATCCTTACTTTTGGTGTGGTTCAGGTACTTTTCCTCCCCTACCTTCTTTCAAGGAGAACAGTTAGGAACAACATCCAGTAAGGAAATATTGATTTTGGCCCTCAGTTCCAAGAAATGTGATAAACTAATTCATAAAATAAGCATCCCCAAATTGTTTACAATACTTTCTTGAGAATGTTGGCTAAGATGCCAGAGAGGCTTGTTTTATATTTGCTTACACTGGTGAAAATCAGCAAAAGCATTTTATTTTTCAAGTCACTTACCCAGCAAAAGAAATAGAGTATTTACTTAAGGAAAAGAGCTTTCAAGGCAATGTTTTTCTCTGCAGTACTTGACAGATTATCCACTCCCCCTTGGAGAGGGCCCAGGGTGAAGAAGAGAAGGCCTTCCTAGGCTGACCAGTGGGGCTTAGAAGAAAAAGCTCTAAGCTGAGTCCAAGCTGTACAGTCATAGCTTCTAAGTCCTTTGTTCTCCTCTGCAACATGAGAAGGCTGGCCTGGACTAGAGAAGCCACAAGACCCTCCACACTTTCAGATGCCTCACTTCCTCTGATTGCTATGCATACATGTTGTGCAGTGTATATATACAATGAACTATCACTCAGCCATAAAGAGGAAGGAAATTGGGTCATTTGTGAAGTCTTAGATGGGCTTAGAGTCCGTCATACAGAATAAAGGAAGTCAGAAAGAGAAAAACAAGTATCATATTAACACATATATATCAGTTCAGTTCAGTTCAATTGCTCAGTCATGTCCGACTCTTTGTGACCCCGTGGACTGCAGCACACCAGGCCTCCCTGTCCATCACCAACTCCCAGAGTTTACTCAAACTCATGTCCATTGAGTCAGTGATGCCATCCAACCATCTCATCCTCTGTCATCCCCTTCTCCTGCCTTCAATCTTTCCCAGCATCAGGGTCTTTTCCAATAAGTCAATTCTTCGCATCAAGTGGCCAAAGTATTGGAGTTTCAGCTTCAGCATCAGTCCTTCCAGTGAATATTCAGGACTGATTTCTTTAAGGATTGACTGGTTTGAACGAATATATATGGAATCTAGAAAAATGGTGCAGATAAATCTATTTGCAGGGCAAGAACAGAGATGCAGACGTAGGGAACAGACACGTGGCCATGGGTGGGGGATGGGATGAACTGGGAGGTTAGGATTAATGTGTGTGCACTGCCATGTATAAAAGAGACAGCAAGTGGGAACTTACTGCCTAGTGCAAGGAGCTCAGCTCAGCGCTCTGTGGTGACCTAGAGGAATGGGATGAGGAGAGGGTGGGAAGTCCAAGAGGGAGGGGATATTTGTTTACCTACAACTGATTCACTTCTTGGTAGAGCAGAAACTAACACAACATTGTAAAGCAAATCTACCCCAATAAAAAAAATAATAAATAAATATCGCATTCAGTTCAGTTCAGTTGCTCAGTCGTGTCCAACTCTTTGCGACCCCATGAATCGCAGCACGCCAGGCCTCCCTGTCCATCACCAACCCCCGGAGTTCACTCAGACTCACGCCCATCGAGTCAGTGATGCCATCCAGCCATCTCATCCTCTGTCGTCCCCTTCTCCTCCTGCCCCCAATCCCTCCCAGCATCAGAGTTTTTTCCAATGAGTCAACTCTTCGCATGAGGTGGCCAGAGTACTGGAGTTTCAGCTTCAGCATCATTCCTTCCAAAGAAATCCCAGGGCTGATCTCCTTCAGAATGGACTGGTTGGATCTCCTTGCAGTCCAAGGGACTCATTCAGAAAATGAAGATCATGGCATTTGGTCCCATCACTTTGTGGGAAATAGATGGGGAAACAGTGGAAACAGTGTCAGACTTTATTTTGGGGGGCTCCAAAATCACTGCAGATGGTGACTGCAGCCATGAAACTGAAATATGCTTACTCCTTGGAAGAAAAGTTGTGAGCAACCTAGATAGCATATTAAAAAGCAGAGACATTACTTTGCCGACTAAGGCCCATCTAGTGAAGGCTATGGTTTTTCCAGTAGTCATGTATGGATGTGAGAGTTGGACTATGAAGAAAGCTGAGTCCCGAAGAATTGATGCTTTTGAACTGTGGTGTTGAAGACTCTTGAGGGTCCCTTGGACTGCAAGGTGATCCAACCACTCCATTTTGAAGGATATCAGCCCATTAGTAGGTATCTATTAAAGGCAGAATTTGTGGGGTAAATAAGTCCCAGCCACAGGCCTTTCTGCATGAAGGAGATGAAGGGGATGAAGGGGTAGGCAGCTTAAAGCAGTGGAAAGAACACTGACTGTAAGCTCAGACATCTCCATCTCGGTTCTGGCTCCTGCGTTTACAAGCTCTCTTAGGACTTGACCTCTCTTGGCCACAGTTTCCCAGCCTATAAAACACGAAAATGATACTAGCTGCCTCATCCTGGTGTTAAGACAGATCACTTTGTGAACTCTGTTGTTTATCAAGTATCATTCAGTTTTGAAATACAGCCATGATAAAAGACAGGTCTGGGTCAACTTCCCCACCCCTAAGCTTCAATTTTCACTCTAACTCTCAGCACTGCTAGGCCTAGGACATGTCTAGCTGTCCTTTGGGGGAAACTCAATTATATTTTTCTCCAGTAGCTATAAGCACTGCCCTCTGCTTGTCATGTCACACAAGTCCTGACCCTTCCTTACATGTTTAGACAAACAAGGCTCACATGGAGCTCCACATACTTCATATTCTCCTCCACCAGCTTGCTGTGAACAGCTTCTGTTCTTTTCTAAATAAAATTTCAAGGTTTCTATCTCCCTGTTTTCTCTTGTAGAAGAGGCCACAGTGAACTCTGGAGCTGGTTTTTTCCAAGAAAATGCTCTTCATGAGGAGGAAAACATCCAAACCCAACATACAAGACAATAAAGCTTGTCTAGTGAAGCATTGATGCTTTTGAACTCTGGTGTTGGAGAAGACTCTTGAGAGTCCCTTGGACTGCAAGGAGATCCAACCAGTCCATCCTAAAAGAAATCAGTCCTGAATATTAATTGGAAGGACTGATGCTGAAGCTAAACTTCAATACTTTGGCCACCTGATGCGAAGAACCACCTCATTGGAAAAGACCCTGATGCTGGGAAAGATTGAAGGCAGGAGGAGAAGGGGACAGCAGAGGATGAGATGGTTGGATGGCATCACCAACTCAATGGATGTGAGTCTGAGTAAGCTCCAGGAGTTGGTGATGGACAGGGAAGCCTGGAGTGCTGCAGTCCATAGGGTCACAAAGAGTCAGACATGACGTATGACTGAACTGAACTGAGTGCCCAAGATGAATTTCCAATATTTTTTACCCATGTAGCATTAATTCATCCTCTGGTCAAAATGAAAAATAAGTCCAAAATAAAATAAAAACTAAGGCATTCTCCTCCATAGGTCAGGATCTGAAAAATAAATGGATGAAACTTGTAGAAACCACAATCCAGTTTGAAAGACTCTACATATTGAGATTTTTGCTGAACTTTTTCTATATCATAATACAGCACTCAAGGAAACAGCATCATGGAAAGCCAGAAAATATTTTTGAGGACATTCATTCATTCATCATCAAAAGTGAACAAAGAGTGCCAGGCACTGGGCAAAAAAATAAAAAAAAGAGAGAGAGAGAGAGAGAGAGAGGGAAAAATCACAGCCTGACCTCAAGAATGTCCTCATTAGAAGAGAAGTTAGAGCTTCTCCCTCCCAAAAGCTCATCTAAGATCATGCATCTATTACAACCCTGTGATAAATACTAACATTGTCTCCGTTTTTCAAAAAGCTTATTCATTTATTTTTGACTGTGTCGGGTCTTCCTTGCTGCCAGGGCTTTTCTCTGCTTGCACTGTATGTGTTTCTCATTGCAGTGGTTTCTCTTGTTGCAGACAACAGGCTCTAAAGCTTGGGCTCACTAGTTGCGGTACATGGGCTTAGTTGCCCCGCGGCATGTGGGATCTTCCCAGACCTGTGTCCCCACATTGGCAGTTGGATTATTATCCACTGAACCCCCAGAGAAGCCCTATCTTGATTTTTCAAAAAAGGAAACTGAGGCACAGAAGGGTTGAGTCATTTTCTAAGTCACACAGGGAGGAGGTGTGCAGCCAGGATTCAGCCCAGGCATTTTGGCTCCAAAATCTGTGCTATTGACTTCACCTTAGCTTCCTCTTCCCTAGTCACTGTGAATGCTTTCCCCCAAAGAAATGAGTCACACAGAGGTTTCAGATATTGTGTTGAAGGCTTTCAAATCCCCACACCTCTCTCTAAACACTAATTAGGCAATCGTCTCATGCAGTGCTTTATAAACCCAAACATATCTGAGATTTTTAGTCTCATGAAGCAGTGCTGTCTACCAGGAGGATGATGTAGTGCCTTTTTATTCTTACTGTAAAAATCTGTTTTCCCTAAATATTTTCACACTTCCTATCATTGCCATCGTTGGGAGGAATAGCATATAATCAGAGGAAGGAGACTTAAACAGTGATGAAAAGCATTCATGCTGTCTAGCTTGTTAGCCTTGTTATGAAATGCTTCAGTGATTTCATGCTGAAGACATCTACAGAACTCCATCCACATTCCGTGAACCCACAGGATCAATCTCCAGACCTCCCGTGTGGTAGGTGGCAAGTGCTATATATGCTGGAGAATCTGGATACATTTCCAACAAAACAGCCACCAGTTGGCAATGATTAGCATTTATAAGACTTGATAGTGTAGTTTGGGGGGCAGGAAGGGGAAGGTAAATTCAACCTTTTACATATTCTTCCAGGCAACTGGTTTCAATTAAATATTGCTCCTACCATTATATTTCAACTCACTGTTTCCCTTTCAACAGTAATCCTTTGCCATAATTGAGACAATTTCACCTAGGAAGAAAAGAATGGATTTAAATTAGGCAAATAGGAAATGAAACATCAGTTTGATATGAGGTCAAATATGAGGAAGAAATGAACCATCTCAATGGATATTGAAAAGTCACTCAATATAATTATTACCATTACTAATTTAAATAAATTATTTTACATTAAAAAAAGAACAAAATAGCTCATTGGTAATTTTTATACTGATTTCACATTGAAATATAGTGTTTTGGGTACACTGTGTTAAATAAAACATATTTTTAAAATTAAAAAGAAAAACAGCTATCCATTATACCACCAACACATGTGCACACACACACACACACACACACACATGCATACAGGCAGAACACATATTACTGGGACTTTCTGAATTATGGGCATCCATCCTTATCATGAGATTATATCGATAAATTGAAATTTAGAAAAAGATAGAAAATAATGGATCATCATTAACCTCAGTGAGTGCTGAAATAACTGTGGCTATCAAAATCTAAGAGAGGCCGAAGAATCATGTCACCTCTCAGTGGTGGGCACCAAATTCACATCTTCCTGAATCCAGAGAACCATCCTGTCATCTGAAGCTGTCCTTTGGTTCAGTTCAGTTGAGTTCAGTCTCTCAGTCATGTCCAACTCTTTGCGACCCCATGAATCCCAGCACACCAGGCCTCCCTGTCCATCACCAACTCCTGGAGTTCACCCAAACCCATGTCCATTGAGTCAGCGATGCCATCCAACCATCTCATCCTCTGTTGTCCCCTTCTCCTCGTGCCCTCAATCTTTCCCAGCATCAGGGTCTTTTCAAATGAGTCAGCTTTTTGCATCAGGTGGCCAAAGTATTGGAGTTTCAGCTTCAACATCAGTCCTTCCAATGAACACCTAGGATCTCCTTTAGGATGGACTGGTTGGATTTCCTTGCAATCCAACGGACTCTCCAGAGTCTTCTCCAACACCACAGTTCAAAAGCATCAATTCTTCGGTGCTCAGCTTTCTTTATAGTCCAACTCTCACATCCATACATGACCACAGGGAAAACCATAGCTTTGACTAGATGGACCTTTGTTGGCAAAGTAATGTCTCTGCTTTTTAATATGCTGTCTAGGTTGGTCATAACTTTCCTTCCAAGGAGTAAGTGTCTTAATTTCATGGCTGCAGTTGCCATCTGCAGTGATTTTGGAGCCCCCCAAAATAAAGTCTGACACTGTTTCCACTGTTTCCCCATCTATTTCCCATGAAGTGATGGGACCAGATGCCATGATCTTCGTTTTCTGAATGTTGAGCTTTAAGCCAACTTTTCCCCTTTCCTCTTTCACTTTCATCAAGGGGCTCTTTAGTTCTTTTTCACTTTCTGCCATAAGGGTGGTGTCATCTGCATATCTGAGGTTACTGATATTTCTCCTGGCAATCTTGATTCTAGCTTGTGCTTCCTCCAGCCCAGCGTTTCTCATGATGTACTCTGCATATAAGTTAAATAAGCAGGGTGACAATATACATCCTTGACGTACTCATTTTCCTATTTGGAACCAGTCTGTTGTTCCATGTCCAGTTCTAACTGTAGTTTCCTGACCTGCATAGAGGTTTCTCAAGAGGCAGGTCAGGTGGTCTGTATTCCCATCTCTTTCAGAATTTTCCACAGTTTATTGTGATCCACACAGTCAAAGGCTTTGGCATAGTCAGTAAAGCAGAAATAGAAGTTTTTCTGGAACTCTCTTGCTTTTTTGATGATCCAGTGGATGTTGGCAATTTGATCTCTGGTTCCTCTGCCTTTTCTAAAACCAGCTTGAACATCTGGAAGTTCACGGTTCACGTATTGCTGAAGCCTGGCTTGGAGAATTTTAAACATTACTTTACTAGCATGTGAGATAAGTGCAATTGTGCGGTAGTTTGAGCATTCTTTGGCATTGCCTTTCTTTGGGATTGGAATGACCTAAACCCTTTTTATTTTTTTAAGGTTCTTTTTTGATGTGGACCATTTTCAAAGTCTCTATGAAATTTGTTACAATATTATTTTTGTTTTATGTTTTGGTCACAAGGCATATGGGATCTTAGCTCCCCGACTAGGGATTGAACCCACAGCCGCACTCCCTGCATTGAAAAATGAAGTCTTAGACAGGGACCACCAGAAAAGCCCCCTTCACCCTTTTCAGTGCCTTGATTCACATCTTCCTGCATGCTGGATAAACAAAAGCAGAAACTACAGACTACTTGCTTTGTGTCTTTTCCCTTCAGACAAGCGTTTCTTTTTTTTTCCCCCCACCTCTGGTTTTACTTTGTTGAACCATTTCCAGTCTCCACAGAGATCTTCAGAAACATTCCCCCAAACTGCGTCCATTTTCCTCTGCGAAACACGGCCACATTGCATTTCCCAGCCTTCCTTGCTGTTGGGTGTGGCCATGTGACTGAAGTCCTGGCCAATGGAAGGCAGACAAAACTGATACATCACTTCTAGGCCTGTCAAAAGCCATCTGCACACAGCTCTGTTCTCATCCTCAATCAGGGTTTCAGTGAACGGTTTGAGGCCCTTGGAGATGGACAGATGTCTAGGTCCTTGAAAGACGGTGTGGAGAAGCATGAGCCCCTCTCAGCTCAATGCACACTGAAATGTAGACAGTACCTAACAAGTATTCACAGTGTTAAACCACTAAACTTTGGGGATTGTTAGTTCTGCCAAATAACCAAATGTTATATGTTTACCTAAGAATCAAATAATTTAAATGCTGTGAGTCCTTTGGATCAGATTTAAATACACTTTAACATCACTTGAAAATTATTTCTGTTACCATGCCATGAAGAAAACTAAATTAAGTTTCTTAGTTTGGAGTGCAAGTACCATAAAATGAAATTAAACAAAGTTAATTTAAACCAGATTAAAATACACTTGATTTTCTCTATTTTGTCTGTCATAAATGAGATGTGGCAAAATATTTCTCTATACTTTTCAGATTTTTATGTTCTTTTTAAATTTTTATTTATTTTGTTTTTAATTAATTTATTTATTTTAATTGGAGGCTAATTACTTTACAATATTGTAGTGGTTTTTGCCATACATTGATATGAATCAGCCATGGGTGTACACGTGTCCCACATCCTGAAGCCCCCTCCTGAAGCCCCCTCCCACCTCCCTCCCCATTCCATCCCTCAGAGTTGGCCCAGTGCACCAGCCCTGAGCACCCTGTCTCATGCATCAAGCCTGGACTGGCGATCTGTTTCACATATGTTTTTTTATGTGTCTTCAAGAGCTTGTTTATATGGGCCCAATGAACTTGTTTTTGTAATTCTGAACTCCTACTTCCAAAACTAATCTTATATTTAATTCAGCATTGTTGCTAAGCATCCACTTGGTCCAAATTAGTAATAACATAAGCACTTGCTTCTAAAGCTGAAAACAGGATGGGGTTGCAGCAGGGGCACTGGAATTACTTCTCTCTGAATTGGAAAAAACAGAATTTTTGCCTATGAACCCCCAGAACACTTTTTTTCTTTTTTCCTTCCTTACCAGAATATTCTGGTCTAGTAAAGAAGAGAGTACAAGCACAAAGTTGTGACTGTTAAGTGCTCAGAGGTTCATTAACTCTTCTCTAATTCTTATGCTTAAAAAATACTGAACCAAAAAACCCTCATCTGCAGAAGGGAAATGCCTGGCAGTGAAGAAGGATGACAGTCAGGATTAGGCTGAGTGCAGGGATGGAAGGTAAAGAAATGACTCCATGTAGTCATTCCAGGTGAAAACTAACCATCAGTTACTGCAGGAGAGACACTTGTAGGCACAGGAGCCAAACCAAAAGAATGAGCAACCTAAGTTCAAGGTTAACAAATGTGCGTATGATCATGGTACCAGTTTAGGGAAAATATCAGACTGGCTGTGTGTGTTCAGCCCACCCAAGTCTCAAGTCTGAAGCTTTCCTTTAACCATTTAGCTCCACCCTGCAAGCTTGATGGGCCTCCTGGGGCTCATGAGTGCTATGAGCATAGGGGTGCTGGTGGTGGAGAACAGGGCAGGGGATTCTCCATACAAGGCAAATCTAACATGGCTGAAGCAAAGACACAGAGCTCAAATGAGGATCTCTCCTGCTGACGTAAACAGTCATCACGCTGACTGCTGCTAAAGTCTTCATCCTGTGCTGGTGGGAAGACAGCTCATGGGGCTCCTGAGTACAGCAGATGTACTGTACCCTTGTGCCAAGGCACAAGGCCCACTCCTCTTTGGCCCTTGGCTGAGGCTAATGCAAGCTTTTTTTTTTTTTTCTTTATTTTACTTTACAATACTGTATTGGTTTTACCATACATTGACATGAATCTGCCACGGGTGTACATGAGTTCCCAAACATGAACCCCCCTCCCACCTCCCACCCCATATCATCTCTCTGGATCATCCCCGTGCACCAACCCCAAGCATCCTGTATCCTGCATCGAACATAGTCTGGTGATTCATTTCTTACATGATAGTATACATGTTTCAATGCCATTCTCCCAAATCATCCCACCCTCGCCCTCTCCCTCAGAGTCCAAAAGTCCACTCTACACATCTGTGTCTCTTTTGCTGTCTCACATACAGGGTCATCATTACCATCTTTCTAAATTCCATATATATGCGTTAGTATACTGTATTGGTGTTTTTCTTTCTGGCTTACTTCACTCTGTATAATAGGCTCCAGTTTCACCCATCTCATTAGAACTGATCCAAATGTATTCTTTTTAATGGCTGAGTAATACTCCATTGTGTATATGTACCACAGCTTTCTTATCCATTCATCTGCTGATGGACATCTAGGTTGTTTCCATGTCCTGGCTATTATAAACAGTGCTTCAATGAACATTGGGGTACATGTGTCTCTTTCAATTCTGGTTTCCTCAGTGTGTATGCCCAGAAGTGGGATTGCTGGGCAAGCTTTTTTTGATGGAGAAGAGGCTGGGCTAGTAGTCTTCAAATGCTGACCTGGTTCCTCTTCCAACCCCTTTCAGATCACACTGCCACCCTTTCTCCTTTCCCCTTTGACCTCTCTTATTTATTTCCTCTTCCTCTTTTCTTTCCCTCTGCCAGAGACTCTCTTTCTAATTTTGAGGCTGGAGTGAACAGAGCCTTTCCGTTTCTCAAGTTTCATTTTTTTCCCATCTTATCGATCAAGGCACATCACAGACCCCAGCTGAACCTCAATGTGGTGATCAGTTGCCTCTTAGGGAAAGGCACTATCCTGCCACAGGCTCCTTTTAATTCATCTGCTGTGGTCAGGATGGGACCTGTAGACTAGTGAGAGGACCAGCTCCAGACTGCAGTGTCAAACAGCCAGAGGCAAGGGATTTTGACTGGATGCTCGAAAGGTATATTGAAGTCAGACACAAACTTCAGAAGCTTTTGGCCTCAGTAAGGAAAGTGTAAATTTTGGCAGATTACCAAGATTAGTAAACTGTAATTGATAAAATGCAGTTAATGAATTAGTTACGTGTTTGATCAAGTTAACTTTAAAGATAAAGCACTACTAGTTCATTGTACACAATGGGAATTTTGAACTTTGGTTCTCTGGGGTTTGGTGGGAAGGATAGAGGAATCTAACAACAAAATTGTTGAGGAAAGTTGTACTTAATGAGTAAGGGGTCCCCCAAGGTTACCCAGAGTTTGGTGAATATTATCTGAATGTCAATGGAAAAGTTTCGGTCTGTGTTTGAAAGGAATGTTTTTCCTCTTGTTTTGCTGTTTGTGGTTTTGCTGTCGTTGTTCCTGTTGTTCTTTCTTTCTTTCTCTTCCTCCTCATCTACTTTCTTTTCTCCTCCTCCTTCTTTCTCTTTCTCCTGCATTTTTCTTTCCTCCTCCTCACATTGCTCATCACCTCCTCCTCTTTCTTATAATTCTTTTCCTCACCACTATTTACATCACACCTTTTTTAATTCTTGGAGTGTTCAATCAAGTCTCAAGAGGTTCTTTCAAAATGTACTTTTAAAAGATTCTGTGATTTATTTATTTACTTATTTTTGGCTGCGCTGGGTCTTTGTTGCTGAGTGCAGGCTTTCTCTAGTTTCAGAGAGCAGTGGTTGCTCTCCAGTTATGATGTGTGGGCTTCTCACTGATATGACTTCTCTTGCATAACACAGGCTCGAGAGAGCTCAGGCTTCAGTAGCTGTGGGTTCAGTAGCTGTGGCTCATGGGTTTAGTTGCCCCACAGCGTGTGGAATCTTCCCAGACCAGGGATCAAACCTCTGTCCCCTACATTGGCAGGTGGATTCTTAAGCACTGGACCACCAGGAAAGTCCTCAAAATGTACTTTTTTCATAATAAAAATGGACACTACTTGTCTCAATTATTATTTTATTTGGCTGCATTTAATTTAAAAAAAAAATCCCAAAACAACAATAATGTAAGCAGAGAGGGGCTCATGATCTCACATTAGGGATGTCTGAAGTCAGCAGGCGAGGACCGGCTTGACACCCTGTAGTGTCAACTGACACATAAAAGGGCAAAAAGACCCAATAAGGTCCCACATCAAGTCACTGCAGAACTTGGACAGCTGGGAAACAGGATGAATTTTGAACTTGAACAGTGAAACTGCACATCATTTCTAAATATGGCTCACTGTGAACTTGCCTTTTTTTTTTTTCTCCGTATCTTCTTCTTTTCCCTGATTTCCTTTAGCTGGTTTTTATCTTTCCATTGCAGTATCCCCATGTGATGAAATACACCACTTGGTCTTATTCATCAGGAAGAGACAGGAAGAGTCAGCAATAATGCAGAAGGCACTGCCTGTGAGGTGGTCAGGCACCTACTTATTCCCTTGACAGGATCTTTGGGAGGAGTGAAGATACACTGCCCAGAGGTATAGAAAGGGAGTGTAAGTACAAAGGAATCAGAGAGAATTTATGTGATCATAAAATAGGATGAGATGGTTGGATGGCATCATGGACTCAATGGATATGAGTTTGAGCAAGCTCCTGGAGATGGTGAAGGACAGGGAAGCCTGGGGTGCTGCAGTCCATGGGGCTGCAAAGAGTCTGACACGACCGAGCCAACTGAACAACAACAATGAAATAGGACACAAGAGTCCCATTGATTTGGTCCTTTTGCTTTCTCCTCGACTGATAACTGTTGGGTGATATTGATAAAACAAGAAGGCAGTGGCTATGGTGGAAAAGGATGCGGGCTTTGATTTCAGGTTTCTAGGCATACATTCAGATACTATTTATCTACTAATCAAGTGTCTTGGGTAAACTATTTCCATACGTCTAGTTTCCTCATGTGTTAAATAGAGGTAATAGTCTCCATTCCAGAAAGTGATTATCAGAACCAAACGAGGTAGCGTACATACATCTTTTCACCCTTCAGTCTTAAACCGAGAGCAACAAAGTGGAGCAAAAACAAAGTGAAACAAAGTAGAACGACAGTCATATGGAAATTCAAAGTAGGTAAATCAATTAGTAATAATTTACATTTTAGTAATAATTAAAACGGTTTAAAACATTTCATCCCCAAAGGAATGCAATGTCTTACTCAATTTTCAGAAAAATTTAATGTCCAAAGAATTCAAGGAGTGAACTGATGTCTGTTTTTGCATCCAGAACCAGAATGGTTTGGGGCACATGGTATGCATGCAATAAATATTTGTTGAATGAATAAATACATGAATGAATGAAACAGTTTTCATTTATTCTATATATATTTGGCACTGAAATGGTTCTTGGATATATAAATAAGACCCAACTTTTATGAATCTCAGATTCTAAGTTTGGAAGAACCAACGAGATAATTAAGTACCATGAGAAAAAGTAAGCAGAATTATGTGATAAAAATTGACTCAGTAAAAGTGAGTTCAATTCAGTCACTCAGTCTTGTCCGACTCATTGTGACCCCATGGACTGCAGCATGCCAGGCCTCCCTGTCCATCACCAACTCCCGCAGTTTACTCAAACTCATGTCCATTGAGTTGGTGATGCCAACCATCTCATCCTCCGTCATCCCCTTCTCCTCCCGCCTTCAATCCTTCCCAACATCAGGGTCTTTTCCAATGAGTCAGTTTTTCGCATCAGGTGGCCAAAGGATTGGAGTTTGAGATTCAGCATCTGTCCTTTCAATGGATATTCAACTGATTTCCTTTAGGATAGACTGGTTGGATCTCCTTGCTGTCCAAGAGACTCTCAAGAGTCTTCTCCAACACCACAGTTCAAAAGCATCAATTCTTCAGTGCTCAGCTTCCTTTATAGTCCAACTTTCACATTCATACATGACTACAGGAAAAAACATAGCCTTGACTAGATGGACCTTTGTAGGCAAAGTAATATCTCTGCTTTTCAATATGCTATCTAGATTGGTCTGAACTTTTCTTCCAAGGAGTAAGCATCTTATAATTTCATGGCTGCAGTCACCATCTGCAGTGATTTTGGAGCCCCCCAAAATAAAGTCTGCCACTGTTTCCATTGTTTCCCCATCTGTTTGCCATGATCTTCATTTTCTGAATGTTGAGCTTTAAGCCAACTTTCCGCTTTCACTTTCGTCAAGAGGCTCTTTACTTCTTCCTCATGTTCTGCCATAAGGGTGGTGTCATCTGCATATCTGAGGTTATTGTTATTTCTCCCAGTAACCTTGGTTCCATCTTGTGCTTCATCCAGGCCAACATTTCTCATGATGTACTCTGCATATAAGTTAAATAAGCAGGGTGATGATATACAACCTTGACATACTCCTTTTCCTATTTGGAACCAGTCCGATGTTCATGTCCAGTTCTTACTGTCGCTTCCTAACCTGCATACGAATTTCTCAGGAGGCATGTAAGGTGGTCTCGTATTCCCATCTCTTTCAGAATTTTCCACAATTTGTGGTGATCCACACAGTCAAAGGGTTTGGAATAGTAAAGCAGAAATAGATGTTTTTCTGGAACTCTCTTGCTTTTTCGATAATCCAACAGATGTTGGCAATTTGATCTCTCATTCCTCTGCCTTTTCTAAAACCAGCCTGAACATCTGGAAGTTCATGGTTCACGTACTGTTGAAGCCTGGCTTGGAGAATTTTGAGCATTAATTTACTAGCGTGTGGGGTGAGTGCAATTGTGTGGTAGTTTGAACATTCTTTGGCATTGCCTTTCTTTGGGATTGGAATGAAAACTGGCCTTTTCCATTCCTGTGGCCACTACTAAGTTTTCCAAATTTGCTGGCATATTGAGTGCAGCACTTTCACAGCATAATCTTTCAGGATTTGAAATAGCTGGAATTCCATCACCTCCACTAGCTTTGTTCATAGTGATGCTTCCTAAGGCCCACTTGACTTCGCATTCCAGGATGTCTGGCTCTAGGTGGATGATCATACCATTGTGGTTATCTGGGTCATGAAGATCTTTTCTGTATAGTTCTGTGGATTCTTGCCATCTCTTCTTAATATCTTCTGCTTCTGTTAGGTCCGTACCATTTCTCTCCTTTATTGAGCCCATCTTTGTATGAAATGTTCCCTTGGTATCTCTAATTTTCTGGAAGAAATCTATAGTCTTTCCCATTCTGTTGTTTTCCTCTATTTCCTTGCATTGATCACTGAGAAAGGCTTTCTTATCTCTCCTTGCTATTCTTTGGAACTCTGCATTCAAATGGGTATATTTTCCTTTTCTCCTTTGCTTTTGTCTTCTTGTCTTTTCACAGCTATTTGTAAGATCTCCTCAGACAACCATTTTGCTTTTCTGCATTTCTTTTTTGGGGGGATTTTCTTGATCCCTGTCTCCTGTACATGTCATAAATCTCCATCCATAGTTCATCAGGCACTCTGTCTATCAGATCTAATCTCTTGATTCTGTTTCTCACTTCCACTGTATAATCATAAGGGATTTGATTTAGGTCATACCTGAATGGTCTTGTGGTTTTCCCTACTTTCTTCAATTTGAGTCTAAATTTGGCAATAAGGAGTTCATGATCTGAGCCACAGTCAGCTCCCGGTCTTGAAGAATACGAAAAAGAGTTTTCAATCAGATGGTCAGAAAAGTCCTTAGGAATAAAGAAGAACCAGTGATGGGATAATCTAGATTTCTCATTTAAAATTTCTTCAACAAGCACTGTATGACATTTATTTGACTTAAATTGATAGACCTCTACAGAGTTCATTCTGGAAGCATTTTCTTCAGTTATTAGCCAACAAGGTTTGTAATCACAGATGCAGTTTTCTTCCTAGAGCTTACAAAACTTGAAAGTCCTTAGGCTTTGGGCTCTCCAGGGAACTAACTTGGAAATTGTTGTATAGAACGATGTTTTCTAAAGTAGGTCCCAGCAGACATAAGACAGTCATAGGTGTACCTATCCAAGAAAGAGATCCTGTGCTCAAATACATGTGTGAACCAGCTCATGAACATTGTAGATTAAAGTCTCAGAGACATCGGTGAGCAGAGTAGCTAACATGTACTACAGTCGCTAAGTCATATCTGACTCTTTGACCCCATGAACTGCAGTACACCAGTCTCCTCTGTCCTCCACTATCTCCTGGAGTTTGCTCAAATTCATGTCCATTGAGTTGGTGATGCCCTTGAACCATCTCATCCTCTGCCGCCCCCTTCTTTTGCCTTCCATTTTTCCCAGCATCAAGGGCTTTCCAGTGAGTTAGTTCTTCCCATCAGGTGGCCAAAGTACTGGAGCTTCAGCTTCAGCAACAATCCTTCCAGTGAATATTCAGGATTGATTTTCTTTAGGATCGACTGGTTTGATCTCCTTGCAGTCCAAGGGACTCTCAAGAGTCTTCCCCAGCACCACAATTCAAAAGTGTCAATTCTCTGGTGCTTAGTCTTCTTTATGGTCCATCTCTTACAACCATACATGACTATCAGAAAAATCATATATTGTTATAGTGTTAAAGATGAAGGTTTGGCACAAAGGGAAAAGGAGGATGATAATCCTTTGCCCTTAAGTCTAACAATTCTAAAATGAGGCATTTATACAGACTTATCAGAAAATTAAATTAGCTCTGGATTTCTTATTTACTTACATTACCCACTTTGATGAAACCTATTGAATTGATTAGAAAGTTACTTTATGTTTAGTTTTTCTTTTCTGATTACTGGAGGGTTTTTCAGAAAGTTGCTCTGATGTGAAAGGGGGATCTATTTGGGTTTCCTCTATTTTTGCTTCATGAGAGTAACCACATTCCAGCAGATCTGCCTTTGGTTTGGTTCGGTTCAGTTATAAGGCAAGCAGGAGAATATGCAGAAACTTCATGAGGTTTTACATGTGGGCCCCACACCCGTTTCTCTCACCCCATTGCTTACTAGAGATGAATTTATACAAATTACTCAAACTCTCAAAGCTTCACTTTTCTCATCTGAAAATGGAAACAGTAATCGCTATATCCCACTATTTGGAGGAAGAGACAAACTGATGCAAAGAACCTGAAGGACCATGTCACTCTAGCCTGTTTCTGAAATACTTGCTTGAGAACGATGTATTCTCCCCCTAAAAGTCTTTTCAGTTCCCCCTGGAGAATCAATGGGGGAAATAGAATGTTTGCTGTTCCCACAATGATGACTCGCAGAGTGCTGATTTATTGATTCAATAAGTGAAGAAGTAAAATTAGTGTCCTATTTTATAGGTGTGAAATTAGTGTCCTATTTTATAGATGTTCAGCAAGTATCATGTACGATAGGCAACCTTCTGGGCCAGGGCTTACCTACACTCTTTTGTATGTCACCTATCAGTGGAAAAATGTTGCTACCATATCAGTAAACAAAGGCTGTTGCAGTCATCAAGCCATCATGTTACTACCTTCCTGATGATGAGCCCTGAGGGAACTCAGAATAGAAACACCATCAAGAATGCCCACCATCAAGCAGGCGGCAGCTAAAGCTATCTCAGTGGTGCACCCAGAGGAGACTCAGGATGAGAAAACACAGCATACTGGCCCCCAGATAGCTGAGGTACATATCAAAGGAATGATTTCAGTGATCCCACACTCTTGCCCACACTCCCATTCTGCCATATATAGAAAAGCCCACACTCCCATACATAGAAAAGTGCTAAATTCCTTAACTTGAGATGTCTGATTTTCTTTAATCAACAGGAATCATTTGATGTTCTGACTACCAGGTCTTTGTTGCACATCTCATGCATTCTCTGGCTCCTCTCTTGTCTCTTTGAAGCAGTCACTCAGACCTATCTGTCTTCTGGGCTAAATTCCTCAGTTTTGTCCACTGATTAGAACATAATTCTCAACTTTTAAGCTGTGCAATTGTTTTTCCATCAATACACCCAAACCAAGCTAACAGGAGTCCCTGGCTAATGATATAGTCTCTCCTTAGTGCCCTAAAATGTTCAAAAGATGTAGAAAATCTCAACAAGTAATGACTGAATTTATTACATCAGCTGTATAATAATAGCCATGGATTGTCTCCAACTGTTTCTCCCCCACAGCATTATGAAGAAGAGTCAGCCAACCTCAGTCTTAGATGACTACACTATTTCCAGTGGGGCACACACAACCAAATGCAACAGCAATTTAACTTTGATGATAACTTGATAAGAACACCATTTTAGAAGACTGTTTGACAAAACATATTTTTAGGACCTAGAGAATGTCTATGAAGGATTTTTTTAAAGCCCACTCGTACAGAGCACTACCTTATCCCAATGCTTTCAGTCCTCTGGAATTGCCTCATAAGTCATTCGTAATATTACCCCAAGGCTGAAATAGTGGTATGCTCTTCTGGTTTAATTATTTAGTTTTCATCTTACTGTTGATTTCATAGTTGTGGAATATAAAAGTGTAATCATGCTACTGGCATGAAGGAAAGGAAGCCCTGTGTCATGGAAAGTAGGAGAGGAGAAATATTCTGCTGTGTATCCCTCCTTCTTCTAGGATGCTTTGCCTTCTGAGAGAAAATGGGTACAACGATCGAGTGCATCGAGTGCATCAGGATACTGCAGGAAAAATTCAGCATGATCAGAGCAGGAAGAATCCTGGATGGAAGAGGTCAGAGACTTGGGAGCAAGAATGGTGGCTCAGTGGTAAAGAATCTACCTGCCAAGCAAGAGACCAGGCTTCGATCTCTGGGTCAGGAAAATCCCTTGAGAAGGAAATGGCAAACCACTTCAGTATTCTTGCCTGGAAAATTCCACAGACAGAGGAGTCTGGTGGTCTATAGTCCATGGGGTTGAAAAAAGTTGGAAACAGCTGCACACAAGCATGGAGCGAATGAGTTCATTCTACCACTTCAGTAACTTCAGCAAGTCAGTCTCTGAGTTTTACTTTGCTCTTCTGTAAAAATAATTTCACAGATTATTTCTAAGATATCTTCCAGTTTTCTGATCCTATCATGGCCCCAAACCCATAACCTTTTCTCTCTTTCCTGACCTTTCAAGGCATTCAGGTATATTACGGTTATGCTACTTCTTTATCAGATTGTTTTCTGTTAAGTCTTTACCTGGAAGCCCAGGTTATCCCAGGACTCCTCCTGGATTATCAGGAGAGAGGTTAAGTAGTCTTTGTGATGGTGGAGATGGAGCACCCCCTTCCTGAATTACAAAAATCATCAGGTTGGACCTGTAGTTCTAAATGTTGGTCTTTTTCTATATCTGTTGCTAGTACTGTATTCAACTCCAGTTTCTGGCAAAAAAAAAAAAAAAAAGATCATTTTTTTAACTCATCCATCCATCAACCATTTGTGACAATGATTGCACTTACATTAGTGACAACATGGGATTGCACCACCTGGCACGTGGGATCTTAGCTCCCTCACCAGGGATCGCATCCACAACCCCAAATGGGAAGCATGGAGTCTTAACTATTGGACGGCCAGGGAAGTCCTAGTAAACTGATTATTGATTGGTGACTCTTTCATCAATCAAAAGATATCTCTTATCATTTTCTGTGACCTGAAGGATATGTCAGGAACTACTGGACCGGTAAGAATGTTAAGGACTTTGTCTCTTTTACTGAGGTCCTTCTATTCCAGGTAGAGTGAAAGGGCTTGTGTAAAGCACTACAATAGGTGAAAACTCAGACAAAAAGACCATGAGTTACTTTGTGTGATATTGGAAATAAGCATATGGGAACTCCTACAAGGGATTGGGTTTTGTGGGCAAAATAACTTGGTCAGTGCTTCATGGGGAAAATGAACGCAGTTGAGGAACAGGAAGAATTAGGCTGATACAGCAACCGAGGGAAGTCATGAGGAAAACCTACCTGAAAAGTGACAGGTAGGGCCACTGGTTTCCCATTATCTCCTCTTCTGGTGAACTAAACCTTGCCCTTCTGTGGCTCCAAGGACAAAGCACAGCCACTGGAAAAACATCCAAGGGAGAGGAACTTTCCTGAAGCAAGATGGAAAGGAAATTCACACAGGGATGTACAAAATGGCCTAAAATTAGATAATCCAGTAATTAACCTGATTTTTCCCTTGCAGTTTCAATAGTCAACTGTATCCTTGGAGCTAAGGAACATCCAGATTATGAGAGATTCTATTGGTCGCTCTGACTTCCATCGGGACATCTCTCTTAGCTAATGTTGTTTTTCCTGGACATGCAGATGAGGATCAGAGCATTCTTTCAGCATTATGATGGAAAGGTGTCAGGAGTCAGTTCATCATGTCCAAAGGTTGTTCACAAAGGCCCCAGCCATGATCATTTGTTTCAAGGACACTTAAGATGATCCAGTTTGGGAGAGTAAGGCTCAGAAGTTTAGGTGACTTATCCAAGGTCATCACAACTATTTACATATAAGAGCAGTTGGATTATAATTTTACTCTAACATTCTGTTTTTAATGAAAAATGTTGGTGTTAGTTTTCCCATCCCTCTACCAAAACTATAAAATCCCCTTCTGATCCTGTCCTAAATATAACTATTTTCCAACATCTTAAGTGTACCCAAACTTGTATGTCCTTAGACACTAACTTGAAAAAAAATTGCACAAGGAATACTTACTTCTTGTGGAAAATAAAAAACTGCAGAGAAATACAAAAAGGAAAATTAAAACCATCTGCAATTCTCTCTCTAGACAAAATCATAGCTACATATTCCATATATCCTTCCTATGCATTATATACATATTTTTAATCTAAAAGTGAGATTTTGTGCTTTTAATGGTATGCATTTTTTTCATTAATATTTGTAAGCAAGCTTCCCTGTGACTACATGTACTTTTAAGCCTCATTCTTAATGCTACAAAAAAATAAAATAAAATAGAACAAGTTGGAGCCATCCCTGGTCAATTGCTTATCCATTCCATAAAATACCAGGTTTCTTAAAAACTACTGACCTTGCTTGAAAAGAAATGTATTTGGCTATAGTTATGCAGAAATGTGAAGCTCTTCCCCTTTTAAAATCAGATGGTATTAGCAACTCCTATTTTAAGCTTGTTTATGGAACTAGAATAATACTGAACATAGATATATAAAGGTGATTACAGCAGTGGAAGTCTGACCTTTGGAAAATCCTTCCCTGTATAAACAAGTTCTGGAATGTTTTAAAACCTCTAAGCCAGTCAATTTCTTTTTTTATTTATCATCTACCTGAGTCAACATGGCATGTCCATTTTATTTAGAGTACGAAATGGAAATGCCTTGGTTCCCTGACCATACATGAAGGAGGTGTCTTTGGACACCATAGGCTCCTTGCCTCAAACTCAAGGCGGTGCTGAATTCTCAGAGCCTTGCCAACCTCGCACCACCCAGCAACCCTAACTTCCTTGTATTGGTGGATGCTTGTTTGGTTCTGTCCTGTGTTTCTTCACTGTCCTATACCCATGCTAATCTTATTCCCATGTCCATGTCTTTATACTGATAAGGCTTCCCCTGGAATATCCATCCCCTCCTCCATGTGTGCATGCTTGCTCAGTCGCTCAGTTGTGTCTGATTCTCTCAGACCCTGTGGACTGTAGCGGCCAGGATCCTCTGTCCATGGGGTTCTCCAGGCAGGAATACTGGAGTGGGTTCCCATTTCCTCCTCCAGGGGATCTTCCCAACCCAGGGATCGAACCCCTGTGTCCTGTGTCACCTGCATTGGCAAGTGGGTTCTTTACCACTAGCACAACCTGGGAAGCTCATCCATCCCTTCCTATTCCAACCCTATTCTTCTTCCAGGACCAGCTTCCTCAGAGAAGCTCTCCTGGTGATTCATCCTGCACCTCTTGCGTCCACCTGCAACTGACAAGCTCTGAGAGTAAGACTTGCAGGTACAGCACGGCCATTATTGCTGTTCCTTACTTTGTTTTCCACTAAGCCTACTGCCTCTTTGTGGGCAGAAGCTATGTTTTAGATTTCATTTGTGTTTTTCACAGCAACAACTGTTAAGTCAGGGGCTGCCTAGAATACAGATTAAGTACAGACATGCCCTGATAATGTTTCAGCTTGTAATTTTCCAGATTTAAGATGGTGCCAAGGTAATGTGAATTCAACAGAAATTGTACTTTGAATTTTGAATTGTGATCTTTTCCTGGGCCTCTGATGTGTGGTACAATCCTCTCTTGTGAGGCTGGGCAATGGCAGCTCCCAGTCAGCCATGAAATCATCAGAGTAAACAACTGATACACTTCCATCCATCCTGTGTCCAGACAACCATTCGTTTTTTACTTTCAGTACAGTATTCAGTAAATTTTGTGAAATACTCAACTTTATTATAAAATAGGTTTTCTGGTTGATGATTTTGCCCAATTGTGAGTTAGTAAGTGTTCTGGGCACATTTAACGTGGTCTAGTCTAAGCTATGATGTTGGGTAGGTGTTGTTGTTTTCATTGCTAAGTCATGTCCGACTCTTTGTGACCCCATGGACTGTAGCCTGCCATGGGATTTCCCAGGAAAAATTTCCCAGTGAGTTACCATTTCCTTTTGCAGGGAATCTTACCAATGTAGGGATCAAACCCATGTCTCCTGCATTGGCAGGCAGATTCTTCACCACTGAGCCACCAAGAAAGCACCAGGTGAGGTGTACTAAATGCTTTTTCTATTTATGATGCTTTCAGCTAAGTATGGGTTTCTCAGGATATAATCCCATCGTAAGTCAAAGAAGATTTGCACTCAGGAAATGTTTGTTGATTAATGAGTGTTCAAGAGAGGGAATGGAATCTTATTTCTATCTGTTCTTCTTAGTTGCTAGACCTCAGAAAAATTATTTAACCTCTCTGAGTTCTAGTTTCCACTCCTGGGAATGAAGTGAAAACCTCAATCCCTATAAGGTTGTCTTACAGAGAAAGAGATTTAATGTGAATAACATGGGGTACAAAGGGCCTCAACAAATGACAGCACCATCAGAACAGACAAGTGGACCTGCTCCTTTGACCTCAGACTTCATTAAGGGCCGAAACTAAAATGTAATCCAAATTCTAAAATGATTATAAATTCTAACCCTAAGGGAACTTTTCCAGCATTCTCAATATATGTATCTTTTGTTATAATACCCCATAGCCTGCTCCCAAGACTGGGATAAATATGTCCCTTTGAATATTCAAGCTTCTTTCACCAAGTCAACTTTACATACACACACATACATATTTGCATATATGCATAAATGCTCATATTCTGAACAGTGAGAATGAATGAATAACTGTTATACGTGCATATGCAGATAAATGTGCATAATTACACACCACATTATACAGCTTGTATCTGACTCAATGAGGGCTTTTTTGTTGTAAGTGACTGTAACACACTCAGACTAGTTTTAAGAGAGAAGGGAGGACTTTCCTCGTAGTCCAGTTGTTAAGACTGCCCTTCCAGGCAAGGAGCGCAGGTTCAGTCCTGGTCAAGGAACTAAGATTCCACATACTGTATGGAGCTGCTAAAAAATTAAGTTAAATTAAGAAATAAAGGGCAGCAATTTTTTTTTTTTTAATAAGAGAAGGGAATTTGGGAGGGGGTCAGGTAAACGCTTATATTAGTTACAATGAGATTTGGCCATGCATCATTTTTAATTTTGCAAAACAATTTCTTAAGTAAGACGCAAATATATTTGTCTCACATAAGAGAAGTCCAGGAATACACAGTCACAGTGATCCTGCAATGCCAGGGCAAGACCTCCCCTTACTGCTCTACCATTATCAGTCCATGGCTTCTATTTCATGACCCAAGATCCTAGAATATCATTTCTAGGAATTATTTTAACAAAATCAAGGATGTATTAAAAAATATATATATGTATACTCAAAATAGTTCTTTATAGCATTGTTTGTAATAGCAAAAAAAAAAAAAAAAGAATCAGAAGCACCTAAATAGCTAAATATACAACAGAATGGAGTTGGAAAAATAAATTAGTTTAAGAGCCAAGTAATAAAATACCATCATGCCATTAACACTCAGATGAAGTTGTAAAGAAAGTTAAGAATCATGAATATGAAAAAACGTCTGTAGATTATTAAGTGAAATAAGCAGATTACAAAACCTGACATATGATCTCATTATGAGAGCGCACACATTCACAATGTTTCTATAAATGTGAAGTTATTTCTAAGAAAAATTAAGAAGGAATGTGTTTGGTAGGTAGACAAATATGAAATAGACACAAGACCAGATGGAAAGAAAGACTGGTACATAGATACATACATCATCAGGTAGAAGAGAGAGAAAGAGATAGATTAATGAATTCTGCCTCCTCAAGAAAATTACAAGCTAAATATTCAAAATATATAAGTGGGCTACTTGATCAACATTAAGTTAAGGCTGGTTAGGGGAGAGAGAAGTAAAAGTAAACACAGTAAATTATGGGCAGAAGCTATCTTTCAATGGTCAGGTGGTGATCTTTATTTTCTTTCAACTTTCTCTCCCTCCTCGGATCCCTGAAACACATTTGAAACTTGCCATCTGCTGCTCTGTGATACCAACTAATAACTCTTTTTGTCTGAGATACTGCTTCTCAGCGATATTACAAGCTAAACATCCAAGAGAGAGGAGTGGACCGCCTGGTCAAGGCTGGCTCCAGGTCAAAGAACTTGAAATGAAACACTGAAGCAGAGAGCACAGGGCTTGCCATTTTCCGAAGGAAAGACCATGAAGTAGACCCAGTTAAGTGGGAGACCAAGTGCCTCAGTAAGCCCAGGCACAGAAGCGGTTCAGAGCACGGGTCCCAGACCAAGATGCTTTGGCCTTATGAAATCACTCTCTGCCTGTTTTCTCCCACGTAAAGCACAGATAATGACACTGTGCCCTTCAAAGACTTAAATCAATACTCAAAGAATACCTAGAATAGTGCCTGGCACTCAAATGTTAGTTCTTATTAAAAGGAATAGCATGTTTTCTTTTCTCATTGTAACGGCAATACAGAAAATTTACAAAGTAGGTTTAAGAAAAAATAAGAAATCAAAAATCTTCTACATTCTCGATGCTCAGATATAACATTCTTAGATGTAATGACTGTTGATATTCTGAAAATATTTTTAAATAAAAAATGGTTTCTCTTTGTATCTTTGTGTGCATGTATCTATATATTCTTATAACTCTTTTCACAGAAAAGGCTATCATACCAAAGAGAACTTTATAAACTTGCTTTTCACACAACATGGTGAACATTGTTTTATGTAATTAAATATTTAGATGAACATTTTGAGATGTCTTAGTATTATTTGAATAACAGCTAAAGCAATTGGGGCAGATATGGCAAGTTTCAAGAATCAAACATTTTTCATAGGAGTCAATAAAGAGAATGAAAACCAGAGAAAGATGTAATTTTCTACTCTAAGTATTCAAACGGTAAAATTTAGGAAGTGACAAGAGATTGTGTAGAGAGCTTTTAAAGTGCTAAAAATAGTACTAAGGACATTTAGAAATCTAGCCATGTTCTCGTCTTAGGAGGAATTTGATTACTTCACTTTATAAAATAAAGTATTAAATTATTTTCCCTCATTTTTTGTTTTGTGCCTATTTATAGAGAAGAAAAAAGTTATACTTTATTCCAAGAACAAGGAGATTTTGAACTAGGGCTTCGAATACTTTACAAATTTAGCTATGATCTGACAAGGCAAGTGCGTTCTTCCAGCTCGTTGGGAGTGTCGTTCCAACCCCAGTATAGGCATGTCCTTTCTAGGTGGCCACCCACCCATGGGGGGACTGCTCTGAAGGGGTGTGCTGGGGAAGGGGACCCAGGTGCAGGTGATATGTGGCTGGGTGGGGAGAAGGAAGTGGCAGCTGGGACACCAACAGTGTGAATGGGTTTGGATCCTGCCATCTCACCAGTTCTGTAACCCCAGACAAGTCATTGAGTCTAGGTGGCTCAGTTTCCCCCGATTGTACCCCCGCACCCACCATAGAGCTCTAGAGACCACACAGAAAGTGCTCAGAATGGGATCTGGCATACCCAGTCTATATACTTAAAAAGGGTTAATGCCATCAACATCGTTATCAATTATTATTTTGGTTTTCTCATTAATTTTGATTGGAGTATAGCTGCTTTGCAATGTTGTGTTAATTTCTACTGTACAATAGAGTAAATCAGCCAAAACATATACATAAATGCCCTCTCATTTCAATTCCTCCCCATTTAGGTCATCACAGAGCACTGAGTAGAGTTCCCTGGGCTATAAAGTAGGTTCTCAGTTAGTTATTTATTTTATACATAGTATGAGTAGTGTATATAAGTCAACCTCAATCTCCCAATCCATCCCACCCCTTCCTTCCCCTCTGGGGTTCACGTGTTTGTTCTCTACGTCTGTGTCTCTATTTCTGTTTTGCAAATAAGGTCATCTAGACCATTTTTCTAGATTCTACATATATGCATTAATGTTTGTTTTTCTCTTTCTGGCTTTATTCTATATGACAGTCTCTAGGTGCATCCATGTACTGTATTTATGATCTCTAGCAACCCACTCCAGTAGTCTTGCCTGGAAAATTCTGTGGATGGAGGAGCCTGGTAGGCTGCAGTCCATGGGGTCACAAAGAGCTGGACGCGACTAAATGACTTCACTTTCTTTCTTTCTATAGTTTCTTTTGGAGAAGGAAATGGCAACCCACTCCAGTGTTCTTGCCTGGAGAATCCCATGGACTGAGAGGCCTGGTGGGCTGCGGTCTATGGGGTTGCAAAGAGTCGGATACAACTAAGCAACTAACACACACACACACAGAGGCATAATTTAGCCACCTGATGCGAAGAGCTGACTTGTTTGAAAAGATCCTGATGCCGGAAAGATTTGAAGGCAGGTGGAGAAGGGGACAACAGAGGATGAGATGGTTGGATGGCATCACTGACTCAGTGGACATGAGTTTGAGTAAGCTCCGGGAGTTGGTGATGGACAGGGAGGCCTGGCATGCTGCAATCCATGGGGCCACAAAGAGTCAGACATGACTGAGCGACTGAACTGAACTGAACTGAAGGCTCAGACATCCATGTTTGGGGTGAACATCCCTAGATGGAAAGAGAAGTCGGCAGGTAGGGAGGTCCAAACTATCCCTGTGTGTCTAAGTCAGGGGGAGATGTGAGGAAAAGAGCTTGCACTGGTCCTTCCCATGCCTCCCTCGTGCTCTCTGCCAAGTCACTGAGTGAAATCACATGGAAAATAACATAAAGAATTCTGTAAATGAATGAAGAAGAGCACACACGTCAGGGCACAGACTCGCTGGGTCTGACACACTTTGTGGGAACACGTGAAGGGCTGGGGGTGGTCGGCCCAGCTGTGCGGGGGACGTTCAGGGATACATTTTTGCCACGTGCTTGAGACGTTTCTCACCAGCGAGCCCCTGAGCCACTGCCCAGCAGTCCAAAGCTGTGAAAATTCCTGCTGTTTTTCTGTACCCTGGGGTATAAAGGAAGGGGCATTTTCAGCTGAGATGGGAGGTAGGGGGCAAGTAAAGGGGCAGGAGATCCAACACTCTAATTTCCAACTGAAAAAAAAAAAGAAAAATTTGATAGAAATGTCAAGAGTTGATGAAAACAACTATATACATTCTGATCTGTAAATCAAATGAATTTATATTTTGGGCACATAAAAAATGCAAATTTTGGATAAAGATAATTTCTAAGACCTAAGACCCCTCTCCCATTCTTTAATAATTCTAGAGTCTGTACCCTTGACCCTGGAAGATGCTTTTCTTTTCCTTCTCTTCTGAGCTCTTTGTCTCAGAGATCAATCCCCTTCTCAGTCTTGGCTTTCGAACGTCCTCTCTCCAGGTGCCACTCCAGGATCAGGTTTGATAATGATAGTCTCTCCTCTGATCTCAAGTATCTGGCTGCCTTGGGAACAGCCCCGCTTGAGTATCTGGATAACACCAAGAGTTAAATATTTTAGAAACAGAAGTGGCCCCTAATTCAAATCACTCTGATTCTGAAAATTGTTTCTGAAAGGAAAGCTCTTGTCAGGCCATTGAAACTCACCCTTGTACTTTGGCTGTCCCCCCAGGTAATGAACATAGGACCTCTGATTCTTTCTACCTTTGTAGCTCCATTCTTTCTGGTAGTCCTTGGGAGGCGATGGTTAATAAATAAATGCCTTTTGAATGAAATGATAAAAATGAGTAAAAAATGATAGGAAGAACACCACGCTGTCCTGCCCCTTTCAGGTTCCCATTCCTGTTGGAAACATGAAACAGGCTGCAACAATGCTGTTATCAAAGCACCTTGGAAGTGAATTATGAGACCAGAAGAGAGAGGCCGGATTGAATGATCTGATAACTGGAAAAGAGGAGAGACTTAAGTTCCGAAGCACCGGTGGGACCTTTCTCACATTGTCCATGACTGTCAATGACACTGTTGAGATGCTGCTGCAAACACTGTGCTCTCCTCAGCACTCTTACCCAGACATTCTAGAAACTGATGAGGACTTGTGTCCATTCCTCAACTGAGCATATTAATCTTGCCTACAGCATCTTGGTCTGGTGGCTATGGATTCTCAGACCTGATTATACTTGACTAGTCCAAACTTGAAACTCCAAATTGAGAGTGATTTTCCTTGATACCTTAGAGAACACTATTCAACACTTGCCCTACAAATCTAAAAGGTTTCTAAGATCTTTATTTGTTAACTCAAAATGTCTGTGGTACAGTCGTTTCTTCTGGAAGATTGCATTCTCTGTGCCTTTGAAAGAGTGATAATGAGCACAGCTACTGTTGAAGTGGGTACTTTATATTTCTAATTTTTACTACAAATCTACAAAACATGTATGTTTATACCAGTTAGAACCCATTGTGGCAAATGACACAATATTAAACTCCAAACGCTTAAAGCAAAAGGAAGTAATTCATTGGTTTAATTGGTGAAAAGTCTAGAGTTTGTGGAGTGCAGGCATGGCTGTATCCAGGGGTCCAAACAAGCTTTTTGACATCTAGTCTCTCTCCATTTCATGGTCCAGTTTTCTTTCTTTGTTGGCTACTCTCTAGCAGATTCTCACTACGTTGTGACTTCCAGCAGCTCCATTGTTACATCTTTACAGTTCCCAGTCCAGGGGGAAAAAGAACCCCTCTGCCTAAATCTTTGACAGTATCTCATTGGCCTTGACTAGGTCATATGGTCATCACAGATCATTGCTGCCAAGGGGGTTTGATCCTCTTGTTGACCAGGTCTTGGACACATTCTCAGTTACCTGCTCAAGGTGCACTGTGAAAAAAGTGAATTATTCCCTGCAAATTTAGGGTGCTTTACAATGAGAGACAGGACAGAGACTTAGGCCACAAATGATCCTAACAAGTTTGATCTTGGTTTCACAAATGAGGTAGCTGAGACTCAAAATTATTGGCCTTCCCTGGCGGCTCAGGTGGTAAAGAATCTGCTGCAGTGCAGGAGACCTGGCTTCAATCCCTGGAAAAGGAAGATACCCTGGAGATGGGAATGACTACCCACTCCAGTATTCTTGCCTGGAGAATCCCATGGACAGAGGAGCCTAGCAGGCTACAGTCCATGAAGTTGGACATGAATTGCACATGACTGGCGACTAACACACACACGCAAAATAATTAAGGTCATACAGCCAGGGAGAAGTTGTACGAGCAGGAACCAGAATCCATCTCAGGTAGTTAGAGACTAATGATGAGATCAATTGTAGAGATGCAGACAGTATTAAGGGAAAGAGCAAAAGCTGCTGAGGTGCTGGGAACCCAGGCAAAGCAGGACCACTTTAAAGTCTGAGGGGCAAGGGCTAGATCCCAAGAAGAGAGGCAAATGACAGTGAGTGGGGGGACGGAGGGACATGACCACTGCCACAAGTGTGAAGTGGAGAGGGAGCATGGAGTGGAAATGAGATCTTTGACTAGCTCTCCTCCACTCTGATCTTCTTGCAGTACCTCCCATTGGGAACCAGCAACCGGCTAGTATGTGAGGCAGCCGGGGCACAGAGCCCAGACAAGAAGGGCGGGAATGGATGGAGATTTTCTTTGTCAGGTTTCTGAACCCAGCTCTACATGATCTGAAGGGTTATATCGATTCCTCTACCCACCTTTCATATTTATGAGTGTGTGTGGTCAGAGACCTCTAGGTGAGCACATGTAGATAAGACGTTGTTCCCCTGCAAACTTGACTGGCCACTCTCTCTTTGCAGCTGGCTTTCAGACACCTTGAATCTGTAGCTTCTTGTGTTTTATTTCCCTGTGGCAAACCCTCCCCATAGTGCCCACTGGTCTCACCACCTGGCACTGATTTTATTCATTCAGTGCCTCACCAAAAAAATCACTTAGACTACAAGAAGTGTTATCAAGGACCTCTCGGGTATGACCCACTCCCTTCCATGAAAAGGAGATACACTGATTATCCTTTGGGGAACCTTTGAGATCCATGCTCCAGTGAGCACAGAAAACTTGGCTACAAGTCCCGGTACCTGAAAAAGCTAAGGCTCTAGGGTTTAAGGAAATGAAATCAGAATTCTGACCTTTGAAGGAAATGCCCAGTGTTGTCTAAACCTGTGGATCATTGTTTTTCTGGCCATACTGACTCTCAAACCTCTGATTTAACCGAGTGTGAGCTATCTGAATCCTTCAGATATGTTGAGAATATTTCCATGTTCCAACACAGATATGGTGCATGAGCCTTGTATTTATTTCAATTTCTGGAAAATTCTCTATGTTATGCCTCACAAAGGGAGGTTGTTTTGGAGAAGCTCAGGCAGATTAGCCATTGGCAGTCTTGCTTCCTATCTTCCTGAAGGTTAGCTGATAGCAGCTCTTCTTGTCATCATCCCCAGTGGTCTGCACTTAGATGGTTGTAAATAGTCCTGAACTGAGATCAAGTGAGGACGCCTGGATCTGAAGGGCACATTGAGGTCATATGGACCAAAGAGCCACCTAAAATTGGCAGCTGTATGATCTCTACCTGAAAATTTCTCATGAGACAGAGATTTCCAATTCATAATAAAACAGAGAGCTGTTGCATAAATTCATATTTTAGAATCCCTCTTTTTAAAAAAAAAGGAATCCCTTTCCTATCTCTCACTAGTACTTTCATTTGCCTATTGCAATAATGTGGGATCAGTAGGCACTGGGTTGACCACATGTCATCTTTCTTACTATTGACCATAGCTATCACATGTTTCTTCAGTTTTTCTAAAGAAGCCCAGGCTAAGAATGTCCATTGTCTCCTGTTTTCCATCTGACTTGACCGCTAGACTCCTTCTGTCTTGATTTTGCAGCAGCAAACTCCCTATAGTTTATTATTTTCTCCAATAAACTATTGCTCATTCTCTATGAGGCCTGACCCATGCCCAGCTCCATGAGGCCATGGCGCCCAATGATGGGTTAGGATTTGTTTTGTTTACTAGCTGCCATGTCATGGTCTTGGCTCCTATCGAGCCTGACTTCAGTAAAACCCCTGGATCTTTTCACAGGGATTCCTGCCAAACCGCAGTTCCTTCCTCAATATCTGTGGAATTGACAGTTATAAAAATAACATTCACATTTTCTTTTATTATTAAAGCCATACACAATAATTGGAAAAAATTTAGAAAATGCAGTCAGGTACCTCATTGATTTAAAAAAAAAATCAGCAACAATCTCACTATCCAGAGAAATCTGAAACTAATACTTTGGTGATTATTAAGCATAGCAAACAAAATGCTAACAGGACCTGAGCAGGGGTTGTAAATGTGCAGAGCAACCCGAGAGTGAAACAGTAGGGCACGGCGGGGTCTCTTGCCATTGAATGATGGCAGCCATCATTCAGCAAGGGTGACCTATTATTTTCTGTAAGCGAGGACTCCAGAAACAACAGAACCAAATAATCTGATGATTTTTCAAGAAGCACTGTACATGCAGAATTTTATGGGAAATCTTATTAGATATAGGCAATTAATTTATACTGGGCAAAGGATTCATGTCTTTGAAGGCTCTTGGGTCTTGACCTCTCTGGCATATGTCATTCTTTCTTATTTCTCTTGATGTCTTAGGAAAAAGAGGGGGGCTCATCCTCTCTATATAACAACCGACAATTGCTGGTGATTGCCTACGTTAACCCCTCCTGGTGCGTTGCCCTGTCACGCACCCTTTCTCCTCTCAGGCTCATTTCTTTCCTATCCTCTACCCATCTTCCCCATGTCATACCTCTTACTCTGGTCTCAGCATTGTCAGCAAGAATTGAGCCCTAACCCTATCTCTTTGCTGTATGCACTGCTTTCCTGATGGGAACAAGTTCAGTCCTTGGAGTTTAAGTGACTCAGATTCAAACTCCTGATCTGCATTGTGTTTTGATTGCTTTGATCTCTCTCTAAAACTCAGTTTCCTCATCATTTGGGGAAAAAATGATGTTTCCCCTGAAAAATAGTTTAGAACATTAATCATAATGCTTGTAAAACACCTCAGGAAAGCATAGCTGTTGTGATATGATTATACTTGCTTTGCTTACATTAACTGTTCTCCCCAACTTGATGAGGAAAGAGTGACTGCTTTAAAATATTCCTTGAATAAATGAATAAATAAAAGAGTGAGTAAATGAATAAGATGAAAATCCATAAGCCTGCTGGAGAATGCAAGGCATTTTTAATGGTAGAGATACAAGGAGGAAGAAGGAAGACAAGGGTTTACACTGGGTAACTCTGGTTCTTTCCTCTCTGATCCTGCCTTTTTATATGTCAAAGAAATGCTGGCATCAAATCAAGTATCTTGTCAGACTAGTATTAACTTTAATAATTGGTTACTAAATGGAGAAGGCAATGGCACCCCACTCCAATGCTCTTGCCTGGAAAATCCCATGGATGGAGGAGCCTGGTAGGCTGCAGTCCATGGGGTCACTAGGAGTCGGACACGACTGAGTGACTTCACTTTCACTTTTCACTTTCATGCATTGGAGAAGGAAATGGCAACCCACTCCAGTGTTCTTGCCTGGAGAATCCCAGGGGCGGGGGAGCCTGGTAGGCTGCCGTCTATGGGGTCGCACAGAGTCGGACACGACTGAAGTGACTTAGCAGCAAACAGGTAGTGGACTCTGTGATTTTTCAAATATGTGGGAAATAGAATTTTCAACTCAGACCTCTTGGAAATAATTTGTCCTCCTAGAGACTGCTCTCTTCTGTTACCAGTAGCAGATCATTCCCTGAACAAGGCCTAGAAATACGTACATTATACCTTGGGACATGTGCTTACTCTGCTCTGTCCACTGGAAGGTCTGCTCAAGTCCTCTAGACAGAAAAGTTTATGGGGTCTATGAAGGTGTTTGTAGACTCCATGAATATTTTTGAAATAAGTTAATAAACCAAGAACAAGTTCAATGGCAAAGATAAGACTAAATTTTATTTTGGGGACTTCCCTGGCAGTGCAGTAGCTAAGACTCTGTGCTTCCAGTGAAGGGTTCGCTCCCTGGTCAGGAAACGAAGATCCTGCATGCTGTGAAGTGCGGCAAAAAAAATAGAGTTAAATATATATATAATTATATATGTAATATATACTATAAATACATATATATAATTATTTTTATCCCTGCTCATTCTCTGCTCTTTACTAGCTGTATAACCCTGTAGAAAGTGATTTTAACCTCCTCAAAACTTAGTTCCTCATTCATAACACTGGGAATAATGATTCTGCCTCCCACTTTTGTGACCTCCAATATTTGGTAAGTTGCTTTTGGCTGCAAGCAAAATATCAATGAAACCCTGACTGAAATTGATTAAACAATCAGGGCATTTACTGTCTCATATAACAAGATGTCCCAAGGTAGGTGGTTCAAAACTAATGGGTACCAGGAGGGAGAAAGAAAGGCGAGGGGCAATAAACAGGAAGGAGATTAACAGGCACATACTATTCAGTATAAAAGAAGCTGCAAGAATATATTGTATAGTATGGGGGATATAGCCAATATTTTATAGTAACTACAAATAGAGTGCAGCCCTTAAAAATTATGAATCATTATATTGCACAACTGGAACATATAATATTGCCATAGGTCAAATATAAGCATTTTTTTTTTTTAATGAAAAAATGCTAAAAATCATCGATGGTGCAGCAGCTCAGTGACGTCCGGGCTCTGAGGCAGCCTCTCTGTGGTTCTCCCAGCTCCTTTCACGGCCATGCGACAGCTACCATCACATCCTCACAGGCAACATTCAACCCAGGAGAGAGAAAGAATTCCCCAGAAGGTACCAGCAGATTTTCCTTTAGGTGCCCCTGGCCAGACTCCAGGCACATGCCTACACCTAACTAGAGTTAGAGAAGAGACCGGTTGTACTAAAGATGCTTCATTCCCTGGGGCTGGAGGAAAGAGCCTCCCTCTCTGAGTACCTTGCACTCCCGTGTCTGAAGAAAATGGGGTGTTGGACCTTTAGACAAAGAAGAAGTGGCTGTTGAATAATAATAGCTACAGTGATAACTGTTTTTTACTGAGCGCCAGCTATGTGCCAAGCACTCCTCTGGAGACTTGATGTGAGGGAATTCCTCATAACATACCTCTGGGATGGTGGTGGTTCAGGCGGTAAGTCGTGTCCCACTCTTGCGATCCCATGGACTGGAGTCCACGAGGCTTCTCTGTCGAAGGGATTTTCCAGGCAAGAATACTGGAGTGGATAACCATTCCTTTCTCCAGGGGGTCTTCCTGACCCAGGGATCGAACCCGTGAACTCTGCCCTTCTGTGGCTGCTGCTGCTGCTGCTAAGTCGCTTCAGTTGTGTCCGACTCTGTGTGACCCCATAGATGGAAGCCACCAGGCTCCCCCGTCCCTGGGATTCTCCAGGCAAGAACACTGGAGTGGGTTGCCATTTCCTTCTCCAATGCTTGAAAGTGAAAAGTGAAAGTGAAGTCACTCAGTCGTGTCTGACTCTTAGCGACCCCATGGACTGCAGCCCACCAGGCTCCTCCATCCATGGGATTCTCCAGGCAGAGCACTGGAGTGGGGAGCCATTGCCTTCTCCAGTCCTTCTGTGGGGTAGGTACCATTACTCACAGTTTACACATAGGGAAAAAGAAGCACTGAGAGGTTAGGTTGATTTTCCACTGGCCCACGGGTAGCAAGCTGGTAAGTAGACAGGCCAGGGTTTGAATCCAGGCTGGCTGGCTCTAAAAGCCTGTGCAATTGATCCCTCATCTATGCTGGTTTCCCCCATGAGGGTCTGCCAGCCTCTCCATTTGACAAACAGTCCTGACTCTGCAAAGCAGGGTCTGGAACGAATGAACTGAGTGCCTGACAAATGGAAGAGTACTTGAGTGTGGTTGCCAGGGCACAAACCTAGAACATAACTACTGATGTTAACAATAAGAAAAAAACAAGCCTATTGAACCCCAAGATTCCCTATGACATCATCTCACTTGGTCATTTGGTTGTTATAACAGTCAACAAGTCCAATATTCTTTCCTCCTTGTTACAGTGGAAAATGAGGTTCATTGAACTTGCCCACATTGGGGAGAAACTAGGATTGATCTTAGTTTTGCTCGATTATAAGCTCCATGCTTTTTCTCCTGCATTCCACAGCCTATTTAATAAAGTAATAAAGTTTACCTCTGAATTAATCAGACATCAGATATCACCTCTGACATGGAGGGAGCTCCATCACTGAAATGCCAGCCAGGCAGGGTACCCACTAGGGGAAACAGGGATGACAAGGTTGTGTTAATTAATGCACCGGTTAATGTACCGGTACACTGAACCACAGAGAACAAGGTCTTTGCAAAGCTGACCCTTTATATTAGGCTGATAAGAGTTGGTTTCCACTTCTATTAAGACATATATGACTTTCTGACCAATTTATAATAAATTCATTGCTGTCCTGTTCTTAGAAACTGCAAGCTCTTTGCAAACAAAGTCTTGCTTTCCTGGTCTCCAGATTTTCTATGGTGCCTAGCTTAACTTCACAGCTATAGCATACACGATAACTGTGTGGCCTTTTTAAAAAGAACCTTTTCATCTTAGAATAATTTTAGATTTACCGAAAAGTTGCAAAGATGGAACGGAGCATTCCCTCACACTCCTCACTGAGTTTTCTTGGTGTTAACATTTTGCATAATCTTTGTACTTTGTCAAAAGTAAAACTTACCTTTAGCACTAAATTAGCTAGACTGCAGACTTTATTCAGAAGTCGCTCGTCTTTTCACTAACGTCCTTTTCTGTTCCAGGATCCAATTCAGGGTATCACATGGCACTTAGCATTTTATTTTGAAGATCTTTCATTACTTTAAAAGTCTAAATGTGGGAAAGGAATCATATGTGTATATATGGTTTCTATGTGTGATAATAATCTTTAAAGTAGCTGGCATTTACTAAGTTCTTACTCTGTGACTTGCACAATTCTGAACGGTTTATATGTGCTATCATTTTTTTTCCTCATCCAAAACTCTATGAGGTAGATGCTATTATTATCTCCATTTTATATATAGGGAACTGAGGCAGGGGTCATGCATATCACTTAGCTACTAAAAGCCATGTTTAAAATCCAGACAGACTCTCAAATGTCAAATACAAATGCAATATTTGAGAATAAGCTGTCAAAATGTGAAAGGATTATTAGGTGGCTTGTTTTATTATTTTGTTGTAGTGAAAAAAGACTGAAAAAGTTGCTATTCCTTCCAGACTTAGTTTCTGGGTCTTCGAGTCTTCCATTCTCCTCTTATGAATGAAGGAAGGTCAGCCTTCCTGGCAGGGCCACATGATTCGGGAAAACAGAACTCAAGGTCCTGACTCCTAGTGTCCAAACCCCTTCCTGTCACATGTCCTAGAGTGTCAGGTCCAAGCTGGGATATAAGTGATAGATGAATGTGGTTGATCATCATCTTTCCCCATCATAAACCTCTGCCCATGGCTCTCATGCTGGAGGAACAGAGGTGTTGAAAGAGAGAATGGAGGTGAACTGGCAGAGTTCAGGCAGAGGCTCAAATGGCAGGCTGGCACCTCCTGACACGGGATGTTCTAAATATGTCTCAGCTACATCGACATAAGCTCTGTGTCATTTACAATGTGCTAGTTGCTTGGTTGTGTCTGACTCTTTGAGACCCCATGGACTGTAGCCTGCCAGGCTCCTCTGTTCACTGAATTGTCCAGGAAAGAATACTGGAGTGGGTTGCCATTTCCTTTTCCAGGGGATCTTCCTGACCCAGTGATTGAACCCGGTCTCCTGCATTACAGGCAGATTCTTTACTATCTGAGCTATAGGGAAATCCTTATGTAGTTTACAATAGGAGACTAATAAAATATCAACCACAAACCCTCCCCAACCCAAAGCCCCAAATATGCAAAACAAAACTACTCTTCTTCAAACTAAACATTTTCTCTTTTCTCTGATTAGTCAACACAGTCATCTACAGTACGGCTTTTCAGTTGAAAATTCCTGTTGGGAATGTAGAGATTCATTATACAGAATTAGACTGATGGTTAGAGGTTGCTGAATTACTGCATAAACAGGCCCTCATATTATTTTCTTTTAATGATGGCAGTGGCACCAAAGAGTTAAGGAATGGAGTAGCGACAGCTGTGAAAACAGATCAAAGCAGCGTCCACTCACCCATCCATTATTCATTCAACAAACAACGCTGAATCCTCCTATGTGTCAGATATGGGGCCACATCCTCTCTATCCAGAAGAGATAATACACATAAAACTAAGTCATCAATCTAATGTTGTGGTTCCTCTGAAAGGGATAGTTATGCATAGCGTTTTCCAGATGGTCAGTTATGATCCATATAGCCTGAAATAGAATAGAGTAATGTTGAAAATATCTGAGTCCATGGCACAGGGTAAGTAAAAGTATTGAAACTTACATTTCAGTAGCATACAGATGTGTGTGTACACTCAGGCGTGTCTGTAAGATGTTTCTTACCATGGATTCCAGTCTAGAATATGGAAGAGCGTTGGTCTGATCTTCCTTGGGGAAACTAAGGTGGAAGTGATGAATTCCTTTTTGGAACAGGAGGAATGATGCCTGAGTTGAGTTTTGAATAATGGTTCACCAGGTGGATTGTAAGATGAAAGATATTCTGAACTAGTCCAAAGCAAAAAAATGGGAAAGGCAGAGGTAGGCCTGGCAGCCTGGCTTATCGTGTACACTAGAGGTTCTGCCTTTCCTCTGAAATTTGAGAGCTAGGAGCCTCCAGGCATGCACCATCAGAGAACCAGAGAGAACTGCTACAGTGTGTGCCTGAGAACAGGGCTTCTCAAATTCATGGTGCACACAGATCACCTAGGGATCACGTCAAAATGCACAATCTGACCCAGGAGATCTGGGCATGGTGTTGAGACTGCATTTCTAGCCAGCTTCCAGCTGATGCTGCTGTTGCTGGTCCGAGGAGGGCACTTGGAGAATCAAGATCTATTATTAGAGAGTAAGAATGAGCTGTTCTCAGCGTTCTGCTTTTGTCCTTGGGTTGTATAGAAGCCTGCTCGGACGGACGTAGGCAGGCTTCGGGGGTGGGGCTTAGGAACACAGGGAGCTGCTGGACTCGGTGAAAATACTGCCATTGAATTACCATCTGGCAGGTGCTTTTCTAAGACCGTCATGTGTAGGCTTTTGTTGGAAACCTATAACAAGTCTGAAGGGTAAGCACTGTTATTAGTTCCATGTTATATGCAAGGAAACTAAGTAACTTCCTCAAAGTCACAGGATGTAGGAGAACAAGGATTCAGATATCAGACTGTTAGGTATGGGCTGTTTGAACAACTAGGATGGACGATATTCAATCCTCGCAGTCCTGTCTCTTTACCGGGGTCATTTTCCCATCCACTCTTGATTTTTTTCATCTATAAATGAGAATAGAAATGTTTATTAAACAGAATGGAAATAATACATACTATACTAAGGTTTGTTTTGAGGGTTGAAATAAATAATGCATATGAAACATTTAGAATACTGTCTGACACAGTAGGAGGTCTTGTTGTTCAGTTGCTAAGTTGTGTTTGACTCTTCCTGACTCCATGGACTGCAGCATGACAGGTTCCTCCTTCCTGCACTATCTCCTGGAGTTTGCTCAAACTCATGTCCACTGAGTTGATGATGCCATCTAACCATCTCATCCTCTGTCACCACCTTCTCCTCCTTCCCTCAACCTTTCCCAGCATCAGGATCTTTTCCGATGAGTTGGCTCCTTGTATCAGGTGGCTGAAGTGTTGGATCTCCAGCTTCAGCATTGGTCCTTCTACTGAATAGCATTTTAGGATTTTCAGTAGCTCAGCTGGAATTCTACCACCTCTACTAGCTTTGTTTGTGGCTGATGCTTCCTAAGGCCCACTTGACTTCACCCTCCAGGATGTTTAGCTCAAGGTAAGTGACCACACCATCCTCGTTATCTGGATCATTAAGACCATTTTTGTACAGTTCTTTTGTGTATTTTTGACACCTCTTCTTAATATCTTCTGTTTTTGTTATGTCCTTGCTGTTTCTGATCTTTATTGCGCCCATTTTTGCATGAAATGTTCCCTTGGTATCCCCAATTTTCTTAAAGAGATCGCTAGTCTTTCTCATTCTATTGTCTTCCTCTATTTCTTTGCATTGTCCACTTAAGAAGGCTTTCTTCATTTCTCCATGCTATTCTCTGGAACTCTGCGTTCAATTGGATGTATCTTTCCCTTTCCCCTTTGCCTTTCGCTTTTCTTCTTTCCTCAGCTATTTGTAAAGCCTCCTCAGACAACCACTTTGACTTCTTGCATTTCTTTTTCTTTGAGATGGTTTTTGTCATCGCCTTCTGTACGATGTTATGAACCTCTGTCCATAGTTCTTCCAGATCTATCCTTGAATCTATCCATCGCCTTCCAGATCTATCCTTGAATCTATCCATCGCCTCCACTGTAGGAGGTCTAATAGCTACTATTTTTCAGTTGATTGTATTATTTTATTTGGCTGCACTGGGTTTTCATTGCCGCACGTGGCCTTTCTCTAGTTGTGGCACGTGAGCTTCTCATTGCAGAACATGGGCCCTAGGCATGCGGGCTTCAGTAGGTGTGGTGCATGGGCGTAGTTGCTCTGTGGTATGTGGGGTCCCAGACCAGGGATTGAACTCGAGTCCCCTGCATTGGCAGGTGGATTTTTACCCCCTGGACCACCAGCGAAGTCCTTATTATTTTTTAAATGATGTTTCTGAGACCAGGAAAAATGGAGGTTCAAGAACCCGACTTCCTTTTTCTCGCTATCCCAAACAATTCCTCAGTATTTTTATACAGCTGGCTAAGAAGATGTTGAGGCTTGGGGGATTTTTGTTGTGTATTGTCTGGGATAATTTTTACTTTCATTTTGTTTGTTTTGGTTTGACTTTTTTTTTTCTGAGGCAGTGGAAGTGAAAGTTTCTGTTATTATCCTGATCAAAGAACTGAATCTTATTAAAGATATATGACGTGGAAGCTAATTAGATCTTCTTGAGGTTCTTAAAGCTAGGTCCAGACGCACCCCTAGCATATCACAGGGGCACACTGTCCTAACAGGTGGAAGGGAGTACCTGTATCATATTCTACCATGTGTCACCAATCCCAATCAAAATTCTGATTAATAATAATTATAAATAATACTACTATTAATTATTTTTATTTTACCACTTGGATCATTGCTGCTGCTGCTGCTGCTGCTAAGTAGCTTCAGTCGTGATTCTGAGTCTGGGCAACCCCAGAGATGGCAGCCCACCAGGCTCCCCCATCCCTGGGATTCTCCAGGCAAGAACACTGGAGTGGGTTGCCATTTCCTTCTCCAATGCATGAAAGTGAAAAGTGCAATTGAAGTCACTCAGTTGTGTCCGACTCTTAGTGACCCCATGGACTGCGACCTACCAGGCTCCTCCGTCCATGGGATTTTCCAGGCAAGAGTGCTGGAGTGAGGTGCCATCATTACTATGTGCTGATAAATCTCTTAAACTCAATGAGCTATTCCCCAAATGAAGTTTGACAGTTGGCAAGTAAGAATTCAATCAGATAAATGTAATAAGAATGAATTGAAACTGTAATTTATCAGCCTTGGTTCTTCTTGGTGCATCTTTGAGCCTGGGGTTAGTTGAGTTTTCAGTATTTCACTGCCAAGTGTGGAAAAGGTAGAACAGTTGGCACCCTGCAAACCTTCCCACAAGAAAGTAGAGGGAACAATTTTTATGGAACTTTAGGATATATTGGTCTAGAAAGAACTTGATAGTTTTATAAGGAACTCCCCTTCTCCAACATTTTATACACGAAGAAGCTGAAGCTGAGAGAACCTGGTCTTATGCCACACAGCCGATTAATGAATGGCGAAGGAAAACTGAAGCTGGAGCTCCAATCCTTTGGCCATCTGATGCAAAGAGCCAACTCACTGGAAAAGACCCTGATGGTGGGAAAGACTGAGGGCAGGAGGAGAGGCGGTGAGAGAGGATAAGATGGTTGGATGGCACCTTCTGCTCAATGGACCTGAGTTTGAGTAAACTCCAGGAGGTAGTGAAGGATAGGGAAGCCTGGTGTGCTACAGTCTGTGAGGTTGCAAAGAGTCAGGCATGACTGAGCGACTGAACAACAACAAGGAAAAAGTAAAAATTTCTCTTTTCCACTTTTTAGAAGCAATTTTGTTCATGGCCCTCATTCTGCATTCATCCTAGAAATATTTTTGTAGATGTATTAGGGAAGGTGGTTGCGGCTGCCCTGAAGTTGAAATGACAGATTATGAGGTAGTATTTCCAAATCCAGGTAAAAGAATATCAGAGAGAAGGGTACCAGCACTCCTGATTGTCCTGATTTGGGAAACACCGAGCTAAGATCTGGGGCAGTTCCTGACTGCACAGGTGAAGGGAGCAAAGATTTCATTAGCTCCTGTGTAGTCTTCCTTCAGTGATAACCTTGTCTTTCTGCCCTATGATCAGAAGCTTCCAGATCATGTGTGTACATGTGTATGCACATTTGTGTATATGTGAATTTGTTGTATGTGCATGTAAGTGTGTTTATGTGTGCATGTATGTATGTGTATGTATATATTTATGTGTGTGTGTTTGTGCATGTGTGTGTAAATATTTATGTGTGTGGTGTGTGTGTGCGTGTGTGTGTGTGTGTGTGTGTGTGTGTGTAGGGGTGGAGGATAACCAGGGCGTGTCTCTGAGGCTGTCGCAGCCCAGTCTCACCGAGCAGTCACTGTGCTCCCATAATTCCCAGTTCCGGGTTGGGTAGGTCCCAGTCCCATTTCCCATGGATGTCCACGTGGAGCATCTGAACTGCTATTTCAGAGACAGAATGTTCTAAATCAAGGTTCTGTGTTTTGGCAGAGGAATGGAACCCTCTTTTCTAATATTACTTCTGTGGGAAAGTGTTTTCTGAGTTCCAAACAACTCAACTTACAAATACATTTTTGGAAGATGACCCATATGTATATATATGCTAAGGGCTGCTTGTTCTGAGGGTAAAAAAAAACTTCCCATGAACAGCTTGCTGATACCAAATCCAGGTGTTTCTTATATTGATCTTATTCAAGGATTATCACACAATGTGTCTAAAATCTGAGGCACATTCCAGATTTCTTTTAGGAAGTGTTAGCTAGTCCCTGGGATGGGATTTAAGGGCCAAAGGGCCCCCGTTCCCCATTTACACCCTCCCCTTGGTCTTAGAAAACTATCCACAGTTGTCAATGCCGGTTAAGACAAGGATTCAATGTGCCTGGAGTCAATTTGTTGGAACAACTTTTACTTAAATCAGGGTTCTTGTTTTGGGGTTCACTTTTAAAACTACAGATCCCCAGGCCCCCCTGTGACTCTGGTTCAGTAGGTGAGGGATAGAATTCTGAAAAATTTGTTAATGAAATATGGTTGATTTACAATGTTGTGTTATTTTTTGGTGTATGGCAAAGTGATTCAGCTATACATATACATAGTATTTTTCATATTCTTTTCCATTATGGTTTCTTAGAGACTATTAAATATAGTTCCCTGTGCTGTACAATAGGATCTTGTTATTTTTCTATATGAAAACTTTTAAAAAAATTTCTCTGGAAAATTCTAGTCAAGTTACTTTTGAGTTCAGACATTTATTGTTTCGCTGATCAATCCATTTAATTATTAATACTCATTCTTTCATCATATACCAAAGCTTGCTAATGTAATGTAGGTATTAGGTACCAGGAACATAAGGACAAGGAAAACATAAGCATCATAGAGGAAGAAAGTGCTATGAGAGCTGTTGATGTTGTGGGATTTGGGAGACTGCAATCACAGAAGGTTCTGCAGAAACATTGATTCAGAAGGTAACACAGCTGAGTCATAGAGCATCCACATTTTAGGGCCAGACTGCTGTTGTTCTTGTTGAGTGGCTAAGTTGTGTCCAGTACTTTGTGACCCCATGGACTGGACTCAAAGCCCAGCTCTAAACCGTTTACCAATTGACCTTGGTTCCATTGCTTAAACTCCCTGGGCCTCAGTTTTCTCATCTGTCAAATGGAGACTGTCTCAGAACTAACTCGGAGAGTTGTGAATATTCAATAAGCATATGTAGGTGATAAGAACAGTGGTCTTGAGCTTTGGCTGGCATCAGAACCCCCTGAAAGTGTTGTGAAAACACAGTTTCTGGGTCCCACTCCAAGTTTCCAAGTCAATAGATTGGGGATAGGAATGAGGAGGTGCCTTTCTCACCATTTCCTGGGGGAGGCCAATGCCCCTGGTCCCAGAACAACTCTTTGAGAATAGATAGAATGATAGTAAGCAGCATTTGTTGCTATTATTTTCAGTTGATCTTTGATGGAAGAATTTGAGAGTGTCATGTAAAGGCACTCAGGCAGAGGAAACTGCCAGTGCATAGCAGAGAAGACTGAGAGCAGAGAGCATGCGCCAGGAGCAGGGAGAGACAGGCTGGCGGAGAGACAGGACGCACGGAGGCCGCCAGACTCCGAAGAACCTGGCCCCATGTAAGTATAGATATTATCTGAGAGTAACCAGAGAGCCTGTTATCAGCCATTAGCACCTTAACACAAATTAATTTATCAGAGTAATCTGTCACTTTGTCAAACCCTGGAGGAATCTGACTCATGCCTGGCAAATTTGGATGAACCTGATAGATAGGTGCTCCTTCTTTAGAAAATCCACCCACACCGACGAGTCCCGGGTATCTTGAGGGCACTCAGTTGTCCAGACCCCTGCAGTGGGGGCCTGTCTCCCCAGGGAACTTGGATCCGTGTTCACACCTGGAATCGGCCTATTGGCATCTGTACATTTATACTCTTGATACCCCAAGGCCTCTGGCATTTATTTGCAGAATTAAAAAAAATGCAATAACCTTTGGAAGGTGTCTAGTATCATATTTATCTATCTATCTACAAATGTTTTCCACACAAAGAACCGCAAAAGACTTATTTATAGACAGATTTTCCACCCAGGGGACTATCAAAAGAGCATTCAGAACAAAACACAACCCATCCATCTTTATCTTTTTGTGATTTTTTCCCCTCCTTTGGGCAAACCAGGTACTCCATGAGTTTTTGTTTCACAGACCATCCCCCTACCGCAGCCCCTTGTACATTCTTTTTTCTAGGAAGGAAACAGAGATCAACTTAGCTGCCCTGTGACTGCTCCCATGCGTGTCATTCTCCCCAAGACTTTTATCTGTACAATTTTACACACTCCAGACACTCCGAAGCCCAGGAAGGGCCAACACAGACAACGGTGGCTTTCATCCTGGCGTGGTGAGTGTGGGGCCACGGTGAAGGCGGACTAGACTATTTTGGGCATGGCATGCTGTAACGAATGGAAAAAGAGAAATCAGAGACCTGCAGTTTTCCTCTGCCGTCTGAACGATAAGACGAATGTGTCACGCTAGAATGAAGAGGGAGCGTGAGATGGAGGGAAACTGCTTTTACTGCTGTATCAAAATGAAAAGAGGAGGAGATTGTGGCTGTAGAGAAATCATTTATAGGGGGAAATGCTCTGGCAGGGAAAGAGACAGAAAACCCAAGTCTCAGTTTGCAATGACAGCCTTTAGATTGCTCTTCAGTTATGGAATAGTCCTGTTAGTGTAGGGGGTGTGTGTATGTGTATGAGACAGAGCCGTATAATCTGCGCAAAAGGGCCCTACGCTTGGCTTAGTGCTCTGCTGTCATTTTCCTAAATTCTGAATACTTTTTGACCCAGGGACCCTGTATTTTCATTTTATGCTGAGTCCCCTAAATTATGTATCTGGTTCCAGAGGGATAGAGTTATTTCCACTGAGCTAAGATGGTTGAAATAAGGCATATCACATTCTTTTTTTTCTTAAGTATTTATTTATTTTTTATCTTTTGGCAGTGCTCCACAGCATGTGGGATCTTAGTTCCTTGACCAGGGGTCAAACCCATGCCCTTGTTTTGGAAGCACAGAGTCCTAACCACTGGACAGCTAGGAAAGTCCTTATTTCATATTCTTCATTGTAAAAGACTATTCTTTTGCAAACATGTGTGCCTCAACTTACCTGGTCATCCTTTTCTTCGTACTTTGTGACTCCTGTGCTTGGTTCACGTGAAGTCCTCATAGCATGCGCCATAGGCATGGTCACTGGACTTCTCTTGCATTAGAGCAGAACTCAGCAAACTTCTTCTGGAAAGGGCCAGATAGCAAGTATTTCCAGCTTTATGGATCTTGAGGTCTCAATGGCAACTGCAACTGCTATTGTGGAGAAAGCAGTTATAGAAAATATTAATACATAAATTAAGGCATGTGACTGTGTTACAATACAACTTGATTGGCAAAAACATGTGGGGGCTGGATTTGGTCTGGGGGTCATCATCTGATTCCTGCCACCTTAGCACATCCTCTTCTTTTGATGATGATGATGCCGACGATGAAACAGATGATGATAACAACGATGACGGCTAAAATGGACTGAGGCCCGACATTGGGTCAAATGCTTTATAAGTCTTACGGTGTTTAATTTTCACGGTGATGTAGGGTATGAGTATCAAGATCTCAACTTGATAGATGAGAAAACTGGCATGGAGAGGAATAAAGTGATTTATTTATTCAAGGATATCCAGCTAATAAAAACAGGAGGTGAGATTCAAACTTGAGACCTGTGTTAAGCTCCAGGGTTTCCAGTCCTTCACGTCTCATACCTGGGGCGCTTGACCCGTGCCTGAAATTTAGCCCCATCCTGGTCTCTAGAATCGGTCCAAACACCAAGTGAGAGGAACGTTGTATAGAATTTCAGCCTGCTTGATACAATTCACTATCTTTCAAGCCTCTTGTTTTCCAAGGACCAGTCCTTATCTTAGGATTCCAAGAATGGGGTCTCTGTCTTGTCTGAGATTTCGTTGTTTTTAAGATTTTTGTTTAAGATAAGCCAGGTTCTCTTTGTGAGAATTCTTGATGACAATGATGTGCTTAGGCAGTTAATTTGGTCTGCTGCAGTGTTATCTTGAGGCCACAAGTCTAGTACTGGACTTGGCCCAGTACTGGAGCCAGTATCATTCTTCCTCTGCCTTCCTCTCCACTTGGTGTAGACAAAGCCAAACCTGACCTTGGTGATAACAGGCCCCAAGCTGACCTCTCCATTGGTAGTGTGGTCCTCCCCATTTGAAAGGTCCACCTCTTTCTTATTTTCCTCCTCAAATTCAATTCATTTCTGAAGTCCAGCCCAAGTTCCATCCTCTCGATGTCTTCCCACACCACTCCAGTACTCACACAACATTCCTCTTTTTCAATGCCCATCATCCAGCCCCATCTTCTGTTTTCCTCTAGTTGTCTTGGGGGCATTTCACTTATTTCATTTTTCTTTCAGAAGCCCTTTGAAAATACTCATATTACTTTTGCTGATTTTCTACTTATAGAAAAGGTAGGGGACATTCGTAGGTATGGGATATTATTGGTTACTATTGGTGATTGTTGACGGGCCGGTTACTATGTGAGGTTGCCAAGGTGAGCAAGGAATCTCTATCACAGGTACCATATCTCACTAGTGAGACAGGAGAAGCAGCACTGATAGCTATGATCTGCCAGGCATGATCAGCTTGGCTTCTGTCTTCTCCTGCTGAATATACAACGTCACAAAATATCCTAGGACTACGAGGAATCTAGATAAAGGCAAGACGTTCTGCACTCACATCTGAACAGAGACAAAAATGTGAACACTGTTCAGACTCCCAAAATGATCACATTCCCTTATCCTGGCTACTGTGAGTGGTGGCTGCTTCTTTACCGATGATACCAAAGATAGCCTGGCTTCATTCCTCCTGTTTCATAGTTAAGATTTATTCATATACTCAAGCCAAAAAGTGTCCCTGATTTTTAATAGCCTCCGATCTAGAACAAAGCACTGGTTCCTTAAACCCACCCCCAGATCACTGAAGACAAGTCCAAATCTTGTAAGTCCTTCTTCATGTCCCCTCAGAATCTGTCCTGCTACAGTTGATTTTAATTTAAAATCCAGTCCCTTTTTATTTTTGCCACTGTAAAACGTGGACTACGTAAAGGAACATGCATCATGTTCGCACAGTGTTCCAACTCATCTATTATCTATAAGGAAGAGCTTGATGTAGAGAAAAAGTGCAAAGTACTTTTTAAGTGATAAATGTGGCTCCAGATGAGCCAGCTTGATGCAGGAGAAAGAACAGTCCCTTGATGGAGACTGAGAAGACAGGATTTTAGACAGTGTCACACAACCATCATGTTGACCTCAGGAAAGTCATATTCAGTTAGCCTAAATTCCTCATCAACAATTAAACATTTATTGAGAGCATCCTCCATGTCAGGTAGCAGGATAAGTTGCTTGGGGCCATCCATCAGGTCATTTGCAAGCAAAGTCATGTGACAGGCACCACGCAGGGACATGTGAAAAAGAACTCCAGGAGCCCTGAGGAGGAAGGCCTCATAGCCTCTTTGGCCGCTGAAAGTGGATACATTTTCCTACACACAAAAGATCACACGGTCTTGAACCAGGCTACTCAGGTTTCACTCTGGCTCAACTTACCAAGGCTAGGCAATCTATTTGTGCTTTGGTTTCTTTACCTTTAAAATGGGAATAATAATCGTACCTATCTTACAGCGCATTATGAGGATCCCACTAGTATATACATACAAACAGCAGAGAATAAGCATGGGTACTTAGTAACCACTTAAAAGCGTATGTAATGTTATTGTTCTTGTTCTTACTTGCGGTGATGAGTAATCTTCAAATTTCCAAACCTCTATAGTCTCTCCTGGGGCTTCCTTGGTGGCTCAGCTGATAAAGAATCCACCTGCAATGAGAGAGACCTGGGTTCGATCCCTGAGTTGGAAAGATCCCCTGGAGAAGGGAAAGGCTATCCACTCCAGTATTCTGCCTGGAGAATCCCATAGACTGTATAGTCCCTGGGGTCACAAAGAGTCAGACATTCCCTTTCACTTTCACTTTCACTTTCACATAGCCTCTCCTAGTACAGAAGCAAAGAGTCAAAAGTCCTCTCTTTGAAAAAAATTAGAGGCATGTATCTATGGAAAACAAGAAGTCCTTCCAGGGTCACAAGTAACAAAGAATAAGTTGTGCCTAGATATTGTATCAGAGAGTAAAAAAACACTCAGTGATAAGGATGTTCTAATGGACACAGAAGCCAGTCTGAAGAGGCTCCTAACTGGCCAAATCTAGGGGGATAAGTATCAAAATCAATAACAATAGTAACAGATTGTGCTGTGTGTGCTGTGTGCTCAGACCTTCAGTCGTGTCCAACTCTTTGCAACCCCATGGACTATAGCCCACCAGGCTCCTCTGTCCATGGAATTTTTCAGGCAAGAATACTGGAGTGGATTGCCATTTCCTCCTCCAGGGATCTTAGTGATCCAGGGATTGAACCCGTGTCTCTTACTACGTCTCATGCATTGGAAGGTGTATTCTTTACCACTGTGCTATCTGGGAAACCTCAGTAACAGATTCAGTCAGTCAGTTCAGTTCAGTCGCTCAGTCATGTCCAACTCTTTGTGACCCCATGATTCGCAGCACGCCAGGCCTCCCTGTCCATCACCAACTCCTGGAGTTCACTCAGACTCATGTCCATCGAGTCAGTGATGCCATCCAGCCATCTCATCCTCTGTCGTCCCCTTCTCCTCCTGCCTGCAATCCCTCCCAGCATCAAAGTCTTTTCCAGTGAGTCAACTCTTCGCATGAGGTGGCCAAAGTACTGGAGCTTCAGCTTTAGCATCATTCCTTCCAAAGAAATTCCAGGGCTGATCTCCTTCAGAATGGACTGGTTGGATCTCCTTGCAGTCCAAGGGACTCTCAAGAGTCTTCTCCAACACCACAGTTCAAAAGCATCAATTCTTCGGTGCTCAGCCTTCTTTATGACCCATTAAATAAACTGGGAATTTGTGAGAGCACATGTATGTTATTAAATAATTAAATGAAGAGAAGAAAAATTCTTCCTTGCAGTAGAATGCCAACTGAGTAACCCCAAAGAAATGATAGAAGTAGAAAAACATGAAGATGACAAGTCAGCATCACATGCTACACGCAGGCTACACTAAGAACACAGCACCACTTTTGTCTGGTCTACATCTTATATTCTCAGTGTAATCATGAGGAAGCATTAAGCCCAAAGGAGGGAAACTTCCTTAGTGGTGCAGTGGCTAAGACTTCATGCTCCCAGTGCAGGGGGCCTGGGTTCGAGCTGTGGCCAGGGAACTAGATCCCACCTGCTTCAATTAAAAATCTTGATCTCAGTGAAGCAGCGCTGAATGGTGGCATGAAGCAAGATCTTAATTCCTTGTCCAGTAATTTAACCTGGGTAGCCTGGATGAGAACCAGGAATCCTAGCCATCAGACCAGCAAGGGATAGAGGGCTAGGAGCCATTTTTCCCTGGATCTTTTCCCCCAGTGAAAAAATGCATTTGTCGTGGAGGCAGAAACTGCAAATGTAGGTATGAAGTGTATTATTAGAGACAAAGCACAAGAGGGAGAGCAAACAGGGAAATGGTTTTCGATGAGACAGAAACAAGGCAGAGATGGGCATCCAGAGAGTAAGGGTGTGGGCATCCCCCGAGTGAGGAGGAATGCAGTAAAGAGGTGCTTAAGTCATTTATACAGTTCAGTTCTTCAGGGTTTTGTCTTCCTTCGGGCCAGGTATCTGGATTCTTCTTCCACACCTGACCTACCCTACGTGGATGTACAGGCACCCTTCAGCCAAGATGGATCTCCAAGTGAAGGCTTCTGAGAGGAGAAAGACTCATTATGACCTGGCATTTCCCTTGACTTTGACCCACAAGAAGCCTTTCTGTGCATTCATAGTGTCTCCCTTGTCCGAAAACGGGGCGGGGAGGAGGAGCAGAGACCCCTTAATCCTTTACTCAAACAAGATTTTGCCCTTCCTTGTCATTGCCATGACTGTTACCTTGACTATTGCCATGACTGTTACCTTAAGGTGTTTACAAGAGACAAAGACTGGCTATTTATTCATATACTCAAGCCAAAAAGTGTCCCTGTTTTTGTTGCTACTTCTATTTTGGAGGGCAAATAGGAGGCTGACTATCCTAGGAGTCCACCTATCTCTTGTCTCAGAAAATGCTAATAGTTGTAAGTTCCAGGCAGAAGCTCACTTCTTCATGCCCCATGAAATGCAAGCAGGAGGCCAGTTGCAAATGTCTAACCAGGAACCCATCTATATCTTGCCTCAGTCCTGCACACTACAAGAAAGATAGAAGATCTCATGTGCCACAACTAAGACCTAAAGCAGCCAAATAAATAAGAATAAAAAAAAAAAAACCCAAAGGATGTACTTTCTATACAATGATTGGCCCACAATCTCAAAGACTGTCAAGGTTGTTATTTCAGATTGAAGGAGATGAAAGAATCATGGCAAATTGATGAAAAGCAGTATCTCCTCTTGGGTCCTTTTATATCAAGAGTCTGACAAAGGGTATATAAGAGCTTTTTGTGTTTTCCTTGCAAATTTTCTGTAAGTCTGAATTTACGATACAATACAATACAATTTACAATACGATATTGTAAAGTAATTAGCCTCCAATTAAAATAAATAAATTTTTTTAAAAATAAAAAGTGAAATTATTTCAAAAGAAAAGAAAAAAAGTACAGCTATCAGGAATACTATGTAGCCATAAAAAATGTTCAGTGTTGACACTGAAAGTATGATCATCAACAATGAAATAGATAAACTAGACTTCATCAAAATTTAAAACTTTTGTGCTTGATAGTGAGGACACTATCAAGAAAAAGACAACTCAGAAAATAGGAGAAAATATTTGGAAAGCATATATCTGATAACAGATTCATATCCAGAATATAGACAGGACTCTTAAAATTATACACCCACACAGCCATCCCCCGACCCCACCCCCCCCACACACACAAACAACCCAGTTAAAACATGGACAAAGGTTAAAAAAAAGAGAGAGAGAAAACCTTTGGCATAAATTTAATAAAATAAATCCATAATCTATGTGAGAAAAAGTATAAAGCACTGGTAGAAGAAATCAAGGAAAAAGCTAGATAAATGGAGAGACAGTCCATATACATGGATAAGAAGACTAAATATGGAAGATGTCAGTTTTCCCCAACTTGCTCTTTAGATTCAAAGCAATCCCAATCAAAATGCCAGCAAGTTATTTTGTGGATATTGGCAAACTGATTCTAAAGTTTGTATGAAGCAGCAGAACATTGAGAATAGCCAACACAATTCTGAAGGAGAACAAAATCAGAGAGCTGACACTAACTGATTTCAAGACTTACTAGAAAGCTACAGTAATCAAGGCAATGTGATATTGGTGAACAAAGAGATAAACAGATAAAAGGAACGGAATAAAAGTCCAGAAATAGACTTACATAAATATGTATAGTCAACTGATTTTTGACAAGGAGCAAAAGGAATAAAATGGAGAAAAAATAATGTCTTTTTAACAAATGGTGCTGGAACAACTAGACAGCCACATGCAAATCATCTTTATCATCATCGTCATCATCATTATCATTTGGATACAGAATTTATACCCTTCACAAAAATTAACACAAAATGGATTATAGACCTAAATGTAAAATGCAAAGCTATAAAATTCTTAGATAATAGAAGACCTCAATGACTTCTGCTATGATGAAGACTTAAAATTTTTAAAATATTTTTTATTTATTAATTGGCCATACCATGAGGCTTGTGAGATCTTAGTTCCTCAACCAGGCTTTGAACCTGGGTCCGTGGCAGTGAAGTCTTAACCACTGGACCATCAGGGAATTCCCTGATGAAAACTCTTTAGATCAAACACCAGAGGCACAATCTATGAAATAAATCTGTACTGGACTTCATTAAATTTAAAAATTTTTGCTCACCAAAAGACACTGCCAAGCAGATGCAAAAACACATCACAGAGTTGGAGAAATTATTTACAAAATACTTTTTTGTTTGTTTTTTTACTTTTAAAAATTTATTTATTTTTAATTGAAAGATAATTGCTTTATAGAATTTTGTTGCTTTCTATCAAAACTTAACATGAATCAGCCATAAGTATACATATATCTCTTTCCTTTTGAACCTCCCTCCCATCTCCCTCCCCATCCCACCCCTCTAGGTTGATACAGAGCCCCTGTTTGAGTTTCCTGAGACATATAATAAATTCCAATTGACTATCTATTTTACATATGGTAATGTGAGTTTCCATGTTACTTTCTCCATACATCTCACCCGCTCTTTCCCTCTCCCCATGTCCTTAGAGAATAAGTTTATTTTCTATGTCTGTTTCTCCATTGCTGCCCTGTAAATAAATTCTTTGGTACCATTTTTCTAGATTCTGTATATATGTGTTAGAATACGATACTTGTTTTTCTCTTTCTGACTTACCTCACTCTGTATAATAGGCTCTAGGTTCATCCACCTCATTAGAATTGACTCAAATGTGTTCCTTTTTATGGCTGAGTAATATTCCATTGTGTATATGTACCACAGCTTCTTTATCTGTCAATGGACATCTAGGTTGCTTCTGTGTTCTAGCTATTGCCAATAGTGCTGCAGTGAACAGTGAGATACATGTGTCTTTTTCAATTTTTGTTTCCTCAGGGTATATGCCTAGGAATGGGATTGCTGAGTCATACGGTGGTTTTATTCCTAGTTTTTTAAGGAATCCCCATACCATCTTCCATAGTGGCTGCATCAGTTTACATTCCCACCAACAGTGCAAGCAAAATACATATTTGATATAGGATTGTCAATATAAATATAAAAGAACTCTTAAAACAAAAAGAAACTATAAGAAAACAAACAGTTAGGGAATGGGCAAAAAATCTGGACATCTTACCAAAGAAGATCTGTGGATGGCAAATAAGCAAATGAAAAAAGATATTCAATGTCATATATCATTAAGAAGCTAGGTTAAAGCAATAATGAGATACCACTACATGCCTTTTAGAAAGGCAAATTTCTAAAATGCTTACAAAATCAAAGGCTGGTAAGTGTGTGGAACAACAGGAAATCTCATTTATTGCTGGCTAAGATGCAAAGTGGTGTAGCCACTTGGAAGGCAGTTTCTGGCGGTTTCCTACAAAACATATTCGTACAGTATGATCCAGCGATCATGCTCCTCAATATTTACCCAAGTGAGTTGAAACTTATGTTCCCACAGAACACATGGAGGAAATGTAATTGCATACTGCTAAGCGAAAGAAGCCAATCTGAAAATTCTATACGGTATGCTGTATGATTCCTGCTATATGACATTCTGGAAAAGGCAAAACTATAGACAGTTAAAATGTCAGTGATCGCCAAGGGTTAGAGGGGAAGCAAGGATGAAGAAGAAGAGCACAGAGCATTTTTAGGGGAGTGAAACTGTTATGTAAGAGACAGTAACGGTGAATGTGTCATTATATATTTGTTAAACTCAAAGAATATACAACACCTAAAAGTGACCTCTAGTGTAAACTATGGGCTGGCTAATGATGTGTCGGTGTCCGTTCATTTTTGTAACAAATATACCACTCTCACGGGGGATACTGATAATGAGAGAGGCTACGGGTGTGTAAAGGCAGGGGCTATATGAGAAATCTCTGTACCGTCCACTCAATTTTGCCATGAACCTTAAAAAAAAAGTCTGTTTAAAAAATAAGAAATCTGTATTTAAGTAGTAAGACAATGACTGTGTTCATTTTTGTGGCTGCTAACATATATTGAGTGCTACTGTGTGCCAGGCATTGTGCTAAACACCTTACATGTATTACTTCACTGAATTCTCACATTAAATCTTGTGGTTTTCCACCTTTGCAAAATTTCTTCAATAAATATATTACTTCTATAACGAGAAAACTTCATTTGTAAACATATATGTACTTAATAGATCCTATTAAGGTGAAGGTCTTAAGATTGGTGAAGATCCTAGGATCTAGTTCCTGTGAAATTTAGTTCAAAGGATTGAGGATATTTTACTTGGAAATGGGAACTGAGAGTGAGTGATGATGGCTATCTTCACATATTCTGAAAACAGTCAGTTGGAAAACGAACTCTGTCTTCACAGAGTACTCTGTCTTCATAGCTTAAAAAAGTAAACTAGAACTGCTGAGCGAAAAATCCCACAAAAGCAATTTAGGGCTTAGTATAAGGATGCTTTTCCAGAAAATTCTATCCAAAAAAGTAATTCATCTAATCGGTGATTTTATATGGATTTATGCATCTAGTAAAAGTTTGGAGGAGTAGGAGCCTGAGGTCATTCTCAACTCTGAAATTCGGTCTTTATTTATATTTAATGCAGATTAATCAGAGAGAAGAGCCAAGGTCTACTTTTTTTATTGTTGTTGTTAAGAGCATGCAATTCTGTGTGAATCATGGAAAAAATAGTGTGGTGTCTGGGCAAGCAAAGAATAATTGTGAAACTTACAAACTGCTTCAATGCAATTTTAATATTGTTACCAGGAAAGAAGCAGCATTAATAGCACAGGGGGAAAAGGCCTATTTATGTAGCATTTAGAAAGATGACAGAATACAAGACTGATTTGCATCTTTATTCTTTCCCTCCTTCAGGTCGTCTGTCCGCACACCCCCGCCTCCTTCTCCCGCCGCCCTTCTTCCTTCAGTTTTTCCCATCTTCCTTATTATCATCTTTTACATTTTTGGCATTCTCTTGCCATGAGACTCAACTCTATCCTTATGGGTAGCACTGGTAAGCCACAGCTCTGAACTGCTTTATTTTGTAAAGCAGAGACTTCTACGGGGTTAAGTTTGTTGAGCAACAGATCTACCTAAGATTCTGTTTCACTGGGATACCAGCCTCCCACTCCTGAATCACAGGCTCTCACACAATAGGAGTCGTTGAAGCCCTCTGTTCCCAGGTCTGGTGGCTGGGAAACCTGACAAAGCCGCGGCCCGCGCAGGGCACCTTCAGCTCCGAGGGCGGGACCCGGCCGGGAAGCCAGCCTGAGGGCGCCGGCGCCCACCCAGCGCGGCGCTCCAGGACCTTCTAGGGGCTTCTCGACTTTTCCTCAGTTAGCCGGAGTAGGGGGGTGCTCCATCAGCTCCAGTATTCCTCAGCACCGCTTCTCTGTTATTTCTTTACCCTTACCTTCAGCATCAGCCCCCTGCCCACTCCGACCCCCAAGAGGCCCCCAGCCCGGCCGTGACCCCGAGGAGCCTCTCCTCGCTGGGACTCCTGAGGACAGGGTCCTGCGCTGGGTCCCCAGAGAGTCTTCCTCCTTCGCCCCCCTCCCGGGCACCCAGGCGAAGGGCAGCGGGGGAGCCCGGGAAGGGGAGCGGGAAGAGGGGACCGGGAAGGGCGCGGGGCCAGGCGGGAGGAGAGGAGCAGAGGCCAGACAGGGGCTCTCGGTTTCCCGGGGTCTGATTGGAGGTTGGCCCGATGAGTCGGAGCTGGGGGCGCGCCCATCTCCGCTGGCTCCTGCGAGAGCCGCCCGCTCGGCCCCTCCCCGGAGCCGCTTTGTCCCGGGTGACGGCGGCGGAGGTTGCGGCGAGCAGAGGGCGGGAGGCAGAGAACCGCCGACCCGCGCAGCCGGAGCCGGAGCCGGAGCCGGAGCCCGGGAGGCGGGGCGCGCCGCGCACGGCCCCACGCCCAGGCCCGCGGGCACCGCGCCCGTCCCCGCGCGCGCTCGGCCCGGCCGCCAGGTGAGCAGCAGCGCCGCGCCCGCAGTCGCCGGCCCCGCCGACCGACCGCCCGCCCAGCCATCGCCTCCGCCTCCGCCGGCGCATCGCGGACGCCCAGCAGGTCGGTTATGTAACGGCGCCAGCCCGCTCGCCCAGGCACCCTGTCCTGTCCTGTCCTGCCCGGGGCTGCGCGCAGTACCAGGGCCGGGCCGGGGTAGGGGGACCGCGGGGTCGGGGGCCGGCCGAGCGCGATCGGGGTCGGGGGCTGGGCCGGGTGCGGTGGCCGTGGCGGTGGAGTGGGGGTGGTCTGCGGATCCAGTGCTCGGCCCCGGTGGCGGCCGTGGGGACCGAGGTCCCTTGACCCCCTCTAGAGGGCGCGGGTCTCTAGGAGCCCCTTCCTCATTCTTCGTGGCCCAAGGGTTCGCCTTTCTAGTAGCAGCAGCAGGTGCATGAATTGGCGGAGCGAGAGTGACGCCTGTGGTCTCTGGGACCGAGATTTGGAGAAGGGATGAGGGGAGGTGGTCAGATCGAAGAGAGCGAACGGGAAATCGGAGCCTCTTTTCCCAGCACTTAAAGGAAAGAGCTGGGGAGGGGAAGGTGCTTTGAGGCGCAGCGGGCTGGGAATTGTCCTGCCTGGGATTAGCGGGCTTGGGTCATCTAAAAATAACTTCAAGTTTGAAAAGTGAAATAGAAGGGAGCGCAGTGTGCCGAGTTCCTCCTGCCTGTGGGATGCTTCGCTCTAGAAGTCACCGGAGGGAAAACAGGCAAACCCCAGCCGCCTGATCCCTCTCCTGCCTCCCGGTCTCACTGGTTTCCAGGGTATCTCGGTTTGACTTTTAGTTAATGATTTATTCTCCAAGGCACTGCTGTCTTTTTCTCATCCCAAAGTGAATTACAGCAGAGTGCATGCTTTGAATCTTTCCTATTTCCTACATTAGGGTGGAAGTGTTCAGTGGACATTTAATGAGTCTGCTGCCAAAGCTCATTTTTTAAAAGTATCCTTTTAGTAAAAACAAGTTTCTGAGCTCCCTTTAACCTATGTCCCACAATTGGAGAGGACAGATGCTAGAGCATTCCAGTCCACCTTTCTCTCTTCCCTAAGTCAGAATCCCACCTGTCTTGCAAAGGGTGAGGCTTTAGGAAAGCTAGTATATTTTTTAATAACACATCTCAATTTTTAACACCTATTGCATCAGCACAAAACACACAACAAATATATTGCAAGCACAGGGAAACGCTAACTGGCCCACTGCATTCCAGGAACATGATGAAGTAAGAAAAGCCTAGAAGCTATAAAGGATTGAGAAGCAGATAAGCACTGACTGTGGAGCAAGGCAGAGGAGTCAACGTTTGGCTGCTTTTCAGTCTCCCCATTGATTTTCTTTAGCCTTAGAGCTATTATCTTAAGTACAATCAGTGTGTTGCATTAGTCTAAAATGTGAGTTGCTCATTGTTTTCAAATCCACTGCAAACCAAATCAGCATTTATTGAGCACCTACTACTTGAGGCCGGTTCCTAGCGTTTTATGAGGGAACATGACCTCAGCTAAAGTTAGAAGATTTCGAGAGCTTTCAGAATGCCTTGTTTGCAGCTGCTGCAGAACCAAAGGAAGTCTGGGAGGAGGTGGCTCTCTCTCCAGTGAGGAAGGGTTAACAAGCATAAGAGGGAACTTGAGAGTTCTGTCATTTGCAAGTACACATCACACTTTTAAAAAAATTACTTGCATAATTGTTGGCATTAGTCATATATATTCTAGAAATTAGCTTTATTGAGATCAACTTTGCTAGTTTGCTGAAGTCTCATTTTCCCATTCCTTTTATTTTTTGTGCCATCCACTCAGTTTATTCAGCAGTTAATTTAAGTATCTACTGTGTGCTGTGTAGTCCCTGTGTGTGTGCATGTGTGTGTGTGTGTGTTTGTGTACCTGTGTTCATGCGTGCACACGCTCAGTCATATCCGACTCACCCCATGGACTGTAGCCTGCCAGGCTTCTCTGTCCATGGGATTTTCCAGGTAAGAATACTGGAGTGAGTTGCCATTTCCTGCTCCAGGGAATCTTCTCCCTCCCGCCCCCACCCCCCAACCCCACAGGGACTGAACTCCTGTCTCCTGTGTCTCCTTGATCGGCAGGCAGATTCTTCACCACTGTGCTACCTGGGAAGCCCATGTGCGAGTGGCTAAAAGAATGAGGCTTTTCTTTCAGAAATCAGTCTAGCAGAAAGGATAAGAAAATAAGTGATCATCATGGTGAGGGTTTAGTGGAGATAGGAACAAGCTCAGTGAGAGTCCAGGAAAGAAAGGATGCAGGGAGTCTGGAAGAGCTTGCAGAGAAGTTCATGTTCAGAACGGATCTCAGTAGAGAAGGAGCTAGGTGTTCCACGTTGAAGGAAAGGTCACATTCAAAGAACTGGTAGGTGTTCTGCAGTGAAGAGGTGGCAGAAGTGTTTGGGAGGAGGTGTTTTGGTGAGCTTGGGCTATGAATATACCTTGCAGAGGAGGAGAAGCCATGCAGCTTTTATGGGAGAAATGATTTGATCTAATTTGTCTTGCAAAAGTGACTTCGGAGGTGGCAAGTAGGTGGGCTTGCAAAGAAGTATGAGCTCAGATTTCAGACCATTGGAGAAGTCCAGACAAAATAAAATAAGTAAAATTAATTGTGCCCGAACCAGGTAGAATGGGGACAGAGAAGAGAGAACTACAAAAAGCCATTTCAGAGGGAGAGAATCACTGGCTTTAGGATCACTAAGTGGCTGGTGATGGGGAAGGAGAGGCTTAGATGTTTAGATGGATGGTCAGACTTTTCATTGAGATGGAAAGTCAAGGAGAAAGATTAGGTTTGAGAAAGATGTGAAGTTTTAACTGAAACTTTTCCTCTAAGATTAGGAACAAGACAAGGATGCCCACTCTTGCCACTTTTCTTTAGTACAGTACTGGAAGTTCCAGTCAGAGCATTTAGGCAAGGGAAAAAAGGCATTCAAATCAGAAAAGAACTAAAACTGTTTCTGCTTGCAAATTACATGACATTACATGTTGAAAACCCTAAATATTCTACTAAAAAAACTATTAGAACTAATAAACAGATTCAGTAAAGTTGCAGGATATAAAATCAGTGCACAGATATCAGTTGCATTTCTATATACTAAAGTAATGAACAATCAGAACAAGAAATTAAGAAAACAATCCCATCTTATAATTGCATCCAAAAAATAAAATGCCTGGGCATAAATTTAATCAAGGAGGTGAGAGACATGTTCCCTGAAAAATATAAGACAATAATGAAAGAAGCTGAGGAAGACACAAATAAGTGTTGATGAGGATGTGGAGAAAAGGGAGCCCTGGGTCACTGTTGGTGGGAATGTAAATTGGTGTAGCCATTATGGAAAACAGTCCTCAAAAAATTAAAAATAGAACTACCAAATTATCCAGCAATCCCATTTTGGGTTATTCATGCAAAGAAAATGAAAATAGTAACTTGTAAAGATAGCTGCACTTTCATGTTCTTGACAGCATTATTTATATGAACCAAGATATGGAAACAACTGAAATACCTGTTAACGGATGAGTGGATGAGGAAAATGTGGTGTGTATGTGTATATATATATATATAAATAAATGACTTAGTATATATTGAAATGACTTAGTGTGTGTGTGTATATATATACATACATATACATATATATACATATATATACACACAGTGGAATATTACTCAGGCATAAAAAAGATACTCTGCCATTTGCAACAACATGGGTTCACCTTGAGGGCATTGTTAATGCTTGAGGGCCAAGTGAACAAGTCAGAGAAAGTTAAGTACTGTATGATCTCATATGTAGAGTCTGGTAAAAACCAAACTCATGAAAAATACAGAGAATAGATCATTGGTTGCCAGAGGTAGAGGACAGAGGATGGGCAGAATGGGTGAAGGTGGTCAAAAGGTACAAACTTCTGGTTATAAGATCCATATGTTCTGGGAGTGTAATGTACAGCATGGTGACTACAGTTAACAATACTGTATTGTATATTTGAAAGTTGCTAAGAAAGTAGAAAATTCTCCAAGCCAGGCTTCAGCAGTATGTGAACAGTGAACTTCCAAATGTTCAAGCTGGTTTTAGAAAAGGCAGAGGAACCAGAGATCAAATTGCCAACATCCGCTAGATAGTGGAAAAAGCAAGAGAGTTCCACAAAAACATCTATTTCTGCTTTATTGACTATGCCAAAGCCTTTGACTATGTGGATCACAATAAACTGTGGAAAATTCTGAGAGAGATGGGAATACCAGACCACCTGACCTGCCTCTTGAGACACCTATTGCAGATGGTGATTGCAGCCATGGAATTAAAAGACGTTACTCCTTGGAAGGAAAGTTATGACCAACCTGGACAGCATATTAAAAAGCAGAGACATTACTTTGCCAACAAAGGTCCATGTAGTCAAGGCTATGGTTTTTCCAGTAGTCACGTATAGATGTGGGAGTTGGACTGTGAAGAAAGCTGAGTGCTGAAGAATTGATGCTTTTGAACTGTGGTGCTGGAGAAGACTCTTGAGAGTCCGCTGGACTGCAAGGAGATCCAACCAGTCCATTCTAAAGGAGATTGGTCCTGGGTGTGTTCTATGGAAGGACTGATACTAAAGCTGAAACTCCAATACTTTGGCCACCTCATGCGAAGAGTTGACTCATTGGAAAAGACTCTGATGTTGGGAGGGATTGGGGGCAGGAGGAAAAGGGGATGACAGAGGATGAGATGGTTGGATGGCATCACCGACTCATTGGACGTGAATTTAAGTAAACTCCGAGAGTTGGTGATGAACAGGGAGGCCTGGCATGCTGCAATTCATGGGGTCGCAAAGAGTTGGACACGACTGAGCAACTGAACTGAACTGAACAAAGTAGATCTTAAAAGTTCACATTATAAGGAAAAAAAATTATTCTGCTTTATTGACTATGCCAAAGCCTTTGACTGTGTGGATCACAATAAACTGTGGAAAATTCTGAGAGAGATGGGAATACCAGACCACCTGACCTGCCTCTTGAGAAATCTGTATGCAGGTCAGGAAGCAACAGTTAGAATTGGACATGGAACAATAGACTGGTTCCAAATAGGAAAAGGAGTATATCAAGGCTGTATATTGTCACCCTGCTTATTTAACTTCTATGCAGAGTACATCATGAGAAACGCTGGACTGGAAGAAACACAAGCTGGAATCAAGATTGCCGGGAGAAATCTCAATAACCTCAGATATGCAGATGACACCACCCTTATGGCAGAAAGTAAAGAGGAGCTAAAAAGCCTCTTGATGAATGTGAAAGAGGAGAGTGAAAAAGTTGGCTTAAAGCTCAACATTCAGAAAACGAAGATCATGGCATCCGGTCCCATCACTTCATGGCAAATAGATGGGGAATCAGTAGAAACAGTGTCAGACTTTATTTTCTTGGGGCTCCAAAATCACTGCAGATGGTGACTGCAGCCATGAAATTAAAAGACACTTACTCCTTGGAAGAAAAGTTATGACCAACCTAGATAGCTTATTCAAAAGCAGGGACATTACTTTGCCGACTAAGGTCCGTCTAGTCAAGGCTATGGTTTTTCCAGTGGTCATGTATGGATGTGAGAGTTGGACTGTGAAGAAGGCTGAGCACCGAAGAATTGATGATTTTGAACTGTGGTGTTGGAGAAGACTCTGGAGAGTCCCTTGGACTGCAAGGAGATCCAACCAGTCCATTCTGAAGGAGATCAACCCTGGGATTTCTTTGGAAGGAATGATGCTAAAGCTGAAGCTCCAGTACTTTGGCCACCTGATGCGAAGAGTTGACTCACTGGAAAAGACCCTGATGCTGGGAGAGATTGGGGGCAGGAGGAGAAGGGGACGACCCAGCTGGATTGGGGGCTGGATGGCATCATGGACTCGATGGATGTGAGTCTGAGTGAACTCCGGGAGATGGTGATGGACTGGAAGGCCTGGCGTGCTGCGATTCATGGGGTTGCAAAGAGTCGGACATGACTGAGCGACTGAACTGAACTGAACTGAAGGTGATGTATGTCAACTAAACTTATTGTGGTGATTATTTCACAATATATACATATATCAAATCATTTGGTATATACCTAAAACTAATACAATGGTTTATGTTAATTATATCTCAATAAAACTGGTAGAAGAAAGGAAGTACAGTTGATCCTTGAACAATGCAAATTCGAAGTGTAGTTAGAGATCACAAAATGTGGAATCAAAAGATCTGGGGTTGAAGTCCCAACTCTGTCCAAACCATTACAGCCTCCTGCCCTTGGGCGAGTCATTTATCAGTTCCTTTGTTTTTGAAGCAGATATAGCAGTACTTGGATTTTCCACTTGGAGGTGGGTGAGTGGGGCCGCCTAAACCCCTGCGTTGTGTGGAGGTCAACTGTAAATGAGAAAGAGTGATTTTGAGAAGGGTGTGGGATTTTAACTCTGAATATACAAATAAAAATACTCTTGCAGGCAGTTTTATTTTCAGAGTTAGTTTCTTCATTCCTGGTGCTAACTTCCACTCATCCAGCTTACCTTCATTCCTAAGACTGGCTGTGTTGTGCTATGCTAAACTGCTTCAGTTGTGTCCGACTCTGTGCTACCCCATAGACGGCAGCCCACCAGGCTCCTCTGTCCCTGGGATTCTCCAGACAAGAACACTGAGGTGGGTTGCCATTTCCTTCCCCAGTGCATGAAAGTGAAAAGTGAAAGTGAGGTCGTTCAGTCGTGTCCAACTCTTTGGGACCCCATGGACTGTAGCCCACCAGGCTCCTCTGTCCATGGGATTTTCCAGGCAAGAGTTCTGGAGTGGGTTGCCATTTCCTTCTCCAAGACTGGCTGGTGCTGCCTTTGGTGGCTACAGTCCATAGGATCACAGAGTCAGACATGATTGAAATAACTTAGCATGCACTCATCTGAAATTATCTGCAGTACTGATAAGAGTAATAATTTTAATGATAGTAATAATATCTAACATTTATTCAGAGCTTACAAATGCCAAGCGCAAAGAAGGTGGAGCTCAACATGGATTATCATGTTTGATCCTCATGGTAACCTTATGAGGCAGACACTATTGTGATTCTCATATGATGGATAAGGAACCCAAGGCAGAGAGAGGGTACCTTATCCAGGTTACACAGTTAGTGAGAAGGGCACCCAGAGTTTAAGCTTAGGCAGTCTGACTAGCCAGTATGAATTAATAATGTTGAACTCATTCCTCTTTAGCCTACAATGTATGTTTTTACCCCATGTTTGAATGTTTGTGACTGATGCCACAAAGAGAACAGGACTGAGTGAGAAGTTTTGGCTCTCATCTGGGCCTGGCACCTAATTTGTGGGGTGACCTCTGCAAAGCTCCATCCCCTCTCAAGATTTAGTTTGTTAAATCTGTGTAGTCATGCGGGAAGAGGTTGACCAGATGACCTCTAAAGAGTCTCAACATTCTGAAGTCCTGCCATCTTGTCTCAGATTTATAGTATTAGAGTTGTAGATTTGGGTTAAGATCATGCTCGCCTGGTCCCTTTCAGAATAGAAACAGGACCTATTCCTGTTTTAAGAGGATGAACTCTAAGTGATGGCCTGTTCATAACAGCTCGATGGGAACTATAGTGTCCATAATGCCAGAGCTGATGGGGGCGTCTGAGGTTGGGAGAACCCAGTTCAGGCAGGAGAAACCCAGGCCGGCATGAAGTGGAGGAATCTCCATAGTCACTGGCCAGTTTATTTGAGACGTGTCACTTAAATTCTGTGAGATTCCATTTCCTTATCTCTGAATAATGGGGGCAATGAATACATGTGTTGTAAGGGTGTTTGCTGTAAGGAGTGAAACAGACTACGTGGAGCAGACAGTGCACACGAGTCTGTCCAACTGAAGATGCTTGGTGAGTTGTGGGGCAGGGGGGTGGTGGCGTGTTCCTTACACCTCACTTCCAGGATAACAAACGTGCAGGAAAGGGAGGTAGAGTGTTTCCAAAGATAAGCTCCTCTTATTTTGCAGTTTAACTGGAGGAGGAAATGGCAGCCCATTCCAGTATTCTTGCCTGAAAAATCCCAGGACAGAGGAGCCTGGTGGGCTACAGTCCAAGGGGTCGCAAAGAGTTGGACACAACTGAACATGTACTTCACAGTTTTGCTAAGGGCCACCTCTTAGTGATCATCATTTATTTCTCTGTCTCTTAGAAACTAATAATATATATATGGAAACGCACAGAGCATTAAATACCTTTCAAAACATGGATCTCAAGTTCACTGATACATTACTCTCTTAGATATGAAATATCAACATTCCACAACACGAAGTTTTAAACTCTTCTTTTGTCAGATAAATAGGCCAAAATTGCTGTGAAGAAGTAGTATTGCTTAAGGTTAGTGACCCTGGATTCCACGGTTCTGGCACCACATGTACAGAAGGCAGAGTGACTTCCTACTCAGTGTATGTCTGCACATGCGGTGCTTCTGAGAAGCTATTATGTTACAAACGGCCAGGTGTCATGTTGTGGCTAAAATTAATTAAGCGAGTTGAGGATTCTTTTCAAAAGGGAGAAGCAGCCTTAGACTCAACTGAAGCTGTTCTGAAGTCCCTTAAAGCATATATGTGTGTTTATGAATGGTACTTTCTAGAAGTTAAAGACAAGTTTCCAAAGATAGCTCAAACTTCTGGCAGTTCAGGATGCCCATGGAAAGTGTTTTCTATAGTCAGGATGGGAAGGGACTTAATTTTCACGTCTGATTTCCCCATCTCCAATCACTTTGAAGCAGGGATGAAACAAGGGGATTCCTGAGCTTTGGAATGTACACAGAAGATGCTAGAACGGTAGCTGTTGAACAAAAGACTTCTGTAGTTTGAGAGCTGTATCCTAGTTTCTATTTCTGTTGCCTTAGTTCTTTGTGGGAGTCACTGCTTTATTGTCTCACGTGATTGAGATAAGCCTGATACTAAATATTGTAAGTTCTGTGAGGGTGTGGACCATGCTTTAATACTCCTCTGAGGGTGTTAGGAATAGAGTATAAAAAGCGTGGACTTGGCATGAAACAGCCTGACTTCCCAGCCTAGCGCTGTCACTTCCCAGCTATGTAACCTTGAGCTTCCCATTGACCTAACAGTCACAGGAGTTGGCATTTGCTGAATGCTGCCCCTGTTCCAAACACGATTCTAAGCAGGCTGCATACGTTATCTCATTTAATCCTTACAACGACTCCCCCACATGGGTATTATCATCACTATTTACAGAGGAGCACGCTTGGAGGATCAGGGGCCATAAGCCACTCAGTGCTTGGACTCTTGAGTTGCAATTTTCTTATTGGTACAATTAGGAAAATAATCCGTGATCTCCCAGGCTCACAGCGTTGTGAGGGTGAAATGCTATGAGGCTTCGAAGGTGCACTGAGACAGAGTTCTCTGCACCATTGTTAAGGGTGATTGTCACAGTAGGGACCTCCTAAGAGCTCAGATACAATTGGGCCTGATATATTAATAGCACCAGGTCTGTGAGAGGAAGGAAGTTCACTCTCTATAAAATGCTTTTATAGAATGCATTTTGCTTATTTTTAGATTGTATTTATTTTTTAAATTGAAATATAGTTGATTTATAATGTGTTAGTTTCAGATGTACTTCAATGTGATTCAGTTATATATTTGTGTATATATATATTTTTCAGATTGTTTTTCTCTATAGGTTATTACAAAATAGTTTTCTCTTTCTATAAATGGCTTTATTGAGCTATAATTCATATACCATACATTCACTCATTTAACATGTACAAGTCAATGTTGTTAGTATATTTACAAGTTATACAGTTACCACTGTAATCTAATTTTAGAGCATTTTCACCCTCTCAAGAAGAAACCCTGTACCCATTAGAGTGATTCCTCATCTCTTTTTATCCCAAGACAAGCACTAATTCATTTTCTGTAACTCCGTATTTTCCCATTCTGAACATTTCATATAAATTCCATTTCATATGTATTCTAGAATCATACAGTATATGGTCTTTTGTGACAGGGCTGTCTTTTTTTTTTTTTTTTACTTTTTATTTTATATTGGAGTAGAGCTGGTTAACAATGTTATGATAGTTTCAGGTGGACAGCAAAGGGACTCAGCCATGAATATATTAATACATGTATCCTTTTTCCTCCAAACTCCCCTCCCAGCCAGGTTGCCACAAAAACATTGAGCAGAGTCCCCTGTGCTATACAGTAGGTCCTTGTTTATCTATTTGATATATAATAATATGTATGTATTATTCCCAAACTCCTAATTACTCCGCCCTTCCCCCTGTGGTAACCATAAGTTTGTTTTCTGTGTCTGTGAGTCTATTCTGTTTTATACATAAGTTCATTTGTATCCCTTTTTTAGATTCCACATGTAAGTGACATCATATGATATTTTTCTTAGAATGTGTTAAGAAAACTGCACTTCCTTCCCCCAGGCTTTGGTAGTTTTATTATGATGCCGTATCTTTTAAGGGTTACTGGCTTGTTGTCAGTACCAAGGCTCAACCAGGCTGGACCAGGAGAAGGCTGATCAGGCCATGGAACTGAGTCCTGCTGGTGAAGGGGGCGTGGAGAGCATGGTTCACAGAGAGAGGAGGCTGCCAGAGGGGTGTTTCTATATAAACAAGGAAGGCTGAAAGTCAAAGACAAGGTCGAGGGAGGCATAGGCATGCTGTAGAGGGCAGAAAGTCATCACTGGGTTTACATCAAGTTTACGTCAAGTGTGAGTGACAAGTGGTACTTGGCGTCTGCTCTAAAAAGCTAGAGATATTTCCCAGTGTCTGCTGGAGTCTGTCCACTCAGAGGAAAACCAGGGACCCTCTGCCTTGAGTGTTCAAAGTAATTCCTTTTTCTCAGACGTGTGTGTGTGTGTGTGTATGCTCAGTCATGTGTGACTCTTTGCAGCTCCATGGACTGAAGCCTTCCAGGCTTCTCTGCCCATGGAATTTCCCAGGCAAGAATATTGGAGTGGGATGTAATTTCCTGGCTCCAGGGGATCTTCCCGACCCAGAGATCAGACCCACATCTCCTGCATCTCCTGCATCTGCAGGCAGATTCTTTACCACTGCGCCAACTGGGAAGCCCCTCAGACATATGTGCTTTCTATAAAATTCTCGGAAGACTTAGAATGGTGTCAGTTCAGTTCAGTCGCTCAGTCGTGACTCTTTGTGACCTCCCTGTCCATCACCAACTGCCAGAGTCTACCCAAACCCATGTCCATCGAGTCGGTGATGCCATCCAACCATCTCATCCTCTGTCATCCCCTTCTCCTGCCCTCAATCTTTCCCAGCATCAGAGTCTTTTCCAGTGAGTCAGCTCTTCGCATCAGGTGGCCAAAGTACTGGAGTTTCAGCTTCAACATCATTCCTTCCAATCAACACCCGGGACTGATCTCCTTTAGGATGGAATAGTTGGATCTCCTTGCAGTCCAAGGGACTCTCAAGAGTCTTCTCTAACACCACAGTTCAAAAGCATCAGTTCTTCAGCACTCAACTTTCTTTATAGTTCAGCTCTCACATCCACACATGACTACTGGAAAAACCATAGCCTTGACTAGAGAGACCTTTGTGGACAAAGTAATGTCTCTACTTTTTAATATGCTATCTACGTTGGTCATAACTTTCCTTCCAAGAAGTAAACGTCTTTTAATTTTCATGGCTGCAGTCACTACCTGCAGTGATTTTGGAGCCCCCCAAAATAAAGTCCGCTACTGTTTCCACTGTTTGCCCAACTGTTTGCCATGAAGTGATGGGACCGGATGCCATGATCTTCGAAGCTGACTTTTTCACTCTCCACTTTCACTTTCATCAAGAGGCTCTTTACTTCTTCTTTGCTTTCTACCATAAGGGTGGTGCCATCTGCATATCTGAGGTTATTGATATTTCTCCTGGCAATCTTGGTTCCAGCTTGTGCTTCTTCCAGCCCAGCATTTCTCATGATGTACTCTGTATGTAAGTTAAAAAAGCAGGGTGACAATATACAGCCTTGACGTACTCCTTTTCCTATTTGGAACCAGTCTGTTGTTCCATGTCCAGTTCTAACTGTTGCTTCCTGACCTGCATATAGGTTTCTCAAGAGACAGGTCAGGTGGTCTGGTATTCCCATCTCTTTCAGAATTTTCCACAGTGTATTGTGATCCACACAGTCAAAGGCTTTGGCATAGTCAATGAAGCAGAAATAGATGTTTTTCTGGAACTCTGTTGCTTTTTTGATGATCCAGTGGATGTTGGCAATTTGATCTCTGTTTCCTCTGCCTTTTCTAAAACCAGCTTGAATGTCTGGAAGTTCACGGTTCACGTGTTGTTGAAGCCTGGCTTGGAGAATTTTGAGCATTACTTTACTAGCGTGTGAGATGAGTGCAGTTGTGCAGTAGTTTGAGCATTCTTTGGCATTGCCTTTCTTTGGGATTGGCATGAAAACTGACCTTTACCAGTCCCATGGCCACTGCTGAGTTTTCCAAATTTGCTGGCATATTGAGTGCAGCACTTTCACAGCGTAATCTTTCGGGATTTGAAATAGCTCAACTGGAATTCCATCACCTCCACTAGCTTTATTCGTAGTGATGCTTCCTAAGGCCCACTTGACTTCACATTCCACGATGTCTGGCACTAGGTGAGTGTGAGTGATCACACCATCATGATTATCTGGGTCGTGAAGATCTTTTTTTGTACAGTTCCTCTGTGTATTCTTGCCACCTCTTCTTAATATCTTCTGCTTCTATTAGGTCCATACCATTTCTGTCCTTTATTGAGCCCATCTTTGGATGAAACATTCCCTTGGTATCTCTAATTTTCTTGGAGAGATCTCTTGTCTTTCCCATTCTGCCGTTTTCCTCTATTTCTTTGCATTGGTCACTGAGGAAGGCTTTCTTATCTCTCCTTGCTCTTCTTTGGAACTCTGTATTCAAATGGTATAACAAGAGAAAATTAAAATCACATGTATTACCATGAGCAAATGATCATTACTACTCACATTTTGGTGAATTTCTTTTCAGTCTTTGTGATAGACATGTTTTTGTGAAGTTGAGTTCATACAGTAGATAGAGTTTTGCATCCTGTGCGTTTCATCACACGTTTTAAATAACTTTTCACGTCAACAGTGAGCACCATTTTCAGTAGCTGCGCAACAATCCCATGGGTGATGTCACCAAATCTATTTACTTTCTTCCCTGTAACATTTAGGCGGTTCCCAGTTATCCACAATGTCATAAATAATACTTCGGTGAACATTTCTGATTGTCATTTATTTCTATATTTTGGATCATTTGCTCAAGCTAGAGGGTTAGAAGTAGAATTATTGCCTCAAATAGATGGACCTTCTTAAAGCTTTCTCTGTATTTTGATGTTGCTTTTCATTGCTTTTCCAGGAGGTTGTACAGGTATCTGTCCCATAAGCAATGCATGAGAATTCAGTTCTCACCTCTGCCCTGCTTGTCAGCACTCTTTCTGTTGAAGATAAGGGATGGCTGGTATTTGTGCTCTCCAGAGATGACCCCTACTGCTTAACCAGGGCTTCAAAGAGGTTGGACTTTCTTTGTGGGAGTTGAGGATGGTGAGTCAACATCTGGTAGATTCCACATGCTTGAGTGTTTGTAGGTGTGTTGACTTGAATGGATTTCTTTCTTTCCTGGTGGTCCTGTTATCAAGGGCCTGGCATATGGATATGTATGTGTGTGTGTGTGTCTTGTTGGACCACTAAAGTTGACTTAAACTAAGTATAATGAAGCAACCTCTGCTTAAGTGGGAACTAGTTCAGTCTGCCTTTCAAATCCTGAAAAATTAACAGTTAATCAGTTCAGTTCAGTTACTCAGTTATGTTCGACTCTTTGTGACCCCATGAACTGCGGCACGCCAAGCCTCCCTGTCCATCACCAACTCCTGGAGTTTACTCAAACTCATGTCCATTGAGTCGGTGATGCCATCCAACCGTCTCATCATCTGTCATCCCCTTCTTCTCCTGCCCTCAATCTTTCCCAGCATCAGGGTCTTTTCAAATGAGTCAGCTCTTCCATCAGGTGGCCAAAGTATTGGAGTTTGAGCTTTAGCATCAGTCCTTCCAATGAATATTCAGGGCTGATTTCCTTCACGATGGACTGGCTGAATCTCCTTGCTGTCTAAGGGACTCTCAAGAGTCTTCTCCAACACCACAGTTCAAAAGCATCAATTCTTCGGCATTCAGCTTTCTTTATAGTCCAACTCTCACATCCATACATGACTACTGGAAAAACCATACAAGTCTAGCCTTGACTAGATGGACCTTTGTTGGTAAAATAATGTCTCTGATTTTTAATATGCTGTCTAGGTTGGTCATAACTTTTCTGCCAGGGAGCAAATGTCTTTTAATTTCATGGCTGCAGTCACCATCTGCAGTGATTTTGGAGCCCCCCAAAATAAAGTCCGTCACTGTTTCCACTGTTTCCCCATCTATTTCCCATGAAGTGATGGGACCAGATGCCATGATCTTCGTTTTCTGAATGTTGAGCTTTAAGCCCACTTTTTCACTCTCCACTTTCACTTTCATCAAGAGGCTTTTAGTTCCTCTTCACTTTCTGCCATAAGGGTGGTGTCATCTGCATATCTGAGGTTATTTATATTTCTCCTGGCAATCTTGATTCCAGCCTGTGCTTCATCCAGTCCAGCATTTCTCATGATGTACTCTTCATATAAGTTAAATAAGCAGGGTGACAATATACAGCCTTGACGTACTCCTTTCCCGATTTGGAACCAGTTTGCTGTTCCATGTCCAGTTCTAACTGTTGCTTCTTGACCTGCATATAGATTTCTCAGGAGGCAGGCCAGGTGGTGTGGTGTTCCCACCTCTTTCAGAATTGTTCACAGTTTGTTGTGATCTACAGTAAGTAGACATGCTTATTTGCATTAGTTCTATTGTTGCTTTCATTCATTTTTACTGGTTCCCTTCTACTGTTGTCAGGGCCTTTGGGGCAAGCTCCAGACAGGTGTTTTTTTTTTCTTTTTCCACTTCCATGTAATGAGATACTAGGCAGAGTAAATCATTTTGAAGAAATAACAAGAGTAATCAGTTGTAATCTCTTAAAAAGTTACTTAAATGGTCATTATGCTAGGATTTTAATTTTATGACTAATCAAATTAAAGTTGCTCTTTGTGATTCCATGGACTATAGCCCACCAGGCTCCTCCATCCATGGGATTCTCCAGCAAGAATACTGGAGTGGGTTGCCATTTCCTTCTCCAGGGAATCTTCCTGACCTAGGGATCGAACCCCGGTCTCCCACACTGCAAGCAGACACTTTACCAAACCCTCTGCATTCATTTTAAGGCTTCCATCAGCTCTGCTGATTATATTGACTAATTTATTGAGCTAAACAGTCACTTTGAAATATTTTTCCCTATAACATTATCTGAAAGACAGGCTAAATTAATATAATTTATTTTTTATTTTGACTTCTGTAGCTATTCAAGATAAAAGCCAAGAAATGGGTTCTGGCCAGGACAAAACAAAGTCTGATTTATACTCCTGTTTTGAGGTTTAATCCTTTGTGCTGAAAGTAAGTATTTGATTACAGGTACCATTCTATGAATTTTGAAATGGAGAATGGTAAATACAGATACATTAATAGTAGTTCAAACAAAATTTTATTTGTTCAAGAACAAAGTCTCAGCCTTGACAAGACAAGCGAAAGCAAAGTGTAATTCATGAATATGTTAATTTTTTCCTGCTGTGGGCATTAATGATATTCATTTTATCTTTTCTGATGTACAATCAACTATTTATAAAAAGGTTAAATTTTGGTCAGGGAGGATATTAAGCAACTGACATACCGTAAATGTGTTTATTTGGGATTCTTTATTTTTTATTTTTCTGTTTCTTAGTGATCTCTATTCCACACACAGCTGTTGTTTAGCATTAAACTTCAAAATTTGACAAGGTGACATTTAGGTGAAGCTCTGGATTGAAATATTTGCTTGGTCAGATTTTCAAGGCATACCTTCTGACCTTGTGTCCAAATATCACAGCTCACCTGGGGGTTCTTTCCCCCCCGCTTTTTTTTTTCTTTTTCTGAAGTATAGTTGATTTGCAATATTGACTTGTTTTAGGTATACAGCAAAGTGATTCAGTTATACATATATATGTATATAAACATTCTTTTTCAGGTTCTTTTTCATTATGGTTTATTACAAGATACTGAGTATAGTTTCCTGGGATATCCAGTAGGTCTCTGTTATTTTATCTATTTTAATTATAGTAGTGTGTATCCCAGGGATTCTTGGCTTATAACCTGGACCTTGGTTTGGTTCTGCCTCCTAAGATATCATGCTTGGGGAGAAGGGATCTCCTTCTCATTCTGGTTCACAAACAACCACACTGAGATGTCCAATATCATTCTGGAAGGTCAGGAAAGTTTACCCAGTCCCTGAAGATGATTTGGAAACGTTGTGCTGGGTGGAGGTGAGATAAATGATAAACCTGAACAGCCCCCCTCTACTCCCCTAGAACTAAGTTGCTTGACTCCAGCCTGCAACTACTTCTTCGAGGCTTTCCATGAAGCTAGAAACTGAGGCCATGAAGACACTGAGGATGGCTCTAGGTTATGTGCTAGTGAAATCATCAATAGCTTACAAGGGACAGGAGACAGGCAACGGTGGCACTTTGGGAGAACCCAGCTGCATGGTTTTGCCTGTGGGGCTCTGCTGCTTCCAGGTCATTTTTATTAACCTAAATACCTCCCTGGAGGCCACAGACAAGCACTGAAGAAATGACCCTGTAATGTTCATAAAATGACCTTCACGGTCTCCACCTGTGGGAATCTCCACATGGCGTGCTTCCTCATGAGGAACTTTCCAGCTTCTTTAAAACTGTTTTTAAAATCTAATGTTTAACTAAAGCTTTGTCTTGGATGAGAAGGACCAAACAGATACCATGTTTTCAGTACTTCTCACCTTTAATTTAACCCCTTCATCCCAGATCAACCATTACGAGATCCTTATGACCACACCTGGCTATTGTCTTACAATTCAAGCCAATGTGTGATACTCTGAGAAGGTTATTTTATCTGAATGAAATCAGAAGTACCTTAGGGGTATCCAATCCTAGGGCTTTATATGGTTGTATAAATTTCAAGGGCATATAAGAAAGAAGGTCCAAGAATAATAAAGATTAGAGATGTTTATCTAATTGACATTTGGGGCTATTTTCAGTGTCTCTGAGGGCTTGACATGGTGGATTTCCCAACTGATCATGGCAGCAACCTTCCTGCTTTGCCCCCACTCCCTGACCCTGTCCACCAGGAGCTCTCTTTCGATTACTCTACTTCCAGAGGAGTGAGTCCAAATCTTGGCAGAGTCTTCACTCTGACTCAGTTCAGGAACTTTTCCATTTAGAATCTGTCCCTAAATTCTTTTCAGACACCTTCATTGCATTGACCTCAAGGTGTTGAAAAGCTAAAATAATACTTCTTCCTTCCAAAAGAATGGAAAATCAGATAAACGTAGAGTTATTCTCCCCCGTACCAAAAAAGAGGAGCTATGTTCAGACAGGAGAACATAAACACTTAGCTAAACGATAATATTTTTAATATTAAAAAAGAGAAACTAGTAGTCCTTTGAGGTCATCCAGGTATAAGAACATCTAGTAGACATGGTTCATTATCTGGTCTGGTGGGAGATCACCTCTAAGATTATGGGTTTCTTGTCCAGATGATTTTTGTTCAGTTTTAATTATTCATTTTTTGATAAACCTGTCCTTTTAGTAATTTTCCAGATTATCTATAAAATGATGTCTGCTGTTGCTTTGGGGCTTCAGATATATGTATATATATTCTGAGATATTGCATGAAGCATTTTTCGGATCCTAGTCATTGCTGAAGCAAACCATTCCTATATTGTTTTCTCATCCTCGGATTGGCAATGGTTTATCTTTAAGACAATACACTAATAGCATGATGAGCTTATTCCTTTTACATTGTAGTTTCTGTCAGTCTTGTCTGTTGTCAATCATGTCAATGTAAATGCTGCCCAATATACGAGTTTCTCTTCCTAACTGCAAATTGACTTTTTTATGGCCACTTATTAGAGCACCCCAGGAGACCAATAATAATGATTGAGCCATCACTGCTAGAGACCAGATATCATTTCTTCAGTTTCCTATTCTAATAAATAATGAGCTGCCAAGATGTTTATAGATAAATCAAATGTCCCTGTAATATTAATAAATACAAACTAAAAGCAGTTGCATACAATTTACAGATATAAGATGTTTTAGAAATTCTAGACATGATAATCATCAGAAGAATACTTTTACTAATGAGAACTAGTTTAGAGCACAAGGCAACTGTGTAAAATTATAACTGGACCTTCTCCTGTCTCTGCTTCTTAAAGTTCTAGCCTTCCTTCCACCAGGGAGGAAGAAATTTTCTTCTACCCTTCTAATTTCTTCCGGCTGGTCCAAGAATTCAATGGATATGAGATGGACTAATAGGAGAAAAACAAAAGGTTAGTATGTTGTGCACATGGAAAAGACCCAGGAAGGGTGAGTAACTGGCCCAAACAGCTGAAACCCTCACCCTCAGCATCAGCTGAAGATGAAGGAGGATGTTGGGAGTAATAACTGGGGACCTCAGAAGGGAGGAAGGCAATTCACAGAGAGAAGGGAAAACAGACGTTTGGTAAACAAACGTTTGCTGGGCCAGCTGGATTCAACAGGACACAGAGTGGACTCTGATCTTTAAGAGTTTCCCCCAACCCGCTTAGCCCAGATATTTAACTTGCAGATATTTCTGCTAATGGTCTATTCCTGTAATAGGCCCTCTATCTTAATTCTTCAGGCAGTTAGGGAGAAGGTCAAAGTTTCTTCCTGAGTCTTTTGGGCCTGAATTGTTTTCACCTGGAAATAGTCTCCATGCCAAAGAGATATTTTGGGGAGAGGAGACATTTAGGGGTGGCAAGTATTGTCCTCTTGCACTTCAAGTTCTGTTTTTTCCAGTTTCCCTCCATCCCTGAGCCCTCAAAAGAGCCATCACTCCTGTTTTAAAAGAAAGTTTTTATTTTATATTGGGACATAGCTGATTAACAGCATTATGATGGTTTCAGGTGGACAGCAGAGGGTCTCACCCATACATGTACATGTATCCATTCTCCCCCAAACTCCCTTTCCATCTGGGCTGCTACGTAATATTGAGCAGAGTTCCCTGTGCTATACACGAGGTCCTTGTTGCATCACTCTTTTTTTTTGAATCTGTTTTTGTGGCTCATACATAGTCTAACCATGTAGCTCATTCACTCATGTATTGACTCATTCATTCATTTGTTCATTCATTCATCCCTGCTATGCACTAGGTGCCGTGCTATCCTCTGGGGTATAGAAACCAGTAGAACATAGTCCCTGTCTTTAGTGAAGCTTAGAGTTTAAGCTTTAAGCTGTCTTTTTATTTACTTACCTCTCCTCTGGATGGGTTGGAGAAGGCAATGGCACCTCACTCCAGTGCTCTTGCCTGGAAAATCCCATGGACGGAGGAGCCTGGTGGGCTGCAGTCCATGGGGTCGTGAAGAGTCGTACATGACTAAGCGACTTCCCTTTCACTTTTCACTTTCATGCATTGGAGAAGGAAATGGCAACCCACTCCAGTGTTCTTGTCTGGAGAATCCTAGGACGGAGGAGCCTGGTGGGCTGCTGTCTGTGGGGTGGCATAGAGTCGGACACGACTGAAGCAGCTTAGCAGCAGCAGCAACCTCTGAATGGGTAAGTACCCTGAGGGTGAAGACCATCTTGTGACCACCACCACCTGCAGGCATTACAAGGGCTTGCCTATGTGGGCACCCAGTTAGTGATAATATGGACTGCTCACTGAATCCATTCTGAATCATTTAGAAGCACGGGATTGAGGATTGCATATCTTCACATGTTTTAGGAGCCTTTCTCCTCCTGCCACAATTGCTAACTGTAAAAATAAGTAACTCTACAAGTTTGACTCCTTTCACCTTGTCCAAAGGCTGCGTCTTCTCAGAATCCTATCCAGTGCCACATCTGAATTACATACAAAAGCACGAACGTGAGTGGTAACAGTGGACCGACATCCACGGGCAGTCATGGAGGAAAGGCTTCTGCCTCCAACTCGGACTGTTCTGAAATGCATCTGTTTTGGTACAGTGGAGCATCCTTCCCTCTTTTTATGGAGCTTGGAGGTCAAGTAAGCAAGCAGGAATGATTGTGGCTGTTCACTGAGCACCTACGAAGCACCAGGCATTGGGCCAAGCAGCTTCCGCATATTATCATACAGAGTCTTCTCAACACTCTGGTGAGATAGGTTCCATTTAGGATCCTCATTTATCTAGATGAGGAGACTAAGTCTCAGAGAATTCCAGTAACTTGTCTAAGGGCTTACAGGCAAGAAATGATGGAGCCAGGACCCAGCAATGCTCTGTGTCCCTGCCTGCCACTCCTTGTCAAAGTGGGATTCATAGGGGCATTTTTGGGGGAGGGACTTAGGACTGCTGAATGGTAACGTTTAAATTGTGTGGGTTTTTTTCCAGTGAAAAAATAATCTGAAGTAATGTTAGCATCTTCCGGATCTTCCAGAAGACCACCTTATGATGATGCCATGCCATTTTGGTACCTGAATTTGTGCTTTTTATTTACAATCCAGTTGGTGCCAACACTACTTCAGTTGCTGTGAGCTTACAGGAATGAACTGGTGGGCTTATTATGTAATTTGCCTTCAGTGAAGGCCCCATGATCATCCTGCTGCTGCTGCTGCTAAGTCGCTCAGTCGTGCCCGACTCTTAGCGACCCCATGGACTGCAGCCTACCAGGCTCCTCTGTCCATGGGATTTGCCAGGCAAGAGTACTGGAGTGGGGTGCCATTGCCTTCTCCACGTGATCATCCAGTGATGTTTAATGTTGCTGTGAACAAAGCAATGAGGGAGGAGGGTTCTACTGCAGTAAGGTGGGTGGGGGAACATTCTGAACTCTGAACACCTGTCTTGGAGTTTTCCCTACCAGAATCATAATGGGGAAGGGAGGGTTATGTTTAGCAAAACATCGTCATCTGAATATTAAGTAATTGTTGTTAGTTTGCATTGAGTTGGTTTTTAAATTTTTTTATATTTGGTTAGAGCATTTAGTTGCAGTTTGGAGGTTTTAGATGAGTTGAAACTGTAAGAATTCAGCTGTATGTTTGTACATATTTAAGCATCATTACAATGAAAATCATTTAAGTTAAATTTGGAAGGAAGGCAGGGTGATATTTTTTTCCTTCAAAATGTGGTCATACATTTTTCAAATCTGAGTCAAATTGAATGCCTCTACACTGCATGGTGAAAACTTTCTCCTCAAAAACTGCTCCCCCATCCACCAGGGTCTGGCTTGCTTAAGTCTTTCTTTTGGAATAAGGCATTGACATTTCCTTTCAACCTGAAAATAGTGTCTAGGACGGTTGAGGACTGACCTTGGGAAAAACTCTCCATTGCTATGGTTCTCCTGGGACTGGCTTTGTCAGTCAAGGTGCCTTTGGATTCTTTGTCACTCTAGGTCCTGACTCTGATGACTGGCAAATGTACATATCACCTATGGTTCATAATCATTTTCTTATTGCCACCATCCATTTTTTGTGAATTGGGCTAGGAAGTCATACCAGCCTGGCATAGGTAGAGAAGATAATGATTTTAAAAGCTTCTGGTTTGCAAGATCTCCGAGTCTGTCCAAAATGACTACATCAGTTACCACTTTGGGTAAAGAAAAGGAAAGTCTTGTTAAATGCAGACACTCAGAGAGGAGGTAATATATGACAGTGTATTTATCCTTAGCACTTTAGTATTGCTATCAATGAATTCCTAGTAAGATTTTGGAGCGTTGGAACAGAGGACAATGAGTTTTGATGCTAAGAGAGGAGAGGATAATTTCATAGCTTGTGGGAATGCAGTGCAGCTTATGGGCTAAGATCTGGGAAGTCTGGACATCAAGGCTACATATGAGCAGTGCAAACTTTGAGTAACCTTGGTTTGCCTTTAAAAGAGGGGGCATTTTTTTTCCGTGTGCAAATCACCATCCTTCTCTTATTTAAAGTTTTAATAAAATTGCCCTGTTTTTAAAAACATGTGTAGAAAAGTGTCTAACACATCAAAATGCATAGTGTTTGTTGTCATTTTTCAGCACTATCATTATTAGCATTCCCTGGCATTCCTAATGGTGCAGAGAGAGCAATGCAGAGCGCACAGTGGGATCAGAAGACCTGGACTTGTGTCCTGGGTTGGCTCTGATTTTCCCATGAGAGACAGGACCTTTTCTGAGCCCCTTTGACCTCAGCTTCCTAGTTTTCGTTAAGGTATTAGGCAGAATGATCCCCAAGGTTCCTGCCAGCCCTTTCCTCCTTTGTTCATTCTAGTCTTTGCTACAGATCATCAGAGCATCCTTAGAGTCTGGTTTTCATTAACGATAATAACCATTGAATATTATTATTATTCTTTAGATCAAGTTTCAAGGGATCTTCATTTTGGTCCTGATTGTGCTATTCTATTGTAGCTGTGAGACCTCAGGCAAGTCATTGAATGTCTGAGCCTCAGTTTTCTGCGCTGCAAAATGGGAATTAGGATAACTGCCCTTTGATCTCATACGGTTGTAAGGGGTCAGATGGCATAATAGCTTTGGTGATAATAGATGGAAAACATTTTCAGCATCACATACCAGTGCTTTCCTATTGTTTATTCTCTGTTCACTTAGCTCATCTTCTTGTTTCTTCCTTTTTAAACTTTGAAAAGGAGTTCATGAGAATCCCTGTTAGAGAAAAACTGAAAAGGGAAAAGAGAAAGAAGATCCTTTTTGGTGATTCATGATATCCCCATTTCACTCTGAAAGCCGTGATGGCAGACATCCTGGCTGTTCACTTTGCTGTGTTTTGTTCAGCACATGGTTCATTTCAGTTCAGTTCAGTCGCTCAGTTCAGTCAGACTCTTTGCGACCCCATGAATTGCAGCATGCCAGGCCTCCCTGTTCATCACCAACTCTTGGAGTTCACTCAAACTCATGTCCGTCGAGTCGGTGATGCCATCCAACCATCTCATCCTCTGTCGTCCCCTTCTCCTCCTGCCCCCAATCCCTCCCAGCATCAGAGTCTTTTCCAGTGAGTCAACTCTTCGCATGAGGTGGCCAAAGTACTGGAGTTTCAGCTTTAGCATCAGTCCTTCCATAGAACACCCAGGACTGATCTCCTTTAGAATGGACTGGTTGGATCTCCTTGCAGTCCAAGGGACTCTCAAGAGTCTTTTCCAACACCACAGTTCAAAAGCATCAATTCTTCGGCACTCAGCTGTCTTCACAGTCCAACTGTCACATCCATACATGACTACTGGAAAAACCATAGCCTTGACGAGATGGACCTTTGTTGGCAAAGTAATGTCTCTGCTTTTGAATATGCTATCTAGGTTGGTCATAACTTTCCTTCCAAGGAGTAAACGTCTTTTCATTTCATGGCTGCAGTCACCATCTGCAGTGATTTTGGAGTCCCCCAAAATAAAGTCTGACCCTGTTTCCACTTGTAGACCCTCCCTATTTCTTTGTTGAATGAATAAGCATGACTCTTGACCATATTGGCTCATGGAATCTATTAGCTATTCTGCTTTGCATAGCCGCAGAAGCAACAGTCCTTACTGGGTGCCAGAAAGTATACAATTTCAACTACTCTCTTTTCGTGTTATTGTAAAAATTAGCCAGAGATTTCCCTGGAGGTCCAGTGGTTAAGAATCTGCCTTCCAATGCAGGGGATGAGGATTCCATCCCTGATGGGTTAACTAAGATCCCACATGCCTCAGGGCAACTAAGCCTGCAGGCCAGAACTACTGAGCTTGCCTGCTCTAGAGCCCTCATGCTGCAACTAGTGAAGCCTGAGCACTGCAACAAAAACCCAGTGCAGCCAAAAAAAAAAAAAAAAAAAAAGAAAATCAAACAAAATACAGTAAGAGTGGAGGCAGAGAATTGATTATGTCAAAGTAAGTTTGAAGTTGCAATAACTGAAGCATGTCTGAATTACAGTTGTTCTGCCTGTTTGGGCTTCCCTGGTGTCTCGGACGGTGAAGAATCTGCCTGCAGTGCGGAAGACCCAGGTTTAACCCCTGGATTGGGAAGATACCGTGGAGGAGGGCATGGCAACCCTCTCCAGTATTCTTGCCTGGAGAATCCCACAGACAGAGGAGCCCGGTGGGCTATAGTCCATGGGGTCACAAAGAGCTGGACACAACTGAATGACTGACACTTTACTTTTTACCTTTTGTTTGTTAACTAAGGCCTTGAAAATCATCCTTAACTTCTCTTCTAGTGAGTGACACTGGGGAAGTGAGGGGAGGACCAGCTAATCTACTAGCAACCTGATCTCATCTCCTTTCAAAAAAAAACCAAAACACTTCCATCCTACCTGACCCCAGCCCAGTGGACTCAACCATTCACTGCCTGCTTGGAGTTAAAAATAACCCACTCATGTTTATTGTCAAGAAATTAATTAGCCTGGGCAGAACATGACTTTTCAATGACAGAAGCATGCTGAAATGAGTATTTTTGGAAATGGGCACAGAGATGCCTGTCTGGGGTTCTGTACATGCCTACCATGTCCTGTCCTTGACTTCTGTCATACAAGTGGTGGGGGTAACAGAGGTTACAAGGTTTATCCCCTCCTTAACTAATAAGAGTTCTGAGAAAGTGTCCTCTATCCTGCGCAGAAGGAATTCCCCACTGACCTGATTTTCAGGTGATCAGGTATGGACAGGTGGTCCCTGAGTTTCCTCTCAGATGTGTGCCAGGCACTAAGGGTGAACTGTGAGCCCAAACTGCATTCCCTCTGTGGTCAGATGAGGCTACTTCCTGTTGGAACATGGACTGAGGCATAGATAAAAGAAATATATAGATCGAACCTGCTTAGGGGTTAGTGATGCTGGGTGCAAGGGTTCAGGGGCTACAGGCAGAGCAGCAGCGTGTTCCCAGGCAGCTTCTGAGGTTACTCAGCTCCAAATGAGGCAGATGCTTGGCAGGGCTTTCTGAAGATTTTCTGAAAATTCTTTAACATCAACCTCAATACAATAAAAGGTTTTCAGATATTTACCTGGACTAAGGGGAAACATTCCCAAAACTTCTGGGAGATTCTCAGGTGGAAAAACAGCAAGGTCATTTTCATTTGGAACTTGCCAGAAATGGGACAGTGTCACAAAACACCTCAACACATCCTTGGAAATCAACAACGGTGATTAAAAGAACCCCTGCTTTACAAAATATGTTTTGAAACCATAAGACAGATAGGTTCACCTAGAGAAAAATAAGACTTTCCCCTAAGGATGCAGCTAGGCTTTGCATATCCCTTCTTTTATTTTTTAATTTTTATTTGTTTATTTATTTTTGGCTGCACTGAGTTTTCCTTGCTGCATGCGGGCTTTCCACCGTTGTGGCGAGTGGGGTTACTCTCTAGTTGCACTATACAGGCTTCCCATTGTGGCGGCTTCTTTTGTGTGTGTTTTTTAAAAATTTTTATTTTTACTTTATTTTACTTTACAATACTGTATTGATTTTGCCATACATTGACATGAATCCACCACGGGTGTACAAGCTCTAGAGCTTGTGGGCGCGGTAGTGTGGTGCACTGGCTTAAGTGTTCCACAGCGTGTGGAATCTTCCCAATCAGGGATCAAACCCACGTCCTCTGCATTGGCTGGTGGGTTCTTATCCACTGGATCACCAGAGAAGTCCTGTATATCCCGTCTTAAAAGAAGATCTACACCTTCAGCTGTCAGTGTTCTTTCCCAGTGACTCACTCCTTATTCCTTTAGCTTCTCTTTGCTCCTTTTGCAAACTACTCTTTTGAAGGTCATGGAGTCCCCAGTCTGGAAACCAAAGTTACTATGTAGTCTCCAGCCTCCGCCAACTTTTACATGGCACAGATGCCAGTGACCACCCTTCTTTGCCTTAAACCCACTCCCCTTGCCTCTGTGATGAGGTTTTTCTTCTGATTCTCCTCCTTATTCATCCCTGCCCCTTTCTCACTTTCCAAACCTGTCATCACTTCCTGTATGGGTCAACTCAGTCTGGTACCCAAGGACCAGAACCAGCGACGTAAACAATGGAAATTTATTTCTCAAAGTGCTGGAGGCTGAGAAGTCCAGCGTCAAAGTGCCAGTTGATGTGTTTCCCAGTGAGGACTCTCTTTCTGCCTGTAGACCACTGTTTTCTTGCTGTCTTGTCACATGAGCTCTTTGGGCTTGTTTGAGGTATTATAAGGCCAATAATCCTATAAGGGTCCACCCTTTAAACCTCAGTTACTATTAATTACTCTCTAAAAGGGCTTCCCAGGTGGCTCAGTGGTAAAGAACCCACTTGCCAATGCAGGAGACGCAAGAGCGGCAGTTTCAATCCCTGGGTCAGGAGCTCCATCTCCAAATACAGAGCTCTGTATTTGGCCAGGAAAACACAATTTGGTCCACAGCACATCTTGTGGAACCCTGTTGGCAGGGTTCTTACCAACCTACCTACGTGGTCTTCCTGCTGCATAACCCTCTCACTCATAGCTGAGTTCCCTGGGAATTTGGAATGAATTTCTGATGAGCACGCTCTGCTGCTTCAACAGCACTCCTCACCCTTGCCTTTTTGTCCTCACTGGAAGCAGATTGATGCCTTGGAACAGTGCACAATATGGCCTCTCCCCCTCCCTGCCATGTGTCACTCTGGACTCCTGTGGTTTTCTAAACACCATTCCCTGTGCACTCCTTCCTCCATATACTGCACCCCACCCCGCTCCCCGTTGCCCCTCTAAATGCAGGCTGCTTCCCGCCCCCATCCGTTCTCCAGTACTGCTCGTTTCCTACAGTTCTTTTCTGACTCCTCTCTCCAGCCGGAGCCCTTCCTCCCCTGAGTCTCCAGGGCTGCCTGCTCACCTTTTCTGCTGCTCCCCTCACTGATCCCTCCGTCTGGAACCTGTGTGTCTCTGTGTAATTGTAATCTTGGTGGCCCTCCTCTGCCACCTGCTCAGAAGTGGGTCTTTTCTGCCCAATAGTGGGCATCAGTCATTGAAGCAGCATCATGGTGGTTTGCACAGAGCAGATTCTCAATGCGTAACTTCAAAGGAGGAATCTGCAAGCTTCTATGTAATGCTCGAAAGTTGAAATATTATCTCTGTTTTCTAAATTCATCCTCAATCTTTTCATGATGAGTGATGTCAAGAGTGCCCTGAAAGGATGAAATTGCAGAAGAAAATGGTTTAATCCTCATGGATCTTTTAAATTATTCAGACCTGAAATGGTAGCCAGAAGTCTTTCATTATCCACTATAGAAATATTTCAGTGATTGATCTGACAATGATCAGCTTAAAAAAAATTCCAAGTTAGTTTTGGATAACAGTTTGTGGTTTCCTCTGTAAAGGCACTTCTGAGGCCATAGATTGCCTGGGCTTCTACTGTGCCCACGCTGCCATCGCCAGCCTTTATCTTCTGTTGTTATTAATGTTTGGCTCCTAGTGGTGAGGGGCACAGTTCAGCCCGTTAGGATCCTAAGGTTTGGTTGATGATTTATAAATTACCATTTATTATAGAAAAGAGTAAGAGGAAGGAAAAAATAGCCTAGGCAGCCAGTTAGACAGTTCCGCTCTCTAGATGTTTATTGAGTGCCTGTTGTATGCTGGATATTGAGATGGAGTTGTGTGTGTGTAAAATAATCTTTGTTATTCTTACGGACATAGAAAACAAACTTATGGTTATCAAAAGAGAAAGAGGGGAGAGATAAATTAGGAGTTTGGATCAATAGATACACGCTACTATATATAAAATAGATAATCAACAAAGACCTGTACAGCACAGGGCGCTATATTCAATATCTTGTAATAACATAGAAAAGAATCTGAAAAACAAAGTATATATGCATATATGTTTATAGAACTGAATTGTGTTGCTGTACACCTGAAACTAACCCAACGTTGTAAATCAACTATGCTTCCATTTTAAAAATACCTTTTAAAAAGTCCTTGTTATTGAGAAGCTAGAGAGGATGGTCATAAATCGATCATTATGGACAATCAGTTGCCATAAGACATTGTCTAGAGCAAAAGAGAAGAGAGGAAAGCATGAATATGCTTCATGAGTCTGCAGATTAACAGAGCACACGTGTATACGTGCATCCTAAAAATGTTCTTTCGAAACAGACAAGTGTCCTTGCAAATAACTAATCAAACTCCCCTCAAACACAACTCCTAAGAATTCAGGACGGTGGAGCCTGGGAAACTACATTATCATTTAAGCAAAAAAGCATGACCATCTGAAAGGCAGGAGATACTTCTGAGGCCATAGCCCTCATAGGCTAGTCCTATGGATGCTTTCTCCCTCCCTGAGTTTCCACAAGCCAATCTGAGTAACTCTACCCTGGGGGTAAATCCCCATGTCTTGTTATTTCTGAACCTTCCTTGATTAGTCAGTTGATTGGTCAGTTTCCTCATTTGGAACAACCCTCTGTATTCTTTCTTCTTTATTTTTTTTTTCATAAGAGATGCGATTTCATTTTTAATTTTTTTTTCACTTTACAATATTGTATTTGTTTTGCCATACATCAACATGAATCTGCCACGGGTGTACACGTGTTCCCCATCCTGAACCCCCCTCCCACCTCCCTCCCTGTACCATCCCTCTGGGTCATCCCATTGCACCAGCCCCGAGCATCCTGTATCATGCATTGAACCTGGACTGGCGATTCATTTCACATATGATATTATACATGTTTCAATGCCATTCTCCCAAATTATCCCACCCTTGCCCTCTCCCACAGAGTCCAAAAGACTGTTCTATTCATCTGTGTCTCTTTTGCTGTCTTGCATACAGGGTTATCATTAGCATCTTTCTAAATTCCATATATATATATGTTAATATACTGTATTAGTGTTTTTCTTTCTGGCTTACTTTACTCTGTATAATAGGCTCCAGTTTCATCCACCTCATCAGAACTGATTCAAATGTATTCTTTTTAATGGCTGAGTAATACTCCATCGTGTATATGTACCACAGCTTTCTTATCCATTCATCTGCTGCTGGACATCTAGGTTGCTTCCATGTCCTGGCTATTATAAACAGTGCTGCGATGAACATTGAAGTATACGTGTCTCTTTCAATTCTGGTTTCCTTAGTGTGTATGCCCAGCAGTGGGATTGCTGGGTCATATGGCAGTTCTGTTTCCAGTTTTTAAGGAATCTCCACACTGTTCTCCCCAGTGGCTGTACTAGTTTGCATTCCCACCAACAGTGTCAGAGGGTTCCCTTTTCTCCACACCCTCTCCAGCATTTATTGCTTGTAGACTTTTGGATCGCAGCCATTCTGACTGGTGTGAAGTGGTACCTCATTGTGGTCTTGATTTGCATTTCTATGATAATGAGTGATGGTGAGCATCTCTTCATGTGTTTGTTAGCCATCTATATGTCTTCTTTGGAGAAATGTCTGTTTAGTTCTTTGGCCCATTTTTTGATTGGGTCGTTTATTTTTCTGGAATTGAGCTGCAGGAGTTGCTTGTATATTTTTGAGATTAGTTGTTTGTCGGTTGCTTCCTTTGCTATTATTTTCTCCCATTCTGAAAAATAATATGGAACGCTTCACGAATTTGCACGTCATCCTTGTGCGGGGCCATGTTAATCTTCCCTGTCTCGTTCCAGTTTTAGTATATGTGCTGCCGAAGCGAGCACTCCTTCTTTCAAGGAGACTTACATGTTATGGAGGGGATTAAGACCAAGGCTGATTTTTATGTTTTTAACTACTTTTTGGTTTGTTTGTTGATTTATTTATATTTTTTGTCAGTGCCACACCCTATGCAGGATCTTAGTTTTCCAACCAGGGATCGAACCCACGCCCCGCCACAGTAGCAGCGCAGTATCTTAACCACTGGACTGCCAGAGAAAAAGCTGATTTGATTCCCTTTAAGAAGTTCTAGTGAGTCTCTGCTAGGTATCAGGTGCTATGCTGGGGTCTACAGATACAATGTGAACTAGATACAGCCAAGTCTTTATAGACTTAATTGGGAAGAAGACAGGTAAGCAACTATAGTGTAGCAAGATAAAGACTATGATGGAGAAATACAGCTCGATAGGGGATTTATCTTGGACTTAAACATTTTCTATGATCTATTTGTTCCTTTGCTGAGCACTGGGAACTGAGATAGGGAAAGAGTCACGGAAAGATGTGGTGATGGTTAAAATGACACAGAGTCTGCAAAGGGACCGTCGCTGGACTTGCTTATTCTTGCTAGCTATACGTTACAGAACACCACTTTTAAAAAAAATTGTCTTTTAAAAATATTCATTATTTTTATGTATTTGTTTGGCTTTGTCCTGTCTTAGTTGTGGCATGTGGGGTCTCCAATCCTGATTGCCGCACTCCGTATCTTTTAGTTGCAGCATGTAGCATCTACTTCCTCATCCAGGAATCGAACCCAGGCCCCCTGCATTGGGAGCGAAGAGTCTTAGACCACCAGGGAAGTCCCCAGAACACCGCTTTTAAAGGAAGTCCTGATATATCCATCTTACGAACTTATATGTGTGCTTTTATGTAAGGAGTCAGTCTGCCTCCTTTTAAGTCTGTGTTTCTCTTGAGTCATTTGGAATTTGGAAGGTATTTTCTCAGAGAAACCTCATAAGTTATGACCAGATCCCCAGGCTTGCCCAAAAGGCTGTTATATGCATGATGTACTTGAGATAAAGTACTAGATTTCTGCTTTGAGAGATCTTAGAAACTGTTTATGTTACTGTGGGAAAATGTTCAGCATTCCAGATTGGAAAATAAGCCAGAAAACTTTCCCCCTTGTAGCCTTCATGGGGAGAACAAGATTTTCTTTTCTCTGTGCACCTCCTTCCTGAACAATGAAGAATTTCCCAGGTCCAGGTCCCTGGGATGTGGGATGGGGGATCCAGGTAGGGGCTAGCAGGGGGTAGGAGGGGTGTGCATAAGCTTGTTGATTCTTAATGAAGATTCCCAGTACATTTAAAGTACACGTATCATTTCATTGAATCCTTACAACACACCCATGTTTGCTTTGGAATGCTGCTGTGATCCAGGGCTGAGACCTTGGACCTCTTCTCCTACTAAACTCCCTTATTCGGCCCCATGGATTTAAATATCATCTGTGACATCACCGTCTCCCATGAACTCTGAACTCAGAGCACCTACTGCTCATCACTTAGACGGATAGTAGGAATCTCCAGCTTAACCTGTCCTAAACTGTACTTTTCATCTTCTCTCTGCAAACCTGTCCTTTCCATAGTCTCCTCCATCTTTGGCAATGGCAACTTGGTACTCAAAACCTTGGCATTATCCTCAAATCCTCCCCGGCGCCATATCCAGTTCATCAGCAAAATGCTGCTGGTACATCAAAATCTCCAGACGCCTGTTGCTTCTCACCCTTCCACCTGCCACCTCTCTGGTCCCCATCCTTATCACCTCCTGCCTGAGCTGCTGCCAACTGTTTTCTAATTGGTCTCCTCCTTCCACTTTTGGTTGATTCCCCAAATAGCAGCCGGAGAACATCATTTTAAAACAGAAGTCAGTTTATGAAACTCCTCCTTTCAAAATCCTCCAGCGGCTTATTATTTTAGAGCAAAAAGCAAAACCTTGTTCGTAGCCTGTGAGGCGCTGTGTGTCCTGGCCTCCTGCTTTCCCTCTGAGTTCATTCTTCCCACCCTCCCTTCCCATCACACTTCAGCCACTGTTGGATTTTTTTTTTCTCTATGCCAGTTTTTTTTTTTTTTTTTTAACAAAACCTGGTAAGTCTTTCCCCTGATATCTATGTGGCTCACTCCCTCTTTCTTTGTCACAGATATATTTCCGAGTCTCCTCTCTGAAGTATACAAAATAACAAGTGTCCTATACTGCAGTCCCATTGCATAGATTTAAATAGACTGCTAGGTACTCTGAAGGGTGGCTGTGCTGACTGGTGCAGAGTGGTGACAACACCAAGAACAAGGGAACAAAGACTGTTGTACTAGACTTCACCCTCCCCACATCAAAGCCAAGGCCAGACCATGTTGAAGTGGTCGATTAGACTTGCTTTCATTCCTCCTCATATTATGCACTTTCCAGATCCTTTTTTCATAGCCACACACCTATTACACTTTTAATGTTTCATATTTGGTATTTGAGCTAATTATACATTCTGATGTGAAGAGCTGACTCGTTGGGAAAGAGCCTGATGCTGGGAAAAATTGAGGGCAAGGGGAGAAGGGGGCAACAGAGGATGAGATGGTGGGATGGCATCACTGACTCAGTGGACATGAGTTTGAGGAAACTCAGGGAGATAGTGATTACAGAGAAGCCTGGCGTGCTGCAGTTCAGAGGGTTGCAAAGAGTTGGACATGACTTAGCGACCGAACAACAGCAACAATACATTCTAAGTGAAAAGGCCATTGAAGTTCTGTTTGAAAGGAGGAAACAATTTTTCAGAAATGTAGAAAATAGAGAAAATGTAAAAAAAAAAAAAAAAGAACTGGTGGTGAGAAGGAAAAAAAAAGAGAGTTGTCCAGATTTATGTAACAAATGTTTTTGAGTATCTGCTCTGTGACTCACACCATCATCTGAAAGGTAGAATGAAGTAGCTATATAAAGAGACAAATAACAGTCTCTCACATAGACAGGTTGGCCTCAAATACTGGTTTTCATCCTTCGTACTGCCCCATTCCTGGTACTGAATCAGGCTTTGGGAACCCAGTCATAAATACTAGTCTTGGATATCTTAATACGCTTTCATTTTGTTGGCTGATTTTTCCAGTTAAACATATGGAATGGTGCTGGGTTTGGTTAGAGGGGGCTTCCCTGATAGCTCAGTTGGTAAAGAATCTACCTGCAATGCATGAGACCCCAGTTCAGTTCCTGGGTGGGGAACATCTGCTGGAGAAGGGATAGGCCACCCACTCCAGGATTCTTGGGCTTCCCTTGTGTCTCAGCTGGTAAAGAATCCGCCTACAATGTGGGAGACCTGGGTTCGATCCCTGGGTTGGGAAGATCCCCTGGAGAAGGGAATAGCTACCCACTCCAGGATTCTGGCTTGGAGAATTCCAGGTTGAATTCGAGGAGAATTCCATGGTTGGATGGCATCACCGACTCGATGGATATGATTTTGAGCAGGCTCTGGGAGTTGGTGAGGGACAGGGAAGCCTGGCATGCTGCAGTCCATGGGGTTGCAAAGAGTCGGACACAACTGAGCAACTGAACTGAACTGAACTTGGTTAGAGGAGCAGGAAGGAGAAGGGGCCCAAGTTTTCTCCTCTGATGTAAAGAGCTTCCAGTGTCCTGTTGGAACGACACTGGGCAGGCCTCTCACACTGTTCTGGTTGTACTTGTCAGGAGCCTGCAACCTGAAATGGTGAAGCCGCCATCCTGATTATCATGGTACCCACCATAATGGTCCAGTTCATTAAAGCTACAAGTGTTTCCATCTAGTCTTTTGGCCAAGTAGAGGGATTATATACATACACCATCCTAACACTTCATTTCAAGCATGGTCTTTGGAGTAAGGCGGCATAGGAGCCAGGAAAGGCAGTCACCCATCCTCAAAAGGTGTGTTAGTGATTAAGCTCACGTGGCTGCTAGTACTTGGTTCCTCCACTGGCTCAGTCTGTCTCACATGACCTTCCTGGAGCTTTTCCCCAGAAACCTTCCTAGCAACCAAGTTCTGTTCTCATGAGCCTGGCCCCTGATTGGTTGTTGGAAGAGAAAGAGATGAAGTGAGCTGGCCCCTCAGAACAACTGGTCCCAGTTGCAGCTGACCAGAAAGGACTTTCATAAACGTTTCAGCTTGTTTTTTTTTTTTTTTTTTTCAAAGCTAGAATCTGGGTCAGCTCTTTCTTGTAAACAACACATGGCACCAGAAGTGAGGAACTAATTATGGATCATCCAGAATTGTGACTTTCTGACAGTGTGGAGGAAAACTGCCCAGCCTGTGTCGGCTTCTCAGCCGGTGGCCTCAGATAAACAGGCTGCGGGCAGGCAGCTCCATCTAGAGAGGAGGAGGTGTGCTCTTGTTCCCGACAACGCACGCATCCAGTCTGCACTTGGTCCCTTAGGAACCTAACAGATACTGTGATTACTGTGATTGTAAGCTTGAGAGAAGGAAGTGGGCGGAGAGAAGAGGGTGTTGGGGCAGGGAGGGAGGGAAAGAAGGAGGGAGGGAGAAAAAGAAAACATCTGCCACCGAAGGAAATAAAAAGAAGGGAAGGATTTAAAAAGTGACTTGAAGCCGTCAGGACAATGACTTACTTTCAGACCAAGAGTGAACCGGTGAATTGCGCCAGCAATGAAAAGGGAGGGTGAGAACCCTCATCCTTCTGGATTTAACACAGCAGGAGACCAATGAAAATCTGAGACTCGGGAAGTCGCTAAGTTGAGAAAGTGGTAATGAAAGATGAGCAGGGCTCTGCACCATCTATTAGGAGAAAGGGAGGGGACAGAGAGATGGAGAGAGAGAATAGCAATGGCTGTGGGTTGTGGTAGTGATGTTACATTGCTTTTATCTTGCCAGCGCTGTGGACCGGGAGCCGTGCTGGGCACAGACTATTACAGACAGAAGCAAGGATGCTCACCATATGGGAGGCGATGTAAAAACATGAATAAATGGATTCGCTTTGCCAAATGTTGTCAATAACAACACATGTGCAGACAGGAGGCAGAAAGGAGAGGCTGAGTGGCCCTCCCAGGGTGGAAGATGCTTTGCTAGTGGTGGGGAAAGCAGTAAGGGCAGAGAGCTCCCTGGAAAGGAACCCCGGAGTCTATGGTTAAGTGCCAACAGCATTTTTATCCAAGTTGGAAAATGGTGTTCAAAGGAAAGAGAATGGCAAGTAAAACTCAGGCAGGAAACATGGATTAGCAAGCCAAGATCAGGGGCTGAGAAACTGAAGAAGAGTTCTTAATCTTGGTCTGAAATTATGTCAGACTCTGGACCTACTGCACAGTATGCCTTTCTTGGGAAGGAAACAGTTATCTGGGAGATGAAGATGTGAAAGTGTGAAGACCGTGTGAGTAACGAGCGCCGGCAGCGTCAGCAGGTGCTAACATCTCCTGAGTGGTTACTGCCGCAGGACTCTGGTCCAGATCTGGGCCCACGAGGATCTCACTTGGGCCCCTCCATCATCCTGAATCATAGCTATGGAAAACGAAACTAACTTGCCTGAGATCTCCGAGGAAAATAGTGGCAGAAGGCGAATTCAGACCCCAGCACCGGGGACCACTGCTCCACTGTGGTCACTCAGCGCTGAGACTGGATTGCCTGGATTAGAGTCTGGGGTTGTCTGACTTTAGAGTTCCTTTGGGCTTCCCTGGTGGCTCAGTGGTAAAGAACTCTTCTGCCAATACAAGAGATGCAGGTTCGATCCCTAGGTGGGGAAGATTTCCCTGGAGAAGAAAATGGTAACCCGCTCCAGAATTCTTGCCTGGGGAATCTCATGGACAGAGGAGCCTGGTGGGCTTCAGTCCATGGGGTCGCAAAGAGTCAGACACAATTTAGTGACTAAACAACAAGAGTTCCTTTAATCCATATAACAACCCTATGAAGTCAATACCATGATGGCCCTCATGTTGCATACGCTGCCCAGAGACGTTCAGTAACATGTCCAACGTCACACAGCCAGGAAGTGGTTGTACCAGGATTCAGACCCAGTGAAGCAATCCCAAAGTCTACACTTCGCCTCTCTGTGTGTAAAAAGACTGATGACTCTAGGAAAGAGGGGAAGAGATCCTGTGTCATGGGAGAGAACTAAGATGACCGATACTAATTATAGTTAATAATTATCGAGCCCTAACTTTTTGTCCCATCGCCTTTTTGTGTTTGTTGTTAAATTCTCAAAACAGCACGCTAAGGCATACACGCTCCTGTTTTCCGTATGTCAGGGGTGAAGACACTGAATACAGAAGGATTAAGTTACTTGCCTACTGTTAGACAGTGGGTATATGGGGGAGCTGAGAGTCAAAGGCAGGACTCCTGAATTCCATTCAATTCAAGAAATGTCAGGGGGCTTCCCTGGTGGCCCAGGGGTTAAGAATCTGCCTGCCAATGCAGAGAACAGGGGTTCAAAACTGGTCTGGAAAGATTCCACGTGCCTCGGGGCAGCTAAGCCGTGTGGTACAGCTACGGAGCCCAGGCGCCCAGAGCCCGTGCTCTGCAACAAGAGGAGCTACTGCAGTGAGAACCCTGGGCAGCACAGCTAGAGGGGAGCCCCTGCTTGCTGCGACTAGAGAAAGCCTACACGTAGCAACGAAGACCCAGTGCAGCCCCAAATAAAGAAATCTTAAAAATCAAAAAGAAATGTCGAGGTTACCTTCCAGTTCAGTTCAGTTCAGTCACTCAGTTGTGTCCGACTCTTTGTGACCCCATGAATTGCAGCACGCCAGGCCTCCCTGTCCATCACCAACTCCCCAGTAAAGTCTTATTTAGCAGTGACAGGAGTTACGGGTGGAAAAGATGCAACCCTTGTCCTCAGTGGAGAGTGGACGACAAGAAGGCTAGGTAAGGCACAACAAGGTGTCATGAGGGTGTAGACATGGGACAGATTAAGGGAGTCACTGAGGCTTGGCCTTGACTGGTGCAGGTGGGCTCACAGTGGGGTGCGCAGGTGGCAGCCCCAGATGTGAATTTCAGAATGAGCGAGATGTCAGTAGGAGGCACTGGGGACCAGCACTAAGGCTTAGGAGCAAGGACAACTTGAGTCTGTCGGTCAGGACCACACAGCTGTCCATATTTTGATACAGATAGAGCCCTCAGAACAAAGGAAGCCCAGCATGACTGCTGTTGTTGTTATTATTATTGTTGTCTTTATTGACAGAGCTGGAGGCTGATGCCTTGACTTAAGACTCTTTTTCTCACACTGACGAGGGAGTAAGATCCATCTGGGCAGGAAGACAGTCACCTTCTTGCAGGTGTCCGAGTTTGCTGGGTGGAAAAACCCTTTTTATTGAATTTACTAGATCTTGGGGAGTCATGGCGGAGAAGGCGATGGCACCCCACTCCAGTGTTCTTGCCTGGAAAATCCCAGGGACAGCGGAGCCTGGTGGGCTGCCATCTCTGGGGTCGCACAGAGTCGGACACGACTGAAGTGATTTAGCAGCAGCAGCAGCAGCATGACTCCACTTATGTGTGCTGGGTACTGAGATAGGTTTACTAATCTTTCTTCCTAGTCCCTTTGTGTGTGTTAATTGCTCAGCTGTGTCCGACTCTTTGCGACCCCATGGACTGTAGCCCACCAGGTCCTTTTATATTTGTATTAAAAAGGCCTTACAACCATGCTGATTGTTATCTGCTAATCTAATTAGAGAGAGTGTCACCTGCCTTCTTGGACTCCTAGTGAGTTCTGAGCAGCTCTCCACACCCCGTTCCTCCCCTGGCAGCTTTCCTGTCTGGCTTTCCTTTCTTACTAGAATATTTGAATAACCCAGACCCTTCTTGGCTGTATTTTCCTGAAGGTGCAGCCTCTTTAACTCTCTGCCCTTTCGCCCCAGTCCCCTAGGTCCCATCTGAAAACAGAAGGGGAAAGATGACATCTTACTTTGGTTACCATAGCAACCTTCACCTGCCTTGCTGCTCCCTTTAGAAGCTTCATCCTCCTGTGAAATTATTTTGCATATAATTACTTGGCTCCTCTGGAGGCTTGGGGCTTCCTTTAAGCTTCTTCTTAGAGCCATGATGAGAGGGTGATCATCTGCCTCTGTCCCGGGCTCAGGAATACCTCTTCCACAGCGGTGCAGGCATTAGTCTTGGACCAGAGCTGTCGGTTCCCGTTTCTATCTTTTTGCTTTTAAGAAAAAGTCCGTCAGAAATGGTGAATCTGTGATGTTATACATTTTTAGAATGAGTTTTACTAAAATTAACCCATCATACTTCTAGACTACCACTCAGTTATGAAGACCATGCTTGATTTCTTCACTTGGTCCCAGAAAGCCTCTGTCCATCCATCCTGTGCCCCAGAGGCTGACCCACGTACTTCACATCCCAGCTCCCTTGCTCTCTGGTTCCCAGTTGAGTTTCGCCAAGGCAAGGTGCCAGTAGATCAGAGAAAGAGAGCAAGATGGGAACACTGACTCCCCCCAGCACCGTCTGTGGTGGCACTGAGGACTGACTGTAACCCGCGACCGAAGGTCTGCTGGGCGCCCTCTCCACTCGGCCCTCTGCATCCTGGTTCTGGAAACCGCTCCACTCTTCTCCCCTCTTACTGCCTAGGGGTGGCGCTAGCCCAGGCTTTTGCACTCTCGTGGTTTTCCTAGAGCCTGCCCACGCCTTTGTCAACAGCTCCTTTATCAAACTCTTCAAATTCTCCAACTCGAGCATGCCATCTGTTTCCTGCTGGCGCCTTAACTGATACGGTGATAGGACCTCTTCTCTTTTGGGTGAGGGCTGCAATAGTGCTTGTTTGTTTCAACAAATCTCTGGTTTATTGTAGGCTATTCTTTATAGAAACAGATTTTCTGGTCTTTAATAACAACCTTCTCATCCTTGAGTGTGCGCACTGTGTTGCTCAGTCGCTCAGTCATGTCTCACTCTTTTGTGACCCCGTGGACCCACCATGCTCCTCTGTCTGTGGGATTTCCCAGGCAAGAATACAAGAGTGGGTTGCCATCTCCTTCTCCAGAGGATCTTCCCGAGTAAGGGACTGAACTTGCGTCTCCTGTGTCTCCTGCATTGGCAGGCAGTTTTTTTTTTTTTTTTCTTTTTACCATTAAGCCACCTGGGAAGCCCCCTCACCCTTATACCCTTCATTAAAGGCAATGTTTCCTCTCTCTGACTCTTTTCCCTTGCTGAAAGCCTGTTAGGAACACATTTTCTGGATGATGTCAATAAAGGCTACAGAAATGGATTACAAAATTCCATTAACTGCCTGTCCCATATGACCTAGGAAAATGTGAGGGTTTTCCTTCCCTTTTTGTTTTGTCCATCAGAAAAATATACAGGATTTGCAGATGATCTTGGGAGACCATGGGCATTAAACCCCTGCAGGTGTAAAGATATTAGGATGGGTGGGTTTGTAGTCCTGGATTCTGTTGTTGAATCCAACGCAAAAGGAGATGGTAGCAACAGCTTGCCTTTTAAAAATCTTCATAAAAATGTATAAGAAGCTGCTTCCTTGGGGACTTGAATTAATTGAAGGGGGCTTCACGTGGAACAGTGGTCCCGGAAGGTGTCCTAAAGGGAGCCAGGAGTGAGGAATGTGGGTAATTTCTTTTGAAAAACCACGAGTTGAACACTGCATGCTCCTCGTTCTTTCAAGACTGATCCCAAATGGGATCAAGAATAGCATGAGGTTCTCACAGCTCAGCGGGTGTGAAGATTCTGCCACTGAATTAAATAGGCTCCATTATATTTGAGAAAGAGCTCGAATGGGTTTCTCTGGAGCACAGCCTAAGAATATCCTGTCTCTCCTTTGTAGCCCAGGATGGCTGGGATGGTTTGTTGCTGCTAATATTATACTTCAATCTCTTTATAAGATGGACAAAAATGAGCACAAGGCCTAGCTTATCCTCAAGAGGCTCTAACTAGGCATCAAAAGGACCTTAACCATAAGGCCAGGCAAAAACTGAAAGCTGATGATACATCATAAAATGATTATCCTTATTCATGTAAGTTGTTTTCTAATAAGCTTATTTTGCCCCAGGTATCATTAAAGATCACTTAATTTTAGAGCTAAAGGGGTTTGAACACTGTAAAACTTATATGTTGAGGTTTCTTTTTTAAATTTTTTAAAAGATTTGTTTGATGTGTTTTATGTTTTGATTTTTTTGGCCATGAGGCATGTGGGATCTTAGCTCTCCTACCAGGAACTGAACCTTGCATTGGAAGGTGGTCTTAACCTCTGGATCTCCAGGGAAGTCCCTAGGTTGAAGTTTTTATTCTTTATAAAAATTGAATTGGATTTATTTACCCTTATATTTGGGGCTTCCCAGGTGATGCTATTGGAGAAGGTGATGGCACCCCACTCCAGTACTCTTGCCTGGAAAATCCTATGGATGGAGGAGCCTGGTAGGCTGCAGTCCATGGGGTCACTGAGGGTCGGACATGACTGAGCGACTTCACTTTCACGTTTCACTTTCATGCATTGGAGAAGGAAATGGCAACCCACTCCAGTGTTCTTGCCTAGAGAATCCCAGGGACGGGGGAGCCTGGTGGGCTGCCGTCTATGGGGTCGCACAGAGTCAGACACGACTGAAGTGACTTAGCAGCAGCAGCAGCAGATGATGTTACTGGTAAAGAATCCTCCTGCCAGTGCAGGAGATATAAGAGACATGAGTTCGATCTCTGGGTCAGTAAGATCCCCTGGTGGAGGGCATGGCAACCCACTCCAGTATTCTTGCCTGGAAATTCCCATGGACAGAGGAGCCTATGGTCCTTGGGTTGCAAAGAGTCAGACACGACTGAAGCAATATAACACACACAAACCGTTATATTCAACTGAAAAACATCTATAGGCATTTCTTTCTACTATTTATTAATGCAATATATTGCATTTTAGTTTTGATCACTAATATTCAAGCTGACATGATCATCTTTAACTTCTTCCAAAGTAACACTTCTCCCCTAATCCATTTACTGGTTTTTCAGTGAAAACTGAATTTAAAGTCAGAATGAATTAGTCATTAATCATTTCCATTTATCCTGTTTCCTGATGTAGCCTTCTCAGCTGGCTATAACATGGAACCAAGGCACACTTTTTCCTGTTTGTTGCCCTTGTTGCAAAAAGCTTTACTTTCCTGTTCGTAATTTAAGAAAGCAGATGAGTCAAATCTTTAATATTCTTTTGTCTAAGGCAAAATAAACTTAAGGGTTTCTTTTTACTCCCTTGGTAAATAATTATTTCCTGTTTTTTTAAGTCCTTGCTTTCTAGTTTGAATAAACTGGAAGACAGAAAATTTAGGTAGATTTGTTATGAGCATCAGATAAGGGTTTCAACCCTGGAGAAAGCATTTGTTGAAGGTTATATGTAAGGTCCCCTTTCTTTAGCACCTTTAAGCTTGGAGATAAACAGAAACTCTTTTTCTTGTGTATTTTCTTCAGCCATGTGTGTGTGCCTAGTCTCTCAGTCATGTCCAGCTCTTTGTGACACCATGGACTGGATTTGCAGGCTCCTCTGTCCATGAGGTTCTCCAGGCAAGAATAGTGGAGTGGGTTGCCATTTCCTTCTCCAGGGGATCTTCCCAACTAGGGATCAAACCCAGGTCTCCTGCATTGCAGGCGGATTCTTTACAGTCTGAGTCACCAGGGAAGCCCTCTTCCATGACTGCATGGAAAGATAAAATTGTCAAGGTGATGAGGGACTTTAAAAAGAAGTGTCAGCCAGACATCTCCCTGGTCCTTGTGCTAGCTTATGGTGAACGGTGTCAGATTCGTGATCTGAAGAAGAAGGTTTAACTTTGGGACCAGGGACCAGGCTTGATCACTCAAGAGCTTTTGTATAGTAGAGTTTTATTAAAATGATAAGGGACAGAGAAAGCTTCTGACATAGACATAATAAGGGGGACGGAGAACCCCCCTCCCCTTGCTAGTGTTAGCAAGCTGTTTTATATCTGTTAGAAAGCCATTAATCAGTTAAGAGAGACACCTCAAGGCTGATGGAGTTTCACCAGGCCCCTCTCTTACAATATGCATTTTTTAAAATTAATTTAATTGTAATTGGAGGCTAATTACTTTCCAATATTGTGGTGTTTTTTGCCATACGTTGACAGGAATCCACTATGGGTATACATGTGTTCCATCATGAACCCCCCTCCCACCTCCCTCCCCATCCCATCCCTCAGGGTCGTCTCAGTGCACCAGCCCTGAGCACCCTGTCTCATGCATCGAACCTGGACTGGCGACCTGTTTCACATATGGTAATATACATGTTTCAATGCTATTCTCTCAAATCATCCCACCCTCGCCTTCTCTCACAGAGTCCAAAAGTCTGTTCTTTACATCTGTGTCTCTTTCGCTGTCTTGGCATATAGGGTCATCGTTACCATCTTTCTAAATTCCATATATATGTGTTAAGATACTGTATTGGTGTTTTTCTTTCTGACTTACTTCACTCTGTGTAATAGGCTGCAGTTTCATCCATCTCATTAGAAGTGATGCAAATGCATTCTTTTTAATGGCTGAATAATATTCCATTGAGTATATGCACTGCAGCTTTCTTATCCATTTGTCTGCTGATAGACATCTAGGTTGCTTCTATGTCCTAGCTATTGTTAACAGTGTTGTGATGAACACTGGGGTACACATGTCTCTTTCAATTCTGGACAATATGCATTTTTGAGATAGGATGGCATGAGGTGTGTCATCCCCCCAGCCATAAAACAATTGATATGAGTGTTGGTTTGCTGAGCTATTATTAGCCCAAGGTTTGAGAAAAGAAAAAAAGTTAGTCATAGGTGGAACCATTTCGAAGAAAGGCAAATTCCAAAGCAAATACATAGTTTCATTAACATAGCTTAAGTAAAACATTTCTGTAGAGAAACCACATTTTAATATTGTATGGAGAAGGGAAAAAAAAATCTGACACTAGTAGTTTATTTCCTCCTGCTGCTTAAGGGAGAGATAAAAAATGTCTGATGTTTCCAGCCTGTTCCCTCCATTTGGAGACCCCTGGCCTTCCTGCCTGTTACCCTCTCACTTGGATTCTCTCAGTGACATCCCACGAGATAGATGAGGATTCTCTGTGGGGCTTATTCATTGGCTGTTGCTGGGACACGGTGCTCACTTAGACATGAGGCAAGACATTTCTGTTGTAACCTGAATTGTACAAAGATCCATGGCTCCTTTTACTAAATTGGATTCTTTCCCTCTGGTTTGACTTCTACTTTCTTAGGGCCAGGCACACAAAAAATAATATTTCCTCTTTTAGAGTTTGAAGGTTATGGACGTTACTCAAAAATTCTTGCCTGTGTTTTCCTGTACTGTGTCTCCCCAAGATCCTGTTTCTTAGATGACATGACTTTTAACCCCTTGGTCAGATGGAGTCATTTCTGCTGGAAAAATCTCCAGTTTTTCTGTCCTGAGTGGTACCCAGAATCGAAAGTGTTGGTTTCTCCATGTTGAGAGAACTCAAAATGTTATGATCAGAACTTTCCTGGTGGTCTAGTTGTTGGGAGTCTGTCCGCCTGCCAGTACAGGAGACCTGGGTTCGATCCCTGGTCTGGAAAAATCCTACATGCCGTGGAGCAGCTAAGCCTGGACCACAGTTACTGAGCCTGCATGCCTAGAGCCCACCTTCCACAACAAGGGAAGCCAGCACAGTGAGAAGCCTGTGCACCACAGCAAAGAGTAGCCCCCACTTGCCACAACTAGAGAAAGCCCACGTGCAGCAACAAAGACCCAGTGCAGCCAAGATGAAGTATACATAAATGAAAAAATTTTTAAATGATATTATCACCCCACCACCCCTTCCAAGACAGTGTTATTCTTTTTTATAGATCAGACATCACACTATTAATCAGGTGATTTTACTTGACAGTGAAGCCAGCGTGAGCATCTCAGTGGATACTTATTTTTATTTTTCTTGCCCTGGCTCTCTGCTGCATTCATGTGCTTATGTGTGATTTCTCCTTCCTTCTATATTCAGTTTAAGACTTTCTAGATCGGAACTCCTATGGGCAAAATGCATGGCTCCCCAATCTCATGAGCTATACTCCATTCCTAGAAAGGTGGGGTTTTTTAGGATTCTGTAATTCAAAAATCTGCCTCTCATGCTTATTGATAACACTGTGACAATGATATCCATCAGAATCAGATGTCTCTTTGAGTTATCTTCCCCGGTATGTATTTAATTATACCATATTTTAAAAAGATGTTAGGAATGAAAAGCGGGAGTTTGGGAAAGATTAATTCCTTGGGCAGAAACCCAATAATGTCTAGACCATCTAAGTTTATTGGAGAGAGAGACTGTATTCACTTATTTATGCCACAAATATTTATTCAGTTGCTACTTCTTTGATGCTGAACAAGTATCTTAAGTGTCCAGTGGCTCATCTTCATGGTAGGAACCATACTGTCTTCATTTTAGGACTCAGTGTCTGTTTGATAAGTTCCATCATGTTATAGGAGGATCTTGGATGAAGTCATGTTCACGTTATAGCAAAGTAATGAAATCACTGAAAACTTGTCTCTCTCCAGGTTTCCCCTTCCAATAAAATGAGTGGGATTCAATCACTTGTGTTCTCATTGCTACTTACTTGGTAATACTTCAATAAACAGTTCTTTTTGCTATTGATGGTGTTTGGGGATGGGCAGGTTTTTTTTTTTTTTAATTACTTGCTTTTGCCTTATAAATATCATTGCTTTCTAATGGCTCTCCAAGCACACCCATAGCAAGTACTCAGGGACACATCCCTACTTGTTTCTCATTTTAGTGACATGAGCTTAACGTCATGGACATTCACTGAAGTCTGAAGCTTGTATACAGCCTTAATAGTGGTAGGTGGCCCCCTCTGTAGCACCAGTTCCTCTGCTGCCGATGAGCCTATGTATAGTAATAAATAACTTTAATCCACGTATTATTTTGGAGGTTTCAAAAGACATCCACTTGCTTCCTCTCATTTGCTGTGCACAGTAGACAAGGCCACGGTTTTCTCCATTTTGCTAACATGGAAACCACAGCCCCCAAAGCATACAGCTTATAGTGGGACCAGAACACAAGCAGACCCTGGAGGCTCTTTCCAGTATTTCATGAAGATGTCTCTCCTCTGCATCTAAAGAAGTTTTGAGGTTCTCCAGGGGGAGACTTTATATTGTAAAAGGGAATAGTGGTTTTCCTTTTCCACAGGCATGTAATGATGGAAGCACATCCTTTCTAAATGTCAAACAACAGAAGAATGGTTAAATAAATTATGACAGATCTATACACTGGGATCCTATGTGGCTATTAAAATGAATGTTTGCAGAGAATAGGTAATGATACAGGGGACTGCTCCTGGCCATGTCAGTGTGGGATCCTAAACAGCAAACTCTCGATTTTGTTTCAAAATTATACATAACAAAAACAGTGGATCTAAATATACCAAAATATTAGCCGAGTTTCTGGATAGTAGGATTATGGTTTACTTTTATTTTCTTTTTATATACATCTCTGATTTTTTCAGTTTTTTCTTCAGTGAACTCATGTAATCAAAAAGCATACATCTTAAAACATTATCTTAATTATTCTCCATAAATTTTTAATTTTAGCTACAGAAATTCTTTGAATGGTTCTTGTTATATCTCATTTTAAAAATTACATTGGAAATGAATGGGTTAATTTTCATTAGCAGTATATACATTTGAAATGAATAATGAATTATTAGTATATGTGTATGTGTGTGTATATTTTTAAAAAATTTAATTGGAGAACAATTGCTTAATGATGTTGTGTTGGTTTCTACTGTACAACATAATGAGTCATCCATAAGTATACCTATAAGTATACCCCACCCCATCCCACCCAGTGTATATGTTTTAGGTTGGTTGTTGTAATGCATTTGCTGATCTGTTATTTCTTGACAATGAGTCCTTTTCCCATAATTCATTAATTCAGTCTAACATCATTTTGAGGGCTTTCTAGATGTATTAGCCTGAAGATACCTTGGGTGAAGGCTGTTCAGTCTCTGCTCTCAAGAAGTACCAGTCTGGTTGGAGAGAAGGTGATCACAGTGTAGAGTGAGCCGTGAGAGGGCTCCGCTGGCACTTAGGGAAGAAGGATGCTAACCTCATGGGTGCTGGAGGAGGTCAGGGAGTGCTCCTGGAAGAGATGCCTTTTGAGCTGAAAGCAGCTGTTCTCTTTTGGATGACCGATCTCAGATTAGAAATAATGACAACATAAGTAAATCTTCTTAAGCTGTGTAGGCAATTGTGGCTGGAATTCTTTTTAATCACCAGCCTCCTCCTTTCTTTCTGTTTATGTGAGTTTGCTAAAGGTTAGTAGCAATACCAAAGCATAATCGTTTTCCTTTGTGGTGATCACAATGATGTGCTTTTATAGTATTTCCTAGTATTATACATATCCTTTTATGAGTGACTTAAATAATGACTTGATCACTTGTTTTCATTCTTGTTTCATCCCTCAGCCTCTTCCTACTTGGCTGAGGGAGGCAGAGAGGTTTTTGTTTCTGTTTTATAAGGATAAATGGAGTCATAGAATGATCAACTGACTTCTCCAAATTATAAGGTGAGTAGGTAATGGAACTGGAAAGAGAAACCAGAGTTTCTTTGTTCAGAGCTCTGACTTTAAAAATATTTCCCCTTGTAAGTAGGCTAGGTTGTTTGCCAAAAATGCATTCACCTTTTAAATCTTTACTGAAAGTAATGAGCTTAAAATAAAGTCTCATGAAGGTAATCGTATTGTTACAGCTTAGAACAGAAGTTAAGGCTATTTGCGTAGATTAAAATGAGTCCTGAGTGAGGCTTAATATTTGGCCTATTTAATTAATTTGTTCAGCAATGGATTTTAATTTTCTTTGGAAAAAAAGAATAATTGAAACATTCTCAGACCCTTTTGAGAACATTATGGGATCAATGGTGATTAATTTAAAAAAATGTTAACTAAGAAGGACAGACTGAAAAATGAGATCAGGATTGACAATATCTATATTTCATGATACTGGATGATTATAACTTTATTATCAGAAGGTTTTCTTTTGATGCATTGATGTGAATACAGTGGACCCTTGAACAGCACGGGTTTGAACTGTACAGGTCCACTTATCTGTCCACTTATTTTTTTTTTCATTAAATACATACTATAGGATCTGGGGGTGGTTGAATCTACAGATGTGAAATTCTGTACAAGGAGGACTGACTGTAAAGTTATGCTTGAATTTTCTGCTGTGTGGTTGGTTGGTGCTGCACCCGTCTCCCCCGCCCTTATTCAAGGGTAAACTGTAAAACTGTCTGAATGTTCTTAGTAATTATTTTTAAAATAATTGTTGTTCAGTTGCTCAGTCTTGTTAGTACTCTAATAATAAATGAAAGTTAATATGCCTATTATACTGTAATATATTACAGATATTCAGAAAAATATATGAAACAACAGTATAAGTGAATATGAAGGGAAATAAACACTTTGAAGTATTTTATTGATTTTTCTTCTAATTAAAAATATTCATGTATTTTGGATTCATTATGGAATAAATAAAGCTTAAACCATGTACCATATTTTTATTGAAAATAAGTATTTGATTTAAATACAGAAAATTTTGCATTAATTGGGGTTTTGAGAAATTTAGAATACAGGAATAGTTCTATTATATTTTATACAGAATGATAGTTTTATTTTCCACAATTGTAGTGATCTGAGTTTTGAATTATTGTTTCAAATTCTTTAATTTTTGGCTCCTGTTCCTAACCAACTCTAAGATTTTATCTGTAGTGCACCTTTTATATTGCTATCAAGCACTGTTTATCAGGATGCCATTTGGACATTTTTCTAGGAAAAATGAAAACAAAAAACAACCTCATCACAATACTACAGAGTCAAGAAGGATATAAGTGCGTGCTCAGTTATGTCTGACTCTGCGAGCCCATGGGCTGTAGCCCACCAGGCTCCCCTGTCCATTGAATTTCCCAGGCAAGAATACTGGAGTGAGTTGCTGTTTCCTCCTCCAGGGTGTCTTCCTAACCCAGGGACTGACCCCGAGTCTCCTGCACTGGCCGGCAGATTCTTTACAGCTGCGCCACGAGATCCAGAAACCCATATTTGTCTGGGGATCTAGAATTCGTGTCTTAACTAAACTGGGTGGGGATGGAGTGACATTTTGCAACACTGCCTTCCTGAATTTCACCGTGAGGTTCTGCATTGCTGAGACAGGGGGAAATGGAGGATGATCCTGCAGCTACCTCGTAACTGCCAGGCAGCCATACCTGGGTACCCACGGGCAAGTTATTTCACCTTTAATTAGTGATGTGTGAACAGAATACTATGATAGGCATGAAAATAGATCCAAAATAAAAGTGTAGATAACTGTCATTGAAGTATGCAGGAAGGCTGATAAAATCTATTGGATTATGTATCAAAAATTGGGAAAACTCTCCCAGCTGGCTGCAGTAGGGTACAGTTTTGAGTGTAAGGGGTGATGAGATAATAGAATGATGATGGAGCACTGATAAGTGAGATTAAAACTGGAAAGCTTCATATTTGGGTTGCTGAGGGAGAACAATCTGTATACCATGGATCAATTAGGATAGTACTGATGTTTTTTTAATTTGTGTGTTTATTTTACTTTAGTTTACTGGGTCTTCATTGCTGTGTGAGGGCTTTCTTAGATGTGGTGAGCAGGGTCTGCTCTCTCCTTGTGGTGGCTTCTCTTGTTGCGGAGCTCAGGCGCTAGAGTGCATGGGCTCAGTAGTTACAGCGCGTGGGTTTAGTTGCCCCTCGGCATGTGGAATCTTCCTGCACCGGGGATCAAACCCAAGTCCCCTGCATTGGCAGGTGGATTCTCAACCACTGGACCTCCAGGGAAGCCCAGTATTGATTTTTTAAGATCTGGTGTTCACAAATTTCTCAACGTAATTATCCTAGGCAGAAGAGGGTATCTGTGAGTGTGTGTGTGTGTGCGTGTGTCTTCTCATTGTGAATAAATGGTTAACCATTAGAATTATCCTGATCAGGATTCAGGTGGTCATGAAATAGATTGTATTTCCTTAAATGTAGACTTGTACTAATTTTGATCTGCTTCATTTCTTTGGTATTGGAGAGTGAATTCTAGTGCCAAACTCCCTGAGTTTGAAGCCTAGTCATGCCATTTTCTCATGGACCCTGTCAAAGTTACTTAATTGTTCCTCAGTTTTCCACTCTGTAAAATGGGGATATATGGGTACCAAGCTCGCAGACTGTGGTGGAGAGTCAGTAGGCCAGTTAAGGCATGTAAATCATTTAGAATGATTCCTGGAATTCAAGAAATGATAAGCATTAGTAGTTAACGGCTGTGGTATTGGATTCATCATGTAAGTTATCAAAGCACTTTATAATCTGCATTTTTGAGTCCATTTGATTCTCCTAAGGAAGCAAGGCTCAGGGAACTTAGGTAATTTTCCTAGGTCCCCAGTCCAGTAAACACTGGACATCTGGGCTAGTATCTCTAGCCTCAAATTCCAATCCTGCTCAAGTGGGTCTTTTTCCCATAGCAGGGACTGGATTCTTGCCCAGAAACCAATTTGTCTGGAAAGTTGTAATTTAGAGATCGAGGGGAATCTGTCCCAGACACTCTAGCTATAAGGGATTGAATCCTACTCTAACTCACGTCCGTTTCTGTATCCTCAGGAATGAGGGGAGATTCTTACTTCATTGGGATGAGGAGCCTGGGGCAGCAGGGCTGCATCCCGGAAGATGGAGGACTGTTCTTGCTCTGCTGCATAGACAGAGACTGGGCCGTGACTCAGTGTTTCACGGAGGAGGCCTTTCAAGCCATCACGGACTTCACCGACCTCCCCAACTCACTCTTCGCATGCAACGTCCACCAGTCGGTGTTTGAAGGGGAAGAAAGCAAGGTAAGAAGACTTTCTGCTCCTGAAATCGAAGCAGATGCAATGTCAGTCCCTCAGCACTTCTGTTGCTCCTTTGTGGTTGAGGTTTGGAAGTTTTTGAAAATGTTCACTTGGTGCACCTCTCAGCATGCATAGCAAGAGCAGAAAAGCCTGTTCTATTATCAGTTGACATTGGCAATGTCAAGATTATATGAGAGATTCCATTGAATCAGATCTCATTGTCTACAACTCAGAAGTCTGTCCAACAGCAGAAGAAAAATGGCTTTAGAAATAGTGATTGCAGGAGATATACCCTTGGTTTAGGAAGCAGATGTTGTTAAAAAAAAATAGTTTTATTTTCCCATATTATTCTGCCCCAAACTTAATTTGCCTTTCCCCAAACAGCACAAGCCCTCTTTCACCCTTACTCTTCCTGCAGTTTGATGACTGACCTAAACATGGCTTCTTAAATTGGGCCCCAAGTCTTGCAGCATTTATTAGAAAGGTAAATTTGTTGGCCATCTGAGTCTTGCTTTGCTTGCTGATACCACAGTAGGTAGAATTGTTTTGGGTGTGTTGTAAGAATTTGCTTGAAAATGCTTAACCCCTTGACTTGAAATAATTAGGGAATGAGGTTGTCTATGAACAAGCGTTTTCTAGAAAATGAGGCTTCTGTTTTAAGAGCAAACTTGATTCAGTGGAGGTATTCCTGGGAGTCAGGGTAAATATTCCTTTCAGAAGTCTTTGTAAAGTTCACTTCGGTTTTCTCTGACCTTTTAAGAGAGTCTGAATGGATCAAACCTTACCTTGTGAGTGTGGATTTCTAGTTGTAAATATCCACTTTTAGGCTATGTTGTAAATCATGGCCAATATTTTGAGGGGAGGAAAGGGTCTTTTTTTTTCTGAACTAAAGTATGGTTCTGTGTGAGATTAAGGGTAGGATTTATGATTGCCATTTCATAAATTTGAGCTGTTTTTGCCAACTGCTGAAGTCCGATCTCTGTTTCCTGAACACGGTTACTAGAAGTTTTTGTTCTGGATTTTATTGGTTTTGTAAGCAATCCTGATAGCTCAGAGAATTAGGAATTATTTCAAGCTGTATAAAGATAGTTTTATAATGATATTATTTTATAGTTGAGCAGTTGAAATGATGAGCTAAAAACAGCCTGAAGTCCAAGGAATTATATGTGGTTAGAACATCCAGAGCTATGATCACCAGACTATTTGAAGTAAGAAAATGGCATATATCCTCTTTGAAAGAAACTGTAAATTTTTCTCTTGGCTTATAACCAGGTTATAACACAGATTATTGTTTATTCAGAGCAGGTCATGGCCCCCTGAAATCTACCTGACATTAACTATGAACAAAGGTCTGTATTTTCTTGTTCTGTCATCTATTTAAGTATCAACGATCAGAAGGATCTTCCTTAGAGGTTTAATGAGGGTTTTGACTCTTTCTTGATAAAATACTTTTCGATCAGTTAAAAAAAAAAAAGATTTAGGAAAGAGCCAATCTCATTCAAGGGTTCAAGAATGACCGATCAGCCAAACCAGAATTAGTTACATAGAAAGACGGAGACTTGGGGAGAGTTCACGGGAATCTGCCCACATCTATTTTGATATTCTGATCTGTGATTGAATAATGGATTACTAAATATTCTCATTTAATTTGTATATGAAGTTGGTACACTGCAGTTTAACAAATAGGATTGGGCTTTAAAATGACCTTGCTAAAATATTGAGGTGAAATCAGTATGATATAGTTCCATGGAATAAGTTTCAAATGATGTAGCTCACATTTTTATAGCTAAGGAGGCGAATTTTCTAATTGGCCAATGTCTACATAATTAAACTTATTAAATGAGACAGGAAGTCTTCCATTTTGGTGCAATTTTTATAGCTCCTATTCATGGAGAGTCTCTGGGACGTCAAATAATGTGATCCAGATTCAGTTTTTATTTAATTATATGATCAGAGTTTAGGGTGACAAAGCAAGATAATCAGATACAAATAAATGGATAACAGAGACATGATCACTGCGACTACAGGGAAATAAAATGTTTGAGGAGCCTCACGCCTCCCAATTTTACTCCCACATGTTTTCCTTCTCATTCTAGACTTTTCTGTTCTTCTCTTTACCTCCACTTTTTCACCCACTATCTTAATAAAACTCACTTGTCCTGTACGTCATTCTCTCAGAATATCCTTCCCACTGTGTTCAAAGTTCATGAATCTGAGCCAGGAATTCTAATGATGGTAATCTTTTCCAAAGGGTGGACATTGGGGGCACTATTAGGGGAGATAATTTTAGGTAGAGGGAAAAAAATCAAGAAAGCTTTCTAGCTCTTGTATCTGCCTGTAGGTAAGGCCATGGGGATTGTCTAAATTATTTGGCTTTGGGAAAAAGCCTTCAGGAGCCTGCAATTATCAGAGAGATAAGATATCAGAAATGATGCTTGGTTTTCATCTCAGAGATCCAAGTGGGTAGATGTTAACTTGTTTTGGTGAAGTTCTTTCTTTTTTTGGCAAGCCTACTTTTTTAAAAAGGATATGTATATTTTTAAATGTGGACCATTTTTTAGAAGTCTTTATTGAATTTATTACAATATTGCTTCTGTTTTATGTTTTGGTTTCTGGCTAAGAGGCATGAGGGGTCTTAGCTCCCTGACCAGGGATCGAACCTACATCCTCTGCACTGAAAGGTGAAATCTTAACCAATGGACCACCAGGGAAGTCCCAGCATATCTACTTTCGATTCATTGTTTCTTGATTTGTATCAAGAAAACAAGTTTAGCTTGTTTGCTACAATTATTATAAAGCATACATTTTAATTTCCTTAGCTTGGTGGGAATTAAGGCTCTTGCTTTCTGACTATTATGATTAAGTCTTGGCAGTAATCTTTATTTTCCCATTTGTCAGACACTTTTCCTAAGCCTTTTTCCTTTTTGGTTTAGTTTGGAAAACACTGACTCGGCCCGCTCTTAATATAGGTAACACCATAGGAGACGATCTTCTGGTTATGTTGCTTCTGCTTATCAGCGTGATACATGTTCTGATATGCTCATTTCTGCCAACCTATTTGAATCCTAAGTTCTGACATCTACAGAACATTTTTCTTTTCAAACAACTTCATGAGGCCATGATGTTGACTCCAATTTTCTGTTAGGCAGAATTCTGTGAGATTGTATTTTGATTTGCTGCTTCTGCGAGAAGCAAGCACATACCTCAGTGTGGTTCGTTGTGGTCCAGATGGTTGGGGTTTGTTTATATAACACAAAGGAGAACCAGAGCTGGAGGAAATTGGCATCTGAAACCAATAAAGGCAGATTGCTGTTTGCATGCTACAGCTTGCAGCATAAATATTTTTGTATCAAACACATTTAGAACTGGGATTGTCACAGCAGGCAATACCTATAAGTTATCAGGGGTCGTTAACCTTTGGCATTTTCCCCTGGCTTGCCTTTCTGGATACAACTGGGCTGCACCAGTCATCTTAAGACAGATGAGGCTGGAGGGGCACCCTGCAGGCTGCTGTGTGTCTGTGCTCAAGATAGATAAGGCTCTGCTCCATGGGACGTTGGCACTCATTGGTAGCTAAAGGGGAACAGTGCACCAACCACCATAAAATTCTTAGCCAGATTCAGTTTATTAAGGGGAAGCCTGAAAGGTGAGTTGTTATTGGCCTCCAAAAATTTTGAATTCATTTAGTTCAGTAACAACAATAATAGTATCAGTAGGAAGCCTTACATAGCATGAAGCAAGGGGCTCGGTACTCTTCTGAGCCCCTTGCTTTCTAGACATCAAGCCTGTTAATCAACATGACTACCCTAGAAGGGTGGTGTCTTTCTGCCTTTCCACCTCCTGAGCACGTGGTGGGGTTGTGTTCCCTGTACCACTCTAGCTAGTTCTACCCAGCGTATAAGCAGAACTGATCTGTGCCACTTCCGTGTGAGGCCTTTAATCACCAGTGTTTGAAGAATGATCTTTTCACTCTGCTCAGGTAGTTGGCATTGTGCCAGGCATGCCTTTTCAGGCAGTCTGGTTTGTGGACTGAGGACAAGGATGACCCAGGGCAGGGTCCTGGGTGCCCTTGGGATAGACGTCCAGAGTGACAGCATCAACAAGAAAAGCCTTTGTTGCGTGAAGCCACTGAGATTTGGGGGTTTGTTGTTAGAATATAGCTGAGTCCACCTAGGTTGATACTGCAAATATGATTATCCTCATTTTTCAGATGAGGGCCCTGAAGCCCAGAGAGGTTGCCCATGATTTCACAGCTGGAGTGGCAGAGCAAGAATTCAAACCTACAGAGTCTGTGCTGTTAAACATTATGTGACACTGCCTCTTCATACACAAATATTTCTTGAAAACAGGTACGATGCTTGGCTTTGGGGACGCAGTGGTGCACATAGACTCAATGAACTTCAAGTCTACCAAAGCAAACAATTCAAATAAGAAAACAAGCATAATCAATCTAGTGATGCTAAAACCAAAAGAACGTTTAATACGTATTTTCAACTGTACTCACTGCCCTATATACGCATGCGTGCACACGCACACAAGATTTTCTTGTTCTTTTGGTTATGTTTTGTTTTGCTTTTTAAAAAACGAGCATTTCTTCCAACTACTTAAAGATGATATCCTACCAGAAAGGGCATAGATCAGAGGCCTGGTGCTATGGCTGTTAGGCTTCTTGCTTCTCATAAATGGAGCATCTCAGTGCCTTGAGGGTGGCTGGAGTGATTCTAGGTTCAAAGATGTATATCTTTCATTCAGCATCACCACTAATAGAATACACCAGTAGAGCTCAGCTGAGGACGCAATGACCTAGTCAACCCTGGCAGCGTTGTGAGGTCACCCTCAAGGATTTTGGAAGGTGAATCTGTTGATTTGCAATTTTTATTTGATTCCCACATAGGATTTGCCTTTAGTCTGTAAGGGTATGGAAATGTTCCCATTGTACTTTACAGCTGCAGGCCCAGGATCTCTTTATCTGCAGTACCCAAATTTGAAATGCTCTGGAAATTGAGACTTCATAACCCATTTTAAGGTGAAATCTCACTTGACCTAAATCATTCAGAATCTAACCAAGATTGATGAGAAGCTTCTTCTAGTGTGACTATTCATCCATCTCTTTGCAAAAATATTCCTGTCTTTAAGCAACGGGGACTGCCCCCCGACTTGATGGATCATTACATAATGTGAGGCATGCATGCCACTTTGTGTTCTAAATCCCTTAATTCTGAATTTCAAACATAGCGGGTCCTAAGAATTTCAGAGAGTGAGTTGTGGACCTGTAAACTATATAAAAATGCACCCACAGCCCATGTTCACCAAGAAGAATGAATGTATCACTGAAATCTGGACTGTCATAAACAAGGACAATTAAATATTTTTCCCCGTAATGAGATGCTTGGGTTGATTAGAGATAAAGGGCATATTGAGGACAGAATGGGCTCATTCAGTTTGCACGCCTGTGCGCTAAGTTGCTTCAGTCGTGTCTGACTCTTTGTGACTTTATGGACTACAGCCCACCAGGCTCTTCTGTCCATTGGGTTCTCCAGGAAAGAATACTGGAGTGGGTTGCCATGCCTTCCTTCAGGGGATCTTCCCCACCCAGGGGTTGAACTTATGTCTCTTATGTCTGGGAGGCAGGTCCTTTACCACAAGCGCCGCCTGGGAAGCCCTTGTTTAGTTTAATAATAGTAATAATGATAATAGTAATGGCAGCTCCCACATGTTTTGCTCCTCTTCATTTGGATTTTTCCTCTCTATACTGTGAAGTTCTAGAAGGCAGTCAAAATTTGTAAACTTCCTAGTTGTATTTCCATCACCTTGCTGGGTCTCAGGCATCATAGGTGCTCAGTAAGTACTGAGTTGGACCTCCACTTCAGTGGGGACTAAATGAAGGTATAGAGGGACGAATTAGCCAGGATGGGCTCATTAATTAGAGAAACAGCAAAGAGCTGAGTGAGGCCTCTGAACATTTAAGTCTAGTTCATTATCCACCATGCATTGAGAAACATCAGTTCTAGAAATAAAGTTGGCCATTCATCAGCACAACGTTCAAGTCAGAGCATGTAAGACAGAGATCCCAAGTGATTTCATAGCAAGATGCAAATTAAATGTCAGTGCATTGAGCCCATATCACTTTTACAGTCAAGATATGACAGATATGAACAAGCCTGTTTTGTCAGTTTATGGTATTTTAAGCTTTTAGAGGCAACTGACCTATTTAGTGGGCTTTCCAGGTGGCACTAGTGGTAAGAACCCACCTGCCAATGCAGGAGACGCAGGAGACACAGGAGACGTGAGTTTGATCCCTGAGGCGGGAAGATCCCCCGGAAGAGGGCTTCTTGGAGAATTCTCCAGTATTGCCTGGAGAAACCCATGGACAGAGGAGCCTGGCAGGCTACAGTCTCTAGGTCGCAAAGAGTCGGACATGACTGAAATGACTTAGCATGCAGCATGACCTATTCAGTAAGCCAAGAGAGTAAAAAAATCTTAAACACGTTTATTTCCATAATGACTCCTAGAAAAGAAAAGGGAGAAATAAGAAAAGAGAAAAGGCAGCAAGGAAAGAAGAAATCCAGTGCTTTAGAAGACCTTGGGAAACTTGTTATAGGGATAGTTTAAAGCTGATTGAAAAAAAAAAAAAACGCTCATGCTAAGGATATGTAGCAAAGGATGAACAATCGGATAATAATTTACTATAGTTTGTGTTGCTGAATATAGCTTGAAAGAAATTAAGTGAACTGTTGTGACCTAAGGGTGGGAAAGAGATAACCAAGCATTAATTTTAAATATTAAAGTAGAAAATTGTTATATTAGATACCGGATATTCAAGGAATCCTTAGGAGTCTCACCATTTCTCGTGTGTCATCCTTGGTGACTTTGACAGATTTGCTTGTTGTTTTCAAGAATGTTTAAATTGTAAAAAGGCAGTGCCTATCATTTTACTCAGTACATTGGTTCTGTTTTTTCTCTGGAGGAGGACTGGGAACCATAATTAGTCACCGCTAATCACTTGGGGACACCTGCCAGATGAGAGCCCAGCATGGGCCAGATTTGAAAGCTGTTGCAGGACACTCCCTGGAACCGTAACCTTTCTTGAAGTGACTAAAATATTCCAGAGGCATATTTAGTGGCTTGCTTCCCCACAGCACTGAGTGACCCCCTGGGGCTCAGGCGCCTGACCAGCCACTCAAAATGCCCCACTTAACAACCTGGAAATAATTGAGGCAGTGGGAAGAATTAGGCCCGATGCACAGAGAGCCGGGAGTATTTGGTTTCTGTGCCAAACAGGGGGTGAGCGTGTGTTCCTGATGCCACCCGGGGAAAAACGGCTGCCATGTTCTGATGAGACTGGGATCCTATTAAACAGGGACTTGGCACTTTCTCCCCCTTTCAGAAAAATGAAGGTACTTGGAGCCCAGTGCGTATGGTTTTCATCAGAGCTACTGATAGCCTGTTCAGTGGCTGTGACTCTGGGCAGACGCCGTCTCAGGGCACACCGCCTGTGGCCAGGCAGGCTAATTTGTGAAAATGCCCTGTTGATGGGGTCGAAAAAGACCTGAGCAGTTGTGGGTGGCTGGGCAGGTGGAGGGCAGGCTAGATTCCATCCTCCTCCACTGTCTTCTTGGACCCGAAGCCCTTGAGAAATGCACAAACAGCTCACCCATCACAGTGGTGCGTGTGTGCCAAGTCGCCTCAGTCATATCTGACTCTTTGCGACCCCATGGACTGTAGCCCACCAGGCTCCTCTGTCCATGGGATTCTCCAGGCAAGAATACTGGAGTGGGCTGCCATGCCCTCCTCCAGGGGATCTTCCCTACCCAGAGATTGAACCTAAGTCTCTAACGTCTCCTGCATCGGCAGGCGGGTTCTTTACCATTAGCGCCACCTGGAAAGCCCCCATCACGATGGTCACGGTCTAATAAGATCATCGTCAATTATTTACAATTTAAGAGGATTTATAGGGGTTTCCCTGGCAGTCCAGTGGTTAAGAATCTGTGCTTCCACTGCAGGGGGCACAGGTTCGATCCCTGGTTGGGAAGCTAAGATCCTGCATGCCACACTGCCCAAAACTCAAAAACAAAAAGCATCTACAAATTCAAAGGTAACAGTTGTGTTCTCTTGCCTCAGAACATTCCTTTTTTAAGAGGTGGTTTTGGAGACAGAGCCCAGGGAAGGGAGGGGGAAGAATAAGATTTATAATTATTTTTCCTTGCACTCACCAGCAAAAGTTGGCCTGGGTTTCACCTGGCCTTTCTTGGCTTTTTTGACTCCAGTCCCAGCTTGGTGGTCATGAAATTCTCAGCCAACTTAGAGATAACCAGAGGAAGTCAGAGAGTTTTGGACATGAACTTTAAAACTCTGCTAGGGTATCCTTCACAGCAGGCCTGACATTTAAGCTCAATGGATAAGATCAGTGTGATACATGACTGGATACCAATTCGTGTGACACTTTTTCTATGAGAGTGGGGATTGTTAAGGTGATGCTTACACACGTATTTCATCATTATCTGCTCAACCATACTCCTTTATATAGAATATATAGAAACATAATGTGTAGCTTTTTAAAAAAATTTGATCAATTTCTAGTAATATTTTGATAATGTTGTATTTTACTGGGAATGTTGTATTTTACAGCATAACCATCATTTTCAATGTAAAAGCCAGCAACTCTATCAATGATTTGAAGGGGAGACTCATTGAATTGATACCTGACATAGTGAAGATTTTTCATCAAATGTGTTGAACTATCATATCTTATACTTTGTTCAAAATCTACAGTTTGCCACCAGGTTTGTAGCTATTATGAACTCCAAGCTATTTAGTTGATTATTAATACATCGAGTACACCATGTTATGGATTGTCAAATCCAACTAGATGATTGTTGTCTTTTTGTATTTTTTAAACAAGTAAACGAAATTTTCTGCAGCTGTGCTGGGCCTCTGTTGCTGCTTTCCCTAATCGTGGGGCTGTTCTATGGCTGTGGTGTGCAGGCTTCTCATTGTGATGGCTTCTCTTGCAGAGCACAGGCTCTAGGGCACGTGTGCTTCAGTAGTTGTGGCACGTGGACTCAGTAATTGTGGCTCACTGGGGCTTAGTTGCCCCACGGCATGTGGAGTCTTCCCGGCCCAGGGATTGAACCTGTGTCTTCTGCACTGGCAGGCAGATTCTTAACTACTGGGCCACCAGGGAAGTCTGATTCTAAGTATCTCGAGGACAGCGGAGCCAGCTCCTCATTTTTCTGCATCCTACACTGTCCGGCTCTGGACCTAACACGGGCACTGACAGGGAGGCAGGAGGGCCAGTGAGAGGGGAATTGGATTCAGCCACACTTGAGTCCAAATCCTGCCTCTTCTGCATCCAACTTGTGTGATCTTGACCAGTTTAGCTTCTCTGAGTCTCAGTTCCCTCTTTGATGAGATGGGTTCACTGTACCTTCATTCTTGGTTGGTTATGTGATTAAACAGGGTGACGTGGATTGAGGAGGTGGCTCTAGACGAGATCTTTTTGGTAAACATTGGTCTCTTCCTCCCCACCCAGGTAAAGCTGGGACTGCCTCTGCTTCCAGGAAGGAAGAGCTTTTCTAAAAACATGCAAACCTAGATGAAAGAAAGGTTTCATTTACCCACCTCTTTGTAGAGTCCTAATGATGTTTTGTTTTATATCATAGACTTTGTCGAGAAAGTTAATCTCAGTTTTTGCCACAAGAAAGCTGTTTCTGCATTTGTTGTAGGACACATGTGGTTCACTGTCGCCCATATAAGGTTCAGGGGATACGTTTCGTTTAGAATACAATGCCAAGAAAACTGTTGACTCTGAGGAACTAGTATTTTTCTCATTAGAGGAATTATGTAACTTGTATAATACTTACTTTTATGTAACTTATATAAATCTTAATTTATGTGAGTTACAGAAGTCTTCCCAAGGAGCTCAAAATAAAAATTATTACTCAGGCATAGCCACTCTACTTATTCCTACTGGTCTGGATATTCTTTTTCTCTTTGTATTAACCTGCTTGTATGTGTAATGTAAAGCATTTTTCTGACTTCTGATCAAATTGTATTCATATTTTACATTCATATGTCTTATGAAACAATCATCTTTCAACATGTAAAGGAGGCTGGTTGGGAGTCACTAAGGTTTATTTTGCAGATACTTGAAATTCCACTATGAACTGAAAAAAAAAGTCGCCTAAATTAGTAGATTCTATTTTTTTAGAATAACAAACAAACGTGCACTTTTTTTTTTTTCTTGCTATAACTCACATTATTTGGAAGAACAGTTTTTAAACATCTTCAAAGGAGAAATGAGACTTGGCCATCACAATTAACAGCAGCATCTTCCACAGCACATGGGGTCTGTGTGTTTTTAGAAAATCACCTGATCACATAACTTTTTAAAGTTTAACTCTTAAAGCTTACTGTTATGCTACTATTAATCTGTGGGAAAATGAACACGTGTAAGCCATTTGAGGATATCTGTATTTAAGGTTGTCCTTTTACTACTCTACTTTTGAATCCTAAAGTCCTAGAGCCAAACTATTTCACGGGAAGTTGCTTCAGTTTCAAGGCTGGAGATTTTTCTTCTTTCCTTCAAATAGACTATTTTCCTCCTCAGTATTGTGTTCTCTCCAGTTGCAAAACTTGGAACAGAAGTCCACTTACAATGAATCACTGTGTCAGTGAAGTTCAAGGCATTGCGAGTATAGAAGAGGAAGGAGCTTAGCTCTTCAAATAGCCTCTTTTGAAAATTTCAGAGAAAAGGGAGTCTCAGGGTCAGAAATTTGGCACTGATAACTCGCTTGCATTACATTTTTTCCTGCAGATTGTCTTGCTGTACACATGGGAGGATGTGGCCATGGTGATTGATTGATTTATTTTGCATATATATTTAACGCATTTTTTTTTTTTTTGCTTTCATTTTGCATTGAGTTACAGCCTGCTGATTAGCAATGTTGTGATGGTTTCAGGTGTCCAGCATGGTGGCTGAGTCATATATATACACGTATCCATTCTCCCCCAAACTCCCCTCTCATCCAGGCTGCCACGGAACATTGAGCAGAGTTCCCTGTCTATACAGTAGGACCTTGCTGGTTATCCATTTTAAATACAGCAGAGTGTGCGTGTTGATCCCATACTCCCTGACTAGCTCTTCTCCCCATTCTTCCTCCAGGCAACCGTAAGCTCGTCGTCTCAGTCTGTGAGGCGGTTTCTGCTTTGCATTAGTAAATAAGTTCATTTCTGTCATTTCTTTCTGGATTCCGCTTGTGAGGGATGGCATACAACATGTCTCCTCAGTCTAACTCACTTCACTCAGCATGACAGGGCCATGGTGGTTTAGGAGAAAGAGGAGACAGGGGCTCTCCCTTGGGTTTCCCCAGCCGGCCTTTGCCCTGCTCTCTGTCGACAGCCCCTGCCTCCTGTGGGGCTGACGGTCATCTCTGAGTTCACATGTCTGAGCAAGTGGGGTCCCTTTCAAAGGGCCCCATTTTTGGCATCACTGACAGTGCATACTTTGCAGTGTTTTGAGTAGTGAAAAGCCTTTGTAGTTAGGGTGGATTTGAGGTTGTGGAAACACGTCACTCAGAGCTGTGTACAGTGAGTGACTCAGGTGGGTCACCCACTCGAGTAAAAACATTTTTATTTAAAAAAATAACATGTACAAAGCACTGGAATGAGGAATAGCTATAAAATCAGAGGAACGACTCTCTCCTGGAGCTTGGGACTCTCGGGAATTTCAGAAATGCATTACAAAGGTATGGCTGCAATAAAATCACCTTTTTGAAAAAGAAACACTCTGATTTTGAAGGCCATATGAAAAAGGAATGTAAAGTATATCTTTGGTAACTTTTATATTGATTGTATGTTAGAATGATGGTATTTTGGGTATATTCGGTTAAAGTATACTATTAATCTTAAAAGAAAAAGAAACAGCTGCACAGGTCAAACCTAGTGTATTGAATAAGGTGCAGAGTTGTTTCCTTATGCCTGTTTATAATGCCCCCAGCCCTGACTCAAACCCCTGTCTCTTGCTTTGTGCAACAGAGCAAGCATCACAAAAAGAGATTGGCTTAGTGGTGTAAGGACCATTCTATCTGCCAAGTATCTCCTGCAGTGGCCTGGAGTCTTTTGGAATGTGAAGGCTGTTTTCTGATCAAGAATTCCCTTGTAGGAACTTCCTTGGTGGTCCAATGGTTAAGAATCTGCCTGACAGTACAGGGGATGTGGGTTCAATCCCTGGTCTGGAAAGATCGCACATGCCACGGGGCAGCTAAGCCCATGCACCACAACTACTGAGCCCATGCTTTAGAGTCTGTGCTCTGCAACAAGAGAGGCCACCACAGTAAGAAGCCTGTGCGGCACAACTAGAGAGGAGCCCCCACTCACCGCAACTAGAGAAAGCCCATGCAGCCGTGAAGACCCGGAGCAGCCCGAAAAGAGCTCCCTTTTTAGTGAACATACCCTCAGGAGATACTAAATTCTAAGATATCCTTAGGGCTTCCCTTGTAGCTCAGTTGGTAAAGAATCTGCCTGCAATACAGGAGACCCTGGTTTGATTCCTGGGTCAGGAAGATCTGCTGGAGAAGGGTTAGGCTGCCCACTCTAGTATTCTTGGGCTTCCCTTGTGGCTCAGTTGGTGAAAAATCTGCCTACAAATGCAGGAGACCCCAGTTCGATTCCTGAGTTGGGAAGATCCCCTGGAGAAGGGAAAGGCTGCCTGCTCCAGTATTCTGGCCTGAAGAATTCCATGGACTGTATAGGCTGTGGGGTCACAAAGAGTCAGACACTACTGAGCAACTTTAACTTTTCACTTTCAAGATATCCTGAAGATATACCCCACAATATCCTATGATACCTAATCTACAAACCCAGGGCAGGCCAGTGACCCGTGAATATGCTAGCAGAGGGGAAAGTACTGCCTTAAGCAATCCACTCCATCCATCCACTGATTATTTAACAATTATTGAAGACCTGCTGTGTCCCCAGTATTGCTCGTAGCCTTGGGAGAACAAAGACTGAATGAGACGCAAGCCTCATGTCACCTGGTGTTGACTGGGGTCTTGTAATTAGAGGACAAGTTGTCTGGAGTAAGAGGTTGAGGTAGATGCAGGATGATATAGGAGCCCCGGAATAGGGCACCTTAGAGGGGAAGAGAAGACTCTGGAACTTCGGGGGTAAATTTCTGTATTTTGTTTGGAGCTCTCCCTTGCCCCAGCATCTCCAAATGGACCCACCCGTCTGCCATGGAGCTTGCTGGCCACAGTGATTTGAGGACAGCGTCCTTCAGACCCGCCTCTTGTATCATCACCATTGTTGTCCTGTCCCACAGGGCCTGTTTGGACAGGACCATTGATAACTGACCTGGATAAAGAAACAACAAACTGCTCCAGTGTTCTTGCCGGGAAAATCCCATGGATAGAGGAGCCTGGTGGGCTAATAGTCCATGGGGTCGCAAAAGAGTCGGACATGACTTAGTGATTTAACAACAACAACGGTTGATGAGTGAGGGTGGCAGAGGGGAAGAACTGACTTTGACTTTGGCAGGAGCTTCCTTTTCGCCAGGTTCACCCAGCCCTGGAGACAGGCATGGCTGGATGGCCACACGGATGGAACATTCTGTGACCCACCTGTCCCCGTTTTCTCCTCCAGTGTGCAAAATACTTGCCTTCCTCCTAAGAGGAACTGTGAGCTTGCTTATTTTAAAAACTGCAACCTGCGAGGACAGAGGGTGTTCTCTGACAACATTACATCATTGAAGCCTCTAGGTGTTGAGTCATCATTATTTTTAGGCAGCTCCATGCTTTTTTTGGTTGTTCTAAGAATAGCCCTTGTGTCTGGACTCTACAGAAAGTCACCTCAATACCGATCCTGTCACCACTCCAGAGTGGTGATGGAATGCTTTCTGGATTTCCAGGGCACACTTTAGAATTTTGCCTCCCAAACCTTCTGCCCTTTTAGGTCTGTAGTCAACGTGATAACTTTGTCGGATGCTATGACTTGCATTTGTGTCACACTCGTGTCAAACATACTTATTGTTGTAAGACAGCAGCATGAACAACAGAGTAAAAAGTGTTTGCTCCTCAAACGCTCCTCCCTGTCTCCAGCTCAGGGTCCATTTGGTTTGTGAAGCCCTTCCTCAGTGACGTCACTCAGTGTTTCAACATTTCAAGGCCTCTTTCTGCGCCTTCTCTTTTATGGATTAAGTGACTTGAGACCCCTCACAGGCGGGGGACTGCTACTCTTGGCATCTCTGTGGGATCAACTGAAGGAGGCCAAAGTAAATGTTATGCTAGGTTGTTAAACTAAATAAGCATATAAATTGTCAACCATATTGCAACGTGATGACAGGGCAATAAAAATGGACTGAGCCAGCCCAGAAATGGAATTTTGCGGGTCAATATCGAGGCTGGTTTTCTCATTGCTTATTGCAGAGCATATGCTCAGATATGATCAATTTATTTTATGTGGCATTTCGAAGCCCATCAGAGCACTAACAGCTCATGAGCCAAGCCAAATGCTGTTCTAACTGTAGCATCAAGGGAAGCAGCTGCTTGGAATAAAATGAGGCAGTTGTTTAATATGGTATTCTAGTGTATCTTTTGTCTCTGGAGGGCATGGAAGGGTCATTACACGACCTGGGTCTAAGTGTGACTGAAAGGACCAGTGCACGATATGCGCTGTCTGCCGAGTGTAAGCCAGGAAGACCAGCCTGCGTTTTGAGCTATAGGTGCTTTAACAAAGTTGGATCTGCTTTTATTGTCTCAGAGCTCAAACTTCTTCCCCACCCGGGTCATTTTTGTTGTTCAGTTGCTAAGTCATGTCCTTCTCTTTATGACCCCATGGACTGCAGCACACCAGGCTTCCCTGTCCTTCACTATCTCCCGGAGTTTGCTCAAACTCATGTCCATTGAATCAGTTCATCCTGTCTCTCTAATTGAGGAAATGGTATATAGTATCTTTGTGATTAAGAGAGCAGCCTCTGGCATCTATCTGTCCAGATCCACTTCTGATTCCTGTGTGCCCATGGCAATTTATTTCATGTTTCCAAACAGCAGTATCTTCACCAACAAAACATCAAGTATTTATCTCATAGGCTGCTGTGAGAGTGTAAGTGGTATAATCCAGGATGCTTTGAATTGCAGATGCTCGCTGGTAGTAATTTCTGCTCATTGGTCCAATCTTCTGGACTGTGCATCATTTACAACTCATTGGATTTCCTTGCCCATGGTTGTTGCCTAACTCATCAAAGAGAAGTCTACTGGTCAGCCTTGTTGTCTGTTCTTGCTACCCTCAGGAGAGCTTCTAAATCAAGATGGCAGTGTGGAGACCAGATGACCACCTTTTGAAATCTGAACAAATAGTTCATTCACAGGAACCAGCCTGGAGGAAAGCCCATGTACTGTCTCCCCTGTATACAGTGTCTTGAACAGCCATACATTTCTATCCTGCACCAATTAATTGACATTCTTATGTCCTCATCCCCCAAGACTCACTAGAAAGCTTCGTTTTCTTTACTGCTGAATGTAAAGTTAAAAAGATTAGATGTAGTCATCTGGAATTTGCATTTATATATGGTGATGAGAAGCCTGGTATGTATTGGGCTTGATGTTACAGTTTAAATAACATTCTTAGAAGTTTTCTGAAAAAACAAGTCAGTTTTGTCTTGTGATTTTCTCTTCCATTTGGTCTATCTTTGCATCGGTTTCCAGAGAAAACTGGATTGGTCAAGTAGTTGGTAAGCAATTACAGTCATTTCAAATTTTAATTTCAAGAAACTAAAGTATACTGAATACAAGATATTTTTTGTCTTGCTGGTGTTTCATCCCTGCTTGGTGCCAATTTTGAGTATATGTTCATTGCAATTGGGTCCAATTACTTTAGAAAGGATTAACATTTACATTAGAAAGAGAAGGTAAATGAGAACAGAGCCTTTTAAAGTCTGAATATGGTATTTTTTTCATAGTCATTAAGTACATTAAGAGTTTTGCTTAGAAGATTCTTCACTTAATCCAAGCATATTTTTTTAAAGAAAATAGTACAGGAAACATCATAACAAAGTAGATGAATGAAAAGTGTCATTTCTTTGGAAAAGAAACATCATTGCAAAAACGATTTGAATTAGTATGAATGACTTTGTTATAGTTAAGCAAGTGATTTGAAAAAAAAAAATCTTTGGAAAATCCTCTCTAATTGGTATAGAGAGAATGATAGTTAATGCCATTTATGGTAACCTTTTAAAATTTCCTTTAACACAAGTTATCATTCATGTAATACTAATTATTGGTTGGCACAAACAAAGTGTGAGGATTTATATTCTGATCTATACAGAAATGTCATCATTAATAAGTAATGCATTCTAACAGCATACTTAATTGTCAGAGGTTTCATTGCCAGGAGTAGGAATAATATGGGAGGCCTAGAGCCTCTTGTGGCCTGATATAGTTCAAGGTTTCTCCTCTTTGGCACTATTGATATTTTGGACTGGTCATTCTTTGTTGCAGGGGCTTCCCCGTGCATTCTAGGATGTTTAGTCCCATTCTTGGACTCTACTCACTAGATTCCAGTACATTCCTGCTAGTTGTGACAACCAAAAGTGTCCTCAGACATTGCCAAATGTCCCCTTGGGGACAGAGTCACCCTGGTTGGTTATTCCTAACCACAGACTAGCTACCTGGGAATTTCTTAATACCCATTCTAGGATCTCATCTTAATGGATAAGAATCTTTTGTATGGGTCCCTAGGAGCAGCAGATTCTGTTTCTAAAGAAATTCATAGCTTTTGAGGAAGCGCACAAAATAAATAGCATCAGGTGATACAATTAAGACACAAATTAGTTATTGTGGTGAATTAGCATTCATAAGCTGATACAAAGTCTGGCTAATGGATGGACCTAGAGAGTGTCATACTGGGTGAAGTAAGCCAGACAGAGAAGGAGAAATATCATATGACATCCTTTATATGTGGAATCTAAAAAGAAGTGATACATGATCTTGCTTACAAAATAGAAAGAGATTCACAGACTTACTTAGAAAACAAACTTACGGGTTGCTAGGGGCAAGAGATAGTTAGGGACTTTGGGAAGGTCATGTACACACTCCTGTATTTCAAATGGATAACCAGCAAAGACCTATTGTACAGCACGTGGAACGCTGCTCAACGTTATGTGCCATTCTGGATGGGAGGGGGGTTTGGGGAGAATGGACACATGTGTATGTGGTGCTGAGCCCCTTTGCTGGCCTCTGCTGTAGCATTGTTAACAGGCTACACCCTGTTGGGTAGTTAGAATAGGGAAAAGGAGTCCAAAATGGCTAAAAGACAAGGAAGAGAAAAGCCCGAGAAAATAGAACAGAGGAAGGTCAAAGGAAGGTCCGAGGACCAGAGTGAGGACTTCAGGTAGAACAGCACCTGACTAAGCCCAATTTGCATGGGGCAGGCCCAGGGGGAAGAAAAAGACATATAAAAAGAGGAGCCAAAGGGCTTTCTCCCGCGCTGGGGCGCTCTTCCCTTCACGTCTTTGGATCGACGTGCCCTCACGCCTCGAAGATGGATTTTCCTGCCATTTTCCAAATAAAACAGAGCTGTAACACTGATTTGTCTAAGAGCTATAACATGGTCTGTCCAAGACCCAGGAGCTGTGACACACCGAGGGGCTTTAATGTCCGTCACTCCAAATCTTTGTTGTGACGAGACAAAAACCCAGGAGCATACACTCACGTGACAACCCCAGTACAAAAGAAAAAATTTAAAGGAACAAAAGCCGTCTAGTTAAAGCTTGTAAGTGTAGTTCCTAAACTGTCTTGAAGAACAGTTAGTAATTCACTAGTTGGAAAGTAGGGTATCAGGGTAACAGGATTTTTGCTGTAAACCTCCTGCCTGTCACATCTTTGTTTCTGTGTTTGATCTTCTAGACATCTAATTGTTGAAGAAAATTGCCATACTCTTGATCTATAAATGTACAGAGGTAGCTTATAATTTATAACAGGGAATAAATATCAGAGTTTCCATTTCTGTTTTAATAGGAAATGAGAACATTTTTCAGGTACCCTAAAAGTAGAAGTTCCTCCTAATACTACCCAGGCTTTTCATTGTCAGCTCAAATGCTGGGCTGGGGGAAACCAGTGGAAACTCTAGAGTGTGAGCTTTTTTCCTTTCTAGCTCAAACTTTTGAATAAATATTGGGTGGAAATAAAAGGACCAGTTAATAAGCAGGTTGTAGTTTTTGCTTACAGGAGGACCTCAGTCTTTTTACTTCTTGTGGACTTAGAGAATAGTTTTATTTAGAGAATAGTTTTAATAATGTCACCCGAGTCACTTTGACCATCTCTAGGAACCTGAAGAAAGTAAAGGAAATCAGTAGGCCATTCCGGTATGACCTAAATCAAATCCCTTATGATTACACAGTGGAGGTGATGAATAGATTCAAGGGATTAGGTCTAGTAGACAGAGTGCCTATAACACTGTATGGGAGGCAATGACCAAAAGCCATCCCCAAAAAAAGAAATGCAAGAAGGCAAAGTGGTTGTCTGAGGAGGCTTTACAAATAGCTGAGGAAAGAAGAGAAGCAAAAGGCAAAGGAGCAAGGGGAAGATATACCCAACTGAATGCAGAGTTCCAGAGAAGAGCAAGGAGAGATAAGAGGCCTTCTTAAGTGAACAATGCAGAGAAATAGAGGGAAACAATAGACTGGGAAAGACTTTAGATCTCAAATTATTTCAGAATAACATCTTCTGCTTCAGTGACTATGCTAAAGACTTTGTGTGGATCACAAAAAACTGTGGAAGATTCTTAAAAAGACGAGGGTACCAGACTACGTTAGCTGCCTCCTGAAAAACCTGTGTGCAGGTTGACAAGCAATAGTTAGAACTGGACATGGAGCAATGAACTGGTTCAAAATTGGGAAAGGAGTACATCAAGGCTGTATACTGTCACCCTGCTTACTTAACTTATATTCAGAGTACTTCATGTGAAATGCCAGACTGGATGAATTGCAAACTGGAATCAAGATTTTCGGGAGAAATATCAACCAACCACAGATATGCAGATGATACTACCCTGGCAGCAGAAAGCAAAGAGGAACTAAAGAGCTTCTTGATGAAAGTGAAAGAGGAGAGTGGAAAAGCTGGCTTAAAACTCAACATTCAAAAAATGAAGATCATGGCATACAATCCCATCACTTCATGGCCAGTAAATGGGGAAAACCGGAAACAGTTAGACTATTTTCTTGGGCTCCAAAACCACTACAGACAGTGACTGCAGGCTTGAAATTAAAAGACGCTTGCTCCTTGGAAGTAAAGCTACGACAAACCTGGACGACATTGAAAAGCAGAGACATCGCTTTGCCGACCAAGGTCTATGTAGTCAAAGCTATGGTTTTTCCAGTAGTCATGTGTGGATGTGAAAGTTGGACCATAAAGAAGGCTGAGCACTGAAGAATTGATGGTTTTGAACTGTAGTGTTGGAGAAGACTCTTGAGAGTCCCTTGGACTGCACAGAGATCAAACCATAGAATCCTAAAGGAGATCAGTCCTGAATATTCATTGGAAGGACTGATGCTGAAGCTCCAATACTTTGGTCACCTGATGGGAAGAGCCAACTCATCAATACTCACTGATGCTGGGAAAGGCTGAAGGCAAAAGGAGAAGGGAGGCCACAGAGGATGAGGTGGTTAGCATCACTGACTCGATGGACATGAGTTTGAGCAAACTCCCAGAGATAGTGGAGGACAGAGGAGCCTTGAGTGCTACAATCCATGGGGTTGCAAAGAGTTGGACGTTACTTAGCAACTGAACAACAACAATAGGAACCTAACACCTGAGAGCACCATGGAGGCATATTTGTGCTAGCATTCATGGTGGTTGAGTGCTAACCAGCCCAAAAAATCTCTCTCTTAGATTTTTTTCCCCCCCTGAGTCAATCTATTGATATGTAGTAAACAATAATTTTGGCATAAAGCTATTATTTTTCTCCAGAGAATGAATTTCATTAGCATTAAAAGAGGTAGTTTTTTTTTTTTTTTTTTTTTAAATAAGGATCTTCGATGATATCTAAGGGCTTCCCTGGTGGCTCAGTGGTAAATAATCCACCTGCCAATTCAGGAGATGCAGGTTCAATCCCTGCATCAGGAAGCTTCCCTGGAGAAGGAAATGGCAAGCCACTCCAATATTCTTGCCTGGGAAATCCTGTGGACAGAGGAGCCTGACAGGCTACAGTCCATGGGGTTGCAAAAGAGTTTGATACGACTTTGCGAAGCTATATACATATTTATATATATAGGCTTTCTAGGTGGTGCTAGTGGTAGAGAAACCCCCTACAATGGACAAGAGGTAAGAAACATGGGCAGAAGAGCCTGGTGGGCTATGGTCCATAGGGTTGCAAAGAGTGGGACATGACTGAAGCAACTTAGCTTGTACATATATATACACGCATCTATATGTATAATGTATATGTATATATACATATGCTTTGTATGTATTTTGTATATATAAAGGCTTTTATATTTTATATATGTTATATAAAATACACTTAAGCACACACATATATAAATCAAAACATATTTTTATTCATCTGTATGTGTGTGCTTAAATATATATGTTTATACACACATACAAGCTGGGGAGACAGTTAAAGAGAAACAAATTGTTTAGCAATTGCTCGAACTTTCCAGCCAAAAGTTCCTCCCGGAGTCCCTCCTGCTTCCATATTCTGTTTCTTCTTGCACTCATTAATTATTTATACCAGCTATACTCTTCTGTGCCAGAGATCATTTTCCTGATTGATAGCATCTGGGGCTCTCCACACAAAAGTATTTTAAAGGCTGTATCGGGAAAGATGATTTTTTTTTCTTTTTTCTCCTCCCTCAATTTTTAATAACCCTTTGATTCTACAGCTAATAGCCTCCCTCAGTTCCCCGTTTGTTGATTCCTACTTCATATTCTTGGAAGAAATGTCCTGGGAATATGCTATTTCCCATCTCTTTGAAGATAGCAACCTTTTCTTTCTCAGTCAGTAGAAATATTGATAAAAGTGAAACCACACCTAGTAGGTGATGGGAGTTGCCAATACAGACTCCCCATGAGAAGGCAAATTTTAGACAAAATTAAGGGGACCAGGAGGAGTGAATTAAACTAAAAATATGAGTGCATTTTCACTTTTATCTTCCTCTTATCTCCTTTCTCCCCCCCTACCCCAGACATTTTGTCTAAGTCTTTAATTGCCATCTGCACCCTAATTCATCACTGTTAAAATGCCATCCCTAATCTAAACCACCTCTCTGAGCTAGGGATCTGACATCTCCTATTGGTCGCTCGGGATGTGAAAATTCAGCATGTTCAAAACTTAACTCTTGCTCTTTCCTGCTACCCAGGTTCCCCTGTGCTCCTGGACCAAACCTTTCTGCACCCAGTCCCTCAAGTCAGAGCCTCTTCTCTCCTTCACCCTCACCATCCTTAACGAATCCTGATGCTCTTACTTCGTGGGCTTTTTTCCTATTTGACTGTTTCCTTGTATCCCTGGTCCAAGCTTCAGCCGCCTCTCACCGGGACGGTTATAGGTGTCTGTCTCCTGCTGCTGCTGCTGCTGCTGCTAAGTCGTGTCCGACTCTGTGCGACCCCGTAGATGGCAGCCCCATAGACCTGTTCTCTACCCTGACTGCTGCTATTTCACAGGATTGTTGTGCTGTTGGTTTCAAAGCTCAAATCTGAAATGTGTAAAGGTTCCCCATTCCTTTGAGATCAGAGAGATTATCCTTTAATTCCTAGTCTTCTGAGCCTGGCCCTCAAGGCTCACGCACCTCAAAGCTTTTCCTGCACAGGGTAGTGCCCTGGGCCCCCTGCCTCCAGCCACGTTGCACAGTCTCTTCTCTCAATCTGCGAACATTGTCACGTCCCCAGGGCCTTTGAAAGTGCTCTCACCTGTGCTAGCATCTATCACAGACACCTCCTTCTCTCCTGCTATGCCACTCCCAGACCTCATGAATGCTTGTGTTATACACCTTCGGAGCCTGTTGTTTCTTTTCTTCAGAGTGCTTACTCACCATAAACGATATATCATTTCAATGACTATTAACTAAAATCTAGGGTCCATGAGAGCAGGAACCTGTCTGCCTTTCTTGGCATTTTCAAGTGCTTAGCAAGGTGCCTGGACTATACATTTGCTGAAGAAATGAATTTGTTATAACTTTTGTAGAAATATATATATAATTATGTATATGGTTATATATGAGTCTCTCTAGATCAAGTACAAGTAGATCTATCCTACTTGTACTAATAGAAACATTTCACATGAAACTGATCTATTTCTTTCAGAAGTTAAAACTTGGTCACTCTCAAGATATTTTGCTTCTCTGATGTCATAACTAAGGAAATCATTGAAGAGTTTGGTGCCGTCTTTCCTGAGTTATTTCATTTGACCCTAATAGCAAAGATGTGAGTTACAGCCTGTGGAGCACTGCAGTGGTTTGCCAATATGCACACAGATCTATTCATGATCAAAGCTTGAACCGTGTCTTTTAGCTCCAAGTCCAGATGCCTCTGTGGTGCTTGCTGCTGCTGCTGCTGCCGCCAGGGTGTACCCCACAGAAATGTTTTTGCAGTTGTATTCATTTATCATTTGCATATCATGTTCTCCTGTATTGAACGGGATGCCCCACATGCATTCCCATAATGTAGTGGTCCCTGACCTTTTTGGCACCTGGGACCAGTTTCATGGAAGACAGTTTTTCCATGGACCCGGAAGGGAGGGAATGGTTTGGGGATGATTCAAGCTAATTACATATATTATGTACTTATTTCTATTATTATTATTACATTATCTCCACCCCAGATCATCAGGCATTAGATCTTGGAGGTTAGAGACTCCTGCCATAATGGACCTTGGTTTCTATAGTCTTAGATCATCATTTTTTCCCTCTACTACTCACACTGTGGTTTGCTTTTTAAGATAATTATAAGTCTAATTTATGCTGTAGTATCAGGTTCTATTTAATTGATTGCCTGATGTCATCTCTGAAGCTGGGGGTATCTGCCTTTACCCTCTAAATATTTATGTTCTTATTGACTTAAACGTGACACCTTGACCCCATGGATTTATCTTTTCTTATTCTTGATAGTAAAGACATAGTAGGAGAGACTCTACATGATGGAAGAGAATGGAAATAAAATATCACCTGTCAAGAGATATTAGCACATTTTGAGAAGAAAGTAGATGGAAGAATGGTACTTGAGTTGGCAGCATGGAGGAGGCTGTCAGCTAAGGTGCCAGCAGCAGGGAGAGCCTATGAAACCAACAAGCCCACAGGACTTCTGATCGTTCTGGGCTCTGAAACACCAGCTCAGGGGAGGGAATAGGTGAACCGCGCTGGCTGGAAAGGGGCACAGAGTGTAGGTTCATTCTCCCCTGTCTCGAACAGCTTGGTGATTACTTTCCAGGCCAGAGATCGAAAATTCTCTGGAAATTCAAAGCCATTGCTCCAGAGAAAATCGAAGGCAGAACGTTTAATTATTCAATCAAAAAATAATTATTGAGCTCCAACTATGTTCTAGTCATTTATTCCAGGCACTATGGACAGGACAGATTAACTATCTCATCATTCACGGAGCTTATCTCCTAGTAGAGAGAGAGAGAGAGAATTAACACAGAAAGAAATAACAACTAAACAAAACCAAACATTAAGTAATACAATTGATAAAAGGTAAAAGAAATCTAATTTTCAAGGGGTATAAATGCCACAAGATAACATCGCATCATTTTGTAGCCATTTTCATCTTTGATGAGGGTGTAAATATCTTCCCCAGAACCACTTCCCCTTCCCTTCCCCCCAGGGGACTTTGAGTTTTGTCTCATTGGCTAACACTGTTAGATGCAAAGGAGGCTGGGAAAGCCTCTATCAAAGAGGAGTGGGATGGCTGTGCTGGGCTTACCCCTAACAAGATTCATCTTGCAGCTGAATTGGGACCAGAGTGAAATGGGATTCTTTTGTCCAGAGAGAAAAAAGGACTTCTATGGAATCAACTGACAGTGTCTGCCACAAACTTACGTCTGACCTTTTGTTGGTTTTCAATGGTCCTTTTGTTGGTTTCTTTCACTTCTCTTGAAAATCCAGAGCCTACTGTTAATCATATGAGCAGTACAGATAGTTTTCAAGACCATGTACCTCTGGAAGCTGGGTGAAGGAAGCAGGATGTTGGTAAGCATTCAGAATTCTGTTGGTTATTTGCCATCATTTATTTATTCAGTACAGATGTTTATCCAGTGCATCAGGCCCTTAGGAAACAACTTAAAAATAATTGTTAATGTTGGTTGCACTCTTATTATCTGCCCGGCACTATTTTAATTATTTTACAGATATGAACTCACGTAACGTTAACAACAATGCAGTGGAGAAGGTACTACTATCAATGTTCGCTTACCAGTGAGAAATTGAGGCATGGGTTCAGTAACCAGTCCAAGGTCAAGTATGGATGTGGACCTAGAGACTCTGGTTCTGATGTCCATGCACACAACCACTAAGCTGGCCTACTGAGAGGATAAGTAGCTAGTCTGTGGAATGCCAAATGAACACAGCAATAGATAATAGTATGATTTTTAAAAAGGAATTAGCTGTATAATTTTCTGTGGTTATCCATTTAATTTCCCTGAGATTTTGGTTTACATGGTTCATTTAGTTAGCCTTTAAATATTGTCTAAGCATTAATCAAGGCTTCTTATTTCTGGACTTCTAAATTCAAGTTATTCAAAACAGTTCTAGTTATTTCACAGGCTCAGAAAACCATCCTGGTGATAGAGTCCCCCTTCATCCCCCTCAATAGGGTGATTTTTTTTTTTCTTCTATAATATTCCCTGTGATCCTACATGGAAGGGGCATTGTTATCTCCATTCTATTTAAAGCAGTGAAGTAACTCTCACAAGGTCACATAGCTAAGAAATGGTGTCAAAAGGTTTGCTGCCTCAAACCCTGTGCTGCGCTTTTTCACGTGAGCTAGTGCTCAAATCCCAGCTCACCACCAATTAACTGAGTGACCTTGAGCAAGTTATCCAACAGTTCTGTGCCTGTTTCATCATTTGTAAAATGTGTATAAGAATAGCCAAAGATGAGGATTAAATGAGATAGTTTTGCTTAAAGTACAGAGAATGTTACCTGTTATACACAAAACATACCCACTGCTGTACCTGTTTTCCTTTTCCCTCCTGGTATGCTAATTGGGACATTTGTTTGGAGAAGGGACTTTAGTTTTTCATCCTACAGTCCTAAAGCTCTATAGCCCCATGTGAAGAAAGAGTTAGTCACTCAGTCATGTCCGACTCTTTGCAGACCCCACGGACGGTAGCCCACCAGGCTTCTCTGTCCATGGGATTCTCCAGGCAAAAATACTGGAGTGGATTGCCATGCCCTCCTCTAGGGGATCTTCCTGACCTAGGGATCGAACTCAGGTCTCCCATGTTGTGGGCAGATTCTTTACCATCTGAGCTACCAGGGAAGCCCCAATATACCTGTACATATTTGCAAAGCCAACTGCTTTTTAACTCAACTCTGTCTATGATCCACAGAGGGTCAGCTGCCTATTTTCCCATATAGATTAATTAAAGTGGTTAGTACTAAAAGTAGTGAAATAGGGTATCTTTTTAAAATCTGCCTGATGATGAAAAGATTACAATTAGCAAAAAAAAGCCCTGTTGTCTTTATTATAGAAACTATTATTTTATAGGAATATTGCAGATAAAGCTTAGAGAAGTTCCTTTAAACGTAGTGAAATGCAATTATGAAGTCATTTTTAACTATGTTTAGAAACACTTTGAAGAATTTTACTCATTTAAAAATAACAATCAAATAACAAAATTTCCTTCGAAAGGAATATGATACACCATTACAAGAAGCAATCAGTTTCTCTCTGAGCTACCTTGGAGAGGTGAACTGCTGAGAAATGTTTAACATATAATCCTTATTAAAGAAGTAAATTGTAAGTTGTAAAGATGGTTGAGCTTCTGAAGATCAATAATTAAGGTTTTGAATGTTGCCTGTTTCTTTTTAAAGGTAAGTAGGCAGTTAATAATACAATTCAAGAAACTAATCACAGGAATTCATTCTTTATGCTGTTCAAATTATAATCTGATTTTTCAGCTTCTGATTGGAGAGAAATAAGCAAGAGGACATCAGCAGAGAGGGAAAAGTAAATATATATATATATATATATATATATATATATGTAGTTTTTTTAAGTTGGTGCCAGTGTAAATGTATTTCATTAGCTCAGTATTTCTCAAAGTATAGTCTGAGAAGCCCCTGGTGGTTGCCAAATTTCTTTCAGGGTCATTATATCTATATATTTATATTTATATCTCTGAATCACTTTGCTATACACCTGCATCATTGTAATTCAACTATATTTCAATAAAAAATCAAGACACTGAAATATTTATAAACTGTTTATTATGTTCTAATCCTATTAAGATGTAATACTATATGAGATATATGAATATCTTAATATGTTAATATAATATTCCCAGCAGCCTTGAGCTCTGCATTCTGTCTTCATGCTTCAGAGGTAAAGTTACTTGGCCTAAGTCATACAGCTAGCCAGAGGCACTGAAAGGACTGACCGCAGGTGTGCCAACTTCGTTTCCTGCTCTCTGCCCCCAAAACTCTTCTGCATTCCTCCTGGCTCTGGCCAGGTGATCATGCAGAGGCTGTGACAGGTATCACTCATCCAGTGAATTTAGTCTAGACAGGTCAACAAGAAAGAAGAAAGAAGACAACGAGGAATTCTAGGTGTGGGCGGCAGGCGGGATCTGTGTCAAAGTCAGGTCAGAAAAGGGCACTGGAAGGGCTTCCCAGCTGGCACTAGCAGTAAAGAACCCGCCTGCCAATCCAGGAGACACAGGAGACGTGAGTTCGAACCCTGATTTGGGTAGATCCCCTGGAGGAAGAAATGGCAACCCACTCCAGTATTCTTGCCTGGAGAATCCCACGGACAAAGGAGCCTGGTGGGCTACAGTCCCTGGGGTCACCAAGAGTCAGACGTGAACTGACGTGACTTAGCAGCAGCAGCAGAGATGGATTGATAAATTGTGTCCATGAGAAAGGCAGGCCATTCCCTGACTTCTTTTATTGTCTTTGCTTGTGAGGCAGGACAACTGACTGGTCAAGAAGGGAGGACTAGAGCTGGGCTGCTCAGAGTTGAGTCCCGGTTCTTTTCCCCCGGTGCTGCGCAGCCTTTGGAAAGTGGCTTTGGAAAGTGGCTCCCTGTCCCTTAGCTTTCGATGTCAACTGAGCGTGATGATAGTATTCCCACCTACCTCATAGGATTGTCTGAGATTAAATGAATTTCGAAAATAAACCCTTCAGACAGTCCCCTGCCCTGAGTATATTCTAAGTTCATCTATATAAGTATAAGCAATTTTTAGAACTGATGACTATCTGAGACTCATAAATATTGATTGGGAACAAAACTGATAAATCCAAGTCCCAGCGGAATGAGGGGCAGGGCTGTTTGGGGAGACGGTGCTGAGTGGCTAGCACACAGGCTCTAGAACCAGACTTTGGCTTCTCAGTGGGTCTCTGAGCCTGGATTACTACCTAACCTTTCTGTACTTTCGCTTGTTCTTGTGTAAAATGGAAAAGATAAGAGTTAATTAATCAATTATGAAAAGCAGTGAGTTCATGAATATAAGCTGCTTAGATGAGGGCCTGGGCCATAGGAAGTCCTCGACTAAGTTCATACTATAGAATCAAACTGTGCCTTTGGTGATTGGAGAACAAAAGTTCAGTCTCAAAAATCAGTGGAAAAATTGACAAAAATCTTAGCACTTTGACAATAGGCTTTTAAATAGGGTCTTTCAGCATAATAAAAACGATGAGGAAGTAGGGCTCCCATCATTTGCACACAAATGGATAGAAAATGTATGAAATGAGGTGAAAGTCACTCAGTCCTGTCCGACTCTTTGAGACCCCATGGACTACACAGTCCATGGAATTCTCCAGGCAAGACTGTTGGAGTGGGTAGCTAGCTGTTCCCTTTTCCACGGGATCTTCCCAAGCCAGGAAATGAACCCAGGTCTCCCGCATTGCAGGCAGACTCTTTACTAACTGAACCATCCGGGAAGCCCAAGGGTAGCCTATCCCTTCTCCAGGGGATCTTCCCAATCCAGGAAGTAAACTGGGGTTCCTGCGTTGCAGGCAGATTCTTTACCAGCTGAGCTACCAGGAAAGCCCAGAAAATGTATAAAAAGGGCATATTCTGTGTACGGATTCTTGAGAGAAAGAGCCAGTCTTCTTTAGCTGAAGGCCTCTCTCTGTCGCAGGAAGGGGACAGGGCTAGCCCAGGGTGTGGTGAGAAAGTTGGACCTTCAGAAGGTAGGAAGGTCCCTTTGCCACTGTGTCTTTTTTCCTTTCTTTGTTGCTTTTTTTCTTCCTCCATCCTCCACCATGTTGCAAAGCATAACATCAGATCCTTAGGACTGGAGTCTGGAGACCTGAGTTTTGTGCCTGATCTGCTGTCAACCAATAGTGGGACCTGGGAGAAGCCACTTGATCCCTAGGGACCTCAGTCCCCTCATCTGAAAACAAGAAGGCCAAATTAAGTTATTTTTAAAGACCTTTCTTAGGCTGATCCTGGCAATTTGGGAATTTCATTTAAGCTCCCCAGGAATCTAGGGACTTTCTGGAATGAATTTAGGAATCCAGATGGTCAAGCACAAATGCTAAGCCCCACTCCATCAGCCAGGCACCGGATCCTCCAAAGGAACCATCTGGAGAGTCCCAGGAGCAAAGAACCCTGACCTCCTGGCCTGGCAGCCCTGGGAGGACAGCCCAAGGTGAGTGTACAGGGTCCCGAGTACCGCACACTGAACCAGAAGGCGATTATCTGAACACCGGCATCATTCCCCACGAGAGCATCCTGCATCCTCTTCGCCTCCTCATCAGCACCTCATTCTGTGATTCATCATGTTTTAAAATTAGCTTCTTAATCCCTTTAATATTTTCAACGACTCTGTCTTGAGAAAGGCACCCAGCCGGCACTTAGCTTCATGCAGCCTTTTCACAGCATAAATACCAAGAATATTCTGCCTGCATACCCCTGGCTTCTTCACAAAATCAGTGCATTTACTCATTGCTCTTATTTTTGTTCGTGGTGAAATAAACCTGCATTTTCGTCAAGAAGCTTGGCTTTGAGTTTCTGTAGTTCATTCTTGTTTCAAAAAAAGAATTTCATTTACGTATTTATTTTTGGCTGAGCTGGGTCTTCGCCGCCGCACAGGCTTTTCTCTGTTGTGGTGAGTGGGGGCTACTCTCTAGCTGTGCACGGGTTCTCCTGTGCTGGCTTCTCTCGTGGAGCTCGGGCTCTAGAGCATGGGCTCAGCAGTTGTGGTGCCTGGGCTTAGCTGCTCCTGAGCACTCACACCTTCTTTCTAAACATTCTTTCTGGGAATTGTCTCCACTAACAGCGTCGTATCCCCTTTAAGCAGTTGACTTCCAAATCTTATATTTTGATATGTAGATGTGGTTTTCATCAGCTAGTAACTTCTATCATTCACTAGACATTGACTGAGCATCTTGAATGGTGTCCCGTGTTGGTGCTAAGGATGTAAAGATGGTTGACTTTTCTTTACTTCCAGCAATTCACATGGAGTCTAACTGACGTGACAGACACACACTCTGATAAAGCCAGCCCAGCGTGACAGTTGCTAGGACAGAATACATATTTAAAAAAGATAAGCTGCTCTTGGAACGTAGAGAAATGAGTTAACTAAATCTCTGAGAGCTATCAAAGAAAGGCTTCCCAGATGAGAGGACATGGCAGGTAGGTCTTGAAGTCTGAGTAGGAGTTCGTGAGTGGTGACCTCTAAGTTTCCTCTGCTGCATTTGTTCTGATCTTGTTACTGTTGCCTGAAACTCAGCACGTCAAAAGTCGGATTCTCCATCTTAGTCCCTAAATTATAACACCCACTTGACTTTCCTGTTTCATTATTCCTGCAGTCATCCAGGGGATACCTTTTAGGGATTGTTGTCTCTTTTCTCTCTGCTGCCCTACTGCCTGAGGTCAGTCTGCCTGAGGTTCTTTTCATCTGTCTTTGAAATCATTGTCATATCAATTTTTAGGACCACCATTCTGGATTTCGTCGCTCACCTATTCAAAAATAATGGCAAACTGACATTTGTTTAGTGCTTAGGCTGTGAAGTGTTTTTTTTTTTTGTTAGTGTGCAGTCCCGTGAACTGTAGCCCAGCAGGCTCCTCTGTCATGGGATTCTCAAGGCAAAAATACTGGAGTGGATTGCCATTTCTTCCTCTAGGAAATTTTTCCTGACTCAGGGTTGAACCTGCGTCTCTTATATCTCCTGTATTGGCAGGTGGGTTCTTTACCTCTAGCACCACCTGAAAAGCCCCTTTTCTTTGTTCTCTTCTTCTTAAAACAGTCTGGTGAAATAAATACTGTGCTCTTTTTAATCTCTCTGAAATATACAATCCCGTACTCTGTGAGCTCCTGGAAAGCAGAGATGGATGACATTCTGTTTATGTCAGCATTTTCAGTGCCTCCTGCACTGCTGATTCACAAGCGAGGTTCAATAGATATTGTATTAGGTATCGCTTCCTCTCTAGGGTCTGCACATCTTTATGTGCCCAATAAAAATTATTCGATCAGAAGACATTGAAATTCGGTCTTAAAAAAGACAGCTTCCCCCTTACTGCAGGGCTGGTGCTGTGTCTGCACGCGCTGCTCAGCAATCAGAGAACCCCCTCCTGGTGCTGTGATGGCCACAGCTGCAGAATTCTTGAACTTCACGCTCTCTCAGGGGTTTTGAACATTCATTGCTGTGTAGACACAGAACCACTCCATGTAAATCACTTTCCTTAATTGTGCTACCAAAGACCCCATGTACGTAATAGTTTGTTTATATCGTTCTTAACATCAGACTCAATTTAATTGCTTTACATGGCTTTCAGTGATGCTCTATGATATTACAGACCTAGAGAGTCTGTTTAAACACTTTGGTCTCTCCTGTTTGTTTAAAAATGGTGGGGGGGCGGAGTCCTGTGGCTTACAGTCTGTGCTCCTCATTTAAAAACATAATATCAAATAGACCATTTACAATGTTAATGAAGTAAGGTAATTTAAATCTGAATCTGTAAGAAATCGAAATGTTTAAACCTGACAACACAGGTAGCCAAATACTCTCCTCTGGTCTGACAAGGACTAATTTGTGTAAAAAGAGTAAGTGACTTCTGGGGGGTTGTTATTGTTCTTATGAAATGATAGAACGTAATAGATCCTGCCTTCTAAAGGCAGTTGACTGACATGAATCAAAAATCTATTTAGAAATGTGCTTGACTTTGCAATAACAGTTTATGTTCTTTCTCAGCCAAAATGCTTTGAACACAAATTTCAAAATGCTTTGAAAGAAATTGAGGCATTCTTTCCAAGAGCCCCTGCTGCCATCTGCTGGTTTTTAGGATTCGGCCACAAACTGCTCGATAGAAAATAGATGAAAGGGTTCAGTAATAACCTATAAGGGAAGAGAATCTGAAGAATAATATACATAATATGCATATATACATATATATATCTTTGTAGAAAAGCCAGAAAAGGGAAAAAAATGTAACAACCAAGAACAAAAGATTATTATTTTCAGGAAAAAATCATTTTGTAATTTCATTGTGTTTTTTAAAAAATGAAAGTGAATACTAAAATGAGATTAGACTACAATTACTTAGGGGGAAAACTACCTTTTTTAAAAAAATAGAATCTTGACATAAATATAAAATAAAACAGAAATTTACCCTGGGTCCCAGGGCTTCCATTAGTGGAGTCAGACTGTAAGAAGTTGGAATATATGTGATGTGAAGTTACTCCAAAACAGGCTCCAGAATCACTGTGTGCAGATGAGGGGACGTTAGACGTTAGACTGGTAAGTGTTGGGGGGAGGGAGCGAGGTGATGGGAGATGGAGTGTGGAAAAGTCAGAGCCTCTATTTCACCTCAGGACGGGGTGAAATAGAAGAATTGCTGGAAAGGTCAGAGAGAGGGGTGCTTGAAGTGTCTGCTTTAAAAACTCAGGCTGTTTTTTTCTGATCTAGTCATAATAGTGGACTTTCATCAGCTATAGTATTTAAGATATTTTGTTGAGGTACTGTTAAATTGCTCTATTATCATTACTTTCTTGAAGCAGGGATAATAAAGATAATGGTAATAAATTGTCTCACAGATTTTTCATGTCACATGACATTCAGAAGCGCGGAATTTGGGGACAGAGCACTGACCTTAGCATCAGACTAAGCTTAGCATTCAGACAGCTGGATGTGAGTTTCAGATCCATTCATTGAACAGCTGCATGGACCTCAGTCTTATCGGTGAAAAGGACTTGATAATTAGCTCCGTGCAGGGTTGTAAGAGTTAATCGTGTCTGTGCCTGGCTCTTAGCACTTGACAGCTTTATTCTTATTCCAGTATCTTTAAACCTTCAATACAGACACTTAGAAAAGAGTTATAGCTTGTTTCTCTGAACTAACGCTATCCCAGGGAAAATCAAATATGTTGGATTATGACAATGATATATGTATATAAGGAATCAGAGAAAACAGATGCATGTGTATTTTGCCTCAGCTCCCATGATCTTTTGGGGAACAACAGACTCCAGAAAATGGCCAGAAGGATTAATGGTCACTGGGTAAGAGTTTCTTTCCTTGCAGGATTCACCATAAATGAACAGCTTCTTTTTCTCTGCCCAAATTGACAGGTCCCTCTGACAATTTTATAGAACTAAATTTTAATCTGAGTTCATTTTCATCATCTTTCTTCATCAATTTGTTTCTCTCTCTCTTGCCTTTTTTAATCAGGGGGATTTGAAACAAATCGCAGATCTTAAAGGAGAAATTTTGTTCGGGGACTCTTTGAGAGAAGATATGCAAATTAAATAGAAGGAAATGGCAACCCATTCCAATATTCTTGCCTGGAGAATCCCATAGACAGAGGAGCCTGCCGGGCTACAGTTCATAGGGTCACAGAGAGTCGGACAAGACTGAACCACTGAGCATGCGTGCATGCATGCAAATTAAACCAACAGGGCTTGCAACACGCATGCAAATTAAACCAACAGAGAGAGGGCTTTTATCTCTCCGTGGGTCAAGTGAGGGGGAGAGTGTTTTAGTGAATCCTTGCTTCAAGATTTTAAATTGGTACAGTCTTTCTGAAAAACCATTTGATAATACAGCAAGTCATAAAAAATACCCATGTGTTTTGACAGAGCCCTTCCCATCTAAACATATATTCTAAAGAAACAGTAAGACAGTACTGGACAAAGATTTAGAAATAAATATATTCATGATAATGACAATAGCAAATAAGGGGGAAATAAAAGTTTTGCGGTAGGAGAATGGTTTTAAAATGATGGTACTTCCTACAATGGTAAATGCTGGTAAAATGGTAAAAAAAAAAAAAAAAGATATAAAACTGAAGGTTTTGCATGATCCCAATTCTATAAATAATAAGCACAGAAAATTTTATGGAAATAAGTCCATCACGACAGAAACCATTTTTATTTCAGTGCAGGAGAAAATCAGATGATTTTCATGTTGTTCTCTTTTAAAAAGTCTTTATACATATTCCAATTACTTACCGTGGCAACATATTAATATTACTTTATAGTAAAAATAAAACATTGAAAGATGATGGACTTATTGAGAAAAAGGTACAGTACAATGCTAGATCACTTTTCAACCCTTCCTCATGCTTTCGACAGTCAGATTTCTGCCATCCCTTTTCTATTGAAATTGCTCTTTTAGAGATTGTTGGTGCCTGAAATTTTCAACTCCATGGGCATCTTCGCAGCCCTCAGTTTACTTAATTTCTCAATACATTTTGCATAGTTTATTTGCCCTTTGGGCTTCCCTCATGGCTCAGCTGGTAAAGAATCTGCCTGCAACGTGGGAGACATGGATTTGATCCCTGGGTTGGGACAATCCCCTGGAGAAGGGAACTGCTACCCTTCCTGTTCCTTTGGTATTGCTCATTTTCTTGAAGAGATCTCTAGTCTTTGCCATTCTATTGTTTCCCTCTATTTCTTTGCATTGATCACTGAGGAAGGCTTTCTGATCTCTCCTTGATATTGTTTGGAACTCTGCATTCAGATGGATATATCTTTCCTTTTCTCCTTTCCCTTTAGCTTCTTTTCTTTTCTCAGCTATTTGGAAGGCCTCCTCAGACAATCATTTTGCCTTTTTGCATTTCTTTGTCTTGGGAATGGTCTTGATCTCTGCCTCCTGTGCAATGTTATGAACCTTCGTCCATAGTTCCTCAGGCATTCTATTCCTCCTTGAATCTGTTTGTCACGTCCACTGTATAATCATAAAGGATTTGATTTAGGTCATATCTGACTGGCCTCGTGGTTTTCCCTATTTCAATTTGAGTCTGAATTTGGCAATAAGGAGCTCATGTTCTGAGCCAAAGTCAGCTCCTGGTCTTGTTTTTGCTGACTGTATAGAGCTTTTCCATCTTCAGCTGCAAAGAATATAATCAATCTGATCTCAGTATTGACCATCTGGTGATGTCCGTGTGAAAAGTCATCTCTTGTGTTGTTGGAAGAGGGTGTTTGCTATGACCAGTGCATTCTTTTGACAAAACTGTTAGCCTTTGCCCTGCTTCATTTTGTACTCCAAGGTCAGATTTGCCTGTTACTCCAGGTATCTCTTGACTTCCTACTTTTGCATTCTAGTCCCCTATGATGAAAAGGACATCTTTTTTTAGGTGTTAGCTCTATAAGGTGTTGTAGATCTTCACAGCACTGTTAAACTTCAGCTTCTTCAGCATTAGTGGTTGGGGCATAGATTTGTATTACTGTGGAAACTAGGTATTATACTAGATATTAGTGCTAGAGAGTAATGTAATGGAAACAATGACGGACTTTATTTTCTTGGGCTCCAAAATCACTGCAGATGGTGACTGCAGTCATCTGCTTGCTCCTTGGCAGAAAAGCTATGACCAACCTAGACAGCATATTAAAAAGCAGAGACATTACTTTGCCAACAAAGGTCCATCTAGTCAAGGCTATGTTTTTTCCAGTAGTCATGTATAGATGTGACAGTTGGACTATAAAGAAAGCTGAGCGCCGAAGAATTGATGCTTTTGAACTGTGGTGTTGGAGAAGACTCTTGAGAGTCCCTTGGACTACAAGGAGATCAAACCAGTCAATTCTAAAGGAAATCAGTCCTGAATATTCATTGGAAGGACTGATGATGAAGCTGAAGCTCTGGTTCTTTGGCTACCTGATGCGAAGAACTGACTCATTCGAAAAGACCCAGATGCTGGGCAAGATTGAGGGCAGGAGGAGAAAGGGACGACAGAGGATGAGATGGTTGGATAGTATCACCGACTCTATGGACCTGAATTTGAGAAAGCTCCAGGAGTTGGTGATGGACAGGGAAGCCTGGTGTGCTGCAGTCCATGGGGTTGCAAAGAGCTGGACACGACTAAGCGACTGATCTGAACTGAACTGAACCCACTCCAGTATTCTGGCCTGGAGAATTCCAAGGGGGTCACAAATAGTCAGACACGGCTGAGCAACTTTCACTTTCACTATTCATTTTTTAATACTAGCTTTATTTAGAGGTAATTCACCCTTTGAACATGTACCATCACTTGCTTGTTCTTGGGACACTCTTTTTAAATTGCTATGTCTGTGCACTACCCTGTTTATTCATTCATTGTTGGGGTCATTGGGAGCCATCTGTGTATGAGGCACTAGTTTCCCTTAACTGAACTCTCCTCTTCCTTTTTAGTCTCCTTTGCTGGGTCCTCTTCTTCTGTCCAGCTCTCAAAGGTCAGCATCCTTAAAGCTCTCTTCATCTCAGCATTGTCCCTGATGGCCGGTCTGTGTAGATGCTCTCAACTGTCCTCAGCCCAGTGTCTCTCCTGAATCTTTTCACCCATGTGCACCATCAATACCCAAAACAGATCCACAGCTGAAATCTCTCCACGTCCCTTGCCACCTGCTTCTGTATTTCTATGATGTCCCGGTCCTGCAAGTCAACCATGATCAAAGTTCTAGAGATGCATTGGGTCCAGCTGTTTTCTCTTATTACCACCTCATCTATTTCTGGACCATTCAAGCCATTCCTGTAACCAATGCCCTGGTCCCACCCTCACTGGCTCAGTATCTCCCGAGTGGATAGTGCAGTAGCCTCTGGGAATCCTGTCTCTATCCTCCACGCTGTCGACAGTGTCATCTTCCTAGTGGGAGTCCTGGTTATGGCCCTCTTATGCTCCAAAACCTTTCTACAGAATAAAGCTTAAGCTGCTTGGCTCAGTAATCAAAAACTTACTTGACCTGGCCTCAAACTACTCCTCCAGGCCCACCATAGAGCCCTGTGACCCACCTACAGTCCGACCAGATTTGAGGATCCATGGCCCTGGACACATCCCGTTCATTTACCTATCATGGCGCACTTATTCTCCTCATTCTCTTTCTCCTCCATTTCTGCTAATTAAAATGTAGGCCATTTTCCAAGACCAGTTCAAATGGTCTAGCTTCTAGGAAGTCCTCTGTCATTTCTCTCACCTTTCTCACCTTTACGTTCCCATAGGCATTTATCTGGAAACATCAAGCACTTACCATGTACGCTCTACTAGGCCTTTGCAATTTGTCCATTTGTATTTATCTCTGACATATACTAATAGCAGCCACTGAGCCTCCTTTATCTTTGCATAATTCATGATTCTAGCATAGGACACTATGCAGAATGGCCACTTAATAGATGTATTTAGCCTTGAAAAGGAATTTAGCATTCTGGTGTTTTAAGCTCCAATATGGTGTCTAATACACAGTATTCAGGGCCTCCACTGATTGGCAGATTACCCCCAACTCCCTGCCACACCTTAATATCTCTGAATGTTTTGAAATATAAGCAAGCAGTGCATTACTTAATTACCGAGGACTGAGTGGTTGGCTTCAAGGTCTTAAGATCAGAATCAAACTGATGGAGAAATAACTGTAGGACTGATCACCAAGCTCTGCCTTTGTCCATTTCTGATTCCAGCTTACCAGTGAATCCTGTAGCATTTCTGTTATTAAATGGAGCCTCATTTTCACCCTTCCAGGGGTTGATCCGCCCAGTTTAGCGAGCAGATGTAGTTCAGAGCTCTGCTCTGTAACCCTAAAGAGGCTTTAATTCCTAGGATCCTCTTGTGGTAGCATCCTCAGCAGGTGGCAAAGAGAAAGAGACGGTTCATTTGTTGCTCACCTCTGTATATTCCCAAGTTAAAAAAAAACACCCAATATATATGAAATTGCACTCATACTATTGATTCATTCCAATGGTTTCCTTCAATGAAATCTTCCAATTTAGCTAATCCACAAGTCACAGAGGACTTGTAACTAACTGCTCTACAAACTGGAAGGAATTTCTCATCTAAAAATCTTAGCAGGAAATCCATCTTTCAACATAACTGCTCACATTTCCTAGTTTAATTAGCCTAATTAATATATTTAAGTACTGACTAATTATTATCACGTTTCCAAGTTGTGATCTGTTGTTTAAAGCACACACGTGCATACACACACACACGCACACACACACTTCTGCTTGTCTTTTCATTCAGTCTGTCTCTGAGAGTCTTTGATTCAGTGCTGCCTCTCTCCTCATGGGGGGAATTATTTTTTTAACATGATAAAGTTTATGTTTCTCTTTTTCTATTTCTCTGTTCTGCCAGTATCAGTGAAAGTGCTTTTCTTTAGTAGAAGTTAAATCTTTAATACCGCCTCTTTTATTCATTGCGTCTCAGTAAAGCCACCATTTTGGTTAAGGAGAAAAAAATCCTTTCTTTTATGAAGAAAAAGGGATAAGAGTAAGCACATTTGTGTTTGTGTGTGCATGCCCTCAGTCTTGTTCAACTCTTTGTGACCCCTGGACTGTAGCCCCCCAGGCTCCTCTGTCCATGGAATTCTCCAGGCAAGAATATTGGAGTGGGTAGCCATTCTCTTCTCCAGGAGGTCTTCCTGACCCCAGCGATCAAACGTGGGTCTTCTGCATTGAAGGCAGATTCTTTATCATTTGAGCCACCAGGTAAGCCCTAAAGAGGAGAAGCATCCCAAAGTCAGCATGCAAAAACAGCTCCTGTAAGGATCCCGTCTCCTGCTCCCTGCTTTTGTGGGCACTCAGAATCTGGTCTCCAGGTTCTCAGTGTTATTCTATAGGCAATAACCCTAAGAAGTGGCAGCTATGAGGCTAACAAGAAAAGATAGAAAGACTGCAGATACTCCGGGAACATGGATTACAGGAGAATAGTAACCTGTGGTCACATAATATAAATCTGTTGCACCTAGAACATCAGCCGAGGTGGCCGGGCAGGTGCAGGTACCTGAGTAGGGCTTCTTACCTAAACTGTGTCATTTCCAGGATGCCAAGGATGATGCCCTTGTCCTATGGGAGGACCAGAGGCCCCTGTGATGCCCTTCTGCCTCCTCTGCCCTTACTGTCTCTCTGAGGGCGGACCTGCCAACGTTCCCAGGTTGATGGATTTGTTCATATGTTTGTTGAACACTTAGTGAGTGACAGGCACTGTGCCAGGCATGGGGGTAGGGGGCGCTGCTGTCTCCCTCTCTTTCTCCCTCCCTGCCCAGCTTTTCCCCTCCTTCAGGGCACCCAGCCACTACCACCTTTCAGACAGCTCTGTGTGCTTCAGTGTCTAACATTTTTCCAGCATAAAAATATGCCCAAGCAGGCACCATAACCTAAGTCACTGGTTTAGGTAGGTGGCTGTTCATGGCCCGTATTGATCAACATTTTCTTGTGACAGCCTTTTCATTTGGCTGTGTGGAGCCCATTGATTGGTTGATTGATGCCTGCATTTTGTTCACAGTAGACGTTTAGCTGGATGCACACAGGCAGAGGGAGGAGGACTCTGCCTTTGCTTTCTGAATTAACTCCATTAAAGACAGCCATTATTCTATGTGACTCCTAACTACAGATCTTTTGAACGCTGAAGGATGAGTTGACTCAGTCTAAAGAACAAGGGCATCAAGAGGAGGGGATATGTGTATTCTGTCTGATTCATGTTGTATAGCAGAAACCAGCACAGCATTGTAAAGCAGTTATCATCCAACTAAAATATTAAATAAGAAAAAAAAAAAAAAGAAGAAGAAGAAGGGCAGACCCAGTAGATAACTGCACAGGCTTTGAGGACAGACTTGGCTTGAAAACCCAGCTCTGCCACTTCATAACTGTCTAACCTTACAGAAATCCTTAATATCTCTGACTCTTGGTCTTCCATGTGTCAAATGTTAGGAGTGTTAGAATGTAGGAAAAGTACATGGAATAAATGTTCAGTAAATAGTAGCTAACATTAAAATAAGAAATAAGCATTCTTTGATATCCTTATTTAAATATTGAAAGGTCACTAAGAATTCTTTAAACAGACCATATGATTCATAGGTGAACAGAATTATAACAAATTCTTCTCAGTGTTTCTTAGAAATTTTCGGCACCTTCATGTGAGTGAGGACTTTCCTGAATATCCCGTTCAGCTCCTGGCTGATGCTTTCCTGAGGGATGTTTGGGCCACCTTGAGTCAACACCACAGATGCTCTTCACTCCGTTTTCTGTCACCTTCCAGCCCCTCCATCCTCAGCCTTTGCAGAGCAACGCAGGTCTGTGACTTTCCTGACAACCCACCAGATTCCTCCCGAATCTTAGACTCAGCCAATGACTTTGCCACCTAAAAACTTAAGTTTACACATGGTGGAGAAAGATTTCAGCCAGAAGATAATAGAATTATATCATATTTTGTTATATGGGTCAAGGCCTTGGTCCTGGAGATGGTCTATTACATTAAAAGTCTGCCTTAATAAAACAAAGCAACAACAAGCAATGGAAGCTGTATTCTTTTCAAATTCACTGGAAAGTTTAAAACTTGCTGTTAGTTGGCATGACCTGTGTTTCTTTGACCATTAGGGTGCAAGCTGTTAAGACTGTTTCTAAATGTTAAAATCTCTCATAGAAATACATTCTTCAGTTAGCCCATCGGAAAGGTCCTGGAGGCAGCTTTGCCGTAGTGGGTAACTTTAGACTCATCATTTGAAATCCAGCCCTTAGTCCCATCATTTGTTGAACGATCAATGCCAGAAACATATTAACAGCAGAGAATGAGAGCTCTGATAGCTTCTAGGACCTCCCATTCACCTGGCATTTACTCTGAACTTTTCGTTATTGTGGTAAAATACCTATAACATAAAATTTACCGTCTCAACCACTTTAAAATGTACTAAGACCATTCATGTTGTTCAACTATCACCACTCTCTATCTCCAGAGTTTTTCATCTTCTCAAACTGAAACTTCATGCCCACTGAAACTAACTCCCCATTCCCCCTTCATTCACCACCAGCCTCTAGCAATCTCTATTGTACTTTCTGTCTCTATGAATTTGAGTCCTCTGGGTCCCTCATATATATATGAGATCATACAGTATTTGTCCTTTTCTGTTTGACTTATTTCACTTAACATGAAGTTCTCAAGATCCATCCATGTTGTAGTGTATGTCAAAATTTCCTTCTTTTTAAGGCTGAATAACATTCCATTGTAAGTATACACCATATTTTGTTTATCCATTCATCCAGCCTCAACAGAAAATATTCTTTGTGTCCTTCCGAAGGACCATAGACTCTTCTCACTGCTTGATATTTGAAGTAGGTGTCTTCAGAAGATTAAAATGTTTGTTCAAGATTACACACTAAGAAATGGAGTTGCTGATGAACAAACTCAGCCCTGTGCGTTCCCTCCTACTGTGGGCTTCCTGCGTGCACCAACCACCTTTCAATTACTGTAAAGATTCCCAACATCTTAAAAGAACTTTGAAAACCCCAAATTGAAAAAAATCTTAAGATCATATCACCCTGGTCGACACTGCACATTTTCCAACTAATATTAATTACTGTGCTTTTGAATTATTCAAAGATTTGCTCTATAAGTAGGATTTTTCACAAAATAAGAAAATTGTAATTCCCACAGGCTGCTCTTATAACTCTGCTTCTCATCTGGAACTTCACCTCTGCCGGGCATCTGGGAAATAATTTGGGTACTGTAGTCGCAAGCAAGAAGATGCCCATTGTAAGAGCTGAAATTGTTAGTCACTCAGTCATGTCCAACTCTTTGCAGCCCCACTGACTGTAGTCCACCAGGCTCCTGTGTCCATGAAATTCTCCAGGCAAGAATACCTCCAGAATGGGTTGTCATTCCTTCTCTGGAGACCTTCCCCACCCAGGAGTTGAACCCAGGACTCCCGCATTGCAGGCAGATCATTTATCATCTTTAAGAGCTGAACTGAACTGAACTGTTATTTCTTGGGCATGCCTTTTTGCCTCGTGGCCAGAAGGTGGCGACATACCACGTGCTGTTTCCTACTCTTCAGAAATCTCACCAAATCGTCTTCCTCTTGTCCACTTCAAATATACCACTGAGAATGGGGTCTGGTAATGATATATTTCACATTAACTGGTAGCTTAAAACTTTGTCAAAAGTATTTCACGAACTTGTACATGGAGAAAAAATGTTAAAAGAATGTACGAGAGAGTGAAATGTTGGCATGAAAGTCTGAGTCGTTTCTGACTCTTTGTGACACCATGAACTGTACCATGGAATTCTCTAGGCCAGAATACTGCAGTGGGTAGCCTTTCACTTCTCCAGGGGATCTTCCCAAGCCAGGGATCGAGCCCAGGTCTCCCACATTGCAGGCAGATTCTTAACCAGCTGAGCCACAAGGGAAGCCCAAGAATACTGGAGTGGGTAGCCTATCCCTTTGCCAGCGGATCTTCCTGACCCAGGAATCGAACAAGGGTCTCCTGCATTGCAGGTGGATTCTTTACCAACTGAGCTATCAGGGAAGCCCCCAAATGTTGGCATGGTTATTAATAATTAATAAGCCCTTGAAAGGTGAATAATAGTGTAAGAACAAATTCAGTTTAAATTTTTTATTTTTCTTATTTCATTCTATAATTTCATTCTATAACACTTCTGTACCTACAAAATATAATCTTTGGCTATTGCATTCATATCTGCTTGGAGAATTGTATACTAAATAAAGTGAATCTGTAGGACTCTGGGGTTGCATGAGAACCTTAAAAAATCATTTTTTGACTATTTTTTTCTGCACAAGGAATTCCTAATATTTATGCACAATGCTCCTAAAGACTCCAAGACAACTTTTTCTTTCAAGTAAATTAGTATATGAGCTTCCATGGTGGCTCAGTGATAAAGAATCTGCCTGCCAGTGCAGGAGTTGAGGGTTCAATCCCTGGGTCAGGAAGACTCCCTGGAGAAGGAAATGGCAACCCACTCCAGTATCCTTGCCTGGGAAATCCCATGGACAGAGGAGCCTGGCGGGCTACAGTCTACGGGATCGCAAAATAGTCAGACACGAATTGGTGACTAAACCACAACAAAGCTTAGCATATATGGAATTTATTTGATAGCATAGTTTAAAAGGCATCCAAGTGGCAAATGATCTTGGTTTGGATTTTCAGTTTGATATATCCCTCTAAAATTCATGGAACCTGGAGTGTGTCCCAGAACCCAGGATTTTATGTGATGATTGACCCTTTCTTATCGTCTTGACTCCTTGCATATCAGTAGAAGCGAACATGATGCAGGCATTCTTTTTTAACTTAATCATTCATTTGTTCAACAAGCAAGTATTAAGTGTGTGCTGTCATAGCACAACTCAATGCTATAATAGCAATAATAAATGCGTTTGCATGGTGGTCCTGCCAAAGAGGAGAAATTAAATATTTGTATTAGCATCAGTATTACATGCTTTACTGACCCTTTCATATTCCTTATTTCATATTCCATGTTAGCTCGTTATTCAAAGTGGTTGAATCTCTCAGTCGGGTAGAGCAGCGAGATAGAGGAGCCAAGGAGTTGATTTCCTGCCCTGCGTGGGCTGGCAGCTCTGCTCTGTCTGGCTGGCACAACCTGTACTCTAATCTTAGTCCCTGCCCTAGGAGACCTAGGAGTAGCAGTCGGCATCAATCTGTCACCATTACTGGAAATAGGAGATATTCAGATTATACATGCTTTCCTCCCAGCTGCATCTTCTGTATGTGGAGGGCACCACACCCAGGAAACCCCCCTTTTTTTTACAGTAGAGGGAGGCCAAACTAAACTGCTTAGCTAATTAATCACCATCTTCCGTGGCAGGACAAAGAGAACCCAGGTTGCAGCCTGAGCCAGCTGGTCCCGTCTGCAGTGGGTTGCAGAAGAGCCTGCAGGCATCACAGCTGTTTAGCCCCAGATCGGAGGGCTCTAAACATATAAACAGGTAGCTGGAAAAAATATGTAGAGCAGAGAGGTGAGAGCTGCCTGCAGGGAAGTGATAGGAACATTGTCAAACAGCTTCAGAAAACTACCTTTTCAAGGGAGCTGACAGAGGCCACTGAGAAAACAAAAAAATATTCATGGTTCCAGAAGGACTCTGACCAGAAAATCCTCAGAAGTTGTTTCATAAACAGCTCCCCTCCTGAGAGAATAATAATCATGGATGCTTGAAAATATCAATCCCAACGTACTGATGACTTGGAAAAATCAAAGCTGCTCCTTTCCAGATGGGCAGTTTCAAGGCTGGCATGTACGATTCCATTTTTAACCTGCAATTTCGTGTTCTGTTTATACTCCTTTGGGCAAGGTTTCACTTTTTGTGGCGTCTGCCATCAATCTTTTTCTGTTTTTTTTTTTTTTTTTCCCCCTCTCTCTTAGGAAGGATGCTTCTAAATGTTTGCCCCTCTATAAGATTATGTAATCTCACCCTTATTTTTTATTTAGTACTGGTAAGTTACCCATTCATCTGAAATTATCAGGAATCACCTAACGAAGAGTCTTTGGAAACTCAGCATCTCTGTAGGCCAGTGGCTCTAAGCCTCGGCTGTATCCTGCTCATCTGACAGCTTATTAAAACACAGATCACTGGGCCTCACCCCCTAGGGATTCTACTTTAATATGTTTGCCAAGGGGCCTGATCATTTGCCTGTCTAACCAGTTCCCAAATGATGCTGATTCTGATGCTGCTGGTCCAGGGACCACATTTTGAGGACCTGTAGATCATAGATACGGGTTTCCAAACTTAGTCGTACATAAAATCACCTAAATAACTCACAACAAATACAAGTATCTTGACATTGTCACAAAATAGGACATTAATACAGATGAAATAAAAATAAGAGGACACTACCAGTCTTGAAAAGGATTCGCTTCCCCTAATCCCACCTATATTTTTTAAAATCCTCATCCTTCTAGCCCACCCTCCATGATGCAGTTGCCTACAACAAAAGGAGCTCTTTAATGATTCTGAGCACTCAAATTATTGTATTTTCCCCTGTTCTAACTGCTGTTTGAACATGAAGTTTTTAAAGATAAGGGCTTTGTCTGAGACGTCTTCAAATTATTTTTGGCAACTTACAGAAAACATTTTACAGTGTTTAAATCCTCACTTTCTTGCTTTCTCATAATAAATCAAGAGTCTATTTCCACTGAGATCTTTATTGTTGAGTGGTTGCTGCCTGTGTGGGAAAGATGTAGTTTTAAGAACAGCGGTATACACCGCTATTGACTCTTGACTGGGTTAACCTTGTGCCTAATTTTGTGTCAATTTCATCCTCCTGAGGATACCGAAAGGGAGCTGTTGCTGTGTTGTATTTCTGGCTGTGTCTATAACTCCTTCAGTCCCTTCTCCCCTGATCCCTGGGCCAGTCTGTGGCTCCCTTACCAGACAGCATCGCTGTCAAGGTAAAGAGTCACCGAGTGCCTTCCAGCCCTGGAATGCAATTTAGTTCTAGTTCCAGATTTGGAGGTTTAAGGGTCAATTTTGGAGGTCTCTGCCCCCTTTATTAGGCAGTGACCTAGATTTGGGGACCTAGTTTATGGATATTTATGACTGAATGCCCTGGGGCACCTAATTGTATACTTAATTTCCAACCACAATAGTGTAATTGTTATTTTAGAGAAACTGTCCACTAATTGTCTAGTTTTTTGAAATACAAAGTAATGGGAATGAAGCATAAACTGTCAGGGATGAAAGTGCCCTTATTTTTTATATATAATTTTATTTACTTATTTATTTCTGGCTGCTCTGGGTCTTCATTGCTGCCTGTGGGCTTAGTTGCTCAGTGGTGTGTGAGATCTCCCCAGACCAGAGATTGAACCCGTGTCCCCCGCATTGGCAGGGGGATTCTTAACCACTGGACCACCAGGGAAATCCATGTGGACCGTTTTTAAAGAATTATTGGATTTGTTACAGTATTGCTTCTGTTGTTTATGTTCTGTTTGTTTGTTTGTTTGTTTTTCCCCTCTGAGGGGCGTGTGAGATCTTTTAGCTCCCCGTCCAGGAATTGAACTCTCACTCCCTGCATTGGAAGGTGAAGTCTTAACCATTGGACCACCAGGGAAGTCCCCAAAGTGCCATTACCAACACTGAGAATTCCCTGATCTCTTGTAACCAAGCCATTCAGGGCCCTAGCCTTTGTAAGTAGAAAATGTGTCTTTCCGAGTGTCCATGGTCAAACGTTATGTAAAAGAGTTTGCTAAAATCAGAGCGGGCACTGAAACCTGTTTCTCTCTGCGAATCATGCATTTGTAAGAGCTCAAAGAAAGAGTTGACAGAAACATTTGCTTTAAATTTCTCTAAAACTCTAACAGCTGTCCCTGGTCTCCCATCAGAATCAGGAATGCCAGGAAAGGCTGAGTGATCAGCGAGGACTGGACGAAAGGTTTATTGCTTTGATAAATATATCTGAAGCCTAAAAAAGAAATGAAAACAGGCGCAGAAATATCTGGCAGCATTTAATGAGATTTGGAGGAATGGCTTTAGTTGAGAAAATTAGATAATATATCTGTTTTTTACATTGAGTCTGCATGGAGACCCTTTCATCCAAATTCCCCAAGCCGGTTAGAAGATGGTAGCATGAATCTTCGCCGATGACAGTTTATTGACATGCCATCTTTTATTGCAAAAAGATGTACATTCAGCTATTGTGTAATCTCTGCAATATACTCATTAGAACATAATTCTTCAGAAGACAGAATTGTTCAAATTTTGGGAAAGTACTTTAATCTTGGGATATAGCAAAAGAAGTGAGAACTGTGGTGCAGTCTTATGTGGGTTATTAGCTTTTCTGACAGATTTCCTTGGGAAGCTGATACAGCACTCTGATAAGCAATCTGATTACTGTCATATAATTCAGATTTTCTGGGATCTGCCCTCCATTTATCTCCCAGGTTAGCCTTTGTCTAACTTAGCAACATTCAGCATCCAACAAAGTGTGTGTGTATTACGTTTAGGAAGGAACTGGCAGGCACAAGATCAGTATATCTGTTGCACACCATAGAACTATGTCTTAAAAATGTATTGTAGGGACTTCCCAGTGGCTAAGACTCGGTTCTCCCAGCGGAGGGGATCCCTGGTCAGGGAACTAGATCCCACACGCTGCACCAAGTGTTCGCATGCTACAATTAAAAGCAGATCTTGCAACAAAGACCTGGCTCAGCCAAATAAATATTTCCAAAAATAAAGCGTTTTGAAGGTTCCCTTATTTTGTAGGTTCTATTATATTTCTGGAATACTTTATAGTTCAACCCACATTTAAGAATTGTGTATCAAGCTAGTCAAGGACTCTTGACCTGGCTGGAGGGTAAATGACTAAACTCGAGCAAAAGATATCAACACACACTAAGTTAATCAGTGTGTTAAAAGTGTGTGTTTTTGTTTTATGGTATTTATTTGTAGATCTGTTTTGACCTTAGATGAAAGCAAGAGGTATAGGGAGTTTTGTGCCTGTTTCACTTTGTGTTATACTTATTCAAGTAGCTTGTTGTTAGAAATACTAAGTCTTTGATGAACCTATTTGCAGGGCAGCGGTGGAGACACAGACATAGAGAACAGAGCTGTGGACCCAGCGGGGAAGGAAAGCCTGGGATGAACTGAGAGAGTAGCATTTAAATATGTATATCACCATATGTAAAACAGACAGCCAGTGGGGACTTCCTGTGTGACACATGGAGCTCAAACCAGTGCTCTGTGAAGAGGGAGGGGAAATGCATAATCCTGTGGCTGATGCATGTTAATATATGGCAGAAACCAACATGATATTGTAAAGCGATTATCCTCCAATTAAAAATAAATTTAGATTAAAAGGTAGTAAGTCCCCTCTAAAGTTGAGTCACTGACGTCAGGTGGATGTCAGGATGTGTGTGTGTTAGTCACTCAGTCATGTCCAACTCTTTGTGACCCCACAGACTGTAAACCCCCAGGTTCCTCTGTTGATGGGATTTTCCAGGCAAGAATACTGGAGTGGACAGCCTTTCCCTTCTCCAGGGCATATTCCTGACCCAGGGATCAAACCCAGATCTCTTGCATTGCAGGCAAATTCTTTACTGTCTGAGCCACCATGGAAGCCCCTCTCAGGGTGGAGGGGGTATTCATCCTAAATATAATACTCACACAGACACACAGACACACACACACCCCTGTTGCATGCTGAGGGCAAGTTCTTTTGAGTTTGACATGCCTGGTGTTCTCCAGGACTTTCTCTATTGGAAATTCTGCAAGCCCCAGTTTGTGCAGTGTGCTGTGGTGTTTACTGGCTACAAATGTGTCACCTGTTACGTTGGGCCCTGTTTCTTTTCTCATTAGTCTGTAAGATTTAGAGGAATAGTGCTTTCAACCTTGCAGACATAAAAAGAAATGCAGGTATGGGCATTGCCATCTTTGACACACTGTGATCATCCAGAACAAGTCCATATTTCTACATTAAGTTTCTCGTCTTGATGAAAGCACATTAAACACTCTCATAGCAGTAGTCTTTGACCACTATGAATATGTCTTTGAAACTTCATTCATTGACTGCAGTTTGGAAACACGGGTCTCTAAAGACCTGGGTTTAACATGTGCATTGTTCCTCACTTTTGCGTTTATGAAAAATGTAATACATATTTCCTGTAGACATTTTAGAAAATTGAGGCAATTTAGAAGAAGAATATGAACATTATTTGTAATGCCATCACACAGAGAAAACTGCATTTAATTATCGGTTCTTTCCCTATGCAAATGCATATATATATATATATATTGTTCTATACTCCATTAAAGTTTTTTTTCACTTACCGAAACATTGAGAGCAGCTTTCCAAATTACTGAGAATTCTTTGACAAAAACATTTTTAAAATTCATTTTTCTTGGAGAAGAGTGGCTTTACAGCGTTGCATTGGTTTCTGCCATACAACAATGTGACTTAGCTATAAGTATGTGTGTGTGTGTATATATATATATACATATATATACATGTGTATGTATATATATATATATATATATATATATATATCCCCTCTCTCTTGAACCTCTCTCCCACCCCATCCCCACTGCAGCCCTCTGGGTTGTCACAGAGCCTAGAGGGTTGAGTTCAACCCTCACAGGTTGAGCTCTCTGTATTATATAGCAACTTCCCACTAGCTATCTATTTTTCACATAGTAATGTATATGTTGATGGTAACATTTTGATTGCCTTCAATTTATCAATTGCAAGTGTCTGTCAAAATGTGCTTAATAAGTCACCTATTCTGAATATTTAGATTGTTTCTAGTTTTCTGCCGTCAAAAAATATGTTGTAATAAATGTGCTTATTCCAAAATTCTGGTGCACATAAATGACTCTATTTACCTGTAGGATATTTTCCTAGTATTAGAACTCTTTTTTTTTTTTTTTTTTTGCAGAGAGAATGCAAAATTATAAAGATTTTTGCACATGCTAATTTTATGAATCAAACATGTTAAAATAAATAAAGATGTGGTAGATGAGGAGTTAAAAATAACTGATAGTTGGATCACAGTTTAGGTGATCTTCAAAACCTGCCTTTTCATTATTGTCTACTTTTGGAGAAGGAAATGCAACCCACTCCAGTATTCTTGCCTGGAGAATGCAATGGACGGAGGAGCTTGGTGGGCTACAGTCCACGGGTTGCAAAGAGTCGGACACGACTGAGCGACTTCACTTTCACTTTCACTTTTGGGTAGGGAGAGTAACTCGAAAGGGAAAGTTTTTAACATTATTGTACATTAGTTTGTTTACATGGAAAGCATATATTATTATGTTAAATGAATTAATACATGATCTTTTTGAAATAATTATTGACTCACAAAGTTGCAAAAATAGCACAGAGAAGCCCTGTGTACCCTTCTGCCAGCTTTCCCCAAAGGTAACATCTTACTAAACTATAACACATTATAAAAACCAGGAAATTTACATTGGGATTATTCTATTAAGAAGATTACAGAGTTTACTCAGATTTCACTAATTTTTAGTTACATTCACTGTGTTTGTGTGTGTGTGTGTGTGTGTGTGTGTGTCTATTTGTAGTTCCCTGAAATCTTATCACATGTGGAAAACTGTGTACTCACCACAGTCACTGCAAGGGAACTCCTGGGAGAATCCTCTATAATCATCCCTTCCCATTCCCCAACACCCAGCAACCACTGATCTATTCTCCATCTCTATAATTTTGTCAGCTTTAAAATGCTACATAAATGGAGTCATGCTGCTGCTGCTAAGTCACTTCAGTTGTGTCCGACTCTGTGTGACCCCATAGACGGCAGCCCACCAGGCTCCCCCGTCCCTGGGATTCTCCAGGCAAGAACACTGGAGTGGGTTGCCATTTCCTTCCCCCAAATGGAGTCATACTTGGGCATTTATTGCAAAGCGAAGAAGCTTAAACAACTCTAGAAAATATATCCTAGGTTACTGTTGACTATTTGACTATCAGGGTTGTTGTCATGGGGATCAGAAAGGAGAGATAGCTCTTGGAAATGATGAAAACACAAAAAAATGCCTGAAAGTTGGAAATGTATTCTATTCACTTTAGTATCTCTAGTATCATGGATGGTATTCATTATGTGTAACAGCCTATATGGAACAGTGACTGACCAGTCAGAGCAGACGCCAGCTATAAATGATTGGCACAGCTCTGCCAGTGGACACAGCTGTGTCTCCACTCTGCCTGGTACGTGGTACAGTTCAGTTCAGTAGCTCAGTCATGTCCGACTCTGTGACCCCATGAATCGCGGCACGCCAGGCCTCCCTGTCCATCACCAGCTCCAGGAGTTCATTCAGATTCATGTCCATCGAGTTAGTGATGCCATCCAGCCATCTCATCCTCGGTTGTCCCCTTCTTCTCCTGCCCCCAATCCCTCCCAGCAATAGCGTCTTTTCCAATGAGTCAACTCTTTGCATGAGGCGGCCAAAGTACTGGAGTTTCAGCTTTAACATCATTCCTTCCAAAGAAATCCCAGGGCTGATCTCCTTCAGAATGGACTGGTTGGATCTCCTTGCAGTCCAAGGGACTCTCAAGAGTCTTCTCCAACACCACAGTTCAAAAGCATCAATTCTTCAGTGCTCAGCCTTCTTCACAGTCCAACTCACATCCATACATGACCACAGGAAAAACCATAGCCTTGACTAGACGGACCTTAGTAGGCAAAGTAATGTCTCTGCTTTTGAATACGCTGTCTAGGTTGATCATAGCTTTCCTTCCAAGGAGTAAGCGTCTTTTGTGCCTGGCAAATGGTAAGTCTTAGTCAACTCAGCATGCTATAACAAAAATACTACGTGCTTGGCAACTTAGACAACAAACATTTATTTCTCACAGTTTTGGAGGCTGAGAAGTCCAAAACCAAGGTGCTAGCGTGCCAGCGTCTGGTGAGGCCCCACTTTCTGGTCTGCAGACTGCGTGTTCTTGCTGTGTCCTCTCATGGCAGAGAGCAAGCGAGGAAGCAGGCTCTTGTGTCTTTGCTTATAAAGATGCTCATCCCAGTCGTGAGGGCTCCACACTCATGACCTAATTATCTCACAAATAACCTGCCTCCTAACATTGGAGGTTCGGGTTTCAAAGTATGAATTTGAGGGGGAAGGATACTAACATCGAGTTATTTCAAGGTGCCAAATAAATGTATGTTTGAATGAATGAGGCGTATCCACACTCCTTTATGGATCCTCTCGCCCTTGTCCCTGAGTCTGCCTCTCTTCTGGGTGGTATTCTCACCCTCCAGCCAGATTAGGCTGTAGATCTTTCGTAGCTCTGAAAGTCGTTGTACCAAACCCTGGGGCAGTAACCCTCAGTGTTATGCACTAAAATAAAGAAATCCAATCTATGCTGGGTCCTCCCGCTTCCGTGGACCTTAAATTCAATTTTCTGTTGTCAAGAAAAATGGTTCCAGAAATACGACCAAGATCCAGACGAGAAGAATAGAAAAAGAACGTGGAATTCAATCAGAGAACAAAGACATTCATTGAATCCAATTGAGGGATAAAAGAAGTCTGCGTCAACTTGACTAAAGGTGCAGAATTTCCTCCATCAAAATGAGATGATGAATGGTTTACATGAGCTTATAATAAAAATTGGGGGAAGGTGTAACTTCAAATATATTCTAGAAAGTGTGTGGTATGCAGAGCTGTGAAACTGAGCTCCAGCTGGAAGAACCGGGCAAGCGTCCCTGCTGATATACCACACAGTTCTCAACAATTATGAAAAAATCAGCGTGTTCACCTGGAGATTCAGCTTTGAAAGGCATGATACCCAGATCCTGTGTCTTGGTATTGAATGTGACAGAGAAATAAATGTGTCCTGAGCCTCTGGCCTAAGGAATGTGGCTCACCTGCTAGAGTAAAACTTTCCTCCTTAATTAGGAACAGGACCTTTCAGCCCGTGCAAGATGTTAAAGGAAGCAGAGAGATGATGAAATGAGCCAGCCTTCATGCCCTTAATGCTTTTGTGTAAGTTTAGGAATGCATCTTGTCACCATCAATTTCATTTGTGGTTATTTGTGGTTAAAGGTTTTTGAAATAGTTCGACGTATCAGAGTTATCTGACAAATTCACCTTGAGAGTTTTTATTTGGTGTGCGTAGTTAATGTTAAATGTGTTATTTTGAGAGGAGTAAAAGAATTTGGTTGTGTTTGTAAATTGGTTTTGAATTTTGAGAGAAGCACGTGACACGGCTGATCATCCCTTCCTTGTCGGAACACTTCCTTCACCTAGTTGTTGGGATTCTGCTTCACTCGTGGCCTCTTCTTGATTCCTTGCTAGTTCTTCTTCCTCTTCCCAACTTCAAGTTCAAGTGCCCGGGACTCAGCCTTGGACCCATCTTCCCTCTCTCCCTAATCTCAACCCACCTCATGGTTTTAAACACCACAGAAGTACGGATGGCTCCAGAATGCACGTATCTGGCTGGATCTGTGTCCTGAACTCCTGACTCAGATCTTCATCTGCTCCCTGACATCCCTCCCTGGCATCAAAGCCTCTGGAACTTTACCTCGCTAAAGTCAAACGCATGATTTATCGCCGCCGCCACCCCATCACACCCCGGTGACCTATTTCTCTCCGGGCTTTCCCATCTTAGGAGCTAGCAGCTCTTCCTTCTAGTTGCTCAGGCCAGAAGTCTTGTCACCATCCAGGACTCTTCTTCTTGCAAAATACATCTGGTCTACCTATAAATTCATTTAGTGCTGCTTCCAAATAAATTGCAGGAGGATATGGCAACCCACTCCAGTATTCTTGCCTGAAAAATCCCACGGACAGAGGAGCCTGGCAGCCCACAGTCCATGAGGTCACCAAGAGTTGGACATGGCTGAGCACACATACACACCAAATAAATAATTCATAACATTCTCACCATCTCCACCATCTTCCACCCTGGTCACAGAAAGCCTCCATCGCTTCTCACTTGGATCAGTGTAGCTGTCAAGGAACTGGTCTTCCTTCCTTGCCCTGATCCCTACACAGCCGTGAGAACCCTCCAATGACTGCCAGTGCACCAAGGATGAAAGCAAAAAAAAAAAAAACCTTACAGTACCTGCAAGCCTCCAGGTGATCTTTTGATAGGGAAAATTTAAAAGAAAAATAGAAGGCGTGAATAAAAGTATAGCAATATCTCAATCAGTGAAGAACTTCCATTTAGTGGTTCAGATCCTGAAGAAGCACTTAGATGTAACCCAGGCCTATAATTAGAAATCTGCAACATGAGTCCAAATGTCCTGACTTCTGGAGCGGATTTTTTTTTTTATCCTCTAGACTCTGTTGAGTAATTATATTGCTCTGTGCTTTTATTCCTCTAGCGAACTCAGCCACATTTTAAATGAACGGTCAGAGACGTGGAATTGGCACAGGGAGTCAGGAAAAGTAACACAGGGCTTACTCAGCATATTTGAGTTTACGGAAATGCTAAATCATAGACGCTCCACTGATGTCCCTCTGTTAAGACCTGTTTATAAAGACCTTATTTCAGCACCTTTTTGTCTAGATTTACTGCTGCTGAAGAACAGAGTTCTTAAATTCCACGGTGCTCAGCACCTGCCAAGGACTTAAATCTGATCGCTGTTCACAACATCCCAATATCACATCCTTACCAAGCAAGAGAAGCATCAGCTATTGTTAGAACAACTCGTTCTTTTGAACAGACACTGCTGGGCATTGTCACAAAGCATGAGCCCCGGACAGTTGACGGACAGTTCAGTTTTCAGACATCAGTCATCTTTTATGTCACTTGAGCCTTCAGACTTGAAGTCACAGGCCGAAGGACATAGCATCCAGACATATCCTATTGCCTGCTAAAGAAACAGAGCAAGATCTGTTGTGATGTCAGAGGTTCTCGTTTTCTCTAAAAGTTTGCTGGGAATGTTGGTCCCATTGGAGGTGGCAGGCAGGGTCAGGAGGAGGTACCATCGATGGACTCAGAAAGCAAACAGAGGGCCTTCCCTAATGATCCAATGGCTAAGACTCTGTGCTCCTAATGCAGGGGCCCCAGGTTTGATCCCTGATCAAGGAATCTCACATGTTGCAACTAAGACCTGGCACAGCCACATAGACAAATAAATAAATATTAAAACAAGAAAGCAAGCAGATGGGAGAGAAAATGGAAGCGGTTCCAAGTAGCGGGAGAAGTAGTACGTTGTCTGGCGGCTGGTGGAGAAGCCTGGACGTGCCAGAGAGAGTGTGCTGAGGAAGTCAGAAGTCGGAGCCTCAGAAGATGAAAACCACAGGAGGAGACCAGAAAACCATCCTCTGAGTAGCGAACTGTGACACTTATCTCTGTCCCTGGGATTAGGGGCCAGGGTTCAAGGATTAATGCTAAATAAGGCAGTCGATTGCTTTGTGGGAAATTAGAGTATTTAGAAAAAGCTGTGTGCTGACATGATAAGAAGGGGCCCTCACCTCCCCATCTCTTTGGGGGCAGGAGAGCTGACAAAAAGTGGGACCAGCTCTTGTGTTTATGAACACAGACTACAGGCCACTCACTTAGTTCACTGTCAGAACTGAGCGCTTCATTTGCCTTATCTCAGTGATTTCTTTCAGCATCAAGAATGATAAGATTTTCCCCCAATCACAGGAGTAAAAAATGAAGTTCAGGGACGTTAAATAACTTTCCCATCACTAGTTTGAGCCTTGACTTTAAATTCATAAACATCAACTCCAAAACCCCATGCTAAAACAACATACTACTAGATTTGACAATGTGTAAACATATTGGGAAGAATGTAAAGGTCATCTGTTTCTGTTTTCAGATTCCAGTCTCTGGATTACTTCAGGCTTCTGAGAAAATTTTTGATGGTCTGTTGCAAAAATTAGGAAAGTAAGGCCAAGGTTATGAAATTTTAATGGAATCAAATTTGCTTAGCTTAGAAACCCTTTTTGTTCTGATGTTGTGTCATTCTTTCCTTCTAGGTCCCTGAAAACTGACCTGCCTTTAATGAAAAGATTTTAATAATGGTAGGATTTTTGTTAATGTGCTTAGAAACCTAAAAACTTGGCAACCTCATGTTGCCACTTCCCATGTTTTTTCAATTGAGAAATCCAAAGTTCGTGGGACCAGTGACCCAGTTTTATCTGCTACTCAGCAGTTCTCCACAAGAGACTTAAAAGATGGCCAACTAAGTTTTGTTTTTAAGTTCATTCCTTTTTTTTTTTTTTTTTAACAAAGTCCTTGCTCTGTTGGGAAAAAGATCCTCCTTTCTTTGAATTACAGTCTGTCTTCATCTAATCAATGGTACAACAAAGAGTAAGAATATGCTGTAAGACTTGAAGGCCACGTGTGAGAGCAGACACCACGTGCAATCCCATCCTTCCTCTGTTAGAAACAATGATGGGCTGAGTAATATTCCATTGTATATATGTACTACATCTTCTTTATCCATTCATCAACTGCTGATGGACTTGTAGACTGTTTCCATGTGCAGTGAACTCTGGGGCACATGTGTCTTTTTGAGTTATGATTTTCTCAGAGTATATGCTCAGTGAAATAGTCAGAAAGAGGAAAAAAAATATCATATTTTAACATATATATATGAAATCGAGAAAAATGGTATAGATGAACCTATTTGCAGGGCAGGAATAGAGGCACAGACATAGAGAACTGACTTGTGGACACACGGGGGGAAGGAGAGGGTGGGACAGATTGAAAGAGTAGCGTTGGCGGACACACACTACCGTGTGTGAAACGAATAGCTCGTGGGAAGCTTCGGAATAACACAGGGAGCTCAGCTCGACGCTCTGTGATGACCTAGAGGGCTGGGATGAGGGAAATGGGAGAGAGGCTCAAAAAGGCTGGGAAACATGCATACATATGGCTGATTCATGATGTTGTATAGCAAAAACTAATACAACATTATAAAGCAGTTGTACCCCAATAGTTGTTTTAATGAAATAAAAAAGGAATTTATGCTGGGGAATTCCCTGGCTGCCCAGTGGTTAGGACTCTGTGCTTCCACTGCAGGGGTCACGGGTTTGATCCCTGGTCAAGGATATAAGATCAATGATGCTCAGCCAAAAAAAAAAAAAAGAAAAAAAGAAATTATTCTGTTTGCTTGTCTATTGACTATCTTCCCTGCCTTCCATTAAGTGTCAGCTTCATGAGAGCAGAGACCTTTCCACAGCCTCTAGGACAGTGCCTGGCACAGAAGTGGGCAGTCAGTATTTGAAAAACATGAGTGGCTTGTCAATACAGACATTCAATAAATATTTGCTCAGTTTGGAATGGCTAATTCATCTGCTTGATATTCGTTCAAATATTGGAATATTTGAAGTTAGCTTTCATGTTCCAAATATGTCTTCCTTTACTCATATTACGAATTATCAGTCCCTCGAGTTGCTTGCCCTGTGATAGGGTTTTCAGACTCTTGCTGGTGATCTGTCTTTTGCACCAACTCCAGAGCATACATGAAGTTCCTAAAGCATTGCCCTAAAAGCTAACGACAGGACACCATGGGACTTGGCTAAGGCCAGCTCCAGGAGGTCTGTTCCCTCTCTGAATCTCATTATGTGGCCTAAGTGTTCATTTTTAAAGCCACATCATATGGTCGCCTATTAAGCTTGTAGTTGATGACATCCTCTATGTCTTGGGAAAGTGAACTTCTAGAATTCTTAAGTCTTTCTTGCATTCTTCTTTTTTTTTAAATTTATTGGAGTACAGTTGCTTTGCAATGTTGTGTTTCTGCTGTACAGCACAGTGAATCGTGTGTGTGTGTGTGTGTGTGTGTGTGTGTGTGTGTGTGTGTGTGTGTGTCTCCTCTCTTTTTTGGGTTTCCTTCCCATTTAGGCTACCACAAGGCATTGAATAGAGTTCCTGAGCTATTCAGTTGGTTCTCATTAGTTATTTGTGTTATACAGTAGTGTGTGTGTGTCAACCCCATCACCCAGTTCATCCCACCACCCCCCTTTCCCTCCTTGGTGTCCACGTGTTTGCTTTCTAAGTCTGTGTCTCTGTTTCTGCTTTGAAGATAGATGAGGCCAAATCTTCACCATCTGACGAAACTTAACATTTACGCCCTTTATATCTCATTGTGAGTTTTGGCCTACTGAGATCTTTACATCTTGGCTTTTCTTTTTTTCATTCATTCAGCCAATAATTACTGAGAATCCATGGCCTGACGGCCCCGTCTCCAAAGCCTGCCTCCCCTCTGCCTTTGTGTTACTGCCGACTTGTCATCGCCCTGACCTGCTACAGCCCCCAGAGTTGACATCTTCTAATGCACACTCCTGTGATTGGTAGTTCAATCAGCTATAAACCCTCCACCTTCCATTGTCATCTGGCCCTCCCTGGATCTTAGGATAGAATCAGAGATGGTTTTGTTCGCTCTTGATCTCAGGATTTTAACTGTGGCCTTGGGAACAGAGCAAACTGTTCACTAAACGGATGAGACAGATGGTGACCTACTCGACTGCTCATGTCAGCCTCCTCCACGAGAATGCTCACCTTATAATATACATGCTTAATGCAGAATCAGGTCATAGAAAACAAACTTAGGCTTATCAAAGGGGAAAGATGGGGGGTAGGGTGAGGGATAAATTAGGAATTCCGGAGTAACATACACACAGTACCGCTTATACAATAGATAAACCACAGGACCGACTGTATAGCACAGGGAATTATACTCAGGATTTTGTAATAACATTTATGGGAAAAGAATCTGAAAAGGAAAATATATGTGTGCATGTGTATATATGTGAATCACTTTACGCCTGAAACTAACACTACATTGTAAATTAACTATACTTCAATTTAAAATAAAATGAAGGAAAAAAAAAAAAGGCAGAATCAGGCCCCATCGCCCTTCCCAGATGCCCTGGACTGAGCCATCTCTGGTCTCACCCCAGCCCTAGCCCAGCCTCTCAGCTTCAGTGAAGTTGCTGTGCTTTTGAGATCTCGTTCTGTGCCAGACTCTCCGAGGACCTCAATCGATCCTCGCAACAGCCCATGACGTACAGGTACTGTTATCATCACCATTTCACAAATGAGGTAACAGAGGCTCAGAGCAGTCATGTCACTCACCCAAGGATGAGCATGGGGGAGATGGAGCTGGTTATGCCCCAGCCTGCCCAACTCCACAGAACACACCTCTGCCTCTGACACAGGAGCCTTGGGGTCAAGGCCTGGCTGGCTTTTGCCGCAGCATCTTCACACGGGGCTGCCCTGAAACCCTCTTATCCCTCCACCATGCTTTTGGCCACCGTGACACCCAGATTCTCCACTTGGTCCTTTACATGCATTTCTCACTCAACCTCCTACAAGGGAGCTCTTGTTATCAGTGTTTGCATATCAGGAAATGGAGAAAGTCACTTTCCCAAGATCAATATGCTATCACTCTCACGGCTCCAGGAACCGACTTTACTCTCTTCATCTTCCTGTGTCTTAGTTCTTTATTCCAAGTATTCCCCGACACTGCTTATGGCATCACAGGATCCTCACAGAAATGGGTTTAATGTGACTCAACTAGACTCTGTAAAGCAGTGGAACTTCATGATCATCACATTTTTTGGTCTGAATTTCATTTTATTTATTTCTTGGCTGCATTGTGTGGCATGAGGGACCTTAGTTCTTAGTTCAGCCAGGAATCGAACCTGCACCCCCTGCAGAGTCTTAACCACTGGACTGCCAGGGAAGCCCTGGTGACTTTCCCTGGACTTGTAATTGTAGCAGGCCAGTAACTGACAGAAATGCATTATAAAAACAATTAAAAAGAAGATAGAAAAATTCCAAATGTCATCCCATAGAGAGCCAACCTATAGTTGTGTTTCAGGCAAAGCAAAGTGGAAAGAATCTGTATTGTGGAAGGACCTGAGAGCAGGGGGGATGTTATCTTCATTCAGTGTATCTCATACTCCATTTGTCAGTAATTTATTGACTGCTGACAATTTCGAACAAAGTTGTCAAGTGGACTGGGTTCCCCAGATAGCACTAATGTTAAGGAACCCATCTGCCAGTGCAGGAGACATAAAAGACACGAGTTCCATCCCCGGGTTGGGAAGATCTCCTGGAGGAGGGCATGGCAATACACTTGCCTGGAGAATCCCATGGACAGAGGAGTCTGGCAGGCTAAAGTCTATGGGGTTACAAAGAGTTGGACACAAGAGTGTGAGCAACTTAGCACACACCCACGTCCAATGGATTGAAACAATTTCACAACGTTACAGAATCTGTGGCACAGAGTTTGTCTTTACTGTCCCGGGTTCGTTTCTCGATTCTTCTACTTCGAGATCATTCTCTGGTATCAGCAGCCTTGCAAATCTCTGGTTCCCCAGTGATCGTAATAAAAATAAAGGCTTTTTATTATGTGAGGGAAGAATTTTTCTAGCATCCCCTTTGCTTCTCCTCCAAGATCTTCTGACATGGTAGTGACAGTTAAAGGTTGTTCGGCAATCCCGGTACCCACCTGGAGCATCGCTCCATCAGAGCTTGGCAATGTGCTTGAAGACATGAGCCTCGGTCTCAGTGGAGACAGTGAGGCGGGGAATAGGGACGGGTCCTTAGCAGCCCCAGGAAGGTGATAAAGCCACCACTACTTTATCTTTCTTGTGTTCACAAGCCACGTAGCATCTCCAGCTTCGGAACAGCTTTACAGCAAGACAGCCAACACTAACCGTGCACCTATAGAGTCCTGAGCTATGTACCCAAGTGCGGCAATGAGGAGCAGGTGCTCCAGCCCTGGAGGAGCTGATGGTAGACCAGCAGGGAGGCTGGGACCCAGGCAGATCATTTCAGCATCATCGGTCTCACGGGAGGCAAATGGGCTGGATGCTGTGCGAGTGCTGAGGAAGGCCTCGAGGTTACTTCCTGAAGGAAGTAATTCCTGAGTTGAGTCTGGAAGAATAAATAAAAGGAGGAAGAGGAGACCATTCCAGTGAGAGTGAACAGCGTGGAGGAAACTGCAGAGACCTGAAACATCCCATTAAGCATGCGCTTAGTCATCCAGTCATGTCTGACTCTTCGCAACCCCATGGACTGTAACCCACCAGGCTCCTCTGTCCATGGGATTTTCCAGGCAGGATTCCTGAAATGAGTTGCCATGTCCTTCTCCAGGGGATCTTCTTGAGCCAAGGCCTGAAGCTGGGTCTCCTGCATTGCAGGCAGACTCTTTACTGTCTGAGCCACCGGGAAGCCCCGTGATTTTTCCCTTTCACTTCAGTTTACAGTCTGCCTTATGCCACTGTGTGTGTGTTCAGTCACTCAGTCGTGTCCAGCTCTTTGTGACCCCGCGGACTAGAGCCCGCCAGGCTCCTCTGTCCATGGGATTTTCCAGGCAGGAATACTGGAATGCGTTGCCATTTCCTGCTCCAGGGGATCTTCCCGACCCAGGGATCAAACCCACGTTCCTTGCATCTTCATTGGCAGGTGGACTGTTTATCACCCATTAGGCACAGGTAGCTACAGAACTCTTCTATCATCTGAGTGCAGAGAAGGAACCAGGAGAGATGGAGATGAACCTGGAGAAGTTCAGGGAGAGCGTTGCTTGCCATCTTCCCGTGGGATCCAGATTTTATCTTGTGGCCACAGGGAGTCTTTCAAACTTTTTTTTTTCTTTTAAATATTGTTAGGCAGTGTTTGCCTAACCTTCATCCTCTGGCTTTTTGTTCTCCATTTCCTCGAATAATGTCCTGCCTCTAGAATTTTGATTCATTTGCATGTCTTCATAAGTTTTGCACTTCTTACTTCCCTGTACCAGTTGGAGTCTGCTTTTTCCTGCTTGGATATTATTTATAGTGACAGAAAAGGTGCACATTAGGAGCAAGGTGTTGGAGCCTCTTTTATTAAATGCAGTTCCTTGGCATTGTGTGGGATGTGGCTTATTCTCAGATTGGGTGCCCACTTATTTCTGGGGAGTTGGGTCTCTCTTCTGTATTTTCCTTGGGTTGGAATTGTTCTCCTGTGTTCAAAATATACATCAACAAATTTTTTTGAAGCCAAGTAGTTGGTAGAAAAACACTAGAGGAATTTTGTTTGCGATTTTTAAAAATGTTTTACCAAGGAAAATTCCACACATATAGAAAGTAAACAGAATATGTATGTGAACCCCTTGTAACTTTCATCCATCTTCAACAGTCATCAGCGTGCTGCCAATCTTATTTCATTCATAACTCTACCCACGCTTCACTAGATGATTTTTTCAGTGCTTTATTTGCAAGGTAAAATTACAAATTGGTACATTGTACTAGTGTATATTTGTTGAAAAAAACCCCACATATAAGTGTATACTCACAGTTCAAACCCATATTGTCCAAGGGTCATTTGTAATAGATTCTTTGCACTGTTTGAACACTGCTGGTGCCTGAGTGGTCAGTGTCTGCCCTGGTAGCTGGAGGTGGGTGAGCAAATTACCCTACAAACCCATGTCTGCCATCTAGTGGCCATAGCGAGTAATTTCATTCTGGACCTCAAGGAGAAAGATTTCTTTTACAAAGGCTTTTTTTCATAACATGTTTCCAGGAGGCAATTGTAATGAAATACCTGCTTTCCATTTCCATACACATAGTGTCATATTCATCTACAGCTTGAATTTATTTTGGCATAGTATTCTAGACAACTTTCTGTGTAGTCTCATTTTACTTAAAAACCCAGGATGATTATAGCATATTTTAAACCAAATCATGCCCTTGTGCCACTTTTATTAATAGAACCACTGTAGGTGAGCAATGTGATTTTTCTAAACTCACCTGGAGGTTTTTTGTTTTTTGTTTTTTGTTTTTTGCTGGGTTGGCACCATTTGCGCATACGCTGTTGTATTTGCTTGAGTTCAGGGGAGCACAACTTGTTTTTGTTCTTTTGACAACTGTGATCTGCTCGAGGGGGAGTATTTCTGTGCCACCATAGCTTACTGAGGGGTCCAGGACTCAGTAGACTGTGGTTTCCATTACTTCTAGAGAGGAGCTAGAGAATGGAAATCCCATTTTGACTGGGAATTCTTGCTACGTGGGAGGTACTATCCTAGGTAGTGGTCTAGGTATTTAACAAAGAATATATATCATTTGGGCGTTAGCAGATACACACTGCTATATATAAAACAGATAACCAACAGTGGCCTACTGTATAGCACAAGGAACTATACTCAATATCTTGTAGTAACCTATAATGGGAAAGAGTCTGGAAAAGAATATAGGCTGCTACTGCTACTAAGTCACTTCAGTCGTGTCCGACTCTGTGTGACCCCATAGACGGCAGCCCACCAGGCTCTCCCGTTCCTGGGATTCTCCAGGCAAGAACACTGGAGTGGGTTGCCATTTCCTTCTCCAATGCATGAAAGTGAAAAGTGAAAGTGAAGTCGCTCAGTCGTGTCCGACTCTTGGCGACCCCATGGACTGCAGCCTACCAGGCTCCTTCATCCATGGGATTTTCCAGGCAAGAGTACTGGAGTGAGGTGCCATTGCCTTCTCCGATATATACATATAAGTATATTATATATATATATATATATATATATATATATATATATATATTTATATATATATATATATATGGGCTTTCCATATATATTGTGCTAGTGGTAAAGAACCTGCCTGCCAATGCAGGAGGTATAAGAGAGGCTTGTTCAATTCCTGGGTTGGGAAGATCCCCTGGAGAGAGCATGGCAATCCACTCCAGCATTCTTGCCTGGAGAATTACTATGGACAGAGGAGCCTGGTGGGCCTTAGTCCATAGTGTTGCAAAGAGTTGGACACAACTGAAGCGGCTTAGCATACACACATGCATCTTATATATAAGAATCTATCTATCTATATATCATATATTCTTATATCTGTATAAGAATCTATATATATCAGTAAGAATCTATGGAATATATATCTGTGTGTGTATATATATACATGTGTATATACAACTGAATCACTTTGCTGTACACCTGAAACTAACACAACATTGTAAATCAACTATATTTTCATTTAAAAAAGAATATCATTTAATACACCCAGTCACCTTTTAAGAAAGGGGTGATTGCTATTTCCAGTTCACAGGTTGGTCAGTCAGAGCACGGAGAAGTTAAATGAATTATCCTGGATGTGAATAACTATTGCAAGGCGATCTGATGCCCTACAGTCCCTATCCTCAAACTCACTATACTGCCTCCCACATGAGCAGATAAAAATTGGAAATTATATGTTAGAAAACATAAGCTCATGCCTCTGGTAGGCTATTTACCTTGCTGGATAGTTGCTTCAGCCAAGTGGTCCTTGAAAACATAACTTTGATAGGTCAGATGAAATGTGCCCAAAAGAACTTGGATAGGACAACTGTATGCTATCACCCCTGGTTCAAGATGAACAGGATGTATTGACCTTGATTGAATTTAATTACTGGAATGTGGCCACAGCAGAGAGAGGAATTTCTGTATGCACTGAGCTTCCTAATGGTCATAGCAGACATCACTGGAAACTCACGGCAAATAAAGCTCTTTGCCTATAAAGCAGAACTGGAATACCCTGTACAAATACTGTATAAACGCTCGATACCCCAAAACACAGTTCAGCTTGTACTTCTGTTCTCCACCTGGGTTTGTAGACGGAACACAAATTCATGTTCATTCTTACTGGTTTCATGTATTATTAGCTGGCTTTCAGTTTATAGAGTCTAATTCCAGGAACTGGAGAAAAGCGACAGATGAGAGAACCGAGCTAGAAGAGCAGTCTTAACAGCTGGAAATTGGTGCCCAGAGAGGTTAAGCGGCTTGCCCAAGGTCATACAGTCCATTAGTGGTAGAACTGGAATGAGAATTCTGGTTTCCGGACTCTCCATTCAAAAGAATTGTGTTATTTGTACTACTTGCCATTCTGGATTATTCTTTCTGCTGTTCACAGCACAGAAATCCCAACAGCAGAATACATCATCTGCCTCTCAACATTGTCTGAAATCTTTTAGGGAATGGGATGGAGCAAGACATAGGAAAATGCATTCATATATATATATATATATATATATATATACTTCATTGACTATTTCAGTATTTTCAACATTGCCATGTTTTAATGTGAAATAATTGAAAATATGACTCCAGGTCTCTTAGAGACAAGAAATTTCTGAGGGTAGATAATATTGTGACTGTTTCTTTATAGTGTTTTTCCAGGCACAGAAGTACCACTTTACATGTTTATTTACTTACTCTTATTGTATAGCATTGATCTGCAAGTCAGCTTCTGCTCCATTTAATAATGATGGTATTTTATTCTTATTTAAAACAACTAATATTGTTTAGTTCCCAATGGATAAAGCCTTTTCCAGGCATTATCTCTTTACACCTTCATAGCAATCCTACTAAACAAAAAGGACAGGAGGACTGAATCCCCATTTTGCAGATCGAAAATCAAATTACAAAAGGATTACGTGTCACAGCTGATTAACCAGACTCAGTTCACTTTACTCCTACATCAGTGTTTATGCTCAGCCTCTCCAGCTCTGGTTCTCTCCTGCAGAGAGTTTCAGAATCCTCTGCAAGGCTTGTTAAGCACCAGTGGCTGGGTTTTGCCTTCAGAGTTGGTGGTTTAGCAAGTCTGGGGTGGGGGCCCAGGAATCTGCATTTCTGACAGGTCCCCAGGCAATGCTGGACTGGGGAACATACTTGGAGAACCACAGCTCTAGAGCTTTGCCATAACATTTTTAAACATTTGGCAGATAATCAATCCCTTCTCTGTGATACTGAAAGTCGAAAGACTCTGAAGGCTAAACGTTTTCCCCTGAAGGTTTGTGCAATCTCATTTGGCAGCAAAGCCCGGCCTGAACTGAGGTGAGGCTATTTATATTCTTTCTTTATCCCCTGGTGTGACAGTATATACTGTTTGCTGCAGAAACGTTAATGCGTTGGATTACCGGGGGTGCCTCAGACCTTTCTAGGCGGTGTTCCTTAGCAGACACACTGTAATTCCTTTTAGAATCTGAAAAACCCTGAAACCCAAAACACATTTAGTGCCGAAGATTTCAGATAAGGGACTGTACATTTGTACTCACCTGACAAAACGGATTGTGCTCTTTGCTTTGGATGTTGCAAAAATGCCATTTTTAGATAGCCACAAAAGGCTACATACTTCAACTTATACCTTTTGAGACATCTTTTTGGAAAGGTGTTTCAAAAGCTTCTGTCCTTTAGAAAAGCTGCAGCCTGCTGATCTGTAAGGAAAAGGATTAGGTAGTCCTTCCCCCAGTCACCTGGGAAAAACCCAAGGTCATGGTGATCTGAAATGGATATGTCCTGAAGCTTAATTATATTTATAGGAACACCATCAATAAGGACAATGATGCTTTGGACCAGGCTCACTCTGAAGCTTTGGGTTTTCTACCTGGGAATGGGATGCTGTGAAGGCTGCAGGTTTGGGTGAGGAGGAAGGAGAGGAGGGCTCAGTCATTTTATTTAATAATGAGTCAGGCTGAAATCATGAGACAGTTATTCAGATCTCCCAAACGTCATTTCATTTAAATGAGAATGCTTCTTAGAGCTATTATAAAACCATAAAAAGCATATTCATCAGGAAACACCAACATGGATTGTAACTGGATTATATGAAATTGCCTGAGCTAAAATGAGTTACAGAGCAAAAAATAGTTTAAACCCTCACAATTCATTTATCTGGAGCTTGGAGTTTTGTCTTCCATTCCCAGAATCATCGGGATTTGTGGCCACTGAATGGAGGTAGGTGTGGTCCCCAGCTGTGCTTTCCAGAAGCCCCCTCTTTCCCAGACAGTGCCCTACAGACCCAGAGTTCATCGTGTTCAGAGACTGACAATCAGAGATTGTGTGGAGAGCAATGTGCCTGGAAGCAGTCACTGTCTCCCTCCCAGGAGCAAAGTGACTCTTTGCTACCTGTGTTTCTGTCTTTTTTTTTCTATTTATTTTTAAGGGTTTTTTATTTTTGGTTGTGCCGCAAGGCTTGTGGAATAGTAATTCATGGGCCAGGGACAGAACCCACGCCCCTTGCAGCTGAAATGTAGAATCTTAACCACTTGGATAGCCAGGGAAGACATACCTATGTTTCTGGCCAAGCAGGGTCCTTGCCCCTGTAAGATCTGCCCTCTTGGACACTTAATTCTCTGGGTCTCTATTTCTCATTCATCTACTTTTCTATTTTCTAGATCTGTGTATACTCTTCGATGAGGGTCAGAACTGAATTGATTGATTGGTCTCCATTTGTCCACTGTGCTCTGGGAGCCCTACTTTGTACATCAGGCCACCAATTCAAACAGTTGGACTCTCTGAGCACTTTAGTTGCAGAACCTTCTAGATAGACCCAAAGAATAATCTCTTCAATTTTCCAAAAAGATTAACTCTCCACTCCATCAATACGACAGGCCAGTTATAATAGTTCATTGAATGTCTCCCCAAGAGGTATACCGATTTTGTTCTTAAGAAACTTCTAGTCTGGATTTGGTTTCTTCATTTGGAGATAAGGTTTCAGATATCCAAGCTGAGCTCCGTTTAGCAGAGCTGCTGCAGCCTAGATCTGTGCACTGCAGAACATCCTGGACCATGTGAGTGACTGGTGCCCTGAGGCTTGAGCAATGTACAACCTGCACAACCGTATATGGCAGCTCCTCTTAGTGTCTCATACTTTATGAATAAAAATTCCAAGAAAGGGACTTCCCTGGTGGTCCACTGGTTGGGATTTCATGCTTCCACTACAGAGGGCACAGGTTTGATCTCATGTTGGGCACTTGCCAGGTGCAGGAGGTGCAGGTTTGATCCCTGGGTAGGGAAGATCCCTTAGAGAAGAAAATGGCAATCCACTCCAGTATTCTTGCCTAAAAAATCCCATGGACAGAGGAGACTGGTGGGCTATGGTCCGTGGGGTCGCAAAGAGTCAGCCATGACTAGCACACCTGGGAAAACTAAGATCCAGCATGTCAAAATAAATAAACAAATTTAAGTTCCTCTTTAAAAAAAAATATTCCAAGATGACAGGACTCATTAGAGGATCAAGTCCATACGTCCCGAGATCTGTGGGATTTACATAAATCCCAGGGTATAAATACTTCTGTAAAGCCTGCATGTCTGTCTGGACAAGATCACCATCAGAAGACCAGGTTTCAAGCTCCGGAGGCCGATAGACTATGGTAACAATAGCACCTGCTGTTGCTGTTTCCAATGGCTTAGGCCCTGGGCCAGGTATTCATCAGCTTTGCCAGAGCTGTCAAAGCTGAGTGATGTTTATTCAGTTGTCTTTCATCCCATTCCATTCCCTCTCTGTATTTACTCACTCCAAAGAAGCCATTTATAAATGACCAGCCTTGACTGTTTATAAACAAATCAGAAAACCGATGGCATCTGGGGATATTAGCGAATGAATGGCCACTGGCTTAGTTGCAAGAAATCAATCATCATGTGTTTATTTAGTGCCTACTTTAGGATGCTGTGTGGATGCAGACATCAGAGACACAGCTGATGTCTTCTGAGTTCTTGCGCATTACCCACATGAGAATTGTTTTAATCTTTTAAGTTTATGAGGTCACTCTTAATATCTCTATTTTGTAGATGAGGAAGGTGAAGCATAAAGTGGGTAGAGTAATCCAAGGTCATAGGATTAATAAGTGCCCACGTGTGGATTTGAACCCAAGACTTTCTATTCTTCAAGTTGTTGATATCGCATTGATTTATTTGCATATATTGAAGAATCCTTGCATCCCTGGGATAAATCCCACTTGATCATGGTGTATGATCCCTTGAATGTGTGGTTAGTTTTGGTTTGCTAATATTTTGTTGAGGATTTTTGCTTCTATGTTGATTGGTGATACTGGCTTGTAATTTTCTTTTTTTGTGATAACATTGTCTAGTTTTGATATCAGGGTGATGGTGGCCCCATGGAATGAGTTTGGGAGTGTTCCACTCTGCAATTTTTTGGAAGAGTCAACATTTTCTGATTCCAAATTTTGCCCTCTGAATCAATATCCTCTACTGTTTTCCCCTTCCTGACCTCCCAGGCTGTTCAGTTCATAGCCCCATCTTTATAACTCATACCCTAACAGACTGATGGGACTTTAGATAAAGTGACTGCAGATGCTTTATAACAAGCAGGAAGTAAGTTCCTTATTTAGGTTGACTATATAGTATTGATGGCACAAACTGGGATGACCTCAAGAGGAACTCAACCCCATTAGCTAACTTCAGCCAGAAAAAGACAGCTAGGCCCTTGGCTTTGATGGTCTCCTTCAGTTACTTAATAATAAATAACTCTGTACATGAAGTCCCTTGTTCTTTGACTCGGGGCTACATTTCACAGCTGACTCACCCTGCCGGTTCCATAGGGAATTATGCTCCTCTGAGTTAGTCATGGAAGAAAGCATTACGGAAGTTTCCTGACTGCCGGAATGGGGCACTGCTCACATCTGAGTGTCTTCCAAGCTAAAGTCATTTCCTTCGGGTACTTTGGAGGAGATCTCTAGGGTCTTAATTAAGCCCCTGAACCAGTGCCTGGGGAGTAGCCAGTCTTCCATTTGAGCAGTCTGGTGACTTTGTGGGTACATTCCCCTGAGCTTCCAGCTGGGGACACGTCAAGCCCTCAGTTCTTTAGGAGAGGATGTGGCTCTGCTTTCCTCTCATTTAGATGTCAGCCCTGCCAGACAGATAGTGTGGGGCCTCCAACCCATGAAACCTGGGTCTATGACCTTGAGGGAAAAAGCATTAGGAAAGATGGGCTGGAGGCCGTGGGCCCCCCGCTCTGCCTTGGGTATATTCTAAGTTCCATCTTTGTTTCAAGATAGAGCTCCAGAAGGCAGAATCTTGGGACCATTTCTCCTCGTGGAACTGCCTTTGCATTTCCCCAGTTGTTTGGAGATGCAGCCATACGGAAATCACATCTTTCTTCTACAGTGTTAATTATCATGGAGGACAAATCCAGCTTGTCACCAAAATGCTCTACACAAATTTCCACACAAGCAGCTGCTTTCCTAACTTAATGGCAAGGGGAAGGAAAAAAAAAAAAAAAAAAGAAACAAAATGTTGCTTCTCTTGAGGAGATGGTCTGTTTCCTCCATTCTTATTGGATCTTGTAACTCTCATCTTTGCCTGTTAACCCCGAGACCCAGAGCCCATTTCTCAGTGATGCTTTCCATCCTTGTGATCCTCTCTGGTCAACTTTTATGGTCTTAGCACTCTAGTTTGGTTTCATTATCAATACTCTACATAGATTTTGGAAAGCGTCAGGGGACAGATTTTTATCATTAAACATTTGCTGAGTGTCAGCTCTGCAAGAATCGTGTGGTAGAGGGCTGAGTGTGTGATGCTCAACAGAGGATCACAGAGAATGACCTTGGACTTGAAAGTAATGGCAGCCAGCACTGACTATATTTGTACATACGTGCTGTGTGTGCTGTGCTTAGCCATTCAGTCACGTCCAACTCTTTGAGACCCCATGGACTGTAGTCTGCTAGGCACCTCTGTCCATGGAGATTCTCCAGGCAAGGATACTGGAGTGGGTTGCCATGCCCTTCTCCAGGGGATCTTCCCAACCCAGGGATCGAACCCAGGTCTGCAGCATTGCAGACAGATTCTTCACCATCTGAGCCACCAGGGAAGCCCTGTATATATGTATGTTTGTTTATTTGTATTAGGCTATTTGAAATACTAGAAAATAGAAAAACTATTACATATTTAAGAGCTGAGTGATACCTTCAGCTTGTTAAACTAATAGTATGAGATAAAATATGATGATGCACCATGGGAATGTAGAGGAATGGGCAAGTGGGGAGGCCTGAGATGGATTCCAGGAAGATGTTTAGCATGAAAAACCAGTGTAGAGGGCATGTGTTGTTTAGTCCTAAGTCACTTAGATGTCGACCCACTCCAATATTCTTTCCTGGAAAATCCCACAGACAGAGGAGCCTGGCAGGCTACAGTCCACGGGGGTCACAAAGAGGCAGACATGACTGAACACGACACACACCATGTTTAATTAGTCATGAAAATTAGGGAAAATGTGGAGACAAATGCAGTGATACATTTTCCCTTGCTCAAGGACTAGTCCTGTGTGAAAAGTAAAATACCAACCAAATAAAAGCAGGAGATTCTCAGGTTTTAATGTTCCTTGACCCAGCAGCTTTACTTTAGCTTACTTGCCAACAAGCCAATTGCCTATCAAACAACATTACTAAATTCATAGTGATTTCTTAGGAACTCCGAGAGAGGCGTCTTCATGAAATAACACTGAATTGTCTACTGACCTCACTTTTGCTCCCTGCTAGGGTGTGGCTTCTCTGGTGGCTTAGAGGTTAAAGCATCCGCCTGGAATGCAGGAGACCTGGGTTTGATCCCTGGGTCAGGAAGATCCCCTGGAGAAGGAAAACGACAACCGACTCCAGCACTCTTGCCTGGAGAATCCCATGGAGGAAGGAGCCTGGTGGGCTACAGTCCATGGGGTCGCAAAGACTAGGACATGACTGAGTGACTTCACTTCACTTCACTTCACTTCAGGGTGTGTCGATGACAGAGTAACCACTGGCCCAGAAGTGGGGGACCTGGATCCCGACCCCAGCTCCTGGAGTCTCCAGGAACATAACGGGAGATACAAAGAGCTCTTTCTCTAGGACTCATTTTTTTACGACTTCAATATCTCTCGTGTGTCTTCCAGATCTGAAATACCATTTTGTTTTTGCTTTCCTTGTCAGCTTAGAATACTTATCTTGCAGTATCCTTGGCGGCAAATATTATTTTCCTTATTTTACAAATGAAAACACCTAGATTTCCAATAGTTCCGGGACCCGGTAATGATAGCCTACAGCTAACGGTGTCAGTTTCTTGATCTCCGAAGAGAATTTAGCTTCCGGCCCGGGAACCAGCCTTGATCACTCAAGAGCTTTTGTGTAGTAGAGTTTTATGAAGTATGAAAAGGGAGAGAGAAATCTTCCGACATAGACATCAGAAGGGGGATGGAGAGTGCCCCCTCACTAGTCTTCAGCAAGGGAGTTATATACTTTTTAAATTAGTTATTGCAATAAATCAAAAGACTGTTTCAAGGTTGTAAAGATCTTACTAGACCCACTCCCACAGTTTACATTTTAGGATAACAGGACTAGAACTTGACAATAGAAAGATTTTACCAGATCCACTCCCATAATATACATTCTAAGATATCAGGATTAGTCAGAAGGTGTTCAGGAAGGAGGAAGTATCCTCAAGCAGGATACATTGTTGTTATATAATCCTTAGTACAGAGTTTAAACTGAGTTGTTTGTTGTGTAATCATACATTCCGGGCTTAAAGAAAAAAATGTTTTATGTGACTAAGACTAAGGAAGGCAGAGGGGAAAAAAAGACGTTTTCCTTTCCTCCTCCTTGAGAATTCCAGATCCCAATCTCCTCATTTAGAGCCCCAGACCCCTTTCTCCTCCTGGGGGACCCCGGACTTATCAACCTGCCTAGGAACTGACTCTCTCAGTAAGACATCAAAGCTACAAGATATTTTACATAGCTTTAAAGCTACATTAAAGCTATTCTGACAGCAGTAGCTGGCATAGTTTTTGAGGAGTTGCTTTCATGGTTGGCGAATGACCAGGCAAAGTCTTGGGCAGCTTTCGCTTCCAAACTGGGAGGACTCCCCCGTAAGTGTGACCAGACCAGTTCCTTTTCCTCATTTTGCAAATGCCAATATCCAAGAACAATTAACAAGGGAACTTTCTGGGTCGGTCCGTATCTCAAAGAATTCCGAGCACTTGGCCATTTACATGATGATGGCTCCTAGAGGCCTTGCCTAGGAAAAGGAATCTTTTAGGATTTCCGACTTTACAGAATAGTTGGAGAGAAGATAAGACAGTTCTGATGTGGCCTTGCGTTCTGTCCACCTTAGTGACAGGGTGGCAGGGGGCCACACGTGTTTAATCCTGGGCAACGTGCCTTATCTCCAAGCTGCACTTTCCTGGCCTACTGCTTGATGAAAATACCTTGCTTAGAATTGTTGCAGTGTTGAAAGTAAATAGTGGAATGTGTTTGACTGTCCAGCACAGAGCCTGGTACAGATGAAGAGCTCAGTAAATGCTAGCTGGTACTGTTGCGGTGATGACCCCTTGGTTCCATCCCATCTGTTTTGCATCTCTAGTTCCAAGTGACTGCTAAGAAATATGATTATTGTAATGATGCACTCCTCTTCAGCACTATCTTCTGCATGGATAATAAGAAACACCCTTGGGCATGCTGCCTGGGAGAGAATTCTTCCTTTGGTTATATTCCATAGAGTTCCCGTAAGTTAATTTTCAATTAGAGTTGGAAGAGATCTCTGCGGTTACCTAGTCCACCCTGATTCTGGGCCATGCCTATGATGGTTCAGTACATTTGGTTTCTATTCAATGCGTGTTTATTGAAGCTCTGTTCTCTGTTCACTGTTTATGAAATCCAAGCCATCAAAACTAGATCTCAATGATGATGGACCAAAAGGCAACACGTGATCCTAAAAGGAAGAACTTCGCACCTGCCAATGTTATTGGACACTGGTTATCTGCCATCTCCTCTCTTTTTCCTAAGAGGGAACCCCGTTTTTTTCAGGCATATCCACTATTCCCTCATTCAGTCCATGTAGCTAGAAGAAGCTGACCCCATCTTGATCTCCATCCTAAGTCTGATGAGTTTAAGAGCAATCCTATCCTGGCTGGCAGTGACTGGCTCACTAATAGACATCCAGGCTTCTAGGTATGTCAACAAAACAATCTACATGTTATTTAAACAAATTTGAGTTGGGCTTTCTATGGTTCGGAGTTGAAAGTATTCTGAACCACCCATTTAACGTGAATCAATTCTAGTTGGAAATGTTAGAGTTTCTGGTTTAGATTTCCTTTAAAACAATTTTTTTTTCCAATTTATTTGGCTGCACCAGATCTTAGTTACAGCATTTGAGATCTCTAGTTGTGGCAAGAGAACCATTAGTTGTGGCATCTGGGATCTAGTACCCCATCCAGTGAGTCTTAGCTACTGGACCACCAGGAAAGTCCCCTTGACTTGGCTTTTTTATTCCTTTCACAAGTTGCCCTCGATACTGAGTGGTGATTGGCTGTCAAGTAGAACTGGCCTGGAAATGGCATGGGATAGACTGATCAAAGGCTATTACCTTCATGTTGATGTATGGCAGAGGCCAACACAATATTGAAAAGCAATTATCCTCCAATAAAAAAGAAAAGAAAAGTCTACGGCACAGGCACAGGCAAGGCCAAAAGAGTGGTGCTTACATTTCAGAAGCGTCAAAGGATGGGTATTAAGTGACGGAACATAAAATCTGATATAGTTTGAGTAGAAAAAACGGTACAGTTGGTTGGTAGGGAATTCTTCTGCTCCTCCTCACCCTTCTCACTTCCCCCTGAGGAGACAGAGCTGATTGGTAGATTGGTGGGGGAGTGGATAGAAAATGCTTAGCTCAGTTCATCATTTTTGTCTTCCTCTTGGGGTTGGGTATGCCTGAAGGAAGCAGGAATTCTCTGTCTTTTGAGCTTCACCTGGGCACACATCATTGAGGAAAGGTCTGCCCTGGACCAGTTTGTTTGTAATTAATGAGGAAGTCTGGCCAGTCCCCTGGGGCTCTTCCTCGATTACGTAGCTTACACTTAGCCAGCCCCTGGAATGAGTAAGTGTGATATTTTGGGCATCATTTTTATTTGCTCATTTTGTTGCCAAGATTGTTTAGAACCAAGGTTATTGTTTTGGACCCCCAACCCCGCAACAGAGTTGATTCTCGTGATGAATAGGGTCGTGTCAGAAATCATCACCTAGGGCAACAACACTGTAAGAACCGTGCCTCACTAATTAAAATGGTAGAGCTGGTCCCAGCTTGCATATTTTCTTTTTTTATCCTTAGGTAAAATGAGTTCTTAGCCATTTGGGTCTTTAGTCCTTTGAGAAGCTGATGCTTAAATTTACAGATGCTCTCCCCAGAGAAAGCCACAAACACACCATTTTCACACCATGTCAGGGTACACAGGTATTCCCTTTCAAATTTCCTCTGGGACCCTTGTGGGCCCGTGCATCTCAGGTTGACTCTTGAGTTGAGTCCTTAGAAGGTACCTCACTGAACGATAGGTATAAACTGAAAAAGAAAAAAGTCTGTAAAAAAAAAAAAAAAGTGTGATGATGCAGGCAACATATAATGGTACCCGGGAATGCACATCCAACGTGGAGGGTGAACTGTGTGTTGGAGCTGGACACTGTCTGAGTGACAGAATCTCCTGGAACAGTGGTCCCCAACTTTTCTGCATCAGAGACCAGTTTCATGGAAGGGGTATGGTTTGGGGATGTGCATTTTATTTCTGTTCTGATTATGTCACCTCCACCTCAGGTCATCAGGCATTAGATCCTGGTGTTTAGGGGCCCTTGTCCTAGAAGGTTTAAACAAAGAGACTTTAATGAAGAGACTGCCCAATGAAGAATATTATGATAACTGACTGGGGGTTCAGGTACTCAGGGGCTGGCAATGGTGGGGATGTGTTACCACCTTCAGGGTCAAGGAAACAAAGAGAGGAAACATTACTAGGCCTAGCAGAGCTCAAATTAAGGGGGCAGCTGTGTTACATGAGAATGCAAACATGCCCCCGACTCTCTATCGCTGACCCCTGCCATCCTGCTGGGGCCTCCCATTGGCAGACCTCAATGGGAAGCCAGGAGATAAGGGAGCAAGGGTGTGCGTTCCATGGGAGCAGCTTCCTAGTCACAGAGCAGAGCCAAGAAGAATAGAGAAAGAAGAGAGGAGGGGAACAGAGGATAACCAGGATAGAGCACCAGACCAGTCTAAGGAGACAGGCAGAGCTGAGAGTCTGAGTGATACACTCGGGTGCTGGGGAGGCACTGATCAGGCCTTGGTCTCTGTATATAGACTGGGATTGTACTGAGGACCAAGTCCAGGAAGAAGGTCTTGTGAGTGTAGAAGAACAAAGCCCCAAGAGGCCTTTTACAGAAAAATAAAAAAAATTCTCCCCTGCTGCTCTAGTCCAAAAGATAAACAACTCTTAAATTATAAATCTGGATACTATGTTTAATTTAGAGCAGAGAGTATAGAAAAGTTTCCTAGAGCTGGTTGAATTTAAAGAGGACTTTAAGTGAATGCACCCAAGATACATTTGTTTTTCATTATCATTTGCCTCATACATGCATTTCAAAATGCTAGGATTAATTGCCAGCCATGTAAATAAACATTAGAAATTAGAACATACCCAGAAAAGAGGAGAAGAAAAACGTTGTTAGCCTACATGGAGTTTATTTTTATGATCTTTTAATCTGAGATTATGTGTATTTCCAAAGTAAGAAAAATTAAATCAGCAAGAGGAATCCCCGTACTTAGCTTAAAAGATGATGTGTCAAATAGGTCATCTGTTACTGTTGATACGAGATCCATCAGTATGAGAAAAAAATAAAAGAAAGTCTCTCCCTCTTGAGTGAAAATAATGGGTCAGAATAATTAAGTGATTTAACTTGATCTTGAACTGACATTTCAAATTCATCTTAACCCGCCAAGCCTTTGAAGTTCCACAGTGGCATCATTTTAATACTGGGGCTTTCAAGAGCTTTCTAAATAGGTCAGCGTCTCCTGTAATCTTCAGGCTGTCACTAGACATTTAGGATATTTGTTGGGAAGAGCAGGTGTTCTTTTGAACTTTCTCCTTTTAAAAACACACAATAATTCCATTTGATGGTGTGACTTGACAAGCCTAGAGGTGTCAATGGCTGGTGAAGAAAAATAACCAAATAGAACACACACCTGATAGTACATTCAGTCAAGGCTTTTCTTAAACCATTTCTTAACCTATGTCGATAATAATTTACATGTTGAGATGGCGACCTCTCTCCAGCTGAGCCTCCTTTGTGTTATAGACACAAGTCCCCTGGCATGTTACATTTAAATTTGCATGTAATTCTATAGAGATTGGACCATCAGACAGTATAGGTATGTCCAAGATAATTAAAAAAGAGAGATGCTCTTGTAGGAGGTGGGAAGGTGGGCTGCGTGTAAGGAATTGAATAGAAAAGTGGTAGTTAGAAGATGGCCAATGGTTTTTGGGATTTATGCCATGTGGGGCCCAAAAGAAGTGGCCTCTTCCCAGCCTGTCAGGAAGATATCTGGATATCCTGAATTTTAGGATTTTTATCTGGATGGAAAACCATTTGGAAAAGTCTTAACCTTCTCAAAGTTCGAAAGATATGAAAGTGGAATCTACTTCAAGCTAAGGATACAAGTTGCCCAATGGTGGGAGCTGGTATTATTTAAAACATGCCGACAGATAACCTGAATTCTCAGATTCCTTAAAATGTCATCAACTAGCTATTTTCTCATGCAACAACTGGCTAAGTGAGCTTTATCTGATGATTCATGATGATAGAAGGGAAATGAAGAACAAACAAATACACGGAGAAAGTAGAGAACTTAAGCCTGTAAAATGAAATCTTAGATATTTAGAGAAGGAACTAGATGAGAGACAATTAGATGGAACTGACAGTTTCTTACTCAGGGTCCAAGTTTGTTTTTGTTTTTTTTTTTTTATGTGCCTTATAGTAAAAGTGAAAGAAATGCCCAAGATTCTCATTCATATTTCAATAAACCATTGAGGCTGGCCTGATGAATTGGCTGGTAAGGTTGGCAACCTGTAGGCAAACATTTGCATGAGTCCCTCTGGGTGGAAGGAAGGTGCCTTCTGGGAAGAGAAAAGAATAGCCCCTCTGCTATGACGATGGTCCACAAGCTCAGCACTGGTCACTCAGCTTTAGGCACTGATGAAGCTGTTTTTAAGAAGATTGTTCCATTAAACACACACACACACACACACAGGCTGTTTTTAAGAAGGTTGTTCCATTAAACACACACACAGAGGCTGTTTTTAAGAAGATTGTTCCATTAAACACACACCCCCACACACATAAACACACACACACACACACACACACACACACACACACACACACAGAGAGGCAGTGCTTAGGAAGAGGGATCTTCTCCTTTTATTAAGCATTCAATCATACTGGGACTTCCCTGGTGATCCAATGGTTAAGAATCTGCCTTGTAATGCAGGGGATGTTAGTTCAATCCCTGGCCAGGGAACTAAGATCCCACGTGCCATGGGGCAACTAAGCCTGTGAGTCACAACTAGAGAGCCCCCGTGCGGCTACTACTGACCGTGCTTGCAGTAACTAGAGAGTCTGTGCCTTGCAACGAAGGATCCTGCCTGAGGCAACAAAGGTCCCACGTGCTGCAACTAAGACCCAACACAGCCAAATAAATAAATTAATTTAAAAAATCCAACCAGTACTAAGTATCTATGATGCTGAAGCTGAAGCTCCAATACTTTGGCCACCTGATGCAAAGAGCCAACTCATTAGAAAAGACCCTGATGCTGGGAAAGATTGAAAGCAAGAGGAGAAGGGGGAGACAGAGGATGAGATGGTTGGGTGGCATCACCAACTCAATGGACATGACTTTGAGCAAACTCCGGGAGATGGTGAAGGACAGAGAAGCCTGGCGTGCTGCAGTCCATGGGGTTGCAAAGAGTTGGACACAACTTAGCAACTGCACAACAGCGACAGCAAAGTATCTATTATGTGCTTAGCTGGGCAGGTAAAAACTCCTGCCTTCATGTAGATTATAGGCTAATGGAAGAAGTCAGTGTAAGGGGGGAAAATTTTTCCTCTGCTTTTCTGAGTTCTTGGCTGAGATCCCTGTAATAAAAGACAGATTAACAAGAGAAAAACACTTTTAAATTGAGAAAGACAAGCAGAAGTCTATTAACCTGTGTACCTCATGTATACAAGAAAAATGATAAACTCCCTCAAGACTACTCAAGTCACCACCTTAAATAGCAGCTTGGGCTAGAGACAAAGGAAGGATGTTGGCCTGGGCTGGCTGATTATGGGATGTTACCAGGAAAAGCACAATAAACAAGGCTGAGGTTGTGAGGCAGACTGAAGTCAGTGCCTTCTCCATTGATTAGATTTTCTTGTCATTTAGAGTCATCCTTCTCTTCCCGGTCCAGAGAGGGAGACACTTATAAACAGAGATTTCCTTTATTAATGTAAATTTCCCTTGTGAAAGGGTAACCTCTACTCTGTTTGCAGAGATTCTCCTGTATCTGCTGTTTCTCAAAAAACAATCAGCTCAAAATAACCCTTATGCCAGAGAGGCATATTTTGGGGGTGATATATTCTGCTCACCTTCACTGGACAAGACATAAGATCATTAAACTATCTACTCTGTTAGACCGATAAATGGGAAAAAGGAAGACAGAGTGATAGGAAATGACAGGTAGGAGTGAAGTTTGCAGCTTTAGGAAGGGTGGCCAGGGAAGGCTTCAGGGAGAAGGTGACAAGCAAGTAAAGACCTGAAGGGGATGGGGGAACACTGCATGTTGGTTCCTGGAGAAAGAGTGGTCTGGGTGTTACCGAAAGGTATGGGGTCTGGCTGCTCATTGCCCCAAAGCCAGAATCAGGCCAGGTTGGTGGAAAGGAAAGTTTGCTTTATTTCAGATGCCAGCAACTGGAGGAAGAGGACGAGGAGAGCAGATATCTGACCAAAGACCAACTCCCCCTTGCCCAGATAGTCAATGGGAAAGAGCTTTTATAGACAGAAGGAGGGGCTACATGCAGAAACAGTATGGTCAGTCTGGACATTAGTGGTCCCACCAGCTTCATCTTGGTCTGACCAGCTACCACCTAGGTACAGTTAATTTTCAGTTCTGGGCTTCCCTGGTGGATCAGCTGGTAAAGAAGCCACTCGCAAGGCAGGAGACCCCAGTTTGATTCCTGGGTTGGGAAGATCCCCTGGAGGAGGGCATGGCAATCCACTCCAATATTCTTGCCTGGAGAGTCCCCATGGACAGAAAAGTCTGGCAGGCTGCAGTTCACAGGGTCACAAAGAGTCGGACACGACTGAGCGACTAAGCATAGCACAGCACAGCAATCTTCAGTTCCATTGTTCGTTTGTTCCCATTTCTTTGAGGCCAGTTCTCAGGATTGTGGCAACTTATGTCATGGATACAGTCTGGCCGTCATGCGGTTAGCTTCTTCCACCTGGTGTTTTAGGATCTGTGAGATAGCTCACAGGATATGGCTCAGAATATTATCTATAACCCTTGAAAAGGAACTAAAGGTCCTTGATATGCTTAATGATTGCATTATTATTTGTTCTCCTTTGAGTGTTTTCCTTTGTTTCTGCATTTCTCACTTCTCTGATAAACTTACTCTTTGATATAAGTTTTCCACAGACAAGAGGCAGAGTGAGGACACAGGGGCGGGGTCCGAGGACCATGGGGTTGTGCTCCATTTCACAGGCAGAGGAAACTGGCTGTGTGCCCACCAGCGTCAAAGAACAGAGGAGGCTGGTGTGACTGTAGCAGTGCAAGTAAGAGGGGGAGTTATATGAGATGAGGCCATTTCTTCCTGGGGCCCAGCTCCACCAGGGACTCCAGAGGACATCAGTCCTCCCTGCCACCCCCCCAGGTTAGTAGTTTGGGGGTCTCTTGGTGATAGCCCCTCTGCCAGGATTGAACCCCAGGCTGTGTATTGGCAGCAGATGCTGCATTGAAAAGGTGTCCCAGAGCATCTCAGACAGGAGGTGCCCTCCAACTGGGCCAGAGGAAAAGAGAAAGCACACAGCATGTTGCAGAGACCAAGGGGCACTTTGAGGATACAGCCCTTAAGATCTCAAGCCAAGTTCAGTGTGTTACAGCGCCAAGCCTGGGTCCACTCCCCCACCCCCAAGCCCCGACCCTCTGCAGCAAAGCCAACCTACTGACATGGAGTTGTAGTGAAGGCTGCTGCTGCTGCTACTGCTGCTGCTGCTGCTGCTGAGTCGCTTCAGTCGTGTCCGACTCTGTATGACCGCATAGACAGCAGCCCACCAGGCTCCCCCGTCCTGGGATTCTCCAGGCAAGAACACTGGAGTGGGTTGCCATTTCCTTCTCCAATGCATGAAAGTGAAAAGTGAAAGTGAAGTTGATCAGTTATGTTCGACTCTTCATGATCCTGTGGACTATAGCCCACCAGGCTCCTCCGTCCATGGGATTCTCCAGGCAAGAGTACTGGAGTGGGGTGCCATTGCCTTCTCTGGTAGTGAAGGAAAGTATAGCATTTATATTTGCAAGCCACCAAGCATGAGCTCATTCATTTCTGTGGTTTTGGGGGTAAGCTGCTTGATGCCTGCATAACTAAAAAGAAGAAATAAATTATGGATTATACCCATTCGTTCAGCTTTTAATAAATTCCTATTAATATGTCTTTAGAACTTTCTTTTTACTTCTCATGGTTTTTTTTTTTTTTTTTTTTACTTACTATCCTAGTTTCTTACTGTGAGTATAATTTAGCTTTTTTGGTTTTAATGAAAAGCGTGTTTCTAAATTGACATTTATTTAATGGGAAAATTGTAAGGTTAGAAATGAGGTGTTTGTTTCTCTTCAGAGTCCTAAAGTACCATACGTGATACTGCAGCTGGTACTCAGCTACGTTATGCACTGCATGTATGGCAGGACCTTGAAATACAATTTATGATACACACAAGAAAAGAAAACCAAGTGAAACAGCGTGTTCCGATGTGGGTAGTATTCTTCACCATTTGAGTCCATGATGGATTCTCTACTTCTGATCAAGTAGAGGTGATGGTTTTCATAGTAATGTGAGTTTCTGACTAATTCCCACTCAATGCTACTGGATTTCTTTTTCTTAGAGAATTAATTATTCTGTTCTTTCAAAAGGCATAATTACCATCACATGCTATTAAATAAGAGGCCCACTCCTGAAAGAGTGTCTATTTTTAAAATTAGCTTAATAATTTCTGCATTACACAATACAGGAACCAAGTATAATAAACAATAGTTCAAAATCAGCATCTCCTCAAGGCCTCCCACCCTGATGAAAGAAGAGTGGGCTAAAGCAGGCTCTACTGGTTTATCCCTGGGTCTGCATGAGAGCAGGATGCTGTGGGTACAATTTGGCATAAAGAATTATATTTCTTTCATTAGCAATAAAAATGTATAGAGAGGAGAAAATTCTTGCAATGTAACTTTCTTCTCCCTGCGATCATTAAGAAAATGTCAACTGGTTCTGTGTGTCTCATTATCATGCCTTTCCTTAAGTCATTTGGACTTTCCCTCTGCAATCCAAGTTACCGTGAGATGGGGAGAAAATACGAAATGAAAGCACAGAGCCGTGACATAACCAAATTGCTTGCTTGATGCAGGCTCTAATAAAGGAAACAGCCTCCTGCAGGAGGAGTTTGTGGTGACGTAAGCTTACCAACTCTTTGAGCATTTGTGTGGTTCGTTATCCTATTGATTCACATTTCCTTAAGGTGAATGTACAGCTTACCTTACAAGGAAGGGGAGCTCACATAGCATTTTTGATTGCAGAAAATTCTGGTTCGTCGATAGCATTTTGTCTAAAATAAATCTGCATTGCTTGGATTCACTCCTTTTGAGCAGGAAAGAAAAAAAAACTTATCAGTAATTTTTTTTTTTCCCATATAGGTATAAAGTCTCTCATCACTTAGGTTCCTAAAATGGGGTGATACATTCATGGCTGTATTGTCCTTACCTGAAGGTGGCAAACATCACTTCTGAACCGTGGTGCTGCTTAATACTGGACCTCAGAATCTTTCTCAACATACCAATCCATATAAATTCATCAGGTTCAGTTTGTGAGATCAAACAATTTTTCAGATTCAAGTCTTGAATAAATATGTAAGTCTTCCATCCCTTTTGAACATACTGTGTTATATATTCTTACCTTTGACAGCAAATTCCTTTTAATGTTTATTTAATTAATTTGGCTGGGTGAGGTCTTAGCTGCAGCATGTAGGATCTAGATCCCTGACCAGGGATCAAACCCAGGCCCTCTGCATTGGAAGCATGGAGTTTTAGCCACTGGATCCCCAGAAAAACCCTCCCCCCAATCCCTTTTTAACTGATATTTTTTCTGTCTCTTAAAACTTTATCTCTGCTGAAATCCCTAAACCGTAATGATAGTGTTAGAAAAGTTCAGATAAAAATATATAAGTTCTCAGTATCTAATTTAGCTGAAGAAAAATGACCACAGGATTACCATAAACCTCTCTTCAGGTTCCAACAGTGTCTCCAGTCTTTCTAATCTCTTCGATAAAATCTTTAGCAGCAAAGAATTCATAATGACAAACTTCTTGGCATCATGTCTGCCAAGAAAATTTCAGTTAATCCAAATGTCAACAAAACTAGGTGTCACTTCATCACTCCCCTCCAAAAATGACACTTTGTTCTTGTAGAAAGCATGCTATAAAAAGTCTTAATGGATCAAACCTAAGATCCTCCTCTTTCCTTAGATGGACACGTAATTTTGTTTAACTATAATCCAGACTTATGCTCAGGCTCCTTGGTAAAGTCAAGAGCCCAGGGCAACCTCAGCATAACTTCTAAATGGCTTGTCCAATTGTTATTTTCAGATCATAACAATGATCATAATTCAAACAGTATACCCAACTAGTTTTTTTCCTTTAACAAATATTGTTTGATTTAATTTTTTTTGTATTTCATCTGGACTTGTGACATCATGGAAACTCAGTGTGAATTTCAAGTTGGGGTAGCCCAGGTGAAAACTGCCTAGCTCTCTATTTCTTAATTAAAAGTCCAGCTTGTCAAATAGCTTCCTTTTTGTTTATATGCCTACAGTCTCTGCTCATGTCTGACTACTCCCTTGGCTACTTGTCCACAGAGATTTCAGTTCATTTCACTTTGATTTCCAGTCTCATTACAGGCGGCTCTGTTTTTTCTTGCCCTTCCCCCAGGACAGCTCCCTGTGTCACTTCTTATACGCTGGGCCTGCTGTGCAGCCAAATTGATTTCCACTTTGCCATGTCAGGGCTGCAATCCATATGGAAATTCTGGAAAATACTAGCATTAGTTTGGAGCAAGATGGTGTCTAAAACCACATTGTGATCTAAGAAGCAGTCAGAGGTTTTGACATCAACCACTGTTGCTATATGTAAATCAATCATTTTTTCTGAAAATCCAAGTTAAGTTTTATACGTACATGAGGGTAGGGGCAAGGCCTGTGGTTATGTCATCACTCTTCAAACACCATTGTATAAAATCAATGACAAACTGAAAACATACATTAGAACCATATGTAAGAATGTGCTTCTTCCTCTATTATCATCAATAGGTAAGCCACTTTTCAGGATCCTTCCCCAGTGTGGCAAAGTGAAGGTTCTTTAGATTGAACCAATACAAATTTTGGTACATGTACTTGTTTGGGACCAAGCAGATGGTTGATTGATGCTTTAAAAGCAAAATGTTAACCAACTGTTTTTCTATCTTGTAAACCCAGCCTCTGCTTTTGTTTATCCTCTGTCTCTTAAACCAAGGATGTCTTCTTCGAAGTAGTTCTTGGGTAAATTTTTGTCTCCCTCTTTTGTGTACATAAAGCTCTCTTTAAACCCACATCTCCTAAGACCTTTATATGAAAAATGTGGTTCTTGTACCAGCAGCATCTGCATCACCTGGGGGCTGGTTTGAAAATGCAGAATCATAGATCCTACCCTGGAGTCTGCATTTTTACCAGGATTCCACACCCCAGTCCTTCGCCCCCCTCCCAGGATTCTTGTCACACTGAGGTCTGGGAAGCACTAAACAAGGAATTTTTCAGTAGCAATTTTCCAGGACCTCTGAGTGGCTGAAAAAAAGAGATGGGATATATGTAAAATGAGGGCCAAGAGATAGAGCAAAAAGTGCTTGGCCTTTGAAGTCAGACATACCCAGATTCAAATCTTGGCTTTTGTTCATTTGTATCCTCTTTCATTTTGATTCCACATATAAGTGATATCTTATAATTTGTTTTTCTCTTACTTCACTTAGTATGATGATCTCTAGGTCCATCCATGTGGCTGCAAATGACATGGGGAACTCCACTCTCTGTAATAGTCTGTATGGGAAAAGAATCTTAAAAAAAAAGAGTGGATGCATTTATTAATATATGTGTAAGTGGTTCACTTTGCTGTACACCTAAAATTAACACAAAATTATAAATCAATTATACTCCAATAAAAATTCTTTTTCAAAAATCTTGGCTCTACTCCCTGGGAGATCTGGGAACTCAGACAGGTAATCTGTGATCTCTGAGCCTTGGCGCTAGCATCTGTATTTTGTAACTCCTCGTATCAAACTATTTTTTGATGAGGATGAACCAAGATTCATTCATATCAGTGGGATACACTCACCCACAGCTGATGCTGGATACATGTTGATCTCATCCCGCATCACCTGTCATGTGCCTCTTCCCCACTCTTGATAGTTTTGTCTTTTGAAAGCATCTCCAGTCATTCAGTGCAATGATTATGCACTTTTTATGTGTTGGGCCTGGCATAAATATGTCTCAGTATATGTGTTCAGAAAAATAATATCACGAATAACCTAATTCATCAAATATGAATAGTTGAAGGATTGTAAGCAAATACACTGGCAAGTTCTGACAGAATGAAATTATTGATGAAGTCAGCACATGCTTCAACATTCTTCCTTCCTGTGTGGACTGACAAATAGCCAAACGTTGATGAGGATGAAATATGTCTCTGTTATCTTCTCGTGCCTCAGGCCATCATCTTCTTTGCATTTCAGTGTGCAGTCGGTGTTTCCATATCAACCTTAACCATCCAGAAGCTGCCTGTGGGTCTGATCCTGGCTGCACTATGCAATTTTTCCTTCAACAAAAGTTTCTTATCCTGGGTTCTGTTCTTTGTACTGTTGAAGCTAGGTGCCCGTTATGTTTTAGAGCTGTGATTTCCAAAATGTGATCTCGGGACTAGCAGTAGCATCACTTGAGAACTTGTTCAGTTGCTAAATTGTGTACAGCTCTTTGTGATCCCATGGACTGCAGCATACCAGGCTTCCCTTTCCTTCACTATCTCCTAGAGTTTGCTCCAACTCATATCCATTGAGTCAGTGATGCCATCCAACCATCTCATCCTCTGTCACCCTTTTCTCCTCTCACCCTCAATCTTTCCCAACATCAGGGTCTTTTCCAGTGAATTGGCTGTTTGCATCAGATGGCCAAAGTATTGGAGCTTCAGCTTCATCATCAGTTTAGGGTTGATTTCCTTTCAGATGACTGGTTTGATCTCCTTGCAGTCCAAGGGACTCTCAAGAGTCTTCTGCAGTACCACAGTTCAAAAGCATCAATTCTTTGGTGCTCAGTTTTCTTTATGGTTCAACTCTCACATCCATACAAGATTACTGGAAAAACCATAGCTTTGACTATATGGACCTTTGTCAGCAAAGTAATGTCTCTGCTTTTTAATACATGGTCTAGGTTTGTCAGTTTGAGAACATGTTGGAAGTATACATTCTTGCAGCCTAGCCTAGAACTACTGAATCAGAATGTTTGGGGGTGGAACCCAGAAGTCTGTGTTTCTCCAGACCCTCCATGTGATTCTAACATGCTCTGTTTGGGGAACCAGCTGCATTAGAATGAGCTGTAGAATTCTAGAAGGGGAAGGGACTGCAGGACTGTAAACACAGCAGGATTTCCCTGCCATAATGATCCCCTAGGCAGCACTTAGCTATGTGTGTGATTCACTCCTCTGGCTGCATCTGCAAGTCACCTGGCAGCTTTAAACAATACTAATTACTTGGATATTACCCTCTGATGATTCTGATTTAATTGGCCTGGAGTGTGGCTGGGGCATTGGGATTCTGTTTCATCTCCTAGGTGGTCCTCGTGTACAGCCCCTTCTGGGAACCACAGATGGAGACCACCGCTGACAGTGGGTTCAGATCACCTGGGGGGCCTAACAATATCCATAATCGCCAGGCCCTATGCCAGACTGATTGAAACCAGATCTCGTGGGGCCTGGACATTTGTTGGTCGTATAAAGGGCTTCTTCTCTAATTCACAGAGGAAGTTGAGAATTACTCATTAAGTTTAATGCCTTGATTTATAGATGAGAAAATGTGAAAAGCTCCTCCCCCAAGTTCTATGCTCAGAGTTCAGTATCTGCTAATGTTCCCACTGCTCTGGGCACTCTCATTCTAGTTGGAGACGTCTCAGTTAAGGCTGGAGGAGAAGGCCAGTGATGGGACAATCCCAGGTCTTTTGATCTTCCCTTGGGGACCCCTGGAGGCCTTGGGCTTCCCCCTACTTAAGAGGGGGATGGCTTCCTCTCCTCCCCACCATCCTTGCTTCAAACAAGCTGCCACAGAGAGCTTTTCTGAAGTATGCCCATGGCAGCTATTGGAGCTGCAGCCCCAAACACACTATACAGTCATTATGGAAACCTATTTTTCTTTGACTTGATAAATTCTGTTTTACTCCCGAGGATTTGCAAAAGTAGGGGCAAGGATTTCTGCAGCAGGATCGAATATGGCTTTCAAATGCCACAGCCATCATTCCTAGGACCACAAGAATGATTTTGCCTAGATAAATGTCATCCTAGACCTAGGGCATCACCAGGATTACAACGTTATTGAATTTTCCATCTGTACCTCTGATCTGCATGTTGTAAAAATAATCTAAAGATTTTATGCAAAAATTAGTTCTGGGGTGACTGGATAGATTTTTCCAGTCCACATTAGGCTACTGCTTCCTCTGGTGAGGGAAAGGAAAGATAATACCTTGGCTGGGAGTCGGGAGGGACTCCAAGACCTTCCCTGCATCTCTTCCTGCCCTCGACAAGGTGAAAACTAGACTACTCGATTTATTTATTTAAGCATTCTCCTTCTATTTACTTATTCTTTTGGCTGAGCCACACAGCAGGTGGGATCTTAGCTTCCCGAGCAGAGATCAAACCCATACTTCCTGCAGTGGAGGTGCAGAGTCTTAACCACTGGACCACTAGGGAAGTCCCCCCAAACTAAACTACCTTATTTTTTTCTGTATTTGTACTTTTCAAATGATGGTATTTTTAGTGATGTAAAATACACATAATGTACAATTTACTGTGTTATTTTATGTGTACATATCATTAAGTACATTTGAAGTATATTAAATCGCAAAGAGTCGGACACGACTGAGTGACTGAACTGAACTGAACTGCATTAATATTGCTGTTCAGCCATCACCACTATCCATCTTCAAAACTCTTTTCATCTTGCAAAATGAACATTATAGACCCATTAATCAATAATTTCCCATTATCCCCTCCTCTCAGTCCCTGGGCTTCCTTGGTGGCTCAGCTGGCACAGAGTCCACCTGCAATGTGGGAGACCTGGGTTCAACCCCTGAGTTGGGAATATCCCCTGGAGAAGAGAAAGTCTACCCACTCCAGTATTCTGCACTAGGGAATTCTGTGGACCGCGTAGTCCACGGGGCCACAAAGAGTCGGACTCAACTGAGCGACTTTCACTTTCACTTTTCCAGCCCCTGGCAAATACCATTCTACTTTCTGACTCTGTGAATTTGACTATGTAAGTACCTCCTATGATTGGAATTGCTCAAGGTTTGTGCAAAACTAAACTACTTTAAACTTGTCCTCTTCTCTCCTCCTCTTTCCATTGTTTCTAGAGCATTCTGGAATTCCTGTTCCTAACACCTGCCTGAAGTTTAATATGCTAGTTAAGAAGTCCTTATGAACACTTTTCACTTTCATGCATTGGAGAAGGAAATGGCAGCCCACTCCAGTGTTCTTGCATGGAGAATCCCAGGGACAGGGGAGCCTGGTGGGCTGCTGTCTATGGGGTCGCACAGAGTCGGACATGACTGAAGCGACTTAGCAGCAGCAGCAGCAGCAGCTTCAACACATACTTAACTGTGTGACCTTGACCATGCCAGGCACTCTGGGCTTCTACAATCCCAGGCTAAACCAGGGACAGCACTAGTACCTCCATCAAGGGGTTCCTGAGAGGATTAAATAGTTAACATGGGTTTTAGAGCACTCAGTGCCTGGCATGCAATAAACAATATTCATAAATGTTTTATGTTTTAGTCCCATTATATATTTACAATCACTAATGAAATGTCACTCACCAGTAACTAGCTCCTTAACTAAGGCCTAATTTCCATTCAGTAAATTTTATCTTGGTGACTCTTTTATGAACTGTCTCCAAATTTCCTCATAAGTTTAAGGGCATAACCAGAGAGAATACTTCTTTAGAGTCTGATTAAGAGTTGACTCATTGGAAAAGACTCTGATACTGGGAGAGATTAGGGGCAGGAGGAGAAGGGGACAACAGAGGATGAGATAGCTGGATGGCATCACCAACTCAATGGACGTGAGTCTGAGTGAACTCCGGGAGTTGGTGATGGACAGGGAGGTCTGGTGTGCTGCGATTCATGGGGTCCCAAAGAGTCGGACACGACTGGGCGACTGAACTGAACTGAATGTTTCTTCTGGTGAGGAGCCTCAGACTTAGCTTTCTGAATTCCATTTAGTTGCCAGGAGGGTTGTCTTTAGCTAGGATGACCAATCATTTTGGTTTTCCCCCAGACTGAGGGGAAAATCAGAGACTGAGGGAGTTCCAGAATGCTGGACTCCTAGTGTTAATATTGGGGTGGACCCAGGCACACCAGGATGAGTTTTCTTTCCCTTCATCTGGGCCCTCATGTCCCAGTGTTAGCTGAATCTGACAGCCCCCTCAGCTCATTCCTAAACTCTGAGGTACCCACATCCCTGCCAGTAACCAGCCTGCGTAGCAAGAGGTCAAGTTCATCACAGCAGAATTGCAAGAACTGAATGGGTGAAAACTGGCCTCGGAAAGTAGATGCCGGGGAGACTAGAATGTTCTATTTAATTATCTAGTTGTTGAGCTTGGGTATGTCCCTTAACCCTTCTGAGAGTCAATTTTCTTATTTGGTGAAATAGCTGTAATATAATATGCGTCTCTCAGGGAAGTTGAAAACACTGGTCTGGACAATGCATGGTGAAGTGAGATCCAACCTTGGGTGAGTGTTCACTGCAGGGAGGCCGGTGCTGGGTGTGAAAACCAAGCCTTAGGTTAGAATCCCATTTCTCCCATTTGCTCTTCCGTGGATCTTTGGCAAGTTCCCTTCACTTTTGGAGCCTCACTTTTCTCATCAATGACATTAGGAATCTCAGCATCTCCCTTCCAAAGTGCATCAGAGATCCACACCTGCACAGGGTCTCATCCATGGTGTTTCTTTATCCATTTATGGAGTGCATCTGTATCCAAGAGGAGCTGTCTCCCAGGAGGTATCTAGGGTGCTGGAAAAGAGTCTTACCTTGGACACACATCAAAATCATTGAAGAAAACAAACAAACAAACAAACAGAAAATGCCACCATCTGGGCTTTGTACTCCAGCCTAGTGAAATGAAAATCTCAGGAGCAGGGGTGGTCCTGGGATCACATTTCTCAGTTTCCCCTGGGCTAGAGGGTGGGCATGACCATGGGTGGGCAGTCCATTGGATCCATGGAAGTCCATGGGGTCACAAAGAGTCAGATAGGACTTAGTGACTAAAGAGCAGCCTCAGAGGGCAGGCATACAGCTGATCCAAAGAGCAGGAACAAGAGAGGATAGCTGTTTCATAGGTTCCACAAGGAGATCAGAGAAGAAACAGGAATCAAACCTGGCCTTTTCTATTGTCAAGTCAGCTTACTGAGCTGGCAGGTGTGTGAATAGAAGGCTAAGTGTGATCCTTCTTGCCACACATCCCACTTCTTCACTTCGTCTCTGACTTCCTAGCTCAGCTTCCAAGAACGCAGCATGGAGTAGAATCCCCACATGAGCCTTTCCTGGCCCACAGGATGATTCATGTCTGAGTCGTTATGACAGATGTTCTGAAATGGCTCTGCATGCCTCCTCTTTCTAAGGAAGCTCTTTGGAGGTGGTAGGTTGGGGTGATTTGGCCAGCTCGGGCAGTAAGGAGGGGCTCCACCAGCCCACATGGAGCAGCACCATGGCCCCTTGGCCACTGACGCCAAGCCTAGAAATAGGAGTGTTCCTTCCTCGCTTTGATTTTGGAGCTGTTCATTTATTCTTATTTTATTTTTTCCCATTTGCTTTATATGTATTTATTATTGGAGAATGAATGCTTTACCTTGTGTTAGTTTCTGCTGCACAACCCAGTGAACCAGCTGTGTGTATACACATGTGGCCTCCCCCTCTAGCCTCTCTCCCACCCCAGCCCCACCCCCGTCCCACCCTTCTCGATCATCGCAGAGCACGGAGCTGAGCTCTCTGTGCTATACAGCAGCTTCCCTCTTGCTATCTGTTTTACACATGATAGTGTATTTATGTCAAACCTAATCTTCCAATTCACTCAGACTTTCTTAACATTCCTCTAGAGATCACGGCAAGCTTTACTGATCTATGAGTCGCTGCTCAACCTCTTTTTATTTCTCTGCCTCCTTGGCTCTCTTGAAAGTACCTGATTAGTTTCTTAGGTTACTCAGTGAACAATGGAAATAGTAAGATCAAAGATTGCCCAAAGCTGAGTTAATGACTGGCCACTCTTTGACACTGAGTTTCTCGCATGATGTAGCTATCGAGTTGGGGAGAATCAGTGGTTTTATAAGCGTTTTAAGTTGAAGCATCTGAACTGAGTGAGCTTGGGTTTAGTCGTGACCTCCTGGAGGGAAAAGGGTCATGGACATCATTGCATCTTAACTTATAGAAGAGAACGTCCAGGGCTAGAGTAGGGAAGCTATTGGCTTGGTTGACTCGGGATCCAGAGCCTCATTCTCAGAGCCCAGCATCCTGCAGCTGCTAGTATAAGGCTTCTGGAACTTGAGGATCTGTGAACCACTTGTTTCTGCACCTTTTTATGGAAGGAGAGACTCTAGTTCTCATTACATCCTCAAAGTGCTGTTTGATCCAAAATAGATAAATAACCAGTGGTCTAGCCTTTTGCAATATAAGAAGTTTAAAAATCCATTCATAGCAGTTAGTAGCCATATTTGTGGCATATTAAAGAGACAATAATTACATTATATGCCAATTTTACAAGTCATAAAACGTTCCTTAGTTTTGTTTGAGGCCAGGAGTGGGCTATCTCATCCCCAAGTACTAAAACATCTAAGAAATCAAAGCACAGATTCAGTGAAAACTTCAAGAAGATTTTGAATAATTCATCATTTCAGATTTCTCTATTTTTGCTTTTTTAAAAGGACATCATGCTTCATTTTCTCATATTTACCAAAACACATTTAAGGTTATTTAAAGACAAAAAGCCACTGGGCTGTAGCTTGATCATTTTCTCTTCCATCAGGCTGCCTGTTTCTGGGGATAGAACTCTACTGATGCCACTGCTACGAGACACACCCCCTGGGAGGGTGGCTCTGATGAGATCTTTAGGGAAACTGCAGCCTTCACCTGGTCATTTTAGCAGCAGAGGGACACCACTCAGCCACGTGGTTGGCCAGATTGGGAATTGCCACAGTGCAGCAGTGTCTCATGGGAGTTTATCAGAAACGTGGGAATTTCAGGTCTACTCCAGAACTCCTCAACCAGAATCTGCATTTTTATGAGATCCACAGGTGAATTTGGGTACAATGAAATCTGAAGCACATCTGTCTATGGTGGAGGGCCCAAGTTTGATGCATGAAGCAGGGCACTCAAAGCTGGTGCACTGGGACAACCCAGAGGGATGGGCTGAGGAGGGACGTGGGAGGGGGATTCAGGACCAGGGGACCTTTTACACCTGTGATTGATTCATGTCAATGTATGGCAAAAACCACCACAATATTGTACAGTAATTAGCCCCCAATTAAAATAAATAATTTTTAAAGAGAAAAAATATATATAAAGGATCAATCATAAAGCGTCTACGAATAGCAAATGCTGGAGAAAGTGTGGAGAAAAGGGAACCCCCCTGCACTGTTGGTTAGAACGTAAATTGGTGCAGCCACTATGGAGAACAGTGTGAATGTTCCTCAAAAATTGAAAAATAAAGTTGTCATATGATCCAATGATCCCACTCCTGGGCACGTATCTGGAGAGAACTATAATTCAAAAAAGATACATGCTCCCCTGTGTTCATAGCAGCACTGTTCACAGTAGCCAAGAAATGGAAGCAACCTACATGTCCATCTATGGATGAGTGGATAAAGATGTTCATTTACACAACAGAAGCCTACTCAGCCGTAGAAAGAATGAAATAATGCCATTTGCAGCTGCATGGAAGAACTTAGAGATGATCACACTAAGCGAAGGAAGTCAGACAGAGAAAGACAAACGCCATATGATATCACTTATATGTGGAGTCTAAAACAGGACATAGATGAATTTATTCATGAAACAAAAATAGACTCACAGACATGGAGAACAGACTTGTGATTGCCGAGGGGGAGGGGCTGGGGGGATGGATTGGGAGCTTGAGATTAATAGATACAAATTATTATATAGAGAATAGATAAACAACAAGGTCCTACTGTGTAGCACAGGGAACTGTATTCAATATCCTGTGATAAATGATGATGGAAAAGAATATGAAAGAGGATGTAATATGTGTATAACTGAATCACCCTGCAATACTGCAGAAGTTAACACAATATTGTAAATCAATTATACTTCAGTAAAATAAATTAAAAGAAAATAGTAGACCTGCTCCCATGTGGCCTAATGGCTAGTCACTGTCCTTAGGCTTGTTTGATGACTGATGTCGGTGTTGACTGTAGGTTATAATAATGTATGTCTGTAGATACGGCAAGTTTTCTTTCTTTCAAATTACGTACCTGCCAAATCATGTATGTGGACACGCAAGTGGCAGTTATTACTGTCGAAAACGAATTTCTCTTTCTTTTTCCTTTTTCCATTTTTACTTAATTCCTCTGGAGCAGTCTTTCTTTTTATGAAGTTGTACATTTTCACATGTACATTTTATGATTTCACTCTTTTTTCCAGTGTTTCTTTTCAGTCTTCATATGGAGGGGATTTTCTATTTTTTATTGTCTTAATATTGCTGTGCAGATTGCTTTTAGCCAGTGGTGAGTGGGAACTATGACTGATTTAGTCCCTTAAGAAACCTCTGTGGATTTCCTGACATGTAGACCACTCATGCTGACAAGTTGCTTCAGGAATTAGAATGGACTCTGTTTTGTCAATAAAGGCTGCATTGCCCTAATGATGGATTTCCCTCATTTAAGGATTTTTTCTCTATTTTCCCCAATATTTCTCTTCAGTCTGCATGCATATGGATGTATGGAGGGAATTTTCTATTTTGTAGTATTTTAATAACTAATATCACTTAGGGATGATACACAAGACCAGACTGTAGAATTTTAGATTGAGAAATAAATTTATTACCATTAATCTTCATTTCAGACTGATGTATAAGTTAAGTCCTTTGCCTTTTTTATAAGGGTGTTTAGGGAGACAGACTCTGGTTATGCACTGTAAAAGTTTTTACGTTCAAGCATACCCACTTAACAACAAAAGGACATTCTGTTATTTATTTAGTTGTGGGAAAAGTATTTGTATTTTTATTTACAAAAGTAATTAAGTCTTTGTGCCATAATGACATGTTGTATTCCTGCCTCTCTGAACAATTGTTAGGAAATTTGTAGGGTTGGCCAATGTTCATTCAAAACAATTTAGGAATTATTTACAAAGTTAACATTCTACCTGCAACATATGTACAATCTTTCCCCTGAGAAATTGCTATGGGTTTCCTAGAATATTAGAAAGCTTATAATAAATATTTTGTTCAGTAATTGAAATGTGCTTTATCACTATTAAAATAGTAAGCAATGTGTTAGGAGAGTCTAAAAGATTTAAACACTGAGTAAATAGTTGGAAAAGATTAGTGACTATCTAGGCTTCCCTGATAGCTCGGCTGGTGAAGAATCCGCCTGCAATGCAGGAGACCCCAGTTTGATTCCTGTCTCAGGAAGATCCCCTGGAGAAGGGATAGGCTACCCATTCCAGTATTCTTGGGCTTCCCTGGTGTCTCAGATGGTAAATGAATCTGCCTCCAATGTGACTATCTGGGATTACCTGGTAGCTCAGCTGGTAAAGAATCTGCCTGCAATGCAGGAGACCCTGGTTCAATTCCTCGATTGAGAAGATCCCCTGGAGGAGGGCATGGCCACCCACTCTCGTATTCTTGCCTGGAGAATCCCCATGGACAAGAGGAGGCTGGCAGGGTACAGTTCATAGGGTCGCAAAGAGTCGGACGTGACAGAACGACTGAGCACGCAACATGGTGACTCTCTACTTAGACCTTGCTTGGCCATCACTTGTGGAGCTTTAAAAAAGACAGATTCCAGAATCCCACCCCCAGAGCTTCTGGTTTAATTGTGCTAGTGTATGGTTTGTGCATCAGCACTTTTTAACTTCTTATTTTGAAATAATCATAGGCTCACAGGAAGTTGCAAAGATAATATAGAGCGATCCCTTGCACCCTGCACCCAAATTCCCCTGATGGTAACATCTCACATAACAATGGTCCAAAACCAATGCCAATAAATTGACACTGGAATTGCAATGTTAATAAAAGACCAGGAACCTTATTTAGATTTCACCAATTTGAAGATCAGGACTTTAAAGCTTCCCAGGTGATTCTCTTAAATAGCTAGCATTGCACACCTCTGACCTGACTGCCATTTAAGGTCAGTCAGTTCCAACCATAAGTCTGTGATTTGCACGTGCGTGTGCACACACACAAAATATATACATATATATCTACATGTGTGCAAATGTAGACCACACTCACAATACATATTCTAAATAGTTAAAATGTTTAATAACAGATTGCAGAGTAAAAGGGACTGACATTTAGAAGTGCACTAAAAAAGTGCACTTCGCAATCAAACAAAATATATCCTGGTTTAGAGCCTATGTCAAACAGAAGATGTCTACCCTACCTGAGAAAGTAAGCAAGGATTTATGACTCTCAGAATTAAAGTCTATGTGAGGAATGAGAAGAAAATCCTGTGTGTTTGGAAAATGGTATTTATAGACCCAATTTTAGTGTTAAAATCTGGTAACATGGTAAGAGGCTTCTGATGTACATAATTATGTATATACAACTCCCATTTATCATGTTCTCAATGCATGGAAAAGGCTCCTATTCTCTGTAAATACATGAATGTTTCTTCCTCTGCAGCCGGGGAAATTAAACATTGTCCTGGGCAAGTTTCCATCCTTTTTCTTTTCAACAAGAGTTGGAATAGGTCTTAATCAGTTAAGCAGTGGGAGTAATGAATAAACCTCACGTCTCATCCTGGTGTCTACTCTCAGGTATGAACTGGGAGGTTAAATAGGGACATTTATAACCACAACAAGCTCTAAGCCAAGCCTGGGTCAGGGAATAGAACTTACCCTTACCTTATACAAAAGGAGATTTTCCCTTTATTTGGGGTAAAGCTTCATTGAGGTAATGCAAAACCTTGCCATGGGGTCTGGGATGTATTTGCTAAGTCTTGTCTGCAGGACTTGTCAGATTCCACCTGCTCCTACCCCTAGCTGCACTGTCTGTTTTTTCCTGGTGTTTCGGTAGTCTTTCAGAATCCCACCCCGAGAAGCAGAATATGGCCAAAGTTTCCACGTAAGAAATGGCTGATTCCTAACCCTCCCTTGGACACCTTTCTGCATGTCTTCTTTTTCAGGGTCCCTCTCTGCCCCTGACCCCTCCAAGGTTCTCTATGTCCCCAGGTTACCCTGATGACTTCCCTGTTCCTGGCCCTGAGCCTGGAGCTCCCGGAGGAATTTTACCTGGATAAGTTCCGTGAAGTTACACAGTACAACAACTGTTTGAGTCAGAGTTTTGAGAATATGCTGTCTCCCTAATATTTCAGGAGAGGCTTAGTTTGGAATGACATTTATAGGAGCTTGGGGAGGCCTACAGAAAACCCTAGAGGACTTCAGTGGATCCTTATATGCTTTAGCCAATGGGAGAGGCTGATGGGGGCTTTAGATCCAGATTGTGTAACTTATTGCTCTGGTCTTCAGCCTGGAAGCTCAGTCCTGGGAGGAGGGGGGGGCGGGGGGGGGGGCGGGGCGGTGGATGGCCTCCTCTTTCTTCTTCTACCTGTTGGTCCATTAAGATTTTTTTTTTTAAATGTAGACCATTTTCAAAGTCTTTATTGAATTTGCTACAATATTGTTTCTAGTTTTTATGTTTTTTGTTTTTTGCAAGCCATATGGGATCTTAGCTTCCAGACCAGGGATTGATTGAACTCACACTTCCTGCATTACCAGGGAAGCCCCAATCCATCAGTTTTTCCTTTAAGCTGTAGATTTGCAACACCTGGGTAAAGTCATTGGAACATTCTGGTTATAGTAGATCAGCTGAATCAAGACCTCAGAATTTTAGATTCGTGCCGCTTCAAGCCCTTCCTATGAACAGAAAGGGTGATTGGCCAATTACTGTGGTTTCAGATATCACAGTAGGGGCGTACTCCAGAATTCCCTTCCCGCACGGGGAATGCCTTAGTGGTAAACCCTAATGCCCACTTTGGTGTCCGTGGCTTATGGGCTTCCCTTGTGGCTCAGTAGTAAACAATCCGCTGGCTAATGCAGGAGACATGGATTAGATCTCTGGGTTGGGAAGATCTCCTGGAGGAGGAAATAGCAACCCACTCCAGTCTTCTTGTGTGGGAAATCCCGTGGACAGAGGAGCCTGGCAGGCAGTCCATGGGGTCTCAAGAGTCAGACATGACTGAGCGTCTAAACAACAACCATGGCTTATCTTGGAGGGATCCTTTTGAAATACAGCTATCATCTGAGATGGGTTAAGCCACTGGAAAGTAAAAGCCATGAAGTCACAGAGTAATGGGAAGTGTCTGACCCTTTCCAGAGGGCGGCATTCAATGGGAGGAGGTGATAAGGAGCAAAGAACAGCCCAAGTGCACTGAGTTCCTGAGGACACCAGAAGCTGCGTCTGGAAGAATGGTTGCCATATAAAAATGTCACCTATCCTTCCAGCCAGCCCTTCCTGGCTTCCCACCTGCCTCACCCTAATTATTATTTCAAAATAAGACCACTGCACTGTCAGCTCTCTGGACCATCTAGGACTGCATGCAGGTGTATTTTGTGTTGTTCATCCATCATCACAAAAGGTATTTATTATCTGAGTCCCGCTGAATCACTGATTTTCATGTCCATGAGCTGGCCTATTTCACCAGCTTGGCAGTGTGCGCTGTTTACTAGAGGAGCTATTAAATTTCTCACCTGTGCGTCTGGTGAGAGCTGCAGCTAGGAGATAAAACCTCCTGGAGTATGCAGCATCAGTACGTGAGAGATTTTCAAGGGCATGGCTTCCTTCAAATGCCTGCTCAGGGATCTCAGATTAGGATCAAAATCAAAGGCCACTCTAGCTTCCCTGATGGGTTTCAGCACTCTGCCATAACAAGACATGCTCCAGGCTTGAAATGTTTTGACTAGAAAGCTAGATCATTAGCAGTTTCTACACGCTGAATTAAAACTCAGATAGCATCAAGAAAATGCCTGAAAGGGAAAGCTTTGACTGAGAATTGTCAAGTGCCAGAAGGATTCGGGACTTCCCTGGTGGCTCAGACAGTAAAGAATCTGCCTGCAATGCGGGAGATCTGGGTTCTCTCCCTGAGACTGGAAGGTCTAGCACTGAAAACAACTGATGAAAGCTAGCAGGGGTGTACAAAGAGAGCTTTGGGGCCAAACATAGGTGGGTTAAAATCCTGGTCTCAATTACTAGCTTGATGACTCTGGGAAGGTTGTTGACCATCTCTGTTTTATCCAGTAATTTCACTGCTAAGAACTATTCCTATGGATATAGTGATACTAGGTAGGATGCTTATGTGTTAACTCATTGGAGCTCCCTGATGACTCAAAGAGATGAGACTGTTGCTGTCCAAAGGATACCAAGGCACAGAGAGGGTGACCTGCCACCCCAAGGGTGAGTTAGCACTCTCGTGAGAGGCAGCCTGACCCATGGTCACTTGGATGGACTGCAAGGCCAAACTTTCTTGGGTTCAACTCCCAACTCTGCTATTTGCCAGCTGAACGAAGGGCCAGAGTTGTGCTGGCTGCATGAAGACTGCCATGGAGCATGTTACCTCGAAGAAAGCAAAATCTTCCCTCTTGTCACTGACACCTGCCATGTCTGCTGATTTCAATAGTTTCTGATTTCAAAAATGAGAGCCATGCAATTCAATTCCTAAAGCAGTGGTAACTCCTGGATATCCTTTTTGGTGATTTTGTTCAGCCGGTAGCTTGCCTCAGCGTGTGAGGAATTAGATCAGTTTTCCATTCCTATTCTTGGGAAATAGAACCCAAGTGCCCAGAAATAATGTGATTTATATCAAGTGGCTCTCCTCAAATGCTGTGTCTCTGGAATCTCATGCTCCTCCCACTGAAGAGCTGATGGGTTTGTGTGCGCCACATCAGGAGGACCTGCCTTCATCATGAAACAACTTTCTACATCTCAAATGCTCTCCAGACACCTCTGGTCAGCCTGCTTACCTGCTCACAAACTGAGTAAAGTCTTTTAACATCAACCATTGCTCTGAAATAGAATCTAGAAGTGGAGACGCACATTATAATCAACATTTCTTAGTGTTTAATATCAGGTTTTTCTCCAATTTCTAGCTTTTTCTTACTTTCATTCATTCATTCAACAAATATTTGCTGAGAAGCTGCTATGTGACTGCCACACACTATTGAATTAGATGCTGGGGATACAGTAGTGACTGCAAGCATCAGTGTTCCTGCCCTCAAAGATCTTGTACTGTAATGGAGAAACCAATAAAAAAGTATATATGTGACGTGGTCAGTGGTGATAAGGGCTATTGAGAAAAATAAAGCAGGGGAAGATATTAGGGGATGGGAGATGCTATTTCAGATAAGATGGTAAGGAAAAGCCAACCTGATATTTGAAGAGAGGCCTGAGTAAACTGAGGGAGGGGTCATGTGAGGTTGTAGGGGACGAGCCTCTCAAAAAAGAAACAGTCTTGCAAAGGCCCTGGGGCAGGAATAGGTTTGCTGGGCTAAAGCAACAACAAGAACAGCTTAAGGGCTGGGATGCAGTAAAGATACAGAAGAGCAATGAAAAACCAGGTCATATGGGTCCAGGACCAGATGGAGGAGGTTCTCATAACCTGTGATGAAGATTCTGGATCTTGTTTTCAGTGTGATAGGGCACCATTGGGAGTTGAGAGTCGGGAATGGCATGAACTCATTGCCTTTTCAAAAGGTGGATCATTTGGCTTCTGGGTGGGAATAGATTGTCTCAGGACCAGAAGGGAAGCTAGGAGATGAGTTAGGAGGTGCTGGCCTTTTTCCAGTTGAGCAAAGACAGTGGTTAGAACCAGGGTGATATCAGTGGAAGAGGCAAGAAGGGACAGACTTGAGAGAGACTCCATGGTTCAGTGGGCAGGATCTGCACGTGGGTTGGATGTGGATGAGCGAGAGGGAGAGGGGTCAAGAAAGACTCACTCCAGAGTGAGCAGTGCTGTCCTTCTCTGAGACGGACATTTGTTTATTTACTTGCAACCAGAAATCCTTATTCTGTCTTTTTCTCCTCTTAAGAGTGACTGCCCTAGTCCTTTGCACATAGTCAATACACAATAAAGTTATGAAACCAGTAAATATAATGCCTAAGATGTTTACTAGTGAGTCCATGACCCTAAATTTTACTATTTGTAAATTTGTATGTTGTTTGGATAAAGGGGCTCACTTTCTGGCTGAATTTTCCTATTGTGAAACAGGCTTCATCCTATTTGCCTTTGTCATGTAAATACAGGGTCATTATACCTACCTAATAGTGGGACTCTGGGCAGGGTCCTCGGTTCTCTGTTCTCTGTAGTAAGCAAGAAAGAACAGTGAAACTAATTTGGGGCGAAGGTCTTACTGAGGTGTCATTTCATATCAGCATCTCAGACTTGGAGGGTTTGTCGTCACCACACCCTGCTACGTTACTTGCAGAGAGTGTTAATTAAGTGTGCTTTCCTGGAAGATCTGGAAAATGCCTCAGAACCTTTCTCAATGTAGCCCTTCCAGTTGGCATTTCTACCTGATCTAATCCGATCTGCTCATCTAACTATTGAGGAAATTAAAGCCCAAAGATAGTAAATGACTTGCCATTGTGCACCCTTGCAGGTGGGGTCAACACCAAAGTGTCAGCCTGAACTCTGATTCCCAGGCCAACATGCTTCCCAGCGTATATTGACAGAATGATAAGAGGGTTTATGTAGGGAAGGTCAGAGAGGACAGGAGGAAGCTTATGGGTTTGTGAAGGGCAGGGGGTGGGGCTCCAGAGTATGAGGGAGACAGGCAAGACCCTCAAAACAGTTTTGGAGTAGAAGGGGGTCCCAGAGCCCACTGCCCTGACAGAGGAATAGCCAGCTATCATCTAAGGCTCTTGTTTATCTCTCTGAAAGTGAAAGTCGCTCAGTCATGTCTGACTCTTTGCGACCCTATAGACTGTAGCCCACCAGGCTCTTCTGTCCATGGAATTCTCCAGGCAAGAATCCTGGAGTGATTAGCCATTCCCTTCTCCAGGGGATCTTTCTGACTCAGGGATCAAACCCAGGTCTCCTGCTTTGTAGGCACATTCTTTACCATCTGAGCCACCAGGCATTACCTCTGTGTCTACTGAAGGACAAAGAACATATCTATTAGCCTCTTTTATGCAGTCAAATCATGGAGGATGTGATTCAACATACGAATCCTGGCATGGAACGTGAATTTTCTTTTGTGCCTTTTATTAAATTCTTACAGAATTAAAAAGCACTCTCTCGTTGCCTGCTGAATCTGGGTTCAATCACCTTAGATCGACCACAAAGTGGCTGTGTAATTTCCGCAACACGTAAAGTGACGCAAAGATTATGTCACGTGGTTCACTTTATGTGCTGTCACTGGAAATCCACTCTTTATGGTTGAAAGTGATGGATGCTTTGATTTAAATCACAATCTAGTATTCTACTCAAGTCCTCCTCATAGCCCAGCTATCTTCTCCAGACTTTGCACAATAAAATGTCTCCCTTGTTTATTGTGACATGGGTGTGATTTACTCATTAATGTCTCAAGAAAAAAATTTGCCTGATGTTTATTAATGAGACAACCCAAATTTTGGGTGTGAGAATAATCTTTAAGTTGAACCTTCCACTGAGTGAAGCTTGACTGGTTTTCATTTTAGGGGGCCTGAATTTTTAATAGACTATTAAGCCTTTATATGCAGTTGACAATACTGATTTCAATGACTGTCTTAATTTGAGGTTTTAGTGAATTGAAATATTTTTGACAACACAGAAGGTATTATCAAAAATTAGATGGAAAAAATTTCCTTATAAATATGCAGAAGTTACTTGTTCCTTATTTTTTTTTTTTGTTGAGATTGTTAACAGTGTGCTTTTAAACATAAGTTTAGATACTACATTTGAACTCAAGGTGTAAATCAGATTCATTCGTTGGGGTCACAGTTTAAAGAGCAGTGATTAAATCTGAAGAATTTTCATATAGCTATTAGGTTGGTGCAAAAGTAATTGCTGTTTTGCATGGTTGAACTTTGCTATTTGATATTGGAATACATTCTTAAATACATGTGGTTATGTTATACATCATCTCACTTCATTTTTTTTGCTGATGATTTATTACTTGCTATGTATTTTATATTAATTTTAGACTATGGAAATGATGTTAGACAAAAAGCAAATTTGAGTGAGTTTCTTACTCGAGTTCAAAATGGATTGTAAACTGGTGGACACACCTTGCAGCATCAACAATGCATTTGGCCCAGGAACTGCTCACGAATGGACAGTGCAGTAGTGGTAGTTGAAGAAGTTTTGCAATGGAGACGAGAGCCTTGAAGATGAGGAGTGCAGTGACTAACCATCACAAATTGGCCAACTGAGAGCATCATCAGAGCTGACCCTTTTTACAGCTACCCAAGAAGTTGCTGAAGAACTCTGTGTCAACCATTCATTCAGTGTTTGAAACTAACTGGAAAGCTGAAAAAGCTCAATAAGTGGGTGCCTCATGTTCAGTTCAGTTCAGCCACTCAGTCGTGTCCAACTCTTTGTGACCCCATGAATCGCAGCACACCAGGCCTCCCTGTCCATCACCAACTCCTGGAGTCTATCAAACCCATGTCCATTGAGTTGATGATGCCATCCAGCCATCTCATCCTCTGTCGTCCCCTTCTCCTCCTGCCCCCACTCCTTCCCAGCATTAGGGTCTTTTCCAATGAGTCAGCTCTTCGCATGAGGTGGCCAAAGTACTGGAGTTTCAGCTTTAGCATCAGTCCTTCCAAAGAACACCCAGGACTGAGCTCCTTTAGGATGGACTGGTTGGATCTCCTTGCAGTCCAAGGGACTCTCAAGAGTCTTCTCCAAACCACAGTTCAAAAACATCAATTCTTTGGCGCTCGGCTTTCTTTATGGTCCAACTCTCACATCCATACATGACTACTGGAAAAACCACAGCCTTGACTAGACGGACCTTTGTTGGCAAAGTAACTTGCCAACAAGAGCCAAAGTAACTGGCTCTGCTTTTAAATATGCTACCTAGGTTGGTCATAACTTTCCTTCCAAGGAGTAAGCGTCTTTTAATTTCATGGCTGCAGTCACCATCTGCAGTGATTTTGGAGCCCCCCAACATAAAGTCTGACACTGTTTCCACTGTTTCCCATCTATTTCCCATGAAGTGATGGGACCGGATGCCATGATCTTCGTTTTCTGAATGTTGAGCTTTAAGCCAGCTTTTTCACTCTCCTCCTTCACTTTCATCAAGAGGCTTTTTATTTCCTCTTCACTTTCTGCCATAAGGGTGGTGTCGTCTGCATATCTGAGGTTATTGATATTTCTCCCGACAATCTTGATTCCAGCTTGTGCTTCTTCCAGCCCAGCATTTCTCATGATGTACTCTGCATATAAGTTAAATAAACAGGGTGACAACATACAGCCTTATGAGCTGACCACAAATCAAAAAATCATCATTTTGAAGTATCGCCTTCTCTTATTCTACGCAACAACAATGAACCATTTCTCAATCAGATTGTGATGTATGATGAAAAGGATTTTATATCACAACTGACAATGACTGCAAAGGATTTTATATCACAACCACCACAGTGGTTGGACTGAGAAGAAGCTCCACAGCACTTCCCAAAGTCAAACTTGCACCACAAAAAGGTCAGGGTCACTGTTCGGTGGTCTGCTGCCCGTCTGATCCACTACATTTTCTTAATTCTGAAGAAACCATTGCATTTGAGAAGTATGCTCAGCAATCAGTGAGATGTAACAAAAACTGCAATGCCTGCAGCCAGCATTGGCCAACAGAATGGGCCCAATTCTCCATGACAACACCGCATGTCTCTCAACCAACATTTCAAAAGTTGAACGAATCGAGCTACGAAGTTTTACCCCATCCACCATATTCACCTGACCTCTCGGCAACCGACTACCACTTTCTCACGCACCTGGACTACTTTCTGCAGGGAAAACGCTTCCACAACCAGCAGGAGGCAGAAGTTGCTTTCCAAGAGTTTGTTGGATCCCAAAGCACGGATTTTTATGCTAGTGGAATAAACAAACAATTCTCATTGGCAAAAATGTTCTGATTGCAATGGTTCCTATTTTGAGTAATAAAGATGTGTTTGAGCCTAGTTAAGATGTTTTAAATTCAGGGTCCAAAACTACAATTACATTTGCACCAACATAATAATAACAATGTCATTTGCTCACATTGTGACCCAAAGTGAAAGGCATGGTGTTGGGAGAAGGGAGGTGCAGATTTCAGATTTAATTCTATCACTAACCTGATGTCCGTCTAGTCAAGGCTATGGTTTTTCCTGTGGTCATGTATGGATGTGAGAGTTGGACTGTGAAGAAGGCTGAGCACCGAAGAATTGATGCATTTGAACTGTGGTGTTGGAGAAGACTCTTGAGAGTCCCTTGGACTGCAAGGAGATCCAACCAGTCCATTCTGAAGGAGCTCAACCCTGGGATTTCTTTGGAAGGAATGATGCTAAAGCTGAAACTTGGGGGCAGGAGGAGAAGGGGACGACCGAGGATGAGATGGCTGGATGGCATCACGGACTCGATGGACGTGAGTCTGAGTGACCTCTGGGAGTTGGTGATGGACAAGGAGGCCTGGCATGCTGCGATTCATGGGGTCGCAAAGAGTTGGACATGACTGAGCGACTGAACTGAACTGAACTGAACCTGATGCATGACCTCATATACATTATACATTTCTACCCAGGAAAGGAGCTCAATTTTCCCATCTGTAAAATACAGGCATGAAAGTGAAAGTGTTAGTTGCTCAGTCGTGTCCAACTCTTTCCAATCCCATGGACTATAGCCCACCAGGTTCCTTTGTCCATGGGATTCTCCAGGCAAGAATACTGGAGTGGGTTGCCATTCCCTTCTCCAGGAGATCTTCCCAACTCAGGGCTCGAACCCGAGTCTCCCTCACTGCATGCAGATTCTTTACCATCTGAGTCACCAGGGAAGCCTGTAAACTACAGGCAGAGGATTGATTAATTTTGAAGATTCTTCATTCTATCATTCTGTGAAATACAGTGTTAGGTTATCCGAATTTGTCTTTATACAACAGATTAGTTTTTTTTCTCATATTGAATTATTATTTCATTCTGTATTATCAATATTAGTTTGTTACATTATTATCATTATATCCTGTTATTAAAGTGACACATTCACATTGCAGATGATTTGGAAAATACAGCAAACAAGCAAACAAAAAAACCTCAAAAATTGCTGGTCCCTCCAATCCAGAGTTAAGCACTGCTAATATTTTATTGTATTTCTTGTCAGGCTTTTAATATGAATGCATGTTACATGTAATAGTGGGACCAGATTACATTCTTTTTTACTTATATCTTCCCTATGGTATTAATTCCTTAGAGAACATATTTTTAATAGATACATAATGTCTTATACTATAGATTTATCATAATTTATTTAACTAGTCCCTAAATAGTTCAACAGATGTCTTTCACAGTTATAACACTTGCACATAAACATTTATATCTCTGATGATTTATTTGAAGAGATTTCTAAACATATTACCAGTAAAAGAGTATGTATATGTATTAATATCTTTAACAAATCTTGGCATTAGGACTGTGTGGCCCTCATCAAACAAGTTGGCAAGTATTCCATCCTTCTCTATTCTCTGAAAGATTTTGTGTAAAATTTGTGCTTATTTTATTAATTTTACTTGTTGTTTCAACATTGACATTTAACATTTTGTGTTTCTCTCAAGCGATGCTTTATCTGTATCCTACAAATGTTGATATATTGTTTCATCATCATTTGGCTTAAGTATTTTTAAAATTTTCCTTTAGGTTATTGCTTTGACTAAGGATTATTCTGAAAAGTGTTATTTCCAAATACTTGGGAGTTTCTAGATGTCTTATTTTTACTGATCTCTAATTTAATTTAATTGCAGTGAAAGAACATGTTCTTTATCAGTGGTTATCAAAATTTTGTATCTCAACACCTTTACACTCATAAAATTTATTGAAAACACAAAGAGCTCTCGTTTATGTGGGTTGTATCTACATATATTTGCTGTATTAAAAATTAAAGCTGGAGTCTATGTCTGACGCAGGATACAGCATGCTTGGGGCTGGTGCATGGGGATGACCCAGAGAGATGTTAGGGGAGGGAGGTGGGAGGGGGGTTCATGTTTGGGAACACATGTAAGAATTAAAGATTTTAAAATTTAAAAAATAAAAAACTAAAAAAAAAAATTAAAGCTGGGATGTTTCTTCTAATTTCATAAATCATTTTAAAAGTAACATTTTTTAAAATGTATTTTATTGAAATATAGTTGATTTACAATGTTGTGTTACTTTTCTGCTGTATAGCAAGTTAATTCAATTCTAAATACATATATATATATATATATATATATATATATATACATTCTGAAAAATAACATTTTCATGTAAATAACATTTTTTACTGAAAAAGAAACCGGATTTCCCAAAACAGAAAAAAAAGTAATGAACAGAATGAGATTGCTTTGTATTTTTTCAGACCTCTTTGATGTCTGAAAACAACTCGATTTTCACATTTACTTCCTCATTCAATCTGTTGTGATGTCAGCCTCTGGAAAATTCCACTGTGGTCTGAGAGAATAGAATGAAAAAGGCAAATAATGTCCTAATATTTTGAAACTACTCTTGACCTTATGGCGCTCTTAAATGATCTCCAGGATGCTGTGGACCTGGAGGTTTTGAGAACCTCTGATCTACATGAATTTGATCCTTTTGAATTTATTGAGACTTATTTTACAATCTTGTGTGGTCTGTGGTGGCAAATGTTCTGTGTGCCTCTGAAAAGAATGCATTCTGCAGCTGCTGGGTACAGTGTTCTATAAATGTCAATTAGGTCAAACTGGTTTGTAGTGTTGTTTCAATGTTCTTTCTTTATTTATTTATGTGCCTGAACCTCACGGCATGTGGGATCTTAGTTCCCCAATATCAAACCCGAGCCCCCTGCAGTGGAAGCCTGGAGTCTTAACCAATGGACCACCAGGGAAGTCCCCCAATGTTCTTAATTATTACTGATTTTTAAATTTTCCTATCAATTTCTGAGAGGGAGGTATTAAAATATCCAACTGTGATTGTAGATCTGTATTTTTCCCTTTAGTTTTGTCAAATTCTGCTTCATGTGTTTTGAATTTTTGATATTGTGTTCACATATGAGATTGTCGTACTGATTTTAAAATTACAGCATATATAATCTTATCTCTGGTAATTCTTTTTATCCTAAAGACAAAAAGATGTGATATTAATTGAGACCTATTTTACAATCTAGTATGTGGTCTGTAGTGGCAAATGTTCTGTGCGCATCTGAAAAGAATGCATTCTGCAACTGCTGGGTACAGCGTTCTATGATATTCGTATAGATGCACCGACAGTAACTTTCTTATGCTTACTATTTGCATGGTTTCTATTTTTCTAATCTTTTACTTTTAAGAAGTTTGTCCAGGTGGTGCTAGTGGTAAAGAATCTGCCTGCCCATGCAGGAGATGCAAAAGACATGGGTTCAGTCCCTTAGTCGGGAATATCCCCTGGAGTAGAAAATGGCAATCTACTCCAGTATTCTTGTCTGGAAAATTTCATGGACTGAGGAGCCTGGTGGGCTACACTCCATGGGACCGTAAAGAGTCAGTCAGACACAACTGGGAACATGCACGCGTGCGCGCGCGTGCGCGCGCGCGCACACACACACACACGAGAGAGTGAGAAAGTCTTCCTTGCTTTTTATCTAATCTGATAATTTCTGCCTTTTAATTAAAGTGTTTACAATCCATTTACATTTAAAGTAATTATCAATATGGTTGGGTTTTAGTCTACCATCTTGGCATTTGTTTTCTGTTTGATCCATCTGGATTATGTTTCTCTGTTCCTCTTTTTCTGCCTTCTCTTGGGTAAATCAATTATTTTTTTAGTATTCCATTTGATTCCCTTGTGGACTTTTTAGCTAGTCTTCTTTGTGTTATTTTTAATGGTTACTTTAACCTGGAGACTGCAATATGCATCTTGAATATATGACAATCTACTTTCAACTAATATTCTACAACTTAAAAGTAAGAACATCACAACAATCTGATTTCTTTCTCCCCTACCCAATCTTTGTGCTTTTACTGCCAGATACTTAACTTTTACCTATGCTATGGACCCCACAATCTGTTATTGTTATTTTATGTTAAATAATTAATATTCTTTTAAAGAATTTCAAAATAAATGTAGTAAGAATGTCTTGGATGTTTATCTATGAATTTATCCTTTCTAGTGTCCTTGGTCTATTTCTGCCACTCTTAGTTTCTACTGGGGATTATTTCCCCTCCATAGAAAGAATCTTTTATCACTTCTGATAGTTCAGATATGCAGTAAATGGATTCTCTTGGGCTTTTTATGTTGAATATGGTTTTTATTTTATCTTTGTACTGTTTAACAACCTTACAGGGCAAAAATTATATACCATAACTTCATCTGTTTTTAAGCATACAATTCAATAGTTATTAGTAAACTTCCAGAATTGTACAAACATCGCCATGATTCAGTTTTAGAATGTTTCCATCCCCGCAAAAAGTTTTTTATGCCAATTTGCAGGCAACTCTCTTTTTCACCCACACCTGCAGGCAAACATCAATCTACTTTTTTGGCCATTTCATATAAATGGAATCATATATAATATGATCTTTTGTTTATTTTCATGTAACATAATGTTCATGAGGTTTATCCATGTTACAACATGTCAGTAGTTTATTCCTTTTTAAGCATTTTAATGTATGAATATAGATTTTGATTTTCCATTCACCAGTTAATTGTATTGTTTTCACTTGGGGACTATTATAATAACACTACTAGGAGCATTTTTATACAAGTCTTTGTGTCAACATAGGTCTTCATTTTTACTGAGTAGATGCCAAGTAGTAGGATTCAGTTCAGTTCAGTTCAGTCGCTTAGTCGTGTCCGACTCTTAGCGACCCATGAATCGCAGCATGCCAGGCCTCCCTGTCCATCACCATCTCCTGGAGTTCACTCAGACTCACGTCCATCGAGTCCTTGATGCCATCCAACCATCTCATCCTCGGTCGTCCCCTTCTCCTCCTGCCCCCAATTCCTCCCAGCATCAGAGTCTTTTCCAATGAGTCAACTCTTCGCATGAGGTGGCCAAAGTACTGGAGTTTGAGCTTTAGCATCATTCCTTCCAAAGAAATCCCAGGGTTGAGCTCCTTCAGAATGGACTGGTTGGATCTCCTTGCAGTCCAAGGGACTCTCAAGAGTCTTCTCCAACACCACAGTTCAAATGCATCAATTCTTCGGTGCTCAGCTTTCTTCACAGTCCAACTCTCACATCCATACATGACCACTGGAAAAACCATAGCCTTGACTAGACGGACCTTAGTCGGCAAAGTAATGTCTCTGCTTTTGAATATGCTATCTAGGTTGGTCATAACTTTTCTTCCAAGGAGTAAGCGTCTCTTAATTTCATGGCTGCAGTTACCATCTGCAGTGATTTTGGAGCCCCCAAAAACAAAGTCTGACACTGTTTCCACTGTTTCCCCATCTATTTCCCATGAAGTGATAGGACCGGATGCCATGATCCTCATTTTCTGAATGTTGAGCTTTAAGCCAACTTTTTCACTCTCCTCTTTCACTTTCATCAAGAGGCTTTTTAGTTCCTCTTCACTTTCTGCCATAAGGGTGGTGTCATCTGCATGTCTGAGGTGATTGATATTTCTCCCGGCAATCTTGATTCCAGCTTGTGTTTCTTCCAGTCCAGCGTTTCTCATGATGTGCTCTGCATAGAAGTTAAATAAGCAGGGTGACAATATACAGCCTTGACGTACTCCTTTTCCTATTTGGAACCAGTCTGTTGTTCCATGTCTGGGTCTTATTTTAATTGTATCTTTAACTTCTTAAGATACTATCAAACTGTTTTCCCAAGTGCCTGCACTATTTTACATTCTCAGAAGCAACAGAGAAGGATTTGCTTTCATATCTGAAAGCTGTTTTCGCTGGATATCGAAATCTTGGTTGACAGTTTATTGTTTTTCTTTCTTCACAGTAAATATGTTGTTCCATTGTATTACGACCACTGTGAGTGTGTGTTTGCTCAGTTGCATAGTCGTGTCCAGCTCTTTGTGGCCCCATGGACTGTAACCCGCCAGGGTTCTCTGCCCATGAAATTTTCCAGGCAAGAATATTGCAGTAGGGGGCCATTTCCTGCTCCAGGGGGTCTTCCCGATCCAGGGATTGAAACTGCATGCCTTGCGTCACCTGTATTGGCAGGGAATTCTTTACCACTAGTGCCACCTGGGAAGCCCAATGTTGGCCTTTATTGTTTCACAAAAGAAATCAGTCTTAATTCCTGTTGTTGTAATATCTCTTTTTCCTCTTCCTGCTTTTAATACCTTCTCTTTAATTTTGAATTTTAGGAATTTATCTATGATATGTCTAGCTTTGATCTTCTTAGAGTTTAATGAACTTCTTGAATTTATACATTGACATTTTAATTGATTTGGAGAAAATCTTGGCCACTATCTTACAGGGCTTCCCAGGTGGCTCAGACGATAAAGAAACTGTGTATAATGCAGCAGACATGGGGTCGGTCCCTGGGTTGGGAAGATCCCCTGGAAAAGGGAATGACTGTTTCTTCTACATTATCCTCTCTTCTGCTTTGGGGACTCTGGTTATGCATCTGTCAAAGTATATTATCCCACAGATCTCTTTTGCCTTATTTTAGTTTTTGTCTGGATAAAGTAGTGACTTCACTGACTTACTGTTTGTCTGGGGCTCTTTGGGATTCTAACCCATTATTCCAGCCCACATAAAACCATAAAAGTTTGCTAGGAACCCATCTGGTTCCTCCTTACACCTGTGTGTAGTGAATTCTTGTTTCTCCCACTATTACTCGAAAGGTAAAACCAGACATGCCTCTCTTCTCTCATGAGAAGAGGTTTTTGCTATATGGAATTTAGTTCACTTAGTTTTCTTTTTCATCAGCTCTCTTAAGGGTTTTTAAAAATCTGTGATTGTGTAGTTCGTATTCTTTTTGAGAGACTAGCATAATGGTTTCCTGCAACTTTCTACCTTTAACCAGAATGGAAATTTCTATGTACTTCATTTATTTTTTAAAGCCTCCTTCATTTCAGAAAGATGATTCCAAATTATATTTTCACCAACGGAGTATTGAAAACTCCATATATGCCAAAAATAGTAACACTAGAATTTCAAATGCATATCCCAGAGCCATGCTTCACGAAAACTTCCTCTTTGATAAGTTTACTTATGATTCTGCTATTAGAAATCTACATTTTTTCCCCATCTCTACATACCGTGTATCCCAGAGACACAGCACAAAGAAAATTGTTCCCAATGCACAGTTTTTACAACTTTTTATTTTGTATTAGAGTATAACTGATTGACAATGTTGTGACAGTTTCAGGTGAATAGTGAAGGGACGCAGCTGTACATATACACGTATCCATTCTCCTCCAAGCTCCCCTCCCATCCAGGCAGCTACATAGCATTGAACAGAGTTCCCTGTGCTAAACAGTAGGTCCTTGTTGACTGTCCATTTTAAATATAACAGTGTCCATTTTAAAATTCTTTGGTATAATATTTGTCCTGAGACTTTCTCCTTACCTATTTTGATGAAGTATGGCTTGCCATACTACTGAAAGTAACCTGAAAATCTCTTCCCCCTTGTTGGCTTGAGCCTAGAGAAAATCCTCTATTGCCAGCTTCTTAGTTTCCCTCCTCTTGACTCTCCAGCTCTATGAAAACACTCAAATGATATATGGTTGTCAAAGAAAGAGTTTGATTTCTCAAAACTTTTGAAATTTCCAAAGGTATTGCCTTGCACGACAGACACACCCCACCCAAAGCCCAATCTAGGTGGTACGGATGTGGATAATCAGCCTGCTGTCCGATACTAGAAACTTCCCTTTTGTGTATTTCCATGTGGCTTCTCTCTTTTCTTCTCCAACATTTTAAGAGATTTCTTAAAAGTCTGTGATTGGGGTATGATTGCTTTACAATGTTGTGTTGGTTTCTGCCTTACAACAATGTGAACCAGTCATAATTACATATGTATCCCCTCCCTTTGGAGCCTCCCCCACCCCTCTAGGTCTCAGAGCACCATGCTGGGTTCCCCGTGCTATACAGCAGCTTCCCACTAGTTGTCTATTTTATACATGATACCCACTCCAGTACGTTTGCCAGGCAAATCCCATGGATGGAGCAGCCTGGAAGGCTGCAGTCCATGGGGTCGCTGAGGGTCGGACATGACTGAGCGACTTCACTGTCACTTTTCACTTTCATGCATTGGAGAAGGAAATGGCAACCCACTCCAGTGCTCTTGCCTGGAGAATCCCGGGGACGGGGGAGCCTGGTGGCCTGCCGTCTATGGGGTCGCACAGAGTCGGACACGACTGAAGCGACATAGCAGCAGCAGCAGCAGCAGTGTTCATATGCCAGTGCTACTTTCTCGGTTTATCCCTCCCTCTGTGTGTCTACAAGTCCATTCTCTGTCTGCATCTCCATGTCTTCCCTGCACATAGGTCCATCAGTACCATTTTTCTAGAGTCCATGTGTATGTATTAGTACACAATATGTGTTTTTCTCTTTCTGACTTACTTCACTCTGTATAACAGGCTCTAGATACATCCACTTCACTACAGCTGACTCAAATTTGTTCTTCTCTATGGCTGAGTAATACTCCATTGTACTCCACATGGCTTAACTCTCTTTGCCTTCCTCTGTCCTAGCTATTATTTAATATTTATTTATTATTTATTTGACTGTGTCAGGTCTTAGTTGCTACATGCAGGGTCTCTGATCTTCATTCTGCATGTGAGCTCTTAGTTGCACCATATGGTATCTCGTTCCCTAACCAGGGATCGAACTCAAGACCCCTGCGTTGGGAGCACGGAGTCTTAACTACTGGACCACCAAGGAAGTCCCTGACTTAGCTTTTGATTTACCAAAACCTCTCCTTGAAAAGGGAGGGAAAATAAAAGAAATACAGGTTGTGAAGGAAGACTTACTTTCTCAGATGCCTTCCTTCTTAGGCTGGCCCTAGAGTGGTTAGAAATACAGAGCAAGTCATTTGCTGTGCTTACCTGCCGTTTTTAGGCAGATGGAATCTTCTTAAAGTGCAGGCATTAGCAGTCTGTAGCTTGCCAAAATCGAGTGATGTAATCATAACGTCCTTCTAGTTATTCCTAATTTATGTTTCTTACACATAATCCTGATGATTTATTTATTTGAAATCTTACTGATCATAATCAGCATGTATGACTAATTCGGCTATTTTTAAAAATCATGAATTTTCCCCAGGAAACCTTTTCTGATCTCATTCATTTGATCTTCTCTGTTTTTCAGCTCTTCTCAAACTCCATTTATTCCCTTGGTCTCTGTCTTGACACAGACTAACCATGATAGATCAAATAACAATAGGATTACCTGCTCATTTGCTAATTGAAGACATTCAAATTCAATTTAAAATGAAAGGTCTTCCACATTTCAGAATTAAATCATCTTGCTTCTAGTCGTATCCCCATTTGGTATTTGATTCTGTATAAAATTGGATTTTACATTCTCAGTGCATACTTCAACATGGACACGTACACGCACACATGCTGTAGTAGTTAAAGTAATGCTGCCTTCTCTAGCCAATATGCTCTCGAGTCTTAGGGGCTTCCAGGAAGAGAGGTTTGTTTCCAACTCATGTAAACCCCATTGGCAGTGTGATGGGGAAGAGGGTGAAGGAAAGAGGAGTGTGATCCATGCAGTCATTCAGAGACCTAAGCTAATAAAGACTCCATCATCTTCAACTCCAAAGATCAAGTTGAAGAAAAGAACTGAGTTCAGCTGGAGGTTCTTATGGGCCAGGCCTGTAAGTGGCATTCATTCTGTTCCCATTCCATTGGACGGAACTCAGGCAGACTGGAAATCGTAGCCCCAATTGGGAAGCCACTTTCCAGAAATCGCTCTGTATTGTGGAAGGAACACAAAGCTCAGTGGACTTTCAGCCATCTCTCCTTATATACATAAGTATGTCTGAGGTTTCTGGTCTTCCCAGGTAGTGCTAGTGGTAAAGGACCCACCTGACAATGCAGGAGGCTTAAGAGACACGGGTTCAATCCCTGGGTTAGGAAGATCCCCTCGAGGAGGAAATGGCAACCCACATCATTATTATTGCCTGGAGAATCCCATGGACAGAGGAGCCTGGTATCTACAGTCCATAGGGTTGCAAAGAGTCAGACATGACTAAAGCGACTTAGTACATATCATATATGTCTGAGGCTTCGTGGTTATGCTTCTTATCAGTTCTTCCAGTTTACAGTGCTAGAACTCTCAAAACTTGATGAGTAGGGTGGTAGGGTAGGAAACTTTATGCTAAGCACCAAAGACTAAAGCTGACGGAGCCGCTACTCATACATATATGACTCAAAAATAACCCATTCATGAAAAGAAGTGGGGTTGGCCTCAGCTCGTCTTGTTTCTTATTCATACATCCTTTGATTCACTGATCAGACATCGTCTTGATTGCATGCATTATGCCTGGCAACGTGCTTAGTGCTGAGGACACAATAAAACATTTAAACCCTACAGGGAGATAAGAGCTATAATGGATTTATGTGCATTATGTATGTGGAAGTAATCTGCATTATTTTAGTGGAGAAAGCTTGCCTTCCACTAAGGTAGTGCTAGAAATTCCCTCTGCAAGGTCTCAGGAGCCTATTTGCCCATTAGATTTCCAACATTCCCTTACTAGAATCCCTTGCATATTTGCTGCCCCTGGTTCCAACTTGAAGCTCCACTCTCACGGCTTCCCAGGTGGCATTAGTGGTAAAGAATCCGCCTGCCAGTGTAGAAGACTTAAGAGACATGGGGTTCAATCCCTAGGTCAGGAGGGTCTCCTGGAGAAGGAAATGGCAACCCCCTTCAGTATTCTTGCCTGGAGAATCCCATGGGCTGAAGAGCCTGGTGGGCTACAGTCCATAGCGTGCAGAGTCGGGCACGACTGAAGTGACTTAGCACACAGCACACACTTATGGAGAAGGGGACGACAGAGGATGAGATGGTTGGATGGCATCACTGACTCGATGGACATGAGTTTGAGTAAGCTCCAGGAGCTGGTGATGGACAGGGAGGCCTGGCGTGCTGCAATCCATGGGGTCACAAAGAGTCAGACACGACTGAGAGACCAAACTGACTGACCCACTCAGAGAGAGAATATAATTTTTCTTAGTAGAAAATTTTCCCTGGCCACAGGTTTTCTGCAGGATGAATTCAATGGCAGTAAAATTAGAGACAGGAAGAGCCAAGAAGCTACTGTTGTAGCCTCCAGTCGGTCATTATTCCTATGGAATAAAGTTTAAATTTCTACCAATAACTCACAAAGCTCTTCATGGTCAGGCCCCTGCCTAGCAGTCTAGCTGCATTTTCCTTGGCTCCCCACCTTTAATCCCTAACTCCCTCGGCAATTTCGTGTGCAGCAATACTGGGCCACTCACTCTCTTACGTTACTACATCAGCCCAAGCCCCTACCTATACTTAAAATGTCACCTCCCTATTTGTCTGCCTGGCTGGATAACTAGAAGACTGCTTATTTTTCAAAGTTTAGCCAAACATTCCTTCCTCAGGGAAAGCTTTTCTAATTCCTGTTGCATATGGCAAACTTATACTTCTCCTGTACTCATACTATACCTTGTATCCACATCATTTGTAGCAAATACATCACAGCGTCATATCATGTATCATATCATGTCAACCATATTGTGATTCTTTACTCCCTTTGCAATGACCTCCTTGAGGAAAAGGAGAATAACTTGCCATCTTTCTATGGCCAGTGCCTTCTTATGTGCTGGGTCCATAGTAGACTTACTAGCCATTGAGTGGATGGATGGATGAGGATGAAGGGATGGGCAGATGACTTCCTCATTAGGAAACGGGATCTGCTGTAAAGTTTAAATAGAATAATGTTCATGAATTTTTGCAGAGTGACTCCACAAGTTTTGTCCTAAGTTAGTGATAGTGTAATGGGATGATGAATTTCAAGTTTCAGCTGAGGTATGATGAAACAGTAAATATGATATTTCGAACAGAGGTAAGTATCAGACCAATATGTGGGTTTACAAAGCAGGAGTCTGGAAACTAGTTAGATCGCTCTGAAGTCTGAAAGGAGGGATTGATAGGGGGAATCACAAAGTGGTTCTGTGAGCAGGTTTTCTTAATAGAACTCCACCCTGGGACTCCTGCTCTTACCTCAAGAGGGAGGGTTAGAGGGTGGCAGCTCCCTCACCTTAAGTCTAATCAGGGGGAGGAGGGTTCCCAAGGAACAGTTCAGAGACCTGAAAATGTGGTTCCTGATGAGTGACTCATCTGTTATGCTAGGGGTGTGTGTGTGTGTGTGTGTGTGTGTGAGAGAGAGAGAGAGAGAGAGAGAGAGAGAGAGAGAGAGAGAGACAGAGCGAGCTAGGACTTTTTTGATTGTTAGTGACAGAAACAATATCTGAATTAGTTTGAGGGAAAAGGGAGGCATTGGCTGGGATAATATTAGAATATGGACATCACCAAGGGAAGAGCTGACTGAGGAGATTCATGGAAGGACAGGTGCCCCGGGCCTCGGGAACAGCTGGAAACCATGACTCCAATGCTTCCAAGACTTCCTCCACTTTTTCTGTCAGTTTCTGTCTGAAAGTGGCTTTACGGTGAAAAGAGCACGGCTAGATACACTCCCGAGCTTCTATCACTGCAGGGGAATTGCTAGCAGCCTTATGGGTATATCCCTAGGACAAAAAGAGCTGGGGGGAAATCTTACTATTTTCCTAGTGATTATTGTGATTCTGAAGTTGCTGTGTATTGTAGTATGGAATAAGGCACATGAGTAATTATATTACTGGTAAGAAACAAGATATTTGATGTGGAAAAGAGAGGATACAGATGTGAGATTTAAAAATTCTGGATTTGTTTTTGAATTATCAGTCTGAACTCATGATGCATGTCATCTTTAAAACATATTATGGACATGAATTTGAGCAAAGTCCAGAAGATAGGGAAGGACAGGGAAGCCTGGTGTGCTGCAGTCCATGGGGTAGCAAAGAGTTGGATACAACTCAGCAACTGAATAGCAACAACAACAACAAATTCAACTATACTTCAATTACAAAATAAATTTTAAAAAGTTTAAAAATAAGACCTTATTATTAAAAAATAAATAAATAAAACACATTATATATTTTCTAGCTCAGGCCACTAAGAAGTCTTGTAAATAATAATCAAGTCAGTGCAAAGAACATCTCAAAGTCCACAGATTATGATCTTGAAATATGTTGAAATACTAAATGAAACTGAGAAAGAAATGGCTGATTCCTTATCTGGGGCAGGAAATGGACAGGATGAGTCTGGAACATCTTGTCCTGCCAGATGGTGAGGTAACCCTCAAAGACGACTGAGATTGTGTCAAAAGGACACAGAAGCCAACCTGATTATATCCTCACCAGCAATTTAAGCATCAGTAAGATAAAATGACAGTGAATTTAAACCCATCCAGTCTGTTTAGTCTGTGAGTTCATGATGATGCTTAATAAAGTAAAAAATGTTAGTGGTCTTCTTTGAAGGATAATGGGAGCAAGTCATTAAAAAAAAAAAAAAGCTAGTTAATAGAGGAAAAGAATCAAGTGTGTATTTTGTCTGTCTTACAAAACACAAACTCAGGATAACTCCATGGTAGATAGGAAGTGGTTCCTTGTACCGGAAGTATTCCATGAATAAATGAAGTGAAAGTGCTAGTCACTCAGTGTGTCCAACCCTTTGGATCTCAAGGATTGTAGCCCACCAGGCTCCTCTGTCCATGGGATTCTCTAGGCAAGAGTACTGGAGTGGGTAGCTACTTCCTTCTCCAGGAGATCTTCCTGACCCAGGGATTGAACCTGGGCCTCCACATTACAGGCAGGTTCTTTACCATCTGAGCCACCAGGGAAGCCCCGAGGGGACACCATCATTCCGCAGCTTCTAATGAAAGAGGGAATCTAAGCGTTGAGCATAAAAGACTACTAATTCCGCAAAGAGAGATGGTCAGGCATTACCTATGCACTAATTACACTAGTTACCTACCCGCTAAGTACACAACACTATCCATGAAGGAGTCTTGCCAACCCAAATCTACCAAGCCCCAGGATCTAACTAGTAGGAGCAACAGGTAAAAGGGGGTTTGATTTAGGTCATACCTGAATGGTCTAGTGGTTTTCCCTACTTTCTTCAATTTAAGTCTGAATTTGCCAATAAGGAGTTCATGATCTGAGACAGTCAGCTCCCAGTCTTGTTTTTGCTGACTGTATAGAGCTTCTCCATCTTTGGCTGCAAAGAATGTAATCAATCTGATTTCGGTGTTGACCATCTGGTGATGTCCATGTGTAGAGTCTTCTCTTGTGTTGTTGGAAGAGGGTGTTTGCTATGACCAGTGCGTTCTCTTGGCAAAACTGTATTAGCCTTTGCCCTGCTTCATTCCATACTCCAAGGCCAAATTTGCCTGTTACTCCAGGTGTTTTCTGACTTCCTACTTTGGCATTCCAGTCCCCAATAATGAAAAAGATATCTTTTTTGGGTGTTAGTTCTAAAAGGTCTTGTAAGTGTTCGTAGAGCCGTTCAACTTCAGCTTCTTCAGCTTTACTGGTTGGGGCATAGACTTGGATTACCATGATATTGAATGGTTTGCCTTGGAAACGAACAGAGATCATTCTGTCGTTTTTGAGATTGCATCCAAGTACTGCATTTCAGAGTCGTTTGTTGACCATGATGGCTACTCCATTTCTTCTGAGGGATTCCTGCCCGCAGTAGTAGATATAATGGTCATCTGAGTTAAATTCACCCATTCCAGTCCATTTTAGTACGCTGATTCCTAGAATGTCGGTGTTCACTCTTGCCATCTCCTATTTGACCACTTCCAATTTGCCTTGATTCATGGACCTGACATTCCAGGTTCCTATGCAATATTGCTCTTTACAGCATCGGATCTTGCTTCTATAACCAGTCACATCCACAGCTGGATATTGTTTTTGCTTTGGCTTCATCCCTTCATTCTTTCTGGAGTTATTTCTCCACTGATCTCCAGTAGCATATTGGGCACCTACTGACCTGGGGAGTTCCTCTTTCAGTATCCTATCATTTTGCCTTCTCATACTGTTCATGGAGTTCCCAAGGCAAGAATACTGAAGTGGTTTGCCGTTCCCTTCTCCAGTGGACCACATTCTGTCAGATCATGAACTCCTTATTGCCAAATTCAGATTTAAATTGAAGAAAGTAGGGAAAACCACTAGACGATTCAGGTATGACCTAAATCAAATCCCTTATGATTATATGGTGGAAGTGAGAAATAGATTTAAGGGACTAGATCTGATAGACAGAGTGCCTGATGAACTATGGGCAGAGGTTCATGACACTGTACAGGAGACAGGGATCAAGACCATCCCCATGGAAAAGAAATGCAAAAAAGCAAAATGGCTGTCTGAGGAGGTCTTGCAAATAGCTGTGAAAAGAAGAGAAGCAAAAAGCAAAGAAGAAAAGGAAAGATATAAGTATCTGAATGCAGAGTTCCAAAGAATAGCAAGGAGAGATAAGAAAGCCTTCCTCAGCAATCAATGCAAAGAAATAGAGGAAAACAACAGAATGGGAAAGACTAGAGATCTCTTCAAGAAAATTAGAGATACCAAGGGGACATTTCATGCAAAGATGGGCTTAATAAAGGACAGAAATGGTATGGACCTAACAGAAGCAGAAGATATTAAGAAGAGGTGGCAAGAATACACAGGAGAACTGTACAAAAGAGAGCTTCACGACCCAGATAATCACAATGGTGTGATCACTCACCTAGAGCCAGACATCCTGGAATGTGAAGTCAAGTGGGCCTTAGAAAGCATCACTACAAACAAAGCTAGTGGAGGTGATGGAATTCCAGTTGAGCTGTTTCAAATCCTGAAAGATGATGCTGTGAAAGTGCTGCACTCAATATGGCAGCAAATTTGGAAAACTCAGCAGTGTCCACAGGACTGGAAAAGGTCAGTTTTCATTCCAATCCCAAAGAAAGGCAATGCCAAAGAATGCTCCAACTACCACACAGTTACACTCATCTCACACGCTAGTAAAGTAATGCTCAAAAGAACTAGATTACGTTCTAGTTGGGGTTGTAGAGAACAAGTCAAGAATTAAGGGAATAGTTTCAGACAGTGAAAAGTGCTAGGAATGAAATTAGAGAGAAGATGCCGGATAGTGTTTGAGTCTGTGTGTGTGCACATGCATGCACACGTGGACACACGTATTTTTATTTAGGTGATCAGGGAAGACTTCTCCAAGGAGATGACCTCTGAGCTGAGACAAGCCTGGGAAGAAGGAGCCAGCCATGCAGAGATCTGGATATTTTTTTGACAAAGGCGATAGCAAGGGCAAAGTCCCTGAGATTAGAAAGAGCTTGGCATTTTGTTTGTTTGCTTGTTTGTTTTTGGAATCCAAAGAAGACCAGTTAATCTAGGATTTGGAGAGGAAAGGGAGAAATGATGGGCTGAGATGGGAGAGCAGACAAGAGCCAGGGTTCATAGGACCTTGTAGCCATAGCCCAGTGCTTATATACAGGCTGCCAGTCATCCCCCAGCCATCAAAAATGCCTTCTATCTGGAGAAATAGGGCACGATTTCAACAGGGAAGTGTCCTAGGGATTCTGATCTATAGAAAAGTGTTTTGTGTAAACAGTTGAATAGTATAGCCAATTTGTTGAACCAACCTATTAAAAATCCAATAATTTTATTTCAAAATCACTACTTGCTCTCGATGCCTGTAATTTCCCCTAAAAACACTATTTACTCAATATAAAATTTGATCTATAATATTGAGCTGGCCAAAAAGTTCATTCTATTTTTTTTGAAGCAACGTATGGAAAAACCTGAATGAACATTTTGGCCAACCTAATATTACCCATCATGCAGATTCCTCTATGACAGGTAATACTATAAGTTACCAGTCATTTCATGCTAATAGAAATGAATTGAGAAATGTGTCCTTGAAAAGATATTTTCAAAGAGGAATGTATAAAGTTAGTGGACTCAGGAGTACAAGAGCCTCCAGGAAAGAAACAAACTGAAAAGGAGAAACTGAAGCTATGTTTCTATCTATTTTTTTAAAAAATATTTCTACTTTATGTGTTTCTTTTTGGCTGTGCTGGGTCTTGGTTGCTGCGCAGGCTTTTCTCTAGTTGCAGAGAACGGGGGCTTCTCATTTGGCGGCTTCTCTTGTTGCAGAGCGCCGGCCCTAGGGTGTGTGGGCTTCTTCAGTTTTGCTGGGCTCTAGAGCGCATGCTCAGCAGCTGCATCACATGGGCTTGGTTGATCCATGGTATGTGAAATCTTCCTGGACCAGGGATCAAACCTGTGCCCCTGCATTGACAGGCGAAATATTTTACCACCGAGCTACCAGGGAAGCCTCTAGAATACCTATTTTACAATTTGAGGTGAGGCCTTATTTCCTGGAGAGACTAATGTCCTCCTGCCAAGGTGTGTCAGAGCAAGACTCTTTCTCTTAAATAACACGTTTAACCTTTATGTGCATGCTCAGTCACTTAGCTGTGTCCAACTCTTTGTGACCCTGTGGACTGTAGCCTGCCAAGCTCCTCCATCCATAGGGTTTTTCCAGGCAAGAATACTGGAAGGAATTGCCGTTTAGTCCTCCAGGGGATCTTCCCAACTCAGGGATTGAGCTGGTGTTCCTCTTGCATCTCCTGCTTTGGCAGGTGGATTCTTTACCACTGAGCCCCCAGGAACGCCCCGAGTAACCTTTGTAGCTCTTCCTTAAACAGAAAGTGTGAAATAATTCACAAAACCCTGTAAGTAAACACAGAGATGGTTATAATGGGTCGTCCCTACTGCCTTGTTGCTCTTTGATCAGCTGTGGACCTGTGTGCTAGACTTAACCTCTGAATTGTAGGCCTCTTGTTGCAGAGCACAGATTCCAGGGCACACGGGCTTCAGTAGTTGCAGCACATGGCTTCAATAGTTACGGTGCATGGGCTTAGTTGCTCTGCAATATGTGGGATCTTCCTGGACCAGAGATGGAGTTGGTGTCCCCTGCGTTGCAAGGTGGACTCTTAACTGTTGGACCACCAGGGGAATCCCTGTATTTTTCCTTTGCTCTGGATATTTCTAGTCTGCACCTCCTGCCTGGGGGGCTCTCCTCACCCCTTCTTTGTCTGACATTTTTTCCTGTGTTTGAAGATCAGAGCAGAAGTCAAGTCCTGCTCCTTGAGGCTCATCTGCCCCAAGTCCCTTCAGCATCCGTTGCTCTTTTTCCAGTGCTCCCACCAAGTGCCATCTGCTGGCCTTTGCCACCGCCACCATTGCTATGTTGTGTAGGTGTTTGTCTCCATGTCTTATCTTCTGCCCTGAATTTCAAGGCCCTTGAGGATAGTGAATTTTACTTATTCATCATTTTAGAGGTATCTCATCATTTTATCCTTCAGAGCAGCTGGTAGAGCTCTGTACATAGTCATCACTCAGAAACTGTTAGTTGAATTATCTGTTAACATAATTTCATACTCCCCACAGTGCCCTAGACAACACAGTAAGTACTGTACACACACACACACACACACACACACACGCACAGAGTTTCATCAGTCTAAATATTTCTATTGGTAAGCTGATTTCATTAATCACATGGATCACAGCCTTGTCTAACTCAATGAAATTATGAGCCATGCCATGTAGGGCCACCCAAGATGGACGGGTCATGGTGGAGAATTCTGACAAAGTGTGGTCCACTGGAGAAGGTAATGGCAAACCACTTCAGTATTCTTGCCTTGAGAATCCCATGAACAGCATGAAGAGGCAAAAAGATAGGACATTGAAAGATGAACTCCCCAGGTGAGTAGGTGCCCAGTATGCTACTGGAGATTAGTGGAGAAATAACTCCAGAAAGAATGAAGACACAGACCCAAAACAAAAACAACACCTGTGGATGTGACTGGTGATGGAAGTAAAGTTCGATGCTGTAAAGAGTAATATTGCATAGGAACCTAGACTGTTAGGTCCATGAATCAAGGCAAATTGGAAGTGGTCAAACAGGAGATGGAAAGTGTAAACATCAACATTTTAGGAATCAGTGAACTGAAATGGACTGGAATGGGCAAATTTAACTCAGATGACCATTATATCTACTACTGTGGGCAAGAATCCCTTAGAAGAAGTGGAGTAGCCATCATAGTCAACAAAAGAGTCTGAAATGCAGTACATGGATGCATCTCAAAAATGACAGAATGATCTCTGTCCATTTCCAAGGCAAACATTCAATATCCAGCAATCCAAGTCTATGCCCCAACCAGTAATGCTGAAGAAGCTTAAGTTGAAGAGTTCTATGAAGATCTATAAGACCTTCTAGAACTAACACCCAAAAAAGATGTCCTTTTCATTATAGGGGACTGGAATGCAAAAGTAGGAAGTCAAGAGATACCTGGAGTAACAGGCAAATCTGGCCTTGGAGTACAAAATGAAGCAGGTCAAAGGCTAACAGAGTTTTGCCAAGAGAACACACTGGTCATAGCAAACATCCTCTTCCAACAACACAAAAGACAGGACATCACCAGATGGTCAATACCAAAATCAGATTGATTATATTCTTTGAAGCCAAAGATGGAGAAGCTCTGTACAGTCAGCATAAACAAGACTGGGAGCTGACTGTGGCTCAGATCATGAACTCCTCATTGGCAAATTCAGACTTAAATTGAAGAAAGTAGGGAAATCTACTAGGCCATTCAGGTATGACCTAAATCAAATCCCTTATGGTTATACAGTGGAAGTGATAAATAGATTCAAGGGATTAGAACTGATAGAGTGCCCAAAGAACTATGGATGGAGGTACGTGACATTGTACAGGAGGCAGTGATCAAGACCATCCCCAAGAAAAAGAAATACAAAAAGGCAAAATGATTGTCTGAGGAGGCCTTACAAATAGCTGAGGAAGGAAGAGAAGCTAAAGGTGAAGGATAAAAGTAAAGATATACCCAATGAATGCAGAGTTCCAAAGAATAGCAAGGAGAGAGATTAGAAAGCCTTCCTCAGTGATCAGTGCAAGGAAATAGAGGAAAATAATAGAATGGGAAAGACTAGAGATCTCTTTAAGAAAATTAGTGATACAACAGGAACATATCATGCAAAGATGGGCATAATAAAGGACAGAAATGGTATGAAAAACTAACATATTAGTTAGTATGAAAAACTAAGAAGATATTAAGAAGAGGTGGCAAGAATACACAGAAGAACTATACACAGAAGATCTTCATGACCCAGATAACCACGGCAGTGTAATCATTCACCTAGAGCCAGACATCCTGGAATGTGAAGTCCAGTGATGCTTAGGAAGCATCACTACGAAGAAAGCTAGTTGAGGTGATGAATTCCAGTTGAGCTATTTCAAAGATGAAAAGATGATGATGTGCAAAAAGATGATGCTGTGAAAATGCTGCACTCAATATGCCAGCAAATTTGAAAAGCTCATCAGTGGCCACAGGACTGGAAAAGATCAGTTTTCATTCCAATCCCAAAGAAAGGCAATGCAAAGATTGTTCAAACTACCGCATAATTGCACTCATCTCACATGCTAGCAAAATAATGCTCAAAATTCTCCAAGCCAGGTTTCAATAGTATGTGAACTGTGAACTTCCAGATGTTCAAGCTGGATTTAGAAAAGGCAGAGGAACCAGAGATCAAATTGCCAACATCCACTGGATTATTGAAAAAGCAAGAGAGTTCCAGAAAAACTTCTATTTCTGCTTTATTGACTATGCCAAAGCCTTTGACTGTGTGGATCACAACAAACTGTGGAAAATTCTGAAAGGAATGGGAATACCAAACCAACTGACCTTCCTCCTGAGAAATTTGTATGCAGGTCAAGAAGCTACAGTTCTACATGGAACAACAGACTGGTTCCAAATCGGGAAAGGAGTACGTCAAGGCTATATATTGTCACCCTGCTTATTTAACTTATATGCAGAGTACATGATGTGAAATGCTGGGCTGGATGAAGCACAAGCTGGAATCAAGATTACTGGGAGAAATATCAGTAACCTCAGATATGCAGATGACACAACCCTTATGGCAGAAAGTGAAGAAGAGCTAATGAGCCTCTTGATGAAAGTGAAAGAAGAGAGTGAAGAAGTTGGCTTAAAACTCAACATTCAGAAAACTAAGATTATGGCATCCAGTCCCATCACTTCATGGCAAATAGATGGGGAAACAATGGAAACGGTGAGAGACTATTTTCTTGGGCTCCAAAATCACTGCAGATGGTGACTGCAGCCATGAAGTTAAAAGATGCTTGCTCCTTGGAAAAAAGCTATGATCAACTTGACAGCATATTGAAAAGCAGAGCCATTACTTTACCAACAATGGTCCGTCTAGTCAAAGGTATGGTTTTTCCAGTAGTCATATATGGATGTGAGAGTTGGAGTATAAAGAAAGCTGAGTACCAAAGAATTGATGTTTTTGAACTGTGGTGTTGGAAAAGACTCTTGAGAGTCCCTTGGACTGCAAGAAAATCAAAAAGATCAAACCAGTCAATCCTAAAGGAAATCAGTCCTGGATATTCATTGGAAGGACTGATGTTGAAGCTGAAACTCCAATACTTTGGCCACCTAATGCCAAGAACTGACTCAGTGGAAAAGACCCTGATGCTGGGAAAGATGGAGGGCAGGAGGAGAAGGGGACAACAGAGGATGAGATGGTTGGATGGCATCACTGTCTCGATGGACATAAGTTTGAGCAAGCTCCGGGAGCTGGTGATGGACAGGGAAGCCTGGTGTGCTGCAGTGCATGGAATCGCAGAGTCGGACACTACTGAGCAACTGAACTGAACTGAGCTGAACTGATTAGACTCACTTTCTTTCACTTTCATTAGACTCACATGTAACCCAAAATGAGGATCAACCAGAAAACTTCTATGCCTTCAGTCTGAAAGGTCACCTTTTTCATCTGCCTGCAAAATTTGACCACTTTGTCCAGTCTTGGGTTAGAAAGGCACCAATCTGTTACAAATCATGACCACTGATAGCCACAGACGACGCACCTGCACTGTACTGGGCATAGATCCTGTCAGAATGTCAGTTCATTCTACCAGTATTTCTATAACCAATGATAAAATGAAAACGATTTGGGTTTGTTTGTTTTTTTTTTTCCTTTGCTCACTTCTGCTGTGAAGGCTGTTCTCGTTTGGTTTGTTCATACATTAAACAATTACTGCCTTCTCATGCCAGACATGCGGCTAAAGTCTCAAGATATAAAGATGAATTATCCCCAGCCCTGCCCTTCAGGGGTTCACAATCAGGAAAAGAGACTGTAAAGGCCATTGGACAAGTTCAAAGTCTCGGGTGAAATCAAGCCCTGAGGTTCTGACAATGACCCACATCCGTGCGTTTGCCTGTTAGACTCTGCCATCTGTCCCTGCATGAGACGTTTGCTGGAACTCCTTCCCACTGGCCGCTTTGGGTTTGAATGACCTTGGCGACAGCCTGAAATCCAGAGCTTCGAGGGGTGCTCTTAGAGTTCCTGGTCTGCACTTATGTGCTTCATATAGACATTCACAAACCTCTAATTATCTCCTCTTACCAGGCTGCCTAAATGACTGATGCCCAGCTCTGTTAGTCACTCCAAGAATGGATTTCTATTTAGCCCATGCCCCCTGAGATGCATTAGGGTGCCCAGAACATGTGTGTCCGCTCCGAGAGGCACAGGGCAATTAACAGAAGCCAAGCAATTTGCAAAATGCCTCAACTTCCTGCTCCTTTCTGAGGCAGAGAAATTGTCACACCTTAACCTCAGCAGGCTCATAGGCAGCATAATTCCCCCACCCACCCCCACCCCAAACAGAGTCTCTGGTGTCAGATGTCTGTCCCCCTCCCATTCCCCACCCTGGCTTTTTGCAAACATAAGCACTCGGCTGAAACAACAGCTATGACTCAGTTCCTAGCGAGCTACTGCCTGAATTGATTTAGTCTGAGTTCAGATTTAGCACATAATCATGTTCAATTTGCTCCACTGCACTGCCTAGAGATAAAAGGCTGGGGGAAAAAAATAGCTCCAGCTTGTGTCAGTCTTTGTGGTGATGTCATTGCCATCAGAGAGCCGGCCGCTCTTACTCTGCCGTGCTGCCTGAGCCGCGGCGGGCTGTGTGTGTGCGCACAGCCGAGTGGGTTCAGGTGCCCGGCTCGGTCATCCCCAGGGCAGGGCAGCGCCCGGCCGGCCCCGGCACCGTCTACCTGGAAGGTTCTTCCCAGCCCGCAGGACTCGGAGGCTGCCTAACTCTTTCTTGTCAATTCCGGAGGGGGAATGCCAGCCCCTAGCATGGACTGTGATGTTTCCACTCTGGTTGCCTGCGTGGTGGATGTGGAGGTCTTTACCAACCAGGAGGTTAAGGTATGCACCTGCAATCTTCTGTTTCATTGTTGGTGTTTGCTGAAGCTGCCAGCAGCCTTGTTAGCTTAAGGGAACAGGACTTTGATTCGTAGTTTTCAGCTCAGGATCTGTGCTAGAAATGCATGGGGTGAGTGCCTGGCTCTGTTAATTAGAATAAGTTAGAAGAGAGACCAGCGCATTCATTTTGCATGTGATAAGGTTTGAAAAAGCATTGTCTGTGTATTCTTGCCTTTCCTATTAGGTGATCCCCCGTCAGTCCTTTTCACAGTAGACATGTTTTCATAGTCTCCGTGTCAATAAGAATTTGCTAGTCCTTAGTGTTTTGAGGGGTTTTAAATCAATGACTCAATGAAGAAAGCACGTATAATAATGATCGCACCCAGGACACCCCAATCATGGGACCTTAACCCCTTCATGGAATGTCCCTTACATAGGCCATGATGTGCAAATTGAACAAAAGCTCTTCTACAGACAGCAGTTTCAATCCTCAGCTCTCAGAAAATCAAAGTTGGAAAAGAGCTGTCTAAATTTCCTTTGTCAGGCAGAAGAAGCAAGTCATTTCCCCAGAACAGTTTTCCATAAAGAAAGTTCAGGCATAAATAAATTTCGCATCTTGAGATGTAGTATCCTAGGGCGCTGGTCCTCGCTGAGTGTCTGCAGCAGTTGTTTGATTGTCATGGGTAATTGTCTCCCGATGACACATGTTCTCTTTCCTTTTGCCCCTTTGCTTTTGTGTTCTGAAAAAGGTGCCATGCTTGCAAAATGGGAATTTTGATTTCTTCTCTCATATTGAAAATAAGATCTAGCAGAAGCTCCTTATTTAAGCAGTTCACACACACAACAGAAAGGACAGTTGCTCATTGTGTCTCAGGAGGAAGGAAAGGGGACTCATACTGCATGATCGTTTCCTACCCTCCCCTTAGTCTTGACTTAAAGGAAGACCCGGAATTCTTTGTTTTGGGGTGTGCAAGCTGACTCCCTGGTGCTTCCCAGGTGGGAATGTGTGTGTCCACCAGCATAATGCATGGCTCTGTCATTCAAGATTGCGGTTTTGAACACTCTTTTGAATTGGATTCAAGAATCTGGTTTGTTGTTTCTGCATATTTTAAATGTGTGGCCCTGTGTTTACCAATTCTTATGGCAGTACTATAAAGTGTCCACCACCTGTCATATTGAGGTTCAGAAAATTAGAATGGAATGGTTGGGTGCTGCCTACGGCTGCATCCACAGTGCAAACATGTGTGTAGAGACAGTCTGGCTGGTCATACCTGCTGTATACACTCCAGAAGGGAGCAGTCCGCAAAGCCCCTCCAGTTTAAAACCTGTTTAAAGTATATGGGTAACTGGGTAAAAGCCATCTCTGAACACCGGGTTGGAATAGAATTGTGCGTGCCTAAAGTAAAACTTTACAGTGCCCTTCTATTCTTAACAGTTCTCGTTTAATTACATGCTTGTCCTGTGAAAATATAGGCTTTTTTGGTCCACGAAATAATGGTGAGACAGTATTTGTCAGGGAACTGCTATCTGCCAGGCGCTGTGCTCACAGAGGAAGAGAGTTTAAAATACGCTTATATGACGTAGGTATTTGTAATATAGACATAGAAAAAACCATTTGCCCAATAGTCATCTTTTTAAATCATTATTCCATATTTTATTTATTTTTTATTGAAATATAGTTGATTTACAATGTTTCAGGTGGGCAGCAAACTGATTCAGTTAGATGTTTATATATATGTGTGTGTTTTAGTCACTTAGTCGTGTCTGATTTTTTGCAACCCCATGGACTGTAACCCGCCCAGCTCCTCTGTCCATGGAATTCTCCAGGCAAGAATTCTGGAGTGGGGATTCATTCTCTTCTCCAGAAGATCTTCTGGAGCCAGGGATTGAACCCAGGTCTCCTGCATTGCAGGCAGATTCTTCACCCTCTGAGCCCTTAGGGAAGCCTATATACATATACGTATATATATGTTCTTTTTTCAGATTCTTTTTGATTATAGGTTATTACAAGATGTTGAATATAATTCCCTGTGCTATACACCAGGTTCTTGCTATTCATCTATTTTATATATAGGAGTGGGTCTATTTAATTCCAAACTTCCAATTTATACTCCCATCCCCTTTCCTCTCTGGTAACCATAAGTTTGCTTTCTATATCTGTGAGTCGATTTCTGTTTTGTAAATAAGTTCATTTGTATCATTTTTTAAAGATTCTCCATATAAGTGATACCAAATGGTGTTTGTCTTTCTCTGTCTGACTTACTTCACTTAGAATGATCATCCCTAGTTCCATCCATGTTGTTACAAACAAGCCCAATATTTCTTAAAGGCAGAGTATTTTGTGGAATTCAGGGGACACAAAATTCTTACAGCTGGTTGTACTGGAGTGGTTGGGATGGCGCCGTAGCGCATCCCAAGTTAAGCGTGGTACTTAACTGGAAGAGGGGTAGATTTTGATACAGGAAGAGGGAGGGTGCGGAGATGGGAAGGCAGCTCATTTTACAGTCCAGCGAGTCAAGGCATTTCACTGCAGCAGGATCTCTGTGAGAGACTGGAGGGGAAATGGGGAGGAGGGGTGGGGTGATGAAGCCTCTCACACTTTCCATAAGAACTGTGTGGGGTTTTCTGAGAAGACTCCCACCAGAAAGATGCATTATATGTCTTTCCTGCCAAATATTGGTAACTTGCAATCACTATGGATTTGTTTCTGAATCCTTCTGTGCCTTAGTTTTCTTATCTGTAACATGGGGATAATAGTCATTCCTCTTTGGCTTGATGGGAGGATTAAAGAAAATTATACATGGAAAACAGTTGACACAGTGCCTGACATATTTCATGTTCAATACATGTTAGCTGTTGCCATCACAGTCATGATCACCTGTGCAGACCTTCTGTAAAGGCGGTAAGTTATTTCTGCCAGTTTATTGGAATGTCCTATCTCCAGCTGAGTGTACAATGACAGTCCAGGACATAGAAAGCACTTTCCTTCCCATTCTCCCAAACACACAAACACAACCTGGTAAATTAGCCGTTTAACCATTTGAAATGAAACAGTAATCAAGCAAAATTAAGACAGGCCAAAGAGGTTGGTTGAGGAAACCTATATGATCCTTGTTCAAAAATGAGCATGGCTAAGTGGCATGAAGAGAGGTTCAGATATCAAATTCTGGCACCAAAATTTCACTAGAGGTAAACTTCATTAATCATCTCTTCCAGACTCACAGTGGAGCCGGGAGTTTCTTTCTTCTAAACCTTTAATATTCCTTGTTGGAGAAAAGGGAGGCGCCCCAGGTGAAGGTTTGTCTCACCTGCCTGCATCCAGCTTGCTTGATCTCAGGTTTTTTTGCCTTTTGCAGACTCTCCTTTTCTACCTGGAGCCCCCACGGAAAAGAAACCACACGGGGTTATGCAATCAAGCAGCCTCTCTTCGCAAATGCAGTGATTTATTTGAGGGGTCAGGGGCAAATGCTAATGCAGTGACTTACAGCAATTCAGGAACCTTATCTTCCATAGGGGATCTCTGCTGGTTGCACTGGAGGCCCTGCAGGCTCCCATCTCCTAGATTTTGCCAAAGCTGCTGGAGCAGTAATGCCAAACAGATGAGGAAATAAGCTAAATGCACCCCCAGATTTGTCTTTCTCCAGAAATCCCACTGGTAGTGTTGGGAACTTAGCTGTCTGATGGCAAAAGGATGCTCAGAACAATAAACTCAAAGCTCTCACTAGGAGGAAAGTGGCATGGTGAGCTGTAGAGTTTGCTTGTATGTGAGTATATGTGTCTTTGTATGTGTCTGTGTGTGCATGTCTGCCTCTGTGTCTGTGTGTATGTTTGTGTGTGTGTCTGTGTGTGTGTCTTCCTGTGTGTGTCTGTGTGTGTCTCTGGGGTCTGTGTGTTTGTATCGATGTGTGTCTGTATATGTCTGTGTTTGTGTCTGTGTGTGTTTGTGTGTGTCTGTATCTGTTTGTTCATGTATCTGTGTGTGTATATATGTGCCTTTGCGTCTGTGTGTATCTGTTTGTTCGTGTATCTCTGTGTGTGTGTCTGTGTGTATGCAGGTGAGCAGGGTCGATTTTCTTGAGTTTTCTTCTCATATTCTGAAAATAGTCCTCCCTACCCCCACCCTTAAACAAGGAGCCAAACTCTTGGGGAAATGAAAGATCCAAAGATGGATAATGAAATTTTTGTTTCACTTTAGTCCGATGGCTCTTCAATCTGATTACACATTGGTATCCCCTTGGAGAGCTTTTAAAATATCGACAAGGATCAGGTCCCACGCCCAGGACTTCTAACTTGGCTGGTCGGAGTGGAGCTGGGCGTAGATGACCATGTCTAAAGTAAGCATCTTGTGTGTTCTAGACACAGGTAGGTACAAGCAAAGTCAGTCCAATATTATCTAGAATATCCTCTGCTTAAACACCTTGATCCATTCCCCTAAGCAAAGCCTTGATGGATGCAGTTTCAGAAGCAACATTTCTGATAGCTTAGAGACTTTACCTGTACCTACTGCCCCTTCTCTGCAGTGAGAGTTTCCCACACAGAAAGAGGGTGGATGCCTCCCCTCTGGGCTGGAGGGCTCCTAATTCAAGTCCAGGGATCCAGTCCTGTCTCCATGGGCACCCATACAGGAGACAGGGGCTCATAAAGCTTCTTTCTGTTCCTTAGGACAGGCCGGCAACATGGCAGGTCATATAAGAAGATCAGAAGTTTGAAAGACCCTTGGAGCTGGAGATTCAGATTGCAAACTATTTATACTAAACAAACAACAAGGTCCTACAGTATAGCACAGGGGATGGTACCCAATCTCCTGCAATAAACCATAAAGGAAAAGAATAGTTAAAAGGGGACTTCTCTGGTGGTTCAGTGGTTAGGACTTTGCACTTCCACTGCAGGGGGCACAGGTTTGATCCCTGGTCCGGGGTCTAGAATCCCACATACCCCATGGTGAAGAAACTCAGTAACTAAATAATATTTCTTGCACCATTAAAAAAAAAGAAAAGAAAATACAAAAATCCATAATGAATAAAATGTAAGAGTTTAAAAAGATCTATATATGTATAACTGAGTCACTTTGCTGTACAGCAGAGATGGGCATAACATTGTAAATTGGCTACACTTCAATTAAAAACAAAAACAAAAACATATGTTCAGTGCACTTAACTCCTGACCAGGTGATACTCTCAGCACTGGGAGATGGACAGGACAACCATTCCAGCCCTCAGAGAGTGCACATTCTAACCCAAGAAAGCAGACAGCAAACTAGTGAATAAATGTATACTATAATTTCCTAGGTGGTGCTAGTGGTAAAGAAGCTGCCTGCCAAAGCAGGTAGATATAAGAGACGCAGGTTCAGTCCTGGAGTTGGGAAGATGCCCTGCAGGAGGGCCTGGCAACCCACTCCAGGATTCTTGCCTAGAAAATCCCATGGACAGAGGAGCCTGGCGGGCTATAGTCCATGGTGTTGCAGAGAGTTGGACACAACTGAAGTGACTTAGCACACAGCACGCATGTAATTTCAAGCAGTGATGAGGGCTTTGAAGAAAGATGGAGCAGAGTGAGGAGGTGAATTGCTGGAAGGGAGGTTGCACTGGGGGCCCTTCAAGTTCCTGTTTCTGAAATTTTGCCAGAACTGCTAGATCAATAGTCCCCCAAAGAGGAGGAAATCAGGCAGATGCGTTTCACCATATTTCTCCCTCCAAAAATTCCATTGACCACTTTTGAATGGGTGGCCAGTAGAAGCATTTCTGGCAAGATGGCAGTTTCTTAAATGTCATTATTCTAGTGTCATTCAGGAATCTGAAATGAGTGAAAGGGCTGTGTGTCGATCTGAGGGAAAAGCATGCCACTAGTGGGAACAATAGAGGCAAAGAGAGGCCACCTTATCTAATGTGTTCTTACCCAGCCCTCTCTTTAACCTGTTTCCATCATTCATTCATTCAGGGACCTATTGAGGCTGTCAAGGTCTCATACCATAATTTTTATTTTTTTCATGCTGCTCCTTTTTGAAATTGTGCTTAAGCTAAATCCCTCATGTTAGGTTTTAAGCCTGGTGGTTCTCTTGAAAGAGGGGGAAATAGAAGCATAAATTTGTTCTCAGAGTAATAATTTCTTCATACACTTGAAATCCTAGGATTGCTGTAGGACTATTCCTTCCCATCTAGAAGTCCAAGGCCTTTCCAAGGTGACTCAAAAGTCCTACTTTCTCTCCCCTGTTTTTGAGACTTTCCCAATATTCTCCCAATCCATGCAACCTCGGGCAAGTCTCTTAACCTTTCTGGACACACAGGAGTGATGCTGAGAAAAGTGCTTGATGCTTTTTGAATTTCATTTACTTTTTTCACATGAAAGTATATGACTGACTCATAGTCTGTGTCATGCTGTTGTGTGAGTTATGAAAAGAAAAAGCCAGCACATCTTGGCCACTTAGTACATTGAAATCTATTTGTCATTTGAACCAGTGAAAATTCCATGACTAGTTTTGTTTGGCAGGATGCAGAGGAGGAGGAGGATGGAGCAGAGTTGGTGTGATATGCTTTGCCCTCTGCTTTGGGAGGAGACAAGTGACACATGAAAATGTGGGTATTGGGGGGTATCGCAGGGTTGGTCTGGAAGAGAAGCTTGTGGGTATTTGTTAGGAGAGCTTGTCAAGCTTCACGCCTGTTTCTTATGCTTTGCAAATGCACTGCTGGGAAGAGGACCTGGCCGCCGTCAACCTTTTTGGTTCTGTAGAGCTCTAAAGCTCTTTCAGAATCTGCAAAAACCACGGTGTTCACTCAGCACCTTAGAAGAATTTGGGTTGTGTATGATTTCCTTCTCCAGGTTTGAAACCCTCTGGAGATATTTGTGGTAAATTTTAGGAACCAAATGTTAAAGTTGACAGAAACCCTCATTGTTCAAGGGCTGGAATTTTATTTTTTTTTTTAATTGGAGTATGATTGCTTTACAATATTGTTAGTGTCTGCTGTACCACAATGTGAATTAGTTATCTGTATGCATATATTGCGCTCCGTTGTGAACCTCCCTCCCCACCCCAGAATTTTAAATAATATTTATTTCATATTACATCTCCAGACCATCTTTAGTTTCTGAAAACCAAAAGGAATGTGTAGGGAGGATGTGGTGTGGAGGATGGGATGGCTTCCTCAAGGCGGATTCTGACCCTCACAACAAAAGCGTGTTTGTCCTCTGGTAACAAAATGGACTAGAACTGAGGCCGTTTTGGAAATAAATGTGTTAATGTAAAACTGAACGTTAGACAGTAACTCTAAAAAGTACCTGAAACTTACCATGTTTAAATATGTACTGTTGAATATTATCTCACCTCTCAAGAAAGTACCAAACACCTTTCAGAGTGGGAAGAAGGGATTTTTCACAAGTGACAGATGCTCCCTGAGAAGGTTAGCAGGCAGATTTTGCAGCCACCTGTCACCTCAGGGAGAGGCAAGGAACAGTATTCGACTAATGACATGGTAAAGCAGGAAAGCCAACTGAAAACGTGCCTCTCTATTTCGAGTCTTTTAACTGTGGGAAAGTAATTCAGACATTGACAGTTGCTACCTCTGAGTGTCAGATTTATTCAAAGCAATAACAACAAAACAGTGGCTTCGTTAATGTTATTCTCCTAAAGAAGCAGATTTTAATGTGTAACTCAGGGAGTACTCTTTGCAACCTTAGTGATTCTGAATACAGCTATCAACAATTTATAATAGCCTGTTTTAGTACTTTCTGATGAAGCTTAAAATTGACAAATAGAAAAGAAAATGATACCTGAAACAGTTATTATCACTGGATATGCTTAGGTTGTAAGCTTAAATGGCATCACAGCTTTGCGGTGAATAACCCAGCTTTCCAGGGAGGTCATAAACCCTCTAGCCCATGCCTGGCCTAGAATTCTTTATGTAATGGGAAAACTTCTTTATGTAAAGGGAATGTATTCCTTCCAAGCTCTAAATCTAAGCTCATTCCAAGGTACTAGTTCAAAAAAGATTGAGAGATAATTCAATGAGGATTTCAAACAGGGTAAAAGAAGTTGTGAACTCTCCGTTCTATCTAGAATGGAGAATTTATCTTAAAAATGTTTGAGAATAAAATATCCACCAAGTTAAGACCTTCCCTAGAAAATACTCACCGAATGTGCCTTTGTATTCCTCTTTTGGGTAAATGTATCTCTCCGGGGGAAAACACACACCTGTACATACGCACACGTGCACACACTCATGAAAATGTTTTGCGTGTGTATGTGTGTGCCCAGTCGCTTCAGTCGTATCTGACTCTTTGTGACCCCATGGACTGTATAGCCCATCAGGCCCTTCTTGGGATTCTCCAGGCAAGAATACTGGAGTGGGTTGCCGTAACCTTCTCCAGGGGATCTTCCCATCCCAGGGATCGGACCCATGTCTCTTACATCTCCTGCGCTGGCAGGAGGGTTCCTTACTACTCCTGCCACCTGGGAAGCCCCATTGCATGTGTATACTAGATATAAATATATATTTTTTCCTTAACCATGAAAGGTTTCTTTCTCTTCCTCTCTGGCCTGTCTAACCAGTTATTGGAAACTGTGAGCTTCTAACCATGTCAGGGACTTGAGAACCCAGAGAAGGTTTCTGCTCAAAAGTTGAACAGAAATCTCAACAATTGGTAAACAATCCTCCAAGGTGGAGTGTGATTGGGAAGGGGACAAGAAGAAATTCATGACCGTTTTGTTTTATTGTTATATACCAAAAAAAGTTTGCATCTTTACAGTCCACGAGCACAAATACTCTCCAGAATCTAATATACAAGTTCTAAACTATGAATTTTTTAAAATACTTGCAAAAAGATCTCTACCCTTCTCTTCCAGAAAGATAACTTTAATAAATTTATCCTTCTCTGTTATATTGGACTACAGACCAGCTTTCATTCCGCCTCCAAATAACATCTTTACTAATATTCTGCTTGTCTCAACAATAAGATAGCTTGTTACTTAGTTGTAACATATTTTTCCTGCATCTCTAATGGTTCTAAAGTAATATATGAGCAGTCTTTAAGTTGTACCCCAAAGATTTGATGAGCAGGGGAATATTTACTAAGTTAAGCATTAAATCATCCCACGTGATGGCAAGTGTAACCCCCCAGAGACGGTCATTTTCCTGGTTCAATACTTTATGTTGTCAAGATAAGCAATTTAAAAAATTCTAACGACTCTTCTCCTTCACTAAATACTTCTGAGTACATGGCACATATTAGGATATTCCTTATTATCCCCATAATAGCATGATATATCCATTTTCTGTTTTAAACAGGTTTCTGGACAGAGAAGTTAAATTTTTGCATAAGATCACACAGCTATTAGGGTCTGCCCAGGGGGCTCAGTGGTAAAGAACCCACCTGCCAAAGCAGGAGATACAGGTTCGATTTCTGGGTCAGGAAGATCCCCTGGAGAAGGAAATGTCAACTCACTCCAGCATTCTTGCCTGGGAAATCCCATGAACAGAGGAGCCTGGTGGGCTACAGTCCATCGGGTCACTAAGCGTAGGACGCATCTTAGCAAGTAAACAGCAACAACAACAGCTATTAATTGGTAGAACTGGGTCTTGAACTGTGGTTTGCTTCACTTTCTCTTTTTTTTTAACGCTTCACTCTTTCTCCTGCCAAAATATCCATAAGGATTAACAAGCCATCCATCGATTATTGGAGAGAAAAAGATGTACATCTCAAAGGATAAGACTTTGAACTCATAGGTAGTATTTCCTCTAGTGTTCAAAATACTGTTTTTGTCTTCTATTACTTATCAGAGTTGGGAGTACTACTTTTACATAAATCAGTAGTGGAGATCACTTACTTTTCTTAATAAATCTAACATAGTGGCAGTTCTAGGCCTAGCTTGTGTTTTGGATTTCATTTGAAAATCTGTTTCAAAATCTAATAATGCCATCTAGTTGGGGAGGAAAAAAAAGTGCTGGAAAACCCAGGGGCTCACCAATAGATGGATAATAATGGATATGACAGCTCCGCCACCTCTTTCTAGATGTCAGTGAACATTTTCCAGGACTGAGTGAAGGGTGATCTCTGAAGAATTATAGAACAGCAGTGGTGAAGGTTTTGATTGCAATCACATTATTTTAGTTTTGGACAAGGCTTTCAAATTATTTTAAAAAAACTCAGCTTTCTCGCTGGAGATCTCCAGGGTTAAACAAGATCGCGTGATTCATCAAGGGAATTTTGGAGTAGAGTTTAATGCACAACACTAAACAAGATCTCTCAGTATATAATTATAGCCTGCATCAATAGTACAGCTAAGAGAATTGATTTCTTCTTATGTGACTTCACTGTCCCTTTAGGTATTGACTAAGAAAAACCACCTCAGGCCACCTTCCTGGAACAGGGTGCGTAAGCAATGAGCCAACTTAAGAAAAGCAACAGTGTATTGAGCACTTACTATTTATCAGGCACTGGACAAAGTGCTCTGATTCATTCATTCATCAACTATGTATTGAGTGCCTTCCATATTCAAAACCTCACAGGAGGCTCTGGAGATAAAGAGCCAGTTATATCTCATAGATATAACAGTCCTGTTGGATGCAAAAGCCTGCCGTTATGCAGTGTTGGCCTTTATTCCACACAGTTTCATTTTTCCCAGACAGGATGATGCTGTTTTGACTTAGAGAGAGGCCTCCTTTGCTAACGGAGGGCGCACAAGAAGGAAGCAAGCCCAGTCTCCAAGTCAGACATCCTGGTTAGAATTCTCCATTTGGCCACTTGGCTGCTTACTGTGTCGTCCTGAGCAGAGAGCCTTACCTCTCCATGCCTCAGTTTCCTCAATTATCAAAGGAAGAAAACAGTGCTTACCTCATAGGTTGGCAGTGAGGATTAAGGATATTTGAATATATAAAATACTTAACATGGGATCTTGCAGATAGCACGTGTGCTGGTAATGATGTCAGCCTTTATCATCATCATCTTCATCTTCATTAGTAGTTGTAAACTTCTTATACAGAGTTTTGAGTTTTCTTCCCAAGACACTTCTCCCTAACTGGCCCTACTTCAGCAGACTCTTTCCTGAAGTTTTCAGCTTTGCACAGAGGAAGCAGTGCCCTACCTCAGCCTCACACTGAAGTCAGAGAACCACAGTGGGAAGCAGCTGGTTCAGCAGGGGCATGAGGACTCACAGACCCAGACAGTTAGTCTGGATTTCCGGACCCAAAGCCAGTTTTAACAAGCATTCTGAAAGCAGTGTCTATGGTGGAATGCAGAGGCTTTAAGGCAAGATGCCTATTAGGAAAAAGAGAAGTTGAACTCAGAACCCATTTCTTCAAATCATATTTAAACACCTTTCTTATGTTTGACTCTTTGCAACCCGAAGGACTGTAGCCCGCCAGGCTCCTCTGTCCATGGAATTTTCCAGGCAAGAATACTGGAGTTGATTGCCATTTCCTACTCCAGGGGATCTTCCTGACCCAGAGATCAAACCCACATCTCCTACATTGATAAGTGGATTCTTTACTACTGTGCCACCTTCAAATGGGATGGTAGACTAGCTTCATCATAGCTATGCTAAACTATAATTGAAATACTTCCGTTGCTGATTTTACTTCCCATTTCTACTTTAAAACTGTGGAGATAGGTGGAAATTTAATTAATTACCCAAGCTAAGCTCAATTTCTCTTTTGTTTAATAGGCCTTTTGCCCTAGAAACTCTGTATTCTGCCATGTACCCCTACCTCTGACTGCTTATTAGCTTGTATCATAGAACTAGTAAACAGTTCCATGATACTTTAAACCAATGAAAATAATAACTAAGCTACAAGCCCTGCTATTCATTGCCTGGATGGAGAAGCAGTAGATTTGAATTATTACTGAGATGGACAGTAGATGATCTATTTTATATTCTTACTTTGTAGGGAAATGTTCTATATTTTGTAGTGCTCAGCAAAATAATATTCTATATTTAAATAACACTTAGCATATGATTAACCACAATCAACATTTATGTAAACCTCAGCAGACTTGAACCCTCCTTCAATGAATGCATCTTCATGCCACTCTTCTCTTTTTTTATGATTTTTAAACTTTTTACTGATGCCATCCTTCTGATTGGGGGGAAATATTATTTTTTCATTGAGCAGTTCAGGTTAGAAGTATTCTCCAAACTATGTGCTCAATCAATGCATTCAAATTTGCTCCATGTTAATTCACATTCCTTTTTTATCGCTTTATTTCACTACAGGATATTTGATTTGCAATATTGTATTAATTTCTGCTATATAGTGAAGTAATTCAGTCATACATATATGCATTCCTTTTCATATTCTTTTCCCTCATGGCCTTTCTCAGAACACTGAATGTAGTTCCCTGTGCTATACAGCGGGACCTTGTTGTTTATCCATTTTATATGTAAGAGTTTGCTTCTACCTACCCCAAACCTCCAATCCATCCCTCCCCTACTGGCCTCCCCCTCGGCAACCGCAGGCCTTTTCTCCATGTCTGTGAGTTTGTTTCTGTTTCTTAGATAAATTCATTTGTGTCATATTCCACATATAGTCCCACATATAGTTACTTCACATTCTCATTTCATATTTCTTGGAGGCAGAACCAAGCAGCAACTTGGTACAATGGTATAGTGGAAAGTGGCTTGGTCTTTGGAGGCAGAAAAACCTGAATTCATGTTGTCTCTTATTTATGACTTTCTTGCATCCTAAAAAAAGATACAGATTTAGGTTAAGAGTTATTGAGATATAAATGATCAATAGATTATTGCTGATGCCTATGTTTAGTATGAGTGAGACATCTTGTCCATTCATTTGATGTTTAACAAATATGGCAGAGCGCTTGGTAGATAGTAGGCACTGCTTCAGTACTTGTGAGTTCAGGGGTGGAGGCATGCCTCCTGCCCTTGAGGTGTTCCCAGCTGATGGAGGAGAAGGTAAGAAATAGATGCATAGAACTCAGAAAAGGCTGTGGTTTGAGTTAGCCCAGTACACTGTGTGAACCTCTAGGAGGGAAGTCTGGATTGAAAAGGAAAGGTTTCCCCAAGGAGGTAATTCTCGAGTTACACCTTCAAAGATTAGGTAGGTGTTCAACAGATGAAGAAAAGATGGACATAGGAGAGGGGCTCCTTGCAAAAGAGAGGAGCCCCCACCAAAGCAGAAATGCCAGGAGAGTGGTGACTCCTAGGAAGGAGAGCCCTGGGTGGGGGGCTGCATTATACAGACGCCAGGCCCATGTTGTGAAGGAATTTGGACCATATGCTCAAGACCAATCCAATGGGCCATGGGAAGCATCTTAAACACGGGCACAACTCTCCACCCAGTCTGACACAAGATCCTTGCCTGTTGAAGTGTGACTGTGGCTGCACCCAGGCTGATGCTGCAGAGACTGGCGTGGAGAAGGGGCTGCCTCGTGCCAGCCAGAGCAAATGAGAATCTGCAGAGTCCGAGCATCCTTGAATTATGTTGCTTATCTTTTGTTATTCCCCTGTCTTGTCTTTTTAAAGAGGAAAGAGGTCAAAGAGGAAAGCAACTGCTTGAGGATGTCATTAGGTTGCCATTCAAGGAGTCTGGGAGGAGGAAGGGCAGATGTTAGTGCTCCACCCAGGATATTCAGGGATGCATTCAATTCAGCAGGCATGTATTGATTGTCTTCTAGGGCTGGGAGTCAAAAATCAGGAATCCCAACCCTGGTCCTTGTCCTGGGAATCATTTGATCTGTGGGCAAGGGAAGCTGATTGAGAATAACAGGCAAATGTCTCTTATTCAAGTATGCCCTGTTGCCTCTTCACATTCCTAACAACCTGGAAATAGAAATGCGGTGATGTTAAACAGTGGACCTCGACTATTCTGGGTTCCTCCTGAGAGCAAATACCCATGCAGGAAAAAAAAAACAACCCTCTATATTATTGCTAAAATATGTTCCTAGGGGCTAACATTTCAAGTTTGGCAAATACAAATAGAAGGGAAAGAAGAGTTTGGGAATCACCTGGTGGTCCAGTGGTTAGAACTCTGCTTTCACTGCCAAGGGCCCAGGTTCAATTCCTGGTCAGGGAACTAAGATCCCAAAAGCTGTGCAGTGCTGCCAAAAAAAAAGAAAAAGACAGAGAATTTTGATGCCATCTCCTTTTGGTTAAGTATTGCCATCATGCCAGTGGTCTTGCCCCAGTACAATAGTCTGTATTTAGTAGACGCTGAATAAAAATTAAATGAGAGAATGCAGTAATGGTACCTTATTTTGTTGCTGGCCTTGTTTTAGGCAGCAGAATGGAGGAAGGAGAAGGAAGGAGCCTCTCTGCCTGTCAGGACAGAATGTGCAGGTATCATTTCCTCTCAGATTCAGCCAAACAAAACCTGGGTACGTGGACACATCTGGATGAAACAGAGGCTGAGAATATCATGGTGTTCCAGGTGGCCCTGTGCCCAGTTAAAAATCAGAATAAGCAAAGGAGAAAGGCGGATATGGAGGGACACATAGCAATTTCTAGTGCCAGTGACGCATGGACCCTTTAAATAAATGACTTGAGAGCTCAAGTGGCAGAATTCACCTATGTCGAATGACAGCCCAGAAGGAGACCATGATCCTCAAAGCAGTCTTCGGAGAAGTTTGTCGAATTCCATGGAAGAGTGAAGCTCTGATCTGGGGTTTGACAGGCATGGCAGGTATGAGTAGGCTCTCGCCAACATGTCTGCTCCCTCCTAGGTCCGCTGGCGAGGTTAGAGCCCCGGCAGGCAGCCTCTCCCGTCCCGTCTCCACGACTTGGCACTTGCAGTTCTTCCCTGCTGACGGAGCATCCCACACACTTCCCTGCTTTATGTACGGCTGCTCTTCACTTGAATTGTTCCGTCTTTTTGCAGATAGGTCTTTATCAACAGATGGCAAGGCCACCTCTAATGAGATACAGAGTATCGTTCAGATCCTTTGCAGTCACTGGGTAGGGCTGGCATTATGTTGAATAAGCTAGCAAGCTTCTGCCCCTGTAGGTACTAAGGCATCTTCAGCCTTCCTCTGCCCTTTATAGATGCAGTGGAGTCTGTGATGCAGCCATGGCTTTGGGGAAACAGGAGTTCTGAATCATGAGGCAGAAGGCCTGGGTGTAGATCCTCGGGGCACTCAAGAGATTTATTTTCTCTGGCCGACCATTGGAATGAAAGAGCCCTAGATGACCAATGGGCAACATGCAAAGGGGAGACCAGTCTGGGCTGGACCTCTAACCCTGGCAGTTAACTCACTTTGCAGTTGTGGAAAATCTCTGAGTCTTGGTTTTCTCATCTGTAGGGTGGATATAATAATGCACTCCTCAGGCTTTTGGAAATGGAATAAGAATGTACTTAAAGAATGAAGGCAGTCAAAAGTGGCTATTATTTTTCTTGCCTCTTTCATCTGTAAACACTGATAATAAAAATACCTTAAATTCGACTGAGTCCAAAAGTGAGATTTAGCTTTATTAAAAGTACAGTAAAAAAAAAAAAAAAAAAAAAAAACAGGAATTCTGCTGTATTGAAGATCACATTATTCAACCCATCCACAAAATTATATGTCATTTTTCTGAAATCCAAACAATTGTCCAAGTACAGGGCATATCCATTGTAGTAAAAAAAAAAAAAGAAAAGAAAAAAAAAGCCAAGTCTTTCAAGGCTGCAAGAAAAAAAAAAGATAACTCAGGTCAAATTCTCCCATGAGGTCACAATATTAGTGATATCAATTGCTTCCTTTTGTTCAATACTGTGACGAAAAAAAAAAAGAAAAAATGTTAAGAGCAGCTATTTATTTGCCAGTACTGAGAAGAGAGAAGCAGGCAGAGATCATGCGTTAAATCAGCTAAGAGATGTCTTTGGAGGAGCTTTCAATCAGTCTTTATTCTTTTTTTTTTAACAATATTGGAAAATAAACTGTGTTGGACCAGGACAGTATGTGCCGCCACCGCCACCCACCCCCCCCACCCCATTCAATGCTCCTTCTAATTTGTGTTATAGAGTAGAAGCTCTGAGCACAAACATTTTATAATGACTTCCTGATGATGTTCTGGCCTCAGATTCTTTCTTGTGGATGCAAGGGAAATAAACTCAAAAAGTACTTTAAGCTCTTAAATTCTGAATGAGCCCAATATAATCAACCCTGAATGCTTCAACTTTCCCTTGAACCTTCTGCTTGATCCACCTACACAGTTATTCCAGGAAATTATCATCATTACCCAGGCTTGGAATCTGGAAATATCTTTACTCAGCCCCTTTTATTGACTTCCCATGTAAGCAAAAGCAGATCTTTCGACTCTTTTTCTACTTAATCCAAGTTCAAGGCTATTTGTAAGTACCTAATCTGAATGGAGCACCATGTAATCTCCAAAGAGTAGAAAAAACTCAAAACCCTACAGTCTAGCAGGACTGACTAGTGTAAGTGCCAAGAGAAAGGTGCAAATTTAGTAACATGGGGCTTCCAGGAAAGAATGATTACCTCCACACTGGGCACATCAGGACTAGCTTCATCTAACAGGTAAGGTTTTATATCACAAGGTGCAAAATGACCACCTGTGACCCAGATCCTCAGATGGGTTTGATTTGTTCTGTACAGTGTTGTTTTGATAAACTGAATTCCTTGTTGCTTAGCCGTTAAAGTTTGGGGAGGTTTTCTATTTAAAGTCTATATCCTTCTTCTCTTAAGAGATTGGCGGAGCTGGCATCACTGGTTCACCCTTCCTTCCAATCGGCTCAAGAGATTGCCCTTGTCAACAGAACAAGCATGCTTCATTTCCCACCACTCTCTATTGCCCTAGGCTTGCCCACTCCAAGTCTAGACATGGAGAAGTGGAGGACAATGCTGTAAAGTGAGGAGTCGCCCTGTGGATGCCCTTGAGCACCAGCTAAAGTCTTGTCATTAACACCACAAACCATGGGAGCCATCAGAGTGTTGAGAGCCATCATTTAGGATGATCAGAGTGCCCCAGGCATCCAGTCTAGAAGGGAAAAGGAAGAAAGGTGGGCGGAAGGCAGGGAAATCTGAAAGGCAGTTGCTATCATTCCTTAAAGCCCATGTCTCCATTTTTTTAAATTTATTTTATTTTTAGCTGTGCTGGGTCTTCATGACTGTGAGGGCTTTCCTCTAGTTGAGGCAAGCGGGGGCTACTTTTCAGCTATGGTGTGTGGGCTTCTTATCGTAGTGGCTTCTCTTGTTGCAGAGCACGGGCTCCAGGGCATACCAGCTTCAGTAATTGTGGCTCCCTGGCTCGAAAGCACAGGCTCAGTGGATGTGCCACACAAGCTTAGTTACCCCGAGGCATGCGGGCTTTTCTCAGCCCAGGAGGATCCGTGTTCCCAATCCATGTTCCCAGCACTGGCAGGCAGGAAGTCCCATCTCTTCACTTTTGATCCCTCTTTCTTAATCCTACATAGAAATTCTGTAGACTGAACTGGAAAGAATACTGGACTATAAGTCAGAAAACTGGGCTCCGGTTACAGGTCTGCCCTCTCTAGCTAGCACAGTACATGGGCCAGATTTGGGCTTCCTAGACCTCCCTTTGCTCATGGTGAAATGGCCATGAGGGTAACATTGACCTCCCAGGATGATGGTGGGGATTAAGCATGACAATATTTTGGACGGTCTTCATGGGCTATGTTACCACTCCCTCCTGACTTCATTTCTGCAAATTTCTCCATGTCAGCAGGCTCACCCCCATCTGTTTCTTATTGATCAGCTTTGACTTTATTCAACCTCAGATTCCTCCTGAGCCTCTTGTTTTTGTCTTCTTAGTTGGGGCTTAAAGTCAGGATTTCAGGGTAGAAAGAACTGGAGGAACAATGAAGGGCCCCCTACTTGCTGTAGCCAACTCCCCTCTAGCCTCTCCTTGAATCCCTCCGGGAATGGGGCCCTCACTCCTTACTATGACTATTCATTTTTTTTACCGAAACCCTGTCATTTTAACCCATTTGTTCTAGTAACTGTGTGCTCTTTCAGCAAACAGAGTAAGTCTGCTGTTTCTTTGCCAGAAAAACTCTTGTTCTTATAAGACAGTTATGCAGCTCTCTCCTGTACTACTGGATCTTCCTTTTCAGGTGAAATTTGCAGTTTCTCCAGTGTATTCTTTTTCAAGTTCCCCCTCCCAGCCTGAAGTTCTGCCCAACTTGCACCGTCTTTCCATACCAGCTGCTTGTCCCCTCCCTCCCCTCCTTATCCAGCTGTCATGCACTTAGGACCTTTGATCTCATTTCACCCTGGATTACGCACAAAAAAAGCACCCATAAATTGCATTGAGCAGCCTCAGCTGCATGCAACAAATTCTGGTAAATTCTCTTTTCATATTTATTCTGTTACAAATATTTTTCTAATTTTCCTTGTTATGGCTTCTTAGATACAACTGTCATTTAAAAGTGAACATTTAGTTTCCAAATACATGGGGTTTTTTAAGTGTCTTTGATATTAATTTTTCATTTTGATATTAATTTCTCATTTAAATGCTTTCTTCTCTGCAATCACCTCCTATGTTTTATCAGTCTTCTAACTTTATTGAGGTTTTCAATGGCTAAGTCAAAGATCTCCCTTGGTAAATGTCACGCTGCACTAAATAATATGTGGGCTATTTTCAAACATTTTTGATACTGATTTCTAGCATAACTCCACAGTGATAAGAGAACAGACTCTGTATGATTTCAGTACCTTCAGACCATGAAGTTTTGCACCTTGTTTTATGTCCCTGAATATGTTCCTATGTCTCCTAGTTTATAGTCTATGGGAACTTGAATAGAATTTGTATTCTACTCTCATGTGAAAATTGTATAAATCTCTATAAATTATGCTGAATTGGTTCATGGTGCTTTTCAAGTCTACTATATCCTTCTAACTTTTCTTTATATTCATTCTATTAATTTTTGAGAGTTTGGTAGAGAAACTCCAACTAAAGATCTTAATTTAACTCCTTAAAAAAATAATTGTAATATATTCTACCTGCTATGCAGGAGACCCAGGTTTGATCCCTGGGTCAGGAGGATCCCCTGGCGAAGGGAATGGCAACCCACTCCAGTATTCTTGCCTGGAGAATTCCATGGACAGAAGAGCCAGTTGGGTCCCTGTCCACAGGGTCGCAAAGAGCAGGACATGTTTGAGCGACTTTCACTTACACTTTTCATAGTGGAACTATATGTAACTTTGTTCTGTATTTTCCAAGTCTCCTGTAAATGTGTTATCATAGTTTCATAATTTAAAAAAGAGAGAAAAAAAAAAACACCCTTAGCCCACCCCCACCTGCAACCAATCTGCCTCTCTCTCTCCCACGGGCGAAGGAGCCTGGTAGGCTGCAGTCCCTGGGGTCACTAAGAGTCGGACACGACTGAGTGACTTCACTTTCACTTTTCACTTTCATGCATTGGAGAGGGAAATGGCAACCCACTCCAGTGTTCTTGCCTGGAGAGTCCCAGGGACAGGGGAGCCTGCTTGGCTGCTGTCTATGGGGTCGCACAGAGTCGGACACGACTGAAGTGACTTAGCAGTAGCCCTTAATTCAAACTTCTCACATTCCATGCTGTGCACTGGGCCATTTGTCTAAGATAAGAGTTGATGATCTCCAGGGTCATTGATGGAGCCCTATTTAGCTATATTCATACTCTTGAACATTTTTGAGTGCTTATGACAGGTCAGCCCCTGTACTAAAGTGTATGTTCCATATCAGCTCAGTGAATCTTCAGACTCTCATGGAAAGTCAGTACCTAGAGAGTATGTGAGGACAAGGTTAGGGATGCATGAGGTCAAGGTGGTATTCAAGAATAACAAACCTCTTTCCCTCTTTCACGGTTGGGAAGAGGGAGGCTTTGCAGATGAACAGCGCAAGTGGCAGGGCTGGGATCAAACCCAGGCAGTCTGGCTCGGAGCCTGTGTGTCTCATCATTGCCTCAGGCCTCCTCTCAGCAACTTTGTCTAATGCCTGTTTCTGAGTGTCCTTTCATTTGTTTGTTTGTTGCATAATTACTTTAGGGCTTTCACAGGATTTAATAGAAAGTGTAATTACTGTTATCATTACTGTAATGCATGAAAGCTTCTTTCTTTCCCCCTGCTTCTTTCAATAAAAGTCTATAAAGCCATAGGCTGGCCACTACCACCTTCAGGAAGGTTTCTAATAGAGGATATTAGGGGATGATCCCAAGACAGGTAGATATATTCAAGCCCTAAGCATTGCAATGCATTCCCCCATCTCCTCTCATCCCCCTTTTATGCTCTATTTTTGTTCATAGCACTTATTTTATAATACATGATGTAACTTACTTATTTATTTTTAAAATATCTGTCTCCTTTTGCTAGAATGTAAACTCCATGAGGGCAAAAATGTTGTGTTTTATCTGCTGCTGCGTCCTCAGCTTGGCCCAGAACAGGAACACAATAAATAGATGCTGAATGAAGGATACAGCAGTGAGGAAGTCCATTATCTTTGGAGCATGGGCTTTTGACCTTGGAGGTTTGTTGTTCTTGACTACCACCTTGACCACATGCCTTGCTCACCTTGTCCTCACACACTTTCCAGTTAACGTCCACTAAGCCTCAGCTCAGCAGGGCTTAGATTTCTGCCAGAGCCTTAGCTGTTCCTTGAGGCCCACACGCCCCTCCTCTGTGCTTCCTTGACACCCTGTGTTTGCCTCTGTCATTGTCCTCCCTGCTTTGCATTCCAGTAGCCCCCACTTGCAGACAGACCTCTTCTCCCTACCCTAAGCTCTTCTCTTATTCATGTTTGTTTCCCAGCACTCAACACAGTGCCTGGCGTAGACTTGGTGCTCAGTAGTTTATTGGTAAATTTGGACTTCCCTGGAGGCCCAGGGGTTAAGAATCTACCTTGCAATGCAGAGGATGTGGGTTCAATCCCTGATTGGGGAACTAAGATCCCACATGCCGCAGAGCAACTAAATGTGTGAGTGCCACAAGGAGAGAGTCCTGTGCCAGGACAAAAGATCTCTCATGATGCAAGGAAAATCCACAACTAAGACCCAACGCAGCCAAAGAAATACGTGTGTGTGTGTGTGTTAGGCGCTCAGTCACATCTGACTCTTTGCAACCCCATGGACTGTAGCTTGCCAGACTCCTCTGTCCATGGAATTCTCCAGACAAGAATACTGGAGTGAATAGCCATTCCCTTCTCCAGGGGATCTTCCCAACCCAGGTTTTCTGCATTGCAGGCAGATTCTTTACTGCCTGAACCACCAGGGAAGCCCAAATGTGTGTGTGTGTATTTAAGTTAATTGATAAATGAAAAATATTATTTTTCAAAATGGAGCTTTGGAATCACAAGGAAAGGCACAAACTAGCTCTGAGTGTATTTAAGAACCAGAACTCAGTTGTTTACTGGTATTTAACTGGTATTTAAATTTACTGGTATTTAACTCGTACTTACTGAGTGCACATTATATGCCAGGTCCTGTTCTAGTAATAGCGGACATCAGTGAACAAAACAGAAATGCCCACTGTGAAATATTCTAGTGGGAGGAGAGAGAAGCTCATGGATATGATGAATAAATGGGTTGGAGTATGTTGGGAGAGATGTGTGCTAGAGAGGGGAGGTGAAAGCAGGCCAGGACAAGGGGGTGAGGCGTAGGGGCAGAAGGTGGCCAGGAAAAGTTCCATTTTCAAAGGTCTTCCTACCAAAGAGAAGACTGCGGAAGCCTTCCAGAAATATTTACTGCTTTCCTACAGTGAGCAAGGCACTCCATGGAAGCCTGAGAATTCCAAAATAGAGCTCAGACACTGGTGAGAAGACTGCCAGATCAACCAGAGTATGATACATGTGAGCATCTGGAAATAAAATGGGACACCAGCAGGTTCTGTGAATAGAACAAACTGGCTTTCAAAATGCTATGTAGATATCCCCCTGGCCAGTGTCAGCCCCTCTCTCCCTGCTCTTTGCTACACTGCCTCATAGCCTCTAAAATTGCCTGCGGTGCTAGGACGATTACTCTGAAATGTGTCCATTGATTTGAAAGAGTTATAAAGTGTAGTTCTCCAGGGTCGTAGGATCCTTAAGGGTGGCGGGGATGTGTTGGTCTAGAAGTGGTGGTTTGTCTGCTCCACGGTAGTAACATAAACTAGTGCTGCTGAGCTGGAGTTCTGGAGGAGAAAGGCCCGGGTGGGCCAGGAAGAAGTTAGATTGCAGTTGAGCCATCTGTTGACACTTATCATTGGGCTCTTCGGACCTGGAAAAAAGCCAGACTTGGACCCCCGCAGATGCCGTGCTGCTGTTGACACATTCCTCGCCACATCTGCGTTCATCGGGGACCTTTCACACGCAACAGCCCGACTCTAGAGCACTCTGGCCCCATCCACAGCACTTTCGTGACTGCCTCTGGTGATACCAGTAAAGGCTGCCTCTTGACCGCCTCAGTAGCATGTTCTGAGCACCTCGGCCACCAGGGGTGGTGCCAGGCCTTCATGGCCAAAAAAGCCTCCAATTGGGAGCAAGACTATGCCCTGGTTATGAAAGCCAATGTCCAGTTCCCATTTCTAGAACAGTCAGCTTTTTCCTCTTTCTCATCTATTGAATCGTTTTCACTGAGTTCAGTGCCTTGATTAGCTCATGAACCAGCATAAATTTGGATCCCAGTCCTGGCCCCTGTCCAATAGCTGTCTGAGGAGAAACGTTTTCAGCTCTGCAGCTAACAGAGAATCCTGTTGATTCTTGAATAAATTACCCACGGAGCTGACGTGTACTGCTGATTGGATGAATTTAATTCATAATGGTCATTTCCCTACAAAAGGTCTGAGTCTTGCTTGGAAGTTACAGAAGTGTAAAATTGATCCACGTTTGAAATCTAATGAAGGAGAATCAATTAAGTGGAAGCCTGGTCCAGTGCCCTCTTAGCTCGAGACAAAGTTTAAGTACAGATACTCATTCCACTGGTGAATGGAGCCAAGGAGCAGGTGTGGGGGTGTTGCAGGAAAGGGGATCCTTTCTAGGGCCCGGGAGTGGGCTTTTATGAGGCGACAAGCAAGAGAATTTATTGGGAAGGGCCGCCTGGGTGGAGAGCGCTCGGGTAAGGGAACCCAGAACTGCTCTGCCACGTGGCTCTCAGTCTCAGGTTTTGTGGTGATGGGATTAGTTTACGGATGTCCTCTGGCCGATGGCTTTGACTCAGGGTCCTTCCTGGTGGGGCACTCATTGCTAAGCCAGGATGGGTGCCAGCAAGATTCTGGGAGGTGGAAGGACAGGTGGCATTTCCTTTTGACCTTTCCCGAACTTTTCGGTTGGTGGTGGCTTATTAGTTCTGTGTTCCTTACCCGGACCTCCTGTCATAAAATAACTCATGCAGATGGTTTACTGTGGAGCCCAGCCAGGATGGGTGGTCTCAGTCAGTGTGCTTCCCCTAACAGAGGCAGGTGGAGGGAGGCAGGGAAGGAGGAGGAGCTAGTGTAGAGATGGGTCATGGAACCCAGCCCCAGTAATGGCTACAGGTTGCTGGATTCCATGGAAAGCTCAAGCCACTGTATGAAATACAGTACAGAAATTTCTGTCCAGGGAAAGGGAAGGAGAAGCCTCTACCTACTGGCTTCCAGCAACCACGGACCAAAGTTTCTCTCCAAAGATTATTACCTCCCCTTCCTTTAGGGCTATATATGCATGAATACCAAGCAGGTTCTTGGGGTGCCTGCCTCTGTGTCAGCTGAGGAGCTTCAGATGGAGAGAGACAGACACTGAGGTGAAGCAAGGTCCTCAGGTTGCAAACTGCATGAAGCTGATCAGAACCCACACAAAACTGATCACGGCGACAAGAGGGAGTAAGAGGTGTCACACTAAACACCAGCAAACAAAACAAGTGACAGTATATCTTCGTCATGATTGATAACCGAGTCGTCCTTTATACAAAAACTCCTTTCTTGGAGACAGTAAGGTCCAGATTTACATGGGCTTGTTGGTGGTGGTCGGTCACTAAGTCGTGTCCCCGTGGACTGCAGCACGCCAGGCTTCCCTGTCCTCCACTATCTCCCGGACTTTGCTCAGCTTCATGTCCATTCCTATCTAACCATCTCATTCTCTGCTGCCCTCTTCTCCTTTTGCCTTCAGTCTTTCCCAACATGAGACCCAAGTAGGATTTCACTGAAACCCAAGTAGGGTCCTGTGGAACCCTCCTGGATACAAATCCTTTCCGTGTCCATCACCTGCTCTCTTTCTTTGCTGGAAATAGGCTTCATTCAGCCTCCTTGACCTTCCCTGTGTTCCAAAGGGCAGATTCAATCAGGTACTCATCAAGGAAGGGAGGGAATGCAGAAACAAAGGAGGAGCAGTCAAGAAACAATAGGGACAGAGTCCTGGTTCCTCCTTAAGGAATAGATATGTGATACCCTTGAGTTCTTCTGCAGGAGTCATGGGGCCCCACCCAGGCAGAGAATGATTCTTCCCGCACAAAAATCCTGGAGCACCACCCTGTTGCCTCCCCACCAACCAATCAGAAGCAAGGCACTAGAAGTATCCAATAAAAGCACTGGATGCTTCGGACTATTTAACTGGTACAGTCCACCTTGTGCCAGGAAAGGCACACAGTTGTTTGCATACACCATCCATTTGTGCAGGACTCTGCTGGGATCCCTATGCTAAACCTGGTCAGGTGACTACTGCTTGTAGCAAAAGCGTAGGGATGATATCAGTAAAATGTTTGATATATATCAGATTTGTTTGATGGCTGCTACTGATATTTTCTCCCAAGAAAAATTCCCCTCACCAACTCCAATTATAAGCCCTTAATTACCGCTTCCCCACCACGCACTGCTAAAGAATCCTATAAATTTCCACCCACTTTGGCACCCCTGTGCTTCTTCCTTTTTGACCTCTTAACACATTTCACATTTCCTTACCTGTGCCTGAAAAAAAAAAAAAAAGCTTAATCATCCTCATTTTTTCAAACCTGTCAAATACACAACTTTTTATGGCTTCCGAGCTTCCAGAGTTTCAAGAGGCAAGATGGGAAGTAGACAAAGATTCCTCAATAAGACACAAAAAGCACTAACCATAATTAAAAGATGGATATATTGAACTACTAAAAGCTGAAAACTCATTGTTTTTCAAAAGACACCACCCAGAGAATAAAAAGGCAAGCCATAGACTGAGAGAAGATACTCACCATCCCTGTGGCTAACAAGGGCTTCCCAGTGACGCTACTGGTAAAGGACCTGCCTGCCAGCGCAGGAGACATAAGAGACCTGAGTTTGACCCCTGGGTCAGGAAGATCCCCTGGAGGAGGGCATGGCAACCCACTCCAGTATTTTTGCCTGGAGAATCCCATGGACAAAGGATCCCTGGCAGGCTACAGTCCATAGAGTCACAAAGAGTCAGACATGACTGAAATGACTTAGCACATCTACAAAGAACCCAATTCCAATGTATATCAAGACATCCTAGATATCAGTAAGAGAAAGACAAACAACCCCAATAAAAAATCTGCAAAACACCTGAATAGACATTTCAGAAAAGAAGATATCCAGAAAGATGATTCATCAAGGAAATGCATATTAAAACCCCCATGAGATACCGTTACACAGCCAATGGAGTGGCTAAAAGCAAAACTGCAGTCAGTGCCAAGGGTTGGCAAGAATGTGGATCAGCTGAAACTCTCATACACTGCTGGTGGACAGATTATTACAGTGCTCTGGGAAACGGCAGTGTCTTCCAGAACTAAATATATGTCTACCCGATGACTAGTAATTCTACTTCCCGAGGGAAATGAGTGCCTATGTTCACCGGAAAACATGCACAAGAATGTTTCTATCAGCGTTATTCATAAAGGTCCCAAAGGGGGAAAATACTCAAATGTTCACCCTGGATAATGGATAAGTTTAAATATGTCACGCAATGAAATACTGCACAGCAATATAACAAAAATAAGTTACTATATGCAACATGGGTGAATCTCACAATTATAATATAGGGTAAAAAAACCCCATATTTTTGAAGTTTTTTTTTTTAATTTGTTTTTGTTTTTGGCTGCACTGTGTGGTGTGTGGGATCTTAGTTCCCTGACCAGGGATTGAACCTATGCCCTTTACATGAGGAGCGTGGAGTCTTAACCACCAGACTGCCAGGGAAGTCCCAGGAAGACAGATTTTAAAGTACATATATATAATTGTGAGATTCATCCATGTTGCCTATAGTAACTTATTTTTTTATATTGCTATGTAGCAATAGAATGCTATACAGCATATTATGTATTGATGAATTTCACAGTTATAATGTAAGATAAAAAAGACAGATTTTAAAGTACATATTTATTACAACATTTGCATAAAGTTTAGGAAGAGGCAAAACTAATCTACAGTGATAGACGTTAGAATAGTAGTTATCCCTGGGTAATGGGGAAGGTGGTTATTATCTGAAAAAGTACAGAATGAAGCTTTCTAAGGTGCTGAGAACATTCTATATATGGAACTGAATGATTGTGATATTGATGGTGATTATATTATAAAAATTAACTGAACTGGACACTTAACATTGTGCATTTTATATATGTAGATTGCTGTTTAGTTTCTCAGTCGTGTCTAATTCTTTGGAACCCCATGGACTGTAGCCTGCCAGGCTTCTCTGTCCATGGAATTCTCCAGGCAAGAACACTGGAGTGGGCTGTCATTTCCTTCCCTTGGGGATCTTCCCGACCCAGTAACTGAACCCACGTCTCCTGCATTGGCAGTGGATTCTTCACCACTGAGCCAAAAGGGAAGCCTGTATGTATATTACACCTCAATAAACATACATTAAGAAGGGGCAAGGTTGAGAACAGAAAATTTATGATGCCGTTTACCAGGAAACTCTCTACGATCTCATTGTTCAGTGGAAATGGAGAGGGCACCATAATGAACTGGAAGTTGCTGGATAAGGTATAGATTCAAGAAACCAGATCTTCAGATTTTAATCTTTACTAATGAGCCATATAATCCTTAAAAGTAACCTCTTTAGGCCTTAGTTTATCGATCTCCAAAATGGCTAACTTTCGAGGATACCTTGTGTCCTCCTAAGTGACATGATTTCAGTGACTGCCTCTCACCTAAGGCCCAGATGAAGATCCATGTCTTGTGCTGAGGGGCTTCCCAGGTGGCACTAGGGGTAAAGAATTTGCCTACCAAGGCAGGAGACATACAAGATGTGGGTTCGATCCCTGGATTGAGAAGATCCCCTGGAGGAGAGCATGGCAACCCACTCCAGTATTCTTTCCTAGAGAATCCCGTGGACAGAGGGGCCTGGCAGGCTACAGTCATAGGGTCGCAAAGAGTTGAACACAACTGGAGCGACTTAGCACACCCACGTGTCTTGTGTTGGCTCTGCTCTGATGAATTACACTGAGGACTACAGGGCCCCCAGGTGAAGAGGGGATAGGGCATGGAAGTCTACACATTTTGTTTGCAACTCTAGCATGCAAGTTTTCATAATCACCACCCCTGCAGTGAACTCAGCAAGTTGGTTGCTATGGTTCCTGTACCACCATCATAGGATCATGTGTTTTATCTCCAACTTTCATCATCTCTGATCATAGCAAGAGAAAAAAAAAACAAAAAACCTACTTCCTACAGTACAGAGCGGTGGTCAGTGTTACACGTCACCAGTCAACCTCACCTGGTTTTGAAACCCAGCTTGAACACTTACTGTCTCCATAACCTTAGACCGGTCATGTATGCCCCTGAGCCTCATTTTTTCTTATCTTATTTTACAACAGGGTAGTCACCACCAGTTCAGAGTTATTGTTGTCAGGTTTCGATGAAATAAAGTGTGTCAGAACTCTTAATACATGCCTCTCTCATAGCTGCATTCCATAAAGTGTAGCCACGATTCTTACTGTAGCTAGTGCCTGCTGTGCCCACCATCAATGCCTAAGTTTCAGTTGACACCATGTTTCATTATAAAATAGCTTCTTAATTCCATAAAGTAGTAAAACATGAAAGAACCTTAGAGATGATCTTGTTAACACTAAGGATTGGCAAAGGTCCTTGCAGGTTGCAAACAATAGTTGCTGAAGACATGGCTTAAACAAAAAAGGCAACTGATTGAAAGGATGCAGGAACATTTTACACAATCCCAGAAGCTAAACAAGAAGACAGTAGGATGGCAGGGATCAGGACCACCTGTGGGCGCCAGGGTCTGTAGAGCTTTTCCTGGACACGATCCACAATTAGTGTCCCTCAGCTCGGATGTCGCCAACGTCAGGATCCAACGCATCATTCAGTATCTAATACAGCATTCATACTTTACCTGGCCAAAAGAGGACTCTAGGCTTTTGTCCCTCAAACCTGCTCCTCCACGTCTTCCCATTTCAGGAAATTGTGCTATCAGCCCTCCAGTCATTTTGGCCACAAGCATAGCAGTCTTCCTTGACTCTTTTCTTCCCAGACCTTCCATATCAACACATTCTTTTTTTTAATGTTTACTTACTTACTTAAGGGCTCCCCTGGTGGCTCAGAGGTTAAAGCATCTGCCTGCAATGCGGGAGACCCGGGTTCGATCCCTGGGTCGGGAAGAAAAAGTCTTTATTGAATTTGTTACAATATTGTCTCTGCTTTGTGTTTTGTGTATTTGGACACCAGGCCTGTGGAATTTTAGCTCTCCAGCCAGGGATCTAACCTGCACCCCCTGTGCTTGAAGGCGAGTCTTAACCACTGGGCAACCAGGACAGTCCCCAGCAGTCTATGTTGCACCTCCAACTCCATTTGCTACCCCTATGATGTAACCTTAGTCCCATCACCTTCCTCTGGACATTGGAGTCATTTCCTAACAGGTCCCTTGCTTCCGCTCTTGCTCTCCTGTAATCCAGTCTCTACCCCTGTCTTTAGATCCCTCGACCTGAGGGATCTTTTCAAATCACGAGCTGGGTCATGTGACTCTATCTGTGCACAGAACCTTGCAGGGGCTCCCTGCTGCACTTGAAATATATCGCAAATGCATTCCCAGGGGCTCCAAGGCCCTGCATGCTTTGATTTGTTTGTCTATAGGATTTCTACTGGCTCACTCCCTTATTCATTATGCTTTGGGCCACACTGGCCTTCTTTCTGTTTCCACTGAGAATGATCTTCCCTAGATTTTCTGCGTGATTGGTTCCTTTTTATCACCTCCCCAGAGAAGCTTTTCTCACCATCCAGCTTGGAATAGCTGCTTCTTTACTCCGTCACTCCTTGTCACTGAACCATTGTTATATTTTCACCATCTATAGGATAAAATATTTCCTTATTTGTGTGTTTGCTGTCTGTTACCTCCTGATAGAATGCAATCTCTAAGAGGATAACATCTCTCTAAGTCTTGTTTGACAGAGACTACGCAGTGCCCTTAGTAGGCACTTGGTAGTTACTTGTTGAATGAATGAGTGAAGGAATGAATGAATCAGTTGGGTTGTGAAATGTCAAATGCCAGAGAGGATCTAATTATCCCAGCTTGGGGGATACAGCATCTACCCGGAATCATTCACGTCTGGCCAAAGTCCCTGATCACAGGCATGGCCACCTGGAGGCCCATCCCTGTGTATTTTTGCAGTCCCACAGCCATTCTAAAAGGGCTTAGGCCTCATTCTACAGATGTAGACAGTGAGACCCAGAGTGAATAAGGGACTTTCTCAATTATTGAATCCTGTCATCTTCTATGGTAGCAGAATGTGCTTAATCTGTTCTTGCTGAGACATCTCTATATCTCTGTCTTTTAAAACCAGTAGTGTTAACTACATGTTGATAAATATTTCCCTTCATCTACACCTACTCTATTTTAACACTGGTGTTGAAATTCGCATTTCCTCCTACAAGAAAGAAATATGGCCCAGATTTTCATTGTGGGACAAGATGTTTCATCTTTCCCACGCCAGGTTTTTTGTTTTGTCTTTTTCTTTTTTGGGCACTTCTGATTTTTTTTTAATGATAATAGAGACTTGTTGTCCCTTTAGTTGCTGAAATCTTAGTTTAGATAGCTATCTATTTTGTCTTGTTTTGTTTTAATTAAGGCGTAGCAGTAGCTGGCAGATTCTGAAAATAGGATCCTATTTTAGTTTCTTGTTTTAGCTAAATGAAATCTTTAGAGTGTGGTCATTTAATAGTGAAATATGTGCCTAATCAGTGACAGGAATCCAAATTTTTTTTCTAGCTAGTTAGAATTCATTTATAGCTTTCAGTCTAGCATTTCTATTCATAATTATTCTATTTTATTTGAACTCCATCCAAAGAAATAAGTGATATAACATATTCTTTCAAAGAGTAAAATAAAAAGATGTTAATAAATTTGATATAGTAGCTATAGAGTATATGAAGCAAAGTATTAAGTAAGATTAATTCTGTTTTATTTCTTAGTCTTTTTTTCATAGAACTTAACCGTTGAGTTCTTCAATAGGGAGATAAAGCATTAGAGAAAGAGATAAGAAGTTTAGATATGAATGCAATGATTATATATTTCAAATTTTTATGTACTCATTTCCATGATAATAAAACTTTAATATAGCCACTCCAGCTGTTTTTATTAGTGTTTGCACATTATATCTTTTTCCATTCTTTGACCTTAAACTTATATATATGCCATTATGTGTAAAATGGACTTTTTGTCAATGGCAGATACTTGGGTGTTGCTTTTTTGATCAGTCTAATAATCTTTTTATTTTAATTTGTTTTTTAGATCATTTACATTTAATGCAATTATTTGTATGATTGGATTAAAGCCTAATATATTTCTCATTGTTTTCTGTTTGTTCCACCTGTTTTTACTCTCCTTTTCCTCTTCTCCTGACTGCTTTTGAATTAGTTGAGCATTTTTTATCATTTCACTTTTATCTCAACTATTGGCTTCCTTTAATCTCCTTTTAAAAAATTTTGCTAATTGTCCTAGAGCTTACTCTATTTTTTTGCAACCCCATGGACTGCAGCATGCCAGGCCTCCCTGCCCCTCACCATCTTCCAGAGTTTGCCTAAGTTCATGTCCACGGAATCAATCATACTATCCAACCATCACATCTTCTGCCCCGCCCTCTTCTCCATTTGCCTTCTATACCTAATATAAAGTTTTAATTAGTTTATATTCCTATATAAGATAAAAATTTTAGTAGATGCTTGATCATTGGTTTGATCACTTTGTAATCAATTAACTATTAAAGCTGTCTTTCAGTTTCCATGTTTATATTTGTCTTAATTATATCTATAGTAATAATAATAAATAATAATAACTGAGTATTTACGGTGTACTGGACACTAGAACTTGTATATTTCTTGATTCATTTGATCCTCTCAGTTGCCCAGTCTGGATAGGTCCTGTTTACTTACCTCCATTGTACAGATGTGAAAAATGAGGTAAATAGAAGGCAATACTGCTTTTATTTTAGGACAAAAGAGTAACCTGTAGGATTTAACCCATAAAAAGAGGGAGAGGAAAGAAGGCTTTTAGTTGCTCAAATTTTCATGCAAGAGAAGACGCAAAGCTGTATTCTCAGGATAGGATGTCTGTGGTGTGCCGCACTGGCACAGTCCTGTAGAAGGGGCAGCGTCCCATTAGGTCTGTGAAACACTGCTAATTTGAACTATATTGCTTTTGTAATTTGTGTCCCATTTGTATGTTTTTAGAAATAGTTTTTATAACAGCTTTAAGAATAAGGTGTTTAGGAAATTCTCTGGTGAGCCAGTGGTTGAAAGTTTGCCTTCCCGTGCAGGGGTTGTGTGTGTTCCATCTCTGGCCTTGGAACTGAGATCCCACATGCTTCCCAGCCAAAAAAACAGAACATAAACAAATAAGCAAAATTGTAACAAATTCCATAAAGTCTTAAAAGAATAAGGTGTTTATACCCAGTTCTTCAATCATACATATTTAAATAACACTAAAATAAAAATGATTGAAATCAGCATTAGAGATGGCTGAGAATTTTTCTTTGTGTGTGTTAGGTTGATGCAAAAGTAATTGCTCTTTTGCACTGCTGAAGTTTGCTGTTTGATATCGGGATGCATTCTTAGATAAATGTGGTTATGTTATAATCATTTTAGTGTGCATTTCTTACTTTATAGGTTTTTCTAATGATTTATTACTTGCTGTGTATTTTATATTGATTTTAGTCTACAGAAATGATATTAGACAAAAAGCAAATTTGAATGATTTTCTGATTCAAGTTCAAAATGAGTTCTAAAGCAGCAGAGACAACTCGCAATATCAGCAATACATTTGGCCCAGAAACTGCTAATGAATGTACAGTGCAGTGGTGCAAGAAATTTGCAAAAGAGACAAGAGCCTTGAAGATGAGCACAGTGGCCAGCCATTTGAACTTGACAATGACCAACTGAGAGTAATCATCGAAGCTGATCCTCTTACAACTACACAAGTTGCTAAAGAAATCAACATCCACCATTCTGCAGTCTTTCAGCATTTGAAGAAAATTGAAAAGGTGGAGAAGCACGATAAGGCGTGCCTCATGAGCTGACCACAAATCAAAAAAAAAAAAAATCTTCATTTTGAAAGGAACCATTTCTCAATTGGATTTTGACATGCAATGAAAATTGAATTTATACGACAACCAGCAACCCCCAGGTCAGTGACTGGGCTGAGAAGAAGCTCCAGAGTGCTTCCCAAAGCCAAACTTGCACCACTTTAAGGTCGTGGTCACTGATGGTCTGCTGTCAGTCTGACCCACTACAGCTTTCTGAATCCTGCTGCTGCTAAGTCACTTCAGTCGTGTCCGACTCTGTGCGACCCCAGAGATGGCAGCCCACCAGGCTCCCCTGTTCCTGGGATTCTCCAGGCAAGAACACTGGAGTGGGTTGCCATTTCCTTCTCCAATGCATGAAAGTGAAAAGTCAAAGTGAAGTCGCTCAGTCGTGCCCGACTCTAGCGACCCCATGGACTGCAGCCCACCAGGCTTCTCCGTCCATGGGATTTTCCAGGCAAAAGTACTGGAATGGAGTGCCATTGCCTTCTCCGCTGAATCCTGCTAAAACCATTACATCTGAGAAGTATGCTCAGCCAATCAGTGAGAGGCACTGAAAATGGCAATACCTGCAGCTGGCATTGGTCAGCAGAAAGGGCCCAATTCTTCTCCATGACAGCACCCCACCTCACGTCATACAACCAATGCTTCAAAATTGAATGATTTGGGCTACAAAGTTTTGCCTCATCTGCCATATTCACCTGAGCGCTCACCACCTGACTACCACTTCTTCAAGCATCTCAACCACTTTTTGCAGGTGAAACGCTTCCGCAACCAGCAGGAGGCAGAAGATGCTTCCCAAGAGTTCATCAAATCCCAAGGCCCAGATTTTTATGCTACAGAAATAACCAAGCTTATTTCTCATTGGCAAAAAAAATGTACTGGTTGTAATGGTTCCTATTTTAATTAATAAAGATGTATTTGAGCCTAGTTGTAATGATTTAAAATTCGTGGTTCAAAACCACAATTGTGTTTGCACCAACCTGATATATCTATGGATCCTTTGGTTCAAAGAATCACTGATCCTGTGAATGTGAGAACAATGTGTTCTATACATCTGTTGATGGGAGATCCTAGCACTTCTTAGTGTTTGTCCTCAGCATGATTTTGGGTTTGGTTGAATCTTCCTGTCTGGACTGTCAGTAAGAACTCAGACTTTGGGTTGGTTAGCATACCTACCTTCTATGACAGGTAAAAGACAGAAGCTGATCCACTAACCGCCCCCACCCTTTCACCATTCTGAGGCGAGGGAGGAGGACTCTGATTATTCCCTTTCTGAGAGTAGCCTCATTCTTCTTCATTCCCTCTCAAGTGACAGGAGGCTGCCTCTTCTCATCTCCGAGGCCTGGCAGAGCCCACGCTGAGCCAATCAGTGTCTGCAGAACCTTTGCACTGAAATTCTTTCGTGCAAAATTGGCTGCGCCAGTGGGGTGCCTGCTGCAATGAGAGGGTGCCAGCTCTGCAGAGTCTCACAAGTTCAGGACCAGGGCCTGAAAACATAATAAAGGGACAGTACAAGTAGCATTGAGGCTTTAACACAGAGTTCTCTCGAAGAGAGTTCAAAAATAAGGAAAAACCTTTGGAGAGTTTTCACCGTAGGGAAAGAAAACGTAGAAGGAATTTAGAGTGCTTGTGGTGAGTATATCACAGCATGAAGGAAGAAGACAGGATTTGACCCCTTCGGGGCCTGGCTTTGCATCTTCTCTATGTGACTGGTTACCTATTAAAAGCAGAAGCTGACAGTAGGGAAGATTTATAGGAGACGCATTGTTTTAACTTATTGTATGAGACGATCGTTCATAATTATATACTATTATATATAAGCTAAGGGCTTTCCTGGTGGCTCAGACGGTAAAACAATCTGCCTACAATGCAGGAAACTTGCATTCAACCCCTGGGTAGGGAAGATCCCCTGGAGAAGGAAGTGGCAACCCACTTCAGATTTCTTGCCTGGAGAAGTCCATGGACAGAGGAGCCTGGCGGGCTAAAGTCTGGGGTTGCAAAGAGTCGGACATGACTGTTATATATTATAATGTATATTATAGAATTCATATAAATTATATAACATAATTTATGTAACTAATGAATTATGAAATTCAATTAGTTACAAAGAGTTGTGTATTGAATAAATGCAATCTTAGGAAAGGAAAGAAAAACAAGCATCTGTTTGTTTATTAGGTATATTCAGTCATATGGGCTCCACTGAGGATTAATTAAACCCTCTGCCTGTGTAATTAGTTTTCAGTGAGAAGGGGGCATGTGATCCCAAAATATGCTATTAGAGAAAGCGACCAGAGGTATCCCCACGTTACATTTTGTTGAAGTCTTTATTGCATTCATACAAACGGCCCTCCAACATTTTTTTGGCTCAGGAATATGGTATTGTCGATATTCCATGAGTGGTTCAGTCTATTTGGACTGCATACATCTTAAGCAAACTCATAAGAGATAGACATGTAAATCAAAAGGCCATTTCTCTAATCACCTCCCAAAGGCTCCACTTCCTAACACCATCACATTGAGCATTAGTTTTAAAAATATGAATTTGGGAGTTGGGAGGGAGGCAGAAATATTCAGACTACAGCTTTCTATTATCTAAGAATCCTTCGGTATCATTTTAGACCACTTGAAGTTCAATTAAATTACGTGGTAAAATAAAAAACAATAATTAAAGGTCTAAAAGGGAAACTGACAAAATTTTGCTTTGCAATTTAGAGAAGACCATAAAACCAGTCATTCCCAAGAAACTGTCAAAAGGATAGCATAATGAGAACAACCCTAAATCAATTAATTATGTGGGGGAACCAAGATTCAGTTTTTAAATGCATTTGTCTTGGGGAAAAATTGAAATAAAAATTGAAATAATAATTGCCTATAATTCACTTGATCAGTTTGCTTAATGATTTGGAGACCAACCAATCTTTCAAGTATAGAGTCAGCCAAGTTTGTCAATGTCTGTACCTCACTTCTTGGTAGCTTTTAGGCACTACCCTTTTATCTTCTCTTCCCAACAGAACAGGAAAGAACTGGGTTGGCATTATACCGGTTGCCTGATGGACTAATCACAATTTCGTATAATAGGATTGTTGATGGGGCAGTTCCAGGAGGCATTTGCATTTTAAGTCTTTTAATTCCAGTTTTTGAGTGTAAGAAATTTTAGGCATCAAAACATAGGAAAGATAAGAGCTATTGTGCTGAATACTGTCTGCTCATTCGTGCCTCTGAATCTTTGGAAATACTAGTCTGTCTGCCTAAAACAACCCTTCATCACTACACATTCCCTCCCTATTCACTAGTGATTCCTTGTAGATAAAGCAAATGCATATGCCACCATGTAAGAAGGGTTCCTTTTTAGGCATGCATAGGGCACCTCCACGGAGAAGGCAATGGCACCCCACTCCAGTACTCTTGCCTGGAAAATCCCAAGGATGGAGGAGCCTGGTGGGCTGCAGTCCATGGGGTCGTGAAGAGTCGGACATGACTGAGTGACTTCCTTTCACTTTTCACTTTCATGCATTGGAGAAGGAAATGGCAACCCACTCCAGTGTTCTTGCCTGGAGAATCCCAGGGACGGGGGAGCCTGGTGGGCTTCCGTCTGTGGGGTTGCACAGAGTCGGACATGACTGAAGCAACTTAGCAGCAGCAGCAGGGCACCGCCATAGGGTCGCAAAGAATAGGACACGACTGAAGTGACTTAGCATGCATGTAGGGCACAGCAAAGCCAGGGACAGGTGTATCCTTGGAAGACATTGATGACAGGAGTTCTAGCAAATTAAGGCTACAGAATTGCAGAACATTTGTGGTTATGAAATGGAATGATTAGTTCTTGGTAAAGGTGACCTTGCCTATGGGGAAAACAATTTAAGGTGCATTTTTTGTGAACTGTTTTTAGTGATCAAGAAAAAGAGACAAGCTATTGTTTAGTTTCCCTCTTGAAGCACCCACAACTCTGAGCTTTCAAGTCAGAGTTGAAGTCAAAGCCCTGTGGTGCCTGGAGGGGAAGATCTCCAAAGCTAGCGGCACCAGGTTCCACTGGCTCTGTTGACAGCTGTCCTTCCATCAATGGCCCCATGTTGATCCCTACCTCACACCACTTTGTAACTCAGCATGATGAAGACACACTTATTTCTTCTCATTTTCTCACTCCTTCTTCCCTTCCTCCCACCCCACTTGCTTTTTAAAGTATTTGATTCCAATAGGAACAGATTACTGAAAATTAATGAGGATTGAAAGAATTTATGTTGTTTTTACAAAGGATGGGTGTCTCAGGATGCATCATAAAGGGTGAGTATTTAATACTTTCTCAGATCCCCTAATTCATGAAGATTGAAACATCATATTGTTTTTCCCAAATAAACTGCAGTGAAGAATCATTTCATCAGCTCTTCTAAGACAGAGTTCCAGGAATACAGTAAACCAGGAGTAGCTAACAATGAAATGGTGTGGGCTATAGATGTCACTTGGCTGCCCGCTCCTTACCTAGATGGCTCATTCAGTCTCAGCCGTGCACCAGCCTTGCATCACTTGTGGCTCGGGCTCCTCCCTCAGCAAAATTTCAGTTGCTCCATGTCCTAGAGCTTCAGGGTCATTCAGCAGTAGTCGGGACTCAAATGTCAGATTCTCCTCTGACAAGTGTCTGATGTGGCCATACCTATGAATTCTGGTCTATTGAATGTTGTTGAAATTAGTTCTTTTCATTCCCTTTACCAATTTTGAAGCCCTTGTTTGCAGATCACTTTCCTTTTAGACATCGGTGACATTCTCTCTCCCTTCTGGGCCAGGAGGAACAGTTGGAGTAGCTTCAATGGGCTGGGTCATTTACCACTATGGCCCGTGTTCTCCTCTCCTCTCTGTTCTTGGCATCATGGTAGTGATGCCCAGTGCCAGGACTCAATAGCTTTATCCTGGCCTATTGCCCACCTTTGGGTTCTTAAGCCTTTCAACTAAATATCCTAACATATATTATAAATAAATAACACGTATTTCTTTCACACTTTCGTTTCTAAAGCAGCAACTGTGGTTAATCCAACCCTCCTTCTTCGTACCTCCAGGCTTTGATCAAGCACCTGTTTCAACTCTCCCTAGAGAATTCCAAGTTGAAGTCAAAAATCCTCTGGGGTATGGCAGTAACTTTGACCTGAGGCTACTTATGATCAAAAGGCTTATGAGCAGCTCCTTCCAAATGCAGTTGTGGTTATTTTAGATTCCAGATCTTTCCTGCACAGACCACAGCTGAACTCTGCTCACCCTAGCCCCACCCCACATGTGTGAGCGCCTGCACACACACGCACTAGTAACTTACATCTTTTTTTTTTTTTTCCTGGCTGTGCCATGCAGCACGTGGGATCTTAAGTTCCCTAGCCAGGGAATCGGAGAAGGCAATGGTACCCCACTCCAGTACTCTTGCCTGGAAAATCCCGTGGACGGAGGAGCTGGTAGGCTGCAGTCCATTGGATCACTAAGAGTCGGACACGACCTAGCGACTTCACTTTCACTTTTCACTTTCATGCATTGGAGAAGGAAATGGCAACCCACTCCAGTGTTCTTGCCTGGAGAATCCCAGGGATGACAGAGGAGCCTGTGGGCTGCCGTCTCTGGGGTCGCGCAGAGTCGGACACGACTGAAGCGACTTAGCAGCAGCAGCAGCAGCAGCAGCCAGGGAATGAACCCTCAGCCCCTGACTTGGAAGTGCAGAGTCTTAACCACTGGGTCACCAGGGAAGTCCTGACTCACTGATATCTTAATGGTGATCTTCTGATCTCTTTTTGTTTCCAGTTGTTTGGCAGAAACTCAGGAGGAGATGAAAAGGTGGTATTTAGAGTTCTTAACCCTGCACCACCATCAGTAAGAAGGGACAGAGTCACAGCTCCTGTTCATATTAATTCTATCCCTTTATCCTTTAAAGTTACATATAGTTCAAGCTATTCCTCAATTGTTTTTTTTTTAAAGAAAGGATACTCTGAAGAAGTATTAAATTATTAAATTAAATTATTAAATTTAAATTTAATTAAAATTAAATCTAAAGGTTATTAAATTAAATTTTATTAAATTTAAAGGTTATTATTTAATTGTTGACTAATTAATATTATTAAATTTAAATAATTGAATGTTATTATTTAGTTAACAATTTAAAAAATACATACAAGCTTCATTTCCCCATTTTTTTCTAATTCACCTAGCATCTGCAGTGTGACCAGCCATCCCCTGAATTTAGTGTCTGAGTGTGCAGAAAGGTTTCTCGAGTGTGAAGGAAACCAGGCACATAGTAGGTTTGGAGTCAGTCCTTATTATTATGTTACTTATGCTATTAGGAAGGCCCACTTTTTTCCCATTCACTTGAAACTCCACAATGTTTTTGTAATAGTCAAAATTATATGAAATTACAGGAGTAAAGGATTCTTTTAAAACATCATAATTAACTGGGGGAAGGATTCAAATATTTCAGTAGACTAGGCCTACAGAAAACCAAGGTGTTCAGACTATAACCCAAGTGTTGTGTTAATGGCAGCCTACCACTGAGGTAGGCAAGTATTGAGTACAAAGAGAAAATGGTCTTGAGATGACACGTGCATCTCAGGAAGAGACTCAGAAAACCAGAGTCTTTGACCTTGCCTCTGACTTCCTGTGTTTAAGCGACACTTCCTGTGAGCTGTAGCTGGTATTAGTCAATACACACTGGTATGTCTGTACCTCCGTGTTTTGTTTTGTTAATATATTTTATAATCGAAGTATAGTTGATCTACAATGTTGTGTTAGTTTTAGGGGTACAGCAAAGTGAATCAATATAACTAAATCACAGTATTACAAGGTTATTAAAAGATGTAGAAAATATTTTCCTGTGCTATACAGCAGGTCCTTTTTTAATCTATTTTTTATATAGTAGTGTGTATCTGTTAATCCAAAACTCCTATTATTGCCCCCCTCCCCCTTTGGTAACCATAAGTTTGTTTTCTCCATCTGTGATTCTGTTTCTGTTTCATAAATAAACTCGTTTGTATCGTTATTTTAAATTCCACATGTGAATTATATCACATGATATTTGTCATCCTCTCTGTGACTTACTTCACTTAGTAGGATAATCTCTAGGTCCATCCATGTTGCTGCAAATTTCATTTCATTCTTTTTATAGCTGAATAATATTCCATTGTAATTATGTACTACATCTTTATCCATCCATCGTTGATGGATGTTTAGCTTGCTTCTATGTCTTGGCTATTGTAAATGGTGCTGCTGTGAACATTGGGGTATCTGTATCTTTTCTGATTCTTTTGTCTTTTCTGGATATTTGCCCAGGAATATGATAGCTGGATCTATTTTTAGTTTTTTGAGGAACCTTCATACTATTTTCCATAGTGGCTGCACTAATTTACATTCCCACCAACACTGTGGGAGGTTTCCCTTCTCTCCACGCCCTCTCCCTGTACCTCTTATTTAAATATCTTTATATCAGTTGGTGGTCAGCCTTTGCCCAAGGCCCCTGCCAGGCCTCTTTGCCTACCTTCCTGGAACTCCCTGGATTTCCCTGTGAGCCAGAGAAGAATTCTCCAGGCAAGAATACTGAAATGGATTGCCATTCCCTTCTCCAGGGATCTTCCCGACCCAGGTATCGAGCCCAGGTCTCCCGTGTTGCAGGCAGATTCTTTACCATCAGAGCCACCAGGGAAGAGCGTGATCCAGGCGCCGGAGGCTTATTGCCCGCCCTCCTGTGCTTGTACCGAAAAGTTCCTGAGTATTTTGAACATTGCCTCTGCTCCAGGATTAGTGTTTCTTATCTCTGAAATTAAAGTTTAGATTAAATTATCCCCAAGTTTCCTTCTAAAATCTTGAGATTTTATTTTACGTGTTTAATGTTGAGAGGAAAAGACATGCTTCACTTGGGGCCAGAACTCTGTCTTTGCCCTTGGAACTGGCTTTCAGGAAAGGGTGTGATGCTGTGTTTGCACTGAAGGCCAGGAAGAGCCTCAGGGCAGCTCTCAGCCAAATGGAGCTGTAGGCTTTGGCCCATCAATAACTCCTAGTGTAAAGTTACTTATGGCGCCGTCATTTCATCGGAAGATAGATGGCTCTTCGTGGAGCTCTAGCTCAGTGGCCCACAAAGCAAGCTTTGGTTTCGTGCTGTAACTTAGAAATTGAGCACAAACATTTTCAGCAGATGAAGACAGAGGACTTCTCCGCAGAGGAACCTAAGGATTAAAACAGCATCATTTTTTTCCAATATATTGTGTGACCTGACTTATCAGTAGCCACCAGAATAGAGCAGTAACCTAAGTTTTCATATCGCCTATTTGAATGGTTTCTTTTTGATAAGCATATTCAAGCCATTAGGGAAAATGTGAATTATTTGTTTAAAAAACTCACATCTTGAAATTTTCTTTCTCCTTTATGCAATTAAAATTTTTTGATTGGACAGCTCAGAATTCTGCCAGACCCTGGAAAAGCAGACATGAACAAGACTGAGCTGGCCCCTGGCCTCAGGGTGCTTCCAGTATATTTGTAACGAAAAGATATTATTAAAGATAATATTGGAAGGCAGATTATTATAGTGGTTCTATTACAGGCTCTGGGAAAAGACTGCTACTTATTAATTCTGTGACCTTGGGCAAATTAGTTACTTAACCTCTCAAAGCCTCAGTCTCCTTATCTCTAAAGTGGGGGCAATAATATTTACCTTACTAGTCTATTAATAGAATTAAAAATATGATGCCTTATAATGTTTTTGTAATAATGCCTAACATACAGCAAGCGTTAATACATGATATCTCTGATTAGTTTTTTAATTAAAGTATAATTGATTTATAATGATTCAGGTGTACAGCAGAGGAATTTGGCTATACACATAAATATATTAATATATATGTGTATATATGTATTCTTTTTCTGATTCTTTTCCATTATAGGTTATTTTAAGGCATCGAATACATTTCCCTGTGCTATACAGTAGATTCTGGAAGATGCCTTGGAGGAGGGCATGGCAACCCACTCCAGTATTCTTGCCTGGAAAATCCCCATGGAGAGAGGAGCCTGGTGGGCTGCAGTCTGTGGGGATGCAAAGAGTCGGACAGGACTGAGCGACTCAGCACAGCACAGCACAGTGTGTATCTGTTAATCCCAAATTTCTAGTTTATCACTTCCTCCCCTTCCCCCTTTGGTAACCGTAAGTTTATTTTCTATGTCTGTGAGTCTATTTCTGTTTTGTAAATAAATTCATTTGTACATCCACATATAAGTGATATCATATGATATCTTTCTTTCTCTGCCTCACTTCAGTTCAGTTCAGTTCAGTTCAGTTCAGTCGCTCAGTCATGTCTGACTCTTTGCGACCCCATGAAACGCAGCACGCCAGGCCTCCCTGTCCATCACCAACTCCCGGAGTTCACTCAAACTCATGTCCATCAAGTTGGTGATGCCATCCAACCATCTCATCCTCTGTCGTCCCCTTCTCCTCCTTCTCCCAGTCCCTCCCAGCATCAGGGTCTTTGCCAATGAATCAACTCTTCACATGAGGTGGCCAAAGTATTGGAGTTTCAGCTTCAGCATCAGTCCTTCCAATGAATACCCAGGACTGATCTCCTTTAGGATGGACTGGTTGGATCTCCTTGCAGTCACTTAGGATGATAATCTAAGGATCCATCCAAGTTGCTACAAATGACATTACTTCATTCTTTTTTTCTGATAGTTAATAAAGTGGAGGAAGATCCACTGGAGAAGGGGTAGGTTACCCACTCCAGGATTCTGGCCCGGAGAATTCATGGACTGTATAGTCCACAGGGTCACAAAGAGTCAGACTTGACTGAACAACTTTCACTTTCGCTAATAAAGAATAAACAGAAAAATAATAAACCAAAAGAAAAAAAATGATATAAGGTTTAGCTTAGTTTTCTCCCTCAAGTTCCTCTTCAACCACATGCCAGAGGAAACTGAAAGCTGTTTCATCATACCTGGGCTTACCCTGTCTGGTGTAATAATTTAGATCTCCCTGTTCATTTGTTTTAGGGCTGTGACATTTTTCTGAAGCACCAGAATCTTATCCTTTGAATACACTTTTTGAGAAATAGGCGAAAACCTGTAGCTGCTCAGGCATCACTTGGGAAGCTTATGAAAGCACACACCCCTGGACAACAAGTCCAGGAATCCATGTTTGTGGCAAACAAGCCAAGTGATTCTTATGCACAGACCAACTGTGGACACACACGTGAGAAACTGCTCTTGAGGGCTGACCTTGCAAACCTCTGCCTATAAAGTAATAACAGGTGCTGTAAGCTGGACATGCATCCAGGGCTGGTATCAGCCAGCACACACCTGCTAAAATATCAAGCTAATTCCCCACTGCCTATCCTAACTAGCTTTGGAGTCCTTGAGTGCCCTTCTGCTCCTCCTTACCCCCTCCCAACCCGAGCCCCAGCTGCCTGACCTTCCCCCAGGAATCATCCAACCAACCAGCAACTCAAGAGCCTAGCGCAGCCTGGGCTTGCGCTCTGGGGAGGCGGCTGATGTCTGCTCTAGAATGGGGCTGATTAATGAATAGTTTTAACATTGCCCTTGAAAACGACTGATGGTAGGGAAAAGGTGGCGGCTCTATTCCTGGGTGAAACACACACATACAGGCACACACACATATACACACCACATGTATGCACACTTGTGCTCACACACCTCCTAGAGGCATTTATTTCTTGCTTGCCACCTTCTTTAGAGACCTTCAGTGCAATAAATACCTAGCTTCCTTACGAAGGGAGGAAAGAACAGGATGACAAAGGCTGTCGACCCACTGGTTATGATGAATGAACTTTTCTGGCCTGTTATTTCATAAGGAGCTACAGCCCCTTGGCAGTAGAAGTAATTCTCCCAGGCTCCACTGGAACCAAGAGAATTAGAATCTCTGTTTAAATACAGCCCTGTAAAGGGGGGCAGGGCGGGGAAGCCCCTTCATTCTTTACTTTATATCATGTTTAGTGGGTGCCAGGGGATACCTGCTCTTTTTCATACTCCTGCTAGTGCTGCTGCTGCTAAGTCACTTCGGTCGTGTCCGACTCTGTGTGACCCCATAGACGGAGGCCCACCAGGCTTCCTGTACCCTGAAGTAATTGTCTTCGCTCCATTTATGTCTTTGTCCTTATAGACAAAGCTCCTTTTAACAGTTAAGAAGAATTTCCCTGGTGGTCCAGTGGCTAAGACTTCACCTTCCAATGCAAGGTGTGCCGGTCCAATCTTTGGTTGGGGAGCTAAGATTCCACGTGCTTCGTGGCCAAAAAACTGAAGGAAAACATAAAATAGAATCATCATTATAACAAACTCAATAGAGACATTTTAAAAAATAGTCCACATTAAAAAAATAACTTAAATTAAGGGTTGCAAACTAGTGAATATAACAAAAAGGAAACAGATTCACAGATATGGAGAACAGATTAGTGGGTACCAGTGGGGAGAAGGGAGAGAAAAAAGGCAATGAAGGGGTAGGGAATTAGGAGGCAGAAACTTTATGTATAAAGTGAGCTACAACAATATATCATACAACATGGGAAACATAGACAATGTTTTATAATAAGTATAAATCGAGTAGAACCTTTCAAAATTGTGAATCACTATATTGTATACAGGTAACTTATATAATAATGTACCTCAACTATACTTCAATTAAAAGGTTTTAGGAACTTGTCTGGTGGTTCAGTGGTTGGGACTTTGCCTTCCAATGCAGGGGGTATAGGTATGATCCCTGGTTGAGGAGTTAAGATCCCTCACACCTCGAGGCCGAAAAGTCAAAACAAAAAACAGCAGTGATACTGTAACATAATCAAGATTTTTTAAATCCACATAAAAAATTAAAGAAAAATTTTTTAACAGTTAAGGGTTGATATCTTATATAGGTTCCATGTTCTAGTATGCCAGTTCTTTGCTTGAAAAGATAAAAAAGCATTTCTAATATTTCCCTTTTAAAGAAAATTATTTTCAGGGGATGGTACTTAAGGGACTATATGCCTTTAAAAACTCCATTGAACACCCTTAGTTCTGACTTCCCCAATTTAGAATGATTAATCACCTCACCTGTACTGCCAAGTCCTGGTTATTATAGCACTGGCCAGAGACGTCTGGCCAAGAGCTTCATCTTCCCTGGAATTGTCCTTGATCTTTCAAAGCTTCATGTGGGGTAAAGAGCATTTCACTGGGAAGCCTGAAGCATGGGCTCTGCATCTAGTTCCACCTCTGACCAGCTACGTGACCTTGACCAAGACTCAACCACATTGTGCCCGAATTTCTTCATCAAGGAGAATGATGCAACCAAGCTGGAGTATCTACTGTGTTCTTATCATGTGCCAGGCACTACGCTTACCACTTTACCTGAACTATTTCACTCAACAATCCTTTTTTGAACAGTTACTTTTCATCAGATGCATTCGTACACTATGTCATTGAATTCTTACATCTCTATGAAGAAGCTATTCTTATGATTCCCATTTTGCAGAAGAGAGGACTGAGAGACCACATTCCTTGAGCAAGGGTCTCCTGTAGTAGATGACAGAGCAAAAATTTGAACTCAGTCCAGTCTGATAACCAAGCCAGTGTTTATAGCTACACAAATACCACACTGGCCCTGATCTGGCTGGCCTTAGAGGACACAGTGGGGTTAGATAAGAGGAGGTGGGTTTTAATGTTAGTTTGACTAAAGATCTGGATGCAGGGAGATCTAGAACAGTGGTTCTCTACCAGGGCAAACCCCCACTCCCCAGGGGGCACTCAACAATGTCTAAACATAATCAAAGTCATGACTAGAGGATAGTTTATTTAGCAGATAGAAGTTGGGGGTGCTACTGAACCTCCTATAATGCATGTTAACATTGAATTATCTGGCTGTGAATGTCCCTAGGTTGAGAAAGTGTTCTACTTTGGAATCTCCAAAGGAGACAATTGAACACTCTTTGGGTTTTCCCTAGTTGCTAAAGTACCCACTTATGTCCATTAGGTAATGCATAATTCAAGCTGTCAGGACATGGAATAGTGTGGGAATCAACAGGCCTTGCCAGCAAGCAAGACTCTGGCTTCTGTTAATCAAATGTGATGCAAGATGGGTTGAATGGAAAAGTTGGAAGATTTTGTGAATTCTAAGATGCTAAGAAACCTTAGTACCTATACAAAGGGAAAACAAACAAACAACAAACCCTGGCTGTATATTAGAATAATCTAGAAAGCTTTTCAAAAAATTACCAAATTTACCAAAAAATTCTGGTTCATGTGATCTGGTATGTCCTAGATCATTCCAATGCACAACCAGGGTTTAGAGTTACTGGCTATATTGCATTAAAGTAGGTGGTTGATGACTAGAACTTGGATAAAACAGCAACTATAGAGATGAATTGACCTTAAAAAAATAAGCATTGCACAGGGAGCTGAGCTTGGTGCTCTGTGATGACCTAAAGGGGTAGGATAGGGGTGGCAAGGTAGAAAAAAGGATCAGGAGGCAAGGGATATATGTATACATATAGCTAGTTCACTTTGTTGTATAGCAGAAATGAACACAACATTGTAAAGCAGTTATACTCCAATTAAAAAAAGATAAAAATCTGGTACAGTCAGTCAGTCAGTTCAGTCACTCAGTCATGGCTGACTCTTTGTGACCCCATGGACTGCAGCAGGCCAGGCTTCTCTGTCCATCACCAACTCCCAGAGCTTGCTCAAACTCATGTCCCTCGAGTCCCTGATGTCATCCAACCATCTCATCCTCTGTCGTCCCCTTCTCCTCCTGCCTTCAGTCTTTCCCAGCATTAGAGTCTTTTTAATGAGTCAGTTCTTTGCATCAGGGTGGGCGAAGTATTGGAGTTTCAGCTTCAGCATCAGTCCTTCCAATGAATATTCAGGACTGATTTCCTTTAGGATTGACTGGTTTGATCTCTTGCAGTCCAAGGGATTCTCAAGAGTCTTCTCCAACACCACAGTTCAAAAGCATCAATTCTTCGGCACTCAGCTTTCTTTATAGTCCAAATCTCACATCCATACATGACTACTGGAAAAAACAAAGCTTTGACTAGACTGACCTTTGTTGACAAAGTAATGTCTCTGCTTTTTAATATGCTGTCTAGGTTGGTCATAACTTTTCTTCCAAGGAGCAAGCATTTTTAAATTTCATGGTTGCAGTCACTATCTGCAGTAATTTTGGAGCCCAAGAATATAAAGTCAGTCACTGTTTCCATTGTTTCCCCGTCTCTTTGCCATGAAGTGATATGATCGGATTCCGTGATTTTAGTTTTTTGAATGTTGAGTTTTAAACCAGCTTTTTCACTCTCCTCTTTCACTTTCATCAAGAGGCTCTTTAGTTCTTCTTTGCTTTCTGCCGTTAGGGGGATGTCATCTACATATTTGAAGTTATTGATATTTCTCCCAGCAATCTTGATTCCAGCTTGTGCTTCATCCAGCCTGGTGTTTTGCATAATGTAATCTGTATATAAATTAATAAACAGGGTAACAACATACAGCCTTGACATACTCCTTTCCCAATTTGGAACCAGTCCATTGTTCCATGTCTGGTTCTAACTGTTGCTTCTTGATCTGCATAAAGATTTCTCAGGAGATAGGTCAAGTGGTCTGGTATTCCCATCTCTTTAAGAATTTTCCACAGTTTGTGGTGATCCACACAGTCAAAGGCTTTAGCGTAGTCAATGAAGCAGAAGTAGATGTTTTTTTCTGGAATTCTTTTGCTTTTTCGATGATCCAGCGGATTTTGGCAATTTGATTTCTGGTTCCTCTGACTTTTCTAAATCCAGCTTGAACATCTGGAAGTTCTCGGTTCACATACTATTTAAGCCTCACTTGAAGAATTTTGAGCATTATTTTGCTAGCATGTGAGATGAGTGCAGTTATGCAGTAGTTTGAACATTATTTGGCATTGCTTTCCTTCCAGTACAAGGAACTTTAAAATACTCAGGCTTCCAGAGATGTTTAACCTGGATTGGATCATGATGACATAAAAGACAAACTCAAGTGCCCTGGTATGCTATAAAACATCTGGTGTGGGCATGGACTTAAAAAGTGTCCATGCCAAGAACTGAGGAATCGTCCAGACTAAAGGAGCCTAAAGAGAAATGGTAACTGATCCAAAACATGGTGTGGGGTTTTCTTGTGCTTTGGAGGACCCTAAGTGAATAATGAGTGAAAACTGAAAGTGGTTTGTGTATTACAGTATTGCATCAATGATCATTTTCTGAATTTAATAACTGTACACTGATTATGTGAGAGAATGCCCTTGTTTAGTAATATACATAAAAGTTTTAACACTAAGTCAAGTGATCAGAAGAAAAGTGTGTGTGTGGGTGTGTGTGTGTGGGTGTGTCTAGGATGGGAGGGACAAGAATAAAGCAAATGTGATAAAATGTTAACATCTGGGGAATCTGGGTGAAAGATATATGGGAACTCTTTGCACTAGTCTATTCTTGCAACTGTTCCATAAACCCAGAAAGTATGCAAAAATGCAAAGTTAAAATACTCCAAAAGGTGATAGAAGGATTTCTGTTTCTAAAGTCCTTTGGGACTAAGATGTGTGTGTGTGTGTGTGTGTGTGTGTGTGTGTGTGTGTGTGTGTGTGTGTGCTCTCATGTCCAACTCTTTGCGACCCCTTGGACTGTAGCCCGCCAGGCTCCTCTGTCCATGGGAATTTTCAGGCAAGAATACTGGAGGGATTGCCATTTCCTACTCCAGGGCATCTTCCTAGCTCAGGGATTGAAGGTGTTTCTTGCAGTAGCTGGCAAATACTTTACCACTGAGCCACCTGGGAAGCTGGGCTAAGATAAATGTCTGTATTTCATGGTGTCTCATGTGACATCTTTTATGCAAAGAGGAACTAAATGGAAAAGGACATGAGATGGTCTGAAAGGCCTGAGGTGATCTTTTTTTACAATCAGGGAAATTCCATTGTGAGCTCTAAGCTAGGTGGTCCCCCTAAGGGTCTCCTGATAGAGCTATGTCATCTCCTCAGAGAGCCTCTTTCTTTGCACATCTAATGTTGAACCAACTTCATCTAAGTCAATGCTGTGGTGACCTAGTCACCCATAGGCTGCACTGCTTTTAGCACTCTGTCCAAGAGAAAGCAGTCCTCCTCTTTTTAAATCCCTTACTCGTGAGATGGGGTCAGGGGATAGGCGAAGTGGCAACTCAGGAAGAAAGAAATTGATTAAATAGTCAAATATAACCCTCTAGAACCCTTCCCTCCCTGACACCCACCACATGCTGCCTGTCTTAGTTCCTTTGGGCTGCTGAAACAAAAATACCATAGGCTGCGTGACTTAAAATATCTATTTCTCACAGTTTTGGAGGCTGGGAAGTCCAAGGTCAAGGTACAAACAGATTTGGTATCTGGTGAGGGTTGAAGATCCATAGATAGCCATCTTTTTGCTGTGTCCTCATATGGAGGAAGGGGTGGGAGAACTCTCTGGAGTCTTCTTTATAAAAGTGCTAATCTCATTCATGAGGGCTCCACTCTTACGACCCAATCACTTTCCAAAGGCCCTGCTTCCTAACACCATCACATTGGGGAATAGGATTTCCACCTATGAATTTTAAAGGGATGCATTCAGTTCATCACGCTGTTCCATCTATGCCTCCCTCTGGCATAAATTTTAAAATATATGGAGAAAAAGGGGGGCTGTTCTTTCTCTATTGACAATAAAACATGTGTGTGTTAGTCGCTCAGTCGTGTTCAACTTTTTGTGACCCTGTGGACTGTAGCTCACCAGGCTCTTCTATCCATGGAATTCTCCAAACAAGAATATTGGAGTGGGTTGCCATTTCCTTCTCCAATGATAAACTATTATATATTTTTAAAAGGCATTCTTGATAGGTTATATAAAAGATAATTTAAAAAAAAGCATTTATTGATCTGATTGCTTCTAGAGGTGGAAATACTGTACAACTCAGAAAAGAAATTAGTGTTTAGAACCAGAAGCTGTAAGGAAACACTCACTTCAAATCCAACATCTCCAAGCTTTGCTTTCTTTATGGCTCTATTCTTTAAGACTTCCTCACTGGTCACTGAGAAAGAAAACATGAAACACAATTAAAAGCTACTTTCTAGAGAGAAGGTGAAAAAAGTGAATTGGGTGAGCATTCTGGGCACAAGGTCATTGTCTATTCTGGAGAAAGTGATTTTTTTTTAACTGTTCTTTGTGATCCAGAGGTTAAATGACCACACATCTCAATTTACCCAGTCCTCTTAGCACAATTATTAGCACTTCCTATGATCCTGAACAATGTCCTAGTTTGGATACTAAATTCTACAGTTGTCTACCTATAGAAAAAGTCATTTCCCCTCCTATGGAAGAATGATTTATACCAAGAGTGATATTTCACTCAGAACACTGGACTTCATCATAGAAAAGTATACCAGATCTGAATAAATAACCATGTGGAAATCTGAACCCATTTGAGATACACCAGAGATGGATATACAAACAGAAAATAAACACCTTCTTTAAAGGAAACAGTGAAAAACTTAAGAAACGGGAAGTCAACTGAACAGGATGGTTTTGCTGACCTTTCTTTTTTTTCAACCACCATTCTAAATTGTTTTTCTTTTTCCTTTCTTTCTTTCTTTCTTTTTTTTTTTTTTGATAGAACAAAACTGTTTCCTCTTTGCTCCCCCAGGCAGGGCCTTTCAGTCTCAGCACATTTCGTCTGTGTTCCATTTTCACAGAAGGGCCTGGTTGTACTGATGGTATCAGCTGAAGAACTTCATGAAGCTCTCATCCAGTTTCAGGGGGAGTTGGCCCAGGTTTCTGTGAGAGGCTGCCATGCACCTCCTCTTTAACTTTCAAGCACCCCTGTCCCCATCCAACTCACAAAATCACATTCCCACTGGCTGCTCTAGTCAGCTCACCCGGGAAGCAGAGGCTCCAGCAAGCTGAAATAAACTGGAGCTGATCACAGGCAAAGGGATGACTTGATGCAGTCCAGAGAGATTTCAGTGAAATTTTGACTCCCATGCTTGAGCTGTGAAAAAGGGTGACTGCCGTTTAAATTATTTATGAGCGTTTGGGATGGCTTCTTTCAAACACAAACAGGCTTTTATGTTTCAAGTATCTCCCCAAAGCAGCATTTCATGGGAGAGACTGTGTGTAGCTAATATGATCCTAGAGAGGAACAGATTGATTGTGACTTGGGTATAAACACATCCTACCTTTGACTGAGGTCGATGGATCAGTCTCATGGATGCCTCTGTTGATGGAGGAACAGTAAATCCTGAGGCCGCAGAGCCCCTAGCTGTGACCACACTCCATATACTTGTGGCCACAGTTATGACAGTTGTTTGTGTCTCCTTAAAAATTGTATTATGGTGGATATGTCCTATGACAGGCACTGCTGGACATCCATAACTGAAAGCAGATTATTACAAGCTCTGGGCTGAATGTTTAGAGACTCTTTTAAAATATATTAAGATACCCAGTAGGGCTTTCCAGGTGGCACTAGTGGTAAAGAATCCGCCTGCCAACAATGCAGGAGAGTGAGAGACATGGGTTCTATCCCTGAGTTGGGAAGATGTCCTCCAGAAGGGCATGGCAACTCACTCCAGTATTCTTGCCTGGAGAAGCCCTTGGACAAAGGAACCTGGCAGGCTACATCCATAGGGTCACAAAGAGTCAGACACAATAGAAGTGACTTGGCCCAGCACGGCACACAAAATGTGCAATGGGACTCTATATATCAAACTTTGACCTTATATTTTTTGTCACTTGAAAACTTTGTTTGGGAAAAGAAACCAGCTCACTGAGTTGGAGATGAACTCATGGCGAATGTTCTTCCACTGTTGTTACGTCTGTGGAACATCTTTTATATTTTAGGAAACTAATCCGATTTTACCATTTTGCACTTGTCATTGGCATGGGTAAAGCGTGAGAAAGGAGCCAGGCTCTAAGAGCAAATGTGGGGAAGAGCCTGTGTCTCCATAGCTGTGTAGCAAAGTGAGGGTTCTGTGGCCATTCCTCAAGTGCTGTGTCATCCCTGGCCTCTGACAACCAAACAGCTTTTATTTCTTAGGAATTCCAAAGTAGGTGATGCTTATACCGAGCTAACAAAAAAGCAGTCATGACTGTTAGTGACCAGCTATGAAAAGAATAACAGTGATTATGTGTGCCATCTGATGGCTTAGAGGAGGTCTGTGTGAGAAGATGATAGAGCCGAGTCCAGTCTTGGCAATCTCACCAACTGTTTTGCTTTGTGACTACATTCTTAACCATGAGCTCCAGAGGAGAGAGGAGGTCTAGACTTCATGGCCCATAGACTGAAAGATACCAAAGCAAGAGTGCCCTTTATGTTTGGTAGCCAAAATGATATCTACTGTAAAACCCAGATGTACCGATTGTCAAAATGTAGTCTGGGAATCCCCTGCTGGTCCAGTTATAAGGATTCTGCATTTCTACTGCAGGGGGCACAGGTTTGACCCCTAGTGGGGGGATTAAGATTCCACAAGCCTCCCATTTCAACCTTAAAAAAAGTGATCTGAGGAAGGTAGAAATTTTTTGAAAAATTAAAAGTAGAAATTTTGAAAAAACAGCACATAATCTTAGCCATTTCTGGCTTTTCTTGTAGTCACTGCAAAGTTTTCTCAGTCAATTCAGATCCCCTCTAAACTGGTGATGAATAGAAAACCCTACACATTGTCACAGTCTTCCAGTATGGTTGTTGGGAATGAGGGTAGCCTTGTTCAAATTTAGAAAAGCGACATCCACTGCTGTCCCCTCAGGCTGCTGATCCCCAGTCATCTGCATCCATCTTTCCTTGCATGAATTCCCCGATTTCCATCTGCTCCGCTGTGAAAGTCTCTGAGCTTACTCTCCATTTTTCTTGTCCCAGCTACAGAGTGGGTCCTTGGGTCTCCTGCCCTCCCTGCCTACCTCTGTACTGTTCTTGGAAAAAGCCCCTAAAACACTGGAAGCTCTTTTGTGACTGTAGAGGAATGGGAAATCCACTGGGGCTGTCTTGGACCCTCTCTGCTTGGACGGCCACACAACTGTGTCCACTCTATTTGTTGTTTTTTCCATTCAGTCTTTCAGTCGTATCTGACTCTTTAGACCTCATGGATTGCAGCGCGCCAGGCTCCCTGTCCTTCACTGTCTCCTGGAGTTTGCTCAAATTCACTTCCATTGAGTCAGTAATGCTATCTAACCATCTCATGCTCTCCTGCTCTATTCTGCTTTTGTCTTCAATCTTGCCCAGCATCAGGGTCTTTTCTAATGAGTTGGCTCTTCGCATCAGGTGGCCAAAGTATTGGAGCTTCAGCTTCAGCATCAGTCCTTCCAAAGAATATTCACAGTTGGTTTCCTTTAGGATTGACTGGTCTATCCACTCTGGTTTCTGTACAAAACAGGATATGTGTGGGAGGGATGCTAGGGCCTTGCTGCTTTCCTAGACACCCCTCCCCCCAGGAAATGAGGCACAGATGCTGTCTACTGCAGGTTTCTAAACACACTTGGGGATCCCAGAATTCTACCTGCCCACTGGACCCTCTGACCTAGATCAGAGCTGGATGTCAGTGCCCCTACTCTGAGCCCACACCAACCTACCATTCATTGTTCTTTCTAATTCTCTGTCTATAGTCTAGAGAATTTTTATCTCCTTGGACAGAAACAATTGACTCTGCAAATATCCTTTTGAATATTTTATATTAGCATCTGGACCTCAGCTTTTGAACTCAAAAGCTGAGAATCTGACCTCTTTGTTTTTTGCTTCCCCAGTGGAGGGAGTAGATGGCCCACATGTAGCTACCTGAGTAGGGTAATGAGATGCAAAGAAAGAAGCCATCAGTCAATCAGCAAATAAAATCAACATTCCAAATGCTTTGTTTGTATAATCAAGAAGTCTGCAGGTTGAACAGCTTCTTGTCTAAACTGAACTCTTGGTTAATCTTAGCATCAGAAACAGGAAGACAGCTAAAATGCTGCTGAGGAGTAAGTGATAAAATAATCACGGCCCACATTTTGCTTGCTGCAGGATCCACAGGAAGCCTCCGTGCTGCGTCCCGTTGAGTCAAAACTCTCGTCATCATCTTTATCATCATTTTGTGCATCCAGCCTTTCACAGAGCTGACAACAAGCCAACTTTGCCCAAAGAACCAAATGAATTCGTTAGGCTTGGTCACAAAAGAAACACACAACTCATGATTTTTTTTTCTTCTGCCACTCACTTTCTACTCTCTAAAGAGGAGATGATGCGATGATGATTAGCACAACAGCCGCAGTACATTTAGAGCTTACGTCCATGTCCTTGATGGACCCAACCATTCAGCTGTCTGTGTTGATTAATACCATCTCTGCACTTTGTAAGGAAAAAAACACCTTAATGTTTATGAGATATTTATGATCCCACTTACATCTGCTGATGTATATAATCTATGCATATGTATATGTGGAGGTATATACACAGTGGCTTCCCAGGTGACTCAGTGGTAAAGAATATACCTCCCAATACAGGAAGTGCAGGAGACGTAGGTTCAATCCCTAGGTTGGGAAGATTCCTTGGAGAAGGGAATGGCAATCCACTCCAGTATTCTTGCCTGGAGAATCCCATAGAGAGAGGAGCCTGGCAGGCTAGTCCATAGGGTCACAAAGAGCTGGACACGACTGAGCATACACACACACACACATACACACATCCTGTTGGCTCTGTTTCTCGGAAGAATCCTGACAAATATAGTAGCAAATTACCCCCTAGTTTATTTCATCGTGTGTAGGAGCCGGGAATCCAGGCAAGGCTTAGTTGAGTCCTCCAGTGCAGGCACTCTCCTGGGGCTGCAGTCATCATGTTGGCTAGAGCTGCAGTCTCCTCTGAAGGCTTGACTGGGGAAGGAAGCTCTACTAAGCCCACTTAGTATTTGTTGCCAGGATCCAGTTCTTCATAGGCTATTGGACTGAGAGCTTCAGTTCCTCTCTGGCTGTTGGATGGTAGGGCTCTCCAGAGAGCACCTCCTAACATGGCATCTTGCTTCCTCAGAGCAAGCCAGTTGAGGAGAGCTGGAGAGAAAAAATGATGGAGGGCACAACTTTTTGTAAAGCAATCTCAGAAGCGCCATCCCATCACTCTTGCCATTTCTATTCCTGAAGCAAATGCCAGCATCCCACCTGGACTCAGGGAAGGGGATCACACAGGGCATGAATACCAGGATGCAAGGATCCGGAGAGCCACCAGAGAAGGGAGCCTGCCATACTCAGCTGCTCAGTACACATCACAGGTGAGATGAAGCTCAGGCTGAGTCCAGAGCCCATCCTCAGAGAACCGAGGGGAATTCCTCTGCAGGCATGGACAACCTGAGGATCGCTTGGTGAGCAGAGCAGAGGGAGTTCTCCAGATCATGGTGAGCACATTGCCCCTGAGCAAAGTCCTGGCCAGCATTGTCGCAACCCTCAGAGTCAACGTCCCTCTCCTCCGGAACACCCTGGTTAAACATGGCGGAAACCTGCCCTGTTGACCTTGACTCCATCTTGTATTAACACTTTCTGGGAACACATTCCTTCTTGATATAGAGGGATGTAAGCAATGTGCTCAGATTCACCTCTTGGCACAAAATGTGGCCACATTCCTTCAAAGTCAAGACTCTGGACCCTCATGATGCCTATTTGGAGGACAGCCTGCTTTCTTCTCAGAGCATTCATCTTCTGATTCATCCAAGTCTCAACTGTCCATGGAATCAGTTCTAGTGAGCCTCACCTCAAGTGAAGGGGAGGGTAGAAAAGGTGGCTGGGGCTGGAATTCTGTTCCCGACAGCACCACTGTTGAAAGTAAGAGAGCTTTATTTTTTTTTTTTTTCATGGACGGAACAGACACTACAGTTGGTAGTAGGCAGTGCCTCCTCAGAGGTCAAGAGGGCGTGAGGCTGGTTTATCACTGTAGTCAATGCCACCACACACCTGGGAGCCCAACCAGGTGGCTTTCCCAGTTTCAGCACCTCTGCCTTGGACCCCACCTCACACACAGCCTTTTACCGCACAGTGTGCCCTGAGTCCCTGAGCATCTGAGTCAGTCTGTTCCCCATACCAGGATGCCCTCCACAGACACCAGTGTCGTCCTCATTCACCAGCCAGAACGCCTGCACTCAGCAGAGTTGTAGAAATAAATAACCAAGAAGAAAATGTCCAGCACAGCGTCTGACGTTGGAATACATTATAAATTCCTTGAAATTGAAGAACGAATAAATGAAACAAAAAGATACCTTTTAAAACATTGATAATTCATGTTATTTCTCTAAAGAGAGTGACGAAGGTATTCCTTGGTTTATCTGGTTTATCCAGTGTCTGTTGGACTGTCAGTCAGATTGAACCACAAGAAAGTGCCAATATTCGATGGGTTTTAACCCTGACAAAATGCAGTTCCATGTGCTTCAACCTAATAGAATCTCAGCAAGAAGTCCCTGGTGCACTTTTGGCTCAAAATAACAAGACCGAGAAAGTGTTTAACTCCTCTGTCTGCCAAAATGTCTCTGAAATGGCAAGAATGACATGTAATGAGAAGCAGCAGTCTGTGGCACTGGAAATAGTGGGAAGTGTCAGGAGCACATCAGAAATCCTTCCGGAAGGTGGTAGGTAGAGGGGATCCCATGGGCAGGGGAGGCGTATGCAGGGATGGCTGCGGTGGTCACGGACTTCCAGGGCGCGCCCCTCTTACTGAGCATCGTACTGGCTGACCAGGTGAAACAGTGCAGGCTCCATTGGGCAGCCACCTAGTCTGGGGTGGGGCCCCTATCTATGCTCCCAGCCTCAGCATTTGCTTCCAGGAGAAACCTGTGAGAGAATAATCATTCCATAAAGCATAGAATCCGCCTTATGTGGTTTCTTGAGGGCTGTTGCAATCTCAGGGGATGGCAGGGCTAAGCCTGAGGGAACTTGAGTGACCCTGTGGCACAGATGGCACAAGTCACCCTGGTGGCTTGTCCTGGGGCCCTGCACTCACTTGACTCCTGCCAGCTTCTGTGTCCTGAAGCCAGCCAGGCGTCCTCGAAGTCCTCTGTGTCCTTCAGGCATGCCTGATCCATGCTTTCTCAGTCTCTGGAGTCTTGGCAGCTAGAGCTGTCAACTAAGTCCCCAGGAGAGAAGAGCTTTTGGCCAAGGAGAATGGGATGGCTTCCCAGGTGGTGCAGTGGTAAAGAATCTGCCTGCCAATGCATGAGACAGAGGAAGCATGAGTCTGATGCCTGGGTTGGGAAGATCCCCTGGAGAAGGAAAGAGTAACCCACTCCAGTATTCTTGCCTGAAAAATTCCATGGATAAAGGAGCCTGGCAGGCTACAGTCCATGGGGTCACCTCAAAAGAGATGCAACTGAGTGAGCATGAAAACACACACACACACACACAATAGGGGTCACCTCACCAAGGGCCCTCCACTAGGGATGGCTCTCATCCAATGACTGCTCCAAGAAACACAAGGTCCTGAATTAGGGATACTTCTGAAAGGCCACCCTGCCCCTACTATTGCCATATGATCTTTTGAAGCCTTTTTTGAGTCTATCAACCTAGTTTGATGGCAAAATACACACATATCTGACAATGCAGTAAGTCAGAGTGTTTGCTATCTTTGTGGAGGAAGGAGGTATACTCAAAGATGTTTTCCCACATAACAGAAAATGTACTCCAAGAAAGAGGGGGATACAAAAACCAGTAGAAATGGCCCAAGATTGAAATGAAATTTTGTTTTGACCATTGTAATGCAACAGCTCCAAAACTTAATCAGTTGAAAATGGACCAGCATTTCAGAGGGTCCTGTGATGAATGACTTAAAGAAGACATTTTATATGATAACGCAAATTGTATAATTAGGAACCTGGAAGTACAATTTTTGTGCTGTTACTAATGAAATAAAGGCGTATGTTTCTTCTCTTCAATAAAAATAGGCATTTAGAAATTCTAAAAGGAAGAAAAAAGGAGAGAGGGATAATACTGTGGAACAAGCACAAATTTGCACCACTGATGTAGTAAATAAAATAGTGCTTTCTGTTAATAAAACAGCAAACCCAAACCCCACAGGTCAGGAAACTGAACCATAAGGTGAGTTAGGAGTGTCATGAATAGTTCTAGTCAATTTATGTTATGCTCATTGTACACACCAGTTGCAGTTACTTCCTTTCCTATGCTGCTATATTTTTTCCCACCAAGGCTTGCTTTTGTTACTTTTATGTGATATTTTACAAATTTGCAGTTTTCTATGATTTTCTTAGGCCTTTCCCAGTGGCTCAGTGGTGAGGAAGCTGCTTGCAATGCAGAAGCCACAGGAGACACAAGTTCAACCTATGGGTCAGAAAGATCCCGTGGAGGAGGGCGCAGCAACCCACTTCAGTATTCTTGCCTGGAGAATCCCATGGACAGAGGAGCCTGGCGAGCTATAGTCCACAGGGTCACACAGAAGCAGACACAACTGAAGCGACTTAGCACACACGCACACATGATTTTTTCAGTAGGCTTGGGTTCTTTTTTAAATTAAATAACAGAGACTTAACATTTTTTGTTTAGATATCAGCATCATCTTCTGATTTTCATAAGACAGATGACTTAGATTTTATACCTGGAAACATAAACCTATTTTTCTTAAGACTTTTCATTTAAAATTTTAGAAGAGTTCTTTAGGAGATTAATATTTCTTGTTTTGGAGAAAACTTTTTTCTGAAAGTCAACAGTTTTTTTAGTTTTCATTAAATCTTTTTTCTGTCTAAATAAAAATTGATAAATACAATGCCTTTATTTAATAATAATGTTAACTGTGATTATCTTTGATAATGGAGTTATTTTATCCTGTACATTTGTATATATTTTTCCAACTGGTCTACCATGACCATGTTACTTTCTAAAGAGAATAACAGTAATTCTTTCCAGTTACAACATGGTTCAGAGATAGAACTTGGCAAACAGATGTGAATTAGAGACCTCTCATTACCATCACTTGCCCATAACCTTTGAATGAGTCACTTAAGTTCTCTTGGCCTTGGTTTTATGAAATGGAAAATTGGGATGAAATTTACATTTGAGTATTTCTGAAAAATAATTAGCATTGCAGACTAGTTTTTCCTAGGAAATATCTGACTTCCAGTACTACATCTCTGAATATCTTCAGAGTTTTCGAAGCTGGCATCATTCACAAGGTCAAAATGTATCAGGAGATTCTTGATTCTAAATATTGCTGTAATCCCTTTGTTCATGGGACCCTCCAACACAATGCCCCATCAACCTGATGGGTCTCTTCTTTGTAGTAAGAAAAGAACCCAGTGGGAAAAAAAGAACAAGTGAAAACAATTTGGTTATTATAAGAACAATGCCACCAATGTGAGTGATTGCTAAGTGTGATTCTAATAATGCATTAGTTAATGCAAAGAATTGAAAACCACTAACACCCAAGGACGACACTGGTAATTCCCAGTAGCACAATTACATGCATCAGTTTATGCACTTAGTCAGGAAGCTCTTAAGTCTCAAATGGTCCAACCTTTGTCTTCTAATCGGTAGTTATCAAGCTTTAAAGGGAAACTAATCATCTGAGAATCTGGTTGAAATGCAGATTATGAACCAGTAGGTCTATGGGCTTAGGGCCCGAGATCATGCTCACAGGACAATAAGCCCCCAAGGCTGCTTCAGCTGCTGGTTTGTGGTACATGCATTGAACTGTCAGGATGATGATATATAGCACTTAGAATAGTGTCTGCACTTAGGGAGGCCTGCTAAGTGATAGCCATGATTATTATTGCTGGGAGGTACAGGAATTCCAGCTTTCCATGTGCTCGTATGCAGTAATATTAAGAATTGTGCAGCAGCCAGGTTTTTTGTTGAATACAGTCATCCCTCGGTATCCATGGGGATTTGGTTCCTTGACCCCTATGTATGTCAAAATCCATGGATTCTCAAGTCTCTTGTGTAAAATGGCTTAGTGTTTGCATAGAACCTACACAGCCATTCTCCTCTTCAGGGAATCTTCCCAAGCCAGGTATCAAACCTAGGCCTCCTGCATTGCACGCAGATTCTTTGCCACCTGAGCCACCAGGGATTCCAACCTACACACATCTCCTTGTTATCTTCCGTATAGTTATGTGTATATATTCATCCTGACCGCCTAAGTTCGCCACCCTTTCCCCATCCCCTCGCTTCCTCAGTCAATCCTATTTTAGTCAAGAAGTCATACACTTTAGCATCCTACTCATCAGTTCATTCAACTCCATGGAAGTCATTCTTCTTCTTGGAGTCCAGTTTTTCCTTTGACTACTTATAATACCTAATACAATGTAAATGTTGTGCAATACAATATAAATGTTATAAATAGTTGCCAGAGCACAGCAAATTCAAGTTTGGCATTTTGGAACTTTCCAGAATTAGTTTTTTAAATTAATATTATCATTTCCAATCTGTAGTTGATTAATTCTGTACATGCAATACCATGGCTACGGAGGGCTAACTGTACCTAATCTAGAATCCTTTAATAAACTTATTTATGGATTTTAGTAATTAAACTTTATAAATTTATTCTGGAACTCTCTTCTAGATTAAAAAAATCTAAGGAATATGCATGATTTGTTGTTAAAACTTGCTGAGAAAGCTTGCATATTTGGACAGGATTCATCCATCAGGAGGACAGTCATGTCCTTCTAATGAGCTGAGGACCACCGTTTTGGAATCAGTGATTCAGGGGACCAGCCAGTTGGTGACCAAATATCCAGGGTGCCCAGGACAGTCCTAAGGTCACAGCCTAACCAATAGCACTCCCCCTGCCCAGACTCAACAGCACGTTGTCTAGCAATCCTAGTTACAGTGGACAATGAAGACGCGTTACTGACTTCATTCAGCTTTTCCGTTTCTTCCCAACCTTTCTACCACATGGGGGAAAAGGAATTCTCAGTCAAACCCTCCTTCTTGGTTGGCAAAAGTTTTGACCCTATATCAGGCTTATGTTCAACAATCCTGCACATTTGAATGCAACAAACACACACAAATGTTATTCTATTTGGAAGAGACATGGTTGTTTCATCATTCATCGCTATAATTCAGTTTGTGGATACTTCTCACCTGAAATGCCCATGTGAAGCTCTCATCCTTTTGACGGGAGAAGCATCTTCTCAGGATCCAACCATTTTCCTTAGGATTACACAAGAATTCTTCACACTGCTGCTGGCCTGCAAAATAGAGAGGAGTAAAACTGACTGGACACAAAAGATGGGTCCGTCTCCTTGGGTGAGATGCAGGAAAGGGATGAAGTCATAGCAACGCAGCTTCCCTCAGCCATAGGTGGGGCAGCCTAGAGGTTAAGCCTAAGGCTCCAACACCAGGATTAAATCTGCATTCTGTCACTGGCCAGCTGACTACATTAGGCAAATGGTTGAATCTCTTTCAGCCCATTTATGAGCCCGTAAACTGTCTCATACGTTTATTCTGAGATTGAAATCTGTTTTCGTATGGAAGGGTCTTAGGAAGGGCTTGGTACATCAAAAACATCCAGACCTTATGCATCCATCCCTGCAGCCCTTATCTGCTGCCACATAAGATTTAGCCGCTGTGCATAACGGCAGTCCTGTTAGCTGCAGTGTTGCCTACCCGCTTCAGTTCCAAAAGGCTTTTTTTAGGTGTCTTGTGTCCCAGATCTGTAATGGGTTGAAACAATCATTGTAGTTTGAAATCTCAAGGAATTTGAACATGAGAGATTTCATTTTATGTAAGGTTTTTATAACATGTGTTTATGCAAAGCACAGAGAGAACAGAAGCTAAATAAGATGGAAAAGGTATATTTGAGATGAGGAGAGGGAAGACAGAGGAAGACAATTAGGAGCATAACAAACTGTATGTTTTCTTTCTAGATTTAAAGATACAGTCATAAAAACTTGCTCATATCTGCATCTCAAAACAATGCAAATACCATCTCAATTTCAGGAGACAAATAAGCATACCATGCTGCCTTTGAAAAATTTGCTTTGATTGTATGCCAAATGGCAAAATAAATTAATTTAATTTGAAATTGCCTGTCTTCAGAAAAATGTGATATGGAACATATTTAGGAGTTAGCCCTTTCATTTAACATTAAACATACTAAAAATGTCCTCATCAATTATTGACAACCCAGTATTAACACAGAGGCTTCATTTCAGTCTTGAGAAGAGAGGACACTGCTTGTTTCTTTTTTCTTTTTAATTTTTACAATGTGCTTATTTCTAGAAGCACGTTTCCTCCCTCTTTCAACTGCAACGCCATACGGAGTTCCCAAAAGGGACCATTTGCTGGATTGGTGTTGGAGCTGGTGAGCAGGTTGTCCTGTTGGGCTCATTGCGTCTCATGACCTCTAGTTTAGAGTTCAAATGAAATGTATTCAGTGGAGCAGACTGCTAGAAAACTAAATGTCATAAGAAACATGTAAGAACTGATCCCTGAAATTAAAAAAAAAAAAATCTCCAAAAAATTCTCATTTCTTTTACATTTTTCTACAATTCTATTAGTAATTAATAACAGCTGTGAGTGGGCAGTAAGGCCTCGCCCAGGGAAATGTGGCTTAGAACTATTATGTTTATCCTCTTCTTCCTTGGTGCCCCCCACACCCCTTTTCTTAGAGATGGTATCAGATTAATAGGAATATATAAGTCCTTGGAAAATGCTGCTCTTGCCTGGAACTGAAAGCTTCTTCTGAAGTCTCCTACCACCTCATTTCCACACATCAAAATTCTATCCATCTTTCTTTCTTTTAAAAAATTGTTTTAAGTATTTGTATTGATTTTATGTATTTATTACTTTATTTTTGGCTGCGCTGGGTCTTCATTGTGGCACAGGCCTTTCTCTAGCTACGGTGAGCAGGGGTTGCTCTCTAGTTCAGCTGCTTGGGTTTCTCGTTGCAGTGGCTTCTCTGGCTGTGGCTCCTGGACTCCGAAGCACAGGCTCAGTAGTTGTGACACTTGATTTAGTTGCTCCGTAGCACGTAGGGTCTACCCAGATCAGGGATCGAACCGACGTCTCCTGCACTGGCAGGCGGATTATTTATCACTGAGCCACCAGGGAAGCATCTCCATCTTTCACTTACCGTTTCCTCCCTGAAATCTTTCTTGACCTCTTCCCCTTCTCCATGCGCACACATGGAGACACATGTGTGTCTTTGATGACATGTTATTTTGATAAGAAATTCAGAGTGTTTTAAAGAACCAAAGGATTAAACTTAGATGGAGGAAGGCTGTGTCAGGGGAAGAGGTCAAGAAAGACTTCAGAAATGTATAGAATTTGAAGTGGGCTTTCAGATTACATTTAATGTGGAGGATTTTAATCCATGTGTTCAGTACATATCTGTTGGTTTTATTGAAGGTAGCTTTGAAGAGAAGAAGAACCTCACCAGAAGATAGTGGGTGAAGGCGGGGTGGATGGTTCTATTCATGTTGCTTTGCTCATTTCATTATCACATGAGCACTTCCCATCGCGGAGGTACCCTGCATGGTATTAATATATAGCTGGCACTCAATAATGAATATATGAGCAAAGAACACAGAACTAAGCATGAGCCCTTCCTATCCTTGAAGCTCTTATAGTCTAGTTCATGAGAGAGCACCTCCCCTCACTGACTAGATAACTGTTGTGGAGCACCGTGGGAGGCTGTGTAAACTTCAGTAGAATTCAGGAGGGATTTCTCACATGAGACCCACACTGGGGTTTGAGAGACAATTTGAAGTTATCTGGTGGGGATGCAATATACAGCGTGATAACTGTAGCCATCAATAGTGCATTGTGTATTTGAAAATCTTAAAAGTTCTCATCACAAGAAAAAAAAAGGATAACTATGTGAGGTGATGGATGGCAATCATTTCCAATATATACATCTATCAAATCATATATTGTATACCTTAAACTTATGCATGCATGCACGCTAAATCACTTCTGATCATGTCTGATTCCTTGCGACCCTATAGACCCTATAGCTCTTCAGGCTCTGAACCCATGTCCTGGATTGCTAGCCTGATTCTTTACCACCAACCCACCAAGGAAAACCCACCTTAAACTTACATGATATGTCAATTATATCTCTATACAACTGGAGAAATAATAAAGGCGAAAAAGAGAGAAGTTATCTGATGGAAAATGGTGTCACAGGAAGAAGGGAGAGCAAGTAAGAGACAACTTGGAAATTCAGAACAGCCTGCCTTTAGGAACCTGTAAGTGGAAGTTTGGCTGGAATATAAGGGACAGATTAGGGAAAGGGTAGAATGTGAGATGTGTGGGTGATAGCCATTTTACAAAGAGCTCTTCATGCTAAGCCCTACTGTGTTCTTGAAGCTATGTGAAGCCACTGAAGGATTTCATGGAAGAGCTGTGTCATCAGAATTTTTTCTTTCAGAAAGATCTGTCTTACAGTAGACTTTCAAGATTGATTCCAAGGAGTGTGTGCGTGCGTGCTTAGTTGCCCAGTCGTGTCTGACTCTTTGTGACCCTTGGGACTGTAACCCACCAGCCTCCTCTCTCCATGGGATTTTTCAGACAAGAATGCTGGAGTGGGTTGCCATTTCCTTCTCCAGGGGATCTTCTCGTCCCAGGGATCGAACCTGCGTCTTTGGTGTCTCTTGCATTGCAGGCAGTTTCTTTACCCACTGAGCCATTGAGGAAACCTATTCAAAGGTGACCAGCCTGAAACTATCAACTAACAGGAGAGCCGTAGTGAGCCAGGGAGTTGATGAGGATGAAGAGTAGATGCTGGAAGGTTGTGAGAACACAGGCTGCTGACTGGTGCGGTAAGGGAGAGGGGGGAGACCAGGATGACATTCAGCTTCCTGGCTTGAGCAGCTGAGTGGATGTGGGCTATTTGTTGAGAGAGAGGAGAAGCAGATTTCTAGGTCCCCCCCTCCTCTTCAAAGAATGTAGCTTTAGAGTCATGACCTTTTGCATCTATTGAATATCCCAAAGGAAATGTGCAAAAAAGAGCTGAACATAGGGATTAGGGTCTGGAGATGGGTTTGTCTAAAACGAAGTTGAAGCACATTGGGACAGGTGAAAAGAGAGAGATGGGAATAGCTTAACAATTTCCTATTCATCTGAGCTTTAGACATTTCCAGTAGGGGCTAGCATCTCTGGGATTTACTGCTCCCTCTCTGAGCCCCAGCCCCTGTGGATGGTGCAGGATCCCCAAAGGGAAAGATTGAAAGCAATTACCCAGTTGATTTCCTCCTTAGAATTATTTAATTTAGCACACTTTTTTTTTTTTTAAGGAAACCTTTAAAGCTTAGCAGCCACGAAAGAAATCTTGATGGTTAATTGGGGTTTACATTTTAAGTAGATAATAGCATCAATAAAATCATGTTAGTATAATTAGACTTAATTTTATATGAGATATCACTCTGGGCATTCCTATAATTGCTCTTAATCTTTTAAGGATTAGTTACAGGCACAAGTATAGGTATAAATATAGATAGATGTAGGCATAGGTATATTTATATACTTGGATTTAGATATAAGGATATTTGTACAGCTAGAGCCAGGGGGCCAAATATAAACATATAAACAAAGCATTGTTTATCTTCATAATAACTTGAATAAATTTATCATCCTCAGTGATTTAAATATATTAATGTACTTCATGCTTAAAGCAGCCCTATAAGGTAGATTCTGCTGTTATCCCATTTTGCAGATAAAAAAATTGAAGTGTTGGGTAAATAAATTGCTTAAGGTTGCACAAATCCTAGACTTGGGATTTGAACTAGGGAGTATGGGTGGGTCTAGAGTCTGTTCTAGTAACATGGCTTTATATTGCCTCTCTTTGTCAGTTTCTAACAAATTAATATGTAAATTAATTGAAATACAATTTCTGTCCTCCTAAATGATTGTCGTTGTGTTAGTCACTCAGTCGTGTCCGCCTTTTTGTGATCTTATGGAATGTAGCCTGCCAGGCTCCTCTGTCCGTGGGAGTCTCCAGGCAAGAATACTAGAGTGGGTTGCCATTCCGTCCTCCAGGGCATCTTTCCGACCCAGGGATCGAACATGATCTCCTGCATTGCAGGCAGATTCTTTACTGTCTGAGCCACCAGGGAAGCCCTATATGACTGGGTAAGATGTAAAGGGGGTGGTGCCGTTTATCAATGACGCATGTGCAATTAAAGCCTGTATCTAATCCTAGCTGAGGACAGCCATGTGCGTTACCGCAGATTACAGATCAGAGGAGTTACTGGCCCAGAGAAGGATGTAGCAGTCGTTGAAAGTGAAAGAAAAGAAAGTGAAGTCGCTCAGTCGTGTCCGACTCTTGCGACCCCATGGACGGTAGCGTAGCAGAATCCTCCGTCCATGGGATTTTCCAGCCAAGAGTACTGGCGTGGGTTGCTATTTCCTTCTCTCAGGGGATCTTCCCAACCCAGGGATCAAACCCGGGTCTCCCGCATTGTAGGCAGACGCTTTACTGTCTGAGCCACCAGGGAAGTAGTAGTTGTTTGCTCTCAGCAAATGCCCTGAACTAAGGCAGCCACAGAAATTGTAAACTGCAGTGTAGCGTCTGTAAAAAGACTGTTACGTGCTTCCTTCCTGTTTATAACCAAATAGAGATGAACAACTTTGGGGCATGTAACAGAGATCTGTGCTCCTAACCAGACTCTCAAAGGTCTAGTTTGCCTGGTCCACTCCCTCGCCATCCCTAGTACATGTGAGGGTGGTCCTCCCTGCTAGTCCCTACAGCTATAGCTAGGGTTCAGAGACCCCTTGAAGGGCTTACCCAGGTCCTGGGGCTGGAAGGAAGCATGCAAACATCCACAAATGGTGTCTTGCTTGGCACAGCCAGACTCCATAACCCCCTGGTCTCACTGGTGGGACAGTGAGACCCGCTAGAGCAAGCCCTGCAATCAGGTGCTGGGAGGGTCTTACTCACCCAGCTGGTGTGGGGCAGTCGCTGTTCAAGGGTCTCAAGCATGCAGACAATGCCAGCTATAGGCTCCTCTCTTGGTCCCCCCATCTAGCACTTCTGTGTGTTAGTCACTCAGTCGTGGCCAACTCTTTGAAATCCCGTGGACTGTAGCCTGCCGAGCTCCTCTATCCATGGACTTCTCCAGGCCAGAATACTAGAGTGGGTAGCCATTCTCTTGTCGGTAACCATTCCCTTCTCCAGGGGATTGTCCCGACACAGGGATCAAACCATGGTCTCCTGCATTGCAGGCAGATTCTTTACCATCTGAGCCATCAGGGAAACCCACTTACCACCGCTTACTGAGCAGCTGCAGGACAGGGTCTAAGCAACCCCTTTCCTTGTTCCTCCTCCTCAGGTCTCCATCTTGGGTATATACAAAATGAATTCGAGTGCAGCAGGAAAGCAGTCATCTATAATATGAGACATGGGCTAAAACTTTGCAGATTCGATTTTCTTGGCTCTCATCCTGGTGATTCAAACATTTAGGGAAATGAACGTCATCAGCCCAGAGTTACATAAGCATTATACTTGTTTTAGCTGTTCTGCAAACCTAGACTCCTGACTACTTGGTGATGGCCCAGGAGACTTGTTGTTCTCTTGGTCCTACTTCCTGGGAAATGAATGAAGTTGCAGCGTTAGGGCCCTCATTTGCATGGGTCTCTACCAGGTCCCTGTTAGGGCCTTGTAACCTGTTCCCATGGTTATCTATAGTTTGTAAATTTTGCAAAAGTTACTGCTTATGAAATTTTTTGCTCTCATCCTAAAAAACAAATTCCAAGTTGGTGCCTAATTTTGCATTATTTTGCTTCAAGAGGGCTTCCCAAGTTGTATAAACTTCAGGCTGCACAATACTTAGACTCACCCCTATTCCAAGGTCATTCCAGTATCTAGCCCTTGTGCAGTTTCTTAGTTTTAGAGGCATTTGGGGAGCTTTGTTTTTCTGGTTCTAAATGCATAGATGGCAGCTTGGAAGCAGAGACACAGAGACTTTCTTAACTAAAGAAGAGTACAAATGGGGACTTCTCTGGTGGTCCAGTAGTTAAGACTCTGGGCCTCCAGTGCAAGGGATGTGGGTTTGATCCCTGGTCAGGGAACAGGTCCCATGTGCCATGTGGCATGGCCTCAGAATTTTTTTAAAAAGTGGTTGTTGTTCAGTTTCTCAGTCATTTTCAACTCCTTGCAACCCCATGGATTGCAACACGCCATGCTTCCCTGTACTTCACTATCTCTCGGAGTTTGCTCAAACTCATGTCCATTGAGTCAGTGATGCCATCCAACCGTCTCATCCTCTGTCACCCTCTTCTCCTCCCACCTTCGATCTTTCCCAGCATCAGGGTCTTTTTTCCAATGAGTCAGCTCTTCGTATCAGGTGGCCAAAGTATTGGAGCTTCAGCTTCTGCATCAGTCCTTCCAATGAATATTCAAGGTTGATTTCTTTTAGGACTGACTGGCTTGATCTCCTTGCTCTCACATTTGAAATTAAAAAGCAAAAAGAGGAGTAAAAATGGATGCTCACATGGCAGTGCTATCCAGTCTCTGTGAACTTTAGAGTCGCTGTTGGGAATGAAAGAACAGAGGCAACACAGGCCACAGAAAGCATTCTGCTGAAAGAGGTGATGAATCCACGAGGTTTTAGGACAGAGCAGCTCCTTTTGGAGTTTGGATCTGAGTTTTAGGTCTTTGTTTCTCACAAGGGCTCCATTGGAAAGGCATCAAGGCTTTCTGAACTATCTATTTTTGAGCCTCTATGTGACATGAGGTCTGTCCACTTCTTTTATCAGCAAGGAAGGATTGAGAGCCTCCTTTTGCAGTGATTTTTTTTTTTTTTTGGTAATACCAGAATCACAAAGGGAGCAAAGCATGATTTAACACAAGTCTGCCTGACCTAAGGAATCCTGACAGGTTAAAATCCAGATGAAAAACAATCCCTCCGCACAGGTTTGGTTATGCCTCTCACATAAGGAGTCTGCATTACAGAAGATTCACAGTAACAGTCCTTTTGACAGGAGGCCTTCCTGAGCAGCCTATAAAATCTAGTATGATCCTTAAACATGGGATTTGCACAGGGCTCATCTGGGACATCCATTGAGAGGTGATAAACCTAAATGAATTATTTTACTCTTTGGCAGTTTCTGGGAGGTATTACCTGACAGATGAGAGCCTTGTGGTTTTAAGGGAAGTTGAATTCTTATTAAGATAATTTATACCCAAAGGGATCATAAGTGAGAAAATTGAAAAATTATATAAAGGTATAAAAAGCATCGTTTGGAACGCAGATAGAGGCACCATTGGATTTCTCTGGCAGCCACGTTTTCAAGGTCAAGACTGCTCTTCTGGATGGACGAGGAAAGCTGGTTTTCTCATTCTGGGTTTTCAGACTCCTCACTTGTTTGCATATCATCCATGATACAGCTGTAGTATGAACAACTCGAGCAACTAGCTCTGTTTTTTGCTAGCTAGTTAGGTGAGTCTGCGAAGGTCATTCGGTTCTTTGGCTTTCATGTGTTACTCGGGATAATAGTAATCCCAACTCTCCCTCAAAGGCGCCATTATTGAGGATTTAATGAGATGATAGATTAGATTATATTGTTTATCTACAGGCTGTCTGGTTTAGAATTAAACTGAAAGTAATATTTCAGCGTTCTACTAGTTTATAAAATACCTTGGGATTTTGTATCAACCAATTAAGTAAAATCTACTGATCACTTCCTAAGTCTTGGGGACTTTGTTAAAGGCTGTTGATTTAAAAAATAATTGTTGCTTTCATTTTGATTGGAAACTATTAACAGATCACCTGCTACTTGGTCTGTGTTCTATAATATCTAAGGGCAGCAGATATCATGTAGATATTCTCATATCACCAGAGCTTCTGTATGAGGACCAGGGGCAGATCTTTCTGCCTGGTTTTCGGGCCAGCCTCAACTTTGCCTTTTTAGCCCTGAGAATTGCGTAACTGATGAGGATGACCGTATGATGTCAACTTTGAGAAAAATCAGAGGCAAAATGTTGGCCCACCCATGGCAGATAATCAAGACTAGATGAGAAGCTTTTCACTTTTTCTGAAGAGTCCTCCTTTTTGGCTTTATCTTTCTACTCTTGTTTTCTTCTTTTTCTCTATTCAATTTCCATTTCATTTTATTTCATTCTCGCATGTCTTTATAAGTCATGTTAGAATCTTTTATAATGTAGGGCACGCTTAATAAATAAAGGAGTAATTATAACAGAGATGAAATAAGAAGATTAAAGGAAAATTGCAGTGAAATTCTCTGGGCAATAAATGGTTCCAGTGGTAGCAATTCATCTACACCTGTCTCAGCACTGTCCAGATCACTCAAGAAAAGCAATCACATTTAAAGGTAGAAAATTTTAAATTCCAAAGTGTTCATATTTGAAACCATAGAATTATTTGATTTCAAATAAGACCTGAGTTTGCCTTGGATCTACATTCTGTATAAGCAGTCACTTTCACAACTTCCAGGCATACTGCCTGGAATGTCTTTATATGTACCTTGTTCTTGCTATGTAAAGAATGAAGCTGATAAAAATTGATGAGGGTAAAAATACCAAATTATTCTTTGGACCCCAAGCACCCCAGTCCTGCATGGTCCTACCAGCTATTGCACCCTTCCTTGCTGGTTATCTCGTCTACCCTGCTAAGGGTGTACATTAGTCAGAATATCCTCCGTTGACACAGCATCCTCCCCTATGTTCATGTCTCATCCAGCTCCACTGTTCATCCCTGGTCCTTCTTTTCCTACAAACTCCTTCTCCTAGCCTCTCTCACTTTCTTCTCTAGAGCTCCTTGTTAATTTTCCTGAGAGTACAATTTGTGTTCTAAAATAACTTCTCAGCATCCTCCCCGTACCAAATCCTAGATTACTCTTGACAACACGTATCACCGGGGCATCACTCAAATGGAGGCAGACCATTCTTTGACCTCCATCATGTTGTACCCTTAAGAGTCTCACTAGACCCCTTGTCTTACCTTTGCTGAGGTCCTATTGTATAGCAGCTCTCAAAGGGTGGTCTATGGACTCCTGGGAGTTCCCAAGACCATATCCCATGAGATCAAAACTATGGATATTTAAATAATAATAATACTAAGACATCATTTGCTTCTTCAGCCATGTTGACACTTAAACCCATGGTGCAAAAGCAAATGTGGATAAAACTGCTGGTGCTTTGGTATGAATCAATGCAGTGGCATTGAACGATACTATTAGTATTTGTATTCTTCACAACTACACGCTCAAAGTTTTTATTTAAAAAAGGAAAAGGAGTGCAATAAATAAAAGTACCAATTTTACTTCAGAATGTCCTTGATGAAGCCATAAAAGTTGTTAATTTTTATCAGTCTTTATTCTTAAGCACGTGCCTTTTCAATAATCTGAATAATGAAATGGGATGTCCATTTAAAGTCATTCTGTGGTGTGTGAACATACAATGGGTGACTTGGGAAAATGTTTTAGGATTTTCTAAGCTGTTCTTGCCTGGAGAATCCCAGGGACGGGAGAGCCTGGTGGGCTGCCGTCTCTGGGGTCGCACAGAGTCGGACACGACTGAAGCGACTTAGCAGCAGCAGCAGCAGCAAGCTGCACTAGGGAGGGATGGATTGGGAGTTTAGGATTAACAGGTTGCAAACTATCATATGGGCTTCCCCAGTGGCGCAGTGGGTAAAGAATCTACCTGCAATGCAAAAGCCCCAGGAGACGCAGGTTCAGTCTCTGGGTTGGGAGGATCCCCTGGAGGAGGAAACGGCAACCCACCCCAGGATTCTTTCTGGAAAAGTTCCATGGACAGAGGAGCCTGCTGGGTTGCCATAGCGTCTCAAAGAGTCGGACATGAGGGAAAGACTGAGCATAAACAAGAAACTCTTATACACAGGATGGATACAAAACCAGGTCCTATTGTACAGCACAGGAAACTGTATTCATTGTCCTAAATAAACCGTAATGGAAAAGAATATGAAGAAGAATGTATATATAGATATAGATATAGATCACTTTTGCTGCACAGCAAAAATTAACACACTACTGTAAATCAAGTATACTTCAATAAAATAAACTGAAAAATAAAACCACAGTTCTTTAGGATCCTCTATCATTTATTTATGTGTGTGAAGAAGTCCAGAAACTAGAGTTTGGGATCACTGCTATAGAGCTTTATGCAAACCAGTGGCTAAAACGAGATTAACTGTTGAGGAAATGAATTTATTGGGTTTGTGGGGTACCAGGCTGGAAGAAATAGGCAGCCAGAGGACAGAAAAATATTACCGTGTCCCTGATGGGAACCTGGGCATCAAAGCCATAGACAATTTGCCATAAAAGCAGGTGGAGGACCCCCGGGACTTGCTCTGATCAAGTCACCGCTTTGCCTACGGATACACCTGGCATCTTCACGGAGCTGGATCTGCCTCTCAGCAGTTTGGTCTGGCATCCTGCTGCCTTAGCAAATGAAATGCTTATCATGTCACTAGTGGAAAAAAAGAGAGATGACCAGCGGATTCCCAACACTTGGCCAATTGTCACCCTCTGCATTGCAAGTTCTCGAAAGATCTATGCAAAGTGGACAAGCCAAGTGAATGTTAGTTGCTTATTATTATTATCATTGTAGAAGTGGGCTCCAAATGGACCAGTGAAAACCCTGGTCTCTGAGCTCTGGGACACGCCCCAGGCCTGGTGGAAGACTTCCTTTCGTTTTTTGTTCTAAGCCCAAAACAAGACATAACAAAGAGCTTTCTGTCACCTCCCCTCTCCTGCTTGCTGCCTGGAGCCCTCTTGGAGAAGTAGTGGAGAAAACAGTTATAGCCATCACTGACATCTGATGTTCATGTCACCCCTGCCCTAAGCCTGAAGCCTGGCCTCCTCCATTCCTTCCTCCTAATTCAGGCTCTTGAGGCCAAGCAGGTGAGGTGTGAAGCATAAAGAAGTATAAAACAAAAAGCAAAGAATTAGACTCCAGGGAAAAACACCTCTCCCTCCAAGGCTGATCTTAACACCTATGCTGAGGTCCTGGCCTGGGGGTGAGGGTAGGGGCAGGATAGGAAGGAAACCCCTAGACTGGAGTGGAAACACGTAGAGCCACAAAGAAGCCCTACAGATTTTGTCCTAAAAGGTAGAGATAAGAGCTGTCAATTTAATTCCTTCCATTTCTGAAAAGTCTCAAATTAATCAAACTGCCATCTTGGATTTTGCCTGGTGAGACTATTTCCCCTTGCAAGGAACCAGAAAGCATTTTATTCACCAGGATACTTGTTCAGGAAAACACAGTAGTCGCAGGGTGGAGAGGGGAATGCCTTAAAAAGCCCCCTGGGGAGGCTTCCCTGCTGGTTCTGTGGTGAAGAATCCCCCCGCCAATGCAGGAGACACTGGTTCGATGCCTGGTCCAGGAACATCCCACACCCTGCTGAGCAGCTAAACCGGTACACCACAACTATTGATCCTGTGCTCTAGAGCCCGGAAACCGAAGCTGACTGAGCCAAGCCCGTGCTCACCAACAAGAGAAGCCACTGCAATAAGAAGCCTGAGCACTGCAATTACAGTGTAGCCCCTGCTCGCTGCAGCTAGAGAAAAGCCGGCCCAGCAATGAAGATACAGCACAGTCAGTAAATAAGTGAATGAAATTTTTAAAGACTTTATAAATAAATAAATCAAAAGAAAGCCCCCGGGGACTTGTGACTGAGGCCCCCCAGCCTGGGAGTTGGCTCATCCCAAGGGTTGAGAATGGAGAACAAAAGCTACCTAAGGAACAAACAACGAAAGATTTCTGTTTTGTTCTTGCAAAGAATAAGAACAGAGCCTGAAAAGGGAAGAGAGAACCCCTCAAATATCCCCACAAATGTCATGAGACTGGAGAAAAAAAAAAGTTGTTTTGCAAAGGGGTATAATGGGGTTACATGAAATCATGTGTGTGAAACTTTTGAAAATTGTAAAGCACGATAGAATGTAAAAACTCTTTTATTCAATTTAAAGAATGTGAAAAAAATGCTTTGAAGTTTCCCCATTCATGACGTTCAAATTCTTTTTTTAAAAAAAATTGCCATGGGTGCATTTCAATAAACATCCTTATATCTGAACAAACAAACAGCAAAAGCTAATACATGCATACAAAAAAAGAGAACAACTATGTAGACATGAGTCAAAATGGGAGGAACTGTGCTGGGCCGTGGGCTTCCCCCACGACTCAGTGATAAAGAATCCACCTGCAATGCAGGAGTCACAGGAGACACAGGTTCAATCCCTGGGTTGGGAAGATCCCCAGGAGCAGAGCATGGCAACCCACTCTAGTGTTCTTGCCTGGAAACTCCATGCACAGAGGAGCCTGGTGAGCTACAGTCTACAGGGTCACAAAGAGTGAGACAACAGAAGCAACTTAGCACAAACGCACGCGTGGTCGGCAGCACAATGGAGAATCTCAGAAATGGGCAACAGCCTTTGGAAGGATCACAAGCCTTGGTCTTGACCAGTTCACTTGGTTGTGCAAGAGGCAGGAAGTCCTTGCCGGACATCCGACCTCTTCCCGTGCAGCCTCCATCGCCTTGTCGATTCTCTTAGATGCGGTCACACAAGAGCCTGGGATAGCTTATTGCTCTCCATCTCTTGCTTTCATTAATGCAGGAATCTCTTCCTCTCAATCCAGCAGGGTAATCACTGATGTAATTGAAAGCATCTCTGTATTCTGGTTCCAGCTCTGCCAGCAACGGCCTGTGTGACCGTGGGCAGGTCCTCATCTCTTCACACCTCAGGGTCCTGATTTGTAAAATGATGGAGTTGAGAAGGGAAAGGCTGAGTTAATTATCCCTTAGGTCCCTTACAAACCCAAGTGCAGTGAATCTTGCCATATTAATCTTTCATGCATCTTCATTCCTACCTGAACTCACCCTTATGACAAATATCTTCTACTGTAGAAATGAAAGAACCAACCGTTTTTTAAAATAGAAGTTATTTCCTTAGTGGCTATTTCTCCATTAAGAACACAGAGTATCTTAACATGCACTGTTTTTGTTTCTCGTAATAATCTTTTTTTTGAAGCTAAGAGGAACCAGATAGATGGTGTTCATTTTTTTTTTTAGGTTTCCTTTTATGTCTTTTACCAGTCTTACGGGTGTTCTCTTATTTGTGTCTGCCTGCCTGTCACCTAAGATTATTAGATCATTGAGAGCTGGAACAAAATGATTCTCACTTCTGTATCCTCCTAAAACTCAGAGACTATCCTTTGTACAAAGTAAGCACTGAATAGATATTTTTTCAGTTGAATTGAAGTTTGTATCAAACCCAAAATTTTAAATTATTGTTTTGTGATAGGCTTGGTGGTGCTGCAGGAATAAACTAATTCACAAATCTCAGTTTAATACAATAGAGAGTTCTTTTCCTTTGTCGAGGCAAAACCAGCTATGTGGGGTGGGATTTGGGAAGAAGGTATTTCTGCTCCGCAGAGCCACTCAGGAACCCAGGCTGAGGAGAATCCTATTCTGACTCTCCTACCGTCTGGAGCACATGGCGTCTTCAGGGAAAGAGGCTGAAAATTTTCTAAAGGGCTTTCCTGCCTTCTGTACCCATTTCATTGGCCAGAACTAACCACATGGCGCTGCCTGGCTAGTAGAAGTGTTTGGGGTCGTGTGAGCTCTTATATTTTTAGGCAAGAACAGTGTCCTCAAACTTGACGATCACTAGCAATGTCGACCACATGCTCCACTCAGTAGATCTAATATTTTGAAGATAGTGGACTCCTTTGAGAAGCTTTGACGGTTATGATACCCGTCCCAGAAACAAACACATCTGTGTTGAAACGCTCAACATAATTGTCAGTTTGTCATGCATTTCCAACACCATTTACTTATTTCCTATGAATCCCTGGACCCAGATTATGAACCCTATGACAGAATCCACAGGCATGTTTAACACCTGATAACAGATCAACAGGTGAAAAAAATACGTTACAGTGTTCTGTTTGAATTTTATGTTAGGAAGAGCCTATTTATTTACTTGCTCATTTGTTTTTGTCAGATCTGGCATCGTACCAGATATGTGATCAATGGATTTCTCTCTGTGTTTGTTTTTATCAGGAGAAATTTGAGGGTCTGTTCCGGACTTACGATGACTGTGTGACGTTCCAGCTGTTTAAGAGTTTCAGACGTGTCCGAATAAACTTCAGCAATCCCAAATCTGCAGCGCGAGCCAGGATAGAGCTTCATGAAACCCAGTTCAGAGGGAAAAAGTTAAAACTCTACTTTGCCCAGGTACGATCATTCTTTTCCAGAGTTAATCCATCTGCCCTACATTGTCTTTTTACCTGTTCAAAATGTAAATGAGGCCCTTGCTACTTTCAGATTACTTTGTAGTCTATGATTAGTTTCACTAAAAAATAAATTTATATCATGATTCCCAGGCCGGGACAGCATAGTGGTTTAGAAAACAGGCTCTGAGTGCCCAGGACAGCCTTGGTTCTAATCTAGGCAAGTCATATAACCTCACTGGGCCTCAGTTTCCCCATCTGTAAAATGGGGATGATGACATACTTCTTACACTATCATGAGGATTAAATGACTTATTATGTGTTAAAGTGCTTAGCATTTGGTGAATAAATGCCAATAATGCCAGCTAATACTTGTAATAAGAATGGGCTCATCACAGCTACTGGAGACAGCAATGGTAGTAGCTGTTTAATGGATCCAGGGTTTCCTCTGCAGTGATAAAAATACTTTGAATCTCGATAGGAGTGGTGGTTCCACAACACTGAGCATAGACTAAATGCCACCGAAATTGTTCAGTTTAAAATGGCTTAATTTTGAGTTATGTGAATATCACCTCAGTTAAAAGAGAAAGAGAGAGGAAGGGAGAGAAATAGATGGAAGGAAGGAAGGAAAGAGGCTATGAAGGAAGGATGGGAAGGAGGGGAGGGTCACAGAGGGAGAGAAGGAAGGGAAGGAAAGGGAGCCAGCAGCACCAGCATCACCTGGGAATCTGTTAGCAGTGCAGATTCTCTGGCCCTGACCCCAGCAACTGACTCAGAAACTCAGGAGTCAGGGTCAGCACTCTGTCTTAGTAAGCTTCCCAGGCCATTCTTATGCAGCTAAAGGCTGAGACCCGCTGTTTGAAGAATCAAGTAAGATAACTGAGCCCGTGGTGTGTGGTCAGTAGTCATTATTATTGCAGCCTGGTTCATTGGTTCATTTGTCACAGGCTAAAGGCCAGGCTCTGCATCTCAGTGGAACAGCATGGCATATCCGAGGCCAAAATGAATAATGTGCCTTCATTTCTCCTGTGTTTGAAAGGTTCAGACTCCTGAGACAGACGGAGACAAACTGCATTTGGCTCCACCACAGCCTGCCAAACAGTTCCTCATCTCACCCCCTGCCTCTCCGCCCGTCGGCTGGCAGCCCATCAGCGATGCCACACCAGTCCTTAACTATGACCTCCTCTATGCTGTGGCCAAACTAGGACCAGGTGAGCTCCGTGGCCCTTTCTGGAAATAAACATTTGAAAATGCCACTTAGGAAAGTCAAACAAGATGAACCATCCTAAAATCCTGGGTTCTTTGTAACATCTGCATTTCTTTTTTTTTTTTTTTCCTCATAATTTTTTTAAAATGTGAATTTATATATTTATTTTTGGCTGTGCTGGTTCTTTGTTGCTCTGCGGGCTTTTTTGTAGTTGTGGTGAAGCAAGGCTACTCTCCAGTTGCAGTGGGAGGGCTTCTCATTTCAGTGGCTTCTCTTCTTGCAGAAAACAGGCTCTAGGGTGCAAGGGTTTCAGTAGTTGCAGCACGTGGGCTCAGTAGTTGCGAGTCCCGGGCTCTGGAGCACACGCTCAATAGTTGTGGCACACAGGCTTAGTTGCTTCTCAACATGTGGGATCTTCCGGGACCAGGGATTGAACCCATGTGTCTCCTGCACTGGCAGGCAGATTCTTTACCACTGAGCCACCAGGGAAGTCCACCAGCTGCATTTCTAATGAATTTATCTCTGTCTGTAGACAGCCAGAGGGATGATGAATGAAAACGCAGCATCAGACTTTGTACCTGTTCAAAAGCAATTCCAGAACTGGCACTAAAATGTCAGTCCTAGCTTCTGGATTGCAGTGCAGATATTTTAAGGTTGCAAAACAGGCGAAATGAGCTCTACCAGCTGGCACAAGGCTTCTAGACTGTGCAAACTTGTTTTACTGCTGCCACGGTATGCCCAGGAATCCTTGGCGACAAAACAAGCTATCTGCAAAGTGACACCTCCAAGACCCCCAAGGAAGCCAGTCACATTAGCCTCCAACTTTAGAAAAATGTCTGTGGTCGTTTTGTTCTGAGGTTGGTACCTGTAGCGTGGATGCTCTCATTTTCACTATGGTGCAGTATTCATTTATACCACTAGGTATTCATCCACTTTCCTGCTGATGGCCGTTTAGAGGGTTTCCAGTTTCTTGCCATTGCAATCCAAGCTGCAGTTAACATTCTTGTACGTATTTCTTACACACTTATCCAAAAGCTTGTTTTTATACCTAGAAGTGATACTGTCCTCAGTTTCAGCTGATGGTGCCACCTTGTACTCCAAAGTAGTTTTCCTATATTATAGCAAGAGGAGAAATGGTGGAAAGTGGGTGGGCCACAACCAGTGGCAGCTGAGCTTTTAAGCACCGAAGATCTGAAAGTAAATAATAGTCATTGTGCCTGCTGTCTGTACTGGTGGTTCCCACAGTGTGAAAGGGGGCTGAGTGCACACCCCAGAAATTCTAATTTAATTGATTTGGATCAAATCAAGCATCACTATTTTAAAAAAATCTCCCCAGATGATTCTGATGTGCAGATGAGTTCAAGAACCATTGGTAGCCAAATGCCAGGGATGATAAATTTATAAGTTCTTATCAGTATTTCTTAGATAAGGAAAACATTTGGCATTAGTAGCTCTCACCCCAGAAAGCTCAAGTTTTAATAACACATATGGGTTTTCATGGTGGCTCAGATGGTGAAGAGTCTGCCTGCAATGCCAGAGACTAGAGTTTGATCCGTGGGTCAGGAAGATCCCCTGGAGAAGGGAATGGTTACCTACTCCGGTATTCTTGCCTGGAGAATCCCATGGACAGAGGAGCCAAAGAGGGCTACAGTCCTGGGGTTTCAAAGAGTCGGACATGACTGACTTGACTTTCACTTTCACTTTTTTTTTAATTGATTGTTGCATACACTGAAATTTAAGGATCCTGAGTATGAGGGTGACCCACTGTCCTGGTGCCCTCAGACTTAAGGGATTCCTGGGAACTTGTGATGCTAAAACCAAGAAATTCCCAGGCAATTCAGGAAAAGCTGATCATCTTACTGGGTCTTCAGATTGATATGAGGCTTATGTGATGAATAATTACTCCCTGCATGAGAATTACTGGCTGTCCCATGTGAGGCCTTAAAGTTAGATTACAGCACTTTCAACAGCAATGTCTTTGGGGAGTTTCTTTGTAATCACTATCTAGTCATTCAGCTTCTCAGAGCCTTTAAAATAGCTGTTGGTTTCAACTACTGAGAAGCAGGAGGTATCCAACTACCAAGATGGGCTGATAAAAGAAGTAATAATAAGGGAGATGTTTGTGGAATGTGATTTCCTTGAAAGTCTGGTCCACATACAGGAATTCCAAGCATATGCACCCCCATCCCCTGACTCTCTCCCAAGAGAGCCATGTGTGTGATGCGTGCAGATGCCATAGAGTGTGTGAAATAAATCAGGTCTGCTGAAGTCAAGCCTGTGACCCATTTCCCCCAGTCATTTCAGGATACTTTATTTTTTAATTTTATTTATTTCTTATTTTCGGCCGTGCTGGGTCTTCATTGCTGCATGCGGGCTTTCTCTAGTTGCAGTAAGTGGGAACTATCTCTAGTCGCGGCGTGCGGCGTTCTCATTGTGGTGGCTTCTCTTGTTGTGGAGCACGGGCTCTAGGGTACTCGGCTTCAGTACCAGCCCTGGGCTCTGGAGCACAGGCTCAGGAGTTATGGCACAGGAGCTTAGTTTCCCTCAGCATGTGGGATCTTCCCGGACTAGGACTTGAACCCAGGTCCCCTGCATTGGTAGGTGGATTCTTAATCACTGGACCACCAGGGAAGTCCCAGTCAGAACACTTTAAAAGCAGGACCATGAAAGCTGCTATCCTTCAAGCTGCTGGTTTGACTGCCAAGATTTTAACAAGAACACAGTTGAACATCTTGTACAGCTGTTTTGAATGTTAGCAAACAGAGCTCTACATAGAATCACTGAGGTATTGGCTAGAGGGCCTAGGGATTCCCAGGTAGCGCTAGTGGTAGAGAACCTGCCTGCCAATGCAGGAGACTCAAGAGATGCAGGTTCGATCTCTGGGTCAGGAAGATCCCCTGGAGAAGGAAATGGCAACTCACTACAGCATTCTTGTCTGGAGAATCCCATGGCCAGAGGAGTCTGGCAGGCTACAGTCCACGGGGAGACAAAGAGATGGACTTCACTGAGCAACTGAGCACACTTCGAGGATCTAGGGGGTCACTGCCAGCTTGTGTTTCACAGGAGGAGAACCTGAGGCCCTGAGAGGGAAGGAGGAATGACTTGCCAGTGACGGGACCAGGGCCCAGGGCAGTACTCTTCCCATTTCACTCTCTATACCGGAGGCCCAGGCTAAGTCAGACTTTCCGATCCCAGCTGGCCTCAGGTCCTCTCACTTGGAGCCTGCAATCCAGTAAATTCAAATCATTTCTAATCTAGAGCCAGAAAGAAAATTGGTTTATAGTTAATGTTCACAGAGCATGATGCAAAGGAAAGATAAGGGCAAGTCTCAGACCACCTCACTGGCTCGTGGAGCTGAGTCCCTGGTCTGAGGCCACCACCAGGGACCAGTGTAACCTGGGGCTGATGGAGGCAGGAGTGGAGGCAATGGGATCAGCCTCAGAAGGGATGCTCACACAGCATGGTACAGAGGAGCAAGGAAGTAGGAAGAAAATGACCTTAAAGAGACAGAAAAAGAGAGGGCTTCTTTTTAGAATTGTGACTAATTTATCAATAGTGTTAAAAATGCTTGCCTTTTGCCTTAATTTTACGGCTTAACCTGTGACCGTCACCTTCCCTTTTGTTGTTGCTGTTCAGTCGCTCAGTCGTGTCTGACTCTTTGCAACCCCGTGGACTACAGCACGCAAGGCTTCCATGTCCTCACTATCTCCTGGAATTTGCTCAGACTCATGTCCATTGAGTTGATGATGCCATCCAACCGTCTCATCCTCTGTCGTCCCCTTCTCCTCCCACCTTCAGTCTTTCCCAACATCAGGGTCTTTTCCAGTGAGTCAGTTCTTCGCATCAGATGGCCAAAATATTGGAGTTTCAGCTTCAGCCTCAGTCCTTCCAATGAATATTCAGGGTTGATTTCCTTTAGGATGGACTGGTTGGATCTCCTTGCTATCCAAGGGACTCTCAAGAGTCTTAAATTTACTTCGCTAAGTAAATCTACCAGCTTTGAAGTATCCTGCTGTGCAGTCAACACAGACATAGGCTCTGTTAATATCCCCAGTTTCCAGATCAGACCACTGAGCAGTAGAGGGGTGAGTGCCTTTGCCCAAGGTGACGCAGCTGATTGGAGGCAGAGACAAATGTTCCTGGCTCTTCTGACCACCGCTTGGCCTGATCCAATGGCCTCTATTGAGGATGCTGGCTGCCTGGGTGGGCTTTAGGCCGTCTCTGTTCTGAGACAGGCAGAACATTTAGCCCAAACCTGCATGGACAGTCACCTCTAACACCATCGTAACTTCCAGAAAGGCTGACCCAGGACCTGGTAAGTGTGTAAAGGAAGGCCTGTGTGCTGTGTGTGCAAGAGTGAATACAGAGGGCCTCCGGCTCTTTACAGTTGACTGACATCATGTCCCGTAGAAAGTGAAAGAAAGTTAAGTCGCTCAGTCGTGTCCGACTCTTTGCGACCCCATGGACTGTAGCCCACCAGGCTCCTCTGTCCATGGGATTCTCCGGGCAATAGTACTGGAGTGGATTGCCATTCCCTTCTCCAGAGGATCTTCCCAACCCAGGGATCGGACCCAGGTCTCCCGCACTGTAGACGGGCGCATTACCGGCTGAGCCACCAGCTGCAGTTTGGGGATCTTCTCTTCATCTTTTTCTCCATTATTTGTCAGCAGTTTAAGGTTGTTCCTCTTCATTGTGTTATCTACGTGTCCTTTCCCGGTGTCCTTAAGGCTTCTATACCCCACACAGATAACCGATTTATATCCAACAGCTGAACTGAAAGTCTCACACAGGCTCTACTAGAAGCCTGGGCCTCTGGCCGCTGTTTTAGCTGCAGTGATGAGAGAGCAGGACAACACACCAAGTCCCCCGACCCACACCTCTGCCGGCTCCCCAGCCAGGTGCCACGGCTGGGAACTACTTCCGTCCCCTGCCACTTTCCACAAACGTTCACTTCCCCTTCTGGTAATTTGCTATTGTCCATCTTTTTGTCTCCCCTGCTTTTTCGAGGGGAGAATGCATGTTTTATTCAGTTTGGTATTCCCAGTGCCTGATAGCAGTTTGCACATAGTAGGTGCTCTATAAATACTGAATGAATGAATCAGACCTATTACCCACCACTGCCGCCCCTCCCCCGCCCCCAGAGATAATTTCTTCTCTGGCAAACTGTTGCTGTTTTATGGCTTTAGCTAGACTGAGTCAGGCAGCACTAAATTAATGTTTTCTCCACCAAGAGGACTTTTAGCATTTCCATTTAGAAAAAAAAAAAAAAGATTTCATAAAATTCATTTTTAATCCTTAGGCAGAATCATTTCAATAACGAATTATAAGTCATTCCATGTTAAGGATGACTACCTTAGTTCCAGGAGTAGAGACATAAATTAGAATGCGAGCAAAGCAACTCAAATGATCAAAGGAATGGAGTTTTGCTTCCTTCCGAGGAGTGACTAATGGTGCTAAATTGGTCCAGCTGAGTGACTGAGAAGGGATGCAGAAATCCAAGGATGCTGAGGAAGAGTAAGTCTAAAGAAAGAGCATTTCAGAACAGGGGTCTGGAATCAGATGGCCCTCAGGTCCAGGATCACTGGCAAACCAGCTGGCTTGTGGAAGCTTTGACGTGTGTAGCTGCCAGTGGAAGGCAACAACATGTTATTTAGACCCTTTCATGGAGGATAAACGGGAGAGGGAGGACACAGGTCTTGCCTCAGACAGAAAGGGACAAAACGTCACCTTGTTCTTGAAGAAAGGAACACTGGTGACTCTCTTCCAGAGAGGGACAAGTCATGCTCCCCAGAGCTTCTAAAGAGGCTCCTGAAACAAGCACGGTGGGAACAGTGCAATCACAAAAGGATTGTGATCAAACCCAAGCTTGTGGGTTTCCTTTGAAATCCTTAATGGATTTCGGTGTGAGCCCAGGGCCACGTAACAGTGGGGAAGCATCTCTTTGTTCTGTTTGTGATAGTGAGACTAGGACCATAGTCTGGAAAATAGGAGAGGCACAGTTTCAAACGTTTTTAACCACTGTCTCCATGACCATATGTTCTGTTTTTCATCCAGAACAGAAAGTAAGTAAAATAGATAAATTAGGGGAAAAAAAAGTAAACAGAAACAATGGCTAAAACTGATACATGGGGCTTACTGTGTGTCAGGCACTGTTCTAAACACCTTATATAGATTATCTCATTTAACATTCACAGCGACTCTATGAGAAGGTGTTGTTATCCTCATTTATACAGCTGGGGAACGTGGGGCACAGAATAGCTAAGTAATTTGCCAAAGGCTACACAGCTGGTAAGTTAAAATATGTCCCTCTGCCCCTGGTGAGACACGGAAAGGATTAATGGAGCCAGTACCCTTGCCTAAAGGAGTGCAAAGTTTGAAAAACCAGGGAGATCTCTTGAAGAACAATATTATTTCTCCAGAAGCAATTCCAGATTGTTGCAAAAGGATATTTTTAAAAATACAGGACAACTTAGACACTTTGTTTCTTTAGAATTCATTTCTCTGCTTATTGGCACTTCCTAAAGCATATGCAGGGCCTTGGCTCTTGAAGGCAAGTTTGATGCTTTCCTGTAATGTCAAGCGGGACATGTGGATCAGATTCACCATCCTCTGTTCTTCTTAAAGGACAGGTCTATATAAAACAGAAGAAGCTTTCCATGCAGATCAAAATTGCAAGATGAGTATCACACCAGTCAGAATAGCCATCATCAAAAAGTCTACAAATAGTTAATGCTGGAGAGGGTGTGGAGAAAAGGGAACCCTCCTACGCTGTTGGTGAGAATGTAAATCGGTGCAGCCACTATGGAGAACAGTGTGGAGATTCCTTAAAAAACTAAAAATAGAACTACCGCATGGTCTAGCAATCCCACCCCTAGGCATATATCTGGAAAAGACAAAAACTGTAATTCAGAAAGACACAGGCCTCCAATGTTCATAGCAGCACTATTTACAATAGCCAAGAAACGGAAGCAATCTAAGTGTCCGTCAACAGATGAATGAATGAAAAAGATGTGGTATAGAGATACAATGGAATATACTCAGCCATAAAAAAGAATGAAATAATGCCATTTATGGCTACATGGATGGACCTAGAGATATCATACTCAGTGTAGTCAGAGAAAGACAAATATTATATGATTTCACTTATACATGAAATCTAAAAAAATGATACAAATGGAGTTACAAAAGAGGAACAGACTCACAGACATTGAAAACAAATCTATGGTTACCAAAAGGGGAAGATTGGAGGAGGGATAAAGAGGAGTTTGGGATTAACAGACACACACTCAGTTCAGTCGCTCAGTTGTGTTCAACTTGTTGCAACTCCATGGACTGCAGCATGCCAGGCTTTCCTGTCTATCACCAACTCCCAAAGCTTGCTCAAACTCATGTCCATCCAGTTGGTGATGCCATCCAACCATCTCATCCTCTTCTCCTGCCTTCAACCTTTCCTAGCATCAGGGTCTTTTCTGATGAGTCAGTTCTTCGCATTAGGTGGCCAAAGTATTAGAGTTTCAGCTTCAGCATCAGCCCTTCCAATGAATATTCAGAACTGATTTCCTTTAGGATTGACTGATTTGATCTCCTTGCAGTCCACGGGACTCTGAAGAGTCTTTTCCAACACCACAGTTAAAAAGCATCAGTTCTTTGGTGCTCAGCTTTCTCTATAGTCTAACTTTCACATCCATACGTGACTACTGGAAAAACCATAGCTTTGAGTAAATGGACCTTTGTTGGCAAAGTAATGTCTCTGCTTTTTAATATGCTGTCTAGGTTGCTCATAGCTTTTTTTTCCAAGGAACAAGTGTCTTTTAATTTCATGGTGCAGTCACCATCTGCAGTGATTTTGGAGCCCAAGAAAATAAAGTCTCTCACTGTTTCCATTTTTCCCTATCTATTTGCCATGAAGTGATGGGACCAGATGCCATGATCTTAGTTTTCTGAATGTTGAGTTTTAAGCCAACTTTTTCACTCTCCTCTTTCACTTTCATCAAGAGGCTCTTTAGTTCTTCTTCACTTTCTGCCATAATGGTGGTGTCATCTGCGTATCTGAGGTTATTGATATTTCGCACGGCAATCTTGATTCCAGCTTGTGCTCCTTTCAGTCCAGCGTTTCTCATGATGTGCTCTGCATATGTTAAATTAGCAGAGTGTGTGTGTGTAACAGATACACACTACTATATATAAAATAGGTAAACAACAATGACCTACTTAAAGCACAGGGGACTATAATCAGTATCTTGTAATAACCTACAATGGAAAAGATTCTGAAACATAACATATGTATTTATATATAAAATTAATATAAATACTATATATATAAATATATACCTTAAATTTATAATAATGTCCCTGGTGAATTTACAGAAGCCCAGAGTTTCCCTGGTGGCTCAAATGGTAACAAATCCACCTGCAATGCAGGTGACCAGGGTTCAATCCCTGGGTCAGGAAGATAGGCTGGAGAAGGAAATGGCTATCCATTCCAGTATTTTGCCTGGACAGAGGAGCCTGGCAGGCTCCAGTCCATGGGGTCGAAAGGGTCAGACACAACTAAGCGACTAAGCACAGCAGACAGAACATCATTTATCAATGCCCCGGACAAAATAAGATGAGCTTTGTTCTGGTGGAGAATGAATTGGGTATTTTCTTTTGTTTATTTTATAATGCCTATTGTTCCTGACTCCAGAGAGAATATAGTCCTCTGTTCTTTTTGGATGCAAAACAAAACAGGACAAACAAAACCCAGCCCAGCAAAACAGCTTATCTGCACTCATCAGCAGAATGGCAAATAGAGATGTCCCTGGCACTAGACGGTGGTCAGTCAGAGATGTAAAATGCCAGCCTGTTCTGCTCTCTAGGATGGCTCTGGAAGGTCAAGTTCATTGTCACTGGAAATGCCTGCAGGGAGAGATATGAAAAGTCATTGTCTGGTCCCTTTTTTCCTCCTGCTATTTTTAGCTCTTGTTAGAGAGATCAATTTTAGTTAACTGCAGAGGAGGACTTAAAATCGTGCTCGAGTTTCAAGTACATTGGCTATATTTAGATTTTTTTTCCAAATTCTTGTCCATCAAAACATGCCGTGGTAAAGCAGTTTTGCTGGTTTGCTGCTCTGTGTACACTGTTTCTCCCCCAAGGGAAAAATAAATGTCATTAATTCATGTCACTTATAAGGAAGAAACATTTTCTATTCCAGGCTCATTGATTCTGAGGTAGAGAAAAATTCCATTTTTAAAATATAGATGATCACCTATATTTGGGGTGCCAGTAGCATGACCATTATATAAGCCCCAGTTCTTGTTCAGCAATTGCTGTATTCTGATCACAAACATGGAAAGCAAATAAAACAGCCAGTCCCAGGGCTCCATTTAGTACAGTCTCCTCACGTCAGCGCCCCCATGGGAGGGATGCACATTTGTGAGCCAGGGACATGCAATCCTAATTTTCTGCCTCCTCTGGAAGAATTTTCCCTGGGGGGAAAAATATGTTAAAAGGGCTTATCTTCTAAGTATATATTCCACAATTATCCTTACTCATTACTGAGTAGCAATATGAAGTGCTTCCTTTTCTTATTTCACAGGTAAAATATGTGCATTGTAGAAAAGCAGAAAAGACACAGAACCAAGACTTGCAAGTGGGTGCACATCCATAGTTATTCCCATAGCCAGACCCCTAATCCTGGGAAAGGAGGGACAGGGTGATCACTCCCAGGCCGGGGAACCTCCTGATTCTACAGCTAAGCTCACCGAGAGCACTCTTCTCTTCCCCACATCTGCACTTTCCTCTCGTCCCTGAAACCGAAGCCCCACCTCAAGGACTCCCAGGTTTCTCTTTACCTCCCACCTTCTCCCTCGGTGACTCCCTTGGTCCCCCACCTCCCCCAGGGTTCCACTCCTTTGTCCCAACCCCTGACTCAGGGCCGCAGTCTGTTGTCCACAGGGAGTGCCTCCAGGTCCTAAATAACTCAGGAGAGAATGAAGATAAATGGCCCCTTAATCCAGTCTTAGAGGAAAACCCAAAGAAGATAAGCAAACTTTCCTTGTTTTTAACCGAAAGATAGTTGATTTCCAGTATTAATTTCAGGAGAATAGCATAATGATTCAGTTTTTTATAGATTACACTCCATTAAAAGTTATGACAAAATACTGGCCATAATTCCCTGTGCTGTTCAGTATATCCTCGTGTGCACGCTAAGTTGCTTCAGTCATCTCCAACCCTGTGTATCCCTATGGACCGTAGCCTGCCAGGCTCCTCTGTCCATGGGATTCTTCAGGCAAGAAAACTGGAGTAGGTTGCCATTCCCTCTTACAGGGGATCTTCCCAACCCAGGGATAGAACCTGCATCTCTTGGCAGGCTGGTTCTCTACCACTAGCACCACCTGGGAAGCCCTCAGTATATCCTGATTTCTTATATATTTTATGCATGTAGTTTGCACCTCTTAATCCCCTACCTCTATATTGCACCACCTTCCTTCTCTCCGCTGGAAACCATTGGTTTGTTCTCAGTATCTGTGAGTCAGTTTCTGTTTTGCTATACATTGTAAATGTATTTTGTTGCTTTATACATTTGTTTTTTCTTTACGATTCCACATATAAATGATATCATATAGTGTTTGTCTTTGACATTTTACTAAGCATAATATTCTCTCTGCCATTGTTCTAAATGGCAGAATTGTTCTATTTAATATTCATATACATATGTATATATATAGCAGCTGCATCTTTTTTACCTGTTGATGGGTATTTGGGTTGCCTCCATATCTTGTCTACTGTAAATAATGCTGTGTGAACACTAGGGGTTCATGTATCTTTTTGAACTACTGTTTTTATTTATTCTCAGTAAATATCCAGGAATGGAATTGCTGGATCTTATGGTAGTCCTATTTTTAGTTTTTTAAGGAATCTCCATACTGTTTTCCATAGTGGATGCACCAATAATGAACAAAGGTTCCCTTTTCCTCACATCCTCACCAACACTTGTTAGTTGCAAGACCTTTTCGTGATAGCCATTTTAGTGTGAGGCAAACTTTCTTTTACTGAAATGGAGCACCTCTGAGAACAAAACCATGGAATCGTCCTCCCTCTCTCCCCTCAATTCCATCTCCCTCCCTTCACTCCTCCTCCGTCTTACCGAAGACCACTTCTGCTCTCCTACCTTGAGAAGGGGCAGGCCTGAGGATGGGGGTGGGTGAGGGAAAAGACCTCAGCTCTCTCATGTCAGTAATCTTGACTCATTGGAAAAGACTCTGATGCTGGGAGGGATTGGGGGCAGGAGGAGAAGGGGACGACAGAGGATGAGATGGCTGGATGGCATCACTGGCTCTATGGACGTGAGTCTGAGTGAACTCCGGGAGTCGGTGATGGACAGGGAGGCCTGGCGTGCTGCGATTCATGGGGTCGCAAAGAGTCAGACACGACTGAGCGACTGAACTGAACTGAACATGCACTTATTCCAGACCCTTTGAGGCAGGGGGGTCCATGTGCAGCCCTGATGTCTCTCCTGTGCCCTTCTGAACTCATCCCTAAACATCGCAGGCAATGTCATGCTTTGGCACTCAGTGGACCTGCATGGAGTCCTACCCCCACCACTTATGTGGGGACCTGGAACAATTTGCTTCCCCCTCTGCACCTCTCTTTTTTTAAATGAATGGTGATAATCTGACAAATTGCAAGCGCGTCGTGCAGATGGAATAAGCAGTACTTGTAAAGAATGTAGCCCAGTGCCTGGTATGTAGACACTTTCAAACTCATGGTGGATGCCATGGTCGTTCTCCTAGCAGTATTGTTTAGCAGGGCATCCTCAGAGATTTCCGGTTTCCTCCGCCTGTGCATGAATTAAGGTATACACAACATTTGAAACAGAGTCTACCAGGCAGTAAGAACGAGTTGCGTGTCCTTGATGGTGGTGGTTGTTATTCACATGCGTTTGTTCTCGGGACTGCCAGTGAAATATTGGACTTGGTCTATGCTTTGCTTTATACCCTCTGCCCCCCAGGCTGAGGGCATTCTTTGACCGAAGCTGCACAAAGGAAAGAGATTGACTTGCTCTCCAGTGATTAGTCCTGCCCTCTACCTACAGCAGTTTTCTCCCAAACTTAAATATGAGCGCATGGAACCAGAAAGGAATCCGAAAAAAATTTTGCAAAGGACTTCTCTCTCGGATATTTCTTCCTCCCCAGATTTTTTTTTTTTAAAGCCCCAATCCCTCTTTCCACTTCTACTTAGAAAAGTGTTTCTTTCTCCACTCTCAGACTGATCTTTTGAATAGATGACTAGCAAATAGCTCTGATTTGATTTGATTTTTTTTTTGGCCACATCCCATGGTTTTTGGATCTCAGTTCCCCAACCTGGGTTAGAACCTGGGCAATGGCAGTAAAAAGGGTGAATTCTCACCACTAGATCACCAGGGAGTTCCCACAGCTGTAATTTTTTAAAGTTTCAGTAAATCTTTTTGCCCTGGGTCATGTCCTCTTTGATTTTGTCAAAACTTCCCTAGTGGACCAGTGGTTAAGAGTCTGAACTTCCACTGGAGGGGGTGCGAGTTTCATCCTTGGTTGGGGAACTAAGATCCTGCACGCCTCATGGCACAGCCATAAAAAAGACAAAATGTAATATGTAGCTGTCAGTCAAGCTCCAACATGAAAAGAGGCATTTTCCCTGCTTTAGGATGATAGTTAAACCTCAGGATGTGAGTTTGAATCCAGCCTCCACCTTTTATTAGCTGTGTGACTTTGAGCAACTTTCTTAACCTCTCTGCATCTTGGCTTCCTCAACCATAAAATCAGACTGTTGCAAACATCAAATGAGATAACCCATGAGCATCTATATATCCAGCACTGGACATGGTAAATGCTTAGTGTGTGTTACCTGCTTACCATCACTTGACTTTCAAGCCATATCTTTGTTTACGGAAATGTAAGTGCCTATGTTAAGCTCCTAGCTCAGGGTTTCTCAATGTGATATTTTGGAACAGACAATCCTACATATTGAGTACATTTAGCATATTTGGGCCTCACCTATTAAATGCCAACATCCACACTCTACCCAGGCCCTATAACAGTCGAAAAAGAAAAGAAATCCCCATCACATTTCCAGACACTATTGAGAATGTGGCACATTTCATTGAGAAGCACACTAATTACACTATGGTAGTATTGATCAGTGGAAGTCGCTCAGTCATGTCCGACTCTTTGTGACCCCATGGACTGCAGCCTGCCAGGCTCTTCTGTCCATGGAATTCTCCAGACTACTGGACTGGGTAGCCATTCCTAACCACCGGATCACCAGAGAATCCCCTGGGTTTCACTATTAAGGAGCCCTCCGTGACTGTCACTCAGCTCAGCCACCTTCTCAGCTTTAGCCTTTCATGAGAAACGAAGCTGGCATTATTTGTCTCATCGCCCTCATTTCTTATCTAACCCTCAGTGAGTTGTGAAGCAAACAGGGAAGAAGCAGGTGCCAGTTTTTCATCTAGACTGAATTTTAAGAATGGATGACGGCTTATCAAGGGGCGTGCCAACAGCGTTTGCAGCGGGACCCCCGAACGCAGAGCTAGGCTGTGCTGGGTGCTCAGTGGCACACTGCAGCCTGGATTAGGAGCCCCTCATATCTGATTAAAAAGAAAACAGAAAACTCCAGGAGTAAATCATTCCAGGTGTAAAATCATTCCAGGCTTGGTCAGGCTGAAAAGATGCTGCAAGCCCTCACCCGCTAATATTTTTTTAATTGTAAATTTGGGACTAAAAATAACTGCATGTATGGGGCATACATGCAGTTATCGCTCAGTCGTGTCCGACTCTTTGCAACCTGTGGACTGTAGCCCACCAAGCTCCTCCGTCCATGGGATTCTCCAGGCAAGAGTACTGGAGTGGGTTGCCATTTCCTTCTCTGGGGGATCTTCCTGACCCAGGGATCGAACCCAGATCTCCCACATTGCAGGCAGACGCTTTAACCTCTGCGCCGCCAGGGAAGCCATTATAGTCCCATACAGTTTCTTTGTATTCTGTAGCTGGAGGAGAGGTGTGTCCAGGTGCAAGCATGGCAGTCCTGCAGCCGATGGGCCCAGGTCCCAGGCCTGTCTCAGCTGGACCAGGGCCAGGCACCTCCACCTCCCCAGTTGACCAGGGAGGGATAACCCAGGGCTTATGGGCCTCCCCTCCCTGCCACATGCTATCAAGTCCCAACCCAACACTTGAAAGGAAGGGTAACCCAAATGTGAACCCTTTCAAACACATTTCAAATCATGCCGTACCCGTCCCTCAATCTCTGTGTTCAACCCCTCAACAGGCAGCCTGTGAAAATTCCATTTTACTTATCCCATAGCTCAGGACAGGACCATGCCTGCTACTTCCTCTTGGAAAAAAGAAAAAAAAATTTACAATAAAAAGAATATTAGGGGGTGGGGGCTTGCAGCGTCTCTTCAGCCTGTCCGACTCTTTGCACCCCCATGGACTATAGCCCACCAGGCTCCTCTGTCCATGGGATTTTCCAGGCAAGAATACCGGAGTGGATTGCCATTTCCAATCCAGGGGATCTTCCTGACTCAGGGATCGAACCCACATCTCTTGCATCTCCTGCATTGACAGGCAGATTCTTTACCACTGTACCCCCTGGGAATCCCAAAGTTATCATAAGACATGAAAATTAACTCAGTCTATAATTTACAGCCCTTTTATTTTTATCATGTATTAAGCATTGTCTTCAAAGAAGACTCACTGGCAAGGAAGCCCTACCTAGAATAACTAGCAACTGGCCAAAAACAAAAGAGACAATATGCGGAAGGAGTAAGTAGTCCAGCTTTAGCTAGAGAACAAATATTCACTAAAAACATGAGTTGCCATGAAAGAATATTAAGTTAAAACTAGGCTCTGTTTCAATGGTTTCTTGTAGAATCTGAAAACAGTACAATTGTGAGAGGCAGAACTGGAGAGGAGTTATGAGCACCTTCCTTGAAGTCAGGCAGACCTGACCTTCAACCTGACTTTGCCAGGACCTGCGTGATCTCAGTGTCCTCCCATGTCATCGAGACGTTATGAAACCCCCGCTACAGAGCTGTTGTAATTAAATACCCAATTTGTGTGAAGTCCTTAGAGCTGTGTCTGGCATTCACGAAGGGCTCAGTGAGTAGCTGCTGCTGTGTTATGGGCAGATGGCAAGTGTCTGTGACACCTCCTGCGTCCTGGCACCGAGAGCACACAGAAAATAGGACACATACCTGCCCTATTCCAATAGTTTTCAGCTTAGCCGAAAATCTAAAACTTAGCTACGTCTGTTTTCAACAATGCCCAAGCCCGTGATAGTTCTGAAGACCTGGATGAGAATTTAACATGTGACCATGTCCCAAAGGATTTTGCATTTGCTTGCTGGGAATTCACAGAGTGTGAATTTCACAGAGGCGGAAGAAAGCTCTGATCTGGGCCTTTTCTGTGAGCTTCTGGCCCTGGCTTCCTTTCCACCCACGGGGAAAGGACAGTTCGAATACAGACTAGAAGAGATAAGGGTGTGAAGGGCGAGCCTTGGCTTGTCCTTGAAAGGACATGCTTGTCTGCTTGGCCATCCCTTGAGCCCCTTGTCACCTCCTGAACCCAGTGGGTCCCCAAGTAGGGTGATGGCACTGACATCAGCTTTTGTGGTAGAAAAATTAGCTGAAGCCCAAAGGGAGAAAAAGGCCCAAAACAGAACAATTCAATCCAGCAAGACCAAAGCTATGTCTTTTTATTCTGTGGACTCTCAGCAGCTGTTGGGCTTTGCTGGATTTTGATAGTAAGAAAATTTCCAAAAATAGAACAGAGAAATGTCAGCGTAAATGGGGTCACAGCAGTGAAACATCTCTACTACCAAGCAATCTGTTAATTCGACATGAAAGTTGCCCTGCACAGGGTGTCTGCTTGTGCCTGCTCCCCATCCTGATTGTGGCCCCAGCACATTGAGTCCAAGAGGTAAGCATCTCCTTTTGAATGGATAAATGCATTGCAACTAGAGGTGTCTCTAAGAGAATGTTCTTTATCCAAGCCAGGGCAAAGAAAGGGTTTCATCAACACCTTCATTATGTATATTTTACTACTAGTTTTTTTTTGGTTTTGGTCTGAAAGCTAGCTTCTTTCCAACAGATGAGGCAAGGGGCAGCATCTGGTCAGTCCCCTGGCTGGGGTCCCTACTGTCACCACCTCACCCCCTGGTCCCATGGTCTCCATCTGCCATGGCAGATCTTTTTTTTTTTTTTGTCACCTATTCATCAGAGGATGAAAAGCTGCCGCCCATTCATCCTTGTATCCACCTAACAGGGCAACGGATGAGACCACAGCAGCCACTAGTGTCTCTATGAAAGGCACTGCTTCTCTAAACGTGAGATCGTTGGAGAAATCTTGTGCAGAAAAACAAGAACCACTTCATCTGATTGCTCAGAAAGTCTTTCTTTCTCTGTCTCTTGTCTGAAGCTGTCTCTCATTCAGATTTGTAAAGTGTCCTGGTGGGGGGGGGGGTGCAGGATAAAATTGTAGAAACCCTGGGAATGGTGACCTTCATCCCTGTCCACAGGATTTTGCTGTTCTCCCAGAAACAAAGATGAGACGCCAAAGATGAATGGGCGCTGGTGGCTGGGAGGGGCTGCAGAGCTGACCTGGGATGACTTCTCCCTTCTGCACCCTCAGCATCCCTCGCTCTATTACCCTCTCCCCTCACTGTTATCATTTTCAAACAAAAAATTAGGATGCAGAATGGAGGAAGGGAGGGGGAAGCTATTTGCACACCAGCATCCTCGCAGGGCCGCAGCCCCCTGCCAGTCACACCAAACCATACAGGAATGGCTACTGCCCTGCTGAAACACAGAGAAGCACCTGGGGGTGCTGGGCTCTAAAGTAGATGCCGCTGCATCCAAGTTGCAGGTTTGAATCCTCGTGCTGGTAAACTCTGTCTCCAGCCAACAACCCAGTAAACTGTCAGGTGTTTGAAAACCGCTGTTCAAAGAAGCCACCACCCAGGTCTGCCCACCTGTCACCCAGAGCCTCTCTTGCAACTCTCAGGTGGGGCTGGCTGCACTGAGCTTCCTCTCCTTAGCAACATCTGCAGTGCTTCTTCTCCCCTGGGATTTTGATAAAAATGACAAACTGTTAAAAGAGGATGGAACAAACGCAATTAAATGATCTGCGAGTAGCATCAGTGTGTAAAGCACAACCACAAGTACATGGAGAACACTAACTTTACTTTCGATTTCAGGGAAGTGAGCAGACTGTCCATCCCTATTCTCCAATGGGGAAGCAAAGCCTCGCAGGAGTAACCCACACAGATATCTCCTTCTGGTTCTGTTCCTGACCCCTGTTTTTGTCACTCTCCTCTCCTGAGCCTAGACTGGCCCCATCATCTCACTGTGTCAGAGATGTCAACCTCATTGATGCAACTCTTTCTACCTACAGTTTCACCCAATCTTGACTCTAAGTTATGAGTCTTTATCAGCTGTATTTCTGTGGCTCAGGCTAGTTCTTGCCCCCTTTGCTGCTTGCCAAGTTCCAGGGAAGTGCTGGAAGTGTCACACTCCATTTTTGTGAAATACCCAGTGCCTTTATCTAGGATGTCGGTGGCCAGGGGAGTCCAATTAATACTTCTCTGACTCTTATCAGAGAGGGAACGCTCTTAGCAGGGTCTGGCTGTATCCATTTGCTGGGGCTGCCACAAACTGACCCCAAACTGAGTGGCTTACACAAGAGCAGTGTGGTGCTTCAGGTTCTGGAGGTTAGGAGTCCGAGATCAAGGTGTCGACGGGGCCACGTTCCCTCTGAAGGTGCTGGAGAAGGATCTGGTCCAGGCTTCTCCTGGAGTTTCTGGCCGTTCTGCAGATGACGGCAACACAACTCCTGTCTTCACATGGAGTTCTCCTTGGATGAGGCAGGCATCCTAATTTCCCCGTTTTATATGAACACCGGTCATTTTGAAATAGGGCCCACCCTCATGGCCTCATTTTAACTTAGTCATCAGCAAAGACTCTATTTCCCAATAAGGTCACAGTCATACATACTGGGGGCTAAGACTGCAGCATCTTTGGAGGGGTGGGACACAGTTCAACCCATCCAGCAGCTGACTCTGAGCACTTACATCATTCCCAGCATCACCTTGATGCTTGTGGCATTATCAGTGCTGCTCGCTCCCTAATGTCAGCACAAAATTTAAAACTATGTTCAGTGCAGGATACAGGATGCTCTGGGCTGGTGCACTGGGATGGCCCAGAGGGATGGTATGGGGAGGGAGGTGGGAGGGGGGTTCAGGATGGGGAACACGTGTATACCCGTGGCAGATTCATGTTGATGTATGGCAAAATCAACACAGTATTGTAAAGTAATTAGCCTCCAATTAAAATAAATAAATTTATAATAGTAAATAAATAAATCTATGCCTTGTAAGCATTAGCTGTTTTCACCATTGATGCTCACCAAGGTGTGCACAGAAGCACAGACATGCTACCCTAGTTCTGGCCATCCACAAGGGCACTGTCCACTGCAGACCGAGGCTGACGGGTCAGATACCTGGATTGGGCGGTGTCTGGCTTTGATCCTAGAGGCAGGGTGGGACTTCGGAAACTAGGTGAGACTATAGCAAATAAAGGGCTTCCCAGGTGGTGCTAGTGGTAAAGAACCTGCCTGCCAATGCAGGAGATGCAAGAGGCATGGGTTCGATTCCTGGGTTGGGAAGATTCCCTGGAGAAGGGAATGGGAATCCACTCCAGTATTCTTGCTTGGAGAATCCCATGGAAAGAGGAGCCTGGAGGGGTACAGTCCATAGGGTAGCAAAGAGTTGGACATGAATGAAGCAACTTGGCATGCATGCCTAGCAAATAAAAGTAGCTGGTTGGATGGGTATAAAAACGTGGCTGTCACGACTGATGGGAGATGATGCAGTCTTTTGTCCTAGAGTCTAGAAATGATGACTCGATCCAGTGATATCTGGAGAGCCACTGACCCGGTGGGTGACTAGGAGGGTGACTAGGAGACATTGCTTCTCGGTGTTTCCCATTCGTGAAGGATGGGAAAGGAAGGAGATAGGATGTCGGAAGAAGATTCAGAAAGGTGTGTCGGCAGTTAAGCTGAGAAGTTAAGAGCATGCAGATTGGGAAGGTCCTCTGTGCCTGTCCCCTGCTGGATGCCTTCTACGTGTCTTTAGACCCCGGTCAGCTGTCGCCCCCATGGGGAAGCCTTACAGAGTTACTTGCTCCTTGCGATTTGGTACCCTTGACTTGTATTGCCACCCTGGCACTTCCCATTGCATTTTGTGACGCTTTGTTTCCACATGCCGTCACTGCACTGTGCTCTTGTGAAAGACACCAATGGTTTTGCCTATGTCTTGTGATTAGCAATGGGTCAGACCATGGGAGATGCTCACCAGAGACTTCCTGAAAGGAAACAGATACAGACAGGAAGTAGTCGGCTGCTAGTGAAGTGATTACAAGAGGAGCCCGTCAAAAATAGACCGATAGACTCTTGGAACAGGAGGGGCCTTGACTATCATCCATTACCCAGTAACCATGGCAAATTCAAGATGAGTGGGGATCCTACCTTACTCCAGCCTGGGGCAGCTCTTACCATAGGAAATTGTCCAGAAGGAGGAGAACTTGGAGAACCTTCTCCGAAAGATGAAGGAGCAAAGTGATGGGTTCGAGGTTAGCTGTTAGCAGCCATGCTGGGAAATAGAAGAGAAACGGGTAACTTACAGCCAGGCCCACTGAGTCATCACCCCAACCTTTCAGACTGTTGTTATTACCAGTTTTAAGTTTACAGCTGTGGAGGCTGAGGCTTAGAGAGGTGAGGGGGCCTGTCCAGGGCTGTACAGGTGACAGAAGGTGGGCTTGAGATGGAGACAGATGCATCTCATTCCACTTTCTGACACCATCTCCCAGCATCTCTCGAGACATGTAAAATGCCCCCTTGCTTCCTAAACAAACTTCACCAAATAATCAGTTTAGAATCCCCTCCTGCCTCTCACCCCCATTCCACTTGCTTTTCAGGAGAGAAGTATGAGCTGCACGCAGGGACCGAGTCCACCCCCAGCGTCGTCGTGCACGTGTGCGACAGTGACATCGAGGAGGAGGAGGATCCAAAGACGTCCCCGAAGCCAAAAATCATTCAGACCCGACGTCCCGGCCCGCCGCCCTCCGTGTCCAACTGAGCTCACCACTTCGCCTCCAAGAAAATATCCGTCTACTCTTTACCATGCTTTTTTTTTTTTTCCTCCCTGTTGTTTGTTTGTCGAAAAAAAAAAAAATGCCTTTAAATCCCTGGGTGTTTGGTTGTTTGAAATTCCTTCGTTGTAATCAAGCCTCTCGGACAAAAGGGCTAGGAAAAGGTGATAAGTTTCCTGATCATATCATACCCACCGAGTATAATCCATTATTTAGGAGGTTCTAGGAAAAAAAAAAAAAAAAGTAGTATTTTCTTATTAAACAGTCAGCACAGCCTATATACCTTCATGCTCTCATGTGGATCCAAGCCGGAGACATCAGTGACAAATAGTTCCTGTGTTGTTTGTGAACCGTTCCAGTCCCAGTCCTGACGTGTGTGCATTGTTTTTTCTTCCTGGCCACTTAAGTAGGACCATAAGTAAACTTGACTTTGATTGCATGAGATTTCCCTATCTGGTCTCCCCAATCCTCTGCATCCCAACATTCCCAGGACATGCATGATCACCAGCATTTATTTTTGTGATTTGAGGATATACTATAAGTCACCGATTGTCAGCATCCAGTCATGTCCTATCTAGCTTAGCAAAATTCTCAGCATCCTCCAGCTTAACAAGTCTGGGTAATTGTCACTCTTTGGAGTCAAAGACTTCATAGCTCTGTGAAAATTCCTGGAGGAAAAACTGAGCTTGGCCCCAAAGATAACCCTCAGTAGATTTTGAAGATGATTCCCTTGTCAATCTTTCCCAACCTCCTTGGGGAGGCTTGTCCAGGGTGACAGAGATCGATTTCAGACAAACCTATTTATTACAAAAGTCTCATGGTGTCTGAACGATTGTTTTTTTTCTTCTCTTTGTATATTTGTACAAATGTTTCAGCTGTGCTTTTAAAAATCTGGATGTTTTTTATTTAGTGATTCTTCAGCCATTAGCTGCTTTAAAACATATGTGCATTGCTTATGAATGCATTCATATACTAATACAGGTAATCTGATAATATTACACTCTATTATGTATAATGCTGAATTTTGAAAGGGCACAAAACTTCTGTTGCCAATCTATAAACCGTTAGCCAACATCTTTGCTATCAAGACCGGTTGTTTTTAAATAAAGTGAAGAAGCAAGCGTCGGCTGCAGGCAGTTGGAATGCAGCTGAATCAACGTAGCAGCTGCTGAGCATGTTCAAAGGGAAAGATGGATCCATCAGTGTTTGTGCAAGTCCTGCTCAGGCAATGCTCGTCTTGCTCAAAAACGCATTTGTTTTTGTTACATGTGATTTTTCTATTTCTCTAGCCCAAAGTGCATTACAGAAGATACACCTATAGAACCATCACCTTCTGCTCAATGTGCCAGGCCTCATCTACTCCTGTACGTTCAGTGACTTTCTTTAGATGCAAATGTCAATTACAACGGAGAGGGGAAATACTGTCATTACCCAAGCCTCAGAAAAACACGCGAGAACAATAACACAGCCACCTGATGGAAGGATTGTTGTGGTTTTCGATTAAGGTGTATGTTAGTTTCATCAGAAACTGAAAACATTAGACTGATGACTCAGAAATAAAAGTCCGTTTTACTGTGAATATAGCAATATAGTACTGGGCACAGTACAGGTGAAACTGAGGACAGCGCTGCTTGTAAAATCCTGAGTTTCCATAAGAAAAACGAAGGCTCCTTTGAAAAATAAAATCTGAGGAGTATATAGTAAGCAAATGCTTTGACTTTCCTTTGCTGTGGAGGTTTTTGGTTTTTCATGGACAAATAAAGAGTAGACTTAATAGTGGAGAATGCTGCCCTCTAGTGGAGCAAGTTGAGAACTACAGGCGTCAGCCATTTTTTTATGCTGACTCAATCATTTGTGGGTTCTTTGACTTTTTAAACAACTCAGAATTTTCAGAAAAAGGCAGATTCTAGAGAAATCTGGATGAGAGAAACTATTTGGAAATGATTTTTCAGTGTTTCAAAACAGTTCCATCAGACGTTTCCAACCAACTTAAGTCAAAATTGAAATGACAATTGTGTGTCATCAAAAATAAAAACTCAGTGGAGTGTATGACCCAGGTGGTTAGTTTTGGCCACACTTATTGCAAAATGTCAATGTTAATCTATCTCAGATCAAGTAATTCTCTCATGAGATTGGGTTTGGGGAGGTGGAGAGAGGTACATATCCTAGGAGATGGGGAGGAAACAGACAAGACTCCCCTCCAAGCATCGTGAAAGTCAGAATTGCCTCAGTATCCCCCTGACCCACAGGATGCAAGCCTCTTCAGCACGACTTTAAGTTTGAAAAGTTTAACTGTGGAGGGGGAGGGGAAGATTCCCACCAACCGAATCATTTGTGCACGTGTATAGCTCAAAGAGCTTAGATTTCAAATATAACTGGTGAATGACTCTGGCCATGTAGTGTGATTTCTGTGTTGTCTGCCTGAACTGGATCTATCTGGTGGTTATTGTGGAAGAGGGAGACTCAGTCCATAGTCTTTCCAAGACGTTATCAAGAGATGAACTCAGCTCTTCCTGAAAGGGAAGGGGGAGGGGTGGGGTGGGGGGGGGGGGAGTGGGCAGAGCTGGTTGGCAGCGTGTCATGAAGGAAGGAGAATTTGAAGGGGTGGGTTGGGCTCTGATAAGGGGTCTGGGAGACACCCCTGTTTATTGTCATAGTTCAGCCAGCTTGGTCCTAAGTGTACACAGACTCTTTTAACATAATCCCCACTCTATTCTTTTCTTTAAAATGCTGTCATAGACCTGAAAGCTAAAGTCACTCAGTCATGTTGGACTCTTCATGACACCGTGACTACACATAGGATTTTCCATGGCATTCTCCAGGACAGTACTGGAGTGGGTAGCCTTTCCCTTCTGCAGGGGAATCTTCCCAACCCAGGGATCAAACCCAGGTCTCCCACATTGCAGTCAGATTCTTTGCCTGCTGACCCACCAGGAGAGCCGGTAATAGACCTGAAGCAGGCAGAAATGTACCACATGGAACACACCAAGCCCTATCATAAAATAAAACACGGGTACATCTCCTTCATGAGGATTAAAATCATCTGTTCATCAAATTATACCATTAAGAGAGTGAAAAGGAAAGCCTCAGAGTGGGGGAAGATAATTGTATTAATATTACCTATAATTGTTAAATAACTCACATCCAAAATGTAAAGAGAACTCCTACAAATCACTTAGGAAAAGAGACAACTCATTTGGTAAGAATGGTTAAGATGCTTAAATAGGTACTTTAAGTATACAGGCAATTCACACATACGCTATACCCCTGACATATCCCTACAGGCCTTAAACATTGAAATGTGTTCAACATCAATCCTCATCAGAGAAAGACCAGTCAGACCCTCAAAGAGGTACACTACACACCTATCAAAATTAGGTCTGAGGAGATATGAAGTCATGGTGTCAGTCAAGGCAGAGTATAACTGGTACCACCACCTGGGAGTACTGTTCAGTAATATTTACCAAGGCTAAACACAGACCGATCCAGGAGGGGTTCCCCTCCAAGACAGACACTCAGCAGATCTGAGTTTTCACATCCACTAATGGACTCATGTTCATACAAATTCGTGTGCCCAACACGCAGTGAGGCCAAACAGACTGAAACGTCGGAATCTGGAGCAGAGTAAGGTGCCATGCAGGGCCATGTGAGAAGAAGTAGCTCACACCTAAAAAGCTTTGAGCTCCCTGAAGGGTTTTGGCAAAGCACCTTTAAAAGCCAGGTGAGACACTTAGAGAAAGAACTTATAGTTGCCAAGGAGGAAGTATGGGGGAAAGAGATAGGGAGTTTGGAATTGACATGTACACACCATTGTATTTAAAATGGATAACCAACAAGGGCCTACTGTCCAGCACAGGGAACGCTGCTTACTGTTATGTGGCAGCCTGGATGGGAGGGGAGTTTGGAGGAGAATGGATACATGTATATGTATGGCTGAGTCCTTCTGCTGTCCTCCTGAAACTATCACATTGTTAATTGGCTGTGTGAAGTGAAGTCGCTCAGTCGTGTCCGACTCTTTGCAACCCCATGGACTGTAGCCTATCAGGCTCCTCCGTCCATGGGATTTTCCAGGCAAGAGTGCTAGAGTGGATTACCATTTCCTTCTCCAGGGGATCTTCCCGACCCAGGAATAGAACCCGGGTCTCCTGCATTGCAGGCTTTACTGTCTGAGCCACCAAAATAAAAGGTTAAAAATAAAAGCCTGGTGAGGGAGAGGGGTCACAGGATCTGTAATCAGCTCCTGCACAATTCTCTGATTGGTTGGTGGTAAGATAGCAGGGTGGTGTCACAGGGGTAAACACTATCAGTGCTTAGGCTCCAGGAGGCCTGGGGCTCTGTGCTCAGGGTCATCGAGTAGTTAACATCTTCCATTTGAGGGGGTGGGGGTGGGCAGCAGAGATTACGTCTGCAAAGCAACTCAGGAAGTGTGCATCAAGTACTATTATCTAGGTGCTTCAGAGACGAACTAAAGCAGAAGATAGGGGAGAAGGTCTGTCCTGAGAAAGCCGCGTGGGGTCCTGCACAGTTAGAGTTTTAGTTTTTTCTCTCTTCCCAAGTTGTTTAGAAGACCTTGCTGTGGGAAAGGGGGGACAGAGCAGGTGATGAAGAATGGTAAATCAGTGACGCAGGGAAACCTTCATTTAGCTGCGGGTACAGAGAGTCCCTGCCAGAAGCCACCATGCACAGCATTGCTGAACACTTGGCAGGCTCTCCCCTTAAATCTGCAATCTGAGAAAGGGAAATTTCCAAGCAAAAAGTTTGCTATCCAACTCATTCATCTGCTCCTTTCAAAAAGAGTCTGGTGAAGTGTTTTTGGAGTCGATTCAGGAGCTTTTAGATTTCTAAAAGGAAACTACATCTTAGGTTAATCGTGTGTGTGTGTGTGTGTGTGTGTGTGTGTGTGTGTGCGCGCGCGCGTGTGCGCGCGCACGTGTTACCAAGTGCCTTTGATTTAAGTTGGAAATAGGAAACCCAGAAAAGGCTGAAATGATTGAGATACTTTGTTCTGCCCTCCTTGGCTTTTTTGCACTATTTTCTATTCTCACCCAGTAACTGAGTTAGAAGATTTGGAGGGCTGGGCAGGAAGGATTGTGGGGCCTCTTGGACTAGTTGTAATTATTAATGAAATTATTGTTCCCCCAACAGAGTTTGGATTTGCCTGTGGGGTCATTTTTTCTAAAAGCAAGATCTATAGTTGTTTCTCCAGTGTGCCCAAGTTCAGATCCTGCTCTGCAGAGCCCATGTCCCGTGCTGCAGCAGGGCCTGGGGTGCAACTGCCACCCCAATGCCAGCCCTGGCCCCAGCTGCAGAGTGGCCCCATGGCCAAGTCCCCAAGACTAGCTTCCTGACCAGATGAAAGAGTATCCTAGTGGGTCCATCAGAGCCACATATGCTCATGAACACATGGATGGGGAGAAAGGTGTCTAGTTTTGACATAGGATATTTTCCAATAGCATCCCTGACAAAGGAAGCATGAAAGATACATTGAACAAGACCACGCAGGTCTCACTGCATTTTCACACTTGACTGATAGTTTGGTTTGTTGGAATGTCTTCTAGAGAGTGAAGGCAGCGCTCCACTGCTCTTCTAGCTTCTAGAAGCAACAGGTCATTCTCATTTCTGAATCTTGGATGGAACCTGTACTTCTTCCCTGGGTCCTTGTAGGACTGCTTTGTCCCAACTGTTTAGAAAATTCAGGTACTGGATTCCTAATGGGTCCTTTCAATCTACAACTCATATTCTGCTATTATGGACATTTTTCTTGAACTAATTACTTGAAACATCCCTACTCTTTATCTTTTATGTTCTCTCTTTTACAAGAGCCATTATTGGATCTTAGGTAACCTAAAATGATCTAATCTTTTCTTTCCTCTCACTCACTACAATTTTCTATCTCTTTGCCATTTTTGTTCCATACTCTGGGAAATTTGTTCCAACTTTCTCTTTAGCCTTTCTAGTCAATGGTTTCCTTCTATTAACGTGCATTTGATTTTTTTTTTTCATTCCTGAAATTTTTCTTTCTTGTGACAACCTGTTTTTTTTCGCTAATACAGTTTCTTCTCATCACTCTTGAGATATTTTTTGCTCATTTCTATGATTTTCTGCATTCTGTTTTCTTCCTGTTTCCTTTTTTGCTATTTACTTGATAATCCTCTCTCTCTTCAGAGAAGGCAATAGCACCTCACTCCAGTACTCTTGCCTGGAAAATCCCATGGATGGAGGAGCCTGGAAGGCTGCAGTCCATGGGGTCGCTGAGGGTCTGACACGACTGAGCGACTTCACTTTCACTTTTCACTTCCATGCATTGGAGAAGGAAATGGCAACCCACTCCAGTGTTTTTGCCTGGAGAATCCCAGGGACGGGGGAGCCTGGTGGGCTGCCATCTATGGGGTCGCAGAGAGTCGGACACGACTGACGTGGCTTAGCTTAGCTTAGCTCTCTCTTTCTGTCTCTCTCTTATGTTTGAGCAGTAGTTCTTGATAGGGAAAGATTTTGCCCCCAGGGGACCCTTTTGTCACAACTGGAGATTTGTGCTCCTAGTATGTGATAGCTAGAGGCCAAGGATGCTTCGCTGATAGCTCAGTTGGTAAAGAATCCTCCTGCAATGCAGGAAACCCCGGTTTGATTCCTGGGTCGGGAAGATCTGCTGGAGAAGGGATAGGCTACCCACTCCAGTATTCTTGGGCTTTCCTTGTGGCTCAGATAGTAAAGAATCTGCCTGCAATGTGGGAGACCTGGGTTTGATCCCTGGGTTGGAAAGATCCCCTGGAGAAGGGAAAGGCTACCCACTCCAGTATTCTGGCCTGGAGAATTCCATGGACTGTACAGTCCATGGGGTGGCAGAGTCGGACATGACTGAGAGACTTTCACTTTCACTTTCAAGGATGCTTCTAAGGAACTTACAATGCACAGAAGTGGCCCCAAATATCAAAAGTGCTAAGGCTGAGGGGTCACACAGAGGTGGACATGACTAAAGCGACTTAGCAGCAGCAAGGCTAAGAAACTCTGTGTTAGAAGTTCTCTCCCTGCTCCTGAGATGCTTGGTGCTTTGCTCATATTTTGGGTGAGACACTGAACATGTAATTGGATTGACTGTGTGGTTATAAGTGGAGCTTATTGACTCTGAACTTCACTGTAGGTTAACCTTGATGTCAGGGCTTTCAAACTCTGTCTTGCCTTCTTTTTTATAGACAATAGTACCTTATTTTTTAAATATATTTTTATGTTGTCTTGGACTGCTGTTGATTTACAATATTGTGTTAGTTTCAGGTATACAGCAAAGTTATCCACTTATACATAAACATGTATCTTTTTTTTTTTTTTCAAAATCTTATCCTATTTAGTTTATTGCATAATGTTGAGTATAGTTCCGCGTGCCATTTGGCAGGTCCTTGTTAAAAAGTCAGATGCGACTGAGTGACTGAACTGAACTATTGGTTATCTAGTTTAAATATAGTAGTGTATATGTGTCTAGCCCCCCATTTTTTGGAGTTTAGGAATAATTTAATTACATAATTATGGAGTTCAATACAACACAATAACCATTTTTCCTATTAGACTTTATTTTTTAAGAACAGTTTGAGATTTACGGAAAAGTCATGAAACAAATCCAGACAGTTTCTATAAATGCTGTTTGCAGCTTTCCCTACCATCGATTGCTTACATTAGTTAAGGTGCATTTGTTACAATTAATGAATCAATATTTAATGCATTATCATTAACTAAAATTCACAAGGAAGAGCCATCTAATCTGGAAGGCTGAAGTCTGGGGGCCAGGATTCTGGGAGTGGACAGAGAAGATCATCATTCAGTCTGCAAGCTGCCTTTGTACAGAGGGTGACACCTGCACCCCACCCCTGCCAGCCACTCACTCCAGTGGTACCCAGTACCCATTATGCCCCCAAATTTCTAGTTTCACTTCTTCAAGGAAGAGGAGGCTTAGATGAGCAAAGTTAAATAAATAGCCCAAAGCACTTAGCTGTCAGCTCTGGCCATCCATGTCCAGAGCCTATGGTTAACAAGACACCGCACCCAGCTCTTGTAGGGTGGGGTAACCATGGCCGGTGGCAACAGCTAATCCATCTGTCACCACTGGACCTGAGGAGTGGTAAAGTGTTGACACACATGCTGTGTGGTTTGATCCCACTTAATGCCCACGAGCCACCAGATGATGCCGCAAGTGAAAGATCTAACACCCAATAGATGCTGGGGATGACACCAAGTGGGAAACCCTCCAGGGCCTCAGGATGCTTCCACATCACTATCTGGCCCTGTTCTGCGACCTACAGTGCCCCACTCTACATCTGTCACCAGCTCGGTCATCTAATGTTGTTTCTGGCCCCAGAAGGGTAAGCAGAACTTTCTTTGTTAGGTCTCTTGTCATGCTTTCTTTCTGGAACTGGACAGTGGGAGTTGGCACTGGTCCCTGGATTCATAGATTCCCTCATTAGAAAGAAGTGTGAGAAATACGGGTTCAGTCTCTGAAAGCTCAGACAGGTTCGTGGTTGATCTAGGCAGGGCCCCACAGGGAGCAAACCAAGTCACAAATACTGGGGGGAATCATAACAAAGTAAGCGTGAGCCGCACATGCAAACGTGTACAATGCGAGTTGAGTTATTTGGAGGTTAAGGAGTGACTAGGCAAGGCCTCGTACTAGGGGTCTGGCTGTAATTTGATGCCGCCTCACCATGGTTGTCCTTTTCAGCACAAATACCATTGGGGACATGGCAGCTTAAGCACCCAGGACATTCCGGGTCCTGTCGCTAGGTGGCCTTCCCAGGATGGCCACAAAGATTTAAAGAATTTTCTTATAGATGTTGGCACAGTCTGAGAAGATCAGTCTGGGGGATCCTAAAAAACATGGGGATCTGTCTGCCCCTTACCTGCTGTCCGAGCCAGCTTGCCTGGCATGCACTTAGCCCTTTGCTTCCTTCCTCGCCCTCTTTTTACCCTTCCTGCACCTTGGAAGATAAACATTTGAGCCCACTCCTATTTGTAGTTTCATTGCAGGCCTTCAAACTCTCCGTGTCTGAAGATAAGAGCCAATCACTGAGAATATTTCTTATTCTCTCAGGTGCTTTGTAATGGAGTTTTTTAGTGGGAAGATTATTTTTGATTGGCATATAATTGCTTTACAATGCTGTGTCATTTTCTGCTCTACAACAACATGAATCAGCTATCCATGCATGTGTGCTCAGCCACTCATGCAGTCGTGTCCAACTCTTTGTGACCCCATGGACTGTAACCCACCAGGCTCCTCTCTCCATGAGATTTTCCAGGCAAGAATACTGGAGTGGGTTGCCAGGGGATCTTCCCAACCAGGGATCAAACCCGAGGCTCTTGTGTGTATACATATATCCCCTCCTTCTTGAGCCTCCTTCCTACTCACCCCCATCCCACCCCTCTAGATCATCACATCACTGAGCTGAATTCCCTGTGCTATACACTATACAGCAACTTCTCACTAGCAATCTAATTTACACATGGTGGTGTATATATGTCAATGGGACTGTCTTAATTTGTCCCACCCTCCCCTCCCCCAACTCCAGGTCCACAATTTTGTTCTCTATGTCTGCACTGTCCTGCCTATAGGTTCCTGGAGTTTTATGCGAACAGGTTTCAAAGTGCTGCCAAATCTTACATGAGCTACTTCTATCAGTTCTTAAGCAGTCCTGCCATCAAGAAAGCTCGTGCTAGGTAACTAGTATGTAATCCTTCTGTTTTATTTAGGACTGGATTCTCTTACTAAACCTCTGGGAAGGGAAATGGGCTCTTTCAGTGGTTTTTTGTGTGTATATTATAGTTGTATGGTTACATGACTGCCCCCCAAGCTCCTCCTCCCCTGCCCCCACCACACAGACACACACACATCCCTCAATAAGCTCCTGGCAAACGTTTTAAGTGCAAGGAACTTGCCTTTTCCTCCTTAGCTTGACCCACAGCACATGATCCCACTCTGAGCATCTATTAGGTGATCAATAAATCTTAGATGAAGGAATTGGGTGAAAAAATCAGATGATTTGGAAACCCCAGTGATATACACAGACCTTGTAATAAAACCAGAAGGAACTTTATACAAGACAATGTGAAAACTGTCCACCCTTAATGAAGAATTAAATACCTGGCTCCTTGACCTATTCTCCCAGACTCCTTGATTGCAATCTCAATCAGATGGGAGAAAAAGACTTTCATTCATTTACTTAAAAAACATTTACTGAGAACCTACTCTGTTCCAGGCACTGTAATAGGCTTTGGGAAAATGAGGTATCTTGGTGAAAAAGACAATCCAAGTTCCTGCCCTAACTGAGCTTACTTTTTAAGGTATTTAGCGGTTGGAAAGTGTTATGGACAGAAATGTGTCCCCTTCGCAATCCATATGTAGAAGTCTTATGTGACTGTATTTAATGGCGAGGGTTTTACAGAGATAATTAATATTCACTAAGGTCAAGAGAATGGGGCCTTAATCTGATAGGACTAGTGTCCTTGTAAGAAGAGGAAGACACGCCAGAGATCTCTGTCTCTTCCCATACACAGAAAAGGCCATGTGAGCACATGACAAGAGGGTGGCCATTTTTAAGCAAAGATGAGGGATCCCACCAGAACTGAACACTGCTGGCACCTTGACCTGGGAATTTAAGCCTTCATAACTAAGACAAAATAAATTTCCATTGTCTAAGCCACCCAGCTTGTAGAATTTTGTTATGGCAGCCTAGGTTGACTAGCACACAAAGCATCAGCAGTTATGGTGACAAGATAGGAGAGGAGGAAAGAAAGAAAATTGCTCACTGGACAGAAATACTGAATTATTGTGATCATCAATTCAAATTCTTGCTATTTAACAATTTAAGATTATTCCTTGGGACTGGCTTACGCTCTGCACTCCCAATGCAGGGGGCCCAGATTCCATCCCTGGTCAGGAAATCAGATCCCGCTTGCTGCAGCTAAGAGTTAGCATGCGGCAACTAAAGATCTTGCATGCAGTGATGAAGGGTGAAGACACTACATGACACAATCAAGAACCAGTGCCAAATAAATAAGTACGTTTTTTTTTTTAATTACTCCTAGTTTTTAGGGATTCCAGTAAAGGAAAATCTACTTAGCCTGAGACTTCTCCTAATGATTACCTGGCTTTCTCAACCCTGTCTAAAGCTTTTAACTACATGGTTATAGTCAGTGTTTCTACCCCATGAGACTCAGAGCTTTCTTCAAAGCAAGGCTCAGCCTAGTTCATATGCCAGCTGCTGCTGCTGAGAGTCTGGCCCAAATATAGCTGCATCCCTCTTAGGGATTTCTCACTTCTCCTGTGAACTTCAATTCCCAGTCCTGGTTTTAATTGGACATCTGAGTAATTTATTTCCATATATGAGCAGCCTGTCTGCTGTCTTTCCGAATCACGGAGACAGTCTGCCCTCTCTTATCTCTTATTAGGTAAGCATGTACCCCAATCAACTGTGACATAGACTGGTCCCTACTCTCACAGCTAAACCCACTTGGGGTGTTTGTATTTGTTATCTATTTCCACTTAATAAGTTACTGCGAAGTTAGTGGTTTGAGCAACTCACATATATGATTTCATTTCCGTGGGTCGAGAATCCAGCTTAGCTACTTCGGGGCTACTCACAAGGCTGGGTCAGGTGGTCTCACCTGGAAGCTTGACTGAGGAAAGATCACACTCAAGCTCACTCAGGTTATTGTTAGAATGCTATTCCTTAAGGGCGGCTGGACTGAAGGGCCTCCACAGTCTGCTGGCTACTGTCAGAGATCACTCTCAGTCCCTTGCCGCACTGGCCTCTCCAACAAGTCCATTTACTTCAGCCAACCATGAAGGCCAAGGAGGCAAATACAGTCTGCTTACAAGACAGAGGTGGCAATCTCCTGTAACCTAGTGATCAGAATGACATCCCACCATCTTTCCCATTGTTCTATTGATCAGGAGTGAGTCACCAAGGTCCAGACTGCTCAAGATGGGGCAGTGGGGGGTGGGTGGGATGACTACAAGAGGATGTGGGTGGCATCAGGGTCCACTTTAGAAGCTACCTTCCACAGGGCAGGTGAGTGGGAAAGGAGTGAGTCTGAGCCAATAGTCATCTCTACATTTTTTACAGATCCCTGAAAGAACTATAGAGTCTTGTCGCAAGATCACAGGTGCAAGGCCTTGTACCAAGGCAACAGAAGAGGAGCCCAGAACCACGGTCACCTCTGAAACTGACTGAGCCCCTTTGCAAAAAAACCCCAAATCATCACCAGCAGGCTTTCTGCCCCTAACTTAGACCAAAATGCCTACCTCATTGCTCACCCTTTAGTGTCCTAACCAATCACCTAATGCTAACCTTCCAACAGGAATTTTGTCTTGAAATTATAAAAACTGGCTATATGAAAAGTTGAGCCTGGCTGCTCTTTTAACAGTGTCCTGTTGACTCTCCCTGGCCTGTCAGGAGGTCAGTCCACTGTGTTCTCGGTGCCCACATTATCTCTGCTCTTTGTTCTTAATAAACTCACTCCTTTCTGCAATATTCAGTGTCTGGGAATTTTTTTCCAACTCATGTTCAGACTGCCATAACAAGAACTATTTATTTTCTTATTTCTTAAGAAAAAATCTAGAAAGGTGATACTGATTTCTGATCAACTCTTTAGAAGTTATGTCAATTCTGACTATGAAACAACTCCGCATTTCTTTTTTTAATATAAATTTATTTATTTTAATTGGAGGCTAATTACTTTACAATATTGTATTGGTTTTGCCATACATCAACATGAATCCACCACGGGTGTACACATGTTCTCCATCCTGAACCCCGCTCCCACCTCCCTCCCCATACCATACCTCTGGGTCATCCCAGTGCACCAGCCCTGAGTGTCCTGTATCATGCATCGAACCTGGACTGGCAATTCATTTCACATATGATATTATCCATGTTTCAATGCCATTCTCCCAAATCATCCTACCCTCACCCTCTCCCACAGAGTCCAAAAGACTGTTCTATACATCTGTGTCTCTTTTGCTGTCTCACATACAGGGTTATCATTACCATCTTTCTAAATTCCATGTATATGCATTAGTATACTGTATTGGTGTTTTTCTTTCTGGCTAACTTCTTTCTGTATAATAGGCTCCAGTTTCATCCACCTCATTAGAACTGATTCAAATGTATTCTTTTTAATGTCTGAGTAATACTCCATTGCGTATATGTACCACAGCTTTCTTATCCATTTGTCTGCTGATGGTCATCTAGGTTGCTTCCATGCCCTGGCTATTATAAACAGTGCTGCAATGAACATTGGGGTACACGTGTCTCTTTCAATTCTGGTTTCCTCGGTGTATATGGCCAGCAGTGGGATTGCTGGGTCATAAAGCAGTTCTATTTCCAGTTTTTAAGGAATCTCCACACTGTTCTCCATAACAGCTGTACTAGTTTGCAATCCCACCAACAGGGTAAGAGGGTTCCCTTTTCTCCACACCCTCTCCAGCATTTATTGCTTGTAGACTTTTGGATAGCAGCCATTCTGACTGGCGTAAAATGGTACCTCATTGTGGTTTTGATTTGCATTTCTATGATAATGAGTGATGTTGAGCATATCTTCATGTGTTTGTTAGCCATCTGTATGTCTTCTTTGGAGAAATGTCTGTTTAGTTCTTTGGCCCATTTTTTGATTGGGTCGTTTATTTTCCTGGAATTGAGTTGCAAGAGTTGCTTGTATATTTTTGAGATTAATTCTTTGTCAGTTGCTTCATTTGCTATTATTTTCTCCCATTCTGAAGGCTGTCTTTTCACCTTGCTTATAGTTTCCTTTGTTGTGCAGAAGCTTTTAATGTTAATTAGGTCCCATTTGTTTATTTTTGCTTTTATTTCCAATATTCTGGGAGGTGGGTCAGAGAGGATCCTGCTGTGATTTATGTCGGAGAGTGTTTTGCCTATGTTCTCCTCTAGGAGTTTTATAGTTTCTGGTCTTATGTTTAGATCTTTAATCCATTTTGAGTTTATTTTTGTGTATGGTGTTAGAAAGTGTTCTAATTTCATTCTTTTACAAGTGGTTGACTATTTTTCCCAGCACCACTTGTTAAAGAGATTGTCTTTTCTCAATTGCATATTCTTGCCTCCTTTCTCAAAGATAGGTGTCCATAGGTGCATGGATTTATCTCTGGGCTTTCTATTTTGTTCCACTGATCTATATTTCTGTCTTTGTGCCAGTACCATACTGTCTTGATGACTGTGGCTTTATAGTAGAGCCTGAAGTCAGGCAGGTTGATTCCTCCAGTTCCATTCTTCTTTCTCAAGATTGCTTTGGCTATTTGAGGTTTTTTGTATTTCCATACAAATTGTGAAATTATTTGTTCTAGCTCTGTGAAAAATACCATTGGCAGCTTGATAGGGATTGCTTTGAATCTATAGATTGCTTTGGGGTAGTATACTCATTTTCACTATATTGATTCTTCTGATCCATGAACACGGTATATTTCTCCATCTATTGGTGTCCTCTTTGATTTCTTTCACCAGTGTTTTATAGTTCTCTATATAGAAGTCTTTTGTTTCTTTAAGTAGATATACTCCCAAGTATTTTATTCTTTTCGTTGCAATGGTGAATGGAATTGTTTCCTTAATTTCTTTTTCTACTTTCTCATTATTTATTAGTGTATAGGAATGCAAGGGATTTCTGTGTGTTGATTTTATATCCTGCAACTTTACTATTTTCATTGATTAGCTCTAGTAATTTTCTGATGGTTTTCTATGTAGAGGATCATGTCATCTGCAAACAGTGAGAGTTTTACTTCTTCTTTTCCAATTTGGATTCTTTTTATTTCTTGTTCTGCTCTGATTTCTGTGGCCAAAACTTCCAAAATTATGTTGAATAGTAGTGGTGAAAGTGGGCACCCTTGTCTTGTTCCTGACTTTAGGAGAAATGCTTTCAATTTTTCACCATTGAGGATAATGTTTGCTGTGGGTTTGTCATATATAGCTTTTATTATGTTGAGGTATGTTCCTTCTATTCCTGCTTGCTAGAGAGTTTTTTTTTTTTATCATAAATGGATGTTGAATTTTGTCAAAGGCTTTCTCTGAATCTATTGAGATAATCATATGGCTTTTATTTTTCAGTTTGTTAATGTGGTGTATTACATTGATTGATTTGAGGATATTGAAGAATCCTCGCATCCCTGGGATTAAGCCCACTTTGTCATGATGTATGATCTTTTTAATGTGTTGTTGGATTCTGATTGCTAGAATTTTGTTAAGGATTTTTGCATCTGTGTTCATCAGTGATATCGGCCTGTAGTTTCCTTTTTTGTGGCGTCTTTGTCAGGTTTTGGTATTAGGGTGATGGTGGCCTCATAGAATGAGTTTGGAAGTTTACCTTCCTCTGCAATTTCTGGAAGAGTTTGAGTAGGATAGGTGTTAGCTCTTCTCTAAATTTTTGGTAGAATTCAGCTGTGAAGCCATCTGGATCTGAGCTTTTGTTTGCTGGAACATTTCTGATTACAGTTTCAATTTCCGTGCTTGTGATGGGTCTGTTAAGATTTTCTATTTCTTCCTGGTTCAGTTTTGGAAAGTTGTACTTTTCTAAGGATTTGTCCATTTCTTCCAAGTTGTCCATTTTATTGGCATATAATTGCTGATAGTAGTCTCTTATGATCCTTTGTATTTCTATGTTGTCTGTTGTGATCTCTCCACTTTCATTTCTAATTTTATTGATTTGATTTTCTCCCTTGGTTTCTTGATGAGTCTGGCTAATGGTTTATTAGTTTTATTTATCCTCTCAACACATTTCTTATACATATTAGCCACAGCCACTTGAATGACAGACAGGTGCATGCATGCAGGCCGTCCCTTCAATCATGTCTGACTCTTTCTGTGATTGTAGCCTACCAGGCTCCTCTGTTCATGGGAATTCTCCAGGCAAGAATACTTGAGTGGGTTGCCATGCCCTCCTCCAGGGGATCTCTCTGACCCAGTGATCAAACCCACATCTCTTATGTCTCCAGCATTGGCGGGTGGGCTCTTTACCACTAGTGCCACCTGGGAAGCCCCAGAACTTACATAGTGTCTGTCAAACACCACTCTTCCTGTCTTGGGAAATAGACAAACCCATCGAGACTTCTCTCTGGGGGTTCCACCTGGCAATACAGGAGACCCTGGAGATACAGGTTCAGTCCCTGTGTCAGAAAGATCCCCTGGAGGAGGGCATGGCTACCAACTCCAGTATTTTTGCCTGCAGAATCCCACGGACAGAGGAGCCTGATGGGCTATAGTACATGAGCTCACAAAAGAGTTGGACACAACTGAGCAACTGAGCATGCACCCATATGCACATTTTGACTCCTCAAGTCAGAAACTAAGAAATGACCTCTGACTCCTTCCTCTCTCACACTCTGCCTTCATTGAGTGAAATATCAATAATTATGCTAAGTTATGTAGAAGGGGACCTACATGGCCATCAGGTAGTTATTTGGAGATGATAAAGGTGGGACAACAAGAGTATTCCCATATAATCTGGGTAAATTAATTTATCTCCCTAAGATCTAATTTTCTTTACTGAAAAGGAAGGGATAATACTGGGAGACATATGTCAAAGAGATGTGAGAATCAAATTAAATGACATCTGTAAAATGCTTAGATTATTGTTTTACATCTTGGGAGTCTTCTGTACCTTATCTACCATGCCAGCTATCAGAGAACCATAAGGAGACTGTTTTATTTGTTCACTGACTCAAATCTCCTCTCTCTCACATTTTAGATGCCAAAAATCTAAACACACATTTCTCCAATCTCTCTTGTAGCTGGGGGTACCCAGGGAACACAGTTCTTGGAAAGCTTCAAGTCTTTTGATAAGAATCTCTTTCTTTCTATATGAAGGATTCAGTATCTGCTACTTGCATGCATGAAGTTGCAAGCATGTAGCTGAATCCCAACACATGAAGGATGGTGGAATGGAAAGAGTTTGTGTTCCTGAAGACACTGTCAAAGAGCAAAACCAATACCAGCAACCTTCAGGCTTCTTGCCATCTAAAAGAAAGACACCTCTATGAGTACTTTGTTATTTGCAGTTGAAAGTATGCCGAACAGATACCTGTTTCAATACGCTGGAACACAAATATCTGAAAATTTAAGACAAAAACTTTGGCGAAGGTCACAACTTCTGTATCACTGTATCAATCCAAGATTTGAAATTTTGTCTTCTTCCATATTGAATAACTTCTTGTAGATGGTATGGTAGACTTAAAAAATATTCAAAACCTCAAAGTTGAGAGCTATGTTTTATTGAGCAGGAAGTTTTAGGACTTCAGGTCTGAGAGGCAGCATCTTAAATAACCCTGAGAGAATGGCTCCAAGGAGGTGAGGGGGAGAGATTATATAGAAGTTTTGAAACAAAGGGCAGGAATCTGAACATCAAAAGATTATTGCTAATTAAAGGAAAACCAGGTATTCTAACTTAAGGAATTTAGTGCTTTTCTATGTGTGGGAAGATGCAAGAATCTTGGTTCACTGAAATCTTTCCTTTGATATACATGCTAAGTCACTTCAGTCATTTCTGACTCTATGCAACACTATGGACCATAGCCCTCCAGGCTCCTCTATCCATGGGATTCTCCAGGCAAGAATACTGGAGTGTGTTGCCATGCCCTCCTCCAGGGGATCTTCCTGACCCATGAATCGAACCTGCATCTCTTGTGTCTCCTGCATTGGCAGGCAGATTCTTTAAACGAGGGTCACCTGGGAAAAAGTGAAAGTGAAAGTCACTCCGTTGTGTCTGACTCTTTGCGGCCCCATGGACTGCAGCCCTCCAGGCTCCTCTGTCCATGGAATGCCCCAGGCAAGAATACTGGAGTGGGGAATCTTCCTTATTCTTCTCCAGGGGATCTTCCCAACCCAGGGATCAAACCCAATCTCCCACATTGCAGGTGGATTCTTTACCATCTGAGTCACTAGGGAAGACCAAGAATATAAGAGTGGGTAACCTATCCAGGTTACCTATCCAGGAACTCCCCAGGTCATTAGGTGCCCAATATGCTACTGGAGATCAGTGGAGAAATAACTCCAGAGAGAATGAAGGGATGGAGCCAAAGCAAAAACAATACCCAGTTGTGGATGTGACTGGTGATAGAAGCAAGATCCGATGCTGTAAAGAGCAATATTGCATAAGAACCTGGAATGCCAGGTCCATGAATCAAGGCAAATTGGAAGAGGTCAAGCAAGAGATGGCAAGGGTGAACGTCAACATTCTAGGAATCAGCGAACTAAAATGGACTGGAATGGGTGAATTTAACTCAGATGACCATTATATCTACTACTGAGGGCAGGAATCCCTCAGAAGAAATAGAGTAGCCATCATGGTCAACAAAAGAGTCTGAAATGTAGTACTTGGATGCAGTCTCAAAAACGACAGAATGATCTCTGTTCGTCTCCAAGGCACACCACTCAATATCACAGTTATCCAAGTCTATGCCCCAACCAGTAATGCTGAAGAAACTGAAGTTGAACGGTTTTATGAAGACCTACAAGACCTTTTAGAACTAACACCCCAAAAGTTGTCCTTTTCATTATAGGGGACTGGAATGCAAAAGTAGGAAGTCAAGAAACACCTGGAGTAACAGGCAAATTTGGCCTTGGAATGCAGAATGAAGCAGGGCAAAGACTAATAGAGTTTTGTCAAGAAAATGCACTGGTCATAGCAAACACCCTCTTGCAACAACACAAAAGAAGACTCTACACGTGGACATCACCAGATGGTCAACACTGAAATCAGATTGATTATATTCTTTGCAGCCAAAGATGGAGAAGCTCTATACAGTCAACAAAAACAAGACTAGGAGCTGACTGTGGCTCAGATCATGAGCTCCTTATTGCCAAATTCAGACTCAAATTGAAGAAAGTAGGGAAAACCACTAGACCATCCAGGTATGACCTAAATCAAATCCCTTATGATTATACAGTGGAAGTGAGAAATAGATTTAAGGGCCTAGATCTGATAGACAGAGTGCCTGATGAACTGTGGAATGAGGTTCGTGACATTATACAGGAGACAGGGATCAAGAACATCCCCATGGAAAAGAAATGCAGAAAAGCAAAATGGCTGTTTGGGGAGGCCTAACAAATAGCTGTGAAAAGAAGAGAAATGAAAAGCAAAGGAGAAAAGGAAAGATATAGGCATCTGAATGCAGAGTTCCAAAAGAATAGCAAGGAGAGATAAGAAAGCCTTCTTCAGCGATCAATGCAAAGAAATAGAGGAAAACAAGAGAATGGGAAAGACTAGAGATCTCTTCAAGAAAATTAGAGATACCAAGTGAACATTTCATGCAAAGATGGGCTCAATAAAGGACAGAAATGGTATGGACCTAACAGAAGCAGAAGATATTAAGAAGAGGTGGCAAGAATACATGGAAGAACTGTACAAAAAAGATCTTCACAACCCAGATAATCATGATGATGGGATCACTAATCTAGAGCCAGACATCTTGGAATGTGAAGTCAAGTGGGCCTTGACTACGAACAAAGCTAGTAGAGGTGATGGAATTCCAGTTGAGCTGTTTCAAATCCTGAAAGATGATGCTGTGAAAGTGCTGCACTCAATATGCCAGCAAATTTGGAAAATTCAGCAGTGGCCACAGGACTGGAAAAGGTCAGTTTTCATTCCAATCCCAAAGAAAGGCAATGCAAAAGAATGTTCAAATTACCACACAATTGCACTCATCTCACATGGTAGTAAAGAAATGCTCAAAATTCTCCAAGCCAGGCTTCAGCAATACGTGAACCATGAACTCCCTGATGTTCAAGCTGGTTTTAGAAAAGGCAGGGGAACCAGAGATCAAATTGCCAACATCTGCGGGATCATGGAAAAAGCGAGAGAGTTCCAGAAAAACATCTATTTCTGCTTTATTGACTATGCCAAAGCCTTGACTGTGTGGATCACAATAAACTGTGGAAAATTCTGAAAGAGATGGGAATACCAGACCACCTGACCTGCCTCTTGAGAAATCTGTATGCAGGTCAGGAAGCAACAGTTAGAACTGGACATGGAACAACAGACTGGTTCCAAATAGGAAAAGGAGTATGTCAAGGCTGTATATTGTCATCCTGCTTATTTAACTTATATGCACAGTACATCATGAGAAACGCTGGACTGGAAGAAACACAAGCTGGAATCAAGATTGCTGGGAGAAATATCAATAACCTCAGATATGCAGATGACACCACCCTTATGGCAGAAAGTGAAGAGGAACTAAAAAGCCTCTTGATGAAAGTGAAAGAGGAGAGTGAAAAAGTTGGCTTAAAGCTCAACATTCAGAAAATGAAGATCATGGCATCCAGTCCCATCACTTCATGGGAAATAGATGAGGAAACAGTGGAAACAGTGTCAGACTTTATTTTTCTGGGCTTCAGAATCACTGCAGATGGTGACTGCAGCCATGAAATTAAAAGACGCTTACTCCTTGGAAGAAAAGTTATGACCAACCTAGATAGTATATTCAAAAGCAGAGACATTACTTTGCCCACTAAGGTCCGTCTAGTCAAGGCTATGGTTTTTCCTGTGGTCATGTATGGATGTGAGAGTTGGACTGTGAAGAAGGCTGAGCTCCGAAGAACTGATGCGTTTGAACTGTGGTGTTGGAGAAGACTCTTGAGAGTCCCTTGGACTGCAAAGAGATCAACCCTGGGATTTCTTTAGAAGGAGTGGCTAGAGCTGAAACTCTGGTACTTTGGCCACCTCATACGAAGAGCTGACTCATTGGAAAAGACTCTGATGCTGGGAGGGACTGGGGGCAGGAGGAGAAGGGGACGACTAAGGATGAGATGGCTGGATGGCATCACGGACTCAATGGACATGAGTCTGAGTGAACTCCGGGAGTTGGTGATGGACAGGGAGGCCTGGCGTGCTGCAATTCATGGGGTCGCAAAGAGTCGGACATGACTGAACGACTGAACTGAACTGAACTGAACCTATCCCTTCGGAGAAGGCAATGGCACCCCACTCCAGTACACTTGCCTGGAAAATCCCATGGACAGAGGAGCCTGGTAGGCTGCAGTCCATGGGGTCGTGAAGAGTCACACACGACTGAGCGACTTCACTTTCCCTTTTCACTTTCATGCACTGGAGAAGGAAATGGCATCCTGCTCCAGTGTTCTTTCCTGGAGAATCCCAGGGACGGGGGAGCCTGGTGGGCTGCCGTCCACTGGGATGCACAGAGTTGGACACGACTGAAGCGACTTAGCAGCAGCAGCAGCCTATCCCTTCTCCAGGGCATCTTCCCAACCCAGGAATTGAACCAGGGTCTCCTGCACTGCAGGCAGATTCTTTACCAACTGAGCTACCAAGGAAGCGTCACCTGGGAAGCCCTCCTTTGATATGCACCTCAGTTATCTGGCGGCAGTATCCTGTTTTCACATCCTGAATTTCCTCAAGGCTCACCATAGGGAGTGGCTACAGTCTAATGGCTGCTAGATGGCAGGTATTCTTTCCTTCCTGAGTTTCCTCAGGGTTCACCAACTCACCTTCAGTGATGGCTGCAATCACTGATGACTATAGCATTCTTTGTTTACTGATTTGGCAAGAAATATTCCATTTCTTAGGATAAATGGAGGGAAATTGTGTGGGCTTTATATGTTCCATTTGTTCTTGTATTAATTTAATACACTTACTTTAAAACCATATTCCTGACAGTGAAAAGAGCTCTGCATATTCCAGGCTCTACGATAATGCCAAAGAAGCACTGAAAGTAAAAAAGGAAGGTGGGAGCAGAAAAAAGGCAGAGCCTCTGATAAAGACAAGGAACAGAAAAATGGAGATAAGTCTATTGATACAACTGTGTGTAATATCAGACTTGAATTTCCAAAGTTTTTACAGTATTGATCATAGACTCTGCCTACAGTAATAAATTTATTATAAGACTTTTTCATGACTCTGACTCTTTCTAAGAATTCCCAAAAGTGATATAGTAGGAGCATAGGAGACATGTATGGGCTTCCCCAGTGGCTCACTGGTAAAGAATTCACCAGCCAATGCAGGGGATATGGGCCTTATCCCTGGCCCAGGAAGATCCCACATGCTGTGGGGTGACTAAGCCTGTGCACCGCAACTACTGAAGCCTATTCACCCTAGAGCCTGTGCTCTGCAATAAGAGAAACTACCACTGTGAGAAGCCCACACACCACAACTAGAGAAAAAGCCTGCACAGCAATGAAGACCCAGCACAGCCAAAAATACATAAAGAAAATTATATATTAAAAAGGGAGAGAGACATGTATGTAGATATTAAGCAGGCAAATATAGTGTCAGAATTTAATTTTGGGGGCTCCAAAATCACTGCAGATGGTGACTGCAGCCAGGAAATTAAAAGACGCTTACTCCTTGGAAGAAAAGTTATGACCAACCTAGATAGCATATTCAAAAGCAGAGACATTACTTTGCCAACAAAGGTCCGTCTAGTCAAGGCTATGGTTTTTCCTGTAGTCATGTATGGATGTGAGAGTTGGACTGTGAAGAAAGCTGAGCACCGAAGAATTGATGCTTTTGCACTGTGGTATTGGAGAAGACTCTTGAGAGTCCCTTGGACTGCAAGGAGATCCAACCAGTCCATTCTGAAGGAGATCAGCCCTGGGATTTCTTTGGAGGGAATGATGCTGAAGCTGAAACTCCAGTACTTTGGCCACCTCATGCGTATTTACTAAAGTTTAGCTAAAGTACTGATAACATAGCCACAGTATGGTCACTAGAAATTTTACAATTCTCACTATATTTTTATCAGAGAATATCACTCCAGAACATGATAGCTCTCATTAGCCATGTGTGGCTCAATTTCATTTACTGGATTGAAAGAATTGAGTCTAAACAGACAGTGATAGGGTGTGGATGTTTCCACATGGAGGACAGAGAGGTTAAAAAAGATGGGTCTAAGCAGAAAGTAGGTATGATTCTGACAAGTGAAGAGCATGCTTATGTAGATACCTGAGGGTCTGGATGGATGGAAGAAAAGGGGAAATCCTTAAAGAAGACAGTAGCTCCAAAGCTGTGTTTAAGCCTTGGTGAAATTCCATCTGGGGCCCATTCTATCCATTTCATTGGGTATTTTCTGCTTCTTGTACTGTTTTTTCACCTCATTCACCTTCTCAGGGATGCTTGGTCTTCATGAACTATTTTTCTTGGCTGTTTCCTCCAGTCCCTGCCATGTCTCCCAGTGTGATGAAGGAATTTAAGGACTTGGGGCCACTGCTAAAGAATTCTAGTCGCAAGGTGGGTAAATGGAATCAGAATGACAAATGTTTTCCTGCTCAGCAAAGACCTAATCAGTTAACTCAACATGGAGCTCCTGAACTCGTCTTGAAATGAGCTGCTAAGAGAACCTCATCCATCTTCTGTTTGAAGCCTTCAAGGTCTTCATCCCCTGTGATATATTGTCAGTTTCCATTAAAAGCCCAGAGTCACATGGCACTTACTCTCTGAAGAACCTTGGCTGTGCTGGAGAAACCCATTAAATGAACAAGTCAGCAGAGCTTTAATAAACAATCAGATTAACAGCCCGGTAGGAGAGTTACAATCCCACAAGCAATAGATTTAAAGCCCCACTAGTCCCGAGTTGTGGGTCAGCAGAAGCATTTGCCTCCAAATGTTTTTTGGGCAAAGAGCCATTATATTACCTGGTGGTCTCGGTGTGGGTTCTTTTTCCATTTAGTTATTTTGAAAGTATCAAAAAAGGCAATTTCCAGATGACAGGACTTTGTGTTTTATAATGTTTGTGAGCCAAACCCCAAACCTTCCACATTTCTAAAATTAATGGAGCAAAAAAGAAAATACATGTACTTGGGGGTAGAACCACTGGTCATATTTGAAGGATGAATGCCCTAAGTAGAGAGGTCTCCTGGCAAGCACTTCTCCCTGTCTTTGAAGGAGAAAATGAGTTATTCCAAGGCTGTCAAGGCTTCAGCCAGCTTAGCTAGCATAAAGGAGAGCCAAACAGTCACTCAAACACTAAACCCTGAACGCAAGAAGAAAGATTTCTCCCACCTCAATGAAAAGTCAGTTGGTGAATATCCACCAAGAGGGTCACATAGATGACAACCTGGAATTGCAGGAAAGCCCATCCACAGAGGTGTAGAAAGCTTAGAGCACATCTCTCTCGTCTGTAGACAGCCTCTGGGAATGCAGAACCAAGAGTCAGAACATGGAGTGCTGTGGCTGAGTGTTGCTAAGGAAACTCACCTATCTCAAGAGGGATTTCCCTGGCTGGGAGCTACTTGGGAATGTCAGCCAAGCCACGGCTGGGTAAGAACTCACCCTGGGAAAAGTGGCCAGATGCTGCCAAGGAAGAATGTAGGGATCCACTGACTCACTCAGTAAGAAAGACAGTGATACCCAGATGCTGGTGAAATCATTCACTTGAAGAGTGCAGTCAGTGTTTGAATCCAGGTTCCAGTGTTGGGTTCTAGGATTTGGCCAGTCCATTTCCATCTCCCTCCTGCTGTCTATGACATGGCCACTATGTCACACAGTAGATGCCATGGTTTACTTTTCCCAAAACTGTTGCTATATCTATCTATCTATCTATCTATCTATCTATCTATCTATCTATCTATATTTGCAGACAGAGATGTATGCAGGTCAAGAAGCAACAGTTAGAACTGGATATGGAACAACAGACTGGTTCCAAATCAGGAAAGGAGTACGTCAAGGCTGTATATTGTCACCCTGCTTGTTGAATATATACACAGTACTCTGTACATCATGAGAAATGCTGGGTTGGATGAAGCACAAGCTGGAATCAAGATTGCTGGAAGAAATATCAATAACTTAGATATGCAGATGACACCACCCTTATGGCAGAAAGTGAAAAAAAAAACTAAAGAGCCTCTTGATGAAAGTGAAAGAGGACAGTGAAAAAGTTGGCTTAAAACTCAACATTCATAAAACGAAGATCATGGCATCCGGTCCCATCACTTCATGGGAAATAGATGGGGAAGCAGTGGAAACAGTGTCAGACTATTTTTTGGGCTCCAAAATCACTGCAGATGGTGACTGCAGCCAGGAAATTAAAAGACACTTACTTCTTGGGAGAAAAGTTATGACCAACCTAGACAGCATCTTAAAAAGCAGAGACATTATTTTGCCAACAAAGGTCCATCTAGTCAAGGCTATGGTTTTTCCAGTGGTCATGTGTGGATGTGAGAGTTGGACTATAAAGAAAACTGAGTGCCAAAGAATTAATGCTTTTGCACTGTGGTGTTGGAGAAGACTCTTGAGAGTCTCATGGACGGCAAGGAGATCCAACCATTCCATCCTAAAGAAAATAAGTCCTGAGTGTTCACTGGAAGGACTGATTCGGAAGCTGAAATTCCAATACTTTGGCCACCTGATGCAAAGAACTGACTCATTGGAAAAGACTCTGATGCTGGGTAAGATTGAAGGCAGGAGGAGAAGGGGACGGCAGAGGATGAGATGGCTGGATGGCATCACTGACTCAATGAATATTAGTTTGAGTAAACTCGGGGAGTTGGTGATGGACAGGGAGGCCTGGTGTGCTGCAGTCCATGGGATCACAAAGAGTCGGACATGATAGAGCGACTGAACTGAGAAATGCCAGACACTTCTTTTTCAGCATCCTTGAAGCTGGAACTTAGTTCACAGGACCTGAGGGGAGGTGTACAGTGGGTTTTCAGAGAAAGAGTTCTTCTCCCTGTGAAAGAAAACATGAGAAGAAATGCCCCTTTCACTCACTGTATTAGTTCCCAATGGCTGCAATAAAAAATGAACACAAGCTTGGGGGGGCTTCAAACAAGACAAATGTATTCTCTCATAGCTATGGTGAGCAGAAGACCATAACACATCACTGCATCCGAAGCAAGGTTTTAGCACAGCCATATCCCCCCAGGGACAGCAGGGGAGCATCTGTTTCTTGCCTTTTTCAGCTTTGAGGGATGTTGGCATTCCTTGGTTTGTGGGTGCATCACTCCCAGTTTCTGCCTCTGTGTGTACTTTCCTTATTCTCCCTTGGAAACTTTCAAAGCTTACAAATTTCAAGAAAATTCAACAACCTAATCCCAATTTAAAGCATTTTTTTTCCTTTCACACATTCCCCCACCTAATTTTTAAACACTGGGTACAGTGGTATCTAACAATATACCATTGACTCTGATTCTTTCCCAGAACATTAGACAGAATGGGAATTAACTATTAAAAATTCATAAATACACAATGTTGTAAAGCAACTGTACTCCAATAAAAAGAAAAAAATAAATAAAAATTCACCAGTTATTTATGTCTAGAAATCCTGTTTTAGCAGCTTCTCAATACCAAAACAAGTAGGCCCTTTCATTCATAAGTGAATGTGACTAAACTATTTATTCTAGAAAATTCTTGCCCAGGAAAATGAGACTCTTAACAAATAATTTGATTGTGTAAGGAAATTCCTGTAAACATGTTTGTCCAGAGTTTGCTGAGTGACACAGCACAGCCATTAACGCACACACACACCAAAATAGGGCTTCCCTGGTGGCTTGGACAGTAAAGAATCCGCCTGCAATGCAGGAGGCCTAGGTCTGATCCCTGGGTTGGGAAGATCCCCTGCAGGAGGACATGGCTACCCACTCCAGTATTCTTGCCTGGAGAATTCCATGGACTATATAGTCCATGGGGTCGCAAAGAGTCGGACACGACTGCGCAACACAGCACAGAACAAAAGCAGTTTGCTGAAATGGAGAAGCAGTTCCCCTGTTGAGACAATAGAGGGCTCCCCTGAGCAAACCTCTCACTGACCAACCGGCAATTCCTTTCCTAGATTCAAGACACTTGTGCCTACCAACCCAAAATATGTGATGCCAGAAACTCTGCGCAGTTCACAATCAGCCCTCTGCCTTGAAAGACCCACCTGAAACCCCTTGACTCCCCAAACCCTACCCAGCAACAAATGCTACCAATAACCTCGGGACGCCTCCCCTCGGGGACATGGTAAGACTGCCAGCGTGAAGTTCCCCTTCACCTCAGTGTGTCCAATAAACTTGGCTTTGCTTGATCAATAGATTTTTCCAGTGGTCTTTTGCAGAGTTGATGGCAATACAAACCTCTACCCGTTTGTAAGTTAACTTCACTTCCTTAAATAAGTTCCAAATTCTGGTCTGGACCACGAGAAGGACAATTGTAGGTGGGGATTGATGAACGGCTGCTGTTACTTGACATTTTTCTTTTCAGCTTTCCAGAGGCCGCTCTGGGGGCTCCCGCTCCCACTGTGTAGAAAGTGTTTATTGGGAAGTTAGGGAATTGGGAGCCTGGTTGCCAGTGCCTGGCATAGTGCTTGTTTTCCATTTTCCATTTGTCTTCCGGAATGCATCTAAAGCCCCAACTCTGAGAATAACGGGAGAGATATAGCCCTACATTCTAAAGCAAGGTACTAGACAGTGGTAAAGAATCCACCTACCAATGCAGGAGACCCAAGAGACATGGGTTCAATCCCTAAATCAGGAGTATCCCCTGGAGTAGTAAATGGCAAACCATTCCAGTATTCCTGCCTGGAAAATTCCATGGACAAAGGAGCCTGGTGGACTGTAGTCCACGAGGTCGCAAAGAGAGACACGACTGAGTGGCTCTGTGCCCACACACACAGAGACACATTATTTACATAGGTACAAACTAGCAAACCTATTCTTATAACCTCTACCCTATCACCCACCTCCAGCCTGTAATAGAGAAGACTGTATGTTTGAGAGAGGGCTTGGGGAGCCTCTTTGGGCCTGCTATTGCATTTTCTCCCCGCTTCCACTTGATGTTTAAAACCTGTTTATATTGAGACCCACAATTGAAGTGTATAAACTGAAACAAAATTTTCATAAAATAATGACTTCCTTGTTACAGGCAGTGCATGCCTATGTTTCTTTTTTCAATTCATTGTACTCTGTTTCTTTCTTTTTTCCTTTCTTTTGGCTGCAGGAGCTTAGTTTCCAGCCAGGGATCCAACCCTTGTACCCTGCAGTGGAAGCATGGACTCTTAACCACGGGACCACCAGTGAAGTCCCCTTCATTATTCTTATTTTTCTTTAAAAATTTTTTTGATGTGGATCATTTTTAAGGTCATTATTGAATTTGTTACAATATTGCTTCTGTTTCATGATTTGGTTTTTTGGCCAGGATGTGTGTGGGATCTGAGTTCCCTCACCAGGAGGGTGAAGTCTTAACCTTTGGACCACCAGGGAGGTCTCCTTCATTATTTTTAAAATGTAGTCATCAATCTCTACATGAATTTGACAACCAGTGGACAGACAGACCCCAAGTTGAAAAGCGCTCTCAGAGCTATAGAAATCGGGGCATCTGAAATGAAATGGTGGCAGCATCTTAGTCCAGGTGAGGAGACGGGAACCTCAGTTTTAAGTCCACAGTCTCGGTCCAGAGGAGTCGTGGAGCCAAGTGATTTCAGGCTTGCTAATGAGTCACAGTCCACGGAATGAAAAGCGGTGATAAACCCAGGTCCATTCCTAGACTTCAGTGGGGTCGCCAATTTCCAGACAAGGCTGGGAGAAATAAGAGCCAGTAAACCTCTCTCTGACACAGTCACTTAATCCCTGTGACACAGTTGCTCACAATGTTCCTTTCTTTCCTTTTTCCAGAGGATGGTGATTCTAAAATCCAGGGTGTACAAATAAAAAGCTAATGTATTTCAAGGCTCCTGGTACCTGGAGGAGAAAGAGTTGAGGACAGTAACAGTGAATGTTCTACTGGGAAGAAAGAGTCTTTTTTTTTTTTTTTTTCTAATTGAAGTATAGTTGGTCTACAATATTGTCAGTTTCTTGTATACAGAAGTGTGATTCAGCTATATAACTGAAAAAAAGTATGGAACATATATACACATATATATGTATAATTTTCAGAGTCTTTTCCCTTATAGGTTATTACAAGATATTGAATATAGTTCCCTGTGCTATATAGGAGGTCCTTGTTGTCTCTCTATTTTGTATATGGTATATATGTCTGTTAATCCCAAACTCCTAATTTATCCCTCGACCTCATTTCCTCTTTGTAACCATAAATTTGTTTTTGATGTCTGTGGGTCTATTTCTGCTTTGCAAGTAAGTTCATTTGTGGAATTTTTAGAGATGTATCATATAAATGATATCATATTTGTCTTTCTCTGACTGACATTTCACTTAGTATGGTCATCTCTAGTTTCAACCGTGTCGCTACAAAAGGCATTATTTAATTTCTTTTTATGGTTCCAAATAGGAAAAGGAGTACGTCAAGGCTGTATATTGTCACCCTGCTTATTGAACTTCTATGCAGAGTACATCATGAGAAACGCTGGACTGGAAGAAACACAAGCTGGAATCAAGATTGCCGAGAGAAATATCAGTAACCTCAGATATGCAGATGACACCACCCTTATGGCAGAAAATGAAGAGGAACTAAAAAGCCTCTTGATGAAAGTGAAAGAAGAGAGTGAAAAAGTTCACTTAAAGCTTAACATTCAGAAAACGAAGATCATAGCATCTGGTCCCATCACTTCATGGCAAATAGATGGGGAAACAGTGGAAATAGTGTCAGACTTTATTTTGGGGGGGCTCCAAAATCACTGCAGATGGCGACAGCAACCATGAAATTAAAAGACGCTTACTCCTTGGAAGAAAAGTTATGACCAACCTAGATAGCATATTAAAAAGCAGAGACATTACTTTGCCAATAAAGGTCCATCTAGTCAAGGCTATGGTCTTTCCAGCGGTCATGTATGGATGTGAGAGTTGGACTGTGAAGAAAGCTGAGTGCTGAAGAATTGAAGCTTTTGAACTGTGGTGTTGGAGAAGACTCCTGAGAGTCCCTTGGACTGCAAGGAGATCCAACCAGTCCATTCTAAAGGAGATCGTCCCTGGGTGTTCTTTGGAAGGAATGATGCTAAAGCTGAAACTCCAGGACTTTGGCCACCTCATGCGAAGAGTTGACTCATTGAAAAAGACTCTGATGCTGGGAAGGATAAGGAGCAGGAGGAAAAGGGGAGGACAGAGGATGAGGTGGCTGGATGGCATCACCGACTCGATGGACATGAGTTTGAGTGAACTTTGGGAGTTGGTGATGGACGGGGAGGCCTGGTGTGCTGCGGTTCATGGGGTCGTAGAGTTGGACACGACTGAGCGACTGAACTGAACTGAACTGAATAGTCCATTGTGGGCTTCCCAGGTGGCCCAGTGGTAAAGAATCTCCCTGCCAATGCAGGAGATGCAAGTTTGATCCCTGGGTCAGGAAGATCCCCTGGGGAAGGAAAGGGCAACCCACTCCAGTATTCTTGTCTGGGAAATCCCATGGATACAGGAGCCTGGAATGTTACAGTCCGTGGGGTTACAAAAGAGTCGGGCATGACTTAGTGTCTGAAAAACAGCAACAACCAAATAGTCCGTTGTAGCTATATACATCTTCTTTATTCATTGAAAGAGTCTTTGCTTGAGGAGAAATGACTCCTTCCCAAGTCCTGGTTAGATACTGTGTGACTTTGGGAAATGCCTGTATATGACTGCAAACACCTTTTATCATTATCTTCCACAGAAGAAACAATTTTCTCCATATTTCCTGAGAAACCACAATGTAGAAAGCTTTGTCAAGATTCTAAGTCTTAACCATGAGAAAAGAGTGATAATGTAAATAAGTTCTTTAACTTCTGTTGAGAAAAACAGGAAAATCAGGAAATCATATAAAATCAGAAAAATCATTTTCATAATTCCAGCTGTCCTCAGAGCTTTTTGCCCATCTCTTCAGAAACAAAGACCCCACTGGCCCATTTCCTCCTGCTCTAACATCTCACATTCAAACAGAATGTCACGTTTAGAGTCAGACACTCACAGAGGTTGTAGAATCTCATTTTTAATAAATTAAACTAAGGTTGTCATACTGAATAATGAACTTATCTACAAAACAGTAATGGAGTTACAGATGTAGAAAATAAACTTATGGTGACCAGGAACTAAGGGGGAGGAGGGATAAATTGGAAGATGGGGATTGACATATACACACTACTGTATAAAAAATGAGTAACTAATAAGAACCTACTGCATAGCACAGGGAACTCTACTCAACACTCCCTAATGGCCTATATGAAAAAGAATCCAAAAAGGAGTAGATATGGACATGTGTGTGTGTGTGTCTGTGTCTGTGTGTGTGTGTGTGTAACAGATTCATGTTCAGTACACCTGAAACTAAAATAGTATAAATCAACTATACTCCAAGAGGGCTTTCCAGGTGGTCCTAGTGGTAAAGAACCCATCTGCCAATGCAGGAGACACAAGAAATGTGGGTTTGATCCCTGGATTGAGAAGATCCCCTGGAAGAGGGAATGGCAACCCACTCCATTTTTCTTGCTTGAAAAATTCTATGGGCAAAGGAGCATGGTGGGCCACAGTCCATGGGGTCGCAAAGAGTTAGACATGACTAAACATGCCTTTTTTTTTTCTTGTTTTATACTCCAAGAAAAAATTATTAAAAAAAAAAAAAACAACACAAAAATCGAATAGAGCCTTAGTCCATGCTGAATGACATAGGTCACAAAGTAGGGACAGGGTTAGAGAAAAGTTCCTACCTACAGCAAAATCAACGTTGCCCAAGCAAGAGCATTTAGCTCCAGAATCAGGTTAATGATGGAGAAGTTACCCAGAGATCATGGGCTTAAAACAAAACAAACCCCGAATGCGCATGCACTGCTATGGTTCACACACCACCAACGGGGTCAAAATCTTCCCGGCAAACGCTGCTGGACTGCGCCTCCCTGCTTCTCCACTGACCCTTCCACACACACTCCGGGGTTGTTTCCTTTCATCCCTCAAGGCCACCAACCACATTTCCCTTAGTTTGGGGACTGCCGAGTGCTGGGGACGGGAGGGAACCCAGTGTGACCTTCCCTGGATTAATGCCCCCACGAGTGGTTCTGTGCCTCCCCAGCGGTGCTGATAGCGGCTGGGAGGGGGAGTGACTCCCAAAATAGAACAGCCCAGAAAGAAACACAGAATCTCACAAAGGCCCTCAGATAGCCGCCTGGAAAACACTGTCCAGCAGCCACTTTCAAAAACCCCAACGGAGGGAAACAGGAAAATCATTCTTCAAAATATAATAGATTCCTTTATTATGTAACTCTGCAACAGCACTCTGAGAAAAAGATCATGGAACCTTACCCACTGTACAGATAAAGACACCAACCAGAGCAATAGAGATTAACTTAACGTTCCTTATCTAGGAAGTGTCAGAACCAAGACTCGAGTCAATTGTAATGCCAAGGCTAATATTCTTTCCTTGGGCTTGTCAAGGGCAGAAGGCAGCAGGTAGAGGCTTGGAGAAGAGAGAGGAGACCAAGCTTGTGACAAAGAACTGGGTGACAGGCCTGGCTTCAAGTGCTAGTTTTCGTCTCAGCATCCCTTAAAGGGCTGCGGTGCTGATATGTGAGAACACATTTCACTTCTGGGAGGGAAGAAATTACAACTCCTTGTGGCATTTTATTAAACAACATTTACCTGTAAAACTTCCGGGCTTCCCTGGTGGCTCAGTGGTCAAGAATCCGCCTAACAATGCGGAAGACACCAGTTAGGTCCCCTGGTTGGGAAGATCCCCTGGAGAAGGAAATGGCAACCCACTCCAGTATTCTTGCCTGGAAAATTGTATGGGCAGAGGAGCCTGGTGGGCCACAGTCCATGGGTTTGCAGAGTCAGACACGACTGAGCACGCACGCACATGTATGTGACCATTAGGAGGTGAAGTGATTTAATCCTGAAGGCCTGTCATGTTATTTCTTTTGAGAAAGAATGTGCCATCTGTTTGAGTCCTCTCTCTCGGGTCCTTTGAATTAATTTTAAAGAGATTCCTTAAAACAGGGAAACATGCAGACACACATTCAGTATTATTTCTGAAGTTTTTCTAACAAACTATTCTGACTTCTGAGTCCAGTGAGGTCCTGGACATTCTTGCAACTGGCATGGCAACCTCTCCTGTGTGGGAAACTTGTGTGTGGTTTACACAATGTCCCTCTTTGGAGCCGGGAAGCTCTTCATCTAACTGTTTCTGGTTTACTCACTTAAGAAACACTGAACTGAGTGCTGTGCGGTGGGTGGGTGTTGGGGACACGCTGGTCCCTACTCACAGAGACTCAGACGAGTGGAGGAGGTCAAGCTACAAACAGGGTCTGACAATATAAGACAGTGGGTGGTTCAGAGCACACAGGCTGGACAGACCCTTGGGTGGATCCCAGCTGCAGGGCTCCTGTGACTTTGGGCACGATCTTTCCTGGGTTGAGTTCATTTTCTCTTTTACAGAAGTAAGTAACAATAAGATCTGCCACACAGCTTCCTCGTGAGGGCGAAACAAGCAAGTACCTGTAAGAAGCTAGGCATCACCTAGCACGTGGTGGTGGCGGTTTAGTCACTAAGTCGTGTCTGACTTTTGTGACCCCATGGACTATAGCCTGCCAGGCTCCTCTGTTCTTGGGATTCTCCAGGCAAGAATCCTGGAGTGGGTTGCCATTTCCTTCTCCAGGGGATCTTCCTGACCTAAGAATTGAACCCAGGTCTCCTGCATTGCAGGCAGATTCTTTACCGACTTGAGCTACAAGCACGTAGTAATATCTCAATAAATATCAGCCTTGACAGAGGAGAATCAGGAAAGGCTTCCCAGTTCCCTGATGGTCTAGTGGTTAGGATTCCAGGCTTTCACTGTTGGGACCTGGGTTCAATCCCTGGTGGACTTATCAGGGAATTAAGATCCTGCAAGCCACACAGCATAGCAAAACACAAAAAACCCAAAGGAATGACTTCCCAGAAAATGGGGCCCCACAGCAAGGAGCAGCAGCATAATGAGCAGGGCTTTTTACCAGGGTGACATTTAGCAATGCCTGGAGACGACTTTGGTTGTCACGGTGGGGTGGGTGAGTGGGGGATGTGTGTGAATACTACTGGCCTCTAATGGGTAGAAGCCAAGGATGCTGCCAAAATCCTACAGTGCACAGGATGGCCCCCAGGAGAGGACAGTCTTCAGCAAAGAACCGTCCGGGCCAAATGTCAGATGCGCTGAGGTTGAGAAACCCTCGTTTAGAGCATAGATTCTGTAGCCCCAAATGCCTGGGTTTTGTAGTGAATGGAAATCTTGTTTCTCTTCTCTCTTAGGTCTCATAACAGGAGGCTGCCAATGAAAGTGGCAAAAGAGATTGGCAGGAGGAAAGGGGAATTCATTTTGCACACAGGAGGCTAGAAAAGAAGTAGCTGGTGTGTTAAATGGTTACAGTTCGAGGCTTTGTGTACACCTAATTTAGCACAAGAAAGGGAAGGGGAGAGATGATTCTAGGGGAAGAACACAACACATAGGCATCTTTAGGAAGACAAATGGATTTTTAGAAAAACAGGAGGTAAATTTTACGATAACGTTTGTCTACACAGGTATGAGTAGTGCTTTCCGTCTTCTTCAGGATGGCAAATCTCCCCCAAAGAGGGATCTGGTTTAAGTTTACTTTGGAGAGTAAAAATTACCCCTTAGGGAGGGTTTATGACCATCTTCATTTCTCAGAAGTCTCTGCTTTGGGTCAGATAAGGGAATCTCCAAGAAGACTTCTTTCTGCATCTGTTGAATTTCAAATGTCTTCAGCTTAAACAAACCTTGGAATCAACTCCGAGGTTCCCAGGGGGACCCAGATGTGTAAATTCTGGCTCACTCACTTACTGGCTGTGTGACTCTGGGCAAGTTACTGAACCTTTCTGTACCTTACTCACCTCATTTGTAAACCGGTAAATTGAGAAAACTTAACTGAGTTATTGATCGGTATCTGGAATGTACTAAGTAGTACATTTGTACTTACATAAATTCCAGTGTCCAAATCCTAAGGGATGTCTTCCCCCAAATCAGGAGTAACGACCTCTTTCTGTGTCTTTCACAGCTTCTAGGAAAATCACCCCCAGTTTCATGGAGTTCTAATGATTCTTTCCTTTGGTCTCTATATCTTTAGCCACATTTGAGCCAGGTTTGAATTCCCAAGTGGCTCAGTGGTAAAGAATCTGCCTGCCAGTGCAGGAGACCCGGGTTCGATTCCTGGATAGGGAAGATCCTCTGGAGGAGGAAATGGCAACCCACTCCAGTAGTCTTGCCTGGAGAATCCCATGGACTGAGGAGCCTCGCAGGCTACAGTTCGTGGGGTCACAAAGAGTCAGACATGACTGATCATGCATAGATGCAGCCTGGTTTACTTGGCTCCTTTAATCCAGCATGATTTAAAATTCATATATAAGATGTGCAATGAAAAAAAAATGTGACGCATCCTGGGATACAGCTGGAGAAAGGGCAGATGTGGGGCAAGCAAGAAGCAGAGCTAGGGAGAATCATTACTAGCATCTCTTCTGAAACTTCTGCTTTTATTTTGCTTTTTCCCCCCATTTTCCCTTCTGTTCAAGACTATCTCCCACATCCCCCCTACCCGTAACAATCCTCTGCTATTTTTCTTAAGAACTATCATGATAAAGCTTTCTTGATTCTTACTGTTTTAAGGCATTTTAGAATAATAGCCTTTGCTTGGATACTTGAAGGATAAATGAGCACTCAGATTCTTGGATTTTTTTATGATTTCTCTCTTAACAGAGCAAAAGGCCAGGTGGACCCATGGTGTACTTACACAAACACCTGCACGTGAGCCACTCAGAAAAGGATTAGAATCACCAGTATCTATGGCACATAAGTCCAAGATGGAGCATATCCAAAACAGGGTGTTGTTTTTTGGTTTTGTTTTGTTTTTTCCTCTGAATATTTCTCCTTCACTTTTTTCTCTCATGTTCCTTGTGATTATCAAAATCTGTTCTTTGGGCTGAATGCGTTCTGAAATTTCATCACCTGACTCCATTCAAAACTTTATGAGCTTAAGAAAGAATCCAATAGAGTCTGTGAGACTTGAATCACTCAAGACCACTGTCACCTTCTTTATCAACGACAATTTTCAGCCTCCTTTTGGATCATTTCACTGTATTGTTCCTTGTGTCAGTCCTTGGACCAGAGAAACATTTTTCAAAGCATCAGTGCTACCTGAAGTGTCAACTGAATCCAGAATTGTATTTAGGATATTCAAAATAAGATGAGAGGAAGAAACCAGATGCACAATACATTTGAGACACAATGCTGGTTTATTTTCCTTAAACAGCTAGTCCAAGAAGGGTCATGAAGGTCATTAGCAAAAATACTTCCTCTCTTGCTTATAGCATCTTCCAAAACATTGACATCAATGAACCCACTTCTTATAAAAAGACTCTGACAGAGATTAGGCTGCTTGTTCCATCTACTATTCTTACAAAATAAGTTAGGGAGTTGGAATTGGTTATTGGGGCAGATTTATAGACTTTTGTGATTCACCTTCCATCAGAGCTGATTTGACAAAATAGAGCTAAAAATACCTCATCATAAAACAGCTTCTTGTACAAATATGTTCCATGATTCTAAAAATGGGAGTGCACTGACAGTGTCAGAAGAATAGGATATATATTTTTCCAGGTCAAAATGCACCCTGAGAGAATAATTCCTTGTTTTCTTTTGTAAATAAACACTCAAGAATTCTTAGTAAGTAGTCCTGGGTTCATTTGTTTTTGTTTCTGCTGCTGCTTTTTCTTTTTCCTTCCATCTCTGTCTGCTTCTCCTCCACAAAGACCTTAAAAAGACTGACATTTCTCTTGCTTCCTTGTTTCCTCCTTGAGGTTCTATCCCTGAAGTTATTAGGCTTTCATAAGTTTACTAGTGTGGATTTCAGTAAAATGGTTACTATCAAAATTTGAATTTACTGTGACCCATTTTAAAACTGATAATTATGTTTTTTTAAAGGGATAATTTTATTAGTAGCTGAAATCTTGAGAACAGAGGTTATAACCAAATCCAGCATGTAGCCTGTTTTTAATACAGTCGTTGAACTAAGAATATTTTTACATTTTGAAATGATTGCAAAAAAAACAAAACAAAATCCAAACAGCAAATGCAACAGACATTGTGCGTGGCTTGCAAAGCTTTGCTATTTGCTCTTTGACTTTTTACAGAAAACACTCGCTAACTCCTTTCCTATCCCTTTCTCTTCTGGCTTTATAGATCACTGATCTAGTTATCTTTACATTGCCCAACTGAGCTGGTGTTTTCTACCTGGTCTATTTTTTTTGGTCTAAAAACACTTAAAACATTATTCCTTGGATTTATTTTTTGTGGTGACTAATTTTTGGATGTTATTCATGCATTCATATCGACTGAGTTTCTTCAACATTCCAGGCACTGAGCTACTACTTGGGATAAAATAAACTGTGATTACCAATAAAGCCTAAAGTCCAGTGATTTAAAGATATATTTCAAACAAATAATAGACTCAAAGCTTCCTTTAAGAACTTGCTTTTACTGTATATATGCATTCTTGTTCTTTCATAACTTAAAAGTCTTCTATGATTTCCCTTTGCCTACAGGTCAGAGTGCAGACTACTTAGCCTTGGTGGGCTATTTGGGATGTCCACAATTGTCATTTTATTTATTTATTTTTTAAGATTTTCTTTTTCTTTTTTATATATATATATATTTTGATGTGGGCCAGATTTTAAAGTCTTTACTGAATTTGTTCCAATATTGCTTTTATGTTTTTGCTTTTTGACTGTGAGACATGTAGAATCTTAGCTCCCTAACCAGGGGTCAAACCCGAATCTCCGGCATTGGAAGATGAAGTCTTACCACTGGACCCCCAGGGAAGTCCCCACAATTGTCTTTCTAATCTCCCTTCTCACGTGGACCCTACACAGGATCAGCTGGGCTATTCATTACCACCCACACATAAGCTGTTCTTTGCTCTATCCATTCTATTAAACATGCTGATCTCACATCTTAGAAAAATACTCTATTTCCACCAAAAATCAAATTAGCTGATGATGGAAAAATTGTTATGAAGGCATGGTGGTTCAAAGTGGTAAACCATTCTTATACAAGTCCTATTTAATCTGCTGAACAGCTTCATCCTCAAATATTAAAGGACAGTGAATTTAGAACATTGAACAAGACTAATGTGTCAGGCCTGGTACAATACATGAAGCATAGTCCTTGTTCTCAAAAGGCATCAAAGTTTAGAACTCAAACTTACCTCTGTATCTCTTGGCCTCCTCCCCTCCTCATTCACTCATTCACTCATCCATTCATTCAGTGAAATTTTATGGAGCAATAATCAAGCACACGTGAGTCATCAGGCCCCATCTCAGCCACTTGGCACATTAACCAACAATTACAAGTCCAATGACTGGAATGCAGGATCCTCTGGGAGTGTGGAGGTGTATAACCAGGGAGGGCTGGGGAAGGTGGCATGTCCTAGCGGAAGGTACTCATGAGTTTGGTCTTTAAAAATTTTGAGGAAGTAGTTGGGCAAAGAGTAGGCAGAGAAGAGTTCCAATGAGATTTCTCACCTCAGCTATGTCATCTATAGCTGTGAATATTACTACTTTTTGGAAGTACCATCCTTGCCCAAGAATGGGGGAAAATGTTATTGAAGGAGTTGGGGTTATTTTTCTCCTTGGTTTCCCTTTTACTAGATTGCATGGCTTAACAACAGAAAATGCTCTTTGGTATATTTAATCTTTTGCCGTAAGTGATAAGTCCAAGACAAATTCTTACCAGTGGGACTATGAGGTTTCTAAATGCATCACCCCACCCTTCTTATGTGTGAGCATCACTTACCTCCTAACCTCACCCCCATCTTCCTTCTGGGGCAGATTCCCTTCCCTTCCTAACTCTTGATGCTACTTACATCAGATCTTGAGTCTAACATACAGCCCCCTCAAATTCCTCAGCTAAATCATGAACAAACGAATAGAAGATGTGAAACTCCTGAGATGAAGTGGGTCCTGCCTATTTTTTTCTGCTCATTTTTATATCAAGGTAATTCATGATCAGAGCATAAACAGCTCTCCCAATATAGCCATGTAGCCATGATCTAGAAAGCCAGAGGCTTCACTGAACATCATTTATTTTAAAAATGAGAATTTCTTTGGCCAGTTTTGGAAAGCAAAATGCATCAATGACTGTTCTACTTGATAATGCTGAGATCCCGCAGAGGAAATTAAATGTCATGAGATGCTCTTCTTTTCTTTTCTTTTTTTTTTTTTTAGCAGCTATCCCAGTTATCATTTTAATCACCCAGGTAACTCCTATGTTTTATGTCCCCTTGTCAGAATGCCAGTCGTTCATGTTTTCATCCACTGAAATGTTTTTAGTGACTGGCCTTCTATCTTGTTTTTGATTACACAGAACTCCTCGAGTTAAGTGTTCTAAAAAGAATTCATCAGCTCTGCTCTTCACCCATTATACTGATCCTGTCTACTCCCTCCTCTTGCAGGGTGTCTGTGCTCTTCCTGTATAGCTGCAGAGATGACTGCTCTTAATCGTGAGAGTTGGTAAAAGTGTTCTTCACAGAGGACAGGGCAGCATAAAGAGCATCACAGGAGAGCCACGTGAGAGAGAGAAGGGAACACAAAAAGGCATGGTCCTGTGGGGGAGGGGAGACCTCCCCCTCGATGCCTCTGGAGTTCTGCAGTTGGACTAATAATAAAATTTGTACACAAGACAAATAGCAGGAGAAAAAGCTAGTAATTTTAATTCATGCACACAGGATGCCCAATCACCTTTCAAAAAAATATATGCATCCACCACTGACCCATTCCTGTAAGGGCCTTTCTCCCCAATAAGCAATACTACTCTGAGTGAATCAGATAGACTTAGTCACACATACAGGTAAACCAATGGCCATCAGAGGTAGATCTAGCGTCAGTCCTGGGAGAAAAGTTTTAATGCAAAGAGATGAATTTCCAGTTACGAAATTGTAGCCATTGAGAAATGGGGCAGGGAGAACTCTCCCATGGTTTTTCCATTTTTCCACACCAAGAAAACATAAAGCCATAAAAGTAGTTGCTACCTGCTTTGTCTATTCAAAAATTGTGATATTTAAAAAAAAAAAAAACAGTGTCCACTCAAACTATAATACATAATAGTGCAAAAGATGTTTGTAGTCCTGTTTAGTTGCTAAGTTGTGTCTGACTCTTTGCAGATCCCATGGACTATAGCCTGGCAGGCTCCTCTTTCCATAGCATTTCCCAGGCATGAATACTGGAATGAGTTGTCATTTCCTTCTTCAAGGCATCTTTCCAGCCCAGGGATCGAATCCATGTTTCCTACTCAGCAGGTGGATTCTTTACCAGTGAGCTATGTGGAAAGGGCTTAAGGATGATTAAATGTACATTTTAAATGTAAATACCTAGGATTTCCCTGATGGTCCAGTGGTTAAGAGTCGAGCTTCCAATGCAGAGGATGTGGGTTCAACCCCTGGTCAGGAAATTAAGATGCCACATGCTGTGCAGTGAGGCCAAAAAAAGAAAATTAGACAAATGAATAAAAGTACCTAGAATAGATAATATGTCTTTTTGGTGTGAGAATAGGACAGTAGGTTTAGATCCTCCTAGACTTGGAATAAATTTGCAAAATTACAATACCCATGGTAAGCCAATACATTTCAAAATAAATAATGAACTTAAACTAAGTAGTACTTAAAGGCTTCTAAATGATATTCTCCATGAAGAACTGAGACTATGGTTTTGACTAAAGGTTTTCACCCCAAACACCACAAATATGGTGCAATTCTCTATTTGACTTCTGAGAACTTCTTCTTTCAAAATAGACCTCAAACCAGATATCAAAAGACAACTCCCCCTCCTGTCTGCATTAGACACATTCTAAACTGATTTTATTATTCAGCAAGTGACATTAAGTTCCACCCTAGAAAATAATAGTTTATGGTTAACTTTGCTGTATAGTTTCCAGACTTTGCTTCATCAGGTGAAAGAACATGAGAACCAGCAAAGCAGGGGGCCCCAAGGAGCCCCCAGACTTGCAAGCTCAAGTTCTTACATGCTGCACACTGAGCTGATTGATTGACTCACGGCTACCCACAGAAATGTGGCCACTAAAAGTCAGACTTCATTAGGCTTAATTCATGACCATTTGTGGGGAAAAGCACAACCCAGGGCTTATTTTTTATTGCAGTTGTTTTTGAGGTATAATTTACATACAATAGAATTCAATGTGTGTTTTCAGGTGTATAGTTCTCTGGATTTTGACAAATTTGGTCAGGCAATCACCATCACAATCAAAAGTCCCTTACATCAGAAAGTTCCCCTGTGCATCTTTGTAACCAATACCCCCAACCCCTTCACTCCTGGCCCCTGGAAGCCAGCAACCTGGTTTCCGTCCCTATCACTTTGCCTTTTCTAGAATGTCATATAAATGGAACATAGAATAAATAGGCATTTGTATCTGACTTCTTTCATTTAACAAAATGCTTTGGGGATTCCTCCAGGTTGTTGCATGTATCAATACTTCATTCCTTCTTATTGGTAAATAATCTTCCATTTATGGACATACCAGAATTTGCATATCTATGCGTTGTTGAGGGATATTTGGGTTGTTTCCAACTTTTATTTTTCCTTTTCCCCCCACTTCAGTCAGTCAGTTCAGTCACTCAGTCGTGTCTGACTCTTTATGACCCCATGAATCGCAGCACACCAGGCCTCCCTGTCCATCACTGACTCCTGGAGTTCACTCAGACTCACGTCCATCAAGTCAGTGATGCCATCCAGCCATCTCATCCTCTGTTGTCCCCTTCTCTTCCTGCCCCCAATCCCTCCCAGCATCAGAGTCTTTTCCAATGAGTCAACTCTTCGCATGAGGTGGCCAAAGTACTAGAGCTTCAGCATCACACTTTTTTTTTTAATTGAAGGATAATTGCTTCACATACATCAACAAGAATCAACCACAGGTACACCCAAGGTTTTTTTTTTAAAAACTTTTTGACCTTGTCTTGCAGCATGTGGGATCTTAGCGTCTGGATCAGGGATCAAACCCACATCTCCTTCGCTGGAAACACAGAGTCTTCACTGCTGGACAGGCAGGGAAGTCCCATGGTTCTAGTTTTTAATGCTGATTAAAGCTATTAAAAATCTGCTTGTAAGTTTTGGAGTGATATCTTCATTTTTATTGGTTGAATACCTACAAGTGGGATTCCTGAGGTGTATAGTAAGTGTACATGTAATTTTATAGGAAACTTACAAACTGTTTTCCAAAGCAGCTGTACCATTCACATCAGCAGTGTATTATCACTGCAATTTCTCTGCATCCTTGTCAGTAATAGATGTTGTCAGGACATTGGATGTAGGTTGAGCTATAAAATTAAACATTCTGCTAGCCACATGTACTGGATTGAATAGTATTCTCTTCAAATTCACATTCACCTGGAACCTCAGAAGAGGACCTGCTTTGGAAACCAACTGTAACTTTTTTTTTTTTTTTTTGCAGCTGTAACTAGTTAATATTTTTAGTGTTTTATTTATTAAAATTTAAAACAAAATTGTATTAGAGTATAGTTGATTTACGACCAGGATTTGATCCCTGGGTCGGGAAGATCCCCTGAAGAAGGGAATGGTTACCCACTCCAGTATTCTTGCCTGGAGAATTCCATGAACAGAGGAGCCTAGCAAGCTACAGTCCATGCGGTCACAGAGTTAGACATGACTGAGTACTAAGCAGCAGCATAGTTGATTTACAGTGTGTTAGGCTCAGGTGTACAGCAAAAGAATAAGCTATACATATATATATATCCACTCTTTTTAAGATTCTTTTCCTATATAGGGCATTACAGTATTGGGTAGAGTTTGTGCTATATAGTAGGTCCTTATTAGTTACCTATCTTATATATAGTAATGTGTATTTGTCAATCCCAATCTCCCAGTTTATCCCTCCCCACTTACCCCTGGTAACCATAGGTTTGTTTTCTACATCTGCGACTCTATTTCTGTTTGGTAAACAAGTTCATTTGTACCATTTTTTTTGTTAGATTTCACATATAAGTGATATCATATGATACTTGTCTTTCTCAGTTAGACTAGTTAAATTTAGATAAGGTCTTATTGGATTAAAGGGGCCTTCATTCCAGTGACTGATGTCCTCATAACAAGGCCACGTGAAGACATAGAGACTTACAGAGGAAAACAGCACGTGACAATGGGGGCAGTGATTGGAGCTGAGTTGCATCAGGCCCAGGAATGCCAGAACCAGTGGAAACTGGAAGAGACAAGACAGTATCCTTCCTTGGAGCCTCTGAAGGAGGGTGGCCCTGCCAACATCTGGACTTCAGATTTCAGGCTTCCAAAGCTGTGAAAGAATACATTTCTGTTGACCTAAGCCATCCAGGTGGTGGTGGTTTGTTCCAGTAACTCTAGAAAAAATAATATACTATGAATACAATTTGCAAAATCTGGTAGTGCAAAGAAGTTTACAAGGTTATATTTGATTTCCATAAAGCTTTCTGAGGGTAAAGCATACTAAATATGTGGAAATACAGTCCTATTAGGTACAAATATAGCATTAGCAGCCTAAATTACTAATAAGCATAAAAATACTTGGACTAAATCTTTAAATAGTTTATAATTTAACTTTTCATTCATTGAGTTGTACTTCTGCTGAGTACAGTGAAGTACTACTACTTATCAAGTGAAAAGTCATCCCTAGAGATAGGGGATAATCAGAAATTAGGGCTAAGTCAGGAATTTGGGATTAACAGATCCACATTACTATACATAAAATGGGCTTCCCTGGTAGCTCAGCTGGTAAAGAATCTGTCTGCAATACAGGAGACCCCGGTTCAATTCCTGGGTTGGGAAGATCCCCTGGAGAAGGAGTAGACTACCCACTCCAGTATTCTTGGGCTTCCCTGGTGGCTCAGATGGTAAACAGTCAGCCTGCAATGTGGGAGACCTGTGTTTGATCCCTGGGTTGGGAAGATCCCCTGGAGAAGGGAAAGGCTACCCACCCCAGTATTCTGGCCTGGAGAATTCCATGGACAGTATAGTCCATGGGGTCACAAAGAGCCAGACATGACTAAGTGACTTTCACTTACTTATATATAAAATAAATAATTATCTATTATAACAACAAGGACCTACTGTATATCACAGGGAACTATATTCAGTGTCTTTTAATAACCTATAATGGAAAAGAATCTGAAAAAGTGTGTATGTATATATATATATATATATATATATATATATATATATATATAAAACTGAATCACTTTGCTGTACATTTGAAATATTATAAATCAGCTATACTTAAATTAAAAAAATAATAAAGGTCAGTCCAGAACCAGAATCCTTGTTGTTGTTGTTCAGTCACCAAGTCGTATCCTACTCTTTGTGACTCCATGGACTGCAGCATGACAGGCTTCCCTGTCCATCCCCATCTCCCAGAGTTTGCCCAAGAGAATCCTTGTGATTCTTAATCTATGGCTGTTCAATATGTGAGACTCATATTTTGCAGAATGTTCTATAAAGGCTTAAGAGATAGACTTTGCTTTAATTTATTGTTGTGATGAAGTATATTACAACCCTAAAGATTTTTTAAATTTTTGTAAAATAATTTGCTCATTCGCCCTACCATGGTGTATACACTAGTTTTGAAAAGAAAACGACTGTTGCAGAACCAGTCTTGGCGACTTCATTAAAAAAAAAATCCTATTTTAGTTTTAACTCAAACCTCTTCTAGTTCCTCAGAAAGAAAATAATTCTGCTCTCAAACCCCTATTAGACTTCTTTAGATAGGTAGAGGAATCCCCATCTGTACCCCAAAACCCATGAAAGAAGCTGATTCTTCTGTTATACCATTATGCAGAAAAATGTTACTAGCTCAGTGATTATATTAATCAATAATTATATTAATTCAATAATATAAAACAAAGGAATAGCAACAGTCAACCAGTTTGTGGTTTAGGCCAGGGGTCCCCAACCTCCGGGACTGAATGCCTGATGGATCTGAGGTGCAGCTGATGTAATTGTAATAGAAATAAAGTGCACAATAAATGTAATGCATTTGAATCATCCCTAAATCATCCTCACCCCACCCTGAGTCCGTGGAAAAATTGTCTTCCATGAAACCTGTCCCCAGTGCCAAAAAAGTTGGGGATCGCTAGCTTAGGTGACCATAACTGGCTGAGAGGTGATGGCAGTTGGACAGAACTCAAGGCAACAGACAGAGCAGAAGGGCTGGCACAGATGTGGAAGCAGAATTTCCATGTTTTCACAATCATTCCTCTATCTCTACTGTGTAAGCCAGATTTTTTTCCCTATTAGCAACATGAGTTATATCATGAGCCTGCCAGTCGACTCTAGATGTCATTACATGGAGATCTGGGCAGTGTCTCTGGCGCTCGCTGGGCCCCTCATGAGTCATTTTCCATGCTGTGCACTGTGGTTAACAGCTGCACCATGCCTGTGTCGCAGAGGTGACTTGTGAATACAATCTTGTCTTCGTAAAAAGTTTGCAGAGCCAAGCAGTGCCATCTGAACAGGGTCCAACAGTATTCAGCGATCCATGTAAAAGACAAGCCTGTTTTCACTACTCTGCTCTCTAATCAGCATATGCTGTTCTCTGAATGTTTTGGGAGAACATAGGGTTGGTCTATTCTGGGGGGACAAAGACTTATAATATTGGGCCACCCTGTTCCAAGTTGGGGCAATTTCAAAGGACAGGGCTTTGGGGACTTGGAACAACCTGTTCAGCTTCACTGCAACTGAATCTGGCCGAATACAGACATCAGTCTCCCTCTCAGTCCCCATCCCACATGTGGAAAACCATAAACTCAAGTCATTACAAATAAAAGGCCGTGGAAGAGTGCCCAGATTCCCCTGTGGGTGGTATGACGCTGTGGGAAGAGTCATTGGGGTAGGGGTAGGGACTGTCCCTCTACGAGAAGTTGAGAGAAGGAGAAAAAACAATGACCAAAATGTTTGCCTTGTTTAATTAACTCTCAGCAAGGCTGTCTATTCATTACAGTTCTGGTGTACCAGGGAAGTGAGGTCCAGGGGACCCAGAACTACTGGTTCTGCTCTCCATTTTAACGCTAATTAGATGTTTACATTTAAGTTGCAACAATCAGCAGATATTATTGCCCATTGCAGGGTGGTCAGAATTAGGTTTGTGTAGAATTAATTGGTCAGAATTAATTGTGTAGATGGACAAATTCTTTCAGGGGAACTGGAAGTCACTGCTATAATTTATGATAAATATAGCTTGATCATATTGGCAAACTATGTACCTGTCTGCACTCCCTCCTGCCTAAAAATAACATCCATTACAAAACAAAACAAGACAAAAAACACTAAAAAATTAATTTATTTCAGAATGGCACTAGAAGAAACAGGATCAAGAAAGAGGAGTCAGATCCGAAGTTCAATCCTGCATACTTAAAAACAAAGCTAGGAGCAGAATCTGGTGCCTGGCATAGCTATTCAGCCTCGCAGCCTGTGCAAATTAACCCGATTCTGAACCTGGCTTGGTGTAATACGTGCATTCTCAGGCGTCACACTACTGCAGATCCCTCAGGGACCTGACCTTGCAAAAACCGGGACAGTAAAATTAAATCCTTTTAAATTAGATTTTGCATAGTCCCATTGACCTCCTGGGGTGCTCTGGTGTTCCTCGGAGCAAAGTCCAGAGTATGGTGCTACCTATTTGTGATCAGAAAACAGAAGAAAACTGGGGATGAGAAATCGGGTAAGAGAATAGTAGCTTTTAACGAAAACAGTGTTGAAACACATCAACCTCTACTGGGGGTAGAGCGCTATGACCTCTCTGCATCACTGACCACAGCATAACTGCCCTTCTAGAAAAGGCACAATGCAGAATGGTTCTGTGATCCGGCAGAGGGGGCCCTTAGCGAGCCCTGGGGCGCCTTCTCCTCTCTGCCCCTGGAGCCTCCAGGCTGGGTCCAAGTCACCCCTCACTCCCCTGGCTCCCGCCAGATCCACCCTTCAAATCCCGCAGTGCCCACCCCACTGATTGACAGGCGGGGCAGCCACTCCCAGGAGCCCGGCTTTCTCTCTGTCCCGTAGCCAATAGGAGTCAAGAGGCGGGGCCTGCAGCCGGTAGGCGGTGCTGGTCAGGTGCGGTGCTGGTCAGGTGCTCTGCGTTGAGTTGGCGAGCAGGTGAGCGTCTGTGGGTTCGGGGGGCACCCCTTGCTCCCGCCGCCTCCTGGCTGTTGCCCCGGGTCTGCGGGAGGGATCCCTTTCCAGGCCTTCCCTCGCACTGATGCGGACTGAGCGGATCGCCGCGAGGGTAAGAGTCGGGGGAAGTGGGAGGCTGGCCTCCCCGGGACCCACCTGCCTCTTTAGGGACCCTCAAACTATCCTTCCTCCCGTTTCCACTGCACGCTTGTACAGAGCCCCCGTTAGGACATCTTCTGGCCTCGGTGGGCGGGCTGGAGTTCTAAAATTGGGAACGTACCCTACGCCGAGATCCTTCCCGGAGCTAGGATGAAATCCCGATGAAAACGATGGGGAGACGCATCACCCTCTTCTGTTCGCTCTACAAACACCTACTCATCCTTCACTTTCTCTCCTCTCCTTTCTTGGCATCCCTTTCCCCTAGATTTCCAAGGCTGTCTTTAGGGGAAGGGCTGGAGGGGCGAGGAATTGGAAAGCAGCCCAGTGAAATCTGGACCCAGAACAAGGGATTCCACAGCGCCATGAAGCACTTTGTGTTAGAAAAGAAAGAAATCAGATTTCTTCCATCCCCACCCCCGCGTCCCTGTTTGTTGCTTTATGTCATCGATGTGATAATGTTGGTTCCTCTTACCAGACATTCCTAAGCTTGAGGCAATGGTTAGCCTTTGTTTATTTGCGTTTGTCCCAGGAAAGCAGTTCGGTCCTGCTTATTACAGTTTGCTGAATTAATTTACTACAATAGAGGAGAAGTCAGATGTTTCATGTTGTTGATTCATTTTTTAGCTTTAAATTATATTTGGTTCATAGTATCCTTTCTTGTGATAAGAAAGTGAAGGAGAAGAGAGGAAGAGGAAGAACCACCATTCTTAGCCAGAAATGTTAGTAAATATTTTTGCCGTTCCTTATTGGAACTGATTATTCATGTTCCTTCCAGAACTGGGAAGTTTCTTGCCATTTGAGGAAGTTTTTTAAATTTAATTTTTGAGCCATTGTCTGGAGATCAATACCTACAACAATTTCAGTTTAAGTAATGCTCTGGTATGCTGAAATCATGGTTAAAAAAAAAAAAAAGACAAAACAAAACAGAAGCAGAATGCTTGCCCCTGATAGCAAAGCAGGCATGCCAAGCAGTTTTTATTTACCAGCACTTATAAAATAGGAGGGCAAGACAGGTTCTTTTTCTGAGGTTTAAAAATGTCTTCAGCATATTCAAATTAGGAAGATGTCAAAAACTGAATTCAAGAGATTTCTTGGCACAAAATATAGTTAGATCCAGGTTTGGTGGGCTTATAAATAACTTCATGCAAGAATGAAGAGCAGAGGGAAAGAACAAAAGATCCTTACTGGATTTGCAAACCCAATGAGAACTGACAAAATTTACATATGTATTGTTTTTCATATTATCTCTTATTAGCTTTCTTGAATAGAATAAAAGCTTTTTAGAAATAGAGGCAAGTGAACAACAACAATTACAACCACTTTGATCCCCAGAGATTTATTTAATCCTGGGAAGTGCCTGTTCTACACATACCACTGATAAGATTAAATGTTGATGAATTTTAACATTAGGAAAAATGAAAGTGAAAGTTACTTAGTCTTGTCTCTTTGTGACCCCAGGGACTGTAGCCCACCAGGGTCCTCTGTCCATGCAATTCTCCAGGCAAGAATACTGGAGTGGGTTGCCATTTCCTTCTCCAGGGGATTTTCCCGACCCAGGGATCGAACCCAAGTTTCCCGCATTGCAGGCAGACTCTTTACCGACTGAGCCACTAGGGAAGCCACTAACATTAGGAAGGTCAACATCAAATTTCAGATTTACACTTCTGTTATACTTAGTTCAGAACCCTAATTGTTTTATTTAAAGAAGACTATGCTTTGATTGAGGGCAGAAGGAGAAGAGAGCGTCAGAGGATGAGATGGCTAGATGGCATCACTGATGCAATAGACATGAACTTGGGCAAACTTCAGGACATGGTGAGAGACAGAGAGGCCTGGTGTGCTGCAGTCCATGGAGTCTCAAAGAGTCAGACATGACTGGGCGACCAAACAACAACAACAACACACTTTGATTATTTGGAGAAGGAAATGGCAATCCACTCCAGTATTCTTGCCTGGGAAGTCCCATGAACAGAGGAGCCTGGCAGGCTGCAGTTCATAGGGCTGCATAGAGTCAGACATGAGTGAAGCAATTTAGCACACACGCATGCTTTGATTATTAATACATGAACGTCGATTATGTTTCACAAACATATTAGAATGTCACAATTTTTATGTCACTTCAAGACACCAAGTTAATTTCTTACTATGATGGACCAAACATAAGGCCTTGCCATTGAAACATGGAGGTTTACATATGTATTTTTTAAAAATATTATTTTTGAATTTGCTAGTGCTAACTCCTGTTGCTAGGTTCCTACAGCCTAACACTAATGATGAATGTGTCCACAGGTATTTCAGTTCAGTTCAGTTCAGTTACTCAGTCATGTCCGACTCTTTGCAACCCCATGGACTGCAGCATGCCAGGCCTCCCTGTCCATCACCAGTTCCCGGAATATTTGGACATATATAAATGTCCATGAGCAGGAGCCAGAAGTCTGAGTCAACCTGAAAATGTTTCAGAAAAGTTGATGCAAATTATTTCATCTTTTAAAATGATATTTGGGGAGATAATTTACATAATTTCTTTGAGGAAATGCTTTGGTAAGTTCTTAGAAACTAAAACAATTTCTAAAGTGTGAATATATGTCTTAGCTTTGTTATAGAGAGCCCCATGTTTCTTGTTTAAGGTGAAATTCTGCAACATAAACCTTCCAGGCTGTGATGTATACTATAACTGGGATTACTAAGCGCCATCATTCTCTGTTTTGGGTAAAGTATGTTAAACAAAATTATTGCCATTAACTTCTATATTTTTCTTATACAGACTATCTTACACTGAAGCAATCAAGTAGTTTGAAAATGACTTCAAAACTTCTCTGGATGTCCTTCATGCTTGCTGCATTAACGCTTTCCGTTACATTTTCTCTCCAGTCAGACCAGCCAAAGGTTCTGCTAGTTTCATTTGACGGATTCCGTTGGGATTATTTATATAGAGTTCCAACACCCCATTTTCATTATATTATGAAATACGGTGTCCAGGTGCAGCAAGTTACTAATATTTTTATTACAAAGACCTACCCTAACCATTATACTTTGGTCACTGGCCTCTTTGCCGAGAATCATGGTATTGTGGCAAATGACATGTATGACCCTATTCTGAACAAATCTTTCTCCTTGGATGACATGGATATTTATGATTCTGAGTTTTGGGAAGAAGCGACACCGATATGGATCACAAATCAGAGGGCAGGACACACGAGTGGTGCGGCCATGTGGCCTGGAACAGATGTCAAAATACACGGAACCTTTCCCACTCACTATATGCCTTACAATGACTCCGTTTCATTTGAAGAGAGAGTTGCCAAAATTATTGAATGGTTTACGTCAAAAGAGCCCATCAATCTTGGTCTTCTTTACTGGGAGGAACCTGATGATATGGGCCACCAGTTGGGACCAGACAGTCCGCTCATGGGGACTGTCATTTCAGATATTGACCACAAGTTAGGATATCTCATACAAATGCTGAAAAAGGCAAAATTGTGGAATGTTCTGAACCTGATCATCACAAGTGACCATGGAATGACGCAGTGTTCCCAGGAGAGGATCATAGAGCTTGACCAATATCTGGATAGAGAGCACTACACCCTGATTGACCAATCGCCAGTGGCCGCCATCTTGCCCAGGGAAGGTCAGCCTGAACTGAGTGGTGATCTGGGGCGGGGTGTGGATGTGCCCAGCGTGACTGAGTGGGGGATTTTTGTCTCTGTCTTTCAAGTGTGCTTGTCTTTGTTCATGGTAATATTCTTGGATTTAATCCTTAGTCTCTGAAAAGACAAAGTCTCTTCCCTCAGAGTCTGATTTTTGACTTTTTTCTACAGTATTGAAACTGATGCTCTCTCTGTATATTTATGGTAGTGGCATTTAACCATTTTGGAGTCATTGGATATGATGAAAAGCTACAGCCTTCACTCGCAGAGAAGTAGGGATGGGAAGATACACACAAATGTGCATGGAGTTACAGTGATTTTTATGGAAGCCTTCAGAGGATCCTTAGTTAGAATCTGCTTAATAGGGAAGCAGTGGGATAGAGGAAAGAGAGAGTTTTGCTCCTGCTGAGATTTAGTTTTCTTACCTATGAGCAAGGGAAGTAATAACAGTATCTCAGACTTAAAAAAAGATTTATTTGGATGTTCTGGGCCTTCACTGCTGTGTGGGCTGTTCTCTAGTTGTGGTGTGAGGGCCTCTCATTGCAGTGTCTTCTCTTGTTGCAGAGCACAGGCTTTAGGGCCTGAAACTTTTTACAGACCCCATCTCAAAGCCTCATACCAACCTGTCATTCATTATTTCTGTTTTAAAGGTAGATTCTGTTTGAGTTTTAAACAAACTCAAAACGTTTAACATCCCCAAAAAGAATTTGAAAGAGAATGGATACCTGTATGTGTATAACTGAAATCACTTTGTTGTGCAACTGAAAAGAATCCAACATTGTCAGTCAACTACACTCCAATATAAAATAAAAAGGCTTTTTTTTTTTTTTAAGTTTTACATCCCCAGGGCTGCAAAGAGTTGAGCATGACTAAAGCAGCTTAGCACACTCATGCACGCATGGACATGTGTATTTAAGTCTTTAGAGATTAGAGACTTCTGGTTCAATAAAATGTCTTCTCTGAAGATGAATTTATTTTAAGAGAAGATTATTTCTCAGTTTCCCCCACAGGGAGCGGGGGCAGGCAGGGGGCTCTAAATTGTCTGGTGAGACTTCATTACCTTGAACTTGCTGTCTACATCAGTAGGATGTCTGCATTGACTGACCTCTGTTACCATGGTTGCTTCTTGGCTGTAGCAGTGAGAGTCTTGTTCTGACTGCTTCTCCTAATCCTTCTGTTTTAGGCAAATTTGATGAAGTCTATGAAGCATTAGCTCAAGCTCATCCTAATCTGACTGTTTACAAAAAGGAAGAGGTTCCGGAAAGATGGCATTACAAACACAACAGTCGAATTCAGCCCATTCTTGCAGTGGCTGACGACGGCTGGCATATTTTACGGAATAAGTCAGATGACTTTCTGTGTGAGTATGTTACAGTCTTTCTCCCCATTCTGCATCGTCTGCTAAAGTGGAGGCCAACTGGGAGTTGTTTCTGCTGTATTCAACATTCTGTTTACCGATCGAATAGCTAGCTAGTGTCATACATTAATAGCTAAATAAAGATCCAATAAATATCCCAATAAAGATTTACTGGGACTTTAAAATGAAGTAACCTAAAAGTGAAACATTTACATCTCTTGAAGTCATCAGACCAAAGATAAGCACCGTGCCCTATACTGCTAATTATAACCATTATGTTCCTGAGAAAAACCTGAGTTTTGTAAATTGAATCATTTCTGCATCTGTTTCATACTCTGGTTTCATAAAAGTGTCATCTCTATTTTTCTCTGCTGTTGTCAGCTTTCTAGTTTCTTTTGTCCTCTGGCTCTACAAAATATAGGCCAGCTTTGCTTTACACCTTGGGAACCTTTCTAAAAAGAAGTGCATACTGGCATGGATAAAAGTATATCAAGATATATTTTCCTAATGAATACCTAGTGGTATAATTCTGGAGGTATTTCCATTATATAAATTTAGAAGATGATGGAAATCCTATTTAAAATTCAAGCATACAAAATAAAGAGCTTTCTGCCATCCATAATAGAGGCTTCCCTGGTGGCTCAGATGGTAAAGAATTTGCACTGCAGAAGATGCAGGTTCAATCCCTGGGTTGGAAAGATCCCCTGGAGGAGGGCATGGCAGCCCACTCCAGGATTCTTGCCTGGAGAATTCCATGGACAGAGGAGCCATCCGTAATGTGTAGTTTTCCCTTTTCATACAGCTTTTAACAAGTTAGCCAAATGGAAGTCATGCCCAGGAAGTAACTCATCTTTATTGTGCCTGCCATTTGCATATTTGCTCTCAAACTGCCCGCCCACCCTTACCCTGATCTGCTCTGTATCAGCAGTGACAGATCCCTACAGGCTAAATTTCCCAAGCTACTTTGTAAGCTGGTTTCTGGTTCCATTTGGCCAACAGAGAACCTTGGCAGGAGTGTGGAAGGCAGGAACTTGGCAGAAGCCAGGGTCTGTCCCCCATTCCTGCCCCAGCCTATGACTTCATGTCCACTGTGATCCCAGCTCTGGACAACCTCCCTGTCTCTGGCCTCAGCTCCTACTGAGTAGTCCTGCCTTTGGGGCTCTGGTGACCGCACCTCTTCCTTCTGTCTCTCCAGCTCTGGGAGCCATTGACGTTCCCACTGGGGACTATTCCCACTGGGCTAGTCACGGGGTAACCTTGCCATCTCATGTTTACTTCTGAACTTCAACACTAGCCCTCATCTGAAATTCCCTCTCTTAAACTACCTAGCATGGGATCTGCTTCCCTGGCTGATAGAGACATTAACACACACTACCAATCAATTCACTGGGGGTTGTTTCCATTGTTACTGAATGTTTAAGGAAGCATATGGTGCCAACACTGACTAGAAATGCTCCTTGATACATTTGAGATATTTAAAAAATGTCCCTTTAGGTAGAATTGGGTTTGCATCATGTTTATTGATGAAGAGAAAAGCAGTTACCTGGCAGTGGCATTTATAGAGCATAAATGAGTCATACTGGCAGATGTATATGTGATGGGTTCAGATCCTTAAAACAGGTTTTACGTACGGATAATAATCTGTAAGGAAAAGGCAATGGCAACCTACTCTAGTACTCTTGCCTGGGAAACTCCATGGACGGAGGAGCCTGGTAGACTGCAGTCCATGGGGTCACTAAGAGTCAGACACGACGGAGCAACTTCACTTTCACTTTTCACTTTCATGCATTGGAGAAGGAAATGGTAACCCACTCCAGTGTTCTTGCCTGGAGAATCCCAGGGACAGGGGAGCCTGGTGGGCTGCCGTCTATGGGGTTGCACAGGGTCAGACACGACTGAAGCAACTTAGCAGTAGCAGCAATAATCTGTAAACCAATATTTAATCAGGCCAGGAGAACTGTATTAAGAAAGTTAAAAAAAAATAATTTCTTTGGCCGTGGGAATAGTTGCCAACTTTATATGTTCAGGCTTTCATGTATTATGCAGGTGACTCTTATGTGAGAGGAGTTGCTTAGAAAACAACTGCTGTCTCTGAAGAGACAGAATTACAATTAACATAAATGTCAGTGGCTCTCTTGAAACTTTGGTTCAGTGAACTACAATTACATAATAGATGGTCACTCCTATTTTGAATCAAAAACCTTAATGGTGCTCCTGTTTGTGTTACATTATGTTCAACATAATTATTTTTTCAACAAAATAATTAAGTACTGGCTACTACAGTCCTTCTCAGCCTGGGTTCTAGAAGAGAATTCAGCCCTAATGTCCAAAAGCAGCTGTTCTCAAAATGTGTTTCCTGGACCAGCATCATCCAAATCTCCTGGGAACTCATTAGAAATGCAGATTCTTGGGGCCAACGCAGATCTGCTAAACTGGGAACTGAGAGGGTGGAGCCCAGAGATCTGTGTTTTTACCTGCACCCACCCTCCCTACACCAGAGTCTCATACACGGTCAAATTTGAGAACCATTGCCCTTAGGCATCCATTATTAAATACTGTCTGCTGGATCAAGCATTTATGGTAGGGGCTACCGCTAGGAAGGGCTTCCTGGTGGCTCAGTGGTAAGGAATCTGCCTCCCTGCAATGCTGGAGACCCAGGTTCAATTCCGGGGTTGGGAGGATCCCCTGGAAAAGGAAATGACAACCCATTCCACTATTCCTGCCTGGAGAATTCCATGGACAGAGAAGCCTGGTGGACTACAGTCCATGGAGTTGCAAATATCTGAGCATGCATTCACCACTAGGAAAAAAAGTCCCTCTTCATGGGAAAGGTTTTCTAAGTCATAATGAGTTCACTTCAAGTCTAAGTTTCTAGTAAGAAGTGTGGTAGGATTTACTTTGCCTTCATGATTAGAGTCTAGATCCAACTTTTCATAGACAGGAGCCCAACAATCATCCAATTACAGATTATATAATGGCACATTTCCCAATGTTACTGTTGATTAATTAAACAGAATAGCACAGCCCCAGTCGGATGATTCCTAGTGATTCATAAATCCAGCATTATTTCCACTCGAATAAGAAACTCAAAAGAATCATAGCACTAAAAATGATTCCCTTAGATGGATTTTGCCAGGCAGATTTGGAATTACTCTGCGAAGATGACTCTCAGAGGAATTGATTTATGATTTTTTTTTTTCAATTCTGTGTTCCCATTGCACATTTCCTAGTAGCAAACACAAGCAGTAGAGGCCGATTTGCCAGTCATTCTCACCACCTTTGAACTAAAGCCTTTCAGTTCTCATGGTTGCCATTTTATTGGCAGTAGAACCCTGATATTGTGCTAGAGCCACATGCCTATAAAAGGCAGCTTTTATTATGCAGGGGTTTTCATCCTTCAATTTTGTATCTTCTTCTGACTTATCAAGACTCCGAAAGTTGTTAACTTTTTTTGTAGCCGTACTAAAGCAGACAGCGCTAAGCTGGATCCTGATCTGAAACACCAAGACAAGATTTTACCCACAAGTCCTGATCTTTATTTTTTGATTGTTGTTCAGTCGCTGTGTTGTGTTCAACTCTTTGTGACCCCGCGGACTGCAGCACACAGGCTTCCCTGTTCTTCACTATCTCCCAGAGTTTGCTCAAACTCATGTCTGTTGAGTCAGTGATGCCATCCAACCATCCGGTCCTCTGTCATCCCCTTCTCCTCCCGCCCTCAATCTTTCCAAGCATCAGGAGCTTTTCTAATGAGTCAACTGATAAATTATTAATTTATTGGCTTCATGACTAAGGGCATCTTTATCCCTTTATCTCTAGAACAATAAGTGGAACATAGTAGGTACCTAACAAGTAATTGCTGAAAGTTAGTTTACTGCCAACAAAAAAAAATCACTTTTGTATTCCCCCCCACTTGGCTCAGGGAAGTTTACCCTTCTTCCTGTGGCCTGTGGAAAAGATTTGTGATCATTTGACTTTTCGTTTCCTGAAGTGAATCGTGATGTTGACCACAGCAGAGATGATGTGTAAAGGATTCTTTTATCTAAAAGTCAAATTAGATAAAATTTGCATGTAAGTCCAGCATTCGATGATACAGTTATTTCCATTTTAATACCATCTGGTTGGCTGACTTGTTCATGCATTTTATCTTCACAGTAGGCAACCACGGGTATGACAATGCATTAGCAGAAATGCATCCCATTTTCTTAGCCCACGGCCCTGCCTTCCGAAAGAATTTTACAAAAGCAGCCATGAATTCTACAGATCTGTACCCCCTGCTCTGCCACCTGCTCAGCATCACTGCCCTGCCTCACAATGGATCACTCAGCAACGTTCAGGATCTGCTCAGTTCACCAACTCCAAGAGCAAGTCCTAATACCCAGACTCCTCCTCTCCTCCATGGTAGTGTGAAACCAAGAGAAAATGAACAAGACGAGCCATATGCTTATTTCATCGGGGTCTCTCTCGGTAGCGTTATAGTTATTGTGTTTTTAATAGTTCTCATTAAACATTTAATTCAAAGTCAAATACCTGCCTTACCAGATTTTCAGGCTGAAATATCTCAACCATTATTACAAGCCTAATGCTTCTGTGATGTGAAGATGGCATAGTTATGTCAGTGTTTAAAGGTTTCAAATTCTAGGGAACTAGCTTCAGACATTTGCATAGACCATTAAGCAGTTATGTATATATACAGGGGCAGTCACACACACACACATACACATACGGATCAAAATACTGACCTGCAAAGGATGAAAGATGGGGAAGTATATTTCCATTGTTCTCTCTGGCTTCTGGTAGATAAGATCCTGCTTTATTTGGGCTTGGCACATGCAATGTATATATTTAGCAACTTTGCACTATTTGAAGTACCTTACATATTGCACTTTACTCTCCTAATGGTACTTTTATGTGAAATGCACTTTATTGACAATTATGTCTTATAATTCAGTAGAAAAAGACAAATTTTACACCTATGTCCCAGAATGAAATGAAATTTCTAATAATTCCTGAATAATGTAGAAATATATCTCCTTACATTGGGAGAACGGGAAGAAAGTGAAAACTGTTGAAAATGAAATGTGATGACCTTTGAATGTTGGATTTCAGAGAGATGGGTTCCCAAAGCAGGGTGCATCTGTGAGCACTCCTTGTCGTATTTCTTCCCATATGACATAGGTTTTCATCTTATTTCCGCCCCCACAACAGAGATCCAGATGCTGCTGGATTCAATCTAGGCATATCATTTCCATCGTGACATTCATTATTGCTGTTTCCTGATGTAGTCATTTTACTCTGATTTTGATAATAAAGACACCATGAATATACATTTGCTTCCTCTTAAGTCTAGCACTGCCCTAGAAGGGCAGAAGGGATCAGGCATCATCTCAGCAATGTTTTCTCTTGCTCTGTAATTATTTGCTTCCTTGAAAAATAAATCACTATTAATTGTGTTAAAAATCAGATTAGTTCAAAGAGTGTTTTGTTTCTGGTAACCTGTAGTGACAGAGCCTTTATATTTGAGCATTTGAAGGTCTAGGATTGCAAGAAAGCACAAAATATATTGGGAAAAATGTCAGCCACACAATCCTTGAAAAGAGCTGTGTGGAGCTTGGGGGAAATAATTAGGAGTTTAGGGGAAAAAAAATCAGGCAGGACCAGTGTTTGTAATGTACCCAGGACAACGCTAAAGGGTGCCTGGTGGCAAAATTTAGTGAGACAATACCTAGAGGTAACAGGTATTGAAATAAAAGAAGTTGAGATTATAGCCTTGTTTCCTTGAAATATTTGAATATCTACTCACAGATGCTCAGTGGAATCAAAGATGAATCCAGGTTCACAAACAGACATTACTCCTCAGTAGGACTTTTCATTCACAAAAGACTTTATCTCCTCAGTAGGGTTTTTCACCTGCCTGGTCATCTCAGCTCATTCCCACCATGGAAAACTGCTTTTGGTCTCTTAAGTAGTCTGGTTGGGGAGAGGGTATTACCGGTGGTTTCTCAGAGGAAAGAGGAAGCCCCAGAATAGCTTTCCTTGAAGACAACAGAAACCAGCTTATAGACATGTGGCCAATAGGTAATACTATGATTTTGTGTATATTTATGTACCCACTGACAAAGAAGTTGGTAAAATGGCAAAAGTATTTAAGAAAGAAACTATAATTTTGAGATAAAGAACAAAAGTGGCAGAGTGAAAAATAAAATTAAAGTGCTTCCTAAAATCAGGTGAATGCTTTTTAAATGATGATGCCAATAAAGAGTGTTAGCACCTAATGCTTAATACAGCCTCTTAATGGGATAGAATGAAATCACTGGAAATGTATCAGTAGTACAGATTAAGAAGCTGAGACATGAGATGGTAGATAGCAAACTCCTCAGGAGGTCTGAACTCTGGATTAGACATTTCAGAATATGCGATTTACTCATATTGGCTTGCTTTATAGCAGTGAACTTATCTGTGTGATTGAGATGCCAAATCTAATGACCTGAAGATGAAATTGGTCTATTTAAAAGCAGTTACTATTCAACTGCAATCTGTGTATGTAAATTAATTGTTGTGTTAAATTCATTTTAGAGGGTGCTATGATGACCTTAGTGGGAAGAAGAGAGTAAATTCTGTAACACAGATGAAATCATTAAAACTCTGGTCTGAAGATTTGACTATTGAATGGTTCTTTTATTTACAGATACTTATCTTCCTGTAAAATAGCAGCTGGAGTTTACCTGAAAGAAAATAAAATTTTACACTTTGCTGGGAAAACCTTGTCTCTTATCATGTTTTGACAGTTTTGTTGTTGTTCTGGTTTTACCTGCATGTCTCTCTGGCCAAACTTTTGTGTACAGTCAACACAAATTAGGACACAGAAATAAGATGGAGACCAGCTAACCTTCCTGACTGTAAGTAAAAACTTTTAAAAGGTCAGAAGAATGGAATCCCTCCCATCACAACACTGACGTGTTTTCTCTCCATCTTCTATCAACTGTTTTGAAGCTGATTAATTGATACCATTTTTCCTGTTCCAGGTAACTTTTGTAATTTCCTCTGCCTTTGCCATCTGCCATTTAAATTGAAAACTGCTTCGCAAAATGCTTTCTGACCTCTTAGTTAGAATTGATCCTGTTATTAGTTTCAGATTCTTACAAGAATCTAGTTATAGAAAATCTATTGTTGTTGTTCAGTTGCTAAGTCGCATCTGACTCTTTGTGACCCCAAGGACTATAGCACACCTGTCCTCTGTGTCCTTCACTATCTCCTGGTTGCTGCTGCTAAGTGCAACCCCACAGACGGCAGCTCACCAGGCTCCCCCGTCCCTGGGATTCTCCAGGCAAGAACACTGGAGTGGGTTGCCATTACCTTCTCCAGTGCATGAAAGGGAAAAGTGAAAGTGAAGTTGCTCAGTCGTGTCCGACTCTTAGCGACCCCCATGGACTGCAGCCTAACAGGCTCCTCCATCCATGGGATTTTCCAGGCAAGAGTACTGGAGTGGGGTACCATTGCTATCTCCTGGAATTTGCTCAAACTCATGTCCATTGAGTCAGTGATGCCATCCAGCCATCTCATCCCCCCTCTCCTCCTGCCCTCATTCTTTCCCAGCATCAGGGTCTTTTCCAGTGAGCTGGCTCTTTGCATTAGGTGACCAAAGTATTGGAGCTTCAGTTTCAGCATCAGTCCTTCCAATGAATATTCAGGGTTGATTTCCTTTGGGATTGACTAGTTTGATTTCTGTACTGTCCAAGGGACTCTCAAGAATCCTCTCCAGCAGCACAATTCGAAAACATAAATTCTCTAGCGCTCATCCTTCTTTATGGTCCAACTCTCACATCTGTACATAACTACTGGAAAAAACACAGCTTTGAAAATCTGTAGTTTTCTCTTTTTATGCTTTTTTTTTATCATGTTTGATATCAATGTTATATTCACCTCAAAAACTCATGCAGGTTTTTTCTAAAACACTAGTTTTATGAAGCTAATGTAACATTGATAATCAAATGCAATGAAGAGGCAACAAGAAAGATTACTGGATCTTGGGCCTGAAACTTTTTTGTAGAATAGTTCATAACTTTCCCAATTAATAAATTGGTCTTAGTTTTCATTCTCTATTGGAATCAACTTTATTCAATAAATCTGGAATTCAAACTTCAGGAAGCAGAGCGTGGGAACTGGTTCTAGATTCAAGGATCTCAGCCCAAGAGGTAAACCATGAGTAGACAAAAGTGTTTTGTTGGTATAGGGTTACCACTTTTGAAATGCCACAGAACTCTTCAAAGAAAGTGCTTGTTAATTTGTTTTCCCCACAGTCCCTAGCTAGCAGTATTCAATGAATGTCAAAATTAAAAAAAAAAAAAAAAACTACTCTATTAGAGGGAGCTTTGTTGAATATATATTAGAAAAGACCCTCACCCCTAGTGTTTTGTAACCAACTTTTGAAACTTCTTCCTTTCTACTGCATGTCAGTGAATTATAATTCTAGAAACTGCAAAATTTATCTTGGCTATCTTTCCAATGATGTCCTTATGTAATTTATACTATATTTATACAGTGTATATTTATACACTGCTTTTAAAATATGGTTAAATGTTACACACACAATCCTGGTTTTAAAAAGATTGTAATGAATGCCTAGGTGGATTTTGCAGTATCACTAAGTCATGTTAACATCTATCATACTATGCATATTTTGAAAGAAGGTGACAAATTAAAAAATCATCAAGGACATCACATATTTAATAATTACGATTAAAATGTTTTGGTAACATTTTATTCACATAAAAATTTTAAAATAATAAAGTCATAGCTTTGAATTCAAACAATATAGTCAAAATATATTTTAACTTAAGGCACTACACATAAACTTCTTTAAAACACACTCATGTCATTTTATTTACACAGTATTTTAAGAATTTACAATAAATTACAGACTTCTCATGTCATCTTTATCCTTCATTTGTAGCTTTATATATTCACAATGAAGTAAAATCCTTCAAATAAAATAAATACGACCATCCTTAAAGTTTACCAGACATGGGCAAGAGAAGGAAAAACACCCAAGAACAAGGCAAAGGCCTTTTTAATCATTTAATGTTCCAAGAATTTATCTTTAAATCCTTATACCAAGCTTAATGGAACAGTAACACAAAACCAGTGGTACAGAGCACTGAAATAATTTTTATGCTATTGCTGTTTACCAGAAGTACTTGCACATGAATAAGAGCAGCAGAACTGTCCCTGCATTATAAGTAGACATCCTTATTCTGAATTCATTCACTGAAAAACTTTTATTAAGAAGTTTTCCTATTACTTTTGAGTATGGTTGTCATAAACAGTTAAATCTTTCCTGGAGCCAAATACTTCCTACAACTCAGAAGATAGAGAAGCATGTTATCAATTATTTAACAAGATGCACAAGTGAAGAAGGCTGGCTTTACCGAAATATTTCTCAGTGTACTAGAGGAATCACCGGCTTTAAGTGATCATTTTTTAAAGATACAAATGAATTAATATAAAGTTCAATACAATAATTTATACACATCTGATTATTAAATAAATACTTTTTGTCCCATCAACATATACATAAAACATCTACAATTTTAATTCTAGTTCATATTTTCAGAATGGAATGACGAACAAGACAAATAGGTCTTTTGTTCAAAGGGTTGAGACACTGAAGGGCACCCCTTCCTATTCCATCCTCTATAAAGTCTCCTCACATGTTGGTTGCGATGGATCGATTTCCACCAATCACACCAATACAGCCAATAAAGCTCACACCACTGCAAGGACCAAGCTCAACTCACTTAGCATGTGATACATTTTAAAAAATCCTCACTGCTTTAAATGTGACAGTTCTTCTGTGCTTTTTTTTTTTTAATGGGAATTGAAGTAGAAAGAAATTTTTCTATTATTTGTCCAGATCAACTATTAACCTTTAGGATAACTTTTATGTGAGCAAAAAACATCAGAAATAAAAATCTGTCAAAAAGCAAAATAAGTCCTTGTGGTTTGGTTTATTTACTATGCTGTTTTTAACACAGGCACTTTATGACTGCTCACCCGAACTATTCACGCAGGGTGTGGAAATGATTCTCAAGAACCCCTAAAACAATAGGCACCAAATACTAGGATCAGGAGATTAGCAAGCAGTGACCAAAGGATGAATTCTGGGTTTGACGACTGGCACCATTGTTCCTGACCACCGCAGATAACCAACATTTCACTGGGCTGCATATTTACTCTCCATTATTTTTGTATCTGTAAAACTGTTATCCAGCTTATTTTCTGTCATCAAAACTTTAAAGATCACACTAGTAATATTAATTGCTTGCCTCAGCTCCTAATGAAAATGGTTCTTGAACCCAATTTTTCCTCTAATGTATAAAATCCCATCTGCTACAATTCAGTTTCTTCCTATTGATTTTGATTCTTAGAAGGTACACTTTGCAAAGCTAGGATGACAGTTATAACAATGTATCGTTGGCTCTGAAAAAGTATGCTAAAAAAATTTATGAGCAGAGTGGTTACTTTTCTGAATCAGATATGGGAGAAAAAAGCAAAGGCAGAATTCAGGCTACTAAAGGTTAACAGAGTTCTAAGAGTTTATTCAGTTACTTAACACATGATTAATATAGAAGATCAAAAGATATTAAATTTCATTTTAAATTTAGCTACTCTTCAGCAGCAGCAGTAGCAGCAGCATTGCCTAAAAAGTAAGGCATAAAATTCCCAAAGGCAAATAGAAAAATCTCTTATTCTGACCCAGTCAGAACCAGATTTGTAGTCAGGTCATTAATTTCTCTGCAGTACTTAGAGACCTCTGGTTGTAACAGCATAAGAATGTTAAAAATGGTAACAAAAATTCACAAGGTTTTAAAAATTATGAATTTAACTTGTGAGTTAGAAGTAACTACACTAATGTGAAGTGCAATTATAACCTTTCCTGAGAGCTGTGTTTTACGGGTTTGTGAGGGTCTGCCTCCAGGTCACTCACATCTCACCACCTCCTGTAAGTTACATGAAGTCTGTACACCCAAGCATGCAACACCCTGGCACACTCGCATATGCGCACGTGCGCGCGCGCGCGCGCACACACACACACACACACGCAAATAACCTACACAAAGGCATTAAGCATAAAGTGAGAAAAGCACTTTCTTCTATTTTCTTAATTTCCTCTTAGTAATGCTCTGCAAAAGATAAACATTTTGAGGTTTTAATAGCTTAAGGGTCTTAACAGAGACACAGACAAAGACGCAGTCTTGTTATCATGGGGCTTTTACTTGTTTTTTACAGTAGCTTTTCTTGAAATAGTTTCTTCATATGCTAGATCTTTCCTGCCTCGTAATCCATTTTATTAACCATCACAGAGAATTTTCCTACCTCAAGGGTTTACTTGGGATACAAACTCTGTTAGGTACATATAAAAATATAGGAAATTTTTCTTTCCTTATACACAAAATCCACACACTTTACAAAGATTTTTGTTGTATAATTTACAAATATAAAAATTTATTTGAGATGCACACGCACTAAATTTTAATATATTTTCATCTCAAGATGTGTCTAATCTTCATTGCCAAAAAAAAAAAAAAGGGAGGGGGGAGCAAAGGCAGTATTATTCTCAAAAAAAGTTCCTTGTCAGAGAAACAGTTGGTGCTAACTAATGATTTACTAGCAATTTTCCCTACAATCAGAATTTTTTTTGTATTAGCTAATGCAGCAAAACACAAGGAAAGACAAAATAACTGTAGCATGCCTGGTCCAAGTTCTTTGGAAGTATATGTTTTCATAGCTCTAACACCATTCCTTGGGTGTGCCCTACTTAAAGCCACCTTGTATAAACCCCGGCACATGTTACCCAATCAACGGATCGTCATCATCTTCTTGGAGCTGAAGTCGGGAAAACGGCCGGGGCCCGGAGACTCTGTTCTGCATGATAATGATGAGGCAGGTCAGAGTGGTCAAGACCAGCAGCGCCCCGATAACAATTCCGATGGCTTCTGGGAGGTTAATGCACCACTGGTCCACTAACAGACACTTGGTGTGACCAAAGGTCCCATTGTTGGGACGTGGCTTCAATCCCAGGATATGGCACATCATCGGATAAATATCCACCGTATTAATGGTGCTGTGTTTGTAGCCTTTGTGAAATGCAGGACCATGGGCAGCTAGAAACGGATTCATACTAGGCAGAGAATTATCGTAACCGTGGTCACCTACTGGAAAAGAAGAAGATGATGTTAGTAAACAAGATCAGCCTTGCTATCATGAAATAACCTGTTTCTAGTGTAAATTGTCAGTTTAATTCCCATCCTTTGAAATTCTGATCACTTGGGCCAAACAGGGGCTAGAAAAAAAAAAATGATCTATTTTCTTCAATTCAGCCACCTCCTGTATTTTACACATACACCCCTCCTTTTTCCCAACTAGTCATGACCTCATGTTTTAAAACCTTCTCTCAGACTGATGGGTTTCTCAGTCCTAGCCCCAAGCATTTCACCTGTCAGCATCCAACACTGTTTGCAAAAAGCCCCTGCAAAGAGCACCAGTGATTAAGAGAGTGGTTGGGTTGAAGGTTCTGTGTAACCGGGGGGAGCAGAAGTGAGTAAACCAGTGAGTGGGGAGGAAGTGAGCCAGCGGCCTTGACCTCTGTCAGCTGCCCCTGGACAAGATGCAGAATGCACCATGGGTGCATGCGTGCTAAGTCACTTTAGCTGTATCCGACTCTTTGCAACCCTATGGAATGCTGCGCACCAGGCTCCTCTGCCCATGGGATTCTTCAGGCAAGAGTACTGGAGTGGATTGCCATGCCCTCCTCCAAGGGATCTTCCCCATCCAGGGACTGAACCTATGCCTCTTACGTCTCCTGCATTGGCAGGCGGGTTCTTACCACTAGCACCACCTGGGAAGCCCACACCATTGGTTTCAGTTCAGTTCAGTCGCTCAGTCGTGTCCAACTCTTTGCAACCCCATGAATCACAGCACACCAGGCCTCCCTGTCCATCACCAACTCCCGGAGTTCACTCAGACTCACGTCCATCGAGTCAGTGATGCCATCCAGCCATCTCATCCTCTGTCATCCCCTTCTTCTCCTGCCCCCAATCCCTCCCAGCATCAGTCTTTTCTAATGAGTCAACTCTTCGCATGAGGTGGCCAAAGTACTGGAGTTTCAGCTTTAGCATCATTCCTTCCAAAGAAATCCCAGGGTTGATCTCCTTCAGAATGGACTGTTTGGATCTCCTTGCAGTCCAAGGGACTCGCAAGAGTCTTCTCCAACACCGCAGTTCAAAGGCATCAATTCTTCGGTGCTCAGCCTTCTTCACAGTCCAACTCTCACATCCATATATGACCGCTGGAAAGACCATAGCCTTGACTAGATGGACCTTTATTGGCAAAGTAATGTCTCTGCTTTTGAATATGCTATCTAGGTTGGTCATAACTTTTCTTCCAAGGAGTAAGCGTCTTTTAATTTCATGGCTGCCGTTGCCATCTGCAGTGATTTTGGAGCCCCCCCAAAATAAAGTCTGACACTATTTCCACTGTTTCCCCATCTATTTCCCATGAAGTGATGGGACCAGATGCCATGATATTTGTTTTCTGAATGTTGAGCTTTAAGCCAACTTTTTCACTCTCCTCTTTTACTTTCATCAAGAGGCTTTTTAGTTCCTCTTCACTTTCTGCCATAAGGGTGGTGTCATCTGCATATCTGAGGTGATTGATATTTCTCCCGGCAATCTTGATTCCAGCTTGTGTTTCTTCTAGTCCAGCGTTTCTCATGATGTACTCTGCATAGAAGTTCAATAACCAGGGTGACAATATACAGCCTTGACGTACTCCTTTTCCTATTTGGAACCAGTCTGTTGTTCCATGTCCAGTTCTAACTGTTGCTTCCTGGCCTGCATACAGATTTCTCAAAAGGCAGGTCAGGTGGTCTGGTATTCCCATCTCTTTCAGAATTTTCCACAGTTAATTGTGATCCACACAGTCAAAGGAACAGCTAAAGGACGCCTCAATGTCCAGAGGGTCAGGGGACTGAAAACATTACAGGAGGGATCCCTGCCTTGAATGTGACATCTAAGCAGATGACTCCAATGTGTAATTCCAGTAAAAGTCAAAGAAAAACCTGATGGTCCCGGATATCACTTCAAAACGATACTCTCAACAATCAGCTTTATTTTAAAAAATACTGCCTTTTAATATGCATCAGTTATATTTAACAAGGAGAAAGGAATGGCAACCTACTCCAGTATTCTCGCCTGGAGAATCCCATGGACAGAGGAGCATGGCAGGCATAGTCCATGGGGTCACAAGAGTGGGACATGACTTAGCAGTGGTAAAGAATCCGCCTACAATGCGGGAGACCTGGGTTTGATCCCTGGGTTGGGACGATTCCCTGGAATTCCCTGGAGAAGTGCATGGCAGCCCACTCCAGTACTCTTGCCCGGAGAATCCCCATGGACAGTGGTACCTGGTGGGCTACATTCCACGGGGTCACAGAGAGTTGGACACGACTGAACAACAAAGCACACATTTAACAAGCTCCCGCTTCCAGGTAAGTTCAGGTGACTGAATGATGAGTCTACCGGTGCTTGCTATATCATTCTTTACTTCTTTATTTAATGTATCATTCTTTAATTCTATGTTTGAAATATTTCATAATAAAAATTGCTGTGACCAGTACAGTAAATAGCAGAATATAATGATATATATAGATATTGTGATTTAAATGATATAAATGAGTATGATTGTAAATGAATACCATAAAACATATGATTTAATAATAAAAATATGCATGTGTATGTAACAGAAAAAGATTAGAGGGGGGGAAACTCCCACAATTAACATCTGTCTATGCTTCTGTATTGAAGAATTATGAATAGTTTTTGTTTTCTTTTCTGAACTTTTCTGTATTTTACAAGTTTTCAATAATGAGTACATAAGGTAAATATTATGGGCTTCCCTGGTGGCTCAGCTGGTAAAGAATCTGCCTGCAACACAGGAGACCCGGGTTCAATTTCTGGGTTGGGAAGATCCCCTGGAGAACAGATAGGCTACCCTTGGGCTTCCCTGATGGTTCAGTTAGTAAAGAATCTGCCTACAGTGCGGGAGACCCGGGTTCAATTCCTGGGTTGGGAAGATCCCCTGGAGAAGGAATAGGCTACCCACTCCAGTATTTGTGGGCTTCCCTGGTGACCCAGCTGGTAAAGAATCTGCCTCCAACGCAGGAGACCTGGGTTCCATCCCTGGGTGAGGAAGATCCCCTGGAGAAGGGAATGGCTACTCACTCCAGTCTTCTTGCCTGGAGAATTCCATGGACAGAGGAATCTGGCGGGCTACAGTCCATGGGGTCACAAAGAGTCAGAGACGACTGAGTGACTTTCACTTTCAAGGTGAACGGCCTTGAGCTTTACCCTTGCCTGACGCATCTGAACTGCTATAGATCAGAGACTGGCAGATGACAGAGGCTGGTCAAATGCAGCCCTCTGCCGGTTTCTGTAAAGGGAGTTTCGCTGGGACACCCCACATCAGTTTGTTTAGGTTATTGTCTGCGGCTGCTTTCCCACGGTAAGGCAGGACTGAGTAGTTGAGACAGAGACCAGCTGGCCCGCAAAGACTACAATATTTACTATCCGGCCCTCTACAGAAGAATTTTCTGACCCCTGCTATGGTCTATAAAATCAGATTTTAAAAACATGTATTCAAACTGAACTTAACAAACAGGCAAATAAGCTTCAGTTCAGGGGAGACCTCTTAATTCTCCCTTACACATTTCCTCAGTTTGAGGCAAGATTCTGCTTTGTTTACTTGGTAGATTTTTGTTTGCATACTTTCTGGTTCTTGCTCAGGGTTCTAAATAGCAGTAGCACTCGGGTATATTATTTCATCATGGGGAAATACTTGGACACATTTTTTTTAACACGAAAAAGAAAAAGGAATTTGAACTAGCTAATCTCTCTCCCTTTATTTTGTTTCTTCACTTCTCTTTTATTTTCTTTGCTTCTTCCTACTCTCTTATTTTTACAAATCAAGAGAACAATTCCTGAAAGTTACTGACAGTCACTGCAATTTTGGTAACAAAAAAGTAAAACTGCTCCTTCACCCTTAAGATCACCCAATAAGGATCAAACTGTGGTTTCTAAAAATTGCTCTCAAATGGAAACCTGAGAATCATCCAGTTGAAAATCAAACTAATTCTACTGTGTTAACATCTCTAAATCAAAGTACCTTGTTAATGTAAGAATGTCACAACATGTGATTTATCCCAGGGACAAAGAAGAAAAATCCTAAATAAATACTTACATTTTAGTGATGATTTATTTAGCACAATTGTCCAGCCTTCATCAGCAACCAAAATAATAGGCTGAATTCGATCACTATGTTGATAGTGAAACCTGGCAGGAATGTCTTCTTTGAGATAAACATTCATGTGAGGGTTACAGGCTTTCAGTTTGCTATAAACCTTTGTTTTATCTGGAAGAAAAGGAAACAGCAAAGGAAAAAGGTCATGTTGACTGATCAGGAAAAAATATTTCTAACTAGAATAACTGGAAATAAACCCTGAACAATGTTATCTATTAAATCCTATTAATCATTTAAAAAAAAAAAAACAGGGCAATAATACTAATGTAACAGTGTTGAGTGCGCGCACACACACACACCCCTTTTGCGCATTCACATATCTTTCTTTTCATTTTGTGATTATCCCCGGTGGACTTTTATACAAAGGGGGCAAATTTCACATCTAGCTTCCTAAGTAAATATAAACTAATTACATATTACTACTAACAATTAATTCTAAGATCAGTAGATGAAAATTATTAGGTATATCTCACACAAAAGTATATATATATATATATATATATATGAGTCACTTTGATGTACACTTACACTTCAATAAAAAGATAAACATAAACGAAATATATCAAAAAGCAAAGAAATTATCCTTTTAAACCTAAACGGCCTAAGAAAAACATCACAGGAAAAACACAGTCCTAACTCCGAGGGAGTATAAGAGTGTATGGTGGTGAACCACCTGAAGTCCAAGCTTCATTCTTTTTACAAAACCCTCCCTCCTCAATCAACCAATCCATTGAAATATTCCTTGGTTAAAAGTTTACTTACTTATTTTGGGAAGTATCGCAGCAACTGGGGTCAAGTCTATAAGAGTGTAGTACGAGGGGTCGAGGCAGCCATCCAAGTTTATCACCCTGTCCTTGGAACACTGGGTCATCCCGTGATCACTTGTGATGATCACATTAAGACTCTCCCACAGTCCTAACACCTTGAGTCTGTGAACCAGCTCACCAATGTGTTCATCTATTTCTTCCAGCACTCGGCGCATGTTTTCTTTATCGTCGGGGCCGTATTTGTGGCCGCTAGCGTCTGGTTCCTCCCAGTAGAGTGTCGCAAAGGTCACCGGTGGGTTCGAACTGCTCAGCCATGTGGTGACATTACTGAGCCTTTCCCTAAATGACACCGAGGGGCTGTAGTTCATGAAATAGGAAGGCGTGGTATTGTGAATGGGCACGTCGGTACCGGGCCACATAGCAGCAGCACTCGATCTGTTGTCCTGAAGCTGATTGGTCACCCAGATGGGGACTGCCTCATTCCACCAAAACGGGTCCTTGTCATTGTGATCAGAAAAATGCTTCTTTGTGTTGACATCATACATGGAATTAGCCACAATGCCATGGCTTTCTTCATACAGGCCCGTCACGATGCTGTAGTGGTTTGGAAACGTTTTCGTGATAAAGACATTTTTAACCTGGTCTACCAACACACCTTCTTTGATAAAATTCTGGAGATGAGGAAATTCATAGTTCTGCAGATAGTCAGCTCTGAAGCCATCAAAGGATACCAGCAGTAACTTAGGTGGTGAAGCGGAGGAAGAGTTCCCTCTGCAACCAGTCATAAGTCCCGAAAACAAAAGCATCAACAGTAACTTCATAGTGAACGTGCTAAAGGGGGTAGTCAGGGTTCCTAAGATAAAAAACAAACAATTCCTGAATAGTCATGCTGCTTGATTTGGATTCGATTTCCAAAGCTGAGCTATCAGGAAACGAAAACCAACATTTAAAAACTGTTTATATGCCAGCTTTACCTACATCAACTTAAAAATCAAATGCTGTCATTTACTGAAAGGTAACTGAATAAAGCTAAAGTGGGAGAAACAAATTACCTTTACTTGTTGAATTATATGTCCTGCCTCATTTTCATGCTCTGAAGGGGGTATGGGCCATTCTTATACTCCACACAAATCTGACTGCCTTGCTTGTCTGCAAGAGCAAAAGTTATTCTAAAGGCTTAATAAGAACAAATGAGGAAATAAAAACAATCCTTTTACACAAAACAGAAATAACGCCAAGCATTCAGAAGCTCCAGAGAAGAAGATTATTTTTCTAGTTTAATGGCTGGTACCCTATCGTTCCTTTTAATCTTCAGAAATTAGGGTGTGGAAATTCTACCATACTGGCTCAACATCAGTTCCTACTGAAAAATACTGGCACGCAAAAGGGGAGTAGGGGGTTTCCGTGGTAGCTCAGATGGTAAAGAATCTGCCTGCAAGGCAGGAGACCCAGGTTTGACCCCTGGGTTGGGAAGATCCCCTGGAGAAGGAAATGGCAACCCACTCCAGTATTCTTGCCTGGAGAATTTGATGGACAAAAGAGCCTGGTGGGCTACAGTCCCTGAGGTCACAAAGAGTTGGACATGACTGAACAACTAACACTTTCCAAAGGGGAGTAAGAAATAAATATTATTTGAGAAAAAAAGGCCCCACCTCCCTCTGAACCTGCTCAGTATTCACAGGAGGCGAAGAGACAAAGTCTACAGGCCCTTGGATGCCACAGCAACTTCGGAAGAAAAGCAATAGCTGTTGAAATGCATTTCATCACCACATCCCTTTCAGACTTCCTTTCTACTGTCAAAGACTTAACAGCTGGCCCTCCGCATTCACAGGTTTTTCCATCCAACCAGTCGTGGATGGAAAACCCAGAGGGCCAACTGTATTCACTGCACCAAGCCCTTTTATATAAGAGACTTGAGCATCTGTGGATTCTGGTACCCACTGGGGCTCCTAGAAACAATCCCCTGCAGACACCAAGAGGCCACTTAACTGCCTTACCTCATTCCCCAGGCTCAGAGAACTCCCTGACTTTTTACTCTTTTTTAATAATCTACTAATTACAAAAACAGCTCTCCTCAAACAAATCTCCCTGTCTTCAGTCTCTCTCTTCTTTGGTCCTAAGAAAATAGGATATGTGACGCAGAGTGACTCTCCACAGCTGCTGTACTTCTTCAAGTCCTCAACGCCTCTCGTCTGGAGCCCTTCTGCCTCTTAACTGATCTTCCTACCTCAATCATCTTCCTCTTACTCATCCAACATCTGCTCCCAATGTAACCTTCCCTGTAGCTCTGTTCATGACATTTCCCTAATAAAATCAGTATTCAAAGTCCCCCTGCCTATACAGAATGTCCCAACACTCACTTCTGCCGGGCATTCAAGTCCTTCCACTATCCAGGCCCAACCTACATGCAAATTACTATGAAAGACTTAACAGAAATCATTGTTGTTGGTGGTTAGTCATTAAGTCGTGTTTGACTCTTTTGCAACCCCGTGGACCGTAGCCTGCCAGACTCCTCTGTCCATGGAATTTCCCAGGCAACAACACTGGAGTGGGTTGCCAACCTTAACTCCCTTTTACTCCCTGCACAATGCTATCACAATCTGTCTGAGATTTAATATAGAGACAATAATCATTTATGTAGGTGACTTATAACAGTTCTTCAGTAATAACCTGTGTTTCCAAACCTCTTAAAGCTACTTTCTACACATTAAGTCTTTGCCCAAACACTCTTTTAGGTAATTTAAAAAAGCATTCAATAAATATCTAATATAACTAAAGTCAACACCACCAAAATTCATGGATGTGCCACATATCAGAGGACAAGAGCTTCTCCGTGTGGCTCAGGGTAAAGAATCTGCCTGCCAATGTCGGAGACGTGAGCTCCATTCCTGGCTGGGGAAGATCCCCTGAAGGAGGAAATGGCAACCCACCCCATGGACAGAAGGAGCCTGGTGGGCTACAGCCCACAGGTTGCAAGAAGAGTTGGATACGACTTTGCAACTAAACACCAACAACACAAGAGCTTTATACTTCTCAAATACAAAACACTCAAAATAGGGACAAAATAAGAAAACAATGAACTTGGCTGTCATCTTGGAAGACCGACAAGAAGCTTGAGTGACTTCTGTTCTACACCACCACAGCTTCCTGTAATGGTGTGCTTGAGACCCATATATCAAGTATTGTTTTGAAAGCTAAGCCCTTTGAAGAATCACTACAAATGGAATATCAGAGGATGTCTAAAACTTTTCCAGTAGGGTTGCTTCTAAGAGTAGAGGGATGCTAAAACAATTCAACAAATGGTGCTGAGATGACTGGATATCCACATGCAAAAGAATAACTTTGTATCCCTCAGTTCATACCCTGCACAGAACTGACTCAACATGGATCACAGACCACAGTTAACAGCTAAAACTATAAAACTCTTAGAATACAGGCATAAATCTTCATGACCTTGAATTAGGCAAAGCCATTTTAGACAAAAGCACAAGTGATAATAAAAAAATAAATAAATTGAACTTCACCAAAATTAAAAACTTTTACATCTGGAAGGATACTATGAAGAAATGACAACCTAAAGGATAAGAGGAAATATCTGCAAACCATATGTCTGATAAATAATGTGCATCTAGAATATATTAAGAACTGTAACAACTCAACAATAAAAGTTAAATGATCTAATTTTTTAAATGAGCAAAGGAGCTGAAAAGACTTTTTTCCAAAGATACAGAAATAACAAATAAGTACATGAGTATGTTCAACATCAACAGTAATCAGGGAAATACAAAGCAAAACACCATGAGATACCCCTTCATACCCACTAGGATGGATATAAAAAACAGACAGACAGACAGATAATAACAAGTAATGGTGAAGAAATACAGAAACTAGAATTTTATACACTGCTGATGAGAATGGAAATGGTCCAGGCACTTACAAAACATTCTGGTAGTTCCTCAAAAGTTTTAACAGTTACCATATGACCCGGAAAATCTACTACTAGGCATACGCCTATGAGAAATGAAAATATATGTCTACAATAAAACTTGTACACAAACGGTCACAGCAGCATTATTTGTAAGAGCCACAAAGTGGAAACATCTCAAGTGTCCATAAGTGATAAACAGATAAGAAGTGGTATATCCACAGGATGGAATGCTTTTTGGCAATGAAAAGGAATGGAGTGATAACACATGTGACAATTTGGATAAACCTTTGAAACTCTGTGCTAAGTGAAAGAAGCAGTCACAAAAGATCATTTATTGTATGATTCTATTTAGATGAAAAGCCTAGATATGCAAATCTATACAGATGTAAAGTAGATTTGCCTGGAGCAAGCGGGTGAGGAGAAAGGAAGAGTAAATGCTAACGAGTATGGTGTTATTTTTGGCTTCCCCGGTGACTCAGACAGCAAAGAATTGGCTTGCAATGTGGGAGACCTGGGTTCAGTCCCTGGGTTGGGAAGATCTCCTGGAGTAAGAAATGGCAACCCACTCCAGTACTCTTGCCTGGAGAATCCCATGGACAAAAGAGCCTGGTAGGCTCCAGTCCACTCCAGTACTCTTGCTTGGAAAATCCCATGTACGGAGGAGCCTGGTAGGCTGCAGTCCATGAGGTCACTAAGAGTCGGACACGACTGAGCGACTTCACTTTCACTTTTATGCATTGGAGAAGGAAATGGCAACCCACTCCAGTGTTCTATGGGGTCGCACAGAGTCGGACACGACTAAAGTGACTTAGCAGCAGCAGGCTCCAGCCCATGGGGCTGCAAAGAGTTGGACAAGACTGACTGAATAAGCACAGCATACATGGTGTTAATTATGTGAAATGTGTACTCTATAATACATTTCTGGTTGTTTTAACATAAAATGTTTTACTGCATTTCCTACACGCAAAACAACAAAAACCCGTGTCTGCCCCTCTCTCACAAAACACACACAAATCAAAAGCTTTCTTCTCCAAATCTTGAGTGAATAGGCGGGTCAAGGCACATGTGCTGTTTATCCTGAGGTTCAATAACCCCTTCTGCTGGATCCCTGTCTTAGACTTAGAAGTAGGCTCTGAAATCAAAAGGATCCTGGAACTTGCACCCTCATTTAGCAGGCAGGTGACTATGGGCAGATCTAACTTCTCCCAGCTTCCCTTCTCCAGGGGATCTCCCCAACCTAGGAATCGAACCCAGGTCTTCTGCATTGCAGGCAGATTCTTTACTGTCTGAACCACCAGGGAAGCCCTTCCCAGGTTCAGTTTCCATGTTTGTAAAATGGGGATGCATGCAGTTTTAAACAATAGGTACTCAAATTTAGTCTCTTTTTATCCATCCTAGTTACAAAGCTGTTATGTTAGGGAAAAAGTCTGGAGAATGACAGGCAGACTATTACTGTAAAACTATAAAGTCATTTGAAATAATTTAGCCTAACCACTTCTTTTTACACAAGATACAGCTGAAGTTCTGTGACTGGTCACACTCAGGAAGTAACGAGTAGCTTTACCGTCTGTGTGCTTACTAATTTCAGGTTCTTAACAAGTTTACAAGTCTGGTAGCAGCAAGTTTACAAGTCTAGGATTAATCTCCAAACTAATGCCTACTGCGTTCTGTTTCATTACAATGGGGAAGGGGGGTGGGGGTATTAAACTGTAAACAAAACACCAGTAAGAACTTCTCAAGTATTTTCAAGGAATTTTTAAAAATCACTAATTGTTATATTTTAAAGCATTGGGATAAAGTCTGTAATTTTTCAAACCAAAAAAATACCAAAGGGAAGGAAAAAAGCAGAATCATTGAACTACACATCCAGATATCCCAATAGCAATGCAAGTTGTATGCAGTTTTCTTCAATTCAGGGGCCAAAACACATTTTACTTCATCTGGGATGACCTTACTACTTGGATGGAACGCATCTCAGGCCATTCTCACTGGCATTCTTAGCTGCTTGAAACTGGGGGAGTGTGACAGTTAAAGGATATGATGAAAACCACTATTAGCCTGCCATCTGCTTCCTAATACAAAAGCCTTATTCTAAACACTTCACAAATACTATTTATAATCAGTTTTAAAATACAATGAAAATAGTATAGTCTATGCACATAGATAACTTAGCTGGTTTTCCCTATTATCAGTTATTTTCTTGATATTCTAAAGAAAAACTAAAGCTACTCACTAAAAGACTTTCTTAGAAACTCTAGGCTTCTAAAGTAGTCTTCAATTTTCCAACACACACACACACACATACACACACAGTTTTTCCCTAACTGAAGCTGGGAATGGCTTCCCTGGTGGTTCAGACAGTAAAGAATCTGCCTGCAATGCAGAAGACCTGGGTTCGATTCCTAGGTTGGGGAGATCCCCTGGAGAAGGGAAGCTGGGAGAAGTTAGATCTTCAAAACAGCTCCACTTAATTTTACCTTCTACATAATAACTCCCCCTGTGTATTCATCAAAATTTCTTCCAAATTGTATTTTGTAGCTAATTTAAAAGCGAGGAGGATATATTTATTGTTATGAGCTCCTTGTGGACCCTAAGGGGCTCATAACATTTGTATTTTATATATTTTAGCTATAAAATATCTTCTCCCTGCTTTTAAATTCATTTAATTTCCTTAAAAGGGCTCAGAACAACCTCTAGGGGAAAAGAAAAAAGAAAAGAAAACCGGATATTAAAAGGAGCAGTTGACTTAGTACTGGCAAGGTTTCCGGCTTGGGTCCACCAGAGGGTCGGGTGGTTAAACAAAAATCCCTAGTGGGGTCAGAGCTGGTATAAACCTGAATCTGTTCGTGGTCACTAGCTGCGCTTCAAGTCTCAGAGCAGGACTGTCTCCATCTGTACATTGAGATGCTGTGCCCGGAAAAGGAAGCTTAACTGTAAAATGCTTAACACGGTGCCCGGCCGAGAAAAAGCACTTCGATGTGATCTTTCTTGTTAGGTTTTCTAGGAAATTCGTTTTTTCAATTTGGCTGTGTCACGACCACTGACTCTCAACGAATACTCAGGCCATTGCAGGTTATCTGTGCCCTGGACCGCGTTCGGGTTTTCAATGAAACGCCCGCCCCGCCCGCCCCCTCGGCCTCCACGGCTGTCAGGCCGACCCCCTCCGCCTCTCTCTACACCGACCCTGCTTCACCTCTCCCCGCTGCCCGCCCGCCCAGGCCGCGCCCACTCGCTCAATTTCCTTTCCGCTTTCCACCCCGCCCTCCGCCGCCCCCAGCCAGCCAGGCACCTCCCGGCCGCTCCGGGGTCCCTCGCGGCTGTCCCCTCGGGGCAGGTGTGGGGGTATCAGGGCTAGGGGATCTCACGACCACTATTTTCAAAGCACCCCCCCACCGCGGCGGGCAGGGGAGGGTGCGGCATTTCCGTCCGGAACGCCGGGCGCGCGAGGCTCACACTCACCCGCTGCCGCCGCTTCTCTGCAGCGCGCGGAACTGGGCGCGCGCGGAACCCGACGCTCGTGGGTCTGGAGAGCGACGGAGACCTGAAGGCGCAGGAGCCCGACCGAGTTCTTCCTGAAGCGCCTGCGCAATAGAGGGGCGCCTTCCCCCCACCACAATTAACAGCCCCTTCCTCCCCGACACCCGCGCTGCCAGGGGCGCTCCTAGGGTTCGCGGCCGTCCCGCGCGCGACTGCGGAACAGGTTTCCAGCCTGCGGGAACCCAGCCGGCGACGGAGAGTGAGACAGGTCCTCGGATTGGATGCCGCAGCCGCGGTCGATGTAACTTCCTTTCCGATTGGTTGGATTCAGGTACCACCTGGAGACAGAGGCTTTGGTGAGGCTGAATTGGGTCCGGAAGGAGTGTTTCGTTCTCTCCTCCCAAGCCCTTTCCCTAAGCGTCCCAAGGCTTGGGTGCCCTTGAGGGGACCTGAAACGCAGTGAGTCCTGGAAAGGGCCTCTGGCTATTGCCTGCGTCAGGCTTACAGCCCTTGCAGTTCACTCCCAGTTAACTCCAGGCTTCTGCAGGCTTAGGTGTCTACTGGAAAAACGACTTTGGCGGCCTTAGGGCCCAACACAAGTCTAGAGCAGCTTTAGCCAGTTCCTGTGAGTTGGGATAAATACAGTGTGATACAAAACAGTATAGTTCTGTGTTACTGAGGAAGTAAGCACCTTAACAGGTGAACTGAATACTAGGCAGTTTATGAGTAAGGTTGCAAGAAACACAGAAAAACAGTCCGTGCAGTAGGGACCTAGGAATGGCTACCAACTGAGGAATGGGCATTTCTTTTTGACAGATACATGTGGGTCTGAGCTTTCGTTTACAACCATTACCCAGACTCCAGAGTTCAGAAGCAGCTGCAGAGACAGTTTGGGGCTAGATATATTCTGTTGATTATTAGTTTGTAATTTCAAAAGTTAATTCCAGTTTCAAACCTCAAGGCTGGCCTGTGCACCTCTGAATGGAAGCATCTCAGATCCCTGGGCTGTCGGAGCTGGAAGGAATGGCAGAGGCCTTGTTGACGAGTCCCTACAACCTGCCAGACCAGAGTTTGAATCCTCACTCAGTAGCTGAGCAATCTTGGGCCAGTGTCTCAACCTGTTTGACCTTCTATGTCCTCATCTCTGAAATGGGCCCTTCTACAGTACCAGCCTCTTAGGGTCATTGTCAGATAACTGAGATAAAGTAAGTAAAGTACTCAACACACATGGTGTCAGTGATTGTTAATGCTGTGACCAGAACAATATTCAGGGAAGCCTGAGCTCTGGAGGAAATGACATGATGGCCAACTGAGCTGAATTCAGTGCTCTGTCGTTTGGGGTGTATGGTCCTGCTTGTTCATTGACTGGGTGCTTGACTGCTTAAGGAGTAAACCAAACTGCCTGCCTTAAAGATCAGATGGTTATGGAGACAGCAGCTGGAAGAGCTTCAGGAGAGAAGGACTCCCTTCATCCACTGCCCCTACCACCACCCCTGCCTTTGTGACTGGGTCAGATCAGGGAGCCCTGTGCAGTCTGGTCTCCTCTGTAAGATAATGTGGTCAAGAACAGGGACAAAATGACTCGTAATGGTGTTTTGGTACCAAGCATCTGTTATCCTACAAATATTTACTATTTGAACTGCAAATGAAAGCCTATGTCAGTTGGGCTTAAAAAGGATATTCCTGATCTCACAAAACAGGAAGTTCAGAGGTAGGACAGGGCTCAGAACCAGTTGAATTAGCAGCTCAGCAACGTCACCGTATCTTGAGTTCCTTCCTCACGTGCCTATTAACAGACTTGGCTTCTGGTTCCTCTAGTGGTAAAGATAACAGTGGCAGCAGGGATCATATGGTTCATTTTTCACTTCTGCCAAGCAACAGAAGTGACTTCTAGGGTTTTTTTTTTGTTATTGTTTTTGGCTCCGGCAACCATCTCCTTCGATCACTTTGACTAGAATTGTTTTATTTGCCCAAACCTAGGCCGGCAAGGAATATGAAATTCCCAGCAGAGCAATTCAGTCTGCACTTATGAACCGAGTTCTTTCCCGGTCTGCACCACTTCTGTCAACGGGAGTGAGGTGGAGTGGGTGTTGGAAAGGCCACCAAAAGAGGCCGCTATAGGAAAGTTGAAGGTCATTTATGATAATAACAGGAAGCACAGCAGCAACAAATTTTCCATTTCCAGTGTGATTTTTTTTTAACATATTACTTTTATTTAGGTAGGCAAAATAATAGCATTCATTTATAATGTACTTCCGGGCTTCCCAGGTGGCTCAGTGGTGAAGAATCCACCTGCCAATGCAGGAGATGTAGGAGGCTTGGGTTCCATCTCTGGATCTGGAAGATCCACAAAGGAGAAAAAGGCAACCTCCTCCAGTATTCTTATCTAGAGAATTCCATGGACAGAGGAGCCTGGTGGGCTAGTCTGTGGGGTTGCAGAGGGTTGGACACCACTAAAGCAACTGAAAACACATGTATAAAATTCTTTCAGCTCACCTTTTGAAAAAAGAATTTTATATAAATCTTAGCAATAGGGATACAGTTTAGACCCTTTTTATGTTGGAGACTGAAATGAGCTAGGAGCTACAGTCTAAATCCATCATGTGCAAATAAATGTGGTGCCCCAAAGAGAACTGACGTGGCTCAATACACACAAAGCAATTACAGCTACAGTCTTTGCCTCCATGGCCAATGACAGGTTTGGAAGCAGCCTGTTAGAGGCAGTATCTCTCCCCCAACCCCCATTAACTAGACTCAAGATTTATTGTTTATTCATTGCTGTTCATTCTCTCAGTCATATCCGACTCTTTGTAACCCCATGGACTTCAGCACGCCGGGCTTCTCTGTCCTTCACCATCTCCCAGAGCTTGCCCAAATTCATGCCTGTGGAGTCCAAGATGCCATCCAACCATCTTATCCTCTGTTGCCCTCTTCTCCTCCTGCCTTCAATCTTTCCCAGCATCAGTGTCTTTTCCAGTGAGTTGGCTCTTCTCAAGAGGTGGCCAAAGTACTGGAGCTTCAGCATCATTCCTTCCAATAAATGTTTGATTTCCTTTATTCATTAATGCAGAATATTTAAAATAATTTACCCTGTTTTCAAATCAAAGACATAGCTCTTCATGCAGTTATTTCTCTTTTAAGTTCCTAATAATGATGCATCACTCCCTGCTGGCAGGAAGGGGTCAGAAGTTACAGGGAAAAAAGTTTCAGAAGAAAAACCATACCATCCCCCAAGAAAAACAGTTCCTGTCCACTGCTCGGTCTGATTTAATGACAAAGCTGAAACTGATGAATCAAATTTCAAGTCACTAGGAAGTCACTATTTTAAGTTTCACTTTTTAAAATACTTTAGATGTTAATGTAAAGAAAACATAATGCAGTTTTCTCTTAAATATGAGGAGGAAAGGACCTCAGGAATCATAGTACTTTAGTAATTTTGAAATTTTGTTTGTTTGTTTGTTTGTTTTTGATGGAGCAAAGGTGTTTTAATTAACGTGGTATGTGTGTATATATACTGTCTTACAAAGTTGTTATTCTTAGCAAAGATAAAGATTAAAATTCCAGACTTACAAAACATAGACAATCCATATTAAAGAGAGAGATTTGTAAACAATCACTTTTACTGTAAGGTTCACAAGGAGGAAGAGGATGCTTATCACTGTATAGAAAAACTAATGAAGGAAATGCCTGGATTCTTCAGCCCCCGGGAGAGGCTTGCCTCTCCTCTTAATTCCTGAGTATTCAGGAATTAATAAGGAGCAGAGAATTCCTCACAGATCCAAAACAGCACACAGGAAGCCTCCTGACAATTCCCCCTATTTTATTATATTTGTAAAAAAGCTCTTGACCAAATGAGTTTGGTTAGTATTAACCAACCTTATAGAAAGGCAACGGTAAACAACAACTATAATTATCAAGACAATCACCAGTTACAGTTCCAGACCCGATACTGTGGGTAATACTTTGAAACCATCCTCGTGGGTCTAGCCCGGATAATTTGTTCAGCTAAAGTTTCCAAATTAGGGGAATACGGCAGATTTTTAGAAAAAGTTTTAAAGATTTTCTTTTGCAGTGGTTATACATTCAGAGAGGCATTAGCATGTGTATTTTGTAAATGAAATTTGATTTGTTCCCAGTTGTAGGCACTATGATGGAATTGAACAGGAATAACACAAAATTGAGTAGCTTAAAGAAATAGAGGAGTTAATACAAGTATATAGTTTGCAATTAATACAAGTTACAGAACATAAAAGTCTTATTAAATTGTAAATTTTCTATGGCTATAACAAAAGGAAGTGGGACACAGGCCTATATAAAATATGACTGATTATAGCAAAAGAAATCGTTTAACGGAAACTCCATACCTACTCCATCTTCTGCAGGATTGCATTTGAATAATCTCAATCAAGTAAGATTGTAAACTATTTTGAATGCTCCTGTTAAAAGTGCTTCTGTCTTATCCATCATGAACTACTTAGTATTAGGCATTCTTCATGCTTCAGGAATTTTTTAGAGTTATGCAAGAAATAATATAAATTCTTTTGAGGCCTTCCTATGTGGAAGTTCAGTTCAGTTCAGTCACTCAGTCGTGTCTGACTCTTTGTGACCCCATGAACCACAACATACCAGGCCTCCTTGTCCATCACCAACTGCTGGAGTTTACCCAAACCCATGTCTATTGAATGGAAGGCAATGTGCTAAATTTTAGAAAAGATGCAAAAATAAGTTAGATTTGGTCCCTGTTGTCAGGGTGACTCTAATCCAGAAAGGCACGTGGAGAGGATGTGACTTTTTGGCTGTCCACAGTCCATTTCCCCTTCTGGTCATTCCTCTGGAAAACCATACCATCTTCACTCTTAATCTTACCGGAGCTGATGACACTCCCTTCTTCTCCAGCATGGACTTCTAGGATGACCAGCTATCCCAGTGTGCCCTAAATCCAGGGGTTTCCTGGAGCATGAGCCTTCTAGCCCTGAAACCAGGAAAGTCCCAGGCAAATTGGGATGAGCTGGTCACACCTACTCTGACCCAAGCCTGGCCTATTAGAGCCACTTCTGTTCTGTAATGGGGACAGAACGGGGACATGCCTTGGGGCAGACTAAAAAGATTCAATCATGACACATTTGTTGAAGCAATTGAGAAAGAGTTAGTTTTTCAGCAGGAGCAGCTAAATAAGTAGAATACAAGCATCTCTTGTTCTATTGCCCATCACAGGTATTACTTTTTTAAAGCAAATTGAAGGTTGGTGGCAGCCCTGTGTTGAGCAAGTCTATGGGCACCATTTTTCCAACAGCATTTGCTCGCTTCATGTCTCTGTGTCTCACGGTATTTCAAATTTTAAAATCATGATTATGCTTGTTACGGTGATCTGTGATCAGTGACCTTTGATGTTACCATTGTAATTATGTGGGGGCACTGCAGGACCACTCCCATGTGAGACTGCGCATTCAGTGGTCAAAAGCTGTGTGTGTTCTGACTGCCCTGCCCACCAGCTGTTCTCCCATCTCTCTCCCTCTCCTTGGGCCTCCCTGTTCCCTGAGATACAACAGTGTTGAAATTAGGCTAAATAGTAACCCCACAATAGCCTCACTAAGTGTTCAAATGAAAGGAAAATTCTCACTTCTCTCACTTTAAGTCAGAAGCTAAGAAATGATTAAACCCAATGAGGAAGGCAGGTCAAAACCAAGATAGGCTAAAAGCTAGGTGCTTACAAACAGCCCCGTTGTGAAAGCAAAGGAAAAGTTCTTGAAGGAGATGAAAAGTGCTGCTCCAGTGAGTGCATGAATGATAAGAAAGTGAAACAGCCTTTATTGCCGATATGGAGAAAGTTGGAGTGGTCTGGATAGAAGACCAAAGCGGCCATAATATCCCCTTAAACTAAAGCCTGATCCAGAGCAAGGCTGTAACCCTCTTCGAGTCCTTGAAAGCTAAGAGAAGTAAGCAACCTACACCGACAATATTTGAAGCTAGCAAGGCTGGCTCATGAGGTTTAAGGAGAGAAAATGTTTCCATAACATAGAAGTGCAAGGTAAAGCAGCAAGTGCTGATAGACATTACAGCAAATTACCCAGAAGCTATAGTGGAGATAAGTAATAAAGGCGGCTACACTAAACAACAGATTTTCAGTGTAGACAATACGGCCTTCTTTTGGAAGAAGGTGCCATCTAGGACTTCCGTAACTAGAGATGAGAAGTCAGTGCCTGGCTTCAGAGCCTCAGAGGACAGGCTGACTTTCTTGCTAGGGGCTAATGCTGCTGGTGACTTTAGGTTGAAGCCAATATTCAGCATTCCAGAAATCGTAGGGCCCTTCAGGATTATGCAAATTCTACTCTGACTGTTCTCTATAAATGCAGCAACAAGAATTGGAGGATAGCACATCTGTTTTAAAATGTGGTTTACTGAGTATCTTAAGTCAATATTGTTGAGAACCACTGCTCAGAAAAAAATATTTCTTTCAAAATATTCCTACTATTGGTAATGCAGTAGATGAAGGGAGCCCTTCTCTCCTGATGCCAATCCAGCCACTATCTCCGTCTCCATCTGACCTATACAGCAGGCCATTCTGCCTACTCTAAGCAGTAATGCCGTGACCGAACACATAAGACATGCGTAATCTTATGCTTTAAGTGCCAGCATGTTGAAATTCAACTCAGTTGGACAACATGTAATTTCCCCAGAGCTCAGCCTCCCTCGACCATTGTTCAAGTTGAGAAACATTGTTCTGGTCACAGCGATAACAATCACTGACACTCAGCACACGTGCTGAGTACTTTACTTGCTTTATCTCATGTATTTGACAATGACCTTAAGAAGCTGGCATTGTAAGAGGGCCCATTTTGCAGATGAGAACGTGCAAGCTCAAATAGGTTGAGACATTGGCCCAAGATTGCTCAGTTACTGAGTGAGGACTCACACTCAGGTCTGGCAGACCTGGTCAATATGGCCTCTGCCATTCCTTTTGGCTCTTGTAGCCCATGGACCTGAGATGTCTCAGTTTACTAGTGCACAGGCCGGCCCTTGGGTGTGAAACTGGAATTAATTTCTGAAGGTACAAACTAGTAATCAACAGACTATATTTAGCCCCAGACTGTCTCTGCAGCTGCTCTACTCTTGGGTTTTGTTAATGGCTATACACTTAAGCTCAGATCCGTGGGGTCAGGGCCCAGCTCTCTTAAATGCTGAGGCACATGCTGTAACAAAACAGTTCAGGTGTTTTACAGAGGAGGATGGAAAAAATAGCAAGACTTTTTACAATTATACCCAAGATTTCCATATAATTTCATATTTGCTTTGAGATACTTTGGATTGTTTCAGGCTAGTTTTCATTCCTGAAAATACCTATCCTTTCTTCTTTGCCATGGGCAAAACTGGCTGGGCCCTTTCTTATTTCTGACCAGTCGTGAATGCATTTAATAATCCTTCTTGTTTAACCTAAGGCATCTGGATCACTTGTGTAGTTGGGCTTGTTGGACAGAGGTGAATACGTACCAGAGAGTACGGGAGCCCTGGATATTATGTTGCTTTACTGGCTCCCCTTAAAATAAAAGATGTACATGTTTGGTTGGCACAGTTTATCAGAAATAAACAGAAGCCTGCTTCTGTTTCCTAGAAGTCACTTTTCTGGGAGTACAAAATTGGTGAACAAACCTGTGTTGGGTTATTGCTTCTTGAAGGTCAAATCATACCAACACAACAAAATGGGATCTTGTAAGAAATGTCACTATTGTAAAACTTGGAAGTTTAAAAAGAGAAAAGGCCTTTTCTAAGCCATAGGGCTGGATGCACACCCAGAGCAGCTCCTCTGTGCTGTGTGCCCAGGCCGAGCCTGAGTCCAGACCGATTCTGCAGACACAGAAACGGGCGAGGGAGCCAGCAAGAGCTAAATACTTGGGAAGAAGAGAAAGTCACTTCTGTGCTCAGTGCCAACATACCACCTCAGAGAAGAAGTTGGTGGGTTTCTGGCCCCTTTTCCAGAGCCCAGGGAGTCCTGACTCCTTACTGCTTCTGCTGCTGCAGGTGATAATGGTACCATCGCTGACCCCACCCAGGGCACCCAGACCCACCTCCTTCCCCAGGACACTCAGCATCATGGTTTCCAACCACCCGCTCAAGCTTCCCAGCCACAGGCCCCGTGTCCTCAAGGATCACCTTCTGTGGTCCAGCCTCTTGGGATTCAGTAGAGTCACCAACCTGCTCACCAAAATCCCGTATCTTCTTATTTTTCCCCCTCCATGTTACTCGTCTGCAGCCCTCATATGTTCTTGATGCCACTGAGCTGTTTTGCTCTCATCCTGGATGTTTGCCAGGGTCACACAATGTTTGCAGCTCGTGAACTTCAGATTGCTCTTCTACGTCTTCCGTGTACTCAGACAGGACTCAGACCCTTGTCTGAATCTCTCCCAGAATTTCAGGGATGTCAAACCTGTATTAGTTTACTGGGCTGCCTTTACAAGGTACCACAGACTAGGTGGCTTAAACAACAGAAATTTATTTTCTGATGATTCAGTGGCTGTCAGCAGGGTTGATTTCTTAGGAGGGCCTCTGTGTTTGACTTGTTAATGACCCCCTTCTCTGTGTCTTCACATGATCCTCCCCTTCTTGTAAGGACACCAGTCATATTTGGATTTGGCTCACCCTTAGGACTGTGTTTGACTTTCATGATGTCTTTAAGGTCCTATCTCCATAGACAGTCACTTTCTGAAATACTGGGGATTAGGGCTTCCACCTCTGAACTTGCAAGAGACACAATTCACAACCCACTCAAAGAGGTGGCTGGTCCAGTGTGATTTACCTGCTGGCAGGTGTGCCTGCCACCCCAGCTGGTCAGTGTCCCACGCTTGCTGGCCAGGGTCACATGGGGGTTCACTAACATCACCCACCTGCTTGTGATAGAAGCCACCCCATGCCTGGATAGCCAGCCTTTTTTGCTTTTAATTTATATTATGCCACCGCAGGTCCTTTGTGGAATAAGGTGAAGTTACATATAAAGACATTTTACAGCAACACTTATTCCTTGTATACTGGAATCAGGCTTTTAAAAAATTAATTGAAAAATTCAGCTACACTTTGAGCTCTGTGTTGTATTAGCCCTTTCCAACCTACACTTTGAAGGAGTCATTCTGAAAATCAAGAAGCAAAAACCTAGGATGTGAGTCTATTGTTGCTTCATTCTTCACCCCAATTCCACACACATTAAAAAAAATTTTTTTCCATGTGTATAGAACACACCTGGAAGGAACCTAGAAATATTTCTTCCCTGAGCATGGTATGTAATATACAAAATGATTATTTCTAGGCTGTTTAAGTTTATGAATGACTACAGAAAGTTAAAGCCAAAAAGGACCTCAGAGACTATTGAATCAAGCCAGCGATTTACATGTAAGAAGCTTTAATTATCTACTTAGTTCTGAATAGCAAATTTGAAGCACTCATATCTTCCCTGAGGACATTATAAAGCTGTCAGAGTATATTGTACTCACTTTAACAGTCTTCTCAGGCATGTTCATACCTGGTTTGGGTATTTTAGAAGCTCCCTGAGCAGTGGAGGAGTCCTGTAACCTGACTGTCTTCCACATGGACAGATTCATGTGTCTGTAGCTGTTCAGTGAGCAGACTCACATGGGATGCATGGCAGCCCTGGGTCAGTTATTTGAGCGCAGAGACGTTTCACCTCTACAGATGCATTTCAAATCCAAGGCCTCCATGGGGCATTCTTTATTTTATGGAGGATTAGGTGGGAAAGGTAGAAGCTCTCAGTTCAACTCTTTTCACTCAGTGCATCTTTGAGGGCCTACTGTGTGTATCCTCTCTGTTAGCCTAGGCAAGAATAACGAAGCATTTGCTTTGTTGTAGGACCTTATCATCTAGTTACTTATCAATCTCATCTTCCCTAGTGGCTCAGACGGTAAAGAATCTGCCTGCAATGTGGAAGACTCAGGTTTGATCCCTGGGTTAGAAAGATCCCTTGGAGGAGGCCATGGCAACCCATTCCAGTATTCTTGCCTGGAGAATCCCATGCACAGAGGAGAGTACTGGGCTACAGTCTATGGGGTTGCGAAGAGTCGGACATGACTGAGCAACTAACACTTTCACTTTACTCATCAGTCCAGTTAGGAGACTGTCACCGAGCAAATGCCTGGATGGTGGTCAGGTGCACCATCTTGGTTAAACATGGAAATAGGCCACTTCCGGGTCTTAATAATGTGGCAGAATGGCTTTAGTGAGAATGAAACTTAAGTGGCTTCTCCTGTTTCAGTAAAGGAGGCAAGCATAGACTCAAAGTGTGAAAGTTGATCTGTGAGTCCATCCTGCTTGCTGTTCAGGTGGGGAGGCTGAGGCCAAGAGGGGCAGGTTCAAGATCACAGTCCCTTACTCTTCAACCCAGAATCTCCGCCTCAGTTCTCACTGCAAATCCTGAGCCCTCTTCTGTCCACATCCTCAGGATGAGCTCTGTCTTTAAGCAATAGCGTGGTGCCCTAGGGCAATTGTGCTGACGCAGCTAACGTTGAGGTCCAGAGGGCAGACCTGTGGGGGATTCTTACCAACATGCAGGCATGCTGGGAAGGTGTAGGGCACGTCTCCTGGTTTGATTCATCTTAAGGCAGAGTTTAGGATGGAGGCACTCTGAACTTGCTCCTGAGCTGATAGCTCACCGTGATCCTAGAATCCCACACCCTACTTGTTCCACAGTACTGTGCTGGACTGCAGGGTTCAGGTGGATGGAGAAGAAAAGTACCAAGAAGCCGCATCGGTGGTCAGCCGGCACTGCCTCTGTCCTGATGCCGATGCCTGCAGGGTGTGCACACAGAAAGAGCTGAGAGTGGCCAGTGACCTAAGCTCCATGCCAGCTTTCCTACAAGCGTTCTGGATAGTTCTTCCCTGCCACCCCTGCCTTGTGATGCCCTTTGATGTGGCCAAGGTACCTGGAAGCACATATCTTTGCCGCCTATCTTTGTCTTGCTTTTGTGACCATTACATATATATATATATGTATCTTTACATCCTTTGTGTGTATATATATATACACACACAATATAAAGCGTTATATATCTTAGATTATAACTCATTAAATGGACCCCTTCACAAAGGGGAGCAAGGTACTAAAGAGATGAGCCAGGCTGCGGATGTCAGGAGGAAGTTCGTACTGGCACACAGAGCCCTGTCCTGGGGAGGGCCGCTGCAGGCTTTCTGGCTCTGTTGTTGGGCTGGAACTCAAGAGGGGGGGACATGTGAGGGCAAGGGCAAGCCCCCAAATTAAGAGGATCTGACATGCTGGGCATGTGATGTAGCATGGGCCCACAACCAGGTCAGACCCAGACCAAAAAGCAGAGTTGACGCCAAGGTTTAAAACAGGGCTAGGAAAGAGCTCATTACAACCCTGCTTCTTAAGCCAGCTTTCGTTCTAGAGACTGAGAACGGAGGTGTGTTCCAGGCGGTAAAAGGAGAGACGAGAGGAGGGAGATGAGGCAGGAATGACGTGATCCCGGACATGCGGAGCCTGAATGAACCCCGTTCACACCTGTGCCTTCAGGTCCGTTCCCCTGCCTGGCTGCTGCTGTTGGTCAGATCTGCAGCACTGCTTGCTTACCTTGACTTATCCCATCCCTAGGAGCTATCCCCAGGCCTCGTGCCTAGGGAATGTGAAACTGGAAAGAACTAGAGTGGGAGGCATGTAGCAATCTCCACAGCAGGTGTTTTGGTGGTGGTTTTGCTGGCCAGTGTGCACCAATGACCTTGTGGTCACCTCTGGTAAGCGAGAGAGTCTTCAAGTATGTGTCTTGAGGCTGGAGGTAGATGAGCACAAGATGGTTAAGAAGGATTTTTCACTTTATTTTATATTCTTTGGTAGCTTTGAATTTCTTTATCCTGTGTCTGTTTTGTATAATTCTTATATGAATTAGAAGTATATAAAATGACTTGTAAAAATCAGAATAAGATGGAGCTATGAACGGCACCAGTCTGCTTGGGCCCCAGGAAAGAGCTGTGGAGCTGGACCACAAGGAAGGGTGAGGCAGGAGAGAAGGGGGTTCAGAGCTGCAGCCTGTGCCAGGGCAGATGGTGTCATGGGCCAGCCTCCGGTCGCACCACAAGGCAGACAGCACGAGAGCAGAGGCAGGGAGCTCTTCAGTTCAGTTCAGTTCAGTCGCTCAGTCGTGTCCAACTCCTTGCGACCCCATGAATCACAGCACACCAGGCCTCCCTGTCCATCACCAACTCCCGGAGTTCACTCAGACTCACATCCATCGAGTTAGGGAGCTCTTAACACTGGGCAAACCCAGAACCTTGCCACGCCTGTTTCCTCATCTTTAAAACCAGTGTATGGGCGATGAGGTTAGTCCCAACCAACTCAGCAGGATTTGGGTTCTGTTGTTTTGTTTTGCTCCTTCCTAGTGACTTGGTATTTCCATGCCTTATAGGTGTGATGTAGTGATTAGATACTGAAACAAGGGGAAGGATCAAAGGCAGACAAAAATGACTAGAGGCACGTTGGGATGAGTTGATGACCTGATACATATCATAAGGACTACTTCCGCCTGCCATCTCTGGAGAGCTAGAAACAGGACCTAATAAACACCATGTTTCCAAAAAAGACAACTAGTGGCCTGTTGTCGGTGGCAGAAGAGAGGGATCAGCCATGTTTTTGATGGTCTTAGGAGTTTTAAATAACCTCAGGAAAGCCTTGGAGACTTTTCTTGAGGAATAAATCTCTTCCTCTCCTTTGAAAAAGTCCTATAAACAAAATACTATCAAAATGATCGTTATTCTGCCAGTCATGTTAGTGAGGAAATGTGCATTAAAAAATTTTCCGTTCCCTCTTCTCATCAAGATAGGCCCAGGGAATGCCAGCTCAAAGGCCAAATTATCCATACATGCGTCCATAATTAAATGCCTGAACAAAAGCATACATCTGCAAGTTGTTATTGAAATATAGTTGATTTACAGTGCTTTTTTAGTTCCAGGTATACAACACGTTCGGAGAAGGCAATGGCACCCCACTCCAGTACTCTTGGCTGGAAAATGCCATGGACGGAGGAGCCTGGTAGGCTGCAGTCCATGGGATCGCGAAGAGTCGGACACGACTGAGCGACTTCACTTTCACTTTTCGCTTTCATGCATTGGAGAAGGAAATGGCAACCTACTCCAGTGTTCTTGCCTGGAGAATCCCAGGGACGGGGGAGCCTGGTGGGCTGCCGTCTCGGGTCTCACAGAGTCGGACACGACTGAAGCGAATTAGCAGCAGCAGCAGCATACAACACATAATATATATATTATATATATATATATACATACATATATATTTTTCAGATTCTTTTTCCTTATAGGTTATAATAAAATATTGAGTATAGTTCCCTGTGCTATATAGTAGGTCTTTGTTGTTTATTTACGTAGTTGCACAGAGTCGGACACGACTGAAGCGACTTAGCAGCAGCAGCAGCAGCAGCAGCAGCAGCAGTGTGTATTTGTTAATCCCAAACTGCTAACTTAACCCTCCCCTGCTAACCTTAAGTTTGTTTTCTGTGCCTGTTTCTGTTTTGTAAATAAGTTCCTTTGTATCACCTTTTTAGATTGCACTAAGTGATATCATGTGATATTTGTTTTTCTCTGTCTCACTTTACTGAGTGTGACAATCTCTAGGTCCATCCATGGTGCTGCAAATAGCATTATTTCATTCTTTTTATGGCTGAGTAATATTCCATTGAGTATATACACCACATTTTTATCCATTCATCTGTCAATGGACACTTTATTTTCCCATCTTGGCTCTTGTAAATATATTTGCAATTTTTACACTGATTTTACTGTAGAATTAACTTCATGGTTTTCCTGAGTTTTAGGTGTGCATGGTCTTTGTATAAATAAATAAATGCACACACACATATGTACACACATAAAGTAAGTAAGGTGTTCTAGAAATGTAGAAAAAAGAGTACAATTCTTCCATAATCGTACCACCCAGAAACAATCACTCGTGACAGTTTTGTGTGTGTGTGTGTTTGTTTTCTTTTGTATATGTTTCAATTTTTTTCCTGTGTCGATACATCAGAAAGACCAAAAGCAAGATGATAGCTGTACAGTCTTCACCCTTTCAGTGTGCAGGGATATTGGAGCAAAGCCTCTGTTCTGCTTCCCAGAAAGTCCAGCTTCCGAGGGAGGTGGCCTCATTCACTCTCTCTCTTTTTAATTAAAAAAAGGTTTTTTTCTTTTGCTGCATTGCATGTGAGATCTTAGTTCCCCAGTTGGGGATTGAACCTGCATTCCCTGCATTGGGAACGTGGAATCCTAAACACTGGACCTTCAGGGAAGTCCTGTTCGCTGTCTCTTATTCACAACCCTGGGGCTGCTGCCCTGCAGTTGAAGGGGTTATTCCAGTGTCCGGGAGGGAGAGCTTGGAGAACTGGGTCTGGTCATTTTTCTGCTCGATCTACTTGCTGTCAGTTGGACACCCTGAAGGCCAAGAATTGACGTTTGGACAAGACCCCAGCTCTAGGGGAGTGAGTGCCCATTTAGTTCAGCGGGATAGACTCTCCACCTTCTTCCTGGAGCTCAGTGTTCTGGCTTGACTGTTACTGGCCTGACTTTTTAACCATTTTCTGTCTCTTCCTCTAATAAGAGAAACTCTGAAATCTGTCAGTTCCACAGAATGCCTGTCTACCTCCCCTGTGACAGACCCTGCACCCCCCACTCCCCGAGCCTCAGGCAGCCAGTGCTAGTTCCCCACACCTGGTCACCAGGCTCTGGAAGCTTCTCAGGGCCGGCTCCACGCTGGCACCCAGCCCTGCTCAGCAAACAAAGAACAGTTAGCACATTGTTCTCCATCTAGTTCACAGCGTAAAACCTTCTGGGCCAGGCACAAGCTCCCTCCGCCCCCCTCTCCTGGCACTTGGACTTTCTCGTTGTCTGGTGCTGACTCCTGGCTGGGGACTGAGGGAGGGTGGAGGCGGGGAGCAGGCTCATCCATCCCCCATGCAGCAGTGCCTTCCACCAGCTCAGCCAGGCTGGGAGCAGCCTCCTCGTCCATAATCCTGACAGAGGCCATGGATTCTCCCAGCCTCTAGCAGATAGAAGAACTGTAACGAAGGCTAATATTGTTCTAATTGTTTCTTTTTTACCATAATGACTCCTCCCATACTGCATTTGAAATCTCACATGTGAATATTTTGCAAGCATGCGTTTTGGCATCTGCTCTAAACCCACACGTAGCCCACCTTTAAGATAATCCACTGGTAGCGTTCTCCTAGATGGCAGTTTCCATAAAATTAAAATAGTTTCTGCCAATGAAATCTTATTAATTCTGGAAACCTGAAGCTGAAGTTTATTCTGTTTTAATGTGAACTGATCAACCTATCACACTTTGATATATGTCTCTAAGTGGTGGGAGAAGAACATACCCACAAACCTTAAAAACCTTTGCCCAAAAACATTTTTTCAAGTAAAATTACATTTTCTTTGCAGTCCCTTTGAAGGCTTTTTAACTTTGAAAACTTATGATCTAGTTATGTGACCCATATTAAACTCACTAGGAGTGCTTTAAAAAAGTACAGATGAGGGATTTCCCTGGCGGGCCAATGGTTAAGACTTGCACTTCCACTGCAGGAGGCTTAGGTTCGATCCCTGGTCAGAGTACTAAGGCCCCGTAAGACACACAGTACAGCCAAAATCAATAAATAATTAATAAAAAGTACAGATGTCTAGGCCACCCTCCTACCCATCATCCTATTTGGATCCAACTATCCTAGGGGAAACCGGCATCCCTATGGCTTTAAAAGCTCCCCAGGTGATCCTAGGAGGCAGCCAGCTTTGAGGACCAGTGTTGCAGTCAATAAGAAGAGGTGCCTACACCCCACTGGATGGTCCAGCAATGAATGACATCACTAATAGCAATGAACAAAGACAATGAGTGATATCACCCGAAATCAATGAACAAAGAAGGTTACCATTTCAGATTAACTCAGAGGAAAGATTATGGCTTAAATGAACAAAAAGTACTAAAGGGACATTTATACACGGAATCACAAACATTTCTAAGTAAACCGTGTCAGCATATGTTGGATCTTAACCACCGAGACATTTCATTAGGGTACTTGTTAATCATGCATGGCCTGGAATGATGAAATTCAGGTCTCAGATTTTTCCTTTCCGGTTTTCCCAGCCACTCTGGTTGCCCTGGCAGCTTCAGTCTCTTGTTAGACTTTGTTTCTCAGGAGGCTTAGAGCCTCTGTACGTGACTGAAGGTCCCATGTAGACTGATATTTCTAGGCCTTTGCCATGATGCCTTCTGTCCGTCTGAGCACACACCTGAGTTTTTTCTCTCTACACAGGTGGTAAGCTGCGCAGTGCTGTCAGGGCCTAAGTGGATGTTAGAAGCATCGACTCTGAGCTGGGGTCAGGGGTACAGATAGAAGCAGACATTTCTCCTCACTGTTGTTGGTTGTTTTCTTTTAAACATTTTTTCATGAAAAGTTTCAAGCATTCAGAAAACTTAAAAACACCCATATGCCCATTGTCTTGATTCTGTGGTATAGTCATCCTTCAGCAGTGCAGCTTTGATCTACATGGATCTGCTTATACACAGACTCCTTTTCAGAAAATAGCACTATGGTACTACACTGTCTGCAGTTGACTGAACCCATGAATAATCGGATTATAATCGGATTTTTGACTGCGCGGAAGGTTGGCGTCCCTAACGCTGGGACTGTTCAAGAGTCAGCTGTAGACATCTCCGCACTGGCTTTACCCTCACATCTAGCCGTCTGTTCATCCATCAGCTCATCTTATTTTTTGGGTGCATTTCAGTGTCAGTTGTCATTAGCACAGTTCACTTAGAAAATTTTAGCAGCAGCATGTCCATAATGGTAGTACAGAATTTGTTTAGGGTTGTTTTCCTTTTCAAATAAAAACTACAAAGACGAAAATGTACAGATCCCAAGTATGCGGTTCTGAGCTTTGACAGATACACACACCTCTGTCGTTTAGAGTCCTGTCACAACATACAATGTTCCGTTCCTCTGGAAAAATTGCCTGGTAACCTTTCCTGTCTCCCCCATCCCCAGGCAACCATTGTTCAACTTTTAAAAAGTTATAGATTGCTTTGCCCTCTGCAACATCATATATTAATAAAAGGAATAAAGTCACATAGCAAGTACTCTTTTGTATCTGGTTGGTTCACTAACATGACGCACGCAAGATTTACTTCTGTTGTTGTGAGTATTGGTTCATCCCTTTTTATTAGGAGCCTTTGGCCCAGCTTTGACCACAGAAGCCTCGAGACAGGCCTGGCCACAGCTTGGAGCCAGGCAAGGCCACAGCGGGCCTCTCTCATGGATCGCCCAGTGACAGAACTCAGCGGCCGTGTCAGGAGGACACTCATGCAGCTCCCTGAGTGGCACCTCGCAAGAAGGAACTGGGGCCTCCTGCCAACAGTCAGACGAGGGAGCCGTCTTGGAAGCAGCTTCTGCAGCCCTAGAGAAGTCTTCTGATGGTTACAACTCTGCCTGATGTAACTGTGGCCTCATGGGAGGAGAAGGCAACGGCACCCCACTCTGGTACTCTTGCCAGGGAAATCCCATGGACGGAGGAGCCTGGTAGGCTACAGTCCATGGGGTCGCTCAGAGTCAGACACGATTGAGCGACTTCACTTTCACTTTTTCACTTTCATGCACTGGAGAAGGAAATGGCAACCCACTCCAGTGTTCCTGCCTGGAGAATTCCAGGGACAGGAGCCTGGTGGGCTGTCGTCGATGGGGTTACACAGAGTTGGACACGACTGAAGTGACTTAGCAGTAGCGGCAGCCTCATGGGAGAGCCCGAGCCAGTATTCCATGACATTGAAATAGTGGCCAGCACTGCACAGGGCAGGCTTCCCAGGTGGCTCAGGGGTAAAGAATCCCTCTGCCAATGCAGTAGATGCAGGAGGCTTGGGTTCAATCCTTGGGTCTGGAAGTTTCCCCTGGAGAATGAAATGGTAACCCACCCCAGTATTCTTACCAGGAAAATTCCAACAATGAAGGAGCCTGGCAGGCTACAGTCCATGGGGTCACAAAGAGTCGGATACAACTCAGCAGCTGAGCGCACACACGCACACACACACACATGCTGCACAGGGTAGATATACTGAGATTGATTTATTCATTTACCAGCTAATGGACACCAGGAAATTTTTCAGTGTGGGCCTGTTGTGAATAAAGCTGTTTTGAGCATTCTTGTGCAGATCTTTTTGTGTTTTCATTTCTCTTTGGTAAATAGATAGGAGAGGAACTGCTAGATATAGGGTAAGTATATATTAATTTTGTTTAAAAAAAGACAACCAGATCTTTCCTTAAAGTAGGTATACTATTTTACATCCTCGAAGATGGTTTTGTGAGAATCGAGGCGCTCAGACATTCTTGCCAACACTGGTGTCGCCATGGTGTTGGTTGTGTAGCCCTATCTCACTGTATTTGTACTTACGTTCTAACTTTAGATTTTCTAGTGCACAGGAGTTAACACCGGCCATGTGCAACATATTATGCAAGGTGTACAAGTGCCTAGCTCCTGAAAGCGTGGTCCAGGAACCCACACTATTAGATTGATTCTCTGGGAAATGCAGAGTCTCAGGCCCCACCCCAGGCCTGTTGTGTCAGAATCTGTATTTCAACAAGATCCCTGTAAAATTCTTACACATAATCAAGTTTAAGAAGCAAAACATTAGGGGATGTAAAGATAAATAAAATACTGTTATCTTCCTCAAGAAATGGGGCAAGATAAAAAAGGTGTTGGCAGTCCTGTGGATAAGACTCCATGCTGCCATGGCAGGGGGCACAGGTTAGATTCCTGGTTGAGGAACTAGATCCCACTTGCTGTGTGGCATGGCCAAAGGATTTAAAGAAAGGGTGTTGGGGAAGGAAGCAAGACGAGGCTGTTACAATAGGCAGAATATGATGCTCACAGCAGCAGACATGAAAACAAGTCTGGAGAGATGGGTCGGTTTCATGGGGAAGGCATCACCTATCTGGGTCATGAGCGATAGATAAGAAAGAGACAGGAAGACATGTATCCTTAGCTGCCCTGTAGGTTAGTTACCCTGGTAAAAGCAGGAGTAAGATTGAGAGATAGTGGTGGGAGAGAGAGCAACCTTTGGACTAGAATGACGGTCCAAATAAGGAAGATGGAAACTGCAGTGACCCCATGATTCCTAATCCTGTAAGCTGTACATGTACAAGGTCGTGTGTACATGTTTATTCATTCAAGGAGACTTCTTAGCTTTTAATCTGAGACCTTAGAATGTAGAACTGCTAGTACAGATACTATATGCCATGATTATTAGCGACAGTAGATTTTCTTGAATGATGGTAAGGAAATTGCAAACATCAGAAATTCAGGACACTGAAAGCGCCACAGAATATTGGTATGGAAGTTGGGTACAAATAGAATTTTACGTGTATATAGACAGATGTGTATACACATACACAAAATGAAATCAGATTTTGTTGTGAACGATCCAGGATTTAGATCGATTAACACTTTTTTTCTATTCAATTTGAGCATTGTCCATGTTAGGAGCTAAGACGGGGTAAAGTACTAGCTACTTGGAGTAAAACAAAATTAGTTTGTAGATTGACTCTAGGAAAAAAGAATCACTAAAGAGAGAAAAATTTTAAAGGGGCTGCAAAGAATTTTTGTAATTGATATCGTTTTAAAATGCTATCCCATTTGTTTTGTTTGTCTAACAAGTCTAGGAAGGCATCATTTGAATTTACTAATAGTCTCAGCTGCTGCTGCTGCTGCTAAGTCGCTTCAGTCGTGTCCAACTCTGTGCGACCCCTGAGACGGCAGCCCACCAGGCTCCCCCGTCCCTGGGATTCTCCAGGCAAGAACACTGGAGTGGGTTGCCATTTCTTTCTCCAATGCATGAAAGTGGAAAGTGAAAGTGAAGTTGCTCAGTCGTGTCCGACTCTGAGCGACCCCATGGACTGCAGCCCACCAGGCTCTTCCATCTATGGGATTTTCCAGGCAAGAGTACTGGAGTGGGATGCCATTGCCTTCTCCAATAGTCTCAACTAGGAAACTGAAAAGAACTTGGGTTTGGCTTCTCTGCTTAACTGTCTGCCTGACCTTGGACAAATTGCTTTCTCTGAAATTGTTTCCACGGGTGTAAAATAGAAAGATGAGCTGCCCTCGGGTTGATATGAAGGTCAAATGGTCTTCATGATCTCCTTTCTCCTTTATTTAAAAATTTAACACTCATGAAATGAATTGTAAGGAATTTTAAAAAGGGAGTGACTTCACCTCTAATATGACATATATAGATAAAATACTTTAAACATATTTTGAATTTGAGGCACCTTATCCTCAACGAAAAATAATTAAGAAGTGGGAAAAAGCCATCAGACCAGGAATTCTGCCAACTATAAGGATTATCTAAATTTTTAGCCTTGAAGACGCAAACAGCTCTTGAGGTGGAGCCAGGTCGGTGCTGAGAGCGGGTAAGAGTGCCCCCTGGTGGAATGAGTGAAAGGAAACAGTCAGAGCCCTAAACCCTGCTGCTTGTTTCTGAACTTGATCCTTCTTACATACTGGGCTTGCCTTTAGTGAAAACACACTCATTTTTATTGCATGACCTGTCATTCTGGTTCAGTTACAGACATCTGATATTTTCCCTGACTCTACAGAGACGCATTTACAGAGTTTACATTTTCAACTTTTTTCTTTTAGTGATCACAGCCATCTTGAGCTGTGGAAAAAGTTCAGCGTCAGCTGTGAGGGGACCCAGGCCCTGATCTTAGTGTTATAAACACACACCAGAAAAGCAGCCTGATCCTTGACTTTCAAACCTGTACAGTGGACTTGGTAACACCTGCCTTACTGCATACTTGGCCAATCGTGCAAAATACTGTCTGTAAATATCTTCCAGGTTGCACTTAATACAAAGATGCAAAATACAATTATGTTTTAAAGGAGGTATCAGGGTTATGGAAAGAACAGAACTCCCCAAATGCATAGTAATAAATGCAGTTCGGAGTAGAACTAAGTTCCATTAACATACTAACATGTCATGATGTTACTTTTACTGATTTTCCCCTCCAGAACCTCTTCATTATGAGCTCTCAGACCAGTGCAGCTTAGTTGTGGGAGAAGGATTGGAAACTTAACACTGAACACACTGTCCAATCTGCCAGGCACTGAGGCTTCACACATACTTTTTTCATTTAAACTTTCCACCCACACTTTGAAGAAGGTGTTATTTCCATTTTTACAAATAAGGAAACCAAGCTTCAGAAAAGGTAAGTGGGAGAGTAGGGTCTATTTGGCACCAATGTTTCCCTTACCCCACATTGCTGAAACATTCCCCCTTCATCTTCATAATTTTTGTAAACAAGAAACAGTTCAATAAACCTTAAGTTGTTTTTTTTTTCACCCCACAGTTCCATAGTTTCGTTTTTCTGCTTCCCAGGTCTGCCCACTCCTCACCCAAATGTAAATTAAAACCAAAAGAGAATTTAAGTGTGTAGATAAATTGAGTATATTATCTGTAGGTAGGGATATTTAAAGGAAATCATAGGCAGTCTTGAGATCCCTTAGATTCAGTGAGCTCTGCGCTGCTGTGAATATCACCTGATGTTGCTACAGTCACCATGTCACAACCTGGAAAGTGCACAGAGGCAGGAATGATGAAAGAGCTTCCCATTTTATTGTCTGGTTAGTTGGGCCCGTCACTTATTTAAAGAAAATCCTTTCCCTTTTAAAAAGTCCTTTGGCTTAACAAAGAAAAAATGTCATTGAATCTTCTACATTGACAAATTATATCAACTAATATTTGAATAGACTGAAAAATAATGCTCTTATATAAATGCACTTAAATTCCATGTATATATATTGTATAATGTCAATATTTTTAAAGCAGAATACAAAGATAACCATAATTCCAAATAACAATATATGGATAGAAAAGGAGTAAGAGAAAATTAACATAATTACCTTTGGATAGTGGAATTACAGCTGATCCTTAATATCTTTTTTATAATAAGAATGAACTACACTTATAAAGGAAAGAAATCTTCTTAATATAAAAGCACAGACATCTTTGATGCCACAGCAGGAACCTAAGAAGCTCAAAATGATGGCTGTGTACTTATTTCTAGGTAAGTGTGTTTCTTGTGGAATAACCTGAAGACAGTGGCCTTGGGTGATACAGTTTGGAACATGTAAAATTGAAGCATGAACGGACGGTTTACTCAGGCTTTGATCCCCAACCCAGTGGAATCATTCCTCATGTTTCATCCTCAAAGCCCACAGCCCTCTCTTCACCTTTTCTGGATGGTTCAAAGTTACAGTTTGCATTATAGTTGTTACAAAGTCTGCTCTGTATTTGCTATACAGAATGCAAGGATGAGGAGGGCACTTGTACTCTGTTTTACATAAGAGATTGAGCATCCGTGGATTGGGGTCTCCCTGGGACGTCCTGGAACCAGTGCCCCTCAGCTTCTGAGTGTAGGCTATCTGGAGAAGTACCCAACGTACAGAGTGATGGCTCAGCATGACTGAGATAGGTTACTTTTAGTTTTATAATACCCGGCCAAACTTCCCAATGTCTTTGGAGGAAAAAAAAAAAAAACCCAAATATTAAAACCCTGGAACCCTTCACACCACAAAGTAAAATCCCCGAAGACGGAGAAATGTACTGGAAGAAGGTGGGGTCAGTGCAGTCAAGTTGTCTATGGTGGAAAGAATGCACATTCCCTTCAGGCTGAAGAATGCAAAGCAGCCCAGTAATGCTCCATTAAATGCTGAGTAAACTTGGTATTTCCTCAAGTCCCTTCAACACGGAGGCAGTGTGCCTTTACCCTTGTCTGCCAAAGCCCAGCGAAGGGCATTCCTGTCTCTCCTCGCCTCTCTCTGAAGCTGGCTGTCTGGGCAGTTCTTTGGGCAGCTGCAAGTCCATCTGCTTCCAGTTGCTCTTCTTTTGTACCAAAGGTTCTAGAGAAGTGATAGAAGGTTCTAGAGAAGTGACAGACAGCTACTAAGGGGTCAGGCTTTGGTCATGTTGGAGGCAGCAGAGGGAGGAAGCGGAGGGAGAAAACAAGACTCAGTCAGAATAAAGAGGAAGGGCAAGAGGAGGACCGGGGGGCATCACTGAGGCGCTCTGGGGTTCAGGGTGTATTCCCAGCCTGGGTAAGTCAGCATGGCCAGAGCAGGGCGAGGATGAAGCAGGGGTGCCCTGCCAGAGGGCTTGAGGGTGTGTGGTTCATTCTCTTTAAAAAATGATGTCATTTCTCCGTGTTCAATTTCTTTATCAAATTTATTTAAACAACCTTGTCCCTTCCATTCAAGTTAAATTCAAGTTTGAGCAAAGAGCATTCCATCTCTCATCTTCCTGATACTGAATATTATCCTTCTTTCTGTTTTCTTTGTCATTTCCTCTAAGTAATAAAACATCATAAATGGCTCTTACTCAGGCTTCTAGGACCTTTAGGTCTTCTCTCAGACTGTATGATCTAAAGTAGCACTAAGGTAGACCAACTAATGTAATGACAAGTCAAGACACGGAAGACTTCACAATTTGAGAAGTAAGAAAGTTTGGTGAAAATTTAAGAGATACCTATGGTGGGCTATGGCGGCAGAGTCAGAATCGTGAGGAATGAAATTCAGAATATTGGAACAACTAGATAGGTTCCAGAAATAAAGCTATTCAGTGACCAGTTGGGAATGGTGTTAGATGGAACTCCAAGGAGGCGAGGGTGCCAGGGGAGTGGGGCACGTTCACAGTTAGCACAACCATCCCAAGTTCTCAGATGCCTTCTACTCACTCCTGGTGCCCATACTGAAATGTGGTGGTTATATTGGGAAGTGTCAGTAGACCACATTGCTCTAATAAGCAACACCAGCTACTGGGGAGTGGTTTTCTCTGAGCACAAGTCTCTGTCGTAAAGGCAGGTGGAGTGTAAATCATCGTGGAATGGAATGACTTTCTATGTTATGTGTCTGCTCATCCTCCGTATCATCCTGTGAACATAAAACTCAGATTTCTGGTTTTGGCATTCAAAGTTATCCACAATCAACCCCAGTATTGCCAACTTCTCTTATTTTTTTCCCCCAGAATCCACATACTCCAGCCAGTCTGGTTTATCTCCACCACTGTGAATTCTTGATTCAGCATCACATTTCATACCTTAATCACCCTTCTCCACTTCATTGTCTGGGCCTCTTCTACCATCTAAGATACTCACTTTCCCTTTTCCTTATGCTCAACCCAGGGGACCTTGCCCTCTTCTGAAATCCTGCAGCCCTGAGATCACTCCCACTTATCTCAAAACAAATTTCAGTAGATTTAAATCATAACAACTTTGATTAAAATCATAATCAAAGGTTTTGTCTGACTACAGTGAAATTAAGCTAAAAATCAATGGGAAAAATATAACTAGAAAATCTTCAACTGTTCTAAAATAGATCGAAACATTTATAAGTAACTCATGGATAAAGGAAAACAATCTAAACAGAAGATGGGAAGTATTTTGAACTGGATGATAAGGAAACTAAATCATATCAAAACCTGTGCGATGTAGATAAAACTGTCCTTAGAGGAAAAAAATTTTTAATGCATATATTAGAAAAGAAGAAAAGTTAAATGCCAGTGGTATGTGTCCATCACAATTATCTTGGAGTATAAACCAAACAGCAACAAAAAAAGTAAAACCGAAAAGGGGATAAGAAAGGAAATAATAAAGATAGGAGCAGAAATTAATGAAATTACAAAGAAATAAACAATAGAGACTATTAATAAAGTCAAACATTTTTTAGAAAGAAATAGAATTGAAAAATTCCTAATAAGACTGATCAGGATAAGAAAAGGCAAAAATCACTGATTTGGGTTTTTAAATTAAGGGTATTGTCTCAGATCCTAGAGACATCATATAAACATAATGTGAGGATATTACCTTGACTGATTCTCTGTGTAGACTTTGCTACTGTGAAGAGATCATGCTTATTATTTTGAGCAAATATTCAGGTCGATGGGGCAGTTATGCTTTGAGGGGTACATTAATAAATTGGCCTTTATGTTGATAAACTGATATTCATTGTTTTGTTTTTTAGTTTGGTTAAGGTGACTCAGTTCTACAATGTTTGAAAAGCCCTGTATAAACTTACCAAATTGAGTCTTTGTACATGCAATGCAGAAGACTAGACACTTAGCCCCACAGTTATCTAAGACAATGGGCAGGGCTGCTGTAGTCCCAGTTGGATCCTTTCTGTGGAATAACTAATTTGTAAATTTCCTCAGTTGTGTGTGCACATCCGATCATGTCTTATGTATGTTTATATCCTACAACTAGTGGAATGAGTAGCATTTTGCCCAGTGGAGGCACCATTATGTGTAAAAGCATAGGGGCAGGACATGGGATAGTGTATTCAGGGAAGAGCAATGTTTCTGCTGCAGAGTAGGACATTCAGGGGAGTGCTGATGGAGACGCTGGCTGGACAGATAGACTTGGTTCCATTTGTGAAAAATATTGGAACAGACAACTTCCTGAACATGTTTTCACTGAAGATTTCCAAACATGGGTGTGATATAAGCAAACCTGTATTTCAGAAAGCACACAGGTTCTGTCTTAGACCGTCTCGAGAAAATGAATGTATGTCTTGTTTCCTTCCCTAGGTTATATGTCACAGTCATAGGGGCCCTCAGAATACTTTCTGATTGATTGATTGACTGAGGGACTCTTCCTGTTGCACGCAAACAAGCCAACTTGTTTTATACAAAGTGCTATGGGAGACCCAGCTTCTTCCTGCAGGAGTTTATACTATAGTAAAAGAATTGATGCTTTTGAACTGCGGTATTGGAGAAGACTCTTGAGAGTCCCTTGGACTGCCAAGATATCCAACCAGTCCATTCTGAAGGAGATCAGTCCTGGGTGTTCATTGGAAGGACTGATGCTGAAGCTGAAACTCCAGTACTTTGGCCACCTCATGCGAAGAGTTGACTCATTGGAAAAGACCCTGATGCTGGGGGCGATTGGGGGCAGGAGGAGAAGGGGACGACAGAGGATGAGATGGTTGGATGGCATCACCGACTTGATGAACATGAGTTTGGGTGAACTCTGGGAGTTGGTGATGGACAGGGAGGCCTGGTGTGCTGCGGTTCATGGGGTCGCAAAGAGCTGGACATGACTGAGCAACTGAACTGAACTGAACTGAACTGAACTGAATGAGATAAAACAGGAAGAAAATGGGCCAGGAGTAAAATGGCTTTAATTGTAAATTCATCTTCTCCATCTCAGTTATTTATAAAACAAATATTTAATAAGCACCTATTATGTGTCAGATATCTGTTAGACTTTAGGTATGCACTGATGAGAAAAATAGTCATGGGCTTTGTGTGTCCAGTGGAGGATAAAGATATCAAACAATCACAAAAATTGATTCAACAAATAATGTGTTGAATAATATGTGCCAGGCTCTATTCTAGGTGCTTGAAACCATAGTGAAAAAGCAGAAACAGATCTGTGCCCACACAGGACTTATACTCCAGTGGAAGAAGACAGAAAACAAACTCAAGACATGCAATAAATAAGTAATGCATATATCTTATTAGAAGGTGATATGTATTATGGAAAAAAGAAATAGAAAGTCAGGTAAAGGCTTTCAGTAATGGGGAGAGGGCAGAGATAGGAGTTGGGATGGGTCATCATTTTACCTAAGACAGTTGGAGTGGCCTCATTGAGAAAGGGACGTGTAAGCAGGAACTTTGAAGAGTTAGGAGAGTTGATTATGCCGATATCCAAGGGGAATGTGTTCCAGGCAGAGGGAACAGCCAGCATAAAGATCCAGAGTGTTCCAGGCACAGCAACGAGGTCACATCCTCTGCAGCAGGGTAAGCCAGGGGGAGAAGAGTGGGCATAGGAAAGCTGGTGTAGATTTTCCAGGGCTTTGTGGGTCACTGTAGGGATTCCCAGGTGACTTAGTAGTAAAGAACCCACCTGCCAATGCAGGAGGCACAGGAGACTTGGGTTTGATCTCTGGGTCTGGAAGATCTCCTGGAGGGGGAAATGGCAACCCCTTCCAGTATTCTTGCCTGGAGAATCTCATGGACAGAGGAGTCTGGTGGGCTGCAGTCCATGGAGTCACGAAGAGCCAGACATGACTGAGCATGCATGAACGCATGTGGGTCACTGTAAGGACTTTGAGGAGCCGTTATATGAGTTTGAGCAGAGAGAGAGATGATCTGATTTATGCTGTAACAGGATGACCGGTTCCATATTGCAACCTATAACTAAATCATGATAGATATGTCCTGAGATGGGCTGACAAGGGGGCTGAATGTATAAAATACCTGTGTGATATTGGGCCCTAAGTTTAACCAGCCTCCTTGGACACACTGAGTCATCTTGGTAAGGACCTGGTAGCATGCGAAGTACATAAACTCAGGTTGTAGGACATTGTTATTTGGAAATGATGCCGGATGGCACATATTTTTGATGCAGGATGGCACAGAATCTAGAAAGGTTCTAGCAGCGGAAGCACATAATTCTCAAAAGAAGCAATACTGCATCCAGAAGAGTGAAAACTAGTTCTTCAGTGAAAAAAAAATCCTACTTTTTTTTTTTTGGATATATAAAGCACAAATGTATATACAGTAGGTAAACAGATATGTAGGATATCGGCAGTATTTTAATTACATGGGAGAAATATCTAAAAAGAATCTTTTAGGGACCGGGTGGGTTGGGAGGTTGTATGATCAGGAGAAAAGGTTGGAAAATACTGACTTAGGAAGGGAGTGAGTGGCAGGAAGATCACTGAGCTGGAGGTTAAGAAATCACAATCAAAATCAGCTTCGTATTAACTCACTGTGAGAACTTGGACCACTTGCTTCCCCTTTCTAGGTTCCAGGCTGCCTTCACATGTAAAACCATTTAGAATGAATGACCGTTTAGGTTTTCTCCAGTGCTAAGATTGTGAGAAGGATTTGAACTGGGGCTCCACTGAGTTATAAACACCTGACTATGGGAACTATGGTAATCAGTCCGGTATTTGGACCTAAACAAACTTCACTTTTTAATAAAATAAAGGGGTAGCATCGATAGACTTTAAGGTCTGTCTCTGGCATCTTTCCTTTGATCTATTCTTTAAGCTATCCGCAAAGCTAGATTTCTAGAAATCCTGCTCTAGTTCACTCCAGAAGATTCTTGAACTCAGCACTGGAGGCAAGGGTACAATGAAGTTTTGTCAATAAGATGCTCATCAGGTGCTTTGAAACCTGTCAACCAGGCAGGTTACTTCTCAAATTTCACATGATTTCTGGACATTAAAAGTCCCTTTACAATCCACCTGGGTTATTATTTGGAAGAGAATGATGTACATGGTGTGCTGAAGGGAAGCAGGAATTAGCAGACTAGAGTACCAGGTTAAAAAACAAAGAGGCTCTGTGTTCGTGGCATCTGTAGACGACATCAACTAGACAGCTTGTGCATACAGTTCTTTGCTTTGGAAGTCCTTTGGGAATAGAGAGAGTATCTTCCAACTCAAGCGTTTAGTGCTCCACTAGTATCCTGTACCTAGAAGGGTTGTTGTGAAGGTGTGTTGGCTGTGATGATCACATGCAAGTTGAAGAGAAGAAAAATAAAACCCAAGCCATAAATCTTTGAGTGCCTTAGCTTGGGTGATCTGTACTGATGTGACCATGGAACAGAGCCCTTATCTTCTTTTCCTTCTGCCGTTGAATCCCCTCATGGTGTTTCCAGATAAGAAACATAAATCGCATGCATTACCTAACTGGAACCTATACAGCTCATTTATCCCGGGGCATCAATTCTCAAACAGTTGTTTTGAGTAACAAATTCAGCTCTTCATGGATGAGTTATGATTGCACAGAATTGTTTTCCACTGAACAGCAGGGACTTCTTGAATGCTGTCAGCATTTGGAGGTAGTTGGAAGAAGGAGCCCTATTTAATGACAAATGGCTAACTATTCAGAATTTCAATGTGTACTGGGAAGATAATTCAACCTCTAGTTGATCCAAAGAATCTTGGAGTTGCTGGCAATGAGAAAAACCACAGAGTGTGCTTGAAAATACCCTCAGGCGTGAAGGAGTTAACTGACTGTGTACGCTTTATCTTCTGTCCAATGGACTTGTGGTTTGCCGACTAAAGTCTCCGGTAAATGATTGTTAGAGACCTGTCATTGATAGCTGTGGCTGGTTGCTGTGTTTCAAAAGTCTGCTGATTCCTCTGCGAGGCAGTGCAGCATCCTCCAGCACTTTCCTCATCTCAGACCTACTCGGGTCTGCTTGCGAAAGGATCTATCAGATCAATAAACATGAATGATGAAAACTACAGCACCACCATCTACAACAGAGTCCAAACAGAGAGGGTGTATGAGGATTCAGACCCAGCAGAAAACGGAGGTCCCCTTTACGATGACGTCCATGAAGACGTGAAGAGGGAAGACAACTTATATGTCAATGAGCTGGAAAGCCCAGAATATGACTCTGTGGCCGTGTACACTGTTGGGCGTCATGGGAGAACCTCGGCTTCTTTACAGCCAGAAACAGGAGAATACGTCCTGACTGATGAAGCATATTCTAAGGCTCAGGACCCCCACCCAGGGGAAGCCACAGAGAACGAGGACATCTCCTTGGGAGAATTGTTCTCACCAACCAAGGACCAGGAGTCTGACCCAGAGGAGCCCCAAGAGTCTGACCCAGAGGAGCCCCAGGAGAATGGAAGTGAGATGGAGGCAGACCTGCCTTCTCCTTCGAGCTTCACCATCCAGAATAGCAGAGCCTTCTCCACCCGCGAGATCTCCCCTACCAGCGATTCTGCTGAAGAGGTTTCAGAAGGAAACGAATCGGCTTCCGCAAGCCCCGAGATTAACCTCTTTGTGAAGGTAAGGAATGCCCTGAAACAGGCACACCTGCCCGTGCAGATGGCCTAACTGGTGCTTTATTTTGCTCTGAGAGACCAGGGAAAGGTGCGTGGTGTCACGGTCCTTGGATGTCAGGATCTATTCAAGAGTAGGGCTGATGAAATGAGTCATTCCACGGTTTACCCAGAACGGCTCAAAATTACAAGAACTGGAAAGTACATTTAAAGCGTGTGTCTTGTGATCACTTCTCTGTACCATGGGCAAAGCATTTTTTCAGAGTTCCCTTTTGAGGGTACTTCCCTGGTGGTCCAGGGGTTGGGACTCCACCCTTCCACCGCAGAGGGCATGGATTCAATCCCAGGTTGGGGAACTACTACTCTACATGCCGTGGGGCTTGGCCAAAAAATAAATAAAAATTTTAAAAATGGATGCCAGAAAACATCCATGATGAGCAAAAAATCAAAATTTAGAAAAAAAGTTCGCTTATGTGTGAGCAGAAATTGTTGCTCAGATCCTTTCCTTTGTGACAGATGTCAAGTACCATTTTCCTGTCTGGTTAAATTTCCTTCATCATTGTGATTTTGTAAACAAAAACTACGGTTTGTGAAAGTCAAGACTACAGTCGGGCACCAGTGTTTCCTCCTGGGTGTTTCTGAGTTCACAGATAGTCCTTCATGTATATGGTCAATAAATGTTACCTCTGTTACCCAGTTTGCCCTTTTGACACCAATATAACTGAAATATCTGATGAGATAAAACGATTTCACTGGTAGTAAGACACTTAGTGTCAGGGTTAATGTTTAACCCTTGGGATATTTAAACAAAGAACTTTGATGATCTTTGTATTAGACTGTAATCTAATAAAGATTGTGGTTATGAATATTATCAAGACATAAAAAGCATTTCAGGGCTAAACAGGTCATCTTTATGGATCAAGATTATTTTTTTCCCAACATCCCCCCACCCAAATTCATACTGACACACTTCTTTAATGTGAAGACATCATATTCGTAAATCCTGCTACTCCTGGCTAACAAAATTGGTTACTCTATGAACCTATGAAAACCCCAGTTTACACTCATTTCTCCCCTTTCTGGTTTCCAATTAACTCCTCTAATGAAATGCACTAATTGTATGTATTGCTAATTTAATATATAATTATTTCCTACTCTGTATTTTTTCCTAGTTGTTTTTGGTGTATAAATCGTGTCCCTTTTATTCGACCACACAGGTCCTTTTTCAAAAGCACCAAGCAGAGTGTTAGATTTGTATTTAACTACCTGGCAAACCTTGCCTGGGATTGTGTTGAGCATCTGGGAGGGACATGGGTCTGTAAACAGAGCCCTTTCTCTCAAGAAATAACAATGTGGTACAGGAGACAGACTTGCAAGTTGTGAATTTTGGTGAAATAGAGGCGTGAGCAAGTAACGTGCTGTGGGTATCCTGGGAGTGCCCGAGGGTGTGCGAAAGAGTCAAGAGAGGCTCTACGGAGGAGGCAAAGTTCAAACAGGGGCATTCAAGTCACCTTCCAGCCTTTATATCCACTTACCACTGTGTTAGTTTCAAAAAAGAAAGAAGCAACGTTTCAAAAGTGAGGACTGGGTATATTTTCCTCAAGACCGAGGCATCCATGTAACTCCCTGCAACCATCAGCATCCTGAATCATTGTCGTCCTGATCATTGAAGATGAACTCTCATTGACATGATCACCATCATTCCAGGCCCATCAGACCATTATTTGTATATTTGGCAAAGTGTTGATTTCATCAGAAATTAGCCTGCCACCGCCATTGAACCAAACAGAAGTAGGAGGAAATAGAAGTATTGGCATCTCCAACTGGTGCCAGCCACAGGAAAAACTGTTTGATAGTAAATATGGTTTCTAAGTTCTTGAGATCCGTCGTTCCCTAAGCAAATATTGGATCTAATTAACTCTTAAGTTTGCTAAGGGGTCATACAATATAAAATCAACCTCAGCTCCTGTGTGTGAACTCCTTTTAAGAGATGATACTCAGCATCATTCAGTGAGAAGGACAGGCTTAATCTCAGCTTCTCAACCCCCACCCCACCCCCACTGCAGTTCTTTATTCCATGGAAAGTGGAAATGCATAACATGAGGACAAGTGACTGGTCCTGCCCGGGAGTGGAGGGCATGAGGGTGACCAGCTCAAGCTCCATGCTCCTCCCAGCTCCAAGGAGTGGGTGTTAGAACCCCTGCATTGGATGGGGATCACCATTTTCCTAGAGGGCTTGTTGCTGGGGTTCTGGGGTTGTTCTCCTCCTGGGCTGCTTTGGGCTGGACCACTTGGGCTGCTGATGTTCCATTAATGTTCCAGCTACTGTGAACTCAAAAGGCTTTTCCCCCTCTTTTGACTCCCTGTGTGAATTCTTCTTGGACTTCCCAGGTGGCTCAGTGGTAAAGAATACAGCAGACATGGGTTCCATCCCTGTGTCAGAAAGATACCGTGGAGAGGGAAATAGCAGCCCACTCCAGTATTCTTGCCTAGGAAATCCCATGGACAAAGTCTAAGCCTGGTGGGCTACCGTCCATGGGGTCGCAAAGAGTCACTTAGCAACTGAACAGCTTGGGCTGCGGCTATACCTGCACTCATCTGTGTATGTTTCTACCTGTCTGGACAGATCAGAGAAAATGGAATGCAAGTTAATAACTGTGTGTTCAACCAACCTCGTATTGAGGCTCAGCCACGTCCGGGTGTTGATCAATGAATTAAAATATCTCATTTATTTATTCATTCAACAGATAGTTATTGGTCCGGGTTCTGGGTGTACAACAGGGAAGAAAACAAAGTCCAGGCTCCCCTGCACTTCGCTTCGTAGCAGGAGAGACAACAGATGGACACAGAAAGAAGTAAACATGAAATGTGCCCGGTGGTGATAGTGCCATAAAGAGACATAGAACAGAATAACGGGTATGTTAGTTTCCTGCAGCTGCCCTAACAAACTGCTGGAAACACAGTGGCTCCAAACCACACGGATTTATTCTCCAACATTCTGGAGATCAGAATCTGGAGTGAGTCTTAGGGGGCTGAAACAAGGAGTCATCAGAGCTGTGTTCCCTTTGGAGATTCCAGGGAGAGTTTGTTCCCACCGCCCTCCCCACCACCCCACCTCCTTCCCCCCCTTACCTGCCACCTGCCCTTGCTCCTAGAGAGGGCTTCCCTGGTGGCTCAGTGGTAAGGAATCCTCCTGCAAGGCAGAGATGCAGAAGACATGGGTTTGACCCATGGGTCCGGAAGATCCCCTGGAGGAGGAAATGGCAACCTACCCCAGTATTCTTGCCTGGAAAATCCCAAGGACAGAAGAGCCAGGTAGACTACAGTCCACGGGGTCACAAAGAGTCCAACAGGACTGAGTATCTGAGCACAGCTCAGTACTCTTCTAGGGGCAGTGTTCTCTCACTCATGGCCCACATCGCGTCTCCCTTTCTCCCCAGCTTCCAGCTCCACCTTTATTTTTTTCTTTCCTGGCCAGGCTGTGCAGCATGCAGGTTCTTAGTTCCCTGACCAGAGATGGAACCCTCGCCCCTTGCAATGGAAGCATGGAGTCCCCAGCTTCCCCTTGCCTTGCAATCTGACTCTTCTGATCTCTCTTATAAGGAAAATTGTTAGTTTGGGCCTGCAGGATAATCCAGGATAATCTCCTCATATGAAGGATCCTTTAATTAATCACTTTTGCTAAGTCCCTTTTGCTACAGACGTTTCTGGGAATTAGAACAGGGGCGTGTTTGGGAACTGTTGTTTAGCTTCCCACAGTGGGACCGTGAATGATGCTGAGTAAGGGAGGGAGGAGGCAACGTGGCCAGGGTGGGGTAAGTGAGGAAGGAAAAGAGAGGTGGGGGTGGGCACAGGTCCCCTCGAGGCCTGATGAGCCATAGAAAGAACTTTCACTTTTACTCTGAGTGATAAGTGCAGGAGGAGGGGAGGGAAGGGGGTTGGCATCAAAGGGTTCTGCAAGGAATGTTCTGACTGCCTCTTCAATGATAGACTAGAGCAGAGAAAGAGTAGAAGCAGGGAGGACAGGCTGGAGGCAGTTGGAAAACTAGGCAAGGAAAGATGGTGGAGTGGACAATGGTCACTGCAGGGCAGGGTTGAGATGGTTGGGAAGAGAGAGCCCAGAGGTTTTGCTGGTGGGTCTGATGTGTAGCATGAAGAAAGGAAGGTGCCGGGGGTGACCCTAGGGAGTTAGACCAGAGCCACTGGGTGAATGGAGATGTTATTTCCATTTCACCTGTGAACTCCTCCTCCAGGGACATGTGATCCAGAAAACGGGGGTCATGCAGTCTTTAATACATTCCTCCCTCTCTTCCTCCCTCCTTCCCTTTCTTCCTGTCTCCCTCCTGCCTTCCTTCCTATATTTACAACATACTGCATGCCGGACACTGGATATAAGAGATGAAAGCAGCACATCCCAAGTGCAACTCTCTGTTCTCTGGGGAAGACAGAAAAATACAATTGTTTCCCCACCCCCACCCCCACCCCCCCCACCCCCCCCCCCCCCGGTCTGGACAACTCAGCATGTGGGACTTTAGTCCCTTGAACAGGGACAGAACTCATGCCCCCTGCAGAGTAAGCCTGGAGTCTTAAAACAATGGGCCATCAAGGAAGTGCAGAGAAACACAGTTCTTGAAAATAAGAGGAAAGAAATAATTTCTTCATGGTCACTGACTGAGATCCAGTGAAAGAAAGGTCTCTAATGAGAGCTGCAATCCATGTCATAGGCAATCAAGAGAGACTGTCAGTTCAGAATTTGCTGATAGGATTGTAAGAATTGTCTGCTGCTTTCTGCTAAAATTAGAAGACCTCATAGACATTGTCCTAACTCTGTGTGTGTGTGTGTGTGTGTGTGAAAGAGAAAGAAATAGAGGGACAAGAGGGACAGAGACTGGGGGAGGAAAGAAATAGAGATATAGATGGAGATAAGAGATAGACAGGAAGATGGAGAAGGAAAGAGAGAAAAAATTATATTTAATGCAAAAGAAAAAAAGTATTCTGATTATGACAGTTGCAAAGAGAAAGGGTACAAATGAACACCATTTGTCCTGCACATTATTGATGTCATTGATCATGGAAAGCAGTGTATATATATATATTTTGTAGAACAGGGTTTGAAGTCAGGTTGCGTGGTTTGAACCCTGGCTTAGCAAATTAATTTCTGTTAAGCTGTTTATCAGTTTTCTGTTTGGTAAAATTGATGTCATAATGTTATGTTCCTAATAGAGTAGTTATGAAGATTGAATGAGGGAATCCATGTAAGTCATTTAGAATACTATCTGACATATAGTAAATGCTCAGTTCGCTTCAGTTCAGTCACTCAGTCATGTCCAACTCTTTGCGACCCCATGAACCGCAGCACGCCAAGCCTCCCTGTCCATCACCAACTCCTGGAGTTCACCCAAACCCATGTCCATTGTGTCAGTGATGCCATCCAACCATCTCATCCTCTGTTGTCCCCTTCTCCTCCTGCCCTCAATCTTTCCCAGCATCAGGGTCTTTTCAAATGAGTCAGCTCTTCACATCAGGTGGCCAAAGTACTGGAGTTTCAGCTTCAGCATCAGTCCTTCCAATGAACACCCAGCACTGATCTCCTTTAGAATGGACTGGTTGCCTGAGTTATTATCATTTATTGTGATGAATTTGAACCATCATAAAATAATAACTTCTATTTTAGGCACAAAGCCTTATAGTTAGTAGACATCATAAATATTCTGTTCGCTGATCTTAAGGTGACAATGTTAATATTGTGGAAAGAGCACTGGTCAGGTAATTCTAACACTTTTTGGTCAATGATTCACTGTGAAACATTCCTGCGCCCCAGTTTCCTCACCTCTGAAATGCAGGCCCTTCCAACTCTTACAGTCTTAGACCAGGGCATGTGGCTCCAGCTCTGTATCAGCGTCACGTGTCTGGCACATGTGTTATCCTCTCAAGGAGACTGTTTGATAATGATTAGGATCTCCCGATTTGGGTGTGACTGGGAGGGCCAGCAAGAAATCAACATGCTGTTTCACTCAGCTCACGTGAAATCTGTTCCTCGGAAAGCGCGTCCTCAGGGTCTGTCTCTGACAAGGCTCTCACAGGGTCCCCACGCAGTGTGGCACATCTTGTGCACGGAGTGAAGTTGGGGAGACCATTCACAGAAAATGGTAATGGTGTCCTTCTGGAGTCAGGCAACATACAGGCCCTAGTAAATGTTTCTCAAACTCGTAGCCTGGTATCCAAAATAGAGTATTCAACCTACTCCACAGGCTGTTAGAATCCTGTAATTAGGATAAAAAGTGTTAAGCCGTATTTCTATTGCAGGTAACCTAGTTTTCTTCAATGTTATTTTGTGTATTTCTATGTATTTCATCATGTGCACAGTATATTCTTGTAGTTGTATATTATACGGTACTATAATTATAATTACTATAATTCGTAAACGAATAAATGCATGTACGTTGTGGATAAATGGTTAAGTTCTGCATTGATAGATATGCTCAGTTTTTACAATCTTTTTGACTCACAGGGTTTCCTTTCTTTTCTGTCACCGTCTGGGGTTTGAGACTCTTTCCTCGGCCAAGATCGGGGAGAATAGTTCCCCTCACCTTCCGGTTCCTTCCTGGCAGTTTTCATAAGCAACACACTGAGTCCATTTGCCTTGGAGGCAAACAAAAATTCCCCATCAGAGTCGAGGAATTAAGAAATGCCACTGAGGAAATGAGGGACATGCAGCTGGATTTGCTTACTGAGATGTGACTCAGGTGAGGTGCCCTGGGGATGTGTCAGGCCACGGACTCCGCAGACACAAGGGCACAGCAGATACACATGTGTGTGCGAGGAGCTCTGTGAGGCTGGAGTGGAGGGAAGAAGCCCATCGAGGCAGCGCAGATGCTGAGGCTGAAGAACCAGGAGTACACTCTTTTCATTTCTTAATTATATCTTTTATTCTCCTTCTGTCTTTCTGTTGTTGTTTGTTTATTTCATTGGAGTGTAGTTGACTTACAATGTTGTGTTAGTTTCAGGTATACAGCAAAGTGATTCATATATATCTGTTTTTCCCCCCCCCCCCCAGATTCTTTTCCCTTATAAGCTATTACAAAATATTAGGCATGGTCTCACATGGCACCCTGGGCAGCTTGGATTTTATCCTGAAGGCAGCTGAGAGTAGCATGATATTGGAGGAGAACATCATGGGCAAAGCAATGTTCAGAGTGATGGATAAGCAAATTAAAAAGCATTTCCACTTAACCGTGTAGGACAGGCCCAAACAAACATCTACGTTTCGAAGATTAGGTGAAACTTTTAAATGTAAATATATTCTGTATAATGACTGCCTTCATTTTTAGTTATTTATTCATTCAGCTGAGAGTCTGGGTATATCCAAATATTTATATCCTTGATTTCATCCAGTTGAATTTCTGAGAAAAGCGACCAAGCGTGTTGCTGATTTATGTATTATCTAAATGTGTATCTTGGTACTTTATGTTTTGTTAGGGGAAAGTATAACATGGATTCAGCACAAAGTTTTGATTGATGGTGTTTTAGTATAGTTTGAATTTAAAAAAAAAAATGTGTTTGTGAGATCTGTCTTAGCGTGGCTAAACTACTCGGAAGTTTTATATTTAGAACCCTGCAAGAGGCTTCCTGTTCACCACCCCCAGGGAGGGCCTGCTCTAACGTCAGTAATCAGGACCCATCAGATATGTCCTTGGAAACATCTGTGACAAAGTGCAAGTCCGAACCTGTTGCATATGCCCAGCTGTCCTTTTATGGAACCCTTGAAACATGAATATGGAACAAGGGGCAGATTTGAATAAAAATGTCTATTCTTGTTGCAATGTCTTAATAAGAGTTCTGGGGACATACTCAAGTCCTAGTTTTATCAAATATCATCTTCTAGGTGATCGTTGGAACTAGTTTCCTCTGTGAATCAATGGCATCAATCAAAGAGGGAACAGAATCCTAGTACTATGACAGGAATATTGAAAACCAGAGCAGCTAAATAACTTACCCAAGCCTGGTGGCAAATGAATAGCAAAGCCAGGGCTTTGACCCCCGCCCTCCCCCACTCCCATCCAGGGCATTTCCTTCTTACTGGCGTTCCTAACCTGGGGTGCTAGATATTTTGAACATGCTGGAGGAGGTTCTGCTGTTGTTGGTCAGTTGCCAAGTCATGTCCAACTGTCCGCGACCCCATGGACTGCAGCACACCAGGCTCTCCTGTACCTAACCATATCCCAGAGTTTGACCAAGTTTGTGTCTGTTGAATTGGTGAGGTGGCTCAGTTGGGAAAGAGTCTGCCTACAGTGCAGGAGACCCAGGTTTGATCTCTAGGTTGGGAAGATCTGCTGGAGAAGGGAATGGCTAACCAATCCAGTATTTTTGCCTGGAGAATTCCACGGACAGAGGAGCCTGGTGGGCTACAGTCCATGGGGTTGCAAAGAGTTGGACATGACTTAGCAATGGTGGAAAGTGAAGAAGAACTAAAGAGCCTCTTGCTGAAAGTTAAAAAGGAGGGTGAAAAAGTTGGCTTAAAGCTCAACAATTCAGAAAACAAAGATCATGGTATCCGGTCCCATCACTTCATGGCAAATAGATGAGGAAACAGTGGAAATAGTGGCTGACTTTATTTTTCTGGGTTCCAAAATCACTGCAGATGGTGATTGCAGCCATGAAATTAAAAGACGCTTATTTCTTGGAAGGAAAGTTATGACCAAGCTAGATAGCATATTAAAAAGCAGAGACATTGCTTTGTCAACAAACGTCCGTTTAGTCAAGGCTATGGTTTTTCCAGTGACCATGTATGGATGTGAAAGTTGGACTATAAAGAAAGCTGAGCACTGAAGAATTGATGCTTTTGAACTGTGGTGTTGGAGAAAACTCTTGAGAGTCCCTTGGACTGCAAGGAGATCCAACCAGTCCATCCTAAAGGAGATCAGTCCTGGGTGTTCATTGGAAGGACTGATGTTGAAGCTGAAACTCCAATACTTTGGCTACCTGATGCAAAGAACTGACTCATTGGAAAAGATCCTGATGCTGGGAAAGATTGAGGGCAGGAGGAGAAGGGGACGACAGAGGATGAGATGGCTGGATGGCATCACTGACTCAGTGGACATGGGTTTGGGAGAACTCCAGGAGTTGGTGATGGACAGGGAGGCCTGGTGTGCTGCAGTTCATGGGGTTGCAAAGAGTTGGACACGACTGAGTGACTGAACTGAACTGAGCAGCTAACACAGGGGGTTCAGGAGCATTCTAAAACTCCATGCATGATTTTGTGAAAGGTGATCTGAGGAGGGTCCCTTGATGTTGTCTGTCTCTGTGATGCATTCTGCTTCCCTGTCTGGGTCCTCACACTGTGTATCTCTATGTGGGAGGGGGAGAATGACTTTGAGTGGGCCGGCCGACTCTGTCCATTCTGTGGAGTTGGCTTCTTGCCCTAAGCCTTTTATAATAGCATCTCAAGAAATCATGGGAAGAAACACTTGCTAAAGAGTTATAAATGTGTATTACCTGGGTCATCATGGAGGGATCATATTAGCTCTGAAAAGGAAAGTGATGTGATATTCTGAAATAAATATCCCGAAATTAGGACCCATCTGTTTCCCAAGAAAAATTTTGGACATTTTTTTCTCCAAAGGGACTGCAAAGTTAATGGCAGTCCCTGCATGCACCCCTCATCCCACCACATTGTGAGCCATGTCACCAACTGTATGAACTAAAACTTCTGAGTAACTGAGATTTCTGCTTCTTGACCACCCAACAGTCCAGTCAGTTTCACTGCCTAAATTGTTCTCTCCTCTCCATCGTGGCCACCACTGGCCACAGTCATCTTGGCCACAGTTATTCAACTGGTCACTCTGCCTCCAAACCCATCTTCCTCCTAAGAAGCCCTGTACAGTCATCAGATTGGCATCTGACCACACCATTCCCTGCTTCTGGCTATGGAGTGGCTCCACACTGCCCCCAGGAAAAAGGCTGGCATGAGAGAATGTATCTGAAGGTCTTCATGCCCCATCAGGCTTTTAGCCAAGACCTCATCACCGACTACTCTCCACTCGCACTTTGCCTTGACTTGTTTTACCCTGCACCTGCGTGCTCGGTCACATCTGACTCTTTGCAACCCCATGGACTGTAGCCCTCCAGGCTTTTCTGTCCGTGAGATTATCTCGGCAAGAATACTGGTGTGGGTTGCCATTTCCTTCTCCAGGGGCATCTTCCCAACTCAGGGATCGAACCCAAGTCTCCTGCAGCAGCTGCTTCATTGGCAAGCGGATTTTTCACCACTGAGCCACCTGAAAGCCCTATTTCCCTACACACTTCATGCCATTGCATGACCCTGGGCCCTCGCCCAAGCTTTTCTTGGCCCTCAAGGCTGGATCTTACCTCTGTGTGCCAGTCGGCTAATGCTGCCAGAACAAAGTACCACAGAGTGGTGGTACATAGATATGCATTTTCTCACAATTCTGGAGGTCAGAAGTCTCCAGCATTCTCCAGGGCGCTGGAAGGCAAGAATCAAGCTGTGGCAGGGTTGGTTTCTACGGAGGCCTCTCTCCTTGATTGGGAGATGCTGTCCGCCTTCTACGCCTTCCTCTGTGTGTGTCTGAGTCTTACTTTCTTCTTATAAGGGCACAAGTCATATTGGATTAGGGGTCTGCCATAATGACCCCATTCAGTTCAGTTCAGTTCAGTCACTCAGTCGTGTCCGACTCTTTGCGACCCCATGAATCACAGCACGCCAGGCCTCCCTGTCCATCACCAACTCCTAGAGTACACTCAGACTCACGTCCATTGAGTCAGTGATGCCATCCAGCCATCTCATCCTCTGTCGTCCCCTTCTCCTCCTGCCCCCAATCCCTCCCAGCATCAGAGTCTTTTCCAGTGAGTCAACTCTTTGCATGAGGTGGCCAAAGTACTGGAGCTTCAGCTTTAGCATCATTCCTTCCAAAGAAATCCCAGGGCTGATCTCCTTCAGAATGGACTGGTTGGATCTCCTTGCAGTCCAAGGGACTCTCAAGAGTCTTCTCCAACACCACAGTTGGAAAGCATCAATTCTTCGGATCACCCTAATGATCATGTTTTGACTGGATTACTTCAGTAAAGACTCTGTCTCCGATGTCGTCCCATTCTGAGGCCCTGGGGATTAGGATTCAACATACGAATTTTGGGGAGACGTAATTCAACCCAAAACAATGTGATAGTTATCTTTTTACCTCTCTTTCTCACATAAAAACAGGACTTTGACTCAACTCATGTTGAACAATAACAGGTTTTGGAGCCCAACTGACTGTTCTTCCCTTTTGAATACATTTACCATTTGCACAGCACTTCCCAGGTGGCACTAGTGGTAAAGAACTCACCTGCCAACGCAGGAGACATAAGAGATGCTGGATCTCTTTGATACCTGGGTGCAGAAGATCCCCTGGAAGAGAGCATGGCAACCCACTCCAGTATTCTTGCCTGGAGAATCTCGTGATTCTTCTTGCTTCCTGAAACACTTTACACAATCCTGTCAAATATATGTGTGTTCATATATTTGAAATTATCTTTTTTCCCTTTTGTTTAATACAGATGGTACTATATATCCTAGTGTGTACCTTTCTTTTTTGAGTGTCAATTTTGTTGGGACATAATTTACATACACTAAATTCAGCAATTTTAAGTGCGCTCTTCTTTGAATTTTGAACAAATATATACAGCTGTACAACAGTCATCACAATCATGATAAGCTATATCTCCATAATCTAAGAAAATTCCCTCTTGACCCTTCGCTGCAGGTCACCTCCCAGCCGCGCCCTGAATCCTGGAAACCACATATCTTTCTATCATCATAGTTTTGCCTTTTCAAAAGTGTTATATAAATTGAATTAATCTCTGTAACCTTTTGTGTGTGGTTTCTTTCACTTAGCATAATGTTTCTGAATTCATCCATATCACTACATACATCAGTAGGTGGTTCCTTTTGTTGCTAAGGAATATTCCATTGTCTGACTGTACAATTTGATCATTCATTCAGCAGTTGACGGATACTTGGGTTCTTTCCCAGGTTTTGACTATTATTAATAAAATGGCTATAAGTGTTCACATATAAGCTTTTGTGTTGATTGTATTTTCATTTCTCTTGGTCAAATACCTAAGGGTGGAATTATTGGGGCATATGGTCCCAATATTGGTGAATATTTAACCTTATTTAAAAAAATCTTTCAAGTTCTTTGCAAAGTGGCTGGGAGAATTTATGAAAGATTTCTAACTGCTTCTTTTCTAGTAGTTGGTACTGTCAATCTTTTAAGTTGTAGGCGTACTGATAAATGTATAGTGATCTTTTGTGGCAGCTTTGATTTACTTTTTTTTAATGACATGATATTAAACATCTTTTCATGTGGTTATTAGCCATTGTTGCATCTTCTCTGATGAAGTATCTGTTCAAATATTTTGCTTATTATTGTTATTTTAGCATTGTCATATTAATATTATTGAATTTTAAGAGTTTCTTATATAGTCAAGGTGCAATTTCTTTATCAGATAAGTATTTATCACATAGTTTAGAGAGACTTTTCCTTTTCATAAGTGTGTTTTGAAGACTGAAGGTTGTGATTATGATGAAGTCCATGTATCAATTTCTTTCTTCTATGGTTTGGGCTTTTTCTGTTCTAAGAAATGTTTGTTTACTCCAAGGTCACAAAGATTTTCTCCTATATTTTCTTCTAGAAGTTTTTCAGTTTGGGGTTTTATATTTAACTCTAAGATCCATTTTTGAGCTAAATTTCCATCAGGTTAAAAATATGGATTGCATCTATCTACCTATCTATCTAACTCTAATTCTATCACTGTCTCTCTCTTGGTACCTCCATCCTGTCTGTTGTTTAGATCTGTGAATTCTAGCTGCCTTGACCTTCTGAAATATCAGACTCTGCTGTCTCCTCAACTCAGAGAATCAGCCTCTATCGGGGTTCTATGTTACCTGTCTCCAGTGTCTGAAAACCATCGCTGCACATAATTTGCCTGCTTTACCTGTTGTTTAAAGAAAGTTTCTACTGTTAAGTGGTAATCTGCTTCCTTTCTTCCATCTTGTCCAAAATGGAGATTGTCAAAATTGACTTTAAGATCCTCATTTCACTTGAGTTGCTTCTCCTTTCTTTCAAATATTGGCCCCTTGAAGTCAAGTCTGAATTGGAGTTTGGAATATAGTCATAAAGCTCAACTAGATTAAAGTCTAATGATAATGACATTAAAGTGATATGGGAGTTAGCTATTGCAGATATGTTGGCCTTCAGTCGAAAGCTGCTTGCTGACCTTCCATCTTTCCATTTTCTTTTAAGACTATGTTGTCTTTATGTTGCACTTTAAGTTCTGAGTAATGAGGGGACAGGGAAATAGATGTCCCAGCTAATCATTCATCAACAAAAGTCAAAATACAATGCTATCTTCTCATCTTTTAACTTCTTACCATTCAAGCCTCTGGTGATTCCATGAGTTCCCTTGAAAACCCATAGGAAAAGAGGACTTCACTACTATTAAAAGGGAATGCTATTTTTAAGCTATCTTCCAATACCCAGGCCTGAAGAATCCAGGTTGATTTTGTGTATAAATTGTATTGTGTCCATAGGAAAATTCACTGACTGGCAGGTCTTCTACCAAATGACACTCCCTTAAAAATATGAGATGACTCCTGGTGCGTGGAACATGTTTTCAGCCCTGAAACCAAGTATTCTGTGTAATTTTGTGAGGACAAAGATTAGAAACCTGGGCTTAAAGCCATGTCCCATGTTTATGCGTTATGAGCAGAGCTCTCTGCATCCTTTCATGAGCCTGTGGGTTTGCAAAAGTGCCAGCTCCTCATTATTGCCCAGCTTGGTGCAAACAGTAACACAGCAACAGCTAACATAAACAAGAGGACGCATTGTTTACGAAACCACTAATGTTCTGAGGTTTCAGTGATAACAATTGCAGGGCAAATATGTAAGGTGGTAATGAGTAACTGACATGAGGGCCTTGTGTTAATTGGAGTACGACTGCATGTTTTTTCCCATCTACAGAAGTATTTGTGTCCTGTTCTCTTATGGAGCCAAGAAAGGAAAGGATTTGGTGGATAGCCTTTTTGTATTTACAATAGCAACCCTCTGTTAACTGTCTTGGTTCTTCTAGAACTGTGCGGTTCAAAACACTAGCCATTAGCTCCATGTGGCATTTAAATTTAAATTACGTGAAAACAAAAAATCTTAAAAATTCAGTTCCTTAGTCATGCTATCCACATTTCAAGTGCCAGTCAGACATCTGTGGCTACTGGCCACTATATTGAAAAGTACACCTAGAGAATATTTCTAGCATCTCAGAAAGTTCTATAAAACAGTACTACTGTAGGGTGATCTGGGTTCAGATGCAGCATGAAGACTCATCAGCTATGTGGTCACAGGCCCTGCCTTGGTCTTTATTCCCTTGTCTAAAAATAAAAGGTTCAGCGATCGGGTTTAGTGAAAAAGAGGAGTGGTCCTACCCAAAAAATAAAGAAATCACCAATGAAAATTATTCTCCTCGATAAATAGTATCTGTGCTGTGAGTTCATATGAACCAATTGTTTTCAAATGGCAACTGACCAGGCAAAGCTCTACAGCTCATTGTAGAGCTTGTCAATCTCAGTAAAGCTGTCAGTATCCATTGGCCATGCCCAGGCCCACTGAGGGTCTCTCTGTGTTAAGTGTTATCCATCAAAGCAGCAGTAACTTTGAGGACTGAAGAAGCTGCCCCATTGGCCACTTGAACCAAATAGCATCAAGTCTGGAAATTAGACACAGAGATCAAGGTCCTTCTCCTCAGTCAAAACAACTTGCCATGTTAAAGCAGAGGGGATTATCTGGGCAAGGGGGCTACTTACTGAGAAGATATGAGGGTGAAGGTTGAGTGATTTTCTTGTAAGTGTGGTGAGCTCTTGATCCATCATAAACAATGTGTAATTGCAAGAATGAGCTCAGGCCAATTGCCTGTTCCTCCCTGTACATTCCTTTAATCCATCTCCAAACAAACAGGCTGATGAGTCTTTTATGAAACCTGTACTGTGCACTTGGTGTGCAGGTGTTGTGAGCAATAGAAAAGCAGTCTAAGCTGGGGACCTTCACTGGTGAGGTTCTGACCTGCTGGCTAGAAGGAAGGATTAACACCCACTGTAAAGTATTTAGAACTAACGTGAGAGTTGAGAGAGAATCAGTTGCAAAAATACATGATACACGTTATCAAAGAAGCACTGAAGGCATTCAGAAATGGAAGAGGGCTGGACTTATCAGCGAGGGCTGCATGGAAGAGGAAGACTTCAAACTCTGAAGGAAATGTAGGCACGCAGGTGGCAGATGGGACCTGGGACCAAGGATGAGATGCTAAGCCTCAGCAATCACATCATCCTTCTCAATCCTATGTCACTGGGAGGCAGTTTGCTTAGTGGCTACAGCAGAAACCCTGGAGCTAGACTGTGTGATTCACATCCTGATCCTGTCTCTTATTAGCTATGTAGACGTAGGCAATTTAATCTTTCACTGGATTATTATGAGGATGAAATAGGTTCATATGCGTAAAACCGAGGGTTTCAACATATGAATGTGGGAAGTATACAAATATGGAGTCCATCACAGGCATGGAGGTGGAAAATACCTTTATAGGGAACATTCAGTGATATAGTTTGATTGGAGCACAAGAGGAGCTGAAGGTGGAGGCACAGGAGAAGCGAAATTAAATCTTGGGATTATCCTGGAATATAGAAGGTCTAAAGTGACACCTGGGACTTTTAGATAGTATTTCATCTGTAGCAGGGAGTATCTAGGGTTTTAAAACTAGGAACTTGCAAGGTCAGAGCTGTGCTTTGGGAAGATGATTTCAACAGCAGTAGGTTTTACAGGCAACCTTGCCCTTATTATCCTGGAGCAGAGAAGGAGGTGGAAACATTGGCAGATTAAATACCAAGCTCAGAATCTCCCAACCAGACCTTACAAACTGCTTTCCTGAATGCCCATTGGTGCCTTGTTTTACTGATAAGAAAAGGACATGCAGTTTGGAACATACACCCTCCCTGGGATGTGCTCATGAAAACTCAATCTGAGGGGCATCCTCTCCGGACCTGCCCCCAGCCAAGACTTTCCAAGTATCAATCAGTCTCCAAGCAAAATAGTCCCTTTTATTTAGCAAAAGACTTTGAATGGGAACTATTACCACCCCATTGACCAAAATAACTTTGGCCTGTTTCTTGCTGACTGCTGGGTACAGAGCAGGGCTACCTCATCTTATATTTCATGAAAGAGGCATCCAGTTCTCAGAGGCTGTAAATCCTCACATCTCATTAGAGAGTTCTTCAGGCTAAGATTACAGAAGGCAGTGTCTCTCCCCTGGGTAAAGTTTTCACCAGCCCTTCCTGAAGCAATAGGTCCCAGCAGCCTCTGCGGACAACTAAAAATAGCCCCAGTATAAAACCCCAGCTCTCAGGACCTCTGGGAAGACCATTTGCTGAGAGAAGCAATCCAGCCTGTGATAAAGCATTGCCTCGGTCTCCTAACACATCATCGGACAGATGGGATGTCCCCCAAAGTCACAAATGCCTGGTCTCAACAATGGCAGTGGCTCTTCTGGGTGCGATCGAAGCCTGCTTTCTAATTATGATGGACAGGGCTCTGGGATTACTGAGTGGAACTGCTCAGTTGTAGGTGAGAACAGTGAGGGCTGCCTTTCTCAGGGCTGTTATCACTTGTCCATCCACATTCTTTTCATTCTTTCCTTCATTCAGCAAACATAGATTAAATGAGGCTCAATTCCTTACTTTCTGCGGTGTTGCTTCTCAGATATCATGTTCACTCTACACGACAGAGCTCACCTGCTCTCTTTCCTTATCCCCTGTTTGCATTATGCTCCTGCCATTGCACTTTGTTACAGCTGGTCGGCCCTATTATCATGGAGAAGGAAACGGCAGCTCACTCCAGTATTCTTGCCTGGAGAATCCCATGGACGGAGGAGCCTGGTGGGCTACTGTCCATGGGGTCGCAAAGAGTCCCTATTATTAACAGAAAGTTGACTGGCTCCCAGGACAGGGTCTGGTTCATCAATGTTTGTGCTGAGTACATCACGTGTCAGGCATGGCCCTGCCCTCTATTTTTTTTCTGTATCTTAGTTGGGTGCTGTCCTTCTGGATTTGACCTCTGCTTCTTGTTACTTCCCTCATGTTATCTCTCTCTCTCTTTTTCTAAGTTTTGTCAAGTGAAAAAAGCACAACCTAGAAATTGAGAATTATGTTTTATTCCATGGACTTTCTGAGGACTTTGACCCAGAAGCCTCAAGGATCTTCCATCTTCAGCCTGGAGGCAAACTCCACTGAGACAGCTGTTCTAAGATAGACTTTCAGTGAGTCACTCCAGTTGAGCCCCACACCGCACCTCCTGATCCCTATGGATTTGGCCAAGTTCAAGCCTACGGCTTCTCTGGGGTCCTGGTAGAGCGTATGGCCCCCACCTCCTCTGCAGCCCTCCTCGGAGTTTCTTCTGTGCAATAATTTGTTCTGTTCTGTGCCATCAGTCACTGTGCTCCCAGCTGCCTTCTCACCTCCAGAAGTTTGTCTAAATTCCATGTCCCTTGGTAGTCTTGTCTCATTTTCCTTATCCTTTTGAGATGATCCCTTCAGTGGATCTATACTGTTATTTCAGCAGGATCTCAGGGAGGTCTGTGGGCAGAAGCCTGTCAATAATATTTCATGCACAAAGGTTCTAAATATAGCTTTGAAACTATTGAATTTACAAGTGTTTGACTAGGGCTCTTTACTGCAGAACTTCTCAGCCTTTTCATTTGCAAACACATACTGGAAAAGCTCTAAGAGAGGGTGTAGATGGAGTATTTCCCAATTATTTGATTGCAAGATTTTCTTTTTTTCAGGGAAATCACACCATGCTTCATGAAATACACTGTGGGAAATACTGGATTAATGTACTGGCATTATACCAGCTCTGGGACTGAAATACATGAGACAAGAACAATGTTTGCTGATTGCTTCTGCAGAAGGGGTGAGAGGATGAGTCCTAAGTATCACCCTCACCCCTCTCCCCCAAGTTACAGATTTACTTTCTGGTCATGATGCCTCAATTCAGAGACTGAGTCCAGGGAAAAAGAACCCCCAGGCTCAATTCAGACCAGCATAACTACTGCATGCCTTTAGTCAAATTAACTTCTTTGAGATGCATTTCCATATCTTGGAATAATATCTTCTCTTCCTACTTTGTAAGGCAGTTGTGAGTATCAAAAGATAAAATACACGAGACAGTATTTGTAAAATATAAAACACAAAACAACTACAGGAATTATTGTTGTGGTGGTGAAATTCAGTCACCATGTCACAAGGGTTAGAATGCGGGGAAAAAAAAAGTGAAAATGTTAGTCCCTCAGTTGCGTCCAACTCTTTGTGATCTTCAAGGCTCCTCTGTCTGTGAAATTCCCCAGGCAAGAATACCAGAGTGGGTTAGCCATTCCCTCCTCCAGGGGTCTTCCTGACCCAGGGATCGAACCTGGGTCTCCTGCATTGCAGGATTCTTTACCATCTGAGCCACCATGCTACCTGGCTCGTATAACTGACCCACCAGGGAAGCCACGAGGGCAGAACATGAAAAGGAGCATTTGCACATTCTCTGAACATATCCTAGGGCTGGTGACCTCATCCTACATTTACAGTCACGGGTCACAGCAGGGAACCCTTAGGAAAAGAGGAGAGAAACCCTTTCTCGTCTGTGCTGTGCTTAGGTGCTCAGTGGTGTCTGACTCTTTGTGACCCCATGAACTGCAGGCTGCCAGGCTCCTCTGTCCTTCCATGATTCTCCAGGCAAGAATCCTGGAGTGGGTTGGCCGTGCCCTCCTTCAGGGGATCTTCCCAACCCAGGGATCAAACCCCAGTCTCCCGCATTGCAGGAGGATTCTTTAGCAGCTGAGCCACCAGGAACGTCCAAGAATACTGGAGTGGGCAGCCTCTCCCTTCTCCAGGGGATCTTCTGGACCCAGGAATTGAAAAAACCGGGGTCTCCTGCATTGTAGGTGGACTCTTTACCAGCTGAGCTACCAGGGAAGCCCCTTCTCTGTCTGTTCAGTTCAATTCAGTTCAGTCGCTCAGTCGTGTCCGACTCTTTGCGACCCCATGAGTCGCAGCACGCCAGGCCTCCCTGTCCATCACCAAATCCTGGAGTTCACTCAGACTCACGTCCATTGAGTCAGTGATGCCATTCAGCCATCTCATCCTCGGTTGTCCCCTTCTCCTCCTGCCCCCAATCCCTCCCAGCATCAGAGTCTTTTCCAATGAGTCAACTCTTCGCATGAGGTGGCCAAAGTACTGGAGCTTCAGCTTTAGCATCATTCCTTCCAAAGAACTCCCAGGGTTGATCTCCTTCAGAATGGACTGGTTGGATCTCCTTGCAGTCCAAGGGACTCTCAAGAGTCTTCTCCAACACCACAGTTCAAACGCATCAATTCTTCGGCACTCAGCCTTCTTCACAGTCCAACTCTCACATCCATACGTGACCACAGCAAAAACCATAGCCTTGACTAGACGGACCTTAGTCGGCAAAGTAATGTCCCTGCTTTTGAATATGCTATCTAGGTTGGTCATAACTTTTCTTCCAAGGAGTAAGCGTCTCTTAATTTCATGGCTGCAGTCAGCATCTGCAGTGATTTTGGAGCCCCCCAAAATAAAGTCTGACACTGTTTCTACTGTTTCCCCATCTATTTCCCATGAAGTGATGGGACCAGATGCCATGATCTTCATTTTCTGAATGTTGAGCTTTAAGCCAACTTTTTCACTCTCCTCTCTCACTTTCATCAAGAGGCTTTTTAGTTCCTCTTCACTTTCTGCCATAAGGGTGGTGTCATCTGCATATCTGAGGTTATTGATATTTCTCCTGGCAATCTTGATTCCAGCTTGTGTTTCTTCCAGTCCAGCGTTTCTCATGATGTACTCTGCATAGAAGTTAAATAAGCAGGGTGACAATATACAGCCTTGATGGACTCCTTTTCCTATTTGGAACCAGTCTGTTCCATGTCCAGTTCTAACTGTTGCTTCCTGACCTGCATACAGATTTCTCAGAGCTAAATCAGAGTTTATCCTCACTTTGCTGGTGAAGACCTTGAGGTAGAGAAATAGTCTTGGGGATATTTAGATCTAGGGAAGATCATGGATGTCATTTGATTTAACTTGCTTGTTTGAGATGCATAGAAACTGTGATCCAGAGAGGTTAAAGAATTTGTCTCCAATCTCATGAAGATAATAGTAGTGAGTGCTAGCAAGCTGGTCTCCAAGTTCAACATAACTTAATCTGACAAACATTTACCCAGCCTCTGGTACAAGCTTGCTGCTGCCCCAAGGGCTGAGGGACCCACAAGTGGGAGCAAGGTTTCCACCCTGAAGGAGCTCACAAGTGCTCAGCGGAGAGAGTAACAGCAAACACTAGAGCAGAGGAGGGTTGTTCAGTCAAGTGTTCTAGGAGTTCAGAAAAAGGGCCATTGTTGATGGCTGGGAGAGACACATTTTTTTGTAGTTAGTATTTTCTTTTTTCAGAAATTCTACTCCCTACCTCAAAGATTCCTTAATGGGGGGATTATGTGTATATACACACACACATGCATACATATGCTTTTATTTTATATGTATACAAATATAGATACACATTTTAATTTCATGTACATATATAATATATGTGATTTGGGAAGGCTATTCTTATTTTTCCATTTTTGGTTATCTTTAGAAAAGTTCCTTTGTGGCTCAGATGGTAAAGAATCTGCCTAAAGTGCAGGAGACCCAGGTTCAATCCCCAGGTCAGAAAGATCCCCTGGAGAAGGGAATGGCAACCCACTCCACTATTCTGGCCTGGAGAACTCCATAGACAGAGGAACCTGGCAGGCTACAGCCCATGGGGTCGCAAAGAGTCAGACATGTCTGAGCGACTCACACACCCAGAATAGTTTGCGATGGATACAGCTGCAAGTTGAAGAATCTGTTGTAAATGTCAAGAGAACTTTCTTGACCTTAAAAAATTCCAAGAGAAATGGGGACCTGCTGGTGGAATCCATTCTCCCTAAAATATGTTTGTTTCCATCTGAGCCAAAGAGCCCTAGAGCCCATGTTCCTTTAGTGGCAAAGAAATAGAAAAAAACACCCCTTTCCCTGGCAACAACGTTTATTTAGTATTGAAATACTATCCCTGTGTTTGGAAAGCCCATGCATCTATTAGTGTTTTAATTTCTAAAGTTAACAGAGCGGCAAATTGGTTTGGGATCGGTTACTAACTCTGCCCTAAAATGAGATGATTCAATCTCAGCAATTAGTGGGCCCTCTCTCCCATTAGGAGGCATGATGACATGACATGGTTGAACATCTCAGGATGCCAACCGGAACAGGGCCTCTGCATGGGGGTGTGGTACAGGGACTCACAGGGACCCAAAGAAATATGGAGACAGATTAAAGGGCAACTAAATGAACAGCCTGCTGACATCTATGTGGCTCAAAGATGGTTTGCTGTTGTGATATGTGTGAGCGAGAGTCAGTGTGTGATCTCCTAAGACTGGGGATTCTTTCTGAAATTATATCCCACAGAACACACATCCTTGACATACTCCACCCAAAAACAGATCCTCTGGCTAAAGAAGTTTGAGGAACATGACCTACTCCTTCCTCCTCTTGCAAATCCACAGTGCTCAACAGTCTATAAAAGCAGGAAGAAAATCAGTCAAGAAAACTTGAACCTTGTTTAACCCAGCATTTTCCAATATTTTGGAAATAGAAACTATAACATCCCATATAGTGGAATCAATACATCTTAATCTTTCTGACTAAAGCTATTGATACAGCACACCAAAACTAATTGATGACAAAGAAAAGAACACTTAGTCTCCATGAAATCTACTTGAGATGATTTAGTCAACCCAATGTCTTGTCTCTTGATGAAATTAGTTATGCCTATTCCTATGTCAGCTTTTGCCTGGATCTGAAGGCTCTGCTGAAAGTGGGTCTCATCCCCGGGTCTGCTGGCTTCCAAAACCCATGCTTTTAACTGTGTGTTATTCTACTAGATATGTGGGTGCATTTAAACCTCTTCTCTCAGAAGACCATGTAATAGTTGGGCACTTTATTTCTCCTATATCACCCAACTTCCCTGCTAGAAATGGAAAAAGAAGAGAGGAAGGAAGGAAAGACGGGAGGGAGGGAGGGTTAAGTTCTTACAGGAGCATGGGTAGGACTTTGCCACAGGATTGCCTCTAAGAGCTTGTAACATATATTTCTTTATCACACTTTCCAGCAACTATCAAAACTCCCTGGGAGATGTTAGGCTTGGACATAAGTTAAAAACATCATTAGAAAACATCCCCAGGAAGGCAAAGATGATTATGAACTGAAATGGTCTATGGTGACTCTTGAAAGATTGTCCTGTGGAGCAGCCCCTAAATCATTCCTCTCAGCCTTCATTTGCAAAGCAAAATGGTATTAATGTAATCAGCCTCTTACCTTTATCAAAGCGACCTTACCCTAGGACTTGCAGGGATTATTAATACAGGAGGCCTTTAGGAAAATGCCTTTGAACAACCAGCTTCTTTGTTTTCCTCACTTGCCTCTGACCCCTCTGGTTTTCAAATTCTCAGATTAAATTTTGTATGACTTTTAGCATCATTTGCCAACCAAGAAGAGTCCATTTTTCTTGCTGTTGCAAGGAAAATATTCCTGCACCAAGGGTTAGGTTAGGAGCAAGGATAGATCCAGGGTTTGTGAGACCTTCAGTGAGCCTCGTCAACAAACAGATCCACGTTTACAAATATAAAACTAGACACAGAAGTATTTATTTACAATGAGAAAGGAATTCAAAGAAATGAGAAATTTAAAAGAAGCTATCAGAAAGAGACCCAGACTTCAAAAACAAACCTATGGTTGCCAGGGGGAAGAATGGGGGAAGGGAGAGTTAGGGAGTTTGGGATGGGCGTGTACACCCTGCTATATTTAAAACAGATAATCAACAAGGTCCTACTGTACAGCACAGGGAACTCTGCTCAATGTTATGTGACAGCCTGAATGAGAGGGGGAGTTTGGGGGAGAATGGATCCGTGTACATGTATAGCTGAGTCCCTTCTCTGTACACCTGAAATTATCACAATGTTGTTAATTGGCTATACCATAACACGAAACAAACATTTTTTTAAAAAGAAGCTGTCAAATACCACTGACATTTAAAAAAATTCAGAAAAGTAATTGTACTTTAGTAAGTCCTTAACACACATCTGCAATACTTTTTTCTTTGCATTTTGCTGAGTACATATACTTTGCTTCCTTCTTCCTTTGATAACGACTTTGTAAATATCCTTTTTTATGGCAAGGAAAAAAGATAATCTAATCCCTCCACCAGCACAATCAATCAATATTTGATTTTTGGTATTGATAGTTGGGATGCAAAGATGCAACTAGTTGTAGAGTTACTACAGGCTTACATGCGACAAACACATAAAGTCTATTTTGGCTATTTCACCTTTAAACATGTATAGTGAATTATTGCATCTGCTGCTTTCTTGAGTACATTCCTGGTGGGAGAGAACTTCTGTTTGACCAGGCATCGGTGAGAACGAAATTCACTGTTTGCAAATTTACACAAGTGATAACTGGGAGAACTTACCAGAGACGAGCTTGTAAGTCTGTGTACCTCAAACCTTGATTCTCCTCCGTCACCCATGTACCTCTGATACCTCCCCAATTTAGCTTTCCACTGAGTGAAGTCCTCAAAATGCCCATGGCCACTTCAGTATCACCTGGTACTGGAAAAAATGTAACAGAGGCCAAGCTGTCATGGCAAAATACTGGTCTCACCCAACTGCAGCTCAAATTAACATCTTATGTTTGCAAATTAAAAAACAAAACAAAACAAGAGCAGGTGAACACTCCGGTAGGTCTTTTCAGAGCCTTGGAAGAGAGTAATGCAAGGTGGCAGGGAGGGTGTCAAGGATTTTGAGTTTTGTTAGTGTCAAAATATGGGCTTCACTGGTGGCTAGGTGGTGAAGAATCTGCCTGTCAGTGCAGGAGACTCAGGAGATGTAAGCTCAATCCCTGGATCAGGAAGATCCCCTGAAGAAGGGAGTGGCAACCCTCCCCAGCATTCTTGCCTGGAAAAATCCCATGGATGGAGAATCCTGGTGGGCTATGGTCAATGGGGTCGCCCAAGAGTAGGGCATGACTTAGCTACTAAACAACAACACAATAAAAACTGTGGGTTAGGTCACAGGTTGCTAAGGTTCTTCCTATACCAACCAAATATATAGACCCACATTATCTCCGGTCACATCCAAGACAGCTGGCCATCACGGACTCCACACTTGCTCCAGACACTCGGTAAGGACGGGGGCCTCCCACCCGAATCCCTGCTGTCAGTTAGGAAGCAAAGCCTCCTCTATGAGAGATCTCACTGCCGTCACGCCCCTCTCATCCAGGCTGCCACGTAACATGGAGCAGAGTTCCCTGTGCTGCACAGTAGGACCTTGTTGATTATCCATTTTAAAGAAAATCACTGTTACTAAAGCTGCCCTAAATGGTGTGTGTGTGTGAGTGCGCTCAGTTGTGTCCGACTCTTTGTGATCCCATGAACGGTCAGGCTGTCAAGCTCCTCTGGCCGTGGAATTTTCCAGGCAGGAATACTGTAGTGGGTTGCCATTTCCTTCTCCAGGGGATTTTCCCCACCCAAGGATGGAACATTGTCTCTGCACCTCCTGCACTGGCAGGCGGATTCTTTACCACCGTGCCAATTGGATTTTGCTCCAAATGGCCTTGCCTGGGCAATACACTCAACTGAAAACAGAAGACACAGTTTTCTGGTGAGTAGTGAGAGTCTCTGGTGATCACACTTTTGACCACATGGGCTAATGTAAAATGTCTAATGTTGGGCCAGGCAGTCAATCCCAGGTGGTCAGACAGTAAAGAGGCTTCTGACCTTTCACTCTTTTGGCAATGTTTACGCAAGGGTCACAGGTTGTTTTGTATTAATCTTTCATCTTGTTTCCTTTGTTCCAGGGGTAAAATTTATGAGCTTGTCTTGCTGCTAACTTTATCTTGACTAGGAAGGTCTGTAAGTGAGACAGACAAGATGGCAGCAGAGGCTATCAGAGAGAAAGGAGCCTTGGAGATAGTCCTCACGGCACAGTGGAGGGAATCACAGTCCCAACGGGCAAAATTACAAGTCAGAGTGAAGAAAATTGGTACCCTTCTTAGGAAGTGAGGCAAGAGTCCTCTCTGGAAATCAAGTCCACTTTGTTTCTTTACATTCGATGCAAACTGAAGTTCACTCAAAGTCTTTATAGAGAAGACAATTCAGGAGACTAAGGAGTGATTCTAGCATCATCTTCTCAGCCCTATCCCCCATTCCCTACTGCCATGTACCTATCCCATAGTGTCTATACCTGTCTGTATACAGTTAAGGTATAATAGTACTAATACCAAACATTTATATTTATTGCACAATTATTCAGAGCTTCTAATGACTAGGCCATGGAAGAAATTTCATGGATATTATTTAATAGGGAAGAAGAAGATGTGGACGATAGTGGGATCTTGATACATACCAGTTGGTAATACAGTATGATTTCAATTTTGCAACATGTAAAAAGGTAAAAAAAAAAAAAAAACTTGGTGTAGAACACAGAGAAGGAAAAGAATTGTTCACAGGGATTTTATTTGCATAGTCAACTTATAAGCACTTGCCAGTTTTTTCTTCTTTATATCTCTATTTTTTAGATTTTTTGCAATGTATAGCTTGCTTACTAACTTTTAAATATTAGATATATTCTTTGAAAAAGAAAATAGGATTACCTTAAATTTAAGTAATAATGAAATGAAATACATTTTATTTGGCTTAGTGTTTTTTATTTAAGTTATCTTGTTTGATAAACAGAGAACCATGGACCCAATGGCATTAAGTAAATGGACACAAAAGATCCCAACATTGAGTGGTAGACTATCTTGTTGCCTAGAAGACTACTGGTTTCTTGGTGCCCAGAGTCATGGAAAATGGTCCCCTGGAGACCCCAACTCTGTGCGTACTTCATGAGGTCACACTCACTCTGAGTCAGTCCAGGGTGAGTCATGTTTCACATCTGTGAGTGGAAGGAAGGAAAGGAAGCAAGAGAAATAATAATAACATGATTGTTATTGTATTAAATAAATTTCAGGGTGTCAGACCAGGTGGTAAAATTATAGAAACCAATACTTCCTGAAAAGGAAGAATGCTGAATCAAGATTTTTGCAACATTTTAATAATATTGTTGTCAAAATTGTTTATTTTCTGACCTCTTGAAACTGCCTATTAAAAAGAGGCAGCTAATTACTCTGGCAAACTTTGTGGAAACTTGACCCAGAGTCTTGGGAGTAGCATTAATAATGTAAGAGGGCATTTTGCTCTGAGGAGAGCAGGGGTGGCCGGGGAGGGCAGGCAGCTGCCTCCCTACTGCTCTAGGTCAGCAACCTCGGAGTTACTTATTTATGGGAAGTGTGCTAGGTGCCGGTGGGGTTCTGGGGAAGCTGAAAAATGAAAGTGAGTCTCTCAGTAGTGTCTGACTCTCTGGGACCTCAGGGACTGTAGCCCACCAGGCTCCTCTGTCCATGGAGTTTTCCAGGGAAGAATAGTGGAGCAGGTTGCCATTTCCTTCTCCAGGGGATCTTCCGGACCCAGGGATTGAACCCAGGTCTCCTGTGTTGTGAGTAGACTCTTTACTGAGTGAGCTACCAGGGAGTGACTTCTGGGGAAGCTGAGTGCCCCAGAGTGAAGCCGTCAAACTCAGCAGATGAATTCCCACAACCTTGATGATTTAGGAGAGAGCTTTGCATTTGATTTTCATTGTCCAGTGATTTTGTTTCCAGATCCATTTTGAATTCCAGCTGAAGGTCTCACAGTTTCTTTAGCTTCAATAGGATAAAACTTAGATCATAGCTTCTATGCATTGTGTTGTAACCCTAGGAATGGCTAGAGATGTTCTTTTACACCTTCAGTACCTTTATGGTCCCTCAAAGACAAACCCTGTAGGATATATAGATGACTGTTTAATGAGAGAATCTCGAATCCAAAACATGCTCACTCAGGTCACCCGAAGGGATCTAGATTCCTAGCACCGACAAATAGGTCTGTTCTCCAGGTGTGCAGTATGTCTCCATTTACATTTTACCTGTGCCCTGAAAGTTCATAACAATAATGAAGGCAAAGAATTCAGAATCATGGCATGAAATGTCCAAATTTATGTACATTTCTAGAGAGGTATATAAAGCATCTAGCCTGGTAACTGGCACACAGAAGGTGCCCAGTATATGTAAGCCCTCACCACCATCACTGATGTTCCCATCACCATCACCATCCCACCCAGTAAACAGCAACCAGCTCTGTTAGTGCTAATGAGGAAAATCAATGGGAGCGGTTTTGGGGCTGGCAGAAAAATCCCAGTGAATTATACCTTTAAAAATATATTCTTGCCTATCAATCAGAAACTGTGCTCCTTGGAAAGGAAAACTATAAGGCAAGAGAGATGTGCAACCAGAATTGTGTGTGCAGGTTCCCGCCTGATAGATGATATGTTGTTCCCATCGAAAGAGGCAGGTGCTGGAGCTGAAAAGGCCTGGGATTGAGGTCTGGATTCTAGCTTTGTCTCTGCTGCTAACAACTTCGAGACTGAACAGCTAACAAATAGCAGAGTGACCTTGGCCAAGCACCTTGTTCCTCTGGGACTTCTGCATCCTTAGCCGGGAAACAGAACTTAGACTCCACACACTCATTCCCCTTGGGCGTGAACAGACTGTTTTATGATGCACTATCTATTCGATACTTCACTCTTTTCTTCATGGTCCTATTTGTGATAACAAACAAGAGAACAGCGCCCTCTAGGGGTTTTCAGACGTCTGTATTGAGGATGCTGCTGCTGCTGCTGCTAAGTCGCTTCAGTCGTGTCCGACTCTGTGCAACCCCATCGACAACAGCCCACCAGGCTCCCCCGTCCCTGGGATTCTCCAGGCAAGAACACTGGAGTGGGTTGCCATTTCCTTCTCCAATACATGAAATGAAAAGTGAAAGTGAAGTCGCTCAGTCGTGTCCGACTCAGCGACCCCATGGACTGCAGCCCACCAGGTTCCTCCGTCCATGGGATTTTCCAGGCAAGAGTACCAGAGTGGGTTGCCTTTTCCGATGGAGAGTAGGAAAAACGCCTGGGTGGATATTCAGGCTCTGTCGTTCCTAAGGCCTTTGTTATCTGCCTGCTTCTTAAGTGCTCATTGCATTCTTGTTTCTATCTTGATGGAACGGAAACTGAATTTGTTTTGAAAAATTTGAAAAATTAAAAAAAATTAAAACCGTATACAAAAACCCTAGATAAAAATAGGAGGTATAGAAACTCAAGTTAAGCAGGAAATTATAGGGAAAAAAGTATGAAGTCTAACTTGGAAAAAGAAAATATAATTTATTTCAAAGATAAGTAACATTTCAAGAGGAAATACAGTCTTTTTCATGTTACCATTGAGTCAGCTAAGAAAATATTCAGAATATTTAAGCAAGGTAAACTTTTAGTTCAGTTCAGTCGATCAGATGTGTCTGATTCTTTGTGTCCCCATGGACTGCAGTACACCAGGCCTCCCTGGCCGTCACCAACTCCTGGAGATTACTCAAGCTCATGTCTACCGAGTCAGCGATACCATCCAACCATCTCATCCTCTGTCGTCCCCTTCTCCTCCTGTCTTCAATCTTTTCTAGCATCAGGGTCTTTTCCAATGAGTCAGTTCTTTGCATCAGTTGGCCAAAGTATTGGAGTTTCAGCTTCAGCATCAATCTTTCCCATGAATATTCAGGATTGATTTCCTTTAGGATTGACTGGTTGGACTTGCAGTCCCAGGCACTCTCAAGAGTCTTCTGTAACACTACAAATCAAAAGCATCAATTCTTTAGCCCTCAGCTTTCCTTATAGTCCAACTCTCACATCTGTACATGACCACAGGAAAAACCATAGCTTTGACTAGACAGACCTTTGTTGGCAAATGTCTCTGCATTTTAATATGCCATCTAGGTTGCTCATAGCTTTTCTTCCAAGGAGCAAGCGTGTTTTAATTTCATGGCTGCAGTCACCATCTGCAGTGGTTTTGGAGTCCAAAAAAATAAAGTCTCTCACTGTTTCCGCTGTTTCTCCATCTATTTGCCATGAAGTGATGGGACCAGATGCCATGATCTTAGTTGTCTGACTGTTGAGTTTTAAGCCAACTTTTTCACTTTCATCAAGCAGCTCTTTAGTTCTTTGCTTTCTGTCATAAGGGTGGTGTCATCTGTGTTTCTGAGATTATTAATATTTCTCTAAGGTAAACTTTAGTACTCTATGAAAGCAATATTTAATTTTTTAAAAGTATGAGTTTAGGGCAAGTCCATTTTCATTTATATTTCTTGAGTTTAATACTTTTCCTGACATGAGGCAAAAAGAAAGAAAACGTTCTTTCCCAAACCACAGAATCATAGAACTAACCCTCTCATTGTATAAATTAGCTGGTTGCTCAATGCTTCTGTTTCTGGTCTAGAGATTTCCACACTTTCTGGAAGAGTACATACAATTGGAATAGCAATGATTGCATTCAATACAAATAACAGTGAGCATTAACACTCTGTGCCAGGCACTCTGCCATGTTTTACATGGAACCCCTCACAATCCTTGCAACAGCTCAATGAATTTGCTGCTCTTTACCATTTGTTACTATTACCAGTTCGCTAATATTGTCATTATTTTATAAGTGGAGAAATGGAGGCACAGAGAAATAAGTACCCCCCAGTCTCACAACTTAGCAACATCTGTGGGCTTTTTACATTCAATCAGAAACCTAACTTTAGGTTTGAATGAATTCAAATAAATAGATACATACTTAGATCAATGTGTGTGTGTTAGTCGCTCAGTTATGTCCAACTCTTTGAGAACCCTGGACTGTAGAGAACCGCCAGGCTCCTCTGTCCATGGAATTCTCCAGGCAAGAGTACCGGAGTGGTCGCCATTCCCTTCTCTAGGGGATCTTCCCAACCCAGGGACTGAATCTGGGTCTCCTGCACAGCAGGCAGATTCTTTACCATCTGAGCCACCAGGCAAGCCCATTTAGATCAATACTACTAGGTTTTTTACAATCTCTCTTTTGGCAATGGTGGTGGGGGTGGTTGAAACAAAATATTGTTTGGCTTTGCAAGCTCTTTCTAACCGCTGTGAGAATAAAATGAGAGTTGGGATGAAGACTGAAAGATAGGTGGTAAATGGACTCCAGAATCAGCCAGTTAGGGACCAGTTATTTGGAGTGAGGTATACCTTGAGTTCAATCATGACCCTTACTAAATTAAGTCTGTTGAGCAAGAATGTAAAAAGGGAAAAGCATAATTCATAAACCTTTTTTGAGCCTACGCACATGTATTTATACTTTTTTCCTTTCTGTTTTAGAAGCACACTGACTAAACACATAGTTTTGTGTGGGTCTAATATTGATTTTTTTAATATGCATAGTTCCTTATGTTTCACTTTAAATAGTTGCATAATATTATTCCATCATCTTGATGTATCATTATTTGTTTAGTCATTTCCCTGTTGTTGAGGCTTTGGGTTGTTCATAGTTTTAAATAGCACTGCTACACCACTTCCTTGTGGCTCAGTTGGTAAAGAATTCACCTGCAATGTGGGAGACCTGGGTTCAATCCTGGGTTGGGAAGATCTGGAGAAAGGAAAGGATACCCACTCCAGTATTCTGGCCTGGAGAACTCCATGGACTGTATAGTCCAGGGGTTGCAAAGAGTCGGCCCTGACTGAGTGCCTTTCACTTTCACACCATTTCCAGATCATTTTTAATTTGGGAGATACTTTTCTGATGTATATTCCCAAGAGTTTAATTTCTGTATCAAAGTGTACCATATATCATATCTCCTACTATATATTGCTAGATTGCTTCCTAGAAAGACTGCAAAATAAATTACAAGGCTAATAGCATTGAAATTTTAATACTTAATTTTTCTGGTTTATGCACAGAAAATGGTAATTTTAACATGTTTTTGACCATACCACCATTATGACCACTATCCCCAACATCTCAACCACTACCATCATCATCACGATAACCAACACAAGCAAAAGCAGAACATCATCAGCTACAATGGTTTTGTCCCACAGTAACTCTTGTAAGTATATGATAGCCTCTTGTTACTGATTAGAAAACTGATGTTGACAGTTTAGGACCCTTGATCAAAGACACAGCTGAAAAGTGACAAGATCAGGATCCATGTCTGCATCTGTCTGACTCCAAAGCCCATTCCCTGAACAGCCAATGCCTGTGCTTTGCTTAGTCCATGTACTGTGGTGTTTCAAAGTTCTTTTGCTTTCATTTCTTCAGTTGCTGTTGAGTCTAAACATTTTTCCTTGTTGTGATTTATTGTCTGCATTTCATTGTGTGTAAACCCTCCATTTATTTCCTGTGACTTAATTTTGAATGAAAGCTGAATACTGATCTTAAATAATTAAATCAGTTTTCTATTTTTCTATGGTAAGGATTTTCCTTCAACATTTATAATGTATAATTTTCTCACTTACATCTTTTATCTTTTAAGCCCTTTTGTTTTTTTATGTTCTTGTTGTTGACTGGTCACTCAGTCTTGTCCAACTCTGCAACCACGCCGACTGCAGCAGGACAGGCTGTCCTTCCCAATCTCCTGGAGCTTGCTCAGACTCATGTCCATTGAATCAGTTATGCCACCCAACCATCTCATCCTCTGTTGTCCCCGTCTCCTCCTGGCTTCATCAGGATCTTTTCCAATGAGTTGGCTCTTTGAATCAGGTGGCCAAAGTTTTGGAGCTTCAGCTTCAGCATCAGTCTTTCCAATGAATATTCAGGATTGATTTCCTTTGGGATTGACTGATTTGAACTCCTTGCTGTCCAAGGGACTCTCAAGAGTCTTCTCCAGCACCATGGTTCGAAAGTATCAATTCTTTAGCTGTCTAATTATATAAAAGAGTCAAAAATGTTTCTTCCTTTTTCAATTGGAAAGAATATGCTTATTTTCTTCTATTTTTCTTTTTATGTTAATCATTTTACTTCAACCAAAATTTATTATAAGGCGGGAATCTATTGTGTTCTCCTCACTGTGACTTGGTTGCCCCATGTAGTAAATAATAATTATTCCTTGCATTTGTGTATTCCATTTATCCATAGAATAAATTCTTATAATTTTATCTACTTTTTGAAATATTTATTCTATACTATATTTTTGTTGCTTTTAATGCAATATCATATAGTTTTGGTAATTTTCACTTGTTTTATAATCTAAAAACTAAATCCTTTATCAATCCTTTAGGAAAAAATAAAATATTTTGTTATTTTTCCTCATTTTTCTTCTGGAGGAATCTTAAAACCAGTATTTCAGATTTTATAAAATCTAAAACAAAATCAAAAATGTTATGAAGACTTAAATTGTTATCATATGAATAGAGTTTGTTATCTTAAGGATATTTGGCTTTCCATCCATGAATAAGCTTTAATTTCTTATTTATTCATAATATTCTTTTTTCTCTTATAAGATTTTTTCCTTTCAAAGAAATTTTCTCATCTGGAGTGAAATTATTATCTAAACATTAAGTGGTATTTTTATCACCAGAGTGAGTGTGTGTGTGTGTGTGTGTGTGTGTGTGTGTTAGTCAATCAGTCGTGTCCAACTCTTTGTGACCCCACAGACTGTAGCCCACCAGGCTTCTCTGTCCGTGGTATTCTCCAGGCAAGAATACTGGAGTGGATTGCCATTCCCTTCTCCAGAGATCGCCAGAGTACCTACTTTATAGCCTTGTTATATTCGTCACCTAAGTATCAGGATACAACTAATTTTGGTGAATTTTCCTTTTCCCAACTCATCAACTTTTGCTATAACTGCAAAATCTAGGGAGGTAAATGGTTCAGATTCTGAAACAGTTTTCTGTATTACTTGAAAAACAGCATTCAAATTAGTAAAAACAATGACATCTTGTTTAAAGCCAAAATATTTCAGAAAGGCAAGACCCCTAGATGAGCCATTCTGGGAGAGGGAGAGAAAGAGACTCCTAGCACATGGCTTCTCACTCAGGTAAACAGCTCAGCCCGCCATAGCCACATTTTTATAACACAGTGATGCGAAAGTAAGTGAAAGTCACTCAGCCATGTCCAACTCTTTGCGACCCCATGGACTGTAGCCTGCTACACTCCTCTATCGATGGAATTCTCCAGGCCAGAATACTGGAGTGGGTAACCGTTCCCTTCTCCAGAGGATCTTCCCAACCCAGGGATCAAACCCAGGTCTCCCACATTGCAGGCGGATTCTGTACTGTCTGAACCACCAGGGAAGCCCACAGTGATGTGAACTGGAATTTTGATGCCAGTAAATTTCCCTTTCTCCAAGCTCCCTTCTTTTGCATTGTCCAGGATTGCCTCCTTTGGCAAGGAGTAGCAAGCAAGACTGGGCTGTAAGTTGGAAAAATGGTTCCAGAGAAGGGCTTCTGAGGAGTCAACCCACACCACCGTTGTCTGCCCCCTTTCTCTCAAAGATGGAGTACTGTTCCTGAGTACTAAAGGAACCTGGCAGTATGACGTCCCACCTGGGTGGGCAGCACCTCTCCTAAAGGTAGGGTCATTAAGTTTGGAGACTAGATTTTTTTTTTCTTTCTTTCTTTTTTTTTTTTAAATTTAACATCCTAAACAGTGTTTTTTTTAATTATTTTTTTTTTTTAGCTTTTTATTTTGGAGACTAGATTTTGCAGTCACAGCAAAAATAGATGAGTTCAACATCCATTCATGTAGTCAAAAAATACTTTGAGTCTATTATTTCTTAATTATGGATCAAATATCTGGGCTTCAATTTTTTTTTTTTTTTTTTTGTCATTGGTAAAACTGACAGGGGGAAAATGAAGGAATTTCACCAGGTGAGTTCCTGGTCCCGTTCACTTTAGAATTAGCATGCCTGATATCTAACTTCATTCCTGGAGGAGGAAATAGCAACTCACTCCAGTATTCTTGCCTGAAAATATTCCCTGGACAGAGGAGCCTGGTGGGCTACAGTCCATGGAGTCACAAAGAATCAGACATAACCGAGTGACTAAGCGCGTGTGCACACACACACACACACATACATACACACACACACGCCTAATATCACAGAATGGCTACCCGAAGGGGCTGAATCAGTGGGTTCTGCCAAATAAAAAATACTATTATTTGTAAGTGAGCCTCTGAATACGGTAAATCTCGGACTCCATCTGAAGGTTGACCTCTGTCTCAGGTCTCAGCCTCTAATCCCAAGGTTCATTGTCACTAGCTTAATCTTCTCCGTATAGTTTCAGTATCTTTCACCCACTCAGCAATCTGCCTCTTGGTGACTTCCTGTCCATAACGCAGTACCGGTCCTTCCCATGATTCTGCAGTTACATGGCCCCACTGTGCTTACAGCCACCCACAGTGACCCATCCCTAGCACGCACCCAAGATGAGCAAGGACTGTTCAGCAAACTGAGGGAGCCCTCTGACAGCTCTGTGGATGGTCCATCTGCTCATTTATTTAGTCCTTGTGTCTTCATTAATTTCTTAGTGAGCATAATCCATGTACCCAGGCTCTCAGAACTTTCTGCTCAATGTTACAACCGAAGTTCTTTGTTCTGTCAAACTGGTCAAGCATGCCATTCAGTAGATAAACGGTGATCAAAAAGCTTGTGTTTTTGATTTTAGAACCAAACTGAGGTTTGGATGTCCATTTGCAATAGGGCTTTTTAGCACTGCTGTGAGTAAGGAATTGGGAGGAATAATTAATAGTTGTTAATCAGAATGACAGCACTGTTCTTCTTTTGGGGGAGTCCCTTAAATATCCATGAGGGAAACAAAGGAGATAAAATATAACATCTGAAAAATATATTAAGACCTTCCTGGTATACACAAATATTGAATCATTGTGTTGTATATCAAAATTAAGATGATATATGTTATGTGTAAACTATATCTCAATAATTTTTTAATGTTAAGACCTGAGGTTAAAGTTGTTATACTAAGAATGGAAATTTTTTTATATTCCCTCCCCACTTGTTCTTCTGTAGGAATCTTAAAATCACTTTTTCTGCTTTTATAGAATATACTGTAGAGACTTCAACTGTTGTCTTATTTTTAATTTTAAAGGGTAGGCAAAATTTGGAGGGCAGGGGTTCTTAAGAATATGACTTCCTGTGTTATTTTCAAAACAAGTTATCATAACTCTTGTACTGCAAAACACATATAGTTTATAAACCTTTTGGAATCCATCAATAAAATACTTGGTTTTCTGCGATGCCACTGAATTCAATCAACATCCATTCATTTATTTAATAACTACTTCCTGAGTATGATTCTAGCACTGGGGGTGCTCCATGGGGAAATAAAAGGAACTGTAAGACATCACTCTAAACTCAACAACATGGCAATCTTGCTGGGGAGGGAGATTTACAGAGCTAGAGGAAAACTAATAATAGAACACAGTTTAGGATTAAACAATAAGGGTAAAAATAAATAAATCACCAAATGCTAAATAAATGCCAAATGAAACAATAAAAGTAACTCTGAGTTTCATAAAGCGTAAATCACCGTAGACTGAAAGGGTCAGAGAGGCTTCCTGATGAGGTGGAACTGGAGCTTTTGAACTCAGGGAGGACATAGGCAAGGCTGTTTGAGTAGAAAGGACTTGTGAAAGTGAAAGTGTTAGTTCCTCAGTCATGTCTGACTCTTTGCAGCCCCATGGAATGTAGCTCGCCAGGCTCTTCTGTCCATGCAATTCTCCAGGCAAGAATACTGGAGCGGATAGCCATTCCCTTCTCTAGGAGATCTTCCCAACCCAGTGATCGACCCGCACTGCAGGCAGATTCTTTACTGGCTGAGCCACTAGGGAAGCCCAAATAAAGGGCTGAAAAAGGAGCTGACTCTGACTGTGATGCAATCACTGGGTTGGTTGGTGCCCCCATCAGACAAGTGACCCTTAGAGTGACTTGACTAATTGTGCAAACTGACCAGTTATGTCAGCCTAAGTGAGAATCCCAGGTAGACACAGACGGAGCACAGGCTTGATGTAAGGTAAATCAATACTAGTTTTTCAAACACAAGTCTGAGAGATTCAACGTCCAGAGGCAAATAGACCCAAAGAATGGTAAAGCTGGAGGCGCTGAGAGGGGAGTTGAGGCCGAGTTACATCATTTAAAAGGAACTGAAGCATCAGCCAGGTGGTCCTTAAACAGTACATTATTTAAATAATACATCTTAAACCAAATGACTGTACTTGTCACTTAAAATGCCTTTTACTTGAAGGAAAATATTCTGTTTCATTAGCTTGTCTTTGTTTTTTCTTCTTCCAATATTAGCCAATAAGTTGAAAATTCCTGCTGGCTTTTGAGGAAAAGGTCACAGCTCAATACAAACCAGGAAAAAGGAAGTGACTGCTAGGAGCCACAAGATCCGAGTTCTTGACCTGGTTTTGCCATGGGCGCCCTTTGAAATTTGAGACCTGTCACTTTCTGGATTTGCTTTATACCCCACAAGATGGTGACAACATGGACCGCTTTAGCTATCTTCCAGGGTTATTTGGGTTTGAAGTCAGATAAATTTGAAGTAAATTTTTTAATGTGTTGAGGACCTACTTCTAATCAAGTACTTTTACATTCTTTATGTCATTTAATGCTGAAGGACAAGAGTCCACCTTAAACATGACTAGCCCTACTCATAGATAAGCAAACTACAAACTGGAAAGGTTAAATGATTCGTGCAAAGCCTCATAGCCATTGCAACTGCAATTCTTCCAACTTTACTGGTCACTCTTCCCTTTAACCCAAAGGACAGTTTGAGCCCACACAGCATGCCACACAGCTGGGAATTCCTCTTGTTCCAAGAAGATCTGAGACGGAATGAGACAGTCCTTGAGGTGGGATTGTCTTCACACTGAACTGTCTGATGAAGCTACAGTAGAAAATGGGGGTGGGTTTCTAGGCTGTGACATGCAGTGCCTCCAGGATGGGCTACAGCTACCTTTTTTTAATTCCCCAATATGTTCACCAGCTCAGCTTGAAACACCCATGTTAGAATTGTCCCCTGACTCAAGGATACCTGGCCGGGAGGTCTTACCTTCATTCTGTGGGACTAAAAAGATTCTCTTAAAAGCAGTTGCTTCAGCTTTAGCTGCAGAGTCTTCCCAGGTGGCTCAGTGATAAAGAACCTGCCTGCCAATGCAGGAGACATAAGAGACGTGGGTTCAATTCCTGGATCCCATGGACAGAGGAGTCCGGTGAACTACGATCCGTGGGATCACAGAGGGTCAGATACGACTTGGTGACTAAAACGACGACGACTTTGGCTGCATGTTAGATCAGCTGAGGAGCTTTAAGAATAATCCCAGTGCCCCAGACCACAACCTATATCAAGGACATCAGAGTCTCCAGTGATAGGAAATGGGAATAAATATTTTGACAGGCCCTGAATGCAGCCAAGTTTTAGAACCACTGAGCCAGAGAACAGAAGAAGGCTCTCCCCAAGGGCAAACCTGAGCCTCTAGTATTTTATGATCCAGATTCCCCAGAACAGGGAGAAGTTGCTCTGGCACCATCTCCGTTAGTACATTTGATTATTTGCTTGTTTCTGTCATATTAGCAAGTGGAGAGTTGCAGTCCCAGGTCTCTATCCTTGGGTCTTCTTACTCTAAGATGCCGCTGTTACCTTTAAAAACTAATACATAGCCTCTTGTATTGTTGTTGTCATTATTCAACTTCGAAGTCCTGTCTGACTCTTTGTCATGGACTGCAGTACTCCAGGCTTCTCTGTTCTCCACCGTCTCCCAGAGTTTGCTCAAATTCAGGACCATTGAGTCAATGGTGCTATCTAACTATCTCATTCTCTGCTGCCCCCCTATCCTTTTGCTTTCAGTCTTTCCCAGCATCAGGGTCTTTTCCAATGAGTTGGCTTTTTGCATCAGGTGGCCCAAGTATTGGAGCTTCAGCTTCAGCCTCAGTCCTTCCAATGAATATTCAGGACTGAATATTTCCTTTAGGATTGACTGATTTGATCTCCTTGATTTCAAGGGACCCTCAAGAGTTATCTCCAGCATCACAGTTCAAAGGCATCAATTCTTTGGTGTTCAGACTTCTTTATGGTCCAATTCTCACATCCTTACATGACCACTGGAAAAACCATAGCTTTGACTAGACGGACCTTTTTCAGCAAAGTGATGTGTTCAGTTCAGTTCAGTTCAGTTCAGTCGCTCAGTCGTGTCTGACTCTTTGTGACCCCATGAATCACAGCACGCCAGGCCTCCCTGTCCATCACCATCTCCTGGAGTTCACCCAGACTCACGTCCATCGAGTCCGTGATGCCATCCAGCCATCTCATCCTCGGTCGTCCCTTTCTCCTCCTGCCCCCAATCCCTCCCAGCATCAGAGTCTTCCAATGAGTCAACTCTTCGCATGAGGTAGCCGAAGTACTGGAGCTTCAGCTTTAGCATCATTCCTTCCAAAGAAATCCCAGGGTTGATCTCCTTCAGAATGGACTGGTTGAATCTCCTTGCAGTCCAAGGGACTCGCAAGAGTCTTCTCCAACACCACAGTTCAAACGCATCAATTCTTTGGTGCTCAGCCTTCTTCACGGTCCAAGTCTCACAACCATACATGACCACAGGAAAAACCATAGCCTTGACTAGACGGACCTTAGTCGGCAAAGTAATGTCTCTGCTTTTGAATATACTATCTAGGTTGGTCATAACTTTTCTTCTAAGGAGTAAGCATCTTTTAATTTCATGGCTGCAGTCACCATCTGCAGTGATTTTGGAGCCCCCAAAAATAAAGTCTGACACTGTTTCTACTGTTTCCCGTCTATTTCCCATGAAGTGATGGGACTGGATGCCATGATCTTCGTTAGCCTAGCATTTTATGATCATCCACTGGGCTTATTCTCAAAGCTGGCTCTTCAGATGCCATTTAAGGGTCAAATGTTGATTGTTTAAAAGTTTATTCTTATTAAGTATTTGGTGGTGATCAGTCTTTCTGGCTATTGTGATGGAATTCAGCACAGGAAGGACCATTCAGGCAAGGTGTCCCTAGATGTGGGTAAATCTAAAGAGTAATGCATCCATGGATAGAAATTTAAATTTACAAAGTGATGCTAGTTTTCTACACTTTGGCATTTCTTTTCTCTTCTCTCTCCAGGGTCTGTGTGGGACTCTCAGAGTCCAGACTTGAAGCTTCCTGGGCTGACACTGTCAGGACACAGGGTGGGTCTTCCTGCGTGTTCAGAATAAAGACAGGAAGCTGGGAGGGGAGCTGGAAAGTTCCAGTCCCCACACTCTCCTGTCCTCTCCCCTTCTGCTGTGGGGACTCTGGTGCTTCAGTGGGCAGGAGAATCACAAAGTGAGATGGGGGGAGCTTATAAAACAGAGATTTCCAGGTCCTACCCTTGGATTCAGTGTTTGCGGGAAGGGCTCAGAGGAACCCCCCCCCCTTTTTTCCCCAGAAGCTCCCTGAGTGATTCTGGAACAGGCTGTCCTAAGAAACTCTGTTGGCCCTATGCCCTTCTTGGAAGCCGAGCCTTTGTGCTATTTATTGCCATCAACCTGCATTGTCCTTTGAAAATGCAAATGTGATGGGACCGGGCCGTTGGCTAAGCTCCTTTGTGCTGTGTGCTGATGTGCTAAGAAGGGCAGTGGGAGAGTCTCCAGATGTGTTTATCCAGCGACCAAAGGAAAGTGGAATCGGCCAGTGTGACGGTGTCTGTGGGGGACGAGGGTCGCGAATCCAGGGCAAGGTTGTAGAAGAGGGAATTGGCTTCCGAAAGACAAACGTGAGGGACGAGGGACCCACATGGCCAAAGGGAGCTCTGACAGTCTCCTGACATGCCTGAAAAGAAAAAAAAAAAAATTCAAGCAACGTACAAAGCAAAAACTGTAAAAAGTGAAAATGAAAAATTTCTCCCTCATTCCACTGTTCTGAAATAATCACTTTAGTTTTGTGTGTAGCCTTCCAGACAATAATGTAATACAAATGACATATATTTTTATAAAAACAAAACAAATACATTACTCTTCCACAATTTGTTATCTTTTTCTGTTTAACAACATATCCTGGATATCATTCCCTGTCACACTATCTACATCTTTCCTGTGATAGCCTTCATTATGTGGATGCAGCTAAATGTATCCAATCTCCTTCTGGTGGACATTTAGTTTGTTTCCAGTTTTTCCTTATTTCAGATAATGATGCAATGAACATCTTTGACTCAACACCGTTTACTCACATAAGAATTTCCCATCAGTGGCCCTGTTGGGTCTTTATACGACTCAAATTTGTTTTCAAGTTTGATGGATAACAGGCCCACCAAAAAGACTGTATCAGTTTATACCCCCTACTCAGATTGCATATTTATCAACAATTTTTATTGTGAGTCTTTGAAACATTTTATTAACTGAATAAGAGAAAAAAAATCACTCGGTGCAATTTCCATTGCTCAGCTAAGTTGTAGGCCTTTTCTTGTATTTATTAGTTCCTGGGTTCCTGTCTTTATGAGCTAACTATTCATATTTTCTACCCAGAGTCAAGGCTCACCTCTGTTTTCACACATTGTGTTTTCTTATTCTCACTATTGCATCTGTGAGCAAAGAGTAAATACTCGTGTGTTGAAAAGAGTAAATGTCATGGGAAAGGTGAGGGGCAAGGGAGCCCTTTTCCACTTAATCAAGATATCAGGGACTTCCCTGGAAGTCCAGTGGGAAAGAATCCACCTGCCAATGCAGGGGACATGGGTTCAGTCCCTGGTGCGGAAAGATTCCACATGCGAGGGAACAGCTAGGTCTGTGCACCACAACTACTGAGGCTTTGCTCTAGAACCCACGCTCCACAACCAGAGAAGCCTCTGCGTTGAGAAATCTGCACACCACAACTAGAGAGTAGCCTCTGCTCGCACTGCAACTACAGAAAACCTGTGCGCAGCAACAGAGGCCCAGAGCAGAGCACAATCAGAACCAACAGCTCAGTACTTAAAAAGCGCTGTTTATATTACTTAAGGTGTAAGGCCGTTAAGAACCAGAGGAGCATCTTATATTCTGCAGAGCGCAGTGATGCCAGAAATTACAGTCTAATGAGGGTTTGTTGAATGAATGGACGGATAGATCCAGACATAAGCCACATGCTGGGCATGAGCAAACAGAGATACGAAACATCACCCTGCTTTCTGAAATCCCGAAGATTTGTTGGGACTATGCATGTGTAAGGTGCTAAGTAAGATGATGAGAACAATACAAAAAGGGATGAGATTTTTCCTGTACTTGAAGATCTTAGCTCTAGGGGGCAACAGATGCATAAATAGTTTCAATGGAGTAGACCAAGAAGAGAGATTTAAATAATGGGTCACAGAAGCACAAGTTTAAGGATGAGAAAGAGTTTGCTGAGTGAAGAAATGTACAAAAGTGTTAAGGAATGGGAGACAGGAAATAGCAGGGTGTGTATGTGGGAAATCAACTATCGTAGGCTTCCCAGAATCTTTAGGGCCTGAGACCCGTTGAGTCCAGATGGGCAGGCAGGTCATAATCCATCACATTGTGGTCCACACTGAGCCCCTGGAGGGTTTGAAGCAAAGGCTGGTGTGACCCTATAGGCCTTGTAGATGGCTCACTCCAGCACTGGAAGGAGGGTGGACTTGATGGCAAGGCGGGTGGCTGGCCAAGGTGGAGTGCAATTAGGAATATTCTGTAGCTGTTCAGGCAGGTGGCAATGCGACTGTGGCCGTGTAAATGAAAAGTGGAGAGATTTGAGAGTAGGGATTTGGTGACTAATTGGATTTGGGATAATGGAGGAATTAAACAAAAATATGGGTTTGGTTTCTGGTTCGGGTGACTGGACAGATGATGATGTCACCAGCGGGGAAAGAAAATACAGGATAAGGAGAGGCTTGGGGGAAGATTATTTGTGTGGTGTTTTGGAAATGTTGACTTTAAGGAAACTGGGACGCCCATGGGATTTACGCAGCACAGTTACATGTTAGCACGAGGCTGTCAGTGATGAGATAAAAGCAGAGAGCTCAGATCTGGGAATAAAAGAAGGAACCCTGGATGGATAGGATGGGTAGCCTTGGGGTACACACTAGAGACCTTCATGACCTTCACCCATGATTCACCCATAACCAGGCATCACTCCTGGAAGTTCATTGTCCCTCTGACAGCCCATCACACCGCAGATCTAAAGTGAATTTGGTTCCAGATCCTTGAAGCTCTTTTCCTTTCTAAAAAGAGTGGAGGAAGCTTAGTGGCTCATTCTTTGCTGTTGAAAGAGAGTGAGCTGCTCATGGATCCTTGTTCAAGTTTCCTTCCTCAGAGCTCAATTCTGCAGCCCAGCAGCAGGTTGCCCCTGGTGAAAGGAAAATTGGGGTTCTCTTTTTTTGTGAGAAGATGGGCTCCCTTGAGTAACAAGATTGGAAATGGATCGCCTTTAGCCCTCGCCTGTCAACTGTATCCACATGAATTAATTTCTTGTTGAATATTTGCTAGTTTGAATGACCCAGAGCCTGACTTCAGGGGAGACATTGTACGGGATGAAGACATCAAAGTACATCAGAGAGTTCCAGGGGCCAGTGCTGTCTCGGGCACTGTGCAGTGCAGGCAATTTGCACGACTTATCTTACCTGTCTGGATCTGAGTTTCCTGATCATGTTAAAACAGGGATAATAAGAAAAGTACCTATTCTACTGTTCCTGACTGCTGGTATGATAAAATAAGAAATGCTTTTGGAGGACCCATGCAAATGTTATCACTGTTTGACGATGCCTGAGGGACAGCCAGCACTGAGTAGGTCTCTATCCACAGTCATCAAATAAACTGCAGGAACTACACTCATTCATTTGCTCCTTAATCAATTCATTTACTCAACAAATGCCATTGGAGCACCTGTTCTCTGTGAGGCTCTGTGCTCATTGCTGGTGAAAAGAGAATGAACGCCATGCGAAGATATGGATAACATTCAGTATAATAAGCCAATCTGAAAAAGCTGCTGTATATTGTGAGATTCCATCTACATGACCTTTCTGGAAAATGAAAAATGAAAAATGATGGAGACAGTCAAAAGATCCAGAGGCTCAGGAGGAGGAAGGGATGAATAGGCGGAGCACAGAGGATGCTTAGGGCAATGAGACGATTCTGTATGATATTACAGTGGTGGATACATGTCTTCATATACTTGTTAAAACCAATAGAATGTACCACACCAGGAATGTACCCTAATGGCAGCTATGGGCTCTGGGTGATAACGATGATCCACGTAGCGTCTCTGATTGTAACAAATGCAGTGCTCTGGCACTGAATGCTGACAATGGGGAAGGCTGTGTGTGAGTTGGGGCAGGGAGTATATGGAAACTCTATACTTAGTGCTCAGTTTTTTAGTGAAAATAAAAGTGTTTTTTAAAAGTCAGTTCAGCCACTCAGTTGTGTTTGACTCTTTGTGACCCCATGGACTGCAGCACGCCATGCTTCCCTGTCCATCACCAACTCCCACAGCCTACTCAAGCTCATGCCATCCAAACATCTCATCCTTTGTCATCCCCTTCTCCTGCCATCGATCTTTCCCAGCATCAGGGTCTTTTCCAATGAGTCAGCTCTTCACATCAGGAGGCCAAAGAATTGGAGTTTCAGCTCCAGCATCAGTCCTTCCAATGAATATTCAGGATTGATTTCTTTTAGGATGGACTGGTTGGATCTCCTTGTGGTCCAAGGGACTCTCAAGAGTCTTCTCCAACACCACAGTTCAAAAGCATCAATTCTTTGGTACTCAGCTTTCTTTATAGTCCAACTTTCACATCCATACATGACTAATGGAAAACCATAGCCTTGACTAGACGAACCTTTGTTGGCTAAGTATTGTCTCTGCATTTTAATATGCTGTCTAGGCCGATCATAACTTTTCTTCCAAGGAGCAAGCATCTTTTAATTTCATCACTGCAGTCATCATCTGCAGTGATTATGGAGCCCCCCAAAATAAAGTCTGTCACTGTTTCCATTGTTTTCCCATCTATTTGCAAACAGATCTTCAAATGTCAGCAAATGAGAGCTGTGGATATGCGTGCACAGTGTGAGCAAGTTTCTTCCCTTTATATGGTTCTGATATTTTGTCTTCATCAGTGACAGGTGCATGCAGAACGTCGGTACTGTTCATTATGCAGACAGAACCCCCTTCGGCCTTATTCACCGCAGGGTAAATGATCACCCAGTGGTGAGCAGCTCCGCCTGCCAGGAGCCTCCCAGGATGGGGGTGAGGGGTGCTGAGCGGTTTCAGCATCCACTTGGCTGGATCCACACCATCCCTGAGACCAGACGGAAGGAGCAGAGGAGTTGGCCTTGACTGGTGAACGTGGCCAGACCATTTTGGTGTGGCTGTTTTGCATCCCTCTGCCCTTTAATTTGATGACTTCCCATGGGGAGCTGGGTGCGGTGAGGAAGACAGAAGTTAGGTCAGCATTTGTCCCTTTGGGCCCTAAACATTGAGAGGCTCAGTTAAGGGCAATAAGTCTGGTGTCTAGTGACGTAATAACCCTGTGCTGTGTTGATGGAGGACCAGTGATTGGGTCCATATTCAGCTCTGTTTACTCAGAGACTTGATTTTATGAGAGGAAGAAGTAACAATGGTTGAGTTTACAAGATTCCAAAAGAGCAAGGTTAAAAAAAAACAAACAAAAAAAACAGAATGAGTTTCACTGTAATTAAATCAATTTCAATGCATTTTTTTAAAACATAGAATCAGATAAAATATCAGCCTTTAGAAGTGGGTTTACCATCTTCTCCATGGTGTGCATACGTGCATGCTAAGTCCCTTCGACTGTGACTGCAAAATCGATATAGCCCACCAGGCTTCTCTGTCCATGAGATTCTCCAGGTAAGAATACTGGAGTAGGTTGCCATGTCCTCCTCCAAGGGATCTCTGAGACCCAGGGATCGAACCCGTGTCTCTTATACCTCTTTCGTTGGCACTTGGGTTCTTTACCACTAGGGCCACCTGAGAAGCCCACTAGCTTAGTATAGATGCAGCCAGTGAGCAGAACCAAGCAGGAGGGATCTTGAGGTGAAAAATGGATATTGCAAAGGAGTCTTAAATTTATGTCTGTCTTTCATATAGAGCTGTATTTCAAACCTTTCCAAAGTATATTTAACTGAGGAAATTATGCATCTTTACAGAGCAATACAGACAGTGATTGGCTGCAAATTCTATATACAGTCAATGGAGTTGTCATTATTTCTTCATGCTAGAACTTTGTACTGAATGAAAATCTCTGGGCAGAGTTTCTACTGCAAGGCATTGAAATTACAATGGTTGCATAATGTAGTTACTAGGAAAAGATAAAAATGTGACCCTACCATATTACACAGGGGATAGCATGGAGAATTTCAAGCTAGACCTTCAGTTCCTCAACATTAAATGCTTTGTTCTCTCTACCTCAGGGCCCTCACACATTCTGTTCCTTTCTCTCTTCCCTTCAGTCTTCACATGACTGGTCCCTTTTTATCAATCACATCTGGGCTTAAATGTCGCCTCCCATAGAGGCCTACCTCAGGGACACCTTACAAAAGAGACTCCCTTATTCCTCACTGTGATTCTTCAGCATTGTAACCCAAATAATATTGATCATTTTTTATAACTATACACCTATTTATTGTTTATATGTTTATTCTATTTCCCACCATGAATTGCAAGACCCAGCACGCGAGGGCTATGATCGACTGTTCTGTTCCCCAAGGTACATCCAGTGTTTCCAAGAGTATTTGGTGTCTAATAAGTAGTCAATAGATAAAGGAACATGAACATGAAGTAACCCTGGCTGTGACTATTTCAATGGAAGAGGACGCATTTATGAATCAACTGGTAAAGATTCAAGTGCTGTCTGGTCACGAAAATGTAGGAAATGAGCATCTTTTCTCAATATTATCAGATCTACTTCAATTCTATGTTCCTTGGGGTCCCTGGTGACTCAACAGTAAAGAATCCACCAGCCAGTGAAGAAGACATGGGTCCGATCCCTGGGTCAGGAAGATCTCCTGGAGGAGGAAATGACAATCCACTCCAGTATTCTTGCCTGGAAAATCTCACGGACAAAGAAACCTAGCCAGTAGTCACAAAAGAGTCAGACACAAACTTAGCAACTGAACAACAACAACAAACACATTATATCTACTCAACTAGAAGGGCTGAAGAATGGGAGCATCCCCTATGCACACACGCACTTGTGTTAGGCGCTGTGAGTTCTCTGGGACAGAGGCTGGGTCTTTTTCAAAAATTCATCCTCAGTATTAAAGGCAGTGCCTGGCACAGAAAGGCCAACAAGGGCGTATTTGCTGAATTTAACTAAAGTGAGATATTTGAAGTGCTTTCTGTCTTCTCCCTGGAAGAAGGAAATTGAAACAATTCAAGGTAATACTCTAGGATTTTTCTGTCCAAGCTTTGTGGGAGTAGGGTTAATCTTCCTGGCAGATTATAAAAGGTTGCACAAGATTGGAGAAAATATATGACAAAAATAGAATTAAATCTTCCCCTCTAAATATAGATTAAAGAGAATCACTTATTACTGTGCTGCAGAAATAAATTGCTTCTGTACCTGCTTAGCTGTGACCAGGTAATTATGCACAGAAATATTATGTTCTATTTCTCTGAGTTCCTCAAGTAGAGAAAGAGATATACAAGGAAATATATGGGAAGAAACAAAATACTCACATACACATACATTCCCAGAGTTCTAGGAGAGGAACTGACTTTTATTGCTGCTCCCACTTTTAAGACAGCTGATGTTTGAAATAATAGTGTTATTTGTTCAATCATGTCTGACTGTTTGTGACTCAATAGATTATAGCCCCCAGGCTCCTCTGTCCATGGGATTTTCCAGGTAAGAATACTGGAATGGGTTGCCATGCCCTTCTCCAGGGGATCTTCACGACCCAGGGATCAAACCTGGATCTCCCAATAATACTGGAGTGGGTTGCCATTTCTGCCTCCGAGGCATCTTCCCAACCCAGGGATAGAGCCCACAACTCCTGCTTCTTCTGCATTGCCGGCAAATTCTTTACCTGCAAAGCCATCAGGGAAATCCTTAAAGATAATAGTAGCAACTCATTTTGATCAATTCTGCCTATTTCCAAGAAAGAATTGATAATTTTCCCAATAATATACTTTGCCTTTCAGAAAATAGTTCTTTATGTAGCTTAAAGAGCTGATACGATGACAAGGAGACAATCAGACAAAGGATGAAGGCCATTGAACATGGGTCAGGGTAATCACAGGGTACAAATTCCATTCTTTATCTGGGAGCATTGCTTTTTAATGCTCTAGTAGCTAATCTTCAGCCTTCACTTCTAAATTGGGCATTTACTTCCTCTTTCTGTCTCTGTTTCTCTCTCATGTTTCTGTGCATTTAAATACAATAATAAAATAATTAAATAGTGCTTAGTTATTGAGGTCACTAAAAGTAGACTTTTGGGAGTCAAGCAGATCTGGATTCAAACCCCAGCTCTAGAGGTTTGTGGTTGGTTTCCTGACTAACCTATGTGTATCTGCTTCCTCTTCTCCTTACTGATAGCAGCTATCTTGTTAAGTGAAAGATCAAGTGAGAAATTGACTGAAATGTAGCACTGCCTTATAGACAAAAGGGCTCTTTGTCCTTTGTTTATGCATTGGTCAGTATGTTGGTTGCATTATGTATATTCATAAATAGTATTATTTAAACTTTGCATCAGGGTCTTTTCCAAGGAGTTGGTGCTTTGCATCAGGTGGTCAAAATATTGGAGTTTCAGCATCAGTCCTTCCAATGAATGGGTATTTTTTATTCTTGATTCCCTCTTGGTCCCTATTTCTTTTTTCAGCTTGTGTCTGTGTGTCTCTTACGGTTCCAGAGACCCCAAATCCAGTCATTCCTTATCTAAGATCAGCCAGTCACTGATCCTACCATTTCAATAAGCCATTTCTAAATCTCTATCAGCGTTTCAATCTCGTCCAACAACATCATACTTCACATACTTAGTAAATCCTGGTGGTTAAGAAAATAGGCTTTAATGATGGAGAGAACGGGGTCAGAGTACCAGCTATGTTGTTTATAATTATTTATGTGACCTTGGACAAGTTCCTCACCTCTTTAAGTCTTTGCTTCCTCATTTGTGAAATGAGACTAATAGCACTGCCTTGGGTTATTATGAAGATAAAGTGAGCTGATAAGAGATTTAGCATTCTCACACATGGTGGTCTCTTAGTAAATGTTAACTAGTATCACTGTTACAGAATCCTTTCCTGTTTTTCACCTAAAATTTAGAACAATTATAAAGTCTCCACCAGGAAGGCCCATTTCACTAGTTAGCCTTTGCATGATATGAACAGAAATCCAAAAGGAGGAGGAGGATGTGAATAAAAGAGGTGCCAGTTGTTTATTTGGGCTTCCCTGGTGGCTCAGGTGGTAAAGAATCTGTCTGCAATGCAGGAGACCCAGATTTGATCCCTGGGTTGGGAAGATCCCTTGGAGAAGGGAATGGCAACCCACTCTAGTATTCTTGTCCGGAGAATCCCATGGACAGAGGAGCCTGGCAAACTACAGTCCATTTGGTCACAAAGAGTCAGACACAACTGAGCAGCTAAAAGAACAACACACAGTTGTTTATTAATTGATTCCATCGACCATTATTTAATGAGCATGTACACTGTACTGGGAATATTATCAGTTTGTTTGCAAGTTGATAACAAGGGGCCATTATGTTCTGTGGGTAGTGCAAAAGAGGATTCTTGTCTTCAAGGAGCTTTAATCGTTGTGAGAAAGACATGACTCAACCCTTGAAGGAATTCCATGGAGGGATAGTGCAAGCGCTAAGACTGTCCATTGCTCACCTACGCTGCATTTTCTCAAAGGATTCTAGAAAGAGCGTGGCATCCCCAAAACCCTGGTGGAAGGATGAGTAATGAGTCAACCAACGGGATAAATGACAGTTGTTGACAAGAACTCTTGGCTTCAGCCCAGCCTACTCCCTGGCCTCTCCCATTGCTGAGCACAGGTAGGCAGACTGCTGTGAGGACAAAGGTCACCGGCAATGCGGGGCACACCCAAATGTTAGTTTATAAAGGAACAGAACTAGGAACCCACCCCATCCTCCGCACAGCCCAACCTGTGACCTCATGCAAGTGGAAGGACTCACCTCTCTCTGGCTACACTCACTTGGTCCTCCCACAAAGATACAATATGACTGGTGCTTTTGGCAACTGTCATCAAAATCTGCCAGTCCCCTCAGTTTGAGATTGTCCAAAAGATCCTCTGTAGAGAATGTAAAGATGAAAGAAACCGATTCCTATGTAAATAGCTACCTTGGGCAGAAAGAGTGGATTCAACTAAATATCATTAGGTACCTAAAGGTTTGAGCTTGAAACTAATGATATACCCTGGCATTAGGTAAGATATTGATATCCTTGTAAAGATGATCATTGTTTCATAATAATTTAATACACTTTTTATCTTGTAAATATAGCTAGAAGTTTGTAAATTGTGTTGATCTTTTATAACATTTTTGGCACCAGGGACCAGCTTTATGGAGGACAATTTTTCCATGGACCAGGGGTGGAGGTGGGGTTCCCTGATTTTCTTGCTTTGTGTTTAGCTGGCTATTCTTTTTCTAATTTTTTAAGATAGAAGTTTAGATTATTGATTTGAAACCTTTATTCTTTTCTAAAAAGAACACTTCTCATATAAGTTTCTTCCTAAGTACTGAATTACCTGAATCTCACAAATTTTGATAGATTCTGTGTTCATTTGTAAGCTTCCCTGGTGGCACAGTGGTGAAGAACACACCTCCCAATGCAGGAGACCCAGGTTCAATTCCTGGGTCGGGAAGATCCCCTGGAGGAGGAGATGGCAAGCCACTCCATTACTCTTGCCTGGAAAATCCCATGGGCAGAGAAGCCTGGTGGGCTACAGTCCATAGAGTCACAAAGAGGCTGACCTGACAAGCAACTGCAGTGTTCATTTGCAGTTAGTTCAAAATATTTTCTAATTATTTTTGAGGCTTAATTTTCAAACATTTAAGGGCTTTCCATATATCTTCAGTTCAGTTCAGTTCAGTCGCTCAGTCGTGTCCAACTCTTTGCGACCCCATGAATCGCAGCACGCCAAGCCTCCCTGTCCATCACCAACTCCCGGAGTTCACTCAAACTCAGGTCCATCAGTACTGGTCTAATGGATTATTTTATGGCCAGAGAATACATGTGGTAAGATTTCATTCTTTTTTAAAAGATTAAGGTTTGTTTTGTAACCCAGAATATGGTCTATTAGGGTGACTGTCCCATGAGTACTTGCAAATGGCGTGTATTCTGTTGTGCGGGAATGTTTATTAGGTCAAATTGTTGGATAGTGTTACTCTTATGTCTTCTATACTCTTGCTGACTTTTTGTCTTCTTCTGCTATCAGTTTCTAACAGAGGAGGGTTTTGGTCTCCAGTGCAATTGCATGTTTGTCTTCCTCTTTCAGTTTTATCACTTTTGCTTTATGTATCTTGAAGCTCTGTTATTAGGTACATACACACTTAGGGTTGTTATAGCTTTTGATGACTTGACTCTTTTATCATTATGTAATATTCCTCTTTATCCATGATGAGTTTCTTTTTCTGGAGTCTATTTTGTTTGGTGTTCATATAGTGACTTTCTTTTGATTAGCAGTTGCGTGGTATTTTTTTCCCATCTGCTTACATTTGAAGTGAGATTCAAACAACAGCACATAGTTGGATCTTGGTTGGTTTGTTTTTAATCCAATCCAAAAATCTCCAGCTTTTAAAAGTATTTATTTATTTGGCTGTGTTGTCAAGTTTTAGTTGCAGCATGTGGGATCTTTCTTGGGTCATGTGGGATCTTTCCTTGTAGTACAGATTCTCTAGTTGTGGTGTGTGGGCCCCGGGGTCCATGTGCTGCCATACATGTGCCCAGCTGCCTGTGGCACATGGGATCCTTCCAGACAAGGGATCAAACCCATATCCCCCGACTTGCAAGGCAGACTCGTAACCTCTGGACCACCAGGGAAATCCCCGATCTCCAACTTTTAGTTGCGTTTAGACCATTTAAATTTAAGTATCGAAATGGTTAGATTTAAGCGTGCCATTGGATGCTTAGTTTTCTGTTTGCTTTCTTTTTCTTTCCTCTTAGATTATTTGAGTATTTCTTGCCATTACACTTTAACTTACACATTTTTTTAAAACCATATCTCTTCATGTACATTTTATAGCTGTTGTTTAGGAGTGGTTACCATATGCATACCTGACTTTTCTTAATCTGCTTAGAGTTCATAGTTTGCCACTTCAAGTGATGTATAGAGATATTACAGCTATATAAATTCCTTTGCCTTCACGTTTATGTCATATAATTGAATACGAATATATTGAAAACCCAGTCAGATTAAATTTTTTATTTCAACAATCATACAAAAATATGAGTGTTACACAGATGTGCACATCATCCTTTCATTGGGGCCATTCTCATCTTCATTGTGTTACTCCAGTTTTAGTATTCGTGCTGCTAAAGTGAGCACTGAATATGTTTTTGAAGTGCTTGCCTAATAATGATTTATCCAAAACTTGCAACAAGTTTGTGAAACTATGATTACTAGAAGTACAGTCTATATGGTCAGAGAAGTGCTTTTCTCTGAAGAAAGTTAGAATTGCCTAACCAATTATACTTTAATGTAAAAGGGTAGTCATTTTATTTAAAAAAAAAAAAAGAAGTCTTTTTATTGTGAAATGAAGCAGAATGTGGAGTTAAAAACTAGAAATAGGCCAGAAGTATTTTATAACCAGAGAAGAATTTTTTTTTATTAAATGAAAGCTTATAATATCAAAACTATCAGTTATCTACAGGGATGTCCATAAAGGGAACTGTTCCATTTTTCAGTAGGTGGTAGATACTTGGAGAAGATGAAATAAAAGCTAACTCTCAGACTTCCTTGGTGGCCCAGTGGAAGAGAATTCGCCTGCCAATGCAGGGGGCCACAAGTTCAATCCCTGGCCCGAGAAGGTCCCACCTGTCTCGGCGCAACTAAGCCCGTGGGTCACAACTTCTGAGCCCGCGTGCTGCAACTACTGAGGCCCATAGGCCTAGAGCCTGTGCTCTGCAACAAGAGAAGCCACCACAAGGAGCAGCTCAAGCAGCGCAAGGAAGAGTAACTCCCGCTCACAGCTAGAGGAAGCCCGTGTGCAGCAACAAAGACCCAGTGCAGCCAAAAATAAAATAAGTAAAGAATGTTTTTTTTTTTTTAATTTAACTCTGTTAGGTTTGGAATTAGGGGGAAATAGAGGTCATACCACATATTGTTAAGCTCATAGCCAAGAAAATAATCACATGTGTAAAGCATCTTCACTCAGGAAAAAAATAAATAAATAAAAAGCCCTCAAAGGCACTTTGGCATAAAATGTCATTTACCTCTGTCAATTACTATTGCAAATATTGTCCACGGTCCAGAACAGGGAAGTGATGAGTCTGTGCGGCACGCAGTGAAGGTAGCCGTCTCCCTCTGTAACCTTGTCTTTCCCAGAGTATGCAGTCACTGGCTTGGAATGCACAGCTGTGAAGGTGACAGCTAAAGGCTTCAGTGATGTAAGCCTGAAACCGGGGAGGAGAGCAATTAAGCCCCACCTTGATTAAGCTGCAGGGTACCATAAGGGTTGCAAGTCGGGCTGGCGACTGTTTCCTTTGGTGAGCAGGAGACATTTGCACTTGGAGTTTATGGGGAAACAACCTGTCATAAATGGTGGTCAGGACACCTTGCCATCTTCTCTGCCGATCAGATGCCTGCCATTCAGGAAGTTGCTTCTGCTCTATGAGCTCTTTCTTTCTGGCCACTCCAATGATGATGAATAATCTCTCGGCAAGCTGACTTACATAGCCCTTTCATCTACCCAATTCATGTGGCAGTCTGAGTTTTTCTTTACATGGGCATATTATCCTGAAACAGATTTTAATCTCCATTAAGACCAGCACAGTGCCTTTGGTTCCCAAAGTGCCTTACCCAGTGTGCACGAAGTTTGAGAGAGGTGAGAGAGGTGATGAGAATAGTTGAGCCTGATTCCATCATTTCCTAGCTGAATGACTAGGGGCAAATTACTTAAATATTAATAAATATGCCTCAGTTTTCCCACTTGTAAAATTGGGACAATAACACTATCCATAAAGATGAAATAAGTTAAGACATGTAGAGTATTTAGCATTTTTTGCCTGGTACCTAATAAGTACTGTTACTTATTTTTATTAAGTGATTAATTTTTTTCTTAGAAAGTCATGGAACAAATATGTATTTATAAGTTAGGCAGGACAGAGCACAGATAGGATCAGCTAGAAAAGGCAAAGAACACAAACAGAAGTTGACCAGATTCCAGATACAAAAGACTTAACACCTGTTTTTAAAAGAAACGGAGGATGGGAATGTAAATTGGTACAGCTGCATTGGAAAACCTGCTGGCAGCGCTTATTCAAGAAGAACATTCTAATGCTCTAGAAACAAGCAATCCCACTCCTGAGTATACAGCCAACAAAAAGTGTCCATGTATTGTGAAAGGATGTTGGATAGAATGTTCATAGTAGCCCCATGGAAGTCATTAACTGAAAGCTATGCAAATATCCATCAGAGGGAGAATGGATAAATAACTTGTGGCAACAAAAATGGGTGGTTTCCAACTACACACTGCAGGATAGATAAACCTCACCAGTGCAGCGGTGAACACAAAGGAAGCCAGACACCAAGGAGTGTATACTATGCTTATTGTAAGATTCCAGGCAAAACTAACCTGTGCTGTTATTACAAGTCGGGATAGTGAGTTAACCCCAGGTGGGTGACAGCTGTGAGAGGGAGGAGAGCTAGAGAGGAGAGACCAGGATGAGCTTCTGGGTGAGCAGCTAACATTTTACCTCTTTCTCTGGTGCTGGTGTCATGGATGAGTTCAGACTGTGAAAATATATTGAACTGTCCACTTTCGATATGCATATTTTTCCATAGGCATATTCAGTTCAGTTCAGTTGCTCAGTTGTGTCTGACTCTGCGACCCCATGGACTGCAGCACTCCAGGCTTCCCTGTCCATCACCAACTCCTGGAGCTTACTCAAACTCATGCCCATCCAGTTGGTGATGCCATCCAGCTATCTCGTCCTCTGTCATCCCCTTCTCCTCCTGCCTTCAATTTTTCCTAGCATCAGGGTCTTTTTCAGTGAGTCAGTTCTTTGCATCACCTGGCCAAAGTATATGGACAGTATAGTCCATGGAATTCTCCAGGCCAGAATACTGGAGTGGGTAGCCTTTCCCTTCTTCAGGGATCTTCCCAACCTGAGGATCGAACACAGGTCTCCTGCATTGCAGGAGGATTCTTTACCAGCTGAGCCACAAGGGAAGCCTATATGGGTATTATATGCCATTAAAAAAGGAGAACAGAAATAAAATAAAATAGAAAACCAAAAAAAAAAAAAAAAAAGGAGAAAGCCAAAGAATAAAACAAAACGAAAGAAGGGCAAAGCAAAACACCCCAGAGGTTAAAGGACACGGATCCTGACCTGGCTGGCTCGCCTCTCTGCCTTACACAGCACCCTGCCCTTCCCCGCCTCCTCCTCTCCCAGCCCTACTCTAACCTATCCCGCACGAGGATGGCAAATGCAGTTTTCAGGGTCCTTCCGTTCTCTTCCCGGCTCCCCATAGCTCCTCCCGGCTCTGAGCATCCCTAAGGCAGGAAGGGGGTTTCCTAGTGGAAAGGGCTGGCAGGAGAGTTAACTTGGAGGAGCTGATGCTTCGTTAAATGAACCGTAAGGCTTAAAGCCATCTCTTTTTCTGTCTCATCCTCCCCCGTCTCCTCTCACACTTCCTCCCCCTTTATCTTTCCCAGAACATCCTCCTATCCCAGCGGTGGTGTAGCGGCGCTGGTCCGCGGCGCGCCCGCGGGGCCCGGGATGCGGGGCGGGGGCCGCGCTCGCCCGGAGCCCCTCCCGCCAGCCGGGTTGACCCCGCCCCGCGGCGCCGGCTATTTTGGGCGCGGGCGGCGGCCGCAGGATCGCCGCCCGGCGCGGATCCTGTGACACCTCCCAGCGCGCGCACTTGTTGCTCCCGGGACCTGCCGCCCATCCTCGAGCCCACCTTGTCCGCCTCGTCCTCTGCCCTCTCCTGGCTTCTCTCTTTCCGTGCGATCGCCCGGAACATCGATCCCTCAGGCACCGCTGTCACCGGCTGGGGAAATAGATTAAAGAAACTAGAAAAATAAACGCCCTCCGTAGGCCCCCCCCGCCTTCCCCGGGCAGCAGCAGCAGCAGCGGCAGGAGCGCTGGCCCGGGCGCCGCAGAGGTGGCGCCTCCCCGGCCCGGGACGCTGGCCCCGGGCGCCGACGGCATGACGGACGCGGCGACGGCTAACGGGGACGACCGGGACCCCGAGATCGAGCTCTTCGTGAAGGTAGGTCGGCGTCCCAGCGCCGCCGCACCTGCTGCGCCTCCAGCCGGGATCGAGGCTCACGTGTCCCGGCGCCGAGCGCTCTGGGACGCCCGACCTTCCCCAGGGAGCGCAGCCTAGCCCTGGCGGTCCCTGGGGTGGCCTTTCTGCAAACCCGAGCCTCGCTTCGGGGCTCCCGGGGGGGATGGAGTCAGGTGCATTCTGGCAGGTGGCTGTCTTCTCCGAGAGTTTGTCAAACCTGCCGCAGGACCGGCGGTCACCCTGCCTAGGCGCAATTTTGGTTTGTCCTGAAGGGGCATCTTCGGGTGCAGGGTGAGGGCAGGAACCCGGCTGGACCCATGACGATTTCTTCTAAAAAGGCGGGGGGAAGGAAGAGGGGGAAAAGAAAGCATTACTAATAATATGATCTTTGGCAAAGTATAAATAACATTTCTTAAAACCTCCTTTCTCTCTTTTACTCTATTAAAAGAAAAGCAAAAGGGAACAAAGATGTGTTCTTGTTCTGTGATCTGCAAGGCGGAAAGCAAACACTCCACTCGCCCACATTATTATTAGTGCCATAAGCGTGTTTCCGCGGGGTTGTATCAGGAAATGCAAAGGGTGACCTGAGGCAGACTGGGAGGAGGGGACACGGGGCGGGGGGAATTCATTAAGTCCCCTCGCTCCCTGCGCCGAAACAGTCTAACGTCAAAAGCTGCTACTCTTCCTTTGCAACCTGGAGGAGGAAGGATGAAGGCTGATGCACCGTTTCCCGGTCCTCCAGTGTAATAAGAAAGAAACATTTGATAGGTCCTCCAGAAGCCGAGAAACCTGAGCGCAGAAGAGTTGTCTCCAGGGCGGTGCAGAGTCGCCAGGAATTGGGGGAGGGGCAGCCGCCGGCAGGCTGCCTGAGCGCTGAGAACTTTCACAAAAGGGGGAAAAAAAAACCAAAAAAAAACCAAACATCTTAGAATGCAGTTTCCCTAGAAATATACAGGTAACTGAGAAGGGAAGAGAACTTGGTGCCTGTTCTGGCTGAATTTAAAAGACATGTATATTTCCCTTTATACATGGGGAAATGTATGGAAATATACATGCCTTTTAAATTTGTTTGGTCAAACAATCCTTATCTACAAACTAAATACACAAATAGATTTTCGCAGGAAGTGTAAGATCTATATGACACTGATAGCAACCTTTTGGTCTTCGGTAATTTTTATTTATTTTATTAAAAAATAACAAATGAGCTGTGACTTATCTTACACTTGAAAAATACTCTCAGTTGGCCCAGCCTACCACAAAGTTTTGTTAAATATTTTGGCTGTGCTTCACATTTGGGGGGTTATTTTGCAAAATTATGCATAGACATTACATTTGGTTTTTAGTAAGACAACTTTCCTGGACCTATTTCTCTTCCCCCAAATGTGGCTTCCATCACTGTCACCCTCATTTGGTTTCTGGGACTCCTCAGGGAAGGATTTTCAGGCTCTCTGGCAGACCCAGGTAATGAAAGAGGTCATATCCTCCCAGACTGGGTAGTGTCAGACTCAGAGCTGGCCGGGGCTGCCCTGACCCCCGGCATCCAGGCCTGCGGTCTAGGGAGCAAATACGGAGAGCTTTCACAGAGCAAGGAGTATTGCTGTTCTTCTTGAAGAAAGCTATTCTAGGACTTTCTCAGATTCCCTGGGAGCAGGTAGTTTCACAGTGTCAAGTTCCTGAAAGCTATTTGAAACACAAATTGACTCTTTTAGAACCAAAAGAGCCCTTTGCCCTGCTCCTAAGTGAGAAGCTCATTCTACCCATACCTTCTGAGTTTCAGGTTGGCAACTTGGAGGTTTTCTCCATTTGTATAAAAAGCTCACTTAGCAGCCCCCAGTGCCCACAAGAATTCTAAAGTACCCGTGTTGTCATTTTTTTTTTTTTTCTTCCTAAAAGAAAGCAATCCATGAGAGCCAGGCAGGCCTTCTTGGTCAGCACAGAAATCAAGCTGATGGAGAACAAAAAATCAGATAGGAAAGCTCTTTTGATCCCCCCACCCCCTTTTTGAGCTTCTGGTTAGTAGTGATCAGTTACAAGGGCAAGTAAAGGCTAAAAATAATTGTGAAATAAAGACACTGCCCAGGCAGCCAGCCATGTCCTGATTTATAGAATCAGGTATTTCCATGGTTTATCGTGTCTTGTAGCTGTAGGATTCCCATCAGAAGAAAGGCCTTGTGGAAGGTCTCAGGTATCCGAGGTGATTTCTGCAGGCCCAGCAAGGTTGGTTTCTAGGAAGCCTTCCAGGCAGGCTCTCCTCACCCAGTAAGTGTTGTGATGTGGTCATCTTCAACACTCCCTTGAAGAGACCCACCCCCCTCCAAACCTGGCCTGTCCCCTGGGAAATGTGAAAGCGAAAGCTAGTCACTCACTTGTGTCCAACTCTTTGTGACCCCATGGACTGTAGCCCGCCAGTCTCCTCTGTCCATGGAATTCTCCAGGCAAGAATTTTGGAGTGGGTTTCCATTTCCTTCCCCAGAGGATCTTCCCAACCCAGGGATCAAACCCAGGTCACCCACATTGTGGGCAGACTCTTTACTGACTGAGCCACCAGGAAAGCCTCCTGTGTGTCATTCAAAACCTTCATTATTGTGAGAGTTTCAAGGACATACAATAGATTCTACGCCACATCGATTGGTGATCATTATCTGTTACCTCTGCTGCTTATTAATCATACTAAATGGTGGCATTTTAGGACTTAGGAAGCACATTCAAATACCTTATCTCATTGGCTCCCCAGCTTCATGGATCCATGAGCCTTGATTCACAGGTATAAAGTGATGAAAACAAATGACGTGTGGTTCCCAAGGTCCTCTTGAGATATAATGCTGAGAGAGCACTTTGCTCTCCCTGTAACAACCTCAGGAACTAAGGATGATGGTTCATCCCATTTTATGGTTGAAAAACTCAGGTGCTCAAAGAGCATCCGTGAAATGTTCAGAAGTAGATAGCAGTAAATAACATTCAGATCCAGCCATCAACTAGCAGTTTAGACTCTAAATTTTTTTACTCTTTCTCGAATACCCATATGTCAGGCCTTGTACCTTCTTTTGCCAAGTCAGCCTTTCAAGTGTTTCTAAGATGACACTTACTGGCCACTTACGAATCCATTCTAATGTGTTAGTCACTCAGTCATGTCCAGCTCTTTGTGACTGTAGCCCACCAGGGATTTTGTAGACCTCCATCCATGGGATTTTTCCAGGCAAGAATACTGGAGTGGGTTGCCATTTCCATTTCCAGTCCATTCTAATATGGTCATGGAACACTATCAAGGCTCCCACCCATCCCTCCTCTGTACTCTAAGTCTTTCCCTTCCAGGGAACATTCTAATGGGGATTTTTTAAAAAGATTTATTTATTTAATTAAAAAGCTTTTTTTTTTTTTTTTTGGCTTTGGTGTGTCTTTGTTGCTGCACGAGGGCTTTCTCTAGCTTCGGGAGTGGGGGCCACTCTTCATTGCCACGCGAGGGCTTCTCATTGCAGTGGCTTCTCTAGTTTCAGAGCGCAGGCTCCAGTAGTTGCAGCACATGGGCTCAGAAGTTGTGGTTCCCAGGCTCTAGAGCACAGGCTCAGTAGTTGCGGCACATGGATCTAGCTGCTCTGAGGCATGTGAGCACATGGGATCCTCCTGGACCAGGGATTGAACTGGTGTCCCCTGTGCTGCAAGGCGGATTCCCAGTCACTGGACCGACCACCAGGGAAGCCGTCTCATGGGGGTGTGTAAGAGATCATTGACCCAACGTTTTTAATTTCTTCATCTATAAGAAGAAAGGTTTGAGTCTGTCAGCTCTCATTCTCATTTCCCAACAAATGTGAATGTGGCAGAGGAGACAGAGAAATGGGTTCAAATCTTGTCTCTGCCTCTTGTTGGCCAAATGACTCTGAACAAGTTCCATAACTTCTATGAATCTCAGCATCCCCCCTCTTAAAACAAGAGGGTGATTATAAATAAAGTGCCCTTCTCTTTTATTGTCCAAACTCCTGAGAGAGAAAGGAGGTACTTCCAATAGTTAGGCTGGGACAGCAGGTGTCACCTGGGGTTGATGAGAACGTGTGGTCACCCTGGTTATGAAAATACTGTCACCACAGACTGGCTGCGAGGATGCCACGGGAACAAATAGAGGAAAACATTGTGTAAGTTGAAAATTGCTGAGAACACATTGACTTCGATAAGGATATGAGTCCCGTGGCAGATAGAACCTTTCTTGATCTGCAGGTCCCTGATTTGCCTTAGGGAACAATGGCCTGGCTGCTTCCTCACTCGCAGGGCTATTTTGAGAATAAATGAGATCATACGCAGCTGGGACTTTGATCACAAAGGGAGGACAACAGGTTAGAGTTGATAGAGGCAGTGAGCGTGGTTTATTGAAAGAAAAAAGAACAAGGAAATAAAAGCAAAACAGAAAGTGATTTGGGAAGACAAACACAGGATGTGCTGCCGTGTAGTTAGATCAAGGCATTCCTCCTTCCCTATCGACACCTCCACCTTCAGTCCCCGCCCTAGACCCCAGAGGTAGAAAGTTGCCAGAGCCACTCAACTGGAAACAAATGTCTCTTGAGTTTCAACAGAAACCAGTGGTTCTCAAATTTGGCTACAGAATCTAACAATTTAGGGGAGATTTTTAAAACTTCTGATGTCAGGCTGCTCCCTGGTCGGTTACATCACAATTTCTGTAGGCGGGACCCAAAAGTGGTGTTTTTACCCCCACCCCTAGGCAACTCTGTTGTGGAGCTCTTGTGCAGAGCCACTGAGTCCTGATCAGAGGCAGGTCTCTCGGCAGGCAGCTTTGCCGCTACTGAGCTCGGTGGCTTTGCTAGTGTGGATGAATGCCTAGAACGTCTAACAGCCTCAGGTCATCCTACTCATTCTCATCAGGAGTGCTGTTGACAGAAAGCTCACAGCCAACAGTGCTGCAGTGAACAGATGCTGACGGCCCATAAAGCCCTTATCTGCAGGACTCCAGAACAGTCTGTGTGTGGGGTCGGTCTAGCAAATAATGATCAATTCAGTCCCTGGGGGAAACAGAACGGAGGCCTGCTGATTGTCTGATGGAAATGACTAGTCATTTCATTTATGGAGTGATCCAGAAGGCTCTGACAGGGGTGCAGAGCACAAGTCAAGTCATGGCGACCCATGGCGTGGTCATCTGATTTCCAGAACAGACGGGATCAAATTTTGTTGTGTTACCTCTCAGACCCCAGCTCCCCACTGGCTGCCTGGTCACCTGGCCAGTCATGGGGTTATCAGGTTTTGAAGTTCCTTTTATCACATTATGCCACTGTTTTCTCCTGGTTTTGCTCTTTGGTCAGTAATGCAACACGCAAATCCATCTGCCCTGCTGTGTCAGCGGTGCATCCTTACCTGGTAACACACCCCTGGGAGTACCGATGTCAAAGGTCGGCTCATACAAGTCTCAGGTACCCTGGCAGGTGGTGACAGTGAGGGTTGGGGGTCTGAAGATGTTAAAGCCCATGGCCAGTGGTGTCAGCCCCTGCCTCCCTGCTTACCTGAGCTGTTTCTCTGGACTGTTTGGTAGCTTTCTCCACCGAGGGCAAAGAGCCCATGGGTTCAGATAAGTCAAAAGCTTGTAATTCTTGGTTTCTTTTGAAATTCAGATGCTGAGCCCATGGTAGTGGTAACAGAAGAGGCAGTAGAAGAATGCAGTTTCCGGTGCCCCTGAGGGTCACCTGCTGTGTGAGCTAGGACAGGCTGCCTGACATCTCTGGGCCACAGTTGTCTTGCCTGTGGAATGCTGATAATGGCAATACCTGTTTCCTGGGGTTGCTGTGAGCATTGAACGAGACGTGTAATCTGGGGAAGGCCTCCTCTGCAGGCCTAGGATAGCCCAAAAAGTGAGAAGCCAAGCCCCTAGCACCTTCCTTCCTTAATGTGTCCCAGAAGTCGCTGGTGCAGAGACACAGCGCGATGGGAGCCAGAGCACAGTGGTCTGTGGATCTGATCACCTCTGACGGGGCTGCTGCTCCAAGAGCTGGAGGCCCCCACCAACCACTGTCGGGAGGAATGTAACCCCAGGAGAGTGTAGATCGCTGACCAATGGTCAGATTTTTCCAGCTCAAGGGGTGTTGATTCCTCTGTTAGCTGCTCCCACACAGCTCGAGGGGCTGGACTAGGATGTATCAAATCACTGGGAGTGCTACCCTGGCCCCTCCCTTTTTGGCTCCATGGGGGTGTTACTTCTGGGGTTTCATCCCAGAAGTCACTAGGTTGTCACTAGGTTCCAGGTGGAGCCTCCCAGGCTCATCTGCAGGTGCTACAATTTTGACCCTTCAGTAGGAAGGCAGCTTCTGGAGTTTCAGGTCCTTTAGTTCCAAGAGGACCCTTGAAAGCTCTATGCAGCATTCCCATTTGCTTGCAGCCTTCAAGCTCTGCCTAGCCATGGCTACTGTCCTAGAAAACACATTCACACGTATACATATTACCTATCTAGACTATTGGGAAAACGTAATAGACTCTCAGTATCTGGTACCTTTAAAAACTTACCCAGGAGCCATCCCCAGTTGTCTTTTTTATGAAGATACAAAGTGATTAATCATGGGTTTCCTGAAGGTGAGTCTCCACCCAGGGCATCTTAGATCTGACCCTGCTGGCATTCTGAGGGGTCAGCTCCAACTACCAGGGAAGTGTCTGCCAGCTCCCTGAGTGACAACCTTCTTTGGAAATTCATAGATTTATTCAAGGAATGTCTTAGATCTGAGATGTGAAATACTTAAGGGTAAATAAGATAGATAATCTGCTGTCAGAACTAAAATGAACTCTTTCTGGTAAAAAGCAATGGAGTTATTAACCTCTGGAAAGAGGTCCCCTCTGGCTCCGTTAGCACGGAGAGGTTCTTTGAGTTATATTTATTGCAGTGCTCATGGTGAACAATGGCTAGGCCACTGGCACCCAACCTTTGGGGCATAAAAAAGTCACTGCAAAGCTTCTTCATACAGGTTTGTCCAGCCCTGTCCTTAGGGATTCAGATTCAAGAGGTTGGGGTGAATCCTAGACATCTCCCCACGGCGATCCTCAGATTCATCAAAGATTGAGAACAGCTGGCCCAGCTTGTGGGTAAATAGGGTTGAACCTACCTGGGGGAGGATCCAAAGGGCAAGAGAAAGTTGACTCCCTGCTGCAAGTATGCATTTCTTGGGATGGAGGCGGTTGAGGCAAATATGCTTATTCGCATGAGTCATCCAGGATTGACCCTAAATAAACCAGAAAAGGGAGGAAAGGAATGCTTTTGACCTCTCTTTTAAACTTGCTTCTCTTCCTCTGTAATTTTTTTTTTTATGATATGGGAGTGACAGGTCATTTAAAAAGCTGGATGTGAAGGAAATATTAGTAAGATAAAGAATGTGGGGAGTTAAGAGACTGAAAACAATCCATCAATCAATTAACCAATTAACAAACATGTTTGTGGAGCCACCTACTCTGTGCCAGGCTCTGTGACAGCTGAAAGCTGGGAGGGGAGATCAGAGATGATGGTGTCTTAGCAGCCCGTGAACTAGAAGCTGAGGAGTAAAAATGCCAACATCATGCCACATACGTGGTAGGCAATAAAATGAGGGATGCATGTGGCTCAAATGAGGTCTCCAGGTCTAGTCTCGGGGAGGTAGGACCTGAGTTGAACTTTCTAAAAAATATATATACGTTTATTTATTTATTTGGCTGCATGGGGTCTTAGGTATGGCATGCAGGATCTTCATTGTGACACATGGACTCTCTAGTTGTGGCTCGAAGGCTTAATTGTTCCACAGCATGTGGGATCTTAGTTCCCCGACCAGGGGTCAAACCCCCATCCCCTGCATTGCAAGGTGGATTCTTAGCCCCTGAACCACCAGGGAAGTCCCTGAGTTGTGCTCTGAAGAGTGATGAGGAGTCACTGAGTGCCTGGGAGTGGGGTATTCAAGGCTGGCCAAAAACAGTGGCATAGGGAAGGACACAGTTGGAAATACGAGAAAGAAACACAATGGTGAGAAAGGGCTTTGAATGACAGCTAAGTGATTTTTGACCCCTTGTGAGTAATGCGGAGTAACCAGAGGGTTCTACCCAGAATAGGAGCTTGATTTGATCCCTGCTTTGTTAGAATGCGTCCTATACTGCTTTGCACAATGTGGTGGGGAGACTAATGAGTTTAAAGTTAGAATATCTGGATTCTAGTTCCGGCTGCACTATGTGCTGGTTGTGTGACTTTCTTTAAGGCCAAACTTCCTCTTCTGTAAGATGGGCTCAACGATCATAAAATCACAGAATTTTTGATTGGGAAGAACCTCTGTGGAGTCATCTGGTCCGATGCCCTCTTATCAGATAAATTCACTGTCTAACATTTTGGGTTACATGTGCTTTATGGGCTTAAGGAAAAGCCGTGAGAAGACACACGAGCTGCTGCTCTTTTTGCCTTTGCTTGTATGACTGTGTTCAAGGTTGTTGTGAATAAGGAGAGCCTTGAGAGGCCAGGAGGAGGCTTCTCCAGTGTTGCTTGCGGGGAGACCATCATGAACCCAAGCCAGGGCTAAAAGGAGGAGCATGCTGGGGAAGTGTGATGTGGCTACAGAATGAGTACAGGCCCTGGAAGAAGCCTGTGCAAACACAGGAGGGAGGCTCAAGCTTTAGATTCACGGTCAGTTCTCCTCTGGAGAGGCCGGTTTCCGTGTCTGGAATGATGGATGCTAGTGGTGGGCTTGACCGTTATTGTCTAAGTTGTTATAAGTGGATTGAGTGCAGATGAACGAATTGAGCTTCACGGTTCCCTTGAACTCGGAAACCCGAAGGATCTAGGGTGGAAATAGAGCCGTGAGGAGTGGAGCTGAGAGCAGTCTTCAGGTTTTAGAACTGTTCTGTTTGAGATGACAGCAGGCCAGAGTGGGGGGCGCATGGCCATTGGAGTGCTGGAAAATGAGAGCTAAGAATGAGATAAAGGTCGGACTTGAACTTGTGCTTCCTTCCTACTGTTGAAAGAATGGGTTCCTTGAAGGTGGGAGCTTGGGGAAGTGGGTAAAGGCTGTGCTTTAGCAAATGCCCGTGTGAGAGGGAAAAACGAGACACAGGAGGATTTAGCAAAGGTGATGACAAAGCAGAGAGGAAATAAACATGACATCTCAGACAGAGGAAACCACATCAATGATGGCTGTAGAGGCAAGAAGGGGTTAGGAAGTGTCTAGAAGAATTCAGTGTTCTGCTGGGCTGTGGCAAAGCCTGTGAAGAGATGCGGGGAGGGTGGACAGTTCGAGTTGGATCATGGGGCAAACTGAGTGATTTGGGTTTTTGTTTAAAATGCAAAAGATTGCATGTGTTAACCTCCTGCTTGTGGGACAACTGTATTTTAAAAGAGGAAGTACTTAATTTTCTGTAGGTGGCATGGCTGCCCCCAGAGAGGTATTCTCTGGAGCTCAAGGTAATGTTTTCCACTTCTATTTATCATTATTCTGCAGTAAGCGGGTAAGAATCAAGCATAAGACTAGAGATAACCCAGAAAATGTAGGAGGGAGTGTGAGTAGTGAATGGACTCCAACTGGGAACCCATTAGCTAGAACACAGAGGAAGTGAAAACCATGTCCCAGTTACTATTGCTTAAAAACTCAGTTTGGGAGGTTGGCATGGCAACTGATAAAGACTTCTTGACTCAGCCAAAGCTCCCCTCCCTTCCCTGCCCACCTCTGCTTCCTAATGCTGACAGGGAGCAGAGGGCCAGGAAACACAGCAGGTGGGTGGTTGGGGGGAAGGACAACCTCACCTGCCTTTTATTCATTTTCACTTTTGAGTCCTTGTCATTTCATAGTCATATCATAAAATCTGGCATCCACTGTGTCTTTGTTTTTTTTGCCTTGGAAACCAAAGGAGCCATATGTCTGTGGTTCTTTATCACAAATGCCTCAGATTTTTCCTGTGGAGATAAAGGGTTCTGGGCAGGGCTGGACCACAGGACTTTGAGGAGAGAGAGATGCCACATGGGGAGGGTCATGTGACCTCTTCTCCCAGGAGTACTGTAGGAGTACAGCAGAGATACGATCTGTCTGATGGGATTTCTGTAAGGATCAAATAAAATCAGAACATGAACTCCTTTTGTAAATTAGAGCTTTCATTGTTTAACATGTTGTATTATTGGTCAGTATGCACTCATCACCTTGTTCACAGAATAGTTCAGGGCAGAGTTTGGTGAATGACCTCCCCTCCTCTGGCCCCTTCTTCTCTGTGGTCCTGCCCTCCACTAAGGCTGCCAGCTCCTCTGCTGGACTCTGCACTGGATCAACAGAGGAAAGGATGGAGCATCACAGGGAAGAATGGAGGATCCCACGCAGAGTTTGCATGGTCCCTGCCTAGAAGTGGCCGAGTCACTTCCACCCACTTTCCATAGGCTGGAGCGTGAGTGTTATCCACTGTGTTTTCAGGAAAAGGTGAAGTAGGTTTGACAAACAACAAACCCATCTCTACCATAGAAATGATTTATTGCCTCATTTCCTACAGCTACATCATCTCATCAGCCCCTAAAGATGGCATTCTGTCAGCAGCCTCTCTCTCCTCCTGCCCACCATGGTTGATTCTTGTTGTTTTTTAGTCTCTAAGTCATGTCTGACTCTTTTGCAACCCCATGGACTGAAGCCTGCCAGGCTTCTCTGTCCATGGGATTTCCCAGGCAAGAATACTGTCATAGGTTGCCATTTCCTTCTCCAGGGGATCTTCCTGACCCAGGGATTGAACCTGTGTCCTCTGCATTGGCAGGTGGATTCTTTACCACTGAGCCACGTGGTAAGCCCACCATGTCTGATACACTGAGCTTACTCTTCCTGGAATACTCTCTCTGTCATATCTACTCCTCTTCCAGCTATATCAAGTTCACCTCCTTCTGCCTGACATTGACGATATTCCAACCAAGCCTTTGTTCCCTCTCCTGGCTTGATTTCCTAGACTCTCCTACAATGGTTCCTTTTGTGTCCATACAGTTTCAGAAGCATTTTTGAGTCTCTCATCTGATATCTCAGAGATGCAGATGATGTCACTCTAATTGCAGAAAGGCGAAGAGGAACTAAAGAGTCTCTTGATGAGAGTGAAAAAGGAGGGTGGAAAAGCTGGCTTAAAACTCAACATTCAAAAAACTAAGATCATGGCATCCAGTCCCATCACTTCAGAGCAGATAGACAGGGAAAAAGTGGAAACAGTGGCAGATTTTCTTTTTGTAGGCTCCAAAATCACTGCAGATGGTGACTGCAGCCTTGAAATTAAAAGACACATGCTCCTTGGAAGAAAAGCTATGACAAACCTAGAGATGGTGTTAAGAAGCAGTGACATCACTTTGCTGACAAAGGTCCATATAGTCAAAGCTATGGTTTTTCCAGTAGTCATGTACGGATGTGAGAGTTGGACCATAATGAAGGCTGAGTGCTGAAGAACTGATGCTTTTGAACTGTGGTGCTGGAGAAGACTCTTGAGAGTCCCTTGAACAGTAAGGAGATCAAACCAGTCGATCCTAAAGGAAATCAACCCTGAATATTCATTGGAAGGGCTGATGCTGAAACTGAAGCTCTAATACTTTGGCCATCTGATGCTTAAGAGCCGACTCATTGGAAAAGACCCTGATGCTGGGAAAGATTGAGGGCAGGAGGAGAAGGCGGTGACAAAGGATGAGATAGTTGGATAGTGTCACTGACTCAATGGACATGAGTTTGAGTAAACTCTGGGAGATAGTGAAGGACAGAGAAGCCTGGCGTGCTACAGTCCATGGGGTCGCAAAGAGTCAGACATGACTGAGAGCCTGAACAAGAACAGTATATGATTTTATCCTCAAGCAGTCCCTTGGAGAAAGGAAGAGATTTAATCCCCATGAGAGACAAGGTGACTTCCTGGGGCCTGTACTCCACATTCTTCTGCAGGAGCTGAGGTCCTGACCCCAGGCTGGAGTGATCTTGACCAGAACAGGGTGTCCCAGCCTTGCATGATTACATAGTTCACTTGGGACACTTTTCAAATTCCAGCACACGCTTATGAATCAGGGTCTTCAGAAGTGGAGGTCCTGGACATCTGTAGTTGGCTGGTGCCCCAGGATTCCAATGCATAGTCCATTATGTGAGCATTGCCCATGACCTAACAAGGGTCCCTATGGACACCCCGGATCCAGAGAAGGGAGTCTAACGGTGGGAATGTGAAGGATTGGGATAGGCACTGGAGAGAAATCTGAGGGGCAAGTGAGTCTACCAGCTATGCCTAGGTCACCTCAATGTACATTATATTCCAGTCATCTTAAATGTTGACCTTTGACTTTAAACCTGCTCCATGGCCTATGGAATTAAAAGCAGTCATGGGTTTGTGGCTTTGTTTTGTTTTGTTTTGTTTTTGGTACAGCTGTTCATCCCCATGCCCAGAATATAATGCACTTGAAGTGGAAAATGTCAGGAATTCATGGGGGGCCAGATGTCGGTGGCGGGGGGGTGGGGGGTGGAGTGGGAGAAACAGAGGGGAGCTGACTTGACTTATGAAGGAGAAAAATCAACCCTCATTCCCCAGTTCTCTTTGGTCCCATGGTTGTGTCTGCATTTTCAAAAGTCAGAGAATAAGTTTGGAAACCGGATAATAATAGCCACGGCTGTGCAGTGTTCTGATTGTGTAGTGACAGTGTCGGTCACTCAGTCATGTCCGACTCTTTGCGACCCCATGGACTGTAGCCCATCAGGCTCCTATGTCCATGGAATTCCCCAGGCAAGAATATTCGAGTGAGCTACCATTTCCTTCTCCTGGGGATCTTCTCGACCCGAGCATCGAACCTGGGCCTCCCGCATTACAGGTAGATCCTTTACTGTCTGAGCCACCAGGGAAGGCCATGCTGTTCTGAAGCCCTTGCTTATTTAGCTCCTTGAATTCCGTGGGGAAGGGGGCGCTATTATTGCTATTATTACTGTCAAGTTAGAGATGAGGAAAGTGAAGCTCAGAGACACTGATCCCCTGTCCAAGGCCTCAGAGCTAGGACCCATCCTGAAGCAATGGGACTTGTGCTCCCTGCTGCCTCATCGCACTCAGACCCTCTCAGCTGTGTGAAGAGAATGTGCTTGTGCTGAGTCAAGAGATGCTTTTTTAAATTTTTTATTTTTTTACATTTTACTTTATTTTACTTTACAATACTGTATTGGTTTTGCCATACATCAACATGAATCTGCCATGGGTGTACATGTGTTAATGGCAGCTGGAGTCGGATGCCCATGACTTTGCCTTCCCTCAACTCTCCATAGGTCACAATGAATAGTCCAAAGCCAAGTCAGATCTCAACATTAGAAGCCAGGCAGTGATCACACAGGGAAGTCAGAGCTGTCTAGAGACCCACTGGTTCTCAAATCTTCTTCCTGCTTCTGCTGTCAATCAACTCCTACCTTTTGATGTCAATCAGTTCCCACCCTCCCATTGACCTCTTTGCTTTAAGGTCTGTCCCCAGAGGTCCTATTTAAAATGTGTTACCCTGCATGGCCTATATCTGGACACTGTAGCCCTTGCTGCCACCTTGGTTCTCATTGCTTAATCAGATCAGGAGGCAGGAGGAAGAGGATCAGAAGGAGGGGCAGAGAGAGAGCAGCATGTGGGCTAAGCTTGTTACCCATCAGGCTGGGAGGAGAGGTAGTACCTGCTGTGTGAAATGTGTCGGTGGCTACCCAAGGCAGACTCTGCCCACCTTGCCAACAGACGGCCATTGGCCAAAGTGCCTCAGGATTCTAGGGTAAGCTTTGAAACTCATCTCTGCAAGGAGGGACCCCCTTGTCTTGAGATAAACCTATGTTTATCCCAGTTACTCTGCCCTTATTCCATTACTAAGAACTAGACTCACTTATTGGAGAAGGAAATGGCAACCCAGTCCAGTATTCTTGCTTGGAGAATCCCAGGGACAGAGATGCCTAGCAAGCTGCAGTTCATGGGGTTGCAAAGAGTCAGATATGACTTAGCAACTAAACTAGACTCACTTATAGAGCTACAGTAGAGTCCTATAATGAAAATAATTGCAGACAATTTGCCAGGGCACTCCAAACATGAACAATGCTACATCAAAAGAAAACAGTGTTTCTCTTGGCATTCAGTGGGTTCCACTGAGTCCTCATGAGATTCCAGCAGCTTCTGAGGAGCCTGATGGTGCTTTTGATAAGAGGACACTAAGGCCCAGAGAGGCTAGGCTGTTATATTGCCACATAGCAGTGTGAAGTGAGGAGGAAGAAATGAGCTACTGGCTGCAGTTTACTCCATGGGGGCCCAGTCATTCTGAGACACATGACATAGTCAAAAGCAGCAAGATGGTGGGAATCTTTGATAATAAACTCGATTGTTTGAGCATCTCTTGTGCTCCAGACATTGTGCTCACCACTCCATTCATTTCAGTATCCCTAATGCAGCAAAGCCATGGGGTAGGTACATGGTGACTGATTTACCAGTGGGAAGCCCAGGGGTTGGAAATGTTAAGGCTTAACTTGGGGTCCTATGGAAAGTTGTAGAGTTGAAATTCAGACCCAGGTCTGACTGACTACAAAACCACATCTTGTATATTAGTAATGACAAGTAACAAAACTAAAGTCAAACACGCTCACAATGCACTTTTCCATGTGGCAGCTGTTGAGTGAGGTTGACCAGGTGCCTGGCCCTGAGTCTGGAAGAGAGTAAGATACACAAGGCAGATACCATCAGGCACAGACAGAACTTGAAGTCTGGGAGAGAAGGGCGGGCAGGGCAGCCACTGGATGTGCAGGAGAACTGGGACCAAGGGCAAGCACAAGGCTACTGGGAGCTGGAATCAAGGGGGCTCGAAGGCACTGAGCTGAGTTTTGGGGCACAAGCAGATAAGGGCTTGGGTTTAGGTTCAGGGCTGGATAATGAGGTGGAGAAGGAGAAGCCATCCACTTCTCCTTCCAGCAGACCTGTTGCCAGGGCAGATTCTGAGGAGCTGGTGATGAAAGGCCCGTGTTTTCCTCCCCATCCGGACCCCAGGAGCTTCTCTTGACCAGGAGAACAAGGGCACACTGGAGAGAGCCCAAGGCCTATCCCTCTGGCCCTGCTCCCACTTTAGGTCACTGTAAAGGGCAATTGGAGCTTATCGAGGCCTGATGCTCTTCAGAAAACATTTTTTGACTTGTGTGCCAAGAACCACATTATCAAGGGTGAGGCACCTTTCATTCCAGTGTGGAGATAAAAAGTCCTCGGAGGGAACGCCTGGCTGGTTAACAGTTTGGGGTGAAGGAGTACCTCCCGATATGTGATCGGACATCAGCTGAGGATGACAAAGGAGCAGTTATCAGATGCACCTCATGGATGAAGGGCTTGTGACATGGGGAGAGGATGGTCTGCAAAAAGCTAGGAAAAGAAGCCAGGGATGGAAGACAGCTATCACACATGACATAGCTGTCCCCTGAGCTGGTGCTGATTTCCTTCAGTTGGGTTCAAACAAGGAGGACAGTATCCAACTGGCATGGTTACCTTGAAGTCACAGATTAGACAGAGCCTTTCCTCATAGCTGGCTGTTTCCTACAAAGGGGTGTGTGCACCATCATTGTATTATTGCTTCACACACACACACACACACACACACACACAGGGTTCCCTGGTGGCTCAGATGGTAAAGCGTCTGCCTGCAATGCGGGAGACCTGGGTTTGATCCCTGGATCAGGAAGATCCCCCGGAGAAGGGAATGGCAACCCACTCTAGTACTCTTGCCTGGACAATCCCACGGACAGAGGAGCCTGGTAGGGTTGCAGAGTTGGACATGACTGAGCGACTTCACTTTCCTTTCACTTTATACACACACACGTATACACATGTGCATACATTATCATAATATTTACATATAATATATAATGTACATACACATTTTTATATATCCACTTTTCTCCCAAGGTTTGAGGTCCAAGACTGAAATGTGTATATCCATATGGTGTTTGACATACACCATATGCTCAATTACTGATACTGCTATATAGAGCTGTATGTATCTTTGCACTTATTCCATATTTACTGGATATATACTGAGTTTCAGCAATACAGTGGAATTCAGGAAGGGTTCTGTTTGCTTCTGCTTCCTGTCCCTCTAGGCTTTTGGCCTGGTCATTAGGGTTTTTTCATCTCTAAGAGGATTGGATGACATGATAGTCAAGGTCCCTTTCAGCTCAGTGATTCTTGAAAGATTCTTGGATAGATTGATTCTTAGATAGATTCTCTGTATACTGAGCACAGTGGGAGGCCTGATGGAAGATTTCAAAGGGACCCTCTCAAGCAGTTTACTGTCTATTTGGTGAGGGGTCTTAGAGCTCCCTTAACCTAGATTGAGGTCAGCAAGCCTTTTCCATGAAGGGTCACATAGTAAATATTTTTGGCCTTGAAGTCCATGCAGTCTCCATCACAACTACGCAATTCTGTCACTGTAGCAAGAAAGCGGCCATGGACAGTATGTGGTTGATGGGCATGCCTGTGTTTTAATAAAACTTCATTTATAAAAACAAGTGGTAGGCTGACCCCTGACCTAGGAGCCAGGCTGACAAGGAAATGAACTGCCCAAGGTGTATTGTTCAGAGCAGAGGTCTTGGCCTTTGCTGTCACAAGGTGAGGTTGGAGGGGCTGCCTTCCAGGGAGGCGCCCACGCTCACCTGTCACTCTCCTTGCCACTAAGCCTTGAGATCTGGCCATCTAGGGTGGAGATGTAAGATGACACGTTGTGAATTCCTTGGAGGATGTTTCTGGGTGAATCCGCATTATTAATTCATCTATTCTGCCTGTGATGAAATATTCCTGGAAACTGAGGTTCTAGCCTTTGGTTCCAGACCCAGGAAGAGTTTTCTGTGGCTGTGGACTTGAGTTCTTGTGCAGGAGAGTAATGTGGAAAGAGAGCCCTTTCCCCCTCCTGCCAGTGTGCATTGTGTCTCATGTCCTGCTTTGGGGGTGTTGTTCTGTCAAATGATCCCCTTGACGTTTACCACTTGGCCTGCTTTCCACCAAGCCCCGTGCTGCTGACACACGCGTCTTCTCCGGGCAGTGCTGTGATATCTGTGAGCTGGGACACAGCCACCTGGCAATGAGCAGGTGCTACAGGGTTTGCCCAGGCGCATCACCAGGTAAAAATACAATCATGACCGCATTTCCCAACCAATTCTGCACACCACGTGAGACAGGTAAGCAGTTCAAACAGGCACGCCGATCGACGAGGCCTCGTACCGCTGCTCGAGGAAGTGAATCTCCTGAGGAAGGAGAATGTTGTTTTATAAGGCTAGCATTCCTAACAGTAAACACTTGGAATGGTTTCTGCCCTTGACTCCCCTGGGCCCTTGACCAAGACACTTGGCCTCTCTGGGGAATTTTTCAACTATGAAATAGATGGAACCGCATTCCAGGGCTGGCTGGATCCTGGCCTCAGTTCAGACTGTGTAAATTCATGGAATCCACTTATGGTCTCTGGCTGCTGCTGACTGGTTTCGATAACTTTCACATTGGCCCGTTTCATTATGTGTGCTTGTGTGTCTGTGCGTGCCTGTATATGTCTCTGTATGTATCTTTATGTGTCTGTATATGTGTCTGTGTGCATCTGTGTGTCCATGTGTGTGTCTGTGCATGTCTGTGTGTGTATCTGTGTGTATCTCTGTGTGTATGCCTTCTTTCCTCAAATTCAAGGACTTCTTTTTCAACAATTTCAGATACCATGGTTTGGCAGAAAATTGGTTCTTTCGAATGCCAACAAAGTGATAACAAAGGCTACTTTTGCTCACTATTCTTATGTTTATATTTTGGAGAGTATTTTCAATGATTTCAGTATTGACATGTGGAGGGGACATTTGTCTTACTTTGCTGTGACTCTGCACCATTTGAGTATGCTTTTTCTGGGCCCTGGTTCTTTAAGGCAGAAGTCAGGAATTGACTTTGTAGCCTGTTTCCTTTTCTGCTTAAATTAGCTACAATGAGCCCTGTGGTTTGCTACCAAGAGCCCTTATCAGTATTTCCTTAGGAAAGGTTGTGCAACAGAGTCTTCTTTTATATCCTAATGATTTTATGACATTACTTATAATACCCAGTTTAAGTGCTTAGACTCTGCTGTTAGGATATTTAACACCAAATATTCTTTGATAAGTTCAGTGACTTCTTTGGGATGATTTTAATAGAGTCTGACAAAAATGTAGATCTGGATCCTATGGAGTTCTTGTCATGAGCGTGGAAGCATCTGACTCACTGGAGAAGATGGGGATCAAGTAAATCATGCTATGATTTCCTCCTCCCTCCTCATCCCTCTTTGTACTACCAAAGTAAAGCCTTTTCACTAAGCAGAATCAGGTTACAGTAATTCCTGAGAGCCTTCTTACTCCTCAGATATTATATGTGGTTTTGTTGTTGTTGTTCAGTTGCTCAGTTGTATCTGATTCTTTGTGATCCCATAGACTGCAGCACGCCAGGCTTCCCTGTCCTTCACTTTCTCCAGGAATTTGCTCAAATGCACATCCATTGAGTCAGTGATGCCAACACGTGGTTTAAGTTACAACAAAACTGGGCTATAAGACATTTGAAGGCAGAGTCATTGACCTTTACTTCCACACCCCCTGCAAGTCTTTGCACAGAATTAAAATGTTAGATAGATACTTAAAGACTGATTTATTGTTCAGTAAAATCTTGCCTTCTCTGGTGACCGTACCTATAAAACAATAAATATACTAATGGTCTTTTTTGTCCCAAATGTTTTGTTTCCCTTTAAAGTAGATGTGTGAATATAGTGGTTTGCAATGGCAATGCAAAAATTTGAATTTTAGGTATTTTCTTTTTATAAACAATCAGATTTGGAGAAAGCAATGGCAACCCACTCCAGTATTCTTGCCTGGAGAATTCCGTAGACAGGGGAGTCTGGCAGGCTACAGTCTGTGGGGCCACAAAGAGTCAGACATGACCAAGCAACAAACACACACAGATATTTTCTGCTCGTGTGGTCTGTAAAATCTCTCCCAGCTCTGAAGATTTGGAGATCTAGAAATCAGATCATGCCCAGGGAGCTTCAGAACTTGCTAGGGTTCCCTGGTTTTCTGATGGCTGGTGTCCGTTTCCTATGAGAACCCCTGCACCAGCGCTGCTGTCTGCTTTGGCTGTGATTGGTTAGAAGCGTTCTCTCTAAGTGCTCAAAATGCTCTGCAGGTTTCTCCCCCAGGAACCAGCTATCTTGTGGTGTGTGCATGTATGTGTGTGTGTGTGTGTGTGTGTGTGTGTGTGTGCATGCGCACAGATGCACATATAGGCCATGCATTCTTAGTGAGGGCAATATCTCCCCAAGGAGTATAAAATTGGCTCTTCAGGGGTGAAAAATCTTCCCCCTCTTATGTAAAGCACAGATACACGCAGCATATAAACAGATTGTATATCTGTGGTATTAAATATTCATGGGGAGGAGGTTAGTGAGGAAAACATTTCTAAGAAGTCTCCTTAGAGGAGGTGACAATGAAAAGCAGAGTTGAGAAACACGGAGACAGAGCAGATTTACTGACACATGGACGTGGACGTCCACACGTATACTACACATACACATGTGACTGTGAGGGGTAACAGATGCTATAGCAGATTCACCCAGAAATCTGGCTTGGTGGCAGGAGCAGGACTGAATTCTGTGTTCTTTGTGACACTTTCTGCAACTAAGAGTCTTCCTGCCTGAATGGCCATTCTCATTTTAACTGGCAGACACTGCAGTTAACACAGCATACAATCTTCACATGCAGATAATCCATATTCTCTGTCATTCTCTGGAAAAGCTGCCTGTTAGGGATGAGCTGGGTCAACAATTCATTTCACCAGGATCTGCTGAGCCCCTCCTCGGTGGGAGGGTGGCAGCATCTCCCATGGGGAGTGCAAAGATGGAGAACCAACCAGGGCCCTGAGTCAGGGACCCCCAAGTCAGGGTCAGAGTGAGGGATGGAACTTACAAGTGTAAGCACCCTAGATCTTGTGGAAGGATGGCTAATGACTTGAATAGCCCAAGACAGGGGAAGAGGCTTGCCTCACATCCTCTGAAACCCTGAATCCAATTTTCTCTTCCATCAGTACATTTTATCAACCTTGTAATGAGGTCTGTCTTCCCTCTTGTTAATTATTTTTGTTATGATCATACTTTTTTTGGAAGTAGGTGATATATGCAAAATCCATAAAATAAAAGTCAAATTTTTAAAAATCTTGTTTAAAAAATCGCACAATTTCAGTTAATACTTATATTTGACCAGACTGTCAAGTGTCTGTGTTCAATCCCTCATACTCCATCTCATGAACCTCCTTTGCCATTATCCTGACCCTCTGTTCATCTTCATCCCTGCCTGCTACCTGGATACTGTATTCCTAACTCTCCTTAGAAAACCTCTGGGAGGCCGCAACAAATCCCAGTGCCTGGCCTCGCTCTGGACTAATTAAATCAGAATCTCTGTGGCTGGGGCTTGAGCTTCAGTGTTGCTTTCATGCTTCCTGGGAGATTCCAAACTGGGCATCCCTGGTTTAATCCAGTGAATCCTCAAATGACTGCACGTGGGAACCTTCCAGAGAGCTTCTGAAAAATACAAGCCCCTAGGCTCCACCCAGGAACTCTGGTGTTGGAATAAATCTGTTTTTATTGTTGCCTTCATGCCAGACTTTCTCAGCCCCCGATGCACCCTGTTCTTTGCTTGAAATGCTCTTCTTCTTCTTTCCCCTTCCCCTTCTTAGAAACCAGCTCAGGATTATGTTATTTTAAAGAAACCCCCTTTTGACTGACACAGACTCTCCTGCATCCCATGGGCTCTTGTAGCCTCTTTCTCGTTTAATAGAATATGGATTTGCAGTACTAGCTTTATGTGTGATTAAAACAGGTGTGATTTCAGGGACACAAAGAAAAATCTTTGCGTTTTTCCAAGTGGTGCCGCTGCCCCTGGGAGACTTAAATGGTTTTCATACTTTAGTGTGAGTGAAGCATCTGAGTCAGATGTGGGGGGAGGGTGGGGGAGAAGCAGAAGAAGACAGGACCCCAAAGGTGGGGTGAGGGAGGTGCCGTGATGGTGAAACAGACGTGCCTGTGCTGGGTTGCTGAGCGGCTGCCCTGCACTGGGATGGAACAGGGGGTGAAGGGCATGGTCCCTGCTTGCTCCCTGTGAGGTGTTTAGCAGATGAGCCGCAATTTCAGCAACCCCCTCACGGGGCTGCTGCAAGGATTACATGAGTTCAAGTTTGCCAAGTGCTTCAAACAGTGTCTGGCACGTGGTGAATGCTGAACAGAGCTGGACTGTTATTAGTGTGTGGCTTTGTCCATGACCCTGTGCCGCTCTCCCGTCTGCAAAGCCCCGTGGCATTTCTCACTGAAATCATCCGGCCTTTACTCCTTCAACAGACACTTCTCTCTACGTTTCATCTTATGTCAACAAAGCTTCACTGAGCACTTTCAGCCTCCAGGTGGTCGCCACACTGGGCTCAGAAATAACAAAATGAATCAGGGTATCTGCCCTTGATCAGATGGAAAATGCTAGACTCCTTCCATATCTGCAGGACGCTGGGAGATGGAGGGAGCCGGAGCCAGAAGGAAGGCTGAAGGAGCGGATCACAGAGCCTCTAAGGGGAGAGCCACTCCTTCAAGCCAAAGGGGGTTGGGGGAAGGCTTCATGGATGCCTGTATTTGAGGAGAAGTCATGGGAAGAGCAGGAGAAGGCAATGGCACCCCACTCCAGTGTTCTTGCCTGGAGAATCCCAGGGATGGCAGGGCCTGGTGGGCTGCCGTCTATGGGCTCGCACAGAGTTGGACATGACTGAAGCGACTTAGCAGCAGCAGCAGCAGCATGGGAAGAGCAGGGCTGGTTATATTAATACCAACAGGCCACGCTCTATCTCTTTGCACCTAGATCTACGCTCAGGCATCACCTGCACTGTGGGTCCTCTTAGAAGCCCCACTTTATGGAGGGGGACACTGAGGCTTAGAGAGGTTGGTCGCCAACCCTCAGTGTCTCAGAGCCATATTCCTGTATGGTCTGCAGAGAGCAGTGAGGGATGGAGAAGACCTTCCAGGCAGAGGGAGCGGCGGGCAATGTGACAAGGCGTGAGAGTGTAGGGCATGGGGTGAGGGTGGGGGTGCCCAGGGAGGAACATTTTGCTTATGCCCGGGAGATGAGGAACATCTCCACTTAGAAAGCTTGGTTGTCTAGATAATAGATGTTCTAAGGTTTGGAGTCACTTACAGTGCTTGGGCAAGATGTGGGCTACCCCATGCCATGTCGGCCATTAATCCATTCATGCTGGGGGCTGGGGAATCAGGAGGGTTCTGAGTTGGGTGGTGGGGTGGTGGCGAGGCACTCTACAACGATGCCTGACCCACCAGCGCAGACATGTCAATACTTGAATAACTGGTGTGGCCTGAATATCTGCTCTGTTTGCAATCAAGTCACAATAGTTCTTGAATATAAGAAAGAGTTATTATTTTTGTTATTTTTGTTATAATCATCACTCGTTTTGAGTGTCCTTAAAACTTTTGGGGGGAGTTGGTGGGAACAAACTCAATAATATGAAATTAAGGGCTCATTTTAAAAGCCTTTCTAAACAATTAACAGCTACTATCTCTGCTTAGCTTTGAATTACGGAGACCTCAGAGCTGTTGACCCTGACTCTCCCCTGTGGATGGGAGCAGGGGCTGCTTGCAGGTTGCATTAGAAGCCCATCCTTTAAGGGGTCAGAGTTGTCCCTCCCCCTTCTTCTGAAGGATGATGCTGTCGTTCTTTTTTAATTTTAATTTTACAGAACCCATTTCTACAGTGACTACTTTATGTTATCCTTACAACATCCTTCTGATCCATTTTGCAGATGTAGAAACTAAGACTTCCCCCACACAGCTGAGAATTAGCCCAGCTTGATAGGGCAGGTCAGCAAACCAGAGCCAGGTGGCCACTGGGCAGCTCGATGGCGACCTGGGTGTGGCCAGGGGGCCAGGGGCCAGGTGAGGGTCCGGAGTGTTGAAGTCTTCCCAGAGGCTATACCAGACACAGCCCTTGAAAAAGGAACTGATGTGTCTGGGGAAGCTTCCTTTTCTTTCCTTCATCTCTGTACCCAACAGTTCTACAGATGGAGAAAAGTAAACGCTTTCCTCCTTCCATCCAAATCAGTCTCTAGCAGTGACTTCCAGAAGTAGTGGTATATTCGTTTTCTATTGCTGTGTAACAAGTTACCATGAACGTAAGTGGTTTAAACCAATTCATTTTTTTAATATCAGAGTTTCTGTGGATCAGGAGTCTGGCTGCTTCACTGGATCCTCTTTTCAGCATCTCACCTGGGGCTCAGAGTCCTTCCCAAGCCCTCACGGGGGTTGACAGAAATAGGACTGAAGCTCCCAGCCCCTTGGGGCTCCTCATGGTTCCCTGCCACATGGGGTCCACGTAGGCACTTCACTTCACAACAGCCTGCTCCTCCAAGGCCAGCAAGACAGTCTCTCTTCCATGAGATTTTTTTCCTGATTAAGTGAGGTCTGCTTCGAGTCTCTTTTGATGTGTAGTATAGTGTAAATGTTGTTATTCAAATTTTCCCCATGAGGAAACTGCCCTGCAGTCTCAGGGGGGTTCTGTTATGCTCCACTTACAGTAGTTGGGAGAGAGATATTAAACCTGCCATTATTCTATCAAACTTCATTCCATCGAACACCCATGGACCAACTCACATGGTTTTCTAAAACAAAAAGGGAACAACAGTCAAGATGGAAGTTTCCTTTTGTTTGCTTTACAGTTATATTTTTAGCCACTTCTTTAACTTGCTGACCCATTTGCTGGAATGGAAACTGGTAACTTAAGCATCAGTGGAAACCACTTTAAAAAATAATAGCCCAACACTGGTGCCACCTGCAGGGACACAAGAGGGTGAGGTTTTTAGAGGGGTGCAAAGACTCTTCCTGGTTTTGCTTGATCTTCATCATACCTTTTGTTTGTAAAACAGACTGCGGTCTATAAAGGATGTTTGTATTATTTTATCATTGAATTGTCCTAACAACTCTATTTCCAACCCCCAACTTTCCAGATGGGGGATGTGTTCAGGAAGAAACTCTGGGTCTTGGCCAAGATCACAGTGTATGTACAAAGGAGAACTGGGTTTCCTGCCTAGGCATTTACAGCCAAGTTCCCCACCTCCACTCCCCTCTCAAGAGCAAAGATGGATATATTGGGAGGGGGGAAATGTCATTGATGAAAGCTTGCAGATGTGAAATAAATCCCTTCCGGATCCACAGAAACACCTAAGACTTGACCCCAGAGCTCAGCCATCATCTTCTTGGTGAAACTCCTCAAACACTAGCCAAGGGCAGGTACTTTGCTACTGGCTCCAATCCTGAAGGCTGTTGTGACTTGCCCTGGGGGATACTTGGAGAATTTGGGTTTCTTTAATGAGATGCTTAGCTTGCTCAAGGTTTTTTGTGTATTTAATATCCATCACTTACAGAACAGGGCCAGGGCAGAGAATCCTTGTAGAGAGCAAGAATGACCTTTCTCATATTCCTATTCACTGAAGGCAGCACCCAAGATACTGGTCCAACAGTGATGTTAGGCACAGAAAAGGGATGAATCTAGAAAACTACTTCCATTGATCTACAGCTTAATCAGGCGTTTTTTTCTAATACAGTTTCCAAAGTCTCAAAGGAGCCCTGACGTTTTCCAGCCAAAATCATTCATTTTTCATAGAGGCAGTATCAGGAATTAGGATATTTACAGAACAATACACCTTCAACAGGATTCAGCAGGATGTTTGGGGCTAAGTATAGGAGAACCTGGAAGGGGGTCTCTGGGGACTTATGATTACAAGCAGGAGGGGGAGCACAGTCCACGTATAATGACACCTGGAAATAATCCTTGGTGGAAGGAAGAGTATTCAGAGTTCAAGCTAATTATACTTCTCGAGGTATGTGGGATCTTAGTTCTTCTACCAGGGATCAAACCCAGGCCCTCAGCAGTGAACGTGCAGAGTCTTAACCATTGGACTGCCAGGGAATTCTCCCAATCATCCTTGTATTGCCTCTTCCTCCCAAGATTTTCACAAGAAAGAAACAAGTTCAAATGGATGTCAAGTGTAGCCTAGGAAGGCAGACCAAGTCCCGCACCTACATCAATACTTCCAGATGGCAGAGCATTTCTAACCAGGTGGGCAAGAGATTAACATTGCTGCCTGGGAGGGGGAGCCTCAGCCCTCACTACCAACCCCCTGAACTCACAGCTGGGGCCCCGTAGACTGAGACTGGCCTTTAGCTTTCTCCCCAAGTCACTGCAGGTCAGACAGCCTCTGACCAGAGCTGGGGGGTGAAAGCACCCTGTAGAGCCTTGGAAGGGAGGGCCCAGAGCTGTGGCAGCAAGACTGTGGCCCCAGTAGGTCTGGAAGGCAGGACATCAAGCCAAGAGGTTTATTTTTGAGACTTCAGATCTAGTTGAATTTTCTTTGCTAGGTTGGGGATATTTTGGGGACCCATCACCCTTTCTTCTTTTATATTTCTCTCTTTCTGACACGGGAATGTCTATCCTATGCCTGCCCCACTCCTGTAGGTTGGAAGCACATAATTTTCCTGATTTCACAGATTCACAGCTAGATAAAATTTTGCCTTAGAATGAATCCTACCTGGAGTTGCTCTCATATTTGATTTAGATGATATTCAGATGAGACTTTGGACTTTAAACTTCAGAGTTGATGCTGCAAAAAGTTAAGAATTTTGGAGCTGTCTGGGTGGAATGAATGTATTTTGCATGTGAGAAGAACATGCATTTTGGAAAGCCAGGGGTAGAGTGTTATGGACTGAATTGTGCTGCCCCTCCTCAATTCATAGTGTGAAGCACTAACCCCTAACATGACTGTAATTGGAGATAGGACTGTTAGGAGGTAATTATGGTGAAGTGAGGTCATAAGTGCGGGTCACAAGTCCAGTAGAATTGGTAGCCTTACAAAATGAGAAAGAGATCTCTCCACCATATAAGGACACAGTTAGAAGACAGCCACCTACAAGCCAAGAAAAGAGCCGTCACCAGGAACTGGATCAGCTGGCATCTTCATCTTGGGCTTCTCAAACTCCAGAACTATGAGAAACAGGTTTCTTTTGTTCACACCACACAGTCTATGGTCTTTTGTATAACAGCCCAAACAAAGCAAAAGCATTCTGTGAATCCTCTTCCGGTCAACTTTTACCATCATCTAATAAATCAGTAAATCCTGCAGAGACTATAGGAATGTGTACAACATGTTGCTTTCTCCAGTGGAGACTCAGCTCAGCAGAAGAGGTAAGTGTGGACACATACACCCACAGCATCTGACTTTACAGGGCAGCAGACGATGATGCTAACTGTTGAATGCAGATGGATGAACAATGACTGCTGTCTGTCAGGGGCATTATCAGGACAAGTTTTGTAGAGTGAGAAGTGATGTTAGTAAAGGTCTTCAGGAAGCAAACTTTTTGCAGCGCTTCCTACGTACCGGCTCGGTTAATGGGGTCAAATGCCTGGGTGAAGTCCACAGTACCACTCATGTTGCTATTCTCAGCATCTGCCACTGGCTGCCAGTGGAGGAGTATCAGGTCTCCAGTTTCATGGCATCACTGGAACCACACTGACTTTCACGTAAGGCATGACTGCCACTGATATGAATGAGTAGTTCATGGAAAATGACTCAAGTTAACGCTGTTCTGGAATCGTGCACCACAACATGGCTCCAGACTGTCTGTCTCTGCACAGGCGTCCTTATGTTGGGGGCGCTCACAATTACTATCTCTTTGAAATCGGCACAATTAAGGGATGCCACCCAAGCTTGAGCTCCTGGCCACCATACCTGTGGACTGTAGAGGAGACAGCATCCTTACAAGGTTCTGTACACAATGAGTGAGCAGAGGGGGAAAATCTCAGCTCTAAAAATCAGAAAAGACCTCATGGCTTCAAGTATTTTCAGGTAGCAAGGAATTTGTTTTTGGATTCTATTTTTTGGAATTCACTAAATCATATGTGGAACCTCATACATATAAAAAAGATAAAAGGAAGGGAGCTCTGACTCACCCCCAACTGCAAGGGTCTCTGAAGCACATGCATAGAACACTCAAACTCCAGGGACCATGAGCCAAAATCTTCAGTTCAGTGCCTACTCTTTCTCATTGCAGATACCATTGCCCTTGAAGGCAGCAAAGTCCTTTCATCAAAATGGATGCTGAGCAGGATCTGTACTTGCCTGAGGTCACACAGCAACTCATGGGCCAAGATGAGACTGGAACCTGGGTTTCCTGACTCCCAGCCAGTGCTCTTCATCCTCTGGGTGGCTTTGTCCAATGCTCACAAAGACTGAGCGCTCTGTGTCTGCCCTTGAGACAGTCGTGGGGTCAAGGGTGGTGATTACTGACCTTACTGCCCTCGTATTATGACAATGCCTGAGCCACAGCTGCAGGGAACATTTGTAGGAATTAGAAGGAAAGGATTTATTGCACCCCAGTCTTCTCATCATTGAAAGCAAGGTATCATGAGAAACTCATTGAATTCTTCATAAGCGGCTTTGAGTGATGACTGGAAACAGAGGCACTCACCTCATGATTTGTTTCCTTAAAAGTCCATTCTTAGAATCCCATTGTGTGGGTAACCAGCCCCAGTGAAGGCAACAGGCCCCTGAAAGCCTCACCTGTAGTGAGTCCCAGGGGGAGGCCTCTTGGTGACAGTCGAATTGTGATTGGCTACACATGACGTCACAGTTTATGGAGCACACACACTTCTTTATCTAATATGTAGCCTTGACACAAAACTGTGTGTGTTTGAGCCGGGGGGCACTTAGTCCAAATGTCATTATCCCCATTTATCTGACAGAAGAAAACTCCAGAGTCACACATCTTGCCCAGAGTCACACAACTGGTTATGAGTGGAGGCAGGGCTGGGCTCCTTGATTTCTCCCCAGTGTCCTTTCTGCTTGAGTACAGTGAGACTAAGGACAGGCTGGGCCATGCGAAAGAGTGTTAGCATCCTGTAGCGGAAGATGGTAGAATCACAGGCCAGGAGGCCTGGAAGGTAAGGAACCAATACATTAATGATTCATCTGTTTTGGGGTTGATGCCAAGAAAAAAAATTAAATTTGGTGAGGGCTGTGCCATTCAGTTTCTGTACTAGTTTTCCTTTCCTGTACTGCTGGTCCATACTCTTTTAGGATCTCTTCTTGAAGGACAAGATTTTGTTCCTCTCTGTGAGTTAGTCATTCAAAAAACAGTTTTCTGGGGGCCTGGGATATGACTGGCAGTGAGCAAAGTAGGCAGGGTTCCAGGCTTCACGAGGCTTATGTTCTAGTGAATGAGACAAGACAGAAAGAAAGAGATTAAAAGCTATAGTCCATTTATATTATTGCAGAATACTTGCTATATTCCCCGTGTTGTACAAAACATCCTTGTACCTTATTTATTTTATACCTAACAGCTTGTATCTATTAATCCCAGACTCCTATATCTCCCCCCTCCCTTCTTTCTCCTAGAAATGGAGTGTAACTTTTAAAAGTTGTGAATCACTATATTGTACACCTGTTATTTACATGATATTGTACATCAACTAATACTTCAATAAATTTTTTTTAAAAAATATAAAGTGTTATGGAGGAAAAAGCAGGGGACTAATTTAGAGGAAGCAGGGGCATAGAGGAGCATCTAGGAAAGGCGATATTTTAGCTCTGAACAGAGGGCTTAGCCCTTATTAGGTGCTGAGGAAACATTTGGTGAATGAATGTATATGTGTGCATATAAGTGAAACTGAATAAGTGTATTCTCTTTTAAATAAGACATGCCCTCAGCCCACCTTGACCTCCCCATTGCCTCTTGGCCCCAGCTGGTCTATACCTAACTCTTCCATGTGGCTCTTCGCCCTCCCTCTGCCCTGTCATCCCCTAACTCCCCGTGGAGAGCTGAGTGTGGGAGCAGTGTGACCCCTAGCTACCTCTGGGGGATGCCACTATCACCCTCCCAGCAGGCTGTGATGAAAGTTACCTGGACAGGACCACGTGCTGTGCATGAATGCTTCCTGACTTGACCTCATGTATCAACTCCACCCCTACTCAGAAGTATAAGGGACATCACTCTATCAGTAACACTTAGGTGGCTTGGAGCATGACTATGTCCCCTTTACCAGGAGATATGGCCTTTTACAGCTTCTCAGTAAGAATGCCACTAAAGCCCTACCCAGCGATTCCTTTCACTCCTCCCTACCTGCGCTGCTATAGGAATTTTCCACTAGGTGAGGCTGGGCTGAGAGAGTCCCTGGGTAGAGGTCTGAGGATTTAACAGATTTATCAAGAATTATGGGCTCTCACTGAATATATGCTCAGCTCCTCTCTTGTATTGCTTTCCCATATTTCTCTCTGTCCCAGAATGTGCAGGCTTTCCCCTGGACAGTCCATAAAATTAGCCAGCCAGCCTCAGTAATTCACTTTATCCTCAAATTATTTCTCAGTTTTTCCCAAGGCTGATTCCATTTCTGGACGTGTCCTTATCCTTTGGAGTTCTTCCCAACTCCAATGGCTTGTCACTCAGACCAACTCCCAGATGAGAGATAAAAGTGTTAATCAGTGCAGAAAGCTAATCATTGATGTCTTAAATGTCCCTTATTAAAACCACTCAATCTACACGGCCAGGCAACCTGAGACAGAGTGGACCTGGGTCTGCGTCTCCACATGTGAAATCTCTCCTGAGCTTTTGTGGATATAATGTCATACACTCATCCACTGAAAGAACTGGAAAAGCCTTAGAGATGGACTAGCTCAGCTCATAAGGAAACTGAGTCCTGGGCGGGGGCAGGAGGGGCTTCCCCCAAGCCACCCAGACGGATAGAATGGGGCTGGGACAAGAACCAAAGCTGCTGCTGGGTCTGTGGTCTGGCTTTCATTGTTCCAAGCTGCTACTTGTGTGGCCACCTCATCTCAGATTTGAACTTTTCCCCTTACACTCCCTCTCGTTGGCCCCATCTCCCAGGGTCCTAGATCAGAGCCTCAGACTCACCCTTGATTGCTCTCAGTGTTCCATCAGACAGCAAGGCTTCCATCAGAGTGGTCCCCTTTCCTGACACCCATCAAAGCTGAACAGGCAGGCCTTCCCTGTGGTCCCGTGGCTAAGACTCTGAGCTCCCAATGCAGGGGGCCTGGGTTTGATACCTGGTCAGGAAACTAGGTCCCACAAGCTGCAACAAAAGCTTCCTTCCGCATGCCGTAACTAAGGCTCAGCGAAGCCAAGTAAATAAATAAATAATTTAAAATAAAAAAGCTGAACAGCTATAGTGAGGTACACCCCCCCCTCCGCAATGGCCCATGGTCAGAGAAGCCTCACTGTATTGCATCTGGTGTCACCTGCATTCAGAAGACAAATGTCCTACATGGTGTGGCCTCTGCAAACAAAAACATCGACTCAGATTTGCCCACTGCTTCAGATTCTCCCTGGTTGTAAACATAAGCCTTTAAGAAATGAGTGTTTATAATAGAAGCTGCAGTATTTAATTTGTTGAATTAAATGTTTCACCTGCTGTGGCTCCCTACTGCATTTTTTGAAGTCCAGAGTATTTTTAGAAATTTCAGAAATTGCATAGGACAAAAAGGTTCTACTTGTCTAATAAGTAAAAGCTTACAGTAGGAAATTGCAATAAAATTAAAAATGAAAATAAGGACTCTCAAGAATATAAGATCAAGGAGTGTGTGTTTCAAATATGAGTGTGAGATTCTTGGAATTAAGGGGGAAAAAAGAAAGCAACATCGGTTATAGAATTCTCTTTTTGAAAGTGGAAGAAGCCACCTAAATAAAATTCCCTAACACTGAATTACCTTGAAAAATAATTTAGCTTTTTTCTATTTATGAAAGTAATGCATGTAGAAAATTTGGAACAGTTAAATATATAGACTATCACTAACAATCCACCACCCAAAGATAATTTCTGATAGCTTTTTTTTCTTTCTCTCTCTCTTTTTTTTAAAATATTTGGATCATATAGCCCAGTGTTCCCCACCATTTTTGACACCAGGGATGAATTTTGTGAAAGACATTTTTCCAGGGACCAGGGCAGGAAGTGGAGATGGTTTGGGGATGATTCAAGTGCATTACCTTTTTTGTGTACTTTATATCTGTTATTATTACATCAGCTCCCCCTCAGATGACCAGGCATTAGATTCTGGAGGTTGTTGTTTAGTTGCTCAGTTGTGTCCAGCTCTTCTGTGACCCCGTGGACTATAGCCTGCTAGGCTCCTCTGTCCATGGTATTTTCCAGGCAGGAATACTGGAGTGGATTGTGATTTCCTCCTCCAGGGGATCTTCTCAACCCAGGGATGGAAGCCTCCTCTCCTGCATCTCCTGCACTGCAGGGAGATTCTTTACTGCTGAGCCCTCGGGAAAGCCCTGGAGGTTAGGGACCCTTGATATAGCCTATGCATTTAACAGTGTGCTTTAGTCACAGCGTTATATCACTCGAATTTTCCCTGAACATTAAGTATCTTTAGTGGCACTGGGTCCTAAGGCCATTTCTCAAATGATACTTTATGTGGTGTGTGGGGAAACACTGAGGAATATAATAATATCACCAACTGTTTAAAAATAGTAAATGCAGTTGAAAGCTTTGTGTGATGATTTCTTCCAGTGACAGCTGGCAAAGACTGAGGCCATGACATTAAAATAGAATTTAGTGAGGGTGATTTTTACCACTGCTAATCTAGTGTGGTAGAAGTGTTTAATTAACTCTTGGCAATGCACGGTGATTCCAGACCAGGCAGAAAGCTGGAGGGGTAGACAGATTGCATACAGCCCTGAGCATGTCTTCCCTAAATACCCCTTTCCAGAGGGACTCTCGATTCAAAGCTTCTTTAAGGTTTTGAGTCAGGGAGTTGGGTCTTTAAGATACTAAATAATGCTTCAGTGAACTGAGAAGGAATGTGACTTGCTTAGAGGGATCTCTTCTATTCAAAGGGTCATTTTGGACTAGGAAAAGGGGTGAATACAACTCCTCAAAATATTGGCTATATTCCCCATGTCGTACATACCATGCATCCTTGTAGTCTGTCTTACACCCAGTAGTTCGTACCTCCCTCTCCCCAACTTTTAGCCCCCCTCCCCCTTTCTCCTCCTTACTGGTAACCACTACTTTATTCTCTGTGAGTCCGCTTCCTTCTTGTAATGGTCACTAGTTTGTTGTATTTTGTAGATTGCACATGTAAGAGATATCATACTGCATTTGTTTTTCTCTGACTAATTTCACTTAATGCCCTCTCCTCCAAGTCCAGCCATGTCGTTGCAAATGGCCAAATTGCATTTCTTTTTATGGCTGAGTAGTATTCCGTTGTATATACACACCACATCTTTTTAATCCAGTCATCTGCTGATGGGCACTTAGATTGCTTCCCTGTCTTGTCAATTGTTAAATAATGCTTCCATAAACATTGAGGTGCATTTTTTAAAATTAGTGTTTTCCTTTTCCCCCCAGGAATGGGATTGCTGGATAGTTCTATTTTTAGTTTCTTGAGGACCCTCAAACGTTTGCCCAAGATTACAAAGCTAGTAACTGGCAAAGCCAAGTAATATTCCTAAGACCAAGAGCTGACCTTCTTTTGTATGTAACCTTCCCACGCTCTGCATCTTCCTGAAAACATCAGAGCTGTGGCAAATCCCGGGGAGAGATGCTGAGTGGAGACTCAGAGGGCAAGTCTTGCACCCAGAACAGTACCTAATACATTATTAATACTTAATATGTGTCTAGTGAGTGAATGAAATGAACTACGCACAAAATAATTCTAATGAGAATGACATAAAAGGGTTTCCAGGGAGGGTGGGATCTGAGTTGGTATTTGAGAGTGAAGACCTAGGGAAAATGCCATCTAGAAAACACAAAGGGTACAGATAACAGGACAGATATAGCAAAACAAGTCACTTGGTGGGCAAGTGATTTGCCTGAAGGAGTGAGGAGGCAAGGAAAGGTCCTGAAAGGGGACTATTGATAAATCTGAGAAGGGAGGGCCTTCTTTGGCAGTCCAGTGGTTGAGACTTCCATTGCAGAGTGCATGGGTTTGATCCCTGGTCCAGGAATTAAGATCCTGCATGCTGCAAGGCACAGCCCAAAAATAGAAGAAAAAAAAAAAGTAGGTTAAATCCCTACCTTATACAAAAGCAAATGCAAAAAATAAAGTTGTAAAAGTACTAGAGAGAAAAATCCAGAAAATTTAAACAACAACAAAAAAAGAATTCCCTTAAAAAAAAAAACACACTAAGGGGAGAGAGTGGGGCCCCTGAGAAGCAACCCAGTAGATTTTGTCCTATTGTCAGTGAAAGGTCATCAGGGGGTTTGAATACGGCTTCTGAAGGGCCAAGGGAACAACTTAGAACATTCCAATATATCTGTCCGTTTTTAATATTACAGGTGACAGAAGAAATGAACCACAGCTGGACTGCAGATCTGGGGGAGTTTGCTGGCTTGGCAGCAAGAAAGTCATCTTTCTGAAAGTCACATAGCCACTGTGATTCATTATAGCTTGCATGCAGCGATAGCAATGACCGTATGCCGGTCCGTAAAACTTGCAGTGGCGTTTGATAAAAATGAGGTTTATAGTTCATTGATGAAGCCTGAAAGGCTGTCCCAGAAAAGAGGCATGCAAAATCCAAAAACCCACAGGGTCAGAAATGAAGAATGGAGACAATGCTCTAACCCCTGCTATTCAAGGGTAGAATAAAAGCAATTACCCAACCTGTTTATTTGAAATAAATATTTATTACAGATATTTATTATCAATCATCGTATTGCTTAAGCACAGCTTCCTTGCAAAAGACAAAGCTCTGAGAGGAAGTAGCTTCCTCTTTTGATATGTGGGCAGATGTATTTAAACGACACTGCCCATTCAGTCAAAAGTCAAGTGAGCGTGGCAGTACCATATGTACCTTGCGTACACATGGCACGCTTATAATTAAAGCCCCTTGTTATTGCTGTTTTCCTAACTGCCTTTCATTTCTTCTAGTTATTTTAGGAAAACTCATAGGTCTGAGCCACTACAATGTCCATCATTCATTTAAATGGAGTCACTTAAGAAATGATTCTTATTTTCATTTTTATATTTTCGATTTCTGTTTTATTTTGGAGTATAGTTGATTAACAACATTGTGTTAGTTTAAGGTGTACAGCAAAGTAATTCAGTCTTACCTTTACATGTATCTATTCAAGTTCTTTTCCCATTTAGGTTATTATGGAACATGGAGCGGAGTTCCCTGTGCTATGCAGTAGACCCTGTTGGTTATCTATTTCATTTATTTTTTTGGTCATGCCGTGTGGCATGTGGGATCTTAGTTCCCCAACCAGGGATCAAACCTCTACCCCCTGCATTGGAAGCACAGAGTGTTAACCACTGAACCACCAGGGGAGTCCCGGTTGTCTGTTTTAAATATAGCAGTGTGTACGCATCAGTCCCAAACTCCCAATCTCAATACTGAGAGTCACTAGACTTGATCCCATGAAAGGTAAAATTGTAAGATGATGAACCAAAAGTACTAAGGAGGGATTATTTGAAATTTCCAAGCTGCTTGATATGAATGAACTCTTTACACATACATGAATTTTTTTAAATTTTTTAATGTTTTAAAGTTTATTTATTTTAATTGAAGGATAATTGCTTTACAATATTCGTTTGATTTCTACCATACATGGGCATGAATCAGCCATAGGTGTACACATGCCCCCGCCCTCGTGTGCCTCCCTCCCACTCGCCACCCTTCCCCACCCCTCTAGGTTGTTGCAGAGCCCTGGCTTGAGGTTCCTGAGTCACACAGCAAATTTCCATTGGCTCTCTATTTTACATATGGTAATGTATATGCTTCTGCGCTGCAGTCTCCACTCATCTGACCCTTGTCTTCCTCCCCACTGCCCTTGTCCACAAATCTATTCTCTACATCTGTGTCGATGCTGCTGCTGCTGCTAAGTCGCTTCAGTCATGTCCGACTCTGTGCAACCCCATAGACGGCAGCCCACCAGGCTCCCCCGTCCCTGGGATTCTCCAGGCAAGAACACTGCAGTGGGTTGCCATTTCCTTCTCCAACGCATGAAAGTGAAAAGTGAAAGGAAGTCGCTCAGTTGCGTCCGACTCTTTGTGACCCCATGGACTGCAGCCCACCAGGCTCCTCCGTCCATGGGATTTCCCAGGCAAGAGCACTGGAGTGGGGTATGATCGCCTTCTCCGGTGTTGCTGCCCTGCAAATAGGTTCATCAGTACCATCTTTCTAGGTTCTGTATATATTATTTAATATACTATACTTGTCTTTTTCTTTCTGACTTACTTCACTCTGTATAATAGACTCTAGGTTCATCCACCTCATTAGAACTGACTCAAAAGTGTTCCTTTTTACGGCTGAGTAGTATTCTATCATATGTGTGTACCATAGCTTCTTTATCCACTCATCCGTTGATGGACATCTAGGCTGCTTCCGTGTCTTAGCTATTGTAAATGGTGCTACAGTGAACATTGGGGCACATCCACACACATGAGTTTCTTAAATGCAAGCATCTATGTTTACATGTTCCTTTAAATCCTATTTTGAAAGTAGAAATGGCATATATAGTGTTACCTACTTATCTGAGTTTGCCCAGGGCTTTGCCAGTTTTAAGCTGTGAAGGCTCTGGAATACCCTCAGTGATGGGCAAGCTGGGATGGCTGGTCACCCTACACATTCAATAAGCAAGTGTACAAAAAATAAATCCAGATGGGAGATGGTGAGAATGGAAGGATGCTGTCCTAATCTCCCACCCAGAAGTAAACACTGTTTCCCTGGACACATAGAACACATCAGTGGCACAGTATTTATCGTTTATTCATTCTTCCTTATATATAATTTATCATTTTTTTAACAATAGCAATTTATTATATATTAAACATAGCAGTGATTATGATTATTATATTCATTTATTCATTGGTAGCTAGAAGCTGGAAACACTTCTGTTGATTAGACCCCTTCCCACATACACGATCTCATTTGAACTCTAGTTGTCACTCTGAAAGGTGGACAGGGCAGGGGGCAGAGGTCGGGTACGAAGGCAGCTCCCGCTTTTAAGGGAGCACCTAGACCAGAGTCTAGAATTTCTGATTCCCTGTCCACTGATTTCCACTGGTCATTTTTATTCCCTTTGGGACATCCAGGCACTGATCCTTCCTTCACTTCCATAATGTAGAGAAATAGGTCATTTATCACTTACAACATACATTAATCCAAATACTTTGAAACACCTTTTAGTTTTACTGATTACCTTCTGGGCGAGGGTGTTAATGGTACTAATCCCCATTTCACAGGAAGAGAAATGAAGGCTCCAGCTCCCCTGGTTTAGGTTATCCAGCACTTACAACTTGGAGACTGACAGTTAAAATACTATCTTGTTCTTTTTGATTTGGCATAATTGGATGTTTGGTACCTTTGAAGATATTTTATAGATCAACAGCATGACTCTGTATATATGTAAAAGAAATGTCTAGGGACTGCCCTAGTGGTGAGACTTCCCAGTGGCTGAGACTCCATGCTCCCAATCAGGCAGCCTGGGTTCAATGCCTAACCAGGGAACTAGATCCCACATGTGACAACAAAGACTGGGCACAGCCTAATAAATAAGTAAATTAAATGTCTAGATTTCTGGAGACCCGCAAAAAGCAAAAGCTTACCTGTCCAGTGAGAATCCAAGATCATCACTGAAGAAGCTGATGGTGCACTGGGGCTGCCATTGATGTGTGTTGGCCATTCCCCGTTGACCTCACACAGATTGCATCTTAACTTTGGCACAAAGCCTTTGGTTTGAGTTGCACATGGAATAACAGGAACCACATCTTAGAAGCTGGTTTGTTCCTAGCACCTAAGTTGTTTTCTGTTTCGTTAAAACTGTTTTCTTTCATCTTTCGTGTTCTCCTGTGTCTGCTTCGCAACAGGCCAGTGGGCTTGAGTTTGCTAACGTCTCAGATGCACAAGTCAACCTGCTCTCTGCATATGTATCACCAAAGCTGTTTTCTTGGTCATCCTTAAGTCCCAAGTCAGAGCCTTTTGGAGGCACAAGTGCAAGTATCCAAGGTACATCAGAGGGGTTCCCTTGATTGTTCCTTTCTCTTTTGTCCCGTCTCTTTTATTTTACCCTGTTGGCTTAAATTATAAATAGATGATCGGTGTGACAAGTCAGACCCTGAAGATATATATAGATCCAGATCTTTTGGCCAGAATCCTGAAATTCAAAAATCTCTGACACCTGAAGGTTCCTTTGTAAATTTGTGGCTAATTAATTTGGAGGCAGAACTGACCTAAATTTTTGGAGGCTGTTGGTGGTCTCTATGTGTCCCACTTTTTGCTGCAGAAGGGTTAGTGGGCTTGATTACAGGGTGGTGCCGAGAGGCTGCTGAGGATGGGATGGGATGTGTCCTGTCACCTTTCTACATGCCAGAATACTAAAGATTTTAAAACATACCTGGCCAAAGGGTTTCAGATATTTCCGTCTGAGAACCATATATAAAGAAACTATGAAGACTCCACTTTCCTTATCCCTCCTATGCCTCCTACTGGAGAAAAACTGATATTATCAGTGTTAAGGTGGGACTTCCCAGGTGACGCTAGGGGTAAAGAACCTGCTTGCCAATGCAGGAGGCGTAAGAGACACAGGTTTGATCCTTGGATTGGCAAGATCGCCTGGAGGAGGGCATGGCAACTTACTCCAGTATTCTTGCCTGGAGAATCCCATGGACAGAGGAGCCCGGGGGGCTATATATAGTCCATAGGGTCTCAAAGAGTTGGACATGACTGAAGCGACTGAGCACAGATTGCAAATATCAGTGTTAAGTGCTGCCGCCCCCCCCCCCCCCCCGCCTCACACATACACACACACACATTTGTCTTTCAAAAACAAAGCCCTGTATATGTGTTTTTATGTATCACAGGGCTTTTTTTTTTTTTTTTTTATAAAAAAAGGGATCATACTACTCATGTCACTTTGTGACTTGCATTTTTTTCCCATCATGAAATTCTTTGCAGGATAAGACATAAGACTCCAATTCACTCTCTTTACTAGCTGTAGACTGTGGCATTAAATTTGATCGTATTGCCCTCTAGTCAACCATTCTGCTTTCAATGGGCATGTTGTTAGCAGTAGTTTGCTTTTGGCGATAAGTATTCATGATTATAAAAGGACAACTTACCAACAGAAATTAATTCATTTTCCCTACACTGACATGTTGGTTGGCCAAGAAACCTTTTCTTTCCACTATGCGGTAGAAACCTTGCTAGTGGTTCAGTCGTGTCCAACTCTTTGCAATTCCATGGATTGGGACCCACCAGGCTCCTCCATCCATGGGATTTTCCAGGCAAGAATACTGGAGTGGGTTGCTATTCCCTTCTCCAGGGGACTTTCAGGAAGAAAACTGTGTTTGTTTGGTTTAAAAAAAAACACTTTTGATATAGTTTTTAAAGCTTCAGCATGTTGGCTTTCTTGTTTTTCTGTACTTCTCTGTGTAAGCTTTCCATGTCCCAAGCATTGCAGGCAGGCAGGTGGCCTGCTCTACACAGCAATGGGCACCAATGTGGCACCTTCAGAAAGCTGAGGTCACGTCCCCAAGACTTGTTAGGCTTCCATAACTTCACCTCTCAGGAGAGGGTCCAACCTCTGACCAGCACCTGCCCCACTCCAGGCAAAGAGGCAGGGGGCTCTAGGGGAATGAGGCCTGCACGGGATGATACGTTCAGTGACTCTCGGCTCTGCCGGCTCCTGCTGGCCAAGCCGCATCATGGAATTTCAATCAATAATTTAAGCCTGGCTCCAGTTTCAGCTGCAAGGTTTGCTTTCAGCTCCAGGCTGCCTTTGTTGTATGCATGCAGGTCCCTCTCCTCTGCTCAGGGTCTGGAAATTTGGCTGAGATTCACTCACATTTCTAGAACCCAGTAGGGCCAGATTCCTAGGTACAAGAGTAGAGTTTTGTTTTGTTTTGTTTGGTAAGAGGAGTTATGGGAAATCTAGGTGTGCAAAAATGTACTTTTTTTAAACCCAAAAAGGAAAGCTGGACATCACTGTTCTAGATCATGGACCGTGAAGGTCTTTGCACTGTTGCTGTGTGAGGCCTTTGTACGTCCAAAGATTCTGAAGACCAGCCTTCTCCAACACTGGTAGACATGAATCACCTGGAGTTTTTGCTGGAAATGGAGTCTAGGGTTAGGAGGTCTGGGGTAGTTTCTCAGAATCTACATGCCTCCCAAGCTCCCAGAGGAAGCTGATGTTGCTGGTCCGTGGGCCTAACTAACTGTGAGTTAGGCTGCAGACAACCTAGAATTTCCTTCTGTGAAGACAGTTGTTCCCTTGAGGGCCGCTACTGGAGTTCTGTGGGAAAGACAAGCCATTCTTAATGGGACTCGGTTGAGGGTTGGGTGCATGTTCATTCCCCTGAGGGTTGGCGTCGTGAAAGTGAAAGTCACTCAATCATGTCCAGCTCTTTCCTACCCCATGGACTGTAGCCTCTGTCCATGGAACTCTCCAGGCACGAGTGATGGAGTGGGTTGCCATTCCTTTCTCCAGGATATCTTCCCAGCCCAGGGATTGAACCCAGGTCTCCTGCATTGCTGGCAAATTCTTTACCAGCACCGTATTCTAGCTGTAATTTTGTAACTGAACAGGACCCGATGGGGCCTTCTCAGGACAGGCCTTCCCTCACATCCTCTGCTTTACCTCCCTGAAGTATCTAGATGGCAGTACTTGAGGCACATTTCCTGAGTTGTCTTGCGGATGTGAAAACACCCTCCCCACCAACAAATGGAAGAGGTTAACTAGTTGATAACCACGACCACATAGCCCCAGGCCTCCTAGAACCTAAGGACTGATAATGTTCACCCTTGTTACACCACTCTGTTACCTCACCATCAGCCAGTTAGAGAAGTGTGCACGAGCTGATCACAGACCCTGCGACAGTCCCTGCCCCCACCTGGCCCTTAGAAGTGCTTTGCTAAAACCCTTAGGGGGCTCAGAGCTGTTTAGGGCCTGAGTCACTTCGCCTCCTTGTGTGGCCCTGCAGTAAACCTTTCTCTGCTCCAGACTCTATCGTCTCAGTTTGTTTGGCTTCATGAACATGGGGCAAATGGGGCCCCATGTACATGGGGCACATGAACTTCCATTAACAATTTCTGGAGAAGGACCAGATGTGGAGTCATAACGTTAGTCTTATTATCCATCTTTTCAGGGCACTTGCATGTACAGTACCTCATTTGATCTTCACAGAGAACTTGAATCAGGTGAGCAGCTGTTATTTTCCCAAGTTACACTTGAGGAAGAGAGACCTTTGAGGCCAGTTCAAGCCATCTTTTATTCCCCTTTGGGTGAAACAACTGAGAGAGGAAATGGCATGCTCAGAGCTAATTCCAGAGCTGCAAATTCGACAGAGCAAGAAAGTCTTGGATAATCACATCCTCTGCTCACATCACATTGTTCCTAAGATCTTGTTTCTCTTCAGCCCCACCTTATGTCTCCAAGACTGTGGTCTTTGCAGATAAACTATATTTTTGAACAACTAGAATGTTATATCTGGCCCTGAACTATGTCATGAAACAGAAGAGAAAAATAGTCATTCTACTATGACTTAGTAAAAAGAAATCCTGTTAAAGAGAGATGTGATAAAAGCCACTTGGGAGAACACAGAGGAAAGTGATGCTTCTTATTTTAGCTTTGGGCTTCCCCTGTCGGTGACTCAACAGTAAAAAATCTGCCTACAATGCAGGAGATGCCAGTTCGATCCTTGGGTCAAAAAGATCCTCTGGAGAAGGGCACGGCAAGCCATTCCAGTATTCTTTCTGGGAAAACCCCATGGACAAAGAAGTCTGATGGGCTACAGTCCAAAGGATTTCAAAGAGTCGAACCTGACTGAAGCGACTGAGCACATTTTAACTTTGCCCCATTTCTTCTACCTCTCCATCAAAAAGTTATTTGAAGGGGTTGATTCTAAACATTAGATAAGATCCAGCAGTCTATCTGCTGTAAATGGTTGCAGGCCATTGCTTAGCATCATCTAGTCTAAACATAGCCCAACAATAGCAGGTTTCCTTCCTTAGATAGGTTTTACAAGTAAAGGGAAGCTATTGTAACTTTAGCTTATCTTGGCTTATAATGGATATTGGGGGTTGGGGTGTGGAGGACATGGCATTACTACAATTTTTAACACACAGGTACAACAGTTCTATGTGATACCTTCAAATTAAATGGAAATACAAATGATATGCTTTGGTGACTGTCTACAGTGACATAAAAGTCCATGGATTGAGTGATCTCTGTTAGAGCTGAAAATGCTTCTTCACGTCCAGATGGCTGATTTGAAAGAGTGTCTCTGTGGATCTTAGTTGTTGTTGTTGTTGTTCAGTTGCTAAGTTGTGTCTGACTCTTAGTGACCCCATGGACTGTGGCACTCCAGGCTTCCCTATCTTTCACCATCTCCTGGAGTTTGCTCAAACTCATGTCCATTGAGTCGGTGATGCCATCCAGCCATCTCATCCTGTCGCCCTCTTCTCCTTTTGTCCTCAATCTTTCCTAGAATCAGGGCCTTTTCCAATAAGTCAGGTCTCAGTGTTAGGATGCAGAAGCCAAAAACTGGGGTTTTGTGGTACTTGTGGACTTGAGTACTAAGAAGCATTACACCCAATTCTGAGATGTACAGAAAAGATCCAGTAAAGGAGAAGAAAAACATCTGTAAAGAAAAGAAAAGCTTCTGCACCTCACTTATTTCAGAGTTATTTGGGAGCAGTTTTGTATCTTTATGATGGCCACTATCAATATTTTCTCCTAGGCACGTAGTGGAGAATTTGCATTACAGTTCTTCACAAGCAAAGGTCATTTATAATTTCTTGGTGCCCAATTAATACTGCTGAACAAGTGAGCATGGAGAGAAACAAAGAATTCAGGACTAGACATTGTCCAGTTATCCCTTCAGCTAATGGGCGAGGTTGCAGAAGGTGACACCAAGGCAATGACGTTCTCAAAGGCATATTACCCTGCAGAACATCTGGCACCAGCCCAGGGATTCTTGTGACTCCCATTGGCCAGGCAGAAGGTAGGATGGGCAACCTGTCTGTTGTAGCTAGAATCTGTGATGGAAAATATGATGGGTCTTGGAACGGTTCCCTTTTAGGGGAGAAATGCAGACCCCCATCTCAGATTGTGGCTTCCTGGGTGATGACCTGGACTCTTGTGTGTGTGGTATAATTACTGGGGTCAATTTGTTTTTTTATGGAAGTACAATAAATAGAACATTTCCTGCCTTAGGCTGCCATTTGGAAAAGCTTTTCATTTTCCCTTTGGGCCTCAGGGATTACAAAAGACAGACTTCTTTTCAATTATAGCTTGGCCTGAGCTTGAACGTGTAGCTCTGCCGTCAGCGAGCTCAGACAGACGATTTTCAAGGCAGAGACAATGGAATGAGGTCTCCTCGATGCAAAACCTGGCTCGGTTTCTGTGTCTGTAGCTGGAAGGCTGTTTGTAAACTGCCCCCCGCCCTGCTTTGAAGCAGGAAATACAATCATCTAGAATGACAGTCTTTACAATAAGTTCTGCAGGAGCTGGGAGCTTATGGGACAGAAGGTACTTGGTAAATAGAACGTTTTTCTCCAGCATGGTGGCAGAGAAGACCCTCCATCTGGGGCCATCGCTCCTTCCTGCTTCCACTCCACCCAGGTTCTGTCATTCTTGCCCTCCGCATATGACCAGGGCATCGTCTCTTGAACTTTTGCTACCTCCATGTGGGACAGGGTCTCGTTCAGCACTGCCCTGCCAGACCCAGCACCCAAGAGGCCCCCAGTGAAGATGCTGGTCCCGCTCCCCACACGGCCAGGTGACTGCACTTGCTTGGAGATGGAGCTAAAGCCTCCTACATGGTCAGGAAAGCTGGGAAAGCCAGACATGGGATTGATGGAATCCTGTGTTGCAGAAGAAGTGAAGTTTCCAGCCACTGTTGGCTAGAGGATGGTAGAGAATGGTGCCTGGGGCGAGGAAGGTAGCTGAGCACATCTGATCATGGGAGAGCTTCCGCCGAGAAGCAGGATTTCTGGACCCAGTCAGAGTGCTGTCACCTTCAGGGAGGACCTACCTGCAGAGCTCTGTGTGGACGGGCAACTGGGAAGACATCAGTTGGCGAGTGAAGCTCCTGTTTGTGTCTATGTTGACTTTAGATTCTGCAGACATCCAAAATGTGTTCTGCATTCCTTGAATGACTCAAGATGGTGCCCTTCTTCCAGGACAAGGACTGACGATGGGGAGGGACAGTAGCAGTGGGGTGAGGGGGAGAGGGTGGCTCTGATCCTAAGGAGTTTCCAGGTTAGTTAAGCAAACAGGGAGCCAGCAGAGCAGGGAGGGCCCCTCAAGTATCTCCTGAGACTCTGGTTCCCTGCATCTCATGTGGGTTCAGGGAGCTCTTTAGTCAGTTTTCTGTTTTACCATGTTTCTTAGAGGAGTATTGTCTATCCCTAATTTTAAGCACCAACAAGCCAGCCCTGGTTAAACATCAGAATCACTTTGAGAGTTAAAAAAAAAAATCACTTGGGTTCTCCATGTATACTAAGTCACTTCAGTTCGTGTCTGTGTCTAGCCTGCCAGGCTCCTCTGTCCATGGGATTCTCCAGGCAAGAAGACTGGAGTGGGTTGCCGGACTTGAGTTCTATCCCAGATTAACGAATCAGAATATCTGAGTGTGGGACCTGGTTGTGTCATGATTAAATGAATTTTAGGATAGGCTTTTCAAGCTTTATAAATCGTAATTTACTGACATAAAACACTAATTTTGCAAAGAATGTCCCAGAAGGGTCCTGGATTTACAGGACCCTGTTTAGTAAATCTCATAATTCAGATTTTATTTTAGTGCCACAAGTCTTTTAACCTGTCTTATTTGAGAGGTTTGGATAGATGAGAGCTCACTGAACCCAACTGAGAGGCCTGGTGACAGATTTTGTGATTTCTCTAAGTTTTGTGATATGAAGATGCTCAATTTAAAACCTTCACTCAGGGACTTCCCTGGTGGTCCAGTGATTAAGACTCCATGCTTCCACTGAAGGGGGCCCTGATTCAGTCCCCATGCCACACAGCATGGCCAAATAAACAAGTAAATAATATTTTAAAAAGATAATTGGCAAAATAATTGAAATTTAAAACAAATTTTTTAAAAAAACAACATGCAGACAGCCAGAGCAGAGGGCAGGATGTAGAACAGTGGCAGAATCTCTATTGTCACAGGATTCCAAACAGCATTCTTTTTGTCAGTGAATCAGTATTGAGATATACCCTCGTTCTGTATGACGATTATAGGTATTGTGGGCTCATTCCATGAATGAAGGGGGAATGGATGCATGATCAAAAGCTGGAACTAATTCCTAGAGCATCTTGAATAATAATTTAAAAAATGTCAAGGGAGGAAAGCAAAACTTTGACAGTGGGCTAATTAAGTTGAAGGCATGTTTCCTCCATTAGGACTGGTATCCTCTGGAGGAGGCTTAAGTAAGAAGACGTCGTCTTCAAATTAAACCCATGTGGGAAGGAGTTCTGTTTATTTGAGACTGTGGATTTGTATTGCTCTCTGGTTTTCTGCACTGTGGTGCATTTCTGAGGTGGAAGAATTCCAGTGTTAAGATCTCCTGATCCAAGCACGGAGAGCCGTAATCAGGCCTAAAGAATAACATAAGGGTCCCATCAATATTTGTGGCCAAGATTCCCGGATATTCAGAGAACACAAGGGCTTCCACTGGGCTTCAACAGAAAACTGCCAGGAATCTGTCACAGACCTGATCCCTCAGCTTCATCCATCCATCTTCCTGGAGTTACAAACCTTTGAGTCTGGTTCCTGAGCTACTTGAATACATTGTTTGGTGGTGGAACGTTGCTGTGCATTTGTCCATGATTGTACCAACAGCTAACCAAATACGAATCACTTTCTCTTTTCCCCTTCATGGTCAATGTGATCCTTCCCTGGCTTAGGAATACTCATCTCCAGCCAATGGACAGTGGCCATAGTTCTTCCTGTGTTGGCTTTCTCCATTGAATGTATTGCTCCACACCCAAAACCCTGGACACGGAGGTATTGTTGAATTTTTGTGGCATCAAAGAGAGATCTCCTGACTCTTTACTAAGGCATAGTGTTTCACAAATAGCGATGTTTGATAAGCTCTTCCTAAATGTTTGTCTTCTGTGCTCATGACAATAGCAAACATCATGTTTTTTACATATTGTCATCGAGTCATGAAACAGCCCTGCAAGGTAGATGTTTCTTGCCCCCAGTTTGTACAGAAGGAACCTGAGGGTAAGCGTGTATGTGAGTTATCTGCTGGATAATAAGCCACCCTAACTCAGTGCCTTTAAACAATGAAAGCATTTATTTTGTTCATGAACTTGCAGTTTGGCCAGGGCTTGGTGGGAATGACCCACTGGTTGTCATTTGGGACAGTTCAAAGCCTGGGAACTAGAACTATCTGAAATCTCACTCATTCACGTGTTTGGTGGTTGAGGGCACTTGTCAGCTGAAAACTTAGCTGGGGATGTCAGCCGGAACACTCCATGGTGCCTCTTCATGGGCTCTGGGCTTCCTCACAACATGGGGGCTGAGTTCCCAAAGAAGACACAGAGAGCCAGGCAGAGTCTGTGTCGCCTTTAATGACCCAGTCTCAGAAGTCACATACTGTGACAGTCTTCTTTTCATCTAAGCTGGCACAAAGGTCCACCCAATTTCAAGAAGGAAAATACAGACTTTTCCACTGGAGAGCCCATGGGACTGAAAATTGTACTATAGCCACTTTGGAAAAATAAAATCTGCCACAGTAGCTGTTTGATATCAGGGCTGGAATCTGAACCCAGATCTGCCCCCCTCTACAACCAGCCCTTCACACTGCACCACAGAACTCTGTGAAGTTAAGGACACAAGCCTGCCTCCAGGGCAGTAGAATGTAGTTGTGTTAAATATTACACCAATGTAGCTGAAAGAGTCAAACTCAGAAACAGAGGATTTGGACTTTGGGACCTTCTAAGGCTTGGTGTAGGTTTATGATATGAATGAGAATTGTTCTGTCTTCTGAAGCATGCTGGAGTCACTTGGAAGACTTATCAGGGCAATCAAGCTTGCATTTCTTTTTTTTTTTTTTTTGCATTTCTTTTTTTTAAATTAATTTTTATTGGAGTATAGTTGCTTTACAATGTTGTATTAGTTTCTACTGTACAACAAAGTGAACCAGCTATATATATATATATACATATATCTTCTCTGTTTTTTTGGATTTCCTTCCCATCAAACTTAGATTTCTTGTGTCCTTCCTGGGTTCCTAGGGTTTCATAAAATGAGAGCCCCAAATAAATCAAGTCACCAAGTTACATCCATGCTAGCTGAAGGCTTAGCAGTTAGATTATTGGAAGGACAGAGCATTTGATATTAAAAAACAATAATAAGAATATTATTAAATGCTTACTAATTAGTGAGTCTGATTTACTAATAAGAAAAGCTCAGGTATCTAATAACTGGGGAACTATTTAATTGAAATGAGGTGAATTCTATGGTAATACGTTAACAATGGACTGAGACAGGACAAGAGACAGAAGTAACAAGGAAGGATTAAACCAAGCAAGCTCTGCAGCATTTCAACATTCTTCCTTTTCTTTCCTTTTCCTTTTTTAAAAGTTCAGAGTAAACTGTATGTTTATGGGCCTAAAAGCCAGAGTTCTTGCTGTCTCGGGAAGGATAATCATGTTCTCAGGACTAGATGAGTTCTCAAAAGTGTACAAATGTAGTACACTTTTGATGTAGGGGATGAACTCTTAGCTGAGAGGGCAAAAGTTAGCAAGAGGAGGGTGTCAGCAAAGGAACAGCAGAGTCACGTGTAGGACCGGCTGTCAACTTGTGGGGCCACTGCAACGTGAAGGGGTGGCATCCTTCGTTCAAAATGATTAAAAGGATTTCGAGACAGCAACCACAGAGCGTTAAGCCAAGTGTGGGGCTCTTCTGAGCACAGGGTCTTGCGCACCTTTACCAACAGCAGGTGACAAGGCGGGTGGCAGAGGGCTGAGTTTTAAGAGGAGGAGATAGACAACAGTTCTAGTGACGAGAATAGTCAAGTAGGGCTAAGACAGAGAGGCAAGAAGGAAGGAACGCACGGAGAGAGGAACGGAAAGAGGAAGGGAAGGAGGGCGGAAGGAGAGGAGGAAACACGGGAAGGAGGGAGAGTGCTTAGTCCCAGAAAGTGACTGAAAGAGACCTGTTTTATAGGAAGGTGTTAAAGGACTTCCCTGGTGGTCCAGAGGCTAAGATTCCACGCTCCCAGTGCAGCTGGTCCAGGTTTGATCCCTGGTCAGGAAACTAGAGCCTGCATGCCGCAGCTCAAACCTGATGCAGCCACATACATTTTTGAAAAAGAAAAGAGGATGTTAAGTAGAAGCAGGACTGGCAAGAATTTTGAGAAACCACGTCACTTGTACGAACAGTTTGGACATGAAACAATAGGAAGGAAAACACATAGAAATGGAAAGAAGGGGCTGGAAAAAGGGGGCATTGGCGTGGTGTTGGGCTGGAGGGGGCGGTTCTTTCTTGGAGGGTGTGTGGACAAACAGGAGGGTGAGTACAGGCTCTGTGCAGAAGCCATAAAGCTCAGGGCAGGCTGAAGGTCGCTCCCAAGAGGCCTTGAGCCCAGTAATATTACTCAGCTCCTTGAATTATAGGCAGCCTTGGGCCCAAAGCCATTATCAGAACAAGCTGGTAACTCAGGTTCAGGGTATCTCTGGACCCTGCTCTCTTAGTCAGACACTTGAGCCAAGTAGCCTTCTGGGCATGGAGCCTACAAGTTCCTTTGGGAGGGGATATTTACATAACTATGTTCAGCTGTTTATAAAAACCATCTGGTGAGCTAAGGTGTTGATGACACATACTAAATTGATGGGTTACCTGTCTCAAGTAATATTTTTAAATTCACCTGTTGTGATGTTTAATTTGTATGTGTCATTTGGCTAGGCTGTCATGCCCAGGTATTTGGGCAAATATTATGCTGACTGCTTCCAGGCAGATTTTTTTTTTTTTTATAAGATGCGCATTTAAATGAGTAGACTTTGAGTAAAGCAGATGACCTTCTATCTTGTGTGCGGGCCTCATCCAGTCAGTAGAAGTCCTCAATAGAAATATGGCTGACAATGTCTGAAGAAGAGGGAATTCTGCCAACAGATTGTCTTTGAACTTGAACTGTGACTTTTCCCTAAGTCTCCAACTTGATGACATAGCCCATAAGGTTTTAGACTCACCTTCCACAATCAGATGGAGACAATCCTGTCTCTATCTCTATCTTTAGCTCTGCCGCCGCCGCTGCTGCTGCTAAGTCGCTTCAGTCGTGTCCGACTCTGTGCGACCCCATAGATGGCAGCCCACCAGGCTCCCCGTCCCTGGGATTCTCCAGGCAAGAACACTGGAGTGGGTTGCCATTTCCTTCTCCAATGCATGAAAGTGAAAAGTGAAAGTGAAGTCGCTCTGTCGTGTCCGACTCTTCGCTACCCCATGGACTGCAGCCTACCAGGCTCCTCTGTCCATGGGCTTTTCCAGGCAAGAGCACTGGAGTGGGGTGCCACTGCCTTCTCCTATCCACACACAAGTCCTGTTGGTTTTATTTCTCTGCAGAACTCTGACCAATACACCTGAAATTCTTCATATGACATTGTACAGGCAGCCTTCTGCGTAGAGCTTATTCAGCCTTTGTAATCAACTTCAGATAAATGCTGACAGTCTCTGAAGCCTCAAATGTATACTTATTACCTGTTTAGGAGATCAAACCAATCAATCCTAAAGGAAATCAACCTTGACTATTTCTTGGAAGGACAGATTCTGAAGCTGAAGCTCCAATACTTTGGCCACCTGATGTGAAGAGATGACTCATTGGAAAAGGCCCTGATGCTGGGAAAGATTGAGGGCAGGAGGAGACGGGGACAACAGAGAATGAGATGGTTGGATGTCATCACCAACTCAAGGACATGAGTTTGAGCAAATTCTGAGAGATACTGAAGGACAGGGAAGCCTGGGGTGATGTAGTCCATGCGGTTGCAAAGAGTCAGACATGACTTAGTGACTAAACCCAGAACAACAATTGAATGAAAAATGCCTAGAGTGACCCCAGTGAGTTATGCCTTATGTGACTGCTGAGAAAAAGAATGTTGTTTCTTTAAGGATAGAACTTACCTTCTTCAAGTGGACCACAAATCACCAAGTCTCGTCTCTATTCATGAGAGACTGACCAACCAAATGATTGGAACGACAGATCATTTGGTATTAAAAAGATGATCACACTAAGCCATATCATCTGACTTACATGAAGAAAGTGGGCAGATCCAAATACTATAGAGAGTAAATACTATAAAGAAAAATTCTTTCTCTTCCATTTGATATGAATCATTTTAGTGCTATATAGATGGATTGTTTTATCAAAAGAAAGTCCTCTTCTTGTCGTCTTTGTCACTTCAACATTCTTTCCTGTAAGAGAATAACTAGCCTAGGGAAAAGTTAGGAATCAAGAATTATATCCCCAGGAGTTCCCTGGTGGCCTAGTGGTTAGGATTCCAGGCTTTTACTGCTGTGGCCTGGGTTCAATCCCTGGTCAAGAAACAGGTCTTGCAAGTCGAATGGCACAGCAAAAAAAAATTATATCCTTGATTCTGCCATGGGCCCAGGCTGTGCAACCATGGGCAAGACATCTAGCCTTTCTGGGCCTATTTCCTTACTACTAAAAAGAAAGAGCTAGATCATATTGTGTCTGAAATCAACTCCAACCCGAGTGCTGTAGAATTTTTATCTGAAACTTGAAAAGAATGTTTGACCACTTAAGTCCTGAGGGACAGATTTCATAGGCTAAAGCAACAGAAAGTTGAAGTGTGACATTTAATTTCTTTGGAGAAAATTCAGGCTTCTTTCTTGACCTCATTTAGAACTTAATTTTGTGGGATTTTCTTTTTAAGGAATAGTTAAATAGCCTAAAAATCCTCCAATTTGAGCTATCAAACGTTTAAGCATCTGTTGTAGTCTGGGTCCAATCAGAAGAGAGAAGCCACACATTGGTTTTAGCGGGAGAAGTGTAACATAAAGCGATAATTAATTATGATACCAGAGTAACCATTACATATAAGGACAGTCTATATGGTATACTCTAGAGCTGAAGGAGAATAGCCCAGGGGTGGCAGACTTGGAAGGGGTGCAAATCTCACTGGAGAAGATGTGGTCAGGCCCGCAGAAAGCATCGAAGTTCACTCTTCTGGCGAGGCCAGAGCTGTTTTGGAATTGCTAGCCAAGCAATGGGCCACCCTCCTGCGTTCAAGAGGAAAGCAGATGATCAGCGCTGGGAGCCTAGGTGAGCAGAAGGATCCAGGGACTGGTGGGTACAGGGGACCCTCAGGCCACACGGGGCTTGCTGAGTGAGTAGCAGATCTGTGAGGCCACCTAGACCACAGGCAGGCTGTATGCAGGCGACATGGGGCCTTTCACTTCTGTGTTCAGAGGGCTGCAGAAAGGTTATCAGCAGGTGAGCCTGCAGAGGCCAGAGGGATCACTTTTTTTGGCTTGAGGCTGGAGACCTGACCCCCCAGCCCACACCAGAGCATCAGGAGAGCCCTTCTTTCTGCAGGGTCCCTTCCATGCTCTCTCCTGAGAAACCCTACCTCCATGCTCACTTTAGAAATGCTGAAAGGAATTCCCACTGTTTCTCACCCAACATTTATTGAAGGGTGCCTTTGGAGCTGGGAAACAATAACTTGATAAGTGACATGACATCTGTCCAGCTTAAATGGCATCTCTCCTCATCCTGCTATTTCTTTTGGGGTCCTCTCTGAATCATTCTTCTCTCTTCTGGATCTTGGTGCCCGCAAATGACTTTTGGGCAATTCTCAGCTTCCCTTTATTGTCTGGAGATGAAGCTCTATGTACCTTGGTTTGTTTGTGGAGTGTCTGTTGTTCACTGACTCCTGGGTTCCTGAGGTCCTTTCAGAGATCCTGGGAGTTCACACTATTTTCAAAGTCATCATTTCTCCCTCAGGTTGCTATTTTGTGGGTAAAATTTACTGGGGTTTTAGTGCAAATAAAGGAAGTGGTATAGAGTTGTCATACACGAAGAGAAAAAAAAAAAAAGAGCTGATCTCATTTATGAATGATTTTGACGAAGCTGTTAAAGTTATCTAATGTAATTAAAATCTCAGCCCGTGAGTACGTATCTTTTAAACATTCTGGTGGATTAAATGGGAAATGCATATTTAGCTCTTTGGCCACATTGCCAAGCACAGTGATTGTCTCAGGAGAACTGCTTGTGCAATTGACCTGACCAGTAGTTTTTCTCATAGAGCAGTTTTTAGCTGAAAGGCAACCAGCAGACAAACCATGGTTTTTCCAGACATTTCCTGGAAAATGAAGGAAATGAGCTTGTCATTTCAAGACTAACAGCTGGCGGTATCCATTGCCAATAATAAAAGACAAACTTTGAAGAGAAAATGAGAATATTGGAAAATAGGTATTTGCCACTAGGAATTTGACAGCTTCTCCTTGCTTAAAATTTTCTGATGATCTTGGTGGTGATATACTGAATGAGATATTTTGCTATCATATGAGAAAGTGTATGACCATTTGGAAGATTCAAGTCTGTGAAATATTATTTTCAAAATGATGAATTTGTGATATGACAAAACCATCCATGAGTAAAAGATCCATTCAAAGTGCGAGATAGATGGATTTTTTTTCTTTTTAGTCGAATGGAAGAATTTCATTGGTAGGGTTTCAAATTCCACCTATCAACCAACTTTTAAGAAACTACCACTTGTTGAGTTTCGGTATGGTATAAAAGAAAAATACTTGCAACTATCTGAAATTATCTGAAAAGGCTATTAAATTACTCCTTCCTTTTCCAACTATGTATCTGGGTAAGGCCAGATTTTTTTCACAGACTCCAAACAAATAGGAAAATACTGAATGCAGAAGCTGACTTCTCTTAAGTCAGTCAAAGATTTTGTAAAACTATAACAATGCCACTCTTCTTACTAAATTTTTTCTAAATATATGGTTTCTTTATATTAAAATATGCTGTTTCTGTTAACATGTAATATATTTGTCATTATTGTTATATTTTGATGAATGAGGAAATAAATATGTTTTAGCTTTAATTATAATACAGTAAATATCGATAGCTATAACCCACATGAACAAAAGCTCTTTCGTATTCCCAACAATCTTAAAAGGCACAAAAGGATTCTGAAACCAAAAGAGTTGGAACACGGCTGTCTTAAGCTGATAATTTTCCATTAGCTGCTTGATTTTAGAAAAATTGCTGAAAGTTATGAGTGCAAAGATTGAGACTTAAGGTCACAGGGTGAATCAGAGGCAGAGGTGGGTCTAGTACCGTAGTCTTCTGCTATAATGCCTTCAGCAACCCAGGTTTCTTTCTCAGGATGCTCTTTCGAGGGCCGACATCAAAATTTTGAGATACTCAAGTCATAAAAATGGAGCAATGTCATCCTTCCCTCCACATGCATGCTTTCTAACAGGAACTCAGTTTTAGGTACCTGGGCTTATTGCCGCTGAAGGCAATGTAAATAAAACATTAGCCAAGCTTACCATATAGCATGAGAGACTACGTCATAGCATATAATACGACTTAGTTGGCACACAACATATAATGTATAATCATACAACCTATATCATTGCATCCTGCCATTACTATTATATGTACTATTACATAGTGTATAATGGTTTATGTTTTTTAAAAATATTTATTTTTATTCGTTTGACTGCACTGGGTCTTGGTTGTGGCACGTTTCTGTCTTCTTTATGGCATGCAGGATCTTTAGTTGTGCAATGTGGGATCTAGTTCCCTGATCAGGGATTGAACCCAGGCCTCCTGCATTAACAGTGCTGAGTCTTAGCCACTGGGGTACAAAGTTTATGTGTTTATGTGTTATTACAGCTTAGATGATATAGAATGTGTTAATAATATAGTATAATATAGCAAAGTATAGTATAGCATATACATGTTCTAGTAAATAAATTTACTATACCTAGGGAAGAGACTGGAGAAGGCAATGGCACCCCACTCCAGTACTCTCGCCTGGAAAATCCCATGGACGGAGGAGCCTGGTGGGCTGCAGTCCATGGGGTCGCGAAGAGTTGGACACGACTGAGCGACTTCACTTTGACTTTTCACTTTCATGCATTGGAGAAGGAAATGGCAACCCACTCCAGTGTTCTTGCCTGGAGAATCCTAGGGTTGGGGGAACCTGGTGGGCTGCCGTCTATGGGGTCAGACATGACCAAAGCGACTTAGCAGCAGCAGCAGCAGGGAAGAGACAGTACTTTGGGGTCAGAGCTGGCTGGCAGTTGTATGCACGTGAGGCCCGTGGAAAAGTGGAATGATGAACTTGGGGAGTTTGCCAGCCGCTGTACATCATTCTCCTTTGACCCCACTGTTGGCATTCGTTTCCTAGTGCTGCCAAAATAAATGACCATAAACTGGGCTGCTTATAACAACAGAAATGTATTCTCTCACAGTTCTGGAGGCTGGCAGTTTGCAATCAAGTTGGCAGCAGGGCCATGCTCTCTCTGAAGTCTCTAGAGAAGACCTCGCCCTAATCTCCTCCAGCTTCTGGGGTCTGCTGACCATCCTTGGTGTCCTTGGTTTGCCGATATATCTATCCATCCAATCTCTGCCTCCGTCTCAATACGACATTTTTGTCTGTGCACAAATGTTTAGGGCCCACTTGAATCCAATATGACCTCATCTTGACTCAATTTTATCTGTAAAATTTTGCTTCCAAAAAGATCACACTCGCAGGTTCCACGTGGACATGAATTTGGGAGGGAATGTTATTCAACCCAGTTCACCATGTCTTTGACTACCCCAGCCCCCATCTGGATTTTTCCTCCTACCTTCCAGGGCCTGGGGTCCCCCTGAATCCCCCGAAGTTCTTGGTTGATGTTTCAAGTGGCTGCCACAAGCATACCACGTTTAACCCATGAGTTTATCAAATGGTTTATATGGGGCACAGGACTGGTTAGTTGGGAAGGAGGAAAAGAGGAAAATGAACAACTCAATACTAAAGAAATAATAACCCAATTAAAATACGGGCTAAGGACTTGAATAGATGTTTTTCCAAAGAAGACATGCAAACATCCAACAAAAAAAGAATTCTCAATATCAGTAACTATGAGAGGAATGCAAATCAAAACCACGATGAGATCTCACCTCAGGATAGCTATTCTAGAAAAAACAAACGACAAGTCTTGGCCAGAATGAAATTAGCACCCTCACACACTGTTGGTGAAAATACTAAGTGGAGCAGTGACTATGGAAAACAGTGTCGTGGATCCTCAAAAAAATAAAAAATAGAACTACCATATGACCCAGTAATCCGACTTCTGGGGAGTCAGCTAAAATAACAAATCAGAATCTGAAAGAGATATTAGCACTCCTGTGTTCATTATGACTGTATGTCCTAAGTTGCTTCTATTGTGTCCAACTATTTGTGGCCCTATGGATAGTAGTCCACCAGGCTCCTCTGTCCATGGGATTCTCCAGGCAGGAATACTGGAGTGGGTTGCCATACCCTCCTCCAGGGGATCTTCCTGACCTAGGAATCAAACTCATGTCTCTTATATCTTTTGCATTGGCAGGGGGGTTCTTTACCACTAGCACTACCTGGGAAGCCCTGTGTTCATTATAGCACTATTTAAATAGGCGAGATATGAAAACGGCCAAATGTTCATTGATAGATGAGTGGATTAAAAACTGATGTATACACACAGTGGAATATTATGCAGACTTAAAAAAGAAGGAAATTCTAAAATATGTAACAACATGGATGAATCTCAAGGACATGACAGTGAGAGAATTAAACTGATCACAGAAAGACAAATACTGCATGCTCCCACTTATATGAAGTAACTCAAATAGCGACTGAACTGAACTGAAAAATAGCGAAAGTCACAATATCAAAAAGTGGAAAGGTGGTTGTCAGGGGCAAAGAGAGGGGAAAGTGGGGAGTTCCTAATACAGAAATACAGTTTCATTTGAGCAAAGTGAGTAAGCGCTGGAGAGCCGACAATACTGCCTTGCACAGCGAAACATGTCTTAAGAGGGTAGATCTCATGTTCATTGTTCCCAGCACAAGAAAACGGAAGGGAAGGGACTGTGAAACTGCAAGAGAGATGCAGAGACAGTAAGACAGACCCCTGGTGTCGTGTTTCTCTTGGCCTTTTGGCAATTTTTGTTTGCCACATCTAGAATCCTAACAAGACAAGAGTGGACATGGGGAACGGTGACTGCCACCAGCCTCTACAGCCCACAGAGCTGTGGCATATGGGCTGCAGTCTGGGAAGCATCCAGACATCCCCAGCGCCCTCACCTCCTGCTCCATGACTTTGGGTGACCATGCTACCTGTCTGGGCTGGGTCCTCAGGATGGAGTCTGTGCATGGCAGTTAAGAACTCTGGGTCTGGAACCAGATTGCCTGAGTTCATCCTAGGGGCTCTCAGGCCAGTGATGTCCCCTCTCTGTAATTTACCCTCAGCTCCCACGTCTGTAAAAGGATGACACTATCTCACTACCCAGGTTTCACATGAGGAATAAATGCATTAATAATGTTATGTAAAGCAGCAGTTGCCTGGCAGTCTAGTGGTTAAGACTCTGTGCCTCCAATCCAGGGGCTTCAGGTTCAATCCCTGGTTGGGGAACTAATCCCACATGCCAGGTGATGTGACCAAAAATAAATAAGTAAGAATAAAAGATTTGAATTGAACAGAGAGCTTGTTATTCATGATAATGCAATGAAATAAAAAGCAGTATATGGAAAGCACTTAGAACAATGCCTGACAATATTGATATTCATTGGTATTATTAACATTATTATATGAATTTTGGGCCCAGCTAATAAGAATGCCAATATTTCTGTAGTTCCTACTTCGAGTATGTTATGAGTATCCCCACTCCCACCCTCACCACCAGAGGTAAAGACAGATAAGAGTGTGTGGCTTCTGTTTTTGAATTCTCGGCTTGTCACTTACATCATAACCGACCCTGGGAAAAATTCCTTTGTCAGGATGTATTAAGGGACCAAGAACCTGTCAACAGGGTGCTTCTTGAGAAAGATACTTTTAGGAACTGATGTCATCAACCCAAGTTTTGCACCAGTCATTATTAAATCCATAGTTGCCTGTCTGAGTGTGGCTTTATCGGTAACGTTAGCCCTGTGGTCAGGGTGGTGCCTGCCCTATGCCCTCCGCCTTTCTGATTTTCTATAACCAAGCCTGTGGTGTCTGAAACACTCAGAGTGGATCTGTTTCCAGCACCAAGGAAAGTGAGAACTGAATAAGGATGGAGTTCCAGGTAGAGTTAAGAGAAAGGTGAAATAACTGTAATTTCATAGCAATTACCTACAAGCAACACCAGCAAAGGCACCAGTTTTCCATTATAAACCTGAATCTCTGCTGGGAGTGATGGGCCAGGCAGAAAAAAGCACACACTGATGCTCTCCTGTATGAAAGAAGACATCCACACCCCTCCCCACCCCAAGCCCACAGCAAAAAAAAGTTGCGGGGGAAAATAATGTGCTGAGCTTGGAGGGCAATTTTTTCTCCTTCTCTTTCAAAAAAAGGAAGAAAGAAAAGAAGTCTTAGTAAGCGCCCATTACAGGATGTTGGTGGGATTGTTGTCAGCTTTTCAAGCCACACTATGGGCCTTTTCTCCAGGGATCCTCCTTGTGATTGGAGCCTGGTCCTGATGAGGCCACAGTTGCCAGGGTAGCCAAGGGCAAACTAGAGTGAGTGGGTGGGAATTCCCTGGAGGTCAAGAAGTTAAGGCTGAGCTTCCACTGCAGGAGGCACAGGTTCGATCCCGGTCAGGGAACTAAGATCCCACATGCCTTGAGGCCAGTACAAACAAAGACATTTGCAAAACAAAAAAACCACCTTAAAACAACAACAACAAAAACTAGAGTGATTGGGTAATTTCTCCCTCCAAGTACCGTTTCGGGGCCAGTAAACCAGGCTCCTTTGTCCATGGAATTCTCCAGGCAAGAATACTGGAGTGGGTTGCCATTTCCTTCTCCAGGCGATCGTCTCAACCCAGGAATTGAACCCGGGTCTCCTGCATTGCAGGTGGATTTTTTACCATCTGCGCCACCAGAGAAGCCTCAGAGTTAGTAGGTGATTTCTCCCTCCAGGTACCATTTTGGAGCCAATAAACCACTCAGTGGAAATAAATCACACAGAAATCAGTTCTTCAACCTTTTTCTTCCTGTGTTTGCTGAAAATATACTCTATAAAATTCACATCTCTGCAGCCCATTCAGAGGTAAAAGTGGACTTGCCTTTCAGAGAAAAAAAATTCTGTTTTGAGGAGGGTACTGAGAAGGGGAAAGTCGGGGAGCAGGAGTGTGCAGGTCCTCAATAATGCCGTGATTATCTGTGTGTACCTGTCTCATGCCCTGGTCCACACCTAGGAGGGTCCTAAGCGCCTGAGTAAATGCTGTTTTGAATCCCCTGTGTACAGTGCTTTGCACATGATCAATATGTATTCACTGTTCGAAAGAATAATTTAACAAATGAATAGGTTATTGACACAAGGTCAAGTAGTAGTCAGAACTAAGTGGGACATTGATTAAAGTCTTGAGCCTGCAGATTAGATAGAAAGAGGTCAAAATCTGAGGATCTGTACTCTTGACATCCTCATGAAGCAAGGACTAAAGGGTAGAGGATAAGCGATAGAGGAATATGCTTTGGTGAGGTTATTGATATAACCGAAGGAAAGCATTTCAGATGGTTAGAACTGTCCTCAGAATGGACTGGTTTGAGAGAGATAAATTGCTGGTGAGCGGAGCTATTCAAGCATAGACAAGATGATTACTCAGGAGTACAGAAGTTGGTCCAGCATTCTTGGTGTCAGATTATGTGATATTAAGGGATTTCCTGGTGGCTCAGATGGTAAAGAATCTGCCTGCATTGTGGAAGACCCGGGTTCAATCCCTGGATCGAGAAGATCCTTCAGAGAAGGGAATGGCAACCCACTCCAGTATTCTTGCCTGGAGAATTCCATGGACAGAGCAGCCTGGCAGGCTACAGTCCAGGTCTCAGAGTCAGACACGACTGAGCAACTAACACTTTCACAACACTTTCCCTGTGATGTTAAAGGTCTCTTTTTCTCAATGGTTTCAGAAAGTTATGGGTCTGCATAATCACCATGCTGGAAACTCACATTCAGTTCCACAGAGTTTATTGAGCCCTTTCTCTCTGCCAAGCGTCACCCTACATTAGGAAGACAATGATAAATAATAAAAGGCAGCTTTAAAGGAAGGCTGGAGCATGGACTTAGGTCTCCTCAAACTGGTGTCTAACTGTTAGAATCCTATATGCCTTCTTGCTAACGTGCACAAGCCGACTCAGGACTCTCGTGCTTTTCTTTTTAGGCTGGAATCGATGGGGAAAGCATTGGCAACTGTCCCTTCTCTCAGCGTCTCTTTATGATCCTCTGGCTGAAAGGAGTTGTGTTCAATGTCACCACGGTGGATCTGAAAAGGTAAAGGATGGTGCATTCGTGAGCAGTAGGTTTCGCTGTAGGAACAGATGATTGTCCATGAAGGAGGGCGAAAACCTTCTCTCAGTTCCTAGCTGCCTCCTGCTCACACCTCTTGGGCCAGACCCCTAGTTAAAAGGGAGGCTGAGAAAACAAGCATCACCCCTGGGACAGAGCAAGTCCCAATTTGCAAGGAAGAAGGAGGGACTGGGCACTGGGTATCACGACTGAGTGTCTGGCACAGAGATGGGCATGGACATCTGAAAATCCAGAGTGAGCCATTCCCAATGCCCTCGTCCTGGGGAACCCCAGCCAGACTCCAGGTGTGAGAGGTTGAGTTTCCAAGGAGCTGAGATCCAGACCGTTTCTCCCACTATGTTCCCATCTTTAGAAGTCGTTAGTGTGAAAGCTCTGGATTAGAGACTGGGGTGGAGTGTTACTAGTATCCTGCTTCTAAAGTGCAGTTTTAATGACTGTTTAAAATTCTGGCATCGTTCACCACCACGAGCCACGTGCTTTCCTTCTTGCTTCTCTCCTCTCTCCTCTGCTTCCCCTTTAAATGGGGACTGGCTCAGACGCATTCTCCCGGTGTTCATCCTCCTCCTCGGTGAGCTTAGCACACTCTCCCTGCCACCTTCATGTCAGTTATCCTGCACCTAGACCCCTGCTCTCCTCTTGCTGTTTCCACTTGAGTTTTCTGTTATCACTTTAAAATATCTTTGCTGAAACTTGTACCTTCATTTTCCCTTTGAGTTGAGTCCCCACCACACACAAAAAAAAACACCCTGAATTCCTTTGTTCTTTCATTTTTATGGGCACTGAAGCATTTCCAGCTTCCTCCTCTTGCTACCCTCCTTGTCCATCAGTAGCCAAGTATCCTCTCTCCATGCTGTTTCTTACTTCCGAGCTCTCTCCTCTATTCTCAAAGCCCACACTTGGTCCAGGTCCCACCACTGGTAGTTAGACAGTCTCTTTGTTCTTCAAGCTGGTCTTCATCCATCCGGGTTCTCTCTGTCTGTCTCTCCTCATCCTTTATATTATCATAAGGATATTTTTCCTAAAACAATCCTTTAACCATGTGGAGAGATGGTGCCCAATTCCCAGGACCAACCCCATCTCCTGGGAATCCTCCCCCTCCTACCCCACCACTTTCAGGCACATCTATCCCTCAGCCTCCCCCAGACTCACCCAGTGTCTGTGGTCCCTGCTGCCCAGCTCCATCAATTTGCATCTCACCAGGTTATGATATCTACAGTCCTGATAAACAATTAGCCTTGCTTTCCCATAAAAAAAAATCACATAAAGTGTGAGTTTTTTTCTTCCTTCTATTCAAGGAAACCTAGACACAGTTAAATGGCTTGTTTAAGGTGCCCATCTATGATTGGAGGGGCTATCACCAAAAACCCCATCTCCTCGGTTCAGATACCATGCTCTTCAGGACTCATCAGTTATGAAGTTTGTTTTGTCATTCACGGAAGACCTTGAATCCCTCAAGGGCAGGTTGAGATCATGTTGAGATTAAGTTTCTTTGTATCTGTCCTAGCAGCTCATTCATTCATTCAGGGGCCCAGCTAACCTTTGACAAATGAATGAACACACCCATGTAATACAGTGTCTGCAAGAGCTGACTTTTGTACAGTTGGGACGATTGGCTTCCTTTAGTGGAGAAGAAGAGGTCTTTGGAGTATCATCTGTTGAACGTGGACTCTGTTTGGCTGTGGATCAGCCACCCCAGCATTCCTCAGATCCTTACGAGGCTCTTTCCTTTCTGTTATCACATCTGATCCTGCCAACGCCCTTCAAGTAGGCCAGTCAAGTATCAAGACTCTAGTTTTATAGATAAGGGGACTTTCTTACTGAAAAAAAAAAATATATATATATATACATATATACATATATATGTATATATATATGAATTAAGGAACTTTTAAAATGCTTGATAATAGTGAAGTTTAGCAATTCCCAGCAAAACTAATTTCCAATCCTGGCTCCACCATGAGTTGAGTGTCCTTGAACAAGTTACCCTCTCTTTCCAGAGCCTGCTTCCTTATGGGTGCGATGGGCATAGCAGTGGTTGTTTCTGTGTGAGGATCTGGGGAGGCAGGCCATGGACCACTTGCATTCACTCACTGTTGTGCTGGCTGGTAGCAAGAACACCACCTGTGTTGGCTCTTCTTAGCATCATCTTGACCTCCAGTCAGGGAAGGAGGACTGATGTATATTAAATGATCCGTAAGTTAGACTTGGCAATAGGTAATTAAGTCCTAACTATATAATTTCATAACTGCTGAAGAGAGTCAACAAAGAGATGGGCCCTACCCTGACCAGCGTCCCTGGGCAACATAAGCTGGGCTCCAGCAGCCGCAGGCAGTACCTCAGAAGGATGCCAGACTCCAGAGGCCATTGTTCTGCTGAGTCTTAGGAAAAAAAAAAAAAATCATCCTTAATAATTTCACCAGGGCTTCCCTGGTAGCTCAGATGGTAAAGAATCTGCCTGCAATGCAGGAGACCCAGGTTCAATCCCTGGGTCGGGAAGGTCCCCTGAAGGAAGAAATGGCAACCCACTCCAGTATTCTTGCCTGGAGAATCCCCATGGGCAGAGGAGCCTGGCAGGCTGCAGTCCATGAGGTCACAAAGAGTCAGACATAACTGAGCAACTAACACTCTCATAATTTCCAGATCTTTAAGCCACAGAGAGGTCATTGCTGAAATATAAAATCAGTGTGTATTTTTCCCACCCTGCTGGGAACCCAAGCTTCATTGCCTTGTGCATGCGTGCGCGCGCGCGCGTGTGTGTGTGTGTGTGTGTGTGTGTGTGTGTGTATGCAGGCTCAGTCATGTCTGACTCTTTGTGATCCGCCTAGACTGTAGCCCTCCAGGCTCCTCTATCCACGGGATTTCCCAGGCAAGAGTTCTGGAGTGGGTTGCCATGTTCTACTCCAGGGGATCTTCCCAACCCAAGGACTGAACCAACATCTCTTGTGTCTCTTACACTGGCAGGTGGATTCCTTACCACTGAGCCACTGGGAAGCCCATCACTGCCTTAGGTGAGCTCTTATGAGCCGCCAGGGAAGCCCTTAGAACACAGGCAGAGAAGGTAAAAATGGCCTTCCGTTGTCTGAAAGGAGGAACACATATGAAGTAGACACAGGGACTAAGGAAATTAGATTTTAGAAGTGCTTTCAGGGTCAATTGTCTGAGGAGTTCCAAGTGCCCCAGAAGGCAGCTGGAGAGTGTGTGTGTTTGGGCATGGACGCGGGAGGGACACCCTAATAGAAATTCCTGTCTTCCCCTCCCAGGCTGATTACGCCAGGAATGTGTTTCATTACAGACTCCTCTTCCCCCTTGTTTACTCTCTTGGTTCCTCTCTCTACTGTTCCCCGCCTCGCCTGCCTCCCACAAGGAGTGTGCATTCTCAGAGAGAGGGTTTGGGGTGACTCTGATGTCCCAGCCCTGCCCCGGGAAGTTTCCGTCGTGCTCCCTCTGTGCTCCGTGTAGTCTTCTCCCTCCACAAGTCCTCCATCCGTCTGCTGGCCCTTCTCCCCCTTCTTTGCTCCATCCCCACTCCCGCCTTGAATAAGGACCCATGTCAAACACAACATCACTTCCTTCCTCCCGTGCATACCTTGAAGAACACAGAAGATTGTTCTTAGTGGAGAAGCATGACTGAATTCATGAATATTCAAAGTTCAGGATTCTGCCTAATACATTTTTGTTAAGCGAACAAGTGAAGGACCTTTTGAAAGCAAACCCCAACTTCTGCCCTGGGTATTGGACTCTTGGCTCTAGCTTAGATAGTCACCTGTGATCAGGCTCTGCTTTTTTCACAGTCCATCCTGTCTTGCTCCTATTACTGAATTCTACCAGCTGGATTTCCTATATCACACCATGTTCATCCAGAACCTCCACCCTTCTCTGCCCTATGTCCCATTCCAAGTCTGTTTTTGCTAACGGGCATATAATGAACGATCCACCCCAGGTCTCCATGTCCATGAAGCGCCCTGGTGTAAGCCACCTCCTGAACCTTGCTCTCTCCTCTCCACAGAAAGCCAGCTGACCTGCACAACCTTGCCCCTGGTACCCATCCACCCTTCCTGACGTTCAACGGGGATGTGAAGACAGACGTCAATAAGATCGAGGAGTTCCTGGAGGAGACTTTGACCCCTGAAAAGTAATGAGCTGCTTCTTTCCAGAGCTAATGATGGGGAGGGTTCCATGTACTTCTCTAGAACCTGGGAGTAGATTTCCAAAAGAGCCTCATTGACTCAGAGCTCAGGACCCTCTTTGCAAAGAGAGAGTCTCGTACGGCCCTCCTCACCCCCAAAGGGCTGTTTGTCTCCAGCCTGCTCCACAAAGCTCAGCCCCCAAGAGCTGATGCCCCCTAAACACGTCCTCTCTCCCAGCCCCTCTGCCTGAGTGGGGGCAGAGGCTCCTTCATGGCAGAACAAGAGCTGAAAGGTCAACGAAGTGAAGTGAAAAGTCAGCCAGGAGAGAGGTAATCCCATGACTTAAAACCACACCAACGTATGAATAAGATCCACAAATCTGACCCCGTCTGGTCGGAACCCATAATTAAATATGAAAAAAAAAAAAAAAGGACTGAAAGCAGTTTGACTTCTGAAAACGAGGTCAGTAAGGGGAGAAACCAGAGCGCTGGTTCTATAGATAAGTTGCTCCTAATGGGAAAGAGGAGAGAAGAGCCCTGAAATCCTAAAAGCTGCTGGAAACTAGACGTGTGCATTGTACCTAGACGGAAGTTAGAGATTCAAACAATCACCTTTAGAAAAAAGAAAAACTAGAGCAATAATAATATTAATACATACAGAGGAAGACGTGCAGAAACAATCCTGCAGGCTTGTCCCTGAAAAGCTTTAAGCAAAGATGTTGTAGAGTCCGTTTTCAGGTTCTTTGGGGGATGTGGGAATATAGGGAGAGCAGAGGATGGAAACTCCTAGAAATCAACTAGGAGGAGCCAGTTGGTGACATTCCAGGTCAGACAGACTAGAGGGCTGGGCTCAGGCAGTGACAGTGAGATGGGAGCAGAGGGGCAGGAAGGATGTTAGAACATACTTAGTAGGTGAAATTCTGGCCAGGAGAATTCCACGGACTGTAAAGTCCATGGGGTCACACAGAGTTGGACATGATTGAGCGATTCTCACTTTAATAGGGGAAATAAGTGGACTGACAAGAAAGATGACCACCTTGCATGGATTTTAAAATTTTATTTTTTACAGATATAGCCCTCACTTGAAACTGAAACTTTCTCTCAGTCGTGTCCTACTCTTTGCGACTCCATGGACTATAGCCCGCTAGGCTCCTCAGTCCATGGGGTTCTCCAGGCAAGAACACTGGAGTGGGTAGCCATGCCCTCCTCCAGGGCATCTTCCAGACCCAGGGAGCGGACCTGGGTCTCCTCCACCGTGGTCAGATTCTTTACCGTCTGAGCCACCAGAACCAGCAATCCCTGGCTTAGAAGGCTAGTGCCTTATCCATGAGGCCACTGGGGCTGCTATGGCCCTCACTTGCTGTGCCCTAGAAGGTAGGTACTGTCAGTATCCTAATTTTACAGCTGGAGAAGCTGAGGCTTGGAGAGGTTAAGTAACACGCCCAAGGTCACACATCTATCAAATCACTGTTAAATTTTAACTCCTCATTGTGATCTCATTAAGCCTCGACCATTTGCACATCCTTCCTAAAAGTGTTTTCTTTGTCATCCACATTGAGGATCTCCGCTAGTGGATCAGATGGTAAGAAATCTGCCTGCAATGCAGGAGACCTGGGTTCAATCCCTGGGTCAGGAAGATCCCCTGGAGAAGGAAATGACAACCTACTCAGTATTCTTGCCTGGAGAATCCCATGGACAGAGGAGCCTGGCAGGCTACAGTCCATGATATCCCAAAGAGCTGGACATGACTGAATGACTTAACACTTTCAACCATTGTGATCTAATTAAGCCTCAACCATTTGTACATTCTTCCTGAAAGTGTATTTTTGGTTATCCCCGTTAGGACAGTTTATTTCCATACTGAGCATGGAAAGCTGCCTCAAGTCCAAATGTCTTGAAAAAGAAACGGATTGATTAAATCAGCCTGTCAGCCCCACCTGGAACACCCAGCTTAGCCACACACATCTCTGAATGGGACACCAGCCAGCCACTGTGCTGAAAGGACCCCCAAAGGGTTCAGGTTCCATCTTCCATCCCTTGGGACTTAACTTCATGGCTGGTGCTGGTTTGAAATGCAACAACAGAAAATAAATGCTGTTTTCGATAACTACATAGTTTTGACTTTGCCCGGGAGACCCAGAGGGGAATGTCCACCATGAAGTTAGCATTTTCCCTTCTAGAAGTAACACCTGCTCTTAGGAGTGCCTGCTTCCGTCAAGGCCAGTAGAGAATGGGGAATTGGAACGGTTCGGAGGATGGATAGCCAGCCCAGTGGAAGGAAGTGTGCGGGGCCCGGCTGAGTCTGGAGGGCGAGGTCCACTCCTGGCTCTCCAGTCATGCCCTGTGACCCCTCCCTCTCAGTGTCCATTCTATCCCCTAGGAAAGGATGACCCTCACGCCCATCTTAGCCAGGCTCCCTCCACCCCTATCCAGCCGTGCCTTTGGAGGGGCTCCCCAGTCTACATCCCCAACAGGACCAAGGGGGCCCATGAGACCCCACGAGAATCACATGCCTGTGTGTACAGGCAGATTCTTCCAGAGGAGGGCCATCATCAGATTCATCACCGTATCATCAGCTACTGGAAATTTTCCATGGTCCAAATCAGGCTAAGCAGTGCAGGACACAGACGCTGCCTCCTCCCTTCCCTCTCCACCTGTCCTGAGCTCTGCTTCATCTGGTCCAGGTGCCCCCCAACTGCAGTGTATGGAGAAGCTTTTTACTAAGTCCATTCCTGACATATCAGAGACCCTATAATCCACCAAGCCTGAGCAGCAGAGTCTCAAAACTGTTAAAATGCACAGCTCTGGAAGGCTACCAAGGTGGGGCCCTAGGGGTGAGACCATCAACCATCGTGGAGCCCCCCAGAGTGTCCCTTAGGTGCCTTTGAGTGGGTCAGACGGGGGCAGGTGCCTTAATTACTGCCCAGAAATGTCAGCAAGCCAGTCGTTCAGCCTCACAAGGAGAGAACGGCTGTTCGGCCTGCAGCAAAGTCACCCGCCTCAGCTGCCTTCCCACCGCCTCTAACTGGGAGGTCGGTTGGGCGGCCCGTGTCCCAAGGCCCCGGAGGAGGGTAGTCTGGCCTTCTGGTTCTCTGGGGGGCAGCAAACCCCCCTTTTCTGTTCCGCAAACGCAGGTCGGCATGTGTTTCTCATCACACCACTGTTTGTTAAAGCTGCCAGAGAGCCAAGAAATTGTGGGAGCCTTTTTCCCCTTAGTTTTATGTTTGAAAAAAAAAAGAAAAAACCACATACAAACACTCCAACAATCTTTTTAAAAGATTACATTTGGTCCCACAAAGCATTTGGTGTCAAAATGAGGAATCCAGGAGGTCTCAAGTAGTTTCTAAATGAGACTCGCTTCCATCTGCCTGGTTAGACTGACCCAGTTAATGCTCCACAGGGAAGCGTTGGGATTATAGTTGACGTGCTGGCCTTTGCCTTTCATCCTGGTAGAATGGCCCGAGTTAACGGGATCCTTAAGGGAGAGTCAGGACGCCAGAGTCCGGCCACCCTTCTACACGGTGCTTGTTGTATGACCCTGGGCAAGCCTCGCCCCCTCTCAGACCTTCCCCATTCCTTCATCTCTGAAGATGCCTTTCAGCAGAAGTTCTGTGATTCCATGAGTTTTTCACAGCACTTTCCTGGAGCTGGTTGTTGTTTGAAACAAACAGAGGTAAAAATTCAGGAGCGTGAACTAGTGGACTGGTTACATGTCTTGTCCTTTAGTCAGTCAGCTATCACGCAAGTATTAACAGGGCTCAGAGCCACAGTGGAACACACTTTGAGTTCATTCTTTTAAGACATGTCTACGGATATTCCACAGTAGTAATAATCACGAAGGTTCTTGTTGGTTCTTTGGGAGGTGGAGCAGCCTCAGTACCAAGGGTGGGATGGCATAGTGGTTGAAAGTACAGTAGGTTCCCTACATATGAATGAGTTGCTTTCTGAGAGTGTTCTGCACAAGTCCAGTTTGTTCGTAAGTCGGACAAAGTTAGCCTAGGAATGAAACCGACACAACTGGCAACATAGTACTGTACTGTAGAAAGCCTGCTGCTGCTGCTGAGTCACTCAGTCATGTCGGACTCTGTGCGACCGCAGAGACGGCAGCCCACCAGGCTCCCCTGTCCCTGAGGATTCTCCAGGCAAGAACACTGCAGTGGGCTGCCATTTCCTTCTCCAATGCATGAAAGTGAGAAGTGAAAGGGATGTTGCTCAGTCGTGTCTGACTCTTCACAACCCCATGGACTGCAGCCTACCAGGCTCCTCCGTCCATAGGATTTTCCAGGCAAGAGTACTGGAGTGGGGTGCCATTGTCTTCTCCGTAGAAGGTCTATAATGCTTTATACACAAATAATGCTTAAAAAAAAAAACAAAATAATAAAACATCTTTATTCTTACAATACAGGACCTTGAAAAGTACAGTAGTACGATACAACAGCTGGCACTCGCTAGCAGTACCAGCTATATCACTGCTGCTTTTATGCTTACTTCCAGACATTCTGGGCTTTAAATAAAGATACTCTCCTCTATACACTGCTGTAGAGTAAAGTAACAAAAGCACAACCACTTATAGAGGACGCATGCACATGACTGTTTGTGCCGGACGTGTGAACTAATTTCAGTTCAGTTCAGTCACTCAGGCCTGTTGGCCTCTTTGCGACCCCATGGACTGCAGCATGCCAGGCCTCCCTGTCCAACATCGACTCCCGGAGTTTACCCAAACTCATGTCCATTTAGTTGGAGATGCCATCCATCCATCTCATCCTCTGCTGTCCCCTTCTCCTCCTGCCTTCAATCTTTCCCAGCATCAGGGTCCTTTGAAAATGAGTCAGAGCATTGCCTCAGGTAGCCAAAGTATTGGACTTTCAGCTTCAACATCAGTCTTTCCAATGAACACTCAGGATTGATCTCCTTTAAGGATGGGCTCGGAGAAGGCAATGGCAACCCACTCCAGTATTCTTGCCTGGAGAATCCCATGGACGGAGGAGCCTGGTAGGCTACAGTCCATGGGATCGCTAAGAGTCGAAGCAAGCAAGCAAGCAAGGGTGGACTGGTTGGATCTCCTTGCAGTCCAAGGGACTCTTAATTCTCCAACACCACAGTTCAAAAGCATCAGTTCTTTGGTGCTCAGCTTTCTTTATAGTCCAACTCTCACATCCATACATGACTACTGGAAAAACCAGACAGAACCTTGACTAGACGGACCTTTGTTGGCAAAGTAATGTCTCTGCTTCTCAATATGGTGGCTAGGTTGGCCATAACTTTCCTTCCAAGGAGTAAGCGTCTTTTAATTTCATGGCTGTGAACTAACTTACATGATTGGATATGTGAACACAGTTTTGCATCTTTGAAAGTTTGCAACTGGCAGGTTCGTATGTAGGGGGCTTACTGTATGAACTTTGAAGTCAGGGAGAGAGGGCACATCCTTCCACTTTTCAGCTCATTAGGAAATGCAAGGTCAACACTCAGGCTGCCTGGAGAGGCCCTGCAATCAGCAGAGGTCACCATGAGGATGGGATGACTGTCTTCTCTTTTTCTCCAGTGTATCTCCAATGCCAGGGACAGGGCCTAACCCCTGGCATGACTGCATGTTGGTTTAGTTGCATGCTGTTCTTTTGTTCGGGGGCATGGTGGCCTATGGCGAGTCAGTGAGACGTCAGTTGGAACTCTCAGCCAATCAGAGCATTTCCATCTGCAATCATATCTTTTCTTTTGCCACTATTTATAAAAAAAAGAAAATTGTTTTGATGAATGGCCAACTGTTTCGCTTCCCAGAATGAAGCTTAAGTGTGTATCTGAAATGCATGCATTGGAAATAAGATATCTTAAAAACAGAGTGGAGAGAAATTTCCATGAGTGAGGTTGCCCAACCTTTCTGGAAAAAATACTGGAGTGGGCTGCCATTTCCTTCTCCAGGGAATTCTTCCTGACCCAGGGATTGAACCTCAGTCTCCTGCACTGGCAGGTGGATTCTTTACCAGCTGAGCCACCAGGGGAGCCAAAAGCAGCCATTGACAATATATACATAAATGGATGTGGCTGTGTTTTATTTGTGAATGCTGAAATTGGAGTTTCTTATTATTTTCACACATCACAAAATAATATCCTTCTTTCGATTTTTTTCCAATCATTTAAAAGTATATAAACTATTTTTAGCTCCTGGGAGCCACATAAACAAATGTTGGGCTGGATTTGGCCCGCAGGCCATGGTTGGCTCACCCCTGAGTTAGAGGGATTGCCCGTCTCTCTGACTGTCACCAGATCACATCACAGTCTTATTTCAAAGATGTTTCTATAGATAAAGCACTATTTGTTAGCCTTTTAGAGAAACAAAAGGTACCCTGGAACCCACTCATCTGCATATTTAAAATACAGTGTAAATATGGAGCTAAAATAAAAGCACTTAACATCCTGAACAGTAGTTGCCCCGAGTCTAGTTACCAAAATCTGTGAGGTTAATATTTGAAGACACGTTTCCTACCAGGACAACCTTCAAGTGGGACATTATGCTATACAGTCGAATCTCAATGACTCACACTATTTAGAACACAGGGTGGAACTAGCATAGTCTCCCTGGACGCATGGTCCTCTGTCACCCGACCTGGATTCGGTACCGCCCACTCATGTTTGGCCCACCCTGATCATGAAGAAATGGTTGGATGAGTGGAAGTCTGATCAAACGATGGCAGGAAAAAAAAACCCAACAGACCGAAATATAAAATGCGTTATCTGGTCCCTTCTGTTTTTATTATTTATCTGGCAAAAACAAGGAGTACTTTATATGTATTGATAATAATTTAAGACACTCAGTTTTAACAGCACGTCAGATTCTATGTGGGAAAGCCAAAATAGGGACGGATGATTCTAAATTCCCTCATCTTGGAAGGTTCCCTAGCATCTTGTAGGGACAATCGCTTTGTGTCCGCAGTCAGAGCAGATGAATTGACAATTCCCAGTGTATTCGGGGAGATATGTGTGCAGAACCTGCGCAGAGCGCCCCCTGGTGGCTGACGGCAGTTCCTTCATGGTGCTCAGCCCAGCTCCCGGGAGTGTTTGGTGGCTTGGAGGGTAAACAGCAGAGTAGAGGAGAGCCAACAGGACATGGAACTCGAGAGCTGGGCTTCCAAAGAGAAACTGCCTGGTTGGATTCTTGCCTCTGACGCCTGGTCTCCTGAGCTTAGACAAACTGCTTAGCTTCTCTGCACCTTTTTGTCTCCTGTGGGAAAGAAAGCTAATGACAATAACAGTGGAATTGTGAGGAGTAAATGATGAATCTGGCAAGGCTTTAGGATGGTGCCTGGTGCAGAGTGGACACTCAGTACAAGGAAGGTTTTACTGATATCAGAGAAGAGGGGAAGTGACAGGGTCACTGCTCCAGCGCCCAGAAACCAGGGTCTCATGGCCCCTCCACCATTTATTATCCATGATAATAAATAATGACCCCAAATGGCCTAAATAATAAATGACTTCAAATGGTCATTGAACTTCTCTGGTCTCCAATTGCTTCCCTGTAAAATTAGATGATAATGCCTCATATCTGCCCAAGGGCAGAGGGCTGGACCCAGTGACTTTTGGAAGACTCGTCCAATGGCAGTATCTGAAATTAAACAGCCATTCAACATGGTCCAGGAGTAGGTGGCCCTAGCTAATGGGTCAGTGAAGGAACAAAAAAAAAAAACAAAAAAACAAAAACAAAGAAAAACAATTACTTGTCAAAGGTGTTTTGCTTCAAGTTATTTAAAACATTAAACCAAAAAAAAAAAAAAAGAATTTTGCCTTTTAAACATAAAGTAGCCAAACAGCTGGCAATCCACTCTTCACCCGAAGATCATAAAGGTCCACACACTTAGTGATGATGATGGTCAAGCAATTGCCCCTCCCCCCAGTTCCATCCACCCTTGCCCGGCGGTTCATGTAAAATGTTCATGAAATAATATCTTTTGAAAATTGGAATGGCTTGTTTTGATGGCACCATCGGGGGTCAAAGCCATGGATTCCTCTACAAACAAGTTTGCCTTCTTCGGTCTCACATGCCCCCTCCTCCTACCCCAACTCTGTGTGTCCACTTTTTTTTTTTTTTATGACGACACCAATCATTGGATTTAGGGACCACGCTAAATCAATACTATCTCACCTTGAGACTCTTAAAACTAATTATATCTGCAAAGACTCTATTTCCAAATAAGGTCACCTTCTGAGGTCCTCGGTGGACATGGATTGTAGAGATAACACTCAACACATTACAGGCTCCACATAGCAAGTAAGCAAGGTCACTGAGTATGTTTAAATATTTCCCGTGTGCTTCTCCTCTTTCTTGTCCCTAAAAGGCCACCCTTCCTATGGGCCTCTTCACGTACCTCTAACGACTGCCTTGCCCATGGGATAAAATCCAGCCCCCTCACTGGCACTGTCGTTGAACTAGGGGTACAAGTGCCTACCCTCCTTATGGATCCTGTTGGGAATCTGTTGGGGATCCTGTTGGGGAAACCTCAAAAGACTCACAGATCTTGCTGGAGACAAGAATGTTGTTCGTCGTGAGGTGACTGAAAGAGGCTCTCCCTTAAAGGGCCTCCGCGTTCTCACTCACCTGAGAACACGTCTTGCCTTCCAGGTACCCCAGACTGGCTGCGAAACATCGGGAATCCAACACGGCAGGCATCGACATCTTCGCCAAGTTCTCCGCCTACATCAAAAACACGAAGCAGCAGAGCAACGCTGGTGAGTGGCCCCCTTCCACCCAGGCCCCCAGCCCTGGTGCTGCCCCCTGCCCAGGGCATCTTCAGATACTCAGCGGAGAAGCGCCTGGAACCAGTGCTTTTATTTGTTCATCCTGAGGCCCTTTGATGCGGGGGAGAGGGTGACAGATGTTGCTTTCTGGCCAGTGCAGGAAAAGAGGCCGGTGGTGCTTATGGTGGAATCAGAAGAGGGATGTGTTTGCGTTCTGAGCCTGCCTTAGTGCGCATCATGATATACTGCCCACAGGGTCCTGCCTTGGCCAGGCGTGGCTCGGTCGCTAAGTTGTGTCTGGCTCTTTGTCGCCCTATGGACTGTAGCCTGCCAGGCTCCTCTGTCCATGAGATTTCCCAGGCAAGAATACTGGAGTGGGTTGCTATTTCTTCCTCCGAGATATCTTCCTGACCCAGGGATCAAACTGGTATCTCTTGCATCTCCTGCATTGGTAGGCGGATTCTTTATCTCGGCACTACCTAAGAAGCCTACTGCCCGTTTATCCCCAGTTCACAACCCTGCTCTGTTCACAGGAAGTCCTGGTTGGAACACATTGCAGCTGCCTTCTGGTCCCTCAAAGACTTCTCAGGGGGTTGACCAGGGGCCATGGTGGGACAGGGCTGTCACCACTATGGTGAACGCTCAAGGCAGAGCCTGACCCTCTGCACCCGCCCCCCACCACCACCACGGCCAGTGCAGAGAATGCCAGGAGGCTCTTCTCAAAGCCTGGCTCACCTTCCTGCTGCTTAGTCATTCAGTCATGTCTGACTCTTTGCGATCCCATGGACTGTAGCCCATCAGGCACCTCTGTCCATGGGGATTCTCCAGGCAAGAATACTGGAGTGGGTTACCATTCCCTCCTCCAGGGCATCTTCCCAACCCAGGGATCGAACCCAGGTCTCCCACATCGCAGGCAGATTGTGTGCTGTCCGAGCCACCAGCCACCAGGGAAGGGCTCATCCTCCATTCGTCCCTTAATTCCGGGCACTGGCCACAGAGCTCAGGCTTGGTGGCCTCCAGTGCCTTCTCAGAGGGCTTTGAGCCCCTCGTTTAAGTTGATGGGATTTACTTATTTATTTTTGGCTGTACTGGATCTTTGTTGCTTCTCAAGGGCTTTCTCTAGTTGTGACCAGCAGGGGATACTCTGTTGCAGCCCTCAAGCCTCTCGGAGTGGTGGCTTCTCTTGTGGAGGAGCCCAGGCTCTAGGCACACAGGTTCAGTGGTTGTGGCCCCTGGGTTTAGCTGCTCTGCAGCATGTGAAATCTTCCCAGATCAGGGATCGAATCCATGTCCTCTGCACTGGCAGGCAGATTCTTACCTACTGCGCCACCGGGGAAGTCCTAAGTTGGCAGTGTTTCTATATATATGGAGAGAGATTTATTTATGGTTGCATCAGGCCTTGCTGTGGCATGTGGGATCTTCATGGCAGTGCACAGGCTTTTCTCTAGTTCAGTAGTTGCAACTCTCCGGTTTAGTTGCCCCGAGGCATGTGGGGTCTTAGCTCCCCGACCAGTCATCGAACCTTCGTCTGCTGCATTGGAAGGCGCGTTCTTAACCATTGGACTGCCAGGGAAGTCGCGTAAGTTGATAGCATTTTTAGTCCCTCATTTGACCTGGTCCTTTAGCATGAGTTAGGGTGATTTGAATAGCACTGTCCCATTGAGAATATGTGTGTCCCTTGAAGAACTGTGTTAGTCGCTGGGAGGAGAAGGAAGAAGGATGAGGCAGTTTGCTGGCCCCCTGAATAGGAGGATGGAGCCTAGCCCTGAGCCAGGCAGAGCAAGGGTGTCACGAAAACTTTGTGAATGGATGAGTGACTGAATAGTGATTGGTTGAACAGCACTCCCGGCATCTTCACGAATGAGTGAGAAATTGAATATACAACAGGTGATCATACAGTGGATCCCGAAACCAGGTGGCCCATTGGCTTGGACCACCTTGGAGTTAACTGCTCCAGGAGCCCCGAGGAGAAAGGCACCTCTTTGGACCAGGTCACCAGGAAAGACAGCCATTCACGAGATGACAGAGAAGAACTTTTGGCTGGAACTCTTGATGCAGTGGGAAAGTAAAGGATTCAGTAACAGCTCCTGCAGACCTGGGGGTGCCAAGCACAAAACTAGGTTCTAGAAAAAGGCACTAACTGAGTCTTCGAGGCTTGACTTGTGCAGAAGGAAAGGCTTACGTTCACAAAGATAACAAGACAAGAGGTGAGTGATGAGTTCATCAAAGGGAGTTTGAAGGGCTGATTAGCTAGCCTGTGAACACAGAAAGGGAGTCGGAGCAGCAAAGATTCACCTCTGGGTCGTCTGGGAAAGTTTCCTAAGGGATTTCAACCGGGTCATAAAGATTCAGGGTCATTTGACCGGGAACACAGGGTGGAGGATGTGGGGAGGGTGAGAAGACTCCAGTGACAGAGGCCATCTGGAATCCTGAGACCACCAACTCCAGAGACAGCCGGGGTGGGAGGGCAGGTGGGAGGGCGTTGGATTTTACCCTGTGGGCAAGGTGGTCGTTAGAGGTACAGAAGAGGTACCCTAGGGAGGGAGGCCTTTTAGGGACAAGAAAAAGGAGAAACGTGGGAAATAGTTTAAATATGCTCAGTGCTCTTTCTTTGTTGCTATTTGGAGCCTGTAATGTGTTGAGTGTTGTCCCCACAATCCATGTCCACCCGGGACCTCAGAGGGTGACCTTATTTGGAAATAGAGTCTTTGATTTAGTGTGGTCCCTAAATCCAATGATGGGGTCCTTCCTTGTATGAAGAAAAGAGGACACAGAGATCGGCGACAGGCGAGGGGAGGGAGCGGGGAACGTGTGAAGACAGACAGGGAGTACAGAGCCTGCCTCTTTCTGCATCTGTTAAAATATACTTAGTGATGCTTTCAATTTCATCATCTGCCAAACAGGGTCATGAAGAGCATATCCAAGGTCTGTCATGCAGAGTCACGTTATTTATAATTAGATGCTTGTAAACCCTTTAGCACACTGCCTGACCCATTGTAAATGCTCTTTAAATGTTAACTTTGATTATTCCTAGAGCAAAAATGAGATAAACATGAATATTGGCATCAAAAACTGCTGCTTCAGCTCTTACTTCATGAGCCCTAACGAGCACTTCCACATCTCCCAACCATTTAGTCTCTTTTTGACTTGTTTAATTCTGTTTCCCATTTCCTGGGTACATTTGCTTCCTCTCCAAGGTAGACAGTTGCTCTCTTGGTCCACAGAGGTGCAGCCTGCAGATGTGAAGGGACTTGAGTGTCTGTGGATTTCTGGTACCCCAGGGAGTCCGTGAGTGAGGAGAGGAGCACTTTAGGGACAGCATCCAAGGATCACCCACATAAGTGTGATCAGAGGGACTGGAGGAAGAAGGAGCCAGGGAGGACGATTAAGAAGGACTAGCGAGTGAGGAAGAGGGCCCAGCAGTGGGGGGGATCATGAAGATGAGGAAGAAAAATGTTATGAAAAAGTTTGATCTGTGATATGAAACACCACACAGCTCATGGTAGACTTTGCTTCTTGTGTTCAGTTTTCTGGATGCGTCCTCAGGCGCCCTTCTCTGACTGTTTCTCTCATCTGCATCAGCCCGTTATTCAGACCCTACTCAACAGACTGGCCAGGCTGACCAGGAGCACGGGCCCTTCTCCCTTGGAAAGTGGAGCTGCAGCAGGAGATTGAGAACCCACGTGGCCCAAGGAAGGGCGTCTTTGAGACAGGAGAGAGCCGCTCTGCTTTGAGATTTGGTCGTGGGAGTCCCTGCTCTGGGCCCCACACATTTGTCTTTCAACCTTGCAGGGAAAAGTTATGTGATTTGTTCAGCCTTGAAAGTTTATGGAGTTCTGCAGCAGAAGGATGGTGGGGAAGGGTGGGGAAGGCACAAGCTTCGTCCGTCTCAGCTTTGGCGAGCCCGGTAACAAGCCTGGCTTTCCCTGCACTCAGCTCCGTCCTCACCCTGCATGCTGCCTCTGCCCGGCAAAGGCCACTTCCATCCACACTGCTGATTCTGTGCCTAGTGGCCTTCCCTCTCTGCGAGTCCCCCTCCTGGCCCTTCTCTGTTCACCTTCCTCATAGATACAGCCATTGCACACCGACCTCGGTGACCCAAGACTGGGTGGCAACCCTCAGACTCGGCAGCTCCAAGTCCCCTCTCCCCTGGACCCCGCTCTGGCTCAGCGTTCTGCCCACTGGGATGTCAGTTTGGCTTCTTGGGTGTATCCCCTCCCTTGAGGGGTTTCTATGACACCTTGCTTTACCTGCTCACCCGTACTCTTATCTGTTATCTCATAGGAGGACCTGGGCTTCTTTCTCTGAATATCCATCTTGCATTTTGCATTTCTTACCATCAAACTGCTGTTTGAACATACTCTGCCAAACCCCTTGGCTATCAAGGAAATCATTTTAGCTATTTATTGTAATCCAGGCATAACTACTGCATTTTACTTTCTTCCCCCGCCCCCGCCCCCCGCACCTCTTTTCCTTTGTGCTTTAGTCCTATCCATCTACCGGTTTATTTCACTTTTCATACATACCGCAAGTCCCAGACAATCAACAAAGGGATCTCGTATGTGTCTTGCGTTCTTTATTCCTCTTCACTCTTGTTAAAGTCCTTTGTTAATTCCTCCAGCCCTATCATGTGTCCCTAGATATATTAATATCCGTGCCCCTATGACTGTCTCATTTTTGGCTTGTGGCGCATCCTCATGTACTTTTCTCCATTTCCTTCTTGGTTGGAGAGTAAGTGGACGTATACGTACCTGTGGACTAAGGACAAAACTCCCGCCGTCATTTCTCCTTTATCCTTGCGCACAAGTCCACATCCACGGGGCTCTCTTCCTCTGCTAAGAGGTCTAAGAGTCCCAAACCTACCTGTTTGTGTCTAATCCAAGCAGATCCTATGCAGCCTACCTGCTTTTCCTTCCCACCTTTGCCTATTCCTTTTTCGCATATCTGACGCAGACTGCAGACCCCACCTCCTTCTCTGCTAAGTGCTGTTTTTCCAGCTTAGATGATTTTGGTCTTTCAAGACTGCCTTGGAATTCCCTCACCTCCTGCTGCCTCAAGTCTGGCTTCCTCTTATTTCCGTCTCTGTTTCCATCTATCCTGGGGGCTTGCTTTGTATTTTAAAATGTATACTCCACTCAAACCAGACAGGCTTTATAGCCACTCACAGGGGGACGAAAAGCTCTGCAAAGCAGCATATTCTAGAAGGAGGTGAGAAAGAAAAACAAGGCTGGAGGAGGGGGGCCACGAAACAAGCTCAGGGCAAGAGAGACAGGAAAATCAGCTCCTAGAGCCCTGTGCTGGAAGCGGATGACAGACCACAGCCCCTGGGCGAGATGAAGGCAAGGCTGCCCCCCAGGAGAATGACAAGTGACGCGGGGCTGGAGCTGCAGTCACAGAAGCTGTTGCTGTCCTTCCCTTCGTCCATTCATCTCTGTGACTCCCCTTCACGCTCTCCTGGAGTCCAGGCCGGGTGGCGGCGTGGCAGTGTGACCTCTCTGTCCTCAGCCCTCCCTTTGGCGGCACCGCGCTCACGAGTCTCCTCTTCACCTGCCCTTGCTGCACCGATGTCCATCCTTGTTTTCTTCATCGTCTTCTCTAGAAGACCCGGGAGAGCACCCTGCAGCCTCTGGCCCATGCCACCAACTTTCTTACTTCTCTCCATTACTTCCAAGACTTGGAGTGTCCTGCTGATGCCTGTCACTCTCTCTCTTTTTAGTCTTCTTCCCAGATGGATTCTCTCTCTCTCTTTTTCCCCCTTGGCCACACTGTGGGGCACGTGGGATCTTAGTGCCTCAACCAGGTACTGAACCCCTGCATTGGAGGGGCAGAGTCTTAACCCTTGGACCACCAAGGAAGTCCCATAGACAGATTTTTAAGTCACTCTGTGTCTCCATTTGTGCAGTTTCCATGCAACCTAATCAAGCATGGCCTAGACCAACCTTCATAAATGTCATCAGCGGTGAACATGGGGTTAAATGAAATAGGCATTTAATTAATTCACTCATAATTTAATAGTTTATTGTTTAATAGAGTTGATTTACAATGTTGTGTTAGTTTCAGGCATATAGCAAAGTGATTCAGACATATATATATATATTATATATATACATAAAGAATATATGTATAGATTCTTTTTCAGATCCTTTTTCATTATAGGTTATTCTTCTTTTCCATCATAAGGTTATTATCAAGATACTGACTATAGTTCCCTGTGCTATACAGTAGGTCTTGCTGTTTTATCTACTTTATATATAGCAGTATGTATCTGTTAATCCTGAACTCCCAATTTATCCCTCTCCCCTTCTTTTTTAAATTGAGGGGTAATTGGGGCTTCCCTGGTGGCTCAAATGGTAAAGAATGTGCCTGCAATGCAGAAGATCCAGGGTTGATCTCTGGGCCTGGAAGATCCCCTGGAGGAGGGCATGGTAACCCACGCCAGTATTCTTGCCCGGAGAATTCCATGGATAGAGGAGCCTGGCAGACTACAGTCCATGGGGTCACAAAGAGTCAGACACGACTGAGCGACTAACGCTATCTTTGACACATAACCTCATATTGGTTTCAGGTGGACAACATGGTTTTGTGGAACACAATATTTGTATTCACTGCAAAATGATCATCACAATAAGCCTAGTTAACATCCACCATTATACATTTCGAATTAGATTTTTTTCTTGTGATGAGAACCTTTAAGATTTACTCTGTTAGCAACTTGCAAATATGCAGGACAGCATTATTAAGTACAGTTGCCATGCTGTACGTTATATCCCCAGGGCTTATTTGTTTTAAACCAGAAGTTTATAGCTTTTGACCTCCTCTGCCCATTTTGCTTGCTCCCTACCCTGGCCTGGGGCAGCACCAATCTAATTTCTGTTATTTATGAGCTCTTCTTTTTTCGGTTTGGTTTTGTGTTTAGATTCCACATATAAGTGAGATCATATGGTGTTCGTCTGTCTCTGACATTTCACTTAGCACAATGCCCTCCAGGTCCATCGACGTTGTTGCATTTCCTTCTTTTTACCACTGAATAATATTCCAGAGTGAGTGTGTCTTGCAAACACATATATCACATTTTCTTTATCCATTTATCCATTGATGGACACCTAGGTTGTGTCCAAAGTGAAAGCGAAAGTCACTCGGTCATGTCTGACTCTTTGTGACCCCATGGACTGTCCATGGAATTCTCCAGGCCAGAATACTGGAGTGGGTAGCCTTTTCTTTCACCAGGGGATCTACCCAACCCCAGAATCAGACCCAGGTCTCCTGCATTGCGGGCAGATTCTTTACCAACTGAGCCACAAGGGAAGCCCAAGAATACTGGAATGGGTAGCCTATCCCTTCTCCAGCAGATCTTCCCAACCCAGGAATTGAACTGGGGTCTCCTGCATTGCAGGCAGATTCTTTACCAACTGAGCCACAAGGGAAGCCCAAGAATACTGGAATGGGTAGCCTATCCCTTCTCCAGCAGATCTTCCCAACCCAGGAATCGAACTGGGGTCTCCTGCATTGCAGGCAGATTCTTTACCAACTGAGCCACAAGGGAAGCCCAAGAATACTGGAATGGGTAGCCTATCCCTTCTCCAGCAGATCTTCCCAACCCAGGAATTGAACTGGGGTCTCCTGCGTTGCAGGCAGATCCTTTACCAACTGAGCTATGAGGGAAGCCCATGGACATAGTCCATGTCTTGGCTCTTATGGATCATGCTGCAATACACAGGAGGATGAAGATATCTTTTTGAGTTAGTATTTTTGTTTTCTTTGGATAAATACTCAGGAGTGGAATTGCTGGATCCTGCTTATCCCTTTTTAATGAAGACTGATGGGCCTCTCCGCTGAGTTTGCAAAGATGTACTCCTTCCTAACTATGGAAGACAGTGGGATAGCCTAACATACTCCTACTAAAATATTTGCCCTGATAAGATAATTCTAACTTCCTAAGTAGAGTCCTAAGATCCCTCCCTTGGGTACCTATGATGTGCTGGCCCCAGGGCTGTGTGTTTAGAGTCCCACGCTTGGACTGAGTTGTCTCTGTAGCTTTTGCCCTTCATTAGTTGTAAGTATAATAGCTGCATTTTCCAATAAGAAACAAAAAAATGCCTTCAAGTAAACAAAATACGCTTTCACTTAAACTCTTGTTAAGATTTTGATGGTAAGACACAGTCTGATTTCAAAGATGTCAAGTGTGAAAAAAGTATGTATCTTAGTCTTGATGAAATATGGAAGGTGGTTCCCATAGTTCTTTTAAAATCTAACATTCTGTTACTTCCTAGAGGCTGTGTATGAGAAATGTCAAACCCCCCTTTCTGCTTGACCTTGGGCTACCCTATTGGAAAGAAAGTGAATTGAGGTCAATACTGTTTCCAGATCCCTCTGGGATGGCCGTCCTAACCCCATATCCAATAAAGGGTCAGTTCTGCCCTCTGTCTTTCCTGCCTGGAAACAAATAGTGCTTATCTCTTCGCTTGAGGGCTTCCCTGGTGGTTCAGACAGTAAAGAATCTACTTGCAGTGCAGGAGACCTGGGTTCGATCCCTGGGTCGGGAAGATCCCCTGGTAAAGGAAATGGCAACCCACTCCAGTATTATTGCCTGGAGAATCCCACGGACAGAGGAGCCTGGTGGGCTACAGACCGTGGGGTCTGCAAAGAGTCGGACGCAACTGAGCAACTAACGCTGTTTTTCTTAGCTCAGGGGTTGGCAAACTTTTAGACCTTTTGGGCTATCTAAGATGTCACTACTGCTCAGCTCCCCTGCTGGAACACTATAGCAGCCACAGACAATATGGAAACACATGGGCATGGCTGTGTTCCAATACACTTCATTTATGGACACTGAAATTTCAATTTCACACCATTTTCAGGGTCACAAAATATTATTCTCTTTTGACTTTTTTTCCCCAACCATCCAAAAACGTAAAACTCATTCCTAGCCTGAGGGCAGTGCAGAAATAGGCAGTGCGCTGGGTCTTGATTTGGTCCTTGGACTATAATTTTTTAGTCCAAAAAGTTTGGACTAAAATTATAACTTTATAACAGTCCAAGCTCTGTTTTAGGTAGTCTCAGGCTACAATAGCAAGTCCTCTTAATTTCTATACCTCTCAGCTGCCTTGTCTCTAATATGGAGCTTGTGACAGTATGTTATCTTGCACTGTCATATTGATTAAATGAATGAACACATTGACGCACTTCAGACAATACTGCTAAGTCGCTTCAGTTGTGTCTAACTCTTTGCGGCCCTATGGACCATAGCCCACCTGGCTCCTCTGTCCATCAGCTCCTCTGTTCACTGGAGTAGGTTGTCATGCCCTCCTCCGGGGGATCTTCCCTATCCAGGGATCAAACCCTTGTTTGTTAAGTCTCCTGCATTGGCAGGTGGGTTCTTTACCACCAGCGCCGCCTGGGAAGCCCCTTCAGACAGTAGGCACCAATATGCCGTGGCTGTTACTGCTTCTGTTATTCATTTCAAGAGTTCACCCCAGATTCAGGGGTACCCTCCCTCTAGCCCAGCTTTTCGGGTAATGCAGAAGTATGTGCTGCCCTCTTCTGGCCGGTGGAGGAATCCGCCCTAGAGACGGATAATCATGCTTCAGTATAAGGAGACTGGTGGACTTCCAAGCATCTTCTCTGTGTCCCAGGACTCCGTTAAGCCTCAGCTTTAGCTGGGGTTTCCACGAGAGGCTCGAAGCCACCTTGCTTTATCTGTGCCCCGCACCCAGAGTTGGGCAAGTGCCCCAGACCCCACGGATCCTCCAGAGGTCGCTGGCTGCCTGCTGATAAGTTCTTCGCCATCCACTGCTTCTTTCTCCCTTGCCTCTCCCCCTCCCATCACCTCTAGTCTTTGCTTTTATGAACTTCCTTGACCTAAAATAGGAAAGTGTTTGCAAGGAGTCGAGCGGCCCGGGAGGGCTGTCAGCCCAGAACTAACAAGCCCGTCACTATCAAAGCCCCCGTGCTGTCTCCGCAGCCTCGTGAAAGCCAGCTTCTGTCGGGGGTGGGGGTGGAGGGGGTGGCAGGAGGCGGGGTGGAGCGTTTTTCCAGATTCCCCAGGATGTGGTGAGCCGCGTTCAGAAGCCAGTGTGTGCATTTATTATTCCCAACCAGCCATTTCCAGCGCGGGCCCTTCCTTCCTGCGCCTCTTCCTCCCTCCCGCCCTCGGCCCCAGGTCACGGCGGGCCCAGGCTGGAGGCCAGGCCTTCCCGAGGGATGGGCGCGACCTCCCGCATTCAGCCTCCCGCTCTCCCGCTCGGAGGCGAAAGCGAAGGCAATATGTCAGCAGTATCGGGAGTAGGAACGTGCGTCGTAATCAGCCTGCTGCAAGACAGAGGTCTTGAGGTGGCCGCGGGCTCCCAGATCTATTCTATAGGGGACCCTGAGCTGTTCTTTTGGAGGAAGATAGCTGGGTCCAACTCAGGACAGACGGTTACTGGGAAGAAGGCCTGAGCCCAGGTTGTTATCACAGGGCAGCTCCGGGGTGGTCCCCGGACCACCGCAGGGCTAGGATAAGGAAGGGGCTGTCTCCCCACTTCCTCACAAAGCAGTCTCTGCTGTCTCATTTCAAAAAACGCCTCTGGTCATAAAGGAACCCTTCAGGCTGCCTTCCCTGGCCGCCCTTGAATGCACAGGGCCAACTAGGGGTCTTTTGTTTGTTTGTTTGTTGGGTTAACGTTTTGCTTTGATAAACATTCTTACAAGGAAAAACAACCTAGGCTCTGTGGGACTCACCTCCGAGATGTGGAGCGCTCTGCAGAGGTGCTCAGCTGTCTTCTTACCCATGGGGGGCGGGTGAGGGGGGAGTCCTAGAAGCTAAGAGCTGGAGGGCGGGGAGAAGGCGAGGAGCTCCTGCGGACCCTTGCCCAGAGCATCCCCTCCAGAGACGGTCTCGGACTTGGCTCATGATCAAGGCTGATGTGGCCACGTCTAATTTCAGAGATGCTGCGCCCCAAACAAATCCGTAGCCAGTCATCAGGAAGGCAGTTGGGGCGTCGGGCTGTTGAAGCAGGCAGGCCTGAGGAGGGAGGGAGGGAGGAAGGGTGAAGGGGGCGGGAGGGGAGGGTCCTGCGTGGGTGGGCGCATTCATTAGTAGCGGGAGCGTGTTAGCTGTGTGGGCTCTCGGCAGCAGACCCGAGACCACCAACACCATTCCATGTGCTGGAATTTCCCGCCGTCTGACCAGAATGAGCTCGCCTGGCCTGGCCTGGCCACGGATCAAGGCCCGGGGAATAAAGGAACATTAAATGACTAATTCGAACATGAGTTCAGTGCTCTTTCACCTCTGGCTACCGTTACTTTATCCTGTGCGGTGGACGCCTCCTGTGCGGTCTGCATGGGGGAACTCAAGCTGTCCCTCTGTCTCTCCCCCTCCATGTATACACACACACGTGTGTGCACACGCACAGCCAGCTTGTGTGTGTTCTTATGTCTCTGTGCACTAGTAGAAGCCATTACAGGAAGTCCCCTACATAGAAACCTTCAACTTAACGAACTTTCAAAGACGTGAATCTGCGTTTGCATGTCCAGCCACGGAAGTTAGTTCATGTATTGGGCATACATGGTAACGCATGCATCCTCTACAGCGGCTGTGCTTCTGTGCACTTTGCTGTACAGTACTGTATAGCTTACAGTATCTTTATTTCAAGCCCAGGATGTCAGGAAGCAAGCATAAAAGCAGCGGTAGACAGCCCGTTGTGTTAGTTAGGTACCTAGGCAACTCGGACTTACGAAGCACTCTCCGAAGAGATGGGAATACCAGACCAGCTTACCTGCTTCCTGAGAAATCTGTATACAGGTCAAGAAGCAACAGTTAGAACCAGACATGGAACAACGGACTGGTTCCAAATTGGGAAAGGAGTGTGTCAAGGCTGTATATTGTCACCCTGTTTATATAACTTATATGCAAAGTACATTATGTGAGATGCCAGGCTGGATGAAGCACAAGCTGGAATCAAGATTGCCAGGAGAAATATCGATAACCTCAGATATGCAGATGACACCACTGTTCTGCCAGAAATCGAAGAGGAACTGAAGAGCCTCTTGATGAAAGTGAAAGAAGAGAGTGGAGTGAAAAACCTGGCTTAAACCTCAACATTCAAAAAACTAAGATCATGGCATCCAGTCCCATCACTTCATGGTAAATAGATGGGGAAACGATAGAAACAGTGAGACTTTATTTTCTTGTGCTCCAAAATACTGCAGATGGTGACTGCAGCCATGAAATTTAAAGATGTTTGTTCCCTGGAACAAGAGCTATGACTAACCTAGACAGCATATTAAAAAGCAGAGACATTACTTTGCTGACAAAGGTCCATCTAGTCAAAGCTATGGTTTCCCCAGTAGTCATGTATGGATGTGAGAGTTGGACTGTAAAGTAAGCTGAGCACTGAAGAATCGGTGCTTTTGAGCTGTGGTGTTGGAGAAGAGTCTTGAGAGTCCCTTGGACTGCAAGGTGGTCAAACCAGTCAGTCCTAAAGGAAATCAGCTCTGAATATTCATTGGAAGGACTGATACTGAAGCTGAAGCTCCAATACTTTGGCCACCTGATGTGAAGAACCGACTCACTGAAAATGGCCCTGATGCTGGGAAACACTGAAGACGGGAGGAGGAGGGGATGACAGAGGATGAGATGGTTGGGTGGCATCACTGACTTGATGGACATGAGTCTGAGCAAGCTCCAGGAGTTGGTCATGGACAGGGAAGCCTGGCGTGCTGCAGTCCATGGGGTCACAAAGAGTCAGACATGACTGAGAGACTGAACTGACTGGCAGACTCCGAATGGAGCTTTTTTATGTAGGGGACTTACTGTACATAGCACCTTAAATACACAGGGTCACAGATCAATTAACCTGAAAAAGAATGTGCTTGCCTGTAAAGTTGTATTGGCCGCAAGACATGGTGGGGGTCTCCCAGCATACCGGTCGGGGGCATTGTAGTAGGTTTATACAGTGACTTCACTCATAGTCCCCTCTCTGTGGTTGGAACATGGCTTTGAGAGAAAAGTCCCCGTCTTCTCTGTTCACTCTTGGTGGGGAATGGCCCTGGGGAGGTGAACTTGTAGAACGGGTTCCCCATTTGTGGTAGAGCTGGGGCTGAAAATGATAAGATGTAAAATCCAGGTGGTGGGCCAGACCTTCTAACCAAAACTTCAAACACCCCAACTATGAACCCTGCTTGTCAAATCTGTCTCAGTCTCATCCAGGCAGGATTCTGGGCATCATTCTATCCATTTCTCGCAAAGAAAGCTGAAGGGTGGATAAACTGTTCAGAAGACATGATGGAGCCAGGGACAGAGGCAGGATCTGGCATTTCTCAGCTTTAAATGCTTTTGCTATAAACGAGTGATACTAAAACATAAGAATTGAAGCCAGAGGTGAAATTCAGTGTGGTATTTATCAGTAGTTAGATAGGATAACTTATTAAAACAAAACAGTGTTTCCACGTAAAAATTTGACTTTAAAACCTTTAGCTTTCTCGAAAACTCTGCTCTTGAACTGTCTTTCCAGAAGATATCCCAGCCCAACTCCAGCCTATTGGTGAATTTATCCTGAGACGCCTCATCAGCTAAATAGATGCATGTGTTTAAGACCTAAGAGACAAACAGCACTTCATTTTGTTTGCCTCATTACCCAGACCATCTTCTGAGCTGAATGGACATCTGAATCCCCCAGGGGTCTTGTGACAGCACAGGTATTGATGCAGCAGGTCTAGGGTGGGGCCTGAGAACTCCCAGGTGGTCCTGATGCCGCTGTGGTCCTGATGCCGCTGGTCCAGGAGGGAGCTTTGAGAAGTAGGGTCTGTCTAGGCAGCAGTCTCCATGGAGATGGGCTGCCTGTACTTCATTCATCATCATTATCCCCAGAGCCCAGCTCAGCCTCTAGCCCAGAGCAGATGCTCAATAAACACTCGCTGAATGAATCAATAAACTGTATTTTAAGCACCCTGAGATGCTCTGACCCTGCCTGCTTGTTTACGAGAGAGGATGAAAGGGCTGACCCTGCCTTCCCGTGTCAGGAGCATCTCCTCCAGGCTGCTTCCTGCCCCAGCCCACCCAACACTCACCTTGAAAGCCTGTCCCATTCTCCTGATCACCCCGACTCTTCCCAGTTTCCGTTTAAATGTCATGATGCTCTGTGGCTAGAACTGTCGCTCAGCTGAGAACATGTAAGGCTTATATAACCTCTGCTATATTAAATCCAGTCTCATAGTAGGAAAAAAGAGAGAAGTTCATTTAAAACCAATCAATAAGAGTGTAAAAATCTGAACAGTTCCCCGCACGAAGACTATCAGTGTGGTGGCGGTGGCAGTGTTGGCTTAAATGATATTTTTCTTGTCACTCTCAATTTTGTAACTACATTCAAGGCACATTATATTTGGTGTTAAAGGTGAAACATCATGAAGAATCAGAAGAGTAAACACACCAGACTGAATTCTAGTGTTCTTCCAGCCAGAAACCAGGGGACACCTTATTTTTCTAGGAACCCCTAGTCAAGGAAGCATTTAGTGACCTGGATCATAGTAAGTCATGGGTTTACCTGTGCCCCTGTCCAGAACCCCTTCCACTCCTGAAAGTTCCAGGGGAGAGCATCCCACTTCATGATTTCTCAGGCCCCTGCACCCAGGTCTGACTCTGATGGTCACATGCCCATTGGCATTTGCGTCCACAGTTATCCGTGTTTTGTTTCCGTGGTGGGGATGGCAAAGCGAGCTTTCTCAGCACTCTGCCCAGGTCTGGCCCTGGTCTCCATTCTGCCTGTGTCACTTGGCAGAGGGGTGCAGGTTGGTGGTGGCCTCTGCTTCTCGTTTGGCTCTGATGATGTTGCCGGAGGGCACGCCAGGCCAAACAAATGGAATCCCGGCATCCATCCTCCAGAAACCAAGCTCTCTCATCACGCAGAGAAAGCAACCATCATAGGTTCTCTGAGGACAGGAGGCCTGTTGCATAAGCATAGGAGATGTATAGAGTTACGTTTTAGGGCCTCTCATCTTTCCTCAAACCCCACTGAATAGTTCGTTCTTACAACGAACACATGTTCAGTACCAGGCACTGCCCAGGTGCTAAAATAATAATGTAATAATGAAATATTGGCAATACGTATACTGGCAATGGTTGTATTTGGCTGCATATAATAGAAACCTGATCACAGAAGCTAATCAAATATTTATGCCATGTTTACATAGTGAAAAACCTATGTAGCATTTTCCTATATGCCATGCTCTGCTCTAATCTAAGCAATTTGTATAAATGTTTACTTTTTAATAGGTGTTTGCCTTTCTCACATCACAAAAAATCCAGAGAGGAGAGAGTTCCAGGCCGCTGTAGTTCTTTAAGAAGTCATGGGTCCAGCTCCTTGGAGCATCTGATTCTCCATCTTGAGTGTGTGACTCGCATCTGCGTGTCACGAGATAGTTGCTCCACTTCCACACGTTACATCTGAGTTCCAGGCAGTGCCGGCAGTGTCTTGTCTTTTCTTTCTCGAAGCATATCCGTCAATTTCCACTTGTATATCATTGGGAAGAACTTGATCATTTGGCTTCCCCTAGTCTGGGGGTCTGGAAAAAAAATAATTGTGACCCAGCTTGTTGCTACTCTGAACAAATCTGGGTTCTCTTGGTAACAAAGACGGTAAAAGTGAACTCTTGCATATAATCTACTTTCAACTTAAGATGATTAAAAAACAAAAAAAAACTGCAGTGAAAATATCTGATCTAGCCATGCCAAAAAAAAAAAAAAAAGGCATACTATTTCAAATTCTCCCTTGGGCTTGACTAAATCTGAATCATTACCCCACTTAGATTTTAGGAAACAGAAGTATAAAATTGCACACTTAATCTGAGACACTCTTGGTTCAAACTTTAGAAGATGTAAGACTTCTTGTAGTGTACTGTACTTCGTGTAGTAAAAGCTGTTTAGTAAAAGTTATAATACCCAGGGGAGAGTTTCTTCCCCTAATGTAATCCATATTGGGGGACAGCAGTGGGCACCCAGAGATCTGCTCTGAGTTAAGGGAGGGGAGGGTATAACTGTGCAGAATCTGGGAACTTCTGCAAAAGTGTCAGTCATCCACAACCCCCGCCTCAGCTTAACCTCTTAAGTTTGCCTCGTTGCATGACTGCTAAGGAGAAGGCTTTCTCTTCTGCAGCTGTGGTGATGGCAGCCAAGTCAGAGTGAAAGGACCAGCTGAACACGCAGAAAGGAGCTCTACCTCGTTCATCCGGTGTGACTTCCTCAGGGCAAAGGACCGGTCAAGCACAGCATTTATCTGGCAGTCCTTTTCCTCCCAACTCTAAGAATTTATTAGGTGTTTTGTAGCTTTGGCCCTTATATGTCAGCATTATCACATGCGGAACGTAACAACCACTGACTACATGCCAAGCACCAGCCCGAGACTTCTGCAGGTGTTATTCACGGCCACCCTGTAAGGTATACCGTGCTGTGATCTGTTTTGCAGATGAGGAAACTGAGACACAAGAGGTTAAGCTAGTACGTGGCCTATCCGGGATACCAACCTAGGCAACCGGTCCTGTGGTCTGCGCACACTATCTTTAATATAGTCCGTTATGGAAAATGTTCAACTGGGTTGTTGAACAAGGGTTTCCACTTTTTTCAGACTGAGTTGTTGAATAAGGGTTGGGTAGGTCATTTAGGAAACTGGGATCAAATCAACTCATAAAACGGCAGATACTGATTGAACAACTACCGCGTATATGTCGCTGTAAATGCCCAACAATCCCAGCTTCACTGCTGAAGTCCTAATTCAGCAATCCTTGGGGGGCTAAGAGTTCCAAACCTTGCCCATAGAGGGCGCTCCATAGAAACCTATTTGACAAATCGAAGACTCGACCAACTATGTAACCTATTATAGGATAGTCACAAAATGACTAGAACCAACAAATATTTAAATAGAGAGCTATGATGGCACTCTGGCCGTTTTTAAATTGCTAATGGATCTTATGTAAAAGATGTTGCTATTTGAGGATGAAGAAGGCAGAGGGCGGTTAAATAATTTCAGCCTGTTTGGAGAGGTTTGAAAGTTGAAAAACAAAGTCTCTAGGTCTAAAGATGAACAGATGACCGATAAAGTTGACTCCCCCTTGAGGAGTTCATTCCAAATGTCTGAACATCAGCACCCCACCGAAGCTGTGGGCTGATACTTAAAAATAACCTGTTAGAAAAGTCACCGTAAAAATACTCCCCGTTTTCAGCCTGATTCAGTCCACCGCATAAACTACAACCAGCATTAATAGCTTCAGTCAGCATTTATGTTGCTCTTCCTATTAGCACAATGGGGTTTACAACCATTTATGAGTTTCTGGAAAGCCTAATAGAAAACACACATACAAAGTTCGCTTTACAAGTTGCGGGAGTTTTCTTTGCTGAAGGAGCGGCCAGAAGGGGGCGCCACATCCCCATCACAAACGTCTGGGCCAGGCTCCCTAATGGGGACCACATTCTCTGCGGGCGGCTCCAGCTAGTTTTTCCCCCTCCCTGGTGAATTCCCGCAGTTCTCCTCTTCGGCTGGCTCTCTCTCCATTCAGTGTTTCTCTGTCTCTCTCCTCCTGTTCATAAATAAACATCTGGGATGTTTACATGGTACAGACTGTGTTCACACAAGGAAACCTATATGTGAAGAGCTAAGTGATAATCCTTCTCTTCAAATTTACGGTGGCTTTTAGGAGACGCAGCAGATGATTTGAATCTGGAATTGTCTCTGTGATCCATACCTCCCTTCATACTTTTAAATCATAGCTTATGAAAGGCATGTTGGATTGTCCTAAATGCTCTACCATGCCTATGTTTTAAACACACCCTAATAAATAATTTGTTTGAGCTAACTCGAGGAGATAGTGAAAGACAGGGAAGCCTGGCTTGCTGCAGTCCATGAGGTCTCTAAGAGTCGAATACGACTTAGCAACTGAACAATGAACAGTAATTGGCAAAGACTTGTATTTCTTAAAGAAAAGTATTTGTTGTCTTTGTTTATTGTTATTGGGAATAATACTTCGGAACAAAGGGCAAACATAAAGTTGATTTGTGGAGCTGTATAACTCACAATGATCCCCTACAGAGCTTGAGGAGGAAGCTATATGGAGGGTCTGTCTCTTCTCAAGGACAAGCCTTTGGCATTCTTTAGAAATCTATCAAAAAATGCCCCATTCACTAGGTGATTCTCTCCGCCAAAGGGAGGTAGGAAGCCTGCAATGATGTCCTGGATCCCAGTCCACCATCGTGGTTAGAGCTGAATCCTGCCTTGGGGGTAGACAGTTATTCACTGGCCTTTTATTGGAAGAACCATAGGAGTCTGTCATTTCACCTCTCCCATTCAAGGCCCCAGTCCTTCCTAGAACTGGGAAATAATACTCCTGGCAGCCTGAGCCGCAGACTCTTCGCAAGCCCAGCTGATGCCACACAAGGGAACGGCAGGGGTCTGCTGAAGTTGCCGGTGCTTTCCCATAAACCACTATCTTTCTACCTGTTGTCACCAGCACCTAGAGACGAGGGCCCGGGAACTGTTTCCCACCTATGAGCCTGTCGCAGATGGAGCCGATTTGACAGCATCTTCCTCTCCGTGAGGCCAAGTCCACTCTTCCCTGGTCTGATGCCAAAGTAAATGTGGATTCCCCAGACTATCAGGCCAAGAAAATTTCACACCCCGAGAGAACAAGGCTAAACCCAAGGAGATGATCCCAGGCGACTTGGGGTCCTGAGCATGTAGGGGAATGCGGGAGTGGGCTTCGCCCTCTGGGCTCCCCTAACTCTCCTTGGACCTGGGAAGTTCTGGGGTGATTGGATGAGCATCACTTCAGACACCCCGCTTCAGCCTCGAGTTGATCTGTTGCTCTTAATGTTTCACTCAGTCTCTCCTTGCTCCACGTTTTCATGAACTTACATTCTACAGCTGTAATAATGATAATAATAATAATGATGATCTCTAAGTCCCACCATGCATTGGATTCTGTAGAACCAGTGGCAGGATGCGAACCTGCTCAGGTCTCCTGAACACTAGAATGCTGGGCATCCTGCTTCTGCCTGTTATGGCAAGCCTTCTCGGGGAGCCTGGTATGGGGTTGTCTGACACCCTCTGACCCATACTCTGTCTGTCCCTTCCCTGATGATACCAGTGACCTGCCAACAGACAGCCCAGGCACAGCAGAGAGGGCCCACCAAGCATGAAGGAAAGCCAGCCCTGATGCCATTTCCAGCTCAGTGTGGCCTAAGGACCCTCCATAGATACAACTGATATATACATGCCAGTGCCAAGCCACTTCAGTCGTGTCTGACTCTTTGGGACACTATGGAATGCAGCCCACCAGGCTCCTCTGTCCGTGGGATTCTCCAGGCAAGAATACTGGAGTGGGCTGCCTTGCCCTCCTCTAGGGGATCTTCCCAACCCAGGGATTGAACTCGTGTCTCTTCAGTCTCCTGCATTGGCCGGCGAGTTCTCTGCCACTAGCACCGCCTGGAAAGCCTCATACATATACACCTATGATGAATATGCATGTAGGTATGTGTGTGTGACTGTGCCAGGTCACAGTTGTGGCACAGGGGACCTTCAGTCTTTGCTGTGGCATGTGGGATCTATTTCTCGACCAAGGATGGAACCAGGACCCCTGCGTTGGGAATGCAGAGTCTTAGCCACAGGACCACCAGGGAAGTCCCATTGATACAGCTTTAAGAGACAAGAGAGCGTGGGGATCAGCCACCTCTTACCTGCTCTGTGTTCTAGAAAGGTCACTGTGGATCAGAGGGTATGGCCCCCAGTTTTTGCCTGTTTTATAATTTTACCTCTGTGGGGTCATCCATACTCATGTAACCCCAGTATAACTGGGCATTCTTACTCTCTTTAAGGACTTTTGCAACAGAAACAAGCTACACGACTCTAATCTCCAAACCTGGAAGAGTATGGATCTTCCAGGTATGAATGTGGATCCTTACGTAGGATATTTTTAGCGGGAAGGAATTACACTGTCCATCAAAAGCTGAAAGTCCTAAACACCCCGTAGAATATCTTTGTCTCTCCTCAAAGTTGCATTCTTTATGATAGCATCCACGTTTCTGCCCATCTGGCCTGTACCTCCTCTTCCCCCACCCCTCACAACTCTCCTGGACCATTCTGCTGTTCCAGCCCCCTCCTCTCTCCTTGATCTTTGGCCCTTGGGCATCTCACAGGAGCAATCTGACCTCTCTTAGTTTCTAAAGAAAACCTGCTTCCTCCAAAAGGCAAGGGAGAAGCGATAGAACAGTCTATTTTATTTTTTTCTTATTCCCACCACGTTTTCATTCATGCTTAAAACTATCAACAAGGTGTTGCCATCTTTGTATTTTCTCTCCAAGAGTATGTGATAGTCAGAAGCATCTCTGCTGTGGTGTGCCTCAGACCACAGCTGCATATTTCTTTTTTCATCCTTTATATCAACATGCTCTCAAATGACAAGATGAGAAGTAAAACCTTCATTCAGGCTCAGATGGTAAAGAATCTGCCCGCAGTGTGGGAGATACGGGGTCAACCCCTGGCTTGGGAAGATCCCCTGGAGAAGGGAATGGCTACCTACTCCAGTATTCGGGCCTGGAGAATTCCATGGACTGGTGGGCTACAGTCCATGGGGTCGCATGAGAGTTGGACATGACTGAGCATACACACACTGCTGAAGCTAGGACATGAGGAATGGTACCCTGACAGCCACTCGCTTGTCAGAGGATAAGGGGATATGAGAATATCCCCAGCATAGTGGGAAGATGGAAGTCTGAATGGACCCCCAAGGAGCCGTGGGCCCATCCTTGGCACCCAGAGATGGCCTTGCATAGTAGAAGTTTAAGTTTTGGAATCCGACAGTCCCTGTTTTAAATCCTGGTTTTGCTCCTAAGTCATATAATAGGACTGCTATTTTGGAAACATTTTTCTCTTTGTCTTCCTGGGTACATGATTTTAATATGTCCTAGGCATCAGCTTCAAGAGAGATTAGGGTTCTATAGAAGGAATTCTAAGAAAGAGAAAAAAAAATTCAGTATTTAGCTTCTGTTACTCAAAATAGCATTTGCAAAAGAGAGTAGCCTTGTAAGCCAAGCTATTGTCTTAAAATGTTCTAAATGGCCTTTATTCCTCAAAGTTAGCACGTTAAGAACTAGGCCTGGAGGAATCAACTCTCGGAGGGGCTTGCTGCTCTGTGGTTGGTGAAATCTCTGACATAGGAAATGGAAATGAGAGAGACGTTTGGGGGATGAAGGAGGAGAGGGAGCTAGAGATGTGTCTGGAGAGCCTCTCAGGGTGCTATGCTCGGGTATCCATCTCAAGGAAAGTTCTGGATAGAGGCTAGCATCTCATCTGTTACCGCCACCGGAAGGTCACTATCCCCACTAAGTCTGGAAGGACGCGAAGGGGCAGCATCACTGAGAAGAGACAGCCCCTGTGGTAGGTAGCCCCAGCCTTCTACCCAGCAGACCCCAGAACTTCTGTCTCCTCCCCCACCCTCCGCATTTAACTCAGGGGGAAGAGCCAGGGAGAGGGAGGCTGTCTGAGAAACTGAGCATTTTTATGCAAAAGAGACTGAGAATGCTCTAGAGGGACTATTTTGATTATTACATCAACTAGGTTCTAATCCAGAATGGACTAAATTAATGCTGTGGTTTTCCCATTACCCAAGGGGGTTGGGAGCTTGTAAGGAAGACCAGAGTAGTTAAAAACAAAACCAGGTATGTTCTTTGTGGTACATCCCAGGAGTCGTTTGAACAACCTGCTGGCACAGGCCAGTGTGCCTTGGGTGAGACTGAGACTCAATTTCTTTATCTGTTCAATGGAAATGAATGATAGCTCTCATCTCGGTAGCTTCGCTGTGTGCTCATATGATCGGTGGTGTAAACACCCCTGGTCCACTTCAGAACAGCAGCGTTTTTCTTACTGTTGCTGGGGAATAGGCTTCGAGCAGTGAAGGAAGCGCAGAAGGGCGCAGGTATGGGGGCAAGGGACCAGCTTCCAGTGACCACCGTCTTCTCCACAGCAGAGGTGAACAGACCCCCATTCAGGCTGCAGACGACAGTCAGAGGTGGACCCCTGGCTCTCCTCTGTCTGCAAGCTCACATGCCAGAGAAAATCCGCGTATGAGAGACTGAGGACAGAGGAATTCGGGCCCACAGTCCTTTCACCTGTGACATCTGCGTGGCTCCAAGTGAATTTTGAGCCCCCAGGGGTCTGCACAACCCTTTTTGCTCCTCGGTACCCCTGCTGCATAAAGCATGTCAGCAAAGCACGCCTCAAGGCAGGGCTGAGCTGCGCTTGCAAGAGCTCATTGGAGGCTGAGTCTTGGCTCCCTGGTCTCCATTCAGCCTCCATGCCCGGGTAAGAGTATATTATTTTCTTAGCTCAAATTGCAGTTTCCAAGTCATTATTTCTCTACAACGAGAAAACAATATTGGGTCTTATGTAATATCAACCTCAATGAATCTGGAAGTGATCATGGAATGGGTGGATTTTTTTTCCCCTCCTTAAGAAAGAGAAAAATAAATTTGAGATTGTTTGCATATGGCTGAGAATATTTATGAACTATTCCCCTTGTTTCCTCATCACATATTTTACCCAGTGCGTTTGTGTGTGGTACGGAATAAATCTTTACAGGAAGGGCGGGGTGGAGAGGGGAAGAAAGCCGTTCAAGGATTGGAGATCCATCAAGTGCCTGGGACATTAGTGGTCGGGGGGTTTTGGGGTCTCCTGGCTTCAGGCTGGCTTGCTGCTGTGGAAGGGATCCCTCCCTCCTCCCTTCTGCTCCCCCTTTCCTCCTCTCAAAGGAAGTCTTTTGGAAGGAGAGTTTCAGATGCCCACACGGAAGGAATTAACATCATCTTGTCGCTCTGCTTTCTTTCACATCCCCTTCACTCTCACTAGAGCAGAAAGTTCAGCAGCAACGGTTTCACAACCTGGGTGCCGTCAGCCAAAAAAGATCATTAAACTCTATAGAGGCCAGATTGAGCCAGAGTCAGGGGAATGAATGAGTTGGCAGATAGAAGGGCAAAGAACTGGCAGAGAGCATATCGGTACTGGCCTTTGTCATTCGGTAACACAGCACCGTGTTGGCATGCAAGCATGTGTGTCTAGCTCCCCCCGGCCCTGCCTCTCAACACGGCTTGTCACCGAGAAGGATCCCAAGGGAGGCTAAGGGACAGGACTGTGGCTGGACATTCAGTCAGTGAGAGAAGCCAGGTTCCAAGCTGTTAATTTCTTCCTTTAGGTACTGGGGCTCAGAATTGGAGCTTAGGCTGTCTCGTGGTCTGCTGTACCTTGGATTATTGAGGGATATACTGACCAAAAGCTCAGTTGGTAAAGAATCTGCCTCCAATTTCTGGGTCAGGAAGATCCTCTGGAGAAGGGATAGGCTGCCCACTCCAGTATTCTGGCCTGGAGAAATCCATGGACTGCATAGTCCATGGGGTTGCAAAGAGTCGGACACGACCGAGTGACTTTCACTTCACCACTTCGTGTCATACTGACCAAGGGTGTGGACTGAGGGATGGAGAGCAGGATGATTGCCCGGTTTGCTAACACAATGGCAGCAACGTCATTAACTGATATCCTGATAGGAGCCAGGTATCGTATGACGCACTTTCATTTCCTTGCATTGGCTGAGTTACTCCTCCCACTGGCCTTATAAGAGATCTTTAGTCCCATAGTTGAGATGAGAAAAGTGATACTCAGAGGGGTTGAGGAACTTGCCCACGCTCACACTTCAAAAGTGCCAGCATCAGGGACATTTCCAGAGTTTGTGGAGTAGAAAGTCAATACAATAAATAGAGAATTTGAAAAGTCATGTTCAAGGCCTTGGAGCGTTAGCCTCAGTAGCATCACAGTAAATTCATCCTTAAGTATGTGTGTGTATTCAGTCATTTGTCTGACTTTGTGCAACCCCGCACAAACGTGAAGCCCGCCAGGCTGCTCTGTCCATGGAATTCTCCAAGCAGGAGTACTAGAGTGGATTGCCATTTTCTACTGCAGGGGATCTTCTGGATCCAAGGATTGAACCCACCTCTCTTGTGTCTCCTGCATTGGCAGGAGGATTCTTTACCACTGTGCTACCTGGGAAGCCCTAAGACTTACCCCTGGGTGGGCTCAGAATTTAAACACAAGATTAGTTCTGTCACGTGGGCCCTCTCTGCTGCTTCATCTCCTCTCTACCATGATTATCTCCATTTCTGACCTTCACATTCCTGATCGAAAACCCACAAACAGCAGTGATGCAGCTGACACACACAGGGCGTCCTCAGAGCATCCGGACGTGGTGTATTACTTGGTGGGTCATGGTTGTGACTTAGGCAATGAGGTCATAGTTGTGACGTAAGGAGGAGAAGGGGCCGACAGAGGATGAGATGGTTGGATGGCATCACCGACTCGATGCACATGAGTTTGAGCAAGCTCTGGGAGTTGGTGATGGACAGGGTAGCCTGGCGTGCTTCAGTCCATGGGGTCGCAAAGAGTCGGACACGACTGAGTGACTGAGGCAATGACCTTGGCCATTCTCAAACTCAACCCATCCACCTTGAGAAATTGCTGGAGAGAGAGTTTAAATTTCTCCAGAATCATCTCCCTAATGAGCTTCAGTTGCTGTTTTAAGACTCTCTTACCAAATTTCACGATGTTTCCAAGACTGGGCACTCAGGCAGGTACCAGCTCAGGAGGACAGGGGGCTTTTGGAGTTAAAACTTGCAATGCCTCCTACCCCATCCATGTCTCTTTTCCTCAGATGGTATCAGCTCATCACACTTCAACAGGAATTCAATCAGATTGTTCCTTTCTCCATTAGAAGCAAGATTTTGTTATCATCTCCGTAACTGAAAGGGGCAGCAGGATTTGTGGAAGCAAACAGGCCCAATATAAATCACAGCTGTTTGGGTGGGGGTGGGGTGGGGTGCTAAGAAGTACTGTTGAGCATCCGCCCTCTGCTGGTGCGCTGAATAGGCCTGCAATCCCATCCCAGTCTAGACAATTACTAAGGGGACTACAAGCATTTTTCCCAGCCCCACTCAGTCTTTTCTCCCAAACTGGAAACACAAAGCAGATGGTGAAGTCCAAGTTCAAGTGCCACACCAGGGAGAAGGAAGTGTTGAGAAACCACGTCCAACCTCCAGCCTGTTTTCAAACATTCCAGCAAGTGTTCAGTGGCCGTATCTTGGGCTGGTGTCATTTCATTGTCTCAGACAAAGGCTCGCTATGAAAAGACAGACATGGATTATGTGAGGAGGGGCTGACAGAAGGCACATTTGGGAAAAATCTGAACAAGAGCACAACCCTCTGGGCTCTTCCTTTGGGGGCAACTCCTCCCTTTCATCTGCTGGAATTAACATCCAAACTGATTGCCATCATCTCAGTGTCATGCTCTAAACCAGAGTCTGGAAAAGCAGCCCTGGGGGTGGGGTGGTGGGGGGTGGAGCGCTGGGACTGATAACGCAGATGCGGTGGCCAGTGACTTGGCTAGCCGTCTCCTCTGGCTTGGTTCTCGGAGCCTAGGTAGACAGTTTCTAGGCTAGAGAATGACTCTGAGTGATGGTGACATCCTATAGCTGCTCCTTTGAGTATTTTGTTCTGTTCTTTAATATATATACATTGTGTTTTCCTTTTTATTCAGTTCAAGAAATTTTCTTCCAGGGAAGTCTCTCTTCTGCTGTTATATGTAAATGAATTATTGGCCAGATAATCACTGGGGCAAGGCTGGAAAAGTCTTCTGCCGTATTATCTTCCCTTGGATGTTCCCTCCTTGAGGGGCAGGTTTCCATGCATCCAGGGTTGCACATTTCTGGGGGAGCCCACTGCCTGTTTTATTCGCCCTTCCATTTTAGACTGCTGTGGGCTTCCCTGATGGCGCAGGCAGTAAAGAATCTGCCTGCAATGCAGGAGGCCTGGGTTCCATCCCTGGGTCAGGAAAATCCCTTGGAGAAGGGAATGGCTCCCCATTCCAGTATACTTGCTTGGAGAATTCCATGGACAGAGAAGCCTGGAGAGCTACAGTCCATGGCATTGCAACGAGTCAGGCACAACTCAGAGGCTAACACTTTAGAACAGCTCCTCTAAATTAAACTCAAGGATGCCTCCTTAACATCCACTGGTTCTCTGGGGCAACCCTGGACATGAGTACTCACTGTCCTATGTCCTGTCTTCCTGGAAGCCTTGACCCCTCTCTTTCTTAGATTGGGTTAGCCAAGGCTAAGGCTTCCCACAAATCTGGTGCCTATCTCTGTTCTAGGATGTCTATATAGCTGTTATTTCCTTATTTGATAGCCTTTTCTTCCTACAAAATTAGTATGTGGATTAATTGCAGAATATTGGCAAAATTTGGTTAAGCAAGATAAGAAAATGAAAATTGATAATTACTACAGTATCTGCTGGAGATGAGAACTATAAAGGCTTTGATTGATATCCTGATGGTTGTATTTCTGTATTTATGTTATCTTTTTTTTAAAATGGACTAGCAAGTGTTTACTGTTTGGTTAAGATTCGCTTTTTCAGGCTGTTTAATACTCCCACCGGGCTTCCCTGGTGGCTCAGAGGTTAAAGCGTCTGCCTGCAATGCAGGAGACCTGGGTTCGATCCCTGGGTTGGGAAGATCCCCTGGAGAAGGAAATGGCAACCTACTCCAGTATTCTTGCCTGGAGAATCCCATGGATGGAGGAGCTTGGTGGGCGACAGTCCATGGGGTCACAAAGAGTCAGACAGGACTGAGCGGCTTCACTTTCACTTTCACTGTTTGTTTAAGGTTCGCTTTTTCAGGCTGTTTAATGCTCCCCTATGGCATCGTGTACTGGCTGTCAGATCTCTTTGGTGTGTGTTCAGTTCAGTTCAGTCGCTCAGTCGTGTCTGACTCTTTGTGACCCCATGGACTGCAGCATGCCAGGCTTCCCTGTCCATCACCAACTCTCGGAGCTTGCTCAAACTCATGTCCATTGAGTCAGTGATGCCATCCAACCATCTCATCCTCTGTCGTCCCCTTCTTCTCCCGCCTTCAATCATTCCCAGCATCAGGGTTTTTTCAAATGAGTCAGTTATTCCCATCAGGTGACGAAAGTGTTGGAGTTTCAGCTTCAGCATGAGTCTTTCCAATGAATATTCAGGACTGATTTCCTTTAGGATGGACTGGTTGGATCTCCTTGCAGTCCAAGGGACTCTCAAGAGTCTTCTCCAACAGCACAGTTCAAAAGCATCAATTCCTCGGTGCTCAGCTTTAAAGATAGGCCAAGTCTCACATCCATACATGACTACTGGAAAAACCATAGCCTTGACTAGATGGACCTTTGTTGGCAAAGTAATGTCTCTGCTTTTTAATATGCTGTCTAGGTTGGTCATAACTTTTCTTCCAGAGAGCAAGCATCTTTTAATTTCATGGCTGCAGTCACCATCTGCAGTGATTTTGAAGCCCCTCCAAAATAAAGTCTCTCACTGTTTCCATTGTTTCCCCATCTATTTGCCATGAAGTGATGGGACCGGATGCCATGATCTTAGTTTTCTGACTGTTGAGTTTTAAGCCAAACTTTTCACTCTCCTCTTTCACTTTCATCAAGAGGCTCTTTAGTGTGTGGGGCACTAATAAGACAGGGTTCTGGATAAGCTCCTTTACCCTGAAGTCCCTGTGGCTGCATCCAGTGGCAAGGAGGCTGACTAAAGACACTCCCCTTGCTGTTCCATGCCAGCCCTTGAGCGAGGCCTGACCAAGGCTCTGAAGAAGCTGGACGACTACCTGAACACCCCTCTGCCAGAAGAGATCGATGCGGACACTCGCGGGGATGATGAAAAGGGCTCCCGGCGCAAGTTCCTGGATGGGGACGAACTGACCCTGGCCGACTGCAACCTGTTGCCCAAGCTCCATGTGGTCAAGGTAAGAGCGCTCTACCTGCGGGTGCCCCCCAGATCCGGTTCCATCAAAGGCCCGGGTCTCTTGCGAGGATGAGACAAGGACAGGGCCGCCTGCTGATGGAGAATCGGAGTTTGAAAATCTCGTGAACAGGGACCCAAAGTCAACCTCTGCTGCATGCTGGCCCCTCTGAGCTCCAGTAACACAGGCATGTGTTGCTGAACCAGGGCTGTTGGGAGACTAAATGAGGCCTGAAGATGCCTGCCATGTTGTAAAGGCTTCTCTGGTGGCTCAGTGGTAGAGAATCTGCTGCCAGTGCAGGAGACGTGGGTTCAACCCTGGGACCGGAAGATCCCCTGGAGAAGGAAACGGCACCCCACTCCAGTACTCTTGCCTGGGAAATCCCATGGACAGAGGACCCTGGTGGGCTACAGTCCTTGGAGTCACAAAAGAGTGGGATATGACTTAGTGACGAAACAACAGCAATCCTATTATATGTAGTTACATATAGTCTTGTCACTCCAAAGACCTCTTCCTTACCTTTTCATCATAGGTTTTCACTGGCTACCCACTACCTCATGACCTCTATTAAGTGTGATCTCATATACGTGTTTTCTTTGTGGGCAGACCCACCTTCTGATTTCCTATAACCATTCCTTGGGGCAGGCAGACAGCGTCTTCCTCTTCTACTAGTTAAAAAGCCGGAGGTTGCAAGAAATTATAATCATTTTTGCTACCATTGCACTTCCCAATCGTGGCTGACACAGAGCGTAATCTTTCCTATCCAGCCTTAGGATCCAAGAAATGGAAAGAAGAGGGGAATTCTGAGTCATCCCAATCTCTCATCCCAAAGTGGACCCCTTCCTGTGTGTCTGTGACAGGCTTCAGTGCAGCTGTGACTGCATGTTTCTGATGACACAGAGCCCTCTGCCTATTAAGGCAGCCCTACCATTTTTGATGGCTCTAGTTATTAAGAGCCATCCTACCTTACATGGAGCCTAAACCTGCCTCCCTGCTTGCTTGGTTCTCTGGAGCAACACAGAACAGGGCTGCTCTCTTCATCTCATTTGAAGACAGCAGTTTTGTACCCTGAATTTCTCTAAACTGGGCTTCCCTGGTGGCAATGAAGGAGACCTGGGTTCGATCCCTGGGTTGGGAAGATCCTCTGGAGAAGGAGATGACCACCCACTCCAATATTCTTGCCTGGGAAATCCCATGGACAGAGGAGCCTGGTGGGCTACAGTCCATGGGGTCACAAAGAGTCAGACACGACTGAGCAACTAAATAACAGCAACTATAACATATACATGTATATATGTTGTTTTTCAGATTCTTTTCCATTATAGGTTAGTATAAGATATTAGAATACAGTTCCCTGCACTATACAGTAGGGCCTTGTTGTTTAGATATTTTATTAATATATATATATATATATTGTAGTGTGTATATGTTAATTCCAAACTCCTAATTTATCTCCCCTGCCCCCACTCTCCCCTTTGATAACCATAAGTTTGTTTTCTAGCACATCCTTTTCTGACCCTCATTAATCCAGAGAAGAAGACAGTGGGATCATAGAGCTAGACTGCTCTATATTTCTACATCTGGTGATATCTTACTGTCTCAGTTAGACAAAAAGCTCTGTGATGATAGATCTTCTCCAAGCATAATGGTGGGTACATGGTGGCTCTTTAATTAACACTCATTGGTTGACCATTTGATCACCTAGCTTGTGAGGCTCAGTTTCTTTCCACCTGTCACTAAGGAGAATCAGATGCAGTCATTTATCAGTTGGATATCTGCCTGTTGGTTTTCGGCTGATGTTCTGAGCTGGAAATCAGAACCCTTCATTCAGAGCACATACCAGTTGAAGTTGAAACATAAGCTGTGCTTGCCCTGGTGCTCCCAAGGGATGCATCAGGGCTGGAGCCTGGGAGGGAATCATGCTTACCAGGGCTGATGGGCAGAGCAAATGCAATCCATTCATACGAAGACACTTTGGGGTTCAGGGCCAAGCCGATGGTGATTGCTAAGTCTGGCCAAGCTGTATGTCTTTGAAGTTACTAATAATCGCACACTCACCCCACCTTCAAAACATCCTTTATTCTCTTTTCCTGAGGACGAAGTGGCACCATTATGGGTGATATGATTTTATCAGTAACACTATCAGAGGTCATGGGAAGAACACCATTCTAGAAGTCCAGAGACTCAAGTTCTGCTGTTGATGAGCCACTCAGTCATGTTTGACTCTTTGCAACCCCATGGACTGCAGCATGCCGGACTTCCCTGTCCTTTACTATCTCCCGGTGTTTGCTCAAAGTCCTGTCCATTAAGTCAGTGGTGCCATCCAACCATCCCATCCTCTGTTGTCCCCTCTCCTCCTGCCCTCGATCTTTCCCAGCACCAGGGTCTTTTCCAATGGGTCGGCTGTTCGAATCAAGTGACCAAATCATTGGTGCTTCAGCATCAGTCCTTCCAATGAATATTCAGGATTGATTTCCTTTAGGACCTACTGGTTTGATCTCCTTGCTGTCCAAGAGACAGCACCAGGAGGAGCTGGGACAAGTTGTTTACTCTTTGGGGAACTAATTTTTCTTATGTCTGAAAAAAAAGGTGTGGATGATGATTTTCCTTCTCACCTCTTCCCCTCTCTTCCTCCCCGTCTCTCAGTCACACATGGTTGGACCACCCACTCAAGAATCATGTGTCCAATTAGGTGGACAAATGGACCTCCCAGGCCCCATGCTTCATCCTCCGGTTCCTCCAGTTCCTTCCAGCCCTAGACTCCCAGTTACGCCCATCCTTGGATGATGTTCAGTGCGTCATTCACTTGGAGGAGCTGGAGATCAGAGGGAGGATGACCTACAAAGGGACAAAGGCTGGGCCTCACTTCCCATCTCCTTGGATTTCTGCTGATCCAGCTTATCAGAGCCCAGAGCCCTGGCAAGCCTCTAAAGTGCAGAAAGCATGAAAGGAGAGCCAAGTCAGACCTCCAGTTTGGCTGCAGATGCCAAGACTTAATCTGGGCTGGGGGAGCTAACTGTTTTCATATGAAAGCAAATTCAGAACATGAGCATGGAGGTTCCTGCAGACGTCAGAGCTTCTCCTGCGCGCGTTCCCTCTCTCTCTTTCATTGGCTTTCCTTCAGCATTATCTGCATCCTTGGAGGCCAAGTTGCTCTGGCCCTGCTGCTCGCTGACAGCCTGGTTTGAACTTTCATTGTCTGGCTGCCTCCTATTCTCATCTCCCGCCTCGAGCCAACATGTGAGGAAAGAACCAGCTCTGGTCAAGCTCAGGGTGTATGGATCTGGGCAGGGAGGGGCATGTGGGACTCTTGTCGTCTCCCCCAAGACCCTTGTGCCCCACCACCCCCAGAGCCTCACGTGGCACAGGGACCTGTTCAGCCCCTGAAGCTAACAGGAAGGGAGCTATACATATAAACACAAATATAAATTCATATGTTGAGTCTCTGTTGTTTCCCAGTTCAAATTATATCCTTTAAAAACCTGAAAATAAATTCCAGCACCGAGAGACTCAAGGCCACCCCAGGGATCAGTTTTTTAAAATAGATGTCTTGACCTTATTATGGCTCTTTTTCTTTCCTTTTCTCCATCTTAAAAATTGGAGTATAGTTCATGTACAATATAAGTTACAGGGGTACAACAGTAATTCACAATTTTTAAAGGCTATACTCCATGTATGGTGGTATGGAAGTGACTCAGTCGTGTCCAACTCTTTGTGACCCCATGAAGGAGGAGGAGCCCACCAGGCTCCTCTCTCTGCCCATGGAATTCTCCAGGCAAGAATACTGGAGTGGGTTGCCATTCCCTTCTCCAAGGTATCTTCCCTACCCAGGGATCAAACCTGCATTGCAGGCAGATTCTTTACCATCTGAACCACCAGGGAAGTCCATACTCCATGTATAGTTACTGTAAAATACCGACTATATTCTCTGTATTATACAATACACACTTAGAGCTTATGTTATACCCAGCAGTTTTTTGTGCCTCTTAATCCCCTACCTCTGTTGTGCCCTTCCCTTCTGGTAACCACTAGTCTGTTCTCTGTGTTTAGTTTTCTTTTTTAGATTCCACATATAAATTGTAACATACGTTATCTGTCTCTCTCTGTCTGACTTATTTCACTTAGCATAATGCTCTGTAAGTCCACCCACGTTGTTGCAAATGGCAGAATTTCATTCTTTTTCATGCCCGAGTAGTATTCCATTGTGTATAGGTATCACATCTTCTTTATCCATTCCCCTGTCGGTAGACATTTAGGTTGCTCCCATGTCTTGGCTATTGTAAACAGTACTTCTGTGAACATTGGGGTGCATGTATCTTTTCAAGTTTGTATTCTCTGTCTTTTTTTTTTAAGATATGTACTCAGGAGTGGAATTACCAAATCATATGGTGGTTTTGTTTTTAGTTTTTTGAGAAACTTTCATATGTTTTCCACAGTGGCTGCACCAATTTATATTCTGTGGGGTTTTTTCATTCTCTCTGGCAGTTTCAAGCTGCTTCCCTCATTGGAGCCTCCACCCCTGCATAGATTTTTCTCCTGACCCAAGACAACCTCTTCTTAAGGCTGTGGGCAAGCCCAAGGCCCCTTCATCTTGCAGTGAAGAGACGGCTCTGTCCAAGGACCCTGAACCCATCACTTGTGCTCACTGGCCACACCTATCCTAGATGGACAGACACTGCCAGGTGGCTTCAGTACTGACCTCCCCAAACCAGTTATATTAACCGAGAGAATTTAATATAAAGAAATGCTAAGTACCTAAGAACTAGGGAGGCAATATGTACCTTGTAGTTCCTTCTTCAGGGCAGGGGGCAAAGGGAAGAGTTTGGAATGGTCAAAACTCGAACTATACGATAGCCAAGACATGGAAACAAACTAAATGTCCATTGACAGATGAACGGATAAAGAAGATGTGATGGGTCTCAATGAATTCTGACATTAGATAATGTTTCTTGAGCACTTAAAGCCAGCACCTCCCCCAGATCACTTTTATGTATATTAACTAATTCACTACTCCCAGATAGGTCATCTTATTATCTCCATTTTAGAGAAAAAGAATTTGGGGCTCAGAGAAGTTAAGCAGCTCGTCCAAGATCACACCATTGTCAAGTAATGGGGTCAGGATTACAGATCCAGTCATCTGGGATCCAGAGCCCACACTTTTAACCACTATGCTATTGTCTTTCAGTACAAACACCACTTCCCCAGAAGGCTCAGGTCCATAGCCCCGAGTGGGGCAGACCAGAGAGAGAACAGGAATCACCATCTGTTCACCTCCACATACCCTGAAGCTCCATATGCATTCTGGCATCTAACTTGCATGTTTTTTGCTTTGTATTCCCTTCTGTAGATAAGGCTGGATGGGGGAAGAAAAAAGTTGTCTATAATTATATCAGTCAGATGTATCTTCTGCTAACAGATTGGTGTCTATACTTCTGTTCATCATACATATTTCTCCTAATGCTTTATATAGTACTTCCAACTGAATAGTCTCTTGAAGCGTTTTTCAAGTCCCTGGAATTTCCTCTGCAACCTCATTTCTCATGGCTCTCCAGTACACCACTGCATGTATATATGGCAACGTATTTATCCCTTCGTGTGTTGTTGGACATTTGTATTGTATACCTTTTTTAAATTTTTTTTGCTATTTCCAAATAGTCCTGCAGTCCTATTTACAAGAAACTAAATCTTCTTGTACACTCATGATATTTCCTAAGAAAAGGAATACCTACAAGCAGAATTACTAGATCAGAGGACAAATTATAGTTGCTTGGTAAAATATAATACAACACAAATAAATAGCACATGGTAATTAAAACAGTGTTGCATTAAAAAGGCCACACAGTCACCTTGCCCCCCAAGTGTCTTGCTGCCGGCCCCTGGGGACACATGGAGGGTCTTCCCGCTGTGCACACACGGGGCCACATGACCAACACTTTCCGGTGATCTATTTCACGCTTTAACGCCATCTCTCTTGCAGATTGTGGCCAAGAAGTACCGCAACTACGATTTCCCGGCTGAGATGACGGGTCTGTGGCGGTACCTCAAGAACGCCTACGCCCGGGATGAGTTCACCAACACCTGCGCGGCCGACAGCGAGATCGAGCTGGCCTACGCGGACGTGGCCAAACGCCTCAGCCGATCCTGAGCTTGGCCGTCCCGCCCCATCGCCGCTGCAGAAGGACTCCACCGTCGCCCCAAGGACTCCGGCTTCACACACTCCTCTTCCACGCCGCCTCTGGAAACTTCTGTCTCCATCAGGCCACGTCTCGCTGGCATCCTTGGAACCCCCAGCCTGCTGGCGTTGACCAGAGTCAGCGCCATCCCCCTCTGGTCAGGCAGGAATCCCGCAAGCAGAAATGAGAGAAACGGTCAAGCTGTCAGCCTTTCCGACCTGGACTGGGGTCCGTGTGTTTGGGGTTGGTGCCCTGGGAACCCCGTCTGTGGGATTGTCACTGGCCCCTTTTGCCAATATTGAAATATCTCCTCAGATACATTAGAATTCTGCAACACGCTGTTCTTGTCCACCCTTCTCTGTCAGTAACTCCAAGGCCAAACGCCATCTTAGTTCTTATTAGAAAGAGGTGCACAGCTGTGTTAGGGGAGACAGAGAGTGGGTGGGGCAGATGTGGGTCTGGGCACCTGGCAGACACACCTCCAGTCACTCACCACTTTCTGGCACTTTTGTCACTTCGCGCACTGAAGGCCAGATTGGAAAACTATTTCAGACAGTCTCAGTTTTCTGCAGTGCTGGGCACAGTCTGATGTGATCACATACCTGGCTTGATGCTGATTTGTCTAGGCCTTGCCAGGAAGGGAAATTGGCATGCCATTCCAAACTGGGGTGACTGGGAAGGGGAGGGGAGAGGTGGAGTGTTGATGCCAAAAGGCCTGCGGGGTCTACCAGCCATGGGGTTTGCTTGCTTATGGGAGTGGTTTCATTGGGGATTACATGCCTGGGTTTGACTATGTTTATCCACAATTGAATTTTGGTCTCTGAGAAAGCAGATGGGAGTAGGGGGTGGGGTGGGGGGATGGATGCACAAGGCTAAGAAGAACTTTGTATGAGGCTCAGTGTTCCCTGGGAATCTTCTAGATAGATCTTTCCTCTTACGATCTAAGTCTCGAACCAGTGATGTCACGTAGCTGCCATCTTCATAGCAAAATACCAACAGCTGACCAAAAATGACTCTCCAGTTTCTTCAAGTTGTTCCCGGATGTGGGTCTGTGAGCCGGGTGCTCTCTGATTCAGCTGCAGCCTCTGATGCACGAGAGATACATTTAGGAGGTGGCTTGATCGTGGAACCTTAGGAAGAAAGTCCATGGGCCTTTCTGATTGGGAAACCATGTGGTTTAAACTCGAAGAAAAAATACACGTGCATCTGGGTAAATTTTCCTACCATCTGATTCAAATGCCCAAAGAAAAAGAGGAAGCTGTTTTTTAGCTAATATTTCACTCTGTAGTCATTCTCCTTGAGTTTCACCTCCTTAAAAGCTTACCCTGCCTGAGCACAGGGAACTGTGCAGAGGAAATGAAGAAAAATGAACTAGTCATCAGCTCCCTCTTGCCATGAATGCCCTGGGAGAAAGTCCACCCACCGCAGACCCTCACCTTCAACAATCCTCCCTTCTGTGTTGCCTGTTGATGGAGGCTGAGGCTCCCAAGTGCCCAAAAGCCCCAGGACTTGGCTCGCTGCTCAGTGAGGGCAGGACAGCACGGGGCCTTCCTGTAGAAACATCATGAGGTTCTAACTCAAGCAATATCTGGACCTACCTGCCTCCAGGGATCTCTGGAGAGAAAGGGGACCCAGTGATCAGAGCAGAGGGGAAGAAGCAGGGGGTCCCCTTTAGCCCAGAGAGGAAGATGCCATTTCTCAGTGGGGCATCTTATAAGCCTGAGACCTTTCATTCAAAAGCAGGAAGAATGGATTCATTTCCTCCTCTAAGGGAACCTGCTAACTATGTCCCTGGAGATGTTTGAAAAGGCGAACTAATGAGGAAACAATCCTTCTGACAATAGGGAAAAGCGCTATGCTGGTCTCGTGGGAGATGAAAGCTTAAATGATCCCAAAGGCCTTTTCATTAGTGTGAAATTCTGTTATCCTCAGAGATCCTTCCCTGAACATCACAGCATAAGTACAATGATCTAAGAAGCCGTTTACTTTCCCGAGACCCAGAGATGTCCTGTTCTTGAGGTATACCTGAGAAGCACAGCCGGTGAGCCACAGTGAAAATGGCAGGATGCCCTGGCAGAGAAGCTCCCCCAGGTGGAGTAGCTTCCCAGGCAGAGTACCCCCCACAGAAGAGGTTTTGAACCCTGAGGACACTGGATATTCAGAATCCAGCAATTGACAAGTCTTTAAACACAGCCTTTAAAAACAAACAAGCCAAACTAAATCAATATTGTTGGTTCCAGCTGTTCCTTCTGTGGTTGACTTAGTTTTATATCAATAACCATATTAGGGCACAGGGGTGGGGTTGGAGCAGTTATATGACCCCACCGTAACCATTTAACAGGGGGAGGGAGTTCTAGATGGATGCATTTCCTGGTACTCAACCCAGGGATATCTTTTTACTGCAGTAGCAGATTATCATATGATGCAACCGACTATTGATTTAAAGCTTTAACATCTATGATGAGGTTTATCGGAGTATTTTAAAATAATATTGCCTTATGATGATTCTTTTCCAAAGAGATTTTTCTCCACGTGCTTCAGTCTCCCTGGGTTTTGGCCATAACCTTGTCCTGTACACAGCCTTTCATCTCCCAGCCACAGTGTGGAAAGGTCCTCAGGTGTCCTCAGAATCAACTCAGGGAGTATTGAAGGTCTGCAGTTTGACCCTGAACTCCAGAGTGTTGAGATGGGAAGTGACCCTTGTTATTGGTCTGGCATGCATATCAATACCTCAAAAAGCATCTCAGTGGCAGTAAGAGGGGATTTACTTAGGTTGAAATTCTATTTTACTCTAGATTTATTTCTTTCCTTTGGTTTTCACATCGCTTTTTTTTTTTTTTTTTTTTGGTGGGTTAGCATAATGTGAGGCAGTGGGAGAAATAAGAATCACATTCAGAACAACTGTGTTGAATTTACCCATCTTCTCAGTCCTGCCAGCCTCTCAGGTTGCCCTGAGAGTGTATTGGATAAGATTTTAACAGCTATAAAAGATGAGCTGGATCAGTAAAATCTAGATTGGTCCAGCATAGAGTTCCTTCTATTGCACACCTTCATTCCCTGACACTTCAGAGTTACCAGTATGAGTATGGCTGTCTTGTTTTGAACAAACGATACAGTTAACTGGCACCAAGCTCATGAGTTGAAAAGTGAAACCCACACTCCATTGGGTTATTTGATCACAGATCTCAAACTAGTTTCATCTTCCCAAGAAATGATACTGTCTTCAGTGTTCACTTATCTTGCTGGTGGGGCCATGGAAATGCTTGATCTTTTCATTAGAAAGAGGCCAGGCCAAGAATGAGTTTTCCTGGGCTGAATTTCCTAGCATTTGTCAAATGAAACAACGGAAGCTCTTCATAACACCTGTACCCACTGGCCACTCTGCAGAAAGACAAGACCAAGCATCTTAGAATGGTCGTAGAATGGATCACATCTGGAATGGACCCTGAAGATCTAAGATCCTAGAAATCAGCAAGGTCTGGACAAACAGAATGAAAAAGGAGGCAGTGTCAGGAAGATACAGGTCTCAGTTCAGTTCAGTCGCTCAGTCGTGTCCAGTTTTCCATCAGGAGAAAACAGTGAGAGTTGGTGTCTGAAATTAAGTTGGTCTAGGGGCAGGGGACATCCAGTAGGTAGGTCTGTGGCTCCTATATCCAAGGGCCAGGAGGCCGGTTCAGCAGCAGAGGGAACCAAGACGCTGGTGACTTCTTGGAATGAGCAGAATTAACTCATGGTTAAAAGTAAGTTCAGTGATTCCCAAGGGATCACTTCCTTATTTTTAAGAATAACATTTAAGAGGCTCTGGAACATTAGAAAAAGTGTGCATGGGAAGCATCCTGGTTCTGATGTGAGGACTGAAGTGTTCACATCTTGGCTCTGGGACCCTCCCAGCACATGCAGCCCATTGGTTTCTATCCACAGCTCTTGGCATGTAATCCAAACAACACATGCCCTCCTGTGAATGCATCATCCTCCCTCTTTGTCAATATTCTCCTCCCAGCTTAGTTTCAGGACCCTTTCATTTTGTGATTTGGTATGACCCAAAGTGTGCATAGTCTTACTTAATGTTCCTTAAGGAAATGGATCCAACGTTCCCCTCCTCAACCAAAAAGAAAATTAAAAATTGCCTCACTGTAGAGCTTGGGTTAATCTATTGCTATACAAGCAATCTGTTTTTTGGCAAAATATAATTTTAAGGATACAGTCATCTATGGTATTTATGTATAGAGATTTGCGATATTGACTATGTATATGCTTAAAATATAAAATATCTGACTGATGTTTGAACTTGTCTTTCTTTCCTGACCACCTGGCTATCCCATTTTATAAGCTGGAGAGCTAACTAATTTAGCAAAGAAGCCTAGCTTTTATAAAAGATCAAACATTTCACTTTATAAAAACACTCCCAATGATGGTCACTTGATTTTTCTCAAGACCTTTAATTGTGGTGATAAAATAGCAGGACTTGCTTTCAAGCCTTAATAATGTAAAATTCCTTTTTAATGAAGACATTTCTGAGTGTTTTCCTCATGCATCTGAACTAGTTATAAATTTGTTTTCTGGTCTTGATTGGTATTGACTAATTCAAATAAAGCTGGTTTATTTTCAAATAGTACAAAATCGATCATCAGACATCTTATTGAAGGTGGGGATTTCCTATGCTGTTTGAAATGAGTATGAAATACTTCTTTTTTCCAAACGTCATTTGATTTTCCCATTACAAAAGAAAATATGTTCATTCTTCTTAAAAATCAAAAGCAAATATAATTTTTTAAAAAATGAAATAGGGAATTCTCTGGCTGTCCAGGTGTTAAGCCTTGGCGCTTTCACTGCCGTGGTCCGTGTTCAATCCCTTGTTGGGGAATGAAGGTCCCACAAGCCACATGGCACAGCCAAAAAACATGTAATAAAAAGATTGAAACAATGCCATTTGCAGCAACATGGGTAGACCAGAAATGATTATACTAAGTGAAGTAAGCCCAGTCAAAGACAAATGTCATGTGATATCACTTATATATGGACTCTGGAAAAAAAAGTAAAGATGCAAATGACATTATTTACAAAACAGAAATAGACCCACAGGCATAGAAAAAGACCCACAGAAAACAAGTTATGATTACCGAAAGTGTAGGGAAGAGGTATAAATTAGAAGGATGGGATTAGCAGATACACTGTGCTGTGCCGTGCTTAGTCTGATGCTTTGCGACCCAATGGACGGTAGCCCACCAGGCTCCTCTGTCCATGGGGCTTCTGCAGGCAAGAATACTGTAATGGGTTGCCATGCCCTCCTCCAGGGAGCAGATACACTAGTGTAATAGATTACCAGCCAGCACCTATGCATAGCACAGGAAACTCTACTCAGTATATTGTAACAACCTATAATGGAAAAGAATCTGAAAAAGAATGTACATATAACTGAAGTACTGTGCTGAACACTTGAAGCTAACACAATGTTGTAAATCAGCTAGGCGTGGAATGGTGTGGGCACTCGGTCGTGTCCGACTCTTTGTGACCCTGTGGATTGTACCCCACCAGACTCCTCTGTCCATGGGATTTTCTAGGCAAGAATACTGGAGTGGGTTCTATTTCCTTCCCTAGGGGATCTTTGCAATACAGGGATTGAACCATCACCTCTTGCCTCTCCTGCATTGGCAGGCAGATTCGTTACCCACTGAGCCTCTGGGGAAGCCCATAATCAACTACATTTCAATTAAAAAAAGAGAAAAGAAAAACTAATAGAGGAATAACAGAAGGAAAAGCAAAAAGCATTTGACCCAGCCATCTAAAAAATGGATTTTTATTTTAGCAAGGCTAGAAATCCTATCGTAGTCCATGAGTCAGGTGAAAAAAATATACTGATGTTCCTTCCTGGGTCTCATTTCAGTTTCCTACCTGTATTGTACCTGGGGTGGGTCAGCAGTGACAGCGCAGGTGTGATTAGCACCTTAGAATACTGGCTCCCCTGCACTGAAAAGACTCTTGGCTCTCAATGGCCTCACCCTATCAGCCTTCCTGACCTGAAACTCCCACCCTTACCATCATGTCACTGACTCTGGATTAAGGTCTCCAGAATCCTCAGGAAGATTGACCTGGGGTCAACACAGCACCCGAGGAGTGCCTCTGTGAGCATTCGCGTTGCTGAATGGTGCAGCGTTCTTAGCAGTACCCTGAGCTCTCTGTGCGGCCCCAAAGTCTTATCTTCACTTTGGAAGAGATCAGACCCTTGCCCCAGGGGAGTCTTGGCAGGAGAAGCAGCTTGGAGCTCAGAGAAGATGCTGTTGGTGGTCATCTCTCCATCCTGACCACCCCTGTCTTCCTCTGGCCGATCTGATGGGCTCAGGAGTCTACTTCCCCATCCCTCCCTCCTCCGCACCCATCCACTCCCTCCTCCCCACCCATCCACTCCCTCCTCATCTTCCTGTGAGTCAGGTGAGAATGGTTCTAACCTCAGGTTCAAGGGTGAATCATAAATGGTCTAAGCCTGTCCTCCTGGCTGTGGTTGGTTTCAGAATGGGCTGTTGACCAAGTTTCCCCCAGTACTGTGAGGAGGTTTGTTCAGGAGATTCTTAGAAACATTCTATAGGAAGTGACTCCCCAAGTCACTGCCTCTGGTGCTGGGATGTGGGTGTGCAGTCTGGAAGGGCTGCTGCTCTCTGGTGACCATGAGGGGCAAGCCTCAGGCAAAGGCAATAGTACACTGAAATGTGGCAAGAGTGGAGGGAGCCCGGGGCCTTGATGGGCCCAGAGCTGCTGAGCTGTCAAACCCTAAAGTTGGTTCTGATCTTACATTTCCTGTCCTATAACACATTCGAGACTGTCTGAGGGTGTTTATTGTTTATTGTGTTGAGTAGCCAAAAACAACCTACACGATACATTAGCCAAGTTTGTTGTTGTTGCTCATAGCCAGTTAGATCAATAGCTGGCTCACCCATTGTTTGAAAGCAGAGGGTCTACTGTGCAGGTTGACCAAGAGCTGGGCGCTTGGGTCTTCACCTCTCTGTACCTGTTTCCTTCCCCATTTGCTATGATGAGACCAAGGGGCATGCAAGTGGCAATCACTGTGCTTGGCATTGAGGAGAATGGAGCCCTGCTCCAGAGAGATTTCCAGAAGGCGGACTTGAAACGAGAGCATCTTGTACACTTCAAAGATGTGCGCTGTGTCTGTTTTACTTTTATGTCTAGTAGCTAAGGCCCCCAGAGTCCTCAGTAAGTTTCGCCTTGTGGGGAAAGACATGGGTGTCAGTTTGGAGAGGTAAGAAGCTGAGGATTAAAAACCAAAGTCAGAATTTGAATCATAGGTCCATCACTAGTTTACTATGTGATTTGATGCAAGGCCCCTTTTGAGTCTCAATTTCCTCTTGGTGGGATTAGGAGTAGGTTACTAAGTCCACTTGCCTATGAGACTAAACAAATCCAAATGATGAAGCTTGGAGCAGAGAAAGGTTTATTGCAGGGGCAAAGCATTTTTAAAAGCCAGGTGGTGGCAGGTGGTAGAGGGAGGGTAGCAGGGTGTGTGATCAACTTGTGTCCAGTTCTCTGATTGGCTGATGGTGAGTTTACAGGGCGGGGTCACAGGGTTAACTTTATCAACCCTTAGGCTTCAGGAGGCTTGGAGTTCTGTGCTCAGGGTCATCAAGTAGTTAATATCTTCCATTTGGTGGGGGGTGGGGCGGGGGCAGGTTTCACATCTGCAGAACAACTCAGGAAATTTGCATCAAATACTAGTAACTATTCAATAGGTTCTTCCCCAGTGGCTCAGTGGTAAAGAATCCACCGGCCAATGCAGGAAAGCCAGGTTTGATCGCTGGGTTGGGAAGACCTCCTGAAGAAGGAAATGGCAACCCACACCAATTTTCATGCCTGGGAAATCCCATGGACAGAGGAGCCTGGCAGGCTACAGTTCATGGGGTCACAAAAGAGTTGGACGTGACTTAGTGACTAAGAAGCAACAACAGCGACAACACAACAGATACTTCAGAAAGGAGCTAAAGCAGAGGATACAAGGAAAGGCTTGTCCTGGGCAAGGGCCATAGGGTCCTGCTCTGTTACAAGAGGATGGAATCCCTGGTGAAGAGTATTCATGAATAATAAAGTGCTATTTCAAGTGGAATGACATTTCAGCCAGTTGGTATCTTCAGTCTCTTGGAAGCTTTCACTGTGGTTGTTAATAGAAACAGATGATCACCAGAAAGCACACAGATACTAGGAATTCATGTGTGGAGTCGAGAAGGTAGGGCTCCTTTAAAGAAAGTTGTGTGTGTGTGTTGCTCATTTTCAACCCCATGGACTGAAGTTCACCAGGATCCTCTGTCCACGGGATTCTCCAGGCAAGGATACTGAAGTGGGTTGCCATTCCCTTCTCCAGGGGATCTTCTCAACCCAGGGATCAAACCTGGGTCTCCCACGTTGCAGGCAGATTCTTTACCATTTGAGCCACCAGGGAAATTTCAGGCTATCCAGGAGTTCCTATCCATACCAGTCTCCTATCTTTCTTATCTGTATTGAATGAAATCTCCTTCTAAATGCAGAGTAAATTATTGTGGGCCCTGCAGTTAGCTTCATTGAGCTGCATTTATCTACTCAGAAAGTAAAGTAGACTGAAGTTTTGAAAAGATTGTCAATAGGAAGTATGGAAATTTTTTAAAGTTTGAGCTTAACCCATCTTTAACTCGAATACCTCAATATCCAAGCCTTCAAATCAATAAATTTGTTATAGGACTTGGAGTCTAGATCATACAAGATGCATAACACAAATATAATAGACAAGTGTAAAATCAAGCCCTGGTCCACCTGGGGCTTGCTTATATGCCATTTTGTAGCTACTTGAAATTGCTCCCTGTGTGTCAATCACTCCTTATAGCTCCCACTGAAAACTAAGCTCTTTCAGGGACTGGAACATAGGTTATTCAATTTTTATGCCATGCCTCTCCTGTCCAGCACTCAGCAAGTATTAGACGTGCCAAAAAATCAACTATACGCCAATAAATTTTTTAAAAATTTATCAGTGGTTGACTGGAGACGCATGAGACATATTCTAGCCTTCTGGTTCACCTTGGATCTTACTTTTCAATTCCTTGGAGCCCCTGACCCGTCACTTTGTCATCCTCCTGAAAATGGAGTGATAGCAGAGTCTAGGTCAGAAACGCATGTCTGGGTTTGTTAAAATATGCTTTCAATATACATCTGGAAAATGGATCCTTCTAATACAGTCTGTATAGTGCTATTCTGTCTGTTTGAAAAGATTAAAAGTTGTCTAATGCGTATTGAATTGCATGGTTGTGATTAGATAGTGATTTAGCCAATTTTCTCAACTTGGCAACAAAATTCTGCCTTGATTTGGTGTTGTGTCTAGAAATACCTTAGAAGTTTTGACATGAAGGCAATACTGGATACTCTAGTCCTCAATTACCTGGCTCAATATGAGTTGAACATATACTTTTTTTCTGAGTCTATGTTCATTGATAAAATCTAGAAAATACAGATAAACAAAATAAAAGAAACTAGAAGAACACCTGTAACTCCTCCACCCAGAGACAACCACCTTTAGTTTATATGTAATTATCTTCCTAGACTTCTTCTAGTGAGATTGAAACATAAATATGAATAACATTTCTAACAAAAAGAGAGCTGCTATTGACAGCTGAAACTAATGTACTTTCTTGTCTCTAGGATAAACAATGATGGGTACAACATATTTTCCTGTTTCTGTGCCAAACCATACTGGGACTAGGCAAAAATAAACTGCTATTTGCTCCAGAAAATACTGGCTTACTTATCAAGATCAACAGTTTGCTCAACAATGTTTGCTTCAAGAACTTACTGTGCCCATCAATCCAAAGCTGTTATAAATCATTCAGTCCCCACCAGCTCCCTACCTGGTAAGACCCATCTTGTAATCAATCACTCAGCTCTGACATAAAGCACTTACATTTCCTCCTCTAGCTTCCCCTTCCTGCTATATTACCAAGACTCTGTATTCATCCTTATTGAAATAAATCTAATAAACTTGGCTTTTCCTGATCAACAAGTTTCTCCAGTGTTTGTTTTGGCTTGCTTTTTAGCGTGTGGTATGGACTATAGCCTGCTAGTCTCCTCTGTCCAAGTGATTCTCCAGGCAACAATACTGGAGTGGGTTGCCATGCCTTCCTCCAGGGGATCTTTCCGATCCAGGGATTGAACCCACATCTCTTTTGTCTGCTGTATTGGCAGGCGAGTTCTTTACCACGAACACTACCTGGAAGGTACTTTGCCTTTTTTTTCTGGGGGGTGGGGGTGGGGATTGTGATAACTGTCAGCTAATATTCTTTATAAGGACTGATGCTAAAGCTGAAACTCCAATACTTTGGCCACCTCACGTGAAGAGTTGACTCACTGGAAAAGACCCTGATGCTGGGAGGGATTGGGGGCAGGAGGAGAAGGGGACAACAGAGGATGAGATAGCTGGATGGCATCACCGACTCAATGGACATGAGTTTGAGTAAATTTTGGGAGCTGGTGATGGACAGGGAAGCCTGGCGTGCTGCAATTCATGGAGTCACAAAGAGTCGGACACGACTGAGTGACTGAACTGAACTGACTCTTTATAAAGTTTTTTCAATGTTTCTTATATATCAAGAACATCTTTCTAAGCCCCTTTTCATCTACCAGCCCATCACCATAAAACCCGACATTACAAGCCACGCAACAGAGCAGTTCTCCTGGGTTTCCTTACCCTGCTGCTCTCCACCCGGGTGCTCTTTCCCAATAAAATCTCTTGCTTTGTCAGCACATGTGTCTCCTTGGACAATTCATTTCTGAGTGTTAGACAAAAGCCCAGTTTCAGGCCCTGGAAGGGCTCCGCCTTCCTGCAACAAATGGCGACTCTGGCGGGGACTCTTCTTCTCTGAGACTGACATCCTGACCACTCGGGGTACTCAGGGGCCAGCTTGCCTGACCCAGCAGCTGCAACTGGGACCTTTTTGTCCCTGGTCTCCTCCTGACGTGGACAACTGGCCAGAGTGCCCCGACCAGTAAGGAACAAGAGACTTTATCGACCTCTCTTCTCTTCCCTCCTCTTCCCTCTCCCTTTCTATTCTTCCCTGTTTTTCTAGTCCTCCGGTCCTGGATGCAGGAATCTGGTCGAAGGGCCCACAGCCTGAGCTGAGGGTTGGAGACTGATCACCTCTTCTTGGCAGAGAACTCGAATTCTGGTTCTGGTCTGTTCTGATTTCTGGTAGGGCCAAGTTCCAGTCCTCCCTTCTCTGGAGGCCCAGGGAAACGTCCCATAATGCCTGGGTATCTGTAGGTGGCAGGAGACGTCTGTAAGGCCACCCCTTTCCGCCCCCTTTCCTGCCTCCTCCCCCTTCTTCTTTCAACCTGGCTTCCTTTCCTCCCTTGAAATCTTTGATGTTAGTACTTGGATCTGAAGTTCTGTGTCTTTATAGGAGGTTTTCTGAGAGACTGTATTCTTGTATTTAAGGGCTTCCCTGGTGGTGCAGAGGTTAAAGCGTCTGCCTGCAATGTGGGAGACCTGGGTTCGACCCCTGGGTCGGGAAGATCCCCTGGAGAAGGAAATGGCAACCCACTCCACTATTCTTGCCTGGAGAATCCCATGGACAGAGGAGCTTGGTGGGCCGCAAAGAGTCCATGGGTCGCAAAGAGTCGGACACGACTGAGCGACTTCACTTTCGACTTCACTTTCATCTACAATATCATTCTTACATACCATAATCCATTTAACCAGTTTCCTATTATTCGGTCTCTAAGGTATCACTAATTTTTTTACTCATACTCATTGCTATCATGAAATTCCAAAAGGGGAGATTCTCTGTTAGTTCTTTTTTTTTTTTTTCTTAAAATAAATTTCTGAAGGTGAAATTGCTAAATCAAGTTTCGATTGCAGATCTTAAGGCTTCTGATATATACTACTGATAACTTTGCCTTCAGACTGTTTCAACTTACTCTCTCACGGGAAGAATGTGAGTGCTTCTAATTTTACATCATCACCAGTATTGAGTTATATCATTTTTCAATTTCTCAGTTTGAGAGGTGAAATATACCTGACTGCTATCTGTTTATTCACTTGTTGAAGATCTCTCTTAAGTGCACAATTCCACTTTCTTTACTGACATTAGGTTTTCTCTCTTCCAGTGGGAAATGTGCTTATTTCCTCCACTACAACTCATCTGCTGTGTACCCATGAGGCTGCCCCTTCATGGAATGAGTTGAGTATAAGCTGGTTCTCGGGGAAGTTGTAGATCCCCTTGGGACTTCTTGGTATATTTTTAAAGTAGAAAGAGAAAAAGGGTGTAGAATTCCTCCTTTAAGTAAAGCACACAAAAATTAAAAAAAGAAAAGATCTTTACTTTAGGCCACATAAGATTAAGCCTAGTGTACACTCTGCCAGAATAGTCTTAAAAGTATTGGGGACATAACATGGAAAAATGTGTGTGTGTTGATGGTGGGTAAAGACAGCGTCCTCTTTTACTTACAGCTTCAGAAGCATTAATATTGGACATGTGAAGTGCTATTTTCTACTAGGAATATTCCACCAGAAATTCTTGCTATTCATTGAATTTCTGGCTTCAGAATAAAGTTGGGGCCATCCTTAGGGAAGATGAGTGTGGATAAAGTGAAGAGAGAGAAAAAGGCAAGTTGGCAGGTCCCCCACTGAGATTTATAAAAGTATGATAGGAAAGTGGCAAGAGAGAACCTGAAATCCAAGTCTGTATTTCTATAATGCATGCATGCTCAGTCACTAAGTCGTGTCCAGCTCTTTGCAACCCTGTGGACTGTAGCCCACCAGGCTCTTCTGTCCATGGATTTTCCAGATAAGAATACTGGAGTGAGTTGCCATTTCCTCCTCCAGGGAATCTTCATGATCCAGTGATTGAACTTGTGTCTCCTGGATTGGCAGGCAAATTCTTTACCACTGAGTCACCTAGAAAGTCGTATCTCTAGGGTAATGATCTCCAAAGCATTGTGACCTCTAAAATAAAACCCAAGAGGTAGACAAAGCTTCGGTCTTAAATCCTGGATTAGTTATTGGAGACTTCTCTTTCACTCCTACCACATTCTCACGACTCCTTGAGCACAGTCTCTTACCACAGTGTCAGTGATTCTCAGAGGAATTCTCAAAGAAAAAAAAAAAAAAAAGACCAAGATGACACTATCTGGCCCTTGATTTATCAAGATGCCATATAACCTGAAAACACACACTAGGAGAAAGATGAGGATGAAGAATGGGAACGATCATGAAATTCTAACTGAATCACTATATAAATAAAGACCAAAACAGGGCCAAGTTCAACATCTGAAAGAGACATGGAGCCCAAAAGCTATCATGTGGTTATTTAATTCTAGAAAAGGGAACTATATGAGAGTGTTGAGGGGGGTAATGAAAGAGCAGTTAAAATGTAAATTGCCCTCTAGAGACTATTTTAAAATGCTCTTTTGGAGTACCTTACAAGGATCTCCAAAGTCAATAATAAAAGACCCTATAAATGCATCAAGGCAGAAAGCCAACTAGATAATCAGTGAGACCAATTAACCCAGAGCTGCACCGGGAGATGAAACAGAGAGAACACGGGGAGGCAGCTTTTCCTTTCAAAGACTGGAAAAGTGAAGAAAGACACGGGCGTCCTCACTTCCTCTTTTGAAAAACATTGTTATAAATAGAGATAAACATAAATAAGCCTAGTGGACTGAGGGCAACAGATGGCAACAAGAGGCATCTTGGTGGGGAGAGGGGGAATCAGTAGACACAATTTATGCTTAAAAATGAAAATAAGCTTCCCTAAGAGGAGCTGCACCCAGAGAATATTGAATTCTGAACTATTGTTGGTAGCTGCTTCTCTGAAATATAGACCCAAGGCTATTGTGGCCCAAAACACCAGCCAGACACTGGACCTCACCACGGGAATCTTGGGTCCTTGGAATAGCCTTGGCCATGACACACAAAGCTTGCTTCTCCTGGCGGAAAACCAGGCTGTGGTTCCTCCTGTTTACAGTTCCCATTGCCACACCCCATGGACTATGAATGATGGTAACAGCCACCATCTTGAAAAATGCCTACTCTTGGGTCCGCATGTGCTGGTTATTTCAAACTCTTACAGCATCATTGTAATGTATTCGATTTTTCTTTTATGGGTAGAGAATCTGAGGCCCAAAGCAGTTAAGTCGCTCATGTTCACAAGCCAGTAGGAGTTAGGATTTCAACCCCAAAGACTAATATCAAGTCTTAGAGGTGGGGAAAGAAAGTCGTGTCTGACCCTGCAACCCCAGGAACTGTAGCTTTCCAGGCTTCTCTGTCCTTGGGGTTTTCCAGGCAAGAACACTAGAGTGGCTTGCCATTTTCTTCACCAGGGGATATTCCCAACCCAGGGGTTGAACCCAAGTCTCCCGCACTGCCAGTGGATTCTTTTACTAGGTGAGCCGCAAGGGAAGATGGGGAAAGACAGAGCAGAACAAAAAACAGGCACCCTCGATTTGAAAGGCAGGGATGTGACATGTTCAAGCCCAAAGTAACGAACATTGGTATGGGTTGATCACCAAGTAGAAGTGATAGGTAACACAAAGTATGGGAAACCCTGAAGCAGTTAAAATTAAAACTACATGGTTTCACAATGTATCTTGGAAACTTCTGTATAAGTACATAAAAAGCTTTCTCAGTGGTTTGTTTTATAGTTGCAATGTTTTTTTCTACAAATATACTTTTGTTTGTTGATTTGTTTTAAAATATTTTTAATTTAAAAATGCACATAGTAGAAGTCATGTAGGTCAAAATCATGACAATGAAAAATAGGTGATCTGCCTTCTTCACATATTCTCACTTCCGTGCCAGAAGCCACTGCCGTGAGCAACTTTTATATTTCTGCTTCCAGGAATTTTCCATGTGTAAACACACACACACACACAACACAGAACATCAAGTTCCTTTGAATAAAAATACAGGATACCTGGGAGGATGTGTGTATATCAAATTTATTTTACCAAAAATTGGAGCACAATGCTTTTTTATATCACATTTTTTACTTTATATATCTTGGAGAGTTTTCCATATCAATAAATGTTCCACATTCTCTGGGATATCTGCATAATATTTCATTATTTGAATGTAACTTAATTCACTTAACCAGTTTACATTTAATATCCATTTAGGTCATTTCCAGCCTTTTGCTGTTGAAATTATCCTATAGTGAACTTCTTTGCAGATATCTTTGAACACGTGTGAGAAATATTTGTAGGGTAATTCCTTGTAGTATAATTATCAGATGCTAGGGATGTGCATCTAATTAATTTCTTTTAATTGTATTTCTTATTTTAAAGAGAAAACACATTTGCATGATTCAAAAATTAAAATACTGTAACAATAAATATTGGAAAGTTTTATCCCCTTCCCCATCTCTGATCATTATACTTCCTTCAGCATCTGTGAGCAAAGACGTTATTCGTTTCTAGTGAATCCTTCCAGATTATTTTTTATTCTGATGCAAAAATGCAAAATATTTTTGTTTCCTTTTTTCTTACCCTGAATACATACTACATATATTGTTTGTATCTTAAATTATTTACTTAATATATCCTATAGATCTTTCCATGTAAATACATATGTTTTTTGCATTACTATGCATTACTTCATAAAGGAGATATTCCATCATTTAACTAGTCCCCATTTGTTGGATACAAAAATTATTTCCAAATTTTTGCTTTTGCAGACAACAGCGTAATGAATAAGCGTGTATATACCCCACTTTGCCAAGTCACTTTAGTCGTGTCTGACTCCTTGCCAGCCTGTCAGGCTCCTCTCCCGGGGTTCTCCAAGCCAGAATACTGGAGTGGTTTGCCATGCCTTTCTCTAGGGGATCTTCCTGGGACTGCACCCATGTCGGTTATGTTTCTTGCGTTGGCAGGTGGTTTCTCTACCACTAGAGCCACCTGGGAAATCCCATATACCCCATTTTATACCTGTACAAATGGTGGTAGGAAAAAGCATATCGCGTGCTACGTGGTGTGTTAGTCAGTCGTGTCCGACTCTTCACAACCTCATAGACTGTAGCCCGCCAGGCAGCTCTGTCCATGGAATTCTCCAGGCAAGAATACTAGAGTGAGTAGCCATTCCCTTCTGCAGGGGATCTTCCCAACCTAGGAACCGAACCCAGGTCTCCTGCATTGCAAGGAGATTCTTTACCATTTGGCCTACCAGGGAAGCCCGTATAGCATGCTACTTTGATGTAAAAAAATAAAGGAAAACAGAATTGCATATCTATGTTAGCTGGAAAATTTGTAAGAATTCCATGGAGGAATAAATAAAAAACTACTACAATGTTCTTTGCTGGAAAGGATAAGAATTGACCAGAAAGAGAAAAGGTAGGAAGGAGATTTTTTTCTCTGTACAGCTTTTCATGTTGTATTAATTGGATTATGTGACTATGCTACAGTGCTGAATACCAATTTTGAAAATTATGTAATATGTGTCAAAATCGGTTTATGGTAGGTTCAGATGAGCTCACAGGATTTATTTTTGAAAGCAGACCATTCACAGCATCTTTAGGCTCCTGAAGCAAGCTTATAGATAGCCATCATACTTCTCTTCCAGATTCATCCCTTGGTGCTCAACCTGGCTTGCAGAATCACCATCCGTATTGATTTTCATGTGCTTTCTCCTCCAGGTGGTTAATTCAATATTGCTAGCATTAGCCGCTTTTCCTGAAACCTTAGAAATATTACAAATGCCAGCTAAGAGAGCCTTCTACAGAGTTCAATGAAGAATTGTAATCAATAGAACTTTATCACATGTAGACCAGATCCAAGGGCAGGTGAAGAGAGGATGCATGGCTGTGGTGAATCCCTGGGCAACCTGGTTTACATGGTCCTGCCCCCTTAGCTCATGTGTGATGTGCACCCAGGCACTACTTTGGTAGTGCCCCTCCCTGGGTGCCCCTGGGGAGAACCCCACAGACCTGCTCTCACTTCATTTCTCTTCTCAGCACCCCTAGTTCTGTAAGCACCCAACATTCTCCGACCACAAGGATCTTCTGGAAATGTTAGGACTACACACTCTAAACTGGCTCAGATGGTAAAGAATCCACCAGCAATGCAGGATATGTGGGTTTGAGCCCTGGGAAGATACCCTGGAGAAGGGAATGGTTACCCACTCCAGTGTTCTTGCCTGGAGAATTCCACCGACAAAGCAGCCTGATGGGAAAGAGTCGGCACTACTGAGCAACGAAGCGCGCATGCAATATAAGCCTGTGCTGCTTTGCTAATTTTCCTCCAACCATACTGCCTCATCAACAAGTCATGCTACGATCTGCCCAAGGTATTGGGGAATTTCAATTCACTAAGCTTCACTGATTAGTTTTCTCCTGCTTCCCAATCCTCTCCCACTTCTCAGAACACTTTCTGTGACAGTGAGGTCCTCAGCAGCTTCCCTGCCCCTTAGACAGAGAGCCTTTTCAACTTATATTACAATTTCATTATGCCTGAGTTTACTATACGTTATATTACATTATACCAGATCATCTCCTTTTAGAATTAAAGCCGAAAACAAAAAAGTCTTTGCTTCTGTTAGAGGATAAACTCAAACTTGAAATGACAATAGATTCAGTAAGTCATGTGAATAGCAACTTTGCTTTTTCACAGATCCATGAGGTATGGGTTAATTATGCTCCCCCAAGAGACATGCTGAAGTCCTACCCCCAGTACCTGTGAATGTGACTTTATTTGGAAACGGGGTCTTTGCAGATGTAATCAGGTTAAGGTGAGGTCATTAAGGTGAGGATTAAGATGGACCCTAAGGCAAGATGACCAGCAACCTTATAAGAAGACAAAAATTTGAACACAGACCAACATACTGGGAACACGGTTGTGGAAAGACAGAGGCAGAAGCTGGAGAGATGCTGCCACAAGCAAAGGGACATCTGGAGCCACCAGGAGCCAGAAGAGCCAAGGAATGATCCTCTCCCATAGGCTCTGGAGAAGCAAGGTCCTGCCAAGGCTTTGACTTTGGACTTCTGGCCCCCAGAACTTTGAGGGGGCCTCTGTTGTTTGAAGTCACCCAGACTGTGGTACTTTACTACAGAAGCCCCAGGACATGAAGAGATCGTGTCTTTGCTCATTTCTGAACACATCCTACGTGTGCCCCTTTCTGTTTCCACATATTCCAGCCAACACTGGATGCCACTTAAGCATCTCTAGCACCAGCTAAGAGCATTTTCAAGCATCACTCAAGCATCTTCAGAGAGGCTATCTGCTGCATCAAATAGGTTTGCATCTGGTGCCCTGAAGTCTGAGACCAAAAGGCTTGTTTGCACCGCCTCGCTGGAACCCACCTTATAAGCACTGGAAGGTGTCTGCATAAACAGGGCACTGGTAATGTCCCAGAAAGTCTGAGGAGATCAGAGGTCTGGCTCCATGCAGTTATTTCATGCATCATCCCACATCCAAAGGGCTTCCCAACCTGGCTGTGCCCTGACTCCAGGCAATTTGGAAAACACGCCTTCCTTTGCTTCCCTCAAACTCCTCCTATGAGGATGCACCCTGCAGCTTTGTCCACCCCCAAATACCCTTGAGTTCTGCAATGACAAAGGGCAGAAAAGACCCATTTCAAATCCATTTGCCTGCAGAGCACCTGGAAGATTTATTTGGCAGGTTCTTCCTTAGATTTCCTTTCAGGGGATCACAGATTTAGCCCTTGTGGGGCCCTTGGCAAATCCTCAAAGACAAATCAAGATGCACCATTCTTCTGCCCCATAATTATGCTATCCAGTCACTCCCTGTGAGCCGTGATAAAAGGAAATCTACTTAGTGGGTGCTTGACAGGCGGCCTTAAAAGGTTTAAACTGCTACCTGAAGCTGGGCTGATGAAAGGCGTCTGTGCAGGTGTGACTTGGGCAGAGGAGGACAGACACAGTTATCAGCTGGGGCCTCTCGGAGGGGCCACGGAGGGGATGGACAAGTGTCCTCGCTGGGTTCACCTTCATTACTGACCTGGATGCTGAGGCTAAAGCTTGGGCAGCATTAGAGTGATGGGCGGCACCTGGGAGAGGCGTTGGGGACTCTGCTGCCTTTGGTCATGTGGTACCACCCCGAACCACAGACCAATCCACATCAGGACTTCTTCTGATGAGACCCCAAAGAGCCCTTTATGATGGCTTTAGAATGTCAAAAGGCTCAGCTCAGGTGGGACTTAGTCTTCTGGATTCCAGCCAACTGGTCCCACTCCTAAGCAGCCATCTTCAGTAATGTTCTCCTACTTTTATTCCGTGGAAATTTGCAGCCTTTCTTGTGCCATGTTGGTTTCTTTAGGTGGGAACATTTTATCCCTTGTTTTTATTATGTTTTCGGAATTTTGAGGCTCTCTCATCCCTCCTGGGCTGTGTCCACATTTGAAGCTTCTTGGCACAGCATCCTATTTGTTTTTCTCTGAGCTCCTTGACTATCTTCCTAATGTCTACTGCCAACACCCAAGAATCCAGTGTTCCCTTGGCTTTCAGGGGCTCTGGGGTGGGAGAGACACTTTCTCCCTGGGTTTTCATGAATTTCATTTTATCAGCCTTCCTTTGGTATGAAATTAGTTTCTGCAGATGTCCAGAGAGTGGCAGTTCCCCACCTTTCCATGTTTTCTTTGTCAAATTTGTATCCGCAGTGGCACATCTTCCACATGCATCCATTTTGGGGGGCTGAATACTCCCCAGCCTTTCAATCACAGCCTTTCTTGGAGAAAAATGAACTTCTGTTGACCTCCTGGGTATAACATGAGTGAAATATTTAGGGGAGAGTGATCCTTCTTGGTAGTGGGCAGGGGTGGGGTGGGAAGTCTCTCAATAAATCTTTCCACTGAATTGTCTTTTTTTTCCCCACCCTTGATGAAAATTTTGTTTGTTTTTTTTTTTTTAACTTATTTCATGAGATACTCAGCATTTTTTCGTGTGCTTTTGACAGTTTATCACATATGAGCAGATATAAGTCATTATTAATCTCTGGAGAGATGAAAGGCTGAGTTTCATCAGTAATTGCCAATACGCCCTCTCTTCCAAAAATTGCCATGGTTGAGCCTTAAATCTCATTCCTCACCCATGAGGCCATTTTGTCTTCCCTTGTTACTGGTCATTGGGGTCCACATGTACCAGAAAAGGGATCCAACTGCGGCCATCAAAAACCACCGTATCTCTCGGCTCAATGGCATAAAAGACTAATATTCCACTGAGGACACAGCCCAGCTGAAGTGGCTACATCCTGAGTAGTGTCAAGATGATTGCATTCTTCTTCACCAGACACTCAGTGTCTCTGCCTTGCTTGTGCTGGGGGTGGCCATGTAACTAAACTTACAACTAGAGGGAAAGCAAGTCTTTGGGGGCTGCCTGGGAGAATTGTCTTCCATGAAGAACGGAATGCACTTTTTCAAGAGAAGTCAAGTCTTGCTAGGAAACTGGTGTCAGCGTGCAATACTTGTTAGATAATTTTAATTCTAGACCATCTGCTGCCTCTGGTCTCTCTTATCCCATTCTTGCCTTTACATTGCAGCCCAGTGACCTTATAAAAAAGACCTATGGATCATATCACTTCTTTCTGTAAAAAAAGAAAAAAGCCTGGCTTCCTTTGCTTATTGGATATCTTCAAATGCCCCTGTTCAAGGATAAGGCATATCACCCATGAGAAAGATGCCTGGTTCATGGATGCCATCTACTGACATGAGGCAATAGCTTAAGGATGAGAACCCAGAATGACGAGGAATAGCCAAGTGCAGGAACAGGAGGAGTCGACTTCTTATTACGAGAGATAATTAAGTCACCTCTTTCCATTGTTGCTGTTGTTAGGGTGTAACTCAGCAGTTAGACCCTTCATGGTCTGGTCCCAACCTAACTCATTAATCCTCGTTTCCTCCCTTCATCACGATGTGTCTTGCCCTCTAGCTGCTACAAGCTCCTTATGCACGCCCATGCTGTTTCCCCTTTATTCATGCTCTTTTTCCTTTCCAGAATGTTCGCCTTCTGCTTCTGTTCCAGGCACTTAGATATTCACACCTGCCTTCTGCTTCTGTTCCAGGCACTTGGATATAAACACCTCTCCTTCACAGCACGTGAAACTCAGGATCTGTTTCTGATGGTTCCTCTGTGGGAAGCCTTCAATGCCATGCACAGTCTCCTTGGGGTACTTTTTCTCTAGCTCAGTGACCAGCCGTTTTACTGCATCTGTTTGTTAACACCCAGTCTTCTCTGTAGGTCTTCCCGGTAGCTCAAACGGTAGATCCCATGGAGAAGGGATAGGCTACCCACTCCAGTATTCTCGGGCTTCCCTGGTGGCTCAGATGGTAAAGAATCTGCCTGCAATGTGGGAGACCTGGGTTCAACCCCTGGGTTAGGAAGATCCCCTGGAGGAGTGCATGGCAACCCACTCCAGAATTCTTGCCTGGAGAATCCCCATGGTCAGAGGAGCTTGGTGGGCTACAGTCCATGGGGTAGCAAAGAGTTCAGCATGACTGAGTGACTAAGCACAGCACAGCACATGACCCTCTATTAAGTACACTAAAGGTACTTAATGTTTCTTTTTATATAAGTAACATTTGTTTTTTGTTTTGTTTTGTTTCATTGAAGGATTTACAACATTGTTTCAGGTGTACAGCACTGTGATTCAGTGTGTCTGCAGATTATACTCCATTTGAGGTTATTATAAGATAATGACTACCCTTCCCTGCGCTAGGCAGGAAGTCCTTCTTGTAGATCTATTTTTATACATAGTAGTTTTATCTTATTACTTATCTATTTTTATATGTACTATTATTAAGCCTGCCATGCTGCAGTCCATGGGGTCTCAAAGAGTTGGACACAACTGAGCTACTGAACTAAACTGAACGAAAGACGATCAGAGTAACTCCTTCACTGTAGAACTTCTATGTCGGGAACTTCTTCTTTTTTAAACTTTTATATTGGTGTAGAGCCAATTAATGCTTCCCTGGTGGTTTAGTGGTAAAGAATCTACCTGCCAATGCAGGAGACTCGGATTCAAACCCTGGACCAGGGAAATCACCTGGAGAAGGAAACAGCAACCCACTCCAGTATTCTTGCCTGGGAAATCCCATGGACAGAGCAGCCTGGCAGGCTAGCGTCCACAAAGTCGCGCGAGAGTCAGACTCGGCTTCGCGACTAAGCAACAACATAGCCGATTAACAATGTTGTAATAGCTTCAGGTGGGCTGCAAAGGGACTCAGCCATACATATACATGTATCCTTTCTCCCTCAAACTCCTCTCCCATCCAGGCTGCTGCATAACTTTGAGCAGAGTTCCCTGCGCTGTACAGTAGGTCCTAGCTGGTTACTCATTTTAAATATAGCAGTACGTACATGTCGATTCCAAACTCCCTATCCCTTCCCCCTGTTCCTACCCCCGGGCAACCAGAAGTTTGTTCCGTAAGTCTGGGAGTCTGTTTCTGCAGTGAACTAATTTTACATTACCCTATGATATTCTAAGCTGTGTTAGGAATCTTTGAGAAAGGAATATAGCGGCATTTCTCAATGCCCTGCTTCCCGTTCCACCTCCTGCTGTGGAACCCTTTTCTCTTGAAGCTTCCCCTTGGATTCGGTGCTCTGGAGCACACCATGGCTCACTCTGATGCACCCCAGGCCCCTCATGCTGCAGGTGGGAATGCACTTCCTTGGGTCATTGTGCCAAACCAGCAACGAGGCTGTCTGCCTCCCGGCTCTGTTCCTCTGTTCCACTTCATGGCTCCATCTTGATTTTCTCCACCACTTCTGGCCACACCACTGATTTAGCGCTTTGCATGGTTGGTTGTGTATGCACTTATGTCTGGAACTAAATTATAACTTTCTCAAAAGGAGGGGCCCTTTCAACACTCTTCTTATCTCCTCCCAATTGTGTGGAGAATCAGGCATGAGGCCCAGATGCTCTTACTGAAGAATGAATGGCGGGGAAATGAGTGAGAGGGGTAAAAGTTTATCACAGAATTTGAAAAATGAGCATGTGTTTCTCTGGGGACTAGGATAGATGCACTAGTGTTCTTTTTTCCTCTTCTTTTAGCCACATGAAGGGGTTTGCCGGATGTTAGTTCCCCAACCAGGGATTGAACCTGGGTCCTCTGCAGTGAAAGCACCTGACCACTAGACTGCCAGAAAATTCCCAATGCACCAGTAAAAAGGGAAGTGCTTTCTGTCACTTCACCAAATTACTTTATCACTGTCGATTGTAAGGAGTATCCTAATTTCAGGGATGTTAAAAACAATCCTATATCTTAAAACTAACAAAATAAGGACTTCCCAGTGGTTAAGACTTCACCTTCCAGTGCAGGGGATGTGCTTTTGTTCCCTGCTTGGGGAGTGAAGATTCCACATGCCTCGTGGCTCAAAAAAGGCAAAACACAAAACAGAAACAATATTGTATCAAATTCAATAAAGAATTTTAAAATGGCCCACATTAAAAAAATTTTTTTAATTAATGAGCAAAGACATTTTCTCAAGGCAAAACTCAGTTCTACAGATAACCTCATTCTACTGCAAACACATTTCGAAATTTCCTGAAGCCTCAGAGTGGCAGAGGAGTGGGCAGGGAGTGGGAGAAGGGAAAGTCTGGAGTCAAAGGGCTGAAGAAGGACAGTGGAGGGAATTCTGCCAAAGGCCAAGGTTGTGAGTGCCTTGAGGTTTCAAGGGTGGTGGCCATCGCCATTGGGTGGGCTCCAGCTGAAACCCAACAGTCAGGGCACACAAATGGCATCAATTAATCTGAGATCAGTAATGACATGTTTGTTTTGGATGGGAGGGATGCTATTGTGGCTTTCATGCAGTGGTTGAGTTGCTATGGACGGAGGGAGGGGAAATGTGTATTCTGGGTACAGCTGTGCCATGGCCCTTGGAAGCTACCCAAGAGGGTTTAAGTGAAGAAGTGAAGTGAAAGTCACTCAGTCGTGTCCGACTCTGCGACCCCATGGATAGCCCATGGAATTCTCCAGGCCAGAATACTGGAGTGGGTAGCTGTTTTCTTCTCCAGGGTCTCTTCTCAACCCAGGGATCAAACCCAGGTCTCACGCATTGCAGGCAGATTCTTTACCAGCTGAGCTACAGGGGAAGCCCAAGAATACCAGAGCGGGTAGCCTATCCCTTCCTTCTCCAGCAGATCTTCCCAACCCAGGAATCAAACCAGAGTCTCCTGCATTGCAGGCGGATTCTTTACCAGCCACAAGGGTTACTGGGTGGGTTGTTTTTTTTTTTTTTTTTGGTAGTTGGGAATCTCTGGGTTAAAAGCATTTTCTCAAAGAACCTCAAAAAACAAACAAATAAACAAACAAACAAAAACCCAAATCAGTAATCGCTCATTCTAAACCTGTGAATCGGAAGATAAGGCTGACATGCCAGTGGCCACAAGGTAACACCCTAGAGTTGATCGGAACATCTTCACTTTTTTTTTTTAATTGGAAGTCTTCTTTCTCTGGCTGTATAAACACTGGGACCAGGACAAGTCATTTCCCCATTGGCAGAACACTGTTCAAATTCACGAGTTTGACATTTCAAACCAGACCCGTGCCCTCAGCGGTCAGGATGGTTTTCCTTTGACCAAACAAGACCTTCTGCACTTGAACGGGGCAGCCCAGGGTAGAAGGGCACTGACAGGGCTTCTGAAAAAGGGCACCAGAATCTGCTGGGAGAGAAAAGAACTCATTCCAGAGGGGTATTCATGATTAAGTGCAAATGAATCCGAAACACATGGGTCAAATTTCCCTGTAATTACACACAGTTTTAAAAATTAAAGGGGGGAAAGGGAATGGTTTTCCCAGTAACCCCAAAACATATGAAGAAGAAGCACACACACTCGGGCACAGGAAAACAAACCCAGCAATGGTGTCTGAGGCCTCCTGGAAATGCAGGCTCCAGCTGAACTCACGTTTCCTTGGTGAGTGAGGCTGACATCAGCTCAGGGGGAGACCCTGGGGCTGGGAGCCCGTCTGCCGCTGAAATGCCCTGCAGTTTTGAAGAGGGAGGCAGGGCAGCCTGGGCAAAAGCCCATTTTCTGTCGGTTAAGCCCCTCCATTAGTTACCTTTACCTTTATGAATGCTGCTAAGATTCAGGCTTTAACATACATAACTTTAAATCAGTGATATCCTTCATGGTCCCATGATTTGTTGACTCCATATGTAACCTCTTGGCCCATTCAATTGGCTCCAACTCAAACCCTGTAGTCCCTTTACTTTCAGCTCTCTTTGTGTTGGGAAGGGGCATGGAACAGAGCAAGGAGCCGGCCGGAGAAAGGAGGAGCTCGAGAAAGAAGGACAAAACGGAATTCTTTCTACTGAAACTTCTCAATGTGGAACTCATTGTCTGTACTGGCTTTGAGGTAGGAAAAAAAAAAAAAAGCTAAGAGTTTAAATGTTTGGTGAAGTCTAGATTTCTCCCTGTACCCGTCCCCCCCACCCCCCAACAACACTCCCCCCTCAACCCCGCCATTCCCTCTTGTAAAATTAAAGCTGAAGCTAGCAGTTCACATCTCGCTCTTGAAATGTCATCAGCAACACTGCTATTATTCTGATGTTCTGGGCAACGCCCGTCGGTTCCCGGCTGCAGCTCAATTAAGCGGACTTTGCTTCTCTAGGATCTGGCCTGACAGCTGCATTGAATTTGGGTTCTTGGGGTGATTTATCGGGCTTGCTGATGTACAGCCGCCTGATTTAGGAGTGCAAAAAACCCTGGAATGCTCCAAAAAGCAATATATGCATTATTAATAATAATAATAATAAAGATAAATGTCAGCCCCAAGTGACTCTGGTGGCCCTTGCCACTCCATTTAACATTTTAACGGTGGCATGTGGCCCCTGCGTGGCACTTGGTTCTGTCTGGTGCCTTCAAGGAGACTCAGGAAAGGTTATTTGTCAAATGCTGGGTCAGAGCTGGGAGGCGGGGTGGGTATTTTTAAAGCTCTAGGTCAGCCCAGCCCAGCTGCATTCCTGTCCCTGTCATTGAAGGAGCTGAACTTTGTCACATTATTAAGCTGTCAGCAGCACCAGGGCGTTGTTTAGATTTCTGGTGGGAACTCCTCACACATGCTCCAGGGCTCCATGGGGATTTTATCAACACTATTGTAAAACATGCACAAATGAGCTGTGCTGGAATTGCCCTGGGAAGACCAGGCTCCCTTGGCCTCGTCAGGCGGCAGTACTAGAGCCAGGCTTTCATGCCACCCACAGCACCCTTCCTGGTGCCTTCGGCAAACACCCACGCACGGCGGGTCCCTCGACTCATCTGGGTCCTTCCTCCCTGAGGGCTGACGGCTGACAGCCCTGCTGTGGCCTTGGCCAGACTGGAGGCTGAGAAGCTCTGGGTTCAGATTCAAACAGATAGCTGAATTCCACCATATTCATCCAATATGGCTGTGGTTCAAGTTCAAGTTCAGCCTCCCCGTTTATCCCTCTTTCCCTACCACAGGTCGGTCCCCCCTCATCTCTGAGAGCCAAACGTTCCCATATAGTTCATCTTCCAGACTGGGAGCTAGGAAATCTCCAGATACAAACTAGGGAGGCTGAATGATCAAGAATTATGGGGTGCACTGTCTCAGTAACGTAGGGATGCATTCACAGGGGGCTGGAATCCAGAGCTGGGCTTCACATTTTAGCTCTCAGCAGTCAGACTCCAGGGAGGGGACTCAGAGCTGGGGGTTTCCAGCAGCCCTCAAATCACATCACTGCACACAGCCCACACTTCATGTCTGCACAGAGCTGCCTCCAAAGAGTGCATGAAGGGATGAGGAGAGGGGCATGGGAAAATCTGAGCAGTGATGAGGACCACTGCAAGGATGCTCCAGGATCCCTGAGGTCTTTATAAAGCTAGGAAAAAACATTGTCCCACCACAGACAACCGCATTACTGGAAAGGAAGAGGGGAGGATAGCCCAGGACTCTTGGGATCCATTCATGTAGCGGACTAGTCTTGTGTGCGTGCTCAGCGGTTCAGCTGTGACCTACTCTTTGCAAGCCCATGGATTGTAGCCCACCAGGCTCCTCTGTCCATGGGATTCTCCAGACAAGAATACTGGAGTGGGTTGCCATGAATTCCTCCAGGGGACCTTCCTGACCCAGGGATTGAACCTGAGTCTCCTGTGTCTCCTGTATTGGCAGGCGAATTCTTTACCACTGAGTCACCAGGGAAGTCCCCACTCTAGCCTCGAGCAGGGTGAAAAAACCTTGTTTCCTACTGCCTCCGTGACCTTGAGTCATGACCATCTATACAGCAGATAGAGCAGCAGCATGTGCCTTGTGCGCTGGTGTAAGGACCAAACAAGGTTGTGCAAATCACAATGCTGATTGCTCTTCAGAACGTAACAGGCAGCTCTGCCAGGCTGATTTTTCTAAAGAAAGCAGAACCCGGTCCCTGGTGCTCCTTGGTGAGTCTGTTTATTTCTGCTCTGACTTGTGGCTGCTGCAGATCCTGGGCTTGGCTATGTTTCTATCCAGCTGCATGAACTTGGGAAGTGACCCTCTGGTCAGTAAGTTAGGTACACTCGTGACTCAGTCCTCCTATGATTCTTTCTCAACTTAGATGATCAAAACCAGAGTGAGGGAGCCAGAGCCACTGTTCAGAACCCCGGGGCAACATGGGGCCAAAACCATGTAGGCAGTGACACTTGCACAGCCGAGCACCTCACACCTAAGTGAAAACACATGGCCGCGTCCCCGCCTGTTTCCAGGGCACATACCACGTGGGTGGTCTCCACAAGGAAGTAGAAAGTATCGTGTACCTGCTCAGAGGATTTTTTTGGATTTTTTTTTTCCCATATAAGAGGAGCCCTAGATTTTTCTCCTGACCGCCCACTGCTGGCAACATGGTCCGTCACCTGGCAAAGAGCTCCCCAGAGATGGGAAATTTCTCCTAACAAGGTCCCTTGTGACCACCGTAGGGAGGCGGTTAACAACCTCATTAGACTGGGTTTGTCCAGACCTTCAGACGGATGCTCTGGGCACATCAGGTAGAAGCCACAGGCCTCTCCCGAGACCCGGAAGGCACTGCGATTTGCCCTCCTTCTGAATCTGTGGTGGTGGATATTGTTAATGACAGTCACAGATGGTACCACGTTCATTAGCAAGCAAGGCCAGTGAAAGACAAATCGTCACCTGTGGAGACGAGCCCCCAGGATGCTGGGACAGGTCACTGATGCATCATGATTCAGACTCAAGAATTATTTACTTATTTTTGGCTGTGCTGGGTCTTCGCTGCTATGCGTGGTCTCTCTAGCTGTGGCGGGCAGGGGTTACTCTCTAGCTGCAGAGCATGGGCTTCGCATTTTGGTGGCTTCTCTTGTTGTGTAGCATGGGCTCTAGAACAAGCGGGCTCAGTAGCTGTGGCTCATGGGCTCAGTTGCCTCAGTGCCTGTGGAATCTTCTCGGACCAGGGATCAAACCCATGTCCCCTGCATTGGCAGGCGGACTCTTAACCACTGGACTACCAGGGAAGTCCCAGCTCTAGGATTCAGATGGAGGGGCGCAGAGCTACTCCTGGTTCTGCCATCACATGACCCTCGGCAAGCTACTCTCACCACTCCACCTCCTCAATCCAGAATGCAAAGAATGAAGATATACTTGCCCTCCTTAAAGGGCTCAGGAGATTAGGAATAAGCGGGAGTGAGCTTTTAACAATACCCATCTCCAAGAGGATTTCGTAAAACAATACACCTAAAGTTCTTAATACAGAGGTGGGCATGCTGTAGGAATTCAGTAATTATTGGCCATTGTTACCATTATTAATCTGTCTCCTTTCTAGATGTACTTAGTGTTGGAAGCTGAGCTGGATGCCGTGAAAATACTACTTCACTTCATCCTCACACCTGACCACGTCAGTATTCTTTGGCACATTTCACAAGTGAGGAAGCTGAGGCTCAAGAAGATGCTTCCCCCTACCCACTCAAGGCTTCTAGATGGGGGCAGGAACTCATACCTAGGCCTTCTAACTCCAAAGCTGGTGCTTTTTCATTTCTAACTGAATAAAATAACCTAACACTAACTGATATTTTCAAGGTCACAAGAGCAGTTACATACTGCTGGCAGGTAATTGACATAGACATTTTGGTGCCAAGGGTGCGCTTTGGGAAACTTTGTAAAATGTTTTGGAACCTATGGACCTCGGTTTCTCAAAGCCTGGGCCTTCACCACCTTCAAAATCTGCATCAGAATCTCCTGAGTGCTTACTAAAAGTTATGATTCCTGGACCCCATTTCAGATTCCCTGAATAAGAATCTCTCTGAGTTAGGACCACATCTGCTATTTGAACAAACTGTCCAGATGTTTTATGAACCAAAGATTGGTACCTGCTGCCAGAGGGGTTGGCATTTCCTCCAGAGAAGGCTCACATGGACAAGCTCTAGGGCAGGGAGAAGGATTCACTAAGGACCCAGGCAAGACCTCCATGAAGACAGGAGAAGAGACAGGAAACACAGGGTAAGAACCTCTTGGATCTATTTAATCACTGTCAGTCAGAGCTCTGTAGGATTGTAGAGGCTGAGAAATTTGTTCAGTGCTGTGAATTTTCTCAAAGGAGTCATGCTGGGAAAGGAGATAAAGTGGGAAGAACCACTTTCCTGAGACTTGGCTTATACTCATCTCTCAGTCTTGGGCTTTATTTTCAGGATTAATTCTGTGGAGAATGTCACTGGGGAAGTCTGACAACTTGGAGGACAAATGGGCTAAAGACTCTTTATTTGTTTTCATTGATATGTAATAGATTACCAAAAGTTTGAAGCTTAAAAAATCAAACGTTTATTATTTCATGGCTCCTGTGGGTCTGGAGGATGGTCACAGCTCAGCTGGATCCTCTGCTTCAGAAATTCTCACAAGGCTGCAGGTAAGATGTCATCTGGGGCTGTGGTCTAATCTGAAGGTTTAACTGGGGAAGAATCTGCTTCCAAGCTTATGTCATTGTTGACAACATTTAGTTCCTTACAAGTTGTTGGATGAGGATCTTGGCTCCTCGTCAGCTACTAATGGAAGACTTACACGAATTTCTGATCATATGAGCAACTTACTTCAGCAAAGCCCACAAAGGTGTCTGCAACCAAGAAGTGACAATGTTTGTAATCTAATCATAGAAATATACTGAGATCATATAATCTAATCATCATTGCTGTGTTCCCCTGAAGCAGTTCACTTAAGGGAAGGGGATTATGGAAGGCTCTGAATATCAAGACGTGGGGATCATTGGAACCACCATATTGAAAATTTTCTCTCTCAACCAAAGTGGGTGAAACCACTGTAGAGAATCATGGATAATGCAAATCATGATGTGGGCAGGATTATATTAATCCCTATATATATCATCTCTCAAGTTACTTACTATGTTAGCTAGTCACCTCATACTTATTCATGAAATATTATTGATGACAGTCTAGAGGTAGGTGTTTCCAGGCAAACTCAATGTATAAAACAGGGGCCTTCCCCCAAGAGGACTTTAATCCAAGAGCAGAGATAAATTATTATAATACTTGTTGTTAAAATTCTTCTTGCTGAAATCCTCACTCTGAAGCCACTTCTGGGAGTGAGAGCACAGGACCTTCTAAAGGTTCCTATTAAATGCACATATATTATCCCCAGACAGAGAACACAAGTGATATATTTCAGCGAGATGTGGCTGACAGTCACAGAACAGGTGGAAGCAGAAACATCAGCTCAGACATGGTGACAGACTGATGGGGATCAGGCCTTGGGGGCTACAGAAGGGCCCCCTTCTTGCCTGGGGAGGGGGCTGTGGTAGCAAACCCTGGAAAGGTGTAGGCAGGCACTACCAAAGGGACATTCTTCACTGACAGTTCTGTTAGCAGTGGACTCCAGTTTCAGCCAACAAAAAGTTAGCAAAGAAAGGTGCTTGGTAAAATGTAAAATCGTTTAACCAATACTCTCCACTTCCAAGAATTATTAATGTGAAAGGAAGGATAAAAATAGGGTCATTCATTACTTTCACGCACCTAACTTTTTTTTTTTTTTTTTTTGGCTGCGTGGAATCTGTGCTCCTGTGTGTAGACTTTCTCTAGTTGCCAGAGGGGGCTACTTATCATTGTGGTACACAGGCTTCTCATTGCAGTGACTTCTCTTTCTGTGAGCATGGGCTCTACGGTGCTTGGGCTTCAGTAGTTGTGGCCTACAGGCTTAGTTGCTTTGAAGCTTATGGGATCTTCCAGGACCAGGGATCAAACTAGTGTTCCCTGCATTGGCAGGTGGATTCTTAACCACTGGACCACCAGGGAAGTCCTACACCCAATATCACTGTATTGAATTCTTTCTCTGGGCAAAGCATGGAGCCTTGTCTCTGCTCCCATGCAACTTTTTGTGGGACCGCAAAAAGATCCCACATGTCTAAGATCTTAGATAACTTCGTGGTTCATGGTAATAGACAGGGAGAGTTACTCTATGGCTCCCACAGGAGTCCTGCCAAGCAGGATAAAATACGGCCTCAGCCCTCCTTTCATGAAGCTCTCCAGGAGAGAACGATGAGAGAAGCCAGTCTGACATTTATAAGGTGGGAGCCTCAAGTGAAAAGCGCATTTTGGAAAGACAGCAGGAAGACAGGGGCACAGAGGTTTGGAGACTGTGTTTGATAACAATGGCAAAAGGGCAGCTCTTTTGAGGGATTTTCACATGTGCACTCAACTCTAGTGGTGGAGGGAGATACTGGGATGAAGACCTGAATGAACTGTCTATTGGAAGGAGGCCCAGTGCCAGGCCAGGTATCAGGCTCACTCCAGGCCAGAGCGGCAAGTGGGTCGGGTCTCCAGCCAAGGCTCCTGAGCAGAGTCCACTGCTTTGTGATCTCCAAAAGTCACTGTTGGAGGAAGAGAGGAGAGAATATTTACAATGCAAACACCTGATCTTCTTCTATTATAAATCTGAATTTCTTTGTTAACACTACGAGCTACATACTGCATACCTAATTATGTATCTATTTTGCTTTTATTTTTAAAGACTTTTTAAAAATTAAATGTGGGCAATTTTTTTAAAGTCTTGAATTTGTTACAATATTGTTTCTGCTTCACGTTTCGCTTTTTTGGCCCTAAGACATGTGGGATCTTAGCTTCCCGACCAGGGATCAAACTTACACCTCCTACGTTGGAAGGTGAAAGTTTAACCACTGGACTGCCAGGAAAGTCCCCAGTCATGTTTTAACCTTGCCTGGGCCCTCAAGTTCATGACAGCTCATGGAAACCCCTTATGTCAAGGAAGAGTGCTGGAACCAATGTCTCTGACCTAGGGTAGCCTTACAAGTTTGGGGCCATTGTCTCGGTATTCAAGAGCTCTTGACATTCAGCTCATTCTATGCAGCAGGCATAGGGAAGCTTCTCAAAGATGGACATTTAGAAGCTTTGGCATCTAGAATGGACATCGAAGCCCAAGGGCTCTAGAGGCAAGAATTGGAAACTTCAGCAGAGCTTAGAAACATTGAGACTCTAATCACAAGATGAAACTCATGGCCAAATGAGGTAACAGGGTGTTTCTCTGTTAGCAACAGAATAGCTTGTCTCTTTTGGAACACATCTTACCATCTTCCATAGATGCTGAGTGAGAAAAATGCATGGCAGCTGGAGAGGACAGACAATCTAAATGGGTGGTGGGTCTTTCCTGAGACTGTGCTCATGGCCTTCCTTTATATTTTAGTTTCTCTCCTGATTTTAACATGTGTGATCTTTATACTGTCTGAGAACAGAGAAGTACATAAAATCATCACAATTTACTATGTTGAGTTTATATAATATTATGATTTGCTTTCTTTCGCATTTCTAACATTTACTCCTTTCCTCCCAGTTGTTTTTCTTCTAGTGCGTGAGGACAATACATTAAGAATCTCCAGGGTGACACATATCTGAAAAAAACTCTAATTCACAAAGATACATACCCCTATTTTTCAAAGCAACACTATTCACAATAGCCAAGGCATGGAAACCACCTAAATATCCACCGACAGATGAGTGGATAAAGAAGATGTGATATATATCTCTCAGTTCAGTCGCTCAGTCGTGTCCGGCTCTTTGCGACCCCATGAGCCGCAGCACGCCAGTCCTCCCTGTCCAATACCAACTCCCAGAGCCCACCCAAACTCATCTCCATTGAGTCGGTGATGCCATCCAACCATCTCATCCTCTGTCATCCCCTTTTCCTCTTGCCCTCAATCTTTCCCAGCATCAGGGTCTTTTCAAATGAGTCAGCTCTTTGCATCAGGTGCCCAAAGTATTGGAGTTTCAGCTTCAGCATCAGTCCTTCCAATGAACACCCAGGACTGATTTCCCTTACGATGGACTGGTTGGATCTCTTTGCAGTCCAAGGGACTCTCAAGAGTCTTCTCCAACACCACAGTTTGAAAGCATCAATTCTTCAGCACTCAGCTTTCTTTATAGTCCAACTCTAACATCCATACAGGACTACTAGAAAAACCATAGCATATTCCATCGGTAAAGAATCTGCCTGCAATGCAGGAGACCTGGGTTCAATTCCTGGCTCAGGAAGATCCCCTGGAGAAGGAAACAGCAATCAACTGTGGTATTCTTACCTGGGGAATCCCACGGACAGAGGAGCCTAGAGGACTATAGTCCACAGGGTCACAAAAGTTGAACACGACCGAGCAACTGCACACACACACACCACCACCAAACATATATATGTATATATTCACTTATATACACTTATATATGTATTTACTTAAACACACAGTGGAATCCTACTCAGCCATACAGAAGAATGAAATAATTCCATCTGGAGCAACATGAATGGACCTCGAGATGATCATACTAAATGAAGTTAAGTGAGACAGAGAGAGACAAATACCATGTGATATCACTCATGTGTGGAATCTAAAATATGGTACAAACGAACTTATTTATGAAACAGAAACAGAGTCACAGACACAGAGAACAGGCTGTGGTTACCACAGGGGAGAGAGGGTGGGAGAGGGGTGGGCGGGGAGTTTGGGATTAGCAGGTGCAAACTATTACATAGAGGATGGATAAACAGCAAGATCCTACTGTACAGTACAGGGAAGTATACTCAATATCCCAGAGTACATCATGAGAAACGCTGGACTGGAAGAAACACAAGCTGGAATCAAGATTGCCGGGAGAAATATCAATAACCTCAGATATGCAGATGACACCACCCTTATGGCAGAAAGTGAAGAGGAGCTAAAAAGCCTCTTGATGAAAGTGAAAGAGGAGAGCGAAAAAGTTGGCTTAAAGCTCAACATTCAGAAAATGAAGATCATGGCATCCGGTCCCATCACTTCATGGGAAATAGATGGGGAAACAGTAGAAACAGTGTCAGACTTTATTTTTTTGGGGCTCCAAAATCACTGCAGATGCTGACTGCAGCCATGAAATTAAAAGACGCTTACTCCTTGGAAGAAAAGTTATGACCAACCTAGATAGTATATTCAAAAGCAGAGACATTCCTTTGCCGACTGAGGTCCGTCTAGTCAAGGCTATGGTTTTTCCTGTGGTCATGTATGGCTGTGAGAGTTGGACTGTGAAGAAAGCTGAGTGCCAAAGAATTGATGCTTTTGAACTGTGGTGTTGGAGAAGACTCTTGAGAGTCCCTTGTACTATAAAGAGATCCAACCAGTCCATTCTGAAGGAGATCAGCCTTGGGATTTCTTTGGAAGGAATGATGCTAAAGCTGAAGCTCCAGTACTTTGGCCACCTCATGCAAAGAGTTGACTCATTGGAAAAGACTCTGATGCTGGGAGGGATTGGAGGCAGGAGGAGAAGGGGACGACAGAGGATGAGATGGCTGGATGGCATCACGGACTCAGTGGACTGAGTGAGTCTGAGTGAACTCCGGGAGTTGGTGATGGACAGGGAGGCCTGGCGTGCTGTGATTCGTGGGGTCGCAAAGAGTCGGACACGACTGAGTGACTGAACTGAACTGAACTGAAAATATAATGGAAAGGAATATGAAAAAGAATATGTATATGGGTAACTGAATCACTGTGCTGTACTGCAGAAATTAACACAACATTGTAAATCAACTATACTTCAATAAAATAAATTTAAGAAAGAACTATCACCAAGGTGGTAAGCTGTGACATGTGAGTACCGGGAGGGAGAACAAGCAAGTGAAGATGGAAAGGGATTCTCACCCATGTCAAGTCTCTTCTGCTCCCTTGAAGTAGACAAGCTGGAGACCCTGGGCTGGGTAGCTCTGCCCACCAGGCCTGGGCTAGAATGGGTTTACCTTCAAATGGTTGGGAAAAAACGTACACAAAGAGTAATACTTTATGCCACATGAAAATCACAAGAGTTACATCACACTTTTGAAACTGATCTGGGAGCAGCTTTCGCCCCCTGGAGGGTGCTGGCCCTCCAGCAACGCGGGCAGGGTTGGTCGTACTCACGAGCTGGAGCAAATCTATCAGACTGACAGAAAAGTTATTAGAAAATGAGGAATCTCTGAATTTTAACAGAAGGAGCCACTTGGAGGATCCTCTGCTACAATCCATTCTCAGAAGTCAAGAAAGAATAGGGAATGTGCTCAGGTCACAGCAAAGAGCAATACTGGGACACCATGCCAGCTGCGTCTGGCTCCCAAGCCAGGATGCTCTCCTTATGCTGAGCCACCAGTGAGAAGCTTAGACACTGACCACAGAGGGGTTCGTGCATCAGACCTGTTTCTCCTTAGGCCATCTGCATTGGCCGCTTTCTGCTTGAGAACATAAATCTCTGTCCTTCCCTACAGTGGATAGGAAACACATATAAGCTTATCTCCTTTCTTGTCCCAATTCTTGTGTCTCTTCCCTGGTGTTCGCCATCACCCCCCAGCCCCCGCCTCACATATCCAGTCATTCTCTGGACCCCAGTACACAAGAAGAGGCTTGTCCAGTTGAATCGAACACCATGGTGGCAAAGGATCTTACCCACCTCTCTTTTGTAGATTCCTTGAGGCTAATCTTGTAATAAGATCTTCCCTGGTGGCTCAGTGGTAAGGAATCCTCCTGCCAATGCAGGAGACGTAGGTTTGATCCCTGGATTGGGAAGACCCCCTGGAGAAAGAAGCAGCAACCCACTCCAATATTCTTGCCTGGCACATCCCATGGACAGAGAAGCCTGGCGGGCTAGGGTCCACAGTGTCGCAAAGAGTCAGACACAGCAACTAAACACTCACACACACAATCTTAGTACTACTTAACACAGAAATGAACAATGGTTAACAAGCGGAATCTCAGTCAAGGGATAAGTGAATATTAAAAAGGCAAAGACTATCTTTCAGCACATAGAGCAGGGCTGTTCTGGAAATAATCTTTCGATATGCCTCTCATGTAACCCTTAAAAAATATAAGACCCTTGCAAAACCCCCTATCTTTAATTTCTTTTGTTGCAATTTTCCAATAAAATCTGGCCAGGGCCCAAGTTCTCAGAAGACTAATAAGGATAAGAATGTCCCTGATTTTCCTTCAAAATGAGAAATCATTTCAACGTGAGGAGTCCAGCCACAATGGGCACAATTCCCCTGGGTCTCTGGATTTCAGGAAAATGGACCTGGGCCTCTTTCTCTCTGGTCATCCCAGCAGCCTTCCAGACTTATAATTATTCAGTCAGCAGCCCAGAATTGTGGCCTACTTAGTTTTCTCTAAAAGCACTTAAGGACAGTTTAATGAAAGGAAAGAGCAGCAAAGAAGGTGGGGGTGGGGGATGCTTTTTTTAGGAACAGGACAAAATATCATGTTTTCTTCTCTCTCTATCTTTTTTTTTCCCCCTTTTTGCAATATTTCTCCTCAGAGAAAATTATAGTCTTGAAAGCCAGCAATGTGCTCTGTGTGTTTTGCTTATTACAGTGGTTAAAACGAGAACCATGGGTGATGGAGTATCATTATAACATTCTTGATACCCCTGATATATTTGTGCAAACATAGCTGCGGGAGAGGCCTGCCCAGCGATGAGCCTGTGTTGTCCAGCAAGTCTTCTCTCCCCGCCTTTGTTCATTCACACAGCCTTCCGCCTGTCTTTGGAATCCATCCTTTGTATTCCTTTTTTCAGTTTCTGCCCCTTATATCTCCCTGTTTCTCGACCTTACCTTCTTTCCCACCTCCCCTGAGGGGCATCGCAATGCTTCCGTACCAAACAATTTGCAAAGGAAATGGTTCAAGTTTAAATGGAGTAAAATGGAGGCTGTAATCACCAATGTAGGATTTCGGGTGGTGACCCCTTCATTTCCTTTAGTTTGTATCTGTGTCTTTCTTGATTTTCTGTTTCTGTCAGTAGGATCCCAGCAGGATGCCCCCACCTCTCCTAGCTGGGGGGTGGGAGGTGGTCTAAAAGTCAAAACATAGAAAAATTAGATCATAATACCAGTCAAAGGCAATATTGCCAAGCACTGTGTGTCTGTGTGTGTGTTGGGGGGGGAGGTCACTCAGTCATGTCTGACTCTTTGTGACCCCATGGACTATAGTCCACCAGGCTCCTCTGCCCATGGAATTTTCCAGACAAGAATACTGGAGTGGGTTGCCAGCTCCTTCTCCAGGGGATCTTCCTGACCCAGGGATTGAACCCATGTTTCCTGCACTGGAAGGCGGATGGATTCTTTACCACTAGGGCTACCTGGGAAGCCAAACACTGAGTCAAATGCTATTGGGGCAATGAGGAATAATACCCTTCTCTCTTCCATTCCTTCTTCTAAAAGTATTTACAGTGCACAGAAATGAAAGATATGAACCCTTAATAAGGCCAGACAGGTCAAGGGCCATAAGAGTTCAGAAGATGAGGGCCCTCTGAGGCTGGAGGGTTCAAGGAGGGCTCCATGGAACAGCTGAGCCCTGAAGGATGGATGGGGAAAAGCGGTGAGAAGTTAGAGGACTTTTCAAGCAGGAGAGGCTGTAAGCCTTAAAGTCAGCCCCTCATGGTTGTCCTGTAGGTCAATCCAACTTGGGAAGGCTGGTGGGACGTTTCATAAGAACACTTGCTAAGTTATATTCTAGATGGATTTATTCTAGATGGACTAATGTGCTCACTTTGTTGGACTCTGGTGCTAATAATGCAAATTTTATGAGTTTCAGCCTCTTAAAATTTAGTGGCAGCCTAGTTATTCAATTCTGGCCATTTGGGACACAAGCACCTTGGGATTCCAACAAAAGTTATGGGCTGTCTCCTTAAAAAATTCACATGAACACCAAATGATGCTTGTAATTGCAGAAGTCTCCAGAAGCCTCTTTATGAAACCCAGGTTAAGATGCTTTGACTAAACCACCCCCGAGATAGAGACTGACTTTAGTTTATTGTGCTGGAAGCCCAGTGAGCTGTTTTTTTGAACAGGCTTTGAAAAAAAAAAAAAAGGAAAGAAAGATGATCCAAAATTTGGAAATAACACAAAAGACAACTGAGTTCCCTTTTGGAGTCATACCAGAACACTTCTCCACAAGCCTTTTTAAGAGTGAGCTGACTTTGTCCTGGGGATCAGGACTTATTTTTTAATATTGACTTATTTAATATTAAGAGCCAGACTTTGTAAAGTTAGATGTTAACTTATAGAAGATTGATAAATGACATATAATTTTTATCTAGTAAAGTTGTAAGTAAAGTCTAATAGAAAAAATAACTTCAAGGGATATGGTTTTATGGTCCTGTAGGACATTACCTAATTTTGTATTTAAAGTTTCTATCTTATTCCATCAATCTGTCTTTTATTGACTATATATACTGCAGTCTCTTTCATTCTCTTGGAAAATAGTTTTAGCATCCTGTAGCTTTCTTGATTAATGAGTTCAGTGAATCTGTGAACTCACTCTATAGTTGTATGGGAATTCTGAGTTTAATTTTTTGTAGACTATCTTCTCAGTAACCTCAGATATGCAGATGATACCACCCTTATGGCAGAAAGTGAAGAGGAACTAAAGAGCCTCTTGATGAAAGTGAAAGAAGAGAGTGAAAAACCTGGCTTAAAACTCAGCATTCAAAAAACAAAGATCAAGGCATCCGGTACCATCACTTCATGGCAAATAGATGGAGAAACAATGGAAATAGTGACAGACTTTATTTTCTTGGGCTCCAAAATCACTGCAGATGGTGACTGCATCCATGAAATTAAAAGACGCTTGCTCCTTGGAAGAAAAGTTATGATCAACCTAGACAGCGTATTAAAAAGCAGAGACATTATTTTGCCAACGAAGGTCCAGCTAGTCAAAGCTATGGTTTTTCCAGTAGTCATGTATGGATGTGAGAGTTAGACTATAAAGAAAGTTGAGTGCTGAAGAATTGATGCTTTTGAACTGTGGTGTTGGAGAAGACTCTTGAGAGTCCCTTGTACTGTAAGGAGATCTAACCAGTCAATCCTAAAGAAGATCACTCCTGAATATTCATTGGAAGGACTGATGCTGAAGCTGAAACTCCAATACTTTGGCCACTCAATGCGAAGAACTGACTCATTCAAAAAGACCCTGATGCTGGGAAAGACTGAAGGCAGGAGGAGAAGGGAATGACAGAGAATGAGATGCTTGGATGGTATCACTGACTCAATGGATAAGCGTTTGAGCAAGCTCCAGGTGTTAGTGATGGAGAGGGAAGCCTGGCATGCTGCAGTCCATGGGGTCACAAAGAGTCAGACATGACTGAGTGACTGAACTGAACTGACCTGCTACATTTCAGCTATGGGCAGAGGCCAAAGTCAGAGGTATTTTAAGACCCAGAGAGCTGTAAGGTAGCACTTCTCAGACTCCAGTGGATGCACAAATCACCTGGGAACCTTTTAAGATGCAGATTCTGATTTGATGGTTCAGGAGCGGGGCACTTACAAGCCTCCTGATGCCTGGTATGCTGGTCCATGGACAAAACATCAGTGAGGCTGTAGAATGTAAGCAGTCTTCATTAACGATCTGTAAATCTGTGTCCCCCTCTCCCCAACTTACACCGCTGCCTCTGCCCTGTGAAAGTCACAGCAGAACCAACCAAGAGGCAGCCCCGGTTGCAAAGACCTGGGCCTGGCAGAGGATTTCTGGAAACTTTGGGGGGATATCCAAGTGTTGTGTAGAGGGGAGAGGGTAGGAGGGTGGGGCTACCGAAAGGAAATGAGGTGATTCATGATCAACTGCGATTGCAGGAACATTAAATACAATCAGAGGGAAACTCAATCTCCCCACTGCAAAGGGCAACGTCCAACTTGGAATACGGCTCTCCAAGCAATACAGCCTCCTCCCTCTCCTGACAGACCCACCCAGCCTCTTCCCCAGGGAGCCCTGAGGCAATGCTCAGGCTTTGTGTTTTCCGTGGGAGCTGAGCTCTTTGCACCTCCTTTGGGAAGAGGAGAGGTGGGTCCCTTTTGTTTTCAGTGGGCACATTTCAATTCGTTGGTGGCCCGTCTCCACTCTGCTACACACTCTTACATCATGGTGCACGCATATTTTTAATCCTGCACATTTCTCGGAAATACAAGGATCTCGGAGACTCCAAGAAACACACAACTGGTTTAGTTCACTCTTACCCCAGGGCCTCTAACAAACCAAAGAAGGATCTGTTCCCAGAGAAAATGGAAAGCTTCATTTCTGGAGCTCAAAGACCTGCTCATGGACTGCAGTGCACTGTGATGAGAAGGAGAGAGAGACAAGGGAGGAGGAGGAGGAGGAAGGGGAGAGAAGAAGGAAGGAAGCCAGGGAGGAAAGGAGGGAGGGAGCTGCTCACAAACCTAGATTTATCCTATGAAAGGGGTGTCCTTCACTCTGAGAGTATGTCCGCTTTATCTTTCTGGAGGTCATGTTAGATATTTTCACTGAGATGATACTCGTAGTAGATGACAGATTTAGGATTTTTTTGTTTTTACTTTTGTTTCTAATGTCCATGTTCAGTAAAATTTAAACATTGGCAATCCCATGTTAGTCCTCCAATTTAGGGGGAAATTCCTCTGCTCTGCCAAGCTACCCACCAAAGAACCACTCATCTGGTGCTCTCAGACTACAGATGGGAGACCCCTGAATAACTGAGTCCTTTCTTCCATCTTTCTAGAAAATCAGGCTTTGATTCCTGGGGCTGGCAGCGTGGGAGTAGAAACCCTTTTTCCAGACCTGGGAGCCCTTCTGTTCCTCCCATCACCTGTCTGCGTAAAGGGCAGAAACACTGGACAAAGCAGACAATGGAGTATCTTTGACAGTGATTTAACAAGAAGTATGGAGACTGGGTATGAGTTGGAGTTTGAATACCTGGGAGTGAGTCTTGGTTCCTCCACTTGAAAGCTGTGAACTTTTGCAAGTGGTATAATAATTCTGAAGCTGAAAAAACTTTCAGAGTTGCCAAGAGAATAAAATCTGTAACATATATGAAGAGCTCTTTAAAACATAATATAAAAGAGCTGTGAAAATATAATCTATTGTTACAAGACACCTCCCTTCTACCAAATTTCCCCACACAAATGAAACATTGTTGGGTTGATAGCTAAGATTTCTGGCTCCCTTGTGCCCACTTTTGGTGTGGGGACAATTAAATGATCTCAGAGACAAGCAGTCTGATTTTCAATTATTGATTAGATTTTTTTCTGGGGTTTGTCAAGGCATCAAGAGCTATCTGGGTAATTCAAACATGTATCCAAGGTCAATAACCACTGTTTACAGAAACTGGGGAAGAGAAAAAAAGATAACCTAACCTAACTAATGACTTGATGGAGATGAGTTTGAGTAAGTTCTGAGAATTTGTGATGGACAGGGAAGCCTGGTGTGCTGCAGTCCATGGGGTCACAAAGAGTCAGACTTGACTCAGTGACTGAACTGAACGGAACCTAACTAAGTTGCAGCTTATCAAATGCTCTGACATAACCATCTCATTTAAGTCTAAAAAAGATGAATTTTACTGTTCCCAATCACACATGAAATGCAGAGGTTCTAGAGACTAAATTATTGCCCAAATTCACACCATCAGAGCGACAAGGACAGGATGCTAATATATTTCAGGGTGACTCAGAAACCCTGCTCTTTACCCATCACTACCCTATGCTATCAGAAAGTCAACATTGAAGCCAACTCACTCACCATGGGGGAATAGTTTGGACAGGGTACCAACTTGGATAAATAGTCCCAACTTGACCATTTATCAGTCTTCCTTAGTGGCTCAGACACTGAAGAGTCTGCCTGTAATCTGCCTTGATCCCTGGGTCGGGAAGATCACTTGGAGGAGGAAATGGCAGCCCACTCCAGGATTCTTGCCTGGAAAATCCCACGGACTGAGGCGCCTGCCAAGTTACAGCCCATGGAGTTTCAAAGACTCAGACATGACTGAGCGACTAACACAACACTGATCATTTATCAAAAGTGTAACTGTGGACCCATTTCTTTTGATAGATCCTGTACCATTCATATAAGAAATATAATATCTTCTCAAATACTTTGCAGGAAGTGATTAAAAAAAAAAACCCAAATCAAAGTACTTTGCAATTATAAAAGTTATCATCATTAACTTTCTCTAACGAACTAACTTACCATTAGCCAAGACTTGCTGTTTTTGCCATAAATGAAATGTCATTCATTTTTTCTTGGTGGGGCTGGTAAACAGAACCACTCATATCTGAAGGGTTAAATAAAATATTTTATACTATTTACATTGAAAATTAGTTAACTCTCTGGGCTAATATTGGATATTATCCCATAAATGTACACTAGCTGTAGCATAGGCATCTGTTACTGATGCTAAACATCTAATTGGGGGAGAGGGAATATAATATAATAAGGAGAATGTGTATATGAAGAAAACTTTAAATTACAGCATGATGCCTTCCACTTTATTTAATCAAGTCCTTTCTTATAACTTGGTTAAAATGAGAGGGAAGAGAAGAAAGCGGGAAAGTAATACTAAAATGTATCCCTAATTTTAACTCTGAAGTATACAATAATCATAGTGATTTGGTGAAATAGTTTGAAGTTTCCAAAGCAAAAATAAAAAAAAAGAAGAAGAAGAATAGTTCAATGTTTTTCCTTTAAAGAGTGTCCTCAAGATGATAATTACAGAAACTTTACCTTAATCATTCTAATATTCTGATCAGTTTAATTTAGATGTTGGTAATGTTAACGCAGGGGTTTCCCTCACTTGCACAGGGGTTAAGATCATTAAAAAAAAAAAAAAATCTGCCTGCAATGCAGGAGACCAGGGTTCAATCCCTGGGTTGGGATATCATGGCAACCCACTCCAGTATTTTTGCCTGGAGAATTCCATGGACTAATTCTCTGAGCCTGGTGGGCTACAGTCCATGGGGTCGCAAAGAGTCAGGCATGACTGAGGGACTAACACTCACCCATACAATGTTAACACAGATGCTGTGGAAATAGACATGGACCCACAGTGGTGGGTCTGGGTGAAAAGGGTCAGTGCCAGAAGGTTCCTGGGGTCCTTTAAACCTCAAAAAATAGACAAAACCAAATTTGACCAAGTATTTCAGTTAAATCTGGAGAGGCGACCCAAATTAACCTTGAGAGCTACAAGTCTGCTTCTATGAGTTATGAGTATGTTTGATTTTAAAATGGCAGGAGGAAGTAGAAAATAAAATCTGTGTCCCCAAAATGTGCTTAATCTTGTCCCTCTAACAAGTCATCTTTCTTTCTTCCTTCCAGTTCTTCCTGTCCTAAAGTCACCAGAAGATGGAGAACACCAATAAAGACATAGCAGCATGGTAGGACACACTCTGTGTGCCTTAAGGGTGCTGCCCTATTAAGGGTCAACAAACTGCTCCTTTTTTATTTTTAAATAAAGTTGTATTGGAACAAAGCCATACCGTTATATATGTATCACAGAGGACTGCTTTTACACTAGGAAGACAGAGTTAAGTTGTTGCCGTTGAGATTGCATGGCCCACAAAGGGTAAAATATTTACTACCTTTACAGAAAAGGTAAGACAACTCTTGTACTAAAAAGAAAACCAGCCACAGAGCACCAAGACTGGTATTTTATCAACTCCCAAACTCTAGTTCTCAATCTTCCTGTAACCTTAGCACATCTTAGGGGAAAAAGCATATATCCATCAGTAATACCATTCTCCTCCTCAACGGAGGAAAGATTTTCCATGAAGCTAATGCTACTTAAGCCTCATGTCAGTCACTTGCACAAGATCTTGGGAGGGGCCCTAGTGGTGTGTCCACATGGCTAGATGTTTTTATAACATCTGTAAAAATGAAAGATAGAAGCTATTGTGTCTTTCCCTTCCAGCTTCCCTTCTTTCCAATCTCCATATCTTGGGTAGTGATGGAAGGCAAGTGGGCATCTCATGGATCAAATTAAGTAGAAGCTGAGACAGAGGGTTGGGGATATAGTTAGTTTTGTTTAATGAGAACATGGATAGAGAGACAGACAGACAGGCAGACGCTACCTCATAGCCGCTTCTCTTTAGGTTAAGTGCTTGCCAGTCAGTCTTCCCAAGATAGGAATAACTCTCAGGATTCTTCCCAATGCCCACAGCACCAGCTTACTGTTGGTGTGACATAAAAGCACGGCCTTAGCTGTCCTAGCACAGCACAGATATGTCCTACGGCCCCCATCATTGAAAGTGCGTGGTTGTAGGGGAGAAAAAGTTTTGAAATGAGTGAATCTAGAAGCTAGTCTATGGGAAAGTTACCCAAGCTTACAGTACATATATGAAAAAAACTTGATACATTCCCCCCCCAAATGTGAACACAGTCTTAATATCAAATGACAATTTGGTCAAATATCAAATGACAGTTACAAGCGGTGATGCTGCAAAAAAACCTTTTCTGTCAATATTAAATTTTTTAAATCAACCACACTAAAAAAGGTCAAAATATCTATTTCTCTTATAATAACTTATAATGGAAAATAATTTGAAAATAATATATATATATATGACTGAATCACTTTGCTGTACACTTGAAATTTATGTGTGTGTGTGCTCAGCTGTGTTCAACTCTTTGTGACCCCATGGACTGTAGTCTTCCAGGCTTCCCTATCCATGGAATTTTCCAGGCAAGAATACTAGAGCGGGTTGCTATTTCCTTCTCCAGGGGATCTTCCCAACCCAGGGGTTGAACCTGCATTTCTTGGGTCTCAGGCATTGGCAGGCAGATTTTTTACCACTGTGCCACCTGGGAAGCCTGTTGAAGCTTATATAACATAGTAAATTATACTTCAAACGAAAGAAAGAAAGTATCTCTTTCTGTAGAAAATAATATTACAACAAAGTGATTATATAAAGAAATGGTCAACGAGTATGCAGCCAACACATATAGGAAAACAAGTATTAAAAAGCACATCAAACAATTAATTAACAAAAATACCATGTTGTCTTCTAGATTTTGTGATGCTTGTGATCAGCTTTTTAAAAGTAGTAATTCATTCTTAATAAATTGTATATCCTTTTTCATAAATAGGGGCCTCTAAATCAATTCTGCTTTGGGCCCATAGGAAAAAAAAAAAAAAACCTTACACACACTCGTGTGTAATTAAAATTCTTTACCAGCAGCTGAGCCACAAGGGTAGCTGAGTGGGTAGCCTTTCCCTTCACCAGGGGATCTTCCTAACCCAGGGATCAAACCCAAGTCTCTTGCATTGTAGGCGGTTCTTTACCAGCTGAGCCACAAGGGAAGCCCAAGAATACTGGAGTGGGTAGCCTTTCCCCTCACCAGGGGATCTTCCTAACCCAGGGATCAAACCCAGGTCTCTTGCATTGTAGGCGGTTCTTTACCAGCTGAGCCACAAGGGAAGCCCAAGAATACTGGAGTGGGTAGCCTATCCCTTCTCCAGGGAATCTTCCCAACCCAGGAATCAAACCAGGGTCTCCTGCATTGCAGGAGGGTTCTTTACCAACTGAGCTATGGATGGAAGGACATAAATTGCAGGGTTTGCTTGACCTGGATCTGAATCCTGACGTCACTCTTTTGCCCTGTGTGCTCCCGAACAGAATACTGAATGTCCCTGAGATTAAGTTTTGTTGTTGTTTTTTTTAATCTGTCAAACAGGGAAATTGGTGCCAACTTCATAGGGTTCTCATGAAGGTGAAATGAAGGAACCAGTATTAAAGATGAAGCTCAAAGCCTGGCCAGCAGCAGGTCCTCCGCTCAGCGGCTCCTTCCCTTCACCATCAACATCTCTCTGGAAGCCCCCAGTGGCTCCTGAGCAGAGAACACAGCTGGCAAAGAGACACACAGAGGAAAGCCTCTGTAATTAATGTCATATTCACTCAATTTCAGGTCTAGACAATATTTTTCTAAAACAATTGCTTCCAAGGGCCAGTAATAAAAACAGAACAATGTCAGTCATCAGAACTCAGAAAGGGGAGGATAAATAGTGCCTGACGGGTCCATTCTAACTTTGATCCGAAATTCTGCATTCCTCTGGGAGACTTGTAGTAAATGATTTCCACACTTCTCCACGGCTGTTGGTCCTTGCTGTCCACGGCCCTGTGTCTCAGGAACAAAAGACAGGAATGCAGAGAGAAGATGGATTTAAGACCCATTTAAGGGATTCAGAAGGCTCAGCGACTGGGGTGGCAGATGCTAATTGTCCTCCAGAGATCACTGTCCCAGATACAGTGTAAGAGAGGTCCCCACAAAGCTATGAGTGTGTTAATCACTCAGTTGTATCTGACTCTTTGTGACTCCATAGACTGTAGACTGCCAGGCTCCTCTCTCCACAGGATTCTCCAGTCAAGAATACTGGAGTGGATAGTCACTCCCCTTTCCAGGGGATCTTCCTGACCCACGGACAGAATCTGGCAGATTCTTTACGTCTAAGCCACCAGGGAAGCCATGGGTAGCCCCAAATCTTTGACCTGAGTATTTCCCCAACCAGCATGCCAGGGTCTGAAATCCCATCTGCTATTTAGAATAGCTGCCTGTTGCCCTGAAGAAGCAGAAAATGAGATGAAAAGGAACTGGAATTGTCCCTGGTATTGGGCCCGTTGAAGGGGGTCTCTATTCTTCCTTGGCCCACCTCTACGCTCACCCCATCCTTGTTCTCCCTAGCTAGTTAAGTGCAGGGACTCTGGAAGGCTCTGACCAGAGTCCCCATAGTATCTTGACTCTGAGAAGGCACCATTTTGGTGGAATTCTCTGCAAATGGCACCTCCTGGAAATGGGCCCGGTTGTAGTCCAGATGCTGGCAATTTAGATCTTCAGTCCAGAGAAGTTTCTTCACCTCTCCCTTCATGAAGAAAGAGACCAAGAGATTAGAAACAGAGAGAAAGGGAGAGGAGGACCAGAGGAAAAAGAGGCGGTTCAGAGGGAGACACAGAGCAAGGAAACAAAGCAGAGGCTGAGTGGCCTTTGTTACAGTCCAAGGGAATAAAGCCAAGGCTCTTCAGTAAATTGAATTCAGCAAAGCCAACAGACATCCCCACAAACACAGGGCACAGACCACCCAGCACTCAGACTCCTTCACCACATCCTGGGTGTTGCTCCGAAGGAGTGTCTTGCTCTGCAAGGGCCCTAGGAGTCAATCCTATCTACCCATAGAACTTAGACTCCCATATTTGAATGAGGACATGCCTTTGCGATTCAAAAGGAAAATCTGCATCTCTCCCCCTCCCTCCCCGAACCCAGGTTCAGTAGCTCCTCACGGCAAGAAGGAGCATGCTGCGTCACTTCAGTGAGAGTCTGACTCTTTGCAACCCTATGGGCTGTTGCCTGCCAGGCTCCTCTGTCCATGGGACTCTCCAGACAAGAATACTGGAGTGGGTTGCCATGCCCTCTTCCAAGAAGGAACAGCTCAGCCCAAAACTGCACATGGCCTCCAGGGCATGCCCACCAACCAGGCACCAGCAACCCATTTTAAAGTTGACCTTCCCTCCTTTAAAATAGGGCTTCCTCCTGTAATTTCTCCAAACCAATCCAAAATCCCCTTTCTCTGATGAAAGTATTCCCCACCAAGGCAAAGGGGAGCTTGACTTAATTAAATCTTATGTCTGAGTGACTGATGATCTTCCTCAATCTTTCCTGGAGCATTTACAATATCAAAAAGCAATTTGTGGCAAAAAGAAGCAAAGAACCATGGTGATGAATCTCCCATTGGCAGGGTTGAAGGGGCGAGTGAAGGGAAGGATGAAGTTCAGGGAAAGTGGAGTCTTTGTGGCCACATGAGCTGTTCTGCCAGGGCCCCCAAGCCACAAGTCACAAGGGCAAGTGTTTGCTTTATCTAGGTCAAAAGCTGCTTCAGCATCCAGCAAGGCACACCTCTCCTCAGATGAGAAAGCAGATACATCTGTTTTCTGTTGTGGCATCTAACATAGCCAGGGAGTATGAAGTAGAGGTTCTTCAAGTAAGATCCCCACACCAACAATTCTATGAGAAATGCAAATTATCAGGCCCCTCCCTTGACCGATTGAATCAAAAACTCTAGGGTGGGACCCAGGAATCTGTTTCTACAAGACCTCTAGGGAAATCTGATGTACCTGAAGTTTGAGAGCTTTCTATGGAGTATGATAAATCAGGAGCCTATGTCTTCCTCCAGCCAGTCTGAAACCCTAAGTAACTCTGTGAACTTCTGGAAACCTCAGTTTCCTCAAATATAAAATAATATGATGGGTTTTAATAAGTGTCCTAGGGAAAAAAAGTTATGACAAACCTAGACAGTATATTGAAAAGCAGTGACATCACTTTGCCTACAAAAGGTCCTTAAAGTCAAAGCTATGGTTTTTCCAATAGTCATGTATGGATACGAGAGTTGGACCATAAGGAAGGCTGAGCCTCAAAGAAGTGATGCTTTCAAACTGTGGTGTTGGAGAAGGCTCTTGAGAGTCTCTGGAACTGCAAGATCAAACCAATCAATCCTAAAGGAAATCAACCCTGAATATTCATTGGAAGGACTGATGCTAAAGCGTCAATACTTTGGCCACCTGATGGGAGGAGCCTACTCAGTGGAAAAGACCCTGATGTTGGGAAAGATTGAGAGCAGGAGGAGAAGGGGGCGACAGAGTATCAGATGGTTGGATGGCATCACCAACTCCCGGGACGTGAGTTTGAGCAAACTCTGGGAGATGGTGAAGGACAGGGAAGCCTGGCCGGTTGCAGTCTGAGGAGTCACAAAGTACAGGACACGACTTAGTGACTGGACAACAACAAGGGAAAACTGGTTTCATCAAATGCTGTTTAAAAAAAAAAAATGTATAGCCAGCTTATTCTGGGAAATCGCACCTTAGACATCCTTAATACGTATTAGTCTCTTAAAAGCTTCAAAAATCCAACCATGAATAGAGAAGCTTGTTTACCTCCATGCTTGGGGACCATATTTGAGTGTGGATTGAGTGTGAATCAGCAAATGCTAGATACCATTTTGGGTTCCCCTGATGACTCAGTGGTAAAGAATCTGCCTGCCAATGCAAGAAGACACAGGTTCAATCCCTGGGTTGGGAAGATCCCCTGGAGAAAGAAATGGCAACCCACTTCAGTATTTTTGCCTGGGAAATCCCAAGGATAGAGAAACATGATAGGCTGCAGTCCATGAGGGTCACAAAAGAGTTGTACATGACTTAGTGACTAAACGAACAAACCTCTTAGTCATCACGTCCATTAACATCAGGAATATAAAGGTTTAGGTGACTGCCAGGGTCTTTTCCAAATATAGCATATTGTGGGTCTATATCATCCTGCTCCAGGGAGGCTGGCTCTCTCTGGTCTGGCCCATGTCTGCTGCAGCACAAATAAAATCAGCTCCAATAAGCAAAAGTTTGGCTCATAACAGGACCTGGGCCATCTACAGCAGTTTATCTACATTATGATTTACATGCAGTCAGTAATTTTGTTAGTGTCATTTACAATCTTACCCCTCTCCGCCACCTACTTGAAAAACCACATGATGGAGAGGGGCATTAAATAATTCTGAGGGCAAGAGGTGAGGCATGTGGGGAACAGCAGGAGAGGTGTGGAAGACATCCCAGGAGGACGGGAAGGGTGGTGGAGGGTGACTTCTTACAGAGAAGAGCGCAGCCCTGGGGAAAGATGAAGCTGACTGTCCCCAGCTATCTGCAAGACTGCCAGTAGCTCGCCACAGTTCTCTTTTTTCCCAAGTTATCTTATTTTAGGGCTTCCCAGGTGACAATAGTGGTAAAGAATCTGCCTGCCAATGCAGGAGATGTGAGTTCGATCCCCAGTTCTGGAAGATCTCCTGGAGTAGGAAGTGGCAACCCGCTCCAGTGTACTTGCTTTGGATAATCCCATGGCGGGTCCCTGCCAGGCTCCTCTGTCCATGCGGTCACAAAGAGTGGAACACGACTGAGTGACTGAACATGCACACATATTTTATTTTAACTTTTTACTTTATATTGGAGTATTGCTAATTAACAATGTTGTGATAGTTTCAGGTGGACAGCAACGAGACTCAACCATACATATCACAGTTCTCATCTCTTAATCCCTTATCCATCTCAGAGGGCAGAGATGAGTTGTGTGCATGGAATACCCTGCCCTCTGAAAGCAGTGATACCAAGAATCATGATTACTAACCAATAATTATCAGAATGTTCTACAATTTACAGAGTATTTCTGTTTAGATTCTTCCTTAATCTTGGCAATAACAAAGTTTTGATATAGGAATTACCTTTTATTCCCATTGTGCCAGTAAAACTGAGGCTCAGTTGGAATTTTTTCCCCCAAGGTCTAATGCTCTGTAAGTGGGAGTAAGTGGACTTACTTACTTGCTTGCAAGGACTCTTCCACTGTCCCAGGTGACAGTGGTCTCCAAGAGCATGTGATCTACCCTTCTAAGTCAATTTCCATTCACAAGTTCTCTCTGGTTTGTGCAGTGTTGAATTAACTTCACACCAGCCCACTGAAGCCTTGACAATACAAAGCCCCTTCCCTGGTAGTGTAATGACTGAAAACTTGATTCTAGGATTGACTGGTCAGGGTCAAGCCTCAGTTCCTCACACTGGTTGTATGATTTGGGGGTTTGTGGAGCTAACAAAGTAAGGTTTTTAGCACAGTGCCTGACATAGTAAGTGCTCTCTGAATGTTGGTTGCTCATCCATCGTTGTGAGAAGACAAATCTTAGCTGAGTTCAGGCACCAGGAAAGGTAGTAGTAAGCACCAGAGGGATGAAAATTCACGGACTATCTCGAGACCAAGGAAAGCAGCAATGCAAAGAACAATAGACTTGGGACTGAAGACTTTGGCTGGAATCTTAACTTTGCCAATTTCATTCCAAGTGTCTTGAGCAAAGAACTAAAATATTTAATTTTCTATTCTGTGGGTTGGGGATTGTCATGCCTAGCTTTCTTTTTTCTTAATTAAATTTAGCTGTGCTGGTTCTTAGTTGTGGCACATGGGATCTTTCCTTACAGCATGTAAGATCTAGTTCCCTCACCAGGGATCGAACCCAGGCCTCCTGCATTGGGAGTGTGGAGTCTTAGCCACTGGACCACCAGGGAAGTCCCATGTCAGGCCTTGCTTTCTCCACAAGGCTGTTGAAGGTCAGATAGAGCAGCCATTACCTTCTAGCAGACACTCTTTGTTGCCTAACTGATAGCCACTCACCCAAACTTCTTGATAATAAAACCCCAACTTTGTCCAGGTTTTGCCTCTTCCCCACAGTCCTGCCCTTTAGGGGATGCGCTCTGGCTGGTCTGAGCTCACAAAGGCAGCTCCATTCCTTCTGCCTGTGACTGGTGGAAGTCAGGACTTGTAACTGACTGGTCAGGGCATGTAACACAATTCAGACCTCTGGGATGTGAGATCAGGTCTTCTGGGGTCTTGGGGGAAAGATTTGTTTGATTTTAAAAAGACGCATAAGGAAAAACTGATATTTTCTTCCCCTGGACATGGCATTTGGGATATGCCCTTGAAAATACCTTGCTATCATAGGGGGATATGCTTGAGCATGATGCTAACTCATGTGGGATGGCAGAGCAGAGAGACAGGAAGCACATGGGTCTCTGATGGTGTCTATAAACCACTTAATTAGCCAGTTCTAAGAGGTCTCATCTCTGAAATTCTTTAAGAACAGTGGAGTCAGAGTGCTGGGCTGCTGACACTGAGACAGCTTGAGCGTCTCCCAGGTTATAGATCACTATAAAATTCCATTTTATGTATCGATGGAACTATCACTTGCACTGAATGCTCCAAACTCTCTGCAAAAAGGGGAGAATAACAACAAATGACCCAGAAAAACCCCAGTGGGTCATAGCACTCAGTAACAAAGTATAGATCAGGGATGTAGAATAGAATCTTGGTACAAAATCAGCCTAAATGAGTTTCACAGCTTATTTCCCAATGATGATGTTCAGAAATGCACTCTGACATGCTTTGTGTTCAACAAATGAGTGTCTTGGAACTTCCCCGGTGGTCCAGTGGTCGGGGCTCACCACTTCCACTACCTAGGCCTTGGGTTCAACTCCTGGTCAGGGAACTAAGATCCTGCAAGTCAAATAATAAAACTAAAATGAGCAAATGGGTGTCCTAGACAAATCACATAAGATAAAGGAGCCAAGCTGCTACTTTATAAACTTCACATGGCCTCTCCTTTGCCATCCTAATTTCCAAAGCGGACATTTACTGTGCATCAGGACACAGGCAAACCAACTGCATGAAATTGTCCAGAAGTCACAAGTTCATTGCTTCAGCTTTTTAAAAAGTGAAATAGAGAGACGCTGGCGGCAGCAAGTATTCCATTTTCTAAATAGAATGCTTTATTTGGCCAGACCAGCTATGACCTAATGACAGAGATTCAGTTGCATCTGAAAGGAACATAAATTAAGATATAAGTGGTAAAATTGCATACTCTTACTAAACTGAGCATATCACAGGATTTCTTTTCTTCTAATAGCTGTTCATTTTCCCTGGGTTGACAGTAAGCGGTCAATATCTTCTGAATTATTTGAAATCCTGTGGGATTTTGTTTGTTTTAAATTTGGTATGGGAAGGCAGGAAACTTCCTGGTAAAGACCCAGGATACTGTCACAGGGACAATGTCTTGATTGGATTTGTGACTCTCTGTAACTGCAAAACCCACGTTCATTCCTGGTGCATAGTAAGTGGTCAACAAATCTATTTTTCAAGCCCAGTACCCTGTTTATTCTAAGCAGGAGACCCTGAGCACCCTCTCAAGGAGGCAGTGTAATGTTCTACGAACAGGTCTGAGATGTAAATTGTCGTAGAGTACTAGAACAAATATTGTCTTTATTGGAAAACCTATGATTTTCCAAAAATCTATGACAATGGTAATTGATGAACTTGATGAGCCACTGTGATTCATAACCTCTGAGTACTTTAAAGTGAAGTCGCTCAGTCGTGTCTGACCCTCAGCGACACTATGGACTGCAGCCCACCAGGCTCCTCCGTCCATGGGATTTTCCAGGCAAGAGTACTGGAGTGGGGTGCCATAGGGGGGGCATTATCATAAAGATCATGAAATCTAGAGTTCACAGAACTAGGATTCTGTGCCTTGCTTCTCCATGTAGCAGTTGCATGACCGCAGGCAAGAAACCCAAATCTGCACCATAGCTTCTTTTTTTTCCAAAACAAACAATTTTTTACCAGCCCACCTAACCTGCCTCTTGAGAAATCTGTATGCAGGTCAGGAAGCAACAGTTAGAACTGGACATGGAACGACAGACTGATTCCAAATAGGAAAAGGAGTACGTCAAGGCTGTATATTGTCACCCTGCTTATTTAACTTCTATGCCGAGTACATCATGAGAAACGCTGGACTGGAAGAAACACAAGCTGGAATCAAGATTGTCAGGAGAAATCTCAATAACCTCACATATGCAGATGAAACCACCCTTATGGCAGAAAGTGAAGAGGAGCTAAAAAGCCTCTTGATGAAAGTGAAAGAGGAGAGTGAAAAAGTTGGCTTAAAGCTCAACATTCAGAAAACGAAGATCATGGCATCCGGTCCTATCACTTCATGGGAAATAGATGGGAAACAGTAGAAACAGTGTCAGACTTTATTTCGGGGGGCTCCAAAATCACAGCAGATGGTGATTGCAGCCACGAAATTAAAAGACGCTTACTCCTTGGAAGAAAAATTATGACCAACCTAGATAGTATATTCAAAAGCAGAGACATTCCTTTGCTGACTGAGGTCCGTCTAGTCAAGGCTATGGTTTTTCCTGTGGTCATGTATGGATGTGAGAGTTGGACTGTGAAGAAGGCTGAGCACCGAAGAATTGATGCTTTTGAACTGTGGTGTTGGAGAAGACTCTTGAGAGTCCGTTGGACTGCAAGGAGATCCAACCAGTCCATTCTGAAGGAAATCAGCCCTGGGATATCTTTGGAAGGAATGATGCTAAAGCTGAAACTCCAGTACTTTGGCCACCTCATGTGAAGAGTTGACTCATTGGAAAAGACTCTGATGCTGGGAGGGATTGGGGGCAGGAGGAGAAGGGGACGACAGAGGATGAGATGGCTGGATGGTATCACTGACTCGATGGACGTGAGTCAGAGTGAACTCCGGGAGTTGGTGGTGAACAGGGAGGCCTGGCATGCTGCGATTCATGGGATCACAAAGAGTTGGACACAACTGAGCAACTGAACTGAACTGATAGTTGATTTATAACCTTGTATTAGTTTCAGGTTTACAGCAAAGTGATTCAGTTATATGTATGTATATACATATATGTATTTCAAGTTCTTTTCCATTATAGATTATTACAAGATATTGAACATAATTCCTTGTGCTATACAGTAAGACCTTGCAGTCTCACACTCCTAATTTACTGCTTCTCCACCTTTCCCCTTTGGTTGCCATAAATTTATTTTCTTATATTTTTGAGTCTATTTCTGTTTTGTAAATAAGTTCATCTGTATCATTTTTTTTAAGATTCCCCTATGAATAACATCACATAATGTTTCTCTTTCTCTGTCTGACTTAGTATAATCATCTCTAGGTTCATCCATGTTGCTGCAAATGGCATTATTTCATTCTTTTTTTATGGCTGACATAGTCTACTGGGGCTTCCCGGTGGCTCAGATGGTAAAGAATCTGCCTGCAATGCAGGAGACCTGAGTTTGATCCTTGGCTCAGGAAGATCCCCTGGAGAAGGGAATGACTATCCACTCCAGGATACTTGCCTGAAGAATTCCATGGACAGAGGAGCCTGGCAGGTTACAGTCCATGGGGTTGCAAAGAGTTGGACATGACTGAGCAACTAGCATTTTCACTTTCAATATTTCATTGGGGTTTCCCTGGTGGCTCAACAGTAGAGAATCCATCTACAATGCGGCAAACATGGGTTCAGGCCCTAGGTTGGGAAGATCCCCTGGAAAAGGAAATGGCAAACTGCTTCAATTTTTTAAAAAGTGAAGGGGTGGGCTAGAGTCCAGGGGGGTCACAAAAGAGGCAGACACAGCTTAGTGACTAAACAGAAACAATATTCCATTACATTTGTATATATATGTACATATGCAAACATGTATACATATATCTACACACACCACATCTTCTTTATCCATTCATTTGTCAATGCGCATTTAGATTAAACTTTGGGGTGTATGGATTTTTCGAAATTAGATTTTCATCTTTTCTAGATATATGCCCAGAAGTAGGGCTGTAGGATCATATGGTAAATCTATTTTCATTTTTAAAGGAACTTCCATACTGTTCTCCATAGTGGCTGCACCACGGTTTGTTTACTGACCAAATGGATGATGAAAACAGTCTACGTTATTATGTGGTTTTGAGGATTAACTGAGCTAATGTGTGAAAATTACTCACAAGGTGTCTGGTGTATTCATCTTTGTCAGAATCACCCAAAATATAACACACTCATGAGTGTGAGGAAGGCAAAATGAGCTATGTTGGTGATAGCTTTCAAATCCAATCTATGATACCGAAGCCTACTTCTGTATGACCAATTCAAGATGACACATAAAAACTCAACTAACCAGATTCTTTGATTAATCAGTGTGCACGCTTATGACTGTGCTTTCCTTATAGTGTCTTCCTTATCTGTTTGCAATTTTCTGTGTAATCTTTCATCTTTTTAACGCCAAGACGTAGCCCAGAGTTTGGCACATAGTAAGCACTTAATAAACATTTGTCAAATAAGTGAGTGAGTGAATGAAGAATTTTCCCTGGGGTCAGAATTCTTTTCTATGAAATATTAAGTGATTGACAGGGGGGTCCATTGGTAGCTGCTAAGACAAGTCAAGATGAAGCCACAAGCGAGAGCCCTCTCTGAAGGCTAAAAACTACACATCCTCACTGCTGGCCCTGCTGCCAGATGAAAACCGCACCACGTGGCTATTTACATTGTGTTCTCCTAACACGGAGAGATTCAAGACAGCCTGGCTCCTGCCATCTTAGGAACAATTCGGCCCCAACACACTGGCTACTGTTCTCTCTATTGAATTGCAACTTCTTTTTTACCCTGGGTATCGATAAACAGCTGCAGAGTCAAATTAGTACTGTTTACTGTCAAATTAAGATGGAAACCGATCCTTTCTGTTCTTTGTTTACAGTGCCTGTACGGCTTGTCCCAAACCTCCTGAGTAACTAAATGCAAACGGACGGCTTCTGACGGTGGATGCTGTCCCAGATCAAACAGAAGGCAGATTTTGTTTGTCTTCTAAAATAAACTATCTTTTCAGGTTCATGGGCTCAGAATAACAGCTATCGTATTTCGCCAGCTGTTTTTTATTCCTTTGCTAATTTTACAGCTTGGTCTTTCAGAAGGAGTGCTCTTTGTTCCATTCCTATGGGGCTGGTTCTGTGCCAGGGGAACAGAATATTCATAGAAGTTTAGGAAGCAGAGAGAGAGAGAGAGAGAGAAGAGTGTGTTTGTAATTTGGATGCATGGATAATACTGTTCTGAAAGCTCATCATGAAATAACCAGTGTTTATTGTCAAAATAAACGAAATACTATAGCAGTCTCTAAATATTATTAGAGTTTTAAAAAATCCTAAGTCTTATTACTTAACATTTATATTCCTTCCAGGGCCTTTTCCATTTGCATATTTGATAAGCAAATCTTTTGTATATTCTTCTAAGTTTTTTCCTGAAAATGTTGAGCTCAATGGGTAGCATGGCGCTTAGAAACCATCTGCAGTTTGAGATCACTTTGATGGGTTTCATCACTCTGGAGGGCCTGTTTTCACACCAGCCCGTGCGCTCTCCTCCTCACCACTTCAATCTTGTTCATCAGCCTGTTATGAGGAAGAATCCTGCAAAGTTGCCTCACTGAAATTCTTCTGCGTATTCCGAGCAACGCTTACAACCAAGCGAATGGTATTGGGCCTGCATGAAGGGTGCTCAGGGAACCCAAGCTGCTTCCTGGACATGACAGCTTCTTAATGTCATGCTTGTAAACCACAAACCATGTTCTCAATCGTTTGATCTAGAATCTCACCCAAGAACCCTACCGTGTCAATTATTTAATAGTTAGTAGAATCTATCCTCTTACCTTTTATGGAAATGGGACTGATAATTTGCCAAATTCATTTACCATTCACAAATTTAATCTGCATGATGGTTTTATAGGAAATAGCTCCACTTTATTTTTTTTTAAAAAATCACACAGGTTAAATTCTAGAGCAAGAGTTGATCCTCCTGTTTGCATCTCTAGTTCAAACCCTCCCGCCACCATGCCCTGCCTTCCCCTGCCTGGAATTCACAGCCTAAAACCTGGCATTGAAGCCCTCTTTACTGTGACCTCACTCTTCTTCCATTTCAAATTTCCACTCTTCTTCCACTTGAAGCTCCAATCAAACTGGATTACTCCCTGAACCTAAACATGTCTGTATAATCCTGCTCCATGTTCACGCCATTCCTGTCCTCTTCACACAGCCAGGTTCCAGTTAAAAGGTCTCATTTTCCACCATCCTTCACACAAGCTCCCTCAGAGCTGTTGCAATGCTTGCTCAGTCACGCGACAATGAAAAGAAAGAGCATCTTGCTGGGAGGACTATGGACTTTGCAGTGTTTCAAGTCACTGAGGGACCGGGGCAGATCATCCAGGATAATGTGGTTGCATCAGTGGCTGGCATCACTCTGCTTCTCTCACCCACATTATACCTGGCGATGCGGATCCTTCTGCCATGTTTAGTGCATCAGATACAGGAGGAAACATCAAACTCGTATAATCTTTGGGAGAACTGCAGTCTTCTGCTAGGAAACTGCAAGGGAAAACTGCAGCTGGAATTCTTCCTATTAAAACAGTATGCACAGGTAGTCTCCTCGATCTGTGAGAAGCTGGAGCTTTTTTCCAATCGACGTTTCATTCCATCATTCCTTCAATAGGAAAATATTAACCACGACTGCTGAAAAGTACTCAAGAGGACGAAAAGACGGATACGAGATAGCCTTGCACATCAAAGTTACTGTTTGGTGAGAAAAATAATCTCCAAGACCACATAACAAGGCAGCAGAAGGATATAAAGGCTTAATGGCGCGTTCGAAAACAAGACACAGTCCAAGTTCAGAAAGGGAGCCCTTCCTACTGGATTTAGAGACAAGCTAAAAATGGAGGCATGGGAAAGAAGAAGGGAGTATGGATAAATGTGTGAAGGTGGAACTTGCCAGATGAGTTCAGAGGATGGCGAACGGAATCTAGGCTCCGTACAGATCATAGGGACCAATCACGGTGAGGCTGATGTCACCTGTGAGCACCAGTCTAATGAATGGGTACTCTTTGTACGCTCCTGTGTGTGTGATAGCGAGCCCTTGAAGGCTTTGGGGCAGAGGAGTGACGTGGCAAACACAACGTTTAGAAAGGTTAATCTGATCATTCTGTGGGAAAGGGAACTGTACAGGTCACAGGCTTTAACTTCATCATAGTTGGAACTCCTGAATGATCTGTGAAGCTCATTTTTTACTCATCCACACTCATCATGAATTATAAGGAAGCCCGGGATGGAGTCCCAACATATTTTTTAAATGCTTTTAATGAACAATATATCTGTATTAGTTCTAGTTATGAAAAACAATGACTATGGTCTGGTCAACCAAGGTCCTAATAATTGGAAAAACCTCAAGCTGAGGACCTTGATCTGGAACAGTACAAACTGTGTCATCACTGTCATCATTATCCATCATCATTATCGCCACTAACAGTTACTGAGCTCTCCACCAAGTGTGTGCTATAGACTCCTTTATTCCTTGTCACACTATAAGCTAGAGGGAAGGGGCTGACTTTTATCCTTGATCATCACAACATTTTGATTCCAGATTCTGTTTGGTTGTGTCCCTTGTCCAGGCCCAGAATAGAATTTTCAGCCTACATCCTGGGAACCAGCTCAAGGCCCAAGCTGGTTATAATCTGGAAATCTTATTTCTTTCAATCTTTGGTCCTGATCAATATTCAAATCTGAGTTTCTTCTTTTATTCTTCAAATATTGCTTGAGCATCTGGTAGGCACCCAGCACTTTAGTGACCAAGAAGCCGGGTGAGTTTTGCTCAGAATGAGTGAAGGTGGACACCTTCACACCCCTCTCATGATAACAAAGAAGTCTGGATATAAGACTTCCCCCAGAGGCTAATTATTCCGGGACCTGAGTGAGCATCTACACCTCCCTGAGCCTCAGTTTCCCTGTGGTTAGAAAGACAGGATTCACCTGGAGACTCTCAGATCTTCATCAGAGTCTGGTTTCCAGGGTTTAAAAAGTGAAGTTATGCTGCCATCAGATGACTTTCCATCTCCCCATCTCAGCCTTTCTGCTCTCCAGGGCTGCACAGCCTGGCCGTCAGTGGCTCAAACCTGCCCCATTGCAAGCCCTTCCCCAGTGAGGTTAATTGGAATCATTCTCCTCTCCCCCGACTCCACGTCCCACAAGAGCCTGAGAGGTCCAGCCTGGCTCTTTGTTCAGCGTCACTCTGGATCTAAACTTGCTCATTTGGAACATGACATTGTGTCTCTGTTTACTTTACCTAATAAGCAAATCATTTCCCTCATAAAAAGCTCATTTGGGGGATGGAGTGGTGTTCAGAAAAAGGCAATACTGGTCATTTTCCCTGACCTCTTCCATTAGCTAAATTACTTGCTGAGAGGTGATGTCATCCCCTGAGACACAGGCTAGACATACAGGGATAAACAAAGTCACTCTTCTCCTCCCATTGGAAGAGACCATGCCAATGGAGTTATACTGAGCTCTTCAGAAAAGGGAACCCAGGAACTCAATACCATTCTCATTACATAGACCCCACAAAGTTTCTTTGAACATAGGACTCTGTTGACTTAGAACATGCTGTTAAATTGAAAACAGGATTAAGCAAGGCAGTTGCAAATCACAAGGCACTTGAGCTGTCATTTATTTTCACCCTTCTCTCCTTCCAAATGAGCATGCAATTTCCTTTGTTCAATGGCATTTGGCCTCTGCCAACCCAGAGGCATTTTGATTTTTCATATTCACTGTGGTTTCAGCCATCCATTAGAGGCCTATATTTTGCCTTTATGCCCACATGAAAAAATTCATAATAGAACATGAAGTTGATGAGAAGACTGGAACTCTTTCACTGAGAGCCAAGAGGAAAAGTATAAAGTATTCAAAGAAGTTATTTAACACTTTTAGCCAACCGTGATGTTCTCTGAGCCTCAGTCTCCTCCTTCAGAAAAGAGGAATTGGTAGCAGCAACCAGAAAGCTGAGGGATTTCAAGTAAAACATATGTTCATTCATTCAACAGTTAGTAAGTACCTACTTTGTTCTACCGGGCTTCCTTGGTGGTTCAGATGGTAAAGAACCCACCTGCAATGCCGGGGCCCTGGGTTTGATCCCTGGGTTGGGAAGATCCCCTGGAGAAGGGAATAACAACCCACTCCAGTGTTCTTACCTGTGAAATCCCATGGACAGAGGAGCCTCGTGGGCTACATACAGTTCACGAGGTTGCAGAGTCAGATACAACTGAGCAACTAACATAGACACACACACACACACACACACACACTTTGTTCTATACCAGGATAACTTTTAACTCCCTTGGAAATATGAGAGTGCAGACCAAACTACCAATCCTATTAAAAAAAGAAAAAGATGCAAAATCACTGTATTTGCATAACCTTTTCCTCTTTATCTTCTTCTTTCTTCTCCTGGCCCAAACTTCAGTGTGGAGAAAAACTTCTTCCTTCAACAGCCCCAACTTAACTCCCTTCTCCATAAATCTTTCCTTGGATTCAGGAAATCAGACCTGGAGAACATGTCTTGGAGAACAGACACCTATGAGAAAAAATGGGTGATTTTTGATTGATTTGGTTTCCAGTGAAAACTTGAAGAGTAACTTCATTCAATCCCACAAACATTTAGTAAGTGCCTGTTAGACACACTGCCATGCCATGTGCTAGCTCACAAAGAGCTGGGTTCTAGTTGGCATTCCATTGCTAATTGATTCCTGACACTGGTCAATTTCAATTCTATTGCCTTTCTGGATGTCTTTCTCTATAAGAGGGGCTGGAAAAGATGGTCATTAGTGACCTTTCCAACACTAACATTTTATGATGCTGGTGAGTGCAGGGAAAGTAACTGAAAACTAGCTCTTGCAAAAATGGAACAGCTTTGCCATTTCTGTTCTTTTTTTAACCGCAGTCACTTAAATTATTTAGAACATATTTCCATGTTGAGGTCTAATTACAGAACTTCCTAATTTTTTTTTTTTTTTTTTACTGTTGTTGTTGCTGCTTGAATCCAACTTGTTTTGTTCGTTGCCTCGGGTGGAAACTTTTAATACTGGGCATATTTTTACGAGTGTCTTTAGAAGAGAGATTTAGATTCAGCCCTTTGGCCTCGATATGGAATTCCCTGAAATTTACAGGAGAAAAAAATATCTAGTCACTTCAAATCTAGGTCAAACCAAATTTTAATATCCAAAGAATTTAATCAGAAAGCTGGAGTCTACATTACTGTTCTAAGATACCAGATTTGGCAAGGATTCTATTTTGTTATGAAGGACACTACCCATCTCAAGGCTAATGCAGTACATATTAGCATTCAAGACCTCAGGAAATCTCATTTTGTTTAAAATTTAACTCTATATATCCCAGCATTTGCTAGATAAAGGGATCTCTGCTTCAGATGTAGTCTCCTACATCATATCAGATTTATTTCTCTCACTTATGATGTTCCAAGAGTTAGTTATCAATTGATTCAACACATTCCAAAAAAATCTGATAATATTTCATTAATTCAGACCTCACTAGTTTAGAATTTATGCACCTTGGAGGTGCAGATAGGCATGCCAAAGCCAGTTAGTGTAAATGACATTTAGGAAAATTTTAACGTTCTTAAGAAGGCATTGTTTTAAGTGCGTTTAAAGAATGCTTGCATTAAAATTAAAAAAAGTGCTTATGGGAACTCTGCTCAATGTTATGGGTCAGCCTGGATGGGAGAGGGGTTTGGAGGAGAATGGATACATGTATATATGGCTGAGTCCCTTCACTGTCCGCCTGAAACTATCACAACATTGTTAATTGGCTACACACCAATACAATGTTTTTTGGTATTAAAAAATAAAAGTTAAATTTAAAAAATTAAAAAGGTGCTACATACAAATGATCCTAAGTTAATCTCCAAAGTTAACACAGTACCCCCTCTTTGCACGATATATTTTTAGCCATTATTTGTGATACAGTTTAGAGTAGAAGTCATTTTTTAAAATCCATTCTGCAACTCTTGCTTTTTCCTTTTTGGTTTGGGTGTACTGGTGCCATGACTTAGTAGAAATTAATAACATAGTTGCTACAGAATATGCTATGTTGGAAAATGTGATGTGTTTGATCACAGTGTGAAATTTGCTTTCTATGACTCACCCCAGGGTAATGCTGAAAGCATTTGTGGTGGCAAGAATATTTGATTTGAGTTTGGGTAAACATAGAAGGAAAGCCTGTCATCAAAGAATTGACCCAATCACCTTATGATGAGAAAGGGAGGCCCAGGGAAACAAACTGTTTTGCCTGAGTTTCTTCAGTTTAGCAAGAAGTGGAGCAAAACATAGAAAGCATGACTCTTGACTTTGGGTTCAGGCTTTTTCACTACCCATTCTTCATTTGATGAAAGGGGGAAACCTCTCTAGTGCCACCTTGCTCTGCCATAAACGCTCTTATGCTGATCCTGAGCCTTCACACTAAACAGCCACAGAACCCCTTGTCGGAGGTACAATGAGAGCCTGCCTACAAAATTGTTCAATTTCCCCCCAAAACCATTTACTTAGCCTCAGGATTTGTTTTGTTCCAAGGCATCTGGTCCCATCACTTCATGAGAAATAGATGGGAAAACAGTGGAAACAGTGTCAGACTTTATTTTTTTGGGCTCCAAAATCACTGCAGATGGTGACTGCAGCCATGAAATTAAAAGATGCTTACTCCTTGGAAGGAAACTTATGACCAACCTAGAGAGCATATTGAAAAGCAGAGACACTACTTTGCCAACAAAGGTCCGTCTAGTCAAGGCTATGGTTTTTCCAGTGGTCATGTATGGATGTGAGATTTGGACTGTGAAGAAAGCTGAGCGCCGAAGAATTGATGCTTTTGAACTGTGGTGTTGGAGAAGACTCTTGAGAGTCCCTTGGACTGCAAGGAGATCCAACCAATCCATTCTAAAGGAGATCAGTCCTGGGTGTTCTTTGGAAGGAATGATGCTAAAGCTGAAACTTCAGTACTTTGGCCACCTCATGTGAAGAGTTGACTCATTGGAAAAGACTCTGATGCTGGGAGGGACTGGGGGCAGGAGGAGAAGGGGACGACAGAGGATGAGATGGCGGATGGCATCACCGACTCGATGGACGTGAGTTTGAGTGAACTCCAGGAGATGGTGATGGACAGGGAGGCCTGGCGTGCTGCGATTCATGGGGTCGCAAAGAGTCGGACAAGACTGAGCGACTGAACTGAACTGAACTGAACTGAAGGCATCTGATTCAGTGGCCGCCCCGTAGAGGAACATTGCTGTTTGGGTGGAGGTGGGGAGAGTAGAGGAGACAGATACTTATAAAAAGATCCTGCCACATTATCGAGCCTGACCCTTCTGCCTGTTTTCACCCCTTGCTTACTGGTAAACCAAGGGTAAGTGGGTATATTAAGGAGAATGTACTGACTGATCACCCAAGCAATGTGAACTCAAGTTGAGCAGAGAGCCACAGGCCACTGTAACCTGATTCTCAAAATGTTCACCACTGACCTTGGCAGATGTTTGTTCTCTGGTTTGTGATTTTCAATAAGATCTCAAACAACCAAAAGGAAGGAGGAGAAAAAAAAAAAAAAAGAGCAAGCAAAGGGAGAAATATCCCTAACCTTCCCAAACCAACCATTTATCACAGTCATTCACACAACGACCTCAAGGGAGGTCACCCGCTACTTAAGAATTGGCGACGGTGCTGTGGTGAGCACCGAAGGGCATTTTTGGCCTAACAGACCAATTAGCCAATGATCATATCCACTTCCTTGCTCCTTCCTGAATTTCTTAAACATGTGTTTCTTGGAATCCACCTCTATTGCCACATAGACCCAAGCGACAAATCATCAGCCCCCAAGAGCCAGCGCTCTGCAGCAAACCCACAGCACACGCTGCAGCTGCCAGAGGGCAGGAGGGAGTGATAAGCCAGACTACCAAATTTGGTTACAGGAAAAAAAAAAAGGAAAGGAAAAGCCTGTTTGCCTTGGCTGAGCAGTATATTCCAAAGTGCAGTGGTGGCACTAACTTCTTTGCAAAATGTTCTGAAATCCGTTACCCTAAAGAGGAAGTTTGGTGAGAGGGAGGGTGTCGTTGGGGGCAGGCTGGCCGGCTCCCAGGGAAGCAGTAGCAAGATGAAGCTCCTGCAGTCCACACACTGGTCCTGACCCCTGAAGCTGCAGCAGTTAGAGTTACCCCACACGGACCCGGAGATGATAGGTGAAATTTCTTACAGGCAGGTGTTTGATAACCAAACACACGAGGGGCTGATGCTAGTATGCCTCTAGATGGATCTGGGCTAGTGTGCATCTGGGATTTCTCTCTCCCCTCCCATCCCTGCCTGGAATGAGCCTCCAGAGATGAGATGTCTAAGTCTTCCACTTACAGTTTTAGACACGTGGTGTTGGGAAGAACTTTCCAGAGACTGGCTTCTGGCTCCACACCTTTATACTTGGCTTCTCCTCCACAGTCTCACCCGACCAGGGCCAGGTGCCTTAGGACACAGTCAGAATGAGATGATCTTGATTTTGACCCTGTGCCTTTAGGCCGGGATAGAGGTCAAGGCCACCCACCAGGTAGTAGGATTATTCCTGCTGTTCCTCCACCAGGAGTGTTTGCAATGACTTAATCGTGCATGAGTATGATGACAAAGCATGCGAACATACCCCAAGAAACCTGAACTTATGTATCCCCAACTCAACTGCCCTTTATCCAGATCACCGAAGCGCCCACAGCCACTCCAGTGTCACCTGACAGGAAGGGAGGTATTGGAGGGAAGGTGCAGGAGAAAAGACAGAAATCTCGACTACCTTAAAACAGCTTGTGTTTGCCAATTTTACAAAGACTTATGAGCACTAGGGCCTCTTATATGCAAACAGGGGAGGGAGGTCCTGAAACTTCAGCCTCATCAGCTTCATAGTAAATCCAGGCCTTAAATCTGGACATGCCAGACCTGTTGATAAAGCTCAGTGTACCCTTCTCCCCCCAGATGGCTCACCTGACGTCTGGGCTGAGGAACTGATCGTCTAGGTCTGCAGCTAGTGCATAGGGGTGGGGGGCATCCCAGATAATCCTTAAAATAAATCCATATGTGGCTGGATTTGTCAGATGAGTGGGGAGGAGAGTGAGGAACCAAGACCAGCAAACATCTATATTCATGGGTTGATTAGCATCGTGAGGGAAGGAGACCAGGAGGCAGCCTGGCTGGAGTGTGGGAAGCTGGGGCTGGAGGAGGGCGACAACTTGGAGTCTCTCTCTTACACACACACACTCACACTCATACCTGCCAGTCCAAATGTGCAGGGCCAATGGCTGGGGGAGAGGGCTGCTGGAGGACTTGGTGAGTTACGGGCACTCTGATCATCACCTGCTCAAGCTCTGGGTGACTGAGTGTGTGATGCAGAGTGAGGCAGCAGCCGTTCCCCATTCAAAGAGAACCCAGCAGGGCTCTGGCACCTTTAGGACCCGCCACTGTCTGGGAAGATGGCCCCGAACGTGGACGGCGATACTGCCGTGGGGTTGCAGGCAGCTAGGAGAGGTGGCTCCAGAAACTAAGGCACAGCGAGTGCTTCATCAGGAGGGCCTCAAGCAGGAGAGGAGGGGGGGTGGAGGCCGCCACGTGCTGATCACCCCTGGCACATGTGGCACGTCCTGCCAGGATCCCCACAGTGACTGGGTGGGCTCTTGCAGGCCTTGGTGCGCAGGCAGGGGCAAAACCACACTCAGACTGCATGGTTGTCCTTAAGGCCTGGCAAGATGGGAGTTCCGTATCATGGACACTAGCATCTCAGCCTTTTTTTTTAATAACTTTTTTTCTTTTTTAATGGATGGATTGTATTTATTTATTTATTAAGATTTTTGGTGTGGACCATTTTTTAAAGTTTCTATTGAATTTGTTACAATACTGTTTCTGTTTTATGTTTTTGGCCTTGAGGCATGTGGGATCTTAGCTCCCTGACCAGGGATCGAACCTCCATCCCCTGCATTGGAAGGCAAAGTCTTAACCTCCGGACCACCAGGGAAGTCCCTCGGCCTACTTTTTATAAGAACCCTATCCAGGAAATATTATTGCTCTGATTTTGAAGGTTGAGGAACCACATGGCAACCTCAGATCCATCAGTTAGGGGTGAGAGGGTCAGATGATTATGAGATTCTGCTTATGCATTTATTCCTTTGTTCATTTCCTCTTTGTTGAGCTCCTACAAGCTGCCAGGTATGATATGGGGTAGCATCTAGAGTTCCAGGTGATAGACTGCTGAGGGCACCGGCCATCTCTGAGTTAAGGCATCTCCATCTCACAGGAGCGGATGTGCAAACCAAGTGGGAGGCTACATCCCCTGAAGGTCAAGGGTGTGGACCCTGGAGCCAGATGACCCGGGTTTAAAGTCATAGCCTCTTTTTACCAGCTGCAAGGACTCAAGCCAGCTACCTCATCTCCCTGAGCCTCGGCTGTTGTGGTCCCTGCCTGTAAAATGGGAATAACTATATTTGCTTCCAGGGTAATTTTGAGGATTAAAGTGCAGAGTCCGCAGAAGTGTTTGGCCTCGTGTCTGGTGGCACAGGAAAAGCAAGAAGAGTGGGCCTGCTTCAGGGTCTATTCGTATGAGCGTGATTCTCTCCTTGTCCCCCGCTGGGTCTTGTTCTGCAGCACAGAGCTATGAGCCAGACCAGCACTCATTAAGATGCAGGACAGAAAGCACAGGCTTCTGCAGGTAGGAGCAGAGGACAGGACCGGGGTCGCTCTCAGCAGCTGCGGGGACCCAGCAGCCCGCTTCCCCTCATCAGAGAAACGGACTGACAAGTGCCACGAGGGAAGTGGCAGCCGCACACAAGCACACGGATGACGTCTTCTGAAGACTTTCAGGAAAACTAGAGGAGGGAGGTTTGGAAGGACCAAAGCTCCGCTCCCCCAGCCCCTCCCCGGCCCTCCTGTCGCCTTGCTTCCCCAGACACACCTTGCTCTTTCTCACTTCCGCATCATGCTTTCCACCCTCAGTGACACTGGAAATGCCCTCTTGCTCTATCTTCCTCATTCCTTCCACCCAAGATCCAGAGCACACTCCTTATCTTCCACTGGTCTCCCCTAGTCAAGACAGTCATCATCCCAAATGACAGTAGCAGTAAGGACAGTCCCATGCTGAAGCCCGCCAGCCAGACACTGTGAGTGCTGGCCTCAGCTGAGCACTCCCTCATTCTATAAAAAATAAGGAGCCCCTGTGACAGGCCAGGGACCAACCAGGAGCAGGGACCTGGCAGTGCACGAGACAGACCAGGGCCCTGTCCTCTCGGGACCCCGTGGTGCTAGCATCACAGGGGTCTTGGGAATAAATGGGCTGTCCTACACACACAGGGGCTTCCCAGGTGGGGCTAGTGGTAAAGAACTCATCCACCAGTGCAGGAGATGGAAGAGACATGGGTCGGGAAGATCCCCTGGAGGAGGGCATGGTAACCCACTCGTTTTCTTGCCTGGAGAATCACATGGACAGAGGAGCCTAGCGGGCTACAGTCCACGGTGTTGCAAAGAGTAGGACATGACTGAAGTGACTTAGCATGCACACACACATACATGCCCTGGGATGAATGTCAACGAACTCCTGCATTCAAGAACCGCTAGTTGCCAAGTTCCGCCTTTTAGAGTCAGTGAGACAATAAGAACTTGCTGGTTGTGTGTAAGAGCACTTATTTTTCATTAACATGGTAATTAATTCTCTGTCACTCAGAAGCATGGAACTAAAACTGAAAGGGGGATGTACAGGAGGCAGGCAGTGGCTCAACAGAGGCTATGTAATAAGAAAAAAGAGTTTCTGTGGTAGGTAATGAGCTCCCCATCAGCAGAAGTGTTACAGCTCGGGCAGCTGCAGGACATGATGGTCTATGCCCCAGGGACAAGGTGGGAAGACACCAGCATGAAAGCCCCTTGCCCCTCGCCCCCAAGCCCTGGCAGTCAATCTCAACAGGTTTCTCCAGATTTGCCATTTCCAAGACAGGCGCTCAATCAGCAGGAGGTGGCAGATGAATCAGACCAGCCTCAGCCTCCCAAGTGTTTGTAGCGTGATCCTCAGATTTTCAAACATCATCTTCATAAAGTTTCTGGGAGGAATTTCATTCCTTTTGTCTCCTAAGAATAAGTGCCTTCTGACCGGCCCAGTCACTCTCTCTGTTCTCTGTCTGACTCCTGAGAACCCTATGGGGATCCAGGTTTATTTTTTTAAAAAAACAAACAACCGAAACACTTGTATCATATGTTCTATGTCGCTGCCTCCACAGAGGAAATTCTCTGTGTTACTGTAAATAATAATTTGCAGGTCAGTGAAGGTTGTTAAATGTCCCTGATGCTTTTGCTCACTTCCCTCTAGACTTTCGTAATTACTACTGCCCTGAACGCAGCTGGCAGAGAGGCCTAGTTCTCTGTCCAGGAAATGACGGCAGTGTGGTACCCTCTTAGTGTGGTGAAAGCCTTTATGTCTGTGGATTGGGCCTGTCCTGAACTCGCATCAGAGCCACTCACATCTCTGCATGAAAATAGCCATATGAGAACTCATGCATTGCAGCCCCAAAGAGCCGAGGCTGCGGGTCACGATAGCTGGGTCCTAAAGCTGACTGTGCCACGATATGCGTGACTTCAGATAGTCACGGAACCTCCTAGGCTTCTGTGTCTTCACCTGCAAAGCTGAGAACACAGTAATTACCCTGACCAGTAAATATCATTGCTGGGAGAATTCATGCTTTTATCCAATATTTCATTCTAAATCCTTATAGATCATCGCTAATGGCCGGGGGGGTGAGGCCCTTTGTAGTCCCTGGGGAGAGGAAGATGCAATGGTGAAAACTGCTATGGTTAGCCATTCAGTCGTGTCCAGCTCTTTGCGATCCCATGGACTGCAGCCCACCAGGCTCCTCTGTCCATAGGGATTCTCCAGGCAAGAATACTGGAGTGGGTTGCCATGCCCTCCTTCAGGGGATCTTCCCAACCCAGGGATCAAACCGTGGTCTCCCACATTTCAGGCGGATTCTTTACCATCTGAGCCACCAGGGAAGCCCAAGAATTCCGGGGCGAGCAGCCTATCTCTTTTCCAGGAGATCTTCCAGACCCAGGAATCCAAGTGGGGTCTCTTGCACTGCAGGCAGTTCTTTACTAGCTGAGCTACCAGGGAAGCCCTTAATCATGAAAAAGGCAAACAAAAATCTCTCTCCTCCTGCAGCTCCACTGGGGGAAACACAGAAATAAGGGAATAAGCCAAACATACCGGATTTCTAGTGGTGCTAAGCGCTTTGACGAAAGATAAAGCAGAAGAAGGAGGTGGGAAGTGCCGGGCAGTGATCGGGAGGGCATCTCCAAGAGGTTGCAACTAGGACTGGGACCCAGAAGAGGTAGGGAAGTGAGCCCAGAGGACATTTGGGGGAAAAACATTACAGGTAGTTGAACAGCAGGTACAAAGGCCCTGGAGCAAGGGGTAAAGATGGGTTCAAAGATGGTGAGGCCAGCGTGGCTGAAGCAGAATGGCTGGGATGAGAGATCACGCTGAGGCCCCAGGGAAGTGGGACCAGACAGGGCAGGGCCTTGGGAAACTTTTGACTTGGACTCTGAGTGAGATGGGAGTCACTGCTTGGAGCAGAGGAGTGACATAATCTGACTTGAGTTTGCAAAGAATCTCTCCAGCTGCTGTGTTTAGAAAAGAGAGTGCATTGAGAAAATGTTTGCAAGTGTTTTCAGAAGCACAAAGCATGACCGGAAGATGAAGTACAGGGGAACCTCAGCTCTCTATAGTTCTGGAGACCTGGTGTGGGTGAGATATAACCACACAAAATCATTGTCACTTTCCCTTTTGAAAAGGGGAGAACATGCCTCTTCCCTTCAGTCTTGTTGGGCCGGCAATGACTTATCAAATAAGATGCAGTGGGATTAACGCCAGGTATTTTTTAAAGGTCCAGCAATACAGAAGTAGGACGCAGGGCTCCACCTTCCAGGCCATTGTTCCATCATCAGCTTCTCTGAGTACAATCCTCCACTGTGATCTGTAAGCCACCAGTGAGGCCAGGAAGCCCCAGAAATACCTTCCTATGAGGGATGGTGAAGCTCTAGGGGAAATGTTTCACTTGGCCCCACTACTTATCAGCCTTATGAGACTGCATGAGTTGCTTAGACTGTCCAAGCCTAGTTAATTCAGAATAAAAATTCCACTCTCCAGGATCGCTATGAAAAATCAATGAGAATACATTAGTACCTAGTTCAGTATCTGGCATTCATTTAATTACCATCAGTTCCTCACAAATGTAGAAAACAAACTTATGGTTACCAAGAGGGAAAGAGGCAGGCAGGGATAAACTGGGGGATTGGGATTGACATATACGCACGGTGTGTGCTCACTTAGTCATGTCTGACTCTTTGAGACCCCATGGACTGTAGCTGGCCAGGCTCTTCTGCCCATGGAGTTTTCCAGGCAAGAATACTGGAGTGGGTTGCCATTTCCTACTCCAGGGAATTTTCCTGATCCAGGGATCGAACCTGTGTCTCCTGCATCGGCATGCAGATTCTTTACCACTGAGCCACCTGAGAAGCCCCATACACACTACTATGTATGAAATAGATGACTAATGAGAACTCACTGTACACAGAGAACTCTGCACAGTACCCTGCAATGACCTACATGCGGAAAGAATCTAAAAAAGAGTGGCCATAGGTGTATGTATAACTATGTCACCTTGCTGTAGAGCAGAAACTAACACAACATTGTAAATCAACTATACTCCAATAAAAACTAACTTTAAAAACTACCATCATTTCTTTGTCATGTCCTGTGTCAGGCTTAGCCCTAAAATGGCATGTGAGGCTTCCTATATGGCTAGATTAAAGCTTTTCTTTCTCCTTGTGACTTTACCTACTTGATTGGACTATTCTACCTCTAGACCCTCCCATCTGGGAAGGAATTTCGAAAGGCAGGAGGCTGTCCAGGAAAGGCGTCTGCTGAGATGTGTATACATGGTGGGAGGCATTATGGAGAGAGCCCAACCAGAACAGAATCCAATTTTGCTGAGTCCTGTTTATAGGACCCTCTGCTGGGCAAGGGCTTCCCTGGGGATGGGGAAGAAGCCTGGTGTGCCAGAAAGCGAATGTTTAAAGAGGGGATAGAGCCCTAGGAGCCAGCGATGAGATGTAAATGCTTCCCATCCCACACCTCCCCCATCACTTCCTGAGGATGGTGAGGCCCCCAATACTTGTTTTGGAGAGAATTTTAGTCTGTGCTCAGAGGAAAGAGAGAGAGAGAGAGAGAGAAAGCCAGCAAATCAATAGCAGATTTTCCTTCCCATCAGTTGGTTTCAAGGTTTGAGCCAATGTCAACCAATCTAGAATTTCTAAGTTGTAAATAAAAAATTGAATGGTAAGATTTTTATCTGAGCTGCCTCATGAAAGGCACTATTCAGAGTCTTGGTTTATCACACTCCTCACGTAGTCTGAGCTAAGGTATGGGTGCCACACTGCACGCCAGTCCAGGAAATGCAGTGTGAACGTTTTCACTTCTTCCCATCTTGGGCTACCCGTACTCAGATGTGGCCCTTTTACTGGGTCTTCTTGTTTCCCCTCCATTAGTTTCTTGCCCTCTGAACTAAGCATACAGAAATGGTCAAAGCAAACGAGGACATTAATAGGACACAACCTCAATGTTCAGGATTAAACAGGCATTCAACTTACCCATCACTGTACCAGGTACTGTGGAAATTAACGACAACAACAACAACAATAATAGTAGCGATGGCAGCTTACTTACTGAGCTGGCCACTCTTCCTCTTATTTCTGATGCTTCAGAAAAAAATGGATCAAGTGGGTGCCATTGCTGGTTTTATGTGCTTGTCCACTAGAAATAGGCACTTGCCACTGGTGCTTGCCAACTACCTCCATAAGGATTAAATCAGGTGCTGTTGCAGCTGCTGATTTTCAACACCTCCTGAAAGGAGTTTAGAGTGGAGAGTAGAAATGAGGCACATTCTGTGCTCTGGGAAAACCGGCAGAACAGGTCTTTCTATAGTTAGATATTTTCAGGAACTAGTTTTATGAGCCCAATTCTTATATTTCCTCATATCTAGAAAAGCACTAAAATCCTTCATGGTGGCGACTGCTCCTTGTGGTTTTTGCCAAAAATATGTTTTTGATTGCATGTACTCTTCCTTCACCAAAATCACATATATACTGACCTTGACTCCTACCTCTTTGGAGCAGTTTCTCAGAGCTATATGAGGTGCTATCTCCCAGGCTATAGTCCTTATTTTGCCCCACATAAACCTTAGCTTGAAACTCTAAGGTTTTGCATTTTTTTTCAGTTGGCATATTGACAAACTGAGACTTTGAGAACTTAGGTAAGTTGCTCAAGGTTGCCCAACTAGTGAAAATAAAGAAACCATATGATCAATTTCTTGCTCCAAAGAGTTTTAAGAAAACCATCTTTTCATCAATCACCCAGAATTTTTCTCTTACTTCTAGCCATTTGCTGACATTCCTTCAGCAATAAATATGCATAAAGTACTGATGTGTATCTGTGAACACAACACTGGCAAAAGAGGAAAAAAATACAAAGAATGATGATTTTTCCAATGTGGTAGAATATAATGAAAGGCCAGAGTAATAGGATAGTGTGGGCCAGAGAAGCCAGGGAACATTTTACAGAGAAAGTGAGACTTTAGTTGAGTCTTAAACAGTGGGGAAAACATTTTCAAAGGGTCTTCCTTGTCAGGGGAACTGACTAGGATAGGCAAAGGCACCGAGGCTTGGAAAGTGTGACAGGATGATGAAGCATCCTGGAAGGAAGTCTGAAGTGAAAGAATGACGTATTTCCCACCCACTTCAGGGGTTGGGCTGGGGGTGGGGAGGAGGGCATTTGACTATGAATTGAACTAAAAAGGTTGCAAATGGTAATTCCAATGCTTCACATTTCTTATCCTCAGAAGGTTTGAGAGTCCTTTTAAAAGAAGACAAAGAAGAATCAAAAAAACAACCAATCAACCAACCAACACTGCTAGTTGTTAATACTTGAATCACTAACTCTACTATGAGAGCAACAGTCTACCAAACATGGGATCACTGAGAAAGTGTTTCTGGGGATTTCCCTGACCCATGCTTCCACTGCAGGGTTCATGGGTTTGATCCCTGGTTAGGGAATTAAGATACTAGATGCCTGCAGGGCAACTAAGCCCAAGAGCCACAACTAGAGACAGCCCAAGAGCTACAGCAAAGACCAGTCCAGCTAAAAACAAATACACTAACCAATTTAAAAGTAAAAAAAAAAAAAAAAAAAAAAATGTAAGTGAAAAACAGACCTGATTCAGTCCAGATATGAAGAAGGTTTTTTCTTGCATCATCAACAATCCTAGTAAAGAAGAGAAACCAGGGGCCCTGTGTTAATTTTGCCTAAACCACCAAAGGTGATTTTAAGACCCTTCTCAATCCAAGACTTTTAGTAGCATCAGATAGGGTTTCAGTTCTGAGCCATCATCCACGGGGGCTCTATACACACACAAAAAAAAATTGGCAAAGACCCGTGGTCTGTGTGGAAATATGGCTGAGAGGAACTCACCACACATTTATGGCACAGAGAATAATTTTTGTAAAAAAAAAAATTGTTTAGAATGAAACACAAGACAGAGTGGAACAAATTCCTCTAAAAATTTATTTTTAAAAATGTTTGCTTTTTTTTTTTTTTTGTTCAGTCACTTCTATTAAAAAGCCATTCAGCAGGATTTAAGTAGCGGACCCCACTTGAGATGATGTTTCACTTTAGCAAGGGAAAGAATTTGAAGCTGAAAAGCCAACTGCTACTTCATCACTTAAATGGAAATCCCCCTGAATTCTATGATATACTCAATCGTAGGCTCCTAGGTTGAGTCACAAAAAGGTAAACAGTGGTCAGGAAGAAAGGCACTGAATTGTGAAAAGCATTTCCATTTGGCTTTAGTACCTTTGAACCTGTTATTGTAATGGTTCTGGTGGAGGTGGGTGGGAGTGGAATTAAACATCGCTCCTTCATTCAGCAAATATTTATTTAGTGCTGCTACATGCCAGGCACCATGTCAGGTGTCTTTAAAAATGGATGTCAATTAGGGAAAGAAGTACTTCTCTGACGTGTGTAGCCTGCCTGTCCTCGTCCTTGGTGTGTGGGGGATCCGATTTACATTATTAGAAAAATTGTCTCATGGGATGCAGAAGACCTGAGTGCAAGATTCACTTCTGGGTCTAGTTGTGCAGACCTCGATCAGTTACCAAACGTCTCTGGGACTTGATTTCTCCATCCTCAAAAATGAGGGAAGGTCATGCTAGTGGTTCTCAATTATGGCTTTCACCTGGGGAGTTTCAAGGATATATCAATTTTTGTATCCTATTCGAGACTGGTGGAGAAGGAAATGGCAACCCACTCCAGTATTCTTGCCTGGAGAATCCCATGGATGGAGGAGCCTGGTAGGTTACAGTTCATGGGGTCGCTAGGAGTCAGACACTACTGAAGTGACTTAGCAGCATTCAAAACCAGCGGTCTCAGGATCTCTGGAGTTGGGGCTTGGGAGCAGGTTTTTCTTGGAAAGCTCTCCCTGCCCACCCACAGTGGTTCTTCTGGTTTTATCCTCTTTGCTAAAGACTAAAGACAAAATGCCAGAGCATGGGGTCCACCTAAAAACAAGGTGGCAACTCTGACTTCCTGGGCACCACAATTTTTAATGAAGAGGTCATGGCTTGCCTCTTCTCCTCCACTTCCGGTCTTAGCATGTTTATGCTTTCCTTCCTCCATTTCCACCCCTGTTACCAACTGTTTCCTGACTCCCTTTCTCCCCCGAGCCACTTGCTATGGCCTAGTGCCTGCTGTACTTCCCTTCTGCTTTTGGTAAACTGTACAGCAGTATCTGGGGCCTCCCAGGTGGCTCCGTAATAAAGAATCTGCCTGCCAATACAGGAGATGCAAAAGACACAGTTTCAATCCCTGGGTCAGGAAGATCCTCTGGAGGAGGAAATGGCAACCCACACCAGTATCCTTGCCTGAAAAATCCCATGGACAGAGGAGCCTGGCAGGCTACAGTCCACGGGGTTGCAAAGAGTCAGGCACGAGTGAGCACAGTATGCACACACAGTAGTTTTCATTTGAAGCTAAGAAAGAATTCATCTCAAGAGTTCCTGCTCTCAGGAAGGATGACCTGTAACAGGAAAATGAAAGGCCCTCTAACCCTGAGAATACAATTATAGTTCTCAAGAAAATAGGACAGGATACTTCTAAGAGTCAGGAGCAAAGCTAAATCAAACCCTGTAAAATAGTATCTTCCCTGATTATGCAGAAGAGCATATGCCTTCCAACCAGTGGAAAATTAGACACAATTGGACTTCCCTGGCAGTCTAGCGGTTAGAACTCTGTACTTACAATGCAAGAGGTGCAGGTTCAATCCCTGGTCAGGGAGCTAAGATCCTACCTGCTGCTCAGTACAGCCAAAAAAATAAATAAATAAAATAAATGAAAAGAAAAGTAAATTAGATGGAATTTCTCCAGGATTTAACCCCAAAAGCTAAAATATTGAAAGTCAATTGGGAAGTCTTTTGGTCAAACATTTCAGCCCCATGCTCAGGTTTCCAAGCCCATGAAAGTGACTTTACTAGATGTGTTTCCATTTGTGGGTATTCCCCTTTTAAAAATGAAAGTACCATTAAATTAAAACATGTTTTTAAAGATATCTATACACTGAAAACCCCAAGGGGCCCCTGTAAAGTACAGTTGTTTTATCTGCTTAAAGACAAGCAATGGGTTGAACATAGAGGGTATTCAACAGATGTTCCCTTCTTCTTATGAAAAAAGTAAAATTTACACTATTAAAGTTAACATGGGACCTTTTTGCTCAATGCCTTTCTTTTGAACCCCAAACCGAAACACTTTGGAGGGATGAGAAGAGCACTCCCAATTCAATTTTTATCACTTAGCAGAGGTTTTGGTACGAGGTTGAATGAATGAATGAACAACTCCCTCAATGGAAACTTCTCCTGAAAGTTTTCTCTTGCATAAACCATTCTCCTTTGCTTATTCTGAAAATGGCACTATTTGCCATCACAAGATTTAGACTGACTATTCCAAGGCGAAGCGACAATGCCTAAATGCTGCCCACACCACACCACCTGTACGGTGACCAAATGTCCCCTTCACTTCCCTTCTCATGTACCTCATGAAGCTGTTGCTCATGAAGTGGTGGTGTGGCCCCACCCAGACACTCAGAAAGAACTTTCTACTCTGGGTGTTCCATCTGGCCCCATGAAGCTGCCTTGAAGTTTCAGCTGAAAGGTTATTTATTCATTCATATCCCATTTAATAATCTATTTTTAGCTTTGTATTTTGAAATACTTGTATGGTCAGCAGTTCAGTTCAGTTCAGTTCAGTCACTCAGTCGTGTCCGACTCTTTGCAACCCCGTGAATCACAGCACGCCAGGCCTCCCTGTCCATCACCAACTCCCGGAGTTCACCCAAACTCATGTGCATCGAGTCGGTGATGCCATCCAGCATCTCATCCTCTGTTTCCCCCTTCTCCTCCTGCCCCCAATCCCTCCCAGCATCAGAGTCTTTACCAATGAGTCAACTCTTCCCATGAGGGGGTCAAAGCATTGGAGTTTCAGCTTCAGCATCAGTCCTTCCAGTGAACACCCAGGACTGGTCTCCTTTAGGATGGACTGGTTGGTATGGTCATGGGAAGTTGCAAAAAATGTACAGAGAGGGCCCAGGTACTCTTCACCAAATTTCTCCAATTCACCAAACTAATATGCAATTTGTCAGAATCACTTTTATCAGGCCTTTTTACATGAAGGAATGGGAAATAGAGTGACCAGCCTTCCTGGTTTGCCCAGTGTGTCAGGGGAGAGGGGTTTCCCACAATATGGGATCTTTAGATTTAAAACCAGGATAGCCCCAAGCCAACAAGTGAATCACCCTAAAAATATCCATATTAATGTGCTAAGCAAGCAATGTTTGGGATCCCCGTTACTCTTTCTGTCCTTCTAGAACTGGTTCCGTGACCCCTTCTGTGCTCTCCATTTCTCTGTTCCATTCCATTACTCCTGTTTGCAGGCTCTCAGCTCTCGCTAACTGGATCTGTTTCTCTTTCCTCTGCTTAAGAACTATCCCCTCACACTGTCCTGAGCCCCGCATTAGCTATCAAAATTTCCATTTTCTCAGCTCACACTGCTGATTTCAACAAGGTATTCAGAGGAAAGCTTTTCATTCCAATGCAGTGAAAAAAAGCCCTGGACTCAGAATCAGGAAGCAAGGGTTCACATCCTGCTCCTGCTGTTGGTTGAGTGACATGGTGTAAATGGTTTTCCAACTCTGAACAGTTAGTCTGAAAACAAGGTAACTGGTCAAAAACAGGCTTTCTCACCTACTGACACTATTGATTTCTGGGCCTGATTATTCTTTGTTGTTAAGGTCTATCCTGTGTCTCATATGAGTAGGATGGTTAGATGCATCCTTGGCCTCTGCTCTCTAGATGCCAGGAGAAGCCCAAAGCTGTGACAACCAAACACGTTTTCAGACACTCCAAATGTCCCCTGGGGAGTAAAATCACCCAGGTTGAAGACTGCTCTAAAACATTTTCCAAGTCACTTTTAGTTCTGAAAGCACTTGCTATCATCAAGTGAGTGAATGATGGTCTATCAGTCGTGTCTGATTCTTTGTGACCCCATGGACTGTCGCTCACCAGGCTCCTCCGTCCATGGGATTCTCCAGGCAAGAGTACTGGAGTGGGTTGCCATGTCCTCTTCCAGGGGATCTTCCCGACCTAGGGATCGAACCCGGGTCTTTTGCATTGCAGACAGACTCTTCACCATCTGAGCCACTAGGGAAGCCCTTTCACTGTCATTAACCCTTGGTAAATTAGAAGTGATTAATAGTTTCCACTTCACCTCCCTAGAATATTTGCATTTTCAAAGTATTACCTGTTCGGAGAAAAGTCTAGAAGCATCTTCACCAAAACATTAAAAACAGCTCTCTCTAGGCTGTGTTAGTAGAGGTTTAATTTTTTTTTTCTTTTCTTCTTTTCCTTCTCTTCCTACCCCTATTCTTCCTCTTCTTCTTCTTCTTCTTCTTCTTTTTTTTGGAGGGATGGTTAATATCAACATAATCTTACGTTATCTGAGTTATTTTTTAATTGGATGTTTTAAAATCCAGATGAAATCAGTAGGTTTTCAAGCCAACACTATGAGTGAAACAGGAGAGATTACAGGAAAAATAGGGCCTCACTAAGTCACCTCATTCTGAGTTCTCATACCTTTTCATATAGCTGTATTTACTTTGAAATTTTTATGATATATTATCTGAATCAGATTATTCTGGCAAGCAAACAAGATTTTTCAAAGTACTCCTCATACCAAAAGCATCCTTCCAATTCAGGGTCCCTCCGCTAGAATGAACAAAACCCCCTCTCAGAAGCACGTGTGTGCATGCCAAGTTGCTTCAATCAGGTCCGACTCTTTGTGAACCCCGGGACTGTAGCCCATCAGCCTCCTCTGTTCATGGGATTCTCCAGACAAGAATACTACAGTGGGTTGCCATGCCCTCCTCCAGGGGATCTTCCTGACCCAGGGATTGAACCTGAGTCTCTTCCATCTCCTGCATTGGCAGGCAGGTTCTTTACCATTAGGGCCACCTGGGAAGCCCCTCTCAGAAGCACAGTCCACCCCAAGCCCTCAGCCTCTGATATTGGGACTGTCTGGTTGAGGGAGGGTTCTAAACCACAGACTTCCAAAGCTCATGGATTATTCACTTCATACAAATGTGCTAAATATTTGAATGAGTCATATAAACTTACTGATAGCTGACTGTTTCTGACGTACAAAAGCTGCAATCTTATATGGGTTTCCCTAATAATATTCAGGAAGTGTCAAATAGATGAATCCCGCTTATCAACACTGGTCCTCCAGTCAAGTGCCTTGACATGAGAAGTGGGTAGAAAGGGTAGGTGGTAGAGGAAAAGCCTGGAAGGAGGAGATAGAGGAAGCTAGGCCTCTTATGAGTGATGGAGGACCCCTGGGGATGATGGTGGTCCCCCAACTGTCCTGATCCACGATTTCACCAAGACAGGTTGAGTCTCGTGATTCTGTCCTATGCAGAGTGTAAGCTCCCTGACAACAGAAACCATACCTAGTATATGCATCTGTATGTCTCATTCTGGGCCTCTCTCTCTGGGTTACACACAGCAAGGACCTAGTAATCACTGCTGAATGGTTAAGTGCATAGGAATATCGAGATCCTATTGTGCTATGAAATGATTCATTTACACCTTCCCTCATGTATGGGTTCCTCCATCCACTGTGTTTATTACCTAAACATGCAAAGAAAAATGTTATTTCATGTGGTCTGATCAAAAATCTTGCTCCAGCTCTCAAGATATTTCTAGCCCATGCAAATTAGGCCTAAAGAAGTGGTTTCCATGCTAGAATCCAAGTTCAGTGTGCTCCATGTGAACGGTTTCATCATTAAAGCAAGTGAACCCAGGGAACTCCCCCTTGAAGTTATATTTATGACCCCAGTCTCTCTGACAAATGACAATACCCAGTTAAAGCAAAGGAAAAAGTCTACTTGGAAGAGGGAAAAAAAAAGTTTACTTCATTAAAGACCAAATCTTTTCATGCTCACCAACTCATTTTTGGATTCTCAAAACCCAGGAGTTTGCCCCTGTCATCAAAAATACACAAAGGCTCTGAAAAGATTCCAGTACGCAAAAGTCAGACTGAAGCACTGATGAGGCGCTCATTCAAAATCTTTCCGATTATTTTTGAGGTGCTTTTTCCCTTTTAGAGCGTTTATAGTTTATGAACAGAATTGACTAGGATCAGGCCTTCTGAGTCATAGAAAGCCAATTAGATTTATTCCAAATGATTAGGGCTACTAGCTCTGACTTGAGGTCAGTAGAATAAAGGAATCATTCATTCAGGGATGAATGGTCTCACGTTTTTTATAAGAAGTTCAACAAAGTCCTTAAAATCTGACAAGCTCCTATGTTTGGATCATTTTCCTGTTTTGCCTTGACATTTGCATAACTAACAGCTCCATCCAACATGGCTTTGACCGGTGTGAACTGACTGCCAGAATTTGGACAGGACCATTTGTAGAAGGCCCAGCCCCCTATCAGCAGCATGTGACTGCCCCCCGAAACCCACTGACTCTCTCTTGGTTACCATGATGGAAAGACTGGCAATTTCCATTGAGTCCAGGTATTTATTTCCAGGAACCTGACCGAGCAAATCTTGCTTTCCTGACCTCTGATTTAAGAATACAGGATCTCCAGTGGAAAAGGAAACTGCCAGAGGACAGAAGAAATCTCAGTGCAGGACAAAGGTCATCAGGAGCTGTGAACCCAGGGACTGTAGCCCACCAGGCTCCTCTGCCCATGGGGATTCTCCAGGCAAGAATACTAGAGTGGGTTGCCATGCCCTCCTCCAGGGGATCTTCCTGACCCAGGGATTGGACCTGAGTCTCTTACGTCTCCTGCATCCCACCTTTCTGCCTCCTATGGTACACATAGCCAGCCACGCGCCCATTACAGAGGTGAATTAAATCGAAAATTGCTTCAAGGTCTAATTCTCTATAATTCTATGGCCACTTAGGAAAATAAGCCTTCCTCTCTTCTGCCCTTGCTCCTTCCCTTTCTCCCCCTCCTTCCTCAATCCATCTCTCTCTTTCTTTCTCCCTCTGCCTCCTGCCCCTTCCCTCCTTCCTTCCTCCTTCTCTCTCTCCCTCACTCTTTCTCTCCCCCTCTCTCTTTTTTCCATAGGGCTTACTAAGTCCTGGCAAATGCTTCCCGGCAGCCAAATAGAAGTCATTACCAGAAGCACCGCAGCTAAACAGAGGGAAATGTTTAGGTAAGCATTATAATGGGCATGGAAATAAAGAGACCACAATTCAAAGCATAAGTCATCGTAGATGAGAATGCACATGTCTGGGGCTTAGGTTTATGAGAAATGAACGGGATGAGGCTGGGCTGGCGAATCCCTGGGCTCGTGTTTTCTTAATGCCAGGAGTGATTTATTTTCTGGTAAACAGTTTTGCTCAAGTAGGGCATCCAATTACTACAAACCTTGTTTGGTATAAAAACTAACTGCATAGAAAAATATTGCTTTAGCAAGGTTTAACTGGTTGTTAATCCAAACATGTGGCAGAGCCCGAATTCCAGGGCTCAAAATATCCTCCTGATTCTTAGCAGCATCCGAACGTCCAGAGGAGGTCATAATCATCACTCTTAATGAGGCGTGACGCGGAGGTAGCCTATGGAAAGAGGACATTTCCATAAAAACCATGGTATGGAAACCAAGCCTGCTGGGGGAGGCAAGCGGTCCCTTAGGTAGGAGTTCTGCTCAGCTGCTTTGAAGTATGAGGCTGGGCTGCTTCGGGAAGATGAAAAAAAGTTTCAAAAATCCTCCTTTCCACACAAATCTCGTCACATACAGCTCTGTTCCCAGGGATGTTTCATCACCTAAAGAAATATATTTAAAACAGACACAAGTAAAAGTATCCTTTTATAAGGAAAGCAAAGCTCTGAGCTTTTATTTTTTAAACAACAACAACAAAAAATGTAATTGCCTCCTTCAAATTCTCTGGGTTCACCTCTCAGCATCCATGAAACCTAATTGTCATACTTTAAATACTTTGTTTTTAAGTTAAAAAAAAAAACAAACTTGAAAGAACTCAAGAAAGGAAAATGAAAGAAAGAGAGAGAGAGAGATCTGGTCATCAAGAACATTTAGCTTCTATGTTAAAACAAAAGAAAAAGTTTTAAAAAGAGAAAGAATGATAAGTTAATATCCACATCTTCCCAGCTTCCCACATCTCATTTCCACGGGGTTTCCTGCTGCTAATAGCTTACAGTTGCCTCTACGAGGTGTCCGGTGACCGTGTATTCTGAGTATGGCAAATACACCCATCCGCCTGCACGTCCTGGAGGGTTTGTTTAAAATACTTTTCCTATTTCAAGGTGGCAGTTGGCAGTCAGAACGGTCCTAAATGACTCTGGAGCCATTCGAGTCGAAAGGATCGCGAAGTGTCGGCTTACTCGGCACACAGACCAGGAGCTTGGCCACGAGGCAGCAAGCTCTGGCTCTGTGCACTGGGTTCGCTGCCACATGCAATACCCTCAGCACAGCGGAGTCGGGGCGCCCCGGGGGGACTTGGCCCACAGAAAACCCTCGGCTCGGCCATCCCAGGCAGATAACTAAACCAATCCACCGCGTTGATTCACGCCGATCACATTCATTTAAGAATTCGAAAGATGGGGATTTCATAATCTCCCTTGGTTATTCGTTCCAATGTCTTACAACGCTTCAACCAGGACCTGCTCCTCCATCTCCAACCCTAATCTCCCCTGATGCAATTCCAGCCCCTCCAGGTTTTTTTTTTTTTTTTTTCTGTCTTCACTAGAAATGAAAAACAGCTGGACACCATCTTCTGCATAAAAACCCTCCATAAACTAGGAGACCATTACTAAATCAACCCGGTCTTTGTCTTCTCCAGGTTACACGATGGATGCCAATGCCTTCAGAGTTCCCTCTGGGTGCTGGTTTCTTATTAGTTTCCTGACTTTCTGTGTCACTCAAAGCATCAAGGCCCAAGCTAGAAATTTTGTGAGAATTTGTCTCATAATAAATGTGTTCGTGTGTTCATGCATGTATAGGAGGAAAGTTAATTCACAGTGCCAATGAGTTAATTTTGCAAACTCTTCTGTTGTGAAAAATAGTAAAAAGAAGTTTACATAACATACACGCACAATTTAAAAAACAAAATAGAGTCAGAACTCACACACCCAGCACAAGTTATTTTTTCTATTAACAGTGACCTTGTGTTGGATTTGCCTTATTTGAGAGAGGAGGCTGAGAGTTATTTTGCCATTGTTTGTATTTTAAGTTACATTTACGTTGAAATTACACTTTGTTTTAAATCCAATGATGCTGTTTTAACTCTTTCACACACATTTGTTATAGCCTCTCTCAAACCTGACAATATTGAGCTAAGGCATCAGAAGCTTTATAAGATGGCCCATTCTAAAAAAAAAAACTGAATCCAAATTAAAAAAAAATTCTTTAAACCGGAATGTTTTCAATGAGCCAAGTTTACTAACAGTCTGCTGCTGCTGCTGCTAAGTCGCTTCAGTCGTTTCTGAGTCTGTGCGACCCCAGAGATGGCAGCCCACCAGGCTCCCCCGTCCCTGGGATTCTCCAGGCAAGAACACTGGAGTGGGTTGCCATTCCTTCTCCAATGCATGAAAGTAAAAAGTGAAAGTGAAGTTGCTCAGTCGTGTCTGACTCTTAGTGACCGCATGGACTGCAGCCTACCAGGCTCGTCCGTCCATGGGATTTCTCAGGCAAGAGTACTGGAGTGGGGTGCCATTGTCTTCTCCGTTACTAACAGTCTAGTTCTCTATTATTGAAATACTCATGTCTGAGCTAAAATACAATGCTTTCATCAATACATGTCAGGAAACAGGCCATTTAATCATGTTTCTAGCAGATGATATTTGATTGTATTGTTTCCATCATCCTAGGAAACTACTGAGAATCAGATGTGCCCAGCTTCGGTTGAGTTAGAGATGCAAGCATCTGTAGATGTAACATCATGGATTTTCTACTTCCTATCAGTCAAAGATGTTGCTTCACGAAACCAGTTGAGATGAAGCAACATGAACAAACCACTATCATTTTGTATATTTAAGGGGAAAAAAATGTGTGAATCAGATCTTCCTTTATGGTCATCCTGAATCTCTGCTTGAGTCAAAAGCCAGAAGGCTTCCTGGATATTAAGCCACAGTTCTCAGTTCAGCTGATGTGAAACCACGAGCCTGTGCTTATTGTCCAGAGGTAGCTGTAATCCCCTCTCCCACCCATAGGCGGCCCCTCTTCATTATTTTTTTTTATTGAAGTACAGTTGATTTACAATGTTGTTATTTATTGCTGTACAGCAAAGTGATTCATTTATATATATCACACTTTTATGTTCTTTTCTATTATGATTTATCATAGGATATAAATATAGTTCTTTGCTATACTGTAGGACCTTGCTGTTGATCCATTCTATGTATAAAAGCTTACATCTGCTAACCCCAAACTCCCACTCCATCCCTTCCCCAACGCCCTCCTCCTTGGCAACCACCAATCTGTTCTCCATGTGTGAAATTCTGTTTCTGTTTCATAGATAAGTTCATTGTGTCATATTTTAGATTCTACGTATAGGTGATATCATATGGTGTTTGTCTTTTTCTGATTTACTTCACTTAGTGTGATAATCTCCCAGTCCATCCATGTGGCTGCAAATGGCATTATTTCATTCTTTTTTACGACTGAGTAATATTCCACTGTCTAGTCAAGGCTATGGTTTTTCCAGTGGTCATCTATGGATGTGAGAGTTGGACTGTGAAGAAAGTTGAGCACTGAAGAATTGATGCTTTTGAACTGTGGTGTTGGAGAAGACTCTTGAGAGTCCCTTGGGCTGCAAGGAGATCCAACCAGTCCATTCTGAAGGAGATCAACCCTGGGATTTCTTTTGGAAGGAATGATGCTAAAGCTGAAACTCCAGTACTTTGGCCACCTCATGCCAAGAGTTAACTCATTGGAAAAGACTCTGATGCTGGGAGGGATTTGGGGCAGGAGGAGAAGGGGACGACAGAGGATGAGATGGCTGGATGGCATCACTGACTCGATGGACATGAGTCTGAGTGAACTCAGAGAGCTGGTGATGGACAGGGAGGCCTGGCGTGCTGTGACTCATGGGGTCGCAAACAGTCAGACACAACTGAGCGACTGAACTGAACTGAACTGAATATTCCACTATACATACGTACCACATCTTTTTTGTATATTCATCTGTCAGTGAACATTTAGGTTGCTTCTCTGTCTTGGCTAGTGTAAATAGTCTTGCAAAGAACATTGGGAAACATGTATCTTTTTGAATTATAGTTTTTTCCAGATGGAAAAAGGAAACCCTCGTACACTGTTGGTGGGAATGCAAATTGGTTCAGTAACTGTGGAAAACAGTATGGAGGCTTTTCCAAAAACTAAAAAATAGGACTACTTGCAATATACGTTCTGCAATCCACTGCTAGATGTATATCTATCTCTTCTTAATCACAGACTCTACCTTGGTCTTTCCACCTTGGCTCTGCTTTTTCCAGAATTCTCCACTGCGAACTTTTCCTGTCCTAGAAAAGGAGCAGAAGTCAAAGCTCTGTTCTCACCACTTTCATATCGATTTTTCCTCAAGCAGACCAAAGAAAGCATTTCTTGCTTTTTGTTATTTTTATTGTTGCTGTTGGGTTTTTTTTTTTTTAATTGACCTCTACTGTCCACCGATTCACTACAATGGTTTGGTCTATATCATCTCACTTGTTTTGTGTTTACAGGTCCTCCTTTCATGACTAGATCAAGGTTTGCGACTTGGCAACAAACTTATTTTTGTTTCTTTCAAGATTCCAGATCCGTTTTGAATTCAGACCTCGGTTGGCTTCAGAGCACATTCCCACAAAGCTGTGTGGAGGCTGGCTTCCTGCATCCAGTCTCTTTATCCAACACCAACCTTCCGTTGGCTTCAGGTTAAATAGTTTTAAACCATCGCCACGCTCGCTGAGAATTTATAAAGACTGTTCGCTTCCATTTTTTTTTTTCCCAAGCTGATGCCCATGTTTTATTCTAATTCCCTTTGGTAAAAGTAAGAAATATGCAGGGTGTTTGATTTCTCTTTGGTAGCAACTCCACTGTGGACACTTCTTGCAAAGATTTTTCTCCACCTGTCAGAACCGTGGCCAGACTATTTCCCATCCTAATGGCTGCTCCAAGTTCCAGAACAAGGCTAGACCCACCTGGCAGATTCTGTGTGGGATCCAAGGTTGGGATGAGCCAGGATACCTGTCTTGGAAGAGAGAAACTTCACCATTAGGACCACCCACCTGATACCATCCTGGAGCTTTGGGCTGGCCTTTAAAGAGGGAAAGGGGGGAAAAGAGAAAAAATAACATAGCAAAATTGATCTCAGCACTACCCGTGGAGTCATTAATGTGGTTCCTTGCAAACTGCTCATAAAATTCATGGCAGCAGCTAATTGCCACCATGTTCTTCCTCATATACTCTCATATTAAATTTGAAAGAAAGAAAGAAAAGCCCTTTCAAAGCCATATTAATCCATGCACAGCAGTGGAATGTGTGATCTAAAGCAAGCCTCTCGCATCGCCACAGCTATGTAGACTGGCTGGCAAGCGGTGGATTGCATGTCACTCACAATACAATGAACAATGCCTTTGCCAGCTGCTGGCTCTGCTTGGACCCAGCTCCCCTGAACCCCAACAGCCCTAGCCAGCATGGAGTGCCTGTGAGTGCCCACACGTGAGCACTGGCATGTGTGCCTGAGTGTGTATATCAGCCTCTGAGCCGACTCGATGGAATGCAAGCTAAACTTAGCATCTGTCTTTCTGTCTCCACCCCCCACATATGCTTGCTTGAAAGTTCTCAACAAAAGAGAGGTGGCCCGTGGCCAAGCTCTGGCAGCCGCTTTACCCTCACAGAGAAGTTTCACTGCGTTTGCCATGCAATGTGCTAAGAAGACCAGCCTTGCCTCGAGGCACCTCTTGCAAGAATTCAAAGAACTGCAAACTCCACAAGCCACTCATACTTTCTGAAATTCTCACTTGTAGAAGGCTCCTGTTGGAATTCATTATTCCAAGCTCTCCTGGGACCCAGGCTGCCCTTCAGCTGGTCTGCACAGGTGTGGTGCTATCAGTTTTGATGGGTCGTGGCATCCCTTCTGATTGGGTGTGGCATCCTTCCAACTGGTTCTGGCACCTCTTTTGATTGCTTGAGCCAGTGCTGAACTGATTTGTCCTTATTGTAAGTGTATTAAATGCCATAAATCTAGCCAAGAAACCAATATGTTTAAACAATATATCACAATAGCTGGGTGACAACTCACCTAAGACATGGCTGGGTCTGCAATGAGCAGTTCATCTGAGAATTTCCTGCTGCTGTGTGAAAATATCACCCTCTCCTAGGTTTATCCAGAGATGGTGTTGCAGAATTGCTACAGATGAATTTCTTTTCCCAAATCTGCCTGAACAGTAAAGCTCAAAGAGGACTAATATGGGTCTCCATGGTCAAGAAAGATCAATCCTGTAGCATCTTATGAATGACTCTTTGATCCCCCTGTCTTGTCCCAACCTCTCTTCTGACAAGAACTGAACTCTTTTCATTACCATTACCCACTGTGGCCCCAAGTCACCCTAACCAAGCCAGGCAGCAAGCCAGAAGCCCCATTCCAATCAATGGGTATGTTTGGTACTAGTCTACAATTAGTCTTGGAAGTTGATGGAAATGAAGCAACTGTTCTGTGTCCTGTCCACCGGTCTCTAACCTTAGCCTCATCTTCACAGGCATCCTCTCCCTGCATCCCATCATTTCCACAGTGATGGATGCCCTGCTCTTTATCACAGTCCACTGATGTTCAATCTCCACACTAACGTAATAATAGTGACACCCTCTCACCTCTACAAGCAGCCCAAAGCCTCCTGCTTCTCTCCAGGTGGCTTCCCCAATCTTCTCATCCCTCAGCCACATCCAAGAGGAAGAGTTCTGAAATCATGGAGTCTTGGGACAATTAGATCTCCACTCTGGGTAGTGAACTTGGAGATGGGAAGAGATGACATGGGCCTGAACTTGACCAGCATTCTTTTTATTTTGAGTTCATAATTTTATGTGCATCCTCACTATAGAAAGGGTGAGAGTGGAACCAGAGACAGACTCATATGTATATAGGTGGAAGAGGCCACAGAGATACGACTCTAGTCTTGGATTAGAAGGAAAATATAAGTTTCAGCTTCAGCATCATTCCCTCCAAAGAAATCCCAGGGTTGATCTCCTTCAGAATGGACTGGTTGGATCTCCTTGCAGTCCAAGGGACTCTCAAGAGTCTTTTCCAACACCACAGTTCAAAAGCATCAATTCTTCGGCACTCAGCCTCCTTCACAGTCCAACTCTCACATCCATACATGACCACAGGAAAAACCATAGCCTTGACTAGACGGACCTTAGTGGGCAAAGTAATGTCTCTGCTTTTGAATACGCTATCTAGGTTGGTCATAACTTTTCTTCCAAGGAGTAAGCGTCTTTTAATTTCATGGCTGCAGTCACCATCTGCGGTGATTTTGGAGCCCAAAAAAATAAAGTCTGACACTGTTTCCACTGTTTCCCCATCTATTTCCCATGAAGTGATGGGGCCAGATGCCATGATCTTCATTTTCTGAATGTTGAGCTTTAAGCCAACTTTTTCGCTCTCCTCTTTCACTTTCATCAAGAGGCTTTTAGTTCCTCTTCACTTTCTGCCATAAGGGTGGTGTCATCTGCGTATCTGAGCTTATTGATATTTCTCCCAGCAATCTTGATTCCAGCTTGTGTTTCTTATGATGTTGAAGCTGAAACTCCAGTACTTTGGCCACCTCATGCGAAGAGCTGACTCATTGGAAAAGACTCTGATGCTGGGAGGGATTGAGGGCAGGAGGAGAAGGGGACGACCAAAGATGGGATGGCTGGATGGCATCATGGACTCGATGGACATGAGTCTGAGTGAACTCTGGGAGATAGTGATGGACAGGGAGGCCTGGCGTGCTGCGACTCATGGGGTCGCAAAGAGTCGGACACGACTGAGCGACTGAACTGAACTGAACTGAACTACAGTTCACATATGACCCATCCCAGGGCCTCAGGCAAAACATCAGATAAGGATCTGGGGCCTAAGTATACGCCAGAAATAAAGGATGCTCCCTTTGTCCCTCTCTCTTAGGGGTCTGTGGCAATGATAAGCAGCTGATTAGGTACTAGAGATTCATAATTTTAGATTCATTTCAATAAATATATGGTTTTAGCCAGGCATCTTTCTCTAGGTTCGAAGCCTGTTTACTAAACCCTTCACCAGTGCCTGGGGTCCTGCTTCTCACAGACAGAAGTCCCTGGATGGCATGTCTCTGGTAGTCCAGTGGTTAAGACTTCACCTTCCAGTACAGGGAGTGTGAGTTCTGTCCCTGGTCAGGGAGTTGAGACCCCACTTGCCTTGCAGCCAAAAAAACAAAACAAAAAGCAGAAGCAGTACTGTAACAAGTTCAGTAAAGACTTTCCGTGGTGGATTCATGTCAATGTATGGCAAAACCAATACAGTATTGTAAAGTAAAATAAAGTAAAAATAAAAATTAAAAAAAAGAGAGAGAGAAAAAAAAAGGCTTTCAAAAAATTGTTTTTTATAAAAGAAGTTCCTGGATACACAAGTTAGCCACCCTCCAGACAAAAAATATCACCCCTGCCCAAACACTCTTGCTGTTAAGTCCTACCCACCACATTGGCATCCTAGGATGTTTTCATCACCACACATGCAAACCAAGTTCAAGCATTGATCCTTCTTTTTTTTAAAAAAAAATTCAAGACTGTTTTGATGTGGACCATTTTTTAAAGTCTTTATTGAATTTGTTACACTATTGCTTCTTTTTATGTTTTTGTTTTTTGGCCCCAAGGAATGTGGACTCATAGCTCCCTGAGCAGGGATCGAACTCACATCACCTGCATTAGAAGGCAATGTCTTAACCACTGGACCCTCAGGGAGGTCCCCAGGCACTGATTCTGTGATGCAAATGCAGCTATCCTCCTTCAGGACCAGTCTTGATTCCGTTGCACACTTTCCGACACACTCCCCTCTTCTGTAGTCCTATCTCAGAAGTTTCAGATCACCTTGCAGCTATAATAATAGAAGTGTTTGGTGCAGGTCCAAAAGTTTAACTGTTGTCTCTGAACACTGCTACGTGTCTGTGATTGTGTCAGGGAAAAGTAGCAAAACATGAGAAAATTGTTATTCAAGTTTAATTCTCAGTGGATGAGAGTTCAAGCAATAGTGTTTCTGAAAGTCTGTTGAGAGATCTGGTATCTTCCCTGATGGTTTTAGCTTCTCTGCTATTCAAAAAGAAGGATCCTCATAAATAGTACAACCCAACTGATTACAGGTCCATAGGCTTTGGGTACTATCTTCAGTCTAATATTCGTATAAAATAATTCATCTTTATCTTCTGTAACTGTGGGGAATCCAATGCTTTTCCAGTATTTCTCAGGATTTTGGAAGCTTGTCTCTACCCGCCAGCCCTAAACACTTGTTCCTGATTCCTCCAATCATCTCGGATTTCAGCGCATGCTCCTCACACCCTCATCACTGCCTCCAGGGGCCAATCAGCCTCCTTTTATTCCTCAAGGCAAAACCAACACTTGCTTGTGTGGAATAGACTTTGAAAGATTACAGCAGAGGACAGGAAGCAACTTAAAATTGGATATCTAATACAGATGCTAAGAAAGTTGGTTATCCTAGCCCTTGATGAGGGCTTAGATATCTACCATCCAAAATGGTGACTCCAGATCCTTCACAACCAGAGGAAAGTAGCAAATTGGGTTTCCTTTCTGATCACCTTTCTTCCCCAAGCTGCTGCTTGCCATTACCTCTTTTCTCCAATGCTGAACACTTAGACTAATCCAAAGGACACTGAAATTTTCATAAAAATTATGGAAAGTCATTTTAGGCCTCTCTTTGACTCAAAGGCATCCATATAGTTAAAACCTGATGTATAATCAAAAGCTCTTTAAAATGCTTTCTTTAAAAAAAGAGCAGCTCCCTGTTTAATACAAGGTCTGTCTTCCTCACGCCCTCTGCATTGGAAGTTGAAGTCTTAATCACTGGACTCTCAGGGAAGTCTCATACTCATGAAGCATTTCCAGGTGGAGTTTAAAGGTATCCTTGAGAGGAGGAGATGAGGAGAACTTACCTGAGAACCAGCATTTAGTTTGGTGCATAAATGAAGAGAAGTTAAGATGATCTCATGGACTGTGTTCTCCCAGGCATCCCCATGTCTTAGTGGGATGGATCTTAAAACTGGAATTCAAAAGAAGAGGACATTTTTCTGGAAAGGGAAGCTGAAAAGGCTTCCCCGGTGGCGCAGTTGGTGAGATGTGGGTTTGATCCCTGGGTGGGGAAGATCCCCTAGAGTAGGAAATGACAACCCACTCCAGTATTCTTGCCAGGAAAACACCATGGACAGAGGAGCCTGGTGGGCTGCAGTTCATGGGATCACAAAGAGTCGGACATGACTGAGTGATTGAGTATGCATGCATGCTGAGTCACACAAGTCAAGGAGATAGACGGCTATGTTAAAATTCCCAGACCTGCTATGAAAAGGTTTCTGGAAAGCATGTGAGTGAGGGGACCAGGACAAGGGAGAGGGTGCGCTGTGGTCAGAGTAAGCCGTGGTCAGCTAGAGGGCACTGACGGTGCCACCAGAGCAAATCTGGGAGATACTGAGAGCAGAATGCCTGACTAATGCTAGAATGTGAAGGCATTATTCCATGGCCCTGTGAGTCAGGCCGGGAACTTGTCTCTCAAATGTTGGAAAGATCTTAAAAAGGAGTGGGGAGCAGTTTTTCCTGTGGTGGAAAACTAAGATCTTTTGATCTCAAGTGCAAGGAAAGAGGGAAATGCCTCAAGTTTGGTGGAATGTTTTAATTTGGGGATTTTATTTCCTTTAGCTCATGGTACTGATTCCTATATCCCTTTTTAATAGCAGGGAACCTGATGTAACTTTCAAGAAAATTAAAAGTTGGTCTGGCTTGCTGTCATTTTTGAGAACTTTAGTATCCATTTAAAGCCAAAGAGTCACAAAAGAGATAGTACAATGTCCCAAGCTGGTTGCAAATGTGTGCCTTCTGATTAAGACTAATACAGATCTCAAAAAATCCCCTCTCTTAACTCAATACAACACAGCCTTCTTGTGGTTTCAGCTCCTTCCCCAAATAACATTAGAACCACCCAAGTCAGAAAGTGGAAGCAAGCTGTGTACGAAGGGGGATATTAGCAGGAAGCATGGGGTCAGCTTGGAGATACTTGGGCATCCTTGTGAGCCCTTGATTGTTTGTTAAGCTCCAGGAATTGGCTGTGCTGTAGCCTCCTGCCTTTCTGTACTGAGTTACAGGTCACCTGGCTTGCTTTCCTTTATCTGTGAAGTAAGATCAGCCTCTTGGTGTTTCAGATCCTTGGCGTCATTCTCTTAGTCAAGTGTGGGATGGTTTAGAATTCAACTGAAAGTCAGGAAAGAACCCAAGTAGCAAGCCAATTCCTGGAGCAGCTCTGAAGCCACACCCAGGATGCTCATGGGGAAAGTCCCAAGTAGCAGTTTATTCAATAGAAGTCAAATGACATCTCTACCTAGCCTTAAAAAAAAAAAAAAAGTAATGCAAACAGTATTCTCACACAACTCAGAACTGTATTTAAGAAATAGAGACAAAAGATGAACGGTCAATTAAACATGAATATAATGTGAATATATGTACAGGTTTGGAGAAAAAGAGCCTCAAGGAGGTCACAGTCCTGATAGGGGTGACCAGCTCTTTCTGAGAATGAGAGTTCCCAGGATATGGAGAGTTCAGTGGTAAAACTGAGGGAGTTCTAAATAAATCAGAACACTTTGTCACCTTGGTCTACAATAAGTGAGGTTAGTGATGATGCAAGTGTCAAAAGAGATTTCTCTTTTGTGGCCAGCATGGACTAACTACAGAATCAGAGAGAGGTCCAGGGGCCGATCTCAATGTTGCAGACTTGGAGGATGATACAATGAAAGCAGAGCACTCAGACTTCTGCTTTGCTTGTTCTCTCTGGAAAGAAGAAAAATCTTCAGGCAACAAAGAATAAAAGCAAGATTGGTGAAGGGTCTATCAGTGCTCAAGATGAATGTAGAGCTAATAAGAGTTCATCCAGATGCTTGAAATGAAATCATGAGTACTAACGCAGGAACTTTGAACCTGAAAGAAACAGCCATAGCAACTACCAAACTGCTATGGACAGTATTTAGAGTTCTCAAACATAAGTGTCCTTGATGTCCTCCTGGGAAGCTTGTTAAAGTTGCAGGATCCAGGGCCCCACCTTCAGATAGTCTTATTCGATGGGTCTCAAAAGTGAGGGTCTGCAGTCTCAATGAACACATCAAGTCATTCCCTTAAAAGTGGGCTTTTGTGGTCTACTCTTTGAAAAATACTTTTTTAAAAAACATGGGTGAGCAAACAATTACTGAGCAAACAATTGGTCAACCCCAACAACTGGTGAATGAACAAACAAAAAGATTAGGGATTTAAAAAAAGAACAAATACATACATGGATGTCTGTATGCCTGTGTATGCACATAGACATGTTTAAGTTTCAAGTCAGAAGTTTCCAAGATGGGTTTCACAAAGTTTAATGAGCTACTTGCCAGATTCTATCAGATGCAGGCGAAGGCAATGCCTCTTGGGAGGGCAATGCAGTTGGTGGTGGCAGAAGCTATACTCAATCCTCTCACGTCCAGACTCTCTAGAGACCTTTGAGCTGAGCACGCCATAGAAACATCTGTTTAGAGTCAATGCCTCCACCCAAAGGAATGAACTTCAGGTTAAAAATTGAAGACACCCTGACCAGTCAAAGCTTAATATACATCATTTGGGTATATTTTTGTCATTAGTGGGCTAGACAGTTACAGGTATGCAAATCAGGCATCACTGAAGACGCCAGGGCTGGAACCTCCCCTCTACCCAGACAATCTATATTCTAATAATGGCATTTCCTGCCTGTCTGGTCACTAATTCTCTGAGATGCAAAGAAGAAATGAGAAAAAAAAGAAAAAGAAATGATCTGCCAGCTAGCTCTATGGAAAAATTCCTGCTACTAAGTGAAATAAGTCAGACAGAGAAAGATGAATACTGTATGATATCACTTATATGCAGAATCTAGAAAACACAACAAACTAAATTAGTGAATATAGTAAAAAAAGAAACCGACTCATTGATACAGGGAACAAACTAGTCGTTACCAGTAGGAAAAGGGAAGTGGAGAGGGATAAGATAGGGGTGGGGGAATAAGAGGTACAAACTATTACATAAAATAAGCTACAAGGATATATTGCAGAACACAGGGAACATAAGCGATATTTTAAAATAAATATGAATGGAGTCTAACCTTTAAAAATTGTGAATCACTATATTGTACACCTGTAACATATAATATTGTATCGACTATATGTCAATTATAAAAAGAAATTCCCCCCCAAATTAAGATTTGTATCTCTTCTTAACTTTGGTTTCTGAAATAATAACTAATATGCATATCCCAGGGGACACAGTGGTAAAAAATCTACTTGCTAATGCAGGAGGCAGAAGAGATGTGGGTTCAGTCCCTGGGTGGGGAGAACCCCTGGAATAGGAAATAGCAAACCTGCTCTAGAATTCTTGCCTGGAAAAATCAGTGGACAGAGGAGCCTGGCAGACCACAGTCCATGGAGTCACGAAGAGCTGGACATGACTGCGTGAGTATGTGTACACAGACACACACACACATGCCTCATGCTTTATTCCTTAACAAAGTCCTTTTGAACGAATATAGTGTGTGTGATATCATCTCTTTATCCTCCTGTCAGCCCCTTGAGGTAGGTCAGACAGAGGGTTTAGTAACACCTAGGTCCTCCAGCTGAGAAGGGGCAGAGCTCAAATAATCAGAACTGAGACTCTATTCAGTCTCCTGATTGCAAATTTGAAACCACAGCTCTCTGAACCAGACAATCACCCCCTTAAATCCTTCAGGGAAAAAAGGAGGGGTGCAGATTACTTAATGAGCTAATTCTTCCATTGAAGAAATGGCTCAGACAGTCAGGGCTACTCTTAGGCTCACCATTACATTTGTGTTTGCTTTTCCTTAAAATTAACTTCATTATGTTCCTGAGTGGTGGATGCCAACACGTTTATCTGCAGGGAATTACAATTCTGGGCTGAAAGGAAGCTCCCTCTTGGACGCCTTGCAAGACCCATCAAAGAACCTGATGGAAATTGAGCCTGTCATTAATGAGACAAGGCAATTTGGCGCAGAGAAAACAATCTTCTAAAATGACTATGTTAGCAACCTCATTGGACTCCCTCCCTGAAACAGAGTAGGGATCAGTTCCCAGAGGGCAGAGGCCATGTGGTTACACATTTATATGCTCTCTGGTACTGAACACAGTGCATAGACTCAGTGGGGGCCCAGAGATGTCTATGAGATGGACTCTTCAGGATGGATGTGTGATTTGTGAGCTAGAAAGAGGTGCAGAGAATAGAGCCAAAGAATAATAAATTAAGGTCTGAGGGTTTTCATCCCAGCTCTAGCCTGTAAGAGCATTTTATTCTTCTTTCTCATGGGTAAAGTTCTTTAGTGAAGAAAAGGACAAGTTAAATATCTTGTTTTTCGATAATCAATATAAAATCTGCCAGAGGTGGGTAAGCAAGCAAAACAGTTAAATCAATTTAGCAACAGAAGGGAGGTAGTCCAAATTCAAAACTGAGCATCCTAGCAAGGAGAAAAAAAAAAACAAAACAAAACATAGATCACTTCCCTTTGTAAAACGATCCCCTGGCTAACACAAGGTTGATTATGCTTAAGGGTTAAATGCATTACCAGCTAGCAAAAGACTCTCTGGAGAGAGAAAGGGGAAGCAAGAGAGGCCAACGCTTCAGAAGTAACTTATTTAATAAAAATCATCTCCCTCTCGCATTTCTGACACCACCAGCCAGTCACACCTTCCTGCCTCAGGTCACCAGACATGGCTTCGCAAATTCAGAGGAAATTATTGAAATCCATCATGGCTGAGTTTTCTGAACTAGTTATTACTCGCTGCTTTTTATCTTCCAAACGGTTCCTAAATTTAATTGCTTCGTTGTAATGGATTAACCTCTGAGGTCCACAGTAGCATTTATATTGTGTTCAAAGGGAAAGTTGCAGGTTCTGAGCTCATTTGTGGAGTAGGTTTCATCAGACCAAAACGTCCTTGCTCATTGCAGGGTGGCTCTGACTGCTGCTTATCTGCAGAGATCACACAGAAATCCAGGCAAGGAGTAACCCCAAAAGACTTTTATTTGACCTGGAGAAATCAGTGTACGTCCCCGAAGCTGATTTCAAGATAAAAGAGGAGTGGGCAATGACTCGGGTCAAAGGGCAGTGTCACTCTCCAAACAGATGTTAAAGTACTGGTTTTCAGGGAGGAGTAAACACAGGTCTTACTCTCCTGCCTCATTTATTCCTCTGCGTCTTCTGTCCAATTCCCATCAGCAAGCAAACAAGTTCTATTATCTCCCATCTATAAAAAGGTGCCTCTCTTGGCCCCAGAATCTTTGCTATACTTTTAAAACAAAATTCTTAAAAGTATCACCTATCCTCCCCTCTCTTTTGGCTCAAACATTGCTTATCAGTGACCAACAGTCTTCATGGAGTCAGATGCTATAGACACTTTTTTGGGTTCATCTTCATCAGTTCGGTAGTGGCATTTGATACAGTGGACAAGTCTCTGAGTTTTAAATACTGCTCCCTCCTAGATACTATGAAACCCATGCTCCCCGGCTCTTCCTTCTACCTCTCTGGCCATTCCTTTCCCAAGGCCCTTCACTGGGTCCACTCCTCTTCCTACGCTCTCAACGTCAGGGCTTTGTTTTCTTTTTCCCCTGAGCCCTCTTCTCAGTTCTATTCTTTCCTAGAATTTCTCACCTGGGCCCTATGGCTCTAAATGCCATTTATACACTGATAACTCTAACATGTACATTTCTAGCTTCTGACTTCTTTATTGAACTTCAGGCTAACATATTCATAGTTTATCTGACCCACAATGAAATCCTTGAGCATTCACCATCTCAAGAAATGACTCCTACCCCTCTCTACCTCCAACCCACTGGCCTTTCATGTTGAATCTACCTCCAAAGTATATCTCATTGGTTTCTGACACAGGGATTTGAGCCAAGGTCATTGTTCTGGGAGATAGCTTCTTGGGGTGTCTGGAAATCATGTTCAGTTTTCATATATGTGTTGGAATTGGAGAGGCAGATGTGGAGCAGATGTATCCATCTTGAGTTCGAGGCCTGTGAGTACAAAGTCTAGGAGACAAGCTTGGAGAGATTGGAAAGCTGCAGTGGTCACTATCCGTGGTGCATCCTCCCTCCTTCCTTCATTCAATCGATTTTTCCCACAAATTGTCACACAATACCTCCTGTATGCGCCAGACCCAGTCCTGGCAGCTGGGGACCTCAGATGGAGAACCAAGGGGACATAGCCCCTGCCCAGATGGCACTACAGGTGGAGGAAATAGATATTAACAAACACAGAAAAATGCCATATTTCTTTTTCTCTATGATATTATGGATTATAAGAAAGTTCTTCATCACAGGTATACATGGGTAAGATGCAGCCCAGTGCCTTAAAATATTGGAAAGGAAGAGAAGTTTCTTGGAATGCAAGAGACAAGACACATAATTGTATAACTGTGATATGTGCTATGACGAAAATGCACAAAGCATCATGAGAGAATGCACAAAGCATCATGGGAGAAGATCAAGGGGTGTAGGCAGGACTAATTTAGACTATGGGAGTCATGGGATCCTTCTTGAAGGAGTAATGGTCAAGGTTTCTCCTTCCTTGAAATTCCCTTTGTCTCGCATGTGACTTTGGGAGCCATAGGAGGTAGTTAGTTTTGACCTGGGAACATCTCCATCATATCTTTTACAAATTTCTTCTTAAACAACGTAAGGACTTTTGAACAGATTCTCTTCTCAAATATTTGAAAAGATACAGCATCAATTGATGATAAAGTAAGTGTAAGTTCTGTGTCCCAAGTCCAGTCCTGCCTTTAGTCTTCATCATGCTGGGCAGCTCCCTTCACAAGCATGGTCTGAACAACAAGCATGAGAGAGAAAAAAGACTACAAAATGTAAATGTCCACGTACACTATCAATAATCCTAAGAACAACAACAATGATAACAACTCAAGCCACACCAACCACATCCTCCTGGTATTGGCGGGTGATGACCTCTCAAACCCATTTCTCACTCATATAATGATCAGAAAAGCCCCAAGTGTGACTCTGCCTAAGCTTTTTCCTCCTTTCCCTTCAAACCCACATGGACTTTGAGGTAAATCTAATCCACATGTTTCCGATTCATTTACACTTAACTCATCAAAATGTTGTTTTCGAACAGCTATGTGATGGCCAAGAAGTCATTCTTAAAGCGCCTTTCTTAGAAATAGGATGTTGTGGTTTGCCAAGAGAAAAAAAGGCTGAGCCCCCAAAGGTTTAAATTTTACTTGAAACTAAGAAATGGTAAAGTTTGGGCCAAATTTGGCCTGATGCTTTCTCATTATTCCCAAGAACCTTTCTCCCCTAGGTGATTTTTCAACTCTTTCTTTAGTGTTGGACAGAGGGAAAATGCTTGGATTAGGCAGGATTGTTTGTCCAGGATTGCCTTTGAGATGAATTTGAACTAGAAAATAGGATGCGTTCAGAAAGGATGTTTTTCCGTCGGCTCATTTTCCCTCTCTTGAAATTCCCGTTACCGCCGTGGTTTACAGTAAGCCTCTTGTCAGCTAAATAGCAGCTCCTTGACTCACCCTGGGGTGCTCTCCCCTAGAGTCCAGCTACTCATGGTGCATGGAACCACTGCCTCTTTCTGCATTTCCCCCTCTCAATGAAAGCTCTGTGTCAAAGGTTTCAGTAAAACAAAAGTCCTGGAGCATGAAGAATTTCATGGCCCTGCAAAGAAACAGAAGATACGTTAGATCAGATTTAGGCTGATAAACTTACCAACTCTCCTTAGCTTAAGACTTTAATTGAAATGACCCTTGTAAGGAGGATGAAAAATAAATACTCATTCATGGTTTTGCTCTGGAATCCCATAAAACCTACACAAATACACTGCTTCTGGTTTACTGTAGCTTCCCAAGACACCCTGCCCAGATGGATTTGATTCTTGCCATTTGGAATTAAGACAAATCTTGAGAAGCCCTCACAAGCATAGAGACTCTGATCTTCCTCCACGTTTGTTTCTCTTTGGGCAGCTTCCAGACATGGGCCACTGGACACATGGTACACTAGCGAGATGAGTTTATGAATTCTCTCTGGTGATGGAGCAAACTGTGTAGTCTGGTGGCAGTAACTAGGACACAATAAATGTCCACAAATATATATATGTTGAGTTAATGTCTATCAACAAAACTCAGTGGGCCTACAGACCTAAAGAATAGGGAAGAAGAACCATATTCATACTTTGCAAAGCAAAAGAAGGAATTGACAAAGCAAGGAGAGAATGAAATGAGGAGAAAGGCACATAGAAGATGCCTAGGAAAGTCATTTTTCAACTCCAACTGTTGTCTTTTCTCTTGAGATTGTGTGTGTGTGTGTGTGTGTGTGTGTTCAGTCTCTCAGCTGAGTCTGACTCTTTGTGACCCAGTGGACTGTAGCCTGCCAGGCTCCTCCATCCATGGGATCTTTCCAGGCAAGAATATTGGAGTGGGTTGCCATTTCCTTCTCTAGGGGATCTTCTTGACCCAGGGATCGAACCCACATCTGTTTCGTCTCCTTCCCTGGCAGATGGATTCTTTACCACTGTGCCACCTGGGAAGAAGCCTGTATGCATATAAACGCTCAAAAGTCCTTTGATCTTCATTTGGAGAAAGATGCCATTTTTAAAGATGAAATTAAAAGTTATTATATTAAACTTAAAAAATGTACACACACATACATATGTACACACACACACACAGTGAAGTACTAATTAGCCCTGAAAAAGAAAATCCTGCCATTTGTGACAACGTGAATGGAACTTGAGGGCATTATGTTAAGTAAAACAAGACAGGGAAAAACAAATATGGTATGATGCTATTTATATGTGGAATCTAAAAAACAGACAAACGTCACCAAACTCATAGAAAAATTGATCAGATTTGTTGTTACCAGAAGTGGGAGGTAGCAGGTGGGGGAATTGGATGAAGGTGGTCAAAAGGTACACACGAGCAGTTATACGATACAGAGTACTGGAGATGTGATGTACAATGTGATTACTACAGTGAGTACTGCTCTATGCTGTCCTGGAAAGTTGCTGAGTGACTAGATCCTGAAAGTTCTCATCACACAAAAAGCTTTCTTCCTTCTTTTTGTATCCACGTGAGATGACGGATATTAACTAAATTTATTGTGGTAATCATTTTGCAATATATATGTAAGTCGAGACCTTACACTGTACAGTTTAAACTTATACAGTGCCATGTTAGTCGTATCTCAATAAAACTAAAAGATAAATAAATGCCAACAGTTAGAAAATTTTAAACAGACCTTTTTTTAAATTGAAGTGTAGTTGATTTACAATGTTGTGTTAGTTTCAGGTATATAACACAATGATTCCGTTTTATGCATATATATTTTTTTCAGATTCTTTTCTTGTATCAGCTCAGTTCAGTTCAGTCACTCAGTCATGTCTGACTCTTTGCAATCCCAGGCACTGCAGCCCACCAGGCTTCCCTGTCTATCACCAGCTCCCAGAGCTTGCTCAAACTCATGTTCATCAAGTAGGTGATGCCATCCAACAATCTCATCCTCTGTTGTCCCCTTCTCCTCCTGCCTTTAATCGTTCCCAGCTTCGGGGTCTTTTCCAATGAGTCCGTTCTTTGAATCAGGTGGCCCAAGTATCAGAGCTTCAGCTTCAGCATCAGTCGTTCCAATGAATATTTAGAACTGAGTTCTTTTAGGATAGACTGGTTTGATCTCCTTGCACTCCAAGGGACTCTCAAGAGTCTTCTCCAACACCACAGTTCAAAACCATCAATTCTTCAGCACTCAGCCTTGTTTATGGTCCAACTCTCACATCCATACGTGACTACTGGAAAAACTATAGCTTTGACTAGATGGACCTTTGTCATCAAAGTAATATCTCTGCCTTTTAATATGCTGTCTAGGTTGGTCATAGCTTTTCTTCCAAGAAGCAAGCATCTTTTAAGTTCATGGCTATAGACACCATCTGCAGTGATTTGGGAGCCCAATAAAATAAAATCTGTCACCGTTTCAGTTTGTCATAAAGTGGTGGGACTGGATACCATGATCTTAGTTTTTTGAGTATTGAGTTTTAAGCCAGCTTTTTCACTCTCCTCTTTCACTTCCATCAAGAGGCTCTTTAGTTCCTCTTCACTTTCTGCCATAATGGTGGTGTCATCTGCATATCTGAGGTTATTGATATTTCTCCTGGCAATCTTGATTCCAGCTTGTGTTTCATCCAGCCAGGCATTTTGGTGATGTACTCTCCGTATAAGCTAAATAAGCAGGCTGACAATATACAGTCTCGATGTACTCCTTTCCCAATTTGGAACCATCTGTTGTTCCATATCCAGTTCTAACTGTTGCTTCTTGACCCGCATACAGATTTATCAGGAGGCAGGTAAGGTGGTCTGATATTCACATCTCTTTAAGAATTTTTCAGTTTGTTGTGATCCATACAGTCAAAGGTTTTGATATAGTCAATAATGCAGAAATAGATGTTTTTCTGGAACTCTCTTGCTTTTTCTGTGATCCAGCCGATGTTGGCAATTTGATCTCTGGTTCCTCTGCCTTTTCCAAATCCACCTTGAACATCTGGAATTCCTCAGTTCACGTACTGTTAAGCCTCACTTGGAGAATTTTAAGCATTACTTTGCTAGCGTGTGAGATGAGTGCAATTGTGTGATAGTTTGAACATTCTTTGGCATTGCCTTTCTTTGGGATTGGAATGAAAGCTGATCTTTTCCAGTCCTGTGGCCACTGCTAAGTTTTCCAAGTTTGCTGGCATATTGAGTGCATCATTTTAACATCATTATCTTGAAATAGCTCAACTGGAATTTCATCACCTCCACTAGCTTTGTTCATCGTGATGCTTCCTAAGGCCCACTTGACTTCGGACTCCAGGATATCTGGCTCTAGGCGAGTGATCACACCATTGTGGTTATCTGGGTCATGAGATCTTTTTTGTACTGTTCTTCTGTGTATTCTTGCTACCTTTTCTTAGTATCTTATGCTTCTGTTAGGTCCATTTTTTTCTTGTATAGGTTTTTACAAATATTGAGTAGAGTTCCCTGTGCTATACAGTAGGTACTTGCTGGTTATCTATTTTATACATAACAGTGTGTATATAAACAGACATGTATTTTGTGGAAGATAAGAGTTTTTGTCTTTTACTGATATCAATAAATGGAGATGGGGCAAAATAAACAAAGCTAAGCTTAGTGATAAAAGTGTGAAATAAATATCAGTTCTTGAAATGGGACAAAAGTTTGAATAAAAACTTATCAATAAACTCTCATGAATTTTTATAAATTTGTGAATTCCTTATGGAATGTGATTAATATGATCAGAGCACATTCCTTATGAAATGTGGCTAATATAATCTCTATTAAAAATATATGCATACACATTGTTGGATAGCAGAAACCTAGACAACCCTGTAAAGCAATTATCCTCTAATTAAAGATAAATTTTAAAAATATATGTATATATACCTATATGTACGTACAAAAATGTACATATATATATATACACACATATATGCCCACACTTACATATACACACACACAAGTGCACCCCCATTGAAGAAATGCAGTGATTTATGCTATATATCTATTTATATAGCAAGATTTACTTGGGCTAACGGTATTAAAGAAGGAACAAGTATTTGGAGATTTAATTAATTAGAGGCATGCATTCATGTCAGCTCATTGTTTGAATCATATTTTTGGATAGTAGCAATCCAACCAGTCCATCGTAAAGAAAATCAGCCCTGAATATTCACTGGATGGACTGATGCTAAAGCTGGAACTCCAATCCTTTGGCCACCTGTTGTGAAGGACTGACTTAATTGAAAAGACCCTGATGCTGGGAGAGATTGAAAGCGAGAGGAGAAGGGGATGACAGAGGATGAGATGGTTGGATGGCATCACCAACTCAATGGACATGAGATTGAGTAAGCTGTAGGAGTTGGTGATGGACAGGGAAGCCTGGCATGCTGCAGTCCTTGGGGTCGCAAAGAATTGGACACGACTGAGTGCCTGAACTGAACTGAATGCTTCCATAGTTTAAACCACTTTATAGATTTATTTCCTAAAAGATACTCTTAAAATCACATTGACAAGTAATCATACTCAAGCTAAAAATTTCATAATAGAACTATAAATAGAACTCTAAATAATGCATGTGCAATCCGATTATAAAAAGTGTAGGGCCCAGAGCCTCTGCCACACCTCCTATTTCTTCGGAATTAATTGCTCACAGCATGTGGCTCAGAGCTCAGTGCCTTAACAGGTAATTGAAGAAAAGACTTGACTGTTAACCAATTTAAGTTAAGCCAAGTTAAGACTTTACCTGAGTTTCTTTCATGTACACACTCACACATACACACATGCACACACACACACACACACAACAGAGACAGTCACATCTGTAGTTAAATTAAAGCCTCATTTATCTGACATTGTTAGTACAATTCCCAAATAAATAAAGCTCACCCATTGAAAGTTATATATTTTAATTGGGATCAAAAAACCCTCTGAAAGAAAATATGCACTACTCAAACTTCTTAAACATGAAATTCTCAGCACAATATAAACTGTAAACAAAGAGTCATGATGGTTGTAATTATGAACATCAGCCATTTCGCTGGGCCTCAGACTTTACGGAGGACCTTGTAGCAATCCTCATGTTATTTATTATTTCTAAACTGCATTCTAAACAGCTGAGACAGGGAGGCCTCTCCACCTTCTTCAGTGCCATGCATCTGGAGGCAGACTTTGCCTTCTGAATAAAACGTGAGCACTGATCCCTGAAGACAATGGATGTTCTGCTTGGGAAAGATTCGGGTGTGGGGTTGAGTTTGAGATTGTATTAAATCATTTGGTGACAGTAGCCATCTCTCCCATTCGATTCTTTTTTTTTTTTTTTTGGCTATGCTGGGTCTTCGTCAAGGGCTTTCTCTGCTTACAGAGAGTGGAGGCTGCGGTCTGGCTGTGGTACACCTGCTTCTCGGTGCTGTGGCTTCTCTTGTTGTGGAGCATGGGCTCTAGGGTGCTTGGGCTCAGAAGTTGTGGCTCCTGGGCTCTAGAGCACAGGTTCAATAGTTGCCATGCACAGGCTTCATTGCTCTGTGGCATATGGGATCTTCCCAGACCAAGGATCGAACTGGTGACCCCTGCTTTGGCAGGCAGACCTCTGGACCACCAGGGAAGTCCCCCATTCAATTCTTAGGGAAATAAAAAAGCAGCTCTACCCAAGAGTAAAACACACTGAAAGTTAATATCCCCAAATAGAAGCCCTCTTTCTTTTGCTTTTCTGTGGGCTGTCTAGCCTGCTCCATGCAGGGTACCCCATATGGAAGCGCATGCCATGCCCAAGTAAGCAGAGTAAGAAGGTTGTTCTCCGATTTATGGGAGAGGACTGTTAAGCAAACAGCCCTGTGCAAAAGCAGGGAAACCCTAAAACCAAAGGTCATCCAATATGGAAGGAAAGTTGATTCCATAACAGGGAAGGATCAGGTGAATAAAGCAATCTATTGTTATTCACAGAGCAGAAGTGACATTTTAAAAAAAAAGTGTGATTAGTATCTACAGATAATTTTAAGATGATGATGCATTCGGAAATGGAAAACAGAGTGCAGCAAAAAAGAAGCCTTCAAAGAACAAGAAGGAAGAAAGAACAACAAAAACAACATTCTTGGAAATTTTAAAAATGTTTTTCAAAATAAGGCAGTCATATGAACAGAGCACAGGAGGTTAAAAACCAAGGTGGTTGCCTGGAATTTGTAACTGGCAAACATTCCATAATATAGGGCAATATGACAAAGAGATGGAAAATGTGATAGGAAAATTAAGAGACATGAAAGAAAAATCTACTAAATCCAGTCTTTGTCCAGTAAGGGTCTTAGAAGGAGAGAACAGAGACAAGGGAAGGAGAAAACAATCAAAGACAGGAGGGAGGGATAACTGCTCCCTGAGCAGAGGAATGATAAGAATCTCCAGATGGAAGGTGCCGGTAAAATCTTAGAAGAATGCCTAAAGAGATCCCACCTAAGGGTACGAGAGATTTCGGGATTTTGAAAAATAAAGAGGAAGGCTTAAAAGCTTCTGAGAGCAAAAGTAGCTCTTATAAGGGGGATTTGAATCAGAGTGACATCGGACTACAGTAGATACTGGAAGTCAATAAAGCAGTTAGAAACACACAGTTTGGAGACAAGAGGGGACCCAGAAAATGACCCTGTGTATTATCAAGTAGTCTCGTGGCTGATACTGTTAGTTTCTCGCCTAATATTAGTGGTATCTTCTTTGCTGACAGAAATCCATTTTCTTAGGAAGGGGGATATCAATATTGATGTTGCTGCTGTTGTTTAGTCACTAAGTCGTGTCCAACTCTTTGCAATCCCATGGACTGCAACATGCAAGGCTTTTCTGTCCTCCACTGTCTCCTGGAGTTTGCCCAAATTCATGTCCATTGAGCCAGTGATGCCATCCAACAACCTCATCCTCTGTCATCCCCTTCTCCTCCTGCCTTCAAACTTTTCCAGCCCCAGCATCAGGGTCTTTTCTAATCAGTAAGGTCTTCACACCAGGTAGCCAAAGTATTGGAGCTTCAGCTTCAGCATCAGTCCTTCCAATGACTATTTAGGACGATTTCCTTTAGGATTGACTGGTTTGATCTCTTTGCAGTCCAAGGGACTCTCAAGAGTCTTCTGCAACCCCACAGTTCAAAAGCATCAATACTTTGGTGCTCAGCCTTCTTTATGGTCCAACTCTCACATCCATACGTGACTACTGGAAAAATCATAGCTTTGACCAGACAGACTTTTGTTGGCAAAGTGATGTCTCTGCTTTTTAGTATGCTATCTAGGTTGGTCATAGCTTTCCTTCAAAGGAGCGAACATCTTTTAATGTCATGGCTGCAGTCACGGTCTGCAGAGATTTTGGAGTCAATATCAGTGTACCCAGATAAAATTAGTTACATCACTAGACTCTCGTGATGCTAAGAATGAGCACAGTATCCAATTCTGACCAATGAGAATAAGCAGAAGTTGATAATTGGAAGATCCTGGATGGATTTTTCCAGGGAGACAGAGTCAATAACCTGAGTTTTTGTCCATTTTTCCTTTTGCTCTTATCCCTGCCTGCTTCTCAGAATGTGGACTTGATGCTTGGAAGTTCACAACCATCTTGTGACCAAAAGGATCACAGTCTACACAAAGAAGGGGAGAAAGAGCCTGGATCCTTCATGAAAAATAAAATCATAAAAGTATTAAGAGAAATGTGGGAAAATTTTTAAAATAGTTTTGGAGGAGAGAGGACCATTCTAAGTACATGACAAGATGCAGAAGCCTTAAAAATAAAGATCAATATACTTGATAAATTAAATCTTTAAACTTACAGTATGGGGAAAAGAATCCCACCAAAATCAAATAATCAAAGAGAAACTGTGAAAATAACATAGCTGCAATTCATCCTAAAAAAGATCATATCTTCAGTATATCATGAAATCCCTACAAACTGGTATAGAAACAAAGACTTAACTCAAAGAGAAAAATACACTAAGGATAAGAACAGTTCACAGGTAAAATAACACTATTGCACTTCTATGAGAAGATGTTCAACTCATAAAAATTAATGTAAACTAAAACTATGGTGAAATACCATGTGTGTGTATCAGTCACTCAGTCACGTCTGACTCTGCAACCCATGGACTGTAGCCCGCCAGGTTCCTCTATCCATGGAATTCTCCAGGCAAGAATACTAGAGTGGGTTGCCACTTCCATCTTTAGGAAATCTTCCCAACTGAGAGATCGAACCCAGGTCTCCTACATTGCAAGCAGATGCTTTACGGTCTAAGCTACTAGGGAAGGCCCAAAATACCATGTAGATATAGATATACAGATATATAGATATATTTCTGTTCAAGCTCATATATTCATTAAATATTCTGGACAGATAAGTAGGAAAAATTCCCCTGGAGGGAGGAAGTGGATGACTAAGAAACAGTGATGGATGGAACACTTACTTTTCATTGTATACTTCCCTTTATAATTAAACTTTAAAAGAAAAAAACAGTTACTTTTTAAAAAAATTAGTTAATTAAGTTATGTTTGTTTTTTTCTGGTGGCTCTGTTCATGGCTGCACACAGGCTTTCTCCAGTTGCATAAGCAGGGCCTGCTCTTCTTACTCTTCATTGTAGAGCCCCGGCTTCTTGTGGTGCTGGCTTCTCTTGTTGCCGAGCACCAGCTCTAGGCTCTCAGTAGCTGCTGCTCCCAAGCCTTAGAGCACAGGCTCAATAGTTGCGGTACTTAGGCTGTGTTTATCCACAATATGTGGGATCTTCCTGGATCAGGGATCAAACCCGTGTCCCCTACATTGGCAGGCATATTCTTAATCACTGGACCACCAGGGAAGGCCTAAACATTGTATTTTGAGGTAATGATATAGGCATCCTTGGTAGCTCAGCTGACAATCCACCCACAATGCAGGAGACCTGGGTTCGATCCCTGAGTCAGGAAGATCCCGTGGAGAAGAGAATGGCTACACACTCCAGTTTTCTGGCCTGGAGAATTCCATGGACTGTATAGTCTGTGGGGTCGCAAAGAGTTGGACACAACTGAGCGACTTTCACTTTCATAGGTTCATAGGCAGTTTTACAAAATAATACAGAAATAATACAGAGATTCCTTACATCCTTTAGCCAAGGTCCCCCAGTGGTAACAATTTGCAAAAATCTAGTACATTATCACCAGAGAAGGCAATGGTGCCCCACTCCAGTACTCTTGCCTGGAAAATCCCATGGGCGGAGGAGCCTGGTGGGCTGCAGTCCATGGGGTCGCACAGAGTCGGACACGACGGAGCGACTTCCCTTTCACTTTTCACTTTCATGCGTTGGAGAAGGAAATGGCAACCCACTCCAGTGTTCTTGCCTGGAGAATCCCAGGGACGGCGGAGCCTGGTGGGCTGCCGTCTATGGGGTCACACAGAGTCGGACACGACTGAAGTGACTTAAGCAGTACATTATCACAACTGGAATATGGCGAGTGATACAGTCAAGACAGAACATTTTCATCACCACAGGATGCCTCATGCTACAGCTTTACAGCCGCATCCACTTCTCTCTCACCCACAATCCCTCCTGAGCCCCTAGCAACCACTCATGGACATTTCAAGAATGTCACACAAACAGAATCACATATTATGCAACTAACCTCTTTGAATTGGCTTTTTTGCTGGCATAGTTATCTGGAGATTCATCCAGGTTAGTGCATGTTTATCAATAGTTTGTTGCTTCTTAGGGCTGAGTAATTTCCATGGTACTGTTCTTGTCTTGTTGTCATTCTTAGGGGGAAAGCAGTCTTTCACCATTAAATATAATGTCAGCTGTAGCTGAGGTCCTTATTAAGGTGAGGAAGTCCCCTCTATTTCTATGTTTCTGAGAGTTTCCTTTGTCTTTGTTTTGTTTAGACTGTGCAGGCTGTTTGTCGCAAGGCTCAGGCTCTCTAATTGTGGCACACGGGCTTGCTTGCCTGGAGGCACATGGGATCTCCCCAGACCAGGGATCGAACCTGTGCCCTCTGCATTGGCAGGTGGAATCTCAACCCCTGGACCACCAGGGAAGTCCCTCTGAGAGTTTTTATCGTGCATGCGTGTTGGATTTTGTCAAGTGCTCTTTCTGAATCAATGGATATGATCATCTGATTTTTCTTCTTTAGCCCGTTAAATGTGGTGAATTACATTGATTTTGTTCTGAGTATCGAAACAGCTTTGTATCCCTGGGAGGTACCCATGACAAGGATTATTAATGCAAGTCAGTTGTGGTATCTTTGAGCCTCATCTAAGGTGTTCTTTCTCCGAGCTCCGCCATGCTTCCTCACCTGCGGGAGAGGTGGTCAAGGCTGGCTGCAGCGGACACCGATTCAGGCAAAGATCACCAGGCCATGGAGCTAGCAAATCTCACAGGGCAGCTGGCATGCCAAAGAAGAGAATATTGTGGGTGCATCAGACTGAATCAGGGAGGAGTAAGGAAGAGTGCCCACCATGCCAAGTTTGCCACCTGCAGAGCCCAGTGAGGTATCAGCCTTCAGCTGGCCAACAACTCCTACTTGCGAGCAATGTGGCTGATTAATTCTGATTAACTTTGCCCATAAACATGCAAAGCGTGAAGGGAGTATGCTTCCAGCTATCAGTGGAATGCTGTACTTGTCCTAAGACCCTCAGGTCAGCTTACTTTGCCTTGCTATTGTTCTAAGAATATATTCTGCATTTTTATTTGTGTGGAACCAATTGCCCTCAACAAATCCCAGACTTGGTCACATTCATCCAATGCTCAGTCATAAAAATCACCCACAGACCTTGAACATTGCTCATAGACTAGAGCGGTGCATCAGTAAGAGATGAAAATGTGGAGACTATTCCTTCAAAGTCTGTATAACATTTCAGCTGCCTGGAGAAAACAGGCAAGATTTTGTGTGGGGAGGATTGCTCTCTGCTCCTCAGACCCCCCAGGGAAGCCAGAAAATACAGGCAAATCTCCATTTAGAAACAGAGGCCATGTATAAACCCACTTCTTTCATGTGAGTCATCTAGAGAGGAATTTATATGTCTAGTCAAAGTGGAAAAACATGATCCAGCATTTTAGACTGAAAGGGCTCCATTTTTGGTCTATTTTTTTCTTCCCTAGATCAGTGTTTCACAAACATGTTTCATTATATCTCCCTCTAAGGTGTCTTGTAAGACATTTCTTTTCTAATGTCCCCTTGCTCCCATGAAGAGTGAATACCACAGATATAGAGTGTATCTGTATACTTTGATGGGTCAGATTAAGTTTGGGGGGACCAAAATCATCATAATATCTAATTCTCTCCCAACCAATTCTTCCCCCTAAGGAGCAATTTTGCCTTGTTAAGGATGCGTATTTAGATACAGGAGTATCTAGATTCTTCACCAAAGTGGAAGAAAGGAATATTCTTTTTTTTTAATGGAAATTTCATTTATTTATTTTATTTTGGGCTGTGCTGGATCTTCCTTGCGGAGCGAGGGCTTTCTCTAGTTGTGACAAGTAGGGACTACTCTTCATTGTGGTGTGCGGCTTCTCGTTGGGGTGGTTTCTTTTGTTGAGGAGCGCAGGCTTTAGACACGTGGACTTCAGTAGCCGCAGCTTGTACGCTCAGTAGCTGTGGCACATGGGCTTCATTGCCCCACAGCATGTGGGATCTTCCCTGACCAGGGATTGAACTCGTGTAACCTGCATTGGCAGGCAGATGTTTTAACACTGAGCCACCAGGGAACCCCCCAGAAAGGAATATTCTTAAACCATTTTTAAAGTTGCTCCCATATCCTGTCCTCAGAATTACAATGACAGTTATTCTCCTTTATCTGGATTCAAGTATACATACTTTAGTCCAGAATCAAGTAAAAAGAGATTTATTATAATTAAGGGGCTGTCAGGGAAGTCAGTTTCAGAAAGTCCTAAAAGACTGAGAAAGTCACCCTCAGGCAGCTATCTTCCCCTTCACCCACTAGATTCTAGGTAGAGACTCTCATCTGCTTTTGCCCAGGGCTCTGTCTTGTGCAAAATCCAAATGCCTAAATCCTTCATCCCCACAAACGTCCAATGTCCCTTCACTGTTATGTTAAGGACAAGGGGTAATGGAGGGTGAGTTATATGGCACCATTTCAATATCTGATGGCCAGAGTCAGATGCAATGTTTAAGTGGACCAGCTTAATTTAAGACATTATAAAAAAAACTAGCATGTCTTAGAGTCCAACAGATTTTTGGTACATGAACCGTGACATATTTATCTAGGGTGGTAACTGCAATGTAATAATGAAGTTGGGTAGCTGATTTACCCACATTAAAGGTTTCTTTGATTCATTTCTATTGGACTTGAACAACCATAACAATGATGTCAGGTAGCAGGAAATCTGAAGCTGTGTGGAAGACGCTCAGCGTGCCAGGGTAGCAAGGTTCGCCAGGGAAGACACTTGCTGGGTTTGAGGGCTTTCTAACAATCTCTCCAGTCCTATAAGGAGTCTCAACTCACTGGGAGATAAACCTGAAATAGTTTGATTAGTTGAGTATCTGCTACCAACTGGGCTCTGAGGACCTGCCCTTTCTTCTGGATGCCTCACTGATAACCATAGCTGAGATGGCAACATGCCTTTCCCATTACCTTTCATGATCAAAGCGATCTCTTTTCAGCTCTTAAGAGTCAGTGCTGTCAGTTTAAAATCTCCAGTTCCATATTCAAGGGGAACATTTCTCTTTCCACCTTCTGGACTTTGGAGTAGGCTATGCTGGGAGCTCAACTGGCTTAGCCAGAGGGAGGGAAAGTGAGACTCAGGCTGCTCTTACACCCTTTCTCCTTCCTCCTCTACACTCTCATTTGGAGCTGGAGAGCACAGGATTAGAGGTATGTATCTTCTTATGTGGCCACTCATAGTGAGCTTTCACGCTGTCCCTGACTTCACCTTTGTTGGTCCTCACTGCCGACTTGGCTCATTATCTATGAATTCAAAATGGTCAGGTTGGTAGTTCCAACAGCCTTGCTGATAAAGGGCTCAATTTAGAGATGCTCCGCTAGGCATAGCTGATCTCTTGGGAGACTAAACCACCTCTTTCACTTGTTCTCCAGCCAATGGCTTCACCTAGTTGCACTGATATTTCAGAGCAACTTTTTCTACTTGCTGGACTTACTTTCATGAGACTATAGGAAAACTTATGAGTGATTCTCTTGAGATCTCCATCCTTTGACTTCAGAAAGTTAAACCTCCTTGGGAAGGGAAAAGGAGGATGGTTTGAGAGGCTCACAGCACTCACTCAAGTAGGAAGTCTCATTCCACCCCCAGTTGCCCTCTTCTACTGGGAGGAGAGATGGATGGACAGCAGCAGAGGCCATGCCTCTTGGCAAGCCCAATGGGAGTGCCTGATCCATTAGTGATGTGAAAACAGGATCTCACTCCCCCACTACATGGATCTTTCCAAGTCCCTCAGGTTTTTTTCCCTCCACGGTGATAGCTTGCAAATATGGCTTTGGGTTGCTATATTAACAGATTTGGCTACCTGACCTCAACTCTATTGCTCAGTTCCAACTACCTCAATCTCTGAGTTTCAGTGCATATTTTCAAAAGAGGGAGTCTGGCTCTGCCTTGGACAGATGTTCACTACTGGTTCAACCTAACGTGAACAGAAGAACGGGTAAAAACACATCTTCATAGTCCTACTCATTCATCAGGTCTAGGTTGGAATTACGATGTCCTCACATCCATCAAACTGAGACATTCGGAAGAGCAAGAGATGGGACCAACAATTCTTCACTGACAATAAAAATGGGATTATACTGAGCAAACCAATAAATACACTCATCCTACCCAGAGGAAATTTCAAAGAAGGAATAGTGGGTAGACAGGTGTCCCAGGTACATTTCTGATGTAGTGAGCCACAGAGTAGTCAGCAATCTCCTTGAGGGAAGAAAGTGTGTCTTGTACATTTCACACATTGGAATCTAACAAAGTGTCTGTCAGATAGGAGACACATAATGAATATCTGTAGCATAAATGAAAATTTAACAAGCTCCAATATCTCGGTGAAAAAAATATAGCTAATTTTAACACATGAACATGGAATCTTTTTTTCCTACAAGAGGGAAAATGTTCAAATTATTCTAAGAGATAATTTTATAGTCTTGTTGATCAAGTTGCCCATATAATGATGGAGAATTATGAAGCATGGGACATTGACCTTCTTGGAATTTAGCCTAAAACATAGCCTGCACCAAAGCAGCATCTTTTCTTTCATTTACGACATTTGTGATTCTTAAGTCTCTTCGGAATTTCAGTCCTTATATTGGGTTATATTGGCAATCTTACTTCAGGAATTTAGGCAGAAATGCAGTTTCCCTCCATCATGGTTGGACACTCCCAGCTGCAGGATAATAAAGCAAATCAGGAAGATGGAATATGGCTGGAGCTGGCAGAGTGAAAGATACAGAAAAGAGAAGTAAGAGAGTAAAAGGCAAGAAAGATACCCATAGACCAGAGAGAACTGGGAATAAGTTCTGTACATCATCTCCGGTCAGTTCCAGGTAAGTGGTACATCCCAGTGCCTCTGAAAACACACCAACTCCCAGCTACCTTCCTTCTCAGGAACTATCAGCTCCTCTCCCATGTAGAACTTCTTTAGGCATCTGCAGCCCATCCATACACCCATCTAAAGTCATCTCCAAGAACAACATCTTTGGAACCAGCAGAAGCACCCACAAGCAGCTAGACTGACCACCCTCCTGCCCCTTCTGCACCCAAAAAATCAGAGGGCACTTTCCTTACAGCTCTGTTAATATGGCCTTGGTCCTCTAGCTCTGTTCTGGAAGGCATCTCTGAGTCTGGAGACCCTAACAAAAATAAAACCTATCAAGTTTGTGAAAAGAAACTTTATTGCAGAGTAAGATCATTATCTTATTATTCTATTTTAGATGAATTTATATTTAATGATTTTAGATTTTTTCCTATTTTTTGGCTGTGCTGCATGGCAAGTGGGATCTTAGTTCCCCAACCAGGAATCAAACTCACACCTTGGAAGCCTGGGGTCTTAACCACTGGACCGCCAGGAAGTCCCTAAAAGGAAAAAACCCTGATACTGGAAAAGAATGAGGGCAGGAGGAGAAGGGGACAACAGAGGATGAGATGGTTATGTGGCATCACTGACTCAGTGGACATGCTGCTGCTGCTGCTAAGTCGCTTTAGTCGTGTCCAACTCTGTGCGACCCCAGAGACGGCAGCCCACCAGGCTCCCCTGTCCCTGGGATTCTCCAGACAAGAACACTGGAGTGGGTTGCCATTTCCTTCTCCAATGCATGAAAGTAAAAAGTGGAAGTGAAGTCACATGAGCTTGAGTAAACTCTGGGAGATGGTGGAGGACACGGAAGACTGGCATGCTGCAGTCCATGGGGATGTAAGGAGTTGGGCCCAACTTAGCGACTGAACAAGTGAAGTATAGGGACTGAACAACAAGAACAAAAATGAGAAGTGACTTGTGTAACAAGAGAAAGAGAAGAGATAAAGGGAAAAAAACTACTCAAAAATACTACTCCACCTCCTCATCTCTCCTTTCATATTTTGACACTACAAACCTATTTAAATTATCATAGATGCTGTATTTTGTTGATTCTTATCCTTATAAATGTTTAAGTTGCTTTATCTCTTTTCCTTTTAAAACTATATGCATGCATGTGCACTCAGTCGCGTCTGACTCTTTGTGACTCTGTGGAACGTAACCCACCAGGCTCCTCCATCCATGGGATTTTCCAGGCAAGAATACTGGTGTAGGTTGCCATTTCCTACTCCAGGGGATCTTCCTGACCCAGGGATCGAACTCGAATCTCCTGCCTCTCCTGCATTGTCAGGCGGATTCTTTACCACTGCGCCACGTGGGAAGAACAAGACTATATACTTTTAATTAAGCCATTGACTAGGCAATGTCCATTTCTTTGGGAGGAAAGCTCCCCACCTTCACCCTCCAATCTTGTTCTGTGGGAGAAGCTCTAATGCCAGGCATTTCCCCGCTCTGGGTGGCTGAATCACAGACAAAAAGCCTCAGAGTATTTAACTTGGCTTTAGAGAGTCTCCTTGCAAGCTTGAACTTAATGAGGACAGGAAAATTATTACAGAGGTGTTCTTGATGGCGTCCAGAATGAAAGCACATTTGCTATTGGTCAGTGACAACATGGTATACCTCACTCTGTCGCTGCCAACTTCAGGCTCCTGGAATTTCCCCAAGGCCTGGTTGTCTCAAAAACCCAATAAACAGTCCAGGTTGTTTACTGGAGAGGGGCTCTGCCTCTCCCCCACCTCTCACCATTGCCCTGGGTGGCCTGACCACCCTTGCTTTCAGGTTGGAAAATGGTAAATTGAGGGCCACATTTACACACTGCACTGAATTATCACTTGTAGGAAGAGAACAGAGAGAAAGTGAGCCTCAAGAAATCAGTTAATCTGGGAATGAGAATGTGAATGCATGTATAACATAAGGAAAATAGAAGGGTTAGAGGTTTTCTTGCCTTTTTAAGACTTCAGAATGTTTTGTGATGGTTTATGCCGATTAGATGTCACATTTTAGATCACAGGTTGACCACTCCTGGCCTATGGGCTAGATCTGACCAGTCATCTGTTTTGCTTTGCTTTTTATGGTCCACACATGTCTTCAGAGGTTTTCTTTTTTAAATTTATTTTTTATTTTTTTATTGGAGTATAGTTCACTTACAATGTTGTGTAATTTTCTCCTCTACAGCCAAGTGAATTAGCCATACTTATACATCCACTCTCTTTTGGACCCTAGCCATCTGTTTTTATAAATAAAGTTTTATTGAAACACAGCCACACACACTTATTTACATTTTGCCTATGAGTGCTCTTGTGCTGCAAGGCTGAGTTGAGTATGAAGAGACCATATGTGTCCATATGCATCCATAAAAGCTAAAATATTTACTATCTGGCCCTTTACAGAAAAAATTTACCAGCTCTTGATTTAGACCAATATGGAAGTACAGTCTCATTTTCCTAATTTAACAGGAGGACATTTATATATCAATGCAAACTAGAACCTAGGACCCTCCCTCGTAACTTATGATCACGTCATTGATTTTCTGCAATGTGGATGTGGATGTGGATGTGGATGTGGATGTGAAGCATCCTTTCAGTGGATGTGAAGAGAAGCATCTCCCCTCCATGCCTGCCAGGTGTGAGACTTTGGGCCAATTCTTTAAGTTCCTACATGCCTGTTTTCTCATCTGTGTGGGAGAATGGCAATTGGACCTCGCTCATAAGATTATAATGAAATTATGTGAGAGAATGTGAACATGAACGTGTTAGTTGCTCAGTTGTGTCCGACTCTTTGTAATCCCAAGGACTATAGCCCTCCAGGCTCCTCTGTCCGTAGGATTTTCTAGGCAAGAATACTGGAATGAGTTGCCAGTCTCTTCTCCAAGGGATCTTTCTGACCCAGGAATTGAATCCAGGTCTCCTGCACTGTAGACGGATTCCTTACCATGTGAGCTACCAGGGAAGCCACTGTGAAGGAATACACCTTTTGTATTCATGTCCAGACAAGTCAAGGATAGTGCCTGGCCATCATGTAGCCTCCGTCTACATCAGCTCTTGAGTGGTCCCTTTTTATTGCTGAGTCATCCCGGAACATCCAAAGTCCATGAGACACACGTTTCTAAGAAAAAAGGAAATAAGAGAACATGGAAAAGAGGTAGTCACCCACTGGCAATTTGTTTACTTTTTTAAGATTTTTTTTATTAATGTGGACCATTTTTAAAGTCTTTATTGAATTTGTTACAATATTGCTCTTTTTTGCATTTTGGTTCTTTGGCCCCAAGGCATGTGGGATCTTATATCCCTGATCAGGGATAGAATTTATGTCCCCTACATTGGAAAGCAAAGTCTTAACCACTGGACTCCCAGGGACGTTCCCACCCATTGGCAATTTAGCTAGATCTAAGTTCCTACCCCTTACTTTTTTTTTTTTTCTTAGAATCATTCACAACAATCCATGACTGGTTGTTCTAGGACACAGCCAACAGAATGGCTCCTATAAAATCCAAATGGACAGTGGATGAGAATGACAATACTTCTTTGCACTGTTGAGTTGAGTTTAGTCTCTCAGTCCTGTCCGACTCTTTGAGACCCCATGAACTGCAGCACGCCAGGCCTCCGTGTCCATCACCAACTCCCAGAGTTCACTCAAACTCATGTCCATTGAATCGGTGATGCCATCCAACCATCTCATCCCTGTTGTCCCCTTCTCCTCCTTCCCCCAGTCCCTCCCAGCATCAGGGTCTTTTCCAATGAGTTAGTTCTTTGCATCAGGTGGCCAAAGTATTGGAGTTTCAGCTTCAGCATCAGTCCTTCCAATGAATAATCAGGATGGACTGGTTCGATCTCCTTGCTGTCCAAGGGACTCACAAGAGTCTTCTCCAACACCACAGTTCAAAAGCCCCAATTCTTCTGCACTCAGCTTTCTTTATATTCCAACTCTACATCCACATATGACTACTGGAAAACTGAAATCCACTCAATTCACTGTCTCTGCAGATACAGCTGTGGCAACTCTCTCTCATGATCTAGTGGGCTCCTGTTCCTTGGATATGCTCAGCACCCAGCTCTCTTCAAAGGGCTCTCTACGTGTACCCATCTATGTGCCATGGAGTCAAGATGCACAGGATCTGGGCTGACCTAGGCTTGCAAACAGGAAAGCTAATCAAGTCATTGCCCCAAGGGAGTCCAAAGAGCACGTAAGTCATTTGCCTCAAGCCCCCAGCTCTGGTTGCCCTTCAACAGAATGGCTGAATCAATTAGTCTAATTAAATGAGGTGGAAAATTACTCCTGCAAATAAGTTGCCATGAAAGGCAAGTCTTAATTTGGCCTAAGGGAAAGCAAACAGTTCGCCCCTGTGTCTTGCCAGAGAGTCTATGAATGGGGAATAATTGGCAATTTATGTGTGTGTGTGTGTTTAAGGCCATGGTACGAATATGTTTTTGTTGACAAGCAGCTGAGGCTTTCCCTGGTATAAAGAGGGTTCTAATTAAAGGATAGTCTAATTGTGTATGTTGGCTGAAATGCTGCATGTGTACTCTGGCTGCACACATGGGGCCTGGGACCCGACCCACTGCGGGGAGCTGGGGCTGGGGCCAACATTGACCCCAGGAAGCAAGACCTCACATCAGCCCAATCAGCCTCTGCCTCCTTCTTGAGGGACATTTCCCAGCTCAGCACACCATGCAGAGAGAGTCCGAGGATTCTACTGAAAGCATCCTAGAAAGATAAGCTATGGAATTGGAAAGTAAAATTAAAAAGGGTGCCTTCTTGGCTCAGACGGTAAAGCATTTGCCTACAATGCGGGGGACCTGGGTTTGATCTCTGGAGTAGGAAATGGCAACCCACTTCAGTACTCTTGCCTGGAAAATCCCATGGATAGAGGAGCCTGGTAGGCTACAGTCCATGGGGTCACAAACAGTTGGACTTGACTGAGCAACTTCACTTTCACTTTCATCCCATGGAATCCCATTAAGAATGATGCTGGAGAAGTGTTATTTCTGAGTATATTGAAATTACAAGGAAATTATAAGGAAAAACAAACAAACAAAACAGCTGCATGATGATCTATGTCAGTGTGGATGTAGCCATCCGGCTCATCCATCCACAACCCAGCACCCAACCTCTGGGATCATTCCAGCACAGCTCCCTCACCTGCCCCCAACCCTCTGCACGGGAGACTCTGAGACCTCTGCGAAGCTCAGGGGCTGTAGGTCCTTGGGATCCTCAGAAAGGGGTATCTACAAACACAGCCTAGCTCTCTTTTGCCCATATTGGCCCTCTTGGGCACTGTAACTTTGATATTCTTTTCTAGGGTGGAGGAAGTGGGGGGGAGAAAAAGAAAGCAAAATGTCTTTTTTGGATGTCTTTCTCAAAGATCTCTTCCCCAACAGAGAAGAAGTCTTGAAAGGAAGAAGGATATGAGGGAGAAAATTTCTACTCTAGCAGAAGCCTAGTTACCTATAGCCTGTAGTTACTATAGTAGCCTATAGTTACTCAGGTAACTGAAAAGTTAAAATATTAATATAATCACAGGATGTGATCTTCTCCCAGCACCCTCTTCTAGGGGACTGGAAGGACCCAGAGAAGTGTGGTTCTGAGCCTGACAGGGAGGGATGTGGGATTCTCAATCAGCTCGGCTTCCTCCTCCTCATCCTTCCTTCACCCCCATTTTCCTGGTCCCTCGCATACAATGTGACCCTTGTGCATTTCTAGACCATGGGCTGTATCTTACAGGCTCCTTTCATCAAGCTGGGATGATAAAGGATTAGCTAATAACCCAGAATGGGGAAGCATCGATAGATCTAAGGCTCCCTTAGAACAGTGGGCTTGCAGTGATGGAGAGACCCAACAATCTTGTGGATGACCTAGGAGTAGGGCTGCATGCCTTGCAGATACAAAGAAAACCAGTCTCAGTCTCTCTTATGCCATGACAGGGCTCAGGTTCTGAGATATTATGTGTAAGAAGCAGTGTAGCTTGGGGTTAAGAGCAAGTTCCCACTAAACGCCCATTTTTTGCTCGGTAGCGTGTATCCATCAATCCCAATCTCCCAATTCATCCCGGCCCCTCCCTTGGCCCCTGCCTTGTCTACATGTCATCTCTACATCTACTTCTGCATCTCTCTTCCTGACCTGCAAATGAATTAATCTGTACCAGTTTTCTAAATTTCAAATATATGCTTTAATAGACGATATTTGTTTTCCCTCTTGCTCACTTAAAGTTCTGAAAGGATACATTAAAATATAATGTCTAGCTATTGAAGATACAGAAAAATGAGCATCCGTTCTGAAAACAGGCAACAGGAAGGAGGGAGAAAGAATGAGGGGAACGTGCTGACTCCAGCTCCATACGTGCCATGTGCTGTCTTTTAAAGACATTGTCTCACTTAAGCCTCTTCCTATGGAACCTATGGAACCAACCATCTGAAGAAGGGCATTTTAAAGAGCCCTCTTGCTAAAGCTCAGAAGCTATGTCATTAAATGTTTCATTTTTATCTGTAACCCTCAGCCCATCTGGGACCCTCACCCCTATCTCTGAGCATATTCCACTCTCAAACTCCATTTCACTCCTAAGATGAGGCTCAGAGATGGACAAGAGGCAAGCTAATGTCTTCCTTCTAAGCAACTTGATCATTTTTTAAAAGCTAATCATTTGGGGACTTTCTTTGAGTGTGGTAAAATGTAGTGTGAATGTCAAAATCTCTACCTCGGCCATCAGAGTGGAAGTGAAAGTCGCTCAGTCATTTCCGACTCTTTGCGACCCCAGGGACTATACAGTCCATGAATTCTCCACGCCAGATTACTCGAGTGGGTAGCCTTTCCCCTCTCCAGGGGATCTTCCTGACCCAGGAATTGAACTGGGGTCTCCTGCAGTTGCAGGAGGATTCTTTACCAATTGAGCAATAGCTTCCCTGATAAGGGAAGCCTTTCAGCCATCAAAGCGCTGAGTCAATTAGCCATGGCACCCACCATCATCCCTCATACAGATGAGGGCTCAGAGAGCTTCACTATCTGGTCCACTTACTGAGCTACACAGTGCTGGAGCCAGGGTTTCAAAGTAATATGTGTTGCTTTGTTTGAGTACATGGCCTCCCACTCCACCACACTGCATCCCCCCATCCCAGAGGCACCCCTCATCCATCTGTGCGCCCACAGCCTGGGCCAGGATGCAGATTTTCTTTCATGTCCAGAATCATGAACCAGCTTGAATCAGTCCCTAGCACCTCCTGCCTTAACTGTGCATGTCCCAGTAGCTTATTGTATGGCACTGGTTTAAAATAGGTCTGTTCAAAAAATTAATCTTGTGAAACGAGAAAAAAAATTCAAAAAAGATGCTATAAGAAAAAGCTTCCTTTTCTGACAGGTGCCATTTTGCTCAAACTCCCATGGATTTAAAGTGGACCAGGGGCTTCCCCGGTGGCTCAGTGGTAAAGAATCCACTTGCCAATGCAGGAGACATGAGATTGATCCCTGATCTGGGAAGATCCCGCATGTCATGGAGCAACTAAACCCATGCACCAAAGCTATTCAGCCTGTGCTCTAGAGCTGGGGAGCCACAACTACCGAGCCCAGGTTCTGCAGCTACTGAAGCCCATGCACCCTAGAACCTTGCTTGGCAGCAAGAGAAGTCCCTGCAATGACAAGGCCATGTACTGCAACTCGAGTAGCCTGTGCTTACCGCAACTAGAGAAAGCCACACAAAGCAATAAAGGCCCAGCACAGCCATAAATATTAATAAATTAAGAAATAAAATTATAAAAATTAAAGTGGACCAAGGCTGCTTCTTTTGGAATAACACAAGGATCAGGTGACTGGATCTGTGGTGCCAGTCTCTATTTTTCACTTACTTTGAAAGTGTTCAAATAATGTGAGCATGGTCAGGTGTTTAGAGGTTGGAGACGCTGTGGATCTTGTGAACAGCAAGATCTGGCAAGGAGTGTCTGCCAAGGGCCTGAACGGGACCTCGAGAACATCCTCGGGCTGTAGTTTTCATGAGGGCTTGTTGGACTCAGATTCCCGCTAAAGTACTATTTCTTTCCCTTGCTGCTTGTTGATGAAGTTTTCCTTTGAAACCTAAACGCATGAAGCAACTGATCCTTCCAACCAAACTCAAGAAGAGGGCCATAATGAACTAGAACTGACTCTCTTTTCAACTTTTTAGAAATGGGAAAGGGGTGGCAAGAACTTTTATCTTATTTTGTCAAAGGACATCAAGCTTCCATGATTCATCATTTTCTCATTTGATGCACATACAGGAGACTGAACAGAGTGGGTAGATATCTCTTTGTTCTAGCCCCAAGGTTACTCAGAGACAAAACGATTCTACCGCTTTCTCTACCCCTTCAAGTCTGACAAACATTGATTGTCTCTCATTTCTCACGTCTGTCAATAGATTTTTTATTTGAAACGTGTCCTAGTTGGAAAATGAATAAGTGTTTTTGGAAAGAAATAATATCGGCTGCCATTTACAAAGGTTTCTCATCTGTCCTAGGTTAAGACCTAAGTAGCCAGGAAATCAACCCTGAATATTCATTGAAAGGACTGATGCTGAAGCTCTAATACAACAGCAGACTCATTGGGAAAGACCCTGATGCCAGGAAGGATTGAAGGCAAAAGGACAAGAGGGCGGCAGAGGATGAGATGCTTGGATGGCATCACTGATTCAATGGACATGAACTTGGCTGAACTCCGGGAGATGATGGGAGACAGGGAGGCCTGAATTGCTGCAGTTAAAGGGATCGCAAAGAGTCAGACATGACTGGGTGACTGAACAACAGCAACAAAGCCAGAGGTTTGGAGGAAAGCGGGGGAAATGGGCTGACTGAAGCCCCTTCTCTGAATGCAGAGCATCTTTGGGTCCACTGTGCTCTGACTGTGACACAGGCTTATGGGCTTTGTCATCCAGAGACGCATCTGCCCAAGAGTCTGGAGGAAGCTGAAGTCCTCACCCACCCTGGTGATCAGCAAGACAGCGACAGGCAAAAACAAAAACAGATACAAAAAATACAGTTTTAAGCCAGAAAACAGCCCTGCTCCTAAGACAGCAAGGATTCCACACCCATGTCTACACCTTCCCCACACCGCAGAATAAGTCAAGATCCCCAACAGCGTATTCACGCCCCATCCCCAGTGTCATCCCTGGAAAGCAGCCCCCCATCAGTAGCCCCTCCTTGAGGCTCCTAAACGGGGACTCTCACTCCAGGAAACCAGTGGGAGCCCCAAGAAGCAAGGGCTTTTCCCACATAGCATTTTGCGGTCCCTTGAAACCTCTGCGTCTCTGCTAGATCTGTAAGGCTCCATGGAGTTGGGTTGGAGCCAAGCTGGGATTAAGTGGAAATGTAGAAGTTTTCCGAATAAGCAGTTTCCTACTATTAGCAACTTCGCACCTCCAGTGAAGGCTCAACTTCCCCCCACTCCCTTTCTTAGCCAAGAAGTATATGGAATAATTCTGTTGTGTGAGATAAATTGTGTGTGCGTGCATGTGTGTGTAGCAGGCCACATATGTGTCTGCACCTCTCTACATAAGAACTGCATGGCCATATCCTCACACCCCCTGCACTGCAGAGTTGGCCAAGTCCCAAAGAAAACATGCATTTTGGATGTCTGTGTAAGTGCTTTCAGTGTGTGTGCAGGTGTATGTATGCATTGTGTGTGTGTGTGTGTACAAACACAGATGCATATATATGTATATATAAATATATATATCCTTTCTCTCTTTGTTGATTCTCTTCCCAAAATTTCATGAAATCTGATAACCATTCTTTTCCATTCCTATCTACATCCAGTTTTCTGGTTTGTCTGCTTCAAATACCACAAAACAAAGGTTAACTTTTTTAACAGCCTCCATCATAGGACCTAGAGCTGCTGTTTCCACATCCTTGCCGGCCTTGACCTCGCTGGGCTATCTCCCACCAGAATCCCCCAGACACATGCCATCAACCAGCATACACGGCCAGGCATCTCAAGTGCTCCTTCTGGGTTGTGTTATAAATTTTGGCTGAGACATTGACACATGTCAACATGTTACTTTCAGTGACGTGTTTGTCTTTTCTTTGTTAGCTTGGTCCAAGGCCTTGAATCCATTTGGAGAAGCGACATTTCCAAGCCTAAGCAGAAGTCTTCTAATCTGCTTCATGGATTTTGGGGTTTCTCCATGCCTCCCCTCCTCCTTCCTTCGGTCTCCCTCCCCACTTATTTTTCTTAGAAACCCAAGTGAAAAGAATATTTGGTGATCAAAGGGAATTCAACTGGCAGGGCATGAAGGAAACAAACCAATGAGCTCCCGGTGACCTCTGTCTTTGGTTGGAGCTTGATGAGATCCATCCTCGGTACCCACGTTTGCTGCCTCTGGGGGGATCGCAGCCGTGTCTCCTGCTTTTCATCTGAGAGCTACAGTTCTTTTTTTTTTTTTTTAATCTTTTCAATGACAACAGTGGTCTATGGTGAGGTTTTAACCCTGCTTTGTCAAGTCTCTTCTCTCCTTGGTCATTATTCAAAAGATCTTTGATCTTTTTGAAGTCAGATTCCAGGGTACCTGCAACGTTTCTTCCAGGAGTTTTGAGAGCTCCAAAGCCATTTCCCTTTGCCCAGGGGACCTGCTTCTCTGCTCACTTCCTTTTGCCCTTGAGAGAGTAATTTCCTTTGAGGGTGGTTTGATTAGCTGCTGTGGGTAAGGAGGAGTCAGATCAGTTTGGCTCAAAGACATGGTATATGAAAAGTGGCCTAAAAGTGAAGATGTGTTACACATTCCTCAGGGCCAGCTGAAGGTGGCCAGCAGGAAGCTGGTTTACAGCAAAAGAAACATGGTTTTATTGCCTCTTTCTTTAAAGAAATGCTGCTTGGGCTTTGAACAACTAATATTCATATAAAGCTTGAATACACATCTTAATCATCAACCTTAAATCTAAATCAGTTTTGGCTGTCCCAGAAATCCATTCACAAAGGATAAAGATTTATCCCCATTAGTATAGCATAAAGAATTAGTCACAGACTCTTAAAAAAAAAAAAAAGCTATAGCAGGAGACAGCATGTGAGAATGAAAGGGGCAATTAAACCAGAAGTCAGACAACTGGATTCTAACGCCAAGACTGCTTCTGTATGACCGTGGGCAACTTATTTAATGACCTTAAGGTTTAATTTTCTCATCTGTAAAAAGGGAGGGGGTAGATTTAAACCTCTGAATTTCTATGGTTTTCAAATATGTTCTGAGCAAGCAAGCCATATTAGAATAAGCACATATTCTCCTAAGGTGACTACTTTGAAGGAAAAATATATTTATTTGGATATACAAGTTCTGGTGTTTGTTAAAAAAAAAAAAGATTTTTATTGCTTTATAGTCACACCTCGTATATTCCAGCTTCTGTTAGAAGCCTTTTATGACTCTGTCATTCATAAATTTGTCTAAACTCTTTTTTAATCCATTTACATTTCCTGTCTGTACTGCCTCTCAGGGTAATGAGTTCCATAACTTTATTACGTGCTAGGAGAGTATTATTTCCTTGTTTTCCCTAACTTACCTCAAGCTTCCAAGCTGCCTGCTTGCCCGAGTATTTCAGAATTAGGTGAAAAAGTTCATCCATCGTATTTGCTTTATAAACTTGAGTTAAAATCATTTTGGGCTGCTTCATAAAGCAGCAGGCCACCCTATACCGTTCCCCAAATCGTAATAATTACTTGTACAATAAATGTAGGTGCTGATGCTGTAAGAAAGCCTTAGCTTCAAATGGCTGAGAGTCAGGAGAGCCTGGAGGCCTAAAGCTTAGGCTCCAGAGTCAGACAAACCTAGATTCCGATTCCAGCTCTGCTATTTGCCTTGTGGTCTTTCTGAACCCCATTTCCTCACCTGGAAAAGAGAAAACAGTCCCTACAATAGAAGTTGTTGTAGAGCTGACAAATATAATTTTTGGAATGTGCTCAACACAAAGCCAGGGACATTGTAAACATCTCCCCAAATCTAGTGGTTGGTTTGGTGATCATTAATGGGTGCCGTGACACTGCTGCTGCTGCTAAGTCGCTTCAGTCGCGTCCGACTCTGTGCGACCCCATAGACGGCAGCCCACCAGGCTCCGCCGCCCCTGGGATTCTCCAGGCAAGAACGCTGGAGTGGGTTGCCATTGCCTTCTCCAATGCATGAAAGTGAAACGTGAAAGTGAAGTCGCTCAGTCGTGTCCGACTCTGAGTGACCCCATGGACGGCAGCCCCAGGCTCCTCCGTCCATGGGATTTGCCAGGCAAGAGTATTGGAGTAGGGTGCCGTTGCCTTCTCTGGCCATGACACTAGATAGACTTTAATGGGCGAGGTGTTCTAGAATCATGGCTTGTACCAAGAGCAGGGCCTAAATAAGTGGTTGATGAGCAATAATCTAAGTTTCAGCGCCTGAGATGATGGAAAGCATGGGTGGGAAGTGATGTGCTAGACACGTCCGAGTGGGTAGAGTTTTGAAGGGAGATCTTTGGCAACAGATAAAGAGGTGATGTGATCTCAGCTTGAACTAAAGTGGTATCTGATCATGGGCAATCAACATTGACAAGGGGTAGAGGATATTTTAAACCAAAGAAGGCAGGGGAAGCCAATAGTCTCTTTCCAAATCAATGGCCTGTGTGTCTCACAGAACAGAAATTCAATTTCTAGGTCTTATTAACAGTCTGGATGACTGTAATTCAAAGCTATCTCTAAGTCTAGGTTCCCTTGTGCACAGAAGGGAATCAGTCTAGTTCACTGACTTACAAGCCCTGTTCTTTAGAACCTGTATTAAGGAAGAGAGATAGGAATGAGGATAGGATACTAGTCCTTCAATCCAAGTGGCTCCCCTTCTAAGTTCCTAAATTGACTCATAAAGAAAAATTGCATAGGGCCAAAATCACTCTTTAAAAAACCCTTAATCACTCCAATGTATACTGTGATAAGTTTAAAGGAATCAAAACCAAGTGAAGAAAAGCAAAGTCACCTCTTCTATCTCATGCTCACTCAGGTTTGCCATCACTGAGCCAAGAGGTAGGTGAGTTCTCTTTCTTCTCTCACACACACGCATACATCCATATGGTTAAATACATGTATGAACTAAAGCTATTGCAATGGACTTCCCTAGAAGATTTATAATTTGGTTTGTATAAAGGTTTGCTAAGCTATAAAGAACATAACTGACACCACTAGATTAGATGCTGAAGTGCCTTCCACTCTACAGAATGGGATTCCAACCAAAAGACTGTAAGCATTGGCTCCAGGATTCTTATTAGAGAGATTTGGAGAGAATCCATAAGAGGAAATTGGGACAATTTATTTGCACACCTAATCAGACAACCAACAGGTGTGGGAAGTGGATGGAAAATAAGCCAAAATACGTAAGCATTTTTGCAAGAGTCTTGGAAGCCTAACAGCAACAACAACAAAAAAAGAACACTTGGCATCCAGTAGATCTATAACCCAACTGGGGCCTCTGCAAGAAACTGGTTACAAGAAAGGAATGCAGAAGACTCCACTGGTTATCCTCTGAAGACATGATCCCAATGTGTATTCAGGGCCAAAATGACCAATAAAATTCCAGGCACATCATCAGCATGATTGCTTTTTCAAAAATACATAAATACTTTATCCAACTCCTGAATACAAGCATGGTGCAACTCAAATAAGGTAATTCACATTGCTCTCATTCTTCCACCTCAGAAAGACATACTGAGCTGGGCAAGGCAACTCAGGAAACAAAGAGAGATAAAATAGAGCAAAAGAAGCAAGAGGAAGAGAGGGAGGGAAAAAACAGACTGAAGCATTTCAAAGAGTGGGTTTACAGTGATAAAAGATTCTTTAGTAGAGACTATTTGGAAGGGATGTTACCAATATCCACATACTACCGACAAAATTACAAAAGAGAAAACAAGGTGGCCGTGGTCTTTACCTTCCCCTCCCCCGCCATTCGTAGGGCCTTAGAGAAAGGAGCATGAGGACTAACAAAAAGCATACTCCATCCAATAAAGCAATGTATATTTAAAGGATATCTCACAGGTATAGTGCTCACATTTACCCATAGGAAATGCATGGAACTGGTTATTTCACCAGGAGAATTCAACAGATGTTATAAAGAATTCAAGAAAGCTTAGAAAAAAGATATAGCTAAATTTGGGAATTTGATTTAAGGAGAATGTAGCTCTTCATATGTCTTTGGCCAAAGAACAGACCATTTTTTATAGAATGTGTTATGTCTTCAACCGGGAGCATGATTCTGGAGAATACTGCTCAAGTGTTTCCACATTTCCCCATTAGTTTTCTAGTCCCTAAAGCCAAGGACCAGCTCTTATACTCCTTCATGTCCCTCTAAAACTCCTGTCAATCATGCTACCTTGTACAGAGTCAGCAATCATTTATATTTGCTGAAACAGACTTAATTGCATTGACTCTTTGCAGGAGCTGGTAAATATCATCTCTCTACAAGCCTTCTTGGTAATTTCAATGTTCCCTGGATCCATAAGATCAATCCCTAATAATCTTTACATTTCTTGTCATTTGGAAAATACTTATTTTGTATGTTTTTAAATTTTCCTTGGAAGTTCCAATTTATTGGGTTTCCCAAGCATTCCATCTAATACTCCTTTTTATAAAAGTATGCAATTTGAATAACATCAGAATAGATGCAGCTTTAGTCTACTGTGGTACTAGGAAATAGCCAGTGTCAATCAATTTCAAAACAAACCTCAGGGTTAGTGCATCCAAACACAATGGCAGTCAATCAGCAGTTTTCTTCAGAGCATGACTGTTAGTGCTGAGCCTGTGAAGGAAAGGAATATCTGTGAGGTCTCAGGGTTTGTCATCATGCTCTTGGAGGAGCAATCAACCCAAATGTAGGGCTTCCCTGGGGGCTCAGGGGTAAGGATCCATCTGCCAATGCAGGAGACATGGGTTTGATCCCTAGATCAGGAAGATCCGCTGGAGAAGGAAATGGCAATCCATTCAAGTATTCTTGCCTAGAAACTCCCATGGACAGAAGAGTCTGTCAAGCCATGCGGTCGCAAAACAGTTGGACACGACTTGGCTACTGAAATAACAACCTGGTTCTAAGAGATGCAAAGTCTAAGACCAGTCATATCATGAAAGCACCTGTGGCTTCAGGTGAATGATTTATCCCCCCTGAGCCTCATTTTCATCATCTGTAAAATGCAGAGGTTACTGTCTCAGATCATAATTTGATCTCAGCCTGGAATTTGATCCTTTTTAATTAAGGAAAACACTGTTTCCATAAAATGATATTTTGATCTCTATATTTGAGAATACAGATTCTCTAACTTACTTTAACTTAATTATGGGTCCATAACATATTTGGAGACCTGGAAAAGACTGTGTGTATGTGTGTGTGCACACACGTGTGAGCATGGGTGCACATGTGTATGTGGTGGGGAAAGTGAGAAGGGTTGTATAGGGCAAGAGATTAAGAATAAACTCCTAGGGTTCTAGATGAACTCCTTGGGTTCTAGATGAAAACTATTTTTTTCTCTGTGATGTGACCACACTTCATGTATTTCCATTTATACATTTATCAAGGAGACAATCCTCCAGGAAGAAACATTTTTTTCTGAAAATCTTCTTAAGATCCATATTTTACTGCACTCTAGAATGAAAAACTCCTGGAGAGTAGATACTTTGGGCCTCAGTCCTGGAATGGTTCAAGAAGTGGAAAAGAAGAGTCCTGTGTGAAAAGAATGGATCTAAAAGAGCTGTGGTCATGGAGAAGGATTAGATGCCTTGCTGGAAAAGTCAGAGAGGTGAGTCTCATTCATGACAGCTTCAAATCCACAAGAAGACAGAAGCCTGCCCCAGAAGATTCTACAATCATCCCAGAATTCCAGTTCTTTACCAGCACATAGAATAGACATTGGTGAATGACGTACCACACAGCACTTTACTAATGGGCCAAGATAAAGAAAATGACAGGAAAGGGCATGCTTTTCAAAGGTTCATGGATCAGCATGGCTAACGATTGGCTCCTGACAAACACTATGAAGAGTGTTTGTAAATAAATAAAATAGAAATAAAAGCTCTTGTTGTTCAAAAGCTACGTGAACTAGAGACTGCCACAGACATCTTGGAATGCTTTCAGCAATGTTATCTATAAGATTTCTCCATTCATATAAACAACAGGCCTGAGCTGTGACTGTGTCCTAATAAGAATGGATGGTGAAAGGTCTGGTGTACTTGCAGCCAACTTTGTAGGAACTGGAGACATGCTTTGCTCTGTGATGACAAGGAATATAACAAAATAGAATAAAAGGACTCTACCTACAAGAACACAGCAATCCAGTGGGTGAGGTAAATGATGCATGTGCCCAAAGTTAAACACCTCTCCAAGAGACACCCTCAGACAATATAAGAAAGAGCAAAAGACTAGTACAGACAGAATGTGTGATGAGCAAGAAGGATATGGATATAAGAAGGTCAGGGAAGTTTTCACAGAGAAGAGCTTTGAATTGTGGGCATGGAGGACACAGTGGAGACAAACAAAGAGACTTCCAAGAAACTGGAAAAGTAAATATGGCTAGGCACCAACACTGGGGAAGAATGAGCAGATCAGGCAGGATAACATGGAGAACCTACTTGGTGACAATATCATATGACTCTACAATGACTGGGTTGATCAGCTGGCTAGACTAAGCAACTCTGATTTTATCCTGATTCCCTGCTACTGCTGCTGCTGCTAAGTCGCGTCAGTCGTGTCTGACTCTGTGCGACCCCATAGATTCCCTAAGGGAGTCTAAAATTTTGATCATTGGTCCTTGCTCCATTGAGTCTCTGCTCCTTGTAACCATAGAAACACTATTCAAAGTTGCTCACATCACATGTAGTTTTAACAAATTTTCTTTCTAAGTTACAAGCACCCTTGCAAACTTGAAGAGGATCCTAGAATTGGAAGAAGTCTAAGAAGTTGCCAAATAAGTTTCTCATGAATGCAGACATTTTTCCTACAAGACTCTCAAGTGCAATGTATTCCCCAAGCTGAACCTAGGAGGAACTCAGGAAAGATTGAGGAGTAAGCCAATAAATTCAATCACTTCATAACCTTGGTCATTTGAATTTCACTTACAGGATTGGGCAACATTTATTTCTTAGAGTTCTTTCTTCCTTTGAGTTAATTGTGTCCTCCTATTTCTGCCACCCATGGGCTCTATTCTGTCATCCAAAGAAACATAAGAAGTTTACTCATTTTCCCATGCCCCTGCTCTTTTAATATTTGGAGACATTTGTTGAGTCTTAACCTTTTCATCTTCAATTAAACATCTCCAGTTCCTCCTTAGAGCTCAAAGTAACCAACTTGCTAATGTAAACAATGCTAGATTCTCTTGTATCTCTTAATTCATTGAGAAAAATGGGCTGCTGAGGGGGTTGGGTTATAAATTTTAGGGGGAGGTGTCACCCAGAGGCTACATCAGTGAGTGTTTGAACTTTTGCCATGCTTCCCTGGGATCTATGTTCTGTCTCCACTGCAGCTGAGACCACTTGGCCATTTTTTCGGAAGTCCTGACGCTTTCTCTCCCCCCACTGTTGTTGTTCAGCCACTCTTTGCAACTCCATGAACTACAGCAGGCCAGGCTTCCCTGTCCTCCACTACCCCCCAGAGTCTGCTCAGACTCATGTCCATTGGGTTGATGATGCCATCGAACCGTCTCATCCTCTTTTACCACCTTCTCCTCCTGCCCTCAATCTTTCCCAGCATCCGGGTCTTTTCCAATGAGTCAGCTCTTCTCATCAGATGGCCAAGGTATTGGAGCTTCAGCCTCAGTTCTTCCCATGAATATTCAGGGTTGATTTCCTTTAGGATTAACTAGTTTGATCTCCTTGCTGTCCAAGGGACTCTCAAGAGTCTTCTCTAGCACCACAGCTCAAAAGCATCAATTCTTTGGCACTTAGCCTTCTTTACAGTCCAATTCTCATATCCGTACATGACTTCCCCTCACTCCAAGCTCCCAAACTTCCCATGCTGTGGGGTCTATGTGACCTGTCATCCTCCCACTGCTTCCATTTCCATCAAATGGCGTCTTTCCAGGAAGGAGCTTTCTCATCATCCCACTGGCAGCTTTTACACTAGCCTGTCTACTCTAAATCACAGCCATTACCATTTAAGCCCACTTCCTCCAGCTTGGTCCCCAGCGCCTCAAGCAAGCAAAAGCAGCTGGTTCCTCATCCTCCATACCATAATCCTTCAAATCCTAGAAAGCCATCATTAAATCACAATTCCACCAATGTCACCACACCCCTAAGCTTCAGGGAATGCTAGGCTACAAACCAACGTTTCACCTTCTCAAGCAGAGGATCACAGTCAACATTTCTAAAAAGCAAAACAGAAAACACTCAAGTTCATCATACTTAATAAACATAAATAAAATTTCTAGAATTTGGGGGGTTTATATGCAGTGATAATTTTTTTAGTTATATACAAATATATTCTATATTTATCTATATAAATATTCTTCAGGCACTTCAATGTTAAATGCCTTTGAATTGTGGATTTTGGTCAAAAGAATTTGCTGAACAGTTTTTGTACATATTGACACATATATATAGTATATATGGTGTATATGCTCTACCATGTATAAAATACATAGCCAGTGGGAATGGGCTTCACTTGTAGCTCAGCTGGTAAAAAATCGCCTGCAATGTGGAGTCCTGGATTTGATCCCTGGGTTGGGAAGGTCCCCTGGAGAAGGGAAAGGCTACCCACTTCAGTATTCTGGCCTGAATGCTGGAGAATTCCTTGGACTGTATAGTCCATGGGGTCACAAAGAGTCGGACACAACTGAGCCACTTTCACGGTGGGAAACTGACACATAACACAGGGAGCTTGGCAGGGTGCTCTGTGATGACCTAGAGGGGTGGGATGGGGATCCGAGGGAGGCTCTGGAGGGATTATAGCTGATGCACATTGCTGTACAGCAGAAGCGTACACAACGTTGTAAAGCAATCATCCTCCAATTTAAAAAAGTATCCTACGATAAACCACAATGGAAAAAATATTTTAAAAGAATATGTATATTTATGACCAAATCACTTTGCAGTGTATGGAAATTAATAACATTGTAAATCAACTATACTTCAAAAAAATAGATAAATAAGAAAAAAAGAATTTGATAAATGCAATTTTCTACTAGCCCAAAGCTGTGGCTGGCCCCACTTAAGGGTTGTGTAATAAAAAGATGGATTCTGAAGGTAGACACCACATCTATCTTACTCACCTTGGCATCTTCACTCAGTATCTCCATGAAGTAGGAGTCTAATATTAACGAATATTTGCTAAATAAATGAAAACCACTCCCTGGCTGGGTGACCTCTGGGACTCCATCCTTTCATTTATAAAATGAGTTTTCAACACTTCTTGGTGAACTCTGAGTCCCCTCAAACCCTACCCAAAGCATCCATGACCATCTCTGGGTCCTGGAAAATATGTTTGCCATGACAAAGTTTGGTTCTGGTAACATCTTTCTTCCCCCAAACTCACACTGTGCAAATAACCACCTCTGGGTAGGAAGTGTAAGGATAAACTGGTGCTGAAAATGAGCTAAGCAAAAAAATTAAAAAATAAAGTAAATCCTGCCCAGTGGATGTCAGGCTGTGGTTTGTGTGAGATTAATGAAAGCCCCACATGGCATAATTGTGTTTACAGTGAGCTTATAGGAGTTTTCCCTCAAGGTAGGGAAAGGGGATCAGGTTAAACAAATTATTTAGCTTTTCCTGACCTGAACTGGCAACAACGATGGGGAGTAGGAGCTGAGGAATGGCCTTCCCAATCCTGCCTGGATTATGCTCACCTTGAGTTCCTCTGCAACTAGATGCTGGTCTTCCATCATGGAAAGGGATAAAGCCCCTAACTGTTTCCACTAAGCAAACAGTACTCTATCCAGTTGTATAGAAGTGACTTTCAGCTACTAGATAGCAAGTGACTGGTATTACAGGAATGAAAGGTCCTGCTTTTTGGAAGGAAAAAATGAAGCAAGTAAGCAAATCTGATTCCCTAGAAATGAAATCCTAAATTAAGTCAGAAAGAGAGAAACAAATATTAATGAGTGTATGTGGAATCTGAAAAATCGGTAAAGAAGATCTTATTTACAAAGCAGAAATAGAGACAGACGTAGAGAGCCAAAGTATGCATATCAACAGGTAAAGGGGAGATGGGATAAACTGGGAGATTGGGATTGACGTATATACACTATTGATACTATGTATTAAATAGGTAACTAATGAGAACCTACTGTTTAGGTCAATGCTCTGTGACCTAAACAGGAAGGAAATCCAAAAGAGAGGGAGTATGTGCGTACGTCTAGCTGATTCACTTGGCTGTACAGTAGAAGCTAACACAAGATTGTACAGCAGCTATGTGTGTGCGTGCTGCGTGGTCCTTCAGTCATGTCCAACTCTTTGCAACTCCATGGACGGTAGCCCTCAAGGCTCTTCTGTTCATGAGATTTCCCAGGCCAGAATACTGGAGTGGGTTGCCATGCCCTCCTCCAGGGGAGCTTCCCAACCCAGGTATTGAACCCACGTTTCCTGCGGCTTCTGCATTGCAGACGGGTTCTTTACCGCTGGCTTCCATGGTAGCTCAGCTGGTAAAGAATCCGCCTGCAATGTGGGAGTCCTGGGTTCGATCCCTGGGTTGGAAAGATCCCCTGGAGAAAGGAAGTGCTACCCACTCCAGTATTCTGGCCTGGAGAATTCCATGGACTATAGTCTATGAGGTCGCAAAGAGTCGGACATGACTGAGTGACTTTCACTTTCTTTACTGCTCAGCCACTGGAGAAGCCCAAAGCAGCTATACTTCCATAAAAAAAAAAAAAACAAAAAAAACCAAACTTAGAGTCCTGCTAACTTTATTGCTGTGATCCAGCTCTTCTTCCTGAAATGGAAACACTTCACGAAGTTACAAGCAACCCACATCAACAGGAGGGTGACCGGCAGTTCTGATAAGAAAACATCAATCCTATCTGAGTCTACACAGCACCCAAAATCTAGTTTGAGTGAACACTTCTCTGAATGGATTCAATGAATGATGTATTGCTGGGGCATGGTTGACTTCGGTCTAAAAGCAAATTAATTTTAACTACAGCTTGGGGGATATGAACATAATGTTGCTTAGTTTTATGGTGGTTTTTTTTTTTTCCAGTCAATCCATAGCCATTGCCAGTTTCTCTTTAGTCTCTGAAGATATTTTTAGGTATGAGACTGTACTAACAGGATGTATGTAATTTATTGGCAGAACTTTTGCTGTCAACCTGTCAGTCATTTCTGATTCCAAATTACACGGCCCAGCCCAGGTCTGGGATGCATTCACATTAAATGATTGGGGATCATTTATTTCAGAAATGATAGGTTGGAGAAAATGTGCTTTGCACATGAGAAATGAAATCCCACAGCACGTCAAGTTTCCTGTTTCCTTGAGATCCTTCTTTTTCCATTTAGTCTCTATTTTTGCTTTTTCTTCCTCTCACTTAAATTTCTTGAGAGGATCCAAATGCAGATCAGGAAACACCTAGCCACCCCCTCCCAGTCCTGGAGTTGCCTAAGACGACATTCCCAGGGGGAGAGGACTGAAGGAATTACCATCACAACTGACACTTTATATGGCCCTTGGGAGTCCAGCAAGCAAGGAGAGGGGTGTGAATACCCACTTTGCAGGCTCAGCTGGATTAGGTGAGTTGGCCAAGACAGTATCCCACCCAGAAGGGATGAGGATGCTGGAACATGACCGTGTGCTCTCGTGATGCTGAACGCTTTCCTCCCCACTGTTTGTGTTTCCTCCTGGTTCCTTTTACCCAGCACGGTATCTATATCAATGAGTCAAATCCCGTATCAGTCTGAGAAGCACAGCCTCTGTGAATGTCATGATGGACGGGATGCCTTCTGAGGGTAGGTCTTCCCATGGAGAAATTGGGTTACTAGGCTTCTATAAATCTTTTGCCTGCCATCAGCCGGGAAAGGAGGATAAAGGTAAAGTGGGAAAGGCTAAATCCAACAGGAAGGATATGCCTTGAAGCAAAATGATTTTCTTTAATAGAACTCCTCCATTGGGTGTCTATGCCTTACAATCAATCATAAAAACCTAAAAAGAGCAGGTCTCCTGTCTTGCAATATTTTTTCACTTAACTGGTGTGAAAATCATTTCACATCAACAGATATATATGCAAAGATTTAAAAATGGCTATGTATTATTCCATTGGGTGGCTAAAACATGAAATCTAACCAGCCTTCTGCAATTTGACCTTTAAGCTTCAAGGCCTTGCTTTTCCCCTTACTTCTTTTTTTCTTTCATCTTTTCCATATCTTAAATAGCAGTTTATTTCCATAAAATGAATTGCCAAATAATTCTTAGCTTATTTTAATCAAGTAAATGCAGAGACCAAATATACCCTCCTTCTGAAAAGATCCAAGAAGTACGTAACACTGAGTTTTACCAGAGGTAGCAAAACCACTACCCAACTTTCAAATATATAAAATGATCTTATCTATAACTTGTTCTGAAAGAGTTTGGTACATAATTTCCCCTTAAAAAACAGTAAGTGACATTCCCAGTAAAAACATCTTAGGAAAATTAAATACTTGCTCATTAAATAATATTGATTACTATAGTATATAGTATAGTTGGGCTTCCTCGAACCAGGTTCGATTCCTGGGTCGGGAAGATCCCCTGGAGAAGGAAATGGCAACCCACTCCAGTATTATTGCCTGGAGAATCCCATGGACAGAGGAGCCTGGCAGGCTACAGTCCATGGAGTCACAAAAGAGTCAGACATGGCTTAGCAACGAGAGAGAGAGAGAGAGATAGCTGATTAACAAAGTTATGTTAGTTTCAGTTCAGTTCAGTTCAGTCGCTCAGTCGTGTCCGACGCTTTGCGACTCCATAAATCGCAGCACGCCAGGCCTCCCTGTCCATCACCAACTCCCAGAGTTCACTCAGACTCACGTCCATCGAGTCAGTGATGCCATCCAGCCATCTCATCCTCTCTCATCCCCTTCTCCTCCTGCCCCCAATCCCTCCCAGCATCAGAGTCTTTTCCAATGAGTCAACTCTTCGCATGAGGTGGCCAAAGTACTGGAGTTTCAGCCTCAGCATCATTCCTTCCAAAGAAATCCCAGGGCTGATCTCCTTCAGAATGGACTGGTTGGATCTCCTTGCAGTGTACAGCAATTTATTTTTTGGCTGTGTTGGGTCTTGGTTGCTGCACAGGTTTTTCTCTAGTTGAGCGAGAATGGGGGCCACTCTCCAGGTGTGGCGCATGGGTTCTCATTGCAGTGGCTTCTCTTGTGGAGGAGTACGGGCTTCTACGGTGTGCAGGCTTCAGTAGTTGGGGCACGTGAGTTCAGTAGTTGTGGCTCACAGGCTCTGAAGCACAGGCTCAGTAGTTGTGGTACACAAGCTTAGTTGCTCTGCAGTGTGTGGGATCCTCCTGGACCAGGGATAGAACCCATGTCCCCTCCATTGGCAGGCAGACTCTTCACCACTGAGGCCACAGGAACACCCCAGGTTTACAGCAATTTGATTGGAATCAGAAACTGGCTTTTGATTAGAAGACAAAACTTGTGTATTTTCTTGTGAAACTGAAAAAGTGAAAGACTTAAAATGAAATGATTCAAAATAGTGGGGCATTTTATATATTCTTGGTGTTTATAATGTACTTGGACAAGGAACAGACTTCAGATGGATGAAAGAGAGCAGATGTCACAGCCTCTGTCCTGACCAGTGTAAGGACAGAGCTGCATGGTGCTGGTCCATTCTGCTGGCTTTGGACGAAGACTGCTCTTCTAAGAGCCAGATCTGAAAGCTCAGATACTAGTTATGCCTAATGAGGATAATTGGATCCCTCTTTCTCAAATCATAGGCTTGAGAAATTCCTTACTAAAGTGTTCCCTAAAATTAATTTTATTTTTAACTTTATTTTATAGCTAGAGCTCATGAAGCTCTGACTACTGAACTCAGGTAGCTGTGCTTTTCAGGGTGTTCGGGGTAGCAGGGGCAGCCCATATTTCTCTCTGAGTTTATTTTTCCCCAGTTGTTCCTCAGCCTTTGAATGGAATGGATTTTAAAGGCTTAGAGGGCTCCAGCAGCCACTTTAATTATTCCAGACAAATTGAATTTCCAGGAGTTAGAGTTATTTAGGAGGAAGAATGACAGGCAAAGGCCTGTGGTCTATGAGACAAAACCAAGGGGTCTGTGGGGTGTCAGCACAAGTCACTGCATGGCTGAGTCTGATGAAAAGTTCAGGCAACATGTTCTCCCTAAATTCTTAGATTATGTGACCCAGTTATCTCTGGGAGGACTTGAAGTTCTTTCCTAAAAGACTTAATCGCTTCGTAACTTGGAAATTCTCATTATTGTTGGACATAATTCTTTGAGGGGGAAAAAAAAAAAAAACCCCAGTCATTCCCTTTTGCCTTCTTTTAACTGCTGTAGGGCAAGAAGTTAACTCTACTTCTCCTTGGGCTTGGAAGCTCATAAAGAGAATGTTCTTAGCATGGAGCCTCTGTGAACCATCATAGCCTTGCTATCATTTTAAGTAATTCAATGGAGTTTAATAGCAAGGGTTTAATTCAACACACTGAATGGAATCCACCAGCCCAAGGCACCCTAGACTGACGATATTGCCGGAGACAATAGAAATTAATGAGTTTCCATCTTACTTCATTCAGACAACTAGCTGAATTTCTCTCCCTTGCCTGAGTTAGCCAACGCTCTGGTTCTCCTCTCTCTTGCTTCCTGATCACCTTGTACACCCCAGTGCCTTTGTGATGTGTGCACTTGGGCATATGGAAAAGCTCAGCTGACTGAAGATCCTGAAGGACTCTGGACGAGGGAATGAAGGTCAAACCGCAGAGAATTAGCCTAAAGCTCACTGTTAACTTATAGCCCACCGTTTCCATAGCAAAAGAGCAATTTTAATGCAAAAAAATTAGATGGAGACTCTGTAATATCACTTGTATCATGAAAATTGGGAGAGAAGAGTCTTCAAAGATGGGAGAGACCTGAGTGAATGAAACAGTCATGCTCACATTATAGGGAAGGGAAGTCCACTGGAAGACAAACCCCAGAGCCAAGGGAAAGGCAGCTTGTTGGAATCTTCCCTAGCTACCTTTTCAACCTCGGGGACCCCAGGGACCAACTGGATGGACAGTGAAGGGGGAATAAAGAGGTCATTGTTGTTGAGTTTGCAGTTGACCTTTCTTGACTTGTTTTAAGCTGATTTCACAGTCATAACAATGTTCATTTCACATTATCATAAAGTATTGAATACGAACTTGGGAAAGGAGCAGAGAGAACTAATTTAGGGCTGATGTCCCATAGCTAGGTTGGTCCAAGACTTTAACTTTTAGGGGACATCCCTTGAGGAATTTTAAGAAATGGACATGAGGAAAGAAACAAACAAACAAAAAAGGTATCCCTAAACTCATCCTTTGTCTATGTCTTGCATGCATGCTAAGACACTTCACTCGTGTCTGACTCTTTGAGACCCTATGGACTATAGCCCTCCAGGCTCCTTTGTCCATGGTATTCCCCAGGCAATAATACTGGAGTGGGTTGACATGCCCTCTCCAGGGGATCTTCCCAACCCAGGGATCACACCTGTGTCTCTTACATCTCCAGCGTTGGTAGGCGGGTTCTTTATCACTGAGCCACCTGGGAAGCCCGTCTATGTCTTAAGACATAAGAAAAGAGATACTGAAAGCTGTATCGTCAGAACTCTATTCATGCAACTCAACTTGGGAAAATGTCATCCTGTGAGAACCTGCTATATTTTGGAAATCTCCATTTGTCACGTGGCCCTAGAAAATAATTGTCATCCAGGTAGAATTTTATTTCTACAGTCTCCTGCTGCAATCCAGTTTTGTGACAAGTGTAGCTTCTATGTGAAGCTTAACTGCCTCTATGGATCTTTTTTTAAATAAATGCAAAAGAATATAAACTGGGAATATTGCCCACTAATATCTCATAACATACATTTTATTTTACTGATAGGACTTTTTTAATATTTAGTTATATAATGTTTAATTTATATTTTTATGCATATTTCAATAAATTTTCAATTTGGATAATATCCTGTATGCTTCTTTTTTCTTAGTGGTAGATATCCTTTACAAATTTAATTTGGTTTTGCATATATAATTACATACTTTAGAACTTTAGGTACTGAGCTTGCAACGTTATAATGCAATAAAGTGACTCAGAATAGAAAATCAAAAAGAGAAGTTCTAGGGACTTCCCTGGTGGTCCAGTGATTAAGACCACGCCTTCCAATGCAGGGGGTGTGGGTTCAATCCCTGGTCTGGGAGCTAAGATCCCACATACCTTGTTGCCAAAAAACCAAAACCATGAAACAGAAGCAGTATTGTAACAAATTCAATAAAGACTTTAAAACTGATCCCCATTAAAAAAAATTTTTACAAAAGAGAGCGGCTCTAAAATTTTTAATTGGGGAATATTGTTTTGTTAAATGCCTGCAATGTAAGAGTAAACACATTTGAAAACTAAATTTAGCTTGAAGCTCCCTTGCAGCCTTGGTGAAAATGGAAACATAGATTCTAATGAGACAAAGCCTTTCCCCAGGGCTGAAATACAATTGAAATATTACACAGAGCCCTCAAACTGAGACCTTAAAAATATAGTGGATTTCCTCATCTTGAGTTTTATATAAGACACAAAAATTGTTTTCAATATGGCCATACAATAAAATATGAGAGTACATTACCCATCAAGATGGACGGGAAACTTGAACATGGGGGCAAAATCCAGCACTTTTCGTGGCATTGGCCTGGTTGATAGTAATAACCCTTAACAGTGGAGGTAAGATTTCCCCAGGGAAAAATGAAAGTCCTAAGAACAGACCATATGTAACTATAGGAAGAAGCTCTCCACTCTGACACAGAGGATCTCTTACTCAAAAGGATAAGCATGACAACCCAGAGGTAACCTAATCTCATAAGTCATGTTCTAAAGTCACTCAATTCTCTGTTTTTAAACTCTTGCAGAAAAACCTTAAAACTGTAATTCTTTTCAAATGAATTTGGGGCATTTAAGGTTGTATTTTGTTAAATCAACACACCATATTATTTTGGTCAATTTCATCTACTAGAGAAAAAGCAAAGCAGTGAAACACTGACTTTGAATGGTGTAGATACCTCCAGAAAAGTAAAGCAATCAGAAAAAAAAAAAAAAGCCTTCTTTTGTATCTCTCTCTCCTCCATTGTACCAGAGCACCAGTTCCTAAGAATCTCAGATGCAGTAGAGAAATAATTATTAAAAAATTGAATTCTTGTCTACACAATGCCAAAACATCTAGTAAGTCTGGTTAAAAAAAAAAAAAAAAAGTCAATCCAGATGTTTGGCACTGTACAGACAAAACATCCAGATGACTGGCTGAACTTGCAAATAAACTGCTGAAATGGGCCAGATGTTCTGCCTTTAGGGCCTAGGGGTCCTTGGGGACACCAGCAGACACCAGCCAGTGTCCACTCTGGACCTTCACCACCTGCGTGCCTTCCTTGGAAACTGAAGTGGGTGTGTAATGGCAGGGTTTCAATTAAAATGGTCAACAACTGCTTTAGCAAAATCCAGCAAAAAGTACAAAAAAGGACGTAATGTGATATTTATCTGAAATCCATGTTTAGGGAAGTCACTGAGTCACAGCTATCTTGAGGCATTGTGGCTACATGTCTAAATATTCTCCCCCTATAGACTCTCTCTTTCAACCCAAGCTCTGGGTCACCCTTGCCCAACCCAGGGGACAGAGGGTTTTTCAACAGGCAACAGTTAAAACCTACAACATTCTTTTCCCCCATCATTTTGTCCCTTCCTTGATCTCTTCTTCATGGTTCCTGTTCTATCTTTTCTTTCTTTACAGGAGTGTGCAAAGCAGGAACTGGAAGCATCAGAATCAAGCCACGGGTTCTTCTGGTACAGCTCAGCCATGGGTAGCCCTGGGGGAAAGGCTCCATACCAGAGCTGGCAGGGCAAGCAGAGGGATGGAGGTAAGATGCTGAGGGTTGCTGCCTCCAGAAAGAAAAAGACCCACATGGCTGCCAGCCAGCCAGCCAGCAGAGGCTCCAGCAGCACGCAGGCAGCTATTAACTGACAGGGTGGGACAGAGCCACGGAAGCTGGTGTCCCCTCCAGCAAACTTGTCTAAAATGGTGCCTCGCAGGAAACTGAGGGCAGCAGAAAGGAAAGAGTCTCACCAACCACCATGTGATTACGGGCTCCCAACTGTATTTAGAAAACAGCTTTGGCTTCCGTCAGATCAGAAAGTTCCGAGATGCATTTAATCCGTGATCTAATTTTTGTTTTCAGAAAGGGGATCTGTTTTGTTTCATTTTTTTTAAAAAAGAAAGAAATCATTAAAAGATTTCCCTTGAGTCCATCTTTTCTGGAGTCTCCTTGCCTGGGAGACTTTTTACCACTCTGCAAAGAAAAGCTGGGATTGCTTTCTTCTCCTCCTCCAGGGGGACTTATTCAAAAGATCTTGCAACTGCCACTGGAGGAGGAGTTTCTGCGTCTCTCATCAGGATACAATTAATAGAACAAATGAAGTGATGTGGGAAAGAAAATAGAAAAAGGCAACGCTCCCAGTGTTCCTCGTGAGGCTGGCCCTGTACTCTCTGCTGGACTGATGGAAGTCAGAACAGCAAATCTGAATGTTGAAAGAACAGCAGCCACCCTCCCACCACCACCCCAAGACCCACAGGACACACCCTGATTTCACTCATATCAAAAGATGGTAGAGACAGATGGGACAATTTAAATACAAAAATAAAGAGTGTTTTTTTCCTCTCTTTGGATTAAGAAAAAAAAAAATCCCTTCTCCCATTTCTAACCACCTCCATCCTCTCCCCTCCCCTCGCCCCCTCCTCTCTCAGGGATTGGCTCTATTTAAAAAACTATATTTCTGCCCAGGCATTCAAAAATGCTGAGTGCCTCAAGCAAAGTAGTAGAATAAGCATGTTTCTTACTGCTTCTTGGCAACTCTGCGGCCCAAGACCTGCTTCCAATTAGGGATCATGTGGCTTCAGTTTAGTATTATCATGAAAATGAAATTACCACTTTAGAAAAGTCAAGTTATTTTGGAAGTGAAAACTGCAGGTCAGAGCCCACCAAAATTCCAAAAAATTTGCTCAAGAAACATCTTGTCGAAGGGTCAAACTGGCCTGGCTGATAAACATCCTGGGGTTAGTGATACGCACCTCTTCTCCGGCAGCACACCCATCACCCCCCCTCCCCCCGGCCTTAGGTCAAGTTCATTGTCCTTGGGAAAAAAAGCAGCCTGCTGATGGCGGATCCAAACTCTCTCTGCTTGCAGAGCAACAGCGCCGGCTTTTCGGATCCTCTGATGTACTTGAACCCATGGACCTCAACCAATCACCTGGCTGGGACATAGTTTACCTTAGCTGGCTTTTTCTCTACTGAGATTTCTATTCGCCACCCCCTCCTCCAATCCCTTCTCCCCAAACACAGGAGACTGTAAATTCCTGAGAGCAAGGGCCGTGTCTTTACTTTTTTGTAGCTTCATAAATTCTTAGAACAGGAAAGGACCAGGTCCAATCGCTTCAATTTAAAGATAAGGCCTATTAACTAGTTTCTGGCAGACACTGCTGAGGACTGAGGGCTCTGGCCACATCCAGGTCAGTCCTGAGCCCACAGTTTTCCTGACAGCCAGTTGTTGTTGCTGCTCAGTTGCCCAGCCTTGTCTGATTCTTTGCGACCCCATGGACTGCAGCAAGCCAGGCCACTCTGTCCCTCACCATCTCCCAAAGTTTGCCCAAGTTCCTGTCCATTTTATCAGTGATGCCATCCAGCCATCTTATCCTTACGGCCAGGATACCCTTCAAAAGTGCTTCAGACCAGACCCAGGAGACCTTGTATGGCTGCACAGCGGTTAAGACCCTTGATTCAGAAAGACTGAGTTCAAATACTAAGGCCATCACTGGCACCTAAGACAAATTGCTTTATCTGTTTTAGGCTTCAGTTACTCACATACTCCAGTACTCTGGCCTGGAGAATTCCATGGACAGAGGAGCCTGGTGGCCTACAGTTCATGGGGTCACGAAGAGTTGGACACAGCTGAGCACATACACGACCACAACTATTCGTGTGCAAAGTTGAGAAAATACAGTTTGCTGAGGATTAAAGAAGGTAATGTATGTATTTAGTCCCTGTATCTATTGTTAAGATGCACTATATAAATGGATATTGTTTTATTATCATGATTATTTGGCATGTTTGATGGAGCCCAAACAGAGGTATTCTTTTACAGAAAGCTCCAGCCTTTGTCATATGAAACGTGGGTTTATTTGGAGGAAATGGTCTGTATCGGCTTTTTGGAACCATCTCTGTTATTATGAAATTCCAGGAACTGGAATAAAATAACAAGGGGGTGGGAGAGAGGGTGAGTGGATTGTTCACAAAGCAACTGAAACCAACCAGCCAGGAGGTCACTAATCAAATGAGTCCCCCTCTGTGTGTCAGGCACTGTATCTGGCGCTGTAGGAAGTTTAGGCCATGTTAAACTTGGGGTCTGTCTTCAAACGCTCAAAGTCTACTTGGAGACCTAGAATTCATGGGCATAAAACTAAAATTCCAGCTGTGGGTAGTCTGTCTCGAGGAGTCTGTTGATCACAAATACTACAGAAGTTCAGGAGAAACGGTGATGTCTTCCAGGTGGCACAGGCAGCGAAAATGTCGCAGAGAAGGTGAAACTTACAGCAGGATTTGAAATTTTGCCATTTGTAGCAACATGGATGGATCGGAAGGCATCATGCTAAGTGAAATAAGTCACACAGACTTGATGACTTCACTTATATGTGGAATTTAAAAATACAACAAACTTGTGAATATAGCAAAAAAGAAACAGACTCATAGAGGACAAACTAGTGGCTCCCAGTAGGGAAAGGAAGGGGGATGGGACAAGATAAGAGGTGGGGGAGTGGCAGGTACAAGCTACTGGGTGTAAGATAGACTACAAGGATGTATTGTACGGCACTGGGAATATAACCAATATTTTGCAGTAACAGTAAATAGAAAGCAACCTTTAAAACTATAGAAAAATAAAATAAGATAAAGTAGCTTTTGAAAGACGAGGAAGACCCAGCTAGGTGGAGATGAGGGAAGACGTGTTCCTTTATATTAAAGGAAGAGTCTGTATGAAGCCCCTGATGTTGGAATTTCATGCTGTTTGAAGGCATGATCTGGCTGGCTAAAGTTAAATGTACATCTGTAGATTAAGGGAACATAAGATTAGAAGAGCCGCTTGAGCATGTACTAGGAAGAACTTTGAATGCTTTGCTTATTATGGAAACCTGTGACTGTGCCGAGTATGAGTCACCTTAGCATTGTACAGTGTACAACCTGAACAACTGTACCTAGCAGTCTGGCTGAATCTTTGGATGTCATCCTACAGATAGCTGTGAGGCACTGAAGATTTTGGAGTAAAATATCAGGCTCTGGTTTCTAAATATGTTGTTGAGGATATTGCACTCAACTTGAAGAGCTTTAGAACTGGGCATCACCAATTCCATGAAATAACTGACTACCAATTACGATTTGGGTGTGGAGAAGAAGAGAAGTCAACGTGCTTCAAAATCCTGGGTCTTGGCAATTCAGAGTCTCAGCATCTTTGGAGTTTAAAGAATCTTGTTCCAAGTGAACAATTTTTCAGAACTGACTAGGGGGGAGGGAATCAGAATCAAACATACTCCAACCATCCAAACTTGATTGTGGGCTCTTCTAAAATTCTCCTTATCTAATTCCAGAATGTCTGGAGGAGGTTAGAGGACAAGGGGCAGAATGAGGAGGTGGAGAGACAGCCATGGTGCTAACTCAACCTCCTCAGAGGCAGGAAATAAAGCAGCAGGTGGAAGAAGGGACCCAGTCAAAAATCTTCCATTCTCCTTTTCATTGTCTTTGAGAACAATTGTTCTATGACCTACATCAAAAAGAGAAGAAAATCCAGGATAGTGCCAAGAAAAACTCCCCTGGATGTAGCACAACTTTGAGCCTAACATGAGGTGGAGGGCAAGGGGCGGGAGAGGATTGCAAAAGAAAATAGCCATGTGTGGTCCTCCTCCCAAATGCTGGCAATTGATGGGTGAGTTTCTGTATCACAGGCTACTTTGAGTGCCTCCCAGCCCCGAGTCTCTAGTCAACTGCTCGGGGCAGACAGCCCCAGAGTATCCTGAGGTTCCAAGAGGCCCCCAACTCTGGGTTCCCCACGTCATAGCTCCTACTGACCGCCAGGGAAGACAGAAGCTCGAAGGAGAACAGAAATCTTCTGTGAGGCGGGAAAGGTGTGAAGCAGATGCCGGGAATGAGGGTTGCCGAGGGGATGGGAACAGATGCTGGGAGTTTCAGCCATCAACACCTACTTGTAGATTCGAGTTTGAGCCATCATTTGCAAATGCCTGTGTAAAATAATCCATCTCCCATGACCTCAATGAACATGACTTGGCTGACGGGGCAGAGCCTCCTGAGGAGGAAAAGCAGCTTGCCCGGATCTTCACAGAGAGCTGAAAAGATCCCAAGATGGGCCCCACGGCTTTAGGGCAGGAAGGCAAGATAGAGGTCAGGGACCCCATGGCCGCACCAAAGGAGACTTTCCTCCTGCTTGACCTCAGGAGGAAGAGACGTGCAGGGACAGCACGGGTGGCTGGCTCTCCTGCACACCCTCCGGGTCCCTGGGGAGCACTGGGGAGCACTTCCCCTGCTCCCTCCCCTATCCGCCACCCTGACACACCCAGAAGAGTCTCCCTCAGGGAGGGGGAGAGAGGCCCAGGCAAAGCCCAGCTGACCCCACAGCATCCCCTCCTGAGCTTTCCCAACCCAGGGCAGACACCTAATGGATGTGCCTGGGGCCCCCTGGAGGCCCCGGGCACGAAACCAGAATGGAAAAGAAAATGACTCGCAACTGTTGACAGGTAGCCCCTCATCTGCGGACTGCAAATGTTTGGGGGGAATGTGCAGACAAGCCATGTGGCCACCAGAGCCGGCTTCTGCCTGGCTGTCCTCCCACCAGCATGGCCACCAGGATGGCAGGGAGGATTAGCTGCATTTGGCCTTTTCCTGTCATTATTGCAAATGCTGCTTGGACCATCTCGAGATCAGGGCCTCGCATGGGACTGCAGAGCACCTCCAGGGCATTCAGTGTGCTATAAATTCAGGATAAGAAGATGCAGAGAAACCCCTCGCCTGTGGTCAGCACCACTCTTTGTGATGAACTGGACGTCCTTGACTTCCTGTCTTCTGCTGCTTTCTCTCTGCTGTCTTTTTCACCCACAGAAGATGCGTGTGTGTTGTTGCTGGTGTTGAGCCGTCCAGTCATGTCTGACTGTTCGGAACCCCATGGACTGCAGCACACCAGACCTCCCCGTCCCTCCTCATCTCCTGGAGCTTGCCCAAGTTCATTTTTCATTGCATGAGTGATGCCATCCAGCCATCTCATCCTCTGACATCCTCTTCTCCTTCTGCCCTCAATCTTTTCCAGCATCAGGGACTTTTCCAATGAGTCGTCTGTCCGCATCAGATGACCGAAACGCTGGAGCTTCAGCTTTAGCATCAGTCCTTCCAGTGAATATTCAGGGTTGATCTCCCTTAAGATTGACTGGTTTGATCATACACATATATGTATGTACGTGTACATGTTCATATATATCTATGTATGTGTACATATAGAATAGGTCCCTAGTGGTTCAGATGGTAAAGAATCTGCCTGCAATGCAGGGACCCAGGTAAATACCATAAAATATATGAAATATAGCGTAATATAATACAATGCAATAGATCCTTGGGATCAGCACAGAGGTCAGGATCCTTGAGACAGACTTTCTGGCAGGGGCCAGTTTTATCAGCCCCGCACTCTGAAAATCAGCTCAGAGCAGAGTCCACTCAAGATCTCTGGTCTACCACTATTTTCAGTGGAGAAACCAGGTGCATTTCCCTACAAGTGTTGCAAGGGTTCTCTAAGAGTAGACTCTTCTACTCAGTTCATGAAATCAGAAGCTTCCATGACAGTCACATCGACAAGTGTCCAAGGTGGGGCCAACAGTTGGTTACGCTGGAAGATGGGGAAGGGTCCCCTCTAAGCACCACAGGCCTGTCTGCCTCTTTTCCTGACTCCCTCCTCGCCTCACCTCTCCTGCTGGCCCACAGTGTTTGGAGAAGGAGCCAACGTCCCACCTATGCACTGTCCTGGCTCCACCCATGCCTCTAGATAGATAGCAGCAGGCACACCTCTCACTCTGTTAAGTGGCTGATGCCTCATCCTTTCGGTCTTCTATGTCACCAGACATGTAGAGATAAAATTCCAAGACAAGTGCTCCAATATCTCTGGGCATTCGAAACATCCACTGAGGCCATGAAATCTGAATCTGTGCATCTCCCAAGCTGTCACCACCGCCCAGAATCACCTCCTACTCTTCCTGGAGCTACTTCATCTCTGGCTAAACATGCCTGCTTCACATTCCCTCAAGGGGTCCTGCACTCATTCGTGCATCAGCCAATGTTTATTGAACATGCGTTACGTGCCAGCACCGCTGGTTCTAGATGCTGGGATAAGGTAGTAGGAGAAACTGCCAAAGTCCCAGCCCTCATGGGTCTTACAGTCAGGGGAAAAAGGAAATAAATATGTCATGTGTGAATACAGATGCTGTGCGTAAAACAGATAGCTAGTGGAAATCTGCTGTATACCACAGGGAGCTCAGCTTGGTGCTCTGTGAAGACCTAGAAGGGTGGATGGGGCTGGGTGGAAGGGAGGTCCAAGAGGGAGGCGATATACATAGCTGTACATATATGTACACATACAACTGATTCACTTCATTGTACAGCAGAAACTAACACGACATTGTAAAGCGACTATAGTCCAAGGGGAAAAAAAAGAAAGAAAATAAATATTTCATAATATGGCAGGGAGTGGTAAGGTCTAGAGTTGAAAACAGACCTACTTAAGAGGATTGAGAGTGAACTGGTTTGAGGGATTGGGTAGCATAGCAGATGGTGAGGTGCTGTTCAGGGGAGCCTCTCTGAAGGGGAGTCACGTGGCAGGAACTGAAGTGCAAGCAGAGAGTGTGCAGGGGGACATCTTCCACTTGTTAAAAAACCCTGGATTCCCCACGGCCATGGAAGGTGGTGATAAAAATTAGAGTGCCTCCTGTTACGTCAGCACTTAATCACTTATCACGCATGTGCATTACACTCACCACTTCATTTGCTTCTCACAACTCTCTGAGGTGTTATTTGCACTGTAAAAAAAGGCTGAAACAGAGTCTCAGAGAGGGAAAGGGACCTTCCCAAGGCCATTTAGAAAAACCAGTGACATGGCAAGATTAGAACCATAACATAATGCGATACAATGCAGTAGATCCTTGGGATCAGCACAGAGGTCAAGATCCTTGAGACAGACTTTCTGGCAGGGGCCAGTTTTATCAGCCCAGCACTCTGAAAATCAGCTCAGAGCAGAGTCCACTCAAGATATCCTAATTCCCACTCAAATACTCTTTGGGAGAATAGAACATGGTGGATGATCCTATTATTAGGCATAGTATACTCAAGTTTTCAGTCAGAGATACCAAGGGAAAATTTTAAGCAAAGATGAGCACAATAAAGGACAGAAATGGTATGGACCCAACAGAAGCAGAAGATATTAGAAGAGGTAGCAAGAATACACAGCAGAACTATGCAAAAAAGATCTTCATGATCCAAATAACCACAATGGTGTGATCCCCCACCCAGAGCCAGACATCCTGGAATTCAAAGTCAAGTGCCTTAGAAAGTTTCACTACAAACAAAACTAGTGGAGGTGATGGAGTTCCAATCAAGTATTTCAAGTCTTAAAAGATGCTGTTGTTAAAGTGCTGCACTCAATATGTCATCAAACTTGCAAAACTCAGCAGTGGCCACAAGACTGGAAAGGCCAGTTTTCATTCCAAACCCGAAGAAGGGCAATGCCAAAGAATGTTCAAACTACTACACAATTGTACTCATCTCACTTGCTAGCAAAGTAATGTTCAAAATTCTCCAAGCCAGGTTTCAACAGTATGTGAACCATGAACTTCCAGATGTTCAAGCTGGATTTAGAAAGGCAGAGGAACCAGAGATCAAATTTCCAATATCCGTTGGATCATCAAAAAAGCAAGAGGGTTCCAGAAAAATATCTACTTCTGCTTTATTGACTATGCCAAAGCCTTTGATTGTGTGGATCACAACAAACTGTGGAAAATTCTGACAGAGATGGAAATACCAGACCACCTTACCTGCCTCCTGAGAAATCTGTATGCAGGTCAAGAATCAACAGTTAGAACCAGACACAGAACAACAGACTGGTTCCAAATTGGGAAAGGAGTACGTCAAGGCTGTATATTGTCAGTTTGCTTATTTAACTTATATGGAGAGTACATCATGCAAGATGCTGGGCTGAATGAAGCACAAGCTGGAATCAAGATTGCTGGAAAAAATATCAATTACCTCAGATATGCAGATGACACCACCCTTATGGCAGAAAGCAAAGAACTAAAGAGCCTCTTGATGAAAGTGAAGAGGGATGTGAAAAAGTTGGCTTAAAACTCAACATTCAAAAAACAAAGATCATAGCATCTGGTCCCATCACTTCATGGGAAATAGATGGGGAAACAATGGAAATAGCAAGAGACTTTATTTTGAGGGGCTCCAAAATCACTGCAGATGGTGATTGCAGCCATGAAATTAAAAGACACTTGCTCCTTGGAAGGAAAGTTATGACCAACCTAGACAGCATAGTAAAAAGTAGAGACATTACTTTGCCAACAAAGGTCCTTCTAGTCAAAGCTATGGTTTTTCCAGTAGTCATGTATGAATGTGAGAACCGGACTGTAAAGAAAACTGAGTTCCAAAGAACTGATGCTTTTGAACTGTGCTGTTGGAGAAGACTCTTAAGAGTGCCATGTGATTTAAAGGAAATCAGTCCTGATATTCATTGGAAGGACTGATACTGAAGCTCTAATACTTTGGCCACTTGATGCGAAGAACTGACTCATTGGAAAAGACCTTGAACCTTGGAAAGATTGAAGGCAGGAGAAGAAGGAGATGACAGAGGATGAGATGGTTGGATGGCATCACTGACTCAATGGACATGAGTTTGAGCAAACTCCTGGTGTGCTGCAGTCCATGGGGTCACAAAGAGTCAGACACAACTGAGCAACTGAACAAAACTGAAGTCTTCAGTCAGAGAGACTTCCCTTCCCAGGTGGTCCAATAGCTACGTATCCACACTCCCAATGCAGGGGGCCAGACTTTGATCCCTAGTCAGGGAACTAGATCCTGCATAATGCAGCAATGATTGAAGATTCCACATACCTCAAGTAAGACCCAACAGAGCCAAATAAATAAATAAATGTATTTTTTAAAAAAGACTTCAATCAGAGATGCACACTCCAGACATATGCCTGTGTGTGTGCCGCCTCAATTCCCTTCCTCCTGGACCTAAAACATAGATACATGGTTACAAACAAGCAAACGAGTCCCTAAATCACTATAGGTATGCCACTCTTATTCCCTGGTGGGTTAGTGGTAAAAAAAAAAAAAAAAATCTGCCTGCCAATGCAAGAGATGCAGAAGGCACCAGTTTGATCCATGGGTCAAGGAAATCGGCAACCCACTCCAATATTCTTGCCTGGGAAACCCCATGGACAGAGGAGCCTGGTGGACTACAGTTCATAGGGTTGCAAAGAGCCAGATGCGACTTAGTGACTGAACAACAACAACATCCCACTCTTCAGTGAATCAGAGCTGAATATATTCAATCAGAAACCCGACAAAGAGGTTAAGAGCAGAGAGAGCACAGTATGTCTACTATATTTGCTGTAACTACTGCATACATGTTTGTGGGCTTGCTCCCCTCTGCATGTTAATAAATGGATGTCTTCTGGATTTTTGACTGTTGGGTCCCAGGTTTCCCCCTAGATAACAGATTCTAAATTGGAAAGCTGCCAGTCCTATGTGACTTTGGATAAATCATGTCCCCTCTCTGGCCTCAGTTTCCTCTTTTGTAAAATGAGCATTTGAATTAGATGGTCTGTAAGTTTCTTTCCCCTCCTGGTATCTTACAATTCTATACAAACATGTATTTTTTTAAATATTAAACAAAGATAAGGTCCTAAGTAAGCCCTTTGGTGCTATGCTAACTGTACCTGGCTAGAGACTCTCAACAATACCTTATCACCTCCTTGATTCATTTTCCCAACAAAGAGGCTCGCCCAAAACTAAAAAATTCCTGAGCCTTGCTGAGAAGAGAGGTGCAGAGATTGTTCATTTTTTTCTCTAATCAGTGTCAGTTCCTGACTAAAACACTGAGGCAGGATTAAGCCTTTGGGGATAAGTGTGAGAATGAAAAGGAACAACAGGAAAGGGGCAGGAAACAAGAAAAGGAGAAGAAAGAGTAACAGGAGGTGAGGAAAGGAGAGAAAAGAAGGGGTGGGTGGGGGGTGGGTGATGGAGGGTAGGGGCAGGGACAGGAAATGTCCTGGAAAGTATTTCCAGAGTTTTGTGATCTGTTTCTTGTATAAGGCATACGGGCTTCATTAATAAGAAAGTGTGAGTGTGTGTTTGTGTGTGTCCTGAAACATGTATTAATCATGCTGGTGACGAGCAGATGAAATCAATGATTCCCGAAACTTCCTCTGAAATCAACTCGAGAGACCACGTACGTGATGTTTCCTCAAACTGGCACCAGTCGAGTCATCCTTCATGGGCTGGGGTCCAGGACCCTTTCCTCGTAGGCTTACCCGTCACTCAGATGCAGCCCCAAGCTCTCTCTCTGCTTCTCCAGCCCTATCACTGGCTTTGCCTTCTCTCCTGGAAGGGGAAAATTTGTAATATCTCCCTTAGCCAGCTTCAGCCAGCGAGTTACTTACACACATTTTCTATATGCTTTGAGACTTTTACTCCAGTTTTTTCTTTCTGCTTTTGTCTCTTTTTAAAATATTTACTTATGTATTTATTTTTGGCTTCATTGGGTCTTAGTTGTGGAACATGGGCTCTTCGCTGCGGCATGCAGGCTCAGTAGTTTCCGCGCCAGGGCTCAGCTGCCCTGCGGTATGTGGGATCTTAGTTCCCCAACCAAGGATCGAACTCACAACCCCTTGCATTGGAAGGTGGATTCTTAAGCACTGGACCAGCAGGGAAGTCCCTGGTTCTCTTTTTCACTGCGGTCTTTCCATTTGCTTCACCTTCACCTACACCTAGAGCATCTTGTGTCTTATGGAAATAATCTTCAAGCTGGGTGTGTATACACCCCTACGAGGAATCATGACTTTCGGGGGGAAGGGAGAATAGTGTATATTTGCAAGAACAATGAGAAAATAGTGTTCCAGATCCTGAACACCCACAAATGCTCTTTAAATCAGCACCTCCAGTCTGCGGCATCTGCTTTCACTTTGCCTTCCATGCTCACCGCTTTCCTGCTTGACAAAGCAGAGTGTATTTCTTGCCCATCCAGATCTTTCTTTGGGGTATGACTTGGTGAGTAAAATTCTCTGGGACACCAGACAAGGGACAATTCGATAATGCATTGTTCCGAAAGGAACTCCTTGACAGCAAAGCCTGGAGGACTTGACTAAGAATTATTAAAAGGGCAGAACCTTTTTTCTTCCTGGAAACCAATTAATGACATGACTCTGTGACTTTAACTGTGGAAATATCTACCCATCTACGAATTAGAAATCAAAAGTTGCCATAGGAACATATCAAAAAGTGTATTTGAATTGAAATTTTAAGTTAGATTTTTTTTCTGACAAAAAAACAAGACCAATCTGACTGATTTATTTGAACATGAGAACCACCTTTGCCAAGGGGTTTTTATGTGAGTGGAAATTTTCACAAACTGAAGTTCTAAGGCCATGACAAAATATATTTAAAGTACATATGCACTATGCCAGAAATGATAACACTTGCAACTATTAAGCTTATGACTGAAAGAATTTAGATGTTGTGATAGATTGCATTTTTATCTCCAATTTTTGCTGTCCCATTCTTATAAAAGGGATATACTGATACCTGGGTCAGGCTTGGCCGTATGACTTGCTTTGGCTCACGGAATGTGAGCAGAAGCATTGTATACCATAGCTGCACAGCAGCTTTAAAAGTCATCAAACGGTTCTGCCAGAGCTCTTTTTCCCCCTCTGCCATAAGAATGTCATGTTCCAAACAGCAGGTGCTGCCTGCTTAAGCCTGGATCCTGGAAAGGAGAAGACATATGGAACAGGGCCATAAACAACCTGCAGCCAGTGTATCAGGTAAGCCAGAAATAAGACCTTGTTATATAAGCCACTACGCTTTGGGTATGTTTGTCAAAGCAGCATAACCTAATAAAATCTAAGTAGAGAGTAACATATGATCCAGCAATTCCACTCCTGGGTAAATATCTGGAGAAAACCATAATTCAAAGAGATACATGCACCCTTGTATTCATTGCAGCAATACTTGCAATAACCAACATATGGAACCAATCTAAATGTCCATAGATAGCTGAATGGATAAAGAAGATGTGGTACATATATACAATGGAATAATAGCCTGAAAAGAACAAAATAATGCCATTTACAGCAACGTGGGTGGACCTAGAGATGATCATACTGAGTGAAGTTAGACAAAGACAAATATCACATGATACACTCACATGTGGAATCTAAAAAAAAAATGATACAAATGGACTTATTTACAAAATAGAAATGCACTCACAGACTCAAAGAACAGACTTGAGATTAACAAAGGGTAAAGGTCAGGAGGAGAGATAAATTAGGAGGTTGAGATTAATGTATGCACACTATTATATATGAAATGGAGGCTTCCCCAGTGGCTCAGTGGTAAAGAATCTGCCTGCCAATGTAGGAGATGCAGGTTCAGTCCCTGAGTCAGGAAGACCACCTGGAGAAGGAAATGGCAACCCACTCGAGCATTCTTGCCTGGGAAATCCCATGGACAGAGGAGCCTGGAGGGCTATATTCCATAGGGTGGCAGAGTTGGACACAAGTTAGCAACTGAACAACAGCAACAATATGTAAAATAGATAATCAACAAAGACCTACTGTAAAGCACAGGAAATTCTAGTCAATACTCTGTAAAAACCTGTTTGTGGAAATAATCTGAAAAAGAACAGATGTATATGCGTGTTAGTCACTCAGTTATGTCCAACTCTTTTTGACCCCACGGACTATAGCCTGTCAGGCTCCTCTGTCCATGAGATTTCCCAGGCAAGAATACTGGAGTGGATGAACATTCCCTTCTCTAGGGGATCTTGGTCTCCTGCTTTGCAGGTGGATTCCTTACCATCTGAGCCGCCTGAAAAGCTCTAGATATATGTATATGCATAACTTAATCACTCTGCTATAAACTGAGACTAACACAACATTGTACTGCTGCTGCTGCTGCTACTGCTAAGTCGCCTCAGTCGTGTCCGACTCTGTGCAACCCCATAGACGGAAGCCCACCAGGCTCCACCGTCCCTGGGATTCTCCAGGCAAGAACACTGGAGTGAGTTGCCATTTCCTTCTCCAATGCATGAAAGTGAAAAGTGAAAGTGAAGTCGCTCAGTCGTGTCCGACTCTTAGCGACCACATGGACTGCAGCCCACCAGGCTCCGTCCATGGGATTTTCCAGGCAAGAGTACTGAAGTGGGTTGCCATTGCCTTCTCCAACACAACATTGTGAATCATATTATATGCTCAACTGTATACTCCAATTATAAAATTTAAAAATTTAAATAAAAATTTAAAAGAAAGCTGATTAAATATAAGTATCAACTCAGAAACATCTGACAGGAAGGGCAAATAAATTTTCAAAATTTATTTAGGGAGTATAACAGTGAAAAGGTTGCCAACCTCCATTTTAGATGAATGATCATTCCCCATTAAATAAGCCACCTTTTACACCTGGGCTTCCCTGACGGCTCAGCTGGTAAAAAATCTGCCTGCAAGGCAGGAGACCCCAGTTCTGATCCTGGGTCAGGACAATCCACTGGAGCAGGGATAGGCTACCCACTCCAGTATTCTTGGGTTTCCCCTGTGGCCCAGCTGGTAAAGAATCCGCCTGCAACATGGGAGACCTGGGTTTGATCCCTGGGTTGGGAGGATCCCCTGGGAAAGGGAAAGGCTACCCACTCCATTATTCCAGCCTGGAGAATTCCATGGACTGTATAGTCCACAGGGTCCCAAAGAGTTGGACACGACTGAGCGACTTTCACTTTCACTTTACACCTAGATGAGCACCTAGAAGCAAAGAGAACCTTCCTGTGAAGAGCAGGGTGTGGTAATGGAGTGGGGGTTCAAGGGACATAGAGAAGACCCATCTGTTAGAGAGAGGAGAAGGAGAATATAAAGAAACACAGGAAGAGAAGGATGAGAAAGTTGGTTGAAGGCAAATTTTTACCTCAAAAGCTTCAGGATCAATCGCTATCCTTTTGAGCTCATACGTCCTTTGCCTATCCACAATCATGTCACTCCCTATTCAACACCTTTTAATACTTTCCTGTTATCTTTGGCATAAAGTTAACACTTTCTCCCAAGATCTATAAGGCAATGCTCCATCTTGCCTCTGCCTAGCTTTCTGGCCTCAGTTCATATCCCCAAAATCCCCAGCATCCTGGACTCATTTCCTCAGAACACTCTGGTCCTCTATACAGCTAGGGTTGGCAGATGGAGGACAATGTAGGGAAGCTCTAGGCAGGGTTTCCCTGGACTCTCTTCACCTCAGTTTGGAATCCTTCTTTGCCCTGCAAGCTCATGGCACCTGCGTCTTATAGCAATTATCATCGCTATTATTACAGCCCTGGGTGAGTTGTTGAGTGTCTGTGGGTCTAGCTAGACTCCAGGAACCTAGTCTGTGTTGTCCACCACCATATCCCCAGGCTGTGTCATGCCTGGCACAGAGCTGACATGCAATAAATATTGACTCGATTAGTGGGTGGATCCATGGGCCCACCCTCGGCTGGAGGGTAACCCAACATAGATGACAGGAACCAAAGCTTGAAAGTTACATTCCTACCAGTGCTCACCCACTCAGGACAGACTTGCCACCAGACACAAACACACACCTCTAGCCGGCAGCAAGTGAACGTACCTCTACTGCCATCCTCTAAAGACGGAAAGAAGGTGAAAGGGATTGGGCCTGGTTTGCTATCTCTACACATCATATCTCCATGACTACATCATGCTTTTATTGGCAAGTGCTCACCGCAGACTTATGGATTGTTTTTTTTAAATCACCCCTCAACAGATAAGAAATCAAGAGATTTTGATACGCCTGGGGTCACATGGCAAACTGACAGTGGAACTAAAGGTTTAAACTCAAAACCACGAGATAGTCGACATATTCACTGAACAGGCATGATTCACACGTGAGCTCTTTGGTTTCATCTGGTGATTTCATTCCAATTGTATGTAGACTGAGCGAAACCCCAGTCTGGCAGAGGACTTAGTATTCAGAATGTAAGAGGATTTAGAATTTGCTGGGGTTGATGCCAAATACTGGACTGAGGACAGACAGTGAGTTAAGAGGAAATCAATGCCTGAGAAGAGTGGCCTTTTTCGGAGAGGTTAAAGGGGATGGGAGAGAGTTGATAAGGACTCAGGTTGGGATGCTGGGGGCCCTAGCAGGTAATGAGCAGGAATGGGTCAATGTCCGGTATTTTTAGAAACACAGAAGGGTGTTTAATCATGGAGCCACTAGGCTGGCTCTGCATCCTGTCTCTTCCTTTCTTAGCAACTGCAGAAAAGTGACTTAGTTTAGTTAACTAGTACCTATCTTATGAGATTATAATACAAATTAAAAGGGAAAATTCTGATTTATCAAGTCAGAGTTCAAAGTATAGTCTGTGGGCCAAACTGAGTAAAAAATTTTTTATTGAAGGATAATTGCTTTACAATATTATACTGGTTTCTGCCACAAATCAACATGAATCAGCCACAGGTGTACACATGTTCCCTCCTTCCTGAACTCCCCTCCACCCCTCCAGGCTGTCCCAGAGCACTGGGTTGAGCTCCCTGTGTCACACAGCTAATTCCCACTGTCTGTTTTACATACAGTGATGCGCAGGTTTCCATGCCACTCTCTCGATTCGCCCCACCCTCTCCCTCCCACACTGTGTCCACGAGTCTGTTCCCTATGTCTGCATCTCCATTGCTGCCCTGCTAATAGACTCACCAGTACCGTCTTTGCAGATTCCATACACATGCATTAATATACAGTATTTGTCTTTCTCTTTCTGACTTACTTCACTCTGTGCAATAGCCTCTAGATTCATCCACTTCATCAGGTCTGACTCAAATGCATTTTTTACAGCTAGGTAATATTCCATTGCATACATGTACTACGATTTCTGTATCCATTCATCTGTCAGTGGACCTCTAGGTTGCTATTATGTCCTAGCTATTGTGAAAAGTGCTGCGATGAACATTGGGGTCCATGTGTCTCTTTCAACTATGTTTTTCTCAGGGCACACACCCAGTAGTGGGATTATTGTGTCATATGGTAGTTCTATCCTTAGTTTTTTAAGGAATCTCCGCACTATTCTCCATAGTATCAATTTACATTCCCACCAACCCATCCTCTGTTTTTGTAAATAAAGTTTTATTGAAACACAGTTATACTCATTTGTTTACATATTGTCTGTGACTGTTTTCATACTGCAGTGGCAGAGTTAAGTAAACACAGCAGATATCATATGGCCTACAAAGCTGAAAGTACTTGCTGTAGGGTCCTTTCTAGAAAGCATTGCTGATTCTTTTTTTTAAAATTACTTATTTATTGGTTGCTCTGGGCCTTCGTTGCTGCTTGCGTTGCAGCAACGTTGCTGCTCAAGTTGCGGAGAGTGGGGGCTACTCTCTAGTTGCGGTGCGTGGGTTTCTCATTATGGTGGCTTCTCTCATTGCAGAGCACAGGCTCTGAGCCCACTGGCTTCGCTGGCTGAGGCATTGGGCTCAGTAGCTGTGGCTCTCTGGCCCTGGAGAGCAGGCTCAGTAACTGTGGTGCACAGGCTTTAGTTACTCTGTGGCACATGGGATCTTCCCAGACCATGGATAGAACCCATGTTGCCAGCATGGGCAGGAGGATTCTTATCCACTGTACCGCCAGGATCTTCCCAGACCACGGATAGAACCCACGTTCCCGGCATGGGCAGGAGGATTCTTATCCACTGTACTGCCAGGGAAACCCCTGATCCTTGATGTAAAGCATCTATTACATGTTTAGTGTAATAATTTAGTTCTGACTGTGTACACGGACACGACTGAGTGACTGAACTGAACTGAATTGTGTACACATTTAAATGTGCTTAATACACAATCTGGCACAAAGTAAGTGCTTCATAATTATTAACTCATTATGGAATCCCCTCCTGTTAGATGAAGGCCCAGAGAGGGTGATTTCTCCCAGGGCTGCTGAGTACATTGTATTAAAGAAACACGATCAAGAAAGAGGATCAAGTGCCAAACAGGGCAATCAGGAAACCTCACCCTCCACCCCCAGGGGAATGCACCAGGACACAGGAAGTTCAGTTCAAGAAGTCTGCTTGTCAAATCCAGTGTCTTATGAGTTGGGCTGGATATAAAACAAAAATTGACTATAATCAAGAAGGAAAAGCCAAGGGGAGTAACTTTCCTCATGTGTGTTCCCTCATCAGGAAAATCCAGGAAGTTTTCATGAAGGTTGCCTTTTTCTCCCAAGTGATGATTGTGACATATTACCCAAAAGTGATGAGATCAGCTAGAAAATCTTCATCTTAACTAAGGTTGGAGACTGGCTGGTCACTGCAGTCTATGATTTCCATTTCAAGCAAGTAGATTGAAAAACTTTTCATCTCATCGTGTGCTGTAACCCATCAAACACAATCAAGACAGTAAATAATGAAAACAGACCCTGTCGGGTCAATGATGCCTTTGTACAATCAAATAACTATTTGGGTGTATTTGAGGGGAGGCAGTTATTGTATATCAGAAACTCTTGAACAAGCATACAGTTACTTTTTTGGCAGTTACTTTTTTTTTTTGGTTGCACCATGAGACATGCAGGATCTTAGTTCCCTGACCAGTTATTGAATCTGTGCCTCCTGCAATGGAAGTACAGAGTCTTAACCATTGGATAACCAGGGAAATCCCAAGCATGCAGTTTTCTCATGAAGTAGCAAAACTGGAGATGAAAGTAATCTTGTTACTGAGGTTTATATTGCTTTATTTATTTATTGCTTACTCAGTGGAATCTAACACAGGGGTGGCAAATACTGATCCTGTATATACTGATCCTGGGTGCTTCTATTCCTCTATCCACGGCAGACATTACTAATTGATCTTGGTACAGTTTCCCAAGCTCATACTGAGCTCAGACTGCTTGAGAATTCTCTTCAGTGCGTGCAAGATGAAATAAAATTGCTATCCCTAGATGCATGGCGCATGGTTAATGATTATTAAAATTCTCTTGAATGATGAATAAATAAATAAATGGATGAATAGGTGGATGACTCAATAATGGATCTTCCTAAGTGCTGTAAACTGCTTTGTTTGTTCATATCATTGATTATAAGAGAAGCCAGTAAGGGGGTGATTAGAGCAGATTAGGGAGTTTTGCTGGAGGAAAACAACTCTGGCATATCCTTGGAGCCTGGAATTAATGGTAATGACTACGTCTCTGAAGAGGTGAGCATGGGGTACTTCCCTGGCAGTCCAGTGGTTAAGAATTTGCCTTCCAGCGCAGGGAATGCAGGTTCAATCCCTGGTCAGGAAACAGACTCTACGTGCTATGGGACAACTAAGCCTGAGTGCCACAACTACTGAGTCTGTGTGCTCTGGAGCCTGTGCACCACAACTAGAGAGAAGCCGCAGCCCACAGTGAAAGATCCCGCGAGCTGCAACGGAGACCTGACTCAGCCAAACAAACAAACAGAATTAACAAAACAAAAACCGAACATGGGAGGCAATGGCTCTCAGATCAGCTTGTTGCAGTTATTCAGAAGGGTGGCTCACTACAGTGAAGCCTCACTCATTTGCTCATTCAATAAATCTTAGTATCATCAGTCATGACTCCAGCAGGACACAGATAATGGTGAAAACAGATAAACTCAAGTGGAGTCATTTTCTGAGTTTAATGAAGCAACTATTACAAGGGACAGTACGGGGCCCTGGGACTAGAAGGAGGGAGGTGTTACCACCCCTGGGCTGACAGGGGCTGTGGCTGCAGCCCAGGGACTCAGCCAGCTCCTTGCTAATGCTCTCTGTTGCCTTCACTGGCTGGATCCAATGTCAGCCAGGGTTATCCAGAGAAACAGAACCAACAGGGTATATACAGACATGTATAAGCTTGACAGTGGGCATTGGCTCATGTGGTTTTGGAGGTTGAGAAGTCCCACTGTGTGCAGTCTGCTGGCTGTAGAACTGGGAAGGCAAGTGGGCTAAGAGAATCAGGGGCCACTGGCGTAAATCCTGGAATCCAATGGCCTGAGAACCAGGGTCTCTGACGTCTGAAGACGGGAAGAGATGGACACACCAGCTCAAGAAGAGAGAAAGGGAATTCACTCTTCCCTGACCTTTCTGTTACATTTGGGCCCCCAATGAGTTGAATGATGCCAACCCACATTACTTGGTCTATCAAAATAAAATGCTAAACTCTTCTAGAAACACCCTCAGAACCACTCCTCCAGAAATAATACTTTACCAGCTATCTGGGGGCCCATTGACCCAGTCAAGTTTATCCATAAACTTAACCATCACAGAGCCTTGTGGACGCGGTTGGTAGGAGACAGCCCCAGGGCACAGAGTGGGTGAGGAAGGGTATAGACGAGAGGCACAGTGTCTGGAGGGGCAAACAAAGACACCCAGATCGAAACCAGCTGGCAGTGTTGGTGACGCAGAGGACTCAACAGAGGATGAGGCGGGCAAGGTCCTGACTCACAGGACGCTGACAGTCCAATGATGGGAAAAGAAGTACAATGCTAATAAATAGGTGAAAATAAGATGATTTCACATATTTCAAAGAAAACCCAAAGCTGGTGGTATTTTACCAATATTGTTTCATCTACTTTTACTTAAATCAGAAGATAAGCCATCACCAGAAGATGACGCAAAAGCCAAGAAAGGGCCTTCTGTCCATTCTCAAAAGAGAAATGAAGCACGATTTTCCTATCTTGTCTTTTAATCACTAGCTCACTACCAAAGTTATTCTTTCTTTGATAATTTCAGAAAACGGATTTTTGGTTTTGGAATGGGTGACTTGTTTAATCCTGGTTTCTGCAATCTTGGTAAATCAGGGAGAAAGATATGTCCAGTGGACAACACAAGAATGTTTTATTTGCTTAAGAAAAAAAAAAAATAGAGATTTTTTTTTTCTTGAGTTGCATGAATCAAGTCTTGATCATACTTTGGTGTTTCACATCCATTCATCTCGGGAAAGTCTTTATTTCCAGTCTATTCTGGATTCTCTCCAAAGAGAACTATGACACTTCTCTTTACCAGTAATGTCTTATAGCATAATACGCTATAGGAGCTTTCTTAAAGATTCTAAAATGAGACAGGTTTGGTCAATGGTTTTGATACTTTTCCTGGAGGGATCTGAGTGAGGGGCTGGCAAGTGAGAAAGGGGAGAGTTTCTTTTTTATTCGAATGGTGTTTTTGTGTTTTTTTTTTTTACCAAGATACCAAGTACCAATCCCCAAATTGACAAGCCATGCCCAAAGTTACAAAAGTGGAGAAGGGTTGGCTGAACTTACCCGAAAACCTTACAATGAGTTCACAATCTGATGGGTTCACAATATTAAATGAAATCTTCAGCAATCACAAATCTTACAACGCATTCCAGAACAATGAAAAAAGAGAGAAAGGGAAATAAAAACCCCTTCCCTCCCCAAACCAACTGAGCCAGTATTTAAAGCCATTTTAATTTAACAGAACCTAGTTTTTACAGTATCCAGGATATGTTGCTGGCTTTTCAAGCTGTCACATGATCTCCCGTCCAGATGTGCGGGTGTATATCTGAGATGGGACCAGCCAAAAGCTTCAGCACCTCATTCGGGCTTGAAGCTCCATCCTGTGACTCAGATTCGTCCTCTTGGCTCCAGAAGCCCCGCATTAACCTGTGGTGGAACAACAGTCACACAGGAGGGGCCAAAGTTAACCGAAATATTCACAGGAATCTGGAAAAGCAGAGAGGCAGCGGGAGGGGCTGCAGGGGAAAGAGCGCCAACTCAGAATTTTATTGGTCAGCTCTGCACAGCCCTGAAAGTGAAACCTCCAAGTGTGTGGTGGTCTGGAAACTTCCTTTTTTTTTTTTTTTTTTTTCACCTACTGGGAACAGCTTTTACCCGAGGACAAGCCTGCCTGGAGCTTTCCCCAGGAAATTAGCAAATGCCTCTGTTTGGAACGTCAGGTGGCAGGAACCCACAGCAAGGCCAGCAGTGCCTCAAGAACCACAGAGAACAGGGCTTCTCCTTCAGAGAAATTTCTGGAAGCCCAGGCCTTCACCACAGAGGGGCAGGGATGGGCAGCCAGGGGGCAGCCGCCTGCCTGGTGAGTCTCTGCCAGTGACCTTTGGGGGGACTAACCCATCAGGCTGCTCGGCGAACTGCTGGCAATCAGTTCAATTGGTTAAGCCTCGATTTCTTCCTGTATGAAGTGGGGTTATTAATAGAACCCGCCTTGAAAGGTATTTTCAGGATTTGATGGAATCACTGTGAAAGCACTTAGCATAGTGCCCGTCACATATGAGGGTTCTGATTCATTCTTGAGTCAAAAATGCTGGCAGACCATTGGTGCTAGAGGCTTGGGGACATCCGTGAATCAGAGATTTTGGCCACTGTGAGGACCTTGCTTCTGGGGGGTCAACAGAGCCAACATCATAAGTAAACAATTTTATGTCTACAAAGTAGGCAGCACGTGTTATGGAAAAGAGAACAGAAAGCCTGGAAAAGGGGACTGAATGTTAAGGGCAGGCCCCATGGAGAAGATGACTTTAAAGTTCATTCAGTAGGGGCTTCCCTGGTGGTCCAGTGGTTAAGCTTTTGCCTTCCCATGCAGAAGGTGTGGGTTTAAACCCTGGTCAGGAAGATAAGATCCCACATACCTTGAGGCCAAAAACCCCAAACATAAAGCAGAAGCAATATTGTAACAAATTCAATGAAGACTTTAAAAATGGCCCACATTAAAAAAAAAAAAAAAAACCTTAAAAAATAGAATAAAATTCATTCAATAAAAACATGTGATTTACAATCTTATCTAAATTCATAAAGGACATCTATCAACTCCTTAATTTACAAACGACATCTATCAATTCCACAGAATTCCTAGTCCTAACCTTTGAGAACAAGGGACTTTCTCTGAATGAATGTGAGCATGTGGAGAATGTGGGAGTGTCTCCGTTATGTTTTTTGTTGTTTAGTCGTTAAGTTGTGTCTGATTTTTTTGAGACCCCCATGGACTGCAGCCAGCCAGGCTCCTCTGTCCATGGGATTTCCCAGGCAAGAATACTAGAGTGGGTTGCCATTTCCTCCTCCAGGGGCTCTTCCCCACCGAGGAACTGAACCTGAGTCTTCTGTATTGGGAGGCGGATTCTTAACCACTAAGCCACCAGGGAAGCCTGGGGGTGCCTCAGAGAACTCCCCCATTTAAGACCCAGACCCCAGTCTGCTGGGCTCATCACCCCAGACTCGATCAGGAATTGCTCCAGGAGTTGGTGGAATTCGCCTGTGTGTTTCTCCCTTTTGTAAAATAGAGGTTAAGACAGATAGAGCCCAGGGTCCCCTTTAGGATTCTCCACTAAAGGGGCATGAAAGGTAGGAGAGCTGGAGATTTATTAAGGGGAGTCTTTATATTCTTTTCTGCCTTAACTCGCAGGCTCTCAGTCCCACAGCGCAGTTGCTAGAAGGGCATTCTACATTGGCCCCTCACCCTACTCATACAGTTTTCAGGACCTTTTTCCCTCTTCCCTGGAGTGTCAATCCTCCCAAAGCCTCTGTACTCTACTAGGTTTGACTTCAGCTCGAGTGGTGAGAGGAAAGATTTATTTCCACGGCTTTCTGTGCCGAGTGTTTCACAGAAGATGTATTGTTCCGAGTGAGATTTTCACCGGGACAGTGAAAGAGGCAAGAAAACCTCCCTTCCTCACCTCCCTAGAAATCATGTCACATTTCTTCAAAATCATGGACTCTTGGGAAAAAAAAAAAAAAACTATAATCATTTCAGTTAGGTATAGGCAGAAATCTATATTGTATGTTTAAATATATGTGCATGTCTGACATAATACATACATACACACGTTAAATCATGTAATCTAAGGGTCAGGAGGGTATGTCTAGCAGAAGCCCTTCTCCCACTGTTGTGTGTTCTGAATGATGTCTGCTTGAGTGTGATACAGCCGGGGAGACACAGCCACCCCTCTGCAGTCTAGCCAGTCTGCTGCAGTTCTGCAGATGGCACCGACCAAAGGTAGGACCTTAATTTATAGCCTGGATTATGACAATTTCAAAACACTTTCATTTAATGTAAGCTGAGTTTAAAGGTGAAGAAGTTAGTACAAGGATTCACTGAGGTTTTTAAAATATTTTTATTTATTTACTTGGTTTATTTATTTATCTATTTATTTATTTACTTGGTCTTAGCTGTAGCATATGAGATCTTTAGTTGTGGCACGTGAAGTCTTAGTTGCAACCTGTGGGGTCTAGTTCCCCAACCAGGGATGGAATCCTGGTCCCCTACATTGGGAGCATGGGATCTTCACCCCTGTTGTTGTTTGATCATTAAGTTGTGTCCGACTGTCTGCGACCCCGTGGACTGTAGCCCGCTGGGCTCCTCTCTCTGTCCATGGGATTTCCCAGGCAAGAATACTGGTCCATTAGCCATTGGACCGCACTTACTGAGTTTTAGTGGTGGTTTTCATCTCTGGGTACACATTAGAAACACCTGGACCCTGGTATTTTTAATCCATACCTGCAGAGAATCTGTTTACAGCCAATTTCAGTGATCACTACGCTAGGTTCATCTTTTGCAACAGAATGAAATGTTTTGCCTATAACAATGAAAACTTCTGGCACGAAGGCTCATATGTAATTTCCCCCCAATGATGTTTAAAATATATAAATCATTCCCCTCTCTACCCCATAGTCATATTCTGATATTTTTCACTGGCCTTTGCAGAGGCCTTTGGATTCCTCTTGTTGCAGTTGTGGGTATAGTTGAGAATTGTGCTTGAGGAACCTAGAAACACGGTCGTCCCCTCCTTTGACATCAACTAGCTGTGTAATTTCAGGTGAGGCCTTTCTGGCCTCAGCTTGCTCCTCAATAAAATGGGCAGATTGTCCTAGGAGATCTTGAAAATCTCTTCCTTCAGAAAGAAGGCATGGAAATTATGGAAGGAGTCAGAAAGATGGGAGTGTGAATCCAGTTCAATCTCTTCCTAGACTTGGTCTCTGTTTCAGAACAGCCATTGCTAAACATGTCCTGGGAAAATGAATTGAGACGGCAAGCATGAAGCACTTTTGCAAAAGACACAAATATTCATTTCCATTCCATCTGGTTCCCTTCCTCCCCTCAGGCCCCTTCCTGAGTTGACAGAAGACTCAAGTCAAACACAAAAAGGGGTTCAGAAACCCACCTGAATGATGAAGGGATTTCTACTTGGCACTATTTTTTTTTAAAGTCTAATAAATTACTCTTCTCTTTCCAGGTAGCCTAAGGGAGACAGGGCATTGCTCACGCTGGCAGTGATCCTTCAACGTTCAGTGTGCTTCCTGGAGTAGATGACCCCCTTGGGGACACCAATGGTGGGCATTTGGGGCTACAGGAGAGACATTTTGGAGGCAAGCCCTGGATGGAAACCTCCGAATCACATTCCACGGTCACTCACTGGTTGTTTCAGTGTTAGATGAGCCCGACTGGTCTCAGCAACTGCCTTTCATTGCATGAGGGTCAGGCCCTCTGAGTAGCATCTTTGGATAAATCTAATGTTTCAGTCTTTTCAAGAGAGGAAAGAGACTGTTGATTCAAAGAGGATAGAAGGGAAAGCACACACTTTCTTGCAATTTCTGAAAGCATTATTCCTTCCAACAGCCCGGGTAGACTGGGAATTTGCTTAGTTATCTATGTGACGGGCTTTCTACCCTGAAAAGAATCATCTTTTTGACAAGTTCAGCATGTCAAACCCCGTGGTAGATAAAGCAAGTGTAATGCCCTACCATGTTTAGCTTTTATAGCTATAGAATATAAGCTTGTTGTGTCTATGGTTTTTCGAGCCTGGCAATTGGAAAAACATCTACCTCGGACTTGTTCCCTGAATGAATATGATCGGGGGTGTGGGGGTGGGCGGGAAAGGAGAAAAATGAACTGGAGCTGTGTGAAATTTGACAGTTTCAGTTCACAGGGCTCTGAGTTCACTCCTTTCAGTTTCAGTTCATGCAGGTTTCCCTCCCTTGGAGAGAAATTTTGACTTTCAGGTTGAAAGAAGTTAAACGGAGCCTAAACCACATTATTTGACGTACTTTCAGGTTGAGTCGAGGAGGAGAAAGAGGTGGAAAGGTCACCCCAGCTTCATTCCAATTTCTCCTACAAAAACTTGCCCCTGGTTCACCTCTAGAGTTCTGTGATTCCTGGTCAGCTTTCCTTCTAGCTGATTCAAATGAATTGGCAACCCAAATTCCCATTTCTTTAGCCTCTCCTAGAGCCTCAGTCCCTAAGTCCAAGCCCATTCTGGGGGAGAGGGCCAGTCACTGAGGGAGGGGCAAGACCTACCCTGAAAGACCCACCCGTCTCCAATGTCACTCTGCTGACCTTTCTGAAATCCCACTTGGGGCCTGGGATGGTGATCAGGGGAGAATCTGGGTTGGAACCCCACCTCCACAACCTATTATCTGTACAATCTTGCGCTGTTGTTAATCATCAAACTCTTGATGCAAATGTTAATGATTTTTTAAAATTCCTAACATTTGTCTGACTACCTCAAAAATCACGTTGTCACTCCAAGTTCGGTTCAGTGTGTTGATGTATTTAGTATAGGACTCCTCCACCGGTAACTGGCCCATTCCCCTGAAAGTGCTAAGTGGTTTGGGGAGAAGTTAGTAATGAAGCGGTTAAGAAATGTTTAGCAGAATGGGAGACCTGTTAGACACTTGAGAGGGACAAAGACAGGCTGCGTAAGAAGCAGCAGAACTCTAAACACAGGAAGCCCAGGAGGGAGAAGGAGGTTTATGAAGTGGAGCTGGTGGGCACCGAAGCCAACTCCACTTGCTCCACAATTTGGTCACAGAGAGGAGCTGTTGTTGTTCAGTCATTAAGTTGTGTCCAACTCTTTGCAACTCCACGAACTACAATATTGCAGGCTTCCTTGTCCCTCACTATCTCCCTGTTTACTCAAACCCATGTCCATTGAGTCAGTGATGCCATCCAACCATCTCATCCTCTGTCACCCCCTTCTCCTCTTGCCTTCAATCTTTCCCAGCATCAGGGTCTTTTCTAATGAGAGGAGTCACTCTCATACCAATGTGCTTAGCTCCCCCAAAAACCAAATGGCCCGTCACTGGAGGCTGTGAGTACAGGAGACCCTCGCAAGGCCACCCTAGGTCTGACTGAGGCCATCTTTCTTTCCAAACAACATCCTGTGCCTTCTGAGGTCTCTGCTGAGGAAATGGGTCACAGGGTAGCCAACACTCCTGCCTCGCATTCGGTGGCATTTCCAAATGGAAGGAGTGAGGTGGGGAGACAGAGAGCAAAAAAGAGAGATTTTCCTCCATGTAGAAGGAAGCACTGCTTCCAAGGTTACTCTGATTTCCAGAAATTAATTAGTGTACATCCTGACAAAATTCCTGCAGCACGTGGAACCACTTTAGATAGGGATCGCTTATTGGAACGAGAAGGAAAGATCAGGTCCGGAGTAAGAAGAAGAACTCTAATGAATACAGACAGGCCACAGACAGCAAGAATGTGATTTGCTAGATGTTTCAAGTGACCAGAAGGTCTGTATTACATGGTTAGAGGAAAAACCTTAAGGAGATCAAATAAGGCGATGAGTTTGTCTCTAGAAGAAAAGCATCTCAAAAGTTCCAGGTCTGATCTGGGCTTTAGTATTATATCGAGTTCATCTTTGACAATAGAAATCACAGGACCTGATTCCTGTGACTTATAATACTCAGGATTTTATGGACACAAGTCAGATTCCTTCAGTGTCAACCCATGGGCCAACGGCCAAAGTATAGACACCCACTGTGGGCAGGGGGACATCTCTACCCTGTGCAGTGATTTGCTGGACCGTGACTCAGAGAGGCAATGGTTTGGGGAGATGGAGGTACTTTTAATGAAAATCCTTGAAGTATGAATCCAAAACTCTTAGCTTGAACCCAAAGGCATCCTGTTACCAAGACAAAGATGGCTAAACAGTCTTTCCCCAAAATCCAAAAACTCCTTGTAGCAATGATTACTGACTGTCCCCTAATACATATTCTGTCCATCTGTAGTCCTTTGGTGCACAATTTTTTGTGGGGCACCCAACTAAAGACTACATTTCCCAGCCTTCTTTGCTGTTATGTGATTTCATAATTCAGTCCTGGCCAAGGAGGTTAAAGCGGTGTGTGTAACTTGCAGGGGGTGGCTTTAAAAGCAAATTATGCCCTTTGTCCCCACCTCTCTCCCCAGTCTTTTTCCTTTCCACTGGCTGGAATGTGGCTGTCATAGCTAGAGCCCCAGCAGCAAACTGGGATGATGACATTCTAGAGAAGCCACGCATGACGGAAGATACAGATTAAAGATGCCTGGATCCCTGTGGCCACAGAGTCCAAGAATGCTCTGAATCGCTTGCCTCCAAACTTACTGAATGCAAAGCAGGAAGAAATTTCTACTTGGTTTGCAAGGTTGTTCACTCTTAAACTTATTCATAAGTGATACATTCCCTCAACAGGCTGCATGTTTGCTTGCTTTGTTTCCTCTTCCTTTATTCCAAACTTAGACCTCTTCCTGTTCCAATCATTGAGTTAACAAAAATTAAAATAATCATACCTGGCATTTATGGAGTACTTGTTATGTGCCATGCACTGTTCTAAATGTTTTATAGGAATTGTTTGTTTGTCACAACAACCTATGAAGCAGGCCCTGCTTTTTTTCCCCCCTGTTTAAAGATGTTTACCATGAGAATGTTTGCAATGACAAAAAAGGAAGTAAAGTATAGGATAGGGGACTGATTGAGCGGACGTGTGTATGTGTGTGTTACACAGCTCTATATATTGAAATGGACACTCTCCTAGGTGTGTTGCTAAGTGAAAAAAAGCAGACTATTAAAGTATGATTTTACCAATCAGGAAACTGGCATAGAGTACTTTGGGAACTTGTTCAATGTTGCATTTCTTATAGTCTGATATGCTCAGTTGCTCAATCATGTCCAACTCTTTGTGACCCCATGGACTGTGGCCTGCCAGGCTCTCCTGTCCATGGAATTTTCCAAGCAAGATGGAGTGGGTTGCCATTTGCTCCTCCAGGGGATCTTCCAGACCTAGGGATTGAACCTGCATCTCTTGTGTCTCCTGCATTGGCAGGCAGGTTCTTTACCACTAAACCAGAACAGGTTTGTAGTTTGACACTTGAATTCAAATGGTCTGACTTCAACTCTGGAAAGTGAGAGAGAGGGAAATGGTTGGCCCAGGTTTTCAGCTGCCAGCTGAGGTTCATAGTGGTGGGGAATTTATCCACTGAGCAGAAAGCTGGATCTGATGATTTCCAAGATGCATTGTATTTATAAAATTTCCATAATTGCATGATTAGGAGACATTGTAAGATCCTCAGGCAACCAATGAAGATTCAGTGATGCGTATCACAGCTCTTCCTGAGACAAAGAGAGTGAGCTGGAAACTTTCAACCTCTCTGTTCCAAACTGATTCTAGATTCATCAGAAACTCAATCAGAACTCGTATTTCCCTAGGTTTCTGGTGAATCAAATCCTCTTCTCCATCTAGTCATGATTCATCCAGTCAAGAGCAACCTAACTAAATCCTTTCCACATTCAAGTCACTATGTTCCCTGATCAGAGAGACTTAATAAAATAAACTAAGAACATTGTTCATCCCCTAAGCCTATGAACTCTCAGCATAAAAGAATCATATAAAAGTCTTTGGCTTGAGTTCAGAAGATCTTGGCTTATGTCCTAGACCTTAAGAAAGTCACTTTTCTTCTTTGAGTGTCAATAACCTCATATTTGAGTTGGGATTGGTTTGGATCGAAGCATTAGCATTCAGATTAAGTAGGGTAACACACCATTGTCAAAAAACCCTCAAACCATGTGCTGTGCTTAGTCACTTAGTCGTGTCTGACTCTTTGTGACCATATAGACCGCAGCCCTCCAGGCTCCTCCGGACATGGGATTACCCAGGCAAGAATACTGGAGTGGGTTGCCATTGTCTCCTCCAGGGGATCTTCCCAACTCAGAGATTGAGCTCAGGTCTCCTGCATTGCAGGTAGATTCTTTACCATCTGAGCCACCAGGGAAGCCGGTATAATTCTTAACTGCTCTTTATAATCTCCATAACCCTCTCTCACACTTTTTCAATATCCTTTGTTTCTTATTACAATTCAGCAGGACAAGTCACATGAGTAATGTCACCCCATTTTGCAGAGGAGGAAACTGAGACCCAGAAACATGAATTAATCTGACCAAGTTCAAAGTTGCTCCAAAAAAAGTCAGCCCTTAGGGAAGACACCCTGAAGCTGAAATCCTGAGTGTACCATCTCCAGATGGTAAAACAGCAGACAGTGATTTCAACTGGAGCCAGGCTCCCCAAGTGTGAATCCAAGATCTGCGACTACATCATGGGCAACTCTAGAAAAGTGATCTAACCTTTCTGAGCCTCAGCTTCATCATCTGTCACGTGGAGAAGGAATAAGGTTAGAAGGTGAGGAAAGTTTAAAGATTATCGACAATATTTTGCTCAAATACTGGAAATTTCACTTTCAAATCTCTCCATTGTCTTTCTAAAGCACAGGACCAATCCTGCGCTTGGTTTGAAGGAGATTTCAAGTCTCTTCCTTCAGTTCATGAGGTTCTGGGGTCCACACCTGTTGCAATGGCCCAAAACCTTAAAGGAAAAGGCCATCATAAGAGGTACATTGGTTTCTCAGCTAGGCGCCAGAACGCTAAGCTATTAACTTCACCCCATGCAGAGCATTTCCACCTCTGAACAGGGAAGGACAGACTTTGCTGAACACCAGAGGAGAAGCAGGAAGGAGGGATCAAATCCTAACTATCCAGGCTCAACTCTCACTATGTAAACACTCCCTGGCTGTACACAGACACCCACGGCCACACTGGTGTATACATTTACACTGGGACCAAGCAGATGAATTGGCTCAATTCACTAACACTCTTGTTTAATTTGGAGCCTTGAACGTCCAACTGCCAAGTGAAATGGCTGTCTTAGAAAGCGCCTGTGTATTTTAAAGGAACATTGCATGCATTTTAACCAGAGATTTCCGCTGTGTGTTTATTTCCAATAGTAGAAGTGCCAAAGGGTGCTAAGTTTGCTGCCTCTCATCTGTGGTTGTTGGGACAAGATGACTGGCCTGCCTAAGGACGTTGAATGATGGGCTACAAGGAGTGAATTGGAAATCATAGGGGTTCCTCTGTGCCCCCATTGTCTAGCAACCAGGGAGAGGAAGGGGCTACTTGTATTCCGAAGGCCAGGGTGCTTGCAGATGCTATATTTTATCCAAGCCATCCATGCAATGTTTGGATATAGCTTTGAAGTTAGAATTCTTTCACATGCATTCTGCATGTCACTGGGCAGCAGGAAGGCTGCTGGTCTGGTTACACCAGGGCATCTCAGGTTATATGTACAGCCTGACACTAGCAAGAGCCATCGCCTAACTTAATTGATGACACATCCCAGCTGTGTGGTCTTGGGACCACAGGTCACTTGACCTCTCTCTGCATCTCTTTCTTCACATCTCTGCTTGTGGAGTTGTTAGAATTAAATGTCAGTGCGCATAAAGACCTTAGTGCCTAACCCATAGTGAGCACACAACAGGTTTAGTGACAATGATGCTAAGGATGGTCATGATAGTAAGGATGGAGGTGACGATGGTGGTGGTGATGATGGTGATGACAACAAGGAGGCTTCTCTCTCCTTTTCAGTAAAATAACAATAATAATAGAGTCCAATCACTTGAGGTCTATTGTGAGTCAGGAAGTCACCCTCTTGGGCACTTTGTAGACACTGTATTCAAGCTTTGATGACCTATATGTTCTAGTTGGGAAATGGAGACTCTGGCTGGTAAGTAGCCGGCCTGAGGTCACTGCCTTAATAAAAGGCAGAGAGTCTGGGTCTGCGGTTACCTTCCGACCACACAGCACACACCTCTGCTGCATCTCTGGGCAGTTTAGTCCTCTAAAATATTTTCCAGAGAAGGTGATGCATAATATGAATAAATGAGCGTACACGCAGATCTTTTGAAAGCTGAGTTCTTGGCTGCTTCCCCTTCCTCTCTGCATTTTGTGTCACTTGTATCCTGATTTTTCCACCACTTCCTAACAGCTTCTGTTTCCAAGTTTTCTGTTCACAACACCTCTTATAAAGAAACTATATATATTTTTAAATTTGAGGATGATTGTTTTACAATGCTGTGTTGGTCTCTGCTCTACATCAGCTTGAATCAGTCATCATTATACACGTACATATCCCCTCCCTCTTGAGGCTCCCTCCCCCCGATCCCACCCCTCTGTATTACGCACAGGCTCCCTGTGTATACAGGAGCTGTCTGTGTTATCTATGGGCTCCCTGTGTTACACATCACCTTCCCACTGGTTATCTATTTTACATATGATAGTGTCTATTTGTCAGTGCCACTTTCTCAATTTGTCCTACCCTCTCCTTCCTCCAGAGACATTACTTTGCCAACAAAGGTCCATCTAGTCAAGGCTATGGTTTTCCCAGTGGTCACGTATGGATGTGAGAGTTGGACTATAAAGAAAGCTGAGTGCCGAAGAATTGATGCTTTTGAACTGTGATGTTGGACGAGACTCTTGAGAGTCCCTTGGACTGCAAGGAGATCCAACCAGTCCATCTTAAAGAAGATCAGTCCTGGGTGTTCATTTGAAGGAATGATGTTGAAGCTGAAACTCCAGTACTTTGGCCACCTGATGCAAAGAGCTGACTCACTGGAAAAGACTCTGGTGCTGGGAAAGATTGAAGGCAGGAGGAGAAGGGGACGACAGAGGATGAGGTGGCTGGATGGCATCACCGACTCAATGGACATGAGTTTGAGTGAACTTCAGGAGTTGTTGATGGACAGGGAAGCCTGGCGTGCTGCGGTCCATGGGGTCGCAAAGAGTCGGACACAACTGAGCGACTGAACTGAACTGAACTGAACTCCTCCCTCCACTGTGCCCACCAGTCCTTTCTCTACATCTGAATCTCTCTTTCTTCTAATGCTCTGTGAAACAGAACAGCTTTTCCTGAGTCCCAGGCTATTACAATGTTCTTTTGGAAACCCTGGGTTAAGTGGACTATGTATTGATTGGATACGACAAGTTGCCTGGCTTATTTCTGTGGACCTGTGGGGACCAAGCACCTGACCTGTGCCAAAAAGCCCATCCTGCGCATAGGAACGAAGCCCCCACTCCCGCAGATTTGCATACTGGAGGATGATACACACAGCCCCCAGACCCAGAAGAGAAATCATTGTATCTTCTGTGTTAAACCAAAGTTGCATTCTTCACAGGAAAAGGCATGCATTTCAAAGCATGCATATTTTCAGCCTAGTCTGGAGTCAAGAATTTCAGAATCCAAGTCCAGTGTGGAGACAAGGTGTTAGGGACACTCAGATTCAAGCCTTGGTGCTATTTTCTTCATCTGTGACCTCAAGCAAGCATGAGCCCCTCTCATCTTCAGGTTAGTCCTTTGTAACAAAGATGACACCAGATGGAGCAGGTTAACCTAGTCCTTGAGTGCACACACACTGAATTCAAGTCCCACTTTTTCATTCATGCATGTGTGACTTTGGGAAAGTTACATGATTAAACAGATAGATGAACAACCATGGTTCGGACACACTAAGATGCTAATGTCACACAGGTAGCTAGTGAGCATCTTGAGAAAAGGAGACCACTTGGGTCTTGTTCACCACCATGTCCCCTGCCCCATTGCCTGGCATGCTGTTACTCCGCCTGTCTCACCTGGAGGAGATGGCCTGCTGAGAAAATCTGAACCAACTGCTACATCTGGAAAGGGACTGAGGACATTGTGCCAACTTTGTAGTGGTAAAACAGAACCCAGGGTTCCACCCGGGGGTGTGACAGATCCCCAGGCCACCTGGAATCTTGGGTTTTGAAGCCAAAGAGTCATGAGTTCTGATCCTGCCTCTGCCCTTCTGACTTATGGCACCTGGGGAAAGCCTCTCAACTTCCCAAGCCTCAGTTTGCTAATCTGAAAAATGGGACTGTGGGTATCCATCTCAACTGGGTTGATGAGACGATAAGTGTCAAGATGTTTGTGAATCACTGAGACCTGAGCGGCCTGGCTGTGTTCTGAGTTGCATTCTCCACCAACCTCAGGATCAACCGCTCACTCCATGCCTATGAACCTTCATACAAACATACCCATTGCCGTAATTTAATTTTACATTCAGAAATTGATTTTTTTTAATTGTTGTCATACTACACACCACAAGACACAAAGTTCAACAAAACTTTAGCCGGTAAAGATGCAAATTGAAAAAAGACCCAGACCTGTCCATAGCAGGGACCAGGGTTTGGTCGGCATAAAACTATCGTGCTCTCATTAGGGGGCAAGCGTCTTTAAGGTTGAAAATCTTGGACTCAAGGGTCTCCTCAGGGTCCCTCTGGCTACAGGATTCTAAGTCTGATTTGGGGAAGGCTGCAGAAGAGAGAATGTTATCCTCCAAGCCTGATGAGATCAGGGAATGAGGAGTGACTGTCTCAGGACTTGTCTTTCTCATCCTCCTTGGAATGGTGTATAGGACTGGGGGAGCTGGAGCACTTTTAGAAGCAGAGCACTTTCTGTGAGCCCTTTTATAACAAAGGACAAATACCAGAGTTCAAAAGACTGTAGTCCAGCACTCTCCAGAATCTTCCTGGAAGTTCTCAAGTTATTAGCCAAGTAGTCTCTCAACACCTAAGTGTTGAGAGAAGGAAAGAAAAGGAAAGAAAGGAAAGGAAAGGAAGGAAAGAAGGAAAAGAAAAGGAAAAGAAAGGGAAGAAGGAAAGAAAAAAGGCATCTTCTGCTTCCAGGGTGCATGCTGCCAGTCACCTCACTCATCTTCCAAACCTAACTTCCATCTCCCCTGCCACTTGAGCCAAGCACACAGAGGATTCTGGGTAGCTTCTGTACCCTTGACATCAAGTTTTAGCTTTCTGGAGAGCCAGAGGCCGATCACCACCACATGCACTGGCTGGACTGCATAGGGGCGTCCTAGTCTCTGTTGGGATATGACAATTATAGAGATTAGAAAGCAGCTGGACCCCAGCCCTCCCTTTCCCTGCCCAGAGTATCCATCTTCTGTCACATCTGCTTAACCTGATGGACTACAAACCCATTTTTGCAAAGGTAGGTTAAGGCCAGAGCCAAGAAAGCTGCAGAAAGAAGCAAACTGCTTGCAGATCTCCAACTGGGCTACCAGTTCACTCTGGTCCTAGAAATGACTAGACCCCAGTTGGGCATCCAACTGGTCCATCCATGATGGTCAGCTGGCCTCTGATGAAAATAAGGTCAAGGGAAATCTGGGCTTCCACCTTTTGGGAGCTGTGTTGATGCCGGTTACACCTGTCTTATTCACATAGGTGCCTTGAGAGAAGCACGTAGGAATGGAGAGATGCCCCAGGCCAGTCTAGGGAGGAGCCTGGAAAATCTGTAAATGTATACAAGATGCCGTGTTTACAAGGCCAAGTGTGGATACCCAGGTAGGTCATGCCCTTGAGCCATGGATGCATCCTCCCCTTACCTGCAACCCGAGCCAGCTGTCTTTATATCTGTGTGTAGACAACAAAAAAGCCAGGTGAGAGTGTGGATGGCTCTTGGAAAGCAGTCCCCATGGCCACAGGAAGACCCAACCAGCACTGGGGGCAGAGATAGGCTAGCATCATCTTGAAATGTAGAAAGGACCACCCTTCTTAGCATCTCCATCACCGTGGGTACCGAACACCTTCTCCACCCACTCAAGTGGTGGCAGGGATGGTTCATGATTGTTCAGGGCTGGAGAAACCATGTTAGTAGGAGTCCTGATCCCAGACCTGAAAGCAACATAGAGACTTCCATAAGCACAAGGCTCTCCTCCCCAAAGCCTCTTCCCGCTCTAGTCCTATGCTCTAGGCATGGCAGCCTTACATCAGTTTCTATGACAGGACTGATTTGGCAGAAGAGCCTCCTGCCTCCGGTCTGGGCTGAATCCAGGTTTCCAGTCAACAAGTCATTGCACTGACCACCTGGAGGAAGTGGATGCTCTCAAAATCAGTTGGCTAAGGTTGGATGATGTACGTGGAGAAAGAGCTTTCCGTTTCAAATCTGGTTGAATTATGTTTCCATACAATTTCTGCTACAACTATTTTTATCACACAATGCAACATGGACAAAGAGTCGAGTTGACAAATAAGAATCTCATGGAAGACAATGCTGTGACCCCCTCTATATACAACCCCTTAAGGACCCCCTTAAGGGACCCCCTAAGGCCCCTCATCCCCAAAACCTCTCTCTAACTGGCTTGCCACCATCCAAGGTATTGCCATCTTTATGGTTTCATTCCTTTGGGTTAAGATAGTGTCCCCTGTCAAAGTATAAAATTCCTGGGAGGATAACACACTGAGTATCGGTCTCCAGCATCTTAGAATCCATTCATCATGCTTTCATCACCTCACCCCGACCTTCACAGAGGCCCCCTTTACTGGCTGCCTTGCTCTGTTCTCTCCTCCATCCCACTCATCTTCTCCTCTTCTGCCAGTGATTACTTTTTAAAAAAATCAATCTTGTCACTTTACTGCCTTACAAAACCTCTGTGAACTCCCCTTCTCCTACAGAATCTAATTCAAACTTCTTAGAGTTCAGTCTCTCAGATTTTAGCCCCGGTATGGAGATGGAGGGTCTCCATCACCCACACCCTGAGCATTTGTTTACCAAGGGAATCAGGTTCTTTTGAATCTGTTTCCTCTGTGGTGTTCCACTGGTCTTTTCTCCTCCCTTCCTCCTGAATTGAGATGTACCTGAAATTGTATCCTGCTTGGACTGAGTTTCCCATGATTATGTATGAATCTATTGAATATAATGTAGAAAATAGATTACACTCTTTCATATATATATATATGAATACAATAGATATAATAACATTTCTTCAACTGTGAACTCTTTGTGGATCAGAACTTTGTTTTATTCATCTATGTGCCCCAAATCCCAGCCCCAATAGACAGCCAGCCTTCAGCCAATATGTGTTCTCTTCTATCTCTGACAGTCAGCTAGGAGAGTTGGACATGGGGAAAAGAAGTCATGGGCCAGAGGCTGGTAAAAGCAGTATATACTTTGGGCTTCCCAGGTGGTGCTAGTGTTAAAAACCCACATTCGCAAGAGACGCAGGAGTCGCAGATTCAATCCCTGGGAAGATCCCCTGAAGGAAGGCATGGCAACCCACTCCAGTATCCTTGCCTGGAGAATCCCATGGACAGAGGAGCCTGGCGGGTTAGAGCCCATAGGGTCACAGAGAGTTGGACACGACTGAAGTGGCTTAGAATGCATGCATGCATTTTGGTCTGAAGACATGAAGCTGTCACTTGAAGACTGGATGAAGGAAAAGCACCATGAAAGGTAAGAACCCAGGACCTTCATCACAACAAGAGCAGTAAAATAAGTCTTTCCAAAATGAAGACCTGGTCTCCAGGTCAGCCCAAGCTTAGCAAAGAGTGCCAGCAACTTAACCGTGTCTAGAACCTCTCTGCCAGCATCTATGTCGTTTCATCTGGATTCCCATGTTTACATTTCCAAATACATGTGGGTCATTATTCTGTTCTTGGTTTCTAATTTAACAGTACTGTAGTCAGAAAACATGGCCTGCGTGTTCCTGAGTTTTTGAAACGTAGTAACCTTTATTGCCTGATACACAGCCAATTGCTATAAACATTTACACAGGAAAGACTATGTAAGCCCCAACTGTGGGGTGCAGGGCTTCTTGGATGTCCACCGAGTCAAGCTTGTTCAGTGAGCTGTCCAAACCCTCGACAGCTGTGCTAACTCACGGTCAGCTTGGTCCTGAGGCCATTGTGTGCAGCATCTCTTGCTGCGATGGTGCGGGTCACAGGCGCTGCTCCCTCTCTCTCTCTCTAAAATGTGTCTGCTCCCACTTGCCTCACACAGCTGTCAGATCCAGGGAAGAAAGGGTTTGCGAACCATGAAGCTTCCCACGCAGGTTAATTATTCCTGTCGAGCATCTTCCGATAGCTCTCATCATCTTGAGACGAATAAAAGCCTCTTTAAAATTTTTCAGTTTTATTTCCGTGTTTTTTGGTTGTGCTGAGTCTGTGGCTGGATTCAGGCTTTCTCAAGCTGCAGCGAGCGGGGGCTACTCTCTAGTTTCGGTGCTGGGCTGTGCTTAGTCACTCAGTCGTGTCCAACTCTCTTCGACCCCGTGGACTGTAGCCCACCAGGCTCCTCTGTCCATGGGGATTTTCCCAGGCCAGAATACTGGAGTAGGTTGCCATGCCCTCCTCCAGAGGATCTTCCCAACCCAGGGATCGAACCCAGGTCTCCCACATTGCAGGCAGGTTCTTTACCATCTTAGTTTCAGAGCTGCTGCTGCTAAGTCGGTTCAGTCGTGTCCGACTCTGTGCGACCCCATAGGCAGCAGCCCACCAGGCTCCCCCATCCCTGGGATTCTCCAGGCAAAAACACTGGAGTGGGTTATCATTGCCTTCTCCAATGCATGAAAGTGAAAAGTGAAAGGGAAGTCGCTCAGTCGTGTCTGACCCTTAGCAACCCCATGGACTGCAGCCTACCAGGCTCCTCCATCCATGGAAGTTTCCAGGCAAGAGTACTGGAGTGGGGTGCCACTGCTAGGGTTTCTCATTTCAATGGCTTCTTGACTTGTTGTGGAGCAGAGGCCCCAGAGCATGCGAGCTTCAGTAGCTGTGGTGCAGGGCTCAGTGATTCCGCAGCATGCGGGATCTCCCTAAACCAGACGCTGAATTCATGTCCCCTGCATCAGCAGGCAGAATCTTAGCCACTGGACCACCAGGGAAGTCCAAATAAAAGCCTTCTAGTTCTTATAAGGCTTCTTCCCACCTTTCTCAGCATCCCTTCTATGGCTGAACACCAACTGTATGTGGGCTCTGTTCATTTCATTCCTGGTTTTCCCCTCCAATGCCTGTGAGGATGTGTCATTAGTCGCAGAGGGAAGAGCCATGCTCAGACCCCAAGTTAATAAAGCAGCGGAGCCTGGAGCAGAGCCCAGGTTGGCTTACCTCCAAAACCTAGGCTTTTATTATGTTTTGTTTCATTGCTTAAATTGTTTTTCTAATGATGAAATATTTCATATGTATATATAATCACATACATAGCACTATATAGAAAGTATGGAGAATAATCCCCACCACGCAAGCCATAAACACAGTACATTCTGGGTGCTTTCGAACTCACTTGTGTGTCCACCCCATTCTCATCCCCTCCACCTTTTCCTCTGGGGTACCCACTCTCTTCTCTTTTCCTCACCTTGCCTTTTCCTTGACAGTGTTACTATATATGTATATAAATATGCATATATATGTATATCTAGATAGATAGATAAATATAGATATTGATATGTATAATGACATTTTATTGAGTTGTACATAATTCTGCACTTTATTTGAATGGGTTCATACTACACATATTCTTCTACAACTTAAGAGATCCATCTTTATTAGTATGACTAATGGGATATATTCATTTTCCCTGCTGTATCATATTCCATTGTATGAAAAGGGAGTCACTCAGTTGTATCTAACTCTTTACAGACCCCATGGACTATACTATTCATGGAATTCTCCAGGCCAGAATATTGGAGTGGGTAGCCATTCCCCTTCTCCAGAGGATTGCCCCAACCCAGGGATGGAACCCAGGTTTCCCACATTGCAGGCGGATTCTTTACCAGCTAAGCCACCAAGGAAGCCCTTCCATTTTATGTATATATATATATATATATGTATATATATATATTTCTTTCTTTCTTCTACTGCTGATGAATGTATAGCTTGTTCTTACCTTTTTCTAAACAATGGTGCTGTGAATATACCTATTTCTTGGTGTACATGTGCAAAAGTTTCTCTAGAGTATAAATATTAGGGGTAACCCTTACCTTGGGCTGACATTTAAAAAAATACCATAGACTGGGTGGCTTAAACAGAAAAAAATTATTTCTCAAAGTTCTAGAGGCTAAAAGTCTAAAATAAGGTGCCAGCATGTGCATTATCTGGTGAGAACTCTCTTCCTGACTTGCAGACAGCCACTTTCTCACTTTGTCTTCACATGGCAGAGACAGCAAGCTCTCTTATGAGGGCACTAACCCCATTATGAAGACCCCACCATCATAGTCTCATCTAGCTCTAACTATGTCTCAAAGCTCCATTTTCAAATACATCCTATTGAGGATTAGGGATTCAATACTTGAATTGGAAAGGGGAGCACAGTTCAGTTCAGAGCAGAGTGAAATTGCTGGGTCATAGCTTACACTTATCTTCAGCTTTACTAGATATTATCAAACCATTTTCTGAAGAAGTCCGTTCAACCTCCATGCTCCTGGCCAGCTTCTTAACTCGGCCACCTGCCTCCTTCAATATGCCCCTCATGGTGTGCGTGCCAAGTCTCTTCAGTCGTGTCTGACTCTTTGCGACCACGTGGACCATAGACCCCCAGGTTCCTCTGTCCATGAGACTCTCCAGCCAAGAATGCTGAAGCAGGTTGCCATGCCCTCCTCATGCTTCCCATTCACATTCTTCAATCAGATTTAAAGTGTTCTTTATCCAAGAGTGTAAGAATCTTTTGTGGCATAACCTGTTTCTCTTCCCTGCCCCCTTGTCTGGCTACCCTACCTTGTTCATCTCCTCCCCACCATCCCTTCTCCCCACCTTCCCTCTGATGACACAGACTGGCTGGCTGACACACACCCACACCATACCTGCACTCCAAGAGTCTGTTGTGCTTCCAGGGTCAGAGCACAAAAGAGTATTTGTCTCTCAAAGCACACGGAGAGATGGTGCCGCAACCTCCCTTCTGTTAACCACCGTGAAGGATTCAAGCAGTGGTAGAATCAATGGGCACTGAAAATCTTCAAGGCAGAAGGCGTGCGAAGAATTATCATCTCCCCCCCCACCTTTTACATAGGAGGAAATGAAGAACGGGCTTTGCTCAAGCTCCTCAAGTCAGTGAGGGGCCGCTGGGCTGGAACCCTAAGACCTGAAGTTGCCATCCTGGCAGTTTTTAGGGACCAGGGTGACATTACTCTACCTCTGAGCTTTAGATACAAACAGTGAATCTCATTAAAGAAAAAATTTAAGTTGTCCGAAATAAGCCACCTATTTGGAGAATGTATTGTTGAGGGCTAATTTTATGTCCAACCAAAGATGACAATTATCAGTACATTATAGCAAAGTTTTTTTTATAGAGTAGAACAATAAATACCTTGTTCATACCTTCATTCATTCAAAAAGTTTTTATTGAACAGCTACTATGTGCCGTATTCTAGGCACTATATCAGAGGGGGAAAAAACAGGTGAAAATCCCTGCCTTCTTTGAACTTACTTTCTAGAGGATGATAAGAGACAATAACAAATCAAAAAACACAAAAAACCGACAAACACATAGAAACGTCAGCGTGTACGTGTCTGTGCAAGCGTCAGATGGTAATGACCGCCGTGAAGAACACAGCCGGGTGAGAGAGACAGAAAATAACCAGCCAGAAGGGGGCGCTGTTTGTAATGAGGCCTATGGAAGGTCAGTTCAGTTCAGAAGGAAATGAAGCCAGAAAGACGGCAGGACCAGATCACTTCTGGTCCCTAACCCTAACCCTAATCCTAATCCTAACCCTAACCCAGTTTCCAATTGCTGCTACAACAACACAAACATCTTGGCTTCAACCGTTTCAAATGTTTCATCTTGCAGTCCTGGAGGACAGCAGCCAGACACGGGTCTCACTGGGCAGAAATCGAAGTGTCAGCGAGGCTAGGCTCTTTTCTGGGGGCTCAGAGGAGAAGCCCTTGCCTCCTCCTTTACAGAGGCTGCGTCATTCCCTGGCTCATGAACCCTTCTTCACCTTCAGAGCCAGCTGCTGGAGGTCAGGTCCTTCTCACCTGACATTCCTCTGAGCATCCTTCCAGGCCCACACTTCCACTTCTCTGACCTCAGCCCAGCAGGGGGACTCATGGGATTAGAGTTGAACCCACTTGGGTGGCCCAGGGTGCCTTCCCCAGGAAGACCCATCCTCTTGATCACATCGGCAGGGTCCCTCTCACCAAGTGAGGTAGCACGCAGGCTCCAGGCATAAGGCCATGATGTTTGGGGGCCATCAGTCTGCCAACCACCAAAATCACTGGAGGATTCTGGTAGAAGAGTGACCTGGTTTCTGAACGGCTGCTTGACCGTGAACAGACCACAGAAGGCAGACGTAAGGGAAGGGGACTAGCGAGGCAGCTGGTGCCAAGTACCCAAAAAGGGGGACGGGAAGGGAGACATGGATCAGAGCCACGGAGGTGGCCTTTTTTTCCTGAGTATATTTTAAATTTAGAGCCAATAGGATTATCTGACCGACTGAATGTGGAGGGAATCAGGTAGAGAAGTGGCGTGATTCCAAGAATTTTGGAGAAATCCATTCTCTTCCGAGAATGGACTTGCTCATTGGAGGAGAAGATACGGAGAGAAACAAGGGGTGGGGAGGGATGAGACTGGGTAATACTTCCACCCATGGAAGTTAAGCTAATGAATCGACTTTGGCCCACAGCTTTCAGGATCTTGTATTTCAATGGGAAAATCAAGACACACAAGATATCAGAACCGATTACTTCTGATATATCAGAACTTACTCCAACAAGTGAACACTAACCCCAAAGCTGTCATCTCGGGAAGCCATGCACATTTATTCCAAGGCTGCTGCCAAAACGTCCTTGGAATTCCTGTCTAGGAGCTGGATTGATTTCTGAGCTGTACAGAGAAATCAGCCTTGCTTTTCTCTCTCAGAAGTTCAGTTTGAATGTTTACTTTATTCACCTGACCTGATTCGACCTTTCAAGAATCAAAATCATTTTCCTAAGGTGACAACTGGCCTCCAGGGAGGACAGTCACCTCTCCAGTTGTGACCATGTCTCTGGAAAAGTCAGCCACCATCTTCAGGAAGGATTTCCTTCTACACACAAACATCCCCTCCAGTGGAGGTGAGTGCCACCTCCCTTTAGGAGCTCCAGTATGACACCATTAACATAGAACAGAGGTCGAATAGCCCAGTCTCCATCTGAATGCATAGATTTGGGTGTAATATGGTCTAATACTGTACTGCTTGATGATAGTGGATCATCCATGTATTTCACAAGAGATGTTTTTCTCTGGTTTTAATACCAGGCATATTCATGTTTCCCTTAAGCTACTAGACTGTTCATATTGTATGGTCCCAGTGAAGATGTTGCTGGTCCTATTTTGTCCTTCATTCCACAGACTAGAAAATCTGCCTATTTTCTCTTCATTTCATATATAGCAGAAGTAATCAGTTGTGATATCTGATATCTTGTGTGTCTTGATTTTCCCATTGAAATATAAGATCCTGAAAGCTGCGGGCCAGTGGATACATTAGCTTAACTTCCGTGGGTGGAAGTATGACCCAGTCTCATCCCTCCTCACCCCTTGTTTCTCTCCACATCTTCCCCTCCAAAGAGCAAGTCCATTCTCAGAGTTGTGGGTTTTTATCTTGCTCCTTTGTCTGCAACATAAAGCAGAAACTAACATACCACTGTAAGGCAACTGTGTGCCAATAAAAATGTCATCAAAAATTTTCATAGAAAAGAAAGTATGAAAGAAGAAATTGAAAACAGAAGAAATGAATGCATTAAGTAACAATAAACAAAAAGTTGATAATATGTTATTAAATCTAAATAAGAATAAACTTTAAAAAAAATCTGGATCTAGTTTGCTCAGTTATAAAATATGAGTGTTCATTGTATCTTCTTAGGGTCGTTTTGAGGAGGAAATCAGACATTTCATACAAAGCACTTCACTCGATGCCTAAGAAACTCTTGAGAAAGCATATTAACCTCAATCCATGTGCAGGATCATGTTTACCAGACCATTGCTCACCTTATTTTTTCCCCCCAAAAGAACTTACTCCTTTTAGGCTCCAGGAGATTGCATTGCTTGGTTTTGATTCTTGTCTGGTTTTCCCACAACTCCGCTTGAGTCACTGGCTGTCCAGTAGGTTGTGGGGATCAGGTGGGTGAGCCATGGTCTTCTCCTACACCCCCTTTCCCTTGTCTCTCTCCTCTGACTGCCAGGCCATCCCAGAGACAGGCAACAGTCCTGCCATGCCAGCATCCTATAAGTCATCAGTCTAGCCTGCTGCCTTCATGACTGTCAGGACGCAGAGGCAAAACGGACCTGTTCCACACTTGCAATGAGCAATGAAGAGTGCACAGGCTCCGGGTGAAAAGCTTGGTCTTTGCTGTTCCCTGGATGCCCAGGGAGAGAGGTGAGATCTCAGTAAAACTTTGGGTCCCCATCCCTTTCATTTAAATCAACCCCCAAGTTTTCCATGAACCTGAGAAATAATTACATGCCAGTGCCAGGTAGACATTTCTTCTCTCAAAGGGAATTTTAGGGGCATTTTAACAGGGGCTCCAGGAGGTTGTGTGTGGCTCCTGCTTCAGATCTGATACCCTAGTGACCTAGCTGTTTGGAATCTTAGTCCAATGGAGGAGACAGTTTTGACCAGAATATCTTTCATGAGCACCCCAAAAAGACAGTGAATGAAGGCCCTTTTTCTCTGTCTGTCCATGAGATAGAGTGCCCCAAAGGGCAAAATGGGGCTTCCCAGGTAGCTCAGTGGTAAAGAATCTGCCTGCCAATGCAGGAAGGCATGGGTGCAATCCTTAGGTCAGGAAGATCCCCGGAGAAGGAAATGGCAGCCCACTCCAGTATTCTTGCCTGGGAAATCCCACGGACAGAGAAATCTGGTGGGCTACAGTCCATGGGGTTGCAAGAGAGTCAGACACGACTTAGTGACTAAACAGCAACAAGGGCAGTGTAAGGCCCTCCCTCTCTACCCTCCTGCCCTCTTTCTCCTCCTTCCCGACCCCACCACGCCCTTAAAGAGGAGTCATCACCCATGGTTAAGTGAACACCATCTCCTGGGAAATAAAATCTGAAAAGTTAAGAAGGGAAAAATAGAGAGATATGACTTTTTAATCCTATTCCAGATGCTCAAGTACCCTCCTCAAACAGAACATAAATTCAATGAGACCACTGTCCTCATTAGATGAGAAAGTGGATTTTAAAACCCCCTGCTCTGTTCCTGGCACCTAATGGGTCTTTTATCACTGTCAGGTTAACTATTTCTACCCCACCATTCATGTTTGCCCACCAACCCCACGAAGTCCAGACCCCAAAAGACCGTGTGCTGAGGCTCTGAACTGACTGCAAAGGTCCCCCCTCCTCCAGGACCTTCTCCAGCCCAATTATAACTCCCCAGTCTTACTACAGCTGCTGATGGACCAGCCATGTCCATCTTTCTTTCTGAGGATGTGGGACTTTATAGAAACTTCCAACTGCTTGATTTGACAAATGACTTTCTGAGTGGAAAGGGGTTTTACATTTAATACATATCATAAGAGACATCAGAGCTATGCTCAGGAGATCAAATAGTTTCTTCAGCTAAGAATGTAAGAATGATTCCCATTAATATCTTTCCAACAAAAGCCCTGAGCTCCCCACCCCTGTTCCTCTATGATCTCAGTTTATTAATGTGGCCGCCCCCTCCTCCGGTTAAGCTGCCCTCACCGCAGACTCTCATTCCAGTCTGATGTACACCCTCCATAGAACACACCTCCTTGGCAAGCATTTAATGTTTAAAAAAAGAAGAAAAGAGTCCTTCATCATCTTCAATCGTAAAATCAAACGACTGAACACCATCTCCTGGGAAATAAAATCTGAAAAGTTAAGAAGGGGGAAAAGAGAGGGCTATGATTATTTTAATCCTTTTCCAGATGCTCAAGTAGGATCCCCAAACAAAACCCAAATTAAACATGAGCCTTACTCAAAGGGATGATAAGCATGCAAGTGTCTAAGACAAGGTTTGGCAAATAGTAGGTGCTCGGTTAATGTTTATCTAAAAATAAATAGGAACGTCCATACAAACAGCCCCATGGACTGCCCTCTGTCATGCCCCAGCCTGAACAGACAAGATTGTTACTACAGTCCTCACCCAGACCAGGGTGACACGATTTTTCAAAGCACCTTCATGCTTCCTAGCTGCTTTGATTAATGCAGCGTAGCAAACCTTGCACCTGATCTCCAGAGAAGCGGGGCCTCTTCCAGGTCCCTGAAAGACAGGATTAATGCAGATACCACGCACTGACACCCACCAACACTGGGAAGATCTGGTTTTCCTAAGAATTTGGAAGCATCTTAAGATTTGGGGATCTCTGTCAGCACCACAGAAACTGCTGAGATCAGAGCACTGATTCCTTATCAAAACTAGACTGGATAAAAACCTCTTAAATTCCAACACCAGAATGTGTCGGAAGGATACTGACATTGTAAGATGGATATCTTGGCCCCTTTGGTCAAAAGGGCCAGTATACCAGTCAGAAAAGCTCTCTTTTTACTTAACCACTGAAATCAATGTCCAAGTCCTGTCATTCCCTGGGTCTCAGTTTACTACATCTATAAAATGGGAACAAAGAGATTGGCTCCATCTCCTGGCTGGCATTCTTGAGCGAATAAAATTACACAGGGTAAAAAAAGAATTTTCAAGAACGGAAACTTATATGTACAAATCGGCCACCACCAGCGAAGGGCTGATGATATGGGTACCAAAGAGAGCTGAAGAGGGAGCTCCTTGCCAACATGGTATCAGGTGACAGGAGCAAGGATGCTTAGATCATCACAGGTCGTGTTCTTCCTTAGAGGGCTCTGTCGTATCTTCCAGGTTCAGGTCACCCAGCTGTCCTGGGTGTGAATCCCAGAGCTGTCATCCACCAGCTAAATAACCTCATGATCTCACCTGTTCCCTTGGCCTCACGGGCTCTTTGCCTCCTTTCGTACAGAGCGGACTAATATCTTTTCCCTCATAGAAGACAGCTAGGATGCTCTGTAGGGATGCAGAGGGAACGTGGTGCTACCCAGATGTGAGCCCAACCTGCAAGCTTGTCCTTCAAAGGAACCATTTGACTCTCAGAGACCCTCAGATGGGAGGAGGAGCTTCCTTAGAATTGCTTGTGTAAATTTGTCTCAAGTTCTGCCTCATTGCTCTGGGTTTCCTCCCACCACCCTTTCTGTGGCACTTCCACGAGCCTTGGAGGGTCGCATGCTGGGAAGCAAATGGCCCTTCACCTTATGCTCCATCTCCTGCTGGTGGAGGCGGTGCCCAGAGGGGAGGGAGGCAGCCTGATGGGGTCGCTGGGGGCAGCTCTAAACCAGCATCTCCCAGAAGCCCCCAGGCAGTGCCCTAAGGCAGAAGGGAGCTTCCCAGGTGGCTCAGTGGTAAAGAATCCACCTGCCAGTGCAGGAGATGCACCAGACTTGGGTTTGATCCCTGGGTCGGGAAGATCCTCTGGAGTAGGAAATGGCAACCCACTCCAGTATTCTTACCTGGAAAGTCCTAGGGACAGAAGAGCCTGGCGGGCTACAATCCATGGGGTCGCAGAGTCAGACACGACTGAGCGACTGAGCACAGAAGCAGAAGGAAGAAGCAGGTGGAATCCTCTTGCACGGCTTTCCCATTCGCGTTTCCCCACCCTCCCCAAACAAGGCCGGATGTGTACAAGCGGTGCCGCCCGAGCTCACCCGGCCCCAGGTCCTCGTGTCCAAGCCTCCTTAGCCTCAGAACTCTGGGACCCAGTGGGATGCAGAGAGCATCCCTTCTAGGTTCTGATCTGGGTCCCTGAGCCCCCTAAATGTGCTGACAGGCAATAATTGGGGTGCTAGAGATTCTCTAACTGTTTTTCAAAGCTGCTCAACAAACAAGTGCCCCATGTGAGACTAGACAGGTTAATTATGTCTCTGTGTCTTTTGAATGGAATTGTATCCATTCAATGTGATCACTCTGGTTAGCTCATGCTGATAAAAGTTTTAATCAACAGTATATAATTTTTAAATGTAACAATGACTACTTCATGAATGCTGTTTGTAGCACTGACTCTTATTTTTTCTAAACAGGAAATCCATGGGGGGTAAAAAATAATGAAAAGCCTCCTTAGTGGCAAAGGGACAAAGACCACCAATCTGCCCCATTTCACAGGTGAGGATATTAGATAGCGGGAGTTAGATCTCTCCCAAACCCGAGCAGCTTCTCTGGGGTAGAAGCAAGATTACAAATGACAACCCCAGGAGTTTTGCTTCCAGTTCTGTTTGTACAAGCTGCTCTGCCCCCTGGGTCCCGTGCCCTTCAGACAGCCTTGATAATTACCAGTTGACACCAAACAAGGAAACTATATCTTGTTGGCCAGGTGACAGGACACATGTCAACAGATCCTTCTAAAACTGTATTGTCCATTAGGTAAGATACATGTGGATATTTAATTTCTAATTAATTACAATTAAACTTCAGTGTTTTCATTCATATTCGCCACATTTCAAGTGCTAAGTAGTCACATGTGGCTGGTGGCTACCATATTGGACCATATGGATATAAACCATTTATTGAGTTGGCCAAAAAGTTCTTATGGATTTTCCATAAGATCTTATGGGGAAATTCAAATGAACTTTTTGGCCAACCCAATACTGGGCAGCACTGGTCTAGGAGTGATTCTGACAGAGAAGAGCCTAGAACCTGTGGCTGGGCAGGGCTTAGAACTGCTTTACACATCAGGTCTGTGGGTCATCAAGGACCTGGAGACTTTGAGAGAGAAACAGTGTAAGGAACCACCTCCCTCCTAGACTGTTCCTGAGTTTCTATGACCAGAACCGCTCTCGAGATGCAACCACCGTGAATATTTACAGGCCACGTTGTCACAGGCGAGACAGCACTAAAATAGGTGTCCAAGAGGGGGTTTCAACCCCAGGGCTGCCTTTTGCCAGCCATGTGTGTCTTGAGCAAATAACTCTTCTCTAGTCCTCAACCCCCCACCAGGGAAACGACTCTGTCCTCTGAAGTCTGAAAATTTAATGCTGCCCCATCCTCCATGCGTTCATCAATCTTGGGACTGTGTCTCATCTTTCTTGGGTGTGTGTCCAGGCCACCATCAGGATAGGTATTAACATACAGAAAAACCATCTGAAGATGCTATGGGATTAGAGGGACTTTGGGCTACTGTTCTCCAGGCAAGAATCCAGTAGAGGGCGCTGTTGCCTAGAGGCGATTTTCTGACAGATTTTTACCTCAAGTGTGTCATAGTGGGTGCCCAGGCTCGCGGGGCAGGAAATGTGTCTTTTTCTTCCATGCGGGACCCCAAATGTCTCCAGACACCCAGACTTAATGAATCACCTTCAGAAGACCCAGAAAAGCCCCTCGTGCCCTTTCTGTGCCTTTAGCCCTGAGAAATGTTCCCTTTTCCAAATTATAAAATCGAAGCTATTTTCTCAGATTGTCTTTTTCTTAGCTGCTGCCAAAAGTTGGAACCTGGCAAGATCAATGACTCTTTGCCAGCTCAGAATTCACTCCTGTTCCAGGTGGGTTTTCCCCAGCTCTGCCCTCCTACTCTTTCCTCGGAGCAAACTTGCAAAGTCCAGCAGGTTTGTATGAGCCCCTGGCTGTATATGCCTCTTTCCATACAGAGCACTTTTAAGAAAATAAGTGCATCCTCCTCCCCCCATTCCCTTTTCCCCTAATTGCCTCATTTTCCTTCCCACTTTGACCATGGGACTTAGTCCCTCTCCCTAGATGAAGGTTGATTGGCAACCTTGATCCACAATCTCTCACCATTTTCTGAGAATAAGACTCATCCGGCCTCAGCACCAAACTGAGAGACAAAGCGTTCATCAGAATTTCCAGCTCCTCAGATTTCTCCCTTCAGTTCTTCAGAGGTAAAGATGAGGGCCAAAATGTCGAGAAGGCCCCTGGCTGTGCGAACCCATGGCGAGAGTTTTGGGGGACAGAAGGGCACACAGCTTTTGCAACTTCACCATGAGACTTCCGTAGAAGGGCTCTTTTCCTGTAAATGGCCCATTTAAGGCTTAAGGTTCAAGAGGGTCCCTGGATTCAGCCTGACTAGCATCGCTGGGCCCCAGACTTTCCAGGGCTGGGAGGAAGGAGAGGAGGGACGCAGAGGATGGTGGCAGTCTGGCAGGGGCCCCTTCTGTTGAAGAAGAGGCACCTGTCCTGGTAAGTTGAAGCTGTGTGTGCAGCTCAGCTGCTCTCTTAAAGCAATGGATGAGAACGTGTGCTGTAGGTGTAGGGAGATTTCGTTCCCTGAGATTGGTTCCAAGTGGAACAGACAAAGGAGCAAGAAATGGGGGAAATTCTCAAGCAGAATAATTCGCATCAGTATTTGCTGATCTATCTGAGTGAGAACTCTTGAAATATTTTCTAAAGCTCTGATCTGTCTGGAGAAGGCAGGCAGAGTGTAGAGGTAAATGCCTTGTGCTCCTTAGGAGAGCCCATGTGGATAAAAGGAAGAAAGAGTCAGGCTTTGGGGCTGAATGTTGGTTCAAATCCCAGCCTCACGAGCTTCTGCTTGGATAACTGTTCAAATTTGTTGTTGCTGTTTTAATTTTACTTTATTTTACTTTACAATACTGTATTGGTTTTGCCATACATCAACATGAATCCGCCACGGGTATACATGAGTTCCTGATCCTGAACCCCGCTCCCACCTTCCTCCCCATACCATCTCTCTGGGTCATCCCAGTGCACCAGCCCCAAGCATCCTGTATCCTGCATCGAACCTAGACTGGCGATTCATTTCTTACATGATATCATACATGTTTCAATGCCATTCTCCCAAATCATCCCACCCTCTCCCTCTCCCACAGAGTCCAAAAGTCTGTTCTATACATCTGTGTCTCTCTTGCTGTCTCGCATACAGGGTTATTGTTACCATCTTTCTAAATTCCATATATATGTGTTAGTATACCGTATTGGTGTTTTTCTTTCTGGCTTACTTCACTCTGTATAATCGGCTCCAGTTTCAAATTTTTTAATTTATTTATTTTATTTTTGTTTTATTTTTTATTTGTTTTATTTATTGTTTATTTATTTGTTTTATTTTGGGCTACACTGGGTTTTTATTGCTATACTCAGGCTTTGTCTAGCTGCGGCAAGTGGCTCCTCATTGAGGTAGCTTCTCTTGCTGTGGAACATGGACGGGCCCTAGAATGTGCAGACATCAGCAGCTGGGGCGCGTGGGCTTAGTTACCCTGAGGCGTGTGGGGTCTTCCTTGACCAGGGATCTCACTGGCAAGTGGATCCTTCACCACTGAACCACCAGAGAAGCTCCTTGGATAACTTCAGACAAGCCGTTTAGACCCTCTGAGTCTTCATTTTCTCAACTTTTGTAGAGTATTGCCAGTCATCAGTGAAACAATCTGTGTGAAGGCACTCACCTCTGGGCCTGGCATGCAGTGAGCACTCACATGTTAGCTACGGTCTTAATTTGGCAAATAAAATAACACCACAAGTTATTTGCCCTTCTAAGTTAAGCAGAGACAAATGAGAAAATTGTCTCTTTCTGAAAGCTACATGAATGTCTTTAGGTTTAACAATCATGCGATTTAAGACTGACCCCCAGAGAAAGTCACAGGGGCATTTGACACCAGCTTCCTAAAATTTGCTGTTCTCCCTGGTGACTCAGATAGTAAAGTGTCTACCTACAATGCAGGAGACCCCAGATTCAATCCCTGGGTTGGGAAGATCTCCTGGAGAAGGAAATGGCAACCCACTCCAGTATTCTTACCCGGAAAAATCCCATGGACAGAGGAGCCTGGTAGGCTACAGTCCATGGGGTCACAAAGAGTCAGACATGACTGAGCGACTTCACTTTCCCTTTCCCTAAGATTTCCTTCCTGTTCTCTCTGATAGCACTTGTGAGTATGGAGTTCTGTCACTGAAGTCACTTGGTCAGTATAAATGGTAGAGGAGTCACCAAAAAACCATATATTTCTCAGATCCAGTGAAATCCTGTGAAAAGACCATGCCCTGACTCCTAAATTAAAATCAGAAACAGAGATTGGGCCCATCATCATTCCAGCCCTGACTATAATAAAATGACCCTATGGCCCATTTTGGGCTTCCCCAGTGGCTCAGCAGCAAAGAATCCGCCTGCAGTGCAGGAGCTGTGGGAGATGTGGGTTTGATCCCTGGGTTGGGAGGATCCCCTGGAGGAAGGCGTGAAAACCCACTCCAGTATCCTTGCCTAGAGAACCCCATGAACAAAGGAGCCTGGTGTGCAGAGTCTGACGTGACTGAAGTGACTGAGCATGCTTGCATGGAATATTGTGGACCTCACTTAAAGCATCATAGAAGAGTGTGTGGATGTGTGTGTGGGGGGGGGGGGGGGTATGTGTGGGGCATGTGCCAACAGCCCCCAGGATGGGAAAGCATTGCCCCAATTGTGTTAAACAGCATGTGTGTGGTTCCCATTCTTGTTCTTCAGTCAAGGTCAGGTAGATGTTCTTGGAGCAAGTCAGTGGAAGCACAATTCCTAACGGTTCTAACCCCAGCCCAAGTCTAAATCCTGCATGTGAGAGTTACATTATCATGGGATAAAAACCTTGAGCTTGCACAAATAGTTAAAAGGGAGGGAAGAAAGGGTGTGGTTTCCAAGTTTGACGACCTCAAGATTTTCTAAAAAGAAATTAGCTATGACACGTGTGCCAAGCGATCAATAACATGTTGCCACTCACAATGGAAAAGTCGACTGGTTTATTCATTCATCTCACAAACCTTTATTAAGCACAGTGGCATGCCCAGGGCCAGACCCTGGAGAGTCAAGAGTGAACTGGACACAAGGTCAGTTTCCAAAAATCTCACAAGGGAATATGAGAAACTGACCATGCCTAGCAACAAGTGCCGGGTAGGGTAAGCACAGGGCACTGTCAAGCCCACAAGAGGGAGAGACTGTTAGTTGCATATAACTCTGCCTTGAGCCAGGAGATCAAGGTCTTGAGATGGGAGAGCCGGCATGCACAGAAGTCCTCCTGGGGGTGTGGAGGAGGAGACTTTGAGGCCAAAAAAGTCCACAGGGATCAGATCAAAAGCTCTGAGGAGGAGCAACCTGTGTGAGGGGGCATGCCCATGTTCTCAGTCACTTCACTCATGTCTGACTCTTTGCAACCTCATGAACCAGGTTCCTCTGTCCATGGGATTTCCCAGGGAAGAATACTAGAGAGGGTTGCCATGCCCTTCCTTCAGGGAATCTTCCCCACCAGTGATTGAACCAAGTCTCCTATGTCTCCTGCATTGCAGATGGATCCTTTGCCGCTGCACCATCAGGGAAGCCCAGATGGGGGTGGAGGAGCCTAATTCTTCAGCCCACATTCCTCCCACAGTTTCTCCGAATGATAGTTGCACTCAGATTCCAAATACACAAAGTCGTGGCACAATTAGCACTGAACTTGAGAGAACACAACATATATGCTTATTCTGGAACCAGGAGAGATTTGCAGGTGTCCTTGGAAATTTACGACCCTAACTCTCAAACACTGAGTGACAGCCACGTGTGAGGTTTCAAAGCTCTCTAAGGAAGCATGCATGTCTCAGAGATCTTTGATGACAATGTCTGACCTCCCTCCCCGAAGATCAGGAAACATTTCTTCACTTGGCCCCTTGTCACATTGTAAGTCAATTGACTATTACTCAGCATGCATTGTGAGGCGAACGTGTAAACCGCTACACTACAAAAACAGCTTCAGCATGCATCATGAATAAAGCTTAATATTATTCCCTTAATATAACTTAAAAAAAAAAAAACCTCATAGAGTGTTAGAATGAATGAAACGCCCCAGACCATACACTTAAGCCCTCTCTCTAAGTCAGCAGCTCCGAGTGTGAACGCTGGGTGTGAGCTGGTTGATCCAGTCTACGTGCAGACCCAAAGCCAGCTCGGCCCCACACTTAGGTAGGATTTCAGAGGCGCCAAGAAACCTACCCTTGGTGGCAGAATTCCAATAAGTTATTCATATTTTGAGTGAAGGTAGTGAGAGTTTGGGGCTTTGTTTGTTTGTTTTTCCCCCCCTTTTTTTTAAAGCAATGGAAACCTTCCTCCACATGAAATCCTGCAGAGTGCCCCGTGTAAAATCATAATAGCAGATTCTTCAATAGTATTTATTATGTGCCAGGTTTTTAACTCGTTTAGTCCAACGGCAACTCCATAAGACAGATACAGTGTACTGATACTGTTCAGTTTTCCCCAAATGACAAAACTGAGGTTAAATAACCTGCCCAACATTAAGCAGCTGGTCGGTAGTGGAGCTGGGGTTCAGATCAGGGTGGTCTGACTCCAGAGCCCACCCATTACTGACCGCCGCTGGGTGGCCCCAAAGTAGAAGGCAAATACTATCAGAGCCCATGGGGTGGATTTCCAGGGTTTCCGGGCACCATGGGGTGATCCTCGGGTACATTCATGGAAGGATTCCATGAAACACAACTCTAATCATTGCATTGAGGTGTTATCTACCAAGGGTTACTTTAAGATAACACCTCCTTGGAGGAAGTGAGGTATTAGTGTATTATAATGAATAGGTTTTAAAAACCTGGTTCTAAGGCCAGGGAGATCCCAGCCTCAGGACATGCATCTGGCGAGGACAGAGCTGGGTTAAGGAGGGGGCCGGACTCCAGAGTTCGAGTAGTAGGAGGGGCTGCTTGTGGAGAAATGGCATCTCCAAGACAACATGCTCCTGCCTGGCAGGTGAGCCGGAGATCAGGCCAAGAGCGAGGTGCCTGTGAGGGCCTTTGGAGAAGGCCTTAGGGTGGGCCATCTTCTGGTTGCTGAGTACAAAATAGGGGGTGCCTCCCAGCCAAAGCATAGCGTGACTAGAGTTGTGGGGAGTGGGTGAAAAGAACAGCCTGACGTGAGTGTCAGGGCTCCTCGTAAGGTGACACTCAAGAGTTTTCAGTTTCTATCTTAATAAAATTTTGCGATTTTCAAAATTGCGGAACGAATAGCAATGTGACTCATACTTCACAATTTGCTGGCAAATTTACTGCACTATCGCAATTCTGCCCATCACATGTTCTTCAGGGAGGGGGGTGGATGTCAAAAGAGAGTGTTTGGCAGAAGAGGTATGTGATCATGGAGGGACACCCACAGACTCCCCTCACGTCTCATGTTCAAGATCAGAGCCAGAGATTTATGTGGGTTATGGGACTCAGTGGCCCTAGGGATACAAGTCTTGACATATCTACCATGTGTGTGTTTGGTCTGCTTTTTAATCAGCTGTGAGCCACGTTTCATCCTCTGTAACTTCACCGGAGGAATTGCTTGGGACTCATCATGAACAGGATTAAAAATCGGAATGAGTTTGCAAATTGAAACTTTTAATGGTAAGAATTTGAGCAGAAATTCTCAAGATAATCTAATTTAAGAGGTGGTGATATGCACAATTAAATCGTGACGTTTTAAAGGCACAATTAAAATACCAAGTGAAACTGAAAAACCAGAGTTCTGCCCTTTGGTTTTTAACTGAGGAATCAAGTCAGAAAGTTTATGGTCTCCTGTGGAAAAAATAGACGTGGGAGACCACGGGAAGAAGTAGACAAGTTTCGTCACCGTTAGATGACACCTAGCATCTTGTCAGCAATAGAAGAGATCATCTCGTATTTGTTGAATGAATGAATGATAAATACATATATACAAACACTCATATATGTAGTCTGTACAAGTTGAAGCTCCAATACTTTGGCCATCTGATGAGAACAGCTCACTCATTGGAAAAGACACTGATGCTGGGAAAGAATGAGGGCAGAAGGAGAAGAGGGTGACAGAGGAGGAGATGGTTGGACGGCATCACCGACTCGATGGACTTGAACTTGGGCAAACTCTGGGAGATGGTAAGGGACAGGGAAGCCTGGTGTGCTGCATTTCATGGGATTCATGCAAGGAGTCGGACATGACTTAGCAACGGAACAACAACGGCACAAATTGACATACAATCTTACCATACTCTGGGACCATTTTCCTCTAGGATTTCGCTGGTATTTGTTCCTTTTAAAATGAGTTTATTAATCTCAGAAACTAGCTTATACAGAAAGAGAAACTGCTTCATATCTTGCGTTTGGTCACCGCCTTTCCCTCAGGTCTCATTGACATTGTCCGTATTTTTAATTGTCAGAGCACCAGCGGGCCATTCAGGCAAAGGTCATGGTCTCCAATACCTCACACCATCACGCTTTTCACTCTCTCTCTCGGGGGCCTTTGTGGAATAGAAACTACTCTATTAACTAAGAGACTAGTCTCATTAGATGATTCATTCAAATAGTCTGAAACTAGTATCTGGTGAATTGCCTGCTTCTATAGACATTGGGACAGACCCTTAAGCGTTATTTCATTTAATCCTCGCAAGTGTAGTTTTGCCCATTTTAGGAGATGAGGAATTGTGGGCAGAGAGATTTATCCAAGCCACCAAGATAGGAAGAGACAGAATTAGGATTCTAAGTCAGGCTGAGTCCAGCGCCCCTGATAGTTACATCAAGGGCTAACAGCGTTAGTTCAAATGGAGGAGGATGGAAACCAGCACCCTAACACAGGCTAGAGCCAAATGAGAGAGCCTTTAGGCCAGTGGGTGGAGCTGATATTTGGGGAGACCTTCTTGTTGCACCTCAGTTCTCACTGTGTAGCAAGTTGACCAGTCAGATGCTACAAGGGCCTCCCCGCCAGCCAGGAGCCCAGTCTGGTCCCCAGTCCGGGCCTCCCTCCACACTCAGCCAGAGTGATTAAATGGCAATTTGGTGAGGTCACTGTCTCATACAAAGCCCTTTAGCACCACCTGTTGCACTCAGAATGAAGACCCCAATCCTCACCTGCCAGAAGGTTCCCCCTGACTGGCCCCACCTGCGTCTTCCAGCTCATCCCCTCCTTCTGCCCGAGCTCTCTGCTCTCCAGACCCTGGGCATTCACTTCCTCCTTCCTGCCACAGGGCCTTTGCAAGGACATCCTGCTCCTTCAGGGTTCCATCCCACCTCGCTTTCTGTCAGGCCGCCTTCTTCCCACTTTTCCTCTCTCAGAATAAATGTCCCTTGCTCAGAGAAGTCACCCCCTTTTTTTTAAAACAAATACTCATCCCTTTATTGTTTTTTTTTCTTTTTGAAGTTTTCCTTATAAGTTTTTTTTTGCCATTTTATTTTTTTAATTGAAGGATATTTGCTTTACAGAATTTTGCAGTTTTCTGTCAAACATCAACAAGAATCAACCATAGGTACACCCATGTCCCCTCCATCTTGACCTTCCCTCCCATCACCCTCCCATCCCACCCCTGTAGATTATCACAGAACCCCTGTTTGAGTTGTCTGAGTCATATAGCAAATTCCCATTGACTACCTATTTTACATATGGTATTGTAAATTTCCATGTTACTCTCTCCATACATCTCAATCTCTCCCTTCTCACCTCCCACCGTGTCCTTAGGCCTGCTTTCTATGTCTGTTTCTCCACGGCTACCCTGAGATAAATCCATCAGTACCATCTTTCACATATATGCGTCAGTATATGATATTTATATTTCTCTTTCTGACTTCTTGATGAACAGTTTAGGCCCCCTGCAATGCATCCCAGGGCACAGTGTCCTGATCTTTTATTTAACTTATCACTGAAAGACTGCCACAATTACGTGCATGACTGTGTGTTGAATGTTATCTTATATGCCCCCGACCCAGAGGGAGATCTGACTTCAGTGACACTCATGCGTCAGGGACCCATCCATCTTGTTCATTACTGTATCCCCAGCATCTGCTTCAGCACTTGACATATAGGAGATGCTCAAAACATGCCTTTCCCCCTAGGAGGCAGATCATCACAAAACTAGACACTTGCTCATCTAGTTTCAGGCCCAGAGCTCAGGAAGCCCCACACTCTTACAGTCTGATTTCCTTGAGTTGAGAAGCCAGAGGAGCCAGCTTGTAGCATCCCTGTCATAGGAAACCGCTCACCATCTGGTGATCCTCTCTCCACCACGTTTTAATAAGCCTAACAGCAACAGCAGCGAACATTTATTAAGTGCTATGTTCTCACCAGTGGGTTAAGAGATTTTTATTCAACCTAAGTCCACACAGCATGATCCCGTTTCACTTACGTCGGATCCTGCCCCGGCTGTGTTCGCCTCCTGAGGCTCCATCTCATTTACAGTAAAAGCCCCCGTCAGAGGCCTGGCCCGCAAGGCCCAGAGGCTTGGCTTCTCTCTGACCTCATCCCTGGGACTCTCTGCCCCTCTCACTCCGCTCCAGCCACACCGATCTTACAGCTCCTAGAACACTTCTGGCAGGGAAGCCCCAGGGCCTGTGCACCTGCTCGTCCCTCTGCAGGGACCCCTCTTCCCCTCAGAGAGCCACGGCGCTAGCATCTACTTTAAACATCGCCTGCTCTCTGAGCCTCCCCGACTCCCATCCTGTATTCCCTCCAGCCTTTGCTGGGGAAATAACAATAACTATAACAATAACAATAACTATAGTATGTTATAGAATAACATACTATAATGTTAGATGTTCTGTTGTTATTATTTAGTCATTGTGTCCAACTCTTTTGCCACCCCACGGACTGTAGCCCACCAGGCTCCTCTGCCCATGGGATTTCCCAGGCAAGAATACCAGAGTGGGCTGCCGTTTCCTCTTCCAGGGGATCTTCCTGATCCAGGGATCAAACCCGAGTTTCCTGCATTGGGAGGCAGATTCTTTACCACTGAGCCACTTGGTAAGTCCCAGATGTTCTGTTAGCTGCCATGTATCTGTTTTTTTATTGCCTCTCCTACCCCCTTGGAATGGAAGCACCATAAGAGTTGAGGGGTTGCCTGTTTAGCTTATGGCTGTGCCCTCCTGCCTGGCACAGACCAGGAGCTCAGCACACAGTGACTCCACCAGTGAAGCCTCTCCTTCCTCCTGATGCTCATCCCGAGGACACAGCAGGAGGAAAGGGGGGGTCTTTATGCTGAGTGCAACAGGTGGTGCTAAAGGGCTTTCCTGGAGACAGTGACCTCCTCAGATTGCCATTTAATCACTCTGGCTGAGTGTGGAGAGGGGCCTGGATCAGGGACCAGACTGGGCTCCTGACTATTTGGGAGGCCCCCTATAGCATCCAACTGGTCAAGCTGCTACACAGTGAGAATTGAAGTGCAACGGGACAGTCTCCCGAAATATAAGCTCCACCCCCAAACACCTGTCACCCCAACACCTGCCTGGCCACTTGGGTCTGACGAGGCTACCCCTGCCACTGCACCCTCTAGGGGAAGAGAAGAGACCAGGAAACCCAGCCTCCAGACATCCGTGTGTACCACAGCCCCTAAAGCGTGATCTGAGACAGGCGCCCTGTTTCAACTTCCCATTTCTTCAGTGGAGCCAGAAGAAGCATTTCCTTCCCCATCAGCTCGCGCATTTGTTGGTGGAGGCGCCGCCCTTGGTGAGGGGACCCAGGGTTAAGAAGCTGGGAGGCATCCCAGCGGCCTTGTGAGCTTCTTTCTGTTGCACTGTTTTCCTGCTCATTTATTTTTCTAATCTCAAATATAGATTTGTGTTACCTTTCAAAATACGGTGCCTTTAAGAAAAGCAGTCTTTTCAAAAAGTGCTCAGGGCTAGAACTGAGAGCACTTCTTTCATACCTCGCGGCCCCAACCTCCAAGGGTGAAAGGGCTGCAGCTTGGTCCCAAATAGGAAAACACAACATTTTTTTTTAACCAGACAAGGGCTGTGTTTCCACACATAGGACAGGTTCTGAGTCCTGGGGCAGCAGTGAACTCGATCGTTTTTCATCTGGGATGCCACATCTCTGATTTCTTTCCCCAGCCCATGACGGCTCAGCATTGCTATTAGTTGCTCCAAATGTTTGGCTCGTGTTTAAGGCCACAGAGTTATTGCTCAATAAATACCCCAAACATGCTCGCGCCCCGCTTCCTATCCTCATTCCTGCCACTAGCTTCACAGCTCTGTCGTTCTCAAAGTGGTCCCGTGTACTTAGGACAACCTGTTTCTCCTGCTTCATCAAACCACCCTGTTTCAGATCCCTCCCTCCCGAGTGAAACCTTCTACCGTGGTCTCACGAGGAAGGTCCCTCCCTCTCGCCACCCCACCCTGAGAATCTGGAGCGGCAGGAGTAACAGCAGAACTGAAATAAAATGTCAGTTTCGGTTAACCCGAGCCGGCCACACTTCCACCAGGTGTTTCAGAGCTCGCCTCCTGGGGCAGACGAGGATCAAAAGAGTAAAGGCTGAGGAGGACCTCTTGTCCCCAAGACTACAGCCTAGACTGTCAGAGTCAGCACCTGCTTTGCAACGGACAGGGTATGGACTTGTCTACACATTTCGATTACAGGAATGAGCAGGGTATCATGCATCCGTTAATTCATCAACGTCATCCTTCAGTTACGTAGCAAATAGTGATGGGGAGGTTTAGTTGTTTGATTGCTGAAGGTTTTACAGTCTAACTTTAAGCATGTCCCAAACTGCAGATCTTTTCACAACATATTATATCTGACAGAACACACTTGAATTTGATAGAATGCAGCTCCTTCATTTGACCCTCCATGGTATTTTGCAGTGCAGTTAAAGAGCACTGGACTGGGGCTAAGGAGAACTGGAGAGGAATCCTGTCTCTCCTGCTTAACAGTGGGAAAGTCACATGACCTCTCCCACCCTAGCCTCAGTCTCGCTTATCCATAAGATGGGTGCGATAACACTCCTGCCAACACCACAGGAGTTGCTGTACCTTATTAATCTCAGTGTCTTTGGCCATTGACACAAGCTGCCCTGCCTACATCACAGGAGTTGCTGTATCTTATTAATCTCAGTGTCCTCGGCCCTCAATAAAATGCCTGATGTATAACAACCTTTCTAAAAACATGAGTCAAGTGAGTGAAATCGCTTAGTTGTGTCCGACCCATAGACTATAGCCTACCAGGCTCCTCCGCCCATGGGATTTTCCAGGCAAGAGTACTGGAGTGGGTTGCCATTTCCTTCTCCAGAGGATCTTCCCGACCCAGGGATCGAACCCAGGTCTCCTGAATTGTAGGCAGACGCTTTACCAACTGAGCCACATGACGCCAAAATGATTATAGTTGTTAATCCATTGAGAAAGTAATAACAGAAGACCTTTTGGTTGAATCAAGCATGACAGACACAAAAGCCTCATCTCTACTTAACAAAATTCTATGCATCCTTTAAGACCTAATTCAAATGCAGTTTTACCCATAAGTGGCCCACCTCTCAACCCTAAGATAGAAAAGAGTCGAGGAAGTCAGGTAGCATCGGGGCACCTGGCCATACGTAGGAGGTACTGCTCCGTGGACGGAGCTCTGGAGAGCTGCCAGGGGGAGGGAGCCAGTGCAGGTTATGGAGTGTGGACACCCAGGTCCTGCCTGGGAGGAGGGGCACACCAAGGTCCCAGAGCAAAGCGGGACTCTGAGCTACGAGGGCAGAAATGGAGCAGATGGGACATCTGAGAACAAAGTGGCAGGGAGGAGGTCTGTGGAGCCAGCAGAGACGGTGACATGTTCTCTGAATCAGGTTGCATGGAGACCTATCCTGTCCTTTCTCAAGGGGCACTTTGCCCTTCCTGGGGCGCAGCCCACACTGCCTGTCTTTGTGTTTCTTCAAATGTGCACATCCTTCATCCCTCCCCTAATATCAACTCTTTGAAGGCAAGTCCAGACCTTACTCATCTTTGTACCCCTTTCCCAGCCTACACCCAAAGCCTAGCCCAATGTCTTGCCTCGAGCCACTCTAATAAATATTTGTTTGATGGATTATGAAAACATGACTCTCCTTGGTTTCCAATAGGATCAAATAAAACATGGTCTGAGATACCACTGAACTTTATGACCTAGTTCACTCATCTAGTTTTATCATCTGAGTTTTGCGTTTTCTTTCTTATCCTTTAGCGTTTTACAGCACACAGTGTTCTTATCCACGATCACTCACTGCTCACCGGGCACTAGGTGTCATATGAAACCATTTGGCTCCCATCTGTCGAGCCTTGTGGCAAAACTGATGGGCGTTGGCCAGAAACATTGGGCACCCCTTGCCGAGTGCAGAGTTATTGCTCAGAGAGCCTGCTAGGCTGGGACTGTATTTCTCAGCTCTCCTTACACCCAACTGAGGCTCCAGTTCTCATCACGTCATGTGATCAAAGTGGGTGCCTCTCACCTCTAAGGATACTGGAAAACAAATAGGGCTTTTCCACTCTCTCCTTCACCACTTGAAGGCAGAGAACTCGAAGGTTCCAGAAGATGGGAGAGTTACAGGATGGAAGCCTAGATCCCCAAGTCACCGCATGGAGGAACACCTCCTGTTTCCCTGGGGAGTCTGTTACCAGAAATAAACTTTAATTATACAAAACCACTGGAATTTGGCTCTGAACTGTTCCAACAGCTAGGGTTACCTTAATTATTTCACTAAATGCTTATAATAGCTTTGCATGGTAGGTACACTCACCAGCTCTCTGTATTTTCCAATTGAGTACACTAACACGTTACTTAGATAAGGTGTCCAGGCTAATAAGTGCCAGAGCTGGAATTTAGCTTAGGTTTGCCTGTTTCCAAATGCCGTGTTTTCCCTCTATGCCTTGTCCTGTCTCCCATCCATCAGTGACCTTGGACTCCGTCTGTGACATCATTTTTAAATTAAGGGTTTCTGACCTACTCTTTTAAAAAGAAGTTTAGAGGCATGCCTCCTCTTCCCTTCACAGAACTCCTTCTATCACCTGGAAGAATTATGGATGCCAAACCCTGCAGTGTTCTACAAAGAACTTAATTTCTTTCTCACCTGCCTTGACACTTTTTTTTTTAACCACCAGAATTAAATTATTTCTCTAAGGAAATATTTAAACTTAATACTGTTTGGCTTCTGTGTTTTCTACCAGTTGGAAAGGGTGAGAAGAGAATTCATTTGGGGTTTTGAGTGGAGAAAGAAAATGGGGAAAAAAAGAGAACCCATATGGATTCGTTGAGTCCAGCCTGGCCTTTGTTGCCTTCAGTAAGCTCTCAAAAGCTTTGTACTTGTTCTCAGGCACTTTGTTGATAAAATGTATGCCACCGACGGTTTTGCCTGGGTTAGTTCTGTTTCTTTTTCACCTTCTGATTGAGGCATAAGAAAGTTCAAATGACTTATCCAGCATCATATGTAGCAAGTGACAGAACTGAAAAGCAAATTATATCAGCCTGAAAAGGAATAAGAAAAGAAAGGTCAGTGCAAATTCATCTGCAAGAAGGAGCTTTTAAAATGACAGGGGTTTCTTTCTTTCTTTCTTTCTCACCCTTAACATATAAAATGACAGTAACCCAGCTCAGAAAGGGGGAAAAAAAGCGTAGGCAATTCAGATTCAAATAATTGAAACCAGCTCTTTTAGCTACTTTTGAAAGTCACCTTTCTAAAACATACATACTGGTCACCCTCTTAAAGTATATTAACCATTCCTTGTGACTCCAGATAAACATCAGTCTTTAAACTGGGTTGTGAATAGAGGGTGCCTTCAGAGAATGCTGAAGAAAGCAAGGCTTTTGGTCTCTACACTCAACGTCCTCAAAGTGGTGTGTGTCACGGGTTCCATACCGCCCTTGAGGACGGGGACGTTAGTCCTTTTTGCTCAATAACGTAGCTCAAGGACCTAGACTAGTCCTGGCACGTAGCAGTTGCTCAATGAGCACGTGTTTAGTGATTGAATAAACAGATGAGTGTTTTACTTTCTAGTGATTTCATCTCCTCCTTCTTTATCAAGTCATGTGTTGACATCATTCCCTTGGCCCTTAATTTGCTATTCCTAATCTACTTTGAGTTGGGAAACTAAAATAGATAGACAGATAGATAGAAGACATCGTGATATAATTTCATAGAACTTTTAGAACTTTGCACAATGCTGGAAATTCCTCTGTGTGCTATCAACTTACCACTACTGAGTCATTGAAGTACGGCTAATTCTGCTAAGGGAATGAATTTTACTCATTTTGTCTAATTCTAGTTAGTTTAAATTAAATTTAAATAACCGTGTGTGGCTGATGGCTACTGGCCTGGACAACACAGGTCTTGAACAAGACGCTAAATAAGAGTCAATAAGGACTTGTCTGAAAGTCAGGGTATGAATATTTTGAAAATTCAGCATTTTTTTTAAAGTTTATTTCTGCCCTGATATGAGTGAATAATGAAGCCGATTGAAATGCCCTCCAACAAACCCAGGGACTGAAGGGGAGCTGGACAACGATTTGGTTCAAGGAAGACAGTTCAGTTTTCATGATAACCGATGGAGGGCAAAGGTGGCTGAAGGTGAGAAGCAGGGAAGCTTGGTCAGGAGTGTGTCCAAGTCCAGGAGAGTCTGCACAGAAGAGCTGCTTTTTTCAGGAATTCCTTCCATCCTGGTCACTCAGGGCCAAGAGCAGGGCAGGCAGAACCGCCCAAGACACCCAGGACCAGTTCGGAGTCCCCTTGGGCCCAACACACACACGTGACACCAGCCTGGATGATGATAGTATGCTGATGAGGGTCCTCGGGCTTTTTTAAATCCCCACGCTTGCTCATGATTTTTTCCAACACAAGGCTTCAAGCAACCAGAATAGGTACCAGTGCTCTTCTCTATTTGTATCCTAAGAGGCGAGGATCGTTCTAATGTCACTGGGAAGCTTCAGGATCTATTATCTGAGTAGATACTGGGTATTCTAGGGTGTCTGTGTTCTGCAGGGGCACTTGCTGGCTTTCTGAGTAGGATAGGAGTAGCTCAGCTGGCTGGAGGGAGTCCATCCATCTTTTGCATCTTTGTCTAAGGTATTCCCTGAAGCTCCAACAACCTCAGCAAGTTAGAACTCAAGAATCCTACACCAAATTCAAGGTCGGCTGTGTTCAGAAATGGCATCTGTCCATCTCTGCAGGGAGAGAGAGCCACGGTTCTGGATGCTGACACACACATACCTCTTTCCCGGGCAAGGATAATGTTGCTCGTCTACAACCTGTAGGTACTTGCCACCGGCTAGCACAGCTATCAGTTCTTAGTGAAAGCGACAGCTCTGATCTCAACCACCCACACTGAGGCACCAGGTCCTATTTCAGCATCAAATCTATGCAGTTCTTTAGTTTTTGAAATAAAGATATGCACAGTTAAATATTCATGTGCCTATTTAACAGAATATAAAAGCAATAACTGGGACTCCTCTGGTGGTCTGGTGGTTAAGAATCCACCTGCCGACACAGTGGACATGCATTTGATCCCTGGTCACAGAAGATCCCACATGCCGTGGGGCAACTAGATCTGTAAGCCACAACCACAAAAGTGTGTGCACTAGAGCCCGTGCTCCGCAACGAGAGAAGTCACCACAGTGAGGAGCCCGGGCATTGCAAGGAAGACCCAGTGCAGCCATAAATAAATATCTTAAATAAATAACATAAAATCAGTAACTGATCGTTAAAGAAAATGTAAAAACTAACGCGTAAGCAAAAACATCGTAAGACTCTCACCCAAAGGCAACCTCAGGTACCATTTGGTTGTTTCTTGCCTGTCATTTCTCTTTACATTGAGAGTTCCCCCTCTTGACCTAGTTACAAACATGTTATAATCAGAGTCTTGGCTTTTTGCTCCATCGAGAGCTTTTCCCTTGTAATCATACAGATTTAGCAAACATCATTTGTAATGCCCACACAGTATTGCGTTAAAGGAACTATCAAACTATCATATGTGCTTACTCATTCCCCTCTTGAAACACAATTTTTCCCAGGACTGCGCATTTCCAAATTATGATAGCAAATGGCTCTGTCTGCAAAGGCTTTCCCCCAACATATGCCACTTTTGGGGAAACTCTCCTCGGGATGGACTCATAGAAGAGGAATTTCTGAAGTTAGGGTCAGGAACAAGGAGCCAAGGTCCAGAATGGACCAGAGCCAAGCTTATGAACCAATAATCTTGACCTTCTTGGTGTTCCAGCTCCCAAACACTAGACATACTGCTACAGGATTACCTGGGCATTACCAGGGCATTATCAGCAACCTGGGGTCACCAAATTGCTAGGTGAGTTCTTGCTAATCACTGCTTGTGATCAATAGGAGCTCCAGGCGGGAACACATTTTGAAGAATGTGAGCTTTCTGTTTACCTGTTGCTACTAAAACATTGGCTCAGTGGTAAAGAATCTGCCTGCCAATGCAGGAGAGGAGGGCTCAGTCCTGGGGCTGGGAAGATCCCCTGGAGAAGGAAACGGCAACCCACTCCAGTATCCTTGCCTGGGAAATCCCTTGGAAAGTAGAGTCTGGCAGGCTACAGTCTATGGGGTTGTAAGAGTCGGACACAACTTAGCACCTACACAGCAACAGATTAAAACTACAGATAACAGGGACTTCCCTGAAAGTCCAGCAGTTAAGACTCCACAACTCTACTGTGGTGGGGGTAGGTTGAGGGTTCCACCCCTAGTTGGGAATTAAGAGCCCACATGCTCCATGGCATGGCAAAAAAATGAAACAAAACAAAATCCCTGCAAATAACAGGCCTATTCTTAACCCTGGCTTCTTGGCAGGGGGAAAAAAAAAAAAACCTCATAACAGCAATCAGTTCATTATTTAGCTCCTTTTTTGAAGTATTCATCTAAAAATTTTTAATCATCCCACATAGAGATATGGAAATTGAAGTCCAACCGATTAAAAGGCATGCCTTTACCTTATAAGATCTCTGAAACTTAGCCCTTTCTAATGCGGACTTCTTATTTTTTAATAGGAGTATAGTTGCTTTACAATGTCGTGTTAGTTTCTACTGTCTAGCAAACTGAATCAGCTGTATGTATATAGATATCCTCTTTTTTGGATTTCCTTCCCACTTAGGTCACCACAGAATATGGGGGTCCCTGTGCTACACGTGGGTCCTCATTAGATAACTCATTCAGACTTTTTTTTCCCTTGCTGAGTCTATCTACAATTTCCACTGTCAGGATTCTGGAGTCTTTTTACTGGGAGACACGGAGAGGGTCTCATCAGTTTTCATCATGACCCTAGAAGAGGTAGGGTGATTCCGTGGGACCAGAATCAGCAATTTGCATCACGGAACATTACACATCCACCAGAGGAAAAGTGATTGGGAGTCGCTGATGGGATCCTCCAAGAAGGAAATGGGAACCTGGCTCGAACCCAAGGAGTGCACAGAACACTCAAAACTCTTCCGCCTCCCTGAACCCAGGCCTGCTGCCTTGGTGTTCCTTTAATTAGGAGCAATGACTTCACACAAATCAAAGCTGAGCAGTAATGACAGAGTCAGAAACTGAGTCAAAAAGCAGAGACCATATTTGTTTTTCTCCTTCTGACTTTTCACTCTGTATATTAGGCTCTAGGCTCAACCACCTTGCTAGAACTGACCCAAAGAGTCTATTAATGCATGTATATGGAATCTAGAAAAGCTATATTGATGAACCGACTTTCAGGGAAGGAATGGAGATGCAGATGTAGCTAGAGATTGGGCTTGTGGATGCCGTGGGGGAGGGACAGTGAATGAATGGAGAAAGCAGCATCAACGCAAATGCACTGTTTCAGGTATAAGATGGAAAGCTGGTGACTAGTTGCTGCATAGCCCAAGGAGCCCAGTCTGGAGCTCTGCGGTGACCTGGAGGGGTGGGATCGGGAGAGGGGAGAGAAATTCCGGGGGGAGGGGAGGGTGTACGTGTAATTATGGCCTATTTGCCAAAGCCAACACACGATTGTAAAAATTTTTTTAATAAAGTTTAAAATATATATATACATACATATATTTAGCAAAGACCAATTTTGGAGCATGCAGAACTTCAGGCCAAGGTGGGTGTGATCCCAGGGGCTGCCACCCAATGGGGTTGGAGGGAAGCGTCCTGCCTCCTGCGTCCTGGCCCTGAGTCAAAACCACTCTCTCAGAGGAGGCACTGGAAAGGTGTCTGGGTATTAATTTGTCTGTTGTGAGAGGTTTTAGTGCTACTATAAATCACTCCAGATCACAGACACCCTCCACGGAGGTATCCCTGAGCTGCCTGAACTTGGTGAGACCTGAAAAGAAGACACTTCTACCCATGTTGGGAGGGGGAGGAGGGAGCCAGACTAAAGCCAGTGTTAATCAGCTGATGTGGTTAAAAGGCTATGGTTCTGGTCCCACAGAATCACCCCACAAGCATGAAACTGGTGGGTGTCATGTCCTGGTAGTCAAGAGATTTTTAAGGAGGATTTCTCAAAAATAAGATGTGCTGAGACTCAGAAGCTGTGCCTCAAGGTAAAAGGGACGGGGTCATGGAAGGGCCATATGCAGTTGTCTGGGAGAGGCTTCCTTTTAATATTAGACAAGCAGTCAGCCGGATTCAGATAGAGAAGTTGAGAGGCTGGTCCATGAGGTGGGGACCTGGCTGGCTCATGGTGTCATTTTAAAGAAAGAAAGTTCGCTAGAGTTTGAAGTCATCTCACCAAGTCTTCAATGATTCTCAGGCCCAGGCATGGCCTGATACAAAGAACCTAACCCAAGGTCCAATCTCTAGCATTCACAAGGAGAACAGAGGCCAGGGCAGAGTAGTGGAAGCAAGCGCTTGTGAAAAAATCTTATTTTCTAACTTTTTTCATTAAGATACCCTTTCTTTTTAGAGTGGGTAAGAAAGGCTGGAAATTCCAGACCCATTCGCCAAAGGTCTTTAGGCAGGTCCAGGAGTCTGTGATGTTAAGTGGCCTCCTGCCCCATCACGTGGTTCCAGTATCGGTGGCTGAAGGACCCATTGTAATCAAGACACCCCTGGAGCCCCAAGCATGGCTCCATTCAGGGGCCCCCAGTGTAACACTTGCAGTGTTGAGTAACTCCCAGATAAGCTCTCTGCTCCTGGGGTGAAAAGGCCATGAATTCTTGGCCCTTCTTTTGGAATGAATCACAGAAGGAAGACTCTGCACTTATTCTCTGGGTGTGCAAGCCAGTGATTCAATTCTGGCAGCAGCATTCTTGTAAGATGGCCTTTGGGGGCCACATAAGCCAAAGAGACAGTCAAACACACTGACTCAGCCAGCCGACTGGGGCCACACCACCCCCTCAGAGTGACCTTTATTGATCACGTTATCATCCCCCAAATGTTTATTCCCCCCTTCTCATTCCACCAGAACTGCAACCAAGCAATAGAGGATAAGCAAGAAAGAAATGTTTGTTCTTTTAAACCATTGAGCTATTGGGGGTGCTTCTTACTGGGGCAAAAAGCTGCTTGACAGACACAGCTCTGCACCCTGATAGACACAGGAATGTGGGATATTCTTTCACCCAACATACTTATTTGCCTACTCTATGCAAGGTAGTATTCAAGGATAAATGTACAAACTTTACAAATATAGCATCTGGCCATCCCTTACCATTCGGCATTATCCCCTTCTGCTACAGAACCAAATCATGTCACTCTTCCACTCAGAGCCCTTCACTGGTTCTCCAGCCTATTTATTTATTTTTTTTAATTTTATTTTTTTGACTGAGTGGCATGCAGGATCTTGGTTCCATGACCAGGGGTTGAACCTATGCCCCCTGCAGTGGAAGCATGACTTCCTGACCACTGGACCGCCAGGGAGGTCCCCTCCAGCCAATTTAAAATTAAAGCCCAAGTCCTTTATGATGGCCTGGAGGGCCCCCCAGGGTCTGGCTCGTGTCTCCTCTGTGACCTCATTTGCTACCACTATTATCACCTGTCCCTGCTGCCACCCTGGCTTTCTTGCTGTTCTCAAAATATGCCAAATGTGCTCCTGCTTCAGGGCCTTTGCACTTGCTGTCTTTTATTCCTTGACCTAAAGCTCATTCCTTCCCCTCCTTTCAGTCTTTGCTCAAGTGTCACCTCCTCCTAGAAGCCTGCCTTGACCACTAGTTTGAATTGAACCCTTCTTCCTTTGCTTTCTTATCCCCCTTCCCTGCTACAACTATCTCCATTGCATATATCACCATCTAAGGAGTTCTCAGAGCACGGTGCACCAACTCTGAAGCTCTCTGAGACTCATTCAAACTATTTTCATAACACAAAAATGCTATTTGCCCTTTTGCGTGTGTTGACGTTTGCACCAATGGTACAAAGGCAGTGTTGAGTAGAACTGCTGGCACCTTGGCATGAATCGGATCAGGCACATCAAACTACTATTGGTTACTGTGTCTCTCGCTGCCCCACTCACAATAGAGAAGGTTCTAGTTTCACATAAGAATACCCCTGAGAAATGAGTGTAGACTATTCATTTTATTAAATCTTGACCCTTGAGCACATGTCTTTCTAATATTCTTTATTAAAAATATTTATTTGGCTGTGCCAGGTCTTGGTTTGGACACCTGGGATCTTTAGTTGCGGAATGCAAACTCTTAATTACAGCATGTAGGATCTAGTTCCCTGACAGAGGGAACCTGGGTCCCCTGAATTGTGAGTGCAGAGTCTTACTCACTGGATCACCAGGGAAGTCCCTCTAATATTCTGAGGAATATGCACCAAGCTCTTCTATCACCTACCAAGAAGGGATAATTTTTGTACTTGTGTGATGCTTTGAGTTGTAGGCTGAATCGACTGCTTCTTTCATGGACTATGTTTTACTTAAAAGAATGACTGGCAAATTATGATCATTCCAACTTGGGTATTTGGCAGATATTTTCTAGAGAATAACGGATGGTGTTTGCTGCCAAAGATAAAATACTGGCTTTCAAGCAAAAATTTAAAATTTTGGAAGACTTGGATCTGTTACTTCCCAAAACTTTAAGCTTTTTCTGATAAGATTGGAGATGACATGAATAAATGTAATTTTGGTATTGGATCACGAAAGGCATGAACTTTTGAAAGAATCTGCATAACATGGCGAATCAGTTCTTTACAAATGACCGATTAGTAAGGCATGGGTAAAAGACCCATTGAAAGTACAAGCTTAGACCAACAGATTTTAAGGAAATAGAATATTGACGTGGTTTCAGATTCAACATTGCAACCAACCTTTAAGAAAAGACTCCTTGTTGAGTTCTGATGTAGTATGAGAGAAGAATATACACAATTAAAAGGCTATTCAAATATTCCTATAGGAACTTCTAACTGCCTATCCATGTGAGGCCAGATTTTCTCCATCCACTTCAGCCAAAACAATATACCACCACAGGCTGAGTGCAGAAACAGATGAGAATTCAGTCAGAAAAATAAAGAGCTCTACCAAAATATCAAATATGCCACTCTTCCTCTAAATTTTCATTTTGGAAAAAATAGCAGTTTTTCACTAGATATACGTTATTTATACTCAAATGTCATGAGCATATTGTTGCTTTTAAATGTTCATATATGAATATTTTCAACTGATCAGTTTTTATTTCTAGGGTTGTAATCTTCCATAGTGATAACCTATGTAGAAAAACGGAGAAGGCAATGGCACCCCACTCCAGTACTCTTGCCTGGAAAATCCCATGGACGGAGGAGCCTGGAAGGCTGCAGTCCATGGGGTCGCTGAGAGTTGGACACGACTCAGTGACTTCACTTTCACTTTTCACTTTCATGCATTGGAGAAGGAAAGGGCAACCCACTCCAGTGTTCTTGCCTGGAGAATCCCAGGGACAGCAGAGCCTGGTGGGCTGCCGTCTCTGAGGTCGCACAGAGTCGGACACGACTGAAGCAACTTAGCAGCAGCAGCATGTAGAAAAAGAGCTCTGAGTTCCTCAGTCATTTTTAAGAATAGAGTGAGTTTCTGAGACCAAAGTCTGAGAACAGCTACTATATATAACATGGGTTATTTTTTGTCTTCCTCTTTTAGAATGCAAACTACATGAAGGCAGGGGCTGTTTCTGTCGTGTTCACTGTCCCAGAGGTTAGAAAAGTCCCTGGTGTTAGGAGGCACTCAGCAAAGATCTGTTAAGTGAATGAACACCATCCAACCATACCCTCACTTCTCTGAACATCTCTGCGGCACGATCCACAAGACCAAGCTAAGGCCTGATACTCTTGCATCTGCTGTAAAATATTTTCCAGCTTCCTGCCATCTTCTAACCAAACCACTCTTGCCCCACTATACCATTCTGAGCTCCTACTGCACCGACACATCTCACTCATTGTGACCCCAAGGCCACCCCTTGCCTTGTCTGTGTTACCCACTTGCCTTTCCATCAGCCTCTGAGACCCCAGTCCCATGTCATGATCCCTTATCTCTTCCACGGCTTGAAGCCCAGCACTGAAGAAACACCTTTGAAATGAATAAACGCCTTTTACGTGAACAAATGATATGCAAGATGAACATCCTTTCACACCAATAAGCTTATGTATATAAATACGCAGAAGAATGTTGCTAGCATCCGATCAAAACATTTCTCCGGTACAGCCTGAATCTCACACATTTTGAAGGTTCGCTGGCTGACCCTCACTGGCACTTGCACCAGAGCTAGTCTCCCAGCCTCTACCTTGTGGCCACAGGTCCAGGCATTGATCCCTTACAGGAGTCCTTGCCTTAGTGGTAACAGTAGCATTTCTTGAGCATCTACTATGTATCAGTCAAACATATATTTAACCTCCCCAGACCTTCCCACAACCTCATAAAGAACCCAAAGAAACCAAGTGCCATGTCTAATGAATTTGTCGTTTCTCCAACCCCTAGCACAGTGCCTGGTACACAGTATGTGCTCAACCAGTATTTAGAGACTATGTAGATTAATGATTGAGTCCCATCCCATTTTACAGATGAGCAAACTGAGCCTCCTCAAGGGTAGGCAGCCCGTCCATCATGTGATTCTCCTTCCACATATTCAGGGCGCCAATGGTATACACCTTCGTTTGGCCCCCAAGCCTCTCTCCCCACTAGCCACTCAGTTTTCAACCACAGACCCTCCAGTCTTGGCTCGTCCCACTGTTCATTCAGGAACAAATCTCTGGGTGGCAGCCACCTGAGACAAGGCACCTTGGGGCTCCCAACCCTGCCATCCTCGGCACAGCAAGCAGGTATGCTTTCAAAGCAGGTATGCTAAACCCTGGCATGAAACTTCTTGATCTCAGCTGGTTGGTCCAGAGCAGCGACTACGAGCAGGAGGACCAGCTCACAATGCAGAGAGCAGCAAGCAGGAAGCTGTCCCACTTGCAATGAGCATGAAGCTAAGGGCCCTTCTTTCAGTCCTCCTCAGCTTCCGCTACTGGGGGAGAAAAAGTGAAGCAGGAGGTCGGGGAAAGGCAGACTGACCTGTACACTCAAAATGCTCCCAGTCTTGCCACCTGCGGCTACTGTTTTTGCTGGAAGGCTATAGACACGTGACCTGGCCAAGCCTAGGTTAGCTCATGCTTTACTTTCTGAGGGCTTCTAAGAGCTGCACTTAACTGGAGGAAACAGAGCCAGGAAGGCCAAGATTGGCCCCTCCAAGGGCTGGCCATAAGCATCCTTCACTCAGTTATTGCCACCAGCAGTACAGGGAGCAAGTGGGCCCTTGTGTATATGAGCTGACTGTGCATCAGAGAAGAAGCACCAGGGACCCAGATGGGATTGGAAGGCCTGAGCCTGGGTGTCCCCAAGGCCTCTGGTGTTCACTGTGGACAAACAACAGTACCTACTTAGCAACCGATTGGAGAAGAGACAGAAGAGGGCCAGGCCCTTCTCTTGCAACCGCCTCAGAGAACGAAGTGGCTGGGGTGCGGTCACCCCTCCCCTAAATTTTTTTCTTGCTTTGCAACTTTAAAAGTGATAAATTTTAAAAGGAGAAAATTTGACTAATACATAAAAGCCCTAAGAAGAAAACTAAAGTGAAAGTGTGAAAGTGAACTCACTCAGTCGTGTCCGACTCTTTGTGACCCCGTGGACTGCAACCTGTAAACCCACCCACAAACCTTCCAGTTCCTTCCTGGACACATGCCTTAACGTTTGTAACATTGCGATCTCATAATGGGCTTCCCTGACAGCTTAGTTGGTAAAGAATCTACCTGCAATGCAGGAGACCGTGGTTTGATTCCTGGGTCTCATTCATTTGATCTCATAATGTTCACACTGTTCTATAAACAAACAGTTTTATACCAAGCCCTGCAGGGTTAGTGTTTTCTTTATCATAATAAATAAGATGGTACTATTTTTAAAGCATACAGAGTAGCATGCTATTATATACTATTGTGCAGTATATTATACAACTACATAGCATACTGTATACTGTTTATCATCATCTGGAATTTATTGAGGCATTCATTATTTTTTTACCTCTGCCCTCTTATTATTGAACTTTATCACTTTTCTAAACAATGTGCTGAAGATCTTAAATTGGGCACTTCAATGATTGCCTTAGGACTTTGACTAGAAATGGAATTATTGGGTCAAAATGTACACACACCTTTGTTTTTTTAACAGATGCATGAAGGTATAAGGCTGCCCTGGTGACTCAGACAATAAAGTGTCTGCCTGAAATCTGGGAGACCTAGGTTCAATCCCTGGGTTGGGAAGATCCCTTGGAGAGGGAAATGGCACCCCACTCCAGTATTCTCACCTGGAAAATCCCATGGATGGAGGAGCCTGGTAGGCTACAGTCCACGGGGTTGCAAAGAGTCAGACACAACTGAGCAACTTCACTTTCTTTTAAGGTATAACTAACATACGATAAGTTACAGGTATCTAAAGTGCACAGTTTTGTCATTTTTGACATGGGTTCACACCCATGAAACCATCGCCATAATCAAGGTAAGGAATGTGTTCATCATCCCTGTAAGTCTCTCTGAGTCCCTTTGGCATCTCTTGCCCACTCCACTCTCCCTCTCCCCGGCACCACTGTCCTGCTTTCTGTCACTGAAGGCTGGTTAGCATTAACTAGCATTTTATGTACACAGATCAGACAGGATGGACTCTTTTCCCTCTGGATTTTTCACTTGGCATAATTACTTTGCAGTTCATTCACATTATTGCACATATCAATAGCTCCTTCTTTTTTATTGCTAAGTAGTATTCCACACACATTTTTAACATTCTTAATATATACTACCAAAGGTTTGTGGGGGAGGGCTTCTCAAAGCCCTCCATCAGAACAGCAAAGTGATTCAGAGCAGTAGTCATGTATGGATGTGAGAGGTGGTCTACAAAGAAGGCTGAGCGCCAAGAATTGATGCTTTCGAACTGTGGTGTTGGAGAAGACTCTTGAGAGTCCCTTAGACAGCAGGGGGATCAAATCAGTCAATCCTAAAGGAAATACAACTCTGAATATTCATTGGAAGAACTGATGCTGAAACTGGAGCTCCAATACTTTGGCCACCTGATGCGAAGAGCTGATTCATTGGAAAAGACCCTGATGCTGGGAAAGATTGAAGGCGGGAGGAGAAGGGGACGACAGAGAATGAGATGGTTGGATGGCATCACCAACTCAGTGGACATGAGTTTGAGTAAACTCCGGGAGACAGTCAAGGACAGGGAAGCCTGGTGTGCTGCAGTCCATGGGTTCACAAAGAGTTGGACATGACTGAGCAGCTGAATAACAACCCCTGAAAACCTAGGATTGAAATGCCACTTGTCAACACCACTCTGTCTCCTGAATTGCTTGGCCTCTAACACAAATTACCAGGAACAAATAAAAATGACCAAGAATAACTGCAAGAGCAGAAGGGCGGGGATGGGCAGCAGAGGGTCCTTGGGGTCCTGATGGTTCGTTCACACCTCAGCCCTCCAAGCCCAGAAGGGACCCATTTCCTGGATGCTGCATTGCTGGCAGGAACCTGCAGTAACTCAGCTTCTGATCACTGGCAGTCATGAGCAATCCCTGAGCAGGGTACGGGGACCATGCAGCCCATGCCAACAAGTGTGTGCGGGGCACCTCTGCTCTTCTTATAACCATGTACTAACATTGTGTCAATACAGGCAAATGTAACTATAAAACAGCAAAAAAGCCAGAAAACAAACAAACAAACCGTATTTGCTTTGCTACTAGACTGTAAAACCACTGCGGGTAGAATTTGTGGCTGACTCATCTTTCCCCACAGCCTCTCACTCTGGTAAATTCTCAGTACACTTTCGCAAACGCTATTGATGACGTGCTGTTTGAAATAGCTCAGCCCCTGCCCAGCACCATGAGAGAGAAATCAGGTGACCGCAGGGCAGACCAGCTAAGGGCTAGGGACTAGGGGCTGTGGGCTGCTACGATCAGGAAGGCTATGTCCTTCAGAGGACAACGAATGTGTGAGTAGCTGTGATATAGTTCATTTCCTGGGTCACACACTAATGTGCTCGTAACAAAATCAGGAGGAACGCTCATGACAATTGCAGGTTTCATTTCTATAACTGATCACATGGTAGCTGGTGTTTATAAATCCCTTCTCCCACTACCTACTCTGTATTCCCTTTGCCATCAGCAAGAACCTCTGCTGGTTGTGGTTCTTTACCTGGTGGGACGACCCAAACCTTCTTTCCCGAAAGGTCTGAGTCATTAGTAGTCCTGCCTGGGTTGGGGTGTTGTAGTTTTCCACTGACCTTAACCACAGGGCATGGAGATATTAAGACACGCCCTAAGGAGCTCCTGTATTTCAAACACACTCTTTCTTACCTCTGTTGTGGAGGAGCAGTGCTGTTTCCCCTTGGGAGTCAGGTTCAGTCACCCCAGTTAATGCTGTAACTCCTTTCTGTACCTGTTGATTCAGACAAAAGAGGAGGCCAGAGTGGCTTGTGGCCACCTTAGCTTCCAATTTAACAGAATCATTACTGCATTTGCTGGTGGAAGCCTTCCTCCCTCTGGAGCTAAGACCTCTAAGCCAGCAGAATTTTCTTCTCCAATGCATGAAAGTGAAAAGTGAAAGGGAAGTCACTCAGTCGTGTCCGACTCTTAGCGACCCCATGGACTGCAGCCCACCAGGCTCCTCCGCCCATGGGATTTGCCAGGCAAGAGTACTGGAGTAGGGTGCCATTGCTTTCTCCGAAAGTCACAGGAACAGAAAGCAAAATCTGCGATGGATGCTGGTGCTGGGAGAGATTGAGGGCAAGAGGAGAAGGAGATGGCAGAGTATGAAATGGTTAAATAACATCACTGACTCAATGGACATAAGTTTAAGCAAACTCTGGGAAATAGTGAAGGACAGGGAAGCCTGGTGTGCCGCAATCCATGGGGTCCCAAAGATCCGGACATGACTGAGCAACTGAACAATAACTCCAGGACTATAGCCTTCTTCCTACTCCCCTCCTACAAGCTCTTCTGCTTCCTTCAACACACAGCCACATGTCTTCTCTTTAAACCCACTTCTGAATTCCCCAAGTGGAGTCAGCCACTCCTTCTGTCCCCCTTGTTTTCCATTTTGTTCAAATAACTTGTCTATTCATTCAGTGAATTTATTGGGAGCCTCCTGTGTGCCAAGGACCCTGACCCTTCGCCATATGGAATCCAGAGTCTAGGGAAGCCAGACGACTGGAAGCAGTTCAGTTCAGTCACTCAGTCGTGCCCGACTCTTTGCGACCCCATGAATCGCAGCACGCCAGGCCTCCCTGTCCATCACCAACTCCCGGAGTTCACTCAGACTCACGTCCATCGAGTCAGTGATGCCATCCAGCCATCTCATCCTCTGTCGTCCCCTTCTCCTCCTGCCCCCAATCCCTCCCAGCATCAGCGTCTTTTCCAATGAGTCAACTCTTTGCATGAGGTGGCCAAAGGACTGGAGTTTCAGCTTTAGCATCATTCCTTCCAAAGAAATCCCAGGGCTGATCTCCTTCAGACTGGACTGGCTGGATCTCCTTGCGGTCACCCGTCCATATGTCAGGAGCAATGATGAAGATGTGCAAGGGGCACCACCAGCCGTTGAGGAAGAACACCTGTCAGAGGGTGGGTAGGGAAGTAGCAGTGGCTTTCTGGAGGAGCTGGGCCCTAAAATAAACCTTGAAGAATGAGTATAGGAGTTATCCTCTTCATCAACTCACAGGAGCAGTGATCCAGGGTAACAAATGAAGCAGGGCACAGGGAACAAAGGCAGAGAGGTCGGGGTGGGGGGGAAGGAGGTGGGTGCAGAAGGAAGAGTCAAAACCCCTACCCACCAAGAGGACCAGAGGCCAGTGCAAAGGGTGGAACCGTCAGCCTGGAGGTCAGGAGCATCTACTAAGGCGCAAAGCTGGAGAGACAGGTGCAAGCAGGGGCACCCAGGATTCTGCACATGGTAAGTGGGCCAAAGGGAGCCACTTGAAAGTTTGTCTAAGTGACTTAGTAAGATGTATATTTTAGGCGAATCTCTTAAGAAACAGTGTGGGAGAGTGCTGCAGAGGGATGAGACCAGACCAAACAGACTGGCCAAGAGGAAATTCCAACAATCAACAAAAGAGGCATGAAGGATCTAAACTAGGGGATTCTTGGCTGGGATGCAGAAGCAGAGACGAGTATGACAGATGTTTTGAAGGTAAAATTCACGAGACTCAGGGACTGATTGCAGTGTGGGGGCAAAGAGGAGGGAGAGTCGACCGTGATGGGCAGGTTTCCAAAGTGGCTCGAGCGTGGATGGTCGTCGCATCAGCCAGGACAAGCTTGTCCGACTCACCTTTCCATCCTCAGAGGCCAATAGAATGTCTGAGATACAGGCAGTGCATAAAATTATTTCTGAATGAAGGAATGCACCAGTCAAGAGTGGGGCCAGCGTCTTACCTCCATGCCCAACTCCAAGGAGACATCTACACAGAGTGCAGAGGGGTCAGTGCCCTGGCATTGGGCAGCTGGAGACCCTTGGCTTGGGGATGGTCCCCGGTCACAGTAGCCTGAGTGTCACAGGGAAAAGTGCTAAAAAAGGACTTGGCTACGGCAAGGAACGGAAGAAGCCAAATAGCCACAAATGGAGGTAGCTTAGATCCTTGTCACTTTCAAGCTATTGACGGTTTATCAGGTCAATGGCAGAACTCCAGGAGCTAGAGGGAGGGAAGTTTCTGGAGACTTTAGTCAGCAAAAGGAACTGAACGTGGACAAGATCCATGTTTACAAAGTCATGCAGAGGCTACCTAAGCAAGGTGGGTCTAGCCTCTTCTTAGTATAAAGAGGTTATTGACAGTGTTAGTCACTCGGTCATGTCTGACTCTTTGCGACCACATGGAGCCTGCTAGGCTCCTCTGTCCATGGAATTCTCCAGGCAAGAGTTCTGGAGTGGGTTGTCATTCCCTTCTCCAAGGGATCCTCCCAACCCAGGGATCAAACCCAGGTCTCTTGCATTGAAGGCAGATTCTTTATCATCTGCACCACCAGGGTTATTAGAGGTCAACTAAATGGAAACTCTAGTCCCTGTAAAGGAAGCACATAGAATTGTTGAGGGGAGGAAAGATCAAAGACTACAATAGAATATTATAAGTGTTCAATTGATGATGGCTGATAGAATTACCAGAAGTTATTGGGTTTTGTGGCACATCCCTTGTACAGGATGGGAAGACGAATGCTATTACCTTCCATCTCCTTCGTTTTTGTCTTGGTTGAGGACTCCTGTACCAGCTATATGGATCCCCACTGGGAACCTTCCTAGCTGAGTGTCCTTGAACAAGCTTTCCATCTCTCATTCTTCAGATTCCTTCCAGTAGAACAGTCACCATAATATCAACCTGGGAAGACTTAGGGTTGAATAAGATCCTGCACATAGTATGTGCTCAATATTCTTAGAGACAGAACCCCATCTTTAACTCAGACAAGATCAACCTTTCTGAATTTCCCACCAAAAAGGCATGACCAGGTTTTGAGAGAATTCAATGAGATAATGGAGTATTTTGTACCCCAGGAAGAATTTTCTAAAGGAAAAAATGATTGTTGTGTGGGGATGAGGAAGGAAAATCAGGCCCTCGACCCCCCTGCAGATAGTGAGGATTTTCATCCAGAGCAAGGAACGTTATGTCTTTCATTCAACACCTATGATTCAGATCAAGGATCTGCACACCAGGTTGCTTGAGGGCTGGGCTCAGAACCCCCACTCCAGGACCACCCAGGAGTCCGAGCAGCCACAGATGCCTGCAGCTTGTTGACTTAAGAATATGAGCCATTGGAATGTACTACACCTGTCTGGACTGGCTACCTAGTCTTTTAGTCCTTCAAGGTGTTTAATTTAATCTGCAGAACTCTATGCTGTGGGACCATCATTCCCTCTGAGGTTACTGCTTGCTTTTATAACATCAGACTTGGAAGTTATAAAATTTTCAGAATGTGGGAAAAATACCAAGGGCCTAACCTTGGTTTGACCACCTACAAACTCTGTGGTCCTGAGCTAATCATTTCACTTCTCTAAGCCTCAGTTTCCTAGCCTGTAAAACGAGTTTTTTAATCCCTGTTTATCTCAAAAGGTTAGGAGGATCAAGAAAATATTTTGTGCAGTATAAGCAATTATTTAAAATAAATATATGAAATCTGTCTGGTCATTTCTGCTATATTAGTTAGGTTAGGCAACACCATGCTCCAAGAATACAACTAAGAGTCATTTCTTGTTTAAAGTTAAATGTGGATTGGGTGGCTCTTGAGGGTAATGCTCCTCCACGCAGTGATTCAGGGATCCAGGCTGCCTGCATCTTGAGATGCCAAAACTTCAATATCCAGCTTCCTGGATTACGGAAGAGGAAGAGGTGGATGGTGACTTAGCCAGGATGTTGTTGCAGGCCGTGCTTGGGTTAGTTGTACATCACGTCTGCCCACATCCTGTTGTCAGAAACCAATCATATGGCCCCACCCTAATTGGACACGAGAGTTAGAAATGTAGGGGAGCCCATGAACCAGTGGGCAAATACCACTATCTCAGCTACATCTGCACTAGTAACAGTGATTTCACATGCTTAGGAAAATGCAGGGCAAAGTACAAAACCCTTAGAATCAGGCCAGCTGGATCCAAATCCAGGCTTTGTTGCTCACTAGCTGTATGAACTAGTTTGTTTAACTTTTCAGAACCTCAGTTTCCTCATCAGCAAAATGATTCAGCCATATGTGTGTGTGTGTGTATTTTATGTAGTATATATTATTATATATATTCTTTTTCAGATTCTTTTCCGCTATAGGTTATTACAAGACATCAAATATCGTTCCCTGTGCTATACAGTGGGTCCAGGTTGTAATATATTTTTAGAATGTATCTTTACTCATTTTTTCCTATGCATTATTTAAACAAAGACAAAGTCAGTGCTATTGAGAATTACAAATTCAACATTTTGCAATAACACATAATGGAAGATAAACTGACATATATGTAGGTATATGTGTATATATATGTATAACTGAACCATTTTGCTGTATACCTGAGCTAATACAATGTTGTAAATCAACTGTACTTCAGTTTTGTTCATAGAAAGAATTGCAGTAAGCTACAAGTTGAAGAGAAGCCTGAGAAACAGGAGCATAAAATAACTTAGAAGGCTTGTTTTTCCTCATGTAATTAGAAGTCCACAACGAGGGCTTTCTCAGCACAGATCCCATGGCCACACTCTCAGAGTTCTTCATCACATTCTCACTCCAGGCTGGAAGAATGAATGGACCAAAAGGTGTCCTCACCCCCACACCCCTTCAAGGAGCACCACTCATTTGCTTCTCATTGGCCAAAAGAGTGTCACATGACACAACTCCTATCTGCAGGGGAAGCTGGTAAATGTAAGTTTTTAGCACATGGTTCTGACAGTAAGGAAGAAGGGATGAATGGATACTGGCTGGACCTAGCAGTGTAGACCAGATGGTATATGTAACCAGCTGATTCACAAAAGGGTTAAAGGGAGGAATAAAAACTGTTAAGAGGTAACTCCCCACATCAGTCATCTATATCCACAGTAATTCTGCTGTTACTGACCAGGGTCCTTGGTCTCCTTAATCAATAGAAATTGATCGGAGGACAGATGAGAAATTCATGCATGGCTTTACTGGGGCTTGTGGTTTGTGCTACAGCATGAAATGGAAAACAGGCAGCAAGTGCTCTTGCTTGCTCCGCGAGGGCAGGTGAGCTGATCCCTCACTCCCCTTGATCAGCGGGTTGGGCCTGAGAGGTGGCTTAGCGGTCTGCCCACCCCCTTGGTGGTGCTGTGTTCAGGAATCACTCACAGTACCCTGCTTTTGTTCCTAGCACCTCAGAAGCGGCAGCTGCATTTGGGCCTTTTTGTATCTTCCTGTTCATAATTTGCCTCAACTGTGCATGCATGCATTTATCTTCAGTCCTTTATTTGTATTCTGTTGCTTGAGGAGATGTTTATCTAAGTTCAAGCACTGCAGTAAAGAGTCCCAGGTCCCAGTCTTTACCATCACTAAGCCTCAGTGACACGTAAGAGTCAACATCTAGGGTCAGCCGGAGGTCAGCTATGAGGTTCTGCTAGTCTAGGCTGGACTACCATGTCTGGGAGTTGGCTGGCCCTTGGCTAACCTAGACTGGCCTCATCTGGAACAACTGGGATGACCTAGCTCTGCTCCCTGATGTCAATTCCTTCAACAGACTAGCTTGAACATGTTGCCATGGCAATGAGAGGCACAAGAGAATGAAAAGAAATACGCATGACTTCTTGGAATCTAGATTCGGAACCAGTGCACATCACTTCCATTTGATCCTACTGGCCAAAACAATCTCCTAGCTGAGCTCAGATGCAGCCTTGGAGGTCAATGCAAAGTTACATGGCAAAGGCATGGATACAGGAGGGATGCAGAATTAGGACCATTTTTACAATCCTTCCCATCCGCCTCCATGGATGTGGGCCCTCAGACCTAGGGGCTAAAAGCAGAACTAAGTGGCTAAAAAGTGTTCTCTAGTCTATAGGGTCCGTCACATTCGCACTCACTCTTAGGTCTGCTGATAGAAGAATACATCCGAGCAACACAATCTTGATATTCCTTACAGTCTGTTTGGGGAGTTAAATGTCTTTCCAGAAAGCATAGAGAGAATGCCAGAACTTGCAAAAGGTGGGAGAGCCAGACATCAGGGGCATCAGGGTGAGGAGGGCGAATACAGATCTTCCAGCAGCAGAAATAATTCCTTCACCTGAACTTGACTCTTTGCCTAAACTTGGAACTGGTGGAAAACTAAGCCTGTTTCAAAGCCGCCTTCCTGCACAGAGCTGCTATTGTGCGGTGGGTGGTACAGACTCAGCTAACCCTACAAAATCCATTTCCCTGGACACATCCTGCAAGGTTTCTGCGGCCACCGGTGTTAAAACACCAACATGGAGCTCATTCGTCAAAGAGCGCTGTCATTCGGCCCCATTCCTCCTAGGGGCACACGCTGGAGGGGAGAATTTCTCTTCTGGGGCCTTGCGCTTGTCTGCTCACGGCCTTGTAAGGAGAGAGGAAAACACGGGGGGAAGTGAAACTGTTTGAAGGAAACAGTCAACTTGAATAGAAATGTCGCTTTCACACCGTGGCTTTCAGGAGAGAGTGACAAGGACTGTCTTTCCCCTCAGGGAGAAAGACAAGAATTTAGTTAGCATAAGGCTTGCCCCAGGATGAAGTGACCTGGTTTGCAGAAGGACTGAGTTCTACTTTAGATGAGTGATTACTCCTCTCTGGGTCTCAGTTTCCCCAAACAAGCAGATGAAACAGGGTGGGACTGAAGTCCCTTCCAGCCCTTAGAGTCTGTGTTTGGAGGCCATCACTCAAGGGATGTGTATGGCACCATGCGCGTGTCCTCCCCAGCAGGGAGAGGACAGCACGCTCATTGGACATTGGTGTGACTGGAGCAGAGTAAGCAACCTCAGCAAGGGAGAGTAGACCACTAACAATATGGCCTTAGGAGGGCAGAAGGATGTGCATGGTGCCCCCAACTGGGGCCATCAAACTGGGGGGCAGGAAGGTATCATGAGAGCAGGTTTTGGAGAAGGGAGTTTTGAAAAACAAACTTTGCATTAGAACTCAGAGGAACTGTGATGCGATTCTCTCTGCATGTGTGGGGGCAGCCTTCATAGCATACAGCTTTTGCTCCCAGATCCAAAAGGGTGACCCTGTCCCACAGGGATAGTCAGATGGCATTTCTGAACCTGACGTGCAGTTCTAAGAGGAGAATGGATCATTACCTCTAGTAATGCAATGTAGGGGCTCAGAGCCCTTCAAGGAATTAGAGCTAAACACCCAGTCATTACCCAAACATGACCTGATCACCCACTGTGTGCCAGTGACTTGGGGGGCGGCTTGCTCTCTTCCTGCCTTCAGGCCATGGAGACCCCAGCCAGGGAGACACCGCGGAACTTCAGATCAGTCTTGACCGGAAACACAACAGGACAGCCTCTGTTCCCCCAGCCTCCCTTCTAGACTGAATTTCCTGCTCTGAAAAGCTGTCCGCAGGCAGCCCAAGAAGCCAAAAAAAAAAAAAAAAAAAAAGGCCTTTTAAAATTAAGGTTCTAAGATACGGAGCTGGTGGGAGGAAAGGATGAAAAGAAGGATCTTGGAAGGACTCCAGCTATTTCATTCCAACTTTTTCATTCCAGTTTGGAGATCTGGGACACGTTGATTCACAACTTTATAGTTCTTATTCAGCCTTGATTTATGAGTTGACCAATCTGGGCCTAATCAGTTGGAGAAGGATTGGTTTTTTTTGGTCCAATAATGTTATATTTATGAGCCCGTGAAGTGCACTGGGGCTGCAGCCCTGCCTGGAGTCAATAGAACAGAACTTCTAAGATCTCGGAGAGGGGAGTTCACAGACCATTTTCTGCTCCCAGATCATGCTTAAAGCTCCCCTGTACATTAAAGGCTTCTGGTGTCATCTTATATTTAAACTCCAAACTGCCTGCCCATAAATCTTTAACGACTGTGAGCGGCTCCGACAGTTGGGAACGTTCCTGGTTCCGACTGCCTGTCACTTTCCCCCTCCCACCCTCTTTCTTTCTCTGACTGTGGAAGTTACTAGCCCGAGGCTGGAGCTGCAGACACCGCTGGGTGCTGGCTGGAGATCTCACAGCTGCAGAGAGAGGCCAGGGCAGGATTTGAATGTGCACACAGAGACGCCCGGCCAAGGCCACGAAAAGTTCATCGGGTTATCGTGGGCTTCCGGTTCGACTTGTGGTTATTCTGGTTCAGTGACTATAAAGAAATGAGCAACCTGGAGAGACAGGAACTCGTGGAGTAGCCTTCCTGCCGTGGTGAAGAGGAAATAGACTCACAGAGCATGCATCTCTGTGTTTCCCTTTGATGGGAAAGAAATTTTTCTTGCCACTCTCTGGGCAGTTTTCTGTTCCCAGCCCCCACCTCCGGGTCATCCCCAGCTCATCACTCTCAAGCTACCTCCAGGCAGCAGCCCCACGGTGGGTACCAACAGTCAATGTCTTGCCAGCCTTGACCCCCTATTTCCCTGTCGGAAGTCTTCCAGACAAGGGGGTCACCTCATGGTTTACCCTCAGAAGAGAAAATCTAGCAACAGCAAGACACCACTCAGCAAAGACACAAACCTCTGGGGATGAAGCCCACCAGGCTCCTCCGTCCATGGGATTTTCCAGGCAAGAGTACTGGAGTGGGGTCCCATTGCCTTCTCCGGGGGATGAAGGGAGAAGCTGCAAATTCTAAATTTCAGAGTCCAAGCCCTGTAAAGATGACCAGATCGATCTATAAAGAGGATTTTTAGCATCCTGGGAAGATCGTTTACCATCCCTGGATGAACAGTCAAATGAATTGTCCAGACCAGCAATCAGCAGACCTTTTTAATTTTTCTGCAGTCAGAGAGTAAATATTCTTGGCTTTGCAGGCCACATACAGTCTCTGTCATCTATTCTTTTATCAGGATTCGAATGTAAATGCAAAATGTTAAAAATCACTCTCAGTTAGCAAGCTAAATAAGAACAAAGTTACAAGCCAGGATTGCCTGATCCCTGGTTTAGAAAACTGAAAAATGTCCTTTTCATCTTAAAATGTTGATGCCTCTTCCATGTGTGTACATGTGTGTGCTGAGCATACGAGTGCCCCCTCTGCGCTGGAGGAGGCAGGCCAGCGGCTCATATAGCAATGGAAAGATTCACTCCGGGGAGCCAGGAAGAGTGCCAGCTGAGAGAACACAGGGTGCAGAGGACATCCGCCTGGCACCCCTGAGCAAGCCACTCCACATTTACGATCCTTCCTATACTATCTGCAAAGTGACAGGGGTCAGGTCGGATGTCATCCAATCTCATTCCTGGATGCGCGATTCCATTTGGCCATCTCAAACATTTTTGGAAACCAAGTGGGAGGCAAGAGAAAGGACTGGATAAAATTTGCTGGATCTGTTCACGCCAGCACAAAGCACAACGAGGTCGGAGGTGACTTGAGGTGATCACCGCCCCCCACCATCGGAATATCCCGCTTTGGGAGCAGAACCCCTCCCCATCCCCCAGGCAGTAGCCCTGCTCTGGGAAACCCTGAAGGAATGCTGAGCCCCAAGCGCCAGCCTTCCCTGCCATGCTCACCACGGAAACAAGCCATGCGGCCCGCACACCGCGCCAAGAATCCGGGCAGCTGAAGGAGCCATGCCATTGTGGGCAGACACCGAGGCTCCCAGAAAACAAGCAAAGGCGAGGCCTGGAAGCTGCAGCGGAGGCAGGTCGTCATGACCTTCCCTCCCGGGCCAGCACCAGACTGGCCAGCCGACAGGTCTTCATCTCCATCCAGGCGGCCCCGGGCAACCCTCAGGTGGCAGGAGGTGGTGCCCACCGCTGCCAAGCTGGACGCCCGGGGACTGCTCCCTCCATCAAGATTTCTGAGCATCAACTCCTTGCCCGAATGCTGCCGGGCACCGAGGGGACCAGGAAGAGATGGCCAGGCTGGAGAGTCAGTGCCCTCCGGAGAGCGTGTGGGCAAGAGACATAGCCCTTGGTGCACTTTGGAGGAAGAAGCTGAGCCGGGAACCTTGGGTGATGCCCTGGTGGCCCCCCATCAGAGGCTTTGCATATTTGTTTTATGGAAATGGTTTTTGAGCTGCCAGGTACCTGGCCAGCCTCATGTATGAAAGCCAAGGTTAGTCAGCCTGCTTGTCATTTGCGGCGGTCCTTAGGCGGATTCTTTACCACCTGAGCTACCAGGGAAGCCCTACTCTGCAGGAGGCTTAGCAATTGCCCCCGGGACACAGGATTCTAGTGCAGGTGCCTTGAGACCTGCAGAAATCCTCCCGATTTCTGGTTCTCCAAGCAGAGACGGTTGTTGGAAGCCAGGTAGCCCGAGGGGGTAAGGAGTGAGGGAAACAGAACACAATTATGGCTGAGTCTCCCTGTTCATGTGATGTGGCCAGTGATGCTGACCTTAAAGGACCCGAAGGTTACTCGAATTTCAGGACTACGGAGCGGGCTCAGCCCTCCCGAACTCACCTCCTCCACTCCTTCCTGTACCTTGTCTCATCCTCCAGTCCCCCTGCACACAACATCATTGGGCAGCGGGGGTTAGTGGTGGGGAGTCCCCTTTTGTTTTATGATTTATTGTTCCAATTTTCCAACATTTTGTGATATTTTTCAGGGACCTGTTACTTCCAGAGAGCAATATTGTTGCCATCCTGGGGAAGAATCATCAGCCAAAGGGTGTTCATTGGTCCTGGATCTTTGACCTACTTCTGAAAAGGGGAAGTCTAATGTAAGAGGCGGAGAAGGTGATGGCACCCCACTCCACTACTCTTGCCTGGAAAATCCCATGGATGGAAGAGACTCATAGGCTGCAGTCCCTGGAGTCACAAAGAGTCAGACATGACTGAGCGACTTCACTTTCACTTTTCACTTTCATGCATTGGAGAAGGAAATGGCAACCCACTCCAGTGTTCTTGCCTGGAGGATCCCAGGGATGGGGGAGCCTGATGGGCTGCTGTCTATGGGGTCGCATAGAGTCGGACACGACTGAAGCAACTTAGCAGCAGCAGCAGCAGTGTAAGAGGCAGCAGCGTGCGGGCACAGCCAGGGCCTTGGAGATAGACAGATCCAGGCCCTGTTGGTTACCAGCTGTGAGACCATAAGCAAGTCACATAACCTCTTTGTGCCTCAATTTCCTCATCAATGAAATGGACATGATAGGCCCTAGCTCCCAACTTGCTTACACATGCTGTGAGACATAAATGCAGTCCTGCACATAGCAGGGCCAGGCACCTGCTAGGACCCCAATCAATGATCATGCAGATGTCTTATAGATAAGGGAAGATGGCTCAGGGCTGACTTCCTGCTCTAGAGTGGCAATGAACACTGGTTAACCTATGATTATCCAGAAACTAACAGCCCACCAGAGCTTCCCCAGTTGTTCAGCAGTAAAGAATCTGCCTGCAAAGCGGAAGACTCAGGTTCTGTCCCCGGCTTAGGAAGATCCCCTGGAGGAGGGCATGGAAACCCACTCCAGTATTCTTGCCTGGGAAATCCCATGAGCAGAGGAGCCTGGAGGGCTACAGTACAAGGGGTCGCAGAGAGTCAGGCACGACTGAGCTCTCGAGTCCCTGCTGAGACCGTCACTGGCTTGCTTGTTGTCAGTCACGTTCCTGCTCTCCTTTGCTCTGTTCTGCATCCTAAGGGCTGAGGCCCCACACCCTGCATCTCCTAGACTTCCTCCAAAGGGCTTCCCTCTAGGTTCCCAGAAGAGGAGGTGCTGGCAGGGAAGGTGGGAGGCGGGAAGAAGCAACTCTCTCCCTTCCTCCCTGTGGTTCTTGTTCGGAGGGGAGGAGGCTGACAGGCAGCGGCAACAGCCCTAGTGACAGCCGAGGGTGACTGTGGCAAGGGCCACAGCCTGGCAGGGTGGCTCCTGGGTTCCTGCTGAAGCAGCTCAGCTCTGTAGCCAGGCCCGCAGCATCACACTGATTCAGGATCCTGGGTCCCCTTGGCATCTCCAGCCCAAGGCTGGTAGCACTCACTTGCCTGCAATCACTCGTCTTTGGGGACCTACCTTCCAGCCTGGTGGGTGCCGTCTATGGGGTCGCACAGAGTCAGACATGACTGAAGCAACTTAGCAGCAGCAGCAGCTTCCCCTCTACACTCCTCCAGCCTTCCAACACCCTTGCTTCCGGTTCCTGAATAAGTCCCCTTTGCGTGCAGAACCCAGGCGGTTTCCATCTCCTGACCACACCCGGACTAATGCACCATTTGAGTGACCATTCAAGATTCACACCTCCAGGGTGGTGACGCACCTCTGTTTGCTCCCCCATCTGCTGACTTGAAAGTTCAACATCCAGAAGGCAGACTTGTTTCTATTTCCCCCTTTTCCAGCATCCTGAATGGAACCACCCTAAGGCCCTGAGTTCCACCCACCATCCACTCACTTCCCCTTTGGGAATCTTGGGGAAGCTACTTGTTTAGTTGCTAAGTTGTGTCCAACTCTTTCAACCCCACAGACTGTAGACCACCAGGCTCCTCTGTACATAGGATTTTTTCAGGCAAGTATACTGGAGAGAGTTGCGATTTCCTTCTCCAGGGGATCTTCCCGATCCAGGGATCAAATCTGCATCTCCTGCATTTGGCAGCAACAATCTAAAACAAGAAGTAGGAGCCTTTGACCCTGCAATCACAGCTCTAGGAATTGACAGGAACAACACAGTCACAGAAAAGCCAACACGTGTATCCCAGACATGGTCACTACAGGACTGCTTGTGGCTGTGAGAATCTTGAAGCTGAAATAGAAGATGGACTAAGTAAATCTTGCTTCATATACAATGTCTATTTTTTTAAATAGAGAGATTTTCATCATCTATTATCAAGTTAACAAGCAAAACAGCAGACTACACACAGCAGACATGCTATGATCTGCAGAGCTGGACGCACATGGATGTGTTTCTGTTGAAGCACAGATGTTTCATATGGTAGTTGCCAGAAGACTGACAGCAGTTGTCTCTTGGGGCTGGAATTTGGGGTGAGTTTTATATTCTTCTTTGTTCTCCTCTGTGTTGTCTGAATTGTTACAATTGATGGGTCCCTTTTACAGCACGCTTTTTTTGTTGTTTAAAAGGCAGTATGCTGGGAAGACAGCAGTGAACAAAACAGACAACAGATTTCTTCTCTGCTGACATTCTAAGGACAATAAATAAAGGGAGACCTAGAGCGGGTGGGGTGGAAATTGATGTGAAGCGAGAAAGGAGGAAAAGAAATGCATCTGCAGATCAGAGGCTTAAGGTTAGGAGAAGGTTACTTTTAAAAGGATAATGCTGTTTGAGCAAAAACCTGAAGGAGGTGAGGGAGCAAGCCATGTGATATATGTGGTCCAGGCTGAAAAAATAGGCAGTGCAAAGGCCCTGAGGTAGACGTGTGCCCAGTGCATGGGAGGAGCAGCAAGGAGGCCTGGGTGACCTGAGTGGAGGAGCATCATAAGAGATGAGATCGGGCAGGTAACAGGAGATCAGATTATGTAAAACTTTGGCTCTTCCTCTGAGATGAAAGCCACCGAGAATCTTGTGCGGAGGAATAACCTGGTCAGAAATATTTTTGAAAGACCATTCTGGCTGCTCTGTAAGAGACGGGAAGGAGAAGGGAACCTATTTAGGAGGCAATTGCAGTAACTTAGGTGAGAAGGGACAGTGTGGTTTGTACCAGGTAGTAGCAGTAGAGGTGGTGAGAAGTGGCTGGATAACGGAGCTCTCTAGAAGGTAGAACTGAGGTGACATGGTCTTGGATTGGATGTAAGCATGAGAGATAGGGAAGAACCGAGGATTACCCCAAAGTTAGAGTCCTTAGATCCCTGCTCCACCCAGTGGAGAATCCCTTCTGCTGATGCACCACCAGTTCCCCATCTGGGCTCTGCTTGAATGCCTCCAGGAACAGGTCCCTCACTATCTTAAACAGATGAGCCTGGTAACTGCTGGCAGATCCTTCCTCGGCTTCACCCTGCTCTCCTCTGCCATAGGTTTTATGCTTGCCTTCAGCTTGCCACCTTGAACCGTCGTGTGCTTGTCTCAGGCTGTCCCCACCTGTGCAACACCCTACACCTGGGGAAAAGCAGGTATCAGGGCAAGTTCGTGCTCTCCAGAGGGGATGTTCAATCCAGAATCTACAAAACTAGATTTCCTCTTTTCTGCTCAGCTCCTTCAAATTGATATTTTGTTTGAACTCAACTCCATTCCCCTCCCCGTGCCTCTGTCCCAGAAACTATCAAATTTCCTTGGTTATATTTTCTGCAAGATGAAGGCTATCCTGCTCTTCTAACCCTCTTCAGCCCCATTTCCCAAAACCCTACAGCTCTTACTCTAGGGAACTCAGGGATCTAAGGACTTTTTCAGTTTCTAAAGCCCCACTCACCCCAAATGGGAGCTCAGACTTCTCTAGTGTGACTCGATGGGATCAGTGTTATGCCAGCTTCTTCTTCTGATAGCCTCAATCATATATGTGGGGATTCTGATCAAATGATTCAGCCACTATATCTAAATTTATCCAATTTAGGATTTATACGTCAGCCCCTCTTCATTTTGGAAAGGTTTATTTTGTTGCTGTTGTTTCTAATCTCATGCAAAAGAATTCAGTTAAAATGAAAAGACTGTTCATATGAGTAAAGACCAGAAGGTGATGCTCCCAGGTGTGATGCTGGCATTCCAGTTTAGCCGTTTCTTCAGCTAAAGAGTAGAACAGACTGGACCCTTTGAGTCAGGAATTCTCTTCCTGAAAAAATGAAGGTGGTGTGGGGGTTAGTCCCTCAGAGCCAGAGGGACTCAGACCTCAATGTGTGATTCTCACTCTACCCGCCTTCCTGATACAAGACCCAGGAGAGAGGACGTAACGATGCCCACTGACCTAAAATGGCATTTGGACAGCACTTTGGGGGCTGCAAAGCTGCCGTCACGTCTGTGTCTGATTCTGATTGGTAGATGTCATCATCACCGTTTGACACAGATCCGGAGACTGAGGCTTGGAGGGATTAAATAAGTCTACCAACATCAAACGTCCAGAAGCCCAGCCTCCTGACCATCATGCTCACCCTCCCTGCTGATTCCAGAGCCCCTGTAAGCTGCTTCCACACTGGAACTGATAATCCCTCTCCATGCAGGATGGTGGACTGGGAGCCCCTGAAGGGCAGGGCCCTTATTCTATTCATCCTTGGTTGCCCCGGGGCACCGGCATTGTAGACACCCAATAAATGCTTGTTGAATCGATTTAAACTCCACTGAAACTTTTTTAGAACTGGGTGGTTAGACCTAATACACGCTTGCTTTCAAATAGAGAAGTCCCCTCAAAGAGCTGCTTTGAAAGTTGGTTTAGGAATCCAGGTCCCTGCAGGGACAAAGACAAACAGCAGTTTCTGGGGACTAGTGGTGATGGAACCAGCAGGAACCCCAGATTAGACACCCCCTATTCATAACTGCGCAAAGCGTGTCTTCTGGCAAGCAGCATCAGCATCCCCAGGTGCTGATTAGAAATGCTGAGTCTCAGGCCCCACCTCGGAGCTACCAAAGCAGAACCTGCCTTGTAAGCTCTCCACACACAAGTCTGAGAGGCTCTGGGGGTGCCAGAAACGGCAGACACCAGGCAGCTCACCAGTTGTGAGCCCTACAAACGCTTGGGATGGAGTTTTGCTCTGTGCAGTGTGGTTTCCAATACCTGGTTTGTTTCTGGGAAAAGAGCAGTCAATTTGCTTCTGGCAGATGAGCGCACTTCATTAAAATTCTAATCCAAGCAGGAAGGCGAGAAGAGCCCTCCTCCTTATGGGAAGTCAGATCCTGGAGGGCACAGGTTCCTCCAGATTGCTGAAATTCCAGCCAGGTCTCCACCAGGGCACACTGGCAAAGTCTGGAGAGATGTTTGTTCGTCACAACTGGCGCAGGTGGTGTTATGGGCATCTAGGGGGAGAGGCCAAGGATGCTGGCTTCCTCCCTGATGGCCAGTGACTCAGTTTCTGCTCCAATTCCAAAGCAAATGGGTGGATTTACCAAATGTAGGGAGGTCTGGGAGTTTCAGAAAAGAATCACGAGAACCTTTAAAAGCTTGTTCTTACAAGTGTGAGAAAAGTGGAAATAAGCCCCAAGGAGTAAAGGAGGGCTGGTACAGGTAACTGAGAACAGAAAGAGCAGGGAAAGGCAGAAACATGGCACAGAAAAGCCAACACCCAGAGAGTACATACAAAAATCTTGTTTATTATACAAAATACTTTCTTATTCATAAGAAAGACTTAAATACCCCCCTTCTCCAAATACATCAGATTTTCCTCACTTCTCTGTTTTCCAAACCTCTCAAAATGTGGTTATTATGAGAAAAAAGTAAACTTATTTCTCCCAAAATAATTTTTTTTTAAAAGGTGAAAAAATCACAAGAGATCAGATACAGCATCAGCAACTCAAAAAAAGAACACTGGATCTGCCCTCGAGCTGCTGCTTAGGTAATGTGCTGTGCACCTGCCTTCCTTCCACGATTCTCAGAAGCCACCAATGGGGATGGGACGGGATGGTTCTCTGAGCCTTTCCCAGGATCCCACCACTGTCTTAGGGCACTTGTCCTGCCAGGAGCTCAAAGCCTTTACCAAAACAAGAAAAGGACATTTGAAGGGCCAGGAGAGCTCCGAGGACCCAGGTGGGCATGAGAGAAAGCCTCACAAGGCGGAAAGTGTGAGAAGCACCATCATTTCAGGTTGAAATGCCAGGGGAGGTCCATGCCTTCCCATAGGCAGGTTGAGCAGAGTAATTCTGTCCTCTGCTGGGTTTGCTGGGCTCAAAGGTGACTCCAGCAGGGATGCCTGGTGCATTCAGGATCCCTTTACTGCAGAGCTCTGATGCACAGTCGCAGGGCGGCCCCATCACTTGGCATCTGGGGCATCCGGCGGGGTCTGCGGCTGCGGCCCCAGGGACGAGGCCAGTTTGGTGAGGGCCCTCGCGATGACGTCCAGGTGACCGTTCATTGTCCTCAGCTCCACCAGGATGTCCCCAACATTGGCTTCCAAACTGGTGGAGGTAGCAGGCCGGGCGCAGGGCTGTGGGGAGGCGCCCAGGTCCTCAGCGCCCTCCTCCCTGCCAGCTGCGCCAGGGCGCGCGGCGCGGGGCCCCGGCCGGTCTCGCTCATCCCCGCGGGTGCCGGGAGGGGTGGCTGAGGGGCCGCCGGGGAGCCAGTCCAGGAGGCGCGAGGCTGCCTCCGGGGACGAGGCAACCACCGAGTAGAGGCCCGCGCGCCTAGGGGCGCCAGAACCCGAGGCCGAGGGCGCGGGCGCGGTGGGCAGCGAAGGCAGCAGGTGGGGCAGCGCCGGGGGCCCCGGGGAGAACGCCGAGGGCTCGCAGGACGACGAGGGGGACGGCAGTGCAGCGGTGGAGGGGCCTGGCTCCTCGGAGGAGAGGAACAGGGTGGTCGAAGACTGGGAGTCCAAGGTGCTGGGCTCTGAATCTGGCAAGGAAGAAACGAGAAAGGGTCACTGGGGCTTTTATTGACTGTCAACTGTATGCCCAGCGCCATGCTAGGGATAAAAGAGCTGGGTTAGAAGGTGGAAACGTATTTCCTAACCCCCAGATCTAGGATGGAGTAAGGAAGAGTGGGTTTCGGGTACACAAGAAGCTGGAGGCAGGGGAGACCATGGAGTCCAGCAAGCATCTTGGTGAGTAAGGCTCTCCCCCGCTGAGGTCTAGACCTTGAACTGCTGGGAAGTCAAGAGGGAGCTCCAGGCAGGGGTGGGAGGCGACAGTCTTGCCAGGGACAATAGGTCAAGGCTGTAAAAGGAGGGCCCCCTCCTCACTCTCCTCAGAGGATGTGTGTTAAGCAGAGGGCTTGGCCCACTGTCCCAACCAAGCCAAGCTCTCAAGGGGGAACTGAGAGTTTGGGGCCAGGAGCTAGATCTTACTGCTGGTTCCCACTCTGCCTGAAAATGCCATGGAACCATGGGCCAGGCCCATTGCCCTGGAGAACTTGGTTTTATTTCCTCATTTCTACAGGGAAGGTGGGCCCAGTGACTCCCCACCGCCCCCAGGTCCCTACCAGGACTGATCAACTTGCCTTCAAAAGTCTTCAGCTGGAAGCACAGGTCGCAGTTCAGAGGGATGCAAGCAAAGGGTCTACAAGTCTTTTATTGCTAGTTCTCCCCTAATCCTCTGAATTCCCAGGTAGAAAGTGGGTGGCAGCTCTTTGCGACAGGGTATGGCAAGAAGATTTACCAACCTCAGATCAAAGGACCCACCTCCATGCCAACAACCTTAGCTCAGCTGTTTCAGCCACCCCTTTCCTGCCTTTGGGTAGACGGCTAGTGATCACCCTGGAAACAGTTCTGAGTTTTACTGGAGCCAAGCCTCTCAGGTCTTGCTCCCCAATTCCAGCTGGAGTGTCTACTCTTGGCTCTCCTCCTTGGCAGCTCTGGTACCCAGCTTTCTGCCCTGCCCTTGAGGAGAACCCCTTGAGGGGGTTCCAAGGCTTTCCAAGGTGGACCTCACTTTGATTACCCCAGCCTGTTATCTTGCCGGGTGGGGGGGAGTGATATGATGACAGAGCCAGTGAGTAAACACGCTCTGCGTTGCCTGTGAACATGTGTGCTCTCGCCGCCCGTCATGGGTGAGCTGTTGCTTCATGTGGGATCTGGGTCTGGCAGAGACTCAGAGCAGCGCTAATCATCTGGTGAGAGCTTATTCCCTCATCCTGACATCAGCGCCCAACCACGTCCTTCCAGGACTCATAGACCCCAGATGGTCCGAGGTCCAGTCTGTGTGGTTGGGAATCTGGTTGGATGGGAGCAGAGAAGCAACGGCTCCTTGGGGACCACAGTTGAGGAGAGACACGCATGTGCCTGCAAATTCCTCTGCTGGAAGCTGCATGGGTACTCTCTGCTCCTGGCCATCACAGAACGGCCTCTCCTCCTCTGAAACTTAAGTTCCTCCAGTCTCTGTGATGATCTTCTTTTGTAAACCAAGAATCAAGACACTTCTGCGCATGTTACCTCCTGTGAATTGAAAATGATCAAAGTGAAGCCCTACAAACTCTTGGCTCTGCTTTTACTTGCAAAAGATGTTAATAAGCTTCATACATCCAACTCTTACAGCAGGCAGGAGGCCTTTATATTTAATCAAATAGAAGTTCCACATGTAAAATGAGATAGAGACAAGCACACTGAATGATCTAGCACCATGCTTCCTGAATTTTCATGTGCGGACCACTTCCCTGGGACGTTGTTAAAGGGCAGTTTGTGATTCGGCAGATCAGGGGTGGGACCTGAGACTCTGCACATCTAGCCAGCTCCCAGGAGACATGGGTGCTGCTGGTCTGGGGACCACACCTTGCATAGCAAAGGTATAGACCAAATATACAAAGTTGACAATAAAGCTTAGGGTTCACAATCATAGAAATTAGAATCATCAGGGGTAGAGGAGAAACCTGGAAGCCTATATGATCATGAAGATAGGAATAATGCTGATGACCTCATTTGGCTATCAGGGGAATAAGAGAGGTGGTCTCTCCTGCTGTTCAGTTCAATCACTCAGTCATGTCTCACTATTTGCGACCCCATGGACGCAGCACGCAAGGCTTTCCTGTCCATCATCAGCTCCTGGAGCTTGCTCAAACTCATGTCCATCGAGTCGGTGATACCACCCAATCATCCCGTTCTTCTCCTTCCTTCAATCTTTCCCAGCATCCGGGTCTTTTCCAATGAGTCAGTCCTTCACATCAGGTGGCCAAAGTATTGGAGTTTCAGCTTTAGCATCAGTCCTTCCAATGAATATTCAAGACTGATTTCCTTCAGGATTGACTGGTTTGATCTCCTTGCAGACTCTCAAGGGTCTTCAAAAGCATCCGTTCTTTGGCGCTCAGCTTTCTTTATAGTCCAACTCTCACACTTCATACATGACTACTGGAAAAACCATAGCTTTGACTAGATGGACCTTTGTTGGCAAAGTAATGTCTCTGCTTTTTAATATGCTGTCTATGTTAGTCATAGCTTTTCTTCTAAGGAGCAAGCATGTTTTAATCTCATGGCTGCAATCACCATCTGCAGTGATTTTGGTACCAAAAAATAAAAATAAAAATAAAGTCTCTCACTGTTTCCATTGTTTCCCCATCTATTTGTCATGAAGTGATGGGACCAGATGCCATGATCTTCATTTTTTGAATGTTGAGTTTTAAGCCAACTTTTTCACTCCACTCTCCTCTTTCACTTTTATCCAGAGGCTCTTCACGTCTTTGTTTTCTGCCACAAGGGTGGTATCATCTGCATATCTGAGGTTACTGATTTTCTCCTGGCAATCTTGATTCCAGCTTTTACTTTCACCCAGCCCAACATTTTGCATGATGTACTCTGCATATAAGTTAAACAAGCAGGGTGACTATATACAGCTTTGACATATTCCTTTCCCGATTTGGAACCAGTCTGTTCTTCCATGTCCAGTTCTAACTGTTGCTTCCTGACCTGCATACATATTTCTCAGGAGGCAGATAAGGTTGCCTGGTATTCCCATCTCTTTCAGAATTCTCCATAGATTGTTGTGATCCACACAGTCAAAGGCTTTGGCGTAATCAATAAAGCAGAAATAGATGTCTTTTTGGGACTCTCTTGCTTTTCGATGATCAAATGGATATTGGCAATTTGATCTCTGGTTCCTCTGCCTTTTCTAAATCCAGCTTGAACATATGGAAGTTCATGGTACATATATTGTTGAAGCCTTGCTTGGAGAATTTTAAGCATTATTTTGCTAGTGTGTGAGATGAGTGCAATTGTGTGGTAGTTTGAATATTCTTTGGCATTGCCTTTCTTTGAGATTGGAATGAAAACTGACCTTTTCCAGTCCTGTGGCCACTGCTGAGTTTTCCAAATTTGCTGGCATATTGAGTGCAGCACTTTCACAGCATCATCTTTCAGGATTTGATATAGGTCAACTTGAATTTTATCACCTCCACTAGCTTTGTTTGTAGTGATGCTTCCTAAGGCCCACTTAACTTCACATTCCAGGATATCTGGCTCTAGGTGAGTGATCACACCATCATGGTTATCTGGGTCATGAAGATCTTTTTTGTACAGTTCTGTGTATTCTTGCCACTTCTTCTTAATATCTTCTTCTTCTGTTAGGTCCATACCATTTCTGTCCTTTATTGTGCCCATCTTTGCATGAAATGTTCCTTTGGTATCTCTCATTTTCTTGAAGAGATCTCTAGTCTTTCCCATTCTGTTGTTTTCCTGTCTTTCTTTGCATTCATCACTGAGGAAGGAAGAGCAACTCTCTCCTGCTGTTAGTTTGATGGTTTTCTGGCAAAACTTTGAACCAGTGAGCACTGGCTTAGGGAGGGAACCATGAAGCTTGCTTAAGGAAGAAAGCCTTTCACCATTGTTTTAACTAAAACTTCAAACTTTTCTGCAATGACCACACATGGACATGCCTTCTCTCGTCACTGGCCTTTAGCAGAAAGGGACTTATTCCTCCTAAGCCTGTAAGTCAAGGTCTTCTGAGTACTTTCTGTTCCATCAATGCTGAGTCAGACTGAATCGTTTCTTGGCTGGTAACTATGTACCTTGAAAGTAGATCTTTTCTATCTTTTTTACACCCACTTGGCGTTCCCTGTCTCCACCACTTAGACCACCAGCCTAGGGATAGGCTTTCCCTGGGGGAAGCCTGCAGATAAGGCAAAATGTTCAGCTGGCCACTGGAACCCATGATTCATTTGCAAATTAACTCTTCTGATCATCCCCTAAAGCATGTTCCTCTTGCTGCCTTCCCCCTCTCAGTAAGTGACCTTCCCTTAGTTTAGCCAAACACCCAGGACCACCCATCTCTTTCCTCTACTCCCCACACCCAATATGCCAGTAGTGATTGTAGGCTCTGCTTTCAAACTGTATCCAGCATCTGATCAACTCTCACTGGCTCCAGGCAGTGGCCCAGCTATTGGTGGCTGAGCTGAGACCAGAAACCAGGGCTCCTGAGCTCCAGGTCAGTGTTTCCTCTGCAACACACTCCAAAGCTTGAAAATATAAGTCACTCAGTTATGTCCTATTCTTTGTAGACCCCATGGACTGTAGCCCACGAGGCTCCTCTGTCCATGGACTTCTCCAGGCAAGAATACTGGTGTGGGTAGCCATTCCCTTCTCCAGGGGACCTTCCCAATCCAGAGATCAAACCCCGGTCTCCTGCATTTCAGGTAGATTCTTTACCATCTGAGCCACCAGGGAAGCCCCAACCCCAAATCTTACTCGATTCAAATGCATCATTTAGAATTCTCCCCTGGCTCTACTGTGTATCCCTGGCCCTTCTGGCCATTTTCCACCATTTTCCCAGGAAAATTTTTTGTTGCATGAGTCCTAGCCTCTTTTTTTTATGTAAGATAATAGCTATATTTATTCAATAAATATACCATTCAACAGATATTTAGTAAGCACCTACAATATTCTGAGCAGAATGCTCCATGGTGTACAAAGCCAGATCTAAACCCTGATGTCATTGTGAGGGCAGAAAATAATCAAATAATTGCATAAACAAGCATATAATTGCAACAGCTATACAGTCTACATGCTATAAGCATCTGAAATAAGAGACAGAGTTTGACCCAATTGAGGAGGATTCCCTGAGGAAATGCTGTTGGAATGGAGTTCTGAAGGATGAGTAGTTAGGTAGGAAGAGGGGGAAATGTTGATGAATGATCAAGGGCCTGAGGCAGAACGGAGTGTATGTGGGACTCCCAGAGAAAGCCAGTGTGCTGGGAGTGGATAGAGCCAGGGGAAGGAAATGTGAAGGGAGATGAAGCTCAGGAGAGTAGGTGTCAGGAGACATAGTATATGATAAGCACTGCCCGTGTTGTTCAATATCTATTCTCTTCTTCCTTCTTTTCAGCTGGTTCATGGCCATTTAGAATAAAAATTATATTTTCTAGCCTCTCTTCCAACTAATTCTAGCCATGTCACTAAGTTCTGGGCAGAAAAAATGTCAGTAGAAGTGCTATGTACAATTCTTTGTTCCTGTGCCTAGGTTTTGGTTGCAATGGCTGGTGCACAAGCAGCCCCCTTGGACCATGAGGTAGAAATCACATGCTAAGGATGAAAGAGTAGAAGACTGAATCCTTGATAATTAAGAGGAACTGCTATGTCAATCCTAGTTAGTTCAACTGCAGCTGTTTTAATGAGAAAATAAAACCTTATCTATTCAAATTCTGTTAAATTGGGTTTTCTGTCACTGACAGCCAAACCAAATCCTGATAAACATGGCCTTGTTGAACTTGTTGAGGGGTTTTATCATTATCCTATGAGGAATGGAAAACACGTTTTAAACGTGTATGTGAGAGAGAGAGAGAAAGAAAGAGAGATGATCAGTTTTGTATTTTGAAAAGTCCACCTGGCTATGTTGGGCAAGAAGTAGATAGAATAGAAGTTGGGGACACAAGTCAGGAGAGAAATTAGAAAGTGACAGTGGTTTTTACTAGAGATGCGAGGAAGTAGACAGATTCAAGAGGCAGCTGGGACCCAGAAACCTTAGGATTTACTATCAGCAGGGATGCAGGAGGTGGTGAAAAGGTCATCAGAGAAATGGGTGCCCTCCTGGCTGGTGCTTCAGTGCCAGGCCCCAGAAATTCTGACTCTTGTAGGCAACTTTCCCTTTCTTATTCTCTGGAGTCTGGGTGGCCCCTTCCCAATCCATACCCAGCCCTGCAGCATAGCTCAGCTCTGACACACCTCAGTAGAGGCAGCCCGTGGGAACATTTTCTCAGGAGCCTGGAGGGAGGAGAAATGGGGTAGCTTTGGGCGGGGAACCAGGGAAGCAGAAGTCCGTGGGAAGAGGATGAAACCTGTCTGGAGGAGAAGCAACATCTCTCAGCACTGCAGTCGGGCCCTGGCCTTTGATGGTTCAGACTTGGCTGGGCCGCTGCCTGCTGCTTTCAGAAACCCCAGCACACAAAAGGGAGGGTGAGTGTCTGATGAACTCAACCCAATAATATTCACTCCTTTTATTTTCCAGAAACGTCATGAGGCCCACAGGGCAATCTTCTGGTTTTAAGACCTGGTGAGTCACGCCTACAAATACCTCTGACTCAGTGTGATCTCAAGTTCTCACCAGGCATCTCCCAGGAACGTGGCTCAGCAAGAGAGCTGGAGCGGGGCAGCTGGGCAGGGGATAGCAGGGCTGGTGTCTCTGGAGGGGGTGAGAAGGGCCAGTTGCAGTGCAGACCGTGGGATTGCTGACTTGACACTAACTGTGCCCCCAGTAAGAGCTGGCATTGACAGAGTGCACACTATCTTCAAGCCATGTGCTGAGTTCTCTCTTCTAGTCTCCGCGGAATATTACGAGTTGGATTCTGCTCTCTATCCCATTTTTCTGTGGAGGAGACTGAGGCTTTACTACGTTCAGTACCCTTCTCACGGTCATCACATGTGAAGGAGGGCACGTGCTTTATGGGGTTGTAAGGATGAGACAGGGGCTGAGGAGAGCCTACGTTTGTGCAAGGTTGGCCACACTCTGGGTTGATAATTTGCCACCTTGACTGCTTATTAAAATCACTCAGGGAACTTTGTAAATCCTATCGATGCCTCAGCCGATTCGATCATGATCTGTGGGGATGGTGTTCAGCCACCCTACATTTTAAAACTGTGTTAGTTGCTGAGTTGTGTCCGACTCTTTGTGATCCCACTGACTTTAGGCCGCCAGGCTCCTCTGTCCATGGAATTCTCCAGACAAGAATACTGGAGAGGGTTGCCATTCCCTTCTCTAGGGGATCTTCCCAACCCAGGGATCAAACCTAGGTCTCCTGCATTGCAGGCAGATTCTTTACCAGCTGAGCCGCCAGGGAAGACTTATTAACTTTTATGTATTATTTATTTTTTTATTTACTCTTAATTGGAAGGTAATTGCTTTACAATACCATGCTCATTTTTATCATACATCAACATGAATCAGCCGTAGGTATATATGTGTCCCCTCCTCTTGAACCTGTCTCCCACCCCCCACCCTATTCCCCTCCTCTAGGTAGTCGGAGAACACAAGTTTGAGCTCCCTCTACCATATAGCAAATCCCACTGGCTATCTGTTTTGCATATGGTAATTTGTATGTTTCAACGCCACTGTTTCATTCATCCCTCCTTCTCCTCACCATACTGTGTCTACAAGTCTGTTCTCTATGCCTGCTGTCTCCATTTGTAAAGTCTTGATATTCAATTTGTTACAATATCACTTCTGTATTATGTTTTGTGGTTTTTTTTTTTTTTGGCCGTGAGGCATGTAGGATCTTAGCTCCCCAACCAGGGATGGAACCAGCACTTCCTGCCTTGGAAGGTGAAGTTTTAACCACTGGACCACCAGAGAACTCCCCCAAAGGACCCCTTCTATAATATAACACTAATACACAGCTAGGGTTAGTTGACAAAAGCAATTTTTATATGTTTCCCTATTTAACCCTGACAGTGACCCTCTTGCCATTTGCAAATGGAGAAACTGGGGTTCACAGAATTTGGGTAGTTTGGACCAAGCCCACAGCCGCCAAGACTTGATCTGTATCTGTCTGACTCCCGTACCATCATGTTGATTCCATTCTCGCTCATATCAGGGCCTTCTCCATTTTGAAAGTATGTGAACTTTCTTTATGCAGATTTCTTTTTTAATTTGCATATTTTGTGTTCATTTGGAAATACTGTTTAGGCCAGCTATTGGAGAGCAGCAGTATAGCTAGAGCTGCTGAGTAGAACCGGCTGGCCTGAGGCCTCTGAAGCCATAGCATAGCTTCATCCAGGCTCTGCTACTGCCAATGGGCCAGGACCTCTGAAGAGATGCCCAGTAGCCCTGACCAGGATGCACTTGCAAACTCTCCCAGGAGAACACTGCCCACCCACTGGAGTGCGGGCCTCTGAGGATGGGGCCACCCTCTGAGGATCAGAAGGCCCAGCTCAGGGGAGATCTTTGGTCTCTGTCTCCAGGAACATGAGTGACTCCCCAAGGGTGACATGAGAAAAGTCATCGCCCTTTACTTCCAGGTGAATTATCCAGACTCTAATTTCCTAATGGCAGAAGGCTGGGCTAATGAGAAGAGGTGTTCACCATCGATCACCTTAGTAAAAAAGTAGTTGGGAAGGCAGAAGGGCAGGCAGAGACTGATCTGACCAGCCAAAAGGTGCTCCTGCCCAAAGACTACCTTTAAAGAGGGGGAGGGGGGAAGAAGTGACAGAGGTGTCTATCTGCCCACGTTCATGACAGCGTTATTCTCAGTGGCCGAATGTAGAGCATGGAACAGCAGACTGGCTCCAAATAGGAAACGGAGTGCGTCAAGGCTGTGTATTGTTACCCTGCTTATTGAACTTATATGCCGAGTACATCATGAGAAACGCTGGGCTGGAAGAAGCACAAGCTGGAATCAAGATTGCCGGGAGAAATATCAATAACCTCAGATATGCAGATGACACCAACCTCATGGCAGAAAGTGAAGAGGAACTAAAAGCCTCTCGATGAAAGTGAAACAGGAGAGTGGGAAAGTTGGCTTAAAGCTCAACATTCAGAAAACAAAGATCATGACATCAAGTCCCATCACTTCATGGCAAATAGATGGGGAAACAGTGGAAACGGTGGCTGACTGCATTTTTCTGGGCTCCAAAATCACTGCAGATGGTGATTGCAGCCATGAAATTAAAAGACTCTTACTCCTTGGAAGCAAAGTTATGACCAACCTAGATAGCATATTGAAAAACAGACATTACTTTGTCAACAAAGGTCCATCTAGTCAAGGCTATGGTTTTTCCAGTGATCATGTATAGATGTGAGAGCTGGACTATAAAGAAAGCTGAACACTGAATTGATGCTTTTGAACTGTGGTGTTGGAGGAGACTCTGGAGAGTCCCTTGGACTGCAAGGAGATCCAACCAGTCCATCCTAAAGAAGATCAGTCCTGGGTGTTCATTGGAAGGACTGATGTTGAAGCTGAAACTCCAATACTTTGGCCACCTGATGCAAAGAGCTGACTCATTTGAAAAGACCCTGATGCTGGGAAAGATTGAAGGCAGGAGGAGAAGGGGACAGCAGAGGTTGAGATGATTGGATGTCATCACCAACTCAATGGACATGGGTTTGGGTGGACTCTGGGAGTTGGTGAGGGACAGGGAGGCCTGTTGTGCTGCGGTTCATGGGGTTGCAGAGTCGGACATGACTGAGCAACTGAACTGAACTGAACTGAAAATGTAGAAGAGCCCATGTGTCCAAGGATGGATGGGTAAACCAAATGTGATCTCTGCATAACGAAATACTCATGCTCATGCTTGGTCATGTCCGACTCTTTGTGACCCCATGGACTGTAGCCCGCCAAGCTCCTCTGTCCATGGGCTTCCCTAGGGAAGAATACTGGAGTGGGTTGCCATTTCCTTCTCCAGGGGATTTTCCTGACCCATGGATCAAACCCACATCTTTTGCATTGCAGGCAGATTCTTTACCAATAAGCCACCTAGGCAGCATAATGGACCATTTTACTCAATCTTAAAAAAGAAAGAAATTTTGATACGCACTTGTGGGTAAACCTTGAGACATCATGCTGAGTGAAATAAGCCATTAACAAAAGCTGATACAGAAAATATTAGATGATTTCTGTTGGCTGAGGGTCTTGGGGTAGTCAGGTTCATAGAGGCAGAGGAGGAGGGTGTTGCCCCAGGGTAGGAGGAGAGGGGAGTAGCCAGTTAGTGTTTAACAGCTGTAGACTTTCAGCTGGGGAGGATGAGAATGTTCCAGAGATGCATAATGGTGAGTGTTACCTAACAGCAAAGGTATTTAATGCCATAGAACTGTGCGCTTCGAAATGGGCAACATGGTAAATGTACCCTCTATATATTTTACCACAATAATAAAAAAAAGAAAAACGTCGTAACATCCTAATTCACAGTTTTATCCAAGCGCTTGATGGATGACCTTTCTGGGGCTGTTTGTAAAAGCGTAATGAGAAGGACATAAATTATTGTTGAGAACATTACAGATCAATGTTCAATGTAGGTTCAATACCCCCAAAAGTCCCCTAAGGATGAAGACCCTTTCTGCAGACCTGGACATAAACATTGGTGCATCACAGACCACTCCATTTTCAATCACCATGGTGAAAAGTTCTAAAGTAGCTTTGTTGAGACCATGGACATAGGTTCTAAGAAAGTAAAGTCTGGAGTCTGACACATTTAGATCCACTCTTAGACTCATTGTGCTTTCATAAACAACGTTATATCATTCCTCCAAGCACTTCACAGCCAAGCTGCTGGCTCCTTGGGGTCCCCGTTTCTCACTAGCACCACTGGCCACCAAAAAGAGGTGAGAATCGTTTCAGTCCAAGAGCCTCAAGGTTCTCAGCCAGGCTACTAGCCACCCCACCCCTTCCTTGTTCACTCTGGTGCGATAATTCCTTGAAGGTATCAGGCATGTTCCAAGCTCAGGGCCTTTGCACTTGCTGTCCTGCCTGCCATGCTCCCCATTCAAAAATCAACATGGTTCATTCCATTACCTCCTTCAGTCTTCACTTAAAGTCACCTTCTCCAGAGACCTTTTCTGGAATCCCCGGTGGAAAGGACTATCCCCATCCCCCAACACTTGGTGGAGGGCATGACAACCCACTCCAGTATTCTTGCCAGTATTCAGCATTAAAAGAATCCCATGGACAGAAGATCCTGGTGGGCTGCAGTCCACAGGGTCACAAAGAGTTGGACACAAGCATGCATGCATGGACATCCTGTCCACAAGACGCTCTCACTGTCCCACTTATAGCCGGGGAGTCATTCCACATGGAGGGAGTCAAATTAATATGAGGCTTGAGGATTGTGGCCTGAAAGACAATTTGACATAGCAGAAGCATAGGGTACTCAGAGTTGGGAGATTTGCAGGAAATGACTTTACAAGGCAACAAGGAATGAGGGGCTTGTCTGAAGGCTAAGGAATTTGAATTTGAGCAAAGGGAAGCCACTGAAGGGTTTTAAGTAGGAGAGTGATTGATTTGATTTGCGTTTTTAAAAGATTACTCTGGCAGCCAGCCTTGTGGAGGCTGAACAGAGGGGGTGAGGCTGGAGGTAGGAAGACCAAATGTAAAAGGAACCTCTAGGCCATTCAAGGAGCTAAAATAATATTAGAGAAGAAAGAGACACAAGTGTGAAGCCCAGCCAACCAGTGTTAGAACCAAAAAAAAAAATTTTTTTTTTCTAGGAATGCATTAAATTTCCACAAAAAGAGACCTTCCTGCCACCCTTTATGGACAATACTATGAAGGCTGGCTCCTGTCTGGTTCAAGTTGGCCACCCTGGATCTTTCATGCGTCGCCATTCAATAAAAGCAGGCGTGGGTTTTATGGGATTGTTTGTTAAGCCTTGAGCCAGGCTTTTCTACTCACTCAGACAGGACTCCTCTGCCAACTTCTAAATTGGCTGTTCTTTACATATAGGGTGTGAGGGATATCTCTATGTGTCTTTACGAGCACACCCATTTGGAAGGAGACATGTGACTATATATAATGTCTTTATGTGATTTTGGGGAAGAGCTGTTTGTACAACCTGTATACTCCTTGGCATGCCCGTGTTTGTAGTATAGAGGAAGGGAGAGACAGAAGGCAAAAGCTATTCCCACACCATAACCAACTTTGGCTCCCAAAGAAAAATTCAAAATAGATTATGTTCCCTAGCAATGCCTCCAGCGTTGAACAATTTCCAAATCCACCAGCTTAATCCTTCCTCCTGGAAGGGCACTCACCTTTGAACTTCATTTTTTTTTTGTAAACTATCATTTAAAAAAAAAAACAATAACACGGGCCCAGACCAGACCCTGTTGCAGCTCAGGCTCCCTGCTGGCTTCCTTTCCCTCCCCAACAACAAGAGAGCAACAACAAGAGAGCTCACCAAAGGGACCATCTCGCTTGTAAAAAAAAAAAAAGAAAAGAAAAGAAAAAGCGGGCTGCTTGATGAACTTGATGGAAAGAGCCAGGCTGTAAAAGACGGCATTTTGGCTTTAACAAGGCCCACAGCCCGGAGCACGGCCAGCTGGGTAGTCTGAACCAACCCAAGAATATTAGAACCCGGGGTCACCGGGAGCTGGGACGCCACCAGGAATGCGGGGAGGAGAGACAGTCTGGCGGGGGGGCGGGGGAGGGTGCGACTGGGGATCACTGGGGCCCCGTGCTGCCAGCTCCCTGATGGGAGTCAACAGGCAGAGGGAGAAGCCAGGACAGCTGGGCGGGGGTGGTGTGTGCCCCTAGCAAGGGGCTGGCCAGCCCTCTTCACATGGCCAGGCTCCGGGACCCCTGAGGTCGGGCAAGTGGCCACACACATCCACTCACCAGCTCAGCAGGGACAGCACTTCAGGGAGGAAACCTCCTTGCCTTGTTACGATGCCCCCTCGACAAACTGTGGACCCACAGGTAGTGAGGAAGCGGTGGAGCATCCCATCCGCAGAGCGGGTTGGGGAGGGAGGGTCCCATTTCCTGAGGCCTGAAGCAGCAAGGTTCTGGACAGGGGTGTCCCTGGGTCAGTAGCCGAGCAGAGGAAAAGGCTCAGCACCCTCCAGGACCTTCGTTGTCCTCTGGACCAAAATGGTGGCGCCCGGCTCTGGACATGCTCGGTAAACATCTATTAACACAAATCACCCTGTTTTGCTCAGGATTCCATGCAGCCTTGGGAGCAGAGCCTCAGTCTTAATATCTGATGCCTCTGTGTCTGTTGCCCACCCCTCGAACACAGACACAAATAATGCCAAGAAACTGGCCATATGCGTTTCCTCAGCATGTTTAATACCTAGTCCTTTCTTGGAGAATTCCTCAGAGATCGGACCCCTCCATACCATGCCACTGTGTGTCTCCTTGGGAAAGCTTTTCTAATTTGGGTCTGAGCTTTCCTTTTTCTTCATCCCATGCCATCCCTCCTAATGATAACCCTTTGTGCCAGGTTCAATTACACACAAAGCTCAAATGAGCAACCCCAACTCTAAACTTGGCTCTATCCATTGGAATGGGTTGGAGGGGGGTGGATCTTGGGCATCTTGCTCTACCCAGAAAGAGAGATGCTGTTCCCGAAGGAGAAACAAAGCCAAGGATGGGTGGAGGGAGAAGGAGAGCGGGGGAGGGAATCGTCTGCAAAAATAAAAAGTCGCAAATGAGGAAACAGACCAGCGCCGGCTGCCCCAGGGCACTGGGACTGGAGGCTGATGCTCTGTCTTCAGCCAGGCCTGTTAGGACCCTGCCCTGCCCCTGGGCATGCAGAATCAACAGGAGTGCTTTGATTTTTTCCCCCTTTTTAAAGAAACACCCTCCAGCCTGACCCTACCTACGCTCTAACTGCAGGGTCAGCAGAGGGTGAGATGAGACCATTCACTGGGAATTTCCTGACTTATGTGAATTTTTCTCAAGATCTGGCCGTGAGTCAGTGTGAGGCACTGTGACACATGGTGTGACTTGCAGGGCCCCCCCTCCCTCCTGGAACACCCTGAAAAGCACCTCTTGGCTGAGTAACTGAGGACGAAAACCTGTAAGCCTCCCTTTGCCCTCCCCTGACTTTCCTTCCCCATTGTTGCCAAATTAGAGGAGATAAGAAACTCGGTTTCATCAGGATATTCATATTCTTCAGACAGACAGAAAGATTGGTGTTGATGCAGTTGCCTTCCTTTGCAGAATTAAGCTGTCTTGTATGATGTCTGTTGGTCTTGATGTTTGAGGGTTTGGCAGGGGGAATGGCGGCAGGAGCGATGGGGATGAGAAGAGGCGTGGAGGAGAGAGATGATTTCTTAGATTTACAATGTTCTGACAAGATCCTAGAACAGCCCCTGCAAGGTCCAGGTGAGCCAGACTAGGTAGGCAGGTAGATTTATGGGTCCAGTTTTACTGATGTTAACAAGCAATCTGAAACAGCCAAACACAGCAGATTAATTACAATCTTGTGTGTGACTTATGGCTGCCAGGACTAGAGATCGCTTGCCAGTGAAGACCAGCCACGCCAGTCTCTGCTAGTGATGGCTTATAATTCCCTCCAGAGTTTGGGGGGGGGGGGGGGGGGGAGCATTTGGATTGATGACATCTTTCACAAGATCCTGGAAATTAAACTGAAGGGAATACTGCTCAGCCATAAAAAAGAATGAAATTTTGCCATCTGCAGCAACATGGATGGAGCTGGAGAGTATCAACTCAATGAAATGAGTCAGCCAGAGAAAGACAAATACCCTGTGATAGCACTTCTATGTGCGATCTAAGCTATAATACGGATGACTGTATATGCAGAACAGACTCACAGATATAAAGGTCAAATTAGTGCTTATCCGAAGGGAGAGAGAAGGGAGAGGGACAAAATAGGGGTGTGGGATTAAGAGATGCAAGCTACTCTGTTTAAAACAGATAAACAATAAGCTCATACTGTCTGTCACAAGGAATTTCAGCCATTATCTTATAGTAAGTTTTAATGGAGTATAATCTATAAAAATATTGAGTGACTAGGACTTCCCTGGTGGCCCAGTGGTAAAGAAGCTGCCTGCCAATGCCAGGGACATAGGTTCAATCCCTTGTCCAGGAAGATTCCACATGCCCCTGGGCAACTAAGCCCAGGCACCACTGAGCCTGCACTCTAGAGCCCTGCGTTCTGCAGCAAGAGGAGCTGCCTCAATGAGAGGTCTGCGCACCGCAGCTAGAGTAGCTCAAGAGGAGGTACTAGAGAAAGCCCACGCACGGCAATGAAGATGAATCGCAGCCAAAAATACACAAATAATAAGTAAAGTTTTAAACAGACATTGAATGACTATGCTGTACACCTGAAACTCAGGTAATAATATAAATTAACTATGCTTTAATTAATTAATACACACAGAATGTTTAAAGGTGACCACTAAACTGTATGTGGAGCCTGGCCTCACTCGGGGTTCTTGGGAAGGGGTGTAGAAGCATTTTGCAAACTGTCATACATTATGCAACAGCGAGGAATCAGCATCCTTACAGTGTGTTAACACCCTGCCATTGGGCTACAGAAGACGGAGACTTTACAAATAGCGCAAAGAATTTCTAAACATCCTAGTGAGTTGAGAGTGCCTTAGACATCAAGGAGATTGAACCAGTCCATCCTAAGGAAATCAGTCCTGAATATTCATTGGAAGGACTGATGCTGAACCCGAAACTCCAATACCCTGGCCACCTGATGCAAAGAACAGACTCATTGTAAAAGACCCTGATGCTGGGAGAGATTGAAGGCAGGAGGAGAAGGGGACGACAGAGGATGAGATGGTTGAATGGCATCACCGACTTGATGGACATGAGTTTGAGCAAGCTCCAGGAGTTGTGATGGACAGGGAAGCCTGGCATGCGGCAGTCCATGGGGTCGCAAAGAGTCAGATACAACTGAGTGGCTGAACTGAGTGAGTTGCGAGGCCAATGTTTTTATGCTGCCCTTTCAAATGCAGAAAACGAAAGGCAGACACTAAGGGAGTCACCTAGACACTGAGGAAAATGAGGCACCTCGTGCCCTGAAGTCACCCCCGACCCCACCTATGCAGTCCCTTCCCCACCTTAGACCTCCCCCCAGCCAGGAAGACCAGAGCATTCTCAGTTGTAATAAGTCAAACTTGGGAAGGAAAATTCCAGTCTGAAGGAAAGGTCTCAGAGCTCCTACACCTTCTGCCATTCTGAGGCAAACATAAGATGAATATTTTCTGGGGCTCTTTCAACCAAGGTGAAGAAGGTAATTTTCCTCTTCCCCTCACCCTATCTCCCTCTCTTCTCCTTCCCCTAAATCCCCTCCCTTCTCTTCTCATCTTCTCACCACCATCCAAAGAGACAACTCTTTTGAGTTTTCTTCTCATTCTGGGAAAAAAACATTTTTCTGAATTGCTGCCTCTTCACTGACTTGTGAAGGCAAAACAAGAGAATTAAATGAGGCCGTTGGGTAAGAAGGAATTGAATCTTAGTGAACTATGATTTCTAAATTTTAAACAATGTTATTATATATTGTAGATTTTATTTTATACATTTATTTTACATTCTTTTTTTAATATTCTTTCCCATGATGGTTTATCACAGGATATTGAATACAGTTCCCTGTGCTATGCAGTAGGACCTTATTGTTTATCCATTCTAAAATGTAATATGTAGATTTACTTGAAATTATTTTCATTATAACTATATATATATATACACACACACATATATTTTAAACTAACAGAACCTTTCCTTGGCCATCTACCATCTGTTTTGCAGTTTTCTTGCTGAGATGCAATCCTGGGGTGGGCACTGGGGGCAGCCAGGGTTTCTCTGAGCCTGATCTGGTCTCTCTTACTGGCAGGCCCTGGAAACATTTTCTTTCAAACTCACCCCCGGAACCCTGGGCCATGCTGTGGTTCCCCCACGTATAAAATGAGCACCTCCCATGGGCAGGTGGTGAGGTTGAATTGTTGCAAATGTGTCCAGTGTTTTAAAGTCCTGGGATTAAAGAATTTACATGAGAGAAGAAAATACAGTCCCAGAGTGGGGTCCTGCTCCGTGGTCATGAGTTCTGTCCCTGTCTCTTCTTCCCCTTGCAGGTAAAGAATCTGTGTGCAATGCAGGAGACCCGGGTTCAGTCCCTGGGTCGGGCAGATCCCCTGGAGAAGGAAATGGCAACCCACTCCAGTATTCTTGCCTGGAAAACTCCATGGACAGAGGAGCCTGGCGGACTACAGTCATGGGGTCTCAAAGAGTCGGACATGACTGAGCAGCTAACATTTGCACTTTCCTCTTCCCCAGCCCCTCCATCCCTGTGTCTTACATGACTTAGAACAAGGACTGTGAGCTAAAAGGGCTTCAGAAATCCTCTAAGTCATTTCTTGGCCTGCTCTTCTTTATCTTTTAATAAATTCTATTAATAATTCTTCTCCTGCTTTTGTTTTTTTGCTTCTTCAAACACCCAAAACCTTCTCCCTCCTCACGTGAATTATCAGATGAGGAGCCAGCTGGTTGGACCCAGGTCCCCTCTCAACCTGCTACTTCCTCCTGTCTCTGACCCCTGCCTCGCCTCGGCCTGTGCTCCCCATCACATCCCTTGTTTTGAACATGCCAGACGTTTTGATAACTTAAGTCAAACTTGACTCCGAACCCTTGTCGGTAAATTTGCTTCTGCCTCCCGGACAGGCACTCTCTGAAAGGAGCCAGGAGCCTCCTTCGGGGTGTGGGCCACTGGAGCAGGGCCCTGCTGTCCCCAAGGAGGCGCTTCCCTGCTCGGGGCTTTCTGACATCAGCGTCCCACGTGGAATGTGGGAAAACACCCAGGCAGCTGCTGGGGCGGCCGTGAGACAGCGGCCAAGAATGCCCCTGGCCCTGGCTGCAGCTGTGGCCTCAACAGGTGCGGCCTGGCCTCTGGGCACGCCTGAGTGTGTCACCTCCTCCTCTGGACACACACAAACATCCCCGCTTGGGGCCCCCGACATGGCCTCTCTCCACTCCGCCTGCCCGTCCTGAGGCCTTGGAGGCTGTGGGCACAGGACAGTCCCAAAGTGACAGAAAGCAGCCGCTCACGTGTCCTCCGAACTCTGCCTTCAGCGTGAGGCTCACTGGACACATGATGGCCATTCGAGGCCTCACTACAGGGGAGGGGGCGTCTCCAGAGACGGCAGGACCCAGACGGGCTGCCTCCCCACACTGCCTGAGCCTGGGGACAGGTCACAACAAGGCGCCGCCCTCCTGCCCCTGGGCCCCCTCTGGCATCCCCTCCTGCCTTTCTCTCCCACACCTGCCTCAGAGTCTCCCCTCCCAGAGTCCATACTGTCAGGGAGAGTTAGTTACCTTAGGGTGTGTGTGTGTGTGTGTGTGTGTGTGTGTGCGCGCGTGCATGCGTGTGTGTGTGTGTTTTGCCTCCTCAATAAGAGAAGAGTAGGTTGGGACTTCCCTGGGGGTCCCATGGTCAAGACTTCACTTTCCAATGCAGGAGAGGTGTGGGTTCAATCCCTGGTTGGGAAGTTAAAATCCCACATCCTCATGGCCAAAAACCCAGAACATAGACAACAGAAGCAATATTGTAACAAATTCAGTAAAGACTTCAAAAATGGTTCATGTCAAAAAAAAAAAAAAAGAAAAAGAAAAAAAAACACTTAAGAACAAAAAAGGACAAGAGTAGGGGCCATGTTGTCTAGGGGGTCATAAAGCACCCCCACCCCTCACCCCTTGCCAACAATGTTGCATTCACCCCCACAGAAATCAAAACCAAATCAGAAAAACATCACGTGTGAAATCTCCTCTTCCAATCCCATGAGCTTTGGGAAGAAACTTACTTTCGTCTTCCTTATCTATATTTTACTCTCATTGTGTTTTACTTCGCATTTCCCAGAGGCTGATAAATGGAGCACCAGGAAACTTCAGTGGAGAAATGCTGACACATTCGGAGCTAAACAAAGTACAACAGGACTTCTCTGCACCTTAACTTAGTAAAGGCTGCCATAATCACCACGAGAGGAGTGCAGAATTTGGGGGTCTTCCAAATTTGCTTAACCTCGAAACCCCCTCTTTGAAAGGCTATTTCGAGGAACTGACATCACTTCCATCAATGCTTCAGTAGATGTCAGCTCTTCTCACGAAGGATGTACCACACCCAGCAAGGATGGTGCCCCAGGCCAACGCTCGTTAAGGCCCAACACCTCTGCCTTCCTCAGGCCAGAAGAATAGAAATGTGTCATCTTCTGGAACTCTTAATTGTCTCAGGAGGAAGAAGCCCTTTGGCCAAGGAGGGATTCCCTCTGGTCTTTGCCAGGGTGTGTTTCACCCTGGGATAGTGAGGGGATACCCAAAGCTGTTCTTTCTACCATGGGTCCTTTTGAAAAGCCAGACCCCTCAGTTGCCCATCCCTAGCAGTACCAGCATCAGGGCAATAAAAGCAGTGCAAAGCCCAGAAAAGTCCAGCCCCAGCACTGGGGCTGGGACGACTCTTTAAATTACAACCCTCACCCTCCTGCTGGTCACCTTCTTAGACCTGGTCTAACTTCTTTGGAGCCCCTCATGAATCAGCTCTCACCTCCTGGTGCCATGGGGGTTGAGGGTCACTGTAGTGTCAGTGTGACAAGCTATGGGACCTGTGCCCTTGTCCTGGATGTCTCCCAAACACCCTATGACCTGGACACACATCCACCCTGTGTTGCTTTCTTCAAGTCAGGGGGAAGAGAGGGGTGGTCTGCTAGCTTCCGGGGAATGCTGGCAATGTCGGAGAGTGGCCGGGAGTGGGGAGGACTATCAGGGCCAAGCCAACAGACTAGGGCATTTGGAGAAGCCAGGCCAGTTCCCACAGGTCGCCGACATGGAAGCTTTATACACAGAGCTCACTTGCAAAGGACCTGTGTGGCCACTGCCATCCGGGGCAGGATCACTGCTGACAGTGCTTCTGCCCATCACGTCCTCCTCATTTTCCCCCACACTGTCCCTACAAAGAAGGGTGGGAATTGAGTGGGAAGCAAGCAGATCCCCTGGGCAATGTTCAGGGTTTCTAAGAACCATACCAAGCACCTGCCAGCCAGCTCCTGTTTCTTCCTCTTCCTCTCCATGGGCCTGAGTGCCCTCTGGGTACTGAGTTGAAGCACAGCTCAGGGGACACCCACGCTCTGTGCTTTGCTGTGTTTGCTGTGCACCTTGGAGCCTCCGTGTGTTCATCTGTGACGTGAGCACAGTGGTTCCCTCCTGGCTTGTCTCATGGAGAGGAGTTGGCCTCTCAGATTCACAACAGAGAGAAAACTGAAAACGACTCTCCCTTCCATTTCCCCAAAGCTTTCCATTCCTGTTCTTCAGCCTCTCTCCCCAATGAAGATCACATCTGGACTCCCTCTCTGCCAACACCTGAGGCCACAGGAGACCAAAGGTCCCACCTCATTCGATTCCAATCACAGAATTTTCAGGGTGAGAGCCCCTGAGCTGCCCTACCTGGGCTGCAAATTGTATCACAGAAAAGACAGCCCCCACCTGCTTACCACTCATCTGCTCTAACTAGACCCGAGTGTCCCTTCCCCTCTGCAAAGCCCTTTCCTGGGAAGAACTCAGAGACTGTGGCCGAGCAAGTATGCCTTTGATCCTGACAAGAATGAATGCAAGTGACCCTACCTCCATCTTCCCAGCTGGTCCATTTGGAGCGAGAGGGCAGGACCACTGGGAGGAGGAAAGAGCGAAATGGGTTCATTTCTGCCCCCTCCCGACTTCCCCCACCCAGCCGCCAGGACAGTGCTTCCAGTTACGGAGGCTCTAAAACCGGTTCCCAGCATAAGTCAACTGGAAGACGCCCAGGATGATGAGAAGGTGCCTTAGCCCAGACAGAAGAGCCCTCCGGGGCAGCCACGAAGCGCTCAGGATAAGCCCTTTCCTGTTTCTGTGCTGCGGCTCCTTTATCCTCCTGATTGTAACTCACAAAGCCTCCATCAACCCCGTCTCAGACTCCGAGATCTGTAGATGGGAGTCCCAGCCCTTTACACACCCTATCTGTCTGCAGGGAGCTGATGGAGGTCATTGTTCTCAGCCTCCGACTTCCCTGAAGTCCCAGCAAAACCACCAGATCTCAGAGCTTGGGGCCGGACAGGGAAGAGGCCAGAGGAACCCCAAGCTGTAACGTGGGAGGGTGAGGACCCACTAAGCCAAGATGAGAGAGGAGGGGAGACAGAGGGAAGGAAAAAGAAGAAGGGAGGAACATTTCACCACAAAACCTTTCCCAACGGAGCGACGTGACTAGGGAGGAAGGCCGCAAAAGGGTACACAGACAAGTAAACATAAACACGGTTATTTTCGGGCTGGGGGAGGGGGGAATGGATGCTGGTGGTCTCCAGCTTCTTCCTGGTGGGTCGGGCGCTGGTCCCAGTGAGGAGCCTGGGCGCTCTCAGCCCTGGCACAGCAGCCCGACGGGGCGGCCAGCGCGGAACCGCAGGACCAGGGCGGCCCCGGGTGGAGGCTCGGCCGCACCTCGGGGAGGGTCGGGCGGAGGTGTGAGCAGCACTTTGACATGTGGCCGCGCCGAAGGGCGAGTTCTCAAAGCCCCCATTCATGGACCTGACGCGCAGGGGCGGTGAACAGGAAAAAAAATTGTTTCCCCCGTCGGCCTCGAAAGGTGGGTTCCTGTTTATTAATCGAGGACCACATCAAGAATGCTGGGTTACAAATGTTCCTTCTCAGGAGTGCAGTAGCTGGTGGCTGGAGGTAAAAAACTGAAAATTCCATCCGGTGGACAAAAAGCTGCCGCTGTGGGTGTACACACCACACACACACACACTGCGGTCAGTTTCACAAGGAAAATTCTACAAAAGGATGGGGAGGCAGCAAGAGAGTATCTTGCTGAGGGTGAAATGCTTTCCCTAGGGCTGGAAACAGGCCTCCTGCTGGAAGCTCTCTGGTCATGGGCTTAGCAGCAGTCCTTGCACCCCCTTTCTTCCTGCTAGGCCCGCTCAAACCCCCCCGCCCTCCCCTCACACACACACTTCTTCCTTCTGAGCTAGTAGTAGTCAGAAACGCTCAAGGGGATTTTTTTTTTTTTTTTCAAGATCATTAGCAATTAGTTCCCTGTAGAAATCGGGGAAAATCGAAAGGAGGCCCTTGGAAGAGGTTCAGAGAAATTCATTCACCAGGCAAGGCTGGGCCAGACCAGGAGGGTACCCGCCCCGCCAACCCCCGCCATTCGGAGACCAGGCGGCACTTCCCACCTACAGCAGGCACCGTGGAAAAGGAATTAAAGGAGCAAACTGCAGATAAGATGGAGACTCCGGTTCTCCTTTGAAGCTTAATTAAAGCAAACTGATCAGGCCTTACACTGGGCTGGCTGCAGACTTCCCAAACGGCAGGGATAATCGCTAACAGGGAGCCATGTTATTCCAGAGTCCAGGGATGAAGAGGAAGCTGATTCGGGCTTCCAGTGCGGTAGAGAAAAATCTGAACTGTGATAATTAAATACAAATCACGCCAGGGGGCAAAAAAAAAAAAAAAAAATCCTTGCCTTCTCCAGATAAGGGGGAAAAGGAGCAGCGGAGGAAATGGAGGAAGTGGGTTCAGGGCCATCTACATTTCCTTTCTTCCTCTGACAGATCCTAACAGATTTCTAGGTGAAGGGAATCAAAAAGGCCTGTCACCAAGTCACAAAGCTGTCTCAAACACATGCACCCCGTCCACTCCATCCAGCTCCCAGACTAACGGCATGTTTTATAATTTCTTGACACTACAAATACTTGGCAGTGCTGAAATTGCCCCAGTGAGATCAACCTGGGGCTTCATCTGCAGTTCTGAGGTGCTCTCCAAGAGTTTGTCAGAGCCCAGCCCCAAACAACCACCGCTCTACGGTAGGAAAATGCATCCTCCTTCCCATGCCTGCACACCACCCTCTAAGCGAAGGGAAGGTCTCCACTTGGTGTGCGCAGCTGTTGCTTTTGCTGTTGACTTGGCCTCTCTTGTTTTCCGTTCACACGGCAGCTTGGTGGCCTGAGTCAGAAGACCAAGACTCAGACCTTCCCTTTCCAGCCCTTTGGCTGCAGGCCCGCCACCCTCCTGCCTAGAGAAGGAGGCCAAGGCCGAGTCCAGGATGGGAAGCCATAGGGGAGAGCAGCCACAGGGGAGTCAAGAGTCAGAGGGGTCCACTGGAAGGGGACGAGGTAGGGTGAGCAGAGAAGGGAAGAGAAACAGGAAGCAGCTGCCTTGGCGATGCCTCCAGGAGCCCAGGGATGCCAGGCAGGTAGATGCTGTCAGCCGTGAGGTTGCTGTTTGCTTCTGGACACAGAGTAAGATTTCACCCCATGTTAAGACTTTGACATGGGACTTCTCTGGCCGTCCAGTGGTTAAAGACTTCACCTTCCAATGCAGATTGGTCAGGGAACTGGGCTCCAACATGACTCGAGGCCAGAAAACCAAAAGGTACAATGGAAGTAATATTATAACAAACTCAGTAAAGACTTTAAAAATGGTCTGCATCAGAAAAAAAAAAAAAAAACTTTACAAAAATAAAAGACATTGACATATTGACATCTTTCTCTTTGAAGTTAAAAGTTCTTAGAGCTTACAGTGTGCGTTTCACTCAATGCCATTTTGGTCTTAGAGTTGCTGCTGCTTTTAAGTCGCTTCAGTTGTGTCTGACTCTGTGTGACTCCATAGACGGCAGCCCACCAGGCTCCTCTATCCCTGGGATTCTCCAGGTGAGAATACTGGAGTGGGTTGCCATTTCCTTCTTCCTTAGTTGGAGAAGGTGGTATAATTTCCCCTCTCCACAGGTGAGAAGACAGACGTACAGAGAGGTACAGGATCAGGAGGAATCCAGGCAGGATTCCTCAGGCTTATAAGGAAAGACCCTGAAGATCTTTCAGGAAGTTTGGAGGAATCTGTACTTGTTTGCTAACCACCTGTGTCCAAAAGCTTCATTCCATCCTTATCCCCCTCCCTGAGCCAGGCCTGTGGACAGCAGGCTCCATCAGACCCCAGCTTCCAAGTGCCCCTCTCCAGGAATCACAGCTGGCCCTGGATCCCCAAGAGCAGAAACATGAAAGTCTGCCTTGCCCCTCATCACATGGAGACCTCCCCCAAAGCCTCAGACAAGCCCCATGGCAAGGCCAACAGAATTCAGTGTTTCTTCCTAGGCCATGCCATAAACAAAGTGACTACCTTTTAGTGATTGCCTTGTTGATGACATGCTCAACCCTGCTTCTTTCCTCCTGCCTGGGAAATGACTGAGATCTAACTTACTAAACGGGCCCCACTTCGTGTTCACCTGCAATCCAGAATAGCCCTCATTTTCCCTGGTTCCTCCCTGCCCATCATTCAGTCTGAGCCCAGATCTTATAATAAGCCTTTCCCCAGCCCTTCCTCCTGAGATGCCCATGGCTCTTCAGGGCCTGTTCCCCTCACCACAGCAAGTTAGTGAACTTGGCTTTATGTGGTGACGTGCATTCTTGGTGGTTCTTATCTGTTGAAAAGAGCAATGTTGGGGGAAGTAGTTGAGGCTAAGCCTTGCATCTGGCCACAGCCTCTGCAAACCCAGCTTCCTCAGGGATGATACTGATGCTAAGATATCACCTTGTTATCAACACCTGGTTCTCCAGAGAGAGAGGATACAGGCCCCAACCGTGGGGTAAAGGGCTCCGTTTCTTCTCTTCTCTCCTGGAGGCCACATCTCCAGTCTGCATCTAGGATTCCTAGAGGGGAAATGAGCAGAGGGACACCTTGAGATCTGAAATGTATGTTGATTTTGTCTTGTTGTTATTTTTAATGTTTACATTAAAAACAGTCATTTTTTCTGGTTCAAAAAGAATAAACAATTCAAAAAACTCAAACTCTAGAAAAATATAAGAAACTAAAACTAACCTGAAATCCACTAGTCGTTAATCACCACTAACTTTTTGGTAACCCATCTCTTTATATATCTGTCTGTGAACATACATATGCCTTCTGTATAAGTGGGAGATCATACATACTGGTGTTATTTTATAATACACATCTTTTTCTCTTTCACGGTCTTTTTTCTTATCTCCAGTCTCCGCCTCTTCAACACTTCCTCTGCAGGACACCAGCGCTGCCTCATATTCCCACCCTGATCTCCACTCACCTTTCTCCACACAGCAGTGAAAGCAAAAGTCGCTCACTCGTGTCCATCTCTTTGCGACCCCATGGACTGTATAGTCCATGGAATTCTCCAGGTCAGAATACTGGAGTGGGTAGCCGTACCCTTCTCCAGGGGATCTTCCCAACCCAGGAATCGAACTCAGGTCTTCTGCCTTGCAGGCGGATTCTTTACCAGCTGAGCCACAAGGGAAGCCCAAGGGCAGAGGGTGATAAAAGCCCCCATTCCTGGGGAAAGTCTAGATTTTGACAATGGACATTGGACAAAGAGACAAAGACAGATACACACATGAAATTAAGTAATCTCTGATTAGAAGTCAGAAGACGGGGACTTTCCTGTGGTCCAGCAGTTAAGACTCAGCATTTCCAGTGCAGAGGATGCTGGTTCAATGCCTGGTCAGGGAACTAGGGTCCAGCATGCCTTACCACGCAGCCAAAACAAAATAAAATAAAAGTAAGACAAAAGCTGCTATTGAAATGTTCCTATGAGAAACTTTTTAAAAAATCCTTGAGAAAAAAATTATCTAAAAATTAAAATAAAAAGTCAGAAGACTTCTATCTTGTGGATGTGGTGCTATCTATAATTTTAAAGATTGTTGCTGGGCTATAACTGAGTTTTCCTCAAAATATACAGACTGGAAGACAAACAGAACAACCCAATATCCTCCTCCTCTTCCTCCCAAAACAAAGTTGGATAGGGTGGGGTGTTAAGGGGGTGTAGTTTCTATGTGGATTTCAACACACCCCAAAGCCCCTTTAGATGGTACTTTCAGTCTGTTCTCTGCATGTAGCCGTGTTCTGACCCGGCTGGTACCACCCTACCAAACAGAATTCCCCTCTGTGCCTACAGAGCACTTTCTTGCTCTCTCTCACTTCTAATTATCTAAAATCATTCACCGTCTGGTATAACATTCTCAAGATACCAGCTATGATCAATGGCCGCGTTCTAATGCACAGCTTTCCACGGCGTGTGATAAAGATGGATGTCATTTTACTCAACTTTACTTTTTTGAAAATTCAGATGAACACTAAGGGTGAATTTCATGGTAGTTACTTGTTGAAGAATCAACTTATTGCACAAGAAAGGGATATCCTAAGTGAGGCTACAAAAATGCATGATTCACATCCAACTTTTCAGGAGCATGCTTGTTGCCTTAAAGGAGGGTGTGCATCTGAGTGCCTGTCTGGAAGTGTGTGTGTCTGCGTCCATAAGCCTGGACCTCTGGTCTCTGGCCTTTTAAATCAGGACCAGGTTGCCTGCCACATACTTCTCTTCTGCCTGTCACTCACCAGAAGTGGCCCCTTGCAGGCTGGAACTCTGCTGTGAAAACAGGTGCAGCCGAGTTCATCCAAAAGATTAAAAAAAAGAAAGACTCCAAAACAAAAACTTTCCACTCAGAGCAGGCAAGCTTTGCTTTTTTTCAAATAAGTGTTACTTAACAGAAGGTCTTGTAGAGCTCGTAAAACCCTGGAACATCTGGTAAACGGTGTCAGTTTTACACGTCCTCCAACACAGGGTACATGACTCGTGTTTCCACTGGCGTAACTCAAGGACGCTGGTGCGTCTCCGGGCATCCCGCCCATCCTGATTTTCATGGGATGAGCCCAAGCCAGCAGATCTGTCTCTCCTTCCACCAGGCCAGCAACAGACAACAGAAAACCTCAGAACCCAGACCCAAGAGGCGAGAGAGATGGCGGGGAGAGGGGAAGCCGCCGAGGACATCATCGCTACTGTGACAGGCGCACGTGGCATGCCGGGAGATTGGGGAGGGGACACAGATCAGGGTGCTGCACGTGACGGGCATGATGACTTCCCTGGGTGCCTTTAAAATACCATGAGAATCTGTGTCTTTAACATTTAGTCATTTATCCCAGTTGTTAAACAGCCCACCTTTGCCCTGAGTTGGATGCCAGGGGTTGAGGGTTACTCAAAAACATTGAAAATCAATATTTCCAAAGTTGTCTGGAAATGAGGTCACAGCCCCATCCACAGATGCTGTTTGTTATACCTGTTTTTATATCCTGGCAAGAATGAACCCCAAAGGCTCCACCATGAGACTCTGACTTTGCTATCAGAAGACAGCTTCTTGCATCCCTCCTGGACTGTGTTCCCACCATGTGACTGTCGCCCCAGGGACAGCCATAAGAAAACATCTGAGAAACCATCTAAACTTTGAGTTCCCAAGCAAACATCTCAGAAAACAAACTCTTGCTTTTTTGCAAACCCTCACACTCTTGCATTTCCCTTCAGAATATACCTAGGGCTCAGGATTGTCCTAAAACCTGGACACAGGGCAGTGCAAGCACCCAGGAATGAGCTGAGGACCCCTGGCCATAGGAGGGCTAACTGTGTGTATTTGGGCAAGTCCCCCACTTAAGCCTCGCTATCTTCATCAGAGAAATTGCTCTGTTTCTCACAGACTTGATGGGAGACTCACACAACTTAATACCCATGAATGTGGTCTGTAAGACATTCCACAAGTGTTACTTCCAGTTATACCTACGTAATTGCTGACCTCTTTGTCTTTTCTATAGTCTTCCCTAAAAAAAAAAAAAAAAAAACCCAGTTCTGGCTAATGAATTAACAGAAAGTCTGCCGAAAGATTTCTGGGAAAGAAATTTTGCTGCTGATGAAATACACTGATGTTCAACAAAAGAGCCCTCTGGTATGCTCCCTTCTCTGTGCTTCCTGACTTTGAAAGCAGAGCTTCAGCAGCCATTCTGTCATCATGAGACCACAAGCCCAAGAATAAAAACTCCATTATGTTGAAGATGGGCGAAGGCATGAAAAGGACCTGGATCCTTGATGACAACACAGAGCCAACACCAACAAATCCCTCTTTGGGACTTCTTGCTATGTGAAAAAGAATATGCCCTACTTGTATAAGTCCCTGTTGGTTTTCTGTTCCTTGCAGCTGAATGCCTTCTAACAGATCTAGCCCCTCTGTTTGCCGTTTTCATAGGACCTCATATTTTCCTCTGAAGAGCTTATCACAGTTATAATCACTTAATAAAGTATTTCTTAAGTTCAGAAGTTTAGTTACATTCACAACTTGGATGGAATTTATTTCTAAATATTTCAATATATTTGGTTAAATTACTGAAATAAATTATTTAATTATTAGAATGACACCCCACTCCAGTACTCTTGCCTGGAAAATCCCATGGGCGGAGGAGCCTGGTAGGCTGCAGCCCATGGGGTCTCGAAGAGCGATTTCACTTTCACTTTTCACTTTCATGCACTGGAGAAGGAAATGGCAACCCACTCCAGTGTTCTTGACTGGAGAGTCCCATTGACAGCGGAGCCTGGTGGGCTGCCGTCTATGGGGTCGCACAGAGTCGGATATGACTGAAGCGACTTAGCAGCAGCAGCAGCATCTACATATATATATATATATATATATATATATATATACATATATTTTTTTTTTTATAATTATCTATGGGGGCTTCCCAGGTGGCTCAGTGGTAAAGAATCTGCCCACTCATGCAGGAGCCACAGGAGATGTGGGTTTGATCCCTGGGTCAGGAAGATCCCTTGGAGGAGGAAATGGCAACCCACTCCAGTATTCTTGCCTGGAGAATCCCCATGGACAGAGGAGCCTGGTGGGCTGCAGTCCATGGGATTGCAGAGTCAGCTTCGACTGGGCACATAATTATCTATCCAGTGTCTCGGTCCCCATCTAGACTTAAGTCTATGAAAGCAGGAACCACCTTTGCCTGTTCGTTGCCAAATCCTCAGCTCCTAGATCAGGGTCCAGCATATAGAAGTTGCTCAGTAAATATTGGTTGGTTAAGTAAATAGCTCTGGTTCTGAATGGACACTGGTCACTTCACTTCTTAATCCCAGTAGCACTAATGAGGCGTTTGCTCTAATGACTGTTTAGGTTCTGGCAACATGAAGGGGCCTCTCCACCATTTTACTTCCAACGCTCACTAGAGTCAGATTTTTATGCCAGTTGAACCATATCCGTTGTGGAGATAACGCACAACACTGACCCCTTAGAGGATCCTCAGTAGAGACTTGTTGAACAGAATTTGCAGCCTCCCAGAGTTGTTTCCAATAAGATAAATGCATTCTGCTTTCCAAAGGCTGTTTGAATCCTTTCTTCAGAAGTGTGAGCTTCACCCTCAGCTTTGAGAGCAGGAAGACACCTCAGTAACTAATACCCACCCATACACTTTCTTGATTTTGCTTCAAAAAGAAGAACATTTTTCTCGGTGAGAAATCTTCCCATTCTTGCTGCTTCCTGGGCTGTGTTACCACTTCTAGCCTCAGCTGGAACTAGCAACCCCAAAGCTGCCCCAGAAAAGGAGAAGGAAAAAGAATTAAATCACACCACCCACCAGGGATCGGGAGTTTACAAAATAGTTTCCCAGTGGTTGGCTGCGAACACAGTGTGGAGGGTGGTCTCTGCCTCCGTTGCTGGTCCCCGCGTCCTCCCCATGCGCCAGTGGTGTATATTACCTTTCTCTCTGTTAAATGCCAACACACAAACTCCTGGAAAGGGTCCATCAGCAATTCCAAGACAGGATCTCCCACATAAAGCAAGAAGATCCTGAGTTTCAGCTTCCTGTCTCCATTCACAATGTACCTTCCAAATGGAGAGAGAGAGACTGGTTCCCGCGGGGCCATAAAGCATCACAGCAAGGACCAGGATTCCAGACCTGGGAACCCTGCCACTTCCTGGTTATATAATCCTGGCATCTTATCCAAATCTCCATAAAACTCACTCTCTGCCTTGCTCAAACTGGGACGTAAACGAGACAACCCCTGTGAAAGCGCAAGCTTGTCACAAAGTAAGCCTCGAAAAAACTTCAGATATTTTTATCCAGGCTCAACCAGAGACACTATTACCAATTAAGCTTATGCATCAGGAGTTGTTAAATGGCCTTTGAGACCTTTCTTCCTGATTGGCCAGTTCCCCTAGCCCTCTCTGGTCCTGCCTGTGTTGTCTCTGAGTCTACCCGTCTCTCCTAGTCTCACTTTCTAAAGGGGCTCCTCCCGCTTGAAAGATGCTTCCTACAACTTTTGTGGAGCCCAGGACCTGACTCGGTGACTGCCTTAGTCACCCCGAAGTGACTCTGCCAGGCAAGTCATCTTCCTTCAGCTTGTTTGCATCCTCTGAACATCAGGGAAAATAATTGCTCCTTTGCAGCACTGTTGTAAGGTAGGAAAATTAAATAATATTTGTTAAGTGCCAGGCATGTATTGGGCACTTAAGTTTGTTTTGGTTAACTCAGGCACATGCTAGGTTGAATCTCAAATAATAAATATTAATGATATGCATAATAATAATAGTATTGAATGTATAATATTACTGAATATTATTTACTATTATTGAATATTGATATTATGAATAATATCAATATTATTACTGAATAATGTTACTGAATTATTGGAGAAGGAAATGGCAAACCACTCCAGTATGCTTCCCTGGAAAATCCCATGGACAGAGGAACCTGGTGGGCTGTAGTCCATGGGATCACAGGGAGTTGGGCATGACTGAGCAATTAACACTAACACTAACATGAATTATCAGCTTTGAATAATAATGATGGTGATATTGTTTACTACAAATACTAGCAATATTAAGGGCTTTTTATTGCTAGTATTCATAATAAATAATATCACCATTATTATTATTATTCAAGCTAATAATTCAGTAATATCATTCAATAATAATGTTATTGATATTATTCATAATAATATCAATATTCAATAATGGTAAATAATATTCAGTAATGCTATTATTATTATGCATGACATTAGTACTATTATTTGAGATTCTACTTAGCATATATCTAAGTTAACCAAAACAAACAGACACACACACAAACCAGAAGTAAGGGCAAAAAATGTTTTCTTTTCTTAAAGCCGAGATGCAACTTGGCAGTCAGCTGGGGTCTGGAAAGGGAGCCTGCCAGCCACCCAGCGCGCTGCCGCTTGCTTCCCGGGAACACAGAACATTCTGCTTTAAAGCCGAAGCCCCACTGGGCAGGGTCCAGAGACGCCTGGCACGTAACTGGCATCACCACACAAACACAGATGAACGTGTGGTTGCAGACATGTACAGATCTAGATGAAAAATCAAGTCCCCGACGGACCCCACCAAACATATATTTTAGATGGGTTTTCTTTCTCTCTCTGTCCCTCCGTGTGTGTCCCTCTCTCTGGCAATATTCTGGACTCCTGAAAATAGAGGTTTATTATGGAAATGCTGACAGACCCTTAAATAGAGCACTGTATTTGCAACACTGTAATTATGCCTCCATTGAAAAGCTCCAAAGAAAATATGATTTCCTTGTGCAAATAAATCATGCATGACTCTAAAGGCCCAGATTTAAATCACCTGAACCATAAAGAACCGTCGTCTTCCATATATAAAGGGATTACAAATAATAAGGACTTTACAAAAAAAAAAAAAAAACTAGGCCTGTACCAGGGAAACGTAGACACACTTATACAGTCTTCATAAAATTGGACCCACATCTGACTAGCGTCCAACAGCATAAGTTAGCCTTATGACAGTGTTGATTTGATTGACCTAGAAATTGCCCTTGAATAAATAAAAGATCTGTATCTTCTCCCATCCACACCCTACACAGGACTCTCATTTCTCTCTCTTTCTCCTCCTCCCTTCCTCCTCTTATTCCGACCACACCTTCTGACCTCCACCCCCCACCCCAGCCCCACCACTAACATTTGCTCTGAGACATTTCTCGGCTCAGCAGATGATCTAGGGTCAGACCCTGCATTTAACTGCCTCAAGGCAATGCAATCACTCAGGTGTGTCTGGTGGCTACAGATAGGCTCACTCTCCCTGGAAAATGTGTTTCTCCATACTCTCGACACACATCTCATTGAAGACAGGAGGCCACCGATCCTTGAGAACAGCACCTTGACAAGCACCATGTGCCTGACATCCAGCGTGGCTCTGCAGCCTGGGCAAAATTTGCTCCAGATTTTGCAGTCATCCCACGAAGCCCTGGAAAAGGGGTCCTTCTGCGCCTCTGCAGCAGCTCCCAGCGGTAATCAGAGAAGCCCAGTACTCTACTGTAGCATGGGCTTTTTTGTTCCAGCCAGCTTGTGGTTTGCTTATTTTCAAACAGTTATTGATACTTCCAAATGGCAGTCACTAAATGACAAGTTTCATTTAGATGATTATCAAAAACGAAACTCACAGCATTTGAGGCCATCATTCGTTTTCTTAATAGCAAAAGGAAACCTGTGTTCTAATTCTACAGACCTCATGTGCTTATCCACACTTATTTATACCTACGAAAACCAAAACTGTTCTGCGGCATTAGTTTTTTCAACAGCATAACCATATCCAGATATTTTTCACAGATGTAATTTTCATAGTTGGGAGTGAGTTCACTCCTATGAAGCCTTGCACATTACAAATGATTCAATTATGTTCCTTCTGATTTTCTTATCAAATTTATTTATTACCTTCTGATTCTTTGAAAACTGAGTAACAGAGAGTTGCCTAAAACTACACATAACCCAGGTGGCTCAGTGGTAAAGAACTCACCTGACAAGCAGGAGACGTGAGTTCAATCCCTAGGTTGGGAAGATCCCCTGGAGAAGGAAATGGCAACCCACTCCAGTATTCTTGCCTGGAGAATTCCGTGGACAGAGGAGCCTGGCGGCTACAGTCCACGGGGTCACAAAAGAGTCAGACACTACTGAGCAACTAAATAACAACAAAAACCCCTACAAACTCACAGCCCCTGTGACCCAGGCCTGGTAAGGGCTATATTAAAAGCAAGTCAATAGAAAACAAATACACTCGAAAGCAATTTTAAATGTCCTTTTGTTCTTTTTAGAAAACACCAAATTAGGGGTGGAGAAGAAACATGTTTAATATAATAAATCAACTTTAAGACCCTTGTATGGACTGAACTGTGTTCCCCCTCAAAATCCTCTGTTGAAGCCATAGCCCCCAAAGTGACTGTATTTGGGGAATGGGGCCTTTAAAGAGGTAATTAAGGTTAAATGAGATCATGAGGTGGGCCCTAATCCAACATGACTGGTGTCCTTAAAAGAAGAGGAAGAGACGCTAGGGTGCACAGACAGAGAATAAGCCATCTGAGGACACTGCCAGGAGACGGCCGTCTACAAGCCAAGGAGAAAGACCTCAGCAGGAACCAGCCCTGCCAGCACCTTGATCTTGGATGTCCAGCCCTCAGAACTGTGAGAAAATAAATTTTGGTCTTTCAAGCCACCCAGTCTGTGGCGTTTTGTTATGGCAACCGTAGCAAACAAATATCAGCCTCTTTAGATGTTCATGCTTGTTCCCTCGCATCAGAGCTCCCTCCACAAAAACTCCACTTACTCCCTCTCTCCCTACAGCCCCCAAACTTTCCCAAATGCCCATTCTACACCTGCTTTCGTGTCTCTCTTCCTGCTACGCTCTGTGGTTCAGCTCTTTATTACGTATATCAGATGGGCCACCCTCGCCATCTTAGCCTTTGCCCATCTTATCCTGTCCAGTATCAGAGACTCCAGAAAATTAAAAGCCTTTCTCAGAGAGAGGGAGAGAGGCTATGAGGATTATCACAATCTGCTGCCCTTGTTACAGACTTTAAGATGATAACATAGGAAAAAAAAAAAAAAAGATAATAACGTAGAAGCAACTGGGACAAGAAAGAAAACAGTGAAGGTCAAAAAGACAAACGCAAATGCTGTGGTAGCATTGCGGCATGATGTCAAAAGTTTAGTAGAAAGGACCAATTATTTCTCATCATTAAAAACAAAGCAAACAAACAGAAAAGAATCCGAGTGTTTGACTAATAGGTTTGCCATCCTGACAATCTTGACTAAAAACGTTAATGTCCTAGCTACCGGGTAAGAAGGCAGGCTGCTTGAAAGGGTATGTTCGAGTCTTACAAGTCTTACACCAGCTCCTGGCTCTTCCCCAGGTGCAGGTGTAAGAAAAGCAAGCCTCGTCTGGCCATCCCAAACAGAAGAGAAATGAGGGAGAAAGAGGGGAACCAACAGTGCTCAGTGGAATAAGGACCATTTAAAATACACCAACAGAAAGTCTGATTTGTGTGTGTGTGTGTGTGTGTGTGTGTGTGTGTTTCAGAATGGGCTTGTTTACAACTGACTACCAAAATATTTAGAAATGTCATGGGGGAGAAAAGTTCACCACCAACTCCAACAAATTCTACTGTTAGTCAGCAGAGCGACTGCAAATCTGGATTCAGGCATCTGGGTGCAATTATGACAGCAGTTACAACACACCCTTCACCTTCAAAGCCCTTTTGCCAGCATTAACTTAGGAACCCTCCCAACAGCCTGGGAGGGGAGGTGTGATTATAACTATCTTGGAGAGAGGGAATAAGGTAGCCTGAAGAAGGCTCTCCCAGGCCTGACAGAGAGGCATCCTGCATGTCCAATTCCTTGGCAGACACTGGTCCTCTAGGGCTCCCCTGGTCTCCAAGGACTTTCCAGACTTCCTCTGGTATAGGAGCCACCCAGAGAGGTCGCCACTGACTTACAGCTGCTAGTCCCCAAGGACAGACATAGTTCCTCTCCCTTGGGGTGAGGAAAGCTCATTTCTGGATCCAAACAGAGAACTCAGCTCCAACCATTAGTTTTCAGTCTTCTTCCAACACATGCTGCCTTTGTCCACTGTCAACTCAGCTAAGCTGTAACTGGGATTCCCAGAACTCCCTTTCCACTATGGATCCAGATGAGGGCTGGCCACCAGAGAACTTGGAGTGGGATTTGAGGGCTGGAACAGAAGCAGCCTCTATCTCAATAGGAGGGCGGTGTCAAGCACCAAGTGCTTCTGCGGCCCGCACCTGTTGCCGCTGGTCCACTAGCCCGTCTTGTTGGAGGAGGGCTTGCAGGATTGCCTCCGTCTGCAGCTCTGAGTCCCAGGCCAGGCATGCATATAGTGGCATGGAGACAGACACCGGTTGCTACAAGGCAGCCATACAGTTAAGGTGAAAGGTGGTGAGTGACACACCCAGGTTCTAGGAGGCTCTCCCCCACTTCACATCCAAGCTTTTCTTTCCAATTGCTAACACGGACCAGCAGTGATGTCAGGCCACCATCAGACACAGAGGTAAGAGCTTTCCATCCATTTCTTCACCAGCTACAGTTGGGTAAGTGATCATTTTTTTATAGACAATCTCTTATTGACCATATCACCCATAGTGATTTTGCTCCCTTGATCAAACCCTAACTGACACAGAGCATTGACTACATATACAATCACAGAGCCTCCAAACCCAGTGGGCCGCACAGGATGCCTCCAAGGTATGTACAATGGTGTCCACAGTCAGGATGGAACTCCAGTTTCCCCATTTCTCTCTCATCAGTCTACCTGGACTCCGTCTCTGTGAATGAGGACTCAGAAGACCTGTGAATAGGAATTCTAACCCCAAAGCACATCCCCACTCCTCTCTTCTTCCAAGGACTCACTCCCATCCCACTGGTGTGGGCAACGTGGTGACCGCAGCTTGTGCTCTTAGAAGGAGAGTGTTTATTTAACGAGGAGCTGCCTAAAAGGAGCTCCATCCATGCACATTTCGGCAACAAGGGTGAGGCTAATTTGGGAGTGCAGCGGCTTCACTACGCAGTCTACATATTTTCCAAGAAAGGCCAAATAGGGAAGAAAGAGAGAAAGGGTTCGGTACAACCTTCCCAAGGGGCCACCACTTATCCAAGATGAGTATAGCCATATTCCCTCAAGGCATATTCCCTCAAGGCTACAAGGAGCATTGGGGGCATCTATGGATGAATGAGGGCTTCTTAGGTGGCTCAGGTGGTAAACAATCCTCCTGCAATGCAGGAGACCCAGGTTCGATCCCTGGGTGGGGAAGATCCCCTGGAGAAGAAAATGGCTACCCATTCCAGTATTCTTGCCTGGAAAATCCCATGGGCAGAGGATCCTGGCTGGCTACAGACTATGGGGTCGCAAAGAGCTGGACATGACTGAGCGACTAAACCACATGGATGGATGAATGCTGGTCATTTGTCTATTTATCCTCAAATCTGGTCCCTACCATTCCCCTGTTCTCTGTTCACATTCAGAGAAGGTGACCCCAGGAAACTAGCAAGGCTCCCTCGCCCACTGCTACCTGCTTGGTTTGGGCGAAGGGAAGCACAGGCAAGAAAGAGACTGAAGGGTGGGCATGCAGACAGTGAACACTCCCACCCCACCCCATACTTCTGGCTGAGTCTTCCTTATTCGGCATAAACTTCCCCTGAAACCAGATTCCAACAGGTAATCCAGGCTCTTGAGCTCAGGTAACACCTCTACACCCCCAGCCTCAGAAAGAAATAGTGAGCTGTAATTGTTGATCTTAGTGTTGTCTTGCCTTTCAGGGTTGCTCTTGCTATTCTTCTAAAACCTTTGTAACTAATTTCCCATATTACATTTCTTCTATGAAACGCTCTGCATGAGTTTGCTTTTTGCTCAAGAGACCCTGGCTGATACAGATGCTTTCAACCTGGGGATCAGAATTTGCCAAAAACGGACTGCCTTCCAAGATTTCTAAGTTCCCTGAACTAGTATTAGTTTTTAAAATTACTTATAGTCAATGACACACAAAGTGTTGTAGAAGAGGAAAATTTACAGATAACTCTGCACCCAGCTTTTGTGGGTAAAGATGTATAGAACTGATTCAAATCTCCCTGGGTACCCAACAGGAAGAGACCTATGCTAGAGGAGTTTCTCAAGTGATTGCAGTGGGTTTCTACTCATAGTAATGGGTTTCCACACTGTCTTACCCAAAGTATTCTCAGCTTTCATATAATCACCAGCATATGATATGACCTGCCAGGCCCCAGAGAGGTATAATAGGCAATAATGTTACTGACCTCAAGGAACTTTCAGTCTAGTAGCCGAATGTGATCATGTGTGTATTTATTCTAGCCATTAACATTAAAACTGCCCTTAACATTAAAACAAAGAGAATTCAGCTGGCCCCACTGGACTGAGTCTGTGGTTCTAGCTTAGAATGACCAGCTCTAATCACACCAGCCAGATAAATTCATCATAGACTTAAACCTTTGAAGTCAGCTGGGTAGAGGTGCCCAGAAAAATAAGGCTGGGCTATTCAAGTTCAACCTCATGGCAATGCCCATCAGTAAAGCCATTCATATAGGAAAGGCAGCAACATGCACCCTCAGAAAGGAAACCATATGCTTCCTCTCAAAGTCCAGAGTCCAGTCTCTTCCAGGATTGGACATTCCAGACTCCCCTTTCACTGCCCTTGTGTTCTGACTATGTATCAGTCTTACTGACTAAGCCTTCAAGGCTTGCCTTGTCTCACATGTTCAAAAGAGCTTATCTTCCCTCTTTCTCCTTCCCCAAGCCAGACACTGACCCTACCACTCATCTGGTCCCTTCAGATCATGGCTCCACCTCTTCCTTCTTAATCAGCTGTGTGTTTTCAGCATCTGGTAGTATCCGACACGTGGAAGTCCTTTCATGAGCCTCTGCTTGTTGAACTAATGACTGAATGGGCACGTGGATGATTGGTTTGGAGTGGGAAGCAATCACAGATGGATTCCTCAGGAGTTGACTGCAAAACACTGGTCTAGAAATTCTTCTTTAAATATCCACCCTTGATCATCATTAGAGTTGAATGCCAGAAATAAGACTTACAAGGAGCAATGCTGAAACCCCATCCCTGGGCATAGATCAGGACCAGGGTGTGCAGAAGTGACCAGATCTGCAAACCTGTGACCAGACCACAAAAACAGTTTCATCCAAGGATTCAGCTAATTCTGAAGAAATCAAGACTTCTAAGGAAAAGTTTGACACATTCATTTCCCAGAGTTCCCCCACGAAGCTGGCTCAGTGTGGATCCAATGTTTTAAAATCTTCCCCTGGCATTTTCAGTGATAGAAAATATGGATCACAACAGACTACAGGCAGATGGCTCCTTCATTTTCCTTTGCAAAGTGACCTGCAAACCCAACACCCCCAGACAAAGCCCTCTCTCTGCAGAGGATGAGTTAGAAACTATAGGGAGATGTCTGTTAGTAGCTGCAAGACTCTCCCTTTCCCCAGACTTTGAACTTTGGTCTCTAGCTTGTTAAAGATAGAAGGTAGACTCCCCAGGGGCCCAGACTTGTGCCCAGCCTACTAGAAATATTCAGGAAGCCAGAGATGACTCAGCACCTACTTCAGACTCAAGGTGAATTTTCTACCAGCCACTGCTATTGTTTTGAGGTACCCAACCATCTGGGTTCCTGATCTTGCTTGCCTTGATCTCCAAGACTTGTTTGTCCTGTCCTGCCATAACAGATCCACTAGCTGGGCCTCAGGATTGATCTTGGAGGGCAGCAAGTTCACAGTTTTTGGCTTGCAGACCCCTATTCTTCTTTGAGGGGGCAGGATACTTGCCTTACAGTGTTGTGGTGGTCTCTGCCATACATCAACGTGAATCCGTCATAATTATATATCCCCTCCCTCTCGAGGCCCCGTCCTCCCCTAGACCCCTCGTCTTCATTCCTGATCCATTTCTGCATGTCCAGTCCCGACAGAAGCCACCCACACCCCAAAACCCCTAGTACCGCTGCCTCAGGAGACAAACCAAATAAAATATAAATCAATAAAAGCCCTGGATGAAGATTAGATGGCAGATCCGCCGTGACCTGGACGCCATGCAGAATTAACACAGAATGGCTCGTGCCATAAGTTGAGATCACAGCCCCCAAACTAGCCATCTCTAAACACTCGCCACTTGGCTGAGACAAGGTGGCAGAGGCCAGCCCCCTCTCTCCCTTCTAGGCAGGAAGTCTTATATGGCTCTTTGCATTCCATCCCAAAGACAAAAGAGGGGGTGGATTTCTCTGAACCCTCGCCAGGTCGCATGGAGGTGGGTGTTGGGTCTTTTGAAACCGTCAGAATGAGTATGCTTCTGATTATGGGGTTCCCAAGACTCTGAGCCAGCTTTTTTTTTTTTTTTTTTAAAGCACATACATTTTCCTTCTGGACCAGAGCCACGTTGCTCTGGCTATGTTAATCCCCCCAGTAGTCACAGGGCTTCCCAGGGCATCCAGGGAGTTGCTCATTTTAGGGAAATCTGTTAGGTTGAACTCTGTTCAAGAATGTGCTCAGTGTGCTTCAGCCCAGAAGCAAAGTGAATTTTGCCTGGAGAGTTGAAAGCACTTGGGTTGTCGGGGCTGGGAAGGGATGATAGTATGTGAACCTCGGGGGTCAGTTAGCTCAGTCCTGCAGCTTTCTGACCCACGGTCTCAGAGCTGAACTAGCAACTGGAAGGTTCTCAGAATAACCCAGTTAATGAAAGGGCAAGTTAGGACTGATGTGGGATGGACAACTGTTAAGTGGGCCTCACTCTGCCGTGTTCTAAGACCATCCTCTCCCACTGGGTTCTCTGGGCCCACTCTGTGTCTGAGAAGCCCAGGAATTCTCAATGCAATGGCTTTGCAGATCGAGAAATATGTTTCCCTTTCCAAACTTTTACCTCTTATTTTCCCCACTCATCAAAACTCGCCTGTCCTGGGTCCCTACATTGATTATAGGATGTGATCATTCATCTCCGTTAATGCGTTTTCCAGGGTAACCCTTAAAAATAACTGAAGCAGGACACTTACTGTATGATGGGAAGTTAAAAGCACCAGTTGTTTGCTTCCTTCATCCCAAGAACTTTCCACTTGATTCAAGACCATGTAGAGGTTCACCATGATGTTCAACCATGATGGTTATGAACAAGCAAATCAGACGGTCCATATGCTATACGGGACCAACAACGCCACTAAGAATTGGGGACTTCTGTCTATCTTGCGGCTCTGCCATTAATGAGTTATGAGATCCTAGGCACTCACTACAGCTTTCGCTTTATGTACAAAAAAAACTCCAGGAAAGTTAGGAGAACAACGGCAATTTGGTGGTTCAATAAACTCACGCAGCCCCGAGGTCTGCCTGTAGGGGGCGCTCTCTAAATACTGGATGAACAAATGTGCTGGGCCATAGACTAGCCATTTATGTATACTTGTGTGCTCCTGAGATTCTTTCCCAATATTGGGTTTTCTTTGGTGGAGGGAGGGAGAGGGAGAAAGTAAGAAAAAGGGAGAGCGACATGGAGAAAATGAGCCAAAACATAAAACAGGCCATCAGGAAGAGAGAAAGAAAACAGAAAGGGAAAGCAAAGGTTAGCCACACTGAGGAGGAAATGACCCTCCACAACTTCACTCAGACAGCTTCCCTTTCTGGTAACCGGTTCAGATGCACCACAGGGCATGCGGCCCGAGTTAGGCTGAGAGGCTGTTCTGAATCTGAACGAGACTCTATGTCTCGTTTTTAGAAGAGGTATGACCAAGTATTCCTTGATTACTTTCAAAGAAGAGGTTCTGGGAATATTATGTTGCACTCTTTTAAAAAATAAGATTTTATAAAATGTGAACACTGGGAAATTTTAGACATTAACGGGTTTTACTTAATAAGTAATTGCTGAATGTATAAAATTTAATAAACTTAATAAAAACATGCTACTGATATACATAAGGCTCAAATTTGCCAGCAGCCTATTTTTGTTATTGAAAAATCTGTCCCGCTGGCTGAAGTTGGAGGAGACCACATAAAGCGGTTGGAAATTCAGCAAGGAAATGGGGAGCTCAGTGTTATCCCTGTAAGGAACTTGGTTCTGCCAACCCTCGAATGACCTTGGAAGTAGATTCTTCCCCCAGAGCCTACGGAGTCCCCAGACTTCTGTGAGTTAACAAACTGTGAATTAATAAATGGGTGTTGCTTTAAGGTCAGCAAAAAAATCTATCCTCCATCTGTGACATGATGAGTGAAGTATATATGTAACATAACCAAAAAATGAATTGTATATATATGAAGTCCATAAGTTATCTCCACATGACACAGACAATATTAACTATTAAAATATTGGTTGTTGTGCTCAGTTATGTCCAACTCTTTGTGAACCCATGGACTGTAGCCCACCAGGCTCCTCTGTCAGTGGAATTTTCCAGACAAGAATACTGGAGTGGTTTGCCATTTCCTCCTCCAGGGGATCCTCCTGACCCAGGGATCAAACCTGAGTCTCCTGCATCTCCTGCATCGGCAGGCGGATTCTTCACCACTTGCACCACCTGGGAAGCCCTATTAAAATATTGTGTTTGTGTTTAGTCCCTAAGTCGTGACCAACACTTTTGTGACCCTATGGACTGTAGCCTGCCAGGCTCTTCTGTCCATGTTGAAGCATACTAAAAGGAAAGAGAGAGAGAAAGAGAGAGTGTATTTAGCCTTTCTATGCCTTGATCTTCTCCTCTATAAAAGGAGCTCAACATTAGCAGCTACCTCCATGGGCTGTTTGGAGAATTAAGAGTAGCAATGCCTGTTAATCGCTGCCATGCTAAAGCATGTTGAGCCTTCCTCACTCAAGACTCACTATTTGTAGGTCTGTTAATATTTGGGAGGAACATGATGTCCTGCACTCCAGACAGGCGTCTAAAGGAGGAAGTATTTCTTAAATAGGAGGACAAAGGCAGTGAGGTTTGCAAGGCCTCTTGAGTTGAAGCCTGTGAAATGGGAAAATGAGCTATACATGGTGAGCTCCTTTAAGGACATGCATGAGGCCGATGTATAAAGCCCGGGTAATCCACAGGTGCCACGTTACCTGGTGCCCCGAGTGCATCACAGGTTAAAGGTCAGGTCAGACTGCTCAGAGTGTGAGATTCACCACAGCATGGAGACATGATCCCCCAGCTGCATTCAGAAATGTGATGGATCTGGACCAGTGAGTTATTTTTAGCTGAGAATGAACAGAGAGAGATTATAAAGCTCTTCACAAATTAAAAGGTTACCCAGAGATCAGGTTGGCTGGGGCCTAGGGGCACCACACTGCTTGGAGGAAGTGAGGATAGGATCCTGGGGGTGTCTTCTTCTCAAAGTACGACTTGGAATTTTTTTCGCTGAGGATAATGATGTGGATTCACAGTTAGGAGGGCAGAATGAGCTACCAGGGTTTGAGTGTAGGAACCTCCATGGTGTTACAGTGGCTAAGATTCCGAGCTTCCAATGCAAGGGTCACGGGTTTGATCCCTGGTCGGGGAACTAAGATCCTACATGCCATTCAGTAAGACAAAAAAAAAAAAAAAAAAAAAAAATTGAATGTAAAAGAAAATGTATCTAACAGCATGGTTAAGACATATATAAGCCATAGCGTTCTTTTCTGAACAAGTAACTAAATAAAATCCAAAGTCCTCACAATGGCTTCCACACGACCCACCCCTTTTGTGACTCACTAGTGGTCATGAAACCAATGTAATAGACTGAAACAAAAATCTTTATGCAATTAGTGAGAAAAGAATGGAAAATACCACAGTATTTTATTAAACATGTATTTCCACTTTGTGACAGTTTTTTTAATGTCATGAGATAAAAATAAAATTTTCACTCTGGGTCATGGTTAAAAGAGTCGAAAATTATTGATTTAAAGGAATCTATTATAGTCCTGATTTGGGGTGATTAAGGCCTGAATTGAAGTGGAAGCTATAAGAGAAAGAATAACAAAACAATAATAACTATTACTATTATCTTACCCTCCCAATAACCCTGTGGGGTTGGATTTATTGTGTTATCATGATTTTTCAGAGACTGAATAGCAGATCTTAAGTCACACAGCAAATAAGTGGGAGAGCCTGATTCTAACACAGTTTGTGTGCTTGGTTTCTCTGTCTACTCCGGATCCTATGATTAGGCTACCTGCCTCTTCAAGAAGGGGTCTGAGGGAGAAAGCTAAGGGAATGCAGCATCATTACTGAGTCCCGAGTGGTTGAGAGAGTCCTTGTACAAATGTCCAAAATGGACACATCAGCAGAGAGGACTGGTTTGGGAGGAGAGTGGGAACAACCTGAATTTAAAGTTTTTCATGCACCTCAGATGGAGGGACATCCGAGTGCTTCCTTTTCAGGTCAAAAGAGAACTTCAAGCCTTTGGTAAAGATCACTGGGATTCGGGTTTACACATCTTCTAGTCAGAGCCAGCACCTGTCCCTTCCGTGTAAGGGAGCACCTCCTATACCCTAGAAGAGCTGTCTGGCCCTTGTGAATCTACATCATGGCCTCATCATGGTGCCAGTATCCTATTGACAGCTTCAGATTCTGAGGAACCATCAGCCCTTTCCTGTGTGCACACCTCCTCACCCCCTCTGAATTGAAGTCCTCCACTCAGAGCTCGTAGAACATGCTCGAGTCACTTCCTGTTCTGTAGCTTCAGTCTCTGAGGGCCTCTCAAGGCTCCTCTAACTTCACGCCCCCATCAGACTAAGAAGCATTCATCGAACCTCTCCCATGCCTCTGCGGTCAGCCCTTCTGCAGAGCTCGCCCAGTCTCTCTTGCTGCAATGTGAGCCTGCTGCTTTCAGAAGATGTGGGCACCGGACAGGGTGTAGCCTTCTGGCAAAAATCATGACCCAAGGCAACCATACATTCAGTATCTAAACTGAACATTACCCTCATGCCAAAGCAAAAATTAAGCCTCATATATTGAGTGGGGGTCAACCACATATAACACATTAAAAAAAATTTTTTCACAAATATGAAAGTGAAAGTGAAGTCGCTCAGTTGTGTCCGACTCTTTGCGACCCCATGGACTGTAGCCTATCAGACTTCTCAGTCCATGGGATTTTCCAGACAAGAGTACTGGAGTGGGTTGTCATTTCCTTCTCTAGGGGATCTTCCCGACCCAGGGATAGAACCCAAGTATCCCGCATTGTAGGCAGACGCTTTACCCTCTGAGCCACCAGGTTGATGTGAGGCAAACTCAGGGGGTAAATGACTCTTCTCTTTTCTCAGTCCAGGTGGGCCTCAAAGGTGAGGCACAGAATTAATGATCTCTAGTCAGAAAAATAAGCAACAGCAACAACAAAATATACAAATGGCTAAGCTGTTCGCTTAGGGCATTCCTGAACACACATGATTAGGATGTGTGGTCAGTTGAATAATGGTCCTCCTAGAGAAATCCATATCACAGTTCCCGAGACCTGGGAATGTTACCTTATATGGCAAAAATGACTTCGCAGATGTTAAAGATTCTTGAGATGAAGAGGGTATCCTGAGTTATTCAAGTGGGTTTTAAACATAATCACAAGTGTCCTTATAAAGAGAGAGGCTAAGAGAGATTTGCCACACAGAGAGGAGGAAAAGGCAGTGTGACCACAGAGCAGAGGTTGGAGGGATGTGGTTAAAGTCAAGGAATGTTGGCATTCACCAGCAGCCGAAGAGGCAAGAAGCAGGTTCTCCCCTCAAGCCTCCAGGGAGAGTCTGGCCCTGCTCACACCTTAATTTCAGCACAGCAATATTTTTTCCCCTTTTTGGCCACGCTGCATGGCATGTGGGATCTTAGTTCTCCGACCAGGGTTTGAACCAGTGTCCCTGGCATTGTTAGCCTGGAGTCTTAACCACTAGAATAGCAGGGAAGCCCCTAGTCCAGCAATATTGATTACATACCCCTGGCCTCCAGAACTGTGACAGAATGCCCTTCTGTTGTTTAAGCCACTAAGTTTGTGATAATTCCTTCCAGTACCCATAGGGAACTAACAGCCTAGAGCACAGGATATGCAAAATGCAGTAAGTGGTAGGTAACAGACACTCCGTAAATGTCTGTTTCTCATTTGCAAGTCTCTCTATCCCTTCCTTCCTTCGTGCGCTTTCTATATTCTTATCCTCCTTTTAAAAATATATATCCAGGGACTTCCATAGTGATACCATGGCTAACACTCCATGCTCCCAATGCAGAGGGCCTGGGTTTGATCCCTGGTCAAGGAACTAGATCAATGTGTTGCAACCAAGAGTTTATATACCACAGCTAAGATCCTGAACGCTGCAACAAAGATCGAAGATCTTGCATGCTGCAACTAAGACCCGACACAGCCAAATAAATGCTTAAAAATAAATAAATAAAAATATATCCAGTCTGTTAGACATAGAAAAAGGAGCACAGGCTTTGGAAACTTAGTTCAAATTCCACCACTAGCCATGAACTTATGCTAGTCATGAACCTCAGTTGTCACATCTGCAAAGTGGGGATAACACCATTTATTATGTAGGATTCTTGTGAAAAACAAAGGCAATAATACACATTCATCTTTACACAGTTTGTTTGCATCATGTACCCATTTATCTTGTACTTTCAACTTTCCACATTTGGGGGGAAAAGAAAATGAGAGAAAGATAGACAGTAACAGCAGAAAATAACTATTTAAATCATACTAGTCATTAAGCCTGGTGTTTTTCTCCATAGTCATTTGTTGCAAAGAGTGTATGAGATGAAGGATATCAATCTACTCTTCTTTCTATGGCATCCAGCCTCAGGTGCTTCTGTTGAGTGCAGGTTCTGGGTACAAACCCAGCTTTTAAAAAATATCTATTTATTTATTTATTTGGCAATGCTGGGTATTCACTGTGGCATGTGGGGCCTTTACCTGCATTATGTGGGATCTGGTTCCCTGACCAGGGATCCAGCCCAGGCCCCCTACATTAGGAGCAAGGAGTCTTAGTCACTAGACCATCAGGGAAATCCCACAAACCCAACATTTAAAGATACATTTTGTTAGAGAACATGGTCCCTAAACACAGGTGCACTTCTTCATCTGATGTCTAACCCCAAAACAGCAACATGATCCAACCAAGAGGGAAAATCACTGGGATGCCGACCACTCTCCAAAGTGGTGCCTTCCTATGGTAACTTTTTTTCCTATGGTATTTAAGACATTATTATTAAGCATGCATGGTGTACGCTTTATAGCTACATCAGAATGTGGACCCAGGAAAGAAATGCTTCCGCTGTACTGACTGCTCATTATCCTCCCACACAGGTATGCACTTGGCTGGCCGGCCCTCTCCTTCCATCCTCCCACTAATCCAAGCCTCACTGAACTCCCATAGGCACCAAAGGCTACTGGGTTACTGGTCTTCTGGCCATATCATAGTTCTGGAACAATCATCCCACTTGTCTCTTATCTTCATGACATCATTTCAGTGCAAAGCTGCAAAGAGGCATAAAGAGTCCCCAGAGTTGGGGAAATGTAGCAAGCGTCAAAAGTCATGAGACTATTTGAATACCAAGTTACTGCTCCTGGCCATAAGCAATTTCCTCAAAGAAGTCATACATATTTATAGCACACTTGTCTTCCTACAGCATCTCCCACTTCAAAAGTGATTGTCTTTTAATTATAGCAGAACTCATTGCTAAACAACCATGTCTGCATCCGAGAGCTTCAGGGAGGTTATAAAACAGATAAGCAACTCTGTTGGAGTCATAACAGGGCAAAAACCTAGTCACACCACTGCAAACGAAAACCCAAAATTTACCCTACCAGCCTTAGAATGGGAGTCTCTCAGGGGGGAAAAAAAAAGGCTCTGGCTTCTTTAAATATCTCCCTGTATTTAATTTCACTGAAAACCACGCTTTTGGCCCCACAGTGCCAGCAACCTTCTCATTACCTCCAGCAATTTACATTGCATCTTTTTTGAACTCTGAATTCCCGGACAGAGTGTGGTGCAGCAAATTAGTGAATCATAAAAATTAGAGCTGGAAAAGGCCTCTGGGGTCATAGGGTTATCCTCTGCCAATTCTAGATGGTTCTCTGTGGTTTATTCCTGAGTGCTTTGTTCAAACTGGTTTGAAGTCAACAGTGCATCCCACAGGGAGTGGGAAAAAGAACATGTCCCCTGCCTCTCCGCTCCCCCAGCCAGCCCAACCCAGGAGAGGAAGGCTAGGGCCACCGGGAAAGGCGGGATGAATCATGGGATGTGATGGCTAGAAGCGACTTCAGAGGACATCTCATCCAACATCTGATTTCACAGGTAAGGAAAATACAGTTTAGGGAGCTTAATGCACAAGGCACAAGGATTACATGAGACCCATGACAAGCTCAGCCCTTCAGAGGTACTTGACAAATATTGGTCCCATTGCCTTCATCAGCTCAACTTGTACCTTGTGTTTGAGCTGTTGTATGCACGCATTAGGGGGCTTCACAGGTGGCGCTAGTAGATAAGGAATCCTCCTGCCAATGAAGAAGATGCAAGAGACACTGGTTCGATCCTGGGTCAGGAAGATCCCCTGGAGTAGAAATTCCTTGGACAAAGGAGCCTGGCACACTACAGTCCATGGGGCTGTGAAGAGTCAGGCATGACGGAGTGTGTGCACGTGCACACACACAAAGACACACACTAGACTGTGGCTTGTGAACTTCATGTGGATGGAGCCTCTATTTTATTTATTTTTATATCACCCACAGTGCCTAAATCAGAGCCTTGCTCATAAAGGATCGCTTAGTGAGTGCTGGTCATGTTGCATTAAGTTACCAAGAAATGGTCTTTCTTTCTTACACAGATCTTAATAGCCTGCATCCAAATGTGTCCCTACCCCCATCTTCTAGACCAAGGAACAATGGGTGTCCATCACAAGATCAATGTGAACCAAGCTTCCTATGGACAATGCTTTAAATAGACTGGGTTGTTATGGGAGGTGTGTCAGGCAAAGATGGAAACCGGGTAGAGCCATAATGAGGGGACTCAGGAACCCAATTTAAGTTGAGAGTATTGACCTCTGGGGTCCCATCCCACCTTCAAGCTTTTATGATATAAAAGAGCTTTATTTCCAAATGCACATAAGGTTTCAACTAGTTGAATCCCTTAAAAGTCAAAGCCCTCTCAAGACAGATCCCCCTAGCCTCTCCCCTTATAAATCAAAGACATCAAAATATGGCTCCAACCGTGGGTGTATGGGGAAAGGATTGTCCCCAAAGTTTTCTCCCAAATGCACCCCTTGATCTAGGTAAAAGACTTCAAAAGTGATCCTCTAATACACTTTTTAAAACCTCATTTAACATAGTCGAAAGTGGAATTAGTTCTGTGAGTTGGTTTGGCAGAGAGATGAAGTCACATCAAATCCATATCCATTAATCGACATCCCATATGTCATCTGTGAGGATGAATGAGGGCTTTCGTGTGGGAGGAAGGATACTTCAACGCAAATACTCTGGGACTCACAGAGACCTGTCTGCAGTCTTCCTGTTTCGCCTCCTTTTAATTGATTCATCTCAAACGCTGGGAATCCAGGGAGACTCATCTAGTCCAGCTGAAACCCTCTCATGTTTAATATGGTTCTCCCCACTCTTAGCACTCTAAGACTGAAATAGGTCTTTGAAGATGCTGAAACATTCTTCTTTGTTGTTTTTAAAATTAACTTAGTTAAAACTTGGAATGTCATTGTAGAAACGTTAGAAAATGTAGGTAAACGAAAGAAAACCTCTTGGAGAGAATGGCTATGAATATCTAGTAGGTAGGCTGTCAAGCCTTCTTTCTCTGTCTCCATCCTTTAGAGCAGCAGTCCCCAACATTTTGACACCAGGAACGGTCCCATGGAAGACTTTTTTCCACAGACCAAGTTGGGGATGGTCTCAGGATGATTCAAGAGCATTATGTACTGTTATTAGTACGTCAGCTCCACCTCAGGTCATCAGGCATGAGACCCTCGAGGTTGGGGACCACTGCTCTAGAGCAGTGGGAATGAGGGTAGTACTTGGAGAAAAACTTTGTTATCAAGGCTCCACTGAGTGTACGCTGGAACTTCTAGGTCAACCTCACTCTTGGACACTTGGAAAAGCCGACATTAGGGGTATGTGGAAAAAAGTTACAGAAATGATACAGGCTGTTTCAAACCAAACATCCTCTCCCTCTTGGAAATCATTCAGATTTCCATTCATTGTCAATAGAGCAACCTCACTGACTGAACATGTAAAATGTGCTAAGCATCCTTCATCTCACTGAATGGACATGTTCTAGAGCCTTCCCGGGGATATGATGGTAAAGTTTCAAAAACCAGCAAATCTTGAGGTAGAGTTGCCATTTTCTGTGATGTAAATACTCCTATCAGTTTCAAGTTATGACTCAGAGTTGGAAAGAGGAGCACAGCATCACACAGTGGTTTGAGATGTCAGAGTCGTAAGAGGTGATGGCAAAGTAGAGTCATGTAATTAGAAAGTGGTGAGTAGTGTGTATCGTATATTTACTACTTATGTTTCTAATATACTCTAGTCAATGGAAAGTGTATATATCTTAATTTTCATTAATGGCTGTGTTTTGCAAGCTGGCTTGCAAAATCCCTGAAAAGCAATAGATTGGTTCTCATGAGCCCACACACCACAAAGCCTTCTGCACCAACCCTTCCCCACTGTGTGTGTAAGCAAAATGTGATTCGTGAACTTTTGCTTGATACGGTTTTAGGTTTTCTTTTTCTATTTTCCATCCTCAGGATCTTCTTATCCTCCTTTGATTTTGCCTTCCGGCAACAGGATGGGAATGGAAGCTGGACTCCAGAGAGAAAAGCTTTTCTATGGAATAAGGATTTGAAGAAAGGGAGTGAACTAAAGCAAGAAGTGGAAGGCAAGCTCAGAAGCCTTGCTGTCCAACACGGTAGCCACTGGCCATGTGTGGCCACTGAGATTCGAAATGTGCTGTCTAGTTGGAATTGAGATGTTCTACAGTTGTAAAATACACACCAGATTTGGGAGATTTAGTCCAAAAAAATGCAAAATATCCCATTGATGATTTCATATTGGTTATATGTCAGATGATGTTTTGTATCTGTCAAGTTAAACTATGTTACAAAATTGATTTACCTGTATCTTTTCACTTTTTAAAAGACATCTACTAGAAAATGTCAAGATATATCTATAACTTGTGTTATCTTTCTATTGGACATCACTGCTACAGGGAGTTACCAGGAATCAACGATAACCTCTGTTGACAGTTGTTTTGAGTGTTTTCGCCCTAAGTTTCACAAACCGGCATGGTCTCCGAAACCCACTGGCTTGGTGAGAAACCTGATTCCTATAGCATCTTTCAGGAACTCAGATTGACCTGGACTTACTTAGTGCCAACCTTTAGAGTCAGTGTGAACAACAGCCAGCAGTGTGAACAACAGCACACTGCTGGACCCTCACACCATCTGACTTCCTTACTGCCCTACTGTCTCCAAGCCCAGCCACATTCAGCTGGGTCTCATGAGAAAACTGTGAACGCCTGCAGTCAAGTTATATCCCCAAGCAGTTATCACCTATCACGTGCTAGCCCTGAGCAGGTACTATAACAGAGTGGGGGCTCAGGAACACAAAAGACATGGCGTGTGTGCTCAGCTTCAGTCGTGTCCGACTCTTTGCGACCCTATGGGCTGTAGCCCACCAGGCTCCTGTGTCCGTGGGATTCTCCAGGCAAGAATGCTGGAGGCAAGAATACTGTGCCATCCTCCAGGGGCTATTCCCCACCCAGGGATCAAACCTGCATCCGTGCCCTGCAACTTCTGCATTGCAGTGTGATTCTTTATCCCTGAGTCACCTAGGAAGCCCCCAAAGGTGTGGACCCACAGGTATGTGGCCAATTGATTTCTGACACAGGTGCAAAGACATTTCAAGAGAGAAAGGAAATTCTCTTCAATAAATGTTGCTGAAATACCTAGCTATTCATATGTCAGAACAATGAAACTTGGGACTTCCCTGGTGGTCCACTGGTTTAAAATCACCTTGCAATGCAGGGGACCCAGGTTCCATCCCTAGTCAGGTAACTAAAATCTCCCATGCCATGGGGCAATTAAGCTCGTGCGCCACGACTAGAGAAAGCTTTCACACCACAGTGAAAAATCCCACATGCCACAACAAAGATGCCTTGTGCTGCAATTAAGGCAAGATGCAGCCAAATATATAAATAAATGTGTTTTTTTTAAATATACAGTATTTTAAAAAAAAACATCTTGATCCATATTTCACATTCCATACAAAAATTAACTCAAAATTGATCCTAGCCCTAAAACTTAAAGCTATAAAACTTTTGAAATAAACATGGGGGAAAATATTTATAACCTTGAGTTAGGCAAGGTTAACCATTGCTGCCGTTAATTCTCTGCTAAGAATCCTAACAAGCAGACCAGATTGATTCCTTTTAGGATCTGTATCCATAAAGTTCCAGCAAAGGGCCAGCTCCCAGAAGCCTTTCCATCTGTTTCTAGCATCTTCTCCTAGCAGTCTCACCTTTGCTTCCTCTTGCTACCTGCTCTGAGTGCCCTGTGGGGAGCTCTGTTCTCAGCTATTCCTACCCACCAAGGAATCAGTGCCTGAAAAATGTTTGTGTTGTTTCTCTCAATGGGACCTGCATTTTTATAGATCAGTGGAGCAAAAAGGCTTCATTTCTATGAGGGGACATTTCAGACTCTCCTGAGACCTGAGGGATCTTTCCATCACCTGGGCAATCACCCTGAGTTCCTTCTCACCTTCTGCAATCACAAGTCAGGAGACCTTTACTCTTCAGTTTTGGGAGCTGCTGGTAGAAGGAAGCTGACCTAATCTCTTGTTTCCTTTCAAATTGAACACCCAGCAATGAGCAGGAGAGAGGAAAGGCCTGGGGGTTTTGATGCCTGTTGGGAACCCAGTCATACTGGCCAGCAAAGTTCTACCGGAGATGGCGAGTTGCAGGCTGAGAAATGGGGCACAAAACTAGCATCCTGTTGAGACAGGCTGAGACCTGGGACCTGGACTCTTTGTGGCAGTGCCTTCAAAACAAAGAAACTGTAAGGGACTGAAAATAACTGTGCATGCTCAGTTGGGCCAAATTCTGGACAGTGAGATACCAAGTAACAAAAAGAACTGCTACTTCTGAAGGGCCAGGAGTAAGGTGCTGGGAGCAAAAGCAGAGTGCCCCCTGCACACAACACCCCCCAAGGGGTGGGCAAACCACCTAAGTCACTCTTCCAGCCCGACAACCCCTGGATACCCTCACCCCATAGAAGGAACCATCTCGTCCCCTCTCCCTGGGGAACAAGCAAGGAAACCTGTTACTTGTTTTTGCTCCCTCCTGGTGTGGCAGAAGCCCCAGTAAAGCCTTACCTGAATTTCTTGTCTGACCTCTAGTCCATTTGTATTGGTTGGGGAAGGCCAAGAACCCTGATCAGGGTCACCATGAAGGACACCTCCCAGTGAGACCGTGTCTACCAAAGAATGGCTTGGAATCTTCTGGAATGGAATTCTTCTTCCTTCCAAGTAATCACGACGGACCAGGTTAGCTCCCAATGGGGCTGGAGGATGAGCTGGGACCTTGACTGGGAGCCCCTGGGTTTTGAGATGGCCCATTCACCCCTCTGGAGTCCGACCCCCCCCCCACCACCGCCCAGGGCTGGCTGACCCCCAGGTCAGAACCCTGTCAGAGACACAGAACAACAATGTTGTTTCTGGAGTTTTTTTTAACTGCTCTTTAATTCTGTGGACAACTTAACACACAGGATCAGGAAATCTCAGTTGGAGGAACAGTAGCCGTATTCTAGCCTGACTACCTCGCTGACACATAAATCTCAGCTCCATCATCCCTGTCTGCTCTTTGCCTGAATGCTCCCAGTGACAGAGCTCTATTTTAAAACAAGCCCTAATTGTTAGAAAGTTCTTCCTTATATGTGCAGCTGTGAAGAAGAATGAGGAAGTTCTCTTTGTACTGATGTGGAAAAATCTCCAAGATATACTATCAAGTGAAAGGAAAGAAAACACACACACACACACACAAAACCTAGTGTTGAACAATGTGCACCATATACTAACTTTGGAATTTTTTTGAGATAAACAAAAATGATATTCATATATGCTTATATGTGCATCAAGAAACTCTGAAAGAATATACAAGAAACTTAAAAAATAAAGGTGACTTGGGACTTCCCTGGTGGTCCAGTGGCTGAGACTCTGTCCCAGTGCAGGGAGCGCCCTGGTCGATCCCTGGTCAGGGAACTGGATCCCACACGCTATCACGAGAGTCCACATGCGGAAGCGAAACGATCTCACGTGCGGCAACTAAGACCTGATGAAGCCAAATAAATAAATACTTTTTTTTTTGAAAAAATGTTTAAGTTACTTAAGGGGGAACAGAGAAAAATGAAGCCAAGGATAATGAAAGCTAGCGTGTATGTGCAATTTACTTACAGCAAGCCAAGAGCTACTCTTCAGTGCTTTACATGTACGAACCCCTTTCATCATCACTACAATCCTGCCTCATTATTCCTATTCGTCAGATGAGGATACTAAGGCTCAGAGATGTTAAGTAACTTCCCTAAGGCCACACAGCTAGTCAGCAGCAGGGATGGGATGCAAATCCAGGCAGCCTGGCTTCAGAGTCTCTGCTCTAAGGACCCTGCCAAACTGTCCCTTCCAGAGTATAAGGGTGGCAAGGAGATTTTCCCTGTGTTTGTGTTTGTTCTTAGACTTTTTATTAACGTGGTTGGTCGGTTGATTGGTTAATGAGTTGGCTACTTTTTTAACGACATGAATATATTACATTGTGCTAAATAAAATTTTCTCTGGTGGCTGTAAGGGAACAATATTACAAGCAGTGGGTGGGGGAAAGTTTGAAAAGAAAGGAAAAAAGAGAAAAATGAAACAAAAGTTCTCCCATAAGCTGAGGGAAAAAAACAACACCACAACTACTATCCTGAAGTTTTTTGGCTTTTTTGTCCTTGGTTGGTTCTCTGGGCAACTACCAGGTCCTGCTGAAAGTGAAAGTGTTGGATGCTCAGTCAAGTCCAACTCTTTGCGACCCCATGGACTATAGACCACAAGGTTCCTCTGTCCCCAGGGATTCTCTAAGCAAGAATACTGGAGTGGGTTGCCATTCCCTTCTGCAGGGGATCCTCCTGACCCAGAACCGATTGAACCCAGGTCTCCTGCATTGCAGGCAGATTCTTCACCATATGAGCCACTAGGTCCTGCTAAACGGATCCTTTTCCCGAGATGGAAAAGGACACTCTTGATTTTCTGCTGTTTCCTAGATGCCCTGGGCTTTCATGTCCTTCACCATGCTGGTCTATCTTCCTCCAAATACACTCCAAGATGTCACTGTCCTCTTAAGAATAAAGCCCCAAATAGAACCCAAGTCTCCAGCACTGGTCCAGCCAGTATGACTATAAACTCTCTTGTTTTGAGAACTATATTTCTACTAAGGCAACCGGTGTTTACACTTGCTATTCAGGAATCCTCATCTCTCCACTTGCTATTAACTAAAACACCCAACATCCATTCCCACCTGCTTCTGCTTGTTCCCCTCTCCTCTGTTACTTCCTGGCACAGTTGCTTTGAACCGGTGTCCAGGATGTTAAACCTCTTCCCATTAAACTTTCCCTTGTTAGTCTGTTTGACCCATTGGTCCAGCCTGCCTCAGTTGACTCCTGGCTCAGTTTCCCAAAACAGTCAAGATCCTTCCCAGTCAAGAGATTTCCATTTGGTAGATAAGGAGACTGACACCCAGCGAGGGGACTTGCCAAAATGCTCACAAGTGATTCGTGCGGGTGGGGAGGAATGAATCGAGGGCCTCGACCTCCACACTGTACCCTCTCCAGGAGGGTCACAGACCGGTGCCTGCGGAAGACTCCAGCCGGCGGGCATGGTGACATCCTCTGCCTCCCCGTGTGCAGCTCTAGCGCCTCCCATAGGCACCGGGAGAGAGTGCACCTAGGTACTCCGGCAGCTGAGAGTTGCAGTTAGGACGCGCAGGCAGGCATGTGCGCGGCACATGTTCAGAGTTGGCTGGTGATTATAGCGGCTTTAAACATCATGTTCTAGATTAGCTGCTTGGGGTTTTCTGAAGCTTGTGCCGAAATCAGAGATGCCGTGGGGATGACATCTTCCTTATCTGTGAAGTGATGTGATGCGGAGCTATTCAACAAGCAATCCCTAGAGACCACAGACCAAGGAACCCGTCCAGGAATTCCAGTCTCGCCTGCCCGCCCGTCCGCCGGCCAGATGTGCAGGTTGAAGTGTGTTTCGACGCTCCGCCTGCCTTCTCTCCAAGAGATGGGATCAGACAGCTATTTCGAGGATGAGTCCAGAGAAAAAGGAGGGAGTGCCTACCTAATCCTTGTGCTGGTAGCATGTCCGACTTGGCAAAGTGGGTGGAAAAAGTAAACACAGGGAAATTCCCCAGGATAAACGAATCCGTGGTCATGAAGAACCGCAGAAAATGGGGTAGGGGAGACAGAGAGAGTTTGATGGGACGGATCCAAGTGCTCCAGGATGATCGTCCATGGGAAAACTCAGGAAAGGACAAGTGGCAATGAGTGAAAATGCCTTGGAGATGAGGTGACCCCAGTCAGATTCAGAGGCCAGCCCTCTGCATCGTCGGTTTGTCTGGGGTCTGAGACACACCTGTGTGTCTAGAATCAGGTCTCAGAAGCCTTCAGCAACTTCAGCTTGCCTGGATCGGGTGGAACTTCCAATGAAAGCTTACTAACTTAGACCCCAAGAATGTGGTCTCCCATTCTGATCCTGCCTTACCGGAGGGGCTTTTGAACATCATGTCACAAGTGATCACCTCCCTTTCTCCCCTTCAGTGGTGACTCTTGGAAAGGTAAGAAGAAGAGAGATGATTAATAATCCCCACTCTGCCTGCCTAACTGATGTCTTATAAATACAGAGACAATAGCATCAGGAAATTCTTCTGTATTACCTCAAGAATGACAGAGAATAAATACAAGACTTTGTTAGTGCCATTATGCTGCAACTCATAAAACTGCCTATGGGGATATGTTTTCTGAAATCCCAAACCACAATTTTTTCTCAACTATGTAACCATCTTCACCTTATCAAAACACTTAACAGAAAGTCCCGAGGACTCCATCATGGGAAATTAAATCTCTGGAAAAGTAGAAAGGCCTCGAAAATATGCCCTTCTGACCCCAAACAAGGAGCAGGTTAGAGCGAGAAGCTATCTCAAGTATGTTCTGCTGTGAACTGGGTGCAGCTGGCATCTCTTAACGGATAAAACTGGTTCCAAGAATGAGTCATCCTGATTATACCCTTGGGACATCATTCATAAATATCATCTGTCCCCAGAGACTTCCAAAACACAGGAGTCATGGCAAAACACACACACATATATATACATGTAAGCAAGGTTTCTAACAATCGGGTCATTGTTCAGTGCAGAGAAACCAGGCACACCCTTTATCTAAGATAAAAAGAAAATGCAAAAGCAATCAAATGAAATCTATCTGGCCCAACCTGAAAAACAGCGGTTGGATTAGAACACTGTCTATGACCCATTTTTAGTGAATCTCCTTTCTGGGAACATTTCAGCTAGCAGAACACCTTTCCAGGCCAGCTACCCTCCAACCACCATCAAATGAAGAAGCGTTCCCTGCCACCTGTGCCCAGGTTCCCTGCCATGACTATCCCCCCCAAGTTGGCCCCATCCTCGCTTAAGGAGCCCAACATCTGATTAACTATTCTTCTTTCCTATAAAATATGTTCTCAGAAAAATAGCTCTCTTTTTTCATAGGGAGTAAAACTTCAGAAATGTTCATTTCAGGCTTTTGGGCACCTGAAGTTCCAATACTGTGGCCACCTGATGTGAACAGTTGACTCCTTGGGAAAGACCCTAATGCTAGAAAAGATTGAAGGCAAAAGAAGAAGGGGCCAGCAGAGGATGAGATGGTTAGATGGTATCATCGACTCAGTGGAGATGAATTTGAGCAAACTCCGGGAGATAGTGGAAGACAGAGGAGACTGGCATGCTGCAGTCCATGGGATTGCAAAGAGTCAGACATGACTTAGCAACTGGACAACAGTAACAACAAGCTCTTGGAACCAGGGTGAGGGGAGGCGAAGGGGATGGGTACACTATCCTATCCAGTTCCTCAAGGAAGAGCCTGCAGTTCATCACTTAGAGAGATACCTCCCACCACCCTTTTCCAGCCTGCACAGAACAGAAAGTCTGGAGAGGACTAGACCTACACAATGGCCGCTTGGCCCCACTGCAGCATCTTAACCCAGCACAAAGCTTCCCGAAGATGCTCTTCCACAGAAGAACTTAAGAAGAGTCAGCAGACCACACTGCCTAAAGCAAGGCACAGAATGTATTCATCCTTGCTGAGCCTGCAGCCCTGGAATAGAGGTTGGGAGGTTTCAGGCTGTCTCTACCCTCTTGGAGTCCTCCATAGCACCCAGGAGGCTTCTAGGCGCTCCCCTTGGAGAGACGTACTTAGAACTTGGTCCCCACGGCCCCTTCCACTACTCCTCTCTCCACCACATTTAGGAGTCAGGAACTAAGTGGAGTCTAGCCCCTCAAGTGCAAACCCAAGGGTGGCCGTGACTCCTACAATCACACCCTCCTAGAGCACCAATTTTAAAATAGAAATGACGCCCCTGCCCATGTCTACCCTTTAGAGGGCATTAGACCACCAGCCTCGCACTAGACACATATGTTTGAATTCACCCACCCAGGAGTTGTCACCCAAATGGAAAGAATTTTAGCATGATTCTGCATGTTCAAAAACTCATGCAAAGAGAGAAACAGAGAGAGGGAGAGTCTCACAGGCCACTTGGGCTGAAAGACATCCCCTTAGAATAAGCAGGTCAAACCACTAGCTTTTTATTTTTTTTAATTTCTTCAATGGTTATAGATCTATTAATTTTTTACTTATTCAGAGTCAATTCTGTTCATTTATTTTACGAGGAAATTATCCATTTATATTTTCCCTCTAGAAACAGTTATGGAATAATGGAGTAAGAACTTCTGAAAATCAACTCCTCCATAAAAGCAATAAGAACACTGTCAAAAATGTTAAAATCATTTTTTTTCATAATTTATAACAATCCAAGGAACATTATGACTTTTCAAATCAACTTTTCCATTTCTGCAAGAAAGGCAGTTGGAATTTAAAGAGAGACTGCATTGACTCTGCAGATCAATTTAGGAAATATTACAGACTTAACAATATTAAGTTTTCCAATCCACAAACACAGAATATCTTTCCATTTATTTGCATCTTCTTTAATTTCCTTCAACAATGTTTTATACTTTTCAATAGTTAAGTCTTACATTTCCTTGTTTAAATTTATTCTTAAGTACTTTCTTCTTTTTGATTCTATTGTAAGTGGAAATATCTTCTTGGATTATTCATGGCTAGTGTTTTAGAAATATAATTAATTCTTCTATATTGATATTTTTCCTGCAACCATGTTAGACTAGTTTATTACCTCTAAAAGATTTTCTATGGATTCCTTAGACCTTTCTATATTTAGGAGCATGTCATCTGCAAATACAGTTACAATTCTTCCTTTCCAACTTGGTTGCCTTTTATTTCTTTTTCTTGCCTAATTGTCCTGGCTAGAACTTCCAGTATAACATTGAACAGAAGTGATGAGAACAGACATCCATGTCTTGTTCCTGACTTTAGGGGTAAAGTTTCCAGTCTTTCACCGATAAGATTTATTTTAGCTTCTGGGTTTTCCATAGATCCTCTTTATCACTGGTGTGAAGGTAAAATGGTGAAGCTGCTTTGAAACACTCTTTGACAGTTTCTAAAAAGTTTAAACACAGAGTGACTATATAACCCAACAACTCTCCTCTTAGGTATATACCCCAAATAATGGAAAACTCATGTCTACACAAAAACCTGTATGTGAATGTTCATAGAAGGGTTATTCATAATAGCCAAAAAGTGGAAATATCCCAATGTCCATTAAGTGATGAATGGATAAACAAAATGTGGTATATCCATACAATGTATTATTCATTCATAAAAAGGAGTAAGATAAAGATACAAACTACAGCATGGATGGATCTTTAAAATATGCAAAGTGAAAAAAGGCAAACACAAAAGATCACATAGCATATGATTCTATTTATATGAAACATCCAAAATAGGCAGTCTATAGAGAGAGAAATTAATTAGTGTTTGCATGGGAACGGGGGAAGGGAATAATACAGAGTGACTAGTAATGGATATGGAGTTTCTCTCTGGAGTGATGAAATGTTCTGAAATTAGTGGTAAGAGTTGCAAAACTCTCACAGTTATACTGAAAACCGCTGAACTGTACACCTTAAAAGGGCACATTTTATGGAATGTGACATGTATCTCAACAAAGCTGTTATTTAACCAAATTTTCTTCCTAAGCACATTAGCTGCTTCATATAAATTTTTATGGTGTTTTTGTTTTCATTTAGTTAAAAATATTTTCTAATTTCCCTTGTGATTTCTCATTTGACCCACAGATTACTGAGACGTGTCATTTAATTTTCAAATACTTAGAGGTTATCCATATGTATTTCTGTTGCTAATTTCTAATGTAATTCCACTGTGTTCAGCAAAAATACTTTGTATCTTTTAAAGCTTCTAAATTTATTAACAGTTTGCTTTATGACCTGGCATAAAACCTGTCCTGGAGAATGTTCCATGTATGCTTGAAAAGAATGTATTCTGCTGATGTTGAGTGGAATGTTCCATAGATCAAAACAAGTTGGTTGGTAGTGTTATTCAAGTCTTATATCATTTCCAATTTTCTGTCTAGTTACCTATCAATTATTGACAGTGGGGCATTAAAGCTCCTAGATACTTTTGTTGAATTATCTATTTATCCCTTCAATTTCATCCGTTTTTACTTCATATATTTGGGACTCTGTCCTTAGGTGTGCATAAGTTTATAACTTTTATGTCTTCCTGGTAAATTGATCAGTTATCATTATAAGATGTCCCTCCACGTGCCTAATAAGATTTTTTTTTGTCTTAGAATCTATTTTGTTTGACAGTGTAGCTCTCTTACATTTACTTTTTATAAAGTATATCTTTTCCATCCTTTTATTTTCAACCTATCTGTGTCTTTGAACCTAAAGTGCATCTCTTTGTAGATAGCACACATTTGGACTTTTCATTGAAAACTGCCTTTTGATTGGAGTGGTTTAATCCATTTACCTTTAATGCAATTACTTAAATGCCTGGATTTGTGTCTGTCATGTTCTTGTTTTCCATATGTTTCATGCTCTTTTTATCTCTTCCTCCTTTACTACCTTCTTTTCTGTCAAATAGGTATTTTCTAGTATGCTATTTCAAGTCCTTTGTTGGATTTTTAAATTATTCTCTGACTGGTTAGTCTAGGGATTATAGTTTATATCTTAATTTATCATAATTCTCTTTGGATTAACACTAACTTAATTCCAGTACAATATTGAGTTCACTTCAATACAACTCTGTTACATACATAACCCTCCTTTTTGCTATTTTTGATATATATATATAATGTCTTTCTGTAAGCCCCAAAATATAGTTTTAGAAATATTGTTTTATATCATCATATTTTAAATCTGATATGAGAAGAAAAGAGAAAAATATGTAATGTAGTCTGTTATATTTGCCTATGGAATTACCTTTTCCAGTGGTCTATTTCTTCACGTGAATTCAGGTTACTGTTTGATGTCATTTCTTATAAGGTAGTTCTGCTAGCACTTTTCAGTTGGCCTGGAAAGAAGTTTCATCATTGCCACTTTTGAAGGACAGTTTTGTTGGATAATAATACTCTTGGTTGATTTTTTTCTTTCAGTTCTTTGAATTTGTCATCCATCACTTTCTTTCAATATTTCTAATGAAAAGTCAACTTTAGTCATATTGCCTTTCCTAGGTACGCATTGCCTTGTTTCTCTTACTACTTTCAAGTCTTCTGTTTGTCTCTGTCTTTCAACAGTTATACTATGATCTATCTAGATGGTCACTACAGTCTTGGTAGTTCAAGAAACTTGAACTTGGTTTGATCATAAATGCTGCAGATATGAATTGTTTTTATTATGTACAACCCATCATCCAAGTGCCAAGCAATGTCCTAGTGTATTTCAAATTTAATCCTCATCGCAATGCTGAGAGAGGGTGAAACCTAGTCATGCCCACTGTGCAGAGGTGGAATCTGAGGCTTAGAAAATCTCAGTCTTTAAGTGGTAGAGATGTGATCCAAACACTGACCTTAGGCTCTATGACTTACTGTTGAACATGGTTCAGTGTTCTTCAACTGGGATGTCATCTGAACATCCTGGAGTGTCAGCTGAAATAAAGTGAGTAACATGGGAGGAACCCTGGGAAAATTGATAACAATAATGCAAGATTTAGGAGTAGAAAACTTAAATATTGGGGATTATTTGGTCTAGAAAGGAGCTGAAATAACAATATATAAAGTGATATCCATGTTTGCTGGTAAGGACTAGATTATTATTTTCACTGAAGGGAAAAAAGCAAAACCGAACAATAGAAAGCACATTTCTGTCTCATCAGGAAAATCTTGTTCCTTTCAAGGATTCATGAGATGTCAAAATGTGTTGCCCGAAAGGTTGTGTGATCTCATTCTGCAGTAAGTCATTGCTTTTCAAGTCTCCTCAGTATATAGCTTAGGTGAAGGCAAGGGTGACTTCCCAAGACTCTTTTAGCCCTGCCTGTACTGCTCTAGTTAGAATGACAGGCTCCCGATCCACGCCCACCAGAGTCTGAGCTCCATATGCTGCTCACTTCTAGAGCCTCTGCATCTCCCTCTGGTTCACGTAACTAATTAAAGCAAGACGCTTGCATGAAACACCCTTCCAGGCAGGGCCAAATCTCTCTTGAAAAAAAGCAGGCCACCCTATGAGTTCTAACGTAGAGACATATAAAAGCCCCACTTGTTCTAGCTAATCCCCCTGACCAACTGCCATGAAAATCCTCCCCATTTGATTTAATACTTTGAGGTAAGGACTATGCATCACCTTGGGCACATCTGTTTGAGTAGATGGGTACCTCCAACTGGTTAACCGTCTCTTGGGAAGAACAGTGATTCTGAGATAATAATAGCTTACTTAGGTCAGGAGAAATTCAGTTTGTGGACAGGAAGGTAGATAGAAAGGTTGAGATTTTGCCTTGCTGGAGAAATGAGTCAAAGCGGGGTGAGAAAGGAAAAACCAATGAGAGATAAGAGCTAGCTGACATTCAGAAAACACCAGTGCAGACCTGAGACATTCTTGTCCTTCACAACTGTCCTTCAGCCCAGCTTTGACTCAGGTCATGCAACATCTATTCAAGTCCAAGAGTCTGCACCAAAGACCTAAGTGCTGTGCAACTTTGATTGTACCTCTCTCAGCCAGCTGGAATCATAAGCATATGTTTTTACGTTCACTTTTCTATGAACTTCGTTTTGCTAGAGATTTCATTAAAACCCACTTCCAGTGTTGATATGTGCAACATGAAATCCTCCAGATGAATTGGGTCTGTAGATGGTGACAACACTCTCGCCACACTCCATGGATCAAATTGCTCTGTATCCACTTGACTTGGCCGGAATGTAAAGGCAAATGCTAAGCAAATGCTATGAAATCAATAGCTACAGACTGTTGCTTTCTTGTTTTTCTTTTTTTTCCCCCTAGGCAGACCCCAGAGGAGACTGACACACAGATTAGACAAATCACTTTTCATAATCCTAAGGACTGCAGCATGACGTATCCAAAGTATTAATCAAAGGCTGGGACCAAGTAAAATGTGAATTAAATTTCTTAATGGAGAGAGACGTAAACTTTCTATCCTCAGATCTCTGGCTGTGGACATCTCTAAGGCAATGAAAAATTCAGCTACCCAGTTTATAATATTCTGAGAGATATATCACCAAAGTGACACAACTTATTGTGGTTACATTTTCTGTTTAGAGAACTTACTTTCCGACGTGGTTGAAAGGAGCTCAGGGGCAGCTGGCAGAGTTTGAGGGTAGCCCGTGAAACCTAAGGTCTTATATATTTAGGGTCATTTAAATATTTCTTTCCACTGGTGTCTGGGGGCCTGTCCTGGGGTCTCAAACAGACTCCAGGGCCTTAATATTTAGTCCATGGAATTGCAAAGAGGTGAAATCTTTTGCTTTCTAAGCCAGCAAAGCCAAGATGAGCCTAAAAGAAATTAGACTGAAACCAAATGAGATGTAACACTAAAATTGAAAATAAACCTGCACTATGGCTTTTTCAAAGGTCAAACTCACACCATCTAGAGTCCCTGCTATGACTCTGGTTAACTTAGGGATAAACAGCAAGGAAGAAAAAAAGTTAGTCAATGAGGTTTATGAAGCAAATAAGTTTTTTCTCACCCCTCACAGAGATCTATATCAGGGCAGGGGTGGAGCTGGTCATGCAAAGTCTCTCTAGGACCTCTGTCTATCTCGGAAGCAGTGGATGCAGCAGTAGCCAGGCAGGATTCCTTCTCATCCGGCACTCTCTGGCTCCTTGAGGATGGATGGGGCTATGAACACACATGGAATTTTTATAGGATGCAGTGTTTGTGCATAGACAAATTTTTCCTAAGGGGTTAAAAGCCTTTTATGGGCATTATCTGGCTTATCCTCCCCAATCTCCTGGTAGATGGAGGGAAAGGAGAGGAAGCCAGCAGTACAGAGTGGCACACCAATCAGAAATCCACAAAGCCTGCTTTAAGAGGTATCAGTGAACGTCCCTGGTGGTCTAGTGGTTAAGAATCTGGCTGCCAAAGAAGGGGACATGAGTTCGATCCCTGGTCCAAGAAGATCCCATGTGCCGCCGGGCACCTAAGCCCATGCACCGCAACTACTGAAGCCCATGTGCCTAGAGCCTGTGCTCTGCAACAAAAAGCCACCACAGTGAGAGCCCACTCACCGCAACTAGAGAAAGACCCAGTGCAGCCAAAAAGGAAAGAAAACTACTCCAGCATTAAAAAGAAGTATCAGTGACTTGCCCAAGAGAAAGCAAGCTGGTAGAAAAACGAATCAGAGGCATTCACTTTCCCCAGGAGACAGGGGTTGAAGAATTGCATGCCACATGCCACATACACACACACACACACACTCTGGGCCTCCCTGGAACTCGAGATTACAGAGTACACTTTCCAGGACAATTGCACTCATCCCACATGCTAGTAAAGTAATGCTCAAAATTCTCCAAGCCAGGCTTCAGCAATACGTGAACCGTGAACTTCCAGATGTTCAAGCTGGTTTTAGAAAAGGCAGAGGAATCAGAGATCAAATAGCCAACATTCGATGGATCATCGAAAAAGCAAGAGAGTTCCAGAAAACATCTATTTCTGCTTTATTGACTATGCCAAAACCTTTGACTGTGTGGATTGCAATAAACTGTGGAAAATTCTGAGAGATGGGAATACCAGACCACCTGACCTGCCTCTTGAGAAACCTGTATGCAGGTCAGGAAGCAACAGTTAGAACTGGACATGGAACAACAGACTGGTTCCAAATAGGAAAAGGAGTACGTCAAGGCTGTATATTGTCACCCTGCTTATTTAACTTCTGTGCAGAGTACATCATGAGAAACGCTGGGCTGGATGAAACACAAGCTGGAATCAAGATTGCTGGGAGAAATATCAATCACCTCATACGCAGATGACACCACCCTTATGGCAGAAAGTGAAGAGGAACTAAAAAGCCTCTTGATGAAAGTGAAAGAGCAGAGTGAAAAAGTTGGCTTAAAGCTCAACATCCAGAAAACTAAGATCATGGCATCCAGTCCCATCCTTCATGGCAAATAGATGGGGAAACAGTGGCTGACTGTATTTTTCTGGGCTCCAAAATCACTGCAGATGGTGATTGCAGTCATGAATTTAAAAGACGCTTATTCCTTGGAAGGAAAGTTATGACCAACCTAGACAGCATTTTGAAAAGCAGAGACATTACTTTGCCAACAAAAAGGTCCGTCTAGTGAAGACTATGGTTTTTCCAGTAGTCATGTATGGATGTGAGAGTTGGAATATAAAGAAAGCTGAGTGCCAAAGAATTGATGCTTTTGAACTGTGGTGTTGGAGAAGACTCTTGAGAGTCCCTTGGACTGCAAAGAGATCCAACCAGTCCATCCTAAAGGAGATCAGTCCTGGGTGTTCATTGAAAGGACTGATGTTGAAGCTGAAACTCCAATACTTGGGCCACCTGATGAGAAAAGCTGACTCATTTGAAAAGACCCTGATGCTGGGAAAGATTGAGAGCAGGAGGAGAAGGGGACAACAGAGGATGAGATGGTTGGATGGGCTCACCAACTCAATGGACATGGGTTTGGGTAGACTCCGGGAGTTGGTGATGGACAGGAAGGCCTGGTGTGCTGTGATTCATGGGGTCACAAAGAGTCAGACACAACTGAGTGACTGAACTGAACAAGGAAATGACTAAGGAAAAAAAAAATCCATAATAAAGGGCAATTCCCTCCTAAACCCTTCCCTCACCCTTCTCACTGCCATATCCATCTAGAAATGGGCCTCAGAAGAGGGCAGAATGTACAAAGCAGCCAGATTGGCAGCAGGAGTGAAGCTTCTAACAGCCCCTCAAACAAACTGACTATAGATTCTGTATATTCTGAGCTAATATACTGTCCAAGCAGCAGCCCCCAACTTTTTTGACACCAGGGACTAACTAGTTTCGTGGAACACAGTTTTTCCACAGACAGGAGGGGGTGATGGTTTGGGAATGATTCAAGGGCATTACATTTATTGTGCCCTTTATTTTTAATCTTTTATGCTACTGCTGATCTGATAGAAGGTACCGGTCTGTGGCCTGGAGGTTAGGGACCTCTGCTGAAGCACAGACTCAAATGTACTTTGTATTATGTCAGGCTAAGAGTGCACTGAGTCGCTGGCTGAACCTTCACCTTCTTCTGCCTTGCCCGACTGCTCCCCTTTGCCTGTGATGGCCTGGGTGCAGATTTCACCCCTTCCCTCCCTCTCCCCAACTTGGAGACCCAGGGATTTTATCGGCATGTATGCAGTAAATCTTGAAGGTCTATCCACACTTGAACGCAGCGTGCTAGAGCACACCGGGTTACAAGATGCATAATTAGAACTCATTCGGCTGACAGATTGATGGGGGTGCAGTGGAGGCCAGTAGCAGTAAATTAAGCAGCAACACACTGCAGACTCTGGAGTAACGTCAACACCAAACTGCATGACTTTCGTAAGGCCTCTTCAAAGTGTATCTGTTTTAGGAGGGGTTTTCTTCTCAAGGTACCTCAGCATAAATACTTTTATGGGGAGTTTTTCCTCCTGGAATTCACCACTCCACTGACCCAACTATTTCAGAATCACCTACTTAATACACACTGTATATCATTATGGCCTATTATGGGATGAATAGTCATGCATGACAACAATGACTTCTTAGTAGGACTTAGAAATACTCTACCTGACAAGCTAAAACAAAAAAAACCACACACACACACAAGAACATCCAAACAAATCATTTTTTTAAGTTCTGATTACCTGATTCTCTGAAAGTCAAATTGGGTAAGAAGAAAGTTAAATTTCAGAGTGTTCTGAGGGATGAAACAAACAAACCTGAGTGCTATAGGTGTCCTCATTCTATACAGGACCGCTCACCAAGATCTCAGATTAGACAAATTCATGTTTAAGGATACGTAGCCGATCTTCACCCCCACGCCTCCTAATCTGTTTCACTTGTTTCTATCTCCGCTTAGATGTCTGCAATGTTGAGAGCATTTTTCTGATCCCGGCTCCTTTCCGTCTATTAATGAGTTGTCCTCTTTATCTGTGTTTCCAAGCTTTCTCTACATCAGGGATCATCAAGTGTGTGCACTCACAAAAGAAATTTTTAAGACTCCTCTTTTCAGATGACATCTACATTTCATCGTCATGCACGTAGATAGCTATAAAGGATGTAGGCTTCCCAGGTGGCACAGAGGTAAGGAATCCGCCTGCCAGAGCAGGAGATGCACAAGACAAGAGTTTGATCCTTGAGTTGCAAAGATCCCCTGGAGGAGGAAATGGGAACCCACTCCAGTATCCTTGCTTGGAAGATTCCATGGACCGAGGAGCCTGGTAGTCTGCAGTCCATGGGGCTGCAAAGAGTTGGACACACACACACACACACACACACACACACACACACACACCCCCACACACACACACACCCCATCTGGCAGTGGTTATTCTTTACTGGTACTTCAGCTCTGTTTCAACAAACCCTTACTACAACAGGTTCAGGTGATCCCATTTATGGAAAAGGTTTGCTGTCAAAAATGCCTGCTCAAATTGTCCCTTTATTTAGGGACCCAGAGGATATTTAGACCCTGGAGTGATGCTCTGGAGTGAGATTGGAGTTGGTGAGAGAATGTTTTTTTGTTCAACACAGTCTTCTCTTTATTGGTTCTTTGTTACTATTGATAACAATGTTTAAGGCTATTGAAACAGCAAAAATATGCATAGTAAGGTGTTTGCCATTTTCAATATAGCCCCACACCCAGAATCCAAAAGAACATGGACTGTCCCGTACAAGAATTTTTTATTGTAAAATGTGAGAAGTGCAATCATAAAGGGATAATGTTCTCAGGCTGGTGAGTTTTAGAAAAGATGGAAGTGAAGAAACTCAAAACCCATGCCTTTAAAGCCACGTGCATCTGCGTAGCCCTGGAGAATCCAGGTACCCCCAGAAGGATGCATACGACAGAGTGAAGATGCTGTCCTTGAACAAGCCCACCAGACAGGGGTCATTCTGAGACCAGCAGTGAGGAACACCTGATGTGCCACCGCCTGCCTCTATTCCTCCAGTGATCGTGAGCAAGACCGAGAGCAAGAGCAACACTCTTCACTCACTCTTCGATTCATTCAACAAGCACCTTCTCTGTTGAATGACCATTCTCAACCAAATCCGGAGACTCCCATCAATCCTCATTTGTGATTCAGATCATAATTAAACCAGGGGGAGTGCAGAGAGCCACTGGTTACTTGGGAAGAAAAACCTGCCTTTGGTATTTCCAGACACTGGAGCCATCTAGAATTCCAGATCCCAAATAAAAATAAAATAAAAGGGGTGGGGGTGGGGGTTGCCTAAGGGAAGAAGTCATATCCTAAACTCATTGTTAAATTGCTGAGAAGTGTGAGTGATGAAAATGGCCAGAAAATACGATCCTTTGGTGGGTTGGGATCTCACTCATGTTTAATTGGGTCTCCTGTGAGGCATTTAAATCTATGGGCAGCTATCAAGGGTGAGAACTCTGCTCCAGTGGCCCCCAAATGATTTCACCTTCACTTTCATTTTAGTGGTGGAGGAAAGCCAGGACATTTGCTAAAATATTTGAACTGTGGGTGTGTGTTTTAAGGCCTGTCTGTGTGTGGCAGTCGCCATGGAGGAAATTCAGAGTTCCATGATTGCTTTCAGCATGTCGCTTACCAAAAACCAGGGCAGCCACCGTGGAGGTCCAGGCACCTTGTACATGCCCTGGATTTCTGTTTCCCAACACATAATTTTTTTTTTTTTAAGTATGGCTTAGAAATATATTCCAAAATATATTTATAGAAATATATTCCAAAATTTCCAAACTTCCTTCAGCCTGAAATCTAGGTGCTTCCAAATAAACAAAAATGGTTTACAAAGCACTCCTTAGGGACTTCCCTGGTGGTCCAGTGGTTAAGAATCTGCCTGCCAATGCAGAGGATCCAGGTTTGATCCCTGTTCTGGGAAGATCCCACATGCCATGGGGCAACTAAATCCGGGCACTGCAAGTGCTGAAGCCAGCGCTCGAGTCCTCGAGCCACAACAAGAGAAGCCACAATGAGAAGCCTGGGCACTGCAATGAAGAGTAGCCCCTGCTTACTTCAACTAGAGAAAGCCTGTGCACAGCAGGAAAGACCCAGAGCAGCCAAAAGGTAATTCATTAATTTTTACAAAGCACCCCCTCGTCTCTTCACTCCAAATCCATTCAAAATAAACAGGAGAGTAAGATGTTGTTTTGGTTTGGTTTTCAGTTCGACCTCATCATTAGCAACATGGGGACGAGAGACAGGTAGGAAAAGCAGTGGCTCAGGAGGCAGGAGACGGAAGGGTTTAGTCCCAGGTCTGTGGAGAGACCAAGGACACTCTAGAAGGAGGTGGTGAATCTCCACACCACACTCCCCTGCAAAGTGATCTTGGGGAAGTTACTTAAGTACCCTCTGCCTCCGTCTCCTTATCTGTAGAGTGAGGAGCCTCTGAGTGGGTTGGCGAGGATTCAAGGAGATAGGGTGTCGGGACTGCTTAGCCTGGCACAGGCATATACCACGGGCTCGGTCCTGTCTGCCGCTACCGCCAGTGGCATTAGGCAAGTCACTGAGTTTTCTTCTGCCAATGTGGGGAGGAAGAAAAGCACATTTTATGGCTTTACCACAATAAAGTTTTACTGCAAGGTAAATGGATCGAAAAACAGTTTCTCCCTCCATTAAACTGCAAATGTCTTGAGGTCCAGGTCAGAATCTTGCTTTTGAATTCCACTCCAAGCTCCCCAGCACCCCTCCATTGCCCATCAATACCTTATACAGGGTGGGCAGCCATCTATACACGTTCATGGACTTGGTGTGTCTCTAAGTTTATCTTTGTGATAAGCAAAGGAGTGAGGCCGTTTCTGTGGGGGTGTTCAAGTGTGTCTGGGAGAGCGTGTGTGAGCGAGAGTACATGTGTTTATTAGTGATTTACAGAGGAGGTGGGGGAGGGGCAGTTGCTCATTCATATGAGCATTTCTGTAATTACTGAGCCTGTTTTCACTGACCTACTACTAAATTCACAGTTGCACAAATCTCCGGGTCAGTAGATAGAGATGCTGTTATTAAAATTCTAAAATAATAATAAAGAAGCACATTTTAGCTCTGAAATGAATCAGATTTCGACACTGATCTTCCAAGGATAAGTTCATGTGGGGAGAAGAGATGAACTGCATGTTTTCCATCTTTGCCTTCCTTGCTTTGATTTATCCAAAACTCTCATCTAGAAGAGATAGCTTTTTCACTTCAAAACAACAAAAATCAACCCCTGCTTCTGCACAGGCCCCCGCCCACCTCCCTCTGAATAACACCAAGCAAATGAAGCCCTCTGCGACAAGCCTGGGTTTCTTAGACTTTACCTCAGAAACCCGAAGTTAAAAACACGTCTCCGCAGTGGCTGTCCATGTCTATTTCTTTTTATTTTGAAATAAAAGAAAGATAAAACAAAACCAAAACCCCCAGTGTTTTACCTGGCATGCGTTTTGTGATGACTCACTTCAAGAACATTCGATGGGGGAAAAAGAAACCCACTTCACTTTTACCTCTAGGAAATTCCCTTTTCATGGGAATGAAAATCCCGGCTCCCACGCGCTCATATTCTGGGGACTTGAGGAGGTGGCTCCGTCTTCCTGCCCTGGAGCTCCGAGCCCTAGGGCAAGGCAGTGCTTTCTCCCTAACCAGATCATATTTTTCGATCTGAACGGTTTTACGATGGGGGCTTAAGCAACTTCCTACAGTCCCGTGGTTGCTCTTAATTTCTCCGACTTGGAGTGAAACCCCTCCGGGGAAGCCGTAAAGAAAATAAAAGAAAGAAGGGAGGAAGAAACTGTTTCTCTCTTCTTTCCTCCCTAAACCCTCCTCATAAACATCCTACCCCGTGTCGCAAAATGTATGGCGCGCGTTAAGCCTTGGCAGTATTTTGACACGATGCGTGGTCCCTCTCTCCCCCTCTATTCCTTTGAGGTTCATCTTGCAGCCCAGGGCTCTGTTCCTCTGCCAACTTGGTGGGAGTGTTTAGTGACTGGAAGGCTGTGGCCTGCTCTCTCCAGAACTTCACACTTCATTTTTCCATATCCCTGGGAGCAGCAGCAAATATTTCACCAGCCTGGTTTGCCGGCTACCGCCATAAATCAGACTTAGGCCTCAAAAAAATATCCAGGCCTGTCAAGGCATTAAGCTTTTATTTTCTGACTCCATCCAGTGGTAAATGAGAGCCTGTATTTTCCTTTAAAACTGTAAAGGGATTTTTAAGGATTGTCGCTGGATGGTTACCAGCTCCGAAAGATACAATACGGAGTGTAACTGGTTAGGAGAGATTTGAAAAAGTCTTAAGTATGAAAAATGGCTTTTCTGAAAGGTTTTTCAATGAAACGAGAAACGGGGCTAAAATTTCATAAAGTTTTTTTCCTTTTTTTTTTTTTTTTTTTCAGAAAGACCTGAACTGTTCATGAGAAAAGCATTAGGAAGAGTTGTGTTCTTGGAGAAATGTGAGTTACATTGGCGAGGCGTGCCTGTCTCCCTCGCCCCATTCTCCCCCTCTTTCTCTGTGTACACAGATACTTGGGTTGCTTCATTAGGTCAGTTCCTGCCATCATGACGGATGATATGACAGCAAGAACAAACAGAGTGGACAGTTTTATGTGCTGTGTATTAATTGCTTCATCATTGAGGCCGGCAAACCAAGTCCTCTTGGAAAACCCTCGGCTTAAAATTTTAAACAAGTTTGCAAGGTGCAGACCTTGCCTCTGAGGTCACTTCTTCGTATCTCCCCCTGTTGAGGAATCCAGTCTCACAGTCCTAATGCCGAGAACATCCTTGCAGTAGAAGAGTGATGGAGTTAAATCGGCAGGTATTTGCACCAAAACACCATGTCCAGGAAATCTGAGGAAAGGTGCATGGAACCAGGCTGAAATCAGGCACTCGGGGCAGAAAAACAACCCCATGTAGATGCTGTGATGTGTCACATGTCATCAAGGTACGTGTCAATTTTCAGTGGAATACGGTGAAATGAGAATAAGTGTAATATGTCCCCGGCTTCATCCAGGTCATTGCATAGACTTGCCATCCAGGCTGGCAAGGAGGTGTGAAAAGGCAGGGGAGAAATTACTAAGGAAACAAGGAGTCTCTAGTTATGAAGATTTCACTGCATTGAAAACAGCATGAGACGGATCAGGAAGGTAACAGGCCATGTAGACGAAGAGATCTGATTTTTGAATCGGGAACCTGGGCGGTGGATGGAACTGATAAGAATGTCATGGATCCTGGAGGAGGAAATGACAGGTGTGCAGCAGAGCGTCATAGTGGGGAAGACATACCCTGGGCTGACTTCGCATGAACCCCATCCGTCCTGCTTGTGCAGTGACTGATGTACACAGCTCCCATCCACCCCCACCTCGTTAGTTGCATTACATTTTGGGTGTGACTTCCCTGGTGGCTCAGTGGTAAAGAATCCATCTGCCAATGGAGAAGACATGGGTTCGATCCCTGGTTGGGGAGGATCCCACATGGCACAGAGCAGCTAAACCCGTGCGCCACAACTACTGCATCTGTGCTCAGGCGCCAGAGCCACAACTACTGAGATCCATGCGCCGCAACTACTGAAGCCCGTATGCCCCAGAGCCCACGCTCCACAACCAGAGAGGCCACCACAATGAGAAGCCCGAGCACCTGTGCAGCCACAAAGACCCAGCACAGCCAAAAACAACAAATAAGTAAATAAATCAATAAAAACTAAAAAAAAAATTATCGGGCATTCCAAGGTGGGGCATTATTTTCCTGGTTGCTTTGTATTCTTGAGAGAGTACAGCAGAATCTGAAAGCAAACTTTCTGGACCAAAGCACTTTGAGCCATAGTTCAGGGCTCGCTGCCATGCCCACATGGACCCACTACTAACATTCCTCCCAGCTGATCCGGCTCCATGTCTTCAAACCCTTTAGCAATACCTGGAGCCCAGCTTCCAGGGGCTAAAGTCTCTGCAGCCACATCCCTCCCCTCTCGCTCCCACTCAATGGTCTGTGACCACCTTCTGTTAGTTCTTTCCATTTGCTGGGCTCTCACTTGCCTCTGGTCCTTTCCCCTCTGAAAACTGCAAAAAGTATATGAAATTTGGACTTCTATGTCCATAAATCAAGTTCTTTGGGGACATAGCCGCGTTCATCTGCTCACAGATTATCTATGGCGGCTTTCACAGAAGAACAGCACAGTTGGGTCGTTGTGACAGAGATCGTGTGACCTGCAAATATTTACATCGGGCTCTTTCCAGAACAAGCTCGCTGCCCTCTGCACCACTTCCCTTGTCAACCACGCACACCCACGCTGGGCCTGGCTGGCCCCTTCCTCTTCCTCCAGAGCTGCCTGCAGACTAGCCCTCAGGCTGGTGCTTCCCTTCTCGAAAGCTCTGAACAGAGCCTTGCAGAGTGAATATGTCATATGTTGAATTCATTTCTAAATGCTTTTTCACTCAAACTACAAAATGGCAAAACTACTACATGAAAAAATTTAAAAGTCATCCAGCGGTCATTAAAAAGAAAAACAAACAAAAAAACCCTACTAAACAACAAGGTCCTACTGTTTACCACAGAGAATTGAACTCAGTATCCTATGATAAACCATAATGGAAAAGAATATTTTTTAAATGTACGTATACATGTATAACTGAATCACTCTCCTGTACAGCAGAAATTTACACGTTGTAAATCAACTATACTTCAATAATAAATAAATAAATAAAAGGAAACGTTTTTAGTTAAAATTTAAAAATACCCTACTTGAAAACTGGAATCACATAACCAAAATGTCCATATTAGTTATCCACAAAGGGTGATACTTTAGATGAATTTAACACAGTTTGACTTATCTGCATTTTCTAAATTTTTATAGTGTACATCTCCTAACTTTCCTCTCTGATATATATGTTCTAAGTTTCCTAGAACATATATTCTATCATGTTTAAATGTTAATTCTAATTGGACTTTTATAAAAATATATATCGGGCATCTTTTATATGCAAGGCACTGAATTAAGTGCTATGGAAATAATCCATGCCCTCAAGAAAATCTAAAAGCTGGTAGTTTACAAAACAGGACATGCATAATGATGGTGACAATATGCCAGCTTTGCCTGCTTTGTTTGACTATTCAAGAGAGCAACAATCATTTGCTGAGGAAACTGGTTTGTTTTGAGATGACATATACATGTCTATCACCCTCTGTTGTATCCTGCACTTATTTACCAGAAGTCCTTGAGTATGTCTCTATCCTTTTTAAAAATGGAATGTATGTGTTTTCATTTACATTAAAGGTATTCTGGTATAATATCATCCTTTAACTTTTACATTCTTTGAAAGAGTTATTAAAAATCCCCCAAAAGGTTTTGGACAATCCTCTGTTAGCTTCATTCCCAAATTTATTGTGGGCTTAGCTGGTCTTGTGGATAGGGTCTCATTTCCCATATTCTTTTCTAGTTGGTCATCACCGATGGGTCATGAATCTTGAGCTGGTAATCTTGCTGGAGAAGGGAAAAGTCAGTAAAATGCAAAAGAGCCTCTGACAGATCACTGGGCCACAAACTAAGGAGCTGAGTCTGCCCCTGAGGTCTAAGAGCCTGGGGTGGGATGGGGTGGGGCAAGGGAGTCATCTGTATCTTTGTTACTCATCAGAGTATCTCATGCTTTTCACAACTGAGACCCCTGGAGGCCTGCTGCGTGCACCTGGCATTTCCTGACACCACATCACCACCACCCTGACTTTATCCAACCTCACCATCTATACACACCCACCGAACAACCCATCCTTTCCTTAAAAATCCCCTGCAGAGTTTTACCAAGGCTCTAAGCCCATCCTTTCTGCTGTAAATCTGTGGACAAGAAGCAGCACTGGGACTTCCCTGGTGGTCCAGTGACTAAGACCCCACCTTGCAATGCAGGGGACATGGGCTCCATCCCTGGCTGGGGAACTCAAATCCCAAGTGCTACAGAGAACCTAAGCCAGCAGGCCACAGCTGAAGATCCTGTGTGCTGAAACCCGTAAAAACGGGTTGCAGCCTAAGTAAATAAATAAAATAAATATTAAAGAAGGAAAGAAAAAAAACAAAAAAACCAGCACTGACATCTTTCCCTTTACCCCCTCCAGCTATCCTAGTAGGCCGAATGGCCTCCAGGATCCATCACATCCTATTGGGTAGAGCTTATTATTCTAGGGGACTCCCACTGGTTCAATAACATCTGGAGGACTCTGGAATGATCTGAGTAACCCCTGAGATTTCAGGTCTTGGCTGGTCCCTCTTACCACTACCACCACCTGAGCTAAATCATTTCATGGGTGTTATAACGACCTAGTTCGCCAAGGGCTTTGCTGAAAACAAGCGCCATTTTGGCAGAAGTCAAAAGAACCCAGCAAACAGATCCTCTTTGTCCACAATCATGAAATGTGGGGAAGAAGCTTTTGAAAAACTTGCCAAAGGGCTCTAGATAATCAAACCATCCTTAGCTAATGTTTATGCAGGAATAAGCTATGCTACTTCTCACTAGGGCCAGGCCCAACTTTCCCTAGTGAGTTGCCCTCTCTAAGTACAGTTAGTCATCCCAGTTCTTTCAGAAACTAGACGTGGCTCTCAATCACCTGGCTCTCAGCAAATACCAATACTGAGGCCCCACCCCAGAGAAACTACATCAGAATTTCCCCATTTGCTGTGCCAACGGTATCATGCTGGTCTCTGAGCCCGAGCGGGACCTGTCTGTCTGGAGAGGGGGAGGAGTGGGGTGGAGAGCCTGTCCTCCGACCCCACCTCTCTCTAACCACATCTAAGCTAAAACCCACAAAATCAAGTAAACAGGCAAATGAGGGCTGATGCTGTGATTGGAAGGAAGGGGGAGTGGTAGGGTGGGGAGGATGGATGAGGAAAGGAGGCCATGTTTGATTGACAGAGTCTTCCTCAAGGTCAGAATGGACCTTCCATGGAGGAAGTGATCTTGGAGGGTCAGGGGGAAGGACCGTGCCACCAGTGCCCAGGCTGAGGAGACGACTGAGCCTCAGCTGAATCCAGACCAGCCCCAGGAGTTCCTGCCCACCCTCCCTGCAGACCCAGGCTGCCCCCTGGCTCCTCTGTGTGGCCCCTTGCACACACACACACACACACACACATTCACTTCATCACCGCCTGTGCTTCTTGGGTGTTCCATCTGCCTCTGGCTGCCATGTGAGGGAATTCGTTTCCTAAAACGCCACAGCCTCGGCAGGCTGGCCGTTTAGGGAATAGCCAGGAGAGTTGGCACCTGGCTCAGGAGGCTGTGTCTCCACCAACCAGAGATGCCAAGACTCATTCTGGGGGCCCCTGGGGTTGGACGGTTTGCTCACCAGAGGTGTTTCCAAAAAGGAGATCAGCTTTCCCAGGCCTCCACGGACACTTTCACCAAAGTTACAGAGACAGAATAATTCTGCTTCCATCTTCGTTTTCCTGCCCAAAGGACCTCTCTTTCCCAGCCAAGGTAGTCTTTGCTTCATCTCCATAACAATAAATACCTTCAATCACATGCTAGCTAGTACCCAGGGCAGAGTGCTGAGTGCTTTCTGGGTGTACTCTACTGTAACAGTCCACGCCGAGATGAAGAAACAGGGGCCCAGGGAAATCAGGCAGCTTGCCTCACATCGCATGGCCAGTAACTGGCAGAGGACGATCAGAACTCAGGCCTGTCTGAAACCAAAGCCAGAGAAATCATCACATCATGCTGAGGATTTTGTAGGCCAGGGACCCCAGTCGTCAGTAAAGTCAGAGGTGGTGCTCAAAGAGCCCAACCATCTTCCACCGAATTCACCAGAATTCAGAGCCACTTGGTGGCTCCAGAGCAGTATAAGCTAGAGTTGGAAGCACCCACAGGCTTTGAAGTCAAACACTCACTTGACTATTCAAACCTTAACTTCCTCATCTGTAAACTAGGACAACAGTACCTACTTCATAGGGTTGTTGCAGAAATAAAATAATATAGCCCAGGGGAAATGTTTACTACAGGGTCAAGCGCCGAGTAAGAGCTCCATAATGTAGCCATTCTATTGTCAATGGTAGTATTATTAGAAATATAATAACCAGCAAACATTTTCTCTCATTCAGTGAATATTTATAGAGGGTCCTACATCAGTCACTGAGATAGAGTGAAAAAAAAAAAAAAAAAAAAAGCTCATTCTCTCCCCAGTTGGAAAGTCCACTCTGCAAAGCAAGTCACCATGGGAAGTTGCAAGTTGTGGATCATCAGAGAATGATGGCAGGTGTATTCAAGTTGTGATGGCTTGAAGTGGCCCCTTCCCTACAAGCACCTTTGGAGCCAGGCTTCAGGATGGCCTTTCACATGGAGGAGAATTGGGGAGAGAAAGAAGCTTTACGGAGCACTTCCTGGGTGTCAGGCACAAGGCTGTTTGCTTTCATGCAAGGCATTTTCCCCCTATAACTCAGGATGCAGGAAATGCTTGTAGGCAGGACCTGAAATGCTCTGGGTGTCGTGAAGTCAGAGCATTAAATAACTGACTCGCAGTACCGGAGAAGAAATAACACCCTGGTGACCAATCACTTTGATTCCCATTGTGTCTGCAGCCCAAACTAGCTGTGTGCTTTGAGCAAGTGATTTATTCTGTCAGCCTGAGTGCCTTTAGCTAGACAAGGGATGGAAATAATAGGACCAGCTGTCTCATAGGATGGTGAAATACGTGTAAAAAGAGGCTGAACAAAAACAAATATATATTAAAGCATAGATGTGGAATCTAAAAAAAATGGCACGGATGACCTGCAAAGCAGAAGTAGAGACACAGATGTAGAGAACAAATATATGGATACCAAGCGGGAAAGGAGGGATGGGATGAATTGGGACTGAAATTGACATATATACACTGTGTGCGTGAATGCTAAGTCGCTTCAGTCATGCCAGACTCTGCAACTCTGTGGACTGTAGCCCTCCCGGATCCTCCGTCCCTGGGATTCTCCAGGCAAGAACACGGGTGTGAGTTGCGATGCCCCCTTCCAGGGGATCTTTCCGACCCAAGGGTAGAATGCACGTCTCTCCTGAATTGGCAGGCGTGTTCTTCACCACTAGCCCCGCCCTGGGAAGCCCTATATATACACTACTTTGTATAAAACAGGTAACTAATAAGAACCTACTATATAGCACGGAGAGCTCGGCTCAGTGCTCTGTGGTGACCTAAATGGGAAGGAAATCCGAAACAGAGGAGATAGAATATGTATATGTCTGGCTGATTCGCTTTACAGAAACTAACACAGTCACGTGAAGCAAGTGAAAAGTGAAGTCGCTCAGTCGTGTCCGACTCTGCGATCCCATGGACTGTAGTCTACCAGGCTTCTCTGTGCATGGGATTTTCCAGGCAAGAGTACTGGAGTCGGTTGCCATTTCCTTCTCCAGGGAATCTTCCTGACCCAGGGATCAAACCGAGGTCTCCTGCATTGCAGGCAGACGTTTTACCCTCTGAGCCACCAGGGAAGCCCAATGTGAAGCAACTATACTCCAATTTTTTAAAAAAATCTACAAACAAAATAAAAGGGAGGAGAGGATCAACAAGGGGGCGGGAGGGCTCAACAAACTTAATCCATTTCTCTTCTCTTCTGTCAATCTTCTTTAATGGACCAAATAGAGTATCTTAGTTGTCTGTGCTACTAAGTTTATCTGACCTCTAACAAAAAGAGAGCAAACCGCAGGCTCAGAGTTCCACAGACAATAGTACCTAGCAAGGACTTAACAACCTCACTTTTTTTTCCATTGTGGTGTGTGTTATATGAAAGAAAGATTAACTTCTAATTGTATTGAGTGATACTGGTTTTTCATTTTTGCTAGTCACAGAAAGCTTCCTTTTAAAATAAACATCTTTTAATTTAAAAAGAAATCAACTTAAATGCAAATATTAAGGAAATAAAAGGACAGGTGTGTGCTAAGTCACTTAAGTCACATCTGACTCTGTGATCCTATGGAACTGTAGCCTGCCAGGCTCCTCTGTCCATGAGATCCTCCAGGCAAGAACACTAGAGTGGGTTGCCAGGCCCTCCTCCAGGAGATCTTCCTAACCCAGGGACTGAACTCACATCTCTTGAGTATCCTGCATGGGCAGGCGGGTTTTTTTGTTTTTGTTTTTTGTTTTTTTTTTTTACCACTAGCACAACCTGGGAAGCCCAGAAAGACAGATAGTAAGTGAATAGGACCAACATCTTGACTGTGACATTTGAATGATGGAGGTTTGGGAAACGAGGATAGAGAAGCACCCATGTCACAACTTCCAATCTCCAGTTAGAGATGAGTGCCCAGAAGCTTAAGAGCCAGCAAGCCAAGCTGAAGCTTGAAGTGTATGTGTGTGGGGGGGTGCTGGTATTCTGCCTCCCTTGGGCACCTACGTGTGCTCCTCAGTATGCACTACCAACAGACATATGTCTTTGCTTTATAGATACCCATTTTCAGACCCCAGAGAGACCACTGTCCATCAGACATCCCCTTCTTCTAAGAGGTCATGTACCATGGCTGTGGGTTCTTTCCCTGGAGTTTCCTCCTAGGCTGGGGGATACAGCCTTGTCCCCTTGGCAGGATCAATCTGGTTTTCATGTCTTCTTAGAAGCACAACTATAAGGTGACTCTAGGTGGGCCTACTTCTGCACGTGACTCACCCCACTCACAGGCTACCGGGTTCAACTATTAATACTTCCTTCCTTAGATGGCAATGGTGGCGGTGGCAAGAGCTGCTCTGATCCTACAGATGAGCATCTCATAAAACAGGAGCGACCAAAGCCACGTGAAGGATTGTGTCTACTGTGGCTCTTATTTCTGTTTCTCACTTAAGAGAAAGGGGGCCACTGGGCAGACATTACCCGGTAAACAGTGTGCTTTGGCGAAGCTGTGATGGTGGGTCTTAGAAGCCAGTGAACTAGGGAGTCCAGGGGATGTGGCTTGAGAGAGATGAGAATCACAGTATCTGAGATGTCAGCAGTCCCCCAAACCACAGTTCCATAACTCTGCTTCACATACAAGGGGAGTAAGGCTGAGAGGTTACTGGACCTGCCCAAGGTCACATGCCTCCCAGCCAGAAAACTGCCATGTGTCCCTGTGGGCTTCTGAACCCAGTTTGACCCTGAGCCTCATTAAAAATTCTTGCCATGTCTTCTTTCTTCAATGGATAATTTAAAATAGAAATAATAACAAATATAACACCTCGTTGTATATGTGTAGCACCTTTCTTCCAATAAATGGTGTTCTTTCAGCTTGCCCACCAGTGCTGCAGGGAGCGGAAGAGCTTCCACTGTGGACTCTGACACTGGTTATTGACTGAGCCTCGCCTCCAGCCCACACACATACCCCTATCAAAGGTACAGCTCACAGGACAGGGCTCAAGTCCTACAAGAAGATATGTGATTCACTACTTCAGGGTGGTGTTTAAAAAAAAAACTCTCACACATCATATACATGAGAATTATATTTAGAAAGCTAATGTTGTAACAGCTTTTAAAATTACTTATTTTTCTCCTAGTTCTTTGATTCTCCAAGGAATGACAGGCCCTTTTGTGTTTTTAGTAGCTGTTGTACTAGCAGTAAAATAGCAGTGACTACCATCATTTGTTAAATGTAATAAATGTAAGAGTGATTATCATCATTTATTAAACTTCACATTGGAGGCATTTATATCCAGTATCTTATATAATCCTCACAAAAATCTTAATGATACAGGTATTATGCCACTTTTTGAATGAAACAAACTAAAGCTCAGAGAAGTAATCTGCCCAACACAAAAAAGGTAAATTCTTCTATTTCTTTTTTATTTGGCTGCACCAGTCTTAGTTTCAGCATGCATGCTCTTTTGCTAGTAACCTGCAGGATCTTTAGTCGTGGAGTATGAACTCTTAGTTGAGGCATGAGGGATCTAGCTCCCCAACCAGGGATCGAACCCAGGCCACCAGCATTGGGAGTGTGGAGTTTTAGTCACTGGACCACCAGGCAAGTCCCAAGTCTTCTATTTTTGACAGTAAGGTCAACCAGATTTTTCAGAGAATTCCTAAGAGTACTAGGTAAAATATAAATTCTTTATTTTTAGTGCATGACAGATTTGGCTAGAAAGTGAAATAATTCTTTGTTTCCCAGAAATGACCAGCAAGCCAAAATCCAACAGCATCAACGAGTGCTGGAGTCAGCATTTCCCACACTTCAGGAACAAATTCTAAAGCCCAAGCAGAGTGAAAGATCAGAACAGAGACCAAAAATATTGCAGGGAACGCTCTCAGTGAGTGAACCAGAGAAATCCAAATCCCACAGAACAGGAAGGTGGAGATCGTGACCTCTTGGCCTCAGCTCTGAGAGGAGCAGAAAAAGAAAAAGATCCTCCTTCCCTATTTCTAATCACAGGCCTGGACTTTCATGAATTTGAGGCCTGAATACACACAACCATTGCAGGTGGAAGAAAACTGTGAAATGTTAGTTTCAACTGGTTCTAACTTGGTGATATCCTCAGGTACTGGACAGCAGCAAATTCCAGTTTTCACTGGAAGAAAAATGCTCTTAAATGGGGCCTCAATGAATCCTTACACATCAAGTTACAAGGAGAAGAAACTCTTTCTTTTAAAAAGTCACTAAACACACAAGGAAATAAGCCACACTAAGTGAGAGTCGGCTGGAGAAAGAAAGTCTACAATCAGATCTTCAGAGACCACAGATACTGGGACAAATCAAACATAGACTATAAAATTAGTATGACGAACAGGTTCAGAAATACATAGAGACATTGATATAGCAAAGGAAAAAAGAGACTACCATAACTGGCCAGATTTGATAAAAGATCAGATAGAAATTCTAGAAATGAAAAATGTGAACAATAAAATACGGGAAATATGAAATTGTGAGAATATTCTATAGGAAACAATAAAGACAATGAAGAAAAGCAATATTGAAAGAAATAATGCCTGAGAATGCTCCAGATTTAATGGAAAGGTGCCAGTACATGGATTAAGAAAGCCCAGAGAACCCTGAGCAGGATAAGTAAAAAGAAATCCATTCCTGGACATATTGCAGTGAACCTACACAACAGCGAAAACAAACAGAAGATTTTAAAACAATCAGAGAGAAAAAGCTGATAATCTGGGAAAGAATGACATGTTGACAGCTGAATTCTCAAGAACAGCAGGGAAAATTAGATGCATTAATATCAACCAACTAGTATCCAGTAATCAACAAATTAGAATTCTGAATGAGGAAAGCTATTTTCCCAAAGCCTAGGGTAGGGGCAAAATTTTCTCAAAGTATCACAAACTGAAAGAATTTACCAGAACACTCTCATTGTAGGAACTTCTAAAGGACATACATTTTAGAAAGAAGGAAAACGATCCTAGAATGAGCGTCTAAAATGCAGTTTAGTGAGCAAAGGAAAGGGTTGAAATGTGGCTAAACCTAAATAAATATTGATGGTATAAAAGAGCAATAATGTATAATTTAAGGGTTTTTTTTTAATTAAAAGAAAATTAAAATCCTGGACAACCGCATGTAACATTTGGAAGAAAGAAATTAGAATTCAAGAGTTCTTTGCTTCTTTTACCTTTTGGAAAGAGCTTAAATATATTAAATTTTCAACTTTATTATGTTAAATATACATATTGAAATGTCTAGGGTAACCTAGACATTCTTTAACCTAGCATAAAAGAACTGGAAATGATTTTGGGGGTGAATGAAACCAATCAATTCAAAACAAGGAAGCAAAGGAAGGAAAAGAAAAAGGAATACAGGAAAAGCAGGGTATTTATTACCAGAAAGTGCAACATAAGATGGTAGAAATGAATACAAAGAATTCAGTTATTGCAAATGATTTAAATGGATTAGACTCTAATTGAAAGACAAACCCTGTTAGACTAGAGACTGACATGGAGGAAGAAGTTGGTCCAAGTTGAGGAAGGGTAGAAATAAGATGAAGAAGGTGATGCAAAGCAGCACCATGTCACACAGTGATGTAAAAGCTTAGCACATGACCTTGACTCAACAGGGCTTGCTAGTATGAAACAGGGGGCAGGAGACTGTTGCTTTATTACAAGATTTCTTCTATTGTTATTTAAACAATTTTTGTATTTATATGCATGAATTATATTGATAAATATTTTAAAGTTAAAAAAGACTAAAAGAAAGAATCTCAAAAGATCCATCCTTTGGTTTGATGATAGATGGAAAGATAGATGATAATAGATAGATATGAGGTATTTTTCCTTGATACACCTCAATATTATTTGAATTTGGGACAGTGTTATTTAAAAAAAAAACTGTGATTTAAAAAAAAACTCAAAAATAGGTAATGGAATACTGTAGAACTTTGAGTCAGGGGCACTTGAGAATGAGATATTATTATTCGGGAAGCAGACCGCAAGATGGATTGAGAGGTCAGAAGACAACACCTAGAATCAGAGAAACAAATTGCAACAACTAAAATGATTGTCTGGATCAATGAGATAAATGTGGGATGGAAGGGAAGGAAAAATCTGAAAGGAAAGAAATGACGGTATTCATTGACTCTTCTTGTTTCTGCAGGTCAGGGGTAGTCAGAGCAATTGAGTTCCTGAAGATGAAGGAAGAGGCAAAAATTACTTAATGAATGATGGTGACAATGCTTGTTCTAGTCTGCCCTTGCAGGAGTCACTTCTACCCTAAGCCAGCTGCAGAGACTCTATTTGGACATTCTGGAGTGTTTGCAACAATCCCCAGTTATATTGTAACCCCCTGCTTGGTATCTTTCCTGGAAATAATTTGGCATAGCAGAGAACCAAACACTACTGTAGCCTTCAGCACCTCCAAAATACAAGGCAATTTGATTATAATGGGGAAAAAAGATCCTCATTTGCTATTCTTCTAAAACCTCCCCTACTCCCAGTCCACAGCCCTGGAGGATCTGGAAGGATTTTGGAATTTCAGATACGTTATAAAAAAGGAGAGGGCAGTGCCTCAACCATGCCATGGGTCCTGGCATAGGACGGGCAGGTCCATCCTCTGTGCCCTAAGCCAGGTTCTTCCTGGAGCCACCTTGTCCGGTGATTGGACAGGAGACTCTAAATGCCCAAAGGCAGGGAGCCAATTACCCGAAATCACCTTTATCATGACTTTTGGTGCCTCCAGAACAGTATCCAAACTGGCCATTTCCCAGACCCTCTAGAACTTCACCTGTGTGAGCTGAGCAAGCCACTGACTCTCTCTGAGCCCTGGTTTCCCCATCTGTAAATGGGCATGGCAGTAACAGATGTCTAAAGCTTTGTTATAAAGGTGAAATGGGTCAGTGACATAGAAATCATAGAAGGCTTGGCCAAAGTACCAACTTGATACTTATTTGTTACTTATGTTTTTAAAGAGTCTTATTACTTTTTAAAATTTATTTTTAAATTATTTTCAATTGAAGGATAATTGCTTTACAAGGTACTGTTGGTTTCTGCTGTACAACAATGTGAATCAGTCAGAAATACACGTATATTCTCTCCCTTTTGAGCTTCCTTCCACCCCCCATCCCATTCCTCTGGGTCATCACAGAGAACCGAGCTGAGCTTCCTATGCTATATAGCTTCCCAGTAGCTATCTGTTTTACACATGGTTGTATATAAATATGTCAAAACTACTCTCTCAATTTGTCCCATCCTCTCCTTCCCTCACTATGTTCACAAACCTGTTCTCTACATCTGTGTCTCTATTTCTTTCCTGCAAATAGGTTTATCTATACCATTTTTCTAACTTCCATATATATGCATTAATATACAATAGTTTTCCTTTCAGACATATTTCACTCTGTTTAACAGAGAGAGAGCCCTTCTATTTCTGAAGACGTGCCAGTAGAAATATCAAGGCAAGAAAAGACAGGAAAATTAGAGAAAGGGTAAAATCAATAGAACTGAACAACAGAAATGAAAGAGATGGAGTCTTTCATAATAACGCCTCGGTTATTATGGAAAGTGTGTTATCAGTGATCAAAATAAAGATGTCAGGAGGGGAAGTCTTGTCTCTGCAATGAGATCGTAGGATGTTTGAGACAGGAAACTGTGCTTCTTCATCACGATATTGAGCACAGTTTGAACATTATTTTAGTTCTAAAGAACTCAAAGTGTCTGTTGAGTAAATAAAGAATAAGGGAGTGAATGAATGAGAAGGAAAAGGCTGCAGAGGGAGGGAAGGAAAGAGAGCAAATTGTAACACAAGGCAAGTGCCCTCTCCTAAGGCTGAGATAGCAGCTGTCTCATGCTGAGAAGGGGGGAGGCAATGGCAGCCCACTCCAGTACTCTTGCCTGGAAAATCCCATGGATGGAGGAGCCTGGTGGGCTGCAGTCCATGGGGTCGCTAAGAGTCAGACATGACTGAGCGACTTCCCTTTCACTTTTCACTTTCATGCATTGGAGAAGGAAACGGCAACCCACTCCAGTGTTCTTGCCTGGAGAATCCCAGGGACGGGGGAGCCTGGTGGGCTGCCATCTATGGGATCGCATGGGGTCGCCCAGAGTCGGACACGACTGAAGCGACTTAGCAGCATGTTATCTATTCCAAAACAAGATGGGATTCTGAACCTTGTGGACATTTGGACCTGATTTTTAAATTAAATAATTAATTTGGCTGTACCAAGTCTTAGTTGTGGCATACAGGAGCTTCAGTTGCAGCATGTGGGATCTAGTTCCCTAACCAGGGATCGAACCCAGGCCCCCTGCATTGGGAGCATGGAGTCTTAGCCACTGGACCACCAGGGAAGTCCTCCATTTGGACATTATTATGCAGAATCTTTTCCAAGAAGTTAGCACTGGTCCTGAGCATCGTTCCCTCCTCCCTCATAGCATCTCCAGAGGTCTGAGATCTAAGAAATACCCAAGGGTGCCATCCAAGGTCATCACTGGCCTTGCTGGTCACAGGTACAGAGGCAGGGGCTAGCCTGAAGCTTAGAGCTAGCCCACAGCGCTGCTCCAGACCTGGCTCCCACACAAAACCAGTCTCCCCCAGAGGGATCAGCCGCCGCCCATCCTGGCTGGTAAGTAAAGTGGTTTCAGACCACCTTGTGCATGGAGTCAGGACACGGAAGGAAATATTTCTTTTCCCTGCAGACGGCTTGTACTTCTGATAAACTGCAGTCCGATTTTATTAATGCCAATGCTGGAGTGTATTTTCTCATGATTAAGCATCTTTTCCTCCCGCCTCTTTAGACTTTTGCTATAAATAGGAGCTTCTTTGTTCTGTCTCCTCTGGGCAATAATTGGAAACATAAAGTTGTGGGGGGGAGTGGAGACACCCTCATGTCTTTCCGAGTCTCTTGATTGTTTCTCCACAAGCAGGCAGTCGTGCAAACAAACAGGCTGCTTTGTTTGTGTTTTCTCCGAAGTCACAATTTCTTCCACTAAATGTTTATACATTCCAGCATCTTGAGGACTTGAGGACCAAGATTGATGGCATTTTAATATTCGTTTGAACATGTGCACTTAATGTGCTTGGTTAATTAGGGTAATTAGTAGTCTTTTCATTCCAAGGCCGTTGTTGAAATTAAATTGGGGCTGTTATTTCTTTTAACGAACTAACTGAAGAATTTTTATTTTGAAAATGAATCAGGACTGGCAGACATGAAGTTCAGCTCTGCAACAGAGGAGGAACGGACAAGGATGCTGGGGGTCTGGGGGGTCTTTGAGGGAGAGTTCCCAGGTTCACTTAAGCCCTCCAGACTCCCATCTGTCAGGAATTACAATTCCCAGGGTAATATGACTTTGCACCCAAACCAGGACACTTTTGAGAATGAAATGGGGCCCCATTGCTGATTTCAACAGGACCACAGCCCTAAACAGTCCCGGATAAGCCAGGACTATGGGCCCCCTACCCCACATATGTATAGCTCTTTACACAGGACATTCACTATTTGACCTCATCTGCTTTCACTGGGAGGGAGGGGTTGTTCCCATTTAACAGATGAAACAACTAAGGCTGCAAAGCTAAACCACTTGCCCCCAGCAGGAGAAGAAACCACGCTCAACTGAGCTCTTCCTTTGAGCCGTATTCTTCGTCCACCTCTCTGACCCACATTCCTTTTGGTCAGTCAGGAATGGCCACCATGTGGGTGGGGTGGGTGGTAGCATGTGAACGTGTGTAGCGAAACTGGGAGATGGATGGGAAGGTGGTGGAAAGAAGAGCCGCATTAAGGAGCTGGCAGGAGGCTCCGGCCAGGAAGACTGGCGGACGGCAGGCTGGGCTTCTGAAAGAGACTGACTTTCTCCAGGAGCCTCAGAGATGGCTACTCTGGGGTTCCAGCCCAGCATCCCACCCCTCGGACATGGATGCGGCTCAGATGAACTCCAGGGCTCCTAGGTGGCCAAGGGAGCTCTAAAGCAATGGCTGTTGTATAAGAATTTTCCAGGAGATAATATTTGGCCAACTCCTGGCCAGGAGGGCTGGCCACATGCAGCTGTGGGCTGTTGCAGTGACTGTATGTCACCCTCCTCGGTGACTCATCAGACAGGCAGCGCTGCTTCTGTCGTGTCAACGTGTTTCTCTCCACCTCCCGTCTCTCCTGCTGCCCTCATCCTTCCCACTTGGCGAAGGCAAACATCCTCTGCTCAGCTTAGCTAATCCCCTCTGATATCAGCATTTCTATCTTTACAATTTGGCGTCCCTGTGAAGTTTCCCTTTGTACATTTCCCCGTTCCTGTATTCCCATCATTCAGGTATCATCACTCAATAACCATTCGACAGCAGTAATGCTTTGCATATGGAAAGAATTGGTTTTTTATTGATGGCAAATGTTGTGATGAACTTTCATGCCCACTTGGAGCCAGAGGAACTTTTTATTGGGTGAACCGCACTAAGATGTGATTCCAAGAAATGTCTTTGGAGTGTGGACTGAGATGTACTTTTGGGAATGAGTCTTGTGGCAGGGGATGGGGGAGGGAGGGCAGCCTTTTCCTTTATTAAACTCTCATCAATCAAAATGTATAATAACAACATTATTAATAACCCCATAGTTGCATTGTGCTTGGTATTTTTTTCAAACACTTCTTTGGAATATTATTACTTCCATGTTACAAGTTAAGCAACATTGTAACAGGATTGACTGGTCAGGTGAGCAAGGAGTTAGCTGATAAGCAGGTCCCTGTCCCATGAGAAAGATACTTTTTAGCAGGTGTGAAATCCATCTTTGGGCACCTCTGAAGATCAGAAGTCCCTTCCAAGTTAAATTCTTCCCAAGATCCCCTTTGCCTGGTCAAAATACAAGATGAAGGCCAACACGCCCAGGCATAGTGCTCATCTCAAGGCTTCCTTTGATGCGGTTTAGCATCCTGACACCTAATCCAGATGCAGTGGGAAACCAAGGCTTCTTTAGCAACATGTGCCAATGGTATATGGTGTGGTCAACAGAATATGAATGTCATGTATTGTTCCCAAACCAGCGCCGTTCTCCACTCGGACTAACAAGAGAATGGTAAGCACTAGATGGTGGTGGTGGAGATACTGGTGTATTCCATCCACACTAGCTAGCTGTCCGATTTGAATGCCAACCCACCACTGCACTCTTCAAAAGCCATCCTTTGCACTGGCCTTGGTTAAATAAGGGAATGAAGGGACTCTATAGGAACTGGGAAGCCATCTGGGGCTACCACTATCACCATTTCATTAATAAGGAAGCGATTGATAAAGCCTAAAGAGTGAGGAGGAACTTGCCATCGTTAGCAGGGCAAGCCAGGGCAGAGTGGTACCAAGGACCCTCATGGAGAATGTGGCTCTTCACTCAGCCTCCCATATAGAACGAGAGACTCTCCTGACTCATCCTTCCTGACTTTTCTTCTCCTTTCTTAGCCCCTTGGCTCCCCACTGTTACTGGTCTGCAGTTGGTACTCAGGGACTCACCAGTTTATCTGAGTTAAGAGGAGGGTATCCTTCTACACGCATGGTTTCCCCCGCCCCACCCCCCATCCCGCATCACTTCCACATCTTTCATTATAAGAGAGCAGAACTCCCAGATCAGCAGGTTGTACTGGAAGCACTTGGAGGTGGTGTGAAGCGGCCAGATGCTGAAACTCAACGGGGTGCATGGTTAGCATCCAGCCGCCACGCCTGGAGGGGCGCCCTTGGGGATCTGTCCGAAGAGGTGGCCCCAGACAGGACAGATCACTCAGGAATGCTCTGAGAGGAAAGGTGCTTTTGTTTCTAGCACCTGCTCCCATCATTCACGGATGTCCCTCAGCAGGTCCTCAGCCTCGCTGCTTGTCTGACCGAATGGCTCATAATGGAACATCCGGACTCCATGGGGCTCAGATCTTGTGTCCTTTCAGACCTGACCCTCCCTGGCTCATGCTTCAGGGGATGTCTTCCTGACTACCCTCGTGGTTTTCTCTAGCTCTTCGTCTGCTCTTTCCGTTTTGCTTGGCTTATGAAGTGTCATTTTTCATTCTAAGCCAACAAGCTGTTCCTACAGCCAGTCTGTTTCAGTCTCAGAGCACCGAGGAGGGGCCCACATCCCAGTTGGCTTCTGCAGACTCTAGGGTGGCAGGAAATCCCATCCAGTGCATCCCAGCCAGTGTATCCAGTACCCTAGTGCATACCTGTGCCATGTGTAGGGCTCTTCACATTTTGCTTGGAAAACAGAGTGATTTATGGGGACTTTTCCTCCTCAATTTCCTCTCAGCACCATCTAATGGTGCTACTACCACCGAGTTAAGGGGGAAACCAAGGCCACCAGCCAGAGCAGTGGTGGCCAGTGAGGCCCTGACTTCACGCCTGTTACAGCCTCTCTGCCCAGTTCCATCTCATCCTCTGTCCTCATAGCATCTGTCGGGCCTTCCTCAATCCACCTTTTCCAGCCTTTTTCCTCTTGGCTTCCTGGCTGAGGGTAACTTAGGGGTTGCTTCCTCAGATACCCATGGCTGTTGCTCTTTACATTTAGGTTATCAAGAATGAAGCACCGATTCTGGGCCAAACACCGTGCTAGACACGTTGCATGCCTTGTGTGCATTATCTCCTGAAATCTGTACCATGATCTTACACAGGACACGTGGGGACTGAACTCAGAGAGGATAACCATTACCCAAAGTCCAGGCAAGATTTAAATCATAGCTTCCTGAGACCTCCCTGGTGGTCCGGTGCTTAAGAATCTCCCTGCCAATGGTTTGATCCCTGGTCTGGGAACTAAGATCCCACATGCCTCAGGACAAAACAGCCCATGTGCCACAACTATTGAGCCCATGCTTTAGGGTCCAGTAAAGTAAATGCTCTGCAGCAAGAGAAGCTATCACAAGGAGAATCCCAGGTGCTACCACTAGAGAGTAGCCCCCGCTTGCCACAGCTAGAGAAAGCCCGCATGCAGCAATGAAGACCTCCATATTTAGCTAATTCTCATCATATTGCTGAAGGTGACAACCGAGGACTCTCCTTTCAAGAACGCAGACCTAGTGACTACGTACAATGGCGACCTGCACACACATTCCAGTGAACAGATGCCACATGGGTGGGGTCACCAAACCTGAAATAGTGAGCCCTCCAACTTTAGCCATGTAGCCCCAAGGCACAAGCCATTCCCAGATGTCGCTTAGAAGCTGCATCTGTGGTTTCTACATGTGCTTAAACATGATAAGTCCAGGACTTCCAGAGATCCCTAAAGAAAAAGTTCCCAAGTATTTTTGCAGAGGCAGAAAGAAAAAGTGCCCTGAGCCAATTCTCACCAGCCCCTGAGAACCAGCTGTGCCCATCACTTCTCAGTTCTGGCTATAGTGACATCACACTGGTGTTTGAACTTGGCCAAAGAGGAAGTATTTACACCACAGAAATTGGCAAACTACACACAGGGCTTTTGGGTTTGCTCTGGGCAAGAGTGATGAAACTGACCAACTTTTGGAAGGACAGGTAGAATAATGAGAAACAATGGAGTAGCCAGTTTACCTATGGTGGGCTTTGAGGGGCTCCCACAAACCCCCACCTGCTCAAGACTCATTTGCCAGGTTGTCCCTCCACCAACAAGCCTGGGTCACTTCTCAAGACCAGACTGCAGAGGCAAGGGCTCTCCTGGAAGTCCTGGTCACTGTGCCCACTTAGGATCCCACTTGTAGTCCAGACTTTACCCCCTGCTCTGCCCTCAAATACAGAGGCCAGCACCCCTTTTACCCCAGGAGGAAGCTGCCACTTGGAAGCACAGGCGTGACTGGCAAGGACCCAAGAGGACCAGAGGTCCATGCTGAGGAGGACAGCATCTAAGTCTGAAGCTTTCTTACTCTCCAGATTCCTAGTTGTGGGAAGGAGCTACAAGAACACTTGGGGAAAGGAAGAAATGACGTTGCAGAGGCAGGAAGCTGGGTTAAAACTGCAGACTCTAAAGTTCCTGCATTTGGGCATTTCCCTTTTTACCCTCCAAGTTCTGGAAAAGAACTGTCCTTTAAAAAACAAATGACTGGAGTGATATTTATTTTTTCATTTAGTTTTTTGGCCATACTGCATGGCATGCAGGATGCTAGTTCCCTGACCCGGGATTGAACCTGTGACCCCTGAAGTGGAAGTGCCGAGCAATGAGCCACCAGAGGAGTCCCAAGAACTGCTCTACTTTGAGAACATCCAGGCAGGTGCGCCGTGGGCCCTCCTCCTTCCTGAGAAGGAGTCCAGGTGCCCCCACACTTGGCTCCACATTTTAGATGAAGCCTCTGAAGGATGAGTGGCAGAAGGGAGTCAGAAAGGAAAATGGGAGAGAGGAAACAGAGGATAGAAGTAAAGCCAGAGGCAGAGGAGGAGCATCAGAGACAGCGCTTTTGCACTGGAAACCAGAACAAGGAAAGAGGAAGAGGGTGGGGCCTGGCAAGGATGAGGATGCAGGCCAATGTCACCATCTTACTTGTTCCTTCCACAAGGCCTTTCTCAGGACAAATCCATTCTGTAGCCAGCAGCTACATGAACCATCCTACAACACCACTTTCAATAGGCCAAAATTTTCAATGGCTTCTTGCGGCCCCAAATTACTAGCTTTGCACCTAAAGTCTCCATTATCTGGTCCCAATCTGCCTTCTCAAACTCATCTCCCACTGAGCTGTTTATAGAGGATTATTCTAAATTATAATCCTCCTTGCCTGCTCCTTGGAAGAAAAGCTATGACCAACCAAGAAAGCATATTAAAAAGAAAAGACATTACTTTGCCGATAAAGGTCCATCTAGTCAAAGCTATGGTTTTTCCAGTAGTCTTGTATGGATGTGAGAGTTGGACTGTGAAGAAAGCTGAGCACCGAAGAATTGATGCTTTTGAACTGTGTTGGAGAAGACTCTTCAGAGTCCCCTGGACTGCATGGAGATCAATCCAGTCCATTCTAAAGGAAATCAGTCCTGAATATTTATTGGAAGGACTGATGATGAAGCTGAAACTCCAATACTTCGGCCACCTGATGAGAAGAACTGACTCCTTAGAAAAGACCCTGATGCTGGGAAAGATTGAAGGCTGGAAGAGAAGGGGACGACAGATGAGATGGTTGGATGGCATCACTGACTCAATGGACATGAGTTTGAGCAAGCTCCAGGAGTTGGTGATGGACAGGGAAGCCTGGCATGCAGTCGATGAGGTCGCAAACAGTCAGACATGACTGAGGACTGAACCAAACTGAGCCGATTCTAAATGAGAAAAGACAAGAGGCACAGACACTAATGCAAAATGTGATCCTTGGTTGAATCCTGGAGTTTTTCTTAAGTAGCTGTAAAGAATATCACTGGGACAATTTGAGAAATTTAATAGCTCACTATTTGTAATATAGTAACATATTTAAATAATATATTTTAATATTTAAATGATCGTATATCATATGATATATGGTCTTCCCTGGTGGCTCAGACAGTAAAGCGTCTGCCTGCAATGCGGGAGACCCGGGTTCAATTCCTGGGTCAGGAAGATCCCCTGGAGAAGGAAATGGCAATCCACTCCAGCACTCTTGCCTGGAAAATCTCATAGACGGAGGAGCCTGATAGGCTACAGTCGATGGGGTCGCAAAGAGTTGAACACGACTGAGAGACTTCACTCACTCACTCATATCATATGATACAATAGGTCAAAGTCTCATGGGTATGATCATTGTATTTTGGAATACACGATGAAATGTTTAGGTATGAAGTATCCTGATATCTGCAACTTGACTTTAAAATGACTGAGAGAAAAACAGAGGGAGTAAATACGGTGAAATATGAATTGATGAACAAACTAAGTGAAGAGTATTTATTGTAAAGTTCTCATTTCTAAAGATTGGAAAATATTTAAAATTAAAAGTTGATTTAAAAAGAAAATACCAAAGCCTAAAGTAGCTCGTGGCCTCTATCCACCATCACCACCAGCTTCTCTGGTCCAAAGTCCATCACAGCCTACGACTGACTGGTGGTCCATGAACTGGGCCTGGCTCCATCTCTTCCATCTCGTGGCTCTCTCACTACTCTCCAAGCTCATAAGCCTTCTCACTGTTTCTAGAGCCAAGCGTGGGTATTATAACTAGAGAAACAGACAACACATGTATTATCTGATAAAGGTCGCCTTGTGCGAGTGCAAGAAGAAAAACAAAGCATGTGCCTGATTCAGGGCCTTTGCACTTATAGCTCCTGTTGCTTGAAACAGTTTCCCCTGGGGTTAGAGCTTAGTCACTCACTTTCTTCAGGATTCTATTCAAGTATGACCTCTTCAGAAAGATCAGTCCTGGCAATCCTATGTGAAACAAAATCCTCACCGACCTCATTATTCTCTATCCCCTTTCTTCATTTCTTGTTTATGCAAAACACTTAGCACAACTTGACATTATGTTATTTATTTTATTTTTCATTTACTGTTTATCTGCCTTTGTCATCTGCAGTGTCTAGAACAGCAGATGACACATATTTTAAACTATATAAAGAAACAAGTGGATAACTGAATTTTTTATATATTAATTTGACACATAAATATGCCCGACTGGGCTTCCCAGGTAGCTCTAGTGGTAAGGAACTTGTCTGCCAATGCAGGAAATGTAAGAAATGGGGGTTAGATCCTTGCATCAGGAAGATTCCCTCGAGGAGGGCATGGTAACCCACTCCGGTATTTCTGCCTGGATAATCCCATGGATGGAGGAGCCTGGTAGGCTGCAGTCCATGGGGTCGCGAAGTCGGACACGACTGAGCGACTTCACTTTCACTTTTCACTTTCATGCATTGGGGAAGGAAATGGCAACCCACTCCAGTGTTCTTGCCTGGAGAATCCCAGGGACGGGGGACCCTGGTGGGCTGCCGTCTATGGGGTCGCACAGAGTCGGACACGACTGAAGTGACTTGGCAGTTAGCAATCCCATGGACCAAGGAGCCTGGAGGGCTACTCTCCATAGCATCACAAAGAGTCCCACTCCAGTATTTCTGCCTGGAGAATCCCATGGACCAAGGAGCCTGGAGAGCTACAGTCCATAGCATTACAAAGAGTCAGACACGACTGAAGCAACTTATCACGAACGCATACCTGACCGCCTATCGTTGTTTACCTTGTCCAAGTATCTTCCATCACACTTAGTTTTGGAAAGTTACCTTTTTGTTAATTGATTCTTTTTGTTTGTTTGTTTCCCAGTTGTCTCAGTGATAGTCAGAGCTTCCCAGGTGACTCGGTGGTAAGGAATCTGCCTGCAGTGCAGGAGACACAGATTTGATCCCTGTGTGTAGAAGATCTCCTGGAGAAGGAAATGGCAACCCACTCCAGTATGCTTGCCTGGGAAATCCCGTGGACAGGGGAGCCTGGTAGGCTACCTTCCATAAGGTCACAAAAGAGTTGGACACAACTTCTCAATTACACAATAACAGTTTTTCATGAGCTTCAGTCTCTTAACTGAAATAAAATAAAACAGAAACCATAAAGCCTACTTCATAGGCATGAGTTGGATTCATGGAGTAAATGAAACAGATGAATGAGACGCAGCGCCTAACACAGTGCCCTCTACAAAGCAGGCTGCAAGCTTTTCAATGGTCCCTTCACCCCAGGCACAGAAGGAGATGGGGGGCAGCACACCAGGTGTCTTGTCCTGGACCACACGGCTGCTGGGCTGCCTGGCCATGAGCGGGGCACCCCCCCTAGCTGCATCCACCTCAAGGTCACCCAGCTGGCATACACCCAGCCCCCCTTCCTCCCTCCATTCAGATCTCCTGAATGCCCTGACCTCACCCAGCACTTTGCTCTGAAGATCTCTGAGGGCTTCAAAGACTCCTCTTCAGATTCAATACAAAGCATGTTCCTTCTGGGTATGTACACAGGTGGGGGCAAGGCTAGAGGGTGGGGCCCAACCATCCCTCAAAATGAAGCCACAACTCCCTGTGCTCTGCTTTTAAGGAGACTTTCCTGCACTACTATTTCCTCTGGGGCTTCCCTGGTGGCTCAGAGGGTAAAGCATCTGCCTGCAATGTGGGAGACCCAAGTTTAATTCCTGCGTTGGGAAGATCCCTGGAGAAGGAAATGGCACCCCACTCCAGTACCCTTGCCAGGAAAATCCCATGGACGGAGGAGCCTGTTAGGCTACAGTCCATAGGGCTGCAAAGAGTCAGACACAACTGAGCGAACTCACTTTTACTTTCACTATTTCCTCTGCTGTCAGTGGAAAAAAACACAAAGTCCAGTTCATCACCACATAGCCTCTGGGGTGAGGGCTTTGGGGTCCACCAGAACGGTCTTACTCTCACGGGTAGAGAATGAAAATGTCCAGTCAACTGCTTAAAAGCCATACTTTCCCCCAAGATTACCCAAGGTAGTCCCATTTTTAATTATTCTGTCTCTGTAATCTTTTAAAATGCCCCAGAGAGCAAGTGTCCAAGTCTCATCTCTTTAAGACTGCCTTTCTTCCCTGAAGCAGCACCAAAATCCTTTGTTAGCTAGTGAGCTCTCATTATTCAGAGCCCAAGATCACCGTTTGTCCATGATGGTTTAAACTCCCTGGGTACCGGGTCTTTGATGCACCTCCCTTGAGAGACAGGATCCCCTCTTCTGGAATCTGGGTGGACTTGGGACTGCGAGGACCAAAGGATACAGTGAAAGTGACACCATGTGATTCTGAGGCCCCAGCATTAAAGGCCGTGCAGCTCCCCCACCCCAGGTTGACTGGACACTTGTTCTCAGGGCCAAGCAAGAACAAGAGAAGTCCAACAACCCTAAGGCCCTCACACCCAGAGGCGGTCCTGGCTCAGACAACCCTTCATCCAGCCCAATCTAGGCAACCAACAAGTGAATGAAGATACCCCTCAGACCTTCACATGTTCCCAGCTGAGGCCACTTGTGTACCATGGAGACAAGCCTGTTCTAATATCTGATCCATGGAATCTGCGAGTGTAATTAAATATCAACCTCCTGCACCACCATATTTTGGGGTGATTTATTGTTCAGTAACAGATGATGAGGCCCAAGTACCATGTCTCTAAACCGGGGATTCTGGAAAACTTAGTTATACAGACTGAATGCCCTAACTCTCAAGGAGGGGATAGGGAAGGTGGGGGAGGTGGCTAGGCAACAAGTCCACTAGGAGCTGTTGATGGAAGAAGAGGCAAAGTCGTATCCACGTAAGAGTTGTCTGGAGTAGAATTAGCAGGAGAGGACAGATAGACAAAAAGAGACATCTTCTCTTTTATTTTATTGTAATTCTGGACTGATCTTTCAATTAATTTTTTTTAATAAAAAGAAATTGATAGAGAAACAAAGACTAACTAATGTGATTTCAATGGATGGCTTTATTCAAAGATTTTCATGTTGCCTGGAAAGAAAGTGAAAGTGAAAGGCGCTCAGTCGTGTCCTACTTTTTGCAACCCCATGGACTATACACAGTCCATGGAATTCTCCAGGCCAGAATACTGGAGTGGGTAGCCTATCCCTTCTCCAGAGGATCTTCCCGACCCAGGAATCAAACTGGGGTCTCCTGCATTGCAGGTGGATTCTTTACCAACCGAGCTTTCAGTGAAGCCCTGTTGCATGGAACTCTGCTCAATGTTATACGCCAGCCTGGATGGGAGGGGGGTTTGAGGGAGAATGGATATGCATCTGATGGCTGAGTCCCTTCACTGCTCACCTGAAACTACCACAATATTGTTAATTGGCTAGACGCCAATCCAAAATGGTTTCGATATTTTAAAATTTTTTAATTAAAATTAAAAAAATAAAATTATAAGATTTTCGTGTTGAAATTTGCCAGTGTTGGAGGTGGTATTTTGTCTCATTTAGTTTCAATGTTTCTGCAGCATTTTATCTTCTGGTTACCCCAATGTTCTTTGGGGTCGTATGGGGCAAGCTACCAAGAATAAAGGCCAAAGTGGCCACTTTAAGTTGCAGTGTGCTATTGCAACTGAAATACCACGTGTCCTTAGAAGGACTCAGATGTCAAGGAGGAGCCTTGGGCTGAGAGGAGGAAATAAGGATGCACCAGTGTGCTGTGTGCATGCGTGCCGAGTCGCTTCAGCCTTGTCCAAGTCTTTGCGACCCCATAGATCACAGCCCGCCAGGCTCCTCTGTTCATGGGATTCTCCAGGCAAGAATACTGAACCGGGTTGCCATTTCTTTCTCCAGGGGATCTTCTCGACCTAGGGATCTAACTCGCATCACCTGTGCCTGCTGCACTGCCTGTGGATTCCTTACCCGTGAGCCACTGCGTAAACCCTAGTGTGATCCTTAAACCTGGGCAAGTCATGTTAACAAGTCCAGGCCTCAGTCTGGTCATTCACAAACTGGACTCAGTGATCCAAGTTCCCTATTCTAACATTTTGGAGAGAGAGAAGTTAATATTTATTTATTCTATGCTAATATTTAATACTTATGCTAGGGCCCTCTGTTTAGGTTATTTTATTTACTCTTCCAAACAAAACAAAAAAATTCCTAAGAACGAGTGTCCCCGTTTTGCCTATTGGGAAACCAAGGCCCAGTGGGATGAAGGTTTCAGTCCCTGGGAGGTGGAGGGATGGAGCTCTAGAGTCAACAGGGCCACCCCTCAGGGACGCCCCCTCCCTTTCTGCCCCCACAGTGGTTCCCACACCTTGCACCCAGAGGCTTCAAGAGCCCTAGTTCTTCAGTTGGTTCTAATCCTCCATAGTTAACAGGGAAGGTTCTACCCACATTCTTTTGTACTGTCATCAGCTACTTAAAGTGGCAAGAAACAATAGCCTCTTTCTCTGCTCTCCTGGAAGGGTGGCTCTTGGACCCTTGCTGAGTCTTTGAGTGACAACCAGGGCAGACTTTCCAGCCTGACTGCCCCCAGGTGCCCTGGCCAAGTCTAGAGGGATCCTGCCACCCAGGTCTTCCCTGCAGAACTGTTAAGTGGCGTGACCTTCTGCTTTCCCCATAAAGAGAGTCCCCCGACCCTAGTATATTTGGCATATGTTTGATCCATTACAGGACTCAGAAAAGCATATCATGACCCTTTTGACAAAATATTAGGGACTCCTCTTGATAAACAAACCCATTCTCTATGGCCAGAATGCCCCTTATCCAGATGCCTCACACCTGAGATCTCTTCTCCCACACCTGTCACTGCTGTCTGGATCCTGAAACAATCACCAAATGCTGACCAAGTCCCACTGCAGTGGACCCTGAGAGGGGTCATTGAGAACTGTAATATCTAAGGATGTAGCTACAGAGGGGTTAAGCTCATAGGCTATGCCTCTCTTGCGATGAAGAGTTGTGGGGTCTACTTCCCTTCCCCTTGACCCAAGGCTGGCCCCTGTGATTGCCTTTGACCAACAGAATGTGGTAGAAGAGTGACCTTGCCCATCTCCTCTTCAAGGTGGACCTTAAGAGAGATGCAGCTTCCACTTTTGTGCCTCTTAGAAGCCCTGACTGGAAGAATTCTGACTACCCTGGGACCACCATGCCATGAGGAAGCTCAAGCTAGCCCTGCCAAACTGCAGGACTGAGCCCTGCCAGCATTCTTGACCCACGGAATCATGAGCAATACAACAGCTATTGTTCTAAACCACTAAACTGTGATGCTGTTGGTTAAGCAGAAACATAGATAACCAAAAGAATGTAAGAGGATTAGAGCACCAAACTCATGGGGTTCAGGCAAGATACGGTGTCACTGAGCCCTTGAGTCAGAATGGCTAGAAGTCTGCACAGAAGCAGACCTGAAGATTTGTAAGAGGAGATGGATTTGGATGCATGCAAGGACGAGGTGTCGGGGAGGAAATTCCACAAGATCCAGCTACTCCACAGGCCTCTGGGAAAATGCTCTGAACACCCACCAGACTCCTCCTTTATTTTCACTTCGACTGCCTGACTGCAGAGAGCAAACCATTAACCCTGGGGCATCAGCCTGAATTTGACCCAAAGAAGGCAAGGCACCCCACTCCAGTACTCTTGCCTGGAAAATCCCATGGATGGAGGAGCCTGGTAGGCTGCAGTCCATAGGGTTGCTAAGAGTCCGACACCACTGAGTGACTTCACTTTCATTTTTCACTTTCATGCGTTGGAGAAGGAAATGGCAACCCACTCCAGTGTTCTTGCCTGGAGAATCCCAGGGATGGGGGAGCCTGGTGGGATGCCGTCTATGGGGGTCGCACAGAGTCAGACACAACTGAAGCGACTTAGCAGCAGCAGCAGCAGCCCATTATAAGTAGGAGATTTCTCCAGAGTCCTGTTTTATCTCTCCAACTCCTATGAATTTCATATTGCATTCCATACTTTATTCATCTATATCTTAACATTAAAAAATGTTTGAAATTTCTTAGCAGTTAAGTTACCTCAACCACTTCAAGGAAAATAGATACTCCAGGAAAAGGGGTCACAGTGAGATAGACTGTGTAGACCCAAAACACACGTGCACCCTGAGCAGGGGCATCAGGCTCACTCCCACTCTGCAGCCAAAGACTTTGGGATTTTCCTTTCAAGATCCAGTCACACATCCTTAGCAGCCATATCTAGCCTCTGGCATCCCCCCATCCTGTCTCATTCCCAGCTTGAAGCTCACCCTAGGTTCACAAGGGGCCCAGCTCAGGAAAGAACCCGCCAACTCCCTCCAGATGTGGATTAAAAATTACTGTCACCCAACACTTTTGTTCTTCTATCTCTGATCCAGGTTCCAGGTCAGCCACCAGTAAAGTGTTTGCAAAGCAACCTGAGGTGATTCTCAGCCTTTCCAACACACTCAAATGCTCCCCCAAACTTCTTTTTCTTAGAGAATTCACACACACACACACACACACACACACACACACACACACACACACATTCATATCTACAGCCTGTGTAGATACGTTGACACTTGGAAGCAATAGAGAGGAAAGCTTTTATTATTGTTTGCCATTTGAAAATGATTACCCAGCAGGATGATGTGTATTGAAGGAGACAACTCGCAGTTAGCATCCCGGGGAGCACTCCCTCCCTAACCTGGGTGAGCCTGCACCACCTCCCGGCTTCTCCACTGGGGACTGCCTGGTGCCAGACTTGGATGCCGACCAACACAAATTAAAGGAATAAACGGCCTCCTAGATGGGACGCGGGATGCGAGAGAGTGAGAATGCTGAGAATTTTAAAGGGCTCATCACCTCAGTAGGAGACAAAAAAATAAGCCTCAGAAGGAGCAGCTACCCCAACAGATGGTCACCTTCTCCAGTTCAGAACGTCTCTGGTTCCAGGTTACCCAGTGATTACAGAGGCAATCTCCCCTGTGCCCACATCCCTCCTGCCCGCTTTCCCCCTGCCCTGCCCTGCCCAGGGCCTCCAGTCTTCCCTACAGCAAATCCTCTCTCCTCTTGGGTCCTTTCTGGAAATACAGTCAAGCCTTGTTTAAATCATGAGGCTCTAAGACAGCACTCTGTGCAAGAACACAGCTAACCAGCTTGTGTTCAAAAGTGGACCTAGAGGTGGCCCGGGTTTAATGGTATCTGTTTGGGGTGATGGGAATGCAGCAGTCTTACAATGTGGAGAGTGGACTAAACGCCCCTGAATGTTCCCTTTAAAAATGGTTCATTCGGGCCCTTCCCTGGTGGCCCAGTGGTTAAGAATCCATCTGCCAATGCAAAAGACATGGGTTTGAGCCCTGGTCCAGGAAGATCCCACATGCCAAAGGGCAACTAAGCCTCCACACCGCAACTACTGAACTCCCCATGTCACAACTAGAGAGTCATGCATCACAATGAAAGATCCCGTATGACACATTTGCACACTGCAACTAAGACCCAACACGGCCAGATAAATACATATTTTTTACAGAAAGATTCATTTTATGTCATGTGAATTTCACCCCAAGTTGGAAAAAAAATGATCTCACAAGAAAAAAGTAAATCCTTCTAGAATTCTACTAACTAGCCCATATTCAACATTATATGATTGTTCCTAGTTCCTTGCGGGACAGGACTTGAGAGGCTCCTAGGACAGAGAGAAAGCAGAATCAGCGAGCTGCCCAGTAGGCTAAAATTAACCGACCCTCCATGATCTGGATTTGGCAAGTGGCTAAACTTCTCTCCTGATCCTCCTTTGTAAGCTCAAACGTGTCTTATGAGCCTCTTGAGAGGAGCTCATAAAAGCAATGATAGACTCAGGCCAAATCTTGGGGGGGCAGGCTGTATGTTTGACCTCCTAATAACTTAATTTCTTTCTCAGCCCCCAGCCAGCCATCTCCAAGAAGCCCCCACATCGGGCAATGCAGAATTTTTCTTTATATATGATTTTAATCTTCAACAGCTCTGGCTGGTTCAACATAAAGAGAAGGGAAGATACTGGGAGTGTGTCTCCTACAAATTTTAAAAAAGAAAATGAAAGCAGTCTTGTATTCCAACAAGTCCTTGTGATACTCAGAAAAGAACCCTTCTGGTCAAAGAATATTTTATTTCGTGTGTCTATATAAATAGGCTTTTTTTTTTTAATAGAAAGCACATCACTAGAGTCTAAAACAAACGTGGTTTTGATTGAACCAGACTTACATTTATATCTGAAGCTTGTTGGCTAACAATAGAACTGGTTTTCCCATTTGCCAACATCAATGTTGACCTGTTTTCACCTACATTTTATAGACGTCAGGAAAAGAAACTGCGCTAGTCAGGGGCGTACCCTGGCCTTTCTCAGCCACACTCACTTGTATTTTTTGCAGCTCCTTTAAATTCCCCTTGTCACAAAAACTAACAATAAGGTCAAGTATTTCAGAAAGAAATATTGAATTATTATCCAACTTTGTCAAACAGCCAAGAGCCTACGAAAGCTAACCACGAACTGCAGAAGGGCGGATTAACCTCAGGCCTCCCAGCCCTGCCTCCATTGCTCGGGGAAGGATTTTTGGCACTAGGGGGGCACCAGGAGTGTTGGGGGGAATGGGAGCTGGACGGCTCACAATCACGTCCCAGCGTCCATCCCTGGGGAGTGTCTTGTTGCTCTCGTTTGCTGCTGCAAAAGAGCCAGCTTTGATTTTTCTTGGAGAAGGTTCCAGGCACCCTAACATCTCAGTCATGCCAACACCACGAGGCTGCCCAGCTCTCCTGATCCCCTGGCCGTATCCCTGTCCATCAAGGCTAATTTCTATGACAACATAAACTTCACTGTGTCGCCAATAAACTCAAACCCAATGGAACTTGATGCAGCCAGGACGGAGAATGACAGACGGGCAAGATGTCAGGGCTGGAAATAGAACTCGTTCCGCCAGCCAGTGGTTTGGGAGGGGTACAGAAGGATTTATGTGTGTGTGCATGTGTTTTATTTGCTCTAATAAGTCTAATAAAGTTCCATTAATCAATAAACCGCCTCTTGCAGAGACAGGAATAAAATGCAAGGCCCCCTGATGTGAGCTTCAGGTAGAACCAGGACTCTCTCCCTCATTTTCACTCCAGCCCACAGTGGCTAAGAACACGGGTCCCCTATCACCTCACGGCATCTGGGCAGGGTTCTGAGGCAAGAGGGAGAGAGAAAGAAGAATGAGGGTTGGCTTTCAACGGGGCAAGGCAGGGATTAGCCTGTAGGAAGGCAGCAGCTCCAGGAGATGTCAAAAAAACCATCCCAAGCAACTTTTCTGCCCTTTGAGCTGGGTATGTGACTTTGGAAGTGAGGTTTCAGTGGTTCCAAAAAAAACCCTTCTTGAAATGCAAATACATTGGCTCCTTAAAGGTGAGTGTCGGGACATTTTCGTCTTATAAAAGAAGAGGTCCACAGTGCAGGGGTAAATGGTGTGGGCTCACGGAGAGACACAGGGTCCATGGGGGTCCTTCAGGGGCATGGCAGGCCTCCAAAGGAGGGATCTGCAGGGGTGGGTAGAGAAGATCCCCAAATCCTGCTTTAAAGTTTTACATAGGGTCAGTCGTGAGCATAACTCGCATGACATTCTTTGAATAGGTCTCATCCAGGGCATAAACGTGTCCCAACCCTTTATACTTGTCACTCTGCTGAACGCTGAAAGATCTCAGCCGGATCATCTCTCACTTTCTCATCAAGACTCCAGTCTAGGACTTCCCTGGTGGTCTAGTGGTTAAGACTCTGTGCTTCCAATGGAGGGGGCCCAGGTTCAATCACTGGTTGGGGAACTAAAATTCTTCATGCCCTGGCATGGCCCCAAAAGTAAAAGACTTCAATCCACTTGGTAGCAGAGGTTGAACAATCAATTTTATCTGAGCAATCAGATAAAATATATCTACACTTTGTCCTGAAATTTTGATATTTTGTGCTGTCATCCCTCAACGTTTCTTATAGTGGTGTTTCTTTAGTTAAACATTAAGATGGCACATTTTTATCTTCATGCTGTATATTTTGATAACATGGATCTTTAATTATTCTGATATTGAACATGGTTTCTGAAGTGAGACTCATATCACACAGAGATTCTGATTCTGCTCACCCAACTCCCTCACTCTAAAGCCTCTGAGAAGTCCTCTTTCCTGTCTTATTTATGGGTAGGTGATCTGGAACACTACAGAACGCCACAAGCCTGGGATGGCCATATCACTCTCTTTTTCCTTCTGGAGAGCTGTGGGGGCCTGCCTGCTCCCGGGTACCACACTGCAAGGTGGACATGGGGCTTACACTCAAGCTCGGCGGCAGACCCAGAACAGCAAGGAATTGAATACTCATTCTTCCAGATCCAGCTCAAGTGTCATCTTCCTATCGCTCCCAGGGGCTGCTGCCTGTATGGGGTTCCTCTACCCTTGGTTCTCTACCATTGAGAAGGGGACGACAGAGGAGGAGATGGTTGCATGGCATCACCGACTCAATGGACATGAGTTTGAGCAAACTCTGGGAGATAGTGAAGGACAGGGAAGCTTAGTGAGTGAAAGTTGCTCAGTCGTGTCCGACTCTTTGCAACCCCAAGGATTATACAGTCCATGGAAATCTCCAGACCAGAATACTGGAGTGGGGAGACTTTCCCTTCTCCAGGGGATCTTCCCAACCCAGGGATCAAACCCAGGTCTCCCACGTTGCAGGCAGATTCTTTACCAGCCGAGCCACAGGGAAGCCCAAGAATACTGGAGTGGGTAGCCTACCCCTTCTCCAGCAGATCTTCCCAACCCAGAAATCGAACCAGGGTCTCCTGCATTGCAGGCGGATTCTTTACCAGTTGAGATATCAGGGAAGTCCAATAGGGCCTGGTGTGCTGCAGTTCATGGGGTTGCAAAGATCTGGACACAACTTAGCAACCAAACAGCAACAACCCTTGGTTCACAGCTCACCTGTGGCACTGCTGTGCCGCGCTGTCACTTACAAGCTTACTTCTCTGTCTCTCTGAGGAGATGGTGAGTTTTCTGAGGGCACAGAGTATGTCTCATTCACTGTCATTTCCATCATTTCTAGTGAGTGTTCAATCAGTGTTTATTGAATGAATGGCCCTTGCCTCCAGGCCACATGAGAGTCTGGGGTTGTGAAGCAAAATAATAACAACTGTTCTCTCAAGCAAGGGATAGGGCAAAGCTACAGATTTTCCCTCTTCTTAGCCCTCCACTTCCTTCTGCCCTGTAAATGGCTTTGCACTTGTGTCTCACAATCACGAGACATAATAAGGCAGTGCCTATCATTGAACAAGCATTAGATGATTAATCACATTCCAAGTTTTGTCTAATAACACTACACCTGGTACCTGTGTCTGCCATCCTTGCACCACTAGCATGGTTTTCTGGTTACATCTTTAAAATTGAAGATATGTGTTGGTTGTAATGTAACTCAGATAGTAAGCAGATAAAAGGTAAAACTGAGATGAAATATCTGTCTTTTTTCAAGATTAGCTAACTTCTTTAGATGGCTAGGATATCATGTGAATGAAATCCAGAGTGTGGCCTCCTCTCTATAGTCAGAGCATGAAACAGCAAATAGAAAGACCTTGGATCACAGCAAGGTCATGACATCTACCTTTAGTACTGAGGACAAGGGGACCTCTTGTCCACTAAGGGACAATCAGTTTGAAGCATGTTGCCAACAGACAGATCATCTTTGTTCAGGAAAGAATGACATTCATCCTCTTACACCAAATTTCTCACTAGGTCAGACCTGGTATCTTTACCTATGATTTTAATGAAGTCATGTATAATGAGTCTTTCTCAATAAGGTTAGCTGGAAAAGATCCTGATGCTGGGAAAGACTGAAGGCATAAGAAGAGGGTGGCAGAGAATGAGACGGTTAGATAGGATCACGGACTCAATGGACATGAATTTGAGCAATCTCTAGGGGATAGTGACGGACAGGGGAGAGTGGCATGCTGCAGTCCATGTGGTCACAAAGAGTTGGACACTACTTAGCGACTGAACAACAGCTGGAGTATGGTATGGAATTTGTATGTTGTAAATTAATTCACATGTGTGTAAGAAATTTTTAACAAAATTAGTTTAAGTTAATAACAAATGGAAACAGGTTCATAAAAAGTAGAAAAGTAAACAAATGCTTAATGAAAGGATAACGCAGAAGATGCTACTCTAATAAAGGAAGGAAATGCCCCTTCCAGCCAATGAGCTTGAGAACTGCTCGGAAATAGATTCCAACCCTTGACGTCCCCTCATCCATCTACAGCGTGATTCTGCAAAAGTGATTTGACCTCTCTGGGATTTCATTTCCTAATCCTCTACAAAAGGGCCACTTTGGCCAATTCTGTGAGGAACAGTGGACCTCGTTATCTCGCTTAATGCTAGGCAGACTCTAGCTGCCTCTTAAAACTCCCCACAATTTCTCCATTCTGAAAACCACTCCAAATCTATAGGTAAGAGTTGCTGCATGGAACCTTAGCAGACCATCTGGAAGGTAATATATCACTGCCTACACTTCAGGAGAAGGTCAAGAGAGGTTAAGTGGCTTGTTCAAGGTCACACGTTTGGTTAGTAGGGATCTGGAACTCAGATCTTTTTTGCCACTTACTGCTTTCCCCTTTCTTTTGTTTTTATTATTATTATTTATTCATTTGGCTGTGCTGCAGGGCACATGGGATCTTAGTTCCCTGACCAGGGATTGAACCGGTGTCCCTTGCTGTGGAAGTGCAGAATCCAGACCACTGGACTACGAGGGAAGTCCCTCCACTTCCCCCTTTCAATACATTGCTCCACCCCTTCATGCAGCTGCATGGCTGTGACAATAGGAAAGAGAAAATGGAAGAGCTCTTTTTCAACACCAACTCTCCCATATATTATGGTGGAAATGAAAGGCTTGTATGACTAAATATAGATGTCGAGTATCTTACAAATACTTGAGTATTTTAGGAAGCGGGAAATGAAACTGGCTGTAAGCAGAAATCAAAACTATCTAAATTCTCTCTAGAAACGAATCTTAAACGTTTGAATCTCTGTTTTCGGCAACCTGAAACATTCATGAATTTGCTTAGAGAATGGCATGACAAACATCTCTTATTGGGATGGATGAATTGAACAGAGATGCTTGCCAACATGCTTTTTAATGGTGGTGAGCCTTCCACTATATTGCTCTGCTTATAGTAGGTGTTCAATAAATATTTCCAGAAAGAAAAAAGAAAATAAGGCAGAGAATGAAAGGGAAAGAGGTCATTCTATTCTCGGAGATTTCGGGAAAATGGGTATTAATTCCATATAAAATAGATGTAAGGAAATATTCTGTAAAATGCTTTAAGACAGTGGGAGAGAAACCTACTTATTCAGTTAAAGAGATTTAGATGATTTAGGGCAGAAAACACTGACATTCCATTCCCAGGCTCCTCCAGGCCCCTGTACAAGTACACAAAGCCATGTACACATCAGGTATCCCAACTCAGACCTCGGGCCTCCAAGATCAGTTCTGCCTCTTAGTGATGCTAGTTCAGAAATGGGGAACCTGGGTGCTGCTCCTTTGTCAGGTGGCAAGAAGGACCCCAGAGCCACTCTTGGAAAGGCAAGAGTTGAAGTTGATGGGAATTTCTTGGTCTGGGCCTTTCTCTTGTTAAATGAGTGCAATGCTGCCAAATTAGGTTCACTGATACCTTTTTCAGCAGCAACATCAACATGAAACTCAACACACCTAAATGGAAGACCTTGGAAGAGATCACAGATTGAGGGTTGAGGTTGGGGCAGAGTCGATATTTCTGTTTTGAATGTGCCCGTGCATTTTAAATTTGTCCTTTATGCTAAGTGATGTCTCTGAGTTCCTCTAGGGAAGAGGCTATGATAAGCCAATTGCCAAAGTTAGCCATGATGTTCAGTAGAAAATTAGTCTATAAAATAAGCTAAAAAAGACTACTTTGAAAGAGCAACATTTTTTAAATGTCCAAAGAATATTTTTAAAAAAGCATTCCACTTGGGGCTCCAGCTGTATTGAGAGTCAAACTATTTGGAATCTTTATAGACACATTTTAACAGAATCAATTTAGTCATTAGGCATAACAATAACGCTTGTGCATGCTCAGTTGCTTCAGCCACGTCTGACTCTTTGCAACCCCGTGGACTGTAGCCCACCACGCTCCTCTGTCTGTGGGATTATCCAGGCAAAACTACTGGAGTGGATTGCCATGTCCTACTCCAGGGGATCTTCCCAACCCAGGGATCAAATCCTCATCTCTTGCATTGCAGGTGGATTCTTTACCCACTGAGCCATACAGAATCTGCTTGCCAGTACAGGAGGCATAAAAGGTGTAGTTTCGATCCCTGGGTCAGGAAGATCCCCTGGAGTAGGAAAAGGCAACCCACTTCAGTATTCCCACATGTAAAATTCCATGGACAGAGGAGCCTGGAGGGCTATAGTCTATGGGGTCACAAGAGTAACTCTAATAGAATCCATCTGTTTTATATTTATTATGCTACAGACACTTTGCTAGGCTTCCTCATATCTCATTAAGTCATTGACTTTCTCCACTGATGATAAAGGAGAGTGTGTCTAAAATTTTAGCTTAGGGACACAGTCTTTAGAATCATACAGATCTAGGCTTGAGTCTTAATGGCTGTGTCACTTGGGCAAGTCTAAACCTGTTTCCTCATCAGTAAAATGGGGATAAAAACAGTACTATCTTCTTCCTATGTTGCTGGGAAGATTGAGATAGTCTCATGAGACATTCAGCCAAGTGCCAAGGGCACAGTCAAGTGTGCGATGAAAATTAAATCTTGTAAGTATTCTTATTTGAACAGGTTATCAATACCAAATATGACTTTTCCCCAAGAGGAAATTAAAACAATGGCCTTCAGTGCCATCCCAAGAGGTGAAAGAGGTAAATCATCCTCTGTCTCCATTGCCTTCTCCCTGGAATGGTCATGCTAGTGAGGTCTGGGCCTAACAAACTGCAGAGACAGCAATGGAGGAAGAAAACAGTGAGAAAATAGTAGCTAGGGTGTCCTGTCGCATTGCAGGGGAGGGAGCAGCAATCAGGAGAAGGAAGTACCAGGGCTTAGGAGGAGAAGGCAATGGCAACCCACTCCAGTACTCTTGCCTGGAAAATCCCATGGACGGAGGAGCCTGGTAGGCTGCAGTCCACGGGGTCGCACAGAGTCGGACATGACTGAAGCGACTTAGCAGCACCAGGGCTTAGGAGGACAATGGGGACAAAGAAGAAAAGCTGTAAGGAGGACTTCGTTGGTGTTGTTCAGTGGCTCAGTCATGTCTGACTCTTTGCCACTCCATGGACTGTAGTCCGCCAGGCTCCTCTGTCCATGGAATTCTCCCGGCAAGGATACTGGAGTGGGTAGCCATTCCCTTCTCCAGGGGATCTTCCCGAGCCAGGGATTGAACCTGTATCTCCTGCATTGGCAGGCGGATTCTCTACCACTGAGCCACCAGGGAAGCCCCAGGAGAACTCTGGGGACCTGATTACCAGTATGAACCTCTCTACCTGCTCCTAACATCCATTCCTTCTCTCACTGCTGGAGACTTTGGGCACAAAGCCCCAAGGAGAGACAGTAAGGGAGCACCAGGCACCCTTGCTCTCTGGGAAGAACTCCTGGGTGGCGAGAGCCGGCCTCAGTGTGCAGCCGGGTCAGTGTCTGCTGTGGTCAGCCCAGCCCTGCAGAGCACCACAGCAGCTCTGGCAGCTCCCTGGGAAAGAAGAAAGCAGCATCTTCCATGTGTGGCAGACCCCAAAACAAAATAAGAACTGCGAGATTTGATGGACTCTGACAGGGGGAAGAAGAGAGCGAAAAAGATGGAACAAAGATGCCATTTTATAATCGTTGGCTCAGGTTCAGGATTTCACTATTTTCTATGGCAAGGAGCAAGTAAAAAAAAAAAAAAAATCCCTCCTGTTGATGAGTTTCGTGTTTTTTTATTTTACAGTCAGTGAAAGCCGGAGGGCACGGGGCTTCCGATTTTTCCCTCTCGGGGACCTGGGAGCTGGTGCTCTGGAGAACTCAGGGAAGGGCAGGATGGCCAGGAGACAGCAAGGCCCCCAGCAGGCAGCACGAGTGGAGGAGGCACCGGGGCAGGAGGACACACTGTGTTTTCAACTCAGATTCTGTGATCTTTCTGCCAAACGGGGGTTTACAAAGCGAAAACCTCCAGAGCATTCTCATACTTTCTGGCTTATTCGCCTGGTGTTCATCTTAACAGGAATCAGCTGCTTGCCTTCTCACTTCTCCAGCATGTTGCCGGGGAGAATTTAGCATCTGGTCTGGCTATTATTAAAAACAAGAACATCCTGCTCCCTTGGGAGAACAGCACCACTGGCAAGAAATGGACAGAGATATTTGCATTCAGGATTCCAGAGCTGGTTTCGGTTCAATATCTGCTCTCCCCCCCCCCCCCCCCCCGCCACCCCCAACCCAGGCTTTCATTTTGAAATTTCCCCATGCATCTGTCATCCGCATCGTGGTCTCCTCTTGCCCGAAACAGAGAGACAGAGCGTAATTTTTCCTTTCACTGGGAGGCAAGAATTGCTGGAGTTGTTCAAATACTGCCCGGCTCCTTCAGTGTGATAAAGTTGAACTACCAGAGGAAAAAAATTTTTTTTTTTTACAACTGCGGAAATGAAAAAGTAAACAAGACTGGGGCTGCATGGGTATTCAGACTCCAGCTTTTTTGTTGTTGTTTTCATCTTTTGCTTTTTATTTTAAGCATTGGGCTAGAAGCCTGAAGGAACCATATAATATGAAAAACCCTGAGAGGTTTTATTAGCCAATAAAAAAAAAAAAAAAAACTGAGTTCCTATTAACCACTTAACTCCTTGCTAAAGTTCCGCCTTGCATCCCTCTTGGATCCTTCCCTCCCTTGGATGCTCGAGAAGAGTGAAAGTCAGTCCAGAAGTCTCTCCTAAATGGTTTGAGTTCCCAGTGTGCCCCAGAAGTTGCGGTAGAGAATTACAGTCAGTAATAATCTCTGCCTTTCTCATCTGTAGAACCACTAATAAGATCTTGATAAGAAGTTGGATTTTCTGCACCCACATAGCCACACCCAGAAAGACTCTCTGGGCACATGGCTAAAAAGGAGAAAGGTCATTGTGATGTTCAAGATTTCAAAATTAAATGACTGTGAAGGAAAAAGAGAATGGGGTCAAGACATTACTGGAGTCTTATCACAAGTCCCACAAAAGGTTCCTCTCGTTTTAGGGCAGAAGAATAGAGAGAAACTCACAGAGAAACAGAAAGTGAAACTGGCTAGAGTTGCTGCACTGTCAAAGATGGAAGCAGTTATTAAATAATGATCTAATTTAAGAAGGAAAATGCCCAAGGAGATTTAAATCATAAAGCCATCGTATCAAGGCTCTCATGATTACACACATCACATGGTTTTGTGTGTCGGCCTTTTGCTATTTTTAAATAATACATTTGCACTTTTTACACCAAAGCATCCTCTGATTGTGTTTTGGGAGTTGCTGGTACCCTCATCTCTCAAAACCCTGCTCCGGCTCTGCCACTGTGTCCTATATCTCCTGACTCCGTGGATCCCACTCCATCTTCCTCCCTGCACTGGTTTACCTCTGGGACTTTGGCTTCTCAGAGAGAAATGCCGTAAGGCAGTAGGAGAACAGGGCCACAGGAGACCTGGCTGCAACTGTGTGTTCTGACCTCTTCTGCGTGGTGAAGACAAAACTAGTTCTTGAGGGGCTTGTGTGGAAGTTCTTTAGCTTGTCCCTGGCCCTCCCCAGCCCCCATTTTTTTCTAGCATTCTGCTAGATGGTCTTGGTTTCTCCATAAGGATGGTATCTCGGGGTGGGGGCGGGTGCAGGGGGGCAGGGGCGGTATTCCTCCCTTCCTATTGGCTGTGGAGTGACACAGAACTGGGAACAAAGCATGGCAATCACGAAGTGAGCTAGCTTTGTGATGCTAAGACATAAAGTAGGTTTTTCAGAAAACCCCACCGAGTGGTCAGACATCATCGCAACAAGATCGTAAAAAAAAATAAATAAATACGGTAAGTTTTAGTAAACGTTCAGTGGGTTTCTAGAAATTTGATCTTTCTGCTTTCCAACTGGTTGAGCATGTCTGTCAGGACAGCAGGGCCGGCTGAATCATGGAACGCTTGTGAATAAAAATGCTTTACAAAAATGAATAATAGCCCTTCTTAGTCGTCCACATCACTGTGCTTCTCACATCTCAGGGAGGCGGCCGGTGTCCCCGGTCCCTTCTAAATAACCTATTTGAGGAAGAATAATTGCTTGCGGGAGGAAGGTGTGCCTTTTTTTTTTTTTTTTTTTTTTTGCAGAGTTTGCAGGAGCAAGAACATCTGAGGCAAATAAATGCTGTGTCAAGGGGCATCTGTGTGTGCACCGAGCCTCATCTTTCCCTGAGAGATTGCTCTGGCACCTCTTTCCATCCCTTCCCCCTTCTCCTTCCCTCTCCCTCCCTTCAGGCGTGCATGTACCCATCATATACACACACACACACACACAAATACACACAGACACACACCCCACTTAGTGTATTACCCTTTACATCTGCAGTGGATCCTAGGCTAAATTTTGATGAATTTTTTTTTAATTTAATTTTCAAAGCCTCGCAATTGAATGGCTACTGCAATGAAGCCCTGGGGCAACTACAAAAAAAGGTGCTTGTCTTTGCTCAGAGCTCATAATTTAAATAAGGACCTATCCATGTATTGGTTACTACCTGGCCTTCCTTCAGCATCGTCTCCAGGCCCGAGGAGAGAGCCCAGGAAGGAAGAGCAGAGGTCCGGTGGAGAAGGGATAGAAGTGGCCAGGTCACCCAGGGCGAGGGAGAAGCCAGCTGCCCTGCTATCCCACATTCTCTGCACCAACCCCCGGAGAGCTCAGGCGGTGCAGACCTTCCCATGAAGGCATCCTTCCCAGGCCTTCTCAGCTGACTTGAGGAGCTAATGCATGAGTCTGCCTGGGGTCTCACAGGGAAGCTGGCCTGCGCTCACTGAGACAGAGGTGGTCAGTTGACTTCCCCCAGAAAAACTCAGAGACTACAAAATAGCAATCTTATCACAAACCACCCCACAACCAATAAAAAACAAAACAAAACAAAACCCTTGTTTCCTAGGGCAAGTCTCTAAACTAGCTTTAAATGATTGTGACAGACACTGAAACTGGATTGCACCCCCATTAACCTGATCATCTAGGTAGGGTTGTTTGCTTACATCAGACCAGCCGGTACCTCCATTTCTACCCTGGCTCTCGGCTGGGTCAGTGCAATTAACCACCCGCTTCCAAAGGGGTTGAAAAGTCAGCTTGCAAAGATCTGCGGGCCCTGCCCTCCCAGTGAACGAGGAGTGCTTCCTCTACCTCCTTTCTGGCCTTTCCAGACTGTTCTCAAATCCCATAAATATAAACATGTGGCTCTTCAACCGCATCTGCAGATAATAACTTCAGGGGGCTTCCTGTTTACATGGCAATACCCATTTCCCAGCCAAATAAACTCTGCGACAGAGAGCTGAGGTGTTTATGGGGCTGGTCTCGGCTGGGATTGAGTTAACAGGAAACACCCACTCTCTAAGAAATGTCTGATGATTCAATATTTGGGGGGCAGGGGGCACGAAGGGTCAAAAACACTGGAGAAATTGCTTTCTTCTTCCGCCGGTCGTTTCCAGTGAGAAACAGACAGCCCAATGAACACAGCCAAGCTGGACAGTCCTAGCAAAGCCCCACAGCTGTGCTGATCAAGGGCTACGCGGCCCGTGAAGCGGGGAGGAGGGAGGCAGTGCAGAAGGGAGAGCCAGAAGCCGTCTCCTGACACATGCAGACCTCAGGGTGCCATCAGGTGAGGTGGTGAGAGAGGGTGATGGGCATGCCTCCCTGGGAAGTCCCTAGGTGTCCTGCCTGATTCTTCTGTTCGAATGAGCAATGTCTTCTTACACTGGTTCTGCACAGAATGCCTAAGAAGTTAGAGCCTTTGGCCCAATGGTTCTCAATCAGGGCAATTTTGCACCCCACCCCGGCCCCGCCCCACCCAGGGGACATCTGACAATGTCTGGAGACGTTTTTCACCGTCAGGACTGGGTAGCTGCTCGTGGTAAATGGCCGGTAGAAGCCAGGGATGCTGCTAAACATCCTTCATTGCACAGAACAGCTCCCTGCACACACGCCAAAGAATTATGCAGCCTGAAATGTCAACAGCACCAAAGTCTAGCTCAGCACCTTTCCATAAACCAAGAAGCTGAGACCCCCGAGGAGGACAGTGATGCACCCTAAAGCCTGCTGCCACTGGACAAAGGCTGGAATGGCCAAGAGAGCCACCATGCCCACCTCCCATGCAATGCCTTTTAAAGTCACACAGATGTTTAACTTACAAGAATAAATAAATATGCATCCTCAAAGAGCTGCAAACAAGTTCCCCGGCCTAAGCTCACCCCAAGTGCTTTTAGGATGTCTCCTAGGCTTAGAAATGAGCGGTTGCTAAGCTCTTTTAGAAAACAGAGCCAAAGAGGCAAGAACGAGCAGATCTGAAAGGCAGCCTCTAATTCATAGCTTGACGTGGGCCCCCAGCCAGTGGTCATGCTCGTAGGTACTGAGGTTTCCCTGTCTCTCCCTGAAAGTGTGATAAGCCAAGGCATACAGACAGCACAGGACAGAAAGAAAGCAACCACACTAACCCAGGCCCTCGACCTTCTTGCAGAGGAGGGACTTACCAAAAATAAACAGTGGCCCAGAATAAAAGTCTCCAAACTAGAGTTAAGGTCACTACTAGTAGAATTTTTCTGAGGCTAGAGTTCCCCAGGCCAAGGTCCATTTTTACTCATCCTGGTCTTTGGTTGACTTTCTTTTTAGGAACCCCAAAGAGACGTGACGAGGAAAACAGATCGCCCTCCTATGGTTGGGTGGCTTTTGTGATTACAGTCAAGGGTTCACTGCTGGCCCTATATATGTGCCTGGAGATGAGAATCATGGAACCATCGAGGTTGCTCTCTTTCCACCCTGACTGGTCCCCTGGTTGGAATAAGGGGCTTTACCCAAGAGTGGGGTGAGCACTCCTCCTTCAGACAACAGTCTGATAAGGAAGTGAGTGCACTCCTAGATTCTTCACCCACCCATTTCTGTGTCAATCGCTCAGTTGTGTCCAACTCTGTGACTTTATAGACTATAGCTTGCCAGGCTCTTCTATCCATGGGATTCTCCAGGCAAGAATACTGGAGTGGGTAGCCATTCCCTTCTCCAGAGGATCTTCCCGACCCAGGGATCAAACCTAGGTCCAAAGCAGAATCCAGTGCTTACCAAGATGCTTTTCCTGTCACCAATAACATAGGATCTCTGCTCTCATCCAGCCCTGGCAAGTCCTATGACCAATAAGTGCCCAGGTGTAGACAGGAGCAGGCGTCAGACAAGAGAAGAAGCCGCAGATGAGAAAAAACCCAGTGTACACACATAACAAAACCAAAAAAGCCATTTTATTGAAAATTCAATTCAAACTTCAAATTAATATTACAATCATGAGAAAAATGCCAAATAATTCAATTTACAGTTGCAACATACAATACAAATAGTCCCTTTGAAGTTAAGAGTAAACTCATCCACAATCATGACCTGTGGCACAAAGCAGAATTTGTACAATACGTGCACGAAAGCAAGTCTTGGGCAACAGCGATTGGAAAAAAAAATAAAAATTGAAAGCTTGTATTTACACAAAATGCTACAAATATTTTTGTTCCACAGAAATCTAAGAATGGTAAAGCATATCCAAAAGAAATGGAATTTTATTCAGAATACCTAAGAAATGACTGTACGTTATGGTTTTGGCTGATAATATTTCAAAGTACTGCATGAAAAGGCAAACAGTTATTTGTAAACATGAAGTAAACAAACATCTAAAAACTTCTCACATAGAAAATAAGTTTCAAAGGCATTATCTTTTTTAAGGACAACAAATTCAAGGTTTGGGGAAAAGTCATCTTTTATTTATTTATTACGGTTCCTTCGAATGTCATAGGTATAATTATTGTTTTTGCTAATGCTTTGTGTTTTCACATATTCCCCTAGACTCTGAGTCAGTCGCTTTCCTGGGAATGGAGGGAACTCTTTCAGCCAGCACACCCATCTCCTCCCCTCTGATTCCACAATGAATGGGGCCTAATGGTGTGCAGTTCTCTGCTCACTTTTAAAAGGTCCTGGTCGGGGTAAGACGGCCTGAAGCGTGAACCACAGCTAATCTGTTGAATCTTTGAGTTCTAAACTGGATGTCATTTCACAAAAAATCTAAAAATCTTTGGTACCTAATCTGGAACTCTGACACAGGCTAAAACAGGTTTTTTATGTTGTTTTGTTCTTTAAAAAGTAGCCATATTGGTGACACTGTAAACCATGTCATTTTAACCTGAAGAAAGCACACTGCTGGCTAGGTCACGGCTCCATAGTAGCAGTAAGGCTTTGTTTTAATCTTGAAATCACAAATCATGCACGTGACTCAGTGCAAATTAAGGACTTTTTTTTTTTTTTTTTAAAGCAAAATTTAACCCCCAGGCTGAAAAAGGGCCAAATTTGATCTAAGAAATATAAACTGCCCCATTGAAATGGTTAGAGTGAAGAGAGAAGGAAGAAGTGCTTGAATTTTTCCCAAGAAAAAAAAACTTTTAAAGTGTTTCTGGGTTGCTGCCTGCAGCCATTACGAACATTTCAACACAAAAGCGTCCCTCAAGTCACTTAGTATGTGTACTGTAAACTTAAAAAAGCCCTTTTAACATTAAACAAGAATGTACAGATATAGTACCTTTTTTATTAAATAGGGTACAGCTGGCACTGGAGATAACATTTTTATGTCAATTAATTAAGATTGAAATGTGTAACCAGACACTGGCTTTTTTAAGTGCTGCTGAAACAAACACACATATTTTACACTTAAAAATAAATGGACGGTGGTGTGCTTCAAGCTACCACATACAAACAATAAATAGTATCCATTACTACTTCCATCTTTAGGAATAGAAAAGTGGCTTATTTATCTAGGCATACTTGGTATACAACCTTTAGAAGGCAAAGTGTCTTGGTTTGGTTTGGTTTGGTGTTCCCCTTGATTTTTATTAGGGGGAGTCAGGGTGAATTCCCAGGTGAGAAGCACAGGTCCAATGCCCCTTGAGCTGTCCCGAGATGCTTGGTGGGTTTATGAAGTGGGCTGGGGGATGACCAGGGAGCGAGGGGCTTCTGGGGGCTGGAGGCAAATCTCTAACAGGTTCTGCTTAGGGTGGCGGGGGGGAGGGTGGCAGGAGTCGGGCACAGATTTTGAATGAAAGAGCCCTGACCTGTGGGGGAGGTGGGTGGGGATCTGCCTGGTGGTGTCGTGACATGGTCCTGGCTTGGATTAAGGACCAGGAGAGCTCAGAGTGCCTCCGACAGGAGGGCTTCAGCTCAAGTTCACACGCAGTAGTAGACACCAGATTCCACCAAGCCTTGCCTTCCTGACACCCTCCAAGGTGAGAAATACAACGAGTACCAGAGGCTGTGTATGGGTCCCCACAGCCTGTGTGTTCTCAGCTGCCTGTTGGAACTTGCCTGCTCCTTCAGATGACCTTGCTCTCAGAAGACAATGACTTAATTCTGCTCCTTTAAATGCAAATTCTGTGGAGAGCTGCCAGTGGGGCCCAGGCTAAGGCAGATTTGGGTTCCCCTGACTTACTGTCTGGGTAAGGCGGGTGGGGTAAGGCTCCCTGGCACAGTTCTGCTCTCCTGTACCTTGAGTATTGTGACTGATCCTTCAGCTCTGTGTGTGGCTTTAAGCTGACTGCGTCTTTACCGTGAAGCCTGGCAATTTTGAGTTTTGCTTTAACTATGAAACCACAGAACGCCATTCTGCAGTTCAAGGATTCACTTGTGCTTGTCTTTTAATATGACGAGAGTCATCACTATTTCAAAGAAATTAGGAAACCACATCACTCCAGCATTTTATGCTGATAAAGGGCAACATAAGTGATAAAGGACTCAGGGTTGCTTTTTAAATCTCTTAATTATTGCTATTTTTTTAAAAAAGGCAAAGCTGTGTTAGAGGCAATCAAAGATCTGAAAAGAACGAAACATATCAATTCCTTCATACATCGCAAAAACAAGCTACATCTAAAATATTTGGAGATGGAAGTATTTTTTAAAAATCACATTGTGCCTGGATGAACTGAAATTGCTTAGCAATATTTCAGATATGGCTCTAGCCCACTGAAGAAATTTGTTATTTAATAAAGAGCACTTTTAGAGACCGAAGTCAACATATCAATACACTAAGAAATGTTTCAAGGGTCCAAATGTCATTAAATAATTATAAATATATCTTTAAAGTTATATGACCATTCACGTTAGCAAGTTACCTCAGATTTTACACATATTCATAATTTAAAAAAAAAAAAGAAGACAAATAACACACAGCCAAACGCAAACACTATCTCTACCATTATGGCTATAATAAGGTATTGCCATTTTCAGTTTCGAATAAAAGAAGGAGTGGGTTGGAGGGGGCAGGTGGTTCAGGATTGGATTTCCTTTTGGTTCAATGGGAAAAGGAAAAAAGAAGTATGAAAAAGTAAAATAAAATAATCTATCCTGATCAGTATTTTTTTGAAGTCACTTTCTTAAAGTAGGAAAAATAATAATAATAAAAACAACTGAACCAAACAGTTCAAATGAGTACTTGCAGAAAGTATGAAAGCAAAAGTTTGGAACAGTTACTCTGAATGGATGGCAGGGGAGTGGAAGCATTCCTTTCTGCCTCTCTTCCCTTCGCAGGCACCTGGACCGGCTTTGTAAGCGGGTCTGCCCAGGGCACTGGTCCACATGTTGCGGCGCCGTGAACCGTAAGGACGTGTGGTTTCAAAACACAGAGAGGAAGCGGCTTTGCTCTTCCTCCCGGACTTGGAGTCCACCTCTCTGAACAGGCATCTGAACGGATGATTGAGGATAAGAGACCAAACGACAACAGCGAACAAAAAATAACTTTTTTTTTTTTTCCCTTTGTTTGTTTGCAAAGGTACATGTTTAAATAGAAAACGATCTGAAACCTGGTTAGGACTGTCTCTTGGGCCTTTTGCTTCACAAGATTTACCCTCTTAGGGTTGCAAGATCGTGACAGAGTGACTGAATGCCAAAAAAAAAAAAAAAAGAAGAAGAAAAGAAAATTTTCTAAAAAAACAGGCACTTTGTAGATAGCGAGTTGATATACATATATATGCACTCTCTATATATGTATATGTCGATACACTGGGGATGTGGCTCCCCACCGAGACCGCTGGGGCCACTGCTGAGGAAGTTTCAATAGGGTCGCCAAACAGATTCATCCATTCTGCCACTAGAATTCAAAACGGTGGGGGAACTGCTGTGGCTTCCGTCGGCGTCAACGCCATCGTTCTGGGTGGGCAGGTTTGGGTTTAATAGCGTGCTGCCATTCGAGGTGGTGGTGCACGGCGGTAGCATTCTGGAAGGAGACCGATCTCCCCCGGGCACCATGGGGAACTGATAGGATCCTGACGAGGTGCCATAGTAGAGATATGGCGTGCTGCTGGTCTGGAAGGGTCCGCTCTGGCTTTGGGAGGAGCCGGGGTAGGGTGGTGGCAGGTAGGTGTGGTAGTGGGTGGTGGCGGACATACCGAGGGACATGCCTGAGGTGACTGGCGGGGTGTAAGTAAAGGTGGCTGGATAGTGCATTCGTGGGTTGGAGAAGCGGCTCTCAGTGAGGGATGAAATGCTTGGGAACTGCCTGGGGTCTGAAAAAGGGCCCAGTTCTGAAGCACCTAAAAATTACAACAGAAGATGGGGGGGGAAACATCTGTAAATATCAGTTAAAATCATGAAAGAATTTTTTTTTTAACAAGGAAAAAAAAAAAAGAAAACTTTAGCTTTTCCCCAATGGAACAGCAAGCCACAAACAGACTTTCAAATGCACCAGTCACTACACAGTCTTTTGGTTTTTTTTTTTTTTTTTTCTTTTTTCATTGTACAGTCTTTTAGCCTCAAGTACTTCACACACACCCCACCCCCCACCGCCCCAGAGAATCCCAAAGGGCTTTAAAAAACCCAAATACGTGCTAAGTTGTGCATGTAAACCCCATACTTCATGAGATTTCACTCACCAGACTTTAAGACTGAATCCTCATTGATTTTTTTTTTCTCCTCCCTTTCTGTTTCTTGTGGCACCTCAGATATTTGGAAGTGACCTTTATACTAAGTCTGACACATTTCTTTTTCTCACCCAATAATAAAGAAATTCCAAAATGATCCGTTTTGGTATTGATACTCTTAGTAGGGTCCTTTCATCAATGAAGGACTATAAAAAAGATTCCCTAACGGGCCTATCACTTGAACTTGTAAAATAATGTAAAATCCTCATCTTCGTCATCAGTTTATGTATTTTTTTCCTCATCTTAGTAACTGATTTCAAAAAGAAAATCAAACTAGATTTCAATGTTTTCTAGAACTAGCTTATGTACCTGGGGTCATATAGGAAGAGTCTGACCCTTAGAAACTGCTGAGGGTCCTAAGCTAGCAGGATTGAAAGTGGCTGGCACCTAGCAATCACTGCACTTCAAGTCTTGACGGGAGAAGCAAGACCTGATTAAGGCCACATGCCAACAGCAGCTTTGGGGAAAAGCTCCCTGGAAAGGAGAAAGAACAGGAGGGCATCTCACCATCCACCTACTGGGCCCGTATACCACCTCCTACAGAATTAGCTGCAGGCCAGTTTGAACTGGGAACCTGAAGCAAAGACAGTTTTCCCCTAAAACATGAGGTCCTTTAACTTCTAAAACTAACAGGATGCCTTCTTAATAGGTATTTCTGGCACTCAACTTATGAAACCACGGTTAGAAACCACTTCATGTGGAAATTAGTTTTCGGAAATGCCAAAAACTTATAGTTGTGATCTTTAAAGACTGGGTTATGAATTCCTAACACTGACAGAATTGTGACCAGCCTTCGATAATACCAGTGTTCTTAAAGATTTTGTTCACACCTGAACTCTTCCAATCCTTTGGCTCTCATGTATTTGCTTTTCCTACCACTTTTATCTATAAGGGAAAACACTCAGTATTCTTTTAAAATTTTTGGCCACACCATGCGTGGCATGTGGGATTCTTAGTTCCCCCATCAGGGATCGAACCTCTGTCCCCTGCACTAGAAGGCTGAGTGGGCCACCTTAACCACTGGACCACCAGTGAAGTCTCACTTGGTAATTCTTGAAGGCCTTAGTGAGCAGGTACTTCCTCAGCTTCCTTTTTATTTAGCCCCCGTTCTTGGATCCTAAAGGAAGTATCCCAATCCTCTTCTTTCAAGGTGCTGATTGAGAGTTGTTCATTTCTGTTAAAATACACACTGCCTTGTGTTCTTTGTAAAATGCTCAGGTTAAGTGCCTTAGTGGGCACTGATAACTAAAAGTGTTTACTTCAAAGCAATATGTCGTTAACAAAAGTGTTTCTCACTCATCGGGCAGTCTCAGCCAGACAACCCCACCCAGCCCAACCCAGCAATTGTGAAAAGTCTCACCTGCCTGGCTCTTCTTACTGAGAGTGGAAGGCCAGAGGCAGAAGTCAGAGGTGGCAGTGTCATCATCTGTAAAATGAGGGGATGAGCTCTAAGTTCCCTTCTGGTTCTACCATTCTATCACCGTGAATCCCAAGACAGCAGGAGAAGCCACTGCCTTGGGGGAGGGGGAGGGGAGGCTGGGAAGTTCCCACCCCTCACAGTAAACCTTCCCGGAATCCACAGGCCCCATAAGCAGAGGGGGAAAAGCTGGTGAGCAGCTAGCTTCTAATACCGGAAGCAAACACTTTCAAGATGACAAACCAAAACTCGCACAGTCTGGGCAGTTGCTCTCTGCTTTTGATAAATTCTTCCATCCTCCACTGGCCTCTCCCTAACCCCTCCCAAGTACGAAATGCTGACAAGTTCAAGTGTGAAAAGGTGCAAGGAGGGACGAGGACAGAATTGCCCACGGTAGTGCAGACGAGACCTGCCATCTCTCTGCCCCGGGCTTCTGTAGTGCCTGACACGATACAGGCCCGGCATGGAGACCACAGATGCTCTCGGCCAGCCCCATTTTCATCGCAGAGCATCTAGGTGAACTTGAGTCGGGAGAGTTAATAAGTGTAGGCAGGCCACTTCTGTACGCATTAAGTTCAACACTCAGCTCGTGTGAGAGAAACCAGAATAACGTGAGCAATTTCAAAAGGAAAGAAGTCACACTTAAAACAGCAGCGTTTGCTCCACAGAAGCACAGAGCTCACACAAATAGGCTCATCGATGTAAAAAATGCTTCTTGTGAGTATTTATACTTAAAATATCCTGTCCTTATAATTAAAATTCCATGTGGTTTCCCTTATTTTAATGCAGAAGCCCTATTAAAACCCTTTATGTGGGACCCTGCCAGTAAACTCCAACGTGGCTTTGAATTTATCTCTCCGCCCCTTACCCCCAACTTCTCGATTTTACCTGATACGTTTGGCTGATGTTTTTATTATCCATCACATGCCGGGATCACTGTACCTTTTGGGTTTAGAGATGCCGGCTAATGCAAATTGACATTCATTTTTCAATTAATGAGCTCTGGTTGTGGTTTATAGAACACAATGCAACAGGTTTCCGCTAGGTTTATAGAATTTTCACCAATGGCTTCCAGTCACTTAAGACTGTCAGGTCTTGAGGATTTAACTCCTTCTGAGCAAAGAGAGCTGATGTGGACTTTAAAGGGATTATACGGCCATTTTTATAACTTAAAAAAAGATGATTCCCTAGAACTTGCTTAGTTATTTTGTGTCACACTGCAATGCATTCTGTAGGAAGAAATTTTAACAACTTGCTGCAGTCTCACGTGAGATCTCTGATATAATAATCAGTGGTGGGGAGACTGAAAGAATCCTCAACTTAAAAAGAAAGAACTTAAACTCCTTCCTAACTGTCAATTATTTTTTATAATAATTATTACAGAAACAAATGCTATAACTAAATTTTCTTTCTATATGTCTAATCTCTTTTCTGTACAAGAACTGTTTTTCTTTTAGATCATCTTCTCAGGTTGTTCTGATCTTTGTGTCCTAAACTACTCATGCCCACATCACCAACCACAATACATACAACTACAAACCATTTACAGACCTAGATATTATATCAACTAAAGAAAATGTAGTATCTATTTATTAAAAGGATAAGGACGAACACCTGGAGAGTTCTGGAAGTACTCTTACCCCAATCTAATTTTAGAAACATAAAGCCAAAGCTCAGTAACTGCCCCAGTGATCTGCCTTGTAGCCTGAAGCTCCCCAGAGCCCGTTTAAAACTCCAGATCACAACCTACAGATTAAATAAATCCAGTACTGCCAGGAGTTACTTGAAGCCCAAGATAAACATGGTACATCTTCCCAACAGGCTGGCTTTACTCAGTCTGGAAACAAGCGGATGCTGTACGGTAAACACGAATATGATACGGACTAGCACGACTGAAGCGACTTAGCAGCAGCAGCAGCAGCAGCAGCAGCAGCACGCAACACTTGGGTGAGTTTTCAGGCAAACAAAAAAACTGTTTCAACAAAATTTCCCATTTGTAAAGCTTTAGAACACTTAGATGAATTTTTAGACAAATGAAAACTGATTTCAATAAAATTTTGCACTTGGGAGGCTTTAGACTATGCCCCCAGGTTCCCTAAGGTACCCATTTATCCTCCTCTGCTGGTTTGGGGTATTCTGGTGACAAAAATCCAAACTCCTCTTTTACTGTCTAGATAATCCTAATCTAACCCACTAAAAAATAGGGAAGCTAAACAGAGAAAGGGAACCATTTACTCTACAAAATCACCCAGCTCCAGAGAGGCAAAACCACGGTTAGACAAGACCTCTCAGACTTCTAACCTCTCTTCAATCTTAGTCACCCTCAAGGAATTTGGTTGACACAATCACAGATACAGATATATATATATCTGCCTTAAAAGTTCTATATGCTGAAATAAATTTGCTTAAAAATATTTAAGTAGGTTCTTCTGGTGCCCACATGTTGCCCCCAAAGAGAGTTACCGTCCTTGGGAGACTATTTAAAAACTCTTTCAGCACTTGCTGACCTAATTTGCTAAACAGTGAGCAATTAATTCAGTTATTCATGGTGTAATCTGATTGAGACCAAGGTCAAGGGCTTGATTCCCTTAGGACCTGATGGTTCCCTACAGATGCATTTTATTCCAGAATGACCCTCTGCACCCCCTGCCAAAGTCAGAGACCTGCAGATTTCTCTCATCAGAAAGAGAGCTGCAGGAAACTTGCTCATTGAAACGGCGGCAGCGGCGGCAGCAGCAGCAGCAGCAATTTTTCACAATCTAATATACCTGGGGAAGAATATATTGATGAAATGCCCATGAAGCTCCAATAAAAATAAAATCAAAGTTAAAAATAAAAATTCCTTGGGAATTCCCTGGTGGTACAGTGGTTAAGAATCCACTGGTTGGGGAACTAAGATCCCTCATGCTGTGGGGCAACTAACCCCTCATGCTAGACCAAAGAAAGCCCACGCACCCCAACGAAGACCCAGCACAGCCAAAAGGAAAGAAAAGGAAGCACTGATTATTCTTCAGTGAATGCAAAGTCTAATCATTGTGAAAACCATTTTTTAAAAAGTAAAAATTTCTTGCCCCTCCCCTCCAAAGTCTATGGGGAAAAAGGAAATAGCCTGCTTTTACCCAACTATGTCTCTCGCATCTTCTGAGCGAGTGGAAAGTGCGGTGGGGAAGGAGTGAAACCAAGATAAGGGAGAATAAAAGAGAAACTCTGATCTCTGGTTCCTGTGGCCCGCAAACCTCCACTCAGCGCCTTCCACATGCTGCTGTCTAATGCTAGTTATCTTGACTTGTGCTGGACTCCTAACTAGAGGGAGCTACAGCAGCAGTGATCTAATACTCATTCATCTTCCCCTTTTGGGTTTAATAACAACCATGCTTGATGTTTCTTTCCCTAGTACTTTCACATACATTTTCTCATTCAGTAGACACTCAAACCATTATGGCTTGGTTGGTTGAAGATGGGCCAAGACAGTGCTAAAAACAACAGAGATAAGAGCTTGAAAAGAATATTGGACTGGGGTACTTGCCATTCAGGGCTCTCAGCTAGGAAACATCACACCCAGGAACCATCTCCGCTAGGGAGCGGAATTTACACATCCCAACTGCGGAGGGCAGGTCGGGACATAGAAAAGGACCAGGGACCTTGAGTCCAGGTGGAACACAGGTTGACAAATGCAGACTTCTCTGTCCTTTTTTAATGCAAGGGAAAACATATACTGTATGAAAAGCCATCAGACTTCTCAGCAATAAGGTATTAACTTCAAAGCTTCATGAAAGCCTTTTAAATGGTAGGAGTTATCACTTCACCAAATCTCAAGTAACATCCAAGTACTTTTTATTAAGGGCTTCCCTGATGGCTTAGTGGTAAAGAATCCACTTGCCAATGAAGAAGACACGTGGGTTTGATCCCTGGGTTGGGAAGATTCCCTGAAGAAAGAAATGGCAATCCACTCCAGTATTCTTACCTGGGAAATCCCAGGGACTAGGGAGCCTGGCAGGCTACAGTTCATGGGGTCACAAAGAGTTGGACATGATTCAGCAACTAAACAATAACACTTTTCATTAACCCCCTTGCAGCATCTTCTCTATTGGAATAAGAAGCAGCGCCTTTCTCCTCTAAGCATCTTCTTCCCCTTCTACATTTCGGCTGCCGCCTTCCCAACTGCTCTATTATATAATTTCCTATTTCACTCCTGTTCTAACAGCATTTATTTTCCATATCACTCTTTTGGGCCCTCAGCCACTGAATTATTAGCTGTTTCTTAGCCTGTGCTCTCCAACTACAAAGTAAACTTTGGATGGTAAGGTTTATGATTTATTTTCCTCTCATATCCCTCAGAACAGTCTACAGGGTAAGAGCTTAATTTTTTTTAATGTAAGCATATGAATGGATGAATAAATCAATGAACAAGGCAAATGGGCTAGGGATTCAAGAACTCTGTGCAACAGCTGGTATGTTTTTGATGCATTAAGAAAATAGATATTATAATAAGCATTCAGCAATGGTGGCATCAGACCTAAATGTAACTCAAATACAATTCCTAACTTATGAAATCTCATAAAACTCTCTTTAAAGGGTGTTCAAAGCTCTCCCCAAACATCACTACATCACTTGACTTCACGTTTCAGACAGAGGCCCACCAATGGTAGTTGCCACTAGTGAACAGATGCCACCGGGCTATGTCCAGTATCCTGAGAGCCCGTATCTATGTTAAGTCTGCACTGGGGAGTCAGAGGGAGAAAAGAGAAAGGAGAAAGAGGGCCAGGCTACAAGTGCACAGTGAATGGCACATTCCTATCCCCAGGATCCCAGGGTAACTGCTGCCACTAAGGTTTTGTCATTTATTTGGAGTGGGTAGTAGTAAAGCTCACATCCTGTTTGAATTTCTGGACAGTAGATAGAGCCACTATGTCAGCGTCACCCAGAACTGAGGATGGCCTTTATAGATGAAGAAGTGACTGCCTGGAGACAGGTGGATCTTCATGACCCTGAGATGAAAATGCAGTTCTGTCCTAGGCCAGCGTGAACATCTCCCCCTCGGCTGCCCTGACAGTGCATGCCAGCAGGAAAATGCAGAGCGTAGGCTTTAGATCTGAGTTCTCTGAAAACAAACACAGAACGGGAAAATCTTCCACCTTCTCAGGCCACGCAGGTGCAAGGCCTTGAAAAACCAGAGGGTATCACGCCAACCCAGCACAGGTCACGGCTACCCCTTACCAGGTGTGACCGAACAGCTCTGCAAGGCGGACATAAAAGATAATGGGAAAACTACTGGCATCGTCAGAGCTTCCTGTTCTACCCTTCCAAGGTCACATCTCACGCTGCTCAGGATGAACCTTCCTGTTTGTGGTAGGACCCTCACTGCGGCTCTGTGCATGCTCAGACTTACAGCTACTTCCCTGCTGTCTGCCAGACCCGGGTACTATAAGCAGGCCCTTCAAAGCTCACCACCACACAAGGACTTTCAGGTATACAAATCCTTATCATCTTTTCTTTACCCTATATATTCAGGACATTTACATATGTAAATCTTACCACTCTGTGGTAAAAATTTTGTCACTGGTTTTAGAGAAATATTTTCATTTTCCAACTAAGGTATTTTAAAGAAGTACTTAGAATATTTAGTGTTAAGAGTATTTAGAAGTACTTGGTATTTAGAGAAGTATTTTCATTTTCCAACTAACGGGAGAGCAAATGAAGAAGAACCATGTATCCTCCTTTGAGATCCGCCCTATTTCCACAGTATGGTGTTGAGAAAAGATGGGTACTTCCAAAAAATCTGCTAAATGAATTAACTATTAGCATAGTCCCAAGCAGATAACATGACAGAAGCAGAAATGCTGTATAAACATTATCTAAAAATCAACTTTCATCTCTACCCAGATTACTTTGCATTTTCCACACTGAGGCTTTAAGAGATTTTACATCAACTCTCTTTCTTTCCCTGAATTTATTCCTTCACACTAAAATGATCAAGTATTGATCACTCAATTAATTTTACTTTTAATTTCATTAAATCAGTCAGAAAACTACACCCCACATGGAAGAAATGTGATGGGTCAGGCTGGTGGGAAAGAAAGCAGAAAAATGAGAATCTGAAACTGATTTTTTGAAGATAATAAAAGGTCAGACCAGCAAGCTCCATAGTTGTGCAAAAGAGAGGAAAAGTGCCTCGACTATCCAGTATAAATATTTATTTTCGTGTTGTAATGAATTGTACTTTTCCACTGCACGCTCACAAATTCTGAGACCAGCTGATCCCAAGGCTAAGGAAGTATGCTACGTTGAAGGAAAGAGAGAAAAAGGGGGAGAAAAAAAAAAAAAGTACAACCTGGCAATTTTCAAAAACTTCAACCATCCCTTTAACCCACCCAAATTTTGAGGATATTGTTGGAATAATACATTTCCTCTTGGTGAGGGGGAGGAGGGAGGTGTTAGATGCTTAGTGTGTGTGTTCCTGCGTGCACAGGGAGGGAGGCTAAGAGGAGGAAGAAACCAAAAGATGGGGTGGTAGGGGGAGAGAAACGGAGTTTAAAAAAAAAAACACAGAAAACACGAGAGGGCTCTTCTCGCTAGGCCTTGATGAAGAACTTTTTAAAGGCTAGGAAGGGTGGATAGTCTTTGAAACCAGATCCGTAGCAGGAAGGAGGCCAGCACCCAGGACACCGTGTCTTTCAGAAGAGGCCACCCACGGTGCCGCGGCGGTCATATGATTGCTCTGTCACATCCTGAAGCCATTTCCAGCCCATGCACACGTCTGTGCTCCCATTTAGAGAGGATGGGATATATTGGGAACACACATATGGAAACACTTTCAGAGAATCAGTTTCCATGAAATTCATAATGAGCCAAGTGGCTTCAGATGTGGTTGCGTTCCTCCGATTAGCCAGAAAAAAAAGAAGGGGAAAAAAGGAGGAAAAAAGGGACAAATCCACCCTTTCAGACCTTATTTCAGTTTCAGAGAAATTAAAAACCGCTAATGACTTATGGCTACCAAAACATAGAGCCACAATTAAGAGACGAGGGACTAGGAAAAAGGGAAGAAGGCTGGAAAGCATAGCCTTTCCCTCCTAAAAATAACAGCTTCGGTATCAGTAATCTTATCTTGGATCAGGGGGCGGCTTTCCTGTGACTGTATCTGCCTCGGGTGATATAATTAATTTTCTGACATCCTGGCAACGTGGAGTGCGCATGCGCACGTGTGGGGTGGGGCCATGTGGACAGAGGCAGAGGCTAGGAAGACCCACTCTTATTTGATAACATATGTGGCCAATTAAGATTATTTTAAAAATTGCAACTAAATGATAAATTGTTCCTAAGTTAATCTTTCCAAAAAGCCTGAATTTAGAAGGGACAGGCTGGTATTTTCCTGTGGCCTGTGCTAGTGGTAACTCAGGACTATATTAAAAGCAGAAATTTATGAACTGGCTGAGATGTTATATATTAGACATCCAAGCCTAGCTGATAGGAGGGCATGAAATAAAGAAGGGAATACATGGGGGAGTTTTTTTCTTTCTTTTTTTTAAGGACATATTACTGATATTAGTAAATTAAGATGTTATTTTTATATTAAAACCAAAGTAGGCATATCATGGAGGAATATTCACAGGACATGAAAATGCTCTCCAGGCAGGAGCTGGGTGGTTTGAGGTTAAGTCAGCAGATGGGGGAGCAGAGTGTGCGGGAGGAGCTCCAGAGTTCCCTCTGCCCTTTGAGGTGCTTCAACGGGAGAACCTTTCAAGCATGGTATGTTGTTTAGGAATGCCATGAGGATGGGCTGGGGACCAGCATGGACTGGTGCTTAATAGCCCAGTCTTTGTTCCAACCATAGGGATCTTCCAGGTGTTTCTGTAGTCCCAGCATCTCGTGGTGTCACAGATTTTACTAATGGGGAAGAGATTTGAGGATCCCACCTGCAGAGCATCCATGAAAGACGTCTATTCACATTAGAGCATTAAATCCTCAACCCAGGAAGAGAGACGGTGTCACTGATCCCACGTTATGGATGACAGACTGAAGCTCAAAGATTTCCTCAAGGTTACAGACCAGTAAATGGTGGCCCAGAACCTGGCCCCAGACCTGGGGGGCTCCGCTGCCACAGTCCCTTCCACTGTTCAGAGATTCAGTGTCATTTAAAAAAAAATTTTTATTTTGTGTTGGAGCAGAGTCAATTAACAATGCTGTGATAGTTTCAAGTGGACAGCAAAGGGACTTGGCCATACATAAACACGTATCCATTCCTGGGGTCACTAAGAGTCAGACACGACTGAGCAACTTCACTTTCACTCTTCACTTTCATGCACTGGAGAAGGAAATGGCAGCCCACTCCAGTGTTCTTGCCTGGAGAATCCCAGGGATGGGGGAGCCTGGTGGGCTGCCATCTATGGGGTCGCACAGAGTTGGACACAACTGAAGTGACTTAGCAGCAGCAGCAGCAGCATTCTCCCCCAAATTCCCCTCCCATCTAGGCTGACACATAACATTGAGCAGACTTCCCTGTGCTACACAGTAGGAGCTTGTTGGTTATTCATTTTAAATATAGCACTGTGCAGAGATTCAGTGTCATTTTTCTGAGAGTGCTAACATATTGGAGGCCACGCCTACCTGTAGGGCAATGATGAAAAGAGTGCTGATCAACTACCCGTCCTGGGGGTGGAGGCAGAGATGGGATATGGAACTGGGAGATTGGCTGTTCATCCCTATCTTGAGGGCTCCACTCGGACTCTGAATTCCCACATGGTCTTTACCACTGAAGTTCTGAGTGATTGTAAGCAGGTCACACTTTATATTCCTCAGGCTCTCTCCCTGGATAAGACTCTTGTAAGTGAGAACTGGCAAATGGTAAACATCTCCAGCTCACGAGGGTATCCCTTCATATGGTATTATTTGAATTAGAAGAGCCAGAGAAGAAGGAAAATGTGAAAACTGGGGTCCAAGCTAGGAAAAACGTGAGTTTGGAATCAGAATCCTGGAAGCTCCCGATTAAACTCCACACACCCAGTGCCAGACCCAACCAAACTCTTCTGTAAAAATAAACATGCCTCTTGCAGTGGGAAAAGGAGGCTAGGAGAGCAAATAATCACCATAGCGACCACATTCCACCATCCCCTAAATGTACAGACTGTGTTTTCAGATCGGGCTCGATTCTCCCCTTCTTAAAGTCACAATAGATCTGCCCCTCTAAATCCGGCATCAGCACAGCCTGACTCTCCCTGTGACTGACTCGAGCGCTGACCCAGGAAGTCTCCAGGCGGCAGCCACCTCAGAGGGAGCATCCTTTAAAACGTTGACAAGCTCGGGGCACAGTTTTTCTTCAAATAAAATTCCCTTCAAAGGGCTTAGCGCCCTGGTGTGGTCCAACAGCCCTGAAGCCATCTTGAACCTTAATGTCTGTGACTCAAACCACCCAATGCCCCAAGACCTGGAACGCGAACCAGATGACCAAAATGCCCTGGTTCAGTCTCCGAGTCAGCTCCACCAGCTCTCCCAGGCCTCACACGACCCACGTTAATCTGAGATCAAAAGCACAGGCTTCAGCCTCAAGCCGTGTCCTGCGGGACCCAGCCTTACCATGCCCCTGCTCCCGCTCCACTCAGATGCATCCGCTGACCTGCCCCCTCTGCCCAGGCCCTGGGATGGGTTCCCGTCCATGAAGACCCTGTAAGAGGCTTCCTGGCTGTGACCAGAAGGTCGCCCTAGAATCAAGAGCCACTTGTGCGTGTGTTGTATCTGCTGCCCCGATGGCTCATCTGGGTTCCTGAAGCCTTGTCTCCTCCGACTTTCTGGCTCCTGAGGCTTTCCTTGTGGGTGACTGCCTATGTGTTCTGTGACCTCATGCCACGCTTTTTCCTCAGGTTTGTGTACATGTCTAGATCTCTCCATTAGGCACACAGCAAACACTTGCCGGAGGAACAGTCCTGTCCCAACTTGCCTTTCCAGTCTCGTCTCACTGTCCTTTGGGAACTCTACGATCCAGTCAGACTGGACCCCTGTCTGGGTTCTGTCCTGTCCACCCTCTTCTATCTTCCCTTGATCAGGCGCTGGTTTTACAGTCTTCTCTCAGCCTTCAGTGTCCCCAAGCTCACTCTATCTCAGTTCCTTGAGATTCTAAGCAGCCTGTAAAATCTACCTCACAATCCCCCTCGGCGTCCCACAGTCATCTTCCTGTGTCCTTGCTTTAGCCCAGAGTGACCCCTCCCTCCTCAGCACACCCACCCACACCCCCAACCTGTCTGTCTCTTCCAGGCAGGCATGCACGTGCAGAGGGCCTACAGTCACCTCACCACTCTACCAGCCTGTAAATTCCTTGAGAATGACAGCTCTGTCCTGCCTATCTACAAGTATCTGCAAATGCACTGTAGCTCCTCTCCAGAGTGACATTCGGAAAGTTTTTAAATGCGTTGTGTGTAAGGAAAAAGAGATGGTGATGCCAGGTTTGCCCTAAGTCCTCAGCTCTAACTGCAGTTTGCCTGTGCCTTCTGATTTCTGCCGGTCCATCTTCAGCCACCTGCTTTTCCTGACCTACTACACCTACAGTTTACCTGCACCTAAAGGGCTCAGGTCAGTTCTAGATTCACACCTCTGCTTTGCCCACCATTTCTGGGGTGCATCTCTCATTCCAACCTGTCCCCTGCATTTGCTCCCTTATCCTACGAGCTATTCTTTTTCAGTCCCAAGCCAACTCTCCTGTCTCAAAAGTAATAACTGTGTTTAAAAAGCATGCCTCAAATGTATGCACTGCTTTTCAGGTTGTCGCTGTTTTTACGTACATCTGGTTTAAGCCCGACTGACAGGTACCAACGGATAAGGAAACTTAGCCAAGGAAAAAAGGCAGTGATTCGTGGATGCAGCCAATTAGTGGCAGAGCCGGAGTGAAATTGTCAGGTTTCCTAATTTGTGTCCCTTTTCCCCACTAGACTTGTCTCATTGGCATCTACTACTTTTTATCCTAAGAGAAGTCCTGGTGTTTCTTTAACAATAGGGATCGTTTCAGTTGAAATTTTTTTTAAGTGATGACCGACATGCCTTCCCACATTGGAGGAACCAATATCAGGAACCAAAGTACTACCTTTTATTTAGCTGAAAACCTGACTCACTTTGAAAAGGACACTCGCTAGGATTTAGCCTAAAACCATGTACAAGACTCTTCCTACTGTCTCGGTGCAATACTCCTTCCGTAACTTCCCAGTCCACACACAGTGTTGCCGTAACTCATTCCCCCGACAGTCTGAGCTTTCCCACTCAAGCCCTGCACACGGAATTAACTCAAAACTTCTGCAAGAGAAATGTCCCTTTCAGAGTTTGATTTGGCATCCGTTTCAAAGAGCTGTTTGTATATTTTAGAATATGGAGAATTTTCCTTTGATTGAAACCTCTCTTTTCACAATAGACAAGAGATGATTTCTCTTCTGAGTGATTTAAACAAAAACAAACACATCTTAGTTACATAGAACCTTGTTCTCAAAGTGGGTTTTTTGACACAAATCAAAACTTACAGATTGTCAAGCATTTGGCAAAAGCCTTCAAACAGCCAAAGCCAAATAGTGACATTTTCCTTGTTGTAGGAGATAAACAAATACTAGATCAAACTGAAAAAAAAAAGGAAAAAAAAGAAAAAAGGACTTCCTTTCACTTTCTACTCTGCTCGATAACATTACCCTCTCAACACACCCACCCACCCCTGCAGAGGGGTTTCATCCTGTGTTTACTCCTGGTGCTAGAGTCATAAACTCGCCACAAATGGACAATGTCAACATCTGTTGTGGCTACTCCCAGACTCCTTGTATTTCTTTAGGACATGAAGCCCGCTGTCTCCCAAGTGTAAACAGACACACCTAATTATGTATTAAGGTGTCTGAGAGGAGCTACTTGTTTTGATGACCGAAAAAAAAAAAAAAAGAGAGAGAGAGAGGGCCTGGTCAGCTCAGTATCCTTGAGAGAAACACACAAAAACACAGCAAACAGTCCAATGGTAGCTCCCCCAACAGCGGAATTTCTCTGCCTGCCCCAGACCTGAGCCCTACTTTCCCCAGCCTGGGAATACTGTCCACCGAGCCTCCTCTAGATGCGGCCCAAGACAACTGATAGCTGGTCAAGAGAGATGGTGCTATCACAGGTGTGGGGCTAGGTCTACTGAGCCTCTTCATAAGGATTTAATTTGAGGGTGAAAATAGGGAAGGGGCAAAAGAGATAATTCATGGATATCTTTTTCAGATCAAAATGGCCAGGTACAGCAACAGCAACAACAAACAAGGGTCCGTGGCCTATCAGAAATGTAGCAGGAGGGACTTCCCAGCTGGTCTTGTGGTTAAGAATCCACCTTCCAATGAAGGGGGCGCAGATTTCATCCCTGCTTGGTGAATTCAGATCCCACATGCCGAGGGGAAAACTGAGCTCCACAACTGGAGAGCTCACACACTGCAATGAAGACCCAGTACAGCCAAAAAAACAATATCGAAGGAGAATAGGATTCTAGAGCCTTGGACTAGCAGTCAGGCTGAGGTTCTGGAGACAGCATTGCACCCAGTGGGCGGGGTGATGGTGGTGGAGCCCCTTCTCCCTGACCCCACACATTCATCGTAAAATGACAGGACCTGACTCAATTGTCTCTCTTGTTTTCCAGCTCTAAAATTTTGATTCAGCTACACATTACAAAACCTTGAGAATTCCAAAAGTACCTTAAAAAATTCTATTAGAAATACAGTTCTAAAGAAAGATGAAAAAGAGTATTACAGTTTTTTTAATGAGGTATGTCTACTGTGTGAAAAATACCTGGTTCCCCTCTAGATACAATGTGCTGATTAGAAAATGTAGTAAAAAAAAAAAAAAAAAAAAAAGTATAATTGTTGACAATAGTTTGCAAGAAAGCCAAAAGAAAATGCGAACACTATTAGCTTTTTAAGAGTTTTTCACCGTTAACTTTAGCAGGAAAGGGGTTTAAAATTCACTTTAGGCTCATACATTCAACGAGAGATATGATGTAAGCTATTTCTTTTTCTTCTTTGCTCTAGACTCTCAGAGAATTGTTTGGACCTGACTTATCCGAAATTAAAGTAACAATATTTATATCCACCTTTCCAGCTCTTGCAGGGTAGGATATATTGCATGATTTAAGTAGCTTAAGTTTCTTTGCCCCCACATATAAAAATATATACTTTCAGGTTTTAAAATTTCATTAATATATGCATTTTTAGTCTCTACAATAAAGGGTAGATTTACAAAAATCAGAAGGTAGATTATTTCCACTGTTGCTTCTGGTAGGAATCTGGTAAATTTTACCTTATTTTGCGTTATCTGATCTGTTTCAAGCACGGATATTGCCTACTTAGTAAGGAAGACTGGTGTTATGTTCCCTGAGAATACACTGGATGTGATTTAAAAAAAAAAAAATCCCTGAGGATAACACTCAACAGGCTTTTGTAGCAAAATCTGGCTTTGACATAGAGACTCCTATGACCATGCACGGTGGGGAAAGCACACTTGGAGCCCAAAGACTCGGGGTTGAGACCTCATCTCCCCCTTTTTCCCTGTGTGACCTAGAGATCAAGTCTCTGAATGCCCCTGAGCCCCTAGTTCCTGCAAAACAGGGACTACAATAGCATCGGTACCCTGGTGAGCTGCTGTGAGGTTACATGAGGATGTCTGTGAACGTCTTTTCTATAGATTTAAAACACTGTCTAAATATTATCATTATTAATCCTGAGGTTTTCTGTATACCCTTATTTTTACTGTCACCTTTGGACATAGTTGCTGTAACCCTCCCCATTTGCCTCTGCACCTAATTTGTTGTAACATGGCGTTCTTTAGCTGTAGGCTTTATTTATTTATTTTCAATATTCATTTACGGGCTGTGCCAGGTCTTGGTTGCGGCACAAGGGATCTCCGATCTTCCTTGCAGCATGCAGGATCTTATAGTTAGCTGCACCATGTGAACTCAAGGGACTGAACCCAGGGCCCCCTGCATCGGGAGCGCGGAGTCTTAGCCACTGGACCACCAGGGAGGTCCTTATCCACAGGCTTTCATTTCTGCCATTGGAAAAGCCACTGTTACTGACGGAGGGCGCATCCTGGGTCTTTTCAGTTTCCTCTTGTTCCTCCAGTTGCTGAATGAGAGCGGCAGATTTCAAGCTTCCCCATCGCGAGGACAATTCCTTCTTCCTGGTGGTGTCTTCAGTTTTTCTTCATACGTTCAGGGCGCCTGTGTCTCCTGGTCTCAGGGTCTCCATGTCTCCTGGTTAACTCAGCCTTCAGGCCACCATCCCCTAAGCCAGACGAGCTGCTAGAGCCTCTTCGTCCTCAGACTGCACTGGTCACGGTACTCGTCATACCCAGGGATGCTGCTGAAATCTCCAGTCCCAACCCGCAGGGTTATTTGTACAAATCTCTTTGTTCTTCCCGTTTTCCTCAGTGCTAACCTGCCTATTTGTTCTGTTTGTTAGAGCTTACTTGCCATATTTTTCACTATCCAAAGTTTTACCTCTGCATGAATGGCTGCAATTTGCCATCTGCATAACCTTACTTGGTCCTTGCTTTTTCGACTTTCACAAACTTTCAGATTTTTTCCCCAACTTCTAACTAGAAGTTCTGTTATTTGCAATTTGAAATGTTATCTCTATTAAAATGTTAGAAGGAAGACCCTTGGATGGGGTTTGCTTTGGTAAAATTGGTTTTTTTTTTCCTCTTTTAGGCACCGGGGGACATGGCACACAGCAGGGCAATTTCAGGTGGCCACATGCAGGGACCCAGGGCAGAAGCTATGGCTTCAAGCTGACATTTTATATACTAGTTGAGAGGATCTGAGTTGGGGCTGAAATACAACCAGATCACCAAGTTTCTAGCACCAATCAATGTCCCTAAATAGAGGTCTAGTTATATATCTCCCTATCCGCTTTTGTGGTGACTCTTTTAAATTAATTTATTAATGTCTTTATTTTTGGCTGTGCTGGATCTTCACTGCTGCATGTAGGCTTTCTCTGGTTGCAGCAAGTGGGGGCTACTGTCTTGTTGCAGAGCACAGGATCTAGGAGCAGGGGCTTGATTGCCCTGGGGCATGTGGGATCTTTTCAGACCACAGATTGAACCCATGTCTTCTGCACTGGCAGATGGAGTCTCCAACCATTGGACCACCAGGGAAGCCCCAGTGATTTTCAACATAATACTGCAGAGTTGCAGCAAAAAAGAACAGGGCCAAAGTCTTGAAACTGGAGGGAACCATGAGCCTGGTTAAGACCACCCCTCATCTGATGAGGAAGCAAGCCGCATCATCAGTATTCAGACCTCCTGGCTCCTGGGGCGAAAACAGCCCTCACTCTAAACCATGTTGTCTCTAAGTTTTATTCTTTTTAAAAAGTGACTATTTTTTCTCCAGTGGCCTGTTATTTGGTGTTTCTCCCTCTGGTCTTGCATCCTCCTTACACTGAGTCTTTTGGCTTCCATTCTCCTTGGGCCATGTCTAGACAAAGCCAGAGAGGAAGGTAAGAACTAGGTTCCAAAGCTAACGGAAGAGCCCACCTCTTATCCAGAATTCCAATCCAGCATGTTTTCAGAGCCCCTGGAATGATTCTGTCATCCCATCCTATGCGATGCTGATGCCCTTTGAATTGTACTGTATTTTGAGTTCTTTGAGCTTCCAAAACTCCATATAAATCCATCAAAGAAATTTTAAGTAATTAGGTCACTGAGAAATATGCTCCCTAGATTCTGATTTTACTGCACTCCTTTCCTTTAAAACAAGCTGACAAGGGACTTCCCTGAGGTCCCATGGTTTGGACTGTGTGCTTTTAATGCAGGGGGCTCAGGTTCAATCCCTGGTCAAGGAACTAATATTCTACATGCCTTGCAATGGCGTGGCCAAACAAATAAATAAATAAAATTAAAATAAGTTCTCTTAGAAAATAATTTTTTAAATAATAATAATAATAAGCTAACAAATTGTGGTAATGGTTTTAGGATGCTTCCCTCTGTCCTTTGGCATGGCAGGAAGAAGAGGTCACCGGTATCCACAGAGAGCAGGATTTTTGTGACTTCAAACAGGAAATGTTAAGAAGCACTCTTATCTTTATAAGATCTGGAAGCTAATTTCTAGAACCACAGATGGAAGGTTTGGGGGCAGAGGGAGAGAAGACTCTTTAAGGTTCGGTTAGAGGATATCTGAGAAGGGAGTAATCACTGACTACAATGGCAATACAAGTGCCTCAGCTATCTGAAGATTCCTCCGTTAATGTTAGCCTGTGCTTGAGATTCTGCTTAGAACAAGTCCCTCACCTCTTATCAACTCAAGTTATTCCCAATTTAAGCCATGTCTTTATTTTTCAGTCCTCTGGGAAGCAGCTGTGTGGGGTTGTTGACTCCATTCCCAGGGAGGACAAATGCTGGTGTCTCTCCCAGCTTTCCTTGTCTCAGATGCAGGAGCTAGGCTTGCAAGCCTGATGTAACGAGCCCCCAGCCCCTCACTCGGGGGTCTCCTCCCTTCAGGGCTGTTGCCACACGCTTTCTGTATGATCACCTAAAAGCCCCAGCATAGCATTTCATTCCATCTTTAAAAGCCGTGTATAGCAGTGGATAGAGCTTCTCAGATGGTGCCAATGGTAAAGAACCTGCCTGCCAATGCAGAAGACTCAAAAGGCTGGATTTCAATCCCTGGGTGGGGAAGATCCCCTGGAGGAGGGCAAGGCAACCCACTCTAGTATTCTTGCCTGGAGAATTCCATGGACAGAGGAGCCTGGCTGGCTACATTCCATAGGGTCGCAGAGTCGGACATGACTGAAGTGACTTAGCAGTAGATAAAGGCAATGAAAGATATAAAAACACACTACCTACATTTTAAGAGGACAAAATACAATGCTGGTCAGTCCCCCCAATTAATCTCATCATTGCACTTCATTGCACCGCAATCAGGGTTTGCAGCGTGCCAGGGAAAGGGAGCTACTGGAAATAATCAAATTAATGTGTCAATGAAAACACCCAAACCAAACATTTCAGCTCTCAGAGTGGATTGCTGGCCTGAATTTTCCAGGTGGGTGGTTCTGTATTCACCTAATAAATCAAGCAATTCCTGAATGACCGATTCACTCCAGGGTATAGGAACAGTGTATAAACATTAAGGTTTTAGAGGATGCAATATTCTTCCTTTCAAAGTAAATGAATGATGGGGGCGGGGGGGGGGGAGTATGATTAAAACATGTTGATGATACAGGCAGATACCACCGCCCCAGTCTCTCCATCCCCACCCTTCCAGGTTGAGCATAAACCACCATCTTGTTGCCATAGCGACTGCCCCAGCCTCCCAGCCACGTTCTTGGTCTGTCCCTCATCCTCCTACACAATTCTCCCCCAAAAGGCCAAAGTGACCTTTGGAAGATAGAAACACATTTATATTTTGACCCTACTTAAAATCTATGGTGGCTCATCACTGCAGGTCCCTGCAAATCCAAACTTCTAATTCTGACCAGCAAGACCTCGCATGACCCAAAGCCCATCTCTCTGACGCATCTTATCTGTTACATCTGCAGCTGCTGGGCGCCCTGCTCCCCGGTGAGGGTGCGAGCGCTAGCCTTCCCCACTGCCTGGGGGATCACACAGGGCTATGCCTCCTGGCTGTTCGGGTCTCAGCTTAAATGTCACCCTACTCATCAGGTCACCCTACTTTATTTTTTCACAGCACATGTCCATAGATAATATTTTCTTATTTTCAACTGCCTACCCTTACCTAGTAATAGCTAACACGTATTGTGTGCCAGGCATTATTCTAAGGGCTTTACATATATTAGCTACCTTTTAGTCCTCCTTTTGAGGTTAGTGGTAGTAGTATTATTATTAGCCCATTTTACAGATGGAAAAATTGTGGCACAGACAAGCTAAGTAATAACCCCAAGATCACACAGCTAGTGAGTGAAGAGGCCTGGCTCCAAAAACTGAATGTTTAATCACCACATCATATACCAGTAGAAAAAGCTTTCTAAGCTTTTCTCTGATTCATCACCACATTAGTAAAGTTTTTATCACACAGACATAAAAAACTGTGATAGCAATATTTTGCTAAACAATTTTGTTATATATGTCATAAATATAAATATATTTGTCATAAATATAAATGTCTAAATAAATCATTAAATATATAATCTCTATATAGATCTAATTTCTTCAATATAGAAGGTCTGGTCTTTTGATTCCATGTATTCTTTTATTAACAGAATTCACCTGCTCTTTTGTTTTAATAACCTTTAGCTTACAAGATTCTCATTTCTCCAATGAGATAAAGTGTACTTCATTATAACCATCCCCAAGTAAAGAGATGTAACACAGATATACTGCATAAAGCCATGCAAGGATGTGTAAAACATCAATGAGATAAAGTTTCTTAATTCTAAATTGAAGCTAGGGCTTCAGAATCTGTCTGCAGACCCTGACACACACGTACATATATGAGGCTTCACCATGTACAGAAGCTCAGCTGCGGGTAAGGTCTGAATGTACCTTGGCATTAATTAACCGGATCTCATGTTGCTTCTCATCAGAATCAACTGAAGTACAAGACAAAGCTTTCCTCGACATCTGCAGTATTTATTTCTATAAATTTAGCTCATAAATCAAGCCTTTATTCTTATTGGGGTGGCAGTATCCAGTTTTCTTATGTGCTTTCAAGCCTTATTTTAGTATCACAGACATTCAAAGCTTTATGAATATCTAGCCCAACTAACTCACCTCACACCTGAGGAAACTAAAACCCATGGAAATTAAGTGACTTGCTTAAGAACTCAGAGGTACATCCAAGATTAAACGCCAGGTTCCTCAATTCCCAGCCGAGTGCTGTTTCCAACACACTTCCAATGATGCTCTGAGTTTAATCACCATGCCATATGCCTGGGCCTTTCAAGAAATGTTTTTCTGATAAGCCAAGTCAATTCAACACAATTTTACTCAACAACTGCTACTTTTATCACTGTTGGGTTCTACTCTCTTTGGAGGTACATGTCCCAGATTTAAATGTTTCAATCATTTGCTAGATTAAATAGGTTATTTGAGACTTTACTCACCCTTCAAAGAGAAACCAATCCAAGTATATCAATAATCACAATAAATGTCAGTAGTTTAAAGGCATCAGTTAAGACAGAGATAGTTAGAGTGGATCAAAAAACAAGACCCAATTGGACATTATCTACAAGAAACTCACTTTAAATATAAAGGCACACAGAGATTACGTGAGTAATGAGAAATCTCATTCATTGCTGGTGGGAATGCAAAATGTACGGCCACGGTGGGAGACAATTTGGTGGTTTCTTTCAAAACTAAGCATACTTTTACTATGCCATCCAGTATTTGGACTCCTTGGCATTTACCCAAAGAAGTGGAAAACTTATGTTTACATAAAACCTACATGCAAATGTTTATAGATTGCAAGGTACTCACAATACCCATGAAGTGGTATAATGTTATTGGAAGTAGAGCTGGAGCGGTCACAAATGTATATTGCAAACTCTAGGGCAATGACCAAAAAACAAAAAAGGTTAAAAAAGAATCAGAACTGATATGCTAGGAAAGGAGAGAAGAGGAAATCAAATAAAACACTCAAAACCACAAAAGGTAGAAAAAGAGTAAAAGAAAAAATCGAATAAAGAACGACACTAGTACAAGCAAAAGAGTAACGAATACGGTAGATGTGAATCCAGCTACATCAGTAGTCACTTTAAATGTCAACAGTCTAAATGCACCAATTAAAAGAGATTGTCAGAGTGGATCTAAAACCAAGACTCAGTTAATGCTTCAAAGGTAGGGTACCCTTGACAACCAATTAACCTCTAAGGTCGGAAAAAAAATGGAACTTGTTCTGTTAACCACCCAGGAGGTCAAACTCTCCTTTTCAGAATCTTTAAGGTCAATTCTCCAACATATCTTTAGGTAATACCGAGAATCACTGTTTTCCCAAGGTATAGTATGGGAGCTGACAAGTTTGTTATTTTTAATAATGAGTGCCACAACAGTATTATCAGACTTTTTTGTTTTCTCCAAGGCTTGTTTTATTTCCTTTGTAGTTGTTATTTAGAAAGGGTTCTTTTTAATTACATGTGGATGTGACCACATCAGTGGGTATATTATTGATTTATCATGAATCACTGCTCTCCTTGTCATAGGGTGGAGTGTTTATAACCATCCTCATATTTGTTATCATTATTCCATTAATGATAGCATTATTATTAATGACAACAGGGAGCTGGAATGGTGACCATTTAGGTTGGAGAGAGCTGTAGCCAATGTTTGGATACAGAAACATTGGGCTTCTCCAGTCCACCATGCTTGGCTGGTTCTAAGTTGGTCGCTGAAGGTCAAAGTCTCTCTAGAAAAGATATGACACCTTCCAATCCTTTGAGATATTCAGGGACAATGTCACTTGAGCAGACTTTTAATTTACATGACTTTCATAGACTAGACATTCCTGAATTTCTTGAGAGCCACATCAAAAAAAAAATTTTTTTTAGACATTTTAGTCAAATGGGATCCTAGATTTGCTTCACACCAACTCACTTATATTCTGACCTAGTTTAATAATATATGTTTGTTTGTTTCTGAAAATAAACTGTTCAAAACAAAATACAAACCCAAAATGACTTTGAACTCAAGCTAAAGTGCCATCATCTGCATTTTATCATATAAAATTTAAATGATAAAAAAGCTTTTTACCTGTTTAGTTACCTCTTTAAATGTATCTTTCTAAGTTCCCCATACAACTGTTTCTATGTATTAACAAATCTAAAAACTAACTTAATATTATCACACAATTTCTCTTTCCCTTTTTCTACAAGCAGTGATCAATTAATACTTCCTGAAAAGTCAAAGGGCTTCTCTGCTAGCTCAGCTGGTAAAGAATCTGCCTGCAATGCAGGAGACCCTGGTTCAATTTCAGGGTTGCGAAGATCCCCTGAAGAAGGGATAGGCTACCCACTCCAGTAATCATGGGCTTCCCTGGTGGCTCAGACGGTGAAGAATTCACCCAAAATGTGGGAGACCTGGGTTCAATCCCTGGGTTGGGAAGATTCCCTGGAAGAGGGCATGGCAACCCACTTCAGTATTCTTGCCTGGAGAATCCCCACGGACAGAGGAACCTGGCGGCCTACAGTCCATGGGGTAGCAAAGAGTCAGACATGACTGAGTGAGTAAGCACAGCACAGAGAAGTCAATGCTCAATAAAGTAACAAAATAATACTAAAACATGGGGGTTTCAATGGTCCTATTTTTCCTGAAAAAAGTAGTAGCCTTGCTGATGGAGAAGGAAATGGCAACCCACTCCAGTGTTCTTGCCTGGAGAATCCCAGGGATGGGGGAGCCTGGTGGGCTGCCGTCTATGGGGTCACACAGAGTCGGACACGACTGAAGTGACTTAGCAGCAGCAGTGGTCTTGCTGATATATATTAATATTCCAAATAATAGGCCCAATCAAGGATATTTACATGTATATTCATTCTAAATGTAGGGAATAGATGACTTCATGCATATGTGCATATATATGTTACCGCACACAGCTAACTGTATTCCTTCACTTTAAAAGATGATAGTGGAAAATTCTATGATATAATCATGTGCGAGGACCATATCTGTATATATGGAATACGAAATCAGGGTAAATGACAATTGTCCTTAGTCTCCTATATAAACCCACTTCTAGATCTATTAGCCAATTCCTAAATATGGGCTTCCCTGGTGCCCCAGTGGCAAAGACTACCAGCCAACACAGAAGACCTGGGTTTGGTCCCTGAGTCAGGAAGATCCCCTGGAGAAGGAAATGGCAACCCTCTCCAATGTTCTTGTCTGAGAAATCTCATGGATAGAGAAGCCTGGCCAGGTTATAGTCCATGGAGTCCCAAAGAACATGACTTAGCAACTAAACAACAACTACGGTCAGAGCATAATCAACCCTGAGGCACGCAGCCTGGACTATTGGGTTGACCTCTCTTCTGTAGGCAAGAACTTCCCATGAGTACCCACATGCACAGCAGAGAGGGAGTAACAGAGACAGAGAAGGATAAGAAGGCCAGTTCCTTGGCCTAAGGGGAGTCTTCAATCTAGTTGAAGTCTTGGAGAGATAGCAAAGGATTAGGAGGCCCTTGGCCTATGGGAGCTTTCAGTCTAGCTGGGAAAAGACAAGATCTTGTATATTCGTGTCTTAAGAAACATTATGAAACCACATATGTCAACAAGCGTAATCTTTTCTTCAGCTGAAAATGTAACTGTCGAAGCAATTCAGAATAAAAATATCATCTGAGCAGAAGGGAACTGCTTTTTAATTTCCTCAAAGAGAAGACTTTAAGTTTATGCAGGGGTCAAAGGAGATCCCCGTTCACTAAAATCCTGAGCGTTTTTTGCATATTCTGGCATCCATGTGGGCTGGTATCATCATATAACCATGTCATATTCCCATCCTGTCTTCTGAATGAGACTGAAGTTTTCCTGAAGCCCGGGACAATGTCTTTTTATTCACTGCCTGCCTAAGCACATTTTAAGTCATGTACCAAGTATTTGCTGAACTGACTTGAAATGGCTGAAATGAACTGAGGAAAGACATCTCAGGTAGGATAGAAAGAAAGAGGCTACTACCAATATATTGGATGAAATTAATAAAAATTCAAAGTTCCTGACAGGCAGAAGCTATTACCTGAATTAAATAACATAAAACCTAACAGGAGTAAGTGGGTTTCCCTGGTGACTCAGACGGTAAAGAATCTGCCTGCAATGCAGGAGACCTGGGTTCAATCCCTGGGTCTGGAAGATCCCCTGGAGAAGGAAATGGCAACCAACTCCAGTATTCTTGCCTGGAAATGGACATGAGAAGTCTGGTGAGCTATAGATCATGGGGTCACAAAGAGTCAGACATGACTGGGCAATTAACACACACAACAGGAATAACCATAAATTTCCATACTTGAATCTTAAAAAAAAAAAAACCTGAAAAAGTAAAAAAATGGAAGAAATGCAGCTTGACAGAAAGAGGTCCATAAGAAAACAGTGTAACATGGTCACCAAAGAACCAAGGCCACTTTAGCTGGCACCAACAGGGGCTGAGAACGAAAGAGTTTGGTTCTGGATGCCAGGCCTCAAGAGGACCACTTGAGGAAGTGTGGTTTGCCCAAAGACCACTGACCAGGACAGTGAGGTCTTATGTCACAAAATCTCATCGTACAACAAGAGTTTAAAAAGGGGAGAAGAAGAGGGGAGAACAGGAAAAATTCAGAAGACTTTATGAGAAATGATAGTTGTCCAAACCAGATCTGTTGCTTTTTTTTTTTGAGGAAGAGTTTTGCTTCAGTTTATGGCTTAGTTAATATAGTTTCTATCGTTTTCTCAGAAAAGACTTTGACACTTTATTACATGACAGCTATAATTAATGTCAGACTCTAAATTAGAAATCAAAAACTCTATTTGATCATTTGGTTTCAAGCTGGACCTAAAGTATGTTTTGGCATGATTACCAACTGTTAGCAGCAAGTTCTGGAAACAGATGCAGTCTTGATATGTGTTCTAAATGTGAAACACATTTCAGAGAGACTTGGAGATAAAAATATACACTGTTCATGCACACTCTTACTGTGCTATTTCCTGTCCTTATCAGTCAAAAGTTTCTCTTGTTTTGCCCTTTATTTGTTGTCCTAGGTGAATAAAAACTTTTTTTCTTCTTTTTCCTTTTTCCCTTTCTACTTCTAATTTTCTCCCACATGCCCATCTTCCCTTTTTTTTTTTTTTCTTAATTTGCTCTTTTCTCTTTAAATTTGACCAGGCCATGTGACATGTGTGATCTGAGATCTCGGAGCAGGGATCAAACCCTCAGCCCCTGCATTGGAAGGCAAAGTCTTAACCACCGGACCGCCAGGAAGTTCCCTATCTTCTTCTTTCGTTTTTCCCCTGTCATCTTTTCCACTAATATTTGTTCCATTAAACATTTACTGAGCACCTACTATACACCGTAACTGTGTTGGTTATAAGAATACTCAAGAACATGTAAGGCACAGGCTTGTCCTTGAAGAAGCCTGTCTCCTATGGGAGGGTGAAAGCATGTAATCTAACTATTATCAAAGGAAGATACATACACATTAGAGGTGCGTCCAGTACAAAGAAATGGATGAAAGAGTGGTTCGTCTGGAGGAAAGTGGACGGTTGGGAAGAAGATGCCTGAGAAGGATCAGCCCGGCCCTGTCTGGGCAGTGCAGAAAAGTGGGCTGGCCTAAAACTGGAACAGCATAACACACGTGAAGAACACCAGGCATTCTTGGGACATAAACAGCATCCTTTACCTGGGAGAGACGTCCCTGTAGCTCAAACGGTAAAGAACCTGCCTGTGAGGCAGGAGACCAGGGTTCAGTCCCTGGGTTGGGAAGTTCCTCTGGAGGAGGGAATGGCAATCCACTCCAGTATTCTTGCCTGGAGAATTCCATGGACAGAGAAGCCTAGCGGGCTACAATCTGTGGGGTTGCAAAGAGTCGGACACGACTGAGTGACTAACACAGTTACCTAGGAGAGTTGGGTATTTGGGGAGGCAGCTAAGTAGCCACATAAATGGATTGTTATTTTTAGCTGGGCCAGTTCAGTACTTGAGTCAACAGGAACAACCACCTAAATAGTAAATGTTCCTACGAGCAAAACCATTCCTATGAGAAGAAAGTTTTCATTCAAAAATGAGCCAAAGATAAGGAAAGCCATAATCTGGGCCATTTGGTGACAATGGCTAAGACAGAGGAAATGTTCCCCCAGGCAGGAATGCATGAAATGCTTTCTAAAAAGAAATATCACTAAGTCAACTTCTTCAAGGACAAGCCTGTGTCTTACATGTTCTTGAGTATTCTTACAGCCTAGCACAGTTACGGCATATAGTGGGTGCTCAGTAAGCGTTTAATGGAACAAATATTAGTGGAAAAGGAAATGGTGTGGTAGTATTCAGAGGTGCAGCGAGAATGGCCTGAATGCTTTTAAAAATTTAATAACATCCTTACAATGGAATATCATTCAGTGGCAAAAGGAATGAGCTATCTAGCCATGAAAAGATATAGAGGAACCTTAAATGCATAATGCTCAGTGGATTAATCCAGTCTGAAAAGGCTACTTACTGTAATGCCAATTATATGATATTCTGGAAACAGCAAAAATATACAGACATTGAGCTCCCCTGGTGGTTTAGTGATTAAGAATCCACCTTGCAATGTAGGGGACACTGGTTTGGTCCCTGGTCCAGGAAGATTCCATCTGCAGAGGGGCAACTAAGCCCGCGAGTCACATCTACTAAGCCTGCATGCAGCAACTACTGAAATCTGTGGGCCCTGGAGCGCGTGCTTCACAAGAAAAGTCACTGCACTGAGAAGCCCGTGCTCCACAATTAAAGAGTAGCCCCCACTCTCCACAAGCAGAGAACGCCAGCATGCAGCCACAAAGAGCCAGAGCAGACAAAAGTAAAATACATTTTTAAAATATATACTGATAGGAAAAAGATTAGTGGCTGCCAGGGGTGAAGAGGGCAGGTGGGGAGGGATAAGTAGGTAGAACCCAGGAGACTTTTCAGGGCAATGAAACTATTCTGTGTGACTCTGTAATGGTGGATACATGGTACTAAGCATTTGGCAAAACCCACAGGCGCATACAACATGGAGAGTGAACCCTATTGTAAACTATGGACTTTAGTTAATAATAATGTACAAATACTGGTTCGTCAACTGTTAACAAATGTACCAAACAAAAGCAAAATGTTAATGACAAGAAACAACAGCTGGTGCAGATGGTGTTGGGGAGGGATATAGTAACTCTGTACCTTATGGTCAACTTTTTGGAAATCTAAAACCGCTCTAAAAAATAAGCATTAGTTAAAAAAAATATATACATGATAGTATGTTTCTACTCTTTTGAAGGGAATGACATAACTTAGTTCTTCCACTAGCATTTATCAGGTCAGACAAGCTTTCTTTACCAAAAGTCCTAAGAACAACAAATCCCTGGACAGACACAATCATACTCCCTGAAGAACCTCTGAGACAAGTGGCTGGACAGTTTTGAGTAACTCACTTCCACGAGACCATGCAGGTGTAATAAATTAACTGACATATTTGAGAAAGATGCAAAGACTCTTTAGTGACAATGAAACCAAAACTCAGGTTTCCTCAAGTTCAATTGCCTCCACCCTCACGTGGATCCCGGTGAACCACAGAAGCCACGGCGTCATTCGAAAATTAACTTTAATACTTTTGCTCAAGTTAGGTTCAAGCACCCAAACTTCTATGAAAAGAAAGGGATTACAGCAAATCTTTCACTAAAATATGTAACCACGTTTTTGCCATCCCCGCCTAAGCATGATCGCTTTCATTACTGAGTCTTTTCTCCATGTGTGGGTGGCTATAATAAACCCTCAATGAAAACAATCGACACGAACCACGTACACGGTCACAGTTGAACCTTGTACCCAGGTTCATCCTGGGTTTTGGTAGCTCATTCTAGCTACAAATAACAGTAACTAGTCACACAACCAAATTTTGTCAACTTTGTGAGCTGGGCCAACTATCCCTAATCAATCTCATAGGAATGGAAATCATTCTTGTATCCTCAGCATCAGAAACTCAAAAATTATGCTCAGCTGAGGTCCAGGGATGCCCTTGAAACTGGGCCTACAGCAATAAGATAAAAATACCCTCTGCTTGTGTCAGAAAATATCCTATGTCTAAAGAAAGCAAGATGAGTTTTAACTAACAGAATGCAAAAATAACCCAACCAATCACAGTCAATATTATAGGGAAGAATATTGAATATTCACTTGGTAACACAGGGCTTGCCTTTGTTTAGGGTCCATTAAATTTAATAACTTCCCCCTCTGTGGCTTTAAACAGAGAACTTCTTCAAAATAAGAGTGGCTCCTATTAAACTTAATTACTTGCCCGTGGCTGAGATGGCAGAGGTGTGTCTACCCAACAGGTAGGTCTTAATAAAGGAATAGTTCTGTAGTAAAAAGTAGATGGTCTAGTGTTTTATTATAGTTGCTTTACCTTTCTGATTTAATTGCTGGAGTTTTCCTTTTAACCTCTCTGAAGGCGTCACTCCCTCCTGTGAGTTAAGAGAGGCCCTGCTAAAATTAACATCCACATATACTTGGCACATTACTGAAGCTGCTGGTTTCAAACCCTCAAACCGGAGGAACTGACAGAAACTCAGCTATACAAGGGATATTTAAAAATGAACTACATCAAACATTGCTGGCTTTGAAATGACATGAAACAATCCTGCCAAGTGGCCTTGAGTGATCAAATGGAGTTTTTCCTCTGCAATTTCTAGATTTTGTAGAAGTAATAAAATAGTTTTTAGGAACTTTCTTTATCAGACTAACCCCTATTCTGCTGACTTTTGGGAATATTATAGTTTAGCAACTAAGAGTCACAAAAATGGAGACATCTTAGTGGTCCTGTATAGTTGATCAAGTGGCATTTGTTGATATTTAAATATTTTGAAAGAATAAATTCAAGACTGCTTGCTTAAACAGAAAAAAAAAAGATCTTCAAAAAGATTATAGTTCTTAATGCTGTCTTATGTAAAAATAACCCTACAATTGTAAAGAAAAAACATCCATATAACCTGTATTGGTCTCTCCCAGGGACCCCAAGGCAGACAACATATATGATCCTGTATATCTAATTCATGTGTCTTACATCTCTAAGAAACTTCCTAAAAGGATCACAGAGGCCCAAGGGTACAACGACCAAGACCACAGAAAAAAATGCCAAAGAGCAGTACAGACTTAGGCTAATCTAAGATACCTCAGGGCTTCCCTGGTGGCTCAGCAGTGAAGAACCTGCCTGCAATGCAGGGGATGCACGTTCGATCCCTGGACTGGGATGCTCCCCTGGAGGAGGGCATGGCAACCCACTCCAGTATTCTTGACTGGAGAATCCCATGGACTGAGGAGCCTGGCCAGCTACATCCACAGGGTCACAAAGAGTTGTGACTTTCAAGATACAACTGAAGGGACTCAGCATGCACACACACAAGATACTTCTAGGGTCTATGTACCCTAGACTGGTTGGAACCAGGAGGTTGATGATGCTGACTCCCCATTACCTCACCTCCAACCAATCAGAACATCCATGAGCTGATCATGCCCTGTTCCTTGCATGCTATAAGATTCCTCACTACCCACCCCAGGGTAGGTCACACAGTCTCGAGGGCATTAGCCCACTGTGGCCCCCTTTGCCTGGCAAAGTAATAAAGGTACTCTTTTCTGTTTCACCCACCCACCCAAACACAGTACTTAACTTATATGGGTGAGATGGGAGGAATTATTTGCAATGAATAAACCTATGTACAGTCTCCGTTAGAAGGCTAACAATAGCTCATACTCTGACTCATAAGTCAAAGAATAAGATTCAATAAATAGCTAGACATCTTTTCGTAAGAGTATAATTACATAAAATACATTTTGAAAGTCAGTAATTATGTGTCTACATGCTATTTTTTAACGAGCTCCAGAAAAGTAATTATAATCTTTGTGTTAAGCCTCACAAGTGCTTTGAACATCAAAAATGCCACGAGTGATAACAGTATTACAGTGATGAAGCCACGCAGTGGTCTGGTTTGTTGTCAAGTCTCCCTGCCTTCCCACACACCTTGCTCTTTAATAGAAATCAGTGAGAAACAACGTTGGCTACCTCTGTAGGGTGAATGTTCTTTTACAATCATGTAAGATGAAATAAGAGAATGCGTAAAATCACTGGGTGTTCAGGGGTGCTACTTAAATCCCAACTATTATGCGATAAGGCCATGTTTATCATTGTAAGTATGGCAGGGAGAGGAACCAACCCTCAAGGGCTTCCTCTGCACCAGATCCCTCTAGACTGGTTTCTGTTTGATTTTCATAATTCCGCTGGATATGAACTCAACACAATAAGGTCAACCCTATCAGTCATTTATAGGGCTTCCCTGGTAGCTCAGCTGGTAAAGAATCCACCTGCAATGTGGGAGATCTGGGTTCGATCCCTGGGTTGGGAAGTTCCCCTGGAGGAGGAAACGGCTATGCACTCCAGTATTCTGGCTTGGAGAATTCCATGGACTCTTAGATGGGGTTGCTACTTAAATCCCAATTATTATGTGATAAGGCCATATTTATCATTGTAAGTTCGGTGGGGAGAGGAACCAACCCTCAAGGGCTTTCTTGGCATTAGATCTCTCTAGACTGGTTTCCGCTTGATTTTTATAATTCAGCTGGATATAATCTAAACTCAATACAATAAGGTCGGCCCTATTAGTCAGTTACAGGACAACAGCCATAAACTTATAACTGCTGCTATTGTTCTTCTTATAGTACTGAAGGCTACTCAAGGTTAAAGAAATATTTCCTGAATCTTGGAACTGCCCCCTGTAAACTTTGAGATGTCTGGTTTTGCATCTTTATTTGCAGTAAAGTAAGGGATTGCAAGTAATGTATCTTTATCATCTTATTTTATTTACTCCTTGCTTCCATAAAGGATGTGGGGGAAACTACAGAATATATAATTTGAGCAAACTCTGGGAGATAGTGGAGGAGAGAGGAGCCTGGAGCCGCAGCCATGGGATCACAAAGAGTTGGACGCGACTTAGCGGCCAAACAACACCACCACCACCACCAACAGGACATATATACAGGCTTCCCTGGTGGCTCAGTGGTAAAGAAGCCACCTGTCAATGCAGGAGAAGTGGGTTCGATCCCTGGGTTCGATCCCTGGAGAAGGAAATGGCAACCCACTCCAGCATTCTTGACTGGGAAACTCCATGGACAGAGGAACCTGGCGTGTTACAGTCCAATGGGTCACAAAAGAGTTGGCTACAACTTAGTGACTAAACAACAACAGGGTATATATGGTATAGTATTATTGTCTTTATTGTAATTCATTAAGTTTGAGCATTTGCAGCCACACTTGATAAATGACTCAGAAGAAAGAACAACAAAAAAGGAAGTTGTAAAGCTGGATTCTCTGAAGGTCTTTAAATAGATTAAATTGTGGTATTTCTTTGCAATGGTCTTCTCGGATAAAATGGAATTTCCTTAGGAATATTCCTTTCTGAAAGATATTTCTGGTGACTTTTATGCTTATGATCCCTTGGAAAAGAACATTAGTATGCCTAATTACATGTAAGTGTAATTTAACATTTTCTGTCTTCTGACATCATAAATGAATAGTTATTTTCTCCTAGTGCTTTATTGACTTTTTGTGAATGCCTCCCAATTTCTTTTAGCTCTATGAAAATTCATAGTTAGTCTATGGAATAATAACAGTGACAAATATTTATTGAGTACTCTATGTGTTAGGCACTGTGTTACGTGCTTTATGAATGCCATATAGTATTAACTTATTTAAATATTTCATGAGTTTTTGTTTGTTTGTTTTAAATATACTCTGTGACCACCCATTTCATAAAGCAAATAACTCCTTTAAAAGTTTAGATTTTTATCAACTGATTCATTTAAGTCAGGGCTTGCCTACAAATTATAAATAGACATACAATTTTTACAAAACACTTTCAGCTCCTTAATATCAGCTACAATCTGTGTGACACACATATGGTGTGTCAGGCCTGCCCAAACACTTTACACCTATGCATCTCATTTAATCCCCATAGTAACCCTAAGAGCTAAATATTATATCCCCGTTTTACCAATAATAAAAGTTTCCAAGAAGTGAGAAGCTTGCCTAATATGAGCTGGGATTCAAACCTGGGCCTGGACCTCCACCCTTACTGTGTAAGTGATGAATTATATTCCTTCTCACCCAAGCTCATATGAGAATGTTTTGATTAGGGAGATGAGAACGGATTGCTCTACACTAAAAGAAAACAGGAACTATTCTGGAAAGCATCTCAAAAAGTGAACACAGAACTGCTTGGAGATGGCAACAGAGGTTAATATTTTAGCTGTCCATGTTATAGAGACATAGCGTCCTAGAACTTAGGGACACCTTTTGATACTGAGGGGGATAATAACACGACAGAAAGTACGCAATGTGTACCTGAGAATCTATGAGATAGACTTCTGTCCAAGGAGTGTCCTAGAACCAGTCCCAAGGGCACTGGAGATGGGGCTCACTCCTGAAGACTTGGCCCCGTAGTCCACCAGGCAGTGCTCTGGGGCATGGATGCAGCCCCGCACCCAAGAGCAAGGTCAGAGGAAGCAGGGCTCCTCTGGTTCCCTGACAGTTGACATCTAGTTCTTTCTTCCTGATTCGTTACACGCTGACAAGAGGGATTTTCTGTTCTCTTTGCTCTCATGTTTACACAGAACCTCCCACCCTGGCCCCACGCTACTTTGCCAGGAACAACTCATAGAGACGTTTGGGGTGGGAGGAAGAAACTGGACTAAACTCAGGTTTAAACTAGTTTCAAGCAGAAGCCCGTTCCTACCTTTGGCCTCAGATTAATACATGGCTGGATAATAAACCAGTCTCTGCCTCCTCCGTGAAATGAGAAAAGCTGTGTCATATTCGTTCATGCAAATGTTTTCAGTAGATATCATTAAACTGCCTCCAAATAACCTGGCTGCTCCATATTACACATGATAAATGATAAAACGCCATTTAGGCAGCTTTTTTTTTTTCCAGTGTTATTGTCAACGTTTTCCCATTGAATACACCTCAGAAAGAAAATGCTGGAGATAAATGTCTCTAAAGCTGCCATCTCTCCCTGAGGTTTTTTTTTCCCCTCCAGGTAAAGCCAGAGGATGAACAGCTTCAGCCACAGAGGGTTGGACAGACAGAAGCCCCAGAGAACCCTAAACAGAGGCAAAGTTGCACAAATCTGTCCTGGCAAAGTGTCACCTTGGCCCTAGGTAAGACAAAAACAGACTCAGCCTAAAATACGTAAGGGAGGACCAGAACTAACTCAACACCATCCAACATTGTCCCTGTGACCCTGCATCAGCCCTGGTTACCCCTGCTTCTCTCATCCTTTCCCGTGTCCTTACTTGACGTTTGCCTAAAGGAGGGAGTCGTGTTCCAGTAAAGGGAAGTGATCACTACAGCTCTATACTCTGCAGATTCCCCAATAAATACCATATGATTCATGACAATAACAGCAGTTGGAATGAGAAAGGGTCACGTGGTTTTCCCAAGACTCTGAAGGTTCCCGTCCAACCCCCCACCCCTGCTTTCCCTACTCACCCCTACGGGAGTCCGTCTGTGGCAGAAAAGGTGAAGGCCTTAGGACCCGAGAGCCCTTTCCTGCCATTCGCTTCAGAAACAAAGCCTTCCCTCCTCCCAAGTTGAAAGAAATAAAGGAGTCTGAGCTAATCGCAACCTGCAAGCCTGCGGGCGGCCCATCAGCTTGCCAGTGGTGCAACCCGGCGGAGCGAGTACCGGCTTCGAGCTTTTGCAGAAAAGGAGAGAGGGAGAGAAAACAGAGACAGAAACACAAAGAGAAAGAAAGAAAGGCATTAACCTGGCCAGGAGTCAAATAGGTGCATGGAGCCCGAACGCTGAGAGTAGTGTCGGACACATAGAGGGTCCGACTGTGTGTGCTTCTTGCAGAGGGGGTGAGGGGAGCGGGGCAGGGCTGCATCTGAATTGATGGGGGCAGGGCTGCAGTCCGGATGCAGGGGGTATATGACAGATTTTATTTTTCTTATTCACAGGACTCAGAGGGTTGGCCGAGAGCCTTTAACTTTCCTCCACTTGTCAATCTGACATCTTCGTGGATACTCTCTGGTTCCCAGGGACAAACACTCTATGGCGGGGGGGGGGGGGGGGGGGGTGAGGCCAGGATGTTGATCACACACACCCTCACCATGAGTCACAGAATTTCGTGGTGCCTTGGGAAGAGAGGACGGTGAGCCCTGGGGGCTGCCACGTTGCGAGCAACAGCAGTGAGCTGTGTGATTCATGGCGCTGCCTGGGTCTTGAGTTGGCTGCTCAGAGGCCACAACACGTGGCCCTTTAAGCCTCTTGCAGCCTCACTGTCCTTGGAGTGACTCGTGTCTGTCTGACGGGGATCTGAAGTGTGCAGTTTCTCTCTCTCTGAACTGGCTACCTGGAACTCCTGGGTGTTTAAGAGCCTCTAGAAACAGAGGGCTGTGCCTTCAGGCTGTAGTTTGGCTTTCAGGCAGATGTTAGGAACAGAAAGGAACGCAAGCAGAGGAAAGCTGGGTGGGCGGGCACAAGACCCTCAGGAGAAGGCCCCAGTTGGGAGACAGCGCCAACCGAAGGGGATGCAATTCAGCAGGACTGAACCTTGGGGACACTGAGCGTCCTCTTAGCAAAGGATGCCATGTCTGGTGGAGATTCAGGCTCTTGACCTCAATTTAAGTTCAAGCCCTCACTAGCCCTGTAATTCAGAAAACCTGGTTTGCAGCTGTGGGACCCCTGTCCACAAGCCTCTGACGGAGAGTTTACTGTGAGCGTAGCTGAGACAGCTGGGCCCACCCTGCAGCCCCAGTCCCACCCTTGCACCAGAGTGGGCTCTGAGATCAAGTGTGGTCTTTACCTGAAATGCGCCTGGGCACGTCGGTGATGGCGGGCAGCCCGGTGCCCCGCGTGGAGGACAGCGGGGTGGTGGAGTGGATGGATGGAGGAGTCATCTGGCTCAGGTATGAGGGGTAGGACTGGTCATAGGACCAGGGCGGGGAGGACTGCGCCTGCCTGGGGTCTGGGAAAAAGAAGAAAATCCTTAGCACACCAGCCACTCTGGCCTACACACACAACCCCAAACTTAGAAAGGATAAAGCAGGGAAAAAAAAAATCAGACTACACAAGGACGACGACTTTCCCACAACCCCACCCTGCAGGCCCTGCGGAGCGCACAGCTTTCTAGACTCCGAGTCTCTCTGAAAGTAACAAAATGCATCATGCCTAAGGACTATTTGTCTCCCTCACACATAAATATTTCTATTTGGAAAGACTAACAGTCATTTAGAAAACAATCTGTTTTGGGTATCTTCACAAAGTTGAACTCTATTTTCTTTGTTTTCTGTGTTTGTTTTTTTTTTTAAATTTATTACTCCAATGAACATGTATCACTTATTTCTTTTTTAAAAGGAAATGTTGGAACAATTTACTCGATTAAAAAGCAGAGAGATGGTGCCTTTTGCTGCTGCGCATCCAGTCAGTATCCTTCAGACATGCTTTCTGGTTCTAAAAAATGCATGATTCTGTTCATGCATTAGCACAGTTCACGTCCCAGGCAGGTCAATGGGGATGAGGAGTCTGGGGCAGAGACGAGCACAAAGGGGACAGCATTTAAGTACAACAGGAAAGAAAGGAGCCAGTTATGTTGGGCTTCCCAGATGGCTCAGTGGTCACAGGTTCGATCCCTGGGTCAGGAAGATCCCCTGGAGAAGGAAATGGCAGCCCACTCCAGTATTCTTGCCTGGAGAATCCCTATGGACAGAGAAGACTGGAGGGCTACAGTCCATGGGGTCTCAAAGGGTCGGACACGACTGAGCAAGTGAGCATGCACAGTTATGTTATTCTGACGCTAAAGCTACCCCAGAAAATAACCGTTAAGAAAAAAACAAAACTTAATTTCAAAACTAACCAAGAACAGAAAAGCTTTATCACCATCTAGTTTCGATGTAAAGCACATGAGTTTCTGACAGGAAGAAAAAAACCCAAAACACAACAGGGAAATGTCTTTAATCCTATTGGAATCTGTTTAAACGATGTCACATGTTTGGAATGTGGCCTGGAGTTACCTACAGTCACTACAATAATAAAAATAATGGGCAACCAACTGGTTAGAGTGAACGGCTGAGAATTAGTAATATCTTTCAATGTATCTCTAACAGAGTTTTTTGGAGATACACAAAGAATCATAAGCTAATTTCTTTTAACTTTTTTTTTTTTTTTGCGAAGTTCACTTTTTCTTAATTTTAAAAAATTCCAATACACCAGGCTGTTCTCAAAACAGCTTTGTATATCAGAATAGCCATAGATTTTGGAACATGTCGAATTAGGTTCAAGTTCTGAGACTTATATTTCTAAGCTGTGTGATTTTGGGTTAATCACTCAGTGACTCTGAACCTCGGTTTCCTCATCTGTAAAAGGGGATAGGAAGTAATAATATCTGAATCACAGAGATGTGGAAATTGCATGAGAAGACTATGCAGAGAAGACTAGCACAGGAGGTGCTCAGTGATATTAATTCTTGCCTTTTAAAAAAACTTTTGGTGACACAGGAATTGTTTCATGATTAAAATACATCTGAATTGGAGTTAATCCATTTAGAATAGGTTTAATTTTTAAATTATTCCCATATCACCTATCAGCCTCTGAAAATGGAAAGCTTGATTTTTGAAAACAATAAATATATTTGAGTCAATTTAGGTTTATCTCTACCAAAAAAAAGTGGATCACAAGATGTGGGTTTTTTTCTGAGATCATTCCTCCTTTAAAGCCTCTCAGTTTTTCTGTACAAAGCCATTTAGTTTCAGCTATTTCTTGTTTATTTGTTCAATTCAGAAACAATTTATTTAAAGACTATCTAAATGAGACATACTTTCTTTAACTCAAAATAATTAAATACATCTGGATATTTATCGAATGTTTACTGTATCAACAGATATACAGAAAAATTTCATCCAATTCTGTTTTAAGGAACATTTACCTGAGTTTGCAATTTGAATTTAAGTATACTATCGTAAATGGTTCACAGAGACGTTTCCTTCAGAAATTGGATGGATATTTAATCGTTCAAGTAATGAAATTTTGTGCTTTAAACTGTTCAAGGTTGAGATCGTAATAGATCGGCAACCTTTCAAACCTGATCCTTGTTATATATCTGATACAGATATACTTCCTTGTTTTAACCATTAATGTCATTTGCTATTCAGATAAATGGTAAATGATCTTCAGATGGAAAGAGATGCATTCCTTACAACATCAGAAAGCAGTCTCACAAAGACAAGGCCTTCCCTCAAGCACCATTTTTAATAGATACAAAAGACAAGAACCACACAGCAAAATGAGCAGGGCACATGGGACTCAGATAATCTAACATCACTGGATGACTTTCTGAGCAAGCAGTTTCATCTGTATCTCCACTCGCATACTGTAGCATGTTACCAGCAGTATAGGGCTCTCTGCCTAAAAGTGGGGGAAACACAAAGAAATCTAAAGAATGACTAAAATCACTGATGTTTAGACATGTCACAAAGGAATCAGGGGACTTAGCTTGAATGGAAGATACAGCTTTGCATTTCTCCTTAAGCTGAGAGGCAGCTCAGTACAAGGGGAAACAAGGGGCCTTTCTGATGAGAGGATCTGAGTTGGGGTCCCAGCTCAGCTATGTGTGAGCTGGATACCTTGGCTGTACTAGCTAACCCTCTGAACCTCAGTTTCCTCGTCTAGAAAATGAGGCAGCATAGCATGGTGAAGTGAACATAGCCAAGAGTTCATGTGTGCCAGTTGGACAGCCAATTTGGGGCTTGAATCACAGCTCTCCACTTTATTGAGCAAGTCACTTAGATTCTGAGAGCCTCAGTGGCTCACCTGGAAAACGGGTATCAGGATGCTGATTAGGGCTCTGTGAGCATTTACATGGACTAGGCCTTATCTAGTAGCTTATCTGCCACTCTTGGCACATACAAAGTATACAATAAATAGAAATGATCATTGCTCTCTGTAAAATGAGTATAACTACTATCATTTTTGTTTACAGAATTAAATGAAATAACACAAGAAAAGCCTTTTGAAAACTCTAAAGTACTATATGAAAATGGTCATTATTCTTATGGGATGTGGGAGCTCACATCACATGGCCAAGGCCCTGCTGTGTGACATGGGGTGTGTTTCTCAATGTGGCTGAATTTTAATTTCCTCATCTGTAAAATGGGTATGATAACACAGTCTCAGAGAGTATCATAAGGATTAAATAACACAGAGCGAATGGCTAAGCATTATTCAAAAAAATAAAAAAATCTGACTCTAGAGGACAAAAAAAAACCAAAACATAAAACAGAAGAAATACTGTAACAAATTCAATAAAGACTATAAAAATGGTCCACATCAAAAAATCTTAAAAAAAAGAAAATCTGACTCTAAACTATCCAGCGTGGCTGGGTTGTCTACTGTTAGTCTTAAAGATGTTCCAGAGCAGACTCATCACAATTCAATATAATGTCTGGAACATAGTAGGTGCTCAAGAAACAACCACTGCACGAACATCTGGGGTGGCTGGAGTGAATAATGCGATTTTATAAAGAAGTAGTATTTAGTCTTTCTCTAACTTCCCCTTAGGCTATAAAAGCACTTGTGTCAAATGAGGTTTTAGCTTTGATATAAACTTCCTGACTGCTAGAATACACACTTGAACTATCAAAGGATCACTATCCTTTGAGTAGAGGGCCTTTCTGAAGATTTCCAGCGTTAGCAAAAAGAACTTCTCACTATCCCTAAATAAGCGAGAAGATCTATCTTTGCTTTCTGTCTCTCAAAGAATAGGCTGCAGGCTGGCCAATCTTTCTTTCAAGGTCATCATCCTAAGATTCTATGATAAAGACCTACTTAAGGAGAATAGGACAGGGCTTGGCACTGAACAACAAGAAGGAGAGTTACTAAAGAAAAACAAAACACAAGAACCGCCATATGGGGCTTACTAGATCTAGTCTAAGGCATTTCAAAAAGGAACTGCAATCTTAAAAAAAAAAAAGGACTGGTCTCCAAATACCCCAGTCTTTCTCTAACACCCTGTGAAGGAGGCCTCATCAACCCCAGCTCCCTCATTTCTGGCCTGTGGGATCTTGGACAAATTATATAACCTATCTGACTTCAGGGTTCCTAATGTGTATAATGGGGATAAATAAGACTTCCCTCCTAAAGTTATTTTAAAGATTAAATGAGGTCATGTAGGAAAGAGCTTAGCACATGGAAAGAACCCAGTAAATGTTCACTACTATTAAAGCATCTCCTTTACTGAGCCTTCGTTCTGTATTTATGTTTCCAGCCCATAACCTCTTATTCTAGCAAAAGGCCATTTTTAGAAAGCTTCCTGCAGTTCTGAAGTCTGCTGTTTGGAGACTATACCTGAGACTATATCTGGTCACTTCGATAGCCTTTACAATCATTTAACCTGAGTCACGTTCCTTCTTCATCCTAGCTTCTCCTAGACCAAGAAATCCTAATCTATTTAGTGTCTTTTCTACTACTGTATGCGTCAACTTTTTTCAAACTGTTAGTGGGGGAAAAAATGGCTATAAAAGATCGTGACTTCCTAAATGCCCAACCACTAAGAAAATGTAATCTTATAAATATATGATTACAGCATATTTGCTTTGTTGTGGACAATTATTAAGGCTGACAATAGAAAAAAGTCACCTTAACCTGATCTCACCAATGATTTCTGAACTCAACTTCCTGAAGAAACCTGAGACTTCTGAGATTGACTCTGAACTTGGATGACTCAGAGCAGGTGACAGATGTTTTTAGGCATCAATCCTAAGATTACTAATAGGGAATAGTGAGTGTAGGACCTAGGTCTAAGACAAACCTACGAATTAACCATTAATAAACAAGAAACGATCTTCATCTACCTTGGGCCCCACAAGGCTAGTATAATACATTCCTTCCCTCTGCTCCATCCAGAGTTACACTAAAAGTCTTGTCAAGTCTACAGACACATGGAAGGAAGTACCTTGTCCTTCCAACCCAACCCAAATAAGAATATCCTTGATTTGGGGGTCTCAGAGGTTCAAGCCACTGTCTTGGTATCACATCCTGGGTGATCTGAAATTACCTATGAACACCCGTGAGTTCTCAGAAAATAACTGAACTCTATTTCATAAACAAAACTGCTGTTACACTTTTCGTTTTAGGGTGCTTTAAGAACAGTAATTCAGTACTTTTCTATGGCAATCTACAGAAACAGCCTCAATATTATTTTTATTACTATATTCCAGACATTCAAAGCATCGACAGATGTTTTTATATAGATATGATCACTGTAAAACAAGACCTTGGGTGCTGGGGTTTTTTATGGGCACATACTCTTTTGTGCTTGAGAAACCTGAAATATGAAATAACACATGAGCATTTTAATAGGTCTCCACCCCTATTTTTCCCCAAGTTTCTCTCCTATCACCTAAAAGGTGTGTGTGTGCGGGGGTGGGGGTGGGGGGTTACTTAAAGAGAGGTGATAATCAAGTTTGACCTGTAACATAAACTTTGAGAGAGAAAATCAGGTCTTCCTTATACAATGGGCAGCCGTGCTCACAGCAGGATGTGACTGATCACAATGACTCAATGGCAGAGAAGACCTAGGGCTGAGCTCCTGGAGGTGCTGGGGATGACCGAGGAGAGAAGAGCCCCCAGTCTAACTGGGGACTCACACTTGCAACTAGCACCTGGCTTCTGAGGTCAGGCTTATTGGACACCTCAGACCTACAGCTGCACACGTGCAGAAAAAATCGTGGTCTCCTCCGTGTCAGCGGACCAAGTCTAGCTATGAAGAGTGCCGGGTAAATAAAAAGGAGCCAGTCACGCCACTTGACAAAAGGAATCCCTTCAGCTTCTAGCTGAAGCAACGTCCGTTGGATGAACTTTAAAAAGACACCAGAAAGGCACAAACTATCGGGTATAAGACAGGCTCAAGGATGTTTTGTAGCAAAGGGGGAATACAGCCAATAATCTGTAATAACTGTAAACAGAAAGTAACCTTTAAAAATTGTATAGAATTTTTTAATTAAAAAAAAAAAAAAAAGACGGACTTCCCGAGTGGTCCAGTGGTTAAGACTGCTTCCGTTGCAGGGAGCACAGGTTTGATCCCTGGTTGGGGAACTAAGACCCCACAGGCCTCAAAGCACAGCCAAAAGTAATTAAATACAGAGTGAAGATACAAAAAATAAAACAAGTAAATAAAAAGACACCAAAATCCAGGGACCTGCATACACTTTGCACTTTCTCTCCCAACACTTTGCACTTTCTCTCCCAATTCAGTAAGTTGAGCACAAGGTTCTCATTTAGCTGTCCCTTTCTCATCTCCAAAGTACCAATGGTCATAACTGCCACCCTTAAAAGAGCTTTCAGGATGGGGTGGGGAGAGAAGTTTTTACATGGTATTCTGATGAGTCAGCAAACTATCCATTTTTCTTCTCGTGAACAGCTTCTGTAACCTACAGAGCAGTGAGATAGTCTAAGGAATAGATTAAAAAAAAAAAAAAAACCCAAAGACATTTCTTGCTGTGCAAAAGCTTACACAAGCAGGTGGGGAGAGTAAGACTAACAGATATAAAATGACAAGTTAGTTCAAAAACTGTCAAAGCATGCACCTGTGTGTTTTTAAAAGCTCTAAAGATAGACATGAACCATGGTGCCCTGATATCATTGTGGATCTTATCAGAGCTCCTTCTAGAGTGGTGCTCCTTTGGCTTAGGCTACCTGGAGACTGGCCTCACATCCTACAGACCTCAGAACATAAAAGTACCAAAGAAAACATCCCCGGAAGATGCTCAGAAACTGATGCTACCTGGGGGAGAAGTGGTTCATGCATCTCACGTGGTCTCTCTATCAAGCAGAAATGGAGACTTGCATTTATTTAAACCGTGGGTGTGAGAAAAGCAAGATCTCTCCTTTGAGTTAGACCATAGTTTCTGAAATTTAATAATGGGTGTGGAGAAAATGAAGCAGCGTCATGCATTTCCTGAAATGATTTGTAAAGAGTCATGGGATCTAAGAGTACCCAGACTTTTCAAATGACTGAGAAACTACATTTCATGTCTACACACTTGAACTCCGAACACTTAGGGTCATAATAAGAGGAAGGGGGAGGCAGATGGTTAGAAAAAAAAAAGCACTGTAGGTCAATTAAAAAAGCACCAGAGGAAAAACAAGTGACTCTAGGAGAACAGGTCTTTTCTTAATGAATAAGATAACATGGGGAGAGGAGAGTGGGCAGAGAGCTTTAGAAAAGCCCTTGGAGGAAATTCCCTGGGGATATAGTGATTGCAGCTCTGTGCTGCCACTGCAAGGGATGCAAAATCCATCTCTGGTTGAGGAACTAAGATCCTGCATGCCACTGAGCCAAAAAAATAAAACAAATTTAGAAAAAGAAAAAAAAAAAAAAGCCCAGGGAAAGGTACATATGGAAACTCAGGAGTTGCTGTTAACAGGTCCCCTTCGGTAAACACTCTGGTTAGACACCTACAGGTGTGAAAGGACTGCTTCCTAAGAACTGCTCACAACAGGGCACACCTTGGATATGGTGTTCAACTTCACGCAGAGATGGGAGGAGACTAGCCAACGGGGCCAAGCCCAAACCAGCACACAAGTGGCCCCTTCCTGTTTGTGCTGCCAGAGGGTTGCTGGGTGACGTGGCAGGACAGTGGCCAGCGGTTTCTGCCCAGACCGTGCACCCCCCGGGAGCACCTGCTATACTACGGGACCATCATGTTTGAAGAGCATCATATTCCCACCCCTTCTCCTCTACCCACTTCCCCCTCAATGGCACTCAACTCAGGCTGGAAAAACCCCAAATATTTCTTCAGAAAACTGGGGTATTTAACATGAACTGCATAGACCGTTCTCCTGAAGATTTTGCCTTTCTGTTGCAACCAGGGTCAAAGTCAATAATCTCAATGGAGGGGAGCAGATTTACAGTTTCCTATCCTAGGCTGTTTCTGTCATATTACTATCATTCATAATACAAGTAGATGCATTCATTCATATCCATTCATTCACATTTCCTAACATTTATACTAAAAATGTTAAGTTCCATGTCTTTCCTAATAACCCTGCTAATAACTAAGTGGACATTTAGAATGTGCTTTCCCACTCACTTCTGGTTCTCTTGACCAAGAAGAAACATGGGCCAGAAATAGGCTTCTTGGGGTGCAAGAGGAACCCTGGCTGGGGGGCCTCTGGGGCTAACTGTGCAATCAAACACCAGTGATTCGTCTTCTCTGAGTGTCGTTGTTGTCAGGCGTAACATGAGAATGGATGGTCTCTAAGATGTTTTCCCAAGATAAAATGCTGTGATGCTAACCACTTGCAAAGTTGGGTACCCTACTACACTCGGTCCTTTCTGGAGATGGTAGCTGCACCAGAAATTACTGAAGCCCTGCTGAGCTGATCTGGGGTGGCTGGGAGAGGGGAGCTGACACTCAGGGTGCTTCTCATCACACAGCTTGTGACCCATGTCATCACGGAAGACCTCAAAAGCAGGATTCTGACCTCCCTCCTTGTCCCCAGTCAGGGTTCTCTCCAACTGACTAAGGTGGCCAGAATCACTTGGCAGAAGACCAACCCAACCAATTCACAGAGCTTAAGACTGAAATTTGAAACTCCACTCAATGCTCTGATGGTGACCTAAATGGGAAGGCTATCCAAAAATGGAGATATATGTAAAGCTGATTCACTTTGCTGTAAGGTAGAAGCTAACACAACATTGTAAAACCACTACACACCAATTTAAAAAAAAAAAAAAGACTGAAATTTGATCAAAAAAGCAGCAATCTGTTTGGATAAAACCAGATGCCTCACGGGGTACACCAGGCACTAGGAGTTAATACAAACAATGGGAGGAGAGGGTCTCCATGAATCTCCACGAATCTTAAGAGACAATAGTGGAAGAGAGAATGAGAAATGATACAGTCTAAGACATCACAACCTCTAACAAAAGAGTAAAAGAAAAACCAGAAGGAAGCTAAGACAAGGTAAAAAGAGGTATCTTTTCAGTCTCACCAATTTGGGGCTGGAAGGAACTCATCACTGCCCTACAGAAAATGAGGGAATTTCCTTACTTCAGAGAAAAACCTACTAGAAGAAACAAGAGGGCATGTCATACGTCACAGCTAACCCGGTCTCAGCCGCAGCATGTCTAGGGCCTCAGTGTAAAGGCAGTAGAGGAAAGGGAACTAGTCACAAGCAGGTACGGCCAGAATCTGAGAAATGACAGGGACGTGGTGTTGGCCAGGGGACGTGACCTTCGTTCAAATCACAATATTGAACTGAATGCAGTAAATTCAAGTTCAATTCAGGCTATTAATATCCAGGGGGGTGAGCTTATGCAGGGGGAGTGTCACAGAAGGTCCTCAGGCATGGTGAGTCCTTTTGTCAGATAGATGATGCTATTATCTGTGGTTCTAAGAGCTGTCTGCCATCACTCACTCATTGATTCATTCAGAAAATATTTATTGAGCACCTACTCTGGTACTCTGCTAGGTTCTAGAGACATGAATGGTGAATAGTCTGCATGCCCTCAATGGAGTTTACAATTTGGTGGGAGAGACTGACATTAATCAACTAATCATATAACTGTGATAAAGTGCTAAAAAAGAGATGTCCTTGGCATTGTAAGAATGTGCCATGAGGGACTCCAGCCATGCCTGGGGGCCAGGAAAGGCTTCTCTAATGATATAATGATTAAGCCAAGAACTGAAGGGCAAGCAGAAGTCCAGAGGATACTCAGGTGGGGTTAAAAGGGCTGCAGGCTAAGTGACAGCATATGCCCAGTTCTGGAGACAGAGGTAGTACAGTTTCTTTTTTGAAGAGGTGAGAAAGCCAGTGTGGTTGGATGACTGACAGAAGGTTCAAAACAGTTTGAGAAGAGGCTGGAAAACAGGCAGGAAGGACCCAGGCTATGCAGAACCTGTCGGACCACGCAAGAGGTGTTGGTTGGTCTTTATACTAAGAGCAGTGGAAGGTCACAGGGGTGTTTTTAAGTATAGGGTGACATCATCAGATACGCATCTTTTTAAATCTCCCTCTGACAACATCACAATAGAAACAGGGCAGAAGTCCAGCCCAGGACTGGACACACAGGGAAGGGTGTGTAGGGAAAACAGCAGCTGAAAGGGAGGCCAGGGTGGAGTTCAGGAGCTGCACCCAGGGAACCAGGAAGCAGCCAGAGGCACCCAGCTGCCTCTGCACGTGGCCCGACCAGGGGGATGAGCCCCTGAGAGGCCTGGCCTGGAGCAGGTTGGCTCTGGGTGGGCGAGGTGAGCCCCAGGTCAAGGGCCTGGGGCCTGCAGCTGCGATCTGGGCAGGCTCCACCTCATACCTTCTGGTTCAGGGGTAAAGCCTGGGCCTCTGTACCTGTAACAAGTTCCACAGGAGATGCTAACAGACGCCAGAGTTGGAGAACAATGGGCATGATTTTTACTGATGACAGTTAGAAAGGAAAATTACCCAACACTACTTGATTTAATCTTCCCTATCAAGAAGAACAATCTCCAAATAGAACGAGCAGAACAAACATGCTTAAGAGGAAATGAAGGCCCAAGACAGGTGAGAAGATAAGAGAGAGCAACCTACTGCTTTAAATGAATTCAAGTGTCTGCTCCAAGATGAATTATGCCCCACAAAATTGCAAGAATGTATGGAGACTGGCAGATAAAGGGCCTCTATGTGACAGAGCAGGGTCGGCAAAGTTCTTTATATGAAGGAAAGCACGTCTTCCTGGAACTCTGTTCACTCCTAATCTTAGGTTCACCACCTGGGATTCCTTGTCCATATGACAGTTATTAAATTATTTGAAGATAATGCCTTTAAAGTTTACTACATAATTGTACTTTTACATGAGTTCACCCCATCTACCTTTTCTGGAGATGGCATTGCTATTGGTAAAATCTAAACTGCAACTAGCGTTTTGGAATCATTACTTGCAGCCCACTAAAAACACTGGAGTCACTTTTGACAGCCTGTGTACAATCAACGCTTCACACTTGATCCCCAAAGTGAGTATCAGAAAGCGGGATGGGTTCACTAAAAACTTGTTTCCCAGGATTACTTGAGCAATAGGTTAAGGGAAAGGTCCTCTATCTGCTGTGCATCTTGACCTCAGCAAGATACATACCTCTAATGGGATGTACAGGTACTTAAAAGGCCCACCAGAAAGTGATCACTGACATGGGTCATGGTCAGCTTTGAAAGAGGAACACAGTAGTATATTCGAGGGCTTGACAATCCTAGTGACATTCAGCATCTTTAGCAAAGTCTTGAAGGGTGAAAAGCAACTTTCCTAAGCTTCAAGATGAGATGAAATGGGGAGGGAGAGTCAACATAGTGGATGAGGAATCAGAGCTATAAAATAACTACGAGATGGAAAGAGGAGGTGGAAGTGACACAATGAGACTGGCAAAGGACAAAAGCGCAGCTGCAGCCGGTCAGCTCCCAGACAGGCCCAGGAAGGCTGCCTTGAACGCAGCAAGCCTTTTCCATGGCCTGCACACCACAGTGCGATGGGGTGACAAAAAGCCAACCCAGTCCTGGGTGTATTAACAGAGCACACGTGAACCCCTACCCCCAGATGAGACAGTGCTAGAGAGTTGTGTTTTCTCGAGGTGGGGTCAGCCCAGAACCCTGGAGGAGACGGAGCAAGCTGTGGGACCTCCATCTGTCACAGGAGGAATGGTTAAGGGACAGCCAAGAGCTCCCATCCACCCTCAGCCTCTCCCTGGGACATCTACTTCCCACCTGAACTAAAGCTTGGTTTTCTCCCCATCCTTCCTCCTAACCTCTCCCCTGGGCCTCGGCTCATTCTCCAAGGCCACAAGATGAGCCAAATCCTCTTCAGAAATTCTTCTGTCTTTCCTCTAACCTACCAACCTCTAGAACCTTCCTAGACACTGGTAAGAGGTTCCACATCTTTCTTGTTTCCCTGACTTGCACCAAGTCCTACAGAGTTCCACGAGAAATTGCCAATCCCACCGACATCCACCAAAGCAGAGCCCACTTCTATTTACAAACTGCAACCCCTGCCGGAGACAATCATAACTTTGCTGACTGGCTCTTCCTCACATCTCTGTCCTTCCTTGGGTCCTCAGTGATGCTCAAAGTCATTTTCCTTTCCCCGCCCACTCACCTTGCTGACAGCCCCAAAGGTGTACTGTTCTCCTAACTTTTTCCCTACATCCTCCCCACCTGAAACCACCTTGTCAGACTTTACCTTCCCAGCACACTGACTTATAATTTCAGCCCTGAGAGTTCCAGAAACTCTTGACACCTCAGTTTTCTTGTGTGTTAAAGAGGGTTCATAATACTGACTCTGCTGTGAAATCTGTCCTTTAAAGACTGTTACAGCCAACTGTTTTCAAACAGCTAAAAAAGCAAGTCCTTATCAAAATAAACAAAGCCCTGGAAAGAATCTGATGGTCTTCACTGGGAATGGTGCCATACAATTTTATTCCTGGAATACTTCTGCATGTATTAAAATAAAAAAGAATGGAATGAAAATACTTTTCAAACTGATAACATCTGTAATATGTTGTTGCTATTAATACTACATAGTACAATATACTCTGACTCTGAAGCCCTGGGTACCCATCCACAATTCAACATCAAAATACACCATCAGAGCATCCTATAACTGCATACCTGACTTGCCCCTCTCCTGGGTTAGTCCAGGAGGTTGAATATGTCATTATTAGACTCCTGTTCTGATCATTCTGCCCAGAATCCATTGCAAAAGGCAAAAAGGGGAAAGAAGGGTCCCTAGGCAATGAGTGACAGGGGAAGACACAAATACATGTATGTACATATATAGACATATATGTAAAGCTCAAGGTAAAAAGAGAAAGATGATGCTTTGGGAACAAAGGAGAGAAAGAAACACAGACTTCCACGGGGCACAGTCCTAAAGTCAGGCTAGAGATGGAACAGTCTTAGGGAAGGAGAGAGTGAGGTGTTATCAGAGATGGATTCTCCTTATCACAGCTAGATAGTAACTGAGCATCATGTATTCCAGACAGGAGGAAATGACAATGACAAGATTCTGGAACTCAAAAACTTGATTTTTCTTGGAACATTACCCTTCTCATCTTTTTGTAGAAACATAATAAGGCCAGAGCATCTTCATTTAAAAAGGGAATTTCAACCAACAGAAGTCCAGGGACCTTTAAGCAGCTCATCTATGGATGATGTCAACAGCTGTGGGGACAACATGGCACATTGATGGCCAGCCCCTCACAGGGTCATACTGAGCCTTATCCTTCAAAGCCAGCACAAGCCGGACCTGAACTCCACGTTTCCTTATTAGGAAAAGAGATTTGAACTTGTGTTCACTCACAGGACTTAAGCTGTTTCTTCATGATGATTGTAATGGGCAACCTCCTCTACAGAGCCTTCCTGCTCACACATGTGCATGGTTGCAGCAGATTTTCCTGGCTATTCTGCCCACAAGATCCCCAAGGAAGGAGGCAGGACAAGACTCCACAGTAACCTCAGAAATGAAAGCTCAGCACCACCCAAGTGAAAGAATGGTACTTCCAACCACCTGTCTTGAGTGTGGCGATTTCAGTTCCTTAAGACAAAAGATGCCTCTAGGTGAGTAGGACCTCAGCGGTCGAAAAGCAGGAGAGAGACCTCGGCAGACTCCCACTCCCCACATCCTACAGTTCTTCTCACCCACAGTCACGCTTCCTGCTCGGCTCCAGTCACTGCGCCCGCCGTGGGCTCACCCTCCTCACACTCAGAGCCACAGAAACTGCAGCCCCACCCACTTCACCTCCAACTCCTTTCACACTAAAGAATCTCGGGACCACTGGGCACTCGAATAGGAGGACGCTGCGCTCCCCTGTGTCTAACAGGCCTTGCTAATAAATGTTCCAGTGCAAGCCCAGCAGACTGAGGGCTAAGACAGCCAACTATCAACCTGGGCGAAACCCAGCTGGCAGGGATTCTCCTTCATTTTTAATTAAAATTTATTTTACTTCAACTTTAATTGGAGGATAATTGCTTTACAGTGTTGTGTTAGTTTCTGCCGTACAACAAAGTGGATCAGTGCTACGTGTACACATATCCCCTCTTTTTGTGGGTCACCTTCCCCTCTAGGTCACCACAGAGCACCAAGTATATCTCCCTTTGCTCTGCCGCACCTATTTTATACTGAGGACCGGTAGTGTGTATGTCAATCCCAATCTCCCAATCCATCCCATCCCCATCTTTCCACCTTGGTATCCGTACGTTCGTTCTCTTCACCTGTGTCTCTATTTCTTGGGTCCTCTTAATGCTTAAAGGAGCGTGTTTGCCAAGGAGGAGAACACAGAATCAGACTGAAGTTGGGCAGAAAACGACTTCACTTCCGTCAGGGAAACCATCAATAAGACCACATCATTCTACATGATGTCTGCCACGTCGTTTTTTTCAAGATACCCCTAAAAAGGTTACCTTGAGTATAGGTTCATATATAACTGTCCATTAACTATCAAAAACAATTATGCTGCCTTTTAAAGCATAATTCAGATATTCACAATGCATCATTTTTATGAACGTTTTGTCCCTGAGGGTCCTAAAAAGTATCCGAGGGGGAAAGGAAGATGTTGGTCCCTTAGGACACGTGTCAGATTGTCAGCAACCTGCCCAATTCAATGGCCATGATGCTGGTTGCCCACTAAGAGTCTGGAACTCAAAGTCAACTAAACTAGCTCCAAAAGCCTAGAGTAACACATTTCTTGAGAGTCCTTTTCCTCTACCTGCAAAAAACCATACTTTTCACAACTGCTTTAAGGCTTCAGTAAGAATTTTGTGTAAAACTAGTCTGTAAATGGTAACTGCTGCTGCTGCTAAGTCGCTTCAGTCGTGTCCAGCTGTGTGTGACCCCACAGACAGCAGCCCACTAGGCTCCTCTGTCTCTGGGATTCTCCAGGCAAGAATACTGGAGTGAGCTGTCATTTCCTTCTCCAATGCATGAAAGTGAAGCCGCTCAGTCGTGCCCAGCTCTTAGCGACCCCATGGACTGCAGCCTACCAGGCTCCTCCGTCCATGGGATTTTCCAGGCAAGAGCACTGGAGTGGGGTGCCACTGCCTTCTCCGGCAAATGGTAAAGAGCTGCACAAATAAAAGCCTGAAATGGGAGGAAACAGGGACAGGAGAGAAGTTCACTTCAGCCTCCCAAAGACGCTGGAGGTTGAGTGCGTAGGGTCCTCCAGCCATGTGGATCTTGCCCTAATTCTGGTATGAACGACTCACTAGAGGGTAAGTGGGACTCTGAGCAAGTTATTGAGCCTCTCAGACCATCAGTTTTCACATCACCACCTAGCTCATAGACCCGTTGTGAGAAATGCCTGCTACACCATATACAGCAGCCACGGCAGTACTGTTGACACACAGCAGCTAATAGCAATCCAACTCAAAGAAGTACTAGAAAAGAGATTTGGGCCAGAATAGTAACAGGTCACCCTTCCTGAAGAAGTCAAACACCTGCTCATTCATTCTTCACCAAATCTAACGTCGCCAAGCAGTGGGCACCACCAAAGACAGTGGGGACACAGATCAGTAAAACACAGCCCTGCACTTGGAAAATTCTGATGGAGGAGATGGACACGCACACACAGAATTGTCACCGTGTCCAACAGTGGTGTGGAGATTGGACTTGATTTGGGTAGGTTGGAAAAGGCCTAACAGAGGCGCCAGCATTTGATCTGAGTTCTGAAGAAAGAGGAGAAGTGCAACCAGTCTTAATTCCCTCCCAGGTTCCTGCTGCTGTTTCCTGAATGATGACCCTGCTCCTGCCTCTGCCCCCTTAGGACCCGTGCTTCACACAGCAGCCAAAGTGAGTTCTTAAACACATGTGAGTAAAACAGATGACTACTGAGAACCTACTGCAGAGCACAGGGAACTCTGCTCAGCGTTCTGTGGTGACCTAAATAGGAAGGGAATCCAGAAAAAGAGATATACGTATACATATAGCTGATTCACTGTGCTGGACAATGGAAACTAACACAACATTTTGTAAAGCAATTATACACCAATAGATTGTTTTCAATGTGAATGAGATAATGTCATTTGCCTGCTTCACATCTTTCAATAGTACCCTTCTGTGCTCAGAATAGAACCCACTTTCCTGAACAGGGCCTGGAAGACTCTCCGTTATCCAGCCACTGCCCATTCCCCTCGTTCACTCCACTCCACCCGCCGGGACCTTCCTGTCCCCTGAACGCACCACACTTGCAACTCCCTGAGAGATTTGGCCTGAGTTCCCTTTGGCCAGAAATTCCATCCTCAAAGCTCTCCAAAGAGCCCTTTCCCCACTTTCCAATCAAAATTAGCTTCTGCCCTGCTCTCTCTCTCTCTCTCATCCTCCTTTCATTTTCCCAAAGCTTTTACTATTATCTGAAATTATCTTGCATGAATGCTTGACCCAATTGCTGACTATATGTCACCAAAACACAAACCCCTGGCAAAGAGAAACTAGACTATCTTGTTCCCTTACATCCCTGTCTTGCAAACAGAAAGCACTCAATAACTACTTTTTGGAGGAATGAAGAACAGCATGGCAGAATGCCCACCTCAAAGGTTAGATGGATTTCCCAGTCCACCAGGGGCTGAGTCAGCTTTTTACTCCTTCTAGATGCAGCTTACCCTTCCAGAGAGCATTTTGAGTTTAAAAACAGTGCTTATGGGGAATTCCCTGGTGGTCCAGTGGTTAGGACTCAGCACTTTCACTGCCGAGGGCCTGGGTTCGATCCCTGGTCAGGGAACTAAGATCCCACAAGCTGCATGGCGTGGCAGAGATAAATAAATAAACAATAGTGCTTATCATGAGCAATATCTCCTGACATAGTTATCACCACCATTATCACCACATTCTGAATCAAAAGAAGTGGATATTTTTGACAGACTAGGTGTTTCCTAGTACCCAGAGACAGGCAACCGATGTCTGAAAGATTAAAAAAAAAAAAAAAAAAAAAAGGTACAGAAGAAGCAACTTCCTCAGGAAACCATGGGGAGGCCCTGGGCCCTCAGGCAGAACGACAGCCATTTAAGACCTCGACAGTGACAGGTCAGACCAGCGCTGCAAAGAAGCCAGCCCACTGCACCGCTAGGACCCTGAGCCCCAGGAACCGCAAGAGACACTAACATGAAACACTGAAGGCTTAGGACTTCCTCAATTTATAACTCCTAATTTCATGTCGCTCTTCTGGGAGTTCAACTTGACTTTTATGCTGGCAAGTGGGAGAACTCATAGTGATTATACAACCATGATCACTATTAAGAAAATAGATTCTTCTTAAAGGAATCTAACAACACACAAGCTCCAAAGGCCATCTTAAAGACATCAGTCATCAGCAAAATATAATTAGTAAACAGTTAAGGATCAAATTGGGCTTCCCTGATGGCTTAGTGGTAAAGAGTCTACCTGCAATGCAGGAGACACAGGTTCGATCCCAGGATTGGGAAAATCCCCTAGAGAAGGAAATGGCAACCCAATACAGTATTCTTGTTTGGAAAATCCCATGGACAAAAGAGCCTGGTGGGCTACAGTCAATGGGGTCATGAGAGTCAGACATGACTTAGCAACTAAACCACTACCAAGGATCAGAATACAAAAATCACACATTTAAAGAACCCAGGGATTGCCAAATCATAGAACATATATTTTCCTTATATATATCATAATAGCCATCATAGTCCTTCCAAATCACGTATAAACACATTTATATATGTGTACATATGGTTCTACACACACACACACACACACACACACGGAATCTAAAGATTCCTATAAAGACAAAAGGACAGCTATTACGACCCTTAATCACTAATATAAAATCCACCACTTAAACAAACTACTGCATATAAAAAATAAGCTATGAGGATATATTGTACAGCACAGTGCATACAGCCAGTATTTTATAATAACTATAAACAGAGTATAATCTATAAAATTTTAAAATCACTGTTATACATCTGAAACTAATATAATTCTGTAAATCAACTATACATCAATAAAAAATTAAAAAGTCCACTACTTTAAATGCATCAGCACCTATAGCCACAAGCTTCAAATTCACAAGTTAGTGTGAATTTCACCCTGGCATCTTTATCAAGGACCCATGTCTAGTGAATACATTAACCTGACTCCTACATTTCAACATTTGGAGATTTATTTAAATCTAACACATGATTCCTCTTCACAGAGTTCTAAGGATCTTCCCTAATACAGGTATCTGTTTCTCTTCAGTGCTTAGATATTTTATTTTTATAGTTCTATATTATATTAAACACATATACTCAGGCATACCCAAATTTTCAGACTAATATAGACCCACAGAAACATAAGTAAATATCCAAGAAGATATATATCTAATATGGGCAGGAGAGAAGCAGAGGCAGGTCATTTTGTTTATAAACAATTATGCTTACAAACCACTAAGGACACTCAAAACCTAACTGCTACAGACAAAAACTAACCCTTTGAAATGATCCAAGTTTATCATACATTTTATTCTGAATCATTTTCCCTCTCAGCTGGTCCCTCTGCCAACAATAGTAACTAGACGATCTATGAGTTCCTTGCTGCTCTCAATACTGTGATGGCGAATTAAAGATGTACAATGATTAGCACACTTTATCATCACCATGACATAAAAGCAATCAGACTAAGTCCTACAGTAAGAGCTGCCCAAGCCAGACAGGATTAAAAAGAGAAAAAGAGTTGGGAGTCTTAATGCACCAAATGTGAATGATTAGTCTGTAATGCGATGCTGATGTTCATTTTGAAGAAGAAAAGTAAAGCAAGAAGCACGCTGGAATGCATGAAGAAGAAATGTCGCATGAAGAACGGGAGCTCAATGGGAATGGGCGGGGGTGGGGGTGGGGTTCTGTCTGCCCAAGGAGCCGCTCCTTGGTCTTGCCTTGTAACCACCAATCAAGACTTCCTGTTAGCCCTGGGCAGTTTTCAAGCACACTTAATGAAATAGTTATACATGTAAGAAACTTAAGCCCAAATCTGAGCCAGTAACACTAATTTTCTAATAGTGAGGGTGTGATGTTATCCCCCACACCACCTGGACACAATATAGAGAAACACAACACACATTCTCCCAGAGAGCATGGTATAACCATCCCACCTCTGCTCAGACTGACATCACTATGGAGGACAGCATCCATAGAGACTTCCCCCAAGCTTCACCCCCAAGTTAGTGAATATTGGTATTTGCTTTTTATTAAAAAGAAAAAAAAAAAAAAAAGAAGAAGGTCAGTATCTTCAAGTGTCGATCTCTTTCATCGTAAGCCATTTCCCAGCTCCAGGAGTTGTGAAGTGAACGCGTCTCATCTGGAAGCCCCTCACCCCCAGCCTGCCAGAGTCTGCGCAAGTGAGACCTAGGAGTCTGTCTTACCTGTAATCTGACTCTGTCCTTGTGGATTAAAAGGACTTGGTGCAGAGTTCAGGGAGGGCCGTGGGTTCTGAGGCGGGACACCTACTCTCATACTGGGATGAGGAATGCGCCCTAAATCACTGAGGCGATCAGAGAACAAACTAGGTTTAGAGTCATCAAGCTTCTGTCTGTGCCCTGGAAATAGCAAATCATAAAATAAAAGCATATTAATTAGCTGAACAATTGACCATGCTAAATAGATACGTGAACATACATACTGGGGGGAGGGAGGGGTAAGCCAAGGAATTTGCAATACTGATCTTTATAATGAAGCATCTGTATAATTTCAAAGGGCTTTGTAAACATCATTCCGTGGTTAGTATCCCTGGCTTGGTTCTGAATGGAGAGCTGAGGGGTCCGGAGGGGTGACTTGGGGCCCAGTGTCAGTGGTGAGGTCTGGATACCAGAGCCCAAAAGGGACTCTCTGGGCGCCCTCTCTGGCCTCTTGGTGAGGCTGGGAAGGGTGACCATGTCCGGGACGGTGTTTGCTCATTTTAAGAAGGTGGAAACACCCCACGAAAGTTGAGTCTATGCATGGAACACATACTGGGCCGTACTTGGGGCAGAGACAGAGACAAACACACTTGCCAAAGGGACATTTCCATGATGACCATAAGTGACTTTTCCTTTTTTATGTTACAACTGTACCTTATGGCGACTCCTTTCTGAAAAATGAAAACTCAAACTGAGAACCCCTTTAAGAGGGAAACAGAAAAACAGGCAGGGAAACTCAAATTCTCGAGAGGAATGTGGCTATTTTGTGATATGCCAAAGCCTGAAAGTGTATAATAAACTATGTTTGATCAGAGAGAATGCTTTTTTATTTTAAATCGAGTACTGTGGTTCTGCAAGAGAAATTGAAAAATACCCTTTGGGTTACCATGGGAATGTGAGAATCCATTATTTGGAAAAACAAGAACAACAAAAACTTTGCTTTGCCTCTCTTCTAGTTTATTCGAGTATAAAATCCAAGGGAGTTCTAGATATTAAAGAACTATGCAAACTGAAATACAATCAAGATACTAGGACTTTAAAAAAATCAATCATTCTTAGCAAAGAGTATAGTATTGCCTTGGTACAGGTATTAACAGGAAAACATCTGAATCTTGATGCAACATTAGTTTACTATAAATCCATAGAATGGGACTGTGGTGAACAAGTAACATTATGCCTACTGGCTAAACAGAAACACATTTCATATACTGCACCAGTGAAGCCCTAGTATGTTGCCCCAACAGTTTAGTAAAATGTTAAGTAACTGAAGCTAATTTAAAGAAGAGCCATTTAAGATGATGACTAGAATAAGAATTTGCAGGAAAAAATTAAGGGCATTGGCAGTACTATCCATAATAGAATAAACCTTGAAGGCAGATTATTAAGAGCCATTGAGAATGGGAAGGTCAATTCTACAAGTAGCAAGAACACCTCCTCACCCACTTAGTACAGGATAAAAGAGATATATCAGGACAGGGTTAAGCCCAGCATTAGAATTTCCTAACTATAAGCTGTCCTCCTAAGACAAATTCCTTATTTTATTTGCCCCCAAATGTATTTTCCTGTCTCCTTTTTCATTGCCTACCCAGCCCAAAGAAAACAGACAGGAAGCCAAGGATTGGTAATAGGAGTGTAGCTGCCTTCACAGCCAAACATGTTCCAACTAAGCCCCATTAACTGAAGTGCACCCACCACCCTATTTCCTGCCCGTGTTAAGTCTGGGGCCTGCTACAACCGAGGGGCCGAAACTGGGAGAAAAATGATCAGGACAAACTAGGAAAGCTCATTGTTTACTGATGGCTGTTTTCCCCACCATTTATGACATTTTATCCAGATTACAAATAGATTGTAGAAATCTAAAGGACCTTGTGTGTGTCAGTTGCTCAGTCATGTCTGAGTCTTTGTGACCCCATGGACGGTAGCCTGCCAGAAATCCTCTGTCCATGGGATTTCCCAGGCGAGAATACTGGAGTGGGTTGCCATTTCCTTCTCTAGGGAAATCTTCCTGGCTCAGAGATCGAACCTAGGTCTCCTGCATTGCAGGCAGATTCTTTACCGTATGAGCCAAAGGACCTTCAGAGACTATCCAAAACAGCCCCCAGGCCCCAGAAAGAAAAGTGCTCACAGATGAAGTGACTGAGGCCTACAGAGATAAAGCAACTAGCCCGCAGATCTCAGCTACTGACCACCTCAGCCTGGATCAGGATGCAGTTCAGGTCCTAGCAGACTAAGTTTTCTACACATTGCGTGGCACCATCCACGGTGGATCCTAGCATCTCCCTTCCTCTCTCAGCTGCTACAAAGGACGGAAAAAACTCAGACTGCCAGAATGAAGGACCTGAGGACTAAGTCCTGCAAGGCGTCAGGCTGGTTTTCAAGACAAGCAGAAGCAGCAGCAAGGATTCATTCACAGAGTTAATAGCTCACCCATTACCCTAAACAAACTTCCATCAATACACTTTGCTGAATCTAACAAGGTTCACAATTCGAGAATTACACAGTACTCATCACACTTAGATCCATGGATTCTGTTGTTCATACACATACCCAAGAAAAAGTATTGCTGCGGTGTTGATACAGCTGTAAACATTAACAAGAAAGCTTATGGAATTGTCTCTGGAAGTTATTTTTTTAATAGGCCATATTTTGAGAATGGCAGATTCCCTGAGGGTTGAAGGGAGGGCTCCATGATCTCACATGGTTCCTCTATATAGTGGGGCTTTATGGGGGCCACAGTCACAAGGAAATTTAATGAGCTTTGCCTCTGCTTTCTACAGACCTTTCATTAGGTTTTCATGGAGACCATATGTGGGGGCTTTCCCAGTGGCTCAGATGGTAAAGAACCTGCCTGCCAGTGCAGGAGAGGCCATAGACAAGGGATCGATCCCTGGGTCAGGAAGATCCTCTGGAGAAGGAAATGGCAACTTGCTCCAGTATTCTTGCCTGGGGAATCCCATGGACAGAGGAGCCTGGAGGGTTACAGTCCACAGGGTTGCAAAGAGTCAGACACAACTGGGCATGCATGCCACGCATGGAGTCCGTATAAGGTGTGAACTCAGCACACAGGTGTGTGAGGACACATTTATTCCCTCTGGCGCTTCAGGGCAGTGACAGGAGGTCGTAAGCAAGAATCAAGGACTCTGAGGAGCACAAGTGTGTGAGAAATTTAAGAGCAGGTGCAATCGGAAAAGCCTCAATGACCTTTCGGAAATGATCCTCAAACATGAGCTACTACCAAGTATCTGCAGACACCCTACAGTAATTCAGGGAACGTCTATCTGCAGTTGCATCTGTACAGAAAACCCTGCATTTTTCCTTCTAGAATGTCTGCCCCTCCCAGCCACCACCATGACCACAATAGAATCCTTGTAGGAGAATGAAAAGCAGAAGCCAAATGGTGCTTCATCTTTCAACCACGACAAGTACCTGCTACTACTAAACCACTTCAGCGTGACACGTGAATGACAGGCTGAAAGAAGAGGTACTTAAACCCTCAGCACCCAAGACATCCCTTCAGAAATCGAGGACCCAGAGGACAAAGGGTACACTGACTTAAATCAAGGACAGACACTCTGCCATGGTACTGAGAGAACCAAATGTCATCTGAAGGGCCAAAGGAAGGCTTCCCTGGTGGTCCAGGGGTTAAGACTCTGCAGTTACACTGCAGCAGGTGCGAGCTGGATTCCTGGTTGGAGAACGAAGATCCCACATGCCACATGGTATGGCCAAAAAATAATAATAATTATTTTTTTTTTAATGTTTAAAAAGATAAAGGACCAAAGAGTGGATCTTCCAAGCAGGAGAAAGCTATGAAGAATGGATAACTGCTCTCTTGTATCTGTTGCTATTGCTGCTGCTGGTGGCTCAGTGGTAAAGAATCCACCTGCAACATGGGAGACTTGGGTCTGATCCCTGGGTCGGGAAGATCCCCTTGAGAAAGAAATGGCAACCCAGTCCAGCATTTTTGCCTGGAAAATTCAATGGACAGGGAAGCTTGGCAGGCTATAGTCCATGGGGTCACAAAGAGTCACATACAACTGGGAGACTAAACAGCAATCGCAGCAACAAGGAGCTTGGAAAAATATGAGTGTCCATCAGCTCAGTTACACCCGGGGCTCTGGAAGAGGGTCCTGGGAAGGTTATTCTTTAAAAGCTCACCACATAGTCCATCGCGCAACCGATACACAGAGCCACAGCCCAGGATGATCCCACAGCCCCACGAGCTCAAGACCACCAACTCACTCCAATGCCTTCCCCCACTGCTGCGGTGAACATTGACCTCTATCCTGAGATTCAGGTTTGTGCATCCTTCTGTCTAATTGACTTTCCCCTGAAGCATTTCAAAGGTATCTTCAATGCAGTGTATTTAAGACAAAAATCTTGATTCTTTTCTCCAAGAAATCCTGTTCCTCCCTAAGAGCTCCCCTCTCAGTAAATGGCACCAGCCACTCTGTCCCTTAAGCCAAAAACCTTGACACCATCCTTGACTTCCCCTTACCCCTCAAACCCTGCATTCAGCCCGTTATCGAGTCCTGCCATTCCCATCTTGAGAGTCTACCTTGAACCTATCCAGTTCTCTCATTTCCACCAGCACAGCCCTGGCTCAGGACCCCGTCAGGTCTCTCTGGGCATCTGCCATTGTCTCCCTCCAGTGTCCCATCCCAGGACTTCTCCATTTTCTGCTTAAAGAAATCACGCATCTGAAATGCTCTCCCTTCATTCTCCACATAGCCTACTCTTTCTCATCTCTTAGACCTCAAGGTGAACACCACCTCCTATGAGGGGTGCCTGCCTACCAGACCCAGAGTAGGCTCCCTCCCGCTTGAGCACACCCTGTTCAATTCCCCTGATGGCTGTCATCACAATCTGTAATCATCTCAAGCACTGATTCATCGCAAGACTGAGTCTCATGCAGACAAGTGCTCTGGCTTGTTTACAACTATATTCTCGCAACCCAGTTTAATCCCCATCATATAGGTGCTCAATGAATGTTTATACAATGAATGAATGGTCTCCTCTTTTAGATAAATATCTTGGTTTAGAGAACTTTTTCTGTCTCAGGATATTATATTACAGCACTATCTTCCTCCCCACCACCCTCAAAAAAAGTCTTCCTTTTTTGTTTGGAAATCACATGAATCCAGTGGGCTAGGCTCCTTTTTTAGAGACCAGCCTATATTGGGTGCTTCCTAAGAAATTTCCCTGAAGAACATTCATTTAAGTGAAAGCTTGCTTGCTTTCTGAAAATGTCCCATTTGCTCTTACTATAATTCCATTTCTTTTTATTGGCACATAATTGCTTTACAAGGCTGTGCTAGTTCCTGCCGTACAACGAAGTGAATCAGCTGTGTGTGTGTGTGTGTGTGTGTGTGCATCACCTCTCTCTTGGATCTCTATCCCATTCCCCACATCCCACCCCTCTAGGTCATCATAGAGCATCAAGCGGAGCTCTCTGTGCTATAGAGCAGCTTCCCAGTAGCTCTCTACTTTACACATGGTAGTATTCGTGTATCAATACTACTCTCTCAGTTTGTCTCACCCTCCTCTCCCCCACCCCACTTCCTGTTATGTCCACACGTCACTATAATTCTTAAGCATCGCTGCAAGTGATTTAGAATCACAGAGCTGAAAAGGACAAGAGAAATCATTTAGACTCAATTTTAGAGCAATGCACTTCTTTAATGGATGAGGACTGAGTCCCTGAGAGGGGAGGTGACCTGCCCAAAGTCACATAGTTTTAGTGTCAGGATAAGAACTCAGGTCTTCTGACTGCTGGAGCAGGGCTCTTTTCCCTCTCATGGCCAACCAGCTTATTTTAGATTAAAATGGCACATCATCTTGGACTCAAGGGAAATCAAGGTCAAAAATTAATATCAAATGGGGAAAAAAAAGGAGTTTTCAGAACAAATTTCTTTCAAAAAGTTTAGTGTGTTTGGCTGAATGTGACTTTTGTTGCAACAGACGCAGGGGCACAAGAAGAAAGCGTGATGGAAAGGTCACAGCATTCACACATCTCTAGAGCAGAGACGCATGAGGAACGTTAAGTCATCAACCAATAGTCTAATGGTCCCATTCTTCCCCGCCTGGCTCTTTCAGTCCAAGGGCGCGGCTCACCCCCAGCGAAAGCTGGTAATGTTGTCATTAGAACTTCCGCTTTAAAAATCATGCATCTGAAACTGGTCCATGAAGACTCTGAAACTGTAGTATGTGAACTATGAAAACGAACGTGCCACTCTGATGTGACCCATTTTGCCCATTTTTATAAAAGTCGACTGAGCCCGGTCAGAACCTCACGCTCTCTGCACTGCATCCACAGCGTGATGCACTGCCTCGGCTACAGCACCCTCTTGAAGGACGCCCAAGTGTACTGACGAAAGAGTACCCCTTTCACAAGGGGCGTGCCACATCACAGCCCATCCATCCTCATGTGGCACTGCGGGGTTCATTTTGCTGGTGCTGGTCACTGGGGCGTGATGCCTGACAGCTCCTCTCTTTACACAAGTATTTGAAATCGGTTTTAAGTGCTCCTTGCTTGGGACTTCCCTGGTGGCCCAGTGGCTGAGACTCTGTGCTCCTAATTCAGGGCGCCCAGGTTCAACCCCTGGTCAGGGAACCAGGTCCCACATGCCACAACTGAAAAACCAGCATGCTGCAATGAACATGGAAATCACATGTGCCACAAGTGAGATCTGGCACAGCCAAATAAACTCTTTTTTCAAATAAAAGCACTCACTTCTTTTATTAGATAGCTATCTACTTGCATCCCGGGTATCGGGAAGACACAATTTTTAAATAAATGTTAACAGGCAGATCTGCCCTAAAGCATCCATCAGGAACCAGTGCACGTCCATATTCAGGTCAGTTAGTCCAATCAGTGTGTCCTGATCGTCTACCATCCAAGTCTCACCGGGCATAGTAAGAGGAGGGGGGAGTAAATGTGTGAGACAATGTCCTTGCCCTCAAGCAGCGCACAGTCTAGTAGGGAAGAAAGAGGAACAATTACGTATAACTGTAAAGGACTGTGAGGCAATTACTGAAACACTACAGTTTGGGGATCTATTGAAGAACTGTTAGCATGGACCATTTCAAAATATGAAGGAAGAGGTGCTTTTGGTAATTAAGTAAGAATATGCCCTTGCCTTTTAGAACAAATAATTATAGGTTAAATGTCCTGATGTTTGGTGTTTCTTGTAAAATACTTCAGTAAAATAACAAATGAAGCAAATATGGCAAAATGCTATTCATTATAAAACAAGGTGACGGGTATCTGGGGTTTGATGAAATATAATTTCTTTTAATTTTTCATGATAAAAAATAACAAAATGCCACCAGAAGAGCAGTGGAGCAACTGGTATTAACTAAAAGGAAAAGGGAAACCCTCACCCATGAGCTCATTATGTCCTCAAAGGTGGAGGAGGATTTCGATAAGCAGAGAAAGGAGAAAAGCTAGCTGGAGGACAAATGATAAAAACTGTCTGAACAGTTATTATATATTACATATAATAAATATATATTATATATAATATAATATATATAGAAACTGACCCTAACAATAACTGTCCTGTGATCAAGATGGTGCTGAATATATATGTGACATTATCCTAAACAGAGGCAAACCACCTTCAAATCACTTGACACCTCTCGTTTGACAGCTATACAATCCTTTTCAACGATGCAGTATATATTTACATATGTTAATCTGTCCTTGTAAACAGATTATTCTACCCCTTGACCAATAAAGTGACACTTTAGAATCTGTGAGCCTCCCCGGCCATGCATTAGGCTTCCCTGGAGGAGAGCGGGGTCTGGGAAGATGTGAGCTAATTTCGCTGCCAACAAATAAGTGACAGAATAAGATCTGGGCCAGTATCCCAGGGCTCAAGCCACAGGATAGAACCATCTAACAATGTTGAGACAATGACTTAGAGAGTAAAAAGGAAGATGGGAGAGGACTTGCAGAGGGGAGAGAATTACAATCTTTCAGAGTTAATAGGTTATATGCAACAGGGATGCTATTCCACAGCAGCTGTGAGGAGGGGGGACAAAAATGATGCCTTCAATCCTAATCTCTCTACCCTGAAAGTGATACATGAGGGAGTGTTTACAGAGAGGGGTTAGGGGACAGGTTCACTAAATTTATTGATTTTTTTTCACTTTTAGCTTTTTATGTTGTATTGAGGCCAGTTAACAATGTTGTGATAGTTTCAGGTGGACAGCAAAGCTACTCAGTCATATACACGTATCCATTATCTCCCAAACTCCCCTCCCATCCAGGCTGCCATATAACACTGAGCAGAGCTCCAGGTGCTATACAGGAGGTCCTTGCTGGTTATCCATTTTAAATATAGCAGTGTGTATATGACCATCCCAAACTCCTTAACAATCTCCCTTCTGCAACCGTAAGTTCCTTTTCTGAATCTGTGAGTCTCTTTCTGTTTTTTTATGTTCATTTGTATCATTTCTTTTTAGATTCCACATATAAGGAATGTCATATGGTACTTCTCCTTCTGTGTCTGACTTACTTCACTCAGTATGGCAATCTCTAGGTCCGTCCATGTTGCTGCAAATCAGGTGAATTCTAAAGTCATAATTCAATTCCAAATGAAATTACTTGGAATTTTACCTCAAAGGATAAGCCTTACTCTATCCGAGAGAGTTTGGTTTAGATGGTTTTCCACAAAACCACTGTAACAGAGACGATGAGACAAACTCCAGTCAGTTCTTAGGGAAGCCATGCCAAGTTTGGGTCCAAACACTTTACTGAGGCTCTAGATTAAAAACCTTGACTTTCTGCATTCCTACATATGTGTGAAAATGAAAATACTATTGAGAAAAGTGAAACTCTTCTTTGTTTACATTCAGAGGACTACATTTCACTGGTGGTTTGTGAAAGTCTAAAAATCGAAGACCTGTAGCCTTGTCACGCTTGTAATGTTTAGACAAGCTCTTTGCCTCTCCCTCACACACCTCCCCACCCCCTGCCCATGCCACTGCAAACAGTCCCAACCAACTTCTCCTCAAATTTCCCTGTTTCCATTAATATCACCATTTCCCGTCTCCCAGGCTCAAAATCCAGCTGAGGTCTTTCCCACCTCCCTTTCCTTGACCCCAGCATCCATCCAGTCAAGCCCATGCCTATAGTATCTGCAGGTCAAGTCCATCTACAGGGATGTGCCCCTGGGTTTCGTTTCCACTAGGATCACGCCTAACCTCTCACTTGCGGCTAAGACACCAGAGCAGCAGGCTGGCATATTTGAAACAGCAATGACTGGTTGTTGCCATTCCCTTCTCCAGGGGATCTTCTCAACCTAAGGGTTGAATCTGGATCTCCTGCATTGGCAAGAGGATTCTTTACCATCTGAGCCACCAGGGAAGATTCTGTATGACCACAGAAAGGGTTTAATAGAACTCTCTGAGCCAACTAAAAATGAAGAGATAGTTTTCATACTTCCTAAAGTCCTTTTAGTGCCTGAATCCTAACAGTGACATTACTTACCTGCTCCAACCCTTCCCATTGTCTTAAAGTGTCTACTGAATTAAGCAGAGCCCCTGAGCCTAGCAAACAAGAACCTGGAGAAGATGGTCTCAAGGTACCTTATCAAGCTCTGTTCCAAAGGCTCCAACTGTACTGCTACCAACCTAAGCTCTGTTCATACTGGAGTCCCCACAGTTCTTCAGTGTCCCCGTGCCTTTGCCCCAGCTTCCTCCTCCACTCAGAATTGGCTCTCCTCAGCATCTACATTGGCCAAATCCCTTCCCAGCCTCAACCTGGTCATCACACTGTTCCGCTCTTTTCTGTCTCGAGGGCTTTGGTGAGTCTTCTGGTTTCTATCACGGCAAACTGAAATCAGCTACAACTGCTTTTTGTCCACTGCATGTGGTTATGCTTAAGCGTCGTAGGCATTCAGTAAGCATTAACTCCCTGGTGCCTCAGATGGTAAAGAATCTCCCTGCAGTGCAGGAGACCAAGGTTCGATCTCTGGGTTGGGAAGATCCCCTGGAGAAGGAAATGGCAACCCACTCTGGTATTTCTGCCTGGAGCATTCCATGGACAGAGATAGTCTGGTGGGCTACAGTCCATGGGGTTGCAAAAGAGTCAGATACAACTGAGCAACTAATACTTTCACTCTTCCATGAATTTATCTAAAATTTAAAACCCTCATATCTTAGGTTCTCCTGGACTTGACTATGAACCTGAAGATGAGTATCATGTCTTATATCTAGCACTCTAGCACAGAACTTAGAGTCTAAGTACAGAGAAGACACACAACAGATACTTGTTGAATTCAGAGAATTTAGAATTCTCTCTCCTTTTGTTCAGTAAAAGTCAGAGAGGAGAGGGGGAAAAAGGCTGGTTATTGGGAAACATTTCCCACAGTTAAATTGATGAGTCTCTAATCTTTGCTGGGAAAGGCTGCTGAGTCATCTTTTTTCCTAAGACTATGCTGTCTGGTTCAGGTCAAAAACTATTTTGGGACTAGAATAATGAAACAGACTAAGAAACTGTTCGTGTTTAAGGCCTGGAGCTCCTCTGAGCCGCTGGAAATTAGCAACTGCGCCCTGTGATGTGTGCCTGGGGCCCCAGAGTGCACATAGGATGGCCCGTGAGACAAGACCGCCCTAGACTACTGTTAGTGTTTGGTTCCAGTCAGAGGACCACAGATCATAAACAAATCCCCTTCCAGGAGATTCTTCTCTGATGGCATTTCAAAAATGAACTAACAGAGCTTCCCTCTGAGGGCCCTTCTTAATCTATAAACCAATTTCTAAAGGAAAAAAAAAATCATAACCACCACCACATATCTTCAAGGGCCTGCTTTCAAGCCCTTGAACATAGTCAAGCATGTAGAATTCAGAGTTCATCAGGAAAGAGAAGAAGAACAGTTTCACCCAAGAGAGGTCTGAAGCCTTCCAAGTCTCTTGGGTAAAAACATAATTATGGGAAGAAAAACATAATCTACTCAAGAGACATAATTACATAGTTAAGCCATAGACTACATAGAAATATTCTAGGAACTCCAGTTCATAGAAAAAAATGTTAAAAGCTGAATTTGCTTTATTTTAATAATATGAGGCGCCAGTTTAGATCAGTGAGTAAAAAGTTCACTCTCCCAAACTCGCATTGAGTCATTTTTTTAAATATAATTAGCATGAGAGAGATCATTGAAGGACAGCCTCTTTCAAAATTGAAGCCTTCTAAAGGTTAAAGAATTCAAGATCTTTCAATAAACACACAAATGAAAGAATTGTGAGATATTAATTTGTGTGGAAATAAATGCAAGTTCCTTTATAACTTTTAGATTTAAGGCAAATTCCCATGATCAAAGAATAAAGTATCTGGAAGAAAGGACAGTCACCCACCAGGGAATAACCTCTATACAACATATGCTCAGCATACAACCCTGTTTCTTGAAATAAAGGAGTCAAATAAGTTGAAATACCTAAAGAAAGAGAAATTTGTGGAAGGGAAGGAGAAAAAAGAACTTTAAAAATGTAAAGAAAGACCAGATGAAAGCAAAATGGAAATATGTAAGAGGGGACGTAATATGTTTGCAGGCGGGGAAGACAGAACTCTACAGGGAGCCTGGCTGACTTCAGCACAGCCCCTCTGCTCTGTCCCAAGACATCTCTAGTCTCCTCCGTCTCACCTCTCAGTTTTCTGGCACTTTCTTTCCACTTCCACCCCTGCTATCCTTGACTTTGTCTGCCTGTTGTTTCCAAGGAATGATCTCCACTTATATTCCCATTCAAAGTCAGATGATATGAATTTGAATTTTTCAGAGCTGGCAGAGAATGTGGGTTTCACCAGATCACATTTTTATTTTAGAAAAGGAATTGAGGGACTTTCCCGGTGGTCCAGGGGTGAGGACTTCAGGCTTCCACCACAGGGGGCACCGGTTCAATCCCTGGTCAGGGAACTAAGATCCCACAAGTCAAAAGGTGCAGCCGGAAAAAAAAAAAAAAAAAGAGAGAGAGAGAGAGAGAAAAGAGAAAAGAGAAGGAATTGATGCCCAGAAAACCCCAGTGACTTGTCTGAAGTCATGGAAGCAGGTAGTGACCCTGACCTGCCTTGGTTCTCTTCTTGATACACCAGGCTGCCACACAAGGAAAGAAGAAGGAAAAAAAAAAAGCTAAGGAAAAAAGACCTAGAAAGAACCAAAGAAGAAAAAGCAATGCGACCCATAATTCAGATATTTCATTACATTATACCCTGTCTTACTGACTCAGTTTTATCACAACATATCTTGTTCTGCTAATTACAAGCCAATGTCCACGACTGTCCTTGGGCCATCAGAATCCGCAACTCTCCCTTCAGTTTCTGGGAAATGAACAAAAGATCTCTTTCTCTATGTCTACACATTACTCCCCAAACTTGGTAAGACTCGAGTGTGTTAGTTCTGAAAACATTTCCTTTGCCTTCTTTGACTATAATATATTCTCACACACCACAGTTTTGCGTTACTGGCCTTTATAGAGACCCCACTGAGAGATGTAAAGATATTTTTTTAACGGTAACGTTGCAGGCAATGGAAATGGTAGTTTCCATAGTTGAACAAAAAGCATCACTGTTTATTTGCCAATAATCCAGCTAAACATGGATGGCATTATTCTTCAAAGGGTCTAGTGACAACTAGCCTACAGACTGTCACGCAATTCCTGGATCCTGGCTGAGTTTCCTTTGCATGCGATCTTCCCTGTTTCTCTTTCATTATTATAGTTTTGGGGCATGTGCTGTGTGACTGTGTGTGTGTTTCAAGCAAAGAAAAAAAAAAGGCACTACATAGAAGCAATTAAAAAGTGCAAAGGGCTCCTCTCTTGACATTTGCTGCTACAGCCAAGGAACATCATTTTCAATTTTCCCATTTCTGTAACAGGAAGAAAATGTTAAAAAGTAATAACCCAAGGAAAAAGTCAGCCAGCTCCTGCAGCCTGGTCTTGCTGTGCTGAATGGCAGTGAAGACCATAGAAGAAGAAAAAAGAAAAAGACAAAGCAGAAAAAAAAAGGGGGGGGGGCGAGAATTTCTTGCTTAAACTGGACCTAGTCCAGCTGGCAAGAAGAGGTGGTTTTCTTAACGCTTGCGAAACCTGATTAGTTTTTTAAAGGAATGAAGAAGAAGGAGATGTAAACACAGCCATTAAGACAGATTTAAGGTACTTAGTTTTAATCTGGTCTAAGGCTTCTCCAATTGTCTGCCGCTCCGCAATTCTCTGCTCCCTAGACATGAATCCAGGGTATGTCAGTGTTCGGAGCGGCCAATGCTGTCAGCTGAGCTCTGTGGTTACCCTCTCAGGTCAGGCGTGGAAGGAACAGCGGCTTAAGCAATAATGGATGGATGCCTGTTACGTGCTGTGTCTGTCAGAAGTCTGTTTTACTACATTAAAGGACTATTGTGTTTATATCTATACAACAGGTCTTAAACAGATTGTTTAAACATGATTAAACAGGAGATGTCTTTGAAATAACCCCCCTAATAAGAGTCAGATGGGTAAGGAACTAAAAAATGCCATCAACAACATTAAAAAATAACAACCTGATTTCTCTCTAAACTGCAAGGGTAACATGATATAAACTCCAAAATAAAACCGTTTACAAGTTAAACTCAGAAAAATTCCCTCGTGGATCAGCAGCTTTTTCCAATGGAATAGCGTTGATCCACCCATCCATCCACCCTTCCTAAATGCTGTTGCACAATGTTCTACAGTCTTGATAGACAGATAATTGCTTTGTTCAGTCGTGTGTAATGAAGGGAGTCTATTGTGTTAATCTCGGTATTCTTATTTTCTGCAAACTTGGAATAAAGAGCTGAAAACTCTACCTCTTCATTCCAAAACAACCAGCGTTTACTTGCTTTCAGATCTGCTAAAGTGTTCTTACGTTCCACTCTGTCACAAAAGGTGCCAAGTATTTTGAGTAGGATCAAGTTATTGTTATATAAAAAGGAATCTAAAGTAGTGCTAAATGGAGTTAGAAGATAGCAAGTTTTACCTTTTTTTTTTCAAGGCACAGCAGACTACAAAAGTGCATGCTTTTCAAATCCAAGGAAGTGGGTTGGTTTCCATTTTTCAGAAAATTTTCCATTTTCTATTCATCATCAGTACCCTCTCAATGAAAGACTATGATAGAGGCACCAGTTCAATACATTTTTAAATATTAAAAAAAAATACCTTCAGATGATTAAAATCAAACATTTTTCCTTCCCCAAAGGCAAATGTAAAGTTTTAAGGATTTTTGTTTGCTGGCTTCCTGCTGAATTACCTAGTCAGTGAGGACATATGAAGATTTTTCTTTGGTCTGCATAAAATGTATTAAGTATCAGCACTTCCATACATGCATGTGTGTGGTTATAAACTGATATCTCTATTATACGCATACATATATGTGCACAGGGAGGGAGAGCCCAGTGAAGGGGCAGAGTCACTACCAACGTCAGTTCCATGTCCCTTCCCAGAGAAGTAGGGTGCTGTCCTCTTGAGGTTCAACCTGCTGTATACTCTGCTTATACCAGGACACCAGGGCTCTTCTGATTACTGAACACATCACCAGCCTAATTAGATGCCTTGGTTCTATTTCACTATGGCACATACTCAAGAATTCCAGGCAGCTCACTGGAAAAGGAGGACTACGGTCTAGAAAGTAGGGTAAACCCAGGGAAAGAGCATCTCCGTTTGATTCCTTCTCTTCTGGGCACTGCTGCTTTCAGGGCCCTTCATGGTCACAGAAATGATGTCCTTTCTGCGCCAAGGGAAGGCCCTTCCTAACAGTCCACTGGCCTAATGGCTAAACAAGTCCAAGAGATTCAATAAAGCTCTGTCCAGTGTTACGGAGGATTGCCCAATGCGTATTAAGGAAGACAACCCGTGACTATTCATCAGGAGATCTGGATTCTACGCTAAGAGTAACTTGTGAACTTCTCGGGTACAGAATTTTCTCATCTGTCAGCTAACAGACAACCTAACTTCTAATTCTAAGAATCAGCGATGCCATGGATGCCTTACCTGTCACCATGGGTTACATACACACACAATCAGTGAATGTAATATAATGGAATGGTGAAAAGATCAAGCTGCTGGCTGACTAAAAAGCAGAATCCCGTATCTAAATCTGGGCCAGACTTGACAAGGACCAGAACATGGGGAGTGTGTTTCTGGCTTTGCCACGAACTCGATTGCAGAGTTATAGGCAAATAATTTATTACTTCTATGACTCAACTTCCTCCTATGACTCAACTTCCTCATCTATCAAATGAGGATCAAAGTATCTACATCATAGGGATGTCATCAGGATGAAATGTAATAAAGGTGAAAATGTCCTACGCAGGGCAACCATGGTGCAACTACAGCATTCATTCTTCAACTAAAATCCCTTAAGCACTTACTATGTACCATGAACGGCGCTAAATCAGGGGCTCAGCGTGCACTTGGGGAGGTGGCAGATCAACAAATAATGACAACAATGTGACAAATGGCATAACTGAGGTCTCAATAAGCAAGGGGGAATCGAGAAATAAATGCTTAACTTCCTTGCTGTATAGCCTGGTGCTTTCTGACAACCTAGAGGGGTGGGATAGGGTTGGGGAGAGGAAGGGATACAAGTATCCTTTCAAGAGGAAAAGGATATATGTATACTTATAGCTGATGCATGTTGTTGCAGAGCAGAGACTAAGACAACATAGTAAAGTAATTATACCCTAATTTTTAAGAAAGACAAAAAATAAAAATAAATAAATGCTTAACTTTCAAGAGCAGACAGGAAGGGCTTGCAGAGGAGACAGCACTTGAGTATAAACTTAAAAGGATGAGTAGAATTCAGTCAAGCAAATGAAGATGAAAAAGACATTCCAAACAGAAGCAACAGCAGGTGCAAATATACAGAGGTTAAAAAAGTATAAAGTGAGCAACTTGGCGGGGCTGGGGTTCAACCACAAGGGTATGGGAGGGAGGCGGTGGGGGCAGGTCAGATGCTGAATAGCCTTGTCCACAATGTCACAACATCAGAACTGCATCTTGTAAATAACAGGGGACCACTGAGATATTTTAGGCAAGGGTGCTCCACGGGCTGATTTATAGTTTCAGAGGACCACTTTACTTACAGGAGAAAACAAAACTAAAAAGCAGTGCAGTTTGAGGCATGAAACCAGTTAGGGAATTATTTTTATATTATAGACCAGAAAATAAACACGGATGAGTGTCAATTATAGCAGGAAAGCATTTCAGACACAGAGCAGAGAAACAGACCACACACTAGAACAAGAAGATGTAAGAGGTAAGGCGGGGAGGCTCAGCCTCTGGTTTCTGTTTTGGTCAAACAGATGAACTGTGGAGAACCTGGAAACTGAGAAACTGGAAAACCTGAGGGCATTCCTATTTGGGTGGAGGAGTTTGGTTAAAGTGGAGGTGGGGGATCCCGAATATTTGGGGAGATATCCCCTGAAGCACCCAGGGGATATACTCAGGTGGAGATGCCCAGGAAGCAAACCAGAAATATGAGTCTGAGATTTCAAAGAGGATGGAGATGCATTTTCAGGGGTCACAGGAACCTGAAGCCACCCGTGTAAATGACAGGGTCACCCAGAGAATGGCTATAGAGAATGAGCAGAGGAGGGTATCTAAAATGGAATCTAAGAAGTCCAAACATTTAAGGGGTCAGCACGCAAGAGGAGCAGGTAAACAGGTGGAGTTAGAGGAGGAGGAGGCGGTCAGTGGTGCCACGGAAACCAAAGTGGAGACAGCCCTCCTCCTGGACGGACACAAGCCAGGAGCCGCTCTCTTGCAGCTACTTCAGGGGCCCAAGGAAGCCTGGCAGGAAAGCAACCTCTCCTCTTGTTCCAGGGCCAAAAGCACAAAGTTAATTCAGCCACGGTGATTAAAAAAAAAAAAAAAAAAAAAAAACTTCCATGTCCTCTGTACCCATCCATTCCCCAAGCGACGCTATGCACACCTATGGCTTCTAGCAACCTCATACACCTACGGCTTCAAGTGCATCTCTGGTCTCTCCTGAACCTGAGATTCACACTTCCAGATGCCTCCAGGGTATCTTTTTAATAAAAATACCTTCACCAGCAACTGCGAGTGTGCACAGTGTCTTCTGAGTGCAATCTTGGTCACGCTTTTATAAAATGGAAAATTGTAACATTTCTTTTTTAAAGGGATACTTTCAAACCTCCCCACTGCACGGCAATCAGCCACCTCTGGGCCAAGTCACAAGCCAATCTGTGACTCTGTACCCATCACGGGCACAGGTCAGAGAGTAACCAAAACGTGGTCCAGTCTAAATATCACACTGGGAACATCTAAGCCAGCATCCCAGAGGAGTGAGAACAAGACAAAACAGGAAGCAACAGCAAAAATCTCTAAAACTAACCATCTTTCCCAGCATGACTTTGGAGAAAAAGGTTTCCCAAATCCCATGGAGCAGTATATCTTGATCACTTCTTAGCCTACCATTGGCACGCAAATAAGCTTAAGAGAAATATAGGAACAAAATCAAATAAACCCAATCCTTCTTCTGCACCTTCCCCCTTTCTGCAGTCTCACTCCCGGTGTCAATCAGAACGTAACCAACCCTGAAGAATGTATATGGAGATGGAAGGAAAGAATCCATCTGTTATGGATGGAGGCATGGCAGGGGTCCAGGACAAACAGTAGGAGTGATAGCATTTAAAGAACTGCAAACTTAACTAATAAACATATATCAAAGGACTTTGAAAAGAAAGTCTAAGCCACCAAGTTGGCCTGAAGATCTTAAGACCTTTTCCTTTTCCCTACATGGACACTGAACTCCAGAGGTTGCTAAATTCTACAGCAATTTATATGTCCCTTGAGAAAACATGATGGTCACCTCTATGATTCTGCAAAGGGCTTTTTTTCTGTTAATTTGAAAGGAGGCCTTAGACTGGTCAATAGTTTTAAGTACCAGTTCACAGCACAAATTTTCATTCCATAATACTAATCTGAAAAAACAAACTTCACTGTGTATTTTAAAAGGTAATTCAATTACCTGATCTACTTTGTCCCACTGAATTACCTTCAACTGAGTATCTACAAGAGGCAAAGCACTATTTGAACTGAGCCCTAATGTCAAGGATTAATAAAGAGGAATGCAGAAGAAAATTAAAACTGAAAAATACCACCCCAGCCAAAGTGCCAGGCTGTAACTTCCCTCAATCGGTCTGCAAAGAGTCAAGACAGAGAGATATCTGCTTTTGGATTGGAGGGTGGGGGCGGTTTAGCAGAGGGGGGCGGTTTAGCAGAGGGGGGTGGGGGGGTGGGGGTGGGGAGGGGAGGGGAGGAGAGGAGAGGAGGGGGGAGGTACTAATCAATTATAAAAATAGAAGAGGCTTAATGTTAAGTCTTCTGAAAGTCACTATCTATCTACCTAGAATTTAATATTCAAGAATTTCTGCCAGTAAGTTTAACTACTGATAGTCAAGATCCAGCTCACAGGCTTCTCTGGTGGTCCAAGTGATTAAGAATCTGCCTGCTAATGCAGGGGGACATGGGTTTGATCCCTGGGCTGGGATGATCCCGCATGTCGTGAGGCAACTAAGCTCATGCACCAACCTGCTGAAGCCTGTGCACCTACTGCCCCAGTTCAGCAACAAGAGAAGCCACCACAATGAGAGGCCCACACACTGTAACTGGAGTGTAGGACCTCCTCACTGCAACGAGAGAAAGCCCCCCCACAGCAAAAAAGACCCCGCACAGCCAAAAATAAATTTATAATACTAAAAAAAAAAATCCGGCTCACAGGACTTCACATGCATAAAGCCTTCCCTCCACCCGCCAAGCTGAAGCTGCTCCTGAACTCCCCTTCACTGCGGCTGCCACCTGCTCATGCCTATCTTATGCCACTTTCTCATTTCCTACCATTTTCTATCACACAGGCACAGTCATTTAACACCCGTGCTTTTTCCCCTTATCAGGTTGAGCTGCCTTCTGGGCAATCTATATGACTAAGTCATCTGTGCATTCCCACAGGCCTTTTTAAAGTACATATAGGTACCTAGGACTTCCAAAACCATGCCTGAATAATAGCGAGGACATGAAAGCAACCTAAAGGTCCATTGGTGGAGGAATGGATAAAGAAGTGGTGCATATATACAATGGAATGTAACTCCGCCATAAAAAGGAACAAAATAGTGCCATCTGCGGCGTGGATAGAACTAGAGACCGTCAAAGAAAGTGAAGTAAGTCAGAAAGAGAAAACCCAATGATAATATCATTATATGCGGAATCCAGAAAAATAGTACAGGTGAACTTATTTGCAAACCAGAAAGAGAGACACAGATGCAGACAACAAACTTATGGATACCAAGGAGGGAAGGGGGGGATGAACCAGGAGATTAGGACTGGCACACATGCACTACCAATATCATATATAAAATAGACAGCTAATGAGAGCCTATCGTAGAGCCCAGGGAACTCTACTCGGTGCTCGATGGTGACCTGAATGGAAAGAAATCTAAAACAGAGGGGACATATGTATAACTGATTCCTTTTCCTGTACAGCAGAAACCAACACAACATTACAAAGCAACTATACACCAATTAAAAGTACCCAATCAGGGTCTGTTGAATAAATAAATGGGCTGGCGCCTGAGAGAATCTATATGCTAACAACCATTCTCTCTAGTCAAAAACAGTCCTCATTACAAAAACACTCAAGGCAATAGGAAAGCCCCGTAAACGCACATATCTTGCCTTCTTTTTCTGGATAAGAAATGAAAATTTGGACTTAATATCTATGAAGCGCTCTCTGGGAGTCTGACACTTAAAGAGACTTCCAAACTTCTTAGTATTTCCAAGAGCCAGATAAAAGCTCTACAGATTCTTATCCTATTTTAGACTTACTAACAAAAATGAACAAATATCAACTTTTCTTCCTCTTACAGCAAACACTAGACAGGAAGCCTGCCCTCCTCAAAAAAGATAAAATGCACAGTGAGTCATCACAATGTACACATTGTATTGTGTCCTTAAATACTGAAATACACATACATGTATAATATAAAAGTATTACGAGCATTAGTTAACATATTTACCAACCTAGTTCTCCACCTAAATATTCCCTTAGCCATTATGCAAAGCATACTCTAATTCTTTACCTTTCCCTCCAAGACAGTGATCTCCAGGGAACATCAGTACTGCGGCAAGCAGTTCAGAGGAAAATGTTATAGCCACTGATGCTGGACAAGGGGGAAAAAAATTGCAAAGCAACTGAATCTGCATTAAAGGTCTGGGCAGACAGAATGAAATCATCCTGATCTTAAGATGTGCTTTCAGGGGACTTTGCCAGCGATCCAGTGGTTAAGACTCTGCACTTCCACCAGGTTCCATCCCTGGTCAGGGAACTAAGATCCCACAAGCAGCATGAAAGTGAAAGTGCTGGTCGCTCCGTCCTGTCCGACTCTTTGCGACCCCATGGACTGTAGCGTATCAGCCCATCCTCTGTCCGTGGCATTCTCCAGGCAAGAATACTGGAGTGGTTAGCCAGTGCAGGCAAAAAAATAAAATCAACATTAAAAAAAAAAAAAAGATGTGCTTTTGGGGTTAACAAATCACACGTTTCACTGCATTAAGAGCATTTTTTTCCCTTCTTATAAGAACAAAATCCCTTGGCCCAGATAATAATTCAAAGCGTCTATACCTGAGATGTTTGGACCCGCTGCAGCTCGGGGGGCCTCGTCCCAAGATCTTATACCTGTTGACCACGATGGCATTTGTGAAAAAGGCAAGAGAACTTCTGACTTTTTCACAACTGAGCTGGAGGCGGAAAACTTGACATTCGTTCTCAGACATATGTGACTCCTTTCAAGAACTCCTGACTCAAAATTTCAGAGGGAAGTGGCCCTGTAATAACATCTCTTCTGAGAATAGTGCCATATGGTTTTAACAGAGGTTTATTTCCTGAACCCAAAGAGGGCTGCTGATTCTCAATCCAAGGAAAATAATTATGCAGACAATTTCACTCTATTACTCTCAGTGAAACCCATTCTGTGTGGTCCACACATGCCTGCTGACACCTTCAAAGAGACATTAAGCCATTTTTATGTACCGTACCTTTAATGGGTAGAATGCAAGGGAAATTTCCCTGAAGATTAGCACCTGTCGCCATGCATAAGGCTCCCCCACTTTGACTCTCATGTGTTAATACTCTGAGCAGGTCAGGAAAAAGGCAGGAGATGAACGGAGCTTGCAAGTAACAGCTAATTATCAGTCAGATAGGAGGGCAAATACACACACAGACAGACACACACAGACACTGAGAACCTGAAATACTGCATCTCCCAAAGTCAACAGTGGTACTTCTGGGAAATTACTTCAGACACAATTGGCAGGTAGGAGGGCTGGCGGAGGGCAGTTGTTGAGGGGAGGCGGGGAGGAAAGGGGAACCACTCTCTTAAGTAAATGTTCACAATGTTCAACTGCTAACCTTAAAAATAAAATCAAAATCATAGGAAAATAAAACCCTTCCAGTGCCAAAGACGAACAACACAAATGCTGTAAAAATAAAGACTTCAACCAAAGAACACAATCATTAAAGTATAGCGATCTCAAAGGAGACCACCCTTTAAGCCTAAGAATATTCCCCTAAGAACAGAATATGCCAGGTTGCCCCTGAATCTGAATTTTATTATAGTGGTTGGCTAGGAAATGAACTCATTTCTCCCTTTCAGGCAATTAAAGATCACTGAGTTTGAACAGGAACCCAGGAAAACTACTTTTCATTTTGCCAGCATTCTTGGCACTTTGTAGAAAGAGCCTCTTTCCCCTATATTAGCGCTTTTTGCCTTCCAATACCTACCACCTCTCTTTGAATCAGCTGAGAAACAACCAAAAAAAAAGTAAAATTTCTGGAGATGTCTACAGGAATTTTACAAAATTGAACCAGAGAGAGGCAGAGACAGAGAGCCGTGTACGGCAGGCAGTGTCCAGACCCAGAGACTGGGAGCCAGATAGAAGCAGTACAGTATTCAGCACCAGGCAGGCCAGGGCTGTTTTCTTTAGACTGCCTCTACGTCGTGCCAAGAAACAGACGGATGCTGCTGAAAGAATATCTTCCACAGCTGGGCATCTGGGTTCTATGACAGACAGCCCTGTTCCCGTGTGTGGTCTGTAGAATATATCGAAAGCTTGGGATGGAGTTCTTGGCACAACAGGAGAAAAACCTAAGGCTGTTCTTTTTTGCGGGGAGACGAAATGAAATTCCAACATCATACACACCGGAGTGAAACTGCCTCTGTTGCTGACACCCCAGACCTAGATTTTGTTTCTCATTTTTGACCCTGTGTCTGCTATCTACTGATTGATTGAGCAGACAAAACTCACTTTCATTTCCAGGAAGACTTTCACATCTCTTTTTTTGCGCCAACCAACACTAAGGCATTTTTCGTTTCAAACAATCCAAGGGAATGTTAAACAAACTGGAAATCTTGAAATTCCTTAAAAACAGAAACAACAGGAAACAGCCTCACCATGCCTGAAAACTATGTTGCCAAACAGGTTTGGTTGAGTCTTCTTAAATTAAAAAATACATATATATGACTTACTTTCCTTGATCAGATTTATTTCCTTAACTCTCTCTCTGTGTCTCTCTGTCTCTCTGACTCACTCAGTCATGTCTGACCCTATGGACTGGAGCCCGCCAGTCTCCATCCATAGGGTTTCCCAGGCAAGAATAGTGGAGTGGGTTTCCATTTCCTTCTTCTACAGAGAATTTCCCAGATCAGGGATCAAATCCAAGTCTCTTGGATTGCAGGCAGATTCTTTACCCACTGAAGCCATTCTTAAAACACTGGACTACAAGGCGATCCAACCAGTCAATCCTAAAGGAAATCAGTCCTGAATATTCATTGGAAGGACTGATGCTGAAGCTGAAACTCCAATACTTTGGCCACCTGATGCGAAAAACAGATTCATTGGAAAAGACCCTGATGCTGGGAAAGATTGAAGGCGGGAGGCGAAGGGGACGACAAAGGATGAGATGGTTGGATGGCATCACCGACTGGGTAGACATGAGTTTGAGTAGGCTCCAGGAGTTGGTGATGGACAGGGAAGCCTGGTGTGCTGCAGTCCATGGGATGGCAAAAAGTCAGACATGACTGAGCAACTGAACTGAACTGACCCGAGTTTTACTGTGACAGTATACTGGCTGAAACAATAGAGCAAGAACAGAGCCTAATAAATAAAGCCAGCCTCTACTGTGTATCTTTCAGAGTAAAAGGCCAGAGCTCAATAGAGAAAAAGAAGGCTAGCCTGGAAAATTAACCATTGACAGAGAGTAGCGGCCAGCTTCCAACAGCAATGGAATAATACGACACAACCTTCTTGCCTTTGAAGATGCTTTGAAGATGCCTGTACCAGGTGTATAGTATTGCTTGAGTTCCGGAGAGGGAAAAAAAAAAGCACATTACACGAACCTTGCTTAATAGGAATTTTAAAATAGAATAATACTCTGATTTACATCCATAAACATCACCCAGACAGTAACAATTTTGTACAAAAGCCATACGTACTCGTTATAGTCAGGAATTCCTCTAGTCTGGATCTGCTTTTTGATGTAACAAATCTGGTGAAGCCAATGCCTAGGAATCACTCTACCCCAATTTAAAAACTGAGGCACTTTTGCTAAAAAAGAATGGGAAGGTATGTGGATTTCCCTGGTGGTACAGCATTCAAGAATCCACCTTCCAATACAGGGCTCACAGGTTCAATCCCTGGTCAGGGAACGAAGATCGCACATGCCATGGGTTCACACCACAACTAGAGAGAAGCTCATGCACGCAATGAAGACCCAGCACAACCAAAAAAACTAAAGAACGGGAAGCCACAGTATTCTCCCACCCCCACTCCCGACAGTCCAGTGTCCCCCTTTCCTAGAACAGCTCCTGGGTTGGTTTTCCATTTTCCTCAGGCTCTAACTGGCAGAACGGAAGAACTATACCATTTTAATTCCCACAATACCATTATTATGTACGTTTTTGTTAGATCTCTATTTTGGGGACTTGAATCCACAAAACGTATAAAAGTTTCCCTGGGTGGTAGAGGTAGGAAGTTAATATGAATCCATTTCATTTCTATGGAAGCTTTTGCCCTCCCAAAAGCCAGGGTACCTGCCAGAGTCCTGAGCTAACAAATGTAAAAACGACCGTGAGTTTGGGGCATGCCTTCAAAGAGGTGTGTTAGGAAAAGGAACAGGCCTGGAAGTGGCACATTTTTAATGCCCTACTTCCATGTTACAGAAGATACAGCGTCTGAGTGCCAGTGGAAGCACCTAGTGACCAAGAGATGTATTCCAGGTACCAAAGAAAGACAGTCTGATCAAAGGACCATCATGGACTCAGAAAGAGATCACAATGTTTTTTCTGAGTATTAGCGTCCACAGTGAGTGATCTTGTCCCCCAAATCTGAAGAACTCTGATCAGTGTCGCTCCTCTGACATGTATTATATACATTTCTTTGTAATCTCCCCCGGCAAGTATTTCTCAACTTGCCAACTCTACACGAAGTCCCGCAAGTATTTCTCAACTTTCCAACTCTACATGAGGTCCCTGAAGACAGAGCTCATCTTTACTCTCTATTATATCTCCCAAACCTACAAGAAGAGCTGGTGTTTCATTGGTTGGTTTGGACAAAGTCAAAGCTTTTTCTATCATGATTTATCATATGCTCAAATGCACATGAGTCAAGAGATGGAAAGAAAAGAATGAAAATTGATCGTGTCATTTGACCGTATCACTTTCTTGGATTACTTGACAGGGCCTTTGCATTCAAAGACAAATACTTTCTGCTTCAAAAAATATGTAAACATAGAGTTTTTCATTTTCTCATCATCCTCCACAGTAACAATGCCTGTGTTGATGAGCACCCATGGCTTGACTCGTAATTTTACACATGAAGACACAACCATCAAAACTACAGTTTGCCAGAGTGCTGTAGCTAGATTGACAGCAAAAAGTAATATCTACTTTTCCAGTGGCAACGGTGGTGTGCAGTAGCTTAAATGTGTTTTTCATTGTCGAAGGGGTCTGATTTCTTTCATACGGATATTGTTAGGGGGCCGAGGACTGGTGATGGAGTTAAGATGACAGAAAGTGAAGCCGTGGCGGGAGAGACTGCACAAATGCTTCATGCGCCTCTAGTTAGAGATGAAAGGTGGCTGGGGAGTGAGCCCTGGGCTTTCCAAGCTCATGTCCTTGGAGACAGATGCTCAAAAAATGGAGTAAGAAGAGAAAAAGCTGAAGGCATTCAGTTCTTGGAAATCTTGCTTACTCTTTAGAGCGTACGTGTTAGAAGTCGATCTTGAGGGAATTACCCATAGTGGTTTTGAGGTTTCAGAGTAAAGAGGGAAAACGAGGGAAATTGCACGAGCATCCTGATCGACTTCAAAAGTTGATTTTATCTGCACATTTCAGAACTGAATGAAAAAGAGGCACTTTATCCACATTTTCTCTACAATGTTTGAACGCTGGTTTAATTCTGCTCCAAACTCTCACTCTGGATAGAGAACGGTCTTATCTTTAATAATAATCCCAACAAACACACATCATAAATTATCACAAATATTTATGCAGATCAAACCTACAGACCCATAGACTTGTTGTGTGCTTTTCTGACAGTAACTTGTATTGTGGGAAATTTATGGCCTGAAGGTAAAATGTAAATATCACTTAAAAAGTAAGTTTTAAATACTAGAATCAGAACCAGTCTCTCATTTTGTTTTTCTCTTACCAATATTCTTTACAAACTATCCATTCATTTACCCAATAAACATTAGTTGGGTATGTACTATGTATAAGGTACTTTGCTACAAACACTGAAGAATATATGTTCTTTGGAAGGAATGATGCTAAAGGTAAAACTCCAGTACTTTGGCCACCTCATGTGAAGAGTTGACTCATTGGAAAAGACTGATGCTGGGAGGGACTGGGAGCAAGAGGAGAAGGGACAACAGAGGATGAGATGGCTGATGGCATCACCGACTTGATGGACATGAGTTTGGGTGAACTCCGGGAGTTGGTGATGGACAGGGAGGCCTGGCGTGCTGCAATTCATGGGGTCACAAAGAGTTGGACATGACTGAGTGACTGAACTGAACTGATCTGAACTGAACATATGGTCTAGGTCTTCAAGGATCTTACAAGGTGGTAGGTGAGATAATACCTAGACATAAGTGTGTGCTTAGTCGCTCAGTCGTGTCCAACACTCTGCAACCCCATGGACTATAGTCTGCCAAGCTCTTCTGTCCATGGGGATTCTCCAGGCAAGAATCCTGGAATGGGTAGCCTATCTCTCCTCCAGGGGATCTTCCCAACCCAGGAATCAAACTGGGCTCTCCTGCATTGCAGGCAGATTCTTTACCAGCTGAGCAACCAGGGAAGCCCTAGACATAAGTAACTAACCCAAAGCAACATATTTTAAAAACAGCAAAGTGTTGCAGTCAGTGTTACAAGATTTTAAATGCCGGACATTCTTCTAAAGGAAAGCTTAATGGAGTAGGTGCCATTTGAACTAGAGAGGTGGGTGAGGTTTCAAAAGATGGAAATGGAAGACGCATACTGAAAGCAAAAGGCACAGCATGAAGAGAGATGTGTAATCAGCAAAGGACCAGGCCCATTCAGGGAGCAGTAACAACAGCTCGGCTATAGCTGTGCTTCTCACAGGGAGCGCCAGCCCCGGGGGGAGCTTGGTTTTGACCATCACATCATTGAAGATGCACTACTGGACTTCGGATGTCAGTCGTCCTGCGATGCATGGGACAGTCCTACACAATGCAGTTTTCCCACATCCCTCAGGACTTTTGGAAAATCCATTAGGCATTCAAGTAGGTGAAAAAATCTGGTTATAGTTACCCGACCCTACAACCTAACTCTACTTAAACATAAAGATTTTTTTTTTTCCTAAAGTTTTAACACACTGAATTTTCTAGGAATAAAACTACCCAGAAGTCAAGGGAAGAGAATATACTTTGGTTAGGAATTTTACCAAGAGCTGTACATTTTACAAAACCTTTAACAGTGATGTCATTCTGGGTGTCTGAGTCTCTTAACGCACAATCCGGATCAATCTTAATCTGTAGCTGCCACACGTGAGATGGTTCAATACAACGTTCAAGCAGCTGCTTAGTTCATTAGTTTTCTACCCTACTCTTTCCCAAGTATTTAGATACTAAAATATATAAATATAATTTTGTTTTAAATTAAGTCCCTTGGTTTTTCCCTTTCCTTTATACTTCAGTCCTAACATTGTATTAATTTTTTGGAAGTGATAGGTAGATAGATGTATCTAGATAGATATAGAAAATCATGATTTCTTTTCAGAATAGTAAAGGAAGATTATTGGAGTTTTGTTATTTAAAAAAAAAAAAAATGGTGCTGGCTCTAATACATCTGAGAACTACTGGACTAGAAAGTGTGTAAGAAAGTGGAGGGAGACGTCAGGATAAGACAGGGCCAAGAGGAGACACATAAGGATAAGATGATCGTGGCTTTGAGAAACCTTTAAGTGACGGGGTAACAACTAGAGCCCCACAAGGGTGACACAACGGAAAGCCATCATGGTGAGACGATCAAAGCCTCTGGGCGAAGAGGACTTTAAGAGGAAAGAGACTGAGGGCAACAAGAGCAGTGAGTGACCCTGGCGTGTCACTCCCATTCCTATGTCAACACGAGGAAGGGATGGTTTTTATAAAAGGATTTTGTGGCATTTGTTTCAGGGATACAAAGATGGGGAAATTGAAGATGGTTAGGAAGGAAGATGAAAGATTTGGAGAGGAGGACTTCCCTGATGACCCAGTGGTTGAGACTGTGCCTTTCAATGCAGGGTACATGGGTTCAATCCCTGGTCAGGAAGTTAGAATCCCACAATGCCTCAAGGCCAAAAAAAAAAAAAAAAAGCCCAGAATATAAACAACAGAAGCAATACTGAGGCAGGTTCAATAAAGACTTGAAACATGAGAGAGAGATTTAGGGGCTGATCACAAAATCAAAGTGATTGCTTAGATGAGCGGGCAAGGAAACAGAGAGAGGAGAGCCAAGTTCAGGGCTCTGGGTGACGCTGACTTGTGGGAGGAGGTGGCAGTTTAAAAGATAAAGCGCCAGAGGGAGAGGAGCAGTCAGACCGGCAGGAGGAAGCCTGAGTAGGATCCAGCAGAAGCCAAGGACAGGGGCAGAGGACGTAATCAAGAGGGTCAGTGCCTGGAGAGGCCGAGGCTGGAAACCAGGAGAGGAGGCGGCCAGAGGGAGGCTGGGTCCTCCCAGCAGCTGAGTGGAGGCCGGCCTGCAGGCGGCCAGGGGTGAGTGCATGGGAGGAAGCAGAGGTTATAAGCCCAAGAGGCTCTTTCAACAAGCTGGGTGGCTAGAGAGAAGGGAAAGAAGGTATTCGCTCAAAGAAGGAGGAAAGAAAAGGGATGTCTTAGGAAGGTAAATCTGACTTGATAAACAAAAAATGTGGCAGGAACTGGTTTTCAGTTTCTTTATCTGTTAACTAAATGAAGTAAGCCTCAGTGACCTTAGGTAAGACTTTAAGATTCTCTGATGAGCCCCTGGGACAAATCACATTGGGCAGGAAATGAAGCCTCAAAACGAGTCTTGTTTCATGGAAACAGGATTTATCCCTCCCTGAAATTGAAAGACAGAAAAACAAATGTCCACTCCTAGGAGGCTCCTTCTACAGACTGCAGAGTACTCTAATACTTGAAGGGCACCCACCAGTGTCGTGTCCAACTCTTTGCAACCCCTTGGTCTGTAGCCCACCAGGCTCCTCCGTCCATGGGATCCTCCAGGCAAGAATACTGGAGCGGGTTGCCATGTCCTTCTCCAGGGGCTCTTCCTGACCCAGGGATGGAACCCAGGTTTCCTGCATTGCAGGCAGATTCTTTACCATCTTAGTCACGAGGGAAGCCCGTGCCCACACCCACCCATGAAGAGGTAGCAAAAGTCAGACTGGCCACCTTCTCAAGAGACCTGACAGCCGCTGCACAATGACGTCTCCGCCTGGCAGGAGCTCAGGCCCTGACGTTGGTGCTGGATTCCAGTCCTGGCTTTGCAACCCCGTGGGTTTGAGGACTTGGTCGTGTTCCTTAACTTTTCCAAGTCCTTTCCTCTTCTTTCACATTTACAAGGGTTATTCACTTATGTATGCAAATTTTGGCCACACCCTGCAGCCTGTGGGATCTTAGTTCCCCTACCTGGGATCGAACCCACACCTCCTGCATTGGAAAGGCAGAGTCTCGACCACTGGACCACCAGGGAAGTCCCACATTTAAACTGAGATCACACCAACATTCAGTCACAGAACTGTAATGTTATATAACATAAGGTCTTATTATTGGCATTTTTAATATCTCAGGATTAGTGTTCCTGCTGTAGTTTAAGAAGTACGAAACTGAGGCACGGGAAGATGCACTGGCTTTCCTAAGCTACCACAGATGCAGAATGGAGCACAGATTTCAAAGCTGGCAACATAGTGACCACATCAGCAAGTCCAAGTTCCTTCTTAATTGACTGAATAATCTGCACCAGCTCAGATCAACAAAGTATTGATAATGATCCACAGGGTAAGTGTGGTATCAAAATTAGAGCCCTTGAAGAATAAGACTCTCGTGACCAGCGATATTTATTCTCTTGCTAAATGCGTCGCATAAAACCCCTAAATGTGCTCAGTCACTTCAGTCTTGTCTGATTCTTTGTGACCCTATGGAGTGTAGCCCACCAGGCTCCTCCGTTCATGGGGATTCTGCAGGCAAGAATACTGGAGTGGGTTGCCATGCTCGCCTCTAGGGGATCTTTCTGACCCAGGGATTGAACCTATGTCTCCTGTGGCTTCTGCATTGGCAAGTGAATTCTTTACTACTTGAGCCAGCTGGGAAGCTCCTTAAATCCCTGAAGGACATGTAATCAACCATGAGAGAGGAATATTTTAACAGAAAGGATTAAAAAGATGCAGTGTTTTGGGGCTTCCAAGTTCCCAGTGCAGAGGGCCCAGGTTCAATCCCTGGTCAGGGAACTATATCCCACGTGTTGCAACTAAGACCTGGCACAGTCAAATAAATAAATTAATAATAATAAGTAACATTTCCATTCCGCCAGCCTCTTCTGATCTTGGAAGCCTGACCCACCTTACCCACCAGACGAGTACGGGGCTCAGGGAGAGAAGGACTTCCAGGATCTGGTGTCCAGGGGAGCCCAGCTGGCCAGGCACTGGGCCCATCTGAAAGTGTTCCATGTGGCCAAGGGACACCTCCAGTGTCTCTGGGGACTCACTGTCCCCAGTGCGTTTTTCTCAGGACTAAGACCCCAACTAGAATCACCATAGGAACTTGGAGCTTTCAGAGTACCTATGTAATGCCCATAAGGAATGGCCTGGCCAAGGCTTATAAACAAGTCACAACACAGGTGATCTTATTTCAAAAACAGGCCCCAAAGCCACTGGGTAAATAATAAGAAACCACAGCAGAGACGAAAGAAAAAGTGTCACACATAAACTCTTTAGAGCTTATAAACCTCTTATACGTACAAAAGAGAGCGGATCTTGCCCACTAAGCATCAGTGAAGCCCTCCTTAGACTCCCCTCGTGTCTAAAAGCAGTGGTGCAGCCATGTTACAGACAAAGGTCCCAGATACATAAGAGGCTGACAGGGTCCCCATGTGCAACGAGAGAGACTGCGATTCACGTCCTGCAGAGGCCATGTCCAGACAAATTTTAAAAACCGTAAATCCGACTGAGACATAGTCAGCTGCCTCAAGTTATCAAAATAAGGATATGATAACATTCATTAGGGTGAAATGAGCAAACTGAACCAAGAGGCTGTATCTATCTGTTCAATCCTCTACAGGTTCTAAGGGAAGAGATCCCTCTACTTTCAGTAAGAGTAAGTGCTGGATAATGCCGGGACACTGGTCTCAGCTGGTTCTTCCAGCTCTGTAAAGAGCAAAGGAAAGGACACAAAAATCTGGTTTGAGGCAGCTCATACCAACCAGGGGCCACTTGGAGATACAGGCTGGGGAGGCTGACACTGATCAAAATGAAACAAAGGATTTGCATTTCATTTCACATTATTCTCAGGTCATCATCCAAGTACCCTAAAGGGAAAAAAATAAATGCGTATATGTGGGGTGCTTTCTTGGGTTTAGCAATCACTTCACAGTAAGTTTACTCCTTCTAAACATTAGAGTTAACTACCACTTGCCAGGTACTGAGCCAGGAACCTGTACATTAGGATAAAAAGACCTAGTCCCTGATTAGCAACCTATAGATGTTCGTTTGGGAGCTCAGCTATCTCTGTTGTTGAGAACATTTTTCTAATTTTTAACACAATTCACCATGAGTCCAATTCATTGTCCAGTGAGTCTTATCCCATAAGTTAATAAAGATAAAAACATTCCTATTAATTAATTAATTTCCTGGATAAAAATAAAGATTTGGATGCAAATATTTCACTGTATTCTTCTGGCTGAAGAAGAATAACAAACTGAGCTACCTCTTCTTGCCAGGGAATAATTACACTGAGAGAAAACAAAGAACAAAAGTAAAACGAGAAAAAAATTAGTGTTTTAAAAAAAGCACTGGGACTCCCCTGGAGATCCAGTGGTTAGGACTACGCACTTCCACTACAAGGGCCACAGGTTCGATCCCTGGTTGGAGAACTAAGATTCTGCATGTCACAAGGTGCAGCAAAAAAGAAACAAAAAGGTACTTAAATAAATGTGAGCATCACTGTATCAATTTCTTTGCTTTACTACTATGACGCATGTGGAGGGAATCCATCAGTTTTAACTCTACTGGCAAGACAAAAGGGGGAAAAAATATCCAATATGCTAAATGAAATAAAGACTAATGTGGGAAAGATTTTTTTTTTCTCCCCAGCTAGAAAAGAAATATCTCCATTCTTTTAGAATAATATGGGAACATAAAATGCCTTCATGTCAGCGTGTTTAACATATAACCCACCTTAGAGTGTTTTTCACTGACTTAGTCAATTCACTCCATCTTTAATATGCCTGAGGATGATACAAATACTTCCCTGTATAGACTTTTCCTCTTGCTTCTGGGTCAGAAGATTTTACTTTTAATGGAGAGCAAGGGCATGCGTTCTCTTTCCAGTAGAAGGTATCACCCTGTTTGTTTCCTATGCTCATAAAACCAGACAGGAAGACAGGGAAATGACCCAGAACTAAACCATTTGGTGAAGACCCCTGCCCTTTTAAAAGGCACTGATCAATACTTGATAGAAAGAGAAACTGGCTGTGATACGCTCCTGTTCTGGCTCAGATCCACAGTGACCGCAGTTCTAAGAAGCTCCCTGTTTCAATGCATCCTTCACACAGTTCCAGATGCGGCTGACTTCAGCCTCGGGTTCTGGCCACTCAGTACAAGTCTGGGCTCAAGCAAGTAACTTGATTCTTTCCGACAGGACCACGGAGACACAATATTAGACAATGGCTCATAAAAAGTGTGCTGATGGGTGATGCTTTCTGGACATCACTGTCAAAATTAACCTGTAGTTGATGCCTACTCACTTGCGTTTGAATTATTTTGCTCTGAAAGGGAAATGTTTACTCTTGTGTACATTTGGTTTCAACCTCTGAAACCACTGCTTGAAGTTAATCTGAACCACTGAACATCTGCTTTAGAACCCAAATCCAGGTCCCTCGTTTTAATGACATCAATTAGAAGGATACTGTCTATAAAATTCTACTGTGAATAGCTGTGTGTTGTCACCAAACAAGCCATTAAAACCAGCGCCCTAGCCCTGATGAATTACTTAAAACTATAGTTCACAAATTAGAGAGTGTTCATTATCTCATGCTTAAAGCTAGTTCTTAGCCAGTTTGAGAGTTCTCTTATTCATGTGTCTGTCCATTCTCACCTGATTCTCCAGGCTCACTATTAGATGGTCTTCTACGCCACTGGAATGTGGTCATCTCATAGGCTCACCAGCACCAAGCAGGAGCAATGAATGAGGGTGGACCAGGCCCCCTGCCTTCCTGTTCCCTTGGTAAGGAGCACACCAGCACTTCCCACAGGATTAGAAATAGAAACCAGCTTACTTCACTGATATAAATAACTCTGTAGTGCCCTTCACTGAGCCCTAAAACCTTTCATGTATTAAAACCAATTTCCTTAAGACAGACTGTCAGAAATGGAACCTTTTTTTCCCCTTTATTTTGAATCCGTGTGTCTCTGTATGTTTTATGTATCTTAATTAATATCTTCTATTTATAATGTTTACTTGTATGAATGTCAAACGAATGGTGGAGGGGGGGTTGAATTTAATAGTATTCTAGTTTGACAAGCCAACTCAGATCATGCATTCTAACCGCAGCTGCCATGGGAACATTTTTAAGACTCGTAATTAATGTCTACTGACACATCACGTTTTTGTGTGTTTTTTTTTTAAACTGCACCAAGAGATTAATATGGCTAATTCATTTAACAGATGTTACAGACTGATGGAGCAAACTATATGACAGGCACAGAAGAATACACAGGATCCTGGTAAGATATAATCCCTCACAAAACACAAAGATGAAAAGAAAAGGAAACTTAAGCCCAGTGCTCTCACAGTTTGGCTTCCTCCCACACACTTCCTGCCATCAAGGGTATGCAGTCCATGTTCAGAACGGCGCTTGGAAGAGGGCCCAGAGGAGGGCCGAGAACAGCAGCAGCACATAGTAGGTGCTCAGTAAATACCTGCCAACTGTATGGAGCCGCCTTCCTTCTGCACTGTCCTTCTCCACAGGGTTCACACTGACTTAAAAGGCACAGAAATTCCCAAACAAGAAGTTTCAATCAACCCCGACTCTCATCACACTTGGGTCGTGGAAGGACCTTTCCAGCTGGCCTCCTTGGCCCCCTATATTCCTCACCTCCTGTTTCCTCCTTGCCTTTGGTTCCTCCTGCTTCCCCCACCAAACGAAAACATCCCCCTTGCCTCCCGATGTTGGACCTCTTCCGTAGACAGGCAAAATTTACTGCCATCCTTGCATGTAGAAATGCCAAGCCTTCCTCTTCCAACTCTCCTGCTGGCAAACCCCCAGAGCCACCCTCCTGCTGCCCCATCCGCTCAGACTCTTCTGGAGCCCGCCCGGCCCTGCATCCTCCACCCAAGTCTCCCCATCCAGCTGGGTGTTCCTCTCCTCCTCTCCATGCATGCTCTGTCCCACTCGGGCCTTTCTGCTGGCTCCCTCCTCACACCGCACGGTCCCTCCTTCCCGGTGCCTTCAGTGAAGGTCTTCAACTCACCCAGTCATGCACACTCACTGTCTTCGGGACTCAGCTTCCTCCAAGTCATTTCATCTTTCTTTAAGATTTCTACCACACGCTAAAGATGCTAAGACTCTCACATTTATGTTGCAGCTTACAATAACAAACTTATTAGACATGATTCCCTATGATCACCATTAGAGGTGGGTTTCATTATCCTCCTTGTTCCACTGACAATGCCAAGGCCCCGAGAGACGAGAGTTTGTCAAGGACACTTGCCCCTGAAAGAGGGGCCCTGGAGCTTCAGGTCCTTAACAAAGTCCTAAAGGTCCTCCCAACTGTGCCGCCTCCCCCTCCAGGACCTCCCCACTTCCATGATCCCCTTCCGGAGAACACTCTCAAAGGCTGTGAACCTTTTAGGATTTCCCTAAAGGGTCAGGGATTAAGAATCCTCCTGCCAACGCAGGGGACCAGGGTTCAGTCCCCGGACAGGGAAGATTCCATATGCTGTGGGGCAACTAAGCCTGTGGGCCACAACTACCGAGCCCACATGCTAGAGCCCATGCTCCACAGCAGGAGAAGCCCAGCCGCAGCTGGAGAAAGCCTGCACTGCAGAAACCAAAACCCAGCACAGCCAAAAAATAAATACATAAAACCTTTTTAGAAAGGCTGCGAACTTTAAAAATTCCTTCTCCCTACCTCCTGTCCTCCGTTTCCTCTTAAACTTTATCAAACCATCTTGCGAACCTGTCCTTCCACAGACATTTCTTTTGCCAAGATCACCGATGGCTTCCGTATGGCCAAACCTAATCAACAGTATCTGACACGGTCAGTGACGTTATTCCGGAACTGAGTCCCCAGCTTCCTGGACACCACACTCCTCGGGGCTCCACCTACTCGCTGACTGCACCCCCTCAGTTTCATTTGTTGGTCCCTTCTCCCAGTTCCAATTTTCAAATGTTGGAAACCACCCCAGGGCTATGTCCTTGGCCCTCTTCCCTTCTCTATCTAAAAATATTTATTTCAGTCTCACAGCTCCAAATAGGACTCCAGATCCATTCTGTTGCCTGAACTCCAGATCCACAGTCTACACCCAGATGATCTGGGCCTTCCAGCACCAGCCTCTGCCCACAGCTCCCTCTTTGGCCTCGTGGCCTGACCCTTCCCCGTTCTCTCTGCTACAGCCACACTGGCCATCTTGCCCCTCCATAAACATGCCAAGGGGGTGCTTCTCTGGTGGTCCAGTGGCTAAGGCTTCACACTCCCAATGCAGGGGTCCCGCTTTGATCCCTGGTTAGGGAACCTGATCTCAGATGCCCCAACTGAGAGTCTGCATGCCACAACTAACCCTAGTGAAAGTGAAAGTGAAGTCGCTCAGTCGTGTCCGACTCTTTGTGACCCCACGGACTGTAGCCTACCAGGCTTCTCCGTCCATGGGATTTTCCAGGTAAGAGTGGATTGTCATTTCCTTCTCCAGGGGATCTTCCCTGGAGGATCTTCCCCAGGAATCGGACCCAGGTCTCCCACATTGTAGGCAGATGCTTTTACCATCTGAGCCAGGGAAGTCTAACCCTAACTCAAATAAAGATCCCACATGCCACAATAAAGACCGAAGACCTCACGTGTCGCAACTAAGACCTGGTATAGCCAAATAAATAAATAAAATTATATTAAAAAAAATAAAAAAACTAATATACCAAGTAGCTTCTTGATGCTTTTGCTCTTCATATTCCACTGCCTGGATCCCTCCCCAAATGTATAACTTAATTCAGGTCTCTGTTCAAATGTTATCCATCAGCAAGGCCTGCCTGTCTTACGCAAAAGAGGACCCACCTCCCAAGGGTGATCTCTATCCCCTGACCCTGCCTCCATTTCCTTTAAAGTGATTATCACCACCCTGCATATTTGCATACTATATATGTATGTGTTTGCTTACTATCTCCTTCCTCCAATAGGAAGCAAGCTCCATGAGGGAAATAAATTTGTCTCTTTTGTTCCAGGCTATCTCCCTAATTGGGCTTCCCAGGTGGCACAGCGGAAAAAAGTCTGCCTGCCAATGCAGGTGATGCAAGAGACGTAGGTTTGATCCCTGGGACAGGAAGATCCCATGGAGTAGCAAATGGCAACTCACTCCAGTAATCTCGCCTGGAGAATTCCATGGACAGAGGAACCTGGGAGGCTACAGTCCACAGGGTTGCAAAGAGTTGGACACGACTGAGCACACACACACACATTCCCCCTAACATCGAGAAGAAATTTCTGGCATATAGCAGGACTTAATAAATACTTGTTGAAGAAATGAACATAGGATAATATCACATAAATGAGTAAGTATAGACCATCCAGTTGTTTAGTAATTGCAAGTGTTATCATCTGAACCATATTTCAATTCCTTAAGAGCAGAACCTTCTGCCTTACATTGCAATGTGTATGTCATTGGTATAGTTGTGGGCACACAGCAGGTGCTCAGTAAAGACTGTGGCTGTCTGACTGATTTGAGCAATGCAGAGAAAAGCAGGACCAGAATTTCAAGGATATTCAGCAAGTCATTATTTTTAGGTAATTCTGTGTGCAGATTTTTATGAAGAAAATGAACTGACAGACCCCTGCCCTGTGGGAATATAGTGGTATGAGATTGAAAACGAAAAACCATAATGTATGTGGAATTTAAAAAAAAAGAATGTAAATAACTATAAATAGGTCAGACCCTTAAGGCAAGCACCCAAGCTGAAAGAAATTCAACTAAAAGATAGGAGAACAGCGGTTAAGGTTAAAGAGGAAATGTGGGATTTTAACTAAAGAAATCTAGAAAGAAATATGAACTGAAGAATGATCCATACAAAAGAGGGAGGGGAATTAACCCAGAGAGAAGGAAGTAGGTAGCAGTTCAAAGCTACAGGCGCTGGCACTTCCCTGGTGGTCCACTGGCCAAGACTCCACACTTGCAGTGGAATGAAGATGGAGGACCCTACATGCTGTAACTCAGACCCGGAGCCACCAAATCAAAAAACAAACACTAACTGAAAAAAAAGCTACAGGTACCTGTCAGGGTTCAGAACCAAAGAACGCAGCCCACATCCCTGCGGATAAGTTTGCTCTGAGAGGAAGGAATACGAGGCTTTGCATCAGTGGCACCACTGACTTCAGACTCAGAATCATTAACAAGAGAGCAGCCGCTCTGGAATTTCAAGGCTTTGGGAGGTTTGGTAATGTTTCCAGATCTTTCCTCAAACTAGCCACTCTGTCCTGCCAGATCACTACCCATCAGTTTATCAACAAAAGGAATACATGACGCCTGACAGATCCATTAAGCTAACTACTAGAAGGTTCTGCTGGCAGTCGGCTATTCACATACTTTTAATGGAATTTTTTTTTTTAATCAGAGAGGAAAAACAACAAGATATTATTTTTGTTGACTTAATGTACATGGCAAGAAGGACTGGAAACCAAAGACAGGCGTACTGTATTTGCCATTGAACACACAGTTGGCATTGAACAAAGGTATAATTTGTGGAGGTTATCATAGCTGGTTCCTTAGGAACTCAGTTATTTCTTTGTGGTTTTTCAACATTACAACATCGAGGTAAGAATTCTCTGTATTATAGTTTCATCAAGAATTTAAGATGCTTAACATCTTTACGGTACACTGCCTCTGAGTTACACTGGACTGTTTTTACTGTTTGTTGTTTGTGGGGGGCGGGGGGGATTGTTTTCTTATTTCTTGTTTGTGTTTTGACTGTACCGCCCAGCATGTAGAATCTTACTTCCTCGACCAGGTCTAGAATCTACAACTCATGCCTTGGAAACACAGAGTCTTAACTACTGGACCACCAGTGGGAAGTCTCTGGATTGTTTGTAATTTCCTACCCTAGAACACATCACTGCCTCTATCATTTGATCAGAGCATCTTTATTTGTCCTAGTCCAGGCCTATAAGCTTCCTTGTCTCATTAATAGGGGAAACACACTTTAGAATGACCTCTGCAAACTTTCCCAGAGCTCTGGACCACAAAGACTGACTAAGCCTCTTACTTTTTTCCCCTCCATCACAGGCCCTCCTCAGCCAAGGCATCATCACCCTGGCTTATTTCTTCTGCTTGGTTCTGTGGGACAGACTCCCAACTTACACAAGAAGTCAGACACTAGACAGGCTGGTTTCCTTTTCACAAGCCCTGAATAAAAAATAATAATAATTCAAATGATAGTTCCAGGTAGATAAAGTAGCTTAACACAAAACATCTGCAAAGGATGCTTCTTCCTTTCTCAGATAGCCTTATGAACTGAGGATGTGTTAGATTTCAGAGATTTCTAAGAAGCTTGAATCTACGTGGTATATTCACACTTCTAGAACTTCAGAAATAGGAAAAGCCACTGCCTGATATTGGCCTTCCTTCCACTTGCCCTTCACCAGACACCCTCACTCCCAAGGAGATGGGCCAGGAGAGAATGAACAACTGTTCTACCTGCTGTCTGAGCTCTCCCTGTAGGCTTTTGCTGATGGGGAAGAGGAACTACTGTCTTTCCCTTCCAGTCCTGATAATGCGTGAGCTGCTATACTGAAGAGATCATCTCTTTCCCTACATTTGTTTTCCTTCATTAATTGGTTTAAATTGGCTTTTTTTTTAACTTGTATTTAATTTCTACTTACTTTGGGGGGGGGGGAAAGGCTCATAAAAAATAGTAATTTTTCTAGTTAGAGTAACCTAAACTTTTTTTGACTGTGGTAATGTTTTTTGCATTTTCTTTTCAATTCTCAGCAGGAAACTTTTCTTGAATTTTGTTTGAGTCAGACTAAGCTGTTTTCAAATATTAAATGTTCAACTGAGATGTGTGACCCTGGGCAAGTCCCTTAACGTCTCAAGGCTTCTTCCTCACCTGCAAAATGACATTTTCTCAGCCTACTCCACAGGGTTATTATGAAATCAGAAGTTAACGTGTGTGTGTGTGTGTGTGTGTGTGCACTCAGTTGCTCAATCATCTCTGACAATTTGTGACCCTAAGGACAGACTGCAGCCCACCAGGCCCCTCTGCCCATGGGATTTTTCCATCAAGAATACTGGAGTGGGTTACCATTTCCTTTTCCAGGATCCTGACTCAGGGATCGAACCAGCATCTCCTGAGTCGCCTGCATTACAAGTGGATTCTTTACCACCGAGCCACCTGGGAAGCCCCTAAATTAACATACACTTTGTAAACAACACAAATATAGCATATGAGATCCTAAGCGAAGGCACACAGAACCACTTGCAAGGAAGACACATGGAGACAGAGCCTCTAAGACGTTTGAAAAGAGACTCAAGAGACCCTCAAAGCACGATTGTGGTGCCCAGCATAGCACAGTCTTAGTCATTTAGCGAACAGGGCATCACATGAGCACCTATAAAACAAAGTACAGATGAAAGGAGAAAGAGATAAGAAGAAAAGCAGAGGCAAGGAAGAGAGAGTACAAATAGTGCGAGCTATTTTCTGAGACAGGCAACTATATTTGGAGATTAAATAATCCCATGAGCTATAAAATTTTTAAAGGAACCAGAATAGGAAATTTTACACTAATTTTATAAGCTAATTTTCACAATGTTTATCTTTACTAAACAGAAGACTTACCATTCTGATATTAAAAATCAAAGTGGAGCCCAATTCCTTCTAATAAGTGAAAAAATAAAATCAGCTTAGAGGATATGAGCAAAATTTTATAAAATAAAATCTGTGAACAACTATGCACGTACAGAAAACATGCACTTAGGAAAATATTAAAAGTAAAGACATCACAATATAAACTGGAGTCATCTTTGGCATTGAATTTCACAAGTGACTTTTACTTTCTTCTTCATCCTGTTTGTGTTTTCTGAAATTTACAACAAATGTGCTTATATAGTAATTACATTAAAACCAATATTACTGTGAGTGGATAAATAAGCTGTGGTATATCCAGACTGTGGTATTTGGCGTTACAAGAAATGAACTATCGAGCCATGAAAAGACGGGGAGGAATCTTAAATGAATATTACTAAGAGAAAGAGGTCAATCTGAAAAGGCAACATATTGTGTGGTTTCAATTATATGACATTATGAAAAAGATAAAGTTGTGGAGGCAGTGAGCAGATCAGAGATTGCAGGGTTTGAGGAGAGAAGGGAAGGGATGCCCAGGCAGAGCTCAGATTTTTAGGGCAGTAAAACCACTCAGGATGAAATTATAATGGTAGACACATGTCATACATTTGCGAAAATCTACAGAATATACAACACTGCGTGAACTCTAATGTAAAGTAAGGACTTTGGGTGATAACAACATGTTAATCAACACAGGTTCATCAACTGTAACCAGTTCCACTCTGGTGGAGGGGTTGCAGTGTGTGTGTGGGAGCAGGGGGTACATAGGAAACCTCTGTACCTTCCTCTCAATTTTTCTCTGAACCTAAAACTGCTCTAAAAAAATAAATCTTAAAAATAAATGTTATTTCAGTTCAGGGTTTTTGAGTACAAGCTACTCATTCTCCTTGCTTGGCCCTGTGATAAACCTTCCTCTGCTTAAAAAAAAAAAAAATGTATTTAAAATTTAAAAAGGGGACATCCCTGGTGGTCCAGGGGCTAAGACTCTGCTCCCAATGCAGGGGGCCCAGATTTGATCCCTGGTTGGGGAACTGGATTTCACATGCCGCAACTAAGACCCAGCACAGTCAAATAAACAAACATTTAAATAAAATGTCAGAACAAAGAATGGGCACCACTGAACATCATATTCCCACAACATTCCCATATGTTTTCATCAAATCAACATACTTTCCACAAAATCTAAACTACCAAAAAATAAAAGTATTAATACTTCCATGGCAGAGCATTTATCCATGGTGGCATTCACAACGAACAGGAAAAGACAAGTCTGCTATAGTACATGAGAATATTCATCTCCTGTGACTTAATAATTCCAATTTCTCTAAGAAGAAAAGATGGTGAGGCAGAGCTCAGCAAGGCTCAGAGGAGTCCCAGGTTGCATGGCTGGTGGTCACAAGAAACTCTTCGCACCCTAGTCCTTCACATTTCACCATGAACTAAGAACAACTCAAACAACTACAACAAATATGTGCGTCTAGCTTTGTCTTAACCTCTGATAGAAATTTCTATAAAGTTTCCCTTCCAAATTACACACAGATATTCAAAGCCTTTATTATCAAGCAGAAAAGGGAGCTTCCTTGGCAGTCCTGCGGTGAGGACTCTGTGGTTTCACTGCTGGGGCCTGGGTTCAATCCCTGGTTGGGGAGCCAAGACTCCACAAGCCTCGCCATGCAACCAAAAATTTAAAAAAAATTTTTTAAGCAGCAGAAAAAGTATGGACCTGAAGTCATAAAACAGAGTTGACTTTCTTAGCATGAAGGACGTGGGTCAGTTAATGCGACCCCCATGAGGCCTCAGTTTCCTCATTTGTAAAAGAGAAGTTAATAGACATAAGGCATCCAGCACAGAGCCTCATGAACTAATGAACATTAATTTTTGTCCTCCCCAGCCCTCCCCCAGGAGGCACACATAATTTAAATTAGATAAGTTTTATTACACTCCATTCAGCTTTGGTGGTTCAATGGGTAAACTATCTGCCTGCCATGCAGGAGACTCAGGTTCAATCCTGGGTCAGAAAGATCCCCTGGAGAAGAAAATGGCAACCCACTCCTGTATTCTTGCCTGAAGAACTCCATGGACAGAGGAGCCTGGAGGGCCCCAGTCCATGGGGTCACAAAGTCGGACATGACTTAGTGACTGAACAACAAAAATCATTCAGCTCTGGAAACCTTTCTTCGAACCAAATGTACTTGGAAGGCTGTTTTCTAAGGCAGAGCCATGCTTCTCTGTTCCAATCAGATGAAGTGATGCAGAGCAAGGGAGCACAAAGATGCTGGGCAGGAAGCAGGTCTGGTGACGGACGAAGAAGGGAAGAGAAGGGAACGATGGGATAAACTGAGATAAAGTCAGAGATGGAGGGACTGAATTCTCAATGAGGGCCCTGAAGGCTGTAAGAAGATGCCAGAGAGGGGACAGCTGGCTGTAAGGAGATGCCACGTGGCCAGAGAGGGGACAGCTGACAACAAAGTACAAGTAAATCACAAACTTCTAAGTCACTAACCCTGCTTATCTTCCCTACAAATAATGGCTTTACCTCCTGATGTGTTCAAAAAATACTGTGACTACCCTTAGGCTCAATTCCCCATCTTGCTGTGGCTCTTTCAAGTTAGGTTCTCAGTTATTCCATCAGCACCCCAGCATTCAGAGGCTCTGACACAGAGCAGTCTGGCTATTAATGTTTGCCCAATTAATGTAGAAATAAAGGATACATGTATGTATAAATATATGCTGACTTTTCTTCCTAAGGTTAACTTATTTAAACTACCAAAGTGATCATGAACAAAAGGGTCTAAGTATCAACATTAGAATTTCATTGCATTGCTAGAGGTACCTCGTTAAGTGTGTAGAGGTCTTGGAATTTCAGATTCTACTGTCCAAAGAATAATATTTTAAAACGCAGTTCTTTTCTATAATTTACAAACCATGAGCCATCCAATAGTCTGATTCAACGTAGAGGAGACTAGTGTGACTACACAAGCTGAAAACTACCAAAATCCACTCCCAGAACTGGTCAGACAGTATCAGGGATAGAACTAGAAATAGTGCTTGCCTCTAGTTTGCCTTCAGAAGCTCTCTGTAGTAGCAAAAAAAAAAAAAGTTGGCTTCCAATATATTTTTGGTGCAAATTATTACCTTTTCAAAAAGAATGAAAGGAGATGTATATAAATGAGCCAGAAATGCCACCTGTTCCTTCAAACTCAAGGCTCTCCCCCATCCCCCGTAAAAGTTTTTATTTACCAATGTATTTGGCTCATCCTATTGAGTGCCTAGCTGAGAGGCACACAGCAAAAGTGATAACAACCAGAGGCATCTATCTAGATCATCAGATTTCCTTCCTCTGGTCAGTGTGTGCCACAAATCTCATGCTGCAAAAGCGACATCTCATCTTTCAGTGTCAGATTTCTTCCAATTCCGTTGCAAATTTCTATTCTATTTCAGTTCCCCCAACAAAAGAGAAGCAGAAGTGGTGAGTCCCCACCACATAAGAGCTCCTCCTGAGCTGTCACTGATGGGAGAAGGTGGACCCACAGCAAAAAACGGACGGTCGGTGCAGCTACATCGCGTCCTATTCTAGTACTGACTTCTGTTTGCACGCCAGCACTGGGCCAGTATGTGACAGACCAACTACTGTCAAATCGAATCCCCAGTACAACTCCTAGCTGGACTGGATGAGAGCAACGAGGAAAGGCACGTGTCTTATTTTGGGTTTTCCAGATACTTGGCTCCACCAAGGAACTGTGGCCTCAAAGCTCACAGTATATAGAATCAACACAGCATAGAGTAAAAGGAGGCCACAGGACTTCCCTGGCAGTCCTTTGGTTAAGACTCTGTGCTTCCAGGATTACAGGGGGCACAGGTTCAATCACGTCTGGGTACTAAGAAGCACTGGGTTCTACGAAGAACTGACCACTGAAAGCTCTCAGTCTGTCTCTATCACAGCTTTCCTAAAGGAAGGGGAGGTTGGTTCACAAGTATTAAGTCAAGTCCTCAGGGAAGAAAGAAACTCACAAAAGGACAGACAGCCATATAGTTTCTGTGGACACACCAATGGGTCTTCTGCTGCTTCAGCTAAACCAACACAATCAGCTTAATCCCTGGGGAAATATAGTCAGCCCCAGTTCACAGTATTTCAAAACTATCACAGAAAATAAAGAACAAATGCCCTTCCACTGCCCACATATGTATAATGAAGAGACTTTTCCCCTAACAAAGAAGGATTCAGAAGAGCACTCCTTTTCACAATAGGAGTAAACCAAACCTCTTGTCAGTTGCTTTTCCTTCCCACTAGGCAACCCTGGGCTTCGAGAGCAGAAAAGAAGGGCCACCGACCCCCTTTAGGTCCCCTTTTCCTATGGAAAAGACAGCTGTCGGTTTTAAAAACCCTCAGAATAGGGTTTTGAAAATAAATTATCAGGGCGTGAGGGACACCCAAATGTAGAAATCACAAAAATAACTCAATCAAGTTCCAAAGTGCCAAAGCCACTAAGAAAATATCACAGACAAGGAAGAAAAGAGGCCAGTAAAAGGAAACGAGTTGTGACTTCTGACCCAACCGCGGGCTGTGGGTGGCTCTCCAATGGGCAGCGATGCCTTGGAAAGGTCAAGTGTAGTGGTTCAAGGGTCTAAAAGTACTTAATGAACCAAGGAGCGCAAGTTATTTTGGGAGGAAAGAAAAATATGTTTTCTGAGTATTTTTCCTTTCCTCTAGCTTAGCACCACACCCACCTAACCTTCTTCCCAGTCGCGTCACCTGTCTCAAAGTCTGTTTCTTTGGTCTCTTTGATTATTTCTGTTCCTTTAGAGAAAATTATATCCACTTAGCTCAAAACAAAGAACCCATCTGAGAACACTATGTGTGTGAGCTTTGTTTTTTCACCGTTGCATCAATGCTTGAATCCAACCATCTGCAGGTGGGTTAATTTATTATTACAAAAGTTGCTCAGACAGGTATTTAATCAGTGAAAGAGTGGATTCAGAAATACATTTTAAAATGAAAACCCTGACACTTGGCTTCCTTGAGAAAGCTTAACCCAGGAAGTGGGACTCTTGGCTCCCCTGCAACCCCAGCTCCACCGTGGAAAGCAACGGCGTACACAGTCAGCCCTTCTCAGATTCGCTCTGCTCGACTTCTCCCCTGCTCTGCCAGCTTTTAAATGCATGAAGGTTTCTGTTTTCAGAAATAAATCCTGCCTATTTCCCCTCTCCTTCCTTCTCCGCGCCGATAAATTCCTTGAGGGTGATTTTCGGATTGCGTCTCTTGAGCTACAGGTTATATGAACTTCGGGGTCACCTGGAAATGTTTTTAACTTCTCCCAGTAGGGAGGGAACAGAGGAAAATGAATCGACCTCCTAGAACTCTACCTTCTGAATCTGGCATATACAAGTCAAACAAACCTGAGTTTTTCTAAGGATAAAACGATCTCACCCTCACGCGGCCCCAAATTCTTAATCATGCGTCTCTTGTGATTATCAAGAACAATTTTTGTTTTTGCCATGTGGCAGATCTGTTCCTCTTTTTCGTCATATTTTTCTCAATTAAAGATTCTAATGGCCATTGAAGCAAGACAAATTACCCTCATCATTTATGTCTACAAACCTCTGTGACTCTGAGCTTCAGAATTATAATGGGAAACAGAAATCATGACTTTGATTTTAAAAGCAGAAAGGTGGCACTTTGTTGCACTTGATAAACACGCAGAGAATCACGAAGAGGGAAGGGGTTTGAAGGAGAAGGCCTCCAGTCAAAGTCCTCAGCCTTCGGTGACCTGTCCTATTTAACAGTTCTTAGAGTCCAGAAGTTCTTCTTTAAATCTAACCTAAATCTATTATGCTTCAGTGAAAACCTACGCCGTCTCTATGCCAGAAACAAAACAGCTGGTCACCATACACAGCTTAATAACTCCTCATAATTTCGAAGTCTGTTATTAAGTCATTTTTTAGTCTCCTCTTCTTGAAGCTAAATAATCCCAAGTCTTTCAACTTATCCTTATAGGTTCAATTTTACAATCCTTTAATCATCATCAATGCTTTTCGCTAAACATTCTTACGTTTTCCATGTTGCTCTTATGTCTTGAAACCCAGCTCACCTTTGGAATTGCTTCTCGCCGTCTCCAAAAGCCCAGGACTTTTGTGCATTACACACACCCCACAGGATGTACTCAAATAGGAAACCTACTGCTTTGTTTGGGTTCGTTTTGGTGCAAACCTGCTCCTACAGTTCCTTCTTTAAAGAAAACGTGTTCTTTGGGAACCAGTGTTTATTCCCACTCTTTCTTCCTCACCAGAGCTCTTCACAGCCTTTCTCAATCCACCTTCCCCAAATGATCCTGTTACACAATGAGTATCTACCTAATCAGATATGCTTATTTAAACCAAGTTGTTAACCGAAAAATGTCTTAAAATACGCTATGTTTTACTGATAACATCTATGAAGGTCCTGTCCTCAAAGTCTTAACTCAGAAAAGAATCTCCAGCACCCTTTGCCTTGAAGCCTCTTCTCCACTCTTCCTAGAGCTGGCTTTGTTTCACCTTCACGTATCTGCTCTGAAGCTGTGTCCCTTCCAGAACACTCGAGAACAGGCTCCCGATCCTTCCTTACTACTAGATCAGTTCCCTTTACAGAACTGTCACAACTTGCAATTAGATGCAATTACAGATAAAAGTTCATTTGCCCATTTCTTTCTGTCTGGCACGTAGAATGGAGGCTCCTCAAAGGTGGGGTCACGTCTGCTCTGCTTTGTATGCCTGGAACCTGGCTAATGGTACACATTTGATTTTTGAAGGAATCAATATCTCCACTGCTGGAAATATTTACATTTAAAAATATATCTGGGGGGAGGGGGATTGCACGACGGTAGTAAAAGGTACAGACTTCCAGGGGACTTCCCTGGCAGTCCAATGGTTAAGACTGTACGCTTCCAATGCAGGGGATGTGGGTTCGATCCCTGGTCGGGGAACTAAGATCGTGTAGGGTGCAGCCAAAAATAAAAAAGTAAATTAAATAAGATAGGCTATTCTTAAGCTCTCTTTAAAAAGCTGGAAAAAAAATGTTTTACAAAGGTGGAGACATCCAGTTATAAGATAAATACGTACCAGGACGTAGCATACAACATGAGTGATATAATTAACATCGTTATATGTGATCTATGAAAGTGGTTGAGAAAGCAAATCCTAAGAGATCTCATCACCAGGAAAAAAACATTTTTCTATTTCTTGAATTTTTAATTGGAAAAGACCCTGATGCTGGGAAAGACTGAAGGCAGAAGGAGAAGGGGACGACAGAGGATGAGATGGTTGGATGGCATCTCTGACTCAATGGACATGAGTTTGAGCAAGCTCTGGGAGATGGTGAAGGACAGGGAAGCCTGGCGTGCTGTAGTTCATGGGGTTGCAAAGAGTTGGACAGGACTGAGCAACTGAACAATAACAACAAGAAATAATGGATGTTGACTAAACTTACTGCAGTAATCATTTCATGACATAGTAAGTCAAACCATTATGCTGTAGACCTTGTAGGCATTCAGTGCTGGGTGTCCACTATATCTCAATAAAACCAGCAGGAATAAACATCTCTAATTGTGGTTTAAAAGGCTCTGTCAGCTGTTACAAACGGGGGTGGTATTTCAGGAGTGGTACATGTAGTGGTGAGACACGGTGGTGGGAGGAAGGGGCCCTTCTCATGTCTATCTAGTTAATCATTCAGGCAAAGCCAGGACCAAAGACCCCCAACAGAGAGAAAACTGCTGCCTCTTCCAAGACATTCAAAAACTGGAAACTGTGGTCAGTCCCACTGTCTTCCTTCTGCTCCTTAAAGTAATTAATCTCATTTCCAGTAATTCTCTCTCCTTTCAGCGTCAACACAGTCACACTTCTTGTAGTATTCCATCATCTTTCTGGTGCTACGTCTTCATGGCTGATCCCTTCACAGAAGCACTAGCATTTAACTTCTATGAAATTTAATGAATGATGAATATTATTTATTAATATTCAGGCTATCATTGGCAGTGGAAATCTTTGGAGATGGGATTATGGACATTTTTTACATTTCCTTCTTTTGATTAATTTTTATTCTCTAACTTTTCCTCCAAGGCCTTGTCTGTATTTTCTAGTTGAGTGATTTTTTTTTAAGGTTATGTGTTTGTGTGTTAGTCACTAAGTTGTATCTGACTCTTTTCAACCCCATAGACTGTAATCTGCCAGGCTACTCTGTCTATGGAATTCTCCAGGCAAGAATACTAGAGTAGGTAGCTATTCCCTTCTCCAGGGGATCTTCCTGACCCAGGGATAGAACCCAGGTCTCCTGCATTGCAGGCAGATTCTTTACCATCTGATCTACCAGGGAAGCCCTTTTTTTTTTTTTTTTTAAGGTTTAATGAGCTTTATTTTGGTGGTATTCAAAGTGAGATTCTACTGAGGGTTAACCTACAAAATTTGTGTTCATCTCATAGAATTCAATGTTTTAAGCTCTGGTGAACTTTCATCTTAATGAATTCACGATTCATTTCACAAACATATATATTGACTATACGCACACACACAGATTTCATATACATGTCTTCTGTGTATGAGGCTATACCTTGGGACTTTTTTACTACATAGTAAGGCTGCCGCATCACCAGGCTTGCCTCTCAGGTAACACTACTTCAGAGCATCAATCAAGAATATCCTGGGCACGGTACCAGGAGCTCCACAACTTTAATGACAAAGCACCAGGGAGTCTGAGCAGTGAATAACCAAACAGGAAGAGACCTGGGCTCCTTGCCCACCTCCATAAATCATCTGCTGACTCGGAGACCGACATGCAGCAAATGAGTTTTCAAGTGCCCATGCCTCAGTTTACCCACCTGTAAAAGGCATAATGTATTCCTCAAAGGGATATAAAGAGAACCAGTGAGGTAATGTCTAAGCCTCTGGAACTCCTTGGCAGAAAGGCGCTATATAATTACTATTTGGTATTTAAGTTGCCCTTCATGTGTGCCAAGTAGTTTATGATCGTTCCTTGCAAGTTACTCCCAGCTACTCTGAAGCTGTCTTCATGTCTACTTCCACTGAAAGGATGAAGAAACTGAACTGGAGAGCAATGTAGGGATCTGCCTAGGGTCACTAAGATGGCACTGAGATCTCAGAAGAGGACCTTTCAAGTCCTCTCGCTCCCTCAACCATAACTGAATCCACAGCTTCCACACAAACTATACCTACAGATGAATTCCCCATTACGCTGCTCTGAAACAGCCCTCATGGAGCAAACAACACTGTAACTTGTTTTTGTAGAATAGAGTGAATGGTGAGGAGGTGAAACAGAAACCAAAGCTCTAGAATTAGTAACCTAGACTTCACAATCACTCTTTTTTTTTTTTTTAACACATCTATATTTCTCTTCACTTCCGGTGTAACAGTGTTTCAGGACCTTCATAATCTCTCTGAAGGGCTCATGTTTTTCTATGAATAATTTTCAGGGCCAGCCCTAAGAAGGCATAGAGTCCAGGTTAAATCACTCTGAGCTTTGCCTAGCAAAATACATGCTAGCATTGTCACACAAGTTGTAGCTCATGAGAATTAACGTCAAGAAGGTACGGGACGAGAAGATGCATGTCACACAAGGTATATATAGAGTGCAAGGGTTCCTGGAAAGGCGGAAAGTGCCAGCTTGCGTGAGTGTCAGCTGACCTCTTCCCCACCAGCCACTTTGATGAGAGTTGCACAGAACTGACATTGGAGGCCCTTCATCCACTTTGCCTACAGAGAGTTCTTCCCAAGAGTGTGAACCCAGCTCTCTTAAACCATGCCCCTCTAGTCCTCACATCTGTTTTCTCCCCTGCTTCATTTAATGACTGATTCACCATCTTTTGGTAAATGAAGCATCTTCTGGTTCTGAATGCTATACTCTCACTAAAATGACAGAAAATGGGTGGATACAACATCTAAGAAGTGCTGCTCTGGTTGTTCAATGAGCAGCAGTCAGATGACCTCAGAGAGTCAAGTGCAATGGCGGAGCTTGTTACCATAAATTTGGATAGAAAGTTACAAAGCACCATAAGGGCCTGACCATGAGGAAACAGGGAAGTTGAAGGTTGAGTTTTGTCTCCCTAAATACCCCTTTCCTCTGTCTTCGCCCCTTCTGTCTGCAGGAACATTTCTTCCCACCACCCCTCCCTTCACTGGCCCTGGACTTTTCAGAGCACCCCTCTTTCCCTCATCCATCATCCATGGAAGTCCTGGGTCCCACTCCCTTAAGCGTGCTACTCCACTAGTTTGATCACGGCCGCCTGAAAGTCTCAGCCCAAAGAATGGCTGGGAGTGTGGCTCCCCAGCCCCCAGAGCAGCTGGACTCTCCACAGGGTGCCTCTCACACCACACCAAACGGGCAGCCAGTGGCCACAACTGCTGACATTTTAGGAACAAAAACTGGGTCTACCCTGAACAGGTTCTCACTGGAAGAACTACAAAAGAACAGACATCAAGAAAACTAAATCCAGAAGGAAGGACCCACGTGTAGGAAGGAATGGTGAGCAAATAAACTGATAAACATACAGGCAAATATGAAATAAACAGTTTCAGTACTGAAGATGACTAATTCAGGAAGCATAAAACAAAGATAAAAATATCAGACAACAACATGAGAAGAGACGGAATCAAACTTACAGTTACCAAAGGGAAAGGGACGAGTCTGGGATTAACCTGTGCACACTACTACACATATAAAATAGATTAAACAACAAGGACCTACTGGATAGCAGAGGGAACTATACTCAGTATCTTGCAATAATGTATAATGGAAAAGGATCTGAGAAAGAATATATACATCACGTGACAGATATATTAGATATAGAATATAGTTTTATATAGATATATATTATCTATTATGATATATTTCTATATAGATATGTAATAGATATAGATATATAATAGGTATTGATATATATAATATAGATCTGTGTATAACAGATATATAGATAGATCAATATTTATTCTTTTTCAGATTCCTTTCCATTATAGGTTATTGAAAGACATAGTTCCCTGTGCTATACAGTCAGTCCTTGCTGTTTAATCTATTTTATATATAATAGTGTGCACAAGCTAATCCCAAACTCCTAATTTATCCCTTCCCCTTCCCCTTTGGTAACCATAAGTTTGATTCTATCTCTCCCCCAGGAGCTCAGATGGTAAAGAATCTGCTTGCAATGCAGGAGATCTAGGTTCAGTCCCTGGGTCAGGAAGATCCCCTGGAGAAGGGAATGGCAACCCACTCCAGTATTCTTGCCTGGAGAATTCCATGGACAGAGGAGCCTGGCGGGCTACAGTCCTAATACTTCACTTTACTGATTCACTTTGCTGTACAGCAGAAACTGATAAAGCAACAATACTCCAATAAAAATTATCTTTAAAAAAAAAAAGTATAGTAAGGTTCTTCTATTATCTGACGCGGACAGAGATTATAATGAATTTCACTGAGACAAATAGATACATTAAAATAGTAATAATGATAATTAAAAGAAAATCAGAAATTGAATGATAATTTGCTAACCAGGAGAGGAAAGAGTCAGCACGTATCTAGAACAAAACTCTATGAGAGCTACTCTATAAAAGGGAAATATTGGCAAAGGGGGTAAATATGGAAATATAAAACCCAAAACTTCACACCATGAGACTGTAGAATCCTACATCAGACCTGACATCAGGAATCCACACTGCTAGGGCTGACCTGCAGCAAAACTGCAACACTTAAACTTGGCAATGACTGCCTTCAAGGCCAGCAAAGGCCCGGCCTGCCCACCTGACTCTGTGTTTACGTTTAGTACAAGGACTTGGTTGATCATTCTCCCTTCATCTTCCCAAGCCTCCTGCCAATAAAGGATTCGAGATGACTTATTTTTTATCTTAATGTAAGTTTAAATCTGAGTTACCTTTCTTAGAGGAGTCTGGACATAAGCCATACTCCTGAATTTTAATGAAGTACTTTTGTCTGCAAGCAGAGTCCCACCACCAAAGCACAGCAGCAGAGAAATTTCGAGAGGAACAGGGAGCTCTTCCTTTGCAATTAATACTTAAGCACCACATCCCAAATACAGTCTTCTGCATATGACCTTGAATTAATACTGCTGATTTATGTACTTTTTATGCACTGGCTTAATTTCCAAGAGTTTCTCGAAAGAGTGAGCAATTATTTTCCACGTTTGCCTAAATAAAAACTTCAGAGATTTTATATGAAGACTAAAGACAGGTCTATGACAAGACTATGATGTTAGCTGACATTATAAAAGTATCCTATAGCATGCTAGGTAGGAACAAGCATGAATATGAAGAGCAACATGACGAATCTTTTTTTCTCTGTCATTCTCAAGTATTCCCTATCTTCCTCTGGTCCAGCCCTTCCTGAAGCAAATGCTATAGTATAAACAAAATAGAAGTAGTTCAGTGATCTATTGGAAATTCTTTCTCTCAGGAAGGAAAATTTATTTTTTATAAAATAAAGCAAAAAAAATATTTTTTCTCTCTCTTAAGTATTTAGCACTGTTTTAAGAATGAATGACTTCTGACTTCCAGTGAGATTATAAGCTGGTGACACACTGGGTCCAATCGGTGTGTTTTGAGAGCACATAGAGCTTGAAAACCTGCCAGGCTGCTTGCTATATTTAGTGAGAAGTAAATATATCAATGGGAACTGTGTCTGCGGACAGGGAGCTCTACCTGGGAAAGCCATGCTGCTTGTGAACACGCGTCCCATACAGTGAGAAAGTACATTCAGAACTAAGAAGCCAGGGGAGAGTGCAAAGGAGGGACACGAGCATGTTTTAACGGCTGCGATAATTTGCCATGAAAGGATGTGAAGGCCTGGCTCCTTGCTGCAGCATGCCATGTGCTGCTGAATTCAATTACTGCCCTGCAGTCTGCGAGTGAAGGAATGTGTAAACAGGCCATATAGCCTTGCATCAGTTCCACAGAATATTGCACAACACAGAATGCCTCTCGATGTGTCATTTCCTTCTTGGCCATCTTCCCAGCTCCTGACAGTCAGTCAACAGCAAAAAAAAAAAAAAAAAGTACTGCAAGAGATTTAAAACTGCTCCTCTCAAGAGTACATTCCACCAACCACCAGACTTGACTTCCACCAGCGCTTCTGACTCCCTCACCATCCTCCTTAAGGAAAAGGGGAAAGGGAACAGTTTTTTTTAACGGTGATTATTCTCTTAAGTCAAAGGTGGTCAATGATGGTTTGGATCTTAGTGACCAAAAGATACATATTTATGACCATCAAACTGCTGCTTGTGGTTGCTGCCTTGTAAATATCAAAATGTGGCATGGACCCCTCACTGCCACTCCTTGGGCACTTCAGAGTCAGGGAAGAACCACAGGAAGTCTCAAGTCAAGAAGTGGAGGGCGTTTTCGCAGTGGAGGGCATCATGCAACGTGAAGTCAGTCAGACACAGAAAGAAAGATACTATGTGCTATCATTTATATGTGGAATCTAAAAAATACAACAGACTAGTGAATAAAACAAAAAAGAAGCAGACTCACAGATACACAAAGCAAACTAGTGGTTACCAGTGGGAAGAAGGAAGCGGGGAGGGGCCATGCAGGGTAAGGGGGGAATAAAAGGGGTTATTATGGGACAATAAAAAACCATGTGTAGGGACCACCCTGGTGGTCCAGTGGTTAAGACTTCACCTTCCAATGCAGGGGGTGTGTGTTCAATCCCTGGTTGGGGATCTAAGATCCCATATGCCTGGTGGCCAAAATATCAAAGCATAAAACAGAAGTAATAGTGTAACAAATGCAACAAAGACTTTAAAAAGTGGTCCACATTAAAAAAAAAGTCTTTAAAAAACATCATGTATGTGAAACATTTGAAAATCATAAAGCCCTATAGAATTTAAAGAATCTTTCATTCAATAAAAAAATTGTTTTCGCATTTAAAAAATGTTAAGGGTTTTTTTTTTTTTTAACTAACACTTCCAACCAGAGACTAAAATTCAGGCCTGTGGCATCAGGGATGTGGTACGAGGCTTATCAAGCATTTCTCAAATTGTCTATACAAACAGCAAGAATGTGAACATACAAACTGTGTCCAGACAAATCAAACAGCTTTAAAACAATTTTGCTGTCCCTTCATCCAACACACTTCACATGTTTCCCGTCCTTTTTCACATCTGACCAAGCTCTATATCAGCATCCACCACTGATAAATAAGCAAAGATCATGGGCCAGGCACCATTAAAAGTCTGTTCCTACACTCAACCAGGGTGAAGAGCAGTGGAGGATAAAAGCCAGCTGCCACCGACACCATCTGCAAAGAGGAATAGTGAATGCCAAGACCATGATTCTTGCCACCCTTTCTGGGGCTGGAGAACCGGAGAGGGCGACTGGCCTGGTGGTCCAGTGGTTAAGACTTCACCGTCCAATGCAGAGGGTATGCTTTTGACCCCCCATCAGGGAAGTAAGAGCCCACATGCTGCAGGGTATGGACAAAAATTAAACAAATAAATGAAAGATATATTTTAAACTGAACATTCACTGGAAGGACTGATGCTGAAGCTGAAACTCCAATACTTCAGTCACCTGATATGAACAGCAGACTCTTTAGAAAAGACCCTGATGCTGGGAAACACTGACAGGAGAAGGAGAAGAGGGCAACAGAGGATGAGATGGTTGGATGGCATCACTGACTCAACGGACATGAGCTTGAACAAAATCTGGAAGATGGTGAAGGACAGGGAAACCTGGCATGCTGCAGTCCACAGGGTCGCAAAGAGTCGGACACAACTGAGCAACTAAAGAACAGTGAACAACAACAGTATTTTAAACTTGAACAAAAAGAGTCTTTATGGAAATTTTTAATATTCATTAAAAACAAATTTTTTTAAAAGAACTGGGTGGAACAGCATGGGAGAAAAATGAGATGCTTCAGGGCCCAGATCACTGTTTTATTTAAGTCTGTCTTAAATGTTCAGTTTATAAGGTAAAACCTCTGAAAACAGAATAATAATAATAAAATGTTCTCTAAAGAATTAAAAATGTGCAATGAACTGGGCACAGGTGACAAGAAGCAAGCAGGAAAAGAAAACAGTTTCGCTGCAGGACATAAGCCTGACAAGTTGGTGAAGCAGAGCGCTGAGACAGCCCTGAAACACACAGGACATCCTGCACACCCAGAGAGGTTCTCCATCCCCTAAGCACTAGCCCTGCTGAAGTCATAAAAGGAGTTAAGCAGAGCAGTGCTGCAGCCATGCACTCCAAGCCTGCAGGAAAGGAGCCAGATCGTGGGAAAGAAAAGGCAGGGCTTTCCCCTTCTCCCCAGCTCAGGACGGGTAGGTGGCCAGCACTGACCAAAAGTGTCCCAGTAGCAAAGATACAGATGATGGCTTTGGTCTCTCCTGGAGGGTAACTATGATTTACTTCCCTGGGGCATAGCACATGGAAGCTCTTATAAACCCATTCATGTGCATTAGGAATCAGATTTGCAGGTGTACTGGCAAGGGAGAATTTGTTAAGCTGAGTGATAGAGAGCATAAAACCACCAGGCTTGTTCATCTGAGGATCCATAGACCACCTGACCTGCCTCTTGAGAAATCTGTATGCAGGTCAGGAAGCAAGTTAGAACTGGACATGGAACAACAGACTGGTTCCAAATAGGAAAAGGAGTACGTCAAGGCTGCATATTGTCACCCTGCTTATTTAACTTCTATGCAGACTACATCATGAGAAATGCTGGACTGGAATAAACACAAGCTGGAATCAAGATTGCCAGGAGAAATCTCAATAACCTCAGATATGCAGATGACACCACCCTTATGGCAGAAAGTGAAGAGGAACTAAAAAGCCTCTTGATGAAAGTGAAAGAGGAGAGTGAAAAAGTTGGCTTAAAGCTCAACATTCAGAAAACGAAGATCGTGGCATCCGGTCCCATCACTTCATGGGAAATAGATGGGGAAAGAGTGGAAACAGTGTCAGACTTTATTTTGGGGGGCTCCAAAATCACTGCAGATGGTGGCTGCAGCCATGAAATTAAAAGACGCTTACTCCTTGGAAGAAAAGTTATGACCAACCTAGATAGCATATTCAAAAGCAGAGACATTCCTTTGCCGACTAAGGTCCGTCTAGTCAAGGCTATGGTTTTTCCTGTGGTCGTGTATGGATGTGAGAGTTGGACTATGAAGAAAGCTGAGCGCTGAAGGATTGATGCTTTTGAACTGTGGTGTTGGAGAAGACTCTTGAGAGTCCCTTGGACTGCAAGGAGATTCAACCAGTCCATTCTGAAGGAGATCAGCCCTGGGATTTCTTTGGAAGGAATGATGCTAAAGCTGAAGCTCCAGTACTTTGGCCACCTCATGCAAAGAGTTGACTCATTGGAAAAGACTCTGATGCTGGGAGGGATTGGGGGCAGGAGGAGAAGGGGATGACAGAGGATGAGATGGCTGGATGGCATCACTGACTCAATGGATGTGAGTCTGAGTGAACTCTGGGAGTTGGTGATGGACAGGGAGGCCTGGTGTGCTGTGATTCATGGGGTCACAAAGAGTCGGACACGACTGAGCGACTGAACTGAACTGAAGATACTTTGGCTACAGATTTGCCCAGCTGCCAAGCAAGGCAAATAACCTCTTTATGTTCAAATATCTAATATTCTTCTCCCATAAGAGGACTGATCTGACTTGACTTGCTGTTGACCTGCTGATACCAAGCGCCACAAGGTATCACCCACCCCTCATTCATCTGGTAATTACCAAACTGGTTTAATTCAGAGTGAAGCTACTAGCACTGGAAATTGGAGTGACCTTGAAGAACTTCAGATGTCTTCCAGAATAAAAAGTCAGAAGACTTTTCAGGAAATGGTACCTCAAAAAATCATTTCTCCTGTGGCAGCAATGATATTTCCGATATAAGCACTTATGGAAGTAGGTGACATTGGTGATCCAGCGAGCCACCATCCCCATCATTCATCTTGCAAGATTTTTTTCCCCTCAAGCCCAGGCTGCACATGTATCTTGTTTTAACCAATAGAATATGTAAGAAGTGACTCTACTCCAATTCTGAGCCTTAAGAAGCCTTAGAAAGGCCTGAAAGTTCCCACTTTTGCACCCAAAGGAACCCTGAGCTGCTACGTAAGAAGTCAGACTCCGATAGAAAAGGCCACATGGAGAAGGTGAGGCTCTGGAACTACAGGAGAGAGAGAAAGGCCCAGTTGTCGCCTCCTTCCTGCTGAGTGTAACCTTCCAGTCACCCCATGAAGGGACCAGACGAGGGCCTAAGACCATCAGGATGTTCCAGCACCAGCTGCCATCTTACTGCAAGAAAGACCATAGACAACCCATCCAGATGAACCCCAGTCAACCCACAGAGTTGTGAGAAATAATAAACTGGTGGCTATTTCTTTCTTTTCTTTCTTTCTTTTTTTTTTTTTTTTTACTTTTTTCTGCACCAGGAAGCTTTCGGGATCTTGGTTCCTTGACCAGGGATCAGACTTGGGCTTCCTGCAGTAGAGGCACAGAGGGCTAACCACTGGACCACCAGGGAATTCCCTGGTGGCTATTTTAAGCCACTGTGTTTGGGGATGGCTTGTTATTTAGCAATAGATACCTGACGGAGCAGCAAGAGAACAGAAAGACTTCCGACTGTGCAGGGTGATTTACTTGTTCCATCCTCTGCACAGCCAATAATACCTTCCATCACTCTTCCTCCTTAACTCAGAACCGCAACAGTAGAATATGACACCACTGAGCAAGATTTCACCTTCCTGGACAAGTTCTTTCAAAAGGACTGCAGTTGGAAGCGACTGCATGCATGGAACAAAAGATCCTAATAGAAGCTGATGTTTGAATGAGTTGGGCATCCAAACGCATTACTGGAGCGGCTGCTGCTCCACTGACTTCTGCTGGTGAACATACGGCAGTACCTCTTCAGAGCTAACTTGCCAACAGAAGGTCAAAATGCCTTGCCTAAACACAAGGCTGACAAATTTGGGATCTTAAGTATGATGTCATGTCTTAAACTGATAAGCCGGCAGAGAAAATAAATGGCATTTTGTAAAGATGTGTACCGTTCTCATGTTTACGCTACTTAAGATGAAGGTTCTAATAAGTCATCGGCTGTGTTCCTTTAAAGGGAAGTTTTATAACTGAGATGAATCACAACTGCAAAAGATCAAAGTTAAAAAACATCAATGATGCCATGGGGTACTTTTTAATCTTGTAATGAGTGATGATCATGCGCTCTTATGAAGTTCGTCCAACTGCCAGCCCCAGATGTGTATATTAAGAGGAGGAGTTGTTTGTGATGTGACAGTACCCGTTCAGCTGCCAGAGACAGAAAACATAGAAGGATGAAACCTTTCTGATTTTTTGAGTGAAAAGCAAGCCTTGGCAGATGGGCTGATAAGTGGGGCCTCCGAGGGCGGCATCAGTGCCCTCGCATCCTCTCTTGGACTTTGCTGCGAACAAGCTGTTTATCATCAGTTCTGCCCAGCTGTCCCCAGGCAGCATGAATACCTGCTCCAGCACAATTTATAACACTTATTAGTGTCATTTACTAATAAGCAGAAATTAGTAAAGCCATCTGCAAGAAAAAAAAAATTACCCGAGAGAACAGAAGCTAGATGGTATCTATTTCCTGGAAGTGTACTCTAAGCAAAAACTACAGCAAACTTCTGACGCTGAAACTGATGTAATAATAGCTCATGCTTACTGAGCACTTACTGCCCGACAGTCCCTGGGCTGTGCATTTTAGATACACGACATCACTTAACATCTTTGCAGCAATGGATGAGGAAGATACTATTATTAGTCTTCTCACTTTATTATTAATTATTTTTCTCACTTTAACAGAGGAGGAAACTGAGGCCAAGAGAACTTAGGTAACTTGCCTATCACCACACAACTGGTGAATGGCGGCATCCCAGGCTTTCAATCCAGACAGCCTGATGCAAAAGCCCACACCCTTAATCACTGTCCTGTTGCTGAGTAAAGACCCAACCAGTTAACCTGGAACCTGTCCTTGTACAAACAGCTCATCTGCCCAAAGTAGTCTTTCCAACTTATACTGTATCTTCTAAAGAAGGAGTGAAATTCCATTAACAGGACCAAGAGAGCAAAAATACTCAATCCCTTCAAACTTTCGCAGTAAGAAACAGACGTACAGTCTTTCAATGACAACCATTACTTACAGAATTAAAATTTTGTGGGAGAAGATGCTAAAACAATTGAATTCACTGTCTTTTTTCTCCCCTCAGGAAAGCCTTTTCCTAAAGCTCTTCTCTGTTAACGGTTGAGAAAATAAGCCACTTTGAAGAAGTCTAGAGCAGTGGTTGGCAAACCACAACTTGTGTGCCAAATCTGACCACCCCCAACCTATTTTTGTAAATAAAGTTTTATTGATATGCAGCCACTACCATCTGTTTATGTATTGTTGAAGGCTGCTTCTGAGCTACATTGGTAGAGTTAAGTCCCTGTGGCAGATATCATAGGACCCAGAGAGTTGAAATCATTTTCTATCCGGCACGCTACAAAAAAAAGTCTGCCAACTCATGTTCTAGAGGAGTCTTCATTTAACATTATACACACACCTATCAATTAAAAGCCTTCAACTCACAGTTGAAGGAAATTTAAAATCTTGGGCATTTTCCACACCTGGGAGTCTCAAAACTAAAGAACAATATTGAGAAGAGGGTTTTACTTACAAAACATTCAATGCTCAGACAGCCAAGAGCAGGGCAGAAGGAAATAACCCCAGACCGAGAATACAGGCTGTAGGATTAAAACGTTACTGATACCAGACACAGCCAGACACTGAGTTTGGCCAGTCACCTTGTGATGTCAGAGAAACGACATCGCATCTCCACAGATATTTTTGGTTTGTGAGCAGATCAAGAGCAGTGGTCCGCCACCCGATTTCTATATCTGCTTCTCCCCAGCACCTTCAGCAGCATCAAAAGCCTAAACTCAGGTCACATGCATACTAGCTGCTCTATCCCTAACTCTCACTGCTTTCAGAGCAGTTCTCTGTCCTTTTTTTTTTTTACTTTATTTTAATTTACAATACTAGTTCTCTGTCTTTACAGGGACTGAGCCTAGCAACTGTTCATTCTGCCAATGGCCTCCTGGGAATGAGGTGATACTACCCTTGATTGAAAGAGAAGTGACTCTCCCAAAGCTATTCTACCTCCTTCTTTTTGTCACCACTTTCAGAATGAGGCAGCACCCACCTTCCCCTGCTTCCTCTCCCAACCATCAAGTCTGAGCATCAGCTTGTGAGCATCTGGAGATATACACAGAGAGAGAGACATACACACACACACAATGATGGTTTTTCCAAGAACTGAGAAAAGCAGCTGAGATCAGCAGGAAACATCTTTACAAGATAAGTATTAGTCGTGTTAAACATGAAAAGACTACCATCCTGCTTGGTGCATTATTAAGAGGGATGTCCCTGCCTTTTCAGGAACTCGGGGGCTAATCAGAGAAAATGTTAGATGTCTTCCATCCTAAACCATCGTTCCAGATGGAGAGTGGTCCAGAAAAGTCAGGCAAAAATCCGAAATCAGGCCAGATAGCCCTAGGCTGATCCACTCACCTGCACTGCGTGACTGCTGACCCTGAGGACCAGAGACGGGGCAGCCAGAGATGTGTGTGTGGCCACCGCCTAACAGGACACTCCTAACCTGAGCAGACAGAGCCAGCGCTCTCATTGCTGAGAAACCTAGAAGAACGCCATACACATGCAAGAAGGAGAAAAGAAGAACCTCAAAGACTGACTTTTCAGGCAGGAAACCTCCCTAGCTTGGCTGAGCAGTCAGCCTTCGTGAGAAGAGACCGTGCGAGAGGAGCGGAAGGCAACACGTCTTCCCATGGGTCAAGGACAGGCGGCCCCAGGGGCAGAAGGGAGGCAAAACTTCACCAGCCCTTTGCTCTCGATTTAGGAGCAGAAAAGCTATGCCATTGTCTTGGCAGGTGTATCATTATATAACAAAGATTTCTGCCAGCTGTCCCTCCACCACAAGCCAAATTAAACTCTCCGAACACAATGGCTACATCTCCAGTGGATTCACTCATCAAAGGCGGAGTTCTGTATGATGTTTCCATTGGCACGGAATTTTTAAGTTTGTATATATCAAATAATCTTTAATCCTTAAACATATTTAAATTCGGCTCTGGTAAGTATGTTCAAATCAGTTTTAGGGGTGGAGGGGGGAGCAAACCTGTTTTAATTTAGATTTAAGAGGAAAATGCATATTAGCCCAAATGGATGATGGGCACTGCCTTCAAATGATGCTGGTTCAACCTTCCAGATGTCCCAGGAGACAGAAAAACCAAGGAGGATTTAAACCTGGCTTGACTCTATCTGCTAAAGAAACTATCTATGGCAATTACTAGAACATGAGCAAACAACAGTGTTGTAACAATCAAGCAAGTTATCATTTGCAAATAAATTCTTTGTAATTAAGCAGTGTGCTCTCTATAAAGGGAACTGAGTGGGCGAGTTAAAAAGTTAAAACACATTCTTAGACCATGGGAAACACACGCAAAAGCTTTTTGACTAAGCTCAGGATTTTGCAGTTTATTGTTTTCTTCCTCAGCTCTCGTGGGTCTGTTCTGCCTCATCTATTGTGTCCAGTGGATGAGCAGAATTTTTTTAGCAAAAAAACTTACAGTAACGGAAATTCACAAAGTTATGTTGGGCTTAGCAATTTTGAGGCAAAGGTGAAAAGTGTAATTTGATTTTCCACTAACTGTGAAGATCTAATTGCCCCTCGTAAAAACATATGCAGATAGCAAACTTGGCAAAGTAACTCTTCAGGTGAAAGTAGCACTAATTTATCTTGGATAAATTCCTCACAGGGTCTCCACAAATTCTATTCCCATTTCCAATAGGAAGGCAAGCACTTACTTCTGGGTTCCCGGGGTCCATCCACTGTGACTTTAATAGCTCTGTGATAGGTGGCTACTTGGGGAGGATTTGTGAAGACAGTTATGGTCAAGGTGAAACTCTTGCCTGCAGATAGAAAAGGGGAAATCCACAGTGAATATAAAAAGACAGTATTGATATAATGGCAGTAATAATGTCTACATTGCACTTAAGCATCTCGGAAGAAGTAACCAAACACGGACAAGGGTCAAGACTCCTTACTCTAATGAGAAACCCTCTGATGGCCACTTTAGGGAGTTACTAAGCTCATGAGCACTAAAATCCTCATCTTCATGGCAGTCTTGTACAGGGAGGCTCCAATTTCAAAAAAGAGTTGCTCAGTAGCAAGAGCTCTAATGCAAACAAAAACTCTGGACCACTTGAAGAGGGTTCTCTCTGCTTTCAGTTTTTCTACAACATCAGGAACACATCCAAGCAGACAATTTTAGAAGTCTTTATTTAGGATTAGGTCATGACCCCGTGAGAGAACAATACTAAATCACTGTTGATTATGCTATTGACTTCACATGGCTTTAGCATTTCATTTGCTTAACTGCACTACAATGAGAAGATGAAAGAGTAAGATTCTTATGGGAATCATTTTAACAGGAGCCAGTGTCTCCCGTCCTGGCCTTAATGTGCCTGTGGTATGATGATTTCATCATTACTGGAACAAAGTTTTTCTCCTCCCTGCCCACCCCTTCCCTAACATACCTCCTCATCTAAGAGCCATCTTGAAATGACTCCCTGACAGTAACTTATTTTTGGTAAATGTACATGACATCTCCCAGTGTAAATATGAATGCTTGCTTTCAGCAGAGGTTGTGCTTCACTGAAAAAGTACATTTGATGTTTCAAATTAATGAGCTAAAAAACGGTGATGAAGTTGGGGTGGGGGGCTGGAAGGGCGAAGGATGGCAAAAATGATGGGGAAAAGTTTGGGTGCAGATCTGGCTGTTTGCTTTCTCCAGAAGAAGATACCAGACTCTGCTACCCAGACTCACTGACAGTTGTAATCAGTTAGATTTGCGACGGTTAGTCATGTCAGATAGTCAAAACTGCAAACTGTTACAAGACAGGAAAAGGTGGGCGTGAAGCAGTGACTCAATAAAACATTCAGCAATCTCAGGCCAGAGAATTCATTTAGCCTGCTCCTGGGACAGAGCTTTGAAAAGCTCCTTTCCTTTTGCCTTTTTTTTTTTTTTGGTCAAAGACTGTTTTTCCCTTTACTGAAAGCAGAGGGTATGAAATCAAAACACAAATCTTAAACAATATGTAGCAACACAGAGTTTAATGCAATCTTTTCAAAGCTTAATATGGGACAGGTTGTAGAGGAGGCTTAATGTAGAACAGGCCTTTGGCTGTCAACTCCAGTGAATGGGTTTTCTTTTCAACCCAGACCATGTAAGTTCCTAAAATATGTTTAAGACACATATCATTTGTTGCTAGGCATATATAGTTTTAAGTCTCTTTGGCTACCCTGAGGCCAAGAAGGTACGGGGAGGGGCTGGGGGGGGAAGGGGGGAGGGGGAAGGGGGGAGGGGGAAGGGGGGAGGGGGAAGGGGGAAGGGGGGAGGGGGAAGGGGGGAGGGGGGCGGGAGCAGCAGGGAAGAGAGAAAGGGAGGGGGAGGGAAATATGACGAAAATGAATATTGATTAGAAACCAGTGAAGTGCCAGTCACTTCATACACATTATCTCATTTAATCTTACCCACTCAGGTTTATCACCCTCATTTCACAAATAAGGAAACCGAAGCTCAGAGAATCTTACTAATTTAACCACACAACTAATAAGTGGAAAAAAATCAGGATCTGAAACCAAGTCTTCCAGACCCTAAAATTAATGCTCTTCTTTTTGACTTTGTTAGAGAAGATTTTTAGAAACTAATAGGTAATTTATTGCTACGTGTCCCAAACAGCTCTATCAGACCAAGAAACAAATATAAATCTACTAATGAAGTATGTCAGCCAGAATGATGAAATCATCTATCTTTAAAGCGTCACTGATATTCTGTATTTTATCCATTATATATTGAATGTTATATGGATTTAAGAAATTTAATTGTCTGGTTAGGGAAGAAAGGATTTATTATAAACATTAAGACTAACCAGAAGAATAAGGCAGCCAGGAGTCTGAACTACTCACAGAAAACTGAAAGCCTACAGAAATGGAGATTAGAAAGTCAAATAGGAAGTCACTGGATCCAGATTAGGACCTTAAAACAATGGGAAGATCTGGAGGAGTGAATGGGCTGAACTCCTAGATTGAAAGTTAATTTGCATTAAACCATAATAAAAAAAAAAAAAATCCATTCTGGGTTGGATCAATGGCCTGTGAGCCAGGACTGTGTTTCTAACAGTGCTTCAAGAGCGGTGCTTAGAAGACAGTTGTCATCCATGGCACGAATCTTCATAAACCAAGGATGTACACGTCTCAGTTGTCCTTAATGACTCTTAATAACTGCAAGAGACAGTGCCCGTGAATTTACCTAAAACACTTCTGAGAACACCGCTGTTTGAGACTTTCACAATGTACTCTGGATATTAAAATGCACTGATGCTTCTCCACAATTCATAGAAACACCTCACATAGGAACAAAAGAAGGTGAAATATAAAATTCACCATCCAATGTTCACATCAGAACTGACTTTCTATAAAGACTTCATTTTAAAAAGAGTTGGGTCTGAGAGAAAGGAAACCAATATGAAAGTCTGACTGAAGTCTTCTAAAATCAAATCCTAAGAATCAAGATGTACTTTAACAACTAAAACAAAAGACAAGGCGGTTCCTCCCACTTCTTATTGCCCCTTCAGAAGGAACGTGAACCTAATGGTTCCAGAAACTATCACCCAACTGGGTCATTTGCTCTCGTCCCTATAAACAGTGATACATTTCTGAAGTCAAATGTTTACATGAGTATTCATGATTTCCTCCTTTAAATTAAAAAAAAAATCCAAATCCCATTGTTTACTACTCTCCATAAGTGATAAAAAATGCAGCTCTTACTTAGGGAGCTAGCAATCGTTAGACAACTCATTGTAGCATCCTTAGCTTCATCTAGGGACTAGTTTTGCATTATGTCCTCAAGTCATATATTTTCTGAGATACACATAGGACCTGTCATTGAAAGACAATTCTAACCTAGCCCGAGGGGCTGTCAGAAATAGTGGGGAAAGTTAAGACTATAAGCACAGATTGTATCCAGAATTGACAAAGTACCATGCTCTGCACACTACCGGTGTTTAGAAGTGCTTGTAAATTAAAAGCAACTCGCTTGACATCAAAAGTGAGGAAGCACACCAAGAAAACTTAAAGACCGAAGTCACTTTCCATACTTGGCTTAAAATATAACAGAGAAAAAGTGAAAAGACAATTTAAAAACGTAAGCCACTCTGCACTGAATGCAAGTTTCACGGATGCTCTACTCGTATTCCAAAGCACTTCGAAAAGCTGTGGTCCTCGGATAACCCATGATGCCAGAGTAAGTAGCCATGTTACTGCTTTATAAATCGAAAACAGTTTTTCTAATTCCTGAGAGTGTATCTTTCTACCCATGAAAAAATGTAGCATTTGAGGAACTTGCTGGTTTTTCATTTTTTAATGCTACCGAAAATAGAAAATGTAAATAGCTGGGCAGCGAATACAATGGCAGCATCTTGTTGACCCAGACTTTAAAACTTGAGAGAAATAAAGAAGTGTGAAAATCAAAGAGGAAGCTGGAAAGGGACTGTTAGAAGCAGGTCAGGTACACAGGCAGGTTAAAGGATTTCCTGCCACTGAAGAACTGACCCATTTTTTCTTTTCAAAGGGTAGTATCTCATCAATATTCTCTGTCCTTTTTCCCCTCTTCATTTCAGCTTGATATTACTGTGTCCTTTCATATAATATTAATGTCCTGATTTAAAAATCTATTATTAGTGATACATCAATTTTTCTTTCTCTCTCCACTCGCTCCCCCCACCCCCAATCTAAGTCTCGAAGACAAGTCTGGACCAATTTCTCCATCCTGCCTCTGGCAGCAGACTGTGGCATTTCAGATCCTCCACCAAGTCCCGGCTGCTTCAAAGGAAAAATCCTACTTTCTTCAGTTAAGATCATAAGAAATATAGGGGGAGGGGGTCAGCTCTGTTTGGACATAATTACACTTCATCAAAAGAAGCTTTCTTCATCTTCCATGCGTGAAAAGTCTGCAAGCAGTTAAGTCTGTCTTTTTTTTTTTTTTTAATATAAAAATTGCTATTTGGGAAACCAGCCAAAACTCAGAAAGCCAATATAGTAAAACAGTGCACACCCTTTGTTTCCCTTTGAAGTTTCTTAAATAAATATGTTGAGGGTTTACAAAGTACACTATCACTTTGCCATAGTTTCTACTCAAACTGATCAGAGAAAAGTTATGCAGCATCTATATCATACAAAAGCAAGATAAATGAAAACTCTAGTTTGTATCTGTAAAATGATGTATAGCGCCTGGTCTTTTAAACACTAAAATTCAACAAAGTAATGTTACATTAGAAGAAAGATGCCTTCAGAAGATAGATATAGGTTCAGAAGATACATCATGTTCAAATTTCTCTTCTTACAAGAAAAAAAGAAATTTGAATTGTACAGTAGGCCTGCACAGTAACCGAGGGGAAAAATGAATAAACACACATACATACTTTACACCTAATCAGTCAAGAGTGAGACTAAGATGTATCTTTTTTTTCCTTTTAATGAAAGTGAACTAAACCTGATGCAAAGATAACCCCTTGAGTTTTGATTCTACCAGAGGCTCTCATTTTATTTCAAATCTTCAGTGACAGTATCTCATTAGCATGCATCATTTTTTTTTTTTAAGTTAAAAAGTACAACTTCTTGGCACTGTTCCTAGAAAGTAAACTAAAACTACTCACCGGAAACAGTCTTGCATGAATTTCCCTTATCAAGTTTTTACAATGGTAATAATTTGACATCTGATCCAAACTAAAGGGCAATTATTGGACATGGTTTAAAAATTGATGCTTCTCATTTCCTAACACAAACCTGGGTTAAAGTCATTCCACAGGTCTTTATAATTTATTTATAATTCATTTCACTCCAGTCCTAAAGTGGTCTATTTTCCCTCTTCTCATCAAAATACTTAAAATGGAAATGTCAGATTCAATCAATCAGTAAATGAACATAAAACTTCCAATGAATGATGATTAAAAGTCTTGCCATAGAATAAGTAAATAAAAGCCAAAATACTGGTTTTCTTTGAGACTTTTAAAAAAATATATTAACTGCATTTATGAAACAGCTACAAAAACCCTAAAAGGGATTATTTTCTCTTTTATGATCTTTTTAAAGATTCCTAATATCTGAATGGGGGGTATGGATGGTGGAAACTCTTAAATAATGTGGAAATATTTAGAGTCCCAATCATTCATCTGTCTAGGCAATTCCACATAGTCATTCTAACATAAGTAATACATTATTCACTTATTCAAATGAAAAGCCTTCTATAAAAGCCTATGATTTTTAAATAAGTTCCTATAGGAGTAAATTAAATCCTACAGAGGTAACATATGTGACAAGTGAAGAGCATTATGCTAGCTGTCCTTGCTACAACTTAGAGCAAAATTGATATTACCAGGAAATTGATCCAATGCACTCCCTTTTCTTTGCCCTTTGCCACTGAATGTACTCAGTTATTTGGCTCCTCATAACTCAGAACTTGAACCTCCAACTGTTCTTCCTTCCACCTCATATGCTCACACCCAGTGAAATTAGGAACTGGTCCTTCTGAAAACATTGTTTGAATTTTCAATATCATAAAACAAATGAAAAAGGCCTGAGTACTCACTAAAACACTCAACCTCATCTGGACGTATTTAAAGAAAACTTTCAGTAATTCTATTCAGTAGAAGGTGCTGATTTGTATACAGACTTAGCCTACATTTCATCAGAGGATCCTAAAGTGTTTATTCCATTATCCATATGAAAAATCAGAGACCTACCTCTTCCACTCCGGCCGACAAATCTCAGATCGTTGAACCTTGCTACTTGGTTTTTCATAACAGCAGAGGCATTTCGGAGCTCAGCAGAATAATTTTCATCGTTACCCGCCATGACAGTAACCACAGTCCCATCTGGTACCTCTCCGAGGGCTACCACCTACATAAAACAGGAAAGATAGCAGCAATAATGGCATCTCAGAAAAGCTGAAGGACTGAGAATATAGTCTCATCGTAAAGGATGCATTGTATCAGGACTTAGTGCTCTAGTCCAGGAATGGCAGACAGGAACGAGGCATCTGCATACGGGTTCGGATGCCACTTCAAACAGACCAGCGTTTCAGGGCCCACCCATTTCAAAGGCATGCAAAAGTTTCCTTCATTTGTTGTTGGACTCTTCACAGAATACATGTACATTTTTATTAAATCTCCATGTTAAGTTGTCCATAGGAATTATACCACAGAAGGAAAGCTGATGCCCCACGTGCAGACTGCATCGTACATATTAAGGCACTGCCTGTCTGCAGTGTGGAGCTCCCCGAGGTGTGGTCTCAGCCAGATCATAGCCCCCACCCAAAAAAAGGAAGTGTGGTCAGCTCCATGGGATAAGATATTTAGGGGAAACCTTACAGTTCTTGACTACAGGGAAGTCTAAATGTGGTATGGTATCCAGAACTACATTTCATCAACTTACTCTGAGCTGGATATTCAGCGTTCAATCACACTGCAAATCATGACAGAATGCCCACTCTGCAGTGGGATCCATTGGAATATACAAACCTATCATGAGCTTAAAGTCTAGGTACAGGAATAAAGACATGTAACAGGCTGAAAATGATCACTGACACATGAGTGGTACAGACAGAAAGTGCACCTTTAGCCAAACTTCTGTCTCATCCCATCTGCCATCTTGGAATGACACACTTGCCTCCTTAATCTTCAGCAGTTAGCCTGCAGCAGACTAACTCAGAAAAGTCAAGATCCAGAATAATCAGTCTTTGAGGCTAATAAACATTTTTCACTGCTGCCAGGGAACACATTTTTAACCAGGGTCAGCTAACTTGCAAATAGGTGCCTCTGATTAACATGGAGCCCAGAAGGGACTGTCGGTGCAGAGTCTTTGCTGTCATACATAAAACACACTATTTTTAAACCTATTACCAAGGGCCTGCCTCTTAATAATATCCTTTCTCACAGCTAACTTCCAGGATCCTATAATATTCAGATGATTTCCATCTCTTGCTCATTCGGCTTCCAGATGCCCTTGCAGTGAGTAAGCCAAGGCTCCAACTACAGTAACCCCTTCACCCTCCAATGACAATACCCACGTGTGCTTGCCTGTCTGGCAAATATTACCCTCATCCTTCCATTCTTCCCTCTTTTTTCAAGATGTCCATAAAGCAAACCAAAGCATTTAATTCCACGCTCCCAATACAATTCGTACATAACTCTCATTAAAACAGATTTCTTACAGCATGATGAAACAGACATGATCACTATACTTTAGAACTGCCTTTCCCCCACCAAGGAAGCCTGCGCCAACACCCCTCCGCTCTGCCCTTGGCTCCAGCCAGGGAAACAACCCAACAAACAAAAAGAAAAGAAAAAAAAAGTCAATATTTTTTTCACCTTTACTGTTCTTTTAGGGTTTCTCAGTTCTATGCCTCCTTTAAAGTGAAGTCACTCAGTCGTGCCTGACTCTTTGCAACCCCATGGACTGTAGCATACCAGGCTCTTCCATCCATGGGATTTTCCAGGCAAGAGTACTAGAGTGGGTTGCCATTCCTTCTCCAGAGGATCTTCCTGACTCAGGTCTTGAACCCAGGTCTCCCACATTGTAGGCAGATGCATTACCAACTGAGCCACCAAAGAAATCCATGCCTCCTTTAATACTCTGCTATTCGGTTTAAAATCTTAAAGCTGTCCTCAAATTATAGAACACACTTCTATAGCATCCCATTGTACTCAAATAATCCTCATTTCAATGTACATATAAGAATGACCATCATACTCCCTTTGATACGCTAGCCCAAAGCTAAGAGACTCTCTCTAGGGGCCCAGATTATATGAGACTAGAAATTACAAGAGGCAGGGGCCTTCATCTGCCTTGTTCACCACTTTGTTCTCAGCTCCCAAAACAGTGCCTGGCACAGACTAAGTGTTTGATAAATATTTTTGAAATGAATAAATGAAAGAGCTCCATAAAGAGCATCACGTCCCACCGCCAACAGTCCGTGAGAGAACCAGTTAAAGTTTGAGTCAGCACTCCCAGCTAGAGGCAATATGCCTTGCTCCAAACTAGTTTTCTGACAACTTTTTCCGTCCCAGAGGAGAGGGAATCATGCCCACTGTCCTTTACCCGGAATATACGGTTACTCTATTCAATCTGAGAAGTCTCCCAGGTCAAGGGTAAATCCCATGAGAGCATGACTTCCTTCCTGCATACTTGATCTAGTGCCTCAAGCGGCTACTGAACACAGGTAACGCAGTACCCCTGACGGAGGCAAGGCACTCATCAACTTTTCAAATTCACAAGGCCAAAAATGTGCACATCTGAAAAATACTGAAATAACTGACTGTGTTTGCCAGTATTCATTTGAATGCTTGACATTTTTTACACTCAGCATATTGTGTTTTAACACCTGCTGTGTGGCTTTCTATGTCAAAGTAAATATGGAACCAGTAAGTGTATTAATGAAGGCAGAAAAGTTGGACTCTTTAGAAGAGAATTAATGCACCAAAAATCAAGAGACCCTCCTCTTTACCCCCACCTTTATTACCCCTCTGCCATGATCGCAAGTAACTTCATCTCCTGAAACTACAGTTTTCCAACATAAATTGGAGATAATTTTTTTAAGTCTGTAAAATGTAGAAGATATACCATAAGTATAGAGTATAATTATAATGATGTGCTTTTAGTAAGATGAGCAGGCTAACTTCTGTTCCAAGTCGGCTGTGTGCTAAACACAGGCTTTTCCTTATAAGCATCCTTAAAGGGTTCAATTCAATATGTAATTCTTTACTTCATGTCCTGAGATGTTTTTTGGTGTTGTTGAGAGATATAGGACTGCTGATGGGTTTGACTCCAGGCTGGTGAAATTTCCAGAAAAAAAGTGAAGAAATCTGCCCCAATATAAAGATTTTTTAGAGCTCTGGGACATTATTATTTTACTGCATATTTTTAATATAATGGATTTTTTTTAGTTAGAAGAAAAGGAAAATTGATTCAATATGGGAAAATATGAAAGAAAAGATCCCTAAGAGTGAAATACATAAGTCCACTTTTCTTTGCTTAAGCAGTATAATAATAGCCATATTAAATAATGGTATGTTTTATGTATCACATTTAATAACAAAACAAATAGGTCATCACAAATTGTGTGAGTCTTCTATGAGGCTTACAACTTGGCCTGGAAAAAAAAATGCTAACTAACAAGATATAGTGATAACTTTTCCTGTTTTGGCTGAATTCTATTTTAGTAGCTAAATCTATTTGTTTTCTTTTGTTTTTGTTTTTTTTTTTTTTCTGCTATTCACTCTACCACATCAGATTGACTAATGTTTTTCTGAGGAAAAAAAGGGAGATACAGAGAATATATTTGATTTTATATCAATCAGAAGTGTAATCATATGTTTGAGGGTTTAAAAAAAAAAAAAAAAGAAGTAGATCTCTGAAGCTAAAAAGTTTCCCTTGGAGATTCTCAACTGTGTTTATCTAAAAGAAAACCAAAAGAATCAAGAAATTTTTACACATTTCATCTGCACCAAACCCAAGCAATACAAAACATTTTAAGGGGTAGAAAGCACTCAAAAATCACCTTTTAACTAGTTAGTTTAGCACTCAAAATTTTGTTTCCACATCACCCAATTCAAAAGTTCTGTTCTGCAAAGAATAATTTGTGATGAAACTTTAACAGTTACTTTCCTAGGTGCTTTTCAAATATAAAATCTACCAATTCAAGAAACTTCATGGGGAAGAGGGAAGTAATTTTGTGTCCTGACATTTCAGAACAGAGAAAGAAGTTCCTTTATTTAGCGCACCTCACGATAACAAGCATTTAAATCACACGATACAGAGCTTGTGAAAAATAAAGTAAAGGGATATTTAACTCTAAAAATGCTATTGAAAATTTTTATGAGGGTTCCTCTGACTACATCTGTGAGCTACTCTGAAAGAGGAGCAATGGAGAATTAACTCAGGCCCTTAAAATTGTTTTTGTGGTCTTATTATATGGAAATTTAAATTGCTTATGACATTTCCATAGATAGAAGTCAAGTCTTCGCTAATCAATTACTCTTCAAGACCAATATCACTTGGGTACATTGTACTTGCAGCAAAATTGAAATATAATTATTTTTCAAGATAGAATCTGACCAAATCTATCTTTGGAATAAAAAGAAAGGTAAGGGAGTAATTGCAAAAAGGAAAAGTTTTATTCCTATGGTAATTATGTAAGGATAACTTTAAATAAACTATCACAAAGTTTCACAAATATTAGTTACTTTTAGACTCTAACCTAGAACTTAGAAACACTTGACTGAACTGTACAGAAAAGAGTAAATGTAATATAAAATAACATTTCTTAATTTTTATACTATATGTCAGAGAAATTTGATGGGCATTATTTCAGTTTAAGCCAGAAATTCATGAGCCATGTATCAAGCTGATTTACAGCATCTAACAATGAATATTCTGGAATTCTAAAAAGATAAAAACAGCAATCCCAAAGGGGCAAAAATAATGAATGACATTTTACCATGCCTGTTTTCAAATATAAGTTTTTTTAATTTTTTATTTATTTTCCATCTAAAACTATTTGTTTCCATTATCTTACCAGTAAGTTTTATATTTACTCAGTCCTAAAATTTTGAATTTTAAATAATTTTTCTTGCATCTAAAGGCATAACACAAAAATAAGTCTGTCTTCAAACAACTTGAGATCTATTATGATGTACATAGTTTTGCACAGCAGCTCAGAGTAGGTTTAGCAAAGTTTTAACAGGCTTAATAAGCTGTTTTCTTTGTTTAGGTATAATTACATTAAAAAGACACAAACATAAAATAAGATCGCTAATTATGTAAGGAAAATACAACTCACTATGTCAACTAGGTATTAGCTACATACTTGCTTATGAAGAGAAAAATGGCCAATGATGTCGAAAAAATTATTTTCAAATAGAAATTGCTCCATCATTTTGAAACCCTACTTGTGACAAATACTGAAAGGTATTATTAAACATGCAGAATTAACTATGAGCAATAGATCATATATCGAAAAATGCGTTTTCTTTCTTTAACACTGCCAGAAAAACATATGATCCTGGTAAATATACAGACCAGTGTTCACTAACTTAAAGCAGTGCAATAGTCTTACACTACTTTTAACTTTAAAACACACATCTGGACTTAAAATTTCTGCATAGTGTTTCAGCTTGAAGCTATTTAAAGCAACTGAGCTACGAACCCTGAACACCAAGCTTCAGGATGAAAATGCGGACAGACTCCTAACTTACAAGGGTGCTACTGGCTACAGGGCTAACACGTTCTCCCCACTATTTCTACCTGACTATTAACTAATGCAATGAATTTGCATATCGCTTTCTCATCACTGCAACTACCCAAGACAGAAAGGGCCTGGGATCCTCTAATAGTATGCCTTAACTATTTTAAGCTTTCAGTGACATACACCTGAGAGAAACGTTAAAAATATTTATTTCCATTTCCTTGACACCTGGGAGGACTGAACATTTCAAAACTGCAGAACTTTGTTAAAAATATAATGCTAATAAACAACTTGGTATAGTTTAAAGCATACACGTTTCTGCACTTTTACATGTCAGTGTATTAAGTACTCTCGTATAATTCCAAAACAAGATCAGATGAACAAGGCTAGTACATGACATGTCTTAATGCAATACACTACCAATATCATTTTGAAGCACTGTTTTAAGTTAACATATCAAAATACAGTCTACTGAATTCATTTCTGATCTTCTACTTTGTAGAGCTCAGTGTCACAGGCATAAAATATGGGCTCAATAAATATTATATTGATTTGAATACCAGACTTCTCAACAATTAAGTTCTACATTAAATATATTTACCTGTCTGCTATCTACCCAACAACGCTATAATTTACTTTGTACATAGCTCTGAATATGATAGCCAAATTGCTGTCACCACTTTTAAAACTGAGACTTCTTCATATTACTTCTTCTTTGCAGATGTATTTGATTATGTCGCAAGAGTCTAGAAAGTCTACCGCTCACAGGCTTTTATCTCCAAAGTAAGGTAAAAAGAGGTTGATTTTACTAACATCCAGATGAAAACAAACAAACAAAAATATTGTCAAAATCTGGATGTTCCGAGCATCTACACATCTATTTTCAATAGAGACAAAACTTCTATACTGAGTGGATGTCAGCTGTCCACCACTATTTGAATTTTGTTAAACACAAGTTTAGGGAGGTGGGAAAACATGAAAGTCAAGATTTACATTAATTCAATTTATCTTTCAGTTAATACAAATTAAAACATTCAATTCAATATGGCCATGTGTTATCTATGGTTTTGTTTACTGGTTAAAAGTAAAATTACTCTATAATTTAAAATAAGTATGATGAATAACAGAGAAAGCAATTTATTTTCAAAATATTTTTAAAAGGGTGGTAATGAGAAAACCTAAAGATAGCCAAAACATCTGAGAACAGCTCAAACTAAATTGCATTCTATCTTTATGCCAAAAAGAGCCTTTCTAGTCAAAGTATTAATGCTCAGAATCAATTCAGCAGCATAAATGCAAGAGTATAGTTCAAGACATTTATACCTTAAAACCATGTTTAGCAAAACTAATGGAATGCAGAATATCAAACATCTAGAGCCTTAATTTTTTCATATCCTGACTTCTGGCATTTTACATATATAATATCTATTTATTTTTATTATTTGCTGTTTTCATCCAGGGCTTTTTGTTTGTGTTTTGAGGAGATTTGGGGAGGAGGGAGAGGTAGGTGAAAACAAATTTCCACTCTCACATAAGGCTAATTAGAAAATTCTGGACCCTTGGACGATGAATTGTAAAAGATATCTCTCACGTGAAAACCCACATTTCTACGATTCACCTATATTCTGAGCTTTCCATATTTCAAGGAAGGAACGCTTAACCTACAAAATGGGTGGTTTGTAAATGGGACGGTTAAAACACACACACGTTTCTTGAGCCAACTGCAAAATGAAACTTGCCTCAGAATGCAACATCCCCTTTCCATAATAATTCATTCTGATTCCTGCTCTGATAGAAGACCTAGCGAGATAACCAGCTCTAATTGACCTGGACTCCTCTTTCGTTCCACCCCACCCACACACGGAATCTGAATTGGTGCGTGGCGCAGGGGGGTGGTCAACAACAGGGAACTGCCACTGGCCCGTGGGAGTTTGGCCCCAGGGTCCACAAGGGAGGAACTGGCGGGATTCCTCCCTCCCCCCTTCACCCCACCCCAAGGCCTGGCTTACCCTGCTCTCCACAATCCCAGAACCCAAGGGACCCAGGCCCACCTTCGCGGGTTCAGAGGCTAGACTGGACCGGAAGCATCTTTCTGCGAGCCCTCTCCTCCGCGTCTGGCTCACCGCCCCCTCCATCCCAAGCGCCTAATCCCTCGAGGAGGAAGGGCCTGGGTACCTCGTCTCTCCAGCAACCCGGGGCGCTCTGCGAGGGGGCGAGGGCTGCCGGGCACGGGGGGACCCCAATTGCATCACAGAGAGACTCCGGACCCTCAACGTGCCGAGCCGCTGCCCGCGACTCCGGCTGCTGACATCCGCCCTCAAACTAACGGGCCAGGCGGACCGAGGAGGCCGCCGCAGGACGCGCGCGGGGTGCTCTCCAGCCTGGGGGGGTGGTCACTGCCGCGGCGCCCGGGTCGCGGACCCGAGCCTCCCACGACCTTTCAGAAGCGGGAGGGACCTCTGGGGTCTGAGTCCTCAAAAGAAAGAATAAGGCAAATCTCACAGCGTCACCTCAGTTTTCAAGGCGGGCGAGCCGAAGGCATTTCGCAGGTTTCCCTTCGGCCTCGCGGCGCGGCGAGCCCCCGCCCCCTCCAGCAGCCCGCGCCGCCTCGCACTCGAGGGTCTGGCTCCCGGGACTCCCGGGCTCCCCCGCCTCCGGGCGCGCGGCGACCCCGGCGGCCCCGCCTTCCTCTGCAGCGGGAATCGGCGAGGGTCTGCAGGCTGAGGACGCCCCCGTCCCGCCTTCCCATCCCTTGCTCCCCGAGACCCTAAATTTGCCCGGACCCTCTTGGACACCCGCAACGCGGCCCACGCGCCGCCGCCAGCAACCGGCACCCGGCGCCCCGCCCCGGGCGCGAACGCCCGGCGCCGGCACCCCGCTAACACTGGCCCCCGAGCCCGGGAGGGGCCGGGACAGCCACGGCGCAAGCCGGTCAGAGAGTGGGGCGCCGAGACGGGCGGAGGGCGTTTGGGAGGGAGGGGAGGAGAGGGTCGGAGCCCGCGGAATCCCGAGGCGGGGCGGCGCGGCGGCCCGCGGTCGGGTTCAGCCGGGATGCCGGGGACCGGGGCGCGGGAGTCTCAGGGGAGAACGCCGGGGATCCTCGCCCCGGAGGAGTGGGGGGCGGGGTGGAGCTCGTCCCGGCGGCGGCTCCGAGAGTGGGCACCGGGGGATTCCTGTGGGAGGGGAGAGCGGCTCAGAGGAGTGCGTCGGGACTTTGGCCGGGCGGCTCGAGGGGTGATGAACGGATAGAGGGGACACGGGCGGAGGTGGTGGCTTCGGGCACAAGTGGGAGAGGGAAGCATCTGTGCGGGACCACTAACGCGGCGAGCCCAGCTGGGGGATCCCGAGGAAAAGGGCCAGGCGGGGGTCCCTCAGGTCGGAGCCACCGAGGTACGAGCCTTGGAGGCCTCCCGGGTCGGGACCCGGGCCCCCGCGGGCTCGGAGACGCCTGCGGGCAGGTCCGGCGGCGCCGAGCCGGGGGCGGGGGTGGGGCGGGGGGCAGCCGCAGTTTCTTACCTTGAAGGCCACGGGCAGGGTCTTGTTGCAGCGCCAGTGCGAGGGCAGCACGGAGCACAGGAAGTTGGGGCTGTCGGTGCGGACTAGTTCGGCCGGGTGGTCAGCGATGATCTCCACCATGGTGCGGTTGTCGTGCGGCGGCCGCAACCGGGGCACCGCGGCCGCCGCTGCCGCCGCCGCCGCCGCCGCCGCCGCCGCCGCCGCCTCCTGCTGTTGCTGCTGCTGTTGCTGCTGCTGCTGTTGCTGCTGCTGCTGTTGTTGCTGCTGCTGCGCAGCCACCACCGGGCTCACGTCGCTCATCTTGCCGGGCTGCAGGCTGCTGGAGGGGGGGCTGAAGCGCCGGCTGGTGCTCGGATCTACGGGAATACGCATCACAACAGCCACAAGTTAGCGAAGTGGCCGGGGGAGGGGGAGGAGGGTGGAAATGAGGGGCGAGGAGGAGGAAATTGGGGGGGTGGAGGCCAGACGGGGGAAAAGGGGCTGGAGGTGATGGGGCTGAGGAGGTGAGAAATCAAGTTCGATGAAGCCGACTGCCGGGCGGAGTCTGACGGGAGCCAGCGGCGGCGTTGCGGAGCAGTCGGCTTGGCGGTTGGGGAGACCCGAGAGGCGCAGGTCTTGATGGAGCCTTTGGAACACCCGGGGTGGCAGCTGCGAACGAGCACCGGGACGTGTCTGGCCCGGGCAGGCGGGAGGCTTCAGTCTGCAGCAACTTGGAGTGGGGCCCCCTGGGGCACCGCGTCCTGGGTGCGCTGGCGCCCCCTCCCAGTTCGAGTCCGGCGGTGGAGCCCAGTGGGTTCAGCAGTCCAGCCCCGAGGCCAGGATCGCCGCGCGCTGCCCGCCACCGCCGCTCCGCGCCGCGCGCAGCTACCCGGCTGCAGGCGTCCGCGCCGCCGCCCGCCCGCCCGCGCCGCTGCCGCCGCCGCCGCCGCCGCCTCCTCCGCGGCGGCCGCCGCTCCCCCCGCGCCGGCTGCGCACTCAGATTCCTCCCGCGGCGGCTGCCAGCCCGGCTCCCCGGTCCGGCTCTTTCCTTTCCCTTCTCCTCTTCTCGCCCTCTCACCGCCACCTCCTCGCATCCACTCCCTCCTGATTTTTGCAAAGCTCCCCTGACCCTCGCGCTTCGAGGTGCCAGGAGGTAAGTCGCGGGCAGCGGATCTCGGGGCAACGGATCTCGAGGCTACGAATCGCAGCCGCTGCCGCCGCCCGCCGGCCGCGAGAAGGAGCCCCCGGGACGCCGCGCGCAGCTTCGGAAGCCGAGAGAGGCGGCCCCGGGCTAGCGGGATCTCGCCGGGTCGCGTCTTCTTGCTTCTCGCCCTCTCCTCCCAGGACAAGGAACCCCCTTCTTGGTCCAGGGAGATTGAAGCTGAGATGCCAGAGAGCCGCTGGCTGATCTGACTGTCGTTATTTTTCGTTTTAACTTCAGGAGAGGAGGAAGGAAAATTCTTGAGCGTCTGTGCTGACTTCTCAGCACTCTTCACCCTTCCCCCACCCTACCCCCCCCCCCACCTCTGCCGGAGCGGCTCCCTAGGGAAAAAAAAGATTTTGCAGGGTTTGGGTGTGTTTCTTTTTCTTTTTTTTTTTTTTTCACTTAAGTGACACAAAAATTTGGGATGGAGGGGACACTTGTCAAAATAGTTTTAGAAACGCAAGTGGGTGTTGGACACTTTTTCCTTCTATATTCAAACTAGTCGTTCCTAGAGAACAAGGATGAGTTTTTTTAAGCACTGGAAAACTGTCAGCTTGATGATTAAAATAAGTTGCAAAAACCCTCGCTGGGGGAAAACCCCAGCAGTTTTCCATGAATTTCAAACTTTTATTGTCTATTCTGCATCTAAAACTAGGTCTAAGGTCTTAATTTCTCCCCCACCACTCCCGGGGGAAAAAAAATTAAAAGTACAAAATAAAATATTCAAAATGTTTCAATGGCTATTTATTTATGTATTTATTTCCCAATGTGGGTTTAAAAAGCGACTTTGGATCCCCCAAAAAGTTGTGGTCGAGAGGATGAAGGAGCGCAGAAAAAAAGCAGCAGTTTTACCTAAAATGTGGTTTTTGGAGGCTGGGATTTCTAATGATTAGGTTTTTGTGGTTTATATAGACACGACTCTGGCTAAGGCGATCATTACGCTGATGAGAGTCAGAAGCACGTGGGTGTCTCCGACCAGCCTCAAACTCTGAGCCTTCAAAACAAATAAAACAATGTGCGGCGCCCGCAGAAGCCGGGAAATCCGCTTGAGGCTATTGCACCCCGAAGAAGGGGGCACCGGGCTGTTTCCCCTCCTCTAACTGTACTTCTAAGTTCCTGGCTGTCAATCTCCTTTAAACCTCTCAAAGCTTGAAAACGTGTCTGTAAGAATCATCCGTTGCCAACGTTTCAAAGATGCCTAACAGGGTAACTGACACTACACAGTAATAAGCGACCTTGTAAAAGAAATGAAAAGTTACAGTGCCTCCTCTTCGGAGTATTCAGGAAGATAGTTGAGTCATCACTCATTCTCAACCCCCTCCATCTTATTTAAACCAATTCACATACCCATTAATCGGCGTTTTTATTGCTCTGCGCAAACGCCTCTCTCACCCTGGTAGCGACCTGCCACGACCCTCCCTCCTGGTTTTTAAAACATCGCTTCCACGCGCCCAGCCGGCGATTGGGGGGGTCTGCGTCTTTGAAAGGGCCTGGAAGAGAGAGCGTGGGGGCCGCGGCAGAGGGGACCCGGTGCCTGTCCAGGACTCTGGAGCCTATTTCAAGAGCAAGATGAACATCAAGGGCTTCAGTTGCCTGCTCGGGGACCACTAAAGAGATGCCCTCTAAAAAGATGCTCCTTCGACTAAGGGGCTTCCAACCGTGGGAGCGGAGGCGGGGGCGGGGATGGCTAGGCTAGGCGAGCTCCCTTACGGGGGTAAGGATAGGGTTCAAGGGACACTGCTCCGTCTTTCCTCTTTGGGGCTTATTTTTACCTTCCCTTTCCCCATCGACAACTCCACGCCTCCCTCGTCCGACTTCTCCTTCCCCAATTTTCTCTCCGCGTTCCCGCCTCTCCTTCCCAAACCCCCGCAGATTCGAGCCTAGCCGCCGCGCCCCTACGTGACTCATTCTGCATCACCTGCTAGGACACCCCCCTGCCCAACCTACTCCTCGGGATGAGAGAACCCACTTATCACTACGGACTTGATGCGCAGCAAGGAACGGTGCTGTCTCCGGCGCGTGCGATTTTTAATTATCTTTTCGGTCACAGGGGAGAGCTCTAACCCTGGGCACCACCGCGCCGTCAGCGCGCACGAGGGTCGGGTCTTCCCCAGCCGCATGCAGCGGACCAGCAAAGGGAAGCCAGGCTTACCCTTCAAAAAGACAGAAGAGAGACCAGACTGCTTGCATTAATTTTCTACCTTATTCCCCCCACTCTTGCCTCCACTTAGTCACATGCACTGGGGCACACACGCTCACACATCCCCACGCCAACACAGAAAGACAGACACAACTCATACACAAGGCTTTTTTCTTCTTCTTCTTCTTCTTCTTCTTCTTCTTCTTTTTTTTTTTTTTTTTTGCCTTTCAGCGGGACAGTTTTATTTTGGGCATGTTGTACCTCAGTCTATCAAAGATCTCTGATTTGGTTTGTTGCCTTTTTTTAATGTGTAGGGGCTGCAAAGGAAGAGAGAAGTTACCGGAAGCTGATTATTTCTGTGGTCGAGGGAGATAAAATTTCAGTAACTATTAATACCACAGTCGGTGTTATGCCGCCTTCTCTGGGGTTGTCCTTCTCCCTGGAAATCCGAAGAACCAGTGACTACCAGAAAATGTGGTGACACTAAGTAACAGTCAGTATTTCGAATATGGGCGACCAGACGGGTTCTTTTTTGAATAAGAACTTCTAGAGCAGTTGAACTTAAGTAATCATTTTGGGGGCTTTTCCTCTTTCCTCATTGCTGTTTTGTTTTACTTAGTGGATAGCAAAATATGCAGGCCTGAATGTTTGGGTGCTTTGACTGGGGATTTTAAGGGTGATTTAATCAATGTTGAATTATTTATTTTAATTAATCATATCCGGTAATTTAGCTTTATAGCCTGTCCTTGGACATCCTCCCTTCTTTTCACATTTCAGTGGAGCTAATATAAGCAACTCTTGGAAGTTAGTAGTCTTGGATCCCTTAAAATATCCTACAGTTATTTATAATGTGGAAATGAAATTTTCCACTGAATACCCTAACAACGTTTCAGGTGTCTGGCACAGCGGATTTTCAGTCTCCTTTCAAAAATATCCTCTTGCTGAACATTCACACTTTCAAGTGGAGCTGACTGAGCCTGGAACTGATGATGTCTTGGCTCAGAGAGTTATTCTTAAAGGAAGAAAACATTTTTACAGACCCCTAAACTGAACCTCTCCTGGTAATAGTAGGCACAGAGGGAAACTGTGAAATTTTACATGTGTGTATTTTGTGCTATAGTTTGCATGAGCTCACTCTTGGGCTTAATTTTTTTTTTCTACCTCAAAATGTTCAGAAGAAATCACCCACTAGGTTCCTCTCCAGAAATATGCCTCTCTTCTGTTGTATGTTATGGCATTTAAAAACACACACACATTTCCTGAACATGTAGCTATTCCAGAAAATACAGGCATAATTTTCCCCTCCATCTCCTTTAACATTTAATATAACTGTTTAGTAACAACATCTGGAAATCCTGACTTTCCAGACAAAGAAAATGAGATATGAAACAGTCAAGTTACTTATCTAGTCAAAGAACTGAGTTCTCAAAACCAAGACCAGAAACCGTGCTTCTTTCATTCAGGTTTTCTCTTCTAATTGCTAAATCATTTTATATATTCTTTTTCTTGATAAAAAGTGAAAAAGCCACTGTAAAATCGTAAACTAGTTTTCAGTGGGTCAGTTGATGAAGTGGGACAACCTTTCAGACATGCAGTGAAAAATCATGACATACTGATGACTGCTAAAGTTTTGAATGGTTGGATGGGAAAACCTTATAAACAGAACCATCTTTACAGAGTTTTCCTTTGGACTGTGAGAATGAAATTCACTCAGCTCTTGTAGAAGTAGCACTGCCACTAGGCCAAGAATTGTCACATTACAGTCCATAGGCCAAATCTGGCCCAAAGCCTATTTTTGTACAATCCACAAGTTAAGGATGGTTTTTGAATTTTCAGATAGAAAACAATTTGGAGAAGAATAATACTCATGACATATGAATCTGATATAAATTCAAATTTCAGTGTCCACAGCTCTATTCATACAATTGTGTAGTTACGGAAAGGACTACGTGGCCTGCAAAGCCTAAAATATTTAATATCTGTTTTGTTTTGTTTTTACAGAGAAAATTTGCCAATCCCTGCCCTGAGAAGGTTACAGCACCAGAAAGGAGTAAGCTACTTTTCTGTATAAAATGTTAGTTAGACTAATATTTTTCACTTAATCATTTTGGATGTGCCAAAACAGAGAATGAGGAGTTAATAATTTTTCCCTAGCTGTTTAAGCACCCTCATCTAGCACACCTGTATATGTCAGCATCTTCAGCTATCCTTCATAGTGGGAGTACATTAACTGCATAGATGAGCAAGCAAGGGGTAAAGAAATGTACATGTCATTTGAACATGAAAAAAAATACATAAGGCTTGCATAGGTTTATTCCATCTGTTCTACAAACGATTACACAAGAAACATAAATGAGCTTACCAAGAATTTTCTGCTTTACTAGATTTTCACAAGGCCTGAAATGAAGGAAACCCTGGTTCAATTCCTGGGTCGGGAAGTTCCCCTGGAGAAGGGATAGGCTACCCACACCAGTATTCTTGGGTTTCCCTGGTGGCTCAGATGATAAAGAATCTGCCCACAATGCAGGAGACCTGAGTTCAATCCCTGGGTTGGGAAGATACCCGGTCTAGTATTCTTGCCTGGAGAATCCCCATGGACAGAGGAGCCTGGTGGGCTACAGTCCATGGGGTAGCAAAGAGTCAGATGTGACTAAGCACAGCACGTTTATACTTTTAAGACAGTTAGCTTCATAACTTATGTGGTCCCAAAGCTTTCTGACTTTTTTAATTTGAATTTTTATACAGTTCAATACTGTCTGATTTGTTGTAAACTCACTCAGTTTTTCCCTTTGTCAATGAACCTATAAAAATTTGCATGGCTGTAACAAGAGATGAAGTGTTTTGTAGTTGGGGGGCTTAGCATCATAAACTTTTCCTTGTTGCTCCAGTTAGCATTCCCATGGGCCATTTTCAGGCATTTATAAGAGAGTGCAGCATCGTCATAAAAAGGCTTACGCTTGCCATGTGGTCTTCCACATTTTTGGAGCACCTGCCTAATTGTATGCCAGCAGCGACACGGACTAGAGCGGTACATGTTATGTTTGACAAAAAGATCGGCTTCCTAAATGACACCCTCTCTACCTGAGGTGACAACATAATTTGTAAGAAGAATCTCATTTATTACCTAGAAGTCAGAGAAATAAAACTTACTTTCTTAAATCAGCCCTTTGGTATTTTGATGTTGGCAATTGTCCTGTGTCAGTGGCAGTGATCTCCAAGAAGTAGTGGAAAATTATATGTAAAACCTTATAAAAGTCTGTGATGAAGCACCTAAAAACACCCTAAAATAAGGTTTCCCATAGTAATCTATTTCTTTATTGATGTGCTTGCATTTTACCTTCTGGACACCAAGGCATGTTGCTATCCAACTCTAATCCCACTGCCTACAATTCTGAAGTTTCACTCTAGATTTTGGAATGGTAGCCTGAACTATTTGTCCCCTCTCTCCAACTTTCCATCAGGGTAAGAAATAAAAATCCTAACAGTCTTAGTCCGTATAAAGAAGTACAAAATCAGCCTTTGCACAGTCCGAGAAATTTGAATTCCCAACAAGAAAGTCAAGAAAGATAGAAGAAGAAAAAAGAACAGAATAGAAATAATCCAACTTGGTTTTCTTAGCTGCAGTCCTAGGGGATGCCAGTTCTGGGTCACCATCCTAATTATTTTTTTCCTCTTTATTTCATACCCAGAAACTCTTTCTCCAGTGTTTTCCCCCAGGAGTTCCTGAACTAGACTTTTCGCAGAAAAAGTACTTTCTTTTTCCCATCTAGCCATGATCAACACTCGATGATTCTTTACTTTTGTTTCATTTCACATGATTCCCCCAAATTATCCTGTTGTTGTTGTTGTGTGTGTGTGTCTGTGTGTGTGTGTGTCTGTGTGTGTGTGTCAGTTGCTCAGTCGTGTCTGACTCTTTGAGACCCCATGGACTGTAGCCTGCCAGGCTTCTCTGTCCTTGGAATTCTCCATGGCAAGAATGCTGGCGTGGGTTGCCATTTCCTTCTTCAGGGAATCTTCCCGACCTAGGGATTGAACCCAGGTCTCCTGCATTGCAGGTGGATGCCTTAAGGTCTAAGCCACCATGGAAGCCGTTGGGTGAGATCTGTTCATCACACTCCTATAAGTCACAATTTTTCTCTAGATCATTTTTCTTCCCTGAGGGTGCCAATAATCAACGTATTGCCTCTCAGGTCCAAAGTCAACTTTTTTACCTGCTCTGTGAAAATGGATCTGGGCCCTTTAAATATTTCTTCTTACCCACTGGCATCACCATTTTGTCAGTAGGGGGCACTGGAGAAACATTATAGAGGGAAATGGTTTTGCTTCCTGGTTCTCATGCTCAACAGAGCAGATTGCCGCAACCCAGCAAGTGTAGCTTCTTCAGCTCACAGCTCCTGCGATACACACTTCCCCAGGGCTCAGCTGCTCTAGCAAAGCTGGTTTCTCCAGTACCAGGCTCCTGTTGTGCACAACCAGCTGCCAGCAGCACCCAGCATTTTCTCCCAGCATCCTCCCAACTTTGTTTTGTAATGGCATGCCTCTGGCAAGACACCTACTTGGAAACAGCTTTCCCTAGCACCCTAGAGGGTAGATTTCTAGCAAGTTCCACCAGTGCAACTTCTGTGCCCCACAGTGAGTCAAGGCTGTGCTCTCCCAATGAGATCGGTATCTCAGGAGGTGGGGAGGGGCGACTCTTTCTTGGTTATGCTATTTCAGTCCTAAGGGTAGTGGATGCTCTTCTTCCTATAGTCTTAAGAATTCTCTTGACTTCTTCCTAGCCAATTTCTTGTGACTCCAATCCATTGTTATAGTCAATAATTCCTTATAGTAAACTTTCCTTGTTCAAATTACTATGTGAACATAATTTAAAAGAGCTTATTGCAAAATACAAAATATTTGAATTTCTTAAAAAGTGCTTTGTGGTCTTGTTCTCCTCAATTTTTCCAGACTGATAGAGTAGGGATTACATTTTCTATCCTCCAAAATGTACTTGTTCACAGTGGTTTCCATTTTGGGTGACTTCATTTGAGTCATTATAAGATGAGCATTTCCAACATTACATTACATCTATTTAATTTATCTCTACCTAAGAGGTAGGATAAATCTACACTTAGAAGACATTAGGAATTCCCTGGTGATCCGAGGGTTAGGATTTGGCTCTTTCACTGATGGGGCCAAGTTCATTCCCTGGTTGGGGAACTAAGATCCTGCAAGCTGCACAGAGAGGCAAAAAAAAAAAAAAAAAAAAAGACATATATTTTTAAGAGATGGCAAGAAAAAAAAAAAGATGTATATTTTTAAGAGAAGGTATGGAATGGAAAGAGAGTATAGGTTAAATGGGTCAATATTTTCTACCAGAGTCCTCTTGATGTCTCTCATGAAATCCCATAGTCCACAATGCGGTACACACATACTTAGCGGAATATTACTCAGCCATTAAAAGGAATGGAATTGCGCCATTTACAGAGATGTAGCTGGATCTAGGGGCTTCCCAGGTGGTACTAGTGGTAAAGAACCCACCTACCAACGCAAGAGACATAAGGGATTCAAGTTCGATCCCTAGAGAGGGAAGATCCCTTGGAAGAGAGCATGGCAACCCACTCTAGCATTCTTCCCTGGAGACTCCCATGGACAGAGGAGCCTGGTGGACTATAGTCCATAGGGTCTCAAAGAATCGGACATAACTAAAGTAACTTAGCACACACACAGACAGACCCAGAGACTTCCTGTCACACAGAGTGAAGTCAGAAAGAGAAAGTAAATATCCTATATGAACACATGTATGTGTAATCTAGAAGAATGGTATAGATAAACTTATTTGCAAAGCAGCAATTGAGGCACTGGCATAGGGAACAAGTGTACGGATACTGAAGGAGTAAGTAGGGGATGAAATGGACTGGGAAATTAGGACTGGCATATATACACTGCTATGAATGAAAGAGATAACTAATAGGGACCAGTTGTATAGCACAGGAACTCTAGTCAGAGCTCAGTGGTGACTTAAATGGAAAGGAAATCCAAGGAGGAGGGAATATATGTGTATGTGTGACTGATTCACTTTACTGTACAGCAGAAATTAATACAACATTGTAAAGCAACTACACTCAAATAAAAACTAAAGTGAAAATTTTTACATAAATAAAATCACACACAAAAATTCCAGAGCTGCCCCATGCCTAGATCTGATAAAAAAGCTGGTGTCAGGGAAGGTGGATAGGTATCTCCCAAGATGTGGAGAGCGAAATGCTGCCAACCCAAGAAAGCCAGGGAGCCAGAGTAGATGATGCTGACTTATTGTACTTGAAGTCAGAGACTAGGCAATGCTATCTTTCTACTGTAAAATAAACCAACAAACATTGGATGAAGCAAAATAAATAGACATGGTTTTGCCAATTTTCTCCCAGCTTTTAATATGCTATATGCATCTTGAAACTCCATGAAAAGAAACTAGAACATACTATTTCCCAAATTCACTTAATTATTGCTTCTGAGCAGATTTAAAGGTCTTTGATGTATTTTTAGAAAATCCAGTGTTAAGTCAAAGTGGAAAAAAAGTGTTGCAACATTAAAGGGACTATCCTGTCTAGAAGGGAATATTGTAACATAGTAGGAAAATAACGTTGGCTAAACTACTTACAGCTAGGTCACAAAGGGCCATGGTGCCATGATCCCTACCTTTGTACACATAGACAGGAAGGAGAATATTTAAGCTGCTTCTAGAAGCCTTGCTCTTGGTCCTCATCCAATTATTCTAGCCCATTCTTGGTCCAAACAGAAGAGTTAAATGGAAGTTTCTCTGAGCAGGGCCAGTAGGAGGGTGAGATAGAAGAGCCTGCAAAACAGGGTCCAATCCTGTTTTATTTTATTTTTTGGCCATGTTGTGTGGCATGTGAGATCTTAGTTCCCCAATCAGGGATTCAACCTGTGCCCTCTACAGTGGGAGCGCGGACTCTTAACCACTGGACCTCCAGGGTAGTCCCCATCCTATCTTTATTTAAAGTTTGACTCATACTTTGCTTATTGTGGATCTTTTGGTATTAAATTCGATTTTTAAGAATACTGCATGAATATATTATCGTGAATAATGGGTTTCTTGGAATGCCCTCAAATTTTCTATTCAAGGCCATCCTAATCCTAGCCCAGCTCTCTTGGATATGGATTACAGAGCGATTCCTGACCTCCCTGCTTTTCAACATCTTTCCTTTTTTAAAATCTATTCCTAAAGGCAAATACAAATTGTAATAATACTACATTCTCCCAGAAAAGAACACACATTATAACTTTCAGTACCTAACAGAGGTTTCAATAGCAGATAAAACAGAAGAGTTTGACCTTCAACAATGTAATAATATGTAAGGGTAAATCTGTGTATACCTGGTTATCACTCTGTGGCAACAAAAATACACATCATCCGTTTTTTATTATGCAATTTTAAAAAAGGCAGAAATATGCCTACTTTGAGGTTTAACTCTGTTTTTAGAAGAACTATCTTCAATTTTACTTAAATATGTTGCAAACACAATATAGTTAGAGCCTGTTATTTTTCATTTCTTTAAGTATTGTGTTGGTGTTAAATTCACTGGATTCTTTTAATAAATGGATTCCATTATCAAATCTTTATAACAATTGTGTTAAAGACATTTCCTACTGGTGCCAACGTGGCGGAAATAATCTTTCCGCAAAGTGGTAGTGGGGTGGGAGAGTTAAGACGTTTTTAAAAACAGGCTTACTTGACTACTGTCCTTTCCTCTCTCAATGCAGTTCTTTTTCTGTTAATTTACATCTTTGCCCAGAGATTATATTTATTTCTATTTCCTAAGTAAAATCTCTAACTTTTCTTTAGTTTTTTATGGCCAGATTTGAGGCTTAACCATGATTTGTTGACTCTTAAGCATCCTGAAATAGCAATTTTCCACATGCTTTAAAGCTTTCTACTTGACTATGCCTGGCAAATCTTAATTAAGATTATGACTTCTGCTTTTGGGTCAGATTTATATGAACCTGGCTAATCAACAAATCTAAAAATCCTATTAGATGATACTATTTTCATTATAGTCAAGTAAAAAAGAAACTGATGAATTGTTTCAGATATTTATCTGATTTACTTAGTTTAAAGCTTATTCTTCTCTAGGATTGCTGAAAATGTGGGTTGCATCTAGTAGTTTCATTGAACTAGTCTTTGTTCTGTTTTTAACTTCTTCACAGCAGTTTATCCTTATTAAAGGGCATATTATTATAGTGTGCCCATAACTGTAAACATGGAAATGACTTGAGGTGTTACAGTTTATTATGTATTATCATTTGAGATTTAATCATGGCTTCTCTACTACTGATAGTATTATTCACAGAAAAAAGAATACCTTTTTCAAAAGTATCTATGATAAAACTTGAACTGTGAAAAAATATTAATAAGGAGATAATTACAAGAGGTATGATACATAAGAACCATAACTCATCTTAAAGTCAGCCTTAAAATTGGAAAGTTTTTCAGTTTTCAACTTTGTTTTACAAACTTTTATAAACTCAGTCATAGAATTTCTCTCTCATCAGAGATCCAGCAAAAGCATTTCCATTCAGAGCTAAAGTTTCTGTAGAATATTTCCAACTGTCAGTGTTAAAAATTTTAAAAACTGGAATAAAAAATAGTTGGAAATTTGCTTTGCATTTGTCACTGAAAAAAGGGGATGGCTTATATCGAAATAAATTAAAGTCTAAACAGTCCATCTGTGATTTTTATTATACATATATGAAAAGAAAAAGAGATTTGTTTTAATTCATTCACTTCTCCCTTGAAATGATCAGAATCTATGTGGCCTTGATAATTTTAATACAAGTTGCTCAACTTTCTTTTCTTCTTGGTCAGGGAGCATGAAATTTGGAGCCACTGAAAGAAAAAAAAAACTTTCAGAAGGTTTATATTGGAGTGGAGATTTGGTCTCTTCCCTCTGAACTCCCTTCCAGGGGCAGAGCAACAGGACCACATGTAAGTGTATTTCTTCTCAGCACATTTTAGAAGAGAGGGTAGCAGTGCAAAGTGGGGCGTGTACTTGGCACATCTTTTTAGCTAACTCCCCATAAAACCTGTAACAAGGGCTCCAGACCATCATGTCCTATGACCTCACAGAAATTTCCATTTGAAGATTCATTCTGTAAACAGTCAAGGTCAATATGTCCAGTATACCTAGCTCATTGTTCCAAGCAGAAAGGGAAACAAGGGACATTTATGCTGTCAAAGCCCACTGTACGCAGTCCTTATATCTCCTCCACTTTATTAATATTCCCAGTCCTCTCAGGATTGTGAATTCCATAATGATAGCGACTATGTTTGGCTCACAAATAATCTGAAACCACATCACTGAAGAAATCCAGGGAATTCCATTCCTACTGTAGTCCATGTATAACAATGTGAATAATGTTCCCTGGAGTGATATAACACGGCAGCATATGGCAGCGAGCATAAAGCCTGGCTTATATTAGTAGCATGTGACCAGTATACATGAGTTGACTGAATGAATGAATATTCCCCTTCAGGCAGAAACTTGGGTATCAAGATAAACTAGTCTTCTCCATCATTTTCCACTTCTACTCTTTCGCCTAATTCTATTAACACTACTTTTTAAGTATGATTCATATCTACTTTCTTTCCATCTCCATAACCAGTGCCTTAGTTCAAGCCTCTATCACCTTGAATCTCAACTGCAAGAGATTTCTAGCTTCCTGGTGCCATTCATACCCACCTCAATCCCAAATCATTCTCTATGTTCCTATTAGAGGACTCTCTTTTTTTAATTTTAAAAAATGTTTCAAATTAATTTTGATTATAGTTGCTTTATAGTGGTGTGTTATGAAAATGAACCGACCATACATATACAGATATTCCCTTCCTTTTGGACCTCCCTCCAAAAGAGGTCTCTTTTTATAATACAGTTTCAACCACATCATTTCCTGGCTTGAAACCCTTCAGTGATTCTATATCAGCTATCATATGGGACAAGGGATAAAACCCTGTACCATCTGGCCACAAGCACAGGGGTTAAAAGGTGAAACCCAAATTTGAAAATAAACATATCTTATGAAAAACCCCATTCCATACATCTCCTACTCTCTTTTGCCATTGAGGGCAGGGCTTGGCTTTGTTCATTCTTCATCCCCAGCACTTAGCGTAATGTCCGGAATACGATAAGTGCCTATAAATATTTGTCTACATGAGTCAGTGAATAAACTTATTTGAAATTTTATTTAGACCTGAGTTTTCTGTCCTTTAAAATAGGAACTTTTTTATAGATAAAAAATAATAAATAAAATAGGAACATTTTGAACAAACAAATTGACACCGAAGGGGGAAAGTGGGGGTGGATGGATTGGGAGACTGGGATTGACATATACATACTTCTGTGTATGAAATAGATAACTAATGAGAACCTACTGTCTAGCACAGGGAACTCTACTCAGCGCTGTGTGGTAACCTAAATGGGAAGGAAATCCGAAACAGAGGGGATATGTATGTATATATACCTGATTCACTTTCCTGTACAGTAGAAACTAACATAACATTGTAAAGCAACTACATGCCAATAAAAATTAATTTAACAAAGTAAAATAAAATAGCAACATTTTGTGTTATTAAATCCTATGGTTCTGTCTAAAATGATCAAATACTGATTAGGATGTGGAACAGCTCATTCTGACACTTTATTGAGAACATACATTTCAGGGAAAGACTTGGGAATCACAGTTTGGCATTGTCTAGTAAAGCTGAAACTGCACTTATGTTCCATAACTTTGTAACCCCACACCTAAATATCTACCCTAGTTAGAAAACACATAGAAAATAATGATATGTTGCGTGTTATTCTGGAGTAAAGAAATGAAAGGCTTGTGCACAGAGGTAAGGAAGCAGAGCTTCCGCCACCTCACACTGCCCTGTGTCCTGAGTGCTCAGGGATCAATACTTTCTGCTGTAGCAGTGGTCTTCAAACTAGCAGTGTAATGCTGTTTGCTGGAATATTTAAAAATACTCATCCTACTTTAGAAAATAAGAGAAACAAATAAGGATAGATGAAACAATATAGAAGTTAGTCATTTGTAAGACATGGAACAAAGACATGTTTCTTTATGTAAAACATAAAGGAAACAGAGCTTAACATGCTTAACATCCGCTGGAAGGGGTAGAATGACCAACAGCATCAAACATTCATAACACGATAAATAAATATGAAGCACTCAATATTCTCAAGATCTTAAACGGGCATCCCATTGATGACATTCGTTCTGGCCCATGTGTCCTCTGCCCAATAAACTCAGCAGCTGCCCCTCAATCTAATTGGTAAGCTACAACAATGGCCAGGAGTACCATAAGCAAATGGGTACTGGTTCTAGGTACCTTCCTTCTTGCAGAACACTCTTGCACAGACCTCAACTCTGACTGGTAGTCACATGGTTGGCAGAATGTTATAGTATTAGAAAAAGAGATGGAATACACAAGCTTTGCATAATTTCAAACAATGCGCCCTACCCTAAAGTGTAACAATCTATATTGTCTCTGTCCTCTTGCTTCTCCTTCTGATTTCAATTAATTCAATCAACTGCATGATTCGAGAATCTTAATGTGGTCTGTAAGCCTTTCGTTCAGGCTTCCCTGGTGGCTCAGGAGGTAAAAAGTCCACAAGATGTTCGGGAGACCTGGGTTCAATCCCTGGGTTGGGAAGACCCCCTGGAGGAGGGCATGGCAACCTATTCCAGTATTCTTGCCTGGAGAATCCCCATGGACAGAGGAGCCTGGCGGGCTACAGTCCATGGGGTCACAAAGAGTCGGACATGACTGACTGACTAATCACAGCACAAGCCTTTAGTTTAGTGACAAATAGTTTCCCTTATTGTTCTTAGAGGCTACCATTGCATCAAGGTAATCTCCCATATAATGCTGGGTTACATGTACCCCTACAGGACAACAGAGGATGAGCTTTCCAAGAAAACAAATTGTTTTAAGAATTAATTTCAATATCCTCAAAGTCATATATTATTTTTGTTGTTCAGTCGCTAAGTCACATCCAACTCTTTTCAACACCATGGACCGCATGCAGCATGCCAGGTTTCCCTGTCCTTCACCATCTCCCAGAGTTTGCTCAGATTAATGTCTGTTGAGTCGGTGATGCTAACTAACTATCTCATCCTCTGTTGTCCTCTTCTCCTTTTACCTTCAGTCTTTCCCATCATCAGGGTCTTTTCCAATGAGTCAGCTCCTCATCTCAGGTGGCCAAAGTATTGGAACTCCAGCTTCAGCATCAGTCCTTTCAATGAATATTCAGGATTGATTTCCTTTAGGAATGACTGGTTTGAACTTGCAGTCCAAGGGACTTTTGGGAAATCTTCTCCAGCACCACAATTCGAAGGCATCAGTTCTTCAGTGCTCAGCCTTCTTTATGGTCCAGCTCTAACACCCATGCATGACTCCTGGAAAAACCATGGCTTGACCATACTAACCTTTGCTGGCAAAGTGATGTTTTGCTTTTTAATACACTATCTAGGTTTGTCATAGCTTTTCTTCCAAGGAGCAAATGTCTTAACTTCATGGCTGCAGTCACCATCTGCATTGATTTTGGAGCCCCCAAAATAAAATCTGTCACTGCTTCCATCTTTTCCCCTTCTGTTTGCCATGAAGTGATGGGACCCAATGCTATGATCTTTGGTTTTTGAATGTTGACTTTCAAGGCATCTTTTTCACTCTCCTCTTTCACCCACATCAAGAGCCTCTTTAGTTCCTCTTTGTGCTGTGCTGTGCTGTGCTTAGTTGCTCAGTCTTGTCCAATTTTTTGCAACCCTATGGACTGTAGCCCACCAGACTCTGCTGTCCATGAGATTCTCCAGATAAGAATAGTGGAGTGGGTTGTCATGCCCTCCTCCAGGGGATCTTCCCAACCTGGGACTGAACCCAGGTCTCCCGCGTCGCAGGCAGATTCTTTCCCATCAGAGCTACTAGGGAAGTCCTTAGTTCCTCTTTATTTTCAGCCATTAGAGTGGTATCATCTGCATATCTGAGGTTGTTGATATTTCTCCCAGCAATCTTGATCCCAGCTTGTGATTTATCCAGGCCAGCATTTTGCATGATGTACTCTGCATATGAGTTCAATAAACAAGGTGACAGTATACAGGCTTGTCATACTCCTTTCCCAATTTTGAACCAGTCCGTTGTTCCATGTCTGGTTCTAACTGTTGCTTCTTGACCTGCATACAGATTTCTCGGAAGGTAGGTGAGGTGCTCTGGTATTCCCATCTCTTTAAGAATTTTCCACAGTTTGTTGTGATCCACACAGTCAAAAGCTTTAGCATCGTCAATTAAGCAAAAGTAGATGTTTTTCTGGAATTCCCTTACATTCTCTATGATCCAACAGATATTGGCAATTTGATCTCTGGTTCCTCTGCCTTTTCTAAACCTAGCTTGTACATCCGGAAATTCTTGGTTTACATACTGCTGAAGCCTACCTTGAAGGATTTTAAGCATAACCTTACTAGTATGTGAAATGAGAGCAATTGTATGATCGGTTCAGTCACTTAGTCCTGACCAACTCTTTGCGACTCCATGAACTGCAGCATGCCAGGCTTCTCTGTCCATCACCGAGCCCCAGAGCTTGCTCAGACTCATGTCCATTAAGTTGGTGACACCATCCAACCATCTAATCCTCTGTCATCCCCTTCTGCTCCTTCCTTCAATCTTTCCTAGCAAAGAAATTGTATGATAATTTGCACATTCTTTGGCTCTGCCCTTCTTTGTGATTGGAATGAAAACTGACTTTTTCCATTCCTGTGGTCACTGCCGAGTTTTCCAAATTTGTTGACATATTGAGTGCATTCCTTTAACGGCATCATCTATTAGGATTTTACATATGTATTTCTTCCTAAAAGCAATCTGCCTGGGAACTTGCCTGTGCTTCCTATTTTCTCTCTTTATATTTCCCTTTTCCTACTTCACAAAAGAAAAGTCATGTCCTGGCCATCTTCCCTTCCTACTGTGTTTTGCTCCAGGGCATATTAAAAATATCCTGGCTGCCCCATAGCACTTTCATTAATCAAGACACCAAAAGCAACACTTCATTTGACATAAGCAATGCATTCCATTAGTCACCAAGTCGTTGCTTAATTTTCAACCCCATGGACTATAGCCCACCAGGCTGCTCTGTCCAAGGGATTTGCCAGGCAAGAATACTGGAGTGGGTTGCCATTATCTTTCCTGACTCAGGGATCAAACCTGCATCTCCTGCATTGCGAGGTGGATTGTTTATCACTGAGCTACCTGGGAAGCCACATTCAATAATTATTTGTAAAAGAGTATAATATATTTATGTTGTTTTCATCAACTGTATACTAGGAGAATACTACTAGTGTAATAACTCAAACCAGAAGTATTTTAACAAATAGAAACATATGGACCTAGTTCAGCTCAGTTCAGCTGCTCAGTCGTGTCCAACTCTTTGCAACCCCATGGACTGCAGCATGCCAGGCCTCCCTGTCCATTGCCAACTCCTAGAGCTTGCTCAAACTCAGGTCAGTGATGCCATCCAACCATCTCATCCTCTGTCTTTCCCTTTTTCTCCTGCCCTCAATCTCTCCCAGCATCAGGGTCTTTTCAAATGAGTCAGTTCTTCACATCAGGTGGCCAAAATATTGGAGTTTCAGCTTCTGCATCAATCCTTCCACTGAATATTCAGGACTGATTTCCCTTAGGATGGACTGGTTGGATCTCCTTGTAGTCCAAGGGACGACTCTCAAGTGTCTTCTCCAACACCACAGTATAGAAGCATCAATTCTTCAGTGCTCAGCTTTCTTCACAGTCCAATTCTCACATCCATACATGACCACTGGAAAAACCATAGCCTTGACTAGACAGACCTTTGCTGCAAAGTAACGTCTCTGCTTTTTAATAGGCTATCTAGGCTGGTCATAACTTTTCTTCCAAGGAGTAAGCGTCTTTTAATTTCATGGCTGCAGTCACTGTCTGCAATGATTTTGGAGCCCAAGAAAATAAAGTCAGTCACTGTTTCTACTGTTTCCACTGTTTCCCATCTATTTCCCATGAAGTGAAGGGACTGGATGCCATGATCTTAGTTTTATAAATGTTGAGCTTTAAGCCAACTTTTTCCACTCTCTTCTTTCATTTTCATCAAGAGGCTCTTTAGTTCTTCTTCACTTTCTGCCATAAGGGTGGTGTCATCTGCATATCTGAGATGATTGATATTTCTCCCAGCAATCTTGATTCCAGCTTGTGTTTCTTCCAGTCCAGCGTTTCTCATGATGTACTCTGCATAGAAGTTAAATAAGCAGGGTGACAATATACAGCCTTGATGTACTCCTTTTCCTATTTGGAACCAGTCTATTGTTCCATGTCCAGTTCTAACTGTTGCTTCCTGACCTGCATACAGGTTTCTCAAGAGGCAGGTTAGGTGGTCTGGTATTCCCATCTTTCAGAATTTTCCAGTTTGTGGAGATCCTAGGAAGCTAACAATTTCTAAGTTATGTACCTATTAATTATGTACCTGTTTTTGCTGCTGAAAATAGTCCAGCATGACTCGTTGAAGACTTTAAAGCATAAAATATTATTACATCAAGACATTGTCTGTACAGGATGTGCAATAGAAGTAGGATGAAAGGAAACAATGAAAACCTTTTGACCGACAAGGATCTTTTTCATATAAATGGTCTCAGATCACTATGACATTTATCTTGCACTGAATATATCTGAAAGAATGATGTATAGGTTTTCTTTTCAAAGTAAAAAATTACAATACACTGGAAATAGCATCTTTGATAGCTATTTAAGCCTATAATAGAAAATGTTAGATGTTTTATCAAAGTCCAGTGAAGAAAACAGAAACATTCCCAGGTATTTCTTTAAACAGAGAGAATTTAATAAAGGTATTTACAGGCTATGGAAGAGCTGAGAAGGCAACAGGGAATATGAAGCAGTTCAGAGGTTAGCAACAGCAGGAGTTCCTTCTAACCGCAAACTACAGCAACAGCAAGAGTAGGTTTTGTTAACAGAATGCAGGGCCACCTAGCAGTCAGGAGCATGGAGGGACCACGTTGAGGATGTAGAACCAGAAAGGGAAGAGTTGTTTAGTGTATGATGGAGTCACAGGGGCAATGCAGCAACTGCTAGAGGTACTACCTGAGACTGAATGAGGAGAGACATTTCTGGCTTCTTTCCTTCCTATTTGTCCTCTGCACGCGTGTCTGCATGCTCAGTTGCATCCAACTTTTTTGGATTCCTTCCCCAGGCAAGAGTACAGTAGTGGGTTGCCATTTTCTTCTCCAGGGGAATCTTCCTGACCTAGGGATCAAACCCTCGTTTCTTGCATCTCCTGCGTTGGCAGGTGGATTCTTTACTAGTAGTGCTAGTGGGAAGCTCTCCAATTCCACTAGCGCCTCCAGTGGCTGACCCTACTGGGAGCCTAGTGGTTAGAATGGTTAGAGAGCCTGGGAAAAGTAATTCCCTTAAATACACAGCAGAACATGGAAAGGAAAGACAAACCGGTGCCCAGCACAGGTGTGAACCTAAAACCGAGCAAGCAGTATGTAGAAAAATGAAGTTAGACCCCTGTCTCACACTGTATACAAAAAGTAACTCAAATTTGGTCAGAGGTTTATGTGTCAAAGCTAAAACCATAAACTTCTTAAAAGAAACCTCAAGTATCAGTACTTGTAACTGTGGATGTCAGTGGTTTGTTAGATATGAGACCCAAAAGACAAGCAACCGAGGAAAAACTAGCGCTACTGGACCTGATCAAAATTAAAAACTTGTGGACTTTGAAGAACACTATTAAGAAAATGAAAAGATAACTAACAAATTGAGAGCAAATATTTCTGAATCGTATATCCGATAAGAGTCTAGAACCTAGAATAGACACAGAACTCATAACTCCACAACAAAGCAAGAGAAAAGGCAAAACAACTCAATTTAAAAATAGGCAACATATCTTGAGAGACGTTTCTCCAAAGAAGAAATGCAAATGGCCAATAAGCCCATGAAAAGAGGCTCAACATCATTAGTCATTAGGAAATGCAAATCCAGACCACAGTGAGATACTGCTTCACATCCAGTAGGATGACTTTAATAGAAAAGATGAACAATAACATCTTTTGGAGAAGATGTGGAGAGGTTAGAATGCTGATGATGGGAGTGTAAAACAGTGTAGCCACTGTGGAAAATAGCTTGGTAGTTTCTTTAAAGGTTAAACATAAAATTGCCATAAAACGCAGCAGTTATGTCCAGGAGAAAAGAAAGCGTACATTCACATAGAAATTGTACACATATCCGTAGTAGCATTATTTATAATAGTCAAGATGGGGAAAGTTCTTAAATGTCTACTGACTGCTGAATAAATACATAAATGTGGTATATCCATTCAGTGGAATATTAGTCAGTTATAAAAAGGAATGAAGCAATGATCCATGCTCAAGCATAGATGAACATTGAAAACATAATGCTAAGTGAAAGAAGCCAGGCACAAAAGACGACATCTTGTAAGCTTTGTTTATAAGAAATGTCCAGAATTCAGAAAGTATGTTAGACGTTGCCAGGGGCTGGAGGGAGGGGTAAAAGGAATGGCTGTCAATGAGTATGGTATTTCTTTATGGAGTGAGGAGAATATTCTAGAATTAGATAGTGGTGATCATGACACAGCCTTGTGAATAAACTAAACAGCTATTGAATTCTACACTTCAAATGGTGGATTTTATGTAATAGAATTTTATCTCAGTTTTTAATTAAATTAAAGTTTTTAAAAAATGAATGACTGACTTTCCTGGTTGTCCAGTGGTTAAGACTTTACTTTCTAATGCAGGGGGCGTGAGTTCAATCCCTGGCTGGGGAAGTAAGATCCCTCATGTCATGCAGAGCAGCCCAAAAAAAAACCACCACCACAACAACAACACAAAAGTTTGGAACTAGAAATATACTGGGGGAAAGGAGCTTTAGTACTTCAGTTTGTAAATTATTCTTGAAAGAAACCTGTGCTCATGCACTCTAGGAGGATAAATGAATATTCATAGCAGCACTAGGAACATTAGCAGTAAAAGGATAAACATAGAATATTTATGCCATAGAACTATCTACAGTGAAAATGAACAGACAACAACCACACACAATATGGGGCTTCGCAGGTGGTGCAGTGGTAAAGAATCCATCTGCCAGTGCAGGAGATGCAAGAGATGCGAGTTTGATCCCTGGGTTGGGAAGATCCCCCAGAGGAGGGAATGACAACCCACCCCAGTATTCTTGCATGAAAAATTCTATGGACAACAGAGTCTGAAGGGCTACAGTCCACGGGGTTGCAAAGAGTCACATGTGACTGAGCACAAAAAGGACATATAGATAAAACTCAGGAAACCAATATTGAACTAAAACAACAAATTGCTTAAGTATAAAGACAGAGGAGAATAATCATAGCCATGCTCTTCATAATAAGCAGAAAGAAAACTACTCAACCAACACCCACAGTAGAATGGATAAATTATATTTACTGACACAGTGAAATACTATGAGCAATGAGAATGAATTAAGTTCAATCTATATGTAACAAATAGGATTAATCTCATAAAAAATATTGAATGGGAAAAGAAGTGACAGAGTACATATTATATGTTTTTCTTTATAAAAAACTCAAAACCAGGCAAAACTAATCTACAAGATTAGAAGTTAGGATACTGGTTACCCCAGGCAGAAAGGATGGTAGTGTCTATAGGTCTTCTGGGGTGCTGATAACGCTCTGTTTCTCTATCTCAGTGAAGGTCAAATGGATATAATAACTTGCAGGAATTCTACAACCAGCACACACATGATGTGCACACTTTTTTGTATGTATATCACTTATCAAAATTAAGTTCAAAAAGAAAGCAGCAACCATCTACTAAAGAATTATTGTGATACTATTTATATGCAATTCAATAACACAAAATTAAATAATATATTGGAGAAACTAACATTTGATATAAAGAAAACAATAAATCCCAAATTCAAGCTTGTGGTTATCTCCAAAGTGGATCAGCGACCAGATCAGGGTTTCATAGGTATCAGTAAATAGTTTATTTCATATGCGGGGTGGTAGGTACACAACTCTTCATTGTATTGCTATTCTGTGTGTGCCATAATATTTTATAAAATCCTCTTTACACTACTTAATATTTAATAAAAGTTATTTTTAAAAATTCTATGGTCCTGAGTGCCAAAGTCTATAACTTAAAGCATGTATACTTCCCAGTTATTGGGTTGGGCTGCAGATTGGTTTGGAAAATCTGTCATTTTTTTTTCCTATCTTTAAATACTATTAGTTATTCTATTAGTTGATTCAGTACACTAGAAAAGGAAAGGTTTTAGTCAAATCCCACGTGAACCAGTTAACCCAGAAAAGTTAACTTATTAGTTTTCAAGTTTACAATTCAAAAGAACTGTATTCCCAAATTTTATTTGCAAAAGGATTCTGGGGGGTTGGGACCACTTTTTCTCATAAAACAATATTATAAATATTGGTCAAATTCTCATCTGGCCCAAGAAAGCCTATTTAACCTGCAGTATAACTAAATATAATACTGAATCTTATATTCTCCCATTGATCCTGTGGTAAATGAGGCTTAACTTTTGCCCGAGAAGTCAGGATGCTAGAACATAACCAGCTACTGCTTTAGCCCCAGTCTCTCTATCAACGATCCTTCTCCTGTAAGTATCTAGAGAACAACATTTTCATCCCATGTCAGGTCCCCTTATCGAGGCCGTAAGTGAAGAAGATTTCACTGAGGCAGCAAAGAGTGTGTCCTCCTCTATACAGCGCAGGCACTGTGGGAAATGACGTTGCATAAATAGAGCATGGTTATATTGTAGACTTCCTGGAAAGCTTCACAGAGCAGTTGAGGATTTATGAGATAGGTCGTTAGATGATCTAATAAAAATTAGCTGTCAGCTACTGAATACTTACCATGTACCATGATTTTTTCCCAAGTAGTGTACATGCAGAACCCATACACTCCTTACAACAACTTTATGAAATATGTAGATAATTCAACATCCTTATTTTTCAGATAAAGGAAACTGAGAGGCAGAGTGGTGTCAGATGACTGAGAGGCGGAGTGATAGTTCACCTGATGTCATATGACATCAGGTAAGTGTAAAGCCAGATGCAAACCCAAGCCATTGATTTGTAGCATCTGCCAATTTCTATAGTGTAAATATTTCCATCACAGTTGGCCTTAAGCTACAAACATGATGTTACCAACACTGGGCAGGAAAGAGATCTGCACAGTTGGCTCTAGCAAGATGAAATGATGCAAAGCCAGCTCCAGTGCAAAGTTGAACAATGATTTATCAGTGCTTATTGTCTACACGAAGTACTGTGCTAAAGCAAAACAATTGTTTAGGTTCCAATTCTTGCCTTTCTGGTAGTGATAGGATGAATGGAGAGACAATATTTACAGTAGTGAAATGCTGAATAGAACTTATATATGTAACTTTATAAAAGAAATGATAGTTCACATTTAATTATCAAATAAATAGTATAGATTAGAGGTAGAAAAAATAGCAGTGAACTCTATGGACCAGTAAGATTTTATGGAGAGTTAATATTAAATCATTGCAGAATTTGTGTGAATGAAGAGAAACGCTTTCTAAAGAGGGGTGTGGACATGAACAAAAAGCGCTAGTAAGTGAATCAATGTTTTTCGAAATCAGCTCAGTTCGCTAAATCAGACTACAAAAGGAAATTGTAGAACCTCTCAATGAAAATTTTTTCTGTGACCGGATCAGCTTCAACATTGATCCACCAAGAGGCAGGGGGATGAACTGGATGACCTTTTGAAATCTTTTCCAAGTTTGCTAGTTCTTATAGTTGTAACTCTTTAGCCTTCCTGATCTTAAAATACATTAATGAAGGAAGTATTTAAATCTAATCTTTCAAAATGCTATGTTCTGGTTCTGGAATGCAGAGAATCTTCCTCTGGCTAAAATATGAGGATTTATATTTTTTTATATAAAAATCCTTTCTTTCTATGCAGTGAATAATTAATCAAGTTGGTCTGTTATGTTGATTGTTTAGGGTGTTCTTTGGCAGGAATGATGCTAAAGCTGAAACTCCAGTACTTTGGTCACCTCATGTGAAGAGTTGACTCATTGGAAAAGACCCTGATGCTGAGAGGGATTGAGGGCAGGAAGAGAAGGAGATGACAGAGGATGAGATGGCTGGATGGCATCAGTGACTCGATGGACGTGAGTCTGAGTGAACTCCGGGAGTTGGTGATGGACAGGGAGGCCTGGCGTGCTGCGATTCATGGGGTCGCAAAGAGTCAGACACGACTGAGTGACTGAACTGAACTGAGCCTGTTGTTGACAGATATCCTAAGAAGTGGAAATTCTGTTCCATTGCATGGATATTTTAAAGAATGAATTAATAAATGTCAATTGATAGCCACACTATCAAAAAGAATGGATGATCTCTTAGAGAGCGAGAAGCAAAAAATATTCAGCATGCAGGCTGTTTTTCTAAACAAGGAGAAGGAGAGATACCACAGAAATGTGCAGAGGAGGCTGAGAGCCAGAGACTGAGGATGTGGATCTCTCAGAGTCGAAGACAATCTGAAGAAAGTGAAGCCTTTGCACTTGTATTTCTTTATGCTCAGAGCACTTTTCTCCAGGACATCTACATGGATCACTCCCTCATCCTTTGTTATTTTTTGGCCACACTGGGAAGCTTGTGGAAGCTCCTGGGATTGAACCCATACCCTCAGCAGTGAAGGATAGGAGACCTAACCCCTGGACCGCCAGGGAATTCCCTCTTTCATCTTTTTAGATGTCACTTCTCCGAGAGGCTTCCCCAGAACTGTATATATTAATAGCAATTCATCCCCCCACCCCTCACCTCACCAGCTGGCTCCCTTACATCCATTCTCCTGTGTTATTTTTATCCATTTCTCTCCTGACAGTTTCTTGGACAGCAAGGAGATCAAACCAGACAATCTTAAGGGAGATCAACCCTGAATATTCCCTGGAAGACTGATGCTTAAGCTGAAGCTCCAGTATTTTGGTCATCTGATGCAAACAGATGGCTCATTGGAAAAATCCCTGATGCTGGGAAAGATTGAGGACAGAAGGAGAAGAGGCCATCAGCGGAAGAGATGCCTGGATAGCATCACCGATACAATGAACATGAACTCGGGCAAGCTTCGGGAGACGGTGAGGGACAGGGTGGCCTGGTGTGCTGCAGTCTGTGGGGTCACAAAGAATAAGACACGACTGGGCAACTGAACAACAACAACTACTAGTTGAGCGTTTGGTATACCTGTTTATTTCCTTATAATCCATCTTCCCTCTTTCCCCAACTCAAATGTATAAATTAGAACATCAGCTCCATGAGAGTGTCTGTCTGTTTTGTTTACAGCTGAATCCACAGCATCTGTTACAGTGCCTGACACACAGTGGGCACCCAATAAATACTCATTTGAATACAAGTATTCAAATATGGATGATCAAATGTGGCAGAGATGTCACATCTCTGGTTCCTTGAATAGACTACGTCTCTAACACTGATCAGCTAGATGCAACACCTCTATTGACTATAAGGAAAATAAAAATTAATAAGTATGGAAGAAGACAGCTTGAGCCCACTGCCAGCCACTGAAGAAAAACTAAGAAGCTCTTCAATCCTATTTTTGTGTTAATGACACAGGTAGTGTAATGAACTTAGATCCATACTATAAATTTGTCATGATTATATCCTTTTGTTTTATAACCCTAAGAAGAAAAACGTCCTGTCGGTTCGTGGGCCTCTTTTTAAAATCTCATAGGTCCACCAAAATGTTTTACAGACATTGTGGTAGAGGTCCTTTTTAAAAAAAAAAAAACTACATTTATGCCTTTCCAAAAAAGACCCTTGGAGGGTTTCCTCTGTGGTGCTAGTGATAAAGAACCTGCCTGCCAATGCTAGAGACAGAGGAGACATGGGTTCGATCCCTGGGTCGGGAAGATCCCCTGGAGGAGGGCATGGCAACCCACTCCAGTATTCTTGCCTGGAGAATCCCACAGACAGAGGAGCCTGGCAGGCTACCATCCTTAGGGATGCAAAGAGTCGGGCATGACTGAAGTGACTTAGCAAAAAAGACTCCTAAGTTGATATATTTAAGTATTGATTTTTATATGCCAGATTTTTAAAACATGCTGTATATAACCGATTACTGTCTTTTGACATTTCCTGAGAAGGTTTATAATCCCTAAAATATTCACTGAGAAATATATAAAATGTTAGTGTGTATTAACTAACTTAGGTGAAGTCATTTCAGGGCTCTTTAACCTCTTTTGCATTCTTCTTTTAAAATTTGGTTTCAAATGACTGTTTCTGGAAGACATCCTGGTATTGACTGGTCTTTCATAATTCAGCTTGTGATACATGATTCTGGCAACTCCAAGATCAGTAAAGGCAATTTGCAAAACTTGCTGGTTGCTGAGGGAACAATTATTTTAAAATTCCCATTTGTATACAGATCAGTTAAGGAAGTAGCCAAGTTAAAAGAGGATAAGGGATGCTTAAATTGTTTTCACTTTAGCCAATACCTTGTATCACCTAGTTATTTCTCATAGTGCTTCAAAGTGTTGAGTTGGATATTTTTTGATGCTCCAGAAGTAACTAGCAGAACCCAAGACACTAGGACCTGAAGCTGAAGAAAAAGGGAAGTTGGGTATCCACATTACCACTGTTTGGACTGATAAGGATGTATGACATTTGTTTGTGCCAAGTGGGCGCTGTGGACAGTAACAGTGCTAGAACCATCCGGACAGTAGCTCATTGAAGACAGCTGTCACTAGTCTTGGAAATGGGAAAGGGAGAAGGAAAGCCCCGGAAGAGGTTGAGCTGCCACAGGAGAAACATATACTGGTTTTTGAATTCCTGTTGTTCATTAGCCAGAAAGGCAGGGACCCCCAACAGTCAGACACATAAACAGGCTCTGCCCTCTCATTATCCAGTTGTTCAATTACTGGTTCTAGTTTTTTAAAGCCCACATTATCCAATTCAGTTCTTAGGGCAATTCTATCAGGTAGGCATCAAGAAAAAAAAAAAATAATACCTCTTTTTCAGATTAGAAAACTTGGAAATAGATTCAGACAAGTTATGCAGTGAGTCTAGGTCACACAGTTAGTGAGAGAGTCAGGGCTTAAACCAACATTTTTAGGCTAATTTAATGTGTGTCCTTATTTAATGTTTTCAAGATCTCTTTTAGATAAGGGATTGTTAGATCTGTTTGAGAGTATATAAACATAGGGACTTCCCTGGAGGCCCAGTGGTTAGACTTTGCCTTCCAATGCAGGGGCTGAGGGTTCAATCCCTGGTTGAGGAGCTAAGATCCCGCATGCCTCATAACCAAAACACCAAATATAAAACAGAAGCAATATTGTAAGAAATTCAATAAAGACTTTAAAAATGGTCCACTTCAAAAAAAATTACACAGTGCTTTATATATATACATATTGTTGTTTTTTTCATTGTTCAGTTGATCTGTCGTGTCCTGCTCTTTGCGACTCCATGGACTGTAGCCCGCCAGCCTCCTCTGTCCATGGAATTCTCCAGGCAAGAATACTGGAGTGGGTACTGTTCTCTTTTCCAGGCGATCTTCATGACCCACGGATCAAAGCCAGGTCTCCTGCATGGTAGGCAGATGCTTTACCATCTGAGCCATCAGAGGAGACCACATATATATATATATATGGAGAGAGAGAGAGAGTATGTAAATATGTATAAGATGGTTCTTATTAAAGAATTCTTAAGGAGGTCACTGTTGAGGGGAAGATCTTAAGCAGTCTGGGTGAAAAGACAGTAAGAGTACGAACAGTAAGAGATAATTCAGCAAAGAAGGCTAAACTGCTTTCCATTAGAAATAAACAGAAAATTTTGGCAGGGTTTTCCCGCTGAAGAGATAGTCCAGAATCAAAGAGAGAGAGCAGGATGAATGGCTGAATGAGTTGGCAGGAGACTTAAGGGATTTTGTTTTGCCTAATATTTGATTATGAAAAAAAAATTTTTAATAGCAAAGTTGAAAGAATATTTATAGCAAACACCCATTTAATTACCCACCCATGCTCTATGTTCTATATTAATATTTTATTACATGTGTTTTATCACACATCTGTACTTCTATCATCTTTCTATCTCTCCAGCAGTTCATCTTCCTAAAAAAAAATAATAATTTCAAAGTAAATTGCAGACAGTACAGCCGCAGGCATTTTCAAAACAGGGATGTATTGTATTCAATTTTAAGTTATCTGTGTTGTAGCACTGTAATTCCTCATGTCTCCTTACCTTTAGTAAAGCTTACTCTACACAAAGAGGCCTTGTAAGAATGGTGTTTTCAGATAATAGAAGTTCAAAAAAGTGGCTGACTTCCAAGGGTAAATAGATGCAGAAACTGAGATAAAAGAATATACAGGACAAAGGGGAGGAGTCAAATTTGGTGGAATTGGGAAGTCAGAACTAGAGGTGAGCACGAGATTATCAACTTCCTGGACCGTGCAGACATTTTGGGGAGAGCATAAGTTCTGCACAAGGTGCAGGTAGGGATCAGAGTTGGGTTAAGGTTACAGATTAACTATAAATGCACATAAAGGATTTTACTGGGGTGATGAAATGTTCTAAAACTCAATTATGGTGGTAGTTGCACAACATGGTAAACTTACTTAAAACCATTGAATTATACAATAAAAATAAGTATACTTATGATATGCAAATTATGCCTCAATAAGATTTATTTTAAAATCCTAATCAAAATAAAAAAACGAAAACAAATTTTTTAAAACATTAAGAAAAATCCTAGATGAATATGTAATGATAATCTCAGATATTGTATTTATTAATATGGACTCTATTTTTTGTTTTATATAATATTTTAAAAATGTATTCAATAACATATAATAATTATATGTATTATTAAAGTTTATATTATCATATATGTAATTATGGAGTAAATTAGAATATGGGAGTTTCCTGTACTATGGCTTTATAATTACCCATCACTTGATCATATCTACTCAGCTTTAAACTCTTATCTTAATTTTAAAGCAATTATTGAATTAAGAAGTTATTTCATAAAGCAAATAATCTTTTTATAATTAATATAGTGGTTAAAAATTTCTTGGGTTAAATAGTGTGTGACTTTTGAAATGTTTACCTTTATAGGCTATAGTATAAAGAACCATAGAAACTGTTGCCCTTTTCATTGAATTTTTGTGACATTACCTTCTTGTCCAAAGGTTTTCTCTTATAGTCTTCCTTTACTCTCCAGCAAGCCTATGATTTAGGAAGAGTGAATATTACCCTCACTTTACAGTTGAGTAAATAGAGCTCAAGTGGATTGGGAGACTCAGCATTCAGGTTAAAAATTATATCTGAGCATAAAACAGTGTGTCTTTCTATCACCAGATACTATCAGATACTAATTTCTATCAGAGTGGTGGTTTCAACTGATAGAAATGAGGGCTCTAATGTTCATTGTTGGACTTCCCTGGTGCCTCAGTGGTAAAGAATCCACCTGCCAATGCAGGAGAGATGGGTTCCATCCCTGGGTGGGAAAGATCCTCTAGAGAAGGAAATGGCAACCCACTCCAGTATTCTTGCCTGGGAAATCCATGGAGAGATGGGCCTGGCTGGTATAATTCTTGGGGGTCCCAAAAGAGTTGGACATGGCTTAGTGATTAAACAACAACAGTAACATCAATTCATAGATTATTTCTATATATGAAATTGGAGTAGGCTTCCAGTCTCCAGTCTGACACATAAAGAGCTTGGAAGTTGTCACTCCCATCCTCACAAAAACAGAAAAAAGCTGAACATAATTGAAAATCAACAATTCTTCATAGATCCATCAGGCAAACCATGGCCTCAAACACTGGAGAGACAGATGGTTTAGCTTACCCACAAGATAAAATGTTTTACCAAAGCCTAATTGACCTGAGGGAGAGTGAAAGTGAAAGTCACTCAGTCATGTCCGACTTTTTGCAACCCCATGGACTATAGTCCATGAAATTCTTCAGGCAAGAATACTGGAGTAGGTACCCTTCCCCTTCTCCAGGGGATCTTCCAAACCCAGGAATTGAACCCAGGTCTCCCACATTGCGGGTGGATTCTTTACCAGCTTAGCCACCAGGGAAATCCTGAGGGAAAGAAAATACCTAATTCCAGCCTCCTCTGGCTATGTATCTGAAGGAAGGGACATACCCAATTCCAGATCTCTCTAGCCCTTCTAAGCTACTTAGTAGGGTGCTAGAGAAGACTCTTGAGAGTCCCTTGGACTGGAAGGGGATCAAACCAGTCAGTCCTAAAGGAAATCAACCCTGAATATTCATTGCATGGACTGATGCTGAAGTTGAAGCTCCAATACTTTGGCCACCTGATGCAAAGAGCTGACTCATTGAAAAAGACCCTGATGCTGGGAAGTACTGAAGGTAAGAGGAGAAGGGGACAACAGAGAATGTGATGCCTGGGTGGCATCGCTGACTCAACGAACAGAAGCTTAAGCAAACTCTAGGAGATGGTGAAGAACAGGGAAGCCTGGCATGCTGCAATCCATGGGGTTGCAAAGAGTCGGACACAACTGAGCGACTGAACAGCAGAAAGCTGGGGAGGAAAAGATGAATCCTCTGGGAGGTCGCAGCCTAGGGACACAGGCTCACTGAAAACCTGAAATGTAATCATAGGCTATAGGACCTCCTAGGTGGCTCAAGAGGTAAAGAAGCTGCTTTCCAGTGCAGGAGACATGGGTTCAATTTCTGAACCAGGAAGATCTCCTGGAGGAGGAAATGGCAATCCATTCGAGTATTCTTGCCCAGAGAATCCCATGGACAGAAGGAGTTGGACATGACTAAGCATACACAAACACACAGTCAAACAATCACAACTCAAAGAACTGCAAGCCTCAGACCTGCTGAAGAAGGCACCTCTTGGGGATCCAAAAATAAAGACCCTAGAGGAATTGTAGCCTCTGACACTACGGCTGCAGCACCAGTGAACACAGCCTAACTCCTAGCTAAACAGAAAACTTCATACACTGAATGCTCTTACTTTTACCCAATACATCATGTCCAGCTTTCAGCAGAAAATTCCAAGGAGCACTAAAAGGCTGAAAATTCAATCTGAAGAGATAAAACAAGGATCAGAACCAGACAAAGATATGGCATCTGGATATGATAAAGATATTTTTGGTATCATTAGAATGGGAATTTAAAATAACTATGATTAATACACTAAAGGCTATCATGGAAAAAGTGGACTACAATGTAAGCTCTGATAGTTAATGTAAGTTGGAAAATGGAAATGCTAAGAAAGATTGAAAAAGAATTGCTAGAAATTAAAAAAATTAGAAAACACTGCAATCAAAATGAAAACTGCCCTTAATAGGCTCAGCAAAGACAAAGAAAGATTTCAGTAAGCTTGAAAATATATCACTAGGAACTGAAAAACAAAGAGAAAAAAATAGACTGAAAAAATTAAGACAGAGTATCCAAGAACTGTGGGACAATGAGAAAAGGTATAACGTAACTGTGATGGGAATACCAGAAAAAGAAGGATCAAGGAAAGAGACTAAAGAAATACTTGAATAATAGCTGAGCAGTTTCCAAAATTAATGACAGACACCAACCACAGACCAACCACAGCAATCTCAGAGGACACCAAGCAGAAGAAATAGCGCCCCACCCCCAAACCTACACCACCTAGGCATATTGTAATCACAGTGCAGATAATCAAAGGGAAACTGGAGCATGGATCCAAAGTGTAAAGGATTTTTTGTTTTGTTTTTTCTAATTAATACGACAACTACTTGGTTTCCCTTCTTTTTCTTCTGACTTCCCCTCCACTGACCTAAAATCTCTCCTATCTGGAGAATATGGTAGACTTGTCGCAGGGGGCTGTACAGCCAAATTATTTCCCCCTTTAATAAGGAAATTATATTTAAATATAAACAACAAAAAATAAAATGCTCTATTAGCTTTAGCTCTCCAAATGAACTGCAGATTTCTTGAAGGCAGGGATTGTGGTGGTGGTTTAATGGTTAAGTCATGTAGCCTGCTAGGCTCCTCTGTCCATGGGATTCGACAGGCAAGAGTACTGGAGTGGGTTGCCATTTTCTTCTCCAGGGTATCTTCCTGACCCAGGGATCGAACCCAGGTCTCCTGCATTGCAGGCATATTCTTTACCACCTGAGCTATAGGGAAAGCCTAATAACATAATTCTGAATCCCTTAGTGTATGTGGGCTTCTGTGGTGGCTTAGACGGTAAAGAAGCTACTTGCGGCGCAGGAGAGCAGGGTTCAAATTCTGAGACCAGGGTTCAATCCCTGAATCCCTGAGTTCAATATCCATTATTCTCTGGAGAATTCCATGGACAGAAGAGCCTGGTAGGCTACAGTCCATGAAGTGGCAAGAGTCAGACACGACCGAGCAACTTTCACTAGATTGTGTGGTACTGTTTATCCTGTTGAAGCAAATGACTTGCTTGCTGTTTAACTGATTGGACTTATCTGTAAAAGCTTAACTATTAACTACACTGAGACCTGCAGGTTAGGACTGGAAGCTGGTGAAGACAAAAGCCTCTAATCAAGTGGATTAAGTAGTCTTAAAGTATTCTTTATATGTTTAAAAAGTAAAACTCATTGGTCCCATAGTATGCTCTACCTTTATGAAACCCCAAATGATTTGTTTACAAGTCCATTTCTCCTGTTAAGGGGTAAGTTCCTGTAGGACAGATATCACACCTTTCTTCCTCTTTAACTGTGAGAGAAACTTGAGTCATATTTGGTAAATAAAAAGCTGAGAGATAGCTGATCAGAGAAAAGAGAGTCTAAAGCCATTCTCTAGTAATAAAGCTGTGCATTTAGAAGAAGTGCCTAAATATTATATTAATATTTCAGAGGAATTTTGAAAGAGTTATTCCCAGAGAAGAGATATGCCTGCATCCTTTGCCCCACAAACCCAATCTTCTTAGGGAGCCTGGATTCCACTTCATCTACTCAATGGCTATCTCACAGGTTTCTAGCAGCTCCTTCTTTCTTTTTTTCCTAATCTAATGTCCTTTTCATGAGGGGGAGACCCAACAAAAAAAGAACCAAAACTCTTTCTACTTGCACCGTAACTATTTCCGTCTTCCATCTTGTTTCCTTTCTTTCTTTAATGGCTGAGCTTCTCAAATGTGAGATTGTTGAATACATTCACATTTCAATCCCACTGCACCATCAAGACTAGTTATGTGAAGGTTAAAGAATGTCTGAGTGAACTCAGAAGTCATTTCTCAGTGACTGAATAACATCCACTCTAAGTTCCTTGGGCTTTAAAATATTTTCATAAAGCAACTGATCCTTTTATGAAGTGAATAAGCACATGCTAATTTATCTGTTTCCTGAAGTTGTTCAGAAGGAAGGCAGGACTCCAGGTTGGGGTGCTGCCAAGGAGGGCTGTCTGAGCCTCTCACAGTAGAGTTGTGGAGTTTGGGGTTTGGTCCCAACCTTTACCAGGTAACATTATTCCTGTTTCCAAGCTGACTCACCCTGACTCAAATAAGACCAGCGTTAAAACTGAAATGCTGAGTTAACAATTTGTAGTGAGGAAATATAACTGTTGGTTGGAATGAACCATAGTATCAGCTTGATCCTATCAACTGAATCTCCAATACTTTGGCCATCTGATGGGAAGAGCTGACTCATTGGAAAAGACACTTAGGGAAAGATAGAAGGCAGGAGGAGAAGGGGATGACAGAGATTGAGATGGTTGGATGACATCACCAACTCAGTGGACATGAGTTTCAGCAGTGATGGTGAAGGACAAGAAAGCCTGGTATACTCCAGTCCATGGGGTCGCAAAGAGTTGAACACAACTGAGAGACTGAACGACAACAATCAGCTTGATCATAATATTATTTGGAACAATATCCAAAGATTGCTGATCAGCGTAAGAGGAGTTAGCTATCTAATTTGTTCCCTTGAATGATGTTAGGACTCTGAAAGCCTGACTCATTTCTCTTTTCCCATTCTCCTCCACCATATAAAAATATGCTGTGCCAATTTCTAATTCTGCTTTTTCTGTGCTTTGTAACTTACTAACCTATTTTCAGATCTAGTATTTTAGTCAGGTTACAATTAAGGCTTGTGTTGATCTATATCCCTTCTATGATCTGCTACTTGTTTATTGTACAAACTAACTTTCAGAGATTAGTCTTATCAGTACTTACAGAAACATCTCACTGTCATCTGCTCTGTGCACCTATAGATGGTACATATGGATTTCCACATATGATGTCATATTTCTTTTTAAAATGTTTTATTTATGTATGTATTTATTTTTGGCTGTGCTAGGTCTTCATTGGTGGAAGGGCTTTTCTCTAGCTCTGGTGAGTGGGTTTCTCATTGCAGTGGCTTTGCTTGTTGCTGAGCACTGGCTCCAGGGTGAGTGAGCTCAGTAGTTTCAGCTCCCAGGCTCTAGAGCACAGTCTCAATAGCTGTGGTGAATCGATTTAGTTGCCCCATGACACATGGTATCTTCCCGACCCAGGAATCAAACCTGCGTCTCTTGCATTGAGAGGCAGATTCTTTACCACTGAGCCACCAGGAGAGCCTCATATTTCTTAAAGCAAGGCACATCTGGATAAATCAGCCTGATCACCCACCTACCTACTTGGCTATAAAATAAGTTTTTAAGATTCTTCCAGACTGTGACTGTTGGCTTTCCCATTGTTTAAGGTATTCAAAAGAACATCTTTCCAGATCCCAAAAGTAGTTCTAAGTTAGGTTCCAAGTATTTGAGCAAAGGCAACACTGTTGGAACAATGGTAGTAGAAATGGACTGTATTTTTGGTATGTAGTATAAAAATTATAGTTATGAACATGTGTCCAATTATAGACAAACTATTGAATGAAGTACGACTGGCTAACTTCAAGTTTTATTAATATTAATTTACTATTTGTTCACTTATTTTGTAACCTATTAGCACTTCTTTTTGCAAAATAATCAGCTACAAGGGCCAAAAGTTTAAGAAAAATTTATGGAAGAATAACTTAAAATTGAGAAGATTCAACTTGTATGCTTTCTCCCCATCTACCATTAATTAGAATGGGATGATTATTGCAGGAGCATAATTGAGAACTGCTGCTATACAGTGAGTTACTGAATACTTTTGACTGAATTAAGAACAATTTTATTTCTAATATAAAAGTAGAAATTGAGTAGAGAAGCAAAAATGTTTAACAGAATTCTCTTGGTAAAACTTGAAATAAAATATTCTCTTGGTTCAGATTTTTTAATCATGTATGACATCCATTTCCAGAGAGAAACCAGCAGAGTTTTTAAATCTTGAAGGATATTGTTCTGAATAAATATATTATACTATGATATGAAAAATGTAACTAAAAAATGACTAGAATATGGTTGAGTAGCCTAGTTTTTGCTTTATCATTTGCTTTCTAGTTGGGGGAAGTCACAAGTTCTGTAGAAGTTATTTTCAAATATTAGGGAATCTCAAAATTGGGGTCATTGGATATGAACTGCCTCAAGTTCTTGTTCTTTTCTTCCAGTTAATCCTTTTCTATTTTAAGGTTCATCCCACTTCCTGGACTATTGATCAAAAACTTCCTGTTTAGAAACGGAGCTTGCAGCAGGGATTCAGGCTGTGGAGGTGAGAATGCACGGTGCAGAGGTTTGGGGAATGAGGAGGCATGGACGGACACATGAGTGATACCTTGCTGTCAAAGAGGCAGTCTTAAGGAGAATAACGAGATTTTCAACAAAGTAAAGAAAACTAAGAGATGCTCCTAATAGGCACTCATATACAAGCCAATCATTGGGATCCTCTAAGGCTATCAACTCTTATATCTGAGAAGTGTACCCCAATGCCAGCTCTAACTTAATCCCACAGGACTCCCCAACTACTTAAGCCAGTGTTTTCATTGCAGCAAAATTACATTTACGCAGCAGTGCCGAAAGAGAAAATAACCATAGAAATGGAAATTCAACTTAAGAACTGACACTTTGGCCCAATTCATCGACTACAAAACCAAAAGGACAGAAATTATTTCCAGATTCCCTCAGTGCTGAAAAGGAGATCAAACCCTGCGCCTTTGGAGTGGGAGCACTGCCTCCAAGACCCTAGACTACCAGAAAACTAACCCTAGGGAGTATCAAATAGTGAGAACTCACACAAAGGAAACCACTTGAATACAAGACTGGGCATCACCCAACCACCAGTAGCACCCTGTGCAGGATGCCTCATCTTAACAACAAACAAAACAAAAATACAAACCCAATCATCAGCAGGCAGGATTACCCCCTCACTCATCCTTGCCCATCAGAGGAAAAATAAACAAAAACAAAAACAACTCAGCACAAATCTCACTCCATACAAAGCTTACACAAACCACTGGACTATCCTTAGGAGGGGAGAAACCAGAAGGAACAAAGAATTCATCCTGAAGCTTGGGAAAAGGAGACCTCAAACACAATAAGTTAAAAAAATAATAATGAAAAGGCAGAGAAATACTATGCAAATGAAGGAACAAACTAGAAACACAGAAGTCCAAATAAATGAAGAGGAAATAGGCAAACTACCTGAAAAAGAATTCAGAATAATGATAATAGTAAAGATGATCAAAAACCTTGAAAACAGAAGGGAGAAAATGCAAGAATAAATTAATAAAGACCTAGAAGAATTAAAGAATAAACATACACAGACAACACAATTACTGAAATTAAAAATACTCTAGAAGGAATCAATTTCAGAATATCTGGAGCAAAAGAACAAATCAGTGAGCTGGAAGATAAAATGGTGGAAATAACTTCTGAACAGCAGTATAAAGTAAAAAGAATGCAAAGAACTGAGGGTAGTCTCAGAGACCTCTGGGACAATATCAAATGCTCCAACATTCTAATTATAGGGATTCCAGAAGATGGAAGAGAAAAAGAAAGGGTATGGGAAAATTTTTGAAGAGATTATAATTGAAAATTTCCCCAACATGGAAAAGGAAATAGTCAATCAAATCCAAGAGACACAAAGAGTCCCATACAAGATAAACCCAAGGAGAAATATGCCAAGACACATACTAATCGAACTAACAAAGACTAAACACAAAGAAAGAATATTAAAAGCAGCAAGGGGAAAAAGACAGACAACATGCATGGGAAATACTATATCTTTAACAGCTGATCTTTCAGCAGAAACTCTGCAGGTCAGAAGGGAATGGCAGGATATATTCAAAGTACTAAAAGGGAAAAATCTACAACCAAGATTACTGTACCCAGCAAGGATCTCAGTTAAAACTGATGGAGAAGTAAAAAGCTTTTTGACAAGCAAAAATTAAGAGAATTCAGTATGACCAAACAAGTTTTACAACAAATGTTAAAGAGATTTATATAGTCAAGAAATACAAGAGAAGAAAAAGATCTACAAAATCAACCTCATATAATTAAGAAAATGGCAATAGGAATATATATATCAATAATCACTTTAAATGTAAACAAATTAAATGTGCCAACCAAAAGACACAGACTGGCTGAATGGATTTTTTTAAAAAAGACCCATATATATGCTGTCTACAAGAAATCCACTTCAGACCTAAAGACACATATAGACTGAAAGTGAGAGGATGGAAAAATATATTCCATGCAAGTGGGAAGCAAAAGATAGCTGGAGTAGCAATCCTCATATCAGACAAAATAAACCTTAAAATAAAGATTACAAGAGATAAGGAAGGACACTACATAATGATCAAGGGATCGATTCAAGAGGAAAACATAACAATTGTAAATATCTATGTACCCAACATAGGAGCACCTCAATACATAAGACAAACAATAACAGACATTAAAGGTGAAATTGACAGTAACACAATAATAGTGGGAGACTTTAACACCCCACTCACACCAATGTCAAACAAAACAGAAAATTAATAAGGAAACACAAGTCTTAAATGATACAGTAGATGTATCTAATTAGATATCTCATTGATACCTTTGGGATATTCCATCCAAATGCAGAAGAATACACCTTCTTCTCAAGTGCACATGGAACATTCTCTAGGCTAGACCACATCTTGGGTCACAAATCAAACCTCAGTAAATTTAAGAAAATTGAATTTGTATCTCCAGCCACAATGCTATTAGACTAGATATCAATTACAAGAAAAAAACTGTAAAAACCACAAACACATGGAGATTAAACAATATGCTTCTAAATAACCAACAAGTTACTAAAAAAATCAAAAGGGAAATCAAAACATTTCTAGAAACAAATGACAATGAAAACATGACAACTCAAAACCTATGGCATGCCGCAAAAGCAGTTCTAAGAGGGAAGTTTATAGCAGTACAATCCTACCTCAAGAAACAAGAAAATCATCAAAGAGACAACCTAACTTTACACCTTAAACAACTGGAAAAAGAACAAAAACCCAAAATTAGAAGAAGGAAAGAAATCATAAAGATCTGAGCAGAAATAAATGACAAAGAAATGAAAGAAACAATAGTAAAGAAAATGAACAAAATTGACAAACCTTCAGCCAGACTCATCAAGAAAAAAAGAGAGAAGAGTCAAATCAACAAAATTAGAAATGAAAAAGAAGTTACCACAGACAATCCAGGAATACAAAGGATTATAAGAGACGACTATGAACAACTATATGCCAATAAAATGGATAACCTGGAAGAAATGGACAGATTCTTAGAAAAGTTCAATCTTCCAAGACTGAACCAGGAAGAAACAGAAATTATGAACAACCCAATTACAAGCACTGAAATTGAAGCTGTGATTAAAAAATCTCCCAAAATACAAAAGCCCAGGACCAGATGGCTTCACAGAAGAATTTTATCAAACATTCAGAGATGAGCTAATGCCTATCCTTCTAAAACTTTTTCAAAAAAATTGCAGAGGAAAGAACACTTCCAAACTCATTCTATGAGGCCACCATCACCCTGATACCAAAACCAGGCAAAGACAATACACAAAAAGAAAACTACAGGCCAATATCACTGATGAACATAGATGTAAAAATCCTCAACAAAATTTTAGCAAACAGAATTCAGCAACACATCATAAAGCTCATACACCATGATCAAGTTGGGTTTATTCCAGGAATGCAAGGATTCTTCAGTATATGCAAATCAATCAATGTGATATACCATATTTACAAATTGAAAGATAAAAACTATATGATAATCTCAATAGATGCAGAAAAACCCTTTGACAAAATTCAGCACCCATTTATGATTAAAACTCTCCAAAAAATGGGCATAGAAGGAACCTACCTCGATGTAGTAAAGACCGTATATGATAAGCCTACAGCAAACATTATTATCAATGGTGAAAAACAGAAACCATTCCTGTTAAGATCAGGAACAAGACAAAGGTTTCCACTTTCACCACTATTATTCAACATAGTTCTGAAAGTCCTGGCTACAGTAATCAGAGAAGAAAAAGAAATAAAAGGAATCCAGATTGGAAAAGAAGTAAAGTTCTCACCATCTGCAGATGACACGATACTGTACATAGAAAACCCTAAAGATAGTATCAGAAAATTACTAATCAATGAATTTAGCAAAGTTGCAGGATACAAAATCAATACACAGAAATCACTTGCATTTCTATATACTAACAATGAAAAATCAGAAAGAAATTAAGGAATCAATCCCATTCACCATTGCAACAAAAAGAATAAAATATTTTGGAATAAACTTATCTAAGGAGACAAAAGGACTGTACACAGAAAATTATAAGATACTAATGAAAGAAATCAAATATGACATAAACAGATGGAGAGATATTCCATGTTCCTGGGTAGGAAGAATCAATACTGTTAAAATGACTATCCTATCAAATGCAATCTATAGATTCAATGCAACTCCTATCACTACCAATGGCATTTTCACAGCCCATGGGGTTGCAAAGAGTCGGGCACAACTGAGGGCGAGCACAAATTATGAATCCTACCACTGTATTGGAGCTGCTTTGCCAAACGTCGTTTTGAATGGGCTAAATCCAACTAACTCGTTTTAGTACCGTTCATCTCTGAAACTCCCAGCTCTCCTGGTTTCCATAATACTGCTTCCTTAGTGTATTTCACGAGCTCTTCCTCTCCCTGTCCTACTGAATGTGGGTGTCTAGAATCCAGTCTTTGTTCTGTGCATACTCTTCTCGGCATTTCATTGTCTCTCTTGGCTTCAGTTGTGTCCACAGATCCTTTAGGAGAACATTTTCAGGCCAAAATGTTTTCAGGGCTTAATTCGACATCTACGTGACATGTGTGGAATGTGACATACTGTGTGCTACTGTTTCCCAATGGGCATCTACCCTCTTGAACTCCAGACTTTATTCTGGCTTCTATCTCCACCACTCTGTCTGAAGTGTCCAGTTGGCTATTGCTTTATAGCTACCTGCAATTTCGTATGATGACCTTAAACTTAACACGACTAACTTGCCTCTAGGTAACTTGAGGAAACTTGGAATCATCCTGTTTCTTGTGGCTTACCTCCATCCTGATATCTTACCAGTTAGTTATATTTTGGTTCTGTATATTCTACTTCCTTAGTATTTCTTCCATCCGTCATGTTCTATCATTTCCTAGTCCACTGACATAGCTCTAGCCCATATCATCTCTTTCTTGAATTAACTTCTTCCAATTTTTCACCCTTCCAATATTTCTTGCACATCACTGCCAACCTCCTAACAGGCAAATTTAATAATGTCATTAAGATACATATTTCCAAGTTTCCCCATTTTTTATTAGATAAAGTCCAAATTCCATAAAACAACGCCCAAGACTTTCTCTGATTTGTCCCCTCCCAAGATTCTGGCTCCCATTTTTACACACTGATCCCAGTGTGCTGGATGGCTTGCAATTCCCTCTAACACATTGGCTTTGCTTCTGTTACTCCCTTTGCCTAAATTACCCTTTTTCATTTTGTTCAATTATTATTCACTTTTCAAGGCTGGGTTTTTTGAGTCATCCATCTTCTTAACAGTAATAATGAAAAAGAAAACATATTAAGTGTTTATTATGTGCCAGTCACCTTGTGTACATTTTCAGGCAATCATCACAATTAAACTCTGAAGTTTATATCATTCTTAATACAAATTATTATACTAATAAGTGGCATATGTGTGCTCAGTTGCTTTAGTATTGCCTGACTCTTTGTGACCACATGGACTGTGGCTGGCCAGACTCCTCTGTCCATGGGATTCTCCAGACATGAATACTGAAGTGGGTTGCCATGCCCTCCTCCAGGGGATCTTCCCAACCCAGGGATTGAACCCCGGGTCTCCTGCAGGCAGATTCTTTACAGCTGAGCCAATGGGAAAGTTTAGCATTAGGATTAGGGTGGCATAGAAGCCCATATTTTTTGGGTTAATGAGTTTGTTTTAAGTATACTTTGGAAAGAGAATATAGCTTCTGCTGCATCCATGAAAGACTAAAAATAAAAGTAAAGTAACTTGATTAAATTTTTTGATATAAACCCCTGGTCACTGGGCTTCCCTGGTAGCTCAGATGGTAGAATCTGCCTGCAATGCAGGAGACCTGGGTTCTATCCCTGGGTCAGGAAGAGCCCCTAGAGAAGGAAATGGCCACACACCCCAGTATTCTTCTTTGGAGAATTCCATGGACAGAGGTGCCTGGTGGGCTACGGTCCACAGGGTGGCAGAAAGTTAGACACGGCTGAGCAGCTAACACTTTCACTTTTCATTCCTGGTCACTAGCAGTTGATCTGAGCATTCTTTAGTCAATACTGGTTTGCATCCAGCTTCAGAGGGTGAACTAGGAGCAGCAGGCTGCACTAGCTATACTGTGGTTTATTGCGCTCATGGTACAGATTAATTTTCCTCCCTCTTTCCACATTTCATAGAAAAATTAATGTATATGCATAATAGAAAATGGAGACAGTTACTCAAACAATTCCCTGAATTAGATCCAGTTTTACATCTAAATATCTTAATGAAAATACTTTGTCGAACTGAATGTTTCTGTATATTTGTCTCAACTGAATTCTCCACTTTATTTTCAGGTATGATAGACCCTCTCTCCTCATCCCCTGAAAAACAATTATTGTTTTCTTTTATTCCTTTATTCTGGCCATGCCATTTGCTTTCAGGATCTTGATTCTCTGACCAGGGATTGAACCTGTGACCCCTGCATTGGAAGCACAGAGCCCTAACCACTGGACTGCCAGGGAATTTTTCCTCACATCTTCTTAAAGCAAAAATAAAATATTCCTTGACATATATTAGACAGGTCTAGATGGGCTTCTATTGTGTGAGCAGGATTAGAAATTCAATTATTATTAAAAGAGGTACAAACTTTCCTTCACTTTCATGAGAACTTAGGATGGCAAAAATGCTAAAGATAATACAAACTCTGTACTTCATTACTCATTTATGCCTAGAATTGGATTCTTGATCTCGTACATACACGTACATACACGAGATATACTCTCTCCCCAGTCCTTTCCATCTCAGTTGATGGCAAAGTCATTTTTCCAGTGTTTCAGAACACTTGAGAGTCATTCATTGGTTCCTCTATGACCTCACATTATGTTGTTCTTCTTTCTGGGTCATTCTTCTTCAGTTAACATGGCCTTCTGGACATTCCTGCAACTTACCAACCCTGTTCCCACTTCAGGGCCTTCGCGTGCATTGTTCTTATGGTCTGGAATTCTCTTTCTTTAAACATCTACAGGTACCGCCTTCACTTTCTTCAAGTCATTATCCAAATAACACTTCCTTAGTGAGCCCTACCCTGCTAGTCCAATAAAAAAATCACAATTCTCTTATTCCTTCTGTGCTTTATTTCATTCTATAATCTCTTCTCTCTTGTATAATTTTTCCACCTCTAACGCTAATGGCCTTTTAATATACTATATAATTTGAGTATTCATTTCGCTTATTGTCCAACTCCTTCTAGAATGTGAGTTTGATGATGGCACAGAGTTTTGTTTTGTCCACTGCTATATGTGGCTCCTAGAATAGTGCCAAGCACACTATAGACCCATCATAAATAACTGCTGAGTAAATAAGATAATTAGCACCTATTACTAACTCTCAACAAATATACCCTATTTTCAAAGGTAGAAATGTAAAAGTTGTTTCCAATACAAGAGGTATTATATAGCAGATTCTATGGGAATGGAGCAACTTAAGTTTCTATAAGTCTAGAGAGGTCAGGGGCCCAATGAAACCCTGATATTTTCTGATTCTCTTCCCATCAGAATCTTGAAAACATGATCATTTTCTAGCAGCCAAGCACTAATTTTAAAAGAACCTGGAATGTTAAACCTGCAGTGAGAGTTTCCTAAGAGGAGGGATCATGATTACAGTTCTACTAGCTGCTTTTAGTATTTCTTCTCTCATCACTTTGCTACTCTTCCTACTTTGAAATATATGAATATAATTGGAAGGTTTGGGAAGCCAATTTGATTACACTATATTGTATATAGTGTAATCAATTGAATAATTATTGCTGCACCTCCTCCAGTGTTTCAATAAATTTGATTAATATATACCTTTCCCTGTTGGTCTTTTAAAATGCACATAGTTGAACATTCAAGTTGGCCTAAAGCAAGAGCCTGACAAAGTTACTTAATTTTTGGAAGCATAAATATGAAAGCTAAAATTATTCTGCAAACCTTTAAGATCCATCTTTTGGTCATGCCTATTTAAAAGAAGCACAGAATTTTAGGGCTACAAGATTGTATTTTACTTGGCTTGATTGCCTTATTTTACACTTATGAAAACTGAGCCCCCAAGATACAAAATGACTTTCCCAGGTACCATGGAACTGAATAACTGTTTTGGTCAGAACTTCTTTTAAGATTAAAACAAGGTAACTCTGAGACTGCCACTGAACACCTGTTCTTAGTATAAGGAAATTAATTGACTATAGCAACAATTACAATATGGAATTCTAAACAACATGCAGTCTTACCCAGTTTATTTCCATGGTGACTATATAAACACTAGAAAAGCAAATTAAGCAAAGGATAAAATAATTGATAAAATGATAAAGAAAAAGTCTCCACAAGCATCCTAATAAATAATTAAGAGTCATGGGTCACATAAGAGTTAAGAATTTGCAGCTCACCTGAAGTGAACTGTTCCATAGCATTCACAGGAGGAGAAGTCACTTTCTCACAGAGATGGTTCCATAGTATGCATGGCCTCTGCTATTATTTGGAGGATTAGGGCTTCTTTTCTTACCTAACCAATCTAGTCATCTTTTAAGATGCCAAGAAGTATTTCTGCTTAGATAGATACCCTTTCTGTTTGCATTAGTGAGTCTATAGTAAGGTTAATATGCCAGAGGAATGTAAAAATCTCCAGTAGCAATGCTGTTTTCCTTTAATGGCTTTGTTCAAGGGATGAAGACTTTTTTGTGGCGTGATGAAATGTTTGGTCTCCTGGTGTGTTTTCTCCACATGTTTGGAAATCACGTATTTTTCTGAAAGCTGGTAATCATCAACATCTTATCGGCACTGGTGTCATTCTTTTAGCTATGTTATAATGAAGATACTTTAGTAGTATTGATAACTGAGGATCTTAAACTGAATGAAAAGTATTTTTGACCCTTTGTGGACAGGGGTGCTCTCAAACTACAAACAAAATGATAGTTAAGTCGCATTATTAAAATGGATTTTAACAGATTCCAGGAGGTAGGAACATTAAGATAATTCATGTGACTTCAAAGGTAAGATCTTTGTGAACAGCATGTCACAATTTCCTAAGAGTGAAATTTTGAGCTCCCTCTACCAGAACCTTGTTTAACTGTTTCTTTTCTCCATGACACCTTTCCTATTGTGTGTGATCATATGTAGGTCAGATACCAGTGGATTGAGAGTAAAGTCTGGGTACTGTTCTGAAAACTGGATTAAATCTGGTCCCCATGTGATGCAGGTAAAACTTCTATGAAAATATCAGTATGGCAACACTGATGGAACAAAATTTTAATTGAAATGATCTTTGGGTTCTATTTCTGTAGATCTAATATTAGTATTTCTCTTTTCTATTTTCTTGCTAATGTACTTGAAAGGGTTTTTCAACAATTTTATAAACCAGTCTTCCTTCCTAAGAAATTATGACAATTTTCTGTTACTTTCCCTTAAAGTCTACACTTTGTGCACCAATGAACTGAGCCTTGATTTACACATTATGGTGAGCTTTTACATCCGAAACATATTTATTCTTTTGAAACTTTAATTATTTGGCAAGTATTTAAGTGTTGGGGAGGTTGAAGAGACCTAAACACGAAATTAACAGAGGACTCAACTATAATCCACAGAGGAAATAATCAAATAAGCTGCTATTTTAAACAATGTAAGCAAATAGGAGGAAGGAAGGGATTATTTCAGAACACAAATATTCACCGGCAAGAAATTAACCGAAGTAGTAACGCTTAAAAAACTGGAAGGTTAGTAGTTAAATCTTTGAAAAATAAGAAAAGCAACTCAAGTCACTCTTATGACTGTATTATTTAAAGAAATATATCTGTATCAATCCTGAGAGGACAGGATGTACGCTCAAAAGTGGGAGTCAAGATTTAAAAATAAGGAGGAGGCTAAAATTCTAAGGAAAAATAAATATAGGATCATGCATCAAGAAGCCTTGAAATAGCAAAAAGGTTTCAATCAAAACGTAGTCGTTAAATGTTAAAAAGAGGAGGGGGGGGGGGAATTGTCGCTGCGGGGTATCATCTTCCACTGCCTGTAAGGGAAGGATGGAGTGGTGATACGCGGGAGCCGGCGGAAGACCGGATGTTTCACTGTCCCAGAAAGGGCCCCCTGTCCTCACACCGGCACCGCGAGCGGTCCTCTGGGGAAGCAAGCCTTTCTGATCTTTCCATTTCCCTGCACCATCCTAAAAGCACAGTCCCGCTGGGACCCCGGTTCATCCCAATTCTGAAGGAAACCGTTAGAGAGGCCAATCTCTGCCCTGAAGTTGAAAATAAACTTCCTCCGTCCCTCGAAAACCCCAGCCCTCTCAGCTCATTCTTAAAGGAGTCCAAGTTTGGCCCTGAACACCCTCCAGTTCTGTTCATCCCAGCAGCCCTCGTCCTAAAAAGGCCACGGCGTGGCTCGGGGTCGCCCGCCCGCCAGCCAGGCGATCAAAGCACCACGGCCTTAGGGAAAGCGGCAGCAGGCGCGCGCCGCGAAGCCCCGCCCCCAGCGAGTGTGGCGGAAGTGGCTGGCTCGGGAAAGGGGACCGCGCGCCACCTGGCCGAGCGCGCATGCGCCAGCGCCCGCGCCGAGAGTGGTGGGGGCGATCGTAGCCCTCCCTCCTCCACCTCCGCCACCCCCGCCCCACAGTGAGAATCGGGCTCACGCCATCTTGCCCCCCCCCACCCCGACCACGTCCCCGCCGAACCACCCTTTCCCTTTCGACACTTTCAGCCCCCCACCCCGCCCTTTTCCAAGCGTGTCCCGGGCCGCCGCCGCAGAAACCGCACCATCTCTAACCCCACATTCTCCACGCGGGACGCGCAGCCGTGTCTACAAGTGTTCTTAGAGCAGAGGTTGTAGGGGGCATCGGGGGCGGGACGGGGGAGGACGGGGGAGAGGGCTGGGGTCGCGAGGGGCGCCGAGCCCACGTGTCTGGGCCCCGCCCCGGCCCCTGTCCCCGGGGGGCGGCCGCGGGGGGTCCCGGGCGTTCGCGCCGGAGGCCGGGGGTAGAGCCAAAGCAGCTTCTCCAGAGCAGCCGGCCCCGCGAGGCGCCCGGGTTCCCCCGCGGAGTGTGGAGTTGGCCTTGACTCCTCCCCGTTGGCGGGTGGGCGTGGGGCCAGGGGAGTTGGGCGGGCGAGTGAGAGCGGGTACCGCTGGGTGTGTTAAGCACCTTCCGGCTGTCATCTAGGCCGCGTTTAGGGGGAAAGAATTCTTAAAAGAGGAAATTGTTGCTTTATGGGCGAGGTGGAAGAAGAGTTAGGTAGTGTTAGAAGAAGTATAGCATCCTGGAAAAGGAAAAGATTGACTCCCTCCTCTCTGGGGTGAGCCCACATCTGTGATCCCTGGGGAAATTATTTAGCGTGTTTTTGGCTGGATGTTTTGGTCTGTCAAATGGGGGTAGTAGTAACCTAGCTCAGAAATGTGAAGATTAGATGAGATAATACAGGTTAAATGCTTATTGCAAGCTCTGAGCACTGATCAATTACCTGTTAATTACCTGCCATTTTTATCTCTGTTTTAAGGAATTCAGAATGACTGTGACCTGGCTAAGTGAAAAAATGAAACTGGTCTCGATTTATAGGGGGCAGTGGAATGTAATATGTGGCGCTCAGAGGCGTTCCTGGAAATGTGTTATTAATGTACAGGGGAATAAATGAGCTTAACTCCGTGAGATTATAAGACTTTAAGCTACCAATATTTCCTTGCAAAGAAATGATGATGGATTTATTTGGGAGGGGAAGATCTAGAGTCTTAGTGTATGTGAGGGACAGAACTTTGGAAATAGAATTAAATTCGTCTATGAAGATTTACTTGAAGACCAAATTGAGTACCGAACTCGTGGAATTTCTGGTGTATGTTTGAGAGAGGATGGATTTGACTGTTATGAATACATTTCCTGATAGTTACTATTTTGCAAAAATAAAGTGCCCTTTAGTGTGCTATTGCGCATTTCTTGTCTCTGGGAACATTCAAGAAAAGATCTAGAGCAGCCCTGTCCAGTGGAACTTCCTGTCGTTATGGAAATATTGTATAATCTCTGCTGTCCTAATATGGTACCCACTAGACACAAGTGGCTCTTAAGTACTTGAAGTATGGCTGGTGCACTTAGGAATTTAATTTTTAATTTTATTTAAATTAATTGATGTCGGGAAGATCCCCTGGAGAAGGAAATGGCAACCCACTGCAGTATTCTTCTCTGGAAAATCCCATGGACAGAGGAGTCTGGAAGGCTGCAGTCCATGGGGTTGCAAAAGAATCCAACAGGACCTAGCAACTAAGCAAACAATTAATTGAAATATAAATAGCGGCTTGTGGCTAGTGGCTGCCTTGTTGGACAGCATAGGTCTAGAATCCAGGCCTTGAGACCTTTTCCAATTCTTGATTTGGTTGAATTTTAAGTTGGAGAAGCCAGTTCTTAGAACATTTGTTGCCTTAGGGAATCATAATTACATTCAAATAATACCTTTCATTCAAATACTGTAGTTCAAAGCTTGGGTCTGTTAATACTTATTTACAGCTTGCAAATTAAAGCAAAGCATTCTTTTGACTCCTAGGTTGTACAGCTAATGCCAGATTCATCTGGAGATTAAGTGGAGTTTCCTTTAACCATTATTGTACTGTATTGTGACTGGGTGTCCACTATCTTTTATCACTTCAGTTAGTTTTCAGTGAAAACTTTTCAACTCTTTCATTCCTAAAGTTTTTTGTTTGAAAGATGGTGTTTTTCATTAACTTTTTATATAAGAAATAATTTGATAAATTATAATAGTAAACTTTGAGCATTGGGCCATTGCAATAGTTTTGTGGTTATTGGTATTCAAAACTCTTGAAGAGATAAGCCTGAAATTTGACAGTATTTTTCAAGGATTCTTTCTTTGAAATAATTTTTTTTTTTCAAGCAAATGTTTATAAAGTTAAGTTTTGAAGAAAACCTTAAAAAAACCCCCACTTTATTTATAGATAACACAGCCTCAACTATGGCCTGGTGTCTGTAGAGTGGTACCCTTCGTCTCAAGGCTGATGATTATCCTTAGATCTGGAACAAAAACTTGAAGCTCGTAAATAAAGCATATACAGAGAATACACCGTAACATACAAATCAAATGGATTGCTGTTATGTAGGGTGACTGTATACCCTGCCTTTTTGTGTCAGTCATGGTTTAGAGCCTGTTTGTCTCAGCATAATTATTAATAGGGATCCTGTCATTTAAAAAAATGTTCCAGTTGGGTCCACATAATAATATGGTCACCCTCCTTTTAAACTTGTTGAAATTTGGAGTATATGATTTTAGGAGGAGTAAATGTACTGTGGCTTCAGAAATGTACTCACTTTAAAGTAGTGACAGATATTGCTTATGTGCATGAATAACACATGAGCTGTCTAGAATAAGGCCAGCAAGTGATCTGTCTGCTTAAGCCACTGATCATTAAAAATTTCTACTTTTACCAGTATAATTGGCTAGCAATCTTGGATACTTTGATTGTTGGTTTTCTCTAAAAAAATATTTTGTTGTAAAATCTGCAAAGAAAGCTGGACCATGCCAGTCGAATCAGAACATTGAGTATTCTTGTTATACCTGTTTTACTTTATGGTGAAATTGAGCAATGAAATTAGAAATCTGCTTGCCGCATTAAAGACTAGTTTCACTTAAATAGTAAAGAATAATAATTCAATCTAATGCATTATTGTATTAATTGAATTTATAGTGTAGTGGATTAAAATACTTATATTGAGAGTCAAACACATTTGGTTTGCTTCCTCACTGCTGAGGGTTAAATGCAGTAACTGGTGTGATGTGTTGGGTGCAGGGCTGGGTGCAGCAAAGCACAGAAGTAAGTACTCAGCAAGTATTAGCTGCTCTAGCCTTAAGTTGATCGAGTAATGGATCTGGAGATGCATTTTGGATTAGTTTTAACTAATGTCAAAATCCAGGTATACACCTTTTCTGCCCTATGATTTCAGTTGAGGTGTTTAACTTTTCTGAGTCTCGATTTCCTCATCAGTAAAATAGAATTAGGGCTTCCCTGGTGGCTCAGACTGTAAAGTGTCTGCCTGCAATGCAGGAGACCCGGGTTCGATTCCTGGGTGGGGAAGATCCCCTGGAGAAGGAAATGGCAACCCACTCCAGCATTCTTGCCTGGAAAATCCCATGGACGGAGGAGCCTGATAGGCTACAGTCCATGGGGTCACAGAGAGTCAGACACGACTGAGCGAATTCACTTCAACCTTAACCTACCTCCTCACAGGATTACTGGAGGCTTCAGATGAGAACTGGGTAGATTGTTGTCTTGTCTTTCAGATGTTAATTTAACTGGTTTAGTCTCAACTGGTCTGCCTCCTACCTCCAGTAAAGACTGACCTTAAATCTGCAAAAACTGCATGTATTTTAATTTGTGAATCAGCACATACATAAGATCATTCTCTTTTACAAATAATACTGTAAGTCCCAGCAGTGGTGCTTAATTGATCTGTTTCCAGTATATTCCCTGCACAAAACAACTCTATACTAACTGCTAAGGGAAAAACCAGTGTTTTCATGGGCACTTCGTGTGTTCCAAACTAATGCTCTATCTTATTTATCCAAAGATGTCATTCCCACTTAATAGGTGGTACTGATGAGTCTTTACTTTCTGGAATGGATATGTAAGATTCTTTGTTTACACTGCTGCCTCTGATAATATCTGACTAATAGTGGATATTGAAGTTTAAGTTTATGAATATGAAAATAACATTCTGTCTGGCATATAGTATGTATTAGTTGCTGAAAAACTGTTGTGTTCCTTAAATTTTCACAGGGCAGTAAATATGTGAACTTTTAAAATTATAAAATATACAAATATACATTACTTAAAAAGCTTAAAGTATACTTTTGCTATTTCAAATGCTGTAGAGGTTTTTTGACTGAATCCTTTATGTTTCACTTTTTTTTTATATTAATTTGTTTCTGAATCTTTCAAAGACTACTCCTAAGCATAGTATTCTTTCTCTGAGGATATACATGTTTAATAGTAGTACTTTGGGATATGTTTTCAAGAAACTGTACTTTTGCTTGGGTTCATAATCATTGTCATCATCATGATGAACTAAGTATTTCTAGGTAGCAGGCACTGTCCTCAGTGCTTTGTGTACATTACTTGATGTCACCTATGAGAGGAGTATTTTTAATCTCCTTTTTAAAGATGAGGGAACTGAGGCAGGGAGGTGATGTGACTTGCCCAAGGTCACCTGGTAAGTGTTAGAGCTTGTATTTGAACTCCAGAGCCCAGCTTTTTACCTGCTAAACCGTGAGTTGGCATAGACAGATACTTCACAACAAAGTTCACTATGACAGACACATTGTGGAGGACTTGTGAGTTAATTATAACCAGCTTTTATTTGTGTGATCCTTGTGGGATAGTAGAAAGAACTCTGGACCAGAAGTCAGGGGACCTCAGTTTTAATCCCAGCTGTATCGCTAAATAGTGATGTGTCCTTGGGCAGTTCAAGAAACCCCTCTGGACTTCAGTATCCTCACCTGAAAAACGAGGGATTTGGATGAAATTAGTGATTTTCAAACTGTAGTTCTGAACCTCCGATGTCTTTGGTCCCCCCTCCCGACAGTCCATGGTGTTGCCAAGAGTCAGACTCGACTGAACAACTAACACTTTCACTTTTTTTTTTCATCTGCCAGTGTGCATAGTTATATTTTGCCCATTATAGTTATGGTTGTTTATCTGTTTGCCTAAGGTTTACTTTTAAGCAAAGAATTCCTGAACTTAATTTTTAAAGTTGTCAGTCTCTAAGAAAACTTAATGACACGTCCCTTGGTACTGCTTCTCAGTAATTCCTATTTTAGTGTGTTAAAACTAAGGCACTAAGGTAGAAGATGGGTGAACTTTTGTATGTATGTAGGTGGACTGGATATTGCGGGTTATTTAAGATCAGAGCGCTTTTCTGTGTGTTAGATTTGTGGCCTCTGCCCAGTGCTTTTGCTCTTAACCTTCTTTGTTAGTTGGGGGGGAATCATGCCTAATAGGAAGGTTTTGAACAAATGTGAGCTAATACAGGTGAAAGATCCTTTATAAATTCCGAAATGCTTATGCAAACTCATCTCTTTTTTACATGCCTCCAGAAAATGTCCCCCTCCTTTTTCTGTTTAGTCACGTTAAGTGTGTTTTTAACCACATGAGATATTTTATTGAATTGTTTGTACTTAATATGGACTTCTCATAAGATTTAATATTTTTAAAATGTGAGTCTGGACTGGAAGAGAATCTTGATGTTTAAGAGATCTCCTTTTTTGACATCCTTGTCAAATATACTTACTTCTTATTATTAGAAGTATAATTGATTCCAAATTTTTGCACATATCTGGAAAGCTAACCATTGTCACTCAATTGTGTATTATTTTATGTAGAAACAAGTGTTTTTGATATGGGAAAAGTGAGCTTGCCATTTTGTCAGGGTTTGGATGTCACATATTTTAGGATGATCTGACAGGCAGATTGGCTGTGCGTAAGAAACATTTTTGCAAAAATAAAAATTTTTTTGAATCTCTTTTAAGAGTTAATACTTAAGAAACTCAATATTTCTTAAGGAGAGTACTGTATATGAAAACATATGGGGAAAAAAAAAAAGAAAGCGCATGGAGTAGAAACCTACATTAATATGAAACTAAAGAAAAAATATAATAATAGAACTTCGCCTGTCTCTGACCAGTGTGACACAGCTTCTTTGTCAGTAGGTTAAAAAAAAATTGCTCAGGTAGCCAACTGAGATATATAAACGTAGTTTATAATCTGTCTAGAGGGAATTTTCATACTTTACAAGTGTTTTGATATTTTCAATTCAAGTGTATTTTTTGAGTGCTCATATGTTGTAGCCACTGTCTTCTTTACAATACTCCTCTGAGACAAATTATTCTTGACATATCAAGAAACTAAATGAGAGATTAGTTAACTTGTTACCAAGTTCTAGTATGTATTAACTTGAATTGGGGTGTGTGTAAATATATTGGAATTACTATTGTGTTATCCCCAACTAGACATAGAAGTTTTAAAATTTTGCACATTTTAATTTGCTTTTTAATTTTTTTATATTCTCAGTGATTGATAATTTGGTATTCTTTTTCACAGCAGGAGGAAATTTATATCATGATATAACTTGAGCTTTTTTTTTTTTTAAGCAATAAAGCTGAAATGTAGTGTGTAATAGTGTTGGTTTAACCATAATCTCTTCCTGCCTTTGGAGTTCTATGAAAATGAAAATGTTCTGATTATAACAGAACATTATTACTTTATATTATTTGGGATTATTACTTTATATTATGTGGGATGCTCAGATTATGAATGATTGAAATTGAGACTCTTAGATGCTCAGAATCAGTACAGAGGTCTGCTGAATTAATTGTTCTCAAGAGTGAAACAAAAAATTCTGCTATCTTTTAATAGATGGCTAGACTGATGGATTTCACAATCCAGAGTTTGACATTGTTTTGAGAGTGTTTTAACTAGTAATAAAGTTTTCAACTCTGAGGTATTTTAAGCTAAAGATGTTTCATGGTATTTCTTTGGTCATTTAGTCACTAAAAATATGAGCTATAAATAAAAACTGAGTAACAGTTTCATTACATTTTTGCTTAATTCACATTTGTGATGTATAACTTTACTACATTAAAAAATTTTTTTTGTCATGATATTTTCTAGGAAAAGGGGTATATCCTTAAATTCCATTATTTTTATTAAAATATACCAGTTTTTCTACTCTGGAACAGAATTTTACAGATGTGATATAATATTGGCTATTGGCTTAATGATCAGGTTTAAATATAAGTATTAATCAGTGATGAACTTATTCCTTGAGTTCACATTTAAACTGTGGCATGTTGAAATAATCTAGGTCTCCATCTGCACATCTGAATTCATTTTGTAAAATATGGCAAACAGCTGCATTTCAATTGAAAGCTAAAACAACTGTAGGACATTAACCCATTGAGAAGATTACAGTAGGTTTTCAGTTCCATGTTAACTATATTTATTAGAGAAAATTGACTTGAGTGCTTCTGCTTTTAACCGACATTTATTTTTTTTAATGTCTGGGAGATAGGAAATAAAGCATTGGAATGATAGGACTTTGATGTGTTAAAAAGTTAATGTCTAAAGAAGTTAATTATCTCTATCATCAAACAAAATGTGGGCACAGGAAATAATTTTAAAGATTCTAATGCACTATCAGCTCATTATGTCAAGAAAAATGTTATCCACCTGTTTGATTTAAGAATTAAATAACTTGACTGTGAAAGGATGATCATGGTTATAATAAACTAGAATTGGGACCTTTTCCCTCTTACTAATAAATACTCTTGATAGGAAACATTTGCAGTAGGGGCACAATCTAAGAAAGCTGGAGTTTTGCTATGAAGTTACTTTCTGAAATGTCTCCTCTTCAGAGAGTGTTAAAGCAAGGTGACTGGATTTGCAAAATGAAAATTACTCTGGCAGTATCTCAGGAGAGTCCCACAGAATGGCATGCCCTCAGATCTGACTTGAGTCAGCCTAAATCATAACTGCTTTTGGAGGGTGGGGTTAACACGTAATCTTTAACATCTTCTCCAGGATGTCATATCGCTTGTCAGTTTCTCTTGGGACAAGTGGAAACATTTTCTAGGTTCAGTAGGATAGCCAAGTTCCTCTTTTAATCAATGTGTCCTGATTCTGTAGGACTGTTCCTGGAAGTACTTGCTTTCCTGTCTTATTTTTCCCCAGTCTTGGACTGATGATAAAATAATTTTAAAAAAAAAACTGAGTTCCAAGTGGTGTTTCCTCTTTCTCTCTAATACTTGTAAAAAAAAAAAAAAAGTACTTATCCCCCCCTCCCCCCTCCCACCAGAAGTCTTTGTGAACAAACAGGACAAATTTAGGCTTAAAAAGATTGATGGTTTTTCATAGCATTAGCTTCTTTAGTTTAGAATTTTGGTTTTCAGGCTCAGTTTGAGTGAAACCTTTTTCTTTCTGTTTCTCTGCTCTTACATTCTCTGTCAAATGAATTTTGCCTGGCCCTTAGGCCCCTCAGATTAGAGAGGGGGTTATGTTGGCAGAGAGTTGGTCCTGCCACGGAATGATATTGGGATGTTCCATCTGGCTACCCAGCTATAATTAGGCTTGCCTTAAGTCTCTGTCCTTTTGCCTTATCAGAAGCTTCATATGTGGCCCATCTCAGACAGTAGTTTGTAGTAGTTAATTTTTTGAGCTTTCACTCATGGAAGTGAAAGTGAAGATTGCTCAGTCACATCTGACTCTTTGTGACCCCATGGACTATACAGTCCATGGAATTCTCCAGGCCAGAATACTGGAGTGGGTAGCCGTTCCCTTCTCTGCGGCATCTCCCCAGCCCAGGGATCGAACCCAGGTCTCTTGCATTGCAGGCAGATTCTTGACCTTCTGAACCACCAGGGAAGCCCACTCTCTTTCACTCCTGGGGCTCCGACTTTCCGTCTCAGCCATCAGTGAGTGACTGGTTCAGGCTTCCTTGATCAATTTTAGTCTCTGTTGCCCACCAAAGTGGTCAGGTTAGAGGATGTATTAAGAAATACATTTGACAGCAGTATGGAGAGTGAATTGAGATGCAAGAAAGAAGCTATAAATAGAACTCAACAAGAAAGGGAGGAGGTAGAAACATAAAGTAGAATTTATTTGACTTCTTAGCAAATTTTAGGGTGCAGGAGAAGGGATCAAAGATGACGACTTGAGATTTTGAGCCAGGCTGACTAGTAGCAGCACTGATGTCAGTGTGAAAACAGAACTTATTTTATAAGGAAACTGATGAATATTTGTTGAATTATATTGAGGTCTTCTAGTGAAAAGATTCAAGTTACTTAAACTTTGTGATGGTGAAGTAAGGATAATCTAAATTTGTCATATAAAAGTTCTTAGCACATCAAGAAAGGGAGAATTCTTGAGTTCTTTCTGTTTACAATAGTTAACATTGTATACTGACTGCTCAGAACTGTTCTGGATGCTTTGTTCATGTTAGTTCATTTAATCCTTACAACAACCCTGATAATTGTAATCCTTACAATTATCATTACCATTTTACAGATGAGGTAACTGAGGTATAAAGAAATGAAGGAACTTGCCCCAAGTGCTAGTGAAGTGGTGGAGCTAGGCTTCTAACCTTGGCGGTCTGACTCTTAACTCCTCGTTATTTTTATTATACTTAACATTTCCTAGTACTGCTTAATTTTATTATATATTTTAGATTTGTTAATTCTTCTTTAACTCTGCAAACTATTTTTTAAAGAAAGTCATAGTATTGAAAAATTTATATAAACATAAAATATTAACTAACATTTGTTGAGCACTTACTGTGTCCTTGAGATAAAAGCCAAGGCTTTTATCTACTTTTATTACTTAAATGTTATTTTCACTAATTCTTATTTATGGGACTGCCACATACAGTAAATAAAATGGTGTATATTAGGATTGGCATCTAATTTTTCCCATTATGCATCAGCTTAATTTTATTGGGAAAAGAAATCACATTTTAAATTGGTGAGTATTATTTAACCATAAGACTATAACATATCGCAATGCTAATTTCTGATCTACTATTCAGCTTTATTTCTATTATTTGTATTTTTGGCTGTGGTTCAAATGGGAAGTAGGTCATGTTTTGGTTTTGTAATTTTGTATCTTACAGCTGTGCAACTTTTTCTTTAAATAAAATGTTACTTGAAACCCCAATATATAAAATAGAAAGATCAGAGTTCTTGTGTTCAGGATGGACAGTGAGAGCTCACTGAAACTGGAAACTTACTGAAATATTGCCAGGGAATCTTAGGGCTCCCTGGAACACATTTTGAAAACCACTGAGCTCTATTAAAATACTTTAATGAGTATATTTCTCCCAATACTTACTGTAAAATATGTAATGAAAAGTTTTTCACACAAGCAATTTTTTGATACCATATTTGACTAAGCAGTTTTCTACCTTGCCTTTATTTGATTTTAATAAAGAACAAGTATGGATAAATCAGATTTTTACATAAGGCAAATCAGAATTTAAAAAATTTCTGTCGTTTTTGAAGTAATTTATAATTGCTTCCATTTTCTATGCATTTACTTATAGCTAAATACATTTTGTAAGCTGGGTTCTCTTTTTTATTTAGATGAATAATACTGCAGCCAGCCCCATGTCTGCTGCCCCTTCAAGCAGTGGAAGAAGCACAGGGAAGTCAATAAGCTTCACCGCAGAATTGCAGAGTATGATGTGAGTATGGCTGTATGTCTCACTTACTACTCTTTTAAGTTTGTTCATGTTGACAGGAGACAGCAGAAATACCAAGACTTATAAAAGTTAACTTGAAAATTTGTACTTAAGTAAAAAAATGAAATAGTCTGATAACATTTTAAATAGCCATGTATAGAGGGGGCAAATTGGTTAAAAATGCAACAGTGTTTGGTTCATCTTCATAAAAGAATGAATACTCATGTAGACATTTGTGCCCTAATTATTATCTACCCAGATTTGTATTATGGATGGTTTATGGTATTTTAGATTTAGAAAATTTTGACATTGAGTATATTCTTAGATAGTGGGGAATATTTTCACAGAGTTCTCAAGTTTTTCTCAAATGTCAGTCATCATAATTCCATGAGCCTCATTTGGTTTTCAGTTTTGATAATATTTCTGTGTTTCAGAACTGGAGAAAAAACTTGGGACATTTAAAAAACACATTATTTCTTTTTTCAGATATTGCGTATTCATTAAGATTTCTTTCCTAAGGCTCTTTTCAGCTTGATTTCTGGCTTCTTTCATTGAGACTGCATAACTTGATCTGATGAGAGGTAGCAGATTTATTAGAAATGTCTGCTGGCGCATATTAGCTTTTCTTTATTATTGGTTCAGGAGACAATTTTCTGCATATGGGGGACAGCACATTAGAGCTCTTCTTTTCCTGTGGCTACATTATTCATGACATACCCAGCAATTTTAAAAGAATGTTTCTGTTTAAGTGGGTGTATATTGATAGTCTTCATAGTGGATTAACTCCTGTGTGTGATGATTATCCTTCAGAAGAAAAATGAGTTTGAGCATGTATCTAATAGTTGCTTGGTAAACATACTTTAAACAGCATTGGAAACATTCAAGTCATAGGTTCTCAAACTTTGGTCTTGGGATCCTTTTAAACTCTCAGTTATTGAAGACCTTAAGCAGTGTTTGTCTATTATTATTTATTGCTTAGAGTTTAAAACTAATGAAAATGATTCATGTGAAAAACAGTAAGCCTATGACATGTTAACGAAAGTAATATATACCCTATAAAATAATTATATTGTAAAGCCAAAAATTGGTAACACATTTTGTTAGGTAAGATAAGACTAAATTAAATGTATTAATTTAGGAGTTGTAGGAAGTTAGGCTGTCTTTTAAATTATGGAAACTTGTAAGGGCTTATGCATGTATACACTTTGTGTATTTAAAGATTTTAGCTATAGTTTTGGGGCTTCCCTCATAGCTCAGTTGGTAAAGAATCTTCCTGCAATGTAGGAGACCCGGGTTCGATTCCTGGGTCAGGAAGATTCTCCTGGAGAAGGAAATGGCAACCCACTCCAGTATTCTTGCCTGGAAAATCCCATGGGCAGAGGAGCCTGGCAGACTACAGTCCATGGGGTCGCAAGAGTCAAACATGACTTAGTGACTAAACCAGTGACTAAACCATAGTAGCTTTATGCTAAAATTTTATGTTGTACTGTTAATTATGTTTAAAAACTACTAAACATGTTTTAGAATGTTTATAATATAAAGCAAGGAAATTCATTTTCCTGTAGAGCCAGTTCATTAATTTACTCTGTAATTTTAAAAACTTTTAATTTTGAAAATTTCAAACTCATAAAATCATTGGAATAGTATAGTGAACTCCATGCATCTATCCTCAGACTAACAGTAATTGTGTTTTGCCAGTCTTCTTTAACCTTTTTCCCTACTCCTCACTTTTTTAAAATGAAATTATTTTAAAGCAACTCTAAGCTATCATATTTCAAATTTGGTATTATTGATTAAAACAGTGTATTTATTTTTAGGTGAAAAAACATGCTTTATAGCTGAGGTCAGGAAACTATAGCCATAGACTGGCTGCTTGTTTTCAAAAATGAGATTTTATTGGACCACAGTCACAGACATTGTTTGTCTATTATCTGTTGCTTCTTTCATGCTTCGTGGCGGAGTTGAGTATTTGTGACAGACACCATATGGCCTGTAAAGCTGAAAATATTTACTCTGTGGCCCTTTACAGAAAGTTTGACGACCTCTGATCTGTAAAAACAGCTTTCTGTAAGAAGAAAGCCGTATTTCCTTTTGTCATTTATACTTAAAAGAGGTTCTACTTAGTGCATTGCATAGACTGTAGGCCGTTTAAGAAAACTGAGAAAAAAAGAAAATAAAAGCTAAATTCAGCACTTTCTTATTAAATACTTTTGCAAAGATCTTCCCAACTAATGTGCTTAAGCTGGATTCAGAATGCAAAAGTTATTGTTGGCCACAGCTTTGGAAGAAATGTACATTTTCCTTCTATTTCAGACCTCATAGAGAAGCTACTCCTAATAGTTACATTCATCATTTATAGTTTGAAGTTATTTTTTTCTTCTTATGAATTGCTTCATAGAACAGGAAAATGGGGCCAAGATTAGGGGAATCCTTTTTTAATTTACCAATATTTTCTGATAGCATAATGTTTTCAGGCTTTTGATTATATAAAATTAGAATCAATATGCATTTGATCCTTGCTTATGTGATTTTAAATAAGAAAATGAAGCCTTAAGTCTCTGTGTTTATTTCATGTTGTAGGAATTTGATTCTGTGAATCTTTACTTTTTTTCCTCTGCATTTTCACAGTTCTTATAAGCCAGTGTGTATTGTGTTGCTTCTTTTAATCCTCTCCAGCTACTGTCTTCCCCAACCATTCACCAGGAATGAGCTGTTTTTTCTTGACTGCATGACCTCTAAATAAGTAACAATATTGTAGTGTCATTTCCAGGGAATGGCTTCACTGAAAGGTGTTTAGTTGTCTGGCACAAATGGAATTGTCAGGATCTGCTATTAAATACAGAGCTGGCAGTTGGTCTGTCTTCCTATTAGAGGCTTGATAGGACTGACCATATTTTAGGTTTGGGTGAGAAATACTTTGAGTGCAGCATTCTCTAGAACATGCTTCTACAGATTTTAAACAAAAGTATTGGCAGTCAAACAGTTCCTGGGGGGTTGGACAGCAGCTTTACCTTACCTATGCTTGTAACTTAACACTTGCTCTTTGCTCCTTATCACAGCTTTTTGAATAATACATTCTAGAAAGGGTTCAGAGGCTTTTCATTTAAAGTTATTGAACTCAAGTAGCCTGTAAATTAGAAAGTAAAATCTTTTCAACCCATATTGCAGGTATTTTGAATGACTTATTAAATAAATTAATTTAAACACACTTCAAGGAATCTTCATTTTTTCTTCCTTATTTTAATCTCATAAATTTCTTTGCTTGGTTATATTGTACTCTTGCAGGTTTATAGGCCTGGTGATAATGTCAGGTTTCATTGCTTGGTAGCATTTAGTAATTCTCATGTGACCAAATTAAAGAAAAAAGGATTTTGTTTGCATGCTACTTATATTTTCTAAGAACTCTTCCAAGTGAAATTTCATCCTTATCTAAACTCCACAGGGTGAAAAAAGTCTTTTCTAAATCAGAGTTTTCTTTATAGACAATGAAATTCACTCTTTTACTTGTACTATTCTGCAAATTTTGCATTTTGTTTTAAAAAAGCAACATTATTGAGCCCTTGTATGGCAAAACCTGAATGCCTTCGAGATAGTGTAGCAATAGAAAGGGTTGTGGAGGTGAATGAATGTCACATGATAGGATGTGAAAAATTCCATGGTAATACAAAGTGGGGAGTGATGATCTGAGTGTAGTCTTCCTGACTTTAGGTCTGTACTCCTGACTGCTTTCTGGAACATCCGTTAAGTATTCTGTTAGTAGCTCAAACTTAGCGTGTCCAAAAATAAACGAGTAGTTTTCTCAGTAAGATTTGCTTCTTCTCTTGGGAATTTTGGGATAAATAGCAATAACCATATATACATTGCTACACTAGAGTAAGGGCGCAGTTGTGTATGTGGAATGGTATCATTTGGCTATTATATAACATTAAGAAATGAGTTGGGAAAGAATGTGTTCCTCGTTCTATCCATACCTTAATCTGCCTATCAAGGGATCTAACATATAAATATATGAATTGATAATTGATATGTATTAAACATATCAATTTTGGAGAGGGAAATGGCAACCCACTCCAGTACTCTTGCCTGGAGAATCCCAGGGACGGAGGAGCTTGGTGGGCTGCCGTCTATGGGGTCACAGAGTCGGACACGACTGAAGCGACTTAGCAGCAGTAGCAGTAGCAGCATGTGTTAAACGGCCACAGGGTTCCTTCAAACACTGAGTTTCCCTGGTGTATTTAAGTTTTTCAGGAGGCTGGAGCAAAGAAATTCTTACTCGTGATAAGTGGTAACATTAATACTATTAATATTACAGTTTCAGAGATGCTTTAATAAGGCCAATGATAATAGCAAATGCTGCTGTGTGTACCAGGCATTCTCCTGAGCACTTCCACATACCATTTCATTTACTTCTCACACAACCCTTTGAGGACAAGTGTTGTTCCCTTTTATAGATGAGGAAACTTGAGACACAGGTGTTTGTAACACCGAAAATTGCCATTGTAGCAAGTGGTAAAACCTTGGTTTGAAACAGGAAGTCTAACTCTAGAGTCCATGCTCTTAACAAATTACGCTAAACTACATTTCAACTAATAAAACTTATTTTGATTTACAAAATTTAGTTTACAAATGAACTTTTACCAACTTATGTGTGACTAGTGTGGTATAAGAAAGAAATAATGGGAAAGGTGAGTAATTGGTTACTGTTATTTGTGATGAGGTCTAATTCTTATAATAAATATTGGATTAATTTGTATTTTCATATTATAGCATTTGTTTCAATTTGTTTCAATTTCTTATGTCTAACCACCAGATCTTTTTAAGCAAGGCCATATCAGAACCAATAAAAAGTATAATTTTTCATAGAAACTTAATACTTATGTACTCCTTACTGGATGCTTATATGTGTGATATTTCATAATTTTGAATTTAAACATGGCCATAGTGTTGAGTAGTTAAATATCTGTCCTACTTTTGTATTTTGTCACTATTAAATGATTTATTTTAATTCTTGATATTTAAATTTCATTAAAGTAAACGCATAACTTATCTTTGTACTTTCTGTGAAATTCATCAGTTTGGAATGCTTTAAGATATACACTAGTTTATAAATATAAGAATAATGAATATTTTCAAATTGTAACCTAAAATTGGTCATAATCTTTCCTGAAAGTGAGAAAATGTGCAAAAATTGATTGAGAACATAAAAGCACTGTGAAGCTGAAGGTGGTTTATACTTTTTTTCCTTTTAGAAATGAAATAAGGTAATGGTTAAATTGCTCAATCCAATTGAGTTAAGTACTTGCACTGAAAAAGCATATCATTTTATAAATGTAACAAAATACAGTTTTGAATTTGTATTTAAATATCATCAATTATTTCATGAAAAGAAGATAGCTAGGCCTTTTATTTTAAGATACATAATTACTAGAGGGAAAAAATTCTGTTCAGTCTTAGAAATTAATTCTTGAAATTCAGGGAGATAAGAGTCATTTAATAATTCTGTGATGAAAATCCTCGGGCCTGTGGGGAAGAATTCATGGATTTGTCATTCTGAGACTGTAGTACTGTGTGAGTGCAGTTACTAATGCTGGTCAGTGGGAACACCTGTTCTGAACTATTTTGATGGCAGCTGCTGCTGCTGCTGCTAAGTCACTTCAGTCGTGTCCAACTCTGTGTGACTCCATAGACGGCAGCCCACCAGGCTCCGCCGTCCCTGGGATTCTCCAGGCAAGAACACTGGAGTGGGTTGCCATTTCCTTCTCCAGTGCATGAAAGTGAAAAGTGAAAGGGAAGTAGCTCAGTCATGTCCGACTCTTCACGACCCTGTGGACCCGTAGCCTACCAGGCTTCTCTGTCCATGGGATTTTCCATGCAAGAGTACTGGAGTGGGGTGCCATTGCCTTCTCTGTTGATGGCAGCACCAGGACCTAACTGATTGATGGTTATTTATTGACTTGCTTACCTTTCATGTTAATATTCATACATTCTACTGTGCTCTTGAGTGCTTCCCTCAAGAGTTATGTAGTATACGGCTTTTGTGTAGTAGTAGCTGAAAACTTCTGAATTCTGAAATACTGCTTTCAGACAAGGCATTGTAGACTTGTATCTACCTTATACAGTTTATATAAAAATTAAGTGAGGTACTGAGTCAGAGCACATGAAAAACACTGGCCCATGTTTATTGTTCCTGGCACATGAGAAACAATTTCCTGTTAGTACTTATCATCACTGTACTTAAAAGAATGATTATCATCAACCTGTTGATTTAGGAAGTTTATAAAAATTTTTCAGGTGTAGGGAGAAAGGTTTGCAGTTTTATGGAGAAAATTTTTATAATTATATAGAAAAAATTAATTTGTCTATATTATATAGCATGCTGTCCAGGAGAACTTTCTGTAGTGATGGAAATTTCTGTTTCTGTACTCGCCAGTAGATAGCCGCTAACCACAGGTACCTTTTGAGTACATTAACTGAGCAAGACGACTGAGCTACAGAATTCAGAGCAAGTGAATTCTGCTCTTTGTTTTAATTAGTTTAAATTTAAATAATTACATGTAGTAAATGGCTCCCATTTTGGACAATACAGAAGAAATATGGAAAATAAATACATGAAATACTTCTTTTCTAGTATGCTTATATTTTTGTTGAAATTGGAAAAATACATTTTACATGTTACATTATTTTGTTTTGTATTTATTCTTAACGCTGACATCCATTAACTTTTTACTCCTCCCTTTTTTGGGTTGTCATTGTCTAACAGTTTTTCAGTGATTTGGGGATGTTAATTTTTGGTTACTTTGACAGGTCAGATTTGATGAGGAGGTTTAATATTACTTTCGTGTTCTGTTTTGTAGGCAGTCTGGATAATACTGAATATTAAAAATGTTCTTCTGTGAATTTACTTAATATATTTATATTTAGTCTTTCTGAAAATCCTGTGATTATTGGTGATTATTGTTCTGAGTATATTATATTGCACTTAATTGTCATGCCAGTTGTGTAACTGAGTGTGTAACAGCATTGTGAGTTTTGGGTGCTTGTTTTCATGTACCTGGATTTGCAAGACTTTTGGTTAGGTATATAAAATTGAGCAGTATGTCGCATAGCATTCTGTCAGTTCATTATTTTTATTTTAAATATGCTGAGATTTTGAAAACTTATTTTTAAGTGTATGAAGGTCAAAATTAATCGTTGAAAAAGATACTCAATAAAAATGGATTTGTAAATGCTGAAAATATATTAGAGAGTGGTTACTAATTTTGGGTAGGAAATTAAAATTTTTTTACCTATGATTATGTATTTCCTCCTTACAAGAAATTCTGTTGATACAGAATTTAAACAACTCATTATATGATATCTAGTATGTTTTTAATCCTCTTTTATTGGACCATTTGGTTATTTCCAATTTTTATACCGCTATTGAAAATGATGTAATGGAAGCTTAATATCTTATATAAAAGTCTTAGAAGAAGATTTTTTTCTGAGTCTAAAAGCTTTTTTGATAATAATTTCTTAATTTATCCTCCAGGGAAACTGGACTTTTTACATGTCTACCAACAGTTATGAGAGTACCCCTCTCCATCTCTGACATTTTCACAGTAAAAACATTGTGCTTTTCTTTTAACTATTTTACATAATAACTTTCCTTTGACTACTGAGTTTGGAATTATTTTGGCCATTTGTATTTCTTCATTTGTGGGTGTCTGTTCACAATCTGAGCACAGTTTTACTGACTTCTCATTTTTCCTCCCATTGTTTATTATTATGGGCTTTTAATATATTGAAGACATAAAGCCATTATTGATCATAATATAGAAGTCTCCCCACAGCCCCCCATACCCTTCATCTTTTGGTTTCCATCAGGTTTATTTCTTTTTAATCTGTTTGTTTTCATTTTCAGTGTGGTTAGATCTGCCTTTATTTTATTACTTCACTTTGACAGAAAGTCTTACCCACAACTTTTGTACAAATCATCATGTACTTTTCATGTTTCAGGCTTTTAGTTTCTACAGCTTAATATTTAATCCATAATTTTGTCGTACAGTGCCAGGGAGGGTTCTGAGTCAAAACAGTTTTTACTTTAAGTTCTCTTGCCAGTGGTCTCACCACCACAAATATATAAACCTCCCTTTTCTCTCAGAATTGAAATGCTACCTTTATCAGATAATGAGTTATTATTTTTGCGTTTTCTGCTTTGTCTATCGAATTGCCTCTTCTTTTGCCAGCACTACATTACTTTAGTTATCATAGCCTCTCAACATGTTTTAATGTTTGGTATTACAGTTCAGGGTCACTTGCATAACTTCTCTTTTTAAAATGTTTCTTGTCTCTTTTCCTATTTTTATTCTTCCAGATGAATTTTAAGGGATCATTTTATCAAGTTCCAAAGCAAATTCTAAGTGCAAATTTTAAGCAGTTTCGTTTTTCTTTTCTTTTTATGCTTTCTGCTGTATACTCAAATTTCAGACATTGGTCTGTGTGATTTATTTTAAAGTCGATTAATGAAATAATTTTACTTTTAGAAATTTTATCTGAAACAACGCTGGGTAGAAACTGACTACCGAGTGACTTGGTTAACTATTGTGCCATTAGAGATGCTGAAGAACTGTTTCCTTTAGTGTTGGTTTTACTTGCGTGAATGTAGAATTGTGCTGTGTCTGCAGTGTGTAACAATCAGCCAGACTGTCGCCTCGATTTTCAGTTGTACAATTATTGTCTTGGGTGAAGAGCATGATTGGAAACAAAAGACTAGCTTACAACTGTATTCTATTAGAATTAAAAACCAAGGCATCTATGCCATATATATCATAGAGAATAAATATATTTAGTATATTTATTTTATAAATATATGAGGTAATCCAAGTGATAAAATGGATTTTATTTTGACCATTTTAATGAAAATATTTCTATACTAAGGTTATTATAGCATGTTTATGATTATGTACAGATGGAATACCAGGTACAATTTGAACTTTTTTTTTAAACTGAAATTTCATTATAAAATATATCAGGTGTTACAGTCCACTTGGACCATTGTGATGCCCTAGGATACCATTGAGGCATAAAGTGTAGTTTGCTCCTGTGATCGACAGTCCTACTTTGATCTGCTATTTGAATTTATAATTTTGGGGGGTTGAGTTTTACGGTTTTTCTCTCGTTTGCATCAGCTAATTTTGCTGCTGTTGTGTTGTACTCTGGCAGGGTTTCACCTTGCCACCCACTTGAATGCTGCTTCTGGCTACTATGGACTAGAAATTAAATTTATCAGATTTGTGTCTAAAATAAGTCATACTCTAGGAAAACCTGATACATGTTCTCTTCTGAGAAAAGTCACTTGATCTTTGGTGTGTAAACTTAGTTATCAATTTTGAGAGTTGGTATACTTCTTACTTTTGGTTTTTGGTTGTATTTTAGTAGCTGAAATTGTTCAGGTAGCAGGTCAGAGTTTATTTGCAAGTCCTTTGTTGGGACCAAATCTGTTTTCATAATGAAACAATGTTAGGGATGTTAGATTGCTGGGTTAGTTCAATATGCATAACTTTTTTAACACATAAAAGTAGTGTGAAGTCATATTTTCAGCTATGCATAATTATCATTCATACCATTTTGAAGAAGCAGGCAGGGCCAGTGACTGGAGTTGGCATGGAAGGGATGGGGAGGTAGGGAAGCTTGAGAGTGTTAAAGGTTTGTAATGGCAGCAGTGGAGTTAGGGAGAGAAAGCTCATCAGGAATATGCTTAGTGTTGCCTAAGTTGTCAAGGGCTCTGACAAGTTGTTGTTGTTCTCTTGCTATGTCGTGTCCAACACTTTGTGGTCCCACGGACTGCAGCACTCCAGGCTTCCCTGCCCACTATTTCCCTGAGTTTGCTCAAGCTCATGCCCATTGAATCATAGAAGGGCTCTAACAGCAAGGTTGTATACTTTTCTGTGATGGTGCTCAACTACTGGGCATAGGACTGGAAAAGAAAGGTGATTGGGTTGATTTAGGAATTAAAAACAGAAGAATATTGAAATTCAAGGTGTTAGAGGGTCTAATCACTGAGCCTAGGCTAGTGGGGTGGGATGGAATAGAAAGGAATGAAGTCGATTAATTTGTTCAACAATGGGAGAAGGGTTTGGAAAGTTTAATGAAATCTAAAAGTCAGAAAAGTATGAGATTGAGAGAACTGGAGGAATAGGAAATACAATAAAATGGAAAATATCAGCTTGGACAGCTCATCCCCCAAGAAGACATCACTGGCTGTCCAATCTTGTTAATTCCTTTCTGTGTGCCATGGCACCTTGTATTAATAGTATACTCTTTAAAGAAGTCCTTACGTTAGTGTATTCCAGGGATCTGTTTACTTGCCTGTTTCTTTGCCCACTGTAAGTTTCATGAAGCCAGAGCTTGTTTTAACTTTCCTATTTTACAGTACCTGGTACATGTTAGGTACCTAATAGGTGCTGAATTTAATAGAATGAATAGGAAATTGTGTTCAGGGTGGGACATTATAATTTAGGAGGACAATCTCCATGGGTCTTGGAGATTATAACTTGATAAGTTTATTATTTATGTCCCTCATCCCTTGTCTGTTTTGCTTTCTTACTAACTTTAGAGCTGAAGTTATATTATTCCCTTTATTCTCTTCCGACATTAACTTGAGTTTCTTCTTCACCTTCATTGCATGAAAAACACTTTTTTTGTGTGTGTGTGTAGCATTCTATATTTTGAGTGTCTGATTTGCTTGAAACCTCTGCTGCATCCTTAGAAAATTGTGGCTATGTGTCACATCTGGTTTGATGAAAGAAGGATGATGTTGTGGAGTCATAAAAATTTGAGTAAGTACCATGAGTTCTATTTCTTATATCGCTGAGAATTTTATTTGTAAAACTCAAACATACACATCTCTCAAGATTTCTTTTGTGGCTTGAACCGGATTGTATAAATTATTTACAGAGAAGATAGATAGGTGTTCAGTACAGATCTCTATATAACATGTCTATACTTTTTACATCTAGTTTGACTTTGTAGGTTTATGGATAGAATTGAACCTCAGCATATTTTTGTAGGATCGCTTATCTGCCTTTATTCAGGAAGAAGGGAATCTGGCTAGTATCCATTACTTAGACTGAGTGGAAGATCTGAGAGTCTTTTTTTACTTAGAGTCTTTTTTTATTTACTCCTGAAGAAACTGGAGAACAGTGAGGTGAGGTGATTTGCCCTAGACTGTGTAGTAAGTTGGTTTGGTGTTCAAGGGCTATATACCTGGTCTTCTGAATATCAGTCCAGTTTACTTTCCCAGAGCCTGTCTGCTATAAATTCGAGTTAAGTTGACTATTCTTCACTTGTTCTTCATTTTTTAAACCACCAGCACTGACTCAGTTCTTTGTTTTACTTGTTTATTTGAGATGACACTACAATATTGGACCCACTTTAAAGTGAGGAGTGAGGCATATACTTGAAGTGTTTATATTGATTTAGAGCATAACTTCTCCATGTGCCTTAATTCCTATGATCATTTATTATAAACTGCTTTGAAAGTATAAAGGCTTCATTCATTTAGACACTACTGAGATGTCTGAATTTCCTGATTAGAACCTGACATTCAGTTGACAAAAAACTATCCTTAAAATTTTTTGTTGCTTTCATGTTTTATAAGTATCCTTTAAAAGACACAGTGACCTAATTATAACCACATTTCAGCAGCCAGACATGATTTTTTACAAATTATTCTTTGGTTTGAAGTTAGTTTTTTTTTTTCTCCTTTCAACTCCCAACATTTAGTCTAAAGAGGTGCCTGCCACTCAGTGTAACCAGTATGAGAACTGTTCCTTGTTGTCTTTTATAAGGTAAGTAGCCTGAGCCAGACTGTAAACCAGTCCCCTGCTTTCTTCATTGAGATAGTTTTCTTGTGATACTGGCAAAATTAAATGATGTGCACAGAAATGTACATTCTGGTGCAAACTCTTGGTCTCCTTGTGGACTCCTAATAAGCAGTTCTGTCACTTATAGGAAGAACTCATTTGATATAAAGGATTATTGAATGCTGATGCTTTTCATTTATTCATTCAGCAAATTTGTTTTGAGTGTCTATTTCCTGGCAGACTTCTAGGGGCTGAGGATATAGCAGTGAATAAAGCAACAGCAATAACCCCCACCCCCACCCCTCACCCCCAATCTCTTGGAGTTTATGTTCTAGTTCTGTTAGAAATACCATTGTTATTTCTTTTTTTTCTCAGAAGTTCTGTTGTTTTTGTATTAAAACTGTATTTTTTCAGTTTACAGTCTTATGTACTTGAACCTGTGACTTAGTTCTATGTATGTTTACATATTGCTGGTAATCCTACTATGAAAAAATTCTTAATCAACTTAATTTTTTATTTGATTCTCCTGAGCTTTCTAGGAAGAGAATTGTATTGTCTGCAAATAAGGGTTTAAGACGGGCTTCCGTGATGGCTCAGTGGTAAAGAATCTGCCTGCAGTGCAGGAGATGCAGGACACGTGGGTTCTGTCCTTGGGCTGGGAAGATCCCTTGAAGGAGGAAATGGCAACCATCGCTTGTATTCTTGCCTGGGAAATCCCATGGACAGAGGAGCCTGGTGGGCTACAGTCCATGGGGTCACAAGAGAGTTGGACATGACTGAGCAACTGAGCATGCACTCACGGGTTTAAGTCAGAACTTCCAAAACATCAATAATTAAGAGCGAGGATAATGGATCTTTTATTCCTGATTTTAATAGAAATGTTTTTCTTGTTCACTGGTAAGCATAATGTTGACTTTTGGTTTAAAATGGTTTAAATCACTTTGAGGAAGTAGTTTTATATTTCTGAATTTAAAAAAGAAAATGAAAGGGCATTGAGTTTTATCAGATGTCAGAAAGGTTATCTTTGAGATGATTGTATGCCTTTTTCACATTTGACCTACTAATATGTTATGTTAGCAAGTTTTCTATCATTAAACCATGTTTATAATCTTGTTATGGAAGTTTATTATCATTAATTATATCTCTAAAATAAAGATTAATCTAGAACCCACTTGAAGCTTTGGCTTCATTGTGTCTGTCTTTACATATAGAAGTAATACTGTAGAATAATCACATTTTTTGCTTAGCTCATTGTCTCTTTCCTGTGACTTACAAAACCTTTGACAACAGTTTGTATTTTTTGTCACCTTCTGACTTTATTTGAATTTAGTGGTTCTGAAGGAAGAATCTTTTTAGGAGGAGATATAGAGGGAGTTACTTTCTAATAAAAGAGAACAGGTACATCATGAATTGACTATGCAACTTATGTGGATAGAACAGTGTATTAAGCAGTCTTTCTTTGATTACCTGTTTTATATTTCTGACACATGTCCTGTTTCTCAGATTTTAGAGATTATACTCCAATTAGAATTTTAATCATGAACTATAAAGCCTAGCAAATTAGCTTGATGAAACTCAGTGAAACAGTCTACTGCTTACGAAGACTAGCTCTTCTAATGTGGTGACTCTCAAGCGTCAGTGTGCATTAGAGTCACCTCAAAGCCTTGCTTAGCTATAAGGCTGCTGGGCTTCACTTCCAGGCTTTTGATTTCAGTGAATCTAGAGTGAGCCCAATGATTTGCCTTTCTGGTAAATTCTGAGGCGATACCGGTATGGATGGTCTGGAAACCACACTTTGAGAGACAGCACACTCTCTCTCAGTGCTCTCTGACTTACAGTGAATAGTTGATTTAATCATAGTTCTAGCAGGTGAGGACTAAAAGAAAACTCTATGTGTAAACTAAAAGCCAGCCACTTTTCTTAACCCTTATTTTAGTAGACTGAATAATGGAAGATAAAGGATAAAATGTAGAGGGTTACTGTGATTCTGTCATTGTGATTAAGTGTAGAGATAGACTGAAATCCTAGTGATAGGATGTTCTTTTCTTTCCTACCTGTAGTTGTGCAGAAGTACTAAACTCAAATGTAGATCCCCCATCCATATTACAATCAATAATATTTCTAATCAAGATCCCACTGATTATATAGAGACATAATTTTATGATATCAGTGGGAAGATTACAAATTTGAACATTTTTATTCATAACTTAGTTTATAATTTACTAAATACATATGGTATGCTATGCATGGTGGATTCATTTGCATAAATAAGTAAATTTTGACAATTATTAAAGAAAATGCACAGGTCAGTCTGAAATTGTGAAATGTGGGAACTTAATTCAGGGAAAGCCTCTCTAAGGAAGTTCATATAAGCTGCACCCTGAAGGACTGGCAGAAGTTTGGGCTCCACAAAGATTATAGAAAGAGGAAATATTACTATCATTACTAAATCACTTATAGGTATTATACACTCATATCTTTCCATGTATTATTTCATTTACTAGCCCTGTTAGTTGGATATTTTTCCCAAGTTTCAGATGAAGAAACTGAGGATCAAAGAAGTTAAATAACTTTGCCACAGTTTCCCAATTATTATGTGGTGGAGCTGGGATTTCATTAGGTCTTTCTGATTCTACAGCCAGACTCTTAACTACCATGTTACATTAGGGAGACTTGAGGATATTTTCTAAATTACCAGATTACATGAGCTACTTTCCTATTTTATGTTTTCTCATTTTGCACCAGGGCCCTGCTGTTTCTATGAATTAGATTAGAGTAGGACATTTACAGACACATACGTTCAGATATGCATATGTATAAGGTGTTCGTATTTCTATAGCTTACTCTCATTGTAAAGATAACACTTTTGAGAGATTTTGAAATCTTTAGAAGAAAAAAAGGAAATAATATTATTCAGAGAACCATTTTGACAATTTTGTTCTGTTTGATTATTTCAGCATTTAGGCATCTGTAATTTTTTAAAAAAATTGTAATCATACTTTGTATACAAAATTACTTACTGATAAATAGACCTACAATGTTCAAGTGAGATCTGTATCTGTTTTTGGAATGCTAGTAATTTTATAATAGTTTCATTTCATAATATATTGACTTTAGACTTCATGTAAGTAGTGAGAAGGAAGGGGTTTTACATATTTCATGAAGTCACATTAAAAGCATTTTGTTAGAGTCATCTTTGGGAGTCAAATTTGGTAAATCATTCTTTAACCTTGTTGCTCTGATGGAGTGAAGTTTTTATAAGAGAGACTTATAATCTAATTGCTGATCTGTTTTTTTTCAATTTTAAGGAACAAGATGAAATCTTGACTTTTAGTTTATCCTTGAGAGTATTATGCTAATAGTGTCCCTGTTTTTTTTTACACTATTACTTTTCATTTATTGATTTTTATACATTGTATGAAATTTCTTGGGTGTGTTTTGTGAATACGGAAAAATCATTTAGATTTCAGCCGTATATTTAAATGACAATCCCACAGGCTTATGTTTCTTTTTGTTTGACTTTTTTTTTTTGTTTTTAGCTTGTATATACCCCTTGGTTTTTGTGGACAGACCCCCAAGGATGCCAGAAGAGTTTAAAAATATGTGGACTTAAGCCTTGCCACATTTTATGTTTATTAACCAATTTTAAAAAATATTAAAGGTCAGATTTTGTTTTATTGAACTTAACATCTTGCCTTTAGTGATATATGCCTATTCCTTTTGGGTTCATTATATGTCATGGTGATTTGTGTTGAGGTATTTCTTTTGTGTGCATCTACCTCCAAAAGATTTTAAATACAATTGCAGAACCTTACATTTATAACTTGAGAAAGGAGGAAACACATTTAAAAAAGAAAATCGGGACATCATTCCACAACAGTCATACATAAATCAGTGAGATAAAATTCATTAAAAAACATGATAATTGTTCACTATAGTTTAATGTAGTATAACTCTTATTTCTAAGCTCTTAGATGTAAATTGAGTTTAGGTATTAGCTAGATATTGTATTAGCCACACATGAGCCTTAAAAATCTTAGCTTCTTTCCTTGATAGCAAATATTTTATTGAAAAGTCTCTAGTTTTAAATACATAAAATACTGCTTTTTTTCTTTTCTAGACTTCAAAGTTATTTGTGAGGTATTTTCCTTTTTTATATAGTATTTATATATATTTTATGCAGCATTTACAGTATTTATATAGTATTATTCTATTTATGTAGTATTTTATATATTTTCTGTTCTTATTATCAAATCCCTCTTCCAAGTCTTTTTGTGTTTTGTTAAGACAACTTTTCATTTGCTCACCTATTCCACTTACCCATTAATTCACTCATTAAGTCATCCACATACTCATGAATTCACTCCAGAAATGGTTATTTAATTCCTTTTGTATAACAGACATTTGGGTACATGATATGGAAGGAAAGTGTGGGGAGGAAACAGAATGGGGATTTTTCTGCACTGATGTGTGTGTTTGGTACGAAGTGTGACTTTGATGTGTCTTATCTCTTGTCGTCACATGAGATAGGTTTTCCATTTTACAGAAGAGGTTCAGAGAGGTTCAGGGTTTGCATAGAGAACAGAGCTCTGATTTGATCCCAGGACTATCTGATCTTACACAGTGTTGCCTTCCTACACGGGAGATGGTGAATAAATTGAGTACACTCCTGGTCTTCACAGAGGCTATGGTTTGGTGTGCCGTGGTCTCTGTGCTTTGCGAAGATGTCTGCAGAGTGTGAGGTTTAGCTATCTTCTTAGTCTTTCTCCCTTGCAACCAGAAAAGCACCTTTAAAAAGCCCATTTTCCTTACTAGGCCTTCTCATACCATCTTATGTGAAAAATGGACTTTACAGCTGAAAAAAAAAGCTTCACGGTCACTGGTCAAGAAGAATTGTATGTTTACATGTATGTGTAAGTAGAGAAACAGTCTCATAGACAGAAACAGGTAATGATAGAAGATGAGTATGTGAAAAATGACAGGTATACTAGAGTTTGGGAATACAGAGGTAGGTTAAGGGGATTTTCAATTTGGAGTTTGTTAAAATAATGTCATCTGTGCTCTGTCATCAAGGATGGCTAATGTTTGGCATTGTGGAAATCTGGAGGGAGGCTGGCAATGAGGATAGGTAGAGAACACTATGAGTAAGGAAAAAAGCATGATGAACTAGCATTGTAATAGTATAATTGAGTGGTAATGACAGTGATTGAAGAATAGGACATGATTTTAAGTGATAATGCAGAGGCTAGATTGTAGGTATTGAGGGCTGATGGAATTAGTGCATTAGATACCAAAGTAATTTCAGGGTTTCTATTCTGGAGGAATTAGAAACTGATGGTGCCAGCTGGCAAGTTTGAGTGTTGAGTTTTATCATTTGTACCTTAGCTGATCCCAAAACAATTAGAAGAGTTTGTCATAATTGTTTATAATAGAATAGAAAAAACGAAAATCAAGATTAAACCTAAACGGAGAAGAGATGCAAAATTAGTACCGGTGGTATAAATGCAGTGAGATATGTATAATAAAGTCCCTCTCTGTTTGCTGAGTTGGGGCAAAAGTTTTACTGTTAAGCTTCCTAGAAAATAGGAAAGCATAATGTTAGTGTACTATACCGTCTCAAAAGAAACTAGATTCACAGTCCATGGTATAACTCATAGCAGTTATTTGGAGTTTAACATTTATTGGTATTGAGACCTGAGAGAATTTTCTTCCTTGGAAGCCTGTGGGGACACTTACTTTATTATGTAGTCGACAATATTCTTAACTGGATACCGGCAGTAAATATAATATCAAGTATCCAGTTGATTCTTCATAACATCTTTGACGTCCAGCTAAGGAAAACAGCGCTATTAAGTAAAAGCGTATTTATTTATTTTTAAAGAGGCTAATGGAAAGTCTGATCTCAAGATGAGTTGTTTCAAATTGTGCTTTCTGGAACTGTAGGTGTTTCATCACGGACCTCCAGGTTCCTGTTCCCTTATTCCCACTTTAGTCAGGGTAGCTCTGGCTTTATTTGTCTCATAGATGGGGTTTGCATTTTAAAATCTGATGTTGGAACAGAGAGGTCCATAGCTTAAAGAAGTTTGAAACTACTGACTTAGAGCCGTGATATCTAAAGTAGAGTTCAGGGAAAAAATATTAAGTGACTTCTGTTTATATGTTTTTTCATGTCTTGAATTTTCTCTTTTTGTGACTAATTTATAAGGTAAATAAAAGGTTATATGTATATTATTTATAAACAAATGTACAATGGTAGTCATTTCATGTATATTTTATTGATGGTTGTATTGTAAAAGGGAAAAGACCCACTGAGCTAGGGGAATGTATAGATAGAGTAACTTTGAGATAATTTTTAATGAATATTGTATCACAAAATTTAGTCTTCAAAACTGCTTGGTTTGCTGAAAGTTTTAAAGTGTAATTCTTTGGTTAAAAAACAGCAACAACAACAACAAAAAATCTGGCCAACCTGGAAGCCCTCATACGTCCTCTATTGCCATTTAAAGGCACAAGCATTTCTTTTTTTTTTTTTTTTTTTTGGCATATTCAGGTTTGACCTTATCTTTTTTTAATAGTACTAAATTATAGTGACTTCATATGATATTCTTGAGATATTTATTTGAGCTTTGACATATTTATCTCATTAACATCTCAAAACATCCATGGAGGGCAGGGCAGGTAAGATGGATTTTTCCTCTTATTTCGCAGATGGGTAAACTAGGGCATGAGGAGGTGGTTAGTTTTCTTAAAGCCATGCAGGAGAGTAGAATGCTTTAGAATTAAGTTCTTCCGCCTGTTTGTCTTTTTCATTACTTTTTCTACTTCTTATCACTGCCCTCTGTTAGTGCCTTCTTAAAACAGCTCTAGGGCTGCAGAAGGAAAAACTCAAAAGATAGATGTCAGGATTCAGTAGAAATGAGCATAGTTAGATGAAAGTTAGGAAGAAGAAATTGAATTTTAAATGGAAGGATAAACCTTCAGGCATGGAATGGTGAAAAAGCTTGTACAGATTCCTATTGTTTATTAGTGGCTCCCTAAAGACCAGGATTGAGAAGGATTGTGGTTATGCAGAGTCTCAGTGGGAAAAAAATGCCTTCTACCATAATGTCTGCCGAACAGCCTTCTGCTAGCCAGGAAGTACTGTTAAAAATAATCTTCTCTCCAGAATGTAATAAATATGGCAGACAGAGAATTTGGAAAAGCCATAGAGAGTTTGGAAAAGCCATATACAGTTCAGTGTGATAAGTGATGAAACTGAAACTCTGAAAAACTGCTTTGTTTTACATCATTATGACCCTGTAAGTAGATTTTACATTTGCGGCTTAGTCCTTTAAAAATCCTATCATACTAGAAAAATTGGGGGTGAGGTTGAAAGCTTGGGGAAAAAACAGGAAAACTGAACCCTGTAAAGAAATCAAAAGGAAAAATTTATTGAGACTATGTCCTGTGACTATAATTAGTCTTTCACTATGAATTTGTAATATCCTGGCTGGGTTATCATGCTTTGTATTTTTAAGTTTGTTTTCTCTGTGGGGCTACCTATTAGATATTCAGGTGTGCTGAAGAAGTAGATACCGATCATGAGGAACATTTTAATATACTGCCCTCTTATTAACATCGATCAGTTTGATTCGGATTCTATTAGGTTCAGTGGAGATGTTCTGAGACTCCTAAGAATGAAACCTGCTTTAGAGAATAGTACATGGCAACTGCTAAACTACCCTGCTTACAAACAGTCCCTTATACTTCAAATTTAAAAATTCTCAACTTCCACTTGTTTTACTGTCTCCCTTGTCTAGCTCATCACATTCTTCATTTCTTAAGTGAGCTTCCTTTCTCCACCCACGCGGTATATTCCTCTTGTTGTCCTTAAGGCCAGTTCATCTTTCATCTGCAGTTTTCTTCTCTCTAATTCTTTCTAGCCAAGAGTAAAATGCCGAATCTTACACAACTTCCTTATCTGAAAAGTTGACATGCTTTTGTTCTTAATTTTTAATGGATTTTAAATTTGTGGTAAGCATATCTCTTTGTGGGCTCTATCACTATTGATGTCCCGAGCCTAAGTGTTGCCACTTTAGGAAATTTATGTACACGTATGGACCTTCCACTGGAAGCTTGAAATCTGAGCCAGTGGTCATGTGGATATGAATGAAAAGAGAATTCAGATAGGAGAATGAAAAGAAATAAATAGTACCTGAATGGGCAACTAAGGGCATGTCATTTCTAAGGGTGGAGAGTAAGAGTAAGTATGTAGGTAAGGGGAAATTGAGTCTGAGTCCCTGAGGGAGTTCTCAACTGTGTAAGACGTAAAAGAGTTGAAAATTGTATTCGAAGTGGCCTAAGACATCCTTCAGAGGAGATGCATTTCTAGGAACTCTGTAAGAGTCTGACTGCTGTTAGTGTGCCACTGGATCTAGGAGATGGCCCAGACCTCGCAGACATCCTTCTTCATGTCTGCTTCCCACTGCCTTTCATTTCTCTAAATTGAGGAACTTGAATTGCTATTTCATCTGACAGGTTTTCACATATTCAGTTGTCTTCTGTATCGCCTGTTTCATTCAGCTGATTGGAAATGGAAAAAAAGACCCGACTGGGCACCTGCAATTTTAAAATACTTAACAGTAAATATTAGTATAAAAATATCAAAAGGAGTAATTAGTTTTCAAAATGAGAGTCTGAAGCCCTGTCAGTTCGAGGCCTCTGAGATTTTATAATGGGTTCTTAAAGACCTGACTGAGGAGCCGCCGAGCAGGTGAGTACTAGAAGCCAAACGGTTGCCCTCAGCAATAGCCATGCCTCCCGAGCTCTGCGCAGCCAGGGCTGCTGGGGAGCCATCTCAGGAACACGGGCCAGATAGTGTTTTTAACCTTCATTAAGGAACGGAGAAGTTTGTGGTGGTACTTCGTGTACAACATGGGTAAATACAGCCTGAAATCTAGTCAACATAGCTGTGCAGCTTAATGATTTATACAGTGTAATTGTCGAGTTATTAAACAATTTGAATTTGTCGAATTCTTAAAGACCTTGTTTTACAAGAGAGAGTTATGTACCACGGATCCACTTCATGTTCAGGCAAGGTGCATTAATTGAAGGGTGAACATGAGAGTTATCTTTAGGTTTGAAAAGTTATGTTTACAAGTGGAAATGATTAGTCTTTCTGTCAGTTTCTAGCAAGTCTCTCAGAATTAGTAATTAGGAGTGAACAAGGAGGTGTTCTTCACTCAGCATCAGACAAACTGTGGAACAGAAATGGAGTGGACAACTTCAGGGAGCTGGTAACACCTTCATTGAATGTTATTTTGAATGGGGCTTGTCACATTCTGTTTTTTTCCGGCGATCTTGTGAAAATACAGGTTCTGATTCAGAAGATTGAGGCCTGAGGTTCTGCATATTTATATATGCTGATGCTGCTGATCTGTGGACCACACTCTTGAGTAGTCAAATTTATTTATTAAAAAATTAAAAAAAATTTTTAATTGGGGGAAAATTGCTTTACATAAGTGTTGTGTTGGTTTCTGCCATACAGCAACACAAATCAGCCATAATTATATACATTTATCACCTCCCTCTTGAGTCTCCCTTCCCTCCCCTCAGCCCACCCCTTTAGACTGAGTAGTCAGACTTAGATTTTGAAGAGGATTTAAGAATTGGAAAGTTGATTATGTGTAATAACTGCAGTGATTTTTTTTTTTTTTTCTGATTGGCTGTAGGTACTTTCCATGTGTTGTCTTACTTTTCACAGAAAACGTTCAAGGTAGGTGGTAATATTTTTAGGATGAAGAGATTGAGGCACAAGGAGCTTAAGTAGCTTGCTCACGGTTTTGTAATTGGTGTGACTGGGATTTAAACTTAAAAGATATCAGAACCTTTGCTAGATCTGTCATGTTTCCATGAGATTCTGTTGTTTTTGTAAAACTGATTTTTTGCACATAAAGAGTTTTAAATTATGGGAATTTACTTCATTTCTTACAGCTTGAGCATGGGATAAAAAAAAAACCCAAACCCAACATTGTTCCCAGTAGCAAATTTGTTCTGTGGGTTCAGGAAAATAAGCTTTTTAAACGTTAAAGCATACTGTCAACTAAATTTTAAAAATAATAATATTTATTCATTTCTTAGTGGAAAAATATTAGAAGTATAAAAAACCAAAGTTTTTCATAATTCTGTTATCTAAACATAATTTTGAGTTCCTCTGATACACATGCACACCCATGTATAATTTTTTAAAAATTGAAATTGTGTTGTGTACACCTATTTTTTTTCCTATTAACTGCAACTTTAATCATGACATAGCGAAACTCTAATTTACCCTTTCCCATTTTTTTCTCTTAATCATTGACAAGTTCACCATTCTGTCTTCAGCTACAGTCAAATTGTCCTTATTCTTGGTCCCTCCCAATGATTGCTGCCAAATTCTGCTGGTTTCTTTGTGTTATCTCTTTAACTTGCCCGTGTTTTTCACATCCAGGCTCGATTTCTTTCTACTAGTTAATAATGACTAAATCACCATGTAATTCTTCAATTCATTCTCTTCTGCTTCCTTGGTTGACTATTTTGACTGCACATAAAACCTTTTGTCTTTTCTTACATCTTTTTAGTGACTTTGATGAAATCAGTGTGAATACTTGTGCAGTTTAAAGTCAATAAAGTTATCTGACCCTGTTAGCTTTTATTTTTAACTAAAAAAAAATTTTTTTTAACTTGGCACCATTGTGAGATAGGGTACCAGTTTGCATGTTTCCTTTTTAATGTAGTATCTATGATTTTATACTTGCATGTGTTTATTTAATTTTACTAAGTGATTTGTGCCTTATTTAGGCTTTCTGAAGTTGTTGGTTTGCAGAAGATTGGAGAAGTCTCTTGACGTTTGTAAATGCTCAAACAGCTTTCTCTTCTTAGTTTGTTATTCTCAAAAATGTCTCATCTACCTGTCATCACCTATGGCTTCTGGTCAATGCATCTTTTCTCAGTGGAGCCATATAGATTGAGAAATGTAGTCTCACAGCTTTATTCCTACCCTCTGCCAGGAAAAAAAAGCAGCTAGAGCTCTCTTGTGGCTTCTCTAAGATTTTTTTGTCTTAAATAATTACGGAGAAATGGTTGTGGATGTAATTGGGATGAACAGTGCATGGCAAAAGATTTACTTCCTAGAATCATGTACATAATCTCTTTGGTAGGTAAAGAAAAATGTACCCTTATGAGTGGATATTTGGGAGCATCAAAGATTCAAGTAAGAGATCAAGGAAGAGTTTAAGAAATTACAGTTAGAAATTAAGACTTAGAAATTAAAGTTACCTAGGTCACTTAGCCTAAGTGTGGCCATATAGGCCTTTTTAGTTTGGACAGTGAGGTCTGGTAAAGGGAATGTTGTGGATAGTTACAGGAACTAGGATTTGACTCCAGATCTGACAGACGCCAAAGCCTGTGATTAAAATGATTATTGTTTAAATTTTATAAAGAAGAAAGATTGTAAATTCCTTATCTTCAATTTAACAGCTTAATTTTTAACTCCTAAAATGGTATGTTCATATCATGTGAAGTATATGCTGTGTGGTATAAACATTAAATAAGATTTTTGATTCTAATGATAGGTTAAGAATTCTTCATTGGCTTGGAATTTTCATCTTCTGATTAAACCTGACCTAACCTTATCACTTGGTATCCTCTTCAGTTTTATTTGTTCTTAATCTTTCTGATCCTCACTGATCAGTATTACTAAAAGTTACACTTCGGGGGCTTGAGAGATGCAAAGATTCTCTCTTTGTATTTTGTCAATTTAATAAAACTTCATGTTACTGAGAAGTAACACCTTTACAGATGAAACTGGAGATTATGAATTGACTTCATTAAGGTTGTGAATAACATTGTAAGGTGGTAATTAAGAGTGAGAAGCTTGGGTTTGAATCCCAGTTCTTCAATAGTGTGACTTGGGCAGATTTTATTACCTCATTTTCTGTTTCCTCATCTGTAAATAATTATAATACCCATCTTATATGAGAGAGTTGAGAGAACTAAAGGAAATAATGTTTATAAAGGGTCTAGCATAGTGCCCTGCACAATAAACATTCAAGAAAGAAAAGCTAACATAAAAACAAAATAGAGTTTCAATTAAAAATCATGAAGGTATGTTGGGCACATACATTTTCTTAAAATATGTTACTGTGAACTTGAATGAATTTAAAGTTTAAAATATTAGATTTTCACAATAGATTGAAATTATATACATAGAATATTTATTTAAACCTAAAATAAATATTAATTTGGGGGGCTGTATTCATCTCATTGAATTGTCTGTGCTTCTGACTTCATTTTCCTTTTTGATGTTACTTGTTGGACACATCAGTGTTGACTGACATCTCTACTTGAAGGAAAGGCAGGAAAGTAACAAACTGAAATTTGAATGTTATCTGATTTGTGAAATAAACTTTACAAATGTTTATAGGGGAGACAGTTTGGAAATTTATATATGTACCACTTGTCTTAATAACTTATTTGTGTCTCTAGCTTATTATAAGTTTACTGTTGGCTCCTGAACTTGGCTAATTTACCTGGAAGCTTGGCTTAAAATAGTTTCCCAAGATCCTCTCTTCCCCCCTCCCCTTCCCAAGACCTGTTCCTCAAGTGATTCTGTTGATCAATCAGATCTGGGTGTCACTGGCCTGCAACAACTCAAGTGTAGCGCTATGAACTCCATAATGGAACATACTTAGTCTTTTTTTTTTTTTAATTAAGCAATAAGGCAGCTTAGTTTACTTTGAAAGGTTTTTATGGCAAATACAAGTCTCCTTTGAAGAAAATCTGTGCCATCTCAGAACTGTAACTACTCATTATAATATGATCATTAAAAAAGTATTTACATTTAAGTTGGAGTTGTTCCTTTTCTCTTTTTTTAGAAACATGTAAATCAGATAAAGCTAGAATCTTATTTATAATTTTATTACTCTTATATTACCAAATTTCTGTTTATGATACCTTGCTCAGAACATATCTCATGAGATTGTTTACGCCCGTGTGGCTCCAGAGCAGACCTGGGCTTAGAGTGAGGCAAGCACTGTGCCCAGGGCACAGTGTTTGAGGAAGCACTCATTCCAGGGCTGTGCTTTAGGATCTCCTAAAAGTCTGAACCCCAGGCGCCTGCGTGCTTGCCTCACTCTCTTCCAGCCCTGCTCCAGAGAAGTAGACTGCATATAAATTATTTTAATTTTAGTTTAGCATAATCTTATGCATGCTTGAATGTTTCATAAAAATAATCACAATGAAAGTAGTGTAGCCAAACCCAAATTTATATTATCCACAAAAAATCCGTTCACTGTTGGAAAAAGATAACATTATGATTTTATTCTTGCATGTTCAGTGATTGTCAGAGTTTCAGAAATTCCAGTTCAGTTGAATCTTGTCTCAAACTGAACTGTGCTTATTTTATCTGCTGGCAGCTATTTGAAATCATTAGTCCTCTATCATAAATTTCTTAATTTGATAAGGAGTACACTCAGCTCTTAAACTTATGGATTATTATTGAAGTAAAAAGTAGTAACTTCAGTTTTACTGTATTTCTGTTAATAATTTTAGAATTCTTTGAGAATTTGCCCATGATTTTTCTTTTTCTTTTTTTTCCTTTTTGAGTGCTACATCTGGAAATGCTCAAAAGTTGTTTGCCTTTTTAAGAGAACAGTTTGCAGTGAAAGTATAACTCCTTTAGAGGTGAGGTTCAAGTTAACGAATGATGAACCATAATATGAGGAAGCATAATATTGTGAATTATTATTTGGCAAACATAACTAATGCAGGCATTAGCTGCTGAAGCCATTAATAAAGTACTACTTGCAGAAAGCTAGAGAGATAGGCAACACAGAACTTTCTCTGTAAACTCTCAGAATGTAAACTAGAGTACAACCTAGCTTATTCAATAAGGACTAAATTCTTTAAGTTTGATATGTTTGTAGGTTCCATGATTAATGTGTAACTTGAGTATAAAAGGTGTATTTAGAATCTGTTAAAATTTGTAGATGTGACATCATTGTCATCAGGCATTTTATTTCTTAAAGTTAGAATTTATTTAAATGCACTTTTTTTTTCCAAAATAAATTTTTATTTCTACTTACAGGGGTGCCAAAGTAAGGTTTCCTAAATAAAATTATGTAATATTTAGGTCTGTTGATAGTGTTTAAAGTAAACAAAAATAAACCCATAACAACCAAGGGTGGAGGAGTATCTAGATATGTTTTTAGCTTTCTTTTTCATGGTTTCTCAGAAGTGTATCATATTATAAATACATTCAAAATGTTTTTCTCTGAGGATATGTAGCATTCCTATAAAGGTTAAATCAATAAAAATGATTTGGACACATTCCTAAGCATGGCTAGAACAGGTAGCCCGTTGTTTTAGGTACCCTTGAGTTTCTGGAGCAGATCATTATGGCGTAGCAAAAGAACTCACTAAAAGTTGCTTTCTATGTGCAGATGCATCAGCTTAAAAAAAGTAGGATTTTCTGACCTTCTAGAAATGAATGTTTTTAGGGTAGCCCTGTGAATATTGATTTAATGATATGTTTTAAACTCCAAGTTCGAAGCGTTTTTTTTTTTTTTTCCCTCTTCTCCGAAAGCTGAAGATACACCATAATTGATAAGGAAGAGGTACGTACAGGAAAAATGCAATGGGCGAGCCTTTCCAGCCAGTTTAGAATAAATGGTAGTCTTATGAGTAAAGAAAGATTCGCACATTATAATTGCAAAATTAGGAACGAGATGTGATTCTTTTTAGTCTTGCCAGTTTAGAAGAAAATTCCGTAGTCACTGGGATGTTATCTGTTCATTTGACCAGTTCAGAAGCCAAGCTTACATTTGAGCATTTATTTTAAAAAGCGTATGTGCCTCTCCTTTGCTCAGTGTTGATTTCTTAGTGTGGTATTGTTGCTAGGATTTTATTTTATGCGTTTGCTTCCTGCTCTCCTGTTCATTTCACGTTTGAGTGTGTAAGTTTTAAGTTCATGTGTAAGTTTTCAGATCATACTCTTTTCACAGCTCCTTTTCAAAAAATAACTGTCAGCTTATAATAATAAGGTAATTTTTTTTAAAGTTTCCTTTAAAACAGCATTCAGGATATTGGATGTTTTCTGATCATGGAAGCACAATGAATTGACCATGTGTTTGGCAGAATAAGGTTTAAATAGAAGTGGAGAATTTGAGTTACATATATTAATGTAGTTTCATTATACAAAATTTCTAATCTTGTACATGTAACACATATTTACTTTGTGCATAACTACTTTATCGAAAATACTGTTATTTGTTGGAACACATGATTTCATTTCGTAGCTAAGAAAATAGTTTGAATGTGTCTCAGTGAAAATTTTTTTTGTGGATATAAATTTATATAGAATGGTTAACCACTTAATAATGAAATAATTTAGCGATTTAAGCCAAATATTTTGCTCTCTTAAAAATAGTTATTGTCTCTCTTGATATATTCTGATTTATCATATTAAAAATAAGAATATTTATGAAAATAAAATAAGCTATAATCACGTAACTCAGTTTTCTCTCTAGATACTTGTTTATGATAATTTTTAAAAAAATCTCTTTAGGTGCTTTCCTTGGTCCTATTGGTACACTAAAATATTCTGCAATCCGCTTAACACATATTATAAGGGAAATATATTGTTAAATCTTTATTGTTAAATTAAGAGTGATGATCTTCTGACAATACTGATTATCTCAATCTAGGTTAGATAATGGCATTTAAAAATAAGGTGGATACTTGTGGTAAAAAGTTTTAAAAAGGTTATTTGTTTTCCTCCTAAAATAGAGAACATATTATGTGTGTTTAGTTTTAACAAGTGAGGGAATGTAAAGAATTCTGTGTGAACACTGGAGTGTTAATAATATGAGAAAGAGGAGTTTCTCCTTATGGAGAGAAGGCTGGATTGGTGATCAGAGGTTTGGATTACATTGACTTTCATGTTTATATTGCTTTACAGACGTTCTGCAGTGCGTTGTCTTTGTCAGTATATCTGGTTTATGGATTCCCTTCTTAAATCTTTTTATTTTTGTGTTGAACTCTGTAAGAGCAGTAGCAGTTTTTTCTGCATTTTGTCAAAAGCTGAATTACCTGAAAAGCTTTACAAATTTCATGAGAAGTAAAAATTAATCTTGCTAGATTACCTTTTGTAACTAGCTATCTTGCCTGATATTGGATGCTACTGCCTTAATAGAAATTTCTCGTAGACATCTTCTTATGATGTCTTATTATTTTTGAATTCGGTGCTAAGGTCCTTGGAAGAAGTGCTTGTATAGTTTTACATTTATATGTTTTATGGAAAGCACAGTGATTGATAATAATGTAGATTCTTAGCATAAAGAACTTTTCTTTCTGTGCTAGTATAATGCAGATTTCTGTGATCTGATAGAAATTTATAAAATAAAGTGAGAATTCACTTTTCAAAAAATAGGGTTTCTTTGAGCTGTATTTACAAAAAGTTCTTATAATAAAATTTTTATTGATTAAAAGGAACATGCACACTGTAACTTTTGGATACCCTTGTGTCTAATTCTGGGATCAGATTATGCTAATACAGTAAAACCAATGGGATAAAAAATATTAATTATAAAATACAGCCCTTTTTTTTTTTTTTCAGTTTCATAGTGAATTCACTTTATTTGGATCCATTTAAGTAGTTTTTAATCATTTGGTAGAAATGATGATACCTTTTCACTTGAAGATTATCCTGGAAATTTGAAGTTTAAATTGGGAACTTCAGTAGAAAAATTAGAAATAAAATTAATTATAATTATTACTATCAAAATAGCAAAATTAATACCATGCCAAATTGTTTAGCTAGATTATATTGTCAGTGAGTAAATATGTAGAAAATATACCTGTTTAGCACCAGGCCAGAATTATTCTGTGATATAATGTATGTAAATGGGTATTTGTTAACAGATTAATTGCATTTCATATTTTCCCTTGTGAGATATAATAATTTGTTTAACTGATATCAATTTTTAATGTAAATTTATAACTGGAAAATAACATCTTTGTGTTTTACAAGTGTATTTTCATCTTGTATTGCCTAATAGATGCTTAATCTCTATTGTTGGTTTTACAGATTAACATTTCTCTGTTAGTGTACATGCAATAAGTAATTGATTGTCTTTCCAAATGAACTTCAAACCATACCTCAACTAATTTATAATTATTTTCTTCCTGGTTTACAATTATTATCCCAAGTTTCTCTAGGCACTGATGTATATGCATGCCTATGCCCAGGCAAATTCATATACTACATATTAAAATTTTCATAATTGAAAGAAATTGAAGTTTTCTATATGTGGCAAATACACGCCTCTCTACAAAACTATGTCCATATCAATGGAAGATTCTGTGGAATACTGCAACATCATTATTAGAATTTTTCTAAAGAAAGAGTGCATATATATTATTTAAATCTTACTGTTATTGTGATTTGGCTTGCATTTTTCCTTTATTTCCTTTTTTCAGCTTGTGCTTTTACCACACCATACAATGGATTTAGTTGCTAGACATCTGACTGCAAGACATAGCTAACAATAAGGAGTAGTATAAACAAAGTTTGGCACGCTTGTGAGTCATATAATTTTCACAAACCTGTAAATGTGTTTTGAAATTTTGAGTTTTAAACTTTTAAGTCTTTTATGTAAATATGTTTTTATAGGTAAGGGTATAATAATTTCAGTAGGTACCTCTGATAATAAAATTGAAAAATAAAGTAAAATTATTTGGTTTTGTGGTAAAAGTTACTGGCCTTGCACAGGCTATTTAGATGTACCTTTTTAGGACTGTCACTTCTCTCATGTAACTCTTACGTGTAATTTCTTAAGGGATGGTAATAGAAGTCATGCAGATGACAGACTTTAAACTAATGGCCACCATAGTCTTAAGTACACGCCTGGGAATCATGCAGCTTGTTAAATTTTCTGACATCACTACATCTAATTTTAAAGTATCTTAAATGTCATTAAAATTGCATTCGCTTAATGTATGTCTGTGTAGTGCAGAAATCCTTTTTTTTTGTAGGCGGTTGATTAGAAAATTGAAAGTCACTTAGAGCCAAAATCACACCTGAGTTTTAGTCCTGAACTGCATATTGGATGTTGGACTTCTGAGTAGTAACAAGAACACAGAGTATTTATAGGAGATGTATAAATAATGAATTTTTTTTCACTGCATGTATTAAATGCTTATGTAGGACTCAATTCTATAGCTCATTTTATTTTTGAATTATCTTAAATATCCTGATGAATGATGAGGTTTTTATGTAAGACAGCATATTTATGAAAAAATATACCTTAGAGTTAACATCCTGTTCAACAACAACAGTAAATACCCGAAATGATTCATATAATGTTGCTTACATTCAGCACTGTACCAAAGTTGAATCCTACGTCTTTAGTAAATAATATAAAGGAGAGAAATTCTGAAGAATTCAACATAAGATGAAGATTTTTGTATACAATGTAATAAAAGAGCATTTAATCTCAGTTGCTGTACAGATCTTTAAAAAATTATGTGGGAATGTATGTGTGCTTGCTGTTAAATGGACAAAAGCTTGTGGTCAGCTGTGGTTAAAACTGTAAGGAGGCTCCCTTTGAATAAGGTATAGAATTTCCCCATTATTTTTTGAATTGTAACACATTAAACAAAATACGTATTGACTGAATTCCATAAACTTTGAAATGACAATAGATTGTATCAGGGTGTGTATTTTCATTATGTGAGACTTCCTTCTCTGACAATTTGTTTTAAAACTAACTGTTTCATATTTCTTGAAGCATTTCCATGTACTTTAGACAACTTAAAGTATTTTGCTCTTTAGAAAATACTTGAGTATGGACTTCATTGTTATCCTTATTATGGGAGACTAATGACAGGCTTTTTGTTTTTTTTTGGATAAAAATTTGTATTCAGTGGATTCACTGGTCTAGGAGAAAAAGGTAGTGCATTTTGGTTAGCTCATAGGAAGACTGCGTAAATTAGCACTGATTTTGCTAGCACCCATTTACTAATAAGTTTTGTATGGCGAATAGCTAGGAAAAATAGTTATGCTTTAATCATATTGCAGTTTTTTGTTCATGGGAAGAATTTTTTCATATTGAAGGTATTTGCCTGTTTGACCATATGTGTGTTATTTTTACAGAGGCCCAGTGTAGAGGTAGACTGTTCCAGTGAAGCTTAACGTAAAATTATCTCTAAAGACTTTTGTTCGGTAATTAATTGTGTTTGCAGTCTTGATTCTTTTGAGGAGCTTCGTATGACCTCCCTGTTGACTTAGAGTTGTCCCATGTAAGTTTCTTGGAACAAAGGTTAGAACAGCATGGAGGTTGGTATCTGTATGCTTTGGAGAGGAGTTTGAGATGTTACCCTGTTTTGCCATTAGTTTTCAAGTATGCATGGGTGCATCATTAATCATAGGAAATGCAAAAGTAAATAATCCAGTCCCATTGGATTTTTTTTTATATGAATACTTACCTTTTCCCTTTTTTGTATATACAGTTGAGGTATTTAGGTAACCCCTAACCTTTTGCTTCAACAAAGAAGTACAGTATAAAAATATTACAGTTTTCATGTGAGCAGCTCTTGAGAAGGGAAAAAAGCCCTCTAGATGAATATTTGTTGGGGGAAAAAAAGTTGTGATACAGAATGTCTTAACTCAGCCCCAATACAGTACTTGAGGACCACCAGTGTATAAAATTGAAAGCACATGAGTTTTGAAGCACTAGAAAAGGTTTGTAATTGATTAGCGCTGCTTGGAAGTATTGAAGTACAGTGAGTTTTGATTTGTGAATGGTTCTATTCAATAAAGATTAATTCTGTGTGTTTGATAAAATCTTACTGCCTTCAATGAGTTAGTTTTTTCCCCCCTCTGCAGTTTATTTAACCATCAAATATTTCAGTGTTCTTTTAACAAACTGGAACATTTCTATCTTACTGAATTTAGCATTAGCATGACTGATTTAAATAAGTCAGACTATCAGTGATTAGCTTGAAGGGTATAATTGAATAGATTAATTTTTTCTTCTTTTAAAATGACTAGAATATATCATAATATAACCATGTGTATTTCATGCTTTCTTATGATTTAAAGACTATCAGGAGGTTTACATAGACTAACAAAATTTTTTTTCTGATTTCTTTTAAATCTTTTACATTCTAAAATATAATGTTTAAATGTGAAATCTTTACCAGTTTTCATGTAAAATTATGCTTATTTACTCTTATGTAAAATAATTCATAATAAGTATCTTTGGAAATTACATCAACCTTGGTAGTTTTTAATAGGAGTGGATCCTCTGTGTATGTTCTTTTTAAATCAGGGGAGATCCCTGGATTTTGGAGTTTAGCTCTCTTATTTTAGAAGCAAGTTGTGACACTTTGTTGCTAGTCAATCTTGAAACTATAAAGTCACTATCATTGATATGAACCACAAGTATTGTTTTGGAAGTCAGTGTTCACACATCACGTTCTGTCCGGCACTATGATCAGTTGCAAAGTTTTATGTAGAAATTGTTTGTCAGCTGATATATTTTCATAAGTAAGTTTTTAATGGTAAGATGCTCCATGAGTTACATCTATTTATTTTAACAGACTTAATTTATGATAAATAATGAACAGATTTTGAGTAGCGCAGATTGAAAATTCATACACAACACACACACTCTCTTACATACTCACACATACACTCACACTCTTTTCCCTCATTATTTTGAGGTGAAACAGTTGGTCAGCTTTGTCCCTCACCTAGGAAGAGCCCGAACTTTTAAAAGTATTTTACAAAATTGAAGTACATACTTTTGACATTTCACTAGGTTATTTTGGTGATCAATTATGTAAACATTTAAAGCCTAAAGTGAGGTTTCAGACTTCAGATAGATTCCAGAAGGGGGAAATGTTTGTAATGTGATGATACCCTGTACCTTCTGTCCACCACCCACCTGTAATTAGTCCGGTGAAGTGGGTTCATTTTCTGTTCTCTATTCAGGCTCTCCAATACTGTTTGGGTGCGGGAAGGGGTAAATTCCACTTTGCAGAAGAAGAAGACTTAAGTTATGATGTATAAGCATATATGACATGTGATAGAAGATTATCTAATTCACTGTTAATGCCTTGTTTCTAACTTGGTCAAGTTTTGCAAATTTTACTATAGAAATAGTTATAAGGATGTTACAGAAATGTAAGACTCCCTGTCATGATAGAATAAAGAACATTTAAACATATTTTTTGTGACTATATTAATAACTTTAAATCTGATGCTGAAATAGTGCTTGAAATTTGTGTTCCTGATCTGGTTTGAAAACTCATTATTTTTTTTAAAAGCAGAGTAATATTGTGAAGAGTAACTTAACTTCTTGAGGTGCCTGTTTCAAGTTATCCCTCCATATAACAATTGTTTCAAGCATTTTTCCCCCTCTTCTTGAGTAGGTATAGCAAAAGTTTCCATGTAGAAACTATAATTATAAGAGTTGTTAATGCAGTCTAGTTGTGTATATGTTCTGCTTCCTTAATGCAAAAGTTTTTACAGTAATGCTCATTACCTTCCATTACATTAAAAAAATAATCTGTGATCATTATATTGGATGTGTTATAACCGAGGGGGCCCACTTAGAGCTGTTGAGGAGTCACTACAGCAGTTTTACATTTTTTAGTAAAATACATAGTACATTTCCTCACCCTTTTAAGAGAAACCTTTTTTCTCCTTCAGGTTTAATTATTTCTCTTTGACCGAAACTAAGACTGATCCTCTGGTAGCCAGTTAAAATGTGTGAAGTAGGAGGAGTAAAGGAAACTCCAATCGTTAGTTGTAAGTTATAAAGCAAAGTTAATACAGGTATACACAGCAAAAGGATTTATTTTAAGGGATAAAAGAAAATTTTATAAACTTGTCTTAGAGAACATGTTGGACATCATAAAGAAAATCTTGTAAGTGTTTAGCTATTTTACTACAATACCACTTTGGCTGATGAATGTTAAAGTAGTTTACTTTCTGTATCAACACTAACTGGAAATTAAATATTAATACTACATTATGCCTGTTTTATTTAAAGTCCAGCATGACTTAATTGGTCTGGCTCTTTTAAATCATGCAGAGTATCCTTACAGAATTTTCTTTTTTATGAGACTAAACGATAACTCACTTGGTAGGTTCAAGAATATGATTAAAAGAATCCTAGACATTTCGATGTTTGCTGTGGGTTTATAACAAGTTCTACATATGGGTAATAGTGTGTAGATGTAAATGAAAATTGTATAGAAAGTTATGATTGCATGTAAGGTTTTGAAGACGTCTGTGAGCTTTTCAATATCTTGGATTCCTGGGCAACTATAAAGAGTTTTTAAAAATGGCTGTTACATACTTATCATAATTTTTTTGAATGTATGCTTCAGTTCTGTAAAATTGTTTAGAAACAAGCTTGTGCAGATAGCTTATGATACAGTTTAAAATTATAAATAGATATCTTTTAGTTGAGCTGGTTAAAATGTTAGTTATACTGCAGGTTTCTTTCTCTGTTTGCATGCTTGAGTATAATGTCAAGATACTTCTGTGGTCTGTTATTTTGTAAAATTGCTTCCTTTTTAAAGTTTGCTCAAATATTGGGAGCTGCCGGAATGAATACTTTTCACAATACTTTGACTAATTTAGTGTCTAATTTTATTTCAGTGAGGGTTAATGAGAGTATTAAACTTTGCTTTACTGTTTCGGCTACCTCATCTCAATAACCCTAGAAAACATTTAGACTAATGTGAGATAATTTAATTTTTTCTATTTCAAGTCATTAGCCCGAGAAGTAGATAAGTTACAGATGCCAGAAGCACATTTGTACTGCAATTTCATTTTTCAGCTTTCAGTGCAACAAAACAGCATCATTATGACCTTTCATATAATGTTAGCCGGCGAAGCTAGCAAGTTTATCCGAGCAACATACCTTTCTGTTTAACAGGTTCATCTCTGATAGGATTTTAAAATATGATAACACTTACCCCAAAAGAAGTTTTGCTGACATGGTGTCACTGTGCTGAAGAGGCTGTTTGATGCCATAGTCCCTCCTTTTTTTTCAGATAGAACTTGGACCCTCTGTTGTAAATTCTGCTTGCAGCCTTAAACTGAAAACACAAACCATACCCAAGCCTTGTTTTAGTTTTACAGTATGCCTGCAGTACATAGACTTGATATTTATTTTTTTTCTGTCAAGAAATTATGTAGCTGGTAGCATGGGAAAAGCAAGGAAACAAAACAAAAAAGAGAATGAGCAAATATTGGAAGGACCTACTATTACTGCATAGACTGTGGTTTAGAGAGCACTCACTGACTCTGTTGGTCTCGGTGGCTGGTAGGGACCTGCGGAGATTAACCATTTAAAAACCAGAGACTTCTTGCTGTCCTCCTGGAGAAAGTTTGCACCGCACTTGTGGTTCTGTGGTTGTTTGTGAGGCGAATGAAGCATTCACACAATCCAAAAAAGCAAAAGCTTTCAAACTCCTTTTTTTTGCAAGCACTATTACTGGAGAGACAGAATCATGTGGTTTGTGACCTCACAGTACTCACAGTCAAGTGGGACTGCCTACCACTGTGGCTTCCCCCCCTTGCTCATGCTCTTTCTTTCTCTCTCTCCCTCTGACAAAAGGCTTGTGGTAAGGCCCTTCCTGGCATCCAGAAGGATATAGCTTTTTAATTTTTGTGACTCATGAGGATTTGGATAGAATACAAATGCTGAAGGAGCCCAAACTCCTGTAAGGTTAAGCGTCTGTGGAGCAGAGCTCTGCATTTGGGGGCTTTCTTTTCTATCCCCCATCCCTATATTTTTGGTGCCTCCTCCTTTTATTTAGTTCATTATTGTGTCTGTGGAGAAGTGAGCAAAATTGGCTCAAGAGGCGGTGTGTGAAATCCTGAACAACAGTGATGATTTACAATAATTTACATCTTTGGACTGTATCACATTCTGGGGTCTGCTTCATATTTGCTGGGTGATTGGAGTCCTGTTTTTCTTTTTCTTGTCTTCTTAAACTCGTGAATCTGTAACTCATTGTAAAAAAGTTTACCTTTTTTAAGGTCTGGTTGCAAACTGCTTGCTGGGCTTGACTGTAAATTGGCTGTCATGAAAGTGTTAGTCTGGGAATTCCTTTACAAATATTAAATCATGTCTGTCTAGTTTATGTATGATCAATATTGGATGCTGGCTCCTACAATAAAGATGAAATATAATTGGTACATTTTGTATTACATTTACCTTTATCTCATGGCTAGTTTGAGTATCTTATAAAAATGAATAGCAAGAATTATAGCAGCCCAAGTTTATTGGATGGATCTTAGTTTTCTTTATGCTTGTAATAATTTTTGAGTTTTTAAGGAAATATACTCATTTTGTATAATCCTTTAAATAGTTTCTTTGGATATTAGCTTTAACAGAGCCTTTGATAGCAAATCTTATACAAATATAAAGTAAAATTCTTATGTTGTAACTTAGATTGTTAAATGTTATTGATTTCTCTGAGCTCAGAATGGAGTGGGTTAACAGAAGCTGTGTTTTTTGTTTATAATAGAAGCTTTGAAATAAATTACAAAATGCTGTGTGTAGTAAGGAATAATGCACACAGAGTATGTGAGTCGTCTCGATTTGCTAATTCTGATTCAGAAGAAAATTGGAAACATCTTTGGGAAACTATCTCCTTTTTTGCCCCTTTGGACATGTATGTATAGAACTCATTTTCTTGTTAGGATGATTATATATCATAGGCAGAGAATTTCATATTTATGAATAGAGCTTCCTGTTTTCATCAGTTGAGAGCGATGGGGTATTTTTCAACAAAAATTATCAAGCTGAACAGACCAATTTTCTAGGCATTTTTTGGCCATTTATCCACGCCACTCTGAATTTGCATGTTAGACTTCTTCCTGGTGTGATAGTAACCAGGAGTGGCATGAAGTAAATGACTGGGAGGGTGGGCGGAGACAGTGAATTACACAACATTATTCAGGGTGTTTAATGGGGTAGGGCTGGGAAATACTAAGGAGGATATTAAAGCCAAAATGCCCCTTTGTGTGGTCACCCTAGCGTACTTCAGTATCTGCTTTTGGTTTATACTCGGTAAAGATAAATGTACTAACGTGTTCATTAGCTTCTTAGAAAAAAATAATTTCCCCAAAATACACTTGGGAGTACATTGAAATGACTTTAATCCTTTATTATTCAAATGTCTAGAACTTTTCCATAATAAACTTTTAGTGATAAAAGAAATACATTTTAGTGTTTTATTCAAAATACAGATTTATCGTGCCTCATCATGTATCTCTCAAAAACAGATTTTACATTGAAAACTAAAAGATTTCATTTAACATGCAGTTATTCGTGCAAAAAGAGAAAAGTCATTCATTGATTCTCTTTCTTAAATAAGGCGTGCAGTGGGATCTGTAGCTCTAATTAATATCTAAAGTAAGTTAAAAGACAACTTGTCCATGTAATTTGTGGAGTTTTCAAGCATAATTCTGTATGCTCACACGATAGTGCGGAATTAGGCAATTGAGAAAAATGTAGTAGTCTGATAAGTATAAATGTTTTTTTCTTTTCAGATTGAGTTTTCCGGTTAGGATTCTGTGACATCTTTTAACCCCAACGTTTTGCTAAATGTTTTCTCCCTTAAAATATTTTTCTTAATTAAGTGTACTTTGACCCTCTAAATTAACTGTGTATGTATTTGAATAATTTATAACATCTATGTGTCTCAACTGCTTGTTCTCTTTTGCAGGTAACCCTTCTGCACATAATTTTTCGGTCAGAGTAAAGCACTCTTACTGCTTAATAGCTTAGGAGATATTGTTGACTGTGACCTTTCTGCTCTGGGTGAGGCCCATCTCATTCTGACTAGAGAACATATGAGGTCATGAGCTTTAAAGTTTATATATTCATTATCTGCACACACAAAAACACATACATTTTTTTTTTTTCTTTTTCTAAATTGAAAATCTATCTGCTTTGGAGTAAATATTACCTTGGGGTAAAAATTTGAAAACAATAGTGATAACGGGTACACGTTTGATAACTGACCGTTTGTTTCATTAGAAATAGCTTACCACATGTGATGGAGAGAGACTGAACCACATGTGATGAAGAGAGACTGACTCAGCAGAGTCATTGCAGATAAAGCTCTTGATTATGCTTCACATCAGAAATGAAAACCACAGTTTTTTTTGTTGTTGTTGTCTGGTTTTTAAAGACCCTCAATACTTCATTTTTTCGAGGGATATATGAGTATTTGTTATGTTGAAGTAAGTAATGAATTTAAGTCTTCTGTATAAATTATGTATTATAATGCCATGGAAATTATAGCTTTGAACTTGAAAACAGTTTCACAGAAGTGATTTTGCTTCCCATTACCTTATGTTTAATAAGTTTGTCAACATTGGTTGAACTTTTTATATTCTATATTGTTAGATGATATAACACTGTAATGTTTTAAATACTACATATAGCTTCATTGTTACCTTTTGAATCGTTTTAAAAATTTTCGGAATTAATGATCCTGTTATAATCATTTTATCACTTTCAGTCTTGTGTCCATTTCTGTGTATTTTTTTAATTGTTTTAAACTTCTCTTTGTTGCTGTTCTATTTTTTCTTTTAGTTGAGAGCAGTAGAAGCAAAATAGGTTTGATGTAGGAGTTGTATAAATTGTAGAAATCTATTTTGGCTTAAAATGTTCTCATTGATTGTGAGGTTTTAACAGGGAATTTTCTTAATTTGTTGTTTCAGTGTGGTATGTGGCAATTTTTTTGACAGTTTTTTTGGATTTAATGTGTAGCTGTTGAGACATATATAGAATTTATTGGATCTTATATTGATGCTTTGAAAAATGTTTATATTAGTAAAATGCATATAATTTTATTAATATTTTAAATTATGATTATGAGAGATTTAATTCTACTTATTTTAATGGGATATCTATCCATGTGAACTGCACACATATGTGCGGTTGTATGTATGTACAAGGTATTATTTTGTGGTACTTTAGAACATTTATGTGGTGTGTGTATATATATGTATTGTATAAAATGTGATTTTTTTTTGTAATGGGAGTACTCTTTGTTTTCCTCTGCAGTGTCTTTCAGTTTTGTGAAAACCCAAAACACTGCCATTTCCATGATTGTTTGAACAACTTCATTTGGTTGGTATAAGCAGCTTTCTGGCTGACCGTGAGTTGATGTGGAAATTGGATACCAGAAGAGAAAGTAGTTAACTTCTGTCTCTCTCTCTCTCCCCTTCTTTTTTCCTTTCCACTCCTCCCACTTTCTTCCCTTTCTCCTCTAGGCTTTTTTGGTTTCTCTTTCTCTGTTTTGACATTTCTATAAAATCTCAAAGTAGATTCTTAAGGTCCTTGTAGGCAATATTGACATTAATCTTCACTAATGAATACGTAGGAGGTCTGCAGCTTCTGACAGTCAAGGCGAGTTATCGTTATAGCTTGATATAGTATACCTCATTTGTTAGGTGGTGGTGGCATCTGATTACAGAGATTTTCTTTCTTTTAACAATTTTAAGTCCTTCCTCAGTGTTAATTTACTTTAACATTATTTCATAAGAATTTAGGACTTTAATTGTGAGGATTACTTTTTTCTCCCTTGGACAGTTTTTCAAAGTACATAGTGATCCATACTTGTTTAATGTTACTGTATAAATAATTCATGTTTCTTATAATTATTAAAACAATTCATCTTCTATTGCTGTCACTTTTCTAAGGAGAAAAAAAGGGGAGAACTTGCAGAAAATATGGGAAACATGCTCATATGACAGCTGAGGATGTGGCTAGGGTAAAGCAGGAAACTCCTACCCACAATGCAATGTTACATATACTACCACTTAATAAAATTTATATCAAACATGCTACTGACAAAACCAAAGAAAAATAATATCCTTGCGATACTAGTTAACGTACTAAATATATCTAGGGAAAAGTGAAACTAATCTTTTTGGAACCTTTCTGCTTAGAGACTATAGTAAATGAAACTGGGACATCATAGCACATTGGAGCCTTTGTGCTATGGGTCTCGCTTGTAGGTGAAAGCCTCCTATAATGAGAACTTTTTGGATATTCACTTTCCTGGAAAAGGCACAAAAGGGCACTTTTTTTTTCTTTTTTGATTGAATTGTTGCAGTATTATACGAGGTTCGAGAACATTGTCATCTAGTAAGAAAAATAAATTATGAGATGTTCATCATATTTATATAAACTCTTTACCCAGCAAGGTATATTTCTTTGCCTTTTAAGTTGGTTTTTATTGCCAGATTTGACATGTGGTTCAAAGTGTTCATTGGAGGCAATTTTCTTTCCAAAGTAATTGTTTTTCTTGCTCTTAGTTATCGTAACCTACCTATAGCTTACCTGGCCAGTCTGTATGCTTTACTAAAGGGAGGTTAGTCTGAAGCAGAAAAACTGCTTCTATAATGTCATTGAAAAAAATATGAAGACATCATCTATAGAAGAAAAACAGGTTTTAATATCCTTAGAGTTTCTATTTTAAGTCTTAATTTCTTATGCTCTTAACTGTCAGATTTTAGTAATCTGGATGAATTTAGTACATTAGTAATTTAGATGAATTTTGAGGTTTTATAAGGGAGATTTTCAGATATTTAAATAAGGGAAGATGAGAGTTTTCAAATTGGTAAATAATGTGTAGTAATTGTGTGAGATAAAGAAGAGAAGAGACTATGAAGTTAGTGTTAGTTTTGGAAGATTCTTTCTTAGTATTCCCAGTTATGTAAATGGCTCCTGTTTCAGACCTGCCACGGTATTTGTCATCTCACATTAGTGTATTGTCTGCCTGTCTGTATCTTTGTTAAGGATGGTTTGTTTAATTGTTTGAAGTGTTTTCTTCTGTAGAGACTGCTTATCAATAACAGCTGTAGCACTGTGGCTTTTCTCCGTGGACTCATGGTGGTCTTTAGAACCACGTTCTTCAGCTTTGACAGGTGAGACAGAGGCTCTCCAGTGCCCCTGCATTCGGATGAATCTAGCTGTGGTTGGAGAAAGTGCATCTTGCCAAAGTATATGGGTGAGACCACACACAGCCTTTAAAATAGTTATTGTAGGCTTATTTTTAGGGATACATGTCTTGACAGTTCTTTTATTTGCATGCCAATTTCATCGCTGTGTATAGATTTTTCATTGGTTTCTATAAAGGGAGTTGCAGATTTAGGTCTCTATTTGTGTGTAATTTACACTGGAAAATACTTTGAGTTCAGCCATAATTAACAATGCAGAGAATATATTGAAAATGAATCACTAGAATACTGATCTTTTTGTTTTTATAAATTTGATGGTATTCCCCTTGGAAATTTCGCAGTCAGTTTAGTAGTCAAAAATTGCTTCAATTTGTACTTAAAGATTAAATAAATTATGAAAGAATTTGAAAATATTTATAAACTTTACTTGTATTCCTAGTAAGAAAAAACTTGTGGTTTGTGCTATTCAGGAGTATGTATTTTTATAATACTGGTATAATAAAGCAATATTGGTGTAATAAAGCATTGTTCAAAATATAAGTTCTGCGCTTAAATAAAAGCTTGAAAACTTTGAAACAAATTGCCAAATAAGTCAGTTTCTTAGTGCATAAGCATAATATGCAAGCTATTTAGTCTTTTTATGGGATGATTAAAACTTTAACTTGGTGAACTCTAAAAATTCACCATGTTTTTTTTAAAAAGCATGTTTTGTCTTCTAAAACTGGCTTTTTCAGTGACCAGTAAAGAGCACGTTTTAGACTTTTATAAAATATTGCTTCTTTTTATAAGATGATACAGTATTTGGATAGTCAGTTATTCATGATTCCTAGTATTCATGATAGTGGTGTTGAAACTTAATTTCTTAAGTCCTGGCATGTCTTGGTCACAAGACTTCTCACTTGATCAATGGATGTTGGCTAGGTATATATTTATAAAAAATATAATCAGCTATGATAAGATTGTGGTTTCATTCTAAATATTTTCATAGTGAAAACAGAATCTACTGAGATAATTGGAAATTTAATTTCCTTCCCATCATTATCCCAATACCTTTCCATTTCTAATGGTTCTGGCAGGAAAGGTCTGGGGAAGTTGTGTTCCTACAGCTTTTCTAGAGAACAAGTTTTTGGAAAGAAGAGAGAAGATAGTATACCCCAAAAGGTTATTGAAAGAAAACTTTGGTCCTTGTCACTCAGAAACTGATCATGTATGTGAACCTTGATTGGATGCTAGATTTTTAAAAAAGTTCTGTAAGTCATTTTTAAGATATTTGAGGAAACTGGAATATGACTTGATATTGATGATACCATGGAATGTTAGTTAAGCATGATAATGCTGTGCACATTCAAAGGAAAATATCCTTACTCTTAAAAAGGTATGTGATGAGTTATTTTCATGATGAGTTATTTTCATGATGAGTTATTTTCATGAAGTCAGTACTATATACTTAATCAAATTCTTACAGAAAACACATGTGGCAAAATGTTAACAATTGGTGAGTCCAGGTGAAGGACTTTTTTTTTTTTTTTTGCTGTTTATTTTATGCTTCCCTGATGGCTCAGTGGGTAAAAAATTTGCCTGCCAATGCAGGAGAATCAAGTTTGCTCCCTGGTTTGGGAAGAGCCTCTGGAGGAGAAAATGGCAACCCACTCCAGTATTCTTGCCTGAAAAATCCCATGGACAAAGGAGCCTAGTGGGCTACAGTCCAGAGTTGCAAAAAGTCAGACACAACTGAGCACAATAACTTCTGAAAGGTGAAACATTTTATAGAAAAAGTGTGTGGGGGTTTGATTTCAAACTGAAATCAGATAGATGGGGAAAATTCATCTATTTGTATAATAGTAAGTTTTTTTTTAAGTGAATATGGATAGCCTGGGGTATATATAGCAATTTTAGGTTTTAGTTTATAGTTTTGTTTTTACATTGGAATTCTGTTCATATTAAAACAAATAATTTTCACAAATTTATATGTGGCAAATGTAAATTGGAAATGGTAAATTATTTTTGAAAATCAGTTCAGTTCAGTAGCTTAGTTGTATCTGACTCTTTGCAACCCATGGACTGTAGCATGCCAAGCTTCCCTGTCCATCACCAACTCCTGGAGCTTACTCAGACTCATGTCCATTGAGTCGGTGATGCCATCCAACCGTCTCATCCTCTGTCGTCCCCTTCTCCTCCCACCTTCAGTCTTTCCCAGCATCAGGGTCTTTTCCAGTGAGTAGGTTCTTCGCATCAGGTGGCCAAAATATTGGAGTTTCAGCTTCAGCATCAGTCCTTCCAATGAATATTCAGGACTGATTTCCTTTAGGATTGACTGGTTGGATCTCTTTGCTGTCCAAGGGACTCAAGAGTCTTCTCCAACACCACAGTTTTAAAGCATCAATTCTTTGGCGCTCAGCTTTCTTTATAGTCCAACTCTCACATCCATACATGACTATTGGAAAAATCATAGCTTTGATTAGATGGACTTTTGTTGGTAATGTCTCTGCTTTTTAATATGTGGTCTAGGTTAGTCATAGCTTTTCTTCCAAGGAGCAAGTGTCTTTTAATTTCCTGGCTGCAGTCACCATCTGCAGTGATTTTGGAGCCCCCCAAAATAAAGTCTTTCTCTCTTTCAATTATTTCCCCATCTATTTCCCATGAAGTGATGGGACCAGATGCCGTGATTTTAGTTTTTTGAATGTTGAGTTTTAAGCCAACTTTTTCACTTTCCTCTTTCACCTTCATCAAGAGGCTCTTTAGTTCTTCTTTGCTTTCTGCCATAAGGGTGGTGTCATCTGCATATCTGAGGTTATTGATATTTCTCCCGGCAATCTTGATTCCAGTTTGTGCTTCATCCAGCTTAGCATTTTGCATGATGTACTCTTCAGATAAGCTAAATTTGAAAATAGCCATCTAAAAAATTACTCATCTGTATTATAGTAACTGAAGTCTAGACCAATAAGCTAGAGGTTTTTGAGCCTTAAAATATGTTGTTACTATGTCATTGTTTATTAATTGGATGCTTCTAAAATATGTAAAAATGCTTTTAAAAGTAATGATAAGATTCCTGTGACTTTTATCCACAGATTTGTTTTCTTTTCAGATTGTTCTGGATTTAATGCCCAAGCATAAAATATTTAAAAAATCTTGTTAGAGATTTTGAACTATTTTCTCTTTTTTATTTATATTTGAATTTAAATCTGAGTAAAGGAATAATTAATTTTGATATTATTTAATCTCTGAAACATTCACTTTACCCATCACTGTATATAATATCCAAAGTAAACTAGTTTTCTGAGAATTTATCTACATTACCTAGACTGACTATTGGGTGATGATGATGATTACAACAGATGAACAGGAAAAGGACCCATTGTTTGTTTTTCATTGGTAAAGACCATTTGAACCCATATTTTGATCTGAACTTGATAGTGTATCAAATTAATAGTGTATTAAAACTTTAAAATAAATGAAGTATTAATACTTAGTATATAAATACTTAAAATATGTGTTAATACTTTAAAATAAATGAAGTATATATAAAATGAGTGTCTTTTTTTTTTTTAAGTATTTATTTTTGTTTATTTCTTTGGATGCCCCAGGTCTTAGTTGTGGCATGTGGGATCTAGTTCCCTGACCAGGGATCAAACCTTGCCCCCTTGCATTGGGAGCGTGGAGTCTTAGCCACTTGATCATCAGGGAAGTCCCAAAATGATATAGTTTTAAGCAGAAGTTTACAGTTCATATTCTTAAACACCTTATTTTAGCCACGATTATTTTAAGCAATTCCAATTATTACATACCTAACTAAGGATCAGACAGTTGAAAAATTAGTACTATATAAAATTCATAAAATTTTATTGTAAAGGAGCAGTCTCCCTCACTTTTTTCTCCCCTGTAGGCTCTTGGTCTTTGCCTATTTATCCTCATTTATTATAAAGATCTAACATGATTGTTTTTACACTTATTCCCCTTTCCCCAATATTTAATTATAAGACAGACACATAAATCATGGCAAGTCATGAGACTAGCCTGTCTTGGAAGTAAACAGAAGCCTCAAAAATCATCCTCCAAGGTCATTTAAATGAGTTCAAACTCCCTTATCTACTTTAATAGTTTTTAAAAGGTATCACTGTTTTGAAAGTAGTTTAACAAACAGGAGGAACAGTTTATTAACCTTACTTTGTTTTAAAAGTTAAGGTAATATTTAATATTAGGGAAGATTTTTATCCAAAATTAATTCATAACAGTTTTGGCATTTAAAGTTATAATGTTCATTAATAGTAAGATTAACTTTTGAGGAATAAAACCTTGCCTAAAATTTAATGCTTATATACAGATTTATGTATTATGTTTTGCTTTTTCTTTGTACAATTTTAAATTTTTGGAGTTCTTGTCCTTTTAGCTATCAACTAATATTTTTTAAAAAATTAGAACTCCTAAAGGTTGCATGTTTCTGGAAGAGCATAGAGATTATTCCATGTGATTGGTATATATGACAGCATTGATCTGTAGTTATTTACTGTATGAAATCTTTATAAAGCTAAACACTGGAAATGTGAGAAAGAACCACTTAAAAACTTGATAGGTTTTATTTTTTAGAGCCATTTTTATTTTTACAGAAATTTGAACAGAAAGTACAGAGTTCCTAATATGCCTCCATCAGCCCTCAACTTTCCTTGCTAATATTCAGTTCAGTTCAGTCGCTCAGTCGTGTCCAACTCTTTGCAACCCCATGAACCGCAATATGCCAGGCCTCCCTGTCCATCACCAACTCCCAGAGTCCACCCATACCCATGTCCATTGCATTGGTGATGCCATCCAACCATCGCATCCTCTGTGGTCCCCTTCTTCTCCTGCCCTCAATCTTTCCCCGCATCAGGGTCTTTTCAAATGAGTCAGCTCTCCACATCAGGTGGCCAAAGTATTGGAGTTTCATGGGGCTTTGTGTGTTCTAATTGATGAACCAGTATTGACATGTTACCTCCTAAAGTCAGTAGTTTATATTGGGCATCGTTCTGTATGTTGTGCAGTTCTGAGGCTTGATCCATTGCCTCATGTTATATATATCCATTATTACAGTATGATACAGAATATTTTTTCTAGAAATTGCCATAAAATTTTGGTTATATATGCATAACAAAGTGTAACGTCTTAACTATTTTAGCAACTGGTGGTTTATTCTCTCTAAAGGGCTTTTTCAGAATGTCATAAAGTTGGAATCATACAAAATTAAGCCTTTTCAGGCTGAATTAACAGTGTTCATTTTAGCTTCTTCTGTGTCTTTTTTGTGACTTAAAAGCTGATTTCTTTTTACTTCTGAAAAATATTTCATTGTATGGATATACTGCAGTTTGTTTATCAGTTTACGTATTAAAGGAAATGTTGGCTTCTTCCAGTTTCTGGCAGTTATGAATAAAGCTGCTGTAAATATGAGTGCTGGTTTTTTGTGGGTTTAAGTTTTCAAATCATTTGAGTAAATACTTAGGAACGCAATTTCTAGATTGTTTGCTAGATCATGTTTAACTTTGTAAGAAACTGACAAGCTGTCCTCCAAAGTGGCTGTATCATTTTGTATTCATAGTAGTAAAGATGATAGCTTCCATTGTTCCCTGCTTGTCAGGTTTTGCTGTTCTCAGTGTTTGAGTTAGCTATTCTGCTAGGTGTGTAGTGATACCTCATCATTGTTTTAATTTGTAATTCCTTAATGGCAAATGATGTTGGGCAACTTTTCATGTGCTTATTTGCCATTTATATGTCTTAGGAAGGTATCTGTTCAGATCTTTCCCCCACTTTAAATTAAGAATTTTTAAATTGACTTTTAAGAGTTCTGTATACACACCACATTTTGTTTATACATTCATTTGTTGATGGACACTTGAATTATTTCTACCTTTAGGTCATCGTGAATAATGCTGTAATTGAACATTGATATACCTTCATGTACTTTCCTTGGCTTATTGCATTAGCTAGAACTTCTCATATGATGCTGAATAGGAGTGATGAAAGGTAATATCCTTGCCTTGTTACTGATCTTAGGGAGTAAAGCATCTAGTTTCTCACCATCAAGTATGACATTAGCTGTGGAGTATTTTGCATATATTTGTTATCAAGTTGAAGAATTTTAACTTACTGGGAATTTTTATCATGAATAGGTGTTGGATTTTATGAAATTTTATGTGTCAATAGGAGCATATGGTCTTTAGTCTTTTGGTATGATGGATTAGATATGTTGATTCTCAATTTCCATTTGGTTGTGGTGAATACTTCTTTTTATACATTATTGAATTTTATGGAGTTTTTTTTTTTTATTTATGTTCATGGAAAATGTTGTTATGTATTTTTCCTTACTTATAATGTCTTTGTCTAGTAATAGAGAATGGTGACCTCACAGAATGAGTTAGGACGTATTCCCTCTAGATCAGATTGTAGAGAATTGCAGATAATTTCTTCCTTAAATTTGCTAGAATTCACCAGTGCAACCATCTGGGCCTGGTTCTTTCTGTTTTGGAAGATTATTCATTCAATTTTTAAAATAGATATTGTCCTATTCAGATGATATATTTGTCATTGTGTAAGTTTTGGTAGCCTATGTCTTTCAAGGAATTGATAGTAGTCTAAGATGAGAATTCTTTGCAAGTGACTGAGGGCATGCTTTTAGATAAAAAAATTTTAAGGAAGAGGATAAGGCAACAAAAAGCCACCACTGTAGAAGAAATGAAGAATGCTTTTTCTGATTTTTGTTGTTCAGTTGTGAAGTTGTGTCTGACTCTTTGCGTCCCTGTTGACTGTAGCACGCCAGGCTCGGCTGTCCTTCACTAACACCTGGAGTTTGCACAGATTCATGTCCATTGAGTTGGTGATACTGCCTGACCATCTCATCATGTACCGCTCACTTCTCCTTTTGCCTTCAGTCTTTCCCAGCATCAGGGTCTTTCCAATGAATTAGCTCTTTGCATTAGGTAGTCCAGGTATTGGAGATTGAGCTTCAACATCAGTCCTTCAGTGAATATCTAGGATTGATTTCCTTTAGTATTGACTGGTTTGATCTCCTTGCAGTCCAAGGGCCTCTTAAAAGTCTTCTCCAGCACCACAGTTCAAAAGCATCAATTCTTTAGCACTCAGACTTCTTTATGGTCCAACTCTCACATCTGTACCTGACTACTGAAAAAAACAGTTATGAGTATATGGACCTTTGTTGTCAAAGTGATGTCTCTGCTTTTTAATATGCTATCTAGTTTTGTCATAGTTTTCCTTCCAGGGAACAAGCATCTTAATTTCATGGCTGCAGTCACTGTCTGCACTGATTTTGGAGCCCAAGAAAAGAAAATCTGTCATTTTTTCCACTTTTTCCCCTTCTATTTGCCATGAAGTGATGGGACTGGATTCCACGATCTTAGTTTTTTGAATATTGAGTTTTAAGTCAGCGTTTTCACTCCAGTCTTTCACCCACATCAAGAGGCTGTTTAGTTCCTCTTCACTTTCTGCCATTAGAGTGGTATCATCTGCATGTCTGAGGTTGTTGATGTTTCCCTCGGCAATCTTCATTCCAGCTTGTGATTCATCCAGCCCAGCATTTTGCCTGATGTACTCTGAATTTAAGTTAAATAAACAAGGTGACAGTATACAGCGTTGTTGTAGTTCTTTCCCAATTTTGAACCAGTCATTTATTCCATGTCCAGTTCTAAGTGTTGCTTCTTTACCTGCATACAGGTTTCCCCAGGAGACAGGTCAGGTGGTCTGGTCTGTCTCTTTAAGAATTTTCCGCAGTATGTTGTGATCCACACGGTCTTAAGTTTTAGCAGAAGTAGATGTTTTTCTGGAATTCCTTTGCTTTCTGCATGATCCAGTGACTGTTGTTCTTATCCTTTCTTTTCTTTGATTGTGGCCAGCCTTGTGGTTATGAACCATACTGTTCTTTAAAATTGAACTAATACTCATCCTAAGATTGTAAGGATCATTTAAATAACTTGGCAGATAAAATATTTGGCATATTACAGAGTATCAGACATTTACCTTTACTTTTTATGTTGTGATGTGCAGTTCAAACTGAAATTGGGTTTAAATCATGGGTATGTTTCTTAGTTTTTACAAGACATCTATAGAAAGGGAATCATAAAACTAGATTATGATCAACCATTGGGCAAACTAATTGAAGCCTACAGTATTAAGTTTTTGGTTATCCCTTTTTACTTTTAAAATATATTATTCTTGATAACAGTTTCTGTATAAGATGGCTGAGAAACTACTTCATTTTCAGTGCCTGTTTGTTGGCTGAAGGGCTGCATTCACTAAAATTTGCCATTGGTAGGCTTTGTTGTAAATCATGTTTATATTAATTTAGAAAAATGGCAAAATGTTGCATAATATGAAGAATATGCTGCTTCTATGGCTAAGTCGCTTCAGTCGTGTCTGACTCTGTGGCCGCATAGATGGCAGGCACTCGTAATTCTTTTTCCTAGAGATAAAATTTTAAATCAGTCTTTTTTCTTTTTGTAGGTATTTGATACATACAGATGTATATATGTATGTGATGTTTTAATTTAATTTTTAAGTTAATATTGTGATATGTTTTCTAAATATATTAGAAATCTCTGTAATACCGTTTTAGTTGCTATGTAGTATTCCTTCTTGTAGGTGTTATAGCATTTTCATATGGTTGAACTACTATTTCTCTAGTTCGTATATTTAACACCTTTTTTTTTTTAGTGTTTTGGATCTTCAATTACTTTAAGGTTTCTTTTATTTCAGGGGCTACCTGTTTTAGAACCTGTTACTGCTTTTGTTTTTAAATAGTCATCAGTTTAATATCATTGCTTTATATAATTCAGAGAAGCATCTTTACTTATTTTGATGCTTTTTAAACTGGAAACTTCTGTGATTTTTATGGCTTTTTACCAGGGATAATCAAAAGCCATAAGATTAAAATGAACCATATTTTGGAAGCATCATTTTTAAGTTTGGGTAAGTAATTTTAAAAATATAATTATTATTATTTTTTTTTTACTCCTTTTTATTGAAGTATATTTGATTTACAATATTATATTAGTTTCAAGTGTACAAGATAGTGACTCAGTATTTTTACAGATTATTCTCCATTCATAGTCATTAAAAGGTAATGGCTGTAATTCCCTATTCTATACAATATATCCTTGTTGCATATCTATTTCAAACACAGAAGTCTGTATCTGTTAATGCCATACCCCTAATTTCCCCTTCCTCCATCTGTTTCCCCTCTGGTAAATCCCAGCTTCTTTTCTCTATCTGGGAGTCTGTTTCTGTGTTGCATATATACTCATTTGTATTATCTTTTAGATTCCACATTTAAGTGAAATCATATCGTATTTGTCTTTCTCTGACTTCTTTGACTAAGCATAATATTCTCCAGGTCCATCGACATTGCTGCAAATGGCAGAATTCCTTTTGTTTATGGCTCAGCAACTTCTCACTGAATATATATATGTGGAGATATATATATCACAATTTCTTTATCCATTCAACTGTTGATGGACACTTGGCTTGCTTCTATATCTTGGCTACTGTAAATCATGCTTCTATGAACATCAGGGGTGCATATATCTTTTTTTTTTTTTAAATTTTAAAATCTTTAATTCTTATATGCATTCCCAAACATGAACCCCCCCTCCCACCTCCCTCCCCATAACATCTTTCTGGGTCATCCCCATGCACCAGCCCCAAGCATGCTGCATCCTGCGTCAGACATAGACTGGCGATTCAATTCACATGATAGTATACATGTTAGAATGTCATTCTCCCAAATCATCCCACCCTCTCCCTCTCCCTCTGAGTCCAAAAGTCCGTTATACACATCTGTGTCTCTTTCCCTGTCTTGCATACAGGGTCGTCATTGCCATCTTCCTAAATTCCATATATATGTGTTAGTATACTGTATTGGTGTTTTTCTTTCTGGCTTATTTCACTCTGTATAATCGGCTCCAGTTTCATCCATCTCATCAGAACTGATTCAAATGAATTCTTTTTAACGGCTGAGTAATACTCCATTGTGTATATGTACCAGAGCTTTCTTATCCATTCATCGGCTGATGGACATCTAGGTTGTTTCCATGTCCTGGCTATTATAAACAGTGCTGCGATGAACATTGGGGTACATGTGTCTCTTTCAATTCTGGTTTCCTCGGTGTGTATGCCCAGAAGTGGGATTGCTGGGTCATAAGGTAGTTCTATTTGCAATTTTTAAGGAATCTCCACACTGTTCTCCATAGTGGCTGTACTAGTTTGCATTCCCACCAACAGTGTAGGAGGGTTCCCTTTTCTCCACACCCTCTCCAGCATTTATTGCTTGCAGATTTTTGGATCGCAGCCATTCTGACTGGTGTGAAGTGGTACCTCATAGTGGTTTTGATTTGCATTTCTCTAATAATGAGTGATGTTGAGCATCTTTTCATGTGTTTGTTAGCCATCCGTATGTCTTCTTTGGAGAAATGTCTATTTAGTTCTTTGGCCCATTTTTTTGATTGGGTCGTTTATTTTTCTGGAGTTGAGCTGCATAAGTTGCTTGTATATTTTTGAGATTAGTTGTTTGTCAGTTGCTTCATTTGCTATTATTTTCTCCCATTCAGAAGGCTGTCTTTTCACCTTGCTTATATTTTCCTTTGTTGTGCAGAAGCTTTTAATTTTAATTAGATCCCATTTGTTTATTTTTGCTTTTATTTCCAGAATTCTGGGAGGTGGATCATAGAGGATCCTGCTGTGATTTATGTCTGAGAGTGTTTTGCCTATGTTCTCCTCTAGGAGTTTTATAGTTTCTGATCTTACATTTAGATCTTTAATCCATTTTGAGTTTATTTTTGTGTGCGGTGTTAGAAAGTGATCTAGTTTCATTCTTTTACAAGTGGTTGACCAGTTTTCCCAGCACCACTTGTTAAAGAGATTGTCTTTACTCCATTGTATATTCTTGCCTCCTTTGTCAAAGATAAGGTGTCCATATGTGTGTGGATTTATCTCTGGGCTTTCTATTTTGTTCCATATGGAAATACAAAAAACCTCGAATAGCCAAAGCAATCTTGAGAAAGAAGAATGGAACTGGAGGAATCAACTTGCCTGACTTCAGGCTCTACTACAAAGCCACAGTCATCAAGACAGTATGGTACTGGCACAAAGACAGACATAAAAATATAATTATAATGTGGATATGTTATGAGATCAAGGTAAAGTTAGAAAATTTAAATATAGAACTGGGGATTTCAAAAAATGTTGATAAATTCTGGCATTTTGGTAGGTAGTTTTGAGAAATTAAATTGGTTTAGTTTGCAATATATAAAATTTTCAAAATTTATCTTTTAGTTCATAAAATAATGAGTATGCTACTATTTTCAGTCATGTATTTTTCTCATTTGAGCAGACTGAGTAGCTGTGTATGTTTTACAATGTATTGTTTTGGACTTTTGAGTTATTTGTCATTAAGAATTAGATAAAATTTTAATAAATATTCTCTACATATGTTAGGCATATCTTGTAAGGTTTGTTTCTGTTTTTTTTAAATGATTTGATATTTTACAGATAGATCAAGTCACCGATGTATGGAAATTAACTGTGAAACATCTTTAATTCTCCTCTTCAATCCATTTTTCCTTCATTTAAGTAACTAAACTTAAATAAGAAAGAATTTTAGTTTTTCCTGATTATGAAACTTACACATGTACTTTGTTGAAGTGTAGAAAACAAAATTTTTCATTGGCACCATCATTCTTCCAGTCATTCAGTTTGCTATTTTGTCTTTGATTCCTTCGTTTTTTAAATTCTTATCACTTGTTTCTCTGTATCCTTTCTTTTCCTTCCATTTTTCCAACTTGGTTTAGACTCAGAACTTCCCTACTTTGGTCTTATGAATTAGGACCTCATTCCTCTGTCTCCAAAGTTATGCACTCTAGTACTTAAAAATTTTTTTTTTATTGCTACAGATCGTTTAGATACTTTTATATAGTTAGGTTACATGCTTGTTCTAGGTAACAGCGCTAAACATTATATCCTGAAGTTGTTTCTTGCTGTCTGTGCTGCTTTTTATTCCATTGGCTTCCTTGTATCCACTTTCTGAAGTCCTGGTCATCCTTCAAGTTTTCACAAACCCCACCTTTCTGTAAAACTGTTTCGTGAACTTTGGAGTGAGAACTGCGTGAGGCTCTAGAAACCTAATTGCTCTGGACTTTGTCAAAACTGTGTTCTAGCCCCAGCTCTGCTGATGATCAACTCTGTGATTCAACCTCTGACATTTTCTGCTTCTTCATCTCTACAGTGGGCATAATCATTTTATGAATATTGTGAAAATTAAATTAAATAATATTTGTAAAGTGCCTAATACAAGGAACCAGTTAAGTAAATTATGCTGAGTCACTCGTTCAGTATGTATGGGATGTCTGGATGTGCTGGGTCTTCTGTAGGTGATGAGCTACACAGGAAAGTAGATGTTAACATTTTAAAATTATACATGTCATTAATAATTTAAGTGAGAGGGGTTATGAAGGTAATAGAAAGTAGGACTGTCTTTTTTTTTTTTTTCTTTTTCTGCCTTTTTATTCTTTTTTTTTTTTAAGTTTTTTATTTTTTAAATTTTAAAATCTTTAAATCTTACATGCATTCCCAAACATGAACCTCCCTCCCACCTCCCTCCCCATAACATCTTTCTGGGTCATCCCCATGCACCAGCCCCAAGCATGCTGCATCCTGCGTCAGACATAGACTGGCGATTCAATTCACATGATAGTATACATGTTAGAATGTCATTCTCCCAAATCATCCCACCCTCTCCCTCTCCCTCTGAGTCCAAAAGTCCGTTATACACATCTGTGTCTCTTTCCCTGTCTTGCATACAGGGTCGTCATTGCCATCTTCCTAAATTCCATATATATGTGTTAGTATACTGTATTGGTGTTTTTCTTTCTGGCTTACTTCACTCTGTCTTTTATATTTTTAGTAATAAAAGCAAAAGTCCCTGGGCTTGAATAGCAAAAAGGCCTATTCCTACTGCAGCTAAAGAGACTCTATATAGAATGTTTATGAACCTATCTTTAGATTTTTAAAACCAGGGTAGCTTTAGGATGGTGTGATTGGTTGATAAATCTCGACCTCCCTGTTTTCATCTATAAGATAGGGTTAATAGTACTTCCCCTAGGTTCAGTTCAGTCGCTCAGTTGTGTCTGACTCTTTGCGACCCCATGGACTGCAGCATGCCAGGCTTCCCTGTCCATCACCAACTTCCGGAGCTTGCTCAAACTCATGTCCATCAAGTTGTTGATGGCATTCAACCATCTCATCCTCTGTCGTCCCCTTCTCCTCCTGCCCTCAATCTTTCCCAGCATCAGGGTCTTTCTGGTGAGTTGGTTTTTCTCATCAGGTGGCCAAAGTATTGGAGCTTCAGCTTCAGCATGTCCTTCCAACAAATAATCAGGACTGATTTCTTATAGGATTGACTGGTTTGATGATCTTGCAGCCCAAAGGACTTTCAAGGTAGTTCCTCTACCCTTGGACTTTTGTTAAGAATGTGATTAGATAATGTATGTAAGCCAGTTAGCACAGGGCTACAGTGCTATTGTAGGTCCCCAACACCACAAGAGATAAAGAAATGGAAGTATGTGAATGCTAAGTGACTTATCCACAGTCCTGCAGTTAGGAGTTGGTAATTCCTGTGGTCATGTATGGATGTGAGAGTTGGACTGTGAAGAAGGCTGAGCGCCTGAAGAATTGATGCTTTTGAACAGTGATGTTGGAGAAGACTCTTGAGAGTCTCTTGGACTGCCAGGAGATCCAACCAGTTCATTGTGAAGGAGATCAACCCTGGGATTTCTTTGGAAGGAATAATGCTAAAGCTGAAGCTCCAGTACTTTGGCCACCTCATCCGAAGAGTTGACTCATTGGAAAAGACTCTGACACTGGGAGGGATTGGGGGCAGGAGGAGAAGGGGACGACTGAGGATGAGATGGCTGGATGGCATCACGGACTCGATGGACGTGAGTCTGAGTGAACTCCAGGAGTTGGTGATGGACAGGGAGGCCTGGCGTGCTGCGATTCATGGGGTCGCAAAGAGTCGGACACGACTGAGCGACTGAACTGAACTGAATGGCAGCAAAAGCAGCTGCCATTGCCACCTTCCTCTCTCACTGCCTTCTGTGAGTTTGTGGTTTCTGGTATCACCGAAGTTTTATCCATGTTGTTTTTACTGCAGGTGTTTGTTACATGGAAGAATAGGCAAGGGGAGAGAATCATAGTGAATTTTCCTTGGCAGTTGAGAGGAATTTGCATATCAATGATACTTGCTGATTGTCAAGAGTCTAGAGAATCTAGTGAAATACTGTATGTCCAGAATTACTATTAGATTGCTGAAAGGTCATAAGATTGATAATCTAATTGTGGTTTAGATTGACTTCTAAGAGAACAAGTAATATTTTGAGAACTCTTTGTTCTACTTGGTGATAACATTGATATAAGGAAAGCTGTATTATCTTTGAATTCTGAAGGGTACCATTTACATTTTTTTTCTATCACTTAGTAACTGTGACTTTGGATAAACCACATAACCTCTGAGCTGCTATCTGAAATCATTAAAATTGATGATAATGCATCTTGAAAGATTATTGTCAGGCTAAAACGAGATAAAGTTTAATACCCCCTAACATAATGCTTCGCTTGTAGTAGGTGTGGCATTCATTCATTATATCATTCCTTTGTCAGCTGTGAAGCTTCTTATTTTATCTCCGTTTTGCAAATGAGGAAGCCGAAGCCCAGAATTGACCCAGCTCATACAGCCAATAGGTACTGGGTCTAGGATTGGAACCCAGATCCACTCACCTTCTTTGCTAACTAGAATTCGGTATAGAGGAGTTATTTTTTAAGTGGAGTTTAGACCAGAAAGCGTTTCTGATATCTCTTCTAGATTTTATTTTCTGAAGGCCAGTCTTTGTAGTTTCTCTCTTTTGCTTGCAGTGTAGAGGTTGAATAAGACTCTTTGGGGAAGTCTATGGGACTGAATGCTGGGTACTTCACTTTCCTGACCTTCCAGTTCCTCATTTGTCAACTGGGAGTAGCATGGCATCTTTCTCAGTGGGATTTTGTGACATGATACTGTGGGATAGTTTATTATATAGGATAAGCCCTCAGTTAGTGTTAGCCACTGTTATGATTCGACATTAGAATCAGTAGTATGCAGAGAGTTTGAAATTGGATAGACTTGAAGTCTGGTATAATTCTTCATACTTTTCAGCTTTGCGTGAATTAAGTTTTTGGAAACTTAGTTTTTGCCTTATCCTTATCTTTCAAAAGAGAGACCTACCGCAGTATTTTTGTTGATGTTTATTGGATAATTTTATTTAAAACAGCACCGAAGAGAATACATGCAAAATAAACGTGAGCCTTTTCTCTCATTCTGCTTCCCACTCCTGCCTTTTTATGAAATCGTCAGTGTCCTGTCCTTGTCTAGAAGGGGTACTTTGGTTCTAGGCTGCTGCAGTTCAGGAGTGCCTGCACTGCTATAGATGTAGTACAGTCTGTGCCTGGTGGACAGTCTGTCTCACTCCTTCTGGGCTAGTTACAGGTCATATTATCTCAGGCATTGTCTTCCTTTTTGTCCATAATTGAAAACAAGAGTCCTTCTTGCTTCCCAAATAATTTTTAAATTGAGATAGAATTTGTCCAAAGAAAGACAATTATATTTCAATATTTAAGTAAGAAATTGTTACTGTTGAAAATTCATACTTCAGTCTTGGTACTGGTGTTAACAATTGACTTATATAGTTTTTCTTTAAAAATTTTCAGCAAGCATATTTAGTTATTATTTCCCCCTCAGCAGTCAGACTCACCACACATAACACAATTTGGGTATTACTGATGGATATTTTCTCAAAGTTACCTCTTTTTTTGGAACTAAAGATAAGGTAATTATATGGATAAGGTAAGTATGCATAAATATTTTATAAGATGTCTATGTTAATGTATTATCTGACTTCTCAATAACTTATTGTTATATCTTTTGGATATAATACCACTAATGATTAGATGGACTTCCGGGTGGCTAGTGGTATAGAACCCACCTGCCAATGCAAGAGATGTAAGAGACACAGTTTGATCCCTGGTTGGAAAGATCCCCTGGAGGAGGGCATGGCAACCCACTCCAGTATTCTTGCCTGGAGAATCCCATGGACAGAGGAGCCTGGTGGGCTACAGTCTACGGGGTCGCAGGGAATCGGACACAACTGAAGCGACTTAGCATGCACATAATGATTAGGTAGTATGTCATAGATTATGTTCTTAAAATGTACATAGTCATCGTAAGAGCAAAATATTACATTTGCTGAGATCCTCGATGTTCACCCCCTCAGACTAAGTGACTCAAGTCCCATTGTGTATGTAATTCCCAGAGCCAGGACGAGATCTCAGATTTTAGTTTATATTTTCATGAAAGCTGCATTATTTATTTATATCCCTCATTGTTCCAAAAAGAACTTTAAATGACTTTTAAAAGTGGAAACAGCCTTGCAAGATAGAATACATTAAGAATGAGTAATAAAATGAGGCAAAAGGAATATAAAGTAGGAAAAGAGGATGGTGTTTGGGAGTTAGGTTTGTATGTGAAATGCATACAAAACATAGAAGTTTAGCTCTTGTTACAGTTTGAACCATTACTAAACCTGAGAACCTCTTACATAGGACTAGGAAACTGAGCACAAATAGGTATTGTTATTTTCAGATCTCAGTGATGATTCCTAAAAGGTATATAGGTTTCAGACCTTGGTTGCTGGTTGTGTAGTGACTCGTACCTTGAGGTTAAGGTGAAATATATTTGACATCATATCATGAAGGTTGAGGAGCAGAGGTTAGATGTGCCAGATAAGGAGGTGAGCTTAGGAATGCCTTGATGGCAGCACAGGGGTTTTCTTTAGAAAATAGTATTACATAAATTCTAGTAGGAAATGAGTACTTGAGGCCCTGCAATTTTGTATAATAAATGTATGACCATTGTAATATTAACCTGGAAACATTTTAAGGCAGATGTAACAGTCTTTCTCAGCCATAAAAAGATAAAATTATAGGAAAGCTTTGTGAAGCATATCTAACTCTGAATAGTGTATTATTTTAATGTACAAAATTAATGCTTATTAGTTTTAAAAAGTTATACACAAGTAATAACTAATTACTTGTGGCAAATTTGCCACAGGTAATAGAATAAATTGGGAAGATGTAGTTTAATTTTGGAAATAAGAAAAATTTGGCTTAAATTTTATTAATTTCACAGGGAGCCCAAATCCAGTGCCCTGTGGCAACCTAGAGTGGTGGGATGGGGTACGAGGTCAAAGGGAGGGGACATAATGTATATCTATGGCTGATTCTTGTTGATGTGTGGCAGAAACCAACACAATATTGTAAGGTAATTATCCTCCAATTAAAAATTTAAAAATTGAAAAAAATAGTGACAAACGCTAACTCTCTCATCCCCCTCCATTGAGACTAGTATGTCATAACTTTGTTTTTTCTGATGAAAGAAACATTCATCTCTGTTATGCATTGGTCATTTAACCAAAAAATAATATAAGAAAATAAACATTCTCAGCACAACAAAAGTTTTTATTAATGTTCATAAACTGTTAAAAATTGTAGCAAACCTCTCTCTCTCTCTTTTTCTCTCTCTCTCTCTATACATAATTTTTGCCATTTTAACCAACGTGTATAATGCAGTGGTCTTAAGTGCATTTGAATTGTTGTCTAACCATTACTGTCATCCATCTCCAGAACTTTTTCATCTTCTCAAATTGAAATTCAGTACCTATTAAACAGTAACTTCTCGTTCCTCCCTCCCTCAGCAACCACTGTTCTGTTTTCTCTATGAATTTGACTATTCTAGGTACAATCATACAGTATTTACCTTTTTGTGACTGCCTTATTTCCCTTAGTGTAATGTCCTCAAGATTCATTCGTGTTGTAGTGTGTTCCACAATTGTTTTTTTAAAGGCTGAATCCCATTATATGTATATGCTATATTTTGTTTGTCCGTTCATCCTTTTTGTGAATTAGGAAATGTGTTCTTTTTGGGCAAATTAATTAGCAAGAGTCCCATTCTGGGCTAAAAACGCTTGACTGTACAGACTGACAAGAAGATGACATCTTTGTATTAAAAAGCAGAAACCACCACCACTCTCTTATCCTGGTGTTCTTTGCCTTGCCCAAGGATACACCCCTGGCGCTTCAGCCTGTACCTGCTCTCTTAGCCAGTGCTTTTGCGCAGGGTGTAAATCCTCTAACCATGCTTGATAGTCCTGCTTGTTGCTGTATTTCCTATCTTTAAAACCATGTGCCTTATATTCTGTTGCTTAATTTTTTTTTTCATTCATTCATTGTACTGATTACAGTATGTGGTAGTAATTGTGCTCAGCTCTGGAGATAAAGAATGGATAAAGCACATTAAAGTCTATTAGGTAGTACTGATCCATGGATGAGCAAAACATTCTAAGGATGACAGAGATGGGGTACTTGACTTAGCTTCATGGGGTAACAGTTGGGCTGGATGTGATACTTAAACTAAAATTTAAGACAGTAATTATAGCTAACACTTGAAGTGTTTCTTGCATGGCTCCATACTTGTTAAGGCTTTATATGCATTAACTCATTTACATCTCAAATCTATATGAAAGCTATCATTATCAAGATTCACATGTAAACACACCATGACACAGAGAGATGAGGACTTTGCCAGAATGGTACAGAATTTAGTGCAGTTTGTGATAAAGATTCAGACTCAGGTAGTTGGCCCCCAAGTCTGTGGGCTCTGAACCATTGTGCTGGATTGTATCTCAGGACTCTTGGAGCCCCAGGGTTGAGGCAACAGGCAGAGTTGTGACAGACGTGGTGGCCGCTGTGGGGTCTTTCAGGGAGATGTTTGGGAACTCCAGAGAGATGCACTGGCTAGATAGAATATCATATGCAGTCGTAGAGGCTTGACAGAGCACAGCCACTCTAAGGGAACTGCAGGATCTACACTGGGCCCTTGACTGATACCTGTGAAAGGTTGGTGGGTGATGAGACTGAGAAGTAGATAGTTTTAGATACTGAAAGACTTGGTGTACTTGCTTGCATTACCCTGAAATCTTCTATTGTTTTAAGGATGGTAATCTCTGTTTGTTCCCTTGGTCTACATTTAAGTCACAGTTTATCCCCACACCTACCTTCATTTGTATCTCTCTGAAGGGAGGGAGTAGAGGCAGGGTGGGCAAGTAGTGGAAGATGAGATTACAGACATATTAGGGGCTCCATCAGGTCGGGCTTTTGAATAATTGAGAAACCGAATTCCACAGAATTTTAATTAGTGACAGTTGTATTTGGGATCTGAATGTTTTAAATTTCAAGAATTATTTTAATAGTTTTTCCAGAAAGATTATTCAAATCTTCATCTGTTTTACTTACGAAATAAGCTAGTTATCAAAAATTTTTGTCTGTCCAGTTATTTTTCTACTGCTTACAGGTCAGAAGAAGCCCTTTGTGTGTTTACTGTCTTACTCACGAGTGACTTATGGTCGTCAGTGTGCCTGCTTGTGGTCCAGGAATGCCACACTCCAGTGTTTCTAACGGGTCGTCTGTCATTCGTTACAGTCGTCTTTATTGAACAAGTCACAGACTTATCATTGTCCTCTTCTCAATATAATTCTTGCTCATGAGTTGTAGTGCTTTGAAGAAATCATTCCGTTCTTTTGAAATGACATTTAAAATGAAATCAACTTCTAGTTGTCAGAAAAAATAACAGCTGTGACTTTGTAAGCTACTCTTAGTGGCTTTGGAAGCTAGTGTTGGTTAGCTAGTTGTCATTATGAGGTCATTTTCCAAAAGAAGATGAAGTCATTTGCCATCTTGTTTTAGTCATACTGGGCTTTTTCTTTGACCAAATATTTTCAAATTATACATTCCCACCTACTTATTTTCATAGTTGATAATACCTTCATGGAATTAAATAATGATGGAACTTTTAAAGGGCAACAGTTCATACTTAATATGGTCAGTATTTGATTTGTATTTTATATCATAGTTAGAAAAAGACCTCTATAGGCTTGAAATATTATTAATTTATATATACTAATAAGAGAGTCTTATGTACTTATGTACACAGTATTGTGTACATAAATCTCAGCACATAGAATTTGAATTCTACCAAGAACTGTGTATTTCCAAGTCCCTGTAAAGTGATAAGCTAATCAGATCCCTGTAATCTCTGTCTGCTTGAATTCCTATTGTATTACTATGTATCACTTTAAATTCTCTTCTGGTGTCTGCCCCTCCAGATCCACTTGTGATGAAAATTAATAGGTAGTAGAGGTAAGAAGCAACTCTCCCAGTCATTCGCATCTGTTTTTTACTGGTGCCTAAATTGTTTCTTCTTCAGGGTTGCAGCTCATAAACTGTATGTTTACTTTTAAAATTTTTATTTTATTAAAAATTAATATATATATATATTTATTTATTTATTTGACTGTGCCAGTCTCAGTTGGAATCTAGTTCCCTGACCAAGGATGGAACTCAGGCCCTTGCATTGGCAGAGTGGAGTCTTTGCCCTTGGACCACCAGGGAAGTCTCTGTACGTTTATTTTAGCCTCATCATTCCAGACAGATAAGAAGGGCTAATTATAGATACTGGATGACCGATCCAATTGTCCTTTATTGGCAAGGAAAAATAATTAGTATAGTGTTGTTACACAGTAATATAAAAAGAGTTATATATAATGTAGGAAGTTATTTCTAGTAGTGAAAATTCTGTGAGGTATTATAATTTATCTTTATGTAATAATAATCTGAAAATAAAATCATGGGATAAATGGAGAGTCCCAAACTAGATTCAGTTGCTTTTAAAAATTTACTGTAAGAACCATAAGATGAGAATAAACAATTATTAAATAATGTCACCAGTTTAATATAAAGATAAGAAAAACTGATGGAAAATGGAAAAGCTTTTTATCTTTAGAGATGTTATAATTAAAATATAACATATAATTAAATATAATTAAAATATAATTTCCTGACAACCGAAGTATTAATGTTAAAGTAGTAAATAATGTTGACTTTAATTATTAAAGTGGCATAGTCTAAGGAACTAGTCTTTCCTCTACATTAATTTTTTCTTAACTGTGCACTGAGTAAAGTGTCCCTTCAAGTGCTTCTTGAAGAAAAGTTGTTCAAGTTAAATAAGTTGGAGGAAGGTGGTATTTTTGGTGCTTGCCACTGTATGTACTCTGTTAAAGGCTCTGAGCAGTCCTGCAGTGGAGAAACTTTTAATTCTGGGTTTCCCAACCTTAGTTATCTTTTGTTTTCTCTATACCTACTAGTGTGTTTTGCACTTATGTACCCTGAAGCACGTTTTAGTAAATGCTGCTCTCATTCTTTGTCTTTTCCTCGGGTATATTGATGGTTGTAGGAGATACCCAGGCTTTACTTATTTGGGTCCTTAGAGGAATGACTTTACAGCATGTGACCTTCAGTTATAATGCCCCCATTTCTCTGTCAAAAAGGCCTGCATGACACTGCTCTTTTGAAGATTTGGAAACAAGTTATATTTCCTGACTGTTCTGCTTCATTTTATTAGGTAAAACAATGGGAGCCAGTATGCTTTTCTCTTAACTTTAACTGATATGACGTTCAAAACAAAGATCTGTGTTCAGTTAATAAACCCAGACTAGGTTATCAGAAATGATTTTCCTTCTGAAACTATCACAACTATTTTCTTAGTTATCTAGCTTTTTCGTTTTGTTGAATAGTTTGGGGTTTTATCTGTTTCTTATAGTTTACTTTAAATACTTTTTTAAAAGTAGGTGAACTGCACATTTCTATAATTGCTCATTGCTAGAATGAGAGAAAAGTTCTTGTCAGTTGTCTTCTATAAGAATGTGTGGTGGTTATGTTTGAGAAATTGTATTTCAAATGATCTCCAGTTTGCCTTAATCATTCATTTAAAAATATTCTGCTACATTGGATGAGGTGCTTTTTCCTTTACCAGGTTAGGAAAACACATTTACAAACCATGTGTTTACTTGGATGCTAAGCAATGGAAAAACACATCAGTTACTGTTAAAGTTTGTTTGAATTTTCATAATTCAGATGATTTACAGTTATTAATTACAGTGCTGCTTGCACACCTCTGATTTTTTTCTAAAAGTTTTTATTGGAGTTGTGTGTGTGTGTGTTAGTTGTTCAGTTGTGTCACACTCTTTGCAACCTCATGGACTGTACCTACCAGGCTCCTCTGTCCTTGGGATTCTCTGGGCAAGAATAGTGGGGTGGGTAGCCATTCTCTTCTCCAGGGGGCATTCTCTTTTCCAGGGAATCTTGCCCACCCAGGGATCAAACCAGAGTCTTGCACATTGCAGGCAGGTTCTTTACCATCTGGGCTTCTAGGGAAACCCTTACTGGAGTCATAAGAAATAAATTATTTGGGTTTCTGAATCTGTTTGTCACAGTAGCAGGATTATGACTTCGTCTAATTATGAGAGATAGAGAAAGGAAAAGTCCACTTTTTTTCAGTGGTGTGTTTAAAGATTTTATTCCCGTTTGGTTATAACTTTGGAAATCAAGGTATTTGATTCTATGGAAAGAGAATAATTTTATATTGATGTTTCACTTGGCACCAAAGAGTATAAGGACTCTACCTATAAATCATTTTGCTGTTGCACAAACATGCCAAAACTCAGTGACAGCAATTATTTATTATTGCCTATTTGTTTGGGTCTTTTGACTGGGCCTAAGCAGCTCTGATTCTGACTGTACATGTGTGGGTGGGGGGTGATGGCTATAGTCCCCTTAACTTTCCTCTTTATTTTATGAGGTACCTCAGGAATGTTCTTATTTTGGTGATGGCAGAGTCTCAAGAGGGCCTTTTAAGGCGCTGGTTTATAACTGGCACATTTTGTCACTTCTGCCCATTTATCAACTGGCAAAAAAAGTTCACATGGCCGATTTAAAGTCAAGAGGCAGAGAAGTACACTCCACCCACAGTGAGGCCGTGGCAGTGTTGTGGATGGAAACACAGAACCTGTTATGTAAACTACCACAGTTTGAGAGTTTAAGGGAGATAAATTAATTAGACTCTTAAGTGATTAGTGAATATTAACTAAATTCCCCTAGTCACCATCCCTTAATGTCTCGGTTTTTTAAATTTATATTTTTAATTGAATAAATATCAATTAACTACCCTGACACTCTCAAATTTATGTTGGGATCATTTTAAAGCTTAAAATAAAAGCATTACACTTACATGCATGTGTAAAAACATGCATATATGTATTAATATTTATGTATGAATATGGTAGAGAAGGGAAAGAAAATTTTTTTCATTATAGACCCGTTTTATAAATTAGAATCTGAAATATGTGTGACATAGTCAGCCTTTTCATTAATACTATTGTATTAAATTTATTAACAGTTTTGGTAAAGAGGATTTCCATGACGACTATCTCTGTTATGTTTGAAAATACATTTTTTATCTTATGCTGTTAAATTAGTACATATAGCTGAGTATAGTGTCTTTGAATATAAGGCAGATTTTTCTTTTCACTGTGTGAGAAGACTGAAAAGAATTTAAATTAATATATAAATAAAAGTAATTAAATGTGTGATTTTTTTCCATTTAAATTTTATGAATCTTCAAATTGTTCACATGCACCTGATTTAATGTTTTCATCAGTGCTAGAGATGTTTTTAAGATTTCACACACAGTGTATATGGTCTTTATTCATTCTGGATTGAGGTACAGCATAATTTAATGTAATAATTAGAAATTTTTACTCTGTCGTAGTACCTATTTATTCTTTGTGATATTTACATGGTAAGTACTTTCACATTTTTTTAGCATTAATTTTTTTTCTTTTACAGTAACATTTAGCATTTCTAATTTTAAAGTAATACTCTCAGAAATAATGACTAAACTTGTATTGAATTTCTTTGTTGCTTCTCTCTCTTTATTTTTTAAATCTTAATTTTGTTAGGTGGCTTTTATAAGCTTCCAGAACTAGTGTTGTGTGAGATTGATTCAGGCTACTCTATGATTCCCAAATTATACTTCTTGATTCTAAATAAAATCTCTTGGTAGAGTGCCCTGCAGCAGGAGATCCTTTGTTAGGATTCTAAGATGAGACAACTCTGTTTTTCTAAAGGATAATTTTGTGAAGAAAAGAAGTTTGATTTATATTTGGGCAAAAGACATACATAAGTTCATTTTTGATCACCTTGAGAAGGTAGATTTTAACTTATTTCTGTCTTCTTGACATACACATTGTTTTTTTTTTCCTTTGGTGTAATCTTGTTTTTAACTACTTTCAAGGTATTAATTGATCAAACATAATATTCCTGCATGTATAATATATTCAAAATGTCCACTAAAAGAAATGGTTATAATTTTCATTGGATTGCTGCAAGGACCACACAAATCTTATGTGGTTTTTCATGGCCATGTGACATCATTTGTACTTCTTCTGAAAAATTATTTCCAAAGACAGGAGGTAGAAACCATAATTTGATGTGCTTTGTATATTTAACGGTTTTAAAAAATTACTTGACTTTAACCTTGATGCACTTAAAGGTATTATCAGTATTGCTCAGTGTCATTTCTTGCTTACTTGAAAGTTATGATTGCTAAGACGACTTATATCCTTATATCTGCCTTCTCTACCAAAATATTTTATTTAGAATCAAAAAGGAAATTCAGTACAAGTTTAGTCATTATTCCTGGGAGTATTACTTTAAAATGAGAAAGAATAAATAGGTGCTTACAACAAGAGAAGTAAGGTGAACAGAGTGAAGTTTTTTCAAAACAAAAACAGAAGTTTGTGTTAGAGGAACAAAAATGAAAACTCAGTATCAAACTTTTGAGATAAAGCAAAAGCAGTGCTCAGAGAGAAATTCACAGCTGTAAATACATTAAAAAGGAAGAAAGATCTCAAATCAATAACCAATATCACAACAGTAGATCACAGGAAAAACAGCTCCAAGAAACAGACATATTATAAGGGGCAGCACTGAAAGTGAAAGTCACTGAGTCGTGTCTGACTCTTTGCAACGCCATGGACTATTATATTCCATGGAATTCTCCAGGCCAGAATACTGGAGTGGCTAGCCTTAACCTTCTCCAGGAGATCTTCCCAACCCAGGGATCAAACCTAGGTCTCCCACATTGTAGGTGGATTCTTTACCAGCTGAGCCACAAGGGAAGCCCAAATTCAAGATGAGACAAAATCATGAAGATTAGAATAATTTGAAGTCTCTGGCAGCTACTAATAAAGCAAGCAAAGTCAAACTCTTGCATTAAGGGTGTATTGGTATTCATTTCAGTAACTGTTACCAAATATGACATGCCTTGCTGTCAAGAAAAAATTACAAGGCGTGCCAAAGGCAAAAACAAACAGAGAAAAAAAGCAATCATCAGAAACAAATTGTATATGACATAGATATTGGAATTATCAAATAGGGCATTTAAATAATTTAAAATAACTATGACAAACATGTTAAGGACTCTAATGGGAAAAGTAGACAACTTGTAAGAACAGATGGGTAACACAAGCAGCCCTGTAAATTCTAAGAAAGAATCAGAATGAAATGGTAAAGAAACTGAAATTCATTTTTGTAAAGGAAATGAAAAATCCTGTGATGGACTCATGTGTAGATGCAACAGAGACAAAAAAGGAATCTGAACTTGAAGATTGGTCTGTAGAATTTCTCTAAACTGATATGCAAAGAGGGGGGAAAAAAAGCATGAAAACAAAAACAGAACAGTACATCCAAGAAATGTGATGTAATATCCAGAGGCAGAACACTCACGTTATTGAAACACTGGAAGGTGGAGAGAGAACGGGGAAATATTTCAAGTAATAATAGCCAGAATGTTCCAAAAATAGTGACAGACAACAGGCTATAGATCCAAGAAGCCCAGAGTGTATCTAGAAGAATAAAATACACATACACACATACCTCTTGGTATATCCCACCGAAACAACACAAAAATCAGTATGTACAAAAAAAAAAAAAAAAAGGGAAAATCTTGAAAAAAGCAAGAAGGGAAAAATATATCTATAGAGGTACAAGGATAGGAATGAACAGGGTTCTTATCAGAAAGCATGCAAGCAAGAAAAAGACGTGAAATATTTTAAGTGTTGAAAGGAAAAACCCCACCAATGTAGAATTCTATATCCAGGAAAATTATCCTTCAGAAGTAAAAAGGGAATACTGTAGACGTTCTCAGACAAAGGAAAACTAAGCAATTTCATCACCAGCAGACCTATTCTGCAAGAAATATTCTCCAGGGAAATTTAAAAAGAAAGAGAAAGGGGAAAGGGGTGGGAATTTAGAAAATAGAAAAAACAAACAGTTTAAAAAATATTTTTTTAAGTGAGAGAAGACCTGATTTGCTTATATCAGAATGATAAATGAAAATAGAATGAACTTATCTATTAAAAGAAAAATTAATTTGAATTGAAATTTCCCCTATGATGTGTTTGACTGAGACGGCAGTTGCTATAATTAAAGTTTACCTTGACATATATACAGTTATTTTAAGATTTCCTCGAGAATTTTTATTCTTTTGATTAATGTTGTATTCTGTAAGTGAATCGAATACATACAATACAAAAGAGCACACAACAGATACCTAACACTATCATTTTATTGTAAATTATAAATTTGACCAATTGGCTGTTTAGGAGCATGTTAATTAGTTTTGACATATTTATGTATTTTCCAGTCTTCTGTCTTTTATTGATTTTAGTGATTTCTAATTTTACTTCATTGTGGTTGTATATGATGTTACCTGTTTATAATTTATTGACTTATTTTGTGTTGTTGCTAGCACTTTGTTTTGGAGAATGTTCTGTTAGTCTTGAGAAGAATAAAGTGCATTCTGTTGTTGGTTGGGTTGGTCTATAGATATCTGTAGGTCTGGTTGGTTTATAATGTTGTTAAAAGTCTTACAGTTTCTTCTTTCTACTTCTGTCTTACTATTGGAAGAGGACTTTTCTTAGCCATTTTTAAAATTGAAATGTAGTTAATTTGCAGTGTTGTGTTAACTTCACGTATACAGCAAAGTGATTCAGCTATGTATCTATATTCTTTTTCAGATTCTTTTTCATTATAGGTTTTTGTAAGACATTAAGTGTTATGCAGTACGTCCTTGTTGTTTATCTGTTTTATACACAGTAGTGTGTACATGGAGAAAGTAAAAATGTCTTGGTAACATTACAAGTTTGTAGCAGTTAGATTGAGTTTTCTTTCAGTTGAAATTTAGGCATTTCCAGGCTCCTGGTTTAGACTTAATAATGTCTTAATACTTTTATAATAATCAAATTTTAGTTATAAACTATAATGCTAATATAGTGGGAAGGTTTTCCAGTAAAAGGCCTAATGCAGTGATTTTGAAGAAACTATTTAGTCCAATTTATTACTCCAGTGTTCTTGCCTGGAGAATCCCAGGGATGGGGGAGCCTGGTGGGCTGCCATCTCTGGGGTCACACAGAGTCGGACACAACCGAAGAGACTTAGCAGCAGTATTACTCTTCTTATGTCATTTATTGGGAAGATACTTTCTTTTTCCGTCCTTAGTATTAGCTTGATTTTCTTGAGAAAGTTAGCAAATGAAAGAAAAAATGTTGATTGGTGAACTTTCCGCCATTTTCCTTCACCACAACAGTTTAAAAATGTGCATAAAACACTTTAAATAAAAGCTGGATTATCTGGTAATGCAGGTAATGTAGTGGTGGACAATTTGATTTGTTCAGATGAGGAATTTATTGAAAGGAATTGAATCAGGACTGAACAGACTGGGTCAGGTCTTTCCCACCAATTCTCATCTTGGTGACTTCCCATGTAGCTCAGTTAAGCCTTTCACATATTTCTTACTGGAAAATCAGATGTCAGATTTTGATATTTGTTTGGCTATTTACTCAGCTTGGTAAGAAATTCTTGCTGTTGTTCAGATGATCTTTTGTATAGGTAATTCATAAAAGGATTTTTCAGGGGTTTTCTGTTCTTCATAAATTAGGGAGGATTCTGTGAACATCTTTGTGCCACCGCTCCCCAAGAAGTTGGTGAAAGCTATTAATTTCTTACACAGTTAGTGTTAATGCATTGTTTTATTGGTTCAATTAAAATGTAGAATAAAAGGCAAATAATCTATATTATAAAAGACCTAAATATAACAATAAAAATTAATACAAATTTGACTTATCATTCCGTATACTTCTAGACATTACAATGATATATTGCCATTCAGTCAACAATGCTGCTAGAATGCTGTCACTTAGCTTGAGTTTTTTCTGAATAGGCTAAGCCTTTTTTTTTTTTAAGGTACATTGATGTCTGATAGGAATAAATTGAACGTGCAGTGACCATGGTGGCTTTGGCCATGATTTTTAGGTAAACCACGACTAATTCATAAAGTGCTGTGGACCCTTTAATACTTACCTACCAAAAGTGGGCAGGATGTCAGTTTGGAAGATTCCGTCTAAAACATATTCCTTTACTTTGCTCTTGAAAAACTCTCCTGCTGTACCCTGCATAGAATGTAGTTTATTTGCTGAGAGAAAGGAATGGTTGAGTCCACTCACAGGAGATAAATCTGTGGTAGGTGTTACAGGCTGATTTTTAAGCCATACACCGTCTCCTTTTTTTAGGTTATTTTACTTGCTAATATGTAAATTTTATTAATGAAGCTAGGAGAGCTCATTCAGAGATATTTTAGACTTCTTTTTAGTGAAGGAAAACAGTGCTTTTGTTAGGAATGACAAGTTAGTTTTGTCACTGAGTAAGTGCAGAGTTTTTGGGAGGGGATTAATTCTTCATATAATCTCTATTGAGATTCTTCATATAATCTCTATTAAGACAGGGGAAAAACAACTAGTGTTAATTTATAGTTTTAATAGTTAATTTGCAGTGTTATTTTCCATTAGATTAGCCAACAGAAATGTACCTGTTATTTCCAGTATCAGTTTTGAGCATCAATATTAAGTTGTCTTCAGTGGAAATATCGGTGTGTACAGCAGCATCTAGCTAAGACCCAGACCAGGCCTCAGAGTTACTAGTTTTTACATGGCTTGATTAAAAAAGAGGAGGCTCCTATGCACTGAAATTTTCTCTTTTCAAATGGGCACATTTCCCAGCATAAATATGATACTTCTGTACTAATCAGGATGGAGTCTTATCCTGCAATGGGACTTACATTTTGGGCTTTTCACCACATCATTGCTGTTTTCTATGTGGTCAAAAATAGATATAGAGTAAACCAACCCCAAAAGTCAATTACAGGGTTTTATAGTGATGTACTGTGAAAAATCTGGTCGTGTTTTTCATTATACAGAATGTTCTTTCCAAAGACATAAACAGAAAAAGCACATATGTTTGATTTTAAAAATAACTCTGCTTAGCTCTTTAAAATGCTGGAGACATTTTGGATACTTTTAAATGATCAGCATTATAATTAAATGATAAACCTTCTATCTAAAGGCAGCCGTGGCTTATAATTATTTATTCAGCTTCTCCCCCAACTTTAAATGGTTTTTTGTTTTTGGTGAGGGATCAACATAAATACTTTGAAAGTATTCCTAATATATGTTTGTATGATCTGGTAAACTCATCTTATTTTCTGATCTCTTCCCAAGGAGCAAATGCTAATACGTATTATATCATTTTTGGAACATACATTCTAATTTATAAGTAATATATTATAAAAAGTATGGAAAATGAAAACCATTTGTCCATTAGGAATTAGTACTACATTTAAAATATGATTTATGAAATCTATTTGCTAATATAGTTGCTAAAGTAATATAAAATGGTACTTAAAATTATTTGAAGTTAAACTTTACATTCTTGAGGAAAGCTTACCTGAGCCTCCCAGAACCTTAAAGTGAATGAAAACTTTTTTTGTAGTGGCATTTTATTGGAAGAGAGACTTAGAAACCTTATAATTTAAAATGTTGCATTTTATTAATGATTATTTGCCATTTTCCAGCTTTAAACTGTAGTTAATTTACATTTTGGCTGTTTGAAAATGTACAAATAAATTTTTCATATTTAATCCTTTGGTTCTATAGTTAAGACTTAATTTTCCATAGTCAGATTTCAGCCTAATGAAAGTCTTGGTTTCTTTGCTTTCTTTGTTAATTGAAGTCTTTTACTCAGCAACTGACATTATAATTATCCATTCACTCATACAGATAACACTGGCACAGTAGTAGCTAAGTGGTAACTTTTTAAACGTGGTAACTTCACTCATTTCTGAGGTTGAATAAACAAGAAAATCAGAAGTTTTGTTTCTTTCCATATATACTTGTAGCAGATACTTTTGATCTGATTGATTAAGAGCCATTCTTTCTTTCTTAAAGAGTTCTGATTTCACACAAAAGTCCTGACTAATCTAAACCAGTAATGATGACTCTATTCTTACAGTAATTGGTTTAGGAAGAGTTGTATGACCAAGACATAGTCTATGAGATAAGAGAAGTCTGAATGGCTCCTTGCGAAGTTTCCCTCACTGATGAAACAAATTACCTGGAAAAGGCTTCCCCTGAATGGAAAGCATGAAATTACGCAGCGTTATAGTGTAAGACATTGGGCTGTAGAACCACGCTGCCTGCATTTGAACCCCAGCTTTTCCCTTCCTGGCTTTGTGCCGGTGAGAAGTGTATTTTCTCTCTCTGAATCTCAGTTTTTCTTATTGTAAAACTGGGGCTCATACACATGGAACATCATTCATTAGGGAAAAATCATCACTAGTAATTAGAGAAATGTAAATCCTCAGTGAGATACCACTTCATCACCCACTAGGATGACTGAAATAAAAAAGTCAGACAACAGCAAATATTGGTGAAGGTACAGAGAAATGAGAACCCGCATACACTGCTGATGGGAATGTGAAATGGTTTAACTGCTTTAGCAAATAGTATGGTAATTCTTTAAATTATTAAATGTAGTGTTAACCAAATGACCTCGCAGTTCCAATCCTAAGTATATACCCAAGAGAACTGAAGACAGACATCAGCACAGAAACTTTTATACAGATGTTTATAGCAGCATTGTTCATAATAGCAAAGAGGATGAATGGACAAACAAAACACAGTATATCAGTGCAACATATTATTTGGCCACAAAAAGAACCAAAGTACTGATATATGCCACAACATGGCTGTACCTTGAAAATGTGGCAAATGAGAGAAGCCAGTCACCTAGGACCACATGCTGTGTTACTCCACTCATATGAAGATCTGGCATAGGGAAATCTACAGAGATGGAAAATAGGTTAGTAGTTGCTTAGAGTCGTGGGTAGAATAAGACAGGGAATGGGAAGTGGTAGCTAAAGGTTACAGAAAGTTTCATTTCCAAGTGATAAAAAAGGTTCAGTTCAGTTTAGTCACTTAATCATGTCCAACTCTTTGTGACCCCATGGACTGCAGCACACCAGGCTTCCCTGTCCATCACCAACTCCCAAAGCTTGCTCACACTCATGTGCGAGTCAGGGATGCCATCCAACCATCTCATCCTCTGTCTTCCCCTTCTCCTCCTGCCTTCAGTCTCTCCCAGCATTAGGGTCTTTCCCAGTGAGTCACTTCTTTGCATCAGGTGGCCAAAACATTGGAGCTTCAGCCTCAGCATCAGTCCTTCCAGTGAATATTCAGAACTGATTTCCTTTTAGGATTGACTGGTTTGATCTCCTTGTAGTCCAAGGGATTCTCAAGAATCTTCTCCAACACCACAGTTCAAAAGCATCAATTTTTCAGTGCTCAGCTTTCTTTATAGTCCAACTCTCACATCCATACATGACTACTGGAAAAGCCATAGCTTTGATGATACAGAACTTTGTCAGCAAAGTAATGTCTCTGCTTTTTAATATGTGGTCTAGGTTTGTCATAGCTTTTCTTCCAAGGAGCAAGTGTCTTTTCATGGCTGCACTCACCATCTGTACTAATTTTGGAGCCCAAGAAGTCTCTCAGTTTCCATAGTTTCTGCATCTATTTGCCATGAAGTGATGGGATCGTATGCCATGATCATAGTTTTTGGAGTGCTGAGTTTCAAGCCAACTCTTTCACTCTCTTTCACTTTCATCAAGAGGCTCTTTAGTTCCTCTTTGCTTTCTGCTATAAGGGTGGAGTCATCTGCATATCTGAAGTTATTGATATTTCTCCTGGCAATCTTGATTCCAGCTTGTGCTTCATCCAGCCCGGCATTTTGCAGTATGTACTCTGCATATAAGTTAAATAAGCAGGGTGACATACAGCCTTGACGTACTCCTTTCCTGTTTGGAACCAGTCTGTTGTTCCATGTCTGGTTCTAACTGTTGCTTCTTGACCTGCATACAGATTACCCAGGAGGCAGATTAGGTGGTCTGGTATTCCCATCTGTTTAAGAATTTTCCACAGTTTTTCTTGTTAAAAAGGTTAACAGGGTTCTTTTTCTACAGTTGAATATAATGATGACTGCCGTTGAATTGTACACTTTAAATCAGTGAAAATTGCATGATATGTGAGTTATATTTCAGTAGAACTGGTGCAAATGAGGCTACCTTATAGGCTGTTGTAAGAAATAAAATTAATGAGCTAAAGTTCTTAAAATAGTGCTTGGCTTATAGCAAGAGTTCAAATAATGATAAGTATGCTAAAAATTAATTATAGCCCTGAGCTCTAGCTAGTCAGGAGGGAGACACTGTTCAGAAGAGAGAAGATTCTAGAGTTGGAAAGAACTCGGGCTACCTTGCTTTGGGGCTACTTATGTGATAAAATAAGTTGTGTGATTCCAATCTGTTTCTTGAAGCTGAAGTCATCTTATTGATATAACACCTTCTGTGATCTTACTAGGGGCTTTCCTGGTAGCTCAGCTGGTAAAGAATCCATCTGTACTATAGGAGACCCCAGTTTGAGTCCTGTGTCGGGAAGATACATTGGAGAAGGGATAGACTACCCACTCCAGTGTTCTTGGGCTTCCCTAGTGGCTTAGAAAGTGAAGAATCCACCTGCAGTGTGGGAGACCTGGGTTCGGTCCCTGGGTTAGGAAGATCCCCTGGAGGAGGGTATGGCAACCCACTCCAGTATTCTTGCCTAGAGAATCCCCATGGACAGTGGAGCCTGGAGGCTATGGGGTGGCAAAGAGTTGGCCCCACTGAGTGAGTAGGCACACAGTGATCTTGCTTGCTCTGTCTCATTGCATGTTAGTTGTCATCTTCTCTTTATGCTTAGAGACTTGACTACCTTTGGCCTTTGTGTATGCTAATATCTGTATGTCTAATTTGGGTTTGTATGTAATCACTGAATTAAAAATTCTTTGCTTATAGCTTGGGCTGTGTTTTAAATTTTAATGTCATTTATACTGCTGAGAACAGGACTGTGGTTGCTAATAGTTTGTGGTTAATCATTTGTTAATCAGAGCAGGAAGTGATTTAGGTTTTCTTGAAATAATCTTAATTGATGTTTTATTTTTTGTAGAGTAATATACTTTATTTTGAATGCTTTCTTATACTTTTTAATTAAAAATAAGCAGTTTCAGTTGCAAACAGAATAATCTATTCATCTATTAAAACTAAGCAGTAATCTATATCAAAAACTGTGTATAGCAACTTATAGACACTAGATCATGATTCTTTTCTAGTGTGTATCTGTTTGTAGTCTTGATTTTATGTTAAGGTCCAATTTCAGTAACAGCAATAAAATTGACTTATTTTTCGATGCTTGTTTCCTCTGCTTCTGTCTCGTGCTTGTCAGCGCTTCATGATCGAAGCCTCTTTTTGTAGATTTAGTACAACCTGGGTTTCTATAGATTCTGCTTGAAGGAGAAAAATGTTTAGAATGCTGTCAGCTACCTGCTGCAGTCCTTTACCTCAGTTGCTGTATAGGGAGGAAGTCATTACTGTTTCCTGATTATAAAAGTAGTACATATCTATGTATAGAGAAAAGGCAGATCTAAAATATTTTTTAAAGTGCAAAATACTAATGAGCTCAGCATTTTAAAATAATTTTTGTTGTTTGGTGTATATTGCTCCAGTATTGATATAGGTATAGATATGAATGTGTGTGTGCATGTGCGTATGTCTGTGTGTGGGTATGTGTGTATGTTAAACACACATACGTATATAAAGAGGGAGAGAGAGACAGAGATTCCGGCACTTGCTTCAAACAGACTGTTTTCTTTGTGAATTATTTGTTATTTCTTACTCATTTTAAAGAGATAGAGATGTTTATATTTCCTTATTGAGTTATAAGAACTCCATGTATTAAGGGAAGGTTTTTAACTCTCTCCATTTTGTATTTCAACGCTTTTTTACTTTATTATTTGAAATAATGTTTGCATGTATATAGTACGATTTTCATTCAGAAGTTTCAAAATCTAAATGTCACATATAACATTATCATTCGTGGTTTTCTGACTTTGGTTCCTGGTTGATGAATACTTTCGATAGCATTAGTTTCAGTCACCTCATAGCTGATAGGAATATCTCATTGAAGATGGTGGGCTCACATGTTGCATTTTTGGTCTCCTTTAATGCTCATTAGGCCTTGGACCCAGTTCTCCCAGGAATAATCTATATAAGATTTAGAATATTTTCTTTCCAGGCTTATTTTCTTATGTTCTGATACATTATCCTTTGTTCTCTTGTTCATAATCCCAACACTACTTATTCACTAGTATCCATCTTGTTACTTACCACTAAGCATGACTGACATAGAATAGGGTGGTAGGAAATACTTTTGAATAGATAAATAAATGTCATGAACTGATTTAAGAGTCACATCTTTTGGTATTCCTTTTCTGAGAGGAATACCCCCCGCCCCCACTTAGGTACCAATTTGTACCTTAGAACTTTTAATCCTTCCCAATTTACATCTTTTAAGTTTTATTCTGCCATTTCCAGGTCTGAAATTCTTCTGGAGAAAACTTTGAGCACCAGAGCAGTGTTTATCATTTAGTAGGAAATGGGTAAATACTGAACTCAACTGATAATTGAATGAAAAGACAGCAGAGAGACAACCAGCAATACCACTTTCCTTGCATCTTTGTTATTTCATTATTTTGGTAGACGTATTATGGGTTTCACAGCAATATAAACATATTCTGGTGCAAGTATAAAATTTCATTTAAACATTGTATATAAATTTGCTTCAGATCAGAAGAACATCAGCTGTAGAATTAAATCAAAAGCTCCCTCTCCCCATTAACTGTGATCTTGGACAAATTTCTTAGCCTGTCTCAGTATAATATCCTGTCTAAAAATGGAACTAATGGCTGTTAATGAGGATTGAGGGAGATGTCTGTAGTACAGTATTTGGCACACAGGTGAGAAAAAGTAAATCTTTACATGTTGTTGTAACCAATCTCCTTTTAATTTGGGACCTAGAGTTAAATTTAGGCATGTCCCTTTATTAAACCTTTATTAAAACCACCAGTCATTTAGTGTTTTTTTTTCCTTCTCTCATTTCCACTCCCTATTCCTCTGCCCTATACAATGTTTATTTAAATATAATTTATTGAAATAGATTATTTGAGATAAAGGTCTGATTATCTTCTCTTTTAGATGGTCTTTATTATCGAACGCCCTGTCTTTTATACTTAAGAAAAGCTAATATCTAAGCCTTTGGAAGCCATATAGCATAGTGTAGGAAACACTGTAGTTTACCATCATGCTCGTTCATTCAATTAACCTGACTTTTGTCAGTGGTAATATGAAGCCTTCTGGCTTCACATACCTGTGTGAGGTATGTAGAAGTACTTTGATCTTCTTAAAGAAATAATCATTTAGTTTTATGAATATCAGATGGTGATATTTTATGAAGCATATCCTTTTCTGTTATACTTGAAAAGTTCATCTTTTCTATCAAATGTATCCATTTAAATTTCCCGATTTCAGAGTAGCCTTTATTATAAAGAGGATTTGGGGGGACTTGAAAATTCTGTCACTGGCTTGATGTTCTGATGGAATCTGACAGGCATAAATTTCTCTGTAATGAGCTGTACATGGGGATTATTCACAACAAATTTTTAATCTTACTCTTGTCTTTCAGCTGGCATTGAGCACTTTTCTTGGCAGCTTTCCTTCGTAGTCATTTAGAATCCACTTAAAGAAGAGACTGATTTCAGCATTAGCTTTAGAAAACCATGATTGAGATGTTAACTGTTGTTCAAAGATAAACATGAATTCTAAAGCCAAGTGAGAATGGAACGCATGACATGCATTTTGGATCATTTGTGTATCCTTTTCAGATCTTTTGACGTAGGTTTTGAGTGGCAAACCATTCTGCCTTAAAATCCTGTAACCCTTCTGCCACTATTTTCTGCTGATGCTGCTACTGACAAGGCTCATGTCATGCAGCCCTGGGAGCCTTTGTATCTGACCATTTTGTCCTTTTACTCTCAATACTTCTAGTATCTTTTCTTTAACTTTTGTGTTCCGGTATTTTATGATAATGTTGGTATAGTATGGATCTTTTCTCATCCACTTAGCTGGGTACTCTTTCAGTTCATAGAAATTTTCTTGAACTATTGTTTTGATAATTCTCTCTCCTCCCCGCTTAGCGTTCTGTCTGTCTCTCTTTCTTCCTTCCTTCCTTCTCTCCACCTGTTCCTTCAGCTTTCAGGCTTCATTCCCCTCTTTTCTTGAATTGCTGTTATTCAACTGTTGGGTCTCTTCAGCTGGTCCTTCAGTTTTCTTTTTTCTATCCCATTTAACTTTTTGGTCTACTTTCTAGTTTATCCTTAACTTCATCTTCTAAACTTTTTATTCAGTTAAAAAGTTTTGGTCATAATTTTAATTTCCAAGAGTTTTTTTGATTCCCTGAATGTTTCTTTTACTTACTAAAAAGAAAGCCCTCCTTTTCCTCTTAATGGGTGTGATATCATATCTCCACAAACATTTATGATTATGTAAAACATTCTTTTAGAGCCTTTATTTTCTCTGCTTCATTTGCTTTCCTTTTTATCCTCTTTGTTACCTTCTTTTATGTCAGAGGCTTTTCTTATTTTTGAGTTTTGAGCATTATTTATATATCCTGAATACCAGGCCTTCACAAGTCTTTTGCCTAATATGTGATTTGAAAATATTTCCTCCGAGTTTGAGTGTGTCTTTCTTGTCTTTTACAGTAACTTCTACAGAACAGAGTCTTTAATTTCAACTAAGTCCAGTTTTTGTTACTTTTTCCTGTTATGTATTATGCCTTTGATATTATATATAGGAACTCTTTGCCTGTCTGAAGATTGCAAGCATTTTTAACTGTTTTGTCTAATAATATGATAGTACACTTGTTATATGTTTAAGTGTATTTTGAATTAATTTTATATGAGTTAAGTATGAGGTAAAGTTTACTTTTTTTCTGCTTGTGGATATTTATTTGTTCTAACACTGTTGACAAGCCTGTCATTTTTTTAAATTGGATTGCCTTTACACCTTTGTAAGTAATCAATTGACCTTAGCTGTGTGGGTCTATTTCTAGACTTTTTTTCTGCTCAATTGATATTTGAGCTATCCTTTCTCCATTACTGTACCATCTTGATTACTGTAGATTTATAATAAGTTCAAAAACCTCTTAAGATGAATTCTCCAGTTTTATTGTTTTTTTTTTTTTTCCTTTTTTTTTTTTGGCTGTTCTAGTTTCCTTACATTTCTGTATGAAATTCAAAAGTGGCTTATCTATTTCTATTTTTTCTGTAAAAATTCCTAACGAGATTTTGATTGAGTTTGCCTTAAATCTATGGATTAATCTGGGACTAATTGTTACCTATAGTGACTCTTCCAACCCTAACTGATACTTAAATGTTAAACCAAAGTAGCATTCCTGAGATGAATCATAATTTATTGCAATGTTTTCTTGGTTATTACGCCAAAAGTAGCAAAAGAAAAAATAGGCAAGTTGGGCTTCATTAAAATTAAAAACTTTTGTATACCAAGGCATACTATCAATAGAATGAAAAGACAACCCACAGAGTAGAAGAAAAGATTTACAAGTCATATATATGCAAAGAAGTAAATATGCAGAAGTAAATATCAAGAATTCCTATTAATAGAACTCAAAAAACATAAAACAACCCAGTTAAAAACTGGCCAAAAACCTTCAATAGACGTTTCTCCCAAAGAGATATACAGATGGCCAGTAAGAGTATGAAAAAATGCTCCACGTCACAGATCATCAGAAATGCAAATCAAAACCACAACAAGATACCGTTTGACGTCCACTAGGATAGCTATTAGCAAAAAAATAAAGAAAAAAGGGAAAGAGAAGAGAAGAAGCCGTGGCAAGGATGTGAAGAAATTGTAATGCTTGTGCATTGCTGGTAGGAATGCAAAACGGTGCAGTTGTTGAAAACGGTGTGGTAGTTCCTCGAAAACCAAAAATATATTACAGTTTCTGAGAAGTTTTTTTTTTCCCCCTAATAATATTTAAATTAGGATCTGCAGACTTTTTTCTCAGAAGTGATGCTTTTTGAGCCTTGCAGGTTTCAGTAGAGAATTTATTCTGGATTTTGGTTCATCGAGTGAAAATACATATAGAGGATGTGATGTAGTTTGTCCTTTACCAATAATTTAAACTTTTCAGGTATTACAAGTATTCATAAGTATTTATAAGGAGAAATTTTTGGGATTTGGCCATTTAGTTGGTCTCTGTTTTGGCTTTTTTCCTAGGACCTTTTCACTCCTTTCTCAGTTTATAATTTAAGATAGTTTGTTTCCTTTGTTTAAATTTGAAAAAAAATTCCCAAGGGAGATATTTTTCCCATTGAGGAGATTAAGGCAGAATTTTGCAAGATGTCTGGTTTATTTGGCTGTTATAGTTAATTAAGAAGGCCTTTGTATTATACTGAACTGCTTTTAAGGGTTTTAAAAACATGCAGCTATTCACTTTTATACAAATCTGTTGTACCCTAGAGAAGCTTCCAGTCAGTGGAGATCTCCTTAGAAAACTTGTCATTTAAATGAAGAATATTATAAATTCAAGGTAGTAACTTGATACCTAGTTATAATTTGTTTACACTTTTAAAATCTTCAAGTATAATACTATTACATTGTTTCACTGTAGAGATAGTGATTAAGCTAGGTGAACAAGGAAAACAAAATATATAGTATTTCTACCAAAGATTAAGAAAGTCTAAGTAGTTGTTAAATTTGAAAATAAGTATTCAGTTCCGTAAAAAATAAGAAACTTGGAGTCTTATATCTGCTTTTATTCAACAACTTTGGTATAGTTTACCAGAGGATTAAAGAATTTTAAATAATTGAACAGTACATCACCATTTACTCAATAATGTATTTTATCCAAGAGTTGAAAATACATAGGAACATTTTAAAGGAAAATGTTTACAGTTTTTGTAGCTTTTCACAACTTTGTGAAGAGAATACTTGTTATAACTTCATAGCTGTTTTAGAATTTGGTACAGATACAGTGACTATCTTTCAAGGAGTCCAAACCATTTTTTTGAACAGTAAGACATAGTTGAGATTGTCTCTCTCTCTCTCTTTTTTTTTTTTAAGTGATGTCCCTGAGTACAAAATAAAGGGCAGCAATTTTGAAAGTAACTTATAATTTCAGTCATACTGTTCTAAAAGATTTACAGGAAAGTAACATATTTCTCTCTGGGGTAATTGTTGGCATAGTGTAGTGTGAACAATGTAAGCTTAGAGTCAATCTGAGATTTGAATGGAGGTTTAGCCAGTTAGTAGCTGTGTATTTTTGAAAAAGAAGTATTTGACTTCAGTTTTTTCATATTGAAAATGTGGCTGATGATGTCATCAAGGTTGGAGGCTGTTGAAGAAGATATATGACATAATAAATATGAAGTTTTTAGAACACCATCTGTATCTGGAGGGACTTCTAGTAAGGGCTTAGGTATGTGTCAGATATTATTTTGTTGTAGCCAAATGCGTGACTTACGTATATATTCCTCATTCTGTATATACCTGCTCAGGAGGCAATATCACCTCTCAATGAAACCCTCACCTAAATCAGAAAACTGCTTTCTCAGTGTAAGTGGATTTATAGTTCTCCTAGGAGAAATAATGATTTTAAAGGTTTGTAGCCCCTGCTGTGATACATAACAGAGTCTCAAGTTTATTAAACAAGTAGTTACTTCAGTAGTTACTGCAATAATAATAAGTAAAAATTAAAATCAGCAATATCTTTAAAAGCTTACTCTTTTTAAAATTCATGACTTTTATATAACAAAAGGCTATAATTTTGATTTTATATATATTTTTAAATGTTAGTATTCATCCTAGCACATTTTAGAGTGCTTATTAATTCATTGACTCAAGTAAAATAACTTCTGTGTGGAATTATTTCTTGTCACAGTGTCAGAAGTTTCAATATTCCTGTTGATAAACTGATTGTAAAGAATTTATTTTTGGAAGATGTGTTAGGGTTCTACAGAGAATTGGAACCAATAGGCCGTGTATGTGTAGGAAGAGATTTATTATAAGGAATTGATTCATGTATTGATGGGGGCTGGCAAGTAAGGTTGGAAGCTGCTGGACAACTGGGAACAGCTGATGTTTCAGTTGGAAGGCTCTCTGGAAGGGAGCGGGTAGGCCTAAGTCAAAGGCCATCAGATGGGAGAAGTTTTTGTTATTTGCAGGAGGGTCAGCCTTTTGGTCTGTTGGGACCATCACCTGATTACAGAAGCCCACCCACATTATGGAGCGCTTTTTGCTTTTTCCAGTCTACCAATTCAAATGTTCATCTCAATTGACAATATCCTCACAGAAACACCCAGAATAATGTTCAGTTTAATATCTGGGCACCTTCTGGCACCTTCACATGGACACACAAAATTAACCATCATAGAAGGTAAGCAGAAAATAATAAAAGCAAGTTACTGACTTTCTGTAGAGGCCACTCCTTCACATATGCTGTTGCCATGCCATTGTTGTTACTGTGTGTTTTCAAATTGTGTTTCAAATTGTCAGAGGCTTAAGATGTACTTAAAGTGTAGATGTTTTGTTTTGCTTTAGTTTTTCTTCCTCATCCATCTTTTTTGATTAAAAATAAGATAGAAAAGATTTTTTATTTTTTTGGAATACATTCTTTCCACCCACCAGATTTCCATCATCCCATCTGAAAACATTAGCTGTACTACCCTACCTAAAGTGATCTATAACTTCAGTGTGTTTTTTAGAAATTAGTCTTGGCAGACAAAATGGTAAATTAAGGAATAGTTACATTGAGCTATTTAGTAATGTAACCAGTTACCTATGTTTTTGTCTCTTTATTTCTTACCTTCATCTGTTATTCATAGCATAAATCTGCTAGGTGAATCTGGGTATCTTATCTCGCTAAAAAACTAATTGTGGTCAGGGAATGCAACAAGCGGCTGGTCCATCTTTCCCTTACCCTAATATTTAAGTTTTAAATCTGAAAGACAAAATGAAAACTGAAAGCAAAATATAATTTCTGTCTTGGAATCAGTCTAAAACTAGCAGAAAAACGTAGTAGTTGAAACTCCACAAATTTTTTTTTTTTGAATGAGCAATATCTTGTTTCCTAATAATCATTTGTATGTTTTTAAGGCTGAGATCTAAACTCAGTTAAATAGCTTAACATAGTTCTGAAGGGACTAGCACATGAACTTCATAGGATTAAAGAAAACATGAACTTAATTAACATCTTATAAATATTAAGAGGAAGGAGAATTTTTTTTTCTAGGATATATAATGCAAATCATTCCTTGTAACTATTTTGATTCTAAGAATTCTTCCGTTTTGAAGACATCATTGTAGTCTCCTTCAATCATTGAATTGCCTTTTAAATGTAACTTGAGTATGAACCTGTTTTTAAAATGTAGAATTTTGGCTTCTTGGAGCAACTGTATGGATATAGTGTGTAGAACTGTCCTTGGATCGCTCTACTTTTAATAGGTATTTTCTTTCACTGTTTCCTTTTCATTTAATTAAATAGGCTTATGATAATGTAGCTGGAGAGTATTTTCAGTATTTTTTAATTTCGTAAACTAAAAATCATTAAAGAGATCAAAATAATACAATTTGAAAATGTATTAAGCGTCTTTTACCAGCACATTCAACCATCATGCAGGCTAAACTTTTTCTTATTTTTCCCTGTATTTGAGTAAACAAATCATATATGTATATATATGTGTGTATATGTATATATATGTATACAAAACTATGGCTCTACATAAAGTCATAGTGTATACTCAATGATAGAAAGCGAAAATAATTTTGCTGCCTTAAAACAAATATTTTTTGCAACAGAATTTGTAGTTTTAATACACTCAACTCAAAAGAGTTCACTATTTCCTGGATTTGATGCATCTGTTGTGAAATTATAGCGATAGTATGTAGGCTTATTGAGAGAATGCTGCCGCTGCTGCTGCTGCTAAGTCGCTTCAGTCGTGTCCGACTCTGTGCGACCCCATAGACAGCAGCCCACCAGGCTCCGCCGTCCCTGGGATTCTCCAGGCAAGAACACTGGAGTGGGTTGCCATTTCTCTTCCTTTGAGAGAATAAAGTTAGTTAATACAAGTAAAGGGTATGGGTCTTGGTAGTTGTAAGTGCTCAATAAATCTAGTGCTTACTCTCACATATCTGATGATTACTTTGTTATATTGAAGTCTTATGAAGGTGATAGTCTTTCATTCCGGCCGCCCCCCACCTCCCACCGGAATGAATTTACACTCCCTCCAATGGTACTAAATAATTTGCAGTGGTTACCCATTATGTAAAACAGGAAGTTTTTTAGTTGTATATTTTAGTTTCACTAATAAACCACCATGGGTGTGTGGAAAGAGGGAGAGGGGAGGCTGTATGTCTGTCTTTTGGGGACATATCTGACATGTGGGTATAGTCAGGTTTTCATGAATATTTGAAGATTATATTAAAACCATGTTGCAGTTTCTGTGAAGAAGTGGAATTATACTATGCATTCTTAATAAACGACCTGAGACAAACTTTCAAGATTGGTAATTATCAGGGTTAAAAAATAAATACTAGCTAAGTACTAGTAATGAGGAAGAGGAAGATAGAAGGGAAAAGATAGTGGTAAATTGCAACCAGCTCATTTCTCACCATATTTGAAATACATACAAAAGTTTTAATTGTAGTAAATGGTAAAACAGTAGTGATCACAGTTGGGATTAGTTTTGACAGTATGATTGAATAGATCTTAGTGTGCTTTGGTATTGAACCCCAGCCTTGAAAATTAAGGCATATAAGAAATTTCATACCATGTAGATTAAATAAGGTAGCTATTTTTGCCTAAATGTTCTTTTGGCCTTGTAGTAAAGGACATAAACATCCCTTTACACAGTGTAGATTATTAAAAATTGTTTAAAAATGAACCAAACAGTTGGAAAGTTGTATATGTTCAAAAATATACATAATTATGAATAACTTTTTGCTCTTTCCTCATTCAAAATTTATTATAATGTATATGATAGACATTATAGTAAGCCAGTTTTTTTGCTTATATTCTGTAAAATCTGGTATAGCTTTAATTGACTGTTGTAGCCCTGTTTGTCCTTTTGTGAAATGACAATAACATATAGAGATTTAATTTGTTTGAGATTAATTGTGCCAAGATGCTGTGTAGTGTGAAGTTTCAGTGCTTTTTTCTTTTTTTAATAGTAAATTTTGTATGTGGGTGGTGGCAGAACCACACAGGGAGAAACTTTTTTTTTTTTACCATGTCATAGTTTGTTCTACTCAAACCATGAAGTAGTGTAGATCCTTTAATAATCCTATTGAGAGAATTTCATGCTGTTTAGGGGGAATGCTTACATATGGCTAACGACAACATTTTTAATTAGGCTATACAATTGAAAGGGGAAAGCTTCAGAAATAGTGTATGGTAAGAATGCTGTTGATTAATTTTAAGATGACATATTTATGTTTTATGTGATTATATTATGTGTGAATCCTATAATGAGTTCTAACTGAAAAGATACTACCTTTGATTCTTTGTGCAATTTGGTTCAAGAATTTTGTTTTTGGTAGATTGTCAGTTTTATCTCCTAAACTTAGTATGTATATAGCATATATTTTTCAATTCAGATATTTAGGCTTATTTTATGATTTGTAATTTAATCTTGATAAATATGTGATATTCATAAAATTATAGTAATGTTTTTGGTTAAGAAATTTAAAATAAACTTGGAATTTTGAGCATCATAGTAAGTTCTTAAATAGAATGCTAAATTTTATTTTATTAATATTTTTGTGCAGCAAGTAAATGCATTTTGTGCAGCAAGTAAATAGTAAATGCATTCTTAAAGTTAAGCTTAAAATATTTGCTACTTTGTGACTTACCATATAATCTAGCAATTATGTCAGAAGCATTGCTAGATCATATGGTAACTGCATATTTAGTTTTTTAAAGAAGTTGCTAAGCTGTTTTCCAGATATCTGTTCTATTTTTCTGTAAATTGTTGTTGTTGTTCCATCACTCAGTCGTGTCTGACTCTGCGACCCCATGGACTATAGCACGCCAGGCTTCCCTGTCCTTTGCTATCTTCCAGAGTTTGCTCAAGCTCATGTCCATTGAGTTGATGATGCCATCCAACCATCTCATCCTCTATTACCCCCTTCTCCTCTTGCCTGCAATCTTTCCCAGCATCAGAGTCTTTCCAGTGAGTTGGCTCTTGTTATCAGGTGGCCAAAGTGTTGGAGATTCAGCTTCAGCATCAGTCCTTCCAGTGAATATTCAGGGTTGTTTTCCTTTAGGATTGACTGGTTTGATCTCCTTGCAGTCCACAGGACTCTCAAGAGCCTTCTCCAACACCACAGTTCAAAAACATCAGTGCTCAGCCTTCTTTATGGCTCAACTCTTACATCCATACATGACTACCGGGAAAACCATAGCTTTTGACTATACAAACCTTTGTTGGCAAAGTGATCTCTCTCCTTTTTAATACTCTGTCTAGATTTGTCATATCTTTTCTTCCAAGGAGCAAGCATCTTTCAATTTCATGGCCACCATCCATCAACAATATGTGAGTGACACATTGTCATGTATCTGTATCCTTGCCGGCCTTTGATATTGACACTGCTTTTTATTTTAGAGATTCTAATATGCATTCAGTGATAATCTTGGGGTTTTATTTGTGTTTTCCTAATGGATAATGTGTTGAACATCTTTTCGTGGGCTGATTTGCCATCTGTATATCCTTTTCTGTGAAGTGATACCCTTTGCTATTTTCTAATTGGATTATTTGGGGTTTTACTTTTGAACTTGAGAGTTTTTTTCAGATATACATACTAGTTCTTTTGTCAGATATGTGGTTCACAAATATTTTTCTTCCCCCTCCCCTTTTTATTTTTGTTGCTTGTCTTTTTATCCTGTTAGTAGAGTCCTTTATAAAGCAAGAGATTTAGTTTTTATGATGTCGATTTTATAATATTGCCTTTTGTGAATCATGTTTTTGATATCAAGTCTGCCCTGCATCCCAAAGATTTTCTCCTATTTTTTTTTTTCCCTTAAATTTTGATGTTTTCTGTTTAGTACTGTGATTGGGCTTGAGTTAACTTTTGTTTAAGTCATGAAGTTGAGGTATATTTTTTTTGCCTGCTGTGTCCAAATGCTCTCTCAGCAGTTGTTAAAATGGTTAAAATGGCTGTAATTTCTCCATGATGTGATTTGTATTTGGTGGCTCAGAGGTTAAAGTGTCTGTCTCCAATGCGGGAGACCCAGGTTCGATCCCTGGGTTGGGAAGATCCCCTGGAGAAGGAAATGGTAACCCACTCAGTGTTCTTGCCTGGAGAGTCCCATGAACGGAGAAGCCTGGTAGGCTACAGTCCACGGGGTTGCAAAGAGTCGGACATGACTGAGCGCCTTCACTTCACTTCACTATAGTCCATATTTGTTTGTGTCTATATCCATGTTCCTTGTTTCAATCCAGTCCATTGTTCTGTGTTTCTCTGTGTACCAGTATCATAGTGTCTTAATTACTGTAGCTAAAAATAGTCCTTAATATCAAGTAGAATGAGTCTTCATACAATTTGTTTCTTCTTTTTAAAGATTGTTTTATCTACTTCAGTGGTACAGTATAAAATAAGATTCCTCAAAATGTTTTGAGACACTTGTTTTTTGATGTGAGAACTTCTATAGGACTGTTATGTCTTCCTTACGGATTGATCCTTTTATCATTATGTATATCATTATGTATATCTTCCTTTGCCTCTTGCCATTTTCTTTGCTCTAAAATCTTAGTTTATCTGATATTAATATAGTTATTCCTCCTTTTTATTGACTAATGTTTACTAGGTATGTCTTTTTTCAAGCTTCTGCTTTCAAAGAATTACTTTCATGTTTTTAGACACGTGTTTTGGTGAATTGTTACCATTTTCATTTAAGTTAATTATTAATGTGTGATAGCTTTTCTTTCTTCTTACTTTTGTTTATTTTCCTTTTTCTCATTTCTCTGTTTTCTTTTCTGACTTTCCTATATGTACTGGAACGTTTCTGGGGATTCCATCTTGGGTTTTAGATAATGTTTTTGAGTGTTCTGAGTGTATTTTGCATAACTTTTATGATTTTCACAGCAGTTGCTCAGAGTATGATAATACTTACATGAGCTGTGTTAAGTTACTGTTACCAACATTTTTTTTACTTCAAGTGACATGTAGAAGCCTTATTTCTATTTAGGCCCCTTTACCTTTCTCCTTTTTAGATTTAGTATCAGATGGTGGTAAAGATTTTGTTTTGAATCAAATATGATTTATAAAACTTGGGGGAGTGATGGCCTATTGTATGTACCTGTAGTTTTGCTTTTTCTATTTTTTCCTTACTTGCACTCTAATGTTCCTTCTTTTTCATTTCTTTTATTTTTGACAGACTTTCTTTAGTCAATTAGCAAAGACAGATTCCTTTATTTATTGTTTTTAAATATGAGATTATGTTTTTAAAGTAAATGTAGTATATACTAAAGACATTATATGCTTTAGTGGCATGAGGAATATTAAAACATATTCTTAGACAAATGAGATATTTTGTACTTGATGACAATGAACAAAAATATTTTCGGGTTGTAGGAAAGTGCCGGAAGAACACGTCTGATTACACAGTCCTCGCTTTGAAATAATGATGGCAAGAATGAGTAATAACTATTTTCCATACATTTTTTAACATTAAGGGAAGATCAAAGTGTTGTAATCAGACTGCAAATTAGTATGTTCATATGTGCTGATCTCAACTAATAGATTCTTATTAATAATAAACACAGTTTATACTTAATCTATAATGTTTCTCTACCAATTGTTTTATAAGTGAAAGAGTAATATTTTCCAGTTGAGATGTCAAAAAATAGTGTGATTTTTAAAGGTCTTTCTTGTTTTGGAGTTTCTTAAATTAACTGGCACTTTGTTTCTTTGACAATATATCTATGTAAGGTGATGGCTGTTAACTTTGTAAATAGTTAATTGTGAATTTTGGAACCTGGTAGTAAGTTATGATTATATAAATTGTTGATATTCATGTCATGAAAGCATTTTACTTCCGTTCAGTTTTATAAACAGATAGTATTGACTATTCATAATGTTCTCACAAATGTGTTTTTTCTGAATTTTCACAAATGTCTGGAGTGGGATAGCATTCTCTGTTTTAGAGTATCTTTATGATAAAACTTTCTGTATTTTTAATAGTTTAAATTAATAAATTCATGTCTAGACAAAAGTTTCTGTATTTCTTTCAGTTAATGCTGATTTCCTTTCATTAGTTTTTTTTATCATCAATTTTCTGATTGTCATCTATCAAATCATTCTCCCATTTGGCATAATTTATACTTTTCTTCATTTTTATATCATTTTTCCTGTTATTTTCGCTCCTCTGTAACTACATGGGTTGGGAATGTGTGTGGTCAGATATTTAAATTTTTTTCATAAGGTGTTGTAGAAAACCCGCTTCTTTCTTCTGAGCTGTTATGTACTTGGGTGGTCACTGAATCGTTTGATACTGTAGCTGTGAGCTATGCTTGCTCATTTATACATTGCTTTATTGTTTAAAATCTCTTCCTGGAGTTAATTGCTTTCAGTCTATTGACTCTCTTTTTAAAGTTTCACAATCTCAAAAGTCTTTTGAATGCTGTTGTATTGGCATAGTTATTCACATCATTGATAGGATTTTTATCTTTGGTAAATTTTGTATATTTAGATGAATTTTAGAAACTTTGAAATAAATCCTGTCTAGTACCAGCTTTCAGTGTTCTCTATAGTATATTAATTTGTATGAGAATTTAAGAGATCTTTAGGTTAAAATGATAGTGATTTTGTAATAAAGGCAAGTTTTATTTTAATTCTCAATTTGGAATAATTTTTGTATGACTTAAAATCTTCCTAGTGATCCAGGAAGATTATTTGGCAAAAGAATTCTGGATGGTTTTTTCTTTTACTCTTTTCTGTACATAAATATTCAGTATAATTTCAAAATTATCTTTATAATCTGGAAGATAGATAAACTTAATTTTGGAAGCAAAAACATAAAACCTTTTAAAATCATGTGTTGGTTGTGGACATCTTTCCTTGTCATTACTTACAACTCTCCTTTGTTAGTTTTATGTCTATATAGTTCTGTTATTTATTCTTGGCAGTCTCTTGGACATTTGGATTGTTTCCAGCTTTTAAATATTTAGCTAACACTTAATAGGCTTCTTTGTTCCTAATAATTTGTTCAACTTATTATCATAGGGTATATACCTGGAAGTGAAACCACTGTTACTATAAGATTGATCATTTAAAGTTGTAGTTAATGCTACCAGATTGCTTTATGAATGTATCGGTTTATATTCATTAAAATAGTGGCTATGAAAACTTGTTTCTGCAACGGCTTTACCAGCACTAGTGTTTATCTGTTTTATTATCACCAATGTAGAATGATTGTGCATTTAATTTAGAAATTTTTTAGTGAACTTTAACATTTTTTCAAAGGTTTTGGCTATTTATGTTTTCTCTTCTGTGAATTCCAAACAGTTCATTATTCTTTCAAGGCATTGATCTTTTTCATATTAAATTTAAATGACTTTTTGTATGTTATAGACAGTAACCCATTTTGTAATATCTGTTTGTTCTAGTCTTCATCTAGCACTTTGCTTTAGATTCAGTTGAACACCAGAATGCTTGTGTTGAGGGCTCCTATTGTTTGAAAAAAGGATAATCTATAGACACTGTGTGGTGAGATTCTCAAGCTAATTGAAACATGAGAGCACTGAATCCAGCTGAGCATATTCTGACTGTACACAATTGAATTATGTGGCAAACAGAATTGTTTCTCTTTCTGACTCTTCTGTTTTACACTATTGAGGAGAATGGCATTTGTATGACTAAATTGGTTTGTGTGTGAATGAATTTTTCTTTATTGTGACATTGCACATAGCATAAAATTTCATCGTAATCATCTTTGAGTGTATATAGTTCAGTGTTGTTAAATACATTCGTAATCTTGCTCAACTGCCACCGCCATACATCTTTATAACTCTGTTCATCTTGTGAAACTGAAACCCATTAAACAATAATTTCCGATCCTCTCCCTCCCCCAGTGCTGGGTAGCCAGCATTCTATTTGCATATCTATGATTTTGACTCCTTTAAGTACTTTATATAAGTGAAGTGATAACAGTATGTGTCTTTTTGTGACTGACTTACTTAGCTTAATGGCCTCAGAGTTCATTTGTGTTGTAGCGTGTGTCAGAATTTTCCTTTTTAATGCTGAATGTTATTCTGTTGTTCTGGATGGGTAGTTGAGTGGTTTCCATGATTTATCTATTACAAATGACTCATCTGTGAATATGTGTACAAATACCTCTTTGAGACTCTGCTTTCAATCATTTTGGATGTATACCCAGAAGTGGAATTACTGGGTCATATGATAATTCTATTTCAAATTTTTTAAGGAGCTGCCGTACTATTTTCCATAGCACTGCACACAGGAACTGCTAGAATCTGTGAACGGCAGCTAGAACCTCTAGAAGGAATGCAGGCCTGTTGTCACTTTGATTTTATCCCATTGAAACTCATTTTAAACCTCCGATCTCTACAGCTGTTAAGATACTACGTTTGTGTTATTATAAGCCTCCCCGTTGTTTTAAGCCTACTCCCAGCAGCAGTAGGAGAATAATATAGCCATTAACCAATATCAGCAGTCACCTACCTCTGGACTTCTCATTACACAAAACAAACCAAACAAAACTCTTATGTGTGCAAGTCTCCCTTTTAAACAGCCACATACAGTTCTAGTAGATAAGAGAAATTTCCCCATTCAGTACCTCTCTAGAACTTTTGATATCAGGTCAAGATTATCTGTAGACAGTTCTATTGAATTCAGCTATAAAACTGTCTACGGCCTTTGTGTGTATGTCTGTATGTTTGTGTTTATAGAGGAGAAAGGGTTTGGTTTGATTTTATTTTTTAACTGCAGCTTGAGTGTCTTGAACAGCTGTGGGTCTGTTTTCCTATTTGTTTTTTATTCATTTTTAAAAATTGCTATTTTCTAGGAAACTGTCCAGTTTGCCTTGTTTTTAGATACATCTTACTAAAGGTACTTATGGTAGTTTCTCTCTGTGTGGTAATGTTGCCCTTTTCATTGCTAATATTGTATCTTCCTTTTTCTAGATCAACCTTATATAAACTTATTTTTTAAATTAAGTTTTAAAAATTGTTATAAATTTATTAAAAACTTAAAAATTTTTTAAAATTTGGATTTCATTTGTAGGTCAGAGCTTCCCAAACAGTTTGCCCCATCACCCTGGAGCGTGTGAATGAATAATAGTAGTGCCAGGGTGCTGATTCAGAGAAGGCAATGGCACCCCACTCCAGTACTCTTGCCTGGAAAATCCCATGGACAGAGGAGCTTGGTGGGCTGCAGTCCATGGGGTCGCAACTGAGTGACTTCACTTTCACTTTTCACTTTCATGCATTGGAGAAGGAAATGGCAACCCACTCCAGTGTTCTTGCCTGGAGAATCCCAGGGATGGCAGAGCCTGGTGGGCTGCCGTCTATGGGGTCACACAGAGTCGGACATGACTGAAGCAACTTAGCAGCAGCAGCAGGGTGCTGATTATTTCAACTGTTAATGAAATACGCAGGAATGCCATAAAGATAGGGAAGCACTGTTATAGGTAATAAAAAGTATTGAAGGATTTTTACTTAGAGGAATGGAAATAGTCAAGATCTGAGTTTCCAGAATAATTGCTTTGGCAGCTCCATATGGGTTTTGAGGCAGGGAAACCAGTTATGAGACTGTGTCCAAAAAGCCCAGGTGAGACATGCCAAGGGCTTGTATTGAGTTGGCATCAGTTGGATTGAAGAAAAATGCAAAAATTTGAAACATACTGAAGAAGGAGAATTCATGGGACTGGTGAGTGGCTGTGAACTCAGAAGTTTAGAATGAGTTTTAGACTTGGGAGGTGGTGATGCTATCAGTCTTAACAGGTAATGTAAAAGTCATTGCCCATTTACAGGGTAAGTTGGTGTCTTCTGTTTGAGGCAAGCGAAATTTAATATGTGTTAGGACTTCCAAAATTGACAGTCTGGTAGTCAGTCAAAGTATGGATCAAGGATATTTAGGGGCTGAAGATAAATGTTTCAGAATCATCAGTATGGATAGCAGTTGAAGCCGTGGCCACGGTTGGTTTTCTCAGTGAGAATATGAGAGGGAGGAAAGAAAACTGAAAGAAGTCTCCAAAGGCCCACCAATGTTTAAGGATCATTTGGGGAAAGAGAAGTCAATAAAGTAATCCAAATGAAATAGCTAGAGAGTAGAAAATAATACCAGAAGAGAGGTCCCAAAACCCCAGCAAGAAAGATTTTCTGAGTGGAAGTTGTCAGTAGTATCAAATAAAATAAAAGGTGGTAAATAACCTTGTGTTTGGGAGGAAAAAAAGGTTACTTGTGCCTTTGGAGAGAATACTTTGAATGCAGTGATGGGCGTATAAGCCAGAATGGCCTAAGATGTGTGAGTCTAACAGGAATATCTGTGGGTTCCAGGACAGAGTTCACGTTGTAGCCCACTCTCCTGCATTCTCCCTCCCAGTCCTGGAGGACTTGCTTGCATGGATATGGGTACTCCAGCTGATACGTTCGTATTCTGCCCACCCCTGTATCTCCGCTTGGCTGTCCCTCAGATTTAACGGTGCATCAAGGAGCGGTATGGAGAGTATTCAGGAAGGTGGATCTGGGGAAGACATTTGCATAGGTTCTGAATCTGGACTTTGGACATTGATCAGGGTGTTTGAGGGTCCTGGTATCTGGAGCACATTCTAGAAAGGGGGATGAAGGCTTGGGTCAAGCAAGTCTTCTTGGCTCCCATGGACTGAACTGAAAGAGGGCCAGAGCAGATTCTTTAAAACATAGGGTTCAGGATAGGTCCCTGGTTGTGTGGCTTCAAACGGTGATATTAGAGATGTGAAGAATTGGTTAGAACTTTGAGATAACAAGTGGATGCTTTCTAGGTCCAAACATCTTGTCATTTGTCTAGCTACCAGTTTCCCTGGTCCTATTATTAATATTGTTATTGTCAATATTGGCAACTATTTTATAAACTCAGTTTCAAGACTTGCCCTCTTTGATCAGTACTGTTTCTCTTTATAGCACACCTCTTTACTATCCCAACTTAAGAAACCCATTGATCTGTATACTTTTTTATTCTCTTACCCTTCTTGGATTCTTGTCTTCCTCCTTTACCTACCTCTAGTCTCCCCTCTGTCATTATAATCAGCACAGTGCAAGTACCTACAACTCTTGAGCCTTTGTTGCTCTTTCTCCTTCTCCCTCCTCAGGTGTTCTGCTCCTCTTTCCCTCCTTCCTTGAATTAACTTCACCTTCCTGCCCACTCTGTTTAGGCTGGCTCTACATAGGCGCAAGTCAGTGTGTCTGAAGAAAATACTCGATACTGACTTTTCTAATTTATTTCATGACCACTAATTTCAACTTGTGCTTTGCAAACTTTGATTCTCCCAGTTCATTCCCTATTCTATTTTTTTAAAAAATAGCCCTCTTATACATTCTCCTTTCTTTCTAAACATTCAGCACCCCTTCTTTTAGCATTACTCTCAGTTGCTAACTTTTGCTCTCTGTTTCACTGAGATGATAAAAGTATTTACTGGAAAATTTAAATAAGTTCTTAGCGCCAAATATACATCTTCATCTCTGTCTATGCCCACTTCCTGACTGTAACTATGGATGAACTCTGTGCTCCTATCTAAGGCCAACCCCCTGCATATATGCATTTGATCCTATCTTCTCTCACCTCCTCAAAGACATTGCACGAGAATTTGTAGTTTTTATTTTGCTAATCAACAGCATTTGGAGTTGCACAAATTTCCTCTACTCTCAAACAATAAACAACAGTAGCAACCACAACATATTGATCCTGCATCGTTCTTAACATTCCCGTTGCTCTGCTTCCTTTTTAGCAGAACTTTTCCAAAGAGTTGTCTGTTCTCACGGTCTCCAGTTACCTTCTCTTTCTCTTGAAGCCACTTCATTCAAATTTTTGCTTCTATCACTCCACCCAAACTGTGCTTTTGAGGGTCCCTGATGACCTCTGCATTACTAAATCTAGTGGTCAGTTTTTGGTACTTAGCTTCATTGACCTGTAACATTTGACATAGTTGATCACCTTTCTTGTTGAAAGACGTTATTCATTATCCAGAAGAACCTCACTCTTCTGGTCTTTCTTTTACCTTGTTTAGTCACTTCTGCTTATCTCTTGGTTTTTGTTTGCTTCTCATCTCCTGGTCCGCTGAATGATGATGAGGTATAAGGAAGGTACCCTTCCCTTCCCTATTTCTCACCTATTTTTCTTATTCATCGCTGTCTGACACTCTAAATATTTAACTTATTCATTCATTCATATTAGTTTACCCTACTGAAGTATTTTCTTCATGAAAGTGAATAGTCAGTTCTGTCCCCTGCTCTATCCCCGGCACCTGTTAGGAGCGAAGTAAATCTTTGTTAAATGAATGTTACCATTCCACACAGGTAGGAAGACCACAGCTAAAAATTACTATAATGGAGAATCAGGTTCTTTTGCTTTTTTCCTTTCCTAGTAAATGATATGACCTATGTTGAAACTCCTGCAGTCCGAGTCTAGAGCCCAGTCCTCATCATGCACTCTGAGGTCTCCTGTGCAGATAGTTGGAATAGGGCCAGACTAGAAGAAAAAGGGGTGAGCTGAGCTGCTAGTGGTCTGGTTCCTGGCCTATCCTTAACTTTGCTGTGTGGCCTTGAACAAATGGCTTACTTTTTTGAGTTTCATTTCCTCATCTGTAAAATGCAGACTGTAGGCTCTATGTTATCTAATTCTTTCATAACCTTAGTAATTTTTCGTTGTGTAATTGTGAGATTTTATGCCAAGATTTAATGTACCTAAGAAGTACAAAGAATGCTCCAGTATAAAAGATTGCTCCTATAATTTGCATCAGTCAAACTAAGAGCGCAAAATTCTGCTTCAGTGTGTCGAATGCGCCTTGATCACTTAGGCCATGCAGCTTTGGAGCTCTGGTTTAGATGGGCAGACAAGAGAGTTGTCATGCATCCTGCTTGAGTGATAACGATGGACTTTTGAGAAAACTGAGCTAAGAAATAGGAAGTCTAGAAGGTTAAATAGATGGTTTGGACAGGTAAGGAGGATTTTAAAATCAGGCAGGGGAATTTTCTGTTATGGATAGAATGAAAGTACTGTGTGGAAGAGAGTCCAACATGGGTGTTTTTGAGGAAGGGGAGATTGGAGTTAAGTAAATTGCTTTAGAGGGCTTCCCAGATGGCTCAGCAGGTGAAGAACCTGCCTGCCAATGAAGGAGACATAAGAGATATGTGTTCAATCCCTGGGTCAGGAAGGTCCCTTAGAAGAGAAGTGGCAACCCACTCCAGCATTCTTGCCTAGAGAATTCCAGGCAGAGGAGCCTGGCAGGCTGTAGTCCATGGGGTCACAAAGAGTCGAAGATGACTGAGCGGTTGAGCATTAGCTGCATAAGATGTTGCTGTAGTAATTCCAGGAACAGAAGGATCTAGGTCTGTTTTAGTCTGGCAGCAGTGGTAATGGGGGAGAAGGGGTAGATGAGAGGAGGGAAGAATCCCAGGATCTGGTGATTGATTGGATATAGAAGAATCAAGGAAGCAGAGAATTAAGATGATCTGAGGTTTTAACCAGGGTTACCAGGGCATTTTCTATCAGGATATTACGATGTTAGGAGCTGTGGCTGGAGGAAGGACTCTAATAAGAATGGATAGAGTATACAGGTTAAGATTCAGAAGTTATTTAGGGCAGAGGATTTCAAGCTTTTCTCTTTTTTTTTCCCCAAAGGAAGTGTTATATGAAGACACAATATGTAAAAACGCATAAATGTGAATCTGATTTGGTTGGAGCCAAGGCAGCAGTCGGTGATAGATGACACCAGCATCTTGCTGGCTGGTCCTCCTCCTGGTCTTTGAGGCATCTTGTTGAATCTGAGGGCGCTGATGAGTAGAGTCAGAAACCACTGAAGTAAATCATCTATAAATGTTCTTCTAGGTTGACTATCTGGTGACCTGAGAATCTGTTATATCCTCTGACTCTTGGTTGTCAACATCTTCCTGTGTCTCTTTGACTTAGCATTTAGCAAATCTTTATTATTTCCCACTTTTGTGTCATCCCTGGAGAATGGTAGAATACTAAAGAGTCCCTTCGCAATGAAACCTCACAGTTTATTATAGCAAGCCACCACTTAAAAGATAATAAAAAGCCATCAAATAACTCTTAAGTGTAATCCACAGAGTGTTGTGACAGAGAAGTACCAGTTAATCTGAGCTTGTAAGACTATCTCGCTTTGTCGAGGGACTCAGGTGAGGGATGATCAGGGAGGACTTCTCTGTGAATGTTACAGTGGGGCTTGTTGGAGATAAAGAGACAAGGGAGCAGGTTTTGTCTGAGGAACTGGGAGGAGTCCTTCCTGGGAGGGCAGGGGCTCATGTAAGGCTGGAGAGGAACAAGGTCAAACTGAAAATACAGATAAGCACCAAATCAGTGCTTGTCATGTTGAAGATTGTAGACTTCATTCTGAGAGTGCTGGTAATCCACTGAAAGGTTTTTCAGTGAGGGGGTACAATGACCTGATTTACGTTTTAAACAGACCAACCTGGCAGAGAATTGGTTTCTTGTGAGGGTGGGATGGAAATGGGGACCAGGAGATACAGGGAGACCACCTGGGAGACCACAGAAGTAGTTCAGGTGCAAGATGCTGTGTCTGAGCCCGTGGGGGCTGGTACTAGGGGTTAAGATCTATTTGGGAGGCAGAGTTAACAGGAATTGGTAACAGTTGAGCTGCAGATTGTAAGAGAGAACATGTCATTGATGACACCTTAGATTTTGATCTGACTAGTTGGATAAATGTTAATGTCACTTATTAATTTCATGGCCTGTGCCTCCTTTTTTATTTGTTTTTCGAGCTGCTTTCCCATGTCATTTTTCTGTTCCTTCTCTCGCCTCCGTATCTTTGTTCATCACCATCTCCTCCATGCCTTTATGACCTTCTCTACCTGATGACTCAGACAAAGAATCTGCCTGCACTGTGGGAGACCTGAGTTCAATTCCCGGGTTGGGAAGACCCCCTGAAGAAGGAAATGGCTCCCCACTCCAGTATTCTTGCCTGGATAATTCTATGGACAGAGGAGCCTGGAGAGCTACAGTTCATAGGGTGGCAAAGAGTCAGACATGACTGAGCAATTAATACTTTCTCTTTCTACACACTTAAAATGACTGTTTCTCCTGGGTTTTAATTCAAATTGAAACCTTCCTCCACACCATGGTGCAAAACTTCCATCTTGGAATCTACCATCCTTGATGATGTTATCAGTATTTCTGTATTCTCTGTCTTACAGTTTTATATTTGATGTTGCTTTGTAATTTTCTCTGTTATTATGTGCATGTACATACGTTTGTAGGGTGTCCCCAATTTGCATTGTAATTTCCTTCTGCTTTATGAATGTTTGCATCTGAAAATCAGAGTAAAAAGTACAAATACCCCTCTGCTATAACAATTCATTCTTCAGTATGTTACGTACAATTTTATCTGGTTTATAAATGTTGTCTTTATGTTGTTGAGAACCATTAATTTCCTTATCTAGGTAAATACTCTAAATTGAATCGAAAGATATTTCAAAATAGGGATTTTCTTGAGAGGAGAGGTGATAACATAAAGACTTTATGAAGTTAGCTGTTAAGAAAGGCTTATGGATAAAGGTATTTAGGCAGAATTCCTAAATTGGTCATTTGACAGCTTTCTGGAAAAGATAATTGTTTAAAACCAATCTGAGTAAGTTTTCATTAATGTTGTAAAAACTTTTGAATTTACTATTAGATAAATAGTAATCTTAAATTTTTGTTGTTGTAGATTTTTGCTTTTTAAAATGTTTCATCAAGAAGTGCATACGGCCTTCACTATTTTCCTTTCTTCTCTTTATCCTCTCTCATAATAATTACTTTGATTTTAATACACCCTCAATCTGAAACTTTTTGAACTCATTTCTTAATTATCTGAAATATAATTTTGTAGATATTCCAGTAAGAGTATCATTGTTAATTCAAGGATGCCTAGGCCATGTTTTAATACTGCATATTTATTTTTAATTTATAATTATTGAGTAGGTCAAAAGAAAAGTAAAATTTTGAAACTGATCAAATACATTTTTGTATCTTATTTGCAAACTTTGATTCTATTTGAGAAGATATAGTCAAAGGGAAATTAAAAGTGAATTCACATTGATCTTAAAGTATATAATGTATCCCATTTTAGGAAGTTGTATGAAGGTCAGTTAAAATCAAGTAGAGTTTCAGAAACATTGGAAATAACTGATGTAAAACGTTGATTAGGTATGCATATGATACTATTTTTTAACATGTTAACATAATTTGAAAATTTGAACTCTATTTTATGAGCTTAACTAGTTGTAAATTAAAGTAAAACAAAATAAAACTACAATATTTTAAAAACTAAGCATAAGGCAGTTTGGTAAAGTTTAAGAACATGAATGTTTTACTTGGAACAGATGTGAAAGACATATTATTTTAAAGGAAAATGAGGTCCGCAGCTATCTGTTTGGAAATGTCTTTCAATTACAGTGGCGTCCGTGAATGTTGGATCTGAATGAAGATTTGGCTAGAACTTTTCTGTATCCTATTCTGTATTTCCTTTTGAATAAGAAATAGCATGTGTGAAATACATTTACTATAATCCATTCCATACTGTGTAATAAAAATTCTGTGAGGAATGATTATGCATGGTATGAAATTAGCCCGATTATATGTTCTTTTCACTTTTAGCTAGCTAGTATTTTAAAGTTTATATAAATGTTATAGAGTGTGTTGATACATTAATTTATTTTTCAAAATGGGAATATGGAGTAACTTACTCTCATTATAGATATTCACATTCCATTGGTGGTGTAACTTCCTATATTTAGCCAAACATGAAACATTGTTCACTGCAAAGAAAAGTAAGTGCCTTACCTAAGTGGACAAGAGCCTGAGCAATTAGAAATGAATTCTTGCTGAATAAGATGTTCAGGGGAATTGCTGAACAAGAGTATTTGCATTTAGCAATTCTTGCTTTAAATTCTAGAATGGCCTTCAGTTTTTTAAAATGCAGGATAATTGAGTTGAAAAGGGTAACTTTTAGTTCACATTAAAACTAAACTGAAGGACTTCCCTGGTGGTGAGTGGTTAAAATTCTGTGCTTCCAGTGTAGGGGTCGTGGGTTCGATCCCTGATCCGGGAATGAAGATCCCACATGCCACACAGTGGGGCCAGTAAATAAATAATAAATAAATTAAATTAAGTTAAAAAAATAAAGTGAATGATTACTATATTATCTGTTATTATTCATTTAAATGTACATATTAGAATTTCAGTAAACAAATGCAATTTAATATGTATTTAATCATTTTATTTAAATTACTAATCAGAAAATATTTTTATTCTTGAATTTAATAAGTTTATTAAATTTATATTGAAATCCTTATATTCTGTTAAGGAAGTTAGTATACATGTGCTTGTGTGTATATGGGCATATATGATTGTTTAGATCAGGACTATTCAAATTTTAGGATAGGTAAACATTTGATTTTATTCCTTTGAATATAGAAAATAAATAATGTATAGAATGCCCATTTGTTACAAGAACTGTATAATAATTTTATATCAGACTTAAACTGTGTATGTATGGTCGTATAATAATCCATTACATATTGGATTCAGGCATTAAGTCAATGACTATCACACTTTCCTTCCAACTTTAAAAAGTCAAATTTTCCTGTGATGCTTACTTATTAGGATAGACCTCAAGAGCATGAGCTTAGAAACCAATAGGCTGTCAATTAATAACTGTGTGACCTTTAGTAAGTTACTCACCTAGAAGTGAGTAACTTACTTTTCATCATCTATAAAATGCAAGGGTGTTCTGAGCATTAACTAAGTGCAAAAATACAAAGTGTTTAACATCTGTGCCTTGCATGTAATAAGTGCTATCAACAAAAATGTAAGATTGTTATATTAGCTGCATTTAAATATTGATTTAAATCAATATTGGAATCATGATTTTGGAATCTTGAAAATTTATAAATTTTTAAAAATTGTGAGTCAAAATTAGATCTGCTTCAGCTGTTTTACTGGACATTCTGATTGTGGATGTTTTTCATTAATGTTATACTTGCTTTCATTTAACATTGGGTGGCTTAGCTATCACTTAATATTGGTAACTTTAATTTCTAAGAAGGCAATAAAATATACATGACAATTATATGGACAGTATTTTGTATAATTAATTAGAGAACAAATTTCTAGATGCTTATTAATGATCACCTATGGCATTTGATCAAACATGGCACTCACTATGTTCACATATTAGAGTTTCATTAATATTTGCTGAGTTAAATAGAAACTTGCATAAATGTGTTATATAAATGTACAGATGTATTATTGCTGATTACTTTTTAAAACTATAAGTATTTATTTCCTCTCATCAATTTTTTTATTTTTATCTCTTATCTGTCACACAGAGTAATTAATGTTTGTTATAGTCTGTGATTTGATAGAAGGATATGCAACATTTTATTGTCTTCCCTCGCAGATATCTCTATGAATTGAAGCTAGATTATGGTGTTTTAATATGTAAACTGACTGACTGCTTGGAACAGAAAAATTTTTGTCAGTTAAGCCACAGACTCACATAAATAAGGCTCTGGTCTTAAAGAAACATTTTTTTTTTTTAATGTTTAACTGATCTTTGAGAAATCTTGAGTTCAAAGTCAAGCATTGCAAAAGAGGAAAACATTTCTGAATTATGAATGCTTTTTGTACTGTACACAGATAAAAGATATTTCTTCTAGAGTTAAAGATAGAAAAAACACCCATAGCGAAACAGAAAATGTGTTATAGGTTTAACAGTGGTTTCAAGTAATGTGAAAAATTATGCTACTGTGAAACTACTGAAGAATCATCATCTGACTATTGAATTACCTACAAATGTCAATCTTCAATATTTGGTAGGGTTTCTTGCCTGACCATAATGTAGGAAAAATAGTCTATTGGATTACCAAGTATTTTTGGTATATACTTTATTCCAAAACAAGTGATTTTTTTCACTATAAGAAGCCCAGGAAATGTTTTTCATGTGGTTAAAGAGTAAATGTGCAAATAATGTTTTTTTTCATAAAATTATTTAAAGTGCTGCTGAATTGTGAAGATTCATGCTTTAATTGGTAATTCCTCAGATATCAGAGTAGGTTTCAGGTTGCATTATTGGTACACGCTTTAAGTTGTGTAATAGTGTGATAAAATTGTTTAAAATTAAGTTGAAGTCTTTTTTTTTTCCCTGAAAAAGAAAAACAGACTTAATTCTGTATTAGAGGTATTCATTAATTATATACGTACTCTAATCCAATATAACAAGATTTAAAATATTTTTTTAAATAAATGCATCTTATCCTTAGGTTAATAAATTTTGAAATATAAATTTGTATTTCTGATTTTTAGAATATTCCATCCCTTAGTATCCCATGACAGCAGCCTTAATAAGCACTTAATATTTCTTTTCTTATGATTTTAATGTTATAAAATACCACAAATATTTGTAAAGAAAGTAACAGTACAGAAAATAAACTGTTGTAATCAGTTTATCTGTTGTGTTTCTCTTGGATTATTCTGTTATATAATTCCATATTATTTAGAGCTTAGAATAAAAGATATGATTAGAAATTAATGTATCTACTCAAAAAAGAATAAGCGGACTGTTGGCAATAACTGAAACATTAGTGTTCCAAACATTATAATTTAAGATAGTGTGATTTCACTCAGAGTAACTCAAGGACTGTATCTATAGAATTTAAAAAGTTATAGCTCTTTATGTAGTAAAAAACATTCATGTAGTCTATTGTAATTAACATAAGATCAACCAAATTTTCCTCAAAATCTTAAGTTATTTCACATCCTAAGAATGAAAGTTTTTTTCAGTATATCAGTATTATTATAGGTGACACGTTGATTCACTGTATGTGGTTACTCCCAAGTTCTAAAATTTGATTTGTTTCAGAAATGAAATTTCCAGCAAATTATTATAATGTAAAGACTCATTCTTTTTTCTCTCTGTTGTCTTTTGGTTAACTTTGTAAATATGTTTTTTAATAAAAAACTGTTACATTAGGAGATTTTGTAGTTTTAAATTGCAATGTTTATATGTTCCAGAAGCTGCTACTGTTTGATTCTTAACTTCTTTCCATTTCAGAACCTGTGGCTGTAGCAGCTGAGGTGGACATTTGTTCTTTTATTGTCTTTTTTCTACTTTTGGTGAATAAAAAATGACAGCTTCTTAAAATTTTTGTTAAAGTGATCCTATTTCAACTCAGAAAATTGCATCACTGGAATATATATTCCTATTTTGAAAAGCTGTTTTAAAAAATATTATTTTCTTTGTAGCTTTCATATTGATTTGACCATCTCTTATTTTAGGAAAATATGATTAAGTGTCATCTTAAAGTAGTAATGGACAATTCAGAGTCACTAACCTTTCAGATAATACCTTATTTAGCAGAAAATATATTAGATAAGTTGAGAACTTTGAAATGTTTTTAGATGATACCTAGAAATGTAATGATAGAGTATTATAAAGTTCATAGTATTTAAATAGCATTCAGAGTAAGAAATTAAGTCTGAATGCTTTTTGAAGTTCACAGTTTCAGTAGGTGCTGATTGTAGATGAGAAAAATATAGTGTTTATTAATTTATGATGTAATTTGAGTATTTTTTAGATTTGGTTAGCAGTTAGGTTCATTTCCCAGTGTGTAAATTTAAAGAAAAGCAATTGTCTCGCAAAAATCAGATGCCTTTTACAAGACAGAGGGAAAGAGCAATGTTTATATAACACATAGGGACTTAAAAATTCAAAGCATAATAGTTTTATAGTCTTGACTTTCTTATTTTCTTTTCAGTAAACTAAGAAATATAACTAGTTTCGTTTTCTGCAAATACCACAGAACTTTTGTCTTTCTCATTCAGTTTGTAGTTTTGTTACAGTGCCTATTTTAATTTAAATTTTTCCTTTTTTTTGGCTTTATAAAACATATAAAAGAGATATGATAATTTTCATCCCATTGAATAAGCCATATATTCAGTGACTCTTTAAAAATATCTCATAGTAAGTATTTTTAGTAAAAATGCATATAAAGAGGGACCACCATGAAAAAGAAGAGCCATTTAAAAAATTCCTTGGCAGTTTTTTTTAAAATTTCAACTAAGAAGAAAATGTAGAGTAATTGTTCATCAGCTTTTGAATTGCTCTTTTAAAAAAAATCTCATTAAAAGGAAAAGTTATCTGAAATGACCAAGTGCCATTTTCTCCTCTACTTAATCATTTGTTTACTCAGTACTAATTCAGCTTTTTAAAAATTTTATCAAAAGATTAACGCATGGTCTTTCACTTTTCCTAGCCCTGGTATTTAAAAACCAGTTTCAGTATGTAGCAGCAGGAATTTAAATACTGTGATAAGAAATAGAGTAGTGAAGAATTTGTCCTAATGACAAAACTCTTTTCTCCATTGTTGAGTTTCACAGTAAATATTATTTATTTCAACCTTTGGTACAAGAATGATTTTCCTTTCTCTGTCTCAGAAGCTTGAGGATATGTTATATTAGATAAACCGTATCAGGGAAGAGGCACTGAATCCATGTTGTTCTTTTTTTACATATTTTCTGAAACAGACTTTTTTCTCTTGTGATTTATAGTATCACAGTAAATCAGCCCTGTCTATGTTTCCCTGAATCACTTTCATATTTTCATCTTTTAGCAGTAGTTCTCACAATATTTTTATGGAACCAAATGCCTAATAATTGTAACACACATAATCTTTCGAGAAGTTATAAAAATACAATTCTTGTGCTAATGATATCCAGAGAGCATAATATTCTGAAAAAAGAAATTCCCTTTAGTCAATTTAAAATTAAACACTCTAATGCAAAAGGATATCTAAGGTGAAAGATGTTTGTGTAATGCTAAACATAACCAAAGAAACTGTGGTTTTAGCAAAGGTACTATTGCTCTATTTTATCAAGTGCCAGAAGTTGCATAATGAAAGTCTTTCAGTTAGTGAAAATATAAGTAAAAAAACATAAAAATACCACCCAGCTGGTAGAGATCTTCCTAATTTTTACCTGATTGTATTTCTGAAGAAATATGGCAGGGCTGTCATAAATTTTCAACATGAACTGCATTTTTGTTGCCAATTTCCATATCCTTTAAAAAGTGCTGAAGCGTGCATTTGCTATTTATGTTTGCAGTAGACTGAGTACACTTTTACTATTTGTGGTTTTAGAAATTGGAAACAACCAAACAGTGGTGCTATGGTCTAAAAAAATAAATTTTAAACAGCTGCGGGGACAGTATTTTTAGAATGGTAGGAGTCCTTCTAAAGCAATATTGCCGTCCCCTATCCCCTTTAAAGATGGAATATGGTCACATATATATAGTCAGGTTTCCATTGTATTTTATCTAAGATGGATAAATTAAATTAAAACTATGCTTTCGTTATATGTGAAATGTCCTTTTAGCATTCTAAAGTCAGCTCTCCCTGCTAACCAGCATGTTTGTCAAGAATATACACTCAAACAGGGGCTCTGTATCAAGCAAGAGGTGTGGGCTGGGGAGTGAGATGGGAGGCAGGTTCAAAAGGGAGGGGATATGTGTATACCTATGGCTGATTCATGCTGACGTTTGACAGAAAACAGCAAAATTCTATAAAGCAAGTATCCTTAAATAAAAAATAAATTAAAAAAAAATACCAGGCTAATCACGTTTTAGACTTGAATCCTCACAAAGACCCTTCTGTGGATAAGAATTATCATCATCTTACAAATAGAGAAACTGAGGCTCAAAGAGAAGGTAAATAGCTTTCCTGAAATCACAGTTTGTAAGTGGTAGGCCAGAGTGTCAAGGCCAGAGCTGTTTAACTCCAGACCTACTAACCAAATGCTTTTCAACCTTGTGTTTTGTCCAGATCCCATTAAAAAGGGGAAGGAAATCCTACCCAATCCCACTATTAATGTGAGGCATTGTTATGCTAACATTCCTGAAATACATACAAACATAAACATACAGATAGCAACTTCTTACTGCATTTAAATCTTACATAATGATACATTTTAAACATTGAGAGATTAAAACTAAATCCATAATACCAATAACAGTCAAATTAATGGTCTTAATTTAATGTGACAGATTTTTCACTCTTGGATAAACCCCCTTCCTCAGTGTGACTGCTGTGGTGTAAGAGTTGGTTACATTTTTTCAGGCATTTGCAGTGTTTTTTGCACATCACACCACAAGTAAAAATATTAGTATTCATAGGGCCATGGAATGTAAAAGCACAAGGTTGGTCCTGACAGGTGACGACAGACAGTGGGGAGCCTGAGTACCCCTGGCCCTAGCCAGCCGTTCCACCCACAGGCTGAGAGAGTTGAAATCTATGCACTTAGACCCAGTTGCATAGGAGATACAAAGGGCATGGTTGGAAAGCTCTGATCATTGCTGTCTTTTCACTTGTGATAACCCAATTTCCTATGACTTTTGTCTATTCCAGTTATTATGAAGTCTGTCTAGAGTTGTATCTTGACCCTATTTGACCATTATTTGCATATTGAGTTAACATCATCCCACGTTCCCTTTTCCAACTTCCCATTATCACACTACAGTCAAACAGGTTTTGGCTGCCACTTCATTATTTTTTATTGACACAAAAATTTAATCATGCAGGAAAATTACTAGAAACTTGCAAGTTTCCAAGAATTAGGAAGTCTTCCATTAAAGACACTATTCAACTATTTACAGGTCTTTTCACAGTAGTGTAAATCTTTTAATGTATATCTTTCGTGACCTGATATCATGGACACATAGATTTCCTAAATGAGTAGTCAACCTCTTTTGGAGTAAAAATCACAAAGTAGTGTGAAATTAGATGAATACTACTCAGGATGAGATTCGGTTTAAATGGGGTTGATTTAAGTCACTGTAATAAAAGCATTGTTGCAGATTCAGCTTAACTTTGTATTGCAGTCCATTAGTTTTGTTGCATACAACCATGATATATTTTTGCTAGAACCAAATATGTATTTATAGTAGCTTTGATGTCAGTTTGGAGAACTAATTTTGATTGTGTATATATGTGTGTATTTAACTAAAATATTTTAACTGCATGTACCTATAAGGCATTAGAAGGTAAACCATTTTTATTGTAACAGATATTTGAATGAAAATTTTGCTCTATTCTTTTTGGTGGTAAATAGTTATCACCAATATAATAAGCACTTGGATGACAAAACCCTGTTAAGCCAAGTTAATATTGTTATAGAACTGTGTTCTCTAATGCTATAATTAGAACATTGATTTCTCCTTTTATCAGAAGACCAAGAGAATTAAATTGACTCATTGAAATTGAGTAAGAGTTCAAATGTCTGTCTGCAGAAGTTAATGGAGGGACCCTGGGAAAAATGTTTATAAAAAATCTAAATAGAAATAATTTAGAGAATGGGAGTGCTGGACTAAGAGGCAAGTGAACTTATTACTGTGTCCTAGCTTTTCCTGTGAATTGATGTTACCCTTTTGAATGTACCAGTGTCTGACATCTGTTTACTTAGTAAATTTAGTGAAGATGAGGTGACTGCGGTAAAAAGTGTCAGAGACCTATAGCGGGTGTAAAATTATTTGATGACACTAATTAAGAGACTAGGTATTTTATTTTATTGCTTTACTTTCATGGCCTGAGTTGTTTTGATCCTTGGATACTAGGATGTTATTCTTTCTTACTCTGCTAAAGTAGATGACAAAAACATTTAAAAATTAGTCTTATTGTAGAATTTGTGATTCATTAAAAGTAATAATTTCATAAAATTTGAAAAGAAATAACTTTTTCTTACTTGAAATGCTTGCTTTTATTGTGTTATTTAAAAATTTATAGTCTTTATGTTTTAAGAACAGTTTTAGGTTTAGAGAAAAATTAAGCTGAAAGTATAGAGGGTTGTTGCCATATATTCCTCTACCACCACTGCTTCCCTGACCCCGCGTTTCAATTAAAATTGAATAGGCAGTTGTGTATGTATATAATTTTATTACTTGTTTTAATTTTGGCTGGGCTGGGTCTTTGTTGCTGCACAGGCTTCCTCCAGTTGGAGCGAGCGGGGTCTTCCCTTCCTTGTCAAGGGTGGGCTTCTCACTGCCCTGGCTTCTCTTGTTGCAGAGTGCCAGCTCTAGGGCACGTGGGCTCAGCGGTTGTGGCTCCCAGGCTCTGTAGCTCAGGCTCAGTAGTTGTGGCGCCCAGGCTTGGTTGCTCCAGATCAAGAGGGATTTTCTGGATCAGGGATTGAACCCATGTCTGCTGCACTGGCAGGTGGATTCTTCGCCTCTGAGCCACCAGGGAAGCCTGGATAGATCGTACTGATACGCAAGTATAAACTAAAGTCCTTAACCTGTATCAGCATAGATAATGGCAGCTATCTTTCATTATGGAGTAGTTTCACCGTCCTGAAAGTTTTCTGTTCCACCTGTTCATCCCTTCACTTCCCCTGAACCTCTGGCACCCACTTTCCTTTTGGCTGTTTCCATAGTTTTACCTTTTTCCAGAATATCGTGTAGTGGGAATTATACAGTATGTAGACTTTCTGGTTTGGCTTCTTCACTTAGTAATATGCACTGGAGTTTCTTCCATGTCTTTTTGTGGCTCCATTGCTCGTTCTGTTTACTGTTGAGTAATATTTCATTCTCTGGATGTACCACAGTGTGTTTATCCAGGCACTTAGTGAAGAACACTTTAGTTACCGTGATGTTTTGGTAGTGTTGAATAAATCTTCTCTAGGCATGTGTGTGTGGGTTTTGTATGGATGTGAGTATTCAGCTCACTGGTTGAATGCTAAGAAACATATTGCTAAATCTTGTGGTGGGAGTATGTTGAGTTTTGTGAGGCGCTGTCAAACTGACTTGTGCAGTGGCTCTGTCATAGTGCGTTTTCACCCACAGTGAATGAAACTTCTCATTGTTCCTCATCCTTAATAGCATTTGGTGTTTGACAGCACTCACGTGTTGGAACTTTGCTCATTTTAATAGGTGTATAGTGGTATCTCACTCTAATTTGCATTTTCCTGGTAACATATGCTTGTTTGACATCTGGATGTCTTCTTTGTTGAGTTCTCTGTTTAGATCTTTTTTGCTCATTTTTAAGTTGAAATCTTTGTTTTCTTAATATTGAGTATTAAGAATTCTTTGTATTTTGTGCTTACCAGTCCTTTATCACATATGTATCATTCAAAGCTTTTCCCACAGAATGGGGCTTGTCTCTTCATTGCCTTTCAATGTTTTAAAAATTTTCACTCACAGAGTCTCCATGTTTTTAAAATCTCTATCTCTAAAGTATCTGCTGCTGCTGTTGCTGCTGCTGCTGCTAAGTCGCTTCAGTCGTGTCCAACTCTGTGTGACCCCATAGACAGCAGCCCAGCAGGCTCCCCCGTCCCCGGGATTCTCCAGGCAAGAACACTGGAGTGGGTTGCCATTTCCTTCTCCAATGCATGAAAGTGAAAAGTGAAAGCGAAGCTGCTCAGTCGTGTCCGACTCGCAGCGACCCCAGGGACTGCAGCCTACCAGGCTCCTCCATCCATGGGATTTTCCAGGCAAGAGTAATGCAGTGGGCTGCCATTGCCTTCTCCTACTCTTAGCTTATTAAGAATGACCCAAGAAATTCCGCTACTTAACTATGAAGTATATTTTCACAAAGATTAGCACAAAGAATTGGCCTGTTTACAGAATTTACGTATGTCAAAACATTCTTAAAAGTTTGAAAGCGAAAGCCATTTGTTGTGTCTTACTTTGGGAAGCTCTGCATTGAACCTACCAATTCCTGTGGGCCAGTTAGAATTCCTCATCCTTCTCAGTTTACACTTTTGATAGCATTTCTCAAACTATATTCCATGAAACTTGAATATTTTTGAAGATATAAATAGATTTTTTTAACATACTAAGTTTTTATTCCTTTGTCATATATTTTGGAAAATACATTTCATACTTTATCTTAGTACTTGTTTAGCAATGCATAGTAAATCTTTAAAAGCAAGTTTTTATAGTAAAGAAACATATTTTATTTGTTTACTGCAGTGATCCCAGCAGTTTTCCATGATGGAACCTTTCTGGGAGAACATTTGCTTCAGCTTTCAGAATGCTATTGTGCAGAAGAGTAGTGAGGAAAATGATGCCCTTAAGTTGCATGCACTGGAAAATTCTTTTGGCCTAGTGCCAAAGGGAAGATAAAAAGTTAAAATGTTAAAAAAAAGAAAAAGTTAAAATGTGTGATTTTAGTATGAGAATACAGGAATTTTAAAATTCTGTTATTATTGTCCATGTTTAGCTGTGTTACATATAGCTTTTGATATCAAGGAAAATAGTATTTAATGGCTTTCCAATCAAAATAAAATCCTTTGCTATTCTTGTTTAAAAAAAGAGTCTGAAGCTTAAAGGTTTTGATTTGTCTCACAAATAAATTCCCCTTGAAAGAGTATTGTTTTCTTTGGTGGTGAGGACTTCCTCTTTGATTTTATAAGTTTTGTCCAGTGAAAATGTCTTTGGGTGGTCTTTTAGCCTGGAAGATTGATACAAAAATATTAATTTACCTTTTCTGATAAGTAGTTAACAGCAGTTCTCTTATTTAAACCCCATCTTATGGTTTCCTCTATGGATCTGCTGAAATGAGTAGAATTGGCATGTGAGCTTTTCTGAGGGTTGCTTTGAAAAACACGAACCATGTTTCTCTGAAATTTTGGACTGATGAGAACTTTAACGTTTTTCACTAGTTGAACTGAAATGAACCTGAAATATAACCACATTAAAATTTATATTTTTTACTTTAGAGACTGATATTTCAAAGGTTTTGTTTCTGGTTGAAGACTCTGAGCCTGTAATGCCAAGTTATGATTTATGAACATGGTGAGGAAAAAATAGAACATCTTTCTTTTGGTTTTTAGTTATCTCTTAGAGCATTTATGCTTTTGAAACTTAAAGATTAAATTTATATCTACACGACCCAGATAATCACAATGGTGTGATCACTCACCTAGAGTCAGACATCCTGGAATGTGAAGTCAAGTGGGCCTTAAAAAGCATCACTACGAACAAAGCTAGTGGAGGTGATAGAATTCCAGGTGAGCTGTTTCAAATCCTGAAAGATGATGCTGTGAAAGTGCTGCACTCAATATGCCAGCAAATTTGGAAAACTCAGCAGTGGCCACAGGACTGGAAAAGGTCAGTTTTCATTCCAATCCCAAAGAAAGGCAATACCAAAGAATGCTGAAACTGCTGCACAATTGCACTCATCTCACACACTAGTAAAGTAATGCTCAAAATTCTCCAAGCCAGGCTTCAGCTATACATGAACCGTGAACTTCCAGACGTTCAAACTGGTTTTCGAAAAGGCTGAGGAAACAGAGATCAAATTGCCAACATCTGCTGGATCATGGAAAAAGCAAGAGAGTTCCAGAAAAACATCTATTTCTGCTTTATTGACTATGCCAAAGCCTTTGACTGTGTGGATCACAATAAACTGTGGAAAATTCTGAAAGAGATGGGAATACCAGACCACCTGACCTGCCTCTTGAGAAACCTGTATGCAGGTCAGGAAGCAACAGTTAGAACTGGACATGGAACAACAGGCTGGTTCCAAATAGGAAAAGGAGTACGTCAAGGCTGTATATTGTCACCCTGCTTATTTAACTTCTATGCAGAGTACATCATGAGAAACGCTGGGCTGGAAGAAGCACAAGCTGGAATCAAGATTGCTGGGAGAAATATCAATAAGCTCAGATATGCAGATGACACCACCCTTATGGCAGAAAGTGAAGAGGAACTAATAAACCTCTTGATGAAAGTGAAAGAGGAGAGCGAAAAAGTTGGCTTTAAGCTCAACATTCAGAAAACGAAGATCATGGCATCTGGTCCCATCACTTCATGGAAATAGATGGGAAACAGTGGAAATAGTGTCAGACTTTATTTTTTTGGGCTCCAAAATCACTGCAGATGGTGACTGCAGCCATGAAATTAAAAGACGCTTACTCCTTAGAAGAAAAATTATGACCAACCTAGATAGTATATTCAAAAGCAGAGACATTACTTTGCCAACAAAGGTCCGTCTCATCAAGGCTATGGTTTTTCCAGTGGTCATGTATGGATGTGAGAGTTGGACTATGAAGAAAGCTGAACGCCGAAGAATTGATGCTTTTGAACTATGGTGTTGGAGAAGACTCTTGAGAGTCCCTTGGACTGCAAGGAGATCCAACCAATCCATTCTAAAGGAGATCAGCCCTGGGTGTTCATTGGAAGGACTGATGCTAAAGCTGAAACTCCAGTACTTTGGCCACCTCATGTGAAGAGTTGACTAATTGGAAAAGACTCTGATGCTGGGATGGATTGGGGGCAGGAGGAAAAGGGGATGACAGAGGATGAGATGGCTGGATGGCATCACCGACTCAATGGACGTGAGTCTGGGTGAACTGCGGGAGTTGGTGATGGACAGGGAGGCCTGGTGTGCTGCGATTCATGGGGTTGCACAGAGTCAGACGCGACTAAGCGACTGAACTGAACTGCACTGAATGTTCTTTGCATTTCTTCATATGCATATTCTCTTTGAGTATTTTGCCTTTACTGCATAGATAAATTTTTATAGTACATATGATATGTGTTTATTTTCATGTTGTAGTAGCTAGTTGAGGATGGTTCGAAAATGATTGTTTTTTTTTTTCTTTTAATTGGAGGCTAATTACAGTATTATAGTGGTTTTGCCATACATTGACATGAATCTGCCATGGGTGTACATGTGTTCCCCATCCTGAACTCCCTTCCTACCTCCCTCCCCGTCACATCCCTCAGAGTCATCCCAGTGCACCAGCCCCGAGCAACCTGTCTCATGCATTGAACCTGTACTGGCGATCTGTTTCACATAGTATAATATACAGGTTTCAATGCTATTCTCTCAAATCATCCCACCCTCACTTTCTCCCACAGAGTCGAAAAGACTGTTCTATACATCTGTGTCTCTTTTGCTGTCTCACATATAGGGTCATCATTACTATCTTTCTAAATTCCATATATATGCATTAGTATACTGTATTGGTGTTTTTCTTCCTGGCCTATTTCACTCTGTGTTTCATCCATCCACCTCATTGGAACTGATTAAAAAAAAAAAAAAAAGAAGTGATTCAAATGTATTCTTTTTAATGGCTGAGTAATATTCCATTACATATGTGTACCACAGCTTTCTTATCCATTCGTCTGCCAACAGACATCTCGGTTGCTTCCATGTCCTGGCTAGTATAAACAGGTGTGATGAACATTGGGTTACATGTGACTCTTTCAATTCTGGTTTCCTCTGTGTTTATGCCCAGCAGTGGGATTGCTGGATCATATGGAAATTCTATTTCCAGTTTTTTAAGGAGTCTCCTCGGTGTTCTCCATCGTGGCTGTACTAGTTTGCATTCCCACCAACAGTGTAAGAGGGTTCCCTTTTCCACACCCTCTCCAGCATTTATTGTTTGTAGACTTTTAGATAGCAGCCATTCTTACTGGCGTGAAATGGTACCTCATTGTGGTTTTGATTTGCATTTCTCTGATAATGAGTGATGTTGAGCATCTTTTCATGTGTTTGTTAGCCATCTGTATGTCTTCTTTGGAGAAATGTCTATTTAGTTCTCTGGCTCATTTTTTTATTGGGTCGTTTATTTTTCTGGAATTGAGCTGCAGAAGTTGCTTGTATATTTTTGAGATTACTTGTTTGTCAGTTGCTTCATTTGCTATTATTTTCTCCCATTCTGAGGCTGTTTTTTCACTTTGCTTATATTTTCCTTCATTGTGCAAAAGCTTTTAAGTTTAATTAGGTCCCATTTGTTTATTTTTGCTTTTATTTCCAATATTCTGGGAGGTGAGTCATAGAGGATCCTGCTGTGATTTATGTCAGAGAGTGTTTTGCCTATGTTCTCCTCTAGGAGTTTTATAGTTTCTGGTCTTGTTTAGATCTTTAATCCATTTTGAGTTTATTTTTTATTGGTTTTTAAAAACTGTTTCTGAAAGAAAGGAGGAAATGGAGAGAACTGTTTATTTCAAACTTTTATCAAATGGGTGTTAGAACTAGATAAGAGCCTTAAGTTAGTGTTAATAGCTCAGTCATGTCTGACTCTTTGCACCTCCATGGACTACAGGCCCACCAGGCTCCTCTGTCCATGGAATTCTCCAGGCAAGAATACTGGAATGGGTTGCCATTCCCTTCTTCAGGGATCTTCCTGACGCAGGCATCGAACATGGGTCTCCTACATTGCAGGAGGATTCTTTACCATCTGAGCCACCAAAGCCTTAAGTGATACAGTAAACTATCTAAAGGATTTTATTTTTCTTCTTAGTGTTTTTCACATACAAATTGCTTTTGTTTAATATAATTTATTTTGTTTGGAAAAATAAGGCAAATGACCTTTGACCTTTCTTTAAAAGTTCCTTCTAAGAAAGTGCCAACGTAATTAGCCACTTAGAGGATTTATTATACAGTGAATTTTTTTTTCCCACTCATAAAACAGAATAAAAAGACTGCTACAAGATGAATTCAAATTTCTTGTAAGAATGAGTAACATGGTTTCATAGTGGTAAGCTCTGAAGTGTATGCTGTGCCACAGTGGAAGGAGATACGAGCGAGTACAAGAAAATTGGTTTTTAGATTCTAAAATACGTCTAGCATACTTTCCACCAAAGACATTTGCACTTCCTGCTTCTTTCTCCTGGAATTTTCCTAGTTGATCCTTTCCAATATTTGTGATATTATACTAAGGTTTCTCCCTAGTATTTCCCCTTCTGAAATTACTACCCTAACCACCATCTTAGTTAATATAATACTCATCACTTTTTATTCTCATTTTTTTTTAATTCCCAGGAAGATTTTCACTTTATTTCCTTGAAAAAAATTTTAATTAATTTATTTTAATTGGAGGATGATTACAGTATTGTGGTGTTTTTTGCCATACATCGACATGAATCAGCCGCGGGTGCACGTGTCCCCCCATGCTGAGCCCCCCTCCCCCCTCCCCCCCCCCCCCATCCCTCTGGGTTGTCCCAGAGCTCCGGCTTTGAGTGCCCTGCTTCATGCATCAGACTTGCACTGGTCATCTGTTTTACATGTGGTGCTATATACGTTTCAATGCTGTTCTCTTAAATCATCCCACCCTCACCTTCTCCCACAGAGTCCGAAAGTCTTTTCTTTACATCTCGTCTCTTTTGCTGTCTTGCATGTAAGATTGTCGCTACCATCTTTCTAAATTCCATATATATGCGTTAATATACAGTATTGGTGTTTGTCTTTCTGACTTACTTCACCCTGTATAATAGGCTTCAGTTTCATCCACATCACTAGAACTGACTCACGTGCGTTCCTGTTTACAGCTCAGTAATATTACATTGTGTATATGTGCCACAACTGCCTTATCCATTGGTCTGCCTGTGGACATCTAGATTGCTTCCATGTCCTATTTATTGTAAACAGTACTGCAATGAACATTGGGGTACATATATCTCTTTCAGTTCTGGTTTCCTCAGGGTGTATGCCCATAACTCTATTTTATTTCATTTCATTGCACTTATTCTTGCCTGTTATTATCTTAATATATTTGTTTGTTCTTCACTTGTTTTGTTATCTCTGGTAGAACGTAAGCTAGGAGTACAGGCCCAGTATTTTGTTCTTTGCTTCATCTCTGAATCTTTTTTACATCTACCATAGGTTTTTGCTTATGGATTAAAGACTTAAAACATAAGACCTAAGCCATAAAACCCCTAAAGAAAACCCATAGTTCATAAGCTGCTTGACATCATTCTTGGCAGTCTGCTAAAAAGAACACACCAGAGAAAATGTCCCAGAGTGTTTAATAGAACTGAGACACTAAGAATACTTTATAGGAAGTACTTTAAGACATTGGTTCAACCATTTAAAAGATGTATCTTTTAAAGTATTTGTTTTATACAAAAAAATTTTCCACTGGGTGCTAGGAGTCAAGAGCCTTGGTTTCTAATTTCTAATCAATTTGTGATTGTGACTGGGCAGATTATCTAACCTATTTGAGATGTGCGTTTCACATTTGCCTAGAATAAAGAACACTAATTTTTTTCAACCCCAGAATTAGAGGATTCTGTAAAATATCATATATCCTTGATTCTAAGATATCTGCTTTAACTTACCGAAGGTAAAATGCCTCTTAAATCTGTTTAAAGTGATATTTGTTCTTATTTCATGTATGTAACTTTTATTAATCAGTGTTTTCTATTAATCAACAATGCCTCTATTTTAGGAGAAATATAAGTCATCTTTTTTAGTGGTGTGCGTTTAAAAGTGACATTTAACAACCTCAGAGTAAAATCTAGTTGCAGAGGTCCACGTTTTGCATGCACATGTGTTTTCTGTGATGTTTATAAATGTCTCTGCCTAGATAGTATTTTAATTGTTTTTCTAAGTGGATGGTGATTATTTGGGGTTATATTTCACTTAGTTTTTGGGGCTAATAAAATTAATTAGTATTATATGAATGTGTGTCAGCTAATTATAAAAAAGTTGATCAGAGGTGTCCTTATAATCATGCGGGGGGGAAATCCTTAACATTTTTGTGTAAATTGTGTACATATAATTAATAAAGTTGATATGTTATTTTTAAGTTCCATTTTGATAATATTTAAAAATATATACTCTAAATGGAAATAGCCCTTTTAAGTCATTATAAAGTGTTGTACATTGTAGTTATTTTCTATTTATAGTTTACTCAGAAATAATTTTGGAGAAGGCAATGGCACCCCCACTCCCATAACTCTTGCCTGGAAAATCCCATGGATGAAGGAGCCTGGTGGGCTGCAGTCCATGGGGTCGCTAAGAGTCGGGCACGACTGAACGACTTCACTTTCACTTTTCCCTTTCATGCATTGGAGAAGGAAATGGCCACCCACTCCAGTATTCTTGCCTGGAGAATCCCAGGGATGGGGGGAGCCTAGTGGGCTGCAGTCTATGGGGTTGCACAGAGTCAGACACGTCTGAAGCGACTTAGCAGCAGCATCAGTTGCCTAGAGAACATGTGGTAATACAAATAAGACACTCTTTTTTTTTTAATGATTAATCAACTATTAACAGAATATATACTTGAAACATGTATTTTATGGACCAATATTGCTCTTGAATTAAGACTAAGAAATTGATGTGGTAGAAAAAAAAACTAGAAATAGCCTTGCTTGTAAACTTTGAATCTAATTTTGGCTTTGCCACCAACTTTGGTCAAGTTGCTTCTTTTCTGTTAATTTTTTTGATTAGAATTAAATTATCTGCCCTCTAATTTTAAGACCCAATGTTGTAATAAAGCTCTTCATAGATTATATGTTCTCAAGACCTTTGAAAATTTTGAAGAGTTGTGCAAATGCATGATTTGGCCCTGTTTGTAGCTCTAAAATATTCTCCATTTTTCCCTCGCCACTTTTTTTAGTGAAAAAAGAAAAAAAAAAAAAAAAGAAAGATAATACTCCTCTACCCAAAATAACACTGCATGTCCCATTTTATAAATATCTTCTACTGAAGCTAATAATGGAACATTATATGTTAAGATCTTATTATGGCTTTAAAACTTATATTGGAGTTTTAAAATTAAACTTTTAATTTTGAGATAATAGATTCACATTCAGTTTTAAGAAATAATACAGAGAGATCCTTGGCACCCTCTACCCATTTTCCCCAGTGGTAAATCTTACAAAATTGTAGTTCAACATCCTGATACTAGCAAAATCAAGGTCCAGAACCAAGGTTTACCACAAAGACCCCTCTAGTTATCCTTTCAGAGGCATACCCACTGCCTCAGCTCCCACCCTTCATCTGCTCTACGCCCAGCAACTAGTCTTTTCCATTTCCACAGTTTTTTCAGCTCAAGAATTGTATATAAACAGAAACATACAATATGAAATCTTTGGGGATTTTTTTTCCCCACTCACCATAATTTCCTGGAGCAGTTGAAGTTGCATCTGTTGGTATTTGTCCATTTTTATTGCAGAATAGTATTTCATTGCACCAGTTAATTTAATCACTCATCTACTGAAAAACATCCGGATTGTGTCCAGTTTGAGACTGTGATATAAAACTGCTAAAAACATTTGTGTACAGATTTTTTGTGTGTGAACACAAGTTTTCATTTCTCTGAGGTAAATGCCTAAGAATACAGTTGCTGAGTCATAATAATTGGATGATTAGTTTTACTAGGTACTGCCAAATTGTTTGCCAGAGTGGCTGTACCGCTCTTCACTCCAATCAGTAATGTATGAGGGATCCAGATGCTGATGACCGAGATTTAGTTTCTTTGCAGCTTTTCCTACAGTGAGTGCTGCTATTGTTTTGTTTGTTTTAGGCATTCTAATAGGTGTGTAAATGGCCTTGCTTTATGACTTTCATCTGCATTTCACTAATGGCTAATGATGCAGAGCATTTTTCTTGTGCTTGTTTTCCGCATATTTCCTCTTGGTTGAATGATTGCTCCATTTTATTATTAGATTATTGATTGCTTATGTTGAATTTTTAAGAGTTCTTCATAGATAGTCATCCTTTATTAGATACGTACTTCGCAAATATTTCTTTCACAGTTCTGTAACTTGTCTTTTCATCCTCTTACCAGAGCCTTTTGCAGAGAAAGTTTTGAATTTTGAATGAAGACCAGTTTATGAAACTTTCTTCGTATGAATTGTGTTTTTGGTGTGAAGTTTAACAACTCTTTGACTATTCCTTTATTCTGCAGATTTTCCCCTATATTTATTTTTTCTAAAAGCTTTATAGTTTTAGGTTTTAGATTAAGGTCCGTGACCCCTTTTGAGTTAAGTTTTGTGAGGTGTAGTTTGAAATTTCTTTCTTTTTTTTTGGCCAGTGGATTTTCTAATGTTCCTGCACCATTTGTTGAAAAGGCCGTTTGTCTCTTCTCCATTGGATTGTATTTGGAACATTTTCAGAAATTAGTTGGGCATATTTTTGCATGTTTACTCCTAGGTTTAGATCCTGTTCCGTTGCTCAGCGCGTGTATTTCTTTGACAATTCCATACTGCTTTGCTTCATGTGGTAGGCATGAAGAGCAGAGAGAGTGATTTTTTTCTACTCTATTAGTTTTTTAAATGGTTTATTCTAAGACATATTCCTATCTATATAAATTTTAGGATTAGCTGTATTGTATGCCTACAAGTAACATTGTTGGGATTTTGATGGCAATTGCATTGAACTTAAAGATTAATTTGAGAATTGACATCTTTGCTGTATTGTGTCTTTTCATACATGGAAATGATGTGTTTCTCCATTTCATTTACCTATTCTTTGATTTCTTTCCTCAGCATTTTCTATTTTTCTGCATATAGATGCCATTCTTGTTAACCTTATAGAAAAAGTTACTTTTCTTTGTGTGATTATACATAATATTTTAATTTTGGTTTCCGCATGTTTCTTTTTGGCAAATAGAAATTTAATTTTTTTGTGTTAATTTTGTATCCTTTGCTGAAATAACTTAGAACAGTTATAACAGTTTATCAGCAAATCCACTGGTGTTTTCTATGTAAAGGATCATTTCCAGTTAAAGATACTTTTATTTATTTGTTTCTTATTTATATATCCTTTTATTTCTTTTTATTGTCTTATTGTAGTACCTAACACTTGCAATGCTTTGTTGAATCAGACACATAAGAGCAGACATTCTTGCCTTGTTCCTCATTTTAGGAGGAAAGCATTTCATGAAAATTTTTACTATGAAGTGATACTGGATTATGTCAGATGCTTTGTCTGCGTCAATTTACATGATCTTACAATTTCTCTTATTTAATCTTTTGATATGGTGGATTGTTTGTTGCTTAGTCACTAAGTTGTGTCTGACTTTTGCAACCCCCTGGACAGAGGAGCCCTCCAGGCCCATCTCTCCATGGGATTTCCCAGGCAAGAAAACCCGAGTGGGTTGGCATTTCCTTCTCTAGAGGATCTTCCCAACCCAGGGATTGATCCACATCCCTGCATTGGCAGGCGGATTCTTTACTACTGAGCCACCAGGGAAGTCCATGATGGATTACACTGATTGATTTACAAATAGTGAACCAGCTTTGTGTACCTGGAATAGGCTGCAGTGGTCATTGTGTAAAATTCATTTTATATATTGCTGGACTTGATTTGCTAATCTTTTGTTGAGAATTTTTCTATCTAAATTTATGAGAAATACTGGTCTATAGTTCGCCCTCCCTTTTTAATACTGTGTTTTGGTTGTGCTTTAGACTCCTTTTGTTTCCGTACCAGAGTGATAGTTCTAAAATAAATGTGCACATTTTCCCTCCTTTTTAATTTTCTGGAACAGATTATGTAAAATCTATATGAATTCTGCTCTAAATGTTTGATAAAATTCTTCTGTGAAGCCATCTGGGCTTAAAGATGTTCTCTGTCATGTTAACTGTAGCATTGAGTTCATCCAGTAAGTTTATTTTTTATCATTTTTTTCAGTTCTAGACTTAGTTTCATTATTTTCAAAATCTTATTAATTTGTGTTAACAAAACTTTAATTGCTTGTTGAAGCATGTGTTCCAGCTGCTTTAAAATCCTGTCAGACAGTTTTAACATCTGATTCATCTCGGCTTTGACTGTTGTTGTTGGTTTTCCCATTCCTGTTGTCCTTTCCTGGTTCTTGGTATGGCAGTGATTTCTAAAATTATATCCTGGTTTTGTATTATGAGACTCTTGAGCCTGTTTAATTATTATTATTTTTATTATTTTATTTTATTTTTTTAATTAAATTCTTATTTTTACTTTATTTTGCTTTACAGTACTGTATTGGTTTTGCCATGCGTTGACAGCTAGGCTTCCTGTTGACGTGGCTGAGGGTTGGATATTTGTGTATGTTCACATGCCCGCTAGGTTCCCCCGACTCCATACTCCAGGACCCCGATAGCAAAAGTAGAAGCAGTTGGTAGGTTGGATATTCACCTTCTCCTCCTGGAGATTTGAGCTATAGTGTCAGTTTCCTGCTGAGCCTGCCACCACCAGGGCAGAGACGGAGGGAGTGGAGTGCCAACCAGCTCTGCATCCACTCCTTCCTTGGGCCTTGTGAATTCACAGTAGTGTGGGGCTCTGTTTCCCCCAGCCACTACTGATCCGAGATGAGTGGGGAATAGGAATGTTGACCAGCCCTGCTCGGCTGTGTGGAGTGAGCATGGAGATTCAGCTCCCCACTGGGCCTCAGTGACCCTGGGAGCCCGGGAGAGGTGGAGCAGCGGTGAGTCCACCCTTGTGCAGTCTCGGTCCGTCTCATCCATTGTGCGGGGTGAGGCTCCTCTTTTTCTTGGCCGGCACTAATCTTGGTGACTGGCTCTGCTCAGACTGCCTTCTTACACATCTCACTGCTGCTGGGGAGGGGAGGAGGCTCAGCTTTTTGCTCCTCCTCGCAGATGCTCCTTCCTTGGGGGCATTCTAGGGACTAAGGAGAAGGAGCAACACTGACCGTTTGCCAGAAGGGAGGTAGCCGCACCCCCTGGTTCTCCCTGGGGGACGATGAAGGTCCGCCTGCCTGTCCAGCTGTCTGACTGACCGCTGCTGGGTGATGGGGTCACTGCTTCTGTGTGCGAAGGGTAGACTGGGTGGGGTTTCGAACTTCCACTTCTCATTTGGTCTGCTGGAAGGGGAAAGTGGTCTCTCCATTGGTAAGTGGAGGGTGCTTGGTCCTTTTGTTGGTCCGCCCTTTTCTTGGTCCTTGGCCGGGTGTTGGGTGGAGGAGAAGCTTTTCTTGGGGGTCCCACAGACTGTCTCCAGCTGTGCCCTGGCTGCAACACCGGGGCCAGTAGAAGGCCCGGGGCGCACACCGCCATGTTTTTCCCCCAGGGGCAAGGTCTCTAGGCAGCCTTCTTCTTTCCACGTTTTGGACACTTCCTGTGCTGCTTTGCTGTGTGACATCTCTGGTCTTTTAGTTGTGAGAGGAGACTTGGGAGGTATGGAGCTTCCCTTCATGACAGAACCAGAGTCCTTTGAGATACTGCTTTTGTCAACATGGCAACACTTAAAATTTACTGTTCTTATTATAGTGGAGTAGTGTCTCCTGAAAATATTTTCTGGTAAGAATTTCACCGATTTCTGCAGATTGTGATTCATTTACTAGCATTTTTTCCCCTGGAATCACTGAATTATTTTCTCATCAGACAAGGAGTGTCTCTAATCGTTTTGATTTGTGGTAAAACAGATCTAACATGAAATTTGCCATTTTAGCCATTTTTTAAAGTGTACAGTTTGGTGGCATTAGCTATATTCCCAATGTTATGCAGCCATCACCATTAACTGTTTCCAAAACTATTTTTTGTTAATTAATAGACTTAAAAAAAACTTTTTGGTTTATCAAAAAAGGAGTGGAGGAAAGTTCTCAGGTACGCTCTGCTCTTCCTTACCTGGTTTTCCTCTGTCATTAGCATCTTGTGTTGGTGTGCTCCATCTGTTACATATACATGCTGTAGGTTTTGACAGATGGTTAATAACATGCGTCCACCTTTACCGTGTCATACAGAATACTTTCACTGTCCTCAGTATGCCCCGGGCACTGTTCAGTCGTCTTCCTTCTTTCCTGCCCCACAGTTCCTACCACTCATCTTTTTACTGTACCTAATTCAGCATCCTATACATATATATATTTAAAGTTAGTTCATCAAAATGTTTGGAGAATATAATTCAGTTTCAGAACATTAGGAAGGTGAAATATAATGTAAAAACCATTTTTATAAATGTTTATTTTAAATAGAGCCTGTTACTACAAACTATTCCTGTGTTCTTCTTTTAGAGTGTTTCGCAAAGGTGGTATTTTGTTTGATAGCTTATGAAAGTGAAAACCCATTTAAGCAGTTTACATTATGCACCATGATGGCAGTTGATGTTCATGTTGGGTCAGTTTTCCACTCACTCACCTCACTTTTCATGCCCAGCGTTTCTTAAAATGCATCATGGTCTCTGTCTTCTTAGGTTAGAGCATGTATTACAGTTTAGCAAGAAAAGGGTCAAACTTTTTGAGGTAGTGTACTTAGAATACCCTTATGATCTTAAGGAGCAACCAACCTTAAGATAGTCTGCTATTGCCGGATAGTTTTGCCCGTGATGGCATACGATAAGAGATTATAACTGTGGAATCTTGATTGTCTGATACTTGAGCCAGGAATGTCTGATACAGATGTTCTATTTTCTAGTAAATTGTGAAGGTATAGGAAGTGCAAAGATAGAAAGGCAGAAGGCAGTGGGGTGATTAGAACAATAAAGTAGATAGTGACAGTGCAGTACGACGGAGCCTGGGGCACAGAAATACAGAGTAGGACGTCAGGGATCCCTTCCCCTATGAAAGAGACAGCTAAGCTGAATTTTGCTCTTGGCGTCATTCAGTTCAGTTCAGTCGCTCAGTCGTGTCCGACTCTTTGCGACCCCATGAATTGCATCATGCCAGGCCTCTCTGTCCATCACCAACTCCCGGAATTCACTCAGACTCACGTCCATCGAGTCGGTGATGCCATCCAGTCATCTCATCCTCTGTCGTCCCCTTGTCATCCTGCCCCCAGTCCCTCCCAGCATCAGAGTCTTTTCCAATGAGTCAACTCTTCACATGAGGTGGCCAAAGTACTGGAGTTTCAGCTTTAGCATCATTCCTTCCAAAGAACATCCAGGACTGATCTCCTTTAGGATGGACTGGTTGGATCTCCTTGCAGTCCAAGGGACTCTCAAGAGTCTTCTCCAACACCGCAGTTCAAAAGCATCAATTCTTTGGCTCTCAGCCTTCTTCACAGTCCAACTCTCACATCCATACATGACCACTGGAAAAACCATAGCCTTGACTAGATGGTAGACTTTGTTGACAAAGTGATGTCTCTGCTTTTGAATATGCTATGTAGGTTGGTCATAACTTTCCTTCCAAGGAGTAAGCGTCTCTTAATTTCATGACTGCAATCACCATCTGTAGTGATTTTGGAGCCCTGAAAAGAAAGTCTGACACTATTTCCACTGTTTCCCCATCTATTTCCCATGAAGTGATGGGACCAGATGCCATGATCTTCGTTTTCTGAATGTTGAGCTTTAAGCCAACTTTTTCACTCTCCTCTTTCACTTTCATCAAGAGGTTTATTAGTTCCTCTTCACTTTCTGCCATAAAGGTGGTGTCATCTGCATATCTGAGGTTATTGGTATTTCTCCCGGCAATCTTGATTCCAGCTTGTGCTTCTTCCAGCTCAGTGTTTCTCATGATGTACTCTGCATAGAAGTTAAATAAGCAGGGTGACAATACACAGCCTTGAAGGTGTGTTATTGTCTCTAAAGCATTTATCTGTAGGACTTTTGAAATATATTTGTGGTCCTTTCTCCCTCGGATGCTGACAGTAGTTCTCCCCAAACTACTAAGATTCTAAGCCCCCACTGAGAAAGCACAGTTTACGGTTGGTTTAGAACTGCTAAGAAGAATCATACCTTACAGGGGGTGACGTTGAGTGAAAAATAGCTTGTCTTGTAGTGGTAAGAGTCCAGGTCTGGAATTGGGTAGAACTGATCTAATTGACGGAGAAGGCAATGGCACCCCACTCCAGTACTCTCGCCTGGAAAATCCCATAGACGGGAGAGCCTGGTGGGCTGCCGTCTGTGGGGTCACAGAGAGTCGGACATGACTGAGCGGCTTCACTTTCACTTTTCACTTTCATGCATTGGAGAAGGAAATGGCAACCCACTCCAGTGTTCTTGCCTGGAGGATCCCAGGAACAGGGGAGCCTGGTGGGCTGCCGTCTATGGTGTTGCACAGAGTCAGACACGACTAAAGCAACTTAGCAGCAGCACCAGATCTAATTGAACCTGGATCCTGCAGTTATGTGACCATGGATAAAGTGGATAACCTTTGTAAAACAGGGACGCTACTGATTATAGATTAAATGAGATTATGCTTACAAAGCTCTTAGCATAGTACTTGGCATATACTGAGTACTGCGGGGTGGTTAGCTGTTTTTACTAATAAATGAGCCTTATCTAACTATGTTTGTAATTATCAAAATATTATATTAGTACATGTTACATTGGTGCTAAATTTGTGCTCAGAATAGCTGGGAAGATGTTTTATTTAAGTTCATGTAGACTTATAATATTTCCAGTAGCAACCATAAATTTAGACACATGTGAAGAAATGAGAATTAAGAGGAGTCCTGTTTTGGTAAATAGATATTAAACAGTGTTTTTCTAAGAAAACCACGAAGAATTTACCCCTAGAGTTCTTGAGTGTGCAGCATCCGGATGTTTAAAATGTGATTATTTATGTGTGCCCTGTCCAACAGCTGGAAATCTGTATGCTTTGTGTATATTTTTATTTCATCACGTCTTTGGATCAGAAAATTTTCGATAAAGAAACTTATCTCATTAATAATTTTAGATAGCTTCTTTTATCAGAGTTGAAGGATTCCTAGTGCAATTGCTCAACAACTAAAATTTTAAAAATATCTTCAGAATTTTTTTTTTAATATATTGAGTCCATTGTTAATCAAAAGAAAGTTGTGAACCCTTGGTTAAAGCAGTTTAAAATCTGAGATGAAGAGTAGTACAGATATATACAGGGTAACTTAAGAATAATATTTTGTACATAATAAAAATAAAATAAATGGTCATATTCTGTTGGAATCCCATCCCATCACTTAAAAAAAAAAAAAAAAAGCAAGTGGCATTTTTGTGAATGCCTTACAAGGAAGGGATAATTTCAAATAGTTGTCTACACTTTATAAGAGCAACGTGTTGATCTTACCTTAGATTGTGATCTTTTATCAGTCTTGAAGTGCCTCACTGTTCGAGTTGGGGGCACTGGTTTGAAAGGTCCTCTTCAGTTTTAAGCCGTAAAAATGCCATGGTGGTTTGGGGTTTTGATTAAAAATAGAGTGTACTGATTTCTCTGTAGGCTTGCTTGCCATATTTGTTTACATTTATTCAATGTTAGTATTGCTTTTATTTCTAGCAAATATTTCTTAAGTGTATTTTTGTCTTGTTTGTGTTATAAAACAGAAAGAACAAAACTAAAGGTGTAGATTCATATACGTTTTATAACATGTTAAATAAGGTATTTGTTTTTGCTATAGCATCAGAGAAGTTGCCCTTTTTTTTGGTTTTGTTTTCTTTGTCTCTGAACTTCTGATAGTCCTGAGATTAAAATCTGCTGCAGTTTTGATCTCCTTAATGGTGATGCTTAAAAGTAATATAGGCACCAAAACTGAATATTTTTTAAAAATATAAATAGAGATTTTACATGTGAACAGTTCTTCTGGAGATCACAGTACTCAGGGTTCATAGTGCAACCAGATGTGATAGGAGTGGGCTTATTTGGGTATATTGAAATTTGAAGAAAACCCGTAAGAACGTACTATTGATAATCTTCACTGGACAGAGACTTTTAAAGATTCACTTCTGAATAAAAATTAAAATCCACCAGCCGCTAACATGTGTGTAATAGCTTACTATTTGTAGAGCCTTGTATGTGCAGGATGGGCTTCTCTGGTGGGTGGCTCAGTGGCAAAGGATCTGCCTGCCAGTGCAGGAGACGCGAGTTCAGTCTCGATTGGGAAGATACCCCAGAGGAGGAAATGGCAACCCACTGCACTCTTCCTGTGTGGGAAATCCCATGGACAGAGGAGCCTGGCGGGCTATAGTCCATGGGGTTGCAAAAGAGTTTGACATGCCTTAGCAACTTCCCCTAAGATAAGAGGATTTCTGATATCCAGGAGACCCACTCCAGTATTCTTGTCTGGAAAATCCCATGGACAGAGGATGGCGGGCTACAGTCCATGTGGTCTCAGAGAGTTGGACGTGACTGAGCAACGAAACAGCAGTGGCGATGTACAGTGTCCTCTTGATCCTACCATCAGATTGATGCAGGAGTGTTATTATCTTAATTGACTTGCCTATGATTGTAACACCTAGTAAGTGATACCAACAAGATGTTAGGCTCCAAGGTCCATGTTGTTCTCTACATTCTCTAAGAACATGTCTTTATTTTAAAAATTAATCTTAATGAATATTGAGCTCATGATATCTTAGAATTATTTTGTATGATTTTCCATTGCATATTGGAAAAAACAAATTAACAAAAGGTTCCCCATCTTTCTTATGTTACTAGTCGGAAGTGACAACTGTAGCTGGGGAAGTGTGAGGCCCTATGGAAATAATAACTAATTGTAGGATCCACCTTAAGTAAAAGAAAATTATTTTCACATTCTGGACAGAAAACTAAGTGAGAATTTCATAGTCAGCATTTTAAAGGAAAAGAAAACTTAACCAAACCAAAAGGCAGTGATGCTATACTAATAAACTTTTTAAAGATTATGATAAACTGCACAGATTTGCCTTAATTTCCAGAAAAAATAGTTCAGAATTTCCTTGAACTCCTTTCACCTACAAAAGATTTGTGGACTTAGTCAATGAACATGAATATTTCATTTGGGTGGAGATGTCAGAAAGGTTTTTCTGTAGAAAAGAGGGGAAATGCTCTACATATGGAGACTGAGGAAAATTTCATAGGCTATGATTTTTTTTCTGTATAGTCCATGGAATTCTCCAGGCCAGAATACTGGAGTGGTCAGCTGTTCCCTTCTCCAGGGAATCTTCCAACCCAGGGATCACACCCAGGTCTCGCGCACTGCAGGGGATTCTGTACCAGCTGAGCCACTAGGGAAGCCCAAGAATACTGGAGTGGGCAGCCTGTCCCTTCTCCAGCGGATCTTCCTGACCCAGGAATTGAACTGGGGTCTCCTGCATTGCAGGTGGATTCTTTACCAGCTGAGCTACTAGGGAAGCCCCCTGATTTTGTTCTAGTCAGGAAAAATGTAAGGAAACACAGATCCTACCTAAAGACATTGATTGCAGTTCCGTGTGGCTCACATTTGTGCCCAGTGTAGGACTGCTCTTACAGTATTGTTCAAAAATGATTTTTTTCTTTTTCCACCAATCCATCTTTTGTAGCAAATATGTTATTGCCACTATGCCCTATGAAAGAGTAAATTTCTTCCCTGAATTTCTACCAAGAGTTGTTTTCCAAATCATAGCCTTTCCTTAATCACAGTGAGGCAACTGGTGATACTTCCTGGTGATACTGGTGTTGAAAGATAGGAGTGGGAAGTTTCAAAGCATACCAGGGGTCAGTTTCCTGTTCCCACCTCCTGGGACTGTGCCCTAGGGATCTATTTTGAGTTGCCAGACTCAAAGTAAATAATTCTATTTAGCATCTACTTTATATACTGGCTTGAAATTTAACTTTGTAAATTAAACTAAGTTCCACTGTAGGGCATCTAAACGATTCTCTTCTTAAATGATTCTTGTCAGTTTCATATACTTTGACCACAGTTCCTGAAATACTAGGATGAGTCTTATTTACTGTGAAAGAAGCAAAGAGATTTCAAATACATTCTTGTTCTGGCTAGAAAATATTAAAACCTTGTTTCACAGAATGAGTCTGTTAGAGGGTGCAAAGAACCATAGGCTGCTGACCAGGGGTCCATAGCAGAATAATCTGAAGGACTTTTCCACAGATTTCTCCAGGTCATTTGATTGAGTGGTTTTGAGGTGGCTGCTGCACAGGGCACGTTTTTATAAAGCTTCTGAGGAGATGATTGTGATTAACACACATAGTAAAGAGCTACTTTATTGTATTGTTTTAAGCAAGGCCCAGACATGTGAACTGGTTTGCCCAGAGACTGTTGATGGCAGAGCCCAGACCGGATTCTGGTCTCCTGCCTCAGGCCCCGTGTTGTTGTTGTTGTTTCCTACTTTATCATAGTTACGTCCGAGTTTGGATGTTTGCACTAATACTGGAAAATCCTCTTTTTTTCTCACTTGTTTCAAACTTGTGAGACTGTGGTCATGTCAAATGCTTAAAGATTTTTGCTCCAATATCAAAAACTTTTAAGTAACTTCAAGACAGAGACTGAAGATAGTAACATTTTTTTAAACCTCTGAGCAATTATAAGCACTTGATAGGTGCCTATTAAATGACTAGTGATTCACTTAATTATAAATGCTTAGTATTTGGAATAATGTAACATCCAGTTATACTCTAAACATTGTAATATGTAACACCTTTGGTTCTAGCCAGTGTTCAAGAATATTTATTGAATAAAAATCAGTCTTCAGGGAGTTTTCTTATAATATTGGCTATGAATATCCTTTTCTACATAATTTCTGCATAATTTAGAATGATTTTTGTCTTCTCAGAATAATTGTTTTGTTTTGCTTTTTGTGTGTAGTTGTTATTTCATATAGTAAGATCACATTTGAGTAGTTAAAAGGGTAGTGGACTTAATGTTAGATGACATCACTATCTTAGGCTTAGTTTTTCTCTGTCTGTAAATGAATGAATCAGGCTAGGTTTCAGGTCTAAAATTACGTAACTATATTCTGTTGGCTCTGTGTCTCTATATCTGTGTAAAGACAAATGCTATTGTCTCTGTTTCTCCGGAGACCCCTGACTAATACGATCTCTGTCTTTCTTTTTTGTAAGAAGTGTAATGCAAATGGTGGTATTGCTGAGCACTTAGATGTGGTGAAACAGGAGATAAGGGAGCAGAGAGTGGTGAGAAGTGCTGTTTCAAATAGAGGAGTCGGAGAAAACCTGTTTGAATAGACGACACTAGAGCAGAGTTTTGAAAAGAGTAAGGGAGTGAGACATAAGGATATCCTAGGGGCAGAGGGAAGTGTATCTTTATAACAACCTCATCATAATTTGTCAGAACTGGAAACAGTTCAGTGTTCATCAACTGATAAAAGAATAAACAAAGTACCTGTATACAGTGGAATCTGTATACAGGTTAGCAACCAATTATGGATAACCACAACATGAATATAGCTCAAAGACATTATGCTCCATGAAAAAATGTAGCCATAGAAGAATACTTTGTGATTTTGTTATTATGACATTCTAGAAAAGGCAAAACTCTAGGAACAGAGAACAGATCAGGGGTCAGCAAAGATGGGGCCCAGAATTTTCTATAAAAGGCACAAAAAGCTTGTGGGAATGATGGAAATATTTTCTGTCTTGATTGTGGTGGCATTTATACATCAATATTCAGTTGTCAGAACTCAATCTGTACATTTAAAAAGGTGAATTTTACTGCATGGAAATTATACCTCACTAAATCTGGCTTTAAAAAACTCCTTGTAAAGTACATAATGAGTAAACCTGAGGCCCACTGAAGGTATGCCATTTCTGCTTTATGACTTTCTGTTGTCATGGGAGATAGAAGTACCTCTATTCCAGTTTGAGAAGCATGGGACTAAGAAAATTCTCACAGATAGTTAATCATGCTGTTAATACTTACGATAGCAAATTTATGAGCAATTTCAGCTCTACTGAAGTACTTCTTAGCATAAATTGTGGAAGTGCTAGAAAGCAGTAGTATCTTGAGGAACACAGGGAAACAATGCTCTAATCACAAACTAATACCAAAGGTATTCTTAATACTATGATCAGGGATACAGTTTCATATGATGGGAGAAGGGAGCTTCAATTGTGTCAGAATCAAGACCTTAGTCAGGCTATTGCTATGTTTCATCAAAAAGTTCAGTAAACATTTCTCTCAGTGTTTTCACCATCATCTAAATTTTCCTTATTCCAGCCAGAAAGGAAAAAAATCAGCCAAAATCACCAGTCTCTTCCTTCCTAGGATTTTAAATTCTATGCCAAAATCCCTAAAGTAATAAATGTTGAGTCTGACCAAAAGATGCAACTGATTAAGACTTTAGAAAAATAAAGCAGCTAATTTAGCACATGAGCACAGGCAGAAAAGATTAGTAAAACAAAATTCATCAGGCCCTACCTGCTGCTTTTTTGGCCACACTACCAAAACTGACCCTTATAAAGTTTCTTAACAGATTTTAGCAGCTTTACAGGGAAGATAAGTGCTTAGTTTATTTTTTGGGGCTCCAAAATCACTGCAGATGGTGACTGCAGCCATGAAGTTAAAAGACGCTTACTCCTTGGAAGAAAAGTTACGACCAACCTAGATAGCATATTCAAAAGCAGAGACATTACTTTGCCGACTAAGGTCCATCTAGTCAAGGCTATGATTTTTCCAGTAGTCATGTATGGATGTGAGAGTTGGACTATGAAGAGGGCTGAGCACCAAAGAATTGATGCTTTTGAACTGTGGTGTTGGAGAAGACTCTTGAGAGTCCCTTGGACTGCAAAGAGATCCAACCAGTCCATTCTGAAGGAGATCAACCCTGAGATTTCTTTGGAAGGAATGATGCTGAAGCTGAAACTCCAGTACTTTGACCACCTCATGAGAAGAGTTGACTCATTGGAAAAGACTCTGATGCTGGGAGGGATTGAGGGCAGGAGGAGAAGGGGACGACCGAGGATGAGATGGCTGGATGGCATCACGAACTCGATGGACGTGAGTCTGAGTGAACTCCGGGAGTTGGTGATGGATAGGGAGGCCTGTTGTGCTGCGATTCATGGGGTCACAAAGAGTCGGACACGACTGAGCGACTGAACTGAACTGAACTGAAGTGCTTAGTTATCACTTAGCAAGCCCACTGAGAGCAGTGGAGCCAGATGTAAAGGTCCAACGGAAATTCCAAGAGAGCGTCACACTTTGGTATACCTGAAACACACACTTTTTGTGGTCGTCACTTCCTTCTCTCTACTTCCCTGCCATAGCATGAGGTTAAAGGTGGAAAGGAAGGTTTCAGTTCAGTTCAGTCACTCAGTCGTGTCCGACTCTTTGTGACCCTGTGGACTGCTGCACACCAGGCCTCCCTGTCCATCACCAACTCCTGGAGTTTACTTAAACTCATGTCCATTGAGTTGGTGATGCCATCCAACCATCTCACCCTCTGTTATCCCCTTCTCCTCCTGCCTTCAGTCTTTCCCAGCATCAGGGTCTTTTCCAGTAAGTCAGTTCTTCGCATCAGGTGGTCAAAGTATTGGGGTTTCAGCTTTAACATCAGTCCTTCCAGTGAATATTCAGGACTGATTTCCTCTAGGATGGACTGATTGGATCTTTCTGCAGTCCAAGGGACTCTCAAGAATCTTCTCCAACACCACAGTTCAAAAGCATCAATTCTTTGGCGCTCAGCTTTCTTTATAGTCCAACTCTCACATCTATACAGGACCACTGGAAAAACCATAATTTTGAATAGATGGACCTTTGTTGGCAAAGTAATGTCTCTGTATTTTAATATGCTGTCTAGGTTGGTCATAACTTTCAAGAGTGCCTGCAATTCCTATTCATTCAAAGCTCTTAACCCATTTGGAGAATCTTGCCCAGGAGCTGTCTTAGGTGACAGGCTTATATCTTCTTGGAGATCTTAGTGTACTCTTGACGATTCAAATTTAAGGCTGTTTTTTAACAGCCTTGGTTATCCTGTTGGTTAAATAACCTAGGAGTGGCATTGTTTGGCCAAGCAACGTGTGTTTAACTATATAAAAAAATCTGCCAACGTAGTTTCCAAAGGAAGGGGTCATATAATTTCACTTCCCCACCAAGAGGGCATGAGAGTTCTACTTATTTCACATTCTTGCCAGTGCTTGGTATTATGGCTTTTGAATTTTAGCCATTCTAGTGGATATGTAATGGCATATAATCATGGTATTCATTTTCATTTCCCTAATGAGTAATGATAATGTGCATTATTTCATGTGCTTACTGGCCGTGTGAATATCTTTTTCCGTCAAGTGTCACATCCTTTGGTCAGTTTTTATTGGTTTTATTTGTGTGTGTGTTTGGGGAAGAGAGTTTTCTTTCTTTATCATATATGTGTTTTGCAGCTGTTTTCCTTCAGTATCAAACTTATTTCTTCTTCTCTCTCATTCCACTTCTATGTATGTGAGACCATATAATAGTATCCCACGGCTCTAGGGTTCTCTGTTCTCTTTTTTTTTGTTTTCCCCCTTTGTCTTCCAGCTTGGCTAATTTCTGTTCACCTTTTCAAGTTTATTGATTCTTACCTTAGCGATTCTTCTTGTCCTTACTGCTGATGAACCCAACTAAGGAATTAATCTGTGATATTCTGTTTTTTAGCTCTCCAACCTGACTATTTTTTTGTTTTTGTACGTTCCCTCCCTCTCTTGCAGTTCCCCATCTGTTTATGCATGTTGTGCTCTTTTCCACCAGAACCTTTAACATATAGGTATAGGTATTAAAGTTTCTATGTAGTGTTCCCCGCACATGTATCATCTCTGATCCTGGGTTTGTTGTCTGCTTTATTGTTTGACAGTTGCTTATTGTGTAATTGCTTTATTGTGTGTTTCATAATTGTGAGTGAATACTGTATACTGCTTATAGAAGAACAGTAGTATTTTGCTAAATAGGTATTTGCTCCTAGAAATGGGCACACCTCTTCTGCTGTTACGAGTGGGTGCTTGAGTCAACCAGCCATTGAGCAGAGTTTGGATTTTGTTGTGGCTCTGCCACCTTTGGGCTTATGCATTGGATCAGCAGTAAAGAATCTGCCTGCAGCTCAAGAGACATAGGATATGCGGGTTCAATCCCTGGGTCAGGAAGATCCCCTGGAGGAGGAAATGGCAACCCACTCCAGTACTCTTGCAGAGAAAAATCCCACGGACAAAAGAATCTGATGGGCTGCAGTTTGTGGGGTCGCAAAAGAGTCAAACACAACTTAGCAACTAAACAACGATAAAAAATGACTTACAGACCACAGTAAGGTTCTCAAATCACACAATTGATTGAATGAATTGAAGTCAGAGAGAGAAGCAGAGAAGAGTCAGACATAACTGAGTATACCACGTTTAGGTCCCCAGCCTTTGATTTCCTCCACTGGGAGCTGGTGCTTCCTTGTGCTTATGGTGGGGCCGGTGGTGCTGGTGGGTTTTTCTTTCAACACAGATGCCTGCATCGCAGAGGAGACATCTCTCTCTGTTCTTTTCTCCCTGCAGTAGCATGCCTTTTTTGTTACTGGCTGTGGGGCTTGTGGTAGGGACAGGATGGAAGTTTCTCAGTTCTTCTTGTGCAGCCTTAATCTTAGGTGGCCCTGTGCACATCGACCTGAGGATGTGGCCTTCTCTGTGTACCGGCGCACCCTCCTGTGGAATCAGACTTTGCATTGTTTGTATCTGTGCGGTGTTGGGCTTTAGCAGACACTGAAGTCTGGCCCAAGAGGGTTTTCTGCTTCTCCCTAGTAGTGTGAGTTTTTGTTTGGTTTAAGATAATGGTCTGAGGAGGTGGTTGGGATTTTCTATATGTACCACTGAGGCCAATGTGTGTGCGTGTGTGCGTGCCAAGTCACTTTAGTTGTGTCCGACTCTGTGATTCTAGGGACTACGGCCCACCAGGTTCCTCTATCCATGGGGATTCTTCAGGAGAATGCCCTCCTCCAGGAGAGCTTCCCCAGCTAGGGGTCAAACCTAGGTCTCTTTAGGTCTCCTCATTGGCAGGCAAGTTCTTTACCACCAGCGCCACCTGGGAAGCCCGCTGAGGCCCATACTCACCCTTTAAAATTGATGACAGTTTGACCTGTTTTCTTTTTACTGACTTTTATGGGGCTGCCGCTTTCTTCTGTGCTCCATCAGGGGTGAGACAGTGTGCATCCTGTCTTTCCTGAGAGGCTCTGGTTACTCTTTGGAATTTGTTTACTTGGTGCCTTGTAACCTCAGTTCTCTAATGGGCTCAAGAAAAGTTATGATTTTATAGGTTATTTGGAGATTTCTCATTCTTAAGTTTGGAATAACATTCTCTTGTGGTTCTCTGCATCCTAAAGCAGAAGCAGAATTCCAAAATAAATTTTATATGTTGGGGTGAATTTTTATGATAAAATATGAATCTCCAGAGAAATAATCTGTTGACGGCAAGCTGTTTTGTGGCATACTCCTCAAACTGCCCAGCATGCGTGTTCTTCTCCTCTGACGTTGTGGGGGTGGGAGGGGGCTTCTGTGGAAAGTTTGAGAAGCAGTGAATCATAAGCCAAGCAAACAACAGAGGCAGAAAAATTCACCTTAAAGCATTCTTGAGTCATCAGTGACGTAGACACTTTTAGGTTGCACTTGTTTCCAAAGCCCTTCCCTGCCTGCCTCTATAGAGAAGTGGCTGGAAAAGGTACGTGCAGTTGATTCTTGTTATTGGCAAAAGGAGGGTTCTATAAATTTGTCAGAAACCTTCAGCTGTTGCTCCTAGGGAAACACACACATGAACGCACACCCCTCACACAGACCGTAATCTTAAGTCCTAAAAACAACTCATCTTGAGTCGAACTTCTTTACTTTATAAAAAAGAAAATGAGGCTCTGAGTGTTCACTCAGTTCCCCAAGGCTTCCCCACTGAAGGCCCCAGAGTTAAGATTCACACCCTCCGCAGCTCGCCCTGCTTTCCTCGGCCCCGCTCCATCCCCCTCCTGTGGTCACCTCTGTGCAGGAGCTGAAAGGGAAGGCACAGGTTCACCTTGTCAGACCTCAGCCAGGGTGTCATGTATCGGCAACTCAGATTTTTCTGCACATGTCCGTGAATGATTGTGAAAACACGGCAAGTATTGATTTTGGAAATATAAACAGATTTCAGTGAGTAGATGAATTCACAAATACAGAATCTGTGAAATATGAGGATCAACTGTGTTTACTTTTCCAATTACCCTAATAGTCAGAGGTGGGTAGGTGACTGAGTTCTAGCTAATAAGTAGTAAGTGAAAGTCTCCTGTAGGGCTTTTGCTGTATGTGATAAAGGTAGCGCAGTGTCCAGGGCCACATCCCTCTTTTTCTTCGGAAGTGAGTGTTGCCCTGAGTTGCAGAGTGTGGCAGTAGTCCTCTGACAACTTGGTGACAAGCATGGGGCTGAAGAGCAAAACTTTAAGGTGGTCCCTGGTGAGCAGCTGACCCCATCCTCACAGCAGGGAGATATCACTGGTGTGTGAGCTTGTAGAAGAGTACTGCCCTGCTTAGTTGTCAGGTCTCCTGAGGTGGGTGGAGTCAATGCAGAATTTATAATGTGGTTATGAACCAGGGTTCCTTTTCTGTGGCCTAAGAGTCATGTTTATCAAGCCAGGCCCAGGTAATGCTTCCTTCTTGACTCCATAACTTATTAGTTAAACATGACCCTATTTCAGAGGCAGGAAAATTTGTGGACTGGTTAAAGGATTTTGTTTGTAGAAAGTGTTTCTCATCAAGACCTAGACTAGTTATCTAGATTTTTCCTTGTATAACAGAAGCATCGTCTTTGCTATGAATTATACCTCCTTTGTGTATGTGAGTAGTTTTACTGTCTTCATTTTTTTTTCTTTTGTAGTTACTTGAATTTCTTATTCTACTCTTCTCATTTAAACATACAAATTTTACAGAATTTTATTTTTGTTTCAATTCAGTATTCATTTCAGGCAGTTAGGAAACTCACCATAATTCACTTACATATAAAAAATGTTTTTACCAGCTAAAACAATATTTTTAGTTTCAGATTTTGCTAGGCTTGCAGAATCTGTGTGTGTTGTGCTCATTCATTTTTATGGAAAATCTTTATATCTCTAGACTGTAGACATAGTACTTATATTTTTGGTCATCTAATTTTAGACCAATTTTCAAGAAAACATTTGGTCATGCATTTAAAATGTTTTCTCTTCTGCTCCAAAGCCCTACTGTTGTGCTATTCCTTCAAATACTTGCCACAGATCTATCTTTCTGTTAAAGCCCCTTTTAACATTCCAGAAAGTTTTAATTCCCTTGTTTGGAGACCTACCTCTAAAATGCTACCAATTTTTCAAAATAAGCAATCAGTAAGTTTGTATTTTAATTGACAAGAACATAAAAGACACATCTCAGCCTGCCAGATGGTTGTTTAAGAGAAACACACTAAGTGTCTTCATTAATGACCTCGGTTTTAACTATTTCAGAAGTAACCTGCCATGCTTGATAATAGCTGTTAGAGTCCCTACATTTCAAAGAATATTTTCCAATTCTATTTCACTTCTCTGATGACTGGAACATAAATGAATCATTTGGACCCAAATTTCTTTTGTTACTTATGAACATATAACTGATTTGAGGGATGCTGGACCGTCTTCTGATATTAAGAAGAGGTGGCAAGAATACACAGAAGAACTGTACAAAAAGAGCTTCATGACCCAGATAATCATGATGGTGTGATCACTCACCTAGAGCCAGGCATCCTGGAATGTGAAGTCAAGTGGGCCTTAGAAAGCATCACTATGAACAAAGCTAGTGGAGGTGATGAAATTCCAGTTGAGCTATTTCAAATCCTGAAAGATGATGCTGTGAAAGTGCTGCACTCAATATGCCAGCAAATTTGGAAAACTCAGCAGTGGCCACAGGACTGGAGAAGGTCAGTTTTCATTCCAATCCCAAAGAAAGGCAATGCCAAAAAATGCTCAGACTACCGCACAATTGCACTCATCTCACATGCTAGTAAAGTAATGCTCAAAATTCTCCAAGCCAGGCTTCAGCAATACGTGAAGTGTGAACTTCCTAATGTTCAAGCTGGTTTTAGAAAAGGCAGAGATCAAATTGCCAACATCCACTGGATCATGGAAAAAGCAAGAGAGTTCCAGAAAAACATCTATTTCTGCTTTGTTGACTATGCCAAAGCCTTTGACTGTGTGGATCACAATAAACTCTGGAAAATTCTGAAAGAGATGGGAATACAGACCACCTGACCTGCCTCTCAAGAAATCTGTATGCAGGTCAGGAAGCAATAGTTAGAACTGGACATGGAACAACAGGCTGGTTCCAAATAGGAAAAGGAGTACGTCAAGGCTGTATATTGTCACCCTGCTTATTTAACTTCTATGCAGAGTACATCATGAGAAACGCTGGGCTGGAAGAAGCACAAGCTGGAATCAAGATTGCTGGGAGAAATCTCAATAACCTCAGATATGCAGATGACACCACCCTTATGGCAGAAAGTGAAGAGGAACTGAAAAGCCTCTTGATGGAAGTGAAAGAGGAGAGTGAAAAAGTTGGCTTAAAGCTCAACATTCAGAAAATGAAGATCATGGCATCTGGTCCCATCACTTCATGGGAAATAGATGGGGAAAGAGTGGAAACAGTGTCAGACTTTATTTTTGGGGGCTCCTAAATCACTGCAGATGGTGATTGCAGCAATGAAATTAAAAGACGCTTACTCCTTGGAAGGAAAGTTATGACCAGCTTAGATAGCATGTTAAAAAGCAGACATTACTTTGTCAACAAAGGTCCGTCTAGTCAAGGCTATGGTTTTTCCAGTGGTCATGTATGGATGTGAGAGTTGGACTGTGAAGAAAGCTGAACGCCAAAGAATTGATGCTTTTGAGCTGTGGCGTTGGAGAAGACTCTTGTGAGTTTCTTGGACTGCAAGGAGATCCAACCAGTCCATCCTAAAAGAGAGCAGTCTTGGGTGTTCATTGGAAGGACTGATGCTGAGGCTGAAACTCCAGTACTTTGGCCACCTCATGCAGAGTTGACTAATTGGGAAAGACCCTGATACTGGGAGGGATTGGGGGCAGGAGGAGAAGGGGACTACAGAGGATGAAATGGCTGGATGGCATCACTGACTCGATGGATGTGAGTCTGGGTGAACTCTGGGAGTTGATGATGGACAGGGAGGCCTGGCATGCTGCGATTCATGGGGTCGCAAAGAGTCGGACACGACTGAGCAACTGAACTGAACTGAACCGGACCTTCTTGTACTTTTGTGTGTCTGTGTGTGTTTTAAACTGTCACTACTGTTTCTACTTTCTAGGAACAGGCTTAGAGTAATCATTGTTTTTTTAAAAAATTCCTGACCTTTCTGAACCAAACGGAAATGTATGAGTATTTCTATCTTAACAATTTCTGAAGCAAGCTTAGAATAAAATGGTTTCTAACCAGTCAATCCTAAAGGAAATCAACTCTGAATATTCATTGAAAGGACTGATGCTGAAGCTGAAGCTCAAAAACTTTGGCAACACGATGCAAAGAGCCAACTGGTTAGAAAAGACCCTGATGCTGGGAAAGATCAAAGGCAAAAGAAGAAGGTGACAGAGGTTGAGATGGTTGGACGGCATCACTGACTCAATGGACCTGAGTTTGAGCAAACTCCGGGAGATAGTGAAGGACAGGGAAGCCTGGCTTGCTGTAGTCCATGGGGTCACAAAGAGTCAGACATGACTGAGTGACTGAACAACAACAGCTAAATATAGATCTCAGTGTTATTAGTGAAACAAAGAGAAGAATTAAAGTACTTTCATTTAAAAATTGTAAATTTCTGGTAGAGTTATGTGGAAACTAAAAATGTTTGGTCTGTTTAAACAAACATGGAATTGCTAACTGATTGGAAAGTATGGGAATTGTGGGTTTATGGGAGAATCTGTGTGGGTCTCACTAGTCTCCGTGACACCTGTCTCTGAAGAAGGTTTGATGTTCAGACATTGGGTGAGGCTATAGATGACAGTAGATCCAGTGATGGTGACCGCCTCTCTGTAGATCCCTTCTGTGGGATGACAGTTTTGATCTGCAGATATCTGGAAGATCTCATTGACTATGGAGCTCTAGGTGCTCCACTGGCAGGCAGCCAATTAAGTATTTGGATGGTGACTTCATAAGATGTCCTCTCAGCCAGTACATTCAAACAGTCCCAGGATTCTTTCACCACAAGGAAGGACGGCTTCCCCAGGTTCAGTGCTGCCGTGCATCCTAGGAAATTGGGTCTGTTACGGCGCCAACAAGCTTGAGCAGATCTGGCGTGCTGTCAGATCGGATGGCATACTGACCTTGAATTATGGAGGCTTGGCCACCTGCCGAAAGACTGGAGAACGGGACAGCCTGGTCTGCCTTTCTGTGGGAATGGGAGGGTAGGGGTGTCGAAGCAGAACTTCAGCACAGTTGCAGAGAGTTTTTTACATCCTCCATTATGGATTGTGAAATGTGGCATTAGAGGTGGACGCCAAGTCAAGTCGAGAGCCACACTACTTACCACTTGGATTTGAACCCCTCTGCGTGCTCTTATTTCTTGGAGATTGAAGCCATGGTCCCCAGTGAGAGCGCCCCGGGAACTAGTCGGGTCTGCCTCCAGGTGTCTGGCAGTGGTGGGATGTGTGTTGCCGTTCTCACATTGTCTGCATAGTGGTGCCAGGAGCTATTCTGTGTGTTTATATCATGATACGACCTCTGGCTTTGTACCTTCATACATGAATCAGTACAGTGGGATACAGGGCTATTTCTAGAAGCCATTGCTGTATACTGACAACTACAGTAACCATACAAGGAAGTGACTGTTAACCACTAAATGTATCACAGTAACCCAAACAAAGGGTACCCCCATTTCATCCTTCCCTCAGCTAGATTCTTAAAACTGCCTGTGGCCACTTCAGAGTCACTAACAAGAGGGAACTGTCATGGAGGGAAGTTAATATGGAAGGTGACAACTTTCTTAACTGACTATAATGAAAATGCTTTACTTATGTTGATTTTTAAATGAAACCATATAACCGTGTATCTTAGATCTCACCAGGCCCATGGAAAGAGTGAATGCAAATGAGGCGACATGAAGCTTAATTTCATTAATTTCATGGTAAAACTTGTGTTTGTTTTTGTTAAGTGTGTGTGTCAGATAAACTTGAACATTATTGCAAGATCAAAAAGATGCAATGCAGATAGAACACAGTGAGTTTATTGATACAGTATTGTAAGAGCTGTTTTTCACTCTGTGTATACACACATACAGTTGGGGCTTCCCTTGTGTACACACACACACACATACACACACACAGTTGGGGCTTCCCTTGTGTGTACACACACAGACACACACACACACACACACACAGATCGGGCTTCCCTCATAGCTCAGTTGGTAAAGAATCTGCCTGTAGTGTGGGAGACTTGGGTTTGATTCCTGGGTCGGAAAGATTCTCTGGAGAAGGAGATGGCAGCCCACTCCAGTATTCTTGCCTGGAGAATCCCATGGACAGAGGAGCCTGGCAGGCTACAGTTCATGGGGTCACAAGAGTCAGACATGACTTAGTGTCTAAACCACCACCATATATAGTTTGCTGGATAAGCTATGTTAAGCGCTCTGACTTGATTATTTAATTTAAATCAAGTATTTATATTGAGTCTTTACTCAGCCTTATGTTGGGTTTTTGTAGGGATTACAAATATAATTCTTGTCTTTGGGAAATTTATACTTCTTTTTGGAGTAATAGACTCACATGGAATAATTTAAGAGCAGTTCTCAACATTATGATAACTATACCTAATAACTCTGTGTGTTGTGTGTGAGAATCAAATTGTCCTCACAACAGCTCTCACAAGTGTGAGCTATCCTGAAAGAAGTTGGTGTTTTATAGCTGCAGAAACAGAGTCAACAATAAATCTTGGAACTTCATCAGGATCCCTATTATTTGCCTTTTTGTCTCTTTTTCTTAATTAAAAAAAATTCCCTCTTTTTGTAAATATGAAACACTTATTATACTACTTTGTTTCATAAACTGTAGTTGTACTGTGTTTGTTTCCTGGGGCAGCTGGTAACAAAGTACCAGAAACTGGGTGGCTTAAAAGAAGATTAATTTATTGTCTCATAGTTCTTGAGGCTTGAAGTCTTAAATCAAGGTGTCAGCAGGCTTGTGTTTTTTTTTTTTTTTTTTTTTTTTCCTGCAAGCTCTGGGAGGGAGAATCTATCCCATGCTTCTCTTCTAGCTTCTGGTGATGCTGGCAGTCATTGGAAAAATGTCTCTTTAGGTCTTTTGCCCCTATTTATCATAGCCAGGGCATGGAAACAGTGCAAGTCCAACAACAGACAATTGGTTTAAGAAGATATGAGATATACACACACACAAAATGGATTCATATTCAGCCATAAAACAGAATGAAATATTGCCATTTGCAGCAACATGGATTGACCTAGAAAGTACCATACTAAGTGAGACAGAGAAATACAAATGTTATATCACTTATAGATGGAATCTAAAAAAAAAAAATACAAATGAGCCTACATACAAACCAGAAATATACTCAGAGATGCAGAAAACGAACTTATTACTACCAAAGAGGAAGAGGGGGCTGAGCTAAATTAGGAGTATGGGATTAAAAAACTACTATACATAAAATAGATAAACAACAAGGATTTACTATATAGCACAGGGAAGTATATTCAACATTTTATAATAATGCAAAATGGAAAACAATCTGAAAAAATAGGTATATAACAGAACCACTTTGCTCTACACCTGCGACTAATGCAATATTATAAGTCAACTGCACTTCAGTTTTAAAAGGAAGAATTAGTAATGAAAGTTTTAATGGTGTTATGGCTTAGATAATTTTTTAGAAAGAATTTTGTGTAACAGTTACAGAACCGCTTTAGATACATAAATGTGTACACTGTATAATCAAAAAAGAATATTTGAAGATTCCTTATTAAATAATCCATTTTACTTTATTTGATAACAAAGAATATAGAGGTTAAGAAATGAACATAGATCAAAGTTTGGGAGGTGTGACGGCATTACAGATTGAGATTATAAAATAAATATATTAAGTAGTTTTCAAAAGTTACAATTTTAGAAAGCTAAATTTTAGAATGCTGGTCAGGATCTACAACAGTGATTCTCATGATTGACTAAATATTAGATTTACCTAAGAAAGTTTTTTAAGAATATTGATGCCTGAACTCCACCCAGATCAACTGAATCAGAATGTCCTAGGGTTGGAGTTCTGGCACTTATATGTTTTCTGGATCTTTAGGTGATTTTGATGTGCTTTAAGGTTTGAGAATGACTCATCCAGAATGAGAAAATTTTACTTACATTATAAGTTAAATGTTCAATCATACATTTATTTTTGGAAACTGATTTTCATTACTGCATAAAAAAATCAAAAATAAAAAAATAAAAATAGTATGACATTTTAAAACATAAAAATTAACATTCCTTTTTCTTAGTTAAGGCTTCCAAGGCTTCCCAGGCAGCTCAGATGGTAAAGAAGTGAAGTGAAGTGAAGCCGCTTAGTTGTCTCCGACTCTTCGCAACCCCATGGACTGTAGCCTACCAGGCTTCTCCATCCATGGGATTTTCCAAGCAAGAGTACTGGAGTGGGTTGCCAAATCTGCCTGCAATGCAGGAGACTCCGGTGTGATCCCTGGGTTGGGAAGATCCCTGAAGAAGGAAATGGCAAACTACACCAGTATTCTTGCCTGGGGAATCCCATTGACAGGGGAGCCTGGTGGGCTACAGTCCATGGGGTTGCAAAGAGTTGTACACAACTGAGCAACTTCCACACTTTGAGTTATATTAATTGTAAAGCCTTCTAAATTACTATGGCATTACTAAAACTCCTTTCTAAAAACAGTGGTATCTATAAATGTAATAGAAGTGAATAATAATCCTTTGAAGTTGAAAGAAGGAAACATGAAATTTTCATCATTTTTAAAAAATATTTTATTTATTTATTTGGCCATGCAGGATCTTTAAGTGCAACATGCAGGGTCCAGTTCCTTGACCAGGGATAGAACCTAGGCCCCCAGGATTTGGTAGCTCAGATGGTAAAGTATCTGCCTGCAGCAGGAAACCAGGATTTGATCCCTGGGTTGGGAAGATCCTCTGCAGAAGGGAATGGCAACCCACTTCAGTGGGTTGGAGAATTTCATGGACGAAGAGCCTGATAGTCTATAGAGTGTGAGGTCGCAGAGTGGGACATGACTGAGTGACTAACGTGCGCACACACACACGCACACACACACACACGCACACACACACACACACGATATAGTTCCCTGACTAAGGATCAAACCAACTAATTGCATTTTCATTGAAAATTATTAAAAATGAAATTCCATTTACTTATTAGTATTCTCTGACCAAAACAGCAGAGGCCAGGATATATGATGATGGCTGTTAAATTCTTTGTACTTGTATCTCGACTTATACATATTTTGAATCCTGTGTTTTCTTTTCATAGTACTGTAGAAATTAGGGTATTACAGAGTCACAGTGGGGAATTCTCTGGCAGTCCAGTGGTCAGGACTCAGCGCTTTCACTGCCATGGGCCCAGGTTCCCTCCTCGGTCGGGAGACTAAGAGGTTTCAAACCATGTGGAGTAGGTAAAAAAGAAAGCCACAGAATTACTCACACTTTTTAACCAAGAAAGTTGCATATTATTCTTTCAAGTTAGTTATTCCAAACATCTTTCTCATCAAAAGTCAAAGAGTTCACATTCTATTATATATATTAGAGAAGTCCTGGATACTTTTTTATGTTGTGTATTTTATTTTCTCATACTTGTTTCTGATCCTATCATGGAATTGGAGCATTAAAAAAATACTTGCTTCTTGTCATGCTCATAAAATTGTTAATATTTTATTTGGAGTGATGAATGAGTACGGCAAAGCTGCATTGATTTAAACATTTTTAGAAGCAGAGAGATCCCAGAAACTTTTTGAACTCATGCTTTCTCATGCGAGAAGCCGAACAGAAAAGGGGGAAAAAAATGGAGATAGTGTTTTGAAATGTCTGTCAGTCATTGAGCCTGTGCCTTTAAATGTGGTAATGAATGTCCAAAGAAGTGTTTGCATCGAGCCTTTTGACCATTCTTGAGCTCAGGAAGGATGCAACAGTTTTGTTAGTTAAAAAACTTTATACAAATGTTGAGGATGTCTGCGTGACATTAGGGACTGAAAGCATTTTGTCATCCTGTGATAAGAACAAGGCCAGGTGGCTCTATTCTGTGGCTTAGGATGTGGGTTTCTTCGGCTGAGCTAGTCTGGAGCGCTGAGGGAAACAAGTTACATATGCAAAAGGAGCTGGTTTTTTATGGTCCGTGTAGCTTGGTGGAATAATTATTGGTCATGAGATCTGTTCTCTTGACCATTTTGTGACAAGCTATGTTCTGTCATGCTGAAGAATTATGAATATTTTGTTACTCTCAGAAGTTTTGTTTGGTTTTACTTTTATTGTGTTTCAATGTGAGATGAATTATTTGCTATAATGAATATTTTAAAAGTGAAAATTGACCACTTCAGGGTAGAATGGCCTCTGATGGGTATTGAAGGCAATTTTTCCTGATGCTCTTCAGCAGAATGCCTCATACTAGCCACTATCTAACTTCGTTGCCCTAATGCGTGGTTGATCCTGGGATCTCAGTCTTGTCCATTAGTCTTTCTTTTATTCATTGAAAGACAGCATTCTCAACCACTTGTTTGTAACACAAAATCTACTTACTCTTTATGAGAAATTAATGTCCTCTCCTCATCACCTCCTTTTCCTTATCTGCTTGTAAACCAGCACTTTGACTAGACGAGGTGTTTTGTCCTGTGGAGTTTCCTAGAGATACTCATAGTAAATAGAATGGATATTGAATCCTAGGGGAATAAACAGTCAGGATTTCAAAGTCCCTCTGCGTTCTCAACTCATCCTTTTCCCTCCATCCCATGCCTGAAATGTATCGGTTTAAGTTTTACATACTGGGCTTTTCATGTAAGATTCCAGTTAAGGACAGGATTCCAGTTAAGGACAGGATTCCAGCTGCTTAAAAAGGAAAAATCACTGAGCTGGATAATCTTTATAGTCTTTTCTTTTCCTCTCTTTTTCATAATTTCCTCATAATAAAGAATCTGTTATTCTAAGATGATTCTAAATATGAAGATGAAATCAAATTGAATTTTCTAGAAATTTCAATTATGTGATGAATATACTCTTCTATATCAACTTGTCAACAACAAGTAGATGAATTATATAAAGGATATTCATGTTTACAAGTCATTGTCTGAGTACATTTTGTATGCTGAGGGATGATTCATGGAAATACATGGTTAGACAGGGTGGGGTTATAGAAAAATCCCCGTCTCATGTTAGTAAGGAAAAAACTAAGTCTAATGGAGTGAGTGAATTTTTGAAACTTTTAATTATGAAGGTATGGACTTGGAAACTCATACAATATAGTACTTTCTAAATGTTTATCAATAAATTTTGACCTGTCTTTATTGTAATACAAATACGCACAGTCATTTTCCATTTAATAGTGAATAATATAGATATAGTTCCTATGAAGGTTTAATCACCAGTTTATCTATATTCTATTACTTAGTATGCTTTATTAAAGTTGTTTAATGAACGTGAGAAATATAGTATGATGTCTGTCTCTTGGTCCCTGTTAAGTGACTAGTTCTGACTAGTTCTTTTGTCTCTATTAATGTCCTAATTAAGAGCTAATGCATTCAATAAATTTTACTGTATACCTTCCATGCCACTGGGGCTACAGTTGTGAGCACGGTAAAGTTTCTGTCTTCGTGAAGCTTACCTTCTAGTCATAGAGGTATTTAGCAAATAAGTATATATTTGATATATCTGATAGTGCTGAGTCCTAGGAAGAATAGCGAAGCAGGCCAAAGGGATACAATATGATGGAAGTGACTACTTTCAGTATGGTGGCAAAGAAAGACCAATTTGAAAAGTGATATTTGAGCAGAAATCTGAATGAAGTTATGCCAATATTTGGGGAAGGAGCAGCTCCCGTCTGAGGGAATAGGGAATATAAAAGCCTTTAGGTAGGAACATGTTTTGACTGTTCAAGGAACAGTAAGAAGACTGTTAGGTAAGAGAGAAGGAATAAAAGTGGATAAGAGCCAAGAGGCCAGACCTTGTGGACCATGGCCAGGAGTAGTGATTTTATTTAAATATATAATTATTATTATTTTATAATTGGAGGACTTTGATCAGGGAGGAATGTGTTTCTTCTTAAAAGGCTCACTCTAGCTGTGGAGGAGGGTTTCCCTGGTGGCTGAGATGGTAGAGAATCTGCCTGCAGTGAGGGAGACCTGGGTTTGATCCCTGGGTTGGGAAGGTTCCCTGGAGGAAGGCATGGCAACCCACTCCAGTATTCTTGCCTGAAGAATCCCCATGGACAGAGGAGCCTGGCGGGTTACAGTCCATAGGATCACAAAGAATCAGACACGACTGAGTGACTAAGCACACACAGCTGTGAAGGGAAGACATGAGATGGGACAAAGGTGTAAGCAGAAAAGCCGGATAGGAGGCTATTGTAGCAGCCAAGGCTGGAGATGACGGTAGCTTGGACTAGGGCAGTAGCATTTGGAGATGTGAAAAGTGACCAATTTCTAGAAATGTTTTGAAGGTATTTGGCAATATTTACTAACATATCAGAAGTGGACCATAAGAAAAAAGTCAGAATTGGTTCTGAGGCCTTTGGTTTGAAGAATTTGATGAATGAATGTGTATAGTCACAGCAGTTCATGTAAAAGAGAATTGGACATTTAAGATGTCCACAAAGCGCATCACGTGCTAACAGTTTGGAGTGAGTGTATAAATAAAGGTGGGTGACCCTGTGACTTAAGATCATTGACTTTGATATGAGCAAACTTAGATGCCACTGAGTTTCTGCTATAATGCAACATATTCGTTGCTAAAAAGAATCATCATGCTATGCAAAATCACACACGGAAAGCCATTGGATTTATAAGAAAATGAGATTATAGCACAATACTCAGAGACTTGTGAGTGATAATAAAAAAGTTATAAATGTTGAAAGATTAACAAATAAATATTGCAGTACATTTGACACTTAATATTGCGAAATACGTTACTCCCTTGTGGAAGCGGTTGCAGCACTGTGAGTTCCTGTGAGTAATGGAAGGAAGCTGACTGAAATCTAAAGGAAAGTGGTAACACCAGATGTGAGTGGATGTGCTTCACATCTCATCGATGTTTGTGGTGTGTGCTTTTGGTGTATTCCAGCATGGCTCTGTGCCATGGGGGTGAAAGAAAACGGGGTGCAGTTTTCTGTATTTACCGTATGTTTCTTCTGAATGAACTTGCTTGTAAGCAGATACGAAATGTGAGTTATGCTCACGTTGTTCCTTGCTATTTCGGTTGCATTGAAACACATTTACATTCTCAAAATAAGGGTTAAAGCAGAACGAACTGTGTTGTCTAGTGACCTTTGACTCATTGCATAACCTCTCAGAGCCTTGATTTCCTGTGGGGCTTCCCAGGTGGCACTAGCGGTAAGGAACCCAACTGCCAATGCAGGAGATACGAGACATGAGTTTGACCCCTGGGTTGGAAAGACCCCCCAGAGGAGGGCATGGCAGTCCACTCCAGTACCCTTGCCTGGAGAATCCCATGGATAGAGGAGCCTTGTGGCCTGTATAGTCCATGGGGTCGCAAAGAGTTGGACACAACTGAAATGGCTTAGCTCAAAGTAGGGGATAATAGTGTTGAACTTTTACAGGGTTTGGGAGAGGATTAAGTGAATGTGTACATCTGAGTTTAGAATATGATATATGTTTGTTAAAAATGAAGCACTTTCCTATATCCTCTGCAGAAATTGTCCTGAGGAAAGTGAAAATATACGAATTGATGTTTTTGTCTAGTTATGTATAGCCATAGGAGTATAGATTTAGCTGTTTATAGGTGACTCAAGGGCAGTGGTAAAGGATCCCTCCATCAATGAAGGAGATGCAAGAGATGCTGGTTCAATCCCTGGGTCTAGAAGATCTCCTGAAGTAGGAAATGGTAACCCCCTCCAGTATTCTTGCCTGGGAAAGTTCCATGGACAGAAGAACCTGGCAGCCTGCAGTCCATGGAGTCTCAACTGAGCACAAGAACAAGCAAGCAAGGTGACTGAAGCCTATGCTGGTAATCCCAGTTGCTATCAACAGCAGTGCCTTGCTTTTCTGTGGGACTACATGGTAGAAAGTTTGTGTGTGATCATTGCTTGCTGCATTGTGCTTAGTCACTCAGTCGTGTCCGACTCTTCGTGACCCCATGGACTGTAACCTTCCAGGCTCCTCTGTCCATGGGGATTTTCCAGGAAGGAATACTGGAGTGGGTTGCCATGCCCTCCTCCAGGGGATCTTCCCAACCCAGGCATCAAACCCAGGTTTCCCTCATTGTAGGTGGATTATTGCTTAATTCTCTCTATAATGATAAATGTCTTCATTAAAACTATATCTTTCTGTTAGCTAACTGACATTATTTATTTCATCTTTTGTCCTTTACCTCCATTGTCTTGGTTGAGCCTTAATCTTTCATCTATAGTGTTCAGTTCAGTTCAGTTCAGTCGCTCAGTCGTGTCCGACTCTTTGCGAACCCATGAATCACAGCACGCCAGGCCTCCCTGTCCACCACCAACTCCCGGAGCTCACTCAGACTAGCGTCCATCGAGTCAGTGATGCCGTCCAGCCATCTCATCCTCTGTCATCCCCTTCTTCTCCTGCCCCCAACCCCTCCCAGCATCAGAGTCTTTTCCAATGAGTCAGCTCTTCTCATGAGGTGGCCAAAGTACTGGAGTTTCAGCTTTAGCATCATTCCTTCCAAAGAACACCCAGGGTTGATCTCCTTCAGAATGGACTGGATGGATCTCCTTGCAGTCCAGGGGACTCTCAAGAGTCTTCTCCAACACCACAGTTCAAAAGCATCAATTCTTCGGCGCTCAGCCTTCTTCATAGTCCAACTCTCACATCCATACATGACTACTGAAAAAATCATAGCCTTGACTAGACGGACCTTAGTCGGCAAAGTAATGTCTCTGCTTTTGAATATGCTATCTAGATTGGTCATAACTTTTCTTCCAAGGAGTAAGCGTCTTTTAATTTCATTGCTGCAGTCACCATCTGCAGTGATTCTGGAGCCCAAAAAAATAAAGTCTGAGAATGTTTCCACTGTTTCCCCATCTATTTCCCATGAAATGATGGGACCAGATGCCATGATCTTCGTTTTCTGAATGTTGAGCTTTAAGCCAACTTTTTCGCTCTCCTCTTTCACTTTCATCAAGAGGCTTTTCAGTTCCTCTTCACTTTCTGCCATAAGGGTGGTGTCATCTGCCTATCTGAGGTTATTGAGATTTCTCCCAGCAATCTTGATTCCAGCTTGTGCTTCTTCCAGCCCAGCGTTTCTCATGATGTACTCTGCATAGAAGTTAAATAAGCACGGTGACAATATACAGCCTTGACGTACTCCTTTTCCTATTTGGAACCAGTCTATTGTTCCATGTCCAGTTCTAACTGTTGCTTCCTGACCTGCATATAGGTTTCTTAAGAGGCAGGTCAGGTGGTCTGTATTCCCATCTCTTTTAGAATTTTCCAGAGTTTATTGTGATCCACACAGTCAAAGGCTTTGGCATAGTCAATAAAGCAGAAATAGATGTTTTTCTGGAACTCTCTTGCTTTTCCATGATCCAGCGGATGTTGGCAATTTGATCTCTGGTTCCTCTGCCTTTTCTAAAACCAGCTTGAACATCAGGGAGTTCGCGGTGCATGTATTGCTGAAGCCTGGCTTGGGGAATTTTGAGCATTACTTTACTAGCATGTGAGATGAATGCAATTGTGCGGTAGTTTGAGCGTTCTTTGGCATTGCCTTTCTTTGGGATTGGAATGAAAACTGACCTTTTCCAGTCCTGTGGCCACTGCTTTCTCATAGCTGGATAATATTCCTTTGTGATATATGTACTCTATCTTTATTCATTCATCCTTTAAAAGACAGTTTTATTTTCATGTCTTGGCTGTTGTGAATAATAAAGAGTAAACACAGGAGTATGGATATCTCTTCAAGATCCTGTCTTCATTTCCTTTGGATGTATATCCAAACATGAGATTAATGGATCATATGCTGGTTCTGTTTTTGACTTTGGAGGAATCTTTATACTGTATTCCATGGTGGCTGCACCAGTTTACATACTCACCAACAGTGTACTAGATTCTTTTGTCTGTACACTTCCGCCGACACTTTTTAATCTCCTGTCTGCTTGATGATGCCATTCTAACAGGTGTGTGGTGATATCTCATTATGGCTTTGATTTGCAAGTCTTTGATCATTACTAATGTTAAGCATCTTGGTGTGTACCTGTTGGCCATTTGTGTGTCTTCTCTGGAGCCTAAATTTATTAAGTTTCTTTGTTCTTTATAGAAACCAGCATGGTTTGTTTGTTTGTTTGTTTGTTTGTTTGAATTGTACACATTCTTTATATCAGTCTATCTGGATATTAACCCCTTATGTGATACATGATTCGTAAATATTTTCTTTCATTCTGTAGGTTTCCTTTTCACTTTTTTTACTTCTGTTATTTCTTATAAGACAGATTTGGTAGCAACACATTCTCTCAGTTTTTGTTTTATCTGGAGATTTATTTATGAAAAATGGTTTTACTGGCTATAGAATTCTTGATTGATTTTTCTTTTAGAACTTTCAACATGGCATTCCATTGCTTCCTGGCATCATTTTTGTTTGTTTGTTTTCTTTCTATTGAGGAATCAGCTCTTAATATCATATGGAACTAGTCATTTCTCTTTTGGTATTTTAAGATTTTCTCTGTCTTTGACATATCAAATGTATAGCTATGAATCTCTGGGTTTATCCTGTGTGGAGTTTGTTGAGATTGGTTGTATTGGGTAATGTTTTTCATCAGATTTTGTTTTCAGCCATTATTTCTTTAAATATTTTTGTTTTCTTTTTCTCTAACAACTTCTGGTACTCTTTTTAATACTTGTATACTTTATGTTCTCTGAGAGTCTGTTAATTTTTTATCAATCATTGTTTCCTTTGTTTTTCAGAATGGGTAATTTCTGTAGGACCAGTTCAGAGTCACTGATTTTTTTCCTTTGAATGCTCAGATTTGCTATGGTATCCTTCTAGTGTCTTCTTCATTTCAGTTATTATACTTAGCTGCACCAGAATTCATTGTTTATTAAGTAATATTTTGTTATGATTTCTATTTAGTAAATCATTGCTATCATACTTTTCTTTATTTCTTTCATCATGGTACAATGTTTAGTTCTGTGAATGTATTTAAAAGAGGTGCTTTGAAACCTTTATCTCTTAAACCCAACATTTAGAGGTAGCTTCAATTGATTTTTTTTTCCTTAGTCAGTAAGGTTATGCTTCCTTGTTTCTTTGCGTGCCATATAATTTCTTTTTGTTGAATACTGTACATTTTAGATAATATTTCATAGCAGTTTTAGAACATGGGTTTTCTCCTGAGATTTGTTATTCTCTTTGCTTGTGTGTTTGGTGATTATTAGGGCTTCCCTGGTGGCTCAGAGGTTAAAGCATCTGCCTCCAGTGTGGGAGACCCAGGTTCAGTCTTTGGGCTGGGAAGATCCCCTGGAGAAGGAAATGGCAACCCGCTCCAGTATTCTTGCCTGGAGAATCCAGTGGATGGAGGAGCCTGGTAGGCTACAGTCCGCGAGATCGCAAAGAGTTGGACACGACTGAGCGACTTCACTTCACTTGGTAATTATTTAGACTGAACCTCCACCCAAACTGTGTGGCCACTGATCTCTCTGTTTAACTTTTCTTCCCCAACTCTCTTTATTTTTAAGCCTGGCTACCTAAATATTTTCCTCTGTTTCTACTTAGCTTCTTCTTCAGGCAGCTCCTGGTCAGAGATTGTACTCAAATAGTTTGAGCTAGTAAGGCTTGCTCTGTCTAGTTTTGGATCTTTGTGTAGTTTAGAGGGTACACTCTGTGTTCTTGATGTTTTAAAATTTCTCCTGGCTCTTATATTCTGTTGGGTTCTTTTGTGTCTCCTCTGTGCCTTACCTCAGGTTCTGTTTACTAAAGATGTATGAGTGGCTTACCCCACTCCACTCTCTGCTATGCATATATCAGCCTCAGTCAGTGCAGGATACTTGTTGATCTCATCTAGCCCCTTGTGGCTGTCTCACCTCCCAGACTTACCTATTAAATTCCTTGCTTGCCTGCCAGTCTGTTGATTGATTACCTGAAAAACAATTAGGGGAGAGTGGCCTTCGTGTGCCACTAAGGTCACCATTTTCACTGACAACGTTTTAGATCAAGTGACATCCTCTTCAGTAGCAGCAGCTGAATTTCCAATTACTTACCTTGTTTTGCCTTAGTTGAACTACTGCATGTACAGAGCTGAGAGCTTGTCAGAAGCCTCAGGAAGATCACCTCGTGCTTTTCTTACTCACTGCTAAGTCGCTTCAGTCGTGTCCGACTCTGTGTGACCCCATAGATGGCAGCCCACCAGGCTCCGCCGTCCCTGGGATTCTCCAGGCAAGAACACTGGAGTGGGTTGCCATTTTCTTCTCCAATGCATGAAAGTGAAAAGTGAAAGTGAAGTCGCTCAGTCGTGCCCGACTCTTAGCGACCCCAGGGACTGCAGCCTACCAGGCTCCTCTGTCCATGGGATTTTCCAGGCAAGAGTACTGGAGTGGGTTGCCATTGCCTTCTCCATTCTTACTCACAGTTCAGTGATTTTTATGAACAGCCACTTCTCAGTCTGTTGTAAGCCTGTGGTTTATTTTTTGAATGCTGAAATGGTTGTTTTGACACTTCTGTTAAGCTGTATAGTTGGGGGAGATGGCAGAAGACTTGTTGCTCTCCTATCATGCAGGAGTGAATCTCCATGAGCATTTTAACTAAGTATGTGGTGCAGTTCATTTTCACACTGAAAATGATTCAAATATGAGAGATAATCAGAAATTCAGGTTTGTGAGGCTGTCCTCTCCTGCTCTGAATATTCTATATTGGAAGGAAAATTTCCACTAGGGAAAGGAAAGATTATTAATTTACGTTTCAAAACAGTTTTTGAAGTTAGGACTGCAGGAGACTATCTGGGTTGAGGATCTGAACAAGTTACATGGAGTATTAGCAAGAAAAGAATGAATTTATTTCAAATCGTTTGTTCCTCAGGTTTAGAACTTCTGCACTGCCGCCTCAATTTAAGCGAGTCTTGCAGGCTGAGCAGTGAAGTAGAATGGGGCTGAAAGTAAGCAGATGAAGATTATAACCACTAACTGTGTGTATGTGTGTACTTCTAGGAGGCTGCTCCCTCTCACCCTTCTATTATTCATGAGACTTTTGTTTCTAAGTCTTACTTTTCTTTTTTTCATATTTTCTTAGGATTGAATTACGGTATTTCTATTGCTATAGTTTTATTAATTTCTTGAGTGATACTTCTCTAGGCAGTGTTAAATAATTTTGAAAAGCAAAGAAAATTCCTGTAAGAAAGGAATTGTTTCCTAAATTTACTTGTATGGATTCAGGCGCATCATTTAAATTTCATCCTGAAGTTTATTTTTGTGAATTCAGATGAGTCACTCTGCGTTGTTGTTGTCCAGTCGCCCTGTCATGCCCAGTTCTTAGTGACTCCATGCATTGCAGCACACCAGGCGTTCCCAGCTCTTAGTGACTCCATGCATTGCAGCACACCAGGCGTTCCTGTCCCTCACCATCTCCTAGAGTTTGGCCAAGTTCATGTCCATTGCATCAGTATTGCCATCCAGCCATCTCATCCCCTGATGCCTTCTTCTCCTTCTGCCCTCAGTCTTTCCCAGCATCAGGGACTTTTGCGATGAGTTGGCTGTTTGCATCAGGTATCAGGGTGTTCCAAAGCATAGGGTGCCAGTACATTTGGATTTGTTTTCTTTCTCCCCCATGAACAGTCACCAATGACGAAATGCTAATCTGATAAGTCTTTTGTAAAATTACAGCAATTTTCAATCAATACTTTTTTTCAGATAATGTAATATATATAAAGTCCATTGGTCTCAGGAAAGGTCCAGTGGTCAAAGAGAAATGTAAGAAAGAAGAAAAAAAGAGGGTTCTTTTTCTGTCCTGTTCTGTTCTGTCACTTATTTCCTTGGTTGGACTTTGAAGTAGGTTATCAGGCAGTAGGGAAAGCATTTGAAGTAGATGAGCTCCATGGCTTTTTTTCTGCTTTTGTTCCTGTTTAGTATGGAGACAGACATGGAGCCATTTGAAGTCATCTTTTGAAGCAATTTTGAATGGGAAAATAGAATTGAAAAAGGCCTTACTATTATCTGACAGTCTGTGTATCAAAGTTAATGAGAGGTTTGCAAACAGTCTGAAGAGTCTAAACTTCCTACCTCTCAGTTTGGGCTGCTTCCATAGAATACAGAGATCCAATTTTAGAGGAGATTTGAAATTGCCAGTACCTAGGACTGGAAAATAATTCGAACATTGTTCCAACCAGCCTGAAATGTCTGGTCACTGTAATTACGATGAAATAATACTTAACTAAAGCTGTAATTTACTTGTTCTTCTCTATTTCACATTGCTTCTTGGGAATTATATTTATTCTGTATGTTTAGCTAAATTACAATTGTTAAAAAGTAATGAGTTAAGAATGGTATTTGATTTTGTTCTTTGCCCATAGTTTTATCTTGACATTTAGATCTTCCAACAATCTGAAAATATTTTTATAAATGATGTATGCTTATGAGCTAACTCTTTTTTTTCTAAGTTGCTAGTCAGTTTATTAGTACCACTAATTGAATAATCCATTCTTTCCTCATTGACTTGAGAATACCTGTATTATTCTTATATATACATGGTGATATTGTTGTATTCCACTTCCTTTCATTTACTTATTCATTCATTCACTGAGCAAATAGGTCTTGAGTACCTACTGTGTATCAGATGATATGTTGCAAAGTAGGAATACCTTTGCAGTTGAGACAGCCATTCAATAAATGTAAAGTTGCCAGTGTTACAAGGGGGGCAAAGGAGAGAGATGTTTAATGCCATGAAAGGTTACTACAAAACATTTATATATTTCTGAATGTTATACTGTTTTAAGTATACTATATTTTGATATAAGATAGTCCTTTCCTCATTGATCTATTTCAAAGTCTCCTACGGTAGTTTTATACATTTTGCTTCCATTTGAAATTATATTGAATTCATGGATTAACCTTGTGAAAAATCAACATCTTTATAATAAATAGCCTTTATATCTGAAAGTATATGTTTTGCATTTCTCCTATTTTCCTGCATATGCATCTTTAATTTGTTACTGTGGTAAAAGACATATAACATAAAGTTTGCCATTTTAGCCATTTTTAAGTATGCAGTTCAGTGGTATTAAATACATTCACATTATTGTGTAACCATCACCACCATCTACCCACATCTCTCTTTTCATTTTGTAAAACTGTAACTCTGTACCCACAACGTGACAGCTCCATTCTCCCCTCCCCCCACTCTGCTATCTACCATTATACTTTTCTGTGTTTATGATGATTTTGACTACTAAGTTGTTCATAAAAATATTTGTAGTATTTGTCTTTTTTACATCTGACTTATTTCATTAGCATAATGTCCTTAAAGTTAGTTCATGTTAGCTTACTACAGAATTTTCCTGCCTTTTTAAAAAGTTGGATAGCATTCCATTGTTACGTATATACCGTATTTCACTTTATCCATTCATTTGTAGATGGACAGTTGGTTTGTTTCCATATTTCAGCTATCGTAGATAATGCTTTTATGAACATAGGCATACAAATACCTGTTTGAGACCCTGCTTTCAGTTCTTTCGGGATTATACCCAGAAGTGGAATTGCTCAATTATGTAATAATTCTGTTTTTAATTTTTTGAGGAACACGATTCTGTTTTCCATAGTGTTTTCCATTTTACATATCTGCCAATGGTGTACATGGTTTTAAATCTTATGTTTAAGTTCTTGATCCATTTTTTAGTTAATTTTTTTGTATATAGTTTAGGATCTGCCTTTATGCTTTACCATATGAATATCCAGCTTTTCCAGTATTGTTTGTTGAAAGACTGCTCTTTCCCCATAGAGTGGTCTTGGTACCTTTATTGAATTTAGTGTACATGTGAGGCTTTATTTCTAGATTGTCTAGTCTATTCCATTGGTCTAATGTGTTTTTTCCTACGCTAGTTCCACACTGCTTTGATTACTGCAGCTTTGCAATAAGTTTTGAGATCAGGAGTCCTCCCCTTTTATTCTTTTTCAAGATTATTTTGATGGTTTGGGGCCTCTGGAGATGCCATGCAATTTTTAGAATAGGTTTTTCTATTTCTACATAAAAACATTAGAATTTTATAGGGATTGTATTTAAAGTAGGTCATTTTAGGTGTTATTGATATTTTAATAATACACTAAGTAATGGGTTCCATTCCAAGAGGGTGTTCGTAAGTCCAGTTTGTTCCTAATTCCAACAAAGTTAGCCTAGGTACCAAAGTAACACAGTTGGCTATATGGTACTATACTGTAATGAGTTTATAATACTTTTCACACAATAATGTGTAAAAACAAAAACATTTTAAATCTTTTAGTACAGTACCTTGAAAAGTACAGTCGTCTAGTGCAATAGCTGGCATACAGGGACTTGTATCAAGTGAAGAGGCAAGAGGAGTTACTCACGGTGGGTGTTTTCATTGTGCAAGTCTTTAATTTGCTGCCTTAAGATAATTCTTAAGTATTTTATTCTTTTTGAGACTGTTATAAATGGAAGTGATTTTATAATTTCCTTTTCAGATTATTTTTCTTTATGTATAGAAATGCCCTCATGGTTCAGATGGTAAAGAATCTGTCTATAATTTAGGAGACCCAGGTTTGATCCCTGAGTCAGGAAGATCCCCTTGAGAAGTGAGTGACTACCTCTCCAGTATTCTCACCTGAAGAATTCAGTGGAGAGAGGAGCCTGGCAGGCTACACTCAATGGGGTCACAAAGAGTCAGACATGACTGAGCAGCTAACACACACACACACATACACACACACACGCGCGCGCACACACACGCGCGCGGAAATGCACCTGATTTTTGTACACTGACTTTGTGTCTTGTTACTTCACTGAATTCATTTATTAGTTCTAACAGGTTCTTTTTGAAGTCTTTAGGGTTTTCTACACATAAACTCATACCATTTGTAAAAAAAAAATACAGTTTTATTTCTTCCTTTCCAATTAGGATGCCTTTCCTGTCTTTTGCTTTGTAGCTCTTACTAGAACTTCTAGTACTATGTTGAATAGAAATGGTGAAAGTGACATCCTTGCCTTATTCTTGGTCTTTGATTAAATGCTTTCAGTCTTTCACCATTGAGTATGATGCTTGTTGTGTGTTTTTTTTTTATTGGATTTTATCATGTTGAGTGTTTTTATCCTGTTACTGAATTTTATCAAGTACTTTTTTTCTTTTTGCGTCCGTTGAGATTGTCATATGTTTTTACTTTTCCTTTCATACTGTCAATACAGCATAATACATTGATTGAATTTTCTTTGTTGAACTTTATTGTATTCCAGGAATAAATCCCACTTGGTCATGATGTATATAATTCTTTATATGCTGCTGAAATCTGTTTGCTTCTATTTTGGGGAGGAAGATTTTTGCAAACAATGTTCATATGGGATATTGGTCTGTAGTTTCCTTTTTTTGTAGTGTCTTTATCAGGATAATGCTTGCCTCATAAAACAAGTTAAAAAGTGTTTCTTTTTCTTTAAATTTTTGGAAAAGTTGTGATAAGGTTTAGCATTAGTTCCTTATATGTTCGGTAGAACTCATGAGGACTTTTCTTTGTTGGAAGATTTTTTATTAATTTTTCAATATCCTTGCTAGTTATAGGTCTCTTCACATTTCCTTTTTCATCATGATTTACCCTGCATAGGTTTTATGTTTTTAGGAAGTTTTTCATTTCATTTACATTATCCAGTTTATTGGCATACTATTCTTAGTACTTTCTTACAATCCTTGTTATTTCTTTGGCATTTGTAGCAGTGTCTCCACTTTTTTCTTCTGATTTTAGTAATTTCAGTCTTCTCTCTCTCTTCTGAGTCTGTCTACTTTCAGGGCTTTCAGTTTTCTTCACTTTTTTTTTTTAAGAACCAACTTTTGGTTTCATTGACTTTTTAAAAAAATTTATTTTATTTTTGAGTATGCTGAGTCTTCATCGCTCCAGGGCTTTTTCCTTAGTTATGGGAGCGGGTCCTATTCTCTCGTTGCGGTGTGGGGACTTCTCACCGCGGTGGCTTCTCTGGCGGAGTCCAGGCTCCAGGGCACGTGGGCCTCAGTAGTTGCGGCACATGTGACTCAGCAGTGGTGGCTCATGGGCTCTAGGGCACATGCTCAGTAGTTGTGGCGCACTGGCTTAGTCCCTCCGTAACATGTGAGGTCTTCCAGGATCACGGGTCGAGCCCACCTCTGCACTGGCAAGTGGAGCCACCAGGGAAGCCCCCTGACTCTTTACACTTGCTTCTGTTTTCTCTGTTTCATTATTCTCTGCTTCGATTTTGTTATCTCCCTCTTTCTGCTGGTTTGAGGTTTAGTTCGTCGTTTTCCCAGTTACTAAAGTTGTAAAGGGAGGCTATTGATTTGAGATCTTTCCTGTTTTTAGTTTAGGCATTTATAGCTATAAGTTTGTCTTTTAGCATTGTTTTTGTTGCCTACTCCATTATCCTGATACCCAAACCAAAATATGTTAAGAAAACTAGAAATTATTGTCTCTCCTGAACATGAGATGCAAAGATTATTAGGTAAGTGTCAGCATATCTAATCCAGCGATATATATGTAAAGACTGTAAAGAATTTATCCCAGCAATGTATATTTGTTGCAACATTAAGAAAATATATTGGTATATTTCTCTGTATTAATACTACATATGGTAAAAACCATAATCATTTTAATAGATATAGAAAAAAGATAATATAAATGGAAATATGCTTAAACTGATAAAGATTATCTATGAAAACTGCCTGTATCATAGTTAATATATTAGGATATTTTCCCTATAAGATCAAGAACACAAGCATGATGTTTTTCTCTTGCTACTTCTATTTGATGTAATAGTGAATGTCTTAGTGCAGGAAGGCAACTGAAGATAAAAGAAACATTCTAATTGAGAAGAAAGTAAAATTGTTTTTATTCACAGATTATATAATCTTATATATAGAAAATGCTAAAGAATGATTGTAATAATAATAGTTTAAAGACTACTGGAAACTAAGAAAAGGATGTATTAAGATCACAGGGTATACAGTTAAGAAATGAAAATTCATATATTTTTATAACCAAGCAGTATAGAATCAGTAAATGAAATTTATTGTTTATAACAGCCAAAATGTGGAAGCAATCGGAATGACCATTGATGGATTAATGGATAAGGACATACATACAGTTATACTAGTATTCAGTATACTGAATACTAGTATTCAGTCTTAAAAACAAAGGAAATCCTTCCATTTGCAACAATATGTTGGAATCTGGAGGACATTATGCTGTGTGAATAATCCAGGCATAGAAAGAGAAATACTACATTATACTACTTATATGAAGAATCTAAAACAGTTGGACTCATAGACCTAGAAAGTTGAAAGTGATTGCCAGGGACTGGCAGGAGATAAAAACATGGAGGTATTATCAAATAGTACAGAATTTTTATTATAAAAATAATTACTATATAGCATAGTGCCTATACTGCATTGTATGCTTAAATTTTTTCTAAAAGGATAGATCTTATTTTATGTGTTCTTGTCATCAAAAAAAGTAAGAAAAAGACAGGAGGAAACTTTCAGACATGATGTGTATGTTTATGGCATAGATTGTGGGAATGGTTTCCCTGACATGGATATATACTTATCTCCAGTTCATCTAGTTGAATGAATTAAATATGTATAGATTTTTTTAATATAAGTCATATCTCAGTAAAGTGGTTTTAAAAGTAAAGTTCAAAATATAGCCCATTTATAATAGCATTAAGATAATACAATAGAAATAAATTCAAAATATGACAGATCAATACAGTTACAATTACAAAATATTTCTGAGCAGAAAAAAGGCAAATTAATGAAGACTTACACCCCTTCAACTTATTGTCACTTCTCCCCACATTGATTTATAGTTGAATGTCATGTCAGTCAAAATCACAGTTGGCTTTGTTACAAATAGAAAGTGACATGACTATTCTAAAATTCTATGTCCGCAGAAAATAGCCAGGACAGTTTTTGAAAACAATAATGTTGGTGGCTTTGCGCTCTCCAGTTCTAGACTCACTAAAAAGTGAAATGCTAGAGTAATCCAGACAGTGTGTAGTGGCAGAAAGATAGATATGTACCTCAGTGGTACAGAATGGAGAGTCCAGAAATAATGGCATATAGATGGCCAGTTGACTTTCTGCAAAGATTCCAGGGTAATTCAACCATGAAAGGATACCCTTTTAACAATTGTGCTGGATCTGTTGAAAACACATTCTGAAGAAAATGAATAGGTGGGCCACTGACTGAGAGGAAATGAAGACTTGCAGTTCTTACGTTTGACAAAGGAATTGTATTCAGAGTATCTAATTATCACACTTAAATTAAAGAAATTAAGCAAACCAAAAAAAAAAAAATTGGCAAAAGACTTGTCATTGTACAAAGGAAGGCATGCCAATTAGCACATGAAAACTACTGAACACCATTAATCTCCAGGAAAATGTAGATTAGAAGTATAGTGGGGTACCACTGAGTGCACCTGGTAGCAGCTCAGGATCCTCGAGCTTCTTTCCACTCTGGTTCTCCGTGTGCTTGCTGTGGTTTCTCTCTCTGGCTGTGGTCCTCCTCTTTACTGTCCTCTTTTCTGTCTTGCAGTTTTTTGCTTACTTGGATTGAATTGCTTTCACTCTTGTGTTTCTTTACTTTGCCTATTCTACTTCCTGTTGACTTTGTCAACTTTCCAAGAGAATAAATATAACCGGGTAGTACTTTATTATGTATGGCAAAGCTGATATGTGCGTCCACCATATTATCTGCTGGCTTGTCAATAGATACCTGCCTTTAAGGTTAAGCATTCATCCCAATTAGGTACAACCTGAGTACTCTTACGATTATCAGGGTAAGTTCCTGTTTCATTCATTCATTGTGTTCTGCCTTATGACTTGTGACAATAGGATGTTCAATAAATATTTGTTGAATAAATGAGCTACCTCTGAGAATGAAATTGAATGTGGTGGCTGCTTCCCTTCTAAGGAGGCATAGTATGTCATGTTCAGAATACGATTCTGCCAAAATGATAGTTTCAAGGAACTGTGCAACTTCTGTTCTATTTGAAGATCCAGAATAGCCTAATACTTAACACTGACCCTGGAACCTGCATCATAACAGGCAGTTTTACTGTGTTTGTGACTCTGAGCAAATGACTTAATTGCTTAGTGAGATTACCTGTAAATGGAGATAACAGTATTAACCTCATAGCACAGTATTGTTGTAGGGTGTAGGGATCAAATAACTTAATGATGTCAGGTGTGTAGGAAGAGTGCTTGGCACTTAGTATGATGGCAGGCTTCGTGTTATTATTATTATTATTGATTTGGAGGGAAAAGCATTACTAAAATCAGGTACAGAGTGGAAGTCAGAATCTTTAGAGCCCACAACTTCTTTTACCTAGTTTCTTTCAGGCAAGCCTTTTCTTTCTCCTCTCCCCTTTTTAAGAGACAAAATTAAATTACAGAGGTATTTAAACACTAGAGATCACTGTAGAATTTTACAGAAACATTTTGAATTCAGTAGAGAAAAGACATACAGTAAAACTTTGTTCCACGTCTATTTCATCCTAATTTCCCTTTGTGACGACTACTGTGCATTTTTTATCCAGGCCCTTCCCTTAGAGGACAGGCATGCTCAATGCCCTTAACCCTCACATTTCTGATGCTGTCATTCATATCTTTTTTGGGGAACCTTTAATTATCAATCCCAGAACATCCTATAAATCTTCATTAGGAAATTCCTTCTGAACTTTCGCTGAAAAGTAGTTACTGTGCACTGTATGTGTAGCAGCTGTTTGCCTAAGTTTAAAAAAAAAGTTGACCATTTTAATTTGCTTTAAAAATATCCACTGGCACTGGTTCTCATTACAGATGTGTGGTTGTAACATTTCATTTTTAAAATGTGTATCCATCTTTTTTCAGTTCTAAAGGAGTCCAAAGAAACCATCTAAAACCTTAAAAATAACCACTAAACCTACAGTGTTTTTGGTTTTTAAAAATTCTCAAGGGAGGACATTTTTTATCTTGGACTTAAGCTTCATACAGGGTGGCCCATTTAAAAGAGGCCCTGTACACAGCCACATTATTAAATAGGAACTGTTTTAAATGGGCCACCCTGTAAATCAGGATTTTTTTTCCAATGGATATTTACTTCTTTGCACACTTGTGAATTTAGTTCAAGTTTTCAGTTACTATGCTTGATAAGCATTCCAGAAATTTAAATTTGGTCTCCTAAATGACATTGAAATGCATAAATCTGACTTCAGAGACACTAAGAAAGTTTGTAAGATCATATTTGGGAGATCATGTTTGGGTCTCTCTGAAAATTTGGCCAACATTCTGTGCGAATCTGCTTTTTCAAACATTTTTTTTTTTTTAATGGATGAAATACAAATAAACTGGAAATGAAAACTTTATCATAAATAATAATACAGCTTTGGACTACCTTTTAGTGGAAATCTTTAAAAACAGGAAAGATATCCTATTTTTTGGAATAGATTAGGGTCAATAGTTCTTAATGTTTTTCACCCCAAATTTCTAAACATACTTCATTCTTTTTACTTACCAGACAGTGAATCTGTGCTAGAAATGAGATAGAAATTGTACCTTATTTGAACCATCATGTGTCTGATTCAGGTTTTGTTCAAACTTGTCCCCCAAAATGTGTAGGGCATAGTGTAAGAATTTAAATGAAGGCCCATGTACCACGTGTCATCATAAATATACCTAAAATCACAAATCAGAACAGGAAGAGAAGCGAGAAAATGAATCCTTGGCACTTTGTGAAAATAGTATGTTGTAGTGCCAGAATCTTTTACATTCATGCTGTCTAAGAAGATTTGAGAACTTCAGCATTTCTACCAATTAATCCCCCTGACTCCCCAGGGCAGTGTGCATTTCCCTTATCAGTAGTAACACAACCCACAAACTTTCATGGCATTCTGTTGCAGTAGGCTTCTGTTTTCAGAAATGTGGAGAAGTTTTCCCCTCAGGGCTGAATGGTGTTATTCAGGAGAGTGGATGATTTGGTTTATGTGCCTGTGATGAGTATTGATGTAGTTGTGTTTGTGACATTGAGTCTCAGGGTAGAATTCTCCCTGACCACATCTTAAGATAATCCTGTTGAACTCAAGTATAAGTTTTATTGATGGATTATAGAAACCCTCACTTCTACTTTAAATAGAAACAGAATCTCTGTCTCCGAATTTGTATCCCTCTACTAATTTACCACCACTAGGGTCTTTCTGTATATTTTCCCAGCTCTAATATTTGCCCTGAGAAGTTTTTCTTATCTTAGTACATTACAGGTCATTATAATCTTGGGACCATGGTTAATGGCTTGGAGAGAACCTACCACATTGTTTTAATTCTACACATTATAGAAAATAGTACATTGGGAAAACAGATTAGAAAAGATTCCTCATAAAGTGTTGGTATAAATGAGAAACCTGAGAAGGAAAAACAGAATGAGGAGTTTTAACAGCTAAATCTGGCCTAGATCCATCAGCTTTCTCTTTAACATTCCTCATAAACTCATATTTTCAGAGATGTTCTGTTAAAACATAGGGTAAAGATGAGAAGTGATATCTTATAATTTGAGTTCTTATTAATACTCTTAAAATATTCTACATTGTATAAGCCAAAGTTAAATGATTAATGTATACTCTTAAATAACAAAAAGGCAGTCTAACAATTCTGTGGTAGCCTTGATGTTGCTGACCGACTTTATTTTTACTGAGTGGCCTTGATCCAGGACAATACCCTGATTATTATTTTTTTTTCCTAAAGAAGTGTGACGATGCTCATGTTTAAAGCAGTAACAGACCATTTAATGAAAATGTTATAGCGTAACTTCTGCAAGAAAGAGCTCCTGGGCAAGGTAGCTATGCTTCTGTTTGCTTGAGGAAATGGTTTCTTTTATTCATTAATGTGAAGCCCTATCTTGAAAAAGAGAAATATTGACTTGGATCCAAATGAATTTCCTGGTTGCTTATGTTACCCCCATTTGAAAAGAAGGTGGTATTAGCAGTCATTTCTTGAATTACTCAGGAGCACCCCATGCCTAATGAGAAATATACCATTTGGATGTTGAGGACACCAAGGCCCTTAATTGCAGCAGCTGAATTACTCAGCTGCTTCATTCAGGAAGCTTTCACCTGACATCTGGAGGCAGCAAGCTAAATAAGTATGACTCTGATTTTCTGTCTGCTTGTTAGCTGTCCACCTTAGCCAAAGAACATCTGTTTTGAGGTACTGAGGGAAAAACAAAATAAGGAATGCTTTGTTTAGTATCTGTATCATGCAAAGAAAGTCCATTTAATTTGTTTTTAAACTTTTTGTTTGGGGTGTAGCTGATTAACAATGTTGTGATAGTTTCAAGTGAACAGTGAAGGGACTCAGCCATACATATACATATATCCATTCTCCCCCAAACTCCCTTCCTGTGCAGGCTGTAACATAACATTGAGCAGAGTTCCACATGCTGTATAGTAAAAAGTCGATTTACTTTTAACATGACAGTTTTAATGTAGCATTTATTTTATTTCAGACTTAATATTTTATTTGTTCATTATGTGATGATGTGTTTTGAGTACTGTAATGATAGTCTTAAAAATTGAAAAATGTCCTTAATACTTTGTTATGTTTGTATTTTAGTTTTGTAGAGCTTCTTTAACAAATCAGAAACTAGGGGGCTGAAAAGCACAGAAACTCATTGTTCCCCAGTTCTGGAGGCTAAAACTCCAAAACTCAGGTCTCAATGAGACCGTGCTCTCTCTCTGGAGGTTCTCAGGGAGGATCTCTCCTTGTCCCTGTGGCTGCTGGTGTTTGCCCGCCGTCCTTGGCGTGCCTTAGGACACAGACGTAGTAATCCGGTCACGGTGCTGTCTTTTCCGTGTCTTCATGTGGTCTTCCCTCCGTGTGTCTGTCGCTCTGTCCAGATTTCTCCTGTTTATAAGGATGCTGAATTAGGGCCTACCTAGTGAACTTATTCTGACTTCATTAGTTCTGTAAAAACCCTATTTCCAAGAACAATCGTATCCTGAGGTGCTGGGATTGAGGACCTACACCTTTCTTTTTAATTTTTTAATTTTCTTTTTTTCCACATATCTTTTTTGATAACCCCTGACTGTTTATTTTTTTGCCATTTTAAATCTGAATGTACAATATTTAAAAAGTTGGTAAGCTCTAAATACAGCTTGGACAGTATTGTGCTTAATTGCTTATTGTTGTCTGCATGTTTTGAGTAAACAGTGATTTTTTTTTTTCCCCAGAGAGTGAAACGGCTTTCTTGCACATATAAACTAGATTGGAGCTGCAGTAAATGAATTCTCACCATCCTTAGATCAGCTCAAGTCCTAGATCAAGTTCTTCTTACTCAAAGGAGTATTTCTTGATTGTTCAATTGTATTCCTTTCTCCTCTCTCAACACCAGTAACAATTATAGTCAGTACCTACTGGAGTCACTCTAAAATCATGTATTATTAATATTTGGTATTGGTGCTTGGTTATACAAGAGTTGGCAGACTAAGCCTGAGGGCCGCATGCTGGCGGCTGCTTGTTTTTGTGTATCATGTATACCTAAGAATGCTATTTACATTTTTAAACCGTTGGGAAAAAGCCTGAAGAATAATAGTATCTTGTGGCATGTTAACAATTATGTGAAATTCAGGTTTTAATGACTGTTGAGTCTGACTGGAATATAGCCGTGCTCCTTCCGTCATTCATGGACTGTCGGTGGCTGCTTTGGTGCTACAGTGACAGTTGTGTGATCGCAAGAGGGACCCCAAGGCTCACAAAGGTGAAAACATTTACAGCCTGGCCTTATACAGAAAAAGTTCGCTGGCCCTCTGTTTACCAGTACTTTATTCTCAATAGTTTATTAGTCTGCTTCACCTATGAAAGCAAAAGTAGATAATATAATTTTATGTTTGACTAAAAGGGACAGTGGTACTCGTATATTTTTATGTTCATATGCCAGTTGCTGTATATATTTTTAGAGTTCATAAGGACTCGGTGTTATTCACATTTACTTCTCTGCTTTTAGTGGGAGAATGATTATAGTTCATTGACTATTGTTAAGCAATTAAATTCATCTGTAAATGAAGATGTTTCTTTGTGTGTGTTGAACGACCAAGTAGCATACCTGGAATATTTCGCTGATGTAAGTAAATTCACGCCAGTTCTTCCAACGTATTAATGAGAAAGCCGAAAGAAGAGCGCATATAGGCCCTTAAATTTCCTCCTTTCCTCTTCAGTATGCAATCCAAAATGAAAGAATTTAGTGAGGTTCTCATGATCGTCATTCTGTTGACCGGATCCGGGAGTTTAGTGTTCAGTGTGGTTTAAACCTAGAGCGTACGCACGAAGTGCTCCTCCTCGTCTAAATTTCAAAAATCCCTCCTTCTGATGGGACTCCTCTCCAACATTACACCCATTTTGTTTATTTTTCACAAAAATTAAAAGCAAAACTCCTTTATGAGGATAAGAGCGACCGTCTCCTCTGTCTTTGCTGTTTTAATTATCTGCGTGGTGATTTAGCCTTAAGACATTAGGAGGAAGTTTAGTTGCTAGAATAATGCTGGTTTTTTTAGTGCCCTTTCAAAATTTTTTGTTTTGTTTTCTTGGAAAATTGATAAAAAAGAGACATTTTAAATATCAGTATTTTATACATTTAAATACATACATATTTTTATAAATATAATTTTTACTCCAGAAGTGCTGCCAAATTGTTCTTAAATTAAGTGTTTTAGAGAGAAAATGTGTAAGACCTTTAGCTGTAAAGTGTATGTCAGTTTAAGAAAATTGAGGTAGTTATACTAAATTGAACCATGGTTTTTTCTGTTATGTGTTATTTCTGTAACATTTACTAAAAGTGCTACAGACAACCTTGTTCGTTTCCTACTTCCTCACCAATTCCCATCTTTCACCCCAATCTGGAACAGATTGTTGTAGGCTATTGCATTTTAACAGAGCAATAAAGATGTGAAATATAGTGAATATACCTATATGAAAATATAGTAGGAGTAACCAGATTAATTTGGCATTTTCCTTTTAAAGTTTGTATATACAGAAAATAGTGTTTTCGTACTCTGGCACTCTTTCATCTTTAAAAAATGAAATCTCTTTCATCTTTAAAAAATGAAATCTCTCTTTTTCACTTAATTTTTTCCACTTAGGGTTTTAAGAACAGATCCCTAAGTAGAAACTAGCTCCCTGAATTTAAAGAATTGAATAGTACAGTATGAAGAATTTAATTTGAAATGTTTAGTATTATTTTGAGTCACCCACCTGTGAAATACATTTTGACAATCACCTAAGCATAATTTCTTAGCTTTTATCTTTTGGATGCGGAGGGGACTTCCTGAAGCTGAGAGAACTCAGCTTGTGTCATCCAGTATTCTGATTCCTTATTGCTACTGAGGGAGACAGATGGTACACTTGTTTCAATCTTGGGAGTCTCTGGGCTCCAGGGCATAGAGCATCACGTGTGTGCTCACTCACTCAGTCTTGGCTGACCTCTGTGCGGCTTTAGGGACTGTAGCTTACCAAGTTCCTCTGTCCGTGGGATTCTGCAGGCAATAATGCTGGAATGGGTTGCCATTTCCTACTGCAGGGGATCTTCCTGACCCAGGGATCAAACTGAGTCTCCTGTGTCTTCTGCATTACAGGTGGATTCTGTATCGCTGAGCCACTGGGGAGCCCCTAGAGCAGAACACTTTCCGTTTTTCCCTCTCAGAGTTGCCTAAGAATTCTGTCTGTAAAGGCTAAGCAGAGATTTGCCAAGGGGTTTGAGATATGAAATTTGTGTATGACAAAAGAAGTGTGAATTCTTCTGTGGGAACCTTGAGTTATTTGGGGAAGCCAAGTTCTTATGGTTTGAGGTTTTTTGGGATATTACTCTGTTTGTCAAACTCTCTGTGTGTGTTACATGAGTGGTATAACAGACTGGTTCCAAATTGAGAAAGGAGTATGTCAAGGCTGTATAATTGTCACCCTGCTTATTTAACTTATATGCAGAGTACATCATATGAAATGTTGGGTTGGATGAAGCACAAGCTGGAATCAAGATTGCTGGGAGAAATATCAATAACCTCAGATATGCAGATGACACCACACTTATGGCAGAAAGCGAAGACCTGAAGTTATCTAAAATTATTTATTTTATTTTTTATTGTTATGGAAGCCCTAAATAAATGACATATCAGGTCCCTTCAGTTCCTGTGGAAGACAGTGTTACAGTCCATGGGCTGATTTTTAAAGTTTGCAGTTAGACTGGTAAGAACTGGGAACCTATTTCTGCCATACATTAAATGTATGACCTTGGATAACCTAGTTACATTCTTCAAGTATAGAAATGGAAATAATAGTACCTACCCCATGGGCCTTTTTGACAGTTAAGTCAGTTCAGTAGTGTCTGAAGTGAAAGTCGATCAGTCGTGTCTTGGCTCTTCGGGACCCCATGGACTGTAGCCTGCCAGACTCCTCTGTCCATGGAATTCTCCAGGCAAGAATATTGTAGTGGGTAGCTGTTCCCTTCTCCAGGGCATCTTCCCAACCCAGGGATCGAACTCAGGTCTTCCACATTGCAGGCGGATTCTTTACCACTGAGCTACCAGAGAAGCCCAAAGCAAGAATACTGGAGTAGGTTGCCATTTCCTTCCCCAGGGCATCATCCCAACCCAGAGGTCTAACCCGAGTCTCCTGCACTGCAGGCGGATTCTTTACCACTGAGCCACCAGGAAAGCCCTAATAGTGTCTAACAAATAGTGAATCCTCAGTGTGTATTACAAATTTCTTTCACTGTTCTTTTCCTCATTTCTATTATTATGGTAACTATAAATCCTATGTCCTTTCAGACGCATTGATTTTTTTTTCTTTTTTATATCTGCTGCTGTGAGAAAATTATATTATCTAACAGTTTTTTGAATAATTTTTACCTATTTCCCAAAGCATACCAACTATAATGCAATTTTTAATGTTTTTTCTATGTGCTAATTTATTCAGTAAACATTATTGAGTTTCCAGTATATGCTCTTTCATTTCATACTTATGAGAAAGATCAAGTCTCCATTATCTTGCCATTACCGCTAATATAATGTTCTTATGCTATAAATATGCGTGTATAAATTCAAAGAGTATAATTAGTTGTTCCTTGGGTAGGTGTTAGAGATAATTTCATAGAAGGGGAAACATTTGATCAAGACCTTAAAAGATACAATGGTATTAAACAGGTGATAAAAAGTGGTGGCAAATTGAGGGAATACAACCAAACCTAGAGAAAAAGGTGTGGAAGAAGTAGTATGTGGGATTACAGGAGAAAATGAAAAATGGGGGCCCTTTTCCTTTGGCATCTTTGCAGTTCTGCCTACTACGTCTACATGTGAAAACGTTAAGATTTCAAATATACACCCTTTGATTCTCTGCCCTGGTATCTTTTACTACATATGTAAAACCACTCCATGCTCTTGGCCAGAATACTAAAGTTATTGGCTTTTTCCTGCCAACATCATATTCACAAGTCATATGAATTATAGTTATTTCATCTAAGAGGCGCTACCTATGTGCCTTCCAGTTTTGATCTGCTCTACCAGCAAATAAGAAGTAAAGGGCCTCTTGATGAAAGTGAAAGAGGGGAGTGAAAAAGTTGGCTTAAAGCTCAATATTTAGAAAACTAAGATCATGGCATCTGGTCCTATCACTTCATGGCAAATAGATGGGGAAACAATGGAAACAGTGACAGACTTTATTTTCTTGGGCTCCAAAATCACTGCAGATGGTGACTGCAGCCATGAAATTAAAAGATGCTTGCTCCTTGGAAGAAAAGTTACGACCAACCTAGACAGCATATCAAAAAGCAGAGGGGACATTACTTTGCCAACAAAGGTCTTTTAGTCAAAGCTTTCGTTTTTTCCAGTGGTCATGTATGGATGTGAGAGTTGGACTATAAAAAAAACTGAGTGCCGAAGAATTGATGCTTTTGAACTGTGGTGTTGGAGAAGACTCTTGAGAGTCCCTTGAACAGCAAGGAAATTCAACTGGTCCATCCTAAAGGAGATCAGTCCTGAATATTCGTTTGAAGGACTGATGCTGAAGTTAAAACTCCAATACTTTGGCCACCTGATGCAAAGAACTGACTCATTTGAAAAGACCCTGATGCTGGGAATGATTGAAGGTGGGAGGAAAGGGGGATGACAGAGGATGAGATGGTTGGATGGCATCACCGACTCAATGGACAAGAGTTTGAGTAGTCTCCGGGAGTTGGTGATGGACAGGGAAGCCTGGTGTGCTGCAGCCCATGGGGACGCAGAGTTAGACATGACTGAGTGACTGAACTGAACTGAACTGACCAGTGTTTAGTGTGGAGAATGGAGAAGAAGATTCTTGGGAATCTGAGATCTCAGTGTAATCGGATGGGAGGTAAACCCCATCTCAACAGCTGTCCTTCTTCATCACCTCTATGCTTTTCCATAAGAAGCTTTTCCTCTTCAACACAATAATCCTCTTGATTATTTCTTTCTCCTTCTTACCCTCTCTTCCTTCCTTTTTGCTTCCCTCCTTTTACTTTGCCTTTCCCCCCATATTTTCCCAAACTAGTATTTCATGTCCACATGCATCTGGCCTTGTGTTAGGGACTGAGAATACAGGTTTAAATAAGACTTACTCTCCTCTGAAGTCTAGAGGAGAAAGGTGAGTGAGTCACTATGAACGTGTGATGTAATAGGTGCTATGATAAGTGCTGTGGCAACGTTGAGGAGGGTGGACCTGTTATTTGCTGCCACAGTAGTGCTGCATGACAAAAAGCCACAGAACGTCAGTAGTAAAACCTCAGCACACGTGTTTATGTCTGGGACAGTAGATTATGCAGCTCCCCTACTCTTGACTGGTTCCTACCATCTGACTGGTCTCAGGTGCCTCTGCTGGGAGACCTGGACGGACTCAGCTCTGCTCCCTTTTTCTCTAGTCTGCCAGCACGCTAACTAGCCTGGGCACATGTTCATAGCACTGGCAGTGTACAAAGAGCACAACTTGAAATGTTTAATGCTTCTTAACCTCTGCTGGCTAATATCCTGTTGGCCAAAGCATACAACGTGATTGAGCTCAGAGTTCTAGTATAAAAGTACTTGAAGTTTCTTAGCAATGGGAATGGTTATAGTGTGTGGTAAAGATAGGGCTATCAATGCAATATACCACAGAGGAGCATCTAAATTACATGGGGATTAGGGAGAACTTCCCAAGGATGGTACCCCTTGAACTACATTCTGGAATAATTATTTGAATGAAAGAAGAATCAGAGGCCAGAGAGAACATCACTTACTGGGCCAGAAGATGTGAAGCTCATTGTATGGTCAGCTCTCTTCAAATAGTTTTGATATGTCACATGGGAACAAAGAATGCATGGCTGGAAGTAAGGCCAGAACAAAAGGCAGAGTCAGATTTCAAAGGTTTTTACATACAAAGCAAAGAATTTTGAAAGTTGTAGGATCCTATGATGGTTTAACCCTAGGTGGTAAGTTGTATTTTATTGATATTGTTACTGTGTGTGTGTGTTAGTCGCTCAGTTGTGTCTGACTTTTTGCGACCCCATGACTGTAACCTGCTGAGCACTTCTGTCCATAGGATTCTCCAGGCAAGAGTACTGGAGTGGGTTGCCATAACCTTCTCTAAGGGATCTTTCCAACCCGGGGACTGAACCTAGGTCTCCTGCATTGCAGGCAGATTCTTTACCTTCTGAGACATCGGAGAAGCCTTAGCTATTTTTATTTGCTTCTATGGAACTACTCCTCATGAAGATACTTAATAATATATTGGCTGATAGTTGGTACGTTTTCATTAATACTTTTCACACATTTATAAGACTGCACATTATTTATTGTAAGCTACTAGAAATATGGACTAAGATTTTAATAATGTTATTTATTTAAAGAATAACTTTCACTGATAATGTGTGTAAATATCTATAAAAAAGGATCTTCTTTATACATGCCAAAATGTTAAGGTGAAGCCAAAAGATCATTTATTATATCCTATTTATTTATTCTCACGAGAATTGTTATATATAATTGTCCTAACAATTTTCACTGTTACTTTTTTATCCATATTCTTGAAAACAGACTTAAAATATGTTTCTTCTGGGCACACCAAGTTTCATTTTGATTTGAGGAAAATTGTGGAAAGTAGAGATAAAATTTTTCTTAATTTTGTCAGAACAAAAGTGACTGATCATTGGCCAGTTTACATATTCAAGAAAGTCAGTTGTCTTATACACTTCCTGATTGAAACTGAAGCCCTTTGTGAGGGAGCAAATGGAATGTATTATGCACTGCAACTGGAATATATTATGTATTTTCCTGTTGGCAGTCATGAATATTTGCACAATTAATTTCTGAGTTGCTTAATTGGTAATATAACAATTTTGTACTGTTTTCTGTATTTTTTTAATTTACAGATTTATTTAGTCAGTATTATAGTATATGAGACTGAAGCTATTGTTTGGGGCGATAAATTAAATCCTGGAAATAAAAGTACATTAGGAGTGAGATTATTTACAACAGTGGTATTAATTACTACCAGGTGGTTTTTCTAGAATGCTATTTAAGGAAGTGTAATTAAGTTATAATTTTGGCACAAGTTTACTTCATTTAAAAATATGAAGGGGGAAGGGAGATTTCTAGTCATTACTCCCTTGCGAATTAGACATCAATCTCAGTAAAAATTCTGGGATCTGTAATGAGTAGGAACCTACATGAATTAACAGTTCATACTGGAGTAAAAATAATTTCCTTTCCTGATAGAGTAATGCCATGGCAGTAGAGTACAAAATTTCAAGAAGATGTTCTTATGGATAAGATGGAGAATAGTCCAGACAAAGGCAGCTTGATAGTTGGTTCAACTCTTGCTGGCTCACAAGGCGTTCTTTAGTGAATCTTTTGTCTCAGGGATATCTCTTAGATTACAGGACTTGATATTTGGCTTATGACTTGTTAAACACTTAGAGGTTTTCATTCCTTTTGTTTATTTAAAAATTTTGGAACCTTTTCAATCAAATGAAATCATCTTGGATAGGACCTCCGTGTATCAGTTACATAAATGCCTAATTGCTCTGATTCAAGTGAGGATTGGAAGTGCTGGTAATGGGAAAAGCCTTTCCAAGGATATGCCCCTTAAGTAGAGACCTAAATGATAAGAAATGGGGAATCCTTAACCTTGAAGAACAGTAGAGGGGGGTTCGAGGTTTCTTTGGGTAGATTAGTGGTTACCTAGGGCCAGGGATGGGAGCGGGGATTAACTGTAATTTGGCAGGAGGCATCTTTTTGGAAAGATGGAAATGTTCTAAGACTGAATTATGATGATGGTAGTACAACTCTGCAGATTTACTAAAAATCATTGAATTGTACACTTTATATGTGAATTTTATGGTGTAAAAATGGTATCTCAATTAAACTATTTAAAAAAATTCTACTTACCTGAAAAAAATTTTTAAGTAAACTTTTGTCATATTTTTGAAAAACCTGTTATATAAAAGATAGATTGGATATTTTATCTGGTTCTTGATTGCAAAACTAAGCGCTGTGTATGGAAGTGAGCAAATAGAACCACGCTTACTGTAAGAAATGTCTCTCCAAGATGGGGAGGGACCGGCATAGTGATAGGGGGTTGTTGCATCTTTCAGAGGTTTCAATGGCATCATTCATGTCAGGCACAGGTAAAGCACTCAGGAGATGTTTACTGTTCAAAGAAAAATAGATTCAAGTACATATGTGTATAGTGTGTAATGTGCATTTGTGTGCATTTGTATAACCATGTGTGAGAAAGCAAATGTGCTAACGTGTTAACAGTGATAATACTAGCTGAAGTTTTAGGTGTCCATTGTACTTTCATTTCAATTTTGCTGTTGACTTGAAATCTTTCCAAATAAAAAGTGGGAAAAAGAGAGCATAAGGGGTCAGGCTCACATGGTCATAAAGCAGTCTTTCTCAACACTGTGTGATAGTGTTATGAGACCACTGTTCAAATTCAGTATCTGAAATAGAGAAAACTAGATTTATTTTTATGACCACAGTGGAGAGAGGTATATATGCTGGTCCAGCACAGTCCTCAGCAGGGAAGATGGCTGACCTTATGTAGAGTTTTGGGGACGCACGAAGTTCAGGGATCAGTGTTGTCCTGGAGGCTGACGTCCTGGAGGCTGACGTCATCTGTAGACGAGGTTGCTCAGATGAGACTGATATGCATTGGTTGGCACATTAGAGGCAAGTTGAGTTTATTCCTAATTGACTTTGAGAAGTGAAGACCTGCCACTGTTAGGTGACCTGGTGAGTTTTAATCTGATTCTGGTGGCTCCTTACCATAGCTACAGAGAAATCCTTAGTTTGTGGTAACTTTAAAAATTCTCAGCTGGGGTAAATTTCAGTGCCTAATGTTGTTGTTGTTCAGTCACTAAGTCATGTCCTAATCTTGGCGACCTCATGGACTGTAGCACACCAGGCTCTTCTGTCCTCCCCTGTCGTCCATTGAGTTGGTGATTCCATCTAACCACCTCATCCTCTGCCCGCCCATTCTCCTTTTGCTGGGTCTTTCCCAGCATCAGTGTCCTTTCCAGTCGGCTCTTCGCCTTAGGTGACCAAAGTATTGGAGCAACAATCCTTCAGCAACAATCCTTCCAATGAATATTCAGGGTTGATTTCCTTTAGGATTGACTGGTTGGAAATCCTTGCAGCCCAAGGGACTCTCAAGAGTCTTCTCCAGCACCACAGTTGTGTACCACACAGTGCCTAACATAGAGAACCGCAGTGAGCATCTATCGAATAAGGGATTAAATGAGACAAACCCAACTACTTGTTATTATCAGCACCATCACTTCCTTGTTTAAAATTGAGCAGCCTTGCAGTTCTAGCACCTTAGCCTGCAGCATATTTGGATCCCATCACTGAAGTTCTTAAGTCATACTAGACTCTTTCTGCTTATGTCAGTGTTGCCTAAATTGATTTTCAATGCTTTATTACTAAGTGGGCTTAGAAAAATGATTACGTACACAGTAAATACATTAAAAACCAAAAGTTTCTTTCTTCCAGAACTCTTCAGAGTATCTAAAATAGGAACATGCATTGCAAATCTAGAGAAGAATAAAATACAAGTTATTTCATAAATTTATTTAACTACAGATTACTATTTTTCTGGGCAACATCAATTTGGGAGATGCTGGAAACAGTGTGCCACATTTTGCTAGTTATTTTAATATCTGTATGGTACAAAATTCTCTTATCTTTAAGTGACCATCTTAGAGCATGTAATTCTCAAGTTTACTATGGCTAATGCCATAGGCAAAATCTCTTTAACTTTCTTAAATCTCTGATACCCCAGTCCATGAAATATGCTTGGAAATTTGGGTGAAATTTGTTATTATGCTGTGTCTATATCCAATCTTATAGAAAGTTAATTTTTACTGTTACATTTCGGCAATTATAAGAGTTAAATCCTTGTGTGATTTAATGTTTCAAGAGCCTAAGGGACTAAAAATAACTTGCTTGAAGTTATTACATATCTCTCTAAAAGCTTCAGAAAATTAGTTTTATAAAGTAATTGACCTAAATTTCCTTTATATTATTTTTGTTAATCATAATCTTCGATAAATGAGCATTGAAGGTTAAGTTGTCTAATTTGTTACAGTTTTTATACATTTAACATGGTATTGCAGAAAAAGAATTTTGGACGAAATAACCTGTAAGTGGATTTGTGACCCTGAGATGGTTATTTAACCTCTCTGACCTTTATTTTCCCTCTCTTTAGAAAAGATGGACTCAATCTTTTAGGTCCTTCGCTGACCTAACATGCAAAGATTGGTATACTTCTCATTCATTCTCTTTTTTGTCCTGGAATAAGGAGTGCTTAAAATCTGTCGCTTTATGCTGTTGTGCATTTGAGTTTGAATACAGGGCTATTTGCTTCTTCAGAATGCAGGATATGTGAGAGAAACTGCTCTGTGGATTGTTAGAAGAAATTCATATAGATATGAGGCCATTTTCATAAACTTCCTCAGAGGCACAATTCTATGCCTCATGCCCTCATAACTCTAGAGGAGCTTTCCTAGGTGAGCATTTGGTTTTAACCTAGGTTTCTGATTTTTTTCTCTTTCCTATTTCTTAAAAGCCATTTCTTTCACATGTCAGAAACTAATAAATGTCCATTTTGATATTTCCTGTCTCCCTTCTGGTGTCTACATGTCCCATTTCCTCGTTCTGTTCTATGCTTTCTTTTTTCCTTTGTCATCTTTTTATCATATAAGCCATTTACTAAGTAATTTATCATGTATATTGTTTGGTATCCCTTCCTCATTGGAATGCAAACTCTACTCATTTTTTTAACCTATTTTGTTCATCGATGTATCCTAAGCAGGTGGAACAGTGCCTGTTACATTCAAGGCACTCAGTAAATACTTGTTGATTGGGTATTAATGCCTATAGTAATGAATACTTGTAGGTTATTTAAATGCTTTTTCAAAGGTTTAGCCTGTATTAACTTTTACTTTAAACAAATGTATGTATTTGTATATCTTTTTCCCTATCAGTATTGTAAATTTCACATCATAATGAAAATTTCATAATCTTTGCTTTTCTTATTTCTTAAGATGTTGTTGTTTAGTTGCTAAGTCGTGTCTGACCCTTCGCAGTGCCTTGGACTGTATAGCCCACCAGGCTCCTCTGTCCATGGAATTTCCCAGGCAAGAATACTGGAGTGGGTTGCCATTTCCCTCTCAAGGAGATCTTCTCAACCTAGAGATCAAACCCACGTCTCCTACATTAGCTCTTTACCACTGAGCTACCAGAGAAGCCCATTTATCTTAAGATATTTATACTTACTTCATGGAAGGTTATAAAATCCTAAAAATAATTCTCAAAGTTCATTTTAGTTATATGTGAATATATGCTAAACTAAAGGACAAGAGCATGGATATTGAAAATCAAGCAAGGAATGGAAAAAGATCATATCTAGAAAAACTGTTGTCTTACCTGTTTGATTATTTTAATTTATTTGTCACTTTGGCTTTCTCAGAGCCATTGCTAATTGGATTCATTTCTTCTGTTGGAAAACAGGTAGATAATCTCATAGAGTTATAAAGGTTAGTGGTATTAAAAATTGAAGAGTAAGGAGAATTTGCATGTGTTTATGACTGTCTGATTGCCTTAAATGACTGCTCATGGTCAAACTTCTGTACTTTTTTTTCCCCCCCGTTTGGACAGAGGATAAATCAGTCTCAACAAATATTGGGTAAGAATGACATAACAGTATGATGTCTGTGTTTGCATGTGCTGTCTGGTGCCAGGTTAGCTGACTGGAGTGTATGCTCGGGCTCTAGCCTGCTATTCACTCTAATTCCAGTTAGGAGAAATTCCTGGGTATTATAGTAATACCTAGCCTATAAAAGTATAATCAAATAAGTGGTTTGAAGAGAAAAAGGAAACTTTCTTTTGGGGACAGAAAGTCACCCAGGGCCTTCTAATACCGAGCAGTAGTCACAGTGGTCCATTCCAAAGTAATGTCGATTACCTGAGGTAGAAAACGTTCAGAAAACCAGAAGTAATTAAAAAAAAAAAAAAAGCATCTAGCTCCCAAGACCACAGCAATTACTTAACCACAGTATCCAGAATAATTTAACCACATTAGAGTTTGTAGCCAGTGGTAAGTACTGAAAGCAACTCAGCATCCAAAAAGACGCACACACGGCAGTAAAGAAATGTCTCTTTGTCCTTTTAGGTTTGGTTCCTGGATCTTTATGAGCAGATCTGCCTGTGGGCCTGGTGTTCTTCTGGACTGCTCTAGCAGGCTCTCTGTCACAGATTTTTACTAAACTTACCTCCTTGGCTTCTTTTTCAGACCCTCCTCCCAACCCCCAGCTTTACTGAAGTATAATTGACAAAATTGTAAGCTAAAGTGTCCAGTGTAATGCCTTGACAGACATACAAATTGGGAAAGGATCTCTTTAATCGAAGAATCTCTTTAATTAGAACTTACTCAGTCCTGTTCTTAATCAGGGCTTGAAAATTTGAAAACAAGTATTTTAGACTCAAAAGCTGACCCTGTCAAATATACTAAAAGTGAATAATATAAAACTCTGTGATACTTTCCCTTAATATAGGCACTCCTTTGTTTTGTTTTTATTCTCTTTTAAGGGGGCAGTGGAATGCTTCTTGGAAATTATTTCCACTTATAGGACAAGAATAAATTGTAGCTTTATTGCTCTTCCTCCAATTATTTTTATTTGTTTATTTCATTCTGTTACCCATTCAAATTTTTTTCTTCTTTTCTTAATTTCATGATTTTTGCCCAGTTTACTCAGTTTAGTAAGATTTAACTTTCTTACAAGAGTTATAAAAGTGATTTTCTTAAAATATAATTTTCTTTCAATTCTTAAAGATAGAAGTTTGAAGGATTTAAGGCTTATAGTCCAAAGTAAATATCTGAAAACGAATCTTAAAAATCATTGAATCCAGTCCCCTCCTTTCATTGTTGAGGAACCGAGGTCCCCAGAAATGTTACTTGCCCGAGGTTACAGTACTTCTTAGCCACAGAGTAGGAACCAGAACCAGGTCATCTAACTTTCAGTCTAATTTCTTTTCATCATAACTGATTGCCTCTTCTTTGTAGCTGATGACCAGGATGTAGTGGGACTTTTAGCTGCATTATTATAATCTTCCTAATTGGGTACTGGCCATATGAATTGTATCTGTTTTTTCTCGGCTCACATCTCTGGCCCCTCATTCAGCTGGGTGCTGTTTCTTCTTTGAGTGGAGGCAGTGACTACAGTGACATTCATCTGGGTCTCTACTCCTCCCCCACTGACTACATGAACTTAGTCTTCAACTCCACAACATGGAAAAACTTAATCTCCAAATGAGGGGGTAAATTCCCCACATGCTTTTTTTGGGACTCTAAAACTAAAATAATAAGATAATTGTTTGAAAGTAAATAGTATGCAAACTCTATGTATTATTCATTCATTGCCTTAAAAAATAAAATTTTCTGGCTTTTAGTATTAATTAAGCTGATTTATTTGGTAGAAAATAATTTGCAAAATCCCTGTCTCAGGCAAACTGGAAGTGTTGGTAAAGCTAATAATTTATATGTTTTTTTTAAACTTTTCGTTTTGTATTGAGGTATAGCCGATTGTGGTAGTTTCAAGTGAACAGCAGAGGGACTCAGCCATACGCATCCATGTATCCAGTCTCCCCACCCCTCCCCCTCCTATCCAGGCTGCCACGTAACAGTGAGGAGAGTTCCCTGTGCTATACAGTACGTCTTTGTTGGTTATCCATTTTAAATATAGCAATGTGTACATGTCCATCCCAGACTCCCTATCTCTTACCCTCATACTTCATATCAGCAACCATAAGTTCATTCTCTATTTATATCTGTTTTTAATCAGAGCAAATTTTTTTTCTCATTTTAATAAATAAAATAATTGTTGTTGTTTAGTTGCTAAGTTTTTACTGACTCCTTTGCAATCCCATGGACTGTAGTCTGCCAGGCTCCTCTCTCAGTGGAATTTGCCAGGCAAGAATTCTGGAGTGCGTTGCCATTTTCTTCTCCAGGGGATCTTTCTGACCCAGAAACTGAAGCCATGTCTCTTGCGTCTCCTGCATTGGCAGGTAGATTCTTTACCACTGGGCCACAAGAGAAGCCCAAATAAAATGATACTTACTTAAAAAATACTGTTTGATCCATTTTTACCTCTTTGAAATCTCTCTTTTGTGTTTGTGTTATGCTGTGTCATTGTACTAATATTACATGTATATTTGTGTGACTTAAAAAGGATAAATATACGCATTGTACATGCTTGCTGAAAAAGTTTGTTTTTCTTACAGTTACAGCTGTTAAATGAATTTGGTGTTAATGCTCCACATCATACATTGTTAATGAATTAATTATAACTTAAAACAATAATTAAGCACCACTAGATAGCTATTAGCATGACAGAAGTCCAAAACATCAAATACGAGACAGGATTTGGAGCAACAAGAACTCGTATTCATTGCTGATAGGAATGCAAAGTGGTACAGACACTTTGGAAGACACCTTGGCAGTTTCTTGCAAAACTAAACATGCTCTGATCATATGGTCCAATAAACACGCTCTTTGTTACTTACCCAAAGACCTTGAAAACCTTATACCAACACAAAACTTGAACGAATGTTTATAGCAGTTTTATTCAGAATTGCTAAAACTTGGAAGCTGCTAAGATGTCCTTTAGTAGATAAGTGTATAAACAAATCATGCTATATCCAAACAGTGAAATGTTATTTACTAATAAATGAAGAGTTATCAGGCCATGAAGGCATGAAGGAATGTTAAATTCATAATGCTACATGAAAGAAGCCAATCTGAGGGATCACATACTCTGTGTTTGCAACTATATGACATTTTGGAAAAGACAAAACTACGGAGACAGTGAAAAGATCAGTTATTGCTAGGGATTACAGAAGAAAAGGGATGAATAGGCCAACCCCAGTGGCTTCATAGTGAAACCATTTGTATGATAGTGTAATAGTGCATACATATCATTATACATCTGTCAAAACTAATAGAGAATCTCACGCAGAGTTACCCCTAAGGTAAACTGTAGACTCAAGCTAATAACAACTTATCAGTCAGTACTGGCTCACTAATACAAAATGCAAATAACAGGGGAAACTGGATGCAGGGAGAGATGGGGGGATAAAAGAAAACTCTCTGTAGTTTCCAGTTTGTTTTTCTTTAGCTGCTCTAAAAGCTGAAGTCTGCTATAATTATTTTAAAAAACAGAATTTAGAGTTGATTAGTTTTCAGCAGTTGGTAATAAGTGGATGTTAGGAGAATGGGTCTGTAGATAGATACATCATCAGATGTATCCATTTGCATAGGATCTGGAAGTTAGCCCAAGATTATGATACATAATAATGTATTAGAAATTTCAGACACATTGAGAGTGTATCACCAATACACTTGGGAAAATGTTGGCATAAGTTACTAATCAAAGATGTCCAATAGGGGTTAACATAGAGTAAGATAGCAAATATCTGGCATCTTCCTTCCTTTTAAAAAAACACATAATTTTTTTTAAACTGAGTGAAGTAAGCCAGAAAGAAAAACACCAATACAGTATACTAACACATATATATGGAATTTAGGAAGATGGCAATGACGACCCTGTATGCAAGACAGGGAAAGAGACACAGATGTGTATAACGGACTTTTGGACTCAGAGGGAGAGGGAGAGGGTGGGATGATTTGGGAGAATGACATTCTAACATGTATACTATCATGTGAATTGAATCGCCAGTCTATGTCTGACGCAGGATGCAGCATGCTTGGGGCTGGTGCATGGGGATGACCCAGAAAGATGTTATGGGGAGGGAGGTGGGAGGGGGGTTCATAAAAAAAAAAAAAAAATTTCCCATATAACTTATTTTTTAAAAGTCTATCCCACACTATGTTGGAAACCATGGATGAAAAATATAAGATATAATGTCCAAAAAAATAAAAAATAAAAAATAAACTGAGGTTAGAAACTACCGAAATAAGATTTCATTGTGTTTTTGGAAACACATAGTGACTGGAGTAATATTCGGTGTCTATTTTTAAAACTTTGTTTTCTGTATTTTGGAGATGTTTCTGTAACTAGTTCTTACTCTGTTTTACTCGGCACTGTCTAATAATAGTTGTTGTTTTTTTTTTTTTTACTTTAATAGATGTCTATATAAAGAATATCTCCCATTTTAGACTGTGTTAGGGTTACACATGACACACAAAAGTACTGAAAGGCTTAGTGGTAAGTTCTGCAGACTTTTTTGGAAAGGTGTCCCGTGGTTTTGTTCAGCATATGCCCTCCTCTGTCTAAGTGTACAGAATAAGAAGTATACATTCACCTCATGGATAGTCATGCTTCTTTCATACTTTCATTATGCAGTGGGAATTACAGAATCTGCTGCCCAAGTTCAGCTGCCCACTGAGACACTGTATTCTGGGATTGAATAAAAACCAGACCTGTTTGGGTGAGAAGGCAAGCCACTGTCTTGCTTGTTGTGACCATAGTTATTAAAGTTACATGAAAACTAAAATAGAAGCTTGTGTGTTACAGCAGTGAAGTTGCTGTAGAAGACCAAGGGAGAGACAACTTTTTCAGGAAAGTTTCCTGAAAGACCCTTAGTGGAAGCTTCACCAGCAATACTGGTGGTGTTATAGGCATCTAGGCAGTATGTGAAGAAATTGAGCATCAGACCCTTTTGCTTGGGAATAGTCCCAAGACAAGTCAGTCAAGGCATCAGTGAGTAGTACGATATAATGGGGGTAGAAAATAAAAAGATTTGTGTAAGTTTACCAGTTACTTTGATTCTGTCTTTAAGTGATTGAAAAATATTATATGTACTGTGCAAAAAGAGGTGACTATGGCTAGGTACCGGAGAAGGCAATGGCAACCCACTCCAGTACTCTTGCCTGGAAAATCCCATTAACGGGGAGCCTGGTAGGCTGCAGTCCATGGGGTTGTGAAGAGTCAGACATGACTGAAGTGACTTAGCATCAGCAGCAGCATGGCTAGGTACAATGGCTTTCATTTCTGTCTTACAAAAACCATTAGGACAATATCTAGCTTTCTATTTGTGGGGAAAAGAAGTGGGCAGAAGTAATATGAGAAAACATGTAAATTAAAGCTGGAGAACTAACAACCCTGAAAATTAAAATAATATATTCATCAAAGTCGCATCCCTAGTTATATCTTTGGCTGATTTTAGATACTTCACATGTTTATACTAGTGATGATCATTTTTAGAAGAAAAGTTTATAAAACCATGAGATAAAACTTGGTAATTATTTACACATTTTAATAATATAAAAAGTAGTTTAAAAATATTCTTTTTACTAGAGATGTGAATTGAATTCATCATTTTATCTTTGAGTTAATTATTTCCTTTTGATAGTTCAGTTCAGTTGCTCAGTCATGTCCGGCTCTTTGCAACCCCATGATGCAGTGTGCCAGGCTTCCCTGTCCATCACCAACTCTTGGAGTTTACCCAAACTCCTGTCCATCGAGTCCATCCAGCCATCCCCTGTCATCCCCTTCTCCTCCTACTTTCAGTCTTTCCCAGCATCAGAGTTTATCCAGTGAGTCAGTCCTTCGCATCAGGTGGCCAAAATATTGGAGTTTCAGCTCCAGCATCAGTCCTTCCAATGAATATTCAGGACTGATTTCCTTTAGGATGGACTTGTTGGATCTCCTTGCAGTCCAAGGGACTCTCAAGAGTCTTTTCCAACACCACAGTTCAAAAGCATCAATTCTTTGGTGCTCAGCTTTCTTTATAGTCCAGCTGTCATATCCATACATGACTACTGGAAAAACCGTAGCCTTGACTAGACGGACCTTTTTTGGCAAAATAATGTCTCTGCTTTTTAATAAACTATCTAGTTTGGTCATAGCTTTTCTTGAAAGGAGCAAGTGTCTTTTAATTTCATGGCTGTGGTCACCATCTGCAGTGATTTTGGAGCCCAAGAGAATAAAGTCTGTCACTGTTTTCATTGTTTCCCCATCTATTTGCCACGAGTGATGGAACAGGATGTCATGATCTTAGTTTTCTAAATGTTGAGTTTTAGGCCAACTTTTTCACTCTCCTCTTTCACTTTCATCAAGAGGCTCTTTAGTTTGTCTTCGTTTTCTGCCATAAGGGTGGTGTCATCTGCATATCTGAGGTTATTGATATTTCTCCCTGCAAACTTGATTCCAGCTTTTGCTTCATCCAGCCTGGCATTTCTTATGATGTTCTCTGCATAGAAGTTAAATAATCAGGGTGACAATATACACCTTTTTTTTTAAATTTTTTTTATTTTTTTTAGTTTTTTATTTTTTAAATTTTAATATCTTTAATTCTTACATGCGTTCCCAAACATGAACCCCCCTCCCACCTCCCTCCCCATAACATCTCTCTGGGTCATCCCCATGCACCAGCCCCAAGCATGCTGCATCCTGCGTCAGACATAGACTGGCGATTCAATTCTTACATGATAGTATACACCTTTGAAATACTCCTTTCCCAATTTGAAACCAGTCTGTTGTTCCATGTCTGGTTCTAACTGTTGCTTCTTGACCTGCATACAGATTTCTCAGGTCAGGTGGTCTAATATTCCCATCTCTAAGAATTTCGCATTGTTTTCTGTGATGCACACAGTCAGAAGTTTTGGCATAGTCAATAAAGCAGAAGCAGACATTTTGATAACTTTGTACTTTTGTGTGAGATTTCAGTTAACTTAAAATAAACAAAGAGAAACTTTGTTTAGGCAGTCCAAACAATTAAATATTGAATATGTCAGTGAACATAAAAGAAGCCTTTTGCCTTTGTGGAGCTTATCCTCTAATGGGGACTTTTCGTGCTCTTTCTCTTCTGTTGGTTTGTTTGTCCTTTTACCAGTAGCACACCATCTTTAATTCCTCTGGCTTTATAGTAAGTCCTGTAGGCTATCTCCTCCCACTTTATACTTCAAAAGTGTCCTGGGACTTCCCTGGTGGTCCAGTGGTTAAGAGTTCACTTTCCAGTGGAGGGGTTGTAGGTTTGATCCCTGGTTGGCGAGCTAAGATTGCACATGCCTCGTGACCAAAAAATCAAAACACATAAAACAAGCAATATTTTAATAAACTCAATAAAGACTTTAAAATAGTCCACAGAAAATAGATATATATATCTCTTGACTATTCTTGTCTCTTGACTCTCTCACAGAAAGTTTAGAGTCAATTTATATATATTTTAATTGTATTTTGTGCTTTTGTGTGCTGTTTCCCTCAGCTTTATTAAGATATGATTGATATATTATGTAGGTTTGAGTCTATGTTGATTTGATACACTTGTTTACTACAAAATGATTACCACCATAGCTTTAGCTCACACCTCCATCACATCACACAATTACTATTTCATTTTTGTGGTAAGAATATTTAAGACTCACTCTCTTTTAACTTTTAAGCATGCAATATAATACTGGGTCACATGTTATATGTTACATTCTAAGAACTTATTCATTTTATAACTGGAAGTTTATACCCTTTAAGGATCATTTCCCTATCTCCCTCGCTCCCAACACTCCATTATTTGCTTCAGTGAGTTCATTCTGCCTTTGTGTTAATTATGCTATGTAGATGCTCTTATAATTGAAAAACTTGCTGTCTTGTATTTATTGAAATAATTTGTCTCCCCATTATTTTGAGTTTTCTTTGTAGATATTCAGATTATATGAATAAAAACAATTTAGTTTTTTCTTTGCAGTGCTCATATAGTTTAAATTTTTTCTTGCCTTATGTTGTAATTGTAATCTTAGTATTATATAGACTAAAAGTGGTAATAGTGGGAATCCTTATGTTGGTATGAATTTCAGAATGTTTGAATGCTTCTGAGTATGTTATTTCCTATCTGGTTTTTGGTAGATTCTCTTCATCAGATTGAGAAAATTCTTTTTATTCCTCATTTGTTAAAATCTTTATCATAAAGAATTGTTTAGTGATTTTCCCACGTTTATTGAGATGATCATTTAGATTTTGTTTTCAGATTTTATATAGTTAATTGTATTAAAAAATTTATGGTTTACTCTTGTTTTCCTGACAACCAAAAGAAGTCTGCTCAACAAAGCAATCCTTCAGAATTGAAGGAGAGATGAAGAATTTCCAGGGAAGTAAAAGTTGAAGGAGTTCATAACCACTAAACTAGCCTATAAGAAATGTCAAAGCAACTTCATTGATACTAAACGAAAGGATACTAGTTAGTAGTAGTAAAATATATAAAAGTACAAATTCTACTGGTTAAATTCAGAATACACAAATGTTTTAATGGTGGGTAAATCAGTTATACATCTAGTATGAAGGTTATAAGACCAAAGTAGTAGAAATAATAACTACAGTAATTTGTTAATGATACACAAACTAAAAAAATGTACACTGTGAAACCAAAAACATAAAATGTGATGAAAGCGTGAAAGTGTTAGTCACTAAGTTGTGTCCCACTCTTTGCGACCTCATGGACTGTAGCCTGCCATGCTCCTCTATCCATGAAGTTCTCCAGGCAAGAATACTGGAGTGGGTAGTTATTCCCTCCTCCAGGGGATCTTCCCGACCTAGGGATCTAATGAACCTGAGTCTCCTACATTGCAGGCAGATTACCATCTAAGCCACTGGGGAAGCCCCAGAATGTGATGAGGGGAGGCTAAAACTACAGTATGAAGACCTGAGAAACAGTAGAACTGATGGTGTCCCAGTGTGTTCAAAGGCAGTCAAAGACCAGTGTCTCAGCTTGAAGGCAGACAGAGAAGTTGAGTTCTTTGTTACTCCTCTCCTGTTGTATTCAGTCCTTAACAGAGTGGATGATGCCTGCCCACATTGGAGACGCCGTCTGCCTTACTCAGTTTAGTGACTCATATGTTAATTAACCTCATGCATAAATAACTGCAAATACATATCAAACTAATGTTAACCAAATATCTGGGCACTTAATGGTCCAGTTAAACTGAAACGTAAAATTAACCATCACCCATATCAACTTGGCACCCATATCTCCTTAAAATATACTTAGTCTCCAAATAAAGATAATAACAGGGTCACAATTGTGCCTAAGATGATACAGTTTCCAGCACACAGTTGAAATTGCACTAACCCCTTTCCTAGAAGATGAGGTTAAGTCCATGAGTGACATTAATACTTCTCCTTAATATTCCTAGCTTAAATACTATGATATAAATACTGTAAGTCCAACACATTTTATGTTACATGATGAGGGAGTAAGAGAGGGAAGGAAACAAGATATTTCCCTAACAACCACACAAAGAATTATTCACACACAAAAAAGTATTCATAACAAAATGATCGTTACAATGCCCTTTATGTAACTGGTTAGACGATTCTAGCTTGCATTAATGACTACCTTCTCCCACTTCCTATTCCGTATTCCCCTGCCTTTAGCAAGCACCTCAGCTAGCTGTGGTTCTTTAACTGGTGGAGACCCAAACCGTCATTCTTGAAGGATCTGAGGTATTAGTAGTCCTTCCAGGATTGGGTTGTAGTTTTCCATTGACATTAATCACAGGGCATGGAAATTCTATGAGACATCCTGAATGATCTCCTGTATTCCAGACATACTCTTTCTTACCTCCACTGTGGAGTACCAGTCAAGTTTCCACTGGGGAGTCAGTATCGCTCACCCCTGCCAACCCAGTAACTCCTTCTTTGCCTGTTGATTCAGAAGCATGTGGAACCCAGGGTGACTCAGCTGCAGTCTTAAGTTTCATTCAATGGAATAATTGTTGTGTCAATGGAATAAATGTGAAAGCATTCCTCCCTCTGGAATTAAGACCTCTAGGCTAGCAACTCATAAGACCATGGGAACAGGAAGCAACAATTTTGCTAGTGGGTCTTTAGAAGTAATGATGAGTGGTGCCTCTCTCTACCACCCCTTAATTCCTAGACCTGTGAATTCTGTGTGTGGGAGAAACCGCACCATATATTGGATGCTGATTCATAGGCTGTATAGTCTTCTGGAAAACCTTACCTCTGCTCTACAAGGTATTACCACCTTACTGGCACTGTCGCTCAGCCTTCAAAAGGCCATTTCATCATTCTGTCAGACCAGCTATTTCATAATGGTAGGGAACATGTTAAGTGTGTGTGTGTGTGTGTATGCATGCGCGTGCGTTCAGACATGTCTGACTCTTAGAGACCCCATGGAGTGTAACTCCCCAGGCTCCTCTGCCCATGGAATTTTCCAGGCAATAATACTGGGATAGGTTGCCGTTTCCTACTCCAGGGGATCTTCCTGACTCAGGTATCGATCCTGCATCTCTTAACATCAGCAGGCAGGTTCTTTACCAACTGTACCACTTGAGAAGCCCTTATGTTAAGAATAGTGAGTTCCATTTAACCTGCAATATCTTCCTGTATGCTTTGAATCATCTCTAGATTACTTATAATACCTAGTACAAAGTAGATGTTATGTAAATAATTGTAAATACAATGTCAGTGATATGTGAATAGTTGCCAATACATGGCAAAATCAAGCTTTGCTATTTGGAACTTTCTGGATTTTTTTTTTTAATTCAAGTATTTTTGTTTCATGGTTAGTTGATCTGAGGACGCAGAATGTGAAGATATGAAGGGCCAACTGTATTAGTTGTTTGAGTATGGTAACATAATTTTCTGGTTACCAATATAATAAATTGGTTGTTAAAATTTTGCATTTTGAAATAGTAAACGCCCTCAAAGATGCCCACACGAATCAACAAATAGCGCTGATGACACTGTTCTTTTCTCTGGAAGTTTCAGCTTATGTAGGAAAGATGTAATTCTTTGTCATAGAAAATTATGAACCTACTCTGTCATTTGAGAGAACAGTTTGTACTTTATTAAGCAGACTATTATCATTGATATTTTTCACTTTTGCCTTTTGTAGTTTTACAGTTCTTAATGATGGCATATTGATTTTCTTTGCAGGTTTTCTTTAGGTGATGCTCGGAGGCCTCTTCATGAAACAGCAGTTTTGGTAGAAGATGTAGTGCACACTCAGTTAATTAACCTGGTAAGAGCATGTAGTCTTATTTGGTAGCTCTGCTCTGTGTTCTAATGTCTTTTTTTAAACGTCTTTTTAAAAAACATTTAACATTTCAAATTCTTTCGTCATCTCTACTGAAATATAATTTTCCTGTAACAAAATTTCACCAGTGCATGATTCAGTGAGTTTTGTCGACTGAGTCTTGTCATGTGACTAGCAGTGCAGTCATTATATAGAAATATTTCCATCATCCAAAAACATTCCTTTGTACCACTGTGTCATCAGTCTTTTCTCCCACTCCTGATAACGCTGGTCTGTTTTTAAATCATTATATCAGTGTAGTTTTTTTAGAACTTAAAAATGATCTTTTGCCCTGTATTTGAGATGTATGAAGAATTGCACAAATAGTACAGGTAATTCTCAGGTAGCATTCAGCTTCCTCTGTTAACATCTTGCATAACTGTACTACAGTTATCAAAACCAGGAGTAGCATTGCTATCATACTCTAATAAAATTACCAAGCTTACTTAAGTTTCATCAGTTTTCCCATTAATGTCCCTTTTCTGTTCCAGGATCCAGTCCAGGGTAACTCACTGCAGAGATCTGTCAGGTCTTCGTGGTCTTCTGCCTGCGATCAGTCTTTTCTTAGAGTGTTTCATGACGTATAGATTTTTGAAAATTACAAGACAGTTATTTTGTAGAATGCTCTTCTTTGTCAGCTGGTCTGATACTTTCTTATGGTTGGAATGCGGCTGCGCCTTTTGGTGGTAACACCACAGAAGTGATGGGCTTCTCTGTGTGTCATGCCAGTGGATTCATGTTGTTGATGTTTATTACAGTTTTAACCTGGATAACTTGGATAAGGTGATATGTGCTGAGTTTTTCCACTATGATGAGGTTACTTTTTTTCCCCCCTTTTTTTGTTAATAAGTATCTTGTGGGAGATATTTTGTGACTATGCAAATATTCTTTCTCTGAAAAAAAATTGCTTATTTAACATTCATCAGTGGGTATACTTTTCTTTTCCTTCTTTCCTTTTATCTTTTAAAGTTGCAGTTCTGAAAGGAATAGCTATCCTTTATCACCATTACATATAAATGTTTAAGGTACATATGTATGGACTAATGTATATTTAAGTTTTACTCTTATAATCATTATGTAATATTTTAATTTATGTTTATTGCTCAGTTCTTATTCCAGCATTGGCCATTAGAAATGATTTCACGTCCTCTCCTCATTTTCCTATCAAGTCTTCCGGTCCTGTATCTCGTAAATGTTAGGCATGTCAGTCCTTTGCTTGGGGCATATGCTACAGGTATATTCTTCTGCTGTGCAGTTTTCTTTTGACTTTGTTTTTATGACAAAAAAACATAAAACATGTTTTTTGGGGGGCATACAAGTATTTTTATTTTAATGTAGTCAAACGCATCAATCTTTTATTTCCTTTGTATTTTGAATTATAGTTAGTAACATCTTTCTTTTGCTGAGTTTTTAGAGAAATTTCATCCATACTGTCTTTTAGTACCTGTGTGGTTTCATGTTTAACATTTAGTTTCCTAACCATCATTTATTAGAAAGCACCTACTTTCATGATTTGAAATGCCTCTGTCTTTATTAAATTAGCATATATATTGGGATCTATTTCTGATTTCATGTTCTGTGTGTTGAAGTGTTAGTTGCTCAGTCATGCCCGACTCTTTGCGACCCCATTGACTGCAGCCCACCAGGCGTCTCTGTCTATGGGATTCTCCAGGCAAGAATACTGGAGTGGATTGCCATTTCCTTTTCCAGGGGATCTTCCCTACCCAGGAATCGAACCCAGATCTTATGCATTGCAGGCAGATTCTTTACCAGCTGAGCTATACCAGTGGTTTATTTGTCTATGCATGTGCTAATATAACATTTTTAATTGTAGAAATTTTGTGATATATCTTAAAGATTCTCATGACTAGATACCCCTTTTAATGTTATCTCAGTATATTCTTGATTATTCTTATATGTTTATTTTTCCATATGAACTTTAGTTTTAAAACTTCTAGCTCTGTAAAATAGCTTGTTGGTATTTTTATAGAGATTGTGTGAACTTTTAAATCAAGTTAAAGAGAACTGTATCTTAATGTTGAATCATTTTAAGGAAAGGGAATGTCTACATTTTGCCAAGACTATTTTTGTGTCTTTCATGAGTGTTTTGATCTTTTTCATCTATAGGCTTCATGTATTTCTTACTAGATATATTCCTAAGTCTTTAATCTTCTTATTTGCTATTGGAAATAGGCTTTATCTATAATTACATAATGGCTGAAAGCATCTGGAATTACTGAAATATATAAATCTGTAGTCTTAAGAAGCTGAGCAAACTCCAAAAAAGGATAAGCCCAAAGAAATGTATGTTCAAACTGCTGACTGTGAGAGACATAAATCTTAAAAGCACCCAGATTTATTACTATAGGGGAACAATGATTTGAAGGACCAGAGAATTTTTATGAAAATACAAAGACTAGGAGGAAATAGCACAACAGATTTAAAGTACTGGATTCCATATTCTCCACATCCTCACCAGCACTTGTTATTTCATATCTTTTTCATAATAGCCCTACCCAGGTATTGACATAAAGCAGACACATCGCTCAATGGAACAGAATTAGAGTCCAAATATTCTACATGAACATAGTCAATTAATGCACAAGAAAAAGTAAACAAAATTGGAGTTTTTGTTTGTTTTCTTTGGGGCTTCTCTGGTGGCTCAGTGGTAAAGAATCTGCCTTCAGTACAGGAGACATACAGCAGCCTCGAGTTTGATCCCTGGGTCAGGAAGATCCCCTGGAGAAGGAAATGGCAACCCACTCCAGTGTTCTTGCCTGGAAAATCTCATGGACAGAGGAGCCTGGTGGCCTACAGTCCATGGGGTTGCAAGAGTTGGGCACGACTTGGTGATGAAAACAAACTAACAAAAAGCCAAAATTGGAGAACTGCATGCAAAAGAGTGAAATTGGGTATTCTTTTACACTATACATAAAAGTTAGCTCAAAATGGATTAAAGAGTCTAATGAAACCATGAAATGCCCAGAAGAGAACAGACCAGTACCTTGACATCGGTCCTGGTGATGATCTTTTAAATCTGACAGCAAAAACAAAAGCAAAAATAAAGGTAAGTGGGACTACATCAAACTAAAAAGCTTGTGCACAGGAAAGGAAACTCTCAATAAAATGAAAAGATAACCTACTAAATGGGAGAAACTATTTGCAAATCATATATCTGATAAAGGACTGATATTCAAAAAATACAAAGAAATTATGTAAGTCAGTGGCAAAAAAATAAACAATCTGATTGATAAAATGGGAAGAAATCTAAATAGATATTTTTCCAAAGAAGACATCAAAATGGCCAACATATACCTGAAAAGATACTCACCATTATTAACCATCAGGGCAATGCAAATCTAAACCAATGACATTTCACCTTATACCTGTTAGAATGGCTGTTGTCAAAAAAGACTATAAACAACAAATGTTGATAAGGAGGTGGAGAAAAGGGAAGCCTTGTGCATTGTTAGTGGGACTGTAAATTGGTGCAGCCACTATGGAAAACAGTATAGAGGTTACTCAGAAAATTTAAAACAGAAATACCATAATCATCCAGCAATTCCAGTCCTGAGTATTTATCCAAAGAAATGAAAACACTAACTCAAAAAGACATGTGCACATCCAGGTTTATTTGTAGTAGCCAGGATATGGAAACAAGGTGTGTATTCATAGGTGGATGAATGGGTAAAGAAATTGTGGTGTAGCTACACAATGGAATATTATTGAGCCACAAAAAATAATGAAATCTTGCCATTTGCAGTACTGTGAATGGACCTCATGATTATTATGCTAAGTGAAATAAGGCAGGCATAGAAAGACGAGTACCATAAGAGCTCTCTTCCAACTGGAATCCAAAATAAAAATAAATCAAGCTCGTAGATACAGAGAAACAGATTGGTGGCTGACAGTGTCAGGGAGTGGAATGGAATGAACAGTTTTTGTTTTAGTTTAAATAAACTGATGTTTTTTATTTTAAAAATAAACTAATTTTTAAAACATTATCATAACTGATAATGGTAGTATTCACACAGATACAAGTTTGCACAACTCTAGTCTAGAGTTCTTCATGCTCTTGTATATACTCATCTCTATAAAAAACATACTTTAAATCTTTCATAGGAGTCAACACATATTTATTAAACTTAACTGAGGAAAGTAAGCATCAAGATAGAGGTAATAAGCTCTTGAGCTGTACAAAGATATAGCGTAGAATCTTTACAGATTTCACTTGCAGTATATTAAGATACAAATTTACTTGCCAACATTTTAAAATTAGATCACCTTTATACAAAAACTTAGGATTTCTGGCTTCATTTGAAACATTAAAATTGGAATGGTTGACAACATAGGTATGAATTTTGAAATGGAAATCTGAGCTAAGGAGCCACTTCTACCTGTAGTCTTTTCACAGACTGCTTTTTAACCAGTAAAAACCAGAGAATACTTAACCAGAAAAGTATTCAGCATTGATGAAGTTATATAGCATATTGTTGCCATATTTCCCATCTCCAGTTTCAGTCTTTAATTTTGGAAGAAAATGATGTTTTCTAAAGGAATTTTAAAAAACCTGTGAGAAAAGTATTATATACATCTCTGATGTTCATAGACAAAAATAATAAAGAAGTTTTTTATGTCATATGCTATTTTTCTCCTATGACTTAGCGCTGTTAATGCAAGAGTGATCTATCAAATGCTTTGATAGTGTACTGTCAAAGGTAATATATAATATAGAAGAAACCAGAAGAAACTTGTTCTCCTTTCCTGAAGCCCCTTACTTAATACCTTAATCTGAAACTTTCAGTTCAGCTGAGTTGCTTAGTCCTGTCTGACTCTTTGTGTCCCCATGGACTGCAGCATACCAGGCTTCCCTGTCCATCACCAACTCCTGGAGCCTACTCAAACTCATGTCCATTGAGTCAGTGATGCCATCCAACCATCTCATCCTCTGTCGTCCCCTTTTCCTCCTGCCTTCAATCTTTCCCACCATCAAGGTCTTTTCCAATGAGTTGGTTCTGTAAATTAGGTGGCCAGAATATTGGAGTTTCAGCTTCAGCATCAGTCATTCTAGTGAATATTTAGGATTGACTGGTTGGATCTCCTTGCAGTCCAAGGGATTCTCAACACCAGAGTTCAAAAGCATCAATTCTTTGGTGCTCAGTTTTCATTATAGTTCATCTGTCACATCCAGACATGACTACTGGAAAAATCATAGCTTTGCCTAGATGGACCTTTGTTGGCAAAGTAATGTCTCTGCTTTTTAATATGCTGCCTAGATTGGTCATAACTTTTCTTCCAACATGCAAGCGACTTTTAATTTCATGGCTACAATCACGGTCTGCAGTGATTTTGGAGCCCCCCCAAAATAAAGTCTGTCACTGTCTCCATTATTTCCCCATCTATTTACCATGAAGTGATGGGACCAGATGCCATGATCTTAGTTTTCTGAATGTTGAGTTTTAATCCAACTTTTTCACTCTCCTCTTTCACTTTTATCAAGAGGCTCTTTAGTTCTTCTTTGCTTTCTGCCATAAGGGTGTTGTCATCTGCATATCTGAGGTCATATTTCTCCCTGCAAACTTGATTCCAGTTTGTGCTTCATCCAGCCTGGCATTTGACATGATGCACTCTGCATAGAAGTTAAATAAGCAGGGTGACAATATACACCCTTAACACGCTCCTTTCCCAATTTGGAACCAGTCTGTTGTCCATGTCCAGTTCTAACTGTTACTTCTTGACCTGCCTACAGATTTCTCAGGAGGCAGGTCAGGTGGTCTGGTATTCCCATCTCTTTAAGAATTTTCCACAGTTTGTTGTCATCCACATAGTCAAAGGCTTTGGCATAGTCAGTAAAGCAGAAATAGATGTTTTTCTGGAACTCTCTTGCTTTTTTGATGATCCAGTGGATGTTGGCACTTTGATCTCTGGTTCCTCTGCCTTTCTAAATCTAGCTTGAACATCTGGAAGTTCATGGTTCACATACTGTCGAAGCCTAGGTTGGAGAATTTTGAGCATTACTTTGCTAGCATGTGAGATAAGTGCAATTGTGTGGTAGTTTGAACATTCTTTGGCATTGCCTTTCTTTGGGATTGGAATGAAAGCTAACCTTTTCCAGTCCTGTGGCCACTGCTGAGTTTTCCAGATTAGCCGGCATATTGAGTACAGCACTTTGACAGCATCATCCTTTAGGATTTGAAATAGGTCAACTGGAATTCCATCATGTCCAGTACTGCTGCTGCTGCTAAGTCGCTTCAGTTGTGTCCAACTCTGTGCGACCCCATAGACAACAGCCCATCAGGCTCCCCCATCTGTGGAATTCTCCAGGCAAGAACACTGGAGTGGGTTGCCATTTCCTTCTCCAATGCATAAAAGTGAAAAGTGAAAGTGAAGTTGCTGAGTCGTGTCTGACTCTTAGCAACCCCATGGACTGCAGCCTACCAGGCTCCTCTGTCCATGCGTTTCTCCAGGCAAGAGTACTGGAGTGGGGTGCCATTACCTTCTCTGATCACCTCCACTAGCTTTGTTTGTAGTGATGCTTCCTAAGGCCCACTTGACTTTGCATTCCAGGACTTCTGGCTATAGGTGAGTGATCACATCATCATGGTTATCTGGGTTACAAAGATCTTTTTTGTATAGTTCTTCTGTATATTCTTGCCACTCTTCTTAATGTCTTCTGGTTTTGTTAGGTCCATACCATTTCTGTCCTTTATTGTGCTCATCTTTGCATGAAGTGTTCCTTTAGTATCTCTAATTTTATTGAAGAGATCTCTAGTCTTTCCCATTCTGTTGTTTTCCTCTGTTTGCATTGATCGCTGAGGAAGGCTTTCTTATCTCTCCTTGCTATTCTTTGGACTTCTGCGTTCAAATGGGTATATCTTTCCTTTTCTCCTTTGCCTTTAACTTCTCTTCTTTTCTCAGCTATTTGTAAGGCCTCATCAGACAACCGTTTTGCCTTTTTGCATCTTTTTCTTGGGGATGGTCTTGATCACTGCCTCCGTCACAGACCTCTGTCCATAGTTCTTCAGGCACTCTATCAGATCTAATCCCTTGAATCTATTTGTCACTTCCATGGTATAATCGTAAGGGATTTGATTTAGGTCATACCTGAAACTTAAAGGGGAAGAAAATCCAAAACATACAGTTTAAAATCTGTATAAAACTTCTGACTGTGTTAGAGAGCATGTTAGATTATTAAAGCCACAGGATTTTTCTCTATTAATTTTTATTGGAATAGAATGGCACAGTCATAAAGAACCCGCCTCCCAATGCAGGAGATTCAAGAGGGTGTGGGTTTGATCCCTGGGTCTGGAAGCTCCTCTGGAATAGGAAATAGCAACCCCCTCCAGTATTCTTGTCTGGAAAATCACATTGACAGAGGAGCCTGGCAGGCTACAGCCCATGGATCTCAAAGAGTCAGACACGACTGATCACGCGTGCGCACACACAGAAACACACAGTTGCTTTACAGTGTTTTGTTAGTTTCTTGCTGTACAGTGAATCAGTCACACGTATCCATACGTCCGCTCTTCGTTAGATTTCCTCCTGGTTTAGGTCACCGCAGAGAGCACAGCTCCCTGTGCTGTGCAGTAGGTTCTCAGTTAGTTATAGATTTTACACATGTGTGCTTAGTCACTCAGTGATGCTAGTAATTTTAGTATTACTAACTTTCTGTAAGTTAGTCATAGTAAATGGTTACTATTATAATGGATTATGATAAGGTAACAGGGCTGTTTAATATCAGGATTTAGATTAGAAATAAATTGAAAAATTCATTGAAATGTTCTTCTAGATTTTCCAGAAAGATGCAGACATTTTCATATCCTAATCTTCCATCTTCTCCCACTCCACAGGGTCGTCTACACTTCTGTTTGAAGTAGGTAGAGATTTATGCCAACTTGAAATTGTGTGACAGACTTGCTCTTATAATTGCTGTCAATAATAAGATGTTTGCAAGTTCCCAAACTGTCATGATGTCTGATGACTATGTAGCTGCTTTCATTTTTTTTAATTCATTCAAAGTTAAATATCAGGGGGCCCTTTACATTTTATACATAAAATATAACTATCTACCATTCCACTTCAGAATCACATTGGATTTCCACTACTTAATCTACCAGGCAACCAGGAAGTTCTTCAGTCTGTTGTCCTGTGTTTTCACATCAGAACCAGTTTCTCAGGGTTATTCTAAAGGTCTTTAGTTAAGAAAACTAATAGCAAATTTGTGTGTTCAAAGTGATCGCTTACACCTCCCGTCTGTATTAGCATTCACCGAGTCATGCCTTCCTCACTCTGCTTGCTTGTAATGCTTTCTCACTGGACAGTTTATCTTCCTGGTAGATAAACGCAGGGCACTTGTTCAGTTCTCATCACGACTTCTGTGGGGCTGTCACTTATGTCACCTCAGCCATGGTTTATGAGTATGTTTTAAAATAGTAATAACAGTTTCCTGTGCAGAACTTCAATTAGTAGGGTTATCAAAATAGGACAAACTAATATAATTTGTGATTGCATAAAATAAAGGAAGTAGAGGTACCATGGGGACCTAATGAATCACCAAGTGGAAACAGTCTTCTCGCTGACTAAACATGCAGACTTTGTGCTAAGTCAGAGCGTGGAGATGTAGCTCAGCACACTGGAAAACCATCTGTGTTTACATGGATGGGACAGAGAAATTCACAAATACCCTCTGGGAAAAAAAATTCTTGGCTTATTTGTCTGTTTCTACTGTTGAGGAAATGAAGCACTGCTTATTTAGCATAAACATGCTGAAAGCACACCTCTTTTGTGGGATGCACATAACATGTGCACACACACACACAGAGCGGCTCACAATACACAACATGCTGTGTTACGAAAAAGTGATCGACTGCTCCGTTCTCTCTTTTTAAAGAATGTACTGTGGAAAGTTTACTAATTGTTTTGAACATTACTTGTTTCTGATTGTTCTGAATGTTTTCTATTAATGAATCATATTTTCTCTCATGTATTACTACCTCATGCCTTCAGATATAGTATTATATTTCCTCTTTTTAAAAAAATAACATTGCAGTTGACAGATATTTAATAATATATTAAATATAATAAATGACATTTAATAACATTTAATAATAATATTAAATAAAATTATTTAATAATATTGCAGTTGACAGATATTTAATTTTTAATCTGCTACACAAAATGGGCATATTCTCAGTGGACTGCCTATTTAGCTCTACTTTCCCATCAGTTCCCCTGGGTAGTTTGCCACAGCATAACCTAGAGGACCCCCAACAAGGAAAGAATTTCCAGTCCTTTCTCTGCTCTCAACATATCTTCTTCTTCCTCCTGTAGTACATTCATTCTACTTCTTGTTGTTGTTGTTCAGTCGCTCGATTGTGTCGTATTCTTTGCAACTGCATGGACTGCAGCGCACACGGCTTCCCTGTCCTTCATCATCTGGAGCTTGCTCAGATTCAGTCCGTTGAGTCGGTGATGCCATCCAACCATCTCATCCTCTGTCGTCCCCGTCTCCTCCTGCCCTCAATCTTTCCCAGCATCAAGGACTTTTCCAATGAGTCGGCTCTTCTCGTCAGGTGACCAAAGTATTGGAATTTTAGCTGTAGTCCTTTCAATAATAAATCATTCAATAATAATCAGTTCAATAATCAGGGTCAATTTCCTTTAGGAGTGACTGGTTTGATTTCCTTCCTGTCCAAGAGACTCTCAAGAGTCTTCTCTGACACCTCAGTTCAAAAACATAAAGTCTTCAGCTCTCAGCCTTCTTTACTCTCCAGCTCTCACATCCATACATGACTACTGGAAAAACCATAGCTATGAATATTTGGACATTTGTTGGCAAAGTAATATCTCTGCTTTTTAATATGCTATCTATACTTGTCATAGCTTTTTTTCCAAGGACCAAACATCTGTTCATTTCATGGCTGCAGTCGCCACCCATAGTGATTTTTGGAGCCCAAGAAAATAAAGTCTGTCACTGTTTCCATTGTTTCCTCATCTGTTTGCCCTGAAGTGATGGGACCAGGTGCCATGATACTAGTTTTTTGAATGTTGAGTTTTAAGCCAGGTTTTTCACTCTCCTCTTTCAGCTTCATCAAGAGGCTCTTTAGTTCCCCTTGGCTTTCTACTATTAGGGTGGTGTCATCTGCGTATCTGAGGTTGTTGATATTTCTCCCCGTAATCTTGATTCCAGCTTGTGATTCATCTAGCCCAGCATTTTGCATGATGTACTCTGCATATAAGTTAAATAAGCAGGGTCACCATATACAGCCTTGACGTATTCATTCTACTACTAGAATATATTATTCTGCTAATAGTCAATTATTGAATTCAAGGTAAGAGAATCTCAGAATATACACTGTTTACAGTTCCAGTAAGTTTAAAGCACCGTTTCATATTACATGGTTTTCTTAGTGGAGTTATAAAACAGTACCTTGCCTCCTTTCCATGAGTGTCAAGGCTTTTCCTTTAGTGTTCTTCATTTATTTCCTGCTGGTCAGCTAGAATCCTATTATCTAACTCAGGCTAAGATCTGCTTGGCTTCTTGGCTCCTGTGCCAAGTTTGGATTTCTGACCTGTGCTTGAAGTTTCAGTTCTGGCTGAAATTCCTATTAAATGCCTAGTGCATAGTTTCCAAGAATTTCAGATTTACCAAAGACAGGCAGCTCCTTCATAAAATATCCTCTCTCCAGATTGATTTGCATCACTGAATTAAAATAGGTACAGATTTGTGCCAACTAGAAATTGTGTGACTGACTTGATATTTTATGCTGTCAATAATATGCTTTTGATAGTATCCATTTTGAGTGCATTTCAAAAAGAAAACCCATGTTTTTTGATGACTGTATAGCTACTTTTAATTCCCTGTTTACTCACAGTTAAATATCATAAAGGTCTTTTTGTTTTATACATAGAATGTAATTATCTAGCATTCCATTTAAAAGTCATACTAGATTTTCACTATATAAATTTATCAGCCAACTAGTAAATGATGTAGTCTGTTGAAATTTGTTTAAAAGACTCTGATGCTGAGAGGGATTGGGAGCAGGAGGAGAAGGGGACGACAGAGGATGAGATGGTTGAATGGCATCACTGACTTGATGGATGTGAGTCTGAGTGAACTCCGGGAGTTGGTGATGGACAGGGAGGCCTGGCGTGCTGCGATTCATGGGGTCACAAAGTGTTGGACACGACTGAGCAACTCAACTGAACTGAACTGATGAATTGGTTTTCAGAGTTATTCTGCTGCTGCTGCTGCTGCTAAGTCGCTTCAGTCATGTCTGACTCTGTGCAACCCCATAGACGGCAGCCCACCAGGCTCCCCCATCTGTGGAATTCTCCAGGCAAGAACACTGGAGTGGGTTGCCATTTCCTTCTCCAATGCATGAAAGTGAAAAGTGAAAGTGAAGTCGCTCAGTCGTCTCCAACTCTTAGCGACCCCATGGACTGCAGTCCACCAGGCTCCTCCGTCCATGGGGTTCTCCAGGCAGGAGTACTGGAGTGGCGTGCCATTGCCTTCTGCACAGAGTTAGTCTAATAATCTTTAATTATGTAAATTAGATAAGAATAAGCTTTGCTGGTATGAAGAGTGACTGACTAACCTCCCATCTGGATGAGCAGACAGTGAGCTCTCCTTCTCTATCTGTTTCTACTTGTAATGCCTTTTACGTTGGCAAATATCTCCCAGCTGCTCTATTCTCACCCATCAGATTTTGTGTTCTCTTTTGTATCTGAACCAAGAAATTGTTTTCAGACTCCTATCCTCCAGTATCTTTCCCAAGGTCTTTGAAAGTCTTTTATTTATTTGTAACCCTGGATCTTTTAATGGAGTTGCTGTTTCTCTTGATAAATGGAAAATTACCCAGAGAAAAAGGAAATAAAAATTAGTTAACATCTACTGTGTGCCAACCAATACCCTATAATTTTTTTAATATATTATTTTGTTGTAGATATATAGTCCATTTTCCAGGGTTAAAAAAAAATCACATTATTATTTCTGTATAGCTTTTTAACTTAGTTTAACATAATTTAACTGTGCCTTATGTGTTATATAGGTATAATTAGATATAATTTATATATCTATATTATATATAGATATAATTAGATATAATTTCTCAGATCCCAGTATTATATATTAGTCTACACATAAAAATATAGTTCATTTTTTAAAATGTTTTTATCCCTTCAGATACTCACATTCATCCTCATTTTTATTAAGGATATTATTTTACCAATTGTGATATGGAGCAGTTTGTTTATGCTGATAGTTTCAAATGTTTCTAGTCATTTTTATGTCTCTTGATGCGTTTATATATCACATTCTGTTCCTTAAGAATGCACTATCTTTAGATACATCTCTAGAGTACTTGAAATTCTAAGTCACATAGATAATGTGAAACTCAAAAGATGTTAGTTATGTTTGAAAATTGATAAAAAATTGATTTTAAATTTTTAAAAAGAATGGTAAGAGAAATAAGGTCTTCCAAATAAATATTTCAATTAGAAAAGGCTTAAGAGAACATATTAAGAATATTTTGAGACTAATTTTGAAAATAATGTTTTATTTTCAATAAAATATTACTGACTTTGCACTTTTTAAGAAATTATATAAATTTATTTATTTTAATTAGAGGCTAATTACTATATTGGTTTTGCCATACATCAACATGAACCCGCCACGGGTATACACGTGTTCCCCATCCTGAACCCCCTTCCCACCTCCCTCCCCGTACCATCCCTCTGGGTCATCCCAGTGCACCAGCCTCAAGCATCCTGTATCATGCATTGAACCTGGACTGGCGATTCACTTCGTATATGATATTATACATGTTTCAATGCCATTCTCCCAAATCATCCCACCCTCTCCCTCTCCCACAGAGTCCAAAAGACTGCTTTGTACATCTGTGTCTCTTTTGCTGTCTTGCATACAGGGTTATCGTTACTATCTTTCTAAATTCCATATATACACATTAGTGATGTTCAAACTGGTTTTAGAAAAGGCAGAGGAACCAGAGATCAAATGGCAACATCTGCTGGGTCATGGAAAAAGCAAGAGAGTTCAGAAAAACATCTATTTCTGCTTTATTGACTATGCCAAAGCCTTTGACTGTGTGGATCACAATAGACTGTGTGGATCACAATAAACTGTGGAAAATTCTGAAAGAGATGGGAATACCAGACCACCTGACCTGCCTCTTGAGATACCTGTATGCAGGTCAGGAAGCAACAGGTAGAACTGGACATGGAACAACAGACTGGTTCCAAATAGGAAAAGGAGTACATCAAGGCTGTATATTGTCACCGTGCTTATTTAACTTCTATGCAGAGTACATCATGAGAAACGCTGGACTGGAAGAAACACAAGCTGGAATCAAGATTGCCGGGAGAAATATCAATCACCTCAGATATGCAGATGACACCACCCTTATGGCAGAGAGTGAAGAGGAACTAAAAAGCCTCTTGATGAAAGTGAAAGTGGAGAGTGAAAAAGTTGGCCTAAAGCTCAACATTCAGAAAACGAAGATCATGGCATCTGGTCCCATCACTTCATGGGAAATAGATGGGAAACAGTGGAAATAGTGTCAGACTTTATATTTTGGGGCTCCAAAATCACTGCAGATGGTGATTGCAGCTATGAAATTAAAAGACGCTTACTCCTTGGAAGAAAAGTTATGACCAACCTAGATAGCATATTCGAAAGCAGAGACATTACTTTGTCAACAAAGGTCCATCTAGTCAAGACTATGGTGTCCTGTGGTCATGTATGGATGTGAGAGTTGGACTGTGAAGAAGGCTGAGTGCCAAAGAATTGATGCTTTTGAACTGTGGTGTTGGAGAAGACTCTTGAGAGTCCCTTGGACTGCAAGGAGATCCAACCAGTCCATTCTAAAGGAGATCAGCCCTGGGATTTCTTTGGAAGGAATAATGCTAAAGCTGAAACTCCAGTACTTTGGCCACCTCATGCGAAGAGTTGACTCATTGGAAAAGACTCTGATGCTGGGAGGCATTGGGGGCTGGAGGAGAAGGGGACGACAGAAGATGAGATGGCTGGATGGCATCACGGACTTGATGGACATGGGTCTGAGTGAACTCCAGGAGTTGATGATGGATAGGGAGGCCTGGCATGCTGCGATTCATGGGGTGTCAAAGAGTCAGACACGACTGAGCGACTGAACTGAACTGAACTGAACTGATACTATATTGGTGTTTTTCTTTCTGGCTTACTTCACTCTGTATAATCGGCTCCAGTTTCATCCACTTCATTAGAACTGATTCAAATATATTCTTTTTAATGGCTGAGTAATACTCCATTGTGTATATGTACCACAGCTTTCTTATCCATTCATCTGCTGATGGACATCTAGGTTGCTTCCATGTCCTGGCTATTATAAACAGTGCTGCGATGAACATTGGGGAACACGTGTCTCTTTCGATTCTGCTTTCCTTGGTGTGTATGCCCAGCAGTGGGATTTCTGGGTCATAAGGCAGTTCTCAGAGAAGGCAATGGCAACCCACTCCAGTACTCTTGCCTGGAAAATCCCATGGATGAAGGAGCCTGGTAGGCTTCAGTCCATGGGGTCGCTAAGAGTCGGGCACGACTGAGCGACTTCACTTTCACACTTTCAAGGCAGTTCTGTTTCCAGTGTTTTAAGGAATCTCCACACTGTTCTCCATAGTGGCTATACTAGTTTGCATTCCCACCAACAGTGTAAGAGGGTTCCCTTTTCTCCACACCCTCTCCAGCATTTATTGCTTGTAAACTTTTGGATCATAGCCATTCTGACTGGCATGAAATGGTACCTCATTGTGGTTTTGATTCACATTTCTCTGAAAATGAGTGATGTTGAGCATCTTTTCATATGTTTGTTAGCCATGTGTATGTCTTCTTTGGAGAAATGTCTGTTTAGTCCTTTGGCCCATTTTTTGATTGGGTCGTTTATTTTTCTGGAATTGAGCTGCAGGAGTTGCTTGTATATTTTTGAGATTAGTTGTTTGTCAGTTGCTTCATTTGCTATTATTTTCTCCCATTCTGAAGTCTGTTTTTTCACCTTGCTTATAGTTTCCTTTGTTGTACAGAAGCTTTTAATTTTAATTAGGTCCCATTTGCTTATTTTTGCTTTTATTTCCAGTATTCTGGGAGGTGGGTCATAGAGGATCCTGCTGTGATTTATGTCAGAGAGTGTTTTGCCTATGTTCTCCTCTAGGAGTTTTATAGTTTCTGGTCTTACGTTTAGATCTTTAATCCATTTTGAGTTTATTTTTGTGTATGGTGTTAGAAAGTGATCTAGTTTCATTCTTTTACAAGTGGTTGACGAGTTTTCCCAGAACTGCTTGTTAAAGAGATTGTCTTTTCTCCATTGTATATTCTTGCATCCTTTGTCAAAGGTAAGGTGTCCATAGGTGTGTGGATTTATCTCTGGGCTTTCTATTTTGTTCCACTGATCTATATTTCTGTGTTTTGTGCCAGTACCATACTGTCTTGATGACTGTGGCTTTGTAGTAGAGCCTGAAGTCAGGCAGGTTGATTCCTCCAGTTCAAATCTTCTTTCTCAAGATTGCTTTGGCTACTCAAGGTTTTTTGTATTTCCATACAAATTGTGAAATTATTTGTTCTAGCTTTGTGAAAAAATACCACTGGTAGCTTGATAGGGATTGCATTGAATCTATAGATTGCTTTGGGTAGTATACTCATTTTCACTATATTGATTCTTCTGATCCATGAACCTGGTATATTTCTCTGTCTATCTCTTTGATTTCTTTCACCAGTGTTTTATAGTTTTCTACATATAGGTCTTTAGTTTCTTTAAGTAGATATATTACTAAGTATTTTATTCTTTTTGTTGCAATGGTGAATGGAATTGTTTCCTGAATTTCACTTTCTATTTTCTCATTATTAGTGTATGGGAATGCAAGGGATTTCTGTGTGTTGATTTTATATCCTGCAACTTTACTATATTCATTGATTAGTTCTAGAAATTTTCTGGTGGAGTCTTTAGGGTTTTCTATGTAGAGGATCATGTCATCTGCAAACAGTGAGTTTTACTACTTCTTTTCCAATTTGGATTCCTTTAATTTCTTTTTCTGCTCTGACAAAATTCAACATCCATTTATGATAAAAACTCTCCAGAGAGCAGAAATAGATGGAACATTCCTCAACATAGTAAAAGCTATATATGACAAATCCACAGCCAACATTATCCTCAATGGTGAAAAATTGAAAGCATTTCCCCTAAAGTCAGGAACAAGACAAGGGTGCCCACTCTCACGACTTTGCACTTCTAATCCAGCTAAAAATCTGACAGTGGAGAACAGAAGGGCAGTAGACTTCACTAAAATCATGCTCATTCTTTAGTGGTTTTAATTTAGAAGTTTATAGATTTTTCTTTTTTCCAGTAGAGTAGATGCAGCAGAAATGGTGAGGATCAAGGCAATTAGTTACTAAGACATGTGCCGATAAGCAGCAGCAAGAGGTTGTGAAAGTATCGGAGCTAAGAAAATGATTGCTTTAAAAACAAAATTATAGGAATCTATTTGGTATAAGAATACAGTTTATAAATTATGTTCCAGAAAGTATGTATTGAAATACCTAACGTCTGCTAATAAAGTTCATTGATTGCAGAGACAACCACTCTTACATATAGCAAGCGTGATGATTAATACTCAAAATTAAGGCTTGAAACAAGTAGAAAAATTTGGTACATTCAGAATACTCTTTAGAAAGTAAAGATAGCATGTGATACACTTAGAAAGATGTCTCTCAATAATAAAAGTTTATTTTTTTAATCTGGAAATTTAGTTATATATAATATAGCATATATTTCTTAAAAGATCAAAAAACATTTCCCCCAAAACTTTGTATATGAATTCCTTGATTTAGCAATTCCTTAATGAAATTTTAAAAATATATTTTCTTTTTAAAGTTTCTATCTGTGCACACATTGACAAAATGACATCTCTTAAAATCAACATTTTACTTAATATTTACAATAAACCTGGGGAGTTAAAAAATATCTTCATTTTGTAGGCATGGAAACTGAAGAACAGAAAGATTAAGTAACTTGACAGAAGTCACATAGGTTATAAAGTAGGAGATGTGAAATTCAAATGATTTCTTCTTCAGAGAGTTTGGGGAGGATGAAAAATTCTGATTCTTTTATGGATACTTAGTGGTTGAATTTGCTGTGTATCTCTAAGGTTCCTTCTAATTTTCAGTATTCTGTGATTCTCTGAAGTGAAGAGTATTGTTTCCAGAATAGATTCATATTCTGTAGAAGGTTTGTGGAGAATAGTGAACAAAAAGAAATGGTTAGCAGAGAGGAGCCCCAAGATAAGAAAGCAGAGTCTTCTTTTCTTGTGGAAAATAAAACTTCAGTATCAAGGCTCCGTTAAATATATCCCATATTTTAAATCTGTAAAGAGAAAAAGTAACATTCTTTAACATGAGAAATGGTCATTATAACCAGTAAAAAATTCTCAGCACGATGAATAATTTTATAACATTAAAGTGGCATCATTTGATAGATCTCTGGACAAAGGTAATTAAATGTTAAGAAAAAGGAGATTAAAACATACTCAAAAAAGATATTTAAAATGTGAACTTTTCTGGGAATTTACCATTTGCTGCTTGTTGATCATTGGCTTTAAGAAATTAAGTTCTAGATGTCTTCAGGAGTAGGATTCCAATTTTTAAATGTCAGATAAATTGCCCAGAACTCAAATTTAGCCATTGGTTTATATGAAATCTCCTTGATCAAGCTATGTGGATTTCTAGTTGGAATATAAATGTTTCTTAAATGTGTACTGGTGAAAGGAATGAAAAGGTTGGGACTAAGATATTCAAGGTAATTAAATTTCAAACTGAGAAATTTTTATGTAATTCTCTTGGTTGCTGGGGCACTGCAAATTTCAGAAAGCAGCATAGTCAGGAAAGTGGATAGAATAACCAGGCTGTTTTATATAGGACAGTGAAGGACTCAAGATGACACCTCCAGAAAGGTTTGTTTGGAGAAGAATGTTGAAATATTAATATTTAGGCAGGAATGTTACCACCTCTGAGTTGGATGGTGACAGATTTCTGTACTATATTTGCTATCTGTAAACAGTAATCTATTTTGTCTATAAATTAAATCCCATATCTGTAAGAATAAACAAATTCAACACAAAATATCGATCAAATCTGTTATGACAGATATCAGTGTTTATCTGAATAAAAAATTAATAGAAGTATGAGTTCTTAGTACATTCAGATGTACCAATTTGACATATTCTCTTACTAATCACTGTTCTAAGTGTGACTCTCCTGGTTACGTTCGCAAAACCCACAAGAGTTTTTGAACCGTCAGTTGGGAAATGCTGGTAGAGTGGAAAGCTTTTGGAGACATATCCCTGGGTTTGAATTTTGGCTTCCTAACTTGCTAGTTGTGCAACCTTGAGCATTAGTCTTTCTGAAACTTGGTTTACTCATCTGTGGGAATGTACCTACTTGATAGGCGTTATATAAAATGATTTATATAAATGATTTCAACTGCTGATGAAAACATGATTTCATTAATGCCAGCCATAAATTTAATCATAAATCTATACAATGGGAATAACACAGTGTTGAAGGCAGAGACACTAAAGAGCCAAAGAGAGCTTGGGTGTATTTCTGGGGCCACTTTCCTGACTTTGAATGTCTTGCTACATACAGTTCTGTCCTGATTTCTCCTACCTCTCTCTTCTGGTATACTTAGATATCTTAAAATTCTTAGGTATCAGTTTTGATAATTTGTTATATGTGGGTTTCCCTGTTCCTTCCTTGTCTATTCCCATCTAACATTATATCCCTGAGAAGAAATTGTTAGATACAAAGTGGTCTAAATTGCCTTTGTTTGAATCCTGGAGCATAGAAGACTTCCATAAACTTCATGCTTTCTCATCTTATGACTGCAATTCGAAATCGTAACTTAACTAGAAGTGAAAGCGAAAACAGGAGCACAGTGTTGACTGAAAGCATGCATTTTTCTCCATCAAATCCGTGAATGCTCTCCTAAATGATTTTTCAAGTCCCAGCATTTTGTATTTTATCGTGACTACTATGTTTAGTTTTTTCCCTTTCCCACAAGTGAATAACTTGCAGAATACTGTATGAAAAAGTTACCCAACGTGCCTGAAAAACACATGGAAAGATTTACGAAGTAGGTAGCAACATGGAGTTGGAGAGATAGTACAGAGAAATGCATAAAGGGTCAGTGAGAGAGGGTTCAGAGGACAGAAACGAAAGTCCAAGCCCCCAAAATGAGCACTGTGCTAATTTATTATATAATTATTATTGAGCCAGAGTCAGTTATTTAATATGAATATACCTTTTAAAATATGAGGCACTATATTTATTATTTTTATTGCTAATAATGATCTTTCAAAACCTGTTTTGAAAGTCTTTACTCTGAAGAGTAAGCTTTTTACCAAATATAAAGCTTTTTATCTGAAATATTGTTAGAGTTAATAGATGCAATTTTTATTATCAATATTAGCATTCATGGGCTTCCTGGGTAACACAGTGGTAAAGAATCTACCTGCTAATGCAGGAGATGTGGGTTCAATCTCTGGGTGGGGAAGATCCTCTGGAGAAGGAAATGGCAACCCTCTCCAGTATTCTTGCCGGGAAAAACCCACGCTCGGAGGAGCCTGACAGGCTACAGTCCATGGGGTCTCAAAAGAGGAGGGCACGACTGTGCGACTAAACAGTAGCAACAAATTCGCCTTCAGAGTTAAGTTATAACCTCTCGGTGCCAAGATTAGGGGAGAGTCAGACATCCTTCCCGTGTTCTATTTTCTGTGAATCAACCCTTATGCGTTTTACCTTCTAACACCTTGGCATTTATATAGGAGATTTCAGAGAAAAAGTTAAAATTCAATATTTTAAAATTAATCATCCAGCTTTATTATTTTTTAAAATAGTTTTTTCACCAACTGAAATCGTGCAACATAATACTTCTAGGCTTATACCTGTATTTAACACCATTTTTCAAAATATGTATCCATAAAAGTAAAATTACTTGCTGTGCTTTATGTAACTGAAGTTACAAAAAGACTTGTAACTTCTAATAATCAGCTTAATCTGATATTAAACTCTTGATAGTTTTGGAACAGGAATTTTTGTTTGAAAGAAAGATTGGCTTGTTAAATGAATTATGCAATTATAAGTAAATGTGGTTACAGCTGTTTTTGATTTCTTTGTTATACACCTGATTGGAAACAAGTTTTTAAAAATATTTTTCCATTTCTTACACTGACACCTAGTGTTCACTCTTCCTGATATCTTAAATATCAAAATGTAGTTATTAATAGCTCTGGAACTATTTAATTATTAATAGCTCTGGAATTAGAATTATAAAAAAACATGTTTTTAAGCAGTGCACCTGTTCACAAATCAATAACTCCTATTTTCAACACCAGTGAGATAGTTTTTCTTAGTTATATACATGACTCAATTGCTGAGGCCGTTTTGACCACAGCAAAACTCAGTGAAGGATAGAGTTTTAGAGGTGAGAGGAACTTAGGTGGATTTTAAAACCAAAATTCTTAAGACCCCAGTGCTTTGTTATGTACACAGTTCCTTCAAGTCCAAGGGGATGATTTTGTTTATGTGAGTTTGGCTCCTAGGCAATAGAGGTAACAAATCACATTTAATTATGTAGGTATTGAAGATTTGATATTATTCGTTGGACAGGAATGAAGCAAGATTGAGTTGTTTCTGATTTTCTTATTGAGGTTTATTTGGCATACATTATATTAGTTTCACATGTGCAACATAATAATAGCAAAATGATCACTACAGTTAAGTCCAATTAACATTTGTCACCATACATAGTTAAAATTTTTTTTTCTATTTCTCGTGATGAGAACTTTTCAGATCTACTCTGTTAGCAACTTTCAAGCTTGCAATACAGTATTATTAACTATAGTTACCATGCTGAGTGACCTTGTGATATTATATGTTTACTATTTCCTGTGAAGTCCTAAGGATGATTTAAGTACTCCAGTCTTTGTGGTAATAAAGTTTAAAGATCTAATTATCTGCAGTTAAGTAAACATGTATATAAGTTGGGGAAAATTTATTTATGTAGTAAGCAATTGTTAAACCAGAAATCCAGGTGGTCAGTGCAAATAGTGAAATTTATTCATTTTGTTTTTTATATATTTCATGAATGTAGGGAATGATATTATTGGTTAAGTTGAAAATTTTAAATAAGTTTGAATGTTTAATTTGCTTAAGTATCTACAAAGTCAGTGACAAAGAGTAAATTTCAAGTCATTCCTAATTTGCTACAGATTTCAGAGTGTTTGAGTAACACAAATGTATCTTTCAGTGATTTTTCTCATAAGTAAAAATCAAACATTTTAAACATAGGTAATCATAATTGAATTAGATTTATTGTTAATAATAATTATGTTTTTAGGTAATCTAAGAACTTTGCTCCGGGAGTTGGTGATGGACAGGGAGGTCTGGCGTGCTGGGGTTCATGGGGTTGCAAAGAGTCGGACATGACTGAGCAACTGAACTGAACTGAAGAACTTTGAAAGGGGAACTCTGTCTCATAAGCTATTTTTTATACATAGCACAACACATCTTTATATAATTAATATTCATAACTTAAATTTATTTATCATCTGCTATTTGATAGACACTATTTTTGATGCAGAAAAAAGGTGTTTAATGAGGTCTTCGTAATGTTTTGGTTAACAGAAATGATAAGACTAAAGATATACAGTACATTTCTCAAGTTGTGTTTTCAGGGTTATCAAGTTCAGCTCCAGATCAACCAGGTTCTTAGAAAAGTGGTGCCCAGTCCCTTTAATTGTACTCTAACACATGTGACATGAAAGGACCTTGTCAGATAAAGCAAAAATGAGTAATGAAGTCGGTAACCGTTGTGGAGCACATAGTTTTCCTTTGATTTAAATGGCATGAAAATTTTAATTCAGAATATTAGCATACATTAAGTTGAATGAAAACTGGAGCAGTAGTAAATTATGTCCATAAATATAGTGATTCTCTGTGTAGAGATATTTCAGAATGCTTAATAAAATATTTCAGTTTTTCTCTTTTAAATCAGGACAGTAAAGTTTCAAATTACACTTTTTTCCAGAAGCTTAAAGACAGTGCATGTTGTGCTTTTCTACTGTGTAAGCTCGTTGGCACCACTTTTATTCAAATCACTTGCTTCATTCAGAAGCCCAAATAAAATTAAAAGAAAGGCATCACACTTACATGTAACAGAGTGAAAGTTCACCTGGCTTTTTTCCCTTTCTGTTCCAGGTGCAAAAATTGGCTGAAATGGCTGGGACAGGCAGTTATGTTAGAATAGTTTCTGGTTTAATGTTTTATCAGGCCCAAGAGTAAAATATTCTACAACTATTGCAATTTTATATTGCTACTCCTAAGGTAGAACTCTGTTAAAAATAGTGTGTAATTATGTGGATTCTGATATAAGTAAAATCCGGTCTCCTCAATTATGCTGTGTATAACAAGGTAGAGTTAGACTGGATGGAATTGTTGGCTTCACAGGGGTTCCATCATTCAGTGATTCATCAAAGGTTTACTGATGAAACTTGCGAAAGCACTGTTTCAGGCACTGGGGATATAATGGCACACAAAGCCTCTGCCCTCATAGAGCTTGTATTTTGGTGTTCAAGAAAGATAATACATGAATAAATAATATAAAATAATAAATAAATAAATAATAAAGATAATTTCTTTGGTGTTCAAGAAAGATACTAAATGAATAAATAATGTCAGTAAATGAATAGATAGTGTTAACTGCTATAAAGAAAATCATGAAGGATAAGACAAGGGAAAGGGAAAGTTAGATTACTTTGAGGGAGGTGAAATTTGAGCAAAAAAGTAAATAACGTTAAATACAGTACCATACAGCAGTTTAGGAGAAGATCATTCCAGACAGAGTGAACAGGAGGTATAAAGTTCCTAAGACTGAAATGTGTTTCAGAAACAGAAATCTCAGGGTGTTTGGAGTGGAGGAAGTGGGGTCAAATGCTAGAAGAGGAGGTGTAAAATGTAGGCGGGGTCATGATTATGTAGGCATTGTGTTTCTCTGTGTCACTTTCACTTTTCAACTTTGTATAGGACAGAAGCTTTTAAAAGGTTTGAATTACTTTGATAAATCTTGCTAAGGAGTTGCATTTTGTTCAGAGTCTAATGGGAAACTACTGAAGTTTATAAATAGGGAATGGATTTGTGCTCCCAGGTACAGGTATTTTATTGATCTTCTAGAGTTTGACTTTAAAACTAAGCACATGGGTTTCATAAGTATTTTTGTCCCGGGAAGTAAATTCACTAATTCTTTCACTTCATCATTCCAACAATTTCTGAATTTGAAGTACAGTATTTTCAACCACATGTACATTGTTGTACAATGAATCCCCAGAACCTTCTTGATGATTTAAGGTTTTTAGAAGATCACTGTAGCTGGCTGTAGGAGTGGAAGCAGGGAGACCAACTAGTTAAGAAGCTTCTCATGTGGTTTGTGGTAGCTCACACTGGTGGTGAAAAGTGATCCAGTCTGGCTTTATTTTGAAGGTATGGTCATGAGCAGGACTTGCTCACAGACAGGATTATTAGATGTGAAGATAAGGAAGAAATCAAAGTGATGTCTAGAATGTTTGTCTGAGCAGCTGGATGATTAGTTGTTTGGGGCCAAAATTTAGCATTTATATGTTAAATTCACTGATTGTGTTAAAGTTAAGTAGCTGTTCTTCAGTCGCTTAGTCGTGTCCACCTCTTTGTGACTGCAGCACGCCAGGCTTCCCTTTCCTTCACCTTCTCCCAGAGCTTGTTCAAACTCATGTCTATTGAGTCTGTGATGCCATCCAACCATCTCATCCTCTGTTGTTCCCTTCTCCTCCTGCCTTCAGTCTTTTCCAGCATCAGAGTCTTCTAATGAATTGGCTCTTCACATCTGGTGGCCAGAGTATTGGAATTTCAGCTTCAGTCCTTCTAGTGAATATTCAGGGTTGAGTCCCTTTAGGGATTGACTAATTTGATCTCCTTGCCACCCAAGGGACTCTCAAGAGTCTTCTCCAACACCGCAGTTCAAAAGCATCAATTCTCAGTGCTCAGCCTTCTTTATGATCCTACTCTCACATCCATACATGACTACTGGAAAAAACATAGGTTTGACTATATGAACCTTTGTATAGTAGTGTCGTTGACAGTTAAGTGAAGGACTCCAGTAGGCAGTTTAATAGAGGACTTGAATTCATGAGAGAGATTGGCGCTAAAGATAAAAATTTTAGAGTCATTGGCATATAAATGATATTTAAAGTCATAAGATAGATGAGATCACTTAGGAAGAGAAGAGAAAAAAGAGAGATGACTGGAGAGTGGCCGAGGGAGGTATCCCAACATTCACAGGTTAAAGCCATAAAGACAGAGCCAGGTGGCCCACACGCCCGAGCTGTATGGCATCCTAGTAGCCAAAGGAGAAGACGTTTCAGATTCTGCTGAGAAGTTGACTAAAATGAAGACTTAAGTCTAAATCATAAGTGCACGCGTCTGCTTAGTCATGTGTCTGTCCGACGCTTTGCGACCCAGTGGACTGTAGCCCTCAAGCCTTCTCTGTTCATGGGATTTTCCCAGCAGGAATAACTGGATTGGGTTGCCATCTCCTTCTCCTGGAAATGTACCTGACTTAGGGATTGAACCCAAGTGTCTTGTTTCCCCTGCATTGCAGGCTGATTCTTTACTCCTTGAGCCAACTGGAAACTTGATTATTGCATTTGATAAGATGTGACAAGAATAGGTCCAATTCAATGGTGGGAGGAAAAAAGTCTTTTTCAAAATAATTACCCAGAGAATTGGAGATGAGAAAGTGAAGGCAGATGTGATACTTAAGCTAGAGAGGATTTTTGCTGTAAAATGTGAACACGTCCTGGCTTGCTCAGGAAGTCCTAGTTGGTGCCCATCATCCCAGCATAACTGTTATCAGCATTCTCTTTACTGTCAAAGACTGAGAGAGGGTTTGGTATCAAGGGAGGAGTTTATTGAACCTGATAAGTATTATTCTAATGGATCTAATAATATAAATGAAAGCTTACAGTGTATTCTTCTGAATCTAGCTGCTTTTACTCATCATGTGAGATTCATCACAATAGTTGTGATCAATTGTTATTTATTCTTGTGCTCAATGGCATTCCATTGTATAATTTTTTTAATTTATTTTAATGGTAGGATAATTGCTTTACAATCCTGTGTTGGTTTCTGCCATACATCAGTATGAATCAGCCATAGGTGTACATATGTCCCTTCCCTCTTGAACCTCCCTCCAACCCACCCCTATCCCACTCTTCTAGGCTGTCACAGAGCACTGGTTTGAGCTTTGAGTCATACAGCAAATTCCCATCGGCTATCTATTTTGCATATCATAATGGATGACATCACCGACTCAATGGACATGAGTGTGAGCAAGCTCCAGGAGTTGGTGGTGGACAGGGAAGCCTGGCGTGCTGCAGTCCATGGGGTTGCAAAGAGTTGGACATGACTGAGTGACTGAACTGAACTGAATGCGTATGTTTCCATTCTACTCTTTCCGTTCATCCCACCCTCCTGTTTGTCCACGAGTCCATTCTCTGTCTGCATCTCCACTGCTGCCCTGCAGATAGGTTCATCAGTACCATCTTTCTAGATTCCATATATATGGATTAATATACAGTATTTGTTTTTCTCTGACTTACTTCACTTTGTATAATAGGCTCTAGGTTCATCCACCTCATTAGAACCGACTCAAATGCACTCCTTTTTGTAGCTGAGTAATATCCCATTGTGTATTATGTACCACAACTTCTTTATCCATTCACCTGTTGGTGAATATCTAGGTTGCTTGCTTCCATGTCCTGGCTATTGTAAAATAGTGCTGCATCCACTGTACAAATTCAGCACAATTAACTTACCAGTTTTAATTTTAGTAAATATTTGGGTGAATCCAGTTAGAGCTATTATTAATATGACTTTTGTACAGGTGTTTTGATGAGCATATTTTTGTTGGATATACTTAGGATAAGAATTTTAATATAGTATGATTTACTTTTCTGATACTCAACATGTTAGTATACTACAAAATGATTTAATGTTTATTTCATTTTATAATTTAGACAGTCTCAAAAAGCAAAGTAATACCTTATTTTAAGTCTTTCCTTTGCTCAACTGTATTGAGTTCATCAGAATGTCTTATATTGAGCTTTAGGGGTACAGTGAGGGCTAAAACCTTCGAAAAGTACCATATAAGATGCCTTCTGCCTTACTAGAGAGGTTATATATAGTCCAGCAGGGGATATGATACATTATGGAATGAATATACTACTAATGAAGATGTAATATATGAGATGTTATAGTTGTTCAATGAGGGAAAAATTAATTTTTCCTCTAAGAATCAGGAAAAGCCTTAAAAGGAAATAATTTTTGTGCTGGCTTAGGAATTAGTGATATCTGATCTCATAGAGACTGGAAATAATTTTGGAGTTAGATAGTGGAAGTTATAGATAGGAGAATAGTTCGAGAAAAATGAGTATTTCATTTTGAGGAAAATAAGCATCCTTGAAGCGAAAGGAAATGAAATTTAAAAACCTAAACTATGAGATCACATTTAAAAGAAATTGAGAGTCTCTTCAAGTTTTGACCTTATTTTTCATTCTGTTTTCAGATAATAGCCTAATATCAGTACATGCAATAGCTTGGGGCCGAGAGACTCTTGCCTGGGGCCCCTGGCAGGAAACAGGGCGTTTAGACTCCCAGGGCTTGACGGTAAGTTAGCTGGTTGCAGGACATGTCGTGGGTGCCTGACATATGCAGTGGGAAGCAAACCTTTTGTTCAGAACGGATTGTGAGTAATAAAACATTAATGTTACTCAATAGGCTGCAACTTAAGTATTTTGACAGGAAAGAAGAGCTAGTAATTAACAGTGTTTATGTAAATTTCGTAAAAGTTTTGCCACATATGCTGAATATAACCTTATTGTACTCTTATAAAAGTACAGCAGCATTCTGACGGTAAAGAGTCTTTTGACTTTGCTGGCCAGCGTTAGTTGGGAAGAGCCTATTTTTATCACAGAAAACATCAGAATCTCTGCCCACGTTGTTTTTTTTTTCCCCTTCTTATGGTGTATTCTTTATGATATCAGACACAGTAACAGGAAGAACATCTCCATCTGGTAACCATTACCTGTAGCTTGTATGTATCTTCTGGAAGTTAACTTTTAATGTTAAACAAAGGAAGCTGATCAAAACCAGCTGTAAAACCTCTGCATAGTTCATATTTTATACAGTCAGCATTAGGTTACCATTCACATAACTGCATATCTGAAGTTGAAAAAAAATAATAAGGTAAATCTTTTGCTTTTATTAAAATAAATGTAATCCTGATTTTATAGTTAACACAACTTTAATTGTTTTCCTGTTTGGCAGGGAAATTTAATGCAGTTGGCATCATTATGTATGTATTTTATACACCTTGGAGAAATAATGGTTCATTTATTGACTGTATGTGCCACAATTAATATATTTTGGATGTAGTCAAAATAAAAACAGTAGGTTGATCTATAATTTTCTAATATAAAATTATGGGTTAGTAGATGTAGATACTAGCCAGCTAAACATATAACAGGCCATGAAATGTATTGTGGGAACTAATTCTATAGATAATGAAAATTACTCTAGTAATACCCTCTTTGACACATGGCATTTATTATAATTCTAGGTACATGCAAGCACAGTAACTTTAGATCGTTATTATTTATGATAAGAAATGATTCAGAGAACTTTAAATCAAGATGACTTTTTCCTTTAATTAAATTCTGAAGAACTAAGAAATTTAGAAAAATCAAAACATTCTGGACCATATTTTGCCTACTTTTGGTATGTCGTGTATGTTTAGTAATATTTTCTTCTGCCTGGAACTTGCAGTTGTTTTATGCATAGATATTTCGAAATGACAAAGAAGCACAGGAGTTTGTCATAGCACATAATTTTGAAATGTCTTTAACAACAGCATTGAGGATTTTTGCTATCATGAAATGGAATTTCCTATCAAGAAAATGCAGCAGATAATGAAATGACTCAAGCATAACAGTCTAGGTGGGAGACAGTAAGCATTTCTCTACCAAAGAAAAATTTTGAAATTCAGTGGTTCTTTTGCAAGTGATTAGCACTGTTTTGTTGAAAATGTTCTAGTCTGTGGAAACCTAAGTATTGCTCACAAACATCATTTAGGCAGAGAAGCCAAGGCCACTTCTAACCATCCAAGTATACCACCATTTCAGTTGTGACCAAGATTCGACAATCTGTTGTACAAGTTGTTTTCTCAGACCTTGATTAACTATCTAGCTTTAGAAAAGTATTTGAAAATATATAAGCACATAAATAGAGAGTAATATTGACAGCAAACATTAATAATTATTAAAGTATTATACTTGTAGTTTTCATTTTTGCAGATAGGAGTTTATTCTGTTTTTAAAAGATATGGGATATCTTGGATGCAGAAAGAGCACTGAACAATGTTGTCATCAGAGAACTGACACGTTACCATTCCTTAGGAGGGAGATTTACAGAGTGTTTTACTTTAAACATAGTATTTGTATTGGAACATTTAAGTCAGGTTAAGATATGTTCATGTTTAACACAAAAACAAGTAACGTCGCATCTGCTAGGAATTCAGTGTATGTTGACTGAATTACTCTTTGTGCAAAGAAGACTTAGTTAAATTCAGTCTTTCTCTTAGACCATATATATGTTATATGTAGAGAGAGAGTGTATATAAATGCATATATGTATGTGATATGTTAATATACATATTTGTGAATATAAAATAGGCACAAGGCAATGTACATTTTAGTTCCTCAGTTCAGGGACCTTAGGCAAATTACCATGTAACTGTCACCCCAAACTCGGACTGACATTTACATTCCTTAAGGAAATTCCCACCTTCAACGTGGGATAGCTCCTCTAGGCCCTCCTGTGCCCTCGCAGCTGAGGAGTGGTGGCTGCGCGGGTGCAGAAGGGCCTAGAGGAGCTATCCCATGTTGAAGGTCAGGAAGGGCGGCGGTAAGGAGATACCCATCGTCCAAGGTAAGTTGCAGCGGCTGTGCTTTGCTGAGGCAGCCGTGAAGAGATACCCCACGCCCAAGGTAAGAGAAACCCAAGTAAGATGGTGTTGCAAGACGGCATCAGAGGGCAGACACACTGAAAACGTACTCACAGAAATCTAGTCAATCTAATCACACTAGGACCACAGCCTTGTCTAACTCAATGAAACCAAGCCATGCCCGCAGGGCAATCCAAGACGGGCGAGTCATGGTGGAGAGGTCTGACAGAATGTGGTCCACTGGAGAAGGGAATGGCAAGCCACTTCAGTATTCTTGCCTTGAAAACCCCATGAACAGTATGAAAAGGCAAAATGATAGGATACTGAAAGAGGAACTCCCCAGGTCAGTAGGTGCCCAATATACTACTGGGGATCAGTGGAGAAATAAATCCAGAAAGAATGAAGGGATGGAGCCAAAGCAAAAACAGTACCCAGCTGTGGATGTGACTGGTGATAGAAGCAAGGTCCAATGCCATAAAGAGCAGTATTGCATAGGAACCTGGAATGTCAGGTCCATGAATCAAGGCAAATTGGAAGTGGTCAAACGAGATGGCAAGAGTGAACGTCGACATTCTAGGAATCAGCGAACTAAAATGGACTGGAATGGGTGAATTTAACTCAGATGACCATTATATCTACTACTGTGGGCAGGAATCCCTCAGAAGAAATGGAGTAGCCATCATGGTCAACAAAACAGTCCAAAATGCAGTACTTGGATGCAATCTCAAAACGACAGAATGATCTCTGTTCGTCTCCAAGGCAAACCATTCAATATCACAGGTATCCAAGACTATGCCCCAACCAGTAATGCTGAAGAAGCTGAAGTTGAACGGTTTTATGAAGACCTACGAGACCGTTTAGAACTAACACCCCAAAAAGATGTCCTTTTCATTCTAGGGGACTGGAATGCAAAAGTAGGAAGTCAGGAAACACCTGGAGTAACAGGCAAATTTGGCCTTGGAATGCGGAATGAAGCAGGGCAAAGACCAATAGAGTTTTGCCAAGAAAATGCACTGGTCATAGCAAACACCCTCTTCCAACAACACAAGAGAAGCGTCTACACAGGGACATCACCAGATGGTCAACACCGAAATCAGATTGATTATATTCTTTGTAGCCAAAGATGGAAAAGCTCTATACAGTCAACAAAAACAAGACCAGGAGCTGACTGTGGCTCAGAACATGAACTCCTTATTGCCAAATTCAGACTCAAATTGAAGAAAGTAGGGAAAACCGCTAGACCATTCAGGTGTGACCTAAATCAAATCCCTTATGATTATCCAGTGGAAGTGAGAAATAGATTTAAGGGCCTAGATCTGATAGATAGAGTGCCCGATGAACTATGGAATGAGGTTCGTGACATTGTCCAGGAGACAGGGATCAAGACCATCCCCATGGAAAAGAAATGCAAAACAGCAAAATGGCTGTCTGGGGAGGCCTTACAAATAGCTGTGAAAAGAAGAGAGGTGAAAAGCAAAGGAGAAAAGGAAAGATATAAGCATCTCAATGCAGAGTTCCAGAGAATAGCAAGAAGAGATAAAGCCTTCTTCAGCGATCAATGCAAAGAAATGGAGGAAAAGAACAGAATGGGAAAGACTAGAGATCTCTTTAAGAAAATTAGAGATAGCAAGAGAACATTTCATGCAAAGATGGGCTCGATAAAGGACAGAAATGGCATGGACCTAACAGAAGCAGAAGATATTGAGAAGAGGTGGCAAGAATACACAGAACTGTACAAAAAAGATCTTCACAACTCAGATAATCATGATGGTGTGATCACTAATCTAGAGCCAGACATCCTGGAATGTGAAGTCAAGTGGGCCTTGGAAAGCATCGCTATGAACAAAGCTAGTGGAGGTGATGGAATTCCAGTTGACCTGTTTCAAATCCTGAAAGATGATGCTGTGAAAGTGCTGCACTCAGTATGCCAGCAAATTTGGGAAACTCAGCAGTGGCCACAGGACTGGAAAAGGTCAGTTTTCATTCCAATTCCAAACAAAGGCAATGCCAAAGAATGCTCAAACTACCTCACAATTGCACTCATCTCACATGCTAGTAAAGAAATGCTCAAAATTCTCCAAGCCAGGCTTCAGCAATACGTGAACCGTGAGCTTCCTGATGTTCAAGCTGGTTTTCAAAAAGGCAGAGGAACCAAAGATCATATTGGCAACATCCGCTGGATCATGGAAAAAGCAAGAGAGTTCCAGAACAACATCTATTTCTGCTTTATTGACTATGCCAAAGCCTTTGACTGTGTGGATCACAATAAACTGTGGAAAATTCTGAGAGAGATGGGAATACCAGACCACCTAACCTGCCTCTTGAGAAATCTGTATGCAGGTCAGGAGCAGCACTTAGAACCGGACATGGAACAACAGACTGGTTCCAAATAGGAAAAGGAGGACGTCAGGGCTGTATATTGTCACCCTGCTTATTTAACTTCTATGCAGAGTACATCATGAGAAACGCTGGACTGGAAGAAGCACAAGCTGGAATCCAGATTGCCAGGAGAAATATCAGTCACCTCAAGATATGCAGATGACACCACCCTTATTGCAGAGAGTGAAGAGGAACTAAAAAGCCTCTTGATGAAAGTGAAAGTGGAGAGTGAGAAAGTTGGCCTAAAGCTCAACATTCAGAAAACGGGGATCATGGCATCTGGTCCCATCACTTCATGGGAAATAGATGGGGAAACAGTGGAAACAGTGTCAGACTTTATTTTAGGGGGCTCCAAAATCACTGCAGATGGTGATTGCAGCCATGAAATTAAAAGACGCTTACTCCTTGGAAGAAAAGTTATGACCAACCTAGATAGCATATTCAAAAGCAGAGACATTACTTTACTAACAAAGGTCCATCTCGTCAAGGCTATGGTGTCCTGTGGTCATGTATGGATGTGAGAGTTGGACTGTGAAAAAGGCTGAGTGCCGAAGAATTGATGCGTTTGAACTGTGGTGTTGGAGAAGACTCTTGAGAGTCCCTTGGACTGCAAGGAGATCCAACCAGTCCATTCTAAAGGAGATCAGCCCTGGGTGTTCTTTGGAAGGACTGATGCTAAAGCTGAAACTCCAGTACTTTGGCCACCTCATGCGAAGAGTTGACTCATTGGAAAAGACTCTGATGCTGGGAGGGATTGGGGGCAGGAGGAGAAGGGGACGACAGAGGATGAGATGGCTGGATGGTATCACTGACTCCATGGACGTGAGTCTGAGTGAACTCCGGGAGTTGGTGATGGACAGGGAGGCCTGGCCTGCTGTGATTCATGGGGTCAGAAAGAGTTGGACACGACTGAGTGACTGAACTGAACTGAACTGAAGGAAATTCCCATTTCCAGTCACAACCTGCCTGCTGCCCCCAGGCAGTCTGTCACCATAGATTAACTTGTGTTTTCTTAAATTTCATATAAATGGAATTATACAGAATGTACTCTTGCATCTAACTTTTTTGGGTTTTGTTAGTCTTTTTATTTTATATGTTCTAGTGGATATGTAATGTTATCTCACTATGATTTTTATTTCTAATTCCTTAATGATGAATGATATTCAGCATCTTTTAATATGTTTGTTGGCCATTCATGTGTCACTTTGTGACATATCTTTTCAGTTTTCTGCCTGTTTTTATTGGATTATTTGTACTTCTCACTCTTTGTCCGATGAACTTTGTGTATCCCACGGTCATAAAAATTCTCTCTTAGGTTTTTCTTCTGATATTTTTATGGTTATTGACTTTATGCTTAAATCTGTGATGTACATTGAATTGATTTTTATTTGTGGAATAAGGTAAATACTGGAGCTTGCTTTTCTCATCCACATTTGTTACCCATATTTCAGCAACATTTTGGGTACCGGGTAAAAGACCATATGATTTTTAAATTATTTTGTGTAAGTCATCGATATGCCATTTCTATTAGCTCCTTTGAGTTTGACTGCACCTTGTCCACTAGTGAGTTCATTAAACTGTACCTGCCCGTAACGTTTCAGCAAGCTGGTGCCATCGTGCATCCTACTTTTCTGTTCTCTTCCATCTGTGTACTCTTAGACCAGTTACTTCTGTTTGTCAATATGGAGTGACTTTTGGTGAATTTGTATCTAGCTGCTGTCTTAAAGTTCTCCTCAGAATCTCAGTTAATCTGTTTTTCCTGCTCTTCTCAAAATTAAGTGTAAAGACACAAACCCCACAAGCTGTAAGATCTTAGGTATTTTCTAAAGTTATTTAGCTGAGTTGTTATAACATGATGCCCCGATGTATCTTAGGTGTTGGAGTATAATGTGATGATTGAAGCCCAGTTGCTTTTCTAAGATTTCTTAGAATTCTGTGTTCATTTTAGAAACATTTTAATGACTCTCATAAGTAAAGTTAGGAAAACATTGATTTCTAGTTTTTCAAATAAAATAATTGTTTTATTGAGTAGTCTATTTTCACCATAGACTTACCCAATTTATAAACTAATTATAATTAATTTTATCTTCAGATTAAGGGTGATTTTTATCCTTATTGTTCTTCTCTATAGTTTCCAAACGTTCCATGATAAACGTGTATGGCTTTTTTATATAACTTGGAAACAAAAAGTAGCCATTAATAACGTCCAAGAGTAGACTATGTCCTCTAAACTTTTGGCAATGCCTAATTAATGAATAGAACATATTTAGATATTAGGATAATTTGGTTAATGAATTTTTCAAATCAGTATAAATAGAAGATGGAGAAAATTGAGCTTCTAGAGTACGTTGAGTTCATGTGATTAATTACATTGTTTGGGCTCCAAAGATCTGTATGTTTAAATAACGCTGCTTGTGGACTCCCCACACATCTTCTATGCAGATAATGAAGAGTGTCTGCTGAGGTGTCAGCCAGAATGTTGTTTACAAGGGACAAAACAGACATGGGGGAAAGTAATTTTTTTCAAACTTGTATTGGGAAAAATGAAGAGTTGAGAGCATCAAGAAATTTTAAAGATGACAGAGTAATAAATGATACCATTGTTTTCTGAACTCTGCGATTATTTTCTTGAACCTTGAGCTTTCTGATGTTTGAATGGTTAGTGATGTATAGTGACACAGCTGTCATTGTCTGAATCCTTCGGGTAAGATGGAGAGGGGATCCAAGTTTGAAGAGTGCTTTTTCCTGTCTGAGATTAAAACCCAGGAGCTGATTGTGGAGCAGCCTTGATAACAGAGGAACATGAGTCCAGATGACTCGGCATCAAAAATAGATTCAGAAGAGTCAAAGTTCTAAGTCCGTGCTTCTTAAACTATTTGGAGTAAAAGTCTGGTTTTTATTTTTATTGTTGGTATTTTTTACCTTTCCCACATTTATAAAATATACTAAAAAAGTCATAGTGATGTCACAATATTATAAAAGTTTCTAAACACTCATTTTCTCTTATTTTGCTGAATACTGACAGCAGTTTGTGGTCTGGTGCTGATCAGGGCCCGAATTTTGAGTAGCACCAATACGAAAGCATTGTATCAGTTTAATTGGCAGTATATATTTTTTCTTAGTGCCCAAATAGTGGTGATCTTACTTGCAGTGTTAGATGTTTGGCATATATTGCTTAATATGGTATATATTGCTTAATATTTAGTATATATTGCTTAATCGGACAAAGATGCCTGATGCCTAGACCTACAGAAGAAATTCAGAGGCTGTTGGTATTCCCTGAATTAAACCTGAATTTATTGGTGCTTGAAAAAGAGAGGTAATCTCTTTTACCTCTCTTTTACCCTTTCTGGCTGATGCCTAAGAAGATAGCATTGGCTCCATGCCTAGGAAGGACTGAGTTTGCAGGTTAACAGTCTTTAATGGATACCATTGGGCAAAGCAAAAACAGGCAAATAATAAGTTATTTAGTTAGGTAGTTTCCTCACTTGTGACATTTGTAGCTTTTTCTAAATGTTTCTGAACAACAATTTAAAAATGTAGATTAGAGCTTCCTGATGTTGACCTCCAGAATCCTCAGTTCACTGTCCTACAAAATAAAGAAAAATGTGGATTTCCCATATGTCTTCTAACCAGGGCTTTGTTATTCCTGTCATTCAATAAAACTTGAAACTCTTGCCAAATAAGAACCTGCCTGAAATAAAGATACATATCTTTCTATTACTTTATCCACGTTTCTTCATTTCATTTTCTAGAAGAGTAGCAGAAATAAAATACTGAGAACTTCTTTTTCAATCATGAGTTTACTACTCTTTATCATGTTTAAGTATAGTGAACATACTAATTATGTTAAGAATAAATGGCAAGAGAAGACATAGGAATAGGAAATTTGTTGTGTGGCTCAGATGTTTGCTGTTTATACATCTGCTTCATTTCCTGTGATTTCATTGGTGGTTTTGAACTTACGGGCGTCCTGCTGTACACTGGTTGTGACAGTTCTTCCATGTCATCACTCCAGTTTGTAAAAAGAAATTGCTTCCATTTTGAGATGAAAGGATTTCGTTTTCCCAGCTGTTGTCCATGCATGCAACCCCTTCAGCAGAAACTTATGTCTCTGAACACTGAATTAGAATAGATTGATCCTGTAGTTTACAGACTGGCTTTGGGGTGGTCTGAAAAGATGAGAAATCTACTTTTTGATCTGGAAGCTCTATAAATTCTCATAAATTTCAACATGTTTTAACTCCTGTCTGGATAATGACTGTTCCTTGGATAAAATGGGTTTGTTGGATAAGCAGTGATCTTTTTCCTCTTAAATTTCCAGATTATATGAAATAAATAATGATATGCTAGTAGATTAATAGCCAAGGAAAATGAGCAGATTTTTTCTTCTATGCAATCAGTAACCTAAAAACCTGTTAGAAGTCCTTTTTGGAAACAGAACATGGTGTATTGGTACATGGCATTAATCTGATGGCTCTTTGACATGTGACTACTTTGTTGAATGACTTTGCTGAAGGAAACTGAACAAGTTCCCTCTCCCAGCAGTTAACAAATACTGCTGCCAGTAGCTACTGGTAGTCTCCTCTCTCGGCATGATTAAGCAGGAGAAATGGAGTCACTGTGTTGTCCCTTTGTGTTGGAGTAGAGCTTCCCTGGTGGCTCAGTGGTAAAGAATCAGCCTGCCAATGCCGAGGAGCCAGGTTCTGTCCCTGGGTCAAGAAGATCCCCTGGAGAAGGGAATGGCAGCCCACTCCAGTATTCTTGCCTGGGAAATCCCATGGACAGTGGAGCCTGGCAGGCTACAGTCCATGGGGTCACGAAGAGTCGGACAGGACTGAGCGACTAAACAACGAAAACAAAGTTACCTAAAACCTTCAGAGGAGAAGGTGGCTCAACATTACCGTTCAGATATTATTCAAAAAATAAAACCAATTCGGTGGCTTTTTTAAAGGGTTCTCTACAAAATATAATTTTGTTAAACTGTGGATTTTTTTGTGGTTTCCTCCCACTCTACTCATATATCTCAGATTCTTTTGGTATAATGCTGAAACAGTTACTCTTAAAAAAAAATTAACAGGAACTTTCTAGGAAATACAGAGGCAACTTCGAGTATACTGTTTCCTTCCAATAGTTTACATATACTTATATGAATCATACTTACATTTTCTGCCTCCCAAGCTTCCTAAACCAAGCCAAATATGCTGTGCCAATTTACAAGGGTCTATAAATCTAAGTAGTATTAGGACCACAGATCCATCCTTTTTTCTCAGTCCCTTCCTGCAACTGTAAAATTAGTCCATGTGGTGATACCTGGATTTCAATTCTAGCTCCCCTTCTAACGCATGCTGTTAATATATAAACACAGCCTTTAACGTGTCAGCCCACCCACCCTCTCCCCCTGCTTAGAATGTTATACTGTTGAAATGTAACTCAGAATTTAGCAACTCAGAATAGTGAATAATAGCATGGCTAGAATTCTTTTAGATGTGGATATTATTTAAAATACTGGTCTAATATAGATTTGTATACTCATATATATTGGATTTTTTTAACTGCTCTACACATATGACATTGCAAAAACTTAAAATAATAAAAATTATGGATCTACATTGTAATAAATGCTAGTTTTAAAAGTATCACTAATTTCTAATTTCTGAATAGAATGTGTTCCAGTTCAATCTTCTAAAACTTGTGCTAAATGTTGAAGGAAAACAAAGCACAGATGAGCACAACACAGACCCTGCCTGCCTGATGCTTCTCATCTCGTTTCTGTGAAACATAGCAGTAAATGAAGTACAAGAGAAGAATTCAAGGTAGCTAGATACTCAGCGGAGGGAGAGAGCTTACAAGATCAAAAACATCTTTATAACGGGTAGGAAATCGGGGGTGAGTTTTGAATAAGATTTCAAGCGAAAAGATGGATAAGTGAAGAGGGCAAACATTCAAGGCCAAGAGAAATAGATAGGTGTGAATATGTGCATTTGAACAACTTTACAAATTAGTAAGCAGTGAATAATGAGTTTGGCTGGAGCTAAGAACAACGAGGGGGAAAAGGGTGAAGAAACTGGAGAGCAGCTGGAGTCGTGCTCTACGCTTCTCCATGCTTCTCAATGACAGGCCCTTCTTTTAGTCTGAAGGGTTTGGACCTTAGGGTTAAATAAAAGAAATGTATATGTATGTGTGAGGTGCTTCTAACATGGCCTTTCAGATATATTTGCTCCCTAAGGTCGAGCACTGTATAGGCCCTAAATGCTTGATGTCAGGCGCTGCTCTTATTACCATCTATGTTATGTGTCTGGGTCCGCTCTCTAGTCTTAGACACTTATGAGCACTTCACATATGCATCTGAAACCAGATTCCTTAGCTTCTCCTTCGAATTCCTCTTTGCCTATAGATGTTTAATTTCTCATGTGAGGATACTGCCTCTTAGCAAGTCAATAAAACTGCAAACCATAAAGTCATCCTTGACTTATTTTCTCTGCCGCTCTCTCCCCGTTCCCCTCCCTCCTACTCCCAACTTTCTCTGCCTGCACCTCACTCACTCACTCACTCGCTCACCCACACACACTTAGGTCTTGTGCCTTGCTTATACTTTCTTCTGCCTAGAGCATTCTTCTCCTGCTTCGTACTCTTCTCCCACCCCTCCTTTCTGGTCTGTCTTGCACATCAAAACATGACCTCCCGAAGGATGAGGACCACATTTCAATCGCCTCTGCATTCCCAGCCTCTGGTGTAGTGTCCAGTGCACTGGAGATCTCCTCAGGAGCGTGAGGTAAGTACAGCCAGTCTATGGGTCTGTTTCTCCTGACAGCAGGACTAAGGTAATGTCTGTTAGTAATAATGGGGCATTTTCTAAGAGCTGTATTTATGTAGAGGTTTTTGTTTTGCTATTGCTTTAAACTTGGTTAAATAAGAGTGTCTGCGTCAACGGTGTTTAATTATATTGACGGTCATCATCTCCTGAGAAATGCAGTCTGTACAGAATTCTGCCATTTGGATGACTGAATTTTTGCAAAGCCACTGAAGTATATTCATGCCATAATTTGGGAATTAGATTCAGCACGTTTCTAGACAACCTTTCAGGGAAACTTGGTATGAACATCTATCTGTTTAACAATCTTTCTTAGCTCTTAACACCTCTGAGAAACCAAATCTTTTAAAATATTAATTTAAATTTCTGATTGAATCAAATATGACAAAGCAAAACATAACAACCTTATTTTAAGTACACTTTTTTAAACTCAGAATTCCACAATGACATAATTCTCCCACCCTATTAATTATCCCATTTCAGAAAATGTGTTTCAAATCTTCTCTCACTGACTCACCTCAAAAAACCTTTTTTTTCACCTCCTTATTATGACTAAAATATTATTCCATAAAAAGTACCTAGGTTATTCCCTCTGATATGTTAAAAGATCTGGTTCATTTTCCTTCTGTCCATCATACTCCTCTTTTAATTCTTGGTCGTTTCAGTAGTTATATACATGATCCCTGCAATACCCTGTCTTTCACTTTCATTTCCTCTCCTCTGATGATACTGTCCTCTAGCCTGCTTCAGCCAGAATTCCCATAGTCGTACCTGGGACCTTGTCAACAATAACTGAACCCCCTCTACAATTTCACTTTAAACTCTTCCGCTCTCCAGTAAACACCTGCCTTTATCCCTGACCTGTTTTTAGATTTCACGGTAATCATTTCCTTGCATGTGTGTTAATTCCCCTCTGTGTTCTACCTAAGACATTTTTGTTTTCTTCAAACAAATTCAGACAATCCAGTGAAAAATGGACCAGAAAACTCATGAAGACACTTCACGAAAGAACGCTTGTATTTGTGAAGGACCAGTAAGCACATGCAAAGATACTCAACATCATTAGTCATTAGGGAAATGCAAATTAAAAATATAATGTGATACTGATACATCTCTACTGTATGTGTGTCCTTAATCACTCGGTGGTAACTCTTTGTGACCCCCATGGACTGTAGCCTGCCAGGCGCCTCTGTCCGTGGGATTTTCCAGGCAAGAATACTGAAGTAAGTTGCTTTGTCCTCCAGGGGATCTTTCCAACCCAGAGATGGAACCTGTGTCTCCTGCATTGGCAGGCAGATTCTTTACCACTGAGCCTCCTGAGAAGCCTGTATATAACACGTGCATATGCACATATTCATAGACGGATATATATGTGTGTATATACACACACATACCTATGTATGTATATTATATAAATAATACAGCTATCTCCACAAAGATAGTATTCTTATATACTTTTGGCCCCTTTTTGTTGTTGTTTTTTAATATTTAGCAGTATATCCTGAAAATGACTCTGTTAGGTATATCTAATAAAATTCATGTATTATATAGTAAGTTCTATTTTTTCAGAATGATGATGGTTCCACTGTTAGAGCAGAAATCTAAAAAGCTAAGTAAGAACTGCATTTATGTGTGTGTATTCTATACAGATACACATGTTCACACAGAAGTTCACTGCCTTATTAATTACAACTGTATAACTACATCCCATAAACAAGGTAGTTTGGGGTTATGACAGTATTTTAAAAGAATTTAGAGGTCTTTAATACTTTGATGTTTTTGGCGTACAAGGACAGTGTGTTCCCCTAAGGGGAGGGGGGGAATTGAGTTCCTGAATTACTGAAGAGGAAGCAGTTTCATTTCTTGTAACACTGGTTCTCAAAGTGTGGTCCCCACAGACCGCTGATGGGCTCCTCGGAGTCTCTGGGTGGTCTGCCAGCTGGTTTCTTCTAAGGCTTGTAATATGACAGTGTCTCTAGTCTGTTTTATGGCCTGGATTAATAATTTACTTAATGACATTTCTAAAGTATTTTCTCAGATGCCATTCTTCCCATGAGTAATGATGAGGTTTTTTTTCAGTGGCAAGTGAGTATAGGTAGGGTTGGTGGCCCATGCATTCTTTTTTTCCTCTCATGAAATAATCCACCGAGTGAAACTGAGAATGGCTACCTTAGAAATAGCAAGAAATCCTTTGAGAAATCCTTCACTAGCCATTTGAAACACTAAAATAATTTTTTAAGTGAAATGCCAATTTGCATGCTTTATAAGAACTCTTCATCTGGTTAGAGGGTGGTGCCTCTGTTTTCATACTGGAGAAATCACATCTGAGAACCTAAGCTAATACTTTCAGTTGACAGTGTAGGATAATCTGGCCTACAACCCAGCAGCAGGCCTGGATTTATCACTGATGCCATCACCTAGTAACTGTGAGACTTTAACCAAGTTATTTTCTAACTCTGAAATTACTTGTAAAATGTTGACGTATTTATTATACCATGTTGAAATAATTCTAGAATAATGCTGTACACATTCATTCATTCATTCAGCAAAAATATTTTGAAGGTATATTCTAATATTAAATGGTAGAGATACGTAAGAGGATAAGGTGAATAATGCCGTTTCGTAAAGTCCTTTTTAGCACAAAATGTTGACTATGGGATAATTCTTTAATAAAAATAGTTACATGTATATAACTTAGTCCTAGTAGTTTCTTAAGCACTAAAGGCAAGTTTTCCCTAATAATACCTTACATAGAGTGCCTTCCCTATTCTCGGCAGATAGGAAGCAGTAACCATGTCCTAGGCATTCTACCTGTGTTACCACCATAAGGGTGACTTAGACTAAATGAATTTTGAAGTAAGTTTGACTTTTTAAAAGTCTTTTAATAGTGAAAGGACAGTGTTTTCTCTTTGCATTTTGTGTTCTCTGAAATTTCCATTTCATAAGCATCTTTCTGTTTTGGAAAGTTTGTCATTTTTAATTTATTATTTTTTAAGTTTTATAAAGAAATGTATCTGAGTTAAACTTTGAGCTTACAGACTTGTAAATTAATGAAGTATTCCAAATCTAAGAAAACCTATCTGTTTTTGAGCACATTTATCTTTGTAGATTAAGGAAGCAGATATCCGGAAACCTGAGTTTAGCTTTACATAAGGATATCACTTTTTCTTAAAATTGTTTTTAATATCAACATTTGCTAGTACTTTGCATAAATGTTCACTTTGGGTATACAAGGGGATAGTTAAAAGGAAAATTACTGAAGATAGTATGCACATATTGGATTATAGTTTTATAATGTTTTATATTATGTGGTAGACTCATTGTATCTTTAAAAGTTCTAAAGTATTGTTTAGTCATTGGTATACTTCATCCCTATCAGCAGTACTTCACATTTTGCCAGTTTTAGCCTTGAATAAACTTACTGATGAAACATCAAGAAGTTCTGTTGAGTCTTCCTCCAAAATACCCATCTGCTGCTTCCATTCCCGGTGCCGATGTCATGCCCCACCCTCCCTTAGAGGACTGGCTGGAGCCAGGGCCTCCTGGTTTCACCTCTGCCCCCCTGCCATCCCTTCTCCTCACAGCAGCAAGAGTTCTTCAGATGCAGGCAGACCTGGTAGCTGTTCTGTTTAGGACAATCTCATTTGAGTCAGTTATCCAGGTGCAATTATTCATAATGCCCTCATGGTAACAAAAGGTCCCAATTAGGATAAATCAATGTGGTCAACCAGCATAAAGTTCTTGAGTGGTGTCCATTACACTTGGAATAAATTCAGACGTCTTATAATGGCCAGCATGAGTTGACTGCTGCCCTTCCATGTCCTCATTTGTTCATTTTTATTCTTCTTTAACTCACTGTCATCATGTCTGTTTCTCATTCAAGCCAAGTTCTTTGCTGTCGAAGGGTCTTCCAGCATGTTTTCCCCTGCCTGCATGCTGCTCTTCACCACTCTCTCACCAGTGAGTGCTCTGTGAATGACTAGATTCCTGTCATCCTTGGGTCTCAGTTCACAGCTTGAATGTCTAAAATGTTTGAGAGGCATTCCTTGACACCTCTGTGTAATATAGGTGTCTCCCGTGTCAACAATCCAATTTCCCCTTATATCATTATGACTTATAAATCTTTAACGTATCGATTTCTTCATTCCTGGTCATAATGGAAGTTCCTTGAAGACAGAGACCATGGCTATTTTTTTCAATATGGCAACCTAGTTCCTAGCACAGAGTACAATGTATAGGAGGCACTTGATGAATATTTGTTGAGAGAATGAATGAGTGAAGACAAATTGAAGGCCAGAGCTTGCTTTAGTCTTGCTTCTGTAAGACGTGACACGAAATCACTACCTGTTCTCTGTTGAGATTTCTTGGCTAAAATTGACTTGGCTAAAATTAACTCACTTTTGGAATGGAAGAAATAAATAACACATCAAGAGATTGACATCCAACTTTTTGACCACACATACAAAGGAAGGGAAAATCTCTCAAGGGAGGAGGGCTAATTAATATCAATGTAACAAATCTAAAGCTGTTGGTTCTTTGTGGATTTGTATTCTGGATTCCTTCTCACTGTCAATATATTTAATTAATTATGCATCTTAAAGTTGTGATTCTCCATAATTCGGCAGAATTATTGATCATATCAGGAGAATATAGTAGAAATACAGCATTTAGTGTGTTGCTCAAGAATACAAATATCTATTTGAAAAAGGTTTTTGTTTTAGGTGCTTATAGTCTGTGTAAAAAAGATAGGATTTTACAGGTATACACTTTGCAAGTAAAGATCAAAAGCTCTAAAAGCTTTTTTAATAAAATAGTTTATAAGATCACATCGAAACTTGTGAATAGCTAATATAACTAATCATGTGTTTTCCCAACTATTCTGTATCTGCATTTCCATATATGAAGCATGTGTTTAAACTCAAGTTTTTGTTGGGTTTTGAGTGCTACTTTTATTTTGTTTTACTTTATAGAATAGCGTTGTTTTTGTAACACAGTATCATTTTTATATTTTCTCCATAATGCTTTAGACTGGGGGCCAGCAAACCAAGACACATGGATGAAATTGGCCCTTTGCCTGTTTTTGTAAATGGTATTTCCATGGAACACAGCCATGCTCATTCATAGAACATGTAGCTAGCTGTGTGCTAAGTTGGGCAAAGTTGGGTAGATGCAACAGAGTGGCCTTCAAAGCTGAAAATATTTACTATTTGACGCTTTACACAAAGAGCTTGTTGATCTCTGCTGCAGATCATATGAAGGCAGTGATCCTGTCTGATCTGTGCATCTCTGCTCGTATGCCTGGTGCCCTGCTAGAGTCTGACCAACTCCAAAATCCTGCTGCATGTTAAAAAAAACTGAACGCCTTTATTCTTATTTCTATAGCCATTGTAGTAAATTTGGGACCTCTTGTAAATTTTACTCAAGCACAGCAAAGATTAATCCTACTTGTCTAATAAAATTTTTTCTACCTGTGCATATCAGAGTGTTTTTTTTTTAAGTAAACTGATAGAAACATTTCAGAGCAAAACCTAAATTCTTTAATACTACAGGACACTTATAAATCAATCCTAGCAAGCAGGTTTTTAAAAATTTCTTCCTTCAATTTTTACATGGCTGTTTTATTGTTGATTTTTGTTGAAAGCCTTTCACACCTTAGGAAAGTAGATTTGAAATATTTAGGCAATGCCTATCCATATATTAAAACACTTTTCTTCCCAGAGGAAGTATAGTAATTTATTCTTTTAGGAGTATTGTGACTTAAATGCATCTTTTTCTTCCTGTTCCTTGATCCAGTGTAATTAAATAATAGATTTTATTTCATAACTTTTCAGAAGGAATAAAAAGGAAATTATGTTCAGCAGACTTGTTTATTTTTTTCTGTGCCCTTCAAAAGTTTAAATGGGATCCTTTCTCTGCACTAGAGGGAAGTGAAATAGCCCTTTCAAATCAGTGTTCTTGGAAAATGAATGTTAATTAAAATACACTTTAAAGAACAGAAACATAATTTTTTTCTGGAAATATCCAGTGGTTAAATCTAAGTTAAATGCTACACTGAAAATAATGCTACAATTTTTAATAACATTTAAAAATGTTAAAAATAACATTGAAAAAATTACAGTGAGGTGTAATTTAGTTGCCAACTTAATCCTTATCAAGTAAGTTTCAGCTTTTATAACAAGAGAAATAGATATTTAAAACTTTAAAAAATCATGCTTCTTCAAATTATATTTTTATCTTAGATGCTACACTTTTTTAAGTTATATATGTACATTATAACTTATATACTTATGTATACTTAGGTTATGTATGTATAAATATATAGAAACTTTAACATATACAAGGTTTGTCCCTATTGTTGCTTTTTTTAAAACAAAAAATGAGTCTATATTATACATTGCTGCCTCTTGTTTCTCTTGCTAAAAATTACTTCGTAGCAGTTCCTCTCTTCTCCAGTTACCCGGTTTAGCTTGCCAGTCTTTTTCATCCCAACCCCCTGACTGATAAACGCATATTCGAGTAAATATCAATGATCCCATATGGGTCATCCCCAGAGATGCTGCAAGCACACACATGTCAGCTGAGACTCTGCCAGGTAAGTTCTGAAACGTGAGCTTTTCTCCAAGTCCTGATTTAGAGACTAGGAGGCAATTTGATTTGCCTTTAGGCTGGAAATTAATCATGGCTAATATCTGACAGAACTAGTTGGGATATTTTCTTTAGATTTCTTTCTTATATTTTACATAATCCGTAGCAATGTCTTGGGACTCTTTCCCAATGAGTAACCTCAGTGTAGTGTGTGGCTTCCTTGTGTAGCCTTTGCCAAGGTGTTAGCTGGACGTGCTTTTCAACACAGGGTATGAGTTATGGTACCTATCACTCAGCTCTGATTTTCAGCATTAACTTGTTTAACTTATTTTAAATCAAAATTTTGTAACATCTGCTGTTATTTATTATGCATCTTTACTAAAAAAAAAATAAGCATGATCTGTAAATCCATGAGTTTAGGAACCATTTTTTTTTCTTGTTTGCTTGCTTGCTTTACTTCTAATTAGCATAATATACACTTCCAAGCCCAGTGGTTGGTATATACTAGGTGCTTAATGGCTTCTCTGTTAGTTCAGTTGGTAAAGAATCCCCCTGCAATGCAGGAGACCTCAATTCAATTCCTGGGTCAAGTACACTGGAGAAAGGGCTAGGCTACCCACTCCAGTATTCTTGGGCTTCCCTTGTGGCTCAAGTGGTAAAGAATTTGCCTGCAATGCAGGAGACCTGGGTTCGATCCCTTGGTTGGGAAGATCCCTTGGAGGAGGGAAAGGCTACCCACTCCAGTATTCTGGCCTGGAGAATTCCATGGACTGATAGTCCATGGGGTCTCAAAGAGTCAGACACAACTGAATGACTTTCACTTTCAGGTGCTCAATAAATACATCTTGAACAAACCAGGGCCTAGTATTTGATTAACTCATAGGGTTTTAACCTCCATGCTTACTTCATTTTAACCTCATCTGTGTGACTACAGTTTGAAGGGTTACCCTTCCATGACTTCTCTTTTAGTAATATCACTGCCTTGTGAATCCACAGAAGGAAATAAAAGACTAGTATTTGGGGGCCTGATAATTGTTTTAGGCATTATCTTTTCTGCGTTTACTTTGTCTTCCTTACTGGTTCCTTTTAACATCCCTACAAGAGAATGGTTATCATTCCTAGGCGTGTGTGTTTTGGTTAGCGGGGTCTCTGTGATGCTTGGTTGCCGGCCACATTCACTGAGAGCTCACCTTAGGGTCAGCGGCCTTCAGCCTTCTAGTCCCTGTGCCAGTTTCCACGCGCCCGTCATGCACCTTTTCCTTTCACGTGACTTTTGCCAAATTGCTTCACTGTTCTTTCACTTGTTTCTAATACATTTTAATGAAAAGCTTACCTTTTAATGGAATCTTTCCTTCCACTTCTGGAAGGAAAGCCTTTTTCTTGTGAAGAGATCTTTACCAAGTAGGATGATAAGGAGTAAGCCAGCTGAAGTCCTACAAGGTCCCCAGGAAGCACAGTGGGAAGGGAGTGGTTAGGTCTTTGCTTGAGTTAGAGGAGACCTTCGAGGTGGGACACCTACCTTGCATTTCTGAAGGACGAGGGTTCTGTCTTCTCTATGCTATCTGCTTTCTCAGGATGTGATGGTGAGAGTATTGTTGAAGTTTGTACCATTTTATGTCTGATATGAATGAGTCCTTTGAGAATATCTTGGTTTGGGTTTTTGCCGCAAATCTCAAACATTTTCTGTGCCTGCTGAATTAACAGTGAAATTTTTTCTTTTCTTGTATAGACTGCTGTTCCACATTATTCACCCCCACGCCGTATCTTATGCTCGTAGAGTGCTTAATTGGTCTCTAAGAATGTGCATGTGTGCTGAGTTGTTTCAGTTGTGTCTGACTCTTTGTGACCCTATGGACTGGCCATGGAGCACCAGGCTTCTCTGTCTATGGGACTCTCCATCGCAGAATACTGGAGTGGGCTGCCATGCCCTCCTCCAGGGGCTCTTCCCAAGTCACCACCTGGGAAGCCCTCTCTAAGCATGTGCTCCACATCTTTTCATCTAATCTTCACAGTGGTCTGGGAGTGTAACAAGATCCATAGTGTATCACCTTCTTGAGCCCTTTTTAGTAACTTTTAAAATTCTTGAGTGGAACACAGGACTGACAGCTGAGCCTAGGAAACTTGACTTTTCATTTAGTTTGCATCTCCTACAGCTAATTTGATAAATACTATATACAACTTTGATGGGTTTTCCTATGCAAGCAGTGTTCGAATACAAAATTTGAATAAGAGCTACTTTCTCTAAGAGACCAAGGGGGAAGCGTATACAAATTACCTCTGCTCACCACATGATAAAGGCATAGCGCACACTGGAAATGGATAGAGAGGAGTCTCTTCTACACATTAGTAATTGCATTGCTTTAATCCCATTTTGCAACTGGCTTTGGCTTTCAAATGTATCTGGGACTATTGCGTAGGATGCTGGAATAATTATATCACCTGCTTATTTGTGTACTATGGCAAACATTCTGGTAAAATAGGTCATTAATGCTAAATAATAGTCCAGCCTCCTGCTTCCTGCCACACTCAGTTAATTGGATGGGTTGTCCTTTCCACTGGTATGACTAAGAGGATTTTTTTTTGAAAACCGACTCCCATGTGCCTCTCACTAAGTTGTACTATTTCTCCTTGTGATTCTTCTTTTTTGTTTCTTCTCGCATTGATGCAAGTGCTTAATCATGGAGCCAAAAGTACAGTATACCTAGTGTTAAATACTAAAATGAGAAAGGAAAAGCCAGAGGCTCTTTGGAGCTCATTTGTTGTTCACATCTGTTCAGTTCCCACTTGAAGAACTTGAGAATTAGAATGATCAGCTATTCCATTCAAAACTATAGCTTCAGAACGTATGCACACTGACCCATGCAGTGTATTTCATGGTGAGTTGATTCAAGAGAATTTATTAGAGAAACTACTAGTTATCTATCAAAAGAAGTCCATCTAGTTTTCCACTTGAACTCTAGGTAGAATTACTTTCTTAAAACTTGTAAAGAAGTGGTTCTAATGATATATACACACATATATATGAGAGTGTAAATACATACAAATATAAATCTACGTGTATATGCCTGTGTATATATTAAATTATATGTATATAAGTAATATACATATAATTTATCTGCATAAATATTTACATCCTAAATTTGTTTATGGTAAAATAAGTCATAAGTGCCAAGTTATGGTCCAGTGGTAGCCTGAAAGTTACAAATTTTCTTACGATAACACTGAAATTTAATTTCTTCTTTCTAAATAAGTGGAGATAGCCATTATTATTTTTTTTTTTTGGGCAATATCTTTATTATTTTTTTTTTTAGTTTTTTATTTTTTAAATTTTAAAATCTTTAATTCTTACATGCATTCCCAAACATGAACCCCCCTCCCACCTCCCCTCCCCATAACATCTTTCTGGGTCATCCCCATGCACCAGCCCCAAGCATGCTGCATCCTGCGTCAGACATAGACAGTGGAGATAGCCATTATTAAGGGCTTACTATATACTGCACGTTATTACCTCCCTTAAACATCAAACCGTAAGCATTTTAAAATTTCTTATGAAAGGAAAAAACTTAAGGAGGCTTTGGAAACTTCTTTGAAGTAATGATTTTCTAAAGCTTCTTAATTAAACTACTTGTGGAGTCAGTGTGTATAGTGCCTTGTGTGGAGACAATCTACTGAGTTAGTGAGATTTAAAATGGAGGCAGTAGTCTGAATTCTCTGGAACTCTCTTCAAGATACACTGTACTGACAGAGAAAACCAAACTTTAACTGAATTTCATAGCACACCCTTGCCCTCCTTGTTCATTGCTTAAGTTCTGGACCCAGTGTGAAAAGCTGCAGTTCTGAAATTCTAAAGTTGGCACTTTGTCCATATATTTTCTCAACAGAGACAAAATGGTAAAAGTGCTTTTGTGAAAACAATGCTGATAGCAATAGAGATAAAATTAGAAATCAGTTTTTCTCATTCCTCATGATTATTCTGTAGCATTATTCTTTCCATTTGGTAGTTTTTCCGGTCATTACGTTGGTCTGTGTGTGGTCTGGTGTAATTCAGTGCTTTTAATACCCTGACCTAAACATGAAGATTTAGGACAAGACCTATGTTTATTCCTAAACATTCTAGGGTAAAATGAAACCAAGTTATCATGTGAAAAAATTAGGTAGTGTTCTGCAGAAAAGTAATTAACTGAGTCTTATATCTGTTATTATTCTGTCCTTTGGAGAAATAAGTAATGACTATAGTTCTTTTGGTAGATGCCTTTTTCAGAAGTGTGAACAGAAGGAGGCACTAAGATGGCAGGAAATAAGCAGAGGGGAAAAAAACGACACATTATGAAATGTAGACCAGGAAAGTATACATTTTATAGGCTACCAAAAGTTTTATGCTTCTAGAATTTTAAGAAATGCAAATGAAACATATTTGTACCAGTACTATTTTTTAGTTATCAACTAACCAAAAGATAGTTGTATAAATACTGAACAAGCTCAAGATCTGCTGCCATATTTGTGCAATTCTAATATTTTAGTTTAAGTAGAGAGTATTTCAGTTTTAATAGTTAAATAGTGAATAGTTAAATTTTAAATAACATTACTATAGTTAGTTAATAATGTAGTATTTAACTATAATCTAGTATAGTATAGTATTTAAAGTGTCAGTTCAGTTCAGTCGCTCAGTTGTGTCCGACTCTTTGTGACCCCATGAATCGCAGCACGCCAGGCCTCCCTGTCCATCACCAACTCCCGGAGTTCACTCAGACTCACGTCCATCGAGTCCGTGATGCTATCCAGCCATCTCATCCTCAGTCATCCCCTTTTCCTCCTGCCCCCAAAGTTTCCCAGCATCAGAGTCTTTTCCAATGAGTCAGCTCTTCACATGAGGTAGCCAAAGTACTGAAGTTTCAGCTTCAGCATCATTCCTGCCAAAGAACACCCAGGGCTGATCTCCTTCAGAATGGACTGGTTGGATCTCCTTGCAGTCCAGGAGACTCTCAAGAGTCTTCTCCAACACCACAGTTCAAAAGCATCAATTCTTCGGCGCTCAGCTTTCTTCACAGTCCAACTCTCACATCCATCCATACTTGACCACTGGAAAAACCATAGCCTTGACTAGACGGACCTTTGTTGGCAAAGTAATGTCTCTGCTTTTCAATATGCTGTCTAGGTTGGTCATAACTTTGCTTCCAAGGGGTAAGCGTCTCTTAATTTCATGACTGCAGTCACCATCTGCAATGATTTTGGAGCCCCCAAAAATAAAGTCTGACACTGTTTCCATTGTTTCCCCATCTATTTCCCATAAAGTGGTGGGACCGGATGCCATGATCTTCGTTTTCTGAATGTTGAGCTTTAAGCCAACTTTTTCACTCTCCTCTTTCACTTTCATCAAGAGGCTTTTTAGTTCCTCTTCACTTTCTGCCATAAGGGTGGTGTCATCTGCATATCTGAGGTGATTGCTGTTTCTCTGGGCAATCTTGATTCCAGCTTGTGCTTCTTCCAGCCCAGCATTTCTCATAATGTACTCTGCATAGAACTTAATAAGCTGGGTGACAATATACAGCCTTGACATACTCTTTTTCCTATTTGGAACCAGTCTGTTGTTCCATATTTAAAGTATAGCATGGTATAATTTTTCATCATATATTTAAAGTATAGTCTATTTTAATAGTTTAATTTCAACTTAAAAATTTTTCAAAATATCTTTTTTGCCCTCAAAACTTGATTTGTTTAAACTTGAAATTTACTTACAAATAACTTACATGCAAAATAGTTTAAAAGAAAACTTTCAAATGGTTGTTTTTCTACCACTTTCACATTTAAATAAGAATAACCAAAGAATTAGTTTCTTGTTAGAATTGCTGTTCTTATTGGACATTTTTTTAAGCTTTCCAAGCTTGTATTGATTGTCATTGGTCATTCTTTGAAATGCATATAGAAATAAAAATGAATTATTTGAATCATGAGATACCGATAATTATAGCCTGTTCATATTTTTTAAACACTTGACTGTGTTTGACTTATCTTCTAAAAAGAAGAGTTAAAATGAAATTCTAAAACATTTGGCACATCTTTTAACCAGTTTATGTACTTGTTTGTGTTTCAAATGTCTAAGGCAGTGGAAGACTAGTTACCAAAATAGAACAAGGAGATCATATGATAGGAATGGATTAAGCCAAATATCTTACATTTATAATAGTCTGAATGTTGACTGCATTTAGTTACAGATCCATTTCCTTTCTAACACTTGCTGAGTTCTCAGTCCTTAAGCTGTGTCTCCATGAAGCAACTCACTTGAATGTTTTGATCCAAACCTCTTTCTGGCAACCATTTATTTGCCAGCAGTGAAAATGTTTTCAAAGGCAAATAAATGTTTTTGTGGGTAGATTTTCTATGCAATGTAAGACTATTTAGTGATCATACCTTCCTGTGTTCTGAATAAGAAATTAATCTTGGAGAGAAAGATGAATGGCTTAATGTTGGCCATTTATTATTTAGTCCCAGTTTTATGTACCTGGACATCTCTCTTAGGTTTGTTGTGAGGGTTAAATGAGATGATACATAGAAAGCAGGAAGCATGGGATAGTACAATTAGTAAATGTCAGCATATAAAGAGAACATCAGCTTCCATTTAAACATGGGTGAGACATTGCTTGTCTCCAAACCTTCTCAAAAACCCAACTGAATGCCAGCAAAATAATTTTTAAAAGTATAAATCTATCAAGATCAAGAAAATGGGATATTAAATAGCAAATGAGATATGTCAAGTAATTATGGACTGTTAAAAGTGGATAGAAATGCTGAGTGTTTAACATTTGAAGAAGATGAAAGCTTGGAACGTGGGGGGACAAATCAGGACTCAGGATCCCTCTGGAAACACGAGAGCATCATTGGTAGAAAGTCATGGAGCAGTTTTATTTCCATGCCTGGTCACAACCATACAGGCAGTCAACTGCCCCGTTGCCGTTCGGACAAAACAGTGTAGGTTCACCTCCAGAGAGACTGAATAGAAGGAACTCAGAGACCCCCCCCACAAAGACCACCAGCATGCAATTAATAGATATTCTGGAAAGAATCCAGAAAACAAAGGAAATTTTCACAGTAATCTAAGAAAATTTCCCAGACTTGGAGGACAAGAATATATGAGTTAAAATACCCCTGTGTCCAGGAGAATATGTGAAGAAAGAGCCTCATCAAGGCATAACAGCATGAAATTTTAAATTTTGGTACAAAGAGGAAAATAGCAAAAGTTTCTCAGGAAGGGGGAATCACAGAAGAGTTTCAGAATCAAACAAACAAACTGAATTTCTCAGCAGTAACATTTTAAGTTTGAAGATGATGGAACAGTGTTTTTAAATTTCTGAGGAAAAACTATTTTAAATCTCAAATCCTACACCTGGGTAGATAATAAATTGAATATCAGGGTAGCATAAATTATTTTTGGACATATAGAATCTTTAAAACTTTTGTTTTCCACACATCTTTTCTTAGGAAGCTATAAGAGGTATTTTTCAGCTGTATCCCACCACTGGAGGAAGACTATAAATACTACAAATTGAATTCATTTCAGTTAGCTGCCTGTTTAAAAAAGTTACCAGTCTTCTTTCAGTTCAGTTCATTTCAGTCGCTCAGTCGTGTCCGACTCTTTGTGACCCCATGAATCACAGCACGCCAGGCCTCCCTGTCCATCACCAACTCCCGGAGTTCACTCAGACTCACGTACATTGAGTTGGTGATGCCAGCCAGCCATCGCATCCTCTGTTGTCCCCTTTTCCTCCCTGCCCCCAAGACTGATCCCTCCCAGCATCAGAGTCTTTTCCAATGAGTCAGCTCTTGGCATGAGGTGGCCAAAGTACTGGAGTTTCAGCTTCAGCATTAGTCCTTCCAAAGAACACTCAGGGCTGAACTCCTTTAGGATGGACTGGTTGGATCTCCTTGCAGTCCAAGGGACTCTCAAGAGTCTTCTCCAACACCACAGTTCGAAAGCATCAATTCTTCAGCGCTCAGCCTTCTTCACAGTCCAACTCTCACATCCATACATGACCACAGGAAAAACCATAGTCTAATAGGTTACATGTATATATATGTGTGTGTGTGTATGTGTACATAGATTTATTATAAGGAATTGGCTCACATGACTGTGGAGGCTAAGAATCCCAAGTTCCATTTTTGGCAAGCCAGAGACCCAGGGGAAGCAGGTTGTAGATCAAGTCCAAAAGCCTGAGAGACAGGAGATATTTTAGTCCAAGTCAAAAGGCTGGAAAAGATCTACGTCCCAGTTTAAGGCAGTTAAGCAGAAAGAGATCCCTCTTCAACTGATTGGTTGAGGCTCACTAACATTAGCGTTTAGAGGAGGCTGTGGTCCTAGGGTGATTAGATTGACTAGTTTTCTTTGAGTATGGTTTCAGTGTGTCTGCCCTCTGATGCCCTCTTGCAACACCTACCATCTTCCTCAGGTTTCTCTTACCTTGAGCATGAGGTATCTCTTCACGGCCGCTCCAGCAAAGTGCAGCTTCGCTGCTCCTTACCTTGGACGAGGGGTATCTCATTACCGCCGCCGTTCCTTACCTTCAATGTGGGATAGCTCCTCTAGGCCCTCCTGTGCCTGCGCAGCCACCACTCCTCAGGTTGTTCCTCCCTGCCGCTGGCCCTATAACTCAATGAAACTAAGCCATGCCTGTGGGACAACCCAAGATAGGCGGGTCATGGTGGAGAGGTCTGACAGAATGTGGTCCACTGGAGAAGGGAATGGCAAGCCACTTCAGTATTCTTGCCTTAAGAACCCCATGAACAGTATGAAAAGGCAAAATGATAGGATACCAAAAGAGGAACTCCCCAGGTCATTAGGTGCCCAATATGCTACTGGAGATCAGTGGAGAAATAACTCCAGAAAGAATGAAGGGATGGAGCCAAAGCAAAAACAGTTCCCAGCTGTGGATGTGACTCGTGATAGAAGCAAGATCTGATGCTGTAAAGAGCAATATTGCATAGGAACCTGGAATGTCAGGCCCATGAATCAAGGCAAATTGGAAGTGGTCAAACAAGAGATGGCAAGGGTGAACGTCGACATTCTAGGAATCAGCAAACTAAAATGGACTGGAACGGGTGAATTTAACTCAGATGACCATTATATCTACTACTGTGGGCAGGAATCCCTCAGAAGAAATGGAGTAGCCATCATGGTCAACAAAACAGTCCAAAATGCAGTACTTGGATGCAATCTCAAAAACGACAGAATGATCTCTGTTCGTCTCCAAGGCAAACCATTCAGTATCACAGTTATCCAAGTCTGTGCCCCAGCCAGTAATGCTGAAGAAGCTGAAGTTGAACGGTTTTATGAAGACCTACAAGACCTTTTAGAACTAACACCCCAAAAAGATGTCCTTTTCATTCTAGGGGACTGGAATGCAAAAGTAGGAAGTCAAGAAACACCTGGAGTAACAGGCAAATTTGGCCTTGGAAAGCGGAATGAAGCAGGGCAAAGACTAATAGAGTTTTGCCAAGAAAATGCACTGGTCATAGCAAACACCCTCTTCCAACAACACAAGAGAAGCGTCTACACAGGGACATCACCAGATGGTCAACACAGAAATCAGATTGATTATATTATTTGCAGCCAAAGATGGAGAAGCTCTATACAGTCAACAAAAACAAGACCAAGAGCTGACTGTGGCTGAGATCATGGACTCCTTATTCTCAAATTCAGACTCAAATTGAAGAAAGTAGGGAAAACCGCTAGACCATTCAGGTGTGACCTAAATCAGATCCCTTATGATTATCTAGTGGAAGTGAGAAATAGATTTAAGGGCCTAGATCTGATAGATAGAGTGCCCAATGAACTATGGAATGAGGTTCGTGACATTGTCCAGGAGACAGGGATCAAGACCATCCCCATGGAAAAGAAATGCAAAACAGCAAAATGGCTGTCTGGGGAGGCCTTACAAATAGCTGTGAAAAGAAGAGAGGCAAAAAGCAAAGGAGAAAAGGAAAGATATAAGCACCTGAATGCAGAGTTTCAGAGAATAGCAAGAAGAGATAAGAACGCCTTCTTCAGCGATCAATGCAAAGAAATACAGGAAAAGAACAGAATGGGAAAGATTAGAGATCTCTTCAGAAAATTAGAGATACCAAGGGAACATTTCATGCAAAGATGGGCTTGATAAAGGACAGAAATGGTCTGGACCTAACAGAAGCAGAAGATATTAAGAAGAGGTGGCAAGAATACATGGAAGAACTGTACAAAAATGATCTTCACAACCCAGATAATCATGATGATGTGATCACTAATCTAGAGCCAGACATCTTGGAATGTGAAGTCAAGTGGGCCTTAGAAAGCATCACTACGAACAAAGCTAGTGGAAGTGATGGAATTCCAGTTGAGCTGTTTCAAATCCTGAAAGATGATGCTGTGAAAGTGCTGCACTCAGTATGCCAGCAAATTTGGAAAACTCAGCTGTGGCCACAGGACTGGAAAAGGTCAGTTTTCATTCCAATTCCAAAGAAAGGCAATGCCAAAGAATGCCGAAATTACCACACAATTGCACTCATCTCACACACTAGTAAAGTAATGCTCAAAATTCTCCAAGCCAGGCTTCAGCAATACATGAACCATGAACTTCCTGATGTTCAAGCTGGTTTTCAAAGAGGCAGAGGAACCAGAGATCAAATTGGCAACATCCGCTGGATCATGGAAAAGCAAGAGAGTTCCAGAAAAACATCTATTTCTGCTTTATTGACTATGCCAAAGCCTTTGACTGTGCGGATCACAATAAACTGGAAAATTCTGAAAGAGATGGGAATACAGACCACCTGACCTGCCTCTTGAGAAATCTGTATGCAGGTCAGGAAGCAACAGTTAGAACTGGACATGGAACAGACTGGTTCCAAATAGGAAAAGGAGTATGTCAAGGCTGTATATTGTCACCCTACTTATTTAACCTATATGCAGAGTACATCATGAGAAACGCTGGGCTGGAAGAAACACAAGCTGGAATCAAGATTGCTGGGAGAAATATCAATCACCTCAGATATGCAGATGACACCACCCTTACGGCAGAAAGTGAAGAGGAGCTAAAAAGCCTCTTGATGAAAGTGAAAGAGGAGAGTGAAAAAGTTGGCTTAAAGCTCAACATTCAGAAAACTAGATGATGGCATCTGGTCCCATCACTTCATGGGAAATAGATGGGGAAAGAGTAGAAACAGTGTCAGAATTTACTTTTTTGGGCTCCAAAATCACTGCAGATGGTGACTGCAGCCATGAAATTAGAAGTCACTTACTCCTTGGAAGAAAAGTTATGACCAACCTAGATAGTATATTCAAAAGCAGAGACATTACTTTCCCGACTAAAGTCCGTCTAGTCAAGGCTATGGTTTTTCCTGTGGTCATGTATGGATGTGAGAGTTGGACTGTGAAGAAGGCTGAGCGCCAAAGAATTGATGCTTTTGAACTGTGGTGTTGGAGAAGAGTCTTGAGAGTCCCTTGGACTGCGGGGAGATCCAACCAGTCCAATCTGAAGGAGATCAGCCCTGGGATTTCTTTGGAAGGAATGATGCTAAAGCTGAAGCTCCAGTACTTTGGCCACCTCATGTGAAGAGTTGACTCATTGGAAAAGACTCTGATGCTGTGAGGGATTGGGGGCAGGAGGAGAAGGGGACGACCGAGGATGAGATGGCTGGATGGATGAGGATGAGATGTGCGATTCATGGGTTCGCACAGAGTCGGACACAACCGAGCGACTGAACTGAACTGAACTGAACATTAGCAGGGGCTGGTGGAGAGGAGTGGCAATCTGCTTTCCTCAGCCTGGAATTCAAATATTAATCTCATTCAGAAATACCCTCGCAGTCACACTCAGAATGTTTGCCCAGATGTCTGGACACACGGTAGCCCAGTTAGGTTGACACATAAAATGAACTGGCACAAGTGTACAAAGACATAAAGACAGAATGGAACTTAGGGGAGAATAAATGTAGAAAAATATGACAGAAAAAATAATAAGAATGAAGTATAGGGAATATCTATGAGTTGATCTTTATAAACCACACTGAAGTCAGGTAACAGTGGATTATCACAGATCCTAGAACAAGAGTTATGGATATTATATTTGAGGAAGATCAACACTTAGTCTAAATAAGATACATCACCGTTTGGAGACATTGAAGTTTAGAAAGCAGTAAGCAAAAGCTCCAGGGTTTTCCTGGTGGCTCAATGGTAAAGAATTTGCCTGCAACGCAGGAGACATGGGTCAGGAAGATCCCTTGGAGAAGGAAATGGCAATGCACTCCAGTCTTCTTGCTTGGGAAATCTATGGACAAAGGACCCTTGAAGGCTACATTCCGTGGGGTTGCAAAGAGTTGAACGTGACTTGATAACAACAAAGCAAAAACCCAGAGGCCTAGGTTCAGATGAATACTGTGGAAGCAGACAGCAAATTCAAGACCCCTAGCCAATTAAAACAATAAAATCAACGGAAATTAGTGAAAATAAAATAGAGTGAGAAAGAATTTTCCAATGTTAGCATCATTGATGGCAGTGCGAAATTGAGAAGAGATTTATTTGTGGGATCAAAGATGAGGCATTTAAGATGTCATGTAAAGTTTAAACTTTATGCACAGCCTGTAAATAAACCATTGCAAAATATTTAAAATGCAAACATGATAAGTGTTAATATGCCAGGGAAAATATTTTTCTTTTAAACCGTTAAGTATAGTATTATTTTTAGTTTACACTAAAGAATGGAAATAATATTTATCAAGAAAAAAATCAGTGCTTTAAATGAGTTGCTATTGCAGAATAATATCTTTTAGCAAAATATTTTGCTGAGTTGCAAATAAATCTTTATAAGGTTCCTGTCACCATCCCTTTATCTGTATAAAGTTTATTCTGTATACTCTTTCAACTAGTTACTGGTCTTAAAATATTCCTCTGTCCTGTCAGTTCTTATATATTTTATAATACAATTAAATGTATGCCACTTTCGTTGTAATAAAAAATCATAAAATGGACTATCATGTCATTTTCAATACTGCCAGAAATATTTGTCTTGCCACAGTGAATGATGAAGTACAACTTCCATTTATCTTCAAGGAAAAAATTAAGGAATTCTTACCATATAGAATCAGCTTTTTCTTTCTTTTTTGACACTGAAGGTATTAGAAATATTTTGTGATTTGGTTTTCTGTTTCTAGTATTGTTTTCACACTAAATGCACTTGATCCTGAGCTTAGTGTCCAGTGGAACTGAACCAGCCTCCTGCTGACTTGCTTTTTAAGCTTGTGTTGTTGAAGAGGAGCTTTACTCTCTCATAAAATGTCTTGAAGTTAGCCAATGGGCAGTGCATACTTGAGCGTGAACACTGTCATTAGTTAACAAGCTTGCTCTCCTTCGTCAGCAGAGAAAAGGAGGTGAAACTGTGGCCAAGGTTGTTTTGGAGCATGGGACATGTCAGGGTCAGATGGGCTTTTTGCAGTGACACTGTGGTAACTTTCAGCTGGAGGACTCACTTCATGAGGTTCAGGGATTCTTGTAGAGCACCAGTAGGGCAAGTGCTAGTGAGGGAACTAGGTTAGGTGACCAGCAGTGCCTATGCTAGCGAAGGTACTAGGTTAGGTGACCAGCATTGTCAGTGCTAGTGAGGGTAGCAGGTTAGGTGCCCAGCATTGCCAGTGCTAGTGAAGATACTAGGTTAGGCGACCAGCAGAGCCAGTGCTTGTGAGGATACTAGTTTAGGTGATCAGCAGAGCCAGTGCTAGTGAGGATACTAGGTTAGGTGACCAGCAGAGCCAGTGCTAGTGAGGATACTAGTTTAGGTGCCAGGGTCCTGCCCCGGTGGATCCAGGGTAATTTGAAGCAGGGATCGCATAGGTGAGGAAAACTTATTTATTTAGAAATATAAAAGAGATTTGGAAGAAATAGTATAGTAGGAAAATTCAGTGGAGAAACGAGGCTGAATAACTTGGTTTACGGGGAAAGCTAATAAAACCTCAGGACAAGAGATTTGTACCATCTACGTTGGGCCACCAGTGCCCGTTTGTATAGCGGAGGGTGCCCCACCTTAGGCTCCCTCTCTCACGGATCTTAGAAGCCAGGGCAAGTAAGTAGACGTGGTGAGCCTCCCCGCTCCAGATGGGAATTCAGCCTGAAAATAGAGTAAAGAAGACACGGGGGAAACCAGTCTTTCCAGTGACTGGCCCTTCCTCTATTGTTGTAAAGTCTTTTTATACCTTTTTTTGTACATCAAGATCAATGGATAATATAAAATTATGCAGCGTCAGCAGCCCTGACTCTTATTGAGTCCAGGCTTTCTCTCTGCATACCTAGTTGTATACACAAGTCTTAGGTGATTTACATCATCTTCTGGCCAGAAGGCCAATTAACATTTTACAGCCCTTTTCTGATAAGGGTTTGTCAACCAGAAGACTTATTTGTGGTGTTCTTCCCAAAGTCTGGTGCCACTCTCAGAAAGCACTAAATAAAGTTACATGCTTACATAGCAAGGATACAGCAATTTATAACAGTGAAAGAAGTACAGTGATTTATAACAAAGAGAAAGTTAATTAACTCACAAGTCTACTATTGCTAACATCAAAAACTACTATATTCCTATTTCTGCATCCCGTTTACGTTGATTAATATCCTCCCAGGTGCCTAAAAGATAAAGGATATGGAGGCCTGGCGGCAAACATTAACTCAACAAACTCTTCACCAAACTAATTCTTAGCTCCAAAAGGCTCTATATCTTTAAGATGTTTTAAGCTTTGTGCCTCTCATGGTTGGGGGCTGTAAACAATCCACAAGTTGTAGAAGTCCCCAACTGTTAGGCAAGTTAGAGAGCCATCAAAGGGGTTTGAGCTGAAACATTCTTTTCATATGCAGGAGACTGTTAACTGAAGCCCTGAGTTAACTTTTTCCAGAGAATGTCAGAAGAGTAGAAAGCACAGTACAATAAAGCAGGCAGACTCTGGTTTTGGGGGGTAGATGTTCAGGAAAACCCAGGAGGAACCCCTGAAGCCAGATCACGCCTTTGCATTTTGTCGGGCTTCCTTCCTCATGACCTTTGCCACCGGCGGGATTCCTCACGCTGGCTCCCAGCAGTTAGGTGACCAGCAGAGCCAGTGCTAGTGAAGATACTAGGTTAGGTGACCAGCAGAGGCAGTGCTAGTGAAGATACTAGTTTAGGTGACCAACAGAGCCAGTGCCTGTGAGGATACTAGTTTAGGTGACCAGCAGAGCCAGTGCTAATGAGGATACAGGTTAGGTGACCAGCAGACCCAGTGCTAGTGACGATACAGGTTAGATGAGGGAAATAAGTAAATAATGTAGACAACACCTAAAGATAAAGTTTTCCTGCTAATTATGACAACATAACCGAGACATAAATTCCAGATCCCATGATAGTTGTGTACTGGTTTTGAAAGGATGTTTAAAATGGCTGACTCTTCTAAGTCTTTATTTTCCATTTTCTTTTTATTTTCCCTAGTTGAGTGTGTTTTTAAACTAACATTTTGGAGAGTGTTATAAATACAAATTATTTATATGTAGAGTAGATAAACAGTTGATTTATTGGGAAGACTACTTAGGGATGTATACTTATCCTGAGCTTTCCTTAACATGAGAAAAAATTGCTTATATCTGTGTAGTATTTTCAAGTTTTCAAATCAATACCATCCTTCGTCTGAGAAAATAAAAATGTTACCTGATAGTGTGGCCTTCCAGTTCTCTGTATGTGTCCAGACAAATGGATGCTGAGTCCATATTCTGCTCCACATTGATTGTGTGTGTTTTATGCTGTGACAGAAATGTTTTTGTTTGAAAAAAACACATGCACACGTATTTCCCTGACATTCTTCCAATTTTTAGAAAAATATGTTCACATTTTTCCTACTGAAAACTTAGTTTCTTTCTGGGCAGATATATCATCTTTTTAAAAACCTTTCCCCCAAGATTTCTTTTTAAATGGTTCACAGTTAAATTTAAATTTCTATATTTAGGTAGAATTATGTTTATATACCAACCACCAGTATCCAGGAAATTCAGCGGTAAGGCTGACACATAGGGAGTTTATAGTCTGTTTCATAGTCTGTGTATTTAGACGAGGTTGGAAGCTTACTTAGCAAAATTGCTTGAACATCCAGAATTTCTTTAGTACGAATGCACTATTTGATTTCTTTGTAATTGTTAAGATAACAGTGTGTCACTTTTTAAAGATTAGTTCTTAGGAATATGTGTTAGATTTATTCCTTTCAAAGAAAGATGCATTCAGGAACAGCTTTTATATGTAAATATTTTTATAATATTGGATAGAGTTGGTTTGCTGCAATCACCATTGATCAAATTTGGAAGAAGTTACAGGCACATTTTTGTACTGTTTTCTCCAGCATCTTTATTTTTTTCAGCTGGATGTATTTTATATTCCTCCTAACTAATCAAAATAAGAAACTGGTTTTGCCTGTGCCAAAAAAATAGAACTATCATTTTTCACATTCTTTTATTTTCCAGGTCATTTTCAAGTAAGATTGTGTTTCTGGGACTTCTGAATTCCAGAAAACTCTCAACTTTGTAGATAGAACAGCCCAAATGAACATTTCAGGGGGAATCTAACTTTTCATGCAGTATGTTTTGTGTTGTGCATTCCAGATACAGTTAACTTTTTGTGTGTATGTGATTAGTGTGGAAAGAAATTAATGCAGTCCAGTATTATGATTTATGGACTGAATCCTTTGCCCACTGAAGACTTGCCAAAACTAAAACTATTTTTTTTTCCTTTGGATATTAGAAACAGCTACTGTTTTTGTTGATCTTTTAAAGTTCTGAATGGGCCTATTTCAAATCATACCAGCATGGGAGCTCAGATTAATAATATAGTTATTCAACTAGTGATACTGAGCAAAACCATTGCTCACATGGATATGAGGATAAAATTTCATAAAATTATTTTCAGGTGCATTAATGCATTTCTGGAAGCTGCACTTGATTTTTCTTTTGCATGAAAGAAATCAAGGATTTCTGTTTATTGTATCAGTTACAGGTGGGCATATAAGTTAATTGCATTTTTTTATACCTTTAAACATAAGACATTTTGCTTTTTAAAGCAGTAATGTGATTGCTGAGTGATCCCCAAAGATTTTTAACTCTTAGTGTATTTATCTCTCTTGAGACATCATGACTGTAGTATATTTAATTTAGATTATTAAGAAAAATTTCCTTTGTTGTTAGTTACAGCAAGCTGCTGAAGTTTCTCAGCTTCGGGGAGCAAGAGTAATCTCTGCCGAAGATCTTCTGTTTCTGATGCGCAAGGATAAGGTAATGTAAAAGAATTTCACTGTATTGAAATGCCATACTTTGTGTTTAATTACACTTATGTAAGGAAGCTACCCTTGTTATATGGCTTTCATATTGGAATCATAAGTGTTGAACTCATGTTTGGAAATCATAGTTTGCACAACAACAAAATGGTTTACTACAACAGAATTGATTTTTTTTTTTTTACATGGACAAGGGCACTTATATAAAACTGCTGACAACTAATTCTCACTTATCCTTAACATATCTATTTAGACATTTTCATTGCTACATAAAATTCACTAGATCTCCACTGGGTACTTTGTTCTGGTAACTGGGATATAACTAAATGGCATATTTATTTTTCTAATTTTATACAGGATTATAGATGTTCATAGAGTAGTTTTTCACTTAAAATACAAAGTTTTTTCTGTGACACTGGTTAATAGAAAAAGGCAAATCAATCAAGATGAATTGCAATAGCATAAAATATATACTCTTATTACTTAGGTTTTTTTTATTTGCTAGAGATCTGTCTTTGAACTCTGATATTAAACTATTTAAGCATATAATTTTGTCATAACTGTCTTCCATGAGTAGCTAGTTGAAAACATTTTGACTTTCTGCATGTTTTTAGTACAGTTTTCATCTAGAAGGTCCTTACATGTGGAGAAACGAGCTGAGTAACCACAGCATGTTATAGTAGCTGCTAACCCAGATGAGCACCCAGGGCTTAGTTCCTAATGCTCCATCTTTCATTTCTCCATTGTTTTCCCCTGGTCTTTTAATTACACTTACTGATTTTTCTTTCACCATTTTTGTATGTTTGTGGCTCAGATTTTTATCAGAAGGCATCCCATCTGACCTTCAGGATATCCTGTCTTTCTGATACCCATTACTTAATATTCATAAAAACCTTTCCTTCTAATTGATTGAAGATTGACTAAACTTGGATGAAGGATTTTCTCTTCTTTATGCAGTGGGATATACAAACTGCACCTCCACCAGTCTACCATGAAATTTTATGAATTTTTAGTTCATTGACTCTTATGTGGTATGAGGACTACAAAGAGGAAAGAAATGTCTTTACTATCAAGAAGCTATAATCTGGTTTAAGAAATCTGTATCATTGAGTTGAAGAAGCATTTTGAGACACAGTATTTTAAGGTTGTGCGATTAGATGGAGAGTCTGTAAAATATGGTGGAATGGAGGTTTTCTGCCTAGGTTGAAACTCATGCAATTATATTAGAATGGAACTAACTAGGATGCAGGCTCAGTAATCAAGGCAAACCATGATTAGTATGATGGCTCTGGAAGTGAATAGGAAGGAAGGTTTTAGCGAGATAGTGAAGAGCAAGGCTATTCAGGAGCTAGTAACTTCACTAGGAAGACATAGGAGAAGTAGGCACCATACAGCAAGTGGTGCTGAGAGGAAGGAGCCTGAATGTGCCCTTGGAGAAGCAGGGACTGTGAGCCAAGTTCTTTATGAAGACAGCTGGGTAACAGTGGAGTTAGCATCAGTCCTTTGCAGAATACCTCCCGTAGGTTTTTCTTTTTCATCAACAGAGGTAATCAGGCCAGCACAAAAAGTAGTCCACGTCAACACTTTTTCCTACCTCTTGGAGGAGTCAACGTTTTAAATCCTATGGACCCTTCAGGGACATATACCAATGGTCAAAGCCCTTCTACTGGCCAGAAGGACTCTTAATCAGAATCTTTTAAGCAACCAGGAACATAGCTGTAATATGATAGTTGCCAGTGTTCTCATCTTTCTCCTCCAAATAATAATTTTCTTTATATGCTGACATGTTCCAAACAGAATTTAAAGTAGTTTACACAACTGTAATATAAGACAGAATCAGATCTAAAGTACTGAATGGAATCAGAGCAAAGAGAAAGGAGGGATAGCAAAGACCTGGATCCAGGTATATGTTTTTTCTCTTAATAATTCCAGTTTATATTCAAGTAGAAGTTGTTGACTACCCACTGTAGTTTACATACTGCACTAGACAGCTTCGCTCATTTTCTGATTTACTTCTCACAATATTCCTCTCAGGTAAGTACTTTACTTACCTTGTAAATAAGGAGATTGAGGTTCAAAGGTTATGTGTTCCTTCTGGCCCTGCTTGGTTCTAATTGTGAGACTATCCTGAACCTCAGTTTCCCTATATATAAAAAAAGATGATAATGTTTGTATCTCAGGGCTATCAAAAATATCAAATAAAATGCATGTAAAAGAGCTTTGTAAAATATGTTTCAGCTGCCATTAGGAATCTTAAACCTGAAGACCAGAACCCAGTAATCATCTACTCTAAGTGTAAGGATACAACTGGCAACCAGTTCTGTGTTCTTGCCTGGAAAATCCCATGGATAGAGGAGCCTGGTAGACTACAGTCCATGGGGCCGCAAATAGTCAGACATGACTGAGCACACACATCAGTTACTTTTAAAGTTAAGCGGTATTGTAGTCTTCTAATAAACCTAAAAAAGCCTCAACTATCATTCATCAGCTTTGAGTTTCATAAAAAATACGTTTCTCAGATTACAGGATGTTTTCCAGAAATATAAAACATAAGCCAACTCTTCTAAATAAAAGATTCTCAGGGAATTAAAAAAAATAAATAAAAAAGGAAAGTGCTTGACTTCTTCAAACAGTTGTTGCAAACTTTTGTATAGTGTTTATAAATCATTTTAAAAAATGAAATTTGGTCTTGACGGTGTACAAAATTCCACAAAGACAGTATTGTCAGCTTACTGTGGAGAATGTGATATTTATTGCAATCTTCAGAAGGAATTTAACAACAACAACAAAAAATAAAATAAAATTAATTGTGATTCTGGAGTATCTGAATACCTTCAAATCAAATGTGCTTTTAAAAATGCTTGTGTTGTAGCTTTTATGTTGAATTTGATGACTGAACTTTATATTCATAGTACTGTGCTGAGAATTGCTGTATTTTTCCAGTGGTCCTGGGTACAAGTTTATTCTGTTTAGTTATCAGTGTTCTTGTTGCTGTTGTTGATTCACTGAGTTGTGTCTGACTCTTTGCAACCCCATCGTCTGCAGCACGCCATGCTCCCCTGACCTTTTCTTTATAGCATCAGATTTTACTTTCACCCCCAGACACATCCACAACTGGACATCATTTCCACTTTGACCCAGCTGCTTCATTCTTTCTGGAACTATTAGTAATTGCCCTTCATTCTTCCCCAGTAGCATAGTGGATACCTTCCGACCTGGGAGGCTCATCTCCCGGTGTCGTATCTTTTTGCCTTTTCATACTGTTCATGGGGTTCTCTTGGCAAGAATACTGGAATGGGTTGCTATTCCCTCCTCCAGTGGACCACGTTTTGTCAGAACTCTCCACTGTGACCTCTACATCTTGTATGGCCCTACATGGCATGGCTTCATTGAGTTACACAAGCCCTTTCACCACGACAAGGCTGTGATCCATGAAGGGGATTTAGTTATCATAGTAGTTTTTAATCGTTAAAATGAATATAGGTGTTAAGTCTCTTCTTTACTTATTTCATATTTTTAATAGAAAAAACTTAGAAGACTGCTAAAATACATGTTTTTCCGAGACTACAAATCGAAGATTGTCAAAGGCATTGACGAGGATGATCTTCTGGAAGGTAACTTAAAGCACTAAACTAAAACTTATGTGACAGCTGTATGCCGATGACACATTTATACAGAGTCAACTTAGATAACTCCCATCAGAGTTCAATGTATGTCCTTCTGTTAAATATGTAGTTTAGTAACTGTCCAAGTATTTATATAGTCAGTACTTAAATCTTGTGATTTTTCCAATTGTGTGACTTCAGAGTAATCTGTTATTTTAATTCTTCTTTTAATAAAATAACCTGCTTTACTTCAAAATATCATGAAACTGAGAAAATTGTGCCAATTTAAAACATAATTGATTTTAGCAAATATAATTTTTCTGTTGTGAATGTAGGGAGCCTGAACTATTATAATATATCTTTGAAATTGACACATATGGTTTTTTGTTAATTTATTATAGAAAGTATCTGATATGTTTTATACTGTAAAGTCACATCATTTTAATGTTATTATTTTCGGGCTGTTTGAAATCTAACCAGAAATCTGACACAAAGTGGGAATTTTTCCTTAGCTGACTTTCCAACTTAATTCCCTGTTTTAGGATATTTAGAAAAAATATTTATGTTGCAAAAATCAAATACTGATAAGCTGAAAACAGATAATTACTAAATAATACTAATCAAAATAAATGTTTGTGTTTTTAGAAATAACACATCTACTTTGTATTGAATATGGTCACTGTATAGTGGTATCCTTTGCTAGTGATAAAGTAGCTAAACAAACTCTACTGTATTAAGGACAATTCCAGAAAATTGCTCAGAACCAACTAAAGAGTTAACTGACTTTGAAAGAGGACCAGTTACTTTCATTAATCCTCAACAGATCCGCAAGAGTAATAGCTGTGTCAAAAAAAAAAAAAACTGATCAAACATTTAATCAGTATTGTCTATTTCATATTCCTACAGTTCTCATACAATTTTACTCCTGCAAAATAGTTCTCCAAATGAATTTAAATGCTTTCATTTATGATGAGCATGAAAAACACAGACTTGGAGCAAACAGACCTAAATTCCTGTTAATCCCGGTTCTCTGCTTTCTTTCTAGAAGCATCATTGAGGGTCACTTTTCTCATTTGAAAGTCAGAAATTATATTACTGGCCATTATAGTTCAATATGATATATGAGAAGCACCTGATACACTCCTGCCACTGAATCAATGATGGCTGTTAATATGATGCTTTGAACACCAAGAAGCTCAGACTAGTATTCAGTTTTACTCACACTGTCATATGTCAGTTTGATGCCCTCTCCTCCTCAATTTATTTCAAACCTCTCCACTTTATCATTTAAATTTTGTAATTTCGTGTGCCTTATATAAACTTCTAAAATACAGTTGACCCTTGAGCAACATGGAGTTTAGGGGTGCCAGCTGTCTCTACAGTTAAATTTGCCAAAAACTTTACAATTGGCCCTCATATACACTGTTCTGTGTCCCCATACTCTCCAACCACGTAGAGTCATGTAGTATGCATTTAGTGAAAAAAAAATCCAGGTTTAAGTGGATACACGTGTTTCAAACTTGTGTTCTTCAAGGGTACACTATAGTTGATACAATTTATAAAATAAAATACTCGGGTAAAATACATTTAATACTGAAGTGGGTCTTCTGGAATGGCCAAGTGAGGACTGTGGTAGACTCTTTGCCCAAAGAAACATATTTAACTCATGAGAATGAAGAAAAATAATAGTTAAAAAAATAAATAAATAAAATAAAAAATAAAATCTCTAGTAACTGTTCTTAAGGGCAGACAGCAAATGGAGAAACATATTCAGAAACAGTCTACTAAATCTCATTAAGAACAGTGAGAATCTGTTGCCTTTGAGCCACAGTCTGCTCTCATCACCTCTCTCCTCCCTTCCTACCCTGGTGCCCCAGCTCAAAGTGATACAAGCTTTACTCTGGGTACATGCGTCCAAGAACACTGGGCCCCTGCTTCTCTAGCCCCTAATCTAGGGTGACAGTTTCACCCCAGGAAGGGCAGGAGGTCAGCCTCTCTTGTCTTCTTCAGCTCTGTGTTGCAGAACTTCACTGCTAGGCAAGCACAGCTACAAGGACTGTGACTGTCACTCATCCTCTAGTAATAGGGAAGCTCTCAGGTTGCCCCATCTTGACTTGCTGCTGCTGTTGCTAAGTCTCTTCAGTTCAGTTCAGTTCAGTTTAGTTGCTCAGTCGTGTCCAACTCTTTGCGACCCCATGAGTCATAGCACTCCAGGCCTCTCTGTCCATCACCAACTCCCGGAGTTCACCTTCAGTCGTGTCCAACTCTGTGCAACCCATAGACGGCAGCCCACCAGGCTCCCCCGTCCCTGGGATTCTCCAGGCAAGAACACTGGAGTGGGTTGCCATTTCCTTCTCTAATGCATGAAAGTGAAAAGTGAAAGCGAAGTCGCTCAGTCATGCCCAACTCTCAGTGACCTCAGGGCCTGCAGCCTATTAGGCTTCTCTGTCCATGGGATTTTCCAGGCAAGTGTACTGGAGTGGGTTGCCATTGCTTTCTTCACATCTTGACTTGCTCACAGGGAGTAAACTTCACACCAGAAGAGACAAGCCTTGAAGACAGGAGTCTGAATCTCTAACGAGGTCCCCCCTCTTAGATCCAGGACAGGCTTTCTTGGAGTACTGACTGCTCTTCCCAACTCCAGCTCTAGTACAGAAGTGCAGAGATTCAGCCAGTAAGAGAGAGCCTTAATAGCAGAGAGCTCTACAGCTCTTCCTGCAGGGACTGACTCTTTGGAAAAGAGCATTTGGAAGGTCTTGACTAAGAGTGTTTTAAAACAATGGAGATCCTGGTGGTGAACCAATAAGAGGAAGCTGGTCACTCTGATACTAATAACAACACAGAAAACAGTGCACCAGCTTAAAGTTTTGACAAAAGAAAGCAGTAGCTAAGAAGAGCAGTAGCTAAGAAGACCCTCTCCTGGGGTCAGAGCAAAACTTACAGGCTGGTCAGCCTTGACTGTGCAGAGTGACCCAAATTATTTAGATCAGTCTGTGGGGCAATTTGTGCTCAATAGTATTATTGAAACAGCAGAACTCTCAGCCAGCAGTTAGTGGAAGCTAACAGCTGTGTATGATACAAATAGAGTCAGACCAGCCAGAAACTTAATGGAGAGAAAAGTGACAGCAAAAGAGAACCTGACTTAAAAACCGCAATCATTCCTGGTGGTGGAGTAAGCTCTTCACATGCTCAAGGCTGTGCTATCTGAAGAGCAACACTGAAGGCTAAAAAAGAGACTTATTTGAACTAGTCCAGCCAAGTCACTAAACAAACAAACAACAACAAAAAAAAAACAACAAGCAAATGATGACAACAAGCCCCAGGATGGAAAGGGAATTATTATCTAGAGTTGCTCTAGTATATTTCCTAAAATATCCATTTTCATCAACAGCAACAACAACAAAATACTAGACATGCAAAAAAACAGATATATATGATCCATAAAAAGGACAAGAAAAAGCAGATAAGACAAAGTACCTTTGAGGAGGTCCAGATGTTGGGCTTCACAGATGAAAACTTTAAATAGCTATTATAAATACATTCAATTTTTTGGAGTATAAAAACTCCAATACTTTGGCCACCTGATGCAAGGAACTGATGTATTGGAAAAGACCCTGATGCTGGGAAAGATTGAAGGCAGGAGGAGAAGGGGACATCAAAGGATGAGATGGTTGGATGGCATCAGCAACTCGATGGACATAAGTTTGAGTAAGCCCCGGGAGTTGGTGATGGACAGGGAAGCCTGGCATGCTGCAGTCCATGGGATTGCAAAGAGTCAGACATGACTGAGTGACTGAACTGAACTGATAAATACGTTCAAAAGACTTAAGGAAACCATTTGTAAATATAACAAAAGAAAGGTATGGTTACAGTGTCTCACAAAATAGAGAATACCAATTGAGAAATAGAAATTATATTAATAGAAACAAGTAGAAATTAAATCCACATGCATACACACACACATCCCAGAGGGTATCTATAAATGTAATTATGTAGGTAAATAGAAATATGACTGTGTTAGCAATTGTATTAATATATATAACTGTACTGTCGAGTCTGTAGCATACAGATATGTAGTATATTTGATAGTAGCAACATAGGTGGATGATAACGAAGTTGTATTGGAGCAGGGAATGACAGTTTTTATTCTCACTCTAAAATGTTAGGGTTGTCTTTATTTGGTATATGAGTATATAATTTGTCACATTAAAAAATAATCCAGTTCTTACTAAGTCACACTGATAACCTTTGTGTATTAAACTGTACTAATTACGTATTGTATGTTACATTCCTTCCTGACTTTTTGCAGTAACCTTCTTAAGAGTTTTGTTTTGCTTTTAAGTATGATAGTTTTATCTCTTATGAGAAAAAGAGTAAAATCTCATCCCATAGATTTTACATAGATTGTCATAGTAATGTACCTAGTGTTTTCTTCTTTTAATTTCAAGTTGCAATCCTAATGCCTTTTATTTATGTCTTTGTTTTTATTTTCTCAATTGGGCTTGCCATAGCAGGATTCTTTTTCCAAATCTGATAGGCTTTTTTTTTTTTTTTGGTAAGAAATTTTAATCAATCTATAAATACTGTAGCAATTGATTATTTGGTATTATTCTCTCAATCTTATTCATGACATAAGTAGGTGATTCAATTCTGTAAGACATTATGCTTTTTTTGGATATAAGGGTTCTCCTTTGGAAGATTATTTTGAGAGAATTCCAGTTTTGAATTTTATATGCAGTATTCCATACTTAACAATGGTTAGGACTGATGTAAACCTATTTAAGAATATTTTGTTTTTCCTTCCTTTATCTTCATGAAGACAAATTGAGTGGCAGCAATAATGTAAACAAAAGACAAAAAATCGCTCAAGACTTTCTCAACTCTATTGACCAAACAGGAGAACTCTTGGCAATGTTTGAAGATGATGAAATTGATGAAGTTAAACAAGAAAGAATGGAGGTATAGTACATGCTTCCCTTGTTAGAGTAATAGAAGAACCATTGCAATGTGTAGAATATTGGATTATTCTATTCTTATGTCCTTTAAATGTTTGTCTGAATTGTCCAGATCAGTGGTTTCATGTCTGAAGCAGCATTGTGCAGTGAAGTAGTCCTGGGAAGGATGTCAAACTCTGCCTTCATAGCTGACTTTAGGAAACTGCTTCAGTCCCCTGTTTCTTTGTTTCCACCTTTGAATATGAGTAGATTTCCCTAAGCTTCCTTCTGGATTTTACTTTTACTGATATTATTTTCTTTCATAAAAGCTAGTTTATAATTAAATAATTTACTTAGTTTTTGTACCAAACCGTCCAGTTATCTTTGTGGGCAAAACTAATTCTTACTGCTTTTGTGTTGACATATAGTATGAAGAGCTATATTTTCCAGCATGTAGTTGCAGGCTATGGTTGGCCTCACCGGCTAAGGTAGTATCCAGGGCAATTACATGCTTTATATTGCTGTAAAGCAATGTCAGTGACAAGTGCTTGGATTCCCTGGGCATGTTTTAACAATGGATAAGAAAAATTGTATGCCTTCTGTGTACCCTAGCTATTTATTCATAAAATTGTTTCCTTAAATATTATACTTTGGAAAAACAAAAGTAGTGACTGATTTCATTTGAGTGCCTTTCAATATATAAGGCATTATTCTTATCATTCTTATAATGCTTTTACATGCTTTTAAAAAAAAAAAAAAAAACCTCCATTTTTCCCCTTCTCTTTAAATTGGGCAAGAGAGGTAATTCCAGAGTTCTGAAAGATTGTGCTAAGTGCTGACTTTATCATAGTCTCTATGCATGCTAAAAATATAATTATTTCATGTTAAATTTTGGAGGAAGTCCAGTAGACATCCATGCTTTATAAAATTTAACAGCCTTCTTTCAAGAATTAGTATGCTTAGATCATGAGCTGTGATCTAAAGGCAGTGTTCTTCTTAGGTATCAATTACCTTAGAAATGTGTGGTTATCTTGGTTTGAGGCAACTGCAAATGATTTTAGTTCAGCTTTGCCTTGGGCAAAAAACATGCTCAGTTGTCCAAAGCAGATGATAAACATATATTTCTGATGTCATTATGGCCTAAACAGGATATGATTGTTTAGTGGCATGGTTTTACTTATGATGTATTACACAGAGAGCAAATATTGTTTATGCTTTATTTTTTAAACATTTTTACATTATACAAATGGGCATTAAGAAAAATTTATTAAGAAAGGACTATACAGAAAACATTAGTGAAATTGAACAAGTAGCTCTTTCAATTTTGACAGGAAAATCTCTGTCAACCAAGTCTATTGCCCAGAAGGGCATTCCACAATCAAGGAGAAGAAGAGAAATGGAGCATGTTGTAACAGTAAGCTCATAATAGCAGGCTACTGTGGGCCTGGAAAACTGATGAGTCAGTAAGGTACAAGTTCAAATGAATCAAATATTTGGAAATGTAGGGCAGAAAAAGCTTAGGAGCGCATACGGTTTAAATTTCTCTTCCCTATAGTTATAATATATATTGCATAGTGGTGACCAGGATAATAAAATATCAATAGTTGATAGAAACAATTGCAGTCAAAGTCAGCTTCATCTATACAAGAAAAGTTAAGATTGCCAGCTTCTCCAAGCCTTGAATCATAACTAAAATCTCTAACCAAAATAACAAAGAGTAGTTTTGAGATTCTGTTCATCCAAATAACAGAACTTAAACTGGATAAAAAATGCTGAACTTGTAGACAAAACTGTAGACAGTAGAAAGTGGAACCGTTAGGAGCATAGTCCTTGCCTGCTTCTAATTTGACAGGTTATAGTTTCAAGCGTAAACCACAACTGTGGCAGTCCATATGAAACCACTTTGGACTCACAGACTGCAATCCCTGGCTTTTAAAGTGCAGTAGAGTAATCAGTCCTGGCATCACTCAGTGATTCAATTTTCCTCTAAGCATCACTTACAGTTGTAGAAACTTTGTTTACTACCTTCTCCCCTAGAATGTATGAAAATGGTATAGACCTACCAACAAAGCTTATTATTGTTTTTTTTCTTTTTTGTTTCATTTAACTGTAATTGAGAAGAGAAAAAGAAATATATAGACATAAAAACTCTCTTGGGACCCTAGCTTTTTCTCAAAACATTGAGGAAGCGTATGAAAAACTGAGTTCTTTCCTGTTCTTTTCAGCTGATTTGTGTGTGTGCTTGGCTTTGTGTTTTACTCATCATTTGCTTCGTTAAGTATTATATATTTGAAATTTTAAAAAGTCTAAATTTTTATGTCCATTTTTTATATCTGCTTGCTAGTCCATCATCATATTAAGTTAACTAACTCATACTCCATTTATCTTTCCCCATCACCAACACTTTGGTGAATGAATAGTAGAGATCTATGACCCATGACCTCTGAAGATCCCTCTTAAATTATCGTGTAGATTAAACAATGTTCAGAATTGCTTTAGTATATTTGAGAGACTAGGAAAGAGAAGCAGGGAAATAATAAGCATAATACATATAAATACAACTCCTCTCCAAGCACCTTTCAGACCCCCTCTACCCACCGCCAGAAAGACCCAGGTGCACTTGACTGTTGATCCTGTTTCTTGCATCCCAATCTTCTGAGATCTAATCAACTAAATGTGACTATCAACCAAGGCCAAGAAAGGATCACTAAAGCCTGCAGGTAGCTTTGTATTTTCTTAACAAAGGACCTGTGGTGACTCACATAAGAGCCTCACATATGAGCCTCAGCTAAGACCCTGCTGCTCTTCTCATTAACCAAGTAAAATATCCTGTCTAATGAGCTGCTAGGGTTTGTGAAGGAGGTGTAAATAAGGAACACTAAAAAGAAAATTGAGTGAATTCTCTACTTTCTGACTAATCCTCAAAAAGGTAAAATAAACAGGGGACCAAAGTTCAGAGCTCACCAAAGGGCAGCCTTTAAACAGCTTAGGGTGCTGAAAATCCCCAGTGACTGTTTATTGTTTGTTTTTAACTCAGAGGCCTAATCCTGGAATCTAGAAAGAAAGTAGAATGGAATACATAAAATTTGAGGCAGCTTAAAGATTGTTTAAAACTGACTGAAAGTTGAATAAGACCTCATGTGCCATCTGAATTGTACTGATAGGATGACCATGCTCTGATTGGCTTAGCCTAAGTCATATGCTCCATCTCCAAAGAGGGGGCAGTTAACCTCTGTAAAAGCATGAGTCCCTGCAGCTTTAAGAAGAAGGAATAGGTGCTGAAAAGGCAGACACAAAGGTCCTTAAGGATAAAGGACCTCTCATTATGTGTAAGAATTGGCAGAGGAGGTACGTCATAATCTTGACTCTCTGCTCAAATCTCTGGGATTTTTTGCCTTAGAGACAGCATGTTAGAATGAGCGGAAATCATTTTCTTTGGATTTAGGCAAACCATCCATCCATCCGTCCTTCCACTCTTTAATTCATTCAGCATTTGTCTGAGCTTCTTTTGTAAATCAGTCACTGTACTAGGTCCTGAAGTTACAACTATAAAAAAGACAAAATATGGTTTCTGCCTTCACAGGCCTTTAGTAATAACTGGCAAATCAAAAGCTAGCTGAGTGCACTGGTAAGGGGAATACAGGCTCAATAAATGGTTGGCATTTTTATGGCTATTTCTGTATTTGGTCTTGAATTTTGAACCTTCTTAGTAGATTATTGGTTGTGTGATGAAGACATGTATATTCTGTTTCACTTGCTGTTTTATTTGAAATTTTGTTTACTCTGAAGTAAAGCACATGTCTTCTTCAAGAAATATTTTGTGATTAACTTCAGAGTAGTTTATACAACTAGCTTCAGTGTGGTTTGTTGAAGAGGACACAAAACAGAATAATAGTACTAGGGTCCATTTTGAAACATAAAATAGTGTGATAGTCAGGATCTGTTTCTGAAAGAGATTCATCAAAAGAACACATCACTGTGTCTTTTTTATTCATGTCAAGGTAACTTTTGTTCAGATAATCTAAAAATACTCTGTGAAATTGTTCTTTGGGGAATACTAATAGAAATACTTCCAAAATCTTTGGTAATTCTAGCTAGCACAGAGCAGAATTAATGTAACTTAGTGTATATTTTTCTGGCCTAGAAACTGCAGACCAGGGAGCGTTACATGACTTTAGGAGAACCCAAAGGTTGGTATGATATATAACTCTGAAACTAATTTCCAGCTCTGTCAGACTACTTTTTATCCCCACCTTCTGATTATTGGGCTTCCCTCGTGGCTCAGATAGTAAAGAATATTCCTGCAGTGCAGGACCTGGGCTTGATCTCTGGGTCAGGAAGATCCCCTGGAGAAGGAAACAGCAACCCACTCCAACATTCTTGCCTGGAGAATCCTAGGGACAGAGGAGCCTGGTGGCTATAGTCCACGGGGTCACAAAGAGTTGGACACAGCTGAGGGACTAACACTGATTATGGAATGGTAGAGACCTGTATATTCATTGCAGTAAAACATCTGGAGAAGACATATTTCAATCAATGACACAAAGAGTAAGTTACAAATCTTACAACAATAGAATATTCCCTAACTCTTACCCACGTCCTTATCATCCTGTAGGTCAATACATCAGATTTGACAGATGTTCCTCAAAGAATTCATTCAGGCTTTTCTTATCCATGTGAACTATGAGCTGTGAACTAGGGTAACGTCAGACTTCTGTTTTGCTCAGAGTGCCCCACGTACCAGCTGTGAAACCAGAAGTGGTTGGGTGATGGTAGCAGTGTTTTGATCATTCTCTCACATTTAAGATGCTTAATCTCTTGGATTAAGCTTAACTGTAGAAAAATTTTAGAGCAAAATCAGTCAAATAAACAACTACCGTCTTGATGATAAAAAAAATTCAGTATCACATTCCAAGTATCATCTTCCACCTTCAGAGTCGTTGAGGATTTTTTACTATTTAATGTCTGGGTGAAATTGAAAAAAAAAAAATTTATCTTCCCTGCCTAGTCTATTAAGGAGCAAAATACACAGTGACAGCATTGAAGCAGTATTCATAGTAGTCATATTTCCCTTAACCCAAATCAGGACTTGCAATCCGACGTCCTTTGGTATCTTTTGTTTCGGAGATAGCGTATGTATTTTAAATCTGGCTTTGGTAGTAAAATACAGAAACAGTGATGGCCATCCACTTCCACCTTCCTCACCAGAAGTTTCAGCTTCAGTAAAGCAGAGCATCATTTGCCGGGGGGAAAGATGCACAGCAGTGATGCAAACCGACCATCCGTATCTCCCCGGCTTTGCTGCACCACACTGTTGAGTCTTGTTAAGTGCACTTTGTAGGCTGCACTGTTCAGTCTTGATTTTCCTCCTAACACCTCTGATGACACTGTCCAATTAAGTTTTTAATAGAATCAATCAATATTTTCTTTCTCAAATAATTTCGCCTTACCCTTTTGAAAATGAAATCCTTAACTTTTAAAAGATACATTTCAAGGGTTTCCTTAGAGATCAGTCTGCTAGCTTGTTTATAAAACACCTTGGCAGAGAAGAGTTTTAAAATATCATCGAGTTTAAGAACACCACAGGACTTACCACTAATTTACATTTAATGTTTATAGTTCTCAAATTGTGGCTGTTGTAATAACCAAAATATTTTTGTCCTGAATATTTTGTAGATTATGTTTCCCTATTCTTTCTCCTTCACCCGAATTCCCCACAGTAGGTGGGCAGATTTTTGTTACGTAGCTTGGCTTTTATTTATCTTTACTGGTTTAATCTCAACAAGTCAGTCCTTCTAAATATGAAAATAAATGTATTCGTGGAAAGAGTTTTGTCTTTTCAATGCCATCATTTATTGAGTGGAATTAGACTATCATTGATTGTGTGGTTAGGTAATTTCCTTCTGTTCCTTTATTTACATCCTTGCTAAGGAGCTGCCTTAAGATCAGTTCTTATTGTTGCCACCACCTTATGGTAAATCATGCAAATCAAGCTGCATTAGCAATTAGACTTACCCTTAGATCATTGTACTCCTCATTTAGAAATAAGAATTTTGGAGTAAGCTATAAATATTTAGTGATCAATGCAATCTGGTGCATGTGGATGGCTGTTGGGAATTCTCCTGTTTATTAAGGATTAATTCAAAGGGCAGATCAGATCCTGCCAGGCTTCTGCTCTTCCTGACTCCGTTTTCTGTAGAAGAGTCTTAATTCCCTAGCACATTATTCATGCATCTTTTATAATATGGCCCCAACAAACTTTTTCATGTTCATCTCCCACCATTCCTGCTCCTCCTCTTTGCCCATATTACTTCCCGAAACACACATGTATACACACACACAAACACACACACACCGCCATCACCACCCCACACTATTTAAGGAGCCCCTTGAACTTGCAGTTCCCTAAATAGGCATTCATCTTTTCTTGCCTTCCGTTAATCTTTCTCCATCTGGCCGCATCTGAGTTCTGATATTTTAGTATGTGAAAGATTATAACTAGTTGTTTTTTGCTTAGTTTGACTTACTAAGTAAGGTCCTTGAGAGCATGGGCATACTGTACTTTCATATCGTCTGTACCCAGCACAGTGGCTTGAACATTATAAACTTTCATTAACTATTTGTCCAAATAAGGGGAATTAATAGGTGATATATGCAAATATTATTAGTCTATCCTTTGGACAACCTGAATTTTTTCTCTTCTGCTTAAAGAATGCAGTTTCCAGGTATATAAAATTAGTCTTTTCTTCTCATTTACATAGGATTACAAAAAAAGCTGTATACCTTTGTGAAGGTTTTGTACCAGGAATTCTTCAACACACCTTTTAAGGTGCCTTCCAGTTGCAAATAGTTTTCATTGTTTGAATAATTTCCTGTTTAATTTAGAGTAGTGGCTTTTCCACAGCTCTAGCTGTAGAAGTTCTCCTAACCACACTGCTTCAGTATTTACCTGCAGTGTTCAGATATGTCTACAGGCTGATCCTGAGCATCAGTTTTAATTTTAATGAACAGATTTTTTTTCAGATGAACCAATACCATCTGTGACCACTGGTTCATTCCCTCTAGTTGTCAGTTCAGAACATTTGGCAATAAATGCTATGCACTTCTTGTGTATTTGCTATTATAAGATTTTACAATTTAGCATCTTCAAATAATAACATATATTTGTTCACTTCTCTGATCCATTAAATAACTTCTCTGGACAGTTCTGTTAGTTATTGGCTGATTTCTACTTAGAAAATAGTTTGAATTTGTAGATGCCTTTTAAGTTACTGTTTAATTTCTTGTGGCATGGAAATCTTGCATCTCCACATTTGCTCTATCACATCTTGTTGATAGAGCCTTCAGCATGTCCAGGTCTGGGTCTCTTGTTCCAGTGAACACCTAAGTTTGTTACAACTTTGCCTGTCTTTAATGTTAGTCTTTCTGAACCAGTTAGTTTGGTATAGTTGTCTTTAACAGTATATTAATATTTTTCCCCTTAATTTCTTTCAATTGATGATATTACCCTTATTTACATAGCACATGCATTTGTATCTTTTTTTATTCTTCCTCAGTTTTTTGCTTCCTCACCTGTTCTCATTAATTCTTTTTTATTTGTAATTTCAGACTTAACCTGTACGTAATTCTTTCAGTGGTTATTTTTAAATTCTGAGGAAGCATAAATATGTACGTCTCAGTTTATGGCCCTTAAAAGTGAAGTAGCATTTTTTTATTTCGTGTGTGTGCCAGCCCCTGTACTAGATCGTGGGGACATGGTATTCCCAATACAGTTGTTTCCTTGACAAAACATATAATACACCAGAGAAACAGATATAGTAGTGATAACTACAGAATCCTGTGTAGACTTAGTACACACCACACAGTGTTCTAAACCTTGACACAGACATCAGCTCATGTCTGCCCTTGGGATCAGTTCTGTTATTATCCTCTGTTTGCAAATGAGGACCCTAAAGCACTTGCTGAAGATCACAGTTAAAAGGTAAAAATGCTAGGAAGGAAAACTCATGGGTGCAAGCACTATTCTGGAAAAGGAAAATAGCAGAAAAGTGTCCTATTTCTTCCACCTTGGAAAAATTGGTCTGGAAGCAGTTCCTTGAGTTGTATATGGTTACTAGCCTCCCGAGCTTCAAGGCAAAGAAGCTTATTTGCTTTACTTTTGCTTTTCTTTGGCTATTTCAGGTAATGGCTGAAAAAAATCACATATTTTAAAAGATAAGAGATTTATCATATTTGTTTTACAAATGTGAACCTTTGTTATCTTAAATCCACGATTTTCAAAACCATGGTTGATATGAGAAAGCACTGTTTCTTCTTTCAAAATGTTTAAAAATACTTGCAGGGCCAAGGACACTTGGTTATTTACATATTGATGTGAATTACATTGCTTACCTCTTAATCATCTGCTGAAAAGGGATTTCTTTAAAGACTGTTGGTCAGCGAGGGGTAAAGGTATTTACCCCTTGAATTTTAGAGAAATTTAAGGGTAGAGAACATTACGTGATGTGCTATGTTCTATTTCTTTGGGAAAGAGAAGATTCAAGAGAGATATTCTAGGAGGTTGATGTTTCAGAAATAAAATAAGATGTCAGCTTTGTGTTTTTATAATTTTGCATAATTCTGGACAAGGACCAAATTCTCTTAATTAATTATGCCTCTTCTGATCCTTCCATAAACTGGATACAGTCCAGATACATATGGGTTAAAGAGGTTTTTGTAAGATTACTTCAGAACCTACGCACCATTTAAAACAATATTTCTATGAGAAGGTGCAGCCTGAATTCAGAACACACTTTTAGGATTTAAGTTGGAGGATTTTGTATTTTAGTTTTAAAAGTTAAGTTTTACGTATTCACAAATTTTCAGTACAATAGAACTGCTTCGCATCTCTAGAAACTGTTTTATCCAGCTTGTTTTCTCTGGTAACAAAACTACTAGTATCAGAGGCCAGTAAAAAATTTTGGCACCTCCACCTAAGTTGTTTTTATAAGGTTATTTAGGATGATCATACTCCCTACTGAGTAAAGGACTTAATGATTCCATTCAAGACTTTACATAATTTATGTCCAAGCTGCTGGCAATGTTCTGGTGGTAAATTAAAGATGTATATTAATTTACTGTGCTATTAAATAAAAGAAGTGTTGGTTACGCACAGCAAAGAGATCCTTTTTTTTTTTTTCAAGATGACAGTACAAAGTTATTCTGGGAGTTACACGTCAATAAGAATTGCCACTCTTCTTTCTGTAATTGGTGTACAGAGTATATAGACACCATGGATTCATTCAGAGGCAAGCAATGACAAGCTAAATTTATAAATTCACTTATAACCCATATGATATGTTGTTTAGAAAAATGTTGAGCTCTGCATACAGACAAATTTTGTCGTGAGAGTATCTGTATCTTCTAAGCAACCCAACAAAGGAAATATAGCTGGGCCTCAGGAACAGAGAAGCAGGTACCAACGAAATCAGCGTTGTTTTCACACCTTCTGATCTCCTGCTTCTCTCTCTGCACAGGCTTCATTTTTCTTTTCGAGTTGATTGACATTTTTTACCGCCTGGGTAACGCTCTGCGAGCACGTGCTCCCAAGTTAGCTTTTTCACCTGGAGAGAGGTAGACCCAACCCTCTGGTATAGGAATCTCAAATCTCAGTACATGGCCTCTGATTGACCTGGTTCATTTTGGGTGACCAGGCGGGTAGCTGGCCACATGGCTGGAACGCAGGGCCGCACAGTAGCCACTCAGCTGTGGAGGCTTGTAGGGCAACCTTGCAGCAATGGAGGCAGCCAGTGCCGTGGACGCTCACTACCTCCAGGCAGCCCTCCACTCGTCCACTCATCATTTCTAGCCTGCACACACATCCGCTAGATCCAACTTTGAGACTCTCAGTGTCTTCCTTCAAAAATGATTGTATAATTTTAATCTAAATCTAATTTCCTTTTAAAAGCTACAAGGGATACTCTCCAGTTATCTTGGACTTAAAAGAACATGGCTAATAAAAGAGTAAATATAAAAATCCCACTAAAGTTCCCAGAATGACAAAGAAAGTAAAATATTCTTCAGTCAAGCCTTTTCTCTTAAAAATATCCTCACTTAAAACTGTAAAACATTTCAACAAAAACATTTCTTCAAATATGTTATTTTAAATACTATATTACTTAAGCAAATATTTAAATACTATATTAGTTTCTCTGAATACTTGACTTGAATTTAATTCCACCTGTCTGCCAAATGTTGAAACTCCAAAACCATTTTCATTGGCCAGGTTAAATGTTTATTTTGTTTTCCCACATAATATGCTCTTTAAACTGTCACAGACATACCAACTCTGACTTCTTTTTAATAAGGACTTGGTAGGGATTTTATTCTTTCTTCAGTTAATGGTAAAGGATATGCTTCTCTTAAGGAATATGCAAAGGTATATTCACATTCCCTGTCTACAGAAAGCATCTACTGCCTTTGTTAGTGTTGGGAAGGAAACATTAACTTTCTTAAAGGAAGTTTAAAACATGTCCATTGTATTTGCCTACATTTTTGAAGCCTCACATTTATTTCCTTATAATCAAATTATCAATGACCTTTCTCATAGAGTGTCCAGTTTAATATAACAAGCGACGCTGTATAGACTAGTACAAGGAAAAAGTGTCACACTACACTAATTTATTTGATCACGGGGTTTCCCTTTATGCTCATCTGTTTATGTGATCAGATACCCATTTGAAAATGTTGTTCTTATTTTCAAAGAACACGTGTATCAGTTCAGTTCAGTCGCTCAGTCGTGTCCGACTCTTTGCGACCCCGTGAATCGCAGCATGCCAGGCCTCCCTGTTCATCACCATCTCCCGGAGTTCACTCAGACTCACGTCCATCGAGTCAGTGATGATATCCAGCCATCTCATCCTCTGTCGTCCCCTTCTCCTCCTGCCCCCAATCCCTCCCAGCATCAGAGTCTTTTCCAATGAGTCAACTCTTGGCATGAGGTGGCCAAAGTACTGGAGTTTCAGCTTTAGCATCAGTCCTTCCAAAGAAATCCCATGGCTGATCTCCTTCAGGATGGACTGGTTGGACCTCCTTGCAGTCCAAGGGAGGGACTCTCAAGAGTCTTCTCCAACACCACAGTTCAAAAGCATCAATTCTTCGGCGCTTAGCTTTCTTCACAGTCCAACTCTCAGATCCATACATGACCACAGGAAAAACCATAGCCTTGACTAGACGGACCTTAGTCAGCAAAGTAATGTCTCTGCTTTTGAATATGCTATCTAGGTTGGTCATAACTTTTCTTCCAAGGAGTAAGCGTCTTTTAATTCCATGGCTGCAGTCACCATCTGCAGTGATTTTGGAGCCCCCCAAAATAAAGTCTGACACTGTTTCCACTGTTTCCCATCTATTTCCCATGAAGTGATGGGACCAGATGCCATGATCTTTGTTTTCTGAATGTTGAGCTTTAAACCAACTTTTTCACTTTCCTCTTTCACTTTCATCAAGAGGCTTTTTAGTTCCTCTTCACTTTCTGCCATAAGGGTGGTGTTAATCTGCATATCTGAGCTTATTGATATTTCTCCCGGCAATCTTGATTCCAGTTTGTGCTTCTTCCAGCCCAATGTTTCTCATGATGTACTCTGCAAAAAAGTTAAATAAGCAGGGTGACAGTATACAGCCTTGATGTACTCCTTTTCCTATTTGGAACCAGTCTGTTGTTCCATGCCCAGTTCTGACTGTTGCTTCCTGACCTGCATACAGGTTTCTCAAGAGGCAGGTCAGGTGGTCTGGTATGCCCATCTCTTTCAGAATTTTCCAGAGTTTATTGTGATCCACACAGTCAAAGGCTTTGGCATAGTCAATAAAGCAGAAATAGATGTTTTTCTGGAACTCTCTTGCTTTTTCCATGATCCAGTGGATGTTGGCAATTTGATCTCTGGTTCCTCTGCCTTTTCTAAAACCAGCTGGAACATGTGTATATCTTTGAATATTATAGTCTTTTATACATACTTTTCTTAAAAGAACTAATAGCTTTCACTGTGTACTTATTTTTTTCTTTAATTTACTAGGCATATGAATTCCACGTGAATTGCATAGTGGTTTGTACTTTTTGCAAATTTCATGAGTACACCTTAGGTTTCTTGTATTAGACCTAATTCACTACAGTAAGGAGCATCTTGAGGTGGAGATATTTGAAGCCATAGTGGTAGTGATCTTCCTAACCTTTAACTTCCCTGAAAAGATGTACCTTGAATTCTTTTCTTTTCTCCATCTATAATGAAAGTACAGATCATTATGAATGCCACAGTCTCTCTTCAACTATCCATATCACAAGACCTGCTGGTTTCCTAAGTCCATTGCCCTTCTGTTTGAGTCAAGGGAGGCATAACAAAAGTTGATGCCATAAATAGCTATATCAGTGCTGCAGGAGAAGTGACTTCACACACGTTTTCCGTTTTGAAATGCCTGGCTATTTCCCAGGAGTTAGGAACCTCTTGGTTTCTTCCAGTGATGTTTCTTCTATATTAGAATCACTGCAAATACACTGAGGCTATTTTCTAGTATGGACTTGCACAGGTTGTCTGATCTCTTAAATCTTAGAATCTGTAGCTCTGAAGTATTTCTAAAGATTTCAGGACTTCACTAAGGTACAGGATACACATGGAATTACAGAACATCAGCACAATACAGAGGAGACAGAACTCAGTCACAGTGAGATGAAGCAGCTTAACCTGGAGATTCCCATGTTGTGTTCGAGACAAAACAAGACCTGGAATACAGGTCTTCTGATTCATGGGTCAGCATTCTCTTCTCTGGCCACTCTAGAATTTTTCTGATGGAATAGAATGTATCTCAGGGTCATATAAGAAGATATATCAGAGCTTTAGATTATGATTAAAAGCTGTTACCACTCAAAATTACTGATTTAGCGGATATAGAGATTGGATTTGAATTGTATTAACCCTATAATATACCCTATCCATTCCTTTTCAAATACACCTCCTCGAATGTTGTCTCATTTGCTTTCTGTTTATATCTTTATCATCAAAATAAAACAGTGCATAAATGGAGAACTTCCTAAGAAGTATGCACTATTTTTTTTTCAATTTTAAGTTTTTCATTAAGATGCGAAGTGTCTTCATTAAAATCCATCCTACATTTGCTTATATCCGTCTCTCAAGATAGTCTTTATTACTTTCAAGTTTCATTGTTCTCAAGGTCACTTCAGCCATCATCCCACCCCCAAGTCTGCTTCAGTTGTCTTTTCTCTCATTGATGAAGTTTGAGATGGATGGCTTTTCATTGGCTGTAGCTAAGATTCCAGTAAATTGTTAGGACAGGATAGGTAAAAAAGCAATGTCCTTATCCTGCCAGTCAACATTTATGTAGAATTTATAGATTAAAAATGGTAAGTATTGAAGAAGCATCCATTGTAGTGAATCGTTCGTCAAGCCCCTTGTTAAGTCATTCACCTGCATTTGACTTGTTTTATGCTATCTGTCATGTGCAAATAGGTAAATGCAAGTAAATCTATTTCTTTTTAAAATGGAGCATCTCAGTCTTTTTGGAGTTAAGATAATATTATTAGTTATTTGTTTGACTCCATGTTGTCCTCAAAAGCATTCCCTGAAGTTAAAAAATATATATAAATTGCATTAAAAAAAAATGTTGGTGAGTATTGTGATGAGAGAGAATACTGACTGCTTAAGCTCATTCATGGCCACTATGACTGCTAAAAATCAGGTCTAGAAATCAATATAATAGATCACATAAATGTGTAATAACTATACACTCAAAATGGAGTGGAGACAACTGCTCACCGTGCTGTATCCATCCTCCTTTATGGACCTGGTTTCTAGCTGTTGGCATCCAGAGTACCACACCCCTTCTTGCTTTGCAGCTAGGTTGGGTCATACCGTTGGGCTGTGGCCAGTGAAATGTAAGCATAAATTTCTATCTGGACTTCTCTTGGTTTTCTTAAATAGAAGGGGCAGAGGGGTATACCTCTTTTCTTATCTTCCTATGTTTGATTACTTGATCCAGATGTGATTATCTGGAGTTTCAGGGGTTATTCTATATCATGAAGATAAAGCTAAAGCCTGCACAATTTTATACATCAATTATATCTCAGTGAAGCAGGGATGAGGTGGTGGGAAATGAATGTACGAATGACTGAATGCATAAATATGTAAATAAATAACTTTTAAAGCATGGAAAAAAATAAAAAGCTACAGCTTGAAAATGTCAGAGCCAATGTTGGAAGTAACTGGGGCTCTCACAGCATCAGCAAGCAGTTAGGTTAAGCCTGAATTACTTGTCTCTAGAATTCACTTATGTGAGGAAAAATAAATTTCTGTCTTGTTTAAACATCTATAATTTGTAATTGTATTATATTCAGCCAAAAACACTTAGCTAGTAGTACCTGTGAATGAGACTTTGATAAAATTGAGAATATACTTCTAGAAAGTGATTAAATCTGTTTTTCATATTGAAGGAATATTCTGTCATGCAGCCTGTGATTTTCGAAGAATTGCCATAGCCATGCGATGAGTGTTAATACTTTAACACCATGACAAAAGTGTTTCGGCATAAGTCTCATGTTAATTACAGTTTTGTTTATCAAAACTTACCAACATCAGAAGGTTGAAGAAGTCATTCAACATTTAGTACTATGTTTCCTGCTGCTTAAATTCCAGAGGAAAATATGGGAAAGGATTTGATTTTATATTTTTTGTTTGTTAATCAAAATATCCATCCTGCTACTTAAGAAATTAAAATACTGTGCTATAGAAAATAAGTACCATCTGGGCTGTGTGTTTTTCTACGTCCTCTAAAGAACATTATGCAAAAGAGGTTATGCAAAGGCACGCTTCATTTAGCTATACTCACAGGATACCTGAGGTGGTACGATAGGAGTACTACTTAGAAATTGGTATTGTTGTTCTTTAGTCACTCAGTCGTGTCTGACTGTTTTGCAGCCTCACTGTAGCCTGCCAGGCTTCTCTGTCCATGGGATTTCCCAGGCAAGAAACCTGGAGAGGGTTGTCTTATCCTTCTCCAGAGTATCTTCCCGACCCAGGGATCAAACCCACATCTCCTGCATTGGCAGGCAGATTTTTTACCACTGAGTCACCAGGGAACCCCCCTATAAAAAATTTATGAACAACAAGGTCCAACCATACAGCATAGGGAACTATATTCAATATCCTGTGACACAGTATAATGGAAAAGAATGTATATGTGTATATACATGTTTTTAAACTGTGTCACTTTGCTGTACAGAAGAAATCAACATTGTAAATAGGCCATATACTTCAATAAAGTTAAAAAACATTATATACAAATCAGACTTTATTTCATCATATTGTAAATGTACCAAGAAAGCAACAATATAAATATAACTCTAGAGGATTACTTTTGTCCTATGAAGAACCTTAATATATTGTTTTGTTAAGGTCATATTTTCATTGTGTGGCTTGTCATCATTCATTTCAACATTGTCTATGTGTTGTTGGTTGTGTTTTTAATTCACCTCTAACATTTGGGCAACCTGGTTATGAAACTTGTTGCCCCCTAACCATCAGGGTTATTGGACTTCTCTGACCAGCTAATTAAATTCTGCTCTCCCGACCTCACCTTCACCCTGAGCTTTCTTGTTGCTTCTTACTCTTTGGAAAAGGGTTGACCTTCCAAGACAGATGAGAACATGCTTAGGTCACTGTAGTATGTTTCCCACTTAAAATCTACAAACTAAACACACACACACACACACACACACTATTTATTCTCAAAGTGCTTATCAATGTGTTTGTTTCCTTGACATCATTTTCTGAGTCAGTGATGTCAGTCATCACCAACGAGTAAAAAGCCTTTATCACAGAATGACAGTGTTTTAAAAAATCTTTCACCGAGCTGTTTGCAGTGCACCTGTCTTTCTTCCGAGATTCTCTTCATACTGCATGGTATTATGACCAGAGCATCAGCTTTGAGGTCAGACAGACCTTGGTACTCAAGTCACGGTTCCATGCCTTCTCTTGTCCTAGGTATCTTTGTTAGTATCCTAGGCGAGTTGCTTAATGTTTCTGACTCTCAGATTCCTTAACTGAAGCCACATCTTAGAACCGTTGAGGAGGATTTGTGAAAACACATGTAACGTACCTAGTTCAGTGCCCAGCACATGTGTGTCTAAAAAATGGTATCTGTCTTTGACAAAATCTTTACAAAAATGTACAATAAGGCTAAGTTCCTGTGCACATGCATACAAATGGAATATAGTTTAGGTACAGTCTTCCTTTCACAGTGACCGGAGACAGAGCCAGTCAAAGAGTTTGCAACACATATGAAAGATCAAATTATTGGGCTATTTTCTGACAGTGCCTGCTCTCACCCAGTAGAATGACTCTAGAAATGTAGCATGTATCTTCAGAAGGGACTATACGAGACAGTTCCATAACATTTGTCCCCTTGTATCTTGTTAAATGTCTTGCTCGCATTAGAAGGCTTTTCTAAGTCTTCTCAAAGCTACACAGAGCTCAAGTTGGAGCAGCACTAATGTCCAGTTGCATTCTTTGGGTAATGTTACTTGGGTAAAATTTACTTGGAGAATTCTATCCATATTTGGACAGAAAATGTTTGAGGGACAAGTTTTGTTCTAGCAATCAGTATCATAGTGGAAAAAGTCCTGGTTTTGAAGAAAGAGTCTTAACTCCCTAGCAGTATGCCTTTACCTTAAGGAAAAGCCACAACACTCTCATCCAAGTAGTGAACGCACCCTAACCCCACTTGGCTTCTGAGATCAGAAGGGACAAGGAGTCTTTGGGCTGGTGAGGCTGGGGGAAAAGTACACAGGAACTTTCTGTCCTGTTTTTGTAAGTTTTCTGTAAATTAAAATAATTTCAAAATATGAAGTTAGTTGGGTTTTTTTTTTTTTTTTCCGAAGCCACAGAGGTTCAGTGACATCAGTGTCTTCATGGGTCAAATGGAGATGGTAATAATAGCTGACCTTCTGACCCCGGACGGTTGTCAGGAGAATCAACAAGTAAAGCAATACACATAAAACTCAAAACTGGTGCTCTTCTGGGCTGAGTCTCCCTTACTTGACATCACCGTTTTACCACCTCCAGTCTTCCCGTTCTTCTTGCTGCCAAGGTTATCTTTACTTCTTAAAGTCTTTGTGGTTACTTCACGTAAGGTAAAGCACTGCTAAACATCACCAGTTACCAAAACAATTCTCCTTTCTTCCTTCCTTTGTAATCCGTTCCACACCCTCTGTGGCATGCCTTCGTTAAGCCTTCTTCCTGAAAAACCCAGCCTAATGGCCACTGACATTTAATCAAATAACAGTTACGATACATTTACTCATGAGTAAAGGCTGATTAAAATTTGGGCACCAACATCTGAGGATGGGAATTTCATCATCAAATATCTTAATAGAAACCATTTTGTTAAATAACCATAATTACAGGTTTTACATTTATGATTCTAGGGGATTTTGCTGTTCTGCATTCTTTGAAGCCCAAGAGGCTATCATAGTTTTCAGGCTGCTTGAAATACTAATTTAAGTACATCCAAGGCTTCTTCAGAAGATAAGGCCCTACGGGACTCTATCTTTCCAAGATTTTGAACCTGCAATTATTTTAAAGTTATTTAAAGTTATTTCTGTTTTTGTTTAATTGTTTTTAATTAGGTAAGTGTTTTTAAGGTAGAAGTAAAAATAGACAATTTTTTGAATGTGTAGATATTTCTGCTTTTTCCTGTTAATAATTTAAGAATTTTTCTTTTATTATGTTTGAAACCAAAGCAGTTGGGATAGCCAAAATGCCCTTGAATTCTCATCAGAGTCATATTTGGTCAAGTCTGTTTCTGGGTTTTTTCAGTGATTAAACCTTGGCATCGTCAGGAAATCCTTTTCTTCTTTTTGTTTGGGGTTAACTCATGCTTGCAGCTACATCAGTCTTTGTGGCAGATTTCTGTTGATGAACTTGCTCATTTCTGACTCATGAAAACAGCTCAGCCAATTATGAGAAAAGAAACGTCAGCTTGAAAATGGTTAAGAGCATTCTCTTTAGGGAAATAAACAACTTAATTTGGTTTGTCTTGTTTCTAATCTTAACTCAGATGGCGTCCAGTTGTAAAAGCCTGTTTTTTCTTCTGTCACATAGTCCCTTGAGAATTTTTCCTAGACTGATGACTTCGTTTCTTCACTGGTGCCTAATAGACTTCATTATTCCTCTTTTCATAGTTTCTTCTTTTGAATTTTTTTAAAGCATGTGTGATTCAAATTTATTGTTATACCTGTTTTTTTACACCCCTATTTATCAGTTTCATACAGCACTGTTTTCCTTCAGATGAAAATTACTAAATGAAAATTTTAACCATTTTATTAGAATACCTTCTTAGCTAGAGTACTTAAGATTTACTATATGAAATGCCAAATTTTAAATTATTTTATAAACTAAGAGATTGAAAGCATCAGCATAAATTGTAGGAAGCAGAGACTGTGAACTGGTTATTCTGATCCACCACTGAGCCAGTTATCTCTGCTGTTTCTGGCAGCAATAGTGTAGCTTTGCAGTAGGGAGAAGTGATGAGGGGCAAGGGTAGGTCCTGGTGTATTTGTTCAGAAGGATTGAAAGGAGCAGCATTTATCCTGGTCCTTGCTTTAGGAGCTCTATGTTGTCTATCCTCACAAGTAAGCCTGCCGTTTTTCCAACAGAGCGCTAGTGGTAAAGGACCCACCTGCTAATCCAGGAGACACAGGAGACTCGGGTTTGGTTTCTGGGTCAGGAAGATCCCCTGGAGGAGGGCATGGTAATCCACTCCAGTATTTTTGCCTGGAGAATCCCATGAACAGAGGAGCCTAATGGGCTGCTGTCCACAGGGTCACAAAGAGTCAGACATGAATGAAGTGTCTTAGCATGCAGTACCTCACAGTGATGTCAGAACTAAAGAGGAGTTAGAAACGACAACATGATTACATTTTTAAAAGGTCCCTGACTGATGTGTGGGGTGAGTTGTTCCTTTAGTATCGTGGTCATCCTGTGAGTCCCAGGCATGGTGTGGCCCCTGTTTTGAAACCATAGGGTGGAGGCACAGTGCTCGTCCCTTGAAGGGCAGGCAGCATGGGAGAGCCCTATGCTTTCCAAGTTCTGCCCTGCGGTTCTGGTGTTTGATTGAAACGTACCTTGTAGAGGAGAAAGCAACTTGACTCTTCAGACTCCTTCCCTCCCCTCTGTCACCTCTGCTTTAGCAGTTTCATTACTGAGGCTTCAGAGTAAAAATACTATCCTGACAGGAATAGAATATTAAAAGGTGGAAATGTCAGAATTCTAAAAGAAATGAAGAAAGAGGTGAAAAGGATTTAAGAGAAAGTGACAAGCATAGAAGTCAGTCAGAGAAATTCCTGCAGCTATATACTGAAACCCCCCAAAGAGGAGGACCAAATTTACGGAACAGAGCAAATACTAAAAGCCTATAATCCAATTATTGGTATATATAAAAGAGACAACTAATGAGAACCTACCATATAGCTCAGGAAACTCTGCTCGGAGCTCTGTGGTAACCTAAATGGGAACGAAATCCCAAAATGAGGGAATTTGTGCATTAGTATAACTGATGCACTTTGCTGCACAGCAGACATAACACAACTTTGTAATGCAGCCATACTCCAATTAAAAAATTCTTTTAAGGTAGGAAAAAAATCAGCATAGACTTTGGGATAAGACACACCTGGCTTCAGAATGTACATGCCTCTTACCTGCTTAGCAAACTTAGATGAGGTTACCTAATGTATCTGATCATAGATGCTTCATTTTAAAAACAGGAATCGTATCTGCCCATTGAGATTATTGGAAAAATTAAAAGAGATAATGAAAAGACCAAGGGTGACACCCACACACACATAGTAGTGAGTCAACCAGTGTTAGTCCCCTTCCCCTTAGACTAGTGGTCCTCAGCTGGTGTGATTTTGCTCCCAGCGGGACACTTGGCAATGTTTGGGTTTTTGTTTTCACAGCCCACAAAGTGGTGGGCAGATGGCATCAGCATCTAGTGGGTAGAGGTCAAGGATGCTGCTAAACATCCTTCAGGGCACAGAACAGACTCACAACAAAGAATTACTCAGCTCAAAATGTCAGTACTACCAAGACTGAGAACCCTTGCCTTAGTATTAACTTTTCTCTATAAAGACTGTAGAAAGGAACTTCCCTGGCAGTCCAGTGGTTAAGACTCCACATCTTCACTGCAAGGGGCTCAGGTTCCATTCCTGGTTTGGGGAACTAAGATCCCACATGCTTCATGGCACAGCCAAATTTTTTTTAATAATTATAAAAGAATATAGAAAAAAAGTATATATGGGTTTGTTCCACCAATATTTATGAAACACTACCGTATGTCAAGCTCTGTAGAAACTGGGAACTTAGTACTGAGTTAAGTAGACATCATCTCTGCCATCAGGTACCTCACATTCTAGTTGGAAAGAAATAGACAAGAAAATAAGAGAGTAATATTACTGTGGCAGATGGTAGTAAGAGCTAGGAAGAAACATGAAGCATAGTAATGGACAGAGAGTGACCTGAGGGAGCTGCTATTTTGTATTAAGTGGCCATAGACAGTTTGTATAAAGTGACTTTGGAACAGAGACCGAAGGAATTGAGGGAGCAAGCCGGACAATGATATAGGGTTAAAACGTTCTGGACAGAGTGTAGTAGGTGCAAAGACCCTGGTATGGAAATGTTATTTGACATTTTCAAGAAAGTTCAGGATAGGCCAAAGTAACTGGAGTGAGGACAGTGGTAGGAGGTGAGGTCGGAGAGTAATAGGGAACCAGATTGTGTAGGGGCTTTATGGGCCATTCTGAGGATTTTGGTTTTTATTTTGTATGTGATAAGAAGCTGTTTTTTGTTTTAAATTTTACTTTATATTAGGAAGAATAGCTGCATGGAAGTGCATGATCTGATTTTCAGTTTTTGAAAACTGAAAACTCTGAAACTCTGAAACTGAAAACTCGCTCACTCTAGCTAGTGCACAGTCAAGACTCAGGGTTGGGGATAGGAGCAGAGGCAGAGTGGAAGCAGGAAGACCCACAAGGAGATTATTGCAGTAGTCCAAGGGAGAGATGAGGACGATGGCTGGGACCAGAGAAGTAGGAGTGAAAGTGGAAGGTGATGAAAAGTCATTCCAGGTAGATGTTAAAGGCAAAACTCCTGGAACTTGCTTAGAAGGAATTAAGTAAGCTAAAAAAATTTTTTCACATGTTAAAAAAATCTTCATTGAAAATACTCAGATGTATCACATAGTAACAACAGGGAAATTCAAGGAAGGCTCTCTTGCTCTTATAGAGTTCCCTATATCCTTGACAAGGATGTGAGGCCTATGCTGCAATGACAGTCTCCCTGCTTCGCAGGATTTTATTTTTAAAAATATGTAAGTGAAGCTGGCCTGAGTTCAGTACATATGTTGGACTGCTCAAGAATTTGATCTAACTCAGGGTGAAAGAGAAAGCATGAAGTAAATTTTGTGCAATCGTTGGAACAAACATACATATTTTCCAGTTGTGAATTTTTGCCCTAAACAACCAACATATTTGACTATGTCCTCGTGTATTTGCTAGACTCTAAAAAGTCATGTCGACTCATCTGGATATTGCATAAACCTATGAGAATTTTTAGAAGAATTATTCAGAATACCTAAAGAGCTTACATATATTAATCTAATATGCTCAAAACTTTTGGGTATACAGCCAAATAGAAACCACAAAAAAGGTTATAGAACTCTCAATCAGGAAAATAAAAAAGAGGTCCATCTTCTGTCACTTTGAAGAGCTAGTTTGAACAGAAATTCACATTGCTTTTTATATTATTTGCCAGCTTAGTTATTACAAAGCCTGTTTACAATTTCAGGAAAACATCAGTGAACATTAGTACTAATACTACATGAGAGTCTGCAGCTAAATATGGGATTAGGTTGTTTGGTACTGAGTTAATAGGGAAAAATGATAGAGTTGTTTGCACAGCAGACACCAACACAACATTGTAAAGCAATTATGTTCCTTTTTTTTTTTTTAAAGTGATACTTTTCCTAGCTCGCATTTTATCCCAAGACAGGAAATGTTTTATTGAGAATAATTTTCTCCACTACTAGCTAATAAATTCAGATTTTAAAATGTGAAGCAGGCATTACCCCAATTTAAAATGTAGTATTTTGATTTTGATAACAACTATATTTTCCTTATATAATCATTCATGCTCATTCTTTATAGTTTAAAATATAGAAAAAAGAAAAAAATCCTATATTAACAGTAATATATTTAGACCCAGAGTACAGACCAAAAAATCCAATATTTTGAAACAACTCTATTATGAACTAATATCACAAATATCCTTCTGAGTATTTCTCAATCACTGATGCTTTATATTTACTGAGAATTACTAACTTATTTTTAGCACAAAAATTCTTTTCAAATTCCTTGAATGTTCTCCTAGAATCTATAGCTGTTTCTTCAGGAAACTTCATTTGACTAGTATAATACATTCTTAATACCTTGGGCATATAAAATTGGTGGATTGTAAAAATCACTTTGGGGGAAGAAATCAATACCAATGGAAACCTTTATTTTTAGGCTAGGAAATATATTGTATCTTTACTCAGTTATTCTTGGGCTTCCGTTGTGGCTCAGCTGGCAAAGAATCTGCCTGCAGTGTGGGAGACCTGGGTTTGATCCATGGGTTGGGAAGATCACCTGGAGAAGGGAAGGACTACCCACTCCAGTATTCTGGCCTGAAGAATTCCATGGACTGTACAGTCCATGGGGTCACAAAGAGCCGGACATGACTGAGTGACTTTCACTTTCACTTTACTAGTTATATAATTCAGAGAAAGCTCTGGGTCAGGCTTAAATGAACTTTTGATTTCAAGGTTACACCAACCAGAATTCTGAACTGGCTCCCTTAACATCACAGTGACATTCTCCTTTTTCACCCTCCTTCACTTTCTCTGAGAACATATATCCCAACTAATGCTGTCTCTCTGTGACTTTCTGCCTCTTGAGTCATCGCTTTGATAATGGTTTAGCACATGGACCTTTATTTAATGACCTTCTGTAACTCAAGATTTCACTACTTTCCAAATCTTTTTTTTTTCCTAATTGTAATTCAGTTAAGAAAAAAATTTTTAATTACTGAAATGTGTATCTGAAAAAGTAAAAGTTCCCTCTAATGTTGCTCCCAGAGATGAGTACTATTAAAAGCATAATGGGTATACTTCCAGATGTTTGCAAACATGTATGTATGTTGTGTGCAGACACTTTTGTGTTTCAACATAAACGGGATCAAGACACACAGCATTCTAATTCTCAGCTTGATTTTTTCAGTTAGTGATACATTCTTACAGCTATAATCCCTGAGGGGAGACAGAAGCAGCACACACAGAGAAGTGCATGGGGTATGATGCTAGCCAGAAGAGCGTGTATGGTTTAGAAGAGAGGAAGCAGTGTGGCCTGGGATCTTGAGGGAAAACTTGTTAAAAGAGGTGATAGATCTTGTTGGCAAACTTGGTAGAGGATTCTGCTGAAAGAAAAGGAGCTAAGTTGCCGTGGGGATGGGAGAGGGGATGTCCAGCACAGTCATGAGGGAGGGCAGGGGATAGCTGAATATGGCAGATGTGACAAAGGGTGACCTCTGTGCCTAGGTCTTTTCTCCTTGTTTTTGTTTAAAGTGATTGTGCCCAGATGGGTTGGGAGAGTTAAAATATTTGGAAGGCACCAGCAGAACCCTGTTGTGGTCCTCCAGGCCCAAACTGATGAGCATTGCAGTGGGCAATTAAAAGCAGGGGAATCTACAAGATGTTTTGCAGGAAACATGCTCAACTCTTGGGAGGGGAATCCAGTAAATTACAAACTGACCCAGCAAGCAGAGCCAGCACTCACCTGGGCACCAGGTTGCCTCTGCAGTAATCCAGATAAAGCCCCATAACCTTTCTGGACCTCAGCTTTCTTCTTTACAGTGAGTTGGGAATGTATGTGGTTTCTGAGATTCTTCAGGATGCCGTGGTGTTTACTGATCTTTGAGTATCCTGCTGTGGACCACAGCAAACATGCACACCATCAGCATTCCACAGTTCATGTGTTGTCATGTTGCTGGATGCTGCTGCAATTGCTCTGAATGTAGCTTTCAAATTCAGCAACCTATTCCTGTCTAACATAAGGTATTTGATAGGTTACCATTGGCACTTAGCGTTTTCCATCCAGAAAGAACTTTGCAATTCACTTGTAAGACTTCTAAGTGTCATCAAAATAAGATTTTTTTTTTAAATTCAAGGTAGAAGTGAAAGCAGATAAGCTTTCATCTTGGTTTAAATGTTATGTTCTGTGATTCTGTGTTGCTGAAGAAAGTCATGTGTCTTGAGAAGCCGCCGAGAGATACGCCAGTGCGCAGCTTCTGTAACATTTACATATGCTTCAGTGAAAGCATGAGAGAATTTAAATGAAACTGCATGCTACAGAAAGAATCCAGCCTCATACCTCAAACTGAAACACGCAGGGCAAATGGTGATTGTCGTTGCTGTCACTGAAAGTGTTTTTCAAAGATGCAAGCAATTTCACATCAACTGAAGTAAAAACTTTTCACTGAAACTTTGCATTAACAAATATATACCGAGAGTCTGTTTCGTTCAGGTATTGAACAAATTATACTACATACACATTTGTAGGGATATTTGCTCCCCTGTTTTCATTCAAGTAGGACCCAGAAAGTAAATTTACCTGCCTTGCAATTCTGCCTTTTGTTGTACAATAACCAGAAAGACCAACAAGCTTGATAATGAGGTGAATGATTGTTAGCATTACTCTTCTCTTTTACCTTGTTAAAAAGTGATTTCATGTAGATTTTAAAACATTGTTGGGCATTTGAAGATTTTAGAAGTGATTCTTTCAAGGTAATAATCCTTTCAAATGTATGCCCCTACCTGGTAGTGCTTTGCTATGTTGTAGTACTAGTAAGGTTCAATTGCAGAAAAGCCTCTGAGTATGAAGCATATTGTTATGAATGTTCGGAGCACTGCTGATTCCTAGAGAAAGGGGGGATTGGGTAGAAGAGCCAGATTAAGCGGAAGACGAACTGGACTTGTAGATACAAAAGCATGAGTAATGCAGACTTGACCTGACATTCATATGAGAGTCTTGAGATAGGAGAACGTGTGTCATTTGAGGATGTTCAGTTCTTGCCTGGAGAATCCCAGGGACAGGGGAGCTTGATGGGCTGCTGTCTTTGTGGTCGCACAGAGTCAGACATGACTGAAGTGACTTAGCAGCAGGATGAAAAAAAGCTGTGATTAGTCTGCTATGATTATTTAGTAATACTACCCCGCAGTAGGTCATTCAGGACCCACCCAAGATTTACCAAGGCGATGGCACCCCGCTCCACTACTCTTGCCTGGAAAATCCCATGGACGGAGGAGCCTGGTAGGCTGCAGTCTGTGGGGTCGAGAAGAGTTGGACACAACTGAGCGACTTCACTTTCACTTTTCAGTTTCATGCATTGGAGAAGGAAATGGCAACCCACTCCAGTGTTCTTGCCTGGAGAATCCCAGGGACGGGGGAGCCTGGTGGGCTGCCATCTATGGGGTCGCACAGAGTCGGACACGACTGAAGTGACTTAGCAGCAGCAGCGTTGACTGTTCATTAACATTATGCTTTAATTTTTTAAATTTGTCTACATCTCAGTGTGCTCAGCTTGTAAAATGGAGCTATGAAAACTGTTTATCCTAAAGGTTATTGTGCTGCTCTGTCTAAAGAGCAGGCATTGTTTTTTTTTGTTTGGTCATGTTATTTATTAGGCTTATGATTTTTCCCCCCTCGCATCTTTTTCCAGAGATTTCTTAAAGTTCCAGGAATAGAAAAGGGGCTGCCAATGTGCACTTTAGTGTGGATTACAGAGAGTGCTCTGAAGAGAAGCAGAAGGGAAAGTGGAATTAAGATAACACAGAAAACAAGAGCCAGCCTTAGTTCATTGTTGGCCAACATCTTGTTTTTTATGGGTCTTTGGCTTCAAAAAAGTTGCCTACTCTTTCTGAAATTTGTACAGTTGGATCACAAATATTACAGTTCCCGTTTGTAGATCAGCCAGCAAGGATTTATATGCATTTCTTTTGCCTCAGTTCACCCGTCCATCTGCCCAGTTGTTCAGCCAGCCAGCAAATGTTTACTGAGGCCCAGGTGAGTCCAAGCTAAGCAGTGGCCAACACTGAGATTAAGGAAGCAAAGAATATGTAGTCCGTGAAGGTTAGATACCTTCTGACTTTCTCAGTGTTTAACGTGATAGTGTCAGATTAGGAGATAGTATAATCAGACGCTAAATCATTTGGATGCTTTCATGAGGTCAGATTTGTCCCCCTTTTTTGGTTATTTGAAACAATTCCTTGGGAAGAGAGACAAGTAAAGAAAAATTAGCATGAGGGGCGAATCTGAATCATCTTCTTCATCCTCAGCTCCCAGTAAACATCTCTAATTTCCTGTTGATCACACTGGACCATGCTGTAAAAAGCATGAGTGCCAGTGTCCCATCACATGTATTCTGAGGATGTTAGCAGGAGGGCTTCCCAACCCCTTTCATGTTGTGAGGCACGTACAAAGTGGTAGCATTTTAAAGAGATATGCCAACCAAGGTAAGTACAGATTTCCTTGGTGGCTCAGTGGTAAAGAAGCTGCCTGTAATGCAGGAGACGTGGGTTCCATCTCTGGGTTGGGAAGATCCCTTGGAGAAGGAAGCAGCCACTCACTCCAGGAGTTTTGCCTGCAGAATCCCATGGACAGTAGAGCCTGGCGGGCTACAGTCCACGGGGTCACAAAGAGTTGGACATGACTGAGCGACTGTGGTGGTGGTGGTTTAGCCGCTCAGGGCCTCATAATTTCATTTTCTTAAGAACAGTTTGGGCATGTTAGTGACAGTGACTCTGTGATACATTTTAGTAAGATAATGTATAGAGGATGATCCCAAAGAAAAATATTGGATTAAAAACTAATGTAGGTTTGAGGCAACTCTTTATAATTAAAAAAAAAACAAATAGGCTTCTTCAAGGAATTGAGAGTCCTGGACTTCAATTCTCACTTGATCACCTTTGGCAAATCATTGCTGTCTGAACCTCAGCTTCTTTACCTTTGAAATGAGAGAGCTTTGTTGCCTTTTTGGCTAAGATCAAGTGTAAGACGAGGGAGACTGAACAAGATGGGTTTCAAGCTGCTCTCTAGCTCTAACGTGCCAGGATTTCGTACTGCCTATAAATCTTCACTGTTGAGTCAGCTGCTTCACGTTGAGTGTTTGCTGTATGCTAAGCACTCGGTAAGCAATTTCTGTACATGATCTAGTAGCTTCGTGGGCTCCCAATCGAAAGTTTCTGCATTGATGCTAAAGGAATTGTTAATAACATACATCAACTGTCACTCTCTAGGCCTGCCTGTATGTAGGTGACAGGTCTTAAATATTCAACTTCTGGAAGAAAGAAAGAAAAGCGAAAGTGAAGTCACTCAGTCGTGTCCGACTCTTTGCGACCCTGTGGACTGTATAGCCCACCAGGCTCCTTCGTCCATGGGATTCTCCTGCCATTTCCGTCTCTAGGGGATCTTCCCAACCCAGGGATCGATCCCAGGGCTCCCGCATTGCAGGCAGACGCTTTAACCTCCTAGCCACCAGAAAAGTTAATATTAAAAGTCTCGTCAGGAGCTTTTTATGTAGTTGTCTGAGTCCTTTCTGTCTAGTGTGTGTTTGGTGGGTGAGGCTGTCTAGCTGGTGGGTAGCAGAGGAGACCTGGAGAACACCTGGATAATCAAGGACTGGCGGCATTATGGTAATTTGCCCACAAGGTAGACCAATTATGGTAGCATTTGTTTATTCCACAAGTGTTTTATTCTCATTTACCACATGTCAGATATTTTCTGCTGCTGCTGCTGCTGCTAAGTCGCTTCAGTCGTGTCCAACTCTGTGCGACCCCATAGACAGCAGCCCACCAGGCTCCCCCGTCCCTGGGATTCTCCAGGCAAGAACACTGGAGTGGGGTGCCATTTCCTTCTCCAATGCATGAAACTGAAAAGTGAAAGTGAAGTCGCTCAGTCGTGTCCGACTCTTCGCGACCCCATGGACTGCAGCCCACCAGGCTCCTCCATCCATGGGATTTTTCAGGCAAGAGTACTGGTGTGGGGTGCCAGGGCCTTCTCTGCAGATATTTTCTAGGAGCTGTAAATTCAAACCTGAGAGGTTCCTGCTATAGTCAGACACAGACAAACAGTCAGATGCATATACCGACTTGCATACATAATATATACATAAATTAAAGATATCAGTCTCAGAGGGAGGGTTTTTTGTAATAAACACATTAGTAACTAATTTGAACTGTTCAAAGCACATAAATTATCCTTTCCTTGCTTCCCATTTTCCATTAGTAAATGTTTATTGAGTCATGTATCAGATACATTAAAAAGGACAAAACTAAATCATATCAAAAAAATACTTCTGAGTGCATAAAATTTCAGTAATATACCCTTCCGGAAACATGATGTTTCAGATACATGCACACCAGGGTACATGTACACATACATGCACGGGTGTGGGTGTAATATTTACTTGCAAGTGTCTGAAAAGAATACTTGAACCACGAGGATAAATAGAGAAGCCTGGGTTTGTGTCAGCACATATATATGTTTGTGAGTATGTATCAAGGAGATTAGGAAGGAAAGACGAGAAGGAGGGAGAAGAGGAAGAGAAGGAAGGGAAACAATAATTGATAGTCTTAGAAGGAACCACAGTAATCAGTAGATTTTGCCTTAACACCCCCCCCATACACACACACAGACACAATCTTTTCTGTATGGCACTGCAGCTAGCGCACCATTATTCATTCCATTAACTGATGGATTGTTGGAATTAAGTTGTCCAACCACCCAAATCTAACAAAATGCAAAAAAGAATAATTTCAGTTCCTTAAAAATATCCACAGACATCAGAAGTGGTACTTATTGTAGTCTACCAACTGTGATAAAGAAAACTTGCTAAAAGTCCTTCCAGTGCAGAAAAAAATTTTTTCTTAAATCTCAGGGAATTTTTTTTCCTTTACTGGCCAGAAACTCATTCCAAGAAGTACCAGCCTGTCTCATTTCAAAATGCTTCCTTTGCCAAGGAAGCGGAAGCGGTCATATTCTTTCCCACCAAACTGTGGATGAATTATAATTATCCTACCTCTGGTGGGACAGTGAAGCAGCAAACATCTGCTATACTGAATCCAAAAACCCACGAATGAAACTACATCAAACTGTGAATCATACCTGGACGCAGATTAAAGGATCTGTGTTGTGTTTACCTTTTTCTTGATTTTCTTTGCAATTTAAAATATGGATTTTTTAGCTCTGGCTCCATGTTCTATGGGGAACTATATGGGTTCCATTTGCTGACTCCTATGTTAATGTTGAAAAACCCAGCTTTAAGGCAGATGGGCAGTAAAAGTTAATAACAAATTTTCTGTTTAATTTGTTATCACCTCACAGTTTTCTTTTTCTTTAAGAGGGTGTTACTGGTACAGTTAAAGAAAATTCAGAAGTGCACAGTCTAAGTCAGGTCCTTTAGTATTTTTTTCTTCCAATATAGTAAAAGTAACAGAGGACTGGAAAATGGTTTTTTAAACTTTACTTAAAAAACAAGCAAGCTTCAAAACTACTGTAACTTATCAAAATTTTGTGTATCGTGGTGTTTAAGGTGGTACTAAAGTAATCACCTAAAGTAAGGAAAGGAAATGAAATTTATGCTCTTGAGTTTTAGCTGTGAAAACATATAATAGTCTGCTTGATTTAAATTTGGGTGTGTGTCTTTTTATTTTCATCTATCAGAGAGCAGAAAGACAAACTCGAGTTATGGATTCAGCTCAATATGCAGAATTCTGTGAAAGTCGACACTTAAGTTTCTGTAAGTAAGCATTTAACTTGGCTTCATTATATGTTTAAGAGATTATGTGTTACAGGTACACGAAAGTACAACACAATCTCTGTTCCTTAGAAATTGGTGAATTTAATACATACATGCAAAGTTATAACTGTTATGGAAACAGCCTCTGCATTGTAGGGGAACCCATAAAAGGTTTTAACCCACTCTGCTGTTTTGCAGTTCTAAGTATTAAGAGGTTTTAAAGAGTGCTGGTAATACACAAAGACCCATGTTAATTATTCACGTTACTTTTAGTCAGAAAAATTCCATTTTCCTTAATATTCCCGTTTAAATTTCTTTTTCGGTTTCTTAGTCATGTATTGGTATTGGCATGCACTGGTATTGGCTGACTGTGCTTGACCCATGGTGGGCTGTGGTGGTACACTCACGACATTTAAAAGCCCTTAATGTTAATAAATGCGCAGCTTCCCTTTCACGAGTGCATACTCCTGTTACCACAATAGGATACGTCAACAGCCTCTTCTGTCTTCACCTATAACTTCCTGCTGTAGTGTGTGTTCCCTGTTAGCCAAGTTCATTAGTCCACACCTTGTACCGATGGTAAAATTAGTGCCGTCCCACCCCCGCACACAGCTTATTAAGAGGACACAAAGGCTTGTGATAAATAGTGGGCTAGATTGTGTAGGAAAAACATCCTTACAGCAACAGTTCAGTGATGACTAAGACTTTGAGGGTAAAGGTCAAAGAGTAAGTGTGATGAAAAGTCCAGTTAAAAATATGACAAAGTAGCGCATGACCCTTGTCTGAGAAATCATAGACACAATGGTGTCTTTAAACGACAAGCTATTATGTGGTCACAATAACAGCATATTCAATTTGGAAAAAGAAAATGAGAGCTTCATTTATAGATCATAAAGTGCAAATAAATGACACATTTCAAATAGCACCCCATGTAAATGTCAGGAAAATATAGGAAAACATGTTTGGGAAGGGTTTTTTTTTTTTCTCCTGACTAAATATACTTTGCAGTCTGACTAACAATTTGGCATCATACATCTGTGAAGCATTAAGTAAATGACACTTCAGATCATGGCAATTTCAGCAAATGAGAGGTTTTTGTATTGTAAATTTTAGGTTTAAAAATGGCATTCAAGTCTTTTATAAGTATAAATCTCCATTTTATAAAGTAACATTCAGTGCTATTGAACTATTTTTTTGAATCATTCTTAATTTACTTAAAGAAACAAGTGCTATTTCACACTAAAACATGTAGTGTCCTAATACCTCTTTTGTTTAAAAATCTGATTTTTCATAACTTGAGTTTTTTGCTTCATAACAATAATAAATTGCAGTAGATTAAAAATTAATATTTTCCATTTCTGTATAAAATAATTATAAGGAGTATCTTATGCTCAATTTTTTATTCTTTAAAGAAGAGGGATTTGGGCATTGAAAAATATTTCTTCATATAGTGCCGACAGTACTTCATCATGAAGCCTTAGTGGGAGAATGTGTTTTCTGTGCCACGGTACTGTCTTTGAGAATGCTCAGTCCTAGGGGGTCAGCAGTTCCAGAACTAGACTCTTCTTTTGCTGATACATGACCAAGGTTCAGGAATTGTGATCCAGCCATTTGTGTCTTTTTAAATATTTAATCGTAGTACTCACTAGCTGAGGCTACTGGTGCATTTAAAAATGACCTGTCTGTAACTTATAAAGGCTGAGGGTGAGCTTTACCATTAGGACCCTGATCCCATTCACCAGTGTTTTGTTTTTTTATTTATAAAAGTCAGATCATCATTTCCCTTTAAAAGTCTTTTAAAATCTGATATTAATTCACAAAGCTCTAATTTAGTTGTAATTTGATAAACCTATTTCCAGTCCTTTCAACCCCATTGTTTCATGTGTGGTTTTTGTAAACAGATACCTAAATTTTCTTTTTAATCAATCTGAGAGTCTCTTTGTATTGTAATTGATGAGTTTAATTTACATATTCAATTACTGATACATTGGGGCTTATATATGCTATCTTATTTTGTGTTTTGAATTTACTGTGCTTTTTTATTTGGTTTTCCTCCTTTTATTCGGATTGATGGGCTTTTCTTGATTCCATTTTTCACAAACTATTTTGTATATTACTTATTCTATTGCTGTTAGTTGTGATCCTTAATTTTTCTAAAGCACATTCCTGGCCTAAAATGTCTCTAAGTTGGTAAGTACAGGCATACCTTGTTTTATCAATCTTTGCTTTAGTGTGCTTCATTGATAGTGTTTCTTTTGACAAGTTGAATGTTTGTGGCAGCCCTGCCCTGTGTCAAGCAAGTCTTATTGGTGCCATTTTTCAAACAAGATTATTTTTAATTAAGCTATGTACATTTTTTTAGATATAATGTTATTTTACACTTAATAGACTGCAGTATAGTTTAAACATAGCTTTTTATATGTACTGGAAAACCAAAAATTTCATGTAATGTGCCTTGTTGCAATATATGATTTATTGTGGTGGTCTGGAATCAAACCCACAGTATCTCCAAGGTATACTTGTATCTGAACTTTTCATCTCAGCCTAATTTTGTTTTTCCCAAGCCTCTGAAAGTACTTTAAAGCACTCCTTTTTGTCTTAAAAAAATGACTTTATTTTGTCCTCATGTTTAACTGATAGTTTAGTTAAGTAGGAAATTGTAGACTAATAGTTATTGGTTAAAACATGATTCCATTGTCTTTTTGCCTCTGTTGTTGGTTAGAAATCTGATGTCTACTTGTTTTATGGCACAATATATGGGGAAATTAACAGGCTGGCAAGCAGCAGCTGATCAATCTCTCTCTCTCTTTAGTCACTAAGTGGTGTCCAACTCTTGTGACCCCATAGACTGTAGTCTGCCAGGCTCCTCTCTCCATGGGATTCTCCAAGCAAGAATACTGGAGTGGGTTGCCATTTCCTTCTCCAGGGGATCTTCCTGACCCAGGAACCGAACCCAGGTCTCCTGCATTGCAGGCAGATTCTTTACCAACTGAGCTATGACACCATCCCTATTTATAGCTGATCAATAAATAGGTATAAAAGGAAAGAAAGAAGGAACCCCTACTCTAGAAGTTTCCAGGGAAGGAACTTCCCTGGCAGTCCAGTGGTTAAGACTTCACCTTCCAACACAGAGGGTGTGGGTTTGATCCCTGGTCAGGGAGCTGAGATCCCACATGCCTCATAGCCAAAAAAACAAAGCATAAAACAAAAGCAGTATTGTAACAGATTCACTAAAGAGTTTAAAAATGGTCCACATCAAAAAAAAAAAAAAATCTTAGGGAAAGAAAAAATTCCAGAGAAAACCATGCCCTCTTAGGAAGGCTATTTTTGATTCACCCAAATAACAGTGATTTTGCAGAGAGAGAAGTTGCAGACGGCTTTCTTTGGAGTACAGTGAGCATCACAGAGAGCCCTGAGGGAAGGGTCAGGACTTAAAGGCTGGTGAAAAGGGATATGGCAGAAATAATGAAATAACATGGAGGGGTGAGAGGTGAGAATGGAATGAATTTTGCCCCGATTACTGACGAGAAAGACAAAGTATATGAGAATTAACTAACCTTACATTTCCAGATGAAATTATTATGTAAAGTTTATTTCCAACACAGGCTAAAAACCAGGGAGTATCAGAAAGAGGATGATCCCAGGAACTTTTGACCTTTGGTCAAGGTTCTGAATAAATTGATAAATTTATTGATCATTATTATTTTTATTGATCATTATTATTCTGAATAAGTTGATATCAACTTATCTGAATAAGTTGATAAATTTCTAGGATTACCCTTAATCCTGATACAGTGAGAAGAGGGATGAAGGAAAAGGAACTCATTGAGTCTGAAGCCCCCTCAGATCTGGTAAAAACAAACCATCATGACTGGAGGTATCTATGCCTCTTGTGTTGGACCCACTTTTACCCTGGAAGGATCCATCTCTGAAACAGTCCTTCCCATGTATCAGGGTCAGAATTACCTAAGAATCTTTACCTGTTGGAGGAATAGGAGTAACCCAAGCGGTTTTGGAGAAGGAAATGGCACCCCATTCCAGTATTCTTGCCTGGAAAATCCCATGGACAGAGGAGCCTGGTGTGCTATACAGTTCATGGGGTCGCAAGAGTCAGATGCAACTTAGTGACACCAAGTAGTCTTATGGGACCTCTGTGCATCTTTTTTTGATGTATGGAGAAGTTTGGATCCTGTCCTTTTATTAAAGAACTAGCTATCATCTGTTTATTCTTTCACTCATTCACTCACTCATCTCTTCTAGAAATATTTATGGTGAGTACACAAATGCCAGGCACTCTTCTGGGTGCTAGGGTACCACGACACACCCAGGGTCCTCACCTCTGCCTCCTCAGTGCGGAAGAGCTAACAAGGGAGCTGCCCATTCTGTTGCGTAGATGGACAGATCTGACCAAGAGCTCTCCTTTCCCTCACTTTTAAAATCGAATGTTTGGAGCAAAGACACAAAATACCTGTCTCCCCGTTCAGTTCAGTTCGGTCACTCAGTCATATCTGACTCTTTGCAACCCCATGGACTGCAGCACACCAAGCCTCCCTGTCCATCACCAACTCCCAAAGTTTACTCAAACTCATGCCCATTGAGTCAGTGATGCCATCCAACCATCTCATCCTCTGTCGTCCCCTTCTCCTCCCGCCTTCAATCTTTGCCAGCATCAGGGTCTTTTCCTTCACCATCATCCATCAGAGGGCAGACAGACTGAAAACCAGAATCACAGAAAACTAACCAATCTAATCACATGGACCACAGCCTTGTCTGACTCAGTGAAACTTTGAGACCTGCTGTGTAGGGCCACCCAAGACAGACAGGTCATGGTGGAGAGTTCTGACAAAATGTGGTCCACTGGAGAAGGGAATGGCAAGCCACTTCAGTATTCTTGCCTTGAGAATGCTATGAACAGTATGAAAAGGCAAAAAGATAGGACACCAAAAGATAAACTCCCCAAGTCAGTAGGTGCCCAATATGCTACTGGAGATCAGTGGAGAAATAATTCCTGAAAGAATGAAGAGACAGAGCCAAAGCAAAACAACACCCAGTTGTGGATGTGACTGGTGATGGAAGCAAGGTCTGATGCTGTAAAGAGCAATACTGCATAGAAACCTAGAATGTTAGGTCCATGAGTCAAGGCAGATTGGAAGTGGTCAAACAGGAGATGGCAAGAGTGAACATCGACATCCTAGGAATCAGCGAACTAAAATGGACCAGAATTTAACTCAGATGACCATTATATCTACTACTGTGGGCAAGAACCCCTTAGAAGAAATGGAGTAGCCATCATAGTCAACAAGAGTCTGAAATGCAGTACTTGGATGCAATCTCAAAAGAATGATCTCTGTTCCTTTCTAAGGCAAACCATTCAGTATCATGGTAATCCAAGTCTATGCCCCAACCAGTTTCCCTGTTACTGTCTGTCAAAGAGAGAAATGAATAAGGTACATTTTATTGATCTTGCCAAATTGCTGCCTGTTAACTTCAGAAGTATTCCACAGATGTGAACCAAGTGTTTGTGAGCTATTGCAGCTTCCTAGTTAGATGGACTGTTACATGTCAGAGAGCACTGGGAAGATTGGTTCCTTTAGGGAGATAGCTTTGGTGGGGATCACTGTAACTCGGCCACAGCTGACAGCTTTGGATACGTGCTTCAATAGCAGGACTTAATGTCTCCTGTGATTTATTTCACAGAAAACTCTCTGTATGTGGAATCCAAGAGAACTGTATCTATCAGGATCAAAACATCATGCTTGGAGTTACCATTAAGTGTTTCACAGACTTGTGGGACCAGATTAATCAAAACAATAATCAGTGGATTTTTTTAAGATGATTACGTTATAGATGTGATAAAATCTTCACTATCAATCTTTTCCTCTAGATTACTAGTTAAGTTAGTATTATCTAATGAAGGCCCTATGTCACATTAGACTGCTTAGTGTTGTGGCGGTTTCGAGATACCTAACAGGAAATTCCTTGTGTTTTCAGTACTGTTAGGTATGCAGAGAGACGAGATGCATGGTATTGACCCACAAAACTTGTAATGTGGCTTGTGAAATCACAAGCAGACACAGAAGGATCTCTGATAAGAGTTCAGTAAATGATTGGAATGGGGATCGTGTGTCTGTGGCCCTGGGCAGGATTCATATGAATGAAGCCACGTGACAGGAGAGTATCCTGTGCAAGGGTCAACACAAAGAAGATTAACTCAAGCCTAGGTGACATTTTAATTAGGGAATAATATAAAGGCAGGTTGGAATCATTCTGGGTGGTTTTGAGAATCACACTCAAGGATTTGGACACGTTTTTCATTAAAAAAATGTAAGCACAGACTTAGATCAGGCCAGATATCAGTTTGTTCCACTTAATTCTAAATTCACAACTTCGAGCCTACTCAAGAAATAGACCTAATTTGAAAGGTAGTAAAAATACATTTCCGTGTGTGCCTTTTTTCATCACAGGTTCTTTCTTGCAGGATTTTCTTTCCATAAGAATAAAGTTACATCAAGCAAGTGATTCTTCTGACTATTGTTTGAACAGAAACTATGGTCAGTGATAACCTATTCTAACACACTGTAAGAAGTGCTAAGCATTCAGTGGTTTAGCATACTTTGAGGCAGCAGAGATATGAAAGACGCAAGTGTGTAAAGGCATTCTTGGGACTAGAATATATCTAAACACTAATAAGATTTTTTTTAATTGCTTTTTATACACATTGTTTTCAATAGATATATTTTTCATTCTGTGATAGTAATATGCAGTACTAAAACACTTCAAAAACTAAGTATTCTCTACTTTTTTTTTAATGACTAGCCAAAAAAGGGTCCAAATTTCGAGACTGGTTGGACTGCGGTAGTATGGAGATAAAGCCCAATGTTATTGCTATGGAAATTTTAGCATATTTAGCCTATGAAACTGTGGCACAGGTAAGAACTTGAATCTGTCGTATGAAGCTATATGTAGCTGCTTTCCCCTTATTCCTGTCCCTGATCAATTCCTCTTCCGCCTGCTGCTCTACCAGGACTGAAAACAGCCATGAGTTCTCTTCTATGATAATCTCACTATTTGCTGAAATTTAGGCCAGTTACATTTCTCTGCATCCTCAGCTCCAGTGGGTGTTAGGCAAAAGTGACTGCTGTTTCTTGCAACTTCTTTTCGTCAACATTGAATTCCAAGTATACATCTGTCTTGCTTAGAGATTACTTTTGGACTTTGAGAAATACCTCTCTAGAAATGTACCATCCACTGAGTGCTTACCGAAACCTGAGTCTGGAATCACTGTCCTCTAGTAGTTTCTCAGAGCCTGGTTCTCAGACTGCAAGCATCAGCTTCCCCTTGGTTCTTGCCTAAAATGTAAATTTCTAAGCTACATCCTAGAGCAGCCATACCGAATTATTATTGACTTTCAGAGCATGGAAGCCAGAAATCTGTATTTTAAAATGTTTCGCTGGAGATTATAAGCTTTGAGAACCACTCCGCTAGGAGGTTAGACTGTATCCTTTATGTTCATGAGTACGTCCGCTTACCAGCCATGAAAGCATACATTTATGTCCACAATACAGATTTTTTAGGCAGACCATCTGACTAATATTGGGATATAGTTGCTTGTATGTAGTTTTACCGTTTCGGTCTCCTTGGTGATTATTTCCAGCTCTGTGACTTTCTTATTCTGATCTTCTAGTTAGTGGATCTGGCCCTTCTTGTGAGGCAGGACATGGTAACCAAGGCAGGAGACCCCTTCAGCCATGCCATTTCCGCCACCTTCATTCAGTACCACAACTCTGCGGAGGTGAGTATTAAAAAATCTGGCTTTGACAGGTCTGTGGATTTTTTTTTCCTCATGTCTGATATTTACGTTAGTAGTTGTAAGAAAAAGATTATGTAGGAATATAAAGCCTTCAGTCACAGAATCTTAATACATTCAGCGTTCAAACAAATACCTACTATGTTTCAGGCCCTAACAGTCCACTTAATGCAGTGATCTTATCACCTTCTCTTAGCCTTATTTAGCATTCCTGACCCTTCAGTGAAAGAGTATCTCTCATTTCCATGGGAGATGAACACTTGCTTTAGTTAACTGAATAACATGGAGAAAAGTTATGTATTTAATTTTTGCTTCAAAGATGAAAGGATTATTTTATTCATGTAATGATAATTCCTAGCATTATTGATAGTTGGACTTTCCAGTTATGGATCCATCTCTAAACATGATTTAAAGAAATATGGCTCCATGTATCCTTTGTGGTGTGATTGATCCAATCATGTAAAAAATCACATCCTTTCTATATTCAGTTACTGTTGCTGGGATCCCCACCTGTGGGGGCTGTGAAGTTTTCTTTCCAATTTTTAAGGCTTTGTATAATAAGTATGTATCATTTTTGGCATAAAAAATAATTGCTATAAACAGCATGTGCCTAAAAACCAGAAATATAACATCTAGTTAATGAATTTGCAAATAATCTTTTTTTTTTTTTTACACGAACATAAACATTAGTCTCATATAATTCAACCTAATGACCATAAAGAGGGCAGCAAGGAGATTTGGTTAACATTCACATGTATAATATGAAGTGAGCCTCAGATCGAGTTAGGTGAAACCTATAACCTGAAAATGGCTACTAAGCCCCTTTGAGAATCCGAAGAAAACTGTAAATCCTTTCTCTGTAAATACATTTGCACATTTTGTATACAACTTCAGGGCATTCAGAGACTCTCTGAAACCATTCCATGAATATAAAGTATCTGTCAACCCACTGGACTCCATGTTTAAGTGTCTCTGCTCTGAAATACTTATGAGATATATAAAGATATATGCCTGTATCTTATTACAAGCCAAAAGTATGACATCTTTTTATGCCCCTTGTGGAACCAGATTGGCTTAAAACTAAAGTAGGAATCAAAATGTTTATGCCCATTAAAAATCCATTTTTTTTCTTGAAAAAGGTTATACATCATTATCAGTGAACATGATTTAAAAGTCCCTAAAGAACACTCAGTTGATTAAACAGTACTTGTTTTCTTTATGTTATGTTACAAACCCAAATTATGATGTCAAAGAACACCCTTTAAACTGTCTTTGGTACGTGTTCACTTTATGAATATGTGTATAAAGTATGCTTTTCATTAACATCAGACAAATTTGTTGTAACATTTCTAATTAAAGAAATTTACAGTGAACGTAACAAGCCTAGTTCAGGGATTGCTTACGTGGCTAGGAAAACTGTATTTCCCGACCCCCACCCCCACCCCCACCCCACCGACTTTCTTGATTCTCCAGGGTGGCCAAGCTGCCCTGGGCAATGCTCAGCAACCACAGCTGCTGCTCCCAGCTACCCAGCAGTTAAGAGAGATGGCTTGTATATGTTGAACTTCCTGGGCTCTCTGGGAGGTGGGAGCAGGCGTGTCAGAAAGCATCCTGGCTAAATATGTCGATACAAGCCTCCAGCATTTCCCTGGCCTGTCAGACACTCCTCCTCCAATGTGACTAGTGGTCAAAATGAACATTTGGAGGGACTGGAAGTCTTTCTGCCCTTTATTACCTGATTCAACACACAGAAATGACCACTCTAGGCCAGGAATTCCTATTCATCAGCATTGCAGGTCAGCAAGCACAATTAAGGGGCTGGTTTAGGGACTTTACCAGGTTAGGAACCCATGGGGGCTCTGGAGACTAATATGATCTGTATTCAGGGAGATAAAACATTCTGCAGAACAAGCAAAGCAATAAATGAACAAACAGACAATTCAAGATTTTATGTACTGATTTCTAAATGAGTGTCATAGAAAGTTCAAAGATAAAAGCAGCTCCCTAATTATAATGAAAGAAGACTTCAGCAAAGAAGTTAAGTGTTGAAGAAAAGATAAAAATTTGATGAGATGGTAAAAGTGGGGAAGATGCTGTAGGCTTTGGAGGCAGCATAAGTGCACAGGGAGGAAAAAACCTGATTAAAATATTCAAGCCAAGGAGTCATTGAGAAGGGAAGTAGGAAGTTAGAAAATAAAGGCCTTAGACACTTAGGGAAGGAAGAATTCAAAGTTTCTTGGCTAAGGAGTGATGAGTTCAAAAGGGTATTTTAAGAAGATCCAAATGGAGGTGCTGTGTACAGTCAATTGGATTGGAAACACAAGGCATGGAATTAATCACATGCATTCTATTTTAATAATTGTCATTCTTGAACACTAACCATATAAAGAACTGAGCTAGTTAAGCTTAGGTTTCTCAGATTATCAAGGTTAATATTAATTTGAGTTAATTTTTCAGAGTTTTTTTTCAAACATATGGTTTATATTCTGGAAGGAATGATCTCTAGGAATTACCTTGTTTTTCCTAAGAGCAACTCATGCCACATTAGGTTTATTCCTTCTTGTTTGATGTTTCTAGGCAAGCAGATCAAAGAAATACTCTTGAAAACAGTATCTGAATTTCAGCAAAATGTTTTACAAAGTTTAGCATAATTTTTAAAATACATTATAAAGAACTATAGGTCAGTAGATAGCATGGTTATTACACTTGATAGGATTGGGAAAATATATATGTATAATACCATATATGAAAAAGACTTATTTGCCTAAAAGTTTCTTATAATGATAAATATTGTGATGGTACTGAAAAGGAAACATCACAATATCTTTTGTTTCAGTGTCTAGGCACCGTCCTAGAGGATGGACATTGACAAAGTGGAGGCTATCTAAAGGAGAGCAACAGGGGTGGGAAGAGGACCCTGAAAGCATGTCTCATAACTGGTAGAAGGAACTTGAGGTGTTTGACCTGTAGAAGGGAAGAGACTGTGAGATAGAAAGTTTTCAAATATTTGAAGGACCTCCACAAGGGAGAGGGAGCAGACTTGCAGGCATAGTCAAAGAAAGCAGGTAGGTATGAGGGATATTCTGAAGGAAGAAGGTGTTGGAGGAGCTAGAGATGAATCTACAGTGACCCTAAAGCACGGAGTTTGAGTTATTTTGTCTTGAAGTGAAGGCTGGTCACCATGATGCAGAGAATGTCTGAAAGACATCCTGTTTGGGGGGACAGTTTAGAACTTCCTTTTGAGTACTTTTGGAATACTGACAAAACTTCTCAGTAAAAATATCTGTATCTGACTGAATCAGCAGAAATTTTGGAAGCTGTATCCAAGGAATCTTATTTTTTATCTGAATGATCAGACAGATTAGAAATTAATATATTTAGACCCTTAGGGGTAAGATGATGGCATCATTTCTGTGGACTGGATAATAATAAATTGGGTTTTTGTATTTGTAACTTTTAAATATTGTTGAATTAATGAGCTATCTAAATTAAATGTTAGTAGAAGTTCTGGTTGCCTGATTTCAGAGCCACATGTTTTTGAACAGGGGTCTTGCATGAAGCCCTATCCAGACTCTCCTGAGAACACACCACCTCCTACACCAACGGCTCCATCCGTGGGCTCACAGCACTTGGGGAAGACCACATCAGGATCCCTAGGGAATGGGAGTGCTGGACAAGACTCAGCTAAGACCAAACAAAGGAAAAGAAAAAAGGTTAATGATATTTTTCTATTTCTTTTTCTTTCTTTTTTCTTTTTGGTGCAAAGAGAGATCTTGGGGCTTCCCTGATAGCTCAGCTGGTAGAGAATCAGCCTGCAATGTAGGACATCCTAGTTCAATTCCTAGATTGAGAAGATCACCTAGAGTAGGGATAGACTACCCACTCCAGAATTCTGGAGCTTCCCTGATGGCTCAGATGGTAAAGAATCCACCCGCCATCTGGGTGACTTGAGTTTGATCCCTGCGTCAGGAAATCCCTGGAGGAGGGCATGGCAATCCACTCCATTCTTCTTGCCTGGAGAATCCCCATGGACAGAGGAGCTTGGCAGGGTATGGTCCATGGGGTCACCAAGAGGCAGACGTGACTGAGTGACCAGGGACAGCACAGCACGGGGAAATCTTAACTGAGCTCACAGGTACGGGAAATGTGTTCTGTTTCTCACTAATCAGATTTTAGAGACAGCCAGTTTACAGCAAGATATTGATATTTTCTAATATTTTATTTAAAAAATTTTTAAACATACAAAAAAGTTAAAAGAATGTAGAGTGAATACCATATATCTATCATCTGATTCTGTAATTAAAATTTTACTGTACTTAATATATTTACTATATTTACATTTACTTTATGTGTACATCTGATTATTCTTTTATCCATCCACCAGTTCTTTTTTTTAATACATTAAAAGGTAAGCTGCAGGCATCAGTATAATTCATGCCAAAACACATAATTTTGTGTAATGTATACATTATAAAGAAATTTATAAAGAAATTATAATTCTTTATAAAGAAATTTATAATGTATACATTATACATTTTTTTAAAGGTAAAGTTTATATACAGTGTACCACTCAATTCTTAAGTATACCATTTGCTGAATTTTGACAGATATATAAATTCATTGTTTATATACCCTCTCAAGATAAAAAAAATAACATTACAGTCAGTTCAGAAAATTCTTTCACACCTCTTCCAGGCAATCTCATCACCATCCCCAGAAAAGCAAACACTGTTCCGACTTTTTAGTTTTCTCTCTTCTGGAGCCTCATACAAAGAGAATATAATGTGTATACTCTTTTGTGTGAAATCTCTTTCACTCAGGGTGTTTTTAAAGTTTGTGTTTTTAAGTACAAGTGTAATTCATTCTTCCTTATTGATGAGTTGAGTAAGTTGCTTTGTATCAGTTTACTCATTCTCATTTTGGTGGTTAGGCTATTTCCAGTTTTGGGGGTATTATGAATAAACCTGTTACGAGCATTATTGTACAAATCTTTATAGACAAATGCTTTCATTTTTCATAGGTAAGTGAAATGAAATTACTAGCTAGAAATGAAATTATTGGATCATAGAGTAGCTATGTGTTCAGTTTTTAAAGAAACTACAAGAACTTTTTCCCAAATGATCATATCATTTTATCCAAAGCTACAGTAATCACAACAGTATAGTACTGGCCCCAAAACAGAAATATAGATCAATAGAACAAGATAGAAAGCCCAGGGATAAACCCGCTTATGCTTAACTATACCTGTGCTTAACTAATCTCTCACAGAGGAGGCAAAAATATATAATACAATGGAGAAAAGACAGTCTCTTCAGTAAGTGATGTTGGGAAAACTGGATAACTGTGTAAAAGCATGAAATTAGAACACTGTCTGACACTATACACAAAAACTCAAAATGGATTAAAGAACTAAATGTGAGACCAGATATATAAAATTCTTAGGGGAAACACTAGGTAGAACACTGTCTGATATAAACAAGATCTATTTTGACCTACCTCATAGGGTAATGAAAATAAACAAATGGGACCCACTTAAACATAAAAGCTTTTGCACAGCGAAGGAAACCATGAACAAAATGAAAAGACAGCCCACAGAATGGGAGAAAATATTTGCAGCCACTGCTTTTAATCACATGTCAGAAGATTTTATAGCTTTTTTTGGTATTTGTAATGTTCTATTTTTCTCTGGATGTTTTCCAAATAATATCTTTATTTTTTATTTTCAGCAGCTTGACCATGATATCCATAGACATGGTTTTCTTTTGTTTTTTTTTTTCTGTTTAGAATCCTCTGGGCCTCTTGAAAATTGAATACTTTTAAATTGAGGGGGGAATTATCAGCTATTATTTCTTAAAGTATCTTGCCTGCCTCATGTTCTCTCTTCTCCCCTTCTGAGATTCCAGGTATATTTTTGTTAGTTACTTTGAGATTGTTCAACGTGTGCCTGAAGCTCTGTTTAATTTCCTTTTCAGTCTTTTCTCTCTGTTCTTCAGGTTGAATAACTTCTGTTGATCTTCCCTTCCAAACTCTATCTACTGTCAGTTCAGTCTTAACACTCATCCATTAATGTCTTGTTTCTGATATTTTGTTTAGAGTTTTATAATTTCCTTCCGATTTCTTTTTATAGTTTATTGTTATTTTTTATTTTAACTTCCTTTATTTCATAATAGCTGTTTTAAAATTCTCATATGATGAATATCTGGATTGTTTTGATCTCCATTGAGTATAAGTCACACTTTCTTGAGTTGTTGCATATCTAGTAATTTTAAATTATATGCTGGACATTGTGAGTAGTATATTGTAGAGATTTCAGGTTCTGTAGTATTCCTATGAGAAGAGTTGGTGGTGGTGTGTTCATATGTATGTTAAGCAGACTGTTTACTCTTCTAGATGGAACTCTATAAACTCCAAACTCAAATGCCTCTTCAGCAGCTAGACCCTCTCTTCCTTTATTTAGTTTTACCTTGGTTTCTTGGATTCAGTCCCACAAAGGAATAGCTTAGAAGTTAATCAAAGATTTAGGTAAAATTTATACACTGCATATTTGTCTTCCTTTCTTTGATTCTGACCTTTTTTGGGATTTTCTTTTTCTCTTTACACCTACTGTGGTTGCCCTGAACTCTGAGATATAGTTCTTCATGCCTCTAAGGTCCCATGACCCTGTACTGACTAGGGCCTACCCTTAGGCTAAAACAGAAAAACAGAAAACCAACCCCTAGCTATTCCCTTCTCCTATATATAGTGTGCGCCCTTTCAGGTTTTGTCCTGGTTAGATCACCCTGTTGCTTTCAGGTACTTGTTTTTTATAATTTGTCCAAAATTTATACTTTTCTCTACAAGTTGGTTGGCACAATAGAAACTGTTTGCCACTACTACTAATGGAACTGTGCCAAGATATAATCTTAGAATTGATGGAAAGCAGATTTAAATTTCATCCTCATATCTGCATTCCCCCTTTTATTTTCAAAGTGACAGATCTCAGTGCTTATTTATTAAGGGAAACTCCAAACAATAAGGAACTTCTGTATTGTAAAGTAGTTCTAAAGAATTTCGGCTATAGCACTCTCCAACTCATTCAGTAACTAAAACTAGAGTATAAAATATTACTTAAGGACATCTTCAGTGGATTTGCTTTACAAACTATGTAGAAATTTATAATTAACCTGGTAATTATGCATATATAAAATCATTTATTTTTTTAATTTACTTATCCACATCTACATTCAAGAAAGTGAAAGTGTTAGTTGCTCGGTTGTATCCAACTCTTTGCGACCCCATGGACTATAGCCCACCAGGCTTCTCTGTCCATGGAATTCTCCAGGCAAGAATACTGGAGTGGGTTACCATTTCCTACTCCGTATTCAAGCTCTTGCTATATTTTGATTTTTTGCTCACTGGAAACCTCAGCTGTGATGGTACTAAAAGCCAAGGGACTTGATGTATAATCATATCTTAATACTGTCATTTTAATCTTGGGAGTGTCCCTTATCTTCACTGTATCACCTATAATGTGGGGAGTTGGGAAAGTTTAGAATAGATAATATCTTATGTTTTTTCCAAATTTTATAATATATGAATCTTTAAATTTGGTGATTCTTTATTGTTTTCTTTTCAAATACCTTTTCTAGTTAATTTCTTTAGTTTTAAAAAAAATCACTTCCTACTTACATAGAATGACAGATTATGCAACATCTCAGTTAAATTTTGGAATGAGAAAATTAACTGTATTTAACTGTATTATACTATAGCCTTTGGCCAAGGAGTGGCCCAGCTTCATATGAAAGGAAATCCTCTATAAACTCGAAGAACTAAGAGAGCTCTGTGTACGAGAGTGAGGGGAAAAAAGACACTTGCCTGCCCACTCTGATCATACATCAATCCATGTGATCAGTGAGGGACAGAAGTCGGTATTAAGGCTAGAAACGGCAGAGGAACCAGAGATCAAATTGTCAACATCCACTGGATCATAGAAAAAGCAAGAGAGTTCCAGAAAAACATCTATTTCTGCTTTATTGACTATGCCAAAGCCTTTGACTGTGTGGATCACAATAAACTGTGGAAAATTCTGAAAGAGATGGGAATACCAGACCTCCTGACCTGCCTCTTGAGAAACCTGTATGCAGGTCAGTAAGCAACAGTTAGAACTGGACATGGAACAACAGACTGGTTCCAAACAGGAAAAGGAGTATGTCAAGGCTGTATATTGTCACCCTGCTTATTTAACTTCTATGCAGAGTACATCATGAGAAATGCTGGACTGGAAGAAGCACAAGCTGAAATCAAGATTGCCGGGAGAAATAGCAATCACCTCAGATATGCAGATGACACCACCCTTATGGCAGAAAGTGAAGAGGAACTAAATAGCCTGTTGATGAAAGTGAAAGAGGAGAGTGAAAAAATTGGCTTAAAGCTCAACATTCAGAAAATGAAGATCATGGCATCTGGTCCCCTCACTTCATGGGAAATAGATGGGGAAACAGTGTCAGACTTTATTTTGGGGGGCTCCAAAATCACTGCAGATGGTGATTGCAGCCATGAAATCAAAAGACGCTTACTGCTTGGAAGGAAAGCTATGACCAACCTAGATAGCATGTTGAAAAGTAGAGACATTACTTTGCCAACAAAGGTCCGTCTAGTCAATGCTATGATTTTTCCAGTGGTCATGTATGGATGTGAGAGTTGGACTATGAAGAAAGCTGAGCACTGAAGAATTGATGCTTTTGAACTGTGGTGTTGGAGAGAACTCTTGAGAGTCCCTTGAACTGCAAGGAGATCCAACCAGTCCATTCTGAAGGAGATCAGCCCTGGGATTTCTTTGGAAGGAATGATGCTAAAGCTGAAACTCCAGTACTTTGGCCACCTCATGAGAAGAGTTGCCTCATTGGAAAAGACTCTGATGCTGGGAGGAATTGGAGGCAGGAGGAGAAGGGGACGACAGAGGATGAGATGGCTGGATGGCATCACTGACTCGATGGACATGAGTTTGAGTGAACTCCAGGAGATTGTGATGGACAGGGAGGCCTGGCGTGCTGCGATTCATGGGGTCGCGAAGAGTTGGACACAATTGAGTGACTGAACTGAACTGAACCTTTCACTTGCTCTGATCGGAGATACATATTACTCCTCTGTTACACCTCTGTAGAATCTAATGTATCAAGTTTAACAGAAGATGTAGTGGTGAAAAGAGTAAGAGAGTTATCTGAGATCCCAGGTCCTTCTTAAATATTACATTACCTGGCAAGGGGAAAGCTGAGAAAGGATTTTTTTTTTTAAGTTGTTTCTTCCCAACAGGTTTTATGTTGGGAAGAAAAGAGTCAGATAAGAGATCCTGGGGCAACCGAAGTTTCAGTGTAACTTCTTGTAGGGCAGTTGAGAGTTGAAACTGTTGAAGAATTTTATTCAGTTCAAGCCAGCAAGGACGGAAGAGGGACAATGCTCAGATACAGGAAGTTTGGAAAACTCCATGCGATACTTCATCTTCCAGCGTTGAGCAGCAGCTTCTGAATAAAAAGACATAACTGACAACGAAATGGAAGACTCCAAGAATGGAATATGAATACAGCCAGGGGAGGGGCACCTGACGTATGAAGAAGAACTTTACCAAGCACCTCGTTCTTGACTTTAGGAAATTAGTTTAGTCCCCACAGAAATTCTGACAAATACACTATAGACAACAAGATTCAGTATTTTGTCCAACATGTGGGTTTCATTTTTGAAAATTTAAAGAATATTCCAAGATGTGGGCTCAAGCAGAATGAGAAAGCTAAATTGGTATATAAATCTAACAGTCTTCATATGTATTTATAACATAATATTTTTATTAGTGTAGCAAATACATAAATTTAATGCTAATCCTTCTGTAACAGTTTTGAAGACTGTTAGAAAATTTATGAAGTCACTGCTGAAGTAAAAATTCTAAACTTGATATGAATTTTGAACTTAGATTACTAGTACTTTGGTGAGGGAAGGGATGTTTACAGAAATGAGAAGGTATTTTTTGAGGTGAAAGCAATACTGTAGACACAACATTTGAGATTTAAAGATTTCCTTGCAAAGAACTCGATGGGCAAATCAGGAGGGTGCAGAAGTGCATGTGGTAACTTATGCTGGTGTTTGCAGTGGCTTAATTGTAGCAGATAAACCAGAAACTGGCAAAATAGAAATTTTAATGACATTTTTCACAAAATTGAATATTCTTATTTTTATATAAGGTGAAGTGAAGTGAAGTGAAGTCGCTCAGTCTTGTCCAACTCTTTGCGACCCCGTGGACTGTAGCCTACCAGGCTCCTCTGTCCATGGGATTTTCCAGGCAATAGTCCTGGGGTGGATTGCCATTTCCTTCTCTAGGGGATCTTCCCAACCCAGGGATCGAACCCGGGTCTCCCTCATTGTAGACAGACACTTTACTGTCTGAGCCACCGGGGAAGTCCTTTATATAAGGTAACTTCTTCTTTTTAGCAATGATAACATGATTCAAACAGGATGGCTTACTTGCTGCCATCTTACAAATAGTGGCCACAAGTGGTTTCTAATTTACACTTCCTTCTTCAGTGTTCTGAAGTCGATTGGATCTCCATGCCAGAAGTTCTGGGAGATTTTGACCAACATATTCTATACCAAAATCAAACTTACTTGGGAAAATAAAGGAAGAGTCCCTCTTCAATGGCCATGTAGCAAAGAAATAAATCCACTTTTCAGGGAGAAAGGAGCTTTCACAGAGAAGAGCGCTGGAAGAACCCCTTACCCCCTTAGTCTGCAGGATATTGCCCTCTTAATGTCCCCGTGTTGTATGGGGTTGGCCAAAATGTCCGTTCTGGCTTGTCTATAAGATCCTGATCAAACTTTTTGGCCAGCCCAACTCACAGAAGAGTCTTTAGCCTCACCAGGTACTTGGTAATTGCATTTATTCTAATATACTCCAGTTGGAACAAAGTACTTGGGATAGAATCAAGAAAGCATTTTTTCTTTTTAAAGAAAAACTGTGTGTGCACTTTTATATGAGTGCCAAAGTGAGGGGTTAAGATAATTTAATCCTTGTTATTGTGGGCACAGCAGTTATGTTATTTAGGGTATTGTTGGAATGAAATTGAGAAAGATACTCTAGAGTATATTCCTATTTGGCTTATTTCAAATCTTGTTAAAAATAATTAAAAATAATCAAGCTCTCGTTTTATATTTTAGTCTTATTTCAGGTTCAGCTTGAATAATTAGCAGATGCTCTTTGTAGGAATGTTTTAATTACTAGTTCATAATAATAATAATAATAAAACACGCAAAGGGCACAAAAAATATATTTAAAGGGCACAGAAGGATATACAGTGAAAAATGTTTCTTCTAACCCGTATGCTCCAGATACCCATCTGTACTCCAAGAGAAAGAAATTCTGCACTGTTACTAATTTTCAGGGTGTCTTTGCAGAAATAACCTATGCTTAAATGAGCATATACTGTTCAGCCTTTAAAAAAAAAAAGCTGATAAATGGTTATCCAGTTGTACACATGGCATTTTCTCGAACAGTGTGTCTTATAGATAGCTCCATAGGAATCTATATGGAGCTGCCTCCTTCATTATGGTGGTTGCTGTGGTTTCTGTTGCATTGAATGAATGTATCATAATTGATTTTATGGTTCTCTCCTTGATGAACATTTGCTTCATTAATTCAGATAGTACAGCAGTGACTATCTATCTAGCTATCTATATTATTTTTTGCCTGTATAGTATATATCTGCAGGATAAATCCTTAGAAATCATGAAATTGTTGGATCAAACATGGTTGTATTTTTTCATTTTGATGAGATTTGCCATTTCACTCTCAACAGAGGTCATGCTGAATATACCTCTATAAGGAATTCTGAGAATGGTACTTCTGCAATGAGAATGATAAGTAATACATGGGCTACTATTTCTTTCCCTTGATTCTTTAATGTTGATGACTTGGCATCTGGTACCTACTGCACTTTTAAGTAAATTAGCTTATCATTTCAAGAACACGGATGTGCTGTTTTTAATTTAAATAATAACCTACTGCTGTTGATAGCTAACATATGTCAGGCATTGTTCTAAGAGTTTAAACATATCAACTCATTTAATTTTCACAGCAACCCTATAGAACAGTTAAAATTATTATCCTGTTTATAGATAAGGAAACTAAAATACAAGTATCGTACATGACTTAACAGAACTGGTAACTGAGATGGCTGGGATCTAGACCAAGGTATTTGAGAAGCCAGAACCTACAACTAAATCACAAACATATAATACCTCTGTTTCATTTGTTTAAAATCATGTTACATCCATTTCTTGAGTTGAGATCCATACTCTTATTGCAAATAATCTTTTTCGTTCTTGTGTCTTTGTGTACTTTCAAACCTATCTTTTACAGATGAGGCAGATTAAAGTAATAGTTTCTGTTTTATTTTGTTTTTGCACAGAGGACACTTAGAAAACTAGGAGCCAAGTTGAAATGATTTTCTATGACCATCCCCTGTATTATAAATAAATATATAGCAATTTTACATTTTTTATTTTAAAATTGATGACTTTCAGGTTATTTCAGAAATACATCCAACAAGCTCCCAAGAAACATTTATAGTAATAAATGTTTGTTTAAAAAAATAGCTTCCTGTAGTTCTTTCAGCAAGCTCACATGACACTTTTCAACCGCTCACAACTGGCTCTATTCTCCTGTACCTTGACATGCAGGCCTAGGTGAAATATTGGGGGCATAAAAATTGCATTTGGTTGGTCTGCTTGGAAGGGGTCATGTAAAAGTCATCTTTGATTTGCTAATGGAATTTTTTTTTGTTAGATGTAGTATATGGCAGCACTGATGTGCATCCTAAGGGGAAAAACCGTCCATTTTATAAAAGTTTATTTTCATATTTTATACACTGTAGTTGTGTTGTGTGTTTTTGATTTAGTAACAATTTATGTGTTTTTCTGTCGCAGAGCACTGCGGCCTGTGGTGTTGAGGCTCACAGCGATGCCATCCAGCCCAGCCACATCAGAGAGGCCATCCGACGCTATGGCCACAAGATTGGCCCCCTTTCCCCATTCACAGTACGTAATAACAGAGTTATAAAAAGTTATATTTATAATCTGAAAGAATTTTGATTTTCAAGTGGTCAAATGAAGCAGCAGTGGAATTGTTGAAAGCAATTTGTGGTAGCTGTAATTTTGTTGTATAAAAGTGGCATAATTCTCTTGGGAAATAAGAGTTAGTCATTTTTGTCTCTTTTTGGAAGAACAGTTTTTTTCTCTACAAAATATTATTTTCTTTCAATTACAAATTATGCTTTTTTTTTCCTTGGGGCTTATATTTTCTATTTTTCAAAGCTTAGGTTTATAAAACTTTTTTTGTCAAATTATATGTATCCAAATATTGCTAGAAGCACTTTATATTTTAAAATTGGTTAGATTGGCAATACCACTTCTATCAGATGTTCTGCTCCTAAACATACTTTGAGTTGGAAGAAGAAGAAATGATTTCGCTACTGGCTTTGAAGTAGGCTGAAAGGCAGACAGTCTTCCACATCTTCAAATGGTTTTAAAGCTTATAATCAAGGTTTGTTTTTTTTTTTAATGGAGAATTAAAGACTTTATATTTCAACAGCCTAAAGAAAGAGTGTGTGTATGTGTGTTAATTAAATGCTCATCTTATGGCTCTTTTAAGAAAAATCTTTATTCATGTTAATATAACTTTCTCCAAGTCCTTCTCTGTTTATAAGGCATTGGTTTGATTTTCAGAAAGCTAGGTTTGGTTTATGACTAAAGCACAGTAGAATTCACCATTTATTTCACTTTTTTGTATTCGCATCTGCTTTAACATACTAAAGCAGAATACGTATGTGTAACATTACACATACATACGTACATAGCATATGTTTTTTCCTGAGTGGATTTTGCTATTATTTGTTGATAGAAGTCATAATTTCTTCTAAATTATCTCATCATCTTTTTTCTTGTGTTTCAGTTAAAGAGAATGCTTTCTTAGCATTCTTTGTTTTCATTGATTATTGTTAATCATATGCATTATCAATATGACTGCAAGAATGTATCAGAGCTTCTTTGTCTAGAAGCTTTCTATAATGGTGACAGTTATTTCCACTTCTGGTTAATGTATTAAATATGTCATATATGTGATTCATATTTATATTAATATAAAAAGCAGTGTATCCTTTTGCATGAGTGTTTCTAGGTTATTTACAATTGAAAGAATGAAGTCTGTATCTCTTGTTTTATTTTTTTCCTACATGACAAGTGAGACTATTTTAAGTGATTAGCCAAAAGGAAGATGAGATTTAGAGAAATATGAGTTGATTGGAAGAATTTAAAAACCAACTGAAATTGAAAGAACCAATTTATAACAAAGGATTAAAATTTTCAGATGCATAGATAAGAGCCAAATAATGACTAATAGTCTGAGGCAATGGAATAGAGAGAGAAGAAAAAGGCAGAGTTGATAATAATCTAGAACTAATTAAAGGGTAGCAAAGAGCTACAGGGATTTTGAGAAATAACCTAAAATGGTTTCTAAAAGTAATGGGTAAAATTACATAAAGGAAAATGTATCTACTATAAGGGGAAATCTCCTAATCATAAGGTCTGTGATGTTTCTTCAAACGAAAGTGGTGATGGTGGTAAGCTCCTTAATTCTTCAGGTTTTTTTTGTTTTTAAAAACACTGGTCAGATCACTTGAGAACCATCTTGGCTGATGACACTGTGTGTCTGTGTATAAATATATATTCATTCCTCTGTATCTCAACCTGATGATCATGTATTGTTGCTTTTATAATCCAAGATTGTAGTATATGGCAGGAAATATACTTGAAATATTCAGAATATATATATATATATATATTCAGATATAGTTTAAGCTGATTTTTGTCTAATAAACATATAATCAATATGGTTTTTTAAACTAATAATTCAATGTAAAAGTGCTTAGTGTAAATAGATCTGGAAAATAGAATGAATAAGCCATGATCTTGAAGGCCCGCTTAACCACTGCCAGAGCAGATGAACAGAGTCAACAGAGATGGGAAAGAAGGCAGCACAGGCAGACACTGAGTCTTCTTCACGCCTCAGGCCTTGAATGGTCTACTCCATTACGGGGACTGTAAGGATCTGCCCAGCCCACAGGGCAATATATCCACTCCATTGTCTATCATGAATAGTAGGACTAGGCAGTATTATGTATTACAGTACATAAGTCTGCCTTTTAAAGTTAAAAATTCTCTTTAAAGTAGAATAGATTTGCAGACTACATATGCTAACAGTGTGAACACCAGTCCTGGTTCCCTCATACTTTCACCTGCTAAGAGGAGACGCTCCTGATGCTGGAGGATGCTGATGCTGAGTTCCCTGATGTCCACTCCCTGAGATGATATATGATGCTGCTTTAGGGACACTTTGCTTCCTGGGCTTTGGGCTGTGGCTCCTAAAAGGAGAGGAGGCATGTGGGCTGCGTCTTTAGCAAGCTTAGACTGGACCTAAATTATGCAGAAAGGCTGAGCTAACTTACCTCCAGTATGAAATTTCCTTTGTAAACTAAAATCGCATTAACAGCTAGTTTGTATTTATGAAACATAGAGATTCTGTCTTTGCAGCATGTCATTCTGTACATAAAGTGCTTGTCTAATGATGTATATAAATGAGATACCTCATTTAGACTACCCATAGCTTGACTGATGTATAGCTAATTCCTAAAACTATGAGACTAATTTGGAGAATTAAAATGACAGCCAGTGGGTTACTTGGAAACTGAATTCCAGCGTCAACCAGTAAAGCCAAAAGCATTCTGCTTTTGATGTGGCATCATTCTGTCCTCTACTGTGTGACTTGTGAAATGATTGTACAAATTTACACCATTACAGATTTCAGGAATACAGTTCATTATACGAAGAATTGAAAGTGAATTCTTCCCCTTGGGAATAGTTGGCTGAAATGGTAGAAGAAAGGAGTGATTAAAGCCGTGTAAGGTGGAGGGGAGAAAGGAGTACAGCAGTGCTTTGCACTGAGGAGCCGCTGGGTTGGAGAGGGAGGGGACAGTGTGACCGAAACAGCAGTTTCCTGCCATTCATACGAGGGCTGTGGAGACACTTCTAAACCTCCAGTCCCCACGCAGCCAATTACAGCTATATTGCCTTTGGCATGTTGGTTTTCCTCGGTGACTTCTTTCTTTTCAGTGTTTTCATTTATTCTCAATCCTTTGCAGAAGATCAGAAGAGAGTATCGTACCTAGAAGCTAAAAGATTAACTGAGATTAAGTTGAGGTTAATTTAAGTTAGGTTTGTTGTTTTTTTTTTTTTTTTGCAACTTTTCCCATAGCTGTATGCCTGATCTTCTCTGGTGGTGACTTAGCTTCTGTATCTATATGAAATACTAAAGAACATTTAAAAGGACTAGTTTACCTTTTTTAAATTATTGATTTTTCCTAAATGATTCTGAAAATCACTTCAGAGCCTGCAATTTGTAGTCATTACAGTACTTAGCAAACTGGGGTATCCTGAGACATTTTGATGCTTGTCATCTTATCCTTTGACTCATTGTAGTTGGCATTATGTGAAGTTATATTGCATGGTGATTGACCCTAGAACCAAACGGCCAAGATTAAGATCCCAGCTCTGCACCTACTAGCAAAGTAGCCTTAAGGAAGTTCCTTAACCTCTCTATGGCTCAGTTACCTCATCTGTAAAATGGGCTTAATAATAGAACATACTTCATGATAGAATCTAAGGGGCACTGTGAACTTGACAAGTGACAAGCTCTTAATGTATTTCATTAATAATAGTGGAAGTAGCAGTAATAGCTGGAGTATATTTTCTAAAAAAGAATCAGGTAAAAATACAAATGGAGTAAAGTAGAAACCATTTCCCCCACCACCAAACACAGATACACACACACAGAAGCCTCACTTTGTAATCCTAGAAGAAACTAAAATTTGAATTATAATGTGACTTCTTTACAGACTTATAGTTTATACCATCAAGATGTAAACACTACTTAAAGATTATTGTCCCTGGGAATAAATGAATGTTCATTTTCACTTTTTGAGTTAATCGTGCTTGAAGAACATTAATAGTTTGTTTGTTTTTTTACCACCACTCTCATATTGAAAGACAAGGTCTCAGCAACTGAGTGTCCATAGTTTCCACTTGATTTTTGCTTACAAGTTAGGTTTTGCTTCCTAGCTCCTGTGAAATAGAAATCTATGGAACAAATGGCACAGCCTCAGATTTATAAAGCTTCATCAAATTCAGTTTATATGAATTTATATATTTGTGTAAATTATTGTAAAAAGGTTTTCAGAGGCTGTTGTATATATCACAGTTGGTATAATTTTTAAGCATAAATTATTACTAGTCTCATTTTTCTCACTTTTTAAAATTTCCTCAGTTTACCAATTATGCAGATAATGCTAGTATGTTAGAAAATTAAAATACAAAAACGTAAAGGATAAAATAAAACTTATATTAAGAAACTTTTAGGGCCTTAAAAAAACAGTATAGCAAAAGCTTTAAAGGAGTTTTTCTATCAGACAGTTAATTGGTACTTAATTGTTTTAATTGAATTTAATTGTGTAACAGAAGAGTCTTGCAGCCTAAAGATTCAAATGCTTTTGGTAATGGTTTTTTTTTTTTTTTAATCTTAGAATATTCTTTTTCAGGTCAAAGGACAAGAAAGCATTTTAAAATTTTGTGAATGAAGTAGATTTTACAATTAGAGCATTTTGGTTTTTTCTCTTGAAGAAAATACCTGCAAAGAATAACTCAGTGGACTGTGTTATCTGTCACTAAAAAGATGGTCAGACATGTGTTTTCTCTAGATCCTGGCTGTGTACAAGCAGTGGGTGGTGCCCTTGGTTACCGCCTCTGAAGCACAGTCCCAGTGCTCAGTGAGAAGTGCTGGAAATGGCTGACAGAAAACCGGGTCTGTAATTTTGAAAGCCAGAGAAGGCAAAGTATGTACACCAAGGGGATGACATAATCCCATGTGTAATGCCTATATATGTTAGTTTCTCCTGAATGATATTCACAGTGGAAAACTCTCTCACCCCTCACCCTCCTGAACTTACACATTACCGGGTGGCTCTCCACTGAAGCAAAATAGTAAAACTAAAATTTCTCATTTAAGCATGGTCATTTATATGAATGGTACCTAAGTGTGTCCCTAGAAGTGAGCGGCTTCAAAACCCACTCGGCTGTCTTAAATTGTGAGACATTTGGCTGAGCATTTTAAAACTGGCTAAGAAAAGGGCTCCCCAGGTGGCTCAGTGATAAAGAACCTGCCACCCAATGCAGGAGATGAGGGTTCAATCCCTGGATTGGGAAGATGCTCTGGAGAAGTAATTGGCAAACCCACTCCAGTGTTCTTGCCTGAGAAATCCCATGGACAGAGGAGCTTGGCGGGCTATAGTCCATGGAGTCACAAGAGTCAGAGACGACTTAGTGACTAAACAGCAACAAAGACTTGAGAAAGTCATTTAATTCAGTCTCAGAGAAGCTTTGCCTTGTACCCAGTGGCACCTTGTAAGTGAATGACCCGGCTGGCTCTGGCATCCAGCCTCTCGACTCTTAAGCTGACTACTCTTCCCTTGTGGCCATTTACTTTGATGTGTTATGTCTATTAGGGATGCTGGAGATGCTCTCATATCATTGGTTCTTCAGAAATATTCACAATAGACAAATAAGTCAAAAACAAGAAATTTCCTTTAAGAATTCCTCATGTTAAACTTTTAAAAACAGAAGTGGCATAGCAGATTGCTTTGACTATTTTGATCTGGAATTTCACATTCGTGAATAATTCTTATGTCTTGAGCACATAAAATTTGTCTGCATCTTATGTGTTCAACCTGGAAAATAAAATGTTATAAAATATTAATTTTTAAATGTAAATACCAAGTAGAAATTGGGGATGAATTCATAAATATTTTTTAAGAATATTTTTTAATTGGAAGTAAAAATTTCTCAGTATATTTTGTGTAAGTACTAAATCTGTCACTAGGTTGGAGCCAAGTACGTTTTCATAGGTATGGGCCACTGGTTCTCAGAAAGAAAATTTGATGTGTGGCATATTTACCATCATCTGGGGCTTCCCAGGTGGCACTAGTGGTAAATAAGAATCTGCCTGCCAGTGCAGGAGACGCAGGTTCGATCCCTGGGTTGGAAAGATCCCCTGGAGGAGGAAATGGCAACCCACTCCAGCCTTCTTGCCTGGAAAATTCCATGGACAGAGGAGCCTGGTGGGCTACAGTCCATGGGGTCGCAAAGAGTTGACATGACTGAGCATCTGAGCGCACACACACACATATTTATCATATAAGAATAACCTAAAATTGAGCATTGTTTAGAAAAGGGGTAAATTTTTAAATTTAGTTTTTAATTTTAAAATAAAGTGGGGCAGAAATGTTAATTACAAGATTTATTATGTCAAATTATGTGAAATAATGGTTTCTTTAGGTCATAAGCAGTTGAATATTAGAAATCTAATGATTCAACTAACACAGTATTCACTTGAGGGTTACTTAGGGAGAGAATGTTTGAAATGGAATAATGAGAATACTAGAAAACTTCTTGAGAGGTAGTCATTAGAATCAGAAAAGTATTAGTTGATTAATAACATACAATATTTGTTAGGAACTTTTCATTTACTTTGTGTTATTCTTACAACACAGCAAGATGAGTGTTGTTTTCCCCACTTTATAGGTAAGAAAATTGATATTTAGAGAAAAATCAGGTAACCAGCTTAAGATTACATCATGACAAGAGCTAAATAGAAATACTCTGTGGCTCACAGGGATCACAGGCTTCAGTGAATCCTCGCTAATCTTCCTCATTAACTCTCTTTTTGCATATTGGCCTCTATTCTTAACTATTTAAGTGGTCTTATTGTGAAAATGTGAAATAGCATTTCTTCAGCTACATTGCATAGAAGACAAGTGTTCCAAGAGGAATTAAAAGATGCTCCATAAGAGAAGGGTTTCTTTATCAAATATTCCAGAAATCTGATTGTTATACGTAGAAGATCCACTCTGAAAATCTCATTCAATAGGAATAGAGAAGATGTTTCAAAATCAAAGTTATGTTGTAACATTATATTCATCACAGTATCTACTTTATTTCCACATTTTATTTTATTTACATTAAGCGTTAAGAAATTTCACAAATATAACAGTTTTTAATAATGATCAACACAAACCTGTAATCGTCTTGCCTCAAAAGAGAAATACTAAGAAATTTTTGGCTCAAAAATTGTTTCACTAACAATATCTAATAAGTGGTGACATTTTTAAACTGATTCTATTTAAAGGGAATCAATATATGGATTTCTTATTCAAGCATAACTCTTCATGGTTTTCTAGAAATATTTTTAAGGTGTCTTAAAACTTATGTATAAGCTATTTAAAGTGAAAGTGCAACTCACTCAGTTGTGTCTGACTCTTTGCAACCCCATAGGCTATACAATCCATGGAATTCTCTAGGCCAGAATCCTGGAGTGGGTCACCTTTCTCTTCTCCAGGGGTTCAAAGTTTCAGGGTCGGATTTGTTTGGCTTTGTCCCTTGAAGCCAGATTTGGTGAATTCATTACCAATACTTTTTCTGCTGTTGTCACAACGTCTTATTCTATATTGCTAAGTAGAGTTGGCATAATCATGTTATATGTTTACTTAATGTTTCTTAGTCATCAGACAGCGTTCAGGGAGAAGGGACAAGAGGTCTTATGTCATCTGAGCATTCTGCAGTAATAACTTAACATTGGGACAGCCCATGAATTTGTCTACAAAGAGTTACCCAGTTCCATTTTGAAAAATTCTGGTGTTATTAACAGCTGGTTTGTCTCTTCAGTAAACAGGGACATTTTGCTTTTTATCTGCCTTAATATCAGCAGTAAGAACCTCACACTTATTCAGCATGGGCTGTATACACTGTATGCGAAAGGTGGCATACTGACTTGCGCAGTTTTCCTTATTTACTTGGACTGCTTTGAATATCAAAACAAACAAAAACCTGAAAGGCCAGAATTCCAAGACATAGCTTCCTAAACAACAAAACATTTACAAGAAGTTCAGATATAAAACACAAGATGACAGAACCTTTATTTTGAGTAGCACAAAAAATTATAAATGGGCATTCACATCAAACATCTAAGAGGCCCCTAGAAATCCTACAGAGAATCCTAGAATTTTTAGGAAAATAATTTGAAAAGGAGACAATCAGAGTTCTCTAGTGGGGGTCATGGATTTGAAGTAGTTTAAGAAGTTAACTTATCTCTATTCATTGTAAAAGGCAGGCTGTATGGTGGAGACTAGAGGAAGAATTTGAAATGAGTGCAAGGAAGAAGCAGTAATTGACAACTAAGAAGCTTTTTGAGCAGAATATTCTAAAAGGACCACATCTTGAGACTTGAATGTGTTATTGTAGTTCCTAGGTTTTTGCAATCTTCTGAGAGAATGGAGAGAGAATAGAAAAATATTTTGAGTGACTCCTGGCAGGAAATTATTTTTTCTTTTAAAAATTCACGGGATTCTTTCAACTCATAAATTCATGAAAGCAGCAAAAATATTAGTTGGGAGGAACTAAACTAAGCTGAGATATTTCTGAGCTTAAAAAGTATGGCCTAAAAATGGCAAGAAATTTTCCTTTTAAATCTATAAATAAGATTGTAAACATTGAGTTAGACATAAACTCAGTATATTAAATTGCCAAGGTTCATCTAGCAAAAATATCATTTAAATTTTTCAGTTAATATTTTATATCTAAAGTAGATGAATATTAGAGAAGAACACATTAGTTTTATTGGGGTAGATTCTTTATTAACCATTGCCAGAAACATCTAACAGTCATAGCGTGTTTGGTTTAAGTAAAACATTCGTGTACTGTTTTATTGATAGTGTGACAAAAATTCCCTCCAGACAACCATGATGAGAGCCTGTTGAAGTGGAGATGATTTACTTTTTGATGATTTCTTAAATAGGGTTACATACTTTAGTCACCCAAATACAATCATTGAACTGTCACTTAATTTACTGATGTCGTTGCAGAGTTAATTCCTACAACATAATAAGTGGATTGTTTTTAGTGGAAAATTTACACCTTCCAAAAATGAAACTGATACCTGGGTCTTATTGTGCCCAACATATATTTAAGGCTGTATGCAAGGTAGGAAAAAAAATGCAGGAAAAAAATAATTATGCCTTGTTTTCCTGACTGGTGTTTTAATTATGATTTGATTTAAACCAAATCCCCCAGGCTGTGTATGCACAGATCAAATATTCCACTCCCACACACCGCCTCTGCATGACCCCAAGCTGTGAGAAGAGAAAATTCATAGCCCATATGTCAGTCAGATGTTAATTCTTGCCCTGGCACCTGGAGAGGCTCTCCCACCTGACTGGAGTGCGTTTGCAGTTCTGGGCGTATACCCAAGATATGGAGTAGGCTCTCCAGATCTGGAAGTATTTTGGCTGATGAGTTGGCAGAGGTCACGAGGGCAGAGCCCAGGGTCAGGTTCTGAATTTGCCCAGGTGCATTCAAGGTGACAGTCGGGCAACTGTGCCCCTGCTGAAAAGACCAGGGAAGGAGTATCTGAGTTGCCTCTCTGGCTTCAGAAGTTCACAGCCCGACCTGCCTGTTCCTGTCAATTCCAATTCAAACACTCATGCAGATTTTATAGTTTCCAGGAGAGAAGTTAAGGACTATTTTTCTGGCCCTGATTTAATTCTGCATTCCTGATCTAACCTGAAACACCCATTCTCATATGCTGGACTAATTAGGTTAAGAGCGTAATAAGTAAATAAGTTGTAGTTGACAAGCATTCCTCCTTGAAGCAAGCTTTTGGTGTTTAACGAAAAGACAGGGGGTGTGGAGAAGAGGAGAGAAAAGAAGAGAGAGGAGAGGAGGAAGAAGCAGGCCCGAGCTCCACACTGTGCTTTTCTCTGAAGCCACTGTCTAAAGATGGTATTAGGAATTGATCCTCATGTGAGTGAATGAACCTCACTTCCGGTTTTGGTGACAGCAGCATCTTGCACCCACACAACCGGTTTGCAAGTGGATAAAGGCAGAATGAATAAGGAGGCAAGACTGCACTGCTACAAGTCAGTCTGTCATCCGCCAGCGCTGGAAAGGCAGCTCGAAGTATATGCCTTCCTGATAGCATGAGCTACCCTTCACATGCAAAGGATAGCACTTGCTTTCTTGGTTTGGTTTAGATAGTAACCGTTCATCTGATAGAATCCTTATTGGTACGATTGAACCATGATTTAGAAGTGGAAGTGCTGCTGGTTAACATCCCCACATGGCCTGAGATCCTTATAGCTCTGGGATCTCCATTTAATAGTTCAGTAAAAGTTGCTAAACGTGTATTAAAAATCTGTTGAAAGGGGGCTATACTGTATGGAGATGAGTAGCTGGATGTTCCATGTAGTGAAGGAGATGCTCAGCTGCGCGTGTAAGCCGTGCCCTGTGGTTGGTGTTGTGGGGGTAGGGTTGGGGGGAGGAACACACTGAAGAGGCCACTGTCCGCCTGAGGAAGTCAGGGAAGCTTCATTGAGCCACTAACATTTGAACTGAGTTTATGAGACGGAGGTGAAGGAAGTGAGTGAGAACTGTGAAAAGACAGCTCAGGCAGAAAGAACAGCAGGAATAAAATGAGGGAAAATACAATGTAGGAAGACAGAATGGCTGTTTGGACCAGGGCAAGGATCTGAGTCTGGAGCGCACTGGGAGCAGGTGAAGCGCTGAAGGTGGGCTGACGACAGTTTGAGGGGGATTTTGAATCCCAGGCCAGTTTATATGGACTTCATCACTCAGGCCAGTGGTTATCTAATCATGCTCTACAGAAACCCCAGATTAGTTTACAGGTCTTCTGCAGAATAATAAAGCATTTTCCCTAAATAGTACAGATCAGCTTTTATCTGTCATATGCATTGAGTTTTCGGGAAGATTTTATTGGAAAAATTTGTTTGTAAACAACAGGTATGGTCAGCAGAGAGCGATTTTAGAGTTTTTGAGCAAGGCATTCATATGAACAAACCTGAATTCTGGGTGAAAAAAAGAAAGTAACCCAGCTATGGGATGGAGGAGGGATTGGAGTTAGGAGATGTAATTGGCAAAGAGACTGATCAGATGGCCACCACAGTATTACAGGCCAGAAGACAGAACAGCCTCTGTCGAGACAGTGACACTGAGAGCAGAGAAGACGGGGCTCTATTCAAGAGATTTTTGCCATAAAGCAAAAGTAGAATGATGGAATGAAAGAAGAATAACAGATGACAAGTTTGTGATTTAGGTCAGTGCATAAAGCAGATAATTAGAAATAGTCTCAAGAATAAACTCTATACCCAGAAGCTTACAGAGAATTTGCATTAGCGTAAAGATTCAACAAGAAAACTAATTTCAAGGGGTTTTCCTTAGGGGAAGGAGGGGGAGCTCAATGCATGGCTCACCTGAACCTTTAAAAAATAAAAATACACAGGCACTATAACTTTGTTTGAACTTCTGGGAGTGTTTAGATATATAACCAGAAAGTCCCATGTATTATTATGCTGTTTGGGTGGACAAATTGACTTTCTAAGCCATTAATGAATTTGGTCATGCATTCCTGAAAGATGACTATAATCTGGCCAGATTTTGGAGATGTTTTCATCATTAAAGCCATGCCCCCAATAGCTTTGTGCTGGTACAAATAACCAGAGCATCTTTTTTCTAAATGTTGGTTAGTGGCTTCCATCTCTGTGTGAACCTGTTGTCTCCATCACCTCCCCCAAAATAAAGTCTCAGGGAAGTAATGGGAGCAGCGCTGACTCAGACAGCAGATTTTGGAGGATGATGGAATAAGGTACTGTTAGCCTTTTTACCTTTACCTAAATCCAGTGTTAGCAATGATGGCGATGCTTCTAAGTGGAGACGTGCCATGCTCAGTTCATCCTCACCCTACACTCCCTGCTCACCGACACAACCATCTGTAAGAAGCTCAGTCTCAGACTTCTCTGCCCTTCCCCGCTACGAGTCCCTCCTTCAGCTTTATGAAAGAAAACATTTCTTTCTGTGAAAGGTTTTTGTACACCCGCATCTGGAAGTGTTTATTTCAGTGGCATGTAAGCTATCTGTGGATTTAGTTAGCACCAGACCCCCTTTTGTATACTCCTGCCTTAAAAATTTTATAAATGATCTTATTGAATTGGTGCCAGTATGCACATGGTTTGGCTGATTGCTGCATATATCCTTTACCTGCCAGTCACCTTTGATTTACGTTCCTTCTGCTAAGCTTTTACTTTCCAAAAATGGTGCCACTGAACTGTCCTCTAAATCATCTTATTGGTTAAATTACTCCAAGACGAGCTGATATGTTTTGGGTTGCATACAGACAGATGAATTTATATCTTTTTGCCCTTACCCACTTCTAGTAAAGCCAGCCACTTAGGAGGGTTGGACGTGTTATGTCATCGATCTCTTTATTCCAGATGAATACCATCTGAAACACTGTGCCAAGACCAAAGTGACAAAGAGGTGTTCTTCAGCATCCCCTTCTGCCCAGAGACCTTCTTGTACACGTAAGCCTGTATCTTGAACTGAACCTGATGTGGGGACTTTTCATGGCTCAGAAAAGGGGAAATAAAGTCTCTCAAACAATAAGTAAACTTCATCAGAAAGATCGAGACTTTGTAGGCTCTACAAAGCTTTACTAACTTGTGAGTTTTATGGTGTTTCCTGGAGAAAAGCAGGTGGCTTGGCAGTTATTTTGGATTTTGGCTATTTGTGGTAATGGTTTTGAGGGGTTTCATATTTCTAAAGAGAGATCCTAAAAAGCTAGTTCCTAAGAGAGTTTGACAAAGTGATGCATCATTTTAAACTAATTTTCTAGGAGTTCACTGGTCACTGAATATGCCATTTAACTTGATCTTGCAGGTTACCAGCTCTCTCCATGGGGGTAATCTTAATACTTTAGAGGGTAATCTTAATCACTTAATATTTAATAACTGGGAAGGTTAGTATGCTGACAGAGTAAAGCAATACTGATAGAATTTAAAAATAGCTTTTCAGTTCAGTTCAGTCGCTCAGTTGTGTCCGACTCTTTGTGACCCCATGAATCGCAGCATGCCAGGCCTCCCTGTCCATCACCATCTCCTGGAGTTCATTCAGACTCACGTCCATCGAGTCAGTGATGATATCCAGCCGTCTCATCCTCTGTCGTCCCCTTCTCCTCCTGCCCCCAATCCTTCCCAGCATCAGAGTCTTTTCCAATGAGTCAACTCTTCGCACGAGGTGGCCAAAGTACTGGAGCTTCAGCTTTAGCATCATTCCCTCCAAAGAAATCCCAGGGTTGATCTCCAGATATGCAAATATCTAACTTAAAAAAGCTTTGCAAAGAATGACTTTTTTCTGTTCTATATGGTGATAGGGGAGTATTTTTAAATTTCACGATTATACTTGAAATGGCATGGAAGCATTTCAAATGCTTGGATTACACAGATCTCAGTGTCATAGCTCACAAACTGTTGGAAGCAAAAGATCGAGCTTCTAGGTACCTTTACTTCTGGTCCCAGCAAGCCTAGAGGTGTTTATTCCGAAACACTCAAGAGGCTTCATTTGTCCCCCTGAGAGTTTATGTGGCACTCCCTGTGTCCTGCCGAGGCGAAAGACATCTCAGGAGTTCACCAGTCAGTCACGCTGGCACAGCCTAGTCAGTCCTTCTCCTGGTGTGCTTTTCAGAGATGTGGGGGACTGCATGGGAAATCAGCGCCAGGTATGTGAGCCCAGTATTTGCATTAAACTGTCACTTCTATTCAAAATGTATATGTGTGTTTATGTAGTCTTTTTGACAGGTAGAATTTATGTGTATGTGCATGTATACACGTAAGTAGCCTCATTTTAAAACATTGTCTTCTAAGGGTTTTCAATGTATAATACCATTTCATCATTCCAACAGCCTAAAAGATAGTAGAATTAGGACTATCCTAAATAAATAAACATTAAAAGAATATCTTAAGTGAACCAAATTTCACTGACACCATTTCATGTTAAGTCACCAGTTGACGTTCTACTGTCTTTAATAGTTGGAGTCAGATGACTGGCCTGAACCCCCGTTTAATCAGTTATGAAAATGACTGGTTTTTTAGCAAATATTTAGTAGTAACACTTGAAAGTTCCTAGCACTATGCCTAAAACAGAGAACATGCTCCCCAAAGCAAACACGGGTTTTTTTGTTTAAATCATTGTCATCCTCGTAGAACACAGAAGTAGAAATGGCACGGCTAGTGTGCCCTTCTGAAAGGTGCAGAGGAGATCCAGTCTGACATGGGACTATGAGGCAGAGACCCAGACCCACTGATTGTCTTTCTTTGTAGCTTTCAGAGAATTCCCTGCTGTTTTCATGTCTATATTCACGTGTACAAAGTGGGTAATACTGTGCTCTTTATAGTTTCAGAGTATCTTGAGCTCCATGACCGCTGGACTCCTTTCCTGCCCCACATTTCTGCCCCTGTGTGGGCAAACAGGCCCATGTTGAGGACCATTTTACTTCCGGTGGTGGTGGCATTACTGACCACATATGGGAAGTGAGGCTTAGAAGCAAAAAGGGTATGGTAAAAAGATGAAAAGCTACAGAAATTGTGGGTTGCAAAAAGTGACTGCCAAAAGCTTTTCCAGGAATGAGAGCTTAGAGAAGTTGGAAGCTCTAGATTGAAAGAATACAAGATATAGTACATCGCAAACTGGCTTTAATTGCACGTTTCCAGCTTGAGGATCAAGAAAGGACCTTTACCTAGAAAGGTTCCTATTCCTGCTTTCACTGATTTCTAAATCCTAAACTTCAGATAGCAGTCACTGACCTCTCTTAAAATATGTCTTGTACCCATGTGAAAATTTAATTTCAAGGATCTGGGTGAAAGGATTCATAATTCAACAAAATCATTTGGTGATGATACTTTAAGTTGTAGTCCTGGTCCGTTGTCTCAGTCCATCTTAGTAGGACCTGCCTCCTTTAGTTTTTCAAGATAAATGAGAATTTATACTGTTTTTCTACAACCTTCTAAGAATTTAACTGTGAAATCACTGTTCCCAGGTTATTTCAGCATCCAACCCTTACACTCTTTTCTTCCAACCTAAACTGAGAATTTTTCTCTATTTCTCCTTTGTGGAAAGAAAAATACTATAATATTATATGAACAAACTCTGAGGCCCTTTCTAATTTTGGTAGCAGTGTTTCTCACAATTGCTTGGAAGAATTTTGTCACTGTCTCCGCTTTAATCTTGAGACAGCTTCTGTGTACGCCCATACTTCTTTTAGGGGTCAAGGTCTAGAGAAGGAAACCTTTTCACACTTGGATAGATCTAGGCCCAGGGAGCTCCTGGTGATTCAGGGTATGGTAGGAAGTGTCAAATCCCTCCTCTTCCTTATTTCTTTGACTCTCTCTGAACTGTTTTCTCCTTCAGAGACAAATTTTGAACCCAAGATATTTTGTATTTCCTGGTCTACCTACCCCCAGATAGACCAAGGGACTGTGTTTTAATAATTTTGTATCTCCCTTAGTGAATTACAATGGCCTTTGCTTATTTGGAGCTCATCATAAAAGATGGATGAGTGAATGGACAGATGAGCAAAATGATGGTCTGAAGAGAGAACAGCCTTCCAATGGACAAAGTCCAATCTTAATCTCCCTGGTCAGGTTTAGGCCCCTGAACTTGGTATATCCTGAACTGAATCAGTTCAGTTCAGTCACTCAGTCGTGTCCGACTCTTTGCGACCCCATGAATCGCAGCATACTAGGCCTCCCTGTCCATCACCAACTCCTGGAGTCCAACCAAACCCACGTCCATCGAGTCGGTGATGCCATCCAACTGTCTCATCCTCTGTCGTCCCCTTCTCCTCCTGCCCTCAATCTTTCCCAGCATCAGGGTCTTTTCAAATGAGTCAGCTCTTCGCATCAGGTGGCCAAAGTATTGGGGTTTCAGTTTCAACATCAGTCCTTCTGATGAACACCCACGACTGATTTCCTTTAGGATGGACTGGTTGGATCTCCTTGCAGTCCAAGGGACTCTCAAGAGTCTTCTCCAACACCGCAGTTCAAAAGCATCAGTTCTTTGGCACTCAGCTTTCTTTATAGTCCAACTCTCATGTCCATACATGACCACTAGAAAAACATGGATATTAAACAGTATATAGATCACTGCAGAGCCATAAAAATGATATGGTTGCTTCATTATTAGTATCCAGCATTAATCATTGATTCCCCTGGAATCTCAGGCAAAATCATGCCCAGGTCACCTCATGAGCAGTATCTATTTTAAAATGAATATTTTCAGCGGGTAATTATATACCAGATGTTTTGAAGAATCCTTGGGCACTGAGAGAGTATGAAGCTTAGCTCCTCGCATCATGCTGGAGCCATCATGGGAGCTGACTCTGAATCTTTGGCTGTAGCGCACAGACTCTGTACTCGTGGTGTGTGAGTTCAGCAGTTGCAGCATATGGTCTTAGCTGCTCAGTGGCATGTGGGATCTTAGTTCCCCAACCAGGGATCAAACCCTCATCCCCTGCGCTGAAAAGCAGATTTTTAACCACTGGACCACCAGGGAAGTCCTGACAACTTTCTTGCTTTGGGGGTATTTTTTGTTTTGTTTTGTTTTGTTTAAATCCAAGAAAGCATTGTCTAATTCTTGGGCTTTGGAGTTGGCCTTGTTAGAGAAAATCCTTCTTCATGGGTGAAGTCAGATTTTACTGGTATGGGTATTTTATGAGCAATTAAACTGATAACATTTAAGGTAGGCTACAGTTGATAGTCAATAGATAGGTTTTTTAATGACAGGAATTATAAATATGAAACTATCCCCTGATAGAGGTGGCACTGAATTATCACTATCCATTCAGGAAGCTTTTGACTGAAAAATTATAGGCACCAGAAATAACCACTTAGAAAACAAGATTTGAAGAACCCAAAATAGCCGAATTATTTGGAGATTAAGACACGGCTATTACTGAGATGATTATGAATTCCCAGAGACACAGCCTAACTTTTCTGATAAAAGTGCCTTTGTTAGTGGTATGCTGCTGTACAGTTTCAGACACATTTTTATGATACATTTTTATGCATGGCCATCAATTAGGAAAAGAGTCTAGACATCTTGTTTTCAAATTTGGAAGAACTGTTTTCTCATTGGATAACAGCTTCACATGCTGTCATGAAATATGTCAGGTTCCCACACAGACTGTAGTTGTCTGCATTCTTAGTGGGGAACCTTTCTCTTGCCCCGTTAAGAAATTCATTCCCAGCAGATAGTATTTTGTGCTATAAGGCTAAATAAAATCACTGGTCACCTGCGGTATAAAGATGCAGCTTCATATTACCTCACTGAAGGAGAAGTCGTCTTTCTTTTTATGCCAAAGAAAAGCAGACATCCACAGGGATGCTGCAATTCTGCTTTGAGAGAAATAAAAGAATTCTCAGGATTGGACTAACTTGGTGGCTCAGTGGTAAAGAATCTGCCTGCCAGTCGAGCCAATCAACAGGTTTGATCCGTGGGTTGAGAAGATCCCCTGGAGGAAGAAATGGCAACCCCCTGAAGTATTCTTGCCTGGGAGATCCCATGGATCGAGGGGCCTGGCTGGCTACAGATCATGGGGTTGCAAAGAATCAGATACGACTTAGAAAGTAAACAACTAAAGGATAGTAACAAAGGAAGAATAGCACAAATGAGTATGTCCTGACATCCTGCTGCCAGCTAAAAGGATGGTGGTTCCTCTCCAGAGGCAGACGGAGATAAGATCGGGAAGGAAGACAGAAGAAATCACCCTCCCATGTGTAATTAGGAAACCCACTTCTCCGCAGCCTCCATCTTTTTCCTGAGGGCTGTGTTTGGTCTGCCTCTTCTCACTGGGCAGGGAGATCAATTCCCCTGATGAACAAGGAAGAATCAAGTTCATGAGTAATTCTCATATTTTATTCAGAAGAAACCATTTTCCAGTTAATTAATTAAGCAGCTATAGTTTTGAATTCCTGGTATGTGGTTAGTGCCATGTTAGACACAGGAGAAGAGAGGAAGGAAAAAAATGAACACCTGCTGAGTGCCGGCACCTCTCACAGGAATGGGCACGCTGAGAGCCAGTCTTTATTTGCACCTCTGCCAACTACCAGCACCAATGCCTGAGACTAGAAAGAGAGCTTGAAGTTCAGTTGTAGGGAGGGCAGCAGTAACTCCCTCTTTAGATAAATGGTAACTTTACCTCATTGATTGCAAGTGCTTTTGGAATTCAGAGGGAACTGTATGGCTGGATTCATCAAGAGTCTCCCTCAGTGATTCTTGTGCGTCTTGGTGCTCTCCTAGGCCTGGTGGGAAGGCCTCCTGCCCTCGACCCCACGTTGTGTGCAGAACCTCCTATCACAAACACTGCTCAGGCCCCCTTCACCGCCACGCCCTGAGCCAAAAGGCAGGCACTAACGGATGAGTAAGCAGATGTGGTCTATGCAGACAATGGCCTGTTGTTCAGCCCATGAAGGAATGAAGTGCTGATTCTTGCTACCACATGGGCGAACCTTGGAAACATGCTAAGTGAAATAAACCAGACACGAAAGGACAGATATTACATGGCTTCACTTTTGTGAAATAGCTCAAAAAGACAAATTCACAGAGACAGAAAGTGGATTTGAAGTTTCCCGGGGTGGAGGAGAAGGAGAATTATTGTTTAATGGGTACAGACCTTTTGTTCGGAGTGATGAAAACTTTGGGGAAACAGTGGTGATAGTTGTTTAGTTTGTAAACATAATGCCACTGAATTATGCACTTAAAATGATTACAGTGGCGAATGTTTTGTTACATATATATATATATTTCTTTTTCACTGTCCTCACCCCCCAAAAAAGCAGCTGCTACCAAATGACATGAAGGTCTATGGATTGTGCTGTGGCCAGTCTTAGGTGGGTGTTATGTAAGTCTGAGTTGGAGGAGGATTTGAGCTGCATATGTTTTTAAGTAAGGGAAAAGGCAGATCCGCTCAGCAAATCCTTCTTCTCTTCATGTTCTAATTCAAGATTCAGTATATGCTCATAAACTGACACAGTGTCCACAGTGGTTGCCTGTGCTGGCTGAAAAAGAGTATGACTGGGGCTTCCCGGGCAGCTCGCGGTGAAGAGTTCACCTGCCAACACAGGAGGCATGGGTTTGATCCCTGGTCTGGGAAGACCCACACGCCATGGCACAGCTAAGCCCTTGCACCACAGCTGTCGGGCCTCTGCTCTAGAGCCTGGAAGCTGCAGCTACGAAGCCTAGTGCCCTAGAGCCTGTACAAATAAACTTAGAAACAGGATGACTCATATTACTCTTAAATTTGCTGATGTATATGTCTTATAGATCCAGATAATAAATGCATGAAACATATTAGTTTTTTCTGTATATTAGCAACTAATTAGATGGGCATTAAATATTCAAATTGCAAATATTTATTTTAATAAAATATATAATATGATTCCATTAAATTTTCAAAAAAACTAAAATAGAAATTTTAATTTTATTTAAATACTTTAAAAACATATCCATCATAATGGTATTCACACAACTGGTAAAGGAAAAGATATACAGGCTAGAATTCGGAGAAAATGCCAGTGGTGTTTTTTTTATGCTTTGTACAATGCAAAGTTTTTCGAATTTGTTACTATAAGTTGTGGTCACAACTCTGTCAAAAACAGTGACATTCTTTGGAACAATTTGAAGGTTACTTATGATTTTTTCTGGATGTACCCAAAGAAAGAACATCTTGATGAAATGGATATCAAATTTGACCTTGTAATCACTGTCAAACATATGGTGGGAATGCTGACTAAGAACAGGTGAAGTGATTTGACTTAATTTTGAGAAGGTATAAGATGAACCATAAAGAGACCAACACAAGTTTCTCAGATCAAGAATAAACCAAGGTCTTTGGAGGAAAATAAAATCAATTTTAAATTGCACTGTCCACAAGTTACTCGGTATGAACTGTTGACTACTATGAATAATACTAGCCAAAGCTTATGCAAAAGTTATATCTAAATTTGGCTGATTCACTTATTTTAAAAAGTTATTTTTTTAAGAGAAAATTGTTTTCTAAATCAAAAGCAGATTTGAACAAAGGAATAAAAATACTCACCTAATTATGAAGGAGAATTTTCACAAATCATCTTAAAACTGATTTCTGTAGAAAATATTTTCTGTTTATTATAGATCAGGGTTATTATTACAAGAAAATCATTTCAATGAATCTCTTATTTGTTTTGTTGTTATTTCTAGAAAAGTTATGTAAATTCTCTGGGGTGAGGAAGGGGATAAGCATTGTCTGAAAAAGCTTCTCACTTAATTTTAACTTGGGGAACAGTGTTTATTCATTTGACATATAAACTACATAGGGTAAGCAGTTGTGTCCAGCAGGACATGTAGTGGAGAAACTTTGGAAGAAGCTGTCAGATTGGGAAGCAGGGAGAGAAGCACATGAAAATTAGAAACTAATGTGAAAGGCTGGGAAAGAGGAGAAGTGAGACTTCATTGAGGTCAGGGTCTAGGAGAAAAGAGCCAGGAGGGAGGAGAGGAAGAGAGGTTCAGCAGACAGGGGAGAGATGAGCCGTGGCCACAGGCACTCAGAAGCCAGTGGGGGTGTAGGCCCGGCTGCACAAAGGATCCGCGTTCACAGTGGAGGGAGGTGTAGGCTTTGGCCCAGAATTGCAACAGCAGTCTTCTTCCTCTGTAACACTTCTAAGACCTCTAGTATGTGTCGCCCAGGTGCACTCTAAAAGGGCTGTGCCAGGTTACTCTACCACCGGCAGTTCATGAGAGTTCAGGTTTTGCTGTGTTCATGCCAGTATTATTAAGTTTTAAACGTCATTAAAAGTTTAATAATTTGATGGTCTGCCAACATTTCTAAAATGTGGCATGGCACTAAAACGAAAACCATCCCTGTTTGTAAAATATTCCTTGGAGAATCCCAGTGCTGTCTGCCTTTGGTATAGTGGGAAGAACCCTTGCCCCCAGCCATGACAAGTCCATGAGCCTCTCTCCATCCATAATGTGAGTCATAACAGGACTTTCTGAGTCCCAGAACAGTTAAGAAGAATAAAGGAGATGATAAAACTGAACATTTGTAATTGTAAGCTAGATAAATGTAAACTCAAGATAGTTGGTCTATATGTTAACTCACATGGTAAGACATAACCTTGAGTACCTACCTCATAAGATTGTGTGAGACTTAAATTAAGCTATATCACTTCTAACCCCAGTTTTTAAAATCAAAATTTGAAGTAGAGGATGGACTGAATAACCAATCCTACTTCAAATTTTGATTTTAAAAACTGGGGTTAGAGGTGATATATCTGGGGTATATGTATAGAAGTGATATAACTGGGGTTAGAAGTGAAATATCTAAGAATAGCCAGGAAAATTCTCAAAAAAAAAAAATTGGGGTTGCTGTTGTTGTGTCCCTCAGTCATGACCAACTCTTTGCGATCCCATGCCCATGGACTAGAGCCCTGCTAGGCTCCTCTGTCTATGGCATTTCCCATGCAAGAATACCAGAGTGGGTTGCCGTTTCCTTCTCCAGGGATCTTATTGACCCAAACCTCCATCTCCTGTGTTGCAGTTGGATTCTTTTACCTTTAAACCACCAGAGAAACCCCTTATAATTGGGAGAAGGAGTATTAATTAGGTAGGCCAAATATTACGACATAGCACAAAGCTTTAGTAACTCACAGTTCAATGTTGGTATATAAATAGGTTGAGAACCCTCAAATTAACAAAAATATACCCAAATAATGGATGGTGAATTTAACATACGATAAAAATAGAAAAATAATCTCCAAAATTATGTTTGTAACCAAATGAAAACAACCACCAAAAACACCTAATATATAAAGCAACAAGAAGATATATTTTCCACAGTATCTGTCTCTATCTATATGTGTTTAGGTATGCATATGCTTGTAGAGCTATTTCAAATCCTGAAAGATGATGCTGTGAAAGTGCTGCACTCAGTATGCCAGCAAATTTGGAAAACTCAGCAGTGGCCACAGGACTGGAAAAGGTCAGTTTTCATTCCAGTCCCAAAGAAAGGCAATGCCAAAGAATGCTCAAACTACCACACAATTGTACTCATCTCACATGCTAGTAAAGTAATGCTCAACATTCTCCAAGCCAGGCTCCAGCAATACGTGAACCGTGAACTTCCTGATGTTCAAGCTGGTTTTAGAAAAGGCAGAGGAACCAGAGATCAAATTGCCAACATCCACTGGATCATGGAAAAAGCAAGAAAGTTCCAGAAAAACATCTACTTCTGCTTTATTGACTATGCCAAAGCCTTTGACTGTGTGGATCACAATAAACTGTGGAAAATTCTGAGAGAGATGGGAATACAGACCACCTGACCTGCCTCTTGAGAAATCTGTATGCAGGTCAGGAAGCAACAGTTAGAACTGAACATGGAACAACAGACTGGTTCCAAATAGGAAAAGGAGTACGTCAAGGCTGTATATTGTCACCCTGCTTATTTAACTTCTATGCAGAGTACATCATGAGAAACGCTGGACTGGAAGAAACAAGCTGGAATCAAGATTGCTGGGAGAAATATCAATCACCTCAGATATGCAGATGACACCACCCTTATGGCAGAAAGTGAAGAGGAACTAAAAAACCTCTTGATGAAAGTAAAAGAGGAGAGTGAAAAAGTTGGCTTAAAGCTCAACATTCAGAAAATGAAGATCATGGCATCTGGTCCCATCACTCCATGGGAAATAGATGGCGAAACAGTGGAAACAGTGTCAGACTTCATTTGAGGGGGCTCCAAAATCACTGCAGATGATGATTGAGCCATGAAATCAAAAGACGCTTACTCCTTGGAAGAAAAGTTATGACCAACCTAGATGGTATATTCAAAAGCAGAGACATTACTTTGCCGACTAAGGTCCATCTAGTCAAGGCTATGGTTTTTCCAGTGGTCATGTATGGATGTGAGAGTTGGACTGTGAAGAAAGCTGAGCGCTGAAGAATTGATGCTTTTGAACTGTGGTGTTGGAGAAGATTCTTGAGAGTCCCTTGGACTGCAAGATCCAACCAGTCCATTCTGAAGGAGATCAGCCCTGGGATTTCTTTGGCAGGAATGATGTTGAAGCTGAAACTCCAGTACTTTGGCCAACTCATGCCAAGAGTTGACTCATTGGAAAAGACTCTGATGCTGGGAGGGATTGGGGGCAGGAGGAGAAGGGGACGACAGAGGATGAGATGGCTGGATGGCATCACTGACTCGATGGACGTGAGTCTGAGTGAACTCCGGAAGTTGGTGATGGACGGGGAGGCCTGGCGTGCCGCGATTCATGGGCTCGCAAAGAGTCGGACACAACTGAGCGACTGAACTGAACTGAACTGAACTGATGCTTGTATATAATAGGCTTCCCTGGTGGCTCAGCTGGTAAAGAAATCTGCCTGCAGTGCCAGAGACCTGGGTTTGATCCTTGGGTCAGGAAGATCCCCTGGAGAATGAAGTGGCAACCCACTCCAGTATTCTTGTCTGGAGAATTCCATGGTCAGAGGAGCCTGACAGGCTACACAGTCCATGAGGTCGGAAAGAGGCAGACACAAGTGAGCAACTAACACTGGACTGGACTGGATGCTTCTATATGGAGAGAATCATCTGGAAGGTGACTGTAGTTGTTGACGAGTTCAGTGATGAGAGGGAGGCATACTAGTTAATGTCAACGTTTGCCATAGTTTGAAGTTTTAAACCAATTGCAAGTATTACCTATTTAAAATATGTTAAAGAAAATAGAAGCTCAGAGTAAAAGCCGGGCCAGTGGGAACTTTTACAAATAAAGTATCTTGATGATTTTTTAAGGTTTTACTCAGGTATTTTAATGCACTGCTATCTAATGTATCAGGAGTTGTATAAACCTACCTTTTTGCAATGCAATTCTTTGCCCAGTCCCAGGCACAGAACTGACTTGTAGTGAAGAGTTTCTGGAGTGTGAAGGTAGCTTTCCTTGACTACCCCAGAACTCAGGGTCTAATTTAAGAAGCAGGATGGCCGAGTTGGCAGTCCTCTTAAATACTTTCCCCATAGTACCAAGGTGAAATATCAAACTTTTGGCAGCCAAGTGAGTTCCATGAATTCATGTGTGCCATTTCTTTACCGTCTAGAATTGAGATCCACTGCCCCGTGCTTAGTTTTAAATTATCTTTCTGAAATTCTTGCTACATTTCTGCACTGGTTGAAATGAAGCCCTTTGAACACATGGGGAGTTGTTTAAATGTCTTGCTTTGGGAAGTCACTGCTGAACGCATTATGGCAAAGTTTTGTTTCTTGCTGCTCTTTCCAAGTCTCTTCTTTTTGGTCCTTCCTCACTGCCCACAGTCAGAGCCACTATGTCAGAGTTTATCTTCAAAAAAGTTAGAAACTAAGCAATTTTTCTCTTTTTTTAAAACTTAACATTGGAGAAAGCACAGTAAACATATGTTACCAGTAATTGTATCAAATTGGGGATTTTGCTGATGAAGTCAGCATCTCAGAAAATGGAGACAGCCATATCTTGTATATGATCACCTTGAAAAATACCACCTCCCCCCAAAATAATGCCTGTTACAACCAAATATAAATCAGAATGTAATGATGTAACTGCTGACCTTTACCAGCTGTGATTGTTCATAGTAGTTGGGTCTGTAATAACTGATGGAATGATAGTGGTTTATGGATGATAAGAGAATCACAGTAAGCCATTGCCTGCTCTCAAGGTTGGCAACAGTACTCATTATCTACTGTGTCATATCTGTGATGTCTGTAACAATCCCAGAACTCAGTGTCTTAAAACAACAGTTATCATTTGATGTCACATAATTACTATGGGCCCGGAATTTGGGAGCAGTAGGGTTGAGCCTGGCTTTTGTGATTTCCCATGAGATTATAGTCAGCTGTCAGCCGGGTGCTGACTGAAGTCAGATGGTTCCTTCTAAGGTGGCTCACTTATTATATGGCTGTCACGGTTAGTGCTGGCCATTGCCTGGAGATCTCAGTTCTCTGTGAGATTACGTGTCCTCATTGCATGGCAACTGGCTTATTCCAGAGCTGGAAACCCAAGAGAGCATGGAGAAAATCACAAGGGCCTTCTGCACCCTACCTAAGGGTCATGCTGATAGCTTTACCAATCCTGATTCAGTGTGGGAGGAGCCATGCAAGGGCAGGAATACCAAGGGGCAAGAATTACCAGGGACTGTCTTGGAAGCTGGCTGCACAGCAACCTATGCAGGATACAGTCTTTGGGAAAAGAGCAATTTGGACTCAGTTAAAAAACAAACAACAACAAACACACGACACCAAGTCAGAAACTTCATCTCATCTCCAAAAGTATCAACACTGAAGATTAGGGCACGTTGCTTCCAATAGCTGGTGATATTAAAGGAGGGCATTTCTATAGCCAAGAATTGCTGAACAAGTTCCGTTTCCCCTCCACTAAATCTTAAGTGAACATTTTCATCACAGTGGATTTCTGTATGATGACTAATGAACTGTAGGGTAATCCAGCCATTGTTTTTAAAAATCCGTTTTGACAAATAAAGCTGATATGCTGCTGAAAGAGTTAGGACCTGTGTGTGTCTCCTCCACAGAGAGGAGGTTTCTGTTCTCCACGTCCAGCCCAAAGCCCAAACCACGTCATCGGCCTAGCCTTCAGTTTCTCCTCTGTAGTAGGACCTTGGGTTGAGTCAACACAACTGGGATTTGGAATCTTGACTCCAGAAAGTCTGTGCTTTTTCAACCTCAGGCTCAGCCATTCTCTGATTTTAAAACTAGTAACATGTCAAGTTCTACTTTCAAAGGCACGTTTAGCAGTAAATGAGAGAATGTGCATAAGAGGCTTTGGCACAGTGACCTAACGAGAATCAGGGTGCAATTAATGGGGTGGTAATCAGAGTCATCCTAATCGTGCTGTCGTTTCCACTGTCATACATCTGACCTTGACCTGTCCAGCTGTACTCCATGCTGACTTTGAGGTATGCTGAGTCTTCTAACCTGTTTTTTAAAAAGCAGAAGACAACTTGTTCTGACTTTTCTACCCTAGAGAAATGTTATACATGTAAGTGAAAGAATGCATGAAAATTACTTAGAGAAAAGGAGAGAAGTACTTTTAAAAGGCCATTAGAATAAAATCTAGAAGAGGCTTGATGGCTTCAGTTAACAAGCTCTTTTGTGAATCTCAGAGGCCTCATATTTAGTTAGAGTTTAAGGCTTTTTGTTGTTGTCTAGTCGCTCAGTCATGTCTAACTCTTTGTGACCCCATGGATTGCAGCATGCCAGGCTCCCCTGTCCTTCACTATCTCCTGGAGTTTGCTCAGACTCCTGTCCATTGAGTCAGTGATGCCATGCTACCATCTCATCCTCTGTCGCCCCCTTTTCCTTTCTAAGGCTAGATGATCTTAAAGATCCCTTTCATCCATCATCTTAGTAATTTTGTATTTGATCTCAGAGCCACTCTATGGAATAAGAGCTCTCTTTGGGCAGTTTACTTCCATGACTCAGCTTCCTCATGTAGAAAATGTGACTAGTAATAGTACCTTCTCATGGACTTGTTAGGGATTAAATGAGTTAAAATATGTGAAAGCCCTTACAGCATTGCCTGGAATGCAGTCAGAACTCCATAAGTCTTAGCAATGGTGATGACAGTGTTTATGATGATGATGATTTTGCCGATGAGGAAGCTGTGATTCATCAAAGGTCATCATTTTTTTTTCTGAGATCACACAGTAGGAGAGCTGAAGCTTGAATTCAGGTCTTCTACTAAACCGCATTGTTTGTGCGTATATCTTTCAAACATTGTCTATTTTTTAAATGTAGAGTTGATTCTCACAGCATCTAAACAGTGCTGCCAAGACTGTCTTACAGAAAAAAGTGAGGAATGGGAAAGATGGGGTGGTATTTGCCCCTAGGATTTTGAGTCTGTGGGACATATGGCAACACCTCCTTCAAACCTAGGTCCCACCAGGGCGTCACCACCTAGGAGGGTGGAAGAGAATCCTACTTAATTCCCAGGAACTCTTTGAGCTGCCTCACTTGTGCTGACACTGCCTGTGAGATAATCACTCACTTTACCCTACCTCAGTTACATCTTCTCATTTCTCACTTATTTGGATAAGAGGCATGAATTCCATTGTTTATTGTATAGGCTGTTAAAGCAGTAAGTAATGGTTTGGTTTTAAAATAGATTCTTTGGGGACTTCCCTGGTGGTCCAGTGGTTAAGACTCAGTGCTTCCAATGCAGGGGCCGCAGGTTCGATCCCTGGTCAGGGAACTAAGATTCCACATGCCGCACAGTGCAAAGATTACAGTAGAGTCTTTGTTCTCTAGTCTTTTCCACTAAGTGTTGTTCTGCTTTGGGTGAATGCTCGAAAAGCAAGATCTCATTGTCTTCTATGCAGTTAATGCGTTAGGAATACACCACACTCCCAGCCAGTGCCAGCATCATCTTGAAGTGAAGTGAAGTGAAGTCGCTCAGTCGTGTCCAACTCTTTGCGACCCCTTAGACTGTAGCCCACCAGGCTCCTCCGTCCATGGGGTTCTCCAGGCAAGAATACTGGAGTGGGTTGCCTTTTCCTTCTCCAGGGGATCTTCCCAACCCAGGAATCGAACCCACGTCTCCCGCATTGCAGGCAGACGCTTTAACCTCTGAGCCACCAGGGAAGCCCCAGCGTGATCTTAGCCATGTTAAAAAGACAGGGGAAACTAGAAGCGATTTGACTAGTTTTATTATTCTTCCTGTTTTGTTTTCAAATATAACCAAGGCGTTATTTCTCAAAGGTTGTGTCTTTGAAAACAAAATGTCCTTGAGTAGCTCTCCAATTTTAAACAATGCTGTCTTTACTCAAAATATTTTTGAAATTACTCTCTGGTAATTATCTTCAGAGCTTGCAACACATTCTTTTGAAAAGACTGGTGATGAATCAAGTTACTTCACAAATACACCATACAGTTGTAGACATAAATATAAAAAGAAAAAGTATGGAATGGATTGTTTTGTGGCCCAGTTCAGTAGCTGAATCTAAGTTGATGCAGAAAATTAAAAACTTGTTAAAAATTTTTAAATATCAACTGGTACTAATAGGTTATTACCATTTCTGGACGTCATTGCCATATTTCCATTGTATCCACATCATTAAGAGTATTTATCTTCACATACTCTCGTTTACCTAGTGGAAAGTTAAATAAAATGTTCTATAATAACTTTTTTAACAAAATAATGCTCACTTATTATATTGTTCAATTTTATATTTTATATTATTTTTAAATGTTATAAAAATGTATTATTTTATTGCCCTATAAAACACACAGGCTTATTAACCTGGTTTTCTTGGCCTGTTTATGAGAATGTTTTATCAAAATGGATATTTTAAATGTTATAAAGATATAATACTATGCTAAATTAGACTATAAATGATTAATTTGGAAAACAAATACTTTTTATTATTTTTCTAGAATGTCTTTATGTGTTATAATAGGCGACTATTAGGAAGTAAGATTCCTTCCAATGTACACCTATGCTATCTTTGGGCACACAGGCCTCTCCTGCAGATGAATAATTGAGTCACCATTTGTCTCAATTTAAATGTTGGTTTTTGTGTGTATACTTTTGTATTTGTTGTTGTTTCGCTAAGTTGTATCTGTTTGCTGTACCCTATGGACTGTAGCATGCCCCGCTCCCCTGTCCTTCAGTATCTCCCAGAGTTTGCTCAAATTCATGTCCATTGATTCGGTGATGCTGTCTAACCATCTCATCCTCTGTCACCCCCTTCTCCTCCTGCCCTCAATCTTTCCCAGCATCAGAGTCTTTTCTGGTGAAGTGGCTCTTTGCATCAGATGGCCAAAGTATTAGAGCTTCAGCATCAATCCTTCAATGAATATTCAGGGTTGATTTCCTTTAGGATTGACTGGTTTGATCTCCTTGCTGTCCAAGAGACTCTCAAGAGTCTTTTCCAGCACCACAATTTGAAAGCATCAGTTCTTTGGTGCTTAGCCTTCCTTATGGTCCAACTCTCATATCTATATGTGACTACTGGAAAACCATACATATTTTGTGTTTGTTCAGAAGACTTCTCTGTAGAAGTCTGTATGAGTAAATTGATATGGACTACTGTAGGGTATATTGAGTTAGCTGCTCAGTTGTGTCTGACCCTTTGCAATGCCATGGACTGTAGGCCGCCAGGCTCCTCAGTCCATGGAATTATCCAAGCAAGAATGCTGAAGTAGGTTGCCATTCCCTTCTCAGGGTATCTTCCCAACCCCAGGATCAAACCCAGGTCTACTTCACTGCAGGCAGATTCGTTACCATCTGAGCCACCAGGGAATTTGTAATGTAAGAGGAAAGAGAAAAGTACAAAGTCCAAAAAAAATGGGGCTAAATTCTTGAAGTAGACTTCAGTAGGAGAAAAGAAATTAGATTTTTGGCTGCTAACAGTTGGCTCAAGGGGTGTTGATTTACTGAAGCTGTGTCATGTGGCGAAAAGAGCAGGAGTCAAGAGGCTTGGGCTTAAACTCTTTGGCTGTGCCACTAATCTCCCTGAAGGATCTCAGACAAATCACTTGACCTCTGTGAGCTTCTGTTCCCTCATCTGTATGAGCATTTTGATGACATAGTTGCTAAAACCTCCTCCAGCTCTAACATTCCATCATTCTAGTTCTGAATGAACTGATTCAGATCTTCTTCTCCCTCTGTGTTAACTGCATGCAGACTTCTTAAACATCCACAGATGTTTAACTTCCAGGCTCTGTATTAGTCAGCTCAGACTGCCGTTACAGAATACCGTAGACGGAGTGGCTTAAATAACAGATGTCTCTTTTCTGACAGTTCTGGAGTCCCAGATCCAAGTGCTGGCCAGCTTGGCCCCTGGTGAGAGCTCTCTGTCTGGCTTGCATGTAGCTACTCGGTGGGTATAACCTCACATGGTCTTTCCCACTCCCCTCCTCTTATAAAACCACACATCCTAGGGGTTAGGACCCCACCCTTATGACCTCATTTAACCTTAATTACTTCCTAAAAGTTCTGCCTCCAAAACCAGTCACATTGGGCAATAGGGCTTCAACATAGGATTTCTGAGAGGGAAACACAATTTAATCCATAGCAGTTCCTCTGGATATTTTACTCTAGAACCTCTCTTCATTTCAAGTGGTCTGAACTCACTATCCTCCTTTTTAGGTTATAAAGAAAACAATGTTAAATTTCACAAGCTTCCAAAATTAGAGAAATAATAAATGTACCCTCAACAAATGTGTAAAAGAAATAGAAGTGGAAATGACTTCTTGATGAACCGTTCCCCCAGTATTTTATTATGGAAACTGTAGCATAAAACACACAGGCGTATAGACAAGTTGATAGGATTTTATGGTGAGCACCCATATACCCACCACCTATATCCACAATTAATATTTTTACTCTTCTTATTTTCTTACAGATCTGTCTACTCTCTATTCATCAACCACCTCTTTTTTGTTTGAAGCTTTTCAAACTAAGTTCCAAACACCAGTACCTAAGCATTCATCTTATTTACTAATGTTTAATGTTTTTTTCTTTTAGATCATCATTTTAAATCATGCTATGTTCTGTATATGTTAAATTGAAAGAGTTATGTTGTGAGAAAAGGGGCATTGCTCCATTAGTAGAGGCTAGTTATAACATATACTTTGTGAAAGCATCATTATTTAAATCAATAAAAAGAGTTGAGAAATACGAGAATGAAAAATGTCACAATTCTTTTTTAAAAAGCAAATTTGGCAGAAGATTAGAAAAAAACAGGTTATAGGCTTTTGAGTACTTTTATATACATATATGGGAGAAGGCAATGGCACCCCACTCCAGTGTTCTTGTCTGGAGAATCCCAGGGACGGGGGAGCCTGGTGGGCTGCCGTCTGTGGGATCGCACCGAGTCGGACACGACTGAAGCGACTTAGCAGCAGCAGCAGCATATACATATATGGACTTCAAAATAATTTGCTTTCTACTTTTGCTTGAGGGTTGGGAAATGGAAAAAGATGCTTCTCTTCTCTACTCTTATCCCTAGAAATTCTTTCTCAACCAAGAGAGAGAATATTAAGTGTCTCCTAACATGTGGTTGTCACCTTGTAAAGATGGATAAATGAGGAAGTGAATGAGTGAAGATGAATGAATGACTAGCATTAGCATCTGAAAGTCCTTTCTAGAGACTCTGACTGGTGGCTGTGAGATAATGATTATCTTCTGATGGATCATGCACTGCCTTCTCTAAAGTGTGGGAGTAAAGGGTTCCAGGCAGGTTTGTAAAGGGCTTGTTCATTCATATGTGCCTGTGCTCAATAGTTTCAGTGATGTCTGACTCTTTGCAGCCCTGGTTGGACTATAGCCCACCAGGTTCCTCTGTGAATCAGATTTTTCAGGCAAGAATACTGGAGTGGGTTGCCATGCCCTCCTCCAGGGATCTTCCCCACCCAGGGATCAAACCTGCATCTCCTGTGGCTCCTGCATTGCAAGCAGATTCTTTACCCACTGAGACACCTCAAGAAGCCCTGCTCATTCATAGGCATCCATAATTGGCTTAGTTTTTGGTTTTTTGGGTTTTTTTTTTGCTTTTATTTATAGCAATAATATAACAACTATATAATACAGCTATATGTTTTATATATATATTTGTAGTTATATATCCACGGGCCTTGTTTTCTAGTCCCTGAATTGTAGATTTCTCAGAGCAGTTGCAATTTAAAGTCTGTCTGAATCTGCTGGAGTCTTAGTTGCTGTTAGTGGTTCATATCTCAGCTCTTTGTTCACCACTCAGAGCTCACCACTGTCTTAATGAGTCATCCCAGTATTTAGCAGCATCCAGGGCAATTTTTCTCCAAAGTCACTTGAAGTGAACTCCCAAGGCCTGGAAGGAATTGTTTGTACAGGAGACAGCTGGTAGAGGACTTTTTTGGAATTGCTGCACTTCTTGGGGTGTGATATGCTATTCCAGGCAGATACTCTTGGAGTGGGGGGTTGGGGGAGGCAAACCAACATATTCTCAGTGTGGAGAATTGTTTAGTTTTGATGTTTGGACAAGAGCTGACACAGCTAGAGAGGGTCTGCCTTTTTAAGCACTGTTGTTGCCATCTGCAAGGATAAGAAGTCTCCTAAAGACTCCCATCCTACTGCTGATGGATATGGGTAGTAGAAACATCGGTGAGATTTGGCCCTTTTATTCAGAGCAAATCAGAGTGACACACAGGAACCCAAATCAGCAGTGGGTCTACCATGGGGTGATATAGATAGATAGAAAGGAAGCCATCATCACAGAAGCCCAGCCGGGAAGCCAAAGAACAAGGGTCCAGGATTGCAGCGATTGGTCCGCAGTTGAGGACCTCAGACAAAAAGCAGATTAGGGATCTATGACCGGATGGCCAGGACTCTGTCCTCTTGGGAGGTGGGGCGCAGGAAGCTGTGGCTGGGGTGAAGTGCAAGAACTAAGGAGCTAAGAAAGAACTAAGGAGCTAGCTAAGAAGGGGAGACAGGCAGGAGTCAGTAGGTGTGGGAATGCCCATGGGCAGAAATGGAAGCTGAGAAGATGCCACCAGTGAAGTCCCAGTGGGATGGTGGAGCAGAGCGGGTGGCCCAGCAGCTGCCCAGGGGCTGCCCAGAGTTCATGGGGCAGAGACTGAGCAGAGAAAGTCACCTACTCATAGACGATTCCCTTGTCATCCTGCAAGACGGAAGCATCATGAAGTGTAGCCTCCTCTGGGCAGGCAGGTGGTGACATCATCCTTAAAAGGCTGAAATGGATGGTTCCATGCTTAAGAATTTTGTCTTTAAAACGTGTAATTATTGGGGGCAAGAGACACCCATTTTGAACTTGGTTTTTCAATTTTACTCTACATTTTCTTGGGGTTTAGTTCTATTTGCTTCCAGCATGATCCAAATACTTACTTCAAAGCAAACATTCTAACAAGAACTTGTTAAAAGGAAGGGAAACCAGCTCCTGTGGCTTCTTGTCCACTGGCTATGGAGGCACTCACAGAACCACGTTTGTGAGTTGAGTGTAAATGAATCCGAAACCTACAAATTAGATTTCCCTTGAAATACACATGGGTTTAAAACCTTAACGGGAAAAGAACTTGGCAAATCAAACCTGACCATATTCAGTAAAACCTCACTAATTTGCACTAATGACCAGGAGACCCATTGAGAATTACTGATATTTTGTGTGTTAGCATAGGAACAAGTACCAGAACAGGGGTGCAGGGATGAGGGAGTATGGAGGAAGAGTAGATGGGGGAACATCAAAGTACCAGAATCAAACAAACACACTTTCTGGTACAATGAAGAATGTACTTGAACAGTTACTGGAATGAAATTCAATAGCTTAATGAGGGCCTGGCCGTGGTGCGCCTGCCCGCTGCGGAGGCCTCCATATCATCCAGCCTGCCCGAGCCAGCAGCTAATGTGCACTTAGGTTAAGAGGCCTTTGCTTTCTCGAAAGTTGAGGGGTTGTGGTTTTTGCAGGACTGTGAACCGATGAGATTCCACCATGTGTCACACATGTGTGTGACACAGGCTTGCACAGGCAAGCTGAGACTATAGATCAGCATTGGGGTGGGATTGCTTATTACCTCTTAAGAAATAAAAAGTACTTGTGAGAAGAGATAGCAAGGGAAGTTAGAATTCAGACTAGCTGAATCTTCTTGTAGTGGAAGAGGTTTAATTTTTTCTGAACTGAAGATGGGCCATTTAGTAGATACTTATCTTGTGTATTTTACTAAAAATAAAAGTTGCATCTTCCTTCATAAGAAACAAGCTAAAAGGTTCTTTGAAGATTAATCATCTGTGGCCTGAATTTCAGTAATTATAGTGACTTTTAATTCATTTTATTTGAGAAATAGAATCTTCAAGTTGCTACTATTTAATAACTGTGGTTAAAGGACCACAATAATGCTTCCTTTGACTGTCCTCTCCATAATATCTAAGAATACCTAGGTGTTTGGATATTCTTTGTAACTGAGGAATTTCTCTTGACTAAACGTGTTATTCCTCTGATTCAAGAGCAGCCCCAGGTAATGATTTGTGTCTATACTGATTTTAATCACTCATTCCTACTTGCCTGACTGGGAGCTAATGTTTTACCAACTGAGGAATAATTTAGAACTTCCACTCAAGCAACCCCTGAAGGCTTCGGGGAATAATAAGTACGTGAGGCCAGAGCACTGTTTAGGACATGAGTCGAACAAATGGTTTCAAGTCTTCTCGTGCTTCCTCTGGACCATAAATGGAGTTGTCACCTCAGCTAGTGCAGAAAAAGACTGAACTTCCTGTGATTCACACTGAAACCTTCTGCTTTCGTCATTGTTAATCTTTTCTTTCTTTCTAACTGCCCAGTTCAACAATAAAACATGATTCATGCAGACTTTTTGTGCCAACTCCCCTTAAATCGGGCTTCCCTGGTAGCTCAGCTGGTAAAGAATCCACCTACAATGCAGGAGACCCTGGCTCGATTCCTGGGTCAGGAAGTCCCCTGGAGAAGGGATAGGCTACCCACTCCAGTATTCTTGGGCTTCCCTTGTGGCTCAGATGGTAAAGAATCCCCTTGCAATGTGGGAGACCTAGGTTTGATCCCTGAGTTGGGAAGATCCCCTTGAGGAGGGCATGGCAACCCACTCCAGTTTTCTTGCCTGAAGAATCCCCATGGACGGAGGAGCCTGGTGGACTACAGTCCATGGGGTAGCAAAGAGTCAGATATAACTGATCAGCTAAGCACACCACAGCACCCCTTAAATCAAGGGTGAGGAAGTGAGGACATATGAAAGGTTTATGTGTCATTAGCATCCTCAGTTGGAGAAGACAATGGCACCCCACTCCAGTACTCCTGCCTGGAAAATCCCATGGACATAGGAGCCTGGTAGGCTGCAGTCCATGGGGTCGCTGAGGGTCGGACACGACTGAGCGACTTCACTTTCACTTTTCACTTTCATGCTTTGGAGAAGGAAATGGCAACCCACTCCAGTACTCCTACCTGGAGAATCCCAGGGACGGGGGAGCCTGGTGGGCTGCCGTCTATGGGGTCGCACAGAGTTGGACACAACTGAAGTGACCTAGCAGCAGCAGCAGCAGCAGCAGCATCCTCAGTGGGAACTATACCAAACTGACAACTCTTCCCAAGCCCCCAGGTTTGCCCTCAGGACTCTCAGGTGGGTGTTCTGTTTTGCTTTAAAAGGAAAAAAGAAAGAGATCTAAGACCAAGTAGGGTTTCTAACCAAGTAAGTTTTGTTTTTAATTAATGATTTTTTCCAGTGTTTTTTTTTTTTTTTCCTTTGAGGAAAGTTTTTGAAACACTTTTTATTACTAAATAGAGTGCTGTTATCTCTGGCTGAACCTTCCTACTGCTTCTTATCAACAGTCATATCCTTTTGGAGACTCAGTTCTTTATTAGCTTGGATAGGTTTTTTAACAAGAGAATAAGCTGTGCATCATCAAGGCCTTTTGCAGAATTTTTGAAAGTAAAATTTTTGATCAAGTTATTTTATTTCTTCTTCCAATTTTAACAAATGTACAAGAAAAAGACCTTGCTCATGAGGTGTTTACAGCCCAGTTGAAAGAGACAGGGTAGAATTATATAATTTCATTATAATGTTTAATTGCTCTGATAATCTTTCATAAGACCAAATGGGAGCAACTTTGGTCCCATTTAAGAAGAAAGTTTGGTCCCATTTCAGAGAAGCCTTCACAAAGGAAGATTTCCTGAGCTGAGATTTGAAGGGTAAGAGGAGTTTAGTCAAGCAGAGGGAAGAGATGCAGGATGAACAGGAGCAAAAACAGAGATCCAAGGAGACGTGAAACAGTGCTGCATGGTCAGAAAATGACCAGCAACTTGGAAACATTAACACATGAAGCATGTGGTGGGAATGACTGGAGATGAGAAGAGGGGAGGTAGGGACTGAGGCAGGGAGAAATGCTCTTTGGGAACTTAGACTTAATCTTTGATGGGGTGCAGTTGGAGGACTTTTAAGCTGGAGAGTGACCAACAGAGTTAGAAGGAATATTGTACTCAACTTTTGGGTAGTTTTAAAACTTTACCACTTAACTTGTTCTTCAAACAAAATCTTCCATATTAACTTAATATTAAGAGCAGATCAAAGCAGAACTGCCCAGTTGAGGTTGGGGTAGAAAACTCAGAACTTCCTTGCTTGGCCTCCCCTGCACTCTTCCCCTGGCTTCTTTGTCAACTCCTGAGAGACTGTCATAGAACCTCACACTTAAATAAAAAAACAACCTTTTCAGCCTATGGACTGGAAAACTGGGACTCAGGAAGTAAGAGTATCTAAACTAATTCTTGGAAAAGCCCAGAACAGAACCAAGTCTGTTGATTCCCAAGTTAGCCATCAGTGGAAAGAGTTTGGTTTATAACATACGTTCATTGGAGAAAGACTACCTCATGCAACAGAAATTCCTCACTCCTGTTAACACAGGGGCAATATATGAGACAAAATGTCCAAGGCAGAGTCCATTTTCTGCATTTACCACATGCTAAATTAATTTTTATGCAAGTTTTTTTTTTAAAACATTTCAGATTCTTTTTTACATTTCAGATCCAGTTTATACAGTTACCTTTGCCTTTTCATGCTGAAAGAGTACCAAGTTACCCCTCAACTTGAACATGTAGGAATTAGATACAGGGAGTTTTCTGTTAAGGGCCCTTGTTACTAGAATCCCTTCCCATTAAGTCTTGATAGTGCCTGGGTTTACTGACCTTGTCTAAATAGTATATCATGGCTGAAGCCTGTCCTAATGGCAAAAGCAGTGGAGTAGGAGTCAGGAGACCTGGTTCTACTCCCAGTCCAGCCATTAACTGGCTGGATAACATTTGGATAAGTCACTCAAGCTCAACTGTACAATGAGAAGATTGAACTAAATTACCTCAAAGGCCCATTCCAGCTCCTACAGTCTGTGATTCTAATTACAATGCATGTGTTTTATCTTTGAGAGTGTTGACATTTTATAGACTGCCATGAGCTCTCATTTTTGGTGGTCCTAAAGACTCAAAATAGTTGGGTACAGGAAGAAACTGCTTGTGAATCTCTCGAAAGAGAAGTGGGCATTTTTACTCATCTAGGCAAAGGATATATGCTAATGAAATGGGTTAAATTATTTGCAGCTATATTCCCAATTTGGGAATTGGAATGGCTTCACTGATATTCTGGTAATATATTCCCCATGACCTTATTAATGGACAGCTCAGCCTTGGACAGCCCACCTAGCAGATAGGAGGATGTTTATGAAGAGCTCTGCTTATCTCTGTGAAAATCATGATATAGAAACTCTTTCCAGGCTCAGATTTGTAGAAGTCTTTCAGAGTCCTTCTCTGAACTCCCCTTCTGTATCTGATCCCCCAGTCTCATTTTCCTACATAAGCCCTTCCTCAGCTTGCTATTTAAAGCCCTTCACATCAAGCCTTACTACTTTAAGGAAAAGTGTGATATAACAAACAATGACATTATTATATTGTAAGGACAAGAAATAGGGGGTGAGTTATAAAGCAGAACATTTTTATTTACACAGCAGTGTTTTAATAACCAGTAAAATTTTGGAAGAGAACTAGAAAAATAGTTAAAAGATAAATGGACTTATGTTTCAATGTTATGATTTTTCACATACACTAAAGTTCATTTTTACTTAAAAAAAAAAAAAAATCCCTGAATTTCGGACAGAACCCTGGGAGAGTTGTTGGCATCCTTTGGTCAACACATTTGTCAGGGTATTTTTTTCAATGTCCTTCTATGGTTCTATTAAGCAATAACCTCATTAGCAACACATTCTGAGTGGTATAGTGTGATAGCTTTACTACAAAGGGGTTCTGTATTTCAGTTGCCAGGATATAACACTCTTATGACAGGGGAGAAAAAGAAAACTTGCTGTGAAGGGGAAGCTTAGACATTATTTACTCTAAATATTGGAGCTTTCCATCTGAAAGTTTACAGAGGCTGAAGAATTGTTGAATTTGGAGATTTTGAAATAAAAATCTCCAGCAAACTCTAAAAATGTTTCTCCCTGAAAACAGGTCTATTCCCTCCTGTGAGCATTTGCCTTACGGAGTCTGGGATTAGCCTATAAGTTATTTTCATCACAAATACCTTTCACTGAGACACAGTATCACGCTTTTCTAGAGTGACACAAATAAAACATTCTGATTCAGGGCTAGGCCACTGGAGAACAGACTGTCAGTTGTGTTGAGTTACACACAACTCAAAAAAAGGTGGACTTTTTTCTAATTTTTTTTAACCTCGTTCTATCAAGTCTATTTTTTTTAGGCCACTTCAGGTTAGAGCAATGCAGGCCTAATCCAAATTAACCCTGGCTATATTCCAAAAGTGCTGGAAACTAGCAAATTTAAATCATTTTCAACTGCAGATTCTATTTTTTCTTCTTTTACCTTTGGTTTTATGTCATCATATATGACCTAAAACTAGGGGAAAACATGTTACTGATTTTACCTCTTTTGGGGCCCTTGACTTTGTCTACATAGGCAGAATATGTTACAACCAATGTCACTGTTGAGTTCAGTTCAGTTCAGTCGCTCAGTCGTGTCCGACTATTTGTGACCCCATGAATTGCAGCACGCCAGGCCTCCCTGTCCATCACCAACTCCCGGAGTTCACTCAGACTCATGTCCATCGAGTCCATGATGCCATCCAGCCATCTCATCCTCAGTCTTCCCCTTCTGCTCCTGCCCCCAATCCCTCCCAGCATCAGGGTCTTTTCCAATGAGTCAACTCTTCGCATGAGGTGGCCAAAGTACTGGAGCTTCAGCTTTAGCATCATTCCTTCCAAAGAAATCCCAGGGCTGATCTCCTTCAGAATGGACTGGTTGGATCTTCTTGCAGTCCAAGGGACTCTCAAGAGTCTTCTCCAACACCACAGTTTAAATGCGTCAATTCTTTGGTGCTCAGCTTTCTTCATAGTCCAACTCTCACATCCATACATGACCACTGGAAAAACCATAGCCTTGACTAGACGGACCTTAGTCGGCAAAGTAATGTCTCTGCTTTTGAATATACCATCTAGGTTGGTCATAACTTTTCTTCCAAGGAGTAAGCGTCTTTTAATTTCATGGCTGCAGTCCCCATCTGCAGTGGTTTTGGAGCCCAAAAAAATAAAGTCTGACACTGTTTCTACTGTTTCCCCATCTATTTCCCATGAAGTGATGGGACCAGATGCCATGATCTTCATTTTCTGAATGTTGAGCTTTAAGCCAACTTTTTCGCTCTCTTTCACTTTCATCAAGAGGCTCTTTAGCTCCTCTTCACTTTCTGCCATAAAGGTGGTGTCCTCTGCATATCTGAGGTTATTGATATTTCTCCCGGCAATCTTGATTCCAGCTTCTGTTTCTTCCAGTCCAGTGTTTCTCATGATGTACTCTGCATAGAAGTTAAATAAGCAGGGTGACAATATACAGACTTGACGTACTCCTTTTCCTATTTGGAACCAGTCTGTTGTTCCATGTCCAGTTCTAACTGTTGCTTCCTGGCCTGCATACAGATTTCTCAAGAGGCAGGTTAGGTGGTCTGGTATTCCCATCTCTTTTAGAATTTTCCAGAGTTTATTGTGATCCACACAAAGGCTTTGGCATAGTCAATAAAGCAAAAATAGATGTTTTTCTGGAACTCTCTTGCTTTTTCTATGATCCAGCGGATGTTGGCAATTTGATCTCTGGTTTCTCTGCCTTTTCTAAAACCAGCTTGAACATCAGGGAGTTCACGGTTCACATATTGCTGAAGCCTGGCTTGGAGAATGTTGAGCATTACTTTACTAGCGTGTGAGATGAGTGCAATTGTGTGGTAGTTTGAGCATTTTTTGGCATTGCCTTTCTTTGGGACTGGAATGAAAACTGACCTTTTCCAGTCCTGTGGCCACTGCTGAGTTTTCCAGATTTGCTGGCATATTGAGTGCAGCACTTTCACAGCATCATCTTTCAGGATTTGAAATAGCTCAACTGGAAATCCATCACCTCCACTAGCTTTGTTTGTAGTGATGCTTTCTAAGGCCCACTTGACTTCACATTCCAAGATGTCTGGTTCTAGATGAATGATCACACCATCGTGATTATCCGGGTCGAAGAGATGGGAATACCAGACCACCTAACCTGCCTCTTGAGAAATCTGTATGCAGGCCAGGAAGCAACAGTTAGAACTGGACATGGAACAACAGACTAGTTCCAGATAGGAAAAGGAGTACGTCAAGGCTGTATATTGTCACCCTGCTTATTTAACTTCTATGCAGAGTACATCATGAGAAACGCTGGACTGGAAGAAACACAAGCTGGAATCAAGATTGCCAGGAGAAATATCAATCACCTCAGATATGCAGATGACACCACCCTTATGGCAGAAAGTGAAGAGGAACTAAAAGCCTCTTGATGAAAGTAAAAGAGGAGAGTGAAAAAGTTGGCTTAAAGCTCAACATTCAGAAAACGAAGATCATGGTATCCGGTCCCATCACTCCATGGGAAATAGATGGGGAAACACTGGAAACAGTGTCAGACTTCATTTGGGGGGGCTCCAAAATCACTGCAGATGGTGATTGCAGCCATGAAATCAAAAGACGCTTACTCCTTGGAAGAAAAGTTATGACCAACCTAGATAGTATATTCAAAAGCAGAGACACTACTTTGCCGACTAAGGTCCGTCTAGTCAAGACTATGGTTTTCCAGTGGTCATGTATGGATGTGAGAGTTGGACTATGAAGAAAGCTGAGCGCTGAGGAATTGATGTGTTTGAACTGTGATGTTGGAGAAGACTCTTGAGAGTCCCTTGGACTGCAAGAAGATCCAACCAGTCCATTCTAAAGGAGATCAGCCCTGGGATTTCTTTGGAAGGAATGATGCTAAAGCTGAAACTCCAGTACTTTGGCCACCTCATGCGAAGAGCTGACTCACTGGAAAAGACTTTGATGCTGGGAGGGGTTGGGGGCAGGAGCAGAAGGGGAAGACTGAGGATGAGATGGCTGGATGGCATCACTGATTCGATGGACGTGAGTCTGAGTGAACTCCGGGAGTTGGTGATGGACAGGGAGGCCTGGCGTGCTGCGATTCATGGGGTCGCAAAGAGTTGGACGTGACTGAGTGACTGAACTGAACTGAACTGAACTATCAAGGAATTCTAACTATAATGCTTTTTGTCCTGTACAGAAGTGGCTTCATGCGTAAAGGTGTTTTTATACATCAAAGGTCCTAGGTAGGAAAAATGGACTAAAGAAAACTGACCTGTGGAATACAGTAAAAAACTTGGAAACAAAATCTGTTCAGAATGCCACATAATAATAGCTATAGCATTGTGATGGTAGAAACTGGATGACCTATTTATCTGAATAAATCAACAGGCACATTAAAAAAAAAAAAAGGCAGTTAACATTGAACTGAACATGGACTTTAAAAACATGGACATCAACCCAACTGACCTGGATATTTTTTTCATCTAGGACAGAGTAAACCAGTAAATGCAAAAGATTGCTTATTAGGCAATCCCTTCCCTTCCAGCAAGGCTGTTCCCCCAAACGGAACCTTCCTTTCCTTCAGCAAACCCATCTGTGTTCAGAGAATATGTTTTTCTTCCTGCTTGTGTCCTCTTACTCAGCTCAAACGTGCATGTGCCTAAGGTACTTTATGTTTGATACTGATATTATAAGTGATGTCTTTTCTATTGTATTTTCAGAATATCTATTTTTAAAAGATTAAAAAGGTAAATAGTGTGAAAGAAGCAAAACAGACAAGAAAAATGAAAAAGATCATTTGCCAATCAATATCCCATTGAGAACCTGAATATTTAAGAAAGGGATATATTTGTTTCAGCCTGAAAAGACTGCTTACTGTTCAGCCTAAATGTTTTGGGATAGTTTATGATATAGAAAATTGAAATGTTTCGGGTTAGTTTATGATATAGAAAATGGATTGAATTGAAATGTATATCTTTCTCCTATATAATAACATACCTAATTCTATACTCATAAATGCTATAGTCTCCAAGATTTCTTTATTACAGATTTTATTCTCATTTATGAGTTCCATGTTAAACTGTTAAATCAACAGAATCATCACCTTAGCCTTGAATTAGCATAGCACATCATTAGGGAAAGCAGTGCTATGCATTTAATTGCTGTTTTTAAAAGTTATGTCATGTTGTCATGCCCTGCATTTGTGTTCATATGTTACTGTGTTTAATTTACAAGGAGTTTGTTTAATTTACAACAAGCTTCTGGGCTGCTTCCTGTTGTTCACTAGCTCCCTCCAAGCACAGCTATTTGGTAATAACTGTGGCTGTTGCTCAATGAATATTTGAAATACAGTGAAACTAAAGTGATATAGGATAAGAGAACACATGTTAGGGAATTGGCAAAATAGAAATACCAGGGCAGCATGAAATGTCAAACCACATTTTAGGGCACTTTTACTCTATTTCCATAAATGCATGCGGGAATTATGTTGCGAATACTTGAAACTGTTTGTTTTCATTTTTGGCCTGATTTTCTAGCATTGAAGAAACCATGTCTAATGATCTTGAGTGTTCCTAAAGAAAAAGAAATTATATTTTACATAATGGTTTGCATGTGTGAGCTCCCTCCGGCAGCAGCACTATAATTAGGGTGTCGTCTCTGTGAGGAGAGACTCCCTGTCTTAAAGATGCAATGGCCACATCTGACTGCTGGAGCTGAGCACAGAACATCATGATTTTGTTAAAAGATAAACACCAGCTCTTTCACTTATTCATTCCTTCTCCTTCCTGGTGCTTTGGCCCAAGCCGAAGAAGCCAAGGACAGCTGAGTGCAAACCATTTTCTTCCTTCCTCATTCAGCAAACCATGGAGAAAGATCTTGGCTTCTTGACATGAATAACTTTGCTTCAAGTCGACTTGGAACTATTTGGGCAGCTTTTCAAAAACGAAAAAGGTACAATAAAAGAGGACTGAACTTCCTGTTTTACTCTTAAAGTAGCAGATTCAGCAAAGTCTGAATCTCTTCTGGGAATGACCATATTCCTCCCCAGGGACCCACGAACTGTAGGATATTATTTCCTCACACAACTTTCACTGACGTTATTAAAAAGCCAGTCAGCTTGAGCAGGCCAGGTGAGAGACAGTAGATGCTCTTCAGTCTTTATTAAGTGTAGTGGCCATATAAATGACTGCCTTTTAGACAATCATGAATGTCCCCGATCAGAGGAAGCACAGTGGCTAGGGACCTAAAGGCGGTCCTTAAACCAAAATGGGGGGAAATGTGAACACTTCTATAAGAGGTGTATATGATGTATGAAAATATTTGACATCTATCTGCCTTATGTACATATGCTGACAAAACCATACACCATCTCTTGTCATAGCGGCCTTTGCTGTATATTAATTTTTGATTCCGTGCAATAGTTGAGAAACTGGAACTGACGAAGAGTCAAATACAACACATTTCAAGTCAGTACCTATGGCTGCACAGTAGGAGTAGTGGAAAGATATGAAGAAACCATTCTATGACTAAAAGTGACAGTTTCATTAGGAGAGCAAAATAAGGGGGGAAAAAAGCCTTCTGATTCTGTTTTGCATTAGTTTGCATTCATTTCTGAGTGCCCCAGAGACAGGATGTCTGCTGCCCCTTATCTGTTACAGTGTGTGCCATCAAGCCTAAGAGATGAAAACTGACCATCTCGATAGAAAGAAGCATCTGCCAATCAGAACTGGCCAGCCCGAGAGATGGGGCTGCAGACCACCCAGCTCCCTCCTCCACGGCAGAGCGATCCAGGCAAAAGCGGGCAGGGTTCAGCATGCAGTGTCCTCTGACCCTCTCGAGAAAGTGCAGCATGTTTATGTGCAATTCCGCGTGATGGAAGGAGCTTCAGTGTTGAAATCACAAAGCCTGAGTTTCTCCTTCAGGCCTGAGTGTGCTTTGATAACCCAAGAACTGCGGGTTGTGGAGTTGAATGGAAGAGAATGCACTCCGTGGTGGTTTTCATTCTAACACGTTCCCCATCAAGAACACATTTTGTGCTTCCTCTTGTTCATTTTTTATCTTTCAGATAAGGAAATACTGTTTTTATCTCGGGGGTGGGGGGTGGTTCTTGGAACTTCAGGGAGATAGCTAATCCTGTTTCATAAGCTAGACCTTCAGGTATTTAAAGAGAGCTATCCTGAGTGACTGAACTGAATTGAACTGATCCTGTTCCCAGATTCTGTTAGAAAAATCTCTGAGATAAAAGAATTATCTAAATGGTTAATGTTTCTTTTTATCTTTTCTATAAATAATATTTTTCTAAATCACTCTTAAGGTATATTTTAAATGCCTACACTTGTAGTTTTTGGTCCTGTACAGGGGTAGGGACAAGGTGCAAAGAGAGGCTGGCAGTTGGAGCCAGATCTACAGAGGTAGAAAGAGAAGAAAGGAGCACCCTGGCCAGGGGAGGTAGCAGATGGGGATGGGGGAAGACCCTCTGCAGAGGAAGCTGTTCAGTGATGTCAGCCCCCCTGCACAGTCCCACCACGTAGTAACCAGGTTCATCCGAGAAACTGAATGACTCATGGTATCTCCTCTTTGGTGTTAGCTTTTCCTGACTTAGGACTGGAATCAGGTCAGTAGTGACAGTCACTCACTGACTCTCACCTCCAGGTAGATGATAAAGGATCATCTGCTGTGAAGAGAGTGTCCCCTAGGCCAGAAGCAAGCGCACAAGGGAGACAAGTTCAAAGGCTACTCTGAGAGTCTGCAGAGTTGTTGCACAGTGTATTTTGCTTTGGGAAAGTTGATTTCAGCCAGTTCTTTTTTGGCCTGTTATTGCCATCTCTGCATTCATTTTTATTCCCCTACTTGGGGCCGCCTCTGTTTTGACTTTTGTTTTGAGTTGACCAAAAAGTTCATTCATGTTTTTCCATAACATCTTACAGAAAAACCAAGTGAACCTTTTGGCCAACCCGATAGTTCGCCCTACGTGCAGATGCCAGCCCCAAGCATGGTGCGACTGTTCACTGGTTGAGACGACCGGACACCATGCCAGTGGCGTCGGAGTTGTGTTCACTCTTCTGCCTCTAGAGCACAGCCCGAGGTTAGGGATGGAGTCAGCACTCAGCATGTGCTCGTGACATGCGTGCATTCAGTGAGTACGTGTTTCTGTGATGATTTTAGAGCTTCCTGAGGTGTCAGTGATTCAAGGCCAGGATGACATCCAGTTTGAGAATATGGACTCCGGAGCAGCTGCCTAGGTTCACATCATGGCTCCCCTGCTCAGTGGATAAGTGACCTTGGGCAGCTTATATAGCCTTACTGGTAGCACCCAGCACATAGGATTATTGTCAGAATCAAGTGTGTTCATATGAGTAAGGTGCTCAGAGCAGTGCCTGGCACAGAGGAAATGCAGTATGCTAGCCTTTATAATTATCTAAAGAAACAAAGCGGATTTCTCTCGTCTCCAGAAGAGCAAGGCAACCACTGGGTAAAATACTTTCTACAGCCACTGGGACATTATTTAGAAATGTTTAGGATATCAACTTAAAGCTTTCTGTTCAGGATAATTTTGAACCAGTTAGTGGACGGGAACCTCCCAAAAATAAAGGGTGAAATCACATTGTCGGGCAGAGGAGTAATGCTCCAGCATCCGTTCCCTCTGCCTCCTTGAATGTCAGCTCACCAAGGAAAATTCTAGGAGGCAGCATTTACTTTATGCAAATTAATTGTGAGTTTTGTGGGTGAACAAGACTATTTGTGTGCTAATCATCCTTTTGTTTAATAAAACACTAAAAGGTTAAAAAAAAAATAGAGAATTTATCATAGCTGTTCTTCTGTGAAAATAATCTGTTCTCCAAACTAGAAGAATGGGTAAACATAGCATCACTTTTTAAATGTCTTTATTCTCTTCTGATGTTAATAAATACTGTTTCTCGTGGAAAGGGAGTGTAGAGAGGAAGCCGAGGCATGGGAGACGAGAGGGTTCCTTCTCCATTCAGTTTTTTTCAAAGGATTCAGTCCCTTAATAGCCTTACAATCAAAAGTTAAGTTAAAAATGCAGAATTAAAGCCTTGCTAAAACTCGACCTCTAAAGCCATTTTAAGATGGCTGCCATGTATAGACTCACAGCTCCACAGAGTAGCTTTCAGGAAGGTTAATGAAGCTGACCAGAGTCTGAGCATGTCGCAGCCATGCCTCGTGCATAATTAGGGGAAAAACAGAAGAGTGGAACTAGTCGACAGGTAAAAGAAATCAGAATGGAAAGAGTGACTGCAGTGGGGAGTTTGTCTGGTGTCACGAATAACTGCTTTTCCTCGGGTGCCCATTTCCTTTTCTGGCTTAGCTGCTTCTAAGTAGTTGATTCTGAGCCTCTTCCTTCCTCACTTGAATACAATAAAAACTAGAAGCAAAGGTCTTCCGAGTTTCCCAAGGCTGGAAAATAGGAGATGTGGTATTATTACCATGGGTTGGTCTTCAAATGTCCGATGACGATGGGTTTTCCACTTCCTTCGGCATCCAGATTCATAGGAGAGGCCTGTGCGCCCCTCTTCTTTAAACAAGAAGTCCGTCTGCATCCCTTTGGCAGGTTAAGTTCCTGGAAAAGACCTGACAAGTCAAAATGATGTGAGTCAGTATTAAACTTTCCCATAGACAGTGTTCAGTAGGAGTTTATATTCTTGACCAAGGGCTTGATGCCCAGCTTTTTATAGAAATAACTCCAGACACCAAGATTTCATCAACTAAATTAATTAGAGAAGGGGCTGTAGTGTTTCATAATTTAAGACTTTTATGTATTTTTACTACAAGGGCATAGTAAACCATATGGAATCTTTTTTAAAAATTATTTCTGTCACATTTTTATTTTAAGGACCTAGAAGGCGACAATATGTCTGCCTTAGGATGGAAATTTAAAAGACTCTTTAGAGAATATTTTGACAAGTTTCCTCAATGAGATGTTGAGCCACTCAGCAATGGTTCCTTAATAAAGAAATCATACTTTTCTCACTGATAATTCAATTATAGCCAGCACAGGTTTTAGAGAATGAGTGTTTTGGTAGAACAGTTTGAGGTTGGATTCATTTCCCCATAATTGCCTTTTGTCTTTCTGTGCTGCCAGCCATACTGGGGTAGATACTAACACAGGCCTACTCACTGCCCTGAGTCACATCTGTGTCCTTTCAAGACTTCCTGTTTCCCAGTGAAAAAGGATCTCATGTGTCCCCACATTCTACTCATCCCAGCCAGTGTGGGAGACTCTCTTTAATCCTTATATAATTACGTTGCTTTATCCTACTCTTGTATTTATATAAATTTTTTATGCAAATTCTTCAAAAATATTTTATCTGAAAAGTCCCGTGGAAAGGTGTCATTCAGAATGACTGGAAGTGTTCCAGCAAGGAAAGCTAACAGCTCTCCCTTGCTCCGGTCTCTCTGCCCATGGAGAAGTCCTCACGACCTTGGCGTTGGTGTCTGTTAGAATCCTATCCCAGGATCCGTGTTCAGGGCTGGTGTGCATCATCTGCCAATGGTCAGGCCCCTCCTTAAATCTTGAGTTCCCAGAAAAGAGAAGACTTAGTCTACGGGAGTGATTCCTGCACTAGCAAATCTAGAACATAATCTGAATCTGTACTTCTAGATGAGTCAGTAGCTGATTAGGAATATAGCTATGACTACGCAAAAGGTGACTGAAAGCTGTAAGTGGTGACTCCGCAGTGCCTGTATGTGTTCTGTATACACACAAATACAGATGCATTTAGGTAAGTGGATGGATAGTATATAAAACCAATAACAAAAAAGCCCAGCTTCTCCAGACTTTGATTGACAAGATAATTTTTTTAAAAAGAAAGAGCATTCAGCATTTCAGTCATAAATTTCCAAGACTTATTTCTATTTGAAAATGTTTTTTTGTCTTGCTAACCACAGAGAGCAGTTGGAGCAACTGGGTCATTTTCTTTCGATTGCTTCTCCGGCGCTGGCCCTTGGAGACAGATGTGATGATCTAATAGGTCCTTTCCATCCCTAATATCTATAATTTTGGCTACTCTGTGGCAGCTTCTTATTGCTTTAAATAAGCCGTCTTAATTCAAAAAACATACATCTGGATTGGACCTGCCTAATATATTTCAAGAAGTGTGTGTGTCTCCAAGGCCCCACCAGGAACTCTGAAAGACTTTAAAAAAAACAAAACTGAAAAGCAAGAAAAATGAACAAGGAGAAGTGGGGAGACTATGAGTCAAACAATTTTCTGTTTAGTTTGTTTTATTTTTTCAGTAATGAGATCAACCCTTAGGCCCCTTTAAATCACTTTTTGCTTTGTTACTATCCAATTTGAACATTCATGCATCTTGCAAGCTAAGTCACTTTAGTTGTGGCCATGGTCGTTTTGCAACCCCATGGACTGTACCGTCAGGCTCCTCTGTCTGTGGGATTCTCCAGGCAAGAATACTGAAGTGGGTTTCCATGCCCACCTCCAGGGGATCTTCCCGACCCAGGGATCAAACCCGAGTCTCTTAAGACTCCTGCATTGGCAGGCGTGTCCTTTAGCATTAGCGCCACCTGGCCTGGGAAGCTCATACATCTTACTTTAATAGTTTTTCAAAATTGTTGACTCAGTTTCTTAGAAGTTGCCCCATCATTACTAGCATTTTGATGCTCACATCATCTCTGGCCAGTTCTTAGCCTCATATCCACTTTGCAACTTCTCAATGGAAATGTCTGAAGAGGAAGTGGCATTTGGGCATGCCTCTAAATGTCAGTCAGTGGTGGTCCTCTGGCCAGGTGTGTTGGGGGCATTATCACAAATGCATACTATCTTTTTCCCAGTTAAATACATCACCAACACTATGAAATAGCTTTCATAAATATATGAGCATGCAGCCTCTGCAGTTGTGCTTCACATCGTGTATCTGGTTGACCTGCCGTAATAGCTCTCCCTGACTCTTCCTGCACTGAGTTTCATTTAATATGTAGCTTTTTATAAGCTGTTGTTAGTTAATATTTTCTCCTGCATATATTTAGTTACTTCCTGAGATTCTTCTTCCAGATAGGAAGAATAGAGAACCGTGTCTGTGTGTCTTATTGTCCATTAGTCTGCCTCTGTCTTCCTCCAAGGCTACTTCAGCCTGAATGCTGAATTCCTTTTTCTGACCCTGTCTCCATATCTTTAGGGTTATAGGCAGATCAAACCAAGATGAAAACCGGGATTCATTTGGAGTGCTTATCTCCAGAGCTGTTCTCTATAGAAAGGTGATATACCTTGCCACAAGTAAGTTTTTGTGTATTTATTCACTCAACAGGTATTTGTTGACCACATACTATATTCCGGGCACCTCATTAAATTACATTAGACTGATTCCATATATGGCACCCAGTGCTTCAGCTGTAACTTAGCTCCTGATGTCACATTTGAATTGAAATGAGTCAGAGGATAACAAGAAAGCTGTCTCTGACTCACCTCTGTTCTTCTTCAGATGAAGGCCGAGTGGAGTGAAAGCAGAAGTTGTACCGGGCGGGGAGTTAAATGTGCTGGCTGCCAGTCCTGCCTGTGTCTGCGTCCCAGTCCTTCCTGAACTCTGAGGCTTAGACAAGTCATTTAACCTCCCTCCACCAGTTATCTCATCTAAAATGGGCGTAATAATCCCACCCGCTATCCAGAATTGTGGTGAGGGAATGCTACTAGGAAGACCTTGTCAATCATAGACCAAAGATGTGCAAAGATGCACGTAAAATCCACTGGTGCCAGTCCAAACTAAATGATGAGCGCTGATCAAGGAAAATGTCTCTAGAGCAAGCAGTTTGGGCTGCTTTAATACATAATGGAAAAGGTTCTAAGCTAACTGACAGAAAAACCCTGGTGAGAAAAAGCCAGTTGCAGATATTCACACAACAGTGTACACAGAAGGAAAGGAAAGGAAAGTTAGTCACACAGTCGCGTCTGACTCATTGTGAGCCCGTGGATTGTAGCCCACCAGGTCCTCGTGTCCATGGAATTCTCAAGGCAAGAGTAGTGGAATGGGTTGCCAGTCCCTTCTCCAGAGGATCTTCCCAACCCAGGGATCGAACGCAGGTCTCCTGCATTGCAGGCAGATTCTTTACCAACTGAAGCCCCCGTGTACACAGAATATAACTGTAATGTTATAATATTTTTGTTGAATCACAAGGGATGCAGACGGCAGGGAATTAAAACTCAGAATGATCCTGAAAGACATAAGAGGGTTTGATTTTTTTTTTTCCCCTCCCGTATCAGTGGTTCTCCATTCGGATTCAATGTTGGAATTGATGCCTCAGCCTCACTTCCAGAGATCTGTTATCTAGGGGTGCCATCTGGGCCATAGGATTTTATAAGATTCCCAGGTGGTTCTAAGGCACCATCAGCTGCTAGTGAGAAAAATCACTGTGCTAGAGAGATTAAAAAAGAAGATCTCCAAAACTCTAGGTACAATGGTGAAATTTATGGACCCAAAGAGATAACTATCAACAGTAGAAGTGTCTATGTGTCTAATGAAGATGGGTGGGACCGACAGGCCTCCAAGCATCATCTTATAGGAGCTTAGCTGACATCTCACCAGGTGGAAAATCGGAGCAGGAGAAGAAAAAGCAGAGGGGAGTGACAAAACTCTTCTCAGATTAAGTTTCCACTTGAAAAGTGAGTTTTCAGCCAGTAATATGATAGCTGTCGAGTGAGTCAAGTGGCAATAGGTATACATAAACATGAGCATTAAGTGTTATTTTCACAATTCTTGTTCCCTCTAGTAAATATTTATCTAACGGCTAATCTGAGTTGTTATAACTAATCATGGCCAGTTTCCCTTTAATGTGCAGACGCTATGATTGTGACCAGACTTGTAGTCTCAGGTCATTTACAGAAATGCCAAAAAAAAATCTTTCCACAAGAAAGACAGTGGCATTTTATGCTTAGCAAAATAACTGTATCAGCATTTGGAAAAGTATATAGTAGTTAGCACAGTCCCAAAATAAAATACAAGAAACAAAGTATTTGCCTTTCATTGTGTTCCGGGTCCAGTTCCCAGAGCATTGTCCTGATTTATGCCCAGAGGTTCAGTCTGATCCTTAACATCAGTTACCAGGAAAAAGTCACATTTATGTGTTTTAAAGTTCTGTTTTTAAACACAGAAAAAGCCAAGAAAGTCAAAGAAACTGTAATGCTAAAAACTCCATTCCTGGTATGTAAAGTTATTCTTCTTTACTCTTTAAAAAATATTCTCGATTGGGGAAAGACAAAATATTCAGAAAAGCCAGGCTTCCCATGTTCTTTGCAAAGACCTTTCTCATTTCCCAGCAGTATATATATGCTTCTCTCCATCTTCCTACCTCCTTTCCCCAGTTTTCTTGGATTCTAAAAGCTCTCTGTCTCTTTTGCTGTCTGCTCCACATGGTTTATTGTTGATCTGTAAAGTTCCTCACCAGTGTCTATACTATTGAGCATCTTGTCACTGTCATCTGTGGTTCACTTGGAATATTTAAGTCTGCCTTTTGAAGAGATCAGTGAACCCAGCTGTGTATTTTTATTAATAACTAGCTTTTTGCATTAAGTTGAGGCAAGGTTCATGATTGTCATGTCAAAAATTATCGTGCAGAAAGGAGCAAAGTTGGAGAGCAGATTGGTGAAAAGCAGCAAGAGTCAGAGATGGTCCAGAACAATTTTTCAAAACCTGGTGTTTCATGTACTTTGTATCAAAGGACAGTTATCCAGAATTAGATTTCAGGCATTCCACAAAGCGATGCAGTTTCAGGGCTTTTTACTGGCTGTTAATAGTTTCCAGTGATAGAATGTGAGTGGATGGCTTCAATCGACAACATTTGTGTCCCTGGACATGCTGTTTTTACGCCACATCTGTTTTCCTCCCACGCCTCGGCCAGTACCTGATACATAGTAGGCATTCAATTAATTTTTGCCAAATTGAGTCGACTTTATAAATATGTACACATTTAACTTTGGTTTTAATAATTGTAGCCACATATTTTTTTCTGTTCAACTACACCCTTCTAGTGAAAACATAGAATGCTGCCATGTCAAAAACTTGGAAACTTACTAAGTGTCATCTTTCATTTCCTGACACTGTTCAGGTTCAAATATTCTTCCTGCCTGTGATGTAGAAATCCTGACCATCCCCAGAAAAGCATATTTATTTGGGGTGGTTTTTTTTGGTTTATTTTACTGAAGTATAATTTACATACAATAAAATACATTGTTTAAAAGTATATAGTTTGATGTGTTTTGACAACTATATATATAGTCATATAACCATCATAATTAAGATATAGAGAATTTCCATTGCTGCAGGAAAAAAGTCTTAGTCTTTTCCCCTCCCATCCCCAACCCTGTCAACTACTGGTGTGTTTTCGGACCCTATAGTTTTGCCTTTAGAATGTCATATAAATATGGAATCCTACATTTGTACCAGTTTGAGTCTGACTTCTTTCATTTATCACAATGCATTTGAAACCCATCCGTGTTGTTTGTGAACCATAATCATTCTTTATCTATGTTAATAGATATTTTGGATAATTCCAATTTGGGGCAATTATAAATAAAGTTTACATTAAAATATATAAGCATACACTATAAGCCTTTATGTGGGCGTGTTCTCATTTCTCTTGTGTCTATAAGCTTTGAAGTTCAAAACTTGTCCATAAGTTCAAGTTGTCAGTTTTTGTCTTTGTGTATGAGTGTGTTAGCTAAGAAATCTTGGCTTATCATAAGGTCATAGAGATTTTTTCCTTTGTTCTTCTGGAAGTTTTATAGTTTCTAATGCTTAGGTCTGTGATTCATTCCTGGTTAATACACTTGACCCTTGAATAATAGGATTTTGAACTGTGTGGGTCCATTTATATGCAGTTTTTTTCAATAGTATACAGCTGGCCTTGTGTATTTTTCATATCTGAGGAGTCAGCATACCAAAGATCTAAATTTCCATCTGAGGTTGGTTGACTCTGCCGATGGATACTGAGGTTCAACTACAGGACTTGAGCGTGGTCGAATCTGGGCATACTTAGGGGTTCCTGGTAAATCTCCCACTTATATCAAGGGATGACTGTTTGTATTTGGTATAAGGTAGGGTTAAGGGTTTGGGGTTGGGGGTGTTGCATATGAATGTTCAGTTGTTTGAGCTTTGAAAAGATTATCCTTTCCTTCACTGAGTTATCTTTGATGAAAATAAATGCACCGAATACATGTGACTCTTTCTGACACTCTTGCATCTGTTCTGCTACACCTTTGTATGTGTGCTATTGCCACCCTGACTTAACTAATTTAGCTTTCTACTTGTTTTGAGATCAGGTGGTACATGTCTTCCAATTTCATTCTTTTTCAAGATTTTTTGGCTGTTTAAAGTTAATAGTTAACTAAAAAGTTATTAAAAGTTAATAGTTTCTTTGCTTTTTCATTTAGAATCAGCTTGTCACTTTCTACAGAAAAGCCTGGTGGAGTTCAGAAGCAAATTATACTGAATCTGTAGATACCTTTGTGGAGAGTATCTTAACAATATTGCCTTGCCTTGTGATCCATGAACATGAATATCTCTTCATTTATATAGTATTGTGTTTTTTTTATTTTTCTTGTCAGTATTTGGTAATTTTCATTGTACAGGTCTTGCATGTATTTTATTAAAATTTTCCCTGTGTATTTCATGTTTTTTCACTGTTTTTGATTTCAATTTCTACTTGTTTATAGCTAAAATACATAAATAAAATTCATTTTTATATTGACTTTATATTCTGAAATCCTGCTAAAATCAGTAGTTCTAGTATCTATGTTTTGTTTTGTTTTGTTTAGGTTCTTTGCTGTTCTCTGCGTAGACAGCTGTACTGTCTGTAAATAGAGGCAGCTGTATTGAAGCATTTCCAGTTTGTATGCCTCTTATTTCACTGGTATTGATTGTGAAGAGGAATGTTGAGAGTAGATATCATGCTTTGTTTCTGGTCTTATGAGAAATGTGTTCTAATTTGCACAATTAAAATTTATGTTAGCTGTGGATTTTTCTGTGATGTTAGCTGTAAGATGTTCTTTATCAGATTAGGAAACACTATTGTTTTCATTCTGTTTCTGTTTATGTGTATATGCCTTCTTGGAATTTCTAAGGCTTTCTATGTGTATCATTAGGATGCTAACTTAAAATAGTTTCTGCCACCAAGAAGTATTTTGTTAGCATGCCAAAGTATAACTGTCCTGAAACCAGACTTTTATTTGTTAATATTTCTAAAGTTTCTAGCAATATTGGGTACTTTCTTACCTAATTCCTTTTGTCATCTCAGTGGCCACAATGTGCCCAGGTAACAGTATTCTTCCACAAGCATGTTTCTTTTCAAAAGTCAGTGAACTTGGGTCTTTTTCATTGAGCTTTGTCTCTCTGATCACACCAAAAGCAAGTGACATCATTGTACATTTAATATGATTCATTCTGATATGAGCATTTATTCATAGTCACTACCATAATAACCTTTCTTGTTGCTGTGTGGTAATGTGATACATGGGCCCCTTGTATCTTACAAGAAACTGGATAAGCAGGCCTGTCTGTCACCACACAGTAATCAAATCTCTTTGACCATCAAACTGCTCTTATATGGCTAGCATTTTTCACATTTAAAATTTTTTCTAATCTTTACATACGCATATATATAATGTTTAAATAGGTATATGAAGGCATGAGAAGCCTTTGATTGATTTATGGCTGGTGATCTCTGTCTCACTCTCTTTCCAGTCATTTCCTTATACTGAAATAGTTTCAGTTGGGGAGCACTGAGCAGCCTCATGATCTCATGTCCTCACAGGTTTCTTATTAAACTGATACCAGTTACCCATTTTCCTAGAGGAAGCAGAACTTCCACATTTATTACTTAACCCAAGCTACTTTAGATAGGACTTTCTAACTTAGATGCTTTAGCATACTCAACAGTTGCTGAAGCCCCCAGTGCCTCTTGTTGAGTTTGTATTAGTTGCTATGGATCAGTGAGTGCTCTGAGACCTCAGTTAAAGTGGCAGGTTTGAGTTCCTCATAAAAGTGAGTTGTGTATGCTGCTCTAAGTCAGAGTTTCAAAGAAGTGCCCCAGATATACAGCATCTCTTCCTCCCGGATGACTTCACCATGGAGATAAGATCAGTGCACGTTTTCCCACGCCACGTGGCACTGGTTGGTTTAAGGGACTTTGTGAGGAAAATGCATCACCAAAATCTGACCTTCTCTGAAGAAAGATATGTTAACGGATTGAATTGTATTGAGGGACTTTTTTTAAAATTGGAAATTCATTGGGAGATAGTGTCTTTTTTATTTGCAAATGTGTTAATAGAGAGCTCACAGTCAGCCCTTGCATGAGCATTAGGACAGACTCCAGAAAACAGCTTTTTTTTTTTTTTGTAAACTATGGATCTGTCACTCACCTGGGACTAAGCTGGACTGTGACCATTCTTCTAGAAAAGGTCACGTTGGATAGTTTATGTGTACGTGTATGCGCATTCGTATACAGGCATACATGGATCCGTCTTAAGTGACTCCTCCCCGCTCCCTCCCCCTGACCCAAAGCAAGATCCTGGTGACTAGAACTGTGACTGGATCACTGCTCCAGGTCCTCAGAGCCTGCTGGGTACCTTTCATTCAGCACATGCACAGAAAATGCAGGAAAGAGGATAAGATATTCTCAGTGTTGCCACTGTCTGTCTTACAGGGCTTTCCCTTCCAAATACAATTTCAGTTCTGCCCGACCCCTCACTGCTGCTGCAATCCATAAGCTGTCCAACTTTGGTATCTGCGTGGCTTCCCTCCTCTACTTCATTCAGGCCTCTGAATGTCACCAGATCAAAGATACGGTGACATTGCTCCCATCCCATTGCTGTCTGTCCCCCCACCCTACCTTGTTTGTTCTCATAGTACTTAACACAACTGTCATTATGTTTATGTATTTACTTATTGACTGTCTTACCCACAAGAAAGTCAGATTTAGTATCTTCATGATGAGCCCCCAGCACATAGAACAGTAACTACTTGAGCCATCATAGGCACTAAGTAAATACTTGTGAGCTAATGAATAAACAGATGTAAGCTGCGGGGCATTTTCTTTCTATTTTTTTTAAATTTGTTTTTAATTGGACGATATTGCTCTAAGTGTACATTGGTTTCTGCTATACAACGTTTATCATCAGTTCAGTTCAGTTCAGTTCAGTCACTCAGTCACGTCTGACTCTTTGCAACCCCATGAATCGCAGCACACCAGGCCTCCCTGTCCGTCACCATCTCCCGGAGTTCACTCAGACTCACGTCCATCAAGTCAGTGATGCCATCCAGCCATCTCATCCTCTGTTGTCCCCTTCTCCTCCTGCCCCCAATCCCTCCCAGCATCAGAGTCTTTTCCAGTGAGTCAACTCTTCACATGAGGTGGCCAAAGTACTGGAGTTTCAGCTTCAGCATCATTCCTTCCAAAAGAAATCCCAGGGCTGATCTCCTTAAGAATGGACTGGTTGGATCTTCTTGCAGTTCAAGGGACTCTCAAGAGTCTTCTCCAACACCACAGTTCAAACGCGTCAGTTCTTTGGCGCTCAGCCTTCTTCACAGTCCAACTCTCACAGCCATATATGACTACTGGAAAAACCATAGCCTTGACTAGACAGACCTCAGTCGGCAAAGTAATGTCTCTGCTTTTGAATATGCTATCTAGGTTGGTCATAACTTTTCTTCCACGGAGTAAGCGTCTTTTAATTTCATGGCTGCAATCACCATCTTCAGTGATTTTGGAGCCCCCCAAAATAAAGTCTGACACTGTTTCCACTGTTGCCCCATCTATTTCCCATGAAGTGATGGGACCAGATGCCATGATCTTCGTTTTCTGAATGTTGAGCTTTAAGCCAGCTTTTTCACTCTCCTCTTTTACTTTCATCAAGAGGCTTTTAGTTCCTCTTCACTTTCTGCCATAAGGGTGGTGTCATCTGCATATCTGAGGTGATTGATATTTCTCCCAGCAATCTTGATTCCAGCTTGTGCTTCTTCCAGTCCAGCATTTCTCATGATGTACTCTGCATAGAAGTTAAATAAGCAGGGTGACAATATACAGCCTTGACATACTCCTTTTCCTGTTTGGAACCAGTCTGTTGGTCCATGTCCAGTTCTAACTGTTGCTTCCTAGCCTGCATACAGATTTCTCAAGAGGCAGGTCAGGTGGTCTGGTATTCCCATCTCTTTCAGAATTTTCCACAGTTTATTGTGATCCATAAGTATTCATATATCCCCTATATGTATATAAGTATACAAAAAGCCCATCCGTCTTGAGCCTCCCTCCCACCCCTCTTGGTGGTCACAGAGCACTGAGAGCTGAGCCCCCTGTGCTATGCAGCAGCTTCCCACTAGCCGTCTGTTTTACATGCGGTAGTGTATGTATATATATGTCGACATGTATATATGTATATATATGGCAACGCTACTCTCTCAGTTCATCCTCCCCTCTTTGTGGGAGGGGGTTGGGGGAGGCATTTTCAAACCTGTGAATCTGCATTCCCCAAGAGCCTTATAGTTAGAATGGCACATCCCCACACCCAAGGACACATAAGCACTGTCTATAGAAAGGATAACTGATACGTCTTAATGTGTTTTCAACTGTTGTAGGTACTGTTGTGGTAAATAACATTCATCTAAACCCATCATTGCAGGATTTTGATCAGTACCTATTTTCTCAATCAGTGGCTACCAGAAGTATAATTTCCATATGTGTTTTAAATTTTGTCAAATATCTCCCCATACACAAATTTTTTCACCATAATATATGTTTTTAGTATTCCCTTACACATTATAAAGATGAGAATTACTGATCCTAGGCTTCAGTAGGCCAAAAATAAAGTAACTTGATCTCAGTTATTAGGTTAGCCTTGAAGCAAAGGACTGTGGTGTGATGGATGGCCATTATCAGGAACTTCACTTTAAAAATATCTCAACTTTTTCCTTTGAGGGCCAGTACCTTAATATTCTCTCGTCTTATACTTTTATGCAGTGTTTGAGGTAAAAATGCCACTGTCTTGAGAAATACCACTTTAAGTTCTTTCTGCCCTAGATCTATCATTTAGGAAAGCCTTGCTTAAGCGTATACTTTGTTTCAGGTGACCACGGCACTCCCACTCCATACCTGCTGTGAAAACCAGAAGGGAAAAGTTCTGTCCAAGTAGAAGCAGAGCTCATCTCATTTGATGCTCTCAGGCCAGAAAAGTAGTGGGTTTTTCCCCACAAACGCAGCTGTTCCTACTAATTAGACTGACAGGTTTTCAAAGATTTCAGCAATGACCTTAGTTTCCAGGCCATTTGGTTAAAACCATACAGATCAATAAAAGTAACATAGTTAATGTAAGAGAGTTGCCTTTGTTTTTTAAGACTGCTGTTGACAAAGTACCACAAACTAGGCAGCTTGAAACAACAGCCGTGTGTCATCTCCCAGTTCTCCAGGCTAGAAGTCTGGAATCTAGGAGTCAGCAGGGCAGGCTCCTTCAGAGGGGCGAGTCTGTTCCCGGCGTCCCCCAGCTTTGTGTGATGACCAGTAATCCTTGGTGCTTGGTTTATAGAGGTCACCAGTCTCCACTTCTGCCTTCACATGGTACCCTTCCTTTATTTAAGAAAATTTAATCTGCCTTTTTAAAAATTAATCACAAATATATTATCATATATATATGAGAAATAAAAATTCTCAATCTGTAAAATAATTAGTGTGAAATTAATTCATAAGTGTCCATCTGTATTGGTTTTCTTTACATGAGGACTACCCAAGTTTACATGGGGTTTACTTATTTACCAAATATTTATTGAGCTTCTAAATGTAAGACATTATGGGATCTACAATAATAATGACCAAAACACAGTTTAAAAGGTAGGAGTTATTAATTAATATAATGAATTAAATTAACATTCTCAAATAGAAAGATGTATAATTAGAGAATTCTAATCCAAGTGCTTCTAGAGTTGAGAATATGCATTTCAATGAACATACATTTGTTAAAAATTAAAATTCTCCAAGCATATGATTTCATGTTGTTTTAGCTGTAACTTTTTCTTGGGGATGGTCTCCTGTATAATGTCACAAACCTCCATCCATAGTTCTTCAGGCACTCTGTCTATCAGATCTAAATCTGTTTCTCACTTCCACTATATAATCGTAAGGGATTTGATTTAGGTCATACCTGAATGGTCTACTGGTTTTTCCTACTTTGTTCAATTTTAGTCTGACTTTGACAATAAGGAGTTCATGATCTGAGCCATAGTCAGCTTCTGCCCTTGTTTTGTTGACTGTATAGAGCTTCTCCATCTTATAATCTAATTTCGGTACTGACCATCTGGTGATGTCCATGTGTAGAGTCTTCTCTTGTGTTGTTGGAAAAGGGTGTTTGCTATGACCAGTGCATTCTCTTGGCAAAATTCTGTTAGCCTTTGCCCTGATTCATTCTGTACTCCAAGGCCAAATTTGCCTTTTACTCCAGGTGTTTCTTGACTTTCTACTTTTGCATTCCAGTCCCCTATATTGAAAAGGACATCTTTGGGGGTGTTAGTTCTAGAAGGCCTTGTAGGTCTTCACAGAACCATTCAAATTCAGCTTCTTCAGCATTACTGGTCAGGGCATAGACTTGGATTACTGTGATATTGAATGGTTTGCCTTGGAAATGAACAGAGATCATTCTGTCATTTTTGAGATTGTATCCAGGTACTGCATTTTGGACTCTTTCGTTGACTATGATGGCTACTCGCATATCTTCTAAGGGATTCTTGCCCACAGTAGTAGATACAATGGTCATCTGAGTTAAATTCACCCATTCCAGTCCATTTTAGTTCGCTGATTCCTAGAATTCCTAGAATTCACTCTTGCCATCTCCTCTTTGACCACTTCCAGTTTGCCTCGATTCATGGATCTAACATTCCAGGTTCCTATGCAGTATTGCTCTTTATAGCATCAGACTTTGCATTTATCACCAGTCACATCCACAACTGGGTGTTGTTTTTGCTTTGGCTTCGTCTCTTCATTCTTCCTAGAATTATTTCTCCACTGATCTCCAGTAGCATGTTGGGCACTACTGACCTGGGGAGTTCATCTTTCAGTGTCCTATTTTTTTGCCTTTTTACTTTGACGACAGTTAGGTCCATCTAATCAAAGCTATGGTTTTTTCAGTAGTCATGTATGGATGTGAGAGTTGGACTATAAAGAAAGCTGAGTGCCAAAGAATTGATGCTTTTGAACTGTGGTGATGGAGAAGACTTGAGAGTCCCTTGCACTGCAAGGAAATCCAACCAGTCCATCCTAAAGGAAATCAGTCCTGAATATTCATTGGAGGGACTGATGCTGAAGCTGAAACTCTAATACTTTGGCCACCTGGTGCAAAGAACTGAATCATTTGAAAAGACCCTAATGCTGGGAAAGATTGAAGGTGGGAAGAGAAGGTTATGACAGGGGATGAGATGGTTGGATGGTATCACTGACTCAATGGACATGCTGCTGCTGCTGCTGCTGCTGCTGCCCCTGCTAAGTCGCTTCAGTCATGTCCAACTCTGTGCAACCCCATAGACGGCAGCCCATCAGGCTCCTCTGTCCGTGGGATTCTTCCAGGCAAGAATACTGGAGTGGGTTGCCATTTGCTTCTCCAATGCATGCATGCATGATAAGTCATTTCAGTTGTGTCCAACTCTGTGTGACCCCATGGACAGCACGCCACCAGGCTCCACTGTCCACAGGATTCTCTAGGCAAGAATACTGGAGTGGGTTGCCATTGAGTTTGGGTAAACTCCAGGAGTTGGTGATGGACAGGGAGGCCTGGTGTGCTGTAGTTCATGGGGTCACAAAGAGTCGGACACGATTGAGAGACTGAAGTGAACTGAACTGATAGCTATAACTGGAATAATAATACATGTTGAACATAAATGTAAACACCCTTACCCTTACATAAGGCTTCACATTTTACTGAACACTTTGATATATATTACCATAGCCAAAATTTCCAAGTCTCTCTTCTCCAAAGTTAGATCACAACGTTATGTTTTAAGGTATTACAACCTTGCTTGACTCTTTTTTCATTATAAGTTTGACTCTTTAATATCACCATGTAATTATGTTTACGTGAAGAATTGGAAAGAAGGCATAGTCTCCATATGTTCATTTCGGCCTGTGTGGCTAAATGGCTTATAACAGTCAGTGCGTGAAAATGGCCTAGATTGAATAAATTAGCAAAATCACAAAAGGAAACCACTGTAGGAAATAGTTTTACACGTGTAATTGCTGAAATCCTCTAGCGAATGTGTCAGTCTGTACTAACTAAATAAATTTGTTTATAGACATGTTCTGTATTAGCTTCCACTCTTTCACAGCCCTTTGCCAAGCAAAATCCCGCTAGAAGTAGGATGTTCACACCCGAGTAGGAGTTTCTTGGATAAATATTTTTACTATATGGAGACCAAAACCACTTCTACAAATTTCAGACTTTGATTGAAATACTATATTTCTTTAGCTTTTTTTCCCTCCCATCTTTTCTCCTGGCAGCTATTCATGCATTAGCTTACCTCCCCTCACCTCCCACGGCTATGGGGAACGAGAAGAGGCCAGCCGCACACACTGGAGACCAGTGGACCCTGGGAGTGGTGGGACCTGCCCATTCGGTCGTTGATACCACCACATGGACTAGACGGACAGACAGAAACTCATGTGCAAAAGAGCCTTCCCTTCCTTCTCCTAAATCCTGGTTGAAATGATTCATGGAATTAATTTCAATGTATATATCCCAAGGCTCTACTTTATAGAATGCCTGCTTGCATTCCATTGGAGTGCTCGACGAATAGAATACATAAAGGTAGAATTCATTCAGCCTTTCCTAAAGAAATCATGGTTAAGAGTTCTTGAAATAATGACAGCCACAGTCTTTTGGAAGGATGTCTCTGATCTCAACTTTCGCCAACAAGAATCTCTGTCTTCATTCCCTGGTCCAGGATTGGTGCTGAATTTTTCATAAGCCTTCTGAAGTCCTGTTTTTTAATTTATCTGGTGATTAATAAAACAAAATGTTCTATGATAAACTATTTTTTATGGTAATAACTGTTTAAAGTGAAATTAAGAACATTTTTTTAATGTGCTAAACCTACACCTTCTCAGTATTTTTAACAATATGACCAGTAAACAGCAGAGTCGAACAGTGGTGGAATAGGACTGGTCTGGGCCAGCACAGTATTCTAGTTACTATGACCCAAAAAGCCTGCCCTTTATGGCACTCAGTTATGTTTGACTCTCTGTGGCTCTATGGATTATAGCCTGCCAGGCTACCCTGTCCTTCGAATTTTCCAGGCAGGAACACGGGGGTGGGTTGCCATTTCCTCCTCCAGGGGATCTTCCTGAGCCAGGAATCGAACCTGAATTTCTTATGCCTCCTGCATTGGCAGGCAGGTCCTTTACCACTGGTGCCCCCTGGGAATCCCCAAAAAGCTTACCTTTTAAGGTTTATTAGAATAATGCCTAATAACACGAGCACTGTCGCTGCTATAGAGATTATGTATCTGATTTGGAATGATTCCATCCTCAGGGATTTAATCATTTAATATGCTAGCTCTCTTCAAATTAATCTTTCACACCAGAGAACACACTTTGGTTATTTATGATACTTGAAGGTGATTTTTTTTTTTTTTGATGGCTGAGGTAGATTGTAAATGTCTGTGGCAAATTCCATTAACACAACTCCATTATAGAAATATGGCAATTAATATGACAAAAGTATGTTCATAGTGCCTTCCACACTAGAAAGGCATGGAGAAGGCATGCCTGTCACTGAGAAGTCAGTACCCAGCAGTTAAAGTTTTTTAATATTTTTTGATGTATAGTTGATTTACAGTGTTTTCAAGTGTACAACAAAGTGATTCAGTTATATTCTTTTTCAGATTCTTTTCCACTATAGGTTAAGATATTTGAATGTATTTCCCTGTGCTGTACAGTAAATCCTTATGTTTATCTTATATATAGTGCTATGTCCATTACTCTCAAATTCCTAGTGGAACCCTCCCCACTTTCTCCTTTAGTAACCCTAAGTGTGTTTCCTATGCCTGTGAGTCCACTTCTGCTTTGTAAATAAGTTCATCTGTATCATTTCTTTAAATTCTACGTATAGGTGATACGTGATATTTGTCTTTGGCTTATTTCACAGAGTATGATAATCTCTAGATTCATCCATATTGCTACAAATGGCATCATTTCATTCTTTTTATGACCCAGTAGTATTCTATTGTGTGTATGTATACACACACACACACGTCTTTTTTATCTGTTCATCTGTTGCTGGGCGTTCAGCTTGCTTCCCTGTCTTGTTTGCTATGAATAGTGCTGCTGTGAACACTGGGGTGCATGGATCTTTTCCAGTTAGTTTTTATCTTTTCCGGATGTATGCCCTGGAGTAGGATTGCTAGATCACATGGTATCTCTGTTTTTAAGGAACCTCCACGCTGTTCTCCACAGTGACTGCACCGATCTACTTGCTCCTTCTCCACTGTTCTTTCTTTATACCCAAGTTTCTGAACTGTATCTGGAAACTTCCTCGTAACATTTTCCTATAAGCATGGAACTACTAGAAAATAATCCCCTCAGTTTTTGTGTGTCTGAGAAGATCTTTATTTCTCCTTTATTTATCTTTATTTATACTTCTTGGTGTTCCCTAAGCTCCCTGGGTCTATGGTCTGATGTCAACATTAATTTGGGAAAATCCTAGGTCATCATTTTAAAAAATATTTCTTCTGTTCTTTTCTTTTTTTCTTCTTCTAATATTCCTGCTATGCATATGTTATACCATTTGTAGCTGTCTTGTAGTTTTTAGATATTTTATTCTGTGTTTTCTGGGTTTTTTCACTCTTTGCTTTTTCAGTTTTGGAGGTTTCTCGTACAGTATCCTCAAATTCAGAGCTTATTTCCTCAGTCTTATTCAGTCTACTAATAAACCCATCAGAGGCATTCATCATTTCCATTACAATGGAGTTTTTATATCTAGCATTTCTTTTTTACTTTTTCTTAAAATTTCCATCACTTTGCTTGCATTGCTCTTCTGTTCTTACATGGTGTCTACCTTATCCATTAGAGCCTTTAGCATCCTAATCATTGTTGCTGTTGTTGTTCAGTTGCTAAGAGTCATGTCCAACTCTTTGCAACCCCATGGACTGTAGCACACTAGGCTTCCCTGTCCTTTGCTGTCTCCTGAAGTTTGCTCAGATTTATGCCCACTGAATCAGTGATGCCATCCAACCGTCTCAATCATAGTTGTTGTAAGTTCCCAGTCTGTTAATTCCAACATGCCAGTCATAAATGGGTCTGGTTCTGATGCTTGCTGTGTTCTTCAAACTGTTTTTTTTTACCTTTTATTATACCTTGTAATTTTGTCTTAGTAGACAGACATGATGTACTGGGTTAAAGGAACTGCTGGAAAAATAGGCCTTTATTATTGTGATGGTAAAGTGTGGATGGAGGGGAGACATGTGGTGCAGCTGTGAGTAGGTCTTAGTCTTACAGAGCCTGTGCCTCTGAACTGTGAGCTTCACGGCTGCTTTTTAGTGCCCCACCCACCCACCAGACTATTAGAATGACCACAGTGCACAGTTGGTATTTGCCTTTGCCCAGGTCAGTTACGCTCTTATAAACCTTAGGCAGGTTAAGCTCTGATTACATTCTTTCTCTTGTGCTTAGACCTTATTAAGAAGAAGGTAATGCCTTGGTGTATTTCAAAATGTTTTTAACCCTTCCCCCGCTGGAAGCATGAAGAGGTTTTTCTGTGATAGTCACTGTGAGAACCTAGTTGACCTCCAGGAGCTAAAACTCACAAAAGTGTGGTTCCCTTCCCCATGCCCCACCCCACCCGTGTCTGAGTCCCCCTGGAGTTTTAGCGCCCAGCTTTGTCCACACTGAGCTTTAGCAGTTTGTCGGTTACAGTTCAGTTTCCCCTACCCCAGCCCTGGTTCCCACAGAGGTTTTTGCTTATAGATCTCTGTTCCATTAAGTTGTGACTCTTTGTCTTTCTCTCTGTTTTAAGGGCAGTGGTTTGCCCTGTGACTTCACTTGTCCTTTGGATCTAAGAGTTCTTGATTTTTCACTTTGTTCAACTTTCACTTGAGTAAACAAGGACAGAGGGCAACTTCCAGACTTCTATGCCAGATCAGAGACCAGAAGTCCTCCAATTCTTCCAGTTAAAGAGATTATATCAGGCTCTAAAGTGGTGATTCAAAAGAATCAGTTGAATGTTTATATAACATGAGCGTTTCTTACCTGAATTTTGATAAACCCTTCAGTGGCAGGTGGTGTGGGTTAGTGTCTTAGGCTTAATATTTATTGTGACAAGCATAGCCTATAGACTGGCATTTGAAAATAAGTCAGACTCTCTCTCCTCTGGGTCTTAACCTAGAACATTTTTCTGTCCAGCCCTTTCACCACTCATCCCCATCCCCAGCTTGGCCTCAGCTGAATGTCTTTTCCTTCAAGAAGCATGGTTGATCACCACCCACCTCTACTGTCCTCTTATATGGTCACATCATACTCTACTCTGATTTTGTGATTCCCATTACCTTTGTCATTTTTCATTCACTATGTCTCCCCCATTAGACTGTTCACCATTGAAGGGCAGGAACCGCTTCTAAGATCACTGCTGTATCCACTGCATCTTGCAACCTATGTTATTAAATGAATGAATGACAACAGGTTCATACAAAAATATACCTTCTCAGGTGGCTACCACAGTGATTTTCATTATTAGTAACTGTGTCCTGATAGTTCTATGTTGTAATTTTATTATTCATTTTCTTCTAAAAATTCTTGAGAACTTTAATTATAATTTATTTACTGTTCTAAATTGGTGCCTTGACCATTGGTAAACAGCTGTTGCTATTCATGTACTTATTCCTCATGTTGTATGTTTTGACATAGCAAAGGCCACTGAGGCAGTGTTCTTTTAATTTTTATTATGTCGTTGTTGACAACTTTGAAAATGGAAAATACAATTGAGTAACATTGCCACCTAACCAAGACTGTTAAAACATTATTTTATACTACTGTAAGCTTTTCAGTAACAGAATGTTGGAACTTAAAATGTTTAGATGCAACAAAACAATTCAATAGTGTTGTTTTAGATGACTTGGATTCTTTCTTTCTGGCACACAAGGCAGTTGGCTCCATTGCTGCAAAAGTTTTTACTCCTGGCAGATAACAGTAATGAGAAGCCCAGAAATGCTCCCAGTGGGAACTGAGAACTAACATCAGAGTAACTCTCTGCAGCATTGCTTATGACTGAATTATCAAGGTCACTGATTTATTTTTCCTACTAATTGCTGCTGACGATTATCTGGTGAAATGATAAGCATTTAGTCTAAGCCTGAATTTTTTGGAGCTGACAATATCTCAGCCCCTGCTGTCATGGTGAATACGTGTTAGCATTTCTCATTGTCCAGAGGAAACTAAGCTATTTGCAGATCAAATGCATTAGATGATTATCTATTGAGCACCTACTTATACGTTGTACATTGGATTGTACCCTGGACATACAGAGACAAATAAAATAGCAACTTCCTGCCTCCTGGAGAGCTTTGAATCAAACAAGAAAAACAAGAATTAACTGTTGTTATACTGAGCACCTCTCTCCCCCACCCTGCCTGCCCACGCTGCCTGCCGTGGGGATTTTGATGACTAACTTCTGCCAATTTGGTACTGTTTATACATAACATGTGTCTGCAGCTTGGAATAGTTTGGAAATTTGTGTTTTAATTGTTTATAATTTAGGTGGAAGGGAAAAAAACCTTAATATTATTGTGATTAAATTATTACTACCATAAATGTATTTAAGTGCATACAATATCATGGAAAGACTAGTTTAAGCACAGAAATGGTACACTTCTATTTAGACTCATAAAATGGCTAAAAATAACATTCACAAAAAACTTATCTCTAAAATACAGTGCTGTTTGCATCAACCATGTAATTACTTTGCTCAGTGACAGCAAAGAAATTAACACATCTCATATAATTTGATTGAGATGACTTGGGCAATTAGAAATGGTAATGTTTAATAATTAATTTTAATTGAGAGATGTTTATATCCAGAATGCTGGAATAACTTTTAAGAAGAATATGATACAGACTTAGAGAAAAACATGCATAAAATGACACGTTCCATAAGATTTATAGGCTCACAGTTACTTGGAATAGAATGGGAGTTAATGCTATGTCTTTTTCCCATTCTGCCAGCCAGAGAAGACCTCTTATTTAGAGGGCAGGGCTCCCTCCACTGTCTTAAATCAAGGCTCTGCTGTCTGACAAACTGCCCTCCATGATTTTCACAGGATATTTATAACATGGGGAAGTACTCAAAAAAGGAACATGTTTAATGAAGAGCTTTGCATATTACAGTGCTGTACATCATATGGTTCAATTTAGATTCTCTGAAATTTATCAGAGTTAGAATGAAATTATCAAAAGGGGGAAAGTCACATGGCATTGGTACAAACAAGATGTGCCTATTTGAATTTATGTTTGCTAATGAAATTCAGCCATGAGCCCCACTTTGATTTTAAGAGTCTCAGACCACCATTCAGTTTTATTCATTATAATTAAATCTCTTGCCCACACGCAGACACAAGGGTAGCAAGAAAAGGGGGCATATTTTATCTTTTAAAGAGCTATTACATAGCTTTGATATGAAGCTCCAGGGGTTCAAAGATTTATAGTATTAAAGCGAAACAAGATGCCTCTCAGGGCACGGTCACCTCCTTCAGCAAATGGAGGAACTGGGAGGGGGCTTGGACTCTGAATCCAGTGACCCCACAGAGGGCAGGGCTGAATTGGGGCTGATGGGGGCCGTGGAATTTGAAACAAACTGATGTAGACTCCGATGTTGCTGCCAGAAGAGATAGAAAAAGGTAGATAAAAACACAGTTGGTCTTGACAGTAACTTGGGAGTGAGGTGGGCTAATTAATGTAGCTGTCTTGTGAAACAGCATTTTTAGACATGAAATTAACATTTTTATACATGAAATTCAGAGACATACATACCCTCATCCCCCACTCAACTGAATAGTCCAATAAATGGAACACTTAGGTTAACTTCATTAGTAGACTAGGGAAAGCCTGTGGGCTTCCCTGGTAGTTGAGTAATAAAGAATCCACCTGTAATGCAGGAGCCTCAGGAGACACAGGTTCGATCCCTGGGTGGGGAAGATCCCCTGGAGGAGGAAATGGCAACCCACTCCAGTATCCTTGCCTGGAGAATCCCATGGACAGAGGAGCCCAATCATAGAGAGTCAGACACTACTGAAACAACTTAGCAGGCATGCGGGGAAAGCCTGTTGCTTTCAGTTCACCCCACTGCCTCCCCCACCACATCCTCCAGCAAAGCCAAGCCAGTAGTCATAGAACCTCTGCCCTCGGTACCCTCTGCATCCCCATGGAGCAGAAGAGAGCTCTTGAGAAACCACCAGGCCCTCGGTAACCAGGGTGGCTCCTGTGGCCCGCAAATCATCCAAAATGCAGAGTCTACCCTACATTTAGTTAATTGGGAGTTAACAGTAGTTTGGGAAAGGGTGAATGTAGGCTCCAAATCTTTTTATTGTCCTTTCTCTCCTGGATTTAGCCCAAATTGGCCAACTCCAAACCGACCCAGGCAGGCCACATTGTATGCTTGACCCTAAATCAGACACTGAGCACAGACTTATTAGAAAGACTTGAGCGCAAATAAATGGTGCGTCATTCCCGTGAAGCTTCTAAAGGTGTGTGCTTTTGCCACAGAACTTTTCAGCCAGGTTGATCTTAATTACTTTGAGAGTTCGTCTCTTTTTCAAAACTAGTACTGGGGCACTCGGGGATATTAAGTGATTTTCCAAGGGAGAGCTAATCAGATAGCCGAAGAGGCAGGCATAGAACTAAAAGCTCATCATGGCGTGTATTGTTCTAACTACTCAGCTGTCCTGTTTTGGACAATGAAGTCCTTCCCTCCCTCCAGCCCCTTCACTTTTGTTCTGTTCCCAAGGATTCTTTATCTGGAAAAACAATTTTTCCCCTGACATCTGTTTTCCCCGTTAAGGTCAGAAAAGCTGAACATACAGCTTTGGGCAGAATGAGAACCATCCTAGGTTGTCTGCCCCGTGACCACAGATCTGTGTGTCTCTCTCTGGGCAGTAGTTTTTTCATCTGTTAGATTAGGAACTGGACTAGAGGAGTTCTCAAAGACACTTTGCAATTCCAAAGTTTTATTGTTCCTTGATTTTAGATGTAAGCAAAAGATTTGTTCAACGTGGTTTAGTAGGCTTAGTTTCCAAATCCCTCTGCCATTATGGAATTAAACGTGGTGTGGCGGGCTGCAGGGCTGCGCTCCCTCACAGCAGCATCCCGGCTCCTGGGAGGGAGAAGAACAATGACTGGTCTGCACGTGGCCCACAGTCAGAAGTGAGAGGGCCGCAGGTAGTCTGTCTGCTATCTTCATAAAAGGCACGTCTGAAAACCGGAATTTTAAAAACATTTTATTTTGTATTGCGGTATAATTGATTAACAAACAAGGTTGTGATAGTTTCAGGTGAACAGTGAAGGGACTCAGCCATATGTATATTTGATCCATTCTCCTCCAAACTCCCCTCCCGTCCAGGCTGCCGCATAACACTGAGCAGAGTTCCCTGTGCTATACAGTAGGTCCGTGTTGGTTATCCGTTTTAAATGTAGCAGTTGAAAACCTTAGTTTCTATTTCTTCTACATTAAATGCTAAGATTAGGATTCCCATTATGAAATACTATCTAATGTGTAATCGTGACAGACTGAAAGAGTTCTGTATTTGTTGACAAAAGCACTTTGGAGTCCTGTTCATGGCGCGCTCACCTACTCCACTGTCGTTCTCAGCCCTCGTTGTGCATCCAGGTCAAAGTGAAGAATTTTTTTCAAAATGCATTTATTTACTTGGTTGCCTCAGGTCTTAGTTGCGGCATGTGGGATCTTTTGTTGTGGTATACAGGCTCCGTAGCTGGGGCCTGTGGCCTTGGTTGCACCAGGGCGTGTGGGATCTTTGTTCCTCCACCAGGGATTGAACCCACGCCCCCTGCATCGCTAGGTGGATTCTTAACCACTGGACCACCAGGAAAGTCCCTGGATTGCTTTTAAAACATTCCAAACCCTAACTCCACTCAGACCAATAGACTTTAAAGAAGTGAAGCCAGAGTATCTGGTATTTTTGTAAAGCTCCCCCAAGTTATTTGGATGTACAGTGTTTTATTATTATTATTATTATTATTATTATTATATACTAACCTTTAAATTAGTCTGGAAAATAAGCACTAGTTGAGAGTGCCTCCAAACTGAAGACGATTTAGATTCAGGTCCCATCTCTGCACTCCAAGGATTGTGCCAAGCTAATCTAGTTTAAATCTTTGAAGTACAGTTTTAATTTAAGTGACCTTTAGCAAGACTTGAGTTTGTTAGGACTAGAAGAATAGATATGTCTACAGTAATCTAGATGGAATAAATTAAGCTAGATTTGGAGGGGAGGAGTTGTTTTCTTTTGTTTAGTATAAGATAATGGTATAATGAAAAGAATACAGGTCTTGGATTTTGAATCCTAGTCATATCACTTTAAAAAGGAGAATAATAAGACCTTTCTTTTTAATAGTTGTGGTAATGCTAAATTAGACATGGACATGAAATTATTGAATACTTCGTAAGCCAATTTTTAAAAGTACAGTATTTTTTTTAATATTTGCCCACCCCCACTTTAAGAAATATACAAATCTCATGCCTTGTATCTGAAATTAAATATTGTGATTAAAAGTAGACGAGCAAGCACAAAGCCTGCCTTATTTATTTTCCCCACTCTTGAGAATGACCCCTCAATGCATTTTCCTTGTGGTGGTTAAACCGTAAACATTCAGCTGGAAGCTCTAGTGGCTGCAGGACTGTGTCACTCATCTTCGAGTCCTCCGTACCACATAGTGGCTTACACAGAGTTGGAACTCAGTAAAGAGTTGCTGAAATCAGATTCTGCAAGTTTATAAGAATTCAGATAATAGAACAAAAATCTTCTGTCTTAGACCTTTGAGAAATGAAGTATGTAAAAGTGAATTTGAGGCCTGCTATAATGAGATTTCTTCCCCATTTTTTTCCAGCTTTATTGAGGGGTAATTGAAACATATAAGGTTATATAACATATCAGGCTAGGTTTATTTAAAATCTTCCTGTTGTCTTAATGTAGGCATTTATCGCTATAAACTTGCCTCTTAGAAGTTCTTCTGCTGCAGCCCACAAGTTTTGGTATGTTGTAGGGTTTTTGTTGTTGTTGTTTCTCTTGAAATTTTTATATTTCCCTTTTGACTTTTTTGTTGACCCATTGTTTATCCATGCAGGTGGGTTTTTTTAATTTCTACATATTTGTGAATTTTCGAGCTTTCCTCCTATCATTGATTTCTAGTTTCATTGTGTTTGGGAAATATGCTTGATAGGATTTCAGTGTTCTTAAGTTTGTTAAACCTTGTTTTGTGACTAACATATGAGAGCTGACTATATTGTTTCACTTAAATGATATCCACTAATTTACGTAGACTTTTATCACCCTTTTTTCATTCTTATTTCTTTTCTCCTCTTAATGGATATCAAAAAATGTCTCTTCAAGTTGGCACATTCTTTCTTCTGTTTGATTGAGTCTGTTTTTGAAGCTCTCTCTTGCATTTTTCACCCTTCAGCTCCAGAATCTTCGTCTCACTCTTTATGATTTCTGTCTCATTACTGAACTTCTCATTTTGCTCACGCATTATTTTCTTGAGTTCACTAACTCAGACAAGTCAGTCTGTCAGCTTTCTGACAGATAAATCTTACTGTGCTTTCTTAAGATAATCATTTTGAGTTCTTTTCCAAGTAACTCACAGATGCCTGTTTCTTTGGTCTTAGTCACAGGAAAAGTACTGAGCTCCTTTGGTGGTGGTACGGTTCCTTGCTTTTTCCAGTTTCTAGTAGCTTTGCATTGATGTTTGCGCATTTGAGGGGGCAGTCATCTCTTTCTGCCTTTTCAGACTGACTCTGGAAGAGAAGGATTTTCACCTGAAAGTGTCTGTGAGATCTCTGGCTGGATGGAATTCAGCAGCTCTGATGCTGGGGAAAGCACAGTGGCATAGTCTCCAGGCAGCTCCATCAGCAGCTGAGGTCAGCTTTGGCAAAGACTGCAGGGCTCTTCAGTGGCCCAGACCACAGAGGTCCTGCCAGTGGCAGTGGAATCTACAGCTGTTGGGGTCCTCAATGACAGAGGCTGCTGGGGGTCTTCTTTTTTTGCCTGTGGGAGGAATTTCTAGCCAAAGGGATCCTTCTTGGCACCAGATTTAGCACACTGGCACTCAGTGGCAGTGGAGCCGGGGTTTTGGCATCAGGCACACGGGGCAGTTCCTTGGTCCTGGTGCCCCAGTGCCGTTGCAGTGATGCTAGTACCAGTGCCTGAGGGTAGGCATGTGCACATCTTCCGCGGAGCCAGGGTCTGAGTCCTTGGGACTCACCACAGCGATTCGTGGCCCCAGGATGGGGAGATACAGTAGTGGCACAAACTGTGGGGTGGCAGCAATGGCACACCCTGTGGATGGTGGGTCCCAGTCCTGCCTCTGGCTCCAGGGCACAGGGTACGGAGCAGCCGCAGCTTAGCCTCAGCAATGCCAGGTCAAAGCCATGACTCAGGACCCAAAGGGTAGAACGCAGAGCTGTATCAGTGTAGCCCAGTGATGGCAAGCAATGCCATGACTTAGGACCCAGGAGCGGAACAGAAAGCAGCATCTGGGCCCCGCTGATAGTAGCTGCAGAACCCTGGAGGCAGGGTACAGAGAGCAGCAGTAGCTTCACTCCCATCAACAGTGAGATGCTATGGCATCATGGTCCCAGAGAGTGAGGCACAGGGGAGCAAGTCTCACCACAGAGACAGCTCCAGCCCCAATAAGGAAACACAGCAGTGGGGACTCCATGCAGCTCAATGACTGGGTTCTTTGTTGGTAAAGACTGTGGGGGTGCTTGGTAGCAAACACTGCAAACGTCCACAGCATTGGGGAAGGGAAGTTTGCAGGGAATCTCCTGCTTTCCTTGTCCTCTGGGATGATATCCCTCCAAGGTGGGTCACTCTTTGTACTGAGCTCCTCTGGACTGGGATGGGTGAATAATGCAAATAAAATGCTTCCTACACTTTTCTGTATAGTCATACTTTTTTTGTTGTAATTCAGAGCTATTTTTTGACTGTTTGTAGTTGTTTATTGTTTTGTTGGGGAGACAAGCTTTGGGACCTCCTAGTTTGCCGTCTTGCTGATGCTTGTCCCTACAATGAAATACTTGTTTTATTTTACTTTAAAAAGCAGAATAAATCAGGAAGTGTAGTAGTGAGAATAAAGTGTAGGTCTGAACTGAAGGGGATAGTTTTATCTGTAATTAAAGTCTTACTAATCAGACTACTGGCACAAACAACACAGATACACACACTTATATTCAACTTGGAACTGCAGGGTATGCTTTGTAGCATATTTATCTTCTTTTTGTTTAAGATATTTATTAACCTTTTCCTTTTTAATGTTAATTTGTATTCCTTAAAATGTGCAATTATGATGAACCATATAAGCAAAAGTAAACCAGTTTGGGATTTAAATGCTTTCCCTAGTTTGTTCATTGCCCCTGCGCACACAGACTTTTTAAATTCCTATATTAAAGGTACACACTTATGAGTTAATACCCCACCAGTGTCCAGTGCAGCAGGTAGAATCTATGTCTGCTTATCCAGGTAGATTGAGCTTCCAGTAACAGCTCATAATTTGGAGCTGAATCAATAAAAAAGAGTGTCAAAAATGGGGGACTAATGTGATACCCAATTTTAGGAAAAAAGACTTAAGAACTACAATTGGTCCTTAAAAAAAATTAAAATACATATAATATATATATATATGTGGAAGTGTTAAACCGCTCCATCGTGTCCAGCTCTTTGTGTCCCCATGGACTGTAGCCTGCCAGGCTCCTGTCCATGGAATTCTCCAGGCAAGAATACTGGAGGGGGTTGCTATTCCCTTCTGCAGGGGATCTTCCTGGATTGAACCCGGGGTCTCCTGCATTGCCAGCAGACCCCATCTGAGCCACCAAGGAGGCCACATACATACACACACACACATATATGTATACATATATTCTTTGCTGGTACTTTGAGAGATACTAAAATACCTGAACTTTTCAATACATTTACATGGAAGTAAATAATAGTTGAGAACAGAACTCTAAAATCAGAAATGAAGCTTAAGTGGTATATAGCAAGTCAGAGCTGGTTTGAGGAGAGGGAGTCTGTGTTATTAGTTAATTTATACTTTTCAGTAGTTGGGGAGGTCCTGGCTTTTTCTGCTCAAGGTCTGGGTTTTACGAAGAGTGTCTGTGAATTGTTCACAATATCTAACGATAGAGAGTGAGTGGGACGCAGAGTGTTTCATGAGAACGCGGCCTCTGGAAGGCCCTCACACCAAGCAATGTTTAAATTTAGTTTCAGCATTCGCAGCACAAATAGAGAGAAATTCACAGTTGACACAAAGATGAGTTGTCTCCATCCATCTTCCTTTCAAGTTGCTTACTCTGGAAGGGATGCCAAATTTGGGACATTCCCATAATTGCCCTACACAGACAGACAACATACATCCTTTATACATCAAAAGGAAAAAGCAGTGACTCAGGGTGGAGGACCCTAGGGGATTGGTTTGCTGAAATTGCTCTTCACTAATTACACATGCCTGTTTGTTCCTTCTTTATTTTAGAATTAGAATAGGAAGAACTTATTCCAGAAATCCAGGTCAGCTCTAAACTTTGGTTTTCTTATTAAACTTGAGGGCCTCTGTTATTCAGTAAGCCTGTCATCTTTTAGTTGTTTGCAAACAGCATTAATCAACTCACCTATGAAGGTGAAAAGAGACCTTTTCAACACTGGAGTAAACCATTTCATATCACCCACCCTGGAAAGATTAAACTTGGTAATTTCTCAGGTGGGCTCAGCCAAAACTTGGTCTTCTCCTGAGCCAAGATTACTTTTTCAAGCAAGGCTCACCTCAACCATTTATGTTGACGAGGAATCCAGCTTTACTCCCAGGTCTGTTTATCTCCATGTAAACCATCCCTGGGCTTTAAATATTATGTTATGTTGAAGGTTGTCACAGTGGTTGTAAAACGTGAAATATCAAGGGTAAGAAGCAGAAAGTATTACTTTGGTGTGAGCCTCTCGAAGGCGGCCGTGGTGGAAGGGGCTATTTCAGGGCCTGAGGCTCCCCTGCCTGTGGTTGTGGGAAGACACCCTATCCGTTCCTGCAAGTTATTTGTGGCTCTCCAAGGAGCTCATTTTCCACTGTTCTCCCGTGCATGGTCTTAGGAGCTCGAGTTAGAATTTTCTAGCCTTTGTTTGCACGTGTGCTTCAGTCCAAAAGCGCCCTATGACGCAGAGAGCCCGGTGGTAAGATGGAGCTCACAGAGCGAGCCCCAAAGAAGGGTTCTATGGGATCTGTTTTCTCATCCTTGATACGCTGATCCAGAGTGAACTGTGTAACAGCCCACTAATGAAATTTCAACCAGGGCTTCCAAGCCTGACAACCATAGTAAATCCTGTATAAGCAGGAGATTTGGAGGGAAGGTTTTGAAGCTAATTGAATTTTATGATTAAGAGAAAGTTATTCAGAAAACCGTTTTTGTTTCACCTCATGTTGGTAGAAGTCTTTGTCAAAAACTTGGGTTTTACCTTTCTTTTTTTTTCTGTATAATTAAAAATAATCATTTTTTAGAATTAAACTCTTCTGCACATTCCTAACATTATCTTAATCATAAAAGCTTATTCTGTATTTCCTGTAAGATGGCTGCTGAAGGTAAATTTATTGGACTGAAAGTTTATATACTCCAGAACAACCCCAGAATTATTAGCTTAAAAGAACAAAAAATTCATGATGTTATGAGTATTTGTCTTTTTTCCATTTTTCTGAAAATAAATTATAGAAAATTTTCATCTAATTGAAGGTTACAAATTCTCTGAAGGTGGCTGGTCCAAGTTTAACTAATGAAAACTATGGTGGTGAAGAGAGGAATTTTATTCCTAAATCCTGGATTTCAGTTCTGCTTCACTGTATGTCTCATTGTGAAAGGCCCTGTATGGCCCGATTCTTCCAGTTCTGAAATACAAAATATATCTCTTGAGGTGAAATGTTGCTTTCTTTATGGAGTATATTATATTATTATGCTGTGTTCCTTTCTTTACTGGAATATATTATATTATTACAATTACAAAAATTATTACATGTTTCTTTTATGGGTATATTTTTATCCCATCATGAGTATCTATCTATATATATATATGCATAATAAAATTATGTAAGATTCAAATTTTCTATAATGCCTATAATGTACAGAACTCCTTAGCGCACCATATTGGGTAAGGGGTCCTCTATTACTATCTGTTCCCATAGCTTTTTACTGAGACTATAAATTAGGCCTGGGAAGGATATAATGAGTCAGTAATTTATAGACTATTAAGATACTTAGTTAGAAGTGATTCTTGGGCATGTCCAATAGAGAACACATGTTTCTAAAGGACAAACAGATTCAACACAACATGTCTTTGGCCTAACCAAGCCCAATCAATTAACAAAATGGGATGTCTTATTTTACATTTCTCCCACTCCCCCGAAATAGAATCACTAACCACTTGTTAACCACACTGACTTTTTAACAGAGCAGTTGCTAATGCTTGGCCACCAGCAGTGTTCAGATGAAGCACCCTACTAGATTGTAGCCAGCCAAGCCCCAAAACAGGAAGAAATTGCTGCCTGCTCTTTTGCCCCCTTTCCTGGTTTGACTTGATGTGATAATTCACTGCAGATTTCTTCTTCTTTGACAGAGTGCCTACCGCAGGAATGGGATGGCTTTTCTGGCCTGCTGATGTGACTGCGACTGTGGCAACAGGAAAGGCAATGTTATATTAAGGTGATTTCTGTTCCCCTCCTTGGGCAAAATAAAATACAAGTTTACCCTCTCCACAGCCTTGGGAGTGGGTTGGTTTGTTGTGACTATCAACTGACTGACTCCAGCCCTTCTCCAACCCCCTCAACGCTTAGTCTTGTTTACTGGATGGGCCATTTAGCCAATTAATGGCAGGATGTTCAGGGTGGTGTGTAGGTGGACAAGAATGCTATTTTGCAATTTGAATTTGGAATAGAGCTGCTCTCAGCTCACATAACTTAAAAGCAGGGTCTTTTTTTTTTTTCTCAGTGTTTAGTCTGTGTTTTATTTGATGCATTTTGTAATCCAGGTTTGGGACAAAGGAAACACAATTAAAAGGACAGTCACATTTCCCTTTGCACTGTCCCACCAACTCTACTTTCTGACATTTGGTGACTAGATCTTCATGTATTTTACAGATACTTGTCCACCTTGTGAACTCAGACTAATCAAAGACCCAATAGGCCCGATGAACTGTCTGTTCCTGTCTTTTCTTCCCTTCACCCCACGTATTGTACATCTGTCCTTCTTACGGCGTCTGCCCAGCTTTCCAAGTATCTGCCTGTGGTGTGTTTTTTCCCTCATAGAACTCTTCCCGTCTTCATTTCTCTCCTTTCCCTGTCCCTTGGATCCCCAGGCCCACCCCTCACACACACCATACCCATTGAGAAGCCAAGCAGTTAGAATCAGTGGAAGGGCAGCTGAGTGATCGGTTTTCTCACTCTCTTATTCTTCCTAGACTGAGTGTGGGCTGGGCACTTCCCTGCTCTAGCAGCTGAGTCATCCTTCTGACATCTATACTCTCTCCAACAAATGAGGAACTGTCACTCTTGGAAACAAACTCGAATATAGAAGTAATATACAGATCTTGATTCAACTTGAATTGCAAAAAAAGGAAGTTCTCTCTTTCATACTTGATGAGTTTTGCGTAATTTTACTTTTATTGTAGTTTCTACACGCACTGAGACAACCTTTGTCAAGAATTAATAAAAATAGAAATGAGAAGCATGAAGGATTTTCCTGCTATGACCAGATCACAGTGAGACCCAGCTAATGGGATTGTGCCACAATAGCTTCCCTGGTGGCTCAGACGGTAAAGCGTCTGCCTGCAATGTAGGAGAGCCGGGTTCAATTCCTGAGTCGGGAAGATCCCCCGGAGAAGGAAATGGCAATCCACTGCAGCACTCTTGCCTGGAAAATCCCGTGGATGGAGGAGCCTGATAGGCTACAGTCCGTAAGGTCGCAAAGAATCGGACACGACTGAGCGACTTCACTTTCACTTTTTCATTCACATTTGTGAACTATCATTTACCTGTTCTGTGTTAGTCCTTCTGGAAAAAATCTTCATGTCAAGAACAACAACAACAAAACACAGATATATAATATCAAAAAATTGCCAAAGGGTTTTGATGTTCCATCTGTGATTGGTGAAATGTATGATTAAACTTTTCTTTTTATCATCATTCTTATTTTTCTTGGCGTCCCTAATCACAGAAAATTATAAGCTTGCAGTAAACATCCTAACTTTTTTAAATGACAGCATTTATTGTATTTGGTTTCTGTGCCAGGCTCATAGATGTATAAAATCTTCAGGAGCTGATTTTTCACATCAAAATTCCTCCTCTCCCACATTATACATTTTAAAGTATGCACAAGGCAGAAAATATAAGGTTTAGGTTTTTTCCCCTTCATTTTATTCTACCTGATCTCCTTATAGTCCCAGAGAAGGAAGACTCAACGTACATTTCTCTCAGAAACATGACAGGTCTATGTTTTTGTTGGTCTGGCGTATGTTTGTCTATCTTGAACAGTCTGACAGGTAATTATTTATAAAATCTGGTTTTGCCCAGTAAGTCCATATAATAACCTTTCACTTTTCATCATAAGCCAATGAGCTGAATTTAGAATAAAACAAGGTCATTTATGTCTGTCCTGAACCAGCCTAGATGTCCCCGTAATTGCTCAATATTAATATTTGTAATTCTTTTTTTTCTTGTCTACACTTAGGTTCTTTTTCTGACTCTTTCCACAACGCTAAATTTGAAGTGAAATAAAATTTCCTTAAGCAGTGAGTATAGGGGGAAAAAAGATTTATAAAAGGAAAGTTTCAGAAATCGTGACTTATAATTGTTCTTTCAAGATTAAAATATTATGTGGAATCATAAAATGTCACAGTAGAAGATGGTCTTAAAGACCATTGACTACATCCACTCATTTTACAGATGGAAAATGATGGCTTGGAGAGGGAAACTGACTTTCCCAAGGTCACTCAACAGCGGCTGTGACAGACCAGAGGCCAGACTCATTGTCCCTTATTCTCAGTTTAGTCTTATACCCTCCCATTCTGGATCTGCCTTAGATGTCACCAACACATGTCAGGGTTTTATGGCATGTTCATCTTAGACAATAGCCTAGACTTATTTTGTAAAAGTGAAAGTGTTAGTCACTCAGCAGTGTCTGACTCTGCAACCCCATAAACTGTAGCCCACCAGGCTCCTCTGTCCATGGAATTTCCCAGGGAAGAATACTGGAGTGCATTGCCGTTTCCATCTCTGGGGAATCTTCCTAACTCAGGGATTAAACCTGTGATCTGTCTTTGCATCTCAGGCAGATTCTGAGTCATCAGGGAAGCCCCGAAACTCTTATTTTTTAAATGACTCTGATTATGGACATATTCTAAAGCACAAGCGTTAGATTAAAATCTTCAGATGGGCTGTGATATTAATTAACTAATGTGTTATATGTCAGTTGTACATCAGTTTTTAAAAAGAAGTCAGGCACATGAAAAGATGTTCAGCATCACTAATTATTGGAGAAATACAAATCAGAACTTCAATGAGGTATCGCCTCACACTGGTCAGAATGGCCGTCATCAAAATGTCTACAAACAATAAATGCTGGAGAGGATGTGGAGCAAAGAGAACCTTCATACACTGTTGGTGGGAATGTAAATTAGTACAGCCACTAGGGAGAACACTCTGGAGGTTCCTTAAAAAACTAAAAATAGAGCTACCCTATGAGCCATCAATCCAACTCTGGGGCCTGTATCTGAAGAAAACCATGCTTCAAAAAGGTCCTGCACCCTAGTGTTCATTGCAGCACTGTTTACAATAACCAGGACGTGGAAGCAATCTAAATGTCCATCAACAGATGAATGGATGAAGAAGATGTGGTGCGTATAGACAATGGAGTATTACTCAGCCATAAAAAAAGAACAAAATGATGCCATTTGCAGCAACATTGGATGGACCCAGGGATTATCCTGTGTGCTGCGCTTAGTTGCTCAGTTGTGTCCTGCCAGGCTCCTCTGTCCGTGGGGATTCTCCAGGAAGGAATACTGAGGTCGGCTGCCATGTCCTCCTCCAGGGGATCTTCCCAACCCAGGGATCAAACCCAGGACTCGTGCAGTGCAGGAGGATACTAAGTGAAATAAGTCACTTAGTAGACAAATATCATATGGTATCATTTATATGTGGAATTTAAAAAATCATACAAATGAATGTGTTTGCAAAACGGACTCTCAGAAAAACAAACTTATGGTTACCAAAAGGGAAAGATGGAGGGCAGTGGATAAATTAAGAGGTTGGGATTAACATATACACACTCCAGTATACAAAATAAATATAATCAGCAAGAACCTACTGTATAGCACAGGAAACTCAACTCTCTCTAATGACCTATGTGGGAAAAGAATCTGAAAAAGAATAGATATATGTATATGTATAACTAATTAACTTTGCTATATACCTGAAATTAATACAATATTGTAAATTAACTATGCTACAACATAAAATGAAAAGTTCAAGCTAAACAAAATAAAAAGTCAGGCTCAATTCTAAATCAAATGGGAATATACAAAATAGTTTCTATTTTTGTAGCTCTGTGCTTAGGAGATGAAATTTGAAAAGAAATAAATCAGGTAAGTAAATAACTTCTCTTATGAGAAATTGATGCTGCCTTATAGACATGAGGATAAAAGAAATAGAAGTATTTCTCCCTCGGATCCCTTAGAAAACTAGGAATAAAACTACCATATAACCCAGCAATCTTATTACTAGGCATATACCCCAAGGAAACCAAAATTGAAACAGGCATATGTACCCCAGTGTTCTCTGTAGCACTATTTACAATAGCCAGGACATGGAAGCAACCTAGATGTCCATCAACAGATGAATTGATAAGAAAGCTGTGGTACATATACACAATGGAATATTGCTCAGCCATGAAAGGAAACATATTTGAGTCAGGTCTAATGAGGTGGATGAACTTAGAGCCTGTTATACAAAGTGAAGTTAGTCAGAAAGAGAAAAACATATTGTATAGTAACACATATATATGGACTCTAGAAAGACCTACTGATGAACCTATATGCAGGGCAGCAATTAGGGGCTTCCCTGATGGCTCAGAGGGTAAAGCGTCTGCCTGCAATGCTGGAGACCCGGGTTTCATCCCTGGTTGGGAAGATCCCCTGGAGAAGGAAATGGCAACCCACTCCAGTATTCTTGCCTGGAAAATCCATAGACGGAGGAGCCTGGCAGACTATATAGTCCATGAGGTCACAAAAAGTCGGACACAACTGAGCGACCACTTCAATGGAATGTAAACATAGAAAACAGACTTACGGACCTGGGGGAGGGTACAGGGAGGAAGGAGAGGGTGGGACAAATGGAGAGAGTAACGTGGAAACATATACACTACTGTGCAACATAGACAGCCAATGTGAATTTGCTGTATAATTCAGGGGACTCAAACCAGAACTCTAACAACCTAGAAGAGTGGGATTGGGTGGCAGGCGGAAGGGAAGTTCAAGAGGGAGGAGATGCATGTGTACCTATGGCTGATTCATGTTGATGTATGGCAGAAACCAACACAGTATTGTGAAGCAGTTATCCCACAATTAAAAATAAATTTAAAAAACAAATATTTCTCCCTTCACCTGAATTTGGAAATGCAACTTTCTAAACATGCCATTTTGAGGATATGTCATTAACCTTCTGTCTGCACATATTGCAATAGTTGAGATTCAAAAATAATGTTCCAGTTTTAGAGGCAAGAGTTGTTATTTAAAAACCATCAGAAGCATAACTATTTTTAATGGTGTATATAATTTCTGTATTTGGGATGAATTCCTTATTTCTTACTCTATGTTCTTTGTTCCTATAAAATAATAAACAATCTACTTTTAATGCTTTTACCATGTAGAAGACAGATAAACATCACTGGTAATTCTTGGTCTGAGAGTAAACAAGTTTACTTGTCTAAAAATAATAAAATTTAATTTTATGAAAAAAAATTTATATAGTTCCCAAATCAGGCATTTCTTTCCAGTTCATATAACCCCTTATGTAAAACTGAGTCACTACAGAGAAAACAGTCCCTCATCTGCCCTCCTGGAATTTAGATAGACCCTTCCCAAGTTGCATTTAAAATTCTACCATCAACCATGTATACATCTTATAAAATATTTTACAGTTTCCTGTATGCTCTGGCTGAACATTTCATAGTACATAAACACTTCTGCAAATAATATAAGGGCATCAAGTTGAATATGTCATAGCAGTGGCGGCCACATTAAGCTGATTCTTCATCAATTTATTTTCTTATTTTTATCTTCTTGTTTGAAAGACAAGATGAAACTCTGTGCTCTTATTGTATAGTTGGTGGGGGATGGGGAACAAGGGCAGACAGGGGACTCTAGCAGTTTCAGTGGAGTCGTGTTCATTAAAGGAAAGGCTTTCTGCAGAGGGCGTCAAGCCAAGCTTAAACAACAAATCTCTGCCTGCAGGAATTGGATGTAAATGTGATGGTTAAATAAGGGCCAGATGGTTTTAAAAGCTCAAATATTAAAAAGTCATATCTCTTAAAGTAAGTTTCTAGTGTCAGGACTAGGATAGTGATACCATAGCACTTAAGAAAAAAAAAAGAAAGAGACTTACATTTTTTTTCTGGAAGAAAATATCAAATATTCAGGCTGTCGTAAGTCATGAGAGTTTTGGCAATTGAAGCATATTTTAAAACAATCAATTCCTACAAAGTCATGAGAAACCCAGATACAATATTTCATTGTTGGAAACCACTGTAACTCTGTATAGGGTATTATATTCATGTTCTCTTTTCTGCTCATCACCACCCAATCTTCACTGTTCCTTTTTTTTTTTTTTTCCCCAAAGAGTATAAAACTAGAAAAAGATACAGGAAAAATCAAGAAGCAAGATGTTTACTTATATAACTGTTTAACAGTTAACTTGCTATCAAAAATAATTTATTGTATCAGCATTTTAATAGTGTTTCACATAATAATCATCGTTTCACATAATAATCGTAGGACACCATGTGCCACCCTGTATCCTAAGCACTTTATGTGATTATCTGATTAAATCCTCACAACCCCACTATGAGAGATGCATTGTCATTCTCTGTGTTGCCCGTAGAAAGCAAATTTAAGAACTGAAGGTTTGAACTTGCCTGGTGGTCCCGTGGTTAAGAGCCTGCCTGCCAGTGCAGGAGTCCCAGATTTGAACCCTGGTCCGGGGAGATTCCACATGCTAAACCCATGTGTCACAACGACTGAGCCCATGCTCTGCAACATGAGAAGCCCACACGCACCACTAGAGAAGGCCCACACATAGCAACAAATACCCAGTGCCACCAAAAGTAAATAATTTTAAAAAAAGGATGGTTCAGTGCCTTATGCAGAAGTGCCCAGGATGGAGCTAGCTTTAGTACCCAACACTCTGACCCCAAAGCTCATGGCCTAAACTAGTGTTATACCACATGTATTATACTAAAGATTTCTGATAACAGAATTGCCCTGAACTTAGAAGTATTTTCAATACCAAAAAACTTGATTACAAGAAAATTCTATTTTAACTTAACATTCCTTCCCTGAGGCCAAGTATTATGTATATAATAGAATATCATATAATGTATAACAGACTATAATTATATAGAATGATGCCAAGTCCTCTGTGATGTCTTGAACCTTAAGATAAATACATAGGATCAATACACATACTAAGAATCCCTGTACAAATTATGAGGAAAACTTCCCAAAGATCCGTGTATACAAAGCCTCTCCTTTGTGGAACCAGATTTCTCTAGAAGACTCTCATTACACGGGCTACTATTTTATGCTTTCGTACAAGCTATTTCATGTTCTAAAACAATCCCCATCATGTTTACATGTGTTTGCAGTGGCCGATCCAGAAGTACATGCAGCAACCCCTTGTAACTTTATACAAATGCCCCTTTTAGGTTATTTGCCTGTTAATTGTGATACAGTCTTGTTTCTCCCAGCCCAGGATGTGTAATTTTGTGCGTGGGATAGTGGTGGACAGAGATAAGGAAGGAAGTGGAAAAAAAGTTGCTGAACACAATTTGCATTAGAAATGATGGTTTTCCTCTCTCATTAGCAGCTTCTTTAATTCAGCCCTAGGTCTGTTTTGCCTCAGAACAAGTCACTTTCAAATTTCTATTTGTTAAGCTGTCCTCTAGCAGTGCAGCAGCCTGTGGTACTAGGTACCCGCAGGCTTCTTTTGCAAACGCCTTGATTTACTTCTGCCAACCACTTTACTTGGGAGAAGTTAGTTCACCTGCCAGTACATTGGCCTCTTCCCATCACTCCTTCCAGACTGTATGTGCCAATCCGTTGAGCAGTGCTTAAGCAGCAGTGACTCCTGCAGGTTGGCTGGCCACACTTCCATAAGTTTGGCCTGGAAAGAGACAGTGAGCCCAGATGGTGCTGGAAGTTGGGACTTACGTGGCAGCCTCAGCAAGATCAGCATGGTGTCAGCTTTCCACTGTCCTGGGACTTTCCTGGCAGTCCAGTGGTTACGACTCCGTGCTCCCAATGCAGGGGGCTCAGGTACAATCCCTGGTCAGGGAACTGGATCCCATGTGCCACAGCTAAGACCTGGCACAGTGAAAAAACCAAACAAGACTTTCCATGGTCCTAATCCCACAGGAAGATACCAGATCTAGGGGCCAGATGACAGAAAATAAGAGTGGTGGGTCACCGAGTCATGGAATGCCAACTCTAATTAAACCACCAGGCAGTTTTCCAGCTTTTATCCATACCCAAAAGGAGGTCAAGGTGGAAAATCTCATGTGTCTCCAGAACCAGGGAGGCAGATGATTCCTTGTGGCAGCCCCTCCCTAGACTGGCTATCTTGTCATGTCCCTGGGACATGTGAGGCCGAGTGAGGTAGAACCTTGCCACATGGCCCATGTGGAAACATGAAAGGTCTTAGGGTGCCTTCCGCTGAAATATGCAGTCACGTGTCTGTGAACCGTATGGAAAATCCGTCTGCCTCTTCCTGGATTTGCAAGATGGCCTCCTTCCCCAACTCCTTCCCATAAAACTTCCTGCCTGCCTTAGGGCACGGTGCCTTCTGCGTCTTCTGAGCTTTTTATGCTCCTATTGGTCTCTATACTTTCTGTTTTCTGTCCCTAATCATCTCTCCATGTATTTTGTAGCCTGCCCCAGATTAAGAATTTCTTGAGCGCAAGTCTTAAATCTACACCTCTTTGTAATCACCACGTGCACATATTAGGTAAACATCTATTGGGTGGTTGACAGAAAAGAAAATAGGCATTTAAACATCATTCTTTTCTTTTTTTGGTTAAGTCTATGTTTAATGTTCTATGGATACTTGTTTGCCTTTGGCTTCAAATCTCAAGAACTATAGATGATCCCAGCCTTTTTCATAATGACAGTAACACAGTATCTCAAGAGAAATCACTTCAAAGCAGGCCATGAGTCAGGTTTCTTGTGGCTTTTAGGATCTGACTACAGGCTTCCCAAGTGGCTCAGTGGTAAAGAATCTGCCTGCCAACGCAGAACATGGAAGAGATGTGGGTTCAATCCCTGAGTCAAAAAGATCTCCTGGAGAAGGAAAGAGCAACCCACTCCAGTATTCTTGCCTGGAAAAATCCTGGCGGGCTATGTATGGTCCATGAGGTTGCAAAGAGTTGCACACAACTGATCGACTGAACACACACTCAGACTACAGTTTGATCTGAAGGGGTTAATGACCTCAGACAGGAAGGGAACCTCAGTCACACTTGTATACTACTAAAGACCTCAGAACCTTCATGCCTGCTTGAGTCTAGACTTACAGGCTCACTTGCCATTTTTGTTTGTAGCACTATCCTTAAAAGCCTGCTGGGCCTCCCACTGGTTTACTGCAAGGACAGTGAGCCGTTTTAGGATGAGGTTTCCCTAAGGTAACATGTCCACTGAACTTAAAGTAAATATGAAGATCTATTTAGATTGGAAATAATGAGATTTTGTGAACTGGAAGCAACAGTTTTTCACCCAAAAGGAGCTGGCAGTTAGAATGTCTGCTTTCTTGATCTCTATTCATTCATTCATTGATTCAAAAACAAATTTTAGCACCTATGAAATCCAAAGCAACCAGCATGGATTGACAGTTCCCAAAGAGTGAGACAAGGATCTGGGGGAAACCAAGGAATTACAAAAGGGATTTGATTTAAAGGAGCAAGAGACACTTGGATTAAATTATCTATAGACTAAATATGTTACATGTTTTGCCAACATAGGGATCACTCTACTCTAGACATTTGCATACATGCCACTGTGATCTATAAAATACAAATTCATTTAAAATTGACACTAGGACTTCCCTGCTGGTCCAGTAGCTAAGATGCCGTACCCTTAATGCTGGGGCCTGGGTTCAATCCCTGGTCAGGGAATTAGACCCCACGGGCTGCCACTGCGGAAACATAGATCACATTCCCGAGTGCTGCAACAAAGACCCAGTGTAGACAAGTAAATAAACGTTTAAAAAATTTTTCTTTGTAAGTGACACTGAAATCCTGGTAGCTCTTTGACATTACATATCTCTTTTTCACTCAAGATGTAGCAGAAGTACATGTTACAGAATGCCTAGGTCAGGGACTTTGTTCCTGTTAAAAAGTGATTCTCAAGCTCAAAAAAAAAAAAAGATAACTGCTGCTTTCTGTGCTTTTACAGTAACTGCCATTGTCTCCATAGCCCTTCAGTGGTAAGTTGTGCTTCTGAAGGTTTTAAACTTGTTTAGCTTGGATTTGAGGGGTTTTTTTTTTTTTTTCTCTTTTGACATAAAGTATCACCTGAACTTTTTTCACATGTCTTATTTTGGGGAAAATTTATGATCTTTTTAACATTAGGAAGTTTTGCTTTTCCTGACATTTTATTGCTTTGCATATTTGAAACATTTCAATCCCAGACAATAAATACTATGTGATTATTATTTTCATATGAATAGGCTATTTCCTCCTGTTTTTTTCTAACCCACTTTCCCAGCTAATACTCCAAAATTTATTAATATTAAACTGTGCCACTCAGCTTTCTTAGAGTCACATATAATGAAAATTGAAAGAGGGGCAGGTTTGAGACAGGAGGGGGAAGTAAGAGTTCAGAGTAAATTGAAGTGTGTGGTTTTCTTTCAGTTCAATTTCTAATGTTTCTTGTTCAGTTGAAGTGAAGATTATATTTACCCCATAAATCATTTTTATAAACTGTCATAACCAGTTATCACATTAAATGGTATCTTTTTATGTCATTATTGTGGAAACTAAATGGGCCTCAACAAAGTGGATGGGTGTTAGCTGAGTACCCTGTGAGAACTCAGTGTTAATAGCACTCGCCTCTAAAAGCTCTCCTCTTGGCTCCCTCCCTGCATCAAGCACCGATTTCTCAGTAAGGCCTTTTCTAACCCCCACCTCTTTTAAATACTGAAGCCCCAGCCTCTGCCTTACACACCCTATCTGCTTCCTTGCTTTCTTTTTTCACTAATACTTCCATACCGTTTGACAGACTTATTGTTTTGCTTATTATCTTCTCCCTCTAGAGTGTAAACTGTCCAAGATTTAGGATTATGGTCGGTGTTTCCCACTGTTGTGTCCTCAGTGCTTAGAGCAGGGGCCTGACATTAATACACGTCCCATCAGTATTTTCCAACCCGCATGAATGATTGATCCGCCCTTAATTCTGCAGATTCTTGCAACAATATGCCCATGTCATTGTCCTCTGGTTCGTCTCACTTCTGTCCTGGCTTGTTGTCTGACTCCATGCCTCAACCGTTTGCCTTCCCTTGGCGTTGTTAGTTGCTCCCTATCTTTGCCGGCATTTGGTGTGATCTATTCTGTTCTTTTGTTTCAATTTTAGCCATCCTAATAAGCAAAGAGTGGTAACCCATTGAGGTTTTACTTTGCTTTTCTCTGATGACTAATAATAACTAAGCATTTGCATGTATTCACTTATCATCTTTTTCTTTTCCTTGTTGAAGTATTTGTTCAAACATTTTGTCCATTTTTTTAAAAAAATTGCTTGTTTCCTTATTACAGCATTAGAGTTCTTCTTATAGCCTAGATATAGAAATGTGGTTTTCACATGTTTTCTCTGGGTCTTGACTTTTCTTTAAAGTGTCTTTGGAAGATTTGAAGTTTTTAATTTTGAAGAAGTTTGATTTATCAGTTTCTATCCTTTTATGGATCATACTTTTTTGTGTCTTATCTAAGAAATCTTGATCTAACCCAAGCTCACAAAGGTTTTCTCTGATGTTTTCTTCTTGATATTTTAAATTTCAGCTTTTACTTTTAGGTATCTGGTTCATTTTGAGTTTATTTTTGTATATGGTACAAAGTAAGGTTTAAGATTTTTTTCTTTCTCCCTGCACATGGATATCTGATTTTTCCAACACCATTTGTTTGAAGACTATTCTTTCTTCACTGAATTATCTTGACACCTTTGTCTGAAACCAGTTGTCCATATATGTGTGGGTCCATTTGAATTCTGTTTTGTTCCTTTAATCTATATGCTTATCCTTAAACAGTACCTCACTGTCTTGATTACTAAGTCATGTAATCAGGTCTTACGAATCCTTCAGCTTTCTAATCCTAGGTCTTTTAATCAATGAATATGGAATAACTTTTCATTTACTTAGGTCTTTTCTAATTTCTCTCATCAATGTTTTATAGTTTTTCAGAATGTAAATCCAGTACATACTTTATTAGATTTATCCATAGATATTTCATATATGATGCTATAAGAAAGATTAAATTTTCTTAGTTTCTGGTTCATTACTAATATATAGAAATAAAATCAATTTTTTATGTGAACCTTTTCTCCTATAACCTTATTGATCTCACTTATTAACTATAATAGTTAGGGGAGGGGAGTTGTTTTGGTTTCTGTTTGTATATTATTTGGAATTTTCTACATAGATGATTATGTTATTTGCAGATAAAGACAGCTTTATTTCTTCCTAATCTGTATGTGTGTGTGTGCATGCTAAATCACTTCTGTTGTGCCCAACTCTTTGACCCCATGGACTGTAGCCTGCCAGGCTCCTCTGTCCATGGAATTCTCTAGGCAAGAATACTGGAGTGGGTTGCCATGCTCTCCTCCAGGGGATCTTCCCGACCCAGGGATTGAATTTTTGTCTCTTATGTCTCCTACATTGATAGGCGGGTTCTTTACCATTAGCGCCACCTGGGAAGCCCTCTAATCAGTACCCTTTTTGTTTTTTCCTCTTGCCTTATTGCAGTGACTACGATCTGGTAGGCTGCGGTCCATGGGGTCGCTAGGAGTCAGACACGACTGAGCGACTTCACTTTCACTTTTCACTTTCCTGCATTGGAGAAGGAAATGGCAACCCACTCCAGTGTTCTTGCCTGGAGAATCCCAGGGGCAGGGGAGCCTGGTGGGCTGCCGTCTGTGGGGTCGCACAGAGTCGGACATGACTGGAGTGACTTAGCAGCAGCAGGATCTTCAGTATACTGTTGAATAGGCATGTTGAGAACAGACATCCTTACCTTTTTCCTGATGGGAAAAACCTTCAGTCTTTAACCATTAAATTAGCTCTTAAGATTTTCTTTGCTCTTTGTCTTACTGAGTGAAGTTCCTTTCTGTTCTTAGTTTCCTGAGTGTTTTTATAATGAATGGATGTTAAATTTTATCAACTGGACTTTCTGCATACTTAAAGATAATACAGGGTTGAGGGGGTGATACATTGCATTGATTTTTTTTTATTTACTATAATTGACATACAACATTATATTAGTTTCAAGTGTACAACATAGTGATTTGATGTTTATTTACATTGCAAAATTATCACTAGGGTATATGTATTTTTTTGAATTAGTGTTTTTGTTTTCTCAATTTACCTTTCTTGCAGTTTGTAGAACTTCTTGACTTTGTGGCTTGCCAAATGGGCTTCCAGTCAGGTTTTCCCAGTTTATATTCTCATTAACAGTGTTTGAAAGTCAGTTTCTTTGTGCCTGCATCAACACTAGATATCATTACCCTTTATAATCTTTTCTAATTTGAAGAAGGGGAAGTCTGACCACTGCATTTATTTGTATTTTTAATACCACTGAAGTTGAACATTTTGAATGTGTTTATTGGCCATGCCTTTTCATACTGTTCAAGAAAGTGAAAGAGGAGAGTGAAAAAGTTGACTTAAAACTCAACATTCAAAAAACTAAGATCATGGCATCCGGTCACATCACTTTATGGCAAATGATGAGGAAACAATGGAAACAGTGACAAGACTTCATTTTCTTCGGCTCCATAATCACTGTGGATGGTGACTGCAGCCAGGAAACTTACTCTTTGGAAGAAAAGCAATGACCAACCTAGACAGCATATTAAAAAGCAGAGACATTACTTTGCCAACAAAGGTCCATCTAGTCAAAGCTATGGTTTTTCCAGTAGTCATGTATGGATGTGAGAGTTGGACTATCAAGAAAGCTGAGTGCCAAAGAATTGATGCTTTTGAACTGTGGTGTTGGAGAAGACTCTTGAGAATCCCTTGGACTGCAAGAGATCCAACCAGTCCATCCTAAAGGAAATCAGTCCTAAATTTTCATTGGAAGGACTGATGCTGAAGCTGAAGTCCCAATACTTTGGCCACCTGATGCAAAGAATTGACTCTTTGGAAAAGACCCTGATGCTGGGAAAGATTGAAGGCAGAAGGAGAAGGGGACGACAGAAGATGAGATGGTTGGATGGCAAGCTCCGGGAGTTGGTGATAGACAGGGAAGCTTGGTGTGCTGCTGTTCATGGGGTCACAAAGAATCGGACACGATTGAGCGACTGAACTGAGCTGATTGGCCATGCATCCATGTTGTTTATGAATTGCCTGACCTTGTACTTTACCCTTTTTTCTCGTAGGCTATTCCTGGTTTGCATGTTGATGTTTGTCCGAAAACTGGGTTATTAAAAGTTTAGTTGACCTCAAACAACCCTACTAGACTTTTAAATGTTATGAATTACTCTCACCCAAAATAATCTATCTGAATTTCCATTCCTTTATTCTGTGTTTCCCTGAGTCCTATCACCTTTTCCAGTTCTTTGTTTTCTCAACTTCACAATATTAGAACTGCAGAATCACCTCATTTTTCAGTTGAGCCTTTTGACACCAAAAGAAGAAAGGGTCTTCTCCTTTCTGAAGGTGGGTGGGAGTGCCTACTCAGTTTGAATCCACAGGACCACTCTTTTGTCTTCTGGCCAAAAGGACACCAACAATACATTTAGCCCCTTTACCACAGGATTGTGTCCTTGTGTCTGACACTAAGCAATTAAGTCTGTCCTTAATTTTTCTCATGAGTAACTCAGATCCTAAATTCCCCCTTACCCCTACTTGGCTGTTTGACATTTTATAAATTACTTTAACTTTGGGGCCTTGGATTCCCCATCTATTAAGTGGGAGCACTGAACTTCTACTCAGTGATTCTGAGACATACTTTTTACTGTTGAAGTTTGTCGTTTAAAGAGGGCATTAGAATGGATTAAGGGAAACTAGCATGGAAGTCAACCTTTAAGAAATTTATTTCCACCTAGAATTCTGTTTTTGAAAGGAGCCTAATCAAAGCTTTTTAAAAATAAGTTTTTAATTATAGGTTTGAAACTTTGTGTTATTTGTAATACCTTTTTAGAAGCATGAAAATAGCATTTCTCTCTGTACCAGCTTTGTGCTTTCCCATTGGGTAAACACTGATTTTATTTCACTCTGTGCCTGTAGAAGTAAACCAAGACAGCTCAGTACTTCCTGTTTACCTCCTGGTCCTACATATTGTAGATGGCGACAGACCTGCTTTCAAAATAAGCTTCCTTGGTTTAATTCTGCATTTTCTGGTTAGGCAACTGGCCTGTCAATACTTAAACAATGGAACAATTTGGCTGCTGAAACCCTGTTCTGACATTCCCCCTTCAAATTGTCAGTGGAAAGTCACTTAATGTAATGGTAGGGATCATATATTAATAATAGTAGGATTTATATTTAAATGGGGGCATCACACAGGCCCTTTCATTTGAGAATATGAAAGCATTTCCAGCTCTTCAACTTGGAATGTGTGACATGGCAAACACAAAGATAGTAAATAACCCTGTTTCCTCTGGAGATTCTCGCTGCTCTAAATATCTATTTTTTAAAGAGGAAAATTGAGTGTTATGTGTATTGAGTGACTAAAGTATAAGCTTAGAAATATTTTATGTTTCCATCATAGTTTATTCTGCTTAGCATAAATCATCAGAGCCAACCATAACTTACCATTTACGAGAGCGTTTTCAGTTGTATTACACTTTTCAGTTGTATTACACTCATGTCAGACACACCTTCATACAAGTCCTTCCAAGGTCAATAGTTTAGAAATTCTGCCTCTTCCATCCCCTTCTCCTCTCAACACTTATGGAAATATATGCTAATTGGAATAGAAGCAGCATACCCAACGAACAGGGTTAGATCACTCCTAAGGCAAGATTAATGAGATAGAAGTTTAGGGAAAAAATAACATTTTTCAAGCACTAAGGGTGTAGATGCCAAGTAAAAGCCAGCAACTCTCCTGGATCAGTCAGATCCCACGCTTTGCCCGCCCTCAACTTCCCTCAAAGGAGTTAGAGAGGAAATACTGTACGCCCAACTCTCTGGCCCTCCACTTTCCCCGAGGCCCCGGCTCAGGGGTCACCACTGCAGAAAACAGGACCACAGACTCAGGGTGCAGAACAGGACTCTCCGCACTGTTTACTGAGAGGACTCCACGCACTGCTGAGAGGCACGAGCATGCGCAGGTAGCTGCCTGTGTTCACAGTCAGCCTTTGTCAGTGTGAGATTTATGTCTAAAAAAGAGAACATTTAGAGACCACGGGTATTTAAAGTCACAGATATTAACAAGATGTTAAATTTGTGAAATAGTCTACATAGTTGATTCGTGATTCAACCGTGAGTTAACAGATGTCTAGAGCTGCTGCCTCTGGGGTCACACAGAGTCGGACACGACTGAAGCGGCTTAGCAGCAGCAGCAGAGCTATTAGAAGCTTGCTTCGTTCGCTTCAGTTGTGTCTGACTCTTTGCGACCCCATGGACTAACGCGCCAGACTCCTGTCCACGGGATTCTCCAGGCAAGAATATTGGAGTGGGTTGCCATGCCCTTCTCCAGGAGATCTTCCTGGCCCAGGGATCAAACCCGCAGTCTCTCATGTCTCCTGCATTTGTAGGGGGATTCTTTTCCACTGGCACCACCTAGGAAGTCTCAACAGAACAGTATTTGCTCAGAGGGAGAAAAGCCTAAAGATGTTATCAGTTTGCTGAGACTGTAATTGGCATCCCGGGTGACAGGTCTGTAATATGGAGATGAGAGGCTAATTTCCTTTTAGAATTCCAACTTTCAAGATCCTAAGGTAGCCTTTACCTCTGGATACTTGGTTTTTTATAGGCACCCTAAATTCTTTGAGACTGAAGAGTAAATTTTACACATTTCACAAGTGATGTTCTTTCATGTCTAGTACCCAGATCTTAGTTTCTAAGCATTCCCCATTGATATTCAGGCTTTTTGGAGAAGCAGCTGATTCCAGGAGTGAGGCAGGGAAAGATGCCCTGAAAAATTAGCCTGAAACATCTTAACTCACCAGAAAACAAAGAATTGCTCAAAGAACCAGAGGGACATGTCAAAAATGGGAACTTCAAGAGACTACCACTGGCTGAATCTGGGAAAATCTGACTATAATAATGGGTTATCCCCCATAGAATAAAAGAAATAGTTTTGAGTCCATACAACATAAATAATTAGAGGAGAAAGTGAAAGCTCTTTTTTGCCATCAATCACCAACTAGTAAGTATGGGTGGAATCATGATATTAAAAGATTGTCACTGGGGGAGAAAGACTGATAAGGAGTAGAAATTTACATAGTCTCAAGTTGTTTTTCAGTCACTCACGTCCATTGAGTTGGTGATGCCATTCAACCAACCATCTCATCCTCTGTCGTCCCCTTCTCCTCCTGCCTTCGAACTTTCCCAGCATTAGGGTCTTTTCCAGTGGGTCAGCTCTTCACATCAGGTGGCCAAAGTATTGGAGCTTTAGCTTCAGCATCAGTTCTTCCAGTGAATATTCAGAGTTGATTTCCTTTACGATTGGCTGATTTGATGTCCTTGCAGTCCAAGGGACTCAAAAGAGTCTTCTCCAACACCACAGTTTGAAAGCATCAATTCTTCGGCACTCAGCTTTCTTTATGGTCCAACTCTTTTTACATGACTACTGGAAAAACCATAGCTTTGACTATATGGACCTTTGTCAGCAAAGTAATGTCTCAGGTTATTTTCCCACAAATTCCTTATTAGTTGCAAAGGAAAACTAGTAACAACAAGAAAATCTGATGTTCTTTCAATGGTTCATTGTAAATATTGTTAATTAAATTTTTCATTGTTTTGATTCACAAATAGTTAAGCACTTCTTTGTCTGGAGTTTTATTTTTCTCAAGGTCATGCCATTAAATAAGAAATGCAGACAGAAATTCACTTATAACCATTCAAAGACTGCCTCCAATGATGACAAATCCTTTGGTAAGATATACTTTGGGTAAACACCTAACCAAGCTCTTTTTGTTGAGACCTAATGAAATTGTTCTCCCCTCCAACAGCCATATCAGGCTAACCCTGCAGCACAGCAGAGACATAGAGAAGCAGAACCACCCCCACCAAACTCTTGAATAAGAGAGGGAACCCGAGAGCTACAGCACTGGGTGGGCAAAGTGGTGGCTGTTCCAGGTTGGCCCCTGAACTGCATCTCGTCCCCCTAGTGAGGATTCTGCCCTTCTTTACTTGGCCTTTTACTGTCTACGTAAGATCAGAAACACTGCTTTCAGTTACTATGATGGTTAGGTGTTTGCGACAGGCAGGAGGCCGATGTCCAGAGAGGGCAGGCGGGGTGAGCAGAACCCCTAGATGTTGCTGGCTCAGCCGGGCTCCTGGCCACCTGGTTCTGTGATGGACTGCACCAGCATTCCAGGAGACAGGACAGGCCCCTCGAAGACAACATTCAGACATTAAAACACACACCCACAAAATAGCCATCCCAGACCTCTAATCTTACTTTATAACCCAAACTATAATTACATTACAGCAATTACTTGAATATTACATTTTTATTACTGTTATGTCATTATGTCTACTAGGAAAAAATATGCCTACTTTAACCAATAAAATTCTGAATGACTCATTTAAGCTACACGAAACCCCTGACTTGAACTTTTTGGTCAAAATAATTTTTAGAGCCTGGGGGATGAAGAGGGTTAATCTCCATCTCTATGATTACCCCCAAAGCAAGAAAACTTTCACTGGTAGATGGACTCCTAGAGATCAAAAAGTTCTAGCCAAGACTGGTCAGAAAATTACCATAGTGCTTCCATGCATGCATGCTAAGCCACTTCAGTCATGTCTGACTCTTTGCAACCCTATGGACTCTAGCCCACCAGGCCCCTCTGTCCATGGGACTCTCCAGGCAAGAATACTAGAGTGAGTTGCCATGCCCTTCTCCATTTTACATATATATTTACCCCTAAATGGTCTATGCATTGAACAAACACTTTCCTACAAGAAAATCAAGCGGCTAACAAGTTTCACTTCCCATAGGTAAACCGAACCTAAGGTTTGTCTTTTGCTTCATTTTCTGAAAAATCCTTTTCACAAGTATATGTCCTCGGTATTACTCTGTAAAATTCAGTGCCTAATTCTAAAGTTATGTACATCTGCTGGACATATACACTGTTAAACATTCATCAGTTCAATTCAGTCGCTCAGTTGTGTCCGACTCTTTGCAACCCCATGAATCACAGCACGCCAGGCCTACCTGTCCATCACCAACTCCCGGAGTTCACTCAAGCTCATGTCCATCGAGTTGGTGATGCCATCCAGCCCTGACTGCCTACAAATGTGAAAAGTATTACCAGGTCTATTTTTAACGTTGTTATGGCAAGGCTGTTGCTGCGGAGCGGGTGGCCGGAGGGGATGGGAATCCTGTAGAATCTTCATGAGAAAACTGAATGATTCTTGGAAATGTGGCTGTGATTCCCTAACTTACTAAGTGGTGATGTCACTGGTGCTGAGAAGCCAGAAACAAGTAGACGGGATAATTCACCAGCACACTCTGGAGATGCACCGGAGGGGAATGAAACTCGTCTGAGATGCAGTTTGTGCCGAACTGCGCCTCCCGCCGCTGCTCCAAGGACACATCTCACACACTCAATTTGTCATCCCTGTGAGCATGTGTCATGGAAAGGTATGCTCTTGGCATGCGGTTCTTATAGAACTTGATTGGCCCACTGGCCTTTCCTCTGTTCATTACCCACATTTGTCTTAGGAAATAACCACCTTGTTCAGCTGTTGGCAAAAGACAGGGGGGTTCACTTGCATCCCCTCAGTCACTTACTTAGCAAGTGACAAGAAGTTCAGAGAAGTCTTATCAGGACAAGAGAGAGTGATCAGACCTCCTTGTCACCCAGTTTGAATCCTGGGCCACACTCTGGGGCAGAGGACACCATGTCGCATCAGATGGTGCACTGGTCCAGTCTTCAGTGAGTTTGTAATATTACAAGAATAATAAAATATTAGTGCATGAGAGGTGCCCTCTGAAAGGAAAGCCGATGTTTCTCTGACATTTATAAAAACAGGTGAATTCTTTCTGTGAAATCTGTTAAACTAACATGCAGTAAATAGAATGGTTACAAGTCAAAATCCCATTCTTGATTTATAGATTTACCAAATTAACCTGCCAAACTCACATCCTTCTTGCAAAGACAAACAACAAAAGCCTTCCACAGTCACATTTCCCACCTCTGGCTACACGTTCCAATCCCAGACCTGTCCCGGGCACCTCGAAGGCTTCCCCACTTTTCCTCACATCGTCTCGGCATCTCAGGGTTGTCAGTGTGTTTTCTCAGGCCTGTGACCCCCATCCAGTGTTTACGGGACCAGCTGGTGACCTCACACACCCCTCAGCTGTGCTGCAAACCATTTCAATACAACCACCAGCCTCGGAGTTTTAATGAGAATTTTCCCTGGAGCTCCTGGGTCTGGAACAGCTTGGGGGCAGCTGAGTACCTGCTAAAGTGTTGCTTCCCCACCCCACCCATGCCCCTCAGAAGGGCTGTAAAAGGTTAGAGTTCTGAGAGGTGGGCAGAGGCTGTTGCACACAGGTTCCTGGGCCCACAGAGGATGGCCCCCTCCCTCCTCCTCCCTGCCATGTGTTTGTTCTGAAGCCTCCTTCCCTAAGCACCGTGTGTGAATGTGTATGTAAGACCAGCAGCCACGCAGCAAGCAGGGCCAGGTCTGGGGTGAAGTAAGAGTCTTATTAGTCATGAGGTTAGCTGAGAGCAATGAGAGGCAACCCCTTCAGCTAAAGGTCCCAAGGCTGCCTAATCCCAACAAGCAATTTACCAGCCCCACCGGTAACACCCCTCCCCATCAGTACTCCAAACTAGTCAGGGAGTGGGAAAAAATTCCCACCACTGACTATTGGACTTGCCCTACTCTAGCACATGCACATCTGCCATCGTGTGCTAAAGTAACTTTTGATGGCCATTGGACTCATTCAGTTCAGTTCAGTCGCTCAGTCACGTCAGACTCTTTGCAACCCCATGGACTGCTGCATGCCAGGCCTACCTGTCCATCACCAACTCCCAGAGTTTACTCAAATTCATGTCCATTGAGTCAGTGATGCCATCCAACCATCTCATCTTCTGTCGTCCCGTTCTCCTGCCTTCTATCCTTCCTAGCATCAGGGTCTTTTCAAATGAATCAGTTCTTTGCATCCGGTGGCCAAAGTATTGGGACTTCAGCTTCAGCATCAGTCCCTCCAATGAATATTCAGGACTGATTTCCTTTAGGATGGACTGGTTGGATCTCCTTGCAGTCCAAGGGACTCTCCAGAGTCTTTTCCAACACCACAGTTCAAATCATCAATTCTTTGGCGCTCAGCTTTCTTGATAGTCCAACTCTCACATCCATACATGACTACTGGAAAAACTATAGCTTTGACTAGATGGACCTTTGTTGGCAAAGTAATGTCTCTGCTTTTTAATATGCTGTCTAAGTTGGTCATAACTTTTCTTCCAAGGAGCAAGCATCTTTTAATCTCATGGTGGCAGTCACCATCTGCAGTGATTTTGGAGTCCAAGAAAATAAAGTCTCTCACTGTTTCCTTTGTTTCTCCATCTATTTGCCATGAGGTGATGGGACCAGATGCCATGATCTTAGGTTTTTTGAATATTGAGTTTTAAGCCAGCTTTTTTATTCTCCTCTTTTACTTTCATCAAGAGGTTCTTTAGTTCTTCGCTTTCTGCCATAAGGGTGGTGTCATCTGCATGTCTGAGGTTATTGATGTTTCTCCCAGCAACCATGATTCCAGCTTGTGCTTCATCCAGCCTGGCATTTCAATAAACTCTGCATAAAAGTTAAATAAGCAGGGTGACAATATACAGCCTTGATGTACTCCTTTCCCAATTTGGAACCAGTCTGTTGTTCCATGTCCAGTTCTAATTGTTGCTTCTTGACCTGCATACAGATTTCTCAGGAGGCAGGTAAGGTGGTCTGGTATTCCCAGCTCTTTAATAATTTCCCAGAGTTTGTTGTGATCCATACAGTCAATGGCCTTAGTGTAGTCAGTGAAGCAGAAGCAGATGTTTTTCTGGAACTCTCTTGCTTTTTCTGTGATCCAATGGATGTTGGCAGTTTGATCTCTGGTTCCTCTGCCTTCTCTAAATCCAGCTTGAACTTCTGAAAGTTCTTGGTTCACATACAGCTGAAGCCTTGCTTGGAGAATTTTCAGCATTACTTTGCTAGCATGTAAGATGAGTGCAATTGTGCAGTAGTTTCAACATTCTTCGGCATTGCCTTTCTTTGGGATTGGAGTGAAAACTGACCTTTTCCAGTCCTGTGGCCACTGCTGAGTTATCCAGATTTGCTGGCATATTGAGTGCAGCACATTCACAGCATCATCTTTCAGGATTTGAAATAGCTCAGCTGGAATTCCATCCCCTCCACTAGCTTTTATCGTAATGATGCTTCCTAAGGCCCACTTGACTTTTGCACTCCAGGATGTCTGGCTCTAGGTGAGTGATCATACCATTGTGGTTATCTGGGTCATGAAGATCTTTTTTGTATAGTTCTTCTGTGTATTCTTGTCACCTCTTCTTAATTAGACTCATTAACTGCACATAAAGATTCCATGAATACCTGTATCTAATTATGATAGACTGAATTATGGGAAAGACATGCACAGTAGAGCATCTTGTTACATAACCTGCAGCTGTGAATCTAGATTGTCAGTCAACAGTTATGGATTATGCAAATGACCTTGCCTTAAAAACTGTACAGCAGCCCTCCAGGGCCATTGCCTCCCTTGATGTGGCCCACCTCTCTCTTGAGGTGATCTCTCTCTTCTTTCTTCCCTTATCATTAATAAACTTTCTTGCAATGGGTAAGGCCTTACTTTGTATCCCTACCATGAATCAAGGCCCACAGGAGGAGGGGTCTGCAGACTTTCCTCTGCTAATAATCTGAAGCATCTTCAGTTGCCCTGCACGCTGGCCATCCTCTCATACATCATCCACTGCCCTCAGCCCAACCATCTGAAGCTGTGAAGAGGTGGCCTCGGGCAGACCAAGGCTGATTCAGAAATGTCCCTTTTAGGACTTCCTTGGCAGTCCTGTAGTTAAGATTTCACCTTCCAGTGCAGGAGGTATGGGTTCAATCCCTGATCGGGGAGCTAAGATCCCACGTGCCTCCTGGCCAGAGGACCAAAACATGAGACAGGGTTCAATCCCTGATCGGGGGACTAAGATCCCACATGCCTCCTGGCCAGAGGACCAAAACATGAGACAGGAGCAGTATTGTAACAAGTTCAATAAAGACAAAAATATGTATAAATAATAATAAGAAGAAGCAATGTTCCCTTTGCACTTCTTTCGCCAGAAAAATAGCAAGTCTTCGGTAGCAGAACTTGATCTTTCAGGAGTCTCTACGAATTGCTGTGTCTTCTGCTTTTACCAGCTAAGCAAAGCAGTATCCCCTTAAAAAGAAGAAAATACTGCTTCCAGATTTGCTCAAGACTGAATAATGACCCTTGGCAAGTCACAAAGGAAGAATCCTTAGCAGCCTGCTCCCTGCTCCCAGATTTTCTGATCGCTCAAAAATGGTGTGGACAGGGTGAGGCGGTGCAAATTGCTTGTTTATTTGGCATTTCCTCAGGGGGCTATAAAAAACAAACAACAAAAACACACACACAAAAGCCTGACACTCGATAAATAAACCATTGATGGTAATCCAAGACGAAGCGCTCCTGCAAGCGTCTGAGCCCGTCTGCTTGTTGCCATTCTGCAATTAGCCGAGGATGCCCGAGGATTGTGCTAACACAGCACGGAGCCCTGTGCCAAACACCTTCTCAGGTTTTTTCCCCTCTGCGTTTTGCTAATCCCTGGATGAAACATAATCACAGAGCAGTGTTCAAGGCTGGACACAACAGGGAGGGACTCGGCATTGGCTCCCACCCAGTGGAAATAACATGCCACTGGACTCGACAAGGCAGGAGGAAGGATGTTAAACAAATACACTCCCTCCAGCCTCCCTAGCAACAGCTTGCTGCTCTCCGCAGAAGCCCCAAACTTCCCCAAGCTGTTCACTCCGCCCCCAGGTTTCATCACCTGAGATATGTAGGAGAGAAATATACAGGGAGGTCAGCTGAGCTAAACTCTCAACCAGGAAAAAGATGGAAAGAGACGCAAGTCACTTATTCTCCTCTAAGACAAAACTTCGTGGCCCTCTCTTGCTCCTTGGAAGAAAAGCTATGACAAACATAGACAGCATATTAAAAAGCAGAGACATTACTTTGCCGACAAAGGTCTGTTGAGTCAAAGCTATGGTTTTTCCAGTAGTCATGTATGGATGTGAGAGTTGGACCATAAAGAAGGCTGGGCAATGAAGAATTGATGCTTTTGAACTGTGGTGTTGGAGAAGACCCTCAAGAGTCCCTTGGACTACAAGGGAATCCAACCAGTCCATCCTAAAGGAAATCAGCCCTGAATATTCATTGGCAGGACTGAAGCAGAAGCTCCAAAACTTTGGCCACCTGATGTGAAGAGCCAACTCACTGGAAAGACCCTGATGCTGGGAAAGACTGAGGGCAGGAGGAGAAGGGGATGACAGAGGATGAGATGGTTGGATGCCATCACCAACTCAATGGCCTTGAGTTTGAGCAAGCTCCAGGAGATGGTTGCTCAAACCAGAGGGAAGCCTGACCTGCTGCAGTCTGTGGGGTTATAAAGAGTCGGACACATCTGAGTGACTGAACAATAACAAGGGCAAAACTGAAGTTATGCAAGTATTTGTATGTAACGAATAGATAATTAAACATAATGATTAAACCCCAGTCATTTGCACTCATCGTTCTTTTTCTCTCAAACCAGAGGAAAACAGTTCTCCTTATTGTGGTTGCAGGTTCAGATTTTTGATGTAGAAGTTCCAGGTACCACCTGACTCTCGTCATCTTGTGTTCTGATGACAGTGGGAAAAAGGGAATCAAAATGGGACAGAATTCTCTCCAGTGAAGAGAGAAGGCTGTCTAAAGGAACTCATCTATTGTACATAATGTTCCCTAAAATATCAACCCACACAAATGTATGTATTTGTATCTTGATCTTTACAACAAGCCTCTGAGATTGATAGTTACTTTACAGATGAAAGTCTGGGGTGCAGTGGTCGGGGGAGGTTTTAGACCACACAGATTGAACCATGAAATAGTTGGAGATCCACATGGGATTCGGACAGAAAAGGGACTCCAAGGAATCATGTAGGCAAAGCTAGAGGTTAAAAACAATAACAGCGCAAATCCTTCTACTGTCAGATGGCCAAAAAGCAAATAAATAATAGAACCTGGCCACAGCGCTCAACCTTCTCCAAGGGAGCTTAGAAAGCGCTCAGCCGTGATCTTGCATCTGGCTATAGTTGCACTGGGTTGTGGGTTTGCCTGGGGGCACTATCATAAATTTGTGCTGAAGCTGAACCTGTAGCAAGTCTCCCCTGTCAAGCTGGTCCAGCTCTCATGAAATTGGATGTGACGGAACCAGGAGGAGGAGCGTCAGTCTTTCACCTGGTCCAAGGATGGGGAAGTAAAATAGCAGCATTTGTTACCACACCTCCCAGAGTGTATCCGTGTAGCCTTTCATGGACTCTCTCTAGGCTTCTCCTCTTTCTTCTGAAACTCTGAATCCTCTCTGGCCTTCAGGCCATGAAGCCGAATATAAGCACTGGCCCCAGACAAGCTCCTGCGGCTGTTACCAGTATCTGCAAGCGTGGCCATCACTCCATCTTCCTGCAGATCATCCAAAGCCCTCTGAAACCTTTTCTCTTCTATTCCTCGAGCCCTCGATGCACCAAGTACCATGGCACACAGCACAGGAAGGGATGCAGTTTCTGCAGTGTTTGCTCAGTCAAGTAAAGTGAAGCTGACCTCGACGTAGACTGACTACTCTGTGACTCTCTCAGCCCTACAGCCTAACGGAGTCGGCGGAATGCCCCTGGACATGGAAGCAAGGTGAAGTAGTGAGAGCCTTCCTCCAGGCTTTACATTCTGGCTCTGGTCCTGGTCAACTCTCCGCACTTGGGCACATCTCATTACCTCCTGGAGCTTCAGTTTCCTCACCTGTCAAGTGGAGGTGCTAATTCCTACCTCGCAGGATTTGAGGTGGTGCCACTGTGACCCCACCTCCAGCCTTCAGCAGCGTCTCTCTAACTCTCTGGTTTATTCTGAAGATTCTTTTCTTCCCGCTTCAGTCAGTCATCACCAAAAACCGAATGTTCTGTTCCACTCCCTGTTTCTTATTTGTTTTTTTGTTTGATGATTTCTTCTCCTGGGTGAGTGTATCCCTCACTAACTTCTTTGAAAACCTTTGGCAGAGGGGAGCATACTTCTACTAAATGCTGGCAGGGAAGAGAAGGGAGGGAGGGACAATACACTCCTTCTACCTAGAGAGCCTTTCCCTTTTCCCACATGCAGTGCTTCCTCACCTGCAGCCTCAGCTCAGCCCCCAGCAGCCCTGGGAGGTGCTCAGAGCTGAGACCCCTCAGCCCATCTTACAAATGAGGAAGCCAAGGTGCACAGAGATTGCATGGCTCACCCAGGGTGCACAGCCGATCCATGAAGCCAGATCTCTAAAGCAGGTCTCCAACTCCACATCAGTGCTCCTTCTTTCGCAAGGAACTTCTGGGAGAATTCCTCTTTCTGGTTGCAAATCCAAGAGGGAAGCTTTCTGACTTTGGCCCAGGATATGGGAGTGGGGCAGCAAGCCTGCCTTGCCTCCTGTAATCATTTGCAAGGCTTTTGCAACTGCTTCCTTTTCCAGAAACACAAAGAGTTAGGGCCTCTGTTTCTATATTCAGTAGTGGAATTCATCCCCATCTGGAATCACTGCAAGTCCAAGATCTCATCCACCAGCCCAGCCCCACTAAGGTCTCCACTTATTACTTCATGAGAAGGCTTGAATGAGTGATTACCCTGTTTGAGCCTTAGTTTCCTCATCTTTTAATGAACTGGGGATATGAATACCTACTTCTGTGAGACTTCCCTGGCAGTCCAGTGGTTAAGTCCCCGAGCTTCCGCTGCAAGAGTTCAATCCCTGATTAGGGAACTAAGATCACATTTGGCACATGGCCAGAAGAATTTAAAAATAGAAAAGTACCTACTTCTCATTGTTGGGATGATGTACTCTCGTATGTGAACAATTACTACACTCACGCATCTTATGACTGCGTTATGTGCCAGGAATTATTCTAGGTACTGGATATAAGCAGTGAACAGACAGGAGACCTTCCTCTTGTGGAGCTTACCTGCTAAAGGGGGAGTATCAATGATAATTTAACTAACAATGAAGTAGATAAGTCCCCAAGAGTAATAGCTACTGTGGAGATACATGATTGAACATATAAATGAATAATCAAACTGAAACAAATAAACTTAATTGTATGTTGTATGGTGAAACAGTCATGCAGAGAAAAGAATTGCTTCAGGTCATTTTTTAAATCTAGTATTCTGATTATACATCCCTTGTAAGATATATGCACAGGACAATAAGAACTGTAAAGAAATCTTAATGTTTATTTAGTAGGCTTCTTATAATTTGAAAGTTACATTGGAAAATTAATGAGTCCTTAATTCTTTTTTTCTCTTAAGAAATAACGTATTTCCTAGCTCTAACCATTGAAAGAGTTTCCCTGGTGGCTCAGATGGTAGAGAATCCATCTGCAGTGCAGGAGACCTGGGTTTGATCCCTGGGTTGGGAAGATCCCCTGGAGGAGGACATGGCAACCCACTCCAGTATTCTTGCCTAGTGAATACCATGGACAGAGGAGCCTGGTGGGCCACAGTCCATGGGGTCACAAAGACTTGGACACAACTGAGCAACTAACCACAGCCAGTGAAAAGGCTTAGAGGCTGATAACCCAGTAGCAATAAGTTCCTACTTTTGTGGTCTCTGTATCTGATTTAGAGACGCACAATAAGGGAGCCAAAAATTCATGACAAAATGGTTAATTCCAGGTCTCAGGCAAGAAATATACAAGATGAGCGTTGGATATCTTGCATGAGAAAGCAAGGAAACCACCAAAGACTAATTTTAATGTGTCTATTCAGTAGAATACAGAACATAAGAGAGTCTGCTTGAAAGGGTGTCTGTTGGCCTAAGGATAATATGAACATCAAAAAGATCAAATACATCAAATATAAAGGTTGATGGGGAACTTTATGATGGAAGAGTCAGGCTGGCACCCTAGTCAATCCTTGCATCCCTACAGGTGGAGCAGCTGCACATGGTGGGTTTCCCAATGCGATGTGCCCCTGTGAAGTGTCGCTAGACAAGTTAGAATCTGAGTCTGTAGCTCTAATTACCAGTGTACAGGAAACTCAGGAGACAGAGGGAAAAATTAGAGTAATCAGCCACATCGAAAATGTGGGCTTCAGGTCAAACAACCTGGTTTCTCCACCAAACAGATGGCATTAAGAAGGCAAGGAGGGAGACAACCTAAGTGGCCTTCGGTGAATGAATGAATAAAGAAACTGCGATATGGAGAGAGAAAGAAATACTATTCAAAAAACAAAATCTTGCCATTTGCAACATTATGGATGGACCTCAAAGGCATTAAGTGGAATAAGCATAATAATAAATCAGAGAAGACAAGATTAGTAAGAAAAATACTATATGATCTCTCATATCTGTATGAAATACTTAAAAATAAGCTTATAGAGGGATTTCCCTTGTGGTCCAGTTGTTAAGACTCTGAGCTTTCATTGCAGGGGTACAAGTTCAATCCCTGGTTGAAGAACTAAGTTCCCACATGCCATGCAGTGTGGCCAAAATGAAAAACACTTGTAGACATCAAAGGTACAAATCTGTGGTTGCCAGAGGTAGGAGTGGGGCTGGGAGAAAGAGGTGAACTGTTTTTGTTTATACTTTTGGTTTTTTAAATTGAATGGAAAAAAAGAAAATGAAGAGGTGAATAAAATATCTGTGGACTGGAGGGAAACTTCAAGAGGTATAGCATATGTGTGATTGGAATATAAGAAGGAGAACAAAGCAAGAACAGAAGAGAAATATTTTTGAAGTAACAATGGCCAAAATTTTTGAAAAATCAATGACAACACAAAACCACAGATCCAGATCCAGATCCAGAAGCTCAGAGAATCCAATTCAAGGTAAATATAAAAAATTCTACACCTAGGTATGTTATATGTGTATTATGAGTCAAGATTGTCCACAGAAACAAAATTAATAGGATATACGTGTAGATATATAAGAGGAGATTTATAATGCTATGAGAATTGGCTCACATGATTATGGGTGGAGTCCCACCAGTAATTATAAAAATTAAAAGGTGGGGTGGTGATAGACAGTGGAGGTTTTAAAGAATGAGGGAATAAAAAAATTGGGAGATATGAAAACCAAGTGCAATGTGTAGCTCTTGGTTGATTTTGAACAAATCAACTGTAACAAATCAGGGAACTTAGAATATGGGCTGGCTGTTAGCGATATTAAAGAATTAATTTAAAACTATTAAAATGTGATGATGTCACAGAGATATACTTTAAGAGTTAGAGATGGACATTGAATTATTTAGGATGAAATTAGATGATGTCCCTATTTGACAGGGAGAATAATAGTCCCCCAAAATGTTCAGATTCTAATCCATTTACATGGCAAAGGGGATTTTGCAGGGATGACTAAGTGAAGAATCTTTAGATAGAAGAATAGGCTGAGTGGGTCCAGTCTAATCACATAAGTAATGGAGGAAGAAGGCCAGAACTGGAGAATGTGCACAGCTTCTAGAAGCCGGAAAAGGCGGGGAAACAGATCTTCCCTGAAAGCCTCCAGAAAGAAACTCAGCCCTGCCAACATCTATAAAATAATCAATTAATTAATTTGTCTTAAGCCCTAAGGTTTTGGTCGTTTGTTGCAACAGTAAATGAAAACAAATGTGTATAAGATCTGTTTTAAAATGTTTTAGGGGGACAAAAATGGTGGTGAAGAATAGATGAAAGGTTAGAAAAATAATAATAACTGTTGAAGTTGACAGATACTTTGAGATTCATCATACTATTTTATTTCTACATTTGAAGATTTCCACAATAAAAGGATTCTTAAAAATGACTGAAGGGTGGGGAGTGGGGGAGAGGAGGAAGAGCTCCAAGGACAGGGTGGTCTACTGGTACAGCATGAGATCGGAGGTCTCTCACCGAAGACCACCAAGAGTGACACGTTACGTGGACTGGAGAAGTGCTCCCAGTCACCAGGGTGGTACTGAATACACTCTGTATGGACCAAACCAGGAGTAAAGGGCTCTCTCTAGAAAAAGTAAGTAAATCACTCATTGACAGAACGTTTCTTGAGCCTCTGCTGTGGTACTGAGCCCTAGATGCAGCTCTTGTGTTCTTCTTTTTAATATTAATCTGTATTTACTTGGCTGTGCTGTTTCTTAGTGGCGGCACTCAGGAGCTGATGCCTTTATTTGCAGCATGTGGGCTCTTAGCCGTGGCCTGTGGGGTCTAGTTCCCTGACCAGGGATCAAACCTGGACTACCTGCGTTAGGAGTGCGGAGTCTTTGCCACTGAACCAACAGGGAAGCCCCAGGCCTTGTCTTCTTGGCTAAAGAAACAGAAACAATAGCAGAAAGATGGCGGAATTCAAGCCCTGCTCTTTGACATCACACATGCCTTTGGTGGTGGAGGTCACTGTGAGGTCTGACTTGTCTCTGAGAGGGAGAACAATTTGTATCCATCCAGCAGTGGCCGCACCTCACCCCAAGAAAAGTATTTGTGTGGTCACCAGCCTGGCTGGCACCCATTCCAGTCAACTGAGCCACCTGGACCCTTCACACCACCTTAGGTGAGGGGAAAAAGTAAAAGAGGGAAAAGAGGGAAAAGAGGTTTCTGACATTAACAACAAAAACATTGGTGCTGAAAGGCGGGGTTTTTGATTGGTGAGAGTCAAGATCTTGTGGGGGCAAAAGAGTCCACTGGGCTCCAAAAACCAGATTTTGGAAACACAAAGGGCAAAATCCTGAAGAGCTCTTAATCCTATAAGCCTAGATGGATGGCCTAGATGATTAGGAGAGGGAGAGACCACCAGATCCCAGAGATCAGCTGATCCACAGGCTGGGAAATGGATGGGACAAATAAGGGGAAGTTGGCAGGGTCCAGAGTGAGAAGATGGAGGCAAGCCCATTACCTAGGGTCAGCCAAACTAGCTCCCAAGACGCCTGGGTCCCCATCGCCTGCCCGGAAGCCCAGTGGGGAGTCTCATTCAAGTCAAGTATCTCCATGGGTAGCAGCTTTCCAGCTCCAAGTCACTGCTCAGCCCCATCCTACGTGGATCTAATGGTGCCAGACATGCCGGAGTTCCCCAAACAGAACACACCGAAGGTAGTGTTGGACTGAAGGCCCCCGGTACCTCCCTTTACACGGGACTGAACGGTCCAGGAGCTTTCTCTAAGTGAAGACAATGATGAAACACACCCCTCTTACACTTAGACAAAAGCAGCCACTCTGGACCCAAAGGCGTGGACGGATCCATCAGCTTGAGTCACTGCATTGAGTCCTCAGGCTCGGGGTGGACAGTCCAACTGGCTCAGCTTTGGTCAAAAGCCTACCTACTCCTGTGGTTGGAGGGCTGGAGCCATGTGGCATGAATTTTATGTTTCTCATTCCCACAGGTTTTTATACTTTTGCAACCCACATATAGGTCTATAAACAGTACATAGATTCATGCTGTATGTTTTTAAACTTGATATAAACAGCATAACACTGCACACATCCTGCATCTTGCTGTTATGGGCTTGAGATTGAACCATGATGATAAATGCCGGGCTGGTTCAAACACTGTAACTACTCAGACACATGATTTATTTATCTCTTTGTTGATGGACATTTAAGCTCTTTTTTTTTTTTTACTGTTATAAATAATGTTGCAGTAAGCATTCGGGGGACACAATTTTTCCATCCCCCATCCATGCTTTTTTCCCAATGCCTTGCTATCCCCACCAGTGCCATAATATCTCCTGGACACGTGGCCCAGAGTTTCTCCCAGGACTTCTCCTGGGAGGAATCGCTGGGCTCTGGGATAGGCATGGCTTCAACTCTGCTAGCTTTTGCCAATTTGCTCTCCAGAAGTGGTTGTACCAATTTACACTCCCACCCTGCTCAGTAATTTTTCCATTATGCCAAGCTGCTGCCTTATTCTGCTTTCAATTCTTTCTAATTTATGAAAGGAAAATATAAAAGAGGTGCTATTACCTTATTTAAAAAAATCCAGCTTCCTTTCCCTGAAGAAAGGAGAGGAGGAGAGATGGGGAGCTGCTGGTTGGATGAGGGCCTGGCACGCATTCATCAACTTTATAGTAGCGCCGGCCTGGAATTCAGGTCTCCTGAGGGGGGGAGAGCCAGGCCACTGGAAACAAGAGACACTTTCACCGCGGCCTCCTCCAGGAACGCAGATAGAATTTACTCTACGGTACAAAAACGTTTGCACTTACAGCCTCCCTGGTTCCAATCAGGACATGAAGGGAAAGTGCCAAGACACCAGAGAATAAGCCAGTTCTCATAAACTTTCCAGCCAAACGGCAGACTCTGGAAGGTAGAACCGAGCCTGGTAATGAACTTGAGCACTCAGCTCAGGGAGGCTTGGGGCTCTTTTGAACAGTGACTGGCAGCGCCCTCAGCTCTGGGGAGGGTCCTCACTTCTCTCCCCAACCGAGCCACCCTGATGTCCTGCCAGCCTTCCCGATACCAACTCTGTGTCCTCTGCCCCTCTGCCCACAAAGGAGACCCCTGGGCTCCTCCGAATCCTGCTCAGCCCCCCTCTGCTCGGCCTCCGTGTTCATCTCTGTCACAGTGCTTAGAGCTTCGTTGCCTGCCGTGACCCAAACTTATGGGTGGATCTGTCGTCCCCAAAGCCTGTCATCCCCCGAAGGCAGGGATTGCATCTTCCTCACCCTGGTACGCTGCCCAGTGAGCACCCACTGGCTTGCTCTGGGAGGAAGAAAGAAAGAGACAAAAACACCAAACAACTGTTACCAGGCTCTCTTCCTGCTCCTCCATTTAGTCCCATTCTGTGCTGTCGCTCGAGTTGCTCCATGTGGTGAGTATCTGCTACAGTGTTTATAGCAAATAAAAAAAGAGAATCGAGTTACCCTACTGGGCTGTGCATTGCCGGAGAGCAGGGGCCCTGTGGTGGACAAGTGTCCAGTGGGAACTGAACGGCACTTAGTTGGTGTGCATTGAACTGGGTGGCATTGATATGTCAGTTTCAGACTCAACTCCATTCCCTATGTCTAGTTAGTCACAGGTGCCTCTTTATTGAGCTTCCCCGGTGGCCCAGGTGGTAAAGAATCTGCCTGCAATGAGGGAGCCCCGGGTTCAATCCCTGGGTTGAGACGATCCCCTGGAGAAGGGCGTGGCAGTGCAAAGAGAATGGAAGACGGAGCTCATTCGAGTTTGGGGCAGAAGGAGCGAAGCACCAGCCCTGCTGATGTCCTGAAAGAGCCGGAAGACCAGGGAGCGCCTGAGGCGGGGAAGGGAGAGACCCATTTTAATTGGAAAACTCTCTTAATTTTCCCTTTCTTCTTCTTCTTGTTTTTAAGTTCCAGTCTTGGATCCTAGAAATTACAGGCTCCTTCAGCATCGCCTCTGTGGTTGGAAAAAATGCTCATTTCACTTTTAAAACAAACAATGGAAAGTTCCTTTCAAAGGAAAAATCTTATTAGCCCAAGTCCAAGGAAATCTGCGAGAGTTTCACTCATGTGTGGGGCTGGTCCACAGGGCAGGGGCGGCCCCCCAGGAGGCAGCCCCAGGGACGGTCTGTCCGACCTCTCCGCCCCTCGAGGTCTCCCTTCTCGGAAGAAGCACCCAACCCAACCCCTCCCTGCCAGGGCCAGGCGTGCAGAAGACCCCACAGTGAACACATATGCAGGAGGAAACCACTCAGACATGAAAGGGCGGAGAATATCCTTTACCCAAATAAAAAACCAGACGAAGATGCAGAGGGAAGCGAATCCCATCAGACAAAGCCACAAATTAAGATCACAGGAGACCCGGCTTGGGAGTTGGGCTCTGTCTTTCAAACATCTTCCAGGAAGCTGCCCCTGGGGCCGCCCTGTCATCCGGCCCGTCCCTCTGCTCATGCTGGACCCCTGGTGGCCCTACAGTGGGCATCTGGGCATGAGCTGAGTCATCAGTGATGTTGGGAAATTGGAAGGGGCCTGAGCAGGGCGGGGGTGGGAATGAGATGGGCCAGTTGAGGGTCAGTGATGCAAAAGGGGGACTATGAGAGGGGAAGATGAGGCCCTACACAGAATATTAGGTGGCACCAAACAAGAGGATGGAGGCCTGTGCCTGGGACTTGAGCTTCCTCTCCGCCCCAGACAAGCCCTCCCCACCCCCAAACCAAGGCTGCAGGCTGTCCACAGAGACTGTGTGGCCTCATGCTTGGATTAACAATTTTGAAGCTGACTCTGCTCAAGCTGCTGTATCCTTGCTCCATCCCAGCCTTGCACCCAGGCCAGCAGTCAGCTGTGGGGCAGGTCCCAGGATCAGCCTGTCTCCACGAAGATGCCATTATCGTGTAGTGGAAAGAGTGTGGAGGCATTCTGTTGCTATCTGAAAGCTCACTAGTCTTATTTGGGAGGGAAAAACAAGACACCTGCAGATAGTGTGGAGATTAAACAGATAGGAGTATATCAGGAAGCATTTTATGTCCAAATTTTAAAATTCAGATGAAATAGATAAAAGTGACTTAGAGATTAAGAATCTGGGTAAACCTCTAACTAGTTAAGAAATTGAATCACTAGTTTAATTTTCAAAAAGAAACGTCAGTCCAAAAGGCTTTATGGTGAGTTCAGTAAGTCATTTAAAGAATCAGTCCTCTCTAGTATAAACCAAGGAATAGAGTAAGAGAAATTTATTCCTTCTGCTCCAATTTTTTGAGGAGGCTAGGAAGATGAACTCTTTATGAAGCATTAGGGAAAATTCAAAAATTCATAATGACAAGGCAACAGCTCTTTGCAAACTAGGAATAGAACTCTTAAGTCTGACAAAGAACATCTACAAAGAAGCTGCAGAAGTCCCTCAGCAGGGAGGTTTGTTGTTTTTTGTTTTTTGTTTTTTTTAAATCCCAGAAGCCCTCCCATTCAGATCAGAAAAACAAGCACATTTAAGGATATCCAAGAAATCAGTCCTGAATATTCATTGGAAGGACTGATGCTGAAACTGAAACTCCAATACTTTGGCCACCTGATGCGAAGAACTGCTCATTGGAAAAGACCCTGATGCTGGGAAAGATATTGAACGCAAGAGGAGAAGGGGATGACAGAGAATGAGATGGCTGGATGGCATCACCAACTCAATGGACATGAGTTTGAGCAAGCTCTGGGAGTTGGTGATGGACTGGGAAGCCTGGCACGCTGCAATCCATGGGATTGCAAAGAGTCAGGCACGACTGAGCGACTGAACTGAACTGATCCAACACATTGGAGTGAGTACCTATTGGAAATGAATGAAAATGTGAGTCAGAGAGAAGGTGGACACGGAATGAAATACAATGAGAAGGGCCTTGCTCAGGTTGGTGAAGATGGTGCACCGTGAACTAGAGCTCATGATTACCTCTGTCCCACTCCTGAAGTCTAACAAGAAAAACAAAACCAACAAAGACTGCCAATGTTACCTCAATGAGAATTCCCTGAACTTGACATTCAAGGCTGTTTCATTCTTCTTCTTAGTATCCATAATGATTTCACAAAATGTCCCAAAATTCCATCACAGATTGAGTATATCTTGATCAGCCCCATTTTATAATTATTAGGTATTGTAAATTGGATTTCATCAAAGCAAAACATGAGACAAGGAGTCTATGCAGATGTGTTTTCTTGAGGGAATGAATAATGCAGGCTAGGACAGGGGAAGAAGCTCAGCAAAAAGATGGGTTCAGCTGAAGTCCAGCCTCACTCTGATCCCATGAAGAGCTCTGGAGTATGAGTGACACAGAAAGGTTATTTATGCCTCTTAGAGGCAAAGAAATGATCTTTCTGTATCACAGTATCAGTCAGGGGTACTATGAGTCCCACTAGGGGCAGGTGTAACAAACATTCCAGGCATTTTCAGGCAATGTGCCTCCTAACAGGGCGGGCATCTTTGAAACTGGTGACTACAATCTTCCGTTTGCCCTCCCCGCAAATCCACATCCCCTCCCAAGATTCCTACACATCTCATGCCCGAGAAAGCATCAGGTTAAAGTCTAGAATCTCATCATCTAAATGAGGGCTAAGTACAAATGAGACTCCTGAATGTAATTCCTTAGGTAAGCTCCTTGAACACAATACCTTTCTATTTTAAGATCTCCAAACAGGATAGTCGAGTTATTCCCCACAACGTACAATGTTGGAACATGGTAGGAATAACTACAGGCATTCCTGTTCAAAAGGAGGGACATGGGAGGTACCAAGGAGTCACTGGCCCATAGCAATTCTGAAATCCAGTGGAGAAATTTTTGAAAGTTTCCTGAGGGCCTTCCAGTGGTTGAGACCCTGAGTTTCTAACACAGATGATGATGGTTCTATTCCTGGTCGTGCACAGCATGGCCAGAAAGAAAAAAAAAATGAATAAAGAAATTTTCCTGATAAGAATTCAGTCCAAGTTCTGCCAGGAAATGATTCTCCTCAGTTCTTACCGTCTAGGCTCTCAATTCTACTCTCTGGAGCTCTCGGCTTTGTCTTCTGAGTCATCCTTTATCTTATTTCTTTCTTGCCAGTAGAACTTTAGTGGTCCAAACCTCTATTTATTTTGTACCGTCTCTGTCCATTTCAGTCCAACCTGAAGATACTTTTGTGAATGTAATTATCCTTTAAAATTTGTGGCTTTCCTATGAATGATCTTGAGATTTTTCTCCATAGACAAAAGCCAAATACAAAAATCCCTTTGAGATAAGCTCTTCTCTAGCTTCTTCTATTGCAATAACTAAGTTTGCATGTAAGCTTCTTAGAACCCCCATTGTTTGATGGAGAGGATCTGTGAGACAGATCCTTAAACACTTTAGAACACCTTTGGTCTAGCTGAATGGTACTCTAAGGCACTCTCGTCGATTTTTCTGACATTTTCCCAGAGGACTTTACAGCCACATTCACGGCTTTGTTTTTTGACCATGCTTTTCTGGCATACTTTGCTCTTTGTTAGTCGCTCAGTCTTGTCCGGCTCTTTGAGACTCAGAGGACTGTACCCACAGGTTCCTCCATCCATGAAATTCTCCAGGCGAGAATACTGGAGCAGGTTGCCATTCCCTTCTCCATGGGATCTTCCCGACCTAGAGATCGAACCCAGGTCTCCCGCACTGCAGGAAGATTCTTTACCGTCTGAGCCACCAGGGAAGTCCAATTTGCTCCTTACTTGAAAGATATTTCTTAACTTTATAATCATTTGGATGCTGAAGTTTTTGTTGTTGTTTTGGCCACACCACGCAGTCTGTGGGATCTCAGCTTCCAGACCAGAGATTGCACCCGGACCCTCAGCAATGAAAGTGCCGGGTCCTAACCACAGGTCCTAACAGCAGGAATTCCCTGCTGGAGTTTCTTGAAAACTTCTAAATCATCAAATCTTAGTTCCTTGTGGTTTAGTTAATCTTTCCTCTGGTGCATCGGCTTCCTTGTGTATATTAGTACAAACAGGAAGAATCAGGGAAACTTTATCACTTCAGCTGGAAATGGTTAGCTCAGCCAGCTCATCAGGTGCATCCTCTATTACCAAATAACTACAGGTGACACTGTTGCTAAACTTTCTGCCTCTATATATCAGGGATCCTCCTTTATCCAGTTTCTAATAACATGCTTCTCGTTTCCTGTTAAGCTCTCACCAGTAGCCTCCTCAACATCCAGACTATTCCAAGCACTTCAGGCTTTTGTTTACACTCTCATCAATGTCCTCCTAGCCTCTCCTCACTTCCTGGTTCCAAAGCCATGCCCAGATTTGTATGTATTTGTTATAGCAGCCGCCCCCTCTTCCAGGTACCCCAAATCAGTATTAGTTACTGATTTCCATGAGTCCAACATTTATTATCACACAGTTTCTGGGGTTCAGGAATTCAGGAGGAGCTTAGCTGAGAGGTTCTGGCTCAGTACCTCACATGTAGTTTTGGTCAGGATATTAGCAGAAGTCGAAGTCATTAGAAGGAGTGCCTGGGATGGCAGGACTTGTTTCCAAGATGACTCACCCACGTGGGTGTTGGCAGGCAGTCTGCCTTCCTCACCTCTTGGCCCTCACCTCAGCCTGCTTAAGTGTCATCTTAACATGGCAGCTGGCTTCCCCCAGAGCAAGTGACACAAGAGAGAGGCTAACTTTACCCTTTAACAGGGATCATTCTGGTTGTTGGGTGGGGAGCCAAGGGCAGAAATAGGGGCCTTATTAGGAAGCTAATAAAGTGATGTGAGCGAGAGATGATGTTGGCTTGGACCAGAAAGGAAGCCGGCAGATCCTGGCTACATTTGATAAGAGGATTGATGAGAAGACATATTGGATAAGGAATCCTAGAGAAGGGTCTAGAAGATGTATATAAAGTTTCTAAGCTGTTTTTAAAATTATCTGTCTATCTATTTGGCTGTGTCAGCTCTCAGTGGCAGCAGGCAGGATCTTGGTTGCATCTTGTATGCTCATTTGTCGTAGCGCATGAGCTCAGGAGCTGCGTCACTCGGGCTCTCTAGTTGTGGCAAGCGGGCTTAGCTGCTCCACAGCCCCTGGGATCTGAGTTCCCTGTCTAGGGATAAAACCTGAGTCCCTAGCATCGCAAGGTGAATTGTTAACCACTGGACCACCAGGGAAGTCTGGATCAATAAGGTTTTGATCCAGGCAAACTGGAGGAATGAAGTTACCACTGACCAAGATGGCCAGCCTGCATAGAATGTGAGAATCTTCACTATCCACACTTTTACAAGTGAGCAAAGTGAGATTTTGAGAGTTTAAGTCGCTTGCTGAAAAGCTCCCAGGTAGTAAGTGATGTAGCTCGTTCTCAACTACTGTACACTATTGTCTGCTGAGCCAGGAATATTGCTAGATGGAGTCGGTTGTCAACATCCTTCACTAAGAGCAGCTGGCAGATGCCCACATTGCTTCTGGGTAGCTGGCTCAGCCGTGGGGCAGGGGCAGAGCAGGAGAGTCCCCCCTCCATTAACTCACTGCCTGTGCCCCTGCTATCCTGGGACCCATCCATGGCATGGTGATGAATGTGAGCCAGACGGATGTGGAAGCTTCCAGAGAGGCACACAACACCACAGAGAGAAGGTCAAGGGAGACCTGTCCCCCTTGTGCCACCAGACTGCGTCCTTTCCAGCCGGAGGATGTTAGCACCACTTTAGGAATCTGCCGCCAGGGCCAGCTCTGCCCTAGGAGACCCTGAGCGCAGAGCCTGGATCATTCGGTGGGGGCCCTGGGACAGTAATTTCTGCAGCTGCCCACAGTGGGCCTGCCAGAGGAGGCGGAGCCCAGCATTTTCTACTCTTAACTCAGTTTCCATCCTCACCTCCTAGGCCACAATCCAGTTCCTGAGGAGGAGGAGGAAAATTCCGAGTGCCCTCCCTAGGGAGGAAAGGACCTGATTTCCAAACATTCCCTGTTCACTTTGTCCTTGCTCAAGAATCTCTTACAGTTTTGAGAGCAAAACATGTTTTCCATTTTCTTTTTCTTTTCCTTCTTTCCTACAGGAGAGTATGCAATGGATGCTTTATGTACCTGGTGACAGTTTGTGGATAAGCCCCAAGAGAAACAGTGAATTTTCTTCAGCCTGTGTTAAAGAAAAAAAAATTCAGAGGGGCCAAGCAAAGAACATTTCAGTGGTTCCACCTGGGGCCTAATTAGGAGAGTTTTCTTGGGGCATTTAGAGCGTGGGGACCTTGGAGTCTTCTGTTGACCTGGGAATGTATCTGGTGTCACCACCTTATCATTTCAAGTAGGAAACACAGGGACTCAGAGAGAACCCCACCCCCACCCAAGTGGAGATCACAGATCTATAGGACCATGTCCTGCCTCGCTGGGAGTGGAATACACCCAGTTAAAACAAGTCACCGATTTTCACCCAGCAAATCACTGGGCTTATTTTGAAATACAAATCCATTATGGGCTAGGGTGTTGTAAAATAGCTGTTCCTGTGGGAGCAGGAACATAAACTCTTACAGCCCTAGTAGGAGCCGCCAGGGAAGCCCAAGAATACTGGGGTGGGCAGCCTGTCCCTCCTCCAGGGGATCTTCCAACCCAGGGCTCACACCCAGGTCTCGCGAATTGCAGGGGATTCTGTACCAGCTGAGCCACTAGGGAAGCCTAAGAATACTGGAGTTGGCAGCCTGTCCCTTCTCCAGGGGATCTTCCCGACCCAGGCATCGAACCAGGGTCTCCTGCATTGTAGGCGGATTCTTTACCAGCTGAGCCACCAGGGAAGCCCAAGAATACTGGAGTGGGCAGCCTGTCCCTCCTCCAGGTGATCTTCCCGACCCAGGCATCGAACCAGGGTCTCCTGCATTGCAGGTGGATTCTTTACCAGCTGAGCTACCAGGGAACCCCAGCAGTTTGGCAGTTTATATCAAAAGCCTTTGAACAGGGCTGCTGTAAAGCAATTGTTCTGGATGTGCACAGGGCTTTTTGCGTTTCCAGCAGCTTCATTTATATGAGAAGACAGTTGGAAACAATGACAGGAAACTGGTTAGTAAATCACGCATCCAAATGCTAACATTAAAACTTACTAATACAGGAAAATAGGCATCTTGTATTGTCAAATGAGAAAGCAAGATGCGATAAAGGGAGACACATCAGATAAGGACCGTATATGGATCACAGAGCTGTATCTATGTCTGACCAAAAACAGCCTATCAGAATGACTAAGGGCTCAAGGTCCACATTCACATCACCCGGGCAGCCTAACTTATTCTCCCAAAGCCTCAGTTTCCCCACCAATGAAATGGGGATAAAAGGCCCTTCCTCACACCCGAGGTCAGAGGGCTTCAGGCCACCCATCCCTGGCTGAAGCTCTGGCCAGCTCTGGGTCGGGAGGTCAGGTCCCCTCGGTTCCTGTTCTGACTGCGTGGTGCTGAGCCCCTCCATGCAGTGCTAATTCCGGCCATGGTGGAGACCCCGTGGGCAGCACCAGGCCTGTCCCCACACAGATGGTACGTGACCTCCTCATCCGGAAGTTTCTCACCTTCACCCCAAGGGCTCACCTGTCCATCTTCTCCCCCGTTCCCTGATGCAGGCCACGCTTAAGCCTTACTGCCTTCGGGAAGTCCCCTGGGGTTGCCTGAGTGAGGCCCTAGTCTCTTCCTACCACCCCACTCCTACCTCAGCACGCTCATCTACCCCTCAGCCTTCATCCCAAGCAATGGACCTGGATGCAGGCTTCCTGCATGGGTCACCTGATTCCATGGGGCCTGCCTCCATTTCTCATCTGTAAAATGGGGATAAGCACACCACCTCACAGGGGCATCAGGTGTGAGAAACAGAACTTGCAATGCACAGCACTCACTGCGGTCACTCAGTGAGGGGCAGCTCTTCTACTGGAGAGTGAGCAGGCTGTGACTGGAGGCCTGCGGTTCCCTGTGTGAGGGGGCACGCATGGGCTCTCAGAGGCTCGCGGGCTCTCTGCCCCCACCCTGGTTCCCAGCTGTGAGTAGTCCCGGGGCTTCCCAGCTTGTTGCATGACTTAACCGTTTTGTGCAGGTTTCTGTTCCCCTTGGGAAAGTGTGTTTCACCTCCAAGCCCACAAGCCCTGAATTTGAGTAAAACTCTCCAGGACTTTCCAGGTTAAAAAAAAAAAAAAAAAAAACCTGCTTTGTGAAAGAATTTCCCACCCTGGTGAGTCAGTTGAGGAAGCAGCATTGGCCAAGACCACCTGTACTTCACATCCAAAAAGGGGGCTGGCGTGTGTCTTGGAAGGGCTCACCTAGGAGACCACAGGCGTACAAACCACCGTGCAAGCCACAGACCAAGGTGGTAGGGGACCACTCCAGTGGGGGAAGGGGGCAGTCACAGGCAGTTTCCAGGTCAGGGCCTGTTGACACAAGGAACAAAGTCTTGAACTAAGAGAGTGAACAGTGGGGACCCCTTGGAGGCCTTTATGGTCTCCCAGGCTGGGTTTCACCATGTCCAAAATTCCCCCAGAAGTGTTTCATTCCCCTGGATTCCTGTCCCTGTTGTTGTTGTTGTTGTTGTTGTTGTTTTTTGATGTGTAACATTTTTAAAAGTCTTTATTGAATTTGTCATAATATTGCTTCTGTTTTAGGTTTTGGCTTTGGGGATTCTAGCTCCCCGGTCAGGAATCAAACCTGCACCCCCTATGTTGGAAGGTGAAGTCTTAACCACTGCACCAACAGAAGTCGCCCTCTCCCTCTTTGACATGAACACACTCTAGGTGGGGAATTGCTCAGCCACCCATGCATACCTGAACTAAGAGGCTACCAACTGAAACGTGGCCAAAGAGTATGAACAGCAAATTCACAGAAAGAGAATATAAAGAGTCGCTATGGATATAAAGAAGGCTGAGTGCCGAAGAATTGATTCTTTCGAACTGTGTTGCTGGACAAGACTCTTGAGAGTCCCTTGGACAGCAAGGATGTCCAACCAGTCAGTCCTAAAGGATCAACCTTGAATATTCATTGGGATACTGATGCTGAAGCTGAAGCTCCAATACTTTGGCTTCCTGATGCAAAGAGCCAATTTATTGGAAAAGTCCCTGATGCTGGGAAAGATTGAGGACAGAAGGAGAAGGCGATGACAGAGGATGAGATGGTTGGATGGCATCATTGACTCAATGGACATGAATTTGAGCAAACTTTGGGAGATGGTGAAGGACAAGGAAGCCTGTCCTTTAAGCCTGTCCTACAACCCCATGCAATTCATGGGGTTGTAGAGTTGGACAGGACTGAGCGAATGAAACAGTGACTACAACATATATAAGGAAGTGGTCAGTCTCACTCATTGTAAGAGAAATGTCCATTGAGATACCATTTCTCACCTATCAGGTTGGCAAAGAGGCAAATGTTTGACAACACGCCTTGAGGTCAGCCAGTTATTAAGTTATTCAGCTCCAAACACCCCTTCTCTCTTCCACTTTGTTGACACTGGGCTCTGCCAGCCGCACCCTCTCAGCCTCTGCCATTAGGGGCACTAGAAGAAGCCTGCAAGCTTGGAAGAGGGAGGAGAAACTGTTGCTGTTGTTGTTCAGTAGCAGCCAACTCTTTGCAACCCCATGGACTGCAGCACGCCAGGCTTCCCTGTCCTTCACTAAGACCCACAGTTTACTCAGACTCATGTCCATTGAGTCAATGATGCCATGCAACCATCTTATCCTCTGTGGTCCCCTTCTCCTTCTGCCCCTCATTGCTTCCTGCCTGTTTATTGTTCTTGAGAGGACTGCCCTGGCTGTTGACTGACCAAGCTGGTGAAAGCACAAGATGGTACAACGCCTATGTAGAGCAATTTAAAAATACCTAACTAAACTACAATACAGTGACCGTTTGGCCTACTAGTCAACCCTTCTTTAATTCTAAACGGCATGTGTTCAGGATCACCTTTTCTAGCCTCTTTTGAAACAGCAAAAAATGTCCATTTATAGAGGACTGGCTAAGTAATATGCATACAATGGCTACTCTACAAAAGTGAAAAAGAATGAGGAAAAACTCGGATTGGTAAATTTAAAAAAGCAAAGTGCATAATGATGGGTACAGTGATCTGCTTTTATGCAGCAAACAGGTTAAGGTTCAAAAACATACATATTTGCTTACAGTTGCCTATAGACACCCTGAGAAGAAACAAAAGAAACTAGCAAGAGGGACTTCCCTGGTGGTCCCTTGATTAAGACTTCTCCTTCCAGTGCTGAGGGTTCAGGTTCAATCCCTGGTCGAGTTGCTAAGATCCCACATGCCTCAGGGCCAAAAAAAAAAAAAAAAAGCCACAAAACATAAAACGGGAACAATAGTGTAACCAATTCAATAAACATTTTAAATGGCCCACATCAAAAATATCTTTAAAACAGAGAAACTAGGAAGAGACGTTACCCAGATGGTTGGAGTGAAGGTGTTGAAAGACAAATTTCTGCATATCTTCTGACCAGAGGTTGGACACAGTTTCGCTGTGAATTATTTTTTCAAAGATGTTTGTGTAGAAATAGCCTCAGAAGATAGAAGTGGTGTCCCTCTCCAGAGCAGTTTGTTTGCTATCTGATATTAATAATATTAAGATAAAGTCTCCCAGCAGGGCAAAGATTGGGCAGGTGTGTTATTCTCAGCCCAGAATCAGAGATTGGGGTTCCTCAACTGTGAGGCAAGCCCACTGCATATGCAGCACCCACCTGGGGCTGTGGAGGACCAGTGGGAGCAGCAGGCTCGCTGCCTCCTTCACCCCAGTTGTCACAGGTCTCCTGCTATTGAAAAGTGGCAGAGGTGAGACTTCCCTGGCAATCCAGTGGTTGAGACTCCTTGCTTCCAAGGCAGGGGGCGCAGGTTTGATCCCTGGTCAGGGAACTAGGATCCCATGTGGGTGCCGGGTGGCCAAGTAAATAAATGAATAAATAAATAAATTTGGTTTGTGTTAAAAAAAAAAAAGTGGCAGAGTTACTTATTAGCTCACAAGTAGAGTAAAATCTAAGACCCTCCACAGTTCTTGATGGGGAAGAAGGGAATGTGATATATGAGGATGGAATAGGATGAGGCTTCTTATGGCATATCTTTTCATATTACTCTGTTTTTTTAATAGATGAATTTTATTTACTTTGTTTACGTGTAGCTGTGCTGGTCTTCATTGCGGTCCACAGGCTTCTCATTCACGGTAGCTTCTCTTGTTGCGGAGCATGGGCTCTAGGGCGCACAAGCTCAGTAATTGTGGCTCTCAGGCTCAGTTGCCTCATGGCATATGGAATCTTCCTGGACCAGGAATTGAACCCATGTCATCTGCATTGCCGGGCAGATTCTTAACCACTGGACCACCAAGCAAGTCCAATATTATTCTGTTTTGAACCACGTGACTGTGTTATCTGCTCAATCTTTAAGTAACATTCAATTTGAAATTTAAAATATTACTCTTGTATGAATCATAAAACTTTAGACTTCTGAGCCTGTCCATGAGAGGGCATCATTTATGACCCTGGACTCCCACAGAGGAGGAGATCAAGGTCAAGGGTCACATGGTGACACCCAGCTAATTCCTAGTGGATCCTGAAAGAATCCAGACTTCCTGATCTCCCACCCAGTATCATTTCCAGCACCCAGCATGGACTGGGAAGACCATTAGATAAAAGTGAAAAAGACCATTAGATAAAAGAATCCAGACTTCCTGATCTCCCACCCAGTATCATTTCCAGCACCCAGCATGGATCGGGGAAACCATTAGAAAAAGTGCAGACCATGGTTTAAACTTCACAATTTATCTGAGATCCAGTCCCACCCAAGGCTTCCCTGGTGGCTCAGACGGTGTAAAGAATCTGTCTGCAATGAGGGAGACCAGAGTTTGATCTCTGGGTCTGGAAGATCCTCTGGAGAAGGGATCTTACCTGGAGGATTCCACAGACAGAGGAACCTGGCAGGCTATACCGTCCATGGGATCACAAAGAGTCGGACATAATTGAAATGAGTAACACTTTCATTTTCTTTCAGTCTCACCTGAAATTATCCTACCAGCCTCTCAAAAATCCCTCAACATTTTGTTCTTACTGTAACATCTACCACAGAACATACTGTTATAGTGAATGGCTTTCAACTGTGTTCAGAAGCAAACAAAACATTTAAAAATTGCATGCTGATATGCTTGTCCAACCTAAAAGACTTTCCCATCCTGTCAGAAGCAACTGTGGAGAGAAGAGGAATTCAAGGCTTCCTGGAACTGCCCCCGGGAGGACGTGTGGGGCCAGTGTCTGCAGTGAGGTCCCTGAGGCCGGGTGTCCCACCACCCCCTCCGTGTTGTCTGGGCTGGGAGGGAAACAGGTTGCCTGTGAATGTATGAGGCCACGCACAACACACATTTCCTCAATAACATCAGGCTTGCTAATGCCTGAGAAAGACCACACCGCTGTCCCTATTGCTGTAGAGTTTGATAGAGGGTGGAAAAAGGATACAGAATGGGCCCTTAGAAGATGCCTCTTCAATCAGACCAGCTCCTTCTGGTTCCATCCATCCATCTATGCATCCTCTAACCTCTCCCCATCCTCCAGGATCTTTGAGTCTGGATGGAAGGGTGATGTGCAGAGATCACCAGAATATAGTCAGAAAAGTGCCTACTGCAGATACGTCTCCTGCAGATATGTCTCAGGTGGAAGGATAACGGAAAATGTTTGTCTTCTGCCCTGTTTCCTTTACCCAGTGGTGAGCCCCTGGAAGTGTGTGTACTGCACAACTGAAAGGCAGTGGACTGTGTTTTATTAATCTCCATGTCCTCTGGACTCAGGATGGCACATAGTAAATCAGCACTTGTTCAATAAAGCAATACATGTACGTGTTTTGCTGCTGCTGCTGCTGCTAAGTCACTTCAGTCATGTCCAACTCTGTGCAACCCCATAGACGGACAGCCCACCAGGCTCCCCCATCCCTGGGATTCTGCAGGCAAGAACACTGGAGTGGGCTGCCATTTCCTTCTGCAATGCATGAAAGTGAAAAGTGAAAGTGAAGTCGCTCAGTCATGTCCAACTCTTCATGACCCCGTGGACTACAGCCTACCAGGCTCCTCTGTCCTTGGGATTTTCCAGTGAGTACTTGAGTGGGTTGCCATTGCCTTCTCCGACATGTACGTGTTAGTATTAGTCAAAATGGAATAGATCATGCCATAGTAACCAATAAAACCAAAATCTCAGTGGCTTAGAACAAACCCAGGGAATTCCCTGGTGGTCCAGTGGTTAGGACTCTCTGCCTTCACTGCTAAGGGCCCTGGTTTAGATTCCTGGTCAGGGCACTAAAATCCCACAAGCTGTACTACACAACTATTTCTTGCTCATAAAACAATGGGCCAGAAGCTCTAAACTGTCACCACACTGAACTCAGGCTGATGGAGCAGCCATCATCTGGACCAGCGCCTGCCATCACCACACAGGAACAGCTGGAGAACGGTGAGCATGTGCTGCCCAGAAGGGTCCCTCCTCACCTCCGTTCACGCATTGTTGACCGGAGCAAGCCATGAGGCTGCACTGCCAGGAGAGAACAACCCTGAGGTGCTCAGAAGGAGGTGGGGAAACACTCGTCATGGATAGTCTGATTTCTGCTCACAGTATGTTTGACCCACCCTCCTCATCGCATGAGAAATCAAGTCCCCTCCTCCCTGGGGAGACAGACGGAAGGTCCCCTACAGGCGTCTGGTGGAGGCCCATGGCTCTGGGTGATGCATGGGCGCTCCTGGCCAGGGCTCTGTGTGGCTTTTCCTGATAACCTGATGAGTTGTCTGCCCCACATCCCCAAGGTACCCGCGGGCCTGGGGCACAATGGCGCTGCAACCCTGCGGAAGCCGGGGCCCCAGCCTGAGGGCACCGTCCCTCTGACGGGTCATGTCCCCTTTAGGTCCCAAGTTCACTCTCTGGAGAAGCTCGCCTTGCTCTCTGAGAGCTCTGGATCGGCTCTCTGGGAGACTCTTTGTCTCTCATTGTTTTCTTCATCCGGGTCATGAGTGAGCTTCAGAGACCCTGTGCCCTGGGGGGCTGAGTGGCTTTCCCCAGCTCCTGCTCTCATCGTGGTGGCCACCACAGCAGAGGGGACACTCGGGCATGGGAATCGCACCGCTTGGCCGTCAATGCTTCTGCCCCAAGTGACGGGTTCCTCTTGAGTTCACTCAGCATCACCTCCCAAGTCTGGCTCTGCGGGGCCGGGACATGCAACCCTCCCAGGCACCTGGAAGGAGAATTGGGAATCCCAGCCAGTGTGATGAGTGATTTTTATCGGGTTCCAGAGAACTGGCCTGTGGTTCATTTAGAGGAGGACAGCTCTAAGCAAGAAGAGTGGGAGGAGAGGACAGGAAGCCTGGGGCCCAGTCCCTCCAGACATGACGCTGAGTGGGGTGAGGACTAGGGAGGGCAGACCGGCACCTGCATTATACCCCTCAGCACCCCCAAGAGTCTAGTATGAAAAATTCTGCAGTGGGGACTGCGAAGTTAAGTTCAGAAAGTAAAAGGAAGGACATCTCCTCCACAGAGGAGGGGGACCAGATTCTCCCAGCTGGGGACTCATAGAGGATCCCGTCACCTCTTAGGTGATGCCTGTAAGCCCGACGGTCAGGAAGCTATAGGTGCGCAGAAACGTCCCTCACCCCTTGAGGGTGATGTCACCACATCTTCCAGCATGTCCCCCTCACCCTTCCGTGGTGCTGGAAACCAGAGGGGCCCTGGGGGCTCCTGGGTGGCCATGGTGATGGGCCTACTGCCTGTGAACTACTGGAAATGAATGTGTAAAGACGCTCAATTACAGACTGTTCTTAAAGCAATCACACACTGTCTAAAGAGACACAGCTTGTTGGCTCTGAGGACAGAAAGGAGCCTGACACAGGCTTTCGGCCAGAGGACAGCCTAGTGCTGCCTTTGGTGCAACAGTAAAGACCGAGGTGGAATGAACACATCCATTGATCACACGGCAACAACGTGTCTAAAGAGCTTAAAAGCTATCTTTTCTCTTAAGTGCGTTAAACAGCTCCCCTCCAGCTTTTCCCCCCCTTACATCTGTCTGCTGTCACTGGACAGGCAAGGCCCGGCCTGGCCCCTTGGCCCACTCTTGCCCCTTCCCCGCTGCTTGTGGGCTCTCACTAGCCATGATGTTACTCTGCTAACAAGCATCATTCTCTCTGGCTGGCTTCCGCACCTTGTCCAGAACTGTCTTATATCGTGGATTATTCCTCTAATCAGTAATAAAACACACGTGACTGAGGTTCCTGGTCTCGATTCTGACAGCTTTAAAGCACTGTGTCCATGCGATCAGGGGAGAGGCAGAGAGTGAGAAACACCACTCACAGGTGGAGTGTTGAGGGAGAAGGCTGGAGTCCCCTGAGGTGACATTTTTGCAGCTTAAGAGCCTTCTCTAAGCTCTGGGTTCAAAGAGCCATGCCCCCACAGATCCCAAGAAACCCTTTTTGTGACAACACTAAATTGCAGCCACCCCAGGTAGCGCTGGTGGTAAAGAACCCCCCTGCCAATGCAGGAGACCTAAGAGACGCAGATTCAATCCCTGGGTAGGGAAGAGCCCTTGGAGGAGGAAATGGCAACCCACTCTAGTGTTCTTGCCTAGAGAATCCCGTGGACAGAGGAGCCTGGCGGGCCCCAGTCCTTGGAGTCGCAAAGAGTCAGACATGACTGAAGTGATTTAGCGCACACTCCATCTGGTCTATAGACAGTAATCCAAGTCTATGTCCCGACCAGTAATGCTGAAGAAGCTGAAGTTGAATGATTCTAGGAAGATCTACAAGACCTTCTAGAACTAACACACAAAAAAGATGTCCTTTTCATTCTAGGGGACTGGAATGCAAAAGCAGGAAGTCAAGAAATACCTGGAGTAACAGGCAAATTTGGCCTTGGAGTACTAAATGAAGCAGGGCAGAGACTAATAGAGTTTTGCCAAGAGAGCTCACTGGTCGTTGCAAACACCCTCTTCCAATAACTCGAGAGAAGTCTCTGCAGACGTCACCAGACGGTCAATACCGAAATCAGATTGATTATATTCTTTGCAGCCAAAGATAGAGAAGTTCTATAGAGTCAGCAAAAACAAGACCGGGAGCTGACTATGGCACAGACCATCAACTCCTTATTGTCAAATTCAGACAAATTGAAGAAAGTAGGGAAAACCACTAGACCATTCAGGTATGACCTAAATCAAATCCTTTATGATTATACAGTGGAAGGGAGAAATAAATTCAAGGGATTAGATCTAATAGACAGAGTGCCTGAAGAACTATGGATGGAGGTTCCTGACATTGTACAGGAGGCAGGGATCAAGACCATCCCCAAGGAAAAAAAAATGCAAAAAGGCAAAATGGTTGTCTGAGGAGTCCTTACGAATAGCTGTGAATAGAAGAGAAGCTAAAGGCAAAGGAGAAAAGGAAAGATATACCCATTTGGATGCAGAGGTCCAAAGAATAGCAAGGAGAGATAAGAAAGCCTTCCTCAGTGATCAGTGCAAAGAAATAGAGGAAAACAATAGAATGGGAAAGACTGGAGATCTCTCCAAGAAAAAGATACCAAGGGAACATTTCATACAAAGATGGGCTCAATAAAGGACAGAAATAGTATGGACCTAACAGAAGCAGAAGATATTAAGAAGAGGTGGCAAGAATACACAGAAGAACTATACAAAAAGATCTTCACCACCCAGATAATCACGATGGTGTGATCACTCACCTAGAGCCAGACATCATAGAATGTGAAGTCAAGTGGGCCTTAGGAAGCATTGCTACGAAAAAAGCTAGTGGAGGTGATGGCATTTCAGCTGAGCTATTTCAAAACCTAAAAGGTGATGCTGTGAAAGTGCTGCACTCAATATGCCAGCAAATTTGGAAAACTCAGCAGTGGCCACAGGACTGGAAAAGGTCAGTTTCACTCCAATCCCAAAGAAAGGCAATGTCAAAGAATGCTCAAACTACTGCACAACTGCACTCATCTCACACACTAGTAAAGTAATGCTCAAAATTCTCCAAACCAGGCTTCAATAGTACGTGAACCAAGAACTTTCAGATGTTCAAGCTGGATTTAGGAAAGGCAGAGGAACCAGAGATCAAATTGCTGACATCCTTTGGATCATCAAAAAAGCAAGAGAGTTCCAGAAAAACATCTACTTCTGCTTTATTGACTATGCCAAAGCCTTTGACTGTGTGGACCACAACAAACTGTGGAAAATTCTGAAAGAGATGGGAATACCAGACCACCTGAACTGCCTCTTGAGAAATCGGTATGCAGGTCAGGAAGCAACAGTTAGAACTGGACATGGAAAAACAGACTGGTTCCAAATAGGAAAAGGAGCATGTCAAGGCTGTATATTGTCACCCTGTTTATTTAACTTCTATGCAGAGTACATCATGAGAAACGCTGGGCTGGAAGAAACACAAGCTGGAATTAAGATTGCCGGGAGAAATATCAACAACCTCAGATATGCAGATGACACCACCCTTATGGCAGAAAGTGAAGAGGAACTAAAGAGCCTCTTAATGAAAGTGAAAGAGGAGAGTGAAAAAGTTGGCTTAAAACTCAATATTCAGAAAACTAAGATCATGGCATCTGGTCCAATCACTTCATGGCAAATAAATGGAGAAACAGTGAGAGAGAATTTATTTTGGGGGGCTCCAAAGTCGCTGCAGATGGTGACTGCAGCCATGAAATTAAAAGATGCTTGCTCCTTGGAAGAAAAGTTACGACCAACATAGACAGCATATTAAAAAGCAGAGACATTACTTTGCCAATAAAGGTCTGTCTAGTCAAAGCTATGGTTTTTCCAGTAGTCACATATGCTTGTGAGAGTTGGACTATAAAGAAAGCTGAGCGCCAAAGAATTGATGCTTTTGAACTATGATGTTGGAGAAGACTCTTGAGAGTCCCTTGAACTGCAAGGAGATCCAACCAGTCCATCCTAAAGGAAATCAGTCTTAAATATTCATTGGAGGGACTGGTGCTAAAGCTGAAACTCCAGTACTTTGGCCATTTGTTGCAAAGAAGTGACTCGTTGGAAAAGACCCTGATACTGGGAAAGATAGAAGACAGGAGGAGAAGGGGATGACAGAGGATGAGATGGTTGGATGGCATCACCAACTCAATGGACATGAGTTTGAGTAAACTCCAGGAGTTGGTGATGGACAGGGAGGCCTGGCGTGCTGCAGTCCATGGGGTGCAAAGAGTCAGACATGACTCAGCGACTGAACTGAACTGAACTGAACAATCTGGTCTGAGCCGTTTGAAGCGGTGTATGCAAGGGGAAGCTGCTGGGACATTCACATGTGTTGTGCTTATTCCTCTTGGTGGCAGGTAGGCAGCCTCTCTGTTCCTGCCCCTCTGGAGCGGGTGACCATGCAGGCTGGGGGTGTAGGTTGTTTGGGAGCAACCCATCTTCTGGGCCTTTGCCTTCTAGAAGCTGGAGAAACTTAAGGGGATCAGGCAGTGGGAGGGGGGCCCATACAGGGAGCCTGTGGATTTCATCTAGGCAGGAGGACCTGCAGCCTGCCACCCCCACCCCACGGAGGTGACAGGACCGCCCAAAGAGACAGTCACCCAGAGCATCTAGGAGATGGAGATGGACAGAGGGTGACCCACCATCCCGGTTTGCCCAGAACTGAAGGGATTCCCTGGACAAAGGGCTTTCACAGCTTAAACTGGGAAATTCTTGGGTAAACCAGGACAAGTTAGTCACCCTGGGTGGAGCAGACATCCCAGCTGACCCTGATGTGAGCGCCTCCTATTCTGAGCCACAATGAAGGAGCTACAGAGGACCCTGCCCCACTTTCTGCTCTATAAAATCTCTGATCCTTGTGTCAGCTCAATAGAAACTCACCCCCCTATCCAAGTCACAGTGGGGACTAGGGGTCAGACTCAATTTGATTTACAGCAGATTAAATGGGGTTTGATGGTCCTTCTATGCCAAGAGCTGTCTGCTGTCTCTTTCTGTCTCTGTGTCAAGCCTTCCTCGCCTCTGTCCTGTCTGCACATTAGACCAAATGAGACCTCCTAGAGGCTCAGGGCCATGGGGGAGGGGAGGGCCTGAACACCCGGCTTCCCTCTTAGCCCCGAATCTGGACCCGGGATATTTGTGTCCAAGAGGGGCCGCCCTTTCTACCCCATCCTCCAGGGCAAGGGGAAGCCCTCTGCCCCCCTAGCAGCTGGAGTGGGGGATTCAGCTCCCTCTCAGGAGCTGGCTGCTCAGCCCCTCCTAGGGGCCTTGCCTGACAAACAGTTGGATAGGAGGGAATTCCTTGGCAGTTCTCTCTTGCTCAGATAACCGGCAGGTCCTGAAGTGCCAGCCCTCAGCAGGAATAAGCAGAAATCACTTCCATTTGTTTTCTGAGACTTGGCCTGACACTCACCAGCTGCAGTGGGGGGACTGCACCGTCAGGAGGCATTAATGCACCAGCCAGAATCCCTAGCTCTGGGGAAGCCGCCCACACAGCTGTCTGTCCCTCATAGAAGTTGCCAGAACCCCCACTGTCCAGCCAAGGCCAGGCAGGGGAGACAATGAAAGGACTCGACCGCCAGAGTCCCATCTGGGACAATGGCTGTGCAGTTAAATACAAATTCCCATGTTGTTGTTCAGTCGCTAAGTCGAGTCGACTCTTTGTGACCCTATGGACTGCAGCACACCAGGCTTCCCTATCCTTCACTATTTCCCAGAGTTTGCTCAAACTCATGTCCATTGTGTCAATGATGTCATCCAACCATCTCATCCTCTATTCAGTTCAGTCGCTCAGTCATGTCCGACTCTTTGCAACCCCATGGACTTCAGCATGCCAGGCTTCCCTATCCATCACCAACTCCTGGAGCTTACTCAAACTCATGTTCATTGAGTTGGTGATGCCATCCAACTATCTCATCCTCTGTCGTCTCCTTCTCCTCCTGCCTTCAATCTTTCCCAACATCAGGGTCTTTTCCAATGAGTCAGCTTTTTGCATCAGATGGCCAAAGTATTGGAGCTTCAGCTTGAGCATCAATCCTTCCAGTGAATATTCAGGGTTGATTTCCTTTAGGACTGACTGGTTACCCATGAATCCCCGCCAAGATTTGCAAGGTGGCATATGTCCGCTGGGGCCACTGGCCCCTTATGATGCAGACCTGGTAGGCTTGTCCGGTGCCAGCCCACCACCCCCTCCATCCCAAGCCTTTGGGAGTTCTTGGAGATTCATGTTTATTCTGCCTCCTCTGATTCTGATTCTGAGCTTCGGCTGCAATGTCCTCCTCTCTGCATTTTGTTGCTCTTCCCAGGATGTCTCCCCTGTACTGACCCAGAAATGGAAAGACCCTTTCCCCTGAACCCCAAGTCTCTGCATACAACCAGGCATGGAAATTGGGTGTAAAGATTTTTCTGAAGACTCAGGGGCAATGGAAAGAAGCATGTATCTCACTCCAAACTGCAGAGAAAATAAATAGTGGAATTTAAAGTGCTTAAGAAGTCCCTGAAATCTGTCCTCCCCTTCAGCTTCAGGTCCTCATGGCTGCAGCCCTCTCTCACCTATGCCCATCACCACCTCCTGGTCCTTTGTTATATAGATGTTCTCTAGTCTTCCTCTTCCTTCAGCCTCCCCTGGGGAGCCCCCACCCTTAATGTCCCATCTTTGCATCTTCCCAAACTAAGATTGTTCCTTTCCTAAGTGAAAATGAAGACAGTTGTGGTGAAATGGCTCTTTTCTTCCTCTAAAGTACCATTCTTTTTTTTTTTTACTAATTTTCAAAATATTTATTTATTTATTTATTTAGCTGCACCAAGTCTTAGTTGCAGCATGTGGGATCCAGGGATTGAACCCAGTCCCCCTGCATTGGGAGCATGGAGCCACTCGAACACCAGGGAAGTCCCTGAAAATACCATTGTTTAGAGATGAGGACATTTCGGCTGGCTAAGACAAGCTAAGCAACTTAGTTAAGGTCACACAGCAGACAAGAAACAGAGCTGGGATCCCACGGGGATCTGTCTTCACACAAAGTTACGTTTCCTCCTGGGCTGACACCTGGCTGAGGCTTTACTCTGGAGGAATAAAGGGCAGCAGGAGGAATAGGTGGATCCTGGAAGCAGTCTGCATGACCCAGGGAACCTGGGAGGGAACAGGCAATCCTGAGATCTAGAGAGCTGACGGTGGGTGTCTAGGCCAAGGCCACCCGGCCCAGTCCTGGGGTGAGGGGCTGGCACAGAAGGCCAGGCATGGCCCTCAAGCAACAGGATTCAGGGTGGAGGAATCAGGAGGAAGGAAAGCAAGCAGGCCTGGGAGGGTTGTCAGGGAGACCTTAACTCTCCACAAGCTTCTTATCTCAGGGATCCTTCATCTGCCTGCAGGGAGGCGGGGATCAATGAAAATAAAAAGAAATTGTAAGCACTGTGTATCTCAGATGAAAAGCACCACAGTCAGAGGACCAGTCCCAGCCAGACTGTTCGCCCCTACAGGTCACCATTGCTTTGTCTGGGAGATTTCTATGTGGGTGTGAGGTTGACGGTTTAAAGGGAAAACAGCCGTTTCATGGAGCTATTATGGGATTTTCTCCGTAGGAGCAGACAACCTCTGCACCTCCCTGAAATGTTTTGACAGCTTGGGCAAATCCTCAGGGAAACCTGGGGCCTGAGCATGCCAAGGTGATGCTTATCGCTGGCTCTCCAGCCCCCAACGTGGCCCCGGGAGCTCCTCCACGCCGGCTCCCTGCCAACCCTGCCGCCACCCTGCCCCTGGGGACCCACACACACACTGCCCGGGTATGAATCAAGCTTGTCCTCCAGGTCAGATGCGGGAAAATGGGATGATGAATGCATTGCCATCAACACGCTGCCCATAAGTCACAGCTCCAAAGGCCTTTTTAATTTTTTTTGTTTGGGAGTTTCCAATGACGAAGATTTCATTATCCGAAGCAATAATTTTTAACCAGAGCAATGCAAGGTTTCACTCTACCTGGATTAGGCCCATACGTGAGGGGGAAGCCCAGGAGTTAGTGTCTGGAGGGCAGCGTGGGGGGAGAGGGGCTAGGCCTCCTGGTTCTCACCCCGCCCACATCCTCTTCCTTTTTCTCTCCTCCCCTCCCACCTCGTGCCCTGCATCTCTGTGTTTCTCCCCCAGGCAGTAACCCCTGTTTCAGCAGCAGCCTTAAGCCTGGGCCGACCTCCTCTGTCCCCACCGCCTGCCTGCTCTCCCCAACCCCCCACCCCGAGTCCAAACTCCTTCCCCCAACACGCGAAGCTGAAGAGAGACAGAGCTGCATGTCTTAACCTTTCCCCCCACAAAATGAATCTTCTGCATTAGTTCCAAGTGCAGCCTAAGGACTTTTTCCTCCTAAGTGGAAAACCAGTTTCAAAACCACTGCATGAGAGAGGATATCCCAGAGTCTGGCTGTCGCTAGTGCTCTGGTGTGCCACCTTCTGCCAGGGCCCACCTGCCTCCTTGTTCATCTTCACGCGGAGGCCATCTTTTTCCAAATCCAAAGTCTGATGTCATAGGAAGCATAACTAAGAATCTAAAGAGGGAAATATGTGAACCTTCCACCGCAGCTCAGCCCTCTGCTCTCAGCCCTCCTGGGAAACAGTACTTTCTATTTATTTATTTGGCTGCACTGGGCATTGGGTCTTGGTTGCAGCATTTGGAATCTTTCGCTGCAGCATATAGACCTTCTAGCTGTGCCGTGTGAGCCTAGTTGCTCGTTGGCACGTGGGATCTTAGTTCCCTGATCAGGGATTGAATCTGAGTTCCCCACACTGCAAGGTGGATTCTTCACCACTGGACCACCAGGGAAGTCCCTAAAGCAGTACTTTTCTTTGGGGGTTTCTTCTGGGGAGGCTGAGAGCCCTGCCAAGAATGGCTCACCCTGAGATTGGATAGAGGTGTCCCTGGCACATCCCCTGCCCCATGGAGCCTCCCTGCTCCATCTTTCTTGCCATCATGGCCCTGCAGGGAGATGCTGTCCTCCTAAATAAGTGGTGTTCACCAGTCCAGGGGCAGGCCCAGGTCATATCACCCATTTGACAAGCTCAACGTGAAACCCTGTTAGATGAGTGAGCTACAAACTGCAGGTCTGTATTTATTTATTTTTATCATTTCTAAAAAATTTATTTATTTTAATTGGAGGATGATTACAATATTGTAGTGGTTTTTGCCATACATTGACGTGAAGGTCTGCATTTAAATACCAACTATTATTTATTGAATACCAACCAAGCGCAAAAGATATAATAAATGAAAAAGATGAAGTTGACGTTCTCAAGGAGCAAATGCAAAGCATGTCTGATCCTGGAGTTTTCAAATCAGATGACCAACCTCCATTCCCATCTGGGTAGAGTAAATACCAAGAAGGAGGCCCAGGCTGGAAGGGGGTCTTCCCAGAGGAAGTGGTTCTCTGTAAAATGAGGAAAGGGCCTGTCAGGGAGGAGGAGGTGCCACCAGGGGTGTAGTAACAACCCTGAGAAGTTCAGGAGAGTGACAAGGGGAGGAGCAGTGTGTCCTCCTGAAAGAGGTGGGTGATATTAGGGAGTTAGGGGACCCAGCCGTTGAGCTTGGAAGCCCAAGCCGAATGTCTAGCCTCAAATACTCCTGCTGTGAGCCACAGAGAATGTGCCTGAGGCCTTCTCTGTTCCGCTAGTTCTCAGCCACCAGCATTACATGTGCTAACTATCCCTCAAAACACAGTGATGGACTTCCCTGGGGTCCAGCGGTTAAGACTCTGCACTCCCAAGGCCAGAGGTGTGGGTTCCATCCCCGGTCAAGGAACTAAAGTCCCACATGCCGACCACCGGCACAGCAAGAACCAACAACCACAAACCCAAAACAGCCAGGTGACAGTGGGCCCGGGGACGGGGAGAGAGAAGCCGGCGGGGCGGGGGCTGCCCTCACTGCCTAAGAACAGCGCTGTGCCCCCTTCCCTGGCCCCATTATGGGCCCATGTCCGAACTCCTTCCCTGACAGCCTCCGCAGCCACCTCCTGTCATGAATCTGGAGTTCTGGGTGAGCAACTAGAGGTATGAACGACGGCATACGTACACGCCAGGGTGCAGTCAGGTTTGGAGGCAGTGGGAGAAGTTTTCTGATTAAAAATTTCTTACAGTGAAATTCACATAACATAAAATGAACCGTTTTAAAGGGTGCAGTCCAGTGACATTTACTGGATTCACACTATCCTGCGTCCATTACTTCTATCTGTTGTTCCAGAACAACATTTCCATCACCCCGAAAGGAAACCCTGCAGCCTTTAAGCAGTCACCCCCTGCCCCTCACCCCCCAGCCCCCAGCAGTCACTGGTCTGCTTTCTGTCTCTGTGGACTTACGTATTCTGGACGTTTCATATAAAGGTAGTCCTACAATACGTGGGCTTTAGTGTCTGGCTTCTTTCACGGAGCGTAATGTTTTTGAGGTTCATCCATGCGGCAGCACATGCCGGTACTTCATCCCTTCTTAAGGCTGATTCATATCTCGTTGTATGTAGATACCAGATTTTGTCTATCCATTGTCTATTGAACATTTTCCCCCAGCCTTTGGCTGCTGTGAGTTATGCTGCATGCCTGTACAAGTATTTGTTTGAGTCTCTGCTTTCAATTCTTAAATACCTGGGAGTGGAATTGTTGGGTCACATAGTCATTCTTTTTTTTAATGAAAAAAGTCACTTCTTTTTTGTTTGTTTGTTTGTTTGTGCTGGGTCTTTGCTGCTGCACGGGTTTTCTGTAGTTGGGGTGCTCGGGGGCCCCCCTTTGATGTGGTGCACAGGCTTCTCATTGCGGTGGCTTCTCTTGTTGTGGAGCACAGGCTGTAGGCACATGGGCTTCCGTCATTGCAGCTCATGGGCTTTTGCTGCCCACAGTGTATGGAATCTTCTCAGACCAGGGATAGAACCCACGTCCCCTGCATTGGCAGGCAGATTCTTATCCACCGTACCACCAGGGCAGTCCAACAATAATTCTATATTTAACTCTTTTTTTTTTTTTTTTTTGGCTGTGCCATGCAGCATGTAAACTCTTAGTTCACTCTCCAGGGATTGGACCTGTGCCCCCTGCTTTGAAAGTGCAGCATCCTAACCACTGGGCCACCAGGGGATCACTGTGTCTAACTTTCTGAAGGAGTCCTGAGATGTTTTCCACAGGGTCTGCGTCATTTATGTGCCCACCATGGAAAGGTTCTGAGAATCCTCAGGCGGACGGTAGAGGACTCCTCTGGGGGTTTTGCATGATATGCGAAAGACTGAGACGGGGCTCCTGCGCAATGTTCCCAGGACTCCCAAGTTCCTTGCCTTCAGTGCCCAGAACAGTGTGAGCTCAGAGGGCCCCCAGAGTCCAAGGTGAGAAGGAAGCCTCCCTGACTGATGGGTTCAGGGAGGATATGTGGGCCCAGTGTCTGCAGTGAGGGCCCAGAGGCCAGGGGTTCCCTCTACCCCCTCCAGGTGGGAGGGTGGTGTAGGAAGGCAGTCATGATAGAAGTTCTGGGACACAGTTTTGAGACATGACAGGGCCACAGTGAACATCCCCCCAGGCTTCTCCCTGGGGCAGCAGTCTGGGGAGCCGGATGCCTCTGCAGATCCCATTACTGGAGACTGGGCTGCGACACGAAATGACGAAACTGTAAAACATGAGGGAACAGGCTGTAAATCACTTATTGGCAGCCTGCTTTCCTACCAGCCACGCCCGATCCGAGGGTGAGGCTGCAGCCGCTGAGGGTTTTCTAGCAGCCTGGACCAGACTTTCCCTTCGGGAGCCAAGCTCCCGACCTGAGAACTGAAACCTTGCGTGAGGAAAATACCTCGGGGCGCAACTCATCCCACCCACCTGCCAGTAGCATCTCCTGGCAGGGAGCCCGCCAGCTCCAGGCCTTGAGAAAACCCTGCCCTTCCACTCCTGCACGTGTGACGTGATGACGCTGGGCTCCATGGCCTCCCAGGCCCCCCAGCCTGTTCCAGATGTGTCTTGGATTCACAGGATTTCCCACAGTCTTGGCTCTCCTCACTTGGTCCCGGGAAGGAAATTGGAAAATGGAGAGAAGTGACTGATGGGTTCAGGGAGGACATGTGGGCCCAGTGTCTGTAATGAGGTCCCAGGCCAGGGGGTCCCTCTACCCCCTCCAGATTTGGCTGAGCCAGATGGGGAAAAGGCCACCTGTAAATGCGTAAGTCTGTGCACAACACACATTTCCTCAAATGTGTGCTGAAGGGAAGGCTCCCTGGAAGACATACTCGGATTAAAAATCTCCTAGGAGGACTTCCCTGGTGTTTGCCTGCCAATGCAGGAGACATGGGTTTTGATCTCTGGTCCAGAAAGATCCCACATGCCCTGGAGCAACTCAACTGCTGTTCAAGTGCAACTTGAACTGCAACGGCAACTCGAGTGCCCAGGAGCCTCAGCCGCTGAGCCCGTGAGCCACAACTACTGAAGCCCAGGCTCCCTAGAGCCCGTGCTCCACAACAAGAGAAGCCACCACAATGAGAAGCCTGTGCACCGCGACTAGAGAGTAGCCCCCATTGTTCACAACTAGAGGAAACTGGGGTGCAGGAATGAAGATCCAGCACAGCCGAAAATAAATAAATTTTTAAAAAATCAACCAAGAAGGAGAGGAAATGATGGGCTGACTACTTTCAGAAAGAACTCCCCTCCCCCTCTACCCAGCCTAGGATGGCTTTACATGGTTTGCTTCAAGCGGGATTGATGTCCACACTCACGCAGCAGCCTGTGTGTCCTCTGAGGCAGAGATTAATGTGTATAGCATTGCTTCAGCTATGGGCACTTTCTTAGTCCAGCTAGGAGCTGTCCCCTTCCACCCAGCTTGGCTTGGCCACCAAAGCAGCTCTGAACTGGAGTGCCCCACTGGGGGTCAGGAAGAGACTGAGGTGGGAACTGGGGCTTCTTGGCCCCAGTAATGAGGCATTCCAAAACCCATGTGCCCTCCAACAAGCCCTCTCAGCTCTGGGCCTCAATTCCGTCCTCTCTACAGTGACACGAGCCTTTGTGATCTCTGAGTCGCTCAGGGATTGAACCCAGGTCTCCTGCATTGCACGCAGATTCTTTACCTCTGAAAGGAATGAAGAGAAGCTCAGCAAGACTAAGAGACCAATCACCTGAGACGCGACAAAGGGAGTGCAAACCCTGCTCACACCCTAATCTTGTCAGAGACCCCACCTTTGACCCATGTTATAAAAACCCTCATCAAGTTCTCTGGGGATGAGACACACTGTTTTGGGGGGCAGAAGCCTGGTGTGTCTCCCTTTGCTTGGCAAAGCAATAAAGCTATCCTTTTCTACTTCACCCAAAACTCTGTCTCCAGGACTTGATTTGGCACCGGTGTACAGAGGCTGAGCGTTCAGGAGCACTACCATCGGCAGCCTGTGCAGGTCCTCCCACACTCTGTGGTCCTTAGGAAGCTGGAGGATCGTGCCAAGGTCAAGAGCCTGCACCTAGCTGAACAATGGCTTGGCTTCAGTCTCCAGCTCTGCCGTGCACCAGCTCTGTGAACTTGCCCAGGCACCTGCCCGGGCTTCCTGAGCCCCAAGTCCACCATCTGAATTGTCTTGAGGGTTGAATCTCTGCACAGCACTCAAAATAGCACTGGTCAGAAATAAGCATCAGGCAAGCATGTGCTAATATTATTTATGATGAATCCTCACAGAAAGAACTTTTTCCAACTTACAAAAATAATATATGTGTTGTGAGTGCTCAGTTGCTCAACTGTATCCAACTCTTTGCAACCCAGTGTACTGTAACCCACCAGGCTCCTCTGTCCATGGGATTTCCCAGGCACAAATCCTGGAGTGGGTTGCCATTTCCTCCTCCAGGGGATCTTCCCCACCCAGGGATCAAACCTATGTCTCCTGCTTTACAACTGAGCCACCTGGGAAGCTACAAAAAATAAAATCTACTAGATATAAAAAAGAAACAAATGAACCTTGCAAAATCTGAGAAAGAGAAAAAGAGAAACCTCACTCTCTACAGTCCCAACATCCAAAGAGAAGTCTATTAACTGCCTGGCGAGGACACTGAAATTCCACACATGTCCATTCTCCTCTGCCCAAAAAATTGTCTCAAGCTATTCATACTGTTCACAGTCTGTCCAATAAAACTTAACACTGTGACAAAAATATTGGTCATATGCATTCTATCATTTATCTTAGAGGCTACATATGTTTCATTCTTTGAAGGATCCCTTATCATGAAACATTTATAGGATTTGGAATTTTTCATGCATCTATTCTCCTGTGATGAATATCCTCCCTGTCCCTGATTATGTCCTCTGAACAAACTCTTAGAAGTGGACATGCCAGGTGCAGAGGGCAGGCCCAGTGTTAGGGTTGTTTGTTCAGATATTGCTTCCCAGTTGGCTCAGTGGTAAAGAATCCTCCTGCCAGTGCAAGAAACACAGGTTCAATCCCTGAGTTGGGACGATCCCATGGAGAAGGGAATGGCAACGCACTCCCAGTATTCTTACCTGGAAAATTCTATGGACAGAAGAACCTGGCGGGCTACAGTCCATGGGGCCACAAAAAGTCGAAGATGACTAAGCAACTAAGCGCACACACACGCAGAGGTTCGGATGTTCCTGGACCGACCTGGATAGAATGAGTGTCCCTAGAAGGCACGGGAGCAGAGGGACAAATATATGCCCTCCCATGTCTTCATGGGCCGCAGGGATGGCCTAGAATCCTTCCTGGAGAGCAATGGTGTTGGCCTTGAGAGCCTGGATACCCTCCGCATGTATCCTCTGGGTGTGGCCTCCCCCGTCTCCCCCAGGAAGTAAGCAAAAGCCAAATCCCCTCCAAAGCCCCAGGAGCCTTCCGCCTGCCTGTGACTGCTGATGTGCCCAGGTTTCCACCTGACCCTCCAGCAGCCTACACACCAGGCGTTCCCACTCTGTAACAGGTAACCCCAAATCCACTTGCCCAGCTTTGATGCCCATCTCCCACCTGGACCTTTACCTCTGCCTGGCCGTCCCAGAGAAAGGTGCATCGTCTTGGGTCTAACCTGATAACCTGACCTCCTTGTCTTCCCCTCGGGCTGCTCCTACTGGCTGTGTAAACTGAGGCCCAGACATTGGAGTCTGGGAGCCTGGATTTGACCCCTGGCTCTGCCATTTTCCAGCCAGACGATGGTGGGAAAGTGACTTCCAGGGTTGCTCAGCTGCTGAATAGGGGTGGTCATCCTGGCCTCTCAGGGCTGTGAGGATTCAAGAAAGTGACTTCGGATCCTGACACAGAGTCAATGCTTAATACATGGCAATGGGAGCAAGGTTTATTATTATTTTTGTCCTTACTACCCAAGGCTGGAATTGGAAACCTCCTGGTCACTCATCCTCTTCCTAGGGCCTCTGATCCTCCACACACCTGGGAAGTAAACCTCAGAAAGAGCCCTGCTGCCCAGCTCCGTGCATGTGCATTCAGAGTGCTACCTGCTCACACACACACACACACACACACACACACACACACACACCAGATGCCTGGAAAGCTGCTTGAGGGAGAAGTAGGCCGGTCCCGGCTCTAATAAGCTGTGTGACTCGCAGATCACTTCCTCCGCTTCCTCTCTCTGGAGCCTCCTTCCCCATTTGTAAAGTTATCTCCCCGGGCTCTGGCAGCAGCCGGGAAATGCTGTGACTCCCCATCCCTTCACTGGCTCCCAGCCCCAGGGAACACGGGAACCTGGTCCCATCACTCAGGCAGGCAGATTCTGAGCAGGAGTGGACGAGATGAACAGCTGCAGAGATAATTCCTCCTTTTATCTCTTAAACCATCAACCTTCCCCGAGATTTCTGGACTACTGTCCCTTGGCTGGCTCGGAAATTTATTAGCTCTACCAATATTTTCTTTCGTAGTTCTGTAAAGCAAGCTCAAACTCGGCGAGCACTGCCTATGCAAAGACCTTAAACCACATGTTTATTTTCCTAAGCTATAAAAAGTTTATAGCGGGAGCTGGACTCCTTGTTCGACACCAGGCTCAGAATCGCTACTGCATTCCACAGGAAGACAGAGGGCTCTGTGTCAGCCCGGGGGCGACGGGAAGGGGTGGAAGAAGGCTGTCCAGCCTCCGTGGAAAGCACACAGGGAGTGGGGCAGGACGAGGGAGTTGCAAACTCGTGGGGTGGAGGGGGCAGGGGGAGAAAGGATGGGGGAGGATGGAGTGTGGACCAGCGTGCAGCAAGCTGACATGGTCAGACTGCAGGTGTGTTTTCTCCCAGTGTCTTCCTTCTGTCCAGGCAGCTTTGGGGTCACTGTGTCAGCAGAACATGGGGCTAAGCCTTGGCAGAAGGCCCCCTTCTGACACAGTCCCTTTATCCTAGAATATGAAGTTGGAGTTGCTTGACTCTAGATTAAACTACCAAGAGTTGACACCTTTGCTTAGTTGCTCTCTAGCTGGCACTGACCTCAGCCCATCTGTCCACTCAGCTCCACCCAGCCCAGTGCTTCTTGAGAATCAGACTTGGTTACCAGGAGCCATGCTGAGCCATGGGGTTTTTGTCCACAGCTTGGATTTCTGGGATCCTTGATAAGAACTGAGCCTTGGAGAATTGAGTATTTCCACTTGGCAAGCAGGCTTGGGTTCTCCCACTGGTGCCTGGAGATTCCAGTGGACATCTGAAGTGGCTCTTGGACCCAAGTAGCCGTAACACCTCCTGCTGAGACACTGTAAGACTTTTGGAGTTTGGGTCCTTGGTCCTTCTGGGGCATCTCGGGATCTGCTTTATCCTGGCTGCATCAGAGGAGGAAGGAAGCAGAGGTGATGGGAAGGCTCCCACTCCTCACTCCAGCCACCCAGATTTGAGCACTTGATGGAGGCAGCGGCAGGACAGGTGACCAAGTTCTCTTCCAACCCTGCAATCCAGCAATTCTTAGGAAAAGAAGGAAACTGCCATTTTCTCAGAGTAGGGCTTCTCAACCTTCTCAGATGCAATGCTTCTTCCCTATTACGAACATTTCATAATGTTCCTTTACTGCCCCAAAAGGGAGGGAAAAGGTAGTTGAATCTACACACAAAATTGCAAAAGGTCAACATCTCTCCTGTGAAAGAAAGAAAGAAAGAAAGCAATTTATGACAAATCAATGTGGGTTGCCACATGCGAATGCCCAGGTGAGATTATCCTGTAAGCCCAGATGGAACACGGCGGCACTCGTGCCTGGTCCCTCAAACCCCCACCACACTGAGCCAGGTACACTACTGGTGCACGGGTATGCGAGTGGGTTGTCCTGGGGTTCAAAACCTCCCAGCTGCATTTCTATCAGGGACAAATTTTAATTAATCCTAAACATTGTTGAAATACAATCTTAGGTACTGGTCATATTCCTGAAAAACATTTAATGTGCTCTGAAGCCATGCAAAAATAATTTCTTGGGTTCTGGAGTAAGATGAGAAAAGCAGGGCTTTCACCTCCAGGAATCACTGTCCAAGCTGGATGCTTGACAGTCGTGCAGGCCAAGGACCAATTCATTCTATGGGGCAGTCTCAGGAATGGCAGGCGCCAGACATTCTGTGGCCACCACCTGCTAAGAGCCAGTCATGAACCCCTGGCTGGCAGAACCACCCTGTTCAGAATGGCCAAAGTAAGACAACCCTGGTGATCTAACGGTAAAGAATCCACCTCCCATCGCAGAGGACACAGGTTCGATCCCAGGTTCAACCCCTGGTCCAGGAAGATCCCACATGCCATGGAGCAACTAAACCTGTGCACCAGCGCTGCAAGTGCGGAAGCTTACACTCCCTAGAGCCCGTGCTCCGAAGTGAGAGAGGCCTCTGCAATGAGCAGCCTGAGCACCACAACTAGAGAGTGGCCCCAGTCGCCACAACTCGAGAAAGCCCACGCATAGCAATGAAGACCCAGTGTAGCGAAAAATCAATTTAAAAATAATTTCTTTTTAAAAAAGCAATGAGCCTTTGAGGTTGGCTGCACTAACCTGTAGTCTCTGTGTTAAAAAAAAAAAAAAGAATAGCTGAAGTCTCTTCTTTGTCCTTGACTTTGGGAGGCAAGGAGGTAGGGACACTGGGCATCACGAGGTTAAGGACCCATGGGACTTGCCAGGACATCACTATGATTTTCTGAAACAGACATAGTGGTACCTGATCGTGTCCCTGCCCCCACCTTTGTCTCTCAGGTGGTCCTCCACCTCTGCCCCAGCCCCAACACCCCAACATCTCATGTCTCCTGTAGCTGTAGACCAATTTATAAACCAAGCTGACTGCAGGAGTGACCTTCTCTTGTATGGGACGCCTTCAGAAGAAATTGGACACCCTCTTTTTGGATTAGACAGTCCTTGGAGGTGTAATAGACAGCATAGTGATTATAGTTAATAATACTATATTGTGTATTTGAAAGTTGCTAAGAGATCAGATCTTAAAATTTCTTACTCACAAGGAAAACAGTTTTGCATGTATTAATATGTGTTTGATGGATGTTGACTAGACTTACTGTGGCAATCATTTCAAATGATCCATACAAATATGAAATTATCATATTATGCACCTGAAACTAATATACTGTGTCAATTATATCTCAATTAAAAAAAGAAAAAGAATGCTAAACTTCCATTTGAGGTGAGAAAATGAAAAAATGTTTTTTTCTTCTTATCCAAACTGGGGGCCCCTTGAAATCTTAACTGCAGGTTAAGAAGACCTGTGCTGGAGAAGCATCCCTGTTGGAGAGAATCCTAGAAGCTTGCCCGGTTGAGGCTAAAGGAAAAGATCTAGCATATGTGAGCCCACCTTCCAGTCACACTGATAGTGTGGCAGGTAAATGTCCTCCCCATTACCCTGAGTCCATCTTTGGTCATTGGATAAACTCAAGCCAGGATGAAAGACATGGACAAGAATTTATAGGGTTCACACACTCCGCGCTCTGCTGTCCCTTGTTCCCCACCCCCTTCTGTGAGTTTTGACCTCCAAGTGCTCCGGAGAACATCGCCTTCCGGGTCACATAGTCATTTCCGGGAATCCCTCACTGTAGAGGAGGTGAAGGGTTGCTCTTCTGAAGGACAGACCATGGAAACCTCTCCACTGTGGGAAATGAAGCCAAGACCAGGAAGGGCCTTTCAAAGCTTCAAAAGTCAACCACTCAGTCCTCCCAACCACATCTTGAAGCATTTTTACTATCAAGAAGGATCTGCATGCAAATTTCAGATCCTGCCTTTGCAAGGAGTGTTGGAACTGTGGCATGAAAGGAAATCCAGAGAGACAGGGTAATGGGTGTGGATGACTGCTAATGGGACCCTCAAGTCCCTGGGCTGTCAGCCCTGTCTCCCTTAAGCACGTTGGAGTTCAAGTTTAGCCAGGTGGAGGTGTGTTCTGATTTGCTGATTTGGGTTGGGGGTGGGGAGGTGGGGAGAAAGTAAAGAAGAGGAAAAGCCTAAATCACTCATCTTTTGGAGTCTTTGTTTTTTAGAAAAAAATTAATAATTTAACCATTCACGTATTCAGTGAGGGCAATTTTCAAACACTAGGCTGTGGGACAGTATAAACAATTTTCCTCATATAGTAAAAATTATTTCTTTATGTTCCGTTCCACACACTCTGTATTTGGGAAGAAAGAGTGACATTGTTTGTGAACAGGAGGATATTCCTTTACAACTTGCTACTGTTCTGTTTTTTGTTTTTTTTTTTTTTCCAATAGATTTTTCCTCCTCACGATGAAGTATCTCAAGATGAAATATTAACCTGAAAATTGTCATAGGAATACACCTGGAAGAGTTGACTTCACAGTTTGGGAGTCAAAATACAACCACCCCTCCAAGAGTATCTCCAAGGCAGTGCTTGAGACTGAAGCATGTTAAGTCTGCCTCTCAAGCCCCTCCCTCTCTCACCTCCCTCCCCTGTGTGCCAAGGAAACTCCAGTATGTCAGTCTGGCTGCTCCCATAGCCACATCCTAGCTATGCAGGGATTGAGAGACTCCCTGTGATGTGGCCACTGCCTTCGTGCAGGAAGCACTGTGGCTGTTAATGAGGGTCCTGAGCCCTGTTCACAGCCTCTCCACTGGTTTTAATTCTGGAGGCTACACACTCCCGTGTCCCTGGATTATAGCCTGGGGTTTAAGTCCATCCTGACTAATGTCCACAACTTGACATCTCTGCATAGAGGGACTGAGGTTTCCTTCTGGTTTCTCCCAGCAAGCCCCTGAATTCCTTATGCAAATTTTCTCACATAATCCTGGTAAATTTTAAGTCATAGGCAAGCTGCCAGGGCAATCAGCCTGCTACAGATGGTATGTCCATATCTTTGACTACATAACAAGCTACCCCATGTTTTAGTGGCTTAAAACAAGAAGCACTGATTTGCTTATGACTCTACAGTTCAGAAGCTGTGCTGAAGCTGAATAAATCATGAAAGTTTCATTCATGTGCCGGACCCTTCAGGCACTGTAGCTGGAAAAGCCCCGGGGCTGAAGGAACCTTTCTCTCTGGAGGGCAGTTTACATGAGTGGTCCAGAGTTTCAGGACAGCAGACGCTGTCAGGCTGCTTGAAGCCTCAGCTCAGAAGTCCCGGAATGTCACTTCCACAAGGTCAGCCCAGATTCAAGAGAGAAAGAATAGACCCTCCCTCTTACCACTCACAGGCTTCCCTGGTGGCTCAGCGGTAAAGAATCCTCCTGCAGTGCAAGAGATTCAGGAGATGTGGGTTCAGTCCCTGAGTCGGGAAGATCCCTTGGAGGAGGGCATGGCAACCCGTTCCAGTATTCTTGCCTGGAGAATCCCATGGACAGAGGAGCCCAGTGGGCTACAGTCCATGGGGTTGCAAAGAGTCAGACACAACTGAAGAGCCTGAGCACTTGTGTTCACTGCCCATCCGTGTGGAAAGAGTCGTTATTGATTGTATTTGTAGACAATCTACCCCAATCAGAATAAATCTCTTTTTAAAAAGAAATACAGAGAGGAAAGAAATCTAATATCCAAATATTTGCATGTTTTGGCTTTAATATCCTCGAACTAATGCGCTTCAGGACCACTTCTGATGATTATAATCTTATAAGACTCCACGTGCACCCCAGGACCAGATTCGTTCATATCTCAGACAGACACATAGCCGTACTTCGTAGTCATTTTTCAACTGAAAATTTCAAAGCTCTTGTAAAACAACTACATATTAAAAATACTGGTATTAGTGTTTTCTTATACAATTTAACAGTTTTTTAACAAAGAATAAGTCTCACCCCTGGACAGCATTCTAGAAATGACAATTACACCCCAAAACTGGCAGGATCCATGATAGCATGAGAGGAGGATCTGAGGGCTGCTCCCAGGTGTGGGTGAGGGTGGGACACGGGAGCAGCTGTGGGGCAGGAGAGACCCTGAAGGGAAAGGCTGGAACCCATGGGGTTACAAAGAGCCAGACACGACTGAGCAACATATGTATGTATGTATGTATAAGTAGTTAAAAGAAACCTGATTTTTGTCAGTAGATAATTCAGGCTGATCAAAGGCAGGAGAGGCCAGAGACCCTCCAACACCTTCCAAATAAGGACCACAGCAAGGTGGGAAATGCGGGCCAGGAGAGTATGTGGCAGATGGATTTCTGGCCAGTCGGTCTGTGATTGGCAGAGCATGGCCAGTTTACAGTGTGTTCTGTCATCACTTATTTCATACGGTAGATAGAAATCCACCTCATAAGCTGATAGCTCAGGCTGTAAGTGCATGGTATTTTTATTTACCCACAACCATAATGGCAACCCACTCCAGTATCCTTGCCTGGAGAATCCCGTGGACAGAGGAGCCTGGCGGGCTACAGTCCGTGGGTTCGCAAAGAGTCGGACATGACTGAGCGACTAACATTCCACTCCGCCGTTTATCAGGACACACAGAGGTGGCCTCAGGAGCAATTGGGAATCTTTTGGGTGTTGTGACCACAGGGAACACCTGAAGGAACACAGCCCAAGAGACAAGGCAGCTCCTGGGGACCAATGTGACCCAGTTAACAAAACACCCGCCGGAGTCAGAGGGAAGCCACGGTTCTGAATGAGCATGAGCTTGAAATCTGTGACTCTGGTTTGTCACCAGTGAAATACACACTGACTCACTTCTGGGACCTGAGAAGATAGAAGGCTAAAGGCAAACAGAAGATGTATCACCAACAAAACCTGGAGGCAGCACAGCGAGGGGGAGCCTTCGATGGTCTCACAGGAGAGGGAACCGCTGCCCTGCGGGGCATGGGCTGTGTCTGTGGGGACGACTCCCAGAAACACTTACGAGGGGGTCCTTCCTGACAAACAGGTGAGAGCCAGTAGGACTGGGTTCTTACCTTTCATTGGCCTTCCTCCCTCTGTGCTTATAGCCTGAGGGACACAGGAATCCCTGGGGAGAAGAATTAGCCCCAGGAACGTGATATAAATAAAACCACAGCACATTCACTTACTAATTGCTGTTCTGCTGGGGACGTAAATCTCTGTTCAGTTTTTGAGATAACCCAAAAAGAAAGTTTGAAAACTCTCTCTTGAGTGATCAATCGTCATGGACTTACCAAGGAACTAAGGGATCCTAGGAAGACCAGCATCCACCCTCCTGAAGACAAGGAAACGGCGGAGGTCAGAGCAGACCAGAGGAATTCCGCAGGTATGCCTCCTGCCTTCACGCGCTGCATGATGACTTAGAAACTCACTTAACCTCTCTGGTTCAAAGAAGTTGGGAAAATATGTCTAGAAGCAATTTTTTTTTAGTGGATGATGCCAACATTTCCTATCAATTCAGCAGTTTTCACATAGTGTGAGGTTGGAAGTTCAATTACATCTATGGACATGAATGTAGAGCAAACATCTGCTGAACTTTCAGGTTAGGACCTGGTTCTGCTGCAGGTCCTTCCAGATGCCTGTGGGTTTGGGAGTAAAGCTTTTATGCTGCGGATATATATAAAAGGCAAAACCGAAACTGCCTCTGCCATGGTCCTTCCATAGCCACGGACACGATATTCTGACGCCTCTAAGGCTGCCGTGTTTCAAGATGCCAAGGAGCCATGATTTTCAAGGAACTTTCTGATGCAAAGCCAGCAGGCTCTGCAGACACGCCGACCTCTCTCTCTAGAGCACTGCTTTGCCTTCTTGCTCCGGTGAGCAGCAGAGAAAGAGGGTCAAAAATCCTATGTTCGGGCTTTAAGCTGAACCAAACTGTGGGCCCCCAAACCCACCCAAGCTGCTCCCTTCAGCTGAAAGCCAAACCAAACCCGAAAGCTAGTTTGCAGAGTTTGCCCGCTAACCAAACCAAAGATTTTCCAGCAGCCCAGCGAACCTACTCTGAAAAAAAGAAAATAATTGGACCTGTCTAAATTTTTTTTAATGAAAATAAAAACCCTGAACTGGAACAAAAACAAAGCCTAAAAGTGCTCTCCAAATCGGACGGTTATTTTGCTTGGTTCAGGTATCTGGTAAGTATAAGGTTAGAGTCTGTGTTAAACTGGAGAATTCAGCCAGAGAAAGCCTATTTCTTAGAATAGGAGCTGTCTTTCAGGGGGTTAGGATGATTTTATTCATTCAGCCCTCCTAATGTCTATGAGATAGGTTCCACTTTTGTCCCCATCTTATGGAAGAGGAAACTGGGATGCGGGGAGGTGACAGATAAATTCGCCCGTGACTTGTTGAGCCGCCGGAGCTGGATCTGACAGCTCAGCGCGCCTCCCTCTGTGACAGGGGCGGACTGGGAAGCTGCATAAGTCGGACAGGGCAAGAGGCTTCTCAGTGGAAACATTGGCACTGAGGACGCTTTCATCATATGTGGAATATGAAATGATATTTTTATTACCCACTCATTGATGTGGGCTTTTAAATGAGGCAGCTCAGGAAATAGCAGCTTATAATTTTGTAGCACATGTTTAAACAGATTTGGCACCTTGGAAGACCCCTCAGCTCCCGTGAGCAAGGCCCCAGGCCCCACTCCGGAGCTCCTGGAAACTTCGAGGGTGCTGCCTTCCTCTGCTCATCGCCCTCCCCTGCTGCATCTCTGGCTCTCATTGCCTCCCTGCACCTGCTTCTCTGTAAGGAGGCTTAAGGAGGCTTGGTTTTATTTAGGGCTCCTGCTCAGTAGCGTCTAGTTCTTTGAGACCCCGTGGACTATAGCCCACCAGGCTTCTCTGTCCATGGGATTTTTTAGGCAAGAATATGAGTAGGTTGCTGTTTCTTCTTCCAGGGGATCTTCCCAACCCAGGGATCAAACCTTGTCTTTTGCATTGCAGGTGGTTTCTTTACTGCTGAGCCATCAGGAAAGCCCAAGGCGGCCTAGTGTTTGCTTTGGGCAATGCTCTTGAGAACGGCCTGGCTCTGTCCAGCAGTCTCTGGGTCCATTCTGGGCCCTTGGAGCCCCTCCCAGGGGGCAGTTCAGGAGAGGTGCCTAAACCTTTGGCCAGGTAGAGCCTCCAATAATACCCATCCCTGAGGAAATCAAAGCATGTGCCAGACTCTCTCACCTCCAAGGTCACACACACCCCTGGGTGGTTGATAACAAGTATGCTTTATTAACCTTAAAGAAGGAGAGAGGATTCCTTGGAGAGGTAGGTGGTTAAGGGTGAGCAGAATCATTCCTGTGCATGAGATCAGACCTCCAGAAACACCTGAGTGAGGAGGGTAAGGTCCACCACTCACATAAATAGGGGCTTGGAACCATCGAACATTGGACATTAATGTTGGCAGATATATATTGGTGAGTTTGGGCTAAATTGTGACGATTAGACCCAAACAGTGCTTCACTGGTGGCTCAGGTGGCAAAGGATCTTCCTGCAGTGCAGGAGACCAGGTTCAATCCTTGGAGAAGGGAATGTCTACCCACTCCAGTATTCTTGCCTAGAGAATTCTATGGACAGAGCAGCCTGGCAGGCCACAGTCCATAGGGTCACGAAGAGTCAGACGTGACTAAGTGACTAACACACACTGTCTCAGGGCTTCCCCAGGGGCTAAGAAGGTAAAGAATCTGCCTGCAATGTGGAAGGCCTGAGTTCTATCCCTGGGTCAGGAAAGTCCCCTGGAGAAAGAAATGGCAACCCACTCTAGTATTGCCTGGAGAACATCATGGACAGAGGAGCCTGGTGAGCTATAGTCCATGGGATTGCAAAGAGTCAGACATGACTGAGTGGCTAACATTTCCTTCACACATACTGTCTCAACAAAATACAAGCTTATTTCTTTTTTTAAATGAAAATTCTTTCTCCTTAAATTTGACTCATCATTGCTTTATTTATTTATTTATTGGCCACTTGGCATGTGGGATCTTGCCTAGATTGAACCATACCCTCTGCAATGGAAGCTCGAAGTCTTAACTGCTGTACCACCAGGCAAGTCTCCACGCTGATTTCTTGATCACATAAATACAACTGTTCAGAAAGGCAGTGTGATTCTCTTCCATGTCCTTCAGGGGCCCAGAGTCCTTCTGTCTCATAGAAGGAGAAAACTATGGTGAATCATACATAGGAGACTTTACGATCAGGCCTTGAAGTGTGAGGCCTCACTTCCTCTGAACTGCATGGGCTAAAACTCAACCAAGTGACACACCTTCCCTGTGAGGCAAGCCGGGAAATGGGCCTAGTTGTGTCCCAGAAGAAGGAGAGAAAGACTTTGCTGAGCAGCTACATCTTGCTGAGACCTCCTGCAACCATTTGGAAGTTGCTTTATAAAGAATCAAGGGAAAACAAAAAGGAGATCAAAAGAAAAAGAGGCTTAAAAATCATTACTGACCACAATGAACTAAACAAATGTGAAATTACAGGTTAAAATAACTAGCTTAATCTAAAGAATCCATCTAATCTATCCTGAGAAAGTAGTCCTAAATCTTTCATGCAAAATTTGTTAATCACTGTGTAATGGTGTGTGATAATTGACTATGAGAGATAAATTCACAATCATAGGGGAAAAATAAACTGAATCTACCCCTTTAATCATGATATTCTTGGTAACAGTAACATTTTTTAGGGTAAATGAAAAAAAAATAGGACAGAAAGTTTTATACGCAGTATAATGGCTGCCGTGTAATACTATGGAAAAAAAAAATGCTGCACAGAGAAAAGGTGAGAATAAATGCATCAAAATGAAAGACAAAATGGTTTTCTTTAGTTTGTGTATTTATTTATTTGCAGCATGCAGGATCTTCAGTTTCAGCATATAGAATCTAATTCCCCAACCAGGGACTGAACCCAGGCCCTCTGCATTCAGAGTGTGGTCTCTTAGCCCCTGAACCACGAGGCAAGTCCCACAAGTCTGGATAAGGGCTCTAGGAGATTTGTTCCCCAAAGATGTTAGTTTTCTGTAGTGTTTAAAAGTGTCCAAGGGAGTGTGTATTGTTTTATAATGGGGAGCGGTCATAGAGGAAAGAGTCAAATGCCCTGTTGGCTCCCTGCTCCTCCTCTGTCCTAGGTCAGCCTTCCTCCCGTCCTTTCTCCCCTTCATGCTCCAGAGGGTTGATCCAGATTGGACAACATGGTCCTGCTCCCCCGGGTGCAGCGGAGTGTACATGCTTCCCAATTCACTTACCAGTGACCAGCCAGGGTCCCAGGACCTGATCATCCACTATCGGGAAGAGCAGAGAAGCCCTCACTCACAAGACCACCATGGCAGGGGTTCCTGGACTAGGAGGGTCCGGGGTTACAGTTGCTTCCGTTGTGAGTACTTGTTCACCAGCCCCAGCCCTGCTCTCACCAGCCCCTCTTCAGCAGTGCAGTCCTCACCGGGAACAGCAGGTAATGTATGTGTCATGAGTTGATGTTGTGTGTCCATGCATATGGGTGTGCATACAAACACATCCTTGTGCTAAGAAGTATCAAAAACTAAACAGAAATTAAGATCAGCAGCCAGAAAACTTTCCTATTTTCTACTCTAATTAGTGGCTGACTTCCATCAAAGTCTTGGGACTTTGGATCATTATTATTTGCTATGAACAAATAGGAGAAATCCTTTAAGCTGAGACTCAAAGGAAGTGGGAAGAACCAGTGATGTGTGTCTGAGAGGGCTTCAGATGGAAGGAGAGGGGTGTAGCTGGGTCCCAGGGAAGCCAGGGTGAAGCACAGAGGGGAACTCTTCCCAGCAGAAGCTGGGTCATACGAGGTTTAACCATCACAGTGAGAAGTTTGGATTTAATTCTAACTACAACGGGAAGCCATTAAGCAATTTTGTGCAGAGAAATGCATAAAATTCATCATGATCTGAATTATGTTTTGAGAAGAGAAGCAGCCCCTGGGGCAGCTGTGTGGAGGGTGGATTGGCAGAAAGGCAGGCAAAACAGCGGGTGGAGATGGTGGAGGCCATCTTGGAGGGGATCGAGGTTGCCCAGGCAGAAGATGCTGGTGACCTGGAGGATTCAAGAACCCTGGGGGTCTGGGAGTTACACTTCTGGGGCTTCCTTGATAGACTGGATCTGAGGAATGAGCAAGAGGGAACAATCAAGGAGGAATCTGAGGGACTTCCTTGGAAGTTCAGTGGTTAAGAATCCACCTTCCAATGCAGGAGACATAGGTTCAATCCCTGGTTGGGGAACTGAGGTCTCACATGGAAAGAGGCAACTAAGCTCTTGGACTGCAACTACTGAGCCCAAGCACTGAAACAAAGGCCTAATGCAGCCAAAAAAAATGAAACAAAATAAAGTACATGAGAGAATGTGCATAGGTTATGACAAAAAAAAAAAAAAGAAAACTCTTAGATAAAAAGGTAAGACAGTAGCAGAAAGTAGAGCCCCAGTTTAGATGTGTTCAGTGTGAACTAATCAATCGATGAATACTTCTGACATTCTAGGAAGGACCACAGTTGGGCCTATGAAGGAGTGTCTAAAATTTTCAGTAGAACGTTAACTTCAGGACAGATTCTGAGTGATCCTCCAGGCACTTTCCATTCTGCCATCCTTTCCAAAACATCACATCCCAAACTGGAAAGCAGGCTTCTCCTCTGATGAAGGTGGCATGGTGGCAGTAGTCACAGACTCGGGTGGATTTGGGAGAGACTTACCCTGAATATTCACTGAAAGGACTGATGCTGAAGCTGAAGCACCAATACTTTGGCCACGTGATGCAAAGAGCTGACTCATGGAAAGACCCTGATGCTGGGAAAGATTGAGGGCAGGAGAAAGGGATGACAGGATGAGATGGGTGGATGGCATCACTGACTCAATGAACATGAGATTGAGCAAACTCCAGGAGATGGTGAAGGACAGGGAAGCCTGGCATGCTGCAGTCCATGGGGGCACAGAGTTGGATACGACTGAGTGACTAAACAACACCCTGGAGGAATGGAGACCCAAGAGGGCAATAGCTTCTCTTGAGGATATTGGACTAGCACTGCCCCGCTTGCAGGAAGGGTGAGGGCTGGCCCAGGGACCACTGCTGGGCCGAGTCATTGTCTCCAACTCCACTCCCAGTTTTGAGCCCAACAAAACCCCAAATGCATTTGGGCCCCAAACTCCCTTCCTTCTGCATGGAAGTCCATACATATTTCAGGGAAATCTGTAACCGATTTGTGAGCAATCTGCCTGCCCTGGAGCAACTTTGTCACAAAATATAGTATTTTCGCATTCTTGCTGAAACCACTGATGTGTCCGCCCCCGCCCCTGCCCCCCAGCACTCCCAATCCCACCAATCACAGTCTCTTTCCACACATGTAATGCTGCAGATCGGATGCCAAACTCAGCAACTGGCTATCTCCAAAATGATTTCCATCTCCCACGGGGCCATGTGCTGCGGGGGCGTTGTTAGGAGAAGGTATACTGTAAATTAGAACAGCTTATTTTCAGAAGCCATGTCTTAGAAACTTGATAGCAGCTCTGGTCCTTGATAACCACGTTCCTCAGAGGTCTGCATGCACAGCCTCTGTAGGCCCTGGGTTGGAGGCTCCTGGATGAGCCGGTTGGATCCCTCGTGTGGCTCGAACCCCTTTCCTTGTATCTGGGCTCATGGAAACCCCAAACGCTACCCCTCCTCACCCCTTCCCTCTCAGTTGAAATTCTGTGTATTTCAGATAAATGTTATCCATCTGTTTCTGATTCATTTACCCCAACTCATCATGCTATTTGTTTTGCAAGAGATATTCAACAACTAAGAAGTTATTTTCAAATTCTTCCTAGGCAAAGAAGAGCGTCTGATCTTGTCAAAACACCCGAATCCCTAAAACAGAGTCAGGAGAGGAGCCGAGATGGTGAGAATAGAGGTTCAGACCCTGACTGTGTGCCTAACCCCCCATTCTTACTAAGTCCCAGTCATCGAGGAATCAGGAGGGGACCGGCTCATGCGGGGTTCTGGGCTGCATTCCTGGGAGGCAGGGTCAGGAGTGCAGAGGGAGACAGCAGACACGACCCAAGTGACCACCCAGGAGTTACGTGCTAAAGGCAGCAGAGATACAGGGGGTGCAGCCGGGGATGAGAGGCTCCTAGAAGGTGGGATGGTACCAGCTGAGGGTGATTCATGGAGACCTCCAGCCCCGATGCCACAGGACCAAAGATGATACGGGATGGTTCCTCGAATTATGACAAATACCTTGCCTTATTTCAGAAAGGGTTGGAGGCTGCTCTTAATAACCGGTCCAGAGGCCACCATAGAGGCCACCACTGTTTACTCACTTCATCTTCCTTTTTCCTTGGAACACTAAGGGTAGATGTTTTTAATCCCCATTTTACAGACATGAAAACTGAGGGTCTAGGAGGTTAGATTGCTTTTTGAGCATTAAAAAAGAAGGCAAAATTCTCCCAAGTCAGGAGAGGATTTCTGTCTGGCCATGCCCCTCCTCAGTGGCCATACCTCGTGGGCCCCCAGAGCATGGTGAAGAGCAAGTAAGAAAGGCGACCCCATGAGGAAGGAGGCACACTGCCCCTCGGAGGGACAGAGGCAGGAGCCCAGCCACTCTGAAGGGCACTGGCTCGTGGCTTGTCGTTTCCATGATGTTAACGGGGTTTCTGTGGCCACCTGCCCCTCCCACCAAGGGCCCCGACCTTCTGCTGCCCCTCTGCCTCTGGCTGCAGTCACCGCCAAGGGACGAGGGTCCGGCAGCCGTCACCACCAGCGTGTCTGCCAGGCTGGGGCTGAGACTCGGGGAAACACCAAAGCAGGCAAAAGCAGGCACCATCTGGGAACAATTAAAGGCTGACTTTTATCCTGAGGCCTCTATAAACCATCCATCAGGGAGGCCAGGAGGAAAAAAAAAACACACACACACACACAACCTTCTTTCCCTTTCTATTTATTTATTCTCTGTTTTGTTTATAGTGACAGTGGTCAGTTTCCCTGAAAGGAAATCACTAAAAATTACAGGGTGTTTGGTTGGAGTTTTTAAAAATTAATTTCCTCTATTTTTGCATGAATTTGATTTGTTCTCGTTCCCTCCCCCTAACTCACGCTTAGTGAAAAATCTCTTTTGATTTGTTCTTAATGTGGAAAATGTTGGCAGTTCCACATGGCAATTGGAAAAAGTCCGAGTAGCATAAACCAGGTGGAACTTTCGGCTGGCTTCCCTGGGCAGGGAGATGGTCTCCCTGAGATCTTTGCCCCAGCTCAGCCCTAAGGTCCTCCTGGTTCAGTCCGTTGCCCAGAGGCTCTGCTGTGTTTCTCCTGCTCTCCCAGCTCCCTCCTTTCTCTTTCTAGTTAAATTGTCTTTCCAAAAGAGTTTCCCCTCTTAAAGATCCACTTCTCCTACAAGGTGTCCCCAAACTGGAAATTCACTCTTCTAAATTTAGCTCAAGATGCTGCTTCCTGAAATGGGATGGCTTCTATGGGCCCAAAGTGAAAGGTCTTCAGGATTCAAAACAGGTCTGCCCCTTACTCCATCACAAAGACAAATCTCCTGGACATCGGACATCAAAGGCTGCAGTGGCCTCTGGGGCAGAAGTTCCTGAAGGAAGTTCAGAAGAGCCTGGTTCCAGACCTAGTTCTGTCATTTCCTTGGACAGGTCACTTTACCTCTCAAAGCTTCAGTTTCCTTAAGGATGGTCATCACCATCTTTGTCATTACTATACCTTCTGTGTGTGGATGTCGTCCTGTGCCAACTCAGCCTTAAGCTCTTTACTCACTTCCCCTTCCTTCTTCCTTGTAACAACCCTAAGCATAGGTGTTTTTAATCTCCATTTTACAGACGTAAAAACTGAGGGTCTAGGAGGTTAGATTCCTTTTTGAGCATTAAAATTTGAGACTCAAACTTAGATGGCCTGATTCTAAAGCAAAGGCTCGTGACCACCACTGTTTTCTTCTGCCCGATAATAAGCGCAAATAGCTCTTGGGCGTGACCCCGTTCTACATGTCTTCTGTGGCTTAAGTCCATTAGCCCTCACTAAGCCTTTTGAGACAGACCACCAGGAGGGGGTGGGACCAGGACCTGAATGTGGGCAGCGAGGCCAGAGTGCACACACACCCACCACAGCTCTAACAGTCATGGATGGACAATTTGCCACTCGGATTGTCAATTAAGAAAACAAGGATGGTCAAGCCTGAGCAGCAGCCAGGAGTCCATTTCTGCAGGCACCAAGGAGCCCTGTCACAGGCTTTCCTGCAGAGGACAGTTTAGTCCAGGCACTCACATGACCCCGGTTCTCAGCTCTCGCATGGAAGCTCCTTCCTCGGTGCCCACACCACACCTACACCGTGGTGCATGCATACAGTGCGAACCATGACCCCCACCATCCAGCATTGGCCCAGCCCGGGTCAAGAAGGGGGGATCATGTTTCAGGTCCCAGGTTTTACCAGGGTGTCTGCATTATGTCCCTGAAATGGACCAGAGTTCCAAGCAAGCTAGATAAAAAATAAATCACCATGCAGAACACCAAAGACAATGGAAGTATAACAAAAGCAACTAGAAAGGAAATACCTTTACAGAAATAATAGACTGATGGTAGACTTCCTTAAGCAACAATAAAGGCTAGAAAGCATGCACCACCTAAACCTGTTGATGGGAAATAATTCCACCTAAAATTCTATGTGCAGAAAAACTGGCATTCAGAGAGGGAAAATAGAGATTTTTCCAATAATCCAGAGATTAGGAGAATTTTATAACTCAGAGACCCTCACTCAAAGATCTAAGGACAGAAATCATTTTAGAATTTGTTAGAGACTTCCAGTGCAGAGCATCCCACCCAGTTCACAGCACTTGTCATTGGCACATATGCAAGGTCTAGCCCTTGGTCCATTGCTTGCCCCCAGCTCATTCTTCCAGAGGCAACTCTCGAATGTGTGTCATGTGCATCCATGCACTTGTATGCACACTTCTAAACCCACAGTCCTGCATTTAAGCATGCCAATATTTATTTATATAAATAATGTGGTCTGAGAACCTCATTCTGTTTCCCAGCATTTGCCCCCATTAAACACCATGCTGTTAAGACATGGCCGCACCAGATTATGCTTGCCTGCTACGCAGTACTTCAGAGCATGTGTCCACCCACTTTGCTCGTCTGCACCAAGGTTACCTCCACCTCCCGCTTCCACGACAATCTGAGGTGAACATTCTCGTACATATTCCCTTATGGACTTGGAGGATGAGTTCCCTGGGGACGCATGCAGGAGTGGGACCACTGAGACATGGGACATGAACACACTTCACGGGATAAGTGTTGCTGGTTGTTTTCCAGCATGAGTATACCTATCCACACTTCCACCAGGAGTCCACAAACTTCCTGTTTCCCCAGATCCATGCAACTTGGGCATCAACTAGCTCTTCAGTTTTGACATCCCAGGGTGTATAAGGTGATACACTATTATTGATTCAGTTTGAATTTCTCTCATTTCTGATGTTTGAGTATTCCCTACCACCATGTTTCTTCAGTCATTTGGGTGTCCCTTTTCTGTAAATTGCTCATTCACGTCTTTTGTCTATTTTTTTTTTTCTATTTGGGTTTCCTTTGTAATACATATTGATGCTGGGTCAGGCAAGTCTCTCTATTTTGTTCATCTTCTGTTGACATAATTGTCTGTGGATGTCTCTGTCTCCAAGAAAATTTTGGAATATGTATATTGAGTTTTTAAAAAATACAACAGATTTTTATATATTATGATCATATTTCATTTATAGATCATTTGGAAGAGATATTTCAACCTTATAATATTATGCCATCCCAACCAAGCGTATGGAGTAATGTTCCCAGTTATTTAGATTTTCTTTGGTATCTCTTAAAAGAACTTTAACTTTCTTCCATGTCATATTTTTTAAATTAAGTCCTGGATACTTCAATTTTTCTGTTAGTAACAATCATGTTTAATCTTCTCTTATATTTTAGTTGTCTATTAGCATAAAATGCTATTTAGCTGATGTTTTTTTGTAAGTTAAACTTTTAATCTAGCAACTTTGCGAACCATCCTTATCAGTTTTGTGTGCTGATTTTTATTTTTTCTCATGTAAGGATAGCTATTTCTTCACTGCTAATCTTTATGCCTTTTCTTACCATTGACTTGTTCCACTGTGCATATTTTTTGGGTGGGTGGGGGTACTTGCAGTTTTTTTCCATACTTTGCTAAGTCATAGCACCAATAGTGGGATCCCTGTTTTGTTCCAGTATTAAAGGGGATCGCTAAAGTTTCTTCATTAAATATGATGTTTACTATAGCTATTTGATGTATGTGACGTTTATCAGGTTGAGGGAGTACCCATCTCTTTCTAGTTTATAAGAGGCTATCTTCATTTTTTTTCAGGCTACTGTAACGGAAGAGCATAGACTAGGTGGCTTATGAAAAACAGAAGTATATTTCTCACAGTTCTGAAGGCTGGAAATTCAACAATAGGGTGCCAGAGCAACCGGGTTCTGGTTAAGACCTTCTTCCGGATTGCAGGTAGCTGACTTCTCACCTTGTCCTCAAGCAGTGGAAGGGGCAAGTGGTCTCCACCTTGTCCTGTACTTGCCCTGGTTTTCCAGGCTCCTCGGACCTGCTGAGTCCTCCTGGGTCCCCAGACAGCGGGGGAGGATGGAGAGAGCAAAGCAGGAAGCTGTTCTTACCTCTCCTGAGAAAGCAATGCTTTTTTCTGGAGGAGGGAAGCCCTCCCAGGCCACTGCCTGCTGCACTCTGAAGTATATCCCCAGGCTGATAAGGGAGAGATGCAAACTGCTTCCTCTGAGAGGCGGTGGACTTTAAACAGGAGGTAAGCACGTTATCCTGCACATCTACGCTGCTCTACAGAAAAGACAGGCCCGGAAGCCACAGGCCTAACTTTCATTGGAATATATATGAGACCTTCAGTTCAGCGAATTCCCTGGCAGTTGAAAGGTTAGGACTCTGTGCTTTCATTCCCTTGGGCCTGAGTTCAATCCCTGGTCAGGGAACTAAGATCCTGTAAGCCACACTGCACGGCCAAAAAATAATAATAATAATTAATTTTAGAAGTTTTTTTTTAATTTTAATTTTTACTTTATTTTACTTTACAATACTGTATTGGTGTTGCCATACATTGGCATGAATCCACCATGATTGTACATGAGTTCCCAAACATGAACCCCCCTCCCCCCTCCCACCCCATATCATCTCTCTGGATCATCCCCATGCAACAGCTCCAAGCATCCTGTATCCTGCATTGAACATAGACTGGCGATTCGTTTCTTACATGATAGTATACATATTTCAATGCCATTCTCCCAAATCATCCCACCCTCTCCCTCTCCCTCAGAGTCCAAAAGTCCACTCTACACATCTGTGTCTCTTTTGCTGTCTCACATACAGGGTCATCATTACCATCTTTCTAAATTCCGGTTAATTACTTTAAAAAATAAAAAATAAATGAGACCTTCATCATCTCTTGGTGGAAAATAATTTATTTTTCTCCTGAATTTCTCTGATACCCCCAGGGCCCCCAGCTTTCCCAGGACTGGGTTCCTTGACCCTGTGGAGATCACCTCTCAGAAAAGACAGGAAGAGCTTTGGAACCTGGAGGGGGTCACAGCAGGAAAACCAACTCCCAGTGTGTCCTCTCCAGGAGAAGAATCTGCAGTCAATCTCAGCAAAAGCAGCCACACAGAGCGACACTTGTAATAGGGCTACTGAGCACTGTCAAAGGACCACTAAGTATCAAGATCTCATGTAAGTACCTGACCAACCTGATAGGCAAACCTATGATGCCCTTTTTATAAATGGTCCAAGCACAGCTCTGCAAGGTTAAATAACTCACCCCAGGTCGTGCTGTTTGCTGTACACGGAAAGGCCTGGATGTAAACCAGCCTGTTTCACTACCTTTCTGAAGCTTTTAAGTGACCTGTAAGAATTGTGCAGACAACTCAGAAGAGAGGGCACCAGAAAGGAAGTTCTCCAAGCTGAAGCCTCCTCCCACTTCTGCCCCCTGACTGGCTGTGGGCCTCCCTGAACCGCTGTTTCTTCATCTATCCAATACGCAGGCTGAGTAGATGACTTTTAAAGGCCCTTCCAACCATGCTTTTAGGGCCAAAAAAACATCACACGCTATTTCACACTAAATTCCAGCAAATTCCTCACTTCCAGAACCAAGCAGCTCACATGGAAGAGCCTCCAATTAACAGCTTTGTGGGTCTGGGGTGTGGACCAACGACCTCTCGAGCAAACAAACCGAAAAAACCATCCCACAGGCAAAGACCACCAACGTGCTCTCCAAACCTGGGTTCTGAGCGGCTGGCCCTGATGGAAATCTGCAATTAGCTGTTTTAATCCCTAAAATAGCTTTGCTACTGTTGTACATAGTCACGTAAGAAAAGGAAAAACCAGGGGCCGCCCCAGTCGGGCCAGGGGGGCGTTGGAGGCTCGGGGCTCCGAGCTCCAACCTTCTCCTCGAGTTGTGTGTGATTGCAGATAGTGTTCTGATTTCCAGCGAGCTGACAGCTGGGATGAACGGCTGCTCAACCCGATTAGATATGCCTCAGCCACAGACTCTGGGGCCACAGACAACCGCTCATTTGAAATGCATGCCACTGGCACCCGACGGAAAGAATAAAGGCTGGCCTCAAACAGACAACACATTCTTGGATGCAAACCTTATGGTTTCAACACAGCTAAAAAGGTTTATAACTGCCTGGGGTTCCTTTTCACTGAATATTCTTTGTTGAAGAGTGTTTAGAACAACTTGTAACTTTAGCGCTTTCCTGTAATTGTAGCTTGTCATTTAGGACCTGGTGGTATGTGAGGAACCCAGGAGGTGGCGGGAAGCCAAGAGCTACTCAGTTCCCGCATTTGGTCCTCTCTCTGTGTCCCTTCGGGCCATGGGGGGAGCTCCCGACCGTCCGATCAGGGCCCTGGTGGAGCCAAGTGGCCCTGCTGTCTTCCTCCTCTTATCTGGACTGTGCGGCATCTATTCTAATGCCAACTGGAGTCACTGCCCAGAGGGGGACCTCCTCCCTGATGCGCTGGACCCCAGCACAAGCTTCTGGAAGCATCTCTAGGAGCCATGGCAGCCTCCAGGGTAGCCCCAGTGATGATGGGAGGGGTCAGAGGGACTTTTCCATTTAAACATAAGCAGAAGGTATTTTGGCCTGAGCACACACTACTGGCCTGGAATTGAGGACTGCATCTCTTTTGAACTCTCCCTGGAAGGACTAGCTTTTCCTTCTGCCCATCTCTCCCGGAAGCACTGTGGCCCTGTGTAAAGTGGAGGCACATGTCACACCCACAGGAACAGCAGGGAATCCATTCTTCACAAACCACATGTCGGAGCCAAGGACACACACTGAGTCATATCGATCATTCTTCTACACTTTGAAATATTTTTTCAAGAACTGGAGACTACTCAGATACTAACTATAAACCATGAATCCTAAATCTTTCTGTTTGCTTCTCTGCAAACCATAGACTTTTTAAAATTTTTTATATTTATTTTTGGCTGTGCGGGGTCGTTGTTGCTTCTCAAAGGCTTTCTCTGGTCGCAGCGAGCGGGGGCTACTCTCTGTCTGTGGGGCTCAGGCTTCTCACTACTGTGGCTTCAGCTGTGGCGCAGGACAGGCTCTAGGACACAGGAGCTCCATTTGTTGTGGCTTGCAGTCTCTAGAGCATGGGCTTCAGGAGCTGCAGCACTTGGGCATAGTTGCTCTGCGGCATGTGGTATATCCTCCTGGACCAGGGATCGAACCCATGTCCCTTGCTTTGGCAAGTGGATTCCAAACCAGTGAACCACCAGGGAAGCCCTCCAAACATGGACTTTTGTAAAAGTCTTTTATCAGGGCCTCCCTTCCTCCCCTCTTACTACAGTGATTTGGCTCTCTCTCTACCTTGGGTGGAGAAGGCAATGGCACCCTACTCCAGTACTCTTGCCTGGAAAATCCCATGGGCAGAGGAGCCTGGTAGGCTGCAGTCTGTGGGGCCACAAAGAGTTGGACACGACTGAGCGACTTCACTTTCGCTTTTTACTTTCATGCATTGGAGAAGGAAATGGCAACCCACTCCAGTGTTCTCGCCTGGAGAATCCCAGGGATGGGGAAGCCTGGTGGGCTGCCGTCTATGGGGTCACACAGAGTTGGACACAACTGAAGCGACTTAGCAGCAGCAACAGCTACCTTGGGTGTGAATCCTTCTCAGTTGAGCCTCTGTTTCCTCATCACTTAATTGGAATAATATGAGGAGCTCCTTGCAGTGAGTGCAGACCAGGCGACAGAGGACCTGACTTACCCGACAGGCTGAATGAACCTGAACTATCGTTATTTAATATTTATTTTTTAATTAATTTATTTGGCTGCACCAGGTCTTTGTTTTGACATGCGGGATTTTTTCTTTAAAGCTGCCACATGTGGAATCTAGTTCCCTGACCAGGGATCGAACCCAAGCTCCCTGCATTGGAAGCACAGAGTCTTAGCCACTGGACCGCCAGGTACGTCCCTGAACTATCATTACTATCATCAATAATCCTTCCTCAACATGATCATCAACTTTGACTTTGCTTGACCCTCGCTTTCTGAATTTAAGCTCACCCCAGGGAGGTGACTGAGCAACTTCACTTTCACTTTTCTCTTTCATGCATTGGAGAAGGAAATGGCAACCCACTCCAGTGTTCTTGCCTGGAGAATCCCAGGGATGGCGGAGCCCGGTGGGCTGCCGTCTATGGGGTCGCACAGAGTCGGACTGAAGCGACTTAGCAGCAGCAGCAGCAGCAGCATGGAGGCAGTATTCTGCCCAGTCCTGTCATTGTTCCAGTACTTGCCTTATTCCCTTTATTAGAGTCATAACTTTATTGCAGGAACTGGGTCTAATTCATTTGTGCATTTCACACCAGGCCTCTCACATGGTGTGTTAGCTGCATGTCAGCACCTTAGCCAAAACCCTCCAAGGTGCTCCAGAGCCATCTGAGAGGGCACCAGGCTCCTATCTTGATGTCTGACCCTCAGACATCAACTGTGCCTTGAATTCCCACCCCCCTCACCATTCGCTCATGCTCTTCGCGTTGCTTGAAACTCCCTTCCCACCTCAACTGCTTGAACTTATTCATCCCTCCAAGCTCAGCTTGGGGACACATTCTGGGGACAACAGTCAGATGGGCTTCCTTCTGTCTCTCATCTCAGATCAAATTTTACGCTAGTCCAGGGCTCAGCAAACTGCTTCTGTTAAGGGCCAGATAATAAATATCTTTGTGTCACAACTACATGCATGCATGTGAAGTCACTTCAGTTGTGTCCGACTCTGTGAGATCCTAAGGACTGTAGCTGCCAGGCTTCTCTGTCCATGGGATTCTCCAGACAAGAATATTTGAGTGGGTTATCACACCCTCTACATAACTTTGCAAAAAGAACGTAAGCATAAATGGGCATGGCTGTGTTTCAGTAGAAACTTACAAAAATGGGTGGCAGGCCAGATTTGGACTTCAGGCTGAAGTTTGTCAGTCTCTGCCCTAGTCTTTTAGGGTGTTTATCACAGATTGCCTTTAAATTATGTGCATTTGAGGTCACATATCCTTCCAACTTCTAGAATAAAAATCCCTTCAGGGCAAGAATAGTATTCTTCTGTTGCCATCGCTTAAAACAGGCGCATAGAAGTTACTTATTAGATATTTGAGAATAGGCAAGAGAGCCCCCAGCAGAACCTCCCCAGTGCAAAGGTGTAGAGAGATTAAGAACAGGGTATTTGGGGCTGAATTGTGTCCCTCCGAGTTCATGTGTTAAAGTCTTAACCCCCAGTGCCTCAGAATGTGACTGTATTTGAAGATGGGGCCTTTAAAGAAGTAATTAAGTTCAAATGAGGCTGTCGGGGTTGGCCCTAGTCCAATCTAACTGGTGTCAATGTAAGAAGAGGAAGTTTGGACACACAAAGAAACTCCAAGGATGAGCATCCACAGAAAGATGACCATGTGCAAACACAGGAAGGGAGAAGGCGATGGCACCCCACTCCAGTACTCTTGCCTGGAGAATCCCAGGACGGAGGAGCCTGGTGGGCTGCAGTCCATGGGGTTGCAAAGAGTCGGACATGACTGAGCGACATCCCTTTCACTTTTCACTTTCATGCATTGGAGAAGGAAATGGCAACCCACTCCAGTGTTCTTGCCTGGAGAATCCCAGGGACGGGGGAGCCTGGTGGGCTGCCGTCTATGGGGTCGCACAGAGTTGGACACAACTGAAGCGACTTAGCCGCAGCAGCAGACACAGGAAGAAGGCAACTGTCTGCAAGCCAAGGAGAGAGGCCTCAGGAGAAACCAGACCTGCCAACACCTTGATCTTGGACTTCCGCCCTCCAGAATTGTGAGAAAAATAAATAAATTCTTGTTGCTTAAGCCACCCAGTCTGTGGTATTTTGTTATGGCAGCCCTAGCAAATGACACAAAGGCCAATTAGAAAAACAGAGAGGGAAAGCCCAGTAAATGTTAATGATTTCCAATATTTTGCCTGTTATTTCTCAACATTATAGCTTTCTGAGGACATTAGGGTTTTATTCTGTTGGGAGGTGAGAGTAGGGGCAAGAATGGATTCCGTTTTCAAGTCCTGGGTTTCAAGTTTGTAGCTCCAGGCTTGCATTTCTAATACTGTCAAACCCTGATGATTCTGACGAGGGCTGTCCATGCCTGTTGCCCCACAGTTTTCCAGAAACATTTCTTGCTTGTCCACTCAAACTTAATCACTGAAATACCTGCCATTTCTCATGGACTTTTGAAGGGTTGTGTTTGCTTTGTAGAGTTTTAGGAAAGCATTTGATTTTTCTCCCCTTGTAAAAACTCTAGTTGGGAGAAATCATTTTATTTTCCCCTCTAGGTTTATTTTGTTTAGCTAAAGCCATTAGAAAGAGCTTCAGTTTTACATTTTTCTTGTCTGCTTGCAAAGTGTGTTGCCATGGTGGTTGAATTTCAATGGTTTGGATTGTTTTGAATGACTCCTGTGTTTTTGTTCCCAGTTCCTCAAATACTGGTTGCTATCTTAGGTAACCAGGTGAATGAGTTAATTAGTAATAGGCATTTTCACTAAGTGTAGGTATAAAAGTATATTTTGAAGTTGCAAATCTGATGTTCCCGTAGATACAATACAATTTGTGTACCAAGAGACCCAGAGGCCAGGATTTCCTCTCTGGAGCAACTGACTCTGAGACCTCCCAAAAGTCAAATCTTTGGGGCCCATCCTCTGCTGGGTCGATATAGGTCAATAACCAAAACCACTTGGAAGGTTGTACTGCCCTGGAAAATGGTGTCATAGGAAGTTTCCACTTGACTAGTATAATGTTGAAACAGTCATGCAGATTTCTGGACATCATTACATTTTCTTGACAGTCCTCTGGAGCTAGGTCCTATTTTTGTTGTCATCATCCCCATTCTACAGATAAAGAAACTAAGGCTCAAAGAGGTTGTCAAAAGCTGTCTTAGATGTCAGTTCTCTTTTGTGATTGTGCCTTGTCAATCAAAGCTTGCAGTGGGGGACCTGGTTTCTTTCACTCCTTGATGTTCCCTCTTGGTACCTTGTAATATTAGAAATAGCCTTGGGCGTTTCAATTCTCACTAGTACTTGTAATTTACCAAAATCCTCAGCTGAGGGGTTTTAGGGATCTGTGACAAAAAGGCAGTGTGGGAGAAATGGTTTTGACCTCAAATTTTCCTAAAGGCATTCCTAAAATCACACTACAATGATGGCAGTTAATCCTGTCCACCCAACTCACCCCATAAACCTGTTCCTTTGTCAGACAAACATGCCCTGAAGTGCACTCCCTTCCCTAATAAAACTCTGTCTGAGATGGATGTGGAGGGAGGGTCCCTGGGGGAGGCCCTCCTCCCCGGGTGGAGGTGTTCTCTCGCTGGCCACAGCAGAAGGCTGTCCCCTGAAGCGGGTGTGCAGAAAGCAGCAGTTGACATTGATCCCTAAGAGGAAGGTAAGTTCTGAATGATGAGGGTAAAGCCTGGAAGAGGTATGAACCCCTGCCCACCAGGAGATTTTTTTTCCCCCTTTTCACCAGTTTTAGGGTGTCTGGAGTTCAGTTTCGCTGAAGAAACCCAGCCTTTATGCACACACATCAGATTAAGAGAACAGCCTCTGACTTCTTGCCGTGGAAAGAGACTTCTGCCTTAAGCATTCATTCTGAATTGGCACTGTTCCCTTATCAACTTGGAAAGCTGCCCCAGCCTGACAAGGTCCCTCAACTGACAGCGTCCCGGGGCTCTGGCCCTGATTCCAGCTCCCGCCCCCAGTGGCCTTCACACCTGCGGCTCCCTGATTTAATGAGGGCTGTCGGGGATTATCAAGTCATGAACTCGCTTGCATCCGCCAGACTCTCATGAATGAGGCATTTTGTTCAGCTACCTCTCGTTTCGTGTTTCTTGGAGCCAAGGCAAAGGGAAAAGGCAGTAAGTGAGCAGCTATTTTGGGCCAAGGTTCTAATATTTGAATATTGCATGATGAAATAGTGGGTATATCAAGTCTGTTTTTTTTGGTTTTTTTTTTTTGGTAACTTTCTTTTCTCTCTTCCTTCCAACTCTCTCCCCACCTTGGCCAGGCCTTCCCAGCCCTGCTATGTCCTTGCTGGGTGGGTTGGTATATCTCTGTAGCCAGTGTGTCCCAGCTCAGTAACTGCAATGACGAACGTCTGCCCGGCAAATCCCACAATGAACGGTCACCGGAAGTGGACCTGCGAAAGTGGGGCCATGGGCCAACATCTGAGCTCCCTGAGCCAGGCGGATTTCGAGTCCGAGCCAGGCGGATTTCAAGTCCGACCCACTCCGAATCCTTCTTGATCCAAGTTAATTTTCTGTGGGAAATCCGATGGGGAAAGGCCTTGTAATTTAGGGGTGTTTTGAGACTTAAACAAACAACACTGGTCAATAGCAGAAGGAGAAGATGGTGGTTTGGGTATTCAGTGGCTTTTGGTTGACAATATTTTGATCATGAAGAGTTAGAGAAATTTTCTGTATGAGGCCCTCCTCCCAAGAGAAGGCTGAGAACACAGCAGGGCCAGCTTTTGGCCTCAGACAGGATTATCCTTATTACAATAATAATTGCCATTATTAACAATTATAGGAAATTATTCTTCGCCTGTTTTCTAGCCATTAGCACTCAGCTGCCGTTGGAGAAGAGATTACAATGTTGATTCTCATTATCCTTCAACACCTCCTCACTGCCAGCCCCAAAGTACTTTGAGTGGGAATTTATAACTTATAGGATTCTTTCACAGGCAGAAGGAAAATCCTATCTTGGTTTCAAACTTTTCTCCAGCTTTAACATTATTTTTCCATCTACACCGAGAAAGTAGTTCTTTCTTAAAATACACCAGCCTCTGGAACCTCTGAGAGGGTCTGTAGACTGAAAGACACGAAGATGGAAAACAAAAGGTAATATGCTTGGAGGTTCACAAGTGAGAGGTCAAGGGGGGCAAGGAACCTTTGTCCAGTTGGTGATTACTAACACAGGATTAGAGCAAGAAAGTGGCTCTTTGTGGCTACTGAACTGGCTCCACCGCAGACCATGGGAACACTCGACCTAGAGGTCCTTTGAAAGCTGAAAACATCAAACCTGGACTCTGGGGTCCTCCTCCGACTGACAGGGGTTGTTGGTTACGACGTGTGTCATATCACGTCTGATGCTAGATTGCCCCGAGGGAGCTGCCCACCCCCGCCACTCCCACTCTCCATCCAGCAGAGGCCTTGGCACTTGGCTCCATAGCCGGGGTCGGACGTCCGGAGGAAGGATGAGTGTGGCCGTGCACAGCTGCACATTGTGCCTGAGGTTTCTTGTGATTGCTGTGGATGGAGTGGCGTTGACTGTGGTGTCCTGTAACCAAGATTAGTCGGCAATTCCGGAAATCTGAGGGTAAAAATAGCTGCAGAGTCGCCAACCCCCACGGGTGCCACCCCGGGAGAGAGGAATGGTGGCTGAAAAGTGCTGAGTGTCATGATCTCTGCTTCCGTCCGGTGGTGGGAGGTTCTCAGAATAAGAAGCTTTGGCCCTTGGATTTCCCCCAAAGGGTTTCTCCGTGCTTTGCAGCCTGCTGAGTCAGTGGAGTAGGGTTCGGGTGAACTTTCAAGGAGGGATGTTGGGTTTTGAGAGAGGGGGTGTGTGGAGCAGCCATGTGGGGCTGAGCGGGGGGAGTGGAGGGTGGGAGGGTGGTAACCACTAAGGGAGCCCACTGGTTGCGTTGACCTCCAGCGGCTCCAATATCCTGTCATGGAGGATTCATGGCCACCCAACAACCTTCCAAAGTAGATCCCTCAGACCCAAAGCCTCTTCCTGCTCTGTTGGTCTTGCCTCTTGCCAACCCTGCCTCCAGACATGGACAACTGTTGACTAACATCCTCACCCAGCTTCTTCCCCTTCTGTCCTCCAGGAAATCTGGTTAAATGCCAAGTTTGTGGTTCAGTTCCCATCCTTTCGGTACAATCCAATATGCTCTCCATTTGATCCTTGTTTTAAAAAAATATTTATTTATTTGACTGCACCAGGTCTGAGTTGTGGCATGCAGGATCCCCTATCTTCGCTGCAACACACAGGACCTTTAGTTGCAGCATGTGAAATCTAGTTCCCTGACCAGGGATTGAACTCAGCCCCCTTGTTTGGGAACACAGAGTCTCAGTCACTGGACCTCAAGGAAGTCCCTCCAATTGATCTTAACCTTGAAACCCTCTGTACCGTATTCTCCACATTTTCCTGGGAAATGTTCATTGCAAAAGAGTTCTCTGGGACCCCCTGAGAAATGGAAAACAGAAGCTTTTTTACTCATGGCCCACAGAAAAGCTGGACTAACTTGGACTGAGGGGACCATGTGTTTGAACTAAATAGGGATCTACATTCTAGAATAACCCTAGGAGAGGGAAGTCATATTATTTGAAACTCATGGAATAATTTCTACTAAGCTTACTAAAGTTGAGGTGGTATCAGCCCTTTGATCTCCTGCTTTGATATCCAACTTGATGAGAATAATTCTAATTGCTAAGTTAATCTTTCAAATTGAAGGGATTTTTTTTTTAAGGGAGTGTGTTCTAAAATAGTTGACTGATGCTTAAGTTTTTTCCGACTTTGCCAAACCCAGTTCATCCCTCTCATCACTGTGCTCATGTACAGCTTGATTTTTTTCATTAAAAATTTTTTTTAATGTAGTGTTTGTGTGTGTGTGTGAGAGAGAGAGAGAGAGCAAATGTTTGTGTGTGTCTGTGTATGAACACTTAGATGCTTGTGTCTGGGCTAGGCTGTGAGCTCCTTTTGAAAGGGAAAGATTCATTCGGTTTTGTATCTCCAACACACTTATGAAATGTTTATTGAATTGGAAAGGATTACATGGATTAAAGGTTCTTTGGGGAAATCCTGTTTACATTATTAATTTGCTTGGCAAGTTTCTAGACAGCAATAAGATACAGTTCCTTGGCAGTGTCTGTCCAAATTAAAAATTCCACCTTAATGAAGCTCCATCATCTTTCTGTGAGTCTGTGGCTTGATGTCACCAATCATGTCTTTATTTCTTCTCCAAGTGTTCCTGGGAGGACTCCAGCCTGCAGGCTGGCTCCATTGCCTGGAGCGTGAGGTCCATAGGCCCTGAGTCAGGCATTTGGCCTGCTGGGTCCCCTCAAACTCATAAGCCCTGTCCTGTGCACTTGACCCAAGTCGGCCATTGCACACTTGGTCTCAGAGGGCATAGTGAAGTTGGAAGGGCCCACCTGGTACCCATGGAGGAGAATGGTGTTCTGTGTGCTTTGGCACCAGACCCAACTGGTACAAATCCTGGCTCCAGCACGTTCTAAGTGTATGGCCTTTGTCAGCTCAGTTATTCTCATTGAGACTCAGTCTCCTTTTCTGTAAAGTGAAAAAAAAGAATGCCTTACTGAGCACCGAAGAATTGATGCTTTTGAGCTGTGGTGTTGGAGAAGACTTTTGAGAGTCCCTTGGACTACAACGAGATCCAACCAGTCCATCCTAAAGGAGATTAGTCCTGAGTGTACATTGAAAGGACTGATGTTGAAGCTGAAACTCCAATAATTTGGCCACCTGTTGTGAAGAATGGACTCATTTGAAAAGACCCTGATGCTGGGAAAGATTGGGGGCAGGAGGAGAAGGGGATGACAGAGGATGAGATGGCTGGATGGCATCACCGACTCAATGGACATGAGTTTGAGTAAACTCCGGGAGTTGGTGATGGACAGGGAGGCCTGGCATGCTGCAGTCCATGGGGTCACAAAGAGTCGGACACGACTGAGCCACTGAACTGAACTGAACTGAATGCCTTGCCTATAAGAATGCTGAAATAGTTGCAAATAAGGGTGCAGAGTGGCTACTGCAATGCTCGGCAGCTACACATGGGAGGGAAATCTTTCAGAGATGTGACACACCATCTTTACCAAAATCAACTCTATGTTTCAGAGTCAGAGGCCAAGGGGATGCTAAAGAAGCCAGAGGCTGTATCTGGCTGTCAAGAGGGAAGAAGTCAGGAAAAAACAGCTGCAGCATCAAGTGTTAATTGAGCACTCACTCTGAACCAAGCACTATGCTACGCATTTTATGTGTAACATTCTATTTAATTTTCCAACCCCCTTTTTTCAGCTTTATTGAGATATAATAAAATTGTGAGATATTTAAAGTGTACATTGAGATGATTTTATATATATATATATATATATATACACACACATTCCTCCCATCTAGTTAATTAACACATCATCACTGTTTTTTCTTTTTTTTAATTTAGGGGTTGAGAACATTTAAGTTCTACTCTCTAAGCAAATTTCAGTTATATAATCAGTGTTATCAACTACAGCCACCATGTTATACATTATTCATCATACAGCTGAAAATGTGTACCCTTTTATCAACCTCTCCCTATTTCCTTCACCCTCATTCCCTGGCGATCACTTCTACTCTCTGTTTCTGTGAATTTGACTTAAAAATAAAAATTCCAGGAACTTCCCTGGTGGCCCAGTGGTTAAGACTTGACCATCCAATGCAGGGGGCATGGGTTCCATCCCTGGTCAGGGAGCAAAGATCCCACAGGCCTCTCAGCCAAAAAACCAAAACATAAAACAGAAGCGATATAGTAATAAATTCAATAAAGACTTTAAATATGGTCCACACCAAAAAATAAAATAAAAAATTCCACATGTAAGTGATCCCTTGCAGTATTTGTCCTTCTCTGTCTGACATTCCATTTAGCATGATGCCCTCAAGGTCCATCCACATTGCTGTAAATGTTAGTACTCACAACTCCCATTTTACAGATTAAAACACTAAAGCTCAGTAACATGTCCAAGCTCACCCAGACAGACAAGTCAGGTCAACCCCAGATAAGAGGCGGACACTGCTCCCTGGGTTGCAGGAGGTCTCATAGCCTCAGCAGGACCCTTGAGATGACCCTTTGTGCGACCTCCATAGCTGGGGTCAACCTTGGAGCAGGCACTCATGTAAAAGGAAAAACAAGCAAACAGGGATGGTGAGAGGTGACTGGAATCACCCTTCCCACGAGGACAGAGGCCTACAGAGGTGGGAGGAAAGCTTTGTCCCTTCCTGTGACTGGTTAGGGCAGATCTGGGACCAACCCAGCACTTCCACCTGGGGATCAGCCAAGCGAGAGGGACCCAGCCCGCTTCCCCAGATCCACAGCACCCTCTTTCTGACTCACACCTGACAAGCTTGTGGGGTGGGGGCTGGAGAAGGAAAACTGACAAAACCAGCGATAGAAAAAAAAAATGGATTGGCACATTTATTCGTTCAGGACCAACTCTAAACCGCACCTCCGCCTGCCAAGGCTTAATCGTCATCCCATGGCAGAGTCCCTCCTTAGTCACTGTCTGCCCCTCCAGAGGCACTTGTAAGGCAATTACAAGAATTCAGTGATAATCTCTGCCTATTTGCATCTTTCCGTTTTTATTTCCCAGCTTTTCCAGCATTTGCTTTCATTGAACATCCAACCCCAAAGCCAGCCGAAAAGGCTTTGTCAGCATGTTCTGGTACTGTCTCCTTCCGCCTGATTCTATTACTTGGGTGGAAGTCCCAGGGTTTTGTGTCAGCTTCCGAAAGATCAAAGGGGAAAGCTTAGGCCCTTGGAAGGGGACAATCATGAGGACCTGCGAGGGAACTGCGCTACCAGCTCCACTGTCTTTTATGTTGGAGATAGAACATTGAGGCCAAGAAGGGGCTGCCTGCTGGGCACCCTGGGGGCATTACCCACTGGTGCTGTCCGCTGAGGTCTGGGGAAAAGCCAAGTCTGGTGTGAGAGTCACCATTCAGAATAGCTGGGCCACTGGCACACTTAGAGCACGGAGGTTAGAACACAGCTTCCATAGGGCGGCCTCTTAGAACCTCTACCTCAGTCCTCTCTAGCTAGCGCTTACGGCACCACACATGCACAAACACACATGTGCCAATTCACATGCGCACACACACAAACACACACACATACACGGCCCCCACACTCTGTCTCTGCATAAAGAGAGAATGCTTGGAAATTCTTTCAGAGGGGAGTTCTGGGATGACAAGGACTTAAAGATACTGCTTCTTTGAAAGGCTGTCCTGGCCTGTTTGAGGTTACAACTTGGTTGGGACTGAGGGGAGTAGTCAGAGCTATGGGTTATGGAAGACCCATGAGGATTGCCCCCCACGCCCACTGCCAGGGTGTTTTTCTTCCTTATCCCTGAAGACCACCTGCTCTTCTGCTGGCATTTCACCACCTTGGTCCTTTCTACACATCTCTGGAAAGATTGAATCCTGGGAGAGAGGGGTCTAATTTTTCCTCTTGGGTAGTAGTTCAGTTCAGTTCAGTTCAGTCGCTCAGTCATGTTCAACTCTTTGCGACCCCATGAATCACAGCACGCCAGGCCTCCCTGTCCATCACCAACTCCTGGAGTTCACTCAAACTCATGTCCATCGAGTCGGTGATGCCATCCAGCCATCTCATCCTCTGTCATCCCCTTCTCCTCCTGCCCCCAATCCCTCCCAGCATCAGAGTCTTTTCCAATAAGTCAACTCTTCGCATGAGGTGGCCAAAGTATTGGAGTTTCAGCTTCAGCATCAGTCCTTCTAAAGAAATCCCAGGGCTGATCTCCTTTAGGATGGACTGGTTGGGTAGTAGTAGTAGCAGTGAAAGTCACTCATCGTGTCCAACTCTTGCAACCCCATGGACTGTAGCCCGCCAGATTCCTCTGTCCATTGGATTTCCCAGGCAAGAATACTGGAGTGGGTTGCCATTTCCTTCTCCAGGGGATCTTCCCAATCCAGTAATCAAACCCATGTCTCCTGCATTGCAGGCAGATTCTTCACTGACTGAGCTAGGAGGGAAGCCCTTTCCTCTTAGGTGCCACATACAATATCCCGACTTTGCCTTTCATAGTTTTAGCAAAATATACCCTCTGCAAAAAGTAATTGTAATTAAGGAGTATATCCTGGACTGGGGTAGTAGATAGGATGGAGGCCATGTAAACTGCTGGAACCAGGAGCCTAATTGGACTGAAGGCTATTTGTCTCCTGACAGCCTGGAGGTGAAGGGTCCAGGCCAGCAGGGAAGCTCTGCTCCACACAGTCACTTGGCTCCCAGGTTCCGTGTCTTGTTGCTTTGCTCTGCCATCCTCTGGAGAGTTGTCTTCATTCAGGTGGTTAGAGCTCTTACTCACAGGGAACAAGGCAACTTATTGTCATAGTAGAAGTGGGGGGACAATTTGTTTTCATGTAAGCAAGTGATGCAGAAGTTACACACCTCAGTTCTGCTCATATTCTACCAAAGAACTTAGTTACGTGGCCACATGTAGCTGCAAGGGAGGCTGGGCAATGTGGTTTCTAATAAGATGAAGGTCAACTGCAGAGGTTAAGGTTTTGTATGAACATGTACATATGGGCTCTTCATTGACAGCGCTAGATGGTGAGAGTTCATTCTTCCAAGGATGACTCTGAGACACTACTAGCGTGTGTGCATGCGAAGTCACTTTTGTTGCATCTGACTCTTTGTGACCCTATGGACCATAGCCCGCCAGTCAGGCTTCTCTGCCCATTGGATTCTCCAGGGAAAAATACTGCAGTGGGTTGCTATGCCCTCCTCCAGGGGATCTTTCTGAACCCTTGTCTCTGGCATCTAACTGCATTGACAGGCAGTTTCTTTATCACTAGTACCACCTGCCATCCCTATCTATCTATCTGTCCATCATCAACCAGTCATCTGTCTACCTATGTATCATCAGTCAATCATCACTCACCTATTTATCTATCAATCATCTACCTACCACCTATCAATCAAACACTATCTACCTATCATCGATCAATCCATCTATCCTCTATTTTGTCTATCAATCAATTATCTATCTGCCTTTTATCTATCTATCAATATCATCATCTTCACTGAGGACATAGTGGAAAGCTTGGTAGGAAGACAGACTAGGGATTAAAACATCAAACAAACTGACCATTTGTTCATTCATTCAACAAACATTTATCGAGCTCCTACTACAAGCCAGGTGCTGTGCTGGGCACTGAGATATACAGACATGAAAAGCATGTTTATGACTCTGAGTAAACTTGTCTGTGGTTTCTAAACTTGCCAATTCACCCAAACTCTCAGAGAGACAGGTGAACTTGTTTTTAAACAGACCTCAAATGATGCTTCTTAGCCATCTCTGTTTAATTGAAGGGTACCCTAAGATTGAAGCTAATTAAAAACAATTACTATTTGCAACTACTTATCTTCTTAATCGCCTACAACAACAACAGTTGGGAATGAAATTGAATGCTGATGTCAATGTGATTATAACCGTCAGCTGTAATCCTGAATTTTCAATTCTCAAGTCCATCAAAATGGAACCCCTATGCTCATTTATGGGCTGTATAATACACCAATGGTATAAAATTGAACTTTAAAAGTACTGTTTCTGGTTATTTCGTTTTCTTTTGACAAAACTACTGAAAAAAGCTAAAGACCAGTGGAATCAAGCTTCTTGATTCTTCCAGTGCAGAGGCTCGCTAGCCCCCTGATTTTCTGTGATGACTTATAGGGTTGGGATGTGATGTGGGACCACTGACAGGCAAAACAGCATAAAACACCAGGGAGAGGTTGGAAAGATGGGTAACTTGGTGGTTTGTCAATAGCCCCAACTGAGAACAGTGAGTGGGTGAATTAGGTTTCCCTCACTGCCTTTTGGGTGCAGAAATGCACTGCGTAGGAGTCAGAAGTCTGACCCGGCTTGGAAAACCCCTGGGTCAGAGACCTCCATCTCCTCCAGCTGCCAGACTGTGTCGAAGGAAAATGATTTTCCTTTCAAAAATGTGCTTTCAACCCCCACAGCTGCCTTGCATGTGGGCTGTAGCAAGGGCCTGAGCCACCCCTCACCTGCCAGGCACCCCCAGGGTAACCACCGAGAGAGTCTAGCCTAAAGCAACCAAGAAGCGCAATGCCAACAGATGGTCTAGAATTGAAGTGGGTTTGCCTGGTTTCAATATTATCCCCTTCAAATCCCGGAGCAACGTGATGACTGCCAGGCACAGCTTCTGGGCTCCAAGAGCAGGAGAGGAGGTTCCCTGGGCCACTTGGTGAGTCACTAGTTTTGTCAACATCCTCTTTCCTGTTCTCTCCAATGTGACAGTCGTCTCGGTCAGCACAAAGGTGCCCATGGTTTAACAAGGAGGAATCACAGTGACAGACCCCACTGCCAAACTCCATGGCATTTCAGTCCTGTGCCTTTGGTGCCCTGTCCCCTGCCGACAATCTTACCGCTCAGACAGCACAGGGGTGAGCACCAGGCTTCAGAAGAGTTGGGTGAACATTGAGGGGTTAAGACCCTGAGCACCAGCACCCTTGCAACCCATGCACTCTTTATCCCAGCTCATCACCAGGCAGCATCTGGGATCTCACCTCATCTTCTTTCGAGGAAGAAAAAGAGAACTGAGGAAGAAAGAGTAGCTGCTGGCTGTGCTAAGAACCCCACAAGTATCATCTCTCTTGATTCTCTCAACTGCATCCTAAGGCATGTGTGATGGTCCCCCTTTTATGAAATCTGAGGCTCAGGGAAGTTAAGCAGTGCTGAGAGTCATACCACTTGTAAGCAGCCAAGCTGGAATCTGGACCTAGATCAGTCGGAATTCATGAGTTTTCAAGGTTTAGTCCTCCTGGGTCTAGTATGCAGTAGGTACTCAATAAGTGTGCTGAGTCTGGTACACAGTAGGTGCTCAAAGAGTATGCTGAGTAAATGAGTGGGTGGAGTGAGAGCAGACAAGGCTGAGGAGGGTGATGTGAATCGGTGGTTCCTGGTGGTTCCTGGTGCAGGGTGGAGAATGTGGTCCTTATTATGAGGAAAAGGATACTGTGGTCCTGGGGAAGATGGGGGAGGGTGAGACAGCCAAGCTGCCACCACAGACAGGGGACAGGTTTCTGGAACAGGGGACACGGTTGGAGAAGGCGGCTGTTTTCCTCTACTCCCGTCCTCCACGCCCACCAAGCCAGGCAGTCATGTCTGTGTGTGTGATTGTCACCCGAGAGTGGAGGTGATGCCTTGTCCCTCCGACCACTTCCCTCCCCTGGGAGAGGAGTCATGCATGCCCAGCAGAGTCACCCTGGGGAGCTCACTGCCCCACTGCCCATGTCTGCCTTTCTTCCCAGAGGTGATGTAAGAATTAGCAACCTGAGGAGAGGAGCCCTGGCCCACCTCCGAGGGGGTTTGATGGGCGCCGACAGCAGGCTAGGCCAAGACGCATCTCCAAACCACGGGCCTGGGCCCCCCTGCCTGAACTCTCTCCAAGCCTCCTCGTGGGGTGGCCGCTGTCTATCACCGCGGTTCCTGAAGAGCTGATAGCTTCTTCGTGCTCAGGAGTCACAGGAGGATTACGACGGTCGGCCCCCTCCTATTACCCACTCCAGCTGCCTGGGCCCCCCAGAGAATCCCCTCCCAGTGTGCGAGGATGTCATCATCACAGCAACATTAAAACAACTTGTAAGCAACATTCTCAAAACGGGAGCGTGACTGATGTGTGTGTGGGGTGGGGGAGCAGGGAGGAGGGAGACTCTAAGTCATAAATACACGGAATACATCCCTCCAGCCTCCCACGGTAGGAGACAGAGTTGAAGCAATGTGCGAGCTCTCCTTAGGGTCCTGTCCTCCTCTTGGTCCTGGCTGTGATGAGCTTTTCATGTCTCGAGATCCCATTTCTGACACTCCAGCATGAAAGGAATCCCTATGGGGTCCAGGAGTGGCCATCAGGAAAGGACTAGCTGGAGACCAGCCTCGCAGACACAACACAGCCAGCATGCCTGCACCCCCGGGCACACCCCCTCCCCGCCCTCGTGCCCCCTGCTCTGCCACGCCCCCTGCACTGTGTGTGCATCAGAAGCTCCCATGTGTCGGGAGGCCCCGTTACTCAGACACTTCATCAGACTCAGCAGGTCTGGTGGAGCCTACCCTACAGGCAAGCATCCGGTGTGCGCTGCCCCCGGGGAGGCCAGGGAGGGCCATGTCCCTCCAGGTCGCACTCCAGGATTGTGCGGTGTTCCCCATGAGCTGGTGGGGCTCGGAGTCAACCCACCAAGAAGTTTGAGTGAGGTTCCCATCTGACAGAGCAGGCGGCATCCCCATGGCCCGTGACAGCTCTCCCAGACTTGGAACGTGGGTCTCCCGGGAGGAGCAAGGTGGTGAGGCAGGGTATCACCGATTTTGAGGTGTTTTCATTCCTAGAGACCTAAGGAGCAGATTCTCTTAGGGGCCCTCTCTCTGCCATCCCAGGAGGCCTGCTGCCCCTACAGCCACGCACACTCTCAAGACACACTCTGTGTCCCACTCTTGGCGACCTTATGGACAATACAGTCCATGGAATTCTCCAGGCCAGAATCTGGAGTGGGTATCCATTCCCTTCTCCAGGGGATCTTCCCAGGTCTCCCACATTGCAGGCAGATTCTTTACCAGCTGAGCCACTAGGGAAGCCCAAGTATACTAACGTGGGTAGCCTATCCGTTCTCCAACGGATCTTCCCGACCCAGGAATCAAACTGGGGTCTCCTGCATTGCAGGCGGATTCTTTACCAACTGAGCCACCAGGGAAGCCCATTCCTAGAGACCTAGGGAGCAGATTCTCTCCGGGTCCACTCTCTGCCATCCCAGGAGGCCTGCTGCCCCTACAGCCGTGTACAGTACCCTGGGCTTGAAGTCCGGGGTCTCCATTTCCAGCGAAGATGGCGAGTCCATTTCTACCCCTGGCGACCTATGCCTGGAAGAAAACATGGATCCTGTTCCCTTGACTGTTTCCTACGTTTTATGAAAAGCTGTGGTTATGTGTCAACACCGGACAATGACTAAAAGAAACTGGAATATTGCTTTGTAAAAAAAAAAATATGGATTGTATTATTTAATTTAAGCTTCCCTGGTGGCTCAGATGGTAACGAATCCATCTGCAGTGTGGGAGACTGCATTCAACCCCTGGGTTGGGAAGATTCCCCTGAAGGAAGACATAGCAACCCGTTCCAGCATTCTTGTCCTGAGAATCCCCATGGATACTAGAGGAGCCTGGTGGGCTACAGTCCATGGGGTCACAAAGAGTCAGACATGACTGAGGGACTAAGCACATGTACTCCCCTACTTAACTTGGCTTCTGCTATCTATCATTTATTATTATATTAGGAACACCCTCTAATATGGGATGGGATGGTTATGGTAGATGCCTGGACACTATTAAAAATATACAACCAGTCATTATATATTATAACTGTAGTGCTGACTGTTATGCATTTTACATCTCTATTATTGAAAGAATCATATGAAATCATTCATTGGAATGTCATATTTAATTAATTGGCTTCATCTTTTTAGTTTTGCTCATCGTCAACCCAAATATTTTTTGATCATACTTCAGGATTCGATCAATTGAAAGAACATAAACACTCATTATATTTTTCACTTTTTGTTGTCTAACAATAGATATTTTTCTTCCTTTTAAAAACAGTCTAACAGTTTTACTTTTAAAAAAATCTAACACAAGTAACAAATGTTGGTGAGATGGAGAAAAGGGAACCCTTGCACACTGTTGATGAGGATGTACATTGGTGCAGCCATTTGGGAAACAGTATGGAGGCTTCTCAAAAAGTTAAAATCAAAACCACCATATGACCCAGCAATTCCACTTTTGGGTATATATCTGAGAAGAACAAAAACACTAATTCAGAAAGATACCTGCACCCCGACATTCATAGCAGTAATATTTACAATTGCCAAGATAGGTAAACAACCTAAGGGTCCATAAACAGATAAACAAAGAAGATGCGGTATACATATACAATGGAACACCACTCAGACATAAAAAAAGAAAACTTTGCCATTTGAAGCAACATGGATGGATTCTGAGGGCATTATGCTAAGTGAAATAAGTCAGACGATGACAAACACACTATGATATTACTTATTTGTGGAATCTAAAATAATAGAGCCAACTAGTGAAGATAAATGAAAAGCAGCAGACTCACAGAGAGCAACCCGGTGATCACCGTCGTGGGGGAGACAAAGAGGTGGGAGAGTGGGAGGTACAAAGTATGGGGTGTAAGACAGGCTCAAGAATGTAATGTATAACATGGGGAATATAGCCAACATCTGTAATAACTGTAAAGGGAAAGTAACATTTCAAGTGGTATAAAAAGTAAAAATTTTAATTGTTGTTCAGTTGCTCAGTCATTTCCGACTCTGCAACCCCGTGGACTGCAGCATGCCAGGCTTCCTTGCCCATCACCAACTCCTGGAGCTTGCTCAAACTCATGTCCATTGAGTCAGTGATGCCATCCAACCGTCTCATCCTCTGTCACCCCCTTCTCCTCCTGCCTTCTATCTTTCCCAGCATCAGGGTCTTTTCCAAAGAGACAGCTCTTCATACCAGGTGGCCAAAGTATTGGAGCTCCAGCATCAGTCCTTCCAAAGAAAAAATAAATAGTTTTTCATTCTCCCTTGGAATAGATACTCTCTTTTTTTGTTGCTTCAGATGGATACAAATCAGTTAGGGTCTCTGCAGGAAACAGATGGCACATGCAAACTGGGTGATTGGGGGAGAGTTTAATGAAGTGACTCTTAGAAGTGTGGCCAGGAAGAAAGAGTGCAGCACCCAAGAGCTGGTCACAGTGGGGAGATACCCAGCCCAAGCCAGAGGAGGCGTGAGCAGACGCCAGCATCTCAGGAGAGAACTGGGCAGGAGGAGCAGCTGCTGTCCTTGGTAAGACTCTCCCCTCCACCACCAACCCCTGCCGCCCCCCAGGCCGGGAGGGAACCCGCTATGATCACCTGGACTCAGACCCTCCCTTTCTCAGATCTCTTACTGATTCTCCAAACTTGCCAAACCCCAGAGGCAGGCTGAGTACCCAGAAGCAGGACAAGCCCATAGGGTCAGCTTTGCCAAAACAGAGAGCAGAGCAGAGAAGGAAGGAGGGTCTCTGGGGACAAACCAGAGGGTCACCCACTTCGTGACAGCTTCAGCTTTTCTCCCCTAGTTTCTCGTATTTACCTGAATATACTATCCCCAAATTAACCATCACAGAAACTTTTTTTTTTCTTATAAAGCTCAAAAAAGAATTGGTATGGGAATTCCCTCACAGCCCAGTGGTTAGGACTCTGGGCTTCCACAATAGGGGGCAGGAGTTCAGTCCCTGGCTAGTGAACTAAGATCCTGCAAGCTGTGTAGAGAGGCCAAATGTTGGCTTTTCTGTTAGGATATCACTTATTAAATCTGAATCTCTAAAAAATTATTTTCAAAATGTTCCACTATTGCTCTCCATAATTTCTGTTTAAAATAATCCAAATCTGGACACAATTTTCAATCTGCTTTTGTAGCTCTTAAACTGTAGAAGGCCCCTTGAGTTTTCCTCCAGTTTTTACTTTCTAAGTTTTAAGCTCTTTGAATGTATTAGTCAATCCCTAACCGTATTTTTCTTTTTGAAAAATAAAAGTTTATGGTAGAAAGATTTAAAGTGATTTATCCCACTTACATCTTTCATTGCATCTTTCAAAGATAATTGAACACAGTGACTTACCAACTTAAATCAGACTGGAAATTCTCCTAAAATCTTGGTTGAAATATCACAAACTTTCCATAGCATTATACTGGTACTCTGTACGAAATCCAATGAGATTTTCATATAACTATTGTTCAGTGAAAAATTATTCTTCTCAAACACTGATGATAAAGTTAGATATATTACTTCAAACATCACTATTTTAAGTTCCATAAGATAGACAAAATCTATTAAACCAATTTCAAAGTCCTAAATTTCACATATTTAAGTAAATTTTTAACAATACTTCAGTGTGAAAGAGCTAACGCTTTGTCAACCATGATTGACACTTTATTGCTTTGATGCGTAAGTTTTCCAAAAAGCAGTTATGTATTTTAGTAGGCAAATGTTTTATAACAAGCATGACCATAAACTAGACTATAATAATATGACCTTATTGAAAATACTGTTTCTGAAGTCTATTAGATATTTTACATCTGAAAATTCTGGGTATATTTTAAATAACCACTTGATATTGCTACCAACTCTAATTAATAGTCATTACTAATTTTTTACTTCTTTATTGACAGTCATTGATAAACTTTTTTCCACAAATTTTGATGATTTCAAATCCTTTTTTTATATAAAATTGACCCCTGGTAATCTCTTACTTTCTTCCTCCCTGATGATCTCAAATTTTCTTTATTGGGATCTTGAACTTGAACGGAAAAGAATTGCCATTCTGATTATATGGTTAAGTGTTTAGCACTTTCAGTTTTTAATGGTGCAATTTCTGAGCACTCTTTACATCCCCCATTTCCAATACTAGCTAAAAAAGCTAGTCACATTTTTGTTGAAATAAATTGTAAATTGTTTCCCACTCTAGCAATATAAATTATCTGGTTGATTTTGTATTAATATTTCAAGAATATTCATAAGACATTCTGTTTGGATTTGTTGCATGGGGTTGGGAGATGTTCCAGGTTACAGCTGATGATTAATATCCTATCTTCTTTGTTTTCCTGCAGAGTCAGAAGATTCACATGTATGATATTTTTCAAAGGAGCATTAAAAAACTTATCTCAGCTTTGATGTGTTTTCATTCTGAGTCTTCAGGGTTTTGTTTGCTTTCAAGTGAGCACATATCAGCAGAACCAGTAAGACAGTAAGACTGATTCAAAGAAAACTGGAGTGAGCAAGCTATTTATACTGACTAATTTAGAAACATAACTGCTTAATAACCCACAGAGCAGAAAAACATTGTAACCTTTGGAGTTTTCTTTTCTACAAGACAGAAACAGTTATATCTCCTCTGGACCAAATTCATTTACACTGCTATTGGACAAAAATCGTTTGTGTCAAATCTAAATTTTATACAGGTTAACACTTGTCTTTCTGGGTCTATAAAATATTCTATGTCAACAGTAAGCAGTAAGTAGTCTTTTTCCTATTGTCTTGCTCTATTTCCTTTTTTAAAATTATGTATTTGTTTGTTATTTATTTTTGGCTGTGCTGGGCCCTGGTTGCTGGGTGCTGGCTTCTCTTGTTGTGGAGCATGGGCTGTAGGGTGTGTGGGCTCAATAGCTATGCTGCACAGACTAAGCTGCCTCTTGGCATGTGAAATCTTCCAGGACCAGGGATCAAACCTGTGTCCCCTGCATTGGCAGGCAGACTCTCAACCACTGAACCACCAGGGAAACCCTCTATCTCCTTTTTCAGTAAGAAACCTTAGCTGTGATTATAATCTGCTCTTAGTTTTGTGAGCTCTAACAAACCAGCAAACTTGAAGATAGTCTTGAGAACTTAGCTCTGTCGAAAAATAAGAAAGTCTTGTAGTTTACTCTGTTTAAAAACAATCAAAAGCTTGGGGGATCGGGGAAGCACTAAGCACACAAAGTCATTCTAAAATATGAAATCTTTGCTCTCTAGGTAAAGAAAAAAATTTTTATACCACATGTTAAAAGCAGACTGGGTACTCCAAGACCAATTGGTCACCACAGCTGAAAGAAAACAAAATTTTGACTTTTGCATTAATATTATATTTGCAGTAAATGCATAACAGGTTTCTGTATCTTAAAAACATCTTATGAATAAGCTCATAAAACTTAGCCAGTATTGGCAAAATTCTACATTTTACTTTTCATTGCCTATTTTGATACTCAGTATTTGTAGGTATTATAATTCAAGGCAAATAAAATTCTCTTTTCACAAAAGTTCTACCAATTCCTCCATTCATAGAGGTCTTCTCCTTTCACCATCTTCTTTTGTGTCTGGAACCATCAAACTCTGCATTTTAGGACAAAATTACTTTTTTCCCTTAATAAGCAGAATCATCAACTTGCAAAAGCATACATACTTCTCTGTCATTATTACTCCTACATTAATCACCCACATAAATTAGAACTTTTTCCAAAGTAGGCCGGCTCTTTTTTATGATAAGACCTGAAAGAGTGGCTTTTGGGGGCGGGGTGGGGGGATTTGGTTTGTTGTTGTTGTTTTGTTTATTTGTGTAGATTTCTGCCCCTGGTTTTATATAACAGATTATTCTGATTGTTAGGTAGACCTTGGCCTTGGAGCGATGAAAGTAAGACAAGTTCTATTTTAGAGTTCACTTTGTTTGATTAAGAGATTCTAGATAAGTCCCATACATGCTGTAATGCTGGAAAGTTTGTCTAGGAAGCCCACATCCTGTGGGTGCAAACCTGCCTGGACATGCCTGGGTTGAAGCAGCTTGAGAGGGCTTATTCAGATGAGAAGCCAAGAAGCCTCTGGAAGGAATTTTCTGTAAAGTTCTATCACAACACGCCTGAAGTAACAAGGCCCAGTCTGACAGTGATTCCCGAAGAGATGAAATAGCTGGGCACCTCTTACAGTGTTAGCGAGGACTGAGCTTAGCTAAAAGTAACAGAAATCATGAGTCAACGGTGACTAACATAAACTAAAGAGATTTTTTTTTCCTCTCAAAACAAGAAGTCCAGCAAAAAAAAATTTCCTAGTATTAGTTCAGGGGTTAAGGATTCCAAGGCCGAGGGCTCAGCAATTTCCTTGGCCTTTCCCTGCTGATCACAACATTGCTACTGAACCGACAGCCACGAAGTTCAAATTATAACCAGAAAGTAGAAAATAGGAATAAAGATCAAATAAAAAGAGGCAATACTGCTATCAGAAAAGCAAAATGTTTCCTCCATATCTCCAGTAGACTTTTGCTGTGGTTTATCAGTCCAAATGGGCTTCCTAGGTAGCTCAGTTGGGAAAGAATTCTCAATGCAGGAGATGTGGGTCTGATCCCTTGGTTGGGAAGATCCCCTGGGGAAGGGAATGGCTATCCAATTCAGTATGCTTATCTGGGAAATCCCATTGACAGATGAGCCTGGCTGCAGTCCATGGGGTCGCAAAAGAGTTAGACATGACTTAGCAACTAAACAACAACAATTGGTCAGAATAACATTTGGACATGTCTGCCCTGCTAAAATCATTTTATAAAATCGGGACTCTGTTCACAGAGAAGGTGTGAAGGATATAGAATATGCGTATCTGTCAGAAAACCAGAATCCAATTTATGTAGTTCAAGCGGAAACAGGGATTTGATACGGGGATACAGGGAGCTGAGTGTGCATAAGACAGTTGAAAAGACGAGCAGGGATGGGAAGGCTGGCACTGGCTCTACATGCACTGCCAGCTTTTAGGACATCAGGAATTTACTACCATAGGAAACCACTACTGATTCTAGAGCTCTGGCTACTAGGACTACCCATAGCAGGCAGGCAGGTGAGTCACAGGGGAAAAACCAGAGGGGGCTGCAAAATCCCACATCTGCCCAAACCAATGTGACTGCCCACCACGGCTGGAGGAAGCATGTGGTCAGTGTCTCCCCTCTCTCTTCCAGTTCTCAGAGGAGTGTGTCATTGCAGAATATAAATGGGATGCCTGCTGACAGTGGATTCTGGCAAATGTAGTTCACAGCCCTGCCTTCCAGAGGAGATGTGGGCCTGAGCGGTGCTGAATACCAAGAGTTCATTTAGCACTGTAGGCAACAGAACTGTTTCTCACACTCATCCAGAGTGCAAGTGTCAGACTCCATGTGAGCGTGGAAGAGCTGAAAATCCCCCCAGGTGCTCTTACTACTGGGTCACTTTTGAGTGTCACTTCTACAAGTTCCCTGATGGCTCAGCTGGTAAAGAATCTGCCTGCAATGTGAGAGATCTGGGTTGGATTCCTGGGTTGGAGAGATCCCCTGGAGAAGGGAACGGCTACTCACTCCAGTATTCTGGCCTGGAGAATTCCATGGACTGTATAGTCCATGGGGGTCCCAACGAGTCAGACACAACTGAGCAACTTTCACTTCACTTCATTTCTGCAAGGGAAGTGAGATACAAATGTATGTGCTTGGTGCAAAGACAATGGGTTATGTCCAGAGGAGCAGGGAAATTCTTAAAACAATTAGAATGTGTGTAACTCAGATCATCCTCTCCTTTCATGCTCCTTTACCCAAAGCCTTCCAACACAGCCCTGTTACACAAGTTACCTGCACCCCAGACCAGAGTTCCACAGAAAGGAGGTTGGGAGAGAAAAAGGATGGTGTCACTGGGTCAAGACTGGTCACTTTGGGGCTGTCAAGGGGTGAAAGGATGCTTGCTCACTTTAGTCCATCAGCACTCAGGACAGAGACAGGGCTGGGACAGAGAGTAGCAATCTGGGAGCTCCTGGCTGATGTCACGAGAAGAGCCGTGCATGAAAAAGACATTGAGTTACCTCAGTCTCCATCTGAAGCAGCAGCCGTGGAGCCAGAGACCCACATGGCCAAGACACAAGATGTCACTGAGGGACTTCCCTGGTGGTCTAGGGGCTGAGATACCGCGATCCCGATGCAGGGGGTCAGGGTTCAATCCCTGGTCACAGATCTAGATCCCACAGGCTGCGACTAAGAGTCTGAATCCTGCTACTAAAGATCCCGCATGGTGCAATGAAGATCAAAGATTCCGCATGCTGCAACTAAGACCCAGCACAGCCAAATAAGTAAATTAAAAAAAAGAAAAAAGATGTCACGGAATGGCCAGGATAATTGCAATAGAGGAGCTGGGGGAGAGACCTGGGACTGGGTTGTCACAGTTCTGAGCTACAGAAATATTGCTTTATTACCATTACTGTATCCTTACTGGCCCCTCCCCAAAGATAAGAATCAAACCTTCACCAGCCAAGTACCTGATCATATGAAGCTCATTACACGCACAGCAATAAGTGGCTCCAGGCAGAAAACGAGATCCTGTGGACAGGAGGGATGCAAGTGGCAAGGGGTGAGTTCTGCCTCTCTCCTCCCGGTGCGGCCTGCGAGCAGCCAAGCTCCGCTCTTGCTTTCTATGTTTTGAAAATACGAACATATTTAAAGAAGATTTGAGACATACTTGGTTGGTGGTTGCAGGGATTTCCGCAGAAGGGCTCCAAGGAGCCAAAAGCATCACGGGCCCTGTCCTTTCCCCCAGAATGCTGGAATGGTCGTTACACGAGCTGCAGTTGACCTCAGCGGCTGGGGAGGTTTGCAGAACTTAAGTAGCTCTTTTTAGGTAATATGGAGTAAGTAAGACCAGTGGCTCTGGAGCCAAACCCTAAAGTGGATGTGAACTCGTCAGAGGAGCCAAAGCGGAGGTTTTTAGAACAAGGGTGATGTCACAACTGACTGGAGTTCACCTCAGCTGCTTGGCCCTCCGGTCACAAGTCTGTCGTGGCTGGAGTCCAGCCTTGGCTCTGCAAGCCAGAGGGCGGGAGGGAGAGACAAGAAGGCGGAGGGGCAGGAACTGACACACAGGAACCTGGATAGAGCTTGGGCCTGGCCTCTTGGCTCCCATTCCCGGAGCCGCTGTTGATGGCCTTCAAAGGGTGACAGCTGTCTGCTGGAGAGGCAAGCCCAGAGGCGCAGTGGATCTGAAGGCTGTGGGCGGGGGTCGTCGCTGACTTCCGGCCGAGGAGCTCTCCCAGTCATCTCCCCAGGATGGACAGAGCTGGCGGTAGCCACCAAGGATGCTGCCATCGAGCCTGTGAGGAAAGGGCCGACCTCAGCTGAGGGCTCCCCTTCTCCTCCTGGGGAACTAGAAGGTGCCCCGCCTGACTCTTTCCGGAAAGATGTAGGACCCCCAGTGAATCCAGGTCTGCTGGCCCAGCCTGCCTCTCCAGAGTCAGGAGAGCAGCTGACACGCAAGTGAGTTGCAGCGTAAGAAATAAAAGGAGAGGGGCCCTTCCACACTGGGTGTCTGCGGGTATGTGGGTGGGATAGGGGTGGGCCCCAGCTGTAGGAAGGACTCACTGCCAGTGCCCTCCAGGAGGCCTCTCAGCTGGTAGCACTTGGATTCTGCTTAAGAAAATGTAGACTGCTCCAGGCTTGACCTTCAGCAAACCACAGGATGACCCAGCGACCGCAGCGCTGGGAGCAGAGCACAGGGACAAGTTGGATCAGAGAATGTGCATGGACTTGAAAGAGCAGCCTGCCCAGCGGGGGGACAGGCGGTGGGGCGTAAATCCTGGCCGGGGATGCCAGCAGCTCCTGGGTCATGTGGGGAAGAGCCCACGCTGGGGAATGAATGAGGGGCCGCGGCTGGATGTGGGGCTGCAGGCGCAGGGAAGGGGTGGGACAGGCCCCTGGCAAACTCACCGCTTTTGTGAAAGGAAACAATCACTTTCTGACAGCTGGATGCACCACAGGTCTCTCCATTCGGCAAAAATTAAGCACCTACTGTGTGCAGAGCCTGGTCTCGATGTTGGGGAAACAACCACAAGCAAAACAAAGTCCAAGAACAATGTGGCTTCATATGGGGATGAGAAGACAGGGCCACAGGCAGAGCCTCAGAACAGCCTTGTGCTTGCTGGGCTCCACCCCTGGGGGGCTCTCATTTCATTGAGGTGGGTTTGGTGTCCTCATTCAGGGAAGAGAAAGATGAAGCTCAGAGAAAGAGAGAGATTAGGATAAAATGCTCAAGGCCACACAGCAGGTCATTGAAAGATCTGGGAAGCCAAGGCTGGACCTGAGTTTAACTCTACCCTCAGCATCCCCACTTTGGATGTGCTGTGCTTGGTCACTCAGTCGTGTCTGGCTCTTTGCAACCCCATGGACTGTAGCCCACGAGGCACCTCTGTCCATGGGAATTCTCCAGGCGAGAATACTGGAGGGAGTTGCCATGCCCTCCTCCAGGGGATCTTCCCAACCCGGGGATCGAACCCAGGTCTCCCGTATTGCAAGCAGATTCTTCACCATCTGACCCACCAGGGAAGCCCTCACTTTGGATAGGGAGATAAAAATAACCAGGTTCACACCACCCCTCTTCTGCCTCCTTTTTAGAATTCACTGTCACATCTTTACAGTAATTGACTAAGCATTTAGGTCTTGTCACCAAGTGCCCAACTTCATTTTATCCTTTTTAAAGAGCTACAAATCATAATGATAATAATAATAGTTATATTGAGATGTACTCTCTGACCTTGAGAAGCTTATTTTGGCAAGTCTGATTGCACGTCTGTGAGTTAACCTGAGGCTGCTTACAGAGCAACCAACCCCACGGGTAGAAAGTGAAAGCCTCTCTGCTAAAGGACACCAAATAATAGGGCAACAAGGTAGAGCTGGAGCAATCAGGGAAGGCTTCCTGGAGAAGGTGGATTTTAAAAGGGCATTTTGACAGATACAGTATACCCAACTGTTAAATAAGCAAGAAGCCTACATTCTGAGAGGCTTGAACCATGAACTGGTCACAAAAGAAGTAAGAATTTGGAGAGCAGGGGAGCAGGACTTTGGCCCCTATGACCTTCACTCTTAATGTTACACGTGTGAATGTTCTTTGTTACATAGCAAAAGGAATTTTGCAGATGTAGTTAAGGTCAGGGACCTTAAAACAGAGAAATGAGTCTGGATTATCAGAGTGACCCATTCTAGTCACAAGTTCTCAAAAGCAGAGAACTTGCTCTGACTGGAGTCAAAGACATGTGGCAGAAAAAGGCAAAGATTCAAAACATGAAAAGAACTTGGCCCACTGTTGTCACTTGTAGGTGGAGAGGACATGATGACGGGGAAAGTGTGGCTTTCAGAAGCTGAGAAAGTTTCCCAGCTGGCATCCAGCAAGGAAATGGATTCTGCCAACAACCTAAATGATCCTGGAAGTGAACCTCCCCCAAGATCCACATAGAGCCTAGATCAACAGACACCTTGACTTTGGCCTTGAGGCTCTCAGATGAGCCATGTCGTGTTGGACCTCTGACCTAGGGAACTGGAGGTGATCACTGGTGTTGCTTTGAGCCACAGGGTTGATGGTGTTTGGTCACAGCAGCACCGGGAACTGATACATCCTCCCAGCTGGCTTGCACGACCCTGATGGCAGCCAACGCCCTGGTTAGTTCTTTAACCTTATAGAAAAAAATACACTACCTGCTCTCCATTCTACACTTCTATAGCCTGGGAACTGTAAACTAATTCCTGCTAATCTGCAAATGGCAGTGACCCAGTTGTCTTTGGGCCAAGGCTTTGGAGCGGATTGAGCAGGAGGCTGGCAGGCGTTCTCAGCAGTAAGGGTGGTGGTGCAAGCAAGGCATCCGGGCTGACCCCCTGCCCCAACCTCGCCTCTGCTTACAGATCTCACGTCTGCATCACTGCTGAGAGATCCAGTCACAGGAAATCGCCTACAGGCTGAGTGAGACACCCTTTCTGCTGACTCAGTCAGGTCTTATGGGATTTGAACCCAGGCTCCAGAGTGTCTAGGACTTGGACAGAAGACCGCAAATCCAGCATCCTCACTGGATCCAGCCAGGGTCAACCTTCCAGTAAATGCCCCCTTATGCTAAGTGGTGACTGCCTTTGTTTCCGAAAGTTGTCTCATCAAAGCTTCTAATCAGCTCCTCTCTTCCTCCTCCTTCAGGGAGACCACCAAGTTGAAAGACCAGAGATCTCCGCGGCCCCCTGGCTCTCCATCTGGCCTCTGCTGGCTCATAGGGACAGCCACTCCACTTGTCATCCAAGCCACCAACAGAAACGCTCAGCAGGACGGAGCTGGGGGCACCTTTGCCAGAATGCTTGGTCCCAACGTTCTAGAGTGTGGCTCTCCTCCAGAAAGTGCCCTCTGGGTTGACGCGCATCTAGTCACTGCATCCCCATGAAGACAGTGGTTCAAACAGTCACCCTCCCACCCAACTGTACCAGCACATGGATAGAGTTCTCAGTCTCATCCTGAAACAGTCTCTTCTCCTACTGATGTGCTCATTTTGGAACTCAGCCAAGGAAGACAATGTGAATGGACTGACATACTTGCTTCTAGAGGGTCAGGCTCCTTCCAGGAAGCACTTGTGGGGAGGGAGTATGGTACAGTGGTTAAGGCCCAGGCCCTGCTGCTGGGCCCCCTCAGGGTGAGTTGGGCTGTATGTTTTAATCACTCGCTGGGCAAGCTATTTAACCTCTCTTTGCCCCACTGAACCTCACTTCCAGAGTTGAAGTAACCATGGTGCCCATTTCCTAGGGTGGTTATGAGCCTTGACGGAGCGCGGAAAGCCCAAGTATGAACTATTCTTTTTACTACTTGCTTCTCTAGGCATGGGACTTTCCTGGGGACTCAAATGGTAAAGAGCCTGCCTGCAATATGGGCCATATGGGTTCATTCCCTGGGTTGGGAAGATCCTGGAGGAGGGCATGGCTATCCACTCCAGCATTCTTGCCTGAAGAATCCCATGGACAGAGGAGCCTGGCAGGCTACAGCCCATGGGGGTGACAAAAAGTCTGACACAACTGAGTGACTAACCCTTTCACTTTTATTTCACTTTCTCTAGGTGTAGGCAAAGCCCTCCCTTAATGACCCATTCTAGAAACACCTGGTCACAGGGTCTCTTTAAAAGATATGTGTATTTCTTTCACTGTGTTGGGTGTCAGTTGCAGCATGCAGGGTGTTCGTTGCATAGTGCAGGATCCTTTGTTTTGGCACAGGGACTCTCTAGCTGTGGTGTATCGGCTTCAGTAGTTGTGACGCACCAGCCTAGTTGTCCTCCAGCATATGGGATCTTGGTTTCCTGACGAGGGATCGAACCTATGTCCCTGGCATTGGAAGGCAGATTCTTAGGCCCTGGTCCACCAGGGAAGTCCCTAGCTGCAGGGGCTCGAGTTCGTCGTTGATATTTTCTTTGGCTACATATTCCAAAAGCATCCCTTATTCCTGCCGGGTGGCTATTTATTATAGTAAGGACTGTACTGCTCATTTAAAACATCAAAAGGCACCTTTCCTCAAGGCTGGGAACAGGGACACATCTGGCCAGCAGGTGGAAATTTACAAACCTTGGGCAGAGACGCTGTTTGCTTTCAGTGTGCTGGGATACAAACCCTGCTGCCTCCACTCACCCATTCTCTCCAGCACGCTGCACAGCACATGCTTGGTGCTCCATCATGTTTTCTGAATGATCGAGGAAGTGAATGAGCAAACGAACTGAGAAATAATACACAATAAAAGGCAAGTGCTTTGGACTCTTTCAATGAAAGCCTACATTCTACTGTCATTCTTTTCTAGAGACTGAACTTGTTGGTGAAGCATGGCTCTGAGAGTTGGAGTTTTTTTTCCCCGGAGGTGCCAGAGTACAGGCCATTTTGGAAATATCGTCCATTGGGTTATCTAGCATCCAGCAGGCCCCCTCTACCCAGCCCAGCTCTTAAGCTTAAGTCTGCATCTCCACAGCCGAGCTTTAGAAAGAGAGGTGCTCAGAGGTCCAGCCTTTGTCCAGGAGAAGGTGGCCTGTCTGCCGGATCCTGAGCAGCGGTCCTCTGTCAAATCTCATGGGTAGAGAAGCAGAGCAGTTGATCTGTATGTGACCTTTGTCCTCGGAGGTGCCAGCTCCACCGCAGGTCATTTCTGCAGAGCAGAACTACATTTGGAAGCCAGGAGACACGAGTGACTAATGGCCCCACAGTAAAGGGTGGAAAGGAGATTTGCATACAGGTAGGGTGCGCCTCTGCGGGCTGGATTAAGGCCCTTTAGGAGTCTAATAACTGGCTTTCCAACAGGTAAACTCCTGAGGCTGGTTCAATCCTCCCAGACTTCTGGTGCCTGGGGTTGACTCATCTTTCCATCACCCTGGGCAGGATTCCATTAAGGCACTTTGGGGGATTCAGATGCTGGCTTTGCTGTCACCTGTGGGTGAGGATTGCTGCTCAGTTTGAGGCTCTCAGCATCATGACAGCGGCATGATCTTGACCTCACTGAGATCACAGCGTCCTTCTGAGCAGGGCTGTTGGGTTGGGGTTCTGTCCCCAAGCATCCTTCCATACTCCTCTCAGTCTGCTCGCCCATTAGACCTCAGGTCTCTCAGCTGTGTATCAAAAAGCAGAGAAATTATGTTGCCGACAAAGGTCCATATAGTCAAAGCTACGGTTTTTCCAGTAGTCATGTATGGAGGTCAGAGTTGGACCATAAAGAAGGTTGAACGCCTAAGAATTGATGCTTTTGAACTATGGTGTTGGAGAAGACTCTTGAGAGTCCCTTGGACTGCAAGGAGATCAAACCAGTCAATCCTAAAGGAAATCAGTCCTGAATATTCATTGGAAGGACTGATGCTAAAGCTAAAGGTGCAATACTTTGGCACCTGATGTGAACAGCCAACTCATTAGAAAAGACCCTGATGCTGGGAAAGACTGAAGGCAGGGGACGACAGAGGATAGGATGCTTGGATGGCATCACCGACTCAATGGACGTGAGTTTGAGCAAGCTCCAGGAGATGGTGAAGGACAGGGATCCCTGATGTGCTGCAGTCCATGAGCTGCAAAGAGCTGGACACGACTGAGTGACTGAACAACAACCTTCAGCCGCATGGGAATGCAAGGATGGGCGTAAAGACCTTCACAGATCTTATTAGGAAGTCTGGCAAACATGAGCTTCCTCCCAGGTTTCTCCTCTCAGAAAAACTCCTCACCATTCTTCACTGAGTCCTCCCTGTCCCCTCCCAACCTAGCACTTATCAACTTTTGAATGTATGCCTTCTTTCTGTTTTTCCTGCCATCCTAATCTAAGCCATGACCATGTCTCCCCAATAAAAGCCTCACAGACGATTCTGTTTCTGCACTTTTGATAATGCATTCTCTCCATGGCAATCAGCAGGGTTTGTTTTTTTTTTAATGCAAATCTGATCGTGTTGCTCCCCTTTAAAAAATCCTCCAGTGGTTTCTCATTGCTTTAGGAAGAAAAACTCAGGCTTTGAGTTTTTAACCCAGCTTTTTTAACCCAATCAATAAGGTCCTGCTTGGTGTGGTCCTTACTCCAAGCCCTCCTTTGATAAAAAATCTCATCGTAATCCTTACTTTTTCATTGCTGCAGGAACTTGTGCAGCTGTACAGGTTATGCACAGCACAATTCCTGGAGTGGGGGCTCACTTACAAACATTAGGGTGTGACTGGACACTTTAAATGGTACAGGGCACAACGCACACAACCATACATGGCAGCTCATGGTATTTCCGGCTCCTGGCAGAGCACCTGTCACTGGTAAGTGCTCAGTAAATATTGGTTGAACGAATACATCTTGATGGAACCTCAATGAACTGAAAAGATAGTATGAGCATTTTATAAATCTCAGTGAACTCCAGATTTAATAATAAAAAAAAGATCCTAGAATATTAGAGATGTAATGAAGAGAGACCCTTCAAATACAAATAGTTTGTTTGCATCTGTTCATAATTAAAAATAACATGTATCTGTAATCTTTTATTCCTTGACATAGTCATAGGTTAATTTCATGCTTTACTGTACTCAGTCTTCACAACAAACCCATGTAGGAACTGGAACCAGGGTTGTCCAAGCCCAACGCCCATCTCATTACTGAAGCATGACATCCATGTCCAGGCTCAAGACTGCTCCTTTATTTCTTCCCAGAACCTCCTTGGTACTTTGGAAGCAAGCATGGTTTTCAAAGTCTCGTGGCTGCCAGTCTTGTGGCTGTGTCCCATGGAATCACCTCTCTCTGATGCCCTGAGGTAGCAGATGAGGCGATCAGCTCTGTCTCCATGGTCCCTGCCTCACCGGATGCCAGAAGGACTGGGAAGGTTCAGGGGGTTCCCTGAGGCTTTTTGTATTGGCCTCTGGCTTCCATGGTAGCCCAGTTGGTAAAGAATTCGCCTGCAATGCCGGAAACCCCGATTCAATTCCCAAGTCGGGAAGATCCGCTGGAGAAGGGATAGGGCACTCACTCCAGTATTCTTGGGCTTCCCTGTTGGTTCAGCTGGTAAAGAATCCACCTGCAATGCAGGAGACCTGGGTTCGATCTCTGGGTTGGGAAGATCCCCTGGTGGAGGGCATGGCAACCCTCTCCAGTATTATTGCCTGGAGAATCCCCATAGACAGAGGAGCCTGGCTCACTACAGTCCATGGGGTCGCAAAGAGTCAGACAGAACTGAGTGACTTTCACTTTCACTGGCTCAAATGCAACTCAAAGGGCTTCTTCCTTCCAGCAGGGGCAATAGCGGGGTGGGCAGGGGACAGAGACTGCGCCTGAGCTCAGGAGCTTAAAACATCTGTGTTATTACTACCACATACAGATGCCTGTGGTATCCAGGCATCATACAGATCTGCATATATTGCTTCTCTGGAAAGTAGGTAGAATTATGCCCATTTTACAGCTGAAAAAACTAAGGCTCATTGTGGTTAAGTGACTTATTAAACCTCCCTTAACCTGAGAGTAATTGACCAAATGTTTCAAGCTTCAGTGATTTGAACTTCAAATCAGGTCTGTCAGGACCTAAAACCCATGTTCTCTGGATCAGATTATATCTAAGATCAGCTCCCTGGGGAGGTGGACAATGTGATGGTCTTCCAGCCTTCTCCTACACGGGGCAACCCTGTTTGGGGAAGTATTCCATCTCCCACATCCGTAAACCAAGCACCACAGTCTCATCCTCCTCACCACAGTGATTTGTTCAGGGGTGGGAAGGAACCTAGGCCTAAGCCAATGAGAGTGCAACCTTCTCCTCCTGGCCACAGTGACTGGCTCAGGTTGGCCCAATTAGAGTGAAGTACAGGACTCATGTTGAATATCTAGAGGTGAGGTGGGGCAGGAGAGCTCTATCTATTGCTCTCCATGGTGTGGTATGTGGATGTGAAGCCTGGAACTGTTGCAACTGTTTGGCCAGCATCTGGAAAATCATGCTTCAGTGAAGCCAAGCCATCCAAAAGGGCTAAGCCAAGAGGATCACAGGGAAATGGAAACAACCCTGATCAAACCACTCCTGAAGGCTGACCAAGTCAGACCTTACACTCCTTAATGTACTATTTCCTTACTCTTCAGGTCATTTTTTGGACTTCCTTGCTGGCTCAGATGGTAGAGTCTGCCTGCAATGCAGGAAACCTGGGTTTGATCCCTGGGTTGGGAAGCTTCCCTGGAGAAGGGAATGGCAACCCACTCCAGTGCTCTTGCCTGGACAGAGGAGCCTGGCGGGCTACAGTCTATGGGGTCGCAAAGAGTCAGACCTGACTGAGCGACTTTCACAGGTCGTTTTTTTTTTAGCTGGGTTTTCTAAAAATTGCTGTAGAAACTATCATAGCCAAAATCTTCAAGAAGCTGGCTTTAGTCTATTGTTTCTAACAGAAAATTACAGGTGAAGGGGAGAAGTAGCCCAGGGGAGGGCCCAAGGTGTAGGGAGGCCAAGGGAGCTGGTGTGAGCAGTGCAGGATGAGCGAGGGAGGTGAAGGATATGGAGGCTGAGGGGGTGGAGGGCCCAAGGAGGAACGGAGTCATTAGAAGAGCGAGGGATGAGATGGGGATGAAATTTTGCGAGGGAGGAACAAGAGAGCAGAGCTAAAGAGACTCAGAAAGTGAGGGGTGAGAGACTAAGGGAATGAGGGAAGGAAAGCCCACGAAAGAGGTCAGGGGGCAAGGGAGTGAAGAGGGTGAGGAACCAAGAAGGTGAGGAAGGGGGGAAGTGCCCTCCCAACGGCTACCCCGGAAGTGCCCCTCTGACTGTGGGCCAGCCCCACACCTGCTGGGCAGGGGCTCTCGGGGAAGAAACCAGGAGTGAGAACACACAGCCTGTTGACGTAAATCTTTGCTTTCCATATTTTCAGTTCCTCGTCACTTAATCAGAAGAAGCAAGCCCTGAGTTTTCAAGATCCTTGTTCCAGAAACATGAGAATTCACCCGCTTCAAGGAGAAGGCAAGTTTTGGAATGAAAATGCTAACGCACCTCTAGCCTCAGTCTTTTTTCCAGAGAGCAAAGGAAAGGGCTTGGGCAAGACTCCAGAGGAGGAAAGGGGCCCCATGTGGTCGCTGGTTGTGAAAATCTGGAATTATCAATGCAAAGGAGAACTCAGGGGCCAGCATGATTACAGAAGACTCTCTGTAACAGAGAGAAGAGTTATATAACTGTCCTGGGAATAATTAGCCCTCCCAGGGTCTTTAAAATAGGTCTCAGGACGTCCCTGGTGGTCCAGTGGTTAGGACTCCTTGTTTCCACTGCAGGGGGCGCAGGTTTGATCCCTGGTTGGGGAATTAAGATCCTACATGCCACTCAGCATCATCAAAAAATAAATAGGTCTCAATTCGCAGGAATCTGGTCCCCTTTTTACAAAATTGATCACTGATTAGAAAACAAGACATACCCAAAGACAGCACATATCGAAAGACTTCCCCAGGAGAGTGGCCTCAGTTAGCCTCTTCTCCAGTCCCTCCCTCAGTTCCTTGGCCTCTAACCTCCTTGGCCTCTAAAAGCTGTGCAGCCAGGACCCCTTAAATGCTCCCAGACTGGCATACTGGACCTCTTCTTTCTAAAAGATACACATGCCTTCATTCCATCACCAACCCACCAGTCCTTCAAAGCTACCCTGCAGGTTCTAGGTCATGGCATGATAGACAAATCAAAAATCTTGTCCACATCTGACTGTGTGGCCTGAGCTCTGTTTCTTACCCTCTCTGAGCTTTAGTTTGTTCTTCTCTAAGTGGGAGTAATTATATCACAAGGCAATTGTCATATCAAATAAACATGTACAGCAAAGCGCAAGCTTCCCACGTGGTGCCAGTGGTAAAGACCCCACCTGCCAATGCAGTAATTGCTGAATAAATCGTTTGAAGAAAAATCTGTGCCATGAACAGGAGGATGGATTGATCTGAGGGCTTAGTTGGTTTTGGTGGCAAACAACAGAGTCCACTTTAGCTGATTCACATGAAAAAGGATTTATTAGAGTGAATATGTGAATATGAATAGGCCTCTCAGGTGGCTCAGTGCATAAAGAATCTGCCTGCAATGCAAGAGATTCAGCAGACACAGGTTCAATCCCTGGGTCGGGAAGATTCCCTGGAGGAGAGCATGGCAACCCACTCCAGTATTCTTGCCTGGAGAATCCCATGGACAGAGGAGCCTGGTGGGCTACAGTCCATAGAGCCACAAAGATTTAGACACAACTGAGTGATTGAGCACGCACAGCACGTGAATATGTATAACTGACTTACTTTGCATTGCATCTGAAGCTAACACAACATTGTAAATCAACTATACTCCAATAAAGCCTCCCAATACTCCAATAAGAAATTTTTTAATTAAAAAAACTTTCAAGAAAAAGGATGTATTAGAGAATATTGGAGAGTTTATAAAATGTGTTGGAAGGCCAGGGAACCAAGCTGGGAACAATGCAGACTGAGGCAACACTCACCCACGCCACAGGACAATTTCTGTGGAAACTCCACACCTGTGATGTTAGGGACTACTCAAAATGGTTGCAGGAAAAAAAAAAAACAACAACAACAAATGCCTCCTCCGGGGAATCTGATGTCCCCACATCCAGCAGCAACCTCACCTTGTTCACGGCCATCTTCCATGCCTTATATATGAACCACCACTTGGCATACCTCAGCCATCATCAGAAACCCTGGCTATAACAGGTCAGATCCTAGGATTCAGGAAGGCTGGGGAGCAGATGTTTAGTGAGCCAGCCTGCAGGGTTGGCATCCGAGTCTGGAGAAAACATGTCAGGCTGCAGGACCTGTGTGGTCCCCAGCACTGGTCTCTAGCCAGTAGCTAGAGTGTCTGCCATGCTTGTTGTTCTGTCCTGAAGACCTCCCAGAAGCCAGCTCAGCCTGCTGCCTCAGCCTGCCTTTTAGCTCTCCTCCTGTAGGAACCCTCTCCTCCAAGTGGCCCAGCTGACTAGCTTCTGCTTCCTGAGATGCTGTGGGGCATAGGAGGACGGTGGGTGCTGTGCATGCAGGCACATAAAGCCTTGATTTCAAGTCCTGATTCTATTATTTATTTGCAAGTTTTGTAACTAAGACATATGATTTCCTCTGGGCTTTAAAGTCCTCATCTGTCACAGAGTGATCATCATAACACTTGCCCTGATTGTGAGACTGCAAAGAAAGAATGGGGGGAAAAGCACTTGGTAAATTGCTGAGGGCTTGCATCGTCACTCAAAGCTTCCCTGCCCTTCAGGACTCAGCTCAGCACTGGCCTCACCCTCCAACCCCGCTGCTGGGATTGCAGTTCTTTGGAATGGCTCCCGGAGCCTGCTCAGCATTCTTGGAAATGTCCTCCAAAGATTGCTAGTTCTCATTATTTGAGGCTTGATCTGATATTTAGAAGCAATCGAAAGCCATTTGAGGCCCATCCCGGGGAATTAGGTGAGTAATCAAACAGGCTAATAGAATTTTTCGGTCAATAACGAGGTAGGGCGGAGTGGTTTATTTTTTTTCCACGTGGCCCACACAAATGGACTCTGAAGGCCATTCCAAAAGTGATGCCACCGGTACTTGAGCAATGGCAGCCTCCCTGGAACAGGAGGGAGCTTTCCAGTGGAATGTCTTTAGAGTCCTAGTCTGTTTGCTGAAAAAACACAGTCATTATTTTATAATCACAACTTGCATAAACATCAGCTTTTCTCTCCTGGCTCTGCAACTGGCATATGTAAACAGTGTTCCCTCAATTTATTTTGAGCAAATGACTATACTCAACAGGCAAGAATCTACAAAAACAGAATAGATGTATGTAGAATTGCAGTGTTGTAATTAGATCAAACTTACAGCGCGGGGAATCTGATACATATTTAATCATTACATAGTTGTTGCAGGGCAACTTGGTAACAAGGCATAAATGTTCTTTGTAAATGTTGGGCACACCAACACAAAGGGTTTCGGAGATCTGCTGGAATAGGGAGAGTGGGAGAGAGAAGGGGGAGGGTTTTGGCCCCCCCACGTCCTCTCCCCCAACATCCCTCCCCAGAAGGTCTGATCTTAGCAAAGGAGGCTGCCTAGCCTTGAGCTAAGATTGAAACTGAGCAGGTTTCCATGGGGGTCTCTTCCACTTCACCCAAGACTGTCTCCAAGATTCAGTTTGGTACCAGTGTACAGAGGCCCAATTTCAGCTCCAAGATGCTCTCCTTGGGCCAAGTTTGTGGGTCGGGTCCCTGAAGACAGTGGGCTCTGGATGCTACCAGTTCTGTCTTCTGAACAAGAACAATGAGTCAGAGCTTGGGAAGATGCTTCTGAGCTCCCAGGGGGCAGGCGGCTCTGCCCTGCAGGCTGATGAGGCCAGGTGTGAACCAGGCAGGTGACCTTGCTTGGGCTCCCCATCAACCTCCACACGGCTCACAGGCCTCCGTGATGCAATTTCAGGGTCTGTGGGGGCGTAAAATCTGGGGACTTTCCTGATGGTTAAAACTCTGAGCTTCCGAGGCAGGGGGCATGGGTTCAATCCCTGGTCAGGGAACTAAGATCCCACATGCCACAGGGTGTGGCCAAAAAATTAAATTAAAAGGACCTCAAACTCATTACCAAATTGTATTAATGTTAAAAAAAAAAAAAAGATGTAAATCTGGGCGCATGGTGGGTGTTCCATAAAATAAGTCTGTGGTCCCCTCACCCTCCTATCCCCAGAGAAGCTAAGAGGCTGCAGAAACCCAAGCAAGAGGCAGGCCCAGGATGTCATCAGCAGTAACGACACAGGGCTTTAGGGAAGCTCTGCTGAGGAGTCCTCTATGGGGCTGTTTAGGTATGAGACCTGCCTCTTCCCCTCAGGTTATCAGAGTCATTCTTGATGCCAGCCATAAGGGAAGAGGTGTTTTTGTGGAGGCAGAGGAAAGAAGAGGCTCCCTCGAGAAATAATTATGGAATGTGGAGTATTTCTGGGGCTTCCCTGGTGGCTCAGTGGTAAAGAATCTGTGTAATGCAACAGATGCAATGATGTCAGTTCGATCCCTGGGCTGGGAAGATCCCCTGGAGAAGGAAATGACAACCCACTCCAGTATTCTTGCCTGGAAAATCCCATGGACAGAGGAGCCTGGCGAGCTACAGTCCATGGGGACTATTTCTAAACTGCCCAGTGGCTGAGTGATGCCTGGGGCAGGGGGCAGTCTTGGTAGCTGGGAGAAGAGGTCCAGAGAGTGGGCTTGGATGGAAGTTCTTTAAGATACAGGAGAGAGACATTTTCTGCACTTTCTGGAAGCTAAGGGATTGTTCTTTAACCCCCTGATGGAGTAGGGCCAGTCCTGCTCCTCCCCCCTCCAAGGGATGCTCTTGGTTTGGGGAGCTGCTGGAAGGCAGAACCCAGGGGAGGAAGCAGAGCTGGTTGTGAGAATCTGGGCTCCAGCGAGACCCTCCCTGGTGAGGCCTGGGTTTGGCCTGGGAGAACCCGGCTGCACATCCCCGTAACTTGGCTGGATTTTATTCAAGGTGGGCGGTCTGGTCCTCGGGCCGGGAGGAGGGAGGAGAAGGGGGCTTGAGTAGTGTTGCTTATTAATGGGAAGGAGACTTTCTCAGGAGACAGAGAAAGAGGAAAAGGGAAACAGCAGCGGGTCTGAAGAGTCGGAAAAGCCAGAGAAAATGAGACGGTCGGCTCCCCAGCCCTCCCCGTCGCTCCCTTCTGCAGCATTTTACGGGCCTAAAGACGACCGTGACTCATTCATTAATTTGAAGAGAAAACAAGAGAAGAAAACAACAGAATGGTCCAGACACGAGCATTCTTTTAATGCCTTCCATTCCCCAAACACACATTTTGAACCAGATTCCTTTGGCTTCCCAGAATGTCTTAATTTTATGCTTTCATGAGTCATTAGAGGGAAGAATTCTGAACCCTATGGAAAGGGCAGCAGTCAACAGTTAGTGATTTTTAAGGACTGAGGCTTGGAGGAGGCTTGCACGCATGAGATCTAGCTGGGGTCCCTGCAGGCAGGGGCCTGAGACCTGTCCCCACCCTCGCCTTTACCCCCTCTTCCTTTATCTCTCTCTCCCCTTCCTTTCCTCCCCTCTGCATCCTTCCCTCCCTCCCTCTCCTTACACCCTCTCTTGCCACTTCTCTCCCCTTAGTTGTCCCTTAAGGGACGGGTCACCTTGGGTCACCAGACACAGCCCCTTCCCTTGTCCTGCAGAGCTCTGGTTCCCCAAACCCCAGCCATGCCAGGAAGAACGGTCTGCCCAGGCTCCTTTGCAATGCAGAGCAGACTTACCTGGCTTTATGCACGGCTTAACCAATTATTTTAAAAAGAAACAGCCAACTTGGAACACTATGTGAAGAGACTTTTCTTTCTGCTTTTGCTTTTTCCTTTTTATTTTTTTAAACCGGCATCTTCTCTTACCGTCCCTAGCCCCCGTCCTGGGTCTCTCCTCCCCCAAATGCTTGCTTTGGCTTGGGGGAGAGGTTTTCGATATCTGACACCTCTCAGAAGTGTAGTTTGGCAAAGGAGAATTGAAATCCACTCCAGCCAGCCAGGCCTGCACTGGGGGCTACATGAAAACACCTGGGCACCTCCTCAGGCCCGACAAAAACCAGGCCTCCTGTCTACAAACACAGCACCCCGGTCTTTCTACCATTCCGGCCTGCTCCGTGCTCAGCTGAGGGCCTGCTCTCTGGAAACTGAAATGCACTGAAAACTCTGGGACTAAAAGCAGGTGGTAGAAGCCAGCAAGAGGAGGCCTGGGCAGATTTGGTGGGGGGAGGGGGGTCATCTTGCAAGAGTTCAGGTTGGGGGACTTTTGAGCCTGGGCCTCTGGATTTGTTCCCTCCTCTCCTCCTCTCCACCGCCATCCCCCACCTCCGCCAGCCTACCCCCAGACCCTGCCACGACCATCCTCAAAGCCTGACAGATGTTCAAACTGATCTAAGACATTCCTGGAAATGACAGGGGAAACTGTCAAGGTGTCTTTAGCAGGAGAAGCCCGACTGCTGGGAGGACTGTTAAAGCTGCCCTGCCTCCCTCTCTCTGGGAACCAAAACTATTTTCCGAGGCCTAGATGTGGGCTGGTGTCAATTGCCCCACATAAAACAGCAAACAGCCCATCTAAAGAAAACAGTTTTTAAGGTGCAGCAGAATATATCATAATGGAGAGAACTCTGGGCAGGCAAGCCGCAGTGGGGCAGATGGAGACACGTGCTGGAAGTGTGAACTGTTACACCCACAGGATGGTTCACACATCACAGCGCTGGGTGGAAGGGGAACACCCATTCATACACACACACACAGACCTACACACACACACACATACACACACATATGCAACCACACACATATGCAATCACACACACACACATATGCAACCACACACACATGCAATCACACACACACACACACACACACACACACACACATATGCAAACATGCCCCTGACATGGTAACAAAGGAATTTTGCCTCATGCAATCTCCACTTTTATTGTACATATGTTGTTTAGTTGCTAAGTCGTGTCCAACTCTTTTTGCGACCCCATGGACTGTAGCCCACCGGGCTCCACTGTCTTTGGGATTTCTCAGGCAAGAATACTGGAATGGGTTGCCGTTTCCTTCTCCAGGGGATCTTCCCATCCCAGGGATTGAACCCACATCTCCTGCACTGGCAGTCAGATTCATTACTACTGAGCCCCAGGGAAGCCCACACATCATATACCTCATATTTAAAATCTTTTTCCTCTAGGTGTAAATGATTAGGAAAAAATAAAAGAAAGTGTATTTCAGTTTCTCATTTAAATTGTGTTCTCAGAAGAGAGTCATGTTGCCCGGAACCATTTTCAACCATCCCAACCATGTTTCAAGGGCAGCATGGGTCCTGCAGAGGGCCTGGCACTGGGGCCCAGGAGCCTGGGTTCTGTCTCAGCTTCCCCACTCGCCAGCTGGGTGGCCTGAGTGAGTCAGTTCTCTCTGGACCTCAGTTTCCTGCTCTACTGTAAAGTGAAATTCTAAAGCTCTTGCAACATTGGTTGATTGTTTAAAACCATAAAATGCAAACTTCAGCTGCTTTGCACTTTCCACTTTTGCCCCCATGCCCTCCCAGTCCAGCCCACTGCCGTTGCTTACGAGGCTTGAAGCCAGTCCACTGGGGACAGCTCGTGAGCATTTCTCTGGGGAGGCCCATCTAGTGGCTCTGGGAGGGGGCGGGCAGCCTTGGTGGGGAGAGGGCTTCCAGTCCATGTGAGAGCCACACTGGGCCAAGCGGCAGAGCCCCTCCGTCCCCTGGGTCACTGGGCAGGCACTGACAACCCCCCTCCACCCGCCATACCAACAGTCTCAGAGCCAAACAGAGCCAAACTGTTCATCTGGACAGCGTCAAGGCTGGACCGTCTAGTCTGTACCTGGGATTTCTTATTTATCTAACTCAAATATCTCCATATACAGGGCTTGGAAGGGGAGGAAAAAAAGCTGTGAGCTCAGCTTAGTCCCTCTCTGGCTAAGCGCTTAACTTTTCTTTGGCCCCAGACGCATGTTCCAAATGTGAGGGTTTACATATAGACATATCTATTTGCAGATAATTTGTCTGAGCCCTTATTATCCTGTAATTGGGTTAAATACTGCTGTGTAGGCAGCAGCATACCAAAGCCATTGCCGAATCCTCGCACGGCATCAGACCTGCCCCCTCCTCCCCCTTCCCTTCTGCAGGCCTATTGGAAGGGAAAGGTAGAAACATAAATTAAGGCAAGGAGAGCAGAGTTCTTTCTTGGAATGAGCTATTTAAAGAACAAGCCAGATGGTGCAAAGAGACATTTTCCTTTGCTTTTTACATTTTCAAAGATTGTGTGTGTGTGTGTGTGTGTGTGTGTGTGTGTGTGTGTGAGAGAGAGAGAGACAGAGACAGAGAGAGAGAGAGAGGCAGAAACATACCATTCTTCTCTGCCCACAGCACTGCCATGCTGTCCAATAAGAGCCCCTTGGGTGGTGGGTTTGATGGAGGCAGATTTTGCCAGGGAAACCACTTCTGGGACAGCAGGACCCAAGTCTGTGCTTTCCATGAAGGCCACCCACACCAGCCTTCTCTCCCAAAGGATTTTCGGCTTTCCATGAGTCTCTAGGTCAGGGACAAGCCTTCTAGTGGGGGTGGGGATCAGCTCACTGCTCACTGACGCCCCCCCTCTACTCCCCGCCCCCCCCCCGGCCTGGTCCTGCCCCAGGAATGACAGGCTTTGTCATTCCTCTGTCACCCGTGCTCCCAGTGGCTGGAATCTAGCTTCTACCCTCCCCACTGAGCCTGGAAACACCAGCTTCCTGAGTCCTCTTACAATGCCCTTAGAAATTTTGCTTTATGGAAATCTTTCTAAAACAGACTGACTGTGTTTCTGCCTTATTTCCTGCATACTGATTGTGTTGAGCACAATTTAACTCAAAGACATAAAATGAAGTATGGCCCTGGTGGCCTGGGGCAGACTTAGGGCTGGGAGTCAGAGCTGGGTTCAGATCCAGACTGTGTCCTTTACTATCTCCGACCTTGACAGTTCCAGGAGTCTGCCTCCTCACAGAGGGAAGGTTCTGACCTCCGGGGGTGTGGGGAAGATGAAATGAGATAATCCTGTCATCCCCTCTCCCTCCACTGGGTCTCCACCCGCTGCGAGCATGCTCTCCCTTGCTGGCGTGGGTCACCGCCAACCGCTAAGTAAACCTCTGTTTTGTTCCTCTTCTCTCCCTGATGCTTTCCGCCAAAATAACTTTTCCAAAATGTAAATCACCCTCCGTCTCTCCCCTGCTTCAAGTCTTCACAGTTCCCTCTCTCTTTGAGGACCAGTTTTGGGTGCTTAATGAGCTGCAAAGAGCATCCTAGCTCAGCTCCCCTCCCCCTGACCCTTCCCTCCAGGCCACACTCCCAGCAGGTCAGAGTGACTGGGTCCTTTCATCTCTCTTTTACTTGGCTTGTTGTTGCTCAGTTGCTCAGTTGTGTCTGACTCTGTGTGACCCCATGGACTGCAGCACGCCAGGCTTCCCTGTCCTTCACCATCTCCTGGAGCCTGCTCAAACTCATGTCCACTGAGTCGGTGGTGCCATCCACCCATCTCATCCTCTGTAGTTCCTTCTCCTGCCTTCAGTCTTTCCTGGCATCAGGGTCTTTTCCAACGAGTCGACTCTTCACATCCGGTGGCCAAAGTATTGGCTGCTCCTCTTCAACTTCCTCCAGGAAGCTTTCTGAGATTACATTCGGTTCACCTGCTTGGGGGCTTCCTCATTAAAGAAATTCATCGCGATCTACTAGAATTCTGCCTGTGTGCCCAGTGGAACCTTTTAAGGGCCAAGGCTATTCTTTCTCTCTGCTCCTCAGCACCCAGAGCAGTGAAGACCAGTCAGCCCTCCATCCTGTAAGCTCCATCTCCCTTCCTTTCTTACTCTTTCACCTGAAAAAGCGCCCTCAGTTCTGATGATGGGCGGTAGTAATTACAACCCTGGGGCTACATGAGTAAGGCTACTTATCTCCACCCTCAATAGGCTCAGACCATTGGGGTTTTAAAATAGTCCTGTTTGTTCTTCTGCTGTTAATTCTCACCTCTCACTGTTGTTGACTGTCTTACTTCATGTCCAATTATTGGGCGAGGGCCTCTCCCATCTTAAAAACTAAATTGTAGAGCCCTGAGCTGTTTTGCTCACAATGCAGGAGTCTTGTTCTCCCCTTTTGTCTCCGTGGCTTTGTCCTCAAGTGTTGGTGTGGCTGGAAGCTAGCTTTTGGACAAGTGGTGGGGGATGCAGGGTGAGGTGTAAGCGAAATGCCTGGTTTAGATCTGGGGACTGACGAACAGAGTGCCCACTGCAGAAACCAGACCTTCCAGGTTGTTTTAAGGGCTAATTTGATGAAGAATAACTTAAATTCCTGGAACCTGGCGCTTTGAAATGTCAAGTTTCTTAGTGTCAAATTCAAAACCACAAAAGGACAGATGTTTTGCTTAAGCTGGAGGATGACTTGGCCTCTTGGGAGAAGGATGCACGGGGAAGTCAAATGGGGCCACGCGGAGAGCCCGAGCCCACCGTCAGTGCATCTCCTGTGACCAGAGGTTTCCTGCGGTGGTGTCCACAGGCAGACCCCGTGTGCGGGGCAGGACAGCCAACAGCACAAAGACCCAGCAGAATGTGGGCAAAGGGTTCTACCACCGAGGTACCACTGGGGACCATGTCTCTGAGTGGGAGGGGCCAGGGCACAGAATCCACCCTGAGAAGATGTGGGGAGACTGAATCAAGTTGTAGGACATTCAGAGTTCAGAAGGATATATTGAACTACATCAAGCAGATACAGAGCAAGGGTCTCTGCAAGGCCTCCACAGACTGGTTTCCTCAACCAAGAAATCACAAGAAAAAAGAGAGAGAGGTGGAACCCTCAGGTCAGAGTTTCTCAATGTCAATGCTCTCGACATTGGGTCCGTATAATTCTTTGCCGCGGGAGCCATCCTGAGTATTGCAGGATGTGAGCGGCATCCCTGGCCTCCATCCACTAGAGGGCAGTAGCGTCCCCCTAACCCCAACCAGTGACAACAACCAACAATGCCTCCAGACATGGCCAAGTACCCCTTGGATGCAAAGTTTCCCTTCAGTTCCACTCAGTCACTCAGTCGTGTCTGACTCTTTGTGACCCCATGGACTGCAGTACGCCAGGCCTCGCTGTCCATCACCAACTCCCGGAGTTTACTCAAACTCATGTCCATTGAGTCAGTGATGCCATCCAACCATCTCATCCTCTGTCGTCCATCCCCTTCTCCTCCCGCCTTCACCTTTTCCCAGCATCAGGGTCTTTTCAAATGAATCAGTTCTTCATATCAGGTAGCCAAAGTATTGGAGTTTCAGCTTCAGCATCAGTCCTTCCAATGAATATTCAGGTCTGATTTCCTTTGGGATTGAATAGCTGGATCTCCTTCAGTCCAAGGGACTCTCAAGAGTCTTCTCCAACACCACAGTTCAAAAGCATCAATTCTTCAGTGCTTAGCTTTCTTAATAGTCCAACTCTCACATCCATACATGACTACTGGAAAAACAAAAGCTTTCACTAGATGGACATTTGTTGGCAAAGTAATGTCTCTGCTTTTTAACATGCTGTCTAGGTTGGTCATAACTTTTCTCCCGAGGAACAAGCATCTTTTAATTTCATGGCTGCAGTCACCATCTGCAGTGATTTTGGAGCCCCCCAAAATAAAGTCTGTCACTGTTTCCACTGTTTCTCCATCTATTTGCCATGGAGTGATGGGACCAGATGCCATGATCTTAGTTTCCTGAGTTTTAAGCCAACTTTTCCACTCTCCTCTTTCACTTTCATCAAGAGGTTCTTTAGTTCTTCTTCGCTTTCTGCCATAAATGTGATATCATCTGCATATCTGAGGTTATTGATATTTTTCCCAGCAATCTTGATTCCAGCTTGTGCTTCATCCAGTCCAGCATTTCTCATGATGTACTCTGCATATAAGTTAAATAAGCAGGGTGACAATATACAGCCTTGACGTACTCCTTTCCTGATTTGGAACCAGTCTGTTTTTCCATGTCCAGTTCTAACTGTTGCTTCTTGACCTGCATACAGATTTCTTAGGAGGCAGGTCAGGTGGTCTGGTATTCCCATCTCTTTAAGAATTTTCCACAGTTTGTTGTGGAAGTTTCCCTTAGCTAAGAACTATTGCTATGAAGTAAAAGAGGCTTGAAAAACATATGGACCAGTCACAATATATGGACCTTATTTGGATACCAAGTCAAGCAAATAAAAATTCAACTGTTTAAAAATAAAAAGGAAACATTCATGAGACAGTACAGAACTATATATTTGAGGTTATTAAGGAATCATTGCTAAGTTTTCCATGTAACAGCATTACAAGTATCTTTAATATCCCTTTTCTTTTATCGATGTTTATTGAAACATACTAATCAAATGCTAGGGTGTCCAGGCCTTGCTTCAAAATAATCCAGAGCAGGGGATAGAGAGTAAGACAAAGATGAAATAGGATTGGTCATGAGCTAAAGATCACTGATCTCTTTTTTTTTTAATTAAGTAATTTTTTGGGGGGGGGGGGCCTCGCCTCACAGCATACAGGGGCTTCCCTGGTAGTTCACTGGGAAAGACTCTGCCTGCCAATGCAGAAGACCCTGATTCAATCCCTAGATCAGGAAGATCCCCTGGGAAGGAAATGACTCTTGCCAGCAAAATCCCATGGACAAAGGAGCCTGGCAGGCTATAGTTCATGGGGTTGCAAAGAGTGAGACACGACTGAGTGACTGAGCACATGCAGAACCTCCCTGGGCAGGGCCTGAACCCACCTCCCCTGCAGTGGGAGCACAGAGTCTTAACCCATGGACCACCAGGGAAGCCAAAGCCCACTGACGTCTGGTAGAGCCACAGAGTTCATTACACTCTTCTCTCCACTCTGCGTGTGTTTGAAAGTTTTCCCATAAAAATAGGTAAAAGAACAAAAGCAGAAAAAGAAGGCAAATAGTAGCTGGGATTACTATTATTATTATTATTTGCCTCAAAGAACCATTGTCACCTTCTCCCCAGCTTTTCCAAATCTGCCCTTGAATCAGATCCCTCTGGGACCCTGTGTTCATGAGCTCACCACCATAAAAGGCATCAAGTTATGTGAAGAGACATCACATTCAGCTGAGCCCTTGCTCCATGCGAATTTTAACAGTCAATGGTGTCTGCATGGCCCATCTCATCCCAGCAGTTCTTTCCATAGAAAATCTAATCAGTGCAAGGTAGGCGCTCCACAAATGGTTTCTGCATGTGGGCATCCATGAAGGAATAAATTCATGAACGGGCAGAGTTCAAGGCAGTCTGCTGGGCTGTGGGGAAAACATGGAAATAAATAGATCACGATCTACGCTCTTGAGAAGTTCACTGTCCACTGGGGCAGGAGATGTTCAGATAATCGTTGTGAAAATAATTCAGAATAAAGTCAAGGCTAAGTAGACTCAAGGCAAGGTGACAGGGCATGGCCAATTTCGAGGAACGAAGGGAGCAAAATCCAAGCTGATACCTTAGGGACTGATCTCAGCAGAAGCAGCACAAATTCTTATGACATCTAGCTGCCTTTTTCAAGTCTTTGGGTTTTGAAGTCATAAAAGCCGCCATACTCCAACAGATTCACTGGGGGGTGCTTGGCTGGCTGCAGAGGGGAAAATCTGTTTACATTAAAAAGAAAAAAAAAAATCAGTTCGACTACTGCAAGAAAACTGAAAATCAGAAAAAGCTGTCGATGGCTTAATATGCTCTTTAGCGGCTTCAGAAGATCTGAGTCATGCCTTTTCCTAATATGTCTTCCCGTGTCAAAATCCACCACCTCAAAGGGAAGCGGAAGACGGTCTTAGGGAGACCGCGCTCAAGACAGCCGCATGTGAACGGTGCCAACGTGTTAGCTCATCGCCCAGAGCGCAAAGTCCTTTTAGGAAATTGATTTTCCTTGGATAAAGTCACTTCCCCTCTCTGCACCTCCGTCTCTTCCACTGTAAGATGAAGCAGTTGGATGAGATCAAGCATGGCAAATTTGTGGCATACTTTCTACTCCCTACCGCTCTGCCCACAGCAGACATTGCTAATTGATCCAAGCATCCTTCCCCACTGGGACACAGCCACACCAGGGGTACTCAACAGAGGGTCCCAGGCCTGCATAAACCATCAGAGGAAATGATACTGGCCTCAAAACTCCTTACCATCTCTGGCCTTCAGTTTCCCGGAATGCTGAATTTAAAAGCCTCGATCAGCAATATGTATACCTATGGCTGATTCATGTTGATGTATGGCAGAAACCAACACAATATTGTAAAATAATTATCCTTCAATTAAAAATAAATAAATTTAAAAAACGTATCACCATAGAAAACCCCAAGCACACCATTACTTTGTGCCGTTGTTATGAACAACCAAAAAGTCTACTGAGGGACTTCCCTGGTGGTCCTGTGGCTAAGATTCCACGCTCCCAATGCAGAGGGCCCAGGTTCAATCCCTGCTCAGGGAACTAGATCCCACATGCCACAAATAAGAGTTTGCATGCTGCATCTAAAGATCCCAAGTGTTGCAACCAAGACCCAGTATAGCCAAATTAAAAAATTATTTTTTTTAAGAAAGGTTAACTGAGGCCCTGTGGCTTGCTGAGGGTTGAGATGGGAGCTGAGTTACCAGCAGAAGATGTGGCCCACTCACCCCTCCTCCTACAACTTAAGGGGCTTATGGTTTGGGGAGGGAGAAAGGAAATACAGAGGGAAGACAAACCACAGTGCAACTCCAAGGGCCAGGGAGTGACCGGGGATAGCCAGGCTGCAGGAGGTGGAATGGAACAGGTTTCCCAGGAAACGGAGACAAGTTGTACCTTGAAGGATGAGCAGAGTAGACAAAACAGTGAGAAGAGCCAAGGTCACCCAGAAACCGGGCCCCTGCTCTGGGCTCTCCCTGTGCTCCCTAGAGAGATAAGATGTAACGTCCGCAGGGATGGTAGGCAGTGAGGTCATCCTACAGCATCCATAATGGGAAAGGAAATTAGTCTTGGGAAATCTACACCCAAAGTCATCTTCCCTCCCCACAAAGGGAATAATACCTGGAAGAAATTTTCGGGTCAGGGGGCATTTAATCCACTTCCCCATACATACTGCGCTTAGTACCGAGGATGGACGTGAAAGAGCCAGGGGTCCCTGATCCCAACTGCATAGACACGGGAGGTGAGGGGTCTGAATGCCTGCAGGCTAGGATTCTTTCACCTGAATCTTTTGTTTGTTTTCAAAGTGGCTGCCCCAAACCTTCATTCCAGAAATAGAGTTGGACCAGGCAGAACCTGCAAATGCAAAGCCTGCCTTAGCTGTGTAGCTAACGGAACAGACTATGTAACAGGAAAAGGCACAATTCAATGCCATATATGTGTATAGTGTATATACATGTATATATAAATATATGTATATTGGTGTGCTATTGATTTCTAAAGTGGGGTAATTTGAGAATGTGTCTTAGCCACACTGTAAGGGGATGTATTGGAGATCACCTTCTGTGTCTCCCTGGGTCTGGCCAAGGCCAAATGGACAGCAGACTCACAGCATGTCTTCTCTCCAAGGACTGTGAGCCTGGGGCAGACCCAGATTCACAGCACACTGCCTCTAGCAGCCCCCAGACTGCTATTTATCCAATCAGTCAGAGCTCCTTCCCACTGTGCGCCCAGCTCTCTGTCCCTTAGCACGACATAGATTACAGAGGACAGGACGGGCAGGCGGGCTGGAGATCTGCCCTTGCGGACAGAGGACGCAGTGTCTATCCGGGGTCCAGAAGGGCTGGGAGGACGGTGACTGGAGCCGGGAAACTGGTCTGGGCTTTTCTAGCTCCACCACCCTTTCCCCATAAAGGTCCCCAGTTTACTGAGAGAGAGGATGCTCAGAGGTGCTTTGCTTCTACTCTGCATTCTCTTACTGTACCTCAGACCATACTGTGTCCAAGCCACGGAAACCTCAGGGACCAGTTAGTCCATCCCCCTCTACCAACACATCCCCACCTCCTCTGATTTGATGCATTTCAACTGCCACTGTCTGAGAAATCCACTCAACATGCTTTTGGACTTGAATGTCAATTAAAAATACACAGCTTGGGAGAATTCCCTGGTGGTCCTGTGGTTAGGACTCCATGCTTCCGCTGCAGGGGGCACGGGTTTGATCCCTGATCCAGGAACTAAGATTCCCACATGCTGTGCACTGTAGCCAAGGGGAAAAAAAAATAGCTTGGAAGCTCAAAGTACCCAAATGTTCATCAGCAGTTGAACAGATCTATAAATCTTGATGTAGCCACATGGTGAAATACTACACAGCCATGAAGATGGGAAATCTTCCACCCCACACACATCAGCACAAAAACTGGCAGGAGTAATCCAGGACACAGAAGTCAAGAGGATGGTTCTCCCTGAGGAGTTAGGGCTGGCGGGTAGAATGGAGGGCTCCTGGGGGCTGATAACATTCTGTTTCTTGATTTGGGTGGTGGTTGCTTAGGTGTGCTGTTTATGAAAATTTGCCAAGCTGTACAGTTAGAATCCATGGCTGTATGCATGTTATACATCCAGAGAAGGTTTTGAAAATCTGTATGTTACATACAAAGTTGCACAGTGTACGATTCCATACGTTGGAAACATATGGCACAGGTAAGTCTGGAGACAGAAAATAGAACAGAGGCTGTCAGGGACTGGGGTAGAGGGTGGGGAGTGACTATTCAATGGGTAAGAGGCTTCCTTTGGGGGAAATCAAAATGCCTTGGAACTAGACAGAAGCGATGGTTGTACAATCTTTTGAATGCACTAAATGCTACTGAATTGTTCATTTTAAAGTGGTTAGTGATGAATTTTATGCTATGATGATATAGTGGTAATGAGTCAGCCTGCCAGTGCAGGAGACACAAAAGACGTGGGTTTGATCCCTGGGTTGGCAAGATCCCCCAGAGTAAGAAAGGGCAATTCAGTCAAGTATTCTTTCCTGGAAAACTCCATGGACAGAGATGGGGTCACAAAGAGTTGGACATGACTGAGTGACTGACACACACACCTGTAAATTTTAGGTCGAATAAATAATGTCTGTCTAGGAAGGGCCACACACTAAAAGCCATCTTTGTTATTTCTGTAATTCCTATAGCTTGATGGTTTCCCTGTCTCTCCCAGCTCTTGCGGTGGTCACAGATGGCTGAGTTCAAGGGGTCTCTGATCTGAACTCCAAATAAAGAGAGGTTCCAGGGCAATGCCTGGTCACTACAGTGAGCAGGCTCACAAGATGCCAGAGGCCCATCACACTTTCAAGGGGTCTTGGGTAACGGAGCCTGGGCTTGCAGGGGGCCAAGCTTCATCCACTGCCATGTCAACCCCACTCCAGAGCCAAGGACTTCCCAAGGACTTCCGCTGCATCCTTGCCCCTGTCCTGACCAGAGCTGGGTCTGGTGGCTTCCCTTCAGCTTCACGTGCAAATTCACATCTGCGGCAGTAAGCGAGCCCTGGCTGGAAAGCAGTGGCCGCTCACACTGTTATCCCATTCTCAGCAATAATGTTTAGGTTCAGGAAAGAGTTCCAAGATATATATAATTCCTCATGCTGAGTAAGGGCTCCAGGCCTGACTCCGCTGCTGCCCCGGCTACTGCTCCATCCAGGAATGTTAATACACCAGCCGTTGGCCCCGCGCTATGGATGGATGTCTCTCAATGTCCTCATTATGTGCTCCATATTTCAGGTCATGTAATTCAGCTGTAAAAATTTGCCCCTGGCTGCACCTGGCATAGGAGTGGCACAGAGGGGTGTGTTTATTTTTTTAAGGTACTGTTAAAAATAAATTTAATAAGAAAAAGAGAGTGGAAGAGAGAGAGAGCAAGGGACGGAGACTGTGTGTAATTTGAATGAGGGAGGGAAAGACATGTACAGAAGGTTTGAGATCCTGGTGCTTTGGGAGTGTGAGTGTGTGTGTGTGCATGAGTGTGTGTGTGTGTGCACACATGGGTGTTTCTCCTGAGTAACTCAAAGCCAGCTTTGTTTATTAAACCGAGATTTTCCAGATTGTTAGGTTGTGATGTGGCTCAGTTCATACTGCGCCAGTATCCCATCTTAAATACACACAGGTACATAAGTGAAAACCGGTGGAGCGACTTCAATTAGTAAGAGTATGGGCAGCAATTACCTTTAAATGAACATTTTCATGAGTTTTTCTCCTTCCCCTTCCTTCTCTTGGCTGTGTAATTAACAAGTCTCTAAACAAACTCAGTCTCTCTTTGAGACTAGAAGACTCTGGTTCTAGAAGCCACAGCGTGAAGATGGAGAGGAATGGGGACACTTAGGTGGCAGGGGCCTGTCCTTTTGGGCATGCCATGGGTGGAAGAGAGCCACCACTCCCGCCCCCAACCCGTAGGAAGTTAAGATGCACCTGGGGCGATCTTATCATCTAAACCAAACCCTAGAACACATAGGCTGACAGAGGAGTTCTGTCCCATTTCTGGCCAGGAGAAGTTGTTTGGGAAACATTGTCTTGACTGCCACGTTTTCTAGACTATTTTCAGTGATAAATTAACATGTCTTGGAAGGGCTGAAGTAGTGCCAGTAATGGGGTGATGGGGAAAAGAGGGGGGAATATGGACACACCAAGTTGTCCTTTCTCCACTTGAGCTACATTGCTATGTTTGGGGGGCTATTATGTCCCTTGGACCCAAGATGTCCATGTTTGCACCCAAACATGGTACCACACGGAAGTCAAGAAATCAAGGCTCCGTGGACAGTGGGAGAGGGGAGGGGCAGGTGGATAGAAAAGCCTTGCTCCAGAGGGGCAGCCCCCTCTCCTGACCTCCCTGGACTGCAATGAGAGGCTTGTGGTCTAAGGAGGACCTCTCGGATGTAAGCACATGCATCTATCTGCTGGTGTCTACCCAGGGCACCATGGAGGGTCACCCAGAGCAGAAAGGACCGGGAATGAGATGTCTTAGGTAAACCACAGGACCGCTTCGCACCACGCACCTTCAGTGTCCCGTCCACCTCACCTCCTTGGAGGGCCCTGTGGCCACCTCTCCTGCCGGGTCACTCTGCCTGGGACAGCAGGAGAGTGGCCTCGGGGGCTTGATGCTAAGACAGCGCTCTCTCACGTAGTCCCTCACCAGAGGGTCACCCTACCAGAGCCAGGACACGTCTCTGGCCGTCCGTCACCTTAATCCTCTCCATCTGAGTTTGCGGTCGCTGTTTCCCCTGTTTCTTTCAGCCGGTCCTGAAGCTCCTCGTTCGGCCTTACTTGGGCGCCACCTGGTGTCCAAGAGCCTCACTGCCGGTGGGTTCTGGCCGAGTGGAAAGAACAGGAGGTTTTTGCTTTTTGTTTTGTCTTTGTTTTTCCTGCTCTTCTTTTAGGTTCTGTGGTGAGAGGTGGAGTCGGCCTGGATTGCAGCAGAGGAACAGGCACAGCCTGTTCACAGGACATTCCTGCCCCAGCGGACACTCTGTGCCCTGGGCTGCTTCTCACAGGGCAGAGGGAACTTCCAGAGTCCCCCTGTGTGTACTAAGTCACTTCAGTCATGTCCAGCTCTTTGTGACCCCATGGACTGTAGCCCACCAGGCTCCTCTGTCCATGGGGTTCTCCAGACAAGAATACTGGAGTGGATTACCATGTCCTCCTCCAGGGGATCTTCCCGACCCAGGGATCAAACCCGAGTCTTACGTCTCCTGCATTGGCAGGTGGGTTCTTTACAATTAGTGGCACCCGGGAAGCCAAGCACCCCCCTAGTCAGTGCTTCTTTTGTTTTAAAGAAATATATATATATATATATGTGGAGAGAGAGAGAAAGGAAATCTGGGGCTAAAGGATTAACAGGAGCCAGACTGGGTTTCTCTCTCGTCTCAGCCACTTACTAGCTGTGTGATCATGAATAAGTTATTCTCACCTCTCCGAACCTCAGTTTCTTTCTCAGAAAAAAGGGAGAACTATACCCACTTAAGCGGAGAAGGCAATGGCACCCCACTCCGGTACCCTTGCCTGGAGAATTCCATGGGCAGAGGAGCCTGGTAGGCTGTAGTCCATGGGGTCGTGAAGAGTCGGACACGACTGAGCGACTTCACTTTCACTTTTCACTTTCTTGCATTGGAGAAGGAAATGGCAACCCACTCCAGTGTTCTTGCCTGGAGAATCTCAGGGACGGGGGAGTCTGGTGGGCTGCTGTCTATGGAGTTGCACAGAGTTGGACACGACTGAAGCGACTCAGCAGCAGCAGCAGCATACCCACTTAAGAGGGTCCATGAGATAAATCAAAAGTCCTGCCAGGTTCTGGATCACTGAGGGTGCTCAATAAATGTCATTTCCTCCCTTCCTCAGCAGATATAGGGAGATAGAGATGATTACATAAGTAATAAAGTTTAGGACACAATGAAAGTAATATTTGCTTTTTTCTTAGTGTGTGTGGGGTGATGGGCAGAGCTATAGTGGGGATGGGGGTGGAGGGAAGTCTTCATTCTCACTTTCCTCCAAGCTTCTCAGCCTTTGCAGGTCTGGGAAGAGGAATCCAAACTGTGAGTAGTGACTCTGATCACATCTCCATTGCAAAGATTAAAGGCATGCTTCACTCCCAACTTTACACCAACTGGCTAATAAATAATAAGGTAAGTCATTGTGGACTAAGCCTTGTTTGAAGAGTATTCCAGAGGCCAGTGTGCCCAGCTCAAATGAGTTTTGCTCCATAATGCTCATCCCCATTTACTGAGCCCCTTAATAGGGGAGGCATAGCCAGGAATTTGAGTGGCATCACCTCCTGTACCCTTGTAACAACCATGCCAGGTCAGAATTACTGCCCCCACTACATAGATGAGGAAACTGGGGCTCAGGGTGGTCAGGTCACTTGCCTAAGGTCACATATCTAGGAAGCGATGAGGTCCACACAGCTCTAGATCCAGCGTGTCACTTTCCTGCTTCTCCCAATATCCCTTGAACCCAGGGATCTTCTCCTGGAGCAGCGGCTGGTCTCTGAACCAACCAGCAGCGGCTTTCTGCCCCAGCCCCAGCCCTGGGCATAAATCACATCTCGGTTCCTGCCCATGGCTCATTGGTTGGGCTCCCAGCTGTCTTCCGCCTAGTTCCAGGCGTGCGGCTATATTAAGAATGTGAACTGTAACATTAACACTTTAAAAAAAAAAATCCTAAAGAGAAAGGCAGAAAGAAAGAAATACCCCTAAAGAGTCTAATGTCAGGTCCAGCCAAGGGCCATAAATCAATGTCGGTAAATTTATAAACAGTTCATAAATGTAAGTGCTTTTTACAGGGCTGTTTGTTATTGTGTCGGGGCTGGGATGGGGCGGGGCAGTCCATCCATCTGTCTTCTAGTCGGGAGCCGCTCAGATGGTTCCAGCACCTCCAGCTGCAGAAGGAATAGGAACCGGACCAGTGAGGCCAGGTGATGGGAAGCTTGCAGGTGGGTGAGGGGAGCCCTGAACTTGAAATGAGGTTTCGAGGACTTTTACAGCTGTTCTTAGAAACTCTGGTGTGTCCTTAGCCTATATGCACAGCCAAAAGGAAATATTCCAAAGCAGAGAACCAGGTTTTTCACAGAGTTCCCCCTGCCCACCCATGGGACACCCCACCACCACCTCACCTTCACTTGGCCCATTCCAGGACCCAAAGCCCAGACACTGGGTTTAAAGACAGGCTTGGCCAGGACATAGCCTCTGCCACTGCAGGAGAGGCTCTGGCTAGAAATTTCTGGAATTAGAAATAAAAGGGAGGTATGGTGAACGCTGCCTTCTCCTGTCCTATCTCCTGGCTAAAAAGCAGCAGGTCTTGAGTCCTGGGAGCTCACAGAGCATGTCTTGAAAAGAGCTTCTCGGCTTCTCTAGGAAACCTTGATTTCTCTAGGAAATCAATAGTAGGAAACGCACAGTATCCCCTCCACTGTTTACTTTTCTCTCCTCCTTGACTTGACCACATGTCACTTCCTTATCAGCCCCAAACTGAGACTCTACACAAATAAGCTCTTGCCCACAGGTCCTTGGGGTGGAGGACAGGGAGTCGGGTTGCCTCACTGTTCTTCCCAAAAGCTCCAGTTTCTGCAGTGCCAGGCTGGCCCAGCCCAAACACCCTGTGGAACATCTACCTCAGCCCTTGATGGTGCAGTAGCCTGTCAGCAAGGGTGGAGTGAGTGAGGGTGATGAACTCTACCCTTGGCCACCTGCGTCCAAGCCCCAGTCCCCTGAGCTAAGTCACTCACTTATGATCCGTTCAGAACAGCTGTGAAGACCTGAAGGATCAACTCAGGCTAAGCCAATTGTGAAAGTGAAGTTGCTCAGTTGTGTCCCACTCTTTGCGACCCCATGGACTGACTGTAGCCCAGGCTCCTCCCTCCATGGGATTCTCCAGGCAAGAGTACTGGAATGGGCCATTTCCTTCTCCAGGGTATCTTCCCGACCCAGGGATCGAATCCAGGTCTCCCTCATTCCAGGCAGGCTTTAACCTCTGAGCCACCGGGGAAGACATCACTGTTACGTTCTGCAAGCTCAAGATCCTGGAGTCTTTCTGGGTCTGGAAGGCAAGTGATCATGAAAGTAGGTGTGTACACCCAGTGTCTTCTAGCAACTTCTCTCAGAGCAGTTTCCAAACACATACATGTCTCAGCATAAGCGATGGTATTTCTGACACAGAGCAGCTCTTTTTATAGTGAAACTTTATTAAAATAATGCATTTGTGGAACTTCCCTTGTGGTCCAATGGTTAAGAATCTGTCTTTCAATGCAGGAGACACAGGTTCAATATCTGTTCCAGGAAGAAACCACATGCCTCAGAGCAACTAAGGCTGTGAGCTGCAACTACTGGAGCCCAAGTGCTCTAAAGCCCTTGCCCCACAACAAGAGAAACCACCTCAGTGAGACGCCTGTGCACCACGACTAGAGAGTATTCCCCGCTCACTGCAAACAAAGACCCAGCATAGCCAGAAATGAAATAAGTAAATAATTTTAAAAAATGCGGCATTGGCGTGCGTGTTCAGTCGTGTCCGACTCTTTATGATCCCATGGACTGTAGCTCGCCAGGCTCCTCTGTCCAGGGGATTCTCCAGGCAAGAATTCTGGAGTAGGTTGCCATGCCCTCCTCCAGGGATCTTCCTGATCCAGGGACAGAATCCACTTCTCCTGCGTTTCCTTCATTGACAGGCAGATTCTTTACCACTGCACCACCAGGGAAGTCCTTGGCCCATAAAAGTTGTTCCACTATAACCTTATCCCTCGAATTCCAGAAGGCTGTTACTGCGCACTCTTCAAGAGACCACTGGGTCTGGCAGAACCACCTCATATGGCCAGAACCACCATGTATGGCCAGAACTGCCCATGAAAACCCCGTTAACCGGTTGCACCTTTCCAGGCGAGCGCTAAACAGGGATTTCATTTATTTGAAAAGTAGGTATTAAATATGTCAGATGTAGGAAGTGAAATGTAATGGGCCCAATTCCACACTTGGTTCCATATGCGTAAATCCCACTGATGGAGAACAGAGTGTGGCTGGGGCAGCAGAGACGAGGTCCCGGGTCTGCGAGAGGAAATTGCGCTCTTGATGGATCTTAGCTGACATTCTAATGGACATGGAGGCGAGGCTGTTACAACTGGAAGGGCCCCTGAAGTTTCTGGTTGGGTTGCTCAGGGTTTTTTTGTTTGTTTTTAAAGCTTTAGGAGTTGTCACATTCCTGCCTTATTCCTCGGTTTTATTTTCTAACTCTCGGTAAACATTTGCCATTCCTCCTCAGTCTTGCTCCAGTTCAGCTGTGCTTGAGTGGAGTTTTCCAAGAGGGTGGCCGGGTGCTTGGCCAAGGAACGAGCAAACATTTCATAGCCTAAGTTTGGGAAGCAGCCTGAAGGCCTCCTAGCCACTGACACTACAAGTAAAGTCTTGCTATTTAAAGTGTGGTCCCTGGACCAGCAGCATCAACCTCCCCTGGGAACTTGTTAGAAATGCAGGGTCTCGGGCCCCACCCCAGACCTTTGAAGTCTAAGTCTGCATTTTAACATGATGCCAAGTGATTCATGGGCACATTACAGAGTGAGAAGCCCTGGATTAGAGAAAAGACACTGGGCATGACCCCTTCCTTGACACGAATTTATCACCAGGCATTATCTTAAGCACCACAAGAATCCAGGTCAGATGTTTGTGATAACTGCAATGGGAACTCACCAGCCCACTGGTTCTCTTCCATGCCTGTGCCTTGGAATCACCGAGGGAACTTTTTGAAAATGAGGAAGTGCAGACCCAACCCAAGAGATGATAATTCTACTGATGGCTGGGAAGGGGCTTGGATCTTTGTTATTTACTTCGAGTTCCAGTTACTTTACCTTGGAGCCAGGACTGGGAGGTCCTGTGGTAAAATATCGCCTTGAATAGTGAGATTTCTTCCGGAAGCAGAGTGATGTAAGTTCCTGATTCTCCCACCATGCATAGTGTGCTGGACCCCAAGATGGATCCAGGAAGGGATACAATGAGTGCTGTTCAAGAGCTTGCGGTTCAGTTGAGGATAAAGTGAGATGCATAGCAAGAGGTGCGTGGTTTTGAGAAGTGCCCTGGTTCTGTGAGGAATGTTGAGCGGGTGAGTCCACTGCAGAAAATGATGGAAGCAGAGAGGGAGTGCATATGAGAGGATATGCATTCACATGGTATGTTAGAGCTGGGAGGAACCTTAGGAATTGTCTGATTTTTCCACAGAATGCCACAGAGCAGGGTTTTTCAACCTCAGCAACATCGACATATGGGGCCAGATAATCCCGGACCAAAATAACAACGTGGAAACGGTCCTGTGCATTACAGGATGTTCATCAGCATCCCTCTGTGTGCCAGTAGCATCCGCACCCAAAATGTCTCCAGACTTTGACAGGTGAGCCCTGGGGGCACAATTGCCCCTGGCTGAAAACCATTAGCATAGAGCAATTAGGGAACATGGTGGTAGGCGTGGACACGTACTCAGAAGGTACACAGCAACGGAAGTAAAGTTATGCCTTCTAAAAAGTAAGTGGTCAACAACATGGATGTTAGTCCCAATAACAAGGGGTGTGTGTGTGTGTGTGTGTGTGTGTGTGTGTCCAAGGGTTGGGTGCAGACAGTGGAAGTGGTGTCTCCTCTCTAAGTGCTTAAAGCATGGGTGCTGGTGCTCGATTACCTGGGCTCCAATCCCTGTTCTATCACCTACTACCTACCCTGACCAAGGTCCTTAATCTCCAGGACAGGTGCCTCAGCTTCTCCATCTTTAAAAATGGGACTTGCAGTGCCTACCTCAAAGGGTTGTTGTAAAGACTACGTGTAGTCAGTTCCCGGGTTTGAGCCATGGCTGACCGCATCAGCTCTGAGGATGTAAACGGAAGGCTGGATAATGAAGAGGGAGACCTTCAGGTCCTGTTTTATAAACTGCTGCCTGTTTGAATCCTGTCTAATGAGATTGTGTTTCTATAATTGTGTAAGAAAGCAAACACACACACAAAAGAAAGAAATGCTCTTGTTTAGTCCACCCCGTCTTTTTAAATAAACTTTTTATTTTGGAATTATTTTAGACTTGCTGGGGAAAAAAAAAAAAAAAAGGTTGCAAAATAGCACAGAGTGTTCCCTCGTGCTTCTCACTGGGTGTTGGGTTATCATCTTACATTTCCATGGTGCAATTGTCAAAACTGAGAAACACTGGTGCATCCCTATTAACCAAACTCCAGACTCCACTTGGATTTCACCAGATATTTCACAAATGCCCTTTTTCTGTTCCAGGATCCCATCCAAGACAGCACAGTGCATTTAGTCATCCTGTCTCCTTCGACTCCTCCGGGCCGGGCTGGTTGCTCTGTCTTGACTTTGTGTTTCGTGACCTTCACACTTCTGAAGAGCGGTGGGAGGCCTTTTATAGCAGGCCCCCTAATTTGGGTCTGTCTGATGTTTTCTCATGACTAGACGGGGGCTCTGGGTGTGGGAGAAAACCACAGAGGTAAGGTGGCCTCCTCGAGCCATCACCCCAGGCCCACATGCTGCCACCATGACCGCCACTGGCGAGGCTGACCTCACCTCGACCACCGTGGTGTCTGCTACATTCTTCCACCAGAAAGCGGCCCCCTCCCGCTCCTCGCTGACGCTCTGAGCCACCCACACTCCAAGAGGGGACAGATTAAGCTCCTCCTCCAGGAGGAGGGAACGTCTAGGTTGTATTTGGAGTTTTTCTGTAGGAAGGTTTGTCTCTTTGCCCCATCTATTTACTCACTCAGTCATTTATTTACACAAGTATGGACTCATGGAGATCTATTTTAGACTTCGGTTTGTAATCTAATACAGAGATATTTATTTTTTTGTTCAAATACCCACTTCATTTTCAACAGTGGAGAAGCCCTAAATTGGGTTGGGGGTGGGGGTGGGGGTGCTGATTTGTAGATCAAGGGGCGCCAACAGGGAGATGGATCACGAGTTACAGATGCAGAGCAGGGTCTCTGGTTTGGATTGGCCTCCGTGAAGGCCATGGTTGGTGGGAAAGCAGAAAGAACAGAGGCTGTGTGGCTGGTGGCAAAGCCGCTGCCAGTGTGACTGGGGAGGGGGAGAGCTCCAAGGGTGAGGGACGTAGACAAGGGTCCCAACTGTGTGATGTCAGGGCACGTCCCATCTACAAAATCCCAGGAAACCAAGGCCACGGTGAGGTTGAGAAAGACACTGTGGAAACCTGAGACTTTCTCAGGGATCAAAGAACAAAGTCTGTCAGCTGTAGGCTGTGTGTTCTCTGGGGGAAGGGGACGCAGGCCTGCTGGACTCCCCAGGGCGGGAGTGGGGTATACAACGTGGAGTACAGACATGGAATCACAGGCTCCGACGTTCGAGGGAGTGTAGCGACCTTGCTGCCATTAGTCAAGCTTGAACTGGAAGCCCCATTGGGCCTCACCATCTTGACTCCAAGGCTGAGTTCCAGCTCCAGTCGCATCAAGAGTCCACAAGGCTGTGGGAGGCCCTCTGTCTTCCCTTTGCGGCCTCTCTGTGCCTGGGCCTTTTGCTGTCTCTCCCTCAGGGTCCCATCTCTTCCTTTTCCTGGCCTCCCATGTGGGGTCTCAAACCCTCTCTAGTCATTCCGGCCCCACTGGTCCAAGGACAGGGCAAGGAGGGGGGCGGAACTTGGATCCTGTGAGCTGACCCCCCAGTGGAGCTCAGCCTTCCCGAGTCAATCTGGCCTCTCCCAGTGCAGCCCTGGGGGACCTCAGGTTCTGGGACTCCTCCCTGCCTAGAGCCCCATCTCCCAGACCCCTGCCCCAGCCTCCTCCATGCATTTCTCCAGGAGGGAGAGAGGGTCAACTATCCTCTCCCAAATTCTTGTTAGGCATCCTATAGGAAGAGTAAGAAACTATGGTTTTCACAAACGCAGACACAGAAAGAGCAGCTCTACAGCATCTTCTTGGCTGATGGGCCTGGACTAGAGGGGGCCCGTCTGCTGGGCCAGAGGAAGCCACCCATGTACAAAAATCCCCATTCTCAACAAGAGCCGTTCAGCAAACCCTTTCGGGCTATGGGGAGAAGCCCTGAGATTTTAATATTAATCAGAAGGAGAAATGGGTTCCAGGTGGAGCATGGAGGTCCCACTCCCAGGTCTGAGCAGGTGAGGGGCCAGGCCAGGGATGGAGGGAGTCTTGGCCAAGGCCCTCTTGAGGTATCTTTTTAGCTTACTGGAAGCCATGGGCTTCTTCAAGACTTCTTCCCATGGGGTCTGGCTGGTCAAGGCAAGTATAAGTCACCCTGGAGGGAGAGGTGAGTCAAAGAGGATGGCTTCCAGGAGGAGAGAGAGCAGACTGACCACAGGCAGGCCCCCCGGGCAGCTTCCCACTCCCACGCACCATGGGAGAGCCTTCCTGGAAGACAGAAAGCTCTGGCCAGGAAATTTTTTTTTTTTAATTAAAAAAAAACCATACATGGGTCCCAGAACTATCAAAGAGCAAGAGGAGAAGGGATGAGAAAGCCCTTGACGAGGCTGGGATGTGATTACACTGTCCACCGGAGGGCTTCCAGAAACCCCACCAAGGAAGTGCCATGGAAACGGGAAGACGCCCCCAAGCACGGGAGGGGGCTTAGCTCATCTCGGCCAAGTATGGTGGTCCCCTCTCCTGACCAGTGTCTCCAGAAGGGACCCCAGCCTGGCCACCCCCAGCTGGCGAGACTCCTGCTGTCCAGCAGACTTATTTCCAGAAAGAGCAGGTTTCTGTGAAGGCGGGGAGGCCGCTGGCTGTCGTCTCTGGCAGGAGCACAGGAAACACTCGTGGCTGATTCTGTTTCCAACAGGAGACGGTGCTGGGGCTGCCCAGGACATGGGAGATGCAGCCTCTGCCCTCGAGAAGCTCACGGTCTTCCTGAAGAGACAAGTCTGGTCTAGGAAGGAGCACAGCCTGGGAGTCAAGTGAAGACTGGAGCCTCAGCAGGACCCTGTATGGGGTGAGCACCTACACAGACCGTGTCATGATTATCTCCCTCATATAACAGATGGAGAAACAGACCAAGAGACTTTTCTGGTGGTCCAGTGGTTAAGATTTCGCCTTCCAGTGTAGGGGCTACAGGTTCAATCCCTGGTCGGGGAGCTAAGATTCCACATGCTTGATCGCCAAAAAACCAAAAAGGAAAACAGAAGCAATATTGTGACAAATTCAATAAGGATTTGAAAAATGGTCCACATCAAAAAACAAAATCTTAAAAAAAAAGAGACCAAGAAAGATGCAAAGGACATGTCAAGAGAAGAAATGGAGGCCATGGAGATGGGTGGTTCATCAGGGATGGAAAGACAAAGACAACCCATGAATAACGCTCTAGATGAACCGCAGAGGCCCAACTTGCCGTGGACACGAATCTGGTTGTGATGTGACCAGTTCCTTCTGCAAAGCAAGCAGCCATCATCCCCTTGGGAACACCCCCGGCAGTCCTTCAGGATCGGGGCAGGTGTCCTGGCATTCCCGGTCACCTCTGCTTCTCAGGCCATCGTTGCCCTAGGACACTGCAGTCAGTGTCTGGGTGGGAGACTTGATTACCTGGGAAGCCTGCAGTCTCACTGCGGCCATTCCTCCAGAAATTGCCCCAAGGCTGGATCTGCCATGGAGCCCATAGCTTCAGCCCCAGGCCCAAGTCTCCTTCCTTCTCTCCCATCCCAGAGAGGAGAACCAGATCCTGTTCCAGACCTGCAGCTTCTTCCCAGATTCTCATCCAACTTCTCCTGATGCTAGGAAGCCTGGCTCAGAAGACCCTAGGTGACTTCCACAGCCCGCAGACTCATCCCAGAGAAAAGAATGATGCTCAGGTTTCCTCCAGTGACTTTGAAATAAGAACATGCTAGAAACCCCAGAGGGGTGGCAGGCTTGGGCAGAAATGTCCCACAAATACTCCTGTTGTTGCATTCATCTTGGACCCCACAAAGACCCTAGAGAGACACACCTGGGATAGCCTGTAACTGTGAGATCCAAGGAACCCATTTCCCATATGCCTGCCCAGCTCCATCTTTTCCTCTTTCAGTCTTATTTTTTTGCCTCTGGCCTTGGTGGAAGTTTGCGTAGAACTCTCCAACCATAGTAACCATATCAGTGACTATGGCTACCACATTAAACACAGGCCTGTATGAACCAACTCCTGGGCTAAGTGCTTTGCGGGTATTATTTCTAATCCTTATAAGAAGTATGCAAAGTAGGTGTCAGACACATTTTACAGATGTGGAAATTGAGGCCAAGAGAAGCTAAATAACTTGTTCAAGCTCACACAGTTCTTGGGTGGTTGACCGAGAATTCTTAATTTTTTTTCACTAGATCATTCTGCCAATCTCAGCCGAATCCTACCGTACAGACATTCCAGCTCAGACCCTTTCTCACATGATGGCACACATAGGAAGTGCCACATTGGCATGGTGCAGGGAGGCAGATAGATGAGGCTGCTTGTTGAGGTGGGCTCTGGGGGCTCTGGCAATCCCACACCGGGCTCAGCAGTGAGGTTGAGAGGACCAAGAACTTGTACCCTGTGACCCATTCCCAGGACCCCTTGTTGGAAATTCTGCCCTGAATTACCAATTCATCAGCAGTTCCTGAATTTGGCTAGTCACTAGAATCATCTGGGGAGTTTTAAAAAATGCCTGTGCCTAGGCCACCCATACTCTCCGGGAGTGGGGCTTGGCTTAGGTATTTTTGAGAAGGCACTGGCTTCCTGCTATTCTTGCTGATGACTCAGCCACACACCCCATACCCACTCCCTGGCCATCCCCCGCCCTTGCCCAGTCTCGGGTCCCAGTCCCCATCATGAATACACACGCACACACACTGCATGCCGTACAAGAGCAAAGATCACGTCTGTTTTGTTCACCACTGGACCCCCTGACTAGCACAACGCCTGGCATGTAGAGGGTGCACAATGGATTTTTTAAAATGAATAAATGTTGAAGATCCTGGAAAGACTTCAGACAAAGCTCTTTCATGTGTCTAATCGAATGGCAGCTTTTTACAGAACACAGTAATCCATGTCATAGAGAGCTAAGATTCATTCAATTCACTTTTCTTTCTTTACATTTAGAATTTGGCATTGGTTTGTACTTAAACACAGAAGCCTCCACTCTGACCACAATTCTTATCATGTCAGTATCTAAATATGCTACCCATATTAATTGATTTGCAGATATTGAATCATCCTTGAATCCTTGAGATAAATCCTGGGTTGTGGAATGCTTCCTAGAAAAGGTAGGATTTAAACTGAGACTGCTGCTTCTAGCAATAAGGTAGATCAGGTGTTCAGGCTAGCCCTCCTGCTCAAAACACAGGCAGGGGAAATTTTTTTTTTTTTCCTTTTTACTATTTTCAAATTTTCCATGAGTTAGCAAGAAAGTATGGAATACTGTGGCTTATAAAAGTAAATAAATGAAAGCGAAACTCAGAAGGTGAGATGAGGACTGAAGCCAGCATTTGCCTTGAAGGAATTTTCTGGACCTAGTGAACTTGAAAGTTGATGTTTGGAGCCTTATGAGGTTTGGTGGGTAGGAGACCAAACCTAGGTCTGTCCAAGGTAGACAGTCTAGTAGGAAACATCTCATAGAATTAGAACAGCCAAGGGCCATACATTTAGTGTCAAGAAGAACTGGGAAAAAATCCAACCTCCTCCCCAGATTTGGGGAGCAGGAAATACCTGCAAGGAAAATTGCTTATCTTGAAGTTTGGTATTGGAGCAAAGGAGGAAATACCTCTCCTGAGAACTACAAGCCAAACATCTTGTGTAGCCTGAATTCATTCTACATTGCTGTTGTTGTTTAATCGTTAAGCCGTGTCCAACTCTTTGTGACCCACCAGGCTCCTCTGTTCATGGGATTCTCCAGGCAAGAAGAATACTGGAGTGAATTGTCATTTTCTTTTCCAGGGGATCCCAAACTAGACGACTAAACAGGAAGCAAACAGAAATCCTTTCTGAAGGTGTTCACCTTTTCCCAAGGCTGCCAAGTATTTCCAGCAGTTTCTACAGAAGATAAGAAGCTTGCAACTAAAATTCAGCCCCAGTATGAGGAAACAAGGTACCAAGATGGAGAGTCAGCAGCGACAGACAGTGGAATCAGGCTGCAATCCCTTCTGGTTTGAGAATTATCAAACGAAATAGAACTGATTTTCAATAAATGGCAGAGAACCTTTAAAATATAAGTTCAGGGTCTTTAGATTTGTAAAAGAATAAGAGAGAACTTCTAGAAAATAAAAGTCGAGAAATGAAATAAAATAGAAACCAAAAACTCAGCGGAGACAATGAAACAGCAGACCAGCACACAAAGAGAGACTTCGAGATCTGGAAGGCCACGTGAACTGGAGAAATTATCCAGAAGGCAACCTTAGGAGATAAAGAGGTGGAAAGTGTAAAAGAAATTAAAAGCCACAGAAGATAGAGTGAAAAGGACCCAGATGTGTCTAATCAGAGTCTCAAAATGTAGGGAAAGAGGAAACGGGGCAGGGGCGTAATAGCTGAGAATGCGCCACAACTTAGGACTGACACCAAGCCACAGATTCAGAATGTGAGCTGAGCTGCAAAGACAAAAAGTGAGGAATTTGGATGCTCAGAGATGAGGCATGTCACAGGCAGCAGGACCTCAGGGTGTGCTGATGGGGCAGGCACCCTGAGCACTAGTCTCCTGGGACTGAAAGGAGGTTCGGAGCCTCAGGGAGGCTTTGAAGCCCAAAACCTCTTCATTCCTCCACTGGAGAATCAATGGGAAACATGCCTGCTCCCAGATGACATAGCAAAAACAGCAGGACAGCTCCATTTTGTTCTTTGGGGGCAATATACTCTTGAGAAAGGAAGAGAAGAGATAGTTTTGATCCTGATCCATTGTATAGATTGGGGGAATGAAGCACAGAGAACAGATTCTGAAAACAGAGTTTTACCAAAGTTAAGTGGCAGCCCCGGAATTGGAGTTCTTTCTGTCTATCTCAAGGCAGGCACCTCCAGTCATTCATGCTCACTATGTGTTTGGTATATCAAGTGCAGTGATGGATGGAGCCACTGGCATCCTTTCCAGCCCTGATGAGACTTTCAAAATTAAAAGCAAAGTCAAAACCACTCTGGGGCCCCGGGTCTGGATGCCTTCCCTGTAGACAAAGTCCTAATTACCCATGACCGCCTACACCTGATGACTTGGACCAGCCAATTGTGAGGCAGTGTTGACATCTATGTGAGTGGCGTGCAGATGAGTACATCTGGACCCAACAGCTGCCCCGGGACCTGAAAATGTGTCGGACACACATGGTTCTGTGTGTAGCGTGGGGGAACAGCAGACAGAAATGCAGACATGCTGAACTGAGAGGGTGTGCCTGGTTCCTCCCCGACCTCCATCTTTACCTTCTCCATTCCAAGATGGTTTTGTTTCTCTTGGTAGCAGTTATGTTTTCCAGTTATCTGAACTCTAATTCCAAGTCTATGACTGTCACAAGTTACTTAACATCTTTAAGCATCAGTTTTCTCAACTGTATAAGGGGCTTTGTATTATGTCTTGGAATTAAACCAGACTACATATGTTTTGGAGGAGGAAATAGCAACCCACTCCAGTATGCTTGTTGCATGGGAAATCCCATGGACAGAGGAGCCTTGTGGGCTACAGTCCGTGGAGTCACAGAGAGTTGGACACAACTGAGTGATTAAACAACAACCACCACCATTATATTTTGGTCATTTATCGGGCTTATTTCCCATATTATGATTAAGTTAAGCAGCCAAAGATTCTATTCTCCTATGATTATAGTGTGTGTTAGTTACTCAGTCATGCCTGACTCTTTGTAACCCTATGGACTATAACTTGCCAGGCTCCTCTGTCCATGGAATTCTCCAGGCAAGAATACTGGAGTGGATTGCCATTCCCTTCTCCAAAGGATCTTCCCAACCCAGGGGTAGAACCTGGGTCTTCTGCCTTGCAGGCAGATTCTTTACTATCTGAGCCCAGACAGAGTTTATTTTGGGTTCAAGTTTGGAAGGAAGACTTAGAAACTTGTCATTCAATTTCAAAATGTGCTAAGCAGGATGTCTAAAGAAAGAATAAAAAATGCCTAAGGGGAAAAAATTAGGTAAATTAGAGTTTAGCTTTCTTTAGGTTCATATTTGACAGTGATTCTCACCTGGGACAGCCTAACCATTTCTGGATTTCAAAAGACATTCTTCCTGTTTTGCCACATTCTGCACTTTTTTTTTTTAACTCCGCCACGCTAAATTTGGCTCAAGGATTGAGAGGAGAGCTGATGGCACAAAGAGGTAATGTTTGCATGTGTACATATTAGAGGGTCAACAGTGTGGGCAGACAGAGGGCTGAGCCTGGAACCTGTCTGAATCTGAGGGAGGGGACGCCAGTGCCACAGCCATAAACTGCTGACAATTCAAAAAGTGTGTCGGAGACCAACTAACTTTGGGAAATTCCAGTCTACACATTTAAAGCGCAGGCACAGTGGGTGGTCCAAAGGGATCCAGCAAGAACAGGACAGTAGGAAAAGAAGGAAAGGAAAAATTAGATTCAATCAAAGGGAAAAAAATTCCAAATGGTGAGTTCGTTCTATTTGGCTGCAGCGTAACCCCTCCAGGGAACATGGTGGAACTTGAGTCACTGAAAGCTTGGCTGGGAAAAGTCATGGAGGATGTACTATAGACAGAGCTGCAGTTTGGATTAGTCTGGTGGTGGGAGCAAGAGATCCAGGAGGTGATTTGCCTCGGCATTGCTCTGATTCAGCAGACATGCCCCCTGCTGACTGAGTCTGCTGAGGGGCTGACTCTGGCCAGGGTGATGGGTTGAGCCTGGCCACGTGTGAATGGCTGTGTGTGTGTAAAGGGACATGTTTTCCAAGTCATCATGGCCTCGTTTCCTCAGACTGACTAGGATGTTTGGATAGTTAGCACGTTCCCTCTCATAATAAATTTCACATTTCTTGCAGAGAGTTTATTTTACAGGAAAGAAAAAAAAAAAGAAGCAGGGGAAAGGATATTCCATCTGAGTTTGCAGGAAATAATCTTGTTAATTAGAAAGCCTCCACACATTTCGGATTTTCCAATAGTGCTTCAGTTCACTGCCGTCATATGTATGTGTGTGTTTTAGAAAAGTAAGCCGCTATTAATTATTTATTTTTCCTAGAAAGTACTGGTGGAGGTGTGATTTCTGCGAAATTGGGCTATTTTGGGTCATCCGCGTGATCAATACAGAATGGCATGTTCTGTGAGGTTGGATTCATAAAGTGCTTTGACGCCAGGAAGCATCACTATAAAAGTGGTAAAAACCAAGATCTTATATGCAGGATCACCCATACCTAGCACAAACTGGGTCAACAGACAATGGTCAGGGACTTCCCTGGTGGTCCAATACTTTCATTGCAAAGGGTACAGGTTTGATCCCTGGTCAGGGAACTAAGATCGCACATGCCTTGCAGAAAGGCCAAAAAATGTTTTTAAATAAATTAAATAAAGAATAAAATAGTGTTTATTTTTAAAAATTTCTATTGGAGTGCAGTTGCTTTATATCTCTGTGTTAGTTTCTCCTGTACAGCAGAGTGAATCGGCTGCACACACACACACATCCCCTCTTGTTTGTGTTTTCTTACCATGCAGGTCGCCACAGAGCATTAGGTAGAGTGCCCTGTGCTATACAGTAGGTTCTCATTAGTTACCTATTTTATGTGCGTGCATGAGTGCTAAGCTGCTTCAGTTGTGTTCAACTCTTTGTGACCGTGTGGACCACAGCCTGTCAGGCTCCTCTGTCCATGGAATTCTACAGGCACGAATACTGGAGTGGGTTGCCATGCCCTCCTCCAGGTATCTATTTTGTACACAGCATCAACACAACAAAGATAGTGGTCAACAATTACATATTGACTGATTGATTTGGTAAGTTATCCAAAGTAATACCTCCTCCAGGGTCTCTGCAAGGAGGAATGATGATTAGCTTTCTCAAAACCAGTTTGCTTTTCACTTCAGAAACACACAGGAATCCAAGATATGAGCAGAGGGGATGGGGTAGAATCCAGATTCTACATTAAGAAACCTGAATTTGAATGCTAGCCTTCTCTAAATCATCAAAGGACTTTAGCCATAGCCCATCAGCGCACCCAGCCTTAGTTTCTGAGTCTATGAGACTGGGGAGCTATTAATAGCTCCAGCACTACTTGCCGTTCCCCTAACCTTGCCAACCCTTCCTCTGCCTGGTAACAGCCAGAGCCACGCTACCCAGCGCTTATCCTGTTTGCAGTTGCCCAGGAGTCAGTGATGGGTACCTCTGCTGCTATTTCAAGAAAAGACAAAATATTTATAAGAATATCTTCATAAAGCAGTAAGTGGGCTACCCAAGGGGTGTTGCCAACACAGCAGAGCAAAGATAAATCAAAAATAAAATGTAAAAAAGAATTTGGACCCCTAGTTCTGGCTCTAATTCTGTTTTTGAACTGACTTGCTTTAGGATCGTGGACAAGCCGTTCAACGTGGGCCTAGACCATGTGTTATGCAAATGTAAAAAGGCATTATCACTAGCGATGATTCATTAAGTGTATGTTTGTCTACTGATTTGTTCACTTGTTTGCTTGTTTGTTTAGCTATCCTTGGGTATCTTCCTGTCCAAAGGGTCTATGGTAGATTAAAAACGAGGTAACCCTCTAAAGAAAACCCTCCAAATCAGACCCCCTTATCTGGCTCTCCCTCAATATTTTTTAACATAGCTTTTTTTTTTTTTTTCCAGCCACACCATGGGGCATGTGGGATCTCAGCTCCCTGACCTGAAGGAAACTAACTTCCTGTCCCCTACCTAGGAAGCACGGAGTCTTAACCACTGGACTACCAGAGAGGTCCCTCTCTCAATATTTTAACGCTGGGCATTAGGAAGGCAGTGAGCCACTGGCTGCCCTGCTCCAATCCTGGTCCTGCTCATTGACCCATTAGCCATGTAAATTGGGGAAATCACTTCACTCTCTGGAATTTGGAGTCTGCGGTGATTCTAAAACATATCCTCACATTCTTTACTCTCTTCCTATTAAGAGATGACGCCTCATTCCCCTCCCTTTGAATCCAGCCAGCTCTGCAGCGTGCGGTGGAAGCGACACTGGGTGACTCCAGGGTTAGGACTGGTGTGCACGTGGACCCGTCAAGCACAACACAAGCGACTGGCATCTAGAGATGTTTTTCTAGCTTCTCCCTTGATGTAAAGAGAAGTGAAGTCTCTCAGTCGTGTCCGACTCTTTGTAGCCCCACGGACTGTAGCCTACCAGGCTCCTCCATCCATGGGATTTTCCAGGCAAGAATACTGGAGTGGGTTGCCATTTCCTTTTCCAGGGGATCTTCCCGACCCAGGGATTGAACCCAGGTCTCCCGAATTGTAGGCAGACGCTTTTACCATCTCAGCCACAAGGGAAGTCCCCTTGATAACATGAGATTTGTAATGCTGGAGATATCCTACATGTATGGATAGTTTATAGAGATGTGCCCTCAAAGATGGGCAGAGTGTGAATCAGGAGAAGATGGAAGAGAGGTAGCCCTTTTGAGGAAAGGCATGCATTCTCAGCCGCTCAGTCTTGTCCAGCTCTGTACAATCCCATGGACTGTAGCCTGCCAGGCTCCTCTGTCCATGGAATTTTCCAGGCAAGAACACTGGAGCGGGATGCCATTTCCTCTTCCCAGAGATCTTCCCAACTCAGGGATCAAACCCGAGTTTCCAGCGTCTCCTGCATTGGCAGGCAGGTTCTTTACCATTAGTGCCCCTGAGAGGGTAGGGCCAGGCCAGGAAGAAAATGGGAAGAGGACGCCTCCTGAACTGTGGGGGAGAGACGGACTGAGTGGCTGAGGGCACCGCCGAGGGGAGTGGGGCTGACAAGCCACGAGCCCCACTTCGCGAGATGCCTGTCGCCTGGCTGTCTGCGCCCCTTCCTTCTGGCTCGCCCCAGTCCTGCTCGATCATTTGGAAGCAGCAGCTTTTTCCCAGAGCTGGCGTTTGGTGGTTGGCAAGGAGCACCCGCCTTCTCTCAACAGCCCTCCGTCTTCTGTCTTCCCCTTTCCAACAGGGTGAATACATTTCTCTTCTGCTGTGTATGCCAACATACCTCGAATTTGCTGGCAGCAGGCACTTCTCATGTGTTGGTTTTGGAACCTTTTTAGCAGTTTGTCCTATTTCTCTTCCATCTGGGCTAGAAACATGCCAACCAGGATTTCTCTGGATTTTTTTCCTTAACCCCAGGCTGCAACCCAAGGCAGTGAGCATCCAGGACTCCCTGGGTCTCAGGGTCCATCCCTGCCTGGTACCCATCTCCCCTCCACAGCTCTCACCAGGCACCGTGGCCATCAGTCCCCCAGGCATAGTCCCAACTTGTAGTGACCCCTTGAACTTGGTGCCTGGAGGCCAGGTTATTGCAAAGGGACATTTGAGCTTCCACTGGAAATTGGTAATATATATTCTTGGCAGCAGCAAGAACAGGCTGTGAAAATTCTTGTAGAGTTGGACTTCTTTTAAGGAGTAGAGTTTGGTTTTAGTGTACTCCCAGGCAGTGAAATGGGAAAACCAGGCTAAAGATGGAGATGTATGAGGGTGGCAGGTGGAACCCAGAGCCCCGTGTCTGGAGAACATCAGGGCCCGCCACCTAACAGGGGCTCAATGATCGTCTGCCGGATGAGATTTAGCAGGAAGCCACACATGGTGATACTTTAACTTCGCTGTATTACATCGATTGTCCCACTGGGTCAACCTCGTAACCTAATCACTAACCTTTCAGGTCTGTATCTCCCCTCCCGGCTCCCTTCTGCAACAACTGGAAAGCCTGGCCTCAGCCTCCTCCCCCCCACACCAGGCTCTTGCCCACCTTCCTCCCAGGTCCCCTGGCCTCCAGACCTGGGCCTCTCCAGTCCACTCTGCAGACCACAACTATTGCTTATCTTCCTAAAAACAGACCTACTAAATGTGGGATCCTGGATGGGACCCTGAAACAGAGAAAGAGCATTGGGGACGTCCCTGGTTGTGCAGTGGGTGCAAATCTGCCTGCCAACTCAGGGGACACGAGTTCGATCCCAGGTCTGGAAAGATCCCACATGCCGCGGAGCAACTAGCTCAGAGTACCACTGCTGAGCCTGAGCTCTAGAGCCTGCAAACTGCAACTACGGAAGCCTGTGTGCCTAGAGCGTGTGCTCTGCAACAAGAGAGGCCACTGCAATGAGAAACCCACGTGTCACAAGGAAGAGTAGCTTTCGCTTGCTGCAACCAGAGGAAGTTCATGCAGCAATGAAGACCCCGCACAACCAAAAATGAACACGTTTTTCTTTTTAAGATGAACATCAGTAGAGAAACTGGGAAAGTCTGAATAGAGTCTGAAGCATAATTAATAATAATATATCTATGTGACTCTCATAGTGTTGACAAACCCATGTAAGTCCTTAATAATAGGGGGAACTGGGTAAACTGAAACCTCTGCACTATCTTTGCAACTTTTCTCTGAATCTAAAATTATTCTTGTAACAAAAAATTATGCCAAAATGAAGCAAATTCAACCATATCGCTCTCCTACTTAAAGCTAGGGTAGCCAATGGACTTATCTATGAAACAGAAACAGATTCACAGACAAAGAGCACAGATGGGCCGTTGCCAAGGGGGAGGTAGAATGGAGAGGGATGGACTGGGAGCTCCAATCCTAGAATTCTACTGCGTAGAAACACTCACATATGCCTCAAGATGTATGCACAAGGATATTCTGTTATAGCAAAATATTGGGGATAATCTGCATGCTCATCAATAAGGAAAATAGCTACATAAATCGAAATAAATTCATGGAATGGAAATACAAGGCAGCCATTAAAACAATGAGGTATATTGCCATGTATTGACAGGAAGAGATCTTCAACATATAATCTATATCAGGGGTCAGTAAAGTGAGTCCCATAAACCAAATCCAGCCCCTGTCTGTGACTGTACTGCCCGCAAACTAAGAATGGTTTTTACATTTTTAAATGGTTGAAATACAATCAAAAGAAGAGCAATATTTTGTGATACATGAAAATTATATGAAATTCAAACTTCAGTGTCCATAAATAAAGGTTTATGGGAACACGGTCACCCCTGTTCACTTTCATACTGTCTACAGCTGACTTCTTGAAATGCAGTGGCCAAGTTGAGTTCAGGTGTCGGAGACCATCTGGTTCACAAAGCAGAAGGTATTTACTATCTGGCCTTTTACAGAAAAAAATTTGCTGACCATCACCTAGTTGATAAAAGGCGGGTCATGTATCCATGCATAATTCCTTTCGTAAAATAGACTTATAAATTTATACATGATATATATATTTCAGCATGTAATTTAATAGAGAAAGGTATGGAAGGGTATATCCCAAATGGTTAATAATGGTTTCCTATGAGACAGGAACAGGATTAGAGAAGAAAAGTGGATAAAGGGAGATTATGTATTTTATTACTTTGTATTTATACATGTATTTATATTATTTGCATCTTTACGCTGAATATATGTATGAACAAATTTATCTCCAGGTAATTCTTATTAATTCTTATTATTTGCAGTAGTTATGTTCTACAAAAGGCAAGCACTGGAATACAGAACAGTGAGCATTGCTTCGAGGGGAAATGTGGGGTCAGGTTTCTCGTCACAATATTTTCATCAGCCAGTCAATCCATAACCTTGTTTTATGTGTGTTTCTGTATAAAGACACCTTACTTCACATATTTTGTTGATTCATTAACACTGAACTCACAGCCAACAGCTCTGTAACTCAGACCTGAATGAAACTCACCTAACAAATGTTTTTTTTTCTTTTCTCAGAAAGGCACATCACAGCCCTCTTTGACTTAGGAACACTAGGCAGATTTTTCAGCACTACATTTGGGAGCCATTTTAAACAACAAAATCACCAACCAAAAAAAAAAAGAACACAAAAATGTTAAATGGACGAGGATCCTTGTTAACAGTATGAAACAACGTCACCTAATTTGACCTCAGCTGGGGACGTGCCTGTGGGTGACTCAAATCTTTTTGCCCCTCTGCCCATGTCCTCAAATGGCTACAAAAGTACTACGTCTATTAACTTGTGGGTTACAAATAAATTTTAATGAGTAGGCAAATTCACATAACGGAATTGGTGAATAAATAAAATCAGATATGTATATATGTATATATATATATATATATACACACACACACACACACACATATGTATTTCATACTGTTTGTGGGGTTCTCGCGGCAAGAATACTCGAGTGGTTTGCCATTTCCTCCTCCAGTGAACCACATTTTGTCAGAACTCTCCATGCACGGCATGGCTCATAGCTTCATTGAGTTACACAAGCCACTTTGCCACAACAAGCTTACGATCCATGAAGGGGATCACATTGGACTCATTGGAAAAGACTCTGATGCTGTGAAAGATTGAAGGCAAAGGAAGAAGAGGACGGCAGAGGATGAGATGATTAGATGGCATCGCTGACTCAATGGACATAAATTTGAGCAAATTCTGGGAGATAGTGGAGGACAGAGAAGCCTGGTGTGCTGCAGTCGATGGGGTGGCAAAGAGTCGACACAATGCAAATAGTGAGTGAAAAATAACAACATATGTATTGCTTTTGAAGTTAAACAAAAAACATGTTTGCTGTTTGCCTTTGACCACAGAGCTGCCCCCAAAGTCTATCTCTTGGGCAGCAAGCAGAGGGTCCCTCACCATGCCTTTGATGGGTAGAGATGCTCATTTTCACATAAGAGAGCCCACCTTTCACCAGGACCCCCATAGAGCAGAGACAGCACAAGGCAGAGGACATGTTAAGGCTTCTCATGGGTGTTTGCCACATTGCAAGGGCGACTTCTTGGACATCCGTGAACAGCTGTGTCCTGGGCACACACGGTAGGCCAGCCAGAGGTACTAACTTATATGTTTTCATCTGTGGTCTAGTGGGGAGCTGATCTCTGGCTCGTCTTCCCACTGGCCCTTTCAGAGAGTAGACCTGTGTCCTGGTGTTGCCCCCACTCCCACTGAGGTTATGGAAGAGCTGAAGGGGAGTGGAGAGGTCAGAACCCGTCGGCAGGGCCCAGTCCGATGGAGTTAAGGCACTAACTCAGGAAGGAGAGGCGCACCCAGGCCCAGATGAAATGACCTGAAGACCTCGAAGGACTCCTCAGACCATCAGGGCACAGGACGTGAGATCTGGTCCTCAGAGTGTGCTTAGACATCACCCCCACCCCAAGCCGGGGCTCCTGCAAAGCGCTGTTGCCACCTTGTGGGGAGCAGAGGTGGGGCTCGGAGCCCTCAGGCTTCTCCAGGCTCCTCTCAGGTACTGTCTCTTTCCCTGGGGCTTCAGCGACCCTACCCCACCCCCAGAGTGTGCGCTGGAGCAGACTCCAGGGGACAGGCCGCGTGGCAGAGGAGACTCCTCTGTGGGCCCCGTCCCTCTCTGCCGAGCCGCCGGTTGTCCTGGCTTCACAGGCTCCCCCAGTTCCTTCCAGTTTCTACAGTCACTGTTTTGTACCAGACACCATGGGGGCCCAGAAGCTCTAAGAGCTCCCCCAAAAGCTCTCAGCCCCCGGCTGGAGCTGCCAAGAGACTATACCCTGAATGGGCCTGAGGCGGAAGAGCCTTACTGCTCTTCCTTTTGAGAAGTCCCACGGTTAGTGTCTCTTCGTAGGTAGAGAATGGGAACACGTGTCCTTTGGGTCTGCCCCTCCACATCCACAGTGGCATGCAATCTCTCCATGTGCGGGGGCCAGGGGGGCAGGGCAGGTAAGACCTGGGAGAGGGCGTGTGTGTGTGCACACACGCGCGTGTGCAAGTTATAGTGCCTACTCCCTTAAGAGAAGAGACCAGACCCGGAGGAAGTGGAAAGGAGCAGAGGAGCTGGCCTGCGGGCCTCTGGGGAAACAAAAACGCTGGCTTTCTCCCATGAGAACGGAGGCTGTGCCTTGCAGAGCAACCAGTTCCACTTCCAGGGGTGGCCCTCGGGACAAGAAGTCTGCAGCTTTGTGGCCATTACTTCAGCTTGGGGTGAGCCTTGCCTTGACAACAGTAGCAGAGTGTCCTGCTGCAGGGTGGGAATACCCACCTGTGCCTTCCCAGGCCCCCCCAGCCAACACTGGGCCTCACACTCTAAAACACCCCTCCTCCATCCCTCTGTCTGACACCTGTGCTGCTCTGTCCTGGGACTCAGCCAGCAGGCTCCAGCCCATCCCATCCATAGCATCTCGGGCTCACAGCCAAGCTTCATCACTGCGACTGGTCCTGAGCAGTGCCCACCTGGAACTCTTGGGAAGAGGCAGGTCCTCCCTGTGAGTCTAAGGCCTCCATGTTTTAGATCCACGAGGCCAAGCTACCAGTGTGGTAGTTGGGACAGTGATTGACAACTCTGAGAAGTCAGATTTTCATATGTTTCGAAGGGACTGTTGCTGAGACCAGCTGGGTTGGGGTGGGATGGGGAGATGGTACCATGGGATTGGAGTGATCACCATCCCACTGTGGGGGAAAACAAGCCTCGGTCAGAGTCGTCTCACAGGTCCCTAGAAAGGCTGGAATTAATCCATGAAATTTTGTACCCTTTGCAAAGGATGATAAGTCAGTATTACTGTGTCCATTTTACAGAACAGAAAACTGAGGTATGAGGTGATTGATCCATGGAGTTCATATACATATACTTTATACTTTAGTGTACCTTATCTATATAACACACATTATTTACATCTATTTCACATTTTTATTTTCTGTCTTCTTTCTTTTTTTAACAGAATTTGAAAAGAGTTTATTTGGAATTTTTTTCTTTTTTTTCTTTAGGCTGCTTTGTGCCGTATGTGGGATCTTAGTTTCCCGACCAAGGAGCAAACTCAAGACCTCTGCAGTGGAAGCATGGAGTCTTAACCACTGGACTGCCAGAGAAGTCCCACCATCATCTTCTTGATTCTGACAGCTCTGTGAGACAGAAGGCCAGACCAGACCAGGTCTTTGTTAGAACAAGTCTTCTGCCTCTCTGCTTGGGAATACTGTCCATTGCTTAACTGCTTTCATTATCAACTCGCCATTTCCCCCGCCTTCCTTACAGAGTCTAGTTAAGCCTCCCCCATCCCTACCCCACCCTCATGTAGTGCCTGAGCCTCAGGGGAATCTGATCCCAGCAGTCAGGGTTAACAAAGACTTCTCTTTGTAAGTATGGGGTTCAGAACCCCGGGGCCAATTAACTCAAGATGTCAGCCTACTAGCTGCTATAAGTTCAGGGTGTGGCTTAAATTGACCACAAACTGAAGGAAAAAGGTTTCCTGTCTTTTTCCTCTGGATGTGACCAAGGAAGCAAGTGCCAGAGCTGCTGCCGGCAGCCACCTTGCAGCCATGGGGTGAGTCAGCCTAAAGAAAAGAATCACAAGAGGGCAGAGCAGGCAGCATTACAGGAGTCAGTGCCCTGATAAAGCCCTGCCTGGAGCCCTGGCTCTGGGCTACCTGTTAGATCCTATAGGAAACTGCATTGTTCCTTGTATCCAAAAGCACCTTAATCGGCAGGTCTGAACGGACCCACATTCTCCCCCTTCTGCTGTCAGACGTCCCCCTGCCTTCCTCTGGCTCCTGTCAGAGCCAAGTCAGCACACATTGAAAGGGCCAGGGCAGACTAAATGCGTCTTCTGGATACCACAGATGTCTTTGCGGTATCCTAAGACTTTAAGAACTGTGCAGGGAGCTGCGGCCTAGCTCAGCCCTGCTTCCCATTAGGATAAACACATCCTTCAGCAGAGCGACCCATGCCCGGCTCCAGAAATAGCCTGCCCACCAGAGAAAATGCACTTTATTTGACAGGCTTCCACCGCCATATCATTATCATATAATCTCTTTTTATCCACCCCTTTCCCCTGCCTGGAACTCAAATTGCATCTTTAAAATGTCTAAATAGCAGTTTGGTGCTCTTCAGCGATGCCATAGTTGATACTGAGCTGGGGAAATCAATGTCAAATGCCCAACTTCAGAGAAGTTTGGGTGAGGGGTGGGAGGGAAGTTTTATATCCAATTCGTTTTCTGTGAAGAAATACAGGTTGAAAGTACTTGACAATGGACTAAGTTTCAATATCTGAAGGTCCAGGTTTGGACTTCAAACCACCGACGTTAACCCTGCAGACCTCACCTGAGCAACTGTGTGTGACTTTCCACCATTTCTGGGTCAGTTCAGTTCAGTTCAGTCGCTCAGTCATGTCCGACTCTTTGCAACCCCATGAATTGCAGCACACCAGGCCTCCCTGTCCATCACCAACTCCTGGAGTTCACTCAGACTCACGTCCATCGAGTCGGTGATGCCATCTAGCCATCTCATCCTCTGTCATCCCCTTCTCCTCCTGCCCCCAATCCCTCCCAGCATGAGAGTCTTTTCCAATGAGTCAACTCTTCTCATGAGGTGGCCAAAGTACTGGAGTTTAGGGACTCCTGTTTTTGGCTTCCTTCTTACAGGGTGGCACAGCCTTACCTGGGTGCCAAGGTCCCAGGGGCTCCAGGGGAAATCAGACAAAATGCAAAAGGGCAGTTCCAAGAACAAACAGTGCTGGCATCTAAAAATGCCAGCCGCTAAGGGACAGTGTCAGAACTGTCCCCGTGGGGGCTGCTCAGGGCAGTCACAGCATCAGATTGGAGCAAAGGAAGTTCTCCAGAGGATGAGGGAGTCTGCGTGGGGGTGTGGAGGGCTGAGAACATCTGTGTTGGAGGTGGGCGAACTCCACTGACCCAGGGCTGGCTCTAAGCAGTGCTGAGACGTGGGTGGGAGTCTGTCTCTGGGGCAGCCCACCCCCTCAGGCTACAAAGTGATGCCCCACCAGGTGCCCCGCCAGGTGGAGCTTTCACACACCTCTTGTCCTACTGGACACCTACTCCGGATCCTTCCTGGACCTGAGTGACAGACTCCACCAGCTCCCAGTGCTAGGTGAAAGGCCAGGGAGGCAGCCAGGGTCTAGGAGAGAGGCTTCCTAAAGGGAATTAAGTCTTCCTTCTGCCAAATCCATTCCTAGCAGCAGCAGCCTGGAGGACTTGGTGGAAGAGGAGAATGTGGTGCCTCTCCTCCCTTGAGCAGCATGCTCTCTCCTACTCTGCACTTACACAAATTCATAGCATGGAAGTCATTGGCCCAATTTACAGATGAGAACACTGAGGCTGAGAGGCCAGGGAACTTTCCCAGGATTTCACTGCCAGAAAAGTGGCCGGTGGCATTCAAGTCTGGGTTTACACCCCTTGAGGCCTGGATTGTTGTGCTACCTACCCTGCTTGCCTCTTATGTGAGGTGAGCTCTGCCTTTCCTTACTGCCTCTTAAACTAACCTGGGGAAGCAAATAACAGCTCCCCTAATTGGAGCCCACCGTATGCTGGATGGGGCAGGGGCTGGTCATTACAGACCAAACAACCAGCCCTTTTCTCCTGCGAATGGCTCCCAGTCAATGCTGGGCAGCCCTGGCCATTCTGGGGCAAAGGGCAATGGAGCTTCTGGAAGTTCTCAGCATTCCCCACCCTCCCAGCATACATGCATACTCACATACACATGCCTGCACATGCAGACACACACAGATATTCACACACAGAGACATACATGCACAACAATCAGTTTCTCTGGAGCCCAAAGTAAATGAACTTATACCATCGTATTTTCCTCCAGATTTCTGGGATATCCAAAAAAAGACCAGTGTCCTACCCTTTGGGTTGAGGAAAATTTCAATCATCCAAATGAAGTTAATAAGGACTTCCCTGGTGGTCGAGTGGTTAAGAATCCACCTTGCAACAGGGGGTGTGGGTTCGATTCCTGGTCAGAGAACTAAGATCCCACATGTCCTCGGGCAACTAACCCCACACTGTGCAACTGCTGAGGCTGTGCCCTGCAACTAGAGAGGTCAAGTGCCGCGATGAAAAAGCACCTGCATACTGCAGCTAAGGCCCGAAGCAGCCAAATAAATAAGTAATATTAAAAATGAAGTAACAGAGAAGCAGAGCACATCTGTCTCTCACAAAGAAGTTTCTGGTGAAGGCAGCTCTCCTGGGGGCACACATGTGCCCTGTGCAGCGGCCACTCCAGCACGTTCTGCAGGTGGCGTGTGTCCGGCTCAATCATGATCCCTCTCTGCACCCGGGTGTGTGTGCCGAAAGATCCAGAAGCACTAGAGCCCCGCGTCCATTCAGAATCAGGCTGCAGAAAATCTGCCTTTCGTTGAGGATGTTGTAAAACTAATCACACAGATGACCAAGTTCGCAGTGCAACTCTGTGCCCTCGACTTGGTGCCCGAGTGTGGGACGTCTTATGGAGCTGTGAACTCTAAGCCAAGGCTTCTTGAAGAACAGGTCTTCTCTCATTAGAATGATTTTACTTTGGAAGGTGTTTTCCCGGCCTTTTCCAGGAAAAGGAGACGGTGGGGGGGTGGGGGGGAGGTGGGGGAGGGTGGTGGACATGGGGACTTCCAGGGTGAAGGAGAGGGACAGGGAGGCCGACTTAGATCTGTCTTAAAGATGTCTTTGTTTTTAATTATGCATGTCGGCGCAATCAACCTCTCCTCAGAGTTTCGACTCAGATCAAATGCTGTGTGCTGCAGCCTGACTCTCCACCTCCCAGACAGCGCCCTTTCCCCATTGGAAGGTTATTTACTTTTTCCCAACCACCTTTCATGCTGCTAAATGATTCTCCATGCTCAGTGAAGAAAACAGCCCAGAGGGGTTTTATTTTATTTCCCTGAGTGCCTGCCTGTCCTCCCACCTCATCCCAGGGAGCATTTTAGGCTCGACAGTCTGAACCTCCCTTCCTGAGGCAGCTCCACGTCCATGGCCTGGCCAGGGAAAGGCCCCCAGGGTACACCGGTCTCCCGGCTGCCTCTGGGCCTGCACGACTCTACTTTCAGAAGAGAGGGGGAGGACAGACTGCTTCTAGAAGCTTGCTGAGAAGGAGCTCAGTCCGACACACTGCCCTTCCAACTCCCCCACCCCCCTCCTCCCCAGGATATCCAGTAGGTGGGCAGGGCACCCCTCCTGGACTTGAAAATGCAGATTTAGCCTGAGTGGGCTGACGCCAGCGCCCCCCTGGCTCTCCACCCAGGTCCAAAATAAATTCACACCTCCTCATTTCTGTCCTATTAATCAGTCGGTCTGGGGAAGAAACAAGCCAGCTGAGCTCGGCCAGTTGGACGGAGTCACAAAATACATGTTTTCAGATATTTTAAAATTAATTTTATTTCCTGCTCATATTTTAAATTTTGCTTCCATTACCAGAGTGCAACTGTGCTGGATCTCTTGTAAGGAAAGCTGCAAATTCTATAGTTAGACTTCCCCCACCCACCCCCCTGAGATGCTGCACTGCCCGACCTCCTAGGCGGTGACCCTGTAGGGGGAGGGCAGACCCCAGCCCCTTCCTCCTTCAGGTTCTGACTTTCAGATCTCGTCCCCTATCCCTGGTTGGGCCTTGACTCTCACTTTCTGGCCCAATTTGGGTGGCATCTAGGGAGCCCTGAGAGCACCACCCATTCCCCAGCCTCGGGGGCAGAGGTGCCCCCATGTCAACCTTGGGCCCACTGCCCTGCTCTCCCCACCTTGCTCCTTCTCTTTGTAGGCCTTGCTCTTGAATCTGCCTCTTCCTTCTGCTCCTGAGACTCTTTTAAAAACCCACAAGAATAGAGTCACAGACACAGAGAAGGACATGCGGACGCATGAGGGGGAAGGGGAGGGGGGGATGTGTTGGGAGATTAGCATTGATATTATACATTACCATATGTAAAGTAGATAGCTAGTAGGAAGCTACTGTATCACACAGGGGGTTCAGCTCTGTGCTCTGTGATGACCTAGGGGGTGGGATGGGAGGGTGGGAGGGAGGCTCAGAGAGGATATGTGTATACATATAGCTGGGTCACTCTGAGGTACAGCAGAAACTAACACACCATTGTAAAGCAATTATACCCCACTTTTAAAAATATGAAAAAAAAAAAAAAGAAAAAGCCTATACAGACAATGGAAAAATGTTTTTGAAAATACGTATTCTTTTAATATGTGAATATAAACAATAAGGGAAAGAACAACTACCTTCAAAAGTATCTTTTCTGTAAACTAGTCTCTTTCAATTTTGGTGTATAGAAAATACTTAGCATCGTATATAAGCATAGTAAGTCACAATACGATATGAAGAAATGACTCATATTCTGACTTTGGGTTTTTGAAAAAGTCTTGTTGGTTATCTTTTTCAAATCTAGCAGTGTATAAATGTCAGTTATGAACTCCCAATCTGTGCCTCCCCACCACTTCTCCCCCCAGTAAGCATAAATTAATTCTCTAAGTCTGTGAATCTGTTTCTGTGTTGTAAACAAGTTCCTTTGTATTAGTTTTTTCTTTTCTATTTCCCGCATAAGCGATATCATGTGATTTTTGTCTTTCTCTGTCTGACTTACTTCAGTATGATAATCTTACTTAGTATGATAATCTCCAGATCCATCCATGTTACTGCAAGTGGCATTATCTCATTCTTTCTCATGGCTGAGTAACAGTCCATTGTATAGACGTACCACATCTTCTTTATCTGTTCATCCATCGGTGGACGTTGAGGTTGCCTCCATGTCTTGGCTGTTGTAAATAATGCTGCAGTGAACACTGGGATTAAAGACCTAAATGTAAGATCAGAGATGTTAATAAGAAACTTTAAAATGCTGTCTGCAGATAAAGACAAAATAATAGCAAACACTTACTGGAGTTTACTGAGCTCTGGGCATTCTCCTAAGTGCTTTACCGGAATAATTCATTCACCACCCAGAACCTGTGAGATAGATGCTACTGCCATCTCATGTGAGGGGGGCCAAGGCACAAAGAGGCTGAAGCTTGCTTTCGGTCCTTGAGGTTACCTGGCCAGGATGCAGACGGGCTGGGCTTTGGACACAGGCAGATCCTATTAATGCATTCTTCCATCTCTCTACGGAAACAATTTCTCTAAAGGGAGAAAGGCAGATTTTAGCATTTTCACTAGTACAGTAATATTCCATCGGTCAATTATTTGATCATCTCAACCATACAGATCTCAATCAAGAACTGAAAATGTAAAAGTAAAGGGGACCTCTGAGAGGCTGAAGAATGTCACAGAAGTCAAACCCAAAGTTTCTGAGGAAAGCCCCTCAGGCCTTCCCAAAAGATAGCAAGTCCGATTAATTCTTACTTTACATGCAATTCTAACAGGCCTGGTTGCCAAGCCACCGCCTACTAGAAACAACAAATTAGAAAGAAGGTAAAATCAGCCTTAAAGGGAGGCATGTTAAACCACAGCATTGTGCCCCATCAACTGGCTATGTGCTTAGGCGCTCAGGCATGTCCGACTCTCTGCAACCCCATGGACTGTAGCTCACCAGCCTCCTCTGTCCATGGGGTTTCTCCAGACAAGAATACTGGAGTGGGTTGCCATGCCCTCCTCCAACTGGCTATCTTTATAGCTAATATAGATGATATTCCCTGGAGAAGGAAATGGCAAAACTCAAAACAATGAAAAAATAAAAAGCGGGAGTATACCAAAATGCATTTTTCTTTGGATGCCATGGGTGTTTGGTTTTTTTTAATTTCTACTTTTTAAAACCTTTTTTTTGTTCTTTCAAGTTATCTGTAATGTGTGCGTAGTCTTTTAATACTGAAATAACTCCCAACAAACTTCAAAAAAGAGAAATAGGGAAAGAGGAAGGAAGAAAGTCAAGGGAGGTTGGGGGTAGGAGGATGGGGCGAAGACCACCCCAATCAGGTACAAGCCCTGCCACCAGTGACAAACCAGAGGAAGAGAAATTATTTAATCCACATCCAGGAAATTAGGATGCCTGACAGTCTAGGCACCACTTCCTGGAAGGGCAATTGCTCTCCATAAAGCAATCGCCTTGAAAATATCAATGATATAATCAACTGGTGATTTATAGAATAATAACAGTTATTAACTAAGCTCTTTCCAGGCAAGCCATTAAAAAAAAAATCACTGGGCCTCAAGTGCGCCATGAGAGGGAGCTCTGCCTTTCCTCAGTTTACGCTTGAAAACCTGAGGCGTGCAGTTACTATGCATTAGGGTGAAGGTTTGATTCTGTTCACAGTATCCAGCAAGAAGGTCTAGAAGTAAGAAACCAAAAGTAGATAGATTCTCATTTAAAATATCGAAATTGAATGAGAGCCTTTTATTCGTTCAAGGGGGAGTTTCAAGTGTGAGAAACACTTGCCTAGCTTACCTTGTGGCTAGGTAGGGAATACCCGGGGACTCCAGGTGAAGTTCCCTAGAACTCCTACGGCCCCCACACCCAGCAGGACCACAGCAGGACTCAGAGGGCTCCACTCTTTCCTGCTGGAAAGGGGTCCTGCCTTCTAGTACCTTGGAGGGGTATCTTCCCTTCTGCTTGTGCTAAGTCGCTTGAGTCGTGTCTGACTCTCTGACCCCATGGACTGTGGCCCTCCAGGCTCCTCTGTCCATGGGATTCTACAGGCAAGAATACTGGAGTGGGTTGCCATGCCTTCCTCCAGGGACCTTCCCAACCCAGGGATCTAACCCACCCCTCTTATGTCATCGCCTGCATTGGTAGGCAGGTTCTTTACCACTAGAGCCACCTGGGAAGCCCAGGCATAACACAGGGCTTCCTGCAAAGGAAGCTTTCAATTCGAGATCTGCTGAAAGGAAAGAAGGGCCAAAAAAGGAAGGAGAAGGGAGGACCGTTCTGTTACCCAGGAGCCTGCCTGCAACTCAGTTACACAACCCCGGTTACTGAAGGGACCTCGGGTAATGATATCCAAGGCCTCCACTAAAACAGAGATGGGATCCAGGAAGGCTGCTTGAGCCACTAAGTCAGCTTTCTAATGAGCGTCGTGTTCGGGAGTGGGACACGGAAGAGATCAACTTCAGTGAAGGAAGAACTGAGTGTGCCTGGGGAAGGAAGGTTTTGAGTCTTTTCCTTAGATTCGTAGTTAATTTAAAATAAAGTCCTTTTCATAGCATCGTAATGTTTTAGCTCTGAAAGGTACCTTCATCTGGTTTCTTTTACACACAAGGACATTGAGTCCCAGAGAAGGAATTGACCTACCCAGGATCACATTGTAAATCTGTGGCCAAGCCGAAAGCAGAAATCATTGTCCTAACTTCTTGCTGCCCCAAACTCATTTTGACAGTGGGAACCTAACACTGTAGTTTCTATTTAAAGCCAGCTTGCTGCTGCTGTGTTTGTCTCCAAATTCTCTGTGAAGTGGGTTCCCCGACCACATCCTCCTGCCCTTTCACTCTGGGATGACTTGAGATAAAGATCTTGCCAACGACCACCCTATAAAGCCCAGACCAGAATGGGCCTCCAAAAACCCAGCATGTCAGAATGATCTCTGACCCCAAGAAGTTCCAGCTCTGGGCCACTCATGGGATGTGGATAAAGAAGAGAGGAGGTCAGGGTAGGAAGAAAACTCTTCTCCCGGTAGAGAGAAATGGAAGGTGATTCTCAGCTACTGGGGTTAGTGCCCTTCCCAGGTCCAAGCCATCTAAGGGCATCTGAGACCTTTGATTGCGATGGGGACAGAAAGCTGAGCTCTCTGCTCCTCCGTGACATTGACCCTGGGGAGAGGAGGAGCTGGTGAGACACTCCCTCCTAACAGAGGTGAAGCCTGAAGACAGAAGGAAATTCAATGTCCTGTGTGTTTTGTGCAAGAAGATGACCTGTGCTTTCAGTAATGGAGGTGATATTGAGTTAGAAGACTATATGCGAAGAAGCCACCATGAATTGTATCTGGCTTCCCATCAGAGAGAATCTGCCAACTTGTTACACCGAGGTGAAAGCAAACAACACTTGTGCCCTTGTGTGAACTGTCAGAGCGTGTACCTTGGGAAAGCCAACATATCATTTGAGGTCAACCTCTTATTCTTCTTTCACTTTCCAATACAATGTCCTTCCCATCACAGAACACACTTGTTTATTTCACACGCCCCCACGCTGGAAACGATTTCTGTGCTCTGAACTCTCACATAAGTATAGCTACACTTCTCCCCAAAGGGTGAGTCGTTTCTACTCCTTATTATGGTTCTAGATGCCCGTGAGCAACTTGGGGAAACGTCTCCTGCCTGCCCGTTCCCTGACTCCCCTCCCACAGCACCCAGTGTGTGACAACCACACAGCAAATGTTTACTAAATGAACAAAGGTATTTCTAAGGCCTCTCCAGTGAGGGGTTTTATCCTCCATGGATGAGCTGAAGAGGAACCATAAACCTTTTGAAATCATCTTTAACTTTGTGCAGTCCATGAAAGTATGCTGTTTGGGGAAGAGAGTCCACAGCTTCAGTTAGCTTCTCAGAGGGATCCAGTTTCCAAGAATCATAGCTCCAAGGTTGCTGTGCTGTTGTTCAGTTGCTCAGTTGTGTCCAGTTCTTTGCAACACCATGGACTGCAGCATGCCAGCCTTTGCTATCTTTCATTATCTCCTGGGGTCTGCTCAAACTCACATCCACTGAGTTGATGTTGCTATCCAATCATCTGATCCTCTATCACCCCTTTCTTCTGCCCTCAGTCTTTCCCAGCATCAGGGTCTTTGCAGTGAGTCTTCACATCAGGTGGCCCAAGTATTGGAGCTTCAGCTTCAGCATCAGTCCTTTCAATGAATACTCAGAGTTGATTTCCTTTAAGATTGACTAGTTTGGTCTCCTTGCTGCTCAAGGGACTCTCCAGAGTCTTCACTAGCACCACAGGTGCCATGAGGACAGACCAAAAGACACGGTGTTTATTAGACAGTCTGGAATCCCACCTGGGGAGTGTCTTGTGTTGAGCTCCTGGAAGTCAGCAGAGAGGTCATAGCTCCACAGCTTCTCCCTCTCTCCACACCTCACTCACAAGTAACAATATTAATAACTGTCACCATTTTTCAAGGGTCTTTTGGGTGCCAGGCTCTGCTCTAGTGTTTGCTCCACTGCAAACGAAGAAACCAAAGCTCAAAAAGGAGGCAGTCACTGGGGCCTCGGGCTGGTAATGGCAAGGCTGCATTCTGAACCCAGACCTGACTCCTCTGAGGTGGGTCAGAGGACGCACGCAAATAGGACCCCAAGTAGTGCTCCTGTGATGGCAAGCATACCTGAGAGTGTGGCCTTATTTGGAAGCAGGCTTGCCATGCGCAGGATCAGTTAAGATGGGCTTATACTAGGCTAAGATGAACCTCTGATCGAATATGACTAGCATCTTTATGAAAAGGGGGAAATGTGGACGCAGACACGGAGGACACCATGTGAAGATGAAGGCAGCACTCTGCAAGCCGAGAAACACCAGTGATCGCCAGGAAACCACCAGCAGCAAAGGGAGAGGCCGGGGACAGATGGTTCCGCCCAGCCCTCAGAAGTAGCCCACCTTGCAGACATCTTGATCCAGTCCAGCCTTAGGACTGGGAGACGATGCATTTCTGTTGTTAAAGCACCCCCCACCACCCACTTTGTGGCGCTTTGTGATGGCAACCGTAGGAAACGCATACCCTCTCTGTCTTCAAAAGCAGAGTGAAGAAGTCTACCCTGGGGGTCCAGAGGCTAAGACTCCATGCTCCGAATGCAGGGGGCCCAGGTTCAGTCCCTGATCAGGGAACTAGATCCCACATGCTGCAACTCAACTAAGAGTTCACACGCCACAACTACATATCCGCTGCAACAAAGACCAGAGAATACACACGTCTTGCAACTAAGGCGTGGGGCTGCTGCTGCTGCTGCTAAGTCGCTCCAGTCATGTCCGACTCTGTGCAACCCCACAGGCGGCAGCCCACCAGGCTCCCCCGTCCCTGGGATTCTCCAGGCAAGAACACTGGAGTGGGTTGCCATTTCCTTCTCCAATGCATGAAAGTGAAAAGTGAAAGTGAAGTCGCTCAGTCATGTCCGACTCTTACTGACCCCATGGACTGCAGCCCACCAGGCTCCCCCGTCCATGGGATTTTCCAGGCAAGAGTACTGGAGTGGGGTGCCATCACCTTCTCCAAGGGCAGCCAAATAAATAAAGAAAAAGCTGATTCAAGGGGTGAAAAGTACATGGGAACTGAAGCCTAGACCTGCCCATGCACCAAATTCTAACATATAGGTCCCTTACCTCCCACAGAATGGAGACAAACAGGTCAGTCAGTACTGGCATGGCAGGACTGAGGGAAGGCTTTTTTGAATGGATTGCATTTTGGCTTGGTTTTCATCAAACTTGTATTAGATTGTGTAAACTTCTTCTTCATTCAAACCACTGTTCTCCAGAGCTTGGCATTGCTTGCGTACTTGTTTACTTTTGATGATTTAACTAACCAAATCAGAAAACCAAGGTTCTGGAAATCTGATTGAAACACACCTTCTCCAAGTGCCTAGTTTTACAACAGGACAACCCTCCAGCCTTAACCGGGACCCCGATGGGCTGGACCCTGGGCAAGCTCCACTGAGGGAAAAGAAGGCGGCCTGAGGACAGCTCCCGCCCCCAGGGGTCTGCCGCCTAGCCAAGGAGGTAAGCCTGAGTGACACACTCAGTGATACACACTACAAGGGTGGCTGTGTGTGACACACACTGCAAGGTCTGAGTCAGGAAAAACAGGCAAGAATTCTAGAGAAGTCACAGCAGTGGCCAAATGAAAGACGCAACCGCCAGGGGGCCAGCTGGGAAAAGGGAGCGAGTTTAGGCAGGTCAGAAAGATGAGGACAGATAAAATGTTCAATAGCTTGAACTTCAACCTTTGCCCAACACAAGGGGAACTTGAAACTCAAGTTTCCAGATCACAGCTAAATTTACAGCCAGAGTTCTAAGTGGGTTTGAAATCTGGCCAAATTGCCTATTTTTCAGGTTCTCTTGATATATTTGAAGCCGCAAATGTGGTATTTCTAAACAGAGGAACTTAAAGAGAGTCAGCTGGGGTGGGTCCCTTAATTATCATTAGTGTCTCCAAGCCCTAAAGGAACAAGCCATTGTAGGGGGAAAGACCAGGCCTATTGTGCTTCAGATGGGTTAGCCATCTTAAAGTCACTCCCCTGGATCGGGGGTTGTGCGTGCCTGCCTACATGCTCCGTCGTGTCAGTCAAGTCCAACTCTTTCCGACCCTGTGGACTGTATCTGCCAGGCTCCTCTGTCCATGAGATTTCCCAGGAGTAATCCCAAGAACACTGCAGTGGGTTACCATTCCCTCCTCCCGGGGATCTTCCTGACCCAGAGATCGAACCTGCATCTCTTGCATTGCAGGCAGATTCTTTACCTCTGAGCCACTCGGGAAGCCAGGTTGGGGGTTACCAAGCACTTACTATGGGCCTAACAGGGCTTAACAGCCATCAACTGAGAAGCTTTGCTCTCTCACAAGCTTCCCAATCACCCCAACAGATAAGCCACAAATCACTCAGGAGGACCCAATGACTTCCTTCAAACGTCCCTTCAGAAAACTGTGAGGTGGTATTGATATCAGAAGGGCTGATGGGCGCATCTTGCAAAGAGGAAAGACATAGGCCACAGAGCAAAGAATCCAGGACAAAGAACACCTGTACTTTTCTGATCAGCTGTTGGCTGTTGGGGCAGAGGTGGGCTTCCACGACCCCCACCCGCGAGGAGCAGGAGTCCCAACTTTCCAACAGGAGGGCCTCTTTTTAACATAGAAGTTGTTGATAGTGGTCATGTTTTTCCCATCTGTGGTAGAGAAAATTCCTCCCAATGAAAAACTACTGAAAATTCAGTAACATTTTTCAACTGATTTGTGTCTGGCTCCTTCCAAAGGACCCACATCTGTCATGTACTCTGTGCAATGTCAATATTTCTCTAAGTCTAGATCAAGACATTGGCTTGCCTACTGTATGGACTTACTGAGTGAACTCACTGGCGCGGCTTTGTAGCTTTTGTCAATGTGAAGTTTGGTTGAAAGAATGAAAGTTTCTACCCTAAATCTGGCCACACATCCAGCTTGTTTCAGGATTTAAATGTTGGTGCCACGGTGTTCAAAGCAAGAGCATCACTTTACAATGGGAAGCCCAGCAGAAGCTCAGAAATGCTCAAGTGGTACACAATGGGTGAACTATCTCATTACAGAAATTTTTAAAAAGTCATTATTTCATTTCCAAAAGCCAGAAAAGAAATTGTTTCTATCAGGCACAAGTGAAGAGCTTAACAATTAAATTGTAGAATTTTTAAAAAATTTTATTTTTTTTAACCGCTTGGGACTTCCCTGGTGGTCCAGTGGTTCCATTGTAGGAGGTACAGGTTCTATCCCTTGGTCACGGAACTAAGATCCCACATGCCATACAGAGCTGAACAAACAAACAAACAAACAAAAAATACCACCAAAACTATTACTCATGTTTGTCAGTTGGGAAGCAGCAGAAGTTAAACATTCAGATTTGGGGACAGACCTTAGTTTGAATACCAGCTCTGCATCTTATTAGCACTCTGACCTTGACAAGTTCCTTAAATTCTCTGAGCTTTGTTGTTATTGTTCAGTCACTCAGTTGTGTCTTCCTCTTTGCGACTCCATGGACTGCAGCACACCAGGCTTCCCTGTCTTTCACTATCTCCTGGAGTTTGCTCAGACTCATGTCCATTGAGTCAATGAGGCATCCAGCTCTCTCTGAGCTTTGGTTCTCTCCAACTGAGATGTATTCATTCTATATCAGGGCATAAGGAATGGCCACACACAGTGGCCTCGAACAGATATTCCTTATCTCACAGTCTCTGTAGATCAGGATCCAGGCAGGGTCCTCTGCTCAGGGAGTCTCAAGACTGAAATCAAGGTGTTGGCCAGTCTGAGTTCTCTGGAGGTTCTGAGGAAGAATGTTCTTCCAAGTTCATTCAGGTGTTGGCAGACCCAGCACCCAGCGGCTATGTGCTGAGGTCCCTGTATTCTTGCTGGCTCTCGGGCCTGACTGCTCTTGGCTCCTGAAAGTTGCCATCAGCTTCTTGCCAATGTTGCGTCCCCCACTGACCCTTCTCAACATGACAGCTCACTGCTTCAAGGCCAGCAAGAGAGACTCTCTCCCTGTCAAAGTCTTATAAAACCTGGTCATGGGATCAGCAAGCCCATCCCTTCTGCCTTATTATGTAACCTAATCACAGGACTAACATTCTGTCGTGTTCACAGTTCTGCCCACAGTTAAGAGGGAGGGACTTCCCTGGTGGGCCAGTGGCTAAGACTCTGCACCCCCAGTCCTGGGGGCCTGGGTTCGATCCCTGACCAGGGAGCAAGATTCTACATTCAATAGTGAAGATCCCTCATGCAGCAGCTAAGACCCAGCACAGCCAAATAAATAAAAGAAGAGGGATGTAGGATGTGTGCACAAGGAGGCTGATCTCTGGGGCCATCTTAGAAGTCTACCTACCAAAGTGGTGTGAGATTAAATAAGACACTTCATGTCAAGTGTTTATCTCTGCACCTGGCATGCAGAAAGCTTCTACAAGTGGTTGCCATAGTCACCACCATCAATATGAACAGTAGGCAAAATAATGACCTCCCCGCCCCCAAAGACATCCTTGGGACCTGTGAACATGTTATGCTACATGGTAGAAAGATGTAAAGGTTGCAGACAGAATCAGGGTCGCTAATCAGCTGACCTTAAAATGGGAAGATTTTCCTGGATTAGCTCCTTATGTGGTCATAAGGATCCTTCAAGGTGGAAGAGAGAGGCAAAAGAGTCAGAACCAGAGAAATGGCAGCATGAAAAGAACTGGCCCAATGTCGCTGGCTTTAAAGATGGAAGAAGAGGGTCACAGGCCAAGGAATGCAGGTGAGATGTGTGGCCAAAACTGGAAGGGGCAAGGAGTAGATTTTCCCTCTGGAGCCCCCAGGATGCAGTCTTTCTGTCTGTCACCTTCTTCGCCCAGTAAGATCTATGTCATACTTCAAACCTCCAGACCTGTAGAAGCATAAATTTGTGTTGTCACATTTTCTAGTAATTTGTTACAGCATCCATAGAAAACTAACACTATACTATGTTTTTACTGGGCAACATAGTCTTATGCCCTCTTCTGGCTACAAAAGAAACTGGGAAATTCATCCTTATTCTGGGTGGCCATGCAACCTGCTGAGGAATTGGAAATTCTGTGATCATGGGAGAGGAGAGAAGAGGGAACCAACTGGCTCTGCATAAGGATGACAGGGTGATTTTGGAGGCAGAGATTATCCTCCCTGTGCTGGCCCCTCACTGGTTTGGCATTCCAGTAGCATCCTAATTCCTTTTTGGGAAATGAGCTTTTCTCCCATGGAACTATGCAAAGGGACCATTAACAGAGGTGCTTCCCTACCATACCCAAGAGCTCCATCACTCTACCTCCAGCCTCAGGGAGAGAGTGATTCCTGGTACCCCCGCCCTGAACTGCCTAGTACCTGCCCTCTTTCACACCAGTTCTCAAACCTTTACTAGTCTGTCTAAAAATATCTTTTCCACTTTCATCAGTTAGAGGGGGTTTCTGTTACTTGCCACCTTTCTGTTACTTGTAACCTCACAGATACACTTATTCTGAATCTTCTAGCAGAAGTTTGCAACATCTTGGCAGAACTGAAAGCAATCCTGTGGGTGGTACACTTTTTCCTATTTCATCTCAGAGTCAGAAAGCAAAATACCCACTAAATTAAATGATTTATGCAAGGATTTATATTGCCACCACTAAGACACTAGGAGATAAGCAATCCAGAATTGGTTCAAGATGCGTTAGTGCCATTAAAAAGAACTTTTTCTGAAAAAAATTAGGCCATAAATAGCTTAGGCTTTGCCAGTCACACAGACTCTGGCACCATTGCTCCATCCTGCATTGTAATGTGGAAACAGCCACAGATAATACATAAAGGAATGGGCATGGCTGTGTTTTAATAAAGCTTTATTGACAAAAACAAGCAGCAGGCCAGGTTTGAAGTATAGTTCCTACTTGTCCAACTCTGCTGTTAAGGGCCCAGATCTTTCTCCCTCCTCCTGCTCTGCCTTAGCATGTGGCTTTTGTCATCGTGCTTGCCACATCATTGGCACAGGCGGCTACTCCACCTGTGGCTACTCCATCATCGCCTTTTAAAGAATCTTGCTAGATCCCACCCACTGACTTCCACCTACATGTCACGTGACCACCCCAAAGCGTCAATTAAAAAATTGAGACATAGTGGTCTTTGGAGGAATACTTTGTCACCCTGAATAAACCAGGGTCCATTATGGAAGAAAGAGAGGAAGCAGAGAAGGGGAAATGGGAGAAAGCATGGATAAAGAGAAGGCAATGAGCAGTGTTTACCGCACATCCTGTTCACTCCACAGTGCTGGGCACACAGCGAGGAAGAGGAGGAGGAAGATGGTGCTGGGCTAACCCATTTCCATTCCTTTGTTTGTTTAGCCCTCAAACCAACCCTGCAGCATAGGTTTCATTATCCTTCCAGGTTTACACATTGTGGACCTGGAAGCTAAGTGTCCTGTCCAAGGTCAGAGTTAGGAGATGGCACAGCCAGCGTGTAACTTTGCCTCTGCCTGACTTTCAGCCGTGCTTAAAGCCACCAGGACGTGTTTATGGAAAGACCGAGGCTGAACCAGACGACCTTGACGTTGACAGCCCCTCCACCCTGATAGGCTGTGATAGCTACCGTTGCTTAAGCAAACTGAAATGGAGCCTCTCCGTGGTTTCCACCTCATGCCCAGGACCGGGCTCCAACTACTGTCCTTTCCAATTTCTCTCTCCCCAGTTACCCTGAGCATATTTTCTGACACAAAAATCAGGACACATTCATCTGGCCCTGGCCTGACATGTGGCCTCCCAACAGAGCAGACTGTTTGAAATCGAGACTTCTTGGAAATTCTGGGATGAGGACTGGCTACCCCAGGGTCCCTCTGAATTGAAGATGAAGGCTTTGCCTAGCCAAGATGCAAGGACCAGAGCCACCACCTGTGACTCTCGTGTTCTTTAGGAAAGAGGGAGGAAGAACGTGGACATTTTGGAAATAATGAAACCCATAGGTTTTCCACCTCAGAGCAGAGATCAGGCGATCAGAAATCGGCTGGAAATTTTGGGTCTTTGGGTTATGAGATTCTGCTTCACTGAGGCAAAGACTCTCAGAGAATCAGAAGGCAAAAGCCTCATAATGATCATGTGGATTCTCCCTAGAGAGCCAGGAAGGAAACCACAGAAGTGAGTTCAAAGAGAAGCTAGGGGGACTTCCCTGGTGGTCGAGTGGCTAAGACTCTGTGCTCCCAATGCAGGGGGCCTGGGTTCGACCCCTGATCAGAGAACTAGATCCCACATGCTGCAACTAAAGATTCTGCGTGATGCTCAAAGATCGAAAATCCCATGTGCTACATCTAAGACCTGGCACAGCCAAATAAATAAACAAAAATACACTAAAAAAAGAGAGAGAGAGAGAACACGGGAGCTAGCAAGGATGCCCTGGCTGGTTAGGCCTCACTCAACTTAAGAACCTTTAGATTAGGAATGAAGAGGGAGCCATGACCACTTGCATTTTCCTCCAACCTCCTCCCCTTTAGAGACAACCTACTACTCCATCTTCTGCCTCCATGTGTCTCTAAGCACCTCCATCCTGCCCCCAGGTAGCCCAGCCCCCTCCTAGAAGGTACCTGGATCTAACAAACCCTCCCAAGAGCTGCTTCTTCACCAAACAGAGGTACCTTCACACCCTGACCTCTAGTGACACAACGTCACTAGAGGCTGGGTGACATCTCACTGTAGCCCAGAGGAGCGGCTGGAAATTCAGGCCTAGAAAACCCCCATCGCCACTCTCGGGCCCACTAGTCTCCCTAACCCACTCTGAATGCAGACCCAGAGATAAACGGGAAGACTGCAGAAGCAGGGAAGCTGGTACAGGACCCGCAGGGTCACCACAGCCTTCCGGGTTTGAAATGAGCAAAGAGAGGACAGGCTGGGCCATGTCTCTCCCCAAGGTCTCCTCTGACCACACGCCAGCCTTGTAACACTTGCAGATTCCCCAAAGGGCGGTGATGCCTCTGAGTTTCTAGTCACACTGCTCTCTGACATAGGACATCATTTGCCACCATCCCCCACCAGAAAACATGACCATTGAAGAAAAGAAAGCCATACTGCGTGACCCAAAAAGGGCTGTTTTTCATCTGTCAATTGAGAGAGAGGATGGTCACCTTCACGAATCACCAGGAGGATTTGATGAGAGGATGTATTGAGAGTGCCTATAACCACAGCAGCCACGGCAGAGCCGAGGGCTGGGGACATGGAGAAGTTGAAGAGTTCTGGGTCTCTGGACCATCACAAAGGGGAGGGACAGCCGTGCGGGAGAAGACAGGCTCCACGGCAAACCGCGGCCATGTCCCAAGGTGTACAGCTCTTTTCTAGCCTTGATAGAAACTCTGCCTTTGGACAGAAGCGAAGCATGGGTTCTGGAGCCTGCCTGCTTGAGTTCACATGGCAGGATTTCCTTCCTGTTTTATGGCTGACTAGTATTCCATTGTCAGGCTTCCCAGGTGGTGTAGTGGTAAAGAATTCAACTGCCAGTGCAGGAGATGAAGGAGACGTGGGTTCAATCCCAGTCAAGAGGCTCGCCTGGAGTAGGAAATGGCAACTTACTCCAGTACTCTTGTCTGGAAAGTTCCATGGACAGGGGATCCTGGCAGGCTACAGTCCGTGGGATTGCTAAGAGTCAGACACGACTGAGCATCTGAGCACGAAGTATTCCATTGTAGATAGACCAATAGATAGATAGATGATAGATGAATAGACATATAGACAGATAGATAGAGATAGAAATCACATCAGCCAAAGATATGACCAATAGTGTGTTAGTATTCATAATATATAACAGCTAATATAACTCAATATAAGTTTTAAAGGAACAGGAATCACCTTAATGTCTCCCCAGCCATGGTTGCAGAGAAGGCAATGGCACCCCACTCCAGTACTCTTGCCTGGAAAATCCCATGGATGGAGGAGCCTGGTGGGCTGCTGTCCATGTGGTCGCTAAGAGTTGGACACGACTGAGCGACTTCACTCTCACTTTTCACTTCCATGCACTGGAGAAGGAAATGGCAACCCACTCCAGTGTTCTTGCCTGGAGAATCCCAGGGATGGGGGAGCCTGGTGGGCTGCCGTCTATGGGGTCACAGAGAGTCGGACATGACTGAAGCGACTTAGCAGCAGCAGCAGCAGCCATGGTTGAGAACCACTGGGTCAGACCACGAAGGTCTTTCAAGGGCTCATATTAGGGGTTAAATATGGCTCTATTCAATCTACCTTTAATGGAAAACTACTCTGTTGCATGACCTTGTGTCATGATATGTGAAGATGCACAGGGCAGGCTCCCGGCTGAGAGTGAACACCTGGAACAAGACGATGACCTCTCAGCATCTCCCAAACCCAAGACCCAGGGCACCGCGACACACAACTGTAGGGGGCGCCCTTCACACCACAGATGCTAGAGATGTCTCCAGAGGGTGCTACCAACATGGAATAGATGCTTAGGAAGCCCTGCAGCCATGCCACCTGGAGGTCCTGCGGGAATCTGAGTAGCTAATGGAGGCAGAATGCTGGTGCCCTCTTTGGACACACATGGATTCCCAATAAGCCACTCCCCACCCACAGTCCAGCTTTATCTCACTTTACTCATTCCAGGAACATGAGCTCACTAGATTGTGAGCTCCCAGCAGCATGTTCACCCTAGAGATGAACATACAATGTATGGTCCAAGCCAGGGAGCCCCTGAGGTTAAAACAAGGAGCTAATAAGAATGACATCAAGACTCCCCCGGTGGTCCAGTGTTAAAAATTCACCTCCCAAGAGTAGCCCCTGCTCACTGCAACTAGAGAAAGCCCGTGTGCAGCAAGGAAGACCCTGCACAGCCAAAGAAATTAATCAATCGGGTTTTTTAAAAAAAATAATTACATCAGATTCTGTTACATGTTTTTCTCCTTTTACCATTCACTTCCTATATTAGTTATCTACTGCTATGTGACCAGTTATCCCAAAACACAGAAACTTAAAACCAAAGGAAAAAAAATAAAATTACATCACAACTACTGGTAGAAGCCAGGACCACTGCAAGCAATAGGAAGTGTGCCCCCCTGCTCCACCCACCCACAACTACTATTCCTCCTATATCCCCCTCAGGGCTGGCACAGAACTTTGCACAGGAGAAATGCTGAGAATATTTAAATATTCTTTCCTTGATGGATTTACTTCCCTCTTAGCAGCTGAAAAAGTACACACTTCGTTTTGAGAAGTGAAAGTCTCTCAGTTGTGTCCAACTCTTTGCAGCCCCATGGACTATACAGTCCACGGAATTCTCCAGGCCAGAATGCTGGAATGGGTAGCTGTTCCCTTCTCCAAGGGATCTTCCCAACCCAGGAACTGAACCCAGGTCTCCCGCATTGCACGCAGATTCTTTACCAGCTGAGCCATCACAGAAGCCCTCATTTTGAGAGGGTCCTACTTTATATCATCAAGAAGCAGGAGCCAGCTCAAGCTTTCTGTGTTGAATTAATTTCCCTGGTGTGTGTTAGTCGTTCAGTCTTGTCCGACTCTTTGCAACCCCATGGACTGTAGTCCTCCAAGCTCCTCTGTCCATGGAATTCTCCAGGTATGAATATTGGAGTGGATTGCCATTCCCTTCTCCAGGGGATCTTCCCGACCCAAGGACTGAACCCAGGTCTCCTGCACTGCAAGCAGATTCTTTACCACCTGAGCAACCAGGAAAGCCCCATTTCCCTGGTAGAGCAAAACCAGATTGCAGATTCACTGACTTGAAAAAGTGGAAATGTTAGTCGTTCAGTCGTGTTTGACTTTTTGCGACCCCATAGACTGTAGACCACCAGGTTTCGCCCACTTGAGAACACACCCAAGTGGCATGCATACCACTTTTGCCCCTACCCTGCAGGGATGGTCAAGGGGAAAAATCATCACCCCTCCCTCTAACATGGAGCCTTGAGGAAGGATTAAGTACTGATGTTTAGGTTGAATTTGGGGGAGACAGAAAGGGGATTTCCACTTCCCTGATAGAACACAGTAGAACAATAGGAGAGCTTTGGCAGAGTCATCAAGGTTCGGCTCCATGAACTTTTGGACCAGTGCATGGCCCTGAATCCAATCAGCCGACCAACACAGTGAAGCTGGTGAAATCGGGACTTACTGCTTCTCTGTAATTCTCAATCAGTATCAGTTCAGTCGCTCAATCGTGTCTGACTCTTAGCGACCCCATGAACTGCAGCACGCCAGGCCTCCCTGTCCATCACCAACTCCCGGAGTCCACCCAAACCCATGTCCATTGAGTCAGTGATGCCATCCAACCATCTCATCCTCTGTCAATCCCCTCCTCCTCCAAAAGTGTATTGTAATTAATTCTCAACACACTTTTGCTAGTTACCAGGTCCCCAAGCTGCTCCTCTCAGTAGGAACTTCCTCCACTGGCAGGGATTTTCCTCTGCTCACCTGCATATCAAAAGGCTCCTGTCCTGTGTTATCTGCCCTTTACCATGGACCCTCCCCCTCCAAAAATATAAAAGCCTGCTCAGAGGTTGCTTCCTCCTCATGATAAAACAGCTATTCCTTTTCAACCGGAGTCTTCTTTTTTCTTTTTTCGGTTGTTGTTCTTCACATTTTTATTTTTCTATAGCAGTGTGTACATGTCCATCCCCAACTCCCTATCACTTCCCCCAGTTTCCCCCTTCATCCCTCACCCCCGTAACCATAAGTTCATTCCCTAATTGACAAGAGCCTTCTTGACCTGAAGGCATGTCTCCTAGGAGGAGAATTTCTACTTCAGGCCAAGGCATAACTGAACATCTCTGAGCTCTTTAAAATCACATCCTATGTAAGTGGACACTTCTCGCCTGACCCACAAAAACAGAGAGGACCAAGGCCAAACCCATCAGTAGCTGGAAAGTGGTGCTCTGAGGCGATGGGCCGTGTTCTCTGGTTTTGTTTGTGACTCACTCACAGCCCAAGCTCTTGAAAACAGACCTGCTGCCATCCCTGTGGCTCACGCCTGTGTGACTGGACCTGACACAGAGCCCATCTGAAATGACAGACACTCGTACAGAGCAACGTAAGAGGACCGGCCCCAGTAGGGAATCCGGAGGGTTTCTTGGAGGTCAAGGGATGGGAGCACAGGCCTGTGGGCAGGTATCATGTTCCCTGGCAAGTCTAGAAGAGAAGGGGGGAGAAGCAAGCAGCCCAAATGCCCGAACGACTCTGAAAGCTGGAGGGTTGAAAGGCAAGGAAGAGAGCTCGCTTGTCTTTTTTCCTTGGCTCTCTTCACAGCTGTTTTTATTTTGCCAAATGTACTGGAATTAAAATACTGATTAGAATTAGAGTCTCAGTTTGAGGCTTCAAACAGGACTCTCTCTCTCTAATTAGGGGACTGAGTCTCATCAGCTACTCAGCATGGCACACATGGTTCCCACTTGTGGGGACTGCTGCGTCCCTCACCCACTGCAAATGCATCCAGGGACTCGGCTTCTCCGCCCAAAGTTGATACTTCCAGAACCAGGCAAAAACTCTCTCCTGCACCCCCCACCCCGAGAGCCCCAATCCCCTGAGCCACTGAAACTCACCGCATCTGCCCGGGAAAAGACACCCTCAGCCCATCGTTCAGCACCTCCTCATCCCTGCTTCAGTGGGGGCCTCCCTGGACACTGCTCTTCCCTCAGACCATTTAGGGAGAAGGAATACTTGCTGAGTATCTGGACATCCCAGGTATTCTGCTCGGCACCTGACCCCACCATCACATTTCCTCTCTCTGATCCAAACGCAAAGACAGAAGGATCTCCCTGATCACATAAATGTCCTTGTCAGAGTGAAAATCTGAACCACTCTTGACAGCTCCAAAGCCCAGGCTCATCCCTCCACTCAAAACATAATTGTCATAACAAGTGGTGCTGGGAAAACTGGTCAACCACTTGTAAAAGAATGAAACTAGATCACTTTCTAACACCGCACACAAAAATAAACTCAAAATGGATTAAAGATCTAAATGTAAGATCAGAAACTATAAAACTCCTAGAGGAGAACATAGGCAAAACACTCTCAGACATAAATCACAGCAGGATCCTCTATGATCCACCTCCCAGAATTCTGGAAATAAAAGCAAAAATAAACAAATGGGATCTAATTAAAATTAAAAGCTTCTGCACAAAGGAAAATATAAGCAAGGTGAAAAGACAGCCTTCGGAATGGGAGAAAATAATAGCAAATGAAGCAACTGACAAACAACTAATTTCAAAAATATACAAGCAACTTCTGCAGCTCAACTCCAGAAAAATAAACGACCCAATCAAAAAATGGGCCAAAGAACTAAATAGACATTTCTCCAAAGAAGACATACGGATGGCTAACAAACACATGAAAAGATGCTCAACATCACTCATTATTAGAGAAATGCAAATCAAAACCACAATGAGGTACCACTTCACACCAGTCAGAATGGCTGCGATCCAAAAATCTGCAAGCAATAAATGCTGGCGAGGGTGTGGAGAAAAGGGAACCCTCCTACACTGTTGGTGGGAATGCAAACTAGTACAGCCACTATGGAAAACAGTATGGAGATTCCTTAAAAATTGCAAATAGAACTACCTTATGACCCAGCAATCCCACTGCTGGGCATACACACCGAGGAAACCAGAATTGAAAGAGACACATGTACCCCAATGTTCATCGCAGCACTGTTTATAATAGCCAGGACATGGAAACAACCTAGATGTCCATCAGCAGATGAATGGATAAGAAAGCTGTGGTACATATACACAATGGAGTATTACTCAGCCGTTAAAAAGAATTCATTTGAATCAGTTCTGATGAGATGGATGAAACTGGAGCCGATTATACAGAGTGAAGTCAGCCAGAAAGAAAAACACCAATACAGTATACTAACACATATATATGGAATTTAGGAAGATGGCAATGACGACCCTGTATGCAAGACAGGGAAAGAGACACAGATGTGTATAACGGACTTTTGGACTCAGAGGGAGAGGGAGAGGGTGGGATGATTTGGGAGAATGACATTCTAACATGTATACTATCATGTGAATTGAATCGCCAGTCTATGTCTGACGCAGGATGCAGCATGCTTGGGGCTGGTGCATGGGATGACCCAGAAAGATGTTATGGGGAGGGAGGTGGGAGGGAGGTTCATGTTTGGGAATGCATGTAAGATTTAAAGATTTTAAAATTTAAAAAAAAAAAAACTAAAAAAAAAAAAAAAAAAAAAGAGCAGGCCGTGGAACAGACTTGGCCTGTGGGCTGTAACTTCCTATTTAAAGAGAAAAAAAAAAAAAAACATAATTGTCAGCCTTTCTAAACCTTTGGTGTCTAGCTCTCTGATAGCTTAAGAGCCAGAAAGTGCTGAATTCTTCACAGTTTCTGACAGTTTCAATGCCTGCCGCTTTCTTCCTAGCTTAGTCCGAGACAGCTGACTTTTGGTTCTGGATATCCAGATGGTGTCTCTCTCCCCACCTCCACCCCATCCCTGGTCTCTTTATCTGTTGCTGCCAGACCCTCCCCTCTCCCCACAAATCCCAGCCCAGCACCATATGACGGAGAAGTCAGTGAGCTCTGGTCCAGAGGGAGACGCATGGAGACCAAGCCTGGCCCTTAGCCCTTGCTGTCATGTTGAACAGATCAAACCTACCATGGATTTGGAGATGTTTCCATCTCCCAAAGGCCTTCCCTCTGTAAACATGTGTCTTATCTCTGGTTTACACGCCCTTTGCGCCCTCGGAGTTGTTGCAAACAGTTTGTGAATCCATATGTCAGGTAATGTTGGTATGTCACATAAATGGACATAAATAGAGAATATAACATACAATTTCTCAAATGTCTATAGATTAATAAGGGAGAAATTCATTTAAAAGTACTTTGTACTTTTCAAGCATAGCTACTGTCATATAGGTATCTATGAAATGTTTTGAGCTTAAAAGAAGCCTTCCTACTTAAAAAAGGTTATGTGTGCGTGTTAATCGCTCAGTCGTATCCGACTCTTTGCAACCCCACGGGCTGTAGCCCACCAGGCTCCTCTGTCCATGAAATTTTCCAGGCAAGAAACTGGAGTGAGTTGCCATTCCCTTCTCCAGGGGATATTCCCAACCCAGGGATTGAACCCACATCTCCTGCATTGCAGGCAGATTCTTTACCATTTGAGCCACCAGAGAAACCTATTAAAAAAAAAAAAAGTTTAGGTTTTGTGGATTATAATACTACAAAAGCTCCATCCCAACCTCAGCATCCTCAGTTTCTAGATCTTCAGCTCATTCAACAGAGGTTTGCTGGATGCCTACCACATGCCAGATTCTTTACTAGGTGCTGCAGCGGTATCCATGAATATGGTAGACAAAAACCTCTGCCTTCCTGGAGCATATATTCTGGTAGGAGGAGAGAAAAAATAATAAACAGGCAAAGGGTATTATATGTTGCTGCTGCTAAGTTGCTTCAGTCGTGTTCAATTCTATGCGACCCCATAGACAGCAGCCCATCAGGCTCCCCTGTCCCTGGGATTCTCCAAGCAAGAACATTGGAGTGGGTTGCCATTTCCTTCTCCAATGCATGAAAGTGAAAAGTGAAAGTGAAGTCGCTTAGTCGTGTCCAACTCTTCGTGACCCCATGGACTGCAGCCTACCAGGCTCCTCCATCCATGGGATTTTCCAGGCAAGAGTACTGGAGTGGGGTGCCATTGCCTTCTCCCGTATTATATGTTAAGTGCATAAAAATAATAATAGGGCAGGATAAGGGGAATTGGAAGTTTCCAGCGACTGGACTCAGCTTTGAACATGGTGGTCAGGTGGACCTCATTGTGATGTGGCTTTGAGCACGGGATTGATTGATTACGGGCTTTCCAGAAACATTGCCAAGCCAAAGATTTCACTTTGGGTGGGCATTTTCAGATTTTGAAAGGGTGATGAGGAGACGTTAAGGGGCCTGGGAGGGGGCACTTTTTAGAACCCAACAAGGATTCTTCACAGACCACTGCATAGGCACAGACTGTCCTCAGTTCAGGTCAGCATGGAAACGTGAAGGAACTGAATGACTTTGGTCCTTTCGTTACCTAAAAAGAAATGAGGGTTCCTTCCTAAATGTCCTCATGGGGGAGAGTATGGGCCTCAACCTTGTCCCTGGTGGTATCTTTAGGCCAAGAGGCCAGCCGCTTCACCATGAGGCCAGCTACACCCAGGCAGGCTGGCCCCGGGCACACTCTTGTTCCAGAGCCACCTCCCTGCCCCGGCTGCACTCTCAGCATCCTCAGTCTGTCCCTGTTGCCTTGACCTTACCCAGCCTGGCACCTCTCTCTAGGTTCCTACGACTCCAACAGCGGGGCCACATCCTTTTTTCTTCCTGACTGGTCAAGCACAGATGCAAATGCTCCAACTCCAAAAAGCCTAAGTGTCTTTACAGGCCCCAGGCTTTGTGAACCAGGAGTTTTCTGCACCTATTTCCCACTCCCAGGTCACCACCTTGTAGATTACAAGCCACGCTTTCTCTTTGGAAGGTTTTCTTTCAACAAGAAACAAAGTCGAAAGATAGATCCTTGAAAGGAGAACAGGGATGCTGGCTGCTCATGTGACCCCCCCTCCCACATGCTCCCCATGGCAGAAGTGACTCAAACTGAGCCTCAGCGATTTTCCAGTTACTTCCCTGGACCAGTCAAACTTCAGAACTACCAATGCTCTTGGAGAAGGAAATGGCAATCCACTCCAGTATTCTTGCCTGGAGAATTCTATGGATGGAGGAGCCTGGTGGGCTCTAGTCCATGGGGTAGCAAAGAGTCGGACGCAACTGTATGGCTAACACACACACACACACACACACACACACACACACCAATGCTCTGCCCACAAACACCAGGGGCCTTGCCTTGTGCCCTTTGTGTTGGATAATTTGCCAAAAGCTCTACTCGCGGTCCCTGCCTCCGGGGATCAGGTGGGCTGTCTGGGCCCAGGGGCACTGCTCAATGGCCTGGAATGGAACCCACAAAGGGAGAGCTCTCAGATATCTCTCTCTGGGGAAGGGAGACAAGGCTTGGAGCACATGAGGGATCCGGAGCTGGAAAAAGTCCTGGAAACAGCGTCCCTTCATAGCCTGGGTTCCAGTCCCCTCTCTAGCGCATTTCAATCCTGGTCTTGAATTTTTCAACATTTTTTTTCCTTATTATAACAGCAGTTGTCTGCTGATCATAAAAATTCAGGACAGTGATCACATTTAAAGGGAGGTTCTGGGATGCTGGTAAATGTTCCATTTCTTGACCTGGTGGTAGCAGAAAGGAAGCTGACTTCATATTCATTCAGTAAACAGTGTATATACATTTTAAACCTTTTTTATAAAGGTTAATTTTTAAATTTTATTTACATATTTCTGACTGTGCTGGGTCTTCGCTGCTGCGCACGGGCTTTCTCTAGTTGTGGTGATGGGGGCTGCTCTTCATTGCGGTGCACAGGCTTCTCGTTGCAGTGGCTTCCCTTGTTGCAAAACACAGGCTCTAGGTTTGTGCTTCAGTAGCTGAAGCTCATGGGCTTACCTGCCCTGCTGCATGTAGGATCTTCCTGGACCAGGGATTGAGCCTGCACCTCACGCATTGCTAGGTGAAATCGTAACCGCTGGACCACCAGGGAAGTCCAATGCACTTTTCCATATGTACGTTAATTACTGCATATAAGAAAAGATGTTGACATGAAGACACCACCCCAGTCCTGGAAGGGCTGTGGTGAACTTAAGGCCTCACAGGCGTGTGCTCCTGACCAGATGTCCTTTCCTCTTTCCCCCACCTCCATCCCCTCTCCTGCCCCCTCCTCCCTCTCCTCTTCCCCCTCATCACCCATCCTCTGCTGTTGCCACCCTTCCAGTTTCTCTTCCTCCCCACCTTCCTGCAGATATCACCGGTAACCCACAACCCCCATGCCTGCCCTTTCTTTCTATCTTTGTCCGACATTGCTGACTTTCAGTTCTGGGTACCCAGATGGTGTCTCCCCACTTCCATCACCCTCTCTCTTGCATTTTTTTCTATCTGTTGCTAACAGACCCTCCTCTCTCCCCACAAAACCCCAACCCAACACCACATGAGGGAGAAGCCAGTGAGCTTTGGCCCAGAGAGAGATGAACAGAGATCTAGCCAGGCCCTTAGCCATTGCTGTCATGATGAACCGATCAGACCTACTTGTGGATTTGAAAAATGTTTTCCTCTCCTAAAGGCCTTCCCTCTGTAAATAGGACTAGAACTGAGAGAGGCAAAAGGATGACTCAGACAAAGGAAACTCACAGCACAGTCTTGGAGAGGAAGACTCAGTATCAAAATGCAATGTCAATCTCTCAATTACTGTTTTAATTTAATGCATTCCCCCCAAAAATGCTGACAATTTGAATCAATTATATGATTCTAAATTTCATGTGAAGAAACAAACAAGTAGGAATAACATCAACATAGCTGAAAAGAAGAGAAACGAGAAGGTTCTACTCTACCAGATGTTAAAACATATTCAGTGTTTCAAATGACTGAGGTACTGGCACATAAATAGATAAACCAATAGAACAGAATAGAAAGGTCACAAATGGGTCCAAATAACATAGAATTTGTTATGATAAAGGTGGTATTTCAAATCATTGGTGAAGAAGCTAGATTATTCAATAAATGGCATTGGAATATTTTGCTAGTAAATTGGATAAAAGTAAACTTGGACTCCCTCAATTAGAAAATTTCAAAATTGATCCAAAACTTAAAAGATAATAAATCTATAAAACTGTGAGGAAAAGACGTGGGAGAATTCTTTAAAAACCTGGGAGTTAGAGAAGGCCTTTCTAACTTTATTAGAATATCCATATTATAAAAAGAAAGTGTGATTTGATTATATAAAAATCAAAGCTTCTGCGTGGCAAAAAGACAAAAACAGATTCTAAGCAAGAAGAATATTTTTAAGTCAAACTAGGATGAAACTGAACTTCTGTGGTGGCTCAGTGGTAAAGAATCCTCCTGCCGATGCAGAAGATGTGGGTTCGATCCCTGGGCAGTATTGACAAAGAGCTAATCTCTAATAAGTAAAGAGCTCCTTCAAATTATTAAGAAAAAGACAAGTAACATAGTATAAAAATAAGTAAAGGATAGAAACAGGAAAAAATTTCTTTAGAGAACTACAAATCTCTCTTAAGCATTTGAAAATACATTAAAACCTCACTCATAATAAAAGAAATGTATTATAATCAACACCATTTCACTTTTGTCCTATCAGAATGACCAAAGTCTGAAAGTTTGAACACCTGTTCTGTTGGTAGAATTCTCACATACAGCTGATGGGAATAAAAATTGTCACAATAAACCCCTAGAGAAGGCAATTTAGTATCTGTCAAAATACAAAATGCATATATCCTTTGACGTGGCAATTCCACTTTTAGGGACTTACCCTCCAAGTGTACTTTAATACCTGCAAGATGACATATGTGGAAGATGCTCACTGCCTGAAGGTTTGTAATAGCAAAAGATTGAAACAAACTAAACGTGAGTCAGTAGGGAACTAGTTAAACAAACTGTGGCCCTCTTACAACATATACATCTGTCGAAAAGAGAGGCAGCGCTCTTTATGCTCTTTGTTATTGAATGGGAAATACTTCCAAGATGTAAGAAGTGAAAAAAAGCAAGATGTGGCGTAGTGTCACAGTATTCACAAGAAGAGCAAGGATAAAAATAATATGGATTTCAATTATCCCACAAGTTTCCAAAGTAAAATCTAAGTGGGAATAATGAACTAGCCGCAGTGGTGACCTGTCAGATCGAAGGGTGGGGTCATGGGCGGAAGATGTCTTCTTATTCTCTACCTTTAAATCTTTCTTAATGTTTGGACCCTATTCTGTCGTTTTATCACTCAGTCACGTGCAGCTCTTTGTGACCCCATGGACTGGAGCCCAGCAGGCTTCTCTGTCCATGGGATTCCCCAGGCAAGAATCCTGGAGTGGGTTGCCATTTCCTTCTCCAGGGGATCTTCCCCACCCAGGGGTTGAGCCAGCGTCTTCCCGTATCTCCTGCATTGCACAGGCAGATTCTTTACCATGAGCCATCAGTTTGAACCTTATATATGTAATCTATTTTAACAATAAATTTAAAACAGTACAGAAAGAGAAAAACAGAACCGGCACTTACGTGGCTTCCCTATGAAGGATGTGGCTGCAAACAGGCACACCCCAAAGAGGGCCCAAAGCAGGGTGAGCAATGATGGCCTGGTTAGAACGGGGAGCACCATCAGGGCAGTGCATTCCTTGCACACTGCGTTCCGCCACGTTTTGTTTTGTGCAAAGTCTCAGTGGTTTTGTTGCCACTCATCTTCCTATTCGGAGAACCAGGCATATGAGTTCCCAGAGACTCACTTTTATGGTCCTACCTCCCTGGTACTGGGGGGTCTTTCCCAAGGCTCACCCTTGCCTTCCAAGGGTCCCAAGTTGGCCATGAGGCTAAAGCTATGGAAGAAGAAGCCAAAATTCTTCTTGAAACTCCCCTTCTTTCCTTTCTTCTACCTCACCATCAACCTGGCCCCCTACCTAGATCTCTAAGAAGTGGGTAACTTCTTCATATCAGTCTTATCACCCCTGGCACATGCTCACTTAACTTTCAACAGTCCCGTCTGCTTATTTTCTATTACCTTGGGCAAGTCTCTCTTACAGTTTGCTTATCTGTAAAATGAGAAGAATGGAAACTAAACTTCCTAGGGTTTTTCTGAAAAGCAAGTGATACTATGTAACTGAAAGGACTATTTTGATGTAAATGATTATATTCATCAAGGCAATAAATGCTAGCAGCCACACAGTAAACCTCCAAGTCTCAATGACTTAGCACAAAAAAAGGCTTATTTCTCCCTCAGGAACATTTCAGTCCAGTTAGCCAGCCTTTGTCCATCTCACAGTTAGCCCACCTGGACTATGTGCTCTCCAGAATTGCGATAGCCTTTGGAAAAACCATCTCATCTCTGCCCTATTTGCCAACTCTCAGGATGTCAACTCATCAGCTGCTTTTCCTCCACCCACCTCCCACACAGGAGCCAGGCAGCCTTGCTAGGGCGAGCAGGGAGCGGGCAGCAGTCAAAATTCCCAGCTTAGCATGGGGCCAGGTGAGCCCCTTAGCTTGTTCCATCTGGGAAAAGGCATCACCAGAGAGGAAAGCCACATGGCCAGACAAGTGGCACCAGGATCCAGGTCCGCAGGGACAACGTCATGGAGACCAGAGTGAGATGGAGCCACTGGGTCTCTTTGACCTTTGGCCCTGACTTCCCCCGCTACCACTGAGCCCAGCTCCCAGGGTAACTGCACCAGGTGCCCAGCTATTAGAGACACCTCAACACTTGGTGTGTTGGAGAAGGCAATGGCACCCCACTCCAGTACTCTTGCCTGGAAAATCCCATGGATGGAGGAGTAGGCTGCAGTCCATAGGGTCTCTGGGAGTCGGATATGACTGAGCGACTTCACTTCACTTTTCACTTTCATGCACTGGAGAAGGAAATGGCAACCCACTCCAGTGTTCTTGCCTGGAGAATCCCAGGGACGGGGGAGCCTGGTGGGCTGCTGTCTATGGGGTCCCACAGAGTCGAACACGACTGAAGTGACTTATCAGCAACACTTGGTGTGTACGTAGGACCGTGGGGTCTACAAGGGGCTGGCACAAAACTTACTCTCTCTTCCACAAAACTCCCGTTGTAGGTGACCTCCTGCAGCCTTTAGTGAGAACCCAGCCAGAGGAGCCAGGAGAGGTTTAGGGGCCTGGGAGGCTTTCTTTGGGGTGTCCTTGCCTTTCTCTGGGAAGGTCACGTTCCCATTTAGAGGCCAACGTGGCAGTAAGGGTGAAAACAGGAGATCAGCGCATCAGGGGGACGAAGCCAAGAAAACCAAAGCCAGCTCTCGCCGCCCAGCTCCAGCGCTCACACCCTCTCCTTCCCAGAAGAGCCCAGGGGAGGAGGAAAGGGAAGGGCAGAGAAAGGCATCCTCCCGGACCCCCTGCAGCTGCCGGCGGCCCCAGGATGACCAGCTGTGAGGGCTGCTTCCTCTCCTGTGGGCATGTCCTCCCCACACTCCCAGGAGGGCGGTCCCCTCAGTCAGCCGCGCAGGAGAGGGGCCCCTCCACATCCCAGGTGACTTTCTCCAACCTCCTGAGGCCTGAACCACCGGGCCCTCCCCTAAAGGCCTCATGGAGGGCTCCAGTCTCATCCCACGTGAGCGTGGAAGGGTGGCTTTGCCCTCATGGGACCCCCGTGGCTCACCCTCCCTTCCCCAGGGCACCACAGATCCACACCTGCTCTTGTGGCAGATGGCAGGGAGGAGATCAAGCCAGAAACCCACACAAGCCAGGGTGAGACCTCGCTGCTCCAGAGGGCAGTGTGTGCCCAGCCAGTCACCCACACACACACACACACACACACACACACACACACACACACACTCACACTCACACAGTCAGAACAAGCATCATCCCCCCAAGGCCTGGTCCTCCCTTTTGTCAGAGCCCTGCCTCCGTGGCCAAATCGTCTCTCCTTTCTAGGACACCCCCCACCAGCACCACCGGCCAAGGACAGTTTCCAAATTCCTGGTTTCTTTATCAGAAGTGACTTTCTGGCAGGCATCACAAACAGGCAGAATCGCGTGGCGGTCAGTGCTCCATAACAACCTAGAGGGGGTGGAATGGGATGGGAGGTGGAAGGGAGGTTCACGAGGGAGGGGACATATGTGTACCCATGGCTGATTCATGTTGTTGTATGGCAGAAACCAACACAATATTGAAAAGCAATTATCCTCCAATTGAAAATAATTTTTAAAAAAAGAATTGCGTGGTACTGAGTAGCAGGCAGAGCCTGGGTCACCTGCTGGGTTTCATATGCCAGCGCTGCCTCTGACAGGCCATAGGACTCTGACACTTACAGACCTTTCTCAGCCCGCTTCCTCGTCTGTAAAACCAGGACACTGCTATTACTTATCCCACAGGGTGACCACCCTTTGAGGATTGGATGGTGTAACACACATAAACCTCTGCAAGGGTTTGAAAGATGTGCCTACGTGCTAATCCGCAGAATCTGTGAACGTGGATTTGTATAGAAAGTGGGCCTTTGCAGATGAAATTAAGTTAAGGATCTCGAGACCATCCTGCATTATCAGAGTGGACTCTGAAGACAATGACAAGCATCCTTAAGAGACGTACAGAGAAGGGGCCATGGGAAGACAGAGACAGAGGCTGGAGAGATACAGTCATGAGGCAAAGAGTGCCTGGAGCTGCCAGAAGCTGGAGGAAGCCAGGAAGGACTCTCCCATTAGAGCTTTCGGGGAGGGAGGAGAGTGCCCAACCAACACGAGTTCTGACTTCCTGTATCCAGAACTGTGAGAGAATAAATTTCTGTTATTTCCAGCCACTCAGTCTGTGAAATGTGAGCATTTGTAGAAAACACCATAGATCACCAGTTTCCATGAAGATAGGTGACATCCCGGTTAGCTGACGTCACCGGCACTGGGGTGTCTGGACCAAATAAGACAAAAGATTCGAAAGGGCTTTGTAGAATGGGGAGAACTCGGTGACTGAAAGCTACAATTTCAATTGCTAATTAACTCTTCTAGTTAACAGAAATATCAAGCCTGGGTTTCTACTTTTTAGAAGAATTAGTATCCATAACATTAAATCCATTTCGAGGGTGGGAAAAAAAGTCATGAAATCCAGATTTGAAAATGACGCTCTGTGGGGTGGGTCCATGAGTAAGTGCTTAGGCCTCAGTTCCTATTAGTGAAATGGAATATACATGTGGTTCTCTTACAGACATTTTTTTAAATATTTATTTGTTTATCTATTTTGCTGCACCAGGTCTTAGTTGTGGCCTGCGAACTCTTAGTTGCAGCACGTGGATTCTAGTCCCCTGCCCAGGGATCGAACCCAGGCCCCCTGCTTTGGAAGAGCAGAGTCTTAACCACTGGACCACCAAGCAAGTCCTGGGCCTCAGTGTTCCTATCAACAAAATGGGATTTGCAGCTGTTTCTCTTACAGGCATTTTTAATGCTCTTAGGATCATTTTTTCATGAGTGGTGGTGCTGTGACTGCACTCCGAGTAATCCCAGGAGAATAAGAGACGGAAACCTGAGCCATCATTCCACATCAGGTACTTACCAGCACTGGGACTCAGTCTCTGTTTCCTCATCTGTAAAATGGGAATTTAATCTCTCCTATTCACCTCCCAGAGCACTAGGTGGTTGGGAAGAAATGAGCCTGAATCTGTAACAAAGACTCATTTTTTAAAAAGGCAAAGGGCATCCATTGTAATGACATCACTTTTTCTATCTCTGCTCCCGTAAGAGTTTCTAAGTGTCCAAGGATGAACTTGTTTCTTGCAAAAGCTTTGAGATTCGGGTGTCCCCGCCCCCAAGGAGAGTGGGAACTGGCTTGCAGAGCTGGAGGAGGGCACGAGGTGGAGCAGTAAGGTCTGCATGTGGCTTTGATTTCAAGCATGTGAGAGAAGATGATCCTCGCAAAGGCAGTGGCCTCACCAAAGGCTTAGGGGGCAGGATGCTGGGACTTGAGATGGAATTCAGCATTCTTGAAGTTCTGAAGCCTGACACTTTTTATGTTTTAAATCCTCTCCCTTATTTCCTGTTACTCTATTCTTCCTGACTGTAATCTTACCTATTAACTTGGGAGCAATGAGATTTAAAGGGAACATGGGGGTTCAAATAGGTTCAAGGTGCTCAGTTTTAAATAGACCACTCAATTCTCTTTTAAAAAATTTTTATTTTGCAGCTCAGAAAAAAAATCTGGTTTTTCTCCTTTCAGCACTTTTTGATCAAAGTCAGACTGATAGAGTTTTTTTAAAGTAATCTTTTCAAAGACAGACTGAAAATACAGTTTAACTTTATTTTTCCAAAGCTGAGGTACAAACTAGTTTCTGTTTCCTGTGTCTAATGGTTACAGCCATCATTTAACATTGCTTTGCAGACAATAATTGTACCCAACATTTGACATGGACTTTCACCTTCATTACCTCTATTATTTTTCACCGCATCCTTCCCGTTTTACAGATAAGGAAACTAAGGCTCTGAGCCCAGGGTCTCACAGCCAGTAGAGTCACATGTCAAACTCTAACTTGATGTTCAGAAGTAGTTCTCAGCTGTTCACCGTTCTAAGGTGTGCCCTGGGGATCGTATTTCTAAGACTGGGCGGCAGCCAAACAGAGCTGGCTTGAGGAGACAAGAGGCTGAGTTCCCATGACAGAGGTAAGTTCCCAGGGCTGGAAAGATTGTGAAGGTAAAGGTGCAAGGCAAAGGAAGTCAGCTGGGACTTCCCCGGTGGTCCAGTGGTTGACTCCAAGCTCCCAGTGCAGGGGACCCAGGTTCAATTCCTGGTCAGGAACACTGAAACTCTCACGCTGCAGCTAGGAGTTCACATGCCACAACCAAACACCCCATGTGCTGCAACAAAGATCGAATATCCCGTGTGCCACTACTAAGACCCAACACAGCCAGATAAATATTTGAAGAAAAAAGAAGTCAGTTGAGGCCAGTGGAGCAGAGTACTGTACCCTCCAAGGGCTGATGGAGAAAGGATGGGTGTGCCCTGGTCCAGTGGTCCCATCTGGATCCCATGAGGTCACATGTGTAAGTTCAGGCTAGGGACAATTGGGGAGCATGAACAAATGGGCCTGTATCAACAAGGCATTTATTGAGCACTTACTGTATCAAGCACTGACCCAAGTGCCATGGGAATACAAATGGCACATAAGACGGGTTTTCTGTCCTCGCGGGACTTGCTCAAGGGACTTGCAGTCAAGTTAGGGAGTCAAAACTAAAACGTGCAATGGCAGAAGAAATGATGTCTGTATTCCACTTCATAGCATAAAGTAGAAGTTGCAGAGGAGTCTAGAGCAAAGGAACACCTCTGGGGACCAGAGACCATTAAGAGACATGGAGGATAGAATGAAGAGGGCTGGGACTTTCCTAGCGGTCCCTGTATTGGCAGACTCCATGCTTCTAATACACGGGGACGTGGTTCCATCCCTCTTCAGGGAACTAGGATCCCACATGCCTCACAGTGCAACAACAGCAAAAGAATAAAGAGGACTAACATTTCTAATCAGAGTTCCAGAAGGAAAGAAAAAACAAGATGAAGAAACTGTCTAAGAGATATAGGACCTTAATGGAATAGGAGGGCCCTTTCCTATTTAGTTTCTCTGAAGGAAGTTCTTCTCTGTATTTGGGGTGCAGGTAGGCACTGTGGTACATTCAGCTGGTAAATTCTTCTGAATGTTACATCCCCCCAGTGCAACCAAGGATGAGGTGACAGGGAGAGGGCCATGCCAGAGGAGGCTGAGTTTATCATACATCTTTTTTTGTTTGTTTTATTGTTTATGTTATTACGGTAAGCCTACCCTGCAAATTGATCTATAATTCTAACGCTCTTCTCATTTATTTTCAAGTCTTTATTGAATTTGTTACAATATGGTTTCTGCTTTATGTTTTGATTTTTTGGCCACAGGGCATGTAAGATCTTAGTTCCCTGCATTCGGAAGCAAAGTCTTAACCACTGGACCACAAGAGAAATTCCCTACCATACATCTTCAAGGCTACACTTAGTTATGTCTACACCTGACTTTTGCCTGTGTTTCTAGCTCTACAACCACCCACTCCCGCCCATTCCAAGTCTTCAATGTAATAAAACCCTCAGGTAGCTAGAAATCAAGATGATAGACATCTCCACTCTCGAGAGAAATGGTCTGCATTTCCTTTAAAAGCTCTGCTTCCAGAATAAACCCTGGGGTCAGTGCACCTTCAGCCCAAATTCAATAACTCCTTTAAGTGATTATTTATGTTCACAATTCTATCTCTGAGTAACTTAGTCAGTCAATGAAGACTCAGCTGTATTCACGATCAGAGGCTATACCCTTTGTAAGGTGTGCAAGGCGACTGCAGACCTCAGGCCTCAGTAAACCGGGTCCCAGCTCTGCCAGCATAGGGATGGGGAGTGTCCACCCTTCGCGGGCATCGTCCTCCACAGCACCCACAAAGGGCAGTTTGCACGGACTACACGATCTAGGTATCCTTTATATTTTTGTCTTCTTTTAAGGAGAGACATTGTGTCTTGCGGAATGAACAAGTGCAGAATCTATTGAACCAGACATTTTTGGCTCTGTGCTTAGAACAGTTTTAAGAGCTTCTTTATGCTATGTAAAAGATAAATTAAGCACAGCTTTATTTCCCTTCTGGAGCTGTCACCCCGCAATGAGCTGCCTTGAATGTGTGAGGCTGATGGACATTTGCCCGGCAGAGCGCAACCAGGTTTCAGCCAATCAGGATTCAGTAGAGCTCCGCCCTCTCTCTCTCTACTTCACACCCCCAGAGTCACTCATTAGTCAGCTGCGAAAGCAAACCCAGGGCAAAGTTAAAGCAACTGCAGATGTAGCCCCTTGGAAGCCCCAAGGATCCACAGAAAAAGTGAACTCCTTGTGTCTAGAGACTAACGATTATCATAAAGTTTCACCGTTTACGAAAATGTCAAGAAGGAGTTGATGATGACAAAGCACACATTGTTGGACTAGGTTATATGAAAAATAGACAAGAGATGAATTTCAGAAAGAGACAGTGGCTTTCTACCTGATTTCTGCCTAAGACCTTGCTGCTTCCGAAGCTGCCTCTCTATAGAAGCCCTCTTACGAGACAGGCACAGGGCTGATAAATTCTGTTGGGATTTTCGGTCCTAAGACTGAAAAAAAAAAAAAAGTGTTTTTGCTATTCAGAAGCTTCAGTCAAACAAAGCCCTTTCCTTAATGCTTAAGTAGAAGGAGTTTGGACCAACTCAAGTCTACTCCCCAGAGCCCTGTGTCTGAAATGCTATGAGATATAGGATCTGGGCCATTTCCCCCTTAGTGCTGGGGGAAGAGACAAGGGATAAAAAAGAAAAGACCCTCTGAAACTTTTCTAAAGGGTCTCAATGATCCTATTGATTGGGTTAATTCCTTTTCATTCCCTGGTGGACTCAAGCTGGGAGCATGGTTAGAGAGCTTGGAATGCTGAAGAAGGGGGTCTCAAGATGCCCTCATTGGAGAATTTCATTAGAAGACCACTCAATTCTCACCGACAAATGTGTATATGGATGGGTATACATATCAAGTAGTTGGTCCACAAATCTCCTGGGTAGATGACGAACCTTCAGGTAAGGGGAGGAGAGATGACAGGTAGAGAACTTATCTACTGGAAAAATGAGTAAAAGCTACATAACATTTCTCAAGGAAACTTGGATGGAGCCTTGTCCTCAACCAGCAAACATTTGTGTCTGAACCCAGAAACCTGGTTTGGGTATCCCAGGGTGATCTTTTTGGATCCATCCTTATGCCTTTTTAAAAAATGTGTTTGTCTGGGGGCTGTGCTGGGTCTTCGCTGCTGCACACAGGCTTTCTCTTGCTGCAGTGAGCAGGGGCTTTCTCTAGTTGCAGTGAGTGGGCGCCTCTTGTTGCGGAGCTCTACCTGCGGGGACTTCGGTAGTTGTGGTACATGGACCTAGTTGCTCCGTATTATGTGGATCTTCCCAGACCAGGGATCGAATCCATGTCCCCCGCATTGGCAGGCAGATTCTTAACTATGGGACCACCAGGAAAACCTGTCCCTATGCTTTCTGGCATACTCACCAGTGGCATGGGTGAGTATACTCATACTTCCTGAGAATACATATGAGTACACTCATATTTTCACTCCCATACTTTCTGGCAGTGGTGATGTGAAACAAGCATCATCATAATTGTACAACTAACACATTTGGTTCTTTTGCCGTCACTTCATCTTAAAAAAGCACAGATTCTTAGGCAGCTAACAAATGATTTATTTGCTTTCTTCTTAAGTAATCAAACAAATCCGTCTAAAACTCACGAAATACCTTAGAGATCACTGAATGCGGTCCCTTCTCATTTTAAAGCAAGGGGAAACTCTATCCCAGAGAAGGGAAATAGTTAGCCCTGAGTCACACTGCTGGCAGAAGGAAGCCTCGAGCCCGGGGTCTCCCAACACCCAGTCTGGGCCTCTGGTCGCAGCACCACATGTCCAGCCACCCAGGACCACAGGCTTGATTGACATCACAACCTGTGGGCTCTCACAGTCTCAGCCTGGGCTCCCCACCACGCCGTGGGGGTCTGGATGTGCCTCTTACCTCACACGTTGACTTCAGCCACACCACCCTATTGGTTGCTCTGCCATACAGCCCAAGTCTCCCATTGTTAATCATCTTTTTAAAAGAGTTTAACATCTGCTGCAGGGAAATTTACTGGCCTCAAGTTACCGGCTATAATTTTGGTCATTTGGGGGAAATAATGATACTATAGTCGTCACTTTCCAAATGTTGCAGGAACTTGACCCAGATCAAGAAACCTCTCCATAAATCAGCTCAAAAGCAGCATCAATTTCTAGCCTCGCCATTTAGAGTGTTGCAGCTCTGAATCAGTGTCTGGGCTGGAGAAAGCATCCAATTCAAAGCCTCTAGATTTTAATAATAGCTGCCATTGTTCAAAGAGGGATTCATAACTCTCGATGGACTCCAGCCAAAAATCTGGAGCCAGACTCTGTATTTATGTGTATTTGGATGTACTAAGTGCTCTACGAGTCCATGAGTCGTTCTTTCAATATGGGAGCTACTCAGATCTCCAAGCCTTGGTTCTGCCTGTGGACATCTCTCTGAACCAAGCCTTCCCTGCTCACAAGTCTTCTTTGGCTCTCGATTTATGCACAGATGACCAGCATCATTATACATAAGGGCATAGGTCCTTAATACTAAAAACAACATTGACTTCCTTGTCTGCCCTGTGTTTAAGACTCTGCACTTCCATGGCAGGGGGCACAGATTCAATCCCTGGTCAAGGAACTAAGATCCCAGATGCTGCGTGGTGGCCCAAAAATAATAATAATAAAATAGCCATAATAATAATAGCAGTTTGCACTTTATGGAGTGCTTGCTCTGGGCCAGGAGTTGTTCCATTAATTCATGTAACCCTCACAATGCTATGAGGCTGGTATTGCTATTATTTTCATTTTACACAGGAAGAAAGTGAAGCACAGCGGGGATAAATGATCATTCACCAGGGAGTAATCAGAGGAACGAGGGTCTGAACTCAAGTAGTATGGCTCCAAAGACTTCTCCCCTCTCTCTTTTCCAAATAGCTTTCAGTTCAGTTCAGTCACTCAGTCATGTCCGACTCTTTGCGACCCCATAAATCACAGCACACCAGGCCTCCCTGTCCATCACCATCTCCCGGAGTTCACTCAGACTCACAACCATCGAGTCTGTGATGCCATCCAGCCATCTCATCCTCTGTCGTCCCCTTCTCCTCCTGCCCCCAATCCCTCCCAATATCAGAGTTTTTGCCAATGAGTCAACTCTTCGCATGAGGTGGCCAAAGTCCTGGAGTTTCAGCTTCAGCATCATTCCCTCCAAAGAACATCCAGGGCTGATCTCCTTCAGAATGGACTGGTTGGATCTCCTTGCAGTCCAGGGGACTCTCAAGAGTCTTCTCCAACACCACAGTTCAAAAGCATCAATTCTTCAGCACTCAGCCTTCCTCACAGTCCAACTCTCACATCCATACATGACCGCAGGAAAAACCATAGCCTTGACTAGATGGACCTTAGTCGACACTATCTAGGTAGGTCATAACTTTTCTTCCAAGGAGTAAGCATCTTTTAATTTCATGGCTGCAGTCACCATCTGCAGTGATTTAAAGAAATGCAATTCATATGCCATACAATTAACCCTCTTATAGTGCATAATATCATCACTATCTAATTCCAGAACATTTTCGTCACCCCCAAAGAAACCCTGTATTCATTACCAGATGGTTCCTAATTTCTTCCATCTCCCAGCCCCTCAGGCGCTATTAATCTATACTATGTCTCAATGGATTTATCTGTTCTGTACATTTTATATAAATGAAATCATGAAATATGACCTTTTATGACTGGCTTTTTTCTCTTAGCATGTTTTCAGAATTCATCCATGTTTTAGCATGTATCAGTACCCCCATTCCTTTTTCATGACCAAGTAATGTTCCATTGTATAGATATACCACTTTTGTTTATCCATTCACCAGTTGATGGACTTTAGGTTTCCATTTGGAGGCTGATACAGATAATATTGCTACCGACATTTGTGTACAGGTTTTTGTGTGGAGGTATGTTTTCTTTTCTCTTGGGTATAACTAGGAATGGAATCATAGAGTCATGTGTTGGCTATGTGCTGGTGGTTTGTTTTTGTTTGTTTGTTTGTTTTTTGAGGAACTGCAAATTCCAAAGTATCAGTACCAGTTTTAAGTTTTTAACCATTTAAAATTTGTGCTAGCTATGTATGGTTACAATTTCTGCATATCCTCATGAACACTTATTATTTTCCACTGTTTTGATTATAGCCAACATAGTAGATGTGAAATCTTACTGTGGTTTTGGTTTGCATTTCCCTAAAGATTAATGATGTTGAGCATCTTTTCATGTGCTTATTGATTATATATATATTTGTTTCCTTGGAGAAATGCCTATTCAAATGCTTTGCTCATTTAAAAAATGGGTTGAATTGTAAGAGTTCTTTATACATTCTGTGGATACAAGTCCCTTATCAGATAAATCACTTGAAAATATTTTCTCTTCTGTAGGTTTTCTCTTTACTTTCTTGATGCTGTGCTTTGAAGCACAAAAGTTTTAGATTTCAGAAAGTCCAATTTATCTATTATTTTGTTGCTTGTGCATTTGATATAGTATCTAAGAAGGCTTTGCCCAACCCAACCACATAAAGATTTGCCTTTTGGTTTTGTTCAAAGAGTTTAAAAGTTTTAGGTTTTGTATGTATTTAGGTCTTGATATGGTATGAGCTAGAGGTCCAGATTTATTCTTTTGCATGTAAGTATCCAGTTGTCCCAGCATCATTTGTTGAAAACACTATTTCTTCTTTCATTGAATGGTTACTACATCCCAGAGGACTCTCTCTTAACTACTATACTGAAATATTTTAGAGGATGAACACCTCTGTGTGTGTGTGTGTGTGTGTGTGTGTGTGTGTGTGTGTGTGTGTGTATAACAAAAACGCAGCAGGAACTATCCAAAGCAGTAACCTAAAATACTGGTCTCTCCTGAACGTAAATCAACAAATGGTTGAAAGTCTGAAGGGTAAAGATGATTAAATAAGGCCAAGACCAGAGTATCCATCTGTCCTCCAAAGGCTGAAATATCACTGGAAAGGTGAGAGGGTCTTAGTAATAAGAGTCTGAGAAATGAAGCTGTCCCAAGGAAGGAGGAAGAAAGACAACTCCATGAGAAGATGGTACCCAGAGGGGCAGACATCCTCCGGGCACCTCTTGTGTGGAATCGAGTGTTCTCAGCCCAAGGCACAGATGAATGAACATATAGAGTCAGATAACGAGACTGGGATTTCAGATCTGTAATGATGTCTCTCTTTTTAAAATTTATTTGATCACACCAGGTTCTGGGGTGCAGCGTGTGGGATCTTTTTGGTTGCAGCATGTGAGATCTAGTTCTCTGCTGCTGCTGAGTTACTTCAGTCGTGTCCAACTCTGTGCGACCCCATAGATGGCAGCCCACCAGGCTCCCCCGTCCCTGGGATTCTCCAGGCAAGAACACTGGAGTGGGTTGCCATTTCCTTCTCCAATGCATGAAAGTGAAAAGTGAAAGTGAAGTCGCTCAGTCGTATCCAACTCTTAGCGACACCATGGACTGCAGCCTACCAGGCTCCTCCATCCATGGGATTTTCCAGGCAAGAGTGCTGCAGCGGGGTACCATTGCCTTCTCCCTAGTTCTCTGACTAGGGCTCAAACCCAGGTCCCCTGCGTTGGAAGCATGGAGTCTCAACCACTGGACCATCAGAGAACACCCTGTGATACATTCTATCAGGTCCTTCTCAAATCTTAGCATTATTTCCATCTTTGTCACAGTTCTTAATGTAATAACTTCCTGCCCATTATCTGTGCCAAATTCTGTCCCATCAGTAACTTAGGGTCCCCATTTCCTAGCCACTCCCAGGATAGAGAAGCTGTGATTCTATTACTCTGACCTCTTTACAAACATCTCTTCAGCCTCAGAAGAAGCCCTGACATTATCCAGTTAGTGATTCATTACCTCTTCTCTCAAAAGCGCACCTCACAGGGGGGTGCTCAGATAACTCAGAGAGCCATGGCTTTCAGAAGTGATTCCTTTGGGGCAGGGGTAGTACCATATGAGGAAGACTTCATATTACACAGGACTCACTTAGAAGCGGTCAAGCTCCGATCATTCTGCCTTGAAGAACTTCTGTAGGGTTTTGTTTCCTTTCTTCCGCTTTCATCATGAGCCAGTTCCTCACTCCCTGAAGGGTTTGTATAAGTCAGGGGAAATAACACTATTTGCTGTAACAAACGATCCCTGAAATTGAAACTGCTTAACTCAGTAAAAGGTCATTTCAGAAACTTCCCTGGTGGTACAATGGCCAAGACTCCGCACTCCCAATGCAGGAAGCACAGGTTCGATCCCTGGTTGAAGAACTAGATCCCACACGCTGCAACTATAAAAAAGATCCCGTGTGCTGCAACGACAATTCCACGTGCTAGAACTAAGGCCTGATGCAGCAAATAAATAAATATAAGTAGATAAAAGGTCATTTCTCTCTTCCACAAAGTCCAGTGCAAACGTTCCTAGCCAGTGGGCAGCCTTCTACGCAGCCATGCAGTCCCCCAGGGTCCTTCCACCTTGTGTCTCTGCCATACGCTTAGGACTCTAAGTCCTCTGCTGGGCCCTTTCCAGCCAGCAAGCAGATAAGAAAGAGAGGTTATGGACTCACAGTGACATTTATGGGCCAGACCTGAGCGGTACGATTTAGCCATATTGGCCAGAACTCAGTCACAGGGACACACTTAACTCAAAAGAGTCTGGAAGAACAAGGCCTCCTGTGGCCGGGAGACAAAGGAAACGTTTTGGTGAACACATGGTAGTCTCTGTTAGCAACTATGAAGATGCGGAATTTAGCTGCCACAATAACAACATCCTTATGCAGCATCCCAGCTGTCCTAGAGTGTTCCTTCCTCTGAGCTCAGGATGGTCTCCCTGGCCATCTGCCTTAATTAGGTGTGACCAGATCCATGTAGAGGAGGCTTGTAGGCAAATCTGCAAGCTAGTGAGATAAGTTTGGACAAGAGCCTTCCTTTCCATAAGAGTTCAAGTCTTTCAGGCAAGAATTCTGCAAATACCCAAACTTGGTCAAAAATCAAGAAAAGATTCTAAGAGCCTGACCTCAGATTCCGTCTAAGTGGTGATGAGAGGATGTCTGCTAGTCTAAGCAGCATCTTCTCCTCGTAGAGTTGCCTTCCTTCCTTCCCTCTTAGGGAAGTTTTACTTCTCAAACTTTTGCTGACCTGAACTCGGTCTCCTGGACATGTAGGCTGAGAAGGTGTTGCCTAGGGAGATCAGGAAAAGTCATGTCACGCCAGAGGGCTGAGCACAGAGACAGAGCCAGATGCAAGGCCATGGAGCAGAGCCTGGAGACATCAGAACAAAGCATGAATGGATGAATCAGTCTAGGCATTGAGGCTCCACAGCTACTAACATCACAAAAGAGACAACCAGATATTGTGAGCCTTCTGATGAAAGAGCACACAACCACCTCTCCTCTAGGGAGAAGAATCAAAACTGAATATGATCAAACCTCTAGGTCCAATCACTAATTTGGCAGAAATAGACAGGGGGGAGGGACAGGCTAAATGACACCATGAGGATGCAATCAAGAAGAGTCAGGCATAGAAAAGAATAGTACAATAGTGCCATTTGCAGCAACATAGGTGAATTGGCAACCCACTCCACTGTTCTTGCCTGGAGAATCCCAGGGATGGGGAAGCCTGGTGGGCTGCCGGCTATGGGATCGCACAGAGTCAGACATGACTGGAGCAACTTAGCAGCAGCAGCAGCAGCAGGTGGACCTAGAGATTGTCATACTGAGTGAAGTCAGACAGAGAAAGACAAATACGATACGGTATCAGTTATATGTGGCATCTAAAGAATCGTACAAATGAGCTAATTTACAAAACAGAAACAGAGTCATGCATGTAGACAATAAATTCATGGTGCCAAAGGGCGAAGGGGAGGGATAAATTGGGTGACTAGGATTAGCAGATACACACTACCATATATAAAATAGGTAACTAATAAGAACCTACTGCATAGCACAGAAAATACTACTCAATAGTCTGTAATGATCTATATGGGAAAAGACTTGTAAAAAGAGTGGATATATGTGTGTGTGTGTGTGTGTATGTGTGTGTGTGTGTATATATATATGTGTGTGTATATATATACACATATATATATGTGTGTGTGTTATATATATATATATAAATGGTTCACTTTGCTATACAGCAGAAACTAACACAACATTATAAATCAACTATATTCTAATAAAAGTTAATACTAAAAAAAAAAAAGATCCAGGCTGTGGGAAGCCCTACAGGCCAAATGACCCTGGTTCTTCAGCAAATACATGACAAGCGAAAAGGGGGCAACAGGGAGGAATGCTTAAATTTAAAAAGAAGCTAAAAGATATATCAAAGACATAGGAAAAATTAAGCTACAGTGTGAGGGGTGCATACTTGTGTGATAAACTATTAAAAACACGTTTGTCACGAAAAGCTGCCCCCTTCACGTAGGAGGACAGTCTCTATGTCCCATCGCCGCTGAGGAAGTGACCTGGAATGTTATTCCGCCTCAGATGCGGGCTTGCAGGGCTACAGTGGCACGACTGACATTCACTCGAGCCACCTGCCTCGTTCTCTGCAGACCTGTTTTCACTTGTCTTCGCCTTCCTGTCCAGCACCTGGGACAGACACTTTAGCTGGAAAATCTTCTGGGCTCTCAAGTCTGGCTTTACCCCCAGGTGCTGCAGGGAGGCTTTTTGACAAGACAGGTTTTAGGACATTAGTTACTTCCTCTTCCTAAACCAGGAGCTAGAGTAACAGCTCAGCAACTCCCAGAGAGCCAGGCGGTATAATAGGTCTGCCAACTCCAAAGCTAGACCCCAGGGGTATCTCAGACACATATGGGAGCTTCGGAGCCCAGGGGTGGCAAGAAATGTTCTGGGGGAATTTCTCAGCGCAATGGCCAAAAGGGACATATAAGAGAAGCAGGGTTTCAGATGCATCCTCAGCAGCAAATCCTCTTGCCTGGGATGCTGGCTATCTGTGGCGGGGTCTGCAAGATGATATCAGAATTTCCTACCTGAGAGCCCACCACTGTCCCCAAGACTTAAGAATAACATCCCAGCCCTCTTTCTGTGACAAGCTTTGGAAAAACTGAACTGAGAGTGAGCTGGAAGCAGGCCCGTGAGCCACGTCCCAAGGCCAGGTCTGCAAGGGAGAGGGAACAGCCTGTACCAGCTCCCCTTCCTGCTGCCGCCGCCGGGCTCCTGTTTTCCCAGCCACTTCCAGCCATCCCTCCTTTCAGCTGCGGAGCGAGCGAGAATTATGGAATTGCTATTATTACCCCAGCCCGGCGTCCTGGGCTTGATGGCTGCTGCCCTGGCAGCTCCCACGCAGACAGGAGCCAACTGCAGTGACAATAAAACAAAGTCTTTGGCAGCCGAAGGCCTCTCCTCTGTGCGCCGAGGCTGATGAACGGGCTGGGGAGCCAGCCCTGACTCCAGCTCCTTGGGAAGTCTTGGAGCTGGAGTCTTGCTCCCCAGCATCTGATTCCAAAGGCATTTTTCAGTCCAGTTGGGAAGGCTGTGACAATCTCAACAAGGCTCCCTCTATCAGCCTTGAGAAATGAGTGTCTGCCAGCCTCGGCTGTCTGTCCAGGGCCTCTTCCAGAAGAGGAGATGGATTTGTTCTATTAACTTGGCTGGCTTTATCAGCCAACCAACCAACCACACAGCATTTAGAGAGCACCACTGCATGCGAGGGCCTACTCAGGATCCATTCATCCCACACGTCTTCCTACAGCACCTACTTAGTGTGAGGTACCTTGCTATGTTTACATCTACAGACAGAGGCACTAGGAAGCCTCCTGGGAGCTTATACCCGATTGTCAGGAAAGAGAGGAGGACCAGAATAAACAAGTGATGTAGTGACATAGAAGGTGGTAGGTGCTATGGGGGGATTTGGGCAGAGTCAGGGGGATGGAGCATGTAGGAGGCAGGGATGAGGTTTAAACAGGTGGTCAGGGAATGCCTCGCTGGGAAGGTAACACTGGAACCAAGACTTGAAGGAGGTAAAGGGTCCAAACCTAAACCCTCAACTGATGTGCCTTCGAGGTGTTTACTGGCTCCACGGGAGAGCAGACTTGTTCACAAACATCCTAAGAGCGGAAGACTCTTGAAACCCCAGACAGAGGGGTGGTGGACATTCAGAGGAGGAAATGATTAGAACCTGCTGTCACCCAAGAAGGGGCGTGACTCTACCCTTGGAACGGCTCCCCAAAAGCACTTCATTGCTTGCAACCTGGGAAAGGAGCCTAAGACTAGTAGGTGTGACCAGTAATATGAGGAAAGCATGTAAGTGGGGCCCAAGAGAGCAGAGGAGGGGACATCCGAGAGAGCCGGCGGGCCTATCCCAAGGCTGGGGCAGTCCGGGGAAGATAAGTCCCCGGGGAGGTTTAGCAAGCGGAGGCCGTGGGAGATGTGCCTTCTTCCCCCTCGGAACACCTGCAGATCTGATGATTGTTGTCCTGAAACCAAATCCTCTGCACCACGGGGCCTCAAACCTGCCTGCCCATCAGTAGGACCTGTTTTCTCTTTTTTCCACTGACTCAATGGACATGAGTTTGAGCAAACTCCCCAAAACAGTGAAGGGCAGGGAAGCCTGGCATGCTGCAGTTCGTGGGGTCCCAAAGAGTCTGACACAACCAAGCAACTGAGCGGCACTAACGTTTATTTATTTGGCTGTGCCGGGTCTTCACTGGGCCACGCAGGATCTTTAGTTGCAGCATGCAGGATCTAGTTCCCTGACCAGGGATGGAAACCTGGGGTCCCTGCTTTGGGAACACGGAGTCTTAGCCACTGGACCACCAGGGAAGTCCCCTATTATCTGGTTTTCAATAGCACAGTTTCCTGGGCTCCATTTTAGACCCATAAATTAGAATCTGTGTTTTTTAAAAGCTGTCCAGATGGTTCCAAAGATCCATCAGGTTTGGGGTCCACTGCTCTGGCCTGACACTGTTTTTACTGCTTGAATCAGGTCAGAGGCAGCTCATGGGATCAGAAAAGTGTGTCAGGGATTTCCCCACTGAGAGCAAATGCTCTGTTCAAGTATCAGTCTCCGCTGTAAGACTGTGAGCGCCTGAGGACAAGGACTCCTTCTCTACTTGAAGACTCAGGCCCTGAACCATGAGAGGCATCAGTAAATCTGAACTGGGCTGGACGGAGCTAAGCCCAGCTCCACTAGCCATCTGGCTGTGGCCCTGACACTTAACCTCCCTGGGTCTCCGTCTGCATCTACAAAGTAGGTACAGTTATGCCCTTCCTCTCTCGTGGGATTTCTTAGAGGCAACAGATACTCTTGCAAGAACAGTTGAACAGTTTCCCAGTGGAGGGGAAGCTAGGCACAGATGACCCAAACTAGATCACCTTAAAGGGTTGTTAGACCTTGGAATCCATCCTGCGAGTAGGATGACCTCCTTGAACTTTTCTTTTGCTTTACCTAAAACTCACTTGTTCATACTGAACAGTGAGCTAAATAGGAATTAACTATGGGTCACACACTGTATTTGTATATGTATCACAAAGGAATAAGACATAGTCTGACTGCTGCAGAGTACAAATTTGAACTGCGAGGAACAAGCACATGGACAAATGATGCTGATCTAAGCAAGTGGGAGGGAGGATTCTGTCCAAAAGCTTTGCTTCTAGGCAGGAAGTAATGAGCAGAAGAAATCTCCCAGGGTCCAAGGCAGAAAACGTATAGTGGCTAGACAAAGACAGTGAAATAGGATTCAGAGAAAACAGCTCTGAGGAGTGAGGGAGGTGTGCCGCAGGGGCACCTCTCTCCACATGGCGGCCAAATCATATCACTCTCACTCAAAAGCCGCCAACGAATCCTAACAGCACTGAGGATAAACCCCGATGTCCTCCCATGGTCCAGCGGCCCAGTGTGGCCCAGTCTGTGGCTGCTCACTAAGCTCTTCATTCTCCTGGCTCACTCAGCCCCGGCCAGACAGTCCCTTGTTAGCCTCGCTGTCTGGATTTCTCTTCCTGCCAATGGTCTGTTCCGCTCTCTCTTTCAGTGTCTTCAGAAAAGGCTTCCTGGGGACTTCCCCGGGGGTTCAGTGGTTAAGAACCCACAATACAGGGGACACGGGTTTGATCCCTAGTCAGGGAAGTAAGATTCCATGAAACAAGCCCACGGGCCACAAACGGAGAGTCCAAGCGCTGCAACAGATTCTGCGTGTTGCAGCCAAGGCCCTATACAGCCAAATTAACTTACTGTTTTGTTTTTTTTTTTTTTTAAAGGCTTCCTGATGAAAAGGCATTTAAGCTGAAATCCTAAAGAAAAACCATGAAATTTGCCGGCTCGGAGGAATTTGGGAGATTGGCCTCATTGTTTCAGGTCGCCCCTTGGCAGGATTAGTAGTAGTAGAGCAAACAAAAGCTTTCCTGGATGATCCCAGGACCGTGGGGCTGGGGGGCCTGAATCCCAGAGAGAATGGGATATCGCTGGTTGTGTGGGACATCTCAGCAGGAGGCCCTCCGCGCTGACCACCCCAGACGCTTCCCCTCGGCCAATGGGCTTGAAACAGAAGCCAGGTTGCAGGGGTTTCCTCCGCAGCCTGGGCAGTGAGGTGACAGAGGCGCAGGGAGGTGACGTGACTTCCAGGCTCTCCTGTCCCCAGGGCAAGAGCACTCCTCATCCTTGGGTCTTCAAACACTGAGCCCTGGACAGAAAGAAGTAAAGATATCTTAATAAGAAATGACATGTAAAAAGTGCTTTGTCGATTGCTATTCATTTATAACCATCTTAGCTTATTATGTGTGGGTTTGAAGCAGTCATTCATTAAGCGGACCTTTGCTGGCCACTTACCAATCGTGTGGTCAGGCGCCGTGCTAGGCAGCAGCCACTCACTCTGTCTGCCGAGGGTGTGCCTGGGCGTGCCCTGTGAGGCTCAGGGTCGGAAGGTTCTCAATCTGCAGGGCCAGGAGGAGGGGACCTGGAGAAAGGAGGGTTTTCTGGGCTGGTTGCCTGAGGGTGGTGAGAACCACAGCCCCTGAGGAGTTCTTCATCATCTGCCAATGAAGGGTCTCTACAGCCCGTCCCCGTCTGCTCACAGCCAACATCGCCCTGAGCTCTCGGGAGGCCTTCTGCAAGTGACTGGATCCAGCCAGCTGGCAGCAAGGCCACGGCAGGTATGGCGAAGTTCTCTTGGCCGTGGGCAGGGCCATGGTGATGTAACATGGCTCCACCGGGCGACCCGTGAGTCACTGGTGTGCCCCTCCCCGCGGAGTCCTCCACCTCATCATCCCCCTTACAGGCCACCCACAGTGTCCTCCAAATGTCAGCTCTTCTATTTTCACTTTTTCCCTAAAGACAGAAGAAAAAAAGCGACAAGAAGTTGGAAAAGCAAAGGGTCAGGTAGTAAGCAGGGAGGCGCCATCAGAAGGAACCAGACAGGCTGGGAGCAGCAGGCTTCAGAGACAAAGGACTTCAGCCCCACTGGTGCAGACAGGAACCCCCCAGAACCCCCAGACCAGACCCAGAAGAGGCTTCAAACACCATCTCACCCAACCTTGGTTTCAAATCAACTGATGTTCAAAGAGGTTAGACAAATTGCCCATGTTGGTAATTAAACCAGATTTGTTCTGGCCTTAGAAAATGGAAGAGAAAGTTGAAAAAATAGTTACCTTGGACAGAGAGCCTGTGTTTTAAGGCACTCAACCATATAATGACACCTAATCACTTACCTATGATCGGTCTCCATCTGGTTTCCTCTAAACAAGTCTAAGTGCCTGAAGGGCGGGCCGTTTCTGAGATGCTCTTATGTCACAGACACCCAGGAAGCGCTGGCTCACATAGGTGAACAGAGGGGAAAAGAAGAGCAAATGAATCCCAGGCAATGAATGGAATAAATGATGAGACACCTCCTAAGGCGCCTGCAACTCACTCTTGCTGAGACGTCAAAGCAAAATTAGGAACACATGTACACCCATGGCTGATTCATGTCAATGTATGGCAAAACCCACTACAATACGGTAAAGTAATTAGCCTCCAACTAAAATAAATAAATTAATTTTAAAAAAAAAAGCAGCGCGGTCTACAGATAGAACAAACCAGTGGTTACCTAGTGGGGAGAGAATGGGACTTCCCTGATGACCCAGGTGTTGCGACGACTCTGGGCTTCCACTGCAGGGGGCACAGGTTTGGTCCTTGGTCAGGGAACTAAGATCCCACCTGCTATGAGGGGCAACTGAAAACAAACACTGGGGAGAGGGAAGTGGGGAGAAGGAAGCGAGGAGGGGCCATTCAGGGGTAGAGGATTAAACAGTACAAACTGTTAGGTATAGAATGCACTACAAGAACATTTTGTACAACACAGGGACTATAGCCAATATTTTACAATAACTATAAATGGAATACAACCTTTAAAAATTGTGAATCTCTATGTTATACACCTGTAACTTACATGATATTGTACCTCAACTATGCTTCAATAAAATAAAACAAGGTTGTTTTTTTTTTTTTAAAAAAAAGCAGTATGGTCTAGTGGAAAAGCACAGAATCATAAAGAATGATAGTCACATTCATTATTGATATCAAGAAATGTATGTGGAATGGCACGCAGCTTTGTCTCAGACCCTCTCTATTATGACCAAGGACAGCTGGCCAGGGAGAATCACTGGCAATGCCCGAAAAACTCAATTTCCACACCTGCCTTGAATGAAAAATAGCATTTTTCAGGGCCTGCTTCGTGTTCATCAGACTCCCCAGGGGGTCATGAGAAGCCTGGAAAAAAGCATGATCTAAAATTACCGTTGGTTTTTTGGGTGTTTTTTTTTTTAAGTCCCTATGTCATTTATTCTGAAATTTCAAAAAACATCAAGAGGGGGCACAAGATTGTGCGTCAGGAGGGGGTGCAAGTTTGAAAGACTGAGACATCCCACAAATGTGTCTGCTTCTGCCGAGGGCACGCTCCCCACTCCCTTGTGTCCCCAAAAAGAATGCAGAAGGGGTGAGCTGGGGTTTCCTTTCCTCGCCGTTCTCCTTGGGAGGGTAACAAATAGCCCTCCAGCTGCGTGAGAAAATCACTTTCATCTTCCTCATTTTGTGTGATCCTTGTGAGATCTCTGCAAGATGGGTGGGAGCACCACTGAATTCTACAAATATTCACTGAAGGCGAACCTAAGAGGCATGGCGCTCAGCAGACGAGGACACTGGGCCCTAAGAGATCCGGAGTTTCTAACTGCGAGTCTCAAAGGTGTTCTTGGGGCCTCTCCCTTTCCAGATGAAGAAATGAGGCCCAGAGCGAGAAGCAGGCTGTTCTCTGTCACCCAGTTAATGCTGAAGCTGAGACCAGAACCCAGGGCCCCCAAACCTTCACCATCCAGGTTCCGTCACCACATCACATGGCCCCTCCACGGGCCCCCCACACTAGAGGGGAGGCGGGGGGAGGAACAAAGGAGGAAACCAACATGGATCCCCTGGAGACAGCTTCTCACCCCGGTCTTTGCATTTCTGCACAGTAAGCCCCCTACATACAAGCCTTCAAGATTAGAACTTTCAAAGAGGGGCACTTGCGTCTGGTTCCAACAAGGAGCCAGAACCTGTGCCATCAAAGTCAGATGTAGGTGAGACGGCAGCTTGCCCTCCGTCTCCTATTGCTGACGATCCTTCAGCTCCAGCGCCTCCCTCCTCCAGTCAGTAACTCTTCTTGCCTGTTCGCTCGATGCCAGCCCCTGTGTGCCAGCTGCTGTACTGTACTACTGTACTTATCAAGGTCCCGTACCATAAGATTAAAAATGTTTTCTTTATTTTTCATGTGCGTTATGTATTATCTGTGTGAAGAGTATTATAAACCTGTTACAGTACAGTACCATACAGCCAATTGTGTTCGTTGGGTACCCAGGCTAACTTTGTTGGACTTACAAAGAAATTGGACCTGCAAACCCGCTCTCGGAACAGAACTCACTCATCTGAGGGGACTTACTGTACTGACTCAGCAATTCCTGTCGGCGAGTCGTTCATCCCAGCTTCCAAGCACTGCGAGTCTCAGAAGCCCTGCCTGGGCTCTTCATCTTTAAACGGCCATAACCCCGTGTGCTTGTCCAAGGCTGCAGTGAGGATAGGTGGCCTCAGGTCTTAAATACCCACCCTCCCCTCGTGGGCTGCAAGATGTCTCCTCACCCTTATCTTGCATCTGAATCGCAGAGCTGGGGCATGCCATCGCTGGTGGTGATACAGAGGTCCTCGACTCCCAACAGAGGGCCCTCGTCTGGTGCTGCTGGGGGACCAGCCCGCAATGAGCCAGGTTTTCCCTCTGTGAGAGCACGCGCATGCTGCTAAGTCGCTTCAGTCGCATCCAACTCTGCGATCCTATGGACTGTAGCCCACCAGGCTCCTCTGTCCAGAGGAATCTCCAGGCAAGAATCCTGGAGTGGGTTGCCATGCCCTTCTCCAGTGTGAAAGCACAGGACGATCCTAATAGGAAACAGAGCCCCAGCACCCCCACACTCGCCAACTTGGAAAGCAACCACTGTCGGTTCAGGCCAGGCATTTTCTTTTCAAAATCAGATTTTATTTGTGAGTTCATTTCTGAGTCATCGAGGTCTGTCTCAGGCTCTTGCAATAGCTTTTAGGGTTGAGAATTCTACTGGGGCCCCAGAATAATCCTAAAAGCAAGTGTCCTGCAGGCAAAGCAGTTCAGGCTCTGACACCAGCTCTCAGGTCGTTGGTCACTTGTGCACCAGAGTGCCTGCTGGCCCCAGAGGGTCACACAGGGCGTGCTGTTCCAGGTAGTTATGCCAGGGCTGTGAGTCTGGGTGAGCAAACTGGTAAACTCCCTATGATAGATGTGGGAAATTTCCAGTTACTAAAATCTGACTGTTTCCCTTGCAAAACTCATTCCCCACCCTGCTGTTTCAAGAATATTTCCCAGCTTGCTGGTTGGGAGTTCCTATCCTTTCCTTAAACCACCCTCTTTACGCTTTCTTCTAGGTCTACAGGGTGGGAACCTAGTGCAGTTCATCACAAACAAGAAGTTCCCAGACGTCAAAAATTTGTTCTTACTTTACTGTCTTCTTGGACTATGGGTGAGGGGTATCCAGATGGGCTTACAGGCAGCTGGGCAGTAGAGCCTTGAGGTCTGGCCACTGGGCTCTAATGCTCAACCTTGCTACCTCACCGTGTGGCCTTGGGCAAGTTACTTCTCCTTTCTGAGCTTCAGTTTCCTAGTTTATAGCTTAACCTGCCTTTTGGCGGTCAAGTCTGAGGGGCCTGCCTAGTCCGGGTTCATAAGACTCCAGGATCCCGGAGAGCATTGGCTCAGGACATCTTGGGTGGACCGCTTAACCTCTCAGGGTCTGGGTAACACTGAAAGGATGGTAATAAAATGCCTACTTCTTTGGGCATTGCAAGGAGTCAATGAATCAATCCCTGTGCTTGGCACACGACAGGCACAAAGGATTAGCTTGTACTTCGGTGACTTTGACAAGGGTTGCGTCTCACTCATCTTTGTGCCCACAATACCTGGGGAAAGGAGCTAAACAAATGCAAGAGACAACTCAGAGCTCTAAACCAAACACACGAGAGGTGGGCTCAGTGCGGGGAGCTGTTCAGTGGAGCAACAAACAGATTCCCTGGCCCTGGCCGTTTGAACTGTCCGTGTCCTCACGGTTGGGGGTGGAATGTAAGGACCCCAGCCCCTCCTCACCCCCATTGCACTTCTGGAGCCCAGGGAAAGCCTGGCTTCTGACTCCCTGTCTGTGGTGGTGGTCCCCATACAACCCCACTCCCCCAACTCAGCCCACCTCCCTGGCCCCTCCATCTCCTTTCATCTCATGCACGGTTCATCTTCAGACTCAAGGGAAACAGTAGTCAAAAAAGAACCAGCCCTCCGCCCCTCAGCCCCCCGGCCAGCAATCTGAGCTGCAGAAGGAAAGGCACAATTATGGTTTGGGATTTCTCCCCCTCCTTTTCCAGCTCCCTGACTCAACTTTTCATCTTTCTCCGGCCTTTGGAGAGCTCAGAGTTGAGCTAGACCCGCCTGCAGCCTAGCGGGGGCTGGGGTGGGGGCCCAGCAAGACCCTCCACCTCCTCCTGACAAAGTTGGGGGCGAGGGGGCAGCAGACCTGGAGCCCCCTCTGCTGACCCACCGCCGACCACTCCCTCGCCCAGCACCCGGCAGGCTCAGCCCTCTCGCAGGACGAAATTTATGAGCCGAGGCTGCGGGGAGGGCTGGGGTTACTGAGACTTCATTACTCTTACAAAATATACTATGGGACGTTTACTAGTGTCCCGTGAAGTGTGCCCATAAATCAGGGGCTCAGCGGTGCTTGTCAAAAGAAACGAGGAAAGTGCGTTTGCTCACGCCTGCTTTGGCCTTGCCTTCGACCCCAGCCCCTGGCAAGGCCCCCCGGGGCTGGACACAGCCCCACCACGGGCCGCCCTCCCTCGAGGGCGTCCTCTCAGCCTCACGGTACACAGGTCTGTCCCAGCTTGAGTGTTCTGAATGAAAACATCGTCCAGTTTCAAATTCGCACATATCACACGTTGAATCTCTCCTGGAAATAATATTTCCTCTGCCAATTTTATTTTCCCGGCCCTAGGGACCTACGAAACTTCTGTACAGCATGACCCTGTTTCTCATATATACCTATATGAAGGAAATACACCCAAAGGTTAACAGGGATACTCTCTGGGCAGAACAATTACAGGGAATTTTTATTAACTTCATTATACTTTCCCAGGTTTTCCACATTTAAAAAAATATTAATTTCTGCAACTTTCCTAATCAGAAAAATGTTACTTTTTAAACAAGTAAACTCAAGAACAAATCATGGAGAAATATAAATATGTTCGTGTCATTTATTTTTTAAAAAGTAAAACTATAAACAACCTAAATACGTAACCATTATTCCACATTACCAGAACAGAACATCACACAGCCACTTAAAATACTGGTTTTCAAGAAGTGAGGAAATGCTTAAGATTTAATGCTTAGAGGAAAGAAAAAAAGGCAAAATCAGGCCATTTTTGTACGCATGTGCTAATGGGTAGTATATAAAATTGTACATAAGAAAAATGCCCAGAGAGAAATATTATTGTTGTATTAAGGTGTGGGCTTCTGAAATATTTTCTTTTTCTCTTTTCTGGTTTCCAAATTTTGTGTAATGTGGTTGTACTTCTTTCGTAATTGGTGTTTGAAAAGAGAAAAGAAAATGTAGTTCAGTTTGGGGTCCCTGCTCCCCCCCAGACCCCCCACCCCAGTACCACACACGTGTTCTCACCCCACATTAAAACAGGAGGCCCAGGGTGCTGTGGTGGGTTCCGTTCCGTTGGGACAATGTTGGACAGTCAGCCCCACCAATGAACTTTTTATGGAGTTTCTGACTTTGAAGCTAAGTAATGAGACTTGGCCCCTGACCAGGCCTTGAAATGTTCAAAGTGGTCTCCCCCCATCAATTAGCTAAGCCTAGGCATCCGAGGTGGGCAGGCGGGCAGCCCAGCCAGGCCCTGGTGTCTGGAGGCGGACAGGAGAGGGAGATGGCCCTGTCGGAGGCCAGGCCAGGAGCTGGAGGGCCCCTCTTCCCCAGATCAGCAGCCTGTGTGCCCAGACCCCTTCCTCCTGTCTTACTTTCGGGGGCAACTCCACAGAGAGGGGGAAAATCTCAGGGCTTTGAGCTGGTCTCTATCAGAGAAGGGCTTCACTTGGAAATGAACCGGCTGTTTGAAGGAAACAGGCTGGTCTCGAGCGCCCCCTAGCTGCTGTTGATGTCCACTGCGGCTAACCACTATTCCGAGTCTTAGCACCGGAAAGAGGTGCTCGCGCCGTCTCTCTTCAAAGAAAGGCCCTGGGAGTTTTCTAGACGCTAGATACCAAGGAGATCTGCCTTACTCTCACACCAAGAATTTCAAAATAAATCGGCTTTCCCCAGTGAAGAGATTCCTCGACCCCAGGAGAGGGGTGCCCTTTGCTAGGGTTGGCTTTCTGGCCGCCTTCCCCATCTTCTTTCTCTATCGGCAGTCGCTCTCTCCTGACCAGGGTGCAGGGGGCAGGGGAGCCTCTGGCCCACCCTGATCATCCCCCTTCTCTCTGCATTTTGAATGGATCTCACAGAATCCGGAATTGCAGTGGCATTTGGTTTTGATTTTTAACAGGAGGGGGAAAAAAAAAACTTTGCCTTGAAGCAATGCGTTCTCTTGGCAGCTCTAGGGAGCCTGGCAATGTTGAGACCTTTCCTGGCAGCGCTGAGAAGATGAGCTCGTTGGTTGTGGTGTGTTTAGAAGTTTAAAACAGCAAAAAACACAGAGCGCCGGTTTGCGGGAGGTGGGGTCTAGGTCTGGGGGGGCGGGGAAGGGGGGTGACAAGACCTCCAGGTCTCTCTCTTCTCTACTGTAAATTACAAGCCTGCTTTTTTTAATTTCCTTTCCCAGAACAATGTTATTCATTCAATTCCAAAGTAAACATTGGGCTTAGATACTCAAAGTTTGGGAGAACAAACTGTCCTGGTTGTTAAGGTCTTTACCTGTCAGGGGCCTGATTAAACCCATATATCTTCATGGCAGCCATCGGGAGCCATCGGGGGGCAGTGAGGAAGGACTGGGCACCAGCCCACCCCTCCACACACACACCGCCATTCCTCCATGGATGAGGGCAGACCCTCGGTGCCAGCCCTGGGCTCGGGCTTCCCCTCTCTCCTGGGCGGCTACAGTAGGGTGTCTGTTCAGCACTCCAGCCTGATCCTGAACCTCTGGGGCAAGGGGGCAGATCAGAGGAAGTACTAAGGCCCAGAGGGCACTGCGAAAGGGGGAGGAGAAGGGGAAAGTGGTGTTTGAACCGCCTTCAAAGTGATAGATGTTTATGCTATAGAGGAGCTGATTTGGGGAGAAACGCAGGCCTTGGGTAGTAAATCATGCGATCTGATGTCGGAGCTGAGAATATGGAAGCCCATTTCCTTTCTCCTAGGGGAAGGCCGCTTAATTAAGAGATCTCCGGGTACTCGACTTCCTCATAAATTTTAGAGAGCTGTAAAACTCAGAGTGTGTGTGTGTGTGTGTGTGTGTGTGTGTGTGTGTGTGTGTGTGTGTGTGTGTGTGTGTGTGTACGCGCATGCGCACGAGCATGTGCCTGCAAGGCAGGCAAAGAAGAGCATATTTGGAGCCCTATTCAGAATGTCAGGCTCACAACTGCTCACCCTGTGGTGCCTCAGTTTCCCCCACATGGGGGGCATGCAGATACTAACTTGGCTGGAGGGAAAGGGAGTGGGATGAATTGGGAGACTGGGGTTGACACATATACACTACTGATACTATGCATGAAACGTAACTGATGAGAACCTACTGTATAGCTCAATGCTCTGCGGTGGTCTAAGTGAAGTGTTAGTTGCTCAGTCATGTCCAACTATTTGTCACCCCATGGACTGTAGGTAGCTCCCCAGGCTCCTCTGTCCATGGAATTCTCCAGCAAGGATGCTGGAATGGGTAACCATTCCCTCCTCCAGGGGATCTTCCCGACCCAGGGATCAAACCCAGGTCTCCTGCTTTGCAGGCAGATTCTTTACCGTTTGAGCTACCGGGGAAGCCACGGTGACCTAAATGGGAAGGAAATCCAAAAAAAGAGGGGATGTATGTCACCTCTCGGGTGAGCCTTCCTCGGAAATCCGTGGCTGGAATTTTAAGTTTCCTGTTCTCCTCTAAGGAATATTTAATTTCCCAAGTACAATCTGTTTCTCTTCCAGAAGAACTTACTTTCCCACATTGACTTATCTGATGGTGGGACTCTCCGTGAGCAGCTTGTCACCTATGTTTTCTGCAGAAGTGAATGCTGACAGTTGGGGAGCTGCAGCGGGGAGTGATGCTGCCCCTAACTGGGGGTGGGGGGAAATGCCAGCAAGCTACAGGAGGCTAAGGAAGGGAAGAAAAACCATCTATCCTAGAACAACTCATGCTAATTCAAGCTTATGGAAAGGAAATCTTCTTGTGTGGCATGTCCCCTCCATTGCAACCTTCAACTCTCATTACTGTGGGACCCGCAGTGTCCCAGAGAATGGATCGTGGAAGGCCAGGGTATTGTCCCGCATTGCAGAGGGACAGTGTGGCCCAGGAAAAGTAAAGCTGCGGCCTGTTGTAGGTCATGCCGAAAGGCTGGTAAATCCAGTCCTCCAACCCACCTCTGCCAGAGCCTTATCACTCTCTGGGTCAGCCATGTCAGCACAGCTCATAGAGTTACAGCTTGCAAGGGCTGGTGTGTGCTCTGTTTTGGGACCTCTCCTTAACAGCACTGCAAGAAAAGATGTGACCAGTGCATGGAGAATGCTCTCACTTCCGTGGCTTATGACGTAGGGTGGATCCACAGGAGTGAGTCCCAGTGTCTAGGATGGTTTGGGTGCCCCCCAGACCCCCAGAAAACCTGCTTCCTTCCTCTAAGCCCTATTGTTGTTGCGTTAGTTTCTCGGTCGTGACTGACTATACGACTCCATGGACTGTCGCCCGCCAGGCTCCTCTGTCCATGGGATTCTGCCATGCCCTCCTCCAGGGGACCTTCCTGACCCAGGAGTCGAACCTGGGTCTCCCGCTTTGTGCAGATTCTTTACCATCTGAGCCACCAGGGAAGCCCTCCTGTAAGCCCTAGATGCCATGTAGTGGGGAGCGCTGGCAAGGATCAAACTAGGCACATCTGTGAGCAGGTCAGGCTCAGGGCTGGTCTCCTGGGACACCCTGGTTTCACTCTCTAGAAGATGGGAACACACATCTGAGCCCAACAACGGGCACACTGCAGCCCTACCCTAAACTGGACTCGTATCGGAAACAAGATAAGATGCTGGCACTTGTTCTCTTCATGGGCTCCTTTCTTCAAAGAAAATGCCAAGGAGACAGAGAATGGGGATGGGAACACCAAAATGAGGTCGGCTGCCAGAGGAAGAGAGTTAAGGTTTCAAGAATATTCCAGCTCAAAAAGCAACCTCACAGTCCCATCATGTTATTGTTTTAAAAAAAAAAATTTTTTTTTGCTGACTTGTTTTTTCTGCAGTAAATGTGCACTATATTTATAAACATACAAATATGGATAAAGTACAAAACAATAAAATGTTTTTAAAAGAAAACTCTTGGGCTTCCCTGGTGGTACAGTGGTTAAGAATCCGCCTTGCAGTGCAGGGGACTCTGGTTCAGTCCCTGGTCCGGGAAGATCCCACATGCCTTGGGGCAACTAAGCCCATGTAACCAAACTACTGAAGCTTTGGGGCTAGAACCCAACAAGAGAAGCCACCGCAATGAGTAGCCCCTGCTCACCACAACGAGAGAAAGCCCGAGTACAGCAACAAAGACCCAGCTCAACCCAAAAATTAAATTAAATTAAAAAAGAAAAGAAAACTCACATATAGAGCACATAAGACCCCCTAGTTCCTTTCCTTTCTTTGCACTCAGATGCCTTATAAGGCAGGTTAAAGTTACAACAATTCCATTTAGACAAACCTTTTGGAAATAGCGCTATTACACAGTTTAACTGACAACCATATACTGACCACCTTGCCTGTGGTGGGCAAGGCGCCATCTTGTGGTGGCGTGGAGGTGGTGACTCACCCTCCTGACACAGCTTGAAACAAAGCCCCGTATGTTCCTTACACCTTCTACTTTCTGAATGTTTCGGAGACCTACAGACCCACCCCAGACTCCTGCCTGGCTAGTGAGATGCGCTGGAAATAAGCCTGGACCAGAAGTCAGGAATGGAGAGGGAAATGGCAACCCACTCCAGTATTCTTGCCTGGAAAGTCCCATGGACGGAGGAACCTGGCAGGCTACAGTCCATGGGGTGGCAAAGAGTTGGGCATGACTGAGAGACTTCACTTTCACTTTCTTTTTTTCTTTCAGACGTCAGGGAAGAGGACTACAGTCCAGGCTCATAACTCTCTGGGTGACTTTGAGCAAATCCCTTCCCCTCTCTGGGCTTCAGCTTTTCCATCTGCATCACACAAGTTGATCTGTAGGACTCCCACGCTTCCCCCCAGCTTGGTCCCGTGAGCCGACCCCCTTCTAGCCCAGGTCTATCCCCTATGCCCTGCCATGTGCTGCCTGGGCCTAGGGTTCGCCCCCATGACACCTCCCACCCCCACACACTTGTCCCGGCTGGGGACCCTGGTGGCAGGGCTGGCTTTCCTACTGGCCTGGGTCTAGAGCACACGGCCTTTCCAGAAGGTGAGAGATGTGGCCTGTCCTCCTCCCTAGCCTCCTTGCTGTTGCCATCACCTCACACAAAACGACAGAGGTGAAAAGCAGTACAAAGAAGATCCAAAACACTCACATCTGAAGGAAGTATGTGTCAAAGGTAGAGGTAGACGGGTACCCAACCACAACACAGATCTTCACTGAACTACATGCCAGATTTTCAGCTTGACATCAGCCCATTTTCCATATTTGCATTAGATAGAAGGGTCGCCTGCTCTGAGCTGATATTTGCCCCCCTAATATTTAGCAGTCTGGGCTTCCCTTGTAGCTCAGCTGGTAAAGAATCTACCTACAACGCAGGAGACCTCGGTTTGATTCCTGGGTCAGGAAGTTCCTCTAGAGAAGGGATAGACTAACCACTCCAGTATTCTTGGGCTTCCCTGGTGGCTCAGATGGTAAAGAATCCACCTGCAATGCGGGAGACCTGGGTTCAATCCCTGAGTCGGGAAGATCCCCTGGAAGAGGGCACAGCAACCCGCTCTAGTATTCTTGCCTGGAGAATCCCCATGGACAGAGGAGCCTGGCGGGCTACAGTTCATGGGGTCGCAAAGCATCGAACATGACTGAGCGATTAAGCAACAGCACCGAACATTTAGCAGTGTGTCCCTTTGAATGCATGTACCTGCCCAAGTTCAAGATATCTATATATAAAAGTCAATAGAAAGATCTCTGACCTGGAAAACCTGCTTCGGTTCCCTCTCCTGACCAACTGGTGGCTTTGAGCTCATCCCAACCCCTCAGGGCCTCAGAGTCTCCTTTACACGCTGGGAGAGCCCACCTCCAACATCCTCCCTGCGTGGATCTCCAAGGCCCTTCTAGCCCTGACTACTGGGATGTCCAGGACTGCAGGTGAGGCTGGCTCTGGTGACATGGAGCAGTGGCCCCGCCGGCCTCCAAGGTGCTGACCAGTCACTGCTGGATGGCATGGTGACAAGGCTCAGGGCCCGGCTGGCTTCTCTTCTGCATATTTTGAGGCCTCCCTGGAAATCTTTGGGATAGCCAGCATCGCCCCAACCCTTCCTCTGATCCCCATGGAAATGACTTAGCCACATCAAAAAGCTTTTTTTTAAGATTTTCTTTTTTTTGATGTGGACCATTTTTTAAGTCTTTATTGAATTTGTTACAGTGTTGCTTCTGTTTTTCTGTTTTGGTTTTTTGAATGCAAGCCTTGTGGCATCTTGAGTCTCCAATTAGGGATCCAGCCCACATTCCCTGCATTGGAAGGTGAAGTCTTAACCACTCGACCACCAGAGAAGTCCTTTGAAAGGCTTTTGGGGGAGATTTAAGGCTTCAGGTGGGCCTGGCTGGGCTTCCCAGGTGGCTCAGTGGTAAAGAATCCACCTGCCAATGTGAAGATGTGGGTTCAGTCCCTGGGTTGGGAAGATCCCCTGGAGGAGGAAATGGCAACCCACTTCACTGTTCTTGCCTGGGAAATCCCATGGACAGAGGAGCCTGGCAGGCTATAGTCCATGAGGTCACAAAGAGCGGGACATGACTGCGTGGCTAACACATACACACACACCTGGGCCCCGCCATCACCCCAGAGGTCCAGCTGCCCACCTGACCTCCCACGGCTTGATTTGCATTGACGGGCCCCAGGTAAGCCTTCTGTTTCCACCTAGTTATTAGCACTGCCTCACTTCACACTCAAGTGTGACCCGCTTCGGAAGATAAATATCCGGTGACGCTGCCCCTGAGGTAGAGTGGCCTTCCCAGACTTGAGTTCAGAACTTACTACACCAAGTGTGGGCACACAGACCCACTCTTGATCAAAATGTGAGGACCTCTGTAGGGATTAGGGTCTTCTGGGATCCCCCACCTAATTTGCAGCAGCCCAGTCCAAGGCAGTGTTTCATACCCTTCCCAGGAATCAGTATCTCAAATTTACACATTCTCCTGGAACAGAGTTCTCAACGTGTGGTCCCCAGACCAGCATCAGCATCCTCTGGGAACTTGCTAGAAATTCAGGGTCCCCAGGTCTATTAGATGAGGGGTTCAGGGTGGGGCCCAGCAATGTGGGTTTTAACAGACCCTCCAGAAGATGCAGGCACTGAAAGAAGAATGAGGACTGCTGCCCTAGGCAAGGTGAGAACTGACCTGGAAATTCCTCAGGCCTGTGTCTCCTCCACTTCCGTTACAGATGGAGATGCTGGGGGCGGTGGAAGTGATGCTGCTGCCTGAATGCCCACACAGCGCTGCCTGCACCTCTCCTGAATAGCATCTGACCACCTGCATTTCAGTCCCTCGGATATTAGGTGTCCCCCTGGTCAGCTGAGCTGACTGTCACCCTAGAAAGACACTTTCTCCTTTGGGCCTCAGATTCCTCATCAAAACAACGGAAGTATTTGCTTGCCTTTGTTCAGTCACTCAGTCGTGTCTGACTCTTTGCAGCTCCATGGACTGCGGCATGCCAGGCCTCCCTGTCTTTCACCATCTCCCGGAGTTTACTCAAACTCATGTCCATCCAGCCATCTCAACCTCTGTCGCCCTCTTCTCCTGCCCTCAATCTTTCCCAGCATTAGGATCTTTTCCAAAGAGCTGACTCTTCGCATCAGGTAACCAAATATTGGAGCTTCAGCATCAGTCCTTCCAGTGAATGTTGAGAGTTGATTTCCTTTAGGATTGACCAGTTTGATCTCCTTGCTAACCAAAGACTCTCAAGAGTCTTCTCCAGCACCTCAGTTTGAAAGCATCAGTTCTTCGGTGCTCAGCCTTCTTTGTGGTCCAACTCTCACATCCATACAAGACTACTGGAAAAATCACAGCTTTGACTAGACAGACCTTTGTTAGCTGTGATGTCTCTGCTTTTTAATATGCCGTCTAGATTTGTCATAGCTTTTCTTCCAAGGAACAAGCATTTTTTGATTCACTTAGACGCTCTTTAAGGTCCCTTCCAGTGTGACATTCTTTCTTTGTTCCATAAATCCTCCTCCAGGCAGTGTACCCTTCACAGGAGCCTCTGGGCTTCAGGCTGTGATGAGATGATTCTAGACCATGTTTCAAGGCAGACGGTCTTCTAATGACCCTCCAATTCATCTTAGAATCAGACTGGTAGATGTGAAAGAGGATCAAGGGCAGACTAGGATGATTCCTAGCATCCCTGGCCTCCACCCACCGGGTGCTGGTAGCACCCCCAGGTTGTGACAACTGAAGATGTCTCCAGGCATTGCCGCGTGTGCCCGGGGTTGGGGGTGCACAGTCACTCTTGGATGAGAACCACTGCCCATAGGCGCTCTGAGCCTTGAGTACTCCCACCCTCCTCCCAAATCTCCCCCATCCTCACCTGCACAGTGTCGGCAGGGATGCTAAATGCCTTGGGAACCTTACCCGTCCTGCCTCCACCCCAGCCCCACCCAGGTAAGAATGTTTGTCCAGTCCAGTTCACAGTTGAGGGCCACGTCACTGTGCCATCACCACTTCCTGATTATGCAACCCTGTACCAGTTCCCCAACCTCTTAGAGTCTCACATTTCTCATCTACAAAATAGGAACAATCCTTCCTGCCTAGTTGGCAGGATGATAATAGATTAAATGGGATGCCCATAAAGCATCTTCTGCTTGGACTCAACAATGGTATAATAGATGAGAAAAGGGGAGACCTGATACGATTAAGTGTTATTCTGTTCTTATTTTCTGCCTCCAAATTACAACTTCATCTTCAATCCAAAATAGATTTGCCCCAGGAGATATTCTTTTTGGCTTGGATTTTCCTCTTCAGCGATCATAACTGCCTGCCATCACTGACAGGTAAAGCCGGAAGGACATTTCTGGGCCACTTTAGGGGTTAAAGAGAGTTTATTTATGTGGAACTATGCCTGGCCTGGGCTTCTCAGGTGGAGCTAGTGGTAAAGAACCTGCCTGCTGATGGAGGAGACATAAAAGGTACAGTTCGATCCCTGGGTTGGGAAGATCCCCTGGAGGAGGGCATGGCAACCCCTTCCAGTATTCTTGCCTGGAGAATCCCATGGACAGAGAATCCCAGTGGGCTACAGTCCATGGGGTTGCAGAGAGTAGGACATAACTGAAGCGACTTAGCACGCATGCCCAGACCAGCCTGAGAGAACAGAGGAACCACAGACTGTACACTCAAGGCCTGTGGGCCAGACAGGACGTGATGGAAGGATGGGCCCTGGTCAGGCACCAGGCACCGCTTCTAAGGGGAACCATCTCTAAACAGCTCCTGATAGTCGATCTACGTGGGATCATCAACTGAGGTTGTCATGGTTTCCTCTTTTTTATGAGAAACTGAAAATCTGCATTTTGGTGTGAAACTTCCAGATTTAAAAAAATATATGTATATAGTTGACTCTTAAAGCCTCTGGTAGAGAGATATCCTAAAATAACTCGGAAACTTAATAGTTCACTCAAAACAATGAAATATATGCTGTGACTATCCAGGTTTTATATTGAGGATACAGAGGCACAGAAAGATTAACTCACAGCCTGAGGTCACACACTTCGAAGGGGGCGGAGAGGAGAGCCCTGCACAGGAGGCGTAAAGGGAGAAACTATAGGGCCCATGTTGAATAAAAGGAGACAGAGCCAATTTTTCTACCATAACAGTAAATTGGCCCCAAATTAAGCCAATACCCAGTTCTTATTGCTTCTGCAAGGAATTAATAAACCATGACATCTCCTGAAACACGGGGGAGGCCAGCTGCTCAGAGAAATGTCAGAAAGCCCTTTACGGGCCTGGAGCTGTTCAGTCTCACCAAGTAAAACAATTCTGCCAGAAACACGCAGAGAGGGAAACTCAGCGGGGGCTGCCGCTGCCAGTGCCCACCCCTGGCTCCGCTCAAGTGTGCCCACCACAGGAGACAGGCTTTGCAGTAGCCAGCTCCTGGGCATTAATGGCTGTGGCCTCCCAGAGAACATTCTGGAAGATTTTCGGTTTACATTTTGCAGACAGTGTGCCAAGTCGTTCTCTCATTCTGCCTATTAGATGGTTAGTTTCCTTTTTCTAGTTAAAGGATTAGCTAGAATTACCAGTCATCATGAGCTTCCCCCAAGGACAGGTCAAAGGAAATTAATGGAAACGGCTGCCGTGGGGACATGGGTTTGCTCCACCAGAGGGATTCCTGACTGGGGGGGAATTGTCCCTGGCATGGGACAGGGCTGGAAATTCCTCCAGGTCCTGGGCTTGGAGAGGAAGTTACAGGCAAATAAGAGAGCAGAAAGGAAGCTGGTTAAATACTTTACGGTGAAAAGTTCTAAAAACTTGGAACTGGAGGGGCCTTTGAAATATTCCAGCCTGACCCCTTGATCTACTGAAGGGAAAACTGTCCAGAACTGGGCAAGGACTTGCTAAGGATCACACAGCTAAGTAATGATAAAGCTGGAATTCGGGGCCCCCTCTGGCCATAGTTTCCCAGGTTTGAGCTGGTCAAGTTCCCTAGAGATGAGACTGTAGGTTTCCAAGGTCCACCTCCCTTTTATACAAAAATTTGCTTGACTTCCCCAGGTCTTAGTTGAAGCACATGGTATCTTCACTCTTCTTTGCAGCACATCTTGTAGTTGTGGCATGCAGACTCTTAACTGCGGCCTGCGGGATCTAGTTCATGGACCAGGAATCAAACCCGGGCCCTCTGCATTGGGAGTGCAGAGTCTCAGGCACTGGGCCCCCAGGGAAGCCCCAAAGTTTCTCACTTTATCCATCAATTAAATGGAGTGTTAGATTTAACACATCACAATGCAATTATCTCCTTACATGTCTCTTCCCTCTCTAGGCTGGGGGTGAATGCCTTCAGGAGGGAGACCAAGACTTCCTCACCTGAAAAGGATGGGTGCCCTCCATGTGGCCTGGCACACAGGGGTCCCTCTGTAGGTCTCACAGGATTGGGTGAAGAGTCAACTATAAAGGTGCTGAGGCTCAGCTTGTATGTGGACACAATCTCTCTGAAGTTCTGGATGAGATGTCCCTGGACAAGATGGTATCATTGTTGCCATTGGACAGATAAGAAACCTGGGTTCTGGGAGCTACACCAACTAGAGCAAATGCTATTAATATTTGTTAAATCTAGGCGATGAGTACAAGAGCATTCATTTCACTCTTCGTTATAGTCAAAATGATTCATTTTATTCTTCTGCTAGCTTGAACTTTTTCCTAAAATATAGTCCAAAAAGTTAATAAGAACCTATAGTTTATCCCTAAAAAAAGTATACACCCATGAAGCTTGGTTGTAGAAAACAGCCACCTCATTCATTCACTAAATGTCTATTGTTAAAGACACATGTACTGCAATGTTCATAGAAGCACTATTCACAATAGCCAGGACATGGAAGCAACCTAGATGTCCATCGGCTGATGAGTGGATAAAAAAGTTGTGGTATACATATACAATGGAATATTACTCAGCCATGAAAAGGAACAAATTTGAGTCAGTTGTAGTAAGGTAGAGGAACCTAGAGCCTGTTATACAGAGTGAAGTAAGTCAGAAAGAGAAAACAAATATACATTAATGCATATATATAGACTTCCCTGGTGGTTCAGGCAGTAAAGAATCCGCCTGCAATCTAGAAAAAAAAATGGTACTGATGAACGTATCTGCAGGGCAGGAATAGAGATGCAGAGGTTGAGAACAAACTTACACAGCAGGGGAAGGAAATGGGGAGACAAACTGAGACCAGCACTGACATACACACACTACCATGTGTGAAACAGACAGCTAGTGGGGAGCTGCCGCACAGCACAGGGGTCAGCTCAGCGCTCTGTGATGACCCAGAGGGGTGGGATGCGGTGGGAGGGAGGCTCCAGGGGGAGGCGATGTGTGTGTACTCATAGCTGATGCACTTCATGTACAGCAGAAACTAACAGAACTGTGAAGCAATTATCCTCCAATTAAAAAATAAATTTTAAATACATTTTGTAAATGTCTACTGTTGCTAATGGGATGAATGTTCCTGATTCGCTGGTGGCACCCAAGTGAAGTAGACTCGGACACTGCCCTCAGGAATCTGAAAGGAAATGAGACTCAGGCCACTTTGCCACAGCGAGAGACAGATGTGACTGCAGGGAAAACGTGTGGAAAGCCAGGTCAGCCAGGGTACAGCCACAGACCCACTCCCTGACCAGCAGGGCTGACACAACCCATCGCACACCCACAGTCACACCACAGGCATGTATGGAGGCAACCAAAGGCTGACCAGGGTCCCCCCTCCCCAAGGAAAGCTTGGGACCCTTTGCCTCCGCTACCACCACCACCACGCCAGCATCACTTCCCACTCTAGAATATTTGCACAGAGATCCATGAGGTTGAAGTGAAACAGAGGAAAATGAGCCACAAAAAGGCACACGTGTGTGAAACAGGAAGAACAGGGTCATGGTCAAGGGGTATTGTGTTTTGGAAGCGGGAGGGAAGCTGTATTTCTGGGTGAATTACATGGTTAAGAATGCCACGGCCACAGCAGGACACCCCAGGTCCAGGGAGAATATGTATGAGCTCTGGGCTGTGGTATGAGAGCATAGAAAACACCAGGTTTAGAGTCAGATAGCACTAGATTCAGATGCCAGGGCTAACAATTGCTGGCAGTGTCCAGCAAGTCACTTAGCCTCACTTTTCCCAGCTGTAAAATGGGGTTAACAGTGAGTACCAGCCTCACAGGGCTGATGCAGGCGGCTGCCGCACTCAGCCTTGCATAGAGAAGGTGCTCGGTAAATGCTCCCTACCCACCCACTCTTGCCCTCGACAGGGGCAGCTTTGGGTTTCTTCAACTATCATGTCAAGGGTTGCTATGACAGCTTCAGTCCCCTGCTCCATGATTTGTATGCTCTCTGCTACCATCCAAAGCCCCTGCAGGCGTTCCCAAAGGTTGGTGGATGAAACGACATGCACTGCTCCAAGCCAGAGGCTCTATCCAGTCCTCCAACTGGTAGATCAAGAGACCCAGCTGGCCTCCCAGAGGGCAGCCGAGGATTAGAGGGCAAGATGACAGCCAGTAGGAGTGGAATGGCAGAGAACTGAACTTGGGGGAATGAAGCCGGGGCAGAAAAGGCAAAGCCAGATCTTTGTGGATGAAACCCCCAGAGTCACAAAATCCACCCCACTTAAGACTGCATTATGGGGTCTTTCCTGGTGGTCAGGTGGTTAAGAATCCACCTTCCAATGCAGGGGATGCAGGTTCAGTCCCTGGTCGGGGAACTAGATCCCACATGCTGCAACTAGGAGCATGAATCCCTCAACTAAAGAGCATGCATACCATAACTAAGACCTGGCGCAGTCAAATATATATATATATACACACTGCTGCTGCTGAGTCGCTTCAGTCGTGTCCAACTCTGTGCGACCCCATGGATGGCAGCCCACCAGGTTCCCCCATCCCTGGGATTCTCCAGGCAAGAACACTGGAGTGGGTTGCCATTTCCTTCTCCAATGCATGAAAGTGAAAAGTGAAAGTGAAGTCACTCAGTCCTGCCCTACTCTCCAAGACCCCATAGACTGCAGCCTACCAGACTCCTCCGCCCATGGGATTTTCCAGGCAAGAGTACTTGAGTGGATTGCCATTGCCTTCTCCGAGATATATATATATATATATTTTTTTTAATTGCATTATGCCCTTCAGAGGAGAACACAGGCTACTTTTAAAAACCTACAAAGAACTAGACAATCCCTGACCCTTCCATTGTAAATTACCAGCCACGCTGTCATGAAAAGTCAGGCAGAGAGAGAGAGAGAAGCAACTGCTCTCTAGTTCCAAGCCCAAATGCCCAAGCCTCAGGTAAATGCACAGCTCGTGGTTTCAGCCAGGACCCTCCAGGAACCGTCTGCCCTCCCGGTGAAGGGCCAGAAGCCCAGAAGTTGCCCAGAAAGCCAATCACTCAGTCTCCCTCCTCTGGCTCCAGGCTCACTGGAGATGGTGAACAGCTGTTTGCTATTCTGAGTGGAGGAGACTTTTATATGCTTGACGACATATTAAATCATATCTTAATGATGACTGGGAAGACTTCTTGTTACAGCTACCGCGTGGATAAAAAGTGATGGTCCATATGGCACTGGTGTTAATTTCATCATGGCTGTGGACATGTGGGCACAGGGCAGAGACCAAACAAGGGGAATGGTTTGGTTTTTAACACTTCGTCTTCAGGCAGAGACGCTGTTTAAAAGAAAAAAAAAAGTACATTTCTTGAAAAGACTAAAATATTAGCAGCAGTCTAACTTGAGGTGGTAGAAAGATAGGTGGATTTCATTTCATTTCCTGAAATACCTACCAAGAGTATGAATAATTTTTACAACCTGGAAAAGAGAAACAATGTATGCTCCCAAACACGCATGAATATTTTGAGCAGGCTGTTAGCTTATACCTGTGGAGATTTTAATTCAAGGCTGTTTTTGAGATGGTGATGAGATAGAACTAGCAGAGAAATTAAAGGAGATAAGTCTAGAAGGAAAGGTAGCAAATTCTTCAGGCAAACACATAGTGGGCATGCAACAATGATTTGAAGGAAAGCCATTACTTGCCTGGGGCTTCCCCAGTGGCTCAGTTGGTAAAGAATCTGCCTGCAATGCAGGAGACCTGGGTTCAATCCCTGGGTAGGGAAGATACCCTGGAGAAGGAAATGGCAACCCACTCCAGTATGCTTGCCTGGAGAATTCCATGAACAGAGGAGCCCAGCAGGCTACAGTCCATAGGATCACAAGGAGTTGGACATGACTGAGTGATTAACTTATTACTTGCCTGGTATGTCTTTTTGTTTGTTTGTTTTGTTTAACTTTTTATTTTATACTGGAGTATAGGCGATTAACAATGTTGTAAGTTTTCAGGTTGACAGCAAAGGGACTCAGCCATACATATACATATACCCATTCTCCCCCAAACTCCCTTCCCATCCAGACTGCCACATAACATTGAGTAGAGTTCCCTGTGTTATACAGTAGGTCCTTGTTGGTTATCTGCTTTAAATATAACAGTGTGTACATGTTCATTCCAAACTCTCTAACTATCCCTTTTCTTCATCCCCGCACCCCCCCGCACCGCGCCCCCCAACCCTGCCCCGCTGACAACCATATGTTCCTTCTCTAAGTCTGTGAGTCTGTATCTGTTTTGTAAATAATTAACTTGTATCTCTTAAACACAAGAGCTTCCCTTTATCTGAAGAGAACAATAGTGGCAGACAGACACAACATCTTCCGAGGAAACTTCAGAAGGAGCAGAGTAAGTTAGAGATTCTGACGACTCTTATCATCAAGTTTAAAAGTGTCTGGCTTCTGGAGTCGAACTGAGGTTTATGGGACCCACATTTGCATGGAACGGAAGGAATTCCACATGCGGGAATGCACTCACCGAAACAGCTTGAGTGCTAGAGAAATGCCAATAATAAAATACTAAATGAAGAAAGCAAGCCGTAAAATACTATGAATACATAGTGACCACAACTATGATAACATTGTATTCACAGAGATAAGGGCTTTAAAAAAAGTCAAAATAGTTGCTGTGTTGGGGTAGTTGAATTATAGGTAAGATTTTTTGTAAGTTCTTAATGTAACTGTTAGCCATTTAGGGATTTCAGCCAACACTTTATTATGACAATATTCAAGTTTACAGCAAAGTGGAGAGAATTTTACAGTGAATCCCCATTTACCTGCCACAGAGATTTTGGCTTTCATGCTGCTCAATTTTTAAACTATTTAAATTGTTTTCTATTGTGTAATATTTGACGCTTATATTAACATATATCAGTTATAAAGCCTAATTATAAAATGAACACCTACAGTATAGATGATCTTATTTGCAAAACAAATAGAGACACAGACATAAAGAACAAATGTATGGACGCCAAGTGGGGAAGGGGGAGGATGAATTTGGAGATTGTGATTGACATATATACACCATCGATGCTATGTATAAAACAGATAACTTGTGAGAACCTACTGTATAGCTCAGGGAACTGTGGAGACCCAAATGGGAAGGAAATCCAAAAAAGAGGGGACATATGTACACGTTAGCTGATTCACTTTGCTGTACAGTAGAAACTAATGTAACATTGTAAAACAACTATGCTCCAGTAAAAATTAATTTTAATATTTTTAAATTTAAAAAATGTTTTTTTAATTGGAAGATAATTGTTTTACAGTGTTATGTTGGTTTCTGCCATACAACAGTGTGAGTTAGCCATAAGTATACATATGTCTCACCTAGAGCCAGACATCCTGGAATGTGAAGTCAAGTGGGCTTTAGAAAGCATCATTACAATGAAACCTAGTGGAGGTGATGGAATTCCAGTTGAGCCATTTCAAATCCTGAAAGATGATGCTGTGAATATGCTGCACTCAATATGCCAACAAATTTGGAAAACTCAGCAGTGGCCACAGGACTGGAAAACGTCAGTTTTCATTCCAATTCCAAAGAAAGGCAATGCCAAAGAATGCTCAAACTACTGCCCAATTGCACTCATCTCACATGCTAGTAAAGTAATGCTCAAAATTCTCCATGCCAGGCTTTGGCAATACATGAACCATGAACTTCCAGATGTTCAAGCTGGTTTTAGAAAAGGCAGAGGAACCAGAGATCAAATTGCCAACATCTGCTGGATCATTGAAAAGCAAGAGAGTTCCAGAAAAACATCTATTTCTGCTTTATCAACTATGCCAAAGCTTTTGACTGTGTGGATCACAATAAACTGTGGAAAATTCTGAAAGAGATGGGAATACCAGACCACCTGACCTGCCTCTTGAGAAACCTGTATGCAGGTCAGGAAGCAACAGTTAGAACTGGACATGGAACAACAAACTGGTTCCAAATAGGAAAAGGAGTACGTCAAGGCTGTATATTGTCACCCTGCTTATTTAACTTCTATGTAGAGTACATCATGAGAAATGCTGGACTGGAGGAAGCACAAGCTGGAATCAAGATTGCTGGGAGAAATATCAATAACCTCAGATATGCAGATGACACCACCCTTATGGCAGAAAGTGAAGAGGAACTAAAAAGCCTCTTGATGAAAGTGAAAGAGGAGAGTAAAAAAGTGGGCTTAAAGCTCAACATTCAGAAAACGAAGATCATGGCATCTGGTCCCATCACTTCATGACAAATAGATGGGGAAACAGTGGAAACAGTGACAGACTTTATTTTGGGGGGGCTCCAAACTGACTGCAGATGGTGATTGCAGCCATGAAATTACAAGATGCTTACTCCTTGGAAGGAAAGTTATGACCAACCTAGATAGCATATTCAAAAGCAGAGATATTACTTTGCCAACAAAGGTCCATCTAGTCAAGGCTATGGTCATTCCAGTGGTCATGTATGGATGTGATAGTTGGGCTGTGAAGAAAGCTGAGAGCCGAAGAATTGATGCTTTTGAAATGTGGTGTTGGAGAAGACTCTTGAGAATCCCTTGGACTGCAAGGAGATCCAACCAGTCCATTCTGAAGGAGATCAGTCCTGGCTGGGTGTTCTTTGGAAGGACTGATGCTAAAGCTGAAACTCCAATACTTTGGCCACCTGATGCAAAGAGTTGACTCATTGGAAAAGACTCTGATGCTGGGAGGGACTGGGGGCAGGAGAAGGGGATGACTGGATAAGATGGCTGGATGGCATCACCGACTTGATGGACATGAGTTTGGGTGAACTCTGGGAGTTGGTGATGGACAGGGAGGCCTGGCGTGCTGCAATTCATGGGGTCACAAAGAGGCGGACACAATTGAGCTACTGAACTGAACTGAACTGAATACATATGTCCCTTCTCTCTTGAACTTCTCTCCCTCCCACCACCTCTCCCACTTCTCTAGGTTGTCACACAGCACCAGGCTGCGCTCCTTTTGTTATACAGCAACTTCCCAGTAACTAGCTATTTTACACATGATAGCGTACGTGTTTCAATGCCTACTCTCCCAATTCATCCCCTCCTCCTTCCCCTACTATGTCTACAAGTCCATTCTCTTTTAAAAATTTTTTGAATTAATAAAATGAACACCTAAAACCCCATCACCCGGCTTAAGAACCAAACGTCGCCTTCCCTCTGTTATCCTTGTGTGTTTTTCCCTGGCCCCCATCCCTTTGCCTTCCCCCAGGAGCCAGCCACATCCTCCACTGTGGGCTGATCATCATCCTCACCTTTCTCACAGCTCTTGTGTGCATCTGGACCAGCCAGGACCGGCCACGTCCCACTGCAGTCATGAAGCAGCCTAACACTTCAGCTATGTGACACGTCAGCCACGGTTTGTCTCTGGGTCAAGCAAAATCCACTGCAGATGCAGCTGGCTTTCCAGAACAAGTGTCACATGTCCTCCACAGTCCAGGATGCCTTATTCTGCAGGACTCCATCAAAACAGGAGGCTCCCGCAGGATTACTTCAGCTGCAAGTAAAGCCTCTGTGACTCATGGCCCATTGACAGAACTAGTCACATGGGCTAATTCCACTGCAAGGGGATGCTCCCATGTGCCCAGCAGGAGAGGATAACAGGACAGGGGTCAGCTCTAGAGATGTCCATATTACCCCCAAGCAACATATGGTTTACCTTATACTTGGGGTTCTCTTAGTCTTTGAGTTGCTGTATAAAAAAGAAATATATATATAATTATAAATTATATGTATTTTTACATATGATATACAGTACTCTGCAATCTGCTTTTCTCATTCATTATCATGTCTCTAGGGTTCCCAGGTTGCACTAGCAGTAAAGAACCTGCCTACCAATGCAGGAGACGTAGGAGATGCGGCTTCAATCCCTGGGTGGGGAAGATCCCCTGGAGGAGGGCATGGTGACCTACTCCAGCTTCTTGCCTGGAGAATCCCATGGACAGAGGAGCCTGGCAGGTGACAGGGTGACAGGGTGACCCTATGTGTAATGTCACATTACACATAGGGTCACAAAGAGTCAGACACAACTGAAGCAATTTAGCGACACATGCTAATTTAGCACTTAGCAACACAACCATTTAGCAACACATACATCTCTATGATTTCTCCATGTTATTGCAGGTAGCTGTATTGTCTTTCATTTTCACTGGTGTCTAATATGCCATGGTGCAAATAACAGATCTTGATGTTTTGTGCATCCTCTTATAGGAATACTGGAGTTTCCAGGCTTTTGCTATGACAGCAGTACTGCCACGAAGGAGGTTTCTGGTGCTCATCATGCTCAGGAGTTTCCCTGGGGCACAGGTTGTCTAGGTTTTTTACAGCTAAACATTTTGACATGAGGGGAAAGGTGAGACATGTTGCACTGGTATCTTTCCATTTTGCAAAGGGAGGATGTGACATAGGATTACTTACAGGAAAGGCAGATGAAGACAGGCAAACGCAAGGGCACAGAAGGATCACAGTTTTTAATGCGCCTCTTGAACAAGACACAGGTTGGGCTGAGGAAGAGCGGTAAGTCAGAGGTTGACTAAATACCTGGGACTTCCCTGGTGGTCCAGTGGTTAAGAATCCACCTTGCAATGCAGGGGACTTGGCTTCAATCCCTGGTCGGGGAACTAAAATCCCACAACCCAGGGAGAAACTAAGCCCGTGTGCCACAACGAAAAAACCCCCCACATTATGTAAAAAAGATCCTGCATGCTGCAGCTAAGACCTGACACAGCTATATATATATATATATATATATATGCAATATATAATATAATATATATAATGAGTAAGTAAATAAATTTATCAGCATAAAACTGCAATTTACAAGGAAGAAATAAATGATGAACCCCAGCAGTTTCCTTTCGCACAGTTTGGAGTTTTTATGGCACGTTTCTCAGCGTCAGGATGTCACCGTTTCAAGAGACAACCTGAATTCTTGATTTCAATGTGAAATTAATTTTCATTTGCTTCCATTTTGAAAATAAATGCCATACTGTGATCTTTTTTTTTTTTTTCTTTTTGCTGGAGGGAGGCACATCTTGGAATCAAAGAAATAATGACAAGGTATTTCACCTCCCCAAAGACTGATAATCACCACCATATGGCCCTGGAAGGAAATAAATGAGGCAGGGGAAATAAGGCTATCAGTGACAGATTTTGACATGGCTAACTAAGGAAGAACGTTAATCACAGAGATTTTCCTACCAGGTTCCTAGTAGGATCCCTCAGGTTGGCATTGACCATAAGCAAAAAACAATGGCCTTGATGAAATCTGTTTTATGTCCTGTTTCAGGGAGGTGGGTAGCAGGGGGAACCTGGTGACCCACCTCAACAAGTCAGCAAAGAAGTTGAGAGACATCCTAAACACCTCTGGCGTAGAAGGCTGCATGCTGTGTGCTTAGTCCCTCAGTGGTGTCCGACTCTTTGTGACCTCATGGACTGTAGGCCTCCAGGTTCCTCTGTCCGCGGGATTCTCCAGGCAAGAATACTGGAATGGGTTGCCATTTCTTCCTCCAGGGCATCTTCCCAACCCAGGGATTGAACCCACATCTCCTGTGTCTCCTGCATTGGCAGGCAGATTCTTTTTTTTTTTTTTTTTTTTTTTAATTTTAAAATCTTTAATTCTTACATGCATTCTCAAACATGAACCCCCCTCCCACCTCCCTCCCCGCAACATCCCTCTGGGTCATCCCCATGCACCAGCCCCAAGCATGGGCAGGCAGATTCTTTACAACCCTACGCCACCTGGGAAGCCCCTGGAGTAGATGGCCGATGGGCAAACTGGATGAAGGTTGGAAGAAGTCTGGGAATCTGTCACCCTAGGTTTTGCTGACAAGAAAGAAGATAAGCTGAATCTTAGCATAGAGTTTAGAAGACCAGGACACAGAGTTGGCCTCTGACCAAGGGCAGAGAAGAGCCTCCAGAGACCTTTCCATGGAGAAGGAAAGATGACCAGCTGCCCAGGAATTAGTAGGAGCCCTATCTTGTCATTCAATGATTGTGGTATGGGGCTCCATCAAGCTGAAACAAAAATAGACACATTGTTCATTGTTGCTGCCACTAATGGGGCATTTCTAAGTGCCATCCACCATACTCTGTTTCCTCACTCATTTTTGTTTGGTATCTTGCTCCATTTAAAGTTTTTAATGGTTACAAAAGCAGGACATCTCAAACTTACATAGGAATCACCTAGGGATCTTTTTTCTTTTCCTTTTAATTTTATTTATTTATTTTAATTGGAGGATAATTACTTTATAATATTATGACGGTTTTTGCCATACATTAACACGAACCGGCCATAGGTATACGTGTCTCCCCTCCATCCTGATTCCCCCGCCCCACCTCCCTCCCTACCCCATCCCTCCAGGCTGTCAGAGAGCACGAGCTTTGGGTGCCCTGCATCACACATCACACTCACACTGGTCACCTGTTTTACGTTTGGTAATGTATGTGTTTCAGTGCTATTCTCTCAAGCAGAATGCAGATTCTAATTCGGTAGGTCTCGAGGCAATATGACAATAAGACCTAAGGCGTGTTCTCAGCTGTTCTTTCAGTGCCTTTTTTCTTTCTTGCTGTGGGAGCCAGAAAGCACAGAGGACAGAGAAGGCTTGGCAAGGGGGGACTGCCGTTATGCTCTAAAGGGCACCAAGGCTTGCAGGGGAAGCGGAAAGTTGTCTGTGCAGGAGAACTGAACACTTGTCAGCTGCTGTTTTACCAGTGCCTTGTAGTGGTTCAACTGCCTAATGCTTGATGCCTAAAGCGCCTTCTTTAGCAGACCAGATGCAGGAGCATAGCATCAGGCGTGAGCCTGTCCAATTCTAAAGTGATGATGACCGAGGTCAGTGTAGAGCCCTTGAACTTTAACAGCTGATGGCCAGGGACTCGGGGCTTCAGCTGCCTGGTCAGGGAGGTGGCCTGGAGAGAAGAATGCCTCTACGGTGACCCCTGTACACGGGGCCAGCCCAGGACCACCAGGGAGTGGAATATGGCCGAGAAGTCCAGCAGTGTCCCAATAGAGAGATCCCAATGCAGCATGTCCAAAATAGCCAGCTCCACCCTCAGAGGCTCACTCAGGGAATAGCCAGAGCCATAGTGCTTTATGAAGTCCCCTCGTCATGGAATTAACTCCTCCTCATCAACTTTGACAGCAAGTCTCAAAGAAATCTTTGTAACACAACGGAGTAAATGCTTTTTTATCTTTACTGAAACCATGAGGAAGCTGAAGATGGCGAGAGCCAGGTTAAAATGCTGCTGCTGCTAAGTCACCTCAGTCGTGTCTAACTCTTTGTGACCCCATGGACTGTAGCCCGCCAGGCTCCTCTGTCCAGGGGAATCTCCAGGCAAGAATACTGGGGTGGGTTGCCATGTCCTGCTCCAGGGGAGCTTCCCGACCCTGGGATCGAGTCCACATCTCTTTTGCGTCTCCTCCATTGGCAAGCAGATTCTTCACTATTAACACCATCTGGGAAGCTCAGAATGGGTCTGGGAGAAGTCAAAAATGTTCTCAACTCTCAGGAGCCACAACTGGATTTTCTGGAAGGTGTCATGGATCTCCATCTGCCAAAGTTGACTTCTAAAGATAGACATATGCATTTCTGACCAGAAATATGCATTTCTGGTCATTTTAACCTTTCTTGGGGGGGATGCCAAGTCGCTCAAATCCAGGTGCATATTTCATACTTGCATTTTTCTTGTTTGTTTGTTTGCAGTGCACCATGTGACACAGGATCTTAGTTCCCTGACCAGGGGTCGGAGCCCATACACCCGGCAGTGGAAGTACCGAGTCTTAACCACTGGACCACCAGGGAAGACCCCCCACCAAGGGATCCTGTTTTGAATAGTGAAGATTGAAGGGGTTAGTATGAAATAATAAGGACGTGCAGTACGTGTTTTCCATCTGTGTCACACAGCTGCTATATTTTAATAACTCAATGAAGAACTGTTTGTGTTATAATGGAGAATTTTATTTCTTCCAGGTTGTGATCCAGGTTGTGTTATTTCTTGATCAGTTTTAAAGATGCAGGCATAACGAGGGAAAGTATTGCACAAACGAAGTGGTTGCTTTGTGAAGGTTCTGGTCTAGAAAGAGCCACAAGCAGAGGGTGATACCACAGCTTGAGGGGCCAGCCAGGTTTGGAAATCCAGCCCTATGGCTCAGCAATCTGCCAGTCATCAAAGCAAGAATTTCACAGATAATGGGTCTCAGCCCAAGAAGTTCAGAAGCCTGTCTCTCATCTTAAAAGGAAAAGCACTCCTGAAAATTTATAAACAGCCAATATTCCTGCCTGGAGAAACACATATAGAAGAGACGAAGAACAAAACAAATCTAAAAACCTTCACAGGGAGAGATGGCAGCCACATAAGTCTGAGGGCCTGCTTGAAGCAGGAGCTGGACAAAACCCAACTGCCTCATTGGAACCAGGTCACCGACAGCCCCGCAGAATGAAAGTAAGGGAACCGACGGAGACAGCTGAACAGGAGATGAAAACCATGCAAAACCTAAAGAAAGCAGAGGAGGGTTAGGAGAAACAACCACCTCCTCGTGAAAGTCAACAAAGACAAAAAGAGAGAGAAGCAAAGGGCACCACGAAACCAGAGCAGCAGTGGCAGAGCCAGGGAACGACAGCTGGGGACAGGCAGAGCGGACCCCAGTTAGGAAAAGGGAGCTGGCATCACCCAGCCCTCGACAGCCGTGTTTGGGGACAGGAGACAATAATTAGAAAGCTATTTTTATGGTTTCCTTTGTCTCTCTGAAGCTGTGCCTATGTTCATTCATTTGGGCGCCTGAGAAAACAACACTGATTTCACCAAAACCCTTGAGTTCTTAAAAATAAGAAAAGAAAACACCCTTCTAAAGCTTCCACAAGTTTCAGCCCTTTTCCAAAATATGTATTTCTTTGCAAAAGGATATTACTCCACAGTGTGGTTTCTCTTTCTCCTCTCTCCAACTTGATTGCCCCGTGTTTACACATCAAAGTAGGAAAACAGGGGTGGAATATTTTTACATCCCTAAGTTGTAGCCTTTGAGGGTGGGGAGCATGCTGGGTCTCACCATTCGGAAAGATGCTGTCCATCTCAGATAAGGCTATCCTTCCCCCCCAGCAAACTCCAGCCTCCTCACAGAGCCCCTTCCCAGCAGCAGGAATGCACACCCTCCCCGACTCCTCAAAGTGTGACCCTGGGCTCTCTGGATGGACTTGCACTCAGTCCTAAAGAATGAGCCACCTTCCTTCTCATGCTAAGCCTTTCTCTCCCCTCCCATTCTTCCCCATCCTCCTCCTGTGATGTTCTCATCACCCTTCTTGGTCCACACTTAGACAAGGTAGGTTTTTGCCCCTACCAACTCATCCGCAGGACCCGTAAACCCCACTGATGTTCTTCAGATTTAATAGCTCCCAGTCTCTGCCTATAGGGCTTCAGTGGTAGCTCGGTGATAAAGTATCCGCCTCCCAAAGAAGGAGATGTAGGTTCAATTCCTGGGTTGGGAAGATGCCTGGGAGAGGGAAATGGCAACCCTCTCCAGTATTCTTGCCTAGGATATCTCATGGACAGAGAAGCCTGGCAAGCTACAGGCCATGGGGTTACAAAAGAGTCAGACACAACTTAGCAACTAAATAATGACAACTCTACCTGTCGGTCAGTATTGATGGGTGTCATTGTCTAGATACTTCCTCAAAGGAAACTTTAGGCTCTTGTCTCAAGGGATCAGGGGAACAACTTCCCAGTGTAGCCTAAGAGGGTGTCATCCAGAGTATCCTATGGGGTGTCACCCTATAGAGGTGTATTCACACCACAGAGGGGTCCCTTCCACGTCTCTGCTCAGCATTATTCCCACCTGCCCATGTTACCTGCCTCTTATTCAAAGCCCAGCCATCCTCAAGGTCACCCTGAGGAGGTAGCTCTCTGAACCAGCCCTGTCCCCCCAAGACAATTCAACTTTCTGAATTGAAGAGTCTCATGTCTGTCCCGCTGGGGCTGCCTGCTCTGTGCTTCTGCGTGCCTAGACTCACCTTTGGTCCTCTGGGCAGGAGACAGATCTGGGAGGGACTCTTTCTGTGTGTGGCCCCTGGGTATTTCCTCTTTTCTTGCCTGATCATTGCTAAGTGGAGGAAGAAGGACTGCAGAATTGGCTTGATCACCAGGGAGACAGTCAGGTGTGGTTATGATATACACGCTGGCTCTTTCCTTTCTGAATTCCATCTGTAGACTGTAGAATGGCGTGGTCTACTGCTGTCTGTCCAGCACTAGACAGACTGCTGTACATGTCCGCTCTGTCTGCCCAGCACCCACATCCTCCAGGAATCATCCCATGACCCCAATCCCCTGCTGATTATGAACTCCCTTAGAGCAGGTGTAGGCAAAACCTGGCCCACCACCTACTCTTTTAAATAAAGTTTTATTGTAACACACTTACACTCATCTGTAGCCATTGTTTCTGGCTGCTTTTGTGCTACAATGGCAGAGCTGAGCAGTCACAGCAGAGCCCATACAGCCCACAAAAATAAAAATATTTTCTATCTGACCCTTTATGGGAAGAGTTGTCCAAGCCCTGCCTTGGGAGTATCTTCCGTCGCAATTCAACACTTAATACATTGTGGCTTTCTGTGTAGTCATATCACCTCTCCAATAAGCACTTGAGAGCTCTGAAGATCAGGGACAACACATGGACTCCATTGTTTCTCTCTCCTCAGAGCTTAGCTTACTGACGTTAATGATAAGCACACAATCATTAAATAGGTGGGTCAGAACGCTTTCCTCTCAGGTAACAGAAACACTTTCTCAGACTCACTTACATAATCACGGCATTATGTTTCACAGAAGGAAGTCCAGAGGTAGGGAAGAGGTCAGTGGAGACAGATTCAGCCCCTCAACCCAAGCTCTTTTCCTTTCTCTGCTCTCTCGGCAGTAGAGCCAGCTGCATCCCAATACTATTTCCCCTCATGGTCTCAAAATGGCTGCCAGCGGCACCCGGCACAAAATGCACCCTTGTTCACAGCCAGCAAGGTGAAAGGAGAGGGGCGGTGTGACCGACTGCTCTTTTCCAGAAGCCCCGAGCTTCTCCCCCGTTGTCTCATTGACCCAAAATGGCTCACACCTGCCCCGAGCCAATCTCCAGGAAGTGGAATGGAATTAGCATGACCCACTGAGACTGCCTAATTGTCTGGGTGAATAGATGTGGAATCAACCACAGGGTTCCTACAACTGAAACTGCAAAAATCGTCTTGGCACCCCTTCATGTCCCAGTATACTATGTTTTGAGATATTTTAGAAACAAGGCAAGATTGGAGTTTAATTACTGTAAGGATGGCGGTGTATTTTGTGTGTTACCCGGTGTTATTGAAACCGTTGTACACATTCATTTAGTCCCTTGATTCCCCAAAATATGCGGGCTCTGCCTTCCAGCGTTACACCTAAAATGACCCCAAAACATACATTCTTCTTATATTACACATTTACATTCCAAACCCAAAGTACCTAATTCCAATGTATTCTAGAACTTTTAACATATTACACTCATGCTAAGTCGCTTCAGTCATGTTTGCCTCTGAGACCCTATAGACCATAGCCCACCAGGCTCCTCTGACCGTGGGATTCTCCAGGCAGGAATACTGGAGTAGGCTGCCATGCTCTCCTCCAGGGGATCTTCCCAAAGCAGGGATTGAACCCAGGTCTCCCACACTGCAGGCGGATTCTTTACCATCTGAGCCACCAGGGAAATCCGAAGTACTTAGTACAGCATGCCACCCTGTCTTCTGCATTGGCAGGCAGGTTCCTTACCCCCTAGCGCCACCTGGAAAGTCCCTTTAACTTACTAAGCCACAGCAACTTCCCCCCAAGACTTTCATTCCTAGAACATTGAAACAGAAGCCTTCCATAGACCCCTATCCCTCAGCTAACTAGAATTCCAAAAGGACCTCCGCAACCACTTAAGGTCATAGGAAAATACCTGATACATCTATGAATGAGATGTTCAGCCTGCTTTAACATTCTACTAACTAGCTCAGATGTTTTCCAGAAGTTGCTGGAATTGTTATTTCATTCCCAGAGGGGGGGAAAAACACACAAAAAATGAAATGAATAATTCCTTCCAGAAAAGATCAAAAAGGGCAACCCCACTATCACTTTGCATCCCCTGCATAAAAACATGAAGAAACGCAGGGCAATGGCTTTAATTACATGCCCTGATTTCAGATTTGTGCCGAGGAAGCTGCGGACTTATGGTGAATGTCCATAAATGGTCAGTGAGGCCTTGGCCAAGCATTTGTGTCCCTCAAGGAAGAACAAGGACCCACAAATCACAAGCCTGTGATAAGTACTGGTTGACCAAAAAATTTGTTCGGGTTTTCCATCAGATGTTTAAAATCCGAACGACTTTTTTGGCCAGTGCAATAAATGGGCAGCCCTTGCCAGAATGCATTACTCAAGATGCTAAAAATCTGCCTAGAGGCAGCCATCTTGCCAGCCAGACACAGATCCAGATTGAGCTTCTATTTCCTCCTTAAAATCAGGCAGAGCTGACATGTACAAGAGGAGGGGAGCAGAGCTGTCAGTAGCTGGCCTGGTGAATTTACAGGCTGGGGACCTGACAGCCTTCTTCTCGTAGGGGAAGGGCATGAACCTGCCTCTGAGAGTCATCCCCCCTCCCCAGGAAGCCGTATGTCTACCACCCCTGGAGAAGCCCCATTCTGATGAGAGAGGAGAGTGCTATTAAATTATGTCACTTTGATATAGGGGCCTCTGTCTAAAAGTTCACTATTGAATCATGGTGTGCTGGGCTTTGAACAATATAGAGGGGGGCCGCCCGCGTCCCCTGGGTAGGTCAGCCCAGGTCTGGACTCCCATGCAATGATGACATTGCTGCCGACGTGAATAATAAGAGTGATTTATTTGTTCAAGTTCCATATTCCAGGCGGGAATGGCTTGTGGGGCTGACGACCTACAATTGGCAAAGCAGAAAGTTTATGGAGTTAATTTATGGAGAAAGTGAAGGGCCAGCTTTCTACACAGAAGATAACTCAGTACCTCCAAGGCAAAGTCTTGCGCTTATCAGGCCAGCTTGCATCTCCTGGGTCCTGTCCTACCTGTAAAGGAAGGAAGCAGGTGACCACAGAGTCACTTTAGACTCTGGTCGGTGCACGGTGCACGCCATGATTCCTTGCAAACTGTTGCCAACATCACACTGGGGATGTCCCTATCACTGTCCCCATCACCCACCTCCACCGTTGCCTCTGTCACTCCCATCAGCACTCTGGTCACCAGGAACATTGTCCTCACCTTCACTGTGACCCTGTCACCACCAGCATCCTTTACATCCACCCTCCATGAACACGGGCAATACTGTTGTCTTTTCAAAATCTCCATCACATGGGACTTCCCTGGAGGTCTATGGCTAAGATTCCGCACTTCCAACACAGTGGACCAGGTTCAATCCCTGGTCAGGGAACTAGATTCCACATGCCACGACTAAGAATTCATATGCTACAACTAAGACCCGGAGCAGCCTAATTAATTAATGAATTTTTTAAAAAAGGAAGAAAAAACCTCCACCTCCATTGCTGCCTTCACAATTCCCTCGGTCCCTCTGGAGGGCTGTAACTCATCTGACCTTCTCCAGCGTGACTGAGCTAAGAACGGGCCATTCCAAACAACACAGCCCCAAAGAGGCAAACACACGTGTTTCCACTTCATTTCTTAACAGATTCACAAGCCTTGACAGCATCCCCTACTACGTTACAATTCACCATAGCAGGAATTTTCCAGTCATGGAAAAGATATTCTTTTTATTTTTATTCATGTTGAGAGAGGCTCCAGGAATCAAGGCTGTACACCTTCAGTGGGTCTCCCATGTTGCTAAGATCTTCTATTGGCTCCAGGCCCATCAACCTCCCTGGGTTGCACCGTTGCTTTTCCAGGACCATCTCCCACTAAGCCCAGGTCTTTAACTCTGCAAAGCCTAGTGGTGTCATTCACACACAGAAGACCTCTCTGAGCTGGAAGCCCTTTCTCCCTAGGGATTTACTCGAGGTATGCCTTACCACCCACCCTCATTACCGATGTCCGTCTCACCAGTGTCCCCATCATAACCACGACCTGGATCCTCATGATCAGCACCAGCACCATCGATACCCACAGCACCTGGACCATCAGCCTCAGCAGGACGGTTAATTATGAAGTTACACACGATACTCTGCTAGGTACTTCATGGAAAATTTGAGAATCCTGGTTTCTAGAAGAGTGGTCCCCAAAGAGTATTCTTCAGAAAATAATCCCAGGAGACTGAGCATATTTTAGAGGGAAAAAACAAATTCCACTACCAACTGAATTCGGGAAGTGCTACCGTATTGACAATGCACTTTTGCATATTAAAGCTTCTGAAAAGTCCTGCAGAGGAGGACTCTGTGTAAGACTGTTTGACCCAGTATTTCTCAAGTATATTTTACCACAAAGTCATGTTTCCACCTAACGTCCATTAACATCACAAGGAACTCTCGCTCCACCGAACACACTTTGAGAAGTGCAGCTTTAAAAGCTTTAAATGGTGCAAGAGGCATTTAAGGGACACCAGTGTGAATCCTCCTCTGGAGGTATTGGGTTCCTAGGGATTCCCTGGGGACTCAGTGGTAAAGAACCCGCCTGCCAATGCAGGAGACATGGGTTCAATCCCTGGGTGGGGAAGATCCCCTAGAGAAGGAAATGGCAATCCACTCCAGTATTCTTGCCTGGAAAACTCCATAGACAGAGGAGCCTGGTGGGTTGCAGTCCATGAAGTAGCAAAAAATCAGACACAATTTAGCAACTGAGCACGCACGCACACATGTTAATTTCCTAGGGCTGAAGGCGATGGCACCCCACTCCAATACTCTTGCTTGGAAAATCCCATGGACGGAGGAGCCTGCTAGGCTGCAGTCCATGGGGTCGCAAAGAGTCGGACACGACTGAGCGACTTCACTTCACTTTTCACTTTCATGCATTGGAGAAAGAAATGGCAACCCACTCCAGTGTTCTTGCCTGGAGAATCCCAGGGACAGGGGAGCCTGGTGGGCTGCCGTCTATGGGGTCACACAGAGTCGGACACGACTGAAGCAACTTAGCAGCAGCAGCAGCCATAACAAAATACCACAAACTTGCTGGCTTAAACTACACAAATTTATTGTCTCACAGTTGTGGAGGCCAGGAGTCTAAAATCAAGGTGCCAGCGAGGCCAGGCTTCCTCTGAGGCTCTGGGTAGAATTCTTGCTTGCCTCTTTCCGGTTGCTGCTGCTGACCAGCGATCCTTGGCGTTCCTGACTTGCAGCTGCATCAGTCCAATCTCTGCTCTGTCCTCGCATGTCCTTCTGCCCTGGGTCTCCACATCGTTTCCCTTTCCTGAGTGCAAGTTTCCCCTTTTTATAAACACATCAGTCATATTGGATTAGAGGCCCGTTCTATCCCAGCACGACCTTATCTTAACTACTTACATCTGCAATGACCCTATTTCAAAAAAAGGTCATATTCACAGGTACCAAGAGCTAAGATATCAATATATTGGGGGCAGGAGGAAGTGGGAGGCGGAGTGACAATTCAATCCATTACAGTGGGGGTTTTTTCCCTATGTTCTTACTGGGAAAAAGAAAAAGTTGGAAGTCCTCAAGCTAAATTGTGCTTTCTGTTCATTTTTCTTGTTGTTTTACAGGTGAGTGACATCTCACTGCCTGGAAGCTTTAGGAGGGGACATGTTCCTTGGTATCCACTCTCCCACCTCCCCACCCGACCTTGGCTGGGCCCCCACCCAGGCCTCTCCCTGAGGGCTCCTCACAGGAGTGAGGGCTGGTTTCTGCCTCACTGCATTCTCCCGGGAGCCCCAAGGCAAAAGTAGCCCCTCACCCTCCTCTGACAGGTTCAGACAGTTGGTGCTGAGGATGGAATGGCTGCTCTCAGCATCCGTTCCAAGGTCCCCTCCCTGAAGGAAGAGGCTCTTCGGGGACTCAAGCAGCTGACCTCATCAGCCTTCCTGCAGTGACTCCTTGCAGGCAGGACCACATCCCACAGGGGTCGTGGGCCTCCCAGCTCCAAAGCACAGACAGTAGGTTGATGCCTGAGGCCTCGTCAACCAAGTGGGGAAGAGGGCCCTCCAGTCCACTGGGGCTGGCTGAATTGAGAGCTGCCTAGCATTTAGTAGATACTCAAGAAAAGCCTGTGGAATTCAATAGAAGGAAGCTGAATTTCATTTTCCCCACTTGCCTTTCATGTATTTGAGGGATCCTACTGCTCCACTCAAATGAAGCTATGCTGCCCAGTTTCCCTGTGAGACTTTCTCAGTTCTAACTCCCATCACTTCGCTCATTGTACCTGCTACCTAGAACTTTTCCCCTTCCTCCGTGTAGGCAAATTCCAGACACATTTGGAAGATCAGTGTAATGCCTACCACCTCCACAACTGTGCCAGCCTCTGGAGTCGTGAAGCTCCATCCCAGTCATGGGCTTGTACGGGTTGCTATCTGCTTATCAAAACAGATTTTCTGCCCCCTCTGCATAGGAACAATGCTGATGGACAACTCTAGAAACATTTGTTAGCAGCAACAGGAATGCAACTAGAGACGACCATGCTAAGTGAAGTAAGTCTGAAAGAGAAGGACAAATCCATGTGATATCACTTATATGTGGAATCTAAAATATGACGCAAATAAACTTATCTGCAAAACAGAAGCAGACTCACAGACATAGAGAACAGGCTTGTGGTTGCCAAGGCGGGGGGCTATGGGAGCGATGAGCTGGGAGTTTGGAGTTAGTAGATCCATAGAATGGATAAGCAACAAGGTGCTGTATAGCACAGGGAACTATGGGGTTGGCCAAAAAGTTTGAGTTTTTCTGTAATTACAGAAGCTGGATTTCATTTACAGAAAAACCCGAACAAAATTTCTGGCCGACAAAATATCTTCAATATCCTAGAATAAACCATAATGGGAAAGAATAGATAGAAGAATGTATTAATATATATGTGTATAACTGAGTCACTCTGCTGTAGAGCAGAAATTAATACAACATTGTAAGTCAACTATACTTCAATTTAAAAAAAATTTTTTTTAAAGGAAACAAACGTTAAACATCTTCACACTATTCTCCTTTTTCCTCCCCTAGGCCCCTGGGGCACAATATCACGGGAAAGGCATGAGGTGTAGCTTCAAACAGCCTTGAGTTCTGCTCCTTGCTAGCTGCGTGACCTTGGTGATTGTCGTGCCATCTACGAGCCTCATCTGTAAAATCAGGATATGAAGATTGCATTTGTAAACTGCAGACACAAAGATACAACTCCCAGCTCCCCCTTCAAGAACACATACTGCCCTTGATTCTGGGGGCAGTCAGCAGATAGCCCCCAGCTGTCGGTTCCTCAGGATCTGGCTCCCTACAGAGAGCTGTCCCCCTTCCCCAAAGTCGCACCCCTCCCAGGACAGCCTGCATCCAATTATGAAGCAGATGTGGGGGCTCTGGGCCCGCACAGTACTGGCCCACTTTGGTCCCACACTGGACACTCCTACTACTACTGCTACTACTAAGTCACTTCAGTCGTGTCTGACTCTGTGCGACCCCATAGACGGCAGCCCACCAGGCTCCCCTGTCCCTGGGATTCTCCAGGGAAGAACACTGGAGTGGGTTGCCATTTCTTTCTCCAATGCGTGAAAGTGAAAAGTGAAGTGAAGTCGCTCAGTCGTCTCCGACTCTTAGCGACCCCATGTAGCCCACCAGGCTCCTCCATCCGTGGGATTTTCCAAGCAAGAGTACTGGAGTGGGGAGCCATCGCCTTCTCCGTGGACACTCCTAGGGGGGCAATACTGCTCTGTGCTTCCACCAGACCTGGGTCACAGTTCACCTACTTCCTCTGCACATTCTGCTTCCCTACCCATTAATCCTAATCCCTCCTAAACATCTTGTTCCCCAAACCCCAACTCCACATCCACTTCTGAGAAACCAACCTGTTACAGAGTATGTGAATTATAATTTATGACCCCAAAACAACCGTCACTGTCATCTAACACATAGTAAATGCTCAGAAACATCACTCTCCTCCTTACCCTCGCCCCCCCTGCCCACCCACCCCTCCAACCCCACCCCCTCGCCCCCCGCTGCACTGTAAGAAAGAAACAGAAGGCTTTCTGGAGGCAGTTTGAGTTGAATCTCTCCAGCAGGATAGGAGAGCCTCAGCAACAGCACATGCCAAGTTCCCGGGGAGGCCAGGCAGGCAGGGCCCAAAGAGACGCAGGGCCCTGTGATTAAAGAGACAGAAGTGGATTCAGATGGCCAGGAAATATCAAAACTCATCACCGCGAGGAGTAGCCAGGGAGGAGTGGAAATCTATACGCGGAGTTAATGTTTTCCAGCTCCTGCAGATACCGCTGCCCAGCAGACTTCTGCTGTCTGCCTGGGAGTGGAGGCTTGCTCTACTTGGAGGAGTTTTTCCTATAAAAAGAGCCCCCGGGCTATTATTCTTTGCAGTGTGAAATGGAAAATTACCTGGATGGGGTTTCATGTGAAGCAGCAAGCCGTTAGAAACAGTTGGACGAATGTCTGAGCTGAGAACAAGATACGAAGCAAGTTCTTGGGGCTGCAGAACTAAAGAGAAGAGCGGGGGTTGGTGGGGGTGGAGGGGGATGTGGATCTGACCTCAGGTGCCTGGCACCCAAGTCTCCTTGGCATGAGAAGCTGAGATCTGACTGGTACCAAGCCCCCTCTGCCCCTCTTTAAAGACACCCCTTCATCTGCCCTCGCATCCACTCTCCAACCTGAAGGACTAGTGGGGTAGTTCCTAATGGAAGACTCAAAGGAGTGCAAGACACCCAAGGAGAAGACACAGCCGATCTGAGCACAGTGCTCAGAGCCAGGCAGCTCCAGTCCAGCTCAGCTCTGCCACTTTGTCACTATGTAACCTTAAGCAAGTTACTTAACCTCTGACCTTAGCTAGCGATTACTGCCTTTATTATCATGCTATTCTTACATCAAGAATTATAGTCTCTGGGCAAAAGATGAACATGTCTTGAAACATGAGCAAACATTGTGCTCTGCCAAAACTAGTATAGGCCACACTGGAGCAGTCTAAGTGGACTTCATGCAGGAGGTGGCATTTGAGTGTGACCTTGAAGGACGGGCTTTAGGCGGACCTGGGAAAGAGAGAAAGCAGGGGGCATAAAATACTCAGATGAAACCATAAAGGCAGGAACGGGTGTGTTTGCCACTTCATGTGTCTGTAATGACACAAACAGCTTCAGCACCATGCGTATAACTATTTCAGTACAATTGGCTTTTTTGGTAATCCTTTACTATTTTATCTTATGCTTTTGAAAACAGTGTTCTGAGAAGCATCCATGGGATCGCTACAAAAGGACCCTTTGCTTCATATCTGATTCCCCCAGAAAAAGGCACCTCTGTCCACAGACTTACATCCTCAGCTACTGGGGGTGAGGACAGCAGGCAGCCCTCAGTTACTGGAAGCTTTCTCCCGGAAGTTGAGCCTCCTTCCACGCAGCCTACATCCATGAGTGACCCATCTGAAGTCCTGGGAAGTGAGACAACTTCAGCCAAAAGCAAGTCTACACCAACCCGGGCCATGCTGCTGCAGAGCCCGCCATGGGGCCACTTACCTTCTCCTCCTGCCCATGCCTGCTTCCCTCTTCTTCTCCCATCCCAGGCACCCAGGGCCCTCCTTACTCTACATCCTGCGCTCAAACATCTTTTCAGAATCTGCTTCCCCGGGAGCACAGCCTACAGCAACTTTCCCCAAAGAGGTGGCAGCATTTTGTGTCTGGTATGTTGGCTGTTCCTGTGAGCAGCTGGCAGCCCTGGGCTGAATGAGAAGTGGTCCCTGCTTTCTCAGAGCAGTGTCTCGTGAGTGGCCAGGGTTTAAAGGGCAACAACATACATGCTCTTGGGAGCACAGAGGGATGTGTTTGTCCAAAGGGGTGAGGGGGAGCTTCCACGGAGCTGATGTTGAACTCGGCCTTGAAGAAGGAGGAAGAGTCCACAGGCAGATCAGAGAGGGAGGCCAGGGTGGGGTCTCCTACCCCGCATGTCTGCATCATCACAGATGCATGAAGAAAGGAGGCTTGTTCAGGAAACCGTGAGATGATCAAGATGTTTCCAGAAGCACCTAAGACCACCAGGATCTTATCTGGACTTGAGTTTCTGGACACTAGGGAGGCGTTGAGGAGTTTCAAGCAACAGAACATGAACATCAGGTTTGTTTCCAGGGAAAATAAGGTGGCAGAGATACCTGGAAGGTGAGGACCCCATCGTCTGAGGACCTGAGAGAGAACCAAAGCAGCGGAACTCAGCAGTGGGGGAGGGTTTGGGGTCTACAGTGACTGCTGGTTGGTAGGTTTTAGAAATTGGAAGCCTGAGTAGGAGCCCTGCCCCTTTTTAATTGTTCTGTGAACTTGGACATCTTATGACCTCTTTGATTCTACATTTTTTCCCTCCTCCGTGAATGTCTGCCTCACAGCCAGAGGTCAGGGTCCAGTGGGCTCCAGAATACAGTCAGTTCAATCACACCCCAGGAGTTGTCTTCTAGCCTGATCTGTAGCCCCAAAGTGTGCATTGATGGGAAAGTTTTTGGGCACAGGTATTCGGAACACAGAGAAAGCAGAACCAGGGCAGGGCCGGGGAGGAGGGTGGGGAAGGTGGGGGAGGGCGGCCCCTGCCACTGCCTATCACCAAGTCGAGGAGCCAAGGAACAGGAGGGTCCCACAATGAGAAAGAACAAGGGGAAAAATTAGAAGCAAAATGTGAAGTTAATAAAAATACTTTATTCAATCAAACTCTGAAAGCAGCTGCAACCCTGTAAGAGCAGCCAAAGCTGGGCGCTCTGATATTTCACTTTGGTTAATTACCTAATGGTTTGCAGAGCTCCCTGCTACTTTATGACTCACACATTTTTTCTGTTTCTTCCCTCCTCCAACCTCCACCTTCCTGCTCTATTCTGGTCTTCCTTCTCTGGAATCCACTTTCCTGGGAAACCATAACATCTTACAGAAAAACTCAAATGGTCTTTTTAGCTGACCCAATAGCTCTGGTTGGTTAAGGGGGTGCTGAGTCATCAATGGGCATTTTCTGGACCCCAATCTGTTCAGATTGAGCAGGTGCCTCTAGGGAACACAGAGAATTAGGGATCTGGGCCCCGTCTATCCAGAGCTGGTGTCCAGGTGAGATGGGTAGTCTCTTATGCACACAAGCCAGGTTCAGACGGTGACTACGTGTCCATAACCACTGGGGTGGTGAGACCTCAGTGCATTGTGAGGGGCAAAAGGGCATCTCCAACTATGACTGCAGCCATTAGCACCATCCTGGAAGAGCTGCTGGTCATGCTGGGTGCTGTGGGATGTTCTGGCCAGAGGAGGAGAGGCCGGGGGTGGGGGTGGGTGGTCACATTGTTCTGGGAAGACTGAGCAACTCTCGTAAAGAGGCCAGGGAACTAGATTGCATGTTGATGGGGATGGTGGAGCCAGCGCTAATTACAGGCTGGTGGTCAGAGAGCAGGCCAGAGCAAAGAGATCTTTAGCCAGTTCACCCTTGCAAAAGGAGCCAAACCACCAGTCTGGAAATGGAGTTGTGCCAGGCAAAAGATTTGGGTCTCCGTCTTACTGGCAATGAGAATAAGACACTGCCTTGGGCTGAGTTCTCCTGGAAGTGAAGCTTGAGATGAGGATTTGGGTGCAAGTGGTTTACTTGGGAAGTGATCCCAGGAAGCGGGAGTCAGGGAGTAGGGAAGTGAGGCAGGGAAAGGAAGGGGTATAGCAATGAGAGGTGGCTTCTGGAGGCATCTGGGGCTTGATGCCACTGGGACCTCAAAGACCCTGAGTAGGACAGGTCTCAGAATTGTCCCACTGAGGGGCAAGGGAGCTGGGGTACTTATACACCACTGGCATCAACAGGGCTTCTCTGGTGGCTCAGATGGTAAAGAATCTGCCTGCGATTGGGAGACCTGGGTTCAATCCCTGGGTCAGGAAGATGTCCTGGAGGAGGGAATGGCTGCACACTCCAGACTGCTCCTTGGAGTACAGATGCCCCAGCATCTCCAGCCCAACCCTCAGGCAGCAAGTCGTGGATAGATGCTGCAGCCGGCCACCAGTGCATGGGAATGGTGAGTGGCGGGGGTGGGGGACAGGGCACAGATTGTGTCCCCTACAGAGGCAAGCAAAGAGAAATTCAGCTCTCATTACCACCCATGAGAGGGTCAGGGGTCAGGGGATGCTGCAGAGGAATCTGAGCTGACAGAAGACATGCAGATGCCAGAGATGTGGGAGAAGAAATTCCTAAAGAAGAGTGACCATCATTTTTTAAAAGGCCTGGACCAATGGTGGAATGTGTACGACTGCCATAGGAAAGACAATTCATGCTCCATTCACAGAACCACGGTTCACCTCTCCCATTTCTACTCAGTGGATAAACTCAGGTTCCCCCTTCTATGTACCAGGCACCATTAGGAATACAGGGATGCAGCCCCAGGATGCAGAGCAGGAAGCTGGAGATGATGAGCTGCCACAAAAGTGGAGAGGATGCGTGTGAGGGATCGTGAAGCTTCCCAGAGTTCGGCCCCAGAGATGAACTGGGAGGATGGTCTATTCCCAGCACTTGCAGCTCAGACACAGGACCAGTGGGCATGGTGGTAGAAGCAGGGTTGGGGCACCTTCAGGAATCAGCAGGCGGCCTTGAAGCAGCGGTGGGAGCAGTGGCAACATGGAAGGGAGGCTGGCAGAGTGGATAGGTCCAGCTTGCAAAGAGTCTGGAACTCCAGATGAAGCAGCATGCGTGTAATTCATTAGAAAACTGGGAGAAGTTGAAGGGCTTGTCTGGGGAGGGTTGTTAAAACAGAGACAAAACAGACTCAGTTAGAGACATGGGGTATTGCTTAGGGAGCTCTAGACCTTGAATGGCTTCCTCCTCAACTGGTCAGTGTGGGTAAGGAGAGATTTATCTCCAGTGGAAGCCAGGCCAGGGCAGGGAGGAGGGCACGAGCAGAGGTGGAGATGGCAGCACTCTGGGGTCACGTGCTGGGGAAGGTTGACCTACAGGGGAAGGTCCTTCCCCACCCCAGCCCCGGATATCCTAGACAGTCCCGATGGGAGCGGACTGAGTGGCCGAGAATGGGGGCGGGGCAGGGAGGAGCAGCCTCCAGGGAGCACTCATCACACCCATTGAGTAAGGAAGCCAACAAAGACTCAGCAAAGTGTTTCGGGAGCAGGGACATCAGACCGGGCAGGAAGGACAGCCTGAACCAGCCATGAGAGATGTATGAGGGACCCCTCCTGCTCTCTGGAAGGGACTGTTTCTCCCAATCCAGCCATGAGCCCCAATACCAGCTCCTTCCAGCTCTCCCCTTCATACACCTCTGGGCAGGGGTGGCCCCAGGGACTCTGGCTGGGCCCACAGCCAGGCTCCAACCAGCACATCAAAAACCCACTGAAGATGATTAGAATCTGTATTTCACATGCCATGCCTCCGCATTTACGCCTGCAGGTAACCCTACACCTTATGATGTCTGTCTTTTTATGCTGAAAGCGAAATCCAGTCCTTTCCAGCAGCAAGCAGATGCTTCCCAGGGAGTGCACAGGAAATGGTTACCAGATGCAGGTACAAACCGCCCGCCTGGCCAGGTCAGCACCCCCCGCGCCCCATCTGCACTGACGTCCACCTGCATGTACCTAAGGGCGCTTAATTCACACGAGGAGAGTTGGGGCCTAAGGAGCCTCCGGTTGCGCACATGGTGAAGTCATGCTTAACTGCTGCTACAATCCTTCAAGGCCAGAGGACCCATGAATGTGAGCTCTGCAAGACACTACTCTAAGTATACAGTCTCATCCATGGGTTAAAAGAGATTTGTTTTTAAAATTAATGTTATTTACAGTCTGCAGGGTATCAGACAGAAAGGGAGGGACTTCCCTAGCGGTACAGTCAATAAGAATCCACCTGCCAATGCAGGGGACACTGGTTTGATCCCCGGTCTGGGAAGAGTTCACATGCTGTAAGTGGGGCAACTAGGGCCACGTGCCACAACTACCGAAGCCCACAGAGCCTGTGTACCCAGAGCCCGTGCTCCGCAATAAGAGAAGCCACAACAGTAAGTCCACTCACTGCAATGCAGAGTAACCCCCACTTACCACGACTAGAGAAAGCCTGCGTGCAGCAACAAAGACCCAGCATGGCCAAAAATAATAGATAAATAATTTTTTTTAAAGACAGAAGTGAAGCCCCTCTTCCGGGGGGAGGGGGGGGAAGGTAGGTTCCACTCCCACTCAGCAGGCCCAGAGGCAGCCACTAAGGAGTCTGGGTGACACTTTCCTGTGCGGTTCAGAGAGAAGACTGAATTGGCTGTGATCCCACAGCCGGCTCATAGCAACCCAAGAACACAGACACAGGACCCTCAAACTCTGTTGTTTCTACCACCCAAGCTCCAAACCAGGCAGCTGAAAAGTCATGTCATGCTGCTTTGTTCCTTGGGGTCTGAAGAACCATGGAGCATCCAGAGAGGACCAGCTGTAAACAGAAAGGAGGTGGAAAATGGTGAGTAGAGAAGTGTATGGTACACTGTGCCTCCAAACCCAGAAATGACAGTCATTTCTCTTTTTTAAAAAAGCTTTTTTTTTTTTGGGTGTGGACCATTTTTAAAGTCATTATCGAATTTGTTACAATATGTTTTGATTTTTTTCTTAGCTCCCAGAGCAGGGCTTGAACCCCCTGCACTGGAAGACAAAGTCTTAACCGCAGGACCACCAGGGAAGTCCCATGACAATCGGTTCTTAGCCACACACCACTGATTGATCGCTGTGGTTTGACGGTTTGCTTTTTCTTGATTTCTTTATTATTATTACTTTTAACAGTAGTAAAATTCAGGAATTTTTCTCTGTCTTTCCAAGAAACCACCTATCTAAAAACTGATAACTTTGTGATCCTCACTTTCTTTTACTTCCTGTGTCCAGCTGATCACCAAATTCAAGGAAATCTTAAAAAATAGCTTTCCCCCATCCCTCACCACATCCTGGTAGCTGCCCCAGTTCGATTCCTCCTGTTCCCTAGGAACTCACTCCAGTGTCTTCCACGGCTCCCCACCCTGCCTATCCTGTGCCCAAGATTGGTGGCTGTCCCTTGAAGCATCCAGCAGTGTCTGCTGCTGCTGCTGCTGCTAAGTCGCTTCAGTTGTGTCCGACTCTGTGCAACCCCATAGACAGCAGCCCACCAGGCTTCCCCATCCCTGGGATTCTCCAGGCAAGAACACTGGAGTGGGTTACCATTAACTTCTCCAATGCATGAAAGTAAAAAGTGAAAGTGAAGTCGCTCAGTCACATCTGACTCAGCAAACCCATGGACTGCAGCCCACCAGGCTCCTCTGTCCATGGATTTGCCAGACAAGAGTACTGGAGTCCGGTGCCATTGCCTTCTCTGCCAGCAGTGTCTAACCACCAGTAAGAACGTATACCTCCTGCCCTCCTCACACTCTGGGACAAGGCTGTGCTCTGTAGGGGGAGCAGGGGATTCTACCAGGTGAAGGAGGGTCTCCTCCTGGATGCTAAATTCAAGAGGTGTAGGCACCTCCCTCCCCATAGCACCCCTTAATACCCCTTATAGTACGCTTGTGTTATCTCAACAAAGCCTTCTTGGAACTGTCTCCTGTTTCCAGCCTAAAGGTCTTGTCAAGGTAGTAAGTTCTGAACATTTACTCTCACATCTGTGTTAAAACTGTTCAAACCCACCTCCTGTGAAATTTAGGCAGTGTAGGACTGGGTGGAGTTGAAGGTCCTTAACTCCAGTGAACAAGTTCATAGCCCCCTATCCATTCCCTTCATGATCACTTCCACATCTGTAAGATGGAGATGTGCACGGCCTTGTCCCAGAGTGCAAGGAGGGCAGGAGGTATGCATTCTTATTGGTGCTGAGACACTGCTGGATGCCTCAAGGGACAGCCACCAATCTTGGGCACAAGACAGGTGGGGTGGGGAGCTAAATATTAATAGTAGCTACATCTTAGGATGATTGCGGGGCTAACTGAGAGTAGGCATTCTAAGCACCAAGCATAATGCCTGGCTTGGAATCAGTGCTCAATAAATGTTAACTTAAAGAAACAGGGAACTCCCTGGCAGTCCAGCGGTTAGGACTCCATGCTTCTACTGCAGGGAGCCCGGGTTTGATCCTAGTCAGGGAACTAAGTCCCCGCAAGTCGTACAGTCAAAAAAATAGGTAAATCTTCTGCTTACTAAACTATTTTAAAAAGAAGAAAGAAACAGCACCCCAGATGCCTGAAAGGCCAAAAAGGAAAGAATATTAATATTTCTTGAGCTTACCTACTGGCAAGACATCGTGCCAAGTGTTCTCATAAGCTATGTCAGTTCATCAGCTTGTCTACCCCTACTATACATTTTTATCCCAATTTTACCATTTTATAAATCAGAAAACTGAAGAACTGTGAATGAAGTTCCTTGCTCAGGATTTCTAAACAAGTCAGTCTTCTTTGAAATGCAAATGATTAAAGCCAGCTCAGCCAACTTTACACCAAAGGGACTCAATGTTTCCAAAGACACAAGTTCCCCTCACTGTCCAAAATTAGTGCTAAAGCAAAGAGGCAATTACCTTGGGGCTCATCTTCTTTAGGGATGCACAGAATAAATCGATATAAAGCACAAACGCTCACAGACACAGTTCAAAGCTATGGCGATATGCTGCTGAGAAGCTGAGCGTAGTTCCCAGGGAAGGAGCTTGGTGGAGCTTGGTGGAGCCACTCTCACCGGCACACGCTGCCTCTACAATTCGCCTCTGCAAAACAAGCACTGAACACTATTTTTGCTTTCCCCCTTTTTCATAATAGTGAATATCCTCTTCAGATTTCTCTAGGTTAGCAATAACAAGTACTAACGCTGTGCTTTCATGAAATCAAAGTACTGTAAAGTGAACTTTCAAAAAGCAAGGGATGCCTGTACAATCACGTGTTTAAGAAGCAAACCATGCAAGGGGTGGCAGCCTGAGAGTGACCAGAAGCAGGGCTTCAGATACCCTGGGCCTCTCTCTCCACCTCCCGTCTTTGCTCCAATGCACGTGGCAGTTAGCATCTGCCTACATTCCCTCCTGGCCGTCATCCACAGCATTGGTTAGCAGAGGACTGACTCTATTACTCAGTTTCAGTTTCAGAAATCCCAGGGAAAGACTCTGATTGGCTCAGCTTGGGCCGGATACCTGTCCCTTAACCAATCAGCTGTGACCAGAAAGGCATGACCATATGAGATATGCAGCTTCCCACTGAGCCACGGGAGCAGCCTCCAGAACGGCTCCCAAAGGAGAGGGGTGTGGAGCACACCACAAAGTAGTAGCGGACTGTAGTTACCTCGCCAGTAAGTGGAAGAGTCTGGATTTACGCCCAGGTTTGTTGGGTTCCAAAGCCCACATTCATTCTCTGACGCATGCCGCCTCTCTGAGGCGCTAAATGTGCACTCCTATATTAGGAAATCAGAGTTGGTCAGTCTGACTCTCCAGAAAGTTAAAATAAATGTACTGTCTAGGCAATAATAGCCATGGATACTTTTGGCATCCCAAGCCAAATGAAGGGCAGCACCAGACTGGGAGCCATATTGTCCAACTTCTGTTTCATAGTCATGGTTATCACTACCTCTGTGATTACTTTATTTAAACCATCTTTTTAAATTTTACTAAACTCTTCCTCAGCCTGGATGAAAAGTGAGTTTCTGGTAAATAGAGAATTTCTCTAGGTATTGTGTTTAGAGTCCTGATTTTCTGAGTATGGACAACATAGACGTGTGTGTGTGTGTGTGTGTGCTCACACACGTGCTTAGTCATTCAGTCATGTCCAACTCTTGCGACCCCATAGACTTTAGCCTGCCAGGCTCCACTGTCCATGGGATTCTCCAAGCAAAAATACTTCAGTCGGTTGCTACAACATAGATTGTTAGTGTTGAAAAAAAAAAAAAGAGAGAGAGATTTCAAAAAAGGCGGGGGGATAGATCTCAAAAGTATTGAATATCTCCTTCCTTCTCATTTTATATGAACAAATGATGACCAGGGAGGGAAAGCGATTTCCCACAGCCAGTTGGTGGAGAGCTGGGCCACTGTCCAGGTTGCCTTGTTTCTGGTCCAGTGGCCAGCCCCTCTCTCACTCTGTCTTTTCTGGAACACACTGCAACACAATGATGTATTGTGTTATGTTATACCAAACACAGTTCTGGTGCAAAATTTTATTTTTGATGATCCAATAAGCACCTCTGTTTTTAAGATTTTATTTAATTCTGCTTTTAAGGATTTATTTTATAGGTAGAACACATTCCATAAATTCTTTATTTTCCCATGGACGTTCATAATATCCTTCCTCTCCTGGCCTAAAATCCTGCTGGCCTCTGAGAACATCACTTCCTTTGAGTCTTGTTAAGTAAAAGCCAGTCTTCCTCATACCTGGTGGACCAGAGGCTTGTATGTGTGATAGTCCTCCACGGATCTTTCATCTTACAGGACATCTTTCCAGCAGTGTCACTGACTCCCTTCCTTCTGGACTTTCTTTTCAAGATGTTTGTGTGGTGACCAGAACTGACAATAGAGACTGTGTCTGCCTCCAAAGAAGAAGTAAGGCCAAGCTATGGCTTATTATAAAAGATTTGACCTTTGAACTCAACATTCCTCTCCTGAAACATAACTTACCTCACATGTATGTATCACTTGACGGTCTTTGCATCACCCTGTAGGAACTGGGGCTCAAAGAATCAATGCAAGTGATAATCCTCTGGTTACTGATATTGCTGTGAGTAATAAACTCTCCTCTGTCTCTGACCCAGGAATTTCAAATGTTCTGCCAGCATCCATGAAGCTGTGTCAGTCTTAACAGTTTATGAGTAGGTGAAATTGCAGACCCTACATCGTTCCTGGGAGAAGGCAATGGCACCCCACTCCAGTACTCTTGCCTGGAAAATCCCATGGACAGAGGAGCCTGGTAGGCTGCAGTCCATGGGGTCGCTAAGAGTCGGGCACTACTGAGCGACTTCACTTTCACTTTTCACTTTCATGCATTGGAGAAGGAAATGGCAACCCACTCCATTGTTCTTGCCTGGAGAATCCCAGGGATGGGGGAGCCTGGTGGGCTGCCGTCTATGGGGTCACAGAGAGTCGGACACGACTGAAGTGACTTAGCAGACATAGTTCCTGACACAGAAATGAGATCTATCTCCTCACTCAGCAACACCACTTCCTGATCACTCCCTCTCCACTCCTGTTTGAATTCCTTGATGGGTTTTCATCTCACTTGGCAAGGCCACTCTAGCTCTCTTCACTGTCATCTAATAACTATTCTCTCATCCAGCGGCACCTGTCTCCTCACCCCAAGTCTTGCCATTGATTCTGGATGAGTTCACAGGTCACATGAACAATCCACCCACCCTCCTCACCTCTCAGTTCCTTTATCACCTCAGCTCCTCTGAATGACTTCTCCATTCCCTCTTAGCCACAAGCTCTCACTGGCCACATTTTGAACAATGTCAACACTAGTAACCACTCTGCTCAGAAGGTGGATCATTCTGTATTTTGATTACTCTATTCTGATCAAAGAGATCATGCTGTAATTTGGTTATTGTATTTTTTAATTCTAAGAATTCTATTTGATTTTCAAATGTGTGTCCTTTTTAATTAATGGTTTACCATTCCCCATAGATACTTTTCAGCTAGTTTTCTACTTCTTTAAACAAAATGAGCAGAGTTTTTTCAAAATCTGTGTCTGATAATAATATCTGAAATCTGTTACATCTGTGGGTTGCTCCCGGTATATATTTTTATGTTATTTAGCTATCTTTGACTGTGTGCTAGTCCTTATATAATACTTGAAAAATTATTTGTGGAGGATATATATCTGGTAAACTTAGTTTAGAACTGAGATTTAACCCAAGGTCAAGGTTTGAATTTCCCTGGACTACTCATGTAGTACAAATCTGAGCTGCAAGACTGTGTAAGAGATGGTTTAATTCAGTTCACTTGCTTTAAAGCTTCTTAGGAGGCCCAGTCATAATGGGGAGAGCTTTCTGTTAGACTCTATACTTTTTTACTGGCCTTTGACTTAACTTTATCAGATAAAACAGAGGTTCGGATTTGCTAAAATGTCAAATTCCCTCAGGGCAAAAGCAGATTCTTTGCTCCCTTACCTCTCTGGCTTCTTTCTTTCCTTAAATGTTGACCTGGTAATTCCTTACTATCTTGTACTTTTTACTGATCCTGATCTTCTCTCTTTTAAGAAGATGACTTTATATTTTATCCAGCATTCGTGGTTGTTTTCAGCAGGCAAGAGTCCCAAAAAACCTAACTCACCATTACCTGGAACCTAAGTTCTTAATAGCCCATTCTCTGTCCACAAAGACCTATTTCTTCTAGGAGGAAAACACCTATTCTCCTCCACTAATCTCGCAGCATATGTTTTTAACTGTATTGAGACCCCTGGATCTCTAGCTCCTTCATTTCTTCTAATACATCAGACCCTCTGTTTCTGTTCCCTTCTTTATATCATGATTCATCACCAGCCTCTGTCTTACAAAAACTCTTAATCCCTTTGCCCCACTTTTTCCTTCCCTTAGATCCACCTGGAAAAAGCTAATCCTAGGTTGAGGCAAGCTGCCCTGCTTTTATCTTTTTCTAATATTTATTTTTACTTATATATTTATGTTTTTGGCTGTGCTGCATCTTGGTTGCAGCCCACAGGATCTTTAGTTGCAGCATGACAACTTTTAGTTGTGATATGGTATCTAGTTCCCTGACCAGGGATTGAACCTGGGCCCCCTTGCATTGGGAGCATGAAGTCTTAGCCACTCTACCACCAGCGAAGGGCCAGGTTTCTTTGCTTCTATACTCACACTGCTGAATACAGTGAAACCCACCAAACCACTCACTTTGGTGCCACTCTTCCCTCTGGTCCATAACAACAGCAGCGCCCCCATCACCATCCAGTAGATATCCTCTGTGACACAATCGGCTGCCATAACCATTTTTCCCAACAGCTTTGTTAACCTTTCCCCTCACAGAAAGCCCTTCACTTTCTCACCAGCCCCCCTCCTCAAAGATGCTCACACCTCCTGGTTCACCCAAGGCAGTCACATCTTCCCATTTCTCCACCTCTGGTTCCCTGTCTTGTAGCTCCTCTGCATCCAAGTCCACCCTTGTCTCCTTCTTATCTGTGTCACAGGCAAGAGTCTCCTTCCTCCTAAGGCACTTCCTTCCACCTGGCTGCACCTTCCCTCCCCTCCCCTTTCTAAGGAACCTCAGACCAATAACTGCCCTTAATCCTTTCTCTTTTCCAGTGGCTCCTTCCCATTATCTTGTATCTCTCAAATTCTTCCTGTTTTAAAAGGAGCTCTTTCTTTCAACTCTACAGTCCTTTCGAGGATGTATTCTTGGCTCTGCTTCTCCAATATGGACTAGTTTGTTCTCCTACCAATCCCCACTGCACCCCAGGATTATAGTCCATTCACTTATATTGCAATTTCTCCCCAAAAGACGAGTTCCTGGAGGGCTGGTGGCTCAGGTGGTAAAGAATCTGGGTTCAGTCCCTAGGTTGGGAAGTTTCCCTGGAGGAGGGAACGGCTACCCACTCCAGTATTCTTGCCTGGAGAATTCCATGGACAGAGGAGCCTGGTTGGCTACAGTCCATGGGGTTGCAAAAAGTTGGACACAACTGAGCAACTTTCACTTTACTGGAGGGCTGGGACTTTGTCTTAATTACTGCTATATCCCCAGCATCTAGCATAGAATTTGTGGGAGGAGCAAAAAGAGTAAGCCGGTGTCAGTGTTAGGCCCAGCAGCCCACACTAATCACTGTGTACTGGTTACCAGGGAATTCTGCTTTGATAGGAGGCCAACTGGCCGAGTGCTAACTTTATAGCATTACTGATGCTATGTAGTTCTTTTCAGTCTATGGAAACTCTGTCTTCATTTAGTTAGTATCTAATTTGCGGGTTAATAGTCTTTGTCTGAAGGTCTTGGTGTACAATGCAGGACTAGGATCACCTTTCTCAGACTCCCCTGGGGCATGAGGGTGGGGGGGTGGGATAAGTATGTTTTGAGGCACTGACTCTTTGTATAATTTACAGGATCTCAGTCTGGGCATATTACTCATTAGGGTTTATTTACCTTTTGTGGTGGCCTAGAAAAAGCCAAGCTTAATGAAGTGGTTACCAAAAGCCTTTAACATCATATTTTCCACAGAGTTCATAAAAATATTGACAGTGGACTTTGCTGGCACATTGCATCTTTCAAAAAGATGAACAAAAATGATAGTAAGCATATTGAACTGGCTTTTTATAAAGTCCTCATAGCAAGAAGCCTGATGGAGTTTATTCTCCAGGACAGCAAGTAGGACCTTCCAATGGATGGTGAGTAAGTTGACCACAACACTATCCTCCTCTGGGTCTCAGTTTCCTCACTATAAAATAAGAGTCTTGGATAAAACGAGCTTTAAGGTTGTGTGTGTTTCAGAATGGAATGAACTGTTCTTTCTAAATTCACCCCTAAGACAACAATTGCCTTTGCTTTCAAGGGAGAGACAATGAGGAAAATCATGTTTCTCTGTAAAATGCCCCACAGTCAGCAGAGATGGCCATAATGTTGAGAGACACGATGATGGTCCTCAAGACCCAAGTCCTATGTTCCCAGTAGGATTTCTGGCTGCAGCCTTCCTGGGTCACAGCCTGATTTGCCCTAGGGCTGGCTTGCATTGAACCTTTTCAGTTCCCCTCACTTCCTGCTGAGGTGTTCTGCCAACCTTCCCTGCAGACTCCTCAGTAGGAAGAAAAGAGAATGATCAGAGACACCTAAAACCTCAGTGGTGGGTAAACCTTAGTGATCATCTGGACTGTGGTTTTCAAAATCACCTGAGATGATGATGATGACAATGAAGAAGGAGGCGAAGGGAAAGGAAGAAAAGGAGGAGAAGGAGATGAAGAAGCTGGTGTCAGTGATTATGATGAGATGGATAATGACGTTGGTGATGACAAAGATGGCGACATTGATGCTATACTGATGATAAAGACAAGACCCACTATGACATGACATAAAAAGTAATAGCTGGGGGACTTCCCTGGTGGTCCAGTGATTAAGAATCCACCTGCCAGTGCAGGGGACATGGGTTCGATCCCTGGTCGAGGAAGATCCCGCATGCTTCAGGGCAACTAAGCCTGTGTGCCGCAACTGCTGAGCCTCTGCTCTAGAGCTTGTGTGCTCTGCAACAAGAGAAGCCACCGCAGTGAGAAGCTCTCGAACCGCAGCAAAGAGTGCCTCCCACTCACCGCAGCTGGACAGGGCCCGTGCAGAGCAATGAAGACCCAGCGTAGCCAGAAATAAATAAATAAATAAAATTATATTTTTAAAATTAATAGCTGTTAGCCATGTGTATCAATTAGGATACATTTGGCTGCAAGTAATAGAAGTCCCACTTGGAGATTTAAATAATACAATTTTAATGATCTCACATCATAATAGCAAACCATTATGCAATCCTTACTGCCTACCAGCATTTGTTCTATGTTTTCTTCAGAAGTTTAGTCCTAACATCCTTCCTACAAGGGAAGTGCTGTATGGTCCCCAAATTCCAGATGAGGAAACTGAGCTTCAGAAAAGTTAAGCACTTTGCCCAAGTTCGAGGGAGTGATAGAGCCAGGACTCGACTTGTTCCAAGGTGGTGTGGTCACAGGCTCTACTCTTTCCTGCTGGTAGAGGTTGAGGTCTGGGTTCTGGGTTAGACAGGAGCTCAGGAACATCAGGGTGCTGAGTCAGTGTCTCTGCGATTCCCTTAGCCTTCCCCTCAAGGCTACCATGGTTCCATGCCTCTCTCCACTGCCCAACAGCTCCCAGAGCAGCTGTGGGTGGAGGACACAAGACTTTTCCTCATGCTACTTCACTTTTGCCAGGAAGGAAAACCTCTTCCTGAAGCACCTAGAGAGTTCCTCTTACATCTCACTGACCGGAACAGGGTCTCACAGCGTTCCCACACCAACCCCACAAATGGAAGTGGGGTGGCCATGAAGAGCTGGTTTCAGTTAAAACAGGTTTTGTCTCTCAGAACTTAACATGCTGTCGCCTGAATAAAACTGGGCTCATCATCTGGAGGAAACGGGGATGGATGGTGGGTAGATCCCCCCAAGAATGGTGCAGCATGGGGAAAATGGCAAAATAATAGCAAATTGCATTGAGTGCTATGGAGGACCCATGCAGGATGGTGTGGTAGATATTTAAAGAAGGGATCTCACTTGGAAGAGTCAAGGAAGACCGCCATGAGGTCACATTTAAACTGAGACCTGGAAGGTGAGAAGGAATTAGCCAATGACCAAATGGGGAGAATGCTGTAAGCACAAGGAACCATTTGTGTAACAGGTTCTGAAGTGGGAAAAAGATTCATTTATTTAGTGAAGTGAAAGTCGCTCAGTCATGTCCAACTCTTGGTGACCCCATGGAATTCTCCAGGCCAGAATACTGGAGTAGGTAGCCTTTCCCTTCTCCAGGGGATCTTCCCAACCCAGGGATCAAACCCAGGTCTCCCACATTGCAGGCAGATTCTTTACCAGCTGAGCCACAAGAGAAGCCCTTCGTTTATTTAAGGAATCCAGAGAAAGCCAGTGTGCCTGAAGCATGGGAAGGAAAGGAGAAAGCTGAGGGCCAGAGCAGGCAGAGCCCTGTGGGCCATGGTGAGGAGGTCAGCTTTTCTCCCAAGAGCAGCAAGAATCTACCAGTGGGCTTACCAGGCTGCTGACAGCCAGCCTTTGGGTAGAAAGGAGAAGAGATGGTCTTTCAGGAAAAGGCAAAGCTGTCAAGAGAGAAAATAAAAGCTAAAAGACTATACGGGATTGTCTCATGAGTGTTAACCAAGGAGTTATTCATAAAGTGTTTAAATCTTCCAAAGGACACAGGAACTGTAATGACTGGGCTATTTTAAAGCCGTGTATGTCTGTGTCTGTGTCTTTGTGTATGTGTATGTATGTTCCGGAGAGTGGTTGCAATGGCAACCCACTCCGGTACTCTTGCCTGGAAAATCCCATGGATGGAGGAGCCTGGTAGGCTGCAGTCCATGGGGTCGCTAAGAGTCAGACATGACTGAGCGACTTCACTTTCACTTTTCACTTTCATGCATTGGAGAAGGAAATGGCAACCCACTCCAGTGTTCCTGCCTGGAGAATCCCAGGGTTGGGGGAGCCTGGTGGGCTGCCGTCTATTGGGTCACACAGAGTCAGACATGACTGAAGCGACTTAGCAGCAGCAGTGTATGTTCCAGAAAATCCTTGGAAATTTTAAGCACTAATAAAAAGAAAAGATACTGCGGAATTTTAGGAGACTTGAAACAGCTTGCACAGTTAAAATCCACCCTCAAACCCAACACCCACACACTTCCTGATAAATGTCTGCTGGAAAACAATTCTTATTGAAGCCATACCTGAGTAAGAATGGGAGGGTCAGCTGAGCTTGGATAGCCATCCACAGACACCGGACAAGGCAAACGATAGGGACTGGGTGGCCCAGACAGTCATGCAGGAGGGCTAATGCTAATGCTGCTCCCCAACAACCAAGAATATGGAGTCCTCCACCCTGTGACGCATGAGAAGTTCAGTGAGAGTTTGACGATATTACGCCAGGATTTCTGAAGCCAAGTAAAAACGACCTTGAAAATAAACCACATGCTGCTGCTAATTAATCTTAGTTCCTGGCTCTTTCCAATCAGACCCTGAACTATAATCCATCTTCATTACACTTCTTTTAAAGCAAAAACGGTGCATTTCCGCATGTCTAATTAAGGAAGGAACATTATAAGGCCTTGGGTCATAAGTCTCTTTCTGTCATATGTGCACATCTGCTACACACACACACACATGCACACACACACACACATACATACACAAATGTTTTTAAGAACCTTTTATGGACTGTTTGCTTTGAGAATCCCAGGGACGGGGGAGCCTGGTGGGCTGCCATCTATGGGGTCGCACAGAGTCGGACATGACTGAAGCAATTTAGCAGCAGCAGCAGCAGCGTGGACTGTTTATTTGCAATCACAGGCAGGCCACTCTAGAGCCCAGGATGAATGAGATAGCTAAACTGCATGCCATAATAGTTGTGTCAGCTACTGGCCCTCCTCATTCATGTCCTCATCTTGCACACATGGATCACAATATTGCTGTATACACACCTAGTGGGCAGCCTTGGGCTCAGGAGAGGGCTAACTGCCCCCAGCTCCAGAAGATGAAGTAGGATTAGTCTGAACCGGGAATGGCAATCCAGGGCCCTTTGATACTGATTGGCTTTCAGGTGACATTTAACCCACGTCTTCTGGCCAATTAGACAAAAGGAGAGGTCTGTGGAAGTTTCTGGGAAAGATTCTCTTCCATGATAAAAAAAATTATGAACCCTGAATGTAGTTGGGTGTATGAGGGTGAGATGCTTGTCTCTGCAGCAGCCAGTATAGTGAAAAACTAGTGACCATAGAGAGAAAACTTTCCTACTTGTGTGGAACTACCAAAGACATGACTTTGGGAGTTTGGAGAACCTGGGGAGAAAGTGTTGGGAATAAGTTGTGCTGTCTCTGTGGACCTGTCTGGTTATCATTGTCTGACTACATGATTTTGACTTGGGATCCCAAGTCAGGTTAGAATGGTTCAAAACTCAGCTTTGAGTTGGACTATACCTCGTAGGTGGGAAACAAAGTCATGTTTGAGAGTCTAGTGATAGGTGTTTCCCAGCTTGAGATGGGTCCTTTCCACTGACACATTCCTCACCTCCATTTCCATCACCTCCCCCACAACCCTAGATGTAACATAAAGTATGGTAGATTTTCATTTTCCCAATTGTTGATGGGATTTCCCAGTTGGCTCAGTGGTAAAGAATCTGCCCACTAAGCAAGAAACCTGGTTTCGATCCCTGGTTGGGAAGATCCCCTGGAGAAGGAAATGTCAACCCACTCCAGTATTTTTGCCTGGGAATTCCTCTGGACAGAGAAGCCTGGCAGGCTACACAGTCCGTAGGGTCGCAAAAGAATTAGACACATCTTAGCAACCAAACAACCGTTGATGTTTAGAGGGTTCCTCCAAGCCTCGAAAATATTTTGTTCATCTAAGCCCATGTATCAATATCTATTGACGCTTAAGGAGCCTCTGAGATTAACTGAAGTCTCACTCTCATTCATCCCGCCTTCTCTATCTGAAACCCATCTACCCCTCTTCATCCCCTATTTACTGCTACAGTTTGTACCCTGGAAGAACCCTTAATTCCAGTCTGAGCCTAAATTACACCAACAATTATACATCATGAAGAGAGATTCACCAGCCTTTGAATTTCCTGCCTGGAAATTTTAACAATCCATCCATATGACCCCCACCCCCATCACATGACCAGCTCAGCCCAGAGCTAGTTCATTCACATTAAAAGAATATACACTCTGGCAATTTAGAAGGCGTTGATGATGTCTTCCTAGAGACCATATTCACACACATATATTTGTGTGTATTCACATGCACAGCATGGGATCTTCGAAGCCAGGCAGGAGAAAGGGGGTTGTTGAACTGCCAACAAGTTAAATTACAATTTAAAGGGATGATCCCTCACTAGACAGATGAGAAGCTAAATCCCAAGAAGGCAAAGGTCTTGGCCAGCATCCCAAAGCTCCATGCTTAAAATAAGTAAAAACAAGTGAGTTAATAGTAGTGTTAAGGATGCTGGTTTCCTGTGTAGTAAAGCGGTAGGAATGACTTTGTACATTATCCAAGGTCAAGCCTGGCTGATGTGGCGGAATTTCACAGAGCACCATAGACACCTTTTGGGTGACTCCCTGGAAAGCCCCTTCAGAGGTGGGCACGGCTAGACATTTCAAAGCAAACCCCAAAGGTCATGGCTCCGTTACATGATCTGCCTGCTGGTCACAGCCATGGAAGGATGCATGACCCAAAGTGGGTCAGAGACAATCTGCTTCCCCAAAATTTGAGCCTGTATCAGCACACACTGGCCAGAAATCTTTGAGGCTGGGTGGTCTTAATGGGAGCCTACCGAAGAGAAGAGCCAGGAACTCCAGCTGCTGAGCCATTGAGGGCAGCCCAGTTTCATTCCAGATCTTAACTGTTCAAGTCTTCCCTTGACTTGCGAGGTACCCCATAGTCCCTCTACACAATTATCATTCTTCTTTGCTTAAGCTAGTCAAAGGGAGTTTCTGCACCATGCAACCAAAACATCAAAAAAGCTTAACTAACAGAATGACAAGCTTAGTGCTCCATGGGTGCCCCAGTTTGTTGTTCCATGGACAGAGCGTCTGAGAGTTCCATGGAGCTGAATTAAACAGAGTCACATGGCTTTAAATCCCCCAGAGCTGTTTACTGGGGCAAAATTAATTAAGTGAATAAGGCTATAAAGCATCACCAACTCAAGGTTTTAAGGAATAGCGTTGAGTTTTATTGAGAATATTTAACACTGTACATAAACAGTGTCCCAAATGGATGATATTTTTGTCTAGACAATGATTAAGCTCAGAAGGCAGACTCTGGGGAATGGGTCATTCATTCAGAGACCTCAGGCCAAATGTCTGGACTCCAAATCCGGGGTTCTATCCCTGTCCCAAGCACTGCAGACCCACGAGGTAGGAGACTGGCTCTTTGATCTTTATTCCATCACAAGCTCACCCTCTAGCCAAAAATAAGCCATTCTGTCTCTCTGGAAACAATTTCCTCCTCTGTAAAATGGGAGTGTAGAGATAAATGACTTCTAAGTTCCCTCGTAACTACAAAATCCCCCAATTCTATTAAACCAGTAGTTAGAAATCTGTTTATTCATCTTTAGGTACTGATTCCAAATGTGGCCCTTCTGGAGCTCATTGAATGGGTTATGTCTCAAAACAGATCACTGGGATTTTTAAATATTTATATATTTATATATTTGGCTGTGCCAGGTCTTCGTTGTGGCACGCAGGATCTTTTAGCTGTGGCATGTGAGATCTAGTTCCCTGAGCAGGGGTCAAACCTGGGCCCACTGCATTGGGAGCATGGAGTCTTAGCCAATGAACCACCAGGGAAGACCCCACCCTCAGTTTCTTGGTAAATTCCTATGGGTGAGTCTCGACACTCTCAGCTAAAATGGGAAGAAAACAGAAAAAGGACTCTTTCTGCATTATGTCCAGAGGATAAAAGAGGGTGGTCTGCAGTGTGATTCAGGGTGCAGAGATCTGGAGAAACCCAAAAGGAAGGGACAGGGACAGTCTCCTCCTTGGTCCTCAGAGAGCAGGGTGACTATTTGGAGGCTGGCTTCCTCACCACCTCAAGCTGGTTGTGCCAGCTTTATGAAAGAAAGAATATTAATATCATCCCTGATAGAGTGCGGCCCCAACACCCAGCAAGAGGAATTCTGGAAGGTTCTGTTGCTATGTGCACACCACAAGGAAGACTCCACCGGGACACACAGCAGTGTCTCCTTCACTCGAATGCTAGGTTTCCGGCTCACACTCAACCAGACCTGAAAGGCTGAAGCCCTGGCTCTTGGTACCTTTGCACTGAGAGAAACAAGCCTGCCGCCATGAGGCAGATGTGACAGAGGGCAGGGCACTCCCTGCTTCTTAGCACAGGAAAGAGCCGGGGTTTGACTCCCACCTTCCTAATGAACAAATGTTGACAGAGCAGGCAGTGAGCACATGCTGTGCTTTAGGGTCCCCTGGGGTCATGGCGGAGACAGAATGGGATGATGCAGCTGGCAGGCAACCAGGGAATGGAAGCTGTTTCCACATTCAGCACCCAGAAAGGTGATGTCGCCTTACTCAGACACGGGGAGCTGTACCTGGACACGTTTTCTTCTGAGGTGGGCATCCTGGTCACTTAGTCCATGGGGACAGGAGTCAGCCTGACCAGATACAGCTTCAAAGGGCATTTCCGGCAGGGGCCAGCCCTAATGGCCCACAGGATGGGGAGCCCCAGGGCATAAAGATCCCCACCAGGGCCATCGAGCACCAGCTCCAGCACTTTTCAGAAAGACCCCCAGCAGGCTCCAGGGTGGGCAAGGGCGCAGCTCCCAGAGAAATCATAACCACACCATTGCACTTCATTACCGAGTTTTACGGCAGGCCAGGGAGTAGGCCTTCCACGTGGAGCTCTCTCCCCCATGAGTAATAAAAAACGCCCCAACACGAGAGTCAGATGTGCTCTGTGTTAGGAGTTTTCCATCCACCCTCAGCCTCTGAGGCTCTGCCAAGTCCCATAAAGCAAACAAAGGTCTCCGGGCTCAGAAGCCACCGAGGGAGACTCGGCAGCAGCCGGAGCAGCCAGCACAGGGAACAGGAGGAAGACAAGCAGCGCCAGTCCGGCCACCCCTGAATCTCCCCAGCCTCCCTCTAGAGGATCTGGGGCCATTCAAAGCTCTCCAGGGTCATGATTCTCAAAATGTGGTCCCCAGACCAGCAGCTAGACAGGCAAAGTCTCAGGTCTCACCCCAGGCCTCCTGCATCACTGACTCCGGGGCTCAAACTGGCAATTTGGAGCTGTGTGTTAGTCAGCATAGGCTTACTTTGTGGTACCAAAATCTCAGGGCCATGAACACCTACAAGCTTGTCCCTCCCTCCTCGATCCTTCCTCAGCGGGACACAGAAGGAGAAGGAGAGAAGGAGTCTAGAAGGAGGGAAGACACAATGGAGTCCTAATAACGGAGGCAGAAATCACTCACTCACTGCTGGAACACGTGAAGGAGTGAACAAATGAGACAAAATAAGAAAGGGACTCAGGGCACGTAGGAAGGATGGGCCTGGCTCCCCTCTGCCTCTCTGGTGTCATTTAGTCCCTCGGCAGCAAGGAGTAGAGAGATGGGACTTCCCTGGCGATTCAGCATTTCAGACTCCGCCCTTCCACTGCTGGGAGCACAGGTTCTATCCCTGAACAGGGAACTAAGATTCCACATGATGCTCAGGGAGGCCAAAAAGTAGAAACTAAACAAAAAAGGAGTGGAGAGCCCACTGGGCACAGGGTTAGCACGGCTGCAGTGGTGTCCCAGCTCTGCTGTCAGCTGGGCTGTGTGGCTCTGGACAGGCATGAAGTAATAAAAATAAATATATTGGTCTCTGCCTCTGGCTCCTGGAACAGAGCTCCTAAAACCCTTGTAGTTTTCTGAGCCATAGGAGCATCTTTTGTTCTAATGAGGTGACTGTTAGCAGTCTCCTGGATGGGGGCTGAACCCAGGAAGACCAACTCATTTGACGGTTGGAACTTACAGGTCCACTTCTCATCTTCTGGACTGGGGAGGGGGCTGGAAATTTAATTAATAGTCAGTGTGGTGAAACTTCCATTAAAGTCCCAGAAGTACAGAGTTTAGAGAGCTTCCGGGTTGCTAAACCCATGAAGGTGCAGGTGGGGCTCCAAGCCCCTCCCATACTCCCCCCCACCCCGTGTATCTCATCCTTGAGAGCCTTTATCATATCCTCTATTATACAATAAACTGATAAACATAAGTGTTTCCCTAAATTCAGTGAGCTGTTCTAGCAAATGATTGAACCCAAGGAAGGGGCCGTGGGAACCCTGATTTGTAATCAATTGGTCAGAAGAACAGGTGACAACCTGGACCTCGACTGGAGTCTAAAGTGAGGCCAGGGCTGTGGGACTGAGCCCTTGCTTGTGGCTTTGGATGCTAACTCCAGGGAGAATATGTTAGCCCTGAACAGAAAGGTGGGGCACTCGGCTGGAGTCAGAGGTTTAGAGACTAGGGAAGGAAACATCCACACATTTGGTGAGCAGAAGTGCCAGTACTTCCCTGCTGGCTCAGCGGTAAAAAATCCGCCTGCCAATGCAGGAGATGTGGGTTCAATCCCTGGGTCGGGAGGATCCCCTGGAGGGAGAAATGGCCACCCACTCCAGTGTTCTTGCCTGGAGAATCCCATCACAGACGAGCCTGTCAGGCTATAGTCCATGGGGGTCACAGAGAGTTGGACACGACTTAGCAACTGAGCACAGCGTCAGTACAGTAGTAGCAGAGAGTAAAGGAAGACGCCTTTCTCCTTAAAATAAATGGCTTCCCTTCCCCAGGCTTCTGCTTTCTTAGCAGTAGACTGATAGAGCTGGACTATCAGAAAAAAGCCTGGTGGTCCAGTGGTTAAGACTCCACACTTCCAATGCAGGGGGCAGAGGCCCAATCCCTGGTCAGGGAATTAAGATCCCACATGCCACATGGTACAGCTGAAAAAAAAACGTCTATTAGGAAACAAGTCCTAACGCTAATGTCAATCCGCAACCATCCACAATCAGGAAGAAGCCACCAGATGACTACACAGTTGGGTTTTCACAGGAGCAAGTATAAGGATCTGTATTTGGGGAAAATGACCAAACTCTGTGTCTTGCAGATTCTATATTAACCGTCAGTTATGACTCAAGAATTCCCAACAATAGTGGTCAATATGTTCTTTGCCCCAAAAGGCAGACTTCATTTGAAGGGATACTGGAAATTTAAGCTCTCCTGGCCCAAGCGCCCGGCGGGGATGTGCTTGGAGGGAGCTGGAGAGCAAGCAGAGGAGGGCCCCGGGCCTTCCTTTACTGCATCCCATGCACTCTGCCCCCTCCCCCTGCCCCAGGACCCAGGGAACCACCCCTGGGCTACCTCCATGCCCACGTGCCCTCTGGCCTCTGGTTGGGTCCAGCCATGAGAGGCCCCGGGCGGGCGCTCAGAGCACAGGAGAGAGCGAGGCTTGGGGCCCCCCAGTGGCAACAGCTGGGCTGTCCTAACACAATCCCCTACACCCACACCTCCGCACAGAAACCCTCCTCTCCTGTCCTATTCTTAATGTTCCACCGGTTTCCTGTGGGAGTGTGGGGAAAGGCCACCGATGATGCAGAGGGACTGAAGAGGAGGGCCTCCCGGCCGGGGGCGAAGGGGTTGGAGAGGCAGGTGGGAGACATCGTGAGGGGCTGCTGAGCTAGAAAGAGCTGATCCTGGGGGTTAGACCTGCTCCCTAGACCCTGAACCATGAGATCAAGGGGAAAGTTTCCATCAGCAGAACACGGGTCTGTGACCGATGTGAGGAAAGGTCATGCAGACAGGCCCCTGCCCTCGGAGCTGCCCCTCCCCGTGACATCAGCTGCAGATGGCCTGAGGGGGCACGTCTGGCTGTGCGACCCTGCCCTCCCACCATCACCACCACCCCGGACCAGGCATGGACAACTGACCCAAGGGGGCCAGTCGTATTTACTCCATCTCCAACTAGGAACTGGAGACCCAGCTGATGAGACAGGCAGTAACCGACAGATCTGATAGGATGCACTCTATCACCTCAGTTGTAAACTTATTAAAATGATCACTCTGGAAGGGGATAAAGACCAAAAACACAGGAGGAGGGATGTGTTGGGAGTTAGGGATTAGCAGATGCAAACTGTTACATAAAGAATGGATAGACAACAAGGTCCTACTATGTAGCATAGGAAACTATATTCAATATCCTAGGATAAACTATAATGGAAAAAATATGAAAAAGAATGCATATATATGTGTAAATGAATCACTTTGCTGCACAGCAGAAATTAACATGACAGTGTAATCCACTATACTGCAATTTCTTTAAAAATGTAAAAATAAATGAAATTTTAAATAAATAACTCCAAAAACAGACAAAAACTACAATGCAAGACAAAATGTTAGATAGAGCCAGGGTCATTTACTAGAAATAGGTGGGATTTTACCCATGTCCTTTTATAAAGAATAAAATACATATATAATTTTAAAATACATTATATTTTAATATGTTAATATTTTCTGCATTATATAATTCTATTTATGTATATAACTGATATATACAATCTATATAATTTGTCCCCAGACTTTCCAGAATAGATTCTCCAAGTAGCCAGTTGCTAGAAGTGAGTGGGTGTACGGGAAAGACCCTCAGGTTTACCAAGCACTGCTCTGCTCCAGGTTCGATGCCACATGTTGTAAGTGTTATTATTATTTAGTCTTCACAACCGCCTGAAAGTGACAATAATCTCCCTCATTTTGGAGTCCAGAGTCTGAGGCTCAGAGAGAGGGGAGGTTGCAAGAGGTTGTTGAGCTCCTCCGGTGTGGCCAGCGTGGTTCTTTATGTCTGTGGGCAAAGCTGACCAAGCCCCGCCCCCATGGAATCCACACTGCAGTGAATGAGGGGCAAGGACTAAACAGCTGGACAGTGTGGCCCCCTTGGCTGGTGCCTGTTATGGAAAGGCATCCGGAGCAGCAAGCAAGGGGCATGGACTGGATGTGCCCGGAGTGGGGTGGGTGCAGCAAGAGAAGGGCTTCAGTGGTACCAACTGAATCCAGATTGTGCGGAGGTGAGCGTGCGAGCCATGTAGCCCTCTGAGCAAGAGCATCCCAGCAAACAGGAGCCAGAAATGCAGGGCCTGAAGCCGGCGGAGGAGCCACAGGGAAGTCAGTGTGTCCAGGCCAGAGCGAGCAAAGGAGGGAACTAGGAAATGAGGTCAGAGGTACAGGGGCCAGAGCAGGGTGGCGCCCTCGGAGGGTCCCGGAGCTGAGGAGCCACTGGGTCTAACAAGATCCAGCTTGGCCTTTTCAGGATCCCTGGGCGGCTCTGCAGAGAGTGGATGGAAGGGAGCACCTAGGAGGCTGCTGCAGTAACCCGGGAGAGAAATGAAGGTGCTGACAGGGCTGAGTGACAGCGGGGGAAGCAATGCAAAATGGTCGGATGCTGGATGCAGTCTAAAGACAGATGCAGCAGGACATGCATACAGACTGGATGTGATCGTGAGAGAAAGAGCAAAGTCAAGAACGAGTGAGGAGCCTTAGGTCTGGCAATTGGGAAGAGGGTGTCTCAGCTACCCACTGCTATGAGACAAACAACCCCAAATCTCAGTGGCATGAAACAACCACTTGTGTTGCTTGTGGGTTTGTGAGTCAGGAATTAGGAAAAAGCTGGTTGGGTGGTTTGTCTCTGCTCCATGCAGTCCAGCTGGGAGGCTGGGAAATGGCACCACATCTCAGATGGCTGCTTCACTCATGCTGACCACTTCTTGGGCTGTCTGTCTGTCTGTCTATTTCTCTCTCACACATATACACACACACACACATACACACACACACACACAGAGCATGGTAGACCCTGGGGAGTCACACTTCTTACACGGCAGCTCCCTTCCATGGGTTGTGGGCTAATTAACGGCTCTGTCCCAAACAGGCACACTGTCCCTCCCACCCTATTCTATTACTCAAAGGGGTCACAGGGCCTGGTCCATTTCAAGCAGGTGAAAAATTAACTGTAGTTTCTTGGGAGGCAGGCAGCATGTGTGACTCCCAGCCAGGGATCAAACCCGCCCTTCCTGCATTGGCAGCACAGAGTCTTAATCTCTGGACCATTAGGGAAGTCTCTAACTCTACTTCTTAATGAAAATCACACTGCAGATGAACACATGGAATGTGATATCACTGCAATCATCTTTGGAAAATATAATCTGGCACAGATGACGTTCGCATTCTCTAAGACAAGGAGGGAAGTACAGGTGAGGAGTTGTTGCCATTTAGTCGCTAAGTCATGTCCAACTCTTTCGCGACTCCATGGACTGTAGCTCACCAGACTCTGCTGTCTATGGGATTCCCCAGGAAAGAATACTGGAGTGGGTTGCCATTTCCTTCTCCAGGGGATCTTCCCAACCCAAGGATAGAACCCTCACCTCCTGCATTAGCAGGCAGATTCTTCACCCACTGATCCACCAGGGAAGCCCATACAGATGAGGACACAACAGCTCAGCTTCAGACACATTGAGTTTGAGGTTCCCGTTGGTTAGCTAGGCAGAGATGGAGGCTAAAGCCCCAAACCTGCTTTTGCCCACCCAGCCAGCCGCCCATCCATCTGCCAGTCCTTTGGAGAACAATTTTTGACCTTTCAGTGCTTGAGCAATTTCACAGAACTTTCTGCTGGGGAGGAGAAGAGATGGAGATGAAAAGAGAGACCAAGACAGCTTCTTCCCAGGCAATGTCAGGCCCTTCACAGTTATAATAAACCTTTCTGCTGGCTCCATCCAAGGCCCCAGCACCAAGGTGTTGTAAAAAAAAAAAAAAAAAAAAAAAGGAGGCTCAGAGTCAATGAGAGGCAGCTGGTTGAAGCATTTCCCAGTTTCTCATATGACTCATAAATTTGTTACATGGTGAGGAAATTCCCTGAAAGCTTTTTGGCAGTCTCATCCAGTCTGACCAGTAGCTAAGAAACACATAACCTTCCAGTTAAGAAAAGGAAGGAAAACACACAAGGCTTTGACACCAGGCTTAAATGGAGGGTCACTTTAAAAGCTTTCCTTCCACCGAATTCACAACAGCTTTCTGGGAGAGATGGGAGATTTATTAGGAAGCTTGCAGTTATAACCAGACTTTAAATGGTAGATGGATCATGGGGAGAAGGGTGTGTGTGTGTGTGTGTATGAATGCATCCACATGCCTTAAGGCCTGGCTGAGATAGATACAAAGAGAATTGGTTCCTTGAAAGGCCTTTTCTCCATTTACTGAGAATGCATAGCCCCAGACACACAGATGTCCAGCCTACCCTTAGTGAAGTCAGGGCCAGGACAGAGGCAAATTATGAAGTCAGCCCCAGCTCTCCTGTCACTGCCTTCAGAGAAACACTACCCTTTCTAGGGGCTCGTATTCCAGTGGTAGAGAAAGCATCAGTCCCTTTACCCAGAATGTGTTATTGTTGCTGTTAAGTCGCTAAGTTGTGTCCCACTCCTTTGCGACCCCATGGACTGTAGTCCCCCAGGCTCCTTTGTCCATGGGATTTCCCAGGCAAGAATTGGAGTGGGTTGGCATTTCCTTCTCCAAGGCATCTTCCTTACTCAGGGATCCAACCCTTGTTTCCTGCTTTGGCAGGCAGATTCTTTATCACTGAGCCACCAGGAAAGCCCACCCAAGATGTAACTTCAGGCAAACTGCCTCACCTGTTTGTTAGAAGCCAGGATGATGATTAGCTTGGGGAAGGAGGGTGGGGCAGTGTCCAGAAGGGGCATGAGGGGGCATTCCTGGGACACTGGTGATGTTCCACATCTTCTGGGTGGTGGTCGTCAGAGGTGTTCACTTTGTGCTAATCTATCAAGATTTTCAATCAAATCTAGTGACTCAGTTATTTTTAGACAAGTAGCATGCTACTTCGGAGAAGGCAATGGCACCTCACTCCAGTCCTCTTGCCTGGAAAATCCCATGGACAGAGGAGCCTGGTAGGCTGCAGTCCATGGGGTCGCTAAGAGTCGGACACGACTGAGCGACTTCACTTTGACTTTTCGCTTTCATGCATTGGAGAAGGAAATGGCAACCTTCAGTGTTCTTGCCTGGAGAACCCCAGGGACGGGGGAGCCTGGTGGGCTGCCGTCTATGGGGTCGCACAGAGTCGGACATGATTGAAGTGACTTAGCAGCAGCAGCAGCAGCATGCTACTTGATATCTGGAAGCACATGAGTGTCAACTGATCTCATCTCCCAGTTTTGGAGGCAGAACTCTCTCCATTGAATGTGTTCTCTATATGTATGTTATACTTCTATTAAAAGTCAATTTTTTCAAATACCTTTTCTACCTGCTCCTCAATTTCCTCATCTAGGGATAGAAATAAACACCTCTTGCTTTATGGAAGAGTGGCAAGGATTAGAGATATTGACAGAAAGTGTCCAGCACGATACCATCACTTAGTAGATACTGCAGATGACAAAACGTGCTCAGGGGTTGGTCTCCTGTGACAGGAAAGGCTTGTCACAATAAACCTTGGTGTCCACTGCCCTGCCCTCTCATCCACTCCCAACCATTATCCCTAAAGTGTATGTTGATCGTTTGGCACTGGTGTTATTTTTGGCAAAAGGAGAAGGGGGAGGCAGAGGATGAGATGGTTAGCTAGTATCACTGACTCAATGGACTTGAATTTGAGCAAACTCCGGGAGATAGTGAAGGACTGGGAAGCCTGGCATGCTACAGTTCCTGGGGTTGCAAGGAGTGGGACATGACTAAGCAAGTGAACACTAACAATTATTATTGGGGTTAGATTTTCAGAATTAAAATCAGTAGGCCAATTATTAGGAATGAAGGAAAAAAATAAGGGTTTGAACATATTGGTTAAATTGTATTAAAAAAAAATAGGAACCTTTGAAAACCCAGGGGATGTTGCCAATGTTGAATAAAAAACAGTGAGAAAGGGTGGATATAGATATAACTGATTCACTTTGCTGTGTAGCAGGAACTAACACAACATTATATCAACTAAATCAACCATACTCCAATAATTTTAATGCAAAGAAAACAAAGGAAGCAGTGGGGATATTCCAGTAGAAAGAATTTCTTATGTAGGAACTTCCCTACAAGTCCAGTGGTTAAGATTCCATACTTCCACCACTGGAGGTATGAGTTCCATCCTCAGTCAGAGGAACTAAGATCTCACATGCCTCAAGGCATGGCCAAAAAAAAAAAAAGAATTTCTTTTGCAGGGGCTTGGAGACATGGAGGCAAGAAAGGGGCTGAAACACACAGAGACAGAGGAAGAACATTAGAGCAGAAGCTGATGGACACAAGGGTGGATAGGTGGTGTTGTTCAGCTGCTAAGTCATGTCCAACTCCCTGCAACCCCATGGGCTGCAGCATGCCAGACTCCTCTGTCTTTCACTGTCTCCCAGAGTTTGCTCAAAATCATGTCCATTGAGTCAGTGATACTATTTAACTATCTCATCTTCTGCCACCCGCTCCTCCTTTTGCCTTCAATCTCTCCCAGCATCAGGGTCTTTTCCAATGAGTTGGTTCTTCGAACCAGGTGGCCAAAGTATTGGAGCCTTGGAGAAGGAAATAGCACCCCACTCCAGTATTCTTGCCTGGAGAATCCCATGGACGGAGGAGCCTGGTGGGCTACAGTCCACAGCGTCACAAAGAGTCGGACACGACTGAGCGACTTGACTTTCACTTTCACTTCAGCAGCAGTCCTTCCAATGAATATTCAGGGTTGATTTCCTGGTACAGAGTTTGGATTTTCCCCTGAAGGCAGTGGGAGAGATTCTGGGTTTTCAAATAAGTGTGAGGACCAGAGCTGCATCTCAGAAAGAAAACAGGGCGGTGGGTGAAGACTGAGCAGGGGGCAGGATCAGGAGGCGCTTAAGTCACTTTTTTTATGTGGTAACATAGGCGTATAAAATTTACTGTCTTAGGTATTTTTCGTGTGCAGTTCAGTACTGGTTCAGTGCAGTGCAGTTGGTCTATTCACATTATTGTACAACACATCTCCAGAACTTTTTCATCTTGAAAAACTAAAGCTCTATACCCATTGATCAACCAGTCAATCCTAAAGGAAATCAACCCTGAATATTCATTGGAAGGACTGATGCTGAAATTCCAATACTTTTGGCCACCTGACGTGAAGAGCCAACCCATTGGAAAAGACCCTGATGCTGGGAAAGATTGAAGGCAGGAGAAAAGGGGGGAGACAAACGATGAGATAGTTAGATGGCATCACTGATTCAATGGACATGAGTTTGAGCAAACTCTGGGAGACAATGAAGAACAGGGAAGCCTGGAGTGCTTCAGTCCATGAGTTCACAAAGAGCTGGACACAAACTTAGTGACTGAACAACAAATACCCAATTGAATGACAACTCCCTATTCCTCCCTCAGATCACTTTGCTTAGACTTGTTGATTTACCAGACTGTGGGGCTAAGGAGGAGGGAGGAGCAAGGGGTGACTCCCAGCTGCCGTCTATGGGGTCGCACAGAGTCGGACACGACTGAAGCGACTTAGCAGCAGTAGCAGCAGCAGACTGGTGAGATGGTGGTGCCATTAACCACTTCCAGATACATAGGATACTTCAGTTATCTATCGCTCATAAACCATCCCAAAACTTAGTGACTTAAAACAGCACAGATTCATTATTGCTCAGGATTTGGAGGGTTAGCTGGATGCTTCCTTTGCTGCCTGGATCTGGGCTCACTGGCTGGGCTGCCTTCAGCTGGAGGGTCAGTTGGGCTGGCACATTCAAGCTGGCCTCACTTGTAAGCCTGGCAATGGGCACTGGCTTTCAGTCAGGGCACCTCACTTCTCAGCCCCTCTCATCCTCCAACAGGCTGGACTGGCTTCCTCTTGTGGCAGCTGGCTTTTCTTAAAGCCTAGGCTCCAGAACTCTCACAGTCAACTCTGTCACATTCTATCCATCAAAGCAAGCCCCAAGGGCAGCCCAGATTCGGGGAAGGGGAGCTAGATTCCACCCTGGATAGAAGCTGCAAAGGAGGAGTGGCCATACCGAATCTGCTGTGAAAAGGGGTTGGGGGGGGGGGGCAAGTTTAGCAGAGAAAACAAGTTTGTGGTCATAGAGAATAGAAGAGAAATTAAAATTAACTCAGAGGAAGAGAACTCCCAACCCAAAGGGAACCACAACACTTAAAGGAATTGAAAAGATAGATAGAAGGGCCTCCCTGGTGGTCCAGGGGTTGAGAATCCTCCTTGCAATTCAGGGGACACCAGTGCGATCCCTGGTCTGGGAAGATCCCACATGCTGTGGAGCAGCTAAGCCCATGCGCCACTGCTACTGAGACTGTGCTCTAGAGCCCGCGAGCTGCAACTGCGGAGTCTGCATACCATGGCCCAAGACCACTGCAACCGGAAGCCTGCCTACCACCGCTGGAGAGCAGCCCCTGCTCGCCACAGCTAGAGAAGACCCACACACAGCAATGAAGATCCAGTGCAGCCAAAAACAAAATGAATAAATATTTTTAAATGAACTATGTTTTCTTAAAAAAAAGTAAAGATGGACCCAAAGACATGAAATAAGGTGACTTGAGTAGAAAGCACCATAGGAAATCTCTGTTCTAGAAGCCAAGAGGAGAGAGTTGTTGACAGAATCTTATGCTGCCAGGATATTAAGCTGCATGCAGTGTGCCCTAAAAAAAAAAAAAAAAAGAATTATTAGACGTGGTGACTGCCAAGACCCCAGTGAACATGTTGAGAGCCTTAAGGCAGAGTGAGAAGAAAAGACACCCAACGGCTCTGGCTGGTGAGCCTGAAGGCAGTTTGTATACACACCCGGGACATGTCACACGCGTGAGTGGAGATGCTGAGACCGAACCTTCTGGCAATAGGATTGCTCTTCCCCACTCCACTGACCATCAGGCTCCTGACCGGCTTTGGCCAATAGGATGTAGAGAGAGTCGTGTGTGCCACGTCTGAGCAAAAGTGTGAGAGTCACAAGGGGGTCCCCAGTGCCCTCTTCCCACCCCCCACACAGTGAGAAGAGCAGGTCTCACACAGAAGCTGCTCCTTCAGCCTGGATCCCAGAGGAATAGACAGTGTCAGAGCCAACCTGCAGCAGACATGGAGGCTATTACTGTAAGCCACTGGGATGGTGGGTGTTTATTAACGTAGCATAACCTGGCAAAAGCTGACTGAGAGGAGACTGAATGAATGGTCACTGAATCCTACCAACTTGAGACAAATTGATGAGAGCCCAGAACTGGGAGTGCTTAAGTACAATTACACCCCCAAATCTGGGCTCTCATCAATTGGAGGTGTAATCATACGTAAGCACCCCAAATCCTGGGCTCTCATCAATTTCTCTCAAGTTGATAGGATTCAATTGATGGCTCAGATGGTAAACAATCTGCCTCCCAAAACAGGACACTGCTTTTGATCCCTGGGTGGGGAAGATCCCCTGGAGAAGAAAATGGCTAACCACTCCAGTACGCTTGCCTGGAGAATTCCATGAACAGAGGAGCCTGGTGAGCTGCAGTCAATGGGGTAGCAAAGAGTGGGACACGAATGAATGACTAACACTTTCACTTTTTTTTCCAAGTATGTTTGAGGTGATGGTCAGAAAGGAGCCCCTGAGAAGGAAACATTTGTTCTAAACCTTGAAGTCTGGCCAGAATTTAAAGAAGCAGCAGGACTTCCCTGGTGGACCAGTGGTTAAGAATCTGACTTGTAATGCAGGGAACGTGAGTTCAGTCACTGGCAGGGGAACTAAGATTCCACATGCCTTGGGGCAACTAAGCCTGTGCACCCATATGCTGCAATGAAAGACCCCGTGTGCTGAAACTAAGACCCAACTCACCAAATAAATAAATAATTTTTAATAATTTTAATAAATAATGAAGGAAGAGGCATGGGGGGATGTGGGGCGAAAATGTCCTAGTAATCAAGACCACGGATACCTGGGTTCTTTTTTTAATGTTATAACTTGTGCAGAAAAGCTTTTCAGTTCCTACAAATCCTTGTTTTATAGTATGCTCTGGTTCTCTCTTGAAATACACTTCAAAAACCTGTAACCACAAGCAGGGGCAGCGTATGAATGGCTTGGTCCAACCCAGGCAAGGCAAGAAGGTCCAAATAAAAGTGGAGTTTCAGAGCCGAGAAAACAGAGGGATCTGAAAAGAGTTCCAGATTGTTGCCTGCAAAACAATTCTCCTTTTAAAAGACAGACATCTGACACCCAGGAGACATTCATCCATAGAAGCTGAGCCCCCTTGGGAATATAGAATTAAAGTCTTGGGAAGGTGGGTGGGTAGCTTGACAGGGCTTCCTACGGCTCTGCTGACAGCCTCCCCCTCCTTCCTCAGGGCCTGGATGACTTCAAAATGAAGCAGGGAAAGGCAAGCTGTGAACAGGTTGGGAATAAACCGTCTGGAATTCTGAGGCTGAACCAAACCTTGGAACGGAGAGTACGTTCCAAGGCTTTGGGTGAGCGGCTTAGGTGGGGATGACTGTGAGTGTGTGTGTGTGTCCATGCACACACACACACGTTCAATTTAGCAAAGGAAGTTAAGGCAAATAGTTTAATCACAACCATCCCTTGGGGCAATTTGGAGTAATTTTCTCATTAGAGACTATAGCGTGCAGCATGACTAATGTTCAATCAGACAGTAGCTTCCCGCCCCTCACTCACTGCCATCACTTGCTGGCTCTGATTAACGGGGGCGGGGAGTCTGTCCTTCCTGTCGGGGCAGGGATGCTGGTGAGAGTCCAGTGATGGGGAGGGGAAAGGGCGCGAAGGGGAGAGGGAGGGAAGGGGAGATTCTTTTTTTTTCGAATATAAACATGAGAAATAAAATAATGGGACCCCTCAGGGCTTGAAGCAGACCTGATTAAAGCTGGAGGCAGAGTCACCGCCCCCTCCTGGGGGGACCAAGATGCCAAGAAGGCAGGGCTACCCTCTGCACAATCCATCCCGATGGAGGCAGGGTTGGGACCCCCCTTTTTCCCTTTGCCTCCATTATTCCTCCCCCCCTCCTCAGCTGTCTCCCTGCCTCCCTCTGTCCCCAGGCCTCTCCTCCTGTCTTTTCCCCCATTCACAGCATCCCTCACTGTGTCTGTTCCTGGCTGAATGGTACCCACTCTCTGCTTTCTCTGCCTACCCTGGTGGGATATGTATGTGAACTCTGGGCCCATGGCTGTTAGTTTGAGGAAGCCCAGTTTCTATGTTCTCCTTTCAAAACTGCAGCCCGGGGACATCCCTGGCAGACTCTGCGCTCCCAACGCAGGGGGCCCGGGTTTGAACCCTGGTCGGGGAACTAGATCCCACATGCCGAAACTAGGCGTTCACAAGCCGCAACTAGGCGTTCACGAGCTGCAACTAAAAGCCCCGCATGCTGCAACAAACATCTCAAGTGTGCCACAGCTAAGAGCTGGCACAGACAAATAAATGTTTTTTAGGAAAACTGCAGCCCATGACGTTCTTATTAAAAGGGCTCTCGGTAATTCCTAGAACTTTGCTCCTCCAGGTGTGTGATCCGTGGACCAGCATTGGCATCACCTGTTGCTGGTCAGAAACACAGACTCTGAAGCATCTCCTCGAACCTACGGAATCAGAACCAGCACTTCATCAAGACACCGAAGGGATTCGTATGCACAGCAAAATCTGAGATGGAGTAGCCTCACTCCTCATGTCAGAGGAGGTGCCTGAGGCCCAGAGTGACATGGCTCATCCAAGTTAAAGACTGTCACAGCCCTAGACCCAGGACCCCTGATTCACTGCAGTCCACGCCTCCCCCAGTAATGAGAAGCTCTATTGTGGTCGAGGTGCCTCTCATTTTAAGATAAGCAGTTTTCAGATGTCTCCTTCAGAGGTCACTTTAGAGGTCTGTCCCCTAAAACATGGGCTTCCCTGGTGGATCAGACAGTAAAGAATCTGCCTGCAATGCAAAAGATGCAGGTTTGATCCCTGGGTGGGGAAGATCCCCTGGAAAAGGGAATGGCTACCCACTCCAGTATTCTTGCTGGGATAATCCCATGGCCTGTGGAACCTGGCAGGCTTTGCGACCCTGGCTGGGTTGCAAAGAGTCGGACATAACTAAGCATCTAACACTTTCACCTTCTTCTTCCCCTAAAACATTCACTTTGCAGGGGCACCTGGAGGTCTGGAGTTGAAAAGTCTCACATCCCTGTTCTCCAAGTGCACTAAGTTATGGGCATTTGGAAAACCTAATATCGCACACATGCTCTGATGCCCCTATGGAGTACAGCACATGCTCCTGTTTTCAGACCGTGACAGAGACTGAAAAACTTCAGAGCTTGGTTCTTGTCCCCAAGAACTGTTCATTCCCAAGGCCTATCACCTGCCCCCAAAAGATACGCATGCCTCAAGTCAGGATGGCGGAGGCCCCAGGTGCCATACACACGTGTGTATAATTATTCCCATTTACAAAGGCTTGCCATTTCCTTCTTCAGGGGATCGTTGCAACCCAAGTATCGAACCCAAGTCTCCTGCATTGCAGGCAGATTCTTTACCGCTAAGCCACCAGGGAACCCCGTCCTGGAAGTTGCCTGGGGGCCAATGCCCCCTTCCAAGCCCCAGTTTTCCCAGTGTAAAAAGGCAGCAGGAGGAAGTGATTCAAGGTGGCTTCCTCTTTCCTCCCTCCCAGGAATCTGAGGTTTAGTGCAGGGGTCCCCAAACTCCAGGCCTCAGACTGCTACCTCCTGTCAGATCAGTGATGGCATTAGATTAGAAATAAAATACACAATAAATGTGACGCACTTGAATCATCCCAAAGCCATCTTTCCCACCCCCAGTCCATGGCAAAATTGTCTTCCCTGAAATTGGTCCCTGGTGCCAAAAAGGCTGGGGATTGCTGGTTCAGTAAAACAAGAGATACTGAGACAGAAGCAGAGGCAGAGCCCAGAGACCCCCAACTTTGCATCTCCCACTTTCCTCCTTGCCCCAAGTGATTGACAAGTGATAGAATCTGAGTCTACCCCAAACAACAGCTGCCAAGGCCAGCACAGAATCAGACCCATCAGTGCAGGAAAATATTCTTCCAATGACTACTCTTATTGCTATTGTTCAGTCACTCAGACGTGTCCAACTCTTTGCGACCCCATGGGCTGCAGCACACCAGGCTTCCCTGTCCTTCACTATCTCCCGGAGCTCGCTCAAATTCACATCTAACCTAAATCCTGCTAATTCAAAGTGGAGGAAGCTGAATTCTGGGGTCAGCAGATCTGCTGGGTCCCTGTCAGCCTCTTCTGGTTGCGGAAGCACATGCATTCCTTGGCCTCCCCTGGCCTCACCTGCCTCATTTGTGAAATAGGAGCATCAGAGGGTAGGTAAAGTGAAGGCCTCAGCACATGTGTGTGTGTGTATGGACCCAGGAGATGCTCCCAAGGGGCTGTTGGCAAAGCAGAAATATTTCAGACTCCTCTGCAACTCAAGGCTGGGGTCTGCTGAGTGTTGATTTTTATTAAATAGTGCTCTAGGCCTCAAAGTTTTTCCAGGAAGCCTCACTTCCAAGAATCAGAGGCACAGGAGCACAGCCATAACCCTCACAGCCACCCCAGCCCCCGCAGGTTGGAGTGGGAGGTGAGGCATTGATGCCAACGAAACCACTCCCCACCACCGGCTCCCACCGAAGCCGCTGGAAGAGCCCAATCAAGCTCAGATGCAAAGGTCATGGGGGGCACCCGTGAGGTGAGTGAGGTTGGCCCTCACTCCCTTCACGCCCATGACACCTCACACTCCATTTAAACAGCTGCCCTTCCCCTCAACACGCCCGTCCAGAACCTCCAGACCCCCCAGCTGCCTGGACACCCACCTGCACTTCATGGGGCACTCAGCAGCCCTCACAATCCATCAGTGGCTAGAGTAAGCTCCAGCTTAGTAAGGGAATGACTTTTACCTGCCTCATTCAAGGTTATTACCCCAAAGTCACAACTTTAAAAAAGCATTTCAGCTCTAGATGGAGAGCTGGACAGTGGGAGGCCAGCAGGAGAGGCAGGTGGAGCAGGCAGGATCCAGCAGGGACAGCAACCCACAGCTGGAGGTCAGTACTCAGGCTCTGAACGGGGCAGGGAAGCGGCCTTCAAGGAAAAGCAGGCCCCAGCCCCAGCCTTGCCCTCAGTGGCAGCAGGACTTTGGGCAAATATCTCCCCAGTGTGAGCCCCAGGCTCCTTTCCTTGCCCGGGAGGGACTAGCAGGTTGCTGAGCGGCTGTCCCCCCGCCAGCCCCACACATCTCAGATCCTGAATCACCTAGGCTCTGAGCCTCCCACTATGTGAGCTCCCCATGGGAGCTCTGACGTGGCTTCCAGGGCCTCCCAGGTACCCATCCACTCAATGCCTTTAACATCTCCCCTCACAGACCACTCCCAGGAAATGATGGAGGAGAGCAAAGTGGTCACCTGGATGCAGGTCGCTCAGCTCAACCACCATCTCTCCCAAGAGTCCAGTCTCTGACTTTGAAGACCAGATGAAATGGAAGATGTGAACATGCCTGGCATCTTGAGCTAGCTCTTCCTCTTCAGGGTAAGGACCCTCCTTATTCCTTCATCCTTGCATCCCCCTACAGCTTCTAGGGCCATTCCAAAAGCTATTTGCTGGATGGATGGATAGATGGACGGGTGGGTGGATGAACGGGTGGGTGGATGGATGGATGGATGAGGGAGTGAGTCAGTGGCCCCTCGGCTGGGAGACTGCACCAGGCATGCTGCCAGGCAGAAGACAAAGAAGCATTGACTGCCAAAGCCAATGACTAGTCAGGCCCACATCAGACAAGGCCTGGCAGTTGAACCCAGATAAAATCTTTGATCAGCAATCTGTTTGGAAATCAATATGAATATTTGCCATTACATCCATATCAATTTCCCAAGGCCTCTTTGCACAGTAAGGGGCACCTTTGCTGTCCGAGGCCTCAGTCATCTTTTCCAGTCAGCTCTTCAAATCAAGCTCTGCAGTCACAATGGTGAGACACAGGAAGACATAGGAAGAAGGAACTCAGACAGGGGTGGGGATGGGGGTTCAGCAGCCACTGGCCTCCTGGGACAGCCAGGCCCCAGCCTCCCTGCACCCACCCACGTGGAAAGGCCTGAGTGGGCTGCAGCATCGTGGCATCTGGCTCACCCTGGTTCCCACTCTGAGCCTCAGTGTCCTGAACCAGCTGGCCTCTGGGAGCCCTCCTAGCTCTGACATTGGGTGTGCTGTGGGCATGTCTGATGCTTACAGTGATTATGGTCAAAGTGCCCACCAGACTGGAGGTCAGTGATGGACACACTGCAACTGTGACCCCTTGACTCCTCCCATTCCCCTCAAAAAGCCTCCGGACACTCACGATGCTAACTAAGGAAATCTTGCTGCTCCGGCGTGGTCCAAACCATAGCATGGGCACCACCTGAGAGCTCGTTAGAAATGCAGAATTTCAGGTACCCATCCCAGACCGACTAGATAGGACGCCCCCATTTTAACACAATCCCCACGGCACGTGCACACACAAAGAAGTGAGGTCTTGGGCACTGTGATCCCAGGAGGAGGCTGCCATGAAGATGTTCATTTGAAATACAAATGTAACCAGGCATCCTGTTTGGTTTTATGTCGTTTTGTTTGTTTGCTTGCTAAATCTGGCTAATCTAAACCCAGAACAGCATTTGGATGAGCAAGCAGTGAATATGTCATTATCCCTACTCTGCCGAGAGGAAAGAGAAGTCTGGGACTTTCCACTGCGCCCACACTCCCAGAGCCGGTGAGTGACGGAGTTGGGACAGGACCTGGGTTTCAGATTCCAGCCTGTTCTTTCCCTACACCAACAGCTCCTCATCTGCCCCAGCACAGAACTTACTAAAAATAAGAATGAGATGAGACAGGGATGCACCCAAACCAATGGTGGGGCCTTAAAGGGAAACAGGAAGGCTGTGTTTTTGTCTCACACACCTTCAAATTGTCTGACTGGTTCTCCTTGGGAATGCCCAGCTTCTGTGATTTTCTTTTATTTTTCTGCTTTTTGTCTGTGCCGTGGGGCACATGGGAACCTTAGTTCCCCGACCAGGGATCAACCCTTACCCCTGCATTGGCAGTGCAGAGTCTCAATCACTGGATGGCCAGGGAAGTCCCACTTTTGTGGTTTTAATTAACCTCCAATGAAAATAAATAAATTTATATTAAAAAATAAATAAAACAAAGGAAATAAATGAGCAAATGCTCTCCACCTAGTCAGGGGCAGGAGGTGGGTGGGTGTGGGGGAGTGGAACCCAGAACGAGGGAATGAACTATTTCAAAGTCTCCTCTGGAGCTTTTTCACACACCCGGGAACCCAGCTCAAGGAAGCAATCAGACATGCAGACAAAGATTCCTTTATGTACAGCCGGTACAAACCATGCTTTCAAAAAATATTGAATGTCACGAGAAAATGCTCATGATGCTCAAAAGGAAAAGGACACCAAAGTGAGTGTGTGTTACTGTTACTGTTCCAGAAAGGAATGTATGTATAATACTAAAGATTAGAGTTGTGCAGAAATGTTCCGTGTGATTTGGGGAGAAAGAAACCATTACGGTTGATACTTTCTTAATTCTGTAAATGTTCTCAATGAACACGCAGCCTTCAAGATTTTTTGAAATAAAAATAAATATGCTTGTTGGGACTTCCCTAGCGATCCAGAGGTATAAGATTCACAGCTTCCAATGCAGGGGGCATAGGTTCAATCCCTGGTCAGGGAACGAAGACCCCATATGCCTCGTGGTGAGGCCAAGAAGAAAACCAGATACTTGAATCCCACCTCAGACTGAACCAGAATCTCTGAAGGCAGTGAATCCCAGAAATCCAGACTTCTAAAGCGTTTGGGTGTCCTCCGTGCCTACACCGCACCAGTGCTTTAAATCTTCACTAACAGACAGTAAGGAGATCCAACCAGTCAATCCTAAAGGAAATCAGTCCTGAATATTCATTGGAAGGACTGATGCTGAAGCTCAAGCTTCAGTATTTTGTCCACCTAATGTGAAGAACTGACTCACTGGAAAAGACCCTGATTCTGGGAAAGATTGAAGGCAGGAGGAGAAGGGGACAGCAGAGGATGAGACGGTTGATGGCATTATCTACTCGATGGACATGAGTCTGAGCAAGCTCCAGGAGTTGGTGATGGACAGGAAAGCCTGGCAAGCTGTAGTCCATGGGGTCACAAAGAGCTGGACATGACTGAGCAATGAACTCAACTGAACAACCCAGGCCAGACAAGGTCCCGCTCCTACCTGTGCAAGACTCCAGCCACCTGACTCCAGCCACCTCCAGGTGGTTCTAAGGAAGGAATGGCTGGGCAGAGAGGAGAGCCCGAGGGCGAGGAAGTGCACCTCAGGCAAATGCTCACCAGCATGTGACTTCCTCTGACTTGCAAGAAAACAGAGCTCTGTGGCCCTATGGAAATCACTTTGCAAATGAAATGAAAAACAAGGCCTTGGAGGCAGCCAGCCCCACAGCACTTCCCTGGAGCCCCTCATTTGGAAACACAATTATAGCCAAACAGGTGGCACCACCCGTCTTGTAACTCAATCAGAATCTTCTCTACAATTCACACGTCGCTGGGCCATAGGGCCACCATTTTGGATTTTGGACGTCAGTCCAGGAAGTCCTTGTGCTTCAGAAGAGGAAAGCCGCTTGGACACCATGATACCAAGTCGATGATTAGGTCAGGAATCACGTTAGCCAGGGGTCTAGTGGCACACAGACTGAACGGGAGGCGGAAGAGACCAGCTTGGATGGCTGAAAGCAGGTTTCACCCGGTAGGTCTCCTCCCACCTTGGTGTCTCTTCCCTGCCTCTCTCTCTCTCTCCCTCTTCCCCTTCCCCAAAGTGCCCAGAACCTCCTCCTGAAGGTTCCACCACATCTGGGCCCCATTGAAGATCTGTTTTAGTCAAATGCCCTCTCTCTTTTTTTTAAATTTTATGTGTGTACTTGCTTTGTGCCCTCTCTCTTTTTTTTTTAATTTTATGTGTGCACTTGCTTTGGGCTGTGCCGGGTCTTCGTTGCTCCACGAGGGCCTTCTCTAGTTGGGGTGCTCAGACTTCTCGTTGCATTCGCTGCTCTTGTTGTGGACCACGGACTCGAGAGCACAGGCTCAGTAGCTGCAGCTCCAGGGTTTCGTTGCTCCTCAACATGTGGGATCTTTCTGGACCAGGGATCCAACAAACATCCCCTGCGCTGGCAGGCAGATTCTTAACCACTGGACCACCAGGCAAGTCCAAAATTCCCTCTTGCTAAATCAGTCTTGCCACCCAAACTTCTAGAACCTCAATGGGAAGGACTCAACTACCTACTAAACGGACAGAACGTGGTTAGGTGACCCCTGTAGCCTCGCTGGGAGTCGAGACGCCCGTGTCCCCCCAAGAGGTTGGAAAGACAGTGAAGTCCTTCAGAATGACTTCCGCCATTAAGAAAGGATGCTGCTTCGAGGGCCCGCCTCTGCGAACACCAGCAGACCCGGAGCCCTGAGGAGCGACTCAGGGGGCAATTACATCAGCACAGGACGCCTTTGTTTTGAGCTGAGGCTGGTTTTCCCACAAGCGACTGAAATAAATTAGAGCGTTTTCAACGAGGGCGGTTGAAAGCGGCACTCTTGGAAAAATCTCAGCAGCTGGCCTTTATTGGATTATAACTAGGAGCAAAACACCCCAAACCACACAATCGCCTGCAAAGGGGGGAAAGAAATCAAATCAAATGCAACATTGTTGTAGGCCCTGGAAAATGTTTCCCCAGGAGAACCAGCTTGGGAACCTGGTCAATGTTCTCTAGCTGGGCTGCTCAGGGAGACAGACACTGCTCCACGGGGGTCAGACGTAGTTTGTCTACACACAGGCAGCCAGAGACACCAACAGACAGCCACACACAAGGCGGGCCGGAGACAGGGGACAGGCGCCCGGGTGCAGGCTGCCACCATGGAGTGCACAGAGGCCCCAAGAGAGGGTCCCCCTTGCAGGGGCCTGGGACCCAGACACACCCTCTTTGCCAAGTCTTTAAACATAGGTGCAACCGCCGTGCTTGTGGGGTGAGCAAATCCCACTGGGCCCTGGAAGCCATAGGTGGGTACATTCCCTAAGGAAGCCTATGGAGGCGTTAAATCTATTGTTGAGCACCTGGCCGGGAGACGAGAAAGCTGGGTTGTTCTAACCCGGTGACTGCTTGGCTCTATGAGTTCAAGAAAGTATGTGCATTTCTCTGATCCTCAGTTCTCTCATCCACAGAATGGGTATTATCATATTTGTCCTTCTTCTTTCCAGAGTCGGGGAGGAGGGTTGTTTAGAAACCTCAAGCAAGAAGCAAAGGGGAACAGATATAAGAACTGTGGTTGTGGGGGAGGAGGATGGGGATGGGTTGGGAAGGGACAGAGGGAAGTCTGTGGGACAAATGCCCTGTATTTTGATGGATCAGGGGAGCTCCCTGAGTACATGCATTTGTCAAAATTGATCAAAATGTACATTGAAGATCTGTGCATCCCGCTACATGTAAATTATACCCCAATTTTTCAAGATGAGAAGCAAAACTGGACAAATGAAAGCTACCATCCAGGGAACACTACTAGCCTGCTGTGAACAGGACAATCTCAAGCAAATAAGGTCTCACTTCGCCCTCGGATAGCTTATTTTGAAGTTCAGGTTCAATAGTTTCAGAAAACACATATGTTTGTGTCTAGTTCCAACTGGCTTGGTCGGTATTTAAGAAAAAAAGAAACATTAGTTCAATTCAGAGTTCAGTCAAAAAATAATAATATTTGGATTCGAATTTGGGTTCGGTGAATCAAGGCAGTGTTTTTCCAATTCGGGGTCATGGTTCGGTTCAGTTGAAGTTCTTGTTGGAACAGCCCAGCGTGGGGCTCAGCCCCTGGGACATGGCCAGCCTGGCCCACTAGCCATTGTCCACACAACTTCAGCCTTTCCAGATCAGCATCGGTCAAAGAAGTCCTTTCCAGCCTCCTTGCTGAGCCTTCCAAAAAAGTGAAACTAGAACTGAAGAGAAAAAGAAAATAGCAAAATTTGTCGGCTCTGTAAAATCAACCTTGGTCCACACTCCGGCACACATGCAAACATGGGCAAGAGGTGGGAGCTGGCCCCTGAGATGCTGCCACCCAGCCGGAAGAAGCTGAGCAGTTTATGTCCTCTGGCTGGGTAGGAGCTGTTGTGCCTTCTTGCAGGTGGCAGAACCCAGGGCAGGGTGTGTGGCTCCCCCAGGTCCACACACACAGCAAACAGGAGAAGCCTGCCAGATCACCCCAACCACGGGGACTGGCTCCTTCCAAAACCCCCACCGCACCCTCTGAATTCCGTAAGTCCCAACAGACGCACACGTGGGGTCAGGGCTTGCTTCTCCAGACTTAGCATTTTTTGCTTGAGAGGAAGGCTCCCAGCTTCTATTTCCAAGGTGCTCAGCAGGAACAAACACAATAAGCAGAAGACAGAGCTCACAACACTGGTGGAGGTCTCCAGGGATGCTTGTCAGTGCTACAGGAGTAAACATCAGGGGAACCTGCAAAGACAAGGGCCATCTCTCCACCTGCCCTCTTTTCTCCAACCTGGCTCATCCCATCCAGGCTCCAACCACAGAACAAAGACCAGAAGCCCAGGCCCCTACCTTCTACCTTCTAGCCCCTGCTCACCTCATCCCCCACTGTCTGCACCTTGCTCACTACTCCCCAGGCAGCCTGGGGCTTTCATGCCTCTGTGCATTTGCTATTCCTTTGTCCAGTAGGCCCTTCCTCCTCTTTATCTTCCTGAGTAATTAACTTCTCCTGGGTGCTTCCCAGGCAAAGCTGATCCACTCTGTACACAGAGGGGAGCCAGATGCAGAGAGCATCACCAGGTCTCTGATACTTCCAGCTTCACTCCTAAGCCCACTCATGCCCGGCACTCTCTTCCTTTCTGATGAATTCTCTCCCAAAGGGCTTCTCCATCCCTGACACAAACAGGCTTCTGTTGGCAAGACTGCCATGTACAGTTGCGCAGTTTGTGCACTGCACAAAGGGATTCAGTGGCAGGAGCTAGTGGGGACTTAACTCCGCTTGCAAACTGTGCTGCTGAGAGCTGTGCCAACCCAGAGGGGATGCTTTTCTCTAACTCTTGTCTGAAAAAGCAGCAGCAGCTCTGCTCAGCAGACACGTGCAGATCCCAGGAGTGGAGAGTTGACACCTTGAGCAACTGGCTTGATAAGCTTGTCGCTCATCCTGGGTGCAGTGATTTGCGAGCGGACGAGAGAGCTAGGTCATATCTGTGTAACACTGTCCTGAACCCTACATCCAGCCTGGCTCACAAGAGTCGGTTCTACCAAATGAATCTAGGACTGTGTAAATCACTTCATTTGGGTTTTCATGCTCAGATTGAGTGTTTCTGCAGCTTCTCTATCAGAATCTGATGACATTTCAAGATGAGCTGTGAAGGTGGCCGAGGCCGCCCCAGTCTGCCCGGAAAAGAAGACCACAGTGAGCTTCCATCAGGTCTGCTCCTTCCTGCCCACTCAGCCCTTGCCCAGCACAGCTGGACAGGGGGAGCCGGAGCCCCTGGGTTCCCCTGCCTGGGGCCTGAGCTCACCCGGCTTGGGGCTTTTATTCTTGTCCTGGAAGATATTCTAGATAAACGTCTGGGCTCCAGGGAGGGTAGAGGAAGTCACCAGGGCCTTCTCAGCAGTGTGGCCTGGCCTCTCTCCATCTGGTGGTATCAAGCCTTGTCAGCCCAAACGTGCTTCCTCAGCCTGGCTCCACGTACACTTTTCTGCTGCCTGTGCCCTGCCTTCTAGAACCACCCAAGTCCCGTCTCCAGCCAGGTTCCAAACAGGCTGCCTCCCCAGAACTCCAGGCCCTTGAGGAGCTCCTGGGCTGCCGCCCCGGCTCAGGCAATCACCGTAGCACACGGTGTAATTATCTGTGCTCACGACACACAGCTGCCTACCGTCTGGGCCTCACAGACTGGCCAGTGAAAGCCGCTGCTCAGCTACCCACCTCAGAGGCATCAGGAAGCAGGGGGTGCAGAGAAACACGCCCATCAAGTGGACCCACCTTCAAACACCAGTTGCTCCCTTCCCATCTGAGGCTTGGGGCAGCTTGTTTGGCCTCTCTGACCCTCAGTATCTTCTTCTGTATGGTGGGGATGATAATACGACCACTGATGCAGAGTAAAAGAGACAATGCCTTAAAAGTAGCTGGTACGCAGTTAGGATGATGGAGTTGTTCCTGCTGCCCTGGGGTTTCCGGGTTTTAGCGCCAAAGTCTTGCATCCTAGGAACCCCTCCCGTACTGGGCAAATGGGACAGGTGGTCACCCTATAACCCCATTCAGGTGAGCCGCTTCCTTTTCTCCTAATATTCAGAGGAATGACTGAAAACCTGAGCAAGACCCTGGGAACCACCTCGGGAGACTGTGAAGGAGATGGACTCTACCCACCAGACCTTGGCTGGGCCCTTTCTTTGTTACCCTTGCTAACTCCCCTTCCTTATCCATCTGCCTGCTGGATTATCAAGTCCAGAAGAGTGGTGCCCCATGCCCCTTCTTCTGGGCACCCACCCCAGTGGCTCCCAGGACAGAGCAGGCAGAGGCACCCTGGGGACCGGCCCTGGAGTGATGCCGCACGCGCTGACCAGTCTGCATGAACCCCTCCTCTACCTGCACCTTCCCAGCCTTTCAAGGGAAAGAGGAGAGGGCGTTTCCCTCCTTTGCTTAGGCAGAAACTGTGGGGGTGGGACTGGGAATGCGAGCGGTGGGGCACAGGTTTCTAACCCGGTCCTTTTAGAAGCAAACCCTGTGAGGCGGGCACAGAACGGCTAGAGCCTGCGCACCCAGCCCTCCGCTGGGGCAGCAGTGACACCTACTGGCCGGGGCCGCAGTGGCTGCCGGCTAGGTCAGCCTGATGGAGCCCTCTCGGAATTTTCTGAGGACCACTGTTTGTTGCCCCAGTGAGCCTCCCTTGGACCCTCGCTGGCTGCAGAGGGGAGGCCGAGCTCACCTGAGTCCCGGCCCTGAGACAACGTCAGGGCCCGCAGCCCCTGGGGTAAGGGCGCCCCGGCCAGGCAACTGGGCTGCAGATGCTTACAGAACCCCGGCCTTGCAGCCTTGGGGGAGGGAAGGACCAGGGGTCTGGGGAATCCAGCTCTAGGGGGCTGGGTCTCCCACAGCCTCGCAACCACAAACACCCTCCCCTCTATTCACCCATTTCCTCTTCAAAGCTCTCCCAGTGACCCTAGACCCTGTCATTTCTCCCAGGACACTTCCTGTGACAAAGAACCTGCACTGTCCCTGAATCTTCATTTTCTCTGTGTCTCAGTTCTAGCCCTCATAGCTGGTTTTCTTCTCAGGGCTTCCTCCAGAAATTATCATTTTGGCTGTTCATGAGTGGCCAGGAGGGGGCCTCCCAGTGTGCAATCACTAGGCCGTGTTGAGGTGGGGACACTGGCCATCCACTGCCTCCCCAGGTGGCTAGCTAGCCACTGCCCGCACTCCAGCCTCCCAACATCAGCTGTTCAAAGATGAGGCCTCGGGCTTCGCTGGTGGTACAGTGGACAGGAATCTGCCTGCCAGTGTGGGAGACACAGGCTCAGTCCCTGGGCTGGGAAGATTCCACATGCTGTGGGGCAACTAAGCCTGTGAGCCACAACTACTGAGCCAGTGCTCTGGAGCCTGCCAGCCACAACTGCTGAGCCCGCAAGCTGCAACCACTGAAGCCCGCTGTGCTCCACAATGGGAAGCCACCGCAATAAGAAGCCCATGCACTATGACGAAGAGTAGCCCCCACTCTCTGCAACTAGAGAAAGCCCACACGCAGCAACAAAGACCTAGCACGGCCAAAAATAAATAAACATTTTTTAAAAGGTGAGGCCTCAGCAATATCACAGGCCATCCTGTGCCTCTGAGGTGAATGATCAATAGAGAATGCTATTCCCATTGGACAGATGGGGAAACTGAGGCTTAGGACAGTGACGTGCCTAGCCCAGGACCTCACAGCTCATTTCCACTATTCAATGCTATGCTTCAGGCTCCTGGAAGAAGTCATAGATACGACTCGGAATGCCAAGACATCAGAAAGAAAAGCTGAGCACAGCTTTAAATATTCATCAGTAGAGGGGCTAGCTACATAAATAATGCACATCCATATACCATGATGGGATACTATAGAATACTACGCTCATCTTCAAAAGCAGACTTAGAGAATTTCCTGGTGGTCCAGTGGTTAGGACCCAACACTTCACTGCCATGGCTTGGGTTCAGTCCCTGGTCAAGGAACTGAGATTCCACAAGTAGATTTACATAAATTTACGCTACTACTTTTTACGCACACACACATACACATATATATGCAGATCACAAAACAATAATTATTATCAGTCAAAGTCCTGCAAAACCAGAGGGGGGTGTTTAATAAAAGAGTTTCTTTAGAAAGTGAAGAGGAACTAAAAAGCCTCTTGATGAAAGTGAAACGGGAGAGTGGAAAGGTTGGCTTAAAGCTCAACATTCAGAAAACGAAGATCATGGCATCTGGTCCCATCACTTCATGGCAAATAGATGGGGAAACGGTGGAAACAGTGTCAGACTTTATTTTTTCGGGCTCCAAAATCACTGCAGATGGTGATTGAAGCCATGAAATTAAAAGATGCTTACTCCTTGGAAGGAAAGTTATGACCAACCGAGATACCATATTGAAAAGCAGAGACATTACTTTGCCAACAAAGGTCCGTCTAGTCAAGGCTATGGTTTTCCAGTAGTCATGTATGGATGTGAGAGTTGGACTGTGAAGAAAGCTGAGAGCCGAAGAATTGATGCTTTTGAACTGTGGTGTTGGAGAAGACTCTTGAGAGTCGCTTGGACCGCAAGGAGATCCAACTAGTCCATTCTAAAGGAGATCAGCCCTGGGTATTCTTTGGAAGGAATGATGCTAAAGCTGAAACTCCAGTACTTTGGCCATCTGATGCAAAGAGTTGACTCATTGGAAAAGACTCTGATGCTGGGAAAGATTGGGGGCAGGAGGAGAAGGGAACAACAGAGGATGAGATGGCTGGATGGCATCACTGACTCCATGGACGTCAGTTTGAGTGAACTCCAGGAGTTGGTGATGGACAGGGAGGCCTGGTGTGCTGCAAGGAGTCGGACACAACTAAGCGACTGAATTGAGCTGAACTGATGGGTCATGGCCGATGGGATACTTATTCCCAGCTTCCCTGGTGGTTCAGACAGTAAAGAGTCTGCCTGCAATGTTCAAGACCCAGGAGACCCAGGTTGGATCCCTGGGTTGGGAAGATCCCATGGAGAAGGAAATGGCAACCCACTCCGGTATTCTTGCCTAGAGAATTCCATGGACAGAGGAGCCTGGCGGGCTACAGTCCATAGGGTCTCAAAGAGTCTTAAAAATAATAATAATAAGAGAGCTTCTTTATGGGGTATAACATGAGTTTGGGTTAACTCCAGGAGTTGGTGATGGACAGGAAGGCCTGGCATACTGCAGTCCATGGGGTCACAAAGAGTCGGACACAACTGAGCGACTGAACTGAACTGAACTGAACTGATGGGGTGTAAAGGATGATGAAGCATACAGGAGCCAGTAGCCAATTCCAGGGATGAAGGGTGAGGGAGGAGGCAGGTATGGGAATCCGAGGGGAGACGCTCCTGGTGGGAGTTCTGCCCCACAGTGCAGCCAGCCGAGGGCTGCAGCCAGTGTTTGACCTGCCAGAGAGAGACAGCCAGCCAGGGGATAAACATCCCAGTGGCCATACCCATGCCCTGCAGAGGCAGAGCATCCATCAGGGCAGGGAGGAGCGGGTCTGGGGGAGCACCCAGGAAGAGACTCACACAGGTTGAAAATATGTGAAAATGTCCAAACGAATACCCAGCAACATGATAAAGTGTTAAGAGTGTTCATTACAGGGGGAGGGAGCTGGAATTCCAGGAAGTAGGGGAAATGACATTTTGACCTTTTACTTCCTATGTTGCTGTATCTGGATTTATAACAACTGCCATATATAAAGGGCTTCCCAGGTGGCTCAGTGGTAAAGAATCTGCCTGCCAAGCAAGAGATGCAAGTTCAATCCCTGGGTTGGGAAGATCCCCTGGAAAGGAACTGGCAACCTGCTCCAGTATTCTTGCCTGGGAAATCCCATGGACAGAAGAGCCTAGAGGAGCTACAGTCCATGGAGTTTCAAAAGAGTCAGACACAACTTAGCTACTAAACAGCAACAGCAGCAGCCAAAGATAAAACAGATAATCACCAACAATAAGTAGTGTTGCATTTGGGGAACTGCTTATAGAATTCAGTGAGCTTGAGACTTCCCTGGTGGTCCGGTAGTTAAGACTTTGTGCTTCCACTGCAGGGGGCACAGATTCTATCCCTGGTTGGGAAATGGTTGTTTTATAGTCACTTTAGTTTATAGCTGAAATATACAAAAAACAAATAAACAAACAAAAAATTCAGTGAGCTTGATGGAAGAGATGTAGGAGAAGGAGGGTCACCTCCCTCAAGAGGTCTGCCTGTATTCCCACCTCCCCCAACCTTCCCTGCTCAGAGCTCCAGGGGCGAGGAATGGAGCTCAGGTTGGACTGTTCTGGATGGTTCCACTTCAACCAGGCATGTGTTTATCCTTGGCCAGACAGTGGCCACCTCAAAGTCCTTGCCAACAGCCCAGCGCTGGGCATAAGGGTGTTGGCTGGCAAATACGCAATCATGACAGATGGAACATGCCAGCTCTCTGTCACCAGCAGGCTGACCTGGGCTGTGTGTCATTAACTGCAGAGCCCTCTTCTCTCAGGTGCAAGGATTGATGGAGGCCTTGCTCACCTCCTGGGGCTGCGGTGAATTGGAAACATTCTGAAACAGCAAAAGCACATGTAAACCCAACGTGTCAGGAGTAACACGCTTGGCTTCATGCACCTTTGCAAATGCTTTTCTTTTCATTATTTTTTTTTAAGTGTGTTTAAGAAGAGTGATCACCTCTCCTCATTTCCTGCCCTCTCCCCTTCGAAGGGGCAGAGACGTTTCATTCAGGGTTGCAGATTCTGTTTCCGTCTGGGGGAGGCAGGCCTCGGGGGAATGGCCCCCGTTAGGAATTTATACCGGCTGGGAAATAGAATCCAGTGTTTTCCAGCCATCATTTAGCAAAGAGTTGTCATCGGAATGGTTCCCTCCCGACTCACCCCCTCCCAGCCCCCGCCAAGGACCGACTTGGTGACTTCGTAGTTATGAACAAGCAAATCTGAGAAAACTTAGGAGGCCTCGGCTGAACCAAAACGTTTTTCAAAGAAACACTTTCCAGCCCAAGAAAGGTAATATCCTGGAGGGCTGCCCGCCTTCCTGCAATTAACTAGAATACCACCCAACGGCGCTTTTGTTGGCTACCATTTCCCATGGAAATACCTCAAATGCTTTTCCTCCTGGTGGTTGAGCAACTAGAGACATGGAAACAGACAGCGGCCCGAAAATGGGACCTTTGTCTCTTTCCTGTTCAAGCCACAGAAGGGCAGCCGGGACCAGAAAGCCCTTCCTCCGCCACCCACCGCAGCCCAGGCGCCTGGGCAAGGGGCAAGGGGCCTGGCTCCCGGGTGGGCTCTGGAGGCCAGGGGCCTGAGGGAGGCGCAGGGCAGGGAGAGGAAGGGATGCCGTCTTGAGGAAAGGTGGGGGGTTGAGGCTCTACCCAGAGTGCTTTCAAGGGCAGCCCCACTTAGAGGCGCGAGTTCTGTGCCCTTGACCCAGTGACTGCACCTTCTAAGCCCCCAAACCTCCACTTCCCCTTCTGTTAGTTAGGCGAGGGGCGGAACAGCGGGCGGGGCGGAAGGGGCGGAAGGGGGCGGGAACCTTCCAGGGTTGTTGCAGAGCTGAAATGAAGTGACGGTCTGCAAGTTCCTGACAGCCTGGTTTTTATTGCATTCTCTGGGTTAAAGTACTGCCCTCTCCTGCTGCCCCACTGTCTCCTTTGGAAATAGAAATGCTCCAGGAAAGGATGACCTTGGAGGGTCTCCGGGAGACTGTAAAGAAGAAGAAAGGAGGTAGTGATGCCAGTCAGAGGGAGCCAAAGGCGACGTGTCAGAAAACCAAGCTGCAAAGCAGCTCATCTCCCTTATCAGGGCCAGTGGCAGCGAGGTTTCCCCCAGGCAAGTTTTGGCGCACCTGAGCCCTGCAGACACCTAGAAAATGCCCCCTCTGGTGCAAGGACTGCAGGAGCCTCCTGTCCCCCGGCCTGGGTGTCTACCCAGGAGTTCCACCACTAACAAAGTCCAGAAGGGGAGCTGACGTGAAGGTCATGCCCCTCCAACTTCATGCCTGCCCTGCGCTTCCCTCGAGGACCCCAGCACCTGCCCACTGCCCCTCTCCCAGACGGTCCCCTCTATTGGTCTGCTGCAGCCCTGATGCTGGGCTATGGGCTCCGGGCCCTTGTCCACCCAATGCAGTCTGACCCATCCCGGGAGGAGCCCTGCCCAAGTGCTCTGTCCAAATGCAGTATCTGCACCTGAAATGATGGCCCTAGCTGTTCATTTCCTCAAGCAGGAGATACACAGTTTTTTTTGAAGGATAGTTGATCTACAACATTAGTTTCAAGTGTACAGCAGTCATTCCATATTTTTATAGATTATTCTCTGTTCAAAGTTATTGTAAGATAATGACTATAATTCTCTGTACTATATAATATGTCCTTGTTGCTTTTTTATTTTATCCATAGTAGTTGGTACCTCTTAATACCCTACCCCTATTTTGCCCCTCTCCACTTTCCTTTCCCCATTGGAGACCACGAGTTTGTCTTCTGTATCTGAGTCTGTTTCTGTTCTGCTGTATACGTTTGTTTGTATGACTCTTTAGATTCCACATATAAGTGATATCATACAGTATTGGTCTTTCTCTGACTTACTTCCCTAAGCACAATATTCTCTAGGTTCATCAGCATTGCTGCAACTGGCAGAATTTCGTTCTTTTTATGAGTGAGTAATATTCCATTGTGTATATATACCACATCTTCTTTTTCCATGCATCTGTTTCAGGCACACATCATTGTGATTTGATACATTACAAAATGATCCACATGATAAGTCTAGTTACCATCTGTCACCATGTTATTATAATAGACTATATTGACTATATTCCCTATGTTGCACATTACATGTCAGCAACTTATTTTTTAGTATTCATTTTTTAAATCTATTAATCTATTTATTTTTGGCTGTGCTGGGTCTTTGCTGTGTGGGCTTTCTCTAGTTGCAGCAAGTGGAGGCTATTCTCTAGGTGCGGTGCTCAGGCATCTCACTGCGGTGGCTTCTCTTGTTGGGGAGCGCAGGCTCCAGGGCGAGCGGGCTTTAGTAGTTGTGGCTCCCCGGCTCTAACACACAGGCTCAATAGTTGTGGTGCACAGGCTTAGTTGCTCCAAGGCATGCAGGATCCTCCCAGATCAGGGATGAAAACTGCATCTCCTGCATCGCAGGCAGACTCTTTACAAATGAACCATCAGAGACGCCCAATGTGTTTATTTTATAATGGAAAATCTGTATCTTTGAATCCCCTTCATTTATTTCACCCTACTCCCTACCCCTCTCCCCTCTGTCAACCACTAATTTGTTTTCTGTATCCATGACTCTGTTTTTTAAAGTATAATTTGGTCAGAAGATAACAAATTTACTAACTGAATTGCATTTTTTTCTACCATGTGTATGTGTGTGTCTGTGCGTAACAACTCCTAGTCCTACCCAATAAACAAGTGGGTTGCTGCTGCTAAGTCGCTTCAGTCGTGTCTGACTCTGTGCGACCCCATAGACGGCAGCCCACCAGGCTCCCCAGTCCCTGGGATTCTCCAGGCAAGAACACTGGAGTGGGTTGCCATTTCCTTCTCCAATGCATGAAAGTGAAAAGCAAAAGTGAAGTCGCTCAGTCGTGTCCGACTCTTCGTGACCCCATAGATTGCAGCCTACCAGGCTCCTCCGTCCATGGGATTTTCCAGGCAGGAGTACTGGAGTGGGGTGCCATGAGTGAAGTGAAGTCGTCCAGTCATGTCCGACTCTTTGCAACCCCATGGACTAGTAGCCTACCAGGCTCCTCCCTCCATGGGATTCTCCAGGCAAGAGTACTGGAGTGGGTTGCCATTTCCTTCTCCAGGGGATCTTCCCAACCCAGGGATCGAACCCGGGTCTCCCGCATTCCAGGCAGACACTTTAACCTCTGAGCCATAGCCCTCTCCAAACAAGTGGGTTAGATTTTCACAAATGCTGTCTTGCTAAATGACTCTGCATCCCATTTTTCTCAGTAACTTCTTTCAGTTGTTGCACAGCAATTCCTCTTGAGACCTTCCCACATCCCATGCATTTTCCCTACTCATAGACGTTCAGGTTGCTCCCCTGTACACAAGCTGAAGAGTTTCCCCTGGGTATAAATGTAGACATAGAATTCTTGAGCAGCAAGATACACACATTTTCTATTTTACCAGGTTCTGTTGAGTCTCTCCCTCCATCACTGTCTGAGATTATTATTTTTCATTGTATCCTCAATACTTGATATGATTAGAGTAATCTTTTCAGTCTAACGAGTGAAAGTGGTATCCCAGTGTTGTTTTAATTTCGCTAATCACTGGTGTGGTTAGGCATCTTTCCTGTGTATTAGCCAGTGAGAGGGGTTCCTCTGTAACCACTTCATATCTTTTTTCTATTAAGTCATTTGTCTTATTCTTTACTTTAATTGGAGGAGTTCTTTATGAAGTCTGGTTACCCTCCTTTGCTTTATATGTAGCTTACAAATTTCTTCCTAGTCTTTTCAGCTTTATGTGTCATCTCTGGCCACCCTGAAAATGACATCAAATTGTTCTTTTTCTTCATGGTTGGACAGTGGGGCAGTAACTAAAAGCAGCTTCCGTACCTAAGTTCTTGAAGATAATTTCCTATTTTTTTCTAATAGTTTCAGGACTTATTTTTCAGGTTAACTTCTTGTGGCATCTGGAATTTATTTTTGTGAATGGTGTTGGGGAGGGACACAAGGCAAGGAGACACACAGAAGGGCCTCTAGGAGACAGGATCGCAGCCACCAAAAATAACAGCACAGGGGTTTCCCTGGAGGTCCAGTAAGTAAGAGTCCACCTTCCAAGGCAGGGGACGCGGGTTCGATCCCTGGTCAGGGAACTAAGATCCCGCATGTCACAGAGCAACGAAGCCCACGAACCACAACTACTCAGCTTGTGCCCTAAAACCGATGTGCCACAACTAGAGAGAAGCCTCATGCTGCACCTAGAAAAGCCCAGGTGCCACAGCTAAGACCCTATGCAGCCAAATAAATAAATGAATATTAAAAATAATAACAGTACAGGAAAAAGTAACGGCATGAAAAGACTTACCGTATTATACATTTTTAAAGCCAATGACAAATTGCACATACATTAGTATTGCACTTTTACTACATGATATGCACATTTTTGAAGAATGTATCAGGTCATCCTTAGGCTCCTCCGGTGGTCCTTATCTCCCACCAGTGTTTCCTTTCACCTCCACCCTATCCCAAGATTGGTCTTTTCTAGCCTCTGGGAAAAGAAGAACTGCTCCCTAAGATTCATCCTTTGACCTTTGCTCATTAATGAGATGGCCAGTTGTCCTGTGACAGCCCAGTTTCCCCTGATTTCTCAATTATTTCGAGCACCTCTCCTCACTCGGCATATTTGATACCCATAGTGAATCACAGGCTTCCCAGGGGGCACTAGTGGTAAAGAGGCCCCTGCCAATGCAGGAGACATAAGAGACATGGGTTTGATCCCTGGGTCAGGAAGATCCCCTGGAAGAGGAAATGATAACCCACTCCAGTATTCTTGCGTGGAGAATCCTTTGGACAGAGGAGCCTGGCAAGCTACAGTCCGTAGGGCCGCAAAGAGTTGGACACAACTGCAGTGACTTAACAAAAACTTTTTACATATTAAACATTGATTGATCTAATATTTGCATATGTCAAACATAAATATTACAACTCACCATCCGCACTGATACACTGTTTAATTTTTTAGTATTTTCTTGCCCATTCTGCACAGCATGTGGGCTCTTAGTTACCCAACCAGGGATCAAACCCATGCCTCTCACACTGGAAGTGCAGAGTCTTAACCACTGGACCACCAGGGAGGTCCTGTATTTTTGAATACAAATAACAACTCCAAATAGTCACAGTGTCAGAACTGAGCTAAACTGTAGGACACCCAGTGGGTGTCTGGAGAATTAGAGAACTGGCTGGCTTGGCAGGGAGAAAACTACACATTTGGCGCCATAAATGTAAGTATAAACAGTGCAGAAAGAGTGATGGACACCCCCTCTCATTTTAAGAACATGTCTCTGACATTTCTGCTTCTGCCCCTCTGGCCAAAACTGAGAGACATAGCTTTTTTTATAAGAGCTTTGAAAACTGACTGTTAAAGAGCGCCGAGAATGTTCACTGAGAGAGTGGTAGTTATTTTGGAAAAATGCAAAACAGGCTTAGAGGCTAGGCCATGTGTAGGAAGTTAGGGGTTTGTAACTTTGGATTCCTTTTCTAAGCAATGTGGGGAATTCATTTGTAAGACAAGTGCATTAGCCAGGATTAAGTTCAGCTGTAACAGAAAACCCCAGAGTTAACAGTGATTTTGTTTTGTATCCCATTCCCGACTGTATGAAATGACAGTAAAACCTCCCACTGACTGGAGGCCCACTGTGTACCGGGTGAGGTCCCAGATATTTTGATTTAAACTTCACAAGACCCTGTAAAGGAGCTCCTCCACTTTGCAGGTGAGAGACTGAAGCTCAGAGAAGGTAAGTAACTTGCCCAAGGTCACACAGCTCCTTTGAGGTCAAGCCTTCAGGAATCCAGAGCTCTTTCCACCCCACTGCCTGCCCCCCAGGGGACGACAGGCGCCACCCTCCTGTCTCCCTCATCAGCACTAAGGAGGAGGGACGGCACCTAGCTTCCATGCCATCGACAGAAGCGCATTTTCCCAGACTGGCTTTCAGAACATATGTGTTAATGGTTGAAAACCCAAACTGAAATGTGTTTCCACACTCATCACCACAGTGCTCTGTTAATTTGTTTAAATCCCACAGTGCAACATATTTTGGTTGCGCCTCTGGCTCACCAAGTACAACTAATCAGCACATCCACTGACTCAGATAGAAGCCGATGCCAAGGACACGTGGGTCAAGTCACCAGGGATGGTGGGTCCGCAGGCGCTCTGGGCCTTCCCAGCCAGCGCCTCCCCCTCCACAGACCTCGCTGCAGCTCCGAATCTGGTGTGAGGCTCTCTCTAGGTTCCTTCTCCATAAGCTCCAGTCAGGAGGTCATGAAGAGCCCAGGGAGCAGGAAAGCTTTGCAGGTGTGGGCGCTGGGCAGCTCACCAACCACACCAACCTGACTCTCGATGTGGTCCTTCAGGAGAGCAGGCACAGCTGCCTTTCAACAACAGAAGTTAAGCTCAGAGATATCAAGTAATTTGCCCTAAGTCACACAGCCTAAATACAACAGAGGCAAGACTTAAACCCAGAACTTCTGATTCTGAGAACAGGGTGTGATCCTGTTCCCTGGAAGGTCCTCCCCAATGCCTCCGCTTTCCCATACCCGGCTGTCAGGCGGTCATTTTCAGAGTGAAGGCTCATCCTGCCAGTGTGGGTGCCAGGCGTGAGGAGGTGGGGTTTGTGGTCCATAGGCATCCAGAGATGAGAGGAGAAGAGAGAAACACAGAGAGAGACAGATTGAGGAAGCAGTCTTCATTCTGGGCAGAAGACATGGTTCAAGAAGTCTAGATTCTGGCTAAGGAGCAAAAACAAGACACAGGAAGAGATCGGGAAGGAGGTGGAAAATACATAAGACCAAGCACACATGGGCACCGCGGGTGACGGAGGAGGCCTGAGTGGGAAGGGTGGGCTGGAGCCGGCCTGGCTGGGTTTGGACGGAGCCTGGTAGGAAGATGGAGGGAAGACCAGCCTGCAGCAGGGTGTGCAGGAGAGGGCTCTCCACGCTGGGTGCGGGGCAGCACCGTACCCCCAGGTGTAGGTGTTGTGAGGATAGATCGAATCCCTGGATGGACGTCTAGGTTGTTCCCGGTCTTTGACTTAAGCAATACATAGTGGATTTCCCTTGCGTTGTCATATAAATCTCCTAGGAAGACAGGAGTTTCCCTGTAGGAAGGCAGCTTCAGAGCTGGTCTTCTGCTTCTCCCCAGCTCAGGGACAAGGTCATTTGTACCCTGATCGCACATTTGAGGAAATGTAGGGAAATGAAGGTTTATAAGCATATTCTAACCTTTCAAAGTGTACCAGAGCTGTAAATTCCACACTGACTCAACTATAGTGAACAACCACTCTCCCTTATGTGCTTCAGGAAAACATCCAGGTTTTCAGATGGATCGGTATTTGCAGGGCTTACTTAGAAGGGTATGGGAAGACACTGTCCTCTGGAAGTGACCTCCACCTCCCCAGGCCTAAGGGGGTGAAGCAGATGTCAGACTGGGAACTGAGCAGGCACAGACGGGAGCTGGGTCGTGACTGCCTCTTAGACGTGTTGCAATCCTAACCTTTCACTGACTTGCACATCCCTTTTCTCATCTACTTCAGTGTCACTCAGAAGTGTGTACCTGTGTTCACAGCATCTACAAAATGTGAGCTCAGCTGAGTTTGAAGTACACTGAGATACGCTATTAAAAGCCAATGTACATTAATTTTTTAAATGACCAGATGTAAGGTCACAAAAACAAACAAAACTCAATACATTTCAAACAGCAGAATGAGTACAGATAACTCTCTAATCACAATGCATTGAAACTAGAAAGTAACAGCATAAACAGAGACTGAAAAGCAATACAAAGTTCAAAACTAGACAAAAACTACTCCTGGTGGAATATTACTCAGCCTTGAAAAAGGAAGAAAATTCTGACACATGCTATTGTATGAACCTTGAAGACATTTTGTAAAGTGAAATATGCCAGTCACCAAAAGGCAAATACCATATGATTCCACTTACCCAGGCATCAAAGTAGCCAGATTAATCAAGGAATCATTGTTTCCAGGGGCTGGGAGGAGTGGGGATTGGGGAGTTGTTGTTTACTGGGTTTAGAGCTACAGTTTTGCAAAATGAAGAAGCTCATCGAACTTCCCTGATGGTACAGTGGATAAGAATTTGCCTGCCAATGCAGGGGACACAGGTTTGATCCCTGGTCCAGAAAGATTCCACATGCAGAGCAACTGAACCCAAGCACTACAGCTGCTGAAGCCCGGGCACCCTAACGCCCGTGCTCCACAGTAGGAGAAGCCACCACAATGGGAAGCCCGCGTGCTGCAACTAGCGAATGGCCCTGCTCGCCACAACTAGGGAAAGCCCACGTGCAGCAACAAAGACGAGAACAGACAAAAATACATACTTTAAAAAAAAATGTAAAGTGAGGATTTTTTCCAAAAGTTCATCTTGCATATTGCACAACATGAATACACAGCAGACACTACTGAACTGTACACCTGAAAAGGGTTGAAATGATAAATTTTGTTATGTATATTAAAAAGACCAGCCCACAGACATAGGATTATTTCTTAGACACTGTTTTACTTATTCACAAGGAGAACCAATCAACAGTGCTGACTAACAAGTTACAAGAAAAAAAACTTCCCCTTAGTGACAGAGAAAAACCACAAGACAAGGTGCTTTGAATTTTAGGCAGGAAATCAGACACATTTTATATGTGCAAACCCTTACATTAAATGTTGAGCTATACAAGAATGCAAATACCATTGTGTCTTAAAATATCATTTTGCTGAATTGCCAAACTAAGGTGTTGTTATGCAAAACAGCCGGCATCAGGGTTTATTTCAGACCTGTTAAAAAGCAATACTTTTAAGTTTAGCAATACTAAACTTCTATGGCATCATATTTTGATACCACTAAAAAAGCTCACTGATGCCATGTTCACCCCTGAGTCCTCTTCTAAAGGGAATAAATACACACATTAGGGGCAGTGCAGGGAGATGAGTGTATTTTTTGCTGTTGACATTGCTGTTTAATTTTGTTGCTGCTTTAACTAAATGAGCAGTCATGAAGCGTTCCGTCTTCTACGTCCCATATGCAATTCAGAATTGCACTGTCGCCCTTTCCAACACACGAGCACACTGCCAGTCAGAGACAGACACCATCCTTGCATAAAGAGACCACTGGTGTTAGCACCTGTCCAGTGTGACGCAGAGCAGACAGCGATACTGGGTCTTCTGGCTCCAGACTCAGTAAATGGCCCACAGCTTCTTGCCACTTCAAGAGGAAATGGGCACAGATATCTTTGTTCACTTTCTTTTTTGCCTTTTTTTTTTTTTTTTTTTTTGGCTGCACTGCACAACATGTGGCATTTTAGTTCCCTGATCAGGGATCGAACCCACACTCCCTGCACTGGTCCAGAGTCTTAACCACTGGACCACTAGGGAAGTCCAACCCTTGCTTTACTTTCTATCTTTTAAAGCATCACAGAGTCAAAAGGTATAACCACCTAGGCTTAGGGAAAACCAAGCATACCCTCAGGCCCCTTCCTGTGCAGTTCAGTTGTGAATTAAAAATAAATTACTACATCTTAGCAGCTGACATGCCTTTCAACTCCACATGATTTTCAAGTATAGCACGGCACAACAGAACTCTCCTGATGGTGGAAATGTAGCTATTGAACACCTGAAATGTAGCTAAGGTAAGTGAATGTAAATTCTCATAATTTCGCTTAGATTTATGTAAATTTGATCAAAATGTTTGTTTCAACTGCTGTATGTAGCGAGTGTCCATGTCAGACAGCACGGTTCTAGGAGAGCCCGCACAGTTCTGAACCTTCATTCTTCCTTGGATTTGTCCACCTCTTTCTCAAAGTACCAACTTGGGAACTAAGGATACAGCAAGAGCCCTGTTCTCCCCATCCTCACCCCTAACTCCCTCTGCCCTTGCTACCATTCCCCCTTCCACCCAAGTCCTCTAGGGGCTTCCAGGACCAAATATTATTTCTAATAACAGAGTTCTCTCACTCCAGTTATAATCACAGATCTCTCTGGGGAGAAAGCCTTAGAACGAAACAAATGGCCTATCCAAAGGTTTCAGAAATTACTTTTAAAAAAACTCTTTGGAGTGGACGATGCAGGGAAATGAAATAAGTATCAGGTTGGTTTAAGTAAGTTATCACATATGCCCCATGAGCTTCAGGGCATGTTTTGAGAAGGTTTTTTTTTTCCCCGGCTCCCAAATAACGGACAAATTGTTGATATAATGAGTGATCGAAGGAAAGCCTGGTTGGCAGCCTTTAGAGCAGGAAGGCCTCTGCAGGGAGGAGAATATTAATCAACGTTTCCCGAGACCAGGGGGCAACCAGGAGAAAAACAAGCTTCTCCTTCATGTATAAGGCAGCCCCTGGGTACGGTTCCAGCAGCGCTTCCCAAACTTTAATATGCACGCAGGCCACCACAGGGGAGTCCTGTTAAAATGCAGGTTCACACTTAGCAGCAGGGGGAGGGGGTGCCGGTGGTACTGCAGATGCGGGTGCAGAGATCACACTTTGCAGTGAGCCTCTAAGCCTCAAAGCTCCTGAGGTCCACTCCGAACATCTGGCAGTTGGCCGCCAGAACCCTGACTCCCAGCCCACTCCTGCCTGCCAAGGGCTTGTTTCTCTTGAAATGATCAGCTTGGAGCCTGTCTCCAAGGAATTCAATCCTGCTTTGTAAACTCACCTTCAGCAACCAGAGATCAAAAGACCTTTTCAAAGTTGTCAGAAGCCATCATAGAGGACCAAACATATTAGGACCAGAGCCCTGGGAGAACAGTAGGAGGCAGCAGTCTGGGAGAATGCGACTGCTCCACAAATTCAGACCAGCCCACGAGGGATGCTGCTCTGAGGCCTGAGGGTCAGCACAAATCTCCATATTGCATTCTGGTTTCATCGATAATAACATTGATGTTTTCATTTATTTCTTCTTGCTCCCTACTATCGTTCACTTAATTCAGACTTAACTAGGGATGAAGATTGGTACAATCTGCCCTCTCAAACCATTTATCTCCATCTACAAAGTGCAGGTAATGAGAACACACACACTTTGCAGTTTTGTGAGGATAAGTTAGCACACAGAGGGGTTCAGCACTGTCCACAGCACGACAGGTGCTAACCGCCAGCTATTACTACATGTATTTTATGATGTTTGTTCCATGAATAAGTAACGATCGGTCTCCAATAACAATCTCCTTCTTAACCTCCAGACCCAATGCCCGCTTGACGTCTCCACCAGAAGCAACCCTTTCATCTTTTCTTCAAAAATTGGAGAAAATTCATTCACCATGTCATCAGAGACAACTTGTCCCTCTCAGAGACAACTGGCCCACCACCATTTTTCGCCTCCCTATCCAAGCATTACACTTTTCAGTTCTGACTTCTCAAAGCCTCTTGGATCCACTCTCTTCTGTGCCTACAGCTCATACCTCGTCACCTGTTCTTGGACTCCTGCAAACAATATCTTCTCATCAATCTTTCTGCCTTTGCGTCTGTCCTTTCCAGCCCCATTACATGAACTGTCTCCAAGTCAGTCTTTCCCAAGCACCAATGGAGGTTTCAAAACAATCCCAATAAGCAGTTCCAAAGAACTTTTTTAAAGCAGTGGCAGCATTGTTGGAAAAGGGGCGTGACTTCTTAGGCAAATACTTGGGGAAAGGCCTCACACATATCCTGATGTTTATGAAACTGTTCCACAGTCAGCCACGTCACAGGTAGTTAGAGTCGTCAATCTTCACTTCCTCATCCATGCTCAGGGAGCTTCCTACAGTAGCTCAGTCTATTGAGGGAGATTTCAGTCTCAGGGTGGATGAACCTATTTCTCAAAGAGCACTGGTTTTGTTTAGGTTTTTTTCTCTACCTGCTTGCTGTGTGTCATTAAGCAAAACTGTTGCTATCATTTCCTCATTATCTGCTAGGGATATTGTTGTTTAGTCACTAAGTCTTGTCCTACTCTTTTGGGACCCCCATGGATTGTAGCCCACCAGGTTCCCTTGTCCGTGGGATTCTCCAGGCAAGAATACTGGAGTGAGTTGCCATTTTCTTCTCCAGGGGATCTTCCCCACCCAGGGATCAAACCCACGTCTCCTGTGTCTTCTGTATTGAAGGTGAATCCTTTACCACTGAGTTACTAGGAAGTCCCAGTAGGAATGTTTGGACCTAATATTATTTTGGAATCCATCTAGTTCCAAGTTCAGCAGTGCAGAAGACATAGGTTCAATCCCTGGGTCCTGAAGATCCCCTGAAGGAGGGCATGGCAACCCACTCCAGTATTTTTGCCTGGAGAATCCCATTGACAAAGGAGCCTGACTAGCCATGGTCCATAGGGTCACAAAGAGTCGGATGGGACAGAGCACATACAGGCTAGTTCAAAGCAAGGATTCTCAAAGAAGCAAGTGTGCTTGAAAATCATGATGACATCTGGGAATGAACATGTTCTGTTTCTCAGATTTGATGGTCCCTGAGTTTTGGACATGACTCAATGACTTCACTTTCATTTTCATTTTCATGCATTGGAGAAGGAAATGGCAACCCACTCCAGTGTCCTTGCCTGGAGAATCCCAGGGACGGCGGAGCCTGGTGGGCTGCCGTCTATGGGGTCGCACAGAATCGGACACGACTGAAGCGACTTAGCAGCAGCAGCAGCCGTTAAAAGCAACACCTCCATTTAACCACTAGATGGCATTTGGGCCCTGGCATGCTGAGCCAACCAGCTCAAATTTCAGACCACACTCCATGGGCCCTGACAGAGTCAGTTGGAATTTGGAAGAGGTATGCCACCACTTCCTTAACCAACCATAACCGCATGTCACTTCAGGACTGATTCCTATTAAAGGCAAGACCAAAATATTGGGTTGACCCAAAAGTTCTTTTGGGTTTTTCCATAAGATATTATGGCAAAAAAATGAATGAATCTTTTGGTCAACCCAATACTTGATTAACCATCAAGGCAATAGCGGAAAATAAAACCAAACAGGTGACTAGGAAAATAAGTCTACACAAGAGTCTAATAAGTCATGGTTCCCCTAGACTCATTCTCTAGTTCCATCCCACCCTCTTCTGAAAATGATGGCTTCTGCCACGTTAAATGCCCCCAAAGCCCTCTAGTTTACTGCCTGTTTGTATCTGCAGGCTCATCACTGCTAAGGTCCCCATCTTCCCTCCAAGCTCAATTCTCCAAAGCGCCATCAAAGGAAGTTCATCCATGTAGGTTCTGCCTAACCCACCAAGCAGAGAAACAGCTCACTCCTGCCAGACCAAAGCCAAATTAAACATGGCTGCCACTCTCCTCCCCCACAATCTTATCAATCGATTCTGAACTTTGGGGGCAGATACTGGACACCTCTACAGAGGTTAACAACTTCTAGTCCAGATTTCTCAAGCAAGCAAGTCCTACACCTGGACAGGTTTTCTTCACCTCTCCTTCCTCAGGTAAAAAGTCTTAATCACAGAACTACAGTTGGCAAGCCTGACCACTTTTGTTTGAAGCTCTCTTTTGGGCTAATTGAATAACCATCACCCACATTTTTTTGTTTTCAGGTTTTTAAATGCACTTGTTCAGTTTTCGCTGTGCCGGGTCTCCATGGCTGTGCACGGACTTCTCTAGTTACAGACAGCGGGGGCTCCTCTTCATTGAGCACGGGCTTCTCGTTGCAGTGGCCTGTCTTGTTGTGGAGCGCGGGCTACAGGACATGGAGGCTTAGCTGCTCCATGGCATGTGGGATCTTCCCGGACCAGAGACTGAACCTATGTCCCCTGCATTGGCAGGCAGACTCCCAACCACTGGAACACTGGGAAAGTCCACACCCACATATTCTGAACAGTTCTACTCTCAGTCAAATATTAAGTTTCTCTGCAGTGGCTACTCTGGAAGCAGAGAGTAAATTATATGTTTGTTAGTCACTCAGTCATGTCTGACTCTTTGTGACCCCATAGACTGTAGCCTGTCAGGCTCCTCTGTCCATGGAATTCTCCAGGCAAGAATACTGAAGTGGGTTGCCATGCCCTTCTCCTGGGGGCATGAGTAAAGATTTAAATTATATGTTTAGTCTTCCAATAATCCATCACACACCTCCTAGAGGCAAGCCACATGCATGGCTTTTAAAATCTGGTCCAGCTTCTGCTTTTTAACCACTTCATTACTGCACGACAATCTTCGAGTACATTCAACCAAACATTTTCGGGGAAGCGGGGTTGGGCAGAGACGGAACATCAAGTGATATCTGGTAGAAAAGGATGACAACTGCTTTTCCATGAACTTGATTTCAAAGGGTATCAGTACAAGATATACTCCCAAGATATAGAAAGAACCTCTAGAATTATTCATGAATCAAAAAGGTAGATTCACCTCCTGCCAATGCAGGGCACATGGGTTTGACCCCTGGTTCAGGAAGATTTCACACGCTGTGGGGCAACTAAACTTGTGCACCACAGCTGAGCCGATATGTCCTACAGATCATGCTCTGCGGCAAGAGAAGCCGCCACAACGAGAAGCCAAGGCACCACAACTAGCGTAGCCCGATTTGCCGCAACTAGAGAAAGCCCGGATGTAGCAACAAAGACCCAGCACAGCCAAAATAAATAAATAAATATACATAATTTTCAAAAGGTAGATTCATGTGTTCCAATAAAATTTTATTTACAAAAACAGGTATGGGCCATAGTCTGCTTTAAAAACAAGCCTCAAAGGATTAAACTGATCTGAAAGTAAATTAACTATCTGCTAGAATAAAGGCTAAAATAAAGCAAGCAAAAGCCAACAATATAACATTCAAAATGTATGCCATCCTTTGTAGGTACTAGCCCTACAAAGAACTGGAAAAATGACCTTCTAAGAGAAAAATCATTGAGTAGAAGTTGACCCAGAAATGACAAATGATGGAATTAGCAGATAAGGACATTCTGAAAGCTATTTATAGTAAATAATTACATACAGAATGGATGGACAAGGTCCTAGTGTATAGAGCAGGAAACTATATTCAGTGTCCTGAGATAAACCATAATGGAAAGGAATATAAAAAAGAATGTATAACCGAGTCACTTTGCTGTATAGCAAAAATTAACACAACATTGTAAATCAATTATCCTTCAATAAAAAGTAATAAATTAATGATGCATCTCCCAACACACAAAAAAAGCTATTATAAATTTTCAGTGGAGTATAAGCTACAAAAACACTGACTCTCTATGTTGTACAGCTGAAACTAACATAGTAAATCAACTATACTTCAGTGAGAATCATACATATTAAAAAATTTTAAACTAAAAGCTATTATAAACATGCTCTTTATGCTAAAGAATATAAAGGAAAATACAAATACTGTGAGAGAAAGGACATAAAAAAGAACAAAATGAAACCACTAAAGACAAATGAAATATCTGAAATGAAAATTAACTGGAAAGGAATATTAATAAAGAAAAAAAAGTAGATAATGCAGGAAAAAGATCAGTGAACCTGAAAAACAGCAATAGGATTTAAACAAGAGGAAGAACAGAGAAGAAAAGAAGTAAGTTTTTAAGAACCTCAGTGACCTGTGGAGTATCAAGATGTCTGAGAGACATGCCGGCCACAACCAACACGACGGAAACTGCCCTAACTGTAAGGATAGAGAGGCTAAAGGCAAAAAGACAGGAAAAGACACACGATGGCACAGTATCAGACAAAACAGGCTCCAGGACAACGTTGCCCCATGTAAAGGACATTTCACAATGACAATTCAAGAGACAATTCAGCGAGACATAATAATCCTAAATGTGAATGCAGAAAAAAGCAAGCGAATGCAACTAAAAGGAGGCATATATGCAAGCCCACAATTATAGTTGGCGATTTTAATATATCTCTCTCAGCAACTTATAGAAGAAGTGGAGAGAAAAAACCAATTAAGGATTTAGGAAACTTGAGCTCCACCGATGAATGTGACCTAAATGGCATTTATAGAACATTACAGCCTGCAGAATACACATTATTTTCAAGTGAACAGGGAACATTCACCCAGACCATGTGGTGGGCTATAAAACAAGCTTTAATAAATCTAAAAGGATTGAAATCATTCAGAGTATGTTCTCAAACCACAATGGAATTAAATTATAAATCAATAACAAAAGAATTAGAACAGTGCTTAGCAGCAGAAATATAATGCAAGCCACACATGTAATTTTAAATTTTCTACTAGCCACATTTTAAAAAGTAAAAACAGGTGGACTCAATTCTAATAATGTTTTATTTAACCCACTCTATCAAAAATATTCTCATTTCAACATGTAAGCAATATTTAAAAGTTGAGATAGTTTATATTTTTTCCATACTAAGTGTTCAAAATCCAGTAAGTTACTTAGAGCACAGCTCGATTTAAACCAGGCACATCTCAAATGCTCAACGGTCACATTTAGCTAGTGGCTACCATGCTAGACAGCACAACTCTACACGGTAGGTTAACAAATATATTAGAGCTGGTATTATAATTTTTTAAAGATTTTGTTTAATGTGGACCATTTTTAAAGTCTTCATGGAATTTGTTACAGTATTGTTTCTGTTTTATGTTTTGGTTTTTTGGCCATCAAGCATGTAGAATCTTAGCTCCCCGACCAGGGATCAAACCTGTACCCTCTACACTGGAAGGGCAAGTCTTAACCACTGGACCACCAGGGAAGACCCAAGGCTGGTAGTTTTAATACCCATGTACAATAAGTTACTGTCCATGGCATTCTCCAGGCAAGAATACCTGAGTGGATTGCCATGCCCTCCTCCAGAGGATCTTCCCAACCCAGGGCTTGAAATCTCTTATGTCTTTCCTGGATTGGCAGGCGGGTTCTTTACCACTAGCACCACCTGGGAAGCCCCATAATAAGTTATTGTACTCCTCCCCTACTCCTCCATACCCAAAGGAAAAAAATCTTGCCTTGAAACAGACTTTTGAAACATTTCAGTTCAGTTCAGTCGCTCAGTTGTGTCCGACTCTTTGCAACCCCATGAATCACAGCATGCCAGGCCTCCCTGTCCATCATCAACTCCTGGAGTTCACTCAGACTCTAGTCCATCGAGTCAGTGATGCCATCCAGCCATCTCATCCTCTGTCATCCCCTTCTCCTCCTGCCCTCAATCCGTCCCAGCATCAGGGTCTTTTCCAATGAGTCAACTCTTCGCATGAGGTGTATTGGAGTTTCAGTTTTAGCATCAGTCCTTCCAATGAACACTCAGGACTGATCTCCTTTAGGATGGACTGGCTGGATCTCCTTGCAGTACAAGGGACTCTCAAGAGTCTTCTCCAACGGCACAGTTCAAAAGCATCAATTGTTTGGCATTTAGGCCTATCTTAAAAAATATTAACACATCAATCATTGAGGTTGCCAATTTGTCTTTAAACTTTTACTCTCTTACTCACCCACTACCCCAGAGTGGGCAAAACACCTCCCAATTTCAGCCGTCAATCTCAGATCGATCCACCACTCATTCCTTGAATACCTGTTGGCTACTCTGGGGTTCTCCTGTTCTTAGGTCTGTCAGATGCCCCACTGCCTCCCTTTTATTTTCCCTGCACAGACACAAAAGCAAACATGTCATTTGCCTCCTGGTGGTTTATCTCCACCCACTCATATTCTGGAGTCCATTGGGATAGCTTGTCATCTAGTCATTTTGAAAGTGTTTTTCAGAGGCTTGGGGCTGCTACATTTTTATGTGGAGAGTAAAACAATTCAAAAATATAAAAAATAATCCACCATTCCAGAATATGATATTCTAAACATATGCATCTATTACTGATAAAACCAAAAATTTTAAGGATATTGTCTGAACTCCTCTCTTGGCTTCATTTCCGGGTGCAAATGTAGAGTTCAGTTCAGTCATGTCCAATTCTTTGTGACCCCACAGACTGCAGCACGCCAGGCCTCCCTGTCCATCACCAACTCCCGGAGTTCAAACTCACGTCCATCGAGTCAGTGATGCCATCCAACCATCTCATCCTCTGTTGTCCCTTTCTCCTCCTGCGTTCAATCCTTCCCAGGATCAAGGTCTTTATCAACGAGTCAGTTCTTCACATCAGGTGGCCAAAGTACTGGAGCTTCAGCTTCAGCATCAGTCCTTGTAATGAATTTTCAGGACTGATTTCCTTTAGGACTGACTGATTTGATCTCCTTGGACTCTCAAGTCTTCTCCAACACCACAGTTAAAAAGCATCAATTCTTCAGCACTCAGCTTTATGGTCCAACTCTCACATCCATATATGACTATGCGAAAAACCATAGCTTTGACTAGATGAACCTTTGTTGGCAAAGTAATGTCTCTGCTTTTTAATAGGCTGTCTAGGTTTGCAAATGAGGAGTAGAGAGGACAAAAAAGAATGCAGAAGTGAAGAAGGAAGTAGGACTCAAGGTAACACTTTGAACAAATGCCCTAAACGCAAGGGGCCAGACAGAGATGAAAATCTTGGATTCAAGTCTAAAGATTACCTATCAGGGACAAGATGAAATAAAATAGCTCTGACTAGTGAAATAGTACACATACACTGGAGATTCCCCAGAGATATAAACGTGTTGTGAATGGAATTAAAAGTGGTTCAGACAACAGCTTCACTCTTTACTCGGCTGCTAAGATAAATACAGGCTTGAGTAGAAAAGCCTGGAAAACAATGGGCTATTGAGCCAGCTCCAAATCCACGCTTTTGCACTGTGTGTGATACCAAGTTGTGGCCTATAAACATTCCTCCTTCAGCGGCGACACATTAGCACTGTCAGCAGAAGGCACTGGCGGGAGCTCTAAGTGCAAGTGGCTTCACCCCGGTTCTGCTGCTTTTCCTCCTTGTTCCTCACACATCATTGTCAGCATGTGGCTTTCTTGCCAGCAGGAGGCTTCTTGGCCAGTGGCACACACTCTCCAGAATTCAGCCAGCCACTAGAGGCGGCCTCCCTCCAATCATCACAGGCATCCCAGCAAGTGACTTCCTACCGAGTTTCCCCAACACCCTGCCTGCCATTTTAAACTGTGGCAACTTCAAGCAAATTTCTCCACCCAGTGAGCCACACCACACTGTCTTCAATGAGATATGAATCTCAGCTTTGGGGGAGGTGGGAAAGGGCTCTTTCAAAAGTTTGTTCCTTCCTCGGGGGCTCTCTCAGTCTACAAGTAGTGGCTGCTCCCTACATCTGTTATTCAGGTATTCTTTAGAGATATCAGCCCCTCTTAGTGGGTAATCCCGTTAGCTGTGCTGCAGACTGTGTTCAGTCGTGTCAACTCTTTGCAACCCCTTGGACTGGAGCCTGCTGGGTTTCTCCATCCATGGGACATTCTAGGCAAAATTACTGAAGTGGACAGCCATTTCCTCCTCCAAGGGATCTTCTCAACCCAGGGATTGAACCCATGTCTCCTGCATTGGCAAGTGGATTCTTCACCACTGAGCCACCTGTAGTTAGTAATTCTTCATATTGAATGTTCCCGGTTCAAATTACTGGTATTTCCTTCTTCTGAATGATCCTGCACCTTAAATGATAACACATTCATCGGTAAAATTTACAAGAGGACGTAAATTCTTTTTCTCTTTTTTCTTTTTGAGGATATATATTTTTTAAATTGCTAAGAAAATTAAAACCAGGAAATTACAGTTCATTTAGGAAATTAAAGGCATCAGTGAGAAAGCACAAAATAGGATCACAGAACACCGAAGTCAGTAATTAACATAAAGGCAAATGGATTAGATTCCCTATTAAAATGCAGAGACTCTCCAAATGAGTTCAAATATAAAATCCAGTAAGACACGTTGTTTAAGACACAACTAGAAATTATATGCAAGCTAAATATAAGAGGTTTATCAAGCAAATAGAAACAGAGAACAAATATTCTAATATCAAAGAAAGTAAAACTTGAGGCAAAAAGCTTAAGCAGGACACAAAGAATAACATTAGTAAGTCTTCCTTATAAATTGTACCTAACAGACACAGGTATTTATATACTAAGTAACAGTATCAAAATACACAAAGCAAAAGCTAGACAAGATGGAACAGAGAAATAACTATAATAGGAGACTCTAAGACAATATTATTATTCTATGGTGGTTTATTAAAAAAATAAGAAAATGAAAATTGGATTAAAGTAGTTGAACAGATACACATTCACCTCTGTCACACACAAATTGAATAAACTTTCATTCAAGACACCCACAGAACACTCTTCAAAAATGCTAGGCCCCCAAACCTCAACAAATTCTTTAAAAAAGAAACCAAATAAGCCATATTTACTGTCAAGGTAAATATTCTACAAGTAGCAAAAAAAATATGTTTTTTTAAAAGGCAAATCACACAGAAATTTTAAAATATTCTTAGCTATTAAACCAAAACACAAAGATAAACTACTTAGAAAACAAGACACGTTATTATAGCTGGGATGTGAACATACTTGAAGTTGGAGGTAAGGAAAAGCCTTGAACATATTCAACTGTATATAAACAAAAGAGTACCAGACTTAAAAAGCTACAGGGAAAAAAAATCTAGAGCAAACAAAGGAAATAATAAACACAAAATGAGAAAGTAATACATTTTAAAACAAAGTCATAATTGATAAACAAATCCAGTTTTCTTTTTTAAGAGAAAAGAGACACCTTTAGAAAGTCTAATCAAGGAAAAGAAAATGGTAGAACTAAGAAAAGATAAATTTCTTACAAGTATCAAGTTTAATAGAAGAGACTTTTTTATTCTCTATTAAAAGTATTGAATGTGTTAAATTTCAACAAAATAAAAAGTTTTCTGGGAAAGTATAAAATACTTAAATTTAGTAGATTAATAAATGCAAAAGAAATACATTTTAAAACAAAAAATTTTTTTTAATTTAAAAACATACTAATAGCCACAAAAGAAACTGGAGTTATCAAGAATTTATTTCCTAAAAAAAGTCTGAACTCAAAAGTTTTATAAGCACAGTCCTTCAATTTTTCATGAAACAAATCACTCTCATGCTATAATGTAATGGCTTAACATACAGTAAAATATATACAGGTATCCTATTCACTTTATAGAGCTAGCAAAATGCCTAACTCAAAACCTAGACACTAGCCCAAAAGCCCAAACTCTCATGTAAAAAGGCAATTTTCCTAAATAAAAATTAGCCAATCAAATTCTATAGTAGTAATAGGGCAGTCCACATTTTAGAAGAAATGGATTCTGAAGGACATCCCATATTTCAAAACTAGTCTTCCCAGGGAAACTAATGTAAAGATAGAGGATGCATGATCGGAGAGTGTAAGTCTACAATCACTGTAGTGTACTTTTTTTTCTTTGAGACTGCTTTTTCTTATCTCACCATTATTTCTGATATTTCAAAGAGGGCTCTCACTCATAGGGGTGGTATCTTTTGGGTCTTCATCACTTTAATTTCTGTCCCAAAGTTACTGAAATGTGAACATGCTTTTGATCACTAGTTTTACCACCACCACCGAATGATCGCATGTTTAAGAGAATACAATAGAAGTGCATGTTAAACAGCCACCCAACATGGCCCCCAGAGGGTGCTGGTAAAGAATCCCAGGCATTACGGGACACTGACAAAGACCACGGCACGTCTGCTTACGATGAGCAGCTAAAGCTGCACTGCTAAGGGCCAAAGCCACGAGCAGCTGACAGAGCTGAACTGCCGGCTTCGAAATGATGCAATTCTTGGTCATTTTTTAGGGTACAAGTATGTGCATTACTTCAAATTTTGAGAACAAAGTAACTATTAATATTATTTGATCAGTTATTTTTAAACCACGTAACTCAAGCTCACATAAGTAAACTAATCTTTAAAAAAAAAAATCTTCTTTACTTCACTAATTTCAGGAGTTCAAAGATGGTTAGAAAATCTATCAAAGCATCATCAACAAATCAAATAGAAAAAAAAAAAACTAAACTGTATGATCATTTTGAGAGATACCCAAAATGTGTATTTGACAAAATTTCAGAGCTATTTCTAATTCTTTAAAATCTAAAAAGAGGATATTTCCTTTCTAAAGAAAATAATATCTGACTCAAAACAGCCAACCTAAAGGTAAAATACCATGGACATACCTATTAAAACCAGAAATATAATAAGAATGTCTACCACCATCATCATCATGATTATTGAAAATTTCAGCCACCAAAACATGCAATAAAAATTAGAACTATTAGAAAAAACATTATCATTATCCATAGAGGATGTCAAAATATTTCCTAAAAAAAATGTGCAGTTACTAAAAAAAGTACTAGAATATGAGGTGACTAAAAAAGTCAAAAAAGTGACTAGATATGAGGAAAATACAAATATATTTATAAAGACTACAGAATCACTACTGCTCAGATTCTTCCAACCTATCTCCATCAGGACTGGCTCCACCCTCGTTTGAGTCCCTGGATTACTGCACCAGGCTCCTATATTTAACCAGCTTCCTTACCTCCAGCCTGGTGAGACATACCGTATATCCACAGAATAAATCTGACTGTGTCATTCCTTTGTATAGAATCTTCTCCTAGCTTCTCATCACAGAGTAAGATCCAAGTTCCTTACCACTGCCTCCTGAGTGGCCCTATCCAGCCAGGTATCCCATACAAATGCCATTGTTAACACTCAAGTCACACTGTCTTCCTTACTGCTCCTCAAATACACCAAAGGCGCTTTGTGCTGGTGCTTCACTCTGCTGGTATTGCGCTTCCCTGGAACCTCACAAAGATGGCTCCTTTTAAGATGCCAAATACAGCTAATTTGATCTTCCTAGAGTAGCCACTCAGTCACTATGTCCCGTCACCCTATTTTAACTCTCGCCATTGAATCTAAAGTTCATGATTTGATACTGCCCGTTTGGTACTTATTGCCATTAACATCACCTCTGTGAGAGCAAGAAGTTTGTCTTAATAACATGTCATCTCTAAAACTTAAATAAGTCCTGGTGTGTACGAAGTCATTCTTCTTCCCTGAATTTTCACTGTCAGTCATTCTCAATAGACTATAAACTCCACAAAACCCGAAGGCTGTCTATTTTAGTCACTGTTGTGTCTCCAGGACTGACACTGGCTAGACAGCTAACAACATCTGATGAATGAATGAATAAATGAATGAATCCTTCATCTGCTCCCTTTAATCCCTAGCAGTCTAAGATTAAGCAAACTTTTTTGGTGAGTCCAAGATATCACTGGCTTATTTTGAACTTGTAGCCAAATAATGATTTCATATGAATTATTATAGTTAGATCTTTCTACCTCTACACACTCCCCAAATTCTACACTTGTGTGATTAACTTGTTAAACACTGAGCTTTAATAAAATTTGACAGCATGGTTGGAATTAATCTTTAAAATGCCTTTGTCAAAAAACTATTTACAAGACAATAACAAGTCAAGAAAAATTAAACCTTTTGAGTCCTAATCTAGTCCTATCTGTATAAGTAGCTGGGCAGAGAAGAGACCTGCCGATAGTTATACTGGGGGGAAAAAAAACAAAACTGAGGTATTAAAAAGTTAACCTTTCTTGTCAGTGTATAGAGAAATGATCATCCGATGCAAAAATGGTAAAAACTAACAAAGCCACAAAAGGATTGCCTCTTAAGGATTTACATTAAGATACTGGATTGCCATTTTTATTATCCAAAAGTTACTCATTAATTATGACACACAGTATGTATCTGCTGGTTTGTGGGCACTCTAAGTATCTATTTCAAACAAAAGGCTACATTCTCAATTTTTTATATTTTGTTTTTATTCAAGAGTTTACTCACAGGCAGCACTTTAAAATCAGGCTTTTAAAATTAAAGGCCAAAACTAAAAAAATCTGCAAATAAGACACTGCTAAAAGAATGATCGTCTTAATAATTTAAACCCTAAAATGTCCTGTGGAGTTAAAGTCTTTACACATAAATGCGTAAGATTGGTATCATTGAAAATAATCGAAAAACCACAGATGGTGGGCAAATTTGTCAATGAAGATAAACAGCAGTTTCAGCCTTCCAGGGTCTGAACACCAGCAATTAATTCAGCTTGTGAGAGAATATGCTTCAGAATTTGGCCTTTAAAGTCTCTTTCTCCAACAGCAAATCAGCATATCTATGCTGAAGTTCCTTTTCTCTTTCCTGCTGTCGCTGAACATCTTCTTTTAGACACTTAAAGAAATAAAAACATTAATTATTTCACAGGTAAGCACACTAAAAATTAAAAATATCTTATGGTACTTTAGAATCTTACAAACAGCTGAGTTAGGTCAACACTCTCAAGAGTTAAGTATTCCCCTAAGAGAAATAAAAATAGCAACTACTTTTGCTATAAGACCGGTGCTGTGGCCACTCTTTGATTTGGTCATACATGTACGAGCATTTGTAAAATCTCTGCTATCTCAAATAAATAAGCCATCACTGTCCTATGAACACCCACCATGCACTTAAATAAGCCCTGGCTGCCATTTATCTGGGCATGGACTTTTCACACACATTTGGCAAATAAAGTTAAACCAAATCTGGCCAAAGGAATTTGATGCTCTGGGATGACTAGCTATATTATATTTTCAGCTTTCTAAATTACAAAACAAAAAGACATCGGTTTAATTACCTCAGAGAGCTGTATGAATGGGATGCAATTAAATTTCAGGGGGGAAATCATAGGGTTATGTATTCTATTTCACAGTGTATCTACATGGAAAACAAAAAATTAGTAAAGGAAAAGTCTCTGTATCCACAATGGCCTGGCCTATCCATCTACACACAGGCCATTCTAGATAAGAAAGTCAAAAATTTTAGGCTTTCATTGAAAAAAAGCCAGACAATGTCAAATGCAAACAACAGCCTGCACAGGTAAGCAAAAGAGGGAAACCCTAACTATTCTTCAGAGTTCTCTTTCTAAGCAGGGCTGCAAGGCAATTATGGTACCTCTAGCCTCCGGGGAATAGCAGAATCTTCATGTTTCTTGAGTTCTTCAAAAGTGCGTAACTCCAAGTAAGCCTGCTCAATCTGGTCCCATAAGTCATTCAGCTGTTTCATGAGCCCCATCGCACGAGACTGGTAACCCCCAAGCAAGATTTTCATCTTCTTTTCCATCTTCGCGGCTCGCTTGGCTTCTGTCGTCATGTGACCCCTGTTTATCTGGGGGCCAGGGAGAGATCAATCACATCATGAGAAAAGCATTCTCAATAATAGGGCAAAAAAGGCACAATTGCTCGCCTCAAAGCATAAGTACAGCAGATGCAATCCCCATCTTATCATCTATGACATTTTTCACACAACCAGAGCAAAGCCACCTGGCCTTCCCAGGAGCCTGGAGGGCTACAGTCCATACAGTTGCAAAGAGTCAGACAGGACTGAAGCAACTTAGCATGCTCACAGAGCAAAGAATCATAAAATCTATATGGAACCATATATGCCAGACCCAGAATGCCAAAGCAATCCTGAGGATAAAGAACAAAGCAGGAGGCATAACCCTCTCAGACTTCGGACAATATTAGAAAGCTACAATAACCAAAACAGTATTGGTATTGGCACAAAAACACACAAATGGATCAATGAAACAGAACAGAGAGCCCAGAAACAAACCCATATGCCTACAATTAATCGTCGACAAAGCTGGCAAGAATATGCAATAAGGCAAAGGCAGTTGCTTTAGCAAGCGGTCTTGGGAAAGTTGGACAGCCACAAGTAAGTCAGCCATAAGTACGTTTTCTGAGTGAAGTCAGAAAACACCCTCATGCCTTATACAAAAATAAGCTCAAAATAGCTTAAAAGACTTAAAGATAAGACATGATACCATAAAACTCCTAGAAGAGAACACAGGTAAAACATTCTCTGACATAAATCATACCAATGTTTTCTTAGGTCAGTCTCCCAAGGCAATAGAGACAAAAGCAAAAATAAGCAAATGGGACCAAATCAAACTTTTAAGCCTTTAGAGCATAAGAAACCATAAGCAAAATGAAAAGACAAACTAAGAACTGGGAGAAAATATTTGCAAATGATATAACTGTCAAGGGCTTAATTTCCAAAATATGCAAGCAGCTCACATAACTTAATAGCAAAATAAAATAAAAAATTAAAAAATGAGCAGAAGACCCAAATAGACTCCAAAACAGACTTACAGGTGGCTAAGAGGCACATAAAAACACTCATCATCACTAATCATTAAAGAAATGCAAATCAAACCTACAATGAGGTACCAGCTGGTCAAAACGGCCATCACTAAAATGTCTACGAACAACATGCTGAAGAGCGTGCAGAGAAAGAGAACCCTCCTCCTACACTGTTCATGGGAATGTAAACTGATGCAGCACTATGGAAAACAGCATGAAGGTTCTTCAAAAAACTAAAAACAGAGCCGCCATATGATCTAGAAACCCACTCCTGGGCATACATTGTGACAAAATCCTAACTCAAAAAGCTACACACACCCTTACGTTCACAGCAGCACAATTCACAATAACCAAGACATGGGAGCAACCTAAATGTCCACTGACACATCAACAGATAAAGAAGATATCGTATATCTGTATCTATATATACACACACACACACACGATCCAATACCACTCAGCCACTAAAAAGAGTGAAGTAATGCCATCTGCAGCAACACGCATGGACCTAGTGATTATCACAGTGAGCAATGTTAAGTCTGAAGGATAAAGACAGATACCATATGATACCACTTTTATGTGAAATCTAAAATATGACACAAATGAACTTACCTATGAAACAGAAACAGACTCACAGACATAGAGAACAGACTTGTGGTTGCCAAGGGGGAGGGGGTAGGAGAAGGATGGACTGGGAGTTTGGGGTTAGCAGATACAAAATATTATGTATAGAAGGGACAAATAACAAGATCATACTCTATAGCATAGGGAGCTATATTTAATATCCTGTAATAAACCACAATGGAAAAGGAAAAAAAAGAGTACATTATTCTTATACTTCAACTACCATAATACAAAATTAGGCTTAAGAAGGGTTTCTCTTACACTTGAACAGTTTTACAGTTTAGTCCCAAATAAGTTATTCATAATAACTTCACCCATGATCCAAACTCAAAGCAGGCTTGAATTTCACAGTATGGGGAAAACTAATTTCTACCTCCAAAAATAACTCCTGCTATCATTAATCCTGGGGCTGGCAGTTTTGGGGGCTGGCAGCGATATATCTTCACCATCCGTATCTCAAAAATGCACTTCTATATATTATACATCAAGCACATTTAAAATAACTTAATAATACTCAATTAATATACCACAGCTATGATCAAAACAATCCCCTCAAAAGTACAAAATTACTAGATTATTTTTATAAAGTTATATTCGTAAACTTGGCATAAAACCTATAAAGGAGAGAATATCACATTAGGCAACAACAACAAAAATGTTTTTAACTTTTGAGGAGCAAAAAGACTCCATAAAATTAAGAGAAATAACAATTTTCCTATTAAATATGTACACTGAGCACAAGTGGGTTGCCTCTCAGATGATCCTAAAATTAGGTGAAAAAAATTTTAAATGTATAGATTCAAAAAGAACTGGAGAGGGACACTTAGGAGAAGGTTTCAACAAAATTCTAGAGCTGCTACAGAGAAAGCCTCAGTTTAGAGGGTACAAGGAAAAGTTGAGAGGCAGCAGGCTGTGATGCAGAATTCCATCAGTACAACGCCTTCTCTGGGTATACATTCTACATCCCACTTCACCATGATCTGCAAATACTTGTTTCCAACAAACAACACTTGTAATTGTGAGGTCAAAGTCTCAGGAATAATTATTAAATCTGTGTCAATTTGTGTCCGTTTTTCCCTGCAACTTCTTTCCTCTCCTACCACCCTCCAAACTGATTCCATCAAGTGACTTCTAAAAGCAATCAAAGCTAAGTAGTTTCAGGATAACATATACCCAAATGATACTCTGTAATTCATAATAATATAATTGAGAGTACCTGTAACAAGGGAGACAGTGACAATTTTTTTCTGAAATATTAAATGTGAGGGTGGAGGAGGGGTAAATAAGTAGAAATGGTACCATGGGAAAATGTTGTCAAATATACAATACTGATAAGAAAACTGTTCATAGGATGTTTCCTTAAATATTTAGAAACAATATAATCACCAAAACAAATATACAGCTTTCCATTAAACACTCACGTCAAAGCATTATGTCTGATATAAAAATAAACATGTCAATCTCAATGCTTTCTTTTTTTTTTAGAATATGTAAGAACAGTATGGCAAAACCAATACAGTATTGTAAAGTAAAATAAAGTAAAAATAAAAATAAATAAATAAATGAAATTTTAAAAAAAGAAGCAAAAAAAAAAAGAATATTTAAGAATATCAAAAAATGCCATGTTCCCCAAAATATAAAGTACACTTCTACTGGAAAAGTAATACTTCATACCTATCCATCTCCAGGTTACTTTATTGAAGCCAAAGTCAAATAAGCCCAGGGCAGAGGGGGTGGCAGGGAAGGGACATGTTGTATGGGTTCCTTAAGAACATGAGATAGATCTAAACTTAATTAACATAAAGCTCATTTAAAGCCTCCTATATTCAACATTTTTATAAAAGTTAAAATAAGCTCTTATTCCTCTGCAATGCACTTAAAGATTAAATCCATTAATAAATAATGTCCTTTATAAAAGAGCCATTTTCCTCCAATAGATAACAAATTAAAGTGAGTTCCACAGCAAAGATACATCTACTAAGAGGCAGGAAATACTCAAACAAATCAGTAGTGCCTTGGAGTGAAGTGAGTCACTCAGCTGTTTTGAGTTGATGTAGGTTATTTAACCTCTGTATTTCCATTTCTCCATCAATAAAATGGCAGTTATCACTAAAAGTTACTACATAAAGTACAGAAAAGCCCTTAGCCACCCAGTAATATCTGGCACAAAGCAAGCAGTCAACAAATGTTAGCTCTGATTATAATTATTATAGGTACTAAGAGGTTAACCATTTTGCTCTTCTCTCTAATGGACCAAGGGACTATGGATGACAATTTAAAATCTTTTAAATTTCAACTTTAATTTTAAAAATGACAGAGATCTCTTCCTGGGAATAAAGCAAGGAAAAGACAGCTATTTCTTAAATGAGCAGTCTGCCTCTTTAGGACCACCACACCAAGTAACAGGTACTGGAGTACATCTTTTTAAGCCAATGCTCTTCAACCCCAGCTAAACTTAAAAGGGGCTTCCCTGGTAGCTCAGCTGGTTAAGAATCTGCTGGCAATGCAGGAGACCCCAGTTCAATTCCTGGACCGGGAAGATCCCCTGGGGAAGGGATAGGCTACCCACTCCAGTATTCTTGGGCTTCACGGGTGGCTCAGCTGGTGAAGAAATCTACCTACAAAGCAGGAGACCTAGGTTTGATCCGTGGGTTAGGAAGATCCCCTGAAGAAGAGAAAGACTACCCACTCCAGTATTCAGGCCTGGAGAATTCCATGGACTGTATAATCCATGTGACTGCAAAGAGTCGGATATGACTGAGTGACATATGTTTGTAACTTTAAGAAGTTAACTGTAGAGTTTTTAAAATCTATCCGTGCAGAGACTCTTATTTACATGGTCTCAGACTACTGCATTTTTAAAGCCCTTAGTTTGCAGGAGGCAATCAGGATGGAGAATTCTGTTTCAGCCACTGTCATTACCAGAGCTAGGTGTCAGCTGTTTTCTCTTAACCAGGCCTACCAAAATGTTCTTATTTCCAATAATAAGTGAACTAAATCAGTAAATTAGTTGCATTAAGCTCCTGATACTATAATTCAGTGTGTTCCAACAATAGCAACATTAGACACTCTAGTCACATGTGGATTCAAATACACATTCCAAAAACCTTAACAGTAAAGAATTTCAAATTAATATATGCAGTGCTTTTTTAAAAAATTAGTCACACAAATTATCATTTTCATTGGCTAAGATAATTCAATTAGCTATACACTGCACGCCATGGAAATTCAATTTCCAATTTGGTGTAACAACATAACACTTAGGCTCAGAAAGTGTTTAATTAGTCATCAAGGCACATTTAGTATGACTTATATCTGGGAATTACTTCACCTCACACAGTTGAGTCATTTATTATTCCCAAACACCAAAGATTTTAAAACTGCAAAGCTTCCATTTAATATGAACAATTTTATTTAATTTAGCTCAAGCTTTATTAAAATCTTCAGGCTCAAATACTGTGCTAAGATTTCAAGCAAATATGGAAATAAATTTTACAAAAAATTAGAGTACAGAAAAAAAAATTAAGTCAATTAACTATATGAAAGTGTCAGTCGCGTCAGTTTGCAGCCCTATGGACTGTACCCTTCAGGCTCCTTTGTCCATGGAATTCTCCAGGCAAAAATGCTGGAGTAGGTAGCCATTCCTTTCTCCAGGGATCTTCCCAACCCAGAGATGGAACCCGGGTCTCCTGCAATGCAGGCTGATTCTTTACTGTCTGAGCCACCATAGAACCCCCAATAACTATTATGTTAGTACAAAAATATAAAGAAGAAACATATAAAGTATATGTAAATATACCTTAAATATAAAGAAAGGAATATAGCTTTTAATATTCAATTCTAGCTTATCTTACATCTGCCATCTGATCATTAAAATGTAAAGGACCATATCCACATAGTTGGTAAAATGCTTGACCTATGACTGCTCAATACATTTTAGGAGGGAAAAAAACTAACCTATGAAGTCTGGCCTTTTTCTAGCCAGTAAATCTCAAGCTTGAACCATACATGCATACATGGAACACATCTAACTTGCATCAGCCCCAGCTCCCTCACCCCACATGCATACACAGAAACAACATTAAAGTCCAACAGAGCATAAAAACTTTTTTAAAAAATAGACAGAACCAAGAAGAACCAGGCTCTGACTTAACTAGATTAATATTTTAAGCCCTTTTTAAAAATACAACTAAACGCTAGCAACTGCCCTGAAGGACAACTTATTTTCAACAAAAAAGTATTGGTTTAGGGAGCTTATACTACTTCTTACAGGTGATTTACCAAAAGTTCTTCCAAAAACTGATTTCAAACCACTGCATTTATAGTTCATTTATCAAAAGTTGTCAAAAAATGTTTTTCAAATCCTTAACTGCACTTAGAGACATACTTTAAAGTCTTCTTAAAACAACTAACAAACTTAATAACGGAATTAGGATTAAATACTTTGTTCACTTGTCACCAGACAAGCCTCCCAAATATGGTTATAATGGAAGTTTGTACTTAAATATGTATCAGCACAAAATTTCTTTTGATTTTAAATAAAGTTCACTATAACTATTAGGATTTTAAAGTAGGACAACACTGGATATAATAAAAGCTGACTACATCCAAAACAAAAGTGTAAAATTGAATTCAAGAAGAGATGAATGAAAATATATCTACATATAAATGTATAGGGGGACCAAGCTGACGAATTTCATGCATCATAATTCTGTTTTACGATATGATGTCTGGAACTTGTTTCAAATAGCGGGGAAGGGGAAATGATATGAAATAAGAGTGGCTATGAGCTGATGGCTGTCACAGCTGGGTGATAACACACTAGGACTCATTACACCAGTCTACTTTAGGGTATATTTAAAAATTCCCATAATAAAAGTTTTTTTAAATTTCAAATTCAGTGTCTACTCCAAAGGATAACTCTTTTGTTTTGTTAAGACTATACACCACAAACCATGAAACATCAATATAATGGAAACATTAAAATAGAAGTATGTCAACTGTCTCAACATGCCAAAATATACAAATGAAACGTTAAAATCCACAATTATGTAAAATTCATTTGTACGAAACAAAATGTGAGCCTTTGAGTATTATTCAAATCTCTCTCCTAAAGTTGACCCATGTCTCGTATTTCAGACATTCATCAAAATTTATAGAGCAAAAACTCAGCCACCCTCTTACTTAAGGTAAAGTTATTTCTTGGTACCTTATACCATCAAATCTAATTAAGCTAACACTAAGAGTGATAATGAGCCACTTTACCTGGTGGCTCAGCAGTAAAGAATCCACCTGCCATGCAGGAGACCTGGGTTCAATCCGTCAGGAAGATCCCCTGGAGGAGGAAATGGCAACCCACTCCAGTGTTCCTGCCTGAGAAGTCCATGGACAGAGGAACCTGGCAGACTACAGTCCATGAGGTCACAGAAGAGTCCAAACAAGGTAGTGACTACACAAGAGTGATACGACCCTGAGAGACCTGGGAGAGGATTCCTATCCACTAAAACTTACCAACTGTAAGGCACCCCCTATCTTATTTCATCTTACATTAGTTCAAGCTCTCACTTCCATGATATAAAAACTATCACCCAAATTTTACAAGTAAGAAACATCTGAGACCCAGAGAGGTTAAGTAACTTGCCCTAGGCTACACAGTCACCAAGAGATGAAGTTCTGCCATTGTGTCTACTTGAAAGCCCAACACTAGGGTACACTGCAGCTCAAGCAGATGTCCTCTCTGCCTCAGTCCATGAAATGCAAACCTGCCTGAAGAAATTCCAGCTGCGGCGCTAGATGGCTTCACGCCACCAGACAGCTCCCTGAAAAATTATTCCACACACACATAAACAAGATCCCAATTAATGAACTTGCCCATCATTCCTTCCCTGATTTAGACATTAACCTGTATATAGCTACTTGTAAAAATTTTATTTGACACTGGAGAAAAGCTTTCAATTTCCCCAGCTTATATTTTTTAATTCCGAGTTCTTTTATTCTTAACAAGCTACAAAACTATAGGAAAAACATCTCTCAGAAAAATTTTATGGGGAAAAAAAGTTTATTTTAACAACTTTTTGAGAAGCTGGGCAGAATATAACTAGAATTATTAGAGATTTCACCAAAGCTAATCTTTTGCCACAGGCTTTAAAAGAGTATAAGTGATCAGGGTTTTGTTTTTTTGAATGGTACTTATAATATTATACTAGAAAATGAATGGAGTAGTACATGGTGATCCCAATTTAGTTTTAAAGACCTTTATCCACACACTGATATGTGTGGCTGTACATATATTAAATCTTTTTCTATCATATTTAATCTTGTATATACACACCCCAAGATGTTTAATGTGATTACACTTGAATGGTAGGCTTTTCTCTTTAATTTAAAATTTTCTACAAAGTACTGGTATTATTTTTAGAAAAGACGCCTACAAATGTTTTTTTTTTAATGCATAGAAGAGAAACTGTCTAAAAAAGACTGGCCAGAGACCAATGGAAAACTGATGGTCCCCAGGAGATGAATCAGTGGAACCATAAGTGTTTCCTCGGGTCATTACAAAAGGGAGCTGTATGGGACTTATAAAAGTGTAATTGTTACTCTCAAACTCACTAAGTTTGTTAAGGTTACGAAGCTTAAGTAATTCCAAAATAAACACATTATCCTTGGGTCTCCAATACTGTCCTCAGTTAAAGTCTGTTACAGTGAGGTTCAGAAACATTAAGAGCATCCCTCACTGAAATTCTTGCTCGGGGACCCAGATAATAACCGTATACCACTGGAAAAACAGGTTTCAGAATACCTAAAATAAATATAAAGTTAATGGCAGCTCCACTTCCTAGTCAACATGATCCTATAGTAGTAAAGATGTGATTTCAACCATCGAAATGTTTGCAAACAAGAGCCCATGAGTGATACTCCTTTAATCTCTATACTGCTCATTAGCATTGTTTTAGCAGTGAGCCATCTCAATATCGATGAGATCCAGGTCCAATTAAGTGGTTATTAGTCAGCATCTATCAGTTAGCAACCATCAGACTGCCTCCCTAAAAAGCAAGCTAAAGCAATAAGGCAAAACCTTACCAAACACACTTCCAAGAACAGAAAAGTACCAATAAAGTAATGCCAAGAGCATTTTACATTTGCATAAGTTAGGAAATGAAACCCAACAACTACAAGAAACAAATTCAACTCAATGCTGAGGAATAATGAAAGCAACACCGTTGTTATCACAGGAGATCTCTGGTCTAGCTTCCAGGTTGCCGCTAGAAACAACCAAGAAATCTGTTAATGCCTTTAAGGCTGATGGCAGAGAGGAGAACTTGAGAACTGAGACTGTTCCAAGTACTGAGGACTTCTCGCCTGTCACCGCACACCACCCCACATACCCGCTCCCACCCACACAAAAGCCTAAGTGTAAACCTGCTGAGATACAACAACATACCATCCCTCCACCCTCAACTGCACACCAGCTTAATCCTTACCCTAGGTTCTAAGGGAAGTTTTATCTTATGTAAAAATAAATGACGATCACTGAGAAAACAGGATCCATTGTGCAGCTAATTTTGCTGAAATACAACCATCCGGGAAAGTCAGGGGTCCCCAAACGAGTTCTACAAACACAATGAGACGGATTTTAAATGTGTTATCTGTGTTCTTTAAGTTACTTTATTTCCAAGAAGTCAATGTCACATAGTATTTCTTGACTAAATTGGCTGTGCCAGTAAAATACAGGGAGAAGTATTACTTCTGGACCTAGTTTCCACCTCTAAGGAAAGCCTTTCCATTTTTACAGCTAACATGACAAAATCGACTTTTCAGCCAAACTTCCTCAACACAGCAGTTTAGATACAATTTCAAATACTATTAAATTTAATGGCAGGCCTAAATTCAGACTTCTCATTTCACTTTTGCACCTACTGGAAATTATTTCACTCAAAATAATTACGTCTTCAGACGATTTCTTATTTCCACTTAAAGTGGAAACAAATTAGAACACTTCAAATTCTATTTGCACTTCCCAAATACAGTAATGACTCATTTATCTGGCATCATCGGAAAATAAGGTTCTCCACGTTAAGTGTTTTCCAGATAAATGAAGTCTAGAGGAGCAGAAAGCTCATCCGCCTGGTTCCCTGCTGTATCCCCAGGGCCTAGAGCAGGGGCTGGCACACAGCAGATGCTCAGTAACACACACGGAATGCGTGATTAAATAAAGGCCTAAAGTTCTTTTACTTTCAACCGTTTGATGAAAATTCTTCTACACTGGCCACCCTTCTTTCTCTGTTTTATAGAAACATGACACTGAACAGAAATTAGAGTTCTCTTTTAACTGGAGTATCCCCATGAACAGCAAACATGCTACTCCTACCGAATACACTTATAATGCCCCAGAAGCTATTCAAATAACATGGCCTTTTGCCACCATATTTAAATGGCCTTACCATGCTGTGTTTTCATAACTTTCCTTTTCTGATATTAGCTGTCATTTTTGCTTGCAGGTGCTGCCATATTTTACACACAGATGTCTGGTAAAGTTCCAAAATTAATTCCATCTCCTAAGCAGAATAAACTATGTGGACTTGGTTAGTCTTTCCCACTTGCTTCTGACCTGTGACTATCTTCTGATTCTATTTATTTAACGGACTCCTTGTACCAGCCAAAACATTCTACATAAAATCTGAGATGGTTCTAACTAGTTTTAAATGAGAATCTTAAGGATTTTAATTTAAGTTCTAAGTTTCAAATACTAATCATGAGTAATGGCTTGAAGACTAGCTCCAATATAAACCTCAGGGCATATTTTTTTAATCCATATAGGAGACACCAAGCATGACAAAGCTGGATTTCATCTTGCTTGATACGGAGTGAGAGGGTCCTAATTTAGATTCACTGTTCCAGAGTTCATGGCAGCAGAACTCAAGCCCACTGGCAGTCATGTACTGTGCTCAGCACAGCCAGGCACATCTCCCTGAACCGAAGAGTGGAAGGATAATTTAAGCACAGCCTTAAGTTTATATAATACAACTAGAGTTCCTTCCCCACAACAAACTTTGAATAATGTTTATAATTTAGCAATCAACTAAAATGATGAAAGAATTACCACAATTGAAATAAAATATTTATGTATTTCAAATCAGGAGAACTGTGTCTTCAAAAACTAAAATAAGCTAAGACAAATCTAGTTCTGAATTAGGGATGGATACAAATAAAATGGGGGATTTGTTTATTTGTGTTTTTGAGTCTCTTTTCTTCTTTTTAAAGACTTAATGAACTTTCATTTGAAATAAGCAGAGTTTACTAAATTAAAGGATTTGATTACGTGTTCTTTAAAAGTAACTAGCTGAGTAAACATTAAAGCAAGTTATCCAGGAGTCAAGAAAAGAAAAATTACTTCAGACTGTTTTATGAATATTCTTCCAAAATCACCAATCCTTCAGCAAAAATAGTTCAACGGAAGATTTCGGTTCCTGGTACTGAACTGAACAAAGAGAACCACATGTTTCTAATGGTTGCTCATAAACGACCCAAATAAATCTCCAAAAGAACAGCAGTGGTTCTCTCTGTATTTTTCCCTTCAAAACTCACAAGACCAATTCAACATAGAAATAAAAATTACTGTACTTTATGGCACCACTCACTTTGTGACACATTTATTTGCTGTCATGAAAGTTAGTGCCTCAACAAAGTAAATGAGATTTGGGGGAAAAACTTTTTTTTATATTTTAAACAGCACAAAATGTCCTTACCATTTGAGCAATAGAGTTTGCCCACCTCAAATGAGATTTTCAAACCAAGTGAGAGACCTAAGCATTTATATATAAAGGTTACAAGGAAGCTTTCCAAATAGCTTTCCAATCAATTATGATGCTGACCTTAGAACAGAATTACACTGCTAACTACCACTTATCAGAAACAAAGCCTACACAACAGAAAATATAACTTAAATTTAACCACTGATGTTCTTTTTACTTTCCCTGACTTTGTGAATTAAAACACGGAGCAACAGCACACCCTGCTGGAAGTCAGTAACACAGCTAGAGTAACCAGTAGCAACGGACTGGTAAAATTTCACCCAAGATGAAAATCACTTCAGGAAGAAACTCTGATTTCCCACCAAATGATAAAAGAAGTTCACAAGCATTACCATTAGGTGCCTAGACATATGACCTTAAAGGTAAAATTAAAAATTAACTGAAGTTTACTGCTTTTTCCAGCCCATTTCCCTAGCTTCACACAGCCCCAACCACTCCAAATGACTTCACTATTTTTTATTTTAACCCTAAATAAAATATATTCAAATCTACCTTCTGCAAAGAGAAATTGGTAATCACATAAGAGGAACTTGAAGCCACTTTCTGCACGTGACTGCCTGAAGCACCTCTTTCTACTTCCCATCCCAAGATATCTTGGCCTCAGAAACATCCCTGAAGACCACTATTAAGAATTCACAAGGCAGCCTAGCAGTCCATGAACCACAATTTACATACCACTGGCAAAATTCCTACACAGATTCTGGAATTCAAAACATGCAGACTATATTAAGAAACCACATGCTATGAAATTCCCATCGAGTACCTTTCAACATTTTCACAGACGTGAAAAATCATGGAAGCCACTGTCTAGGTAATCCAGCTCAGCGCTCTCCCTGTCACAAACTCACAAGAATCAGAGAGTGAGCAGAAAGGTACTTATGTTTTTTAAGTGTGCCCTCTTGGTTACAGAAAGAAAGCTCCCTGGTACACTGATCTCCCTCCTTAGAGAAAACTGCTATTTCAGCACTCATCTACACTGGTCTGAGTGACCAGTATTCACTTTTTGGCTCCTTGCTCCCACATGTAAAAGGTTCTGACTGACCTGTGGTCAACTTAGAGCTCTCTTTATCACAAAGCCCAGCCATTCTGAAAAACCAATGCAGATCAAACACTTCAGTGCAGTGCAGTTTTTTCTCAAGAAATTCAAAAACAATTCCATCTATTTTTCTCAAGTTGTATGAGTTTCATTCATCAGAGATATGAGTTTGATTCATCATTTCAATCAAAGTACACATTTAAGGTTAAATATTAAAAAGATACCAACCTCAAGCCTCTTTTCCAGCGACTCAATTCTGTCTTTTTTGCTAGCAAGGTTGGCCCGGGTGTAGCGGCTCTGCCCAGGAAGATACAAAACTTGACTGTAGCACTCTTCCCACACCTGGTTATAAGCTTCACTTGAGAGTTCTCCATGGCTCATACCTTGTTTGACCACTTCCATCTCCTGTACCAGAACATCCTGAGCCTGTTCACAATAATAATTTCAGTAAGCTTGAGTACTAGAGACACCTGCCATCAATAGAAAGTTTTAAAAGACTCCTTTCCCTCCCTGAGCAAAAGCAATGAGCTTTGGTTGACTGTTTTTTGGAAGGGGGTTATAAATATCTAAGTGAAACAAATTAAGAAGTCTAGAAATCAATGCAAACTGATCTGAAGAGTCAGGCATCCATGTATTACCCCCAATAATATAAACATTCTTCGCCTTCACTCATTAAAACAGCAGCTCCCATTTCTCAGGTGCCGGGAACAGGACTGAAAAGTTTTACCTGTTTTATCTCCAAACAGCATACCACTCTTACAAAGCAGTCAACAGTAACCTCACTAAAGTTCATGAAGCTCATGAAGTTCATTAACCTCAATACAGTTCATAAAGCAAAGGCTCAGAGAGGTTAAACAATTTGTTCAAAAACACAACACTAGGAAGCAGAAGAGACAGGCTCACACCCACACCAAACGGGACCACTGCATGGAGGATGCTCCTTCCACTCACCACCAACCCCAACGCTTCCAACTTCCCAGTGCGGTAAAGGCGAATTAGGCAGGGGTTTTTTTTTTTTTTGACACATGCCTTTTTTTTTCATCTGAAAGAATGTCCCTGACATTACCAGAGAATAGGACTGGAAGCACAGATCAAATAATGACAGATCACAGACCAGCTGCTGGTCACTAGAAAAGATACAGTTTAAGATGATAGAATGAGGATGGAATTGGACAAGTGGAGTCCAATCACAGCTTTAGCATTTAAATAGCTATCTGAACTTGCTGAACTTCTGTGAGCCCGTTTCTCATCTGGAGAGGGGAGATAATACCTAACATGTTTGTTATGAGGATTAAGTGATACAGCAAGACACAAAAAGCCAGCCCAGCACCAGACACACAGACTCCATCAGCATACCACACGAACTCTTTCCAGCCCTTTGCTTCATGGCTCATGAAAAACCAACAATTACTTTTTGTACTTTATAGAAAGTTCTCAATCATTCCAGGAACATCAGAAAATAAACACAGACCAAAACATAAGAAAAATCAAGATAAATAACAAGCATATGAAAAAATTTAAACAAAAAAAAAGAGGGGGGAATCATGTCTGCAGAGTATAAAGAATGGATCCTTTTAAATGATACCTCTTAGGGGAAATAATGGAAACAAACCAATTTTAACACACTTAATGACAACTGGGCACTTTATTATCAGTGAAATGGTATTTCACTCTGAAACTGCACATGGTAAAAATTGACAAATTTAACTCTTATAATAATTAGGAGAAAGGGTAGCTAAGTTCCACTGAAACTGTGCCTAAAGAATCTGCTAAGTAAATAGTTGCTTCAAATTTTTCAGAACACAAGGGACTATAAACAGGTAATAAAATACAGGAGGATGAACTACTTTGTAATGGTTTCATATAAAATTCTAAAGCACTACTTATAATTATTATTTTCAAAGCATGCATTAGAATCTGTCCCTTATAGAACTTCTATTAGTAACAATGTGATCTTTGTTTCAGGTTTCCATATACACAATAAATTTAGGAAGACTGATTTCCTCAAATCCATCTTTTCATATTTTCACTCTAACAAGAGGAAACTGTTCAGCAATGAGGTCATTATCTAATTCTCAACAGAGGGTAGCTTCCATGGCACTTACTAGAAGACAGCAACTCAAAGTTACTCAGAAGCAAACTGAAACAGAAATCTAAACCCTTCTTCCTCTTTTTTTCTAAAAATTCTATAATAAACATGTATCACTTATACAGTATGAAAAAGGGAAAGTAAGAAAGAGAGAAGGCGAACACAAGAGAGAAAAGAGACAGAAGAATCTGGTTTCCTCCTAAGTCAGCCCATTCTAATGGGCAGGTACTTCACTGCCCCTCAGAATGACAGACTAAAGGAAGAAGACTTCAGCAAAAGACCACTGCTCTTCCAGCCATGACACCAACTCTCTTTTCCTGTGTCACTGTACAGATTTCTATTCACCATCACAGCTGTTTGCTCTGTCACAGCAGAAAGAATAAAATGCATACGGAGGAAGAGGTAGGACAGACGTTATATTATATGAGAAAACATTTATTTCCTTATCCACGAGGGTAGGGGGAATGGTATTTCCTTTCTGTGAATAGATGAAAGGTTTAATCTGTAAATGTTTTAATACATTCTTGTTTTTTCATAGTATTCTAAGTAAGTGAGGTTTAAGTACTAAAGGCAACCCCACCCTATTCAGAGACAACAGAATTAAACCCAGAAAATGGCAACTGTAACAAGATCAATGAGGCACACACCCATGAGACAAAAACACCCTGCCATCAAAGCCAGTGTCTATCTGATAAAGGTCTATCACTGAACATTGTAGAGAGGGGGGGGAGGATGAATGCACAACATTTAACATGAAAATTTCTCTCTTAACCATATATTTCTGTTGTTTATGAACATCCATATGGGAAACCATGTTCATGTTTGTCCATGATACACAGTATCTAACAAATACTTAAATCTTGAGACAAAAATACTCAATGATACCTTTTTCAGCTCTTCCTTGGAGAATTTTTCGTAAGGGTTATGTTCCAGATAGGCAATGTGCTCTGCATTATTGGTACCAAATCCTACAGTTTTTCCTTTTTTATTTCCAGATGGCTCATAAGGGTGATGTAGAAGGTCGTAATGAAGCATTGTGATCATTTCCTTTTTGATCAGTTCTTCACTTTTCTGTAAATCTGTTAGAGGTGGTTCTACATTTAAGGGTCTTAGAATTGTTTCATTTACCTAAAATTTTAAAACAAGTACAATTATTAAACATAGTACTACAACACACTAATGTTACTACTTCTTCTAGCAATGAATTAAACACAGGCACACCTTGTTTTACTGTGCTTCACTTAACTGCAATTTGCAGACAAGGTGTTTTTTGTTTTTTTGTTTTTTTCCAAAAACTGAAGGTTCATGGCAACCCTGAATTGAGCAAATCTATTGGCACCATTTTTTTCAACAACATTTGCTCATTTTGTCTATGTTACACTGGCAATTCTTGCAATATTTCAAACATTTTTTTCACTACTACTCTATCTGCTATGGTGAGCTGTGATCATTAATGCTACTACTGCAAAAAGATTATGACTCAGGGTCAGAAGCTTAGATGATAACTAGCACTTTTTTAGCTATAAAGTAGCTTTTAATCAGGTATGTACATTAAGTACATTAAGGTATGTACTTTTTTTTAGACATACCACTACTGCACAGTTTAGTATAAACGTAACTTCTATATGCACAAGCAAACAGAACAATTCGCGCTTCACTGAGTGACGTGCATTTCACTGAGTGACGTGCATTTCACTGCAGTGGCCTGGAACCAACCTGCAACATCTCCGAGGTATACCTAAAGTAGTTTAACGTTTTCAAAAGAAATTATTTTCTTTCTTCTTTCAAAATTCTTATTTGTACCAGTGAAGCATTTCAAAGATTGGATCTGGGAACTGCTTTACTATATTCCAAAAAGTAGATGAAATGTTGTTTTATAGACTTTATGAATAATATAAAAAACATCAATCACATAAAAAGAAACTTAAAACTTCCTCAGGCAGAAATTCTAATACTTACTTCTGATGGTCTTGGCAGATCCTTCTGGACAGCTTTGTGCATTCGTTTCATTTCCTTTACACGCTCTGCATCTCGTATGGCCTAGGAAAATTATTTTTATAACCATTTTTACAGCTATACAGTATCTGACACATTTCAGTAAAGGTGAAAACACTTTCGTCTATAAGAACATGTATGTTCAAGAGCTAAAGCTGTAGTAATCTGTGTAAGTTTGTAGAAAGGCAACAGAACGCCACTGAAATTAGCCAGTCTATTCATTCTCATGTTACAACACAAACTAAGAACTTCCAACAGCTACTAGGAGCATTCTCCAGACTTGCATGGCTCCCTTAATCAGATAATCATTCTTTTCTTGTCTAAAAGACCAAATCCTAAACTTAGAGGGGATGCTTCCAATTATCCCTCCTGCAATACAACCTTTCCCTTCCACCTAAGAAGCTACTGATTTTTTATTTAAAAGGCCAGCCAGCAAGGGTGCTGTTTTATGACTCTTAAATTATGAATAACGTGGGTTAACACAAGAAGACTTTAAACCATTTTTTAGAAAAAATGTAGCTCAAAATAGCGAAGAGAACTAAATTCATAAAGTATTATTATATATCCCCCACCAAAAAGCACATTCACGTGCTTTCTCTCTAAAGCGTGCCTTCCATCACTCCAATCCCTAGAAATGATTCGATTTCTAAAAATATCCCAAAATGGGCTGCAACAGAAAGTCCTGAAGTGGATCACATGATCTCAGTTTTAGTTCAAGTTTTACCACTTTCAAGACACAAGACCTGGGACAGTTAACCTAATCAGCCATAAATATACATATGCTCCCTCCCTCTTGAACCTCCCCCCACCCCCCGCCCATCCCACCCCTCTAGGTTGTCACAGAGCACCATGTTGAGCTCCCTGTGTTACCCGATACTTCCCATTAGTTTACACTGACAAAGAAACAAATCAATCAACCAACAAAATCAATCAATAAGATGTACTTGTTTTAAGACTGATCAATAACATCTTTTCTTGGCAAGAATGAAAGCAATGTCTAAAAGACCACTTACACATATTTTAAAGGAGCATAATGAGCGACTGAACTGAACTGAACAAATCTGACAGAGGATATTTAAATTGCGACCTATATGATTATACATTTTAAGAACACCTATCAAGACTGATCTAAGTACTTTCCTTTAGTGCAATTTTTTTCAGTACTGAAAAACACACTAAGTAGAGATCTTGAGACATGTTAACAGCCGTCACCCACCTGCTTCCGTGCATCCACATCAGCAGCGTCTTCAATGTAAGTATCATCTATTTCACGCTCTTCCAGTTCCTTCTCGGCATTTTCCGGTAGAACAATTTCAAAGTCATTCTTAGGAGCAGGAAGACCCAACAATCCTAAACGGAGGTGTTCACGAGATTCTCTTTCCTGTAGAAAAAATTTAGTCTTTCTCAATTTATACACATTAAAATACTCAACTAATATTGTATAAGAGTTTCTAAAACACAATTAGCCTAAATTCTAGAAAAATGATCCCTAACTTAATGGTTGAGACAAAATTTTGTTTAATTTCTATCTCTACTTCTTCCCTACATTAAGACCAATCATAAAAACTTAGATTTGTGGTCAATGAATTTACTCTGGGATAGTCTAATAGCAGGTTTGAGAATTATACCTCTGAAGGGCAAAAAACATAAGAAGTCCTTTAGGATTTCCTTTTAAGGATTTCTGAAATTTAATAGGAAATGAAAGAAAAGTTCAAAAGTAAACTTGTCCTTGGAGAAATAAAACCTAATCTGAAAAGACAGCTGAATTCATGTGTATGATTCTTTTTCATGCAAAACAGGTCATATGCAAGCCAAAGAAAACAGCTCATACTTCCTCAAAGTGCCTAGTACCCAAAGTCTTCCCCAGTCCATCCTCTGCTCACCTGTCTGTCTCATTCCCCACTGGTCCGTCACATATATGCAAGACAGGAAGACCAGGTGAGCTGCTATGTCCAGAACATGCTCCATGCTTACTCATGTTGTGACCTCCACGTGGGACAGCCCCCAACCCTACTTCTGAGCATACCTCCTTCAAGGAAGGCTTTCCTAGTACCCACCCAGCAAATGTGATTTCTTTCTTTCTTCCGCCACCCTAAACATGTTGGTTTTACTCAAAGGGCTTTATTTTGTTCTTATATTACAATTATTTTTGGATTTGGTTTAGTACTGCCAATCTCTCCAGAGTATAAACTATTCTTTAAGACAAGGGACATCTTTACTCAACTTTCAATCCCATCAAGTGTCCAGATCTGTGCTTTTACACACATTAGATTCTTCACTTGTTTAATTCCTATGTAGCCATTCAGAGTCAGGATTACATGGTATCAATCTGGACATTTAAAAAAATTCTCAACTAACCAAATCTATACATGAAGTTAGAACTAATTTGTAAACTAGAAGCAAACCACCATTCAGTTTAGTTGCTCAGTCGTGTCTAACTCTTTGTGACCCCCATGGATTGCAGCATGCCAGGCTTCCCTGTCCATCACCAACTCCCAGAGTTCACTCAAACTCACGTCCAGTGAGTCGGTGATGCCATCCAGCCATCTCATCCTCTGTCATCCCCTTCTCACCTCCTGCCCCCAATCCCTCCCAGCATCAGAGTCTTTTCCAATGAGTCAACTCTTCACATGAGGTGGCCAAAGTACTGGAGTTTCAGCTTTAGCATCATTCCGTCCAAAGAATACCCAGGACTGATCTCCTTTCGAATGGACTGGTTGATCTCCTTGCAGTCCAAGGGACTCTCAAGAGTCTTCTCCAACACCACAGTTCAAAAGCATCAATTCTTTGGTGCTCAGCTTTCTTCACAGTCCAGCTCTCACATCCATACATGACTACTGGAAAAACCATAGCCTTGACTAGACGGACCTTAGTCAGCAAAGTAATGTCTCTGCTTTTGAATATGCTATCTAGGCTGGTCATAACTTTCCTTCCAAGGAGTAAGCGTCTTTTAATTCATTTTTAAAACTCTCACAATGATCTTCCATGGCATAAATAAGAAGGCTTAACAGTAATGTAATAAAAGCAATAACATGATCAAAAATAAAACTGTAACTTTTATAATTAGCTTTCTATATAATCTTGCAAAACATACAGGAGAAAAACTTCACTAAGGTCCGCAATGAACATCAAATTAACTTGGCTCTGATACTTTGTCCTTCTAAAAGTACAGAGGCAAACAGGAATCAAAGCTCAAAATCTAATTTATAAGGCATTTGAAATTCATACCTTATTTTACAAAAATAGAAAAAAAACCAGTGTACCATTCAAGAAGCTAAACTATTAATTAGTAAATAATAAAAATTAAAAGTCACAAAAGATACAAGGAGAATTACTATCAGCATAATCAATACTGAAAAATAAATTAAGAATAAGAAAAAGTTAGCCTACCAAAAGGTTTCCCTTCTCAAGTCCTACACATCATGTTCCTTTTCTAGTGTCTGCAGGTGTACAGAATCTGAAGACATATGAAATATGCACTGACAAGGGGAAAATTTTATTTTGGTACCCTTGAGATTTTAACTTTTTTTAAAAAGTACTAAAAGAATTGACACATACCATCTGCTTCACATAAGAGGGATCACTGTAGTCTGCCATTCCATCCTCAGGATTAATGTTTAACTTGTCTCGAAGAGGAGTTCTGCCCGGGGTGGAATTAATAACTGGTTTCGGAGTCGTCCCACTCCGGGGAGTCAGCCCTTCAGATCCATGAGAAGGAGTCCTAGAAAGACAGAAATTCTAGTTAATGAAAGTGCCAACTTTATTTGAATTGTGCTTCCAAATATTTTTCACATAAATTATTTTACAAGAAAAGAAATAAAGATTCCTAAAATTCTGTCTCCCTATCTAGTTTTAAGTTAGACCTCTCGGTTAAAATAAAGGTTCAGCTTAAATACACAGTGTTATTTATTTTAATGACTTCAAATAAAGTCATGATAGCTAGTATATTTTTACCTTATTAACTAGGTCCATAAAACATTTTTCAACCTTTTCTTAACACATCAGGGTGGCAAGAACACACAGTAGTCAGGGAGGTTGGCCACCACACTTAAGACCCTAAACGACTCTTATTGAGTTCAGTATCTTCAATTGATCATTTGTTTCCTCCCTGCCTATAGCTGTTGGCCATCACATTCTCATCACAGGTATGCATACCTCAAGTTTGTTTGGAAACCAAACACCAGACTTTTAGGATCACATCTAAATATGAATTGTTCTGAGTTAGGTCTAAGAAACTCTCAGAAATAAAAGCCATAAACTTCATACCATACAGTTTAAATGTCCAAAGCTTTGGACTTCTCTGGTATTCCAGTGGTTCAGAATCTGCTTGCCAAAGCAGGGGACACAGGTGCGATCCCTGGTCCATCCTTGGTCCAGGAGAATCCCACATGCCTTGGGGCCACTGAGCCCGTGCACAACAAGAGAAGCTACCACAGTGAGAAGCCCGTGCACCACAATTAGAGAGTAGCCCCAATTGCTACAACTAGAGAAAGCCCTCGTATATCAGTGAAGACCCAATGCAGCCAAAAATAAATAATTTTCTTTTTATATGTTCAAAGACTTTTGTTTTTTTGATTACTTCCTGAATCCTGGCTGTGTTCCAGACAGGTGATGCTGCCAGAGAGCTGTTCCCAGAGGTGAGGTGAGGTGCTACCATATAAGACGTGATTCCTGCCCCCAAGGAGCTCACAATCTAGTTAAGAAACAAGACATACACGGGAGAAAGAGGGATTAGGCTCTCTCGCAAGCCGTGCACAAGGGTTACGTCACGTAAGGTTCTCGCTGCCAAAGTTCTTGACCCTGCTGTCACGCACACCTCTAACAGTCAGAAATGTTCCACATACTTAACCAGTAAGAGGACCAATTTCAAAGTTAATAGTAAACCCCAACTATTTCTAACCTTAAAAGCTCAAATTCTACTTTAATACAAGTTGTTTCTATAATATTTGTATCTTAAAAATTCTTTAAAAACAGTAGCTTAAAACAAAAGAAGTTAAAAAAAAAAAGAAGTATAAACAAATACTGAACTCTAGTCAATGATTTATATGACAAAGAAGTGTTTAGGGTGAAATGTACTGATACCTTGCAACTTGCTTTGAAATGTATTTAAATATAACATAGGCTGATGGCTGGATGGATACATGATAAAGCAAACACAATAAAACATAAACCATGGAATCAAGTAGTGAGTATATGGATGTTTGTTTTACCATTCTTTCAACCTCTCTAAATGTTATACATTTATTGTTATTGTTTCATAATAAAATGTTGGGGAACAAGCAACAGTAATACATGCATAAAAGGGATTACAATTTTTATAAAAGTCACCGAATCATCATTAATAATGCATAGATCTACTTCTTAAATCAGATTAAAAGTATTCACAAATAAGCTGACAGCACCAGAAACTCTGAAAAAAGAAGGAGGGTTCATGTAGTATTTGACAAGTTCCTAAATACTATGTTATTTGCTTCTATGAATGAGGGGAACTCTAAAAGCAAGTTAAACACTAATTTCCATTTTCCGTGAACATTTCTAAAGCAAACACATTGTCCAAGTCCTCGGATTCAGGTTTTTCTAAAGCAAAAATTAGTTGTTTATTTACAATACCTGAATGGGGTAGAAAGAACTGTGTTTGGAGTCTGTACAACCTGCCGCTGTGGTGTCACACCTGAGAAGTCGCTCTCATGCAAAGGGGTGTTGAGTCCACCTTTTAATGGGGTGTCCACGTTGGTCAGAGCCATGAGGTTTTGGGCTTCCTGATTAACAAGACAGTAAACAAGCATGTTTCAACAATTTAGACAGGACAGCAAACCCCTCTCTTATAGTCCTACTACACAAAAAGAAGGCAGAATTCTTACATATTTTCTCAATGAAAACCGAGAGAAAATGAATATTGAACCATGGAGGAATTCAATGCTTCCATTCTTTCTGACATTAAAATGTCAGAAGTTTTGGAATAGTTTTACATGTCAAGAAATGTATGTGTGATTGCGGCCTCACATATGAAATTACCATTACCCAAGAACTTCTCCTATCACCCATGCCAAGCCTCTTTACATGAAGAACTAAGAATTCCACTTTCCCAACATGAGCTTGGGCTAAACATTAGAACACCCAGTCTGGCTTTATCATGAATGCTTTATCCAATTTTCATTAGACTCTCTGAGTCTCAGTTTCTTCCATTGTGAGGTTAAAATATTACCAACTGGTCTATCTACTACATTAGAAAACTTAAGACAGATTACTTTCTGAAGTCTTGCTTGACCTCTTCAGGTTGGACTGACATGTTCTCTTTACAGTCCCCCTACTATAACCCTGCACTCATTACTAACACAGCACCCACAACTCCTAATCCCCAATTCAGGGTCTGTGGCAAGCTACATTTTTTCAGGGTCTGTGGCAAGCTACATTTTCCACAGAGTCACAACCATAATTCTCATCTCACATGCTCTTCTTACAATCCAACTTTGACACTCCAACCACTGAACTGTATGTTATAAAAGGATCAATTGCATCTTAAAAAAAAATTACACACACACACGTGCTTCCTTGGTGCCTCAGACAGTAGAGAAACTGCCTGCAATGCAGGAGACATGGGTTCTATCCCTGGGTTGAGAAGATTCCCTGGAGAAGGAAATGGCAACCCACTCCAGTACTCCTGCCTGGTAAATTCCATGGACAGAGGAGCCTGGTGGGCTACAGTCCATGGGGTTGCAAAGAGTCAGACACAACTGAAGAGACTGAGCATGCACACAAGTCTAATTAAAAAAGAGAGAGTTCAGAAATTTAAAATACGACAGTAGAAATTTAAAAACTGTATGAAAGTAAAATTCAGAAAATCTCCTAGCAATGAATCAAAAAAGTCAAGACAGAAAATCAGAGAGGAATAGTGAAATAAAGCAATGAAGGGGAGGAAATTTTTCTCATTTTCAGAATAACTTCCCAGAGTTGAAGGTCATGAGTCTACAGAATGAAAAGACTCATCAAGTACCTAGTACAGTGGTTAAAAATAAACCCACATCAAGAAATATGCATGTGAAAAAGAGGTCATATAAGCTTCCAAAGGAAGGAAAAAACCAGGTTTCCTATTAACCTTAACAGCACAAGTCAGAAGACCCTGGAACACTGACTTCAAAGCTATGAACAAAAATCCTTTGAATCTGGAATTCTATACCCAGTTGTACGATCAATCAAATTAAGAGAGTAAAACAGTAATTTACAGATATTCAAGACTTAAAAACTGTATCTCCCACGAAACCTTCCTCAGAAAGCTACCGACAGATATGCCTCACTAAAAGGGAGCCAACCAAGAAAGCGAGAGACATGGGAGCCAGGAAAGAGGAGACCCAAGGGAAAACTTTCCAGGGTGACAGTGAAGGGGGAGCAAGAGAATGAGCCATAAACAAGATCTAAGGAGCAATCAGTCCAGGCTAGAACATTCAGAAATTCTGGGAAAGACTTCAAGCGCTGAAAAAGATAAGAATACCTAAAATTTTACCAGATTACAGGAGACTGACAGTTAATAAAGTCCAGATCCAGAAATGAATTTGTGCCAAGCCATCAAAAATGTTAGCAACTAAGTAAAACAAGTATTAATCCAAAGAAAAACAAAATACTATGCAGCAGAATAATTATAAGGTACTTTCCAGGTCAGCAGTGAATGCAGTTTACATAGTCACAAGTGAGTGTCAAAGTTGCTCAGTCATATCTGACTCTGCAACCCCATGGACTGTAGCCTGCCAGACTTCTCTGTCCATGGGATTCTCCAGGCAAAAATCCTGGAGTGGGTTGCTATGCCCTCCTCCAGGGGATCTTCCTGGCCCAGGTATGGAATCTGAGTCTCCTGCATTGCAGGAAGATTCTTTACCATATGAGCCACCAGGGAAGCCCCACATAGCCATAAGGTAAACCATAAATATAGAGCTAACCAAAATTATGATTAACTACAATGGAAGATGGGAAAATGGAAAGAGTGGATGCACAGTAGAGGCAGAGGGTATGAGAGAGCCAAATGCTCAATTTCTACATGGAAAAAAAATGCTTTAAACTGAAAATAAAACCAACATGAAACAAGTGTCTTACCATTACAGTGGTGAAAACAAAGAGCTGTCACTGATAACTCTAGAAAGCAGACAATGAGGGGCACTATTTTTTTTACATAGTCTTATATAGGACTGTTTGACTCCTAAATCAAAACCGTAAGATTATATTTGACTCTTAGAAAACTGAGATGTAAGGAGTGCTGAAAGATTCAATAGTATTCTGTTGCTGTTGCTGCTGCTAAGTCACTGCAGTCGTGTCCAACTCTGTGCGACACCAGAGATGGCAGCCCACCAGGCTCCCCCATCCCCAGGATTCTCCAGGCAAGAACACCGGAGCGGGTTGCCATTTCCTTCTCCAATGCATGAAAGTGAAAAGTGAAAGTTAGGTCTGTCTATTACCTAGCATGGTAACACCCTAGGAACACACAGAGCTGTACACCCTATATGTTAAGGAGCGAGAGGGAAATAGCACTGAAGGCCGTCTATGCCATGCTAAGTACAGAATCACAAGGAAGTTTTGAAAATCACTGTAAAAAAAAAAAATTACTGAATACAGGGAACTCTCCTGGCGGCACAGTGGGTAAGAATCCACCTTGCAATGCAGAGTACACAGGTTTAATCCCTGGTTGGGGGAACTAGGATCCCATGTGCCAGAGAGCAAGCAAGCCCGCTCACCCCAACTGCAGAACCCATGAGACACAACTAGAGAATCGGTGTGCTGCAATGAAAGCTCCTGTGGGCTGCAACTAGGACCCAAGCACAGCCAAATTAATAAAATTACTAACTACACACGTATTTTTTTTTCCAGGACTGCTAGGCAATGTGTAATTTTTAAATGCTGTGCTTTACTGACAAGATTTAGCTTCCCTACCATGGAAATCTCTAGCAGCTATGCATTCAGGACTGTTTCAAACTGCTTATGCTAAGAGACACAAAACCAAACCATTTAGTCTTCACCTTTATACTACTTTTAAGGACAGGAAGCAAAGTGAAAGGCTCATTCTACCATATGGCAGCCTACCTGCAGAATTCTGTCCTGGGAAGCTGGCGTTCGTGGTGTTCTCAGAGCAATGCTGTTGTTGGTGACATTGTACTCAGACAAGAGAGTACTGGAAGCAGAGTTTGTTATGCCAGATTCCTCAGCAGTCTGACGTGCAATTTCACTTGCTTGGCCTACTTTTACAACTTCTTGGAGTTCTGCGTCTGAAATCTGAAGATAACAGTTATCATAGTAGCAATATTTAACCAGAGAATAACACAGCTTAAAACGTCCATATTCTAGAAAGATGAACTGCTGAGTACACAGAGGTTCACTGTATACTCTTTACTTTGTGGGTTTGAAAATTTCCATAATATTACTAGTTTTTTAAAGTGTTCCTATATAAAGTAGGGGGGAAATTCCATACATGATACAATATCAAACTGTATTCTTCTATTTCCATACTGAAATTCTCTCAAAACAATATATTAATAAATCAAGATTATAAATTATTTGTACAAAACCATTTATCAATTGGGGGGGGCGCATACTAAAAATGAATTAAAATATCACAGAGTCCATTGAGCCACAAAAATCCCTAAGAAAATCAAAAGGTGTTATTTTTGTAATTTTACCAACAAATGTCCTAAGAACTGGAAAAAAAAGAAAAGGTTACAGGCAAAATTCCAATTTAAGAAATATCACCACTACAAATGATAGCATCTGACAAAACTATTTTATGTTTATACCCACGAATTTTATATTAATGCAGCCAGGGCATTCATTTGGCTAAAGAAGCTGTTCAAACCTCCTAAATCCATCCCTCTGCTCCATTAAACTGTCCAATTCTACAGAGCTGTACTCATCAAAATGCAAGAGAAGCTTATTCAAAATCCTCATGTTTCTAACCAACCACAATTCAGCCATAGGAAGAGAGCCTACAATGAGCTGAATGAATTGTTTCTTCTCCACAACTCCCACATTGATTCTCACAGTTACTGTCTCAAAAACAGAAGAATGACACAACCAAACATTCCCTAAAAGGCAGTCACCTGAAGTCCACAAGGCCAAATACCACCATTACCAGCTACAAAAAAATGAGGCCTGGAGCCCCAGTCTACTGACAAATTGCTAAGAGCTGACAATTAATTACTAAACCATCATATGAGAAGTTCAAGGCCTAATATTTCTTAGGAGTACCAAGCACCTAAAAGAAAACCTGGCACATACACCCGCAAACATTTGCTGAAAAAAGGTATAAATGCATGTGAGTTCACACAGTGAAAAAACTACTTTCATCAGATTACCTGAGGGGCAGGAAGTACTAGCTTGCTCCTCTTTTTAGTAAATTCAGAAACACCACTAGTTTGAAGAATAGCTGATGGTAAATCAGATTCTTTTTTCCTTTTCAAATGCTGTTTGTCTTTTTTTCTATCTCGTCCTTCTTTTTCACTGTCATGGATCAAGGTGGAGAACAAATTTTTCAAAGTTACTCATAGGCAATAATGTTAAAAGCCATACAAATAGTCATATACTCTGAACAAAATAATCCGCTCTTAAGAAAAGTACTAATAAAAAGACAAAACTATATACATTAAGCTGTTTCCTATTCCTATACATTACTTACTACTATGTTCAATAGGAATATAGAATAGCAATAGAATTATTAAGAAAATAAGATACACTAAGTAATTTAAGTACTAAATAGTAAAACTATGTAACTATAAAGACTACGATAAGCAAAATGTTACATATAACATGAAAACCATAAAACTACTCCTATATCATGACTCCTATATCATGACTACCTTCATACAAAAATATGTGTTTGTACTAGGAAAATGATAAAGTATACAAAAAGGGAAACAAACGAAGGGAACAGAATTAAAACACTGGTTTTAAATTTTCCTTTAAAACTAATCTTCAATTGTTTGACATCATTTTTTTTTTAAAGGACAGTTAAGTTCTCACAAATGACATCAGAGAGGTGTTAGGGTCTAGTGCCAGGCTCAAGGTCATTTTCTAAAGGACCAGGAATGCTTCCTTCCCCTCTGCATGTCACCCTTCTCCTCTTATCTAGTCTACTCCACCCAAATGACTTTTTTTTCTTCAATCTTTTTATCTGTAGAGGCTACCTAAAACAAGGGTCTAATCTGAAAAACAAATGCAATGGAGTACATTCAAGAAAATGCTGATCCACACTGGCTGACATCTGTTGTTTACTAACAATTCATGTCAACAGAAATATAGAAGGCCACTGGGGGAGTGGAAAACTAAAAATCTCTGATAAGCATAAAAGGTTTTTTCCACAACATTCAGATATAAGATTTAAAGAAACTCTAAAAATCCCTATAAATAAGCAAAATCCTTTGCATCCTAAGACATCTGATAAAAATACACACTGATCCTCATTAGATGAAAAGATTTAAGAATGAACTGGTAATCATCATTTCTTCCTTTTAATTTCATTTTAAGAAAAACAAGATAAAATTTTCACTAAGGAAAAAAAAAGGCAGACCAGATTTCTGACATATTCCTTCAGGCCATTAGTGAAATAACTAACCTGTTTCCAAATTCACTAACAGCCAAATGCTGACATTTCAAGAAATGCAAACAGTATTCTGTACTAAAAACATTACAGCCAGGGTCACTGGTTTTCTCAGAAAGGTGAATCCATTAAATAAGTAAAAGCATTATGTAAGCCACATTGTGCTGACTAAGAAAAATCTGGCTCTGACAAGGATAATATCTGGCCGTCCATAAAATTCCTACTATACTTTTCCATTTATAAAACCAGAAAGGAGAAAAAAATCCAGAAAGGTAACTTACGATCTCAGCTCCCCATCAAGATCCTGCTGTCTTAACTTTCTGAAATCAGCATCAAGAGTCTGGTAGTTTTCCTCAGAAGTATCATAGAAACCAAGAGCAGGCTTTTTTTCAAATGGAATTTCAGCATTATAATCAACTCCTCTTTTCTTTTTTCTTTTCTTCTGAATTTCTATGCCGGCTGCTCGAAGTTCTCTTCTCTTTTGGAGGGCAGCAAGACGCCTGAAGCAAAAGAACAAAACATCACCTTGAAAATCATACACCACAGGGAAGGGATGTCTCATCCAACAGAGCTAAGAAAGCTGTCCAGTCATTTGGGAAAGAAATATTTACTTAAATCCTCACCTCACACCATGCACCAAAATCAACTCCAGTTCTGATGTAAAGGTACACATATATACTAGAGCAAAGAGAAAAACCAGAAGGAACTACAAATAAATATGTATCTAATCTCTGGATGGGAATATACTCACTTAATATCAATGAAATGGGCAAAAAAAAAAAAAATCAACAGCTTTCAATTTTAAATTTTATATCTCTGTAGCACCATTTTTTAAATCATAAAACAGTATCAAAAAGTAAATAGTATAAAAAAAATTGCAATTAGTATTAGGAATGGTTAGATATAAAGAATCCAGGCAAGTTTTTTTTAATGCATCTCAAGGGAAAAAAGCAGAAGGAAAGACAGTTCACTACAGAAAAAATGCAAACAGCTAAAATAACAAATGCTCCAACTACCGCACAACTGCACTCATCTCACACACTAGTAAAGCAATGCTCAGAATTCTCCAAGCCAGGCTTCAGCAATACGTGAACCGTGAACTTCCAGATGCTCAAGCTGGTTTTAGAAAAGGCAGAGGAACCAGAGATCAAATTGCCAACATCCGCTGGATCATCAAAATAGCAAGAGTTCCAGAAGAACATCTATTTCTGCTTTATTGACTATGCCAAAGCCTCTGACTGTGTGGATCACAATAAACTGTGGAAAATTCTGAAAGAGATGGGAATACCAGACCACCTGACCTGCCTCTTGAGAAACCTGTATGCAGGTCAGGAAGCAACAGTTAGAACTGGACATGGAACAACAGACTGGTTCCAAACAGGAAAAGGAGTACATCAAGGCTGTATATTGTCACCCTGCTTATTTAACTTCTATGCAGAGTACATCATGAGAAACGCTGGGCTGGAGGAAGCACAAGCTGAAATCAAGATTGCCAGGAGAAATATCAATAACCTCAGATATACAGATGACACCACCCTTATGGCAGAAAGTGAAGAAGAACTAAAGAGCCTCTTGATGAAAGTGAAAGAGGAGAGTGAAAAAGTTGGCTTAAAGCTCAACATTTAGAAAACGAAGATCACGGCATCCGGTCCCATCACTTCATGGCAAATAGATGGGGAAACAGTGGCTGACTTTATTTTTCTGGCCTCCAAAATCACTGCAGATGATGATCGCAGCCATGAAATTAAAAGACGCTTACTCCTTGGAAGGAAAGTTATGACCAACCTAGACAGCATATTAAAAAGCAGAGACATTACTTTGCTGACAAAGGTCTGTCTAGTCAAGGCTATGGTTTTTCCAGTGGTCATGTATGGACGTGAGAGTTGGACTATAAAGAAAGCTGAGCACCAAGGAATTGATGCTTTTGAACTGTGGTGTTGGAGAAGACTCTTGAGAGTCTCTTGGACTGCAAGGAGATCAAACCAGTCCATCCTAAAGGAGATCAGTCCTGGGTGTTCATTAGAAGGACTGATGTTGAAGCTGAAACTCCAATACTTTGGCCACCTGAGGCAAAGAGCTGACTCATTTTAAAAGACTCTGATGCTGGGAAAGATTGGGGGCAGGAGGAGAAGGGAACAACAGAGGATGAGATGGCTGGATGGCATCACCAACTCAATGGACATGGGTTTGGGTGGACTCTCGGGGTCTGTGATGGACAGGGAGGCCTGCCGTGCTGTGGTTCATGGGATCGCAAAGAGTCAGACACGACTGAGCGACTGAACTGAACTGAAAATGACAAAGTGTACTTTAAAAATTAAAGAATCATAAATTAAATCAAGTACCATTTCTGCATACCTAATAAATTGTTGTTGTTCAATCACTAAGTGTTCCCTGCCTCCAGGGAACCACTGCAGAGGCTAAGTCCAGACACAGTCATTGAGAAGGAAAGGCTTCCTTCTGCCCAGCGGCTCTACCTTGGGCACAGCGCTGCTGAGAATACTGGAGCCCCAAGAGTCCTTGCCTGGGCCTGTGGCATGAGGGTTCCAAGACAAGGGAGGCAAGCCACGGAGATCTGGGGTGGCTGCCCACCCCACCCCTGACACTGAGCACTCAGCTTCTAAAGTGGAGTGTCATGCAGGAACAAGTACATCAGAGCCTATGGGACAGAAGATAGAATTCCAAGCTCTCCCCAAAGAAACTGGCTTTCACTTGCAACAGGAAATGCAGAGGCTCAGGCCTCAGGGCACTCTCAAAAAAAGCAGAAGTTGTGATGAAAAGGCAACTGATATCTGATAGATTCTTTGGAGATAGAGCTAAACTGCAGGCCTTCTACAGTCTTCCAGAATCGGTCCCTTTTGAAAAGTGGGAGAAGCCTTCCTGGGATGAGAACAAATATCAAACACTGACCTCAGAAACCATCCCTTCAAAGGAGCCAAAGTTTACTTGGATCAGTCTGTGGAGCAACTTATGCCTCAAGACATTGCTGGAAACAATACAGCAATAAGCTGGCAGTCAATAGAGTACTTGGATCAGTCTGTGGAGCAACTTATGCCTCAAGACATTGCTGGAAACAATACAGCAATAAGCTGGCAGTCAATAGAGTCTAACAGCTGGGTGCACCCAGGGAAAACTATGTCAAAGCAAGTCTGGTCAAAATCGCCTCATCCCCAGGCAACTATGGCCACACCCAAGACTGCCCCCACAAAGAACACTATCAAAGACTTCACATTTCTCGGGGAGGAAAGGGGAGAACAGACTTCCCTACAATAACCCTGTCTGCTAGTCACTAACCGGAGAAGGCAATGGCAACCCACTCCAGAACTCTTGCCTGGAAAATCCCATGGATGGAGAAGCCTGATAGGCTGTGGTCCATGGGGTCACTAGGAGTCGGACACGACTGAGTGACTTCACTTTCTTTTTTCACTTTCATGCACTGAAGAAGGCAATGGCAACCCACTCCAGCACTCTTGCCTGGAGAATCCCAGGGACAGGAGAGCCTGGTGGGCTGCCGTCTATGGGGTCACACAGAGTTGAACACGACTGAAGCGACTTAGCAGCAGCAGCAGCTAGTCACTAACAAGTAAACAAGCAGTCACGAGAGTGGATGGGGGTGGGGGGCGCCTTTTGCTGGTTGTCCAGTGGACAATTCACAAGGTGATCCAACTCACATGGTGGTCAAACTCACAAGGTTAAAAGGCTCAAAAAACTTAGTTCCCAAACCACCATGGACAAAAACGGAAAATCAATTTTTTGTAACCTTACTCACATTACTCAACCCTAAATGTAAGCAAAATAGAAAGGTGACTGAGATGGGCAGAAAACTTAGCACCTCCTCTTAGTTTCTGTTTACTGTCCCAGGCCAATCATCCTCCCATCACAAATCACTACTCTGGGCTAGTGCTTGGTCAGCTATGCCAAAAAGCATCCTCTGGCAGGAAAGAATCCTTCATCCCAGGACCTGATACTTCACTGTCATTGCTGAGGAAACCATCAGTACAATACTAGTCATCAGGTCAGGAAAAACTTCCCAGCTTAAGGACCAAAACGGCAGTTATGGAGGCTGGGGAGATTACTTCAATGCCTGAATTCCAAAATTTAATAAGCTTTCTTAAAGTTCAGGTTTTTCCCTTTACCCACTTTATCTTGGCTTCTAGGCCATTAGGAATGAAGTCAATAATGGATCTAACCAAAAAGAAGAGGAAAGTGGAGAAAACCTTGAGCAGAGGGCAGTATTTAATTTCACTCATTTTTTAAATAAAAATTTCTATGACAGCCTAAAACGTGGTTCAAGGCTCATTTACTCCCTCCATGTTCAGACGGGCTTCCCACTTCCCAACACTAATCAACGAGAGTTAACTAATGGCAGTCATGCCAAAGTCACAGAGCCCAGTGTGACCTCCCGCCATCTGACACTAAGATGGCTACAACAAATGAATCTCTCCTATGCTAACAGAATACACCACAGCAAGACTTACATGTATGTCTATACCTCGGCATTACTTCTGCCACGTCTTACGAAATTTTTTTCAAACATGTATTTTGGGGCTTCCCTGGCGGCTCAGTAGTAAAGAACCTGCCTGCCAATGCAGGAGACACAGGTATGATCCCTGGTCTGGCAGGACCCCACATGCCACGGAGCAAGGAAGCCCATGCGCCACAAGCACTGAGCCTGTGCTCTAGAGCCTGGGAGCACAGCTACCGAAGCCCACAGGCCCTGGAGCCTGTGCTCCCAACAAGAGGAGCCACTGCAGTGAGAAGCCTGTGCGCTGCAGCTGGAGTGGCCCCCGCTCACCACTAGAGAAAAGCCCTCGCGGCAACGAAGGCCTGAGCAGTCAAAATTAAAAATGACTGATTTTTTTAAAGTGTATTTTTTCTATAACTACTCTGAAACGGTTAGAAATATATATAAAAGACTCTTCCAAAGTAATAAGGAAGTTAAGCACTATTACCAAAACTGGAATGAGACAACTCCAATTGTCATTCACCAGACAGGGTTGATGAAGTCTTACTGGACCTAAGGATGCACAGACTAACTGGTCAACTATGGATGGAAACAGCCATACCTTGCTTCTTCCAGCTGTTTCTCTCTTGCTTTCCTCTTGGCTTTCTTTCCCTGAGTATTAGCCAGGCGGGCTCTAGCTTCAGAAAGCATCTCCAATTCATCTGCAAAAATTAAGAGAAAATTAACTTCTTCTCCAACAGAAGCAAGGTAAGAGATGTAGCCTAGTGCTTAGATGAGAAAACCCGTCAATATAATCACTAAATGGTGCAGCATAAAGGAAACAGCTTGGGTTTTGAAGTCAGAGGTATCTAAGTTAAAAATCACGCCCATGACTCACTGGTTATGTGACTCTGAGATAACAACATCTCACCATTTACAAAATGGGAAAACAATTCCTACTTCACAGAGATGTTGAGAAGAACTAACCAAAATGAATAGGTAAAGCATCCAGCAAATATTCATTGAACAATGGCTATAATTATCATGTCCTTTATTATCATCAACTATCTGGCACAGCACAAATTGTGAAATATTATAAAAGCTGTAATTTAATTTTAAGGGGACTGATAATCTTCATTATCATTTTTCCTTGATTTTTCTCCCTCAGAACTATTTCTCTTCTGCAGTACATTTTCCATAGTTCTCCAGAGTAGAATAGAGTTCATTACTGATACCTTGGAGCAATTCCCATATAAGGGTGTCCAATGAAATCACAAGGGAACTTTAAAAAAAAGAAAATCTCAGATTCCAGGATTACCCTACCCTCCATTCCCCTTCCCCAGTTTACTGAGTCAGAGCTCCTGGGGAGGCCCTGGTACCTGTATTTTTTAATGTTCACCATCTGACAGTGATGCAGCCAGCCCAGCCCCAGTCTGCCTCTGGGAACCACCACCTTCAAGTTTTTAAATTAAAAACTCGACAAATATTCACTGAATGCTCACAACAACCCTGGGAAGTAAGATAGACACTATTACTCTACATCTGACAGGAAACAGAACCAAAGTTCAGAGAGATTATATGACTCACCCAAAGTCAAAGAGCTTAATACTTGGCAGATATGGCACTAAGCTAAAGTCTAGTTCCTCTGATTCCTGATTCAATGTCTCAAAAAGGCATCATCATGGTACTACAGTGCTGCCTTTTCACAAAACTCAAACTACTTGTCCAAAGTCAAAAAAGTAGCTAATAGGAGCACTGGATCCCCAAATCCAGACTTCTCATCCCTCAGAAGAGGAATGACAACAAAGTCCTAAAGAGCTTACCTCTAGCCACCAGGAAATGTCCAGGAATACAACACTGCTTAACTAAGTGAACTGAAACATTAAAAGATAAAGGGACAGCATCCAAAAAGAACAATTACCCTACAACAGAAGGGTGGACGCATTTGGAAGGAGACTGAGAGTAACAACTGCAGACAGAACCTCAGTTCTAAAAAGTCGGAGAAGTTTGGAAAAGAACTCAAAGGTAAAAGAAAGCCTGAGGAGTCTATAGTTACCAAAGAAATAAATTCCTCACAAAAGTACACTTGCCCTCATCCATGTCAATCGGATCAGGCCGTGCTGGCTTTGTTTCTGGGTTTGGATCTATTTCTCCAGGCTTAAGCTTCCGTGGATCATCTGTTGTTTCCTCTTCATTATCTCTCTGGGCAGCTTTATCCCTAGAAATGAACCCAGAGTAATTAATCACACCACCACACCATTCAGTCTTAGAAATACCAGGTTTCCTAGTACTAGCACTCTTTCTTTCAAAAACCCAATGGACGGGGATAACAACATAAAGCATTTCTTACTGTTGCTTCACCTAAACGAGATGGTTTTAAATTTCTAATTTCAGTGGTTCCATTCATCATGAACTAGCTGTTTCAAAGATGCTTCCTAAATCACAAATGCAGCAGAGCTACACAGAAAAGCTTTTAGTGGAACAACTAACATGTTCCAATTGTTAACTCTCAGCAGTGTAATTATGGGTGATTTTTATTTGCTTTTTTATTTTTTTCCCCTATTTTCTATGAACATGTATGATTTGTGTAATATGTTTAAATTATTCTTTTAAAAAGTATATAACTGGAGACATAATCTTGATCAACTACATGAGATCTGGAATATACTATCCAATAGCTTTAGCTCCTCTGGCTTTATTCAGATCTTCAATTAATGTTTAAAGATGGAAAATGCTAAAAGTTTATTCAGCCTCATTCAAAAGGTATACACACATTTTAGTACCATTTTTGGAGGTTCACTTACAGAAGAAATTCATAGTGTTCCAAACACTGGGCAGCTGTTCTGCCAATGATTGGAGCGATGGTCCTCCACTGAGTTGGCATCAACTTGGCCAAGTGCAAGAGTTTTTCCTCTTCTTCTCTGGACCATTCTGTTTTCTTAATGCTTGGATCCAGCCACTCATACCTATTTAAAAGACATCATCTCATACCTTAATCAGTCATCCAGCATGAATATTTACATTTTAGACATACTAACTTCTAGCATTCGAAAAATGCAAGCTAACTCTCATCCTTCAATCACAAAAGCTATTCTTTTTTACAACAGAATATCCCCTATTTGGTTAAACTTATTCCATTCCAAATACCCTATTTCACTAAATTCTACTATATTAACTATTAATTCTATTAATTAACTATGCAAGGTTAGTAATGCTTGAAAAAGGTAACCTGACTGAAACATGACAATATGCCTTCCTTCTCAACTATCAACTGCTGTCATTCACCTTATACTTTATTAGAGGTATTGAAATTATTTGCAAATAAGATAAAACTACCTCATATTTTCATAGCGCTTCCAGTTTTTATAGTACTTTCTCACGTTTTGATTTTCTCCATAACACCTTCGCTTATTTCTGAAGCATTTGACTATACACTTTTCAACACTGTATGTTTTTGTATGGTGAGTTTAAGTAAAACCGCTATTGTCATAGCTGTCTTTCCTAATGCCCCACCTGACCCAACTTTTCCATCCAGTCTACTTAGCTGGAGAAGCCTACAAACAATATATAAGCCTTACCAAACATGGGGGTAGGAGCTTAGCTCCACTTAAGAGAAGCAGAAATCAGAACCACTTACACAGGTTGAGGACCATCTTCCTCATTGTGGGCCAATCTCTACGTTCTGATCCTTTCCCCTACGCAGGTGCCCAGGAAATTAGGTCACCTTATACAATCCAAAATATGATCCCAGTACCACATGGGTCAGTGCTAGGGCCAGATCACTCATGCCAAAAACACATGTAAAGAACTTAATGTATCTACTGCCCTTTAACCACAGATGTAATGTTGGGGTATATTATATTCTGGGAAACCAAATATGTAATGTTTCAACCATTAATGAGGAAACTCTACTGAAAGCTAGCCTAGAAAAATAACCAACATGTCTTGTTTATTTCTTTGGGAAAGTAAGTTCTAAGACAATAAACTTACAAACTTTTGGAATATAATCCTTTTATAAGCTGGGGTCCATCTGAACCCAAAATTAGTTCTATTTCATGCTTCACAAAGCATTCTCAAACAACATTAACTAATTTGAGCCTCACATCTCCATGAGTTAGGGCCAAGAGTCATACCACTGGAAGACAACAATGGCAGGAGAGAGGGGACAGAAAATGGCTTGCCTAAGACCACTTACGAAGCAAAAGACAGCTAATTCTCACACTGAAATTCCCAACTCCCACTCCCTACTTTCTGTTACATCACAGTGCCTGCTTTTCTTTGGTAAGGTTCAAAGAAATGACATTTTCCTCATCATAATGAAGGTCATTTTGTGTTTTCCACTCATTAGCTGATACATACCATCTGGCTTTGCACTGCTTTGCTGACTTTCTATGCAGCAGTGAGGCAATCCTAGACCACTGGTTTTTCCCATATTTCATCACCGCTGCTTTCAGAATTTCATCCTAAATTTTTTCAAAGGAAAAACAATGTATTCATTCACAAAACTCCAAGTGAGAAAAGACAAGATTTAAATTAACTCTAACTGGGTTGTACTAGGGAGAAAGAGATATAAACACGCACGTATATCCTAAATTTAAAACAAAAGTATAAAACTTCATTACAATAATAAAAATTTAAAAAAAAACAGCAACCCAGAATCAACAAAATGAAAGAAATTAAGAACTCCCTTAGAAGGATATCCTACCCTCCCTTACACACAACCCCTCCCCCAATCCCATCCAAAAATTGAGTGGGTACAGCCCAATGTGAGAAACCCCACTTGACAGAGATTTTAAAAAGAATTCTCCAATGTGTGGTTGTTAGTCTCTTAAAAAGATTATGGCTCATTGATTTACTGATTCACAAAAAATACTGCCCAAACACCAGCCTTGTATCAGGTCTTGTATATCAATACTTGAGAAAACAAGATAAAACAGGACACATCCAGCCCTCAAAAAGTCAAGACTCAAGTGAATCCAATTTCCAATTGAGGCTTCCCAGTTTATGAACAGCATTTTCTCTCCAGTCCCACAGCCCCCACTCTCACCTAAGAATCCATATCTCAGGTCTAACCTAAGAATTGAGTACGTCTCCCCTAAGTCACCAATCAACTCTGCCTCTAATTTCCCCCCAGTCTCTAGATACTATTTCACCAGGGCACCCATTCCAATAAAGAATTCACCAATCCCAAGGGAGCCTGTCAGGCTAAACCAAAGACACCAGGGATATCAGAGCCATAGATGAATGCACTCAGGGCATTTTACTTTTAGGGTTTTTTCCCCACAATGAACTTGAGCTATATGCCTCATATGTTAGCCACTCCTCGCCACTCCACACCCCTAACATCTGAGACTCAAGGACTGCAGGGCTTTGGCCACAGCATCAGAATCCTGCTGTTACTTGATTTGGTACATCTGTCTCTCCCTCAGAAGTCATCTCTTCTCCAACTGAAACAGCCTGGTCCCCTCTGTGCAAGCTGAGAGGCAAGGTTCTCACTGACTTAATTTGTAACTTTGTTGCAGTACTGCTATACTTAATCACATCTTCAACTAAGTATATACTACAGTTATACACCCTACTAGATCCATTCAGCAAAATTTCCCAAGCAAACTTTGTTTGGCACTGTCCGGAGTTCTAAAGATAGCAAGATCTGATCCTGCGCACTTGCAGTGCTGTCTACTGGGGAAAAGAAACAGCAGGTAGTACTTTCTGAAAGATTACTATGTGCCAGACTCTGTTCTAAATATTCCAAATGCAGTGACTCATTTAATTCCGAGAGATAAGTATATTATTATCATCCCCATTAGAAACCTGAGTCTCTGAGAGGTTAATAATCCCAGCATCAAACAGGATGTGATGCTTGCAAAAAAAAAAAAAAAGCAAACCATAACAAATGGATGAGAAGAGGTGTCCAGGGACCATTGCAGGTGCAAATACTTTTTACCGGATGACCAGGCAAATGGATGGGTCTTCTGGACCAATTTCAGAAGAGTTTCTGAACTGTTTTTGAAGGAAGGTCAGAAAGATGCCAAGCAGTAGGAGGATATTTCAAGAAGGTGCAAGATGTAAAAAGACAGAGTGTTCTGGGGAAACTGACAAGTTCAGGGCACTATAAACAGAAACTGCACTAAAACCTTGTTTCTATTTTACTCTTCTACTGTTCTTTGGTTCACCAATGGCACGATCCACTACATTTCTGGAAGCAAAGAGACTATGGTAGGCCTATCTGGCTTCTACCCAACATGAAGCGGAAGAGACAGGCCTTGGGTGACCGGAGGGCGGACAAGTTACGCCGTGGTAACATGACCGCGGGGACGCGGACACAACCAGGTACTTAGGACCTGGCACTCAAACTGCTTCCCCTCAGCAAGGAACTCAAGGAAAGAACAAAGTTGTGGCCACAGCACCTCTTCATTTTTCAACAGCAAAGAGTCGCGGAGCCTGGGATGAGGAACGGTGGGGTGCGGGGGGCGGGGCTTAGAAGACCGACTATCGCAATTGTCCTGTGTCCCCCTCCTACTGTGAGTTCCACCACGGCGGAGGACGCGTCAGCTCAACAAATGTTCACTGAGGGCCTAACGAGTGCCCCGCAGGTAATCAAGCGGTTAAATCACGGTCCCTGTCCTTGAGATGCTCAGATAACTGAGGTCCAGGCACAGGGTAAAGGCCCCGCACCACCCCCCACGCAGACCCCGAAGGCATCCTCTCCACCTCCCGGACCTCTGCGCGCGTGCGCACCCGCAGCCGGAGGGGCGGAGGGCAGACGGCGGGAAAAGGGGACTTACCTCGGTATTCCTCCACACGCCCCCCTTAATCATAATTCGAGGCATCTTGGCGGCGGGGTGTCTCGGCAAGCGGCCGAGCGGAGCTTCCGAGAAGTAGTAACGGCGCGGCGGCCACGGGACCCAAAGCCGCCACTTCCTCCAAGCGCGACCTTCTGCTTTGAAGAGCTCTGCGCAAGCGCGGGGGCGGGGTGGGGAAAGAGCAGGAGTAGCAAGTCTCGCGAGAACTGGAGTGACTGGAAGGAAATAAGTGCCTCGATGGTAAAACTCTACTCTAGGGAGACTGACGGAAAATCATCAAACCACTCTAGCCAAGGTACTCGAAGCCGCGCGCATGCCCAAAATAGGTTGGAAGAAACCGCGGCTTTCGCGAGATGTCGGCGGAGGCTCTTGGCTGGGAATGTAGTCCTGGGATTGGTCGTGACGTCACGTTGTGGCAAAGAATAGGAACGTCACTCCTGTAGGGTTTAACCTCGGCTGGTCTAAAAATAGCGTTGATAATTTATTAACTTAGCACTTTATTAAGCATTTAACGAACAAGAATTTATTCAAAAAATATTCAGGGAGAGGCAATAGCTTATTTAAGCCTAAATTTCCTAACCTGCAAAATAGAGACAATAATAGTGCCAACTTCATAGGGTTTTCCTAAGGATTGAATAGGGGTTTCCCTGGAGGCTCAGGTGGTAAAAGAATCTGCCTGCAATTCGGGAAACCCGGCTTCGATCTCTGAATGGAAAAGATCCTCTGGAGAAGGAAATGGCCACCCACTCCAGTATTCTTGCCTGGAGAATTCCGTAGACAGAGGAGCCTGGCGGGGTATAGTCCATGGGGTCTCAGAGTGGCAGACGACTGAGCAATTGCTGCTGCTACTGCTAAGTCGCTTCAGTCGTGTCCGACTCTGTGCGACCCCATAGACGGCAGCCCGCCAGGCTCCCCCGTCACTGGGATTCTCCAGGCAAGAATACTGGAGTGAGTTGCCATTTCCTTCTCCAGTGCATGAAGGTGAAAAGTGAAAATGAAGTCGCTCAGTGGTGTACGACTCTTAGCGACCCCATGGACTGCAGCCCACCACGCTCCTCCATCCATGGGATTTTCCAGGCAAGAGTACTGGAGTGGGGTACCATTGCCTTCTCCGGACTGAGCAACTAACAAGGGTTAAATGAGATCGTAAATCCATCGTAGTATCTGATACCTAAGAAGTGCTCACAAAAATGGCAACTGTTACTACGAGAAGCGCAAGCTCAAGTGATCAGAGATTGTCCCAGAAACAGTCATGTCAGAGTTTTCCATTTATTGCACTTCAGTCTACATGGCTTAATATTAATAGCAGAGAGCTACTGTTGATAGGTGCTAGTATTAAGCAAACTTGATCGGGGTTGAAATCTTGGCTCCCTCATCAGCTTGAGTAATAATCATACTGAATCTCAGTATCCTGATTTGGAAAGTGAAGTTAACAATTTATACCTCATAAATCTGAAGGGCCCTGAAGGGCAAATTAGTTGAGGCCAAAAACCCACTGAGATAGGGATTGCCAAACTGAGATTCCAACTCACTTGGTTTCCTTCTCCATTCAAAAACATCTCTTTGGAGCTAGTCCTGGAAGGGACGAAAATATTCAGGGGACTGGGATACACCATAAGTATTTAACGAGTTTCTCTTTATATTTCTTCATTTTTCCCTTTGCCTCTTCTGAAAAAGCTACAGAACTTTCTGATTATATGTATATTTTTTGCCATGAAATGGGAAATTGTATTAATAAAATCACTACTTTGTTAAGAGGACACAGTGTCAGATTATGAAGAACACACAGACTTTGCTGTTTGTGGTGTAAGATGTCAGTCCACTCCTGTCTCTGCTGTCAGCTGGCTGTGTGACTGGTGACAAACCATTTTCTGTCTCTGGACCTCTGTTTGCAGGGCTCTTCTGTAGGATTCGTGACCATTACTTCCTGCCCACCCCAGCCCCAATATCCACTCAGTTGCAGTGGTTACAGTTTGTCTCTCTCTCACACAGACACATTGGCCGATTGGTTTGATCAAAGCTGAGCCAGTTAAATCTCCTCCCCAAGGAATTTCGACACTGGAACCTAAAAGAGCCAGGTCGCTGCTGGCCGATGAACCTCTAACATGACACCCTGGAGTTGTCTGACACCATGTTTTGTACAATGTAGACTGAGAAGGGGGGAAAGTGGATCCCAGGTGCACTGAGAGAAGCAGAGAGGAGAGTCTAGAAAGACAGAGGTCGGTCTTGGCTGGGCCACTGTTCCTGGATGCAACCTGTTCCTTAGTCCGAGGTACATCCCTATTCTTGAGTTCTAACCCTAACCCTAACCCTTTTGGCTTTAGCCAGTTATAGTTGGGTTTCTGTTATTTATAAGCCAGATTCCTAGCATATCCAGAGTTGAACCTATCCTCTCTCAAAAGCCGTTTCAGATCTAACATCCCAAGAGCCTTCTCCTTTCTACTCAGGACCACCTTTACCCTCTATGTCAGCTTTTTACCAACTAGAAAAAGGTGCCCCTTCCTGCAGACACTTTAATTGACACCTGGTGGGAAACTGTCAACAAACTACTGGAAAAAAAAAAAACTACTGATGTCTGGAGAACAGGACACTTACTATAAGAAAATTAGATCGCCCATGTCTGTGACACAAATTGCACCCCCTTAGGGACATGTGTTGTACAACCTGCCCACCAGGACAGTGAAGCCCTATTAAAAAGTTCCCCAGCACACCCTTGAATGCATGTATGTCCCAGTGAAATTCTAATATCCTTTTTTTACCATCAAGAAACTGTGCAAGAAAGGGCTAAAATTAGGGTCAAAAGCCTGTGACAACACCAAGGCATGGCAAGAGGCTAGGGGTAGCCATCCTCATCATCTTCATCATCTCCCCAAATAAGGATATGGAATTTAAGTAGAAATACTCTGATGCTTTGCAAATATAATTTCAAGACAGGTCCTCCAGCCCTGCCCTCCATCTACCAGATTGCCACCTATAAGCTCCTCCCTGGGTGTCCACTTACTACAAAATGGAATTCCATGCACCCTAAATGCTAGTAATCCATACCATAATGTTAACCATGGTTAATCATCTAAATTGGCTTGAGTTTCACCTACCAATACTCCCTTGTGGTGTATCAGTTGTAGCTTGTAATTTTTTTCTCAGACACTCATGATTGTTATTTATGGGGTGCCCTGGGGTGGGGAAGTATTCCCAAAGAGAATACTCTCATTCTCAGTCCCCAGAGGTTCAAGAGTCTTTTCGAGCTCATTTCCCAGTTTGGGATCAATATTCCAATCAGATAATTTACATCTAACCCTGCATCCACAAGGCATAGGCTTCAGATTTACCTTTCTCACAGGAGACTTTTTTTTTTTCCACATTCATATACCAGATCCCAAACTCATATGCCCAATTACATCCTGAACAGTTCCACTTGAGCGTGTCACAGGTTTCTCAAATTCAACTTCCAAAAACTGAGCTCCTGTGAAAGCCCTGGTGGTCCAGTGGTTAGGACTCCGCACTTTCACTGCCGAGGGCCTGGGTTCAATCCAGGAGCTGAGATCCCACAAGCTGCATGGTGGAGCCAAAAAAAAAATTGAGCTCCCTCTAGAAAACCTATACTTTCCCAGTATTCCTTATTTCAGGGGATAGCACAGGGCTGGCATGTATGGTTGTGTTAGTGGTTCACTGCATAAGGGACAAATAGAGGCTAAAATCTAATTTGCACACTGCTCACCAAGTAATGCATCCATGGGACCATGTCCGTCAAGAGAGCATCTCTCTCTAGGTGAGTGAAGACACTCTATGGTCAGAACACCACATGTTGCCCTGGCAACAGCACCACCATCTACCTGTTGCCACTTTCCCTTCCGTCATACTTTCCTCCCACTCGTATCCAAGTCATCCCAGAGTCTTGCCATTTTCATCTCCTAGGCAGCCCTCCAGTTCCTCTCCTATGTGCCACCTCTGCTCTTTGTTTCCAGATAGAGCAAATAAAAATACAGAGTTCCCAGTTCAATTTGAATTTCAAATAGACAGCAAGCGGTTTTTAGCATAATTATGCCCCATGCCTTCCGTCTGTCCTCTCTTTCCAAGAGAACCTTAGCTTTTTCCTCCGGCCCACGCTCCGCTCAGCCAATAGAACATATTTCTAGCCAGATGGTCATACCCAGGCTCACACCGTCACCACTAGAAGCTGCCCCCACACCCTCTCTGTATTTGCTGGACTCAGAAACATTTCTTCAGAAACAAGCCATTGGGATTTGGGGCTTCTCATTTGATATGAGGCTGGGTCTCTCCATGTGCACCACAAAATGTTTAGTTTTCATGGATTTCTTACAAAGTCCAGATTTGGGAGCCTCAAGTCAGTAGTGGCCACCCCACCCCCCGGGGAGGCTCAGGCCATAACCCCTGTGGAATTCCCTGGTGTTGGGAGAACACGAGACATCTCAAGTGGGCTCCCAGTCTTTCCCAAGTTCGAGTCCGCTCGAACTTGGCCAGTAGACGCACTAAATCAGCATCTGAACTTCTAACTACAAGGGATGCGGGGCCAGGGGGTTCCTTTAGTGCATTTCAGGCCCAGATGGGGAGAAAGGTCCCAGGACAAAAAGATGGGAGAGGGGCCAAGGCAGGGGACCAGAGAGAGAAGGGATGAGTCCAAAGACTCCATGGAGGCGGCAGCCCTGCTCTTCTCAGGGGCTTGGCCCAGGACTTGGGTGCCCTGCACTCGGAGGCTACTCCCAGACGTCACCCCTGCACAGTGAGCTGGTTCTTGTGAACCACCAGATTACCCTTGACCTTAGGAGAAGCATGAAGAAGTCAATTACCATTGACCATACTGAAGTATAATAGGTATGTAGGAGTAAAGAGTTATGACGCCTGTTACTCACCCTCAGATAACTGAGCAAAATAACAATAGGAATAATATGAGAAAAAGAATGTGTATACCTTTGGACAAACCTTAACTACTGTAGATTCTAAGTGAAGAATATGTAGATGTTTGTTGCACGATTCTGAAAACTTTTCTATCAGTAAAGTTTTCAAAATACAAGTGAAGGGAATTCCCTGGTGGTGCAGTGGTTAGAACTCTGAGCTTTCACTGCTGAGGGCTGGAGTTCAGTCCTTGGTCGAAGAACTAAGATCCCACGAATGGCATGGCATGGCCAAAAAATAATAACAATGTTTAAAAAGGCAAAACACAGTGATTTTGCGTCCAAGTCAAACATCTGATTTAGAACAGTTGCACTAACAGGAGCACTCAACAGGAAAAGGCTCTCTAGGGGCCAGTCAGGGCCTGCTTCCTGGACCTGTTCAGGACTGTCTTGGAAAGTCCAAAGAACCTGTGGATAGAGGCACAGAGTTAAAGGCTGTGCTCCATCGCAAGACTAACAGTTCTCGAACATACACTTGACAGCGACCCACAGCCGTGACATCCGCCCAGGGGCCACCTCAGGGCAAAGGATACCATCCACTCTGGGAGAGGCTCTGCCTCTCTCCTCTCCATTGTGAAGCCTCTCAAAAGCCTGCTCTTCCGGGCTTGCCTCCAGTTGTTATGCTATTCTTTGAAAGTCCTTGGACCCACCAGCAGGTAGAAAACTGTGTAGCAAGGAGACTGCTGGCTGCCAATCGTCAAGCTCTTCGACTTCTCTTATCTCGCTCTTCAGCATGTTGGCCTTTTCCTTCACCCAGAAAGGCAAGCTGTGGGAAGAGAACAACACCATTTCAGTCCGCCTGATGCAAAATTTGCAAACACCTTCAGGAGACAAGGTACTCCATTCTCCAAAAGTAAGAAGGCCTCCAATTCTGGAGACCAGGTGTCGACATAAAGCACCGTATTGGGACTTCCCTGGTGGTCCAGCAGTTAAGAATCTGTCTTCCAATACATGGGATGCGGGCTAATCCAGGTCAGAGAACTAAGATCCCATATGCCTTGCAACTAAGCTAGTGAGCCGCAACTACTGAGCCTGCATGCTCTGGAAGCCGCGTGCCATAACTAGAGAGAAGCTTGAGCTCCGCAATAAAAGATCTTGCATGCCACAACTAAGACCCGATGCAGCCAAATAAATAAATATTTTTTAAAAACCCATCATATTAGTTGTCGTCATTGTCCCTGCCCCAAACCCATGTCTCTTTTGTGTCCCTCTCTGCCCAGGAATCTGAGCCCTGTACCCTGCATCACCTTGACTCCTCCCTGCCCCCACCTTTGAGTTGGGCTTGGCTAGTGGGAAGCACCCACAGGAGATCAGAAGGTGCAAAGACAGAGACTGAGATGTGTCTTATTGAGCTCCTTGACTCCCCCCCTGTCTCCTGAGGTACCCCAGTTCTGGAGTGGCTGTATTCTCCACGGCCACAGCTCGTTTACAACAGCCCTTCTCCATTCTCTCACTACCCTGTGAACCATGAGCTCTTCTCCTGCTGTTCAGACCTAGACATTATTAAGAGCTTCCCACTGGTGGGAGTCCCTGGGTGCTTCACCCTCCCATGTGAGTTCCCTCAACCTGCTCACTCATTGGTAAACAGTCCTTTCATTAAACTGTCTTCAGAATCCCAGCAAAGTATGCCTTCTGCTTTCTGCTGGGACCTCAGCTAATACAGACACCTGGCATCCTCCCAGGTCTGTTGAGATTTGAAAGGGCATATGTTGGGCTGTGCTGTGTGTGATCCAAGAGGTCTTGGGAAGTCTGGCTCCTGGGATGAGTCGGAGCAGGAAGATGAAGAATACTTTCATCTTTTGGCCACTAGAATTTTCATATTTAGGGGGAGAAATGCATTAGGATTGAGAAAATACCCTGATAAACTGAAGGTAAGGAAGTGCCTGTAAGAAGACAGAGGATTACCACGTGTAGGAATAGATGGGATATCATTTAAAGCTGACAACACAATAATATTGGGTTGGCCAAAAAGTTTGTTCAGGTTTTTCACAACATCTTGTGTAAAAATCCAAACAAACTTTTCGGCCAACCCACTAGAAGCCCAGCTAAAAAAATAAGGGCAAAAAGCAATATAGGAAGATATCAGCATAAAGAACCAATAGAATAAAAAACACCAGCATTCCTAAACATCCAAAGAAATAATTTTTCAACTTTTGTTGAAATAAAATGGTGAAAGACTCAGGGTAAATATAATATACATAACACATGTAACAAACTATTCTGACAGAATTTAAATCAAATCTGTCAAATCAATAAATGCAAGTGACCCTAAATCACCTCTTAGAGAAACTACTTTTCAAATTGACTCACAGAGAAAAATCCAGTTCTGTTTCTGAGAGAAAGATGTAAAACACAGTAATTTGAAAGTCTAAGCATGGGCAAAAGCATATTAGTCAAATGCAAACAAAACAAAGTAAGAGTTGTAATCTTAATATCTGGCTAGGTATAACACAGGACAAAATGCATTAAATGAGAAAAAAGAAAGATATTTTTGCAACGCTAAAAGCTACTAGTAATAAAGACAGAAACACACTAATATTTGGACACTTTAACACACCAACTCTTAGTACAAGTGGGCCAAATGAGCAGTCAAGTGGACAAAACTGGGTGAGAAAAAATAGGGACTAAACAATAAACAATAAGATAAATCTTTTGGGCATGTATCTAATATGCATCCTGATAAAATAGAATGCACTTTCTTATATATATATTTGGCTGAATTGAGTCTTAGTTGCAGCTCTTGGGCTTAGCTGCTCCACATTACATGGGATCTTAGCTCCCCAACCAGACATCAAACATACATTTCCTACACTGCAAGGTGGATTCTTAACCAGTGGACCACCAGGAAAGTCCCTAGAATGTGCTTTCAAATGCATATGGAAAGAGTCCCAAAACTGAATGTATATTAGCTCACAAGAAAACTTTGATAAGTTCCATAAAATAAAAATAATAAAAATACTTTCTGATCACAAGGTAATACAAGCAAGAATGAATTACAAAATAAGAGCCAAAAAGCTCCCCTATCTAGAAAATCTCCCTATTAAGGAATTCTTTAGTCAAAAAGGAACTATCAGTGGGAATGACAGAATTCTTTTAAAAAAATAAAGATAACTTACATATCAAAATATTTTGGTTCAGAATGGAGCAGAGCTAAACTATTAGATCAGAAGAATGAGAACTTTCCTGGTAGTCCAGCAGCTGGGACTTCACATTCCCAATGCAGGGGCACCCAGGTTCAATCCCTGGTCAGGGAACTAGATTTCACAAGCTGGAACTAAGAGTTAGCATGTAGTAACTAAAGATCCCGCATGCTGTAATTAAAAGATTCAGCACAGCCAAATAAATAAAAATGAATATTCTTTAAAAAGAAAATAAAAGATCAGAGGACTGATACTTTCCTGAAATACAGAAATACTAGTTTACTCTCTGCCTCTTCAAACTCTAACCATCCTCCCTGGCTGCACTTATTTAAGTATATGTCTTTCTTTCCCAACAAACTCTTGTGTTTTGGAAAGCAAGGACCCTGACTGTTTCTCCACATAAAACCCCTCATGGTGCATGCCTACAATAACACGTGGCATCTGGCGGTCTGTCAATCATATCTGTTGAAGATGTAAGCAGCCCTGCGGCTAGACTCCATAGACACTTGACCTTCGAAACCAGAAACCCTCCATGCAAACCACCTTACCCAGCTGCCGGGATTCAAAAGGTCCCTATGCCTCAGGTGTCTATGAGCTCCTCCATAGGAGAAAAGAAATAATTGATTGTTTCATAAAGGTAAGATAATATGAAATATGTTGAGATAACTCACTTGGGGATTTGTGGAAGAGGCTCAAGTGGAATAAATGTATCAAATTTCTTTTCATAAGGCACTCTGAAAATCAGAAAAGACAACCATCAGATTGGTATGGCTTCTATGGCAAAGATATCAATACTTCATTGTGTTCAATACAATGTCTTATTTTCTTGTTTTAATCGCCATGTATGGGCTTCAAAACCATTAAGGGCCATAGTTCTTAGTATTTTTTTTTATCGCTTTTTGTAAACGTCATTAAAACAAACATGATTAATTTTTATTGAGGTATATAGTTGATTTACAATATGTTTAAAGTGGATACATAAGTGATATACGATATATATATTTAAGATATATATACACACACACACACACATACACACACACATCTTGTTTATCTATTCATCTGCTGAGGTTGTTTCCATATCTTGGCTATTGTAAATAATGCTGCTATAAACATTAGGGCGCATGTATGTTTTCAAATTAGTGGTTTTGTTTTCTTTGGAAAGCGATTAATTTTCTAAAATATTTTTAATGTACCACACCAACTATTTTTCTTTTGATTTAGTGACCCTCCCTTTCTCGTCAATGCTTAGTTTCGAGTGTAAGTCAACCCTCCTAACCAACAATGTGATTCAGAATGAAAATTTAAGCCTTCATATTTGTAGTAGTAATAATAGGAACAAAATTAGCAACCACCTTTTTGTAGTCAAGATCCTGTGTATGATCTCAGTTACACACACGCAATATACATACACTAAGGAAATAGACGTGGATTTTTTAGAAATCTTCACCATGTCCCGTTGAGATTTGCCCCTTGAAAAATATAATTTATATGTAACAGAGAGAAATATGATTCCTTTAAAGTTCACTAAATAATGCTACTATTAACATATACTTACAATGAAAAATTCACTGGCGGGAGAGTTGATCCTGCTTTATGAAAGCCTTTACTCTGTTCTGGATACATATATGGATTATCTCCTGGAGTTAACTTTGGGATGCCATTCCTGGGGTCAAGAACTGTGAATGGTGTTTAAAAATGAAATCATAAAAAGAGCTGAAGATGGTCCCCAGATTTGTTCTAAGTATTGACATGACAGTGGAAATAGGATAATTTAGTGTTTTATCATTAGGTACATATAGGTTTCTTAAATGTTCTGTTTATGATTGTTTCACCTTGAGGAGATGAAAAGTGTGAGCTTGAAATAAAAGTAAAAAATAAATTTAAGAAACAAATTAAAAAACTTTTTTCAAGTGTGAGCCTATGTTTGAGATATTTTTTAAACGTGTTATGATTACTTTACCCTGAGAAAGAACAATAACTTAGGTTTGGATGGGATGGTTTGGTTTAAAATGAATGGTGAATCAAAAGTTATCTGCAATGAGGAGCATAAACTCTGACTTCAATCTTTTCTTTCCTAGGCATTAGTGCACTTTGAATCCCTGAATTCCTCAGGGATTAGAGGCCATTTGAATTGGGGCTCTGCCCCTCTGATTGGATCTCAGCTAATAAGGATCCTGGCTCCTCCTTCTGTCTCTAAGACTGGGACAGGGGGTTTCCCTGGTGGCGCAGTGGATAAAATCTGCCTACCAATGCGGGGACATGGGTTCGATCTGTGGTCCAGGAAGATTCCACATGCTGTGGAGCAACTAAGCCCGTGTGCCACAACTATTGAGTCTGTGCTCTAGAGCCGGGGGCTGCAACTACTGAGCCCACGCACTACAACTGTTTAAGCCCTAGAGCCCACACTCCATAAGGGAAGCCACCAGAATGAGAAGCCTGTGCACTGCAACTAGACAGTAGCCCCTTCTCACTGAAACTAGGGATAAGCTCATGCAGCAATAAAGACCCAGCACAGCCAAAAATAAATTAATTAAAAAAGAAAAAAAGAAAGAGACCGCGCAGCAGTGGGAGGTGGCCTTCATGGTAAAGAGGAGTCAGGAAAAAGTCTACTGATGCTGAGTAAACACTGCTTATTCAGCCCAGGCTCTGACACCCGACCCAGCCCCTTCCAATGCCCCAGGAACAAGAAACAAACCACTTGAGTTCGCATGGAGTCAGGCTGGCACAGGATGGCCATTTAACATGCACCTCCAATGCCAGATGCCTCTCCCAAGAAAGTAATCCTGGCCTGCAAGACTGCCTCGGGACTAGAAGCAGGGCCATGCAGCTGGGGACACAACCTCCTTCTTTGCTCACACCCAACAGACAAAGGACTCTTTTTAAATTTTTCTTTTTAAGTTTTTTTTAATCTTTGTATTTATTTGGCTGGGCCAGGTCTTGGCCATGGCACTTGGGAATCTTCACTCGTTTTTGCAGCATGTGTGATCTAGCTTCCTGACCAGGGATTGAACCCGGGCTCCCGCTTTGGGAACAGGAGGAAACTCCCTCGTTTTCTTTGCTTTTTGGCTGTGCTGGGTCTTGGTTGCTGCGCAGGCTTTTCTCTAGTTGCCGTGCTTGGGCTTCTGTTGTTTCAGCTCCTGGGCTCTACAGCTCAACAGCTGTGGCACACGGGCTTAGTTGCTTAGTTGCTCCACAGCATGTGGGATCTTCCCAGGCCAGGGATGGAATCCATGTCTTCTGCATTAGTAGGCGGATTCTTTACCACTAAGCCACCAAGGAAGTCCTCCTCATTTACTTTTAATATATACTTGAAGTTGTCCCCATTCTGGCCAGTGAGACAAGGAAGTCTCCCAAGGACCATATGGGAAAACTTTCCTTCCTTCTAAAAGCGGAAGGCAACAGGAGATTTTCCTTTTTTATGTCTTGAATACAAATATGATGCTTAGAACTACAACAGTTATCTTATAACCATAAGGGGACCAGCATCTAGACACAAAAATCCAACATTACGAAGAATGGTAACACATCAAAAAACCCAAAATGAGCCTGTGTCTTTGATGAGATCACTGGGCAACCAGACCATATAGGTCACTAGATACCAAAGCTTCACGTTTATTAATTACCTAATAAATATCTTACAATTTAAGTCTCTGATAATTTGATTTTTCTCTTACTTGTAGACAAAAGCATGCCTAAGTAATAGACAGCTAAACTTAGTCCCTTCTTGGTTTTTCTCAGCTGTTCCAGATTTAAACCAATTAAATAAATACTTGGCTCTCCTCCCTAGGGCTGCCTCTCAGGAGTGAGAAGTCAGAGTGTGCACAGCAGGCTTACATGACATCAGGATCTATGAGAAGGCTTTGGGTCCTGGGTCACCATCTACAAACCACATGGGTACCTGCTGCTCTCTGAGAGCTGGTATCTATTTCTGTTGTCTACTAAAATGGGCCATCTAGTCTGATTCTCCGGAGAAGGCAATGACACCCCACTCCAGTACTCTTGCCTGGAAAATCCCATGGACGGAGGAGCCTGGTAGGCTGCAGTCCATGGGACACGACTGAGCAACTTCACTTTCACTTTTCACTTTCATGCATTGGAGAAGGAAATGGCAACCCACTCCAGTGTTCTTGTCTGGAGAATCCCAGGGACGGGGGAGCCTGGTGGGCTGCCGTCTATGGGGTCGCACAGAGTTGGACACGACTGAAGCGACGCAGCAGCAGCAGCAGCAGCAGCAGCAGCAGTCTGATCCTCTGAAGCCATCCCTGTCTGCCATGCATCAGGTGAAACACACATTTATTCCCATATGACCCCCGGCTTGGTGATCAACAGTATACTCTATGGTGACCTGTCAGCATTCCAGCCGTACAACCAGCTCCCCTGGCTTGCTCGCTTGCTCGCTATCACTCTCTTTCTCTCTGTCCTAAGCTCCACAGTCTTTACAAGGCACAGAAACACTGCTATTCGTCCACATCTCCTGGGTGGATGAGACCCTCGGGAGGCTTTCTCCCCAAACATTGCCCAGAGTTATCATCGCTCTCTGCGCACTGTCAGGTGAGATGCCACTTCATCTGGAAGCTCAAGGTCTTCCCCCAGCCACCCTGTGAGGCAGAAGCCCCAGCTAGACTCATGTCCCCTCAGCCACTAGATTTTGATCTCAGGAGTTGGGTAGGACACAGGACTCCTCAGAGTCCCCGTATCAATGACTACTTTCTCACCTCCTCTAGTCTGGCTTGTGGTGTATTCTCTATCCATGCAAGGGCTGCCCTGGTGGCTCAGTGGTAAAGAATCCACCTGTCAATGCAGGAGACATGGGTTCGATCTCTGGGTCAGGAAGATCCCCTGGAGGAGGAAATGGCAACCCACTCCAGTATTTGTGCCTAAAAAATCCCATGAACAGAGGAGCCTGGAGAGCTACAGCCCATAGGGTCGGACAAGAGTTTGACATGACTTAGCAACTAAATAACAACTACCCAAGGAAAAGCCTTGGTTTTCAAAACTACTTGTCTCTGCTGTGAGTTTAAAAGTCTATTTTAAAACTCAAAAATAAATAAATAAATAAATAAATAAAACTAGAAGTTTCTATTTATTTCTCTTTGTATACTGGAGTGGGTAGCCTTTCCCTTCTCCAGGGGCTCTTCCCAACCCAGGGATCAAACCCAGGTCTCCCAGACTGCAGGCAGGTTCTTTACCAGCTGAGCCACCAGGGAAGGCCAAGAATACTGGAGTGGGTAGCCTAGCCCTTCTCCAGTGGATCTTCCCAGGAATTGAACTGGGGTCTCCTGTATTGCACACAGATTCTTTACCAGCTGAGCTACCAGGGAAGCCCTGTATTCCTATTACAGCAATCTTACTCTTCCCTGAAGCACTTGCTGACTCCTATACAGGTATTTCTATAGAAGCGTGTGCCATAAACGGTCCCTTGCTATTCAGAAACTCTTTAGGGTCTTTCAATAAACTTATGATGGCTAAGTTGGAACAGAGAACTCACCAAGTCACAAGCTGAGGAGATATATATACACACTTCATCACATCTACCTTTCTTTAAATCAGCTACAAAACAACAACACACACTGAAGCTAAGGGTTACAGGATGTTTTCCTTGTAAAGAATCGAAAGTACGATTTAAATGCGTATGACAAGCAGCATCTAATTGAAACATGAATTATTTTCCTCGGACTTCAATGGAGATTTCTATTAATAAGTATCCGAGAGAACTTATCTGATGACTCAAATATCACATTACCATTTTATGAAACTCAGAGAGAAACAAAAATGTGGATCAGCATATGGTGTGAGTTCTTTGCCAAAAAGCGCAGCCTGCCAACCATCCCCTTGTCTTTCCTATTTTCCTGGCTGCACCTGAATGACACAGTGACCCCCTAGGTCTGCCCCAGCCACACAAGGCTAGGCCGCTGGAATGACAACTCACGAGTATTCTGGGGCATTGCACAATGAAGATTCAGGAGGAAAACGTTACCACATTTCTTTCTCCCAAGGCTCTTGTCCACTATCCTCTCTGATAGAGACCTCCTATTGCCGAGGAAGACCCCGTTAAAGAAACACTGCTTTCCAACATGGTAGGTGTGGATGTTGCTGCTAAACCTTGGATAAAATGTCCACTCAGGACGCTGCCCATCTTCTGCAAGACATCAGAAATGCTTCGATCAGCACTGCTCCGGCCTCACAGTGTAGCTGGATAACAAAATGGTGTGAAGCCCCACCCCCACCCCCAGCACTATCTGGCTATACGACCTGTATCCATGCGTGTAGTTCCGTAATTCTACATCAAGGGCAGTGTTAACCGCTATGGGACTAGGCACAAAAGAAGGGAAGTAGAAAGAAAGCTATCTAAGAGGGTTCTTCTCTTTTTCCTTTTTTACTCTCCCTTTCAAAAATAAGGCCAGTTTTATGGTTGGAAGTGATGTATGGGTGAGGAAGCTCAGAGACAGTTTTACAAGCATCTGGGAGCCAATCTTCACTCTAATAAATGTGTAGGAATAGAAAGCCCGTCAGGGGAAGGGCTGGAACACCCATGGCATCTTAACCAGATGGCATATGGTGTTGGCAGCCAACACTGGCACATGCCAGGCTACAGAAACACAGAGAGATGCAGCGTGATTAGGACCGAGGAGAAGGGCTGCTCTGAGACCTTAGTCTGTTTCTTCGTCCGACCCTTTTCCTATAAAACTGCTCAAGTGATTTTGAACGGTGAAAGATCTGACAGCTCCAGGGTTGCTTAAGAAACTCTTTTCTCCTTGGTGGCCGTGAAGGACCAGAGGCTATGGAGGAAGGCGTGTTTGAGTTCTAACCCCATCCCTTCACTTCCTAACTATGTGTGCTTCTGTGGGTGACTGAATCTCTCCAGCCTCAGTTTCCTTCTGTGTAAAACGGGGAGGTCTGTATTAGCCACATAGGTCTATATGTATTGACACAGAAAGAATCCATGATCTATTTGTACTTTGAGTGAAAACAATACTTTGAAAATAATTTTGTACTGTTTTCTATCAGTGAAAATATGGTGGTATATTACAATCCATAAATATATATATATTTATACATATACATTTCAAATACATATACATTTACATTTCAAAATTCTCGAAGAACAGATATCAAATTCACAGCTATGGAGCAGAATAAGGGGATGATTGGAAAATATTGGGGAAGGGGTTTTCATATTCTACATGCTTCTTTATTATTTTAATATTTTATTATAGTACTTTTATGTTTATAAGGCATTTTAATTTTGCAAAACATATAACAGTAGCTGCCCCACAGAGCTGTGAGAATTAGAGATGAAGTATGTTGAATGCCAGGCACCTAGTGGGTCTTCAGCAAATGGCACCCAACAGTATGGCAGCCTTCTGCAAAGACCCTGGGCATGGAGGCACATGGAGAGGACCTATAACCTACTCACTTGTCTGCAGCTTGAGCAGGCTGAATTCCTGGGGATATTTATCCTCTTGGACTCCAGGCAGTGAAGTTTCAGAGGAGTGATCAGAATGTGAGGAGGAGGATTTCAGATCCAACTCCGCAGCAGGGCTGGAAAGGAAGCAGAAGAATGAAAATGTTGATGTGCTTAAATTGGAAGTTACAACCTGATCTTACATCTCTTACACTAGAATTGCCCTCACATATGAAAACTAGGACTACTCTTCAATAAAAGCCCATGAGCATATAATTTATTGATTCATAATTTGAGGGAACTGAAATATATTCAAAATATGTATGCCTAAAGGCAGTTTGGTGTCCAAAAGTTAAATATAGAATTATCATATAACCCAGCAATTCCACTCCTGGCATACACCTAAACGTTAGGCTGAATAAAAGAAGCCAGACACCAAAGACCATATATTGGTGATTCCATTTATATGAAATATCCAGAACAGGTAAATCCATAGAGATAAAATTAATGGTTATCCAGGGCTGGAGGGATAAGGGACATGAGGGCAACAGGTTTCTTTAAGGAGGCAATAAAAATGTCCTAAAATTGATTGTGATAATGGTTGCATTATTAAACTGAATTACATGGTATACGAATTATGCTTCAGCTAAAACTGCTACCAAAAAAATGCATGTCCAATACAATCATTAAATGGAAATAAAAAATCAATCAGCATAAAGAAAAGAGAAAGAAATAATCAAAAATAAGACTTGACTGAAATGGCTATAATAACAGAGCACTATGTTTAGTACAGAACTTCCTGGCAGTTAAAAATTCCTGTAATGAGCTGTTGTGGGCATCAACAGAAAAAGCCATCACTTCTGGTCTTAGTGGCCTAGCATTTGATAGATGGCCTTGGACAATACTTTCAGGTAGAGTTATCTGTTATCAAGTCATAGGATCTTTTTTCAAAATATTATGCCACCTTGATATTGGAATCATTTCAAACCAACTTCATGTTGATCATTTTGTTTGCTCCTAACAAAAAATCCTGTTATTATAGGTGGGGCCAGTAGAATCATTTCCATTTGCAAAGGAAATGACCCCTCAAAGAAACTAACAACCCACACCCTAGAGAGGGGCCGAGCTGGATCTGCAGGCTAACTCTAGACTATGATGCCTAAAAATCATAAAGAACCCTGGGTCCATAACTCACAGTCTTGCATAGCCCAACTTCAGTTTTAAGTAAACATACCCATACTAATGTCTTTGAACTTCCATAGTGTGCAGATAAAGCAAAAAAGCCAACAACTCAGAGTCCACCCTCCTAGTTCCAAATGTATAACTTTGACACTGGGTGATATATGTCTCTCCTAAATACTTTTATATATTTGTGTTTGCTGAATTAACTGCATAGAAAACATTGCCAAGATAAAGGAAATGTTCCAAAAGAACTTGAGGACTATCCACCTACTTTCACTCAACAAACACATATCTGAGTACATTTTATGGAAAGTATTGGTCTAGATACTGGGGATCCAAAGAGTCCCTCCTCTCAGGAGCTTAGGGTCAAGGGGAAGACGACACGGACAGATAAACAGGTGACTGTGAAAGAGTGGGTAAAGTTAGAAAAAGCAAGTTTTGCAAAAAAGTAGTATAATATGATCTTAATTGTGAAAAATAATTGTATATTTCCATGCATAAGAAATAGATTTTTCTTTCATGCATATAAAAAAATTAACACCAATTCTCTAAGAGATGAGATTACCATGGTGGTTGTTTTTTATACTGTTTTTTATATTTTCAAAATTCCTATAATGAACTTAAATAACTTTATTTTTTAATTTAATTATGTATTTATGGCTGTGCTGGGTATTCACTGCTACACAGCCTTTTCTCTAGCTGTGGCTTCTTCATTGAGGTGACTTCTCTTGTTGCACAGCACAGGCTTAAGGGCTCAGTACTTGCAGTTCCCAGGCTCTAGAGCACGTGGACTCAGTAGTTGTAATGTAAGGGTTTAGTCGCTCCTGGTATGGAGGATCTTCCTGGACCAGGGATTGAACTCATGTCCCTTGCGTTGATAGGAGGATTCTTCACCACTGAGCCACCATGGAAACCACTAAATTACTTTCATTACAACAGAAACTGTTGGAAAAAGCTTTTTAAGACTTTTTATCATAAGAAATCAAACAGAGCAAAGCATATAAAACAGTGCAGTTTTACAAATACTTCTAAAGCCGACATCCAAGAAAAATAATGCACGGCCAGCCCTTTCCTCTCACTCCCTGGAAACCATCTGTGTCCCTTTCCCAGAGAGGTAACCACAATCCTGACTCTGACTGTTATGGTAACCATTTCTTTGCTGTTCTTTAAGAGTGTACCACCAGGACTTCCTTGGCGGTCCAGGGATTAAGAACCTGCCTTCCAATGCAGGGAACACAGGTTTGATTCCTGGTCAGGAAACTAAGATCCCACATGCCCTGGGGCAACTAAGCACACACGCCACAAGGAACATCCATGTGCCACAACTAAGACACAATGCAGCCAAAAGCAAAAATGACATAAACAAATATTTTGTAAAAGATTTGCCACCTGTGTGTGTATATTTGCACTCCCAAAAATACATAGTTTAATTTCACCTTCATAATAGCGAGCCCTTGCACAGCCTGTGTTTCATGCCAAGGAGTCTTCTAATCACTTTATATGAATTACCGCATTTCATCCTCACAACAATCTCCTGAAGTATTACCACCACCTCTCCCCATTTTGCAGATAAGAAAGCTGAGGCCCAGGGAGGTGAAGTAATTTGCCCAAATTCACACAGATACCAAGTGACAGAATGAGATCTGAACTCAGTCTGGCTCCAGAACCCATGCTCTTGTAAACATGTCACACTCCCTGTCAGACTGTTGGTCCCCGGGTTAGAACTGACCCCAATGTCTATGGCTCTTCCCTGGACCCTTACTTACTCTAGGTGCACAAAGCCTCTGCCAGGGCTGAGAGGCCCACTGACACGTAGACCTGTTTCAGCAGACGAGGGGCTGACCCTTCTACCAGGTGATGTTACGTTGGCAAAGCATCCCTTAGATTCCACAAGATCATTGCGCTTGGTACCTGTAACACATAGATATCACCACTGGATTACATTCATGAAACTACCTCCCACTTGATCTTGTTCCCCAGATGGTAAATAATTTCTTTTTTAAAAAGCTATAAGAAAATTCTCCGAAATAAGAGTCAGACTTCTCTGACACTGGAGTTCATTTTTAGAATGACTGCTGTTCCACCTACCATTTCATGATTCACATGTGTGCGGTATCTACTGGGCACCTCTGCAAATTCCCACCATCCATCAGTGGGACTGCCTTAGCCAGGTTTTATTCATTTCCTGTCAACTCCCTCTCAAATTCATCTAGCAAGTGAATCATATCCTTCCCACACTTGTCAAGACCCAACTCTATTACCAAGCACTTTACTCTTAGGAGGACTTTGCCTGTGACTCTACAAAGTTTAAAGTTTAAATTCTATAAAATCTGTCCTCTCACAATACCCTCATCCTGGGGTTTCTCAGGATAAGAACTATTGCATCAGCGTTACCTGAGAGGCCTGTTAAAAATACAGATTCCCAGGATAAAGATGTGATACATATATACAATGGAGTATTACTCAAGCCATTAGAAAAAATGAAATAACATCATTTGCAGCAACATGGATGGGCCTGGAATTGTCATATGAGTGAAGTCAGACATCCCTTACAAAAATGTGGAATCTAAAAAAAGAATGATACAAATGAACTTATTTACAAAACAGAAACAGACTTACATACTTAGAGAACAAATTTATGGTTGCTAGCTGGAAAATCCCATGGATGGAGGAGCCTGGTAGGCTGCAGTCCATGGGGTCACTAAGAGTCAGACATGACTGAGCGACTTCACTTTCACTTTTCACTTTTATGCATTGGAGAAGGAAATGGCAACCCACTCTAGTGTTCCTGCCTGGAGAATCCCAGGACCGGGGGAGCCTGGTGGGCTGCTGTCTATGAGGTCTTACAGAGTCAGACACTACTGAAGAGACGCAGCAGCAGCAGCAGCGGGGCAAAATGGGGGACGGGATCATTAGGGAGTATGGGATGCACACACTGCTATATTTAAAATGGATAACCAACAAGGACCTACTGTATAGCACAGGGAACACTGCTCAATGATATGTGGCAGCCTGGGATGGGAGGTGGGTTTAGAATAGATACATATATTTGCATGGCTTAGTCCCTTTGCTGTCCACCTGGAACTATCACATTATTAATTGGCTATACTGCAATATAAAATTTAAAGTTTTTTTTTTAAAGAAAAAAATACAGCTTACCAGAATAAATGGGAAAAGGGGGGTGCTAAAACAGATAACCAACAAGGACCTACTGTAAAGTACAGGGAACTCTGCTCAATACTCTGTAATAACCGAAATGGGAAAAGAATTTTAAAAAGAGTTAATACATGTCTGTGTACAACTGAATCACTTTGCTGTACATCTGAAACTAATACAACATTGTTCATCAACTACACTCCAATTTAAAATTTTTTAAAAAAGTTAAATGGGGGTGGTGGAAGAAAAAACAACATAAAACATTAAAAAATAAGAAATAATTCAAAAATACAGATTCCCAAATCTCATTACAGACCCATCAAACTGGAATCTTGGTCAGTGAAGCCTGGGAATCCACATTTTGAAGAAGCCTCACTCCCTCAGTAGTTCTAAGGCTCATGTTTGGCAGTGAAATTCCTCCTCTTCAAGCCCAGGTCCATCAATGCACTCATTCTATCCTGCCCCTCTTCCTGATTCTCCACATGTGTCCAGTGATGAGAATCACCTTGGGACACTTGTTCAACATGCAGATTCCAGGGTTCCAAGCCAACTTATGGCAGGGGCGAGGCGGCAACCCAGAAGTCTGTATGTTTAAGAAGCACCTCGGGTGATTCTCAGAGCCAGCCAAGTGTGGGAAGAGCTGTGTTTGGCACAAGGCCCTGAGCCATGCCTTGGAGGAGGGCATGGCAGCCCATTCCAGTATTCTTGCCTGGAGAATCCCAGCGAACAGAGGAGCCTGGCGGGCTGCAGTCCACTGGGTCGCAAGGAGTCGGACGTGAGTGAGCAACTAAGCACAGCATGGCATGCAGCCTAGGGCAGCCCTCCATGCACGAGGGCCAACTGGTTGCTTGAGGAGTGAGTAATTGGGATGGAGTGGAACCCAGTGAAGGGCAGAGCTGTGAAGAAAGAGCACAGGTCTCCAGCAGCCCCAGATATGGCGCCTAAGTGTGGTATCAAGAACATAATACAGACCACACTCTCTGACCACACGCAAAAGACAGCCAAAAAACACCTATAAGCTTGGAAACTCAAACCACATCTCCAAACATTTCACATAATAGAAGAAAGCATAATGTGACTCATGAGGTACTTAATGATCAATGACGTAAATACAATATATCAAAACTTGTGGATTCAACTAAAGCAGTAATTAGAACCTAGAGCCTTAAATGCATACACTGTATTTTACTGAATGCAAGACACCGTCAGTTGTAAAAACATTATTTTATGGACCACAAAGAACAGAGGCTGCCAATTAAATTATGACACATGCTTTATCATTTTGGACTTTTATATTTATTGAAGAATCCTTTTAGACTTACTTAGATATAGATTTTAATCCTGCGCATATTTAAAGAAGGAAAATAAAAGCAAAATTAAATGGCTAAAGGCACTTGTGGGGCTTTCCAGGTGGTGCTAGTGGTAAAGAATTGCCTGTCAATGCAGGATATGCAAGAGACTTGGGTTTGATCCCTAGGTCAGGAAGATCCCCTGGAGTAGGAAGTGGCAACCCACTCCATATCCTTACCTGGAAAAATCCATGGACAGAGGAAAGGAGTCGGACAAGACTGAGCGACTGAGCACAAGGCATTCTTAAACCTTATGCACATTCAAAAGTCTGATTATTGAATCACTTTTCACCTCAATCCCTGATGTCCATATTTTCCACCAAAATTTTTCGCAATGCAACAAGAATATAGGTGATGGAGCATTTCTTAAGTGCCTCTGGAATTTTCTTCCAAACCACAGACACACCTCTGCATTATTCAGTGCTCATCCAGCAAAGTTTATATCAACTACTTCACAGGGGCTACTGGGCCCATGGCACTGGTAAGACCCATCCAACTTCAGAGACACAAACTGTGAAAAATGTCCATCTTACAAGTGACAGGCTATAGTGTCAGAAAACAAAGATTCTAAAACGAATGACCTAAACTTTCAATTCAAGATACAAGGGGAAAAAGACAAATGCCTCAAAATGATAAGGAAAGAAATCATAAAATAAAAGCAGAAACGAATGAAATAAAGATGATTATCAGAATTAGCGGTTCATGGAAAAAATTTAAAATGTAGCTAAAGTTCAAGAAAAAATTTTAATATAAGTAAACAGTATAAGAAATGAAAAAGAAACCACAATTACAAATAAAACAGAAATAATCTTATCCATAAAGAAATTGAGTACCAGAAATATCAAATAACTTGTACAAGGTTACAGAGCAATGGAGTATAACTCTTAAAATGTAGTTTAGAGTCTTCCCTGGCAGTCCAGTAGTTAAGACTCTGAGCTTCCATTGCAAGGGGCATGGGTTTGATCCTTGGCTGGGGAACCAAGATCCCCACATACTACACAGTGCAGCCAAAAAAAAAAAAAAATGTAATTTAATGTTACAATAATCATGATGGAACTGAAACAAACCTGGACAGATAAATCAACAGAACAAAACAGCAAATGTAGCTAGAATAAAATTTTCTGTGATAATAGTGGCATTTTATCTCAGTGAAGAAAGAATGGATCATTCAAAAAAAATTTCTGGAACAGCTAATTAACCATTTGGAATGAAAATAAAATTAAACCTCCCTTATCCCCAAATAAATTTCAAGTGAATTACAAATTTGAATGCAAAAATTTAAAGATGTATCTGAAAAAATAACAAGTAAATGTTTAAATAATGTTAGAGTGGGGAAGTTATTTCTAAGAAAGGTATAAAATACAAGCAAAAGAAAAGATGCGTAGATTTGAAAACATACACATTTGAAACTTTCATAGCAAACTATAAATAGATTCATAACATACAGGATAAAAAAAGAGCTAATAATCATGATAAAACATGAGTTTTTAAAAATTTATAAGATGAAAATCTTATACCCAAAGAAAAAAAAAATGAGCAAAAGACATAATTAGGTAATTCACTAAACACGCATATATAGACAATATATGTTTGGGGAAAAAAATTCATCCTTATATTAGTAAAAGAGCTGAACTTAAAATAAGATATTATTATTTCTATCCGTTTACAAATACCTAAGGCTGGCACAGCTTGGAGGAATGACATTCTTGTACACTGTTGCTGAAAAAACTTCCATCTTACTGAAGAGTAATTTGGCCGTTGATGTCCTCCAAAACTTATGAGAATTGCTCTTTCATTCCAAGGTTCTACTTTCAGTAATATACGAAAAAGGTATGAAATGTATATATAAAGATGCAGAAAGGACCCACATATGTAAAGGAAAAAATAAGATTAAGAGCAGAGATGTCTTCTGGGTTGAGACTCTTGTCAGTTCTGAGTTACTTATCATAGCATTTACTTATGAGAATACTTGCCCATAGGTTTTAACAGAGACTGCCTTTTCTAAATAATTCACATTCTATATTGTATTCGGCCACTAGGGGGACTGGCGAATTCACCAAAGCAAGGGTTGTTTGCTAAGGATGGTATTAGAGAGGGCCCCCTCACAAGTTTTGGGGTTTCTTTTTTTTGAGAGGTAAAATGTAAATATATTATGCAACCCTAAGCAGCGAGCCAGTGAAATCACATCTACAAATTTAGCCTATTTCCCTGTTTACTTAAGAAGTTTTGTGATGGCAACATTCTAGAAAGCGGCGTGCAGCTGCCCTAACAGCAGACTCTGCAGACGGACCAGCAAGGGCTGGAAGAGGGGTCTGCCTGCTCAACTGGCACTTTCTCCAAACCTGGCTGACTTCCGGAAATTCCTAGAAGAAACTCAGCTTCAAACATCATCTGGAGACACTTAAGCCTGACCCCAGGCTGCCTCTCCACATCTCCTCAGGTGGGAGAAGTGAAGTGAAGTCACTCAGTCGTGTCCGACTCTTTGCGATCCCATGGACTGTAGCCTATCAGGCTCCTCCGTCTATGGGATTTTCCAGGCAAGAGTGCTGGAGTGGATTGCCATTGCCTTCTCCAGGGGATCTTCCTGACCCAGGAATCGGGTCTCCCTGATTGCAGGCAGACGCTTTACCATCTAAGCCACCAGGGGGGAGAAGAGCGCTGGAAATGCAAGACCGAACCCTCAAGTCCGAACCCTCCCATCCTGATATTGATGCCTCCGCTGTGTAGAGTAACATCAAGTTACTTTCAGCAAGTCAGTGACCTGTTGTGCCCAGCTCACAATGCCTGCCCCACCTCTCTATCTAGCACTGTAGCCTGAGGCGAGACACGGTAAGTTAAGGAACATTCTTCTTGAAAGGGTCACCATTTATCATGCTCCTTGTTACCAAATGCAAAAGATACCCAGTGAGTCATGAACTTGAAAATCCTAAGTCAAACACTTCAAGACAAAAAAAAAAAAAAAAAGATGGTCCAACCTAAGAGAAAGTTCTGATGACTAGAAAGGAATCGAGGGGGAAAAAAGTCTGTTTCAGAAGAAAGTCTGTTTCTTTGGTACCATCTGTGAAATTCACAATAATTATTTCCATTTCCGTTAGGCAGGAATAACACCTTACATAACCAAGGCACTTTCACACGCTTGTCATCCCAGCTGAGTTACACAATAGCACTGTCTGGCGGGGAGAAAATAACACAGCAAGCCAAGTTAGCTTCTTGTGGATACTCTTTAACCAAACACTTGGTTTCCAGTCCCTGTTTATCTGCTCAACAAACAAATGAAAGATCTAGGACAGTGGTTTTTAACCCTTTTTTGAATCACAGACTCCCCCCAAGAAATAAAGAAAGTCCTGGGTTCTCTCTGCTGGAAAAATGCATACACATCCAGAGTTGTGCACTTGACCTATGCTGGTTCATGGATCCATGCTCCTTTCCTTACTGAAACCTGTGGACTCCATGTGAAGCTGAGCTCAGATGTGGTCTCCTGAGTGGATACCACTCTCCAGCAGAAAAGGAAGCCATGTGGTGTGGCAATCTCAGGGGCTACTGTTCTTCCAGGAGCCCTAACCTAGAAACCTGAAACCCTTTTACCCACCCTTAAAATAGCAGCATCCTTCTTTAGGCCTGGTCAATCTGAAAACTGTGGAACATTCTGGAGCTTAAAGCTAGAATCCCAGAACCTTTTTCTCCTTGCTGAACTAGCCACATTGGGCAATTAGTGGCTCTAATTTCTATTGCTCCACTGGCCCCTGCTTGTAAGAAAAGGTGAAAGTCTGAGTCACTCAGTGGTGTCTGACTCTTTGCGACCCCATGGATTGTAGCACGCCAAGCTCCTCTGTCCATGGGATTCTCCAGGCAAGAATACTGGTGTGTGTTGTCATGCTCCTCTCCAGGAGATCTTCCCGACCTAGGGATTGAATCCCAGTCATTGAGGGTAAATTCTTTACTGTCAAAGCCACCAGGGGAGCCCCAGTTGTAGGCAGGTAGTAAATCATACTGCCACCCTCTCCCTGCACTTGTAAATGGAGAGATCACAGACCCGGAATACAGAAGACCAAAGACCCAGCTCTAACGGGCAGAGATGGAATGTACTACAATCTCTTTTTGAAGGCTACCCACTTACATGTACTCACTTGGGGGTTTTCTGAGAGACTCTGGTTGTTCTACTCCACAAGCACTGTTCTCTAAAGACAAATATACCCCTAAACATTCTCTTCAGCCATAAAAATCAATCACAGAGCTCCCATCCACTGTTTAAGCTAAACCTTTCATCAAAGTGTTCCTAATTTCTACCTGAGCTGTCCCATCCAATGAACAGTGCCACAAATCTGATATATGAGCAAAGAGAAAAAAGAAGTGGGGGCCTGGGTTTGGAGACCGGAAGACTCATGTCAAATCCCAGCTTTATCATTTATTGACTGAGGCACTGGGCAGGTCAAACCTATGTCCTCCTTCATTCTTTGTAATATACTTCTCCGTGAGATATATTAGGAGATCCAGGGAGGTTATTTATGAGAACGCCTGCTTGGATGCTGCTCTCTGCCTTAGCAGACCTTGGGTTAATACAGACAGTATCAGTACAAATAGTCCCTATTACAGGGTCCCAAACTAGCCTTCTTTTAAACGTCAAAAGATGCCTTCTGGCTCAGTGTACTTGGCTGGGGCAACCAAATCCCAGTCAGCCCTCCTGATTTTTTAAACTCAACTGTATCTCTTCTCTCCAGTGGTGATGTCAGAGTCTCCTTTCTCTTGAACCTTATTCAGGTCTCTGCTGTAGAGGAGGCGGAGACGAGAGCCCCGAGGACAGCTTCCAGCGTCCATGGACTCAGCTGTGCAGATGTTGATTTAAATATTAAAAAGCGAGCCGGAGACAAAGAAAAGACCTTTGTTTAAAAAAAAAAAAAAAAAGCATCAATCAAAGGAAACAAAACTTCAGGGGCCACCGAAAGTCTACAGGGCAGGGCTGGCCTCTTGATCAAAGCTTCCCTCGCTTTCTCTGATCGGGCGTTTCCAGGTTCGGATGCCCGCCGAGCTCCCTGGGCCCTCGCCCGCCCACCGAGATGCTCCTTCCCTCCCTCCGCTGGGTGGTCCACCCCTTCCCCCAGAGGAGGCCTGGCTCTAACGCTCCGAGGCCTCCAAGGATGATACGGCCGACATCAACGCACCAACCCCAACCGGCAGCCGAACTGCCGAACTGCAGGCCGCGGATCCGACAGCCAAGGGCAAGAGGGACGCCGCGGCCACCTGCTTCACCCGCGGAGGCGCGTTCCGGGGTTGCCAGGACACCAGCCCAGCAACGCGCGCCGCCGCCTCCCGCCAGGCGGTGCTTCCCGGTCTTCTTGGCTTCCCCGGCTCTCTGGCACGTGATGGAGTCTTTTAAAGGAGCAAAACCAGAGTCCCTAGCCCTGGCGGGGCGTGGTGGGCAAGGACCAATGGAAAAGTGGCTTTGTGTTTCTGAATTTTTTTTTTCTTTCTCTTTGAGAACTGTGGGTACTTCCCTGGTGGTCGAATGGCTGACTCACTCTTGCGCTCCCAATGCAGGGAGCCTGGGTTCCATCCCTGATCAGGGAACTATCCTGTGAGAGGCAACTAAAACCCGGTGCAGCCAAGTAAACAAATACTTTTTTTTAAATTGTGGTTCTTCTCCGGGCAATTTTCATTATCAGGACTGTAGCCTCTGGTGGCAGTGAATGATGAGCCCTCCAAAAAAGCTTGCAGATGCGGTCTTATAACTGGCATTGATTGGACAAGATCACCTAACACTTCAGAGCCTCTTTTCTGGGCCAGGCGCCCTGGTGGATGTTATCTTCCTTAAGCAGCCAGCTGCATTTTTCAAAATAGAAAGCTGAGTTTGAGCAAGGGCTTGCTCAAGGTCACCCAGAAAACTGAGATTCATTTCCAAGTTTTCTCACTCCAAATCTACCACTCTGTCCATCATACCAACTTCAATTATCTTACTTAATTCTTATTAGCAACTAATCAATCTTGCAGGCAAACCTTCTCTCCGACTCTGGTTTATGTCCCTCAGTTCAAATTCTGATGCAATTTTTGCCTTGGTGAAGTGTAAAAAAATTAGACTGTGTTTTTATTTTAATAAAATTTTTACTGATTATAAAAGAAAAAAGTGGTCATTCTAGAAACCTTGAAAAAAAATTTAAAAGTATTGTTGCCCAGCTAACATTAAGATGCTGCGATGCCAGGAAGGCAGAGATTTTCGTGTTTTGTTCACTGCTATACACCAAGCACTTAGCACAGTGCCTAGCACATACAGGCACTCAATAATCAGTTTAACAAATAAATGGGTGGGTGGATTATGGATGTCAATGGCCCGAGCTGAGCTACTCCCTCTTCTGTTTCCATCCTTCTGGAAAGAGACCAGGTCTCTAACCTGCACCATCAAGTTTCAAGACATCAGGACAGACAGCAGAGCCAAAACTCATCCTAGATGAGCCCTGTGTACTTCGACTCCTAAACCTTCCCTTTCTCTGCAGCTTTAAAGCCTCCTGGGCCACTTTGCGTTCATCCCTGGGCAAGTTTTAGATGCCTCCCACCCTGGGCTGAGGTCTGGCAGGGCTTGGGAGTCATCCTAAGGAGTTTTGGGGGGCAGCAGAGCTCCAGAAGCTGCCTGGCTGCCAAGATTCAGCAGTAGAGGTGAGGGTTTGGACGCTCGGTGTATCAAGAAGCCCAAGGCCCCCTGAAGCTCCCAGAAAAGTCTGTATGTATAGCCCAGAGGGCGAGGGCCATCCAGCAAAATGGGCTTATCTGGGGGCTCTCATCAGCATCCTCTCTCTTGGCTACCTCCCCCCAGACCAAGCCTGGCCCAGAGGTCACCGCAGAATCCACATTGAAACGGAGGGTTGATGTAGAAAGCGGGCAGATCTTGGGCCCTGAAATCAACCTTCTCGAGGGCTGTAGGGCCCTCCTTGCAGCTCTGCAGTCTGGGATCCTGCCATGCCATGAGCTGGATCTGAATGAGCTGGGGGAGGGAGGAGGGGTCCCAAATGAGTGGGATCGCAGGGCCATCACTAGCACATATAGGGTCTAGTGCCTAAATAAGGTTTTTTTTAATTAATGTTTTTGTGGGTCATAAGTTGTTGTATATCAACATTTTCATGATCCGACCTAACCATAAAAGGCAAATGCTTCTGGGAGGTTACATGGCGAGGTGGAAGGAAGGTGAGCTAGACCTTAGTCCCACCAGCCCCTCTGCCCCATGGAACCTCACTTTACAGTCACTCACTGGGGGCTCGGCTCTGAGAAGGGACAGCAGAGCGAGGCAGTTGGTAGGAAGAGGTAAACCAGGCAGGTGTTGCAGACACTGGTTAGGGAGGGCCAGTTCTGGTTTTTGCGTGGCCTGCTCTGAATCCAGACCCTTTAGAACAAATAGTGAGGCAATGATAAGAACTAGGTGGGTGCAAGCTAAGTCGCTTCAGTCATGTCTGACTCTTTGCAACCCTATGGACTGTGGCCCACCGCAACTCCTCTGTCCATGGGATTTTCCAGGCAAGAATACTGGAGTGGGTTGCCATGCCCTCTTCCAGGGCATCTTCTGACCCAGGCTTGAAGCCTCATCTCTTACATCTCCTGCATTGGCAGGCGGGTTCTTTACCACTAGTGCCACCTGGGCAGCCCAAGAACTAGGTGCCTAGGGAATTACAGGAAGACAGACAGCAGAGAGGGAATCAAATAAACTCTACCCCTGTTCCTCTGGGGCCTTTAGCAGAACACAGGGAAGAAGCCTGACTCTAGAAGGAGGACATTGTGTGATAGTCAAGTGGTCAGGGACATGGTAAAATGCTTCTTGTGTCTGGTAAACCTCAAGAGTTTCCATCTAAATCGGGGCGTGGTGGGGTGGTCCTTAAACATTAACTCTCCCCTCAGCTGCATGGCAAACAGTGCATATATGGGAACCTCTTTTCTCCAATGTCAAGAAAGTTCAGTTCATTCGTTCAGTTGCTCAGTTGTGTCCGACTCTCTGCGACCCCATGAATCGCAGCACACCAGGCCTCCCTGTCCATCACCATCTCCCGGAGTTCACCCAGACTCACGTCCATCAAGTCCGTGATGCCATCCAGCCATCTCATCCTGGGTCGTCCCCTTCTCTTCCCGCCCCCAATCTCTCCCAGCATCAGAGTCTTTTCCAATGAGTCAACTCTTTGCATCGGGTGGCCAAAGTACTGGAGCTTCAGATTTAGCATCATTCCTTCCAAAGAAATCCCAGGGTTGATCTCCTTCAGAATGGACTTGTTGGATCTCCTTGCAGTCCAAGGGACCTTCAAGAGTCTTCTTCAACACCACAGTTCAAACGCATCAATTCTTTGGTGCTCAGCCTTCATCACAGTCCAACTCTCACATCCATATATGACCATAGGAAAAAGTCACCACAAACCACTTGACATGCATGTCCCATAAACACACACCAGAGGGCAGTGTAAACCAGGACATGAAAAAACATCACAGAGCCTCCTACAAAAAGGGCGCTGGGGAAATGGGTGTGGGGTGGATTACTGATGCACCGTTGTCTTTGAAAACTTTCAGTGGTAGACAGAGGGGGCCTGGCAAAGGTGGCTGGAAGGGAGCGTTTGTACCTCAGAACCTGCTACCACCAGCAGCTCCCAAACCCTCAAGGACTTCCCATCAGGTCAGGTCAGGAAATACCTTCCAAGCACCTCCCATGTGCAAGGCACTGTGCTAGGGGCAGGGATTTGAAAGTGAGTAAAACCCAGTCCCTTCTCCAACTGAGCACCTATGATGTGCCCATCTCTTTACGGTCATTATCCCATTTAATGCTCACAATGGCAAAGTGCTTAAGAATTATCCCCATTTTACAGATGATGAAAAACAGACTCAGGGGGGTAAAATACTAGTCCCACTGCGCGCATGCTAAGTCACTGCAATTGTGTCAGACTCTGCAACCCTATGGACTGTGGCCTGTCAGGCTCCTCTGTCCATGGGACTTTCCAGGCAAGAATATTAACGTGGGTTGCCATGACCTCCTCCAGGGGATCTTCCTGATCCAGGGATCGAATCCATGTCTCAAGTCTCCTACATTGGCAGACAGGTTCCTTATCACTAGCGCCAGCTGGGAAGCCCACTAAAGTGAAAGTGAAGACGCTCAGTCGTGTCTGACTCTTTGCAACCCCATGGACTCTAGCCTACCAGGCTCCTCCCTCCATGGGATTCTCCAGGCAAGAGTACTGGAGTGGGGTACCATTTCCTAATTGGAGTTTAAGCCGGGTCTGTCTAGATTCAGAGCTGGGGCCCTCACTACTGTGAACCTTCTTTTTTAAAAAAATGTATTTATGTATTTATTTGGCTGCTCCAGTTCTTAGTTGCCTCATGTGGGATCTAGGATCTTTGTTGCAGTATGTGGGATCTAGTTCCCTGACCTGGGATCGAAGCCACGTCCCCTACACTGGGATCGTGAAGTCTTAGCCACGGGACCACCAGGAAGCCCCCAGGAGCCTTCTTGGTGTGTGCTCTCACAAGGTGATTGAGAGGATTAATGAATAAACACGTGTAGAGCACTTAGCACACCCTGCACATGGTAAGAAGCCAATAAGTGTGCACTTTTGTTAAGAGCACTTCCTTCTGTGACTACTTTCTCTAACTATGAAGCGCCAACTCAAATCTGAAGCAAGAGAAGCTGAACAGCATCTGGCCTGTTCTGTTAGAGAATGGCGAAGAGAGAAAAGAGTAGATGCGAGTTTCACTTTTGCAAGTTGTTGAAGAGCTTCCCTGGTGTTCCAGCGGCTAAGACTCTGAGCTCCCAATGCAAGGGGTGCGGGGTTTGATCCCTGGTCAGGAAACGATCTCACATATCAAAACTAAAGACTTCACGTGCCACAGCTAAGAGTTTGTATGCCGAAACTAAAACATCATTCCACAGTGAAGATCGAAGATCCTGAGTGTCTCAACTAGGACTTGTCACAGCCAAATATATAAATAATTTTTTTAAAAAAACGTACTCAGGAAAGTTCTGTCCTTATATTTTTATTCTTCTTTTTTGTTGTTGGTTTCATTTTTTATACAGTTTTTAAAGGCTACACTCCATTTGGAGTTCTTACATTAATACTGGCTATACTCCACCGTGTAGACAATACACCCTTGTAGCTTATCTTACACCCAACAGTTTGTACCTCCCTCTCTCTCACCACTGGTAACCACTAGTTTGTTGTCTCTATCTGCCAGTCTGCTTCTTTTTTGTTAATTCACTAGCTGGTATTTTTTAGATTCTTTTGTTGCTCCATTGATACAATGTAACCATAAGCCTAGGTAGAGCCCAAAACTGGAAGTCTAGACAGGTTAGGAATCGAACCTGTACTCCCTGGAAACCTCTCAGACATTGGCGACAATGAACAAAGACAGCAAAAAGGTGCAGTGCTCATCAGAGGCAAGGGGTGTGTGTGTGTGTGTGTGTGTGTGTGTGTGTGTGTGTGTGTGTCACACGTGCGTGCACGCACTCCTATCGCACTGCCTGTATCCCAGCACCTGAGGGAACTGCAGCTGCAGTGCGCCTTTACTTCCTGTCCACCTCATTCTTCTCCTCAGAGGGCTTTCCCTACCTGCTCTCTCCTCAGACCCCACCACCACTTCCTTCCTTACTCATATGTCAGCCACCTACTTCACTTGCCCTTTTTCTCTCTGCTTCCACATTTTGGTCTTTGTATGAGTCAGCTATTGCCATAGTACTGCTCTGTAACAAACTTCCCCCAAACTCAGTGACCTACGACAGGCATATATTCTTATCACTCGTGAGTCTAGAGGTAAGCTAACATCAGTATACTTCAGGCTCCAGATCAGATTGGCTCCAGGGTGTCCGTGAGATTCAGCTTCATTCCTCAGGTTTTGTCTCATTCTCCTGGGGCTCATAGCTCCCCAAGGAATGTTCTTCTTTTTTCATACTTATTTTTGATTTATTTATTTGGCTGTACTGGGTCATGGTTGCAGCGTGCGAGATCTTCGTTGTGGCATGCAGAATCTTCAGCTGCAGCACTCAAACTCTTAGTGGTGGCTTGTGGGATCTAGTTCCCTGATTAGGGATTGAACCCAGGTCCCCTGCATTGGGAGCTTGGAGTCCTGGCCACTGGACCACAGGGAAGTCCACACGAGACATGTTCTTCTCATATCAAATGGCCTAAGCACGAGAGGGGGGTATAAACTAGCGCACTGCCCCTTCCGCGCATATTCTCTTGGCCAAAGCAAATTATGTGGGGAAACTCAAAATCGCTAAAGTGAGGACGTGTACTCCATCCACACCCAGTGGGGGACAATAGAGAGTCCTGTGGTGCAGTGTGGATGTATAATCCAAGTACAGGGAGGGCCTGATGAACCGAGAACAATCATTTCATCCAGTGAGTTTCATGTGCATCCTCAGCCGTTCCTCCAAAACATCCATGGGGTTAGGAGGCTATTTGTCCTTGTTACCGTACAAAATATCTTCCTCTTCAGTCATCTCCAGCTCCTATAACAAACTGTAGTCCATTTTTTCTGATGCCTGCACTCCTCACTGGTTCATGAAGCGGGGCTTTGGCAAGAGTAAGGCCTTGGCTGCAGGACTTCCTGCTCCTTCACACCAAACAGCCTTGTGATGTTTATGCTTTAGAGTAAGGCATGGACATGTCCTTCCAACACACTCCAATCTTTTCAAATTCCTATTCTGCTTTTTCATTTTCCAGAAATATTCTAAATTAGATGTGCCTTTCTCCTGGATGAAACAGGCCTTGATGACTTCCAGATGTTCCTTCCTCATCTAGACAGGATTCAGATTCAGGGAAGGGGTCAGGTCAGAAAGAGACAGGACTGCATACTTAACACATTTTGATTTTAAACAGACACTCTTGGATACAAAGCCCTCAGATTCAGAAGAGTCTTTCAGAGCAGAGGAAGAAACGTTCAGAAATCATCATGATTGGAAGCAGCATCCTTCAAACAAGGCTTAGATTTATTCTAAAAGATGGTGTTTGCACCACCGCTGAGCACTTAACCGAATGCACTTCAGGGGAAGGAACCCACTTATTACTGTGACGGGCACGGGAAGTTAACTGTGAACTTGGCAGCTTCTATTACTCACGCTGGAGGTTGTGGTCTGATGCTGAGACATTAGTTGCCTAGCAGTTTCTCATGGGGATGACAGAAAATAAGAGAAAAATCCATGAGAACAGTCTTCAAGGCACCATGGCTAGCTGGGGACTGCCATCACACAGGTGGACATTAATAAACTTACACGGAATAAAAAGGGATGGGTGACACGTGGTGTCTGGTCTCGGGGCCACAGCCAGTCCACTTCATATTGAACGTCCACAGCCATACAGGAGGTCCCTGGAGTGGCCAAGTGTATAGAGACAGAAGGAAGAACGGTGGTCACGAGGGGCTGGAGGCAGGGACAGGGCGGGTACAGAGTTTCAGTTTGGGATGATGGAAAAGTTCTGGAGACACACAGGGGTGATGGTTGCACAACAGTGTAACTGAACTTAATGCCAATGAATCATATACTACACTTAAGAATGGCTAAAATAATAAATGTTATGTATATTTTACAATAAACATGTTTTTAAAGTCGGTGACCACCAGAAAAATCTACCTAGCAGTTCACTTAAGTGGACTTATCTATCCCTATGTTGTATTTCAATGACTTAATTTTTTTTTCTAATTGTCAACACAATTTGTAAAGGTTAACTTACAGTTACTACAAAATACTGGCTATATTCTCCATGTTGCACAATGCATCCTTGAGCCTATCTTATACCCCTTTGTACCTTCCACTCCCCACCCCTGTATTGCCCCTCTTCTACCTCCTTACTGGTAACCACCAGTTTAGAGTCTATATCTTCAAAGGCTGCACTACACAGCTTGTGGGATCTTGATTCCCCAACCAGGAACTGAACCCAGGCCACAGCAATGGAAGTGTCAACTCCTAACCACTGGACTGCAAAGGAATTCCCTTCAATGACCTCTTTAAACAACAAAGAAATAAGTACAAAAATGAGAGACAGAAATAAGTGCTGTGTGAACTTACAGTTGCCTGTATGCGCTGCTATATTTAAAACAGATAACCAACAAGGACCTACTGTATAGCACAGGGAACTCTTCTCAGTGGCAGCCTGGATGGGAGGGTGATTCGGGGGAGAACAGATCCATGTATATGTAGGGCTGAGTCCCTTCGATGTCCACCTGAAACCATGGCAACATTGGTAACTGGCTATAGTATTGTTAGTCTCTCAGTCATGTCTGTGCGACCCCATGGAGTGCAGCCTACCAGGCTCCTCTGTCCATGGTATTTTCCAGGCAAGAATACTGAGTGGGTAGCCATTCCCTTCTCCAGGGGATCTTCCTGTCCCAGGGATCAAACTAGGGTCTCCTCCAATGCAAGCAGATTTTTTACCACCTGAGCCACCAGAGACGCCCCATACAAAATAAGAAGTTTTTTTTTTTTTTTTTAAAAAAAAAGAAGTGCTGCGAAGACAATCAAATCAAGTAAAACAACAGAGCACGAAGGAGGGAGAGGCAGAAGACACGGTGCTTGCTAGGCTATGCTATGGATTTCATTCTCTGTTAACATCGGGAAGCATTTTATACCTTTAATTTAGGGAGAGATTAGGTTAAAATTCAGGTACTTAGTACAGCATGACAAATAGTTACTACTCAGCATATTTATGTATTATTTGAAAGAGGACACTGTTAACTCATCCAGGATAAATCATAGCCTTCTCATTTATAATTGAAATTCAAAATTTTAGCAGAATTCAAGAAATTTTTGTTTCGGTATTCTATTTATTCCATAATTAGTGTTTTTTTTTAATCTGATCACAAAGTTTTGCATAAAAAACAAATACAATCAGTCTTTGTTAAAAATCAAATAAAATACTGATATGTATATATATTGGGCTTCCCTGGTGGCTCAGACAGTAAAGAATCTGGCTGCAATGCGGGAGACCTGGGTTCAATCCCTGGGTTCGGAAAATCCCCTGGAGGAGGGCATGGCAACCCACTTCAGTATTCTTGCCTGGAGAATCCCATGAACAGAGGAGCTTGGTGGGCTATAGTACATGGGGTCACAAAGAGTCGGACAGGACTGAGAGACTAAGCATAGCACAGCACATGTATATATATGTGTGTGTGTATACATATGTATATATACATTTATACATGTCTATGTATGTGTATGCACGTGTGTGAAAGAAAACAATTTTCCTTAACAAAATTAAGGGCAATGTTTTTAACTCTATAAGCATAAACTGCTGGATTTTGGCTTTGACTAAAATCAGCTAAAATTAAAGCCAGGTCTTAACTCTGGGGACTGAAGAGGTAAGGAAAATGTTTGGAGTGAGACTCCAAGGAAGCCAGCCTCAAATCACCATTCGGGGAAAGAGTTCTCGTGACCTCCCTGCTTCACCTTTCCTTGCTTCTCCTCTGTGTTCTACTAGTCACCCCAACTACCATAATCTGGACTCTTTCCCGGAGTTCTACTCCCTGGGGAAAAGAAAGCATCAACTGTCTGTCAAGCATCAATATTTCTGCAAGCCTGCTCCAAAGTCTTTAATTACTGACTCTCTCTGTCTGCCAAGTGCCATCTAATACCTCCAATTTATCATCCTCACAGTCCCCTGCTAGGGTAAGGGTAACATCACCATCCACAGAACTGACAGCCAGACTTCGATAATTAGCCCATCATCCATCAGCCTGTCACTGAGGACGAGGAAGAGACAGTGAGAGAAAGAGAGGGGCGGGACGGGGCGGGAGGAGGGAGCACTGACCCTGCTCCCTGTGGGCTCTGTTTCAATTTCTCAGGCTCCTGGCTATTTCTGCTTTTACCACTATTTAAAGATGAAAGAAAAGAATTTGAGAAAGAGCAGATACTTGTATAGGTATAACTGAATCACTGTCCTGTACGCCTGAAAGTAACACAATGATGTTAATCAACTATACTCCCATATAAAATTTTTAGTAAAAAATAAAAAGTAGGACGTCCCTGGTGGCTCAGTGGTGAAAAATCTGCCTGCCAATGCAGGAGACACAGGTTCGATCCCTGGTCTGGGAAGATCCCACGTTCTGCAGAATGACTAAGTCTGGGTGCTGCAACTATTGAGCCTGTGCCCTAGAGCCTGGGAGCTGCAACTACTGAGCCCAGCTGCTGCAACTACTAAAGCCCACATGCATTAGAGCCCGTGCTCTACAACAAGAGAGGCCATTGCATTAAGAAGCCCATGGATCGCAACGCGAGTGTGGCCCCCATTCACTGAAACTAGAGAAAAGCCCTCGCAGCAATGAAGACCCAGCACAGCCAAAAATAAACAGACGTTGCTGTTCAGTAGCTAAGTCATCTCTGACTCTGCGATCCCATGGAATGCAGCACATCAGGCCTCCCTGTCCCTCACTGTCTCCCAGAGTTTGCCCAAGTTCATGTCCATTGAATCGGTGATGCCATTCCAACCATCTCATCCTCTGCCACCCTCTTCTCTTTTGCCTTCAATCTTTCCCAGCATTAACGTCTTTTCCAATGAGTTGGCTGTTTCCATCAGGTGGCCAAAGTATTAGAGCTTCAGCAATAGCATCAGTTCTTCCAATGAATATTTAGGGTTGGTTTCCTTTAGGATTGACTGGTTTGATCTCCTTGCAGTCCAAGGGATTCTCAAGAGTCTTCTCCAGCACCACAGTTCTAAAGCATCAATTTTATCAGCACTCAGCCTTCTTTATGGTCCAACTCTCACATCTCTACTTGTCTCCTGGAAAGACCACAGCTTTGACTCTATGGACCTTTGCCAGCAAAGGGATGTCTTTGCTCTTTTAGAAATAAAATTTGAAAAAATAAAGATGAAAGAAAAGGCATTCAGCTGAAACCCTCTGATTCCTGGAAAGTATATTCTAGGGAGTATTTTCTAAGCCACATCCCAATAGGGCACCATGACCACCCAAGGTTATCTGGAGTCTCTCCCGAAGATACAAGGAGCTTGGAACAAGAAGAAAAGATGAAAGGGGGAAACTCAAGGTGTCAGTTTCTTGGCTTACATCTCTCAAGGCAGAGAAGTTTCTGAACAAGCTTTTCAGGTCCAACCTCCATAAGACACAAGTACTTGTTTCTTTAAGGAAAACTTAACCCTGCCAAGAGCTGGAACAGCAGCCAGCAAACCTTCTGATTGCTCCTCCTAAGAGCCTTCCCTGATGCTCAAGTCAGGGCAGGGTGTGTGCCCATCAGCTTGATCACTTTATATCCACTTGCTCATCAGTCCCTGTTCCCGAGCCCCTGATCCCCAAGCCCAAGTGTCAGCTCCCTGAGGACAAGGGCGCCCTCAGCCTTGCCTGGCATGAAGTAGCTTTTCCATAAATATTTGTGGAACTGAACTGAATTTACATCCTCTCTTTATCACATCAACCAAGCGGAGTGTGTTCTTTTTTCTGCCAGCATTTCGAAAATTTCTGGGGATGTTTCCAAATAATTAAAGTTGCTCCCATTAGACCTCAAAACTTGTTATCGAATTATTTCTAAAATGCTCTGAATATTTCCTTGCCTTACTAACAAAATACAGCAAACATAATGTAACCTCTCCTTGATGTCCTGGGTGTATTCATCAGCTTGTGTGTTTGCTGCACTAAGAGCTTCAGCGAGAAAGCTGGTTTCTCTCCCATGCGACAAGCTCCCATGTCCAGAGCTCAGGACATGGCGCTTGCTAGGCTATGCTATGGATTTCATTCTCTCTCTATTAACATCAGGAAGCAATGTTATACCTTTATTTTAGGGAGAGATTAGATTAAAATTCAGGTACTTAGTACAGCATGACAAATAGCTACTACTCAACATTTATCTATTATTTGAAAGAGGACAGTGTTAACTTATCCAGGATAAATCAAAGCCTTCTCATTTATAATTGAAATTCAAAATTTTAGCAAAATTTAAGAGATTTTTGTTTTGGTATTTTATTTATTCCTCCAGGATGCCCTTGGTGACTCCACAGGGGCGGGGACCCGAGTTCTTTACATCCTTTCCTGCAACCGCTGGGTGATTCCCTGTCCCCTGAGACTGTATCCCAGCCCATGGGAGGAGCAGCAAAAGGGCAGAGCTTGCTGATCTGGTACATCCCACTTCTGCTCCTAGTCCAAGGGCTACATGGCCAAGCCTTGCAGTACGAGACCCAGTGGCGTGGTCCATCGAAAACCTGGGGATTCCATTTCTAAGAGAAAGGAAAATTGAATGCTAGGGATGGCGTCTGCCACAACCGTCTTGGTAAATGGAATCATGCTCCTCTATTGTGCTTTGTGGTTCCTGAAAGGACAGCTGAAATGTGCGAGAAAGACTCGTTAGTGGAGATCAGACTGCTGGAGGCGACTGGTTCCTCAGACCCTACTAGGTCCCCAGTCTGTCTCCCGATGTTATACACATGCTTCTGGTGGCCCTAATTCTTGATCTGCCAAGAGTTAGAAAACCAACCACCGCAACTGTTTAGAATTATATGTGCTACACACACACACACACACACACACACACACACACACACACACACACATCAGATGGGAGGTGAGCAGACGTGGTTAATAAGATGGGCCTTGGAGCCCAATTGCGTGGATTCAAATTCCTGATCTACCATTCCCTATGTGTGATCTTAAGCAAGTCACATAACCTCTCTCAGTTTTTTCATCTGTAAAATGGGAAAACAATAGTGACTTACTTCATTGGGCTGTTATGAGGACTAAATAAGTTTTTACACATAAAGTAGCTTACCTGGTATACAGCATATGCCCAAGAAGGGACAGCTATCATTGTTAATATGAAGTAAGTTATTGATTCCACAGGTCGAGTGGCAAAGACACTCATTTGGTTTCTTTGTTGTTGGTGGTGGTGTTTTTGCTTTTGTTTTATTTCTTTTTTGGTCATGCTGCTTGGCTTGCAGGCCCCTGAAGTGAATGCATCAAGTCCTAATAACCACAAGACCACCAGGGAATCCCCAAACCACCAGGGAATTCCCAACTCTCCTTTGAACTAAGCTTTATGAGCTTTAGGCCAGTACCTTTCACTGCTCAGAGGCTCTCATCCCTCATCCCCAGGATCTGGGCTAAAGCCCGCTGGAAGCCAGAGGGCCAGAGAAATGGAGTGTCACAGTGAACTGGAATCAGCTTGAATTTTGATATGTTTTATCTCACTCACATCCTGCATGCATTTTTAATGGCGTCTCAAAGACGAGCACAGGAAGCAGAGAGCAAAGGCAAATTGCATTAACGATAAGATTCCTGATTCTGTGTTTACTTTTTCACTCTGCAGACATCCTTACAGACAGACAGTGGCTGGCTCCATTTCGGGAAGGGATAATGGAAACCTGTGTTCTAATTTATTAAACACTTATTGCAGAAAGGGCTTCTCATCATATGCCTCTAGACCAAAGCCAGAGTGACCAACTCTGTCCCTAAAAGCCTGAACGATAAGAAGCAAGGAAGCCACAGGGCACTGAGACGCTCTGGTGAGTGAGTGGGGTCGCAGCCATGACAGGATGCCAGTCTTTTGGGATGTGTTCTTGAAGACAACATACTTCTGCATCCCCAAATCCCACATATAGGTAGGAGGTACCCAAATATGTTTGTGAAAGGGGAAAGAGAAGATGACAAACTTAACTGTCGAACGAGTCTGTGCACGCTAAGTCACTTCAGTTGTGTCTGACTCTTTGAGACCCCATGGACTGTAGCCTGCCAGGCTCCTCTCTCCATGGGATTCTCCAGGCAAGAATACTGCAGTGGGTTGCCATGCCCTCCCCCAGGGGATCTTCCCAACCCAGGGATTGAACCTGTGTCTCTTACATCTCCTGCACTGGCAGGCAGGTTCTTTACCACTACCGCCACCTGGGAAGCCCTTAGAATACACACAAAGCACAAAACAAAGCAAACAGAGGTGTTTTCTGGCAGGCTAGTGCGTAGGACTCAGTGCTTTCACTGCTGTGGCCCAGGGTTCAATCCCCGATCAGGGCAATGAGATCCTGCAAGCTGTGAGTTGGCAGCCAAAATAAAAATTTTAAATAAAAATAAAAAAGCAAAGAGAAGTAAAAGTAGTATTGAAATAAAGCACCTTGATGGCAGTCATGTGCCTGATAAGATACATGTGTATTATTAAGACACAGAGTCCCGACTCTCACAACATAGTGCTGGTCTTTGAAATTCCGATTAATCAGGGAATGTCAACGCCTTAAAATTTCCTGTTTTGATGTGTTCAAAATTCAGTCCAAGGAACTGGACTGAATTGTCTCATATTATCTTATAGCTTCTTATTTTGCATTTTAGTTATTAATTTTTCAGTAGGAAATGCACTTACACCACTTGCAAACACCATAAAAAGATAGCTCAGCTGGTAAAGAATGCACCTGCAAAGTGGGAGACCCCAGTTCAATTCCTGGGTCAGGATAGGCTACCCACTCCAGTATTCTTGGGCTTCCCTGGTGGCTCAGATGGGGAAGGAATCTGCCTGCAATGCGGGGGACCCGGGTTCAATCCATAGGTTGGGAAGATACCCCAGAGGACGGTATGGCAATCCACTGCAGTATTCTTGTCTGGAGAATCCCCATGGACAGAGGAGCCTGGCGGGCTGCAGTCCATGGGGTCGCAAAGAGTCGGACACGACTGTGCAACTAACCACACATGGCTTGCAAAACCAGAACTTTGAAAAAGTGTACAAAGAAGGGCTTTCCTGGTTGTCCAGCGGTTAAGAATCTGCCTGCTAATGCAGGGGACATGGGTTCGATTCCTGGTCCAAAAAGATTCCGCATGTCACGGGGCAACTAAGCCTGTGGACCACGACTACCAAGCCCACACTCCAGAGCCCGTGCTCCTCAATAAGAGAATCCACTGCAATGAGAAGCCTTTGTACCTCAACTAGAGCGTAGCCCCCGCTTGTTGCAACTAGAGGAAGGCTGAGTGCAGAGATGAAGACTCAGCACATGCAAAAGTGAAAAAACAAATAAATTTTAAAAGAAGACAAGGAAAGCCTCCTTCTCACTGTATCCATGACTGAAACGGGCCCCACCTCACCTGCTCCCACAAAACCGCTGTTCTTCCTTTCGTATCCCTTTCGGAGCACTACAAGCAAATACAGATGTGTGTTTCTTTCCCATCTGTGGTGCACAGCAATAGCATACCCTCACACTATTCTTTTCAATTTTGGAGATCTTCTCATAGCATTTCATACAGAATTTCTTTATTCCACGTTCTCTCAAGGAAGGAAAAAACACTACACACGAACCCCTGGCCTTGGTCAACTCTGATGGGAGAATGGATTCTTTTTCTAAAAAAATTGAAGTACAGCTGATTTACAATATTGTGCTAGTTTCAGGCGTACAGCAAAGTGATTCAGTTATACATGTATTTTTTAGATTATTTTCCACTATAGGTTATTATAAGACATTGAATACAGTTCCCGTGCTATACAGTAAATCCTTATTGTTTGTCTATTTTATGTATAATAGCTTTTTTAAGCCCATACTCCTATTAATCCCTCCCTCGCTTTCTCATTTGGTAACTATAAAGGTAATTATTTAAGTTTGCTTTCTCTGTAAGTCTGTGTCTGTTTTGTACATAGAGTAATTTGTATTATATTTTAGTTCCACATAAGTGATAGCACATATTATTTGTCCTTCTTTGTCTGACTTAACTTCACTAAGTATAATATTCTCAAGGACTACCTATGTTACTGCAAATGGCAATTTTTCATTATTTGTATGGATAATATTTCATATACACATTCAGTTCAGTTCAGTCACTCAGTTGCTCTTTGCGACCCCATGAATCGCAGCATGCCAGGCCTCCCTGTCCATCACCAACTCCCGGAGTTCACCCAGACTCATGTCCATCGAGTTGGTGATGCCATCCAGCCATCTCATCCTCTGTCGTCCCCTTCTCCTCTTGCCCCCAATCCCTCCCAGCATCAGAGTCTTTTCCAGTGAGTCAACTCTTCGCATGAGGTGGCCAAAGTATTGGAGCTTCAGCTTTAGCATCAGTCCTTCCAAAGAAATCCCAGGGTTGATCTCCTTCAGAATGGACTGGTTGGATCTCCTTGCAGCCCAAGGGACTCTCAAGAGTCTTCTCCAACACCACAGTTCAAAAGCATCAATTCTTCCGCGCTCAGCCTTCTTCACAGTTCAACTCTCACATCCATACATGACCACTGGAAAAAACATAGCCTTGACTAGACGGACCTTAGTCGGCAAAGCAATGTCTCTGCTTTTGAATATGCTATCTAGGTTGGTCATAACTTTTCTTCATGTACACATACCACACCTTATTTATTTACTTGTTTGTGCTGGGTCTTAGCTGTGTCACATGGGGTCTTCAATCTTCCTTGAAGCATGTGCGATTTTTTTAGTTGCAGCCTGAGAACTCTTAGTTGCAACATGTGGGATCTAGTTCCTTGACCAAGGATTGAACCCAGGTCCCCTGCATTAGGAGCGAGGAATCTTAACTGCTGGACCACCAGGGAAGTCCCTGTACCACATCTTCTAAAAGATCAAAACTCTAACTCAAAAAAAGACATGCATCCCAATGTTCATAGCAGCAATATTTAGAATAGCCAAGACGTGGAAGCAATCCAAGTGCCCATCATCAGATGACTGGCTTGAGAATGGACTCTTAATTGAGCAGCCCTTAGGAAAACTGCCCAGACACTTCCCTCAGTGACCACTGTTGGCTAGTCAGGCACACTGCCGAGCCACAGGGCTGGGCTCCTTGCTACACTCCCTGTACGACTTACCTGCTCTTCCCTCTGCACAGAGCACCAAGGCATCTTGGGCCCATGACACTGCCCCATCATTCATAACCACGCTGAAATGAAACTGCTTAATCTTCAGAGGCTTTGCGATATACATGCTCTTCTTCTAAAATTAGAGAAATGTGTTATTAAATACTTCTGCTGCTAAGTCACTTCAGTTGTGTCCAACTCTTTGCAACCCCATGAACTGCAGCCCGCCAGGCTCCTCCGTCCATGGGATTCTCCAGGCAAGAATACTGGAGTAGGTTGTCGTGTCCTCCTCCAGGGGATCTTCTCAACCCAGGGATCGAACCTGCATCTCTATGTCTCCTGCATTGGCAGGCAGATTCTTTACCACTAGCCATCACCTGAGAAGCCTGTAACAAATACTGCTTTTTAAAAAAATCAGTATCTTATTGATGGTGCTCTGTTACACATGACCTGCAACTTTTGAGTCCTTTTCCCCACTGTCTAAAATAAATGCCTTTAAATTTATTCTTTTTTTTATTTTTTGTCAGGCTTCACAGTTTACTGGATCTTATTTCCCCGACCAGCAATTGAACCCATGTCCTCAGCAGTGAAAGCATGGAGTCCTAACCACTGGACCACCAGGGAATTCCCTCATCCTATTTCTGATGCATTTCACAGTCAGTTGCAGATATCAGAACACTTTACCCCAACAGTTCAGTATTCATATCAACTAGATTCAAATTGCTTTAGTTTTTTTTTATTATAAACCATACAACTGTTAACTGAAGCATAGTTAAATCGATATACAATGTTGTGCTAATTCCTGCTCTACAGCAAAGTGATTCAGTTGTATGTATATATATTCTTTTTCGTATTCTTTTCCATGACAGTTTATCACAGGATGCTGAATATAGTTCCCTGTGCTATACAGTAGGACCATGTAGTTTATCCATTCTCTATACAGTAGTTGGCCTCTGCCAATTCCAACCTCCCCAACCCACCCCTCCCCTAACCTGCTCCCTCTTTGCAACCACAAGTCTGTTCTCTGTATCTGTGAGTCTGTTTCTGTTCACCATGAAATGTTTTGACATGAGTCTCGACAAACACTTACAATACCTCAGTACGCCAAGATAGTGATGTTGTGCTCTTTCCTACCTGCCAATCAGGTAAAGACTGCTCTGCTAGGGGCGGCAGCTGAGACGATGAGTGAAGAGCCCATAAGACTCAACATGAGAGGTCCTGCTTCCGCTTAAGGATGCACTGTAGGACAGGGTGCACAGAAAAATGCCATGCCCCGAGCTATCAAAGTCCAGCTGGGAAGGGTAAATGGGAGACATGAAAAACTCACAGGATTAAAACCCAAACAGACCCACAGAGACCAGAAACCCTGAAAAGGGTCTGAATTAAAGTCTGAGTGCTTAACTGGCTGTTTACCTCCATTATCACCTTTTCTGCTTTCTTAGCATTTCCTGCCCCCAATCACAGGTCATTTTATGTACCTCTGACTCTTGCTACAGGTGGCATGCAAAGGTGTGGCTAAGAAGTCACGGAAGGGCTTCCCTGGTAGCTCAGTGGTGAAGAATCTGTCTGCCAGTGCAGGAGACACGGGTTTGATCCCTGGTCAGGGAAGATCCCACATGCTGCAGAGCAGCTAAGCCCCTGTGCCACAACTTCTGAGTCTGTGCTCCAGGGCCTGGGAGCCACAACTACTGAACCCCATGTGCCCTAGATCCGACACGCTGCAACAAGAGAAGCCACTTCAATGAGAAGCCTCAGCTCCAAACTAGAGAGTAACCCGGGCTCGCTGCAACTGGAGAAAAGCCTGTGCAGCAACAAAAACCCAGCACAGCCAAAAATACATAATTTTTTTAACAAAATAGGAAGTCATGGAAAACAGCCATGGGAAAACTGACTCAAGATGTCGCAACCTAATTCATTGTGTCATATGAAGAAAAGATCTGTCAGCAGAAGACGCATGGAGTCTAGAAGCATGGGGTCTGCAAAGGAGAAGACCAAGGACCAAGAACGCGAGTGTCTTCAGCCCTTTCCAGGGGAGAGTATATGCTAAGTCTGGCCAAGGTGAACATTCCAGTTGGATTTGCGGGCATGCATCTGCCACCCGAAGTCAGTGATGTCAGCCACGCACTGCCCTTGGTACCTTCTTCTGCTCATTAAAGATGCTTCAAAGACATTTGTTTCTCATGATCCTGGAAGACAGGATGCAATGGCTGAGTGTCTGATCCATCTGGCACTTTCAAGTCTCCTCATTCTGGTGTGTGTACTAATCACCTGTGAAGAGGGCTAGCATGATCTGGGCACAGTGGGCCACTCATATTTACTTATTTTTATGATGTTTATTGATTTATGGCTGCACTGGCTCCTCATTATCGTGCACAGGCTTTCTCTAGATGCAGCGATTGGGGGCTACTCTCTGCTACTCTCGTTGCAGTGGCATCTCTTGTTGTGCAGCACGGGCTCGAGGGAGTGTGGGCTTCAGTAGTTGGGATATTCCCGGACCAGGAATGCAACCCATGTCCCCTGCATTGGCAGGCAGATTCTTAACCACTGGACCACCAAGTTATTTATTTATGTATTATTTTTGGCCAAACCACATGGCTTTGGGGATCTCAGTTTGACCAGGGATCAAGTCTGACAGTTAAAGTGTCAAGTCCTAACTACTGGACCACCAGGGAATTCCCACACACTCTTTTTGTCTTTATCCTTAGAAGATATTTATTTGAAGTACTGTTCCGTCAAAAAAAGAAAAAAGGTTTTTACTGGTTGGATATGGAATTCCGGGTTGACAAGGTGTTTTGTTTTTTAAGTACTTTAAAAATGCCTTTCCACTGTCTTCTGGCTTCTATTGTGGCTATCTAACATGATTTTAAAATATTATAGACACCGACTCAATGGATATGAATTTGAGCAAACTCCAGGAAATAGTGGAGAACAGAGGAGCCTGGCATGTTGCAGACCATGGGGTCACAAAGAGTCGGACATGACTTAGTGACTGAAAAACAGCTAGCTAACCGTCTCTTGTCTCTTTTCTTCACCTTAAAATATTGAGCTTCCAAAGGAGGGAGGGTGGGGGGGCCACATATATACATCATCATGTTTTTGTTTAAGGTTTGTGTTTTAAGATTTGAGACATGAGACTAACTAAGACTATTAGATGAGATAAGGGCCTAGACGGATTGCCGTTAGAGCTCAAATACAGCCCAAGTTTCAGGCAACCATTTCCCTGCAAATGACCTTACTCATGCCAGCGCCCTCCCTCCATCACACTCAGACGGCAGAATCCCAGCCCTAACTACACCCAGCAATCTAAGTGCTCTGTGCATGCACCTGAGCAGCTAAGCATGGATGGAGAAAATCCCATTGTGCTGATCAGTCTCAGTTTAAATCACAGACCTCAAATCTTAAATGAGCCGCCAACACTGCCATCTAATCCTACCTCACTTCCTTAGTAAATCTTCTCTCTTTCCAGGTGGCAATTTCACCTCTTCACTTCACTGCATACTGATGAGGAAACAGTCGTCTGAGGATGAGTCCTCTCTAGATTTTCCAGCCCTAGATCCGCTGACCTACTGCATTTGTATCCACATTCCTCCTCTTACTGTAATGGAAGGAGTGTCCTTGCTTGTGGCTACACTTTGTACTGAACTTTTCAATCCCCTCAAGTGCTTAAAAACGTGGCTACTACAATAATGCTCTCATTCTCTTGCTTTGTCAGTTTCTTCTCTGTACTGGATCACACCCATACGCATACAAAGACTCAATGTTGCTGTTCTTAAAAATAAATACATTTCCTAGAGCCCATAGCCCCTTCCAGACTCTTTTTTTTCCTGCTTCTCTTTTTCTGCAAACTTACTCCCAAGTTGGCTCTATTTCCTTTCTCTGCCTTCTCATCTCCCCTTCTCACTCACTCCAATTGGCCTTTCCATCCCTCCATCCCACTGAAAGTTCTCCCACTTTGCCCAATCCATTCATTAGGTCCCTGCTCTCATCTTGCTCAGCCATCAGCAGCACCTGATGCAACCCGCCACTCCCTCCTACTGGAATATCATCTTCTCTTCTCCAGGCTTTGGTATGACCTCACTTCTTCCAGTTTTCCTCCTGACTCTCATCACTTTCTCAAGCTTCCCTCCAGCACCTCAGAATACCAGGCCAGGACATAACTCTCCCCTCTTCTCTTCCATCCTGCGCTTCCAAAAGGTGATCTTCACTTATCCAGGAGCACCAGTGTACTAGCTAAGTCACTTCAGTCTTGTCCAACTCTGTGCAACCCCATAGACGGCAGCCCACCATGCTCCACCATCCCTGGGATTCTCCAGACAAGAACACTGGAGTGGGTTGCCATTTCCTTCTCCTAGTGACTCCCAAATCTATAGCCACAGCCCTGATCTTCTTCTGCGCTTCTGACTTTTATATCCACTGAGTGACGTCTCTACTTGGATGTCTAAACTTAAACTTATTATGTCCAAAGCAAACTCTTGACTTCCCTTCCACAGACCTGCTTTTTCCTCAGGCTTTCGGAGGTCAGTGAATTGGCAACACTAGCTACTTAGCGGCAGGTCAGAAACTTAGAAGTTAGTCTTTTCTTTCCCTGGTGGCTCAATGGGGAAGATCCCCTGGAGAAGAAAATGGCAACCCACTCCAGTATTCTTGCCTGGGAAATCTCATGGATGGAGGAGCCTGGCAGTGACTTAGTGACTAAACAGCAACATACATGTATATATGTAAAATCTCCACATTTAGCCTGAATCCAACCACTGCTGAGCTCCTGTCCATCACTTCTTTCCTGAACAACAAGGTTCTAACAGGTATTCCTGCTTCCCCTCTTGCCCCCACAGTTCATTCTCTCCCATTACAATGATCTTTCAAAAGTGTAAACCAGAGACTTCCCTGCTGGTCCAGTTGTTGAGAGTCCACCTTGCAGCAGAGGGGACCCAGGTTCGATTCCTGGTGCGGAAACTAAGATACCACATGCTGCAGGGCAACTAAGCCAGCCGAGCCACAACCAGAGTCTGAGCAAAACCACGAAGTTCCCACATGACTCAATGAAGATGCCTCGTGCCCCAACTAAGACCCTACACATCCAGATAATTTTTTTTAAGTGTGAATTAGATGTTGCTCCTCTGCTTAGAAACTGTCTCACGGAACATTTTATCTCCGACCCTTCCAGCCCCGCCATCAGCGACCCCAGCCCTAGCCAGCTCCCCAGAGCTCTGAGTGGCCGCTAGGATCCGCAGCCTCTGGTCCGCGCCGCCTCCGCGTCTCCTAGCAACAGGCAGACGCAACTTCATCCCCGCTAGGACTCCCGGAGGGCAGCGGGGAGCGAGCATGTATGCGCGCACAGAGCTGCCAGCCTCACACACCCCACTTTGGAAGAAAGGGGAGATCCCCAGAACGCCCAGTCCCAAGCAAGTCTTTGTCCTTGTTATTCCCACAAGTCCTCTACCACACCCCTGTTACCCGACCTGTGGTCCAGGAGACCATGGGTAGCAACAGCACTACTTAGGAACCTGCAGAAATACACAATTTCAGCGTCATCGTAGAACTACCTAATCATTGTCTACAGGTTGAACAAGATTCCAGGAGATCCCTACGCATATTAACATTTGACAGTGTAGCTTTCACAATCCAGATAAGGCAAAGCCATAAAAAAAAAAAAATCAACATAGGAACACCTCTTATAAATTGAACTTTTAACCTAGACACTAAAACACAGCCTTTACGATTTACAAGTGGAAGTTCCCAGAGCCGAGTTCCTTATGCTTAGTAAGGATGAAAATCCCCTCCTGCCTCCTCTGACCATCGGTCGAGGATGGAATGCATCACTGACCTCAGGTTCCTGCTCTCGGAGTCAATGGGGAAATCGGGAAGGACAGTTTCCATTCCCAGAATAAGGGCATTGCTTCTCATGAATAAGGCGGAAAGAGAAGGTTCAAACATAGGCGCCCTTGGCCTTGCCGAGGTCAGTCAGACAGCAACATAGGGCAATCCCTTCCCCAGGGAAGACCTTACCCAAACCCAGCTAAAGAGCTCCCAGGAAACAGACATCGTTTGTATTCTAAACCTGAAGTGAAATTCCTCTGAGTATTAAGGCAGTGGATGAGAACTCCTGAGAGAAGTTCCCGGGCCAGTAACTTCCCAGTCTGGCACCTTCTCTCCTGTATTCATCTATCCTGAGAAACTGCAGACCATAAATTTAACCTCCTCACCTGATGACAGTGGCAAACCAGAGTAAGCACAGCCCAGTCCTACAAGAACCACGTGGCTCGACTGGGAAACGTTAAAAAGAGACTGATTTACCAGAGGATATGGTACTCAAAAAAGGCATTTTCAATGGCAAGGACAAAACAACAAGATGGGGAGGAAACTGTTTTTCAAACGGAAAACAACCCAAAATAAAATCCATGATACATACTACAACATGGATAAGCCTTGAAAACATGCTAAGTGAAAGAAGTCAGTCACAAAGACCATATATTTTGTATGATTCAATTTCTAGGAAATGTTCAGAATAGGCAAATCGTTAGAGACAGAAAGTAATTAGTGATTGCCTAGGGCTGGGAGGGATGGGGTAACTGGGGGTTAACAGGTAAAAGGTATGGGGTTTCTTTCGGAAGTGATGAAAATGATCTAGATATTCTAAAATATAAACAGCTAACAACTCTGTGAATGTACTAAAAGCTATTTGAATTGTACACTTTAAGTAGGTGAATTGTATGGTATGTGAACTATATCTCATTAAACCTATTTGGGGAAAAAAAAAAAAAGTCCGTGGCTCCACTCTAGATCCACAATAGTCTAAAAATAAGGAGTTCCTACTACAAAGCAGACTTTCTGAAGGGGAAAAAAAAAAAAAAAGTTGATGTCAGTCCTGAGGAGAAGCCCTAGCTAGATTTCTCTAGCAAAATACTCCCATTTCAATTTGAGGAAGAATTTCACAGGTTTGTCTCAAGACCATGAATCTCACAGAAATCCCCATCTGGCTTTAGGTTCCTGTTCCAAAAACAGTGGAAAAACAACATAGGCAAAACACACTTTCAAAACAACACCTTTCATCTGCGTGGGCAAGGAGACAGGGGGCAAGGGAAGAAACAGGATAGATGTCTTGGGTTCCGTCAAAATACAAAGCTGAGAACTCACTGTCACTATAGAAACTCAAGTCCAAAAAAAGACCACACATTTCCCAAGGCTAACTCTCTTCAAAGTCCCTAAATAACATAACTCACAAAGAATGGAGGCCAGAAGAACCCACTGGTTAGCTGAAGCCTTGGAGATGATCACATTAACCTCAGAGCTGCTTAGTCTTTAACTGAGGCAAATTCTCCTCTTGACCTGGTTAATTTCCCAAACCAAGAGCAGAGGGTATCAAGAGAAGCCTGGTGAAGACCCTCGCTCCACCTACAAGTGCCCGTGTTGGCCTCATAGTCCAAGTTGTTACCATGGAGAGAAAGACAGAAAGGGAAGTGGAGAGGGTATCTCTCTTTTCCTGAAGCAAAAACACACAAAAGCCTAGGGCACTGGGAGGCGGAGAAAAAGAGAAATCTCAGCAGCTATCAGCCAACAGCTTCATCCTGCCCTGACAACCCGGATTCCCTCTAATCCCCAGGCAAATTAAAAGACCAAATGTTATTAAGCAATTAATAATGGAACAGCTGCTGCTCGGCTTCTGTGACTCCACTAAACTTCTGCTTCAACCCCTAAAAACAAAATAGCCATTTCCAATGCCAAGGGCAAAGGATAATGAGAAGTTCCCAGCACAGTGCCTGACACATACTATTTAGGTATCAACAAATATTTTTTAGGACTTCCCTGGTAGCTCAGACGGTAAAGTGTCTGCCTATAATGCGGGAGACCCGGGTTCAATCCCTGGATTGGGAAGATCCCCTGGAGAAGGAAATGGCAACCCACTCCAGTATTTTTTCCCTGGAAAATCCCATGGACTGAGGAGCCCAGTAGGCTACAGTCCATGGGGTCGTGAAGAGTCGGACACAACTGAGCGACTTCACTTTCAAGTATCTGTTGAATGACTATTGAATGAATGTTGCTTTCACCTCCCTTAGCCATCTCTGCCTTTTTCTCTCAGCCTGGAAATACACACAGGTAGGCATCAGGGCTTCCCACGTGGCTCAGTGATAAAGAATCCACTTGCCAATATAGGAGGCATAGGAGATGGGGGTTGATCCCTGGGTCAGGAAGATGCCCTGGAGGAGGAAATGGCAACCCACTCCAGTATTCCTGCCTGGAACATTCTATGGACAGAGGAGGGTGACCAGCTACACTGCATGAGGCAACAAAGGTTTGGACACAATCCAGTGGACTGAACGCGCACATGCCTACACCACACGGAATCCACACCCGTCCACTGCAACTCCATTTGTGACCCTGCAAAATCAATGAACATGAGAATTACTTGATACAGATTTCTAGAGGGTAGGGACAATTAAAATTTTTTTTTCTTGGCTTCAGGGCATAGCAGGTAGGAGTTCAGTTCTCTCACCAGGGATAGAACCCAAGCCCCGTACATTGGAAGCACAAAGTCTTAACCACTGGACCACCAGGAAAGTCCCCAGAGGGCAGGGATTTTTGTCAGTTTCATTACTGATGTACCTTAAGCGCCTAAAAAATGCCTGGCACACAACAGGCTCTCGATGAATATTTGTTGAATCCCAGAATTAAGGGCCTACTAGGTCAGTTTTCATTCCAATCCCAAAGAAAGGCAATGCCAAAGAATGCTCAAACTACCACACAATTGCACTCATCTCACACACTAGTAAAGTAATGCTCAAAATTCTCCAAGCCAGGCTTCAGCAATAAGTGAACCGTGAACTTCCAGATGTACAAGCTGGTTTTAGAAAAGGCAGAGGAACCAGAGATCAAATTGCCAACATCCGCTGGATCATGGAAAAAGCAAGAGAGTTCCAGAAAACATCTATTTCTGCTTTATTGACAATGCCAAAGCCTTTAACTGTGTGGATCACAATAAACTGTGGAAGATTCTTCAAGAGATGGGAATACCAGACCACCTGACCTGCCTCTTGAGAAACCTATTTGCAGGTCAGGAAGCAACAGTTAGAACTGGACATGGAACAACAGACTGGTTCCAAATAGGAAAAGGAGTACGCCAAGGCTGTAGATTGTCACCCTGCTTATTTAACTTCTATGCAGAGTACATCATGAGAAACGCTGGACTGGAAGAAACACAAGCTGGAATCAAGATTGCCAGGAGAAATCTCAATAACCTCAGATATGCAGATGACACCACCCTTATGGCAGAAAGTGAAGAAGAACTAAAGAGCCTCTTGATGAAAGTGAAAGAGGAGAGTGAAAAAGTTGGCTTAAAGCTCAACATTCAGAAAACGAAGATCATGGCATCTGGTCCCATCACTTCATGGGAAATAGATGGGTTAACAGTGGAAACAGTGTCAGACTTTATTTTGGGGGGCTCCAAAATCACTGCAAATGGTGACTGCAGCCATGAAATTACAAGATGCTTACTCTTTGGAAGGAAAGTTATGACCAACCTAGATAGTATATTCAAAAGCAGAGACATTACTTTGCCAACAAAGGTCCGTCTAGTCAAGGCTAGTTTTTCCTGTGGTCATGTATGGATGTGAGAGTTGGACTGTGAAGAAAGCTGAGCGCGGAAGAATTGATGCTTTTGAACTGTAGTGTTGGAGAAGACTCTTGAGAGTCCCTTGCACTGCAAGGAGACCAACCAGTCCATTCTAAAGGAGATCAGCCCTGGGTGTTCTTTGGAAGGAATGATGCTAAAGCTGAAACTCCAATACTTTGGCCACTTGATGCAAAGAGTTGACTCACTGGAAAAGACTCTGATGCTGGGAGGGATTGGGGGCAGGAGGAGAAGGGGACGACAGAGGATGAGATGGCTGGATGGCATCACCGACTCGATGGACATGAGTTTGTGTTGGTGATGGACAGGGGGGCCTGGCGTGCTGCAATTCATGGGGTCGCAAAGAGTCGGACATGACTGAGCGACTGAACTGAATGCGCCAGGCCGCTTGTGTTATTAATAGGTGGACTCCTGTAGGCGCCTTCTTGCCAATCACTTCTACAGTGAGCCAGAAGCGGTCTTGAGTCCTCCTGCCGCCAGGGGTCGCTGTAGGAAACGCCGGGCCTCCTCTCGTTACTTCTATCCCTGCGATACCCTTTGACCTCGTGAAGTATTGCCCCCAGTTAAGATGGCGGCGTCGGTGGCAGCCGCAGCTGGGCGACTTCGGCGGGCCATTCGAAGGTCGCCCTCATGGCGGGGCCTTCGGGCTCTCTCATCGGAGGCCCCTCCAACCCAGGCCGCGGCCGTGCGGGACGCCTTCCTGAACTTCTTTCGGGACCGCCATGGCCACCGCTTGGTGCCCTCCGCTTCCGTGAGGCCCCGCGGCGACCCCAGTTTGCTTTTCGTCAATGCAGGCATGAACCAGGTAGAGGCTGAACCACGCAGGTCTGGGCGGAGTTTGCAGTTTTTTTCCTTAGAGAAAGGCGTTGCGGGATTGGGCAAGAGACGCAAAGGGCGGAGCTCCTACCTTTCTGGGAAAGAGAGCTTGTGCGTGATTGGGCAGAGTTTGGGGTGCAAATTAGGGCTTGGGGAGAACTCGATCGGAAACTTCTGAGTTAAGGTTGAGTTTTAGTTCCAGGAATGGCGGGTGAAGGTTGAGTTTTAGTTCCAGGAATGGCGAGTGTGGAGTCCCATGGGGGCAGACTGGTGGGGGAAGTCTGGCTTCATTTATTAGTTTTTTTTAATAAAGATATCATTCATTAAAATAAATGTTTGTTGAGTACATGCTACTGTGCTAGCCTATGTGCTCTGAGCTTTTGACTTTGAGCACCAGTTACCCTCTGTAGACTTGCCCTGTTTCTAGCCACCAACACATTCGTTCTCATTTTACTAGCAGAGTCTTTTCATGACTTATTTGTCTGCTCAGACACCACCAGAGATGGGTGCTCCCAAGTTGCGCCCCATCCCCCCACCCCCGGGCCAAGACTTCACTGTACTCTCAGGGGCCATGGACAGCCCTCAATCCGAATCACCATTTCTATGCCCACTCCCTACGTTTCCCTTCTATTAGGATGTCTTTCTCCCCCTTCCTGTGTTTCTAGTTCAAGCCAATCTTCCTGGGCACTGTGGATCCACGAAGTGAGATGGCAGGCTTCCGGCGGGTAGCCAACAGCCAGAAATGTGTGAGGGCTGGAGGACGCCACAGCGACCTGGAGGATGTGGGCCGAGACCTTTCCCATCATACTTTCTTTGAGATGCTGGGCAATTGGGCCTTTGGGGGTGAATATTTTAAGGTGAGTCCCCAGGAAGCCCTGGAGCTAGGAAAGCGTCAGTGGTCAGCCAAGAAAGGAGTCAAGGTTAATCCTGTCTCTACTGTTAGAGTCAGCTTAAGCAGGGCCTTATACCAGACACAGTACTCAGTGGACACATATAATAGAAATGTGTCTCGCTTCGTTGGTTGGGCTGTAAACTCCTTGAGGACCAGGACTATGCCCCCTGCCTAATGGCTGAATAATAATTATTGTAAATAAATTGTCCAAATGCAGGAGTTAAAAGTCCTCTCAGGCTGAGGTGGGTAGGGGATTTCATGGAGAAGGTGGTGCCTGAAAGAAAATGGGATTTAGAAGCAAGGACACTGTCTATGCAGGAAAATCTCAGAAGCAGAAAGAGTCATGGCTTGTTCTGGAAACCAGGTGGGCAGTGGAAATGGTCTTGTCTTAAGCTGAGGGTGGAACTCTTGTGGCTTGATGGGCACGTCAGTGGGGCCTTCTCACCCGTCTTCCTCTTCCCACTGGATTTCCACTGCAGGAGGAGGCTTGCAGCATGGCCTGGGAGCTGCTGACTCAGGTCTATGGGATCCCTGAGGACAGGCTCTGGGTCTCCTACTTTGGTGGTGACCCCAAGGCTGGGCTGGGCCCAGACTTGGAGAGCAGGGACGTCTGGCTCAACTTAGGGTGAGTCCACCCCCACTTATGTCCCACTCCTGGAGCACAAGAAAACTGGAAAATAACCAACACTGGACCTCAGAGTCTTAGCGTATCCTGTGACACTGTAGGGTCAGCCATGTTCCTCCTTCTGCTGAGCTTAATGGAAGGGCTCTCCTGGCAGATAGCGGGGGTGGTGTGGGGGAGTCCCCGGCTTCTGCCTTTGTCTCCCACTATCCATCTGGCTTTCTTCTCAGGGTGCCTGCCAGTCGCGTGCTCTCCTTTGGGCCCGAGGAGAACTTCTGGGAGATGGGGGATACTGGGCCTTGTGGGCCCTGCACTGAGATACACTATGACCTGGCTGGTGGGGCTGGAGCCCCCCAGCTGGTGGAGCTTTGGAATCTGGTCTTCATGCAACACAACAGGTAATGGGTTGCTAGAGGAGGAGGGAAATCCCTGACTGAAAGTGAAAAAGTTGGCAGTCAGGAGACTTTGATCCATTTGTTATGAAAACAGATACTTAAACAGCATTTGCAATGTGCCAGGCATATTCCTGGGGGCTTTCCTGGTGGCTCAGATTGTAAAGAATCTGCCCATAATGCAGGAGACCTGGGTTCATTCCCTGAGTCAGGAAGATCTCCTGGAGAAGGGAATGGCTACCCACTCTAGTATTCTTGCCTGAAGAATTCCATGGACAGAGGAGCCTGGTGAGCTACAGTCCATGGGGTGACAAAGAGTCGGACATGACTGAGCGACTAACACTTTCACTTTCAGGCATATTTCTAAACTCTTTTCAGATAGTAACAAGTTTAGTCCTCTTCTTTGCCCATGACATTGCAACTAGACACTGTGGGTCTTTGGACTCTGCTCTCTTATCATAAGATGGAGTTGAATTTGATAATCTCTTAAGACTTTTTTACCAGCTTTGACATGCCTCTTTATAAAGCAAAGAATTGTGTCCCAGAAAGTGGAGGTCTGGGTCCAGGCGACGGCCCAGTCACCCTTTATGAGAAAGGAGAGGACCCAAGGCTGTCATTGTCCGCTTTGGGGGATGAGGGGGGTGAGATGATACTGCCCACTGGTTCCTCTCACTGTCAGCCCCCCGAATCCCCTCCTCATCCCTTTATGCCACTTGAGCATCATGCCTGCAATCCTGGGGGGGCGCCTTACCTTGCACACCTTTCCCGTACACCTGGCCAGAGAGGCAGATGGAAGCCTGCAGCCCCTGCCCCAGCGGCACGTGGACACGGGAATGGGCCTGGAAAGGCTGGTGGCCGTGCTGCAAGGCAGGCTCTCCACCTACGACACCGACCTCTTTTCACCGCTGCTCGACGCCATACACCAGGTAAACCCGCCTCTTCCCTTCCAGAAGCCACTCTGACCTGTGGTCCTCAGGGCCCACCACCAGTGCTTTCTCCCTTTGTTAAGAACTCAAGAGTATTCCCGCCCGCGGGGACAGTGAGCAGCCGAGAATGTGAGGCTCCAGTTCTCGTTTACAGCCTGATACTGCTTCTCACTCTATGCTCAGTAGTTGCGGCGCATGTACTTAGTGTGGCATGTGGGATCTTAGTTCCTCAACCAGGGATCGAACCCAGGCCCTTGTATTGACCAGGGAAGTCCCTGATCGTCACTTTTAAAAGACATTCCTGTTGCTGTGCGGAGGATGCGCTGGAGGACAGCTGGAGTAGAAGCTGAGAAATTGGGAGGCTGTTCCCTAGTTCAGATAAGACAAGGTGTGGCTTAGGCTGGCAGCAGAGGAAGTGGAGAAAAGTAGATGCAAAAGCCTCTACTGATGGATTAGATGCAGAGAGCAGAGCCAAGTCAAGGCTGGGCCCCAGGTTCTTGGCTTGACTAATGTGAATGGCAGGGCCAGCAGCTGTGTCTCTTCTCCTGCTTCCAGGGTTGCGGGGCACCCCCTTACTCGGGCCGCGTTGGGGCAGCAGATGAGGGGCGCATAGACACAGCATATCGCGTGGTGGCTGATCACATCCGCACACTCAGTGTCTGCATCGCCGACGGTGTCTCCCCTGGGATGTCAGGCGCCCCGTGAGTCTAGAAGGGCTACAGTGAACGGCAGGGGTAGCTGCGGCTGCAGGGGAGAGGAGGGAGGGGATGGAGAGGTGAGTGGGGTTGAGATGGCAGGCGGAGGAGGAAGGGAGCATACACTCTGCGTCTTGCCCTCCCTTCTCCCCTCCCTGCTGACCCAGGGCTTCTGGGGGCTCATATCTGGGCTCTGACCCCTTCTAGGCTAGTACTTCGTCGGATCCTCCGTCGAGCTGTGCGGTTCTCTACTGAGGTGTTGCAGGCACCATCTGGCTTCCTGGGCAGCCTGGTGCCTGTAGTGGTGGAGACACTGGTAAGGGCAGAGCTTCGTCGCTTCCCTGGGCCTCCTAGGGGACTCGGAGAGCCTGTCACTGAACCCAAATGGTGACCCTACCCTGGTTCCCCACCCTAAGTGTCTAACCCAGCATCTTCTCAGCGGGCTTACAGAAAGCAGGGAGCCTCCTTGCCTAGGCTGCTGAGCCTTTGACCTCGGGATCCCCTTCTGCCTGTATCACACCCACCCCTCCCTAAAAAAGCTGATTACCCATTTGGACCTTCCGCCATCCATCAGCCTCTCTGAGCCCCGAAGGCAGGTGTCCCCAGAGAGGGCCAGGGTGGAGGTACAGAGTGGGCCCTGTTGCCTCTGACCCTGCCTCGGGCCTCTGCACTGTCCCCAGGGAGATGCTTACCCGGAATTGCGGAGGAGCTCAGCCCAGGTACTGGACTCAGGTGGGAGAGGGAAGGGCTGACGAGAGTGGTGGGGAGAGGCTCTTCCTCTCAGGAGGCCCAGCTCCAGCCCTGCCCTGCCCCTGTTCAGATAGCCAGCCTGGTGTCGGAAGATGAGGCGGCCTTCCTGGCCTCCCTGCAGCGTGGTCGGCGGGTCATCGAGAGGACCCTGAAGCGCCTGGGGCCTTCTGATGTATTCCCAGGTGAGCAGGATGCCTGGCCGCCGTTTGAGGGCCCCACTTAGGTGAGCCAAGCCCAGGCCTCATGTCCCCGGCCCGACATCTCTCTCACCTGCCCTCTCCACCACCGCCCTGCTTCTCTTCACTTCCCTACGCCCAGGCTGGCCCCGCCTCTGGTCTCTGCTTTCCAAGGCTGGCTGCAGGCTGTGGATGCACTGCCCTCCTCCGAAATGACATTTGCCAAGGGAGGACCCTGGGCTACCCCCAGCTCTTGCTTTGGAGCCTAAAGGTGACCCTCTTCTGGGGCCTGCCCAGCGCGGGGAGAGGGCCCGTGTGCTTGGCATCTGGTGGCTTCTGTGGGCAGAAAAGCCCTGGCCCGTACTTCTCCCCACTCCCTCCCTCACCATCCCTGATGACCGTCGTCTTCCTCCCTCAAAGCTGAAGTGGCCTGGTCCTTGTCACTGTCTGGGAACCTGGGGCTTCCCCTGGACCTGGTGGAGCTGATGCTGGAGGAGAAGGGGGTGCAGCTGGACACTGCTGGACTGGAGCGGCTAGCCCAGGAGGAGGCCCAGGTACCGGCTAGGCCGCCCCACCGGTTCTGTTGGGTCACAGCCCCTCCCCCAGTCCTGGGATCTTGTGGGAAGAGGGAAACAGGAGACTGAGGTAGGGTCTGTCCCCTTGCTCAGCCCCCACCCGCAGCCCGCAGAGAGGAAGGCCAGTGCAGTGGGGCACACAGAGGAGCAGAAGGGGAGAGGCTGGCGCGAGTCCTCAGAGGGCCCATCGGGGGCCGCAGTGGCTCCTGGTCCTGAGACCCCTGCATGAGGGAAGGTTCACCAGCCAGCCCAGCCCGAGGGCTTATTCCAGAGGGGGTGCGGGGTGCACAAGCTGTGTGGCGGAGGCAGGTCTCCACACAACCCCTCCTGCACACATGCCTGTCCCACAGCACCGGGCACTGCAGGCCGAGCCGGTTCAGGAACAGGGACTGCGACTAAACGTCCACGCCCTGGGGGAGCTGCAGCGCCGAGGGGTGCCCCCAACCGATGACAGCCCCAAGTACAGCTACTCCCTGCGACCTGGCGGCGGTTATGGTGAGAGCCTGGGCTGAGGCGGGTGGCCACAGACTTGCCTGACCACGATTGGGAGGACAGACCAGCCACCAGGCCTGTGCCTTCCCCGGGGGAGCCGCCAGGGGTCGCTGTGGGTCCCGGCTGGAAGTGCCCCCCTGCCCCTGCAGACTGGCTTCAAGGGAGGCGCGGGCCCAAGCCCCTGCCTGGCACTGATAAGCAGTCTCGGCCTGGCAGAGTTCGGCACCTGTGAGGCCCAGGTGCTCCAGCTGTATACAGAAGATGGGACAGCTGTGGCCTCCGTGGGGGATGGCCAGCGCTGTGGCCTCCTCTTGGACAAAACCAACTTCTACGCTGAACAGGGAGGCCAGGCTTCCGACCGAGGCTACCTGGTGCTGGTGGGCCAGCAGGTGAGCCCCCGCCGACCACCACCCCCACCCAAAACCTGCCACAGACACACAGACACAGACACACACACACACACACAGTTTCCCCAGTTCTCCTGAGCCAGAAGGAGCCAGGGGAGGGAGAGGCGGCAGGCACTCAGTGCCTCGGCCCTGCCCTTCCCCAGGACATGCTCTTCCCAGTGGCCCGGGCCCAGGTCTGTGGAGGCTTCATCCTGCATGAGGTGGCAGCCCCAGAGCGCCTCAGGGTGGGGGACCAGGTGCAGCTGCACGTGGATGAGGTGAGGACCCCACCCCTGCTGTTTGTCATCTGCGTCCTGCAGCCCCTTCTCTCACCCCACCCCACCCGCACCCAGGGCCCTGGGTGACAGAAGCGTTTCAGGCCTGGCGTCTAAGCTGCATGGAGAAGCACACGGCCATCCACCTGCTCAACTGGGCACTGCGGGAGGCCCTGGGCCCCGGCACAGAGCAGCGAGGTTCCCACCTCAATCCTGAACGGCTGCGCTTCGATGTGGCCACGCAGGTGAGCTGGGCACGGAGAGGCAGCCTTCACACGAGGCGATGTGTGAAGAGTGTCTGGTGGTGTGGGAGTCTGACCAGTAAGAGGGCCTTGCCATCAGGCCGCTCCTGCGCCAACGAGGGTCAGGCGAGCCGGTGTCCAGAGTCCTCTCTTGGCCTCCAGCTGCCCGGCTTCCTTGTCCCTGCTGTCGCCTAGGCTGCTCTTGCAGAAGCCGAGCTGCCCTCTTCCTTATCTGTCATCCTGTCCCCATGTCCATCTGGGTCAAATCCTGCAGGAAGTGCACACTGACTGAATCCCATTCTGCCTGGTGACTCCCTCCTTGCTCCTGCGTCTCCACCATGCTGTATTTCTCTTCCCCTGGCTGCCCTCTGTTGTAAGCTGAAGTACAGAGCCTCTGTCTTCTGCTTCTTTATCAACTTTCAGTGTCTGGCGAAAGGCCTGCTGTTTCCAATAGGCCAGTTCCTGGGTAGCTTTCTAAGGAAAAGAACTGTCAGCTCCACAAACGTATTGAGTACGTGTTATGTACTAGGCACTGTTGACTGTTGTGTACCAGTTTGGGGCTAGTTCAGTGAACACTGACTGCTTCTTCATGCATCGCTCCCAGGCACAGGGCTGACTGCCTGTCGGTCTATTTCCCCCACAACCCCCCAGGCCCCATTGACCCCAGAGCAGCTCCGGGCAGTGGAGGTCACTGTGCAGAAGGCCGTGGGGCGGGATGAGGCCGTGTACATGGAGGAGGTGGCCCTGGCACGCACTGCCCACGTCCCTGGGCTGCGCTCCCTGGATGAGGTGAGTTGGGGGAGCCCCATTGGTGGAGATCGTGTGAGTGACCACCCCCCCTCTACTCGCAGGCCTGTTAACAGACCTGTGCCTCTCACCATCAGGTCTACCCAGACCCTGTGCGGGTGGTATCCGTGGGTGTGCCCGTAGCCCATGCACTGGACCCCGCCTCCCGGGCCGCACTGCACACCTCTGTGGAGCTATGCTGTGGGACGTGAGTCACTCCTCTCTGCCCACCCCGGCCTGGGGCCCTGGACCTCCTCCCTTCCCTCGTCCCTGGAGCCACCAGCCCCTGGTTTGGAGCTCCAGCTGCTCTTCTCTCTCCCATCATCACTCAGACTTTCTCCTCCCTCCCTCTGCCCCCAGACACCTGCTTCGCACAGGGGCTATAGGAGACCTGGTCATCATCGGAGAGTTCCAGCTCGTCAAGGGCATCACCCGCCTGCTGGCAGTCACTGGGGAGCAGGCCCAGCAGGTCAGCACACCAGCAGGGCCGGGAGGCTTCCCTGGGTGTGGATGGGTCAGGGAGCACCCAGCTGATGCTCTCGGGCTGGGGAATGCCCAGCAGCAGAACCGGGATTCATACCTGTGCACTAAGCCATATACAGGCTGCTGGCAGCTGGCATCTGTTGTCATCATTCGATACCTTGATGAGTCTTGATTGTTAAATGTTTCTAACTTGTCCCTGCCCAGCAATAGGTCAAGAACCCCTGCCTTGGGGAGGGCAGGTATGCCACACTGCCCTGACCACCCTGTGCCCTCCCTACAGGCCCGGGAGGTGGGCCAGAGCCTGGCCCGGGAGGTGGAAGCAGCCGCAGCTCGGCTGAGTCAGGGCAGCCGGCATGTGGCGGAGGCGCATCGGCTGTCCAAGGACATAGGGCGACTCACTGACGTGAGGGCCACCCCTCCCCGTGGAGCTGCCCCCTCCGCCTGGCCCTGTTCCCCTCCCCGACCCTGCCCGTCTCCCCCAAGCATCCCCAGCCCAGATATTTGTTGTTTGTCTGCAGGCGGGCATGTGGGGGGGTGTGACCTCTTCCCTGGCCCTGCTGGTCCCTGCCTCAGGGACCATGACTCAGTGGGGCCAGGGAGTGAGATGCTGCTTCTGACCACAGGCCGTGGACACCGCCACGATGCCCCAGTGGCAGCGGTGGGAGCTTCAGGCCGCACTGAAGGCACTGCAGCGGCGTGCCAACACTGCCGTCCGGAAACTGGAAATGGGGCAGGTGAGAGGGGGTGTGGCTGCACCCCACGGGGCAGATAGCAGGTACCTGGCGAGCATCAGAGATGCTCTAGCACGCACGCTGAGACACCCCAGGCCTGGCAGGGAGTGGGGGTGGGTGGCAGCTGCTGCCTCTCCTGCCACCTGGGTGCCATCACCAGGTCATTCCCACGCTTCTCTCTGCCAAATTGGGTCTCTCCTCCAACTCCCAAGCCTGGCTCAGACTGTCCCTCCAGGAAGCTGACTTGATTACGCCATTCAGCCCTAATTGCTCCTTGGCTGTGGCTCCTCCTCCCTCCGCCCCCCTCGCCCATCTGTGCTGCAGGCTTAGTCCCTTCACCTTCAGCGGCCCATGTATAGGGGCCTGGAGCTATAACCAAAGGGAGGAGGGAGGGAGGAGAGGAAGGACACAGAGGGGACCCAAAACAAGGCAGCCATTCTCGGCAGAACCCCTGGCACCTTTGCTGGAGGACGGAGGGCGTGGGAGGGGATTTCTGGACTGGGGCTCAGTTCAGAAGTGGGCGCTGATTGCTTCCCAGTCCGACCCCTGCACTGTTCTTCCTGCCTCCTAGGCTGCACAGAAAACCCAGGAGCTGCTCCAGCGGCACACGGAGGGGCCCCTGATTGTGGACACAGTTTCCACAGAGTCCCTCTCTGTAAGCGTTGGGCGTGGGGTGGGCCCGGGGTGTGGAGAGGGGAAAGTCCCAGCGGGGAGGAAGCTGGGAGCTGCGAGGCTGCCATTTGCCCTCCCCCATGCAGATGCTGGTGAAGGTGGTCCGGCAGCTGTGCAAGCAGGCGCCCAGTACATCCGTGCTGCTCCTCAGCCCCCAGCCTCTGGGACAGGTGCTGTGTGCCTGTCAGGTGGCCCAGGTGAGTGCGGGGAGGGCAGCCCCCACCCCACTCATCTCCTAGTCCAGCTTGCTGATCCCTTGTCTTTTATTCCTCCCACACAAGAGAGCCACTGCTGGGTAGAGGTGATCTCTGAGGATACCCCAGGATGGGGACAGGGCCACCTCCTTGTCCCTAACCCACGCCCTCCCACCCCACCCTCAAAGGATTCCCTCAATTCCCACCACCCCACCCTCCAGGCTACATATTTCTTGCAAATAGGTAGCAGCCATTCATCGGCCTCTATACATGCATTCCCAGCCCATCCGTCTCCTGTCTCCACACCCACTTACCCACCCCCACCATGTGCCAGCTTGCAAGAGGGCTCTGCTCACCGTGACTCCACTCTCCAGGGTTCACTGAGTGGGAGGGGCAGGGAGGGCTGCTCTGCCTCACTGCCCCTTCTGTTTCTGTCCCCAGAGTGCCACGCCAGCCTTCACAGCAGAGGCCTGGGCGCTGGCCGTGTGCAGCCACATGGGGGGCAAAGCCTGGGGCTCTCGAGTGGTGGCCCAGGGCACTGGAAGCACTGCTGACCTGGAAGCTGCCCTCAGCGCAGCCCGAGCCTATGCCCTCAACCAACTCTGAGCAGGCTCACGCAGGCACTCACACACACTGAAGAGACTGCGGCCAGGGCAGTGCCTGCAGCCCTGAAGGAGCCAGCAGAACCTCCCCGGAGGCTCAGCAGAGGACTCAAGTCTGGAGGCCAAGCAGCTGAGCCAAGAGGGTGCCCTGGGCTGGGACCTGCAGAGACACGAGAAGGTGGGGGCTGGGGAAGGCAGAAGTGAGCCTGAACATAGACCCGGCAAGGTGAAGGTGAAGATGTACATGGCTGTTCTGGCTGCGATTGTTCATTAAAAAGTATTTCACAAGATAGGAAGCTTCAGAGGGCTTCCCAGGTAGGGCTGATGGTAAAGAACTCACCTGCCAACGCAGGAGACGTAAGAGACCGAGGTTTGATCCCTGGGTCGGGAAGATCCTCTAGAGAAGGGAATGGCTCCCCACTCCAGTATTCTTGCCTGGAGAGTCACATGGGCAGAGGAGCCTGGCGGGCTCTGGTCCATAGGGTTGCAAAGAGCCAGACATGACTGAAGCAACTTAGCACACACACACAGGAAGCTCCAGAACATTCTTTCACCTAAAAAAAAGCAACCTTTCCCATCTCAGCAACCTGACATGGGTGCCCCATCCCCAATTTGACCCTTCACACTGGACTGAAAGGCCATCTGGCATCCAGATCTGAACTCCCCTCATCACCACCACAAGCACTTGGCCAAGCCCGCTGTACCAGCTGTTCTGAGCACCCACGAAGGCCTCCCTAGCCAAGATTGAAAACTGCCCTGGGAGAGTCATGAGAGCTGGGCAGACCCTCTGTGGTGTCACTTATTTCATTAACAGCTTCTCATTGTAATGAAGGCTCCGATGATTTGTTGATAAAATGAGCCAACAGGGACTTCCCTGATGGGGCTGAGACTCCAAGCTCCCAATGCAAAGGGCTTGAGTTTGATCCCTGATCAGGGAACTACGATCCCACATGCCACACTATAAATTGAAGGACCTGCACGCTGCAACGAAGACCCAGCAGAGCCAAACAACCCAACAGGTACTGATCAGTTGCTGAGACTACGGCAAGAAACAAACAGAACTTCCTGCTCTTGTGGTGCTTTCTTCCCGTGGGGAAACAGCAATGAAGAGAAAGAAGAAGGGATCAGATGGGGATTAGGTCTATGGAGAGAGCAGACTGGGGTTGGGAGGGTGTAAGCTCCATGGACATCTGAGGGCAGAGTCAGTGCAGAGGCCTGAGGGGCAGGTGCAGGTCTTGGGGTCAGAAGGGAACAGAGCCAAAGCAAGCCTACTCTTTTTTTAAACACATTTTTTAAAAAGTTTCATTTATTGTTGGTTGTGCTGGGTTGCCATTGCTGCCTGCAGGCTTTCTAGTTGGGGCGAGTCGGGGCTGCTCTCTGTTGCAGTGCACAGGCTTCTCATTGCGGTGGCTTCTCTTGTGGACCACGGGCTCTGGGGCACAAGGGCTTCATTGTTGTAGCATGTGGGCTCACTCGTGGCACACGGGCTTAGTTCTGTGTTGTGTAGACCCTTCCCAAACCAGGGATTCAATCCATACATTGGCAGGTGGATTCTCACCCACTGTACCACCAGAGCAGTCCCAAGCCTTCTCTTGTAAAACAACTTGCAAAGCACCTGCCCCAAACCTGAGCTGAAGCTGAAATTGGCAGCTCAGAGCAGGAGGAAGGTGTGGAATGAAGGGCAGTTGTCTTTCCCTCCCAAAGTGAATCCACCCAGGACCGAGCCAGACACCTGAGCTCCACCTCTGTTTGAAGATCTCTGTTGCTGGATGAAGGAAGGGGAACTCGGGGAACCCATCCCCAAGTCAGAGCCTCCCTAGCTGCGAAGTTCTGGGGGCATTTAGTCAAAATTTTAGAGCAGAGCAGGCCTTCCTGACAGCATTTCTTGCGTGATTGCTCATTCTAATTGAGGCAGTGGTGATTAGTTGGTAAATCACTGATGAGGGCTTGAAAGGGGCCTGGAGCCCCTGGCCTCTGGCTGCTTGCAGTCCCGAGAGGTCGCAACTGTGGATCTTAGCTACTGTGGCAGGGGCCACTGTTCAGTACACTGACTGAAAGCCTGGATCTTAACATATAGTCACCACAGTGAGGATACTAGGGCAGGGCGGTGGCGGGGGGGGGGGGGGGGATGTTGATGAGTTAACTGAGCTTCTAAGGTTGTAACTTATCCAGGGTAACCCAGCTAGTAATCATCAGAACTGAAATTTAAGTTCTGCTTCTAGTGAACCAATCACCCTTGGTTGCTCTTCCCCTCTTGAAGGACAATTTCCTTTTCTATGAAAGCTAGTCATTTCACAGAAGCTGGTCATTCCTGGTGTCGGGCTTAGGGCTGTGGAGGGAGCGCTGTGGAGGCCTGGGGTCTTCCTGCCTGGTGCCAACTCAGCCTTGCTGACAACCTGGAGAAAGGCCGAGGGTGGCTCCAAAGGTATGCTGCAGCCAGTGGTCAGCTGAGGGCCTCAGGGGAGTTCCAAGAACTGCACGTGCCCTTCCATCATCCTCTTCCGGAAGGGAATGGCCACTGGTGCTTTTCCTGGACCGTCTTCCCACTCGTCATCCCCATCTCCATTTCCACACAAAAGGCCGGAGAAGGAAGAGCCCCGTAGTAGACCAGGAGCCCTGCCGCATCCGCAGCTCCCTGCCTTTCCCTGCAGAAACCCACTGCTCCTAAATATGTCCACTCGACGCACAAAGCATGTCCGGATGCCAGAGTTCTCACTGTCCGCTCTGGGCTCCACATAGTGCCTTAGAGGGGGACACGTATTTGCATCGATCCTGGGCCAAGGCGTGCTGCTACAACCATCGAAGTCCGGCAGCCCTGCCTTCGCACAGCGCATAGCAGTCAACCAGCTTGCGGGAGAACGCATGCGCACCCGCCCTTGAGGGCCCGCCCCCTAGCGACGCACGGCGTCCCTAACAACCTGCGTTCGTGGGGACCTGCGGGAAGGTGAGAGGCCAGGTCTCGGGAGCGGTGAGGTAACCTCTGGAGAGAGAACACCCGGCCCCGGTCTCCCCTAGCGGGCTGAGCTCTCTGCCCCCACTCTCCCCACAGGGCATGGGAGCACCCCACAGAGTCAGCCCACCTGGCCGAAGTCTGCAGGTGACCTTGGCTCCCGTGAGAAGGAAGGGCCGGCCTGTACCTATGGGAAGCCCCCACCCCCATATGAAGTTGACCATGCCTCCTTCCTCCCTACGGCCACTGCAAACTGGCTCTGCGAGTCAGGGGAGGGTCACCGGAGATGGAGAAGGGGAAAGTGGAATGAGAGTCGGTCATGAGTGAGAGCAGTCCCTAGTTCCGGGGCCCCAGCCTTCCTGGAAAGACAGAGCTCTATTCCCAGCTCCTGGGGCTGCAGTCCTTCCCGCAGGTCTAGACACTTCTACACCTCCCTCCCTCCCATGACAAAGCTGGTTATCCCTGGTCACCAAGAAGGAGGGCCCCTTCACCCCAGGCGGGTTGGGGGAGGGACTTGCTAGCATTTGGAGCTGAGGTTCCCTGGTGGGGTGTCTGAATCAAAGGTAGGGATGAGGGTGGAGTTCTTTTTTAAGACCACAGACCTAAGTGCGCAGTTGGGAGGAAAGCCTGGCCCAGGGGTGTGATAAGTGTGCAGACTGTCTCACCAGCAAAAGACCAGGGGTGCTAGGCCAGAACTCTATCAGGGAAACTTTTTTGCCCCTCTTTTGTGATTCCGCAAACTCTGAATTCCCAAATGGGAATGACTTGGCCTGAGGTGGAGTCTGACACAGTAGGCAAGATAGGGATTGGGGAAATGTAGACCAAAGCCAGGGCCCTGAGGAACAGCTGACTGAGAAGGCAGGAAGCACCACCAGAGAAGCTGGGGGATATGGGACGTCAAAGCCCAGCCCCCAAGAAGGGATGTCCAAGGCCACAGAGGTCCTCAGAGAACCTAAGGAAGGCCTGGCACTTCTGCTTCTCAGTTCAGAGAAAGAGAGGTGAGGACCAGGGGTGTGGTGAGCAGAAAGGAGAGAGGATCCTCCTCCTCTAGCATCTTCAACTTTCCCATTTAGGCAGGCAGGTGGAGCCTCTGCCCAAAGTGTTTGGATTTAACTAGGCACTTGAGAAAGATGGAGGAGGTCTGAGACGTTTCTGAGAGGAGGGAAGGTGCGGGAGACTCGAGCACTGAACCCTAGGTCTGGAAGGAACATGGAGGGCCCAAAGTGGGCCACGGGGCAGGAAAGCACAGCTCTGCGGTATCTCTTGGATCCTCGTGGGGCCTCAAAAGCTGAAGTGATCATCAGTTCTGCAGAAGGGCCCTGTGACTGGAAGGGACAGGGAGTGAGGGAGCCTGGGCTTTTCAGGTCAGCACCAATGAGGGTGACCCCAGGCTCCGACTGGAGAGAGTGTGAGGCCCACTGGAAAAGTGCTATGACAACCGAGTCTGGGCAATTTAGGAAGCAATCCCAACATCCCGTGATTTGTCTCTGCTTTTGTGCAGGGAAGTGAGGGACAGCTTTGGACAGACATTGGTTCAGAGCTCAGCTTCTCCATTTACTATGTGATGCTTAGCTAGTTACTTAAGTTCTCTAAGCCTCTGTTTTCCTGTTTGTGAAATGAGGATAATGGTGTCATAATAACAATATTTGTCAATAATAAGTCTGAAGATTTCATAGGCTTATATAGGTACAGCATCTAACATCTTTGTCATGATATCTAACACTTACCTTGAGTGTTGGCTCTGGGCCCAACACTATACAGAATGTCTCACACATGTTTCCTGGTGGCTCAGACAGCAAAGAAGCTGCCTGCAATGCAGGAGATGCAGGAGACATAGGCTCAGTCCTTAGGTCGGGAATATCCACTGGAGAAGGGCATGGCAACCCACTCCAGTATTCTTGCCAGGGGAATTCCATGGACAGAGGAGCCTGGTGAGCTATCACCCATGGGCTCACCAAGAATCAGTCATGACTGAGCGACTGACACTTTCACTTTAGGGCTTCCCAGGTGGCAGGAACGGTAAAGAACCTGACTGCCAGCGCAGAAGACACAAGAGATGCAGGTTCAGTCCCTGGGTTGGGAAGATCCCTGGAAGAGGAAATGGCAACCCACTCCAGTGTTCTTGCCTGGAGAATCCCAGGGACGGGGGAGCCTGGTGGGCTGCCATCTCTGGGGTCACACAGAGTCGGACACGACTGAAGTGATTTAGCAGCAGCAGCAGCAGCCAGTGCAGAAGACACAAGAGATGCAGGTTCAGTCCTTGGGTTGGGAAGATCCCTGGAAGAGGAAATGGCAACCCACTCCAGTATTCTTGCCTGGAGAATTCCAAGGACCGAAGAGCTTGGCAGGCTACAGTGCATGGGATTGCAAAGAGTCAGGCACGACTGAAGCGACTTAGCATGCAAGCATGCATACACATTAGCTCCTTTAATCCTCTGGATAATCTTATGAAGTAGGAACCCCAGTTACTATCCCATATTACAATAAAGAGATGGAGGCTTAATGGGGTTGCATGATTTGCCAGGTTCTCCCAGATGCTGGGGACAGAGTGGAGATTGGACCTCAGGCGGCGTAACTCCTGAATCCTGAGCTAGCTGTTATGCCGCCTCCTCCTGTGCACACACTACTGAGGGCCTGCCCTGCTGCTGCGTGTGTGCATGCTCAGTCACGTCCAGCTCCTTGCGACCCCATGCACTGTAGCCCACCAGGCTCCTCTGTCCCTGGAATTCTCCAGGCAAGAATACTGGAGTGGGTTGCCATGCCCTTCTCCAGGGGATCTTCCTGACCCAGGGATCTAACCTGTGTCTTCTCCATTGGCATGTAGGTTCTTTACCACTTAGCCACTTGGCCTAGAATACAATAACTCAGAGCTATGTATAGACAAGGAGGTGGTTCACAGAACACTTGTCCACCATCAAAAATGAGGACAACTCTGCCCAAACTAGGACATCTCATCCCTCTCTATTGCCTGTGTTTGAGCATGCAGAGAGCAGACCCTAACACTTAACCCTGTGAGTTAAGAACTGAATGTTATTTTAGGACCTGGATGCTGGTCCTGAGGACACAGCTGGGACTGGGCGAGGGGGAGGAGGAGTCACCTTTCCTCAGGGGTTGTGGCTGGGTTGATGTTGGCGACATAGCATGCGAGGCCCCATAGGTCCATGACCTACCGGTGTCAGGAGATGAAGGGTCACTGGTTGCCGCCACTTGCCCCATCTGAGGGCAGGGTGTGCCCTTTGAGGGGCATACCTGATGATGGCACAGGAGGCACTCACTTGGGAATTCCCTGGCAGTCCACTGGTTAGAACTCAACCCTTTCACAGCTGTGGGCTGGCTTCAGCCCCTTGGTTCCCTCAGTCAGGAAGCTAAGATCCCGTAAGCCATGCTGTGCAATCACAAAATAAGTAAATAGCAGTGCAGGGTTCACATAGGGATGTGTACACACATGTACGGACTGTTAAGATTTCATTTCGTTAGGGCGGAAATGCATTTTACTATAACAGGCATGTCTTTTGTCAGGGGCCTGAAATTCCCATCGTGGGGGTGCCACGGACCTAGTCACTCTTCCAGCCTGGGGACACCCTCCTGACACATCCTCTCTGCAGTGAAGACAGGATGCCTGCTTCCCTGGGAACAAGAACAGGCTTTTTTCTTTTCTAGTGGAAGGTGGAAAAGTGGCTGGGAGAGCAGGGCACTGTGGTTAGGGCAGCCAAGCTCCTGATCCGGCCCCAGCCCTCCTATATATCCAGGGGCCAGTTATTTCCCGGTCTGGTCTTCAGCTTCTTCATCCATAAAATGGGGTTGAGAAGCCCACCCTGACTCCAGTGTAGAATAAGACTCTAACAAGAGAAACGTTCTGAAAGGCGCTTGTAACTTTTTTTTTTTTTTAATATTTATTTGTCTGGCTGCATCCAGCTCATGGGCTTAGCTGCTCCACAGCATGTGGGATCCTAGTCCCCTGACCAGGGGTCGAACCCATGTCCCCCGCATGGCAGGACACATTCCTAACCACTGGCTCAACAGGAAAGTCCCATAAGCTTGTAACTTTTAAGTGCTGAGCCGTTGTACGTTGATGACGCTGTCAGCAAAGAGATGGGAGGTGGGTTTGGAGGCTCAGGTGGTCAGGAGAGGAACAGGCCACCAGAGGTAGACATTAGGAACAGCCAGGCAGCTTCTGGCCATCCTGTTGAACTAGTTCATCTACGGATTTGGGGTTGCTCCCATAATTTCATTCACAAAACAGTAAGCTTACCCACATAGTGCGGACCTTTTGGTCACAAAGGGGCAGAAACCCAATTTTTTGCTTCAGCAAGAGAGACTTGCTAGAAGGCCATCAAGTCAGTCTCAGAACTGAAGGAGGCGATCAGAGGGCCTTCAGCGATGAGGGCTGGGGACAGGAGGTGCCCGGTGCCCTCTGTCCCCCTCCCTCTTCTGCTGGTCTCGGCCAGGCGGCACTTCCTCCTGCTGCCGCAGACCAGCCTTTTCCCTGTGACGGGAAACAGCTTCCAGCAGCAGGGGATCTGTATCCTTCAAGGACATGTGTCCTTCTGTCTACCTCCACTTGGACAAATCCCAGGGAGGACTCTGATTGGCTGATATCAGGTGCACCCCTGAACCAATATAGGGCACTCCTATTGGCCAGAATCTGTGATCAGAGGGAGGTGGGGCAGCCCAGGAGGCCAGCTGTCTCCCTGGCAGACCTGACACCAGGTTAAGGATTAGAGAGAAAAAAACTAGTAAGAAAGAGAACTTCCCTGGCGGTCCAGTGGCTAAGACTCCACGCTCCCACCGCAGGGGGCCTGGGGTCCATCCCTACCTGGGGAACTAAGACCCCACATGCCACACGGCGCAGTCCAAAAAAAAATAGAAATAGTCCCCACACCTGGAGGAGCCCACAGTCCAGTGTGGGCGTGAGGAGAGGGTTGTTAGTCCTCTGAAGCGACACAGGTACTAGGGATCTGACAAAGCGAAAAGGGGAGACAAGGAAAGCCGAAGGCTCCAGGGGGGAACGGTGCTTGAGTTCAGGCTCAGGACACCAGCGCTGGTCTGCTTCCCCAGGCAGAGACTGCAGGAAAGGCCTTCCAGGCAAAAAGAGTGGCTTGAGGAAAGGCTAGGTGGCACAGATTAGCCTGCCATATTCAATGCAGAGAGGGGTTTATTTCAAACACAGCATCCAGCTATGGAGGGCCTTCTGCACTGAGTTGAGGAGCCAGGGGCTTACCCAGAGGCCTGCCAGGACAGCTGTGAGAAGGCTGGGTGCTGGATGACACACCCAGGCGCAGGGCAGCTGCAGCTACAAGGACAATGGACAATGAGGCCCTGAGCTGAGGCCACAGCAGGAAGGGAGAGGAGGGACCACGGGGGAGGGAGTCAGGACTGAGGGGAAACTGCAGTGACCAGGTAGGGGGGGTACTGAAGGAGAAAGCTGAGTCGCCAGCTTCCGGGTTCACACACCTGGGTGGCTCCTGGTGCCTCTGGCCAAGACAAGCAGCCAGGAGGAGGAGAGCCTTGATGGAGGCACTGAGTGCTCTTGGGGGGCAGCCTGAGTCTACAGGCGCCTCGAGGTGGCCAGTGGCCATGAGTCGAGCTCAGAGGGGACGGGGGAGCTGCAGCCCAGCAAGAGGAGAAACAGGGCAGGCAAGGCTCAACCCTGAGGGGTGGGCAGAGTCAGAGGAGCCTGTGTTGGAAGCCTCTGGAGAATGTCCGAGAGGCTGGGGGAAGAGTTGAGAGAGCGGCAGCCCAGCAGTGGTTGAGGAGAACAGGTTTGGGCATGTGACTTGATGCCATCTTTGTAACATTAGTAACTGGCAGGAAAAGAGTTCATCATGCTCATTATCCTTCGAAACATACTCCGTTTTATATTTGATTGATTCTTTTAGGTATATATATAAAAAAAAAATTGGAACTAAAAGCCTTCTTAGAAGAATCCTCTGTCTGGTAACAATTTGCTTGCCAAAAATATTTCTGTGATGTTGAGTTTTTTTTAAAAATCAAGACATGATAAGTGAAAACTACCAATCTGACCTTATTATGAGGTTACCATTATCAACATTTGCCTTTAAAATGACATCAGACCTCAGGGTATGGAGGTCTCTGTGAATGTTGCGGGACAGTAGGGGCTCTTGTTTACACCAGCCAAGCACGTGGAGCACGTGCAGGGCCACCCTGTCCCCTCCTTCTGAGGCGATGGCTCAGGGCCCTGGACCAAGCCCCAGGCAGGTCGTGCAGCGTCCTACCAGAGAAGGCTTCGGGCTCCAAACAGCGGCCAGGCAGTTAGGACCAGACCTGCAGAGCCAGGTCCTAAGACAGTGAGGCATTAGACGGTGAGAACAGGGCGACCCTGTTCCAGGGAGTACCCTGCTAGGTACCCTCCCAGCCACACCCTCGGAGGGACCATGCGTCAAAAAGCCACATGTTGGGGTCTCCCAACATGTGGCTTCCCGGGAAGAAGAAGAAGGGACCACTGAGCAGGATGGTGAAGCCAGGCAGTTCTGTGAGAAAGGCCTGGAGAGCCACACTAGGTTCTGCTCCCACAGGCATGGCCCCAAGGCTGTCCAGGGTTGCATCTGGGACTAAGGGGAATCCCAGAGTGTGTTAGACCAGAACTGTGGAGGGAGCCCCAGGCCTCCAGACGCGGAGCTGGCTGGAGCAGGGCTGGTGTGTTGTCCCTACCCTCCTCGTCTGGCCCAGACTGCCAGCCCTCCACCCCCACCCCGTCCTGTCCACACCTGAACACCACCACCACCTTGCCCTCACGTGTCCCCTGGATGAAGGGAAGCACCTCACTCAAAGACACCATCTCAGGTTAGTACTCAGAAGCAAGTCTCTAAGGCTCTACCTCCCCAGCCCAAACCGCTGTCCCTCAGAATGCCCTGCGTCCACACACCCACTCCAGTACTCCTGCCAAATACTTTTAAAAATGTTTATTTATTTATCCAGAACACGGTACCTTCGTTGCCTCCTGCAGGATCTTGCGTTGCGGCACACAGACTCTGTTTTTTTGTGGTTTCACAGGCTTAGTTGCTCCAGAGCACATGGGATCTTAGTTCCCCGACCAGGGATCGAACCCATGTCCTCTGCGTTGCAAGGCAGATTCTTAACCACTGGAACACCAGGGAAGTCCCACTCTTGTCAAATATTATGAATATGATTCAAGTATTATCTCAGGGGAATCTCCGCAAAGCCTGCAGAGGAAGATATTACTGTGCCCTTTGATGGATAAGGAAACTGGCACTCAGACCGAGTAACTTGGCCAAGGTCACACAGCAAGTGCCTGGCAGAGCCAGAAATGCAAAGTCATCCGGGGCTTCCAAGCAGCATCCCCTCCCAGCCACACCCTCGGAGGGACCATGAGTCAAAAAGCGCCAGCTGCTTGTCCCACAATGCATGGACCCAATCTGCTTGTCAATTTGCATTTGATTTGCATAAGTGTGTCACCAAAATACATAGATATCTTTCTTACACTGCCCCCTCCTGCCTTTCTCTCTCTCTCTCCCCATCCCTTCCTCTCTCTCTCTCTCTCTCTCTCTCACACACACACACACACACGTTCACACAGCCAGGCTCTTCCTCCTTGAGATGCCTGGAGGACTGGGGAGCACCATCTGGTCCCCTCCATCTGCCAAGGACACCTTTGCTGGTTCACAGTGTTCCTTCCTGCCCACCAGCCACTACCCAGTGCTTGGAGTCAGGGAGCTCCGTGCTGGGCTGAGCAGACCCTATTCTTCCCGAGGTCCTGGGGAGGGGACACTGCAGCACGGGCGCAGGAATGGACAAACAGGGTGACGGCACACCCGGATATATCCTCTGTCTTCAGCCCCAGATTTAGCTGCCTTGTAGCCTCCCACACTTTCCCGCTGCTGCTGTCTGGAATGCCTGGAGCCTGGGAGAAATAGGAAGACTGGGATGGGGAGATTGAGGGAGCGGCAAGCTAAAGCCCACTGAGAGAAGAGGAGAAGGTGCTGATGCCCTGGGCAGGGTATGGGCCTGGTTTCCCTAGCCTTCCCTTCTGGCCTGCACTGCCCAAAACAGTAGTCATTAGCCATCAGATTTTGAAGGTTTAAATACATATACCTAATAATTATATATGTAATAATTTTTATATTGAGTACATGTTTAAATATTTTGGACATACTGGGTTAAACACAAAATTAATTTCACTTGTTTTCTCTTTCCTTTCTTAGTGTCTATAGGAGAAATTTTTAAATAGCCTATGTGGCTTGCATTTTGGCAGCCATTCTATTTCTATTTCTGTACTTCAATTGGCCAGTACTGTTCTTCATCCCCTCCTCCTGGTTAGGCAGTTGTTTTTCTGTAAAATGCTTAGTGGCAGGGAGCTGTTTTGAACTAAATGTTTATCATACTTCAGCCTTTTGGCTGAACTTGATAGACTCAGTTGTTGTTGTTGTTGTTATTTATGTACCAATTTTTGGTTGTATGGGGTCTTTGTTTCTGTATGGGGTCTTTGGGGCTTTCTCTAGCTGTGGAAAGTGGGCACACGGGCTTAGCTGCCCTGTGGAATGTGGGATCTTCCCCAACCAAGGATAGAACCCATATCCCTTGCATTGGCAGCCAGATTCTTAACCACGGGACCACCAAGGAAGTCCCAATAGCCTGAGTTTTAATCCACCTTTGTTATATATAAGCTGTGTAACTTTAGGCAACTCAGTTAACCTCTCTGAGCTTCAGTTTCACATCAGAAAAAAAATTAGTCCATCAGCGCCTATCTCAAAAAGGCTTCTGTGAGAATCAAATGAGCTGATATACATAAAAAACTAAAAAAGGGACAGCATACAGCAATTGCTTGTAATTACTGCGTAGCTATTATTGTCTGAAATGTGGTTCTGCTGCTTGCTACAGCTTCGTGTGTCGCAGAAAGCTATGCCTCTTTGGATGCATTATTTTAGTCACTCTTCCCAATCATCTTATTGGTAACTGCTATCCTCATTTCACAGGGGAAGCATCTGAAACTCAAAAAGCTTCAATAACCAGCCCAAGGCCACCCAGCTGGTGGGGTTTGCACCTGGACCTGCTCTAGTCCAGAGACTGCCCCTTCAGAACCACCCTGTGCTATGTCTGTTGGTAAATGCCCACTGAAACCTCCCAAAATAACAACTCTCCCTCCTCCTCTTTCTCCAGGTTCCCACCAGCGCCCAGGATCTGCCTGTCTGAGAAGCTCCCTGTCACGAGGCCATCAAGAAGGGGCCAGCTGTCCCTGTGTTGCCAGCCCCCAGCATGCAGGAGACCCAGACAATAGAGTCACCGTCGATCCCCAGCCGGTCCTCAACCTCCACCCAGGACCGGTCTTCCACTGTGGGCCAAACCTCGAGCACAGCCCCACAGCCCTCAAAGCCTACCCCGATTATCCCACCCCTGGCCAAGTCCACGGGCCCAGGCTCTGGGTCTGTGGTCCGGCGGATGCGCAGGATCATTGCTGAGGATGCTGAGTGGTCGCTGGCCATCGTGCCCCTCCTCACAGAGCTCTGCATTCAGCACATTGTCAAGAACTTCCAGAGTGAGTCTGTCCCCTCCTCGCTTGGGAGAGAGAAGGCCAGGAGTGAGGCAGGATGGGAGGGACTGCCTGGAGGCCAGGCCTCAGGGCCGGGTCTGGGGGCAGCCCCTGCCCTCTCCTACAATGTCCTCTTGTCTTGCTCAGTCCCTCAGTCATGTCCAAATCTTTGCAAACCCGTGGACTGCAGCACACCAGGTTTCCGTGTCCTTCACCATCTCCCAGAGCTTGCTCAAACTCATGTCCATCGAGTTGGTGATGCCGTCCAACCATCTCGCCCTCTGTCCTCCCCTTCTCCTGCCTTCAATCTTTGCCAGCATCAGGGTCTTTTCTAATGAGTCAGCTCTTTGCATCAGGTGACCAAAGTATTGGAGCTTCAGCTTCAGCATCAGTCCTTCCAATGAATATTCAGGTCTGATTTCCTTTAGGAAAATGTCCTCATCCCCATTCACCTCCTCCCTTCCGCCTACCCTGAGGCCAAGTCAGTTTCTCCAGCTATCCCCACTCCCAGGCCCCACCAGACACCTCCCCCATCCTGCCCTGTGACCTCTACATCTAGGCGCTCTCCTTACTTTTCCCACTCTGTCCAGCAAAGCCTGGCCCAAACCACATCTACCTCCTCTGCTAGAAAGCCCTCCCTGTTTGACCATCCTCCACTCTCTTGCAGTCTTCGATGGGCATGCATAGATCCTTGGTTTGTCCTGTACGTTACTCTCTGTTAATGTTCATCCTTTTCAAAGATGAGTCACCAACCTCTCCTACCAGAAGGGGCCTCTCTAAGGACAGGGCCATCATGTTGTCTACGGCACCTGTCACCACCAGGCCTACAATATACTCATTTGACTTGTTCACAGTCTGCCTCCGCTAGTAAGATAGAGCGCTTCCCTCTGTTTAGTTCACGCTTGTATCCTCAGCACTTAGGATGCAAGGATAGTACGTGGTACATAGTGTGTACGTGTATGCTCAGTCACTTCAGTCGTGTCTGACCCCTTGTGACCCTATGGACTGTAGCACTCCAGGCTCCTCTGTCTGTGGGATTCTCCAGGCAAGAATGCTGGAGTGGGTTGCCACGCCCTCCTCCAAGGAATCTTCCTGACCTGGGAATCAAACCCACGTCTCTGCCTCTTTTATACTGCCTGCATTGCCAGGCAGGTTCTTTATCACTAGCACCAACTAGGAAGCCTGTGATACATAATAGGTGCTCAATAAAAAAAAAAGTTTTTGTTTTTGAATGAATGAATCAAATCACATTGGGAGCCTCTGAAGTCAGGAGTTACCTCCTCTGCTAGATTAAGGAAAAACTGAGGGCTGGACCTGGGATTCTGTCTCAGACAGAGAGCTCCCTGAGACCAGATGCTAAGATGTCCACCTTCAACCAGGACCACCCCAGAGTCAGGGATGGTGTGTCCCTTCTCAGATCGAGCCTCCCTGGGAATGAAGCCTATCTCTTCTCACAGAAGGGCTCCCTGAAGGCAGAAGAGGGTCTTCCCCTTTCCTGGGTGCCCCTAGACAGACAGGCTGAGCCCAGGGTACCACAGTGCAGTGTCCCCAACACTGTGCCTCCTATTTGCCTATTTTTGCTCCCAAAGACAACCCCATTCTGAAGCAGCTGCTCCCAGAGCATCAGAAGAAGGTCCTGAACCACCTGTCTCCTGACCTGCCACTGGCTGTGACCGCCAACCTGATCGATGATGAGAGCTACTGGCGCCGCTGCTGCATGCAGCGGTGGCCCGTGTGCCATGTGGACAATCACGGCGGCAGCTGGAAGCGCATGTTCTTTGAGCTGCACCTGGCGAACCTGCTGAAACACTTCATCCCGAACACCACTGACCCTGCGGTGATCCTCAACCTGCTGCCGCTCTGCAGGAACTACGTGCGCGTCCTCCGGGTGGATCAGTTCCTTCCCCCCGTGCAGCTCCCGGCCCCGCCCCGAAGCGGGGATCAATCCGATTCTGGCAGCGAAGGGGAGATGGAGGAACCGGCCATGGACCACTACCAGCTGGACAACCTGGTGGCTGGCCTGAGCCATCTGGAGGAGCTGGACCTGGTATACGGTGTGAAGGACTGTGGCATGAACTTCGAGTGGAACCTCTTCCTCTTCACTTACCGCGACTGCCACTCCCTGGCAGCCACCGTCAAGGCCTGCCACACCCTCAAGGTACCACCTACCCCAGCCTCCCCCTACCTCCCATTCTCAGCATCTCTCTGAGTCCCTCTCCCCTTCCCCTCCTCCTCCATCACCGCCTTCTTGCTCCTATTTCCTTCTCGCCCGTTGACCAAGTGTCCTTGGTGACCCTGGACCAAGGTGGGTTCTGGGAATGCGGAAAGGCACAAGGTTCTGCCGGGCCCATTCACCAGCTATTAATCCAACACTCAACTGCACCCCAGGCCCTGTCCTAGGTGCTGAAGATTCCACAGTGAGCACAATTAGACCATATGTGCCCTCCAACTGACAGTCTGGTTGGGGATAAAAGGCACTAATCAGCAATCATATAAATGCGAAATTGCAACTCAAATAGGGTTGCCAGATTTACCAATAAAAATACGGGATGTCCAGTTAAATCTGAATTTCAGATACACACATTTTTTTTTTTTTAGGTTAAGTATGTCCCAAATATTCTGGTTGGAAGAAGGAGAGCATGCCAAGAATCAGAGGAGGAGGAAAAGGAGGACATGGCATTGTATCATAGAGTCCAGGGAGGGAGGCGTTTCAAGAAGAGGGGTGAGCAGCAGTGAGGTGGGATGGAGCTGAGGACCAGATGTAGCAAACTTGGAGGTCACTGAGGGGAAGCTATGTCAGTGGAGTGCCAGGAGCAGAGTCCAGATCAGAGGCATTTGTGGAAAGAGTGAGAGGTGAGGAGACAAATCAGCTTTTTCAAGAACTTGGCTGTGAAAGGAGAGAAAGGTAGAGCAGTAATGGATGAGGGGTTTGGGTTTCCTTAAGAAGAAACTTGCCTGTGTTTCAAACCAATGTATAAAAACAAAAACAAATGGATCCTAATCAAATGCATACGCTTTTGCACAGCAAAAGAAACCATAAAACAAAGAAACAACCTTCAGACTGGGAAACATATTTGCAAACAATGCAACAGACAAGGGCTTAATTTCCATAACATACAAGCCGCTCACACAACTCAATAACAACAACAAAACAACCCAATCCAAAAATGTCCAGAAGACCGACACATTCCTCCAAAGATGGCCAACAGGCACTTGAAAAGATGCTCAACTTAGCTAATTGTTAGAGAAATGCAAATCAAAACTAGAGTGGGGTATCACCTCACAAAAGTCTAGGAGGGTGCAGCGAAGGGCTGACTCATCCAACAGACCTGGACTCAAAACCTGCCTCCACGGCTTAATCACCGTGTGACTCTGGGCAAATGAGGTTTCCACTCAAAGCCTCCATTTTCTCCTGTAAAATGCAGAGGACTCGTTCGATCTCACTAGGATGCCAAGGGTTAGAGATCATGGCTATGGAATGTTGTAGCAGCATGCCCAGCACATAGTCATTACTCAATAAGGGGTAGTTTTTTCCCTACCAGTTGCCACCAATTCTGCACCACTGTCATACTGGGTAGACCTGCCCTGCCCAAAAGCCAGCTAGGTGGTCGATCTTTTATCCCTTACTGCTCCACCTCTCTCCCCCTTCCCAGCCAAGTTCTTCTCTCTCTTTTTACTATTTATTTATTTGGGTGGGTCCTATATGCAGCATGGCCTTCCTTGATGACTCAAGGAGTAAGGAATCCTGCAGTGCAGGAGACACAGGGGATGTGGGTTCGATCCCTGGGTCGGGAGAATACCCTGGAGGAGGGCATGGCAACCCACTGCAGTATTCTTGCCTGGAGAATCCCGCGGACCGAGAAGCCCGGTGGAGTACAAGTCATAGGGTCGCAAAGAGTTGGCCACGACTGAAGGGACTGAGCACACACACAGCTGCAGCATGCGGGATCTTCTATCTTTATTGCAGCATGTGGGTTCCACCTCTCATACCAGGGATCTAATCTGAGCCCCCTGCACTGGGAGCTCGGAACCCCAGCCACCGAACAGCCAGGAAGACTTGCCCCTAGCCAGGTTCTTGAAAGAGCAGAACCTCTGGCATTTCTGGGGCTCCCTCCTCTACCTGGGGGAGGTATGTAGGCAGGCACATTCTTCCTGCTGCCCACAGATCTTCAGGCTGACCCGAAGCAAGGTGGATGATGACAAGGCGCGCATCCTAATCCGCAGCCTCCTGGACCACCCAGCCCTGGAGGAGCTGGACCTGTCGCACAACCTCATTGGGGACCGGGGCGCCCGCGCCGCCGCCAAGCTGCTGAGCCACAGCCGCCTGCGTGTGCTCAACCTCGCCAACAACCAGGTGCGTGCGCCCGGCGCCCATTCGCTGGCTCACGCCCTGGGGCACAACAGTAACCTCATCTCCCTCAACCTGCGCCTCAACTGCATTGAGGATGAGGGCGGCCAGGCGCTCGCCCACGCCCTGCATACCAACAAGTGCCTCACCACACTGCACCTCGGGGGCAACGAGCTGTCTGAGCCCACCGCGACCCTCCTGTCCCAAGTGCTCACCATCAACACCACACTCACCAGCATCAACCTGTCCTGCAACCACATCGGGCTGGTAAGCCAGGGCTTCTAGGGCACTCACCGCCAAGGGAAAGCCCTGGGGCTTTGGGCGGAGGGCTTGGAATCTGACTGCCAATGGTACTTACCGGGAAATTGCTAGGACCACAGGCTTTACCCAGTTCTCACCCCAGCTCTGCCATTTAGCACTTGGTTACAGTTACTTAACCTTTGGGACCGCCATTTCCCCATCTGTAAAATGTGAATAGAAATAGCATCTACCTCTAAGTATTGTTAATGGGAGGATTAAACAAGTTATAACTATAAAGCAGTTAACCATTGCAGATACTAGCTAGGTCCTCAGTATTTACTCGTTGTTGCTACTACTCGGGATTCTATTCTATGCTAGGCACCCAGTATCTGTTAGTTTTTCTTTAGCCCTCAACTTATCTAGTAAAATAGCCCCCACTTTATAGACGGAAAATAGTCTCAGAGAGGTTAGTGAGTTGCCCAAGAGCATCCAGTCAGGTTGAAAGCCTGGGTCCTTCCCAACAGACAGTGTCTTTCAAATCTTGACCAAGTCTCAGAGTAAGAAAAGCAATTTGCATGAGCACCTAGTGAACACATACATCGATATGATATAATTAAAATTTAACTTGCACTGCTTGTGATATATGCTGATGTTTTCATGTTTCAGTGACCCATTGAATTGACTTTGCAACATACTATTGGGTCACAACCATAGGACACCAGCATTCTTCCTCCCAACAGGAAATTTTCTAACTGGAAGAGGGCTACCTAACCCAGAAGGGGCTGGAACTATGAGACCTAGAGAAGAGGGCCCTCTATGCACTCCAGTTAGAGCCCTGCACCCTCTACCAAGCCTCCCCAGAGGACAGTCTGGCTCACAGACACTGACTCCAGAGAGAGTGCTCCTGGCTACAAGTAACAGAAAGCTTAAATGGGAAATGGCTTAAACAAGAGGAATGTTCACTGTGTCCCATGATCAGAAGCCCCGGAGAAGGGGGTTCTGAGGTTGCTGAGTTTCTTGGCTCAGTGCTTCTGAGCCACTTCTGCTCTGGCTACCCAGCCCCACGGCCGTGGGCCCACTCTCATGGGCCCAAGATGGCAGCTGTACTTTCCACAGGGCTATGCTCAGAGGCAGAAAGAAAGGAGACCACTCCTCTCTTTTCTTCCCTTTTGCGAGAAAAAGCTTCCCAGATGCCACTCCCTCCAAACTTCTTCCTTATATCTCACAAGCCAGATTTGTCTCACGTGCTCGTGGCTGAACCAGAAGAGGGAGTCATTGTCCCTGCACAGCACCACGTTTTTCAAACCACTGGGCTTGAAAAGTCAATGCAGTGAATCTCAAGCACCATTTTTCTCAGAGAATAAGGTGGAACAGGATAGAAAACGCTACACAAAGTAGGAATTGTGTTGTGAAGTTGTTGTTCCCGTCACGTCTGTATATCAGTATGTGTACGTGTGCACGCATCCGCCCCTGTTTGTGTGGTCCTGAGTTTTGGTGGAAAGTGACCCTTTCCCTTGTATTCCTGACCCAGGATGGTGGGAAGCAGCTCCTGGAAGGCATGTCAGACAACAAGACCCTGCTGGAGTTTGATTTGCGCCTGTCAGACATCGCCCAGGAGAGCGAGTACCTCATCGGCCAGGCCCTCTGTGCCAACCGTGAAGCAGCCCGCCAGCGGGCCCTGAATCCCAGCCACCTCATGTCCCCAGTCACTGCCAAGGGCCCTGAGAACCCTGTGGGATAAGATGGGAACAGGGCTGGGGCAGTGGCCAGACCTGGGTCACTGCCCCAGCCCCAACCCTCATTTCATGCCCCTGCCATGCCTGCTCTTGAGGGTCACCCTGGTCCCGAGGGAGGGGGAGGGGAGACCAAGACTATCCTTGGGGTGAGCGATTGAGGTTCTGCAGGGGTCTATGAGGAGAGGAAGGAGCCTGGGATAGAGGTGGGAAGTGGGACTTACCCCTGGTGCCTAGGGAGAGGATATGAACGGACTCACTGAAATGACTGACTTCTTCCAAGAATATGGAAAGCCGACCCTTCGAGACTGTCAGGCCCAGCCTAGCCCCCAGGAGCCGCCCATCTCCCCAACCACCCTCCTCCCCACCATTGTTCTCTCTACCAAACAGATCCTTGACCTTTTGACCTTCAAACACACACTCTCTCCTCTACCCCAGGCTTCAGCAGAGCTCTGCCTGGCTCTTCCACCCTCACCTCTGCAGATGCCACCTCCCTCTTACTTGGCTCTGCTTAAGTCTTCCAGTTCTGCAGGTCATGCCACCCCTAGTCCACCCCACCCCCAACCTGAGAAGGAGGAAACAGAGGTGACGGGAGGGGCTCAGACCCTTCGGCCTCCCCAAAGAGCTGCTCACAGAACTGGGAGATGGTGAGAGAGGTGTGACCCTGGGAGGCAAGTCAGTGAGTCATCCGCAGCTTTATTACCCGCCAGTTTGGTTCATACAATCTTTGCGCTTGGAAATCCACGACAGAAAGGCCACAGTGTGATGCACCCAGTTGACAGAGACCTGTCTTCTCCCCAGCCAGGCCCAGCCCACCCCACAAGCCCTTGTCCCAGGACACATGAAGCTTTCTAGGCACCCTCCATGAGTCCCCATCACTCTATGACCACCCGCCCTGGGGCCACACCCACAGGAATCACATCTCCCCATGAGGCCATGAGAGGATCTCCTGATGGATTCAGGCTGAGCCCCAGGGCCCATGCTCCGCAGACTGAACCCCCAGCCCCGTTTCCAAAGGGTGGGTCACAGGCTGCAATCACAGCCTAGGAGCGCTTTCCAGGGACTCCTTCCAACAAGCAGGCACGGAGCAGAGCACCAAAGGGGGCTTGGGAGTGACCGCACGTGTGTGCCTGTCTGGGCAACTTCGAGTCTGTCTGTGCCTGACACCCTCTGACAGTTCCGGAGTGCAAACTTATAGGTGTGAGGGTGTGTGTGAGTGTGTGAGTGTACATAGCCACAGCTGCTAGCAGAGGTTCTAATTAGAGAAACAAGAACATTCAGTGTAAAGTTTAATTTTAGAGATTAATTTTTCTGGTATTCGTTTTCCCTGGCAATCAATAAAGCTACCAAGAAAATAGACCAAAGACTTGGTTTCTCTCTAAGTCTGTGCATATGTGGGAGGTGTGAGGCTGTCAGTGTGAGAAGACCTAGGCAGAAATGGTCAATACAGGCAAAAATAATCACAGCCCCTCCCCTCTCTCCTCCTCCCAGCTCAGGCTCTGTCTCAGGCATATGCCTGAGGCGGGGAGCTGAGTTCTTCCCTTCCCCAGAGCCATGAGGTGGCCAGGTGCCCCAGACAAGGGTGTGACATCTGGGTGCCAGCTGGCCAAGAACTGGGTACCAAGGCCACAGCTCACCACCTGTACCTCACAGACGTCCATTCAAAGGAAAGAGGGGCGCTCCAACCCCCAGGCCCCTGAAGAGCACAGTGCTGGCAGCTAGGTGGGCACTGCTGCCCAGGGAAACCTAGTGGGCAGCTGTCCCCTCCTGCCCAAGCCTCCCCTTCTCCGGCCTCCTCTTCTTCCCACTCAGCCATCTCCACCTGAAAGTTAAGCTCAACCCCAATGTGCCACAGGCCACGGTGTCCCCACAATCTGTGCCCTCCCCCCAACTCCCCAGGGAAGGGGAGCAGGGGAGCCAGAGGAGATGTTGCATAGGTGGAGGCCACACCCCAGGCGGTGCGGGCCTGGCCAGGCTGGAGGAGGAGGGGAGAAGAGCAGCTCTGATGGCTCAGATGAAGTGAGAAGCATCAGGGGCGAGCCTCAAGGCCTAGGGTTACCCTCTGCAAATGTGAGCTCACTCCCTGGGGGCTAAGTCAGCTGGGAAAACGTTAGCCAGGGGAGCTGGGCGGGCAGGGGTTTTGTACAGAGACATGCACACGGAAGTACATCAGGGTAGGAGTGATGGGGGACAGCACATGGGGCCAGCACCCTGGTGTGGTGATGGCATGCCCCTTTGAAGACCCTGGGACACACAGCAGGGCTTCAGCTCACGGGCTAGGGGAGGACAGAGGGATAGGGCAAGATTTAGAGAATTCCTGCCTCTGACCCCGCCACTGGAATGGAGCTTCCAGCTAGGCTCGAGACAAGGTCCTCAGCCCCTCAGAAGCTCAGCTGGCGGACGACCACTATCCACTCCTCCCCACCAACACAGGGGAACCAAGGGGTGGCCCCCACGGACACCCCCACCTTTGAGGGTCTTTTCGTGACCCTCTCCTCTTCGACCCCCACTTGCTTCCTGAGTTCTCTGTTGTCACCCAGGCCTGCCTCCTAGTCTCCCCGCTGAGTCGTATGCCTTGGTCAGCTTGAAGGAATGCCGCCCAAAGGAGGTGCCCTCCCAGAACCTAGGCAAGGAGGCTAAAGTTTAAACGACTGAGGTGCACTGACCTCCACAGTTTGCCTTCCTCCTCACCCTGGCAACAGCTCTTCAGAGCCAGGGAGCAGGCTGGGGAAGGAGAGCTCTGGTGAGTACGGCACCCCCAGGACCCAACCTCCTGGGGACCCCAGGAGATAAACAACAGCGGTGGGAGTGGCGGAAAGGAAACCCCGATCTTCGGATCTTGTCAGGGCCAGGGCCAAGAAGAGGAGAGCAACATCTCCAGGGCTTTGAGATGGAGTACCACGGCTGACACCCGGGCCTGGCCTCAGACCCACTGAATTCATTAGCTTGGCTGGAAGCCAGCCCTGCTATTCTCCGAACCACTGCCCCCTTGGTAGAGAGAGGCCCCGGCAGGATCAGGTTGCAGCGAGGAAAGAAAGCCGGGCGGCCCTTCCCCCCGGCCTCCAAACCTCCCCAGCTGCACAGCGAGGGCCTCTCCCTGGAGACGGAGCCCAAGACGGGTCCCAGGGCGCAGTCACCACGTAACAGTCATTGGATCCATTGAAAGGCGGGACAGGGGATCTCCAACGTGCGAATGCGTGTGTCGGAAAGGGAGGTGACCCGCTAGGAACTCAGGGGCGGGCAGGCCTGGAAGAGAAGGCTCTGCCGGGGTGGGATTGTCTCCCCTCCCCCCAGCTGTCTCTTTTTGTACAGGAAGGTAGGGGGTGGTGTCGGATCGGCCCCATCTGAGTCTGGCCCACGCCCCCTCGCCTCCCACCTCCCCACCCCCACCGTTCCCAGCACGGCCTCGGCCACATTCGTGACTCCCCCTGCTGCACCCGCAGGACGCGCCGTCCGGCAAGGAGCAGGGAAGGAGACCGTCGGGCCTGTCCCGGGACCCGGGGTCACAGTGAGGTCTCTACGCAGGAGCCGTGGCGGTGCAGCGGCCGGTGGCTGTGGCCCAGACACCCCTCCTGACGGTGCACAATGAGCACGGGAAAGTAGAGGGCGTCGTGGTAGGGCGGCGGCGGCCCGGCCTCCTCCTCGTCGTCGTCCTCCTCGTCGTCCCCCATGCTGGCCTGGCTGGACAGTCGCGTCTGCTCGGTAGGGCAGCTCGCCTCGTTGACGCTCCCGCTCCGGCTGCGCCACAGGCAGCTGCGCCGGGAGCCGTAGAGGCGGCCGAGAGAGAAGCGGCTGCCTCCGCAGCCCGCCCCGACTCCTCCGGGCCCGGGGGCGGCCCGCGGGCTGGCGCAGATGCTCAGGGCGCTGCGCGAGAAGATGGACGAGCTACTCACCGCGCGCTGGCAGTGCTCGCAGCTGCGCCGGTATGGGGCCAGGCCCGCCGCTCCCGGTCCACCCACCCCGCCGTAGCGGCAGGTGGGCGCGTAGCCCCCGGCCGCGCCCCCAGGGCATCGCGCGCCCAGCCCCGCCAGGTCCATGAGCACCGCCTCCGAGTAGCTGGGCACCAGCTGCTGGTTGGAGCGGATGTGCCACTCGAGCTCCGTGCTGTCCACCGTGTTGACCCGCGGCAGGCGGTGCGTGAGCGGCGGCAGCAGCTCGTCGCTGGGACTGAGGCCGCCGCCAGCGCTGCCGCCTGCCGAGCCCGGGCCCTCCAGGCCAAAGAGCTTCTCTACGTGGTAGTGCGCGTAGGCTGTGCGGTACTCGGCCAGCACGCGCAGCGGCCACGACAGCGTGAGCAGCGCCGCGGCCCAGAAGGCGGACGAGCAGGCGTACCAGGGCGGCCTGGCCGGGTCGGGGAAGGCCACCATGAACTCGCGGAAGTCCACGTTCTTGAGGTGCATGCCCTCGCGCGCCTCCATGTAGTCGTCCAGGCCCTCGTTCTCGGCGAAGAAGCGCGCGCGCTGGCACAGGTACGCGTTCTCGGCCTCCACGCTGGCGAAACTGAAGCACTTGGTGAAGCGCAGCCGTGTGGCCGGCGCGCCCTCCAGCCCCACCAGCGCCTTGGACACGTCGCGGACGCCACAGCGCGCGTAGTCGAACTCAGCCTCGGCCACGTGCGTGTTCACGCGCTCATGGTAGACCTGCGGCGCCGGGGAAGGCGGCGGGGGTCGCTTCAATCCGCTCACCCTCGTCCTCCCCATGGCGGCTCTCGGCGCCTGATCGAACCCTCAGCCTGTCCTGGCTTAGCTCCCGGTTGGAGCCAGGTTAGGATCTTATCACCTCCAGAGACACAGACCCTGGAGTCAAGACTGCCGGGCTTCGAATCCCAGCTCCACCATATACGAGCTGTTTGACTTTGATATTGGTAAAGTACTTAGAGCGGAACCTGTCTGCTAGTGTTTGCTGTTATTATTATGGTGGTGGTTACTGCTCTCCTGTGGCGGTGCCCACAAAAGCTCAGGGCTGGCTGTGCTCCGCCTGGGGACAGTCGGGCAGGGTCCCAGCAACATCCCTCCCGCCCCCGCCACCATCTGGACCAGCCTGTGCTCCCCTTCAGCTCCTCACCTGGGTGGTGGTGTAGGCGTCTCCATTGCGATATCGGGTGACTTGGCGCGTGCGGCGGACGTAGTGGTAGCTGATGGCCTTCCACCAGATACAGGGCGTGGCCTGCTGCATGCGGCCCACGCGCTCTCGCACGCTGCTCACGTCCACCCGGTGCTGCAGCTCGTGGCGGGCTTGGCAATGCCAGCACTCCACCAGGTAGACGGCATACAGCATGAGCAGGAAGGCCAGGGGGATGTAGACATAGCCGTTGGAGCAGGGGCTGTCGTGGTACATGAGGCTGTTGCCCTGGTAGGCGCTGCTGAAGGTGAGGCGGGTCACCGTGGTGACATGGCACCAGGCCACCGCCCCCAGGCAGCCGTACATGAGCAGCGAGAGCAGCAGGCACTTCCAGTGGGACTCACGGCAGAGGGACTTGGTGAAAGAGGGCTGGATGGGGCGCTGCTGCTCAGATGGGCAGGCAAAGGGCCGAGATGATTGGGGAGTGAGACAGAGTGGCAAGGACCCAGTACAGAGATGAATGCGGGAAGGGAGGGCCAGAGGCCAGCACCCGAGATGACAGGCAGAGACAGACAGGGATGAGGAGAGGAGTCAGGCCAAGATGGGAGGCCAGGACCAGAGATAAACACAGAAGTGACCCGAGTGAGATATAAGGACAGGAAAAAGGAGCGGAGTGCAGTTTGGGGAAGTGCAGAGAGAGACACCCCAAGAGGCAAAGGGATCAAAGCCAGGGGTGGAGGGAGAAGGCCCAGGTAGCAAAGAAGACACAGATGGATAGGACGGCACCCAGAGGAGTAGTCCAAAGACAGATAAAAAGATGACAGTGAAACAGGAGAAAGTGTGGGTAGGGAAGACAGGGAGGACAGACAGGCATCAGCGAAGGCAGGTCCCCAGCCCGGACCCCTTCCAGGTATTCTAGGAAAGGAGGGAGGGGCCCACTGACGTCCCCTTCCCACTTCACAGGTGGGGCCCTCCCTTCTTCCAGAACCTAGGAGGAGCCACTTCCTCGGACCCATCCACCTCCCTCATACCTCCCAGGAAACCCCAAGCGCTGTCTCCTTCCCCACACTCTGGACCCCAGGTCCCTAGCAAGTCTCCCTAACATCCTACCCCTGTTCTAAGATGGAAAACAGTGGGTTTGTGTCCCTGAGCAGCAGGTGGTCCAGGAGGAAATATCCAGATGGGCAGAGGCATATGGCTGGGGAGAGGGGATGGGAGACAGGGGTGGGAGTGGGAGGCAAGGAGGAAGATGTTTGCGTCCCAGCCCTTTGTCAAGAGAAAAGAGTTCTCAGTACCCAGGCTTGTTAAAGTACTAAATCATGTTCTGCCCTGCGGTGCTCCTGGTGAGTTGTTTATGTGTCTGGCTCCTCCACTAGACTGGGTGCTCCTGAAAGCAGGGCCTCATTCTCTTTGCATTCTGGGTGCTGGCACCCACAGCCACTCAAGGACAAGTATACTGAGTCAGATGTCTGGTGGCGGCCTGGGCTTTCCCTCTGCTCCCCGCACCGTCTAGCTTTAGGAACCCTCCACACACCCTCCTGCTGAGATCCTGACTTATTCTTTCCATTCCCCTGCCTGGACCTGGAGGCTCCCCAGGGGAAGGGAGAGAAGATAGAGAGAGGAAAGGCACAATAACAGGCAGTGGGCCCTGGACTGGTATGAAATCCAAGGAAGGATCTGGAAGTACAGATAGGTGGCTGGGTTAGGAAATAGTACTCAGCACATGCAGACAAGATTAGGGTGCATGTGCCTTTGTGGGAGCCTCACCCTTGGGGAGTACATATGTGCCCCTTTGCATGCCCACTTGAGTGTGTGCCTGTCCCAGTGAGAGTGTGTGGGAAAGGGGCCCTCCCTGCAGGTCCTGCCTGTGTGCTTCTGCCCTAGTGCAGTGTGCAGCGTGTGCACGAGCGTGCTTGGGAGATTGGGAGCCCCTGGTACTTTCCTTCATCGCTTTGTCTCCAGGTTTAGTATGCCCCCAGCGAGGGGTAGGTATGCTTGGTACCAACACCTTGAAGGATTCCTGGGAGTCCCCTGGAGGGGGGTGCTACACGGACCTTGGATGAGAGAGGCACATCCCCCACACAAACAGTCCCAGTGACCTCAGGGGGGCCGGCTCCTGCACACATTTGACCTTCTTAGGACCCCAGCTCAGGTAACACCACCGTTTCCTCCGTGGACCTGGCAGGTACTCCCCTGCCTCCCGCAGCCCCTCCAAGTCACCCTTCCTGGCCTTCTAGAGAGTATCTCCCTCTGCGAGATAGGAACCCGGCTACCGTCCCCACCCCCACTCACCCGGGGTCCACGAGGCTCCGCCCCTAGGCCCCTCCCCCTGCCCGGGACCCCCGAGCCCCGCCCCCGGCGCGGCCCCTTCCCCGACACCGCGGACAGCTCCGGCCGCCGGGCGGGGGCAGCGGCGCGGGACTGCGGCTGCGGCGGCCGGCTCGGGGTGCGGGGCGCCGGGCGCGCTGCGGCGGAACCGGCGGGGGAAGGGGCGCCACGCCCGGGGAAGGGACGACCGCGCCCGGGGAAGGGGCGCCACCGGCTCTCACCTCCTCTCGGGCGGGGCCCTCGTCCGTAGTCGCCGCCGCCGTGGGCTCCTCCGGGACCCCGGGGCCGCCACCGCCGCCGCCGCCGCCGCCGCCGCTCTCTCCCGCGGCCGAGCCAGGGGGGGACATGGCGTAGAGGGGGCGCGTCGAGCTCAGGGCCTCCCGGGGGGCTGCCGGGGGCCGGGGGCATCCTGCGCCGGCCCTGGGGAGGGGGGCGGAGGGGGCGGGGCCCTCGCTGCTCCCCACCCCCCGCCGGGGGGAGGGGGCCTGGAAAGGGCACCACGGGTAAGGGGCTTGGGGATGGGGATGGGGAGGCGGGCTGGGGGGGCCGGGCTGGGGGGGCCGGGGCCGGGGGCGGGTGTCACCTTGAGGCCCTCGCGGCGCCGCTCCGCCTCCCGCCCGCTCCCGCCGCCGCCTTTTGTCTGAGCGGAGCTGGAGCCAGCGCGCCCCCCCTCTTCCTCCCAGCACAGGAGCCCCGCCCCCGGCCCCCCAAACTCCGCCTTCCCCAAGCCTATCTAACAGCCACCCCAAAGGGGACAAGCAACAGGGGCTCCCGGCACCCCTTCCTCTCTCCCAGCCCCGCTCACTACCCGCACCCCCGCCATCCTTCTTCCGAGGAGGAGAAACTAAGCCCAAACTCCTCTGGGTCTATTCGCGGAGGGGGCGCCAGCAGCCAACTAACATCCCTCCCCACCGTTGGTTCTCGCAAGTTCCCAGGGCTGAGGGTGGGGAGAAGAAATTGAGTTTGGGAACCCTAGGCAAGATCCTCATTCCCAGTTGGATGGTAAAGGGTTAAGGCAGGAGCCAGACTTCAGAGGCCAGACCCAGCTGAACAAGGTTGGGAAAGGCTGAAAAGGAACAGATCGGAGCTGGATGTGAGGAAGGACTAGCAGAGGGCAGAAAAGAAGATATTGAAACCAGCCTTCACTGAACTAGCTCTCTATCCTAGAAGACAAGCCCCAGAGAAGCAATGAAGTGTGTCCATTGCCCTAGACTGGAGATCAGGAAACCTGAGAAGAGATTCTTAATCCTGGCTCTGTCATTAGCTGTGTGACCTTGGGCAAATGCCTTCCCCTCTCTGAGCCTTAGTTTCCCCATTTGTGCAGTGAGAAAGTTGACTGAGCAATCTCTAAAGCTCTGGCTTTGGGTGTAGGAGGCCAAGTCATAGGTCAGAGGCCAGGCTGAGTGACTGCAGGTCGCCTGTCCCTTCCTGTCATCCACCCACAGCGGTCTTTCCCATCCCAGTTAGGGGCAGAAAGAAAGCTGCCAGTCATTCATTTCTGAATGCATCCACTCAATAAAAAAGTATTAAGAACATACTGTGCCCCATATAGAAAGGCAAAATGCAATTTCCCATCTTCAAGGAGCACAAAGTCGAACGGGGAAGAAGGACATGGAAGCCTGTCATTGTGAAAGAATAAGATGAAGGCTATGCTTGATCCGTCTGTGTGTGCACAGCCACCAAGGAAGGCTGTTGTGTGTCATATGCTACATTAGTCTTTGACAAGCAGTGACTTTCCCCATTTACCCACAAGGAACCAAGGCAGAGAGGAGGTGAGGGGCTTACTCAAGGTCACCTGCTGGTACTCACAGAATGGTCCTAGAATCCAGACCTTTCCCATTCAAAAGTCCATGGGGATCTTCAGGGGTCGGAGGTCAGCTTGAGGCAAAACCTGGATATCTGATCTTTGGGAATAGAGGACAAGCCCACTGCTCTGCTGACAGTCATGCCCCTCATCTGGGGCAGAAGAGCCTCTGCCTTCACCCACACGCCCACCCCCCTACTCTTGGTCCTGTCTCCATGTTGCTACTCTTCTCTTTCCAGGGAAGGTGAAGGGGACTCTCAGTCTGCCTGTCACTTCAGGACTACCCAGCCTGTGTGATCCTCCCCAGGTCAGTGAGTCCATCCTCCCTGCCCAAACCAAGGGAGAGTATGGTCCCAAAAGGCATGGTTCTCCTTCATCCCCATGGCAGAGGAGGAATCTCACTTGCTGGCTCATTCCAACGTCTCTCTCCTACCCATAATTTTTGAGAAGTCCTGCCCACAGTTAATTCTAACTCCTCTTCTGGTTTCAGTTCATTTCACCTAATTCAGTACTTACTGCAGATAGAAAGCAGAGGTCCTAATCCTGGCCTTTCCTAACCCAGATAGGATCTTCACACTCCCCATTTAGTTGTTCTAATCTTCCTCCTGTCCTCCAGCCCCACTGCCTTCCTGGCTCCACTTCAGGGGGCTTTGGAAGAGAGCTCAACTTCTTCTGGCCAACCCCAGAGCTTTCAAGAGATAAAAGACCACCTCCTCTTTCTCCATACACAGGCATTACCCATCCTTGGAAGCCCAGAGAAGAAAGGGGGCTGTGGAAGGAGCCAGCTGACCAGCTGGTCACCATGGCAACTGGGCCTGTTTCCTGAAGATGAGTCTGGCTGGAGTGGGCAGAGATGGGGAGTGGGAGCGTGACAAAGGGAACCAGAAAACAAGAGAGAGAAGAGGACCTTGTAGAAGACTGGGTGGGACTGAGGGAATGAAGTCAGGACCTGGATCATGCTGTGACTTGAGTCAAAGTCCCCAAGTCATCTTTCCAGATGACACTGCCATGGTCCTTGTCCCCATTCCTAAATTGTACCGAGAAGGGCTTCCTATTGGAGTGCAGACTAGGTGCTGGAAGCAGTCAGTGACTCAATGCTGACCTCATGTGGCCAGAAAAGGGGCTGCCACATACCTGTTAGGGTTTAGAGCCAGACACGGGTAGGTTTCTGACTAGGTTAATGGGGTAGGTTTTTCCTTAAAATCAGGCTGTGGGTATAACACAGGTGCTCACTGCACACCCTTGAGTTCTTGTGTTCTTGCAAACGGCTCAGATGCCCCCAACTTCTTAGACCTTCATGAAGGAAAGAAAGTCATTGAAAACATTGTTTGTTTGTTTTTATTTGGCTGCACCTGCACCGGGGCTTAATTGTGGCATGCAGGATCTAGTTCCTTGACAAGGAATCGAACTTGAGCCTCCTGAACTGGCAGCTCAAAGTCTTAACCCTTGGACTACCAGGGAAGTCCCTCACTGAAAACATTTTTAAAGTTTTGTACCGGGAACAGGAAAACACAGCTCTACACTTTCAGATTGTTTGACCTTGGGCAAGTCAACTCACCTTTCTGGGCCTCAGCTTCCCAGCTTTAAAATGGAGATTATTTTGAAGTGGTTAAGGTCTGTATTTTTGCTCCAGCCTTTGAGATTGGGAGAGGAACAGGTTGGGGGAGGAAGTTGAGGATGTCTTAAGTCACAATGACCCCAAGGGAAGGAGATGCCTCATTTTCCTTGGGCTTTCCCCTCATGGCTCCTCACCCTCTCAGGCTCAAGATATCCTCCCCACTCCAGCCTTCAGGGGGGGATGGAGACCAGTGGGTCACCTCCTCCCAACTGTCCTCCCCTCTCCTTTCTCCCTCCACTCACCCCCTTCCCAGAAACTAGGTACTTCTTCCCAGCCCTCTTCCCTTCTCATTTCCAGTTCAAATGGAACCTCCTCTACCGCTCACCCCATTGGGTAGTTGGCCCCATGTTGTGCCCCTCCAGCGTCCTGTTCTCACGCCTATCTTAGCCCAATCACTCTGAGTTGTAACTGCTAGGGGGTTTTGAAGGCTGGAACCATGGGACAGTTTTTTTTATGTTTGTTTGTTTGGGGGGGGATGGTAGTTGTTGGTTATTACTGTTACTGTGAGCCTCCGTTTTGCTTCCAACAGAGAGAACAATGTCAGGCATATAGAAGAAGCTCCTTACATGTCTATCAAATGGATGAATAAAATGAGGTTTCATGGGGAGGGTGGGAGGGAAACTGGTTAGTAGCTGCGTGTTCACACCCTAGCTTCCTTCCTTCAAAGCCAGAGTTGGGAAAGGGAGATGTTTTCTTGGGGGGGATTTTTCTAAGAGCATTTCTGGAACTTGGGGTAGGGGATAAATCTTGGGCAGCTGATTTGGGGCTCACCACGTGGGTGGGATTTGCCTACAGCCTCCTGAGGCTAGGCCCAGGGAAAATAGGGATGGGGAAAGGGGAAAGATGTGCTGGTATTAGGGCTGAGGCTGCCAAGGGGACCTCAGCAGAGTGCTGCCCAGAATGTCTGGGGCCTCCCCATCCTGGCCCCACCATGAGGAACTACACTTCCCCAACCAGATGCTGTTACTGTCTGAGACCAGTATTTTATCCCTGTGAGGAATGACCACTCTGCTTTTTTAGACCACAGGCTTTTCAACAGAAAAACCACTTGCGAAGAGCACATCCTCATGTCCAATTCTATGTGATCTGAAAAACTGGCACAGGAGACTCTGTCTCCAGAACCCAAAGGGAGAACTCCTTTAAAGACATGGGTGTCCCCTTTGGCTCCGGGAAAAGCAACAGAAATTGAGAGTAGTGGGCCGGGGACAGGTAGCAACGCTTCCCCGTCCCACCTCCCACGTGCCCTCCCCAGAAGACGCCCAGCTTGTGCAGACGATTAACATATATTCCTCTTAAACGAAAGAATAAATGAATGGGAAAATGAATGAAGAAAACAGAGGAAGTGAAGGAAGGAAAGAAAGAATGCAGGGAATTCATACATGGAATGAAGGGAGGGGGAAAGAGTGAATGAATGGACGGTTGGATGAATGAATGAACGGGTGAGTTAACGCAAGAGTGAGTCAGGACCGGGGAACCCCTGACTCCGAGCCAAAGCAGAGGGCGGGGTAAGGGGGATTCCGAAGGGCGGGGCGTCCGTCCGGAAGCGCGGCGCCTGCCGGGGGCGGGGCCTGAGGGCGGGGCGAGCGAGCGCGTCTGACTGCGCTGCCCAGTTGCCCCGAGTAGCGGCTGCCGCGGACCCCGCCGGCGCTCGGAACCTCGTCCACGCTTCTCGCCGAGCCGCTCAGCCCAACCCGCAGCCCGGAAAGGAGGCCATTTCGGGTCCAGCACCCGCTCTGTGAGGCGGACCTGCAACCCGGAAAGGCGGCGAGGAGTCGGATCCTCCTGGGACCGGGCCCGGCGGGCCGGCGCCGCGGGGATGTCGGAGGCGCGGAAGGGGCAGGACGACACCGATGAGAGCCAGTATGACTCGGGCATCGAGTCTCTGCGCTCCCTGCGCTCCCTGCCCGAGTCCACCCCGCGCCCAGCCTCGGGGCCCTCAGAGGGCGGGGGCCCCCAGCCCTGGACTCATCCTCCGGGAACCGCCAAGGAGCCAGAGGACAAGGAAGACACGGACGGGGAGCGGGCTGACTCCACCTACGGCTCCTCATCGCTCACCGAGCCCCTGTCCTTGTCGGGGGACCCCAGGACCGAGGGCGCAGTTCCAGACTCCCCGCTCCGCGCCGCCGGGGCGCTGAGCCCTCAGCAGCTGGAAGCACTCACGTACATTTCCGAGGACGGAGACACGTGAGTATGGGGGCTAGGCTAAGAGAGGACCCCTTCCTCCGCCCCGATGCTAACTCGGGGCCTTCTCCAAGAGCCGTAACAGGCCGGGCATTCCCTATGTGGGGATCCCTAAAGGCACCAGCTCTGGAAGGGGCGGTCCCCACTCTCTCTTTCAAACTGAACTCTCAACCCACTTTTGAGCTGTATCCAGACCCAGTCCAGAGGACCTGGCATCGTCTGTCTGCCCCACCTTTTGGCAGGGCCCTCACCAGCACCTGGAACCCCAGCTAGCATCTTGGAAATCTACCAGTAACCCATCCTGGGGAAGAGAAAATTCCCCTGACCAGCCCAGTTTTGTTTTGTTTTGTTTTTCTCGCTGGAGGACAGAGCATCCTTGTTTGCTTAATATCTGGGATTCCCGGCCTCTGACCTCAGAATGCCCTGTCTCAAAGAACAAGAGGGGCCAGTGACAGGCTGCCGGTGGGCCCAGGAAGCTGGGGTCTGAGGTGCTGCCAGGGGTGCATGGCTGAGGCTGGCCTGTGGAGTCAGTGAGCCAGGCTGGGGCACTCTTGCCCCAGCAGACAGATAGGCGGCTGGCTACCCCAGCTAACTTCCTCCTCTGTTGAGAAAGGGGAAGTGAGGGCTAGAGTCAGCCTTACCGACACTCTCCACCTCCTGAGCCCTGCAAATCCCCCTCACTGTCATATGTGACCCCTTCACTTCATCCTTCCTCCCCAGGCCCAGGTGGAGCTTGGTGGAGACTGGGCTGGGGCGGGGCCGGGGGGAGGGGTGGTCAGAGAGGCAGTTGTGTGGTAGGGGCTGGCCAGGTGAGGATTCACCCCTCAGGAAGAAAAGATGGATGAGAGAGGGGGTGGCTGGGATTTGGGGATGGGAAACAGAGTGGAGGGGGGCTGGGGTCCTGGATCTGGGCTGCTGGAATGAATGGGGAGGAGGAAGCAGGAGCTGTCTGTCTTGATCTGCTTTTTTGGAGATGCAAAGGTCCTGGGTGGCCTCTGACAGAGACAGACTCTGGACCCACTGGGTGACCCTAGGCCTTTTTGTCCTCTGTACCTAGAGATCACCAGCCCTCAGGCCTACAACCAAGATTGTGCAGGCCCTGTGCAGAGTACCTGTGGTTGACCTTTGACCCAGGGAGTGGAGGCTTCTGCCCTGCCCCCCTTGCTTAGCCTCTCAGCCCCAGCTTTAATCGCCTCTAGTTAGAGACAGGTGTGGAATCTAGACCCGGTGGGGGCGGGAGGGAGGTGTCAAGACCCCCCAGAGGGTTCCCTGAGAGGAGAGGGCGCTTTCTTCCCTCCGGAGGTGTCTGGGCTGTGGACATGTGGAAATGGGAAGAGGAAGTGGGAGGAGGGAGACTGAGGGAGAGAGGGAGGTGGCTGCAGGAATGTGACCAGAGAGCAGGCCCTGGCCGAGGGGATTTCCAGCGCGGTTCCTCCCTCCCTCCCTCCGTCACTCTCTCCTGGGCCTCGCCAGCCACCAAAGCCTGCCCCCCCTGCCCCAAGCAGCCCCCTCCCCAACCCAGACGGGCCTTTCAGCCAGGCTTCCCCCTGACGAATGCCCCAGCAGCTGCCTGCCCCGGCCTAGACCCTCTGGCTCTGGCTTTCATTTTCCCCACCTGACGTGGGGAAACCCCAGGGCTGGAACTTCCCCTCCTGTCCGCCCCAGGTTAAGGCTCTTTATCCCCCACCCCAGGCACACATTTTCTGCACTGCACAGTCCTCCCCGCAGAGGCACACACAGGAGCGGGGGCCCAGCTCAGGCTCCGTCCCAGCCCTGCAGAATGGCCTCTGGCTGTCCCGTGGAGAGCAGCAGGACAGAGCGCTGCCCTGTCTCCTTGCTCCTTTTCCAAGAGCTTCTGTCTCCTCTCTTTTGGGAGGTGTTCATGAGGGGACAGAGGGTGACCCCACCCCTGCCCTCTCTGCCCTCCCCATGAAGGGGGCAGAGGTGGGGAGCCCAGCCCTGGAAACCACCTCTGTGCTACCCCAGCGGCTTTCAGTTTGGCTTTGAGCTGCAGCTGCCTGGTGGGGGCCCCAGGGGGCCAGAGGGGAGCGGGGTGTGGGCAGGGTGGACAGGAAGGACCTTGTCCCGTCAGCACCCTGCCCACATTCTCACTCAGCCAAGGCCCTCCCAAAGGCCAGAGATGGGAACTTGGAGCTTCCACCCTCAGGATCCTGGCTTCCCGCAGCAACCCTCACTTCCTGGCCCAAACTCTCACTTCCTGCACCTACCCTCTGGGTGGCAACTTAGACACTGATGTGTTCTTCTAACCCCAGAACCCCAGCCCACTCTGTCTGGCCTGAGCCCTGACCCCAAACCTTGCCTGTGCCTCCCAGGCTGATCCACCTGGCAGTGATTCACGAGGCCCCTGCCGTGCTGCTGTATTGCCTGGCTCTGCTGCCCCAGGAAGTCTTGGACATTCAGAACAACCTTTACCAGGTGGGTGGAGATGATGGGCTGAGCCCAGATACCTATGTCTGCCCCAGCAGCCATCCCCAGCCACCAGACAGCATCCTTTGGCTGCTCCCTCAGGGAACCATATACCAGACACTGGGCAAGAAGCTGAGGACAGAGAGACAGTAGGAATCAGACTCTGCTCACCAGGTGCTCCAGCCAGGGCTGGAGGACTCGTGTCAACACCTAATGGCACAGCGTGGTGACGAGAGTCGTGATAGAGACACATGCCAGCTGCTGTGGGAACCACTGTCTGTGGGAAGCAGCCAGGGAAGGTGTTAGTACAGGACATGATGTCTGCAGGGAGCATTCAAGGAGGAGTGTGCCGAGCAGAGCCTGCTCGATGCCCCTGTCGCCTCCCCCTGAGACCTCAGCCCCTCACCCAGGATAACAGGGCTCCCCAGAGGATGAGAAGCTGGATTCTGCTCCCACCATCACACCCTATCCCTCCCTGCCCCGGCTCTGTCCTTTCTCCAGGGTGGGGGGGCAGGGCCGGCACTAAGGGGACTTAAGAATAGCAGAGGGCCGCCTGCCTTACCCTGCCTCCAGAATTGGGGCCCCAAGAGTTTGATAGGGCACAACAGAAGGAAGACCAGGGCCCACAATTCCCATGCTGCTGGCAATTGCCGTGCCCACCCCAGCAGGTTCCCAGAGGTTGCAGCATGTTGCAGCCACCCTGTGACCCTCTCTCTGTGCCTGCAGACAGCACTTCATCTGGCTGTACATCTGGACCAGCCAGGTGCAGTGAGGGCCCTGGTGCTGAAGGGGGCCAGCCGGGTGCTGCAGGACCGACATGGTGACACAGCCCTGCATGTGGCCTGCCAGCGCCAACACCTGGCCTGTGCCCGCTGCCTACTCGAGGGGCAGCCAGAGCCGGGCAGAGGAACACCTCACTCCTTGGACCTCCAGCTGCAAAACTGGCAAGGTACAGGTGGCCGCAGGGCCTGTGGGAGGAGGAGGGGATAGGAGACAGGGACCCCACTCTCAGGGAAGGGAGGGCCACAGCTTGTCTATTGATGCATCTCCAGTTCTAAGCACATAGGTACTCAGAATACCTTTGTTGAATGAAGGAGTGAATTAATGAATGGATTCTGGTTAGAATTTATGGAGAACCTATTATATGCTAAGCAGAGAGCTCAACTTTGCCCTCAAGATGTACGGTTTGGGGGGCTTCCCTAGTGGCTCAGTGGTAAAGAATCCACCTGCCAGTGCAGGAGACATGGGTTCAATCCCTTATCCAGGAAGATCCCATATGTCGTGGAGCAACTAAGCCCAAGCGCAACAACTGCTGAGACTGTGCTTTAGAGCCTGGGAGCCACGACTACTGAAGTCCGTGTGCCCTAGAGCCTGTGCTCCACAGCAAGAGCAGCCACCGCCATAAGGAGCCGTAGCACTGTAACTAGCAAAGTGACCCCGTTCACCGCAGCTGGAGAAAAGCCCGTGCAGCGAAGACCCCAGCACAGCCAAAAACAAATCAATACATAAAATGATTAAAAAAAAGAACAAAGACATTCAGTTCGGCAGAGATTAGATGAACTCGTTAATTCATTCATCAAAAATGTACTGAGAACTTTCTCTGTACCAGACATTATTGTAGGAGCCAGACTTGCATCTGTGACCAAAACAAGATAATGTCTGAGGCAAACAATAGCCATAAGAAGTGAGTTCTCTGGCAGGTTAACAGGCAGTCACTGCTGTGGGGATGGGAGAGCTAGGTGAGGGGACTGAAGTGGGGGCGTGGGGCTTGATGGGATTTGTAGTCTTTGTGCTAGCTCCTTGCTGGCCTGGGTGCCCCTCTTCTTAAACAACTCAATGCAAATTCACATCCTTCATCTCTTTCAAGTTTCTGCTCAAACGTCCCTGCTCCATGAGGGTCTCCCTGACCACTCTGTTTAAAAATGAACTAATGAATTAATTCGTTCATTCATTAATTCAAGGGCTGGGGGCCTGAGGATCCCTAGAGCTCTGAGGAAGGTAACTTTTAGAAGGGGCCTGAAGGCAGGTAGAGTTTTACAAAAAGACTGTGTGTGTGTGCGGACAGGGGAGGCAGCATGTGGTGGGGGAGGGTGTGTGTATGGGGGGGTGTCACTCAGCAACCTGACTCCCGAAGCGTGGTGTATGGGGGGGTGTCACTCAGCAACCTGACTCCCGAAGCGTGAAAGTTTCAATAACATGACTGAAAAGGTGGAAACTTTGAGTTCCTTTCCCCCCAGACTTTTGAGGGGTTTTTTGGGTTTGTGTTTTAACAGTCTTGTGATCAGGGGCACTGAGTAGGCAGGGATGGGGCGGGGGAGTCCCTTGGGGCTGAGGGGTAAGGGAGGTCCCTGAAGAAAGGGAGAGCGAGCTGGTAGATGCAACCCTCATCCTCACCCCATCTCAGGTCTGGCCTGTCTCCACATCGCCACCCTGCAGAGGAACCGGCCACTCATGGAACTGCTGCTTCAGAACGGAGCTGACATTGATGTGCAGGTGAGGTAGCCCATCAGAGAGCTGCCGGGCCCAGGGCCTAGGCATGGGGCCCCTCTTCTTAGAGGCATGCCTCCTCTGAGGGCCTTGGCTGATATCTTTCTTCCCCCCAGGAGGGCACGAGTGGGAAGACAGCGCTGCACCTGGCTGTGGAGACCCAGGAGCGGGGTCTGGTGCAATTCCTCCTCCAGGCGGGGGCCCGGGTGGATGCCCGCATGCTCAATGGATGCACGCCTCTGCACCTGGCTGCGGGCCGGGGCCTCAGCAGCATCTCGTCCACCCTGTGCGAGGCAGGTGCCGACTCCCTGCTGCGAAACGTGGAGGATGAGACTCCCCAGGACCTGGCTGAGGATGTAAGAGGCGGACACTCAGCTCTGCTGTCCAGGGCCTCCCACATCCCTAGTGGAGACAGGAGCTATCACAGCTGAAGGGGCCAAGGAGTTAGGAGCCTGGGGTTGCGATCCACGACTCTGCCACTCTCTCAGCCTGTGTCCTAAGGACCCGGGGCCCGAACCTGGGACTCCTGCAGGAGCCATGCAGCTAACGCGGGCTGGGTATGGACAGCCAGGTGCTGGGGCCTGCCGGAAACCAGATAGTCTTTTGTCTGAGGGTCACTCGCTCTACTCAGCTTTAGCAGATTCTTGCAGAGGAGGAAGACAGGCCCAGTATTTCTAGATCTTGGATTTTTTTTTTTTTAAGAGAGATGAAACCTAGATTTTCTGTAGAGTCTTTCCCATTTTTAAATATATGATGTAAAAAGAAAATCAACATATTTTGTGAGTGCCCTTTCCCACCCTCCACTCCCAAAACGAAAGCAAAAACAGGACCCAGTTGCCCTGAGGAACCACTGTTTTGGGGATTAGTAGGAAGATTTGCTCCCTGATTTCTTTCAGGGATCGCTTGGTGGGGAGGAAAGGGCCTAATGGGTCTCTCAGCTCCCTTCCCCCACTGCCACCTCTGTCCATGGGCCCTAATCTTGCTTCTCTCCATTCCTTTCCTCAGCCCTTTGCCCTGTTGCCCTTCGACGACCTGAAGATCTCTGGGAAGCCACTGCTGTGTGCTGACTGAAGCCGGGACAAGCTCTTGGACCCCAGATACTTCCCCTCTTCCCATCTGGAAGCTGGAGCCACAGCTGCTGCAGTCTGGGCCCAGGCCGTGTGTCCTGGGAACTGCTAAGGCCAGAGCCTGGGGCCAGCACAGTCCTGAGCTGAGAGGAACCATCCCAAGTAAGAGAGCCAGTCTGGAAGGAAGAGCTTCGGAGTGGATATAAGATTCCTCAAAGCCCCAGGCAGTGTGGGCGAAGCCTGTTGGCCTCTGTTGAAGATGATGGGACTCTCATCTCTTCCCACATGGGGTCAGCCTAAAGCTGCCAACCAGTTAAGACAACATGGACTCTCCCAAATGAGGAGAGATACTGAACTGTGAGTGAGCAGGGCTCTGGAAGGGTTCCAGCTCTCTGCCAAGGAGGACTCTGAAACACTGTTGCTTAAAGACTTCACACAGAAGGCCCTAAACTTCTGGGGAAGAGGAAGTTTCAATAGCATGACACTAAAACAGTAGACTTTTAACCCCCAGTTGTTTTGAGTGTGCATGCGTGCGTGTGTGCCTGTGTGCACTAGGGATTTCTAGACAGACCTGTCCTGTGACTTTGTGGTGAAGGCAGAGAGAAGGGAATTGGTACTTGAGCAGTGTAGGGCCTTGCCAGGGAGGGTAGGAAGACTGATCGTCCTCAGGCCTCTCTGTCCAGACCAGACTCTTGCCCTCTCTGTGGAAATGCAGAGGATGGAGGAAGAGAAAGAGGAGTGAGAAGACACAAGTGGGAGGCCTCATCACGGCCCTGGAAGAGCCTGGGGAGAAGGGCTAGCCTGTGAAGAGTACACAAGGGAGCGTGGCTTTGTATGTTTTTTTCTCTCATTCCACATATGTTTGTGGCATCTATTAGGTCAGGTCTGTGTTGTGATAGAATTTGGGGAATAAAGCAGTACAGTTTCTGACCATTTAGAGATTATAGTCTAGTGAGTGAGACATATTAAAATCATAAACATCTAAATAAATATGTAATTGCAAGTTGCAATGGGAAGAAAAGCTCGTGGGAGGGAGAACGATGGACTGGGAGGAGGGCCATACTTGATGGTCCCGGGAGGCCTGGGTAGGGGACACGCCCTCTGTTGCTCAGTCATGTCCAACTCTTTGCGACCCCATGTACTGTAGTCCACCAGGCTCCTTTCCATGGGATTCTCCAGGCAAGAATGCTGGAGTGGGTGGTCATTTCCTCCTCCAGGGGATCTTCCTGAGCCAGGGACCGAACCTGCATCTCCTGTGTCTCCACTTGCATTGGCAGGTGGGTTCTTTACCACTGAGCCACCTGGGAAGCTTCAGGAGGGGACAGGAGAGAACTTCCCTGGGGAAAGGTTTTTTGGTGAATTAGTAGAACCAGGAGCAGGCCAGTAGGAATCTGCAGGGAACGGATGAGTGGGCGAGGTACACGGGGGACAGGTCATACACATCCTCAAAGGTCATGGGGATAGGGGGGACAGGACTGCCAGCCCAAGCCCGGAACCAAGTAAACATGTTCCTGCCAGAAAACGGGGAAGCGGTAACATAAGGGGGATGTTAAAGCGGTAACATAACGGGGATATACTTGGAATCCAGAACGTCCATATCCGCGTCCCTGGGACGGCAGTGGTCACCGCCACCTCCAGACCGGTGGACAGGGCTTCGGGCGATGACGAAGCGGAGGCGGCACCGGGCTGGAGCTCCCGCTTCCCCAGCGACACAGCAGGCGGGCTCCCGCGCGCCGAGCCGCGTCTCCCGCCGGACCGCGAGGGGGCGCTGTGGCCCAGCGGCGGCCCGGGGCGCTGCGTGGTCACGGCCGGGGGCGGAGGGGGTGCCGCGGGAGAGAGGCGGGAAGAGCGTTGCACTTCCGCTGGCCGGAGGCTCCTGAAGGCCACAGTGGGAGCGGAGGGAGCGCGCGGCCCGGGGCCCCGCAGTCCCCGGCCCCCCCTCCGCCCCACGCAGCCAGGACCATGGACCCCAGGTGGGGACTAAGGGGTGGGGGGAGCGGCGAGCCCACGTGACCGAGCCCCGCGACACGTGACCGCCGCTCCTCCGAGCGCGCGGGGGGCCGGGCGGGGTCCCGGCTCCCGGGCGGGTGGCCGGCCTAGAGCCGCCCGGAGCCGGAGCGGGTGGGGACGCGCCGTGGCCTTGTGCTCGCCAGGGGCTCCAGGAGGGTCGGGAGAGAAGTCGCGAGAGGGACCTGGAGCTTCGGGAGCCCCGAGGGCGGGGTCGGGGGGCGCCGCGCCTCTAACCGGAGCGGCCGACGGGCGCTGGAGGGAACAGAGGGAACCTGTGTGGCCGGAGGGGCGGGTCCGCTCTTGGGGACGGAGGGAGCCCAGCCTGGCCCGCACAGCCCCCGCCCCCAGGAGAGAGAGAGGCTCTTTGTCTGTGCTGGGCTGCAGCTGAGGGGGGCGGGGAGGAGGCTCCGGGCCCTTCTCCAGTGTCATCCCCTCTGGAGGGCCCAGAGGGTGAGGAGCTGTACTCTGATCTTTCTGCCCGCGGTACCCGCAGGTGGTGGGCAGTGGTGGTGCTGGCTGCGCTCCCCTCCCTGGGGGCAGGTGGGGAGAAGAACCTCGAAGCCCCTCCGGAGTCCTGGACTCAGCTCTGGTTCTTCCGCTTTTTGGTGAATGCGGCTGGCTATGCAAGCTTTATGGTGCCTGGCTACCTGCTGGTGCAGTACTTCAGGCGGAAGAACTACCTGGAAACAGGTGTGTGGGGAAAGGGTGGGGGAAGTGTGCTTGCTCTAGATTAAAAATTAGGAGAGTTGGCCGGCGGTGCAAAGGGGATGTGCTTTGGCAAGCGAGTCAGGGCGGGCTGGCAGAAGGTGAAGTGCTAGGGAATAGCTTCGGTTTCAGCTTGTGAACTTTCTCCAGGTAGGGGTCTCTGCTTCCCCCTGGTGAAAACTTGTGTGTTTGGCAATGAGCCCAAGGCCCCGGATGAGGTTCCGCTGGCTGCCCGGACAGAGCCAGCAGAGACCAGTCCCACTTGGCAGGCCCTGAAGCTGCTGTTCTGTGCCTCCGGGCTCCAGGTAGGTAGGTGGGCTCTACCGCTTTCCCTGGGTAGGGTCCTGGAGGAGCCAGCGCTCACACCCTACCAGTCCCAACAGTTTGCTGGTGGCTGTGTTGTGTGTTCTCCCAGAGGCATACCATCATCTTAGGAGTGGTTGGAGGAAGCACTGTCTTTTCTTTCCTCCTCTCTCTACCCTCCGTGATTTCTCCCTTCCTCTTGTAAATATACCGTAAATGGACTGATAAAATTTTCAGCCTTCCCCCACTACTGCATGTGAGAGGGACGCTGACCCCACGGCATGTTGGAGTGGGCACTTCTGTTTCCACCTTGTATGCTAAGTTGGACTCACGGGTGTCCAATCTTCGTTAAGAAGTCTCAGTTCAGTTCAGTCGCTCAGTCGTATCCGACTCTTTGCGACCCCCAAAATTGGTTGAAAATAGAAAATACTTGGAGTCAGCTCTGACATAGGCTACTGTGGGGACAAACAGGGTCTGGTCAGTCTTAAAGCATTAGTCATTGTGTTTCACACACGCTTGATTCTCGACAAGGTGAGTCCAGGTTGGGGAGAGAAGAGGCAAGTAACTTGTAGTTACTATGGAGAGTCATGCTGTCCATCTTAATCATTTTCAACATCATCCTGAGAGGAGGTTGTCAGGATGCTTTGGGGCCTGCCTGCTGTTTCCTTCTCTTGCGTATCTTCTCCCCTGTCTCTGCCCTGCCGCATCAAGGTGTCTTATCTGACGTGGGGAGTGCTGCAGGAAAGAGTGATGACCCGCAGCTACGGGGCCACAGCCACATCGCCAGGCGAGCGCTTCTCGGACTCTCAGTTCCTGGTGCTCATGAACCGCATCCTGGCCCTGATGGTGGCTGGCGTCTACTGCATCTTATGCAAGCAGCCCCGACATGGGGCACCCATGTACCGGTACTCCTTTGCCAGCCTGTCCAATGTGCTCAGCAGCTGGTGCCAATACGAAGCTCTCAAGTTCGTCAGCTTCCCCACCCAGGTGCTGGCCAAGGCCTCCAAGGTCATCCCCGTTATGCTGATGGGAAAATTGGTGTCTCGGCGCAGCTATGAGCACTGGGAATATCTGACAGCTGGCCTCATCTCCATCGGGGTCAGCATGTTCCTGCTGTCCAGCGGACCGGAGCCCCACAGCTCCCCGGCCACCACGCTCTCAGGCCTCATCCTGTTGGCAGGCTACATTGCCTTCGACAGCTTCACCTCCAACTGGCAGGACGCCCTGTTCGCCTATAAGATGTCGTCAGTGCAGATGATGTTTGGGGTCAACCTCTTCTCCTGCCTCTTCACGGTGGGCTCCCTGCTGGAGCAGGGGGCCCTCCTGGAGGGCATCCGCTTCATGGGACGACACAGCGAGTTTGCGGCACACACCCTGCTGCTGTCCATCTGCTCTGCGTGTGGCCAGCTCTTCATCTTCTACACCATCGGGCAGTTTGGGGCTGCCATCTTCACCATCATCATGACCCTCCGCCAGGCCTTCGCCATCCTCCTTTCCTGCCTCCTCTACGGCCACACTGTCACTGTGGTGGGGGGCCTGGGAGTGGCTGTGGTCTTTGCTGCCCTCCTGCTCCGGGTCTACGCCCGGGGCCGTCTAAAGCAGCGGGGAAAGAAGGCTGTGCCAGTCGAGTCATCTGTGCAGAAAGTTTGAGGGCCCGAGGAATGACTAGGACCCGCTTGCTGTACCAGTTTCTCTCCTGTCACTCCTCAGAGGCAGCTGGCTCCAGGGCAAAATGCAGGTTTCTTGACCAGCGCTGCGGCAGGGGGCAGGGAGCCCAGGAGGCGGCCTTCCCCGTTGCCTTAAGTCACCCAGCCTCCAGTGGGCAGGATTCTCCCCAGGGTGGAGAGAACAGTGGGGGACTGAGAAGGTGGGGGCGCCTTCCGAAGCCCCTGCTTCTCCGGTTCTCCGAAGTCTTGCCCTGGAGGCTCTGCTAGTGCCTCACCTGTGCTTGTCCCCTACCTTGACTACTACCCTTTCAGACTCCGAGACATGCATTTCTTACTCTGGTGAGAGAAGCACACGTGTTGTAGGCTCCCGATGCTGCTTTCCCAGGAGAGAAAGTGAACGATGGTGCTGTGCTGGGCGAGGGCTTGGGAATCCTGCCCAGCACCACCAGCCCCCCTGCTCCTGGATCCCTAGGCTCTGCCCTATGAACCAGTTGCAGGTTTTGGTACTTTGGAAATACAACTTTTGCTCTTATGATTTTATTTTATTAAATTAAATTGCTGCAGTGGGTTTGGTCCTGTGTTCTGGTTGACTAAGTACAAACATTCAACTTCAGATACCTAAAACTTCCATTAGCTCAGAACTGCCTACAATTTGTTTTACAAGTGTCAAATGTTTAACTTGTTTAAATACTGAAAGTGGAAAAAAAAAGTGGTTTCTAACATGTGCCATTTCTTGGTCCTTGTTTGTGGCCTGGTGGCTGACTGGAAACTGCAGCTCAGTGCCCAGCAACACCAGTGAAGGTACCTCCTACTGTCAGCCCAGGAAAAGGTCAAAACTCGAAAAGTACTCAATGTATGCTTTTGTTCTACCATAGTAAACTCAAATTTTGAGTGGAAAATCGTCTGTATATGCTAAGCTTAGGAAAGGGAATTCTGAAAGTGTTATGTGCTAAGTTGCTTCAGTTGTGTTCTTTGTGACCCTATGGACCGTTAGCCTGCCAGGTTCCTCTGTCCATGTAATTCTCCAAGCAACAATACTGGAGTGGGTGGCCATTCCCTTCTACAGGGGATCTTCCCGACCCGGGGATTGGATTCACGTTTCTTACCATCTGCTACATTGGCAGGTGGGTTCTTTATCACAATACCACTTACCTTCAGTGTTATTTTTGAGAAATTGTAGCTAATTCACAATGTTAATTTCTGCTGTGCAGCAGCAGTTGTTTTACGGTATTTTTTTCCATTATGGTTTACAATGGGATACTGAATATAGTTCTCTGTAGGGCTTTTTTCTACAGAGGAAAACTTGGGCCAGCTGACCCTAATGCCCCACTCCATCACCCTCTCAACCACCAGTCTGTTGTCCCATGATTTGATTCAGATTCATATTTTCCACAGACATCCCACATAGGTGGTTATCAAGTGGTATGTCTTCCCTGTTAGTATAACCTCCAGTGGCATCCATGTGGCTGCAAAAGGCATCACTTCTTTAATGGCTGAGCATCTCACTGTGTATGTGTCCATCTTCCTTATCAGTGACCACGTGTCCACTCTCGACTGTCAGTAGTGCTGCTGTGAACACAGGGGTGTAGGTTTTGTTTTCTCTGATGTTATGTCCAGGAGCGGGATTGCCTTTTTTAGTTTTGAGGAACCTCGTTCTCTACTGTGGCTGCACCAGCTTTGGAGCAAGACTCCAGCCCCACCCACAGCATGGGAAGGTTCCCTTTTCTCTGCACCCTCTCCAGCATGGTACTGCAGCTTTACAATGATGGCCATTTGGACCCATGTGTGGTAGTACGTCATTTTTTCATTTCTCAAATTAGCATCTTGAACCTCTTTTATCTACTGGCCACCTATGTTTTAAGAGAAATGTCTATTTAGTTCTTTGCCTGTTTTTTGATTGGATTGAGTTGAACGAGCTATTTTGGAAATTCAGCTTACGTCTGTTGCCTCATGTGCAATTATTTTCTCCCTCTTTGACTCTCTCTCATTTTGTTTCTATGGCTTCTAAACTTACCCGTGATGGTTTTAATATCTTCCTATGTATCACAATTGGGCTTCCCTGGTGGCTCAGCTGATAAAAAGAATCTGCATGCAATGCAGGAGACCTGGATTGGGTTGGGAAGATCCCTGGAGAAGGGGATGGCTACCCACTCCAATATTCTGGCCTTGAGAATTCCATGGACTGTATAGTCCACAGGTGTCTTAAGACTCAAGACAAAACTGAGCAGACATGGCTGAACTGACTTTCACTTTATGTACCATGTTATCTACTCAGAATGATGGCAGGCTAAGATTTGTAAAGGGATACATACAGGATAACTCCAAAGGCAGCACTGTATATACTTAAATCTACGAGAGCAGAACTGTGTAAAAAACCTGCATCTTCTTTATTTTCAATACTTTAATTTCAGAACAAAATAAACAAAACACAACACACAACATTCAAACCCCATGTCAAACGTGGAGAGGAATCGGGCGTGAGGCCCATGTATCCTGCCTTAGAAGGACAGAAATAAAACCACTAGACGTCAGCAGAGGGAACCACATGGGCCAGGGCCACAAGGGCGGCTGCTGCTGCAGGAGCCATGGGGACGCTATACAGAGGGAGCAGTCTGCAGGTATAAACTCCTAATCTACTTCTTCCATGCGAGAGGCGTCCTCGTCACCCTCAAGGGGGGGAATCTCATCAGGAACAGCAGCACTGGGCTCCTCTGCCGTCACCTCATCTTCATCAATGCCTAAGAGGAAAGAAACCACATCAGGTAGGCCCCCAAAAGCCTTCAAAAGCGCCTGACACACCTTGCTACTTGAGAGGACAAAGGTACTCACCCAAGCCAAGCTTTATCATGCGGTAGATACGGTTGGAGTGGGTCTGGGGATCCTCAAGCGAGAAGCCAGAGGAGAGCAGTGCAGTTTCGAACAGTAGCACCACCAGGTCCTTGACGGCCTTGTCGTTCTTGTCCGCCTCTGCCTTCTGCCGCAGGGTCTCCACGATGGGGTGGTCAGGGTTGATCTCCAGGTGCTTTTTGGCCATCATGTAGCCCATGGTCGAGTTGTCCCGCAGTGCCTGGGCTTTCATGATGCGCTCCATGTTGGCGGTCCAGCCGTAGGTGCTGGTCACAATGCAGCAGGGTGAGGACACGAGCCTGTTGGAGATCGTCACCTGAGGGTAGGCAGAAAAGCTCATTGTACTGAATCGAATTACCTCCTCAAGGCAAAGATGCTCATCTCTACTCTTTGGGGAAAAGTGTCATCTTTGGTAAGTTCTATAGAAATACCAACCTTAAGAGAACAAGAAGTAGGGTGGCACTAAGCAAATTAAGCTGCCTAAACCACTAACTGTAGCAGCCAAAGATGGGAGGAAACCACTCTGAAGGCATCGCTAACAAGATAACTTTGCTTCACAACGGCTTACCTTCTCCACCTTCTTATCCAAGATCTCCTTCATGAGTTTGCAGAGGTTCTCAAACTTTGCCTTGCTCTCCTCCATCTTCTTCTTCTCCTCCTCATCCTCAGGCAGCTCCAGGCCCTCCTTGGTCACAGAGACCAGACTCTTCCCATCAAACTCCTTGAGCTGCTGTACACAGTACTCGTCGATGGGCTCCGTCATGTACACCACCTCAAAGCCCCGCTTCCGCACGCGCTCCACAAATGCAGAGTTGGCAACCTGCTCTTTGCTCTCACCTGTAGGATTACTCAGTGTGACTCAAGGGCCAAAATGCCTCATCCTGCCAGTTCCCCAGGACCCTTGAGTGTCTGCCCCACACCTCTAAAAAAAGGCTTTTATCAGACCTAGGTTCCAACGTACCAGTGATGTAATAGATGGACTTCTGGGTCTCCTTCATGCGAGACACATATTCTGAGAGAGAAGTCATCTCATCTCCAGACTGGGACGTGTGATAGCGCAGCAGCTCAGAAAGGCGTCGCCGGTTAGTGGAGTCCTCATGGATTCCAAGCTTTATGGGTAGGGGAAAAAAATAATTTTGTTAGGAAATAACTTATCCTCTCAGTGAATGAAAAAAAATCCATTCTAATTATTAAGCAAGTACTTGCTGCTTACCTTCAGGTTTTTAGAGAATGCCTCATAGAATTTCTTATAGTTCTCCTTGTCTTCTGCTAGCTCAGAGAAGAGCTCAAGGCACTTCTTAACAATGTTCTTACGAATAACCTTCAAGATTTTGCTCTGCTGGAGCATTTCTCGGGAGATGTTCAGGGGAAGGTCTTCAGAGTCAACCACCCCACGGATGAAGTCTGAAATCAAAATATGGAAGCTGGGTTTTAAAGATACAGGAGTGGCGGGGATAAAGATAAAAGGTATATAAAGTCATCTGGATTCAACAGAAAGACTGATTTTCTCACCAAACTTTCACTTGTTAGGTTGCAGAGGATCCTTAATCTAAGATAAAGACTCCAGCCCCCGAGAACGCAGAAACGAACTACATTAGGGCAAAAAGATACTCACTGAGATATTCCGGAATCAACTCATCACAGCTGTCCATGATGAACACACGGCGGACATACAGTTTGATATTGTTCTTTTTCTTTTTGTTCTCGAAGAGGTCAAAAGGAGCCCGACGGGGGATGAACAGCAGTGCTCTGAATTCCAGCTGACCTTCTACAGAGAAGTGCTGAAAGAAATCCAAGATAAGCTGACTGTGTACTCAAGAGTGGCTTTTGGTCCCAATACCAAAATGTCCAATTATTTGAAACAAAAACTTCCTATCCCTGTAGAGAAAATTTAAGCCCTAATGCCCTAAATGAATCCAACTGCAAGCACTATATCATCTTTGGGTCAAAGACTCCAGGTGGGTAAAGCCACCAGAGACAGGTCACAGGGGAAGATGTCACTTCTCCACCCTGGAAGGGTCCATTAGCAAATCAACTCATAGCATTCACAGTTCCCAGCTACCAACCAGTTGGGTAAGTTCCATTTGTCCATATCAGCTCCTCCTACTGAGCCAACAAGCAAGACTTCTTACCTTCACTGCCAAGTGATCTTCCCAGTCATTGGTAAGACTCTTGTAGAACTCTCCATATTCCTCCTGGGTGATGTCATCAGGGTTCCTGGTCCAAATGGGCTTGGTTTTGTTCAGTTCTTCCTGATCAATGTACTTCTCCTTTATCTTCTTTGTCTTCTTTTTCTTATCCTTGCCACTATCATCCTCCTCGTCTGAGCCCACATCTTCAATCTTAGGCTTCTCTTCATCATCTTTATCTTCCTCTTCTTTCTCACCTTTCTCTTCTTCAGCCTCATCATCACTGATTTCCTTCTCACGTTCTTTCTCCAGCTAGAAGTATCAAAGATGACAGTTTCAGAGTACAAAAAAGCAAAAAAAAAACCCCAAAGTCCATGCAATTCTCTCAAGCAGCAGTTACCTGCACTTGAGTTACCAGTCCATACTCACATAAAGTGTGATGGGATAGCCTATGAACTGAGAGTGCTTCTTCACCACTTCTTTGACCCGCCTCTCTTCCAAGTATTCTGTCTGGTCTTCCTTCAGGTGGAGAATCACTTTGGTACCACGGCCAATAGGCTCACCTAGAAAAAAATTAATCAGAACAGAATATAAGAAACTAAATAAACAAACGCAGAACTATAACTGCTTTACACATACAATACTCAAGATCTTCATTAGTGTTTCCCCAGAATGCTAATCCAGACACCTTAACAGGAAAGCCAACTTACCATGGTCAGCCCGGACAGTGAAGGAACCCCCGGCAGAAGACTCCCAAGCATACTGTTCATCATCATTATGCTTTGTGATCACCACCACTTTCTCTGCCACTAGGTAGGCAGAGTAGAAGCCCACACCAAACTGCCCAATCATGGAGATGTCTGCACCAGCCTGCCAAAAAGTTTAAAAGTCAAACTCAAGTTTCAAAGAAATGGCAAAGCAAACACCAATAATATAAATGGAGTGTGCCTAACCAACCACGTACCTGAAGAGCCTCCATAAATGCTTTAGTGCCAGACTTGGCAATGGTTCCCAAATTATTTACAAGATCAGCTTTGGTCATGCCAATGCCCGTGTCTACCAGAGTCAGAGTACGCTCCTGGGGATTCGGGATGATGTCAATTTTCAGCTCTTTACCACTGTCCAATTTAGAAGGGTCTGTCAGGCTTTCATAGCGAATCTTGTCCAAGGCCTGAAAGTACAAAATTGCAGTTTTACAATTCTGCTTCCTCAAAACCCATCTCACCCAAAAAGTTTTTTAAACTCCCCAAATACGCTAATTCTGATTACTCCTTTAGCTTGTAGGTTGAGAACGACATCCAGTGGGTTACAGTATCCCATCTATCCACAGAGAGCAAGGCAATACTTTTTGGAACAGCAGTTAAGTTTATATCCCCCCTTTATCAGTTAACACCACAAAATGCCAAACCACCCCCACTTTCCCTCTCTTGGAGTACTTGAGAAACAAAAAACCAACGTCAATGAAGACATTCAGGGCACTCACATCAGAAGCATTACTGATCAACTCCCGAAGAAAAATTTCCTTGTTGGAATAGAAGGTGTTGATAATAAGAGACATGAGTTGGGCAATTTCTGCCTGGAAGGCAAATGTCTCCACCTCCTCCTCTCCATGGTGCACTTCCTCAGGCATCTAAAATAAAAAGCAAGAATTTAAGACTCCTCAAGTTCACCCTCAGCCACAATACACTTAAGGAGACTCTATTCAAACTGTTTTGAGCTGGGTACAAAGACTGGAAAATCCTTCCCTCTATCAATTTCAGGCAGCACCCTTAGAAACAACGGGGGGAGGGGCGCACCTAACACACTGAACAAATTGCGCTAATGTTTCTTGCAAGTTATTGTGAACCCAAACTCCTGTTAAGTGAATCATAGATCAGCACAATCTAGTTAGGCACTCCAACCCAGGTATCTCGAAAGCGAGGTAAATTCCCATATATTTAAATACGCAAATTACTATCGTTCCACCTTCAAAGTAATTAGTTTCACATTAAAGGGCAATCATTTAAAACTGTCCTCCCATTAGGTAACTCCAAGGAGATAATGTGGTACTGCTGCCTCCCGTAGTAGGGACAGCTAACTCGAGATTGGCGGAATGCCCATCCAGGTGGGCTATCAAGACAAAGAACCGATAAAGAAAGGGCTCCATCGTGACCTCTCTGCACACGTGACTGAAGCTCAAGCCCAAACCAAACACTAAGATGGTGGCCTTAGTCTGCGGGGCCGACTCTCGTCACGGCTGGACATGCGTCGACCACGCGAGGAGGGGGCGCCACCGCGCAGCCTCCCTTCGCCCCAACATCCGGGCACCAGGGCGGGGCGCCGGGCTCCAGAAGCTTCCAGAACAATCTCAGTTCTCGGAGAGGGGCGGGGGAAGGGACGTGCCCACGAATCCCAAAGCCTGCCCCCTCCGCTCGCCAGCCCCTCCTCCACCGAGACGCAGGAAAGATCTGGAAGGATGGAGGAAGCACGACATACGCCGCCGGCGACCGAAAACGGAGCTCTTCGCAGAGCCTCACGGAAAAGCCCCGAAAGAAAGGACTTTAAAAAAATTGTGTCCGATAGAACAAGTGGCAAAACCTGGTCATGACCAGCCTTGCTGAGTCACAGAGGGCGCGCCCACCCGCCCGGCTCGGGGACCCTCCGGCGCCCCGTAGCCGCGTCCGGAAGTGGAGAGGCAAACATGGCAGCGTCCCGGGCCGGCGCGGCCACCACGTGCAGTGCCTACCCCCCCGCCCCATTCTGCGGCCCCACGAAACAACGCTTTATAGCTGCGGGAAAGCAGCCCCGCCGCCAATCACATAGAGTCTAAACTCAAAAGCTCGCTCCCAGCCCTCCCCCAAGAGAAGCAATGGGAGCGTTACGCCAGAACCGGTCCCAACACGAGATGTAGGTCTCGGAAAGGATGCGTGGGCCGAAAGCAACGCGAAAGAACAAGCTAATCTGAAAAGCCCAGATGAGACAGGAGCCTTACCTTCAAGGATAACAATCACAGGTATTAGAGAACACCGAGCAGGCAATGGCTTCCTCGGGCTCACTCGCCACAAGAAGGCTGCGCGGGGGTGACTCGAGAGAACGGCTGTGTGCCCCCAATCACTTTATATAAGGCGAAGCACCGCCCAGCTGCCCGCCCCCGGATCCCTCCGCCTTAAAGGAGGATGCCTGTCTGCCGCGCACCTGCCGCCGCCCGCCCGCCCACCTTGACGTCACGGTCCAAAATAGGGGAGGGGACCTTGAAAGGCGGGAGCCGCCGGCCTTGAGATCAAGTACACTTATTTACTCCTGTTCACAGCCCCGTCTCCGCGTTCCTAAAACAGGACACCATCAGAAACATATGTTGGGAGTAATCATATAACATAAACGGTGGAACTAGAAGCGAGGATTCCCCACTGACCTCTGTGAAAACCTGCAGGGCAGGCATCTCCACTCCTGACAGTCCCAGCCTCGGGACTAAGGTCCAAGCCTAAACAGGGGTCACCCACTCCCCCCTACGCTCCGAGGCTCGACCTCCTCATTAGAAGCTGCCCTACACATACTCTAATTGCCTGATACGGGAAAGGGTTCTTTTCCGCGGGCGTTGCGGAATTAAAGGTCCCACTTTGTGGGCATGCCTGGAATACAGGCCCTCCCGCGGCGGGCCGGCGTTTCGCGGCGAGGCGTGGCTCCGGCTGCGGGCCGGGCGCTGGCTCCAGCCGGCCAGGGGACTCTTTGACTGCACACGCGGCGGAAGGATCCAGGGCGGCGGCGCTGCGACACTTCCAGCAGCTTCCAGACCGGCCGGGGCGGCCCTGCCCCGCCCCTTCCCTTGAGGCCCCGCCCCGCCCTCTGCGGCCTGGGCTGTGCCTCCGCGGTGGCTCCGCCCCTCAACCGCACTGCTGGGATCCTGGTGTCCAAGTAGGCTATACCTTCATTACATTTCCTCCAGGAAACTGCAGAGGGGATCCATTACCCTACCCGCCAGACCCAGCTAGCCGGGCACTGCGTCCGGGTGGGGTGGAGCGGGGATGACCCCACTTCTCCCCCCATCGATCACACAGCACACCGGCCGGTGGGGCGGCTCTGAGGGTGCCGCCTTCCGAGAGCAGACACTGGGGATGCGGTCGCTTACCCGACGGACCGCTCCCACCCCCAACCCCCAGCCGCCCACAGGTGAGGGAGCGCAGAGACTTGAATATCGAGTTGTTTCTCAGTCTGGCTTCCTTTTTCTTTTTTTTCCCCACCCTCTTCCCTCCTCCTGCAGCTGCCTAGATCTGGGAAGAGTCCGGTCTCCCAGGACTCCTGCAGGGTGGCAGGAGTTCTTGGAGGCAGCATGAGGACGCTGGTCAGAGTGTGGCCCCATCCAGGTGCCAGAAGCAAGTCGTTCCCCTTCGGCTGTGGCCCAGGAGCCTCAAGGCCATGGACCTGCCTAGGGAGTGCCAGAGGGACGCCCTTCTCTGCTGTCTCTGCCACGTTTGCGTGCTCTCCAGCTGGTGAGCTGGCCTTACTTTTCCAAGGCCTTATTTCTGAAGCCTCCTTTAACGCAGATACCCTCCAGGAGAGAATGGCCCCTCCCTACGCTGTGACCTTGTGGATGTCCAGCAACTCCCTTCGTGGCCTGCTTTGTCGGTCCCTGGCATCCTGGGGAGAGGTTCCCCCACCACCCACCCGCGGACCTCCCTCAGCAGCCTCGGTGCCCAGTCTCCTCCTTTCACATTTTCTTTGTTCATGTGTTGAGTTCCAGGGAACAAAGGACCCTTCCTTCCCTTCTCCTTGGCCCGAACTCCAGACCTCAACAGCTCCGCCCCCATTACCTCAATTTCATCTCTCCATAGGCTTCTACTTCTCTTCATTATGGTCTGGGAGAAGCCTGTGGCTGGGAGAAGTCAGTGAGTGTGGGAAGGGGCGTGGGCGCTGCTGCTAGGAGGGGCTCCCGGCTGCTCTGTTCGTGATGGAAACCTCAAACCAGGAGCATCACCCCCACCAGTGCACCTGCCCTTCCTATGCACAGAAGGGGTTAATTAAACATCTGCTCCCTGGTTCACAAGAGCATTCACAGTATTTCACAGTCCTGTGAAGGTGTGGGAGTGAGTCTGCACACCTAGAAAGTGGGAGAGGAAGGCTTTAGTGAGTACCCCTGGGTGGGTCAGCTCAGAGCCTTTGCTCCACTAACTCCCGTGCCCCCTGCTGCAGAAGTCCAGTAGTGCGGATGCTGTTTCCCTTTCCAGACTCAAGGAGGAAGCAGAACAAGAATCACTCCTGTGGACCAGTGTCGGGGCCAAAAATTCCTTAGGGTGTTCCTAATGGGAAAATCTCAAGTCTCAACACCAGCGCAGAAATTCTGATTTCTCTTCTGGAAGCCTCCCAGGATGACCTCTCCAGCTCACCGACACTCACTAAGCCCCACTTGTAAGCCTTGCCTTACCACGCGATGTGGAAACAAGACAAGAAGCCCTCAGCCCACTGGGGGGCGCTGCAGCAGACCAGTTGTGAATCAGAGCAGCTAGAAACAGGGGAGAAACCTCCCAGCTCATCCTGGGGAAGGTGGCCGGCACAGGTCTACCCCCAGCAAAGGGAAAGCATGGGGAAGGCACAGGCCTGACAGAGGGACCAGGAACCCTCAAGGGAGGCAAAGTAAAAGTGAAAGAAAGTGAAGTCGCTCAGTCGTGTCCCACTCTTTGCTACTTCATGGACTGTAGCCCACCAGGCTCCTCCGTCCATGGAATTTTCTAGGCAAGAATACTGGAGTGGGTTGCCATTTCCTTTTCCAGGAAATCTTCCCAACCCAGGGATCGAACCCGGTCTCCAGCATTGCAGGCAGACGTTTTACCATCTGAGCCACCAAGGAAGCCCAGGGAGGCAGGGGTCACTGAAAGTGGCCTGGCAGGCAGGAGTCTGGTCACATAGGGTCACAATGCCATGCTAAGTAGTTCTGACCTTAACTTAGGGTCTGGGAAGCCACTGAAAGCTGTTAAAGATGACTTGACCCCATCCCCACCCCGGATCCCCAGAAGTCTGTTCTCAGCAGCATTTGCAATCCTTGATGTTCCCAAGATACCCTTTATTTCCAACCAGGCCTCAAAGACCCAGCCTCACCTTCTGCTGCCTGGAGGGCCACCAGATGAAGCAAGGACTGACAAACTGTGGCCCTCAGCCAGTGGTCTTATCACTTGCTTTTGTATGGCCTGTGAATAAGAATGGTTTTTATGTTGTTTAATGGTTGAAAAAAATCAAAGGAAAGATAGTATTTTGGCATGTGAAAAGTATGTGAGGACTTTCTTGGTGGTCCAGTGGCTGAGACTCTGCACTCCCAAAGCAGGGGGCCTGGGTTCCACTGATGGTCAGGGAACTAGATCTCACATGCCACAGCTAAAAGATCCCGCATACTGCACCTAAGACCTGGTGCAACCAAGTAAAATAAATATTTTTTAAAGTAGATGAAATTTGAATTTGTGTCCATAAAGTTTTACTGAAACACAGCTTTACTTCTCTGTTTACATGTTGGCTTCTGTTTGTTTCACACTGCAATGAGAGAGCTGATAGTTGAGACGGAAACCATATAGCTTGCAGAGTCTAAATATTTACCCTCTCACCTTTTGCAGAAAAGTGCTGCAGACCCCCTATCTAGCTAAAGCAAAGTAGGGTCTTGCAGGGCACACAGATTCAGCCTGGGTAGAGGCTTCCTGCTGCTGCTCATTCTGGGACTTCTAGTTAGGAAATGCAAATGGTCGTTCATGGGGGTCAGGGGACCACTGAGGGGAGTTTAGATACAGGGGAATGGATGAATCAAACAACTGAGGACATCAGAGACTGTATAAGGACGGAGATGTAATAGAGGTGAGTTTGATCCCTGGGTCAGGAAGATCCCCTGGAGAAGGACACAGACAACCCACTCCAGTATTCTTGCCTGGAGAATCCCATGGATGGAGGAGCCTGGCAGGCTGCAGTCCATAGGGTCACACGGAGTCACACACGACTGAAGCGACTCAGCATGCACATAGCTCTGGATCCTTAACCCCCAGAACAGGCAGCCCCCCAAGTTCAGAGCCTGCCAGGCATGCTCTATCAGTTTTGGTCTTCCTGGTTTCACCAAGTTTACATCTCTGAATTCCTGAGCTGACATCCTCCTTGAATCTGAATGGATCTGACATTAAGATATGTTGGGACAGTTGAGCAGGTCTGCAGGGCCAACCAATGTTCCATCTCTTTGCCTCAGTTTCCATGTTCTGCTGGGATATATCTTGCACAGCATTTGCTCAATAGATTATTATGTTATTTTTTGATGCAGTGGCAAACGGAAATTTGTGTTCATTTCCCGTTCCTGGAGAGTCTGAAAAGCGATTGTTGCGTATCGATCCCACAACTTGGTAAGCTATGTTACTAATTTCTTAATTTGTCCGTCAGTATTTTGTTGTTTTCTAGTACAACCCTAGCTGTTATCTGAAAACAATGATATTTTGGTTTTTGCCTTTCTAACCCTTGTGTGTCTTATTTCTTGTTACTCTGCACCGGCTAGGACCTGCAGAAAAATGATGTGTGAAAAGAGTGGTCCTGGGCATCCCTGTCTCCTTTCTGATCAGAAAAGGAATCCTTCATCATTGAGCATATTTACTGTCTCTGCTCCCCACTTGTGATACATCTTTTTTTGTTTGTTTGTTTGTTTTTAGTTTTTTATTTTTTAAATTTTAAAATCTTTAATTCTTACATGCGTTCCCAAACATGAACCCCCCTCCCACCTCCCTCCCCATAACATCTCTCTGGGTCATCCCCATGCACCAGCCCCAAGCATGCTGTATCCTGTGTCAGAACTTGTGATACATCTTAAACTGAATAAGTATCAGATTTTTTTTGGCATCTATTGAAAATATTGTTTTTAAAATTTCCTTTATCGATATTTTAAATTCATTAATAGACTTACTAATGTTACACTGAGATTATCTATTTTAAGTTTTGTAGAACCCATCTATAAAACTGCCTGCTGTTTCTGTTGTTTTGTATATGAAAACATTTTAGGGGCTTCCCTGATGGTCCAGTGGCTGAGACTCTATGCTCCCAATGAAGGAGGCCCTGGGTTGGATCACTGTTCAGGGAACTAGATCCCCACATGCTGTGCCGCAACTAAGACCTGGTGCAGCCAAATAAAGAAATAAAAAATAAGATTAAAAATTTTTTATAGAAAACATTTTAATTAGAAACTCTTTTTTTTTTTTCTTGGTATAAATGCATTCAAGTTTTCTACTACTTACTCCTTGAGTGAATTTTATTTAATTCTTCTGGATGTTTCTTTAAAGCTTTAAAGATTATGGCATTCTATTTCCTTGACTAATTTTTAAATCTCTGTCTGTCTCAAGTATGTCTCCTTTTTCACACCTACAATTGTTTTTTGTGTCTTTTTGCTTTTTGTAATAGTTTCACCAGGGACTTATCTATTTTATTTACATAATTTTTCTGTTTAATTCTTTAATTTTTTTTACTTTATTCTTTTATTTTTTAAATTCCTGCTAAACTTTTTCTCATGACTTCTATTTTCGGGGGGATGAGTCTGTTGTTCTTTTTCTATTTTCTTAATTTCAATACTTAGCATATTAAATTTCAGCCTTTCCCCTTTTCAGACAGAAGGATTTAAGACTATAAGTTTCTTCTCAAGTACTATTTTAGCTATATCCCACAAATTTCAATATATAGTATTTTTAACTCAGTTTAAAGGATTTTGATTACCCTTATGGTACCTTTGTTGACCCATTTAAAAGTGCTTAAAATGGTCAGTTTTATATTATCTTTTCATTTATGTCAACAATATACAATGGTGTGTATGGTGCTGAACTTTTGTATTTGAGACTTCCTTTGTAATCTAGGATGTGGTTAATATTAATAAACCCTCCACGTGTGCTTAAGAAAAAGTATCTATCACCTAGCTGTTGGATAAGTCTAAATACGTTAAACCTTCTAAATCAAGCCAGTTAATTGTGTTGTTCCAAACAAACAAAACACCCACTTGGAGACTCCTTGGGACATAGCTTGGAGAAGGGAGAGGCTGAAGGTGGGGAGCTCACACAGGGGTGGGGCAGAGGCAGGGTGCATGCCTTTTCTGAGACAGGGTGAGAGACGTGGGGGCTGAGGCACTTTGTGATTCCAGTGCAGGGCCCAGGTTCTATCCCTAGCTGGGGAACTAGATCCTGCATGCCACAACTAGAAAGATCCTACACGCTGCAGCTAAAGATCCTGCTCGCTGCATCGAGACAGCCCCACATGCTGCAGTGAAGACCTGGCGCAGCTAAGTGAATGCGTAAAATAAAACATGTCAAAAAAAGAAACGGGGATGGGGAGGGAGATGGGAGGGAGAGTCAGGATGGGGAACACGTGTACACCCACGGCTGATCCATGTGAATGTATGGCAAAAACCGCCACAAGATTGTAAAGTAATTAGCCTCCAACTGAAATAAGTTTTAAAAAGAAAAAGAAATGGGGGCTGAGGGGAGGAGAACCACTCTGGGCTGGAGGAGTCTAGAAGTCTATTTCAGGGTTATGGGGCATCAAAGAGAGACGTTCAGGAGGCGATGGCTGAAGTCAGGAGCAAGACTGAAATATCTCAGGAGAGTGGGGTGCGTAAGCCAGAAACTGTGGTCTAAGCCATTCAGGAATTGTAAATAGGGCACATCTTTGGTAACTTTCTCTTTAATATTCAATATCAATGTCTGGACTCTGTAAAGGCATAGTTATGTGTGGCCTGGGGGGTGTGGCTGAGTCCTGCCTACCCGCTGTGGTCAGCTCGGCCCCAGAGTGTCTGTCCTCCTCCTGCCATTACACCCACCAGGCAGCCCTTTTTGTCCTGGGCATTGGTCAGTGTTCTGGGTCCGCTCTGACTAAGAAGGGAAAACATAACCCCAAACCGGCTCAGCTCAGAGCAGGTTACAGTCAGGGAAAGGTGCAGGGGGCAGGTGACACCGCAAACAACCCTGACCTGCTTAACCGTGCTGCCTGACACTTGTCCTGCCCCAGGCACAAGGCACCACCTAATGCGCAGGTCTCAACTGCCTGGATTTCTGGGTCATTCACAGGACTCAAGGCTTGCCTGGCCCACCTGCACCAGGCAAGAGACGGGCAGGGCCGTGGTAGGGGGTGAGGAACTCACCAACAGGAGGGGCTGAGGCTACACATCAGGAAGGACCTTGCTGGTTTCTCGCAGGAAGGATGCCATGGGAATTCGGGGTCCTAGGAGGCTTAGAATCCCTGGGATGTCAGAAGATGCCTCTTTGCAATGTTCTGGAGGCAGGGAGGCAGGTGATGGTACCACCCCGTCACGTGAGGCTCTGGGCTCTGGACCTTTTCCCACGCCTTTCACTACCTAAAAACGTGTGTGTGTGTGTGTGTGTGTGTGTGTGTGTGTGTGTGTGTGTGTGTGTGTGTGATGAGGGCTGAGAGACAGACACAGAGATAGAGAAACAGAGACTTAAACTTACCTGGTGCTTTGAAGTTTACAAAATGTTTTCCCATCCGTTAACCTTTCCAGCCTCGGTTTTATGGACGAAAACAGGCATTGGCCATCGTCAGCCCTCCTTAGGATTATTAGACGTTCACAGGAGTCAATATATGTAAAAGCAGCCGCAGATGAGCGTTATTCATTAACTCCGTGGAGTTTCACAACCGGGAGAGGTAGGCTAGGCAAATATTATTACCCCTGCTTTACAGATGAACGACTGTGAGATGGAAAGCGCTTGGCTCAAGGTCACCTGGACTTAAGGGGTAGTCAAGTCTGCCGCCCCCGCCTCCCCCTACAATTGGCAGGGGCCAGATGCGAAGAAGGGCTGCGCGGATGCAGGCCGCGCTCCCGCGAGGGGGCGCGCGCAGCACGGTGACGTCGCTCCCCCAGCCCCCGCCGCGGGGCGGGGCTGAGAAGGACGCGGGCTGCCCTCGTTCGCGTCCCTCCCTGGCGGTTCTCGGCGGTTGCGCGCGAGGCAGGGACTCGAGTGCTCGTTCGCACTTGGCTGGGGGGAAGGAAATGAGGTCTGGTTCTCGAGGCTTTCCGGGTCTGAAGATGCAGGGGAGGTGCCCGAACAGCGTGGTGGCATGAGGCGCGGGTCGCTTAGACGCGGGCAGGGAGCCCGCCAGGCAGAGGTCGTCCTAATGACTCTTGGCACCTCTGTCTCTAGTGCTCGCATCTCCCGCACCCAGGCTCTCCCGCAGACTCGCGTAATTCCCTTAGCAAGTTCGTACACGTCACCCCGTTTAAATAACAAGAATCTGGGCCACAGAGGATGGGTGACTGGTAGTACTTGGCAGGCCCAAGATGGAGTCCTCGTCTCTGAATCTGAACCACGTCCCCAACCCGTACAAAGGTCCAGGGAGGGGGTAGCTGTCCTGAGCAGAAGCCCCTGCTTTTTTGTGGTTCTGCTGACTCATTTAGCATTTGCCCTGCTGTCTGGAGCCAGAACGCCGGCGGGCTCACTGGCAGGGACCACCCGGACCGCCAAGGCTGTGGGGCTCTGATGAGCAGACTCTTCCGAGGGCACCCACGCAGGAAGCCGGTTCAGATGGAGTTGAGCGAGAGGAACCCAGGTGGGACACAGGCTCCTGGTGGGTTGTGGGGAAACGTGGATTCTGCTCGCCTTCACCCTCTCTACCGGCTTGCCCCAGAAACCAGACGGGCCTCCCTGCAAGCCTGGTGTCACTCTTCCCGTGTGTGTCGAGACTTGGGTTTCAGGCAGGGCCTGCCGGCCAGAACCCGGCTGTCTCTTTAAGGTGACTCTGCACTTCTCTGCTCACATCCATTTTGATTCACTATCAAGAGTTTTACATCCTGAGAATAAATTTCCCAGTAATGGGGGGTTGCCTGTCAAGCACCTGCCTCCATCATACTACCCCTCACCCTACTCTTGCCCTCTTCACTCCAAAGACTACAAACAGGTATATTCCAATCCATCAGTTATACCTGATGGTTCACTTCTGTTTTTAAGGATGATGGCTAATTTTGCTGGGGCTTTTTAACTTTTCAAAGATTTGAAGCCCCAACAATTCACCAAATAAGATTAAACAAGAGGGAAGTTTCTGTGGGGCTGTGGCGGCCACCTCAGGGAGTACAGCAGCCTCTGCACAGACCACTGCTTGGGGCAGAAATGTCACACGGAAGGAGATGACCGGCACAAGCCCAGCCTTTGGCCACCTTACAGGAAGCAAAGTGCGGAGAGGAAAGGTGAGGCCCCAGAGGCCTGCCTCTCGCAGGCAGCATTGCCTGCAGAGCGCCCTCTTGTGGTCAGACACCGCCACTGCAGTTGGGCCGGCAGGAGCTGTTTTCTAGCCCCCAGAGCTTTCTAACCACCTTGCTCTCAGGTGAGAACAGTGAGGTCTTTAGTAAAATGAGTGAGATTCACATTTTTTGATAATTGCATTAGAAAAAGTTTTGGGAAAGATATTCTAGTAATCTTCTTCAAACATCAGTTTCACTCAGGGGACTTCCAGTGGCTGACTCCACATTCCCAATGCAGGGGGCCTGAGTTCAATCCCTGGTCAGGGAACTAGATCCCACATGATCAAGCACAGCCAGATAAATAAATAAAATTTTCCTTCAAAGTGAAGAAAGATGTGACTGTAATCTAAAACGTTTGTCCTTCAAGTCACTGCTGGAGTTGAACTGAGTCCTACCACACAGCTGGAGTCTGGCCTGCAAAGACTGAGGGGGAACAAGCAGGGGCAAGGAAGCGAACATTTCTGAGTATCTCTGGGAGCTTAGAGGGAAAACGTAGGATGTGAACCTGAACCTGAAAAGCATGACTGGTAGCTGGAGTAAGATAAGAGCATAAGCCACGGTGTCAAAAGGCACAGAGGGGGAAGGAACTGTGCAAAGTGGCGGCTGCTGGTGGTGGAGGATCAGGAAATGCCTGGCGTGCTCCAGGAGAGACCAGACTGTGACTCAGTGTTCTTTTCAGATTACGCTGCAGCCACGTGTGTGATGGGCTGCAGTAGACCTGGCTGGAGTCCTGAAAGGCCAGGCAAGAGGCAGGAAGGGGCCCAGGGAAGAAGCACAGGGTCCCTGAAGGGCTGTGGTGCTGAGGAGGGAGCCCAGCAGGACTGTCCAGTGTGAGTACCAGGGGTCTGTCGAGAGGGAGCAGAGAAAGGGTGCGGTTTTCTCTCAGCCTTGTGACCAAAGGGCTCTGCAGGGACGAGCGAAGACTCAGGGCACCCCTTGCTTTTGAAACTGATATGAAAGGAACAATTTATTTCCCATCAGCCTCAGATTATGTGTACTGGTTTGACGTGTACCCTGGGGTATATTGTGGACTCCAGTTCCCCATATGATAATACTTAACTCTCCTGTTAGGACTTCAGAGCTAATCAAAGACCCTTAAAAATGTGCCAACATTTTTAAGCCTGAAGCCTTCAATTAAACTGTTAGAAATAAAGCCCTGACGCAAGTGCCATGGGCACGGGGGAGCAGTGGTGGGGGGCGGGTGGTCAGTGTCAGCTCGGCGGCCAGAGCTCTGGTTTCACTTCCTATCAGGAAGAGCTCTTTCTGAGAAGGGGCACTCCGGTGGTGTGGGCCCCTCCACCAAGTCCTCTCACGTTCCTGAGCCACTGCACACCTCTCTAGGCCAGAGTCTGGGAGGAGAAAGGGGCCCAGCTTCATTGAGGACACACAGGCCCCTTGTTCGCCAAGAAGTCTGCCTTGACTTCAGTGTCAGGGCCTGGTGCCAGGCAGGGCAGAACCCTCCGGCTACAGCCTCTTCCTGCTGGTGGGGTGGGGGTGGGAGGTGGAGCTGGCTGCTTTTAGAGAGCTCCCTCCCCAGGCTGTGGGGTGAGGACAGAGTGGAGGGGGCGACTCAAAACAAAAGAAAGATGGCGCACTGTCTCCACCCCCAGGCCTCCAAAAGGAGGAATGAAATGGCAAAAGGAAATAGCCTTTCTCCATCTCAGCCAACAGTCTGGGTGTCCTGGATCCAGGCCTGTCTCTCTTCTGTGGCCCCAGCAGGAGGCACTGTAATGCCTCTGAGACTAAAGAGGACCCACCCCATCCCTAATGCCTTGGACCCAGGCCCAGTGCTGGCCAAGGCCCATCTGGGTCATGCTCATCCCCCCAGACTCAGGCTGCCATCCCTCTAGCCTCTCCAGGGTGTGAACCCATGGCTGGAGGACACAGGGAGCCACGGAGGAAAAAAAAAAAAGTTTATTTAACCAGCCTTTGAAGGCCCCTGGTTTGAGTATAAAAAAAGGCAGTATAATGGCAAATGTACAGTGTTCATGATGGGTAGAACATGGAGAGGTGGGAGGAAGAGGCACATGGGGAGAAGGGGACTGCAGAAATCCCAGATCAGACTTCAGAACAAGCAGTCCTGGCCCCCGGCCACCCTTGGTACAGGCAGACAGACAAGACACACAACTCTCTGAGCCTAGGAACCCCTGCCCGGGCAGGCATTGGTCAGAGCCAAGAGTGGGGGGTCCGCGTGAGCAGAGACTGTGTCCCCTCCCTTGACTCTGACCCTCCAGCCCACAGTGTCCCCATGTTCATCCACAGAGCTCTCTCCTCGGGGCCTGGATGCCGGGCCCAGCACAGGCCATGAGCAAGCAGAAGATGGCTAGACAGGAAAACCTCCAGAGGACCCCTGCCCACCCCCAAAGGGGAAGGCAGGAGCAGGCAGCTGGTGCCATCCTGCCGTCCATCCGCGGTCACACGATTGCCCGGAACAGGAAGGAGAAGACGGCCCCCAGGGCCAGGCCCAGAGACAGAAAGAAGGCCATGATGGCTCCAGCTGTCTCCGCCTCAGCCGGCTTCACTTTCCTAAAGGAGGGAGGGCGAGCCGACCTTAGGACATCCCTGACCCCAGTCCCCTGCCCCACCCAGAGCATCTCATTCTGCTGACCCACTTGTCTTCCTCTCCATCTTGGTGAGGGGGTGTGTACTGAGGCTGTCTCTACCTTTCCCTGGGAGCCCCTCCTCCCCTCCCACTGCCTGGGCCCCGAGGGCCAGTGGGCTCCTCTCTCAGCCTGGAAACCCTGAGCTCCATGATCAGGAGTCTCCCTCTTCCCACTTTCCCTCTGCTGAGGGTCCCCAGCTGGAGCACTAGGCCCTGCCTGAGGCCACCATACTCCCCACTCACTTGGGCCCGAAGCACATGCAGAGACTGGCAAGGTAGCCGTTGGAGAAGGCGAAGGCAGCCATGAAGATGATGAACCAGGCGTCGTGCTCAAAGATCACAGGCAGGTTGCGGCGGGGCTGGACGTTACACAGCAGCAGCAGGGGCACGAAGGCCAGCCGGGCCAGCACCAGGCTCGGGAGCCAGTAGCTGTCCTTCCCAGGCTGCGGGGACCAGGCCACGCCACGGTCAGGCTGGGCCAGGCCCCGGGGCTCCATTCGGAGGCCCTCAGGATCTGAATTGAAACCTCCAAGCCTAGTTACCCTTGTAGGGTACTGATCGGGAGTGGCCATGGTAGATAGACCTTCTGGCCATGTGCTGCAGCATGACCTGGGTGGTGATCACCAGGAGCGTGTGTATGTTTATGTGTGTGTAGTCATTAAACTGTACATCTACAACTTGTACACCGTACTATACAAAGATTATGTCTCAGTTTTTTAAAAAAAGCATGGTCCGCTTTCCACCATACTTTCTTGGTCCCCTCCCTGGGTGTCTCAGTCTGGACTCTCCCATCTCACAGGGGCTTGGTGACCCTCCTTCACTTACCCACATGGTGATGGCTGTGAGGCTCCGGCCCAGCCAGTCAAAGACATTGAAAGTCAAGAAACAGGACACAGGAATGAAGTAGGCCTCTGGAGGACAAAGAGTAGATTAGGAGAGGGTTAGTGGGTCCAAGAAAGGCAGGATCTAGCAACCCTGACTCTCCCTGGGACTTGGGTTTCCCAGCTGTGAAACGGAGAAGGTGCTTCCAGGCCGGGGAAGGGTGAGTGGGCCAGCAGAGCCTGGCTGCGGAGGCAACAGCCCAGGCTCCCCTCGCCCAGGCTCCTAGCCCTGCTCTCAAGCCCCTGTCCTTCCCCATCCTGGGAACCCGTGGTTTCCTCACTCCAGGCGCTGGTGCCCGCAATGCTGGACTCGACCTCAGCTGTCACGGCAGGAAATATCCCAATGGTGATGGTGAAGACGAAGCAGACGGAGAAAGCCGGGACCAAGATCTGGAGGAAAGGGACCCTGGTCTGTGTCTTCGTGGTGGCTGTGCATCATTAAAGAACCAAGATTCCCCAATACACACACAGGCGTGCATACATGCAGGAAAATCCAGCAAAGGGGCCAGTCTCCAGCCAGAAAGGGAGGGGATGGGCATGGGGTGAGAAAGGATCAGAAAAAAAGGGATGGGAGGGGTAGGAGGCAGGATGCCCCAGCCCTACATACACTTTTGAGGATAGTGCGGACAGAGTGGCTTTCCTTGGTGGGCTGAGAGCTGGGGGCCGAGAATCGGGTCTCCTCTTGGCCTGGTTTTGCTTCCTCTCCTGGGGGGTGACAGGTGGTGAGAGGGTCTTCAAGTTGTGGGAGGAACAGAGCAACGGGAAATGACACAATCCCCAAAAGGGCTGGGGTCAGCTGGGGGTGGATACCCCCTTAAACCAGTGCACAGCCCCACCCAGCTTCTCTAGCCCAGCCCTGTTTACTGGTGTTATCCCTCACTACAGGAAGCTCATTCTTGCCCACAGCTCATGCTGCCCCCCTGCTGAGCAGCCATCCTCCACCCCAGCTTCCTCGGGTTCTTCGGACCTTTACTAATGAGGTCCAGCTTGGTCTCCTGCTCCCCGGGCCCTTTGAGCTTGAGCTGCCGGTAATAGCGGTAGAATTCCTATCAAGGGAAGGAAGGTGGATTCAGAAGCAGAATCTCCAGAGCTTCTCCCTCCCACAGGTTTCGTCCCCTTGGTCTGGAGCCCTGGACCCCTTTCTCCCCCCGGCCAAGAACTCCAAACCTGGGGTTCAAGTGCTCACCAGCCGTGGCAGGCCCAGATAACAGATGATGGTCAAAATGATAACTCCACAGGCTGTGATAAAATAGCCAAAGGCACTTTCCGACAGCTTGGAGCCACCTGGGGCAGAGGGTGTCAGCAATCAGAGGCCAGCCCTGTCCCCTCCTCCCCGCAACCACCAGGGTGATAGGCAGACAAACGGCAGGACTTACTGGCAATGGCGCAGATCATGGCCACGGAGGCGAAGAAGCCTGCCAGGCCCTGGCCACTCATGATGGGGGCTGTGTAGCTGGCGGGCAGGAGGCCGGCCAGGCCAAACAGGCTGCCCTGCAGGATGGCGCCGAAAGCTGTGCAACAGGGTGGACAGCAGAAGGGAGAGGGGAGCCGGGTGGGTCGTGGGGCCTTGGCAATTCCTGCTTGACTCCCAGTAAGTCCTGACACTGAGCAGCCCTTTCCTTCCCACTCCTAGCCCTGCTTAGGCTCTGGAATCCTCACCACCCAGGAGGAGGAAAAGATTCCTCTCTGACCAGCCATGGGACTTCTGCCCAGGTCCGCACCCAGCCCCGCTTACAGTTAATGAGCATGATCTTGATCATGGTGATGACGAAGAAGGACAGCTCATGTAGGGGCACCTTCACCAGGATGGCAGTGATCAGGAACACCAACAGGATGGCCACCAGGCTGCCCAGGATCCGCACAGACTGGGGGATCCTGTCAAAGAGGAGGCGGTGGCAGAGATGGGTGGCGAAGCCAGGGGCCCAGCCCAGGGAGGGCAGGAGGCAGCGAGGGGGTCAGGGTGGGGGTCTGGGGGCTCACCTCTGATGCAGGAAGGAGTTGAGGCAGGTGAAGATCAGCAGGGGCACCATGGCACATAAGGTCATGACATTGTTAAAGATGGTGCTGAGATGGGTCCGCTCTGGCGAGGGTGCCAGGGGGCTGGCCGAGGCCTGGATGTCCTTGCTTACTTCAGCAGGGGCCAAGGACATATTCTGGGACATGTCCAGGCGGTTTGTGAAATACTGTGAGGGTTGCAGAGAGGAGTGTTGGCACCTTTTGCGCTGTGCCTGCAAGCACGTATCCAGGCCCTAAATGCCCAGTGGATGAGCCCCTGGGAGCCCATTCCCACATCTCACCTTAGTGGCCGTCATGAAGAAATTCCAGGGCAGCAGCGTCCCCAGACCCAGTACGAAGAAGATAAGCCAGACGGCTTTGTACCTGGGGATGGGAGAGGAAAGTGAGGCCAGGTGACCCACCATCCCACTTTCCTTCCTAAATCAAACCTGGGGCAGCCCCACCCTCTTCCATCTCTCCAGCTGTCCCAGGGCACAGAACATGCAGAAGAGGAGGTGGCCTGGGATGCGGGAAAGGGCACAGATGAGTCCCGAGGGGGAGGGGGACCAGGGACATAGGACCGAAGAGCATGGCCAGAAGGACCTTGGTTCTCAGTCCCAAAGACTCGGGGGACCCTGCAGGCTTGGGAACCGATGTGATCCACACATCCGCAGGTGGTTTTGGAAATCTTGCTAAAGGCTGAGGGGGTGGGTGGGTGAGTGAGAAAACAAAACACAAGTCTTCTACCCCCGCTGGGCAGGCTGGAAGTGATTACACTGTTTGGGCAGGGCCGTGCGGCTTTCCAAAGAGGAATCTGAGGTCAGGAAACTCCCAGACCATTCTGGATCTAGGAGGACAGGGATGCGGGTGTCCTGGGACAGCTGAGAAGCGAGGGAGCTGTTTTTTCCTGGCTCACACAGAACCAGCTTTGTAGGCTACACCACATAGGAGGCCGGGAAGGATGGGCCACGAGACGTCATCTGGGCTCCAGAGTGTAAATAACAGCCTCCCAGCCTGGGTCAGGACACTCACTTGCCCCAAGCCCTACACCTCGGGGCCTGTCTGGGATGGGACAGCTTCTCCCAGGCAGCCCTGTGGTCCCCAAATGTGTCTGCTATACTTTCCCCACTGTCCACACCTGCGGTCTTCACAGAGCTGGCAGGGACAAGCCCAGGGCAATGAGGAGACTGAGCAGGGCCTGGCCCCACAGGGCGGGGGCCTGGGTGGGCATCCCAGGTGGGCAGGTCTGAGTCCTGACAACTGCAGCCCCCTCCCACCTCCCTCCTATAGTCCCCACCCTGAGGAAGAGAGGTAAGGCCTGGATTCAGAGGCCCAAATGAAGGGAGCAACTCCCAGCCAAGGTCCCATAAAATAGAGACCCAGTGTGGGGCCACTGGAGAAGGCAGAGGAGTTCACAGAGGGCTGCCACCAGAATGGGGGTGCTAGGATTGGGGGGCAGGCAGCCTGGGAACGAAGGACACCAGGAAGGATCCAACCAAACAACCTCTAGGGCCTGTACTTACTGTCTCCTTAAATTCCCTCCCATCCAAGTAAACCTCACCTCTGCTTCACAAGTGGGAGGCTGTCCCAGAAAGATAAAGCTAAGTGCCTAAGATCCCACTGCCAGCAGTGACCTTCAGCACAGAAGGCCGGGGTGAGCAGGGGATGCGGCTGTGGGACTGCGATGGAAAGATATTTTGGGCACCAGGCACGGCTTCATCAACTTTCTTGGGGTCTAGACTCCTGGAAGAACTTGAAACCAGCTACGGTCTCTTCACCCAGAACACACACGCATTGCCATAGCTATGGGTCTAACTGGAGGGAAGTCCTAGGCTCCGGAGGTGGGGAAGTGAGAGGGAGGTCAGAGCGAGGACCAGGGCAGGCCAAAGTCATCTGAGGCTGAGGCCAACTCTGTCGGCTGGCCAGCCTGGGAATGAGGGGTGCTGCCAAATGTCTCCCCACGGTGCTGGCCCGAGGAGCCGGAAGCTGCCGAAGAGCAACACTGGGAACTCCAACAGGCCAGGGAGGGGCCGCCACCATCTCACTGAGCCTCCCGGGAGACACCGCTCTCAGCACCCAGCCACGACAAGCAGGGCCCTCTGATGCAAACGTGACTCGTAGCTACCTGGTTGGAAGGCTCATCATCAGTAGCAATCCCAAATTTCAAAGGATACAGCACCCAGCCCCCCTGGAGACCCGCTCCCACTCCCCTAGATCCGCAGCCCAGGTCTCCCTCCCTGGTACCTGTCCTGAGGCTGGTGACTGGTTGTCATGGTGATGGCGTTCTTGGTTATGCCTGGCTGACAGCTTCCTCCCTCCGGTGCTTGCTGGGGGCAGAAGCAGTGTGAGGTCCTGTCGTGGCCTTGCTTCCCTACAGGCCTCTTCAGACACTTGGTGGGTGGGTGAAGAGGGCCAGGCAGACACAGCAGGCAGGCTGTAGGGTCCCGAAGGCCCCGCTCCTGGCCCTGCCTCTCAAGGCTGCTCCTTTTGACCCCCTTGGGCCGGTCCTGCTGAGCCCCACTGCCTGCTCAGACGCTACCTGGCTCCCGGCCTGGCCTGGCCACTGCCTCCGCTATTTTTATCCAGCAGCCGAGGCTGTCTGTGAGCAGGGAAACAGGGGCGGGTGGAGAGCAGGCAAGGAGGAGGAGGAAGTATGGCAGAAAGGGAGGGAAAAAAACAGGCAAAGGCATGAGGGGGGTCATGAGAGGATGAGAGGGGTCAGGGACAGTGACAAGGATAGAAGTGGGGAAAGAGGAGGGAAACAGAAAAGAGATAAGGGGGAAGAGGGAGGGCGGGAGGACGTAAAACAAACAGATCTGCAGCAGCAGCAGCCTCAGGCGTGATGACCAGGCCAGCCAGAGAGGCCGCCCTGCCTCCCACCCAGGGCAGCCTCCCTCCCTGGGGCTCTCTGATCTCTCTGCTCTCCCGAGGAGCCCTTGGGCTCATGGCTAGGGCGGGCTCTGGAGAGCCTGTCCCCCTCTGCAGGCACCCCAGATGCCAGCCTCTCTGTGGGTGGCACCTTAACCATCCTTTCCAGCCAATGCCCAGAGGTTTCCTGGTTCCTGGCCCATTTTCCAGAAAAACACTTTAGGATGTGCATGGGGACACAGCCGCTTCCTTGACCCCTGGGGACATCCCATCTCCCCCCTCCCTCCCTGCCGCTGGGTTCCTCTCTGACTCATTCCCAGGCCCCTGGCTTCTTCCCCTTTCTGAGAGCAAAGTTGGAGGCAAGATGGAGGGATAGGAGCGCAGGCCTGTCCAGTCCCCAGCCTCCCCACTTCGTACCCCTTCCCTGCTCCCTGCTCAGGAGGGGTGGGGGGCGGGGGGCGGGGGGAGTATGGCTCCCTGGCACTAGGAGAAGAACCAGCTTTCCCTTGGATGGCATGGAAAGCCAGGCAGGGGTGGGCGGGCCTGTCCCCCACGTGCCAGCTCTGGTGTGAACTCTGGAGCCAGCTCTGCCGTTCTGGGTGAGGACCAGCTTCCTCGCCCAACTGGATCAGCACCCTCACCCACCTGGGCCAGCACTCACCGGATGCCCAGACTTGCCAGCAGAAGGGTCAGGGCAGAGGGGGCCCAGGCGGTCTGTGGGAGGTGGTCCTAGCTCAGAGGCAGGCGGCAGGTCTTGTCCATGGGCTCCTCCTGAATAAGGGTCCAGAGTGAAAATTGCGGCAGCGGGCGTATCGGGAGAGAACCCCTCAGGTCCTGCCGGGGGACGAAACACCTCCATTCTGAGAAGCCTTCTGAACTAATACAGCCAGGGAGATAAAACCCAGCCCTTATCTCCCACCAGCAGTCTCAGCAGGGGAGCTGAGGGGGTGGGTCAACCCCCAGGTGCAGCCAGCACTCCAGGCCTCAGCCTGAGATGGACAGCCCTCGGGACTCTGAGAAAGGACCTGGACAGGCCTTTCTGCTCCTCCCAAAATTCCTCTCCACCCCTCCCTGCGTCAACTCCAGCCTCTGCGAAGGCCTTCCTCCCCTCCTCCCCCCACGACACCTGGCCGATGATGGCACAGGGAAGGGAGAGGCAGACCCAGACACCCCAGAAGGAGGCAGAGGGCTTCTTTCTCTCTCCCTTCCTTTCCACAAATGTTTCCCTAGGACCCCTGCATGCCAGCCAGGCAATGTTCTAGGCACTTGGGAGAGTGGTGAACAACAGTTTTCACATTTTCTAGAAGGATGGAGGGGGGGGGGTGTCGGTGAGAGGGCTCTACTCTGGGAGGTGGGCAGAGGAGGTGAGAGACTCATGTTTTCTATTAGGTAGAAGGAGGGAAACCCCCAGCTTCTTACTTCAGCCAACCCTGTTCCCTACCCACAGGCAAGATTCCAGGCAGTAAAGAGCAGGTTGAGTTTCAACACAGGTGAAGGCTGGGGTGGCAGACAGAGTATTTCCTCTTTCTCAGGAAAATCTTTTTTAGGCTGAGGAGTACTCCTTTCTGCCCTCTGGCCCTCCTCTTCACTGCCCCCAGCCCCACCCTCACCCCTCATCAGCTACACCCCTGCTCTCTGCTGTCCCCAACCCTAGCCCTGAGCACAACTCAACTCCAGGGGCAGCCCACTCCTCCTGCCCACATCCTGAAGATCAGTCACCCCTTTGGCTTTTGTTTGCCTCGGTCCAATCAGGGATTTGATACCAGTTCAGAACATCTGGTTTCTCTCCAGCCATGCCCTGGCCTGCCCAGATGGGGCCCTGATAGCAGCCACCAAACTGGGCACCTCCCCAGCCCCCTGGCCCCCAACACCTCTCACCCGCGCCAGCTTCTAGAGACATCTCTGTGGTAGCATCAAATTCACCACTTCCATGGATCCCATATGGGGCAGCCACCACCTGCAGATACCTCTCTGGCCCTTGCCTGCCTTCACGACAACCATAAACTCATATAGATTGTCTCCATTGAACAGAGGAGGACAGCTCAAGCTCAGAATGGTTGAATCATTTGCCTAAGGCAACAGAGCTAGTGAACGAGTGAGCTGGAATTCAAAACTCATGTGAAGTTTACTCTAGGCTCCTTCCGGAGAGGGGAGAGAGGTTTAAAGGCAGCTTCCCAGCCAGCCTCATATACTGGGAGGTGGAGTAACTCTACTCCAACTAAGGGGTTAAAAAGTAAGGTGGGGGTCAGGTCATCTCCGGTCTGACTTGTGTCGGGTGTAAGGCGCTCCCCCACCCTATTACACACACATCCTGGCAAAGAGAGCTCACACAGACAGGAAGACAAGGCAAGAGGATCTGGAGGTGACCATGACCGAGAGGAACGGGCAAAGGAGTGGCCCCAACAGGGGTGAGGGGCGGGGGTGGGAGCAGCCTTCATCCGCCACAGCTCTCCCCCTGGGAAGCAAATCTGGGATGTCCTTTTAAGTGAAGCAAAGGTGTTCTCTCTGGGAATAAACGAGGACGCGCCCAGGAAGGGAGGGAGGCCAGGTACACCGGCTCGGCCAATAGGAGGCCGGGTGTTAAAGAGGCAGCGCCTCCACCCTATTCCGCGTGCTCTCCTGGCCATTCCCCGCACCCGGCGCAGTTAACGGTGCGGCCCCTCCCCGGTACCAACAACGAGATTGATCGAGATTAACCTTCAACTCGCCCGCCCCTTGGGGAGGTCAGCTCGGCGACAGGCAGTTTCAGGCCCGGTAGCCAGGTCGTCCCCGCCTGCTGGGGTCCAGGTCCCCGCACAGTAACCCTACGCCCGGGCCCCGGCGCGCCACGTGCCGCGCGGCTCCGCACGGGGGCCGCACCCGGCATCCCCCAGTCCCGGCGGCGCAGCTGCCAGGCCCAGCCCCCCTGCCCGCGTGGCAGCAGGCAAAAGCGGCGCGCATTCCGCCCCGGCGACCCCCGCCCCCCGCCCGTTTCCCGATCCCCTCCCACCTCCCGGGCAGCACCTGCTGGGAAGGAGTCCTCCCGCGTGGAGGTCCGCGCGCTCACCCGGGCAGCTTCCCGCGCCCGCCCGAGCACATTCAAACCCGCCCTCCGCTCGCCCCGCCCCGGCGCGCCCCCGCCCACGTCCGCTCCCCGGCGCTCGCCGCGGCCCCGCCCCCGCCCGCCCCACGCACGCCCGCCCGGAGCTACGAGGGACCCCCGGACCCGAGACCCAGTACCTGCCTGGCCCAAACTTTGTACTATTTCTGTAGACTGGACCTCTGGGGCCCCTGCCCCGCCAAACGCTGCCCCATCACGGAGCACGTAGGGCTGAATGTATCCCTGGTCTCCTCGCTGGGGTTACACAAACTCCTACTCAGCCGTCTCGGGACTCTCCCAGCGACAAACCTGCTGAGGCAGATCCGGAGCCCCCCACCCCCACCACCGCCCGGTCCAAACACAGTCTCAGATGTTCCGTTATGGCTCGCGAGGCTGCCTCCTACATACACCACTCTCACACCGCACCTTTTTCCTTCCCAGCGCCCCCTTCCCTTTTCAGTGCCACTTTCTTCGTTTGGAATTATCCTCTCAGTCCCCATGCCGGGGCATCCCTCTGACCGAATCAGTATGATGTGTGACCAGGGTTTTCCCACCTCTAACACTTACAGATCCGCTCACCCACAACTGTGATTTAGAGAGATAATGTGTGTAGGGGGTGGAGGAGAATGTTGGGGGGGGGAGGGTGGAGGGTGGCAGCTCTACTGTAGCCCTCTCATGATTCACCCTTTCTAAATCCAGAACTTTGGAAAAGCTAAGGCACTGCTGGCAACAGGAAAAGTCTTACATCCTGAGTGAATCCCGTAATCCAGATACTCCAGGAGGGAAGCCTTGCTGAGCCCCACATCCTCCCAATCTGAGAAGAAGGGGATGGGCATGCTGAGGGATGATTGGTCCTTCTTGTACCTGCAAGGAAGGAGGAAGGATTCCCTCCTTTTTGGTTGGTCAGTAAATTTGGGGGAACAGGGGAATCACTGCCCCTGCAGCAGCCCTCAGTACAGAAGGACAATCGAAAGGCCAGAGACACACTGAGGACAGAAAATTCAGTCCAGTCCCACTCCCTTAACCCAATCACCCAAGAGGCCTTTACCCTGGAGAAAGTCATAGACACTAATTAACAATTAGCAGCACTACCATCATAGGGATAAGGGAGAGTCACACCCTCTCTCCAGTGCACAGACTGGGCAAAGGGTAATTTTTCTTCTTAGGACTGATCAGTGGCTTCACCCCAAAATACTCAGAAGAGCTGTTGCCAGCCTGCTGGCTCAGGGACCCACAGAGACATGACACACGATCATCCCCTGGCCTTAACCAGCAGAGGGCAGGAAGAGGGGTATGAGTAGTGTTTTTCTAGGCACTGCCTCACAGCTTGAGGGCAGCTTCATGTCTGGGTCACCCCCACCCCATTCCTACCCTGTGTTTGTCCAGCCTCTCTCTACCTCTCCAGGCCCTTCTCTCCCCTTTTTCTTGGCCCCTGTCTCTCTCCGCATCCTCATTTCCCGTCTCTGAGCCTGTGGGGGTGGCAGGCTTTAGTGGCCAAATGGATCCGGCATGCATGGCCAGGCTGGCGGCCAGTGGCTGCAGTTGTGTGCAAAGGGGGCTGTAAATGGAAAGAGATTGGGAGGAAGTGGTGAGGGTCCCAGACCAGACAGGGGAAGGCTGGTTCCCCTCCCCACCCCCGCTGAAGTCTAGCCTGCTAGTAGATGGCAACAGGCAGGGCTGTTATTGCTGGACAGAAGCCTGTCTGGCATTCTCCTTGCCTGGGCCCCCAGCCAGCACCCACACCCCTCCAGCACCGCCTCTCTACGCAGGGATGGTTGCTGAGGGCCAGGGCCCTCTGCTGGCCAGCCTCGGAGCCCAACTCACAGTGGCCTGTGCCCACCAGGCCAGTGCTTGTCATTCGCTGCCCAATCTTTTGGCTCCCTCAGGTCCCAGGTACAGGAGTAGGGTGTGAAGCACTGATCTAGCTGCACACCCACCACCACCTGATCCACCACCTCCGTGAGGCTGTGACCTGTGACTCCCTCCTCCCCCTTCCAGGCCCCAAGGGTGCCTCATCACCTCACACACACAGTCCTATCTTTTCCTAGCCCTGCCTCCATCTGGGTTTGCTGTGTGTTTGCTTGGCTCTGCAGTTTGTCACCAATGTGTCTCATGACTGTGTGTTCTCGGTTGTGTTTGTGACTCTATCTCCATGGCCTCGTGGCAGGGCTGGGGCCAGACAGAGGCCAAAGAGGCAACTTGCCTGAGGTGCAGTATTTAAGGGGGAGCCCAAATATTCCAGAATCCGGATAAATAATGTTTTAATACAATATTTTAAAAAAATCAAAGTGAATGCAAGAAACAAAAATCCACGACGAACAAAATATCAGCTAAGATGAAGACAGAATCCAGCCCTCTCAGTCAGAAACCTCAAGTCCCTCACCTTCCTTATTGGGTGTGTAAGGGGGTCAGGGTTCAAGAAGACTGGACTTGGTTTTCCAGCTTCATGTCTCAGACATCTGCCTCATCCTTTGCTCCGAGGTCTCTGACCCTGGATACATCTGCAAGTGATTAGGGGAGGGCAGTCATCTCACCACGGCCTCCAAAGTCCGGGGAACTGACCTCCGCCAGAAACCGCAGATGCAAACTCCGTTGATTTCCACCACCCCACGATAGCCCTGCCCACTCTGTTCTCCGCCCCGCCCCGCCCCGCCCGCCGGGGAAACAGCAGGCCCCGCTCCTCACCGCTGCCCCGCCCCCTCTCCGCTGCCAGCCTCTGCTGCCCCGCGCACCTGCTGGGACTTCCCAGGGGGCCTCCACTTTTGGGGAGCGGGGACGGAAGTTCCGGGGCCAGTTGGCCCCTGGTTCCCGTTTGGCCTCCTCCCTGCGGGACTGGTGTCGCCGTGGACGAAAACTGCAGACCGCTCCGGTCTGACCCGTCTGTGCCACCAGGCGGGGAAGGGGCTGCAGCGTACTACCCAGGCGTCCGCCCCGCGCATGGTTGCAGACTCCCAAGAGAGGAACTCTCCGGGAGGCCAGCGGGAGGAGAAGCCTGGAGCGGGCTGAATAAATAAGGCGCCCGGGGCCTTGGAAGGGACCAGGGGTTCGAATCCCCTTCATCCCGGCCCTCCCCTAGGCCACCTTTCTGAGTGGGCGGCTGGGGGGAGGGGAAGGGTTGCGAGCACGTGCACTGGCTTTGATGACCCCTGGAGGAAGCAGATGGTGTCCGGGTGTGCGGAGGCGGGGTCTGGCAGAAAGCCCCGCGGGGCCGGCTTGGGGGCCCACAGCTCTGATCTGGAGGCTTCCCCCTAGGCCAGTCTTCTAACGGGGTGTGCAGACAGGGTGAAGTTCCTGAAAGGCGCTTGTCCTCACTTTACCGCCTTGAACTGGGAGCCCAGGGCTGGGTGGAGGCGGGTAGGAGGGGGGAGTGTTGCAGGAAAATAGTAAGCAAATTATCTGGAGGCAGGTTTGCAAAATGCCTCTGACAACTCTTGTTTGAGATCCCCGAGGGGCCTCCCACTGGAGAGGAGAAATGAAGAGGTGAATTCCTCAGATTACACCCCACCTACCCTGTACCCCCTAGATCCCATCCTGGGCAGAGTACCCCTCAGGGTATGCATCTCTAGGCTGCTTCTCTGGGTGGGGAGGCTGCCCACAGGGTCCCTCCAAAAACAAATCTCCCTCTGCCCACAGCACTAGCTGAGAAGAGTATCCACACTCGCTGGAGGACATTAACCTCCTTACCTTGAGGTGCCAGAAAGACCCAAGACTGCTGACTCCCAGTGTGAGACACTCAAGCTAGAGAAACAGCTTCCAGGGCATTGGGACTGAGAGGGACAATGACAGAGGTAGCAAAAGGAAGTCTTGAGGTGTTCCTCCACCCGTCTCCTCTGGACAGTTTCGACTGTCCTGCAGTGCAGGAGTGTGACAGGACTGTCAAAGGCATCCTAAGAATTAATGGCAACAAATATTTATTGAGCCCCTATTGCATACTGGGCTTTGGGGGCAGGACTAACTCCCTAGTAGGGAACCAAGTTCTTAATATTTGGGAAATCTCAAACCAGAAGCAGTCTGGATTAGCCGAATTGTCCATTGTCCCAGGGTTAAGCATTGTCCCTCATTGGACCTCCTGTCTCCATTTGCCTGGGGGTGGGGGTGGTGGAGGAGTGTCAGTTCCCCTCCCACCAGAGGCCAGAGGTGATTAGGAAAGGTCTTGGGAAGAATGCAGGGAGGGAGGGACGGTGATCTGTTTTCTGGAAGCAGAGCATCCTTCCAATCCTTTCTGCTGGGAGGTGGGGGGCATGTCCTAGCTGGACCCCTCTCATGCTCAGTCACCCACCACGTCTTCTGCCCACTGGGCAGGCTGCAGTCAGTGATGGGGCCAGGACTGTCTTACTCCGAAATAAAGCATTTCAGGGGGCACAGCTGCTACCAGGATTCATGGCCTCATTTTTGGGAGGCTAGCCTCTCCCTCCTTTCCAGGCGGGCCACTCTGGAAGCCTCCCCAGCGTCTGGCGGGCGTCTCTGACTGAGGACGAACAACAGACAGCCCAGCAAAGCCTCTCGCAAATCCTGGGAGCCCAGGCGGCGGGCCAGACGGCGCAGCAGGGGCAGGAGGTGCTGGCGGGCCAGGCGGGCAGCGGGCAGCAGCAGACGGGCCAGCAGCGTGCGGAGCAGCAGCGGGAGCAGAGGAGCGGGCATGGCTGGCGACTTGCAAGGTGATCTAGACTCCAGGCTCTCCTTTCTGCTTCCTTCTCACCTGGCAAAGACACAAGGAGGTGGGCAGGAATAGACTCCCGCTTCAGTTTACACCCGCCAAACCCCAGATCTCAGTTCATGGGTCGTTTTAGTTTTCTGGAAGCCCTTCCTCTGGAAAGGGTGGCTGGGGCCGGAGGATTCTCATCACAGCACGGATGGAGATGGAGTCAAGGCAAGAGTGAAGCCCTCTCTGGGACCTCCAGCTCGCCATTCCCAGCCTCTGGGGCTCCTAATGTCCCTGGAATCCTCCCTTCCGTCAGTCACCCGCTCCTTCTGCACACCCTCAGTCACCTGGCATTCCCTAACCCCTCTCCCTCAATCCAGCAGGAGTTCTTCCCTAGACAGTTCTAAGTTCTCTTTTCAGGGATCCCGATCCAACCAGACCTGATACTTCCTACCCTCCCAGTTCTCTACCCCCACCCATGCGTAGCAGCTCTCACCAGTCAGAACTGCTGCTCAGCATCAATGTCTGGCTGAATTTGCCTGTAGGGGCCACATCCTCACTGAAAGCTACACAGGGCTGCCCCACCCAGCTCAGCCCCACCCAGAACAGCTTGCCTGGGTTGGGGGAGCAAGGGAGAGACAGCTGTGTTCTGGTATCTGATAGGTGAAGGGAGGGGGCAGCTGGGCTGGAAGAAGAGATGCAGTAATTTCTCCTACCGGATGCAGACCTCAGAGTCCAAACCCAGACTGCACTTTCTAATGGTGTGATCTGAGGCACATTGATTCTTCTAGGTTCCAGGCACCTCATCTGTTACCTCAATAATTGGGAGGAGTTACTGGAATGGGACAACGTATGAGACCCACTGACCCAAACCTCAGAAGCAATAAGGCTGCAACCCCCGCACCAGGCATGCTCAGAGCGGCCCAGACAGAGAATAGGATGGGAGCATGCATTGTGGGCTGTCTCCTGGGGAGTGGAGAAGTGGGGTCAGAGTCCATATCATAGCTGGACACAGCTGGGTGGTACTCCCACTCAGGGATGGGAAGAGGCATACCCATGTCAGGACCCTCTCCACATTTTTCTCTGGAAGATTAAATGGAGTTCCATGAGATAGCCAGGTAGAGACGGTCCAGATTTGTTTTATTTTGTTTTTAAATACCTCATACTGACATGTGCACATCGCTATATTTGAAATAGATAGCCAACAACCACCCGCTGTATAGCCCAGGAAACTCCGCTCAATGCTCCATAATAACCTAAACGGGAAAAAAATTGAAAAAGAATTTTTTTGTATATGTATACATATATATATATTCAGGTATACGCTTTGCTGTACAACCAAAACTAACACAATATTCTTAATCAACTATACTCCAATATAAAATTAAAAAAATTTTTTAAAATACATAAGATAAATGCCTCATTCTTCTACTTCCTAAAATTGGTATAATTTCTGCCTTGATGGACTCAGATGAGATAATGGCCATGAAAGTGTTTTGTAGAATAAGGACATGGGAATATGATCGTTTATCATCAACCTGTCACGACCCACCATTTGCAGCATCATGATCTCCACATCTCCACCATCAACAACCTTGAAGAAATAAAACTTTCAATTTGTCAAAAAGGTCTGTCCTCCTTCTACCCAGAGGAAGCAGGGAGTGGGGGCAGCTAGAGTACAGACGTATAGGTGTGGTCTTCCTTTCCTTCCTGTCCTTTCCTTCCCTTCCAGAGGAGTTGTAATGGTCAGTGTCTTCCCTGGACTATGGTTGGGACACGTATTGAGTACGTGTGAGTCACGCCTGTGAGTTCATTTTGTTGTTCAGTCGCTCAGTCGTGTCTGACTCTGTGACCCCATGGACTGCAGCTCGCCAGGCTTCCCTGTCCTTCACCATCTCCTGGAGTTTGCTCAAACTCAAGTCCATTGAGTTGGTGATGCCATCCAACCATCTCATCTTCTGTTGCCCCTTTCTCCTCCACCCTCAATTTTTTCTCATTATCAGGGTCTTTTCCAATGAGTTGGCTTTTCACCTCATGTGGCCAAGGTATTAGAGCTTCAGCATCAGTCCTTCCAATGAATATTCAGGATTGATTTCCTTTAGGATTGATTGGTTTGATCTTACTGTCCAAGGGACTCTCAAGAGACTTCTCCAGCACCACAGTTCGAAGGCATCAATTCTTGGGTGCTCAGCCTTTTTTATTGTCCTGCTGTCATATCCATTCATCTCATATCCTGCTCTCATTTCCGACTGCTGGAAAAACCATAGCTTTGACTATACAGGCCCTTGTAGGCAAAGTAATATCTCTGCTTTTTAATATGATGTCTAGGTTTGTCATTGCTTTTCTTCCAAGGAGCAGGCAAGGAGTTCATGATCTCACTCAATTTTTATCATTGCTCTTCAGGAAAATAACTATTATGACCTTTGTACAGATAAGGAAACTGAGGTTTAGAGGGGTTAAGCAATTTACCCCAGATCACACAGCGGATAAAAGGCCTGGTCACCCCACCAAGACCTGCCCCTCCTCCAGGCTCTCCCATATCTGTGAGAGGCAACTACGTCTCTCTAATTACTCTGACCAAAATCCTGGAAGTTATCCTTGACCTCTGTCTTCTTATCACAGTTCACTACCCACAGTAATAAATCCTGAGGGCTCTGTTTGTCATCTTTCACGTGAATTATTATAATAGCCTTCTAACTGGTGTTCTTGTTTCTCCTTTCCATACAGTGACCAGGGTGATCTTTCTAAAACATGTCAGATCCTGTCCTTTTTCTGCTTAAACTGTCCAATGACTCCCTTTTCATTAAGAATTAAAGCCAAAGGCTTTAACTGTGACCTCTGAGGCCCTGGCTTCCAAGTTCTAGTCCTTGCCTCTCTCGCTGTGGCAGCCACACTGGCTTCCTGCTGCTCCTTAACTGTGCCAGACATGTTTTTGCCTCAGGGCCTTTGCACCTACCATTGCTCCCGCCTACAAGGCACTGTCTTCAGGCATCCATGTGGTTCCATCGCTCACCTCCTTTAAATCTTGGTCCAAATGGTATGCATCCACTCAATTTAACAGGACATTCACTCCACTCCATCCTGCCTTCTCTCCATCCTCTCTTTTGCTTTATTGACCTCCTCAGCAAATTCTTCTGACAAACTGTATATCCTCCTTCCTTATCTTGCTGATTGTCTGTGTCCTAGAATGTAAACTAGAATGTAAACTCCATGAGAGTAGGGACTTATATCTGTTTTGTCTGCTGCTCTGTCCCCAGTGCTCAGCAATAAATATTTCTTATAAGAATAAATAAGTATGTATTCTGTCAAGGGCTCCAAATCCAGGCTTGCTTGCTGCAGAGCCTGTGCTGTTGAGCCCCAGAGCTCTATGAATCTGAACACATTTCTAGGATGTGTGCAGAACCCCTGTAGGCCACAGTCAGCTGGAAAGAGCCACTCAGAGGGGAGGAAGTGACCTCGGTGAGCCCAAGGGATGGGAAGTAGGTTCCCTCTGGGATCTGCCGAAGTATGTAATCTCCAGGGAACCTTAGAGGTCCCACCACCCACTGACCCAGATCTACAATTGCTGTGACCTTGGGTAAGTCGCAATCCATCCCTCCCAACTCAGTGTACACAGATGTGAGGTCCTCTGAAACCGTGGACAAGCCCCCGTGTCCTTCCTTGTCTTTTTAAGTAAAATGTTGACTCAAGAGTTCATGATTGGGAAATGTAAAGATGTAGTCCATAGGGTCGCTAACAGTCGGACATGACTGAGCGACTTCATTTTCACTTTTCACTTTCATGCATTGGAGAAGGAAATGGCAACCCACTCCAGTGTTCTTGCCTGGAGAGTCCCAGGGATGGGGGAGCCTGGTGGGCTGCCGTCTATGGGGTTGCACAGAGTCGGACACGACTGAAGCGACTTAGCAGCAGCAGCAGCAGAAACAAAGAAGAGCTGTTGAGCTAAGGAACTGGTAACAGTTTAGACTCTAATTCTCCCACATAAAACAATCACCAAACATCCAACAGTGAGATCCTTGGATCCTGGGCCTGGGGCTGGACCTCTGTCCCTTCCCTGTCCCCAGCAGACCGGGAGGGGCTCCAGGGGTCTGGGACAGTGAGGTAGGTAAAGGAAACAGGATATTGTCTCCGGTAACAGTGGGAAACCCCAGAGGGGGTTGGGAAGGGAGGTGGGGGAAGGGCCACAGCTGTGTCCAGGGCCTGGATCTGGTTTTAGTTCATTCTCTACCCCTCATCCCCTTTTGGGATTAGCTTACTTCATCTCCTTCCCACTTTCACCTGGGATTAATCCCACCAAGTGGCCTTCCCCAAGGCAGAAAAGGATTTCCTCAGCCTTTCCTAGAAAGATAACCATCCCTTCTGGCAACAGAGCTGCCAGGGAGCAGTTCCTTCTGGTTCCTGATTTAGCTTTGTGTAATGGATCCTGCTCTGACCTCTGCCCCCAGTCCTCTACTGGCAGGGGAGGAAACTGGCCCAAACTCCTGTTCCTCAAAGTCAATTAAAAAAATAATGTATTTGGGTGCCAACTTGTGAAGTTAAGGCCTGTAGGCTGAGTCATAGATGACCCCTGAGGTCCTTTCAGTGGTTTTCCCCGACCTACAGGCTTCCCAGAAATGTCCTGGGGACCCCCTCCCCCCATACATAGACATCATTTTTTTCATATAATTTTCTTTATTTATGTATTTATTTATTGGCCGTGCTGGGTTTTAGTTGCTGCATGGGCTTTTCTCTGTTATGATGAGCGGGGGCTACTTTCTAGTCACAGTGTGCGGTCTTCTCATTTCCGTAGCTTCTCTTGTTGCTGAGCACAGTCTTTAGGGTGCACGGGCTTCAGCAGTTGAGGTTCCCGGGTTCTAGAGCACAGGCTCCATAGTTGTGGCGCACAGGCTTAGTTGCTCCAAGGCACGTGGGATCTTCCCAGACCAGAGATCGAACTCACATCGCCTGCATTGGCAGGCGGATTCTTTACCACTGAGCCACCAGGGAAGCCCAGGTAGACATCATTTAACTGGGCCGTTCATGTCAACAGCAAGCGTGTATGCGGTGCTGAGGACACAGGACACACACATCAAGAGTCAACAGCATGACCGACAAGGACATGGGCAAACCAGTTCAGTGGTGAGAGCTGGGAATAGAGCTAACGGGTTCTCGCGAGACCTAGAAGCACTGGGCCTTCTGCTCCTCCCACCCCTGTCTGCCGTCTCCATCTGGGGCTTCAGAGCCTTGTACCACCCTGCCGGTCATTCTGCTAGGGCACAGACAGACCCGTGAAGAGTGCTTCCGACGGTCACTCCAATCTGGATTCACCCTCCGGCTCGGGGGCCCTCTCAGTACTGCTCTGGATGCACGAGGCCGACTGGGGGTGTGAGTGACGTCTTGGAGTTGTGCTGCGTGTCGGTCCTCCTCCCTACAGTGGTAATCATCATATAATCTGCTCAGGCACGATCGAGAGATGGGAGATGTCCAGAGCTTGGCTTTTAGAAGGTGTTCAGTAAATAACATTTTCCTGCCTGACTGGGAGTTGGGGATTTGCAGATACAAACTGTTATATATAAGATGAATAAACAACAGGGCCCTACTGTATAGCACAAGGAGCTGTATTCAACAGCCTGTGATAAACCATAATGGAAAAGAATAAGAAAAAGAATATAAATGTGTATAACTGAATCACTTTGCTGTACAGCAGAAATCAACACACACACACTGTAAATCAACTATACTGCAGTCAAAAAAAAAAAAGAACGACCTTTCTTCCATCATTTTGGGTTGTCCAAATGTCCCAGGACATCCTGTGTCTAAGGCCAGCCCAACAGGTTGCTCCTTGAAGGCCTGGTACAAGGCCCCCTGACACCCATGAACAGCCACTGACAGTGGGTGGTGGGGCTCAGTTATCACTTGAAGAAGCCATGGAGGCCTGGATTCTGGTTCTGCTGTGTTCCAGGGTCATCATCCCTGGGGGGAGTCAGCACTGGGCTGTAGCTGGTGGGCCATTGAGAGCGATGTCAACCCCCAAACAAGGATGCTGAAAAGAGGCCAGAGAGGCCTCACCGAGGGCAGGGAGTGCTGAGGGGAGCAGGTGCCAGGAGCAGGTGCAGAGGCCAGCCAGGTATGGGGCGTGTCGCTGGGAAGGGGTAGAGTCCCAGCCTTATCATTCCTCACGGCACCTCTCTGCCTGCGACAGTAGTCACTAATCTACCTAACTGGGGCCACTGTGAGGATTTGAGACCTGAACATGGTGACAACTGAGAGAACGCTGTGGGAACAGTCAGTCCTCCAAGGTTAGAGAGGGATGATCCATTTCCAAGACCATCTTTTCTCTGCCCACCAGTTCCAGGCAATGACAGAGCCGTGAACAGGCAATCAGCCCATAAGACACACATGAGAGATAGGCTCAGAGGACATTCAGAAGGGACTTTCCCTGGAGGTTAAGACTCTTTGCTCCCAATGTAGGGAGCACAGTTTTGATCCCTAATCAGGGAGCTAGATTCTACATGTGGGGTGGGAGAGGGTGGGGTAGGGTGGGTGGAAGACATGAAGAAAAGGGATCAGGGGATGTTGCCCGAAAGAGTAGCTAGAGCTGACAGGTGGGGCCCTTCCCTAACCACAAGAACAGTTGCTCTGGACTGGGGGAGGGAGGCTCAAAGAGGGGCCTGTATAGAATGCACCTCATTGTCCCCACTGAAACAGCTGTGCGTCTCCCCAGACTCAGCTGACAGGCCCTGAGGTGGGAGGTGGGAGCCCCGTGCACTCAACAAGGTCTCACAGACACAGTCAGCTGTTGGAGTAGACAGCTGCTCCCTGGACCTGGGGGGGAGGGTGTGGACCAAACGGGTAAGGAAGGATGCACCTGGCATAGTTGATGTGGGGCTGGGGGAGGGGGAAAGCCAGCCATAAACCCCGCAGGCCCTGGGAACAAATCTAACAAAGATGGAACAAGACCCTCATGGAGAAAACAAGCACGTTTAAAAATATATATATTTATTTACTTATTTGACTGTGCTGAGTCTTAGTTGCAACAGATAGGATCTTTGATCTTCACTGCAGGATGTGGAATCCAGTTTCCCGACCAGGGATTGAACACAGGTCCCCTGCATTGGGAGCTTGGAGCCTTAACCACTGGGCTACCAGTTCAGTTCAGTTAAGTTCAGTCGCTCAGTCATGTCTGACTCTAAGTCCCCAAACACAAATTTTTACATAAGGATCAAAATAGAAGCCCTTGTATATGGACGGATATGACAAGGCGATGGTCAGGAAGGTATCGTGTTAGAAAGATGTTGCTTCTCTCAAAAATGAATCTGGAATTCAACAGGATTCCAATTAACCCAGGACTATTGGGGTTTTTGTGTGTGTGTGTGTTTTTTTTTTTTTCCTTTTCGGAATCGTGTAAGCTGATCGTAAAATTTGTATGGAAGGAAAGAGGCTAAGAAAAGCCAAGTCAATCTGAAGAAGAAAAAGAAGAAGTGATACCAGTCTGGCCTGACAGATACTACTGTGGCCAATCTGGTAATATGGGAGTTAGAACTGCGGCAGAGGGAACTTCCCCGGTGGTCCAGTGGCTAAGCTGCCACACTCCTAATGCAGGGGGCCTGTAGGGAGCTAGATCTCACATGCTGCAACTAAAGTAAAAAATGCTTCATGTCACAACTGAGACTCTACTCAGTTGTGTTTGTAGGCGCAGCCAAATAAATTAATTAATTAAAAAAAAAAAACTGTGGCAAGATGAGAGTACACACAGTGACTAAGGAACAGAATAGAGAGCTTAGAAGCAGACTTAAGGATAGATGGGGCAGAGGGGAAATTTCTGGTCAGAGGAGAAGGGATAAACAGGATCAGAAATAGAACTGGACACAGTTGGCCATCTATGAGGGAAATATAATATTTGATCCTCTCCCACAGCAACTACAGAAATAAATTCCAGTGGCATTAGAGACCTGAATGTGGAAAGTAAAATGATAAAATATAGGAGCTGATCTTTAGGAATTTGGGATGATAGAGAATTGTTTTATGGATTTTTAAGAACCGTTTTGTTAGGGTAATATTCAAAATTACATAAAAGTAGAGATAACAGTATAATGATTCCCCATGTATCAATCACCCAGCTTCGATAATAATTCAAAAACATTTAACAAAAGACACTATAGGAACTCCCCTGGTGGCCCAGTGGCTAAGAATCCACTTTGCAATTCAGGGGATGCAAGTTTGATCCCTGGTTGGGAAATTATATCCCTCCTGCCACAGAGCATCTGAGCCTTCACACCACAACTACTGAGTCCTCCCGCCACGACTGCTGAGCCCTCACGCTGTAACTACCGAGCCCTCACGCCACGACTACCGAGCCCTCACGCCACGACTACTGAGTCCTCACGCCACTACTACTGAGCCCACACACTGCAACTCCTGAGCCCCCACGCCACAACTAGAGTTCATGCACCACAATGAAAGGTTCCTTGTGCCACCACTAAGACCCAACACAGCCAAATAAATTTAAAAAACAAACAAACAAAAATAAAAGACACTACAAAGTGAAAGTCTCTCACAGACCGGGAGAAGAAATTTGCAACCCATATAACTGAAAATGATTTAGTATCAGTCATAAATAAAGTACTTTTGTAATCAGGAAGAAAAGGACACATACAAAAAGCATTACAGAAAAGTGAATGGAGGATATTTGCAGGTCATTTCTTGAAAAGCAAAGATGAGTGGTCCATAAATGTGAGATGCTATTTATCCACTCTGGTTCAAGGAGACGTGCAAAGTATTTGAGAAGAAGAAATTTATGGAGTACTGGACACAATCATTTTACAGGGCAATTTGGCAATATCTGGTAAAGCTGAAAACACACATTTCTTTGGAACTCAGCAATTCTATTTCCAGGTGTGACTCTAGAGGAATTCTCACAGATGTGTGTATGAGGAAGTCCATTCATGGTTTTTATAATAATAACAACTGGAAACAACTTCACTGTCCACCAACAAGATAACAGAAATATAAATGCAATCAAAATGGAATACGATACAGCAGATTAAATGAACGCACTCCCATATATTAACAGGGATAAGTTTCAAAAGAATGATGTTGAATAAGATAAAACCAAATGGCAAAAGAATGTAAGCCGAATCATACCCAGTATTTAAAAATGTAAAACACATAAGCAACAGTATGTATATTTTTATAGATACTTAACCCACATATGCCCATGTAGTAAAAGTTGAAACATAGATGGGAAGGACTTCCTTGGTTGACCAGTGGTTAGGACTCAGAGCTTTCAGTGTAGGGGGCACTTGTTCCATCCCTATTCAGAACTGAGATCCCACATGCCATGTGGTTTATACAGAAAGTGTAAATTAAAAAAAGTAACCTAAGAAACATAGATGGGAGAAAGGCTCTAAGTAGCTGTGTCTATAATGTATCGTGTTGTTGTTGTTGTCTAGTTGCTCAGTCAGGTCCAACTCTTTTTCCACCCCGTGGACTTTAGCCTACCAGGCTTCTCTGCCCATGAGATTTTCTAGGCAAGGATAATACTGGAGTGGGTTGTGCCATTTACTTCTCCAGGGGATCTTCCTGACCCACAGGTCAAACCCGTATCTCCTGCATTGGCAGGCGGAGGCACCAGGGAAGCCCCTGTAATGTACTATCCCTTGAAAAAAAGAAAATAATGAAGAGGGCTTCCCTGGTGGCTTAGTGGTAAGCAATCCACCTGGCAATGCAGGAGACACAGGTCCAGTTCCTGAATTGGAAAGATCCCACGTGCCATGGAGCAACTGAGCCCATGGGCCACAACTATTGAGCCTGTGCTCTAGAGTCTGGGAACTGCAACCACCGAGTCCACGTGATGCAGCTACTAAAGTTAGTGCCCTAGAGCCGTGCTCCTCAACAAGAGAAGCCACCACAAGGAGAAGCTCGAGCACCACGAGAGAGCAGCCTCCACTCACCACAACTAGAGAAGAGCCAGTGCAGCAACAAAGACCCAACGTAGCCGAAAATCAAATAAATAAATCTAAATGAATAAAACTACAGGAAATACGGCAAAATGTTGACACTGTCTAATCTTGATGCTGAATACATGGACATATTCTGTTACATTAATTGCTGTCCTCTGCATCTTTTCTGAATTCTGCATATCGACCATTTAATAATGAACGTGGGTCCCCTTCACGTCTGCCCCTTTTCTCTGGATCTCTCTAACGCTCTTCCATCTTTTGCCCTCTCTTTTACTCCTGGCATCCAACAAGTTTCTGGCCTCCCAGAAGTAAAGGCAGTGTGACCTAGCAGTTAGGGAGCATGGTGCTGGGAGGCAGACCTCTTGCTTCTAGCTGTCCCCTGGGGAGGCAGACTCCTCCCTTCTGTCTCAGTCTCTCCGTGGGTGTCCAGCGCTGGCCTCTTTCTGCCCCTTCTCCTTTCTCTGGTCCCCATAGTACTTTGCACCAGGGACAAGACTAGCATCAGGGGATGGGAACAGAACAGACCAGGGAGGGAGACTAGGGAAACTTCTTACCTGGAGGTGATGTCGCCATGCCACCCTCCATGGTCTGAGCTATAGACACCGAAGGATCCACATAAATTCTTCTAACTCTCTTCTCCTGCACCCAGGCTAAGTAAGCTATTTCCTCCTTCCCCCATCTCTCTCTTGGTGAGGAAATTCTGAAAATGAGGGAAGGGATTGGAAACCTCATCCTCAGAATGCTTGAAGGACCTAGAAGTGTGGATTTGGGGACAGATGTCTGTAAGTACCACTGAAGGTAAGTCCATGTCAAGTATGACAAAACAGATGTCTTTAAATGTCTCTGTTTAATTCAACTGATGAGTATTTATTCTAGTTGAATCTGATAACACAAATGTCGAAGAAGAAAAACTATGGGCGTGGTTCTCTTATTTATTTCTTTATGGCTTTACTGGGTCTTTGTTGCTGTGCGTGAGCCTTCTCTAGCTGTGGCGAGTGGGGGCTACTCTCTAGTTGCAGAGTGCGGGCTCATCATTGAAGTGGCTCCTCTTGTTGCAGAGCACAGACTCCAGGGCACGTGGACTTCAGTAGTTGCAGTTGGTGGGCTTTAGAGCGTGGGCTCAGTAGTTGTGGGGCATGGGCCTAGAGGCCACTGTGGCCTCACAGTATGGGGGCTCTTCCTGGGCCAGGGATGGAACCAGTGTCCCCTGAATTGGTAGACAAGGGATTCTTAACCACTGGGCCACCAGGGAAATTCGACATTTTAATTTTTTTTAAGAGCTACATTTTGAACATGTCTCCATCCTTGAGAGGTAAGTGGTTATCTACACAAAAATCTACCTACAGATTTACCATTGGAATTAGAATCGGGCCAGGAGAACATAGCTGTATGACTGGGTCGCAAAACTCAGTTAATTAATTAATTGAAGAAGGCAGCTCTCAGACCAAATAATGCTAAATGTATTATTTAATAGATGGGCAATACAGTGGAGTTATACGAAATGAAAGTCGCTCAGTTGTGTCTGACTCTTTGTGACCCCATGGACTGTAGCCTGCCAGGCTTCTCTGTCCAGGGATTCTCCAGGCAAGAATACTGGAGTGGGTAGCTGTTCCCTTCTCCAGGGGATCTTCCCAACGCAGGGATTGAACCCAGGTCTCCTGTGGATTCTTTACCATCTGAGCCACCAGGGAAGCCCAAGAATACTGGGCTGGGTAGCCTATCCTTTCTCCAGGGGATCTTCCCAACCCAGGAATCGAATTGGGGTCTCCTGCATTACAGGCAGATTCCTTACCAGCTGAGTTGCTAGGGAAGCCTGAGGAGCTATATGACCTGGGTTCAAATCTTAGCTCCTCTACTGCCGGTGTGGAATCAAGGCAAATCAGTCAAGAACTGCTCTGTGCCTTGATATACTTTTCTATGAAAAGGAACTAATTTGTTGGGATGAAAGGCATTAATATCAACAGTTGGGTGTTAGAACAATGCCTGGTATAGAAAACATGTTTGATGAACAGCAGCGCTTTTTTTCTTAATAAGGTACCCACTCCTGGTATTCATTCATCACATTGCCATCTACAAGGTACATCGTTCACTTGTCCTCACAATTTTCCAGAATGTTCGCTTCTGTAGACAGATGAGTAAATTGAGGTTCTGAGAGGACTGCGGTGACAGTCAGAGGAAGGCAGTCAGTCCAGGTGGAGGGGCTTGCATAGCAGACCTAAGAGGGTACCAAGTCCAGCCAGGCCAAGTTAGCCCTCCAGGAATCATGCTGGATGGAGAGCTTTGAGGGTTCAATGTGGGAGCAGCCACATTAGCTGGGGAGTCATTCCTTTCCTCCACGTCAACAAACTTATTTAATGTGCACTCGAAATACATCAATGTGAAAAACAGTCCTGCCCCCAGTGTATGGTCAGTAGGGAGACAGAGGAGTAAATAGGAAATTACAATACAGAGAGATAAATGTTCTGCCAGGGGAAGTGCCTGGCACCTTGGGAGAATGGGGCAGCCTGCCAGCAAGGGGCCTGGGAGTGTGCGTGCAGTGCGGCTCCTCACAGGGGGCCCCCCTGGAGAGCAGAGCCAGGGAAGTGGGGGGGACTATGAGGCAGCGGGGCTCAGGAGGGAAGGGAAGCCAGGGCTGCACTGGGGCAGAGGATGGGCAGAATGTGACAAAGGGTCCTGGGGAGATCTGCTGCAGGAAGGGGACTGTGTCCAGGCGAGGACGAGCATGAGGAAAGCCCAGAGACCAGAGCAGGGTGAATTAAGGAAATGTTTGGCGCGCAAGACAAGACATGGCCGGAAACCATGCTTAGTGAGTCTTGGAGGTTACTTCTGGCTGGTTTTACTAGCAGAAGGAGGGAAGCCAGCATTGTTTGGGAGGATGAGTTGATAAACTCAGGTTTCCACCTGGGTGGTTCTGAAGAACAAAGGAGACCAAGAGTTTGACGTCTCTGGCAGGAGAGTGAGCAGCAGTTAAGCTTGGAGCGGGTCGGGTGGAGCAGGAGAAACAAGTCCAGGAGAGAGTGAGGTTGTTTGGGGGTGGGCAGGAGGGAGACGTTCCCCCATGTCAGCTCCTCGGGATCACCTCCTTGTGAGACAGAATAGGGACAAAGAGAAACCCAAGAGGTGGGAAAGTGCAGCTATCCACTCCCAAAGGGACTGGATAAATTTAAGAAATTTACTTTGTAAATAGGAAAAACTACACACAATTAAAAATGTGCATAGGCACTGGTAAACTGGAAGCAGTTACCCTGGGAGGTGGAATATACGGGAGTTTTGCTCTTCATCCGTGTACTTTTCCATGTTTTCAGTGTCCTAATGAGAATGTGCAACCGCTGAAGTCGATAAAGGACAGAATAAAGGTTATTTGCTCAGAAGAGGCGTCTTCAGTCTAGAGTCAGATGTCACCAAGAGATCAAAGGCCACCGGGAAGGATTCCTTTTGTGGTCCAGGGGATAAGAGTCTGGCTGCCAATGGAGAAGACATGCGTTCACTCCCTGGTCCGAGAAGACCCCACGTGCCTCTGGCCAGCTAAGCCAGTGCAGCACAACTACTGAAGCCTGAGCGCCCTACGTCCTGTGCTCTGCAACGAGGGAAGCCAACTCAATGTGCAGCTCAGGCACCGCAACGAACAGTAGCCCCTGCTCACCGTAACTAGAGAAAGTCTGTGTTTCAACAAAGACACAGAGCAGCCAAAAACAAACAAATAAATACATCCAAAAAAAAAAAAAATGCCACCAGGAAGAGTGAAGAACTAGAGGGTCTCCTGGATGTGTCTGGGAGAGGGGCCCCATGGCCTGGAGAGGGAATTTCTGAGGGAGTGAAGGGGTGGAGTCTATGGGGCAAGCTTAAAAAACCCAGTGGAGAGACATGTGACAAAGGAAAATATTTGCAGCCCCTATGCAAAGGTCAAATCTTCCTAAAATGTAAATTGCTCCTAGAATTTTATAAGGAAAAACACAAAAGCCCAGTATAAAAATGAGCAAAGACTATGCTCACAGAAAATGAAATGCAAGGAAAATGTGAATATTTGCTCAGCTTCAATTTGCAAAAAGAGAAATGCAAATTACAAGGTCAGAAATCGTTTTTCTTCTATCACATTATAAATATGCAAAAGTTTGACCACATACTGCCGTGAATGGGGAAACGTGTGCTCAGTGGCTCAGTCATGCCCGACTCTTTGCGACCCTACGGACTGTAGCCTGCCAGGCTCCTCTGTCCATTGAATTGTCCAGGCAAGAATACTGGTGGGGAAACAGACACTCTCATATTGCTGGTAGGAACTTAGATTGGTATTACCTTTATGGAGGAGAATTTAATACGTATCTGAGTTACTGATCTATATATTCTTGAGCTCAGTAACTCCCTTTTAGAAATTTATCCTATAGAAATATTTCCACTATATAAGATGACATATGGACATGTTAACTGTAGCATTGTTTATAGTAGGGAAAGGTTGCAAACAACTTAATAAATAGCCGATAAATAAATGATGAGACTTTGCTGCAGTGGAATACTACGAAGCTATAATAAATCAAAAGGAGAGACTTCCCTGCTGGTCCAGTGGTTAAGACTCTGCACTCCCAATGCAGGGAGCCCACGTTTGATCCTTGGTCTAGGAACTAGATCCTGTATGTCACAACTAAGACACAGCATAGTCGACAACAAAAAAAATCATAAGGAAGCTCTCTGCATACTGATAGAAAAATACCTCCAAGATTTGTATCTCCTCCCCTCACCCTTCTCCCCTCAAGCAACTATCTGCTTTTTCTGTGTCTGTAACTCTGCTTCTGTTTTTGTTATGTTTGTTCATTTGCTTTATTTTTTTAGGTTCCACACGTAAGTGAACTCATCCAGTGTTTGTCTTTCTCTGTCTGACTTATTGCATTTGGCATAATACTAAGTCCATCCATGTTGTCACAAACGGCCAGATTTCATTCTCTGTTTTGTGGCCAAGTAATACTCCATTGTATGTATATAGTCTCTTGACTGTGACAATTTCTCATGCTTGCCTTGTTTTTGATGATGTTGACAGTTTGGAGGAGTATCGGTCAGGAGTTCTGCATAATGTCCCGCAAGTGGGATTTGTCTGCTATTTTTCTTATGATTAGACTGGAGCCTAATCTTTAAAATAAGCATTTATTATTTATTTCTTTACTATTCATTTTTCGTTGCACTGAGTCTTCATCCCTGCATGCAGATTTTCTCTAGTTGCAGCCGGCAGGGGCTACTCTTCGTTGCAGTGCACAGGCTTCTCATTGCAGTGGCTTCTCTTGTTGTGAAATGTGGGCTCTAGAGCACGGGCCCCGTAGTTGTGGCCCACGAGCTCAGTTGCATCCTCGGCATATAGAATTCTCCGGGACCAGGGATTGAATCTGTGTCGCCTACCTTGGCAGGTAGATTCTTAACCAGTAACCCACCAGGGAAGTCCTGGAGTTTGCGGTTTGGGGGGATGAAACCATAGAATGTCATTCTCATCACATCATATCAAAGAAATATTCTATCCACGTGGTTTTTCTCTCTTGATATTAACTTTGATTACCTGCCTGAAGTCGAAAGTCCTATTTGTCAGATTTTTTTTTTTTTTGGCCACACTGCCCCCCTTGTGCGTTCCTAGCTCCCCTAAGGGGCCCCCGGCAGTGAAAGCATAGAGTCCTAACCACTGAATCGCCAGGGAAGTCCCACATTTCTCTATCTTGAAGGTACTCTTTTCTCTCAGTTTCCACCCTGTCCCTCTTTGGAAGGAAGTCACTATGAGCTGCCCACACTTAAGATGTGGGGAATTACACGTCACCTTTGACATATTCCCATCACTGTGTTTTTTGTTTTTGCTACTTTTTTTTTTTTTTAAGCATTTCCGTACTTTTTGGCACTCAGGATGCTCTGGGCTCATTCTGTATATTTCTTGTCACACCCTCCACCCTATTCCTAGATTTAGACATTCCTTTCTCACTTTTCCTGTGATGAGAACTTTTAAGATCTATAGTCTTAGCTGTTTTCAAATAAACAACACAGTATCATTAACCATAGTCACTGTGCCATATGTTACATCCCCGTGACTTTTTGTTCTTTTTATTTCTTTGGCCAACCTGTGCAGCTTGCAGGATCTTAGTGCTTTGAGTAAGGATTGAACCCTGGCCCCTGGCAGTGGAAGTCTGAAATTCTAACCTCTAGATCATCAGGGAATTCCTTCCAGCACGTGTTTGTCACCGAAGTCTCTTCCTTTTGACCACTTTAACATATTCCACTCTGTCCTCATCCCCACCTCTGGCAACCACCGATCTGTCCTCTGTATCTGAGCTGTTTTTAAGTTATTTAAAACATTTTTGTAGATTCCACACGTGAGATCATCCTGTGTTTGTCTTTCTCTGAGTTGTTTCATTTAGCACGGTGCCCTCAAGAGCCATTCCTTTCATTGCAAATGGCAGGATTTCTGGTCTATTTTGACCCCACTTTCTCAGAGAGCAGAGGAAAAAATTCCGGAGCTATTCTGGGGGACCTATGTTCCCCGATGTGAGTTCGTCTTTGCAATACAGATGGGGGCTGAAGAGGGGGTCTGAAGGGAACGGGGGCAGCAGCTATGGAGAGCAGCGGTGAGTCATCCCGAGGCAAACTCTACCACGTGACCTCAGTCACAGGCACCCAGCACGTGCTGAGCAGGGTGCTGGCAGCACGGTCTCATGCCCTTTCCCAGCAAAACACTGCCGTGAGCAGAGGAAGCTCCCCACACTGAGGACCGGAGGAGAAGAGCAGAAAGTGTGATCACAGACCGTCTCTGGAGATAGCAGAGATGTCATGGGAATGGCCTCCCAGGCATTGGTGGAGTGGGTATTTGAATGGATTGAGTCAGAAAGAGTGGTCAGGGTGTGCATGCAGAGAGCAAATTTGACCACCAAGAGGAGGGAGCAGGCAGGCCTGGCCGTAGCTAGGGGGCGGGGGTTGGGGGACAACTTCTGTTTTAGAGTTTGGGTGTGGAGGAATGTGATGAAGGCATGTTTGCAAATGTGTTGAATGCATGCCTGAATTAGATATATTTATTCAGTGTATGCTGGTTCGTCTCACTTCTCCAGTACAGCGCAGTCATGTGGTCAAACTCTGAGGGTGCCTCTCACATCCTAATTGGGGTGAATGGTGCCCCCTTGGGTTGTTCAGAGCACAGACTATATATGGGGCTCTGCTCAGCGTGGTGACAACGGAAGCAGAGAGGGTAGGGGGTCCCCAGAGGAAAAGAACCAGATACTGTTTTTTAACATGAGAGAAATCATTTTGAGCCGAAACCTATTTTGTGACCCAGGCCTGGCCACAAGGCTTGCACTTGAGTAGGTCTCAGTAATGATGGGCTTAAGCGAACAGAAGAACAAATGACTCACGAGGCAAGAGAAGTCAGAATGGCAAATCAGTTATAAATTATGACTTCCAGTTCTGTTTCACTGGTGAAGATTAGCCAGAGGTGCTCAACCACCAGCTCAAAAGAAACGTATGGGATGACAAGGTTGACCTTTTCTGACCCCTGGTGACTTCAATCAACTGAAGCCTGTCCTCTGTTAACCTTTGCCGTAATCCCAGGCAGAATTCTCCTCCTCTCAAGCCCCCTTCATGCATATGCATATACCCTCAGTTTAAAACTTCCAATAAAAAATTCAAAAATTACTCTTTTTTAACTTAAACACAAAAACAAAACAAACAAAAAACTTGCCCAGTTTTGCTGTTCGGAGAGACACAGCTTTGGGGAAGATCTCCGGTGTTCTCCTTATTTGCTGCAAGTAATAAATCCTCCCTTCTGCTCTTTGAGTTTATTGTCTTTTGGCTTAGCATCCACTAAGAGGGGAACCCAGTTTTCAGGTGACAATGAGAGCTTCACCCTCTTCATCTTAGTCATCCATACAGCACCGCTCTGAGACAGGCACCGTCACCCCCATTTTGGGGGGTGTTATGCCACATGGTTGGCAGGATCTCGGTTCCCAGAGCAGAGATTGAACCCCAGCCACGGCGATGAAAGCCTGGGATCCGATAGAAGATGGTGACATCTCCCGCTGGGGCAAGGGACAAAGAAGGGGTAGGGTCAGCGTCTGGCTGGACTCCCCAGAACCAACTGGGATTGCCTGGTCCTCTCAAAAACTCAAGTTTTCCAGCCTCTCCCAAAGGATCCCTGCCCCCACCTAGGGACCTTTGCTCCTTAGCTGCTCTGAAAAGAAAAGGTGGTGTTGGAAGACAGGGTTGAGGAATCAGTCTTTAAGACCCTTGTTAACAGACTGTGACCTCTTTCTCAGACAAGACCGCAGAGGGTGGGAGAGGAGGGTGGCAGGGCCGGAAATGATTGCTCTGAGGTGGTGGGGGAGGCAATGGAGCAATGGGTGGTTTTCACAAAGGCGACAAAGGGCAGGGCTGGTGCTGGAAATTGGTCACCAGATCCAGGAAGACTTGAATCCCACCCCCACCCCCCACCCCCAAGCCTAAGAGGAATGGGTGGGTTTAATGCAAATAGAAGGAAGCCTCTGAGCTCTTAGTGCAGGAGGAAATGAAGCCTGCTACCCTGGGAAGCTCAAAGCCTACACAGAGCCGGGAAGGATTCCAATTCATTGGAGGTTTAGATTCGTTAGACCCTATTCTAAAAGAATTTAGAGGCTGTCTCCCTGCAAGAGGCTGCAAAGCTCCCAAGCACAGTTGCCTGGGGCAGGGGTAGGGAGAGAGAGCCACAGAGAGATCTGGAAGGTTGAGAGAAGTGCAGCTGGGGGCACTGCTGGTGGTCTCAGTCTGCCCGCTGCAGCAGGAGGCTGGGGTCTAGGGGCTGATAGCTGGAGGCATCTGAGGCAGAGACTCCAAGGTCAAGGACTGGTGGACTAAGGACAATAGCCAGGCAGCAGTTTTTAAACAATAAGAATGATTTGAATATGAATACCTTTCAAGGCAGGAATGAACTAATCTGTGGCCACAGTCCCCCACTCCTCCCCAGCCACATGTCCTAGAGGCTCAGTGCATTTCTATCACTGGCTGACTCCTATAGGATTTTTGAACTCTGGTGAGACAGCAGCAGTGCCACCTTTGGAGATTCCAGTCTGAGGGAGGAGATGGGAGGGGAGGCTCAGTGTCCGGCTGCTCAGCTCTCCCCTAGGATGTTGCTCCAGGTACCACGCTGTGATGGGGCACTCCTTGCCTTTAGCTTCCCCAGCACTGTCCATAAATGCCAACAGCGCCCTCTAGCTCTGTGACAATATTTGCATTTCCAAATGCTCCCTGGACAGGGGTGTGGTACCACCCCAACGGAGAACTACTGGGTTCCCCCTTTTTGGTGCTGAGGAAACGACTTACACCCCTGTCAGCCTCTTCCTGACGTAGAAACACAGAGACACAGAAGCCAGTGGCACGTGTTGTTCATTGTATTAATGCCCCCCACACCCAGTGAGAGGGAGAAGGGAGGGGCCGTGAAACAGGGGAGACTGAGCAGGGTGGAAAGCGTGGACCACCTCCCCAGCTGGGGACCCTGGGGAAAGTGTCACTTAACCTGTAGTGAAATATACTTGGAGAGGGAGGAAACTGGAGTAAATCCAGCCACCGAAGTCTGGTTGGGGTAAAAGAAAAACTCTTTGAGTGGGGAGGGTGGGCCCGGGAGGGTGGGCCCGGAGGCCTGCTGATGGAGTGAGCCTGGCATCCAGGGTCCATTCCATCAGCAGAGGCGCAGAGCTGAGTGCAACGGGGTGTACACCGACCCCAGGCCAGAAGCCCTGGGGGGCTGGTGGTGGAAGGAAGTAGGGTTCCTGCAGTGACTCTAACCCCACATAGTTATCTGCAGCCACTGTGGGGTGAGAAGAACGTCAGAAGATGGGAGAGGTGGGGCACGATGTCTGTGGAGAGGGAAGGGTCAGCGGAGCCACGGGTGGGGGTGCCTGAGATCCCTTCCGTGTACCTGGTTCAGGTCCAGGGAAATCTGGCCAGTGTTCTTAGGGTCCATGGTTAGAAAGTACGCTGTTTCGGGGAGGAGGCAAAGGGAGGAGAGTTGGGAGGTGAGTCAGTGGTCACCCATTCTCAACTAGGGCAGAGGTCAGAAAGGGTATCCCTCTCTCCAGCTACATCCCCAGTCCCATAGGGAGTTAATGATAAGGACTCCTTCCTAAAGCCTTGCTCTGAACGACGGCCACTTCTGAGTGCTCTCCAAATACTATCTCATTTAACCTCTACCGTGGTCCTATGTGGGCAGCACTACTATCTACACTTACAGGCACAGAGAGATACAGTGACTTGGTCAAGGCAACAGAGCCCGCAAGTGGCGGGCTGGGATTTGAACCCAGACTGCCTGCCCTGTGGAGGGGAGTGTTCTGGAGCAGGGCTTCTCATGCAGGTATGTGGGAGAAGGCTGGTGGGCCAATGGCCCGGGGTGGGGCGTGGGCAGGTGCCCGCCTGACTCACTGAACATGGCCTTCAGCCTCAGGAAACAGCTGATGAAGCTGTCAAACTCCATGATCAAGCTGTCATTCGCGTACCTGGCCACCAGCACCTGAGTCACCTTGTTGTTCAGTCTGATGCCTGGGAGAGAGAGGGGTGCGGAAGGAGAGAGTCCAGCCCTTTGGCCGCTGCCTCCCCTATGTTATGTGTTAGTCGCTCAGTCGTGCCCGACTCTTTGCGACCCCATGGACTGCAATCCACCAGGTTCCTCTGTCCATGAGATTTTCCAGGCAAGGATATTGGCCCAGCCCCCAAACCCTGTCCTGCCCCTAGCCCACCTGCTTTCTCAATTGCCAAGCGCATCTCATAAGAGTTCAAGGTGCCTGACTGGTCCTGGTCACACTCTCGGAAGATGTCCTGAAGGGACAGGCAGTTGTGGTAGGGCCGTGTGCAGGGCACAGTGCTTCACAAGGGGTAAAATGCTTCACAACCAGGACCCCCCGTGCCCCGTCCCCCTCTGGCCTACACCTGAGCTCCCATATTCCTATCGCCTGGTGACCGCAGAGCTGGCTCCTGGCACCTTGCTCAGGGCTCTCTGCCTGTATTCTTTATGTTAGTTGCTACCTAGACTCTGCTGGTTATTGAATTTTTTCTTTTTTTAGCCACATTGCAAGGCAGGGACCTTAGTTTCCTGACCAAGGATCCAATCCACAGCCCCCCCACATTGGAAAATGTCCCAACCACTGAGACTGTCAGGAAAGTCCCGGGAACATTTTGACTATTTCATATGGCAGCATGTCAACAACTCCATCCCGGGATATCTGTGTGTGCGTGTGTGTATTTGTGTACACGCACATGTCTAGTCAGGGGCTCCTGTTACAGGTTCATCTTTGTTAGACCTCCTAGTCCTCATTCCTCACAAGGACCTCTCTCACCCCCATGAACTGCCCCCTCAATGCCCTTTACCGTCCATTTCTTGATTTTTCTCCACAGGACCTGAAACTCCTGAAGCCCCAGTTTGCCAGAGCCATCTTTCTGAGAGGAGAGGCAGTCAAGGATATCAGAGGAGGGGGTGGGAAGGACATCCCGGGGGCTGGGAAGCAGAGCAGCTCACTGAGGTGCTCACTACCCCAAGACTGAAGGGCCCTGTAGGTAACTGGGGTGACGGCCAGGAGAACTGGCATCTTTTGTCACCCCAGAGCCTAATCCCCATCCAGAAGGAGGGGATGGCTGGCCAGAGAGGGGGCCACCTGGGGGCAGGCTCAAGGGTAGGGGCTGGGGCAGGATAACCCTGGGCAGGAAGGCCCACTGGACGGGAAGATACATCCAAGAGGTTGATCATGCGGCGGCAGACGTCCAGGCTGAAGCCCTCAGTTTTGAAGGTTTTGACTGGGAGGGAGGGGGCAGAAAGAAGGGGAGGGGTGAGCTGAGTGTTGCTGGGGGGGGGAGGGGCAAGTGATTAAGGGTGATTAAGGGAAGGCTTGCAGCGGGTGGAAGACTCACATCTGGAGACCACCTTGTTGAGCAGCTTCTGTAGCTCATACATGCCTATCTCCTTGCCCTAGGAAAGGGGACTGTAAGCTCTCGCTCTGGCCCCTTCAGCCCCCAGGTACCTCCTTTCAGCACCCCCAGACCTCTGCCTCTCACCTCTCCACCTGCCACTATGTGAAACAAGCGTACGAAGTCCTGGTCTATGTCACTCTCAGAGGTGCTCTCCTGGAGGGAGAGGGGTGGGAGAGGGACACGGTCCAGAGTGCTCCTTCACACTCCAACCCACACATACTGCCCCGAACCCCCAACCCCATAGCCTCCCCTCACCTCTTGGAGAAGCTCAGCGTAGTTGGCTTCATCCAGTTCCCTGGGCAGAAGTGGATGAAGGTGTGGAGTTAGCAGGGGTTCAGGGAGACAGGGACTCCAGTGGGAAGGGTGGAGAGGTCATGTGTATCTGAAGCAATAGGGAATGGGTGCCATGGGATTGGGGTTCCAATCCTGACTCTGCTACTACTTTGGACTTCCCTGCCTCGTGCCTCAGTTTCCTTGACTGTAAAATTAGGGACAGAGTGTTGGTGTCGGTGGGGGCTACTGGATGACTGATCCCTGAGCATGACATCCTACAGCTCAGGGTGGGGGGCAGGTAGCCTTGGAGCAGTGAGGTGGGGCCCCTCACCAGGACTCGCTGTGCTTCTCGGTGAAGACCCGCAGCAGGAAGTCGGCGTCCTTGTGTGGCTCGAAGGTGGAGGGGATGATGATGTATTCCCCCGGGGGCAGCTGGAACTGGCTGCTCACCTCCCGTGAATTGGTGAAGATCTCTGAGAAACCCAGGTCCTGGTACTTGACGAAGAAGTCCTTTTTCAAGTGGACATCCTGGAGGTTCTGAAACTGTACGTGCCCTGCAAGTGGGTCCAGGGTCCTCCGGGGGAGGGCAAGGAGAGAGGGACCCCCACAGTGAGGCCCAGCTGGGCAAGGTTAGGGGGACACTGTCCGGCTGGCAGGTAACTCCAGTGTGGTCGTTTCCTTCCCTGACTCCCACCCAGGGCCCAAGGGGGCTGGAACCCTGACCCAGTGGCCCCCAGACCCTTCACCGAATTCCACCCCTGGCCCATCTACACGAAGCCAGGGATGGGGTGGGTGTCTGCCAGGCGTCAAGCCCCTCGTCTTCGGTACCTCCTTTGGGATCTGGGAAGGGAAGAAAGAGGAAGGTCAGATCCCCAGGATGGCTAAGGGGCTCAGGTCCATGGAAGTCAGGCTGTGTGTGTGTTGGTGTTGGGGGGGCGGGGTACTGCTAATAAGGGCCCTGGGACACCAGTGTGGGGAGGCGCGTGGGATCTAAGAGCTGTTAAGTCCCGGCTTTAATAACCTTTCCTTTTGCTTTGGACAGCAAAGTATGGTTTACATCAAGTTTTGCGAAGAGGATATTTTATCACTTCGGGTTAAGGATGGAAAGGAAATCCCCCAGAGGTGGTGAACTAACTCACCCAGTCTCACGCTGCTGAGCAGTTGGAGAACTGGGAAAAAACATGGGGAGAGCATTTTCCATGGAGTGCTAATTTTTCCCAGGAAATTCATAGAAACCCAGGAATGAGCGCAAAGGTGCTCATTAAAAAGGTGCTCTATAAAAAGGTGACTTAAACCAAGATAAATACATTGCTCTCCTGCAGAAATATAGGTTCCTGCAGAACCTTTAATATACTAATGGCCCAGGGGAGCTCTGGGTGGGTGTAGAAAAGGCAGCCTTTCCGGGAGGGGTCGCATCTAACCTTAGAAATGGTTTTGGGTGTGTCTGTTAACCTGAGGGACACACAGCCTAGGAGGAGGGCAGGGCTCAAGTCTGCTTTTGTTCATGATTGAGCATATAGAAGGTGCTCCATGGATACTGTTGACTATGTAAGTGAAAGGACAAATGGGCGTTTCTAGGATTTTGCAAGGCACAGTTTGGGAAACACTTGTCAAGGGTTTTTCCTGGCCAGACTCCATGCCCTTGGTGGGGTGGCTCTGCGGAGGTTTGGGGGCTCTGGGGAAATCTCTGAGCGTGTTGAAACCGGGATGAGTTTGGACATGACCTTGCCTCTGGCTCCCAGTCTCCTTCCTTTTTATTAAAGGCGTTACTATTTGAAAGGCCCTTTGAACAATGCCTGGCACAGAGGAAGTGCTCCTTAAGTGTTTTTTTTTTTTTTCCTTTTTGTTTACACCTTGAGGCATGTGGGATCTTTGTTCCCAACCGGGAATAGAACCGGTGCCCCCTGCGCTGGACCACTAGGGAAGTTCCTCCTTAAGAGTTTTCTATTTAAAAAATGTGGAAAGAAAACTGTCAGCCCTGCCTTAAAAGCTCAACACACCACTCAAGAAAAAGCCAGGGCAGGGGGTTGAGGGGGGAGGGATAAACTGGGAGATTGGGATTGATATACACACACTACTGTAAATACAATAGGTAACTAATAAGGACCTGGCTTCCCCAGCGCCTCAGCTGTAAAGAACCTGCCAGTAATGCAGGAGAGAAGGCAGGAGTAACGGGTTGGATTCCTGGTTCAGGGAAGATTCCCTGGAGAAGGAAATGGCAACCCACGCCAGTACTCTTGCCTGGGAAATCCCATGGACTGTCCACAGGGTCGCAGAAGAGTCAGACAGGACGTAGCAACTAAACACCACCACCAATAAGGATCTCCTGCTCAGCACAGGGAACTCTACTCAATACTATGTAACGACCTATGTGGGAAAAGAGTGGGTGTGTGTCTATATACCACTGATCCACTTTTTTGTATACCTGAAACTAACACAACCTTGTGGGGAGCAAAGAAGGAAGAGCGAGCTAGGGGTGTGGGGGTGGTTGAAGGGAGGGTGTCCTAGTCCTGGGGCTGTGGGGTGGGCAGTGGTCCGGGGGGTGAGGCCACTGCAGGAGCAAGAGTGGCCAGGGCAGCAGCTGGGCGCCCACCGAGTAGATGACGAAGCCGATGGTCTCCAGCTGGGCTCCGTGGGGCCTTGTCCGCCTCCAGTTCTTCTGCATCAGGGCCACCAGGCAGGTGCAGACGGCTTCATCGTCCTCTATGTCGTCATCCTCCTCGGGGAGACAGATCTTAAACTGGGGGTTGGTCCAGAATGTGTCTGTGGAGGAAGCAGGTCAGGATGGCCCTGCCCTTCCAGGGGTGGATGGGCTTCCAGGCCACGTGCCCGCCTCCTCAGCAGGGCCCAGTGGCATCTGATGGACCTTGCCCCTGGGCCCCTGGGCCCGGTTGTGCAGTGGGTCAGTGGCCCATCACCCATTCCCTGCCCCGAGTTCCACCCTCACCCTCGCACAGCCCACCCAGGTAGCTCCGGCAGCCCCCTGCAGTGCTGCCCCTCCGCCAGCTGCCCTCGTAGAAGGTGGTGTGCCAACAGCTCTTGGAGTCCCCAGAGACCGTGTCGGGTATCACGTTGCAGATTTCCAGGAGGGTGAAGTTGCCAAGGAAATCTTGGTAGGACATCCTGTGGTGGGGGGTGCGCAGAGCCATCAGTGGCACACCCACACACACAGACCCCCCCAGAACCTCCCCGTCCAAGGCTCGGGTGCGATGGGCGGCAGGAGGATGACGGGGGCGGGCATGGGACTGACCAGAACTCCCCGTCCTCCTTCCTGTGCAGCAGCTGCCTCTGGACGTCTGGGGCCACCTCCTCCCACTCCTTGGCGCTGGAGCAGAGACAGGTGGGGGAGCAGAGCTCGTTCCTCCCCCAGGGCTCCCCTCACCCCTGAGCTACTTGAGAGTCCTGGTTAGATGGAGAATCTCTCGGTGGCATGGCCTTGCTCCGTGGGGGTGGGGCCTGCGGTGTGCTCTGCCCCTCCCCCCAGAGTGCTGGCGGGCCACCTACTTGTCACTCCAGGCTCCATTCCACTCAATCCGGCCCCAGGGATTCCGGACTCGGATCAGCGTTTCTGTCCTGCCTTGGTAGGAGACCTGGGTGGGTTGTGGGCAGAGGTCAGGGGCATAGGGTCAGAGAAGCTCGCCTTCTCGAGCCTCTCTGGGTGGGGTTACAGGGATCAGACTCACATCCTGGAGGCCGGTCACTGAGTAAGCATGTCCTTTCACCAGCATACCCTGGGTCAAGGACTCCAGTTCATGTTCATTGGTGACCTGCAGAACACAGAGGGCTCGAGAGGAACTCAGGAGCTGGTCAGGGGGACGGGGGGCACCTGAAGACAGGTGACAACTCTCTGAACTCCCTGTTTTAAAACTTATTTTTATTGGAGAAGAGTTGCTTTACAATAAATGTCATGTTCGTTTCAGAGGTACGGCAAAGTGAATTGGCTAGACGTGTACACATTATCCCCCCTTTTTAGGACTTTGTTCTTATTTAGATCTGGGTTCACTTTTCTTTTTTTTTTTTTTTTCACTTTTCTTTTTTTAATTAAACTTTGCCTTTTCAGGTGCTTGCAGACTCACAAGCAATTTTAAGAAATGATACAGAGAGATCCTGTGTGCCCCACGTCCAACACCCTACAGCGGTGACATCTTCCAAAACTATAGCGCAGGGACATCCCTGGTGGTCAAGTGGTTAAAAACGCGCCTTCCACAGCCCGGGACCAAGGTTCAAACCCTGGTTGTGGAACTGAGACCCCACATACTGTGGGTCAACTAAGCCCACACACCGCAATGAAGACCCAGTGCTGTCCAGATAAAAATAAGTAATTAGTTTTTAAAAACTGCTAAAAAAAAAAAAAAAGCTATACCATGATATCAAGGTTTTTTGTTCTGTTTTATTTTTTTAGCTATGCCATACAGCATACAGGATCTTAGTTCCCCAGCAGGGATTGAACCTGTGTCCCCTGCAGCGGAAGCGTGGAAGTCCCTATAGCACAATATAAAAACCAGAATGAATATGTTGACACAATCTGTTGATCTAACACAGACGCCTCCACTTTTACTAGTATTCATTTGTGTATGTTTTATGTATTGTTATCATATGTATAGTGTTCTGTATCTACCACCATCGTCGCAATACAGAATATTTCCATCACCGCTAACATCCCACATGCTGCCCTATTACAGCCAACAATCACCTCTTATGACCGTCTTGTCTTGCCTAAACTCTGACAACTCCTAATCTGTTCCCCATTTTTCAAGAATTTTGTCATTTCAAGGCCTTCCCTAGGTGGCTCAGTGGTAAAGAATCCATCTGCCAAAGCAGGGGACACGGTTCCATCCCTGATCTGGGAAGATCCCAAACGCCTTGGGGCAACTAAGCCCGCAGCCACAACTATGAAGCCTGTGCTCTAGCGCTGCAGCTACTGAAGCCTGGGAACCCTGAGCTCATGCTCTGCAACAAAGAGAAGCCTCAGTGAGGACTAGAGTGTAGCCCCTGCTTGCTGCAACCAGAGAGTAACTTGCACAGCAATGGAGACCCAGCGCAGCCAAAAATAAATAGATTAAAAAAATTTTTTTTGTCATTTTAACACTGTCATATAAGCAATCATACAGTATGGAACCTTTGGGGATTGGCTTTTTTCATTCAGCAGAATTTCCTTGAGACTCATCCAAGCTGTTGTGTGTGTCAATAGTTCACGTCTTTCTATTGCTGAGTAGCATCCCCTGAAATGAGTTCACTGCAGTCTGTTCAACTGTTCACCCGTTGAAAGACATCTAAGTCATTTCCAGGTTCTGGTTATTACAAATAGACCTGCTTTGAACATTTAGGCACAGACTTTTGTGTGGACCTAAGTTTTCATTTCTCTGGGATAAATGCCCAAGAATGCCACTGCTGGGTCTCACAGTGACCCTCTTGTGTTCAGTCACTCAGTCATGTCTGACTTTTTGTGACACTTTGGACTGTAGCCTGCCAGGCTCCTCTGTCCGTGGGGTTTTCCAGGCAAGGATACTGGAATGGCTTGTCATTTCCTCTTCCAGGGGATCTTCCCCACCCAGGGATTGAACCGAGTCTTTTGCGTCTCCTGCCTTGCAGGCAGATTCTTTACCACTGAGCCATGGGGAACCCTCACAGTGGCACTCTGGGTTTATTTGTTTATTTGAACAAATAGGTGTTGGGAATCTATTGTATGCCAAGTATCACCTGGGACAGCTGTCCCAGGAACAGCTGTCAAAGAGACAAATGAGGTCGCTGCCTTCATGGAAGGGATTCCCTAGCGGCTCAGATGGGAAAGAATCTCCCTGCAGGGCAGAAGACCTGGGTTTGATCCCCCACTCCAGTATCCACTCCAGTGTTCGTGCCTGGGAAATCCCATGGACAGAGGAGCCTGGCGGGTTACAGTACATGGGGTTGCAAAGAGTTGGACACGCCTTCACGGAATATGGAAACTGGAGAAGTTTGGTTATGAATATACACATTAACAAGTATGACAGTTTGTGACTGTGATAAACGTTGGGGGGAAAAAATCAAAACAAAGTAGAGAGGAAATCAGGGGTAGGAACAGCTAACAGATTGAGAGGCAGGGAAGACTAGCCTGAGGGAGGAGCACTGAAGTGGAAATGTGAATGAGAAGGGGCTACTTATGCAGGTATCTGGAGAAAGAACTTTCTAGGTGAAAGCAACAACAGACGCAAATGCCCTGAAGCGAAACCCAGCATGGTTTACCTCGATGGAGCAGCCCATGAGGGAAGACCGCTCTACGGCCTTCCTGAGCATCCTCTGCAGGTTCCTAGGGGGATTCTGGAGTTGGAAGCTCTGTGTCACGCCCCCCGTGAAGTCCTCAAAGCCCTCCACCGTGTTGCCCCCCGACAGAGCTTCATACGATCCGTTCAGCCTGCAGGCACAGAGAAGGCACTGTCTGGGCTCTGTCTGGTTGTAAGCTTCGACCTCAGAGGGGGCAGGGAGGGAAGTGAGGGATGCCCCGCGGTCCCCCTGCCTCTTCCCCTGGTTCCAGGTGCTTCCATCTCTGCCAACGGTCAGGGCAGGCTTGGAGGCCAGGCCAGTCACTTGGCTAGGCACTCACTTGGCGTATGCCTTCTCCAGCAGGGCACTCCAGAACTCAGTGCGCTCCGCTGAGTGCACAAATACCAGCTTGCCATTCTTTGTGGGCAGCCGGTCATCCACCACTACGTCCATCCACTCCCCAAACTGCCAGATCTGGGGGTAGCAAGGTGGGTGTCAGTGAGGTGTGGGCATCTGTCTGCCCCAGGCCCCTTTCCAAACACACACACACACACACACACACACACACACACACACACACTCCCCTCTCCTTGCAAGAGGACTGTTACACACGTGCCCCCTGGTGGCCAATTCAATGACACACCAGTGACAGAGAGCCCACCCACCTCCAGAAAAGCAATGAAAGATCTGAAAGGCCCTCCAGCCTCTAGTCAGGTTCTGCCATAGCCTCCAGAGGGATCCACCCGCCTTTGGACTTTGGCTGGTCTTTTATATCTGAGGTCTTGTGATTCAGAAAAACTCTTGTGACTTTCAGAAATGTTTTTATGACCTGAGGAATTTGTCCACATGATGCATAAAGAGAAGATTACAAAAATTATGCGAAACTCCCATGTCATAGATGTTGACAGACAAACACACACATATACATGCATATATTGATACATATATGTGTGTTTCTATTAAGAGAAAGAGAGACAGAGACACAGCGAGAAGCAGGAGACAGAGATAAGAGGAGGAGAATCACAAACCATTACAACTATTTTCTTTGGGGCTTTAAAAGCTTAGCTTACACAATTTCTTTAGTGAGAGGATATTTCTCTAATAATTAGGCAAAAATCTACCCTAATAAATATGTTTTTTTTTTCAAAAGTAAAGAGAAAATGTAAGCTTCAAAGCATGTACTAATTTTCACGCAGCCTCCACACACACGTGCACATGCCTCAAACACAAATCAACTCTGGCTTTCAAATCATCCTTCACCTGAAAATGGAAGATGCCAGCGTAGTTCTTCTTGAAGCTCTGCCCCTTGGGCACCACGCGGAATAGCAGTTTGGGGTATGCGGTGAGGGAGCCAATGGCGGCCAGCAGCCAGCAATCTCCTGAAAAGACAGCAGGACTGCCCAGCTGCGCATTTCCATGTGTGTGGCCCCGGAGCCCAAGCTGAGGATGGGAACCGGTGGTGGGAGCCCGCACGAGAGAGGCTCTCCTTCACCTAATACCTTAGACTGAGGAAGTCGGAGCACCTGCAGGGACTTTAAAAAATGTGTCCACCAGTCCTTCTACAGCCCTCCCCCCAAGAGCAGAAGGCTAGCTCCCCTTCCCTTCCATGGGAGTTGGATTGCACGCACGCATGCTTTTTTTTTTTTTTTCTTGGCTGAGTGGCACGTGGGATCTTAGTTTCTGGACCAGGGATTGAACCCATGCCTCTCTGCAGGAGAAGCACAGAGTCTTAACCACTGGACCACCAGGGAAGTCCCTGCAGGTTTGTTTGCTTTTAACAGCAGAACCTGGGGGAGGTCACTGCCTGTTTCTCCTGAGACCAGCTGGGGAAGTCAATCTAGCCTCCCCCTTGTTCTGTCTCAGGCCACTCACTCTGGGGGATGCCAGCTACCATGTGGGGATGCTCGAGTGTCCTACGGAGAAGCTACGTGGCAAGGACCCAAGGCCTCCTGCCCGTGAGCATGCCATCTTGGAAGGGGACTCTCCAGCTCCCGTGAAACCTCATGAGAGACCCTGAGCCAGACCCACCCAGCTCTATTGCTTCCTAATTTCTGCCCCGGAGAAACTGTGAGATGATAGATGTTTGTTGTTGCTTTAAGTCACTGAGTCTTGGAGCAATTAATAACTAATATGTTGCTGTTTAGTCGTTAAATCGTGTTGGACTCTGTGACCCCATGGTCTGTAGCCTACCAGGCTCCTCTGTCCATGGGATTTCCCAGTCAAGAAAACTGGAGTGGGTTGCCATTTCCTTCTCCAGGGGATTTTTCCCAACCTGGGATTGAACTTGTGTCTTCTGCAGGCAGGTTCTTTACTGCTGAACCACCTGGAAACCCCAATAAATAATATAGCACCTTGCTTATTCCCAGACCCAGATGGCAGCAGGTGAGGGTGGAATCTGGCTTAGGGGAGGAGCAGGGAAACAGAAGAGCTGTCTGAGCCTTGGGGTCCCAGTTCCCCAGCCTTAGAAGACACCCCAGGCTTTCCTGCTCTGCACTCACCAAGCACCCCCTGGCAGATGTCAGTTGGGCTGACCCCATTCACGATGAATTGAGGATTGCTTGTGATTTGCTGCAGAGAAGGAAGAAAGGTTTCAGAGAGCCCAAGCCATCCACTCTTAACCTCCGTCCTACCTCCTTGGGGAATGCTGCCTGCTTCTTGGATTCTAGGGGAAACATGGATGGGGGAGATGGGGTGGAGGGGAGAAGCTGGCATAGGTGTAAGCTGTGACAGCAAAAGTCAGTGAGTGACCTTGCCAGGGTCATCTGAGAGATTTTACTTAAGCACTTCCAGAACTGTCCTTAACCCGAATGGAGGTGGAATCCAGGGCAGAGCCAAGAGAGGGCGATGAGGGATTGGAAATTGTGCAAGCAACTGGGGCGTCACTACACGTCCCATCCCCCAGGAGTCCACGCCTCCTCTCCCGGTGCCCACACTGGGCCGTTGCCAGCTGATGTTCTGCACGTGCTTGGAGTTGGGTGCCAGTTCCTTGAAGCCTAGTGAAGTGGGTTCTGCAGGGAAAAAGGGGTCCTCGAACAGCTCTCCCCTCCGTAGGCAGAGTGCTCGCAGTTCCTCAAAGCTCTGGTTGTTGTAGTTCTGGGCGTTGTGGTGCTGGCCTACGCCCTTGGCCTTGAGTCGGTTCTGGCTTATGTGGGCCGCAATCCCTCTGTCAAAAACGGTCTCTGCTTAATAATCAAAGGACAAATAACCCATTAAAAATGGACAAAGGAGTCCAACGCTCCAATCTGCTCCAGCCCAGTTGCCTGTCCCAGATCTGGCGCCACCATACCCAGGTGCCCCGTGTGCAACAAGGAGGTGTACTTTGCTGAACGGGTGACATCCATGGGGAAGGACTGGCATTGGCCTGGCCTGAAGCACGAGAATTGTGGAAAGACGCCTACCTTGGGGCGGGGATCAGGTGGAACATGAAGGCAGGCCCTGCTATGCAGCCATGCTCAGACCCAAAGGTTTTGGGCATGGTGGAGCCGAAAGCCACACGTTCAAGTAAACCCAGGTTTTGGAGACCCCTCTCTCCAGCTGCCTGCCAGGCCGCTGCCCCACAGACTGACAGCAGGCCTTCCCCACAGGTACTGGGCTTCTCTGTTGACCCCCATGCCCTCAATAAACCTGGACCCTTGGGAGAAAAAAAATGGACAAAGGATCTGAATCGGGGTCTCTCTGAAGAAGATACACAAATGACCAATAATCACATGAAAAATGCTCAGTATCACTCGTCACTAGACAAACGCAGGTCAAGGTCAGTTCACACCCACTGAAAGTTAAGTGTTAGTTGCTCAGTCATGTCTGACTCTTTGGAACCCCATGGACTATAACCTGCCAGGCTCCTCTGTCCATGGAATTCTGTAGATAAAAATACTGGAGTGGGTTCCCATTCCTTTCTCCAGGGGATCTCTCCAACCCAGGAATCGAACCTGGGTTTCCCACATTGCAGGCAGATTCTTTACCGTCTCAGCTATCAGGGAAGCCTGCTGCTGCCACTACTGCTGCTAAGTCACTTCAGTCGTGTCCAATTCTGCGCAACCCCATAGATGGCAGCCCACCAGGCTCCCTTGTCCCTGAGATTCTCTAGGCAAGAATACTGGAGTGGGCTGCCATTTCCTTCTCCAGTGCATGAAAGTGAAAAGTGAAAGTGAAGTCGCTCAGTCGTGTCCGACTCTTAGCGACCCCATGGACTGCAGCCCACCAGGCTCCTCCATCCATGGGATTTTCCAGGCAAGAGTACTGGAGTGGGTTGCCATTGCCTTCTCCAGGGAAGCCCTCTAGGACAGCTCTAATCCAAAAGATTGGTAATGAGATGTGTTGGTGAGGATGTGGGGAAGTTGGCGTTCTCAGACACTCCTGGTGGGGATGTGAAAGGGTGCAGCTATTTCAGAAAATAGTCTGGCAGCTCCTCAGTTAAACACAGAATTACCACATGATCCAGAAATTTCACCTCTAGATATATATACCCAAGAGAGATGAAAGTATGTTAATATGTCCAGGACTTCCCTGGTGGTCCAGAGGTTATGAATCACCTACCAACGCAGAGGACATGAGTTCAGTGCCTGGTTCTGGAAGACTCCACGTGAGTCGGAGCAACTAAGACTGTGCGGCACAACTAGCGAGCCCGCGCTCCGCAACAAGAGAATCCACTGCAGTGAGAAGCCTGTGTACTGAAACTAGAGACGTGCCCCACTCATCAAAACCAGGGAAAGCCTGCGTGCAGCAACAAAGACTCAGTGCAGCCAAAAATAAATATGTAAATAAAATAAAAAAAAATCTGTCCATACAAAAACCTGTGCACAAATGTTTATAGCAGCAGAATTAGTCACAATAGTCAAAACGTGGGGGGAAAAACCCAAATGTTCATCAGCTGATGAATGGACAAGCAAAATGAGGAATATATAGACGATGAAAAGAAATGAAGCACTGAGATGAACCTTAAAAACACTTGGCTAAGTGAAGACAGCGGTCACAAAGGACTACATATAATATGATTCCAATTATACAAAGTGCTCCAAATGGGCCAATTCATATAGAGACAGGAAATATAATCATGGTTGCCTAGGGCTTAGGGGGTTGCAGGGTTGGAAATTGATGGCTACAGGGTTGGGGGGGAGAATGAAAAGTTTCTAAAATTGATTGTGGCAATGGTTGCACAACTCTGTGAGTGTACTGAAAGCCATTGACTCCTGCACTTTAAATGGGTGAATTATACGGTGTGTGTGTGAATCACAGTTCAATAGAGCTGCTTTTTTTTTTTTTTTTTAATGATCTCCAGACTGTGCAAACAGACACTGCCTTTTGGGGAGAGGGGAAATAGCGGAGAGTCGAGGGCAGGAGGGCAGAAGGAAAGGAGCATCTCAGGGGAGAGAGCCAGTTAGGGAATGGCCCCACGGCTGAGTCTCTGAGAGGAAAAGTCAGGCCGGCTGACAGACCCTGGGTCAGCAGCAGTGGGGGTACCCAGGATCCGTCCTCCTGCACAGGGACTGCAGGCTCTTACCCGCTTCCTGAGGCTTTCCTAACCGTGGACTGATTGCCCTCTGCCACCATCAGTGAACCCCAGGGCACAGCACGGAGGAGGGGCAAGAGGAACTGAGACCACAGTGCAAGACCCACTCTGAATCTCCAGTCCTACCCCCCGGGCGCCCAGGGATGGTCCTCCCATCTCCCCATATTCTCAGCTGTTTCTGAAATAAGGAAGCACTTAGCGGGAAGGCTGGAAGGATGTGGTCTAAGTTAAACAGAGCCCAGTGGGGCCCGGGGTGAGGGAGGAGCCCAGAGTGAGGAAAAGAAGAGGGCAGCTGCAGAGAGGGGCAGGGGTCCTGGGCTGTCTAGAGGGGAGACCAGATTGGGCCCCCGAAGGGGCACTGCGCTCCTCAGAGGCAGGAGCTGGGGGCTCAGCTGTGCTTCCTCCCTCAAACTGGTCAGGAAGAATTAGAGCAGCTGAGCTGAAAGGCCTGAGCGCCTGCTCTGCCGGGCACACCAGGCCCAAGAGAGGGCTGTGCTTTACCCACAGTTACCAGAACAGGAAGCCGCAGCGCCAAGGTCAGGGGTTGGCCCAAGGTCACAGAGTCAGGGTTGAGGTGGATTCAGTCTGACCGCAGAGCCCAGGCTAGGCTCGTGACCTTCTCGCCACACTGCCCTGGAGGGAGGCCAGGGGACCCAGCACCACCTCCCCTTGCTCGTCAACTAGGGAGGCCACAGGCCATTTGTGGCTGAACTTACCTGATGCCCCCTTACTCTTCCCACCTCCCCAAGCAAGCAAACCCATTCTTCAGTCCCTCATCAGTGTCTCCTGGGACTTCCCCGGGTCCAGGAATGACCCCTGTTCTCTCGACTTATTAGCCTGACAAACCCACCCAGGCTGCCCCTGACCAGCCCAGCACCTCGGAGCACAGGCTGCCTCGGTGCCTCTGCTTGGAATCATTCCTGACCCCATGCTCACATCTATCCACTGGGAAGAGTTCTGGCTCAATGCCACCCGCTTGGTGAGGCCACCCCCAGACAGGCCTGTGCCAAGTTGGGACTGCCCTGGTGTCCGACACCAAGGTTGGGGGGTTTCCGGTTGTGGAAGACCAGAGTTGGGGGCAGGGGAGAGAGTAGGTGGGTGGGAATCTGGGACTTATTCCCTTCACCCCTTTTCCCTCCAGCCCTTTCTCTTCCAACCTAAGCCCTCTGGGCTTCTCTTAGGAATGATCGGGAAGCTCCCTCTCCCTCCCTCAGACTAGGGGAAAGCGAAGAAAGGGGTGTGTGTGGGTGTGCGCGCGCATCTGTGGAGTATTGTGTGTATGTGTGGAGAATGTGTGTTTGTGTTTACGTGGTGTGTCTGTGTAGCGTGTCTGTGTATGTGGAGTATGTGTGTATCTGTGGAGCACATGTGTGTATGTGTGTGTCTGTCTCCATGGAGAACGTATGTGTGTATGTCTGTGTCGAGTGTGTCTGTGTGTCTGTGTAGTGTGTGTGTGTCTCTGTGTGTAAAGAGTTATGAGTGTATCTGTGGAGTATATGTGTGGGAGGAGGATGTGTTTTTTCTTTTGCTCAGAGATGAAGAGGGTCCTGAGAGGAAGGATGAACCCAGAATTCGTGCTCGTTTCACCGCCAGGCTGGTCCTCACCCAGTGTTGCCATCGCTGGCAGGAGCGGCTGTTCCTGACTTGGGTGGAACCCAGGGCCCCCCAAAGAAGGTAAGTCAGCTCTTCTTCCCGGGGGGCACTGTCAGGAGATGCTTTGGCTGCCTTAACTGGGGAGCAGGGCGCAGGGGCTGCTGGCGTCCAGCGGGTAAAGGCCAGGGATACTGCTAAACGTGCTACAGAGCGCAGGACAGGTCTTACGACAAAAGCTATCCTGTCCCCAAACGTCAAGAGGGTGGAGGGTGAGAAACCCGGGTTAAGTGAAAGGCCTAGAGCCCCACATAGTGAGGGAAGCCTCTTTGCCCTTCCTCCAACGGGGCTGCCCCAAGGCCTCTGCCCGGCTGCCCCCAAGAGTGGCTGTGCTGAGCTCTTGGGGTAGGGGAGGGGGTCTGGGAGGACCACAGAAGGTGCTGGTGTCCCAGAAAACTGGAGAACATCAGAGAAGAAACCAAGGTGATAAGTCTCCTTAATCTCCCTGGAGCCTTCCCTCAAGCTCATCACCCAGCTGAGAGGTCATCGCTCACTGTCCTGGTCTGCGCTTCTGACGCAGCAGCTAGGCTTGCAGGGAGGCCTCACACACACACACACACACGCACACGCACACTCCACCACAGTTACCCCCCAAATGTCTCAGGCCCAGGCATGGGCAAGCTCAGACAGACAAGGCTGGCTGGGGGGAGGCGAGGCAGATGGCCAGAGCAATATGTGAAAGCAAGGTGTGAATAGATACGATGATTTTTGTCCCGGGCGCATATCTTGTCTCTCCCATCAGACCGGGGACCTGTAGATTTAGGGGCTAGGTCATGTCCAGGCTCCTCTGACCTCCACTGTCTCCCCAAGTTTGCTCAGATTCATGTCCATTGAGTCAGCGATGCTGTCTAACCATCTTATCCTTTGCCGCCCCCTTCTCCCTTTGCCTTCAGTTTCGGGAAGGGACCCTGATGCTGGCAAAGACTGAAGATTTAGGGACACCACCTTAATTCTCAGAGCAGAGAGTAAATTAAGTAAATGAAGATGTTGTCTAGACTGGGCTTGGGTCTCCCCTTGGCCTACACTTCCCAAGAAGCCTGGAGACCGTTCCCCAGGCAGCTGTGACAGCAGAGTGGCTGGTCCCTCTCCTTTCCCCAACTCAGCGGAGACAAGGAAGTTGTTCTCCTGAGGGTCTGACCATCCATGGCCTGTTCTTTCCCAGACTGGCTGAGGAAGAGGCCCAACTCCTGAGCCTCGGGAGCATCCAGTCTGATGGAGTAGTCACCCCCAAGGACACACAGCCCCTTCCTGGGGTGGGGGAGGTCCTCGTCTGCCAGGTACATGAGTGGGACAAACCCCATCAGCGCCTACCTGGAGAGTACAGCATACTGGTAGCTTGTATGGTGCTTGACAGTTGAAGGTTCTGGGGATGGGGGGTTTGCAGAGGACCCCTCCCCCCCCCAGAACTCTCCCAGAATCCCCTGGGATTCCTAAGTCAGTGGCACGTTTTTAACAGCTGCCTCCTTCCCACTTGTCCCCCACAGGCTGGTGCTGGTACTAATGGCCCCTTTCTATCTGCCTGGTCCCCACCCACCAGTGCAGGGGCCATCTCCCTGTGGGAACAGGAGACCCAGGACTCCCACCCTGGGGGCCACCACCAGGCTGGCTGTCCTCATGCCATCATCTCAGGATAAGTCTGAGTCCCTCCCTCTTTTTCCGTCCAAGACTGACAGGTAGGGGCTGTCCCTGACACCCCAACAGGATCTCTTTTATCTTGAAAGCCTCCTTGATTCCTGAAGCCACTGACGTGGCACTCACCCTGTGCATCTCTGACTTCACATGGTCTTCACTCTGCCTCTCTCTTGTTCTTATAAAGACACCAGTTGTACTGAATTAGGGACCCATCCTTTTCCAGCACGACCCCATCTTATCTAATTGTTTCTGCAATGACCCTATTTCCACATAAAGCCACAGACTGAGGTACTGGGGATTAGGACTTCAATATATCTTTTTGGGGGATGACATTCAATCCATAACATTCTTCTTGGCATGGTTAGGCAACTGGCATGCCTCAGAGCAGGCGAGGGGGTGTTCCTGGCTTAATTCCATGACCCCTGGGGAAAGGGTCTTGTACCACACCAGTCATTTTGGTTTATTTTGGGGTCCTTGACTAATTACTCTCCTTTCCATGTCAGTTTTCTCAGCTGAACTGTAAAAAGTTTGAATGAGGCAAGATATCCTGTCTTTAAGCTCCCATAGCATCCTAAGGTTTTTTTCAATCCTGCCTTAGCTCCACTGTGTCCAGGTTGTGTTAGCTGGGGCAAAGGACATCCTGGCCGTGGGCCTCACACTTTTCATCTATCAATTGGAATAGGGCTCCTCTGAGGACTCCATGACAGGTCGATCTCATTTCACTGAACTTTGAAGATACTGCATTTTTTACAAATTGAAGGTTTGTGGCAACCTTGCTCTGGTCAAGCAAGTCTACTGGGGCCATTTTTCCAACAGCATTTACTCCTTTTGTGACTCTGTCATATTTTGGTATTTCGAACTTTCCACTAGCAAAAACATTACGACTTGTTGAAGGCTCACATGATGCCTAACATTTTTTAGCAAAAAAAGTATTTTAAAATTAAGGTATATAGATTTATTTTTATTTTTTTTAGAAATAGTGCTATTGCACACTCAGTAAACTACAGTGTAAACGTAAGTTTTCTGTGCACTCAGTTCAGTCGCTCAGTCATGGCTGACTCTTTGCGACCCCATGGACTGCAACACAGACCCCATGGACTGCAGCACGCCAGGCTTCCCTGTCCAACATCAACTCCCGTAGCTTACTCAAACTCATGTCCACTGAGTCGGTGATGCCATCCAACCATCTCATCCTCTGTCATCACCTTCTCCTCCTACCTTCAATCTTTCCCAGCATCAGGGTCTTTTCCAATGAGTCAGTTCTTCGCATCAGGTGGCCAAAATATTGGAGTTTCAGCTTCAGCATCAGTCCTTCCAATAAATATTCAAGCCTTATTTCCTTTAGGATTGACTGATCTCCTTGCAGTCCAAGGGACTCTGAAGAGTCTTCTCCAACACCACAGTTCAAAAGCATCAGTTCTTCGGAGCTCAGCTTTCTTTATGGTCCAACTCTCACATCTATACATGATGACTGGAAAAATCATAGCTTTGACTAGATGGACCTTTGTTGGCAAAGTAATGTCTCTGCTTTTTAATATGCTGTCTAGATTGGTCATAGCTTTTCTTCCAAGGAGCAAGTGTCTTTTAATTTCATGGCTGCAGTGATTTTGGAGCCCAAGAAAAGAAAGTCTGTCGCTGTTTCTGTTGTTTCCCCATCTATTTGCCATGAAGTGATGGGACTGGATGCCATGATCTTAGTTTTTTGAATGTTGAGTTTTAAGCCAGCTTTTTCACTCTCCTCTTTCACTTTCATCAAGAGGCTCTTCAGTTCCTCTTCGCTTTCTGGCACAAGGCTGGTGTCATCTGAGTATCTGAGGTTACTGATATTTCTCACAGCAATCTTGATTCCAGCTTGGGCTTCATCCAGCCTGGAATTTCTCATGATGTACTCCGCATAGAAGTTAAATAAGCAGGGTGACAATATACAGCCTGTGTACTGGGAACCCAAATTTGTGACTTGATTTACTGTGATATTTGCTTTGTTGTGGTGGCCTGGCACGGAATTCAGTTATCTCTGAGGTCACTCATAGAAAGTGCTAGAACAGTGCTAGACCTAGTGAGCACTTCCATCTCTATCTGTCTTGTCCTCTGGGTTGTGGATGCCCAGGAGGCAGCCTTGCCCCTCACTGTGTCACTGGTGCATAGTAGGTCCTCAGGATGGTTTGATGGAAGGATCAAGGGTGAGACGCCCTTTGCAGCCTCAGGGGACCACTGGAAACTGCGCCCCTGCTGGAAACTCAGCCAATTTCTGCTCATCCAGCAGCTGACTGGTTGGTTTCCCCAATCCCTTGGCCCAGCAGCAGCTCCAGCCCCTCAGGACTTTGGGTTACCCCTGGGGTACACATTTCCCACATTTGCAGGTCTGACATACAGGACACACAGGCAGTCTTTATCAGGCTTTCCACTGTCTGCTGTCCTCGCTGTTGGCCATTTCTTGGTGACAGTCTGCAGGCCCTTGGGGTACTCATTTCTTCCTCCTTCTCTGCCTCCTCTGAGGTCTCCTCTCCCCTCTGGGAGTTGTTTGACTTGCTTTCTTGCTTTCTGGGTCCTCTTGGTGGGCAGTGGGTGGCAGGTGTGTAGGAGGATGCTTCAGGGCCTTAGGAGTCACCTGGTCATGCTCCCTGAGTTTACTGATGAGGAAACAGATTCAGAGAGGAGAGGCAGGTCCCCTGGGGACACACAGCGAATGAGTGACGGAACCAGGACTGGAGTCCAGGTCCTCTGGCTCTTGTTGTACACACTGTGCCCATTGCGGGCCTCTGGAGGGGATGTGGAGCAGAATGCTCACGGGAAATTTGCTAGAGAAGATGAATTTGAGTTGGATCTTGGAGGATGGATCAGTTTTGAACTGGAGGGTCTGTCTGGGGGCACTACTGGGGAAGGGACAGATGGGCTGGGGGCCAGTTCACTGAGATGCTCAGGAGAACATTTCCAAGATCCCTCCCAGGCTGGTATCCTTGGGCAAACCCCACACCCTCTCTGAGCCTGCATCCTTTCCCATAAAACAAGGAAAACCACACCTGCTCTGTAGGTCCTATTAATGAGCATAGTATTAATTACAGTTGACATTTATGGGGTGTTTACCTTGTGCCAGGCGCTGGGCCAAGTGGGCACCTGACATATATTATCTTATACAATTCTCACAGCAAACCCACGCCTGACCTCACAGCAAGCTCTGAATGAATGCTTTAAGAAGGATAGAAGTCACTTAGTATAATTTCAGGCACATAACCACCACTTGGTAAATGGCATCAACAATGACAAGTAAGAATGACAATACTTGGTCCCTTCCTGTGGCCTTATTTTCTTACTTTTCCTCCTCCAGAGCAGCCTGCTAAGAATCTGTTTTTGGAAACAGCTGTCCTGGAATCTTCCTCCTCTAGGAAGACTTCCTGGACCAGCGTAGAATCTGTGGCTCTCCCTGGCCTTTCTACCCTGAATTTCTGTCCTATTTGTGTCCATCTTGGTGATTTAGAGTGTAGGCCCGGGTCCCTGTTCCCGTCTGAAAGGTCCCACAGTTTCCTCAGGGCAGGTGGCAGGGGCGGGGCGGGGGGGGGGTACATGGGTGCAAGGGGAGGGTGCTGGGGAGGTTGGCATGGTGAACCCTCTCCTCTCCCTGATGGAGATGCCGAGACTACACACCGGGAGTCTCTTGCCCAGGTCATGTGGAGATGCTGATCTTGCAGGTCCTCCAGACCAAGAGAAGATAGTTGGACCCCAGCCACGAGTACAGGGCAGCAACACAAATCAGAGCCTCGGAGCTTTTCATTTTTATTTTAAAGGAAAAAAAAAAACAACAACAAAAAAACCAGTGCAAAATCCCATTTTCCAGTGTCAGCCATGCCCACCCCCCACCCCCAGGTCAGTCCCCCTGGCTCAGGGTTGGACTCTTTCCTCCCGCTCAGCACCCTCTCCCCTCTCATGCAACCCCCTAGGGGCTGGAGGTTCCACTTCCCTGGGGTGCTAGATCCCAGCGGGACTTGGGGGGAGGGGAGGTAAGAACTGGAGGGGGCAGCCCCTGGTCTGTCTGCCCCCACCAGGTCTCCAGCCATGGCACCAGGTACCCCTCTTGGCTCTCATTAACCCTTTCCTGATCATACTACTAGCCCAGGGGGGTACTGATCTGGGGGAACCCTGTCCACACCCCTCTTTGCCCCGGGGCCGGCTCGGGGCTCTCCTCACTGAGGTTGGGGGGGAGTTCCCGCCCACCCTCCCTCCGTGGTGGGGGAGAGCGGTGAAGTCCCCAGGTTTAAATACCTTAATGAAAGCAGGGGATGGGGAAGGAAGGGGCTTTAGATCTAATAAATTATTAGCGTTTTGTTTTTAGTGTCCGTGGGGGCCGGGCGGGCGGGGGCAGGGCGTGGCCGCCAGGGCCCTCCCTTCCCTTACTGGCGGATCTCGTTCTCTATGAGGCTGTCCTCACAAGACTGGAAGTCTGTGTCCGTGAGGCCGTCAGGCTGCATGAGCAGCTCCTCGTCTTGGGAGGAGGACGACGGGGGCTCGTCCCCCGAGCTCCCGGGAGCCCCGTCCCCTTCAACTTCTGAGTCCTGCAGCACCTGAGCGATGTATTTCTGAAGGAGAAGGAGGGGGCGGTGTGAGCGTGGACAGCGGGGGGGCCCCTGGGGGGAACAGGGAGGGGGGTCTCCCGGCCTGTGGGGGAGGGGCAGCAGCTCTCCTTCCAAGGGGACAAGGAGCAGAGCCCCCAGCTGGTGGAACCAGATCCCCACCCCATCCCCGGGCTCTGGGACAGGCTCCCGCTTTCCTGGATGGCTGACAGGACACCCAGCCTCCTGAGGAAGCCATGCTTCCCCCACCCCGCGCTTGGCCGTGGCGGGGGCGGGGCACTCACCGCAGATTTGGGGACAGCGGCAGCATTGGGGGGCCGTCCATTGCTTCTGGGGTCCACGGAATCTGTCTCCGTGTGCTCAATCTTGAGGGGCCCAGAAGAGTCAGCGGGTGAGGGGCCAGGCCCTTGCCCCAGCGGGTGGACTCCGCCCTGGGCCGCCTCCCTGCTCCCTCGTCCCTACCTTGTAGTTGTGGGCACTGAGGTATTTGAAGTGTCCGAAGCAGACGTGGCAGAGACAGACGACAATGGTGATCACCAGGACAACGAATGTGAACATGGACGTCGGGGCTAGAAACCCTGGGTTGGGGTGGGAGGACAGAGAAAGGGCTGCGACCTCTCCTCCAGGCCCCCTCCCAGGGACTTCTGCTCCCATATACTGCGGCTTCGCCCAGGACCCTAGCCTGCGACACCCCCACCCCACCCCCGGGGGCCTGCTCTGCCTGCATCCTGGCGGGAGGGTCTTCTGCCCCCGCCCCGGCCTCCAAGGGTGGGGGCGGCCCTCACCCGTGCGCATGGTGGAGAAGAACAGCAGCCAGAACAGGCAGAGGATGGGCGCGGCCACCACCTGGTTGACAGCGCCCGAGTGGATCTTCTTGTCCAGCTTGGCCGGCAGGTAGGCGTAGTAGAGATTGTACCTGTCTACCAGGTGCTTCAGCAGCATGTACATGAGCCCTGGGGGAAGCCACACCGGCCCTGACCTCGGAACCAGCGCTGCCGGGCCTGCGTGTGGCTGTCATGGCTTGTCCCGGGCCTTTCAAGGTCACTGGAGGGCTGGCCCCCTTCTTCTTCTGCCCCAGGCCCAGCAGAGAATAGAGCCCCAAGCCCCTTGCAGGAGCACGGAACCCCAGCTTCCCCTGCTTCAACCCCCTCACTCTGAAACCCCTCACCAGGAATTCACTGGCAGGAAGCTACTGGTTTGGGTCAGCAAGCACCTTCCTGCATGTTGTCTTTTTCCTATCCCTGACCCTAAACAGAGGAGTGTAAGTTAGGTGGTCAGGTCTCTCTTCCTGGAGGTTGAGGGAATGGGACATTTCAAATGGGGACAAGGTGGTTAGTTTGGGAGTCTGGAGCCTTCAATAACCAGGGAGGGTGGTGAATGGATTAGGGTGTTAGTGGGGGGAAAGGATAGATGAGGGGAATGATGGGGGTGAAGAGAAACTGCTTAATTTTTTCAGAAAGAAGAGGGACTTGCCGAGGTTACAAGGTGCGGCTACAGCAGGGTATTTCCATGAGTGGTAAGGACCCAAACCCTCCCTGAAACCCAAAAGTCTTTCCCGAGTGTACAGGGCTGTGTCCAAGTGTGCCTGTGGATCCTGCGTACAACTGTGTGTGCGTGTAGACTCCTCAGTAGGCATGTGCTCTCTGTCCATGTATACCCACTTGCATGAAGGCACTGGTATGAGGGAATATGGTCGTGTTGGGGACATGTCACCCAGGGGTCCAGCACACTGGCCGAAGCCAGCCTGAGCTGAGATGGCTTTACCCTCCTCCCCCACAGGCTGAGCCCCAGACTGAGCCAGGGACCAGGCGGGAGGCCCGAGGGGCCGGTCTCCCAGCCAGGGCCCTGTCCACTCGGGTGGCCTGCCTTGCTAGAGTGGAGCGGGAGAGGTCCTGGGTCCCCCCGAGCAGGGCCCAGGTCCCGGCGCGGCGGTGCCTACCGAAGGGCACGATGATGGGGCAGGTGATACTGTAGGTCATGACCACCGTGAAGACGCACATCATCCAAGCGTAGGCTGCGCCAAACTGGAACTCGTAGGCCTGATGCTGGGGGGGAGATGGGCAGGAGGGTGGCTCAGGGAGGGGAGAGGAGGGGAAGACTGGAGGGGCTCAGGCAGGTGGCAGGAGGGAAAGGGACAGGAACTCTGGGGCCAGAAAAGAAGCTGGGGGTGGGAAGGGAACCCAGTGTCCAGGGCAGGGCAGGGCAGGGCGAAGCTGATGGAGAGAGAGGGGCTGTGGCTGAGACGGAGGTCAGGGTGGGTACAGTGATGGGGCCTTCGAGGGATGAGGGGCTGGCCGGTTGGTGGGCTTGGGAATTGGATGCCCAGAGCCCTCTGTGTGGGATTAGGGCAGAGGGACCCTGGGTCTAGATCCAGACCTCCCCCAGTTCCCATCACAGAACACTAGATTGGCAGAACTGGAGGGGCCTTCAGGGTTAGCTACGCTTTGTCACTGTACGCAAGGGAAAACTGAGGCCCCAGACGGGAAGGGGGAGACTGAGGGCCACGGAACTCGGCTCCCCAGGTCCCGGCCCCCTGGGGCCCCCACACTCTAGCACGGCTGCTGCAGTTTCCGGTTGGGCCACCAGGGGGTGCTGTGCGCGCCGCGGCAGCCCCGGGCGGCCCTACCCGCTTCACGTTGCGCCTCTCGGCGGCCGAGCGCGCCAGGCAGAGCCGGATCATGTACATGAGCAGGCCCGGGATGCGCAGCAGGTCCATGGCGTTGCCGATAAAGGCGGAGGCAATGACGTAGTTCACGAAGAAGGCGCCGTTGTCCGGCAGGAACACGCATCTGCGGGCACCAGGTGCTCCAGGTCTGCACTCTTGGGGGACCCAGAGGCCCCCCTACCCACTGCCAGCGTGCCAGCACCCCTAAGGTGCCTTTTTCCATGTGGACCCTCCAGCTGAGCCCTCAAAGCACCCATGTCTCTGAGCCCCCTGAATGTGAACCCCCAGATGCCTCCAAAGTAAGTGGAAGATAACCTCAGTGTGTGTGAGCCCAGAGGCGCCCCTAGAACTTGCGCCACATAGAGACCCCTGGAGAGAGTGCTAGAGACCCCTGGAGAGACCAGCGTTCAGGGTATGATTCTGGAGATCTCCACGGCCATCCCCCTCCCTCCCTGTGAGCCCCAGGAACACCCCGAAGGCTCCCTGCCTTAGATCTTAATTCAACCCAGAGTAACCCCCAGAGTGTGAGCCTCCGACATCCCCAGAACTCAGCTCCAGAGACCCTCCCCCAGAAGTCTTCAGAGGGGGGGAGCCCAGGGACCTTTGTCAGTACCCATGACACCCCAAATGTGAGCCCAAGGTGACTACAGATGGCCTAGAGCAAGACCCCTAGAACCTGCTCCCCCATAAAAAGCCATGGCACATGTCCCCCAAGACCCCTTCACAGGGATTTCCAGGGAAGGGACCCCATAGAGAACTGCAGTCACACAGCCTGAGACTTCAGTGGTGTTCCCAGAGCTTGTGCCAGAAACACCCCAAGGTGTGAGCCCCAGAGTCCTCCGTGGTCATTCTGAGTGAGGTGTGAGCTCAAGAGCCTTCCAGAGAGGCTCAAAGGGTTGGCACATGAGACCTTCATGGAGTCCCCTAGGAACCCTCATGTCATTCCCACAGCACAACCAAGATCCCACTATAGACCTTTCCAAACCCCCTGGGTGAAGCTCCAGCTCCCACGGTTAGTCCCAGGATACAAGCCCCAGAGCCCACCATAGAAACCCCCCTGAGTGTAAGCCCCAAAGCCCCAAATATACCCTAAGGGTGACCTCAGAATCCAGAGTGGTTCCCAACATAGACCCTTGGACATCCCATGTATGCACCCGAGACAGCCTCTGGGGGCGACCTTTGGGATGCTTGACCATGATAAAAGCCCCTCTTCCTCCCCACTGCAGGGGTGAGAGCTTTGCTGCACCCTCCGATGGGGGAAATACCCACCCCCCAATCTGGTCTCCTCCCTGGGGACCCTGGTCACTCACTCAAACCGGATGGCTGCCTCAGCCAAGAATTTCTTGTCAAAGAGCCAGCGGAAGAAGAGGTCCAGGCTGGGGAGGGGAGGAAAGGAGATGGAGGTGTTGGGGGCTGGAGTAGCCAGAACACCAGAGGAGGGAGCGTCCCATCCACGAGCTCTGAGGACATGCCCCAGACCTGGGGCCCCTGGCTGCTCCCCCTCTCGCCGTCCCCCACCCCAGCTCCCACCCCTTCCTCCAAAACCCACCTGCTCAGTCCCAGCGAGGGCAGGAGCAGCACCATGAAGATGAGGAAGGTGTAGCACTTGTGCATGGTGGTCCTGTTCTCACCGGAGCTGGGGTGGGGGCAGAGGTCAGGCGAGCCAGCCCCGTGCCTGCTCCCCCAAGCTCCTGCAGTCCCAGGAGGGTCCCCTGGGAAGGAGGGGGCCTTCCCAAGGTGAGGATCCCAGTCAGCATCCCTCCCCTGCCAGCTCTGGGGCTGCCCGGGGTGTGGGGGGTCTGAAGGTGGGGGGCGTACACCCAGGAGTGTCACTATGTGGGTGTAGAGGGGTGTTGTCTCACCGTGTCCAGTGGGCTTCAAAGAAGGCAGAGTAGTAGACGATGGTGGGGAGCAGGGCCGAGAAGCACCACAGCAGCAGGGTGGGGAAGAACTGGGTGATGATGGGGTTCTGCAGAGGGCAGCGGGGAGGATGTGTCAGGTAGGGGCGGTCTAGTAGGCCCAGCTGGCGTGGCTTACCTGCCCCCCTCCTCCACTGAGCCCCGGGCCCCCCTCCCCCTGCCCCCAGCTCCCAGGGCCTCATTGGAAGTCCAGAACATTGCGACTTCCCTGGTGGAAGTCCTACCACGCCTTGCAGTGCAGTACCAAGTTCAGTCCCTGATTGGCGAACTAAGATCCCACATGCCTCAGAGGAACTGAAAGCCTGCATGCTCTGGAGAGCAAGTGCCACAACCAGAGAGTCCACATCCTGCAACTACCGAGTCTTGTGCACCACAACCAGAGAATCTGCGCACCGCAACGGCAGACCCCGCGTGACGCAATGAAGCTCCAGCGTGCCACAACTAAGACCCGACGCAGCCAAATGAATAGATAAGCCCAGAACCTCTGGGGGCCAGGGCCATCTGTACAATCCCTGCGTGAACTGTATTAGCAGTTAGCATTTCTGAACACCCACTATGTGCCAAGCACTGATGATGGTCTTTTTTTTGATCATGTACTTTTCATGTATTAATTCTTACAATACTGATATTACCCCATTTTAAAAATGAGTAAACTGAGGCAAAATGAAATTCAATAAATGAGATAGTAAGAAGTACGAGTGGGGGGTGGATTTGAACGCAGGCAGCCTGGGTCTTATCTATCATGCTGTTATCACCCAGTGATTGTCAAAGTGCCGTCTTATGAACTTTGAGGTTCCCAGGAGGCTTGTGGGGGAGTGAGGATGGAGTAGCAGAAGCTTCCCCCCTACTGCCACCACTGCCATCTGAGCGACCTCGCTTTTCCACACTGAGTTTCATGTACAATTTCGTTGGATAAAAGGCATCAGAATCCAAGTTTGGAGGCCAAGGATCTGGTCTGGCCCTTGACGCTTTGGTTGGAGAGATTGAGCGGAGAAGGACTTGGTTTGAGGTCACATGATTAGTTAGGGATGGACCCAGGCTCTCTCTTCCTGGAGAGCCCCTCTAGGTGAGTGTGAACCGAGGGAGGCCTCTCCTGGCGAAAGGTGGCACGGAGCCCGAGGGAAGAGCACAGAGGGGTCTGCAACCCATGGTCATGTGGGACCTTCTTAGCGGGGCTGGGCTGGAAAAGCAGGACAAGAGCTAGACTGGGCAGGGGGTCTGTGTCTTGGCACACAGTGTGGAGGGTTGGGGTGTGGGCCTTACATTGAGGTACTCCACAGGCTTGGTGACGTTGAACTTGTCCATGGTGGTGATGATGATGGCCGGGGTGGTGAGGAAGAAGAGCAGGATGAAGAGGACGACATTGATGACCAGGCAGCGGAGCCACCAGATGAAGCCACGGATGGAGAGGTGCTCCCTGGGAGGGTGGAGGCGTCACTTTGGGGCCGGATGCCTGACCCGACCCCAGAGACACCTAGGACCTCCGTCTCCTCCCGTGCCCCACTGTGGGCCCTACTGGCCCCACGGAACCACGCCGGCGCCATCCCCCTCCGCTCACCAGTAGATGTTCTGGGGGTCGGGGGCGTAGGACACGGTCCAGTTGGAGATGTGCAGGGACTCGCTGCAGGACGAGGAGCGGGGCTCCCCGCGGCACGTGCAGCCCTGGCACTTACACACGTTGAAGTCCTTCAGGATGCTGGGGGAGGGGGGCACGGTTACCGGGGACCCAGAGCCCCAGCCGGCCCCTCGGGGCTGGGGCGGGCGGGCGGGTCTCACATGGCCGTGATGGTCTCGTTGTGGAAGGTGACGAAGGCCATGCCAAGCGGCTTCTCGTTCACTTTCTCCTTCTCCCGCTTGTAATCCTCCTTCAGCTTCTGCTCCAGCTTTGTGTAGTACTCGATGGCCTCCACCTGCCAGGACGGACGAGCGAGGTGGGGCCTCGGTCAAGCCGCCGGTCCCCTCCCTTCACCCAGAGGCCCCGCCCGGAGCCGACTGCAGCCTGGGCACGGCCTTAAGCTCTCCGTTCACTCGCTTCTCCTCACAAGCACCCCGAGAGGTGGGTACAAGCAGCCCTGTATTTACAGATGAGGAAACTGAGGCACGCACGGAGTGATCCAGAAACTTGCCGAAAGCCAGAGCTAGTAAATTCAGCAAGTTGGCCTCTTAGCTGACCTCTCCTGATTTGGGTTTTGAAACCTTGGTTGCTGTAGGTACAGGGAACAGGCCCAACAGTGGGACTACGGCATCCAGGATGTAGGAACAGATGGGAGGGGCTGCCCCTGCCCGCGGTCCTCACCCCAGCTCTGCTTCCTCTGGGACCTCTCGACCTTGGGGTATTTATGTGCAAGGCCTGCTTGTGTGTTTGGGTGTTCCTAAGGTTGTAGGACAGGCCTAACTGGGAGATGCATCCATCTCTGTTGTGACCTGCCTCCCCAGGGCCTCCCACCCACCCTGGCCAGGGAGCCCTGAGGCCTGAGCCGAGCCCAGGATGCCCCATACCTGCTCGCAGCCACGCACCACACAGCAGCACAGATGGCCACAGGGCTTGGGGTTGATCATGGTGGGGACGTTGTCCTTGCTCTGGAGGTTTGTGAAGTAGAGTTTTCCCCGCTCGGCCTTCTTTCTGTGGGACCCAGGTGCCCGGTCACCCACCGCCCAGCTGGGTCTGCTGGAGGATGGGTAGGTGGCCCAGCTCGGAGGTCATGGAGTCCACTCCCCAAGCACAAGAGCCACTGTGCTCTTGGGTTTGCTTAGGGTGCATGGTTCAGACATATCCCCAGTCCAGGGTCTCCCCACCATCCCCTGAGGGCCAGAAGTTCTTCCCATAGCCTAAATTTCTCACACTGTAGCAGAGGAAGGGTACGTCCTCAAATGGGGTGGGGGTGGGGGGGACAATGGAATCCCTTTCTCCAACCTCCAGGATTTGCTCTTTCCAGAGCTAAACTGACAAGCGCTCCAGGGGTAAATTAAAATCAGACGCCCTGGGAAACAACTGGAAGGGGAGCCAGACTCCTAAGTGGCAGCCAAGATGCCCCCTGCAGTGGGCAGGGGGACCTCTGATGTTGCCCTCCCACCCCCAGCCCCACTACCTCTCTGCATCGAGGAACATCAGACGAGCTACGTTGTAACACGGGCGGGCTTCCAGAACCGTGCAGTTGGGGTAGGCCTCCCTGAAACACAGTCCACCATCACGCTTAGCAGGGACCTTGCCCCCAGCATGTCCCCAGCTTTCCTCCATGACCCCATCCCCTTCAAGACACACAGCCCCAGTTCAAGCCCCCTCTTTCTGAGTCTGCAAAGACGACAGTTCCCAAGAATAAAACTTAATGAAATTGCTCCTCCTGTTCATCCGCGTGGGGGGAGTGTGCACGGACCCAGATGAGAGCGCATACTCACAGGGCGCTGGGGACACCACAGTTGTGGTCTGATGCCTGTCTGGGGCTGGGGACTTTACGTGGAGAGAAACTGCCTTTAGTCTTGGTTGTTCTCTTAACCCTGTTCCCAGGAGGCCTGGCGACAGTTCAACACTTAGCCTTGACCATCAGCTGATCCTAACCAGCTCACAGCCCTGGGCGGCAGAATGGTCTCTGGTGCAAAAATGACCAGAGTGCTGGGAGCCAGTGTGAGGAATCTCGCCCGTGACAAGGTCATGAGGAAGGAAGCTGACATACGCAAGGCGTGCTCAGACTTCAGGGGCCCCTCTGGAAGTCAATTCAGGGCTTTTGTCTTCTGCATTTGAAAGAGTGTTTCAATCCAAAAACCCCTCTGATGGCTTTCTAGCCTGCCTGCAGGACTCCATACAACTGCGCATGTGATTGTTTGAGGCCTCCTGACCGCAGGAGGCACAGGAAGCTGAAAACATCCTAGGAATATAGGAGCTTCCAAGGAGTCAAAATCTTTAGAATAGGACTGATTAAAAGTTTCATTTGTTGAGTCAATGCTTGCTGTTGAATTTTCATATCCTTTATTTTTAGATATAGTTGGTATATAGAAAAACAAGTAGTAGACCTAGTATTAGCAACATTAGATCTTTGAGTTAAGTACCTTCTTTGTTATAACCCACTGCACCTTTGTTCTATAGAGATGTAACTTTAGCGCTTTAAGGAGATGTAGATTAAAGAAAAACACTTCAGGGGAAACAAAATTAACATTCATTAAGGAAGAGAGCCAAAAGTGTTAACAAGCCTCTTGGCCAGAAGATAATGTAAATCACCTGAGACCTTTTGTATACAAAATGATATACGGAAAGAATCTGGGTTGCGAACGCTACATAATTTTGTGTTACCCATTGATCTCCATGTTTTATCGAAAGTATAAAAGGCCTTCTGAACAATAAAGGATGGGACCAGCTTCTCGGACCAGTTTCTCGAACTAGTCTCTCGGCCTGGTTTTTTTGGAATCTGGCTCCCCCCGTGTCTTTCTCTCTATCTTCTTCTCTCCCTTTCCCTCTCTCTGCTCTTTACTTTAATTTCAGGCTGAATCTCCACCTGGGGCGCGGAGGCTCGCCAGGTCTAGTTACTTGCCCTGGCTGTTAAGACCCGCACGAAAGGGAGCTTAAGGCGAGGCACCCTTAGATATTCAAGCGGGCGCCGGTGGCCTAACGTAGATGGTGCAAATTCCTTGTCTGGAATTTTATTGGTCTTCCGCGTAAACCAAGCTATTCAGCCCTCTTCCTCCACTTAATCTTCCTACTACACTATAGTTTCTTAATCTAATCTTATATCAATCAATAAACAAGTCTTTCCACACCAACGCCGTCCACCCTTCAAATTCCCTGGATCCACCCGGGCTGGACCCCGGCACCAGAGGTTGATCCTGAAACCTGAGATTGACCTCTTAACACTGACCAGAGACTGCTCCTTTATCCTGACCCACTGATGGATAACCCAGACCCAAGACTGACCCTCTAACCATGAGCCCAGGTTGACTCCACCTTGACTTGAGACTGACCAGACTCTCAGAAGCTGGTACCCAGTAGGGCTTGAGGGAGGCTTACAGCCTGCGTGGAGGAATACTTCTGTTTTCATCCTGATCACACACTGCTCTCCCTGAGCCTAATCCCTAATCTAGATAGAGGTCCTGCCTTTTTTTGGTTTATTTAATATTTAAAGAAGGAAATACCAAGTGTTAAAGATGTGGAGACATGATTCTAAAATAACAAGATGGACCTCACAAACCCATGAGAATTTGGGAACTTAAATCTGGGATGGTGTCCTTGAAAGGCACTTCCTAGGAGGCTCCGGACTCTTCCCCTGACACTGGATATAGGATTAGAATTGTGGGTGCATGCTCAGTTGTGTCCGACACATTGCGACCCCATGGACTACAGCGTGTCAGGCTGCTCTGTCCGTGGGATTTCCCAGGCAAGAATACTGGAGTGAGCTGCCATTCCCTTCTCCAGGGGATCTTCCCCACCCAGGGATCGAACCCAGGTCTCTTGCATCTCCTGCAATGGCAGGTAGATTCTTTACCACTGCGCCACCTGGGAAGCCCCCTGATACTGCTGTGGCTCAAACCATTTTAGGTTCATCTTTAGAAGGGCTGTCAGCCCTGTGGCAGGCTAAGTCCTCATTTTCACCCAGCTAATCTCTAATCCCCTAATCCCTCCCACGCAGGTTCCCTGATTTTGCACACAGGTTATCCATCCCCTGATTCTTCTGGGTTAGTCTTCCAATCCAGATAGACCCCAGGCCTGGAACCCAGACCCTGGCGGATACTGACAACTAGCAGGGCCTCCACACGGATGACGGCTGCCTCCTGCTCAGCACCATATACCCAGGTGCTGGGTCAACAGCCCTCACATGGTCAACAGCCTTCACATAGTAGGTGCTCAATAAACACCCACTGTGCTGTGCTGAATGGATGAGTCAATGAAATACTGCTCACCATGATGCTAAAAACTCCAGTGAGGACTGCAGTCTCCCCAGACCCCCTGCTTATAGGCTGATCAATAATTTTTTTACATTATTTTCCTTTTTTATTTTTACATTATTTTTATTTAATTAATTTATTTGGCTGCATCGAGTCTTTGTTGCAGTGTAGTGGGAGGGCTCTCCAATTACGGTGCATGGGCCTAGTTGCCACATAGCATGTGCAATCTTAATTCCCCAGTGAGGGACTGAACCTCCGTCCCCTGAACTGGAAGGCAGATTCTTAACCTCTGGACCACCAGGGAGTACCCCTGACTGTTAGTTTTATTTTATGTTTAAAAATAAATTTATTTATTTTAATGGGAGCATAATTAACTTTACAATATTGGGATGGTTTTTGCCAATCGGGCTGTTTCCTAAGCAATACCACAGACTGACCCCTGAAACAGCCACCTTGGACTGTGAGTTCCTCACCGCCATGACTAGTCTGGCTCTTCTTTGTCCCCCGGGACGAAGCACATAGTAGGTATACAACAAACGAGTGCTGGATACATGGATGCTCGACTCACAGGGTTCATTCCCTCAGTGCACAAAGGGCTCTGCTCTAAGGCCACCCTGTCTGAGCCCCCGGTGTCCACCCCATCAGGGCAGCACCCTCCATGACCCCGCCCCCTGCCCCTTTCCCTCCACGACCCCGCCCCCTGCCCCTCTCCCTCCACGACCCCGCCCTCTGCCCCTCTCCCTCCACGACCCCGCCCCCTGCCCCTCTCCCTCCACGACCCCGCCCCCTGCCCCTCTCCCTCCATGACCCCGCCCTCTGCCCCTCTCCCTCCACGACCCCGCCCTCTGCCCCTCTCCCCGCTCCGGTTTTCTTCCAAGCACCCACCCCCACCTGCCAAGGTCATTTCTTTGCCATCTGGTTCTCCCTATTAGAATATAAGCAGACGAGGGCAGGTTTCCTGCCATACCCCCAGGTTCCTGCTCTAGTATGACACAAGTTGCTCAAAAGACACCTATTTCTGGGACTTCCTCGGTGGTCCAGTGGCTAAGACTCTGCGCTCCCAATGCATGGGGCCTGGGTTCAATCCCTGGTCAGGGAACTAGATTCCACATACCACAACTAAGACCCTGTGCAACCAAATAAATACATAAATAAAAGAAAGGGTCAATTAAAAAAAAAAAAGATACTTGTGTATAGACAAGTTACTAAAGGACTTGTCTATACAAGTTGACAGCTGACTCCATTTGGATGGTAACATTAGAGATGTCACTTAATTCTCAGCACACACTGTCCTTAATCTTGACCCAGCCTGCTCCCTAATGCTGAGTACAGCTTGAACTCCAGATGGGACCCCAAATTGTTCTCTCATACTGACCAATGATTGATGAGCTAATTATAGCTGTTGTTCTGTAAACTGTGGGAGGGCAGGACTTGTTTCTAATTGATTTATGCCTGGCACACAGAAGGTGACCAATAAATGCATGTTGAATAAAAAAGAGGATTCACTCAAAAACCCTGGTCACAAACCAGTCATTCGGTAACACAGGGGCCTGGGATCCAACTCCAATCCCATCCTGATCCAGGACAACTGACTGCTCATCCAGGTCAACCGACCTCACTAAATCCTGATCCTCACCAGAGACCGAGCCCTGATCCAGACCACCAATGGCCCTAGTCAGGACCTCCGGCCAACTCCTAATACTGTCCCCAGAGACTGGCCTCTAAAGCTGGCCTCCACACTGTGAAGCCCTGAGAACTCGATGGTCTTGCACTCATTTCTGTAGTCCCCAGGCCACCACATGGACCTCAGCAGCACCTGAGAACAACCGCTGAGTGGACAGATGAACAGATGCTGTATACAGACTGTTCTGGCCACTGGAAGTGAATTTCCTTCACTTTAGTAAGACAGACTTCTGGCTAAAAAGCACCTCAGAGAACATGCAGCCCAGCTCTTCTGGGCTCCCTGAGGATGCACTGAAAACTGAGAACCTTCTCCCTGCCAGTCCGCGTGCACACAGCCTCCAGAACACCATGCACAATTCTGAGAAGGCCACATCCTCAAGGGCCCGTGGACCCAGGGTCAACAAACCATGACCTGGTTCAAGCCAGGAGGAGGAAAGGCCCAGGGACTCACTTTTCAAGTATTTCTCCAGCTCTTTGAGGGACCTGAAGTCCAGCCCAACACCTTGGAGTCAGAATTCTTTCTTAGCATAACCCCCTACCTTGTACCACAGCCCCTGAGCCCCCCAGGAGAGAGGCCTGCGATGATGCTCTTGGAGCTGAAAGAAGGCAAAGAAGGGTCCACGGGTCCTGGGGTTGGGGACAGGGGGAGGAGCTACTCACTCAAAATGCTTCTTGATCTTCTCTGACTCTGCATATTTGGAGATTCCGTTGATGAAGAGAGTTCGCTTCACCTGGGGAGTGAAGGGGGCCAGTTTGCCTTCCTGAGGCTTGACCCTCAGAGAGGGGGTGGGGAACGGGGAAGCAGAGAGGGACAGGTGGGATAAGCAGACCTCGGCATAAGCCAGGGGCGGTGTTTCTAATAGAAATCAGACAGTGAGCAGAGTGAAAGCCCCCTGGCCTCTTGCCCCCTGAAGGCTTATGGGGGTGCAGAGCGGGTACTACTTGCAGATTCTCAGACCCTGAGGCCCCAGCAGGGTGGGTGCTTGGAGTGGGTGTTCAGTGCTGGTTTGGGGAATAAATATAGGAGAAGAGGGACAATCACTCCCACAGCCATTTCCTGCCCCAGGCCTTCCAGGCACGGCCTTGCCTCATCCCCCACCCACCTTGGGAGAGGGACCATTCTCACCTCCTACAGAGGAGGGGACTGAGCCTGGGGGAGGTCACTTAACTGGCAGGATGGGGGCTCCTGGGCTGCTGAGCCAGGATTCAAAACCAGCTGGCCTCACCTGGGTGCTGACCACACCTTAGGACTCAGCAGGAGAGTCCCCGAGGGTGGGCTGGGGATGGGCCTGGCTCCGCTGCACTCACCAGGTCATCCTCCTTGTAGCGCATTTTCGAGGTGTGTCTGCGCATGCTGTAGACGGTGAGCAGCAGGTACAGGAAGGCGAAGGAGGTGTGCAGCCATAGCAGGTTGTTCCTGGCGGGACAGAGGGGGGAGCGGGGCCACCAGGGCTGGGAACACTCGCAAACACCCCCAAACCTGCCAGTGTCCATGAAACCCTGGGGGACTTCCCTGGTGGTCCAGTGGTGAAGAATCCGTCTGCCAGTGCAGGGGACACGGTTTGATCCCCGCTCTGGGAAGATTTCACACGCCGCGGGCGCTGCAGGGCAACTGAGCCCATGCGCCACACCTACTGAGCCCATATTCTAGAGCCCACACTCCGCAATGAGATGCCACCGCAGCGCAACCGGAGGAGCCCTTGCTCGCCACTAGAGAAAGCCCACACACAGCGACGGAGACCCAGCACCGTCAAAAATAAATAAGCATTAAAAACAACAACCCTGGTACAGGGCCCCTTAGAGACTCGGGTCCTCTGACACCCTCCCAAGGCAGGCCCCACACCCCACATCCTGACCCCAAGACTGTCCCATTCCAACCACACTGTCCCCAGAGGTCATCTCTTCACGCCCTCCCTGCTGGGTACACTGCCCTCTAGCCACCACCAGCCAGCCTCCCTGGGAGCCTCTCCTTCTGGCTCCATCCCAAGCCCTCAAGGCCCCACCGTCACCTCTGCAGCCTCAGTTACCTCTCCCCCAAACACCCCCCTTTTTCCTCCGCTCCCCATTCCTATCCAGACTCTGCCCACAGACCCAGGCCTCGCTTGACCAGCTTCCCACTCTTACCCTGATTTCAAGTTGGCAATGGTGGTTCTCCCAAAGCTGTAGGCATTGTTCTCTGGGGGGTGGGACGAGGGAGAGGATGACGGAGGGGTCAGGGCACGTCCCCTTTTGTCCCCTCCTCTTCCCACCACAGTGGTCCTGGCCCTTACTGACCCAGCAGGTCCCCTGAGAAGTTGACGGGCAGCACGATGCCTACAGAGAGGACACCCACGGCCACCAGCAGCCCGATGATGTGCCGCTGGAAGGACAGGTAGTGCACGGCATCGCCTCCACATTTGTCCCGGATCTCGTCATCCCTGTGGGCACCGGGGATGTGGTAAGGACCAGTGTGCCGGAGGGGCCATGGCTCATCTGCCCTGGCCCACCCCAGCCCACGTCCACCCTAGCCCTGGCTGATCCGGCAGCAGGATGGGGTTGAAAGAGGGGAGGTGGGGCTCTGGGTCCCCTGTGTCCTGGGAGGGGAGGGAGAAGGAAGTGAGAGGGAAAGGGAGGGAGAAGAAGGAAGGATTCAGGGAGAAGGGGAGGGAAAGAGAAAAGAGAGGAGGAGGAGAGGGATGGGGGAGAGAGACAGAGAGAGAGAAGAAAAACAAGGCACACTGCAGAGAGGAAGAGCAGCAGGGGATGGGGAGAAACGGAGGTGAGAGGACAACCCGAGGAGGGCGGACAAAGGTGGTGGCAGGGGGAGACAGAGGCGGGAGGGTGGAGGGAGGTCTGGGAAGCAGCGGTGCTCGCCCTTAGGCGTGGGGAGCCCTGGGCACCCACGGGCCAGGACGGTGGCGGTGCTGACCTGTCCCGGCTTCCTGCCTCTCTCAAGGCTCACTGCCTGCCTGCCGCACTCTGGCTCCGTCTCCTGACTTCTGCCTGCTGGAGACTGGCTCCTGCCTGCAGCTGGCTGGCTGCCCCCAGCCTGCCTGTTGCCCCTACCCGCTGGCTGCACATGGCTCTGAGGTGGCAGCGTCCGCGCCTCCTTGCACAGGGCGGCAGGGGCGAGGAGAGCTGAGGGCAGAGCAGGCCCCCTAGGCGGGGGAGGGGCACAGGAGACTGTTGGGGGGTAAAGTGAGGCTGGCTCAGAGGAACAGCAGGGGCCTGGGCCTCCGGAACAGGGAGGTGGGTGCTGGCTTGGCTAGGAGCGCTAAGGCCCTCAGAGATGCTGGCCTCTGGACTTGGTAGGGAGATGACAGGTCTGCTGTTTCTCTTTTTCGTTAGAACTTGAAGATCGTTCACTTACTTTATCCTGAAGATGGCTGTCAGCCAGGAACAGAAACCCTGGGGGTACAGAGGGCTGTCAGCTGGTGCTCCCATCCCACCACCCTCCGCCACCCCTGAGCCTCCCTTCCCCCCACCCAGCCTCCCTCCCAGCTGACCCCAACCTCATGACCACTTCCAGGCTGTGGCTCACCTTGTCACAGCTCCCACAGCCCCCAGAGAAACCAGCTCATCCCAGAGAGGGGCAACGGGGGTGCCCGCCCTCAGGGAGGAAGAAGGACCAAGCCCACACGGGGTCACCTGTAGACTCCTGGGCTCAGAGTGCAGGTTCCCACAAACACCCAAGGGCAGCGGAACCAGAGAAAAAGTCCTGCAGTTGTGTGGGCCAGGGTGGGGATGGGTGGGGTCTGGGGTCCGAGGTCTGGACCTCAGACCTGCAGCTTCTGCACTGTGGAGAGTCTGCAACGTGGCTCCCAAGAGCAGAGGAGTGGGCCATGGTGCCCAAGGTCCTGCCACCTACCTTCTATGTGCTCAGCTGTGTCTGACTCTCTGTGATCTCATGGACTGTAGCCCATTGGGCTCCTCTGTCCATGGAATTTTCCAGGCAAGGATACTGGAGCGGGTTGCCATTTCCTTCTCCAGAGGATCTTCCCTACCCAGGGATCGAACCTGAATCCTTTGCGAATCCTGCATTGGCAGGCGGGTTCTTTACCCCTAGCAGCACCTGGGAAGCCCCAAGAACACCCCAGAGGGACCAGCCCAGGGCCACTGTGAGCTGTGATCTGCTCTCAAGCCCCCAGGCTTGTCTTCAGACAGAGACCCTGCTCAGGGCAGGGTGGGGCTATGTGGAGAAGAGCTGGGCAGAGAGACCCTGACCCAACTTCCTACTGGGAGACTTCCAGGCATAACATGGGATGGGGGAGAGAGGTGCCCTCCAGCCAAGATACAGGACAGTAAGTCTGGGGACCATCTCCCCAGACATCTGGACAGCTCTGGCTGGGAGGGGTGACACCTCTGCTTTGTCACTTACCAGTATGAGTCCAACTCAGGAAGCTGACAGGCTTCTTCTGCTACGGGGGCCACAGGAGCTCCTGCTCCCAGGGGCCCCAGCCTAAGCTGGACTGACCAGAGCCACCTTACAGCCTGAGGATTAGAGTTCTGACCAGGGTGAGAGTTCTGAGCCTGGCAGAATGGCAGGTGGCCAGACAGGTAATGCCAGAGTGTTGGGTCTGATCTAAAGGGGTCTGGGGTCTGCTATGCCTCCTCAAGTACATGCCTTGTCTACAGGAGCCCTGCCCCTCAGCTCCAATCTACAAGCAGGTCAGCTGGCCCCGGATTGCCAGGGGCCACCAGCCTGCAACCTCTGAGCAGCACAGTGGATTCTGCATGTTTTGCTAAGCAGGCCTGGAAGGCTCATGATTACTTCCAGGAAAATGTCTAAGGAAAAAGAGGTCCTTAGGATTGCTCACTGGAGAGGGGCACAGAACTCTACTGGGGAGAATGACAGTTAGAAACCGCAGATATTCAACCTGTGCTGGCTGGGAGGCTGTCGTGGAAGACAGAGCCTGGAGTTCTGGGTCTGGGTGCTACCTTGTGGCTCTCGGACGAGCATCACCCTTGCTGGGCAGAAGGCCCCACTGCGTAGACCCCTGACTCCATATCACCTAAAGCCAAGGCTGCTGAACCCACGTGCCCCGGAAGAGGGGGTGCTGAGAAGCTGGGGGGAGGACACTCACATTGTCCCTTTGGTCAAAGTCGACGGAGCTGGAGACAGACGTGAGACGCTCATACCGGTCGTGACTGTCCCCGTGCATAGCTGAGGCCACACTGGGGGTGGAGAGACGAGAGATCAGAGAGTGGGTGAGTCTGAGTCTCTGGGGAGCCGGGTGGAGTGGGTGGGCTCCCACTCCAGAGCTCCAGACAAGGCACAGAAAGCGCAGAGGCAGAAGCGCGCAAGAGTGACTGCCCTCTCCCTGCCTCCCTTGAACCCACACCTTCCCCTCAGGGGCCCCGGGGGCCCTGATGCAGGGATGGGGAAAGGATGGGAGGGTGAGTCTTCATCAGCACCCCGCGACTGTTGAAGGATGTCAGTGGGGGCCCTGCAGTTCCGGAGCTGACCAGTGGGGGCCGGGGGAGCAGAGCCCACGCTGGGCACAGGGCAATGGTGGGGGCGCATGGTGATGGGGAAGGACAGGCTGGACCAAGACAGCCCCAGAAGGGCTGGGGGCTGGGGGGCTGAGAGGTGTCCCCCACCCTCCCCTTTCCTGGCCCCAGCAGCTGCCGCAACTCCAATGCCAGGCCTATAGACAGAGACGGTGACGGACACAGAGGGCCGCGCTCAGAGCTTCTCTGGCCGCCCCCCTCCCAGGCCTCCAGAGCGGGTGAGCGGGGAACCCTGGAATAGGAAGAACTAGCTGTTAGGGGGTGAGAAGCCACTGGAGACACCCAATCTTGTCTCTGCAACCAACAGGGTGACTGTCCTGTGGGTTCCCAAGGAAGACGGCTCCTCCACCCCAGCCAACCAGGGTGGCGGATGCCTGCGCGCGCCGGGCGCCGCTTCTCCCAGGCCAGGAGCCGGAGGGAGAGATGGGGGAGTACGGCAGAGACAAGCTAGGGAGCCCCCTGCTCTGCGAAGCACACCACCTGCGTTAATCCCAACATGAGCCTGCAGAGGAGAAAACGGAAAAAAGACACCGGCAACATGGTAGGAAGAGAAGCATGAGAGAGAAGAAAAAGGAAAGCTGGTTTAGTGGGGGCGAGGGGGCTGCCGCCCCACATACTATTCCTGCTCCACTCGGTCTCGCTCCTGCCGCCGGCGCCTGGGGACAGAGAACAGACAGGGTGAGCGGGGCCGGGATGGGTCTCCAGGCACTGGCAAGGGACCAAGGCCCGCTGTGGGCCCCTGTGTCCCCATGCCTGCTCTGGGACCGGTCCCTCTTCATCCCCTGCCCCCACCCTCCCCCACCCCCCCACCAAAGAGGATGAGAGCGGGCTGACACTCCTCCTATCCCTGAGGAGCACAGACAAGGTGTATGTACATGTGTGTGTGTGGGCATGCGAGTGTGCACACCAGCCTGTGTGTAGGGGTAGGGGAGGGTCCCAGAGCCTTACCTGTCTGCATCTGTCACCAAGGCCAGCCGCCCGTAGTCCCAGGCCACCTTCCGGAGGATGGAGAACAAGAACAGCAGTGCCTGAGGAAGGAGGGGGTGGTTGGCAGGATGGGAGGCCATTCACCCCCTGGACCAGCTAGGAGGGCAGGGTAGAGGGGCAGGATTTTTGTCTGAGAAAAGGAGGACTCCGGGTGGGATGAAGGTCCGAGGCTGAACTTGGGCTGGCTGATGGGGCTTCCCACCTGCAGTCACACGTGGGGAGTCAGGGGCAGGTGGGGGAGTGGTTAGAGTGGTGGGTGTGGGCCAGCTGTGATACAGGGTGTGGTGCCGAGGGTGGAGGGGGGCATGTGGGCACTCACAAGGAAGCACATGAAGTCCAGAGCCAGCACAGTGGGGACGCCCCCGAACGGCAGGCCCTGCAGGACGGTGCTGCGGATGCGGGCGCTGTAGCAGTAGTCCTTGGGGTTGCTGCTGTTGAGGGCCATGGTGCCCAGTGTGGCCAGCAGGAAGGGCAGCATGGCTGCTACTGCCGCATGGTCCTCCTGGGCAGAGGGCGGAGTGGTCAGCCGGGCTCGGCCCCTGCCCCCCTCACGGTTCTGCTCGGGGCTTCGGCAGGGGCGGCGTAGGGAGGGCACAGCGAGGACAGGTCTCCGGGCTGCCTGGGTGGGTGGGAGCTCTGGCCTCTGGAGATAAGGGGCCCAGGAAGGGAGGGTTGAGTCACACGGACTTACTTTCCCTGGCTCTTGGGCTCTGGGTCCAGGGAACTCAGCCTGGGTCAGGACTGGGGCGACCGGTTTTTCTAAGCTGGAAGATGTCTCTGAGTCTCTAGCAATTCACCTCCCACCACCTCCATACATACACACACACACACACACACACACACACACACACACACAGACACACATCCATTCTCTTCAAACACAAACTGGCTCTCTCTGTCTCTGTATCTCTGTCTCAGGCAGCGGGCAGAGCTGAATCTGAGGGAAGATGGGGAGAGGTCTTAGGTCTGAAGATCCAAGACTAAGTGGAAGGGTCTCTAGGCCAGGGGAAGATGGGTCAGGAGCCAGTTACCTGACCCTGACTGTCTCTTCCTACCCCTGTTAGAACCATGGCATGGTTTCATCTGCTCAGTTTTCAACTCAGTTGACCACCTTCCCAGTATAGCTGGCTTCAGAGTGAGATGTTCAACTCTGTCCTCAGAGTAGGGGTCTGAGGATGGGGTCAGTGGGAAGTCCGTTAAAAAGCAGGACTTCTGCATTTGTGCTACCTGTCTCACTCAGCCCAGCCACACCTGTTTACCCTCATTCTTTTTCCTGGGCCATGGCAGGAGCTACACCTTTCTCTCTCTGGTTTCCTCATCTCTCTCCAATTTTCTTTGCATCTGAGTTGTAAGGACTACAATTCCCAGCGTGCCCTGCTCCTGCCCCCAAGCAGGGCAGGCTGGGAATGCCGTGCCCTGCAGCGAGATTTTCCATTGATTGGCAAAGGAAGGAAGAATGAGCCGGGGGCCTCTTAACCAGCCCAAGCTCCCTGTAGCCAGGGAAGTGCCTTCTGGCCTGCTACCCTGACACTGCCAGGCTTTCAAGCTTTCAATGGTCCCAGTGGATGTGGGGGGAGGGGGAGGGAAGGGGCAGCTAGCCCTGATGCCTGGGTTCTGGAAGTGCCTGGGGACCAGCTGGGCAGCGCGCTGGGGAGGCTCCTGGGGTGGAGGAGATGTGTGGGTGTGGTTTCATGGCCCCACCCCCCATCCTACAGGAGGGCCCCTGGGGGCCCCTTCTGCTGACAACACTGAAGCTCTGCTTTGTTGGGGAGGGGGGGGGGGGCAGGGGTGTCCCCAGGGAAGAAAGAAAACCAAAGAAAGAACAACAAACCTAGGATGGGTGTCAGCAACTCTGGGAGCAAGCATCCCCCAGCCCCCTTCGTGGCTCAGAAAGTTTCCCCTGCCCACCCACCAATCCCAGATTTTCCGCTGCCTCTTCCTAACATTTCAACTGCAGGGCAAGAGGCACCAGAGAAGCTGGGGTTGTCTGTGTGTCTCACTTGGTTCCAGGGAGTCTCTGAAAAGCCTGGGTTAAGAAGGCTAAGGGAATAACTGCCTGTGTTCTATGCCTTCCCTCTTCCTTTCCAGCACATGTTGCCTTAATTTTTTTTTTTAATTCAGTAACTATAGCAGGTGCCATGTATAGAGTGCCCACTGTTTCAACAAAGTCACACTGTTCATAAAATAATGGACCTGGGCATCAAACCTAGGTCAACTTTTTTTTTAAAGCCTGAACACTTCAGGGCACCTTGATGCTTTTCCGACATGGCTAGAACAGGATGCTGCAGAAGCTTTGTGAACACTCAGTATGTGTTCTCTGGCTAGGGAAACACCAGAGCACTGAGAGAATGTGTGTGTTTAGGTGTGTAAACTTGTGTTGATATGTGTATCTGTGTGTGTGGAGGTGGGGAGCTGGGTGACTACACGGCTGTCCTTGGAAATGAAGAGAGTTATTAGTATCTAAGTGGAGGTGTATATGTGGGTGTGTCTGGGAGCCTGGGTATGTACATATAAAAAGACCCAGGAAAGGTTAAAGGTAGGTATAGGTATCTTAGGGCTGTAATAATTGGGGAGCCTCTATACTAGTCCAGCAGAAGAGTAGTGAGGGTCAAGGTCTGTGCTTTAGTAACTGAAGCCACCATGTCCACCTCCCTCTTTATAGTCACAAAGCACTCCCTCCTCAGCTGTACTGCTCTTCCCACCTGCACCCAGAAGTAAGCAGGGCACACTCCCCATCGGCAGGGGAGGAAGCAGGGACTGGGGAGGAGAAGCCACTCACAGGGAGGTCACAGGGCAGGAAAGGGTGGAGCCAGGGCTGGTGGCTCAGCTTGCCAGCTTGCCGACTGGGTTACTCCAAGCTCTTAATTGTGGAGGCGGGGTTGCTGGGCTGAATTTCACCCTGGGCAGCTGCTCTCAAAGCCTTCACAGAGAGCAGCTGAGAGAAGGGAAGAGACTGAGGCAGAATATTTGGGGGAGAGAGGGGCATTTCATCCACTCTACAGGGTTGTCTGAGTCAGTGGTATCCCAGAATTTCTCTGGTCTGACATTGAGGCTTTAGCTGGAAAGGTGTAGGGAGAGTGATGGAGGATTTTATTTCTAGCTCACTGAAGGTTATTTTATCATCAAGAAGTGTGTGCATGTTGGGGGGGGGCAGGAAGCTATAAATTAAAATTTTTTTTTCTTAAAGAGTTACTAGGGAAGATTTAATTTAGGACTTGGGATCATAGGAAGGCAGTGTGGTCTGTTGGGAGGAGATAAAGATGGAGACTAGCTCTGTTACTATGTAACCTGTGCCTCAGTCTTTCACTCTGTAACATATTAGTATCCTCACTCCATCCCTACCAACTTCTGAGAGATGGGCAAAAATGTATCCTCAAGTGAGAATAAAAGTAGTAGGAAAAGAATGCATTTATCAAATATCTATTTAATTCTTATTTTATGCCAGCACTGTTGCAAGTGCTTTACAAATATTGTCTCATTTACTCCTCATCACAACCTTAGGAGGACAATGAGGTTCAGAGAGGGTATATCACTTTCCCAATGACACACAGCTAGTCTGTGATAGATCTGGATATGGACTTAGGCAACCTGGCTCAAGTCTATGCTTTTAACTACAGCACTTTGCGGCCTCAGCTAACAGAGGAGTCACTTCCATCAGGAGGCTGGGGGCTGGGGATTGCCAGTTACAGCTCTGGAGAAATGCCACACCCTATTTCTACCTGTTTGCCTTCCCTCTTGCTTCTAGCTCCCTGGGTTTGTGATTTCGGGTTCTGAAGCAGATGGAGGGGACAGGCAACAGAGCCTGGTGGCTAAGAGGATGGGCTCTAGGATGAGACAGATAATGGCTTCTGACCTGAGCACATTACCTCACCACCCTGGGCCTTGGTTCCCTCATCTATAAATGGGGATAATAATTCAGTCACGTGGTTGTTTTGCAAATTACACAAGATGATTTAGGTGAAGCTCTTAGTACAGTGAAAGGCATAAATGGATTCTTAAAAAAAAAATAGCTATTGTTATCAATAAAGTGTGGAATGAAAGGGATTGGTTTAGTGGAGAACTGGTGCAAATCAAAATAAAACAGAACTTAGCATGCCAGAACTCCTCAGTCTAGATGGGCTTCTTGTCGAGATTTAAGGGCTTAGACTGCTTTCAGGACTCAGCCAGTGACTGACAGGGGAATGTTTCTAAACTATTCAAACAAACTGATCCATCCCCAGCAGGCTGGCTGGGGCTGGGGGTTGGGGGAGCACGGGAGGGTGGTGATACACCAGGATGGGTCAGAAGTTCAGAGAGGAGAGCTCTTATTGATCAACTACCAGGCAGGATGCCAGGCTCTTTACCTGTACTATCTAGATTGATCTCCATAATTAATCTTGTAAGGAGGTGGTAGTAAGCATACTTTTTAAATTGACACTAAGGTTCAGAGAAGTTAAGTAACTTGTCAAGGTCACACAGCTAAAGAATGGCAGAGCTGGAATTTGAACCCAGGTCTCCAAGACTGTTATAATTGGAGGGAATTTGTAAGATGTCTAAAAGGGGCTTCTTGGCTACTCACCACCTGCCTTCTGCCTTGCCACATCCCTCCCCTCCCAACCAGAGGCCAAGATCCAACGGGGTGAGCCAACAGCAGGTCCCAGCATGTGCCACCTGGGGCATGCCAGGGCCTGGACCCTCTGGTACCCTGGAAGATAGTCACACTGCCAGTACATGCCTTCTGGTAGCCCCCAGCTGGCAGGGCCACTCCCCTCCTCACAGGTGCCTGGGAGGCAGGACGGGGGGCTCCTCCTCGGGAGGGGCTGGGGATGCAGACTCAGGGAGAGGCTGGAGAGCGGTCTTGGGTACCGAAGTCCTGGTCCTCCCAACTGTGCGCCCCCCAACCCCCTCAGCCCCTTCTAGGAAAGTGGAGTGCTGAGCGGCCAGTCCTCCACCCAAGGGACCCAGGCAGGTGGCAGCACAGAGCCCCAAGGGCAGCCGGCCCCTCTGACCTCTCCTCTCCACTTCCCAAGGGTCCTTATCTTTTTGGGGAAGAAGGCGCCAAAGCTTTGGGACTGTCCACCCTCGGAGGTTAGGGAGGGTTAGGGACAAAGCACACCCCCTCCCCCCAGCAGGGCCTTTGCCCCACTCCGGTTCCGCGGACCAATCCTTTCCCCACCGCACCCTCCAACGCAGGCCCGGGCGGCTCCTGAATGAACTGCACTGTGTGGGGCGCAAGGAGAGGACACGCTCCCGGGGCCAGTAGCCTCCCCAGTCCTCCGACCAGTCCCCAGACCGGCCGAGGGCAGCGGCCGGCCTCGCGCCAGCTCTCGCGAACCCTGCCCTTGCCCGAGCCCGAACCCCCTGCCCCGGGCCGGCTTCGGGGGTACTCGGCCCCTGGAGTCGGGGAAAAGATAAAAAAGACGCCGAGGGCATTGGACTTGGCGACCCTGGAATCCAGAACTCGGGGGCGGGGGCGGCAGATTCCCTACCGCGGCGGCGGGCTGATCGCGCGCAGCTGGAACCCCGGAGGGGCGCGGAGGGGACGCGCACCTGGACGGGGCAGGTGGGGAGGAGAGTGGTGCTAGGGGACCGGGGGCGGAGGTCCCACCCGTTGGATCTCTCGAGGGGTGGGGACAGAGGGCGGAGTACCTCTGGACCCCAGGCAGGGGTCGGAGGACTCACATGATAGGCTCTGGATGGTGCAGGGGTTGGGGGCAGAGCGAGGCACCCCTGGGTCCCGCGGGCCCCAGGCACCTCTGGGTCCCGCAGGAGGTTGAAAGGGAGGGGACGCGCAGCTGAGATCGGGGTTTTTCTTTAGGGTGGTGGTGGGATCCTCAAAGAAAAGAGACGGGGCTGGGGAAGGGTCGCGTACTCACCCCCCAGGCGCAGACTCGGCTCCGGCTCCGAGCCCCGGGTTGGGGCGGGGCGGGGCTGGGGGAGGGGGAGGGGGAGTCGCTGGGCGGCTGGAGCTCCGGGCTCCTGCGGCGGCCGCGGCAGTGTCTGGGGGAGGGGGAGCGGGAGGAGGGAGGGGGAGCAGGAGGAGGGGCGGGGCCGCACAGGCCACACCCCCCACGCCAGGACACGCCAGGCGCGCGCACCCTCAGATCGCCGCCCTCCCGGCTGGGTCCGCCGCGCAAGCGCAGAGTGTGAGGCCGCGTGGGGGGGAAGGCGGCGCCCGGCCAGTGGGGCCCGCGGCAGGATATTCCTGGGCGGCGAAGGCGGTATGGAGTGTGTCTGGGGGGAAGGGACGTCACGCTCCTGACTTTCTGCTTCCCGTCTTTCTTTCTTTCCGGCTGGAGCCGTGGAGCGCTCCCCCGGGGTGGGTGAGGAAGGGCCGGAGTGCGGAGATCGTGGGCCTTCTAGGGGCAGAGGGTCCCGACGGAGAGGGAGGCCTCTGACCCGGACCCTGCTCCCTCCCAGTGTCCGAGGGCGGCCCCGCTCTCCTGGGCCTCTGAGACCCAGCGCCCCCTGCCCGCTCTCACCTGCTTTTTGGGGGTTGGGGCGGGCTGCCGCCAGGCTTCACAAGGTGGCCTAGGCCGATCAGTCTGGCACGGCTCCTCCGGTTTGTCTTATTTCTGTCTTTCTCCCTTTCCTTTCCCGACTTGGGTCTTGAGATGACTTTGTGACTCTTTTGCCAGGCGCTTCTCTGGTGTGGAAAGTGAGTCCACCGCTTTCACAGTCATGCCGATGAGTGGCTCCCCCGGCTCCAGGGGGTTCCCTGGTTTCTCATTTCACCCGAGGCTGCATCTGCCAGGGATTAAGACTGGAAAGATGAGAGAGAGAGGGTGTGTGTGTGTGTGTCTGCGCGTGTGCATAACTCCTGTATGTTACCCACAAAATAGATGACAAAGGCATAGGAAATACCAACTTGTTTAACTGTGGGCTCATGGAAGGCTTTCTTCCCTTCAAGCTAGAGAACAAGCTTGCGGACAGAAGGGAAATACTGCTTTACGTGGTGGGTAGTAAATGAACTTTGCCACCCTAAGAGATTGATGGGCTGAATTTATAAAGAGGTTAATAAAATAGCGTATGATGGAGTCACTTTGGGTTACTGGGGGAAAGCTGGAAGGTTGGCAGATACTTGTGGGGTTGCTGGACAGAAAATGGGCACTGCCTATTTGGTTGTGGTTGGTTGGTGTGTCTGCTCTCTGCTGGGTTTTTCAAGGGCTCATTAGTAGCTTGTGGAAGGCACTGGTAAGGTTTACATGCAGTTCAAACTGAATTCCCATTCCAACTGTGCCATTGGTTAGCTGGAAATCAATTTAGTGGCTCATGGCCATCATTTAAGAAAAAGTGAAGTAGAATAGAAAATATCAGTGCATTGTACTTAGGAAGGGTAAGTATTGTTTCTGGACACCTGCTTCAAGTATACACACGTGGAAGTGTGTGTAAGTATATTAGGAGGTGTTATACAATGTGTTTCTGTGTGTCACTAAAGTTTGAAGCATGTTGATTTCCTATGTTCTCCTGTTTGTGGTCTTGCCTTCATCAACCTGAGTTTTCAGTCATTTAAAATTGTCTGTGAGGATGCAGTCAGGACAGCAGGGATATGTAGTAAGGAGTAGGGTAGGTTGGTTTTTTCAGGGAGGCTGTGCTAGAGGAAAATTCACTCTTCACTCATGGAATTATGTACAATGGAAGAAAGAGGATTTTGTTGGAGTAGGAAATGTTACTTAGGAAGGACAGAAAGGGAGATGGGGTTAAGCCATGTTTGGCAGACTGCCTGGTGGGAGGAGTCCTTGTAGGCTTGGATTCTGGGAGCTGTTTTGGGTAGGAGCAAGCAGTTTGGATGACAAGGAATCTTCTCTTTGTGTTGTTGTTTTTCCCTTGTGTAGAACTGTCCATTTTACCCTTAGAGCTTCTTGGATGTGTATTTCCTATGGAACTTTTTACATATTGTGTTGATTTTTTGGTTGTAGAGCTGGTGCGATCCCTTGCCGAGTAGCACTTGTAATAGGTATCTGGAAAGTGGAAGTGGAGCCCCTGTTACCTGGTTTGGGGACCCCTGAGGATCACTAGAAGGTATTTCTCATGTATTATTATCTTTTTAATAATGCAGTTAGGTATGTTAACACGTGGTGGATTCCCAATCGATTTCTGCCTGTGCCTAGTTAAGAGTCACCACATATTAACAGAGGAAACATTTCAGAAAGCCCAAAGTGAGAATTGAATTGAGTACACTGTGGAATACAGGAAGAGACAACGGCCAAAATGTTTTATTATTGCTCCTGAATATGAATGGTACAAACCTTCCCTGGAATTCATATTTCAGAAGGGAGCCTGTTGGGCACTGAACACAATTATTTATACTCTCCTCAGCTTTTAGCATCTTACATGATGCAAGAGTCCTTTGAAGCCTGTCTCACCCCACTCTTGTCTTGGTGTTATGACACCTGGACCCACATAAGATGGATTTTCCTGTTGTTTTTGTTACTGGAATAGTTCTTATGGCCATGAAGGGGCTTGGGAGGGTTTCAGAAATCAGGTTACAATTGATCTTCTTTTTTAGAAGCTGACGGTTTGTTCTGGGTTGTGGCTCACCCTGGTGCAATTTTACACGTGTGTTAACAATGACAACCAGCTTGTGTGAGAAGGCTATGATTCAGATCCCAGAAACATTGCTCTGGGTCAAGTAATATGCTCTCTTCTGAAAGGTGCCGGGGGACTTCCCTGGTGGTCCAGTGGTTGAGAATCTGCCGTGCAGTGCATGAGACACTGATTTCATCCCTGGTCTGGGAACTAGGATCATGTGTGATGTGTAACAACTAAGCCCTTGTATGGTAACTGTGCAGCCAGATGAATAATTAATTAAAACAAAAAAGGTGCCAGGTAGCCTATTATTCCCCAATGAAACACAGCTCAGAATGGGAAAGTTTCCTTGTCAAAAGCTTAAAAAAAAATCATCTATGTAATTAGAAAAGAGGGACCACTTTTCCATATCTACCTTAAAAGAAAATTATTAATGTATTTGGCTGTGCTGGGTCTTGGTTGCTGCACGGGCTTTCTCTCGTTGTGGTGAGCGACCTTCTCGTGGTGGTGGCTTCTCTCATGGCGCACAGGTTCTAGGGCGCAAAGGCTTCCGTAGTTGGGGCATGTGGGCTCAGTAGTTGTGGCATGGTGCGTGGGCTTAGTTCTCCAAGGCACATGGGATCTTCCCAAACCAGGGATGGAACCTGTATCTCCTGCATTGACAGGTGGATTCTTATCCACTTCTCCACCAGTGAAGCCCTTCTATGTGTACCTTAAGCTGAAACACACTTTCAGGACTGAGTGATCTTTGACACCCATAGTGTTGCCTTGAGAATCGGGAAGTGAGGCTGTTTTCACTGGTCAGAATCCAGACAGGGATTCCCCGACTTGAAAACAGCCCCTTCTGTGAGTGAAGCTAAAACACTTTCATTTCCATGCCTCCTTGCTCTTCCCAATGACCCCTGCTTGACAGAGTCACTGAGGCCTGGAGAAGTGGATTCCAAGGTCATAGACTTGGCAGGAGAAGAGGGGAGGCAGGGGTGGAGGAGATACCTTTCTTTGGGCTTTTCATCCCACCCCAACCACCCCCCTGCCATTGCCTGCCCATCTGACATCTCCATAAACCTAGCTCCTTGCCACTGGCTTGGTAGAAGTGATTAAGTGGAATTTAACTTTGCCTTGTACAGTTTTTCCCAGTTTGACCATACCAGGAATGTTACAAACTTCTGGAAATATAGGTGTTTGCACGCCTGTGAGGTGGAGATGGCAGGGGATCAAAGCTAGAATAGATTAAAACCTACATATTGAAAAACCAACTTGAATAATCAAGAACTGTCAGATATTTTTAAGAACCATGATTTTAAATACTCCTGTAACAAAGTGGAACAAACAAATATAGATGTTAATAAACACATAAAGGTAAATAAACAGAGACAAGAACCCTGGAAATGTTTTTTTTCTTTGTGAGTCAGCTTGAGAACTGGATGGAATTCCCTGGTGGTTCCGCGGTTAGGATGCCAGGCTCTTACTGCTGAGGGCCTGGGCTCAGTCCCCGGTCGGAGAACTAAGATCCCACAGGCTGTGCAACCTCACAGACAAGAACATACCCCACACAGCCCAAGTACTCTTTCTCCTCTCTCAAAGCTGTCACATAATCTTTTAAAATTCAAAACAGTTATCTTTATTTTCAATAGATATCTCCTCTACACACAGCACAGCCTAGGACCAACTCTAAAGCTGATTCTGATACACCTGCAAAGGTGTGAGTTTTCACAGTTGCTACTATCAAGAAGCAAACATCCAGGACTTCCCCAAAAGAAAAAAAAATGGAGAATTGGGGTCCTCATTGGTAGTCATGGTAGAAACAGCACATCAAGCTGTTGAGGGATGTTTGCTTCTTTTGAAAACAGTTGTTGGCTCCGCTGCACGGGCGTGTGGGATCTCAGTTCCCCAGCTGGGGGTCAAGCCTGTGCCTCCTGCAGTGCAAGCGCAGAGTCCTAACCACTGGACCACCAGGGAAATCCTGGATGTTTGCTTCTTGATAGTAGACACTGAAAACTCACACCTTTGCAGGTGTATCAGAATCAGCTTGAGAGCTGGTCCTAGGCTGTGCTGTGGGTAGAGCAGATATCTATTGAAAAGATGGCTGTTTTGATTTTTAATAGATGATGTGGCAGCTCTGAGAAAGGAGAAAGAGTACTTGGGACTGTGTGGGGTATGTTCATTTCTGTAAAGTTTATTAGTGGTTAAAGCAGCACTTTACCTGCTCAGGTATTATGCTGGTGTAGTAGAAACAGCTTTCTACCCTTCTTCCATTCCTAGGACAAGTCGCTTAGCAATTCTGACTTAATTTTGGCACTCTGTTGAACCTTCAGAACTGTTCAGAAATCCTTAGTGGAATCAACCCCCCCCAAACGGTTGCTCTTTGTCATCTGTACCTGTCTTTGTGTTTCTGTTGGGTGCTCGGGAATGAAGTCAGCCAGGAAAGTGATCTGTGTGAAAATACTTTGAGAATTGTGAGATGGTGTATAAACACAAAACTACTGAAAGAGACTCCTTCCCCAGCAAAACAATAATGAGTATTTAAGCAACTTATTAAGAGTAGTTTTTGGTCCAGAATGATTGGGGCGAAACCTGCAGGAGATTGGAGGAGCTGTCTGCATGACAGGGTGACGGGTCCAAGGAGGTCTGTCTCTCTCTCTTTTTTTTTAATTTGTTGAAGCTGCCAGGCCTCAGTGTTTTCCTGCTTTAATGAAGAAGAACATTTATATCTTTATAGTAGGCAGAGTTTGTCTGTTTTGTGGCTGGACCTTGCATTTAATTTCTCTTAGTGTTTTTCCCTTCTTCCGCTTACTAACAGAATCCCCTTTAAACTGTCATTTGTGATTGTGTTGAGCTCTTTGTTTTCTCTCTCTTCTTTAGAACCCAGACCTAAAGAGGGAAATTGTTTGGGTAGAAACAATGTATAAATGTACATGGATCTGTGATACTAAGTATAATACTTTGCTGATCTTAAAGCTCAAGTAGGCTTCCCAGGTGGCACTAGTGGTAAAGAACCCACCTGCCATTAAAGGAGACGTAAGAGACACTGGTTCGATCCCTGGGTCAGGAAGATCTCCTGGAGGGGGGCATGGCAACCCACTGCAATATTCTTGCCTGGAGAATCCCATGGACAGAGGAGCCTGGTGGGCTACAGTCCCTGGGGTTGCGAAGAGTCGGACATGACTTAAGAGACTTAGCAGGCACACATGCAAAGCTCAAGTAATGGTACTTTCTAGCTTTCTACAAAGCATCCCTCTGCTTTTTTAGTTCAGTCTGTCTGTATTAAAATTAGCTAAAAATGAGCTCTCAGTTTCTAGGAAGCTCCCCCAAGCCAGTGGAAGGCTGAATGAAGGGCACAGGAAAGACCACCAACCCTCCAATACTGAGTCTCTCTAGACCTGGATGGTGAATTGCAGTTGCAGGTAAATAGTATTCATTGAACAGATGTTCCCTGAGCTCCATTTGTGTACCCAGCACTGTTGTAGGTCCTGAGCAGGCAGCTCTGGACAGGGCAGGCGCCGTTCTGCCATCACAGAGTCCAGTGGGACCCACCCTAACCCGAAGTGATGCCAAGTGAAAAACTCACCTATGTGTCCCTGTGAAATCTGCAGTCCACCTGGACCTTCACAACTGAAGGGAGAGCTTAAACCAGGATGGAAAATAAGCATGACTCTTGGGTTATATTAAGTAATTTCTGTCTCTCTCATCTTCTTCCTCTTGCCCTCCCTGTTCCCCCACCACCAGAGGTTGTGATTCATGTGCTCAACCTGGAGGACAGTACTCCACGCTGATCAGGAAGTGGCCTGAAAAGCCATCTCTGGCACCATAGTCTTCGGAATACTTTGTCTCCTCTGAGTGAGAGTGTAGAGGAGGAAATACCATTGGAGTTAGCTTGCTGTGCAAACACAGGACTCAGAATAACGTTGTTTGTGAAACAGAGCAGTATATATAGTCTGATCCGAAGTGGATCAGGGCCTGTGTCTACAGGATGGATTGTCCTAAGAAATAACATCAAGGTCAGTCAAAGTTGCTGTGAAGTAAATTACTGCCTCCATCACTCCTCCCTGATCTGAACCAGTTGTTCAGTGGTGGGATGAGGTGTTTTTCCACAGTGGGCAGTGATGGCGCCAGGCCCAGGAGATGATTCCAGGGGCCTTTAGACGTAGCATGGGCTCATCCTCCCACGACTAGCACCGTGGGTCTCCTAAAGCCTGTTTGCATGTGATGTGTGGGTTCCTGATAAACAGATAAGATTTCCCTGTGTGGAGCCATGGGTGGGGGAATCTGCCTTTTGGCTACCTCATTTATTTTATTCATTAAATATTTATTGCATTCCCACTCTGTAAGGACCTGCTGGGATTCTTTGCTGGGGTGCTGTGGAGGGGACCACAGCTTTTTTTTTTTTTAATATACAAATATATTTGGTTATTTTATGCTTTCAGGTTCATAGGAATGCTTGCTGCTGTCCACTGGATGTCTTTTAAGTCCTTTGGGTCTGGAGGTCACTATCAGCTCCGCCAAAGACCTAGTGAAAAGTCTCTGAATTGGGCTTTTTCTTGTGAAAATGGAGGTGCTCCCTGGAGATGGGAATGTGTTACTCTTGTGTTCGAGGGCAGTACAAATGATCCTCTCTGTGTGTGTGTGAGTCCTGAATTCCTGTAGAGAGTTCAGATACCACGTTGTCAAGATCTCTGTGGTCTCTGAGTTTTGGATAGTGAGTAGCAAGAACTGGAATGTTAAGGGATATCAGCCTTATCTTAAAAAAAAAAAAATCCAAATTTATTCCACGTCTGAGTTTGGTGATGAAAGTTGGAGCCACGGAGTTCCTTGGCACAGACGCCCAGATGTCCTCGGTGTGCAGTAGGGGCGGCAGCGGATGCTGCAGCCTCATACAGAGCTGCTCGGAGGAGGTGTGTTTGGAGCCAGGGCTGCTGAGTTGGGCAGAGGTGAACCCAGAGAGTGGGGGTGGCTTTGAGCAAGGCGCAGAGACGGGCCGGTTGTGATTTGTGTACAGACCGCCCTGCAGGCTTCCGGGAGGTGCCTTGAATGGGAGAGTTTGTTATTCCCAAGGCAGGGAAAATTCTGGGAAGCCTGTAGGCTCCTCTGCACTTGTTGGACTCCCATGAGTACGGTGGAGGAAATGGTGCTGAGTGGAGAGGCTGGGTGTTGCTGTCCTCAGGAGAGGGAATGTGGGTGCAGCTGGGCTCGCTTGGGGGTTCTGAGGAGCCTCTTTCCTCCCAGGAGAGCAAGCAGGGGCCCCAGAGTGAGATGGGGAGGCTTGGCAGAGACTGGACATAGCATCAACCTGGACCAGAAAGACTGCTTTTCAGAGCTCTTTTAAAAAAAAAAAAACACGCCAATTTTCCATTATTGTTCAGTGTGAGGAGCTCTTCTTGCCACCTACACTACAAATTGTCTTCAAAACCTAAATTGGATAAAAGTGAATAAGTTTCACCTGCTGTTTGTCTACGTTTCAGTTGACTCAGCAAGCACTGAGTTGGTTGGGGCTGAGTAAAACATGCCTGTGATAGCAGTATTCCCGATGGAACAAAGATGATCTAATGATCGGAAAAGTATTAACATTTAAATTGAAGTTAGCACGTTAACTCCACTGAATAAGAGAGTGTGGGTTTGGGAAGCCAACTACTGCCGTTCAGATTTCAGCTTTTGTTGCTCCCGGCTGTGCAACTTGGGCAGATTATCTAACCTCTCTGGACCTCATTTCCTCAAGTATAAAGTAGGGTGAATAATAGTGCCCATTTCATAGTTTTGGGGAAACTTAAATGAGCTGATAATGGAAAGTGCTGAGACACTGTGTAACTACTCTACCAAATCCATTTTCATAAAGGAAGCAAGCAGAAAAAGACCAGGTGACCCCCAAAGCTGCTTCTGGCCCCGAGCCCCTGTGTGAAGTGGGCTTTGTACGGAGAGTGAGTCCACACAGTGTGGAGGGCAGACCCTTGGGCCAAAGCTGGGTCCACCTCTGGTTCTGCTTGTGCCCTTGGCTAGTTATGAGGCTTAATGCAAGTCCCCGTCTCTCTCTGTTATCTCAGTTTCCTCATCTTCAAAACGGATGTGATATGATGACGATGATGATGGAGAGGGCTGATAGGTATTGAGTGGGCACACTGGGCTCCGTGCTTTGCATGGTTTACCTCACGACCGCCTTGTGAGTAGGTGTTACTGGTGGGGAAACCCCGAGTTACAGTTGGGGAAGCCGAAGCTGATAGTTCCTTGTCCAGGGCCGCGGAGCTGTGAAGGTAAAGCTGGCGTCATCTGATAGTCTTTGATTCTATGTGTCAGTTGTTCTATAAGTTGACCATCTTCTTTTGCATGTAATTTTCTGATCACTTGGGCCACTCCTCCTTGGGTTGTCTTAAGGAAACACTGGAGAATAAGCTTGAGGTTTGAGGTTAAATCATAGTTAATAAGCATTTCTGGAGTGTTTAGGTATTTCTGTGAAAGTAAATAGTGAGTTTTCCCCACCTTTATTAAATAAAATCTTATCTAAGGTGCTTTGAACTTAGGCAAGGCAGAGCTGTGTGTAAATACTACAGTGGTAGAGGCTTTCTCAGCAGAGCTCTTGAATGAGGCCCTCTGTGGCCAAACATTTGGGTGGAAAACAGGCCTGTTTTGCAGCTGGAATTACCAATTGGTTGTAGGTTTTTCTTAAATATTCCCCTCACTGACACCCAGGTATTGCGGAAACCTGGGGATGGGCCATAGTTTTTGGTGTTATGGAGCCACGGGGTTGAGGTTCTGCAAGCTGGCGTCACCAGTGTTGGGCTGCTGTTTACTCTTTTATCTCCACCTTGTTCTCCCAAACCCCACTTTCAGCTGCTGTGTGGGGCAGGTAGTTTCCCTGATCCAAATAGAGACCGAGGTCACTGACTTGGCGAGGGCGTCCTTTGCACTGCTTTGCTAACCCTGAGCTGTCCAGGTGTCTGGCTTTTACATTTGAGGGAAAGGTGATGTGGTGGTGGACAACCTGGGTGGTTCCTCCGGGTAATCTGCTCTCCTCCAAGGAGTGGAAGTTCTGATTTCAAGAGGCACTTGAGTGTCAACAAGGGACCAGTGTCCTCTGTGGAGGATGTGGGAAGTGATCCCTGCCTGGCTGTGTCCCATGGGATTCCTTTCTCCCTCCTGCCTGTGGAAGTGATGTAATGGTGAAGACACTCGCTGTGCTCTTGTGTTACCCACAGTGAGAACTGCTGCGGGCCATTCCAGCCCTCTGACCCCAGTTAGAACATGAATCAGCAAAACTGTTGCTGGAGTTCATCTAATCATCTGCCTATCTTTTAACCACTAAGATTTATATTTAGTGACTAATGATCTTGTGCCCAAAGTGCCATCTCCCACACAAGTCCCCAATAGTCTTTCAAACCAAACAAAACAAAAGCCAAATACACCAAACTACTGGCTCTGAGTGAGGACACTGACTTAGAAATAAATCTTTGCCCCTCTCTTTCCCTGCAGGAGTTGCCATCTTGGAATCCCATGGCTTTCCCTAGCGGGCTCCACATGAGCAGAGCATTCAGCCAGCGCTATTTCAGGTAACTTTTCCTAATGAGTTCTTCCAGCTGTGTCTTTGAGTAAGCCTCCCATCAGGGCTGAGTATTGTGGTGACTAGAGTGGCAGTGGATACTCAGGGAGGTGGGCTTGGGGTCCGGGCAGACTAAAGGAATAGATGGAGCTGGGGTTTGGGCAGCCCGGGTTGGGGGATGGGGGTAGGTAAAGGGCTGATGGTGCTGTTGGGGACGGGACTGGGAATGGACCCAGAGGAAGATGAAACCTCCACGCCTACCAGACTCTTCCAGTGAAAATGCTGTCTCTTGATCCTGTTCTTCCCTAAGTGCATTAAAGCCTTCTCTTTTAAGAATAAGTATCTATGTATTTATGTGTATAACTGAATAACTTTGCTGTGCATGTGAAATTAACATGTTGCACTTCAGTTTAAAACATATATATAAGTGAATAAAAGTAGGGAGCAAAACTCTTCTCTTTTTAAAATGGAATATATGTATTTTTACATCACAGGCTTATGACCACTCAAGCATGAGGAAAGTGTGGCAGCCTCCCCCTTCCCGTTTAGATGCTAAGCCAGGGCGGAGAGTGCAGGTTGCATTCCTGTTGGCAAACATGCCTTTTGGCCCTGTTCATGCACTCATTCCGCAAGCGTTTACTGAGCCCTGTGCCTGGGTTTGGTCACAGAGAGATGAATAAGACTTGCTTCCTGCCCTGGCAGAGTTCTCACAGTTGGCCATGGGAGCAAAGTTGGAAACAAATAACTCTAAGAAAAATGTGACCAGTATAATAATAGAGGCTTGTACAGTTCTTTGGAAGGCTCAAGACAGGGGCTGCTAATAGAGGAGGAAGAGGGGGGAAGGGGGAGGAGGCGGACAGAGGCCGCCTTCCTGGAAGGGAAGTGGGGGCAGGCCCTGTCCTGGCCCCCAGAGAGGGCTGTGAGGCTGGGCAGGCTTGGAGAGCTCCAGGGGTTCCCGGCCCTGGGGCTCAGAGCAGATGTGTGAGCGGCAGGAGGTGGAGGACCTGAGAAGACAGGTACGTTAGGGCCAGGTTGTTGACAGTATAGACAAGGGGAACCACTGAACAGTCCCGAGCAAGGGAGTGGCCTCCGTTTTATATTCTAAAAAGAGGTCTTGGTTGGCAGAGTGAGGTATGCAGGGAGCTGCTTAGGACACGAACATAATGGTTTGGTGTAAGAGTGTGAGCTGCTGGATGAAGGAATTTGTTGATGGGGTGGAGGGGAGGGTCAGAGGTGTTCAGGAGGTGGTGCCAGTAGAGGTTGGATGGAGAGAGGTTTATGGCTCGCGAGCTAGAGTTTCTGGAGAAGCCACTGTCTAGGCAGAAAGCCCACCAGCTGGAGGAGGCTTGCAGGGGAGGCAGTGAGGTCACTGTGGAACTGACTGAATTTGCAGCCTCGGTAGGACGCTTGAGGAGCTTGGAGTGGAACTGCAGGACTGGAAGATAGGCAAGGCCAAGGGCTGGAGATGGAGTTCACTAGTCAGAAACAACAGGGATAGATGACATCGCCCAGGGCAGGCATGCAGAAGGAGAGAAGAGAGCCGTGGGTCACCCCAGAGAACCAGCACTGGGGTCCTAGTGGCAGAGGAAACTAGAATTCCTGCTGTCATCAGGTGGCTCAACAGTAGCCCATTTGCCTTTAATAGTGCTCTTTCTAGTGGGGGGACGTTAAAAGATTGTTAGCTTATTTTCAATTTCTGCTGTGCTGTGTCAAGGGACTCCCTAGGCAGACATACCCACTCAGATCTAATGGTTCCCAGCACCATGCAGATGGGACATCTGGGAGTCAGTGTTTTCAGGGGGAGCAGGTTTCGCAGGCTTGGCAGGGACAAGGCCTGGCCTATAGGTATTCCCTTAATCCTCCGAGGCCTGTTGGAAACCAGAGGCCATGCCGTTCACTGTAACAGAATATTGGGTCCCCTTTAAAACCCACCCAGATCAAGGTCCTGACCTGGCACCAGAAGCTGTAACAAACTTCTTACAGTGAGGGCGCCCCCGGTGTCAGGGCCCTGCTGATGTGCGCGCTGCAAGCCGGGCCTGGCCGAGGCTGCTGCGCCCTGGCCGGCAGAGCTGCAGGCCTCAGACTTTCTTCCTCTTCCACCAGCACCACCGGCAGCCTCGGCGCAATTCAGAAGCTGACGCGGGTGCGCGTGGTGGACAACAGCGCCCTGGGGAACACCTCTTACCATCGCCCTCCTCGCTGCATCCACGTCTATAACAAGAACGGGGTGGGCAAGGTGGGCGACCGGATCCTGCTGGCCATCAAGGGGCAGAAGAAGAAGGCGCTTATCGTGGGGCATCGCATGCCTGGCCCCACGATGACCCCCAGGTTTGACTCCAACAACGTGGTCCTCATTGAGGACAACGGGAACCCGGTGGGGACCCGAATCAAGACACCCATCCCCACCAGCCTCCGGCAGAGGGAAGGCGAGTTTTCCAAGGTGCTGGCCATCGCACAGAACTTCGTGTGAGCGGAGCCCAGGCACCGGCCGCGGGGGCTCGTGGATGGAGCCATTCTGAGAACTGTGCCTCTGCTGAGAGGGAGCCCGGGAACGGTGTCCTGTGGGAAAATAAACGCTTCCATGTACGTCTCTTCCTGAGCTTTCTGGGTGTGGCCGTGCGGTAAATGGCACTGGAACGGCTAAAAGGTGCCACTTGAGATGGTTGGTCTTTGCCCTCAGTAGCCTGTGAGCTCACCCGGGATTATCAGGTGCTGGAAAATTGAAGTACAAGCTGAATGCCAATTTGTAGATAAACAGTAGAACCTCACTTTCTAGCCAGGCAGACTACTTACTTGCCTTCCAGAATGTCATCTCCCTGCATCAGAGGGCTGGAGGTGCTCAGTAAAGGTGACTGGATTACTGGGTGAGTGTGAGTGAAGCAGGGGACTGATTCCTCCAGCAGACCGTGGGCTCCCAGCTCCTAGAGAACCCACCCAGCCTTCCTTCCTCCACCACAGGTTGCCCTCTGCTAGGCCCCCACTGCTGCTCTGGGCCCAGAGATGACAGCTGCCTGCCCTGACCGCAGGAAGTGCGCTAGCCCTGGTGTTTGCAGAGCACCTAATGGTGGGACTGTGCAGGGGATTCAGTGATAGTTTATCTCCAATTTTTTTTGCTGGTCTCCTTGTGGAGGTTTGGGCGGGGCTCCTTCCATCCCTTCAAATGGAATCTCTTCCATTCATTTCTATAGTCACTCTGCACTCCCATTGCAGGGGAGCGAAGATGCCTCATCCCCATGACGTGGCTCAGAAATAAAAAATAAAGTCACTCCTTTATTCATTCAAAATGTCCTGGCCACTTCTCATTATTAAACATTCCAGCGGCCTCTAGAGGCAGAATAGCCTGATGATTAAGAACACAACGCTCTGTTCCTGACTCCACCTCTTGCACTTAATGGCTTTGGGTAGGTTATTTCACTTCTCAGTCCCTCAGTTTCCTTGCCTGTCAAGTGGGGATACGATAATGGTATTTGCTTGATTGGGTTGATGTCAGACTTCAGTGAGTTAGCACCTCTGAGTGCTTGGTGACCGTAAGCACGTGATAGGCATCAGCTGTTTTCCATCATCGCTGCTCTGCAGCTGTCAGTGCTGGGAACAAAGTGAGGGTGAGCAGAGATCCCTGATCCCTTGGGCAGATCGACCCCGGTCACGTAACGACGGTCACGTAACGACTCCGACACGCGCAGGTCCCCAGGGGTAACAAGTGCCTGTGAGGGCAGGGTGAGACTTTTTCAGTGGGACCGGAGGCAGCTTCCCCGGGGAGTGGTTGCCTTGGCTGCCTTCTGAACGAAGGGGCATTGTGATAGAAGTCAGAACAGCGGTCACCTGGGGGGTGGGGGAGGAGCGTAGACTGCCAAGGTCACAAGGGAACCTTACAATATTGGGGACGTTCTAAATCTAGATCTGAGTGGGAGTCCCATGAATGTACACATCTGTAAATAATTACTGAGCTGTGTATTTCAGTGCACTGTATGTACTTTATACCTTAGGAAGAATACATGGACAGGCATTAGCTTAGTGAGAGGAGGGGAAAGTGGTCCAGACAGAGGGAAGAGGATGTGCAAAACCCTGTGGCAGAAGGGACTGGGTAAGTCCCAGGGACTCAAAGGAAAAGCCAGTGTGGCTGCAGCAGGTGAGCAGGAGGGAATGTGGGGAAGGATGGGGCTGGAAGAGGCAGCGCTGGCTGGGCCTGGGAAGTCTGCCGCATCCTGGGGGTGCTGGGATACTGGTGTAGGGTATTTAGCAAGCAGGGTTGGAGTGGTGGGAAGGAAGATACAGGAGACTTCCTCTATCTTCCTGTATCTAGCTTGGAAGGGCACTTGCTTTCTGGGGTCGGGCTCACTTCTCCCCCCGCCCTTAGTCAGCAGAATGCATGTTCATCCTTTCATGGGTCTGCAGGGCACTGGCCCACCTCCCTGCTGATCTCCTGAAGGAGACTGATCGTGGAGGGGCACTTGGGGAGGCCAGAGTGCACCATGATGTGCTGTTGGCCTAGGGTGGAGGAGGGGAGCAGAAGCCTTTAGTAGGTACAGTTGACTGGGCTTGGTGGTGTGCTTGGACGCTGGGGAAGGGCCAATGGGGCCCTGGTGTCCGGCTCCCTTTGCTGTGTGATTGGTCCTGCAGAACGCTGAACTGGGTGCTCCGGGAGAGGCCCAAGGGTGGGGGAGGAGGCGCTTTGGGGGGTCCACACGGAGGCGCCTCTGAGAGGTGTCCCGCAGGTAGCTGGATGTAAACAGTCTCTTCAGTTGGAATAGCGCTTAGGGTGTGTCCTGAAAGCATTTATGTGGATGTGCATTTTTGGAGTTCCTCATGGTCCTTAGGTTTGGCAGCCCCTGATCCTGTATTTTCCACAAGGACTTGCCTTTCAGAGGTAACGTGATTCCTCAGGGTGATTCTTGCAACTAGTAGCTGGTCTCAAGGGCATATCCAATCAGTGACTTCAGCTCAGGGGGTCCTCCCATGACGTCTTGGGGTCTTTCATGGCTGTGGAGTCCTTGCCGTCTTGAGCAGAGTCTCACCGGCTGTGAGTCTAGGTGATAACTGTCTGGTTTTCCCAGATTCAGTGGCTTCTCTTGGAGCCTTTCTAGCTCCGCCTTGACTGCTTGGAAGCGGAGATTGTTTCCATCTTCCTGGTTGAGGTGTGCACCAGTCGCCAGGGCTCCTCTGACCTAGCCTGATTCAAGGGCCTCCGGGTATTTTAGGAGTAACCGCCCTCTTCCTCCGGCCCTCTGGAAGGGCTGTTAGACTGGCTGAGGTCTCTGTCCCACACTGGGACCTGCTTGCCCAGTGGGGAGAGTCTCTGCTGCAGCAGCTGCTACTCAGCAATCCCTTAAGGCCTCTGCTTTCTGGGCTGCTTCTCAAGGGCTGCAGGAGAGAGAGAGACCCCTGTCCTGAGGGAAAGGAAGGGCGGGCTTGTCCTCAGTCTGGCACCACCTGCTCCGGGCATCGCCTTTGCTCTGACCAGGGTGGCTTGACCAGAGCTGCCCTCTAGCTTGGAAGGGCACTTGCTTTCTGGGGTCGGGCTCACTTCTCCCCCCGCCCTTAGTCAGCAGAATGCATGTTCATCCTTTCATGGGTCTGCAGGGCACTGGCCCGCCTCCCTGCTGTTGAAGTTTGCCCAAGTCATTCAAATGACCGTCCTGCCACCCACTCCCCGCCCCCTCCTCCCCCCATGACTGCCTCCCAAGGTGTTCTGTGCTGACCGTGGGAAGGCTGTGGTTTCCAGGGGCCGGGGGCCAGAGCCTGCTCCCTGACAGTGACCGTGACGCAGGGCCTCCGGCGCACAGCCCAGAATAGCCTAGGCTGCGCTCTATCCCAGCTGCCCTATCACTTTGCAAACTGGAATCTAATTTGCTGTCCACCCTCCCCACCCCAGTCTCTCAGTCAGTACTGCTTTCTTTGCTCATGAAATATTTATAATCACAGATTATGTTTCCCTATGAGTATAAACTTGCTTTTGTTGTTTTTCCTCCTCCGCCCTTAAGAAGCTGCCTCTGACAAGTCAAAGAGCCTCATCTCTCTGGGTTCATAGACCTCATCCATGAGTCTGCTGCAGCATCGCAGCCTCCGGCTCCACCCTCGGGTTGACTCCCTCTGCTGCCCCACTGCCAGACAGACCTTGAACATCGGGGCTTGTGGTTTGGAGACTGGCTTCCCATCAGGCCTGTGCGGCGAACTAGCCAAGTGCCTGGGCGAGTCACCGCCTCAGGGAGCTGGCTCCGCCACTGGTGGGCGTGCCTCCAGGGTCACCAGGCATGGCCCTCACCCCAGCCACCTGGAAGGGTGTGCCCTTGGCGGCAGATGGGGACCTAGGCAAAGAATGCAGGGATCAGCCTGTGGCCATAAACACTCCTGGAAAAATAATCCAAAGCCAACCACCTCTAGCAGGGATGGTGAGGCCACATCACTGCCTGGATGGCAGGCAGTCCCTCATACCCTCAAGCCCAGCCTTGCTTTAGTGAAGTGGGGGGATTGGAGGGGCACTGGTGGGGAGGACCTGCCAGAGGCCGGCCTCCTCCCCTCTGCAGGGGTGGGGCCAGGGCGTGGCCGGGCCTCAGCTATCTCAGCCTCCTTGGCCTCTCTGCTCCATCCTCCTATTGCCTTTCTTGGCCTCATGTCCTCTCTCAGCTGCTGAGAATTCTTGTTTTTGATGAAAATTGCATGATACTGGAATCAGATGATTAACTGAAATTCAAATCTGTCCCAACAGCTGCTTTTCTTTCCTTCCCCTAATTTTGTAATTCAGTCTTTCAACAACAAAAAAAAAATTTCAGGATTTCATTTTATTGTTTCCTACCTGCAGGTTAGTTCCCCTCAGTATTTTGGACATTTGCTGAATTGTTTTTGCCAAATGCTTGTAATTTCCCGAATTAGTTGGACTTCTAGGCTCAAAGTGAAAATGAGTTCGCTTCTCCATTTTTACCATCAAGCCAGTTTCTTTATGATTTCTTAAAGCCAGTGGTTTCCAGTCAGATTCAGTGATAACCAGCTGTCACTTGCTTAATATTATGACAGGCTATCTCGTAAGACATACCACTAGCTTTTTAAAATTTTATTTTTATTTTGTTGGCCACACTGTGCAGCATGTGGAATCTTAAGCTCCCTGACCAGGGATTGAACTTGTGCCCCCTGTCTTGGAAACGTGGAGTCTCAACCCCTGGACAGCCAGGGAAGTCCCTTTTTTTTTTTTTTAAAGGAAGTGAATTTAAACTTATTTTGAGAATTTCATCAGAGCCCTTGGATAATTGGGATACCCCTGGGTATTATGAAACTGTGATTGGCAGTTGATTTTAGGGCAAATATTTACATGACAAATAGAGGCAACTCTCGGTCAGTTGAGACTGATGATCTGGTGGGCGGGCCATCAGAGCCACCCTCCCGGCTCCCTGCTTTGGGCTCCTTGTTGATTTGTCTCTCCTGAGAAAGAGGAAACAGCGAGACCTTCTCTCCCAGTGCCGGCCTTTCCTGGGGATGCTGTGCCGGGCCTGCCAGGATTTCCCAGGCTGGGAGTGGGCGGTGGCGCCCCAGCCCCACAGGCTCACCCAATGCCCTGCCCAGCTGGCACGTGTTCATGTACTGTACTGGCACTGTCCTTACCCACTTACATTGACTCATCGGTTTGCTGCCGGTTCTGGTTAAAGGTTTGCTCATGAAGAAGAATGAAACCCTTGCTTGAAATGAGATTTTAGAGTTGTCTGCGAATTTTGTTTCTCCAGGCAGGGTCCCCACAATAGACAAATGATTAAGAATCCTTGCATGGGTGCTCACTTTGCAGCACATAGACAAAATTGGAACAAGACACAGATGTAGAGGGTAAAGTTGTGGTACACAGACACAAGTGGATGCTAAGGGGAGAGGGGGGAAGTGGGATGAATGGGGAGATTTAAGACTGACACGTGCACACTGCTGCTGCTGCCGCCGCCAAGTCACTTCAGTCGTGTCTGACTCTGTGCGACCCCATAGACGGCAGCCCACCAGGCTCCCCCGTCCCTGGGATTCTCCAGGCAAGAACACTGGAGTGGGTTGCCATTTCCCTCTCCAATGCATGAAAGTGAAAAGTGAAGGGGAAGTCGCTCAGTCATATCCGACTCTTCGCAACCCCATGGACCGCAGCCCACCTACTGTGTATAAAATAGTTAACTGTTGAGAACCTACTTTACAGCACAGGGAACTCTGCTTAGTGCGCTATGGTGACCTAAATGGGAAGGAAATCTAAAAAAGAGGGGGGGATATATACACACACACACACACACACACACAACACACACACACATATATATATATATAGACACACCAGGGAAGCATATATATAGCTCAGCTGGTAAAGAATCTGCCTGCAAAGCAGGAGACCTCGGTTTGATTCCTGGGTCAGGAAGATCCCCTGGAAAAGGGACAGGCTACCCACTCCAGTATTCTTAGGCTTCTCTGGTGGCTCAGATGGTAAAGAATCCACCTGTAATGTGGGAGACCTGAGTTTGATCCCTGGGTCAGGAAGATCCTCTGGAGGAGGGCATGGCAACTCACTGTGGTATTCTTGCCTGGAGAATCCCCATGGACAGAGGAGCCTCTTGGGCTACAGTCCACGGGGTCACAGAGAGTTGGACACAACTGAGCGACTAAGCACAACACAGTGTGTGTGTGTGTGTGTGTGTGTGTGTGTGTGTGTGTATACTGATTCACTTTTCTGTATAGCATAACATTGTAAAGCAACTATACTCCAATAAAAATTTAAAAAAATTACACGGTTATCCATTTATTTGAACAGTGTTTGCTGCAAATCTGCTGTCCCATAGGCTTCCCTTTGTAATGAATTAAATTGCTTTTTAGTAGGTAACTGCTTGCAGAGTGATACCCCACTTAACGTACATTTTTTCTTTTGTTACACATAAAAATTGATTTTAGTCTTACCCGTTCCCTTTATTTATAAGATGTATTTATGGTTTTAAAAAGTCTGATACTGAAGCAATGTCAGTGCTTCAAGATATCTGAATCATGATATCTGATATCAGTGTCATGATATCTGAAAGAAATTACCAATCGTCGTATCTAAATGAGGAGTATATGTCGATTGTACTATTTTTTCAACTTTTCAAAAATGCTAGGAATAAAAGAAATAAAAAGGAATGACTTAAAAAAAACACAAAACCTGAAGTCTAGGGACTTTCCTGGTGGTCCAGTGGTTAAGAATCGGCCTTCCAGTGCAGTGGGACACAGGTTTGATCCCTGGTTGGGGAACTAAGATCCCACAGGCTTTGGGTAACTAAGCTCTCTCGCTACGGCTGCTGAGCCCACGTGCTCTTGCACCCTGGCGTCACAACTAGAGAGAAGCCTTTGTGTCATGACAGAGAGCCCGTATACTGAAACCATGATGCAACCCAGCCAAAAATAAATAAATACTTTGAAAAAATTTTGGGAGGAGGAATCAAGATGGCAGAACAGAAGGACGTGGAGACCACCCTCTCCCACACACGAAAAATTCTAATGAACACCAAACCCGTGTTCCAAATGTGTTCGCGTTGGCTGGGACCCAGGCTGGCCCCGAGCTGTGGCTCTCTGCTGGCCCATGGGGATGGGATGGTCCTGGCACCAGGAGCTGTGGCCACCAAGTCCACGCACAGCTGCCAACATGCCAGCTGCTAGCCTGGCCAGTCCCACCTCCCTCCCTGCCCTTGGGCCAGGGCTCAGGTTGTATTCTATACGAATACGGCTATAGTATTTCTTTTGTTCTTCCTCGCAAAAAATTTTTTAAAATAATTTTAATTGGAGGATAATTACTTTACAGTATTGTGGTGGGTTTTGCCATATATTCACATGAATCAGCCATGGGTGTACATGTGTCCCTCATCCCGAACCCCCCTCCCACCTCTCTCCCCATCCCATCCCTCTGGGCTGTCCCAGTGCACCAACTTTGAATGCCCTGTTTCATGCATCAAACTTGGACCGGTCATCTCTTTCATATATGGTAATATTCATGTTTCAATGCTATTCTCTCAAATCATCCCACCCTCACCTTCTCCCACAGAGTTCAAAAGTCTGTTCTTTATATCTGTGTCTCTTTTGCTGTCTCGTGTATAGGGTCATTGTTACCATCTTTCTAAATTCCATATATATGCATTATTATACTGTATTGGTGTTTTTCTTTTTGACTTACTTCACTCCGTATAATAGGCTCTGGTTTCATCCACTTCATTAGAACTGATTCAAATGCATTCTTCTTAATGGCTGAGTAATATTCCATTGTGTATATGTACCACAGCTTTCTTATCCATTTGTCTGCCAGTGGACATCTAGGTTGCTTCCATGTCCTACCTATTGTAAACAGTGCTGAGATGAACACTGAGGTACACTTGTCTCTTTCAATTCCGATTTTGTTCTTCCTCTTTTTAAAAAATATTTATTTGGCTGCATTGGGTGTTAGTTGTGTCATAGATAAGATCTTGCCTTGGCATGTGGGATCTTAGTTCCCTGACCAGGAACTGAACTCACATCCCCTGCACTGCAGGTGGATTCTTAACTACTGGACCACCAGGAAAGTCCTGCTATAGTATTTCTCTTAACTCTGTATTTCCAACACCAGGCACATAGTAGATGTGCAGTAAATGTCAAACGAATAGATTCCCTGTGTTCAAGTTGGTGGTGAGTATTTAAAGGAGAGGAGAGCTTTGTGTTTCCTAAGCGTCACTGCTGGTTGATATGTAGTTTGTTTTGGGGAAGGCGCAGGGTACCTCTCTCACCAAGGACACATCGCAGCTAACCCAGCTATGGCCTGAGTTCATTTCCAAACAGAAGTGGAGAAATTCCCACCCATGTAGGTTTGAGCATTTCACTATGACTGTGTCAATCTGGGGGCTAAGGAGCCCCCTGCATTTCACAGAGGAAAGCAGCAGATTCAATCAGAGCTTGGGTTTTCTGGGGCCCAGTCTAGTTCTTTTCACCTCGCAGCATCACTGAATACTTTCTTTCACCACGGAGTTTAGAGACGTGATGAACTTTCTGAAAAATACATTTGCCTGGGGGCTTGCAGTACCCAGCCCGCAGGGGTAGGAAGCCGCATTGCTCCTGAGAAGCTTGGAGGACTGGGGCTCCCGCGTGACTGTGGTATTCCTGAGGCATGGTGTGCAGTGGTGATGGGATCAGGAGGAAGCAGATTTGTGTTGCTGTGCTCTGAAACCTCCCCTCTGACTCTTCATATACTCACTGGGTCCCAGGGCTCTAGAGGCCTCCTCACAGCCCTCTCCTCCTCCTGGATAGCCAGGAGCTTCCTCACTGGGGTCAGTGTGGTCTTTGAACTTCACTGAGTGCAAACCTCTACTTCTGCAGTCCTTTGGCTGGACAGATGTCTCTACCTTTGTGATCTCACCTCGTGCCTACTGCGAAGGCTTCCTGCAGCCTCGATGATGACACTGGGTGGTAGGCAGGGCTGAGGTCCCTATTTTATACATGGAGTAAGTGCACAGTGGAGTTGAGTCCAGCATCCCTCCTTACTACTCTATGGGGCCTCTGCTATGCCTGGTACCAATCCCTCCCACCCTAGCATAGTGCTGCCACACTTCTTTGTAACTGATAACCCTCGCCCCCCACCGGGGCTCAGAAACAGCATCTGTCTTGTTCATGGCTGTCTCTCTGGTGCTCCGTAAATGCACACAAAAAATATTGAGAGCTCAAAGGTTAAAATTTGGATTCTCAATTTAGGAGTCAGTACAGGTGTCTAGTATAGGAGTCGGCAGACATTGACATTTATGATATATTTCCAGGGACTGGTGCTGGACAGGGTTGCATGCATGCATGCTAAGTCGCTTCAGTTGTGTCTGACAGTTTGTGACCCTGTGGACTGTGGCCCACCAGGCTCCTCTGTCCATGAAGTTTCCCAGGCAAGAACACTGGAGTGGGTTGCCATGCCCTCCTCCAGGGTTTCTTCCTGACCCAAGAATCAAACAGGTTCTTTACTACTAGCGCCACCTGGGAAGCCCACAGCCTCACATATCTGCATGGAGATCCTTCCCCAGTGGACTTCGCACACACTGGCTGGATGCCCAGTGATTCCTGCTCATAGGCTATCTTCCCATGCCAAGTCTGGACTGATAACCCTGTTAAGCTGGAGTTCATGTTTGTGTCCAAAGAATCTTATGTGTGCTTTTCTGGAGAAAACCCATAATGAAACGTGACTTTTGGTCGTAACTTGGATATATTGTACCAGGATTAGCCAGGCATGAACAAGGAACCCTTAACTGGAATTTGTTTTCTTTCTTTTCCGAATATAGAATATTCCTAAATTTGCTTTCAATCACGCACAAAAATATTTTTAATATCTTCAAACATTTAGAAAACAGTAAAGATATTTACAAAGCAGTTTATGAGGCTGTGGTTTCTACAGGGTTCAGAGGGCAGCCATCACTTCAGGCAGGTGAATGGGAATTATCGTGAAACATTGGTTCCTAAATAGCAGTGTAGATTTGTAGGAATGAAACCCACATAGAACTCATGCATCTCTGCGCTTGATTTCTGTTTATTGGCCCATTGCCCTGACTTGAGCCTCAGCAGTAGAGCAGGTGATGGAGAATCTAGAAGGCTGCAGCTTGTTAAACGGTTGAGATGATAGAGCAGCAAGTTGAGGTCATCAGAGCACTGGGTCCTTTGGCTCACAGAGTGCAGATGGAGGGACTCGGTCCACATGAGACACTCTGGGCTGGGGGTCAAGGTCAGCTGCTTGTGGGGTTGCCTGAAGGTTGGGTCACTTTTGTTTAGTCACCAAGTCATGTCTGACTCTTTGTGACCCCATGGACTACATGTAGGCTGTGCCAGGCTCCTCTGTCCATGGGATTCTCCAGGCAAGAGTAATGGAGTGGGTTGCCATTTCCTTCTCCATGGGTTACCTTGGTGAGTCACTTTTCCCAGAGCTTTGAAACCCTGCTCATTCTCCGTGACTGTTCTGGCAGTAACCTTCCTACCTTACAGACTCACAACTTTGGGGTCACTTTGGGGTTTGTCTTGCTGTTCCCTGTCCAGTTTTATTGACAGTTTTCACAAAATGCTGCCTATTCTCTTATAGTACAGTGACCTTTCATCCCCGTCCCATCCCAGGACCCCATCCCAATTCCCCAACCCAGGCTAGGCACACTGCTACCCAGTTACGGTCAATGTCCAGCCACTCCCCCCGCAGAGGCAGCTCTTGGTGTACACACTCCATCTCTTCATCCATCACCCCATCTAGAGGCCTGGGGTCTCTAGCAAACGGTAGCAGGAGCAGAGACCCCAGTGTATTAAGAAAGCAATGTATTAGGGGCTTACTTGGTGCCAGCTGTACCAGGCAGTTGACAGAGTCTATCCCAAGCAGTCCTCACAGTGACCCTGCAGTCACAGGTGCCTGAGATATGGCTGAGAAAGCCTAGCTGAGAAGGGTCAGGGGACAGGGGGTCAGGTGTGGGCTAGGGTTTGAAGTCAATGCATCTACCTCATAGCTCCTGCTCTTTCTGCGGCACTGACTCTGGTGGAAATATTTTTTGGTTACGTGCCCTCACTCAGCTATTAAAATTGTCTTCCGGAAGCGCCAGCTGCATGAGCTCTGCGGACACTGGCAGTCACTTCCAGTCACCTCCTAGGCCAGCTCCCTCCACCCTGCCAAGGGCAGCTCTTCCCGCTGGAGGCCAGCTATCTGCAGTTTCCTGTCTGCTGCGGCCCCCGGGGGCTACGCTGGCCAAGGAAAGGAGGAAACGGGTCTCTGCCTTTCATTGAATTTGCCCAGCTGCCTGCGGGCTCCTTGGCAGTGCCCTGTCTCACGGTGCAGTCCTTGGCACCCAGTCCTGAATGGGTTCCCAGACAGAGAGTGTGGGTCCTTCCCCACCCCCCACCAGCCCCCTCCTACACCCGAGGAAAGGCTGTCTCTGCCTCTCCAAACCCATCCCTCAGATGGAACACCCAGGCAAAGCCAGTGGGATGGGAGGTGAGGAACGTGGCAAGGGAACTTCTTCAAGAGGAGAGGTGGGCTATAGCTAGGGGGCGCCCCCAAGGAGCTTTTTGTTTATTTATTTGTTTTTATTTGGAGGATAATTGCTCGACAATATTGTTGAACAACAAGAATTAGCCTCAAGTATGTTATATGCCCTCTCTCCCACACCCACCCCTGCCCCCATCCTACCTGTCTAGGTCACCAGAGAGCACTAAGCTGAGTTCCCTGTGTCACAGCTGCTTCTCAAGGAGTTCTTTAGGTTGGAGAGACCCGAGCACCTCTTCACAGACATATGGGTTCTCCCCTTGCTGTGCCGGGTCTTTGGTAAGAAGATGTTAGCAAGGTGAGTACCAGGAGGTTACCTTAGCAGCAGGAGAAGACCCACGTGTGTGGGCCTCCAGGGATGCCCAGGCTTCAGGAAGCTGACTCCCACCCCTCATAGCAGAGTGGCACAAAACTGCCTGGTGGGAAGGTGGGGCTCTGGGGGAAGACCCCAGGAGGGAAGGATTTAGGGGTTCATCTGACTTAGACTGAAAGATGACTCGAGGAGAGCAAGCCATCACTTGGTGCCATCCCTTGGTCTCTGCATCCCTGATCACCCAGTGTGATGGTTCAGTGGTGCCTTCTTGCCCTTCAGATGTTGGGGGTGTGCCCAGGGGCCAGAGCGACAGTGAGCACTTTGAGGACCACTCTCTGGCCAGCAGCCCACTTTCAATCAGTTCGTGCACTGACAACTTGACTTCCCTGCACCCTAGGAGTCAGGCTCCAATAGTCTTACTGGGTTTCACCCTGCGCTACAGATGCAGGAACTGAAGCTCAAATTGGAGAAATAACTGGTACCTGTCTAAGGTGCCAGGGCCAGGAACTGGGGTGTTCAGTCTCCATGATGCTGCTAGAAGGAGGGTGGGGGAACGGATGGCCAAGGCCCCAGGGCAGACAGGAAGGGTGGGGCAGGATGCCTGGCACAGCTGGTTTTATTCTGTCTTCACAACAACCCCACCAAGCAGGTATTAGTCATCTGACTTTGTAAAGTGGAAACTGAGGCTCAGATATTACTTAGTTGCCCACAATGAGGGTTGGAGCCAGACTTTTGACCTAGATCTGACTTGAAAGGTCATCTCAGCACTAGATGGAATCCTTGTTGGCACAACCTCTGGGAAGGAATATGCTTCATGCCGCCCGCCCTGTTCTTGTGAGCTCGTCACGCGGTATTATGCAAAGGCACAGAAGGTAGTGTGGGACAGCATTTCAGCTTTTATAAGGCCCTTTGGAAATGTGAAAACTGGTGAGGTTTTCTGGGGTCCCTCTCCCCAGAATAGTCCATACACATAGATAACTCTAGGTGAGATTTCAGGGATTTGAGGCTCCCCAAAGCCTTCAGTGGCTCCCAGTTGAGAACTGTGACACGTGTTGTTAGAAGCGGCGACTGTCCACACCCTTCATAGGACACATCATAGCACACAGGGACGGCTGTATGTCGGTGGGCATTTCAGCCTCACTTTAATTTTTTAATTTTCATTTTATCTGGCTGCCCAGGTCTTAGCTGTGGCATGCAGCATCTTTGATCTTCCTTGCGGCATGTGGAATCTTGAATGACAGGTGAACTCTTGGCTGCAGCATGTGAGATCTAGTTCCCTGACCAGAGATTGAATCCGCGCCCCTGTCTTGGGAGTTTGCAGTCTTCGCCACTGGACCACCAGGGAAGTCCCTCAGTCTTCTACTTAATCATGAGAACTGTTAACAACATGTAGAGGGCAGTTCTGGAAGCAAAGTCTATCTTTGCTCTGGAATAGCACATGGCAGTTCCAAGGAAAGATGGCAAGGCTCTAAGCAGGCGCAGCTCCCCAAGACATATCACTGGGTGGGGAAAAGCATGTTGAAGAGTGAGACACAGTGCACTCACATCATTTATGGAAAATCAAACAAAAACACTCAGCCATATTATTTATGCCCTACACATGCAGAAGAATGCCCAAAAATGCATGGAAAATGGGCTTGAATGATACACAGGATGCTATTTGTAGTGGGATTCTTTGGGCAGAGTGGAAGATCTTGCTTCCAGGTGACACAGCTCTGTCTGAACTGCTTTAACATTTTTATAAGGAGACTCTATACCTAAATTATGTGTATACTGAAAACTAATTTTCAAATGCAGCACACCCACAGGGTATATGGGGGAAGGATGATGGGGGGAAGGGATTCTGAAGGAGGTGGGGTAGGGTAGGGGGAAAACGTTTGTGTCAGACAATCCTATATTCCAGCCCTGACCTTGACAATTACCTGCCTGTGACCTTGGGCAAGTCACTTTAAGTCTCAAATTTCTTCTGTGAAATGTGGATGATAAAATCTGCCTTCCAGGGCTCTGGTGAAGATGAAGTAGGATAAATAACTCTTAGCACATAGTAGGTGCACAATGAATCACAGCCATTATCGTTATTTTAAATTTTAGCTCCCCCAATATTTGAGTGCTTACTAGGTGATAGTTGGATTAAGGGCTTCAGGAGCATATCTGGTTCAATCAGAGGTGACTTCCTGCAGGAGGAGGAGTTATAGCTACTTGAATGTGTGAGAAGCAGGGCATCAGTGAGTCACAGAGAGAGCTGAGTGCAGCAGCCAGGAGGGATCATATCTATGTGATACGATATGAGTAGTGATATGACTATCTCCATATTACAGACAATATGAGAATCTACATAAGAGAATACAGAGAATCTAAGTAAGTTGCCCATGGACATATAGCAAAGAACTGATCACATGGGAGGGACAGGCTGATGCAGAGACCTTGGGGAAAATGCAGAAAACTGGGGTAGTTCAGTGGCAGGGTGGAGTAGGAAAGAATGGCTCTTAGCACCAGAGAGACTCCTGAAGACAGGGACAGGGACATGTCATGGACCCGCCTGGCCTTGGTGAGGCTGGGTAGAGATAAGCAGAGCAGGCCATGCGAGAGACAGCAGGACCTAAGGTCTTATAATCACAAGGTGCTCTTTCATTTGCGTGTTTTGTTCTGGTTTTTGGCCGTACCATACGGCTTGTGGGGTTTTGGTTCCCCAAACAGGGGTTGAACCCTCGCCTTGGCAGTGAAAGCAGAGTCCTAACCATTGGACTGACAGGAAATTCTGTAAGGTACTCCTGACAGAGGCCACCCTCCAGCAGCCCTCCAACTGCCCTGAGGCCCAAGAGGAAAGAATTGGGGGCAGCCCACAGGGAGGATGCCAGGCCACATGGTCCCATGAGGCTGCAGACTTTCCCCAGGAACCTTCCAAGAACTGGGTGAGTTGAAAGCTGGCTGGAGGTGTGCATTTAATTGTCAACGCATGCCCTGTGACCCAGCAATTCTGCTCCCTAGGTTCTCTGGCAGGGCCACAGGGGACACGGGCAAGGGAGCTCCTACAGGATTGTTGAGGGGTATTAAAGGGGATGTGGGTGCCTATCACCATCAGAGTGGGTAAATACATGTGGAGGGCACCCACCATTGCAACATGAGTGGGTTTTAAAAAAACATGGTGCTGAGTAGCAGTAAGAATATGTGGTGTATTAAATATGAAACTAGAAAATGCAGGCGGAGGTTTTCCCAAGAACACATGCAAATGGTTGGCTATGAGGGGCAGGAGGTGGTGAAGAGTGGGGATAAAAGTGAGAGAAACACCGACTGCTGTGAAAATTCAGCCCCTCTGCGGGCTGATCAAACCGCATTTCTATGTGCACTGCGCCACCTAGTGGGCACAGAAACTCAGGACAGCCTGGGCCGGGGCGTTGCCTGGCGGGGCCCTGGAGCAGAGGCGTGGAGGAGGGCTGGCTGGGGTTGGTTGCCGGCCTGGCTTTCAGGTCTGGGGTGGGAAGGGTTCAGACAGGCTTGCCCTACTCCCAGGTGGCCTTCTCACATCACGTGAGCTCCTCCATACAGCTTAAACTGTTCCAGAACCTTCCTTGGGTTCTCACTGCCTGTGAGTCAGTTTGCACATTCTTATAATCCAGACCCCACCCTACATTCTCGCGTTGTGACGTCTATGCTCCATAACCCGATGGCTCTCAAACAGGCCACAGACTTCTTGCTTTGAATGCTCTTCCCCCCATTTCTCCACCTGGTAAAGTCCTCCTCACACTTAAAAATTTTTTTTTTAAATTTTGGCTGCACCGCATGGTTTGTGGGCTCTCGGTCCCACACTGGGGATTGAACCTGGGCTGCAGCAGTAAAAGGCCTGAATCCTAACCACTAGACCACCAGGGAACTCCCCAGAGTGTTCCTCACTCTTAAAGTCCTCAGTGGTCAATTCCTCCACAAAGACACCCCTGGCAAACCGGCCACCCCAAAGCCCCTGCCGTTAAACCCATGGTCATTATCAGTTGCCAGTTACCCACGGAACAGCCAGCTCAGTGCTGTTAATGGGTAGAGGAAAGAAAACAGGGGGCTTTGATGTCAGATTAGGTGCTGAAACCTCAGCTCTGCCACTCATCAGCTGTGAGACCTTGAGCAAGGTAGTTAAGTATCTGGTAAATGGAAATAAAGCCCTTACCTTGTTGTTGTTCAGGCGCTAAGCCCTGTCCGACTCTTTGTGACCCCATGGACTGCAGCCTGTGAGGCCTTGCCTGACCTGTCTCCTTCCTCTCTCCCCATGGCTGCCCACACTCCAGCCACACTGCCCCACCCTGCTCTTCCTTGAGCTCACCAAGTCCTTTCCTGCCCCCGGCCTTAACACCTGCTGCTCTCTGCCTAGAACATTCTCCCTTCTCATCCTCCTCCACTTCATTCCCAGTGTCACCTCCTCAGAGAAGCCCTCAGCCACCCCCCTCGAAATCCCCGCCCCCGCTTGGCTTTGTCTCACCTTCTGTGTATTTTCCTCTAGGGTTTACCGCAACCTGTAACTTCCCGATTATTTTTTGTGTGTGTGGCTGCACTGGGTCTTCGTTGCCGCAGAGGCTTTCTCTAGTTACAGCATGTGGGGGCTACTCTCTAGCTGTGGTGTGCAGGCTTCTCCTGTCATGGAGCAACAAGGACTTCTCTGTAGGGCACGTAGGCTCAGTAGTTGCCCCATGCCATGTGGGATCTTCCTGGATCAGGGATCAAAGCTGTGTCCCCTGCATTGGCAGGCAGATTCTTAACCCCTGGACCCCCGGGGAAGTCCCGTTTTCTGACTTTTTGACTTGGTCGTTGGCTCTGGGTGGATAGGGGTCGTGAGTCTGGGAAATAAACAGACTTACAAGGTGTCACTCCCGACCTTGACCTTGGCTCTTCCCTGGGTCCACCTGCTCACAGGGAGCCCCTCAGGGCAGGGGTGCGTCTCACTGCCTCACTCAGCTTTCCCTTGTCGGCACCTAGCCCTTGCCCCGCCCGGCGTGGACCCTTAGTCGTGCTTTGCCCTCCGTCTGTCCTGTTCTCACCCCTTTTCCCTTTCTGGTTCCTCATGGTCCCTGACGGTTTCTAATGCGGGTCAGGTTTGAGCCTGGCATCTCCCAGAACAGGAGTATCTTACTTTGTTTCCCAGTAAAACATAGGATTTCAAGTGGGGAGTTTGGGTTCCATTCCTGACTGGAGTTTTAGAGGTCTTGGGTGGTAGGACAGTGACCTAGAATGGTCTGGTCTAACCCGAGGGACTTAGAGAGGCCAGGAGGTCCCAGTGACGCCCGCTGGCCCCTCTCAGGTCGAGGGGCTTAGGCTGTGAGTTGTCCAGGCTGAGTGGGGTCCACACAGTCTAATGAAGCATCACTTGGCCCAGAGGCAAATTGGTCCCTGAGCATGGCTTGCCCTTCCTGATGCCGAACCAGAGGCCTGGTAAAGGCGGCAGTGCCATGGCTGTGCGTCACCCATGTGGCAGCTGGAGGATGGCCCCTGGCACCAGGAAGCAGGACGCAATCTGTTGGTATCCAGAGGCCGGCCTGGAGTCAGTCTGCTGCCTTGGGGGGCATGGAGAGAGCCCCCCCAGGGTCCTGCCATCTACCAACCCAGCGAGCAAGTGAGGCAGGATTCATACCCTCCCCTCACAGATGAGGCGTACTTGTGGGGGTCGGGGGTGGGAGGGTAGAGAAAGTCATTCTCCTTGAATTTGAAGATTTACAGTAAAATTTCAAAAAGTCAGTTTGGGAACTGATGTGGGGACCACTGGCACCTTATTTTGTTAAGTGAAGACATAAGGATAATTTATGAAACACACATTACCGTAAAATAGATAACCAGTTTGAGTTTGACGTATGACTCAGGGCACCCAAAGCCAGGGCTCCGTGACAACCTGGAGGGGTGGGAGGGGGAATCGGGATGGAGAGGACATGGGTATACCTACAGCCGATTCACGTCGATGTATGGCAAAAATTATCGTAGATTTATAAAATAATTATCCTCTAATTAAGAAAAATAATGAAAAGAATAATTTAAAATTAATTTTCTATTATCATATCCTAAAAACTGAACATTGTCATACCAAAAAAAGAGAAATAAGAAATAGTCGTTCCCCAGAGGGACTTCCCTGGTGGTCCAGAGGTTAAGACTCTCCTTTCCAATAAAGGGGGTGCAGGTTCGAGCCCTGGTTGGGGGGCTAAGATCCCATATGCCTCATGGCCAAAAAGCCAGAACATAAAAACAGAAGCAATATTGTAACAAATTCAGTAAAGACCTTAAAAATGGTCCACATAAAAAAAAAAAAAAAAAAGAAATAGTCTTTCCCCAGCAAGATTGATAGGCATCCTTACACTGACATTTTGAGCTGTGGGCAGGTGAGAACACGGTTGGGGATCACCTCTCGAGAGTGTTGGCTTAGCGGTTTGAAGGTGTGTGTGTGTGTGTGTGTGTTTGTGTGCATGCGTAGGAAAGAGTTGTGGAAGCTGGTAGCTGCCTAAGTGGTGTGATTAGGGGGAAAAGGAAGCGCTTCCCACAACCTAAAGAGTACTTGAACGAACCCACAATGTCTCCCTTTCTCTGTATCACTTAGACTTCCTGTGGATTAACTGGTTTTCTTTTTGAAAGTGCAAATATCCCATGGGCAGGGTCCACTGGGCAAGCTGGACAGGGGTTGGGTGTTTGTCCAGGGGCCGTCTGGTCGGGATAAAACATCAAGAGCTCATGTAGGGACAGCAGGGGAGAAAAGGGTGGCCTCGCTGAGCCCTCAGCGAGTGCACGTCGGGTGCTGTCCCTCAGGCTGCCCCACGTGGGTCAAGTCTCTGAATTCTCTTAGCAACACAGCCAGTGTCTTCTTCTTCTGTCCATTTCCTAGGTGAGAAAATTGAGGTCCAGAAAGGACGCAGTGTGTATCCTTACACAGTCTGTGCTGGAACCAGTGTTTATGTCCACATCTGCCTGAACTCAAGCCCAAAGCTTTTATTTCTCTAGCTGGCCAAGTCTCAGAAATGTTTAAAACCACTTGAGGGGAATTCCCTGGTGGTACATGGTTAAGACTTAGAGCTTCCACTGCAGGGGGTACCGGTTTGATCCCTGGTTAGGGAACTAAGATCCTGCATCCCAAGCAATGAGGCTAAGAAAAAAAGAAAAGGCAAAAACCACCCCACTTGCACCCCATGTCTGTGTTAGCACCGTGTCCAGCAGACTTGTGTTTTATTTGTTCTGTTCATCCCCAAACACCGTGGCTGACCTTGTTGCCTGCTTCCAGGCCACTGGAGGGAAGGGTCACAAACTGTCCTGGTCTGTCCCAGACTCTGTCCTTCAATCGTTATTTTTTTTTAAACTTAAAAAAATTGGTGAGGGCTTTCCTGGTGGCTCAGTGATAAAGAATCCACCTGCTGATGCAGGAGACACGGGTTTGATCCCTAATCTGGGAAGATCCCACATGCCTTGGGGCAACTAAGCCCGTGGGCCACAACTACTGAGCCCACGTGCTGTGACTACTGACGCCTGGGCATCCTAGAGCACGTGCTCTGCAATAAGAGAAGCCGCTGCAATGAGAAGCTGTTGCTGCTACTAGAGAGTGGCTCTTGCTCGCCACCATTAGAAGAAAGCCCATGCAGCCATTAAGACCCAACACAGCCAAAAATAAATAAATAAGCTAAAATTTCTTTAAAAATTTAAAATGGTGGTGAAATGCATGTAACATAAAACTTACCATTTTAACCATTTAAAAGTGTACAATTTGATTTGCTGAATTCAGCAGCACTTGGTGCATTCGAGGGCTCTGCAACCCTCCCATCTCTAGTTCTGCACCCATCAGGTGCTCACCCCTGTTCTCCTCCCCCAGCCCCTGTCAATCGCAGATCTGCTTTCTGTCCCTATGAATCTGCCCATTCTGGACATTTCATAGAAACGGGATCACACGGTATGTGGCCTTTTGTGACTGGCTTAGCCCGTGGCTTAGCATGAGGTTTTCAAGGTTCATCCATGTTGTAGCAGGAACCAGCATGGCATTCCTTTTTGGGACTGAATCATATTCCATTGCACAGATAGGCCACAATTTGTTTATCTTTTTATCATCGGATGGACACTTAGGTTGTTCCTACCGTTTAGCTACTGTGAATAGTGCTGCTGTAAACATTTTCGTCCAAGTTTTTGTCTGGACACCTGTTCTCAATTTTTTTTTTTTGGGTCCCTATTAGGAGTGGAATTGTTGGGTCATACGGTAATTCTATGTTTAACTTCTTGAGGAGCAGTCAAACTGTTTTCCACAGCAGCTGTAGCATTATACATTCTTACCAGCAGTGTGTGAGGGCTCCGATTTCCCCACCTCCTTGCCAACACTTGTCATTTTCCTTTTTATAGCCGTCCCAGTGGGTGTGAAATGGTATCTCATTGTGGGTTTTGTTTGCATTTTCCTAATGACTAATGACATTAATCATCTTTACTCCTTGGGAGGCCTGAAGCAGGTCCTTCACCCTCTCCATGCCTCAGTTTCCTCATGTCCAAATTAGGATACACCTAAGGAAGATACGAGGATGGAATGAGTGAACCGGGGTGAAGAACTTAGCATTTGTGTCAGGCACGGAGTTGGGGCTCCTAGACCATCTCAGGCAGCCCCAGGCCTGCCCTTGCTCAGTTGGTGGGGCAGCTGGCTACTCAGAGGACCCTCCTGGCTCTGACCAGCTGGGACTCTGGGTAAGTTAAAGCTGCTCCCCTCTGTCTCCACCACCCTGGACTTCACAGGGAACCACAACCCTTAAGGCTGGGCTGGGGCTGATTTCTGCTCAACCCAGAAGACAGTTACTGAGTGTAGCAGATCCCCTGGGACCTCTTCTCCATTTCTGAGGACCAGCTGCCCTTCGAGCGTTTTCCCTTCTGTGCGAGCTCTCTGCAGACTGCCTTCCGCTACTGGAGCAGCAGAAGTGCCCAGAAGTTCATGCCCCAGGCGGCCCTGAGCCAATGACTGTGACACGGGGGTGGGCAAGACCCAGCTCTCTGGCCTGGCATGGGAACAGCTTTCAGTCCCGAGCCCCCTATACAGCGTGGACTGCAGGCATCCTCCGTCCCCTTCCTGGCCTCTTGCTCCCCCCGCCTTGCTTCCCCAGTCCCTTTCACGTCCCCTGGGAGCACTCCCTTAGGAACTTGCCTAGCCGGAACCCTCTCTCCGGATCTGCTTCTGGAAAACTCAGCTTAAGACATGGAATGCTGGGACTTCCCTGGTGGTCCGGTGGTTGGGAATTCGCCTGCCAGTGCAGGGGATATGAGTTTGATCCCTGGTCTGGGAAGATTCCACATGCCCTGGGGCCACTGAGTGGCTACTAAGCCCACATACAGCAACTACTGAACCTGAGCTCTAGAACCCGTGCTCCACAATGAGAGAAGCCGCCGCAATGAGAAGCCCACGCATAGCAAGAAAGAGTAGCCCTCACTCACCGCAACTAGAGAAAGCCTTCATGCAGTAATGAAGACCCAGTGCAGCCAAAAAAAAAAAGATACAGAGCATCTGTGTGCTAAGCCCTTTGGAAAATGCTGAGGTAGACAAAGATCAACAAAGTTTTCTTCCCCAGTGGAGCCCACAGCTTGGTTGGGGCTGGTGCTGATAGCAGTATCATGCCAGTAGCCAGTGTTGTGTGCCTACTACATGCCAGGCACTGGGCTGATGGTTGTACATGTGTTACATATGGACCTACTTCATTTAAACCTGTAACAATTGTTACGGGATGCTATTATCATCCCCACTTTACAGATGAGAAAACTGAGGCCCAGAGAGGTTAATGAATATGTAGCCACTTATTGCAGAGGGATAAGCTCTGGAGGGGAGAGGGAAGGTGATGCCCAGCTGCTGCCGTATAACAGAGGATAGAGATTCTCCAGGGCCACACTATGACTGGTTGTGAGGGTGTTTCAGAATTTTAATTTGTTACTGACTTTGGACAACTTTGTAGGAATGATTCAAATTAAGAAGGAAAAAAAGAAAGAATTCAAGTCCATCCCTCTAATACTGTCTCTCTCAGCTTACTTTCTCCTACTCTGCTTTCCTGAGCAAGAGGTGGGTGGAGGTCCTGCCCGCAGGACAGCACTGGATGCCCTAGCTGAAGACCCTGCCCCACGCATGTGGGTGAAAATGGGGTACCAGCTGCTGCCTTGCCTGGTCTCCCCACCGTCTGAGCTCCCAGGAGGCCTAGTGGGGAAAGAGGCATGGGCTGTGCCCCTTTGTGATTGAGCCTCAATATTGACAACCACCAGACCCCTGGGAAATGAGAAGCACCATCTGGGGAGGGCTATCACTCCCTGAGCGTGTATTGGGGTGATTAAAGACACAGACCCAAGGCAGACAGCCTGCAATCAAATCCTAGCTCTGCTGTTTACAAGTTAAGTGACTTGTTCTCAGAGCCTTAGTTTCATCTCTAAAATGGGAACAATAACAACACTGGCCTCTTAGGATTGTTGTGAGAATTAAATGAGATAATATACACAAGGTAGACAGAATGCTGCCTTGGATATAGTAGGAGCTATACACTTGTTGGCTGATTATTACTTTTATTAACTATTGTTGTGAAAAGAGAGTCTGGGCCCAGCTAAGACACTTGGCTTAGGTCTCACTCAGCAGCCCCTGATAGAGGCCCTGAGTCTGGATGCATTCTCCCACAGATATCCCGTGACCCCTGTGTGCTCCTGGGGGAAGGATAAAGGCTTCTGCCTCCTTCTTGCCTAGCCCTCCCCCACTGGCTTGCATCTTGCCCCACAGGGTTTCTGGGGCTCCCCAGAGTTGGAGGCTCCAGGAGTAGGACTGGGGGCTGGAGCGGGGATGGTCCCAGGGACATCACTCTGGACTCTGAATGCAGACAATCTGTCTACCGGCCCGCAAGCCTTCTGGGAAGAGGAGGGGATGGCAGCTGGCTCTGTGTCCTGCACCTGTGAATAAGCCAGCTCTGCCACTGCCTGGCTGTGTGACCCCGGCTGGCTTCCTCCCCTGGTCCTGGTGATGAATGAGCATTTATGAAGCACTTCCTCATTTAATCTTCATCCTCATCCCCCTGCCAATGATTCTGGTCCTCATTATCCAGATGTAGAAGCAGAGGTAACCAGAAAGTGAATAACCACAATAAGACCAGACAGACTGGGTCAGGGAGGGGCTGGGCCAGTGGAGACAGCGTAAGGTCGGGGCTGAGATTCCTGGAATGTAATCATGAGTGGGGTTACTGGGTTCAATTAAGCACAGCCCACCCCTGTCTGTGCTGCACAGAGCTCAGGGTTGCTGAGTCCCCACCTCCCTGCAGGGCTGGCCTTCTCTTCATTTTTGTCCATCCTCCAGAGGTGATGCCTGTGATTGTCAGTGCCTCTTCTTTTTTAAAAGTTACTTTTCACTTATTCAGTTGCACCGGGTCTTTGCTGCGGCATGAGAGATCTTCAACTGTTAATTGAGGCATGTAGGATCTAGTTCCCTGACCAGGGATTGAACCCAGGGCCCCCTGCACTGGGAGTGTGGAGTCTTAGCCACTAGACCTCCAGGGAAGCCCCTGTCAGTGTCTCTTCTCTTGCTTGTTAGCTTCAGGGGCCTACATCTCCTCTACCTGCCTGTTCGTGGCCTTTGTTCCTGTTGGGGTCTGGCTGCTGTCCTCTTTTCGTCTGCAGGTGTTCCTCATATCCTCTAGTCTAGCTATTAATCCTCGTCTGTTTGGACAGGGCGAGGATCCGCTCTCATTCTGTCATCTTTGGGCACTTTGAAACCTAACTCCTCTCCCTCCGGCCTGCTGCCCGGCTCCTCTCTGAGCGGAAGGCACAGGTGAGGCCCTTCTCACTGTCTCTGCCCTTTTGGTAAATGCCAGGCATCCAGGACAGGGTAGGGTCTGTGCCAGAAACTTGCTCTTAGCCCAGGGATGGAGCACAGGGCAGGGAGGGGCAGGCCAGGGCCGGACGGCAGCTGCCCCAGGACCCGACCCCGGGGCCCCCTGGTCAGGGCCTCTGGGCCCAACTGGTCAGGGTTCCTTCCTTCCATACACACCAGCGCTCGGCTGATCACCATGTTGGGCCTGGGGCCTCCAGCTTGATCAAGACCCTGCCCTTGGCCTCAAAAACGCCCGCTCAGTGCAGCAAACAGCCTGGCCGCTGCCCAGGGTGGTGGCTGGGCTGAAGCCACAGAGAGAGGACACCGCAGGACGCAGACTTGGACCACTGCCAGTGTGGGCAGGGAGGGCTTCCCAGAGGAGGTGCCTTTGGTCTGGGCTTTGCAGGAAGCCCACACATTCTACAGGCCTCGGCAAGGTCTTCATTCAAGCCCGGGCGGGAACGGGAGCCCAGCCTTTCATCTTCCTTTCCAGGAAACGTGCCTTCCAGGTCTTTCCCTTTCATGGAGTTGGGGAGAGGGGGGCCTTTGACTCCTTCTAAACAGGGGTCAGCACGGCTCACAGGGAAGGGAGGCAGCTTGGGGGTTAGCAGACCTGCCTCCTGTCCTTGCTGTCCGAGTGACCTTGGCCAAGCCCGCTTCCTCTCTGCAGTCCCCTGGTGTGAACGGTGAGAGCGTGGGGTGAGACGTGTGCTCCCAGAATCCTCTGGGATCCAACATAGCAGCCGAGGCATCATCCCGTCTTCTCTACAGCCCTCAAGGGACAGGGACCTGGAGGTCACCCGGAGTCTGTGGCCCCAGGCCCTCCGCTGCGTCTCTGCCCTGCACACCACCTTGCTAACAACCCCGGGTTTGTTCTCAGACCCCTTCCTGCACTTTCCTCACAACAGCTCCTGTGAACAGAGGAGATCCTGTGGGCCAGGTGCTGTGCTGGCGCTTTTAACACCCAAGGCCTCGTTTACTTCCCACAAATCTGCAAGGTGGGTACGACGCCTGTCCCCTTTCTGCACATGATATGATGGGGCTTAGAGAGACTAGGCCACACACCTAAGGTCAGCCAGCTTTTGAGTGGCAAGACAAAGGTCCCAGCCTGGCTCCACCTGCTCCAGAGTCCTTTCGCTAATTGCCTCCTCCCACATTCCCATGGTGACTCCCTCCTAAGTTCCACCTACCCGGTGAGCACGCCCCGCCAAGCTCTCCCTGTCTCCTAGATTCCCAGCCTAGATCTCACGCAGACATTTCTGCCTCTCCCAGGCCCACTCCTACTTTCCCCTTGGTCGCCTGCTTTCCTGGTGGACCCTCATCTGCCCCCCTCTTCCCAGCCTCTCCTCACTTCTCTGTACCGCCTAGAGTGTGTCCAGGGGCCGGGTGCCCACAAAGGGTTCCTCAGGCCCCTCATGATGTCCCCAGGCCTGCAGCACAGGCTGAGGAAGGGCTTGGATGGGGGCTCCGGGTCTCACATTCCGGTCGCCACCCCACCCCGTTCCTGAGGTTGAGCAGGTCAGCCATGAGGAGGTGGCTCTAGGGCCCAGAGGGTCTGGGGACCGGGGCCTTGGCAGCTGGCTTGGCACGTGCCCTACATGGCCAGCCTGAAGGGGACGTGCCTGGCTCTCTGGAAGCCGCTGGCTTATCAGAGGGGAGTGAAGGGGCTGGGACAGCCCGTCTCCTGGGACGTGCAGGGACTCACGCCACCGGGGGGTGTGCATGTGTGCGTGCGTGCATGTGCCCGCCCAGGGCAGCCCAGCTGGGCCCCGGAGGAGGGGTGGTGGGAGCTCTTGATTCACCACTGGCTTCTCTTGCCTTTAACAAACAGTGCAGTGTCTGGGACCCAGCAGGCCTGTGGCCTGCTTTCGCTGTTATTATTTTACAGTTAGGAGCTTAAATCACATTTTCTTTCCCCCCGAGGCTAAACCCATCTTTCACATGAAACCCCAGCTGATCAGTGTGTGTGTGTCTGTGTGTGTGTGCGTGCACTGGACCAGGAGAACAGCTGTCCAGGCTGCATCCTGGCTCATTTCATTCACACTGGCAAAGTCATTCTTCCACTCAGACTCAGCTTCCACTCATCAAGAAGGCCCGCAGCACCTGGGATGGTTGTTGAGTGTGAAATGAAACCCAGGATGTGCTGGGTGTAAACACTGCCATGCAACAGAGATGTGTGTGTTGGGGTTAGCTGGTCAGCGTCTTCTATTTCTACTTAGCGCTGTGCCAGGGCCGGCAAGAATGGCTGATGGATTCCTGGCTCCTCTTGTTAAGGATTTAGCTCGTGCCCTTGAAAATGAATTGGGTTGCCTCTGCCCCTGAGATGTAGAAGCTGGTGGGGTGAATCCATTGGGTGAATGAATGAACGAAAGAATGAGTGAAGATACCTGATTCTGCAGGGGTTGGGGCAGAAGGTCATCCCCCAGATGGGAGGTTATGTGGGTGGGTGGGGGAGCGGCTGGACCAGATGGGTTTTGAGGTCACTTCCCATTGTTGGTTCTTTCCAGATTCTGTGACCTGAGCTAACTTGTCCCATCTTTCCAAGAGCCTCTCACTCCAGACCCTCTGAGTACCTAGTGCTGTGCTGGGCACAGTACTCTGTCTACAGAATCCTGCCCTCAGGGTTTCCTGGGTCATGGAGAATTCCCAGTGAGCAAAGCCAAGGCTGATGCAGAACCTACGTGCTGGGCCAGGGGTGAGGCTAGGGAGTGGAACACCCTTTGGGAGGTCATGGCTGGGTGTGGGGAGGGGGACTTTCGGTCCTCTGTGGATCAGCCTGGAAGGCTTTCTGGAGGAATCTGTGTTGAATCTCAGTGTGAGCACGCCTGGTCCCAGCCATCACAGCTTTATGGTAACTAGCATGCCCCTCCCCTCTGCTTGCCATGCCCCGCCTATGACCCTGCAGGGCAGGAGGGTGCTGGCTGTGGCGGGCGTGGGGACTCTGGAGCCGTCAGGTTGTCAGTCCTTGCCGGCCCATCTGGGCCACCTCTAGGGAGGCTGGGGCTCTTAGGTGTGGTTCTGATGCTACGTGGTCTTTGTTGTTGTTCGGTCGCTAAGTCCTGCCCTTAGCTGGTTCTAACCTCTTAGAACCTGTTATTGCCCCTACAAATGAATGAGTGGTCAGCAAAGGGACCCCCAGTGTGAGAGCTCTGGGTGGGGGTCTGCTAGGAGCTGCAGCCCAGCCCTAGACCGCGTGCCCTGGGCTGAGTTGGGGGTGGGACGATCCCTCCCCTCTTTGTGCTGTCACCTCCTGGAGGGCCTTCTGGGGGCTGGAAATGACCCCCAGCAGAGTCGACTCCCTGGCTCTGGCGCCCCCCACGCCCACCCCAGGTCCCTCTGCCCCGTTTTGTCCCCTCGGTGTTACATTCCGCAGAGGAAAGTGATCCCTCACTCAAGGCCTGAGGATTACAGGCTGGAGAGAAGTCGGTGTTGCCCTGGGAACGCTCACGTAGCCTTTTTCCGTTTTCCCATCAGCGCCCTCCTCCTTCTGCCAAAGGCTGGGTTCGGGGGAATGATTCTGGCTGTGGTTGGGGGGCTGGTCAGCCCTTCCCTCCCTCCCTGAGGGTCAGCAGCCCTGAAAGGGGGGTAAACTGTGCTGAGCTTCTAGTAGGCCCTCTCAGGAGGTGGTTAGGGGTGAGGGGCCCTGGGGTCTCCATGTGTCTGGGCTCCCCTGCCCCCTCACTTCTGCCCTGATGCCCCTCCTAGGCTGAAGCCCCTCCACCCCTACTAAGCTGGGGATTTCCGCAGGCTGAGCCAACCGCCTGACCCTCATTATGGCGCCTTCATCCTGTTGGGGTTAAGCTCCCAGTGGCCTTCCCTGCCCCCCACCCCAGAGGCCAGGCTGGGGGTCAGAGATTCAGGAGGCTCAAGCCTGCTGGGCCCCCTCTGGGAAGGGCTGGTGGCTTGTCTTCTCTCTGGGGCCCCAAGGATGGAGAGGCAGCTTGCCCTGGGGGTCTGGGTGGAGAAGGGAAGATGTGCAGAGAATGCTCAGGGAGGAGGGGCTGGTCCTTCAGGGAAGAGGGAGCTGATGACCTTTAGAGGGCAGTGAAGTTGAGAGATGCGAAATCCCAGGGGCTGCATTCACAAGTGTAGAATCATCTAGAAAGATTTTTAAAAATACTCAGCCCCACGCCTCCTGATTTTTATTTCATCAGCCAGGACTGGAGCAAGCGTTGGTATTTAAAAAATCCTCCTAGGGTGACTCTCATATTCAGCCAGTTTGAAAATCACCACTCTACCTGACGCCCCATGGTACTGTCAAGGAGACTGATGAGCCATCACAAGGCCCTTGAGCGAGGTAACTTCACCAGTTGGGCAAGACTGGGTTGGAACTCGGGGTGGGCCACTTCCTCTTGTCCTCCATCCGCCCGAGGCTTGCCGGGTGTCACACTCACTTAATTATTCGGGTCCTTAGGAGCTGTGTGACTGAGAACAAGTGGCTTAACCTTGCTGTGCCTGGTGATACTAGGCCCCAGTGATAAGAAGAGAAGGAGATGATGCCTGTAAGGCCCCAGCAGCACTTGGGGGAAGGGTAGCCATTGTCCTGCCTGGGGCCAGGGTCTGGGCAAAGGCCTCCATCATCTTATCCATCAAGCAGGCGCGACCCTCAGAGCTCCAGCTACTCTCAGGTAGAGTAGGGTAGTGGATATCCTTGAGGTTCCCTGAGCCCTGAGAGGGAGCTGGGAGTTACAGAGGAGGTGCTGGAAAGAATGGCTCCCTCACCCTCAAACCTCAACACCTTTCTTGTTGGGGGTCACTGTGTCCTGCAGATATAGGAATGGCCACCAGGTGTCACCCTCAGCTCAGGCTTGAAGTGAAGGCAGTGCAGAAAGAGGGAAAGGGGCTGGGTGGAGAGTCAGGGACCTCTCTGCAGAGTGGGTGAACTTGGAGAGTGCCTGATGCTTTTGATGGGGGCGGGGGTGCTGTTAATTTCTGCAGGAAGGTGCTCTGCAAAGATTCATTTGTCTACCTTCAGAATTCTCCTTCCCATGCTGATGGCAAATCACAGTTCAACAGGTTCTTTATAGGGCACCTGTTGCACATAAGGGTGGGGGTGGCGTGGAAGGGTTGGGGGACAGAGGTGGAGGGGGAAGGCAGGGCGGGGGGGAGGCTTAAGAATCTTACTGAACACCTACTGTGTACCAGATCCTATACACACAGGAGGCCACTCAATATTTACAGCAACCTGGTATAGTAAGTACCATGATTAGTCCCATGTTACAGGGCAACTGAGGCTTATACTGATTATGTCTTGGGCCCAAGGTCACCCAGCTGGACAAAGTTTGAGGCCTGTCTGGAGCCTAAATTCTTTCTCCTTTAGCCAGTTAGTCAGGGGACAGGAAACCTGCAACGGTCTTCCCACCAGGCTGGGAGAGGATGTGGTGGGTGACCACCCAACCCTGCCTTGCTCTGCTAATCAAGAACCAGTGAGGAGCTCAGAGAGGCCTGCTGCCAGCGTGCCGGGTGCGGGTTGGTGGGGGGGGGGGGGGGGGGCAGGGAACCTGTGCTCACTGGGGTGGGTGGAAGTGGGTTTGGGTGCAGGCTGGGTATCGGGCAAGGGCAGGCTGCAGACACAGCAGCAATGAGAGGCTCTCACCATCTGCACACATACTCCTTGGAGCAAAGTTCCCACCTCAGAGTTATTTCAGTTTCCTCATCTGTCAATTCTAGGGGCCAACTTTGTTCATCCAATACCTTGTCCCTGCACCCTCCTGGACTCTGAGCTGACTGCACCTCAGGTCAGGTACTAAGATGGACATGATCTCAGCTATCCCTCACCTCTAACCCTCCACTTTAAGCTTAGATCAGTTTTAAAGTTTCTTTGATCATGCCACCTACCAATGAAACAATTGCTGAGCATGCATCTGTAATAAGAAGCATATTTTCATATTTTTCACTTTGTACAACACACTCACACTAAATGGAAAAAGGTGAGATGAAAAAAAAAAATGTTCCAATATTTTCCTGCTATACCTCTGTTACCCACACTCCCCACACTCCAAGGGCACTTTAGATCCAACGGCTCCAGGAAATGGAGGGTAGTCAGTCCAACCCAGCTCAGGAGGGAAGTGTGGTCAGTGTTCCGGAACATCCTTGCCCACCCCTTCATGCCCCAGCACCAGAAGAGAGACACTTCAGTGACAGCAGGTGGGAGCGTGGGCAGAAGGGAAGCGTGAGCAGGGCCATGTCAAGGAGGGGTTTTGATGACCTGGACAGGAAGCAAGTTTTTATTTTATGCCCTGATGCTGACAAAATTTTGTGATTACTTTTTATACTGTCCCAGAACATATAGAACCAGGACATTGTGTCCAGGTAGTTATCTGACACGTGTCCTTCAGGTAGTTCTATTCTGTTTCCAACAGTTCAAAAGTCCACCCCTGCCCCCCACTCCTGGAGTTGGGAGCACTCCTTCCAACACACACACACACACACACACACTTGGAAGGATATACACAGCTTAGGTGCCCCTTCCTCAGGGGCTTCATCCTCCACTGCCCCTCCTGGGTTGGAGGCTCCTCTGTCATCCGTGCCTGGACAGGTCTTCCTGCAGGGTCAGCACCTGGGGACCTGTGTGAATAGGAGATGGAGGAGAGGAGGGGCAAGAGGCTGTATCTGGGGTACAGAAGTGAGCCCCCCCTGACTGAGAGAGCCACCTGTCCCCCAACCCAGGCTTGGGGCCGGAAAGGACCAAATGGCTTACAAAGGCATCTGGCTGCCCCCCAGGGTGGCAGCCGTGGTGGCTGGCCCAGTGTGGGTGCCTTTGTGTTCCCTGACTGTGTGTCTGTTTCTGCAGTCACTGGGTGCTTGTTCTGTGGGGTGAGGGGTGTGGGGGTGGGGGCATGGCCTGTGGCTGGGCAAGTACGTGAGGCTGGGCACGAACAGCCTCACCTACCAGTCCTACTCCTGCCAGGTACAACCAGCTACTTCGGCTGCCCGCCATCCGCCTCCTCCCTTCCCTGGGCCTGGCCAGGCCGGGGGGCAAATGACTTGGCGGGCACCTCCCCTCACTTGGACCCACTGGGGCAGGGCCGGCTCACCTGGGCACAGGCATGGGTCCCAGATAGGTGGGTGCTCTGCTCACCCCTCCCCCACTCCTCACCAGGGAGATGGCGGAGGCGGGGCGGGGTTGCTGCGGCCAGGGAGGGGGCGCGGGGCAGAGCTAGGGCCCCCTTCCTCTCCCAGACAGTGGATGCCTACAGCAGGGCAGAAGGGGGGGCCGAAGGAATGGGGAATTTCTCTGTTTCGGGCCAGGAAATGATTTCCATGCAAATAAGATGCAAACTCCTTAATGAATTTGCAATTAGGAACGGAGGCTGCCAGGTCCGGGCAGCGCCTGCGGGTTTTATGAATGGGCCCGCGTGGGGCGGGGGTAGGGGGCGGCGCGCCGGCCCGCCCCCACGTTTCCCTGCCGCTGAGCCCGCGACATGCCGCGCCGCACGTTGCTGCCTCCCGGCCCCGCCGCGACCTGGCCCGCCGCCAGCGGGTCAGCTGCTTCGGACCGAGCGCGGGAGGCTGCCGGCCAGAGTCCTCGCCGCGCCGCCGGAGGCGAAGCGTCGGGCCACGGCACGCCCCCTGGGGCCTGGCAGGGGTCTTCCCTCTGTCGTCCCATTCCTTGGTGATTGGAACGGTTTTCTGAAGCTGGAGGGAGTGAAGTGAGCCTTCAGGCCCCTGAGGATGGGCAGGCCTGAGAGGTCACTGACCACAGGAGGAGGGTAGGCCCCTAACCTGGCCGGGGTTGGGGCAATGATCTTGGGAGGGATGGTTGTACAAGGAGAGGAGAAGAAAGGGATCGATTCCCATCCCAGAACCCGCTGCACCTCCCCAGTCCTCAGTTCCTAGCTCCCTAACTTCAGCAGGCCTTGCCCACTACCCCAGGGCACCTGCTTTATTATTATTTTTCTCCTGCACGGCCACCCCAGTCTGCTATGGGCCTTGCTCTGACCTGGGCGAAGAGTGGATGTCCTGGGTGGGTGGGTTCGCTTTGGTCAGCTCTGGTCCGGAAAGAGACTCACCAGTTTGAGTCTGAGCCCTATTAGGCCACAGACTCTATCCCCTCCCCTCCCCCAAGCTTTCAGACTAAATTAACCAATTACCTCTAATTAAAGCGCCATGCTTTCTGTTCCCTCCTGGGCCTCAGTCCCCACCCTGGGAGTCCTCTTACCCTGGCTGCTCAGGAAGGGAGCCTCGCCAATAAGGTGGAAGCCAATGAATCAGTGAGTAGAGCTGGGCGGGGTGTGGCGGGGAGGAAGTCACAGTGCCATTGACTTCTGGGGAGTGGTCTGGGAATTGGGCCTTTGTGGGGCCTTGGAAGGCTGGGAGCCCTGGGCTGCCTTCGGAGGTCGGACCTGTGTAAAGTCCTGTAAGGATGCTGAGGCCTTGGGGGCGACCCTCCCTGGAGGACTGGCGGGGCAGTTCTAGAAGCTGCCAGTTCTGGGTGGCACCTGCTGCTCGCTTACCCACCACACCGGGAGAGACTCTGGATGCCTGGGGGGCGGCAGGGGGGTCCATCCTCTCTCTAACCCATCTCTTCCTGTGCAGTGAGAACCCCTTCGTGCCTCTGTTCCTGCCCTCCGTGGCCCTGAGGCGCAGGCCCCAGCAGCTTCCACGGCCTGCACCGCCCTAGCACCTCCCTGGCCCCACGTGTGGGACGTGTTGGGGAGGATGCCCAGTGGCCAGAGGCAGGGTGATGGGCTGTTGACCCAGGTCTCACCTCTTGGCAAGCTGGCCTTCCTGAGACAGGCTGTGACTCAGGCCCGTACCCTACCTTGAGCCCTGCCATGCCAAGGACCTGGGTATGTGGGGTGGATCTGTCAGCTGTAGACTCCTCTCTTGGGTCACTTTCTCTGCCAGCCCTGAGGAGCCAGGTGCTGACTAGAAGGTTCGGGCCTTCCAGCTCTGGGCCTTCCAGCTCTGGCTGTTTCTCCCAGCCCACCACCCCAGGAGAGGCTGACGGTGAGGGTAGGCCCCCTTGCAGGGCACGGCAGTCATCAGACTCTGCAGGGGTGTGAGCCACCCAGGGCAGGGACAGGACTCTGCACACAGGCAGGGGTGCCCCTGGGGTGTCCTGAGCCATCTGCCAGCTTGGTTGCCCTTCCCTGCTCAACGAAAGCTGGCTCAAAACTCCCCACCTCCAGCAAGGTTTCAGCATGCCTCCCTTATTTGTGGCCAGCCCAGTCACTACTGTTCACTGGCTCCTGGTTTTCGTTTGTTTCTCTGACTTGTGTCCCCCTTCAGACCCTCCGAGAGCGCCTCTGCACGACTCTTGTTCTTCCCTGCATTTCCCAGTGGCCAGCAGAGGGCGCCTCCTAAAAGACTGCCGGACCAAAAGGAGCGGATCCGCTTCCCCGGATCCAGGCACTGTGTAAAGCCCAGGCTCATGGGTCGGTTTGTGTAAACTGAAACTGACCCAGAACACCTTCCTTCCTGGCGATCTAGACTTAACCTGCCGGCAGAGGGCTAGAGATTAGACCACACGTTAAACACAAGTGGCTGTCTCCGACGTGAAACCAGATGGCCCCCTCAAAGGACAGAGAGGATAATGGAATTGCCCCCCCACCCCCACCCTGCCAGCAGCCCGAATGGGGAAGGGGGCACCGGAGGTCGCCGGCTTTCCTCCCTTGACCCTGGGAGAAGAGTTGGGAGGGGCTGCACAGAATAGCTGGTGTCCCACCCCGTGGGAGGGGCTGCTGTGCACGTCTGGGCCACATCTGGGTTCTTGGCAGCAAAGGGAGCTGGTCTGTTTGGGATCCTCCAGGGAAACACGATCCACCCCTTGGTGGCTTCTCACCATTACATTCCTGGGGAGCCCTTTACACACAGGTGTATGGGACACAGATCCGTAATGCGGGTGAATTCATGCCAGTCTAGGGGGGACCCTCCAGACACTAGCTCCTTTTGACATGGACTTAGTTAGGCTCCTGGGCAGCAGCCTGTTCTGGGCCACCAGACTTTTCCGCCATCCTATGTTCGCGTGTGAGATTCTGGGCTTCCCCTTCTGGAAATGCTGGGAACTAGACTCTAGCGTCCATCCTATCCCTTCTCCTTCCTCCAGGTGGGGGGGTAAGAGAGAGGAGAGTGAGGTTACAGCACCTCTTAGGGACTCCAGCATCATGCAAAAGCGGAGTGGGAAAGGGTCTGCTGTCGGGTCATTTCACACAAAAGCCTGGGAATGTGGTCGGGACGGGAAGAGGGGAGAGGGGACAGCAAAACTGGTTCTTTCTTGGGTTTGGGTCCTGGGTTTTGGGGAGGGGACAACACGGAGAAAACCCCTCTTGGTCGGCTGGGTTCCTGGACGTCTGAGCAGGAAACACAGGGCTGGCCGGAATGGCCTTGAAGTAGGGAGCGACGGAGACCGGGGGGAGGGGAAGGGGGAAGGGAAGGAAGGCTGCGCCCACCCAGGGTCCCCCCGCCAGCCCCTCTCCCCAGCTTCCCCCCGCCCGGCCCGCCGCGGCCCCTCCTCCAGACCTGGGCACCGCCTCCCCCTCCCCTCCTCCTCCCCCTCCCACTCGGCGCTGCAGCTGCTGCCGACGGACCATTCTGCACGTAGCGAATGGAGGAGACGCACAAGGGAGGCCTCAAGTGCGCGCGCGCGGGAGCCGGCGCCGCGCGGGCGGGGGAGCGGCTGCGGGTACGCGTGCGCGTGCGGCGCCGGCCCCGAGCGCGCGCGCCGGGCTCCGGAGCAAGCCGCTCCTCTGCGCGCCTGGGTTGGGGATGCTCTGGGGTGGGGTTCCCGCTGCTCCGGGTCCTCCAATGCACTTTGTTTGCCTTCCAGCGAATCTCACCTCTACCCAGCCCCTTTTTCATCATGCACCCCAATAGCACCGTCCTTCACGCGCAGTAGCGCTTCATGGTGACTGGGTGCTGAAAGGAGTTGATGCTCTGGCCCTCCTCATCCTCTGGGTCACTGCTCTACAGTCCGCTGGGCCCTGGGCTGAGAGGCAAGAGAGGGCTGAAAACTCTGGTCCCTTGGGCACTCAATTCACAACCCTATAGACCCACGGGGCTTCCCTGGTGGCTCAGACCTGCAATGTGGGAGGCCTGGATTCGATCCCTGGGTGGGGAAGATCCCCTGGAGGAGGGCATGGCAAGCCACTCCAGTATTCTTGCCTGGAGAATCCCCATGGACAGAGGAGCCTGGTGGGCTACAGTCCATGGGGTTGCAATGAGGCCGACACGACTGGACCACTAAGCACACGTAGTCCCACCTGTGCCTGGGGAGAGCGCTCAGCCTCTTGGAGACTCTCACCCTGAGACCTCTCTGTACCTGAATCCAGGGCAGGCCCCATAAGGCTGGTAGAGACCCTAGACAAATGACTGTCAAGGAAACACAAATGAGCTCTTTGACCTTTATCTCTGCTGGGACGGGGAACTCCCAAGGGAGTGCCTGTCACCTCCTCCCCATGTGTCCCCTGCACAACCCCCACTCCCTGGGGCATCTAGGACAGGACTGAGCTCTGTTCACACCACTGGTGAAGGTGTGGTGTGGTGAACACAGATGTCCTGGGATGGCCAGGAAGTGCAGAGAGGCCATGTCAGCCCAGGGCAGGCAGTACTCATCTTGGAGGTGTCTTCTGAGTCTGCAGGGCACCCTCCCCACTTTCTGAGCCCCTGATCCTGGTGGGTCTGGAGGCTGCGCCTTCCTTCCCTAGATGGCCCAGGTTGGCACCTCATTCTACCCTCCGCACCACTCAGAGGCATGGGATAGGGCCTCTTCGGGCTGTGTGGGCCCTGGGCTGGGCAGGTGCAGGGCCTTGCAAAGAGGAACTTGAACTGCACTGGTCACCTGCTGGACCTCCTGTTGGGGGTGGGGGTGAGTTGAAGGGCTGAAGGTGACTGAGAGTTCTTTGTCACATGATAACTTGACCTTGCCCAAATTTGATCCCTCTAAGTCTAAATTTCCTGTCTAATGGGAACACAGCCTTATCTAATGGGGCTGTTGAGGTCTGCAATGTAGTCTGCATATAACGTGCCTCACGTGTTGGAGGCAGGTGCCCAGTAGAGCTAAATCTTTTTTTTTTTTTTTTTAATTACTGTGTGCGGACTGGCTGAAAGGCTGGGGACATTTTCTTCAGCTGTGTTTCCAATGGGTAGAGTGAATTCAAATCCCAGAACTCCTTGGAATTTGGAGGTTGGGTTTTGTGAAAACTATAGAGAAACCAGTAATATGTCATAATTTTGTCATCATCCAAGAATGAACCGTTTCACATTAGTTTTCCAGACGTTAATATCCGAGACCTTAAAAAGAGATATTTTGGATGGATATTACACACTTTCCTGCCTTCTTAATCAGAGGTTAGAGAACATGTGAGTCCTTATGACTCACAGTTGTGGTTACAAGTAAGTGTCCATCATGGTCCTGGTTGTAACACAGTGAAAATCCAAGGTCTTGGACTCCACACTAAAGAGCCATTCCGTGATGTCTTTATTTTCATAGTTCTCGTGTCTTTTCATCGTTCTTCAGCACTTCATCAGCTCCCTATTAGCTGTCACTTCCACCACCATCACTGCCTCAGGTCGACCACCATCCCATCTCTTTTTTCTCAACTTGTTTCTATTCTGCTGTGGGCTGAGATATCAGAAAATCACGTCTGTTAGAAGATGTGAAAATCTTCTGAACTTGACAAATTATATTAAAATTCGTCTGGAAAAATAAACATGCAAAAAGAGCATGGAAAATCCTGGAGGAGAGGCATTATAAGGGGGCAAATAGAGCTACTGAAATGTTGTATAAGTCTTCAGTAATAAAACAGCTGGGTACTGGCACACAGAGCGTCACATCAAAGGAACAGAACAGAACCCAGACACACAATGTGAACAAATGGAAATTGAATATATGATAAAGTGACTTTTTAGATCAGAGGAGAAAAGATTCAATCAACTTGAACAACTGGCTAGCTGTTTAAGGGGGAAAAAAAAAAAAAAAACACCAAAAAACCAGTTCTCCACTTTATTCCTTATTCTGAAATCAGCCTCAGATGAATCAATTATTTAAATGTAAAAAGACCATAAAATTACTAGAAGAAAACATCAACAAAAATTTCTAAGCGTATTGATATATTCTTAAACTGGGGAAAGGAGGACAAAATATAGGAGTCACAAAAGGAAAGATTTTTAAAATAATTTTACTTATTTTATTCGTTTATTTGGCTATGCTGGGCCTTCCTTGCTGAGCAGGCTTTCTCTAGATGCAGTGAGTGGGGGCTACTCCTCCCTGGGGTGCACTGGCTTCTCATCGCAGCAGCTTCTCGTTGTGGAGCACAGGCTCCAGGGCATTCAGGCTTTAGTACTTGTGCTCACAGCCTCAGTAGTTGTGGCTCCCGGACTCTGGAGCACAGGTTCTGTAGTTGCAGTGCACATGCTTAGTGGCTCCACGGCATGTGGGATCCTCCTGGCAAGGGATCGAACCTGAGTCTCCTGGATTGGCAGGCGAATTCTTAACCACTGAGCCACGAGGAAGGCTCACAAAAGGCAAGACCTTTAAAAACTGGTTACATAAACAAGTAACAGCTTAAAGCTTACAGGCAAATAACAAACCAGAAAAAAAATATTTTCAATATATATGACAGATAAGTTCATACTAATCAATAAGGAAAAGAGAAGCAAATAGAAAAATGGGCAAAGTTCATGAACGGGAAAGGGAATACTAAAGGCTAATGAACAGGTGAAAATTCCTACCCTCAGTCAAAATACAAGAAATCAAAAGTAAGAGATGATAAGAGTCTCTTTTCCTCCTTATGAGGGACAACCCCTGAAACAGGAGACCCCTTACTTTGTGGACACAGGTATCCTCAGAACTGGTGGGAGGGCAACTGCACCCGGGAAGGGGGTTGGCAATTACATGGGAAGAATTAATTCACAAACCACTTGCTCAGGGGCTCCACATCTACAGATTTATTAGCTATGCTGTCACAAATGTTGAGTGTGTTTAAAGTATCCGTACAACTGTATTCATGACAGTTTTATTTCTGAATCTTAAAAATTGGAAGCAACGTCAAGTACATCAGTAAGGCACTGATTAGCTATGTTCTGGAGCATCCAAAATGCCAGAGGTGTGTGCTGGGATTAAAAAGAATGAGGTACTCAGCTGGTAAAGAATCTGCCTGCAATGCAGGAGACCCCAATTTGATTCCTGGGTTGGGAAGATTCTCTGGAGAAGGGATAGGCTACCCATTCCAGCATCCTTGAGCTTCCCTGGTGGCTCAGCTGGTAAAGAATCCGCCTACAATGTGGGAGACCTGGGTTCGATTCCTGGGTTGGGAAGATCCTCTGGAGAAGGGAAGGACTACCCACTCTAGTATTTTGGCCTGGAGAATTCCATGGACTGTATAGTCCATGGGGTCACAAAGAGTCAGACACCACTAAGCGACTTTCACTTTCACTTTGACAGTTATAGGCTGATATTCCCTAATGAAAAAGTAAGTGGCAGGACAGCTCTGGCGGTATTAGTCCACAAAGGGCAGACCTTTGGGCAGTACTGAATCTTGAGAAGCCTGCTGGAGACCCAGAATCTCAGGGTGGGGAATAGGGAAGGTGAGATGGAGCGCAGAACATGTGGGCTGGGAACCTGGGCTGAGGTAGAGCAGTCTGTTTTAACAGACTCTAGAGAATTCCAACTTCATATTTAAGAAATACGGTGAGGAGTATGTCACTTTTTTTGTGTAAAAATAAGATAGACATAAATCTATCTGCCCTCTGTTTTGGAAATTTCAGGATTTATTCTAAGCAGAACAAGGCAGGGCTAAGGTGAACTTTCACTTTTCATTTTATCTGCTTCTGAACTCCTCAGATGTGTACCCTGAGAATATGTTACTTTGATTTTCTAAAAGAGTTCATCAACAAGATAGCCAAACGGAGAAACAAAATGTGGTCTATACACACCACGGAATACTATTCAGTCTCAAAACGGAAGGAAATTCTGACACACGCTACAAGGCAGACAAACCTTGAGGACATTATGCTAAGTGAAGTCAGCCAGTCACAAAGGGATAAACACTGCATGACTCTGCTTTAATGAGGTACCACATTCATAGAAACAGAAAGTGGGATGGGGATTGCCAGGGGCTGGGGGGAGGGGACAATGAGGAGTTATTGTTTATTGGTACAGAGTTTGAGGGAAGATGAAAAGACTTCTGGAGAAGGACGGTGGTGGTTACACAATAATGTGAATTACTTCACGCCAGTGAACTGTGCACTTAAAAAGCAGCTAAGACAGTAAACTTTACCTTCAGTGTATTTTGCCGTGATTAAAAAAATGTTTGAGACAAAGCTACTTGACCAAAAAGGTGTGTAGGGCTAGGGTTTGAAGCTGGCAGGTTCTGGGAGAGCCTTTCTCTAGATTACAAGAGTATGAACTTGAGGGTTGGGCTTGATGACAACTCTTTCTGCTGTAGGGTCGGGTTGCAGCAAGTCTTGGCATCAGATAGAGAGACCACATCCTCACCCACACAACGGGAAACAGACCTAACGAACTTGCTCCCTTGAGAGATGGCAATGGGGACAGAGAGTGGGTGCAGTACAGAGACCTGCGAGGTTATGGGGAAGCTGCATCGTGGCCCCCTTCCCTGTTACCTCTGCTGAGACCCTTCCCTGGGCTGGGAAGGAGCTGACTCTCCATGTCGGTCAGAGCTCTGCAGAGAGGGTGGTGAGCCCACTGGCCGAAGGAGATGGCTTCTGTGGGGAGAGGCGAGAGGGAGGGCAGGATGAGCAGAAACTGCTGGGATAGAGCATGAATTTCTTGGTGACAAGTCTGTGCTCAGGCATCTGGCTGGTGCAAGGACTGTATTTGAAAGAGGGATGATGGGGAGGGGTGGTAGGATGGGAGGGGTGGGGACACTAGCCAAGCTGGACCAGGCTCCAGTCAACTGGCTGGAACCCAGAGGCAAAGGACATCACGTAGGCTGCTGTCTGTCCTTCTGCCAGCTTGGGGGACAGGGCTCCTGGTCCAGGCTCTGGCGGCTTCTGCAGGTGGCCCAATCTGGCCTAGATGCAGGCCTGCCTGTGCATCCTAGACCCTCCCTTCCCCAGGCGCCAGGAGTCTGGGGCTGCCAAGAACGAAGCAGGGGGACCTGTGGCCCAGGAGGGGACCAGAGTTGGGGAGGTCCTGTAGTCAGCCTGATCAGACTGAGGGGGTAGTGCAAAGCGAAGTGGAGGGGAGAGGATCTGGAGACTCTTCTGAGCTTCCATGCATTCTCTAGGACTAGGATAGGAGACACGATGAGGGGAACTCTGATTGGAGACTTTCTGCAAGAATCCCCCACCTCCCAGGACCAGCCTAGGGTCTGCATTCATCCTGCCCTCATTTACCATGCTCCTTTCAGGAAGCTAGGGGCTTCCCTGGTGGCTCAGCAGGTAAAGAAACCATCTGCAATGCAGGAGACACAGGGGATGTGGGTTTGATCCCTGGGTCAGGCAGATCCCCTGGAGGAGGAAATGGCAACGTACTCCTATATTCTTGTCTGAAAAATCCCACAGACAGAGCAATCTGGCAGGCTATCGTCCAAAGGGTCACAGAGTTGGCATGACTAAGCAATACTCACTCACTCACTTTCACGAAGCTGGTGACAGTCTCTGACTTCACAGAGCTCACAGTCCCACTGAGGGGTGGAGGTTGGGGGGCGCCCTGATACTGGCAGTCTCAGGTATGGCCAGCTCACTCTAGGGCTGGATCTACTCTGCCCTGCAAAGTCATAGGCCTCAGTCTCCCCTTCTGTACAGTGGGTTGCTGGCTCAGGGTGCCCTCAGCCAGGGCGAGACTCAATTCTCAGTGCTAGACGGGGAGTAGAGACTTTCCAATAGCACCTGGAAGTTTTTGCTTCCACTGTCGCCTCACCAGCCCCAGTGATGCATGGTTTCATGGTTCATTTCCCTGAAAGAGGCGTGGGAGGTGAAGAGGTGACAAGGGGAAATGGAAGAGGGCTGGGGAGAGCCCTGCTCTTGGTGTGGAATGGTGATTAAGAGAGTGGGGTGGGATTCCCAGGGCCTGTCCAGCCTGTTTCCTGCTTCCTTCACTCCCCAAAGTCTCTGCTGCAGGGCAGGGCTGCAGTGACTATGGGGGTAGCAGGCCTCCCCTCTAATCTATATGGGAGATGTCTGCAGAATAAGGACGCGCTCATAGGAGTTGAGACCCACTTCCTTTGCTGATTTGGACTCCTGGAGCAAAAGCCTGCCTGGTCCAGCCTCCCCAGATGCCTCACACAGATGCCTACAGGCTCATCTGCCCTGCCCCAGGCTCAGCTGCAGATCTAGGGGGAACTGGACCTGCAGACTCTCCTCCAGCTGAGGACGGCTGGGTATGATGCCAAAGAATGCCTGCTCTCTCCCCCTCCAGGTTCCGCACATGTCCTGTAGGTCTACCCTGCCCAGCAGGTGATTTAGCATGTGAGACTGGGACTAGACAGTGGGAGGGACCACCCAGAGAGTAGGTGTACGGAGAGCACGCTGCTCTCTGCGGCAGTCCCTGCCAGTGAGTATAACTGGCCTCCCTCAGGAGCCAGCTTTGTTGGGAAGTTGCTCCCTCCCACCTCCAATCCTCCAACTAAGTCTGAAAATCCCAATGATGTAGATGGTGCATGAGTCACCTGTTATAGAGCTAAATGAGATCCAGTTCAGATCCACTTTGATGGGAAAGACACCGTCTTGCCTCAGCGACCCGAGTCTGAGGGGGAGACACAGCCCTGCCCTTTGGGAACCTCAGTCTGCGGTGGGGGATGGATCAGCTCTGTCATCAGTGTCCCACTCGACGGGGAAAGGCTGTCTGCTCTCTACTTACTCCCTCCCTGGCGTGTTCCTTTTCCTCCCCAGCCCGATCCTCCGCTTTCCTGGAGCTTTTCTTCTCCAGAAAGGATGGGTCAGGGCCTGGGGGAGGGGGGCATCTGGAACTCCGGGCGCCTCTTGTCTGACTCCAAGCCGGCTCACCGTGCGTGCGTGAAACCGGTGAGGCCGAGTGTGAGGGTTCTAGGCGGGGAGCCTGAGTCACGGTGACTCAAGGGTGGACTAGACCCCCTTCGCCCCGACTGCAGTGGCTGTGTGAGGGGACCAGAGAGTCAGAGGTGGGAAACGAAGGGCGCCCCCCGCGCCTCCCCCGCCTCCGCGGTCCTCTCTGTGCGCACTGGGCGTGCGCATGCGCGTGGGAGAGCTCGAGCAAGCCTTGTATCACTCCAAGCCCACGTCCTCCCATCTCTGCAGACACGAGGGCCGGGAGTGAATCACTGAGCAAGAGGTGGATGTCTGGAAGCCAGATGTGGCCCAGCTGTTCAGGGCAGCGAGCCCAGCCACCCCAAGACCAGATGTGGTGGTACTTCTGTTTCTCTCCACTCTCTACGGTCCAGGCGCTCAGGAGGACTTCTGGGCAAGGTCCCCTTCCCTGGGCTGATGGAGGATTCTGTCTCTACTGTGAGGAATTATCTCCCCGCATCAGGCTGGTGGTCTCTGAGGGCGTTCCACACAGGTATTCACCTATGCCTGCACACCTTTGCTTAAGACTGAGTGTTTAAGGCAGAAAGCGCCCTGAGGGCAGGGTCCATGTTTGTTGCTCAGATTAGAGGGTCTGAAGGAGGACGGAGAGGGTGCTCCCTATAGATGCCCAGAGCTGCGAGTCCCCGGGAGCAGAGGCTGAGTCTCCCGTCACACTGTAACTCCTGAAGGCAGACGTCCTTACCACTTCCCCATCAGATCAGGAGTTCCCTGAAGGCAGACTTCCTCTCTCTCCCCATCAGACTTCAGCTTCCGCTATGACAGGCCTGTCTGTCCTCACCATCCCGGGGTCCCTGTGAGGTCAGGACTGCTGCGTCTCCTGCTCAGGCTGCTTCCTCCCGTTTCCCTGGGGGACTCGGGTCAGCCGCTGTTCCCTTCCTGTCCTGTCCGGCCACCACCTCATTCCTTGAGGCTTCTGGGTGTCTCCTGTGGTCATTTCACTCTCAGTGGCTGGGAAGGCAGCAGATTCCCAGCATCTCTGGCATGGCCGGTGACTCAGCCCTTCTTCCCCTGCCTGAGCAGCCTCAGGCCCCACATTACGTGGGGAAATCCCTCTGCTTCCCTCCTCTGACGTCTATGCCTGTACCCCAAGTCCTCCCAGTCAGGACAGCCTCCTCCGTGCCTCACACACACACTGTCATCCTAATCCACCAGCAGAGATCACGAGGAGGGAACTTGTCACACACACAGACACACGTGGCTTCATCTCATCTTCACTAGCCCGGGACGCAGTGCGTGTGTGTGTACTCAGTTGCTTCAGTCGTGTCCAACTCTTTGCCATCCTATGGACTGTAGCCCACCAGGTTCCTCTGGCCATGGAATTCTCCAGGCAAGAATACTGGAGAATGGGTTGCCATGCTCTCCTTCAGGGGATCTTCCGGATTCAGGGATGGAACCTGTCTCTCCTGCTTTGCAGGCAGGTTCCTTACTGCTGAGCCACCCGGGAATCCCTGCCTGGGATGCAGATAGGAAATGTCATCTCCACTTGACCATGGGCCCAGAGAAGCTGCTCAGGGTCACACATCTCTTGGGTGGGTGGTGGACTGGAAATGGAACAGGGCCCAAATATGCATGTTCCCCAGTTTGGTAGCGGGATGGCATGGTTTGCTCAGCCTCTGCTCTCAGGGAGCCCCAGTCTGGGGTGTCTGTGATGAGGAAGCACCTTTCCTTCAGATCCTCTGATCTGATGGGGGTGGCATGGCCTCTACCCTCAGGCCGCCGGCAGGTACTCATAGTCTTCCTGGGGAGAAGGAAGACGGAGCACCCCGTGGCCATGGTGGTTTAAATGATGATGCTGGGGCTGAGCCAGCCATGCCACTGGGGCTGCCTGGCTGGACATGCTGGTGGCTTGCAGCAGAATCCAAGTGCCAGGGAACGTGGGTTTTGCCCGAGGGAGGCTGGGATGGCACACTTCGGCCAGCCAGATGTTCTAGAGGACATTCTAACCACTTGGTGGAAAGATACTCTGAGCTCTGCTAGGTGAGGGCGAACACCTTCTCTGTGTGAGGCCGCTGTACTTCATCACTGTGCCCATTTTATGGGTGAGGAAACATTGGCCTAGAGGGGATCTTCACTTGGCTTAGAGCATGCAGTTCCTGGCCTTGAGCCTGTATCTGTCAGATCCCCAAACTTTCATTCCCCTGGGTAGGAAGCTGAGTATTGCCCAGTCTCGTCCCTGTTCCCATTGTATTCTGAGGGATGTGGTTCGGTTCTTGCCTCAGCCTGCGTGGTTTGAATCCTGATTCTGTACCTGCTAGCTGTGTGGCTGTGGATAAGTTGCTCAGTCTCTCTGTGCTTCTGTTGCCCCATTACTCAATGGGTATGCTGTAAAAGTACTTATTATATTGAGGTATAACTGGTTTTTGTGAGCTGACCCAGAGTAATCATAGGAAGAGGTCACCCTTTTCCCTCTCCTCCACCCCAATGCCCTCAGTCCAAGAGAAGAGTGGTTGAGAGCTGGGACCTGGCAAGATGGGGCTAAGGTCTCTCTGAGGGTGGGACATTCCCCAAGGGGAACTCCAGGCCTGCTCAGGGCCCTCCTTGGGAGTTTCCAGAGGCAGGAGGAAGCCGAAAGCCTTATTCCCTACCGATTCCATCCGTCCCGGGCTCCCAGTCCTCTCCCCACCGCAAAGTGTGGGCATGTGGGCTCCTGGCACGTACCCGGTGATAAGGGCCACCCAGCAGGCAGGACGTGGGCTACGTGAGGGACCAGTGGAGGCGGCTGCTTCGGCCGGCAGCTGCCTGCCCAGCTCAAGGGGCCAAGGCCGGGAGGCTGGGCTGTGGGGTCCATTGTCTGGCGAGCACAGACTCAGCAGCAGCCGGCAGCAGGCTCTTGGCAGAAGCTCTGGTCCTGCTCCCCCCACGCAGGCACGCCCTGGCCCGCACGTCCTCTCCTGGGCCTCCAGCCACCATGGTGCTGCCCATTGCACTGGCCACTGCTGCGGCTGTCCTCCAGGGGGCACTGCTTGGGCACCTGGGAAGTCCTTGCAGGGTGAGTCAGGGCCTGGGTCCACCAAGGTGGAACAGACCAGGCGGGGGGCAGGATAAGGTGATCCCCAGATGCAGCCATGGAGAGTCACTGAGATGTCCATGTCAGATTTCGCGTGGACCGGGGGCGGGGAGCTGGTGCTGGCCAGTAGTGTGACCTTGGGCCTCCTTTCTCAGGTCACAGTTACCTGCAGGATGGGGACAAGGAGAGGCCCGTCTCCAGGTCACATCCTGTGATTTGCAGTGTACCTTTGCTCTTCCTGGCTCAGCTCAGCCCCAGTTGAAACCAGTGCACAAGATGGGGCATGTCCTGAGCTGCGTCTGCCTTTCCCTGTCTCCGTCCAAGTGGGGTGAGGGCTGGGGTTTCCACCACCCAGTGCCCTTGAGGGTCATTGAGGGGAGGCCTGACAATTCACTTCCCCCTGAGAACCGGCAGCTCCAGGCCTCCCAGGGCCAGAGCTGTGGCCTCTGATCAACAGGTTAAAAATAACCCCCACGGGCTCTTCTGCCTCCATAGGAATGGTGTTTGTGTTGGCATCTGTGGCCCCTCTGGGCCTGCCAACTTCCACAGCATGTGACATTGTCAGGGGACTATAGGTGTGAGGAAGTCAGCCAGAGGGGCTCGTGCTGCCCCGACTCCAGGTGAGGGCATGGTGCAGGGCTCAAAGACAGCTGGCAGGGCCACCTAGGGCCACGGGGCTGCCATGGGGCTGCCACGGGGCTGGGGGACACATGATGGGCAGGGTGAAGCCCACTTCTGGCAGGAAAATGATGTGGGTTGCAGGCTGGACTGTTAGGTGCTGCGTAGAGCAGAGCTGTGCAGACGTGTCTTTCTTGGTCATCAGATCTCAGAGTCAGAAATCAGGAACCACAGGGTGGTGGAAATCAAGGAATTCTAAACTGGAAAAGAACTCCAAGGGACCCTTGCAGTCTGGTCTCTGCCCAGACAGGAGAATAGCAGCGGCCCACAGAGAATAATTATGGAGCTTGTCCTGGGTGCCTGGTTTCAGCTGCCACCCACTGAATTAATCTTCCCAGTGGCCCTCTGAATCCAGCTCTGGGTTATTTATTTATTTATTTTTAAATTGAAGAAGAAACAAAGGCACGGAGCAATTAAGTAACTTTATCCAAAGTGTTAGTAGCTCAATCATGTCCAACTCTTTTCAACCCCATGGGCTGTAGCCCACTAGGCTCCTCTGTCCGTGGAATTCTCCAGGCAAGAATACTGGAGTGTGTTGCATGCCATTTTCCAGTGGATCTTCCCGACCCAGGGATTGAACCTGCGTCTCCTGCATTGCAAGCAGATTCTTTACTGTCTGAGCCACCAGAGCTTTAAACTCACCTCTATGATTCCTAAACCCAGTGATTCCCAAATCATCACCTTGTGTGATTTTGCAGAGGTGGGAGCAGAGACCTGGGGACTCAGATGCTGGCTGGAGGTTCTGCATAAGTTGCAGGACCCTTTCATTCCTGACTGTCCGCAACTCCCTCCACATCAGGGCTTGTCTCATGGACAGTCAGAGTTCTCCCTTAGGCCACCTGGAATCCCGGTGACTATTTTGTAAGATCGTTTTTTCTTGTTTGCTGCTCCAAGGAGATACGATAGCCCCTAGTTCCCCTGGTAAATAGTCCCTTCTTACCCTGAACAGCAGTCTCACTCAGATTGTAAGCCCTGGGGTTTTCCTGGGGAGTTTAAGGAAAGGCATCCCTGTGAAATTGGCTCGTGGACCCACTAAGGCTGGCATCAAGGTGGACCCCTGGCTTACCCCTCTCCAGGCAGGACAGGCCAATGCCTTTCCCCTCCCTCAGGCCTGTGTTCACCCTCCGTGTGGCCTCTGTGCCCTGCGTGGTGTCTCACCAGCTTCTTGTGACCACACGTGGACCTGCTGAGGGTCTGATCTCACTGCGGTGGGACCGCGGACTATGCCCTGGCTGTCCCCCGCATCTGAGTCTCCCTGCTACCTCCAGCCCCACCTGTGTCCACGGGGCCCTGATGCGGTGGGAGGGCGGCTCTCCCAGGGCATTAACGTTCCTTGATTTTTAGGTCCCTGAGGGCTGGAGCTGTTGCTGTGGGATGAGGAGACCAGCCAGGTCTCTCTCTAGACTCACACCACAGGTCACCCAGTGGCAGCTCTGTCCCTCACATCCCAGGGTAGGATTTCATGAGCAGCTGAAATGAGCTCCTAGGATTTCCTGTGAGCTGAACTGCGCCAGGTGCTGGGGAGGCACGTCGCAGAGTCGGCTCCTTGAATCCCTGCAACACCCAGATGTGTGGGCTCCAGTGTGATCCCCGCTTTCCAGGTGGGGAATCCTAGGACATCGACGGGCTCTGGACTGTGTTGGCGCAGTGCCACACTGACACAGCCATCTTAAAAAAAAATTAAAAAGTTACTGCTCGTTGCCCTTGAGTAGTGAGGAAGTAAGAGATAGTCCCGAAGCACAGATGGAAAAATAGAGTTAGACATGAACAGTGGGTCAGGCTGGCCATCCTGCCTCCCTCCACCCTAGCCTGGCTGGCTGAAACCCAAAGCATCTTATCTTCCCAGAGTATTTCCCTCTTTCTGGATATCTCTCTTCAGTGTACCCACTTACCTGGTCTTTCCTTCCTTCTGTTTTTATCCATCCATCCATCCATCCATCCATCCATCCATCCATCCATCCATCCATCCTCACCTCCTCTTGGAGATAAACCCTCCCACCAAGGCTCCTCCTGGCCTTACCGCTCACACAGAAGGAAGTGCTCCTTGAGGGGATATCACACCCTCGGGTGACTCCTCTCTCCTCAGGCACCCCATCTGTCCCCCCTCCCTCCGGCACACATGAGTCTAAGGTGATTCCACCGTGGAGGGGCCTATCAAAGTTAAGTTTGAGGAGAGAGATGTGCATTTTTTTTTTTTTTGCGCTCCTGTACTTGAAGGTGGTCTTGCCAACTATGTGCTGTCATGCATCCAGGCTGCTTCTGGCTTATTGATCTGCTGGGTGTCATTTCCTTTTCCAAGGTCACTCCAGTCACTGGAGCTCCAGCCAGAGGGAAGGAGGAAGAAAAGAGTGAAGAAGGGCCTGCCCCTTCCCTTTAAGGGAAACTTCCTGGAAATCACACACACGGCTTCTATCCCGCTGGCCACAGGTCAGTCCTCCAGGCCCCCTGTGGCCCAAGGGAAGCTGGACCATACAGTCGTTCCCACGGGGGTCTTGCTGACAGCTGGGAAGGAGGGATGAATGGAGATTGGGAGACAGTCTGCCACCAGGCCCTTGGTACCTTTAGTCTGCAGCTGGCAGAGGGTGGGTTGAGGCCTTCCTAACTCCCTTTCTCAAACATCTCTGCTTTGCTCCCTTCCCTGAAGCCTCGGTTCTTTCTAAGGCCTGGCATTTCCTGCCCGGAGTAGGTAAGGGCAGCAAGACTGGCTGCCATGGACCTATGTCCATCCATTGCCAGGCCGGGGCACTCACTCTCAATGCCATCCGGGAGGCAACTCGTCTTAGTCCCATTTTACAGTTGGAGAAATTGAAGCCCAGAGAGACTGGGTAACTTTCCTAAGAGCACCCATCTGGGTTCTGATCTCAGTTCCTCTGCATTCCTTTCCCACAGAACCTTCCCCAGAGGAGTGCCTGCTCTGGGCCCTCTCATGGTCTGCCAGGAGGAACTGGAATGGTCTGGGCTCCAAGAGGGCTTGTCTGGGAGGAGAGGGCAGGCAGGCTGTGACATCAGTCCGCAGGTGTCTCCTCAGCATTTACTCAGTGCCATGGTCAGAGGGCGTGTCTGAACAGGGTCTGCTGATGGGCTTGGGGATTTCTGCTGGCGCCAGGAGCTGGCCACTGCAGCCACATCCTCAGACGCCACTTTCTCCAGCGTGTGTGTCCTAGATGGAGGGTGAGGAAGGGCAAGCACAGGGCACCCTCTGGCACTTCCCCTCTCCTGCCCACCTTGGCCGAGCCCTGGCCCCAACAGACTGCTGTGGGGAGCAGGGAGAGGGAGGGTGTGTAACCAATTCTGAGGAGAAGGGGCAAGACTCTGGACTTCTCAGGCAGACCAGGGTCATCCAGGTCATCCCCCTGCCTCTGGGAAGGATTGTCTTCATTTGCTGTTGACCCAGGAGGGTGAGGTCACTGCTCTGCCCTCGGGGTCGGGGGAGGCACTCTGAGCGTAAGCACTGCAGTCACAGCCACGACATGAAGTTAGTAACGTTACTGTAATCTCTGCTCCCCAATCTCTGGCTGAGAGGAAGGCTTCTGAGCCGTGAGTCACAGCTGGCAGCCGACTGTAGGGCAGGCCACGTGCGGCTTCAGGGGGGTGTGCTGGGGATGGCCCTGAGACCCAGACATGACCTCCGGCCTCTGGGACTTCCCACCGGAAATAGGTGATGAACAGGAAGAGCAGATGTGAGCCAGAACCCTGCCCCCCGCTCCCCTCCGACTTCCCCCTCACCTCCACTAGGAAGTCTTCCTTGGTTAACGGCCCTGGGATCGCTCTGGGGTGGACAATGGGCTCCTAGCTCTGGCAAGGTTGGCTCCATCCCGCCAAGTCTGGGCACCTCTTACAGGTTCTGTGCTAGGAGCAAGGGTGTGACCAGGAAGGTGGAGCTTTCATTCAAATCATTCATTCATTCATTCTTTTGACAAATGTGCCAGGCGCTCTGTAGGTGAACCCTACAGACTCAGTCCTGCTCTCCCAGAGCCTGGAGGAGAGACTGAAAGCACACAGTCACACAAATAAAAAAGCATTACAAACTGGACCCAGGAAGGGCAGGGTCTGGGGGTGAGGGGGTGGGGATTAGGGAGCTTCTGGGGGCCTGGGCCATTCCCGGCGGATGCAGATCCCCCCTGGGAGCCCGCCCCCACCGAAGAGGGTTCTGCAAGGAGATGGCTGGCTGACACGGTGGCACAGTGCCCACCAATGGGGGCTGTGCCAAGCGTGATGTGATGTGTGCTGATCTGTCTCCACTCCTTACTGAGGACCAGTGTCTGCTGCCCCCGCAGCACAGGGAGCCTGGGGCGGCGCTCCCATCAGGTCTGGGGGTGTTTGGGGGAGATGTCGGAGTCGGGAGACAGAGGGGCTGGTCTCAGGGAATCTGGTCCTTCACCCCAGCTGATGGGGTCCCTGGCGCTGCCCAGGGTGTCAGTCCCTCTGTGTTCCACTTGCCCCCTGCAATGGACAGAGGGGCTGGCCCTGTGGACCCTGCTGCTCCTCTTGCCCCATGCTTTGGATCCTCCCTCTAAGACATTGTTGGAGATGTTTTCTTGCCCTCTGTTGCCTGACTCTGCCTGTTTGGGCCCTGGTTTCAGGAGACAATGAGTGAAGGATCCAATGTATAAAAGGGGACTCAGAGACAGAGAGGCTCTTTCCATGCCTCCGGAAATAACCAGTGCACACTGACAGGGCTCTGTCTTGATTTCCCTCCTGCAAGGGTCCCTGGTGTCTGAGATGGGGGCTGCAGTGGGTGGTAGGAGGTCCAAAGTCAAGGGCAGCTATTGTATTTAAAAAAACAGACTGGACTCCGTGGTGGTGCAGTGGATAAGAATCCACCTGCCAGTGCAGGAGATGCAAGAGACGTGGGTTCACTCCCTGGGTCGGGAAGATCCCTGAAGTGGGAAATGGCAACCCACTCCGGTATTCTTGCCTGGAGAATCCCATGGATAGAAGAGCCTGGCGGGCTACAGTCCATGGGGTTGTAAAGAGTTGGACACGACTGAGTGACTAAGCAGGCACACACCTACTGAGCCTGCATGCCTAGAGACCATGCTCCACAACAAGAGAAGCCTCTGCAGCAAGAAGGCTGAGGACTCCAACGAGAGAGCAGCCCTCGCTCGGTGCAACTGGAGAAAGTCCATGCACAGTGGTGAAGACCCAGCACAGCCAAACATAGATAATAAATTAAAAAGTATCCTCTAAATAAATGAATAAATATAGACTCTTGAGTCCCACTCAAAGAGTTATTAAAAACAATAACCTAGGTCAAGTGGAGAAGGTGATGGCACCCCACTCCAGTACTCTTGCCTGGAAAACCCCATGGACAGGAGCCTGGTAGGCTGCACCCCATGGGGTTGCAAAGAGTCAGATATGACTGAGTGACTTCCCTTTCACTTTTCACTTTCATGCATTGGAGAGGGAAATGGCAACCCACTCCAGTGTTCTTGCCTGGAGAATCCCAGGGACGGGGGAGCCTGGTGGGCTGCCATCTATGGGGTCGCACAGAGTCGGACACGACTGAAGCGACTTAGCAGCAGCCGCAGCAGCAGGTCAAGCACACAGCACTGCATGTCAGCTCTGTTCTGAGTCTGTTAACTAGTGGAGTTCTGAAAAAATATTATCCCATCTTACAGATGGGGAAGTTGAGGCACAGAGGAATTTTTAAGGAAGCTGCCCAAAGTCACATTGGCAGGGCTGACCAGGCAGCCTAGCTTTTAAGCACTGCCTCTCTGGCACAGGGCTTTCTAGGGAAAGGGATGGACTTGTTTTTTCATTCATGTTCCTCTTGGGGAGTTCTGGAGCTGGACTGTCTGCCTGGGGTTCTGGTGCTCTGTTTGGGTGAGGCAGGCCTCAGCTGCACCTCTGGGAGTCTCTTAGACTCCAGCAGGCCCTGCCCACTCTCCTCTGGGTGTCTCTGCTCCTCTGCCTGCATCCTGCTTTTCCTTCCCCTGCTCCCAGGTCGTGTTCACTTTCTCTAGCTGTGAGCATGGGAACCCCACCAGGAGGTGTCCTGGGCTCTGCCTACCCTTGTCTGCCTCGGATCAGAGCCCAGTGATCAGGGAAAGGCAAGAGTCTCCCGTCAGGCTCCAGACTGTGGCCTGTGTCCATGGCTCCCTCAGTCCCCAGGGGCTGTGGGTATGACATCACTGGCTCCCTGTGAGCTGCCATTTATGACCCAGTAAATCACTCTGTTACCCCCACCCGGACCTTGAAGAGGGCTGGAGCCCACGATGACACCCCAATTAACCACACCATCTGTTCTCTTCAGTGGTGAGCAAGAGCCCAGAGTGGGGATGCTGTGGGGTGGGCTCTGGGCTGGTTTTCTTCCCTGGAAAATGACTTACTACCCACCTGGACCTCTGCTGTGCCCAGGGTGTCTCCCCTCCCTCACAGGGGAACCTGGGAGTCCTCTGAAGGGCACAATTTTCTGTCCCATAGTAGCTGGCTTCTGCAGCAGACTGGATGTGGGTTCAGCAGTGACTCAGAGGGGATGCGGGGCACCCCGTTGTGTAGGAACTTCCTGGAGATTGGGGAGGCCATAGGTCAACGTCAGGAAAAGTTTCTGAGTACAGAAATGGGCAGGAGGAGGATGGGAAGAGGGAAGCCAGTGGTTGGTGAGGTCATTCTGGGCAATCCTCATATTCTTTCATTGATCCATGGGTTTATGGAACACTTCCTGAGGGCCTGGCACTGACTGGACACAGAGACGAGAGAGGGAGGGCTTTTGGGGAGCTTAGAGGTTAAGGATCTTCCTGGAGGGTGTGGACTTTACTGTAGTTCAAGGAGTAAGCCCATTTCAGCTCCAGCTCTTTCCTGAGGTCAGAATTCTGATAAGCATGAGGGTTCATGTGAATGTTGGAGGGCAGAGTTGGGGATGTAAGTTGGAGAGGGATCAAGTTGAGATAGGAATCCGAAGCATTAGGAATAAGTGGTAAAATGCGTCTGTGATCAAAGTCTGGGTTGGGGTAATCGGTGGGTAGTGTCAGGAACCTGTGAAGTGGTCTTGGGGCCAGAGAGCCTCCTGGGGAGTTCGTGACTGGACGGATCCCACTCTGGCTTAAACGGAAGGCACCGTCATTCACTTCTCTCCCAAATATGTGGCAATTATACAGCACGCACATTGCCAGTGTCTATTTCTGTACTACAGCAGGCATCACTAGTTGATCACAATGCTCTTTCCTTCTAAGTCCAGAAGCAGCCTCATGCACTGGGTCCAGGTAATCACTACTAAATGAGCAGAGTTGATGGATGAAGTGAAAATTGATTTACCATCCTGGACTGGGATGCAGACATGCACAAGGGTCTAAGTAAACTCCAAGAAGAAAAACTCATAGAAGGGAAGAGACAGTTGGGAGACAATCTTGGCCAAGTGACAATGCTTCACTGTTGAAAGGCAAGTAAGGGCAGTTCTAAGCTGAGTGGGTGATCGTCACTGGATATGCTCTGGTCCAGCTCTCTGGTGGACGCATATCTGGGTCTGAGAGACAAAGCAGGAGTGAGAGCTGGCAGCAGAATACAAAGCGTTATCCATCAGGATTCCATTGCAGAGAACAGAATCCACTCTGGTGAACTCAAAATGGAAGGGGTTAACAAAACAGCTATAGAACTATTGGGAGGGCAAAGCCATAGATTCCGAGTTGAGCCTTCAGGAGCAATTCTCAAAGCCACATGGCAGAGCTGGGCCACCAAGGGAGCTGTTGCCTCTTTGGTAATCATGAGAGCACCAAATCCAGAACCACAGACAGTACCATGGTCCGGAAACAGCTGCTGTTGCCGGCTTCACACTGCACCTGCTGTGATCCACACAGGAGATGGATGCCCTGGAGCTACTAGAGCTCTTGACCCCCTCTGCCAGCACAGAAGCAAAACAGCACCACCAACAACACAAATTGCACCCCGCCCCTGAATCCCAGAATGCATCAGGAGCTGCAGAAACACAGACTTGCAAATTTCACGCAAGTGAGACTGATTGTCTGAGTCACGATTATATCCTGAATCCTAACAACAGGAAGCACTGAGAAATGTAGTTTTTCCCCCCACTGTTGTTGTTGCTGTTGTTTTCAACTCTTTCTGTCTCAGAAGGTGGAGTGGACATTGAGAGCCTGTTCACCATTTCCACTGCACATGGAATCCTAAACTTCTGTGAGGTGCTAGGCACAAGCAGGGCTGTTTGGAGATTCTCTTCTAGGGGAACGGGAGGGGGAGATACCTTCTCTCCTCTTTACCACAGACCACTGTTTAGCTTGGGCACCTAAAGCGCTTAGGCACATCAATGTACCATTTACGGGTGATACAGGGCAGGGTCAGTTTTGGCGCCAGGTCATTGCACCTGGTGAGAACTCTCATAGATCAGCCTGGGGATGGTTGGTGGGACTTTGGAAGCAGCAGGGACCAGCAGATACTGGTTGTTAGGGTTTAGGTGATTTATTTAACTCCTGGCTGGATCCATCTTTGGAAACACTTCTGTGAGCACCTACTATGTGCCAGACACTCTGCTGGGTGCTGGGAATATGGACAGGCACGGAATCCTTCATGGTAACTTGTCTAGACAAAGAAGAGACATGGACAGCAGATAAAAGGATGCGTGTGGTGCCTCAAGGGTGTACAAAGAACAGACCCAGGAGCATGAGGTGTCTTCCTAGGAGAGGTGACATTTGAGATGAGCCCCCAAAGGCTCAAAGATGCTGAGAGGCGGTCTGGGCAAGAGACAAAGGTATGAGTGAGAAGGGCAGAAAGGAACATGGGTGGGGCAGGAGATGGGAACTGGGTTTCTTCAAGATCCAAGACTCAGCCTCATCTAGACCAGGCTTCCATTCCTGCGCTGGACACCTGCGCCTGGCCAGTCCCGCAGGGTGTTCCCCGCTGTCCTCTGGCCGTGGCGAAGGGTGACTGCCTCTGCTCACACAGGCTCCCGGGAATGACTCATGGATGAGGCGGGGCTGGGGGGTCATGGGCGTGCTGCCCAGGCTGTAGGCACTGTGGTGGCCTCTCCTCCTGGGGAGCTAGCAGCAGCAGAACTGGCCTATGTGGGCAGGGCGGTCCCCATCACCCTGCTCTGGGTCTCCGGGCAACAGAGGGAGTCACACACCCCCCCAGCCCCCTCCTGCAGCCCTCCTGCACTATCCTTTCTCCTCGAGGCAGGGGGCTCCTCCCTCCCACCATGCCGCTCCATCTTGATGCCAGTCCTCCCGGCGGCCTGGGTAGCTAAGGGTACCCATGGTGGGGTCATTACAGGACACAGCAGCCTGAGGGGCAGGATGGAGGAGGCCCAGCAGTCAGCTGGAACCCATCAGAGGCCAAGGCAAGCCCTGGCAGCCGGCAGGAGGGGGAGGGCAGCCCATGAGAAAGGTGGCCCTGGGAACTTTCTTAACCCTTCCCCACCCCATCACCAGGGCGTGTCCTGAGATTGTCCCACCATGACAGGTGGCTCCAGGTCTCTGGTTCTTCAACCCAGGTTGGTGGGAGTAGGGAAGAGACCCTGCCCTTGCCTCAGGAGCCCTTAGAGAAAGAACAAGAAAGAGAAAGAGAAAGAAACAACAGAGTCTCTGTTTGCAGGGAGACCTTAGTCACACGGGGAAGATGCAGCTCAGCCCCAGCTCACAGCCCCGCCTCAGGGAGCCCCAGTCTGAGGGGACACAGCCCTACCCTCCTTTAGTTCAGGGTCAGAGATGGGAGAGGGAAGTTCTGTCTTGGTATTAAACCGAGAAACCAATGTAATGGCACCCTGTCAGTACCACAGTGAGGGGATTCGTCACGACCTCCACCCTGTGACTTTCTGTGTGACTTTGTGAAGAGCTAGCAACTGGAGCGCCCGTCTGCGTGCTATACCAACCCAGCAGTGATGAGCCTGCAGGCCCAGAGGGCTGTCGCAGTGGGCAGTTTTGTCTCGGTCACACCCTCAAGGTCAGCTGTCCCCCACGGGCCTCCTGCTCTTCTGAGACAGACCCCCTTCTCATCTTGAAGACCACTCAGCCCACGGGTTCAAGAGCTTGTTCAACTCCTTCTTTGGTATCCACGGAACTTATGTAACTCACAGCTTCCAATTAACAATTAGAGCTGGTGAGCAAGAGCACAGAAGGAGACAAGGCTACGTGCAGCTGGCCCCTCTTCAGCTGTGGGGTTTAGATTTCCCTGATTTATTTTCCACAATTAGCAGCTGGCCTTATCCCAGTGACTCTCTCAGGGTTTTTGTTGGGGCAGCCGCTGGCCGGGCACAGGGACCGGCAGAGTGGACTGCGGGCACTGCTGCCCCTGTTGGGATCACCGGAAAGGTCAGGCCTCTTGGTGATTGGACTGCCGGGCATTAATCATCGTGCTCTTCACGGGGAGGGAGGGGGCCAGGCCACACACAGGCTGAGGAGGAAAGGCCCAGGAAGGCTGATGCCTTTGCCAGCTTTTGCCACGCTCCTCACTTTCCGGCCTCATTCTGACTCCTGAGCCTCGATGTCCTCATCTGTTAAATGGGTGTGAACAGTGGGGCTCAGTGGTCCCTAGAGTCCGTTACACTTGGACTTCGCTGTTTTTGCCTGCTTCCCTCCTTACCCTGCTCTGCGACCTCCCCACACCCTGTCAGTACCGCAGTGGGGGGATTCATCATGACCTCCACCAGAGGCCAGAGTGATCAGCAAACATGCCACCGGTCAGTCTCATGATACTGGGTGAAGGGCTACAGCCCATCTCTTTTAATCCTGGTCCAGCTCTGTGACCCCCAAGGACAGAGTCAACCTATAGACCAATGGGACTTTTGGGCCACAATCCCTGAAACTCCTCTGAGTCAGCCTGTGGACCTCACACTAGAGGGGCCCCCAGCACGGGGAGGTGAGCATGTCCAGGAGGCTTGAGCTTGGCAGCCATCACACTTTTACTAAGTACCTGCTCTGAGCCAGGTCCTGGGTCGGAGAGGCGGGTGACAGAGACGAGCGGGCAGATGTGGCTCTGCCCTCATGGTGCTGAGAGGCCTGGGCCCTGACGTCGATCTGCCAGGTTTAAACCCTGGTCTGATGCTCACTTGGGCGAGGCACTTAGCACCTTACGCCTTGATTTCTCCCTCTGTAAAATGGGGGTGCTGACAGTACCACACCCATGAGCTGCGGTGAGGAGTAAATGAGTGAATTTAGTGTTTACCACTCAGGGTGCAGTCATTACAGTTGTCATGTCATGAGCACCAGCTCTGCGCCAGGAACTGTCTGTGGCATTTGGTGTAAACCAGAGCCCTTCTAGGGAGGGAGAAAGATCACTTCCGGCTTCGCTGAGGAGAAGAGTCTTCATGAGAGAGTTGGTGTCACAGTTTGGTCTAGAAGGATGGAGCTAGGGACTTCCTTGGTGTCTGATGGCTAAGACTCCAAGCTCCCAATGCAGGGGCCCTGGGTTTGATCCCTGGTCAGAGAACTAGATCCCACATGCTGCAACTAAAGATCCCTTGTGCCACAACGAAGACCCAGTGCAGCCAAAAAAAAAAAAAAAAAGGTGGCACTACATATGATAGGGAGCAACAGGGAAGGGCATTCCAGGAGGGAGGAATGACATCACAAAGTATGGAGATGGGAAAGCAAAAAACTGCGCCGGTGGAACTCTGAAAGGACCAGAGGGACTCACTTATAATAGAAAGTTGGCTTAAGCCAGATGAATGACCAGACCATAGAATGTGGCTTTTCTCCTCTAGGCAATGAGGAGTCACAGAGGGTTGTTGAGGGAGGGCATCCTGCAGGGAGATGAAATTGCTGTACTTAAACCATACAGTAGGGTCAGCTTCTCCAGGTGATGATAACAATGAGACTGTTAAGAATGTTAATGAGAACCCTTCAGTGGATTGTGAAGTCCACTGAGCATCTTCGTGTGTCCGCCTTGTCTGATCATCATGGCTGCCCTGAGAGGGGGTTTGAGCAGAGATGATCACCTCAACTTTAAAGACAAAGGAGGGACTGATGGTCCAGGGGTTACAACTTCACCTTTCAGTGTAGGGGATGAGGAGTCCATCCCTGGTAGGGAAGCTAGGATCCCATTTACCTTGCAGTCAAAAAACCCAAAACATAAAACAAAAGCAATAGGGGACTTGCCTGGTGGTCCGGCGGTTAAGACTCTGTGCTCTCAATGCAGGGTACCCGGGTTCGATCCTTGGGTCAGGGAACTAGGTCCCACATGCTGCAACTGAGGCCTGGCACAGTCAAATAAATAAAAACAATAAATATTATTGAAAGAACAGAAGCAATATAGTAACAAATTCAATAAAAGCTTTAAAAATGGCCCGCATTAAAATAAATAAACAAATGAACGTAGAAAGAGGAAGCTCAGCCAAAGTTATCCAGGGGGTGATGGCAGAACCATGGGGAGTCTAAGTCCCCATCCCGTGGGTGCCTGTGCATGGGAACCAAACCGCCTTCTTGAGCCCCATCCTCTAGTCCTCTCTTGTCGGGTGGCCTCTGCCTTGTCTTCAGGGCTTGGCAGGTCTGTAAGTGTGTGTGTGTAACAGGTGAAGGTGTTGGTGCAAGGATCCCTCATGCCACTCCCTGGCCGGACCAGCGCTGGGCCTGCAGCCCTTCCAGCCCGCTTCCACCCACCTAGCCTGTGGGAGGTGAGCATCTCACCTCCTCCTGAGAACACTGGTGACTTGAATGGGGGCATGGGAGGGCAGGCAGAGTGCTGGGGGCATGGGGTGAGTGCATACCAGGCTCTGCCCTTACAATATGCCCTTGGTCTTCCTGGAAGCCCCTCGAGCTGAGCAACAGCCAAGGAGCAGGGGGAAAAGCCTCCATTTGCATTTCCTCTCCTGTCTCTCTCCTCTCTGGCTCCTCTGGGTTTCTGCCCCAGGCCTGGGAGTCTGGTTTCTGATGCCCCAATCTTAGCTCTTTCCTCTTTTGGAATCCCACCTGCTTGGCTGATACCCCCAAGTGGCTGATACCCTCCGAGTGTGGGAGCTTCCTTCTCTGATGTTTGTTTTCTAGGTCCTGGAGTAGGGTTTGGGAGTGATGAAGGAAAAGGTCAAGCCCCTGACCCCCTGAGCCCTGCTCCCTGTCCCCAGCTCTGGCCAGGCTCACCCACCTTTGTAGGGGACACAGCCCAGGGCCTGCCTCTCAGCGTAGCCCACGTGCCACCTGTTGGTACTGTCTGCCAGGGCCTGCCTCTCCAGGAGAACCCAGCAGCCCTGGGGGTGATAGTGAACCTCCTGAAAAGGGCATGTTGGAAATGCGAGAGCACTCCAAGCAGAGGGCTTTACAGAGTTCGGAGTTCAGAGCAGGTGAGGTCTTGGAGCAGGAGAGGAGGCAGTCAGGGGACTTCCTGGAGTGGGGCTCCTGCTGGGAGCTGAGCCTCGAAGGGTGTGGGGCTTGGGGTAGAGGAGGGGGCTAGGCAGGAGATCCCTCCCAGAGGGTGGGGGGCTGGGTTTGAGGGGGGAGAACAGAAGAGGCGTGCATCATCACTGCCCTGAAGGCTGGTAGGTTAAAGGCCCTAAAGACTTTTCATTCATTCATTCACTGATTCTTTCAGTCATTTGCATGTATGCAGTACCTCCTCTGTGCCGAGGGCTATGCTCTGAGTTGAGGACTTGGTGGTGAGTAGCACAGACTATGCCCCTCTCCTCTTGGAGCTCCTGGTTTAGCCGGGCAGCCTGGGGAGCAAACAGCACAGCCCAGCACTGATCCGTTGCAGGGGAGGAGGGCTGCAGGGCTACAAGAGCAGAGAGGAGGGCTTCAGCTCCAGACCTGGGGAGGGTGGAGAGACGGGTAGAGTGATGAGTGAGCTGGAGGAAAGGGTCGCACCCTGGCTCCGGAGCCAGGGCCGGGGCTGGGGGCGGGTGGTCCTTTCAGCAGGTGAAGATCCTGGCCTGAGGGGGCAGTGGAGGGAGGGCCGCTAGTGGCAGGGGCCAGACCCCACATGTTGAGCTACGTGAAGGAGTCATCTGGAGGGCACTGGGAAACCTCTGAAAGGCTTTCAGCAAGGGCTGGGTGGAATCTAATTTGTGTTTTGGAAAAATGGCTTTGGCTCAGGTGGAGATCTGGTTGGAGGGTGCCTGAGGGCTGTCCTGTACCAGATTCAGCTCTAAGACAGGGAAGGGAGCCTCCTGCACACCAGCCCTGTGCAGGCAGGATGGTGGTCTTCTTGCTGTGACTCCACGGGGCCCAGTGGGGACTGTTGCTCAAGTTTCATTAAGGGAGGCCACGGAGGTCCTGGGTGGTGGCGGGATTTCTGGCTCATTGGGTCTCTTCCCGGGGCTCAGGTGCATCTACCGTGATGGTGGCCCTGCTCTCCAGAACCATCAGGGAGAGACAAAGTGAAGGCTTTATCACTTGGGTGAACGCTTCTTGGAAGGGGTGGGGAAGCCTCCTAGAGGGGCAGGGAAGAGCCCCTTCAGGTTAACTCATTAATACCTGCATCTCCTCCCCTCCCTCCAGGTGAATCCTTTGGTCTCTAGGACTTAAATGCATGTGGTTCCCTTTGCTTGGGGAGGGCAGCGTTGGGTAGGATTCTAAGCCCAGCCTGTGAAGTCAGATGGGACCCGAGATGCGGGTGGAGACGAATATCATGGACAAGGGGGCAGGTAGGGTTGGCTGGACTTCCAAGTCTGCTGCCCTGGGATGGATGGGAACCTTGTAGAGTCTGGGCCTTTGGGGTCATACCTGAGCTCATCTGCAGGCCGCCTGTGTGGGCTAGGGGATGGGAGACCAGTGGTTCAGGAAGCCTCCGTCTCCCCCACTTCCCCACACAGCCCTTCCTCTCAAGAGAAAAGGGAATGGGAGGGGAGAGGAGGGCTATTTGGCCAGGCCCCCAGTTCAGCTGAGCCTGGGAACCCTGCCCGGGGTGCCCAAGACAATGCTGGGAATGGAGGCCGGCCTGGCCAGAGGCTAGCCTGGGAGGGGGAGGAGCTGTGCCCGCTTCGCTCTCAGTTCTGGCCTGGGAGCTGCACAGTGGCCCCCAGCACCAGCCCAGTCCTGGGCTCCTCACTCAGCCCCGGGCACCTGCTCACCCACCCCTTGGCAGCTCCCAGCCAAACCATCCTCCCAGAGGGCTCTTTCCTACCCAGCTGGGTCCCAACCACCCAAAGCATGAGTGTGTATGTGTGTGTATGCCTGGATGAGTGTGCCACAGTGCCTGAGTGTATATACATGTGGGTGTGTGTATGTAAGTGTGTGAGTGTATGTGTGTCTGAGTGTGGGAGTGTGTACATAAGTATCTGACTATCTCTGTGGGTGAGTATATATAAGTATGTGTGTGTGAGTGTGTGAGTGTGTATGTGTGGTGGGCAAGTGGTGAGGAGCCAGATGCTGAGCCCACTCCCTCGCCCCGCCCTTCCCCTCGCCCTTGTGGTCCGGCCCGACCTCTCATCCTGGGACGCATGCCTGGCATTTCCTAGGACAGCCCTCATTCAAATGATTTACCCCCCTGGCCCACTACTGCCCTTTATTTTTCCAACCCCCAGAGCCTCATATTCAGTGTAGAAAATGCAGCCCCCATTTCTGGAAGCCTCGTTCTTCTCTAGGGCTGGGGAAGGACCCCACTGTTCTCTCTACCAGGCCAGAAAGGGACCACTGCAGGTTCTAAGGAACGTGGACCCCTCTTCTGGAGCTCTGGACCCTGGGGGCATTGCGGGGTCAGGCTTTCCTGTTCCCAGGCCCAGGCCTGGCCTGGATTTCCCTGGAGGAGACAGCAGGAGGGAGCTCTGGCCCATGGAAGAACTGGGATTTGGTTGTTAAACCAAGTTGCAAGTTCAGTCCACTTTCCCGGCCAATTTTTCTTCCCGCCTCCCTTTCTCCTCAAGATAATAGAAAGGCCCGGGAGGGGTTCCTTTCTTCCTGGGCCAGCTGGGGGAGGCGGGGGGCCCTTCCATTGGTCCAGGCCCTTGTCATTGCAGGCACACCCCCTGGACCTGGGCCAGCTCCACCCCCACCACACCCCCCCCACAAGGGGGAGCAGTTACATCAGCTGCTCTGCTCTCGCTCTCGCCTTCTGTGGGCGAGGCCTCCGACACAGTCCCTGAAAAGACCTGCTCATCCTGGAGAAGGAGCATCACCCTCGACTCTGCCTCCTACCTTCCACTTTCCCTGCCCCTGCCAGGCCTCGAACCTGGCAGCGGCAGGGATCAGCTGGCCGGGAATGATGCCTGGATATGAATCCCTGTTCAGTCACTTTCCAGCTGTGTGATGCTGGGCAAGTCACTTACCCTCTCTGAGCCTCAGTTTCTCCATCTGTAACTGGGGTGATCATAGTGCTGTATTGATAGGTTTGTTCTAGGGATTCAATGAGTTAGTATTTGTAAGGGATGTGTGCTTTCTCTTTTACTATATAAGTGCTGGTTAACTAAATACATTGCTTTCCTAAATGATGGCCAGCTAAGGATCAGGTGGATGGGTGGGTCACTGACCTGCTTACCTCTAGCTTTGTGTCTCAGCACTTACTCCTGTCCTGGCAATTCACTCCTACCCCCGATGTACCCGAGAAGACTCTGGCCTCCACTCCTTTCCTCTGTGTCATTTCTCCCTGACGATGGTACCTCGGGCTTCCCAGGTGACGCTGTGTGTGTGTTAGTTGCTCAGTTGTGTCCAACTCTTTGCAACTCCATGAACTGTAGTCCGCCAGATTCCTCTGTCTATGGTGTTTCCCAGGCAAGAATACTGGAGTGTGGGTTACCATTTCCTTCCCCAGGGGATCTTCCTCACTCAGAGATCGAACCTGGGTCTGTCGCAATGAAGGTAGATTCTTTATGGTCTGAGCCATCAGGGAAGCCCAAAGAACCTGCCTGCCAATGCAGGAGACATAAGAGACGTAGGTTCAACCCCTGGGTCAGGAAGATCCCCTGGGGAAGGAAATGGCATGGCGATCCACTCCAGTATTCTTGCCTGGAGAATCCCATGGGCAGAAGAGCCTGGCGGGTTACAGTCCATGAGGTCACAAAGAGTCGGACACGACTGAAGTGACTTAGCATGCACACACGTACACTTCAGCTCCTGGGGCAGGGATGTCACAGCAGAACATGGAGTTCAAAAGGGGCTCGGGAGAGACTCTCTGTCACCCTGAATGTCTCTGGCTGCTCTTCTAGAGGTGCAACAGGTCGCTCCCAGCACCTTCGAGGTCTTGGCTCTTCTGGAGGGAGGAAGTGGCAGCTTTGCTTGCTGGGCTGGAGACATAGGTTTTGGTTTGAGGATGAAAAGGATTCACTCATGAAAACTCACCCACCTTCCTGAGACTATGAACTTGATCCACTTCCAGACCCTTGTGCTGGGCTGGGGGCCGTGGTGCGGGCACCGCTGTCCCCTTGGCAGGGCTGGCAGAGGGATGCTCTGTCCTCCCAGGGCCCTCCTCCAGCCTCTCCCACCTCCCAGGATTCAGATCCCACCAGGGGGACAAACCTCTGTCATGGGTCCCCGGCACTCCTCTTTGAGGGCCACATGGACTCTTGGGCTGCTGTGAGCTGCAGGCTGGAGCCCCACACTGCCCGCCGCCTCTGCCTGGCCCTGTCGTGGCCTCTTGCCCCCAGCCCCTTCTGATTTGCTCACTTGGGGGCTGGAGCCGAAGCAGAAGCTAAGGAGGCTTTGTCCCTGGGCTGGGGGCCTGCCTGAAGCTTGACTTCTTTTTTTTAGAAAATAGTTATTTATCTGGCTGTAATGGGTCTTAGTTGTGGAACATGGGACCTAGTTCACCAGCAGGAATCGAACCCAGGCCCCCTGCATTGGGAGCATGGAGTTTTAAATACTAGACCACCAGGAAGTTCCCACACCTGACCTCCTTGTGCTCAGAGTTGTCCAGCTCAAGTCAGAGCTCTAACGTGGCCGCAGGGACCCTCTCTCTGCTCTTTTGCGCCTGGCCCTGGGGTGGCGGGGCTGAAGGAGATCCAGGTGGTCTTGGTCACCAGGGAGCTCCAAGATGAGTGAACAGTCCTCCAAGAGAAACCGAGGGCTGTGAGAGCCCTCTCTCCCTCCTACAAGTGTTTGCTGAGCCCACCATAAGAGCAGGCCATGCTAGGCCCTGCCATCAGTGAAAGCTCACCCTGCTCTGAGGTTCAGAGGGAACCCTGCTGTGGGACCCACACAGTGCTTTCTTTCCTTTGCATCCTGCAGCTCTGCCCACTGGGGGCTCCCTCAGGCCTGAATCTCTACCAACAGACTCTGAGCTCCCTGAGGATAGTGCCTCTCACAGGGCCTTCTGCACTGGTTCATTCAGTCAGTCCCTCAGAGGGGCCCTGCTAGGTACTGGGCACTTGTGAATGGCCCAGTCATACCTGTGCTGTCTAAACTGGCTTCCAGGGGATGAGAAGAAGCTGGTTCTGGGAAGAGTGTTCCCAGCACATGCAAAGCCAGGGCTGGCATGGGCAGGGAGGAAGCAGGGCCTGCCCTGGAGCTATGGAGAAAGAGGTATAGAGAAGGACTGGAGATTTCACTGCTGCAGTGGCAGGAGAGAAAACCCAGGAGAGTGTATCCGTTGCCCAAAGGAAGACAGGAATTCAAACTTCTGCGGAATCCCTGACTCATTGCTGGGGGTGGAGGGAGGAGGGAGAAGGCTGGGCTTCCAGGGTAACCGTCAGCGCCCTCCTCACAGACTCCTCTCACTGCATGTCCTGCGGGCAGTGCGCCCTGGAGCCCTCTCGTCTAATCACAGTCTCTCCTGCTGCATTCTTGCTTGTCCTTGGTGAAGATGCACCACGTTGGGGCGTGACAGTCTCTTTTCCCATCCCCCTCTGGCCTGGTAGAGGCCCCTCCCCATCCCTTGCTTGCCCCAGGTTCTGTCTTGGGCCACAGGGGCCAGTCCAAGGCATGGGGTTGAAAGTGAAAGTCAAAGTTCCTCAGTTGTGTCTGACTCTTTGTGATCCCATGGACTGACTATAAAGTCCATGGAATTCTGCAGGCCAGAATTCTGGAAGGGGTAGTCTTTCCCTTCTTCAGGGGATTGTCCCAACCCAGGGATCAAACCCAGGTCTCCCGCATTGCAGGCGGACTCTTTACCAGCTGAGCCTCAGGGGAATCCCAAGAATACTGGAGTGGGTAGCTTATCCCTTCTCCAGCAGATCTTCCTGACCCAGGAATCGAACTGGGTCTCCTGCATTGCAGGCGGATTCTTTACCAACTGAGCTATCAGGGCATGGGGTTAATTCTTGGAAAAAGGTTCATCCTCTGCCCTCGGGGCCAAGCTTCCACCTTGATCTCTAAGACTGACCAAAGTCTTAGATCACATTGGAGGGCGTGGAGCTCTGTCTTAGATCACACTGGAGGGAACATTGCTGTGTTCCCATCGCTTCCTTACCTTGGTTCTTTATCCTTTTTCCTATCTCTGTCTCTTTCTCCGTTGCCCCTCCCCCTTTTCTCTCGTTCTTTCTGTCTTTCCTTGGTCCAGTCTCTGCTTCCCTCCTTCCTGGTCTCTTTTTGTCTCTGCTCCTCTCCCTCCCACAAGGTCACAGCCTCTGTCCCCATGGTCCTTCTTTCTGACGGTCCCCTGGCTGTGCTGGGGGACATGCTGGAGGAGAAGGTGGAATCAAGGGGCCCCAGGCACACTTGTGCCCAGCAGTGTGCAGGTCATCTGGCAAGGGGTGCAATGCACGGTCACCGTCTTCTTTACCAAAGTCAGAAGAGATCAGAGGGCAAGATCTAGGGTCAGCAGCCTGGCTTCCATACCAGGTCCACTGGAGGAGTTCATAGTGAAGGGCCGGGCACTGAAGCCCTGAGAATAAAAGCGATATGGTTGCTTCTTTAAGAGGGAAACCTTGACCATCCAGTCAAGGGAAGGAACAACGCATAGTAATTGGACTTGAAGCCTGTTCAGCAAAGGTTTCCCCTTCAAACTCTTGGTGAGATTGGGAACACTGTTTTGTCTTGGAGAGGGGATGGGTTGGGGCAACAAACAAAAGAGGAGGGTGACCAGCATCTTCTTGGCCAGTCCGCAGCTCTCCGGGGCCTCGGAGCTGGGCTGGGTGTGCCCAGAGCTTATTTCTGGGCATCTCACAGGAGATGACGTGCTCTGAGTGTGCAGAGGAAATTACTCTCTTGGAGGAGAGACAAACAAAATGACGGGAAGAGATTTCCAGAGGGTTCGGGATGGTGTGGAGGACCGGGAAAGCAGAGTGGGGATGGGGGCAGTTTTCTCCAAATGTAAGGTGATGCCTTTTAGGGGAAACATGAAGCTGCCCTGGCCCAGTGCTGGGTGCTGGCGGTGCTGATGGGCTCGCGTCCTCACGTGAAGTCTGCAGAGACAGAGGTAGGCCAGTGTTGTGGACCCTCCAGTCTGCGTCTTGAGGGGAAGAGGTGGAAAATTTCCTGGTGATAGGGGGTGCTGTGACCGAGGGCGCTGTGGGAGAGGAAATGGGACCCTGTCCTGCGCGGCTGATGGAGGAAGACACTCCTTCCCCCACAGGAGCTCCAGGGTCCCCGCGGGGCCATGTCCTGCCCCTGTTCTGAGGTCCTTCCTCTCACGCCCCAGTCTCTGCTGTTCTCTTCCCCGGTGTGTGTGCATGCGTGCTAAGTCACTTCAGTCATGTCCGACTTTGTGACCTCATGGACCTTAGCCTGCCAAGCTCCTCTGTCCATGGGATTCTCCAGGCAAGAATCCTGGAGTGGGTTGCCATTTCCTTCTCCAGGGGATCTTCCCGACCCAGGGATTAAACCCGCACCTTCTGTGGCTCCTGCACTGTAGGCGATTCTTCAGCACTGAGCCCCTGGGGAGGGGTGGGGGTGGTGCCCTCTCTCCTCCTGCCCCTACCCATTTTCTGTCTCAGTCCCTAGTTTCTTCCTCTTGTCCTTCTGTCTCTCTTAGTGCCCCCTGCTCTCCTGTCAGGCCCCCCTGTTTCTCTCTTGGCCTCTCTGTGCTGACTGGTACAAGGAGAATCCCTTCTTCTCAGAAACATTTCCTCCCATTGGGCACCGGGTGACCCTTGTGTGTGTGTGTGGGTGTGTGTGCACGTGAAGAGGCTTCTGGTTGAGTCAAGGTACAGCAGGCTGTGGAGGCTGTGGCTGAGGGTGGAGGGGGTGAGGGCTGGGGCTGCTGTCCCTCTGGGTGGTGGGCAGCGTGGTGGGCAGAGCCAGGCTTCCTAGGCAGAGGTACTCCCAACTTACCCCTCCCTGGTCCCACACTCATTCTAGGAAAATCACAAGAGCCCGCCCCAGCATGACCAGTGCACACAAAGCACATTGTTCCCCTCCCGGGCCTCTCCCCAGGCCTCTCCCCGGCCCCTGGCAGCTTTGCTGCCAGTTCCTGGTGGCAAGCTGGCAGCCTCGCTCTCCAAGGCTAAGACTGCCCACCTGACTAGGTGGGGCTCCTTCCACTGTTTATCTGTTGTCCCCTCTCAGGAGGCAGGGGCAGGAGCCACTCCAGGGCAGGGACAGGCACACTGAGCCTCAGGCATGGCACCCACGCTCCTACCTGCCAGCTGCCCACCCTACACACCTTGCCCTATTCTAGGAGCTGTTTGGGCTGGTGGGCCCTCCATTCCCACCCTAGTCTGTTTTTTTTTCCCCAAAGTCTTTGAAGAGGTCAGGTCTCCTGTGTGGGAAGCTCACTCTCTTTGCTCTGTTTCTCAGGCTTTTATTCCTGCCTGCAGCTTGCCTCCTTTGGGAAGCCTTCTTGGATTGCCCACTTTACCTCCAACCTATTCCTTCTAGGCAGCACCAGATGGCTGGGCCCACAGTGGACACACTGTGTGATTGATATCCAAGTCTCCTGGCCGAGTGCTGTTCCAAAGAACAGCCCGGGGCAAGGAGAAGTTGCCAGCACTAACCACCCCTCAGCTGGCAGGCACTTTCCATGCATTATTGACTTCATTCACACAGCAGTCCTTTCAGGTAGACATGATTTTTCCCTTTTGACAGATGAGAAAACTGAGGCTCTGAGAAATTACCAACTTGCCTGAGGTCACACAGCAACACCCCCAAATCAAGACACTCTCAAAGTGAGGCTTCCAGGATAGGGTAGGGGCAATTCTTCCCTGCATCCCCACCCCCATGGCCATACTAAGGATCTGGAATATTTTAGCTCCTGGGCATGTTGGAATGGAGGGTCCAGGTGCTGCTACCAGAGTTTGGGATGGAGGCAGGAGGATGGATGAAATGACCCCCCTGCGTGCTTGCCTGGGTCAGTCCACTGCCTTTGTCCTCCGCATGAAGACCTCCCAGCTCCATCGTCAGAGGTCTCAGCCCATGGCTCTGCCTTGGGGGCAAACTCTCTTCAGCTTTGGGTCCCTGCCCAGTTCCCCAGACCATACCTTAGTCTCCCTTCCTCAGGGCTGGCCTGAGGTGCCTGGGGAGGCTTGGTTCAGAGCAGCCTGCTACTTCTCTGCTCCAATGGGGCCTCCACTCTGCTCCCTTACTGCCTTCCCCAGCCCAACTTGTTTGGGATTTCCCCAGCATCTCCATCCAAGGTGTTTCTCTGGCTTTGGGAGGAGCCTGGATCCAGACTTCTCATCCTTGTGACCATACAGAGTCCACACCTCCTCTTCCCACCTTGTCTCCCTTTCCATGGGGAAAGGAAAATTATAAAATTTTCCTCCCTTCTCTCTTCCTCTGGGATGCGTACTATGTGCAAAGCATTGGGCCTGAATGCCGTGTACGTGGGTCCCGACCAAACAGAAGCATGAACTAATGTAGCAGGAGTCTGCGCTGGGCATTGTGGGAGCCCAGGGAGGAACCAGAGGCAGGCAGGCGCCCTTCTGGACCAGCCTTGATGGGCAGGCCGATAACGGGGCCTCTGTGTGCGGACTGGGTAGAGGGAAGCGCCTCCAGGCCACTCCCCAGAGAAATCTTCCGTCTTAGACTGTGAGCTGCTGGGCAGGGCCTTTCTCCTCTGAAGCAGTGCTTCTCAGACTGCCTAGGGGAAGAATCAGTTGTTTACTTTTAAATTCCGATTTGTCAGAGACCAATAAAATTATAAAATACAGTACTGAAGAATTGCTAGAAAAAGAAAATAAGACATCCAAAGGACAAGCCCCAACATTTTATTGTTGGATACAACAGACATAAAATCACCCTGTCAAATAGCTACTAAGAGTCTGAGTGCCTTGGGCAGGGTCTGCACTGCCCTGTCCTGGGCAGCCGAGGCCGGTGGGTAGGTGACTCCTGGAGTGTTACTGCCCTGGGGCAGGGTGTTCAGGCTGCAGGTCATGACCTGCTAGTGGGGTGGGAAATTAATTCCCCAGGTCGTGACCAGCATTTTCAAAACACAAAATAGAACAGAGTAGGAAATACAGCCTCTTACCTGTAGTAGCTGAAGTGTGGTTTTATGAAACGTTTATTTCAGGCATCTGCACGCGCGCACACACACACATACACAAACACACACATACACAAACATGCACGTGCGCGTGGGCTTGCCCTGGTTTGGGAGGTGAGATGTCTGATGGGGTCTGTGGCCAGGTGCCCCTCCCCACAGTGCTGTATAGACCGAATCTGCTCTCTAGTGCCATCGTCCCGACCCAAACCCCTCTCTCCCTCCCTCTAGAGCCTATTTCTTTCCTTTCTTCCTCCGGCCGCCTCTGGGCTCTGGAAACCTTGGTCCTTCCACTTGCCTGTTTCTTTTTTGTGGACTGTCCTCCTTCCTTTCTCACATATCCCAGGTGCTCCCTTCCTCCTGGGCCCCCTTGAATCAGGCCCCCAGTGCTGCATGGGGTCCAGGTCAGCCCCCAGAGGCAGAACAGGGGTCCTGGTGCTCAAGGAGGGAGTTGTTGTCCTAGGGGATCAGAGCTGTTCTGGGGGATCAGGGATTGGATTGCAAAATATAAAGGAATGTATGATAGCAACTGAACCCTGAACCCAAGCCCCTGCTGGGCTTGGAGACTTGGTTCTTCTGGAGGTCCTGGGTGGGGAGAACCACATGACCCCATCCAGGGTCCCTGTTGAGCCATCACCTCCTCTTCCAGGGCTCTGTTAATAGGTTGCTCCTAGTCTAGACATGTGCTGTAACTTATTTAAACAATTCTGTATAAATTAACTGCTGAGTTTTTTCCAGCTTTTTTTCTTCTTTTTTTTTAAAAGAATTCTAAGCAATTAGAAAAGATGCTGTAATGAACATCTTAGTTCCTCTCCCTCACCACATCTGAGCTGCTGACTCCCGGAGGTCCCCTCACTTCACCCTCCATTTATCTCATCTCTAACCACACTTGGCCCACATTTCTTCTCAGCCCCCAGTTCATGTCCTGGGGCAGAAGATGAGCCAGAGGTTTGGAAAATGTGATCTCCTTTCTCCTCAGGCCACACATCCTCCTTCCTTACAAGGACTCATTTGCTTTCTTCAGCCAGACTTCCCAAACACCAAGCTGTATCATAAAAACTTTTGACTGGAAGTCACAGAAAACCCAGCTCAAAACGGTTTAGATAATGCAGGAAGTTTTCATTTCATAAGAAAAAAATGTTCTGAGGTAGGGTGGGTCCAGGGTGGTTAAATGAGTGGACCTACCACTTCATCAAGCACCCTGGTTCTTTCTGTTTTTCTGCTCTGCCCTCAGATGTTGGCTTGCTCCTTAAGTACTATAGTTCTCCTCATGGTTGCAAGATGGGTGCTGAAGATCCAGACATCACATCCAGATATGATATGTCTGGAGATTGAAGAAGGACCATCTTCTTCTGTGGGTATATTTTTAATAAAATTAATATTTATTTGACTGCATTGAATCTTAGTATTTTTATTGCATTATGTGAGATCTTTCGTTGCAGTGCATAGAATTTGTAGTTGTGGCTTGCAGGCTCCAAAGTGTGTGGGCTCAGTAGTTGCCATGTGCGGGCTTAGTTGCTCTGTGGCATGTGGGACCTTAGTTCCCAGATCAGGGATTGAACCTGTGTCCCTGGTATTACAAGGCGGAAGTTTCTCTGGGTGTATTTTTTAGATCAAGTAAACTTTTCTCTGAAGTGCCAGTAGCAAAATTTACCATTGACTCTCATAGGCAAAGGTTAAGGCACACGCACATTCCTTGGTTAACTCTTGGTAGGGAGAATGAGGCTTCCCTGTCTAGCGAGGCACCGGGCTGCAGGAGGTGGGCTTGGTTTTGAAGGAGAAAAGGGGTCTGGGGACAGAGACTGAATAGACAAGCCATAGTGTCTGTCACTGGGGTAGAGAAAGTCTCCCTAATGATGGATAGACTCCATTTCTGTGTTTCTCAACCAGCTGGGCCTGTGGCTGCTGCTCTGGAGACTTAGCTTGAAACTGATTCAATTAGAAAACATTTTTTAAAGGAATGAGATATGGTTTTGCCCTGGAGGGATTTTGCTGCAATGCGGGAGAGGAGAGAGCAGGGCCAGCGTACATGGCCTGGGAAAGAAGACTAAATTTGTTGAAACTGGAGACAGGAAGTGCTCTAACCTTTCTGAAGCAAGGAGTTGATGAGGATTCTGGTTCCTATTGGATTAGATGCAGAGGGCAGACTGAGATGACCTCTGAGCTGGGCTTCCCCTAGAGCTGAGGCCAGCTCTGTGTCAGGGATGGGGAGACCAAGTTACTGGAGGGACAGAGGTAAGGCAAGGTAAAGCCACTTCTCCCAAGTCAGGGTTCCCTTTCTCCTGGCCCTCAGGTGGGTCTTGTCCTTGCCGGTGAGTCATAGAGGGACAGGAAGAAGAGAAGGAGGGCTCTGAGTCAGGAGCCTACCTGGGGAGAAAGGAAAACACGAAAAAGGAAGTGACTCAAGGCCTGCAAGGCAGACAGGTGGTCTGTGGTGCCCGGGGACAGGGCCTGGGGGTGTTGGCCGAGGGCGAGGGTCCCCTCCCCAGAGGCCATGGTGCACGCCATGCTGGCTATTTCCGCCAACCATGTTTCCCACAAAGCCTTTGCCTCCTTACCACAGCAGGCTGGCTGCCCACTTACCCACAAACCAAGCTACCAGCTGTTGCGATTCCTGGCACTGGTCCACCCCCTGCATCCGGCAGGGCTCATCACCTCTGACCCTAGAAGTCGGGTCAATCCCTTCCCCTGACTACCCCTGGTCTGTCTTCCCTGCCCTCACACCCAGAAGGGAGAGATGCTGGGGCTGCTAGTGGGTGGGGCTCTTCTGAGCAAAGCAGATCCATCTGTACAGACACGAGGCTGTCCTCGGGGTCAGAGGTGTCAGGGTCACATCCAGGTGGAGTGACGGGGACAAAGGCAGTGGGAGCACAGGCCTTGTGAACCACTGTGTCCTCTGCTGGGAGCGAGTCAGAAGGGCCTTTGTTCTAGTAACTGGAGTTCGGGTTTGAGGTCAGGGCCCCAGCTAATAATACATGATATTTTGCTTCCTTTTACCTCTGTTCTTATGCATTGAACTTCCTTAGGAACCTCTGAAGGAGGAGTGTGACTGGGCCAAGGCATAATTAAAGCATACTTTAAAAAATTATTTATTCATTATTTCGGGGCTTCACTGGGTCTTTGGGCTGCATGCGGGCTTCCTCTAGCTGCAGAGAGCAGAGGCTGGTTTCTGGTCACGGTGAGTGAGCTTCTCACTGCAGAGTCTGCTCTTGTTGTGGCTCATGGGCTGTAGGCATGTGGCCTTCAGCAGTTGTGGTGCATGGGCTTAAGTTGCCCTGCAGCACATGGGATCTTACCAGACCAGGGACTGAACCTGTCAATTCCCCTGAATTGGCAGGCAGATTCTTAACCACTGGACCCCTAAGGAAGTCCAATTAAAGTATATTATATTAAATTTTATTTCACAAATGTTAGGCCATATTACAGGTAGGAATTCCCAGGTGGTGTTAGTGGTAAAGAACATGCCTGCCAATGCAGGAGACGTATGCAGAGATGCGGGTTTGATCCCTGGGTCAGGAAGATCTCCTGGAGGAGATCTTTTTTTTTTTCTTTCACTTATTATCTAAGATAATAATAAGTGAAAAAAAAATGAGTTGTTAAACTTACTTATAATATGCGTGCATTGCTAAGTCACTTCAGTTATAGTTGACTCCTTGCAACCCTATGGACTTTAGCCTGCCAAGCTCCTCTGTTCATGGGATTCTCCAGGCAAGAATACAGAAGTGGGTCGCCATGCCCTATCCTTCGACAATAGTACATATAGAAAGCCTCCTTATTCTTTTTAATAGCTGCATAGAATTTCACTCTAACTAAGACCCTATAAATGAAACTCTGGGTTGTTCCCCGAACTGCTCCTTTGCAAAAATTATAAACAATGCTGCAATGAACATCTTTGTCCATTTATCTTTGGGCACATGCAAAATGCTTTTACAGGATAAAATCCAAGAAGTTGAACTTATAGGTCAAAGAGTATGAACATTTAAAATTTCATAGATAATACCTAATTGTTCTCCACAATGTACTAATTTCCCCTCCATCGTGAGACAGCCTTGTAACCATAACCTTGTGTGGTATGACTCTTCTTAGGGACGTTCCTGGTGGTCCAATGGCTAAGACTCTGTGTTCCAGATGCAGGGGGCTGGTGGTTTGACCCTTGGTCAGGGTAACAGATCTTACATGCTGCAACTAAGAACCTGTGTACCACGACTAAGGCCTGGTGCAGCCAAAAAAAAGAAAAAAAGAAAAAATCTTCTTCTTAATTGTTGCCAATCTGATATGTGAGAAATTATGTCTTGTTTCCATTTGCATTGAAAATTGTTAGTGAAATGGAACATTCGTATATTTTTATCAGCCAGCGTGTTTTTTGTGAATGACCTATGTATCTTCTTTACCTGTATTCTCCCATTGGATTATTGTCTTTTCCTTATTGCTTTATAAAGGATGTCTTTTTTTAAATCAGGAAAATGAGCATCTTGTCATACATCTTGTGGGTGGTATTCTCTTATTTCATCCTTTGATTTGTGTATGGAGTTTTCTTCTTTTAATTTCTTCATAGATCTGTTTACGAATCTTCTCTGTTGTGACTTCTGTTTCGTTCTGTGACTAGGAAATCCTTTGCTACCCCAGGATCATAAAAACATTTACACACATTTTCTTCTGGCATTTTTATGGCTTTAGCTTTCAAATGTTTTCTTTAAAAAAATTTTCTTTTTTAATCTTTGATCCTGTTAAAATTTGTTTCAGAGTCAGGAGTGAGGTAGGGAATATAGATTTATTTCTTTTTGTCCTAGTGTCTCAGTATGGTGAATTAAATTCTTATGTTGATTTGGATCAGTTTATTCAGCATTCTTTACTACTGATCTGTCTGCCTGTACCAGTCCCATACTATTTTAATTGTTACAGTTGTATAATATTTTTTAAAGTATTTTATAGGGCCACCCCCCCTCCCCTTGCTGGTTTGCTTCTTTTCTTTCAGGAATTTTCTGGCTATTCTTTTCTGTTTATTTTTCCAGATGAATTTATAGTCACTTTGTCACATTTTATTTTTAAAAAAATCTATTGAATTAATGGATTCATTATGGGAACTTTGACACGCTTTCACTGTTACTGATTTTTTATCCAAGAACAAAGGCTTTCTGTCTCCATTTATTCAAGTCCATGATAAAGTCCCTCATTTGGATTGTATAGCTCTTTCCATGTATCCCTGCACATTTTTCCTACACTTCATGTTATGATTTTATTGACTTTGTGCATGGGACCTTAATTCTTGTGTTTAGGAAATCTTGTTATTAAAAAAATTTTTTAAAGATAATTTTTAATGTGGAGCATTTTTAAAGTCTTTATTGAATTTGTGACAATGTAGCTTCTGTTTTACGTTTCATTTTTTTGGCTGCGAGGCATGTGGGATCTTAGCTTCCTGACCAGGGATCGAAACTGCATCCCCCGCTTTGGAAGGCAAAGTCCCAACCACTGGACCACCGGTGAAGTCCTGGAAATCTTGTTTTTAAGCTAGTCACTTTACTAAATCCTTTGATCATTACCAGAAGCCTTTTAGCTGATCCTCTTAGAATGTCCATGTATAGAATATCATCCAATGATAATAATTATGCTTTCTCCTTACAATATTTACACTTATTTTATTTTCTTATCTAATTGCATTGTCAAGTAACTCCAAATTTATGCTAAATACTCGTAGTGGTATTTGATGGGGACAGCTGACATCTGTCTCTCATATGGAGCTACTTCTAGACTCTTCCCATAAAATATGTTGTTTACATATTAAGATTGTGGGTTATGTTGAGTTTCCCAGTATTTGGCCTCCTTGCTTTTCTGAAAGGAACCACATTTAGTCTTCATGTATTCTGCTTTTTTATTAACCCAGTCCTTTTGAACTGTGGTGTTGGAGAAGACGCTTGAGAGTTCCTTGGACTGCAAGGAGATCCAACCAGTCCGTCCTAAAGGAAATCAGTCCTGAATATTCATTGGAAGGACTGATGCTGAAGCTGAAACTCCAATACTTTGGTGTATCATTGGAAAAGACCCTGATGCTTGGAAAGACTGAAGGCAGCAGGAGAAGGGGCAACAGAGGATGAGATGGTTGAATGGCATCACTGACTCAATGGATGAGTTTGAGCAAGCTCCGGGAGTTGGTGACAGACAGGGAAGACTGGTGTGCTTGGGGTTGCAAAGACATGGCTGAGTGACTAAACTGACCTGACTGAACAAATATACCTATCCTTAGCTCAGAGCTTCTTCCTTGGTTGATTATTCCCCTTTGGAAGCAGAGGTGTAGAGATAGAGTGGAGGTGCGAGATCAGGGGAGAAGCTAAAGTTCAGGATGTGGGCTCTCAGCCTCCAGTCCACAAGGGAACTCAGATCCACAAGAAACCCCTCCAAGACTGAGAAAGGAAATAGAGCTGAGTAAGGAGAAAGTGAAGAGGAGCTAAAAAGCCTCTTGATGAAAGTGAAAGAGGAGAGTGAAAAAGTTGGCCTAAAGCTCAACATTCAGAAAACGAAGATCATGGCATCTGGTCCCATCACTTCATGGGAAATAGATGGGGAAACAGTGGAAACAGTGTCAGACTTTATTTTTTGGGGCTCCAGAATCACTGCAGATGGTGACTGCAGCCATGAAATTAAAAGACGCTTACTCCTTGGAAGAAAAGTTATGAGCAACCGAGATAGCATATTCAAAAGCAGAGACATTACTTTGCCGACTAAGGTCCGTCTAGTCAAGGCTATGGTTTTTCCTTTGGTCATGTATGGATGTGAGAGTTGGACTGTGAAGAAGGCTGAGCACCGAAGAATTGATGCTTTTGAACTGTGGTGTTGGAGAAGACTCTTGAGAGTCCCTTGGACTGCAAGGAGATCCAACCAGTCCATTGTGAAGATCAGCCCTGGGATTTCTTTGGAAGGAATGATGCTAAAGCTGAAGCTCCAGTACTTTGGCCACCTCATGCGAAGAGTTGACTCATTGGAAAAGACTCTGATGCTGGGAGGGATTGTGGGCAGGAGGAGAAGGGGACGACCGAGGATGAGATGGCTGGATGGGATCACGGACTCGATGGACGTGAGTCTGAGTGAACTCCAGGAGTTGGTGATGAACAGGGAGGCCTGGCATGCTGCGATTCATGGGGTCGCAAACAGTCGGACACGACTGAGCGACTGAACTGAACTGAACTGAAGGAGTGGGGCCTCCCAGGGGGCACTAGTGGTAAAGACCCTGCCTGTCAATGCAGGAGACATAAGAGATGTGGGTTCAATCCCTGGGTCAGGAAGATCCCCTGGAGGAGGAAATGGCAACCCGCTCCAGTATTCTTGCCTGGAGAATCCCATGGACAGAGGAGCCTGGTGGGCTACCATCCATGGGGTTGAAAGAGTTGGACACAACTGAAGCAACTTAGTGCGCACCCAGTGGGTGGGGAGGGCCAGTGAAAGGAGGAAGACTAGTGAGAGCTAAGGAGCAGGGGGCAGAGGGTCTTAGAAGGAAATCAGGGGCCCTTCTGCTTGTCCCTGAAAGTTTTCTACCCCTCTGTCGCCTTCAGAGTAGTTTCAAGTCCCAGTCTTTTGAGGAGACATGGGTCTGACCCTCAGGTGTTTCTCAGGCTGATGGAATCTCCACAGGCGGGCACACCCACACTAGGGGAGTTGAGGCAGGCTAGAGGAGCCCCCGGGAGCTGCCAGGAGAACCAGGAAGACATCCAGCCTGGTTTAGTTACTTCTCAACATTCGGACTTCACTCAGTGCTTCTGAGAGCAGTAAGCACTCCTCCCATCTCCTGCAGGGTTCTGAGGGCTGGTTTTTTTTTTATTTTTATTTTTTTTACATTTATCTATTTATTTAATTTGGCTGTGTTGGGTCTGCAGACTCTTCACTGCATCATGTGGCGTCTTTTATTGCAGGGCCTGGACTCTTGCAATGCTCAGGCTTAGTTGCCTCACAGCATGTGGGATCTTGTTTCCCGACCAGGGATCGAACCAGTGTCTCCTGCATTGCAAGGTGGATTCTTCACCACTGGATCACCACGGAAGCTGAGGGCTGTTCTTTTGTCTAAAAACAAGGCCTTGCTCCACCTTCCCTCCATTTGCTGATGCAGTTGTGGGGTCCTCTGGCTATGACCCATTATTAGGAACCTGGCTGACTTCATCATCACCTTTGGGTGAACTCTGTGGTGCCCAGGGTTAGGGGAGGGAGGAAGGGACTTTCCAGTGTGGTCCATGTTGGGTGCAGGGGCATCAAAGTGGCCGAGGGCACCTGTGTACATGATGGGCTGAAGCCAGGTCTCCAGAAAGAGACGAGAGGGCTTTTTAGATGTCTTCTCTGCACTGGCCTTCCTCTCTTTACAAGAAGGAACAAGCCCTTGACTCAGAATCTCTGCCTCTTCCAGACCCACAACCCCCTCCCCCTTCAGCTCTTAATTGATCCAGTCATTTAAGAGGAAGGGAGGTGGTTTTGTGGCTGTGTTCATATGATTGAGTGAATATAGACACATCCCACTCTTTCCTCATGAGAGATCAAGAGCATAGACACAGGTGTGGGGGGTAAACCAAGTTTCAGGAAAAATGAGGAAGAGAGTGATCAGTCACTCACAGGAGGCAGGCTGGACTGAATGGAGTCATTCCCCGGAGGCAGGGGACTGAATGCAATGACCTCTGGATGCTGATGATGCTGTATTAAAGAATTCTTGAGTCTCTGCTACTTTTGGCACATAGTAGGGGCAACTGGGATGAACTCCATTTCCCAGCCAGAGCAAGCTGGGAAAAGAGTGTGAGGGGAAACGGTCAGCCAACAGAGGCTCCTGCCATCAGGCTAGAGTGAGTGAGTGTTAGTTGCTCAGTCGTGTCCGACTCTGCGATCCCATGGACTGTGTGTAGCCCACCAGGCTCCTCTGTCTGTGGGATTTCCCAGGCAAGAATACTAGAGCGGGTTGCCATTCCCTTCTTCAGGGGATCTTCCCGACCCAGGGATCGAACTCCGGGCTCCTGCACTGCAGGAAGATTCCTTACCATCTGAGCCGCCAGGGAAGCCCATCCGACTGGGGCATGGAGGAAATCCAGCTCCTCTAGGGATGGCAAGATCAAGGCAGACCCTACCCTGGGGGCGTTAGGACTCTGGGTGGGCACTTGAGGGAGGGGTTTGGATAGAAAGAGGCCAGATGGGCCCCTGAGTTTGGACCTGGAGTTGTGGAACAAGGAGGGGTGCATTCAGAATGAGGAACCCTTAGGGCATTTGAGTTGGTCCCTACCAGCCACAACCCAAAGGGCTTTTCCTAGAATCATCTTGCAAAATCATGATGGATTCTTAAATGACGTGGCTTCCTGTGGAAAAGTAGGTGCCCCTGGTGAGCCCTGGTGAGTGACTTGGCATGAGTCTTACTCATTTCCAGTTCTTCTCATTTTCTGCATCAGGCCCAGGCCCCCCGGCGGGAGAGGGGGTGAGCTGCTAGTAAACACATCCCAGATGTGCTGTGTGAGACGAGCCAAGATGGTGCGCCACTTGGCTGCTTTTTGGAATAACAGTTTCCTCGGAAAAGCCTTCTTCTTTGTGTAGACGGGCTTCCCTGGTGGCTCAGATGGTAAAGAATCTGTCTGCAATGCAAGAAACCTGCATTCAATCCCTGAATCGGGAAGATGCCCTGGAGAAAGGAATGGCAACCCACTCCAGTATTCTTGCCTGGAGAATTCCTTGGACAGAGAAGCCTGGTGGGCTACAGTCCATGGAGTCGCAAAAAGTCGGACACAACTGAAGCAATTTAGTGCACTCTTGCCCCAAAAGGGGATACATGTTTCTTATAGCAGAGAGGGAAAAATCAGAAAATGAAAGACAAGGAAGAAAAGAAAGAAAAAAATAAATGACCGCTGTCCAATTACCCAGAGAAAACCAGATGCAGTATCTTGAGGCTGGTATTCATTTCTCTGCAGCCATAGCAAACAACCACAAACTTGGCAGCTTTAAGCAATACCCATTTATCATGTTAGTTTCTGTCGATCAGAAGTTTCAGTGTGCTTGACTAGTTTCTTGGTTTAGGGTCTCAGGAGACGGACATCAAGGTGTCGGCAGGGATGTTTTCCTTTCTGGAGGCTCGGGGAATGCATCTGCTTCCAGCTCATTCAAAATTTGGCAGAATCTAGTTCCTTGCAGTGTGGGACTGTTTCCTTGCTGGCTGTCAGTTGGGAGTCCCTAGCCTGTAGAGACCTCTCTCTGGTCATTGCGTGAGGCCCCTACATTTCAGAAGCAGCAATGGCACGAAGTAGCCATTGGACTTTACTCATCGGACTTTCTCTGACTTCCCTCCTATCATTCTCCTGTCTTCCTCTTTTGCCCCATCTTTCTTCTACTTTCAGCCAGAGAATGTTCTCCGCTTTTAAGGGTTTATGTGATTAGACTGGGTCCACCCGGACAATCTAGGAAAGCCTCCTTATTTTAAGGTCTGAAACCTTAATCAAAAAGTCTCTTTTGCCAGGGAACATATTAATAATACCCTTACAAATTCCAGGCATGAGAGCAGAGACATCTTGAGGGGAGGGTTTGACGTTACTTGGCCCACTACTATGTTTATGCTTTCCATCTTTTCTCCAGGCATATTATCTTTGCAAAGAAATATTTGTAAAAGCGTGCAGTACTGTTTGCTGGCAACTCAGTATCATTTCCTTCCCCCGGTCTATGCTTTCCTCTGCCCAGCAGGGGCTGGAAGCCAGGGAGCTACAGTTCTCAGAATCCCCGCCAGCCTAGGAGAGGCACTTGTACTGAGATCTGGCAAGAGGGAGAGACGCATAAATCATAGCATTGTTCTCTCAGCAGCTGAGGGTAGGTGTGTATGCTTCGGCAGATAGAAGATTCTGGAGCAGCCTTCAGGCATTTTCTCTGTGTTGGGGCTCAAGGCTCAGGTGTCCTGCGGTTTCAGCAACTTCCTAGCACCTAAAGGCTTGCCGTGAACCGTACAGCCAGCCCTTCTACGGCTTTGTAAACACCTCATTCTCAGTACTAAATCCCTTTCTGCTTGAAATGCCTAGAATGGTTGCCACGTTCCTAGTGGACCGATTACAGGGATCTTGTTGACCCTAGCAATTTATAACCTGCTAGTTTTCACTTTGTAATAGATCACAAAGATAAACCTGTCCACAGGTCATTCAGTATTTTGAGCATATTTTTTAAAATCTAGGTTTCCCTGTTAGTCTCTCAGTAGAGTCTGACTCTTTGCGACCTCATGGACTGTAGGGGCATGCTACCCTGTCCTATGAATGTGCCATAATTTAGGCAACCAGTCCTCTGGTGTCAAACATTTAGAGTGCTTCCTGTCTTTCACCCTCAGAACCCACACTATCAAGAACATCACTAAGCCATGAAGCATCCTGCCCTTCCAAGAGTATTTACAGAGAATATATTATTGAAGTGCAGTATTTAGTTAAACAGCAGTAGCTTTTGGAAAGGCTTTATGCCCATATGCGGATAAGTCATCTGTATTTTCTTTCCTTTCTCCTCCCACCTCTCCAGCTATGCATTCTTGGTCTCCTTGGCTGCTTTCTTCTCATCCTTCTGACCTCCAGCCAGTGGAGAGCCCTGGGACTCAGTCCTTTTCCCTCTTCTCTTTTTTATCTATACCTGTTCCCTTGGCAGGGCTTCCCTGGTGGCTCAGACAGTAAAGAATCTGCCTGCAATGCAGGAGACCTGGGTTTGATCCCTCGGTTGGGAAGATCCCCTGGAGAAAGTAATGGCTACCCATTCGAGTATTCTTGCCCGGAGAATCCCATGGACAGAGGAACCTGCTGGGCTATATATAGTCCATGGGGTCACGAAGAGTTGGACAGGATTGAGTGATTAACACATATACATATTCCCTTGGCAAATTAACTTACTCTCATGGTATTTGTATGTTGATGATGCCTTTGTTTCTGTCTTAAGCCCAAACTATTTTCTTAAACTCCAAACCTGTGTATTCAAACTAGCTTCTTGGCATCTCTGCCTGGATGATGGGAACATCAAAATCTAAACTCCTGTCCCTGCCTCACAGACCGGCTTTCCCCGCAGTCTCCTCATCCCAGCTCCAAGGACAGCTCCTTCCTTAAGTTGCTCAGACCAGGGGACTGACAGCTTCCATCTCTCGGAGTTCTGGACCACCAGAGAAGAAGTTCAGCCGCCTCACTTGAAGGATGCCATGGAGAGGATCCCAGCATTGTCCAGCCTTCTAAAAGCTCTCACCTGGCACAAGAGGTGAATGGAGCTGTCCTGGATATCCGAGACCAGACCAACTATCAACCAAGGAGCCCCATAGGGCACTCCATGTGGAGCAGAACTGCCCTGTTGAGCCCAGTCTCAATCCCTGACCCTCAAAATTGTAAGATATAATAAAATGGAATTGTTTTAGACAATAAAGTTAAGCTATAGTTTTAACGTTAGATTTCAAAATTGTTGTGTTAGGCTTGGAGACAAATGTTACATAGCAATAAATAACCAGAACATTTATCTACCTAAAATAAAAGTTTGTTTAAAATAAAAAATTGTTTAGACAAAAAAAATCTATAGTCCTCCTTGAAACCTCTTTTTTTTTTTTTTCCCCTCATACCCTTTGTCCAATCTGTGAGCAAATCTGTTGGCTCTAACTTCAAAATGCCTTCATCTTCCAACCAGTACTCAGCAGCTCCACCATTACCACCTAGTCCAAGCCGCCATCCTCTCAGCTGGGTCATCGCAAGAGCCCCTCCTAACTGAACTCTCTGCTTCCCTTCCACTCAATCTATCCTCAAGAGCAGCCAGTGTGATCCTGTTAACACACAAACCAGATCACATTGCTCCACTGCTGAGAACCTTTCAGAGGCTCCCATCTCCTTCAACATTCTTATATGTGACCCACAAAACCTCGACGGATGCCTCCCCATTGCTGCTTGGACCTCCTCTCCCCACTCTGCTGCTGCTTCTTTTTTTTTTTTTTTAGCATAGAATTTATTAAAAAAAATTTCCTTTTTTAAAGAAATTATTTTTGGCTGCACTGGATCATCATTGTTGTATGTGGGTTTTCTCCAGTTGTGGTGAGAAGGGGCTACACTCTAATTGCGGAGCACAGGCTTAGTTGCCCCAAGGCAACTAAGTTCGATCCAGGACTGGGGATCAAATCTGTGTCCCCTGCATTGATAGGAGGATTCCCTGGACCACTGGGGAAGTCCCCCACTCTGCTTCCTTAATCTACTCCAGCCACTTGAGCCTTCTTGTTTCTCAAAGATTCCAGGGAAGAGCCTTCCCCAGGAGTTCACATGACAGGTTTCCTCACCTCCTCAGGTTTTCGGTCAAATGTCTCCTCGTGATACCTTTGGAAAGTGACAAACCCTAGTCACCCTGACACCCCCCTGTTTCTGCCTCATTTTTCTCCAGAGCTCTTATCATCACCATCTGGCAAATATATATAAATACAAAGCTCATTTATTTTATTGTCTGTCTCCTTCCATTAAAATTCAGGCTCTTTGAGAATGGGAAATTTCATCTCTTTGGTTCACTGATGCATCCTATAAAAGTCCCGAGAATAGAAGGCACTGGATAAATATTTGTTGAATAAGTAAGTGGAGTTGGTGTTTTTCTTTCAGTGGACTCTTTGGGAAGCACATTATGGTTTACAATGTAGATCTCACTTCACCTCAAAGACTCTGACAAGGAGGGATGGTGCAGGGGTAAAGAACACCACCTCACTGTGACCCCTTTGGGGCTATAGTTTCTCATCTGCAATTACAATAACCATCTCATAAGGTTGTTGTCAAAACTAAGTAAGTAAAGTGAATAATTGTCATAGTACCTGGCACCTGTTCATCATTAAATAATTATGTTTGTTTATTGCTGCTTTATAGTAGGCAAATCTAAGGCTCAGAAAATTTAGGAATTTGCTCAAGGTTACTGGAGAAGGCATTGGCGACACACTCCAGTACTCTTGCCTGGAAACTCCCATGCACGGAGGAGCCTGGTGGGCTGCAGTCTATGGGATCACTAAGAGTTGGACATAACTGAGCGACTTCACTTTCACTTTTCACTTTCATGCATTGAAGAAGGAAATGGCAACCCACTCCAGTGTTCTTGCCTGGAGAATCCCAGGGATGGGGGAGCCTGGTGGGCTGCCATCTATGGGGTCGCACAGAGTCGGACACGACTGATGTGACTTAGCAGCAGCGGCAGCAGCTCAAGATTACATGGTAAGGGGAGGAGTGAGGTTTGAATTTAGGACTTTTGGTTCACAATATTTTCTTTTTTTTCATGTTTACGAGTTTATTTATTTATTCAACAAGGATTTATGTAGCATTACCATACCCCTGGTGGCTCAGAGGTTAAAGTGCCTGCCTCCAATGCCGGAGACCTGGGTTCGATCCCTGGGTCAGGAAGATCCCCTGGAGAAGGAAATGGTAACCCACTCCAGTATTCTTGCCTGGAGAATCCCAGGGATGGGGGAGCCTGGTGGGCTATAGTCCACAGAGTCACAAAGAGTTGGACACGACTGAGCAACTTCACTTTCCCTTTCACCATATACCAGGCACTGTTCTGAACCCTGCTGTTGTTGTTTAGTTGCTAAGTTGTGTCCTATTCTTTTGCTTGGCCCCAAGGACTATAGCTTGCCAGTCTTCTATATCCATGAGATTTTCCAGGCAACAGTACTGGAGAGTGTTGTCATTTCCTTCTCCAGGGGATCTCCCCAACCCAGGAATCGAACCTGTGTCTCCTGCATTGGCAGGCAGATTCTTTACCACTGAGCTACCCAGGAAGCCAGGTTTAAGATACTTTCTGCATCAAATAAAACTTAGGTAATAATTAAGGGTGTGGGACTCTCCCTTAAAGCCCTGAGGCTAGAGAGATCTGGGGAGTCTCTTGATTCCTTTCTGTTGTTTGAGTCCCTCCATGAGTTTTGGCCAAGTTGTCACTTCTGTTTGGGAAACTCACTGCCTCCAGGCTGCTGGTTCTAGAGAGAGGCATTCAGGCATCTGGGCAGTTTGTCATGCTGGGTGGGCAAGGTGGCAGCCCTCCTCCCTGCCCTCCTTACTTATACAAGTCCAATTCTCTCCAGGGCAATGTACCCAGCAAAAGCTCCACTCCTGTTTCTTCACAATAACTGTGGGCCTTGTAACATAGTTCTTGCCAATGAGGTGGAAGTGGAGATAACTGTATGGTTTTCCTGAATAAAAGAAGGTAGGGATTTTTAGCAGGCAGCATTCCTTGCCCTTCACTCTTCCCCCTTTTCCTGACTGGAATATGGATGCGATGGCTGGAGGTCCAGCAGTCATCTTATAAACATGAGGAGGAAAGACATGTGCTCAAACTGGAGGGAAGGAAAGGTAGAGACGCCTAGGTCATGGAGGGCAGTGTGGATGAGGAACATCAGTCTCAAGTTGCTGTTATCACTGTGCTTCTCATTGTGTGAGGAAAATAGGCCCTTTTTGGTTAAGCCTCTGAAATAAGGTTTCTGATACTTGCCGCCTAATGCAGTCTTAACCAACACACTGACGTAAACATTCTAGAGTGGATGCTGTTCTTTAGGGTTGAGCAGCTTGGCCTTTAGTCCCATTTTACATGAGGCTCAAAAAGTTCCAAGGCTGTAAGAATTTGTAGCATTCCCTGGAAAGCAACAGGGGTTGATACTCCTGTGATGGATAAACATAAGCTATAAGAAATCCCAGCTGGACATTCCCTAGAGGGTCCTGCTGAGGTGGGGCCCTCCTCCCCTGGGCTCATCACCAGGATGTCCTACAACAGGAGATCATGCCTAAGGAGCAATATTTGAAAAAAACGCATCTCGCTTTGGGCTGAGCAATTTTACTTCTAGGAAAAGTGACAGTCAAAGAAATGAACAGCTATTTGTATAAGAGAATATTCATTCACCACAGCCCAATGTATAACAGTGGAAACGAGAGAAAAATTAAAAATCCTACAGTAGAGAAATGGCTAAACAATTATGACACATCGTATTATGCTGTAGGATGTAACCTAGTGCAGTCGTGTTGTGGATGGCTATTTATTAAAGCGAGAAGTTATCGCTAAAAAATATAAATTTTGAGCATGGTCAGTAGAGTTCCAATTTTGTTAAAACTACCTCTATATGGCCCCCTTCTCCTTGACTCCAGCTCTCTCAGGGTGCGCCCCAGCGGTAGCTGTTCTTACTATGCTTGACTGCCGCTGCTCACCCCACCAGAACTTGTGGCCTGGAGGACAGGGATCCTGTCTTTCCTTCTTGGAGTCCCAGGGACTCATGCCAGCCCCAGCACCGAGCAAGCCGACATAAGGTTTTCTGGAATAAAAGAATGGGGGACTGGCAACCAGAGATTCGCTGCTACCCACTGCTCCCTGTGAGGGCCTCAGTGTTTCCAGGCCCTCTGACCTCTCCCTCTGCTTCTCTGCCTGGCCCAGTAACCGCATTCAGGCGGTCTCCCAGGTCAGAGGCTGCGGTCCCCACTTCTGGCTGTTTGTCAGCCTCACCTGGGCCTCACCCCACATCAGGGGAATGAGAAGCTCTGGGGTTGGGCTGGCTGTGTACACCGGGACCATGCTGCCTGCAGCCCCAGTGCGCTGCCCCCAAGATGCTGTGGGGAGTCAGGCTCAGTTATGATGCTGAAAGGGGATTTCAGCTGCTGCCAGCCACCGCCAGCCATAAAGCTATCACCCCTACCCCATTTTGCTGCAAACAGGCAGGGTTTGGGTGGCCCCTGAGGAGCAGCCATTCCCACTCCATGTGAGAGTTCCCCTGATGGGAACAGTCGCAGAGCTCAGGCCCCACTCCTAGGCTTTCATTCACTTAGTCCTCACAGCCAGCTGTGAGTTGGGCATCACTACTACCATCTGCATCTCACAGAGGGGCTGACCCAGACACAGAGAAGTCAAATAGGCCTTTCTCTTCATATCCCTGCCCAGGGATGAGGTGGGGCACCATCCCAGGCAGCTTGGGGCCAGAGTCTGGGCCCTTTTGCCCTGCTGAGTGGGAGTTATGTGTCTAAGCACCTTCTACGTGCTCAGAACCCTCCCGCATGCCGCCGTTCCAAAAGCTTGAAAGGAAGGCAACGTGGATAAAAATACAAGAGGAGCGAGAATATCAAAGACGACAGGCTCTTTTCCACACCGCCTCCCCCGGATCAGTCTTGCAGTGGGTGCTCTTCCCGTATTTGTCCCCTCTGACTCTTGTCTCCTCTTTCCCATCCTTCCGGAAACCTTCCCCTTGTCCCCAAAGAACCCAAGCTCTCTTGAATGGAATTGCATTATTACCCGAGACTCATTGGCTTGGGCTGCCGGATGCGGGGCAGGCACCTAGAGGATGAAGCTGGGGTGATGGAGACAGATGGAGACCGGAGGGAGATTCGATTACCTGCTTCTCCCCAAAGCCGATCCGCCTGGTAACGATGTTAGGGCCTATTATTGATAGGCTTCCTCTTGGTTGCTGCTTGAAATTTGGTTTGTCTGTGACTTCTTATACCCACTGATGCTCAGAGATGGATGAGCCAGGGCTGAGCTCGGAAGTTGCGGCCGGAGGGAGAAGGGAGGTGGCAGAAGATGAGTGCTGGGCAGACAGTTGGGGTGCAGGGGGTCAGCCAGGGTCAAGGCAGCTCAGAGCAAGGGGCATCTGGTGAGATGGGGGAGAGAAGACAGGGCCAGAAAGCGGAACATAGGGGCATCCCGAGAAGGATGGTTTACATGTGGGCAGTAATGGAGAGCTATAGTAGGCACTGAAGCTAGGGAAGTGACTGAAGCAAGGTCAGTATGGTTTTGGAGAAAAGGAGTGTGGCAAAAATCAGAGGAGACAAACTTCTTTGGTGGTGCAGTGGGTAGGAATCCACCTGCCAATGCAGGGGACATGGGTTTGATCCCTGGGGAAGGAAGATTCCACATGCTTGAAGCAACTAAGCCTGAGAGCTGCAATTGCTGAGCCCGTGTGTCCTACAGCCCGAATCCCACAAGAGAAGACACCAGAAAACGAAGCCTGTGCTGGACCACAACAAGGAGTAGCCCCCACTCACCGCAACTAGAGAAAGCCCACACATAAAAATAAAGACCCGGCACAGCCAAAAATTTAAAAAAGGTCAGACAAGAGAAGGATGGTGGGCCTCCCTTGACTGTCCCTTGGAGGAGAGCAGAGGATGGAAGCAGGGGTCCTCACCCCTGGTGAGTTGGGGGAGGGAAGGGGACTCACTAGTTTCCGACAGAGGCAAAATATCAACAGAAATGTGGCAGGCGTGACAGACACTGCTCTATACCTGCACTGGTGTTAGCTGTCACTCAGTCCCGAAGGAGGTCTGTGAGGCATCTTGTGCGTCAACGCGGAAGTGGAGGCCTGGGAAGAGGGAGTCATTGCCAGGCTCCCTCAGCAGGGAGGAGGTCCAGCCAGGCCTGACACCAGTGCCTTGTTGCTATCTGATGCCAGGGCTGTGATCCCATCTGATGTCAACGCCATGCTCCTCACTGAACCGTGCAGCCTTCCAGGGCTCGGGACACGCCTGTCCTTCCCCACCCCTCCTTGCACTTGTGCTCATAACAACAACGGTAACAGTCAACTAGCCTCTACTTACCAGTACCACATCTTATACACATCCTTTCCAGTCACGGTTGGACTTGATGATCCTCATTTGACAAGTGAGGAAGTGAAGCTGGGGGAGGTCTATGGCCTGACCAGACCGCACAGCAGGTTCAAGCTGCCTGGTCCCCTTCACCTCCCCATGCCCCATTTCCGGCCTCTGGCTCCTGAATTCCCAGATTCCACTTTCTCTAATCCTGGGATTAGTAAGGAAGGGGAAATGGCAGAGTAGCTCAGAACGAGATGCTCTGCATGGAAACTTCTCTGAGCATCCTCAGGCCCTACTCCTGCCCGCCCCATCTCTCTTTACATCCCAGACTTCCATCTTTCTTAGCCTCAGGCTTGGGGTTTCGGGGACCGGGACTGTGTGGCAGGGCTGAGGAGGGTCTGGGGCCCATGGGCACATGGGGGTGGTGCGGCCAGGCTGCAGCCCTGGGCTTCCCATCCCTGGTTGTACCAGGGAGGGGTGTGGTGAGTTGGGGGAGGGGAGGGGGCCCTAGAGAGTGGGAGCATGTCTCCACAGGAAGCCAAGAGTCTCAGAGGAGGACCGAGAATGACTGGGCCTCGGCCCAGTCCTAATCCCTCTGTACACATTCCCTTCCCTAAGGATTTTCCTTCAGAAAAATCTGTTTAATTTTCCCAGCTCGGAGACAATGAGTAGAAGGTTTGGGGTGGAGTGAGGATGAGTGATGGGGAGGCCAGTGGAGCAAATGGAAAAGCCAGTTTCTGATGTACCTCTTCCCCCAAGAAGAAACCAGGAATGCCAGCCATCTGAGTACAGACAGCAGAGCTCCTGACCAGCCATATGATCAAAAAGTTTGGCTGCTGAGTGTCTCTGCTAGTTTATTTTGTTGTTCACGTGTGTTCTCAGAATAGGAGACCCCAAAGACAGAAACTGCATATGTCCGGCACAGGAAATCTCATATTGGTGAATGTAATTATTGTGGTGGGGTGGACAGGGGCGGCGGTGGTCACCGTGGTGGAGGCCATGGTGGGTGTGATGACGGTGGCTGTGTGGTGGTGGTGGGGGTGGTCACGATCCCGGGAACCCTGAAATCATGGCAGGGGTGGGACGGGAGGGGGCTGAAGGGTGAGCTTTGTGACCTGACGCATCTGGGTCCCATCCCTGTCTCATGTTCCTCTAGGGGTCACTTGGGAAGTAAAGCCTCTCTGAGTCTCACTTTCCTCATCGGGAAGATGGGCATCATTAGGGCTATTGGTGAAGCTCAGGTGCCCGTGGGGCGGGCGCTGACTCCCTCCGTGCTGCTCCATCTCCGGGGTCCTCTGGTCCCTCTGTTTGCCCTGGCTCCTTCCCTTCTGCCCACAAACTTCCCCCAGTAGTTGTCACTGGCTCTTCCCTTAAATCACCACCTCAATTCCTTCCTGCAGAGCCCCACACATTCTAAAAAAGAAGTTTGCACACATCGCTGCTTCTTCCTGGCCTCCCACTCACTCCCCAACCCCTTCTTAGCAGCCTCCGGGTTCCCGACACTCTTGACGGAAATTGCTCTCGGAATGAGCAGAGTCCTCCTCCAAGCCTCAGCCTCAATGTCTTGGAGGAAATTGACCCTACAATCCTCAAGGCTTTGAGAGAGCCTCTTCCCGGGATGGCTGGGCCTGCCTCTCCCTCCTCCCCACCGCCTGGCGCGTGTTCTGCCTCCCTCTGTCCCCAAGGACGTGCTCTGGTGGCATCTCCTGGCTTTGCTCATGTTCCTCCGGTGCTGCCTGGTGTGAGTCCAATCTGTGCACAGACAGCTCCCAAGTCCATGTCTCTGTTCTACAAGATCGCCTGGTTAGAACCCCACTTCTGGCCACTGTAGAGTTTTCTCTGCTGGATTCCCTCCAACCCAGTAAAGGAAGGTGTCCAGTGCCAAACTCACTGTGTTCTCCCCTGGTCTACCTGCCCACTCCCCTTCCTATCACCCTCATCTTTCCTATAAATTTCCATCCACCCACCAGTCCTGTCAATTTACCCAGGTCATGGTTCTTTTAAAATGAACAGGGAATTTAATTTTATTTTCAAAACATTTAGACTTTGTTCAAAACATAAACTCAACATTTAACTTTGCCCTTTGAATGTTTATAATCCTGATTAGCCAACCCTCTTTGGTATTAAAGTCAATGCATTATATAAATCCCAGATCTTTTTTTTTTAAACTCAGAAACATAAACTCTGCTGTGACAATCCATAACATGCTAATCTATGTTGTGCAAACTGTTGGCTTAAAAAAAAAACCAAACACCTTTTTAATGCTGTTGCAAATGTCTCAGAAGTGTCCTATACATCATGGTGCAAAACAGGAGACTAGGAAATGTAGATTAACCTTACAGCTGAAGGTAATTAGAGAAGTAAGAAATATATATAAATGTAATAAAGAATCTGCCTGCAATGCAGGAGACCTGGGTTCGATTCCTGGGTCAGGAAGATCGCCTGGAGAAGGAAATGGCAATCCACTCCAGTATTCTTGCCTGGAAAATCCCATGGACAGAGGAGCTTGGCGGGCTACAGTCCATGGGGTTGCAAGAGTCGGACACGACTTAGCAACTAAACCACCACCATATATATATACACATGGGTATATATATATGAAAACACAAGACAACAAGAGACTGTTTAAAGCATCTAAGTGCCAGTAAGATCAATAAGGCCCTAGAGAATCACTGGGCTGAGATGTGGAGATGAGGGGGTTATTCCTGGTTTCAGAAATGCTTTTCCTTTGGGAAGGAAGGAAACAGCTAAGATGCTGCAAGGTTGATCAGTGCTTTTGAGTGCATCCTGGGTGGTAAGAGATAGGCCTATCAAGAGAAGTGTTTGGGGACCCCCCCCTTGCTTTGAATGGGGACCCTAAATGCAGCTCAGCTCAGACTTATCCTAGTTCATAAGATTGGATTAAGGTGATCCAGGACTGGCAGTGCCTTCAGGCTCTTGTAAATCCTCTTTGGAAGAAGTTATCATCCTGGGGTTAGATAATTTCTACAAATGATTTCGCAAAGACAGTGTCCAGGGCATAAACACACAAAACAAAATCTCACAAAAACAAACAAAAAAGACTCCTCTCAAAACCCAAAAACCAAAAATGAGACACACGATGAAACAATACAAATATATAGTATATAAGAAAAACATATATAACAACCTCTCTAGATGTTGGAGTTATGCATGCAGATTTAAAATAAAAAATGTAGGGAATTCCCTGGTGGTCCAGTGGTTAGGTCTTGGCGCTTTCACTGCTGGGGCCTGAGTTAAAAAACTTTGTAGAGGACTTCAGATCATGCAAGCCTCATGGTATGGAAAAAAAATGCTTAGCATGATCGAGGAGATAAGACATAATTAAGAATTTGGCAGATTGGCAAGGATGCGGAGAAAAGGGAATGCTTGGCAAACTTGGTGGGAATATAAATTGGTGTAGCCATTGTGGAAAACAGTATGGAGACATTTCAAAAAATTAAAAATAGGACTACTATATTATCCAGCAATTCCACTCATGGATATTTATCTGAAGAAAACAAAAGACTGATTAGAAAGATATATGCACCCTTAACGATCATTGCAACATTATTTACAATAGCCAAGATATGGAAGCAACTCAAGGGCCTGTTAGGAGATGAATGGGTAAAGAAAATGTGAGAGAGATATATAAAATGGAATATTACTCAGCCATAAAAAGAATAAAATCTGGCCATTTGTGACACCATGGATGGACCTAGAATGCATTATGCTAAGTGAAATAAGTCAGACAAAGGCAAATACTGCGTGATTTCACTCAGTTCCGTTCAGTTCAGTCGCTCAGTCATGTCCAACTCTTTGCGACTCCATGAATCGCAGCACGCTAGGCCTCCCTGTCCATCACCAACTCCCGGAGTTCACTCAGACTCATGTCTATCGAGTCCGTGATGCCATCCAGTCATCTCATCCTCTGTCATCCCCTTCTCCTCCTGCCCCTAATCCCTCCCAGCATCAGAGTCTTTTCCAGTGAGTCAACTCTTCACATGAGGTGACCAAAGTACTGGAGTTTCAGCTTCAGCATCATTCCTTCCAAAGAAATCCCAGGGCTGATCTCCTTCAGAATGGACTGGTTGCATCTCCTTGCAGTCCAAGGGACTCTCACGAGTCTTTAGTGGAATCTAAAAAGTTTAACAAATGAACAAATAAAACAAACTGGAATAGTTATAGATACAGAGAACAAAAAGGCCAGAGGTGAGGGGACAGGAAGGGAAATAAACAGCTCGGGGGGATTAAGAAGTACAAACGTCCAGTTGCAAAATAAATGAATTATGGGTAAATGCACAGTGTGGGGAATATAGCCAATATCTATGTAATATTTTTGTATGATGATGTGTCATAACTAAACTTATCATGGTGATCATTTTGAAATGTATAGAAATACCAAATCGCTATGTTGTGTAACAGGAGCTAACTTAGTGCTGTAGGTCAATTATACTTCAAAAGCAAACAATTATAGAAAAAGAGATCAGATTTGTGGTTAGCAGAGGCAGGGTGGGGGTAGGTGGATTTGGAGGTAGGCAGTCAAAAGGTACAAACTTTTAGTTATAAAACAAAGACGTATTAAGGATATAATGTATAACTTGATAAATGTATATAATTAACACTGCTATGTGTTATACATGAAAATTGTTAAAAGAGTAAATGCTGGGGATTCATATCACAAGAAAAAAATTTTTTCTATTAATTTTGCATTCATATGAGATGATGGATGTTCAGAAAACTTGAGATGATCATTTCATGATTTATGTAAGTCAAATCATTATGCTTTACACTTTAAACATACAAAGTGCTGCATGTCAATTATATCTCAATAAAACTGGGAAAAAAAAGAATTTTAGCAGAGAATTGAAACTATTTTTTTTTCAAAATGGAAATTCTAAAACTGATACTAAGAATTCAAAGGATAGGTTTAACAGCATACTAGACACAGCTGATAAAGAAACTTAGAAGTTAGATGAGAAAAAAATATCCAGAATGAAGGTTGGGAAGGTAAAAGGATAGAAATATAGACAGTCTATTAGACTAGAAGAAACAGTGAAAAGCTCAAGCGACTGGGATAGAAGCAAGATATGAAGGGATAATGGCTGAGAGCTTCCAAAAGCTGATAAAAGACACTGATCCATTTATTCAGTACACTCTGAGAGCCTAAATCGGGATAAGCAGAAGGGATATACACCTATGCCTATATGAATAAAGTGAAAGTACATTTTTACTATTAGATAAAACTAAAAGCTGAAAATTAAAGATAAGGAAAAAATCTTAAAAACAGAAAAAAGCAGTGCTCGCTTCGGCAGCACATACTAAAATTGGAACAATACAGGGAAGATTAGCATGGTTTCTGTACAAGGATGACATGCAAATTCATGAAGCGTTCCGTATTTTTACTACCTAGCAATCTCACTCCTAGGCATATACCCTGAGGAAACCAAAATTGAAAGAGACACATGTATCCCATTGTTCATCGCAGCACTATTTACAATAGTTAGAACATGGAAGCAACCTAGATATCCATCGACAGATGAATGGATTAAGAAGTTGTGGTGCATACACACAATGGAATATTACTCAACCATAAAAAGGAGTGAGTCAGTTCTAATGAGGTGGATGAACCTAGAGCCTATTATACAGAGTGAAGTGAGTCAGAAAGAGAAAGACAAATACTGTATTCCAACACATACATACAGAATCTAGAAAAATGGTACCGAAGAATTTACAGGGCAACAGTGGAGAAACAGACATAGAGAATAGACTTATGAACATGGAGAGAGGGGAGGAGAGGGTGAGCTGTATGGAAAGAGTAACATGGAAACTTACATTACCATATGTAAAATAGATAGCCAATGAGAATTTGCTGTATGGCTCAGGAAACTCAAACAGGGGCTCTGTATGAACCTAGGAGAAGGGGGTGGGGAGGGAGATGGGAGGGAGGTTCAAAAGGGAGGGGATATAGGTATACCTATGGCTGATTCATGTTGAGGTTTGACAGAAAGCAACAAAATTCTGTAAAGCAATTATCCTTCAATAAAAAATAATTTAAAAAAAAAACAGAAAAGCAGAGATTACATTCAAAGGGATAACAGATTGGATATACAACTGATTTCTTAATGGAAAAGAGCGGAGGCCAAAAGACAGTCGGATTCTTTAGAGGGCTGACAGAAAATAACCACCAACTTATTTTTCAATACCCAGAAAAAAAATTCAAGTAAAGAAGAAATAAATACATTTCAGTCTAATAAAAATCACAAGAATTAGTCACCAGTGGGCCCACATTAATAGAATATTTTCAGGCAGAAAAAAATAATCCCAAATGGGAGGTCAGAGGTGCAGAAAAGAATTAAGACCAATGAAAATGGCAAATATGTGAGTAAATATCAAATAATACTGGTTGTATAGAAAAATAATATGATAGTGTTTGTGGGGAGTTAAAGCCCCAAGGTCTTTGCCTATATTTTAAGGGAAGAGAGTAAAAGAATCAGTTAATATTAGGATTTGTTAAGAATGCATGCTGTAATCTCTGGGTAACTACTAAGACATTGTAAAAGAGTAAATAACTTTACAAAATAATGGAGGAAGGTAACTGGATGAAATAACAGATGCAAAGAAAGGGGAGAGGAAACAGAATAGATGGAATGTATAGACGGTAAGATTTAAAAAAAGGAAAAAATAGCAGATTTTAAACCTAAAGATAATTTTATTACATGTAAAATTTTCCTATTCAAAGGCAAAGATTCAGACTTATTTTGGATAAGAACAAAATTCAACTATATACTGCTTACATAGAGTTACCTGAAATACAAAGAGAAAGGATGAGAAAAGGTATAACATATAACACTAACAAAAGCAAAAGGCTAGTGTAACTACATCAAAATAAGACTAGATTTTAAAGCATTACTAGGTATAGAGTTACTTCATATGATATATGGAGAAGGTGATGGCACCCCACTCCAGTACTCTTGCCTGGAAAATCCCAGGAACGGGAGTGCCTGGTGAGCTGCAGTCCATGGGGTCGCAAAGAGTCGGACATGACTGAGCGACTTCACTTTCACTTTTCACTTTCATGCATTGGAGAAGGAAATGGCAACCCACTCCAGTGTTCTTACCTGGAGAATCCCAGGGATGGGGGGCGCCTGGTGGGCTGCCGTCTATGGGGTCACACAGAGTCGGACACGACTGAAGCGACTTAGCAGCAGCAGCAGCAGCATATGATATAAAGCTGAATTCACTGTTGCTGTTTAGTCACTAAGTCACATCCAACTCTTTTGCGACTAGGAAGATGTAATAACTCTACATTTGTATGCACTTGATAACTTGGCATCAAAACATAAAGTAAAAATTGATAGAACCAGTTATTATACTTCAGATTCCTTCTCTGCCTTCCGGGGGTCACAGAACCGAAGCATTTCAGCAGTCAATGTCCTCGCTCAGAAATATCCTACCTAGGACTTGCTTGGTGGTCCAGTGGTTAAGACTCTGAACTTTTAATGCAGGGAGGTGTGTGTGGGTTCGATTCTTGGTGGAGAAACTAAGATCCCACATGCCTGCCGCATGATGTAGCCAAAAAGAAAATGAAAGAAATATTCTACCTAGTTCACTTATGGAGTCACTTTTAGACAGGGAGCTGTCTTGGCTAACTCATGTCACCTTGTATGTAAAGAATGTGTGTTGCAAGATACAATCAATGCCTTGCCCCATCTTACAGGTACTCACCGTTTTCCTACACAGCTACCTGGTAGCTTCCAACTGCAAGCACCTGAGACTATACCTGAGGACTTTTTCTGGCTGTAAAGCCTGCTCCTGCATGTGGAGCATTCCAAAAGTGCCAGAGAGTTAATGCTCCCAGGAGCAACCCCTCAAACAATGAATGGTGTGAGTCAGTGGATAAATTCTCCCAGCTCCTTTGCCCTTTAAGGATTAACTCAGAAGTGTGTGTTCTCTACTGTCTCTCAGAGATTTCCAGCAAGACTGATCTTTAGTTGCCCACAGGGGTAATTGGCTTGATGTAACACTTTTTTTTTTTTGCTATCCTCCTTTTCCTGCCTGATTTCTCCATTCCCCTACTGTTTATCTTTGAGATCATCTCCCAAACAAATGATTTTCAAATCCTTTGTCATCTTCCTCTTTTTTTTTTTTCTTCTCTGAGTGGCATGTGGGATCTTGGTTCACTGACCAGAGATCAAACCCGTGCCCCTTGTAGTGGAAGCACGGACTCCCAACCACAGGACCACCGGGAATTCTCTCAAGTCCTTTTCCTAGGGTCTACTTCCAAGGGAACCCAAACTCAGATAGTATCCCTGGTTTAAATGCTGAGGACATGGCCAATCCCTGCAATGTGGCTTGGCTCTGAGGTGGTCTCCGTCTTCTCACCCCATCCCCTTGATCTTGTTCTCATCCACGACATCATGTGTGTCTTTCTTGAGGAATGTTCAGACCGCAGTTTCCTGGCCGTATAATTTCCCTCCCATTGCTTCTCCATAGGCAGCCTCAGGAAACTTGCTATGAAGCAGAGAGCTCACCACTGCCCGCCTTCTACTCCGATATCTTCAGTGGCTTCCTATTGCCTGTAGCAGAAAATCCTAACCCTTAATTGACATGCAAAGTCCTCTGTGCTCTAGCCTCAATTCACCTTCCAACTCCTTCCCATCCTCCACTGCTTTCTCCCCAAAGTCTGTGCTTATTTCTCATCGACCTTCACTCCTGGGCATCAGTCCTCGTATCCCATCATTTCCTATTATGCTCTCTCCAACTTTCAGAAGTCACAGGTCTACGGAAGTGGAAGTGTTAGTCCCTCAGTCATGTCTGACTCTTTGTGATCAGATGGATTGAAGTTCACCAGGCTCCTCTGTCCATGGAATTAATTCTCCAGGCAAGGATACTGGATTGGGTAGCCATTCCCTTTCTCCAGGGGATCTTTCTGATCCAGGGATCGAACCCAGGTCTCCTGCATTGCAGGCAGATTCTTTACTCTCTGAGCCACCAGTCCATGAGCCAACTTCTAAGCCTCTGCTTAAATGACACCTCTGTGAAGCCTTTGCATGGGTCTCACTTTAGTCTTTTACTCTCCCATAGTGCCTCAAACTTGGTGACTGCTGGTGGAATACTGAACAGATGACACTGATATTCTCAAGAGGGAGAATGCCTGGGTTCCCCTCGTGGGATTGCCTAAAAGACAAATGCGCATGTAATCCTGGGCCAGTCCCTTATCCTCCGTGGCTCTTAGTTACTACAACTACACAGTTAAGCACTTTCAGCTAGAACCAGTGTTTATCCAATGAAGGAAGGGATCTGTCACTGTGCAGATTGCCTTGTGCACTGTGGGACATTTAGCATCTCTATCCCACAGCACTCAATGCTGAAACACCCCTAATCATTGTTCCAGTGAAAAAGGCTATTATGTTTTTGAATACTCTAGAGCATCTCCACCAGACTGGGCGATTCCTTAGGATCTTCTAAGCTCAGATACTCTTTGGTTGCTATGAAGAGATCTCGGTAGCCAGGAACCATGCAGAGGTCTGGGCAGTGGGTCAATGATGGGGAAAAAGCTGGAGCCAGACTGGAGATGATGCTCAGGCCATGTCCTGGCACCTGAAGACAGAACTGGGGTCCAGCATTCTAGCCTTCAAAGGGGCACAAACTCCTTGCCGGCTCGGGTTGGACTCCCGATCTGAGGGGTTTCAATCTTCCCTGATGGGCTGGCGTCCAGACAGTAGGTGATGCTCCCAATAAAGAATGGGTCACCCACAGGACTCTATGGGGCTGGCAGGGCCAGGACTCGGTTCGGGCTTGGCTGGCATCATGGGCTATCAGTGGACCTGGAACAGCAAGTGAAAAAGTGAGTGTTCTTACACAGGCCATCATAGGAAGCTGGGTGGGGTGAATGGGGACAGCTATGACATGGGGAGCAAGAGAGGGCTAGAGACCGACCACTCACCATGTGGGCAGTGACTATGGCTGTAACAGCAGCACTCCTACTGGGAGAGGCTGCAGACACACTGAATTGTCTAGACTGGGTAGTGGGGACAGGGTGGAGGCAGAGAAAGGTTGCCATGTTAGTGGGAGATGAGAGGTGGCAAGGATGGCTGAGACAGCTGCAGGAAAGCCTTTCCCCAGATGGAGCGCATGGCTGGGGCTCCAGGGAGAGTTGCCCAATGTTGAGAGCTCAGGGTGAGTTTTCAGGAGGTTCTGGGAATGGCTCCATTCATTGATTCACCGAGTTATCCATTCAACAAGTATTTCTGGGGCTGGAATGAGACCACCCCAACCTCATACGTGTTCTGGGATCATAGTTCATCCGGTGTGAGGTGTCAGGGCTTTGGTGACTGATAAAGGAAGAACGTGGAAGGAGAAGAATGTGTCAATATTTATCCAACTGGGACCAGGCAAGACTGGTCTGAACAGAGGCGGCTGGCCTTAAGAGGGTGAGGGAGGGGGAGAGCTGGAAAGGTACCACAGCCCCTGGATCTCATGCACACAACCATCATAGCCTCTAACTATTTTGCAGAGGAACAGAGGCCCATTCCTGAGTTCAAAAGGGCATTCCTTCGGGCTCACCCAGCTTGAACAGTCCTGAGAATCTCCAGCTGCCCCTGATCGTGAGGTTTGCAATCTTTAGATCTCAGGGGGTGGCTGCCAGAGTGGGAGGCAGCCACTGTGGCCACCACGGTCCTTCTGACAGCAGCCCCTGTCCCCACGGTAACACATCCATCAGTTTGCTGCAAGTCTTTCGACACAGCCGGCCTCCTGACATCTGCTCACCCTTGGGCCAACTGATAAAACCAAGATTTTGGACTTTCCACAGTAAGGACCAATTCTTAGTGACTCCACTAGGCACTCAGACAAGTTAGCTAATATTTTCTGAGTACTCATTCTTTGCTTGACACTGCACTCAGCAATTCAGAGATATTAACTGAATCAATCTTCACATTAACCTGGGAGTAGGTACCATTGTTAGATCCATTTTACAGATGGGAAAACAGAGGTATGGAGAGAGTGGGTAACTTGATAACTGGCAAACTGGGGCTCAAATCCAGGCATGCTGATTCCAGAGGCTCCAGAAGACTGGCAATAGGCTGCCTGAAGCAGACTGCACTCCCACCCCACCCGCCCAAAGTTTAGAATGGCCGGATTGGGACTCCCCCAAAGCCTGCAGTCAATTTCTGGTCATACCACCAATTAGCTCTGTGACCTGAAACTTGTCCCTCACTCTCCCTGAATCCCCATTTCCTCCCTGGTTGAATGAAGGGGTTGAACTGCATGATCTGGAGCTCAGTTCCAGCTCTGACATTTTAAGAGGTTTCATCAGGCTAAAATAAGCAGCAGGAGGCACTCTGTGGTTGGGAAAGGGCAGCCTGGGATGTGCGTGCGTGGAGGCCGGGAGGCTGCCGTGGTGAGGGGGTGTAGAGGGCTAATTGTGAGTGCATGAGCTCAGCTGGGGGTCACTTTCTCCGTTTCGTGCCCACAGCTGGCAGTGAGTCACTGATGGGTCATCAGCCACGACAGGGCTGCCAGAGACAGGGCAGACGCTGCGCATAGATGAAAGACCCGTCCAACCTGGTCCCAGCCTTGGGGGTCCCAGGTGGCTGCGTGCTCTTCCCAATTCCTGTCTAGCTGCTACTGCACCCTTCTAGGAGGTGCTCCATCTGTCTCCCTGAGCAGAGCACCCCTTCCCATCCCAGCTTTGCCAGCCATGGCCCTGGCGCTGGGTGCCCTCTGTGTGGCAGGGGTGGGCTAGTGGCAGATAACACATGGTCCCTACTCTTAGGAAGCCCACAGGGGTGGGAGGTGTATCTAGGCACGGGCTGGGCACATGTCTCAGGCTTCTGAGCTTGCCAAGGCAGGGGACTCAGAGTCAAGGTGCTGCCCTCTGCCCATCCCTAGGCTCTGCAGACCAGGTCATTGGCCAGGGGTCAGGTTCCTCCTTCCCAACCACAAACTCCACTCTGAGGAGGAAGCTGTTGGAGGGGCCCTCGACCTCAGGTTAGACTCCTGTCAAGGGGTCATCCTCTGGGAAAGTGGCCCAAAGCGGGTTCTGGACGGTGGCCTCCTTGGAAAAGCTGGGAGGTGAGGAGTCGGGGGGAGCTGCTCCCAAGACGCCTCTCTCCGGGCCTCACCGTATCATTCAGCACCACACGTGTGGCGCTGCTGGAAGGAACAAAAGCGCACTTTCTTCCACGTGCACGTGTGCGCACGTATCTGTGCTTCTGCAGACCCTTGTCAGTACAGACCAGCTGCACGTGTGTGTGTGTGTGTGGCAGGCACTTGCCTGTCTATGTGTGAGGAGTGTGTGAGCCTGTGAGTTGTTCTTGTCACTGGCTGGCACCACTCTTTGCCATTAGTAACATCGTCATTCACGGGGGCCAGGTCACCAGAGCCTTGGAAGAGGCCCCACCCGACCAGCCTTGCCCAACAGCCACAACCCGTGGCCCATTTGCCCCCCGGCCCCCCTCCCTGCATGCGGGCTCCTTATTCACCACCCCACCCCCTCACATTGCTGACCAGGCAGCCGGGCAGGACCCCCTCCTCTGTCTTTTACTCTGCCTACAGCATCTTTGGCACTGGAGCCACCCCCTGGCTCCCTCCTCACCTCCTCACTTCCCCTGTCATCCCTTCCTCATCTGTTCAGACTCAGCATAGACACGGACTCCTCCTACAGGAAGCCCTCCCAGATCTTCCTCTTTGCCCTCAGACTGTAGAACCTAAGACGGCACACCCCACGTGGAATTTATCATACGGTTTTTAGAGACTAAAACTCAGTACATCTTTTTAAATGAATGATCTCTGTGGGCTTCATATTTTTTATCTGTAAAATGAAAATAATACTATTTGACACCAGCGTGCTGAAGAGGGAAGTAGATGATGAATGTGAATTTCCTGTCACTGTGCAGGACATTTTACAGATGCTCTTCATGTCCCTGCCCTTGAACGTTTATGGGTACATCTTCTTTTCTGTTTAAAAACATCATACGTTTTCAAGGCCTTTGGCCCCAAAGCACAGCTGGCTTCTTGCAGCTCAGGTCTCTACTGGAATGTCACCTCCTCACGGAGACATCCTTTGATGACTCTAAACAGCCCCAGCCACCCAGCACTCTCTGCTCCCATGGTTGTCTCCTCGCGACCTGAACTTGATTCCTTTGTGACTTGTTGAGTTGTCACTCACTCCCTAAAACATGTGCACCACGAGGGCAAAGACCTAGGCTGACTCTTCTGTTCCTGGAACCCACAGTGTCCAGAGCCATGCCTGGCACATAGCGGCGATCCTGGAGTTTCCAGGGCTCAGGCTGTGAAGTCTCTAGGGGACAAATGTCAGTGTGTGCATGTGTGTGTGTGTGTGTGTGTTAGTTGGGATAGAGGATGGGGAGGTAGCTCGGAGGTGGCTCTGCCCCATCCCCCATCATAAATCCCAGGGAGGTGGACTTGGGGAGACATCTATGTTCCCCCCACATGCTCTCTGGGGGAAATCAGGAACATGGACACTCCAGGACTGCTTGGGGTATCAGTGGGCAGTACCTACTTTACCTGGTGACTCCTGAGCACAGTCCATCTGCCAGCTAGGAGGGACAGGGCTGCTTCTGCTGTTCCCCACTTTGCAGGGACCCTCCCCACTGCTCTAAGCCAGGGCCCCAGACCCAGTCCTGCCTCTTATCACGCCATTTTCTTCCCTGTGTGGTATCTGCTCATCTTCTCATTCTCCTGTCTCCAGAGTCTGACAGGTCTGCTCCCCACTGCATTCTTGCTGGTCACCAAATCCTCACACTTCCAGCTTTGGGGGTGCTGGGAGGCTCCCTGTGTCTCCTGTAGTGGGGAATGCTACCCCACTGGGGCTCAGCCCCCACTCTGTCACTCTGGCCCTCATCCTGGGGCTGGCGAGAGGGATTCCAGAGAAAGGCTGCCAGAGGCTTCCCCCTCCTCCTATGCCTGCTGCCCCTCCTGCTTGGGGAGGGCACTCAGTCCCTACCAAGACTCTGGCTCAGAGGGTTTGCATGGACCCAGCTTTGGACCTAGGCCCTTGCCCAGCCTCAGTGGTGTTACCTTGTGTCACAAGGACTCCCCCTACTGGCTCTGCCCCCACCCCGACCCCCACCTTGTGACCTCTCAGCCCTGCTCCCCACACCAGGGCGGCCCCCAGTCCCAGCCTCATCCCCAGTTCTGGAGCTCCCAGATGTGGCAGGGCCCCAGAATGTTTGCTCAGGGGATTTCAGGGTTCAGAGGTTTGTGAAGTGTGCTCTGTGGAGTGCCCTGGAGCCATTCTACATGCACACGTGTGTGTGTGTGTGTGTGCATGTGCGTGTGCACATGTGTGTGATGGATTGAACCCTGGGGCTCTGGACCCCCACTCCTATTTTGACCATAAAACTCCAAACTTTTTCAATGTCACCAGTGGAGACGCCACATAAGTTACTATTTAAGTAATAGGATCCATTATTTTTTAAAAAGAAAGGTTCGCAAACCATGAAACCTAGAGCAAACTCATTTCAGGTATGGGGAAACTGAGGCCCAGGGAGCAAAGGACTTCTCAAGGTCACAGTGGAGTCAGTGGCAGGGCTGGTACCATACCAGGCTGCCTGGCTCAGAGGCTGGTGTTTTTGCCAAGACCAGGCCGAAATGTCCCTCTCAGGAGGTGGCAGGTGGGGGCCGGGTGCCAGGAAGGCCTCGTCCAAAGAAGTGCGTTAAGGTCACAGGCTCCCCACCCCTCGGGCCCCTTGTGAAGTGCCTGGGAGAACAGTTGCCCTGGAAAGGTCGCTCAGTTCTGAACTTGAGGCTTGAGGTCTGGGAGTGGAAAGGGGCTGGTGAGGAAGGAAGAGTGGAATGGGGTCGGGGACAGGGGTTCATCTTCTGGGTCAGTCATGCCTCATCCCTAAATTAAAACACCACTAATAAATCACTTCTTATTAAAAAAACAACAACAACAACAACACCAAATGCCCTTCTGTCATTCTGAGACTGCTTCTCCATCCCCTACCCCCCCATCCCCGTGATCACTCTGACAGTCCTCCTCAGGAAGATGAAGGCACCCCCCCACAGTGCCTGTCCCAGTGGAAGCCGCCCCTCGCCCCAAGCACCTGACTTCCAGGCAGAGGAAGCCGGTGGCAGGCATAGAGGGGGCTGGGTGGCACTGAGGTGATGACTTCAGGGCTGGGAAGGCTGTGAAGAAGGGGGCTGGCATTTCCATCTCAGGAGTCCTGTGGAACCTCCCCCTACTGGCAACAGCAGGAATGGCACCGTAGGGGGGCTTGCAGCACCCCCCGCCCCCCCACCGCCCGGAGTCTCTTCCTAGTGGACGATGGGCACCTGGGAAAACGCTATGGAATGAAGAGTTGTGTTCATCCTCCTCCTCTAGCCCCTCACAATCACCAGCCTCGGCTCCCCCGCCGCCCCCAACACCCCTGTCCTTTAGAGACTACAAGGACTGAGTTATTCTTAGTAGGTTTCATTCATCAAAGCATGACAAACGGTGTCCTGGAAGGAATGCCTGGGAGCAGCTGAGAGCCAGAGGGGTTGGGTGGGGTGCAAAAGCCTCATCTGAGGGGAGAATCCAATGCCTTCAAAGAGCTCTAGACTGAGGGGAGCCATGGCCCTGCCCTCAGGGAGCTCCCTATGACAGAGGGTGCTACTCCCGCACCCATTCATTTAGCCCTCAGTGAAATCCCAGTCTGAGTCAATATCCTGCCCTCAAGGAGCCTGCAGTCTGATGGCAGAAAAATACCATGTCACCCCTGCTGGAAAAGATGTGGTGCCTACCCAGGGCAGAGATTGACATGCAAGATGAAAAACCGGGCTGCCAGAGGGGTTCTCAGAAATATAGGCAGCCACCACCTGTGGGGAGCCTAAAGAGGGGGCTGGAGGGACACTCAACTCGGCATGCTTAAGGAGAAACATGCAAGAACCACGAAGGGGCAGCAGCGCCGACTGAGATCCTAGAAGATGAGGGAAGATGTGAAGGCTCAGGCCGGGTGGGCTGATCTAAGCCAAGATCTCAAATGCCTTTGGGGACTTAGTCTGGCCACACTTGTCTTTGCCAATGAGGAGGGCAGCCTGCACTGTCATAGGATCTTACGTTCAATATAAAAACCACATACACACTGAAGGCCAAACAAAATCTCACTAAAGGTTAAACTTGGCCCAAGGCCATGAGTTGGCAACCCCTGGGCATCAGGAAAGAATTCCTGATAGAAGAGAGGTTTGAGCCTAGTTTGGATGAAGAGGCTGACAGACAAGTTGCTCCCCTCAAGTCCTGGCCACCAGGCTTGGATTCTGTGTCTTCAGGGCCTCCTCCCACCCTTCCTGGGATGAGAGACTTGAGCCACTCTTCACCAGTTCACTTGCGACCAACTGGCCACAGCTGGTCGTCTGCCAATACTCCCAGTCTGTAATGGGGATATCACCTTTCTTCGCAGAAATGCAATTCCCCTGTTAGGAGAAGGAGCCTGTCCGACTCTTTAAATGAGCTGATCTGAAAGTTCTGGCTGGGTGGCCTTCCCTAAGAGCCTTACTTCTCTGAGCCTCATGTGCAAAATGGGATATTATTGCCCAGGTGCCCTACCCACCCCTGCCCCAAACAGTTAACTTTCCAATGGACCTCAATGGAGAAAGTCCTGCCCCATTCCCCACTCTCCCAGTCCCTTCCAGCAGAGATCTCAAACACTATAGCCTTACAGAAGGGGAGGGGCCCCTTCAGGCCTGGGGTCAGGTTTCCAAGTCCTGCAGCTCCCCATTCCCCATCCTAGGTGGGGTCTCCTAGGTCTCTCCTGGGACCAAGGGTGCAGTCCCGCAGGGCGGCAGGAGGCTATGGGAGGGGCCGAGGCGAGCACTCTTGGGGACAGGGGGCGAGGGACAGGGGACAGGTGACGGCGGTGTTCCAGGACCGGGGAGGGACGGCCTAATTATGGCGCGTTGGCCCAATGCCACTGAGAGCCGCGGAAGAGAGCGGCGGTGGGTAATCAGAGCGCATTAGCAGCGCCCCTGAAATACTGTAATTTTTCCGCGCGCTGCGGGTGTGTTGGCGGAGGTGAAGCGATGCGGGCTCGGCTCTGAGTCAGACTCGCGGAAGCCCGGGTGGGGACGCAGGGGACGGCAGAGGCTGCAGAGAAGGGACTCTTGCCCGGGGAGGCGCCGGCACTTTCCCCGGGCGAGGAGCCACCTGTCCCGGGGCTGCTGGCGGAGCTTCCCCACTTCCGAGGACACAGTGGGCGGGGCCTGGGGCGGGGCAGCGAGGGGCGTGACCAGAGCCTCGTCCCCCCTCCAGGGGGCGCTCCTAGGTCCTGCGGCTCTTTCCCCAGCTTCGAGTCCGGTCCCCTGCACCCAGCCATGTGGCAGGCTCCCTGCGCGCAGGTGGACTGAAGGAGATACTGATGCATCGTGCGAGGCAGAGGCCCCCTGAATTCGGCCAGAGTCGGGCCAGTGAGAAGAAAAAAAAAGTCAGAAACATCAGGAAGGGAGTGGGAGAAGGGAGTTGAGGACGTGTGTTCCAGCAGAGCCCTGAAGTCAATTCTAGGGGAGCCAGAGGGGAGCGAGCAGGGGGCTGAGGCTGGGAGGGGAGTTTATTTATTAGCCAGATTAGCCAGTATTAATGGCGGAGCGGTGGTGGCCGGCGGCGGCCGGGGACATAGCTGGCATAGCTGGCATAGCGGCGGGGCCTCCCGCGGCGCGGGGCTCAGGCGGCTTCAAAGGGGCTTAAAGAGGCCCGTGGTGGCACTGCCACGGCCCCGCGGGGGAGGGCGTGGGCGCGGGCGGCGGGGGAGAAGGCTGCTATTGTGCACCGAGGGATTAGGGATCTGGCCTGGAAGGAATTTTAAACTGCTTCGAGCCGGCGCCCCAGGACTCACCTCCTTCACTGCTCCAGGAGCAGGAAGCACGCTCAGATGTTTACTTCCATTTCCATGTCTGTGTGTGTGTGTGTGTGGGGGGGGGGTGTCCTCCTGCCCTCGGACTAGGGGCATCTGGGGTTGTCAGCTTTGGCAAATAACAGTACAAGACGTTCAGTTATGTTTGAATTGCAAATAAACAATGAATACTTTGTATAAGTATACCCCATGTATTATATGGGATATACTTATACTAAACAGTCATTGTTTATCTGAAATTCAGATTTAAGTGGATTTTTTTTTACGTCTTGTATTTGTTTTTCTAGCAGTCCTAGAATCACCGAAATGTCTAGTCTGCGTCTGCAATAGATTGGGGGCTTCCTAAAAATGCAGTGGGGCTGTGTGTCTCTCTACCTTGGGATGGTACGTTTTCTGAAGCCAGATGCTGTGTTTCACCTTTCTGATGGAGTTCTGATGGTAGAGTGCATATTTCCATCACAGTAGAAGCTTCCTGAGGACAGAGGCTGAATTTCAGATTGGAGCTTTGAGGTCAACGTTTGTGCCTTTATCCCACTGCAGGTTCCTGAGGCGGGGTCTTCGTGCCTCCTGGAGAGCAGGTCTCATCTCTTCTCTTCCCAGCACGTGGAGGCCCCTCCCCCTACTGGTATAGCGTCCTGCCTACAGGGGGCGCTGGGGGCCCAGAGGACTGAACTGCAGCTGGATGGGTCCTGTTTCTTGGCATTCAGGGTTGCAGGTTCTCTAGAGCTGAAGGACCTGGGGACTTGGAGGGTGGGTCTTCATTCTGTGTGGCTCTCGAACTGATCCTGACCCCCCTGCCTCAGCAGAAGCTGTGCCCAGCGTGTGGGAGAATATCCGAGTCTGGTTACCCACAGTTTTCTGCCAGGAAGGGGCAGGGTGGCCCTCAGTGCAGAATGGCACTGCACCCCTCCTCTCTCCCCATAACCACTGCTGCCAAGCTTCTGTTGTCCATCAGCCCCACAAACCCCACCACCCAGCCTTTGCCTGTGCTGTCCTCTGTAGCAGCACCCTCTCTTCCTGTCCTTGGGGACAGCTGACGGCTCACCACACCTCCTGGATGCTCTGGCCTTCAGCACGGTAGGTATGGCTATGTAGGATGCTTGTGCCTGGCGGTCTTGTGGTGAAAAGAGACCTCTATCTCCGTCTTCACCAACCTGGGCCACAGGGGCCAGGGAGGGGACAAAGGTGGGGGTGGGGCCAGATGGGAAGGTGGGGGGACCGTAGGTGGAGGGGACACAAGATGATGCCTCTGCCACCCTCTCCTCCCCCTCCACCCCCACTGTCGCCCCTTTCCAAATCCCCTTGTCCCCCCGGGGCCTCTGAACTCTTTTCCCTTGAAGCTCAGGGAAGCCCGGGAGAAGCCGTTTCCCACGGTCACAGCCTCAACCACCCCCACCCCCTGCTCCTTTGGCCGCAGCCACCTCAGCCTCTGCAGAGCACAGCCTGGCCTGCTCCGTCCCAGCAGGGCCCCCTCCTTGATCCCGGGAGCCTGCTGCTGTGAGTGGCATCATCACCCCACTCCTCAGGCCGCCCAGTCATCAGGTCAGCAATTAGCTACTTCCTCCTGGCTGCATGAGGCTGCATGAGGCCACCGAACGTCACAGCCCCTCCCCCTGCCAGCCGGCAGCGGGAGTGCTGGGGGGTGCCCCCACACTTTGTAGTCTGTGCCAAGTCCTGGCACGACCTTCTCCCCCCCGCACCCCCGCCCCTCACCACAGTCTACCGAGCGCTGGGGTACTGAGCCTTTCATCTGGGGAGCCTGGAGCTCCCCCCGTTCCTGGGGGTGGGAGAAGCCATGCTGCGGTCTCCCCCCGCCCCCACCCCACCCCGAGTCGCCCCATCCCATTGGGTGAGAACATGGCTGCTGTCTGGGTGGGGTGATGCCTGCTCAAGGGCACCGCAGTCCTGAGTTCCTGAGTGAGCGGGTCTGGGCCTGAGACTCAGGTGTGCCTGTCCCCAGTCACAGGCGGTTTTCACCAGGCTCTCCCCTGGGCCGGGGGCTCTGCCGAGGATGGTGGCGGTGACCTGGTAAGCGGGAAGCGGTGGGGCGGCACCCTGTGGACACCCACACACGTGGGGGGCAGGCTCTTCTGAACCCCCACAGCGGCTCACACACCTGCACCAGGGCACACTCACAGATGCAGCCTGCAGCCATGCCCCCGGGTGTCCCAGGCAGGGAAACCTACCCGGAGGTACGCCACACACCCCCTTCTCCTGTGTGCACACAAACCAGCCGACATCCTCACAGACAACAAGCTCACCATCACACCAAAATGAAAACCAGGACCCTACAGAGGAGCCCAGGAAGGTAGGATGAGAGACCACCACCAGCCCCTCTCCCTCCACGGATCCTACCCCATGGGCCAGGGTTCTTTTTGGGGAAGGGTGGGAAGGGAATGTAGTGGGCAAGTGGGAGCAGCTGTGTTCTGAGTTTGGAGGTGGGGGCTGGGGATGGATTTCCAGAGAGAATAAGAAAGTTCCAACAAATATAAACAAATGTGTGGCATCTTAGGCAGATCGTCTAACTCCCTGGGGCCTCAGCAATTGTATCTGTAAGATGGGGATAATGAGGGCCCTCTTTAAACTTGGTAGGGAAGTTTAAAGGAGGTGACTGGCTCAGAGAAGATCCCCAGCCCACATAACTGTTGAGGAGACCCTCCCAATGTCCTGTCTCTGGGTGGTGGTTTTGCCTACCAGAGCTGCCCTGGGGAGAGAAGCAGCTTTCATCCGGGGCCTTACCTGACCATGTGCTCACCGCTGGCTTTCTTCACTTCCTGGGGTCCAGCCCTGGTTGTGTGTTGGGCCTGATGGGTCGCTGCTCCGGACTGGCCTGAGGGCAGGGCCTGGGAGGGGCTGACTGACTGCCCCGCCCCTACTTGACTGGCCCAACAGGTAGCTGAGTGCTGGCTTCCAGCCCAGGGAGGGGATGAGTCAGCCCGCACCACCCCCATCCAGGCAAATGGGGTGCTGGGGATGGGAGCTTGGGTGGAGGGGCCTTCTAGGAACGTTCCTGGAAGAGGACCTGGGAACCACGCTGCTGCCTGGAGCCACCGCCTCGACCTCCCGGGCTGTACCCAGCTCAGCAAACACCCTTGTCTTTGCTTCTCACAGTCTTCCGCCCTCTTGACTCATGGGGCCGCCTTGCTACCTTGCCACGTTTCTCAGCCCTTCCAGAAGGTTGTCCAAGCCATGGACACAGGGCACACATACATACATGCTCTTGTACATGTGTCCACAGCCACATAAGGACAACCAGACACACGTTTCCACAAGCATTCACACATACATACTCTCACTCTTCCCTTACACTTATGCACACCCACACTGACACGCAATTTCACACACAAACTCATGTACACCACACACAAACTTGCAGAGTCATAATCACCATTGTGGGTTGAATTGTCCTCCTAAAAGATATGTTGACATCTTAGTCCCCAGTCCCTTCAAAGGTGACTTTAGTTGGAAACAATGCCTTTGTAGATGTAATCAAGATGAGATTTGACTGGATAAGGCCCCTAATCCAATGACTGGTGTCCTCTTAGGAGAGATTTGTAGACACAGAAATAAGGAGACCCACAGGGAAGAAGGTCACATGATGATGGAGGCAGAGATTGGAGTGATGCGGCTCCAAGCCGAGGAACACCAAAGACTGCCTACACCCACCAGAAGCCGGGAGAGAGACACTGAACAGGCTCTTCCTAGAGTCTCCAGAAGCAACCAGCCCCGCCAGCGCAGTGATTTGGGACTGTGACCTCTTTTATTTTTTTATTTTGGCTGCACTGAGCAGGTTGGGGGGATCTTCGTTCCTCAACGAAGGATTAAACCCAGGCCCTTGGCAGTGAGAGTGTCAAGTCCTAACCACTGGGCCACCAGGGAATCCCCCGGCCTTCTTAATTATGAGAGAATAAATCTGTGTTGTTTTAAGCCACCAAGTCTGTGGTAGTTTGTTATGGCTGCCCTAGGAGATGAACACAATCATACATTCACACAGTCACGGTGGCTCTGGACGCAGGGACGAGGCGAGTGGAATCCCTCTTGGAGGCTACTCTGTCTCTGTTCTCCTTCCCCTGTGACTGGTCCAGTGGATGCAAAAACGTTCATGGCGCCAGGCAAGAGATCAATTATGTTTCCTCCCTCCTTCCCTCCCTGGAGTTCTTAACAAGGCATTCCCTTTAAAATATGCTCTCAAGAATGGGCAGCCATGGTTATGCGCCCCAAAAGACATGTCTAAGGAGGCTGTGGCTGCTTTAATGTTATGAATTAAAAATCGGAAACAACCAAACGTCCATCCACAGAACAGATCAATCAGTCGCGGCATAGCTAGTCAGTGGGAGGCTACTCAGCCATGAAAAAGAAAGAACTCGTGTTGCTGAAACAACATGGGTGACCCCCACAGACCTCATGTCCAATAAATTGGGCCAGACACAAAGAGCGAATGCCCCAGGAGTCCTTCTGCATGAGGTTCAAGAACAGGCAAAGCTGATCTGTGGTGAAACAAGTCAGAGCGGTCACCTCTGTCTTGGGAGGACGGTGCTGACTGGGAGGGGCTTGAGGGAGCCTCCTGGGGGGCTGAAATGCTATGTGCTAGGTCTCGGTGGTAATGACATGGGCATACACACACATGCACATGTTCACCAAGCAATACCCTTCAGATTTGTTAATTTGAGGCATGAATCTTACACCTCAATTAAAAAAAAACTAAATTAAAAAAAAACTGGATTGGGACTTCCCTGGTGGTCCAGTGGCTAAGACTCCACACTCCCAATGCAGGGGGCCAGGTCAGGTCAGGTCAGGGAACTAGATCCCACATGCTGCAACTAAGAGTTTGCAGGCTGCAACTAAAAGAAAAATATCCCTTCTACCGCAGCTAAAGAACCCACATGCCACACGAAGACTGAAGACCTCGCATACTGGAACTAAGACCCAGTGCAGCCAAATAAATAATTTTTTTTTTTAAACTGGGTTTCCGGGAAGTCAATGACCAGCATCACTGCATCGGATAGCATCTTCTGGGGCGGGTGGCTGCAGAACCTGCCTTGTCCCCCTGTTGCACTGCTGTCCTTGGGCCTGGGGTCCCTTGTGTGGCTGACTTACCAGGATATTTGACTATAAACCTTGAGCCTGGGGAGGCTCTGGGGTGTCTCAACAGCCCAGACCCTCCGTAGCTGACCCATGTCTGGGTGGAAATGGGTGTGCAGAGATCCCACTGCAATCTGTTTCTCAGATTAAAGACCAAATGTTGTGATTTCTTCTACAAAAATCCCACATTGAAGAAGAAGAGCTATCTTTTCATGTAGCTTTTGCTCTCTGCCAGGCACATACAAAGTATCTTTGGGGCGGGTGCCACTGTTGTCATTTCACAGACAAGAAAACTGAAGCTCTGAGATGTTGAGCACTCTCCCAGGGTCACACAGGAAGCTCAACGGTGGGGATTTGGCATGATAGCTCTGTCAGACTCGGGCTCCCTGGGGGTGCAACTGTGTCACCATCTGTGTGGGCTCGGGGGTCTCTACGAAGGAGGGGTTTAGGGGAGGATCTAGCTTTGAACCTGACTCACAGCACACACACTGCTCTCCTGATGTGGCGGGAAGGGGCTGCTGCCCCGGCCCTTCTGCTGCTCCTCACCCTGGCTCTTACCTCTCAGCTCAGAGCTCTGCCCTTAGGGGTGCCAGAGTTGGGGATCATGGATCAGGAGGGTGAAGGAGGAAGTAAGGGAGGGCATGGATCAGAAGAGCCTGTTCCTTTGGCAACTGTCCCAGAGTCAGCGCTAGAGTTCCCCATCCCTCCCCCACTTTCTGGCATGGCTCACTGGGAGGAGTCAGGACCACCCAGCTGAGCCGGGTCAGAGCCAGGCAGAATGGCCAGCCGGACCCTGCTCCTTGCCAGGAGGACCAGTTGGGAGAGGGGCGTCATTTAAGGATGTGCAGGAGGGCAGCATGCAGGGCGGCCTCCAGCACCACCCAGGACCTGCGCTTCTCACCCGCCCACGCCTTGCCAGCAGGAGCTGGGTCATATGATGGTGAGGAGGAGGCAGGTGTAATAGGAGCCGACATCCTCCTGGCTTGCCCTGTGACTATATTAAGGTCTGTACCTGGTTTCCCCTCTACTCTGCCCCTAGGACTTCCCCTCCTCCCCAAGAGATCCTGCGTTGCAGATTAAGGAGTCATCCCTCCCTTCCATCCCATTGACCTGGGAAAGGGGCAGGAGCCTAATGAGGTCACTGCCAGTGGGTGGGGAAGTGGAGGCAGTAAATTTAGGTCTTAAGTGCTAATGAGCTGTAGGCGGGATCCACTTAGGGGGAGGCGGCCTGTTCGCAAGGCCCTTAGCAACCCTCACACTCAGTCGTCTGCCCCTGCCGCCCACACCCATCACCCAGGGCACACAAGAGCACACACAGAACCTCCTCAGTGAGACACGGTTTATACGCTTTCAGGCCAGCCACATGTAGCCTTGCACGTGTGCACCCCCGGGATCCCATTACCACTCTTCTAACTCCAATCAGGTGCTTACGTCTGCATACCCAACCAGGCACGTAGGCACCCGTGCGTGCCTACAGTCCCGTGTGCTCAAGTGTGCACCACCCACCCCTGTTCACCGTTTCTCCGAAGCCCTGAGAGTCTGTGGCTGAAGCAGAGGAGCCCTGGGGCTGTGGGGATGTGGGGAATGCAGCCTGGGGGAGCAGGGCATTTGTACCCTAAGCCTAGGACTAAAGCCTAGGTCTGCCTGCACCCACAGTGGGCCTCACCACTCCTGGAGTAAGAGGCCAGAAGCCCCAAGAAGCTCTGACTTCCGCCCAGGGAGAGGGCAGAGGGCAGAGGGCAGGGCAGGGATTATTAATAAACTCGCTCCTGACTGGGAAGGCCTGTGCAGAGACCCAGCCTCAAGCCAATTGGAACAGAACTTTCCAGGAATGCCACCCCAAAGCAAGCCTTCCTCTGACTCCAGGATTATTTCCCAGCCCTGACTTCATCCTTTTGGTGTGTGTGGGGCTCTTGCCAGGCTCCCCTGGCTCTGCCTCGCCGGCCCTCTGTCACCTGGCAGCTGACATCTGCCTTGGCTGCCACCAGAGGAGGTCACAGCATGTGGGTGATGGGCCCGGGATTAGAATGGCTTCCTCTGCACCCAGTCCTGCTCCTCCCTGCTCCCCCAAACCGAGGCCCGCAAGACCTCTATGTGGGGAGCGCAGGAGGGCCCCTGCCTTGCCACCCACTCAGGGCATCACAGTGCTGCTCTAGTACCCCATTCTGAGCGGGGAGGAGCCCTGAAGGCAGAGAGCCCGGCGCCAGCTTCCTGGCCTTGTGACCTTGGGCAAGCAGAGTGTGACTTGTCTGTGGCTCATCATCATCATTTCTAAAATGAAGACAAAAATGCCCTCCCAAAGGTCACTGTGAGGCTAAGGAATGTGTGAGGGCTGGTGGAGAGTGGAGAGGGCTGTGTGTGTGGGGGGATGTACAGGCATGTAAAGGAAGTGGATTTATGTCCTTGCTGCTATCACTACTTCCATCCCCACCTCCATTGCCACCACCTCCATCTCCTGCCCACTATCACTTCCTCTATTATAAAATCACTTCCACTGGGCTTCCCTGGTGGTCCAGTGGCTAAGAACCCAGCTAACAGTGCAGGAGACACGGATTCAATCCTGGCCCAGGAAGATCCCACGTGCCACAGAGCAGCTGAGTCACTACTTCCATCCCCACCTCCATCGCCACCACCTCCATCTCCTGCCCACTATCACTTCCTCTATTATAAAATCACTTCCACTGGGCTTCCCTGGTGGTCCAGTGGCTAAGAACCCAGCTAACAGTGCAGGAGACACGGATTCAATCCTGGCCCAGGAAGATCCCACGTGCCACAGAGCAGCTGAGTCCATGTGCCGTAACTACTCAGCCCCTGTGCGCTCTAGAGCCCCAAAGCCTCAACTGCTGAAGCCCACGCATTCTAGAGCCCACACTCCACAACAAGAGAAGCCACTGTGAGGAGAAGCCTGTGCACCACAGCTAGAGAGTAGTCCTCACTCGCTGCAACTAGAGAAAGCCCGTGCGCAGCGCCTAAGACCCATCACAGCCCCAAATAAATTAATTTTAAATATCACTGTCATTTTCAGCCGCCCATCACACCGCTCTCCTCGCCAATACCTCCATCTCCACCACCGTGCTATCACCACCCCATCGTTCCAGGAACAACTCTTCAATACTATGTTAGAGATTAGTTCTGCCCAGGGTCCCACACATTGGGAATAGCCTATATCTCTCACTTCCTTCAAGCTTTGACACAGAACCCACCTCTGCCAGGAACTGTTCCTTAATCTGTCCTGCATTACTCCGATGACTTCTGTACATCATGGCTCAGCCTCACCTGTCCCCTCCTAATTGATGTGTGTGTGTGTCTGCGTTCTCACACCCGCACTTCTTAAGCTGGTTTCTGAAGTCAGCCTCCACTCAGATAACCTACACAGAGCTCTGGGTCTCACTCCTGGCTCTGACGCTTTCTAGCTGTGGGACCTGGGACAAGTTATGTTTCTTTGTCTTCCTAGCTGTAAATTGCATTTAATAATACCATGTCTCCGAGACTTCCCTGACAGTCCAGTGGTTAAGACTCCACGCTCCCAAAGCAGGAAGGGCGGGTTTGATCCCTGGCTAGGGAGCTAAGATCCCATATGCCATACAGTGTGGCCAAAAAAAAAAAAAAAAAAAAAAAGTAATAATACCATGTCTCATAGAGCCGTGGTGAGGGGTCTCTGAGATGCTGTATATACAGCACTTAGAGCAGAGAAGCAGGCACACAGCAAGTTTTCAATAAACACTAGTTATTGCTGCTGTTGTTGGTCCTTCTTCCTGCCAATGCTTAACACAGGACTTTGTGCTGTCAGTGAAAATAACTATATTACTGGATACTTTCTGACTTTCCAATAAGAACATCTTGGGAGGGAAGGAAGAGTTGCACCTTTCTGAGAACTGTCCCCCCACCTGCTACCAGAAGGTTCCTGAGCTCGCTGGGTAAAGTGTGGGCAGTGGGTTGGGAAGGACCATGCAGGAAGCCCGGCAGAGTTGGTTTTGTCTCCTGACTTCACCAGCCATGGCAGGTGGTCAGTTATTCGCCTCAGGCTTCAGTTTTTCTCACAGGTGGAGTGGATCACCATGCAGGGCCACTGTGAGGCCATCATTTTTATTTATTTTTTTTTTAAATATTTATTTGGCTGCACTGGGTCTTAGTTGTGGCATGCAGGATCTTTGATCTTTGTTGTGTCTTGCAGGAGCTAGTTCCCTGAGCAGGGATCGAACCCAGGTCCCCTGTACTGGGACTGTGGGGTCTTAGCCACTGGACCACCCAGCAAGTCCCCATCTCTGTCTACCTTGCATACAAGCACCACAGACTGCTCTGGATGGAACTCAGGGCCTGTATACCCTGGGACCTCAACCTTCCCGTGTAGACAATGGACAACCCTGGCAGAGCCTGTTTCACTGAGCAGGTCGGAGAAGATGCCGAGTGATGACGTCAAGTGTTCAGAAAAGCCAAACAGCCCGGGAGAGTTCCAGGGGAAACCTTAACAGTGGTTGACTTGAGCGAGGCCCAGCTTGGCCCAACCTGAAACAACACACTGTGGTCTGATCTGGGTTCCTGGAGCAGGGTGGGGGCCAAAGGGACAGAGGGCCAAGAGGCCCCTAACCACAGGTCCAGGAAGGCTACTCAGTGCTTGGACGCCCACACGCATCATGGCGTGGTCCATGGGGGTGGGGAGGGGCAGCTGGGACACGGCAGGCAAGGGTGGCCTGGGGTTTTCTGGGGTCCCTGGCACACTGACATCCACACAGCTGCAGCCACCTGAGGATTGCCCTGGCCCTGGCCATGAACCCCCAGGGAATAAACAGGGGCAGCAGCCGGCCAACTGGTGTGTATTCCCGGCCCCCACAATGTAAACTCCCAGGACATATTTATGTTGTGTGGGCCCAACCCCAGCCCCCTGCCCAGCTCAGAGGGGTCACGCCACACCAGACACGTCACACGTACAGGATAACTGGATGAGGAGGGAGGGGGGCTGGGAAAGTCAGGGGCGCAGCAAGCGACAAGGACCAGAGACAGCTGGAATTGGGCGGCCAGAGGGAGAGTTCAAGAGGGGGAAGGGCGAGAGAGAGCTTTCACGGAGTCAGGTCATGTCCTTTTCCTCGAACTGCAGATCAGAATCCTAGCACAGCCCTGGCCCGGCTGGTGACCTAGGTCACTCTGTGGTCTTCCAGGGCCATTCTTGGCCCCGGACTCCAGGGTCATGGAGCCTAGAGCTCTGCCCAACCCACACCCAGCCTGAGAATTGGACCGCTACACTTTTCTTTGGTTCACCTTTTCCCCACCCTTTGCCACGAACCATGCCAGTTCTCTTGGGTGCGTTATCTCATTTGAGCCTTAACACCTGCCCAGGGGCTGGAGCTACTGTTGCCCTCCTGACCCTGCAGAGGGTCAGAGGGCTAAGTAAGTGACCGGAGGTGATGAACAGCCTGGAACAGCCCAGGCTGGGGTTGCAACCTGGATTGGTGACCAGAGCATCTCTGCTTTTAAGAGCCATGTGTGGCCGGCCACTGGCCTTAAGGGCAAAGAGATGCCCTCAAGAGTCACATGGAATCCAGAGCTCTTGAGTCCTGGGTCAACTTTCTTCCCACTGGACCAGAAACAGGTGGTGAGGAGACAGAGCCCTACTCTCACAGAGCCCGGGTCTCAGGGGGGACACAGCCTGGCCTCAGGACCCCCAGTCCTGATTCCAGGGATCCCCAGTGATAAGGGAAGCCCCTGACCATGGGAAATGACTGACTGGCCACAGCACTGGGGAGGCAGGTGGAGCCAGAGGGCTTCATACAGCCGGAGTCAGTGTGGGAAGGCTTCCTGAGGGAGGGGGCTGGCGGCCCCTTTAGGAAGGAGGAGTTGGGCAAGTGACAGGCAGCGTTCGGTGGCCAGAGCTGCATTCCCACACTGCCCCAATTAGGAAACAAGGCTCAACTCTGCTCCCCGCACCGCCCCCCTCCCTGGGTAGGACTACCATCCCAGCCCTGCCCAGCCCGCCTGGGAGGGGCAGGAGGAATAGAGCCATGTGACAAACATTCAGCTGGGAGCTGTGCACGTCTCAGGAATGACACCCAGCGAAGGCTATTTTAATCTGGAGAGTTGCCTGCTCCTCCTGCCCACCCCGAAATAACCAGGCTGCCGAAGGAAACTGTGGCATCGTGGGCTGCTTGCAAGCCTGGTGGAGCACTCCACCCCCACTCCCCACGGTGGCTAGCCTTCCCCCTCAGTTGGAACCCTCCCCTGCTGGGGCTCCATCTCCTCCCTCAGACTGGGGGCTTCCCCAGGGCAGAGGCCATGTCTCTCATCAGACTAGGAGCTCCTGGAGTGCAAAGACTGCATTTCCCCATTCAGACTGGGAGGCTTCCCTGGTAGCTCAGCTGGTAAAGCTCAGCTGCATTGAGCTTCCCTGGTAGCTCAGCTGCAATGCAGGAGACCCTGGATGGATTCCTGGGTAAGGAAAATCCCCTGGAGAAGGGATAGGCTACCCCCTCCAATATTCTTGGGCTTCTCTGGTGTCTCAGATGGTAAAGAATCTGCCTGCAATGCAGGAGACCTGAGTTCGATTCCTGGGTTGGGAAGATCCCCTGGAGGAGGGCATGGCAACCTACTTCAGTATTCTTGCCTGGAGAATCCCCATGGACAGAGGAACCTGGCAGGCTGCAGTCAATGAGTTTGCAAAGAGTCAGACATGACTGAGCAACTAAGCACAGCACTCAGACTGGGAGCACCTCAGAATATCCAGACCCTGGAGTCTGCTTCCCTGGGGGACTTGAGGGTGGGAGGGTTCTAGGCAGCCTTTTCTCCCGAGCTGAATTAGGGAGAATGCCCTTGTGATGGTGAAACCAGACCTCCCTCCCTCTGTGGCCACAAGTACTCCTGGCTGGGGGGCTCACTCCGGGCCCAGGCTATGCCCAGCAGTGCCAGGCTGCCCTGCTGCTGGCCACATGGCCTGCTGACAGGAGGGTTCACATGTCTCAGCACCAGCCAGCCACCTGCTGCCTCCTGCCTCCCAAAATAGGAAAGTGCTGGCCTTCTCCCGTTACCCGTTGCATGTCCCACTGCCCTTGTCCTCGGAACGGGGCTCTCACTCCCCGCCCTGCTTCTCCATGGAGGATATTGAGGGGGTCGACCTCCCAACCCTGACTGATCTCGATGTTGAGTGACTGGGCATGGCCAAAGGGTGGGAGGTTGTTCTGTTCCTGAGCTGGGTACCAAATGGGGAAGGGGCTTCTTGTATGGAACCAGGGTCTACTGGTCCTGTTAAGAGTAACTCCCTGCCTTCTCTTCTCCCCAGCATCCAACACTAACCTGGCCTGGTTTGTGGGCTGGGGGGCAGTTATTGACTCAAGTAATATCACTAACTACTGCTTATTGAGGGCTGAAAAACTGAAGTTCAGAATTTGAGAAAATGACTCCTCTCATTAGCCTCCCCTTCTTTCATTTTGCAAACAACCATATTTTTAAAAGACTTTTTTTTTTTTTAATGTCGAGTATTTTTTTGAAGCCTTTATTGAATTTGTTATAATATGGCTTGTGTGTGTTTTATGTTCTGAACAGGAAGCATGTTGGATCTTAGCTCCCTAACCAGGGATTGAACCTGAGTCTCTTGAACTGGAAGATGAAGTTTTAAGCACTGGGCCACCAGGAAAGTCCCGCAAACAACTTTTTTTTTTTTTTTTGCAAATACCCATTTTTAACTGAGCACTTACTATGTCCCAGGCACTGCTCCCCATTAGCTATTATGTTTAATCCTCACCACACCCTGCTAAGAGGAGTATGTAGAGGTTGTAGTGAAAGTTGCTCAGTCGTGTCTGACTCTTTGTGACCCTATGGACTATATATAGTGGATGGAATTCTTCAGGCCAGAATACTGGAGTGGGTAGCCTTTCCCTTCTCCAGGGGATCTTCCCAACCCAGGAACGGAACCCAGGTCTCCTGCATTGTAGGCAGCTTCGTTACTAGCTGAACCACAAGGGAAGCTCAATAGTTATACTATTTAACTATAGAGGAGATGAGCCCCAGAGAGGTTGGGCGATTTGCCAAAGGTCACACAGCAAGGAAGTAGTAGTGTTGGTATTCAAGTTCAGGTTGGTACAATGTTTCTTTTAAAAAAAAAAAATTTTGGTGGTGGGGGGGGGACATTTTATTGCGGGAAACTTTAAACATTTAAACAAGTAGAGAGAATAGTACAATGACCCTAAAAGTATCCATTACCAAGACAGAACAGTGGACATTTTGCCAGATTTGTTTCATCTTTTTTTGGAACTGAAATATTTAAAAGTAAATCACTGACATTATGACATGTCCCCTCTAATCACTTTAGAATACATCTCTCAAATGAAGTGAAGTGAAAGTCGCTCAGTCCTGTCTGATTCTTTGTGACCCCATGGACTATATACTATTCATGGAATTCTCCAGGCCAGAATACTGGAGTGGGTAGCCTTTCCCTTCTCCAGGGGATCATCCCAACCCAGGGATCGAACCCAGGTCTCCTGAATTGCAGGCAGATTCTTTACCAGCTGAGCCACCAGGGAAGCCCAAGAATACTGGAATGGGTAGCCTATCCCTTCTCCAGTGGATCTTCGTGACCCAGCAATTGAACTGGGGTCTCCTGCATTGCAGGAGGATTCTTTTTCAACTGAGCTATCAGGGAAGCCCATATCTCTCAAAAATTAACCCAATTTTCTATATGAACCTGCAAGCCATTCTCATACTGAAAAAAACAGACAATTTCCTATAATTATCTAGCACGCAGGTCAAGTTCAGCTCCCCCAGATTGAATGTGGCCTTCCCTGGATCTCATCACTCAACTGCAGCACCGCTGAGCAGTGGGGGGACAGGGTCTAGGCAGAGCTTGGCCAGGCTCTACCCAATAGTTTCACTGGGGACACAGGTCCTTCCTTCTCTTTTCCCTGTTGCTGGGGGCAAGGTTTCTAGACAGGAGAATAACAGGGGCCTGAGGGACGTTGGTGGAAGCTTTGGGGAGGCTCAGGGGACCTCTGTCTGTGTCTCCTGGAGCGGGGACTGCAGAGTGAAGTGGGTGTCCTGAGGAGCCAAGAGAAACTGTGAACCTCAGCCGGGGCTCTGGCACACTCACCCTCCTGCCGGGGGATGGGCCGTCCCAACCCACTGGGGCCTCAGGCCTGGAAGCCCCTCCCACACAGGGTCCCTTGTCCATCCTGCGCCCACAGACCAAACAGCCCAGCGGCCTTCCAGCCAAAACAGGGTCTGGAGGAAGGTCGGCTTATCGGCCTCCCCTGCTCCCTCACCCCTAGGGCCTCTCTGAGCATATCAGCCTCTGTGGTGAGGGAAGCAATTGGTGGAACAGGGCAAAGCCACCCCCGGGCTCCTCTCCTGCATATGGTGAGGAATCTTCTTAGCAGGAATTCTGGGAGAGACTGGGCCCCACAGGCGACAATGAAGGGGTCTGCCTGCCAGTGACCAGGGGGGACACAGGTCTCTAAGTTCCCTTCCTGCTCCATGCCGGTCCTATCCTTCATCATGAGGGTGGGTGGGGAGGACTCTGACCTAAGGCAGGAGATGGTGACCTCTTGGCCTTCACTCCCTGGATGCAGATGGAGGTGTTCAAGGCCCAGTCAGACCGCCCTGAAGGGGGACAGGGGCCATGTCTCTCTGCTCAGTCTGGGGGCTGCCGGAGGACAGGGGCTCTATTTCCCCCATTGGAGTAGAGTATTCCAGATGGCAGGGCTGTGTCTCCCTCCTCAGAATGAGGTCCCTGAGGCTGGGTCAATGCTGATGTCGTCATCGTTACCTCCAGGGGCCCAGAGCAACGCCACCTCTGAGGACCCTCAGCGCCCCATTGCTCAGGAACCCGAGCCAGGCAGAGGAATGAGTTAGCCTCAACTTGCTAGCAGGGAATGAAAGTGGAATGGCCTGGGTGGAGCCCACTACCTGGTGAGCCCTAGAATCTGCTTCCTCTTCCGGTTGTGGGCATAGCTCCTCCAGGTGGAGGCAGGGGATCTAGGAGAGGCCTCCCATGGGCTCCTTCCTTCTCTAGAGCACCCCGACTACCCCTCTTGTGAGACATTCCCAGCCTACGCTGGCTTCAGGGTGGGGGGCTCAGGAGCCAGTAGGTGGATCCCAAGCGGCCCTCAGCAGGCTCTTTTTCTGTTTGTTATTGGCATCGCCAGGTCTTAGCTATGGCATGCCGGATCTTCACTGCCACATGTGGGCTCTCAGTGGTGGCGTACAGTATCTAGCTCCCCGAGCAGGGATTGAACCCGGGCCACCTAGACTGGGAGCATGGAGTCTTAGCCACTGGATCACGAGGGAAGTCTCCTTGGCAGGCTCTTGAGGGAGCTCCTTCCTCTGCTTCCCCTGGCCCAGCTACGACCGAGCAGGAGCTGGAGCCGAAGGAGGATGAGAGAAAGGGCTCAGCCTTGGGGGCTCAAGGGATGGGGGAGGACAGGCTCCTGGGAAAGCAGGGACCAAGACTGCCAGCGAGGTTGAGGGCAGGGGTCGGGGAGAGCAGTGGGGATGGAAAGGAGGTGGGTGGGATGAGGAGAGGGCCTTCAGGGGTTCTCTGTGGGCCAAAGCCAAGGCCATTGGTCTGCCTTCTTCACCCTGGCCTCAAAGCTTGGTCCCAGGAGGGTCTCCTTAAGGAGGCTGCCTGACGGCAGTGTCCTTTCTCCCTTCTCCCCAGATCCCTGTGTCTGCACTGCCACCCAGCACTCAGCTCCCCGCCCAGGGCCCCAGCCTGTCTCCCAGGGGCCAGGACACTGCAGGTTGATCCTCTTGGTCTCTTCCAAAACACCTGCCCGTGGGCCCTGCATACAGCAGGCACTTTAAATAGAGTCAGCTGGCTGATGGCTCCAAGCTGATCACAGCTCTAGTCTGACCTGAGCCAAGGGCTCAGAGAAGTGACCCCCTTTAAAAAAAAATTATTTATTTATTGTGGCTGTGCTGGGTCTTCATGGCTGCGCAGGCTTCTCTCTACTTGTGGTGAGTGGGGGCTACCCTCTAGTTGCGGTGCGTGGGATTCTCACTGCTGTGGCCTCTCTCGCTGCAGAGCAAGGGCTCCAGGGCCCACGGGCTTCAGCAGTTGCGGCTCCCAGGCTCTATTGTGGTGCTTGGGTTCAGATGCTCCGCGGCCTGTGGGATCTTCCCAGGTCAGGGGTTGACCCCGTGTCTCCTGCACTGGCAGGTGGATTCTTTACTGCTGAGCCACCAGGGGTGCCCTGAGAAGTGACCCTTCATCTGCATATTCTTTCTCAGGAGGGCCCCGCCCTGCCCTGTGCCTCTGTCTGTCAGGACCCGTCACCCTGTCCCCTTGGGTGGTCACTCAGCGGTGCGCGAGTACAGCAGGCGAGGCCGATGCTTAGACTCCCGTCCTGGGTTTGAGAGGGGATAGGCTCCTGAGGGGGGACGCAGCCCTGCCTCAGGGAGCCGTAGTCTACGGGAGTGCATAGCCCCTACCTCGGGGACACCTGGGGCTTTAGGTGCGACTCACTATCGAAGCAACATTGAGGCTGGGGGAGGAGGAGGGCTAGTGACCAAGGGCTCCCACGTTGACCCTCTCCAAGTTCCTGACAGACAGGGCCTGGGTGAGGTCAGCTCCCACTTTAGACCCTTGTGGGCTTATTTCACCACTCAGAGCTGATGACAGGAATGCCCGGGGCCTCTTGAGCCCTTGGAGATGTTCTGCGGAAGAGTAAAGCCCCACACCCAGTACACACAGACGCTTGTCATTCACACACTTCGCCCACCCGTTATACCAGGTGAATCTCATATCACCACATGGTCTAACTCAGCACCATCTTATTTTTTAAATATTTCTTTATTTTTGGCTGTGTGGGGTCTTAGGTTTTGGCACCTGGGCTCAGTAGCTGCTGTGTGGGCTCAGCTGGCCGGTGGCATGTGGGATCTTAGTTCCCTGACTACGGATTGAACCCACGTGCCCTGCATTGGAAGGCGAATTCCCACTGGACCACCTGGGAAGTCCCCAGCCCCATTTTATGGATGAGAAAACTGAGACTCAGAATCTTGAGAGGATATCCAAAGCCCATTCTTAGGAAGTGACAGAGGGCCAGATCTGCTTGCCTTCAAACTGATGCTTGTTTCAGGACTTCAGCTCGGAAGTGGGTAGCCCCTCCATTCACTTCCAGCCCCACCCACCCTTCCCTCAGCTTATATGGCCCCACTGGGGAGTGTGTGGATTGGCTGTGAAATTTCTGAAGGTCTGAGCCTTGCAGCCTTTGGGGAAATGCCCTGTGGATCCTTGGGGAGACCACAGGGAGGGATGTGAGACACGTCAGGGGAGGAAGAAAAAAGGAACTTTACAAGCCATCATTGTGCAATGGGTGGGGGCTGCCTGGAGGAACAAAGGAAACAATCTCAGTAAATAGCAACAGGCTCCACGACCAAGAAGGCTCTGCAAACACTGACAGGCTCTGCAAACCACGACAGGTCCTGAAAATGCTGACAGGATCTGCAAACACTGACAAATTCTGTGTTGAGGGGCCCTACAATAGCAATGGGAATGAGGAACATTATGGAGGAGAAGACTCTGGGCTCCAGAGACGCTGAGGCCCACTTGCCTTAGAGGCGAAGGCAGGTGCTTGGTTTCAGACAGTGGCTCAGCCTCTGTGAGGGAGCCCTGGAGAGGGACACCCGACTCATCTCCCCTCCTCCACAGCCCTCGCCCGTACCTCTGTCCAGTGCCCCCACCCCCACTTAGCAGGCTGGGGAGGTGCCAGGGCAAGAGGGCTATGACTGGCAGAGTCCAGTGGGAGACAGGGGGAAGGATGCCCCAGATGGAAGCCCTGCCAGCTGGGAGATGGGGTAGTCTGGTCCCAGGTGGCCGTGGGGCGGGCTGGAAGGCCCCCTCTGAGCTCCTGAGTGTCTCAGCCCTTGTACTCAGCCCCAGGAACAAGGGAGGGATCAGAGGGAGCAGCAAGCTTTTCCGAATGGAAAATGATGAAATCTTTCTGGAAAGCTGACTTTCCCAGGCTCTGGTGGGTACAGCTGACAAGGGGAAACCCGAGCCCTGTGGGCAGGCAGGGGGTCGGGCAGCAGGGGATCTGAGGCGCCTCTCTATGACAAGGTCCTGGGAAGCTGCTCCAGAACCATGGAGGGCCCGCTGCCTGGGGGCCGCCCTGGTGGGAGCAGGGAGTGGGTGGCTGAGTTATGCTTCAGTCCTTGGCCCCCCCACAGTCTGTGCGCAGCCCAGCAACCAGAGAGATGCTGTGACAACGAAGTCAGTTCCCGTTTCTCCTCAGAATCAAGGCCAAGGTGCATACTGCGGCTGACATGGCCCTGTGTGATTCCACCCTCCTATCACTCTCCCCTCTACTCACTCTGCTTTAGCTCCCTATTCCTCAGATTGCTAGACATGGTCCTGCCTCAGGACCTTTGCACTGCCCGCTCCCTCTGCTTGGATGCCTTTCCCCTCAGACATGCACGTGGCTCACCCCTTTACTTCCTTTGACCATCACCTTCTCAGTCGTCATGAAAGTGAAAGTCACTCAGTTGTGTCTGACTCTTTGCTGTAAGGTATAGGCCAGTATTCTCCAGGCCAGAATACTGGAGTGGGTAGCCATTCCCTTCTCTAGGGGATCTTCCCTTTTCCAGGGGATCTTCCCAACCCAGGGATCAAACCCAAGTCTTCCGCATTGCAGGTGGATTCTTTACCGGCCGAGCCACCAGGGAAGCCCAAGAGTACTGGAATGGGTAGCCTATCCCTTCTCCAGCAGATCTTCCTGACCCAGGAATCAGACCGGGGTCTCCTGCATTGCAGGCAGATTCTTTACCAGCTGAGATACTAGGGAAGGCCTAGTAAAGCCCTTGGAAGCTTTTCCTGATCACCTGTTTAATACCTCGGGCTACCCCTCCCACTCCAGCACCCACGCCCTTCCTCCTATACTACCATGCTTTTTTTGTTGCTGTTGTCTAGCCACTAAGTTGTGTCCAAGTCTTTTGCAGCTCCACGGACTGGAGCCCACCAGGCTCCTCTGTCCATGGGATTTCCCAGGCGAGAATACTGGAATGGTTTGCCATTTCCTTCTCCAGGGCATCTTCCGACCCAGAGATCAAACCTGCATCTCTTGCATTGGCGGGCAGATTCTTTATCCCCGAGCCACCAGAGAAGCGCTACCGTGCTTTATTTTCCTTCAAATGTCCTCCTATTATTTTCTCTACTAAATTTTTAGTAGGTGGAAGAGTGGTCCCCCAAAAGATATGTCTATGTCCAAACCCCTGGAACCTGCAAATATAACTGTAGTGGGTTGAATGCTGCTGCTGCTGCTAAGTTGCTTCAGTCGTGTCCAACTCTATATGACCCCATAGACAGCAGCCCACCAGGCTCCCCTGTCCCTGGGATTCCCCAGGCAAGAACACTGGAGTGGGTTGCCATTTCCTTCTCCAATGCATGAAAGTGAAAAGTCAAAGTGAAGTCGCTCAGTCGTGTCTGATTCTTAGCGACCCCATGGACTACAGCCTGCCAGGCTCCTCCGTCCATGGGATTCTCCAGGCAAGAGTACTGGAATGGGGTGCCATTGCCTTCTCCAAGTGGGTTGAACAGGGTCCCCCAAAATCATTGACCTCAGAATGTGACTTGATTTAGAAATCTTTGCAGATGTGCTCAAATTACAGCTTTTGAGATGAGATGGTCCTGGATTTAGGGTGGCACTTAGTCCAATACTCGTGTCCTTATAAGAAGAGGAGAAAACAGAGACATGGGGAGAAAGGCATGTAAAGATGGAAGCGGTCTTTGGAAGGGCACTGCCACGAGCTAAGAAGCTCCAGGGATTGCCAGGCACCACTATTCTGGAAGAGGCCCAATTCTCTCCTCCTGGAGCCCGTGAAGGGAGTGTGGCCTTGCCAACACCTTGATTTGAGACTTTTAGTTTCCAGAACCATGTGGGAATACATTTCTGATGTTTTAAGCCACCAAGTTTGGGGTAATTTGTTATGGCAGCCACAAGAAATGAATGCAGCACTCTATAATTTACTTATTTATTTTGTTTATTATCTATAAACACACTCCCTCTCCTCCAATCTGGACAAGAAGACAAGGATTTTGTTTATTTTGCTCACTGATAGAACCTCAGTGACTAGCACAGCGCCTGGCCCGCAGCCAGTGCTCAGTAAATGGCTGTCAAGGGGCTCCATGGATAAGTTAGATGAGAGCCAGGAGGAGAGTGATGGGAATCGAGAGTCTTCAGGGACCCAGATGGCTGCCCAGTGTCTGGGCCTGCTAAGACCAGGTAAGCACTTCTGCAAAGGACACCTGGAAGACAAGAAGAGGGGGATCTGGGGTCCCCCATGACAGTGAGATGAGCCTGTCCTGTCCCATGGTTCAGCCCCCTCAAGCTTGGTCCCAGCCAGAGCCTTCATGGGGTGGGTTTCTGCAATGAATAAGTGCCCTCCCCTCATATCGCTCAAAAGAGACCCACCTTCAGATGCCTCGACAGCTGGTACAGAAGGCCACATGCCCTCCCCACCTCCCTGCACAGCCTCATTTGACCCCAGCCCTTCCTCCAGCAGTCCAGGCCTCTGGGGCTACTGTGGGCAGAGCACTGGGGGAAGTTGTCATCTAGGAGCTGATGGGAGAGAGTCCCACGGGCAGGGGTGGAGCCTCATCCATCAGGCCCCCTGGGCTCTGTCCTGACTTTCTCAAAACTGGTGAATTCCCACCTCTCTGAAATGGATTAAAGATGGCCAGGGATTTTTTGCTTTTTCTACCATCAAGAGGTAGATACTGGGGGTTCCCTGGTGGACCAGTGGCTAAGACTACGCATTCCCAAAGTAGGGGGCCTAGGTTCAAATCCTGGTCAGAATCTAGATTCTGCATGATGCAACTAAGGGTTCACATGCTCCATCTAAAGATCTCACATGCCCCAATGAAGACCCAGACCCAGTATAGCCGAATACATTAAAAAATTGAAGAAAAAAAAAAATGGTGGAGTCTACTTTCTCTCCCCCTGAATCTGGCTGGGCCCTGTGGCTTGCTTCGATGGAAAAAAATGCAGCAGAAGTGAAATTATGCCAGTTCCAAGCTTAGCCCTTGAGGGGCCTAGCCGTTCCCCTCACTTCTTTTCTCCCTCCTTGCCACTCAGCCCCCACCATGCTGGAAGGATGTCTAGGGTATTCTGCAGGAGAGAGAGGCCCTCGAGGATGAGACACTAAGTGGAGGAGAGAGCAGGCATGGAGCCCCAAGATTTGTGACGGAAGCCACTTGGACCTTCCAGCTGAATACAGCTGATCAAGTGACCTGGTCCCAGGTAAGATTTTCAGAACAGCCAGGACCACACCCAGAAATGTGAAAAATTAAGAAACCATTGTTATTTAGGCTACTATGTTGAGGGGCTGATTTGTTTGCAGCCATAAAAACCTTGGGGGGCTGTGTCTCTGAGATCCCCCTGACTACAGCCTGGTAGGATTTGGGGGCACCCTAAGGGTATGGAGTGGAGAAGGCAATGGCACCCCACTCCAGTACTCTTGCCTGGACAATCCCATGGACAGAGGAACCTGGTAGGCTGTAGTCCATGGGGTTGCTAAGAGTTGGACATGACTGAGCAACTTCCCTTTCACTTTCATGCACTGGAGAAGGAAATGGCAACCCACTCCAGTGTTCTTGCCTGGAGAATCCCAGGGACTGGGGAGCCTGGTGGGCTGCTGTCTATGAGGTTGCACAGAGTCAGACACGACTGAAGCGACTTAGCAGCAAGGGTATGGAGAGAAACACACCTCACTCTGCATAGACACAAAGTCTTGAGCTGGAAGGACTTCATCAATTCTAAAATTCTGACTGTCCAGGGATGCCACGCCCACCCCCTTTTCAGCTCCTCTCCACAGTACCTCCTGTTGGAAAGGTTCCCTCCAAGCTCGCTGGTCTTGGCCCAGCTTCAGCTCCAGCCCAGGACTCTAGGGCTTGGCCAGAGGGTAGGGGGCAAAGCCAGTGAAAGTGTCTGGAGTGACTGGCAGTGCTCCCTCTCTATGTGGCCCACTCTCTGTGTGGCCCCTGCCAAGGCTGCGGGCTGGACAGGCCAGGCACAAGACCTCATGTATCTCCCTGCCTCCAGGGCAGGCGTGTCCTGGCTTAGAACCTTCTTTCTATCCTGCAGAGGGTGACCATGAAGTTACCACCCCAGTGTCCGAATCCCCAAGCCCCAGCTCAGTGGGAGATGTTCCATGTGACCTTGAGCAATTCATCACCCTATCTCCCAAGACGAAGACTAGAAACCTCCTCGGAGCCAGCTCTGCCATCTCTTCCATCGTAAGATTCTCCTGTAGAGTATAGAGAGCTCAGCCTGGTGTTCTGTGATGACCCAGAGGTGTGGGATGGGGGGTGCGTGAGAGGGAGATCCAAGAGAGGGGATATATGTATACATATAGCCGACTCACTTCGATGTACGGCGGAAACTAACAACCATGTGAGGCAGCTATACTCAAAAAAAAAAAAAAAGTGGTGCTGATAGAGACCTCCCTTTCTCCTTCCTTCCCTCTATCCACTTTTCTTCTCCTCTCCTTATGCGGAAGCTGACAAATCTCTCGGAGCTTCTGTGCCCTTATCTATCAAAGTGGAATCAGGGACCCCCCTGGTGGTCCAGTGGTTAAGAATCCACTTCCCAATGCAGAGAATGTGGGTTTGATCCCTGGTTGGAGAACTAGGATGCCACATGCAGTGGGGCAACCGAGCCTGCACCCCACAGTGAAGAGGCCGAGTCCTGGCGCAATGAAATACCCTGTGTGCCGCAACTAAGAATGAAGGCAGCCAAATAAGCAAATAAATATTAAAAAGCTGTGGCGATCAGAACACCCGCTGTGGGGAGGGGAGCTGTCAGGGTTGAATGAGGAGGTGGGAAGGAGAGATGAGATGGAGGAGAGTGTCTCAGGGCCTGAACAGAGGGAACCCCCAGGGGTAAGACCTGCCAAAGCCTCGTTTCTGCAAGTGGAGGCCACCTGTGGGCCTGGTCTGATCCTGTTCTGAGCCTTTGGGCCTCTCCTGAGCCCGCCTGCCCATTCTGTGCCCTGCAGGCCTGCTTTCTGCACCTGTGACGTGGGCCTGGGAGAGACGCACGCTTGGCCTGCATGTGACACGGAGTGGAGTGGCTGCACGCAGCGTGAAGCAGGGCTGAGGACTCTCCCGGGTAAACATCCTTTCTCTGCTGCAGCGTGAACACGGATGGTCCTCCCTTGTGCGGTGGACAATGGTCACCTTGTGCGAGGGAGAAGGAAGAGAGGGTACTTGTCATTGCTGATTCGGGCAGGGCCCCAAAGAGGCTCAGAAAGGGCCAAGCCATGGGGGGCCGGGACAGCCCTTGCCAATGTCTGGAGCTGGCGGGGTAGGTGGGAAGGCGCTGGGGGTGCGGCCCGGAAAAGAGCAAGACGCTGAGCAGGGGGAAGGTGAAGCCCGACCGAGCTGCTGCCAGAGAAATGAAGTGAGGTCGGCTGGCTGGGCAGGAAACAAGCGCTTGCGGAGAGGCTGGGCGGGGGGCCACGAGCAGCCAGGCGCTTAGGGGGAGATTCTGGCCACAGTTCCAGGCAGAACAGACTAAGCTTCCTTCCAGGCCTAGGCTCCCTGGCGAGGGAAGCTGTTCAGAAGCTAAACCAGACTGGTCCTTGAGCTGGACAGAGCAGGGCTCTGCAACCAAGTACTTAGAACTCGCCTGCTTCCACACCAGGGAGCGGGGGCTGGGGAGGGGGCAAGCTTTGAGCTTTCCCTGGCTATAGGAAAGTATTTTTCACATCCTCAAAAGCTGGCCCTGCAGGCAGCTACTGATGCGGCTGATGGCTTGACGAAGGCAGGAAGGCTAAGGCCCATGAGGGACACCAGGGTCCAAGCTCCTCTAGGCCCCACGCTTCTTCAAACCCCTCCATGCAGGTGCCATCAGACAGAGCCTAGCTGAGCCCAGAGCCTCCCACCTCCTTCCCTGGGGTTTCTCCGAGGTCCTACACGGGGATCTCCTCCTTGGAGCCTGAGACCCCCTGAGGTCTCCCCCGTGTGCACACCTTCGAAAGAAGGTCCCTGGGGGACACTTTTGCTCAATAGAAGGACAGAAGCCAACAGATAAATGTTTCCCTATTTGCCCTCCTGAGCAGACAGACCAAAAAAAACCCCCAAACGATTTAATTTTGGCTGTGCTGGGTCTTCACTGCTGTGTGGGTTTTCTCTAGTTGCAGCGAGCAGGAGCTACCCTTCGTCACAGTGCAAGGCTTGTTGCAGCGGCTGCTCTTGTTGCGGAGAGTGGGATCTAGGGCCCACGGGCTTCGGCAGCTGCAGCACGTGGGCTCAGTAGTTGCGGCTCCCAGGCTGTAGAGCACGGGCTCAATAGTTGTGGCACACGGGCTTAGTTGCCCCACTGCATGTGGGATCTTCACGGATCAAGGATCAAACCCAAGTCAATAGCATTGGCAGGCAGAGTCTTTACCCCTGAGTCACCAGGGAAGCCCTGGGCAGACAATTCTGAGACATATGTCCTAAGACTTTTAAATCGGTTCCTGCTGGGTCACCAGTCACCCTTAGGGTAGATAATGTGCTAAAACCTCCTGGTACTGGCTGACTCCACTTCCCTGTCTCACTCTGTCCCCTGTCCTTTGTCACTCCTGCTCCCTGGGGTGACTTCAAAAATAAATTATCTGTACTCCAGCCCAAAGCCCTCTCAAACCCCACTCTTGGAGGAAACCAGGCTAAGATAGAGGCTTTCTCTCTGAAGAATCTAATTCCTGGGGGCCGGGGTGGGAGGCAAGTGGAAGACTGCCCCCTCTAACCTTCTCCCAAGAGTAATCTTCTAAAGCACAGCTTGGGAACTCCCTAGTGGTCTAGTGGTTAGAACTTGGCGTTTTCACTGCTGAGGGCTTGGTTTCAATCCCTTGTCAGGGAACAGAGATCACATAAGCTGTGCAGAGTGGCCCAAAACCCACAGCTCTAGGCTGGCCCCTCCCTGTGTAGAGCCCACAGAAATGACGCCTGATGTTTGCCTAGCTGCCCCATGGACTGCACAAGGTGTGGGCATCCCCCTGGATCCTGGCAGCCTGCGGGAGAACCTCGGGACAGGTGCTTTGAATAATCAAGCACACAGTTGACTCTTGAACAATGTGAGTTTCAGCTGCTCAGGTCCACTTCTATGCAAATAATTTTCAATAATAAATACTACAGTCAGACATGGTCTGCGGTTGGGTGGATGCAGAGGACTATGAATCACGTGTACCTTAACACCTCTCACCCTCCACATCATTCAAGGGTCAACTATATTTCATGGTGGTGGCAGGTGTGAGCAGGTCCCCTCTCCCCAGGCCCGGCTTTGGGGATTTGTGGGTGGTGGGTGGGCCTGGCTCGGCCTCTGATTCCTGACCCCTGGAGGTAAGGCTTGTTCTCCTCCATCTGGGTCCTCCTGCCTGCAGGCCTCTGTTAGCAGAGGCGTCAGCTGACTTTTGGGGAACTCCTGCAGGTGTGAGGCCCATGAGGACTCTGCCCGTGGACCCCATCCCAGGCGGGGGCTTTGACAGCCCTGCTTCCCTCTTCTGAGGCCTGTGAGAGGCAGTTCTGGTGTTGGCGGACTGGACCGGGTTAGCCTGCAGCCAGGACCTGGGATGTTTTGATGTGTGTGCTCAGTTGCATCTGACTCTTTGTGGCCCCATGGACTGTGGCCTTCCAGGCTCCTCTGTCCATGGAATTCTCCAGGCAAGAATACTGGAGTGGGACGCCATTTCCTTCTCCAGGGATCTTCCTGACCCAGCAATCAAATCCAAGTCTCTTGCATCTCCTGAATTGGCAGCAGGGTTCTTTACCACTAACGTGACATGGGAACACAGGAGTATTGAGTGGGAGGCTGGCTGGACCTGGGGCCTGGACCCTGACCCCACTTCGGGGATAACTCATGTCTCCTTCTGACCTTTGGGATGTGGGGAAGCCCAGTTTCCTCCCCCATCCAGAACTGGGCCGGCAGCGTCAGCTGGCTGCTTCTTTTTCCCATGCTTGGCTTCTGGCTGGAGTGGAAGGAATGCTTCCTTCTCAGCCTGGGGATCTCCCACCTGAGATCCTTTCACTCTACTATGTAACTGGCCCTGCACTCTCTAACTCCCCGCCTCCATCCACTGCCCTTCTCAAGGTGTGTTATTAGGGGAACCCCTGCTTACAGGTGGGGTATGTCCCCCTGGAGGGGCAGCAAGGCCAGGGGTCAGGAGGTACAGGTGGCAGGTGTTACTTTCCCCAAGTCTCCCATCCTACAGTTTCTTCTAGAACCTTGTACACTCTTGTCAAGAGGTGGAGTCTGGCCCCACTTCCCTTGAATCTGGGTGGATTTGTGCCCAATAGGAGGTGGCAGAAGAGATTGCATGACTCTAGGGCTGAGACAGAGAAGATGTCCAAACTGCTGGCTGGAAGCTTGCTGCTGGAGCCCAGAGGCTGCATGTACTGGGAGGAAGCCCAAAGTACTCATGCTGAGAGACCATAGGGCCAGGCCCTGACTATGTGAAGAGCAGAGACGTCCAGACTGCCTCCTGCAGCTCCAGCTCCAGCCACCATTGGACTAAAACCACAGGACACAACTTGAGCCAGAGCCCTTCCCGGGCCCATCCCAGGACCCCAACCCACAGGCACATGAGACATTATCAAGCGACTTGGTTCAGCCACTCAGTTCTGGGGTGCTCCGCTCCACAGCAGTAGCTGATCAGGCAGGGCGATGGAGCTTCACTGGTGTCAGAGTGTGGCCTGGAGTCCTAGGGTCTCTGTCACCAACTGGGCTTTGCAGGACCCCTTCTTTCTGGTCCTCGATTTCTTCTCTGAACAGGGAAGGGCTAAGACTTAGCTGCACCTGGGGGTGTGTTCCCCACATTGCTGGACAGTAATGTCTGGATAAAGCACTTCTCACTGCCCTCTTCCCTCTCCGTACAAACCCCCAGTCCTCCTAAAGGTCCCATCCCTAAGTGCCACCTTCCTCATGAAGCGCCCTGGTTTCTCTCTAGCCAAGCACCCAGTTCACAGGCAGCGCAGCCCCTCCTCTGCCCTTCTTGGGTGCCTGGGTCTGTCTCAGAGTCATTAGGTGGTGAGAGTTTGAATTTTGAAGGCAGTATTTCTCTGCTGTTTCCCCTGTAGCTTATATATATATGTGTATTTATTTGGCTGCACCAGGTCTTAGTTGCGGCACGCAGAATCTTCAATCTTCATTGCAGTGTGCAGGATCTTCGTTGCAGCCTGTGGGATCTAGTTCCCTGACCAGGAATCACACCTGGGCCCCCTGCAAACCTGGGAGCAAAGTGTCTTAGCCACGGGACCACGAGGGAGGTCCCTCCCCCACAGTTTCAGACAAAGAGCCTGGTTCATAGTTGACTTCCCGCCACCACTGAAACTACTTAAGCAAATGAGTGAATGATGCTGGCTATCACTCTGATCGTCACTACTGAGATCTTACTGTGTGCTAGGCACTCAATCTCTTTACAAACATCAGCTCATTTAATTTTCGTTTGTGAGGTGGCTAGCATTTGCAACCCTAGTTTACAGTTGAGGAAACGAAAGCACCGGAAGATTCAGTGACTTATCCAGGGTCACATATCTAGTCAGTGGCAGAGTCAAGGCAGGAGCACGAGGAGGGGACTGCTAATCACGACATCACAGTGCATTGTCTAGGTGAGGAAACTGAGGATTTAAAATCTTAGGCAAGCTGCCTGGTCACACAGCTGGAAAGGGGTGGAGCTGGGGTTTTGATTCAGTTCTGTTTGCAGAGGGCTGAGTCCGTAGCTGCTGGGCTCCCTTGTCCCATAGCCAGGACTCTCATTCCCCATGCCACCCATGGAGGTGAGGTCAGCTCGTGCTGAGAGGGCAGTCAGGGGGCAGGGAGACAGGATCACAGCATGGAGAGGGTGTCGTCCCCTCCTGCTTCATGTGACAATACAGTTAGGGACTCTGGGCATGAGCATCACTTCTATTCAGCCCTGGCTAGAGTGCTTTGCACAGGAAGGACCCTGAACTGCTCTCAGGCCTTTCCACCCTCTCGTACTTTCCCTCCAGCCAGATGTCAAACCTCTTATCTCATTGGGTGGGCATTGCCTCTGGGCTGTGTGAGGACACTATAGCTCCAGAGGGGTCAGTGACTCAACCAGGGTCTCCATCGAGGTCTGGCAAGGGCAGGGGCTGGCCTGGGGCTATATTTCACTTCCCGCTTGGCCAACTTGCTGCTGCACTTGCCATCATCACTTGTTCTGTGGTGGTCTAGGCCAGGGGACACTCTGGAATATTGAGTTCCAAGTGCACAGAGTGACGTCCTTGAGGCCAAAGCCGTGAGGGAGCTGCCACTGTGGTCAAGGAGCTTCCTTGGAGCTGATTCTTGAGTTTGAAACTCAGGTGGGGGTGAGTGGGGAGCAGCTGTGTGCTCTTGACACTCCCTGGGTGGGTGGCAGCAGGGCTCAGGGCCCCATATCTGGGTGTCTGGGCTGACAGCGTTTGGATGTATCTTTTGGGAGCAGCAGTTTGGGGTGAGTGCAGTGGGAGCAATCAGTCAATGGTGGGGCCCTAGCGGGAAGTTCTATTAGGCTCCTGTTTCCCCTGTGACAAAGAAACAAAGTCCTTTCCTTGCCATTATTCAAGCAGAATAGACACAGAAATGGATTAATTAACCAGGATACTTGCATGAGAATGTTCAGAGTAGCGCGGTTGATGATAGCAGGGCTGGAAACCACCCAGATACCCATCAGCAGCAGAGTGGATGGACAGGCTGCGGCTGTGTGGTCACAGGATGAAATACTATACAGCAGTTAAAACGAATGGCCTCCTTTAGCTTGCCACATTATGCATGAATCTTGGCAACAAAAAATTGAGATGAAAAAATCCCTAGAAATTATGTTACCCCATGATTCTTTTTATGAAGTTAAAAACCATTAAAATGTTAAAATGAATTTTATGGAATCCACATGGATGTGATTAAACTCTATAAAGTATTAAGCAAGGGAATGATGAATGTTAAATTTAGGTGGAAGGGCTGAGCGGAGTGAGGGCCTTGGTGAGATGTGGCTATTCTCAAGAACTAGCTATTGTTCTGGGTGGTGACTTTATGGATGTTAGAACAAGAACTAGCTATTGTTCTGGGTGGTGGTAAGTAAGTTTATTGTGCTATTAAAACCAACTAACTAACCAACATAAATTGAAATGGGCTGCCTATGGACCATTAATGAGTATCACAGAGCTCTGTAAGCCTGAGGTCCAAACAGAAAAACAAAATACGGCAGAACTAAAGGCATGAACTTGGAAGGCTCCTCTTGCTCCCTAAGAGGAGAAGCCATCAGGAGCTGCTTGAATAGCAGGGAGAAAGCTCTTGGCAGCCTAGAGACTCACGTGGGGACCCCAGCATAGGGCCTTGTATTCATTTCCTATTGCTGCATAACAAATCACCATAAACTTAGCTTAAAACCACGCCCATCTCTTATTGCACAGTTTCTGTAGCTCAGAAGTCTGGGCACAGCATCACTGGGTTCTCTGTCCTGGGTTGCAGCAGGCTGAAATCAAAGTGTTGGCTGGGACTATGATGTCATCTGAGATCATCTCTGCCAAGTTCCTTGCAGCTGGGGGACTGGGGGCCCCAACCTAGAGGCCCATGTTCTTCCCGGCCATGTGACCCGCTCCATAACATGGCAGTTTGCTTCCTCAAGGCCAACAGGAGGGCACCTGGGCTATTTCAGATCTCTGTGACTTGTTCCATCTGTGTCCTCTAGACTCTCATTTAAAAGGCACACCTAGGGGCAGGGGCTTCCCTGGCAGCTTAGTGATTAAGACTTCACCTTCCAATGCAGGGGGTGTGGGTTCGATCTTCGTTGGGGAGATAAGATCCCATAGGCTTCATGGCCAAAAAGGGAAAGGGAAGGAAAGTTGCTCGGTTGTGTCCGACTCTTTGTGACCCCATGGACTGTAGCCCACCAGGCTCCTCTGCGCATGGAATTTTCCAGGCAAAAATACTGAAGAGGGGTGCCATTTCCTACTCCAGGGGATCTTCCTGACCCAGAGATGGAACCTGAATCCCTCGCATCTCCTGCATTGGCAGGGGGGGTTCTTTACCAATAGTGCCCCCTGGGAAACTGATTCAATAAAGACTTTAAAAATGGTCCACATTTTCTTAAAAAATTCTTTCTTTTTTTTAAAGGCACACCTGATTAGGTCAGATCCACCCAAGAAAATCTCCTTTGTGATTAACTCAAAGTCAACTGCTTAGGGACTTGAATTACATCTGCAAAATCCTTTCATCTTTGCCATAGAGTGTGATCTAATCACAGAAATGATATCTCATCATATTCAGGGGTATTTTCCACACTCAAAGGGTGGGGATTTTATAGGGTATGTATGCCAAAGGATGTGAATCTTTAGCTCCAGTCTTAGAATGATGCTACTACAGCTCCTTTCCAAGCCTGGGTTTTCTCCTTCATGAAGTAAGGAGCATAATCTCTATCCTGAAGGGATTTAGAGAAGATTACATAAAATGAATGCAGAAGTACTGTCATTCACTCAGAAATACTTAGTGAGAGCCTGCTTCATACCCTGCCCTTCACATAAGGGCAGACCCCAGGGAGCTCACTGAACATAGCAGGTGCAACATGGATATGATCCCTGCCCTTGCGGGGCTGATAGTCTAATGGAAGAGCCAAGTATTAGCTGAACAAATGAAGACCATAATGTGCTATGCAGGATCTATATGCTGAAGACTACAGAATGTTTTTGCAAGAAATCAATGAAGGGACTTCCCTGGTGGCGCAGTGGCTAAGACTTCATGTTTCCACTGCAGGGGGCCTGGATTCAATCCCTGGTCAGGGAACTAAGATCCCACATGCCTTACAGGTGTGGCCAAAAAAAAGAGAAATCAATGAGGACTGATACAAATCAACAGTATACTGTATCCATAGGTTGGAAGGTTCAATGTACTAAAGATGTCAATTTTCCCAAAGTGAATTATGGATTGGACACAATGATGAACAGTATTTCAGCAGAAATTAGATATTAACAAGGGCTAGAAATTAACATGGGTTAGATATTAACAAGTAGATTCTAAAATTTACAGATGGGTTCAGTTCAGTTCAGTTCAGGCGCTCAGTCGTGTCCCACTCTTTGTGACCCCATGAATCGCAGCACGCCAGGCCTCCCTGTCCATCACCAACTCCGAGAGTTCACTCAGACTCACGTCCATCAAGTCTGTGATGCCATCCAGCCATCTCATCCTCTGTCGTCCCCTTCTCCTCCTACCCCTAATCCCTCCCAGCATCAGAGTCTTTTCCAATGAGTCAACTCTTCGCATGAGGTAGCCAAAGTACTAGAGTTTCAGCTTTAGCATCATTCCTTCCAAAGAAATCCCAGGGCTGATCTCCTTCAGAATGGACTGGTTGCATCTCCTTGCAGTCCAAGGGACTCTCAAGAGTCTTCTCCAACACCACAGTTCAAAAGCATCAATTCTTCGGCGCTCAGCCTTCTTCACAGTCCAACTCTCACATCCATACATGACCACAGGAAAACCATAGCCTTGACTAGACGGACTTTAGTAGGCAGAGTAATGTCTCTGCTTTTGAATATACTGTCTAGGTTGGTCATAACTTTTCTTCCAAGGAGTAAGCGTCTTTTAATTTCATGGCTGCAGTCACCATCTGCAGAACTAGAATAACAAAAAACAATTTTGAAAACAAAAGAATAAAGTAGGAGGAATCCATCCAATTTTAAGACTTAGCATAAAACTACAGTCATCAAGACAGTAATCAAGGCAAAGTGATGGAATAGATCAATGAAATAGAATAGAATGTCCAGAAACTGATACACATAAGTGTGATCAGCAGGTACAGTGGTATAGACATGTTGGTGGAGGAAACGTAGTCTTTTCAACAGATGGCATTAGAGCAACTGGTCACCCTGAGCAAAAATATTAGCGCTGACCTAAATACAAAGAGCAAATCAAAATGGATCAGAGATCTAAATGTAAAACATAAAACTGTAAAACTTTCAGAAGATCACATAAGTGAAAATCTTCATGACTCAGGGTGATGTGAAGGGCTTTAAAAATGATACCAACACATGATTCATGAAAGGAAAAACTGATAAATCAAACTTCATTAAAATGAAAAACTTTTGCTATGCCAAAGACACTGCCAAAAGAATGAAGAGACTAACTTCAGAGTGGGAAAAAATATCTGCAAACCGCACTGCCAGAAAAGGACTTCTATCCAGATTCTGTAAAGAACTCTCAAAGCTCAACAGCAAGAAAACAAGCCACCCAATTAAAGACTGGACAAAGGACTTCTGCAGACACTTCACCATAAGGATGTGACGATGAGAGCCGAATGCATGAGCAGATATTCAACATCATTAGCCATGAGGCAAATGCGAGTGGAAATCTTGATGAGATACACCACACAAACTCCAGAAAAAACACACCTATAAGGATAGCTCTAATAAAAACTCTCGGGACTTCCTTGGTGGTCCAGTGGTTAGGAATTTGCTTTCCAATGCAGGGGACACAGGTTTGATCCCTGGTTGGGGAACTAAGATCCCATGTGCTGCAGGGAAACTAAAGTCATTCTGCACTAGAGAACCCTTGCAACACAATGAAGACTCAGTGCAGCCAAAAAAGGAAAAAAAAAAACCCACACAAAACCCCAAAACATACAATTATATGTAATGAAAGAATTTAAAAAAAAACTATTTGACAGAACCAAATGCTGATAAGAATGCAGAGGAAGTGGGACCCTCAATGTACATTGGTACATGCACTTGGAAAAAAGGTATGTTGGTTTCTTGTAAAGTTAAACACATGCTTCCCAAATGACCCAGCAATCCCAGAGAAATGAAAACTTTTCTTCACGTGAAAGTTTGTACGTGAATGTTCACAGCAGTTCTATTTATAATAGTCGAAAGCTGGAAACGATTTAAATGTCCTTCAGTGAGTGAATGGTTAAATAAAGTATGGTACATCCAGACAATGGAATACTACTCAACAATTAAGAGGCACAATATTGAGACATGCAACAACTTGGATGGATCTCAGACATTTGTGCTCCGTGAGAGAAACTAGTCTAAAGGTTACGTGCTGGACAATTCCATTTAGTTGACAGTCTCAAAGAGACAAAATTATAGTGATGGAAAACAGATTAGTGGTTGCCAGGGTTATGGGTGTGGTGAGGGTGTAACTTATTATAAAGGGATAGCATGAGGGATTTTTAGTGGATGAGGAACAGTTCTATATCCTGAATTGTGGTGGTGGTTGCACGAATCTAGACATAGGTTAAAATTCATAGAACTGTATACTAGAAGGAAGACAAAGTACAGTTTACTGAATAGTAACTAAAAATAGGCTTCTCTGATGGCTCAGTGGTAAAGAACCTGCCTGCCAACGCAGGAGACTCAGGTTCAATCCCTGGGTCGGGAAGATCCCCTGGAGAAGGAAATGGCAATCCACTCCAGTATTCTTGCCTGCGAAATCCCACAGACAGAGGATCCTGGCGGGCCACAGCACATGGGGTCCCGAAGAGTTGGACACATTTGAGCAACTGAGCACAGCTAAAAATAACAGCAGCAAGAAAAAAAAACCCAGTGCAGACATCTAGGAGAGAGATGCTTTGCCCTCGGGGAAGAGACTCTTTTCAGAAACAAGATGAAAGTAAGGCAGATGTCCAGAGGACTCTCAGAAGATGTCCAAAGCCAGGCCTGCCCTGAACCGGAGCGGGAGAGAGAGGGTGGCCTGCAGGCCCAGGAGAGCCAACTCCAGACCGCACCTCGTGGTCAGACCTTGCTCAGAGCTGCCCAGAGGGTCTGGGTCTCCAAGGGTGGAGGAGGAAGCAGCCACTCTATGGGGATCCGGCTCCCTCTCATGACCTGTCAGGTGGCCCTCAGCCATGACATACTTTTCCTACCTGTCGGTACAGGTGAACACCCCCGCCCACGTCTATTTTTATCCTGGCGGAATTCCTAGCTATTTTTACCAGCCTGGCTGTGGGAGAGTTCCCTTCCTCTGCTCTCCCACTCAGGACCCTGCTGCCCTCCCACAACACCCCCTACCACAGGGGTCCCTCGTGCAGTCAATCCTGCAAGTGCTCGCTTCTGCCCGCAGGATAAAGTTCAGAGTCTTCAGTGGGACATTCAAAGCTCTCTCTACTGGAACCCAGCTTCCTTTTGGTCTCATGTCACTCATCCCTCACAGCCAGCCCCCACAGGAGCTAACCAACCAGGCCCCCGGCCAGATGCTGGCAAGGCCTCTCCACCTCCTGCCTGTGCGCTTTCCCTCTACCTCTACAGGGCCCAGCACTTGCGCCACTTCCTCCACGGAGCCCTCCTTGATTCCCCGCTGGCGGGAATTGTGCCCTGTCCTGGAGAACCGTTGTGCTAGGACTGCTCATATGGCACTCTCTTCTCCTCTGCCTCAGGGGCTATCCGTCCATCCATGGGTCTGTCTCTCTTTTCCTGGCTCTTGGGGCCGGCCCTTGCTGACCTCCACCTGGGCACAGAGTGTGTGTGCAGGATGGCGGGGGTGCTACTGCCCCGCCTGCATCCTCCAGGCCACCGTGTGCCCAGGCCTCAGGATGCCCGCCCTCCCCAGGGCAGGGTGAGGGCTCTTCCATCTTCTGGCTGCTATGCCCTCCACCTCTGTGAATCAGCAAACCCTTCCCAGGGCCTGCAGTGGGCTCAGCACTTTTTAAAGTACTCTGGGGAGGGTGTTGGGGAGGAGCTCAGAGGAGCCGCTCTCACGAGATGGAGCCAGGCAGGCAGACAATGGGGCGTGCCTGGAGCCCCCCAGAGGTGCACCACACTGCCCCTCCAAACACTGCCCCATCTTCCTCTTCTTCCCCGAGAATGCCCCCCACCCCCACTTCCCACCACACAGCCTGTCTTCTGCCCCTGCTCACCCCTGGTCCTTGCTTTGCAGGCCCCGCCAGGACCTCCTGGGCACCAAATCAGCTGGGGCCTCTGCGTTCCCATCTTCCTGAGCCGAGCCTCTGATCTCCTATGTTCCCCGGGGTCTCCTCCTCCATGTCCTTGAAGGCCTACCACTTCTGGTCCCGGAGAGACCAGAAGGCCTTAGGGTGAGACTGGGGTCTCCCTTCCTCATCAGTCCACCTGAGGCCTCAACTGTCCACAGTTCAGTTCAGTTCAGTTCAGTCGCTCAGTCGTGTCCCACTCTTTGCGACCCCATGAATCGCAGCATGCCAGGCCTCCCTGTCCATCACCAACTCCCAGAGTTCACTCAGACTCATGTCCATCGAGTCCGTGATGCCATCCAGCCATCTCATCCTCTGTTGTTTCCTTCTCCTCCTGCCCCCAATCCCTCCCAGCATCAGAGTCTTTTCCAATGAGTCAACTCTTCACATGAGGTAGCCAAAGTACTGGAGCTTCAGCTTTAGCATCATTCCTTCCAAAGAAATCCCAGGGTTGATCTCCTTCAGAATGGACTGGTTGCATCTCCTTGCAGTCCAAGGGACTCTCAAGAGTCTTCTCCAACACCACAGTTCAGAAGCATCAATCCTTCGGTGCTCAGCCTTCTTCACAGTCCAACTCTCACATCCATCCATGACCACTGGGAAAACCATAGCCTTGACTAGATGGACCTTAGTTGGCAAAGTAATGTCTCTGCTTTTGAATATGCTGTCTAGGTTGGTCATAACTTTTCTTCCAAGGAGTAAGCGTCTTTTAATTTCATGGCTGCAGTCACCATCTGCAGTGATTTTGGAGCCCCCCAAAATAAAGTCTGACACTGTTTCCACTGTTTCCCCATCTATTTCCCATGAAGTGATGGGACCGGATGCCATGATCTTCACTGACCTCCAAATCCTTTCTTCTACCTCGAGTGTTTTTCTTTTTAAGATTTTTTTTTTAATGTTAACCTAGATAACATATTCAAAAACAGAGACATTACTCTGCTGACTAAGGTCCGTCTAGTCAAGGCTATGGTTTTTCCTGCGGTCATGTATGGATGTGAGAGTTGGACTGTGAAGAAGGCTGAGCACCAAAGAATTGATGCTTCTGAACTGTGGTGTTGGAGAAGACTCTTGAGAGTCCCTTGGACTGCAAGGAGATGCAACCAGTCCATTCTGAAGGAGATCAGCCCTGGGATTTCTTTGGAAGGAATGATGCTAAAGCTGAAACTCTAGTACTTCGGCCACCTCATGTGAAGAGTTGACTCATTGGAAAAGACTCTGATGCTGGGAGGGATTGGGGGCAGGAGGAGAAGGGGACGACAGAGGATGAGATGGCTGGATGGCATCACGGACTCGGTGGACGTGAGTCTGAGTGAACTCCGGGAGTTGGTGATGGACAGGGAGGCCTGGTGTGCTGCAATTCATGGGGTCGCAAAGAGTCGGACACTGAGCGATTGAACTGAACTGCACCATTTTTTTTTAAAGTCCTTACTGAATTTGTTACAATATTGCTTCTATTTTGGTTTTTGGCCCTCAGGCATGTGGGATCTTAGCTTCCTGACCAGGGATTGAACCCACACCCCCTGCATTTAGAAGGGGAAGTCTTAACCACTAGATGGCCAGGGAAGTCCCTACCTCAGGGCTTTTTCTCTGAGCTGCAGAGCCCTGAAGTTCTCAGGGCCCCTCAAATTTAACATGCTCTAAACTCAAAACTCCTTCTCTAACCCAGTCCTCCTCTGCCCCACCCCCACCACCTGGCCTTCCCTCACCCTCCTGATCCAGTTTCCTAAGAACCTCAGGTCAGGCTTCCTATTTCCCAATTAAGCAGCCATTCCTGCTCTGGCTCCCAGCCTCCAGCCTTTCCCATTCCCACTCACCATTCCCACTCAGCAATCAGCACACACCCGGCCAGACCTTCCTTGAAATCTGTTGTTTGCAGAGTGAAGTGGCAGAGTCTCAGGAAGGAGGCGGGCGTGTGCAGCGTCGGGCGAGGCCAGGCGGTCGGGGGCACAACCTGCCAGCTCTGGGACCTGGGCAGGTGGCTTTCTTTTGGAGCCTGCATTTCCTCGTTTGTCTGGCATATCCACCCCTCAGGCGATTGTGAGGACCAAGTGAGACGATGGGTGTGACGGGTCCGGAAGGCGCTGGCCTGCAAGGCGCGCTGCCGCACGTGGCTATCGATGTGATCAGCCAGCTGCGTGCTCTGACCTGGCTCTCTGTAGATTTGACCCTTCTTTCCCATGTGACCATGAAGCCAAACCAGAAAGCCTCTGTGCCCTTGACTTCGCTCTTCTTCCTGCAGCAGATGCTTCCTCCCACCTGCCCACCTCGCTGAAAACATTCCTACGTCATGGCCCTCTGGGAAGTCCATCTCTTCCCCTGCAGTCCTCCAGAGCTCCCCCAGGGAGTTCTCTGGGGGAATGGAACCTTCCAGCTCCCATGACCCTGGCGCCTGTGCCTGACCCCTTCCTGTGGCTCCAGCGTCCAGGGCTGTGTTAGGGCCCTGGGGACAGAGCTGGAGGCCTGTCAGACCCAGGAGAGGGTGTGACCCAGAGGGAATCCTCCAGCTTGAGGCCCTGGTGTGGGAGGGCTGTCGACACATGCCTCCGCGGTTGTCGTGGGTCACTAAGCGTCCACCAAGGAGGGCTGGGTCCCCTCTGGAATGGGGAGCAGCGTTCTCTGCCTGGTGTCACGTGAGGCTTTTAGACCTCACAGGGTCAGACCCTACCGGGAGCTCACACAGACGGCCCCGGGCAGCCCCTGCCTTCCAGGACACCTTCAGGGCAGGCAGGGAATCTGCAGGTAGCTGTGGGTGGGACAAAGGAGCCCTCACAGAGGAATGTGGGAAAAAAGGCAGAGCCTTCCTGGAAGTCTGGCCTGGGAGCAGCCAGGAGGAGGGTGGTTGGAACATGACGGGGATACATCTCGATGGTCCCTGCTCATGGCTCAGCAGAGTCTGAAGTACAGTAGCCATTAGCCCCATGTGGCTGTTACTAAAATTAAGTAAAATTAGAATCCAAAGTTCCCCAGTTGGATGAGTTACATGGAAAATGCTTAAGAGCCACATGGGGAACTTCCCTGGTGGTCCAGTGGGTAAGACTCTGTGCTGCCAATGCAGGGGGCCCAGGTTTGATCCTTGGTCAGGGAACTAGATCCCACATGCTGCAGCTAAGAATTTGCAAGCCAGAAGGAAGATTGAAGACTCCATGCACCACAACTAAGACCCAGTGCAGCCAAATAAATAAATATATATTTTAAGAAGTAAAAGATGAAAGCCACATGGGACCGGTGACTACCATGTTGGACAGTGCAGAGACTGGAATATATCCACCATGGGAGCACTGCCCTGGAGGCTGCTAAGTAAGGGCTAGTGCTAAGCTTGGACCAGTCCTCTCTGAGTCTTGGTGTGCTCTCTGAATGGGGCTAACAACAGTCACTTAGAAGATTCAGTGAATTCAATGAACTCAAAGTACTTGCAAGAGCAGCTGGAAAGGGCCATGGATCTGCCTGTAGAGAAGGGCACAACCTATGCCAAGGCACTAAAAATATGATATGGTTTACTTCTGGAAGGATGTACAACACCCAAATACACAGGGCAAAGCCACCCGCAACACTGTCTCTCAGCCGCCACATCACCCTGCCATTGGCAGCCTGAGCCTACCTTGTTTGGTAAGCTGGCATCATCACCTCCCATCTGCAGAAGAGGAGAAGGATCTGCTCAAGGCCAGCGAGGAGGACGCTGCTCGCTGGACCCCGGCCCAGATCTCACCTCCACTGCCTCCGGTGTGGCCTGTGACTCCCCAGTTCCTTAACAGGCCCCAGGGCAACCCCTTCTTTGATGATGTAGGACACTCCTTATCTAGCCCACTATTTGGAAGTTCTTTTCCATGTCTGACCTCAGTCTCACAGGCTGCAGAGTGACCCTTATATCTTAGGCTTCCCCCATGGAGATGCCACTAGGGCTGAGGTGGGGAGGTAGGAAGGAGAGAGGGCTTTTGTATGATCTGTTTCAGAAACCACCCTCATTTGGGAAGTCAGTTCCTCCTGACGTCTAACCCCATTCACACCTACCATGGGAAAGCCTGTTTCTTCTTGGAAGACATTGGGGCCTTTTCTCCAGGGTTTCCCTATGCACCTGGCAGGGGCAGGGATCAAGGCCTGGCCACTCCTGACTAGTCCTTTGGCAGGGGTCCCCATGGTTACACAAGAGGGCCTCACTGCCAGACCACGTGAGAAGCCACATCCTAACCCTGGCTATCCAGAAAGGAAGGCCGGGGGCCAACCTTGTAAGGGCTGTGCTGCCCATTGCATAAAAGGGGAAACTGAGTCCCATGACAAAAAAAGGGGGTTTTACCCAGGGCACACAGCCAGGACCGAGGTCTCCTGAGGCTCACTGCAATCTTCTCTTATGCCCAGGTCTCTGGGAAGGGGCTTCCGTAGTGGCTCAGATGGTAAAGCATCTGTCTGCAATGCAGGAGACCCAGGTTTGATCCCTGGGTTGGGAAGATCCCCTGGAGAAGGAAGTGGCAGCCCACTCCAATATTCTTGCCTGGAAAATCCCATGGACTGCGGAGCCTGGTAGGCTACCGTCCATGGGGTCGCAAAGAGTCGCACACGACTGAGCGACTTCACTTTCTGGGAAGGCTCTAGAGGTTTGTGGCACCCAGAGCCTGAGTCACATGTGGAGGAAAAGCGGGCTAAATGTCCTTTATGACTCCAGAGCAAGAAGCTCCATCCTCCACATCTCCTGCAGGTCCAACATGGAGTTTGTTTTGCTTTTATTTGTTTAATTATGGCTGTACTGGCTGTCTCTAGCTGCGGTGAGTGGGGGCTACTCTCTAGTTGCTGTGTGCAGTAGCTTCTCTTTTTTTTTAATTTTTCTTTTTTTAAAAACTTTTTATTTTGTATTGGGGTATAACTGATCAACAATGTCATGATAGTTTCAGGTGAACTGTGAAGGGACTCAGCATATGCGTGTATCCTTTCTCCCGCAAACTCCCCTCCCATCCAGGCCTGCGCAGTGGCTTCTCCTGTTGCAGAGCTCAGGATCCCTGGATCAGAGATCAAACTCGCGTCCCCTGCATTGGCAGGTGGATTCTTAACCACTGGACCACCAGGGAAGTCCCCAACATGGAATTTGGAAGAGAAGCCAAAAAGAACTTGCTGTCAATAGGAAGTGAGGCGTAGTGTGGAAGGCAGTTTTCTGAGGGTATTTAACCGATAGATAAGCAAGTGAGGCTTCCTAGTACAGTGGTGAAGGCTGCCTACTGTGCAAGAGGCAAAAGGGAAATGAAACTTCTCTGATTCAAACCAACATGCTCCAAAGGCTTGTGTGTGTGTTGGGGGGTGTAACCGTCCTCCACCATGCTCCACCTCGGGCTAGTCTGGGCGAGAAGTGACAGCCCCAACCTCGTCTGCTCCACGTCCCGCCCTCCTGCCCACCCTGGCTGCCTCCAGTCTCCCGTGATTGAACCCTCTCTGCTGGTCTTAGAACTGACCTTCCCGCCTTTAATTCAATCAGGAATCACAAGCTCTTTTAATTTAGGAAATAAAAGGCCAGCTGCTGAGCTGGCTGCACCTGATTGACGGGGCTGCCAGCATGGCCGGGCTGGCCTGGGGAGGGGGCACAGACCCATGACCTCAGCCAGCCCCTCTGGGGTAAGGACGCTTCCCTGGGGCTGGGGGAACAAAGAAGAATCGACCCCCCAGGAGAGGACGGGCCAAGGCCACGAGGTGGGGGGTGGCTGCCGACTGGCCCAGAGAAGCTATGGAATGTGAGGCTCTCACTGCAGCCCGGGGGACTTGGGGCAGACGTGAGGGGGGACTTCCCAACCCACTCATCCTTTCCTCAGTCATGACGTGCCTCTGGTTCAGTGTCCCACAGTGCCCTGACCACACACCTTATTTTTCCAAGGAAGCAGAAGAGGTGCCAGAGGAATCCATGCTGGCTTTGGGGGACTTCAATTTCTCATCTGTATATGGGGATAATCATGGGACCCAGCCACAGGGCTGTTTTGAGGATTAATGAGTTAATGAAAGCTCACCAGCACATAATAACCGCTCATTAAATTATATCTAATAATACTCTTAATGATATTACTCTTCTAGAGGAACACAGAGTCCCCACCTCTACTTGGAAGTGGAAGAGACTTGGGAGACAGTGTCCAGGCCCCTGAGCCCTGGTACTCCGTTTCCTTCCCCTGAGGCAGCCCAGAGCAGGTCTTCCTAGGGCCTGGCCTCCTTCCCCAGAGAACCAGGATGGGGCAGGGAAAGCGGCTGGTTTAGGATTAGGATTCGTGGCTGAGCACATTTTGGCTAAGTGACCTTGGGCAAGTCACCCACCCCTGCTCTGAGCCTCTGTTTCCTCCCTTTAAAAGTGAGCTAGGAGGGCTTCCTGGTGGCTCAGTGGTAAAGAATCCACTTGCCAGTGCAGGAGCCCCGGGCTCAATCCCTGATCTAGGAAGAACCCACATGGCGCGGAACAACTAAGCCTGTGTGCCACAACTATTGAGCCTGTGCTCTAGAGCCCAGCAGCCACAGCTAGACAGCCCGTGCGCCCTGGAGCCCGAGCTCTCTGCAACAAGAGAAGCCACTGCAATGAGAAGCCCGTGCACCGCAACTAGAGAGTACCCCCTGCTCGCCGCAACTAGAGAAAAGCCCGCATGGCAATGAAGACCCAGCACACCAACAGCAAATGACAGAAACAAGTGAGCTAGGAGCGCCTCCTGGCAGGATTGTTCCGATGCGGTGTGAAGTGCCCAGGCTAGAGCCTGACCTGCAGCAGGTGCTCAGATGCGGTACCTGCCTTTCCACGCTCCAGTCAAGTGCTCAGCATGGCCTGTCCAAGTGGGAGGCTCTATTCCCGCACTCTGAGCAGGCCAACCTCACTGCATAATGTCCTGTGGCCTGCTTCCCCCAGGCTCCTGCCTATGGCCGGAGCCTCCCCAGACGCTCCCCGGCCGGTGGCCGGCCTCACCTTCTTCCTGGGCTACTGCTGTGGAAGGAACCGCCTGGGGCCGACCCAGAGGGCCTGCTGCCCGCTGCTGTGTGTGCAGCACGGTGCCTGGCCCAGAAGAGATGCTCGGGGAGGCCTCTCCCCAGGAGGCTTGATCCACCCTCCTGGCCCAGGTGTACTATAAAAACACATCCTGTCCCATCATCCTCTGGTTTCTCAGTAAGCAGTTCCACACAGATCCTGTGTAAGAGAGGTTTGGAGCCAAAGGTAACAGTTGCCCTGGCCACCCACAGAGCTCCGTGCTTACTCCGCGTTAGACTCGGGGCTGAGCGATTGACCTGCCCACTGCCCTGTGAGGTTGGGATTGCACTGCACAGCTGAGGAGATGAAAACTCAAGGAGATTGAGTAACTTCTCCAACCTAACCCAGCTATCGTGCAGTGGGGCTGGGACCTAAACCCAAGCTCTCTACAGACTTGTTTGGACAGTTCATAGAAATTTCTCGCGTTGATGCCGTATCAGATCTCATAGCAACTTTGGGGTTATGCCAAACACGTAATTGCCCTTATTATTATCCTGTTGTACAGAAGAGGAAACAGAGGCTGCCAGGTCCCACGGTGGGTCAAAGATGGGACAGAGAACCTAGACTCTGACCCGGGGCCCAGGCCCTGACTACAGGCATAGCCTTCCCCACGTGATTTAAAAGGGGTTGCTTACTCCCTAAAGCCAGGATTCCAACTAGATCTTTCATTTATTCACTCATTCATCCATAGGGCAGATATTTATCACATTTCTTCCTGAAGCTTACCATCTTTGTGAGTGAGACATAAGATAATCACCCCTATAAAAATGATAAAAACAGTGATAAGCACAGTTCCCTGGAGGTAGGGTGAACAATTAGGGAAGGTCTTCCTGGAAACCCCTGAGATCTGAAGATTAGCAGTTTGCTCTGGGAAATGGGCATGGAGGCTGGGAATTGCAGCCCAGGCAGAGGAGAATAACCGGGGCAAAGGCCCTGAGGCAGGAATGAAAGAAAAAGAAAGTGAAAGAAAGTGAAGTCACTCAGTCATGCCCAACTCTTTGGGACCCCATGGACTGTAGCCTACCAGGCTCCTCCCTCCAGGGGATTCTCCAGGCAAGAGTACTGGAGTGGGTTGCCCTTTCCTTTTCCAGGGGACTCTTCCAAACCCGAGGATCAAACCTCGGTCTCCCACATTCCAGGCAGAGGCTTTAACCTCTGAGCCACCAGGGAAGCCCAAGGCAGCAATGAGCAATACAAATAAGGCTGGGAAGTACTCAGAGGAAGAGCCTGGTGGGCCTATCTTCATTCTAAGAAGAAGGCCTAGAATGGGTTTGCTCTCCAGGTTAGGGAGGAGATTGGAGGAGGTTGAGTTATGGTGGGGACCCCAGTCAGGAGGCAATCTCAGTGGTTCAGGAACAGGGTTGCAGTGGAGCTGGGAGGTGGGGTGGGGGAAAAAGGGGGCAGGCTATCTCTACTCACAGCCCCTTCAGGGCTCCTCCAGCCTTTTCCCAGGGGTTAACTATAGTGATTATGCCCAGGGTACCCTGATCTCCAGGCAGTGATGTGCTGGTAATTGTTTAACAACCAACTTTCTGGGGAAAAGTCTTTATTTGTAGCATTTGCCAATGTCTGTGGCGTAAATATTTCCACCATGGTTGATTTCAGCCTACCAAATGCAGTTAATGAGGAAGAAGTGGGGAAGAGATGTTTCTCATTGTCTAAACCCAAGCAAATTGGCTCCAACACACTACTGCCCTCATGTCTCAGAAAGGCAGTGGTTCTAATGAAATGCTTATATGTGTCTCACCTCTCTGTGTAATCCCTGGATATGTATAGGGGGAGAGAGTGAAGGCTGGGAGGTGGGGGAAGGAGGGTGGGTAAGGAGTCAGTAGTAATGCCAGTCTCTAATCCCAGTCTTCCCAATAACTAAGAGATAGGTGCTATTATTATCTCCACTTCTTAGGTGAAGAAACGGAGGTACAGGGAGGTCAAACAGCTTGTCCAAGATCTCACAGCAATAAAGGGCAGAACTGGGGACTCAGCCCTGGAGTATCACTGGCATTCTCCTGAATCTTTGTTCTGTGCCATGTGTGAGCTACCCAAAAGGGAGGGAGAAGAGGGAGAGCTGGGAGGGGACAGTGGCCAGAGGATGGACTAGCGGAGATACAGCAGAAAGCGGTCAGCAGAGACAGTTGGGGTGGGAGAGGGTTGTCTGCAATTCTCTAGCTGGAGCCCTATTCTGAAGAGTGATCTCTAGAAGTCAACTTGGGGTGAAAGTAATTTTTAGAGGGTGACAGTTAAGCGTCTGTCTACAATGCGGGAGACCCGGGTTCGATCCCTGGATTGGGAAGATCTCCTGGAAAAGGAAATGGCAATCCCTTCCAGGACTATTGCCTGGAAAATCCCATGGACAGAGGAGCCTGGTAGGCTAAAGTCCACGGGTTTGCAAAGAGTCAGACACGACTGAGCAACTTCACTTATGAGTCTGTGAATGCTCAATGGAGAGAGCAGGAAGTTGGGGTGGGCAGAGGGCAGGCTCCTGGAAACCCACCCGCTCCCCTCCCTCTGCAGCCTCTGAAGGGTGGGGGGCCAGAGCCCACACATCTGCAGCCCCCTCCAGGTTTGCAAGGAGGGTGACTTGGTCGAGGCTGATGACTCAGCGAGGACCTGGGAGCTGTCAGGTCAGTGCCAGTAACCCGGGAACAGCTGCAGTCTGGGGTCCACGAACTTGGACATCCTCTCGGGCCAGTGAGGTTTGGACAGGGCCTGTGGATCCAGAATAGAGCTTGGGTCCAGGGTCTGAGCAGGGGCTGAGGGGCGCCGACCTGATCTGCGGGAGTTTGGGGCCCTGTGCATAGGTTGTCTGCATTCTCCGCTCTGCAGAGGCTGGTGACAGGCTGGCGGGTCTAGGTTCCCCTCCTCACAGGCATACCCTGCTCCTGTGGGCACCACCTGGAAGGTTCCCTCCCCACTCCCTCTTCCTTGTGCTGCTCAGAATTGCCGTGGCATTGTTAACATTTCCTTTTCAGCGTTCTTTCCAGCCATGAGAAGTGCCAGCTCTACTGGTGTTCTGAGGAGTTAGTGTCCTCTCAGGGTCTGCATTTCTCCATGCTCACAATAGTGATCAGACTCTGTGAATCGATGAGGCAGTCTGTATACCGTGTGCGCCTGGGGAACATCATCCTTCAGACTGACTGGCTTGGTGCTGAGCACACAGTAGTTCCTTTATGTGTTGGCTTGGTGAACCTGCCTTGCCCAGGAGTTGGGAATGAGGACGATTCCAAAGGGGCAATGGGCCTGCGTCCTGTGGTCACCCCGCCCCCCAGGGGTGGGTTGGGAGTGGCCCCTCCCCCTTGTCTCTTGCCAGGAGCCCCGGAAATCCTGCTTAATTATCAATTCTTATCATCCCCATTGAAAAATGTATTTACAATTTTTATGTATTTCTTTATTTGGCTGCGTTGGGTCTTAGCTGCAGCATGCAGGATCTTCATTACATCAATCATGCCCATTTTATAGACAGGGAGACAGAACCCCCAAGAGCTTTCATTGCTCCCTCAGAGTCATTCAGCTGTTAGGTGGCAGAGCTGAGATCTGAACTCAGGCAGCCTGGCTCCAGGGCCCACGTCTCTAACCACTGGAGAACACATCCTTTCTTGTAGTTAGTTTAGTTGTCTCCAAAGTGGGAAGAGGTCAGGAAGGAATTAACTAGAAATTTTTATATTCATTTTATCTCATCCTTTAAAATTTCTTTTTTGTGTGTGAATGTGTATAAAATATACAGGGGCTCTATACAGGGGCTTCCCTTGTGGTTCAGACAGTGAAGAACGTGGCTGCATTGCTGGAGACTGGGGTTCGATCCCTGGGTCTGGAAGATCCCCTGGAGAAGGGAATGGCTACCCACTCCAGTGTTCTTGTACTCCTTTTCCTATTTGGAAACAGTCTGTTGTTCCATGTCCAGTTCTAACTGTTGCTTCCTGACCTGCATACAGGTTTCTCAAGAGGCAGGTCAGGTGGTCTGGTATTCCCATCTCTCTCAGAATTTTCCACAGTTTGTTGTGATCCACACAGTCAAAGGCTTTGGCATAGTCAATAAAGCAGAAATAGATGTTTTTCTGAAACTCTCTTGTTTTTTCGATGATTCAACAGATGTTGGCAATTTGCTCTCTGGTTCCTCTGCCTTTTCTAAAACCAGCTTGAACATCTGGAAGTTCACGGTTCACGTATTGCTGAAGCCTGGCTTGCAGAATTTTGAGCATTACTTTACTAGCATGTGAGATGAGTGCAATTGTGTGGTAGTTTGAGCACTCTTTGGCATTGCCTTTCTTTGGGATTGGAATGAAAACTGACCTTTAGTCCTGTGGCGAAGGCTGAGTTTTCCAAATTTGCTGGCATATTGAGTGCAGCACTTTCACAGCATCATCTTTTAGGATTTGAAATAGCTCCACTGGAATTCCATCACCTTCACTAGCTTTGTTCCTAATGATGCTTCCTAAGATCTGAGTGAACTCTGGGAGTTGGTGATGGACAGGGAGGCGTGGCGTGCTGCAGTTCATGGGGTCGCAAAGAGTCGGACACAACTGAGCGACTGAACTGAACTGAACTGAAGGTCCACTTGACTTCTCATTCCAAGATGTCTGGCTGTAGATGAATGATCACACCATCATGATTATCTGGGTCACGAAGATCTTTGTTGTACAGTTCTGTGTATTCTTGCCACCTGTTCTTAATATCTTCTGCTTCTGTTAGGTCCATACCATTTCTGCCCTTTATCGAGCCCATCTTTGCATGAAATGTTCCCTTGGTAGCTCTAATTCTCTTGAAGAGATCTCTACTCTTTGCCATTCTATTGTTTTCCTCTTTCTTTGCACTGATCACTGAGGAAGGCTTTCTTATCTCTCCTTGCTTTTCTTTGGAACTCTGCATTCAAATGGGTATATCTTTCCTTTTCTCCTTTGCTTTTGGCTTCTCTTCTTTTCACAGCTATTTGTAAGGCCTTCACAGACAACCATTTTGCTTTTTTGCATTTCTCTTTCTTGGAGATGGTCTTGTTTTCTTTCTCCTGTACAATGTCACGAACCTCCATCCATAGTTCATCAGGCACTCTGTCTATCAGATCTAGTCCCTTAAATTTATTTCTCACTTCTGCTGTATAATCATAAGGGATTTGGTGTAGGTCATACCTGAATGGTCTAGTGGTTTTCCTACTTTCTTCAATTTAAGTCTGAATTTTGCAATAAGGAGTTCATGATCTGAGCCACAGTCAGCTCCTGATCTTGTTTTTGTTGACTGTACAGAGCTTCTCCATCGTTGGCTGCAAAGAATATAATCAATCTGATTTCAGTGTTGACCATCTGGTGATGTCCATGTGTACAGTCTTCTCTTGTGTTGTTGGAAGAGGGTGTTTGCTATGACCAGTCTGTTCCCCTGTCAAAACTCTATTAGCCTTTGCCCTGTTTCATTCTGTACTCCAAGGCCAAATTTTTCTGCTACTCCAGGTATTTCTTGACTTCCTACTTTTGCATTCCAGTCCCCTATAATGAAAAAGACATCTTTTTTTGGGTGTTAGTTCTAAAAGGTCTTGTAGGTCTTCATAGAACCATTCAACTTCAGCTTCTTCAGCGTTACTGGTCAGAGCATAGACTTGGATCACCGTGATATTGAATGGTTTGCCTTGGAAACGAACAGAGATCATTCTGTCGTTTTGAGATTGCATCCAAGTACTGCATTTCAGACTCTTTTGTTGACTATGATGGCTACTCCATTTCTTCTAAGGGATTCCTGCCCACAGTAGTAGATATAATGGTCATCTGAGTTAAATTCACCCATTCCAGTCCATTTTAGTTTGCTGATTCCTAGAATGTTGATGTTCACCCTTGCCATCTCCTGCTTGACCACTTCCAATTTGCCTTGATTCATGGACCTAACATTCCAGGTTCCTATGCAATATTGCTCTTTACAGCATCGGACCTTGCTTCTATCACCAGTCACATCCACAGCTGGGTATTGTTTTTGCTTTGGCTCCATCCCTTCATTCTTTCTGGAGTTATTTCTCCACTGATCTCCAGTAGCATATTGGGCACCTACCGAGCTGGGGAGTTCATCATTCAGTGTCGTATCTTTTTGCCTTTTCATACTGGAAAAGGATAAGCTGGAATCAAGATTGCTGGTAGAAATATCAATAACCTCAGATATACAGATGACACCACCTTATGGCAGAAAGTGAAGAAGAACTAAACAGCCTCTTGATGAAAGTGAAAGAGGAGAGTGGGAAAGTTGGTTTAAAGCTCAACATTCAGGAAACTAAGATCATGGAGTCTGGTCCCATCACTTCATGGCAAATAGGTGTGGAAACAGTGGCTGACTTTGTTTTTTGGGGCTCCAAAATCACTGCAAATGGTGACTACAGCCAAGAAATTAAAAGACATTTGCTCCTTGGAAGGAAAGTTGTGACCAGTCTAGATAGCATATTAAAAAGCAGAGACATTACTTTGCCAACAAAGGTCCATTTAGTTAAGGCTATGGTTTTTCCAGTGGTCATGTATGGATGTGAGAGTTGGACTGTGAAGAAGGCTGAGTGCCGAAGAATTGTTGCTTTTGAACTGTGTTGTTGGAGAAGACTCTTGAGAGTCCCTTGGACTGCAAGGAGATCCAACCAGTCTATCCTAAAGGAGATCAGTCTTGGGTGTTCATTGGAAGGATTGATGCTGAAGCTGAAACTCCAATACTATGGCCACCTGATGTGAAGAACTGACTCATTGGAAAAGACCCTGATGTTGGGAAAGATTGAGGGCAGGAGGAGAAGGGGATGACAGAGGATGAGATGGTTGGATGGCATCACCGACTCGATGGTCGTGAGTTTGAGTGAACTCTGGGAGTTGTTGATGGACAGGGAGGCCTGCCGTGCTGCAGTTCATGGGGTCTCAGAGTTGGGCATAACTGAGCGACTGAACTGAACTGAACCAGTATTCTTGCCTGGGAAATCCCGTGGACAGAGGAGCCTTGTGGGCTACAGTCCATGCAGTCGAAAACAGTTGGACACAACTGAGTGACTAACACTTTCATACATCATTTTGAGAGAGCTTTGTCGAGTATGACTTAAATACCATAAATTCACCCATTTTAAATGTGCGATTTATTGTACAACCATCACCACAATCCAATTTTAGAACATTTCCATCACCCACCCAGAGATTCCTCCTGCTGATTTGTAGTCAGCCCCCAGGCCACTGCTGATCTACTTCCTTGTCTTTGTGGATTTACCTTTCCTGGACATTTCATATAACTGGAATCATACAGGGGCTCCCCTGGTGGTCCAGTGGCTGAGACTCTGCACTCCCAATGCAGGGGTGCTGAGATTCAATCCCTGGTTAAGGAACTAGATTCCACGTGTCACAGCTAAAGATCCCACATGCTGCATCGAAGATCCTACATGCCACAACTAAGACCCAGCACAGCCAAATAATTAATTTTTTAAAAAAATGGAATCATACGATGTATGGTACTTTACACCTTTTTTTTAACTTTGCATAATGTTTTCGTGATTCATTCATGTTTTTACATGCCTCAGTATTTCACTCCTTTTTACAGCTGAATAGTATCCCGTTGTGTGATTAGATTGTTTTATTTTTATTTTTTTATTGATCCATCTGCCAGTTGATGGTTATTTGAGTTGTCTCCACTTTTTGACTGTTATGAATAATGCTGCTATGAACATTTTTGGGTTTTATGTGAACATAAGTTTTCATTTCTCTTGGGTATATACCTAGGAGTGAAATTCTTGCATCATAGAGTAAACTCATGTTAAGCTTTTTAGAGAGAGGTTCCCATTTCTCCATGTCCTCAGCAACACTTGTTATTATCTTTTGATTATAGCCATTCTAGTGGATCTGAGGTGATATCTCATTGTTTTTGTTTTCTTTTTGGCTATGCCATGTGGCATATGGGATCTTAATTCCCTGGCGAGGGATCAAACCCTTGCTCCCTGCATTGGAGTGCAGTCTTGACCACTGGACTGAAGGGCAAGTCTGTCATTGTGGTTTTAGTTTGTATTTCTTTAATGACTAATGGTTTCTTTGGTGACTTAGGGAATAAAGAAACCACCTGCAATGCAGGAGACCTGGGTTTAGTCTTGGGAAGATTCCCTGGAGAAGGGAATGACTACCCACTCCAGTATTCTTGCCTGGAGAATGCCATGGACACAGGAGCCTGGTGGGCTACAGTCCATGGGGTCACAAAGAGTCAGACACTACTGAGCGACTAACACACAAAGACTAATGATGTTAAGTATCTAAGTTGTCTAATTTGTTGGCATAAAGTTGTTCATAGTATTCCTTTATCACTCTTAATTTCTGTGGGGTTGTTAGTGATATTCCCTCTTTGGTTTTTATTTGGGTAACTTGTATTTTTTTTTTCCTTCCCCCTCCTTTCTCTTGGTCAATTGAAAGTTTGTCAGTTCTATTAATCTTAAATTTTAATTTCACTGGTTTTTTTTTGTTTGTTTGTTTTTCTGCTTTCTATTTCATTGATTTCTAATCTCTGCTATTTCATTACTTGTGATTGCTTTGGGGTTAGTTTGCTTTTCTTTTTTCTAATTTCTTACTGTAGAAGTTCAGGTTCTTGATTTGACACCTTTTTCTAGTACAAATTTTTAAAGCTATGAATTCACTGCTAAGCACTGCTTTAACTGCACTGTATAAATTTTGGTATTATGTGTGGTCATTTGGTTCAAAATATTTAAAAATTTGCCTTGGGATTTCCTTTTTAACCCATGAGTTGTTTAGAAATATGTTGTTTCATGTCAAAGAGTTGGGGATTTCCCAAATTTTCTCCTGTTGCTGGTTTCTCATTGAATTCTATTTGGTTAGAGAACATATTTTGTGTGATTTTAATCTTTTTCAATTTATTGAGACTTGTTTTTATAGCCTACATATTGTCTATCTTGGTGAATATTCTTTGTGCACTTGAAAATAATGTATAATCCTGCTGTTGTTGGATGAAAGTGTGAGTCACTCAGTCGTGTGTGACTGTTTGCGATCCCATGGGCTATACAGTCCATGGAAATCTCCAGGCCAGAATACTGGAGTGGGTAGCCTTTCCCTTCTCCAGAGGATCTTCCCAACCCAGGGATTGAACCCAGGTCTCCCACATTGCAGGCAGATTCTTTACCCGTTGTTGGGTAGTGTTCTAATACATGGCAGATTAATTTGTTTGATAGTATTGTTCAAGTCTTGTATATTCTTGCTGATTTTCTGGCTAGTTGTTCCACACATCATTGAAAGTGAAGTTCTGAAATCTTCAACTACTCTAGTTTTTCCTTTTTATTTTCCTGTATAGGTTGCATGTTCTTGAGTTTTTCCCCTAGTACTTTGAAAGGCATATATTAAATTTTTTTCTTTTGGTTTTTATTTATCCATTTAACCACTTAAATTTTTTAATTTTAAAATTTTCTTGTTGAAGAATAGTTGATGTACAATATCTTATAAGTTATGATGTATGATGTAGTGATTCACAATTTTTAAAGTTTACACCCCATTTATAGTTATTATAAAATATTGGTTATACTCCCCATGTTGCACCACATATCCTTGTAGCTTACTTTATACATTAAGTTTGTATCTCTTAATCCCCAAACCTATTTTGTCCCTTCCCTCTTGCCTCTCCCCATTGGTAATCACTAGTTTGTTCTCTATACCTGTGAGTCTGTTTCTTTTTTGTTATATTCACTAATTTGTTTTATTTTTCTAGATTTCACGTATAAGTGATACCATATAGTATTTTGTCTTTCTTTGTTTTACTTATTTCACTTTTAGAATAATACCCTCCAAGTCCATCCATGTTGCTGCAAAAGGCAAAATTTTATTCCTTTTTATGGCTGACTACTATTTGTATATACATAAGACATATATGTGTGTGTATATATATACAATGTATCTTCTTCATCCATTCATCTATTGAGGAACACTAAGGTTGGTTCCGTATCTTGGCAATTGTAAATGATGCTGCTGTGAACACTGAGGTGCATTTATCTTTTTGAATTGGTGTTTCCATTTTTTTTCGGATATATATCCAGGAGTGGAGTTACTGGGTCACATGGTAGTTCTAGTTTTAGTTTTTTTGAGAAAACCTCGCACTATTTTTCACAGGGACTGCACCAAGTTACATTCCCACCAGCGGTCTCCAGGATGCCCTGTTCTCCATATTCTCGCCAGTATTGCTTATTAACCTTCTTTTTGATGTTGCCATTCTGGCGGGCCTGAGGTGATATCTCATTGTGGTTTTAATTTGCATTTTTCTGATGATTAATGATATTGAGCATCTTTTCATGTGCCTGCTGGCCATCTGAATTTCCTCTTTAGAAAAATGTCTATTCAGGTCTTTTACCCATCTTTAAACTAGGTTTCTTTCTTTCTTCCTTTCTTTTTTTGATGTTGAGTTACGTGAGCTATTTATATATTGTGGATATTAACCCCTTATCAGTCCTCATTTGCAAATGCTTTCTCCTGTTTAGTAGTGCGTCCTTCTAGCTACTATCATGGAATTCTCTGTTTCTCCCTTCAATTCTGTCAGGCTTTGTTCATGTATTTTGGGACTCCATTGTTAGATGCTCATTATTATATCCTCTTGATGAACTGACCCTTTCATCATTACAAAACATCTCTGCCTTTAGTATATGTTCTGGTCTTAAAGTCCATTTTATCTAATGTTGGTGTAGACACTCTGCTTCTCTTATGGTTTTGGTTTAAACGGTGTATATTTTTCATTCTTTTGCTTTCAACCTATTAATGTCTATGGATTTAACACATCTGTTGTAAGGAGTGTAAAATTGAATCTTTTTTTAAAAAATCTAGTCCAATAGTGATGAAGTCATCCACATTTAATCTGCTTAAGTTACTCATATTTGGTATAATTATTGATATAGCTGGCTTTCTCACAAAGTTTCTGTGTCCTTCGTGTCTTTTTTTGTTTTCATTGTGCTTTTTCCTTTACTGTCTTTTTTCCTGCTAAATACTTTTCTAATGTGCTTTTTAATACCTTTGCTGTTGTTTCTTTATTACATTTTTGAGTTATTCATCTCAGTTCTAGAGATAATAACTGAGTTATTAATCTCAGTTCCACTACAATATGTAACTTATCACAATATGCTTCAGATCAATACCAACTCAGTTCTACTAAATTATCAAAATTTTGCTCTAATATAGCTCACTTCCCTCACTTACCCTTTGTGCTATTGTTGTCACATATTATATCCATATATGTTATAAATCCAAGAATAGTGTTCTAATGATTGCTTTATATCATCTCATGTCTTGCTAAAAATTTAAGACAAGAAAGGAAAAAATATATTTATAGAATTTTTTGTATTAAGCCACATCTTTATCATTTCTGGTGCTTTTTTCATTTTCTTCTATGAATTCACGTTACCTTCTGGTGTCCTTTCCTGTCTCCGGTATAACTCTTTTCTCCCCCTTAAAAAATTTTTTTAAAAATTTATCTGGCTGTGTTGAGTCTTAGTTGTGGCACACGGAATCTTTGTTTGTCCTTCAGGATCTTTCCTTGTGTTATTCGGCCTTAGTTACCTCTTGGCATGAGAGATCTTAGTTCCCAGACCAGGGATCGAACCTGCATTCCCTTCATTGCAGGGTGATTCTTAACCGCTGGACCACCAGGGAAGTCCCTCTATTCTCTTTCTGTTATTCACCTGACAATTGTTTTCGAACTTGATTAAGAGAATAAAAGAGAAACATATGTTTGCAGTGTCCTTGTATTTAATTTACTTCTACGGTTGCCTTTCTTAGTGCTATTTCCTCATGTGGGTTCGAGTTACTGTCGTGTCCTTTCCTTTCACCCCAAGGGTGTCCTTTAGTAGTAGTATTTTTGGCTGCACTGGGTCTGCGTTGCTGCATGTGGCCTTTCTCTAGTTGTGGCAAGTGGGGGGTTAATTTTCACAGTGGTATGCGAGCGTCTCCCTGCAGTGGCTTCTCTTTTTGCAGAGCACAGGCTCTAGGGCAGGCGGGGATAATTACTCCATGTCATGTGGGATCTTCCCAGATCAGGGATCCAACCTGTGTTCCTTGCGTTGCAAGGTAGTTTCTTAACCACTGGATCACCAGGGAGTCCACATCTAGGTTGTTTTTTTAAGGCTTGCCTATAAGCGACAAATTCTCATGCTTTGTTTTCTGGGATTGTCTTCATCTTCATTTTTGAAAGAAATTTTATTGGACAGAGACCTCTTGATTATGCCACTTCACTCCTGGCTTCTCTTGTTTCTGATACAAAATTACCTGTTTAACTTTACTCTGGTTGGGTTTCCCTTGTGGCTCAGCTACAATCCACCTGCAATGTAGGAGACCTGGGTTCGATCCCTGGGGTGGGAAGATCCCCTGGAGAAGGGAATGGCTACCCACTCCAGTATTCTGGCCTGGAGAATCCCATGGAGTGTATAGTCCATGGGGGTCTCAAAGAGTTGGAGACGACTGAGCGACTTTCACTTTCACTTTACTGTGGTTCCTTCGCATGATGTATCATTTTCCTCTCACTGCTTTCAAGATTTTCTCTGTCTCTTTCAGCAGTTTTACGATATCTACTCGGGCTTTGTTTAGAAGTGTAAATTAATGTTTTTCATCAAAACATTGGGGAGTTTTGGACCATTATTTCTTCAAAAAAATTTTTTTTTCTAATTCTCTCCTCTTCTTGAACTCCCATTGAGTGTATAGTGTGTTCAGTGTTACACAAGTACTCGAGGCTCTGTTCACTTTTTTCATTCCTCTTTTCTTTTTGTTCTTTAAATCAAATAATCTCAATTGATCCATCTTTAAGTTTGCTGGTTCTTTATTATTCCAGCTCAAAGATGCTACTGAACCTCTCTAGCGAATTTTTTAAAAAGATACTCTTTATTTTATTTTTGGCTGTGATGCGTCTTTGTTGCTGCGTGCGTGCGGGCTTTCTCCAGTTGCAGGGAGAGGGGGTTATTTTTTGCTGCCGTGCTCAGGCCTCTCATTGCAGTGCCTTCTCTTGCTATAGAGCACAGGCTCTAGAGAGCAGCGGGCTCAGCAGTTTGTGGTTCATGGGCTTAACCGCTCTATAGCACGTGGAATCTTCATGGACCAGGAATCGAACCTGTGTCCCCTGCGCTGGCAGGTAGATTCTTTACCACTGGGCCACCAGGGAAGTTCCTCTAGTGAATTTTTAATTTCAGTTACTTTACTTTTCAATTCCAGAATTTCCATTAGCTTTCATACACACACACGTACACACACAATTTCTGTCTCTCTACTGATATCCTCTATTTGATGAGTCAATTGTTGTTTTTCCTTTAATTCTTTACACACGGTCTCTTTCAGTTCTCTATAATAATTGCTTTAAAGTCTTTGGCTGATAAGTGCAGCATGTGGACCACCACAGAGACAGTTCCTATCAACCATTTATTTCCCTCTGAATAGATCACATTTTCCTGTTTCTTTGCATGCCTTGTAATTTTCTGTTGCAAACTGGACATTTTAAAGAATTGTATTGGAAAACTGGACACTTTAGACAACTTGTTATAGCAACTCTGAACTCTGACTCCTCACGATCGTGACCAGGGTTATTGTTGTTGAGTTTTGTGTTTGTTGTTTGTGCAGTGATTTGCCAAGACTAATCCTATGGAATCTGTCTTCCTCACAGTGTGAGGCTGCTGGTGCCTCTGCTCAGTTTATTTTTAAAATTCTTCTTTTTATTTTTAAGTCTGGCTTCCTAGGAATTGCCCCAGGTCAGCAAAGCTTAGAGTTCTGCCAATGACTGGTCAGAAATTGTGCTTAAATGCCTTGATCCAGTTAGGCTTGCATCCTCTGCCAATGCTTTTGTGTGTGGGTTGGGGAACACATTCAAGGTTTAGGCAATTTATGAGTCTGCCCCAACTGTTACTCTCATTGTGCTTAGCCAGGGATGGGTTGATAGCTGAGGCCCTCTCCAGTCTCCTCTTAGTGTGCACACAGCCTTCCATACCCCCAGAGATATACGGGAGCTTATCTAGGCTCACGCCGGCTTTCTTGTTCCTGGATATCCCTGTTAAGTGTTGTACTGTTCTGCTGATTTGTTACTTGCCCCAACTAGTATTATACCTCAGGCTAGCTGTCATGTTGGCCTCAATGCATATAATTTTAAAGAAATACACATATACTGAGTATGTATTCATATCATATTTCCCAATAAGGGTGCACAATGAAACAAGCCTGGCAACTGCTGGTCTAATTTGGGGCATCTCTTGCTGGTCTGCCCAAGCTCTGGAACCGGCATCCTTGGGGTGAAAGTTTGGGGGCATTTGAGAAGAGCTGTTGCAGCAACAGGATTCTCTGGAAAGCATCTCAGGGGCAAGTGGTGATCATCTAAGGTAGGTGAGCTTGACTGCTTAAGACAGCCGGCCCTGCCCAGTCTGGCTGAGGTTTTGCCCCCATAGAGATGCAGGCCTGCCTCCTCTGTCAGCAGGCCTGGGTGGGGAACCAGGTGCCCTCTACATTGGCCTCCAGCGCCCGGAGGCCTGCCAGGCACTCAAGAGGAAGATCCATAGTGGAGCCAAGAGATCGCTCATTTCCCTCAGGGCAGGGCTGCCAGCAGAGCGGGAAGGGGTCACCTGGGAAGTGGCTGTCTCCTGCCCCAGAAGCCCGGGCTGGAGAGGGCTGGGACCTGTGGCCTCCTCGGTCCCCTTACTCGAAGACAAGGAGTCCGAGAGCAGCCCCTCCCCCTGGGTACTGCCCCTGTCCTTGGGGTAGGCACGTAGAAAGGCCTGTGCCCCTGAGCTGAAGGTCAGTGTGGCAGGCAGGCAGTGTGGGTGGGGGGTGGAGGGCAGAGGGGAAAGCTGGGCCGACAGTCACGTAGGCTGATGTCACTGGTCACTCCACCTCTCCGAGGTATCGCTTTCCCCATGGCCGAGCCTGCAGCTGAGTTCGGGGGGGCAGTCACGTCCCATTCCTGGCACAGCTCTTAGGCCACTCACCGAGTCGCCTCTGGGACTGCTGAGGTCAGGGTGGCACTTGCCAGCACTGCCTAGACTCAGCTCAGCTCTGGAGGTGGGGAAGGGGAGCCTGGGGAGTGGGGAGCGTGGCAGAAGCAGGTGCCCGGAGCCAGGAGGGGCCCGGCTGCTGAGAAGGTGATCCAGGGTACCGGGGTGAGGGGGGTGTTAGGTGGGTTTATATCACAGTGGTGCAGCCCCATGACGCAGGAGCGTTCAGTCTGAAGAGGGGAGGCAGCCCCTGCCCACAGGTAGCTCCCAGTCTGAGGAGGACAGCAGGGCCTTGCCCTTAGAGAGTTTCCAGTCTGATGACAGAATGGTCCCTATTCTCAGGGAGCCCCCGCCTGATGGAGGAGACGCAGCCCCGTCTTAGAGACCACGGCTGTGTCTGAACAGAGCATGGTGGTGGCTGGGATTGGAACCCGTCCCCTGTTCTCTCCCCCAGAGTGAGGCTCCCAGGTGATCCAGAGATGATCCTTTGGAGGATCCCTCTCCAGATACTGGAGGAACCCAGCAGGTGCCCCACGTGTGACTGCCCACAGGTGACAGGGAGGGGCTGCCAGAGCCTAAGTGCAGACAGACAGCGGCGTCCCCGTGTCTGAGTGCGTCCTTGGGTCTGGGTCCAGCAGAGGGAGCTGGCAGCCAGCGGGAGCCGAGCAAACCGGCCCTGACCCCGGAGATGGCCTTGAGGCACTCCCGCTGCCCACCCAGCGTGGGGCCTTCAACCTGCGGCTGGAGTGGAAGCGTTGGCAGCATCCGTGGGGACCCAGGCCTTCTCAGGAATGCCCCATGGAGACCCCTCTGCAGAGTCCCCAATCCACACTTCCAGCTGAACCTAATGAAGTCCCTCCCATGGCCTCTGGGATTGGAGGAAGTGCAAGAGGTCAGAACCCTGGGTGAGCGTTCTGCTCCCTCACTTATTAGTTCTGTGACACTGGGCAAGGTATATAATTTCTCTGGACCTCAGTTTCTTTATCTGTAAAATGGGCTGCTGTGGAGGGAGAGAGCATGGGATGTGCCTGGCACACAGGAGGTGTCAGTTAGCCAATGTCTCCTCATTGCATTCTTTGCTGCTTCTTGCAGGGGGTATCTCCCTGAGCTGAGGCTGAAAAACTGGGCAGAAAGCCAGCTAAAGTCAGGGGGCATTAATAGAACAGGCTTCTTTTGGGATGAGATTTGAATTGGGTTTGGGGAAATGCTTCATCTCAGACACATCAAACTGCAGCCAGAATGCGGGGGCGCTGAGGGGGTAACGGGCACAGCCCCATTGATTCTTCACTTAGTACTCTGCATAGCAACTCTCCCATTCTTGTGCTCCTGGCTGCAGGTCAGCACCCAGTAGGATTTACTGGACTCTTAACATCCCCCATCAGGGCTAAGGTCTCCTCGGGGTATGTAACTCTCTAGGCATTCCCCTCCTTTCCTGGTCAGCATTTTTACTGAGGACACACTATGTGCCAGGCCCTTGGGCAAAACTGACCGAGGTTCTTGACCTCATGGAGCTGGCATTCTAGTGGAAGGTGAAAACAGCAAAATAAGTGTATTAGGGGGCGGTGAGAAGGGATAAGGGATAGGGGTATGGGTGTCAGCAGGTGATGTGATTGTAGCAGAGAGGTAGGGAAGCCTACACGGAGACGATAACATTTGAGTAATGACCTGAAAGAGGGAGCCATGTGCAAAATGAGGGGAACGTGTTGCATAAGAGGGAACAGCATATGCAAAGGCCCTGGGGTCGTAGCCGAGCCAGTTGATTGGAAGAAGAGCAAAGGGGCTAGAGTGGAATGAGTAAGAAGGGGAGTAGTGGCAGAAGAGGTCAGAGGGGTAGGAGGAACCAGGTCTTGAGCGGCTGAGAGGCCACTGCCAGGACCAGGGAAGAGAAAGGGGCACTTCTTTTCCCTGATGGGCAATGAGACAGTAAGGAAATGCCACCTGTTTTAATGAAAGGGAGCCCTGGATCCAAGACTGGCACTGAAAATATCCTCCTGACAGAGAGGGGCAGCTTGGCGCATAAGACCCTGACCTTTTGGGGGTTCTCTCACCAGATTCTGGTCCATTCCACATTGATCTTGGAGAGAAGGGTGAGGCTGCTCAAGGAAGTGTCAACAGCAATCCAAGGGCAGGAGTGTCCTGTCGATCCTGAATCCTTAACTTGGTACCTGGACTCATGAGAGATGCTCAGTGCAGCCCAGGTGAATGACGGAAGGAGGGAGTGGCTGAGTGATGGAGGGACACAGGCCCTGGCCCCTGATTCCATACTGTGGCAGAGATGAGGCTGGAAGGTTTAAATGCTGCAGGGAATATGCCCAGAGAACCAGGCCTCTGAGATGGAGTAGCCAAGGCCTCCTCTTCTCCTTTTCTGTGTTGAGTCTCCTGTGGCGTCTCTCTGCTGGCTCCAGGGTGGTGTTTCTGTGGCTGAACCACATCACACACACACCCTCCCCCTCCCCACCCCCACATCTCAAGATCGTGTGTTCCCCCCCCCCCACCCCTCGCCCCCACCCCCAAATCTCAGGACTGTCTCTTTTATCTCTGAGCCACATTAAAAAGCGCCACTCCCTGTGGGGAGCTCTCCGGGACTCTCACATGGGGCGTTGGTCTTTCAGACCTTAACAGAATGCCCCTGACCTCAGGCAATGGTGGGGAGCAGCCTAGAACTGAGCAGTAACACTGACGACGACAGTAACAGCTCCTCACATTCAGCACACTCTGGCCGTGTGCTGACTGCTTCCAAAATGCGCCACCCGCATCACCTCATTTAGCTCAGAGGCCTCCATAAGCCACTCAAGGGGGCTGGGGCTCTAAGACGTCAGCAAATTTGAATGGAGGCACTTCCTGGGTAGGGGTGGCAGGCCTGCAGGGCCCTGGCCCAGAACAGCCCTGCCTTCCATTACCCTGGAGCATCCATGCAGAGGGGTTCGGCCCAAGACCCGCCATCTCCCAGCAGACCCCAGTGGAGTATGTCAAACTGCTGCCCACGCTTCAGAGAAGAGGCTGGGATCCTGGGTGAGGGGATGTGAACTGGGAGAGCTGGGCTTGTGAGACTGAGGGGCCCCCTGCCATCCCTGGTCCTTGGTTGAGCTGTGGGGTGAGTGGAGGTGGCTCTTGGGGCTCAGGGCTTGAGTGCAGCCAGTTTGAATGCTGCTTCTCAGGTCTACAGGGTTACCTGCTGCTCACACTTCACTTTTGGGCCCCTGGGCCCCAGTGCAGAGAGGTGCTGCCAGCAAGGCCACGCCCAACCTCCCCACCCTGGCTAAGCACGGGTCCCCCACCTGCAGAAAACAGATCTGGGTGATGGGTACCAACATACACGTGAAAAGAGGCTCAACATCACTAATTATTAGAGAAATGCAAATTTAAATTACAATGAGGTACCATCTCACATGGGTCAGAACAGCTGTCATCCCAAGATCTACAAACAACAAACGCTCTAGAGGATGTGGAGAAAAGGGAACCTTCCTACACTGTTGGTGGGAATGTAACCTGATAAAGCCACTATGGAAATCAGTATGGAGGGTCCTTAAAAAACTAAAAATAGAACTACCATATGACCCAGCAATCCCACCACTGGGCATATACCCAGAGAAAATCATAGTGCAAAAAGACACATGCACCCTAGTGTTCACTGAAGCACTGTGTACAGTAGCCAAGACAAGGGAACAACCTAAATGTCCGTCAACAGAGGGATGGGAGATAAGGAAGTTGTGATATATATACACAATGGAGTGTTACTCAGCCATAGAAAGACATGAAATTGGGTTATTTGCAGAGATGGATGAACCTAGAGAGTATCCTACAGAGTGAAGTAAATCAGAAAGAGAAAAACAGGTATCATATATTAATGCATACATGTGGAATCTAGAAAAATGGTATAGATGATCTTATTTGCAAAGAAATACAGACACAGATGTAGAGAACAAACACAAGGATACCAAGGGGGAAAGGAGGAGTGGAATGAATTTGGAGATTGAGGTTGACATCCACACACTATTGATGCAATGTAAAAAATAGAAAAGTAATAAGAACCTCCTGCATGGCCCAGGGAACTCTAGCCAATGCCCTGTGGCCACCTATGTGAGACAGAAATCCAAAGGAGGGATATATGTATACATGTAACTGAATCGCTTTGCTGTACAGCAGAAACTAGCACAATGTCGTAAAGCATCTAAATACTCCAACAAAAATCAGTTAAAAAGAAAAAAGAGAGACTTTCCTGGTGGTCCAGTGGCCAAGATTACATTCCCAATGCAGGGGTCCTGGGTTCAATCCCTGGTCAGAGAACTGATCTCATGTGCTGCAATTAAAGACCCTGCATGCTAGCACTAGGACCTGGTGCAGTGAAATAAATAAATGAATAATGAATTTTAAAAAAGAAAACAGATCTGGGGGACCCGCAGAGTCTTCCAGAGCTCTTGCTTCCTGCCCTGAGGGAGGCAGCTGGGCGTGGGGACCTGCTCACCCAGGCCTCCGCTGCCCTCTCTGGCCAGCGCTGCCGCCTCCCTGCCTGCCAGTTCACTGGAGGTGACAGGAGAAGGGGCTGGAAAGCTGCAAAGTGCTCTGTAAATTCACCATCTCACGCAGTTTCACCACTGTCCACTGCTGGGTGGCCTCTCTTCTGAACTTAATGCCCAGGAACCTTATCTCTCACCAGGGCATAGCTCTGTGCTCATTTCTGACTCCCAAGTGGAGACAAGCCCTGAGGGAAGGTCAGGACTCAGGTGGGAGTCCTCTCAGGCAGGGCTTGGTACAGAGGAAGATCCCCTCCTACTTCTTTCCCTTTAGGAGAACAGTGGACAGGAGCAGGGGAGGGGTGGGGAGGAGGCAGGGAGAGGGCGTGCTCAGGGTAACATAGGAAGAGCCTGGGCTGGTATCTTGGTTCTGCTCAACCATTCCCAGCTGCTGCTTACTTCCCTTTGAGGCTGCTCAGTAGTAAAGAACCCACCTGCAATGCCGGAGGCACAGGAGATGCGGGTTCAATCCTCGGGTCGGGAAGATCCCGTGGAGGAGGAAATGGCAACCCACTCCAGTATTCTTGCCTGGGAAATCTTCGATTGAGCATACTCGAGATGTTTGAGACTAGAAGTGATGCCTTTGGGGACACATGCTCAGGCTATCCCATCAGATAAAGGCTCTACAGGTCTCACAACCCAGAGCTGGTTGCATGGGAGGGCATGCTCCTGATGGAGACTGTGACACTGGCAGAGAGAAAATCTGCAGAAGTGGCCAGCCCCACGGCCTCGACTCGTGTAACCGCCTGATCACAAGCCATCATGGCAGCCAGCGGTGGCCAAGTCTTTGTGCATTTCCTCCAGGGCAGGAGCTGGGTTGTATTCCTTTGTGTTCCCAGCGTCTAGCACAAGGTCTGGCCCCAAACATGCTCATAAAACATGATTGTTGAATAAATTTGTCTGAGGTGAGTGGGATCCTTGCTCATGCGGCCAACAGCAGAAATGCCACTGGCTTCTCACCGTGAATGCTTGCTCAGCAGTGAACCCAAGGACGGTGGTCCCACGGGTGGTAGGCATCCTGGACTCCAGGAGAGGAAGGACCCTGTGACTTTACACTCTGGGAGGCACTGAGCACCAGGGAGGATGCTACGCTGGGAAGTGGGGCCCCTCCCAAACCATCTTGGCCAGGTTTATGTGAAGGGAGGAAGATGCATCTCCGGTGGCACTGGAGGTGGAGAGGGTGCTGAAACAAACTCTGTTTTGAAAGTCTGGTAGAATGAATCTTGGCTGAATACTAGTGCATGGTTCATTGGCCAAATGTGTATATGAGTGTATGCGTGTGAGTCTCTGGTGTGTAGAGGAAAATGGATGGAGCAGGCCTCATAGCAGTTCTACTGAAAAAGGTCTAGAAGTTTGCTGCTGCTGCTGCTGCTGCTAAGTCACTTCAGTCGTGTCTGACTCTGTAGCCCACCAGGCTCCCCCGTCCCTGGGATTCTCCGGGCAAGAATACTGGAGTGGGTTGCCATTTCCTTCTCCAATGCATGAAAGTGAAAAGTGAAAGTGAAGTCGCTCAGACGGGTCTGACTATTAGTGACCCCATGGACTGCAGCCTTGGTTGACCATAAATTCATTGAGAAATGCTTAGAAAAAAGCAACTGTAATCTGAGGTTATATTAATAGGAGCATAGGGCCCAGGCTGAAGGAGGTGTGTGTCCTCTTATACTCTGAGTTTTGGTCAGGCTGTACCCAGAATGTGGCACCTCTCTGAGGGAGCCTTGTTTGAGGAAAAGCACCCAGAGCCAGATCAGACTTGAGGGGACAGCTTGGCTAGAGTGGAGGCAGGGTTGGTGCTAAAGAGAGCGGGTCACTGAAGGGCTGGCGTGTGGAAACAGCATAGACTTGATTACTGTATTTACTTCAAAGAATAAAACTTGGATCAATGGTTTGGGAGGTACAAGGAAATGAATTTTGGCCTCAGGAAAACCTTTCTAATTATTAGAACTGAATTGTATTGTAATAGTATAATTATGATATATAAATGTCATACTATATAATTTAACAGTATAATATAATAAGAAGTACTTTCTAATACTTAGTACAGGAATGAGCTCCGCATCATTGGATGTATCCAGGTAGCCACTGATGACACCTATCTTGGATGTTGCGGAGGGCATTAGAAGAATCACTAGGACCTATAATTCTGGACTCACAGCAAGTCATCTGAAGCTCAGTCTAGAAATCGACTTTACTTATTTATTTTTATCCCAGATGAAGACAAGTGAACTAATTACACTACCGTCATTGTTCTGTTCAAAGCCTCCTTTAATATTATTTTTCATTTTGTTTTTCTCCTTCATCCAATCTCCACTCCCATTTCCCACCAGTCCCAACCCCTGCCTCCAGACCCTCATTCTGTGTGCCTGATAGTGGTCTTGAAATATGCATCTTTGTATACTGGGTCGTGTTGTTTTCTGTATGTTTTATCATTTACATAAATAGTGTTATGCTATAAGCTCCTCTATTTCTTTTAAGTGAACACTTCTATTAAGATCCGTGGGACTTCCCTGGTGGTCCAGTGGCTAACACTCTGCACTCCCAAAGCAGGGGCCCAGGCTCCGTTCCCGGTCAGGGAACTAGATCCCACATGCCGCAACTGAGAGTTTGCATGCTGCAGCTATAATATATTGCAGGCTGCGGCTGAAAAGATCCTGCATGCTGCAACAAAGATTGAAGACCTTGCATCGGCAACTAAGACCTGGCACAGCCAGGTAAATAAACAAAGATTTAAAGAGAGATCCATGCAGCCTGGCATGTACATCTGGCTTGTTTCTGCCCACCATGTGGAAGGGAGACACAGCTTACTTATCCACCCTCCATGGGATGGACCCTAAGCTACCTCCAACTCCCCACTACCCTAGATTTTGCTTTCGCAAGCACCCTGTATGTATCCTCTTTTCACCCTATATAATCATTATTCCAGGCTCTATACTCATTTGTGGAATTCTGGGATATGGGGTGTTTGCATACTTAGTTTCACTAAATACAGCCAGATAGCTGCTCTCAGGATGGATATATAAGCTTATCCTCCAACCTCCAGGGCACAGGAGTCTTCTCTCCCCATAGCAGGTATAATCCACCTTTCTACTTTGTGCTTCAGTTGGGTATGGATAGGCATACTATTGTTTGAAGCATCTCTCTGATGACTAATGAATTTTCCCATCTTTTCATATCCTTGGTTATTGTGTTTCCTCTTTTGTGGCTTGCCTGTTCTTATTGTTTCGCTCATTTTTTTTTTTTTTTGTATTGGATTTCCTGTCTTTATTCTTGTAGATAAAAGAAGTTCCTTGACTATTTTAGATTCTAATCCCTGGCAGATCTCGAAGTTGTGAGTCTCTTGCCCTAGTCTGAGAATCTTATATCTTAGAAGGTGCCCTAAATGATCAGCTGGGTTTGGGGAGCCCCTGGGTAGATAGATACCACACCCGAGATAATTTCTAATTCTGCCACTGCATGCTTTTAAGATTCTCAGGCTTTCTGAGAAGTTTCCTTGCCACTTAGGGGGAAAGCAGAGACCTCAGGAGATGTGAGGGGAAGGAGATATCATTGTCAATGTGGATGTGAAGCTGGGACACCCATTATATCTTGACCATCTCTAGCAGTGCCTTGGGCTGTGAAGATGTTCAGATTCTCCTGGGGGTGATGCACAGTTCATTTGGATAAAGCCTAGACTATCTCATTGCTCACAAGAGATCATCAATCTGCTGGAATTTTCTCAACTAGAGCAACTTACCTTTTTTGCCTCTGTGGAAGTTTTCAAATCCGACTGCAGAAATCAACAGAATGTTGTAAAGCAGTTCTCCTCCAATTAAAAATAAATAAAGTTAAACAAACAAGAAAGATGAGCTAAAAAAAACTTGACTGCAAAATTTCCAACATTCCTCCCATTGAGTCGTGGGGGGAGGTCTGTGTTTTCTCTTTGTTTGACTGAATCTGGACGGTTCTAAGTCACTTCTTCATGCCCAGTAGAATTTACCAGAAGCGACGCTTGTGTGATTTGTGAGGCTAATATCAGAGAAAGCCCTGCATCTTCTGCCTAGCTCTTTTTGGGACACTCACTCTGGAGGAATTCAACTGTCATGTAAGACATCCAACTACTCTGAAACTGCCATGCTGGAGAGGCCACGCATAGGACTCTGGTCAACAACACTAGCCAGGCTCACAGCCAATGACCGGCGCCAACTACCAGCCCTGTGAGGGAGCCGCTTTGGCTGTCCAGCCCTAGCTGACATCTGACAGCAACTGTAAGAGAGACCCTGAGTGAGAACTGCCCGGCTGAGCCCCTCCTGAACTCCTGACTCACAAAATCACAAGACAAAAGAATCATTGTTTATACCACTAAGTTCTGGGGATAATTTGTTAAACAGCAAGTATAACCGCAACAATCTCTTGGAACATAGCAGGCATAGTTACTTTAAATCTTTACTGATAACTCTAATACATGTAGCCTTTCTGGATCTGCTTCTACTTATCATTTCTGACTTTAAAAATTTTAAAAATTTTGTTATCTGACCCCTCGCGTATATGGATATTTTCGATTATGCATTAGACATTACATTTACAGTCTTGTTTGTAAAAATAATCTGAGGTTCAGAATGATGTTACCATCCTTCAGAAACGATTCACATTTGTGTCTGTCAGGTGCCTGGGGCACTGATAGCACAGAATACCTACTTCAGTTTTAGGGGCCGGATGGTTGGAAACTGAGCTGTCTTCTTCTGGCTTACCCCTAACTCCTAGGGTAAAGCTTTCTCGTGGTGCTTGCCCAGAGAGATAGGGTTCCCTAAGTCTCACCTCTTGATAAGCCTGGAGCTCCAATCCTTGTCTTAGTCCCCTAAGGCTGTCAAAAGAGTTGTTTGGCTTCTTGGACTTTCAGCTGACCTTCTCCCAGATGGGCAGACACTCTTAGGGGAAAAATGGCCCTAAATGCCACGTGTACTTTTCTAGGTCTCAGGTGTGGTCTGGAAATTCATTTCTGTCTTGTTAGCTTCCTGATGCCTTTATGGAGATTTTGAAACTATTTTGTCCAGCTGTTCTGGTTGTTCTCAGTGGGAGCATTGGTCTAGACCACTTTGTCTGTCTTTATTAACTCTCATTTACTTAACTCTTTAAATGTCAAAAACACAAAGAAATATGAAATTATGTTCTTTGAAAGTTCTAACAAAAACATATATGTCACACTTTTTCAAATCTTCTTAAGCAGAGATTGACCATAATCCACAGCCTTCCCACTGAAAACATCCTCTATTGTAGCTGAACCATAGCGATGCCCCTAGAAAGTGGGGGATGTCATTTTCTTTGCCCCTACCCTGAATTCTGAGTTCTTGGGTCTCCTTTTTATTGTTTGTATCTTCACTTGATACCTTTTACTGTTGAAGAAAATATTCTTAATCGCTTTTCCCCCCATTCTGACTTTAAACCTTTAATACGTATGTAAGCTAGATAACTAGCCATGCAAGACTAGCGTGTAAGGTAAGGGCAGATAGGTTCTGATTCAGGTAGCGGAAAAGTAGATCAGTAAAGTTTAATTGTCAGACTCTTGTCAGACAACTCTTGGGAGCATCCTTAGTCTCTTCAGAAGCCTTTTGGGGACTTCCCTGGTGGTCCACTGGCTAAGACTCCATGCTCCCAATATAGAGGGCCCTGGTCCCATCCCTGGTCAGGTCAACTGAACTGTGTGGAAGCACATGCCACAACTAAAAGATTCTGCATGCCTCAGCTAAGAGCCCACATGCAACTAAGACCCGGTGCAACCAAATAAATAAAAATAAATACTAAGTGCAACTCGATGGACATGGGTTTGAACAAGCTCCAGGAGTTGGTGATGGACAGGGAAGCCTGGCATGCTGCAGCTCATCGGGTCTTAAAGAGTCGGCCATGACGAGTGACTGGACTGAACTGAGCTAGAAAAGAAAGTCTTCTGATCCCAGAACACTGTGTGGGCTCTGGATAACTGAAGTGTGGCTGCACTTGCCCTGACTTAGGTGCCCCCACTGGAAGCAGGGAGTCTGGAGGCATGAGCAGTGCCCTCAAGCAGCTCAGGGGCTTTGGCCAGCACTCGGCTGCCTCGTCTTTGTTTCCCAGGCCTCACCCTGCCTTCTGACCAAGAAGACTCAAGAAATCCTGGCAGAGAATGCTGTTCTCAGCTGCCCTGCGGAGATGACCACTTCATGGAGAGCAGAGGGAGGAAGGGGGAGAAAAGCGAAAAGAAAGGTCTTCTTTCAAGCTTAAGAAGATGTGGAGTGGCTGTCCCACGGCTTGCCAAGAGCTGACTCACCGGGCTGGGAAGAACACTACAGGTGCACTCAGGCCAGCAGACAATAGGCGCCTGTTGCAGAGAGCCCCACGCCCGAGACAGACCTCAGACCACGGGGGTGAAGGTGGAGACAGCCCCTGCAGGAGGGAGCGTGGGGGCCGGGAGGGCCCGGTGCTGAGCACTCACAGCTACAGTGACCCTGTGGTTTCACGGCCAAGGCGGAGGAGCACTGGTCCAGGAATCCGTAGACCTGGGCAGCCTCTAATGTGGGCCTCATCCTCTTCTCCTAGCTTCGAAGTTCAGATTCCAAGTGCCATTAATATGTTCTAGGACGTCAGAGAGAGAACATGCGCTTTTCAAATCTGATTTTAACCCTTTCTGGGGGACTCCTTCCCCAGTGGCATCTCTATATCTTTACCTACTTTGAAGTTGGTGCCATTATTAGCCCTATTTTACAGATGAGGAAACTGAGGCACAGATTGCCAAACAATACACAACTGAGAGCTAAAGTTTCTTTCTTTCTTCTTCTTTTTAAACTATTTATTTATTTATTTGGCTGTCCTGGGTCTTAGTTGTGACACACAGGGTCTTTGATCTTTGTGTGGCATGTGGAGTCCTTAGTTATGGCATGGAAACTCGGATCTAGTTCCCTGACCGGGGATGGAACCCGAGGCCCCTGCACTGAGAGTGTGGAGTCTCAGCCACTGGACCACCAGGGCAGTCCCTGAGAGCTAGGTTTTAAAGCCAGAGCTGTGTGAGTCTGGACCCACACAAAGCCCTGCATCATGCAGCCATCCAAATAGATCAGGATCCCACCTTCCGCATCTCGGCCAATACAGGGTCTGCTCTGGAGGTCTGGCAGAGGCAGTTGGGGTGGGATGGTCAGGAAGCTTCCTGGAGGCGGGGGAGATTGAGCAACTCCTAGCATGGGGCTGAGCAGCATGGGAGCTGAGGGCTGGTGGGCAGCTGGGGGCTGACATTTGGATTCTTAGCTGACTCCTGCATCAAGCACATTGAGAGGTGGGGTTGAAGGATGAGGACTGAGACTTCTGCCTTTCTTTGGCACTGGTTTTGGGGGGTGACCTGGGACCTCCTCCAAAGCTGGATGCCAGGACAAGCGGTTCACTATTCTGCTCGCTACAGCTGTGCGAACCTGGGTACGTTGTAGAGATTTTCTAGACTCCCGTTTTCTCATCTGGGAAAGAGGAATTATAATATGGACCTCAAGAGGTTGTAAACAGACTGGGATGGAGTGAAACGGAGTGATTCAAGCAGAGGCTGAGCACCCGCACCTGCTCTTCTCTGGACTGAGGCCTCGTGTCTCTCAGCTTGCTGGAGTCTCTGGCGTCTCCCGTGGCCCAAACCGTCCCTCCCCGTTGGAGTGGGCTCCTCCTTCCTGCTTTGCTCCCCTCCACCTTCTCTCCCTGGTGGGGCCCACCCTTTGTAGCCTGTACCCCCTGACTCCTCTGCCAGTGGAACCCCAATCTGGGGACCCACGCAGTGCTTTCTGTCTCTGCCCCACTGGCAGGAGATATGGCGTAAGTGCCCAGTTGAGTGTCTGGAGACCTGGGTTCAAGGCAGGTGCCACATCATGGAACGGTGGCTCAGCTGCCAACCCTCACTGGGGTTTCTTCTCTCAAAACAGTGGTTTGGGGTCCCTCTCTCAGTGGGGGTTTAAGTGGGAGCTGAGATGGCTCTGGCCCGCAGCTGTCCTCCCTGTCTACTGAGAGGGAATAGGTGAGGCTGGGCAGCGAGGATGCGGGGAGAGCTGCCCTGGCTTCCTCTTCTCCCCGCATCTCCTGCTGTCCCTTCCTCCCCTTGTCCAGAGGCCTCCCAGGGTCCTTTGCCGGAAAAAGACACTGTCTGCCTCTCTTGTCAGAGGACAGGGGCTCGATAAGGAATTAGGTGAGCAAACGCAGCCTGCATGTTAATCCTTCGCTGCTCTGAGGGGCCAGGGTGGTGGGCAGGAGTGCTCAGCCCGGGAGCAGTCATGTCTAGACCTTCCGCTATCAAGGCAGCAAATGATTCGCCAATTAGCCTGGAGGAAAGAGGTCTGGCTCCTAGGGGCTCTGGGTTGCATCTCCCAGGAGAGCAGGGGCTTCTGGGAGCCCTAATTAGGTGAACAAGGTCAGCTGTGGGACTGCGCCCGCAGCCCACATGGTACCCACAGCAAGGAGGCTTCTGCTTGCCATTTACAAGGGAGCGGACAGGACTGGGGTCCTGCACTCAGTACCCCAGCCTCCTGGATATGAGTCGTGTGATGGCAGAGAGCACTCGGCACACAACCAGAGCTGGGCTGAGGCCACCTGCTGTTACTGTTACTCTGCCTGTTATTGTTTCTACTGTCTTCTGAGCACCTGTGACTTGACGTTATCTCTACGAAGTCACATTATTAACCCTACTTTAAGGATGGGGAGAAATCAAGTGGAGGTCCAAACTCAGGTAGAGATAAACCTGGTATCTTAACTATTACACTTTGCTGTGTTTGTGCCACCCCGGCTGACCTGGGGCGCGTGTCACAAGTGCAGATCTCCTAACCCACCCCAGGCCTGCTTGGAGGGCAGGTGAGCAGGCGGCTTCCCTAGCAGAGGGGCTCCCCAGCCTCATCTTGGGCCAGCCTGGCTGCCCTGGCCTCGTGAACTGCTCCTCTGCCTTGTGATGGGGAAGGCCCAGGGGGGTCCCTCAGTGGTCTGAGGCCACCCGGCTCCCAGGAGCAGGCAAGCCAGTGGGTTACTGGGCCACCTGTGCCCATGGGCAGCTCAGTTGGGTTTGCTTCTCATCAGCCTGTCTGGGCCTTGGGAAAATCGAAACTTGAGGCCAGCCGATGGCCTTGCGGTTTTGGAAGTAAGGAGCGGCCAAGTCCTCAAGTTCCCAGACCTCCATATTCATAGGCCTACACAGGCACATGCACACACACACATATACGTGTAGGCTGGTAGACACATATGATCACACAAATACCCACGTGCATACTTACTTGCTCAGGGCTCAGCTTTGGCAACCAGGAGCTAGGAGGGCCTGGTCTGAAGAGGAGGCCTCATCCTGGCTGGTCCCACCTTCCTCCTCAGGCTCCTTGGCGCCAGGACAAGGCAGGCCATCAGCTCTGGCATCAGCTCTGGTAGGTTCTCGCTTTCCTACCTGACCTAGAGAGGCTTCCAGGCCAGTGGGAGAGGCTTATGAGGTGTGAGGAGCCTTCTTTGTGCTCTGTCCCCCCACAGCGAAGAACAAGGCAGTGCCAAGGATCATTCATCTCACCTGCACTGGTCTTGTTGGGCATGGGCCAGGCAGATGGGGTCAGACCCTAACCTTGGACCTGAACAGACCCTCGAGCAAAGCCTCCTCCATGGTTAACTTCAGAGATAGGAGCTGACGCCCTCCTCTCTGGGGTGGGGGCTGGAGTCTCCCTTTCCTGGGCCAGGAGGCAAGGGCACTGGGGCCTAAGGCCTTGGACAGAGAGGTGATCATCTGGTCCTGCCTCTGTGGGGTGGGAGCGGTGAGCCTGGCTGACTTGGGGATGGGTCATTCCACCCCAGCCCTCATTCCGTACTGGGATTTGGGGGCCCACGGGCCACCACCAGCTACAGCCAACTTCGAGCGCTTCTTGGAGGCTGGGGCCTCCGTCCCTGTGTGGGCACCCAGTACCAGGTGGTGGGGGGCGCACAGTAGGTGTTCAGCATGCAGGTGTGCCTGTGCACACTTCCTGCTCTCAATTCCTTTCCTACTTTCTCCCTTTCTTTCCCTTCCTACATCTCAGGCCTGGGACATCCCCCAGCACTGCTGAGCCTGCTAAAAGAGCCCAGGGAGAGACATTCACAACCTGAGTTTCCAGAGGCCACCCTGTCGGGGGCCCAGTCTCCCATCAACCCCTGAGATGACAGCTGTCCTTCACCAGTCTCTCTGAGCCTTGTGGCAGCTGAGCCTTGAGAGTAGCCAGCAAGATATTTTCAGAGACAATTTTCCTCCGAGGGGAATGGCACTTTCTTCACAGTCAGCACCACTTTCTTCCCCCTCTGAACCACCCTCCTCCTGGCTAGCTCAGAGAGTCCTACCCTGGGTTCATTCTGGGTCCAGTGTTGAGGAGACTGGGGGCTGTGACTGCCAGGGGTACAGCCTGACTTAGAAGTGATGCCCCCATCTCCACAGAGAGGTGGGCCATAGGCAGGGGGCAGCTGGGGCAGCCAAGGCCAAATGCAAGCCACATCACTCAAGATGGGCCTCTCGGCCCTGCTAAGGAGCAGGGCACGCAGCAGGATTGGCCCAGGACTCTTGTGGGGGTCAAGGGGCCCAGAGTGGCCCTGAGGGTGTGTAGAAACCATCAGGAGTGGGTCTGAGAGCTCAATCGATTCTCTCCCTGACTACCTGGGTTTCCATTCAGGCCTGACCGTCACACAATGAGACCTTGGACACATGGGACCTTTGTGAAATATCAAGGGTGATAGCTCTACCTGACAGAGTTGTTTCCAGAATTAAATGAGTTTCTCATGTAAAACACTTAGTGCCTGGCACATAGTAAGGCCTCAGTCGATGTTAGATACGATTGTTACAGATTGCAGCGAGCTGTAACCCACCCTAAAGGGCTTTAATTGACTGTTGACATTTGGTTTCCTCCACTGGACTCTGAGCTCCCCAGGCCCTTTATCTCCTATGCCTGGCACATCTCAGGGGCTCAGAACTATGTGTTGAAAGGATGAACACGTGAACGAGTGGCTAAGGGAGAGGAGGGCATCAAGGGCTCCTTCCTGGAAGAGGAAGCACTTGGGGAGAGGAGCCCACAGAATGGGGAGGAGAGCCTTGAAGGTTGGGAGGCCTCTGCGGGGCTGGCACTGGGGAAGGCTGTGAGGAGAGGACATCCCCTGACTACCACCCAGGCCTGAGGGGACAGGGAGGAGACGGGGCTGGAGGGAGACCCAGCTGACCCAAGCCTCCCCCAGAGGCTGGCCAGCCTGTTCCCCATCCTGGGTCTTGGAGCTCTGGGGCTGGACAAAGCTGCTTCTGGGGTGAAGCTGGGTGGGGAAAGAGTGGGGAAAGGCAGCCCGGGGCCTTCAGCTCAAACCCATCTTCCTCTTCTGCCCAGACACCCACGGGCCGTTTGTGGAGCCTGGAATTCTGTTGTCACTGAGAGAAAAACCAGCCTCGCTCCACAGACCTCTCAACCAGTGGAGAAGCAAGTGGTGGAGATAAGAGGATTTTAAACAAATCAACTCCCTGACGGGAGACTTAAAAGAGGAAAGGTTGTGAGTTCCCTCCCTCTTTCTCTCCCTTCTTCTTTCCTTCCTCCTCTCCCACCCTTCCGTCCTCTTTCTTTCCTTCCTTTTTCCATTCTGTCTTTATTAACAACCACCCCCTCTCAATTCAAAACAAAACTGAGCAAAAGCTCGCCCTCCCCCTCCCAGTGTCATCCTGTGCTGAACACTGAGCACTTAAAAACGGTTTATTGACCCAAAGAGTCAATAAAAGGGTCATCCTGTCCATTCCGCTGCCTCCCGTTGCAACTGCATATACATCCCCACAGGTGATTCCCTGTTTCCGTCAGAGGTGCCCTATGACCCTTCCTCTGGCCCCTGCTGTCCAGTCATCAGGCCCAGCTCTAAGGAATGATCCTTGAGCAACAGAAGGCCTCCTATAGGGCCTGAGTTCTGACCACTTATGCATGGAATAGGTGAAGCTGAAGCTGGGCCGTCTCAGGCTGGATGATACTGAGAATGTCACCAAAGGGGAGAATAGCTTCACCCTCAGGGAGCCCCAGTCTGAGGGGAGACACAGCCCAGCCTCAGGGAGCCCCAGGCTGAGAGGAGACACAGCCCCACCTCAGGGACCTGAGGAAGTAGGTAGATAACTGTACTGCCGATGACCACCTGTGTTTTGCTTTGGGAGCAGGATGGCTGAATATCGGGAGGCATGAGCCCTCTCAAATCTGGATCACAAGGCAGTGAGCGAGAACATGTCTGAAGCTGTCAGGATGACGGGCAAGGGGGGAAAGCCATCCTCTTAGCTACATCCATCCCCTTTCTGTCCCCAACCTGACTGACCAGCCCTGAGGGTCACTGGAATCCAGTGTCTCTTCGGGGCCAGGGAGAATTGGGGCTCGAGAAGACTGCTGAGTGGCTCTCTGGAGTCTGGCAGGCGAGTGACCACAGAGATAAGCCCTTGAGATAAGGGGCAATCAAGCCACCTCATTTAGTGGAGAGCCTGTCGGTGACAAGCTGAGCCCTGCACGGCCCAGGATGTGTGTGGTAGGGAGGTGGAGGAGTGGGCATGAGGTCAGGGCTGGGGGGCGAGAGACCTTCGGAGATGACCCCTCAGCTCCTGCTGCTGGTGGGGGTGGAACTGAAGGTGGGGCACCTGCATTTTTTCAGCAGCTTCATGGGTCCGCCACCCTGACTCCCCACCCCCTGACATCACATTGAGTGCAAGCTGACTGGCTGCAGGCATGTCCATTGGGTGCTCACTGAAGCCCAAGATCTGAGGCCAGAGGGAGGCTTCCAGGGGAGGAAGACTATGAGCCTCTGGGTGGCAGAGTTGGCTGGGGCCTTTTCTCCACAGGAGGATCCCCTCTGGGCCCGGATGATGAGCTGAGACTGCCAGCATGCATTTGCAAAAAGCCAACACTGGGAAGACTCTTGAGGTACAGAAGGGGAAACCATCACTCAAGAAAACCAAGGGCCCTGCTTAGAGTCACACAGTACTTTAGAGCTGCTAGCTCCCTCCCTGCTCCGGGCTGTAGGAGAACGGCAGAGTCAAATTTCCACTCTGCCATGTGTACGTGTATACCTGTGTACGAGCATGCGTGCTGTGCAGAGGTGCTCTGCAGACCCAGTGGCTGCAGTCAGGTCCTGGACGAGGTCCCAAGCCCAGCCCTGTGCAGGCCCCCGACCCTCTGGTCAGAGGAGGCAAGCCACATGGGATGGCCCCCAGACTTCCAGGCGACGCTCACTCATCACTCCATTAGCGCTCTGAAGTCCGCGGGCGGTTCTCACTCTGGCCTGGCGCTCCCCGAGGCCCAGCAAGAACGTGGAGCACATGGCTCAGCTTACGGGTCCTCAGGGACCACCTCACTCACAGCAACTTCAGGCAGAGCATGGTATGGCCAGGCAGGCTGATTGGCTCTCAGGAAAATTACGTCAGACTTCCCCCAGCGAGGCTGCCAAGGAGCACTGAGATCACTGAGATGTCTGCAGCTGGGTATGGTCCCTGCCCCATCTTCCCTTCCAGAAGGGGGAGCAAAAGGCATGGGGACAGCCAGCTGGGAAAGGACAGCAATGACACTAATCAAAATGCCTGAAATGAATATGGTTAGGATCAGGCTTTATGCAAACATATGTAAATAGGCAGGCAAATCTCCCTCCAGATGGGGAGGATATGTGCAAGTCAGGACTCCAGAAAGTCCTGAATGAGGCTATCTGTTCTAATGAACTGGCCCCAAGGATCCCCACGTATGTCCTTGCATGGAGCTAGGGTCCTCCGGCTCTACCAGAGTCCAGAGTCTCCCACTTCACCCCCTGTTCTCGGCTTGCATCTTGTGGTCTGGCCCTGGGTCACTCGGGGCTGGGGCCAGAACATACAACGGCCCAGGTGCAGTCTCCCCTGCCTGGATTGCCAAGTGCCCTCCAGCTCCTAACCACCGTCTCCTTCCCAGTGGCTGGGAAGTGTCTGTGGCTTCCCACTCCTCATGACCACAGTTCTCTAGCCCGAGATTGGCCTGTCCCTAAAAGGGGGCCCAAAACAGTAGCCTGCCCATCAAAGAGATAACCTCCTCCAGAGGCCCTCCTGTCATTGGTAGCAACGCCCAGCACACAAAAGGTGCTCACTAGCAGGTGAATGAACCAAAATTCGAGGGCACACTCACTTCCCTTTGGGGACCATCATGCTCTCCTGCTGTGTCTTGCTCAGTATAGTTTGCAGCTGCATGCTGTCGGAGCTGAAACATTTGGGCTCTTTTCTCATGTCCTCAACTGGCCTGAGTTCACCGCGGGCAGGATATGTCCTGGTCCTCTCTTTGGCCCTGTCGCCTTCCATGAAGGGTGCTCAAATCTTAGTTGACTTGATGAGCACATAAACACGCGAGTCTGTTTCTGTTTCTTACAACCCCTCGCCTGCGCATGAGCGTACAGACAGAACTCAGGGCCCAGGGCAGGCGCTCATTACACGGGGAAGAAATGGACAGGTGAAGGGGGACCTCTGGGGCCCTGATCAGTCTTTCTTTCCTGTTAGACCGCGAGGGACTGGACTCCAGGGTAAAATAAAGGATGAAGTGAAGGGATGAAGAAGTAAACGAATGAGTGAATAAATAGCTGAGTCCTACTGACGGGGTGGGCAGGGAGGGGGGTTCTGAGAAGGCTGTTGTCTGCTGTTCAATATCTCTGTTCCCAGCCCGGGTGGCCCAGAACACACACCTGTCCTGTGCTCAGGTCTGAGCTCCTCGTCAACTTCTCCCCAGGGGCCCCTCCAGGTAGGGCCTTTGTTCCTACCCAGCTCCTCACTCCAGCCCTACTCCCACAGCCTTGAGCCCCCGCCCTCAGCCCCCATGGCTCTTCCTGTGGCCTTGACCCCACCTGTTCAGCTGTTTGACTTAGAGCTCTACAGCCTTTGGGTGTCCCCCCCCCCACCACCACCTCCTTGCTTTGAGGTTGCCAGGTCAAGTGCAGCTCCGCAGTCAGTCAGATAGCACGGTCTTGAGTCTTTCTTCTGTTATCTGCCAGAGGGCAAAAGCTGGAGTCTTCCCCGGTCTCAGTTTTCTTATCTGCAAAATGGGGCTAATACTGGCTGTTAAGAGACCAAATGAGGTTCCAGCTTGACTCCTGGAATGGACCCATTTGCTCAGTCAAGTACTCCATATGTGGAGCCTCTCTCCCCCCCTCCCCCGCCCCGTCCTTGCTACTGCCACCCCCAGCGGGGCCATGGTCTGTGGGGCCAAGGAGAGTCCCCTACTGTCTAGGAGTGGAAAGGGAAAGTCGCTCAGTGGTGTCTGACTCCTTGCAACCCCTTGGACTATACAGTCCATGGAATTTTCCAGGCCAGAATGCTGGAGTGGGCAGCCTTTTAGGAGGTAAGAACACACTCCTATAGGAAGGTTTAGGTGGAGTTCTAAGCCTCAGGGCAGAGATGAAATCAGGACAATTAGAGCCAGAAAAGAAGAGGTGCCCTTAGAGAGATTTGGAACTGGAATCTGTATGTGAGACATCCTAAAAGAACAGCTAAAAGTGAAACAAGAGCGGTAAGGTGTAAGAAAGGACTTCCCAATAGTGGAGGCTGAGGGAAAGAGCCCATTGGCTGAGGCAGGAGCCAAGGCTCTCCTGCCTAAAGCTTAGAGGGCTTTGAGAAAAGAATAATTTGAATTTATCTTCAGCTTCCAAGTTTTAAAAGTGTTTGCCTAATCCTCATCTTACTTCATCCCCATAATAAGCTCTTAATATGTGGCAACAGTGTCATTTATAACATAGGTGGGGCAGGCACTGTGGCTCCCTCCCACGCAGGGAGGGGAGGTCCCCGAGGCCTCGGGATGGCCCAAGGTCGTCTGGCAGAGGGTCAGGAGACTGGGGTGAGAGCTCTCGCACGAGTGAGCCCAGGTTACTGGCTTTCTCTCATCCTTTCCAGGGCTTAGTAAGTCTGGCATTGTTTTCTGAAGCTGAGGCCTTTTCTTTTTTTAAAAAGGTATTTATTTATTTATTTGACTGCTTCGGGCCCTGGTTGCGGCATGCCGGATCCTCGTTGCGGCACGCGGGATCTGTTATTGTGGCCCAGGCTCAAGAGCCCCGGCTCAGTAGTCGCGGCGCGTGTGCTCAGTTGCCCTGCGGCCTGTGATATCTCAGTTCCCTGACCAGGGATGGAACCTGAGTCCCCTGCATTGGAAGGCAGATTTTTAACCGCCAGACCACCAGGGAAGTCTTGCAGCTGAGGTTTAATGTTGATTTCTTTGCTTAAGTTAAAAACGAGAAGTGGAGGGTAGGGGTGCTCTCTTGCAGACAGCAGTGGGGGCCTGAGTTTGTCCCTCTAATCGTGGCTGGGCTGGGACAGTGGAAAGGGCAGTGGGGAGGACTCTGGGAGGCAGGCAAGGGAACATCAGGGCAAGGAGGAGGGATTGATCTCTGAGCTTCCATCAAAGGCAGACACCTCCCTGATCCCTTTGCGGAGGCTCTCCTCTCGCCAGCCCTTACAGCCAGACCCCCTATTCCCACCCCAGCCCGGCCCATCTCCGCCTTGCCCCAAGCCTGCAAACAATGCATTGTTGACAATCTGTGGGGGCTAAACACTCGATAACACGGTCCCCGCCACACCAGACATCCTAACAGCGGGCAGGCCTCTGTGCAGTGACGGGAAGATGCTTTGAATACATCATCTTGTCAACTTAGTTTATTATTCTTTCGCTTAAGATAAACTGCAGCCGCCAACGAGGGGCTGTATAAATTCCAGGCTCAGAAGTCAGGCAGGCCCCACTCCTTGTTAAACACTCACTCACACACACACGCACACACACATAAATCCTGCTGAGAAAATACCGCCCCTCCTCGGCCCCACAGGTCTCTCCGGGACCCAGTAGCCCCCATCTCATGGGGTGGTCCCAGGAGCAGCTGCAGACTTCAGGGGACTCAAGGCTTGGGCCTCCCCTTGGGCCACTTCCCAGACTGAGCCTGAACATAGACTCACTCTGGGGGCCCGGGAAGGTCTCCCCGCAGGAGCCAGCTGTGCCCCGGTCAAGCCCAGCCTCTTGACTCCAGGACTTCTGTCTGTCCAAGGCCATAGCCCTGTGTGGGTGGCCATGCACCCACATGGCTGTGTTGGGGAGAGAGGTTTTCACACTTCAGAGCCAGCAGCCAGGCCCTAGACCCCGATGAGGCCTTCAAAAGCAGCCAGCATCCATCCTGGGGGGAAGGGGACCCCATGGACCACTTGATCCCCGCACCTCCCCCCAGCCTCAAGGAAGTGCTGAGGAATCTGTGTCATCTCTGCATGCTGGGCAGAAAAGGGGCTCTGAACTCTGAGCACAAACCCAGCTCTTTCCTCCCCTGAGTGTTTGCAACCAGAAGGGAGGGATTCTATGGGCTTTATTTCAATCTTGTCCTGTCTTACTTGGGATCTTAGGATAAAAAGCAGAGCAAACCAAATGCCATGCTGGGCACAGGGACAAGGATAGGGAGGTTGCAGGATGCAGTGGAAAGAAGAAGAGCTTTGGTGATCGATGTGGGTCTGGCTTTGCAACTTCAGTTTCCTTCTCCATAAAATGGAGTAAGTCATTTCCATCATGCAGTGGGAGGCCTAGCATGGCACATAGTAGGTGCCTATGCCAATTTCTCTGTTCACCACACCCTCTTCCTGTTCTCTACCAGGCTGGAGAAAGAACAGTATTGTCCTCATTCTCTGGGTGAGGAAGCCAGCCCTCCAGAGGGACTCCAAGGCAGCTCAGATAGGAAAATCATTTCACTCCTAACTCCGGAGCAGATTATCACAGCTATTTAGCACCTGCTGTAGGCAGGGGACTGTGCTAGATGTTGAGGGAATGTATGGAAGGACTTCAACCTGAGGTTACCCTCCCCTGGATGCAAGCTTTGTCAGGATAGGAATCTGTCTGTCTGTCTTCTGCAGGGCATTTTCCCCCGAGTCCACGAGGACCCTAACAACAGCAAGTGAAGCCCCAGACTTGAGGTTTGAGGAGATAGCTCGGATGGTAAAGAATCTGCCTGCAACACAGGAGACCTGGGTTCGATCCCTGGGTTGGGAAGATCCCCTGGAGAAGGAAATGGCACCTCACTGCAGTATTCTTGCCTGAAGAATCCCATGGACAGAGGAGCCTGGAGGGCTACAGTCCATGGAGTCACAGAGTCGGATCTGACTGAGTGACTAACATTTTCACTTTCATACTTTCTCACCACTTTTGAAGCCACGTGACTCCAAACCGGTCTCTTGACCTCTCCAGCCCTCATTTTCCTCATCTATGATATGGCCACAGGCGGGGATCTCAGCCAGGAAGGGCCTGGCCAATTCCAGGGGCCTGGTCAGACAGAGGTGTCCTTCCCATCCCAAGGCAAAGAAGGAGGGTCAGTTCAAGATGTCAGAGGGCCCATGCTCGTGGAAGCAAATTGCTGCCTCTGCCCCCGCCCCCCGCCCCCAGCTGCCACTCACTACTCAGGTCCTCAACAACTGGTCCAAAGATCATTCCAAGTATCAGCAGGAAGGACATGCCACTTCCCCTTCCCAACAAGGACAGCAAGCAGGTGCAAGGACCTGGCAAGTTGAAGGAGACTGACTGCGTGCCAGAACCAGGTCCCTTACCTCCCAAACTTATCCTGTTATCAGCACCCAGGCCTCCTCAGAGTCTACAGCTGGGTTTGGAGCAAGCTCCTCGGAGGGCTCCCGAAGCAATATCTTTTTAAAATTATGTATTTATCTGATGACTTTTGACTGCATTGGGTCCCCTTGCTGCCCGTGAGCTTTCTCCAACTGTGGCGAGCGGGGGCCACTCTTCATTGCCATTTGTGGCCTTCCCAGGGCAGTGGCTTCTCTTGTTGCGGAGCACGGGCTTCAGGAATTGTGGCACATTGGTTTTGTTGCTCCTTGGCATGTAAGATCTTCCCGGACTAGGGATTGAACCCGTGTCCCCTGCATTGGCAGGTGGATTCTTAACCACTGGACCACGAGGGAAGTCCCTAAAGCAGTATTTATAGGACCAGGGGCTGAGGGTCTTTCCAGGGGCCACTGCTTGAAGAGAGTATCCATCTAGAACCCAAAGCAGCTGAGCAGGTGCCCATGCTCTCTAGAGACTGGAGCTCAGGGAATCGGTCAGTTATACTTCAGAGACTGCCAAGGGTATGAGGGCCTCCACCCCCTAGAAAGAGACTCATTGCCTTGTTTCATATTGTGAGCCCCACTGAAGACCTGATTAAATGGGGAATTCCACTGCTATCTGGAAAGTGGGGAATTCACTGATGGAGTTCAACCCTCTCATTTCACAGATGAAGAGACTGAGGTTCAGAGACTGCAGTCACTTAGTTGTCCCAGAGATCACAGAGCGACCAGGTTCTGGCCCCTGTCCAGTGTGCTGTCCTCCCCTCCAGTCTGCCCACAGCCACCTCCCCGTGGCTCACCAAAGCTGGGATCACGAAGATTCTGTCATAATCTCCTGGGCAGCTTGTTAAAATTAGAAATCTGATAACCAGGTTCTTTACAAGCTCCCCGGGTGATTTTCTTTTTTAAATGTGAGTTTCTTTTAAAATATACTTTCCTCATTGGGCTGCACCAAGTCTTAGTTGAGGCATGTAGCATGTAGGATGTAGTTCTCTGATCAGAGATCAAACCTGGGCCCCCTGCACTGGGAAGGAGAAGTCTTAGCTGCGGGACCACCAGGGAAGTCCTTCCCTGGGTGGACAGTTTACTTTCCTTCTCCATAGCTCAGTTTTCTCATCAGCTAAAGGGAATAACCGTAGTACCTGGTACTCAATGTTGTTGTGATACTGAATGAGTTAACACACAGCTAATATCATACAATATCTCATTCTCTGTGCTCTGATCCTCTCTTACTCTGCTCCAACCACAGCAGCCTCCTAGCTGCTTTTTGAACTCACCAAGCATTTCCTGCCCCAGAGCCTTTGTACTCACGCTTCTCTCTGCCTAGCATTTTTGTCCTGCAGATAGTCCCATGCTCCCACCCTCAGCGTCTTCAAGGGCGAGCTTAAATGTCACCAAATCAAACACCTTCGCTGATCACCCCTTCTCCTGATTGACTTTTCATGCCTAATCTATTTTCTATCTACTCACTTCTTATATGATTCATTTCTAAATTAATTGATTCTTGGCTGCACTAGGTCTTGGTGGCTGCACATGGGCTTTCTCTAGTTTTGGCAAGTGGGGGCCACTCTCTAGTTGCGGTGCCTGGGCTTCCCTTTGGGGTGGCTCCTCTCATTGCGGAGCGTGGGCTCCAGGGCACGTGGGCTTCAGTAGCTGTGGTGTGTGGGCTTTAGAGCCCAGGCTCAGTAAGCTACTGTGGCACACCAGCTTAGTTGCCCCACCACATGTGGGATCTTCCCAGACCAGGGATCGGACCAGAGACCCCTGCGCTGGTAGGTAGATTTTTAACCACCAGACCACTAGGGAAGTCCTTGGATTATTCTTTTTTAAAATATTTATATTTATTTATTTGGTTGTGCTGGGTCTTAGTTGTAGGATGTGAACTCTTAGCTGTGGTACTTGTGATCTTGTTCCCTGACCGAGGATGAAACCCGGACCCCCTGCTCTGTGAGTGGCTGAGTCTTAGCCACTGGACCACCAGGGAAGTCCCTCTTGGCTTATTCTGTTTCTCCCACTAGAAAGTTCCTGAGAGCAGAAACTATGTTTGCCTTGCTTAATGCCACACCCTCAGTGCCTGGAACAGAGCCTGACACTCAATAAATATTATTGATTGAATGAAAATAAGGTACTTCAAACAGTGCCAGGTATATGAAAGTTAAAAAAGTTAAAGTGTTAGTCACTCAGTCATGTCTGACTCTTTGTGACCCTGTGGACTGTAGCCTGCCAGGCTCCTCTGTCCGTGGGATTCTCCAGGCAAAGAGTGGAATGGGTTGCCATTTCCTAGTCTGGGGGATCTCCCCAACCCAGGGATCAAACCCGCATCTCTGGTGTCCCCTGCATTGCAGGCGGACTCTTTGTCGCTGAGCCCACGTTGGAAGCCCATGTCCTGCTCTGTGGTTAGTTGTTCAGTTGTGTCTGACTCTTTGCGGCCCCATGGGAAGCCCATAGCATATGACTAATGTATTGTCACTCAGATCTCTACCTACATTGGATGTGGTACAGGCCAACTATGGGGCATACCTCAACTTCCAAGGGTGGGGAAAGAAGGAAAAGAGGTGTTTTGCAGGGTGAAGTGGGCCCCCAGGAGCTGTGGGAACCCGGGTGGGCGTGTCCGTATGTTGAGTCCAAGTCTCCTGTCTGACCTAATGGGAGCACACCTGTTCTCGGTCTTGTCGTTGCTGAGCAGGGTATCCAGGCGCTGCATCTCTGTTCATATTTTGGCTCTCTGCTCAGGAGCAGACGGGTACCAAGGACAGACGCCTGAGGGAGGTCACGACTTAGGGATCTCCTGTCATCCTGACACAGGAGAAGAATGGCCACCTGCCTGGGCGATGTGGAAGCAAGGACGGTTGCCGCACCAACCAGGAGGGCGTGCCGGGAGCTCCTGACAGGTGGGGAAGAGGCCTCCCACCGCCCCCCCCCCGCTCCCCCCCGCCCCCCCCCACCCCCCCGCTCGTCACCTCCTCACACCCAGCTTCTGTTGACGGAGGGAGCAGGGAGATGGCAGCTGATAAGAGGCAGGACCTGCTGGGCTAAGCAGACTGGGCAGTGACCCTACTGTCACTGTCCACCTGGGGGTCTGCCCACCCCCTGGTGGGGGGTGGCTTCAGAGACACTTTTCTCCCCAGGTTCAGGGGCTCCTGGAAGTATCTTCCGGAAAATGTTCAAAGTGGGTGAGTCTTGTACTCCCCCCACCTCCCTTCACTACACAGATGAGTAAGTGAATGAATGAATGAGTAATTTCCATAATTCTCCCCCAGGCCAAGGTCTCAGACTAAATCTGCCTCTTCTTTGTTGTGGGAAAAGGCAGCAGTTCAATAAGGAAGGCGCTTCTGGGGACTGACTGTATGCAGGGACTGCCCTGGGTATGGGAGCTCACTGTCTAGTTGAGACCCAGGACACAGGCTACGTTGCAGTTTGACACAGCTCTTGCTGAGATGGAGCTTTGCTCAGGGCCGGCGCCTGGGGGAAGCACAGAAGAGGCACCTAGGGGAGGGCTTCTGGGAGCAGGTGACACAGGAATGAGGTCCAAAGGCTGAATCTGAACAAGAGGAGGGAAGAGTAATCTGGGCAGGGGGATCAGCCTGAGCCAAGGAGTGAAGGAGTGAAATGGCGGGGGGTGGGCTGAGGGGGCATGGGCCATTCAGGGTAACTCAGGGAGGAAGGTGGGGCCCTGGCCTGGGACTTTGGGGATGGGGGACTTCGATGGGCTTTAAGCAGGGCAGAGTGTGATCAGAGTCACAAGTTCCAACTACGTGGCTGCATAAGCAAAGGGACCCGAACGATGAGCCCCATGGCCTGGACGATAGTCCAGAGACTCGGGGCCTGGTCCAAGTGAAGGCAGCCTTGGTCAGAACTCCAGCTCAGCCTTCACCTCCTGTTGATGGCGCCTCCTCCTCTCCCATCAGTATGGAACTGAGGAAACGGAGGCCCCAGAGTGGCTAAGTTCACACTTCAGGGGGCAGCCACAACCTCTCTCCCTGATCCAGAATGAAACTCTGCTGGGGCCAGATCTTGCTCAAAAATTTCCTATTGGTCAGTTGCCCCGAGTCTGGTTTTGCAGAGAGCAGAGTTCATTGACCTTTAAGGGCAAAGCTATCTCCTTGTCCTCCCTCTGCAGAGATAATGAAGTTCATGGGACTATTTTCCTTGTGGAAGAATAGAGCTGCTAAGAAAACACTGTGGAGTGAAGGCTGTTTTCAAAGGTCAGACGGAAAGGGCAAACCTTTGCCACCGGGAGGAAGTGAAGGGTGTGTCTCCCTGGCTTCGGGGAACCGTGCCACCAGTGCCTCGCTTTGCCTGAGCCTGCCGCGTGCCTGTGCTGACTCTCCTCTGCCTCACCAGATTGTGATTCACGCAGGTGGCCAGATGGCACAGCTGCCAGGCCTCCAAGGGGTGGGTTACCTGGCTACGTGGTGAGCTTTGGGGAGTGTTTCTTCTAGACCCAGAGACAGTCCAAGCTGGACTTGAATGATTGTCACTGCCCTCATGGTAAACCAGGACACCGAGGTCCCCACTAACACAAAAGTGAGCTCATTTCAGGTCATACAGCCAGCTCAGGTCAGGCTTGCTAGGGAAACTGAGGCATGTAGATGGGAAATGGCTTGCCCTGGTCGTACAGCCCACTGATGGATTGAAACAGGGAAACTGAGGGTCAGAGAGGAGGCTATGCCCAGGCTCCCACAACCTGCTGGTGGAAAAGCCTAGGGCTGGACTCAGGACGGAGCTTGTCCTGTATCCAACCTGAGCTCCCATCCCCTCGCCCACCCCCACTGCTCTGCAAACCTCAGCATCGCGGCAGTCTATCTCTGTTTGCTGAGTGTCAGTCATCCCTGACGGTGTCTTCAAATCCCTGCTCAGCCCCTTTAGATCTTATCGGCTCAGCCCCTATGAGGGCTCCTCACCTGGATCATCCCCAAATGGCATCCGTGTGCACAGGTGCATGGAGTGTGTGGGGGCTGGGCATTCCAGCTGTGGGGGCAGACAATGGCTGGGTTAAGAGGGTCATCTTTTTTTCGCACCTCCCGATTCCTCTGGTTTGTAAATCATTATCCCAGGTTCCACAAAGCAGGCATTGATTAAGCCTCTCACTGTCCCGTGATACAACAGGCAGAGGCTACTAGGGTCTGTGAGTGGCCGGTGGCAGCTCCCAGCCCCCTCCTGGGCACCAGGGTTGAGTTACCCATATAATCCCTGCTCTTCCATCCACCCTCTTTGTGCCCATTGTAATTTATAATCGAGGGGCATGATGCAACCTGCTAATTACATTGCTTGATTTTGAACACATCCCAGCTTCTCTGACTCAGGCAGCAGAAGGAGGCGGGAGCTGCCGGCTCTGCTTTGTGGCTTATCAGGGTTGGGTTATTCCTCTCACACCCGCTCACGCCTCCCCGGCCTTTGTTAACCACAGCTTGCATCACCTCCTGCTTTCCATTTCTGCGGAATTTTTTTTAACGGCCCTTTTTTATGAGCCGCTCCATCTTGTTAGCTAATGAATGACTGTGGGGCAGCGATGGGGATCACTTTGTGTCTCTATTAAATGTTACACGATTGTAATTATGAGTTAATAAGGGACGGCTAATAAAAAAAAAAAAAAACATATAATCCATTTTGCAGCCTGGGGCAGACATGAGACTCATTGCCTGGTTCCCGGGCTGCATAATCCCAAGTCCTGGGGACCACAGGCTGGACAAGGGCTCAGCGAGGCAAAGAATGGGTGCCTCTGTCAGGTTGTGGGGTTGCGACCAGTGGAGGCGCAGGGGCTCTGTCTCCAAACCTCTTCTGAGCCCTCCCTGCTCGTCCGCAAGCTCCCTTAGCTCCTTGGTGTCTGGACTACAGAATTTCCCTTCGATCAGCTCCGCCTGTGTCCACTGTGGCCCCACAGCCCTTTCCCCACATCCCAGCACAGTGAGCCTCTCAAGATGCTGCTGGCCCCACCCCTTCCTCTCTCCAGCTGCCTTTAGCGGTCACGAAGGCTTCCCTTTGCAACTCTCTGCTTTCAGTAAGCCATTCCCAAGGCTCTGTCTTCTCTAAACCCGCTGGGAGTGGACTGAGCCCCCGGAAGGCAAGTGAACCCAAGAACTGAGCAGGAGGAAAGTCTGGGAATTGGAAGGGGTAATAGGCAAGAGGACCCGCAGCTGGCTACCACTTACCTGGTGGTACCTAGGGCTATGGGATGTGGAAATGGAGGGATACTGGCCTCCTCACCCCTAATCCCAAAAGCCAAAGGGCAGGAATTTATATTGAGGATACAAAAGTGAAAATGATAATTTATTTCTCGTGCAGAAGCATTTGATATGTTTCCCTCTAAAGAGAAATTTTACATTGATAACAAGTGTTGGGATAAGAGCTTACATTGTCTGGTCAAAATAAACAAAGTTCTATGCTATATTCTCAGTTATATTGTAAGCATTTTTCTTCCCTAATTTAAATTGCATATTACAGAAGAGTTTCTCCATGTACAACTAACCTTTAGTATGATGGATGAGGTATGGATTATTTTATAGATGTTTAACTTTTAGATTCTATCAAGCTAAATATCTAGGGCTGCTGTGTTGTGCCCCAGAATGATCATGGAGCCTTTGCAGGTGATGGGTATACAGGGGGGTGCTTAATAAATACTCAGTTACCTGAAAGGGTGGAAGGGGCATGGGTAATGTCCACATCCCATCAAGAAGACCTGGGCTCATGCTCTGAAGATGAAGCTGGAACACAACCCATCCACATGGCCACAGCAGCTGGGTACCAAGCCTGGTGTGACTTTTGCACGACCAGGGAGACAGTACAGCCTGTCATTGGGAGTGTCTGGTGGGCAGAGGAACAAGACCCCTAAGATCTACTGTAGGCAAGTCACCGCCTCTTCCAGGGCCTCGGTCTCCCCACCATTCAAGTGTATGCTGCAGTATTCTGACTGCATTCTGGTTAAGCTACTTACCCTTCTGCCTAAAGCCAGCCCAGCCCCTCCCCACTCCTCCTGCGAGCTCCCTTGGCCGGGCCTCCTCTTCCATCCTCCACCTGCCCAGCGCTCTGTAAATGTTGAACTAATGAGCGGCTGAAGCCACATGCTCTCAGGCACCCACTCTATGCCAGACTCCCACCAGATGCTTCCTGTGTGCTACTAGCAGTCTTCCCACCAGGGCTGCTGGGAGGACTGCTTAACCTCCACTTCACAGCTGAGGGAACTGAGGGGGAGACAGCGTCCAGCCAGCAGTGTCCCTGAGGGGTGGTGGGGCTGGAGCTGAGCGGTCCATGCATGACCCGAGAGCCAGAAGCTGGGTACCATCTGGGGGCCCCTCCTTCTCAGCTTCTCATGGCCTGGGTGGCAGCAGGCAGGCAAGTGACCATGGGGCGGGAGCCTGCAAGGGCGACCACAGACTGGGCTACAGAGGGAACATAGTCTGAAGACACCACTCAAGTTCATCTTCAAACATGCTGCGGCCGCGCTGTGGGCACCGGGAAACCACAGCCGCCCACATCTCGGCAGTCGGGGCCAGCCCGGGGCAGGAGGCCGACCTGGCAGCAGCAGGGCAGCTGGGGGCAGGCAGGAGCAGCAGGAAGGCTGGGGGTGGGCGGTGGGGCTGGGGGGTAGGTGGGAGCAGGCAGGGAAGAGCTGCTAACCCATCCACAGAAAGTCTTGGTGGTGGGGCTGGATACATCATCTTCAGAGAACTTATTCAAAACTACTAAGAATTCTCAAGATGGCAAAAGCAGAGCTTAAACCAGGCTCAGGGACCTCCTAAGTGTGGCCCCTTCGGGTCACCCATCCAGCCAGTCCTGGGCAGCAGGTTGTTTGCCTGGCTCCAAGCTCAGGGTTCTTCTTGGCATGGCACTTGGGTAATAGGCATTGTGTAAAAGGCCTGTCCCCTCATTGCTGGGGCAGAGCCTAAGTAACCCACAGTGCAGGGCATGGCAGGGCGGGCGGAGGAGCGGGGCATCAGGAAGACTCGTGCCATGAACATCTTTGCGGGCTGTGTGGATAAAGCCGAGCCAGCACACTGGAGGGACGGCGGGCAGGCAGGCATTCAGGGTGTGGCCTGCCTGGTGACTCACCCGGCTTGGCCATGCTCTGCTTCGACTGTGAGCATGTTGGGGAGAGGTCCCAGGCCCTGCCAAAGCCATCCAGAGTCCCTGGATGGGCCGCCTGCAGACCTTAAGCCTGCAGGAACACTTAGGGCCCTAAGGGTGCCTACAATCGGGCAGGCAGTTTGGCCTCCAGAAGCACGTACACGATCACCATAGTGGATCTCGGAGCCCTCTTTGAGTTAGCATCCCCCAGGCTGGCTCTCGACGCAGGAGATGTGGGTTCGATCCTTGGGTTGGGAAGATCCTCTAGAGGAGGAAATGGCAACTCATTCCAGTATTCTTGCCTGGAGAATTCCATGAACAGAGGAGCCTGGCAGGCTACAGTTCATGAGGTCACAAAGAGTTGAATGTGACTGAGCTCATGTGCGCATATGCACACACACACACAGGCTGGCTCTTGGCAACAGTGATGACTGTGTCCTATGGCTCATGGCCCTCCTCTGCCCTGTGTATGGTGCCCCTGAGAGGCTGGGCTGAGCCCCCATTTGTGCCTTCCACCAGTCCCTGCCATGAGACCCTGCATGTAGTGGGTACTCAGGAAATACTGGTTGAGTGAACACAGGAGATGTTGAACGATGATGCAGTTCTGCCTCATTTGTGTTAGGGCTGACACTTGGGTTGGAAGCGAGGGAAAGGAAGGATGCTTTTGGTTAGCAAAGTGGTGGGACATTCCCCACCCATGCATGCATGTTGGTGTGCGTGTCTGCATTTATGTGGGTCCGTGAGACTGCGCATGTAGTGTACGTCTCCATATAGGATGGACTCATTTACAGAGGGTGCAGGTATAGATATGTGTGCACGCCCTGATGTATGTGAGAGGGTGCTTATAAAAAGCACTTATGGGATATGCGTGTGGGTGGGTGGTGTCAGTCGCTCAGTCCATGTCCAACTCTTTCTGACTCCATGAACTGTAGTCTGCCAGATCCCTCCATCCTTGGAATTCTCCAGGCAAGAATACTCGAGTGGGCCACCTTTCCTTTCTCTAGGGGATCTTCCTGACCCAGGGATCGAATCCAGGTCTCCTGCAGTGCAGGCAGATTCTTTACCTTCTGAGCTACCAGGGAAGTCCCTTGTGTGGGTAGGGACCCATGCATATGTGCACGTTTTTGTGGGAGACACACACGCCTCCTTGGCAAGCACCTGCATGCACAGGGCATGGGAGCGTGCATAGACAGCTGGCAATCTTCTGCTTCCTGGTCTCTATCTCCCACTCGGTCACCCTGCCCCATCTAGCAGTCAGACCTGTGCAGGCAGAGCTCATGGCACGAGAGAGCTGGAGAAGTGTGGTGGCTGGGAGTGCAGGCTGCCCGGATGGGTCCGACTCTGCCCCTCACCCACTGTGCATCCTCAAGCAAGTTTTATAAACTCTCCTTGCTCAGTTTTGTTCATGACAGCACTTTCTTTGAACTATAAGCCTAGAAAAATGGTGCCTAGTGAGGCTCCACAAAGGTTAGTTGTTGATAATATCTTGGCTGGGGGCTGCTGCGGGTAGCAGGGCCAGTTCTGAGAAGAGGGCTGCAGCCTTGTCCATCCATCTCTATGAACGTGATGGGCAAGTTCCAAACACCAGCTGGAGAGATGAGAAGAGGGGTGGGGAGGGCCAAGGGCTGCAGAAGTCTCACCCCCGACGACTCCTTCAGACTCCTCAGAAGGCCCTGAGGAGTCTGCAGAGGGGTCCCCAGTTCCAGAACACACACATGGCAGGGCACAGCAAGGTAGGAGCAGCTTTTTAAAAACAGTCCCCTGGAGACATCCCAGGGATGGCGGAGCCTGGTGGGTTGCCGTTTATGGGGTCGCACAGAGTCGGACACGACTGAAGCGACTTAGCAGCAGCAGCAGCAGAAGGAGACAGCAAAGCTGGGCCCCAGAGGCCACCCACCCACCCACCACAGGGACTGACGGCCGTGCGCAGCGGGGTAAATCACCCGTGATTGCCCTCTGGAATGCGGTCGCTGTGAATGGTAACACGCATGTTGCTGCTACGTAAACACAGTTAAGCTATTTACAACGGCCTCAGCCTGGCGGCCCCTGGAGGATCCTGCCTTGTAGGGGATGGGGGGGCCGCCTTGGCTCTGCTCTGCTGGCCAAGACGGTGGGGAGAGGGATTTATCTTGTCAAGACCCAGATCCTTGGCACTTCCTGGTGCCAACCAACCCCAAGGCCCGGCACTGGGGGCCAGGAGAGGTACCCCCTCGCAGGCCAGAAAAATGTGTTCTGAGATTATGGAAAGTAAGAGAACATCCAAATTGCCTCTTGGTTTAGTTTTAGCCCTTGTCCTTTCCCCAGTTCGGGGAGGATACTTTTCTAAGTAAGCAGGAGTTTTGCCCTGAATCCCAGGAATACACTGGGACGGATCTCCACGCAGGATCCTGGGGGAGACACTGAGCAAAAGACTCAAGCCAGCCCCCAGGAAACCCCCAGTGTATGGGAAGGGACCAACCCTTGCCAGCTGGAGCCTCCAGCCCAAAGGTAGAGACACAGCTCCTGTCCTCAGCCCCCCTCCCTCCTCCTGCCCAGGCTGAGGGTGGAGGCACAGTCTCTGTGTCCCTCTGCGCTCGGTGGCTGGACTGGGCCAGCTGGGGCTCAAGGCCTCAGGTAGACTCAGGGAACAGGCTGCTCTGGAGGGCCAAAGCCTTAATCGTGGCCGTAACCACTGAGACTTCCCCAAGAGAAGTTTTGCTGAAGATCTCTGTCCTGGAGCATGCCCTAGGCTTGGCCGATTCTCTTTCTCCAGAAGTGCCCTCACTTCTATAATAAATAAATACCATCTATTTTTTTCCAAAATGAGCTGGGGTTACCCAAGAGGCTGCTTAAGCTGGTAAACCCTTGAGGTATTTCCTCCCAGCGTATGGAGGCCCTGCCCACCCTTGGGCCTCTCCCCAGTGACTCCAGGCCTCCCTCTCCTCCCTTGCTCCGTGGCTGCCTCTCTATCCATCCCAGGTTTTCTCCTGTGATTCTCATGCCCAGAGTGTACTTGTTGCCCCTTCCTGCCCATCCGCATGCTGAGCACCCACAGGACTGGCCTTCCCGGGCAGCTCCGTCCACAAGAACTTCTCCCTCCTGTTGTCTACACAGGCCGATCCAGGCTGTCTGGATTCATCTGCTTGTCCCCCATCTCCTCTGCTGATAGTCACCATTATTCACGGAAGGCCTTTGCCATGCCCCATGCTGGGCTTATTGGCTCACACACATCCTCTCCAATTTTCCACCAGCCGGAAAATGGCAATTTCGGGCCTCATTATGGTGATGAGAGAGCAGAGGTGGAGGGAGGCTGGGTGATCTCTAGGGTCATAGCCGGTGAGCGGACTGGGCTCTGGCCCCTGTGTTCTGTTCAGGGTACCCCCTTTCCTGTGCTCCCCCACACCTCAGGGAACCCAGAGCAACATGCCTTGATGAGGTGGAGTCGGAAGAGTTCACGGGGTGCAGGTGGGGGTGGGTGGGCTTTTTGTTTTAATTAAAAAAAAAAGAACACAGGAACTTTCACACACTTACCTCTGAAGAGAACAGTTACTCTGATCATGCTGCTGGTCAGTGCTTTCTGGGTTTGCTTTTGCTTTCCATTTTATTTCTTTCTATCAACAAGGGCACCACAAAAAGCATCAAAAAGCAGGTTGTCCCTGAGCTGTCTCGGTGTCACTAGTCCCTTCCTTCCTGCGGCTTCGGTTGTGGCGAAGAAAACGGTGGTTTTCTGTAGTTTTATTTACAGCCCCTTTAACGTCAATTAAACCCATCGTATCAGAAACAAACTTTTTCCCCCAAATTTAATCCATCACATGATTCTTTCAACTCGATTTCAAATAACGTTTTAAAAATAAATTCTTTGCTCTAGAATAGCTTTAGATTTCCAGAAAAATTGCAAAGATAATACAGAGTTCCCATACACTCCATACCCATGTTCCTCTATGTGTGTGCTAAGTTGCTCCAGTTGTGACTGACTCTTTGTGACCCCACAGACTGTACTCCACCAGGCTCTTCTGTCCGTGGGAGAATGCTCTTCTGTCCAGGCAAGAATACTGGAGTGGGTTGCCATTTCCTTCTCCAGGCGATCTTCCCATCCCAGGGACTGAACCCATGTCTCTTGTGTACCTGCATTGGCAGGCGGATTCTTCACCACCAGCAGCAATAGAATAAATATCTCTATAATAAAAACCTTAATTAGTCTGGTATGTTTGTTAAAATTCATGAACAAACATTAACATATTATTATTATTAACTGAAATTCATACTTCCTAATTTCCTAAGGAAATTCAGATTTCCTTAGTTTTTACTAATGTCCCTTTCCAGTTCCAGGATCCTACCCAGGACACCTCATTACATTAGCCTGCATGCCCCTTAGGCTCCTCTTGGCTGTAACAGCTCCCTCATTTCCTTGTTCTTAATGACCTTGACAGGTTTGAGCCCTGCTGGTCTGGTATTCTGTAGAATGTCCATCTCTTAACTGGGATTTGTCTGATGTTTTTCTCATGATTAGGCTCAAGTTAGGAGTTTATGATGGAAGAACACAGATAAAGTGTCGTTTTCATCGCATCCTATCAAGGGTACATACTATCTACACGACTTATCTCTATTGATGTTGACCTCGATCACATGGCTGAAGTGGCGTTTGTTAGCTTTTTCCACTGTAAAGTTACTCCTTCCCTTCACCCCACCCTTTCTATACTGGCTTCTTTGAAAGGAAGTCACTGTCCAGAGCTTATACTTAAGGGGGAAGGAGCTATGTTCTACCTCCTCAAGAGTGAAGCATCTATATTGTTATTTGGAATTCTTCTGCATGGAAAATTTTGTCTCTTCGCCCTCATTGGTCATGGAATCATTTATTTACATAAGTTATGGGCTCATGGAAACTTATTTTATACCTGGGTTATAGTTCAAAATTACTTTATTCCATTTCTCAAGCTATTCTATCTTTGGCCAGTGGAATGCTTTCAGTTGGTTCTTGTGTGTGTGTGTGTGTGTGTGTGTGTGTGTGTGTGTGTGTGTTGTACTTTTTCACTTCCTGGCTAATTATAAGATACTCTGGCCTCACCTTGTATATTTCCTGCCCCAGTTCTAGAATTGAACTCAGCCTTTTTTTTCAGGGAGCCGTGGTTTCCTTGAATGAAGAATGAGGTTAGAAACCAAGATCTGAGGGCTAGGTGTGCTTATCACTCCTGGGGTGTAGTTTCTTACAGACACTCCCAGCTGACAGATAAAGGAAATATATGTCTTTACTAACTCATGTGTCTACACGTTTCTGTATTTCTTTTGTAACTATCTGTATCTGTATTAAGCTAGACTTGAGTTTGTATTTATGTCCCCAACTCTAGTCTATTACCACATGGATCATTCCAGCCTCCCCCTCTTATTGTAACCTTTCACTCCAACAGTGAGAAACTGGCTCTCATCTGCTATCCATTTACTTAAATGTTCAGTTCCAGTGTAAAGAAAGTGAAAGTGAAGTCGCTCAGTCATGTCCAACTCTTTGCGACCCCATAGACTGTAGCCTACCAGGCTCCTCCGTCCATTGGATTTTCCAGGCAGTAGTACTGGAGTGGATTGCCATTTCCTTAAGTGTGTAACAATTCAGATTGTTAACCCACATTTCCATGGGACACAACTTTATCAACTAGAGTACAATGCTATGTGCAGTTCCCTGTGTCTTTAGTCTTACAGATTCCAGTCATTCCCGGAGTTACTTTCTCAGGACTTTTCCTCCCATCCCCTGCAAGGAGGTGGTGTTACACTTTTGTAATACGGTTAGATTCTTTTGTCACATTCTGTGTTCTATCCTGCAATCTCCCAGACTCCTAAATGATTTTTTGTAATTTGCACACATTAAGGCTCATTTCTTGGGCTTAAAGTTCTATGGGTTTTGACAGTTGCAATAAATATCCACTATTTCACACAGAATGGATGTATCACATAGACTAGTCCTCAGTTCAGTTCAGTTCAGTCGCTCAGTCGTGTCCGACTCTTGGCGAGCCCATGAATCACAGCATGCCAGGCCTCCCTGTCCATCACCAATTCCTGGAGTCTACTCAAACTCGTATGCATCGAGTCGATGATGCCATCCAGCCATCTCATCCTCTGTCGTCCCCTTCTCCTCCTGCCCACAATCCCTCCCAGCATCAGAGTCTTTTCCAGTGAGTCAACTCTTCGCATGAGGTGGCCAAAGTACTGGAGTTTCAGCTTTAACATCAGTCCTACCAATGAACACCCAGGACTGATCTCCTTTAGAATGGACTGGTTGGACCTCCTTGCAGTCCAAGGGACTCTCAAGAGTCTTCTCCAACACCACAGTTCAAAAGCATCAATTCTTTGGCGCTCAGCTTTCTTCACAGTTATACATGACCACAGGAAAAACCATAGCCTTGACTAGATGGACCTTTGTTGGCAAAGTAATGTCTCTGCTTTTTAATGTGCTCTCTAGGCTGATCATAACTTTCCTTCCAAGGAGTAAGCGTCTTTTAATTTCATGGCTGCAATCACCATCTGCAGTGATTTTGGAGTACCACCCTACAAAATTCTCTGGGTTTACCTAGTCAAGCCTCCTCCCATCCCAAACCCATGAAAACCACTGATCTGTGTACCAGTCTCTACACTTTTGCCTTTCCCACAATGTCATATAAATGAAATTGCACAGTATGGAGCTTCTCCAGACCAGCTTCTTTCACTCGGTAGTATGCACTTGAGATTCATCCACGTCTTTGTGTGGCTTGATTGCTCTTTTGTTTTTCTTGCTAAGTAGCATTAAGGTGTGTGGATGTACCAGTCTGTTTGTCTATTCACCTATTGAAGGACATCTTGGTTCTTTGGCAATTATATTTTTGGCAATTCTAAATAAATTGCTGCTATAAATATTCCCTTACTGGTTTTTGTGTGGACTTAAGTTTTAAAATCAATTGAGTAAATAACTAGGAGTACAATTGTTAGAGCATATTGTAAGACTACGTTTAGTTTTATAAGAAACGGCCAAAGTGGCTGTACCATTTTGCATTTCCATCAGTGATGAGTGAGAGTTCTTGCCCCACATCCTCACCAGCAATTGATATTGTCAATGAAAAAAAATGTAGCCACTCAAAAAAGTATATAGTGGTTTCTCATTGTTTTCATTTTCCTCTTGATCAATGACTCTGAGCATCTTTTCATAGGCTTACTTGCCATCTATACATCTTCTGTGATGAGCTGTCTGTTTGGATGTCTTATCCATTTAAAAAATATTTATTTGGTTGCACCAGATAGTTGCAGCATGCAGGATCTTGTAGTTATGGCAGGCGAACTCTCACTTGCAGTATGTGGGATCTAGTCCCTGACCAGGAATCGAACCCAGGTCTCCTGCATTGGGAGGGCAGCGTCTTAGCCACTGGACCACCAGGGATGTCCCTCTACTCATTTTTAAATCAGGTTGTCAGATAAACTTTGATTGTTTTAAAAAAAGTGAATTCCACCTCTGATAGAGGAGGATCAAACGCCACTGAGAACGTTCAGCATTTAGATGAGATACCTAAGAAATATTTGTGGAATAACATTCCAAGGAGACCTGGAATCCCAGAGCTAAAAGGTACCTGGAGTCCTTCTACATGAGAAGAAAATGGGTTTTGAGGGAAGAGGTGAGAAAGAGTGAAGAGGTCATGAAACGACATTTTCTCTGCCCCACACACCTGCATGCCCTTCTCCACCCTTTACTTCCCAGCGCTTCACCATTAGGTGAGACCACAAAACTAGATCTCACTGATAGGGTGTGAACCCGGATGCTGTCTGTCACCTCGGAGCCAGAGTATTTGAGAGCCTGTGTGTAACCCTCCTGCTCTTTTCTGCCTCTGCAGGTACAATCATGGAAGCCACTTGTTGAAATTTGATAGATCTAATATCAGGGTCCCTAACTGACTTTGTGGAGAAGAACCGCTGCTCATCTACCTTGGCTAAATTATGTGAGCAAGAAACAAATCTTCCTGGTGTAAATCAACTGAGATGTCAGGGCTCAGTTGTAACTGCAGCACAGCATAGCCTGTCCTGACATGCACAGCCAGTCATTGGCTGGTGCTTTGGCACCTCATCAGAGTCCCCAAACCTGGTGCTGGGCTGGCCCAGAAGAAAAGGTCCTTAAGGAAAGAGATCTTTACATGAATCAACTAAGAATCTACTGAGACCTACTACATGCCTGGCCCTGTATAGGCACTGTGTCTTTATGACCCCGGGTTTGTAGGGGAGAAGGTGCAACTCTCTGTTGAACTGTCTGCTCTTCTTACTCACTAGTCCTTATCTCCCCAGATGACATACGCTGGTTGAAGCTGACTTTCCCACAACAGAACAATCCTTATGGGATATTAAAGGCAGGTTTCCTCACCCAAGCCAAGGCCTCCAAAGTAAAAGTGGAAGTCTCTCAGTCATGCCCAACTCTTTGCAACCCCATGGACTTATACAGGCCATGGAATTCTCCAGACTAGAATACTGGAGTGGGTAGTCTTTCCCTTCTCCAGAGGATCCTCCCAACCCAGGGATCAAACCCTGGTCTCCCGAACTGCAGATGGATTCTTTATCAGCTGAGCCACCAGATCAACCCAAGGCCTCCAAGTCTGTATAACCCCCACGTCCCTCCAGAGTTTTACCTGGCAGGTAGCGTGTCTCAGATGCTCTCTCCTATCTTGTGTGTGTATGTGTGTGTGTCTGCACTCAGTCGTGTCCAACTCTTTGTGACCCCATGGGCTATAGCCCGCTAGACTCCTCTGTCCTTTGGATTCTCCAGGCAAGAATACTAAAGCGGGTTGCCATTTCCTTTTCCAGGAGAACTTCCCGACCCAGGGATCGAACCTGTGTCTCTTGAATCTCCTACATTGGCAGGTGTGTTCTTTACCACTGTGCCACATGGAAAGCCTTCTCTTCTATCTTGCTTTCTGCTAACTCCACCCTTCCCAGAGGAGGAAGACACTGCTTTCCTCATTGTCCAAAAGACGAGCACCTGCCAGCATTTGCCAGGCTTTTTTCTCCAACTTGGTCCGGCCTAAAACAATTTGCCCCGAGCTGACCTCTGATAGCGGGTCACAGGCTTTGGTGAAACTCGTCCACAGCCTCCCAGCCTCCTAATCACATTATCTAGAGGCCTGATGCAATCCTCAGGGCAGGGAGTGAGGGTTTTTTTTCCGTGTGAAATGAAGTGATGCTCACAGGGCTCAAAATCAAGACCTTGACCTCATTAGCGCAATGTTCTGGTCAACAGGCTTGAAGAAATGTGATGATGTTAATTATGTGCTGATTTATTTAATCCCTGTTCTTGTGAAATGCATGTATTTGCCTTCCCCTCCTTTCCCCAGGGACTATAAACTCCTGGGGGCTAGGCAAGGGGTGAGCAGGCCGGAGAGGGGGATGTGGGGGGAGGACGAGACCAGGGTCATCCAGACCTGGATTCACTTCCTGGCTACGGTGACCTTGGGTAGCCTTCCTGAGCCTGGGATTGAGTAAGGATTATGGGTTTGGCACTGTGCCTGGCACGTAGAAAGCTTGGTAAAATAGAGCTATTATTACCAGACTGTTAATTATTATTTTATTCTATCCACTGAAGGATGATTTTCCATTGTTCCATCTTGATTTTTTTTTAATTTATTTATTTTTGGTTTCACTGTGTCTTCACTGCTGTGCCTGGACTTTTCTCTAGCTGCGGCAAGCAGAGGCTGCCACTCTCTAGCTTCAGCACATGGGTTTCTCATTACCGTGGCTTCTCTTGTTGCAGAGCGCAAGCTAACAGGGCGCACGGGCTCAGTAGATGCAGCTTGTGGGCTCAGTAGTCGTGGCACACGGTCTCAGTTGCCCCACAACATGTGGAACCTTCCCAGACCAGAAATCAAACCCAGCTTCCCTGCATTGGCAGGTGGGTTCTTAACCGCTGGACCACCAGGGAAGTCTCCATCTTCTTGATTCTTAAGAGATACTAGAGTGTAGGCCAGTGTTGCTCAATATAACTTTCTGGGATGACGAAAATGTTCAGTATCTGCACTATCCAATATGGTAGCCATGGGCCACATGTGGCTGCTGAGCACGTGAAAGGTGGCTGGTATAACTGAGGAAATGAATTTTTAAACTGCATTTCATTTTCATTATTTCACAGTGAAATAGTCCCATAAATTTAGTGGACTGTATCGGGTGGGACAGGTATGGAGGGTCAGAGTGAGGGCTCTGGGGGAGACCACCAGGGTTCCCATCCTGATTCCTAGCCGCCAGCCCCTGGGCCAGTTACGCAACCACTCTGGACCTCAGCGTCCTCATCTGGAAATGGGGATATTATAGTACTGACTTCCCAGGGTGGTTGTGAGGATTAAATGAGTCAATCTACATAAAGTGCCCCATTTTAGAAAGTCTGTTATTATTGCTCTCTGTATAGCACTGGTGTCTAGCCTGTAATCCGTGGGCATGACTACGTCTCCCGCCTCGAGGACTTCTGTCTGCTCCAGCTCTAAACTCTTCACGGCCCCAACCTGAGGTGGAGAAAACTGTGTCCATGGACCAGGGAGTGAAGAAGACTCAGGGTGCCCTGAGGAGGATAAGGATGATGGACAAGGATGCCTTGGGTGACAGACCTGGCTGCCCCTCCCCTTCGTGGCATGGACCTGTCACCCTTCTCGAGAAGAGGTGGGCTGCAGGTGACAGCTGGGGCATTTGGGGCATGGCAGCCTGAAAGAGGAGGTTCAGATCAGCTCAGGGGTAAGAGGCTTTTTTCACTCCAACCTCCCAGGCCACAGGGAACCACAGGAGCCAAACCGTGTCCACTCCACCCTGTCTCCAAGAGTGGAGATGGATGATCTGATCCACCTGCCAGAACAGCCAGGAAGCCAGGGGAGGCCAGAAGTCAGGAGGACTCTCCCGGAAAGCTGTGAGCGGGTTTCTAAGAAATGCAAGACCTGGGTCCTACGCCAGGGCCCTGGAGCCAAAGCTTCGGAATTCCCCCTCCCTCCCCACCCTGATGAGGAATGGAATTCCTCCATTTCAGGGAACGTGGGTGCGAGCCTTGGTCCTTTCATCTCAGCTCCATCCTCCACAGGGGTGCGAGGGCCACATGGGGGTTTCTGGATTCTGGGACATCTTGGTGTTCCAGGGCACAGCCTCAAATTTCCCCAATGAACTAACCAGCATCAGAGGCCAAGGGCCCTCCAAGGGTCTCACAGCCCCTGCCTTCATCCTGATTATTTCCTCACCTGTCCTGGACTCAGCAGGAAATGGAAGGGTCCCCAGGCAAGGCCCAAGTCCCCTGTGAGGACGCCCAGGAGAACTCCTCCTTCTCCCAGCCAGAATTCACTCCTCTCCCCTGGGTCTGGGACTCCTGCTTCTATGACCAGGAGCAACCCACCCTCCGGAGCAACAGAGGAAAGCCCCAGTCTCATGGAACAGGGCATGGGACAGGGATCATCTTTGCTGCACTTTCCCTGACTTCAGAGTAAGAGACAGCAGGAGACACCGAGGTTAGACTCCAGGAAGGACTTCCTTGTGATGAGAAATACGAGACGGTTGTAGGAGCCAGTTGTATTCAATCTTCTGATCAGGTTAATGGGGGAGGGCTCCGGTAGAGTGGGATGAAGAGAAAACTGGGATTTCAAATACACAGGATAGGGGCTTCCCTGGTGGCTCAGTAGCATCTGAGCCCTTGTGCCACAACTGTTGAGCCTGTGCTCTAGAGCCCAGGAGCTGCAATGGCTGAGCCCACGGGCTGCAACTACGGAAGCCCATGCACTCTAGAGCCCATACACCTCAACAAGAGAAGCCGCCGCAGCGAGAAGTCCACGCACCGCCACGAAGAGTAGCTGCAGCTCGCTGCCAACTAGAGCAAATCTCACGTGATGACAAAGACCGAGCACAGCCAAAAAGGAATAAATAAATATAATTAAAGAAAGTAAAAAATAAAACACACAGGATGTATAGCCAATATGATCTCTCAGCTACCTACAACGAGAGTCAGACAGACATAGGTTTAAATCCCAGCCATGCCACTGGCTGGCAGGGTGACCTTGGGTTAACTGTTTAACGATGTCCATTCAGTTTCCTCATCTGTACAATGGGGAGAAAGAGACTTCTCCCCCGACCATCCCCCCAGGTTGTACTGAGGAATGAGGAAGGCCTATAGGTGAACGATTCCAGCCTAGTACCTGGCACATACTGGGGGACAGAGTGGACTGGGAGTTTAGGGAGCATTGAGAAGGGAAGACATGCAGGAAGGTAGGCGGGGGTGGGGAGCTCAGTCCCCCAAGAGAAAGACCTGTTATCCTAGCTGGAGGTGGCCTTGGGGCACAGCTGCTGATCACCGAGCTGATCCCCCTCCCTGTGCCCTGGCTGAGAGTCTCCTGTTCCCCAGCCCTACTCCTACACCCCACTTTAAGGCAGTTGTGCTAGGACAGTAAGAGAGCTCGGACCCCTCCCTGGTGAACTGCTCTTTCTGCAGGCTCTTCATTCCTCATTTGCTTACCAAAGGAAGCCCTGCATGGGGTCTCAGAGAACCCAGATGGCCCTAGTGCTTCTCCTGAAAGATCCTGAGAAGACCCTGGGCTGCGGGTCAGCCTGCCCACCTGCTTCAGACCAGTGATGGCGCACATTGGGGCAAGGAGGTCTTTGGTGCTTGGGTAGGGGTGGGTAGCTGGTGAGCAGGTTTACTGGAGACCCACTTCCCACCAGAGTGTGCTCAGTCCCCCAGTCGTGTCCAGCTCTTTGTGACCCCCATGGACTGTAGCCCACCAGGCTCCTCTGTCCATGGGATTCTCCAGGCAAGGATACCAGAGTGGGTGGCCATTTCCTTCTCCAGGGGATCTTCCCGACCCAGGGATCAAACCTGGGTCTTCTGCATTCCAGGCAGATCCTTTACTGTCTAAGCCTCCAGGGAAGCCTACTTCCTACCAGACTCGTTTAAATTGAAAGCCCTCTGGACCTCACAGAGGGGCAGGAGGGAGGCTGGTTTTGCCCAACTGGCACTGTGGCACTGTGGAACTGTGGCCCCAGGCTGAGTGGCCTCTGAGTGCCTCCCTCCCCTGGGCCCTGGCAAGGGTGAGAAAGGCTCAGTGGCCACTGGGCCGTAAACAGTCCTAAAGCCAGCGCAGGCCGGATGCCCACTGCCAAGGAGGAAAACAGAGAGATAGTAAGGGCTTGAGAAACCCAGAGCTGTATGCCAAAGCAGGAGTCTTCAGTTCAGTTTTGGGGTTCTTACGTGCCAAGGAGCTAAGCTCTTGTCATAAGTGAAGACTCAGCCCCCACCCCCTTAGACTGGGGGTTGCCTGAGAGCAGGGCTGTGTTCCCCCATCGGAGTGGCCTAGGGGATGGGGCCAATCAACTTTGACTTTCTCCTACCATCTGGATAAGACCATGGGGTCTCAGAAGAGAGAAACCTCTCACTTGTGATGTCCAGGGTCTGAGAGTAAGTCGTTAGCAATGAGAGTAACGCAAGGAGGTCAGGGAGGTGGGGAAGGGCATTTTCAACTTTCCTAAAAAGCTGTGGACTCCCAGAAGGCTCTCTTGGTCTCCCCCTTACAGCTCATGTGTGCTGGTCCTTCCCTCATGTGTGCCATTCCTTCTCGGGAGAGGAGACCTGGGGCCTGGAGTGGCCCCAGGGCAGGGCCTGGTCTGTGGCTGAGCAGTAGTGAGCTGCCCGGCTCCTGGCCGGTCCCTTCTGTCTCTCCCCTGCCCCTCACCCCCAAGCTGTGCCTGCAGCCCTTGCTTGCCCAGAGCAGTCCCAGCTGCACACCCTGCCCCCCTCCTCTGCCCACAGAGGAGGTCGCCCGCTGCCCACTGCCAGGTACAGAGGATAAAAATAACCAGTGGAAAAACACGTGGCTCCAGGTCAAACATTAACCTGCGGGACCCGGCGTGCCGGCCGTGGTGTCCCTTCCCAGGCTCCCTGCCCACCAACATGCAGCTGCCGACGGCTTCCTCTCCCCATGACCACCCCTCCCATTCTTGGACAGACACTCACCCACAAGCTCCAGCAGGAAGTGCCCACCCACCCGAGGGCCCGAGGGCACAGGTGTGGCCAGCCCACCCAGAGTGGTGACTTCGGGGAGGCTCCTCACTCCACTCAGTCTCGGGTCTTCCCTGAAGCCTCTGCAGGCGCAGGTCAGCCCAGTTCCTAGGTGAAAACAAGCCCTGCAACCCTCCGGGGTTTCCTCAGGTGTTTTGTTCGTCTGCCGCCATGCCAAACTCACTTAGATTCCAGAAGGAAGGGGAGGGGACACGGAGTCCAGACAGTGCTGGCCTACACCCCTCAGCATGCTCGGAGGCCACCTGGAGGAGGTGTTGGGAGAGGCAGGCAGGTGAAGCCTTCCACCCTTTCCCTAAGGCACCCTGTGTGTGTCCGGCTCTGGAGTTGTCGGGCTCCATGACCAGAGGGACGGGTGAGCCTCCCTCCCCCACCGCGGGCCCAGATGACCCTGCCAGCACACCTCAGGCCCACCCCGGCCTCTCACTAGACAGATCCTGCTCATCGGCATTCCCACAGCTGCCGGAGGCTCGGTGGGGCGACAGTCTGCCCCCCGGCCCTCGCCCCTCACATAGCTGGTGTCTGATGCCCAGGGGTTCTAGCAAATGCCACACAGCAGCCTTGAGCCTGAGCCAGATGGCCCATTTTCTGTCAGGGAAACTTGACTGCACGAGGGCAGGAGAGTAAAGTCCATCTGAGCACAGCAGGAGGCCAGCTGGAGTCCAGGGAGGCCCCCACCTTGGAGCTCAAGAGGGGTGTTGGGGGGTTTGGGACCAGAGAAGCTCCATGCCCCAACCCGCCCCAGCCACTGCCATGTCCAGGATAGTGGCGAGTGTGTAACAATTAACTTCTGAGGGGAAGCAGAGGGCTTGAGTGAGATCAGTAAGGGCTTCGCCTGCTTCTTACAGGGTGACTGAGAGCCGGTCTTGCCTCCAGGTCAAGAGTCCAGTGCTGGACGGAGAGCTTGGGGACCTGGGGCCTGGCCTCTGAGGACAGCGAGGCACCACCAGACACAGGAATTCCTACCCAGGACTGTCCCCCTGGAGGTGTTTTGCACCAGGGCAGCCATCCCTGTGCCAAGACAGTGCCCGAAGGCCTGGTCTTGCTACTGACCCAGCCAGGCCCCACGGGAGGCCCCACGGACTTTGGAAGTCTTTGGTTTACAGCCCAGTTCTGCTATTTCCGAAGTTACATGGTCATGTATGAGTTACTAAGCCTCAGTGAGTCTCAGTTATCTCATCCATAAGACGGGAACAATGAAGTCCAGCTCTCAAGGGGTTCCAAGGATTAAGAGCGCCGAGCTCCCTGTTGTGCCTAGCACACAGAAATTATGCTGTCGATGGTTGCTCCAGAGGATTTTTCTCTTCATCTGGGGCCTCAGTTTCCTCCTCTGTAAATGAGGAAACTCACGCCCAGCTCACAGGACCAAATGAGCTGATCTTTATATTGTTGTTGTACGTGGACATTGGTCTGTAACTGTCAGCATGATTACTATCTCTTTCCCTCTCTGCACCCTGGTTTCTTTATCCGGATTTGGTCATCTCTGAGGACCTCGGCTGGAGGTCCAGGGTGCTCGTCACCTGCTCCCTGAACTCAGTCGCACCGCCTGCTCTCCGCACTCCTTGCCAGGGCCCAGCGCCCTATCACGCTCATTATCATGCTGACATTTGCTTTGGCTCGCAGTGCAATTACCTGTGCATTGAACAAAGGCCCGGGAGAGAGGCAGGTAATAGGACAGCCGAAGTCCTGGCTTTGGAGAGAGAAGCAGGCAGTGGTGTCAGCCTGAGCCTGACCTCAGGCCTGAGGAACAAAGCCAGGGATGCGGGGCAGCGGCTGCGAGGTGGGAGTCAGGATTAATTTCCCCCAGCAGAGGAGCTAAGGAGCGGGAGCTGGGGGCGGGGGGGGGGGAGGGGGGGAGAGGGGATGTTTGCATCTGGATGCCATCTGGACAAGGGCAAACATTGAGGGGCCACTCAAGGAAATGCCTGAGCAGCAAATCAAATCCTGCAGAGAAACCGCGGAGCCCTTGAAATGAATGTCTGAGGGAGAGGCGTGCCGCTGGGGAAGTTGGGGGTGGTGAGAAGAGCAGGTTCGGGAAGGAGGGCAAAGGGGAGAGGAAGGGACCACTCCTGGGAGGCTCTGGTTGGGGGCCTCCCTGGGCTGGTGGGCCCCAACCGTCACTGCGGCTGGACCTCCAGGCTGGGGGTGATGAAATGAGGTCCCCAGACATACAAAACATCCGCTTTGCCTCAGAATTCTGGGTCTCACTCCCTATATCCCCCCAGCCATCTATCAGACCCCTGACCCTGAGGGCTGCTGTCCTTCAATGACCTCACTCCACAAGCATACATGTAGCACCTACTGTGTGCATAGCCACAGGGAAAGGAAGCCTAGATGCTCAGAAGTATGGCTCAGTGTGGTTCTTGGTTCTGACAGACTCAAATTCAAATCCCCTTTCTCCTTAAACTGGCTCATAAAATGCAAGTTGCTGTTAAAAATCTCCATATTTTCCTTTGTGAAAGAGCATAATCGTGCAGCTTCTTGGGCCATCCTAGGCGGGCAGCAGGTGCTAACCCTGGGAAGGGCTCCAGAGCAAGACAGGAGGTCTGGAGGGGCTGTCCCTCAACTCTCCGGGGGCTGAGGACTGTGTATCCTCCTTGCCCCCTTCAGTGGTGTAACAAGGCAGGTGCTGTCCTAGCCTTGTCCAGGGAGGTCAGGAAACACGCTCACCCCCAAGCCAGCCTGTCCACAGGACCTGGACACATGGGTCTTCTCCTCTCTTCCCCCCAAAAGGAGTATGTGTTCCCACAGGCATGTCTGTGTGCCTGCACACGTGTGCGTGCACGTGTCAGTGAGTTTGTGCAAGTTTTTGCATCTGTGGACGTGCACATGTGCTTCTACTGTACATGTTTGCACAGATATGTTCTGTGCATGGTGTTTATTTGGACATGTTCTGTGTGCAAATATTTGTGGGTTTTAATATGTGAACATTCTGTGCCCGTGTTTGTGTGACTGTGTGAGCATATGTTACGCAAATGCGGGTTGTATAATTGTGGGTATATATTTACATCTTTCTGTGTTTTGGTCTGTACAATATGTATGTATGCTGTGTGTCTGTATTTGTGAATATAGGATCTGCGCGGGTTTGAGTCTGTAGACAAGGTATACACATGTTTGTATAATGTATTTCTGTGTTCATATATGTTTGTAGATATAATGCATCTGTGTATAACTGGCATGCCTGTGTATCATGTGTGGGTGTATGCTTGTGTGTGTGGACATGTACATGAAATGCAGTTGAGTCTGTATGTATATGTATACCCCTGGAGAAGGAAATGGCTACCCACTCCAGTATTCTTGCCTGGAAAATCCCATGGACAGAAGAGCCTGGCAGGCTAAAATCTATGGGGTTGCAAAAGAGTTGGACACGACTAAGTGACTAAGCACGCATGCCATATATGAATATAATTTGCCCATGTGGAAATACATGTCCATAATTAGCGTAAGTGAATCACGTGTATATGTGTTTACACATCTGGATGTGTAACGAGTGTGATGCGTGCATGCCTGGGCCTGCAGGAGGCAGCCTAGCATGTGAGGAACCGCCCTAGACTTGCAGCCAGAGGAGGCAGTTCAGGCTCCAATGCCTTGGCCTTTTGAGCCTCTGTGGGCCTGGCTCTCACTCCCACAGCTGTACTACTTGCCCTCCCTGCCTCCCACCTGAAAGGTCCGAGATGGAGGAACTTGTGGACAAGCAGGAAGCCCAGAGCAGGACTGTCCTGGCAAGCACAGGGAGCTCTGTTGGGTCCAGCCCTGCTCCAAGGATTGTAGAAAAGAGCCTGCCTTCACCCAGCTTACAGTCTGGTTGTAGAGACAGAAGACAGAGACAGGAGAGGGAAGGGGCTGGAAGGGGTTGGCAGACATGCTCATGGGGCCACGAGGGACTAGGTGGGGCTCACCCTCCAGGGTAAGAGCCTGGGTGTGGGGGAACAATCACTTTGGGATCGCGGCAAGTCATTTAACTGCTCTGTCCCTCTGTTTTCTCATCTGTAAAACGAGATACACAGTAGGGCACACCTCAGAGAGCTATTGTAAGGGCTAAATGAGTCAATACATGGAAGGTGCTTAGAAGAGTGCCTGGCACAGAGAAAGTGCTCAAAGGGTGTTAACTGTTACTGTCTCTACAACATGAGAAGCCACTGAATTTGTTCTAAGGACATAGAAAATCAAGTTAACAGCAACAAAAACAACCATCCTCAATGTCAGGAAGAGTAAAATGTTGTGGAAATGGAAAAAAAGTCATGGCTCAACTCTGGGTGTCGATGCTTTTATAAGATCACGTTCCATTTCCATCTAAGCAGAATGACGTGGGGATTAGAGTCGAGGGTGGCTGGGAGGCTGCACAGAGCTGTGGCCAGAGGCAGCAGAAGAATCTGTTCTGGTCAGTGAACGTGGACACCTCTGCTACGTAAGGGACGTTATAGAGTCATGAGATTCATGGGTATAAACAACTTTGATAATGACTGATGAAAATACATCAAGTAGATAGCTATGCCTGCGGTCAGGTGTCCATCATTTTCATTCCGTGCTCACTTTCAGTTACATCTGACTCTTTGTGCCCATGGACTGTAGCCTGCCAGGCTACTCTGTCCATGAAATTTTCCTAGGCAAGAATACTGGACCAGGCTGCCATTTCCTACTGCAGGGAATCTTTTCAACCCAGGGATCGAACCTGGGTCTCTTATTGGTTGATCGAACCTGGCAGATCGAACCTCTGCCAATCTGCGCTGGCAGGCAGATCCTTTACCCCTGTGCCATCTGAGATATCTGTGGTCAAGTGTACTTGAGTGCTAAGTCTTGAACAGGTGACGTTGGCTATCCGTCTCAGCAAAGTGTGAGACATGCCAGCAAGAGTCTCCAAGGACCAGGGGTGCCTGGGAGGGGGGCTTCTCTCTCCCCACCCCAACCAGAAATGACTTTAAGTAAGAACAAGGACGTGTCCTGGCTGACCATTATTACTTTGACTGCCTGCGGAGCCCTCCCCTCCCTCAGTACTGGCTAGTCATCCATCTAAATGCATGGGTAAGAAGAAGCATAATGAAATACATGAAAACGTATATGTTGTTTGAGAGGTACCACCGTTCTAAGCCTTTTGCCTATTTTAACTCCTTTCATCCTCCCACCCATCCTGACAACAATCTTTTTTGATTTCCATTGTAAAGATGAGGAAATGAGGCACAGAGAGGTTAAGTAACTGGCCCAAGGCCACAGAGTAGAGCCAGGACTGGGACTCAGGCAGTCTGACCCCGGGCTCTGCACTCGCCAGCACTGATTATTCAAGAAGGCCCAAAGAAGCAGGGTCGGGGAAAAGACGGGTGCACCCAGCCCGTTGTCTTGAGAACAGCCAGCAGCCAGGCCACACTGGGTGAGCTCTATGGACTTGACAGGGAGAGGCCGTGCTCCCACAGGGGCCAAGGACTATCAGCTATGACATCCCTGCTGGGGCCCTCGAAAGGGAACCCTGTTTGGTCTGCTCATGTGGGGCCAGGCGGGTGGTAGGGCGAGAAGGAGCCAGAGCCTAGAGGCCTTCGGATGTCAAGATGCTAATGTCAGCTCCAAGTCAGTCCAAAAATGTAGACAATCCTCGACCTTCTAGCATGGTGTGCCTGCCTGTCCAAACAGTAGTCACTCAATCACAGCCCAGGTGCCCACCGAGTGCTCATCGGGTGGCTGGAATTAGGTTCAGGATCCAGAACGCTGGGGTTGGTATCCTGTCACCTCTTAGCTGTATGACCTTGCATAAGTTACTCGACTGCTCTGTGCCTCAGTTTCCCCTCTGTATACAAAGATCATCACAGCACTGATCTCCCAGTTGTCATGAAGACAAAGCAAGTTAATAGTTAATAGCAAGAGTTTAGCACAGAGCCCAGCCCATCCTCCGTGCTCAATTACTCTAGCCATTCTCTATCCCTTGACCTTTGGGAATATTAATAATAACGCCCGAGCTTCATCTACTTAATCCCTAGGAATGGTAATAAGATGAATAACAGCTTGCCTCTCAGCAAGCTTTTCAGCCTATTAAGGGGAGGTTGGCTGACAGTAACAGATAAATAACTGCAAAACGAAGGCATAAGCGAGCTCATTGTGCCTGAAGGTGGGTACCTCACAGTCTCTGGTTCTGGGAAACTAGCACATGAGCCCTGGACTCAGCAGGGCTGGGGGTGGCCTTTCTCCTCCAGCTTCAAGCTGCAAAGCGGATGGGCTAAATGACGCCCCTAAAGATGGGCTGGTGCATCAGAAGGAGGCTCGATGGGCCCTGGCAGGAGGCAGCCTGGAGGCATGGCAGGAGGGTGGCGGTCTCCCAGGCCAGTGAGCAGCACCACAGGTTTCACCACGCAGGCCCGACTTTTGTTTGTCTGTTCTCCTTTGGACTAAGTCCAGACCACTCTGATCTGAATGCCAAGAGGGCTCTTGCCCACCACATTCCCAGGGAGACTTCCCAGCCCTTGAGGCAATGTTTCCTCTTGGATGGGAGTGATGTGGCTTGCGAGTGTGGTGGGTTTTTGCTGGCAGGAGGGGTAGGCTGGGTGGCAGGCCCATTTCTCACTGCAGTGAATGCCTGGGTAGTCCAGGGTCTTCCTCCTTGAGAGGAACTGGCTGTGATCACTTGGATCAACTGGCTGTGATCTCCTTGGGCACTGTGGGAGAGGGGTCCCAGACCGCCAGTCCTCCTGTGCTCCAGTCAGATGTGCTGATAGACCCTCCCCAGCCTCCCAAGGCAGCGTGAGGCAGTACACCTCTGGCCACCAGGCTTCCTTCTGCCCTACTTTCATTTGCTTTTCATTCAATAAATGTTTGGCTGAGCATCTGCTTGATACCAGACCCATCCTTGACCTTCCCGGGAGGCCGGCATCAGCATCATCTCACAGGTGATGAAAATGAGGCTTTAAGAGGCGAGAGAGAGAGAGACAGCTTGGAAGCTGCAGAGTGGGATTAGATGCCAACTTGTCTAACCACAGAGCCTAGACATCAGTTGCCATCCCTCGTTAGTCTTCCCTCTGAGACTGGGATGATGGTAACGATGTAGAGAGCATCAGGGCATTCTTCGTATGTGCTAGGCTTTGCTCGGAGAGCTTGACACGTCTCAGCTCGTCCCATCCTTATTTCTCAGAGATCAAAAGCTTGCTCCAGGGACTTCCCTGAGCCCTGTGGCTAAGACTCCACACTCCCAATGCAGGGGGCCTGGGCTCGATCTCTGGTCAGGGAACTAGAGGCCGCATGCCTCACACACACGCACAACACGAGCTTGTCTCCTGGTGTCAGGGAGCTAAGTGTGGAAGAGCCCAGGATGTGTCTGGTTCCAGAGTCCCTCACGCTCACACCACTCCTGGACAGATGCCAACAGCTGGACCCAGAGAGATGCGATGCTGCTCTCAGCGCAGGACTCTGGAATCCTAGCAGGTCTCCCAGATAGATGATGATGGGAAAAAGCCAGCTGGCAGAAGTGTTGGCCAGGAAACTGCTGTCTATAGGAAAGAACCCTAATAACAAGCCTGTTGATACTGCAGGTGGAAGGCTCTGGGGCCGGAGGGTGGCAGGCCCCAGGCGTGTGTGTTGGCAAAGTCTGAGAGAGGGGGTAACCGCCTTGCTTCAGTGAGGCCACAGGACACCATCCCTGGGTGGTGCTGGCTCACAGGTAGGTCTGGAGTTCCTGATATCTGGCTGGAAAAGGTCCCTGGGGAGACACCGAGGAGAGGACCCCCAGGTATCGAGAGGCAGCTTTGAGTCCATATGGAGCTGGTAGTACTGAGCTCTGGACTCAATATTAGGGGAAGAGGGGCATACCAGGTGAGATGAGATTCCTTCGGGCCTCTAGGAAGCTGAGATCAGAGAACTACAGCACCCACCTAGGAGGCTTGTTAAAATAAATCTTCCTAACACCCAACCCTGGAGACCATGACTTATAGGAGATCTAGCAATGGAGTCTAGAATCTATAGTAAAAATGATTTTCATTTTCATATCGTTTTGAAAAGGTGAAAAGAACAGAAGGAGGGAGAGAGGAAGAAAGGAAAGAAGGAGAAAAGGAAGGAAGGGAGGGAAGGCGAGAGGAAGGATGGACCAGTACTGAAGAGAACACAGTGACAAGCAAATCTCCCTCGGATGCTCCCCCAGGGGCCAGCAGTGACCACCTTCTTGCCTTCTTTCTGGAGATGTTCCAGGCACACACAGCACCCATGAAAGCATAGCAAGCCACTTCCTTCTTTCTCACAGCTTTGTCGTAAAGAAGATGCATTTTTAAAAAGCTCTTCAGCAAATTTTGATAAACGGCTAGTTGGGCTTAGAAAACTTCTTGCGAGCATACAGCTCTAGATTCAAATCTTACTTCTGACATTTATGAGTTTAAGTGACTTTGGGCAGGATACACGACCTCTCCAAATTACAAGCCTTCACTTCCCTAGGCATAGGAGAGGGTAATCCCAGTAGAGTTTTAATGAAGATTAGAAATAATTTTATGGCCAATGCCTGGTGCCTACTAGGAGATAATAATTACAACAAAGGGGATGAGACACTGACACGTATATGCAGAAACATGAGAGCAATCCCAAAGAGGATTTCAGCGAAGGGTTCAAAAGACAGGCTGCTGGCAGGATGAATCCTTTCAGCTTGGCCAGAGGAAAAGTCCAGGAACCAACAAGGTGAAAGGGTGAGCTGCATGCCTGCAGTCCATGAGTGGCACCAGGGGATCAGGCAGGGTGAAGGCCCAGATGAGAAGCCTTGCCAGCTCCGGCCCCCTGCCTTGGAAGATAATTCGCTGTTGGTCTGGATGACGTGTCACTAAGTTGGGGCTGGTAGGATCAGCATTTGCTGGGAACCGAACCCATGGGGAGACTGGGTCACCTGGCCTTGGAGGTTCCATCAGGCCCATTGCTCAGCTGTTGCTTGGCCTGGCGACTCTAGGGCCTGGGACTTCTTGGGTGCCCTGTCCAGCGTAGGGCACAGGCAGGACCTAAACAAATCCTTACAGAATTACCTTTTGGATCCCAAACCTAACTGGAAAAAAATAATTCCAAGGCATTCAGAAAAAGAGTCAAGGTGGGGGTTGAGTCAGGAACGGGTCCAAGTTCCAGCTCTATAATTTCCAAGAGGTGTAAATTCAGGTGCACTCTAATTTTTCCAAGCCTCAGTTTCCTTGTTAGTAAACAGGGCCTTCCTTCAAGGATTAAGCCATAAAATGTCTATAAGGCAACAGGCACAGGGCTTGTGTGCAACAATAATTATAGTCTCAATTTATTGTCTTTCCTTTTCAAAACAGCTAGTTATTGCAATTCAATTGATCATATTGGCAAATGAATTTTATATACACTGCAATGGAGTAGTTGGCCCTGAAGGAGGGAAGATTTGAGCAAGGAGATTTTTTTCAGTAAGAGGTGAGTTCAAAAATAGTGTTGAAAAGGAAGATGTCATTGTTGCTGTTTAGTTGCTAAGTCGTATCTGACTCTTTGCAACCCATGGACTGCAGCAAACCAGGCTTCCCTGTCCTTCACTATCTCCCAGGGTTTCCTCAAACTCATGTCCATTGAGTCCATGATGCCATCCAATCATTTCATCCTCTGTCTCCCCCTTCTCCTCCTGCCCTTAATCTTTCCTAGCATCAGTATCTTTTCCAATGAGTCAGCTCTTCACATCAGGTGGCCAAAGTATTGGAGTTTCAACTTCAGCATTAGTCCTTCCAGTGAATATTCAGGGTTGATTTCCTTTAGGATTGACTGGTTTGATCTCCTTGCTGTACAAGGGATTCTCAAGAGTCTTCTCCAATACCACAGTTCAAAAGCATCAGTTCTTCAGTGCTTATCTTGCTTTATGGTTCAACTTTCACATCCATACATGACTACTGAAAAAAACCCATAGCTTTGACTATACGGACTTTTGTCAGCAAAGTGATGTTTCTGCTTTTTAACAGAAAAAGGAGGATGGCCTCTAATTAATTTAACAATTTTTATTTGGCATCAATCATGCACCAGGCAAGGTCTCAGGCCCTGGGGTTAAAACAACATACAAGGCAGATATACATCCCCACCCTTGTGGAGAGTACATTCTAGTGAATTATTCTAGGACCAAAGCACCCAGTGCGGGGTCAGAGGGAGGGACTTTTCCAGACCAAAAAGGCCCTTTCTCCGCGGAGAGGGTCAAACTGCCTCCCACTCAGGACAAATGGCCTGGCTAGTACCATAAGGACAATTTACTGACGCCGGAGAAATCCACTCTGGGCTTGACTGAAAAACTCACCTGGAGTGTTGGGCTGGCACTGCCTGGAATAGACTCCCAACAGTGGCAGAGAACCTGACCCATTCTGGTTTCTATCCGGGTCTAGACTGGCTCCCTCCAGATGGCTACCCCAGGAGCCCTTAGCCTTCACCAACCACAAGGTAAGTAGGAAAGGATGGACCCTACTTCCCAAGGGCCCAGCAAACGATGGCTCAGTCTTTTGAGTCCCTGAACTGTGCTTACTTTTCTTCTCAGACTGGGGCTCCCAGAGGGCGGGGTTGTGTCTTCCCGCAGACTGGGGACATTTCCCCTCTCTTCTCCAGGCCTGGCCGCTGCTGAGAATGGATCCTCTTCCTTATTTCTGGGGTGACGGTGTGTTTGCAGGCTATGTAGCTTCAGTCATGTCCAGCTCTGTGCGACTCTATAAACTGCCACCTGCCAGGCTCCTCTGTCTGTGAAATTCTCCAGGCAAGAATCCTGGAGTGGGTCGCCATGCCCTTCTCCAGAGGATTTTCCCGACCCAGGGATCAAACCTGTGTCTCTTAGGTCTCCTGCACTGGCAGAAGAGTTCTTTACTGCTGAGCTCCCAGGGAAGCCCCCTGACTTGATGGCTCCCAGATGAAAGACTGAGTTGACTGAAATTAGTTCTCCTGTTGTCAGGCCAGGGCTCTGTCCCGTACACGGATCAGGCGTAATCTCCCACTTTGCCCTTCAACTTCTCGCAAGCTCCAGAGTCATCTCTGCCCTGTCTGTTCACAAAGCTGTTAGGAGGCCTGGCTGCCAGGCCAGCTGCTTTTCCATCTCCAGGGAAAGGGCACCCTGAGTCCTGGGACTTTCTATCTCACCTCTCCCTGGATGCTATTAGGCAAGCGAGGCGTTGACTTTTTTGCAGCTCTCACTGTTTAGCTACAGGATTAGTTCTAGTCCATTTACTCACCAAGACCGCTGGTCAAACGCTGGGACCAGAAAAGCACATACCCGTTGCATAATAAACGTTTAATAACGACAGTTGGGACTGACCAGAAAATGCCCCGGCTGGCAGGCCTGCAGTCACACCGGCTCCAGGGAGCGATGAAAGTTCAGCTCCATTGTCCCCACCTACCTACTCCGCCTGCCTCCAGGCTCTGAGAGCTCACTGCAGCCTTCCCACCTGCCTCCCTCAGCCACCTGCCCACCCTATGACAGCAGAACCACAGGGGTGACTCCCAACGCAGTCCTCCAAGGTCCTCTGCTGGGTGTTAGTATGACTGGTCTTGCCTCCTCCTTCAGTCTGGGGGCTTCCTTGGGTAGGGGTGCTCTTCTCAGATTGGGCTGCCTGAGGACAGAGCTGTGACTGTCCTCAGACTGGGCTCCCTGAGGTGGGGCTGTGTCTCCCCTCAGACTGGGGCTCCCTGAGGTGGGGCTATGTCTCTCCTCAGGCTGGGGCTCCCTGAGGTGGGGCTATGTCTCTCCTCAGGCTGGGGCTCCCTGAGACAGGACCATGTGTCCTCTCAGACTGGGGCTCCCTGAGGTGGGGCTGTGTCTCCCCTCAGGCTGGGGCTCCCTGAGGGCAGGGCTGTGTCTCCCCTCAGGCTGGGGCTCCCTGAGGGCAGGGCTGTGTCTCCCCTCAGGCTGGGGCTCCCTGAGGTGGGGCTGTGTCTCCCCTCAGACTGGGGCTCCCTGAGGGCAGGGCTGTGTCTCCCCTCAGACTGGGGCTCCCTGAGGGCAGGGCTGTGTCTCCCCGAGGGCAGGGCTGTGTCTCCCCTCAGACTGGGGCTCCCTGAGGGCAGGGCTGTGTCTCCCCTCAGACTGGGCTGCCTGAGGTGGGGCTGTGTCGCCCCTCAGACTGGGCTCCCTGAGACAGGGCTATGTCTCCCCGAGGGCAGGGTTGTGTCTCCCCTCAGACTGGGGCTCCCTGAGGCGGGGCTGTGTCTCCCCTCAGACTGGGGCTCCCTGAGGCAGGGCTGTGTCTCCCCGAGGGCAGGGCTGTGTCTCCCCTCAGACTGGGGCTCCCTGAGGCAGGGCTGTGTCTCCCCTCAAGCTGGGGCTCCCTGAGGGCAGGGCTGTGTCTCCCCTCAGACTGGGCTCCCTGAGGCAGGGCTGTGTCTCCCCGAGGGCAGGGCTGTGTCTCCCCTCAGACTGGGCTCCCTGAGACAGGGCTATGTCTCCCCGAGGGCAGGGTTGTGTCTCCCCTCAGACTGGGGCTCCCTGAGGCAGGGCTGTGTCTCCCCTCAGCCTGGGGCTCCCTGAAGCAGGGCTGTGTCTCCCCCTTTACTCCTAGCCCCAGGCAGCCAGGGATCTCCCTCCTCACAACTTCCCACCCTGCTCAGCAGAGCTGGTTTCACCTGCCCTGTGCCCAGGCCCCAGGCTCGTTTGCAAACAAAGACCAGATCTGTGTGAGCGCTGGCAGATGTTAAAGATAACCCCGCTTGGCCCTTTAGGAATTAGTCTAAAATATACTATTATATTTCAGGAGTCTTAAGGGTGTTTCTGAAACCTTGGGGCCCAAGACAGTTATAACATATGTCCATTTTAGACTTTGGAAAATAGGGCGCTATAATTGGAAAAGTTAGCGAAGCGCTAAGTACAGGGAGCCGGTCTCTTTACATCTCAAATACCAGGTATTTAGGTGGCTTTCTTGGAACCTGGCATTAGGGACACGTGTGAATGGGCCAGGCTCGTTTCTGAGGAGTGAGTGGGAGCAGCTGGTAAGGGTGCCCAGGCAGAGCAGGCAGCACCACTTCTGGGCCTCAGTGTTAGTGCCCCAGCTGCCTGGCACAGGGGCCCCACGCCCACCTCTCTTCCCCTTCTTCTCTTCCGACCTGGGCTTTCCAAGTTCCCCAGAGCACGTGGTGGACTCAGGCTTGGCACTCATGCCCATAAAGCATGCCAAGTCCTGGCCTTTTCTCCAAGGGTGGAATAAGGGACTCCTGCTGCTTTTTTTTTTTTTTTTTCAGAGCGTGGTAGCTATGCCCTTGGGTGCTGGCGCCAGACTGTCTGAGTTCAAATCCTTCCATGCCCACTCAGGCAAGTTACCTAACCTCTCTGGGCCTCAATTTCCTCATCTATAAAATGGGATGAAAGTTATAATACTTACCTCCCAGGCTTGTTGAGATGATTAATGTAATAACTTACCTAAAACATTTCGCACAGTGCCTGGCACACAGTAAGAACTCAATGTTAGCTACTATAATTATATTATGAAAGAGTTAAAGATACTTCCAAAGCACTCTTTCATCACACCTGGACTCTCTACTGACCCTGCCCTCCTGGGAGACCCCTCTATGCTTCTCTCACCTTGACCTCCTTCTCTGATCCTGATGGGTTACTTTTTGTTCACAATTTATTTATTTGTTCATTCATTGAATGGTTCCTCCAATACAGACTCATGCGGGTACTGGAGAGTCCACTGTTGACACAGAGAGTCCCTTGCCTGCCAAATGCTGCCCCCAAACCCTCATCTAACAGACATGGCACTTCAGCAGCTTTAAGAGAAAGCGGGCGTGGTCTGCGGAACCCACCTCATTCCTGGAACTACTAATCTAAGCATGAAGCCAAGTGATAACCACCTGCAGAGCTGAGGGAGGGGCATAGTGTTCTAGAGGTACGGGTAACCCCCCATCATGTATTTCCAGAGCATCAACCACTTCTGGTGTAGTATTTTAGTTTCAAGCTTTGAGAAAGACACACTTGGTGTTTTGATATAGAGAAAAGCACAGTGGCCATTGAGTTTTCCAGACAGTGCAAAGGGCCCAGGGCCATCTATGTATGTTTCAGTTACCTAGAGCTGCATAACAAGCTACACCCAAAGTCAGTGGATTAAGACAGCAGTGATTTATTTGATGTTGATTCTGCAGTTTGGATGGTGCATAGTGGGAACAGCTTATTTCTTCTCCATGGCTCCATGCCTCAGACTATAGGACTCACTTCCAGGATAGATTCACTTGGGCTGGGGAATTGGTGCAGGGTCAGCTGAGGCTGAGGATGGGGCCTCAGTTCTTCACCAAGTGGCCTCTCCTTTCAGTTGTGTTGGATTTCTCAAGATTGGCAGATGGGATTGGAGAAGGAGTGTCCCAAGAGCCAGAATTCTAATAGTACAAGTCCTGTTATGTAGGTACTACCCAGCCTCTCTTTGCATCTCTCTTGCTAATGTCCCATTGGCCAAAACAAATCACATGGCTAGATCCAGAGTCACTGGATCTAGCAGTGAGCAGAGACCACACAAGGGTATGAATAGTGGGAGGGATGATCTGTTGGAGACCACAAAAGTAGTAGTCTGCCAAAGAATGGAGCCCCAGCCGCTCCAGTGACCAGACATAACCATGTAGCCCCAGATGTGGCCATTTCATTGAGAGACAACAATAATGAGTATATATAGGTTTAGCTGTTGGAACAAAGAAACTCCGAAATATGGAGACTTAACAGGGTTGAATTTGATCTTTCCCACATATGTACATCCAAGTATATAGTCCACAGAGGATGTGGTGACTTAATTGCGATAGGTATCCAGTTTCTTTCAGTCTTGTTGCTCTGTCTTCCTCAATGGGCAGCTTTCCATTATATGGTCCAAAATGACTGCTCCAGCTCCTGCTATTGCATCTGCATTCCAGCCAGGGGGAAAGGGAAAAAGGAAAGGGAGCACTCCTTCCTTGCCATTCCATTGGCTAGGACTTAGTCACAAGCCACATCTACCAGTAAAGGAAGCGGGAGAATGTAGTTCTTGGTGGAGGGTGTTGTACTCAAGTAAAACTTTTATCACCACAAAAGAAGAGAACAAATATAGAGGAACTTTGTGGTCTTAGCTACAGGAAACAAATGACTGGCCCTAAGACATCCCATCTGCTGATCTTCTGAGTTAGGAGGGATAATATTCCCGACATCAGGAGCAAAGATTTTAAAGCACCCTTGAACTGTGGTTCATGATATAGAAGAAGGATGGGTGGCAGGCACAATCAGGAGCCACCCATCTTCCTAGGGAGCCAGCAGAGAGGAGCACTAATTCCTACTGCTTCACTGCCCGTGGGCAGCCCCTGAGCATCTCCAAGGCGTGGCAGAGGAGGGTCCACTGGAAACACCTGTAGTTCCCTAGAGGAGGCTATGAACCATCTGCTACAGCCCAAAGCACTGAGTGTGTGCAGGCTCTCAGTGCCTGCAATGGAGCTCTGGACTACAGAGGTCAAGGTCACTGGTGGGATTTCACAGGCAAACCTGAACACTTGGCTTCAGAGAGCACCTCTTGTACCACCAGCACCCCGAGATATTCCACAGCTCAGAGCATCTGCAGGAGTGAACAGCTCAGTGCAAAGCTACCTGACCTGATAGCTGTCTGCTCTCCCTGCCCGCAGGGCTCCCCTGCCTCCACACCCCTGGCGCCCTGGACAGGTCTCTCACGGGGTCTGGTTGCTCCTTGTTGGTGTCAGCTACTTAGTTTTCTTTGTACCTGCCCCCTCTCTGGCCTTACCCCCTTCAGTGAAAGGTTCTGTGCTTTGGAGCTAACCTGTGGGTAATTTGTCCCCCAAAGGGCCTACGACAGAAGGCTGGAGGGGACCCTCAGCTTCTTATAAGAATGATGACACATTTCTACAAAGAGTGACTCAGATACAGGGGCTCTCTCCCTGGGGGCTTGGGATCAAAATTGTGCACACAGTCAGCCCAGAATCAGGACAAGACAAAAGCCAAGGAAGAGTGGGCAAAAGAGGGTGCAGCTAAAGGATGTGTCCCAGCACGCGAGCAGAACAGAGGCACTGGAACTCCTAGAAGCTGATTCACTCCAAAGAAGGGGCCAAACAGCAGAAGGCAAATGCAGAGATCCTCCGAGCTCAGAAGTCCCTGCTCAAGGTTGTCTAAACAGCACAGCAGACTCGAAAGGAAAAGGCAGATTCTCAGGACACTGACTAGAAGGCCAGCCAAAGCCCCCCCGCCACTCCCCCCCACACCCCGCCCCCCGCAGGCTACAGGACAAAGGAGAAACCATTTAGGGAGAAATGAGCCTTACTCCACCCACAACCCCTCTCAACACAGTGTCTTTCTCTGTGACATTCATAACTGTAAGATAAAAAACACGTCCTAGATGGGCGGACGAGGACAACACACACAAAAAGAACATAGGAAACATGTTCAGCATTACAAATAATTCAAGAAAGGCAAACACAAGCCAGTTAGCATTGACACCAATTATACAGTGTATGATTGTTGTTCAGAGTGACAGTGTGTAAGTGTTAACTCTTGAACAACATGGGTTTGAACTTTGCAGGCCCACTTATACGTGGAACTTTTTTCAATAAAAATTCAATAAATTTTCAAGTAAAAAATGCAGTACTACACAATCCATGCTTGACTGAATCTGCAAACTTGGAGCCATGGCTATCGAGGGCCGACTGTAATGTCATACACAAATTTTTCACTGCATGGAGGGTGGGTGCCCCTCACTCCCATATTGTTCAAGGATCAACTGTACTAGTTTTTTAAAGTAATATTTACTTATTATTTGGGCTTCCCAGGTGGACTAGTGGTAAAGAACCCACCTGCCAATGCAGGGCACATTTAGAGATACAGGTCTGATCCCTGGGTCAGAAAGATATCCTGGAGGAGGGCCCAGCAACCCCCTCCAGTATTCTTGCCTGGAGAATCCCATGGACAGAGGACCCTGGCGGGCTACAGTTCATGGAGTTGCAAAGAGTTGGATATAACCGAAGTGACTTCACACACACACACACACATTTATTTGTCTGCAACAGGTCTTAGTTGCAGAATGTGGGAACTAGTTTTCTGACCAGAGATCGCTCTAACTGGTGCCCCCTGCTTTGGGAGCATGGAGTCTTAGCTTCTGGACTACCAGGGAAGTCCCCTGTCCTACTTTTAAATATTTTTTAGCAAATTCCAATACTGGGACATCAGGGTGGTCTGTCCATCTGCCCTCAAGGGCCAGACTCCTCCTGTCTAACCCCGCTCCCATCATAGGAAATCGGACCTTGATTCTAGGGTTCCAACCCAAAGGCTGACGTGAGCCAATCAGATCCTCCCTCTTCAGAATTTGAACTCAGAGACACAGAGACCATAGGCCATTGGTGATGGATGTGGGGCCTCTGTGTCCCCAGGGAAACCCAGATGTGGTTCTGAGTACGTTTGCAGTGAGGCAGTCCAGAGAGGTGGGATCTGGCCCCACTAGTTACTGACTACATCTTTGAACAAGTTACTTAGTCTTTCCATGCCTTGGTTTCTTTACCTGTAAAACAGGATTAATTATAATTCCTACCCCAGAAGGTGGTTGTGAAAATTAAGATAATTGTCATAGGCAGTTGGTACAGTACCTGGGACAAAGTAAGTGCTCAGAACATGTGCGCAGTGAGTTACCAAGTGATACATGCTCAGAGCTGATAGCTCTGCTAGAACAAAATTTTTAAAAACTCAGGAAAGAGAGAGACAGAGAACAAAGAGAACAGAGAAGCTGGAACAAGGGAGGCCCCCTGGAGCTGGAGGCGGCTGTTTTAGCTCCTGTTGACTTCCAGCTCTGGTTTCCCTGAAGCTTGACTGTACTTGGCTCCTATTGCGGATGTATCCTTACATTAAACCTCCTCCATTTACTTTTGGAAAGCAGTTTGGCAAGCCACATCAAACAGCACAAAACAGTCTTACCTGCAGACCTGGGCATTTATCTTACAGAAATAATTAACGAGAAAGAAATAGCCACATGCACAAAGATGTCCCAGACACCTTTATTTATAATAATGGAAAGCTGGAAGACATCAAATGCCTGGAGATCAGGGAATAGAAAAGTCTCTTGGATGGAATATTATGTAGCCATTAAGAAGGAAGGACTAAGACGAAGACCATGTGGCAACATTAAACGTTTGTGAAAGAGTAAGTGAAAAAGAGCGGAACACAACTGTAGGAGACTCATTATATTGGGTTAAAAAAAAAGAATGCATATGCGTATGGATGGGGCTGGCTGGAATTGCTGAAAATGACAAAAATAAGCTTATTCTTGGGCTATCAGAGGGGAATGGCTCCCTGGTGGGAAGAGACTCCTTCCCAGTCACCCCGGAGGCACCCCAGCCTGGGAAGAAGGATAAATACCCTTTAAACTTCCGGTCCCCACACCCCACTCCTTGCCAGACCCCACCCTGCCCCTCTGGGGAGATGATGCTCAGGGCTTGGGCCACTGGTATTTTTAGCCAGGCCTCTTGTCGTCCAGCGTTCTCGGGTAAAAATAGCTGGGGTGAAGGGCACAGCGTTAACTTCCCTGCTTTCTGTCCCCCACCCCACCCCGCCAACCCCGGAGCAGGCGCCTCCTGGTCTTGGAACCACGGCTTTCCACTGCTTCACTCTGGCTCCAGCCCATCTCTTGTGGCCTCAGTGGCCAGGGAGGAATGTTTTGGTCTGGATCATCTTGGAGCCTTGGCGGTCACAGAGGCTAAGTGTTCCATTTTATGGATAAGGAAACTGAGACCGAGATAGAAGGGACATGCCAGGAGGTGTTGGCCAAAGCAGTCCTGCCCTCACCTATACCCATTCTTTTCTTCCCCCAAGACTGCCCCTACTGCTCTCACTCACAGGAGGGAAGAAAAGCCACTTGGTAGCCACAGGGCTTCAGTCAAGGGAAGAGGGTGCTGGACTGCACATCATGAGATATGCATTTGACTGTGCATTCGACTCCTGCCTCTACTGGTGGTCAACTATGGGGTGCAAGGTAGGTCACTTTCCACCCCAGACTGCGATTTCTGGGTCTCTAAAATGAACAAGTTGGATAAGACCAGCTCCCGACAGATTTTGGATTAGTGAGTTGCGTCTTCCATCCCAGGCTAGAGGCTGGACCTGCCAGCTATTTCCACCTCTACCTACTGTCTTCCCAGAAACTGAGTTCTCCAGCTCCCCTGATGGGCGGCACACCTCAAGGACTATCTTTGGCTGTCACTGCCTCTCAAGTGAGCTTCCCCCAGCTCCAGGCACACATTGAGTCCCCTCCACCTGTTGGGGTACCTCCTTAAGGAATGAACACTCATTGCAACAGCCCAGTTAGTTAAAGTCACTCAGTCGTGTCCAAGTCTTTGTGACCCCATAGACTGTAGCCCACCAGGCTCCTCTCTCCATGGAATTCTCCAGGCAAGAATACTTGGGTAGCCATTCCCTTCTCCAGGGGATCTTCCCAAGCCAGGGATCGAACCCAGGTCTCTCTCAACACAGGCAGACTCTTTAACATCTGAGCCACCAGGGAAGCCCTGTAACAGCGAAAGCCAAAGCTAATTAGGGAGGTAAATCTTACAAGGGCTCTTTGAGGCAAAATAGGTGAGACTTGAAGATAGTCAGCTGCTAGAATCCCAGAACTCCTCACCATTCCCCCAGAGCGTAAAGAGTGATCCTGGCAAGAAAGTATCCAAAGGTACCCACCACAGCACAGACTATTCTACTGTGATGTGCTTTCCACGTGGCCCCTGGTTCTGATCTCCCGTTCGAAGCGCATGTCCTGTCCCACTTGGACCTGTGATTTCAGTCCATAAATCTTATCACCTGCCTAGCTTAGGAGTTCCCACACTACAGGCGGCTCACAGCTCATACGGGAAGGGCTTAAAATGAATGGTCCAAGTGAGAAATCACAATGCTTGCAGCCAGGAGACAAGCTGAGCCTAACGGGCTGGCTGGCCAGCGAGTCTCATCACCTTAGGCCCAGCCTGCTGGCTCTTTTGGGGCATGTGTGTTATTTGTGTGTATGTACACATGCATGGGGAGAAGGCAATGGCACCCCACTCCAATACTCTTGCCTGGAGACTCCGAGGGACAGAGGAGCCTGGTGGGCGGCAGTCCATGGGGTCTCTAAGGGTCGGACATGACTGAGCGACTTCACATTCATTTTTCACTTTCATGCATTGGGGAAGGAAATGGCAACCCACTCCAGTGTTCTTGCCTGGAGAATCCCAGGGACAGAGGAGCCTGGTGGGCTGCAGTCCATGGGGTCTCTAAGGGTCGGACATGACTGAGCGACTTCACATTCATTTTTCACTTTCATGCATTGGAGAAGGAAATGGCAACCCACTCCAGTGTTCTTGCCTGGAGAATCGCAGGGACAGGGGAGCCTGATGGGCTTCCATCTATGGGGTCACACAGAGTTGGACACGACTGACGCAACTTAGTAGCAGCAGCACGTGCATGCCTGCACTCACTGGTGGATCAGTCGGTAAAGCGTCTGCCTGCAATGCGGGAGAACCGGGTTCGATCCCTGGGTGGGGAAGATCCCCTGGAGAAGGGAAAGACTACCCACTCCAGTATTCTTGCCTGGAGAATTCCATGCACAGAGGAGCCTGGTGGGCTACAGTCCATGGGATCGCAGAGTCAGACATGACTGATAGATTAACAACACTCAACACAACATGCCTGCGTACCTCTGTGTGTGTGTCTGGAGCCCTTGTGTGCCATAGAAAGGTCCCATGACTCCTCTGAGTTTCTCCAGCCTGAGAGCCCAAACCCTCAGGAAACTGTGAATGATGGTTAGGACAGCCCCTTTGAGCTCTTTTCAATATTTCAAACACTGACCTGGAAATTCTACCTGCTTCTCTTATACAGTTGCAGTCTCTAACTCAAATGTCAAATCTTTGCCCTTAGCCGGCACATCATTGGTAAGGTAACACTGGAAACTCTGGTTATCTCAGGAACAGGCCTCTCTCATTAATAAAATGGGGAAATGGATTAGGGTGTGTTTTGTAGACAAAACACAGAACCCAGGCAGGGACGCTAATCCTGAAGTCCTGGGGCTGAGAAGCCAGAGATCAAGGATTCTGAGTCAGAACTCAGAGATCCTGAGAGCCGAAATGGCTGGAGAGGGGTTGACCTATTGTGGTGAGTTCCCAGACCAACTGCGCTGCTGCTGCTGCTAAGTCGCTTCAGTCGTGTCCGACTCTTTTCAGATGATTTAAGACCAACCGTGAGACCCTCTTAAATCATCTGAAAAGAGGCTAGAGGTGTATGCGGCCTGTAGGAAGCGCCTATGGGACCAGCCTTTCCTTGTCTCTTGTGCTCCCCGACATCCTGGCTGCCAAAGGCTGAGCCGCACACTCAGCCTGGCAAGAAGGGAAGAAGAGAGACAGATGAGGGTCCTTGTCCAACCTATCCTCTGCTCATGTCACCTGTGGGCAGGACCAGTGGCCTATCCCCTTGGCAGGGCCACAAGGGCATGTCTGGGGACCCCCATGACACTGATCACCCGGCAGGCCCCCTTGGACACAGCCCTGGGACTTCTCAGCCCTCTCTGAAAGCCCTCTCAGATGTCCCCCAAATATGTGTCTACCACATGGAGGTCAGGGGACAGTCTGGTCATTATGGTGTGTAAAAAGAGACTGGAAACTTCGGTTTTAATCTGGACCTTATCTTAATTAAGCTCTGTTTCCATTGTCCTCTGCCTCAGTCTCCCTATCCATAAAATGGGGATTGCACACAGGTTCTAGGTTTCTTTCCAGTCCCACTTGCTGCTAACTGACCTTGGGGTGGGCAAGTTACTCAGTCTCTTTGAACCTTAGTTTCTTTACCTGTAAAATGGGGCGCATCTTACAGGCACACCCCACCTTCCTCACGAGGCTGGGTGAGGATCAAATGCTGTAGCATCTGCCAAAGCGCTTTGAAAGTCAGAGGCTCCTCAGGAACACGAGGCAGTGTTATTACGATCCAGGCCGTGCAGTATACCCCACCTGGAGCCACAAGGGAAAGCAGAGATGTGGCCCTGTCCTTAGCCACCCTCTGACTTTTGGAGGACATAGAAATGACCAGTGACCCTTCTGACATGGAGGGTGAGCCAGGTACCTAAGAGCTGAAGGGGTTCAGTGACTGGAGGGACCCCCAGGGGACTGAGGCTAATCTAGGAGGCTTCTTGGAGGAGGTGAGTCACCATGAAGAAATGAAAGCTTTTAAAGTAAGCCCTGGGAGTCACTTAGAGAGCATGCTTTGCTGCTGGCTCACACCAAACCCCTCAAAGCCCTTTCACTGGGCTTTTTAGTTAGAACACATCATCTCATTTGATCTTAAACAGAGTCCTGTTAGTCAGCTATCATCTATGCCTGCAGATGGAGAGGACCCCCAGCCTAGGAGGCCCAGAGATGGACCAAATGTGGCCCCAAGATGTCTGTGGCACTCCCCACTTGTCTCTCTGTCCCTGCTTCTGCTCCTCTACCTGCATGAAACACAAATGCAGATGGCCCCTTTTATGTTTCCAGGGATCAAAGCGATGGCTTTGGGAGAGAGACTTGCCGCTTGAAAGCCAACCGGCCCAGGCTGCACAAAAGGCCTTTCCTGCTTCCCTTCCTTCCCCAGCTCAGGCACGAAGCCCCTCCCACTCACCCACACCTGATCAGCTGGAGCCGGGAGAAGGCCCCACCACATGCAGCGGGGAGCCAGCGCCTGCCGCTCCCTCGAAGCACGTTTTCTGTCCTTTGCTCTGTCCCCGCTGGGTCAGGCACTGTCTTGTCTCAAAATAATGGGAGAGGGAGAAAGACAAAGAGAGACACAGATTGACAGGGGGACGGATGGTGGAGGAGGTGGAGAAGAACTCAGAGACAGAGAGGAGGAAGGGAAGCAGGGGATTAGGGCAGGAGAGCAGCCAGGGACATCGGAAACCTACCAGACACACACAGAGGTGAGAAGTGGGGGGAGAAGATGCCAGGTGGCAGGAGGAGGGGAAGGGAGCAGGGAGAGAGGAACAGGGCAGAGACAGAAGGCGAAGAGATTGATGAGTCAAAAATAAAGCAGAGATGGAGTTTTGAAAAGACAGGCCAAGAAATGAAGAGCAAAATGGGAAGATAAGAAAAAAAGAAAACAACTTTAGTGATGGAGAGATGGGCCAGTAGAGCAGGAGAAGGGGTCCCCAGCTCGGGGCGGAGCCCTAAGCACCCCCATGCCATCACTGACCAGGGTTCCTCCAGACCCGACCCCCAGTCTGAGCTCCTCACCCTCCACACCACGAGGTTACCTCTGCCCTCTGGGCCCCACAGCTGCCCACCCAGAGGGGACTTCCAGGCAGCCCCTTCTACCAGGTGGCTGGAAGGGCAGGGATGAGGCCAGCAAGCTAGCAGACCTGGAGCTGGGAAGGCTGAGGGCACCTCCTAAGGAATACTGCCCTCTTCTACCACGAAATCAAGTCTAGCAGCTCCAGTCCAGTGCCAAGAGCCCTGGGCTGGAAGCCAGGGAGAGGTGGGGTGCAGAAGGCTGGTAATTCCAGGGCAGATACTTGCCTACTTTCTAACGGGCCTGGAGATGTCAGAAGGAATCTCTGTGGCGACCCTGACCTACGCCTGGCCTGACCCTTCACAGTCTCTGGAGCGGAAAGACCTAGAACTTCTGAAGGCAGACTTCTGCTTCCTCCATTCCCTCCCTGTCACTGACAGGCTGGGTGACCTTGAACCCGTCACTTCTCCCCTCTGAGCCTCATTTTCCTTATCTGTGAAATGGGAGATAATCACAGTGCCTGCCTCATGGGATGGCTGTGAGGATTAGATAAGACAAGGGTGACGTGAGCTCAGCCCAGCGCCTGGCACGGAGGACCACGCCACCAAGGGGGGTCCCTGTGGCGCTCCGGCCAGTGGCAGTAGCCATGGCCCTGCTGATGGTGTGGGATAGGAATTCTGGCCCTCCCTGACTCGTGGGGACTCCCCAAGGTTTATAGAAGCTAAGGGCTGGGAAAGGTATCCCTCCCAGATATGGCGAGCCCTGTGCTGGTGCCTCCGCCCAGGCCAAGTGTATCTACCAGGCACAGCTGGGACAGGACTGGTCCCTAAGATTTTTTTTTTTCCCCAGAGACCAAATTGATTGCTTCCTTTAAAATAATTTTCTCTGTCTGAAAACCTTATAGGAATTTTTCTTTTTTCCTGTGTTTAAAAAAAAATTATTCTAAGATCTCCATAGATCTTGTATTTTAATCAATTCTTTCTGAAATATTATGAACCCTTTTTATCTGCATATTCAGGCTTTAAAAAATTATTTAAGAAATTATTTTTTTGGTTATAGTTTTGGTTCTTGTTTCTTTTCTTTTTTTTTTTAAGAACTTGGACTATAATTGCTTAGGGCCCATGAATATGTTTACTTTTATTTTAAGGTCAAAAGGAAAAAGATGATCTTTTAAGCCAAAGATGTTTTCATACATAATACAAACAGGTTTGTCTTTATTCCAATGAAGTTGTCTTTGTGCCAGTGAAGTTTATGAAGGAAAGGGCCCACAGAAAGGGCCCCATGGGCCACAAAAGGATTAGTGTGGTCCTTCTGGCCAGTGAAGGGAAGGGCAAATGTGCTCTGGGTGGCCCTGGTGGACAACCCTGACCAGAGGGAGTACAGCAGGACCAAGGCCTTTAAGACCCCTAATCTGAGGGAAAAGCACAGTCCCTACCTTCAAGGAGCAAAAGTCTGGGGGAGACACAGCCCTGCCCTCAGGGAGCCCACAGTCTCATCGTAGAGACAAAATACAAAAATTGAAAACAGCAAACTATCGAGGCGGAGAAAAATCTCAAAGACTGTCCCGTAATTAGCCACCTGTCTATGAGAGAACTCTGGAGAGAGCTCCCCGATGGGTGGTAAGAGGGTGGTCATCTCAGCAGAGAGGGAGGCCTTGACCTAAGGCAGGAAAAGATGTGGAAGGTGGGCAGGAGGGAAGAGAAATGCTGACACTGCCATCCCGAGGAGGAGCCAGACAGAGCCCGGAGGACCGCGGGTCTAGGTACAGAGGGGTCTCGATGTCCCGACAAGCCCCTCCACTCCATGCTCACACCCGGGGCCTCCACAGACCGTGGCCATGCCGGTGGCATCTGTGTCCGGAGCTGCACAGGGACCCGGAGTCACTCCTGGTGCGGTCAGGGAACCACACGGCCCGGGTGCCCCCCCCACCCCCAGCCAGGCGCCCTACAGAATTAAATTGCCATATTGGAAATAGCAAAGTACACACCAATAGGTAAAGTGCAAATTAAAGCCGTTCCTCCCAGATACCTTATTTATAGACCTGAGCTCAGGGGCCGCGCCCTCCTGGGCAGGAGCCACGGGACAAGAGCAGGGCACCTGCCCGGTGCCAACCTGCTCCCCAGACTCTGAGCTTCTCTCTGGCATGGGTCGGGGCAGGATCCACCTGAGCCCTCCCAGAGGACTGAGGAGGGGCCGTCCACGTGCCTGTGCTTCAACAGCTTGAGGGCCATGGGGCCAGTGAAAGCTCACTTGTAGAAGGGAAGGCGTGGGAGAGGGGGTACTGAGGGCCAGATGAGGGGCACAGGGTCCATGGAACTGGCATTGAGAGTTGACGTGAACAGTGAGTGAAAGTGTTAGCTACTCAGTGGGGTCTGACTCTTTGCAACCCCATAGACTGTAGCCCACCCGGCTCCTCCGTCCATGGAATTTCCCAGGCCAGAATACTGGAGTGGGTAGCCATTCCCTTCTCCAGGGGATCTTCCCAACCCAGGGACTGAACCCAGGTCTCCTGCATTGCAGGCAGATTCTTCACCAGCTGAGCCACCAGGGAAACCCAGTTGAGGCACTACCACGGTAACATGAGCTAACACTCATGTAGCAGCTGTAGCTCTAAGTGCTGCCAAGCCTTGGCTCACTTCATCCTCACGACATCCCTCTGTTCATTCCCCTTTTACAGATGGGGACACTGAGGCGTAGAGTGGTGCACCACGGCCAAGGGTCCTGTCAGGGGTTTGACCCCCACGGTCTGTTCTCTTAATCCCCAAGCTCTGCCACCTCTCCAGGGCCTCTCTAGCTGACGCAGAAAACTGACTCAGCAGCCGTGTGCCCGTCTGCCTGGCACTTTCTCAGTCTCTAGTCCCACAAAACATACGTGCCAGCCTTCACGGAGGAAAGTGCCCTACTCCATGCCTTGCCCAGTGGCAACAGGTGGACCAGCTCAGTGAGGCCCTCTCAGGGGCTGGGGACTCAGAGATGCCCACACTCTAGCTGGCTCACAGCTGCCCCCAGGCCTGACCCCCTCATCCCAGCTGCACTGGTGAGGGCTACAGGCTGAGGTGTGGGGCAGAAAGCACCTCCCCGTGAAGCCAGTCGGCCCACGTAGAGCCTGACCTTGGACTCACTGGCATGGTGCTCTAACCCACGGAGCATGAGGCCATGGATGGTTAGCCGCAGGTTTATTAGCAGAGGGGAGATGCCCGGCCAGGGCCAGGAAACCACACTTTGCCCAATTTGCTCATCCCATCAGACCTGGGAAGGCTGTCACCATCTTGGCGGCAGGGAGCCAGGAACAGAAGCTGTGGGCTTGGCAACAGGGTGGACAGGAAGGAAAAACAGCCACATTTTGTAAAGGGAAAAGGTTCGCCAAAGCCTCATGCTCTCAGCCAATCGACTGTACATCCGAGAGCTGTTTCTAGTTGAAAGCCAAGGGACGCCACTGGACTGACCCTTCGCAAATATTCCCGCTGCCGGGCAAACAGCACCTGCTAAAAATAGCCACTGTCCTGAGTGGGCTGGCTGGAGGCACTGGCCAAGGGGCAGGCAGGCCCTGGGGACAGGCTCAGCCAGGCTCCTGCTGCGGGCACACCTGTCAGGGCCCTCGTCCTCCCCTGCTGGGGTTGACCAGCGGGACTCGCTATCGCTTTGGGGAGGGGTGGGGTGGGGGAGGGCTCTAGTGGTTACAGATCAAGAGACAGCCGATGGGCTGGGAAGGGCCCCAAGAGGACCTGGGTTCTGCCACCCCCAGCTGTGCAATCTTGAAGAGGTCATTTTCCCCTTCAGGGCTCAGTGTCTCCATCTGTGCAGAGGGGACAGCCATCCTGCCTAGGCAGAGAACAGGAGCCAGGTGATGAAGGCAGGGTTGGCATCCTGCACTAGACCCTGCAAGAATAAGAATACTGACTTTAATCGAGAGCTGGCCTTTATTTTTTTTATTTTGAATTGCAGGATACTTGCTTTACAATGTCGTGTTGGTATCTGCTGTACGACAACACGAATTAGCTATAGGTATACATATATATCCTCCATCTTGAGCCTCTTTCCTACCACTCCCCCCATCCCACACCTCCAGGTCATCACAGAGCAGAACTGAGCTCCGCGTGCTATACAGCTGCTTTCCGGGAGCTAGCTGTTTTACACATGGTAGCGTATATGTGTCAGTGTGTGTGTGCTCAGTAGCTTCAGCCATATCTGACTCTTTGCGTCCCTATGGACTGTAGCCTGGTAGGCTCCTCTGTCCATGGGATTCTCCAGGCCAGAATACGGGAGTAGGTTGCTGTACCCTTCTCCAGGGGATCTCCCTGACCCAGCTATGGAAGGTGCATCTCCTTCATCGGCAGGGGGATTCCTTACCGTTGAGCCACCAGGGAGGCCCATGTATGTCAATGCCACTCTCTCACTGAGAGCTTTCTGTGTGCCCAGACCAGTGCTAAACACTTGACCTGTGTCAATTCCTTTAACCCTCATGAGGACCCTAGGAGGCAGGTACTAGCACTAGCTCCATTTTACAGGCAAAGAGACTGAGGCACAAAGAAGTTCATCCACTAGCCCAGAATCACATCTAATGAGGACCCAAAGTGGGGGTTGAATCCAGGCAGTCTGGCCCCAGAGCCTTCATTTTCACCACGGCAGACACCACGTGAGGCAGGTGTCGTCGTCAGGGTGGAAATGGAAAGGGGCGTGTCCCAGAGAAGCCACCTCCTCTCGGAGATGTCTGGAAGCCAGAGGGCGGGATGAAGAGGTGGGAGACCCCTCACGCCCCCTCCATCTCCGCTCCCCTCCTGGGGGACCAGACGGAGCTGGGAAATCCACCGCCCAGCCGGCAGGGTGACCGGCGTGCGAAACGTGCCCCGGTCAGAGCGCCCGGGCCGGGTGGGGGAGCGGGCTGCCAGCCATGTGGTCCCCAGCCCACGCACTGTCTGGCTGTCCGGGGGGTGGGATGGGGGGCCCATAAATAGCAGGCCTCTCACTGGGGTTGGGAATAGAAACCCAATCCAAACAGTGTGGTGAGTCGGGGCTTTCCAGAGTGGCCACAACCTCCAGGGACCTGGAGGCAGCTCTGCGGGCCCCCTTCTCCTCTCATGTTTCCTACGGGATCAGGTCATCTTGGGGAGAAAACCTAGCTGGCCCCAACCCCAGACTCCTTCACAGCTCAGGAAGGAACACTAAGAGGTGTCAGGGACACGCAGGTAATGTTTACTGAGCACTGCCAGGTGCCTGGCGCTGTTTGAAGGGCTTATGTGGGTTAACCCAGTTAACTCAGGCCTATGAGTCTACCGATTTTACAGAAGAGGAAACTGAGGCGCAGAGAGGCAGAGTCACATGACTGAAGTCACACAATTAGCAAGTGGTAGAAGTACACTGTGCCTCTCATTCCTGGGCCTGGAGACACAGACCAGGCACGATGTGTCCTACCCTTGAGGTCATCTTGCTCTGGGGGCCCAATAGTCAAGGAGAAGACAGTAACACCTCAAGGCTTGTCAGGGCTGGGGCTTTGGAAGTTCCTAAGCTGGTGGGTCTTCCCTGTGGAACTTGAACACACCCTCCATGCATAGCAGAGCCTGAGGGGCAAGGGGGCTGGGGGGACTCCAGCGGAACTAACTGGCTGAGTGCTAGCCCAGCTTTGAAGGTGAGACCCCTGTTCCTGGGCCCACTCCATTCTGCAGGGAGGAATAGAGGATGTGTCGGGGAGTCCCCAAGGCCAGTGAATCTCAGGGTACATGGAATCTTAAGGAAATAGGTCCTAAGGGTCCCACCCCATTGCCACCCACTCAGGAGCCCTTCTAATAGTCTAAAGCCCAGAGAGGAAGCTCATGGTCAGCTGTCGATGCCCCTTTGAGGTTTGATGAGGCTTGGATACCGCCTCCTGCCACGTGGACCCCACCCGCCCTGGGGCTCTATGTGTCCGCCTATTCCCAGTAGCTGCCCTTCCCAGGGTCCCTCCTCAAAACACTCATGACACCGGTTTGTTCACCTGGTGGAGGCCTTCATTTCTCTTCTCCTTCCAGGATTCATCAGCAGCAGTCAGTAAAGACAGGGAGAAACCTGGGCGGAAGCCTAACATCTCGGAGTTCTTGGAATGAGGAAGCCTGTGCTCACACAGGGCAAGAGCAGGTGGCAGCTTGTGGCCTGGATTCTGAAGCACAGGAGAAGGCAGCCAGCCTTTCCCCTGGGGGGACACTGGTGGGCTGGGGGAAGCAAACCCCTGCCATAGCTCCAGGGAACTCCCGGAGGAGAGGCCCTGGGCAGGCACTGGGTGTTTGGGCAGCAGGCGGTCAGCAGCTGGGAATTGGGGACAGGGCTGGAGAGGGAAAAAGGCTTTCTTAGAATTGGGCTCGAGGAAGAAGACACAGGCTGGCAGGTGTCCCTCCAACCAAGTGCCTGGCTTGCTCTCCATCCTCTGCAAGGCTGGCTTTCCACCCGGCTGCTCTAAGACATCATTCCTCTCATCCAAGGGAGTAGGGTGGGATGGGGCCACCTCTCAAGGCTTCCTCTCCTGTTCCCGCATTTCTCTGGGCCCTGTCCCAGCAATTCAGCCCTTCATGCTTCAGCTACGCATTGTATGGCCTCCTGGATCAGGTTGGACCGAAAGAGGCAGAGAGAGCTGGAGACTGGGTCCCTCTCGGCTTCCCAGGTGGTACTAGTGGTAAAGAACCCATTTGCCACTGCAGGAGACATAAGAGACATGGGTTTGATGCCTGGGTTGGGAAGATCCCTTGGAGGAGGGCATGGCAAACCACTCCAGTATTCTTGCCTGGAAAATTCCATGGACAGAGGAGCCTGGCAGGCTATATATAGTTCACGGGTTGCAAAGAGTCGGACAAGACTGAATCGACTTAGCATGCACGCCCCATAGACGATGCTTGGTAGATATTATTTTGCAGAACAAAGGCTTCAGAGGATTCAGAAGGTCTTTTGAAAGAAACGGTAGGTGTGGAATTTGGTGTCTGCTGAGCTCCTCTGAACTTGGACTTGAATCCACAGCTGAAAGAGAAAGGGCAGTGTTTCCCTTAGGCCTCAGAGTTAAGAGGAAGGAAGTGGGGGGACTTTCCCAGTGGTCCTGCAGTTAAGATTCTTCTCTTCCACTGCAGGGGAGCATGGGTTCAATTCCTAGTCCTGGAACTAAGATCCGGAATGCCACGTAGTGCAGCCAAAAAGTTAATTAAAAAAAATAAAAATAAAAGAAAGGAAGCGGGCAGTACTGGGTAAGGACAGCAGCCCAGAGAAGAAGGCTGTGCAGAACCCAAGGCAGGCTTCGCAGGGCCATGAAGCATGTGCCTGGGGTCAAACTCTCCAGAAGATGCTATGTTCCCTCTGGCTGCAAGAAAAGCCGCAGACAGGGCTCAGCAGACCTTGGCACCCACCCTCTCCAACCCCAGGGTGCCTGCCATTTAGGGCTTTTCAGTTCAGGTCTTGGTGCCATTCAATTATTCTGCACGCATTTATCAAGTATCAATGACATTGATGGAGGACCTGATCCAGCAGTGAACTGAGGGCAAAATCACTGCCACTGTGGAGCTTACATTTTAGTGAAGGGAGACAGGCACAGAATCAGTACAGAAAAGCTACCAAAAATAATGAGGATAAAGCAGAGTAAAGGGATTCAATGGACATGAATTTGAGCAAACTCCAGGAGATAGTGGAGGACAGAGGAGTCTGGCATGCTATACAGTCCATGGGATCACAAAGAGTCAACACAACTTAGCGACTGAACGACAACAAAGGGAATGGAGAAAGTTGGGGGTCTCGGGAGCAGAGACATGAAGTAAGTGAGAGGGAGCCATACGGGGGCTGGGCAAGAGCCTGCTGGGCAAAGGGAGTAGTCCGCGGAGGGCTCTGAGGCTGGAGGTTGCATGGCCATTTGAAGAACAGCAGAGGCAGCTGGTGGGGCTAGATGGGGATCATGAGGGGTAGGAGAGAAGGTTGGGGGTGGTGGGAAGCCAGATCAGCTCAAGGTGTGGAGGCCTACATGAGGCTCTGGGCTTCTGCTCTCAATAAGCTGCTGCAGGGCCCAGAGTGGGACAGCCGTGGGCTAACTGTCCGCTGGGCTAACTGTCCACCAGACCTGCTCTGCTGCTGTGCTGGCGATGGTCTGACGGGGCGAGCGAGGCACAGGGAGGACGGATAGGAACCTACGTGAGTCTGGGTCTGAAACTTCACCTCTCTGACCTGGGAGTAGGGACCTCACGGAGTCATGGTGAGTTTTGAATAAAATGGTTCCTGGAAAGGGTTCCACCTGAAACACGGTGACAACTCAACACATCGTGGGTGATAATAGGTTATTCTTGTTATCCTTAGTGTGGGGCCCCCTAGCGTCACCCACAACAGGTGGCCTTCCTGCCTCCCTGGGCCATGGGAGCTTTCTGGGAGGGTCTAGGCTTTTCACAGGAGCCAGGTGTGCAGGGCCTGCCGTGTTCTCCAACATTCCCTCTGATACCCAGGCAGGTGGTTCCCCCAGGGCAATGCTAATAGGTTTTGGCTTTGGCAGCTGCCGCCGGCCCATCAGAGAGGTTCAGGGCTGCCCAGGGCGGGGCAGAGTGGAGCAGGAGGCAGGAGAGAGGTGGCAGATGTGCCTACGAGGGGCTGGGGGGATGTGTGTGGCTGTCACACTGTCACAGCTTCTCCCGCCTTCCTGACACCAGCGCCCTGGGCCAGATCCAGGGCGTCCCGCGCTGGCTGGCAGGGCTGCCTCTCTCCCACGGTGCTCTGGGCAGCCAAGCAGGCAGGCTCTTCTCACTGGTTCCTTGATTACGGGCGGAGCCGCTGTCCTATACAAATATATGACGCTCTGAACCTGGCCGGGGCCTCGCAGACCCCGGAGGTAGCCCTGGCCTTGGACCAGAGGCAGCCTGTGGCTGGTGAGGTAGAAAGGCGGGGGCAAGAGCCGACAGGGGTCAGGCCCTGAGCACGTGCTCTGCACTTGCTCCTCACAAGGGCCCTCTCTGGAGGGCACCATTGGTGCCATCTTCAGGGCCCCCAGGCTCCCCCAGGGCTCTGTGCAGGGTCTGGGCACTTCCCTCACCTTCTGTGACCTTTCTCTCTGGGCACTCTTCCCTGGGTGACTGCCCCAGGCTACAGGAGCTGCTTCACCTGCAGAGCCAGAAGTACCTGGAAGTTTCTACCCCCAACGTGGCCCTTTGCCAGTAGCTAGGGTGCAGGACTTGAGGTCCCAGCTCCCTTACCTCTGAGGGGACAACCTCAAGAGTCCCTTTGTGGGACAGGCTAGGAGTACCCTCTTCACCTCTGCTGGCCTCTTCCCCTCCTGTCCAGTGACCTTTAGTCTCTCACCTGGGTCCCCAGGGAGTATTGCTTTAGGAAATCACTTAGCTGTGATCCCCTATTTTTTATTAATTTATTTTTAATTGAAGGATAATTGCTTTACAATATTGGTTTGATTTTTGCTGCCATACATCAACATATACACAATGGAATACTACTCAGCCATGAAAAAGAAAGCTTTTTTTTTTTTTTTTCTCTTTGACTGCATTGGGTCTTTGTTGTTGCCCACAGGCTCAGTTTCCCCAGAGCATGTGGGATCTTAGTTCTCCTGACCAGGGATCGAACCCATATGCCTTGCATTGGAAGGAGGATTCTTAACCAACGGACCACCAGGGAAGTCCCCATCTTAACATTTGCTCCTGGGGAGCTGGATCTGAGACACCTTCTAAGATGACAACAGTGATTGTCCTTGTAGCAGTTCACATTTACTGAGTGCCTACTGTGTGCAAAATATTGTCTTAAGTGTTTTGCCGTATTAACCTCACAACAACCCAATGAAGTAGTTATTCCCACTGTCCCCATTTCACAGATGAGGAAACAAAGGTACTGTATGTAGAGGATAAGTCAATTGCCATAGAGTTACTATTGTTGACTTCATACAGGTAAGTGGCAGAGTCAGGGCTCTTAATACCCATTTCGCTAAGGCATGCAGACACACACAGACGATCATACATACACACATGTACGCACACATATTTTGATGATTCAGCCAGTAGGGCTCATGGGCCAAACCGATGTGGACCCTGTGCCTGGCAGTGAGCACACGTTTGGAGGGCGTCCCGTAATATGGTATGGCTGAAGACCCAGGGCAGGCACCCCATCAAGCCATGATTTGTTTGTCCCTATTGGGCTCAACAAGAGCTGCCTCGGGGCTACTTCTTGTCCAATCCTTCTCTCACATTCAGAGGGCTGGGCACAGCCAGGCCATCTAGCGAGGGCAGCCCGTGGGCCTACAGATGTGTGACCACTGCCTGGCTCAGCCCACACTCATAAAAAGTCCCTGATTAAATACACGGATTACCTCAGGCCTAAAGGTGGGGCCACAAACCAACGCAGCTCCAGCTCCGCAGAGCCAGATTTCTGGTGGAGAAAACCAAATACTCCCATACGTATGCATATTAAATTGAATCAACAAAAAAAGACTGTTCCTAGTAACTTTTGAACAAACAAAATCCTAATCAAATCCAGATCCATGAGCTCTAGGGGCCTCCACCCTAGGCCGCTCAGCTTGCCAGAAGCCACAGGGGCCCCCGACAGGCAGCATGGAGACCCCAGCCTCTAAAAGTGCAGACGACCTGGGATGGTCTTGAGGAGGTCTGGAGAGCCTGTTGACCGTGAGGACCCCAGCAGAAGGGAGGGTCCAGCAAAGGACAGCTGCATCTCACAACCTCAACCAAACAGCCGAGCGCTCTGCCTGCACCAGCTCAGCCCCACCCCCTCCGGGGCCCCCACCCCAGCTCAGCCAACCAAAGTCTTTCATCAACTCATACACCCGGGTCTGAGCCCTTTCAGCCCAGCCACACCCACCAGGCCGATTCGGGGAGAATGTTGCTCCATGGCTGGGTCCGTGCTACCGCCTCCTGCTGCCTCCCCAAAGGGGCTTCCCCTGCACATGTGAGCGGCCCTCCTCACCCTATGGAGGACGTCAATGTACCCTTTGTCACAAGCTCGTTACAGAAGCAAAGCTATTGAGACGAGGCAGCAAACTTTGGGACGATTCATTGCCAGGCTGGGCAGCTGCTGCCGGCTGACTCCCTCCCCTCTGGTCTCCATCCTTCCCTGGGGTGGGGCGCTAGCCTGGGTGGGAGCCCCCGCTCCTTCTCTCAGAGTTTCCCTCAGGGGCAAGACTGAAGCACGGCAAGACTGACAGGCCTCATGGTTTCTAGCCATGTCCCAGCCATAGTGTCCTCTAAGCAGCGTGCCAGCCACGGCGTCAGGCAGAGAGGCTGGAGGTGCCCGCTGTCCAGAGAGGGGCAGCTGCATCTCCTCAGGGCTCCAGATGATTTCAAGGGCCCTGCTCCCTGTCACTCTGATCGCCCTTTCCGGGGCAGCCAGCAGAGACGAGGGCCCTGTGCCCAGTGCAGTGCCAGTCAGACAGTGGGCTAGCAACAGATGTGACTGCATAAACAGGCAGGTGGTCTCTTCCTACTTATGACACCAGCCCCTCAGGAGAGCAATTCCGTCAGAGCCTCCAGGGCAGGGGAAGCCACCTGTCTGGGCCCATCACAAAGCCCTCTCCTCCCCTCCTATCGTGCCCCACCAGCCACCAGGCCCTGGCCTGTGATTGCTCCTGATCCACTGTCCCTCCACCCCCACTGTTCTTTGCTCCTCATTTTCCCTTCTCACTCCCCGTTCCTCTATCCCCTCCCTTCTATCCACTCAGCAGACATCTTCCGCACTCCCATGCTGTGCTGGCCTGGGGGGACAGGACCAATAGGCCTTGGTCCCTTCCCCAGGAAAGCAAGCGGCAGCAGTCACCATACGCTGGGGCTGAAGGGCTGGGTAGAGGCGTCTCTTGGAGGCTCCAGAGACCCCGTCCTGCTTGCAAAGTGGAGAGGTCTTCTCAGAGGAAGGCCGTTAAGATGACTCTTGAAAATCAAGTTGGAGCTTATGAGATGGAGAAGGCAGGGGTGGGGAAGGGTGTTGCTACTAGAAAGAACAGCTCTGCAAAGGACTGGACACTAGACAGGGCATGACACCAGTCACTCCTTTACCTCCTCCCCCCCGGGATCCACCCCTCTTTCCTTTTGCCCTGACTTCAAGCAGAACAGCTCTCCGGTCAAGGTCAGTAGGAAGGCATGGGACTGGGCTGTCTGGAGTCAGTGTCTGGCTCCACTAACTATAGGGGGCGCTGCCAGTCTCTCTTCCCAGACTCCCAACCCTCTCTCTAGCTGCATCTGCATCTGGTGGGAGCAGCTTAGTACCCTTGTTGCTTGTAGTTCTGGCAGCATGGCCCACCGTTGTCCCCATGCTCCTGGCTATAGGGAAGGTCTGGGACCAGAGAGAGATCCGGTCACAGAATCCCATCCCCTTGGCCAGAATGACGGGTCCTGGGGTAATCATATAATCCAAGATCTCCTCCGGATTTCACACACAACCACTAGGACAGAGAGAGGCTCTGTATGCCTCAGTAATAGGGTAGTGGTGGAAATTAAGGGAGATAATAATACACGTGATACACAGTGTTTCATTCAATGACTCCCAAAGTGCTCGGTGAATTGGTGAATGTTACCTTTTATTTCTATTTTCTTTTGCCTTGCCAGCCACACACCCCAGACTGCCAGACTAGTCAGGTCCCTCGTGGTCCACCAGGGGATGCTGGGGCCTGGAGAGAGGCTGTGACTTCCTCCCTCCCTATAATCTCCCCACTCCTGAACACCATTCTCATCCCCTCTGCTCAGCTCTGGGGCAGGAGGTGGCTTTCCCATAAGGATGGGTAAGTGTGACTCTTTCCTGGGCACACAGGAGCTCAGAAGACCCTCAAACCCTTCACAGCCTGGCTTTGTCATGGCCGAGCCCCAGGGGCAGTGGTGCCTCAGCCCACTGTAAGGACAGCAGCCGGGTGCAGCCCTGGTGCCTCCCAGCTCACAGCCTCCCCCATGGTCTCCTCCCGCCCCTGCTGGAGGCCCTGGCTTCTGCAGGCTCCTTCTGTGTCCCTGCCCTGCCACAGCCTGGCACACGAGCCACCACGGGCCATGCCAGACCTCTGGGGTCATTCTACCCAAACCACCACATGTTTCGGAGCAACCTCTGCTGTTCCCGTGGGAGTGGGACAACCAGGAAAAGGCCTCGAAAACCAACCTGGAAGGCTTTTCAAACAAAAGAGTGTGATTTCCTTCAGGGGAGGGAAGGGAAGGGGAAAAAAATACCCCCCACGGTCCTCCTGGGCTCCGAGAACTTCAGTCACCGTCTTGGGTGCATTTAGTGGTTTGGCAACTCTGGGTGTGTTTTAAAATCTGCTGTCCAGGCAAAGAGACAAAGGAGGCTGGTATGGGCCCAGGGGAGACCTCAGAGGACAGGGGTATTCATCTTGTTAAAAATAGCCCACCCCGTTGCTATTTCTACGGAGCTTGGCAAACAGAGCTGTATGATTTTCCCTTTTTTCAGCCACGCTTTGCTTGGACCATCTGATAAAAATAGTAGATAACAAGCTCAAAAAAAGCTGGGATATTTTTATATGTAAGCCCCACTTGGAGTGGGCCTGAAGTAGAGTGGCCAGGGAGCGTTGCGGGGGCTGGGGAGGAATGGATGAGAAGGGGAGAAGCCTGGGTGGAGGACCAGGGAAGCGGGGGAGGTGCAGGCAGAGCTCAGTCAGCCCAGGGAGGAGACACGGGAAGCGATGAGATGCTTTCTCCTCTGTCCACACTCAGGGTCAACAAACAGAAGCTGGGCCCTCCTGACCCACCACAGACTTTGTGGTTTCACAGGCCCTGTTGGCCCCAGCCCCGACCTTCAGCCCTGTTCCCACCACCATCCCCAACTCAGGGAGCCAGGGCTGGACCGGAAGCAAGCACTGGGCATCCCACTGGGCACTGAACTGGATTAGCAGTGCCAGAGTTTATGGCTGGAAGAAGAACCTTCTGGAAGGATATCTGAGGCCTGGGGTGGTATGAAGACCCAGCAGGGGCTGCTTACATTAGGGGAGGCTTCAGGGAAGGGGGGAATGGCCATTAGCCATTAGCCCCAGGAAGGGGCTTGAAGACCTCATGCAGGTCAGCCTCCATAGCCAGGGGCAGAGGCCTCCTCCCCTTTAAGCTAGAGATGAGGCAGGCCCCCAGATTGCACACCACTTCTGGAGCTGAGGGCTGTGGGGCTGTGGGACCTGCAGAGCCAGGGAGGAACTCTTTGTAATGTCAGCCCTTGGGCTTAAGAGCCTGGAGACTCCCCATAGGCGGAAGTTGTTTTCACCATCTGACTCTCACTTTCCCGAAGAAATGCTCTTTGTGGGAGGAACAATTTTTAAGCCCAGGCCCTGGTACACAGCAGACTTCAGTATTTTAAATAAACAGATAGGAGGGTGAGTCAAGCGAGGGTGCAGCAGGGGTAGACCAAGGCTTCAGGCTTCCAGGCTGATGTCCCCCAGGGAGGGCAAATGTTCCCAGTTGCTCCCCAGAGCCATCCCTTGTCTAGGATAGCTATTGCCTGTCCAGAGCCGGAGGGTCAGTCCTGAAGGCGCTGCAGCCACCAACACCCACCCCAGACCTGAGTTTCCTCTTTAGATTCTTTTCCCCATCATTACCTCTGACAGTCATCCCCAAGGGTCACGGGCTTGCCAGGGAGCACTGTGGGTTGTGGGCTCCCCACTGCCCCCTCCCCCTTCATTGTCTTGGGTGATGTTGACTTTGCAGGAGTGGCTGACTGCCCATGATGGCGGGATGTTTGACCCATTGACTGGCAGGGCTGATTTCTCAGCTGAAACGTCAACGTAAGTAAAAAGCAAACAAATAAACAGGAGACCGAAGGACACTTCCTTCCAGGGCCATGGGAACCAAGGCAGGCAATGGAGGACGGTGCCCAGCTGAGCCCTGAGACTGTCTCCCCCAGATCCAGCTGGCCTCTCGGATCTCCTCGAGTTTTCTGGGCTCAGTTAGTTCTGCCTTGAATATGTGGCTCCCAGAGTAGTGCTTCCCAGGGGTTAATTATGACTAAGAGGGACTTCCCTGGTGGTCCAGTGTTTAAGAATCCTCCTGCCAATGCAGAGGTCATGGGTTCCATCACTGGTCTGGGAAGACACGCCAGGGTGCAACTAAGCCTGTGTACCGCAACTACTGAAGCCCACGCCCCTAGTCCGTGCTCCACAAGAAGAGAAGCCGCTTCAATGAGAAGCCCTCACACCAAAACAGAGTAGCCCTCGCTCGCTGCAACTAGAGAAAGCCCATGTTCAGCAGCAGAGATCCAGTGCAGCTAAAGATAAATAAACAAAATATTTAAAAATGACTAAGAGTTGGCCGAAGAATCGATGCTTTGGAACTGTGGTGTCGGAGAAGACTAGAGTCCCTTGGACTGCAAGGAGATCAAACCAGTCAATCCTAAAGGAAATCAGTTCTGAATATTCGTTGGAAGGGCTGATGCTGAAGCTGAAACTTCAATACTTTGGCCACCTGACTCAAAGAACTGACTCATTGGAAAAGACCCTGATGCTGGGAAAGATTGAAGGTGGGAGGAGAAGGGGAAGACAGAGGATGAGATGGTTGGATGGCATCACCGACTCAATGGACATGAGTCTGAGCAAGCTCTGGGAGTTGGTGATGGACAGGGAAGCCTGGCCTGCTGCAGTCCATGGGGTTACAAAGAGTCGGACATGACTGAGAAACTGAACTGAACTGAAGAGCTGGCATTGAGTGAGTACCAGATAAGTGCCAGGCACTATACTATGTCTCGCGTAGGTGAGTAACAAGTGAATAGCTGAGTATTATTATCACACTTGTTTTCCAGATAGAAAATAGAGGCTCAGAGAGGTTAAGTAATCTGTCCAGGTACACAAGCTAGATGCACTGGAGAAGGCAATGGCACCCCACTCCAGTGTTCTTGCCTGGAGAATCCTGGGGATGGGAGAGCCTGGTGGGCTGCCGTCTATGGGGTCGCACAGAGTCAGACACGACTGAAGCGACTCAGCAGCAGCAGCAGCACACAAGCTAGAAGGTAGCCGAGCAGGGAGTCTAACCACTTTCCGTCTACTGCTCACCTGGTCGCTGCCACCCCCTGTTCGAGCCACCGTCACCTCCCACCTGGTCTGCTTCTACCCTCGCTTGTCCCTTATAGTCAGTTCTCTGCACGCCAGCCAGAGTGAGCCTGTTACACTTGGGTCAGATCATGTCCTTCCTCTGCTCACCTCACTCACGACTGTGCTATGACCAACAAGGCCCCACGTGAACTGCCTCCCTGCTACCTCCCTGACCTCAGTCCCTCCATTTGCCCTCTCCCTCTACTCCGGCCTCCCTGCCCTCAGCATTATTCCATTAGAATAAGCATGCGCCTGCCTCAGGACCTTTGCACTTACTGCTTCTGCTGCCTAAAATGCTCTTCCCCATATATCCACACGATTCTCTCCCTCAGGTCTCTACTCAAATGTCCCCTTTTCAAAGAAAACTTAACCTGCCCTTCCTACATGAAATAGGCTCCCATCCCCTATCCACTCTCCACCCCCTTTGCCTTGCTTTATGTTTCTTTGGAGCAATTGTGGCTATTGATGTGTATGCGAGCACACGTGCAAAGTTGTTTCAGTCCTGTCTGACTCTGTGCGACCCCATGGACTGCAGCCCTCCGGCCACACTCCTCGCTCCATGGGATTCTCCAGGCAAGAATACTGGAGTGGGTTGCCATGCCTTCCTCCGGGGGCTCTTCCCAACCCAGGGACTGACCCCTTGTCGTGAATCTACCTGCATTGGCAGGCAGGTTCTTTACCACTAGGGCCACCTGGGAAGCCCCCTACTGATGTGTATACCCACTTTTATCTCTTTTTTTCTTTTGCTATCTTCACCAACCAGAATGAGCTCCAGGAAGGAGGGGTTTTTAATCTGTTTTGTTCATTGCCGTATCCCCAGAACCTAGAATGATGGCTGGTACATAGTAGGTGCTTAATAGTTGTTGAACAGATGAATTAAAAAATGAATAAGTTACGACGTCCCTGGTGGTCCAGTAGCCAAGACTCTGTACTCCCAATACTTGGGCCCAGGTTCAATCCCTAGTCAGGGAATTAGATCCTGCATGTCTCAGTTAAGAGTTTGCACGCCACAGCGAAAGATCCTACATGCTGCAACTAAGACATAGCACAGCCAAACAGAGAAGTAAATAATTTAAAAAAAAAAAGATACAATCTAGAGCTGCAGGTTTTCTGTGTTGTCCCCACCTCTGTGCTTGCTCTTCTCAAATTCTCCTTGTGGGCTCGGGCTGTGGCAGCCTCTTCCTGCAGATGACGGGCCCTCAGGCTGAGGACTGACTGTAGTTCCTGTTTATTCCACTCTCTATTTCCATCCACACATCGCACCCCTCCCTCAGCAGCCTAGAGCCCTAAGCACACAGATGGTGACTGAGGAAAGTCTGTGGAACGGTGGGGTTTTGCATACCTGAATTATTCCCCCGCTGAGAGCTGGCCAGCTGCTGAGGAGAGGAATGGAATCCATTCTGGTTGCTCTGAGTGTTCATCCAGCAATGACCGGCTGGACCCCACTCAGGAAGCACTGCTCTGGACTCAGACCCGGATGCACAGGGCTGTGTTGGCTTGTCCACGTGCGTGAAGTTCACCGGTTTGGGCCGCCCTGTTCACCCCTGACGGCACCCCACGTGGCAGGACAGGCCCCTGCTCTTGCCTGCTACGGCCTAGAGTCCATCTCCTCCCCAAGTCCTCCCTAGCGGGACAGGCCTGCTCTCTGCTCAGATTCTACTCCTAGTTCCTGGGCAAAGCACTTGGACCTCGGTCTCCTGGTCTGACAGTGGGGAGCCAAGTACAAGCTTCTGCTCCCCTTTCAGCAAACCTAGATTTATACAAATAATTCCCTTGAGGAATTCTCTCTCTACTTTTACAAAGGGATTCACCACAGATCTCTCTCTCTTTTTTGAGAATATTTTTAAACTATTCATTTACTTATGTAGACTGCACTGGTCTTTGTTGCTGTGCACAGGCTTTCCCTAGCTGTGGCGAGCAGGGGCTACTCTCCAGTCGCCGTGTGCAGGCTTCCCATCGCAGTGGCTTCTCTTGTTGCAGAACACAGGCTCTAGGGTACATGGACATCGTAGTTGCAGCTCATGGACTTAGTTGCCCTGCAGCATGTGGAATCCTCCCAGAGCAGGGATCGAACCCATGTCCCCAGCATTGCAAGGTGGATTCTTAACTACCGGACCACCAGGAAAGTCCCACAGATTTCTTAAGTAACCAATGACCTTATGGCTTGATATATAGCATGCAAGTTACAAAATTAAATTCTGACAGGGGTTGGTTTCCAGACCTTGGTGCTTGCCCCACCTGTTTTTGCCCCCCTGGCAGGTCTCTGGGGGACCATGTGGAGAAGGCCAGTGTATTAACAGGAGAACTGTGGCAGGTTCTTTGTGTGGAATTAAGGTGACCTGGCCCTTCTCAGGCCACCTGTCTGTGCCCTGGGGGCTGCAGGGTACTGTTTGGTTTGGGTGTGCTTGGGCATTGCTGGGCATCTAAAGACTAGGGGAATGGAGGTTAACGGTGCTCGGCTAAGGACAGCAAGGTTTTGCGGGAGGGTCTCTTCCTGGACCCTGGGAAAGGTGCGCCTCCAGTAACCCTGGCTTCTCTCCTGGGACTCCCCGAACCACGACAGATCAGGCCTCCAGTCTGTGAAAAGGAAGGAGGTCTCTCGGTGTAAGTAAGGTCTGGCACTTTTGATGTGCCTCTTGGCTTCCTCACAGAGCAAGCGTTTATAGAGTGCCAGTGTGCCAGAGGTGGTGCAGAGAGCTGGTGGGGAGCACAGACCCAGCCCTTCCCGGGAGGGACTTACAATCTGTGGAGCAGGCAGACATCAAGCTCTGGAACGGGACTGGCCCTTGGTGAGGCCATGGGAGGCACACAGGGCAGCTGCCTCAAAGGGCTTTTACAGACTCTGCTCCAGTCTGTGGACTTGACATGCCCATTTCACAGATGAGGAAATGGAGGCCTGTGGAGACTGATTCAGTTCAGTTCAGTTCAGTCGCTCAGTCGTGTCCGACTCTTTGCGACCCCATGAATCGCCGGCAAAAACAAAACCCAAACTGTCTCTTCTGGCTCCAGGCTGATGTTCCTACCACTCCTTAAAGTTATTCCGCTAGAGGCCTCCTTCTCCCTCCCAGTTAAATTTGAAACTTTTATTTTTGGGAAAGACAGTAGATTTCCTTTAGGACTTTCATTTTTCCTCCTGGATTCTTTGTTCCAACAGAAGTCATCTGCAAGAAGATGAGAGGGAGTTAGAAGTTCAAATCTGGGAGAGAAAACACAGCCACCCTCGTAAAGCAGTGTAGAGTAGTGGTTTAGAGTAAGGACTCTGGAGCCAGACCAAGTAGGTTTAGATCCAAGTTCTGCTACTTATTAGCTGGGCGACACTGCTTTACCTGTGCCTCAGTTTTTTCTGTAAAACGGAATGATAATAGTACCCATCTCCTAGTGTTATGAGATAACCCTTGAGTGAACTGATAAATGCAAGATGCCTAGAACAGTGCAAGGCACAAAGAGGGTAGCAGTCAAGACTTAACATTATTGAGAAGCAGCATTTCTAGCACCATCTCTGGCCCCTGGTAATAAGGACCCAAAACTTTTGCATTAAAAGAACAAAGAAAGAGAGAGGGAAAGAGAGGGAGACATTATCATAAACCCTTAGTCACCCTTCAAAACCCATTCAAATGTGACCTTTCCTCCAGAACTCTGTTAGCATGTTTGCTCTCCATGCTTAGAGCTGTCAAAGGAGTTTGCATCCCTCAAGAAAAAGTAGGGAAGGGGAAGAGAATTCACATACATGAGCACCTATTATACACAGGCCCCTTCTAGAGTTCATTTCATTTATTCTCCACAGTGACACTTAGAGATGATATAATTAGCCCCTTTTTAAAAGTGAAGAAACCAGGATTCAAAGAAGTAAGAGACTTACTTAGTAAGCTGGAAATCAGACCCTCTTAGCATTTATCACACTGTGTTCCCGGTTTTATGTCTGCCTCCCTGCAAGGCTGATAGCATTAAGGAATTTTTAACCCAGGTTGGTGATGTTGGCAGTTTTCTGGGAGAGGGGATATATACTGCTTATCACTCATCAAGAAGATTTTCGCTCCCCAAAAGGTTAAGAACTCTCATTCCCTACTTCTTTAGACCCTCAGTTCAGTTAAGCTGCTCAGTCATGTCCGACTCTTTGCAACCCCATGGACTGCAGCACTCCAGGCTTCCCTGTCTATCACCAGCTCCAGGAGCTTGCTCAAAATCAAGTCGGTGATACCACCCAACCATCTCATCCTCTGTCATCCCCTTCTCTTTCTGCCTTCAATCTTTCCCAGCATCAGGGTCTTTTTTTAGACCTCAGAGCCCAGCAAAAGACTGAGTACTCGTCAAGTACTCAGATATATTTCTTGAATGAATGAACAAAGAAGTGAATAGACTGAAGAAGGAAGAAACAAGTAAACGGCAAGCACTGAGGAAGGGCGGATTGAATCCGTAAGTAAATCTGAAGGAAACAGGATCCTTGTCTTGATTGTCTTTGTTGCTCTGGAAGAAAACCAACAGCCTGGGTCAGAGACCCTCACTGCGGGGGACTGCGGTGTAGGGTATGAGCCAGCCGGTTCTTGTTTGCCTTCCACACCAGGGGGCCAGCCATGTCCACACTCCTCGACCCCTCTAGTGCCTCCCCACCCCCAGGGACCACTCCTCCACGCCCGGCCCCTCTCAGAGGAGGCCCCTCTCTGCCTCACTGGAGCGGTAAAAGCCCCCTTTTCCTCAGGAGCCTGCCTCAGACCCAGGAGGCCTGGGACAAGGGCTGGGAAGGGCCTCTGTTGGCACCTTTCTGGCCTCTTCTCCCCGGGAGCCCTCTGAGAGCCAGGGGAGCCTGGCACCCAGCAGCCTATTGGTAGGTGGTGGGAATGGCGGGGAGCCCAGCTCTCAGGGGAGGCGCTCCCTCCCCGCATCCCCCCACAGTCTGCCAGCTGAAGAACCAGTGGTCCCGGTCAGTGCGGGCTTCTCTCAGGCTCCCCAAGCCCATGCCTATAAACACCGCCCTGGGGGGTCACTGCCCCCGGTACTGGCAGCTCTGGCTTTCCCATCCAAGGGCCCCAAGGGGGAAATGACCAGTGGGGTAGGGGACAGAAGCCAGAGCTTTTCCACTCTGCCTGTGGCTGGCGTCCTGTGGGGTGCAGGCTGGCAAGGGGCACCTCCCCTTCCCCACACAGAGCTGGCAGGACAGCCGGTTCATGTCCTCTTCAGCCACAGCCTGCAGAAAGCATGTTCCCCCCAGAGCCACGGGCCACTGGCCAGTCCACTGGGGACATCCCTTAGGGAAGGGAGGGGCGGGAGGGGCAGGGCGGGCCCCAGGCTGGCGCACTGCGGCCAGCCACCCTTCTCCGTGGACTGGCGGTTTTCCTGTCTGGCTCCCTGTGGCCCAGACAGCCCCAACACGTCACTGCAGGGTGAGCGGGCTCCTGCCCAAACTCGAACTCACAGCTTGAGCTCCCCAAGGCTCAGAGCCAGGGCTCAAGGAGAAGGGATGGGGAGAGAACAGAGGAGCCGATGCTGAGCTCCTGGGTGTGGCTCACGGTCCCAGAACAGAGCGGGGAGGGTGCTGAGCCAGAGGAGGGGGAATACTGAGAGGGGCAGATCAATCCCCTGGGCTCCTGGAGGAGGCAGAGCAGAAACGGGAGAGAAAAACTCTGCCCAGAAGAAAGGACAGAAAGCTGGGTGACCAACCAAAGTCAGCCTCTGCACTCCTGACCCTCTCCAACTCCACTGGGCTTCCCCAAGAGACCAGTTCCCTCCTGCCCCCAGGCCTTTGCACATGCCAATCCCCCTACTGGAAGGGTCTTCCCAACCCTTCCTCACAACTCCACTTTTCAAGGCCAGCTCCCAAGCTAGCCCCTCTATAAAATCTCCCCTGATTCTCCCTAACAGGAAACAATGTCACCTTCTGAACTCTCAGAGCATGTTCTTTCTGTCCGCTTTGCCTCCCATGGATTCACTCATTCTTGCAAGTAATTGACACTCGTTACTTAAACAGCCACTGCATCAGGTGCTTAGGGGGAATGCCCTGCTCTCAGGAGGTGGTGACTGTGAGGAGAGTGACATGAGCAGCTTACCCTTCGACAGTGAAAGAAGTGCTAGAACTCAATGCCCTAAGTATTTAAATGAGCGCCTACCACGAGGCGGGTGGGACATGGGCACTTTTGAAAGGTAGTCCTGACCCTCAGAGGCAATACCCTAGCTGAGGGTTCAGGGCCTCAGCCAAAACAGGTATATGAGAAAGGGCTTTCAAGGCCCAGGGAATGGCATTGCAATGGCCAAAAGAATCAGAAAGCATGGGGTGTTCTGGAGCCAAAGGAAGAACATCCAGCCGGTGTACAAAGGACAGACATCCATGTCTGTAGGATAGACATCCCGCCACGCCCGGGTGCAAACACCTCCATGCTGCATGCAAACACCCCCCATGCCAGGTGCAAACACCTCATATGCCCTGGGACAAATGCCCTACTATGCCTTAAAGCTGGCCAGCCCATTGGGAAAGGCTCCATTTCTGTGTGCTACAAATCTCTGAGACCCTTTAGGGGGAATGGGACAAACATTTCTTAAATTACTATCTTCTTTAACTGTCTCAGACAGATGAAGTAACTTGCCCTCTCATAGCTGACAATCAGGGAAGCTGGGATTCGAACCAGGGCTCTCTGGCTGCTCACTCCGTATGCCTGAGTAACCTGCCTCGTGGGGTTAACCCCAGATGCTCATGGGGAGCTCAAATCCTTCCCCTAACTGCTGCAGCTGGGGGCTCTGAGGAGTCTTGTCTCCATTGCCTCCCCACCGCATGAGCATTAATCCTGCTGGTGAGCGCGCGTCCGAAGAAGCCCAGCCTGCACCCAAGAGGACAGAGCTCCTGGGTGTGCAGACTGCTCCCACAGCACCCACATCTCATCATCTCTGAGTGGGGGTTTCTCCACCCCTATTTTCCAATTCTCAGGTCCTGAAAACCTGAGAAAGAGTCACAGGAATTCAGTAGTTGTTACCGTTCTTCAGTCACTAAGTTGTATCTGACTCTCTGTGACCTCATGGACTGCAGCAAGCCAGGCTCCTCTGTCCTCCACTATCTCCTGGAGTTTGCTCAAATTCATGTCCATTGAATTGGTGATACCATCCAAACATCTGATCCTCTGTCTCCCCCTTCTCCTCCTGCCTTCAATATTTCCCAGTTTCAGGGTCTTTTCCAAGGAGTCAGCTCTTTGCATCAAGTCTGGGCCAAAGTATTGGAGCTTCAGCAACAGTCCTTCCAATGAATATTCAGGGTTGGTTTCCTTTAGGACTGACTGGTTTGAATAGCTCAAAGCTTCATTGAGTTACGCAAGCCCCTTCGCCACACAAGGCTGTGATCCATGAAGGGGATTTAGAAGCAGGCTCTGCTTCAAATAAATTCAATATGTGAAAACCAAGGCCAATGGTCACTGACTTACAATGACACCCCCTTCTTCTCCTTTCTCCCACAGTTGCCTGTTGCTGCTCAAGTTCTGGGGCATGATGAAGCCTGGGGTTCCTCCCAACCCTGAGAGTCTATAGTTCCAGGAACAGCTCGACAAGGCCTTACCACTCCCTGAGGCCATAAGGTCTCCCCTTGAGCCAGCTGCCAGGACTTCTTCCACGGACACCGTGCCCCACCTCCACCCCTACTCCTGCATGGCCAGATGCACACTCACACACACAATGGACACACACACGGACACCGTCTCCATGGTCAGACGCACAGCCCCCGACACAAACACAGAGACACACAAACACACATACACAGGCACCCCCTGCATCTTGCAGCTGCAGCCTTAATCCTAGACTTGTTAACAACTGAATTATGAGCCTGTTTTGCGGTAGCTGAGAAGCTGAGGCGGAAAAGGATTTACTGGCTGCATTAAATCATGTGCTTATTGTGAAGTGAGCAGGCCAAGGAGGTGCTCCCTCCTCCTCCTCCCCAAGTCCCGCTAAAGTACCCACCCTCTGACCCACAAGACTGCCTCTGGGGTCCTGTCAGAGTCTTCCAGAGCCCACACCAGTCCCCCGACCCCACAGGTCTTGCAGCAGTGGGCAGGGATTATTTAATCCCCATTGTACAGATAAAAAGACCTGGGGTCTGAAAGAGGGGAGGCCATCTGCCTTGGGCTGTTGTACAAAGAGGCAAAATGGAACAAACAGGCTTCTGAACCCGGTGACCCTGAGACCCTGATTTTACAAGCACGTGTGAGCTCTCAGGGCCCTTTTTTGGGAAGAGGTCCTTTGTTGTTGTTCAGTTGCTAAGTCGTGTCTAACTCTTTGCAACCCCATGGACTGTAGCACTCCACGCTCCCCTATCCTTCACTGTCACCTGGAGTTTGGTCAAATGCATGTCCATGGAGTTGGTGATGCTATCTAACCATCTCATCCTCTGTTGCCCCCTTCTCCTCCTGCCTTCAAACTTTCCCAGGATCAGGGGCTTTTCCAATGAGTTGGTTCTTTGCATCAGGTGGCCAAAGTATTGGCGCTTTCAGCTTCAGTTCTTCCAGTGAATATTCAGGATTGATTTTCTTTAGGATGGACTGGTTTGATCCTAAAAGATCCTTAACCTTAGGTAGAAACGGCACAAGGCCCACAGCAGGCACAGAGCCCGGCTCGCCCTGTAAGATCTCAGGCTGTTAAGGTGAAACTTTTGAGAAAACACAGAGGCCTGCCCTGGTTGAGGGGTCAGGGAAGGAACCTTAGAATCCAGTACCCCATCCCAACTCCATCCACTCCTCATGCTGGTGAATCACAGCCTGAGTACCGGGGGACAAGCTCACAGTCCAGTGTGAAATTCTAACCCGGGCACCAATCACCCAGCCCTGGTCCTCACCACCAGTCACTTCCAGCCAGTGCCCTGCCCCCCATATCTGCATCCACATTCGCATTTTGTTCTCCCCATGGCCTTCTGCCCCCTCCACTGTTTACTCACACACTCTGCCCCCTCTGCTTGCATTCCTGGCAAGTCCGCTGCTAACCCACTGTCTCCAAGCACCTCCCACTCACCCCTTGCCCCAGGTGCCCTCACATAGGCCCTGAACCTGGGACACTAGCAGATTCCTGCCAGGCTATCTTCCCAAGGGAACAGGCCCCCAGGGACCTGCTGAGCCCAGAGAATGTGAACAGAGTCCCAGGCAGCCAGCAAGCTTTCCTATTGGTGTTGGCAGGACCCACAGTATTGTGCTGCCCCCAGAGAATTCTGAGGCATCTTTGGCTCTGGTTAGCCGGTGTTTCTACTACTTCAGGCTGGAGGAGGGCCAGGTACAGTGAAGCACACCCTCCCAGCATGGGCAGCCCTCTTGTCCACCAAAAACGAACAGTGGTCCAGCTGGAACCCCAAAACTCTGTCCAAGTCCCTAACTGAATGCAGAGCAGGCATTTAAAAGTGTTTCTCAGGACTTCTCTGGTGGTCCAGTGGTTAAGACTTCCTTCCCCTGCAGGGGGTGTGGGTTCCATCCCTGGCTGCGGGTTACGATTCCACCTGCCTCATGGCCAGGAAAAAAAAAAAAAAGCATAAAACAGAAGCAATACTGCAACAAATCCATTAAAGACTTTAAAAATTTTGTCATTGTCTAGTTGCTCAGTTGTGTCTGACTCTTTGCAACCTCATGGACTGCAGCAAGCCAGGCTTCCCTGTCCTTTAAAATTGGTTTGCATCAAACGTCTTTAAAAAAATAAATACCATAAAAGTGTTTCTCATTTGTAGTCTTATGAGAGGCTCATAACATACCACTGTGGGTAGGCTTGGCCGTGGTGGGGTGGTTATTCACCCATTTTACAGGAAAGAGGACTGAGGCCAAGAGAGAAGACCCAAGGCCAAGGTGGGAGGTGATGGCACAGTGGGGACAGGTACTCAGAAGTCCTCATCCCCATCTGGACAGAGACAGGGAGGAGGCTCAGGTTCTGCAGAGCCCTGGCAGACAGACCTTGACCCTCCCAAACTTACCAGCAGCAGTTTTCTGTTCAGCTCGAAGGAGACTCCTGTCACAGAAGCTCACCCTTACTCTCACCTAACAGGGCTGACCTCCGCAGTTGGGAGGGGAGCAAACATCCCCTGGCGGGATTTTAAGCCACCCCTCCTGGAATATCCCAGGCGAGGTTAGTTGATCCGTGCATCTAACTGCCTTTCTGGATTCAGTCCCTCAAAGACACTGATTGAAACGGCTTCAGTTTCCCCACCAGCTTTCAAGAGTCCCGGGGTGGGTGAAGGGGGTCTTCCTGGGAAAAGCAGTGCCCTGGACTGAGGAAGCCAGAGAAGCTGGGAGGGGATGTCTTTGGGTCTCCCTGTCTCCTCCAGGCGGGAGGGGGATAAAGTAGAGGCTGCGGCGAGAGCTGCTGACTCCCTGTGATCCCCGTGCTGTTCAACATCCCTCATAAGAGGGTCCCTGCACCCATCCAAGCTAGGACAGGGCGAGGATGGTGGGCGATTTGACAAAGTTGGGCCAAGACTTCAGATAATTCTAAAAGAGGTGGTCAGTCATGAGGGAGTGGCCAGCGGGAGGGAGAGAGGGAAGATGGAACAGTGAGGCCAGGAAGAGTCTGGCAGGAAATTGAGGGAAGAACACATCAACTGAGCTTTGTGTTTGTGAGGGGCACTGGGACAGGCATTGCACACATCTAGTTGTAACCATGGCCTTGAAGGAGGGCAGGAGCATCCCCGTTCTAGAGATGAGAATACGGAGGCTCAGGGAGGTTAAAGTGACTTTCCTTCAAAGCCATTCAAAAACAAATGACTTTCTAAGCTGGAACTCAGACCCAGAGTCTGTGATTCCCATGTCCTAAATGTTTTCTTCCCCACCAGACGCTAAGCTCTTTAGAGAGCTATGACCACTGACTCCTCCCACCACATCTAGTACTGAGTTCAGGGCTTAATAATATAACAGGTGTTCAATAAATATGGCTGCCCTAATGACTTCAGCCAGTTTCCTTGTTTGTAAATTGAGCTAATAATTCTTGAGGTGGACATGCCTGGAGGCAGTGTTTAGATCAGGGCTCTTAGAGGTCTCCTTCCAGCTCTGATCTTTAAGCCTCCAGACATCATCTCGGTGCCATTTGAGCTCAAGAAGGCCTTGAAATGTCCTGAGGAGACAAGCTGGCCACCCAGGTTCTCCCAGTGTCAGGGTATATGACCCTCGGCCTCCACCTTCCACCCCAGGACTGTTGCAGGCTTCCTGGGAGATTTAACACAAAGTGCCCCGGAAGCACATGAAGACTAATTCATTTTATGGTGGGGTGGGTGGGCGGGGGGAGCCACACAAATACATGAAAAAGAGCATGTAGTGATTCACAAAGAAGAGGCTTAAAAGATTCAAGCCTCAGCCCGCCCCTCCCCAGTCACGTGACCATGGGAGACCCTCTCCTCTCTCGGCCTCAGGTTCCACATCAGTGAAATGGGGATAACCGTGCCTGCCCCCAGGGTTTCCCCCAGCCTGCAATGCAGGAGGCGCAGGACACTAGGCTTCGATCCCTGGGTTGGGAAGATCCCCCTTGAGGAGGGCATGGCAACCCACTCCAGTATTCTTGCCTGGAGGATCCCATGGACAGAGAAGCCTGGAGGGCTACAGTCCGTAAGTTCGCAAAGAGTTGGACATGACTGAAATGACCGAGTGTGCACACACCCACCTGCCCTGCAGCCCTCACAGGACTCTTCTGAGCCTCGTGTGAACCAAGACATGAAAGACACCTTTGCAAGCAGGGAAGAGCTGTGCAGAGGCTATTTGCGCTTATTGCATTTAAATTATTGCAGTTTCCCATTACTATCATGATTTGAACATTAGCCCTTAAGGCCTGGGAGCCATTCCTCTGAGGGACTCACGGGAAGCCCACCCTTACTTGTGCTTGGGAAAGGTGACGGTGGGAAGACTGGAGGGAGGAAGGAGGCAGTGATGACCTCGCTTGGTTACTCCTGCATTCCTCATTAAGGGAGGAGCATACGGGCGGGGCTCCTTTTCTGCCCCCTAAGTCAGCGAATGAAAGTTCCTGAAATAAAAAGTTGAATGTGACTCATACAAAGTTCATGGGGAGGAGGACAAGCCCCCAGGAACCCAAACTTCAGAAATTCTGAACCCCTTCAGGAAACAATTCCAGCTCCAGGCAAAGGGGATGTCTGAAGAAGGGGGAGGAGGATACTGAAATTGGGGTCAGTCACCGCCCACCCCCCACCATTTTCTCCTGCTCCCTTCTTCCCCTCCCCCTTCCCTCCCCCCTTCCCTCATCTAGCTTCCTGCCCCCAACACCCTCTGGTGCAGCCACACCTGGCCTTGCATTAGGGACAGTTGGGGGAACCGTGGGAAAAACAATCAAACCCTGGTCAGCCAGATAATTAGCTGTTCCTCTGTGACCATGGCCTCCCGGTCCCCTCCTCCTGGCCACCACCCCCACCCTTGCCTCTGCAGGACAAGCGTTTAGGAACAGCCCAGCGACATCACCTCATTAATGTTAATGGGAAGTCCGGACATGAGCCTGGCCAGTCATAAATTGCCCTGCGTGAGAAAAGGTAAAAGAGTGTGTATCTGTGTGTCCTGCACATGTGTGCATGCGTGCACAAGCCTATGATGTATGTGCAAGTGTGTATCACTTGTGTTGCCTATGAGGATGTGTGTGTACAACCTGTGTACCTGGCACAAAAGAGAAAATATACACATGTGAGCTGAATGTGTATACTGCATCTGTGAGTGTGCCTGTGCGTGTGCACTTGAAAATATCTCTGCAGAAACTTATGCCTTTATAATAAATGTGTGTACCTTTATATCAAAGTATGCACTGAATAATATTTAGGTGCTTGAATGGGCATAGGTCGTGCATACGTGTGAGTACATGTATGATCAACAACACACAGGTACTGTGAGTATGCTCTGTCAATATTTGTGCATCCTTATGGGATTTATCATGTGAGTATTAGCCGCTCAGTTGTGTCCAACTCTTTGTGACCCCACCAGGCTCCTGTGTCCCTGGAATTCTCCAGGCAAGAATACTGGAGTGGGTAGCCATTCCCATCTCCAAAGTATCTTCCTGACCCAGGGATCGAACCTGGTCTCCTGCATTGCAGGCAAGTTCTTTACCGTCTGAGCCAGCAGGGATATGAAGTGTTTGAAATCTGGCCCATATCAAGCACCCAATAAATGTTGATTGTTTTTTATTTTATCATCAATAGACCTAATTATACATGTCAACAAGTACACGTTGGGGGGCCCACTCTGTAAATCTGAGTCTTGGGGTAAGTGTTCTAATGTCTACATCCAAGCTATGCTATGCTATGAATATATCTATGAGTCTAAGGTACACATGCATATATGGACGGTCTGAGTCCATGTGAATCTGTGGCCCTCATCCATGAGGGCAGGTTTACTGGCACACTGACCGCGGGGAAGAGCTGGGCAGCTGCAGCCTGGCCCCACACTCCGGCCCCACACTCCTGTTCCACGGGGCTGCTCAGAGGAGAGGGGCTGGCTCCAGCATCCCCAGCCCTGCACCATGGCCGACGGGGGTCCACAAGCATGCAGGGGCTCACAGGCTGCCCAGGGCCACTGACCGGCCCGAGGGGTGAGTGGGAAGCCTGGAGGCTGCACCCTCTCCCTCCAAATCATCCAGTCTCTGAGTTCTGTCAGCTTCCATCCTAAACCTCTCAATTTGTCCGCTCCCCTCTCCATCCCCTTTCTCAACAGCAATAGCCTCTTGTCCCTCCTAATCCACTCTCCACACTGATGAAAGTGATCTTTTAGAAATGCAAATCTCATCACCTCACTCCCTCAACTGCTTAAAACCCCTTAATAGCTTCATGTTACTCCTTGGATAAGGCCTAAAATCCTCTGCACAGCCTCTGAGGCCCAGCCTGACCACCCTGGCCACGTCTCCCACCCTCTCTCCAGGCCCCAGCTCCTGCCCACAGCCGTCTCCCTCTCCCAGCATTCCCTCCCCCTGGAATGCTCTGTTTCTGCCGGGCTTCTTCTACCCTGGCAGGTCTCACTTCTGGAAGCTTCTACATACAGATCCCCCCCCCCCAACCCAACCCCATTTTCGCACTTTCCTGCCTCCCTGTAAGTCTCTCTACTGCCCTCCATACCCTGGCAGTTCTGCAACTGTGCTCCTGTGCCATTCTCGTCTCCCCTGCACCCTGTGAGCTGTCCTGGTCACCAGGTGTTGCCGGCAGGCTCAGGTCCCGTGTGGCCCAGGTGCCAGCTCTACCCCAGCTCTCAAGGAGCCAGCAGTGGGACTTTCCTGTGGCTCAGTGGTTAAGATTCTGCCTTCCAGTGCAGCGGGTCAGGGTTCAGTCCCAGTCAGGGAGCCAAGATCCCACATGCCTTGTGACCAAAAAAACCAAAACATAAAACTGAAACAATATTGTAATAAACTCAATAAAGACTTTAAAAAAGGCCCACATCAAAAAAACAAAAAAAAGAAGAAGAAGATGAAGCCAAGAGTCTCTTGGGAGAAAGACACAGAGAAGATGGTTAACTGAGTTGGTGCACTGAGAGCTGTGAGGAGGGGCGGGAGGGGTGCTGACAGCACTGGGCCTTAAGAAATGGAGAGTGAGCCAGGACAGGGAATTGCAGCGAAATTTGAACATCACACACAGACAGCATGGTGTCTGCAGCTTGCTGTTATTGCAACATCAGTTACAACACAGGAGGTATTAAGAAGTAAAACTGGGGGATTTTCCTGGTGGTCCAGTGTTTAAGACTTCATGCTCCCAATGCAGGGGGCTCAGGTTTGATCCCTGGTCAGGGAACTAGAGCCCACATGCTGCAACTGGGCCAAAAAAAAAGACCCCCATGCCAACACTAAGAAGCAGCATAGCCTAAATAAATAAATAAATAAATATATGTGTGTGTGTGTGTGTGTGTATATATATGTGTGTGTGTATATATATATATATATATTTTTTTTTTTTTAAAGAAGTAAACCTGGGAAGGCCAGTGGGGACCAGACTGTGGGACTTCAAATATCTTCTCATTTTTATTTAACAATTAGACTCCCATCAGTCCAAAAATTCAAAGACCCATCTGTGTGGGGGACATACCTGCTCATCAGAGAAACCACATGACTAAGAGGAGGCTTCCCTCATGCCTGCTGGAACCAGCCCAAGGACCCCTGGGATTGCCAGTGGTTCACGTCCCTAATTCTCACTGATCACCAGGAAGGAGAGGCCTAGAGAGGAGCAGTGATTTCCCCTTAAACCCAGAGCTCAGTCAAGTGTCTGACTGGCCCCAAATTGGGCCACCCAGCCTGCTCAGGGCCTGTGCCCCCAGGGTCAGGGGTCAGGGGTCAGGCAGCTCCTTCCCTAGGAAGGCTCTGTTCCCCTCTAAGTGGAAAGGACCAGCCCCTCACCAGGCCCCTTGCAGGAGCTCAGGCAAGGCAGCAGATTAGCTGTGTGAGGAGGCCCAGGCGGGGACCAGGGGGTGGTGCCTCCGTGAGGGGGGCCAGGCGCTGTAATCCCCCCCTTTCAGTTGCTACTGCTAACTTAGGGCCCCAGGGGCTTGCTGAGTTTGCCCTGGACCCAGCAACTTCATCTTCTAATGCCTCCCAGAAAGCCCTTTTGTTCCCTCTCTTGCATAAGGTGGTAGGAGCCGCTGTGCGGCCTCCTTCCCCTCGGCAGGCACCTCCTTCATCACTCAGCCCTGAGTCCCTCCTGGCTGCGCCTCCAGTCCCTCCCGGCGTCCCCAAGAACTATCTAGCAGGGGAGTTAAAGCAGGTAACTGCTAATAAAGACACACCTCTGAATCTGTCACCTCTGATTTTGGGGAAGGCCCCTTCTCACCAAACATTGTTAGCCCGTATGCCAGGCAAGAGGCCCAAGAGGAAATGGTCCCACTCCTTGCAGGCTGTTCCTCAGGATGCTCAGGGCAGGGCCCAGCTTTGCGCCTGCTGACGCAAGGCTTATGTGAGTCCCTGAGGTGGTGGCTGGTTCCCCCACCAGCTCCAGAGGTAGGGACTGGGCACCTGTCCACATGAGGGCTTCCTGGGGGCAGGATTTATTTTCCTCTGCTTACCCTCAGGGGCTTCCCAGGTGGCACTAGTGGTAAAGAACCTGCCTGCCAATGCAGGAGACATAAGAGATGTGGGTTCAATCCCTGGGTCTGGAAGATCCCCCGGAGGAGGGCAATGGCAACCCACTCCAGTATTCTTGCCTGGAGAATCCCATGGACAGAGGACCCTGATGGGCTACAGTCCATAGGGACTATGGACTACAGTCCATAAGAATCAGACACGATGGAAGTGACTTGGCATTCACTTCCCTTCAGGGTTGAGGACAGGGCTCTGCACGGTGGGAGTGGAAGAGGTCCTACCAGGGACTGGGGTTCTCGCGACTTACTCTCCACACACGACTTGTAGGCCTGCTGTTGCCGCATCTCAGGAAACTCAGGCTGGGCGGGCCTGTGAGCTCCAGTAAACTAGGACCCTGCTCATCTGGCTCACCAGTGACTCCCAGATCCGAGCATGGCTCCTGCCACCTAGTAGGTATCCCTTAATAATTGTTAACCAAATGAATGAATGATTTTTAAAAATGTTTCCATTTCATTGAATACAAGAGTGAATTAAATAATGAATGAAGCAGCACCAGGAAACTTCCAAGAAAATGGCCTTGCTCTTACACGGGCTACAGTCAAACAGAGTTCTTCTCTTACCTGTGGTTGGAGTTGGAGCTGATACTGAATGACTCAAGAGGGGTGGGCGTGGCCCTCATCCAGAATCTGGGGAGACGCTGTCCAATCTCTAGGGCACAAGAACTCAGACTCCCAGAACACCAGGAGGGAAGGCACCCTGTGGGATCATTGCCACCAAACTCCTCGGGCTCAGCCGAGGCAACTAAGGCCCAGAGAAGGCAAGGAACTTGCCCTACATCACACAGCGAATTGGTGGGGGGAACTAGGACTAGAACTAGGAACTAGGACCCCTGCCTGACTCCCTGTCCAGAGATCTTTCCATTTCGCCAGCAACCCAGCCATGCAAGGCCCAGACACCAGGAGTCTAGGTTCACCCCTGGTCGGGCTGGCGTGGCCTGTGACCCAGGCCCTGGCTGTCCCTAGCAGTGGCCGCCTGGCCACCTGCTGGCCAGAATGCCTGAGAGGCAGTAGGTTTTGCAGTTTGTTTGGAATCAGACAGCCTTACACAATCACGAGGCCTGCAGGAAGCTGGGCAGATCTTTCTTTTCCACCACTGCTCTGGAGCCAGAGGCCCAGGGGCCACAGGGCACCCAGGGCTGAGGGGCCAGATCAGGAGAAGCACAGGGACCCACTGTTTACAGTGGGGATACCTCCCCAGGGCTGTTGTCAACCGCACTCAGGGAGGCACGTTGCAGACTGCTGATCAGACAGCTATGGGGACGGAGGCCAGGACCCCAGGCTGGGAGACCAGGCTCCCCCCTGACAAGTTGATTGTGGAATGAGCTTCAACCACCCTTCCCCTGGGCTGCACTTCCAGACTGTTTCCTGTGTAGGCTCTCCCCAACTCTGTCTACCACACGGCCATCAATATTAGATGGCTCCTGTTCTATAGCATTAGACGGCTTCCCTGGTGGCTCAGAGGGTAAAGAATCTGCCTGCAATGCGGGAGGCTCAGGTCCGATCCCCTGGAGGAGGAAATGGCTCCCCACTCCAGTATTTCTGCCTGGAGAATCCCAAGGACACAGGAGCCTGGCGGGCTACAGTCCAAGGGGTTGCAAAGAGTCAGACACAACTGAGTGACTAACACTTTCACTTCTTTTCACTCTATAGACGCAGCTACTGAGGCTCAGGCAGTTTCGACATCTTGCCAGAGCTCAGTGAGGTATTCAACCTCAGGTCCTTCTGGCTTGAGGGTCTGCTCTTTTCCCCACCTTTTGCAGTTGAGTGGCTCATGACATCAGTTCTCATGACAGCCTGCCTTCCCAGAGCTCTCTGTTAAGAAGCAGGGGCCCCACAAGCACAGGAAAGATACATTGTTGTTTAGTTGCTAAGTCAAGCCCAACTCTTTTGTGACCCCATGGACTGTAGCCCTCCAGGCTCCTTGGCCCCCTGGGATACATTAGGTGCTGCTGTTAATGGACCATGTCAAGTCAGCAGACCTAACCAGTTCACTCCCTTCTAGCTGAAACCATCCATGGCTCCCCAGCATCCACAGGGTAAGGCTCTAGCTCCCCACACTCGCCTGTGAGCTCACCCCTGCAGGCCTCTCCAGACTCAGCCCCATCTCCTCTCTGCTTCAAACCTCATGCTCTGGCGTCTAGAAAGTGACTTCTAAACCAGTTCTGGCCGTGCTGCTTCCAGCCTCCAGACTCACATTCAGAGTACTCTCTCTGCCTAAATATCCCCCAGTCCACTCCTCCTTTCTCATCACTGAGTCAATGAACATAAATTTGAGCAAACTTAGGGAAATGGTGATCGAGAAGCCTGGTGGGCTGCCGTTCCTGGGGTTGCAAAGAGTTGGACACGACTTAGCGGCTGAACAGCAACAAGAGTGTAGTTGCTTTTACAGTGTTGTATCAGTTTCTGCTGAACAGCAGAGTGAATCCCCTGTATGTTTACATATATCCCCTCCTTCCCTTCTCATAATTTTAGATTCAGATAAACCATTACCTCCTTCATGGAGACTTCCTTGCCTTCCACATGCCCCCCAAGAGTGAGTCAGGTACCCCTCCTATGCCTCCTTAATCCTCTGGCATGAGGTAGTATTATACCACCCTAGACAGAAATGATTCACCCCTGTGCCTATCACCTGTCTACCCTGTGAACCAGGCCTCCACCACGGAAACCTAATGGGTGTGCAAGGAATGCCTGCTGAATGCATGAATGAGATGGAGCGATCCTGTGGGAAGGGGCGCTCCAGAGGTATGGGGGTGTCCAGAGGCCTGGAAAAGTCCCCAGCCAGCCTGAAACCCTATGCCTCCCTGCGAACACTGGCCTGAAATCAACAAGGTGAAATATAACTGGGATAAAAGGAAAAGCTTCCTGGCGGTATCTAAGAAGGCTGAGACCAGGCGGCCTGCAGCCCAGGCAGGGGAATGGAACGTCACCTCCTGCCCTCCCCACAGGAGGGTCTGCTATCCTAGGACATCCCAGGGAGGGCATGGCCTCCAGAAGCTCCTGGAACTCAGTCTAGCCCTCTCGCCCTGCTGGAGAAGCATAACACCTCCAGCTCCTGCCCCACAGGCAGGCCCGGAAGTCCATTCACCCTCAGATTGAAGAATAGAAGCCTTAAATAAAGAAAGGTTATATAAGCTTCTAGAAGCAAGCCAATGGCAGTGAGCCGGGGAATGGGGAGCGGGGAGGCAAACCATCCGGGCTTCCTGCCTTCAGCAAGGTCCTCAAAATGACTGAACACTTCACGCCAGATTCTTGACCAGGGAGCAGCTGGGGGAGAGAGAAATGCGCCGTATGCTAAAGCATAATCAATATTGTGACTTAATATTGGGAAAATAAACACACACACCCCTTGTTGTTTTGGTATGCCAACTGCAGACTAGGTTCCTGGCGGGTGGAACAAGGCAGGGGAGAGTGGGGCAGAGCACAGGGCCACAGTTTAAACAAAGTTGACCTGCGCTGCCTGAGTCGTGCTTTTCAGAATGATTGTTTATAGAAATTGGTAAGTTATTAATAATAATGGCTGTCATGCATTGTTCCTTCCCCAGCACTGTACCAAGACGGCATTTTTATGTGCATTCTTTTACTTTGCTTCATTTAATACAGTAATTATACTTTGCTTTACACTTCTTTGCTCAAAGCTAACCTCCAGTGTGTTTGCCGGAATTCTCCTACCTTGCCAAGCACATGAAAATGCTTTGGGAAGGTTACACAGCTAAGTTTTTATACAATTCTTGCAATAAGAACATACATTTTTAGCTTACTGGTGGTCAGAAATGAGAGAAACTCCCTAACTTTCTTGCAAGGTTTTCTCTGAAAATGGTCACACACCCTTTTATCCCAGAAATCCTTGGCACCCACTCTGTGCAGTGAACTCACCAGAAGGCGTTATGGTATTTTCCACAATCCCTTTTTTTTTTTTTTAACCCCATGAGCCTTTTGAGGACAGGTCTCAAAAGTATGGTCTTAAAACTACTACATTATGCCATTCTAACTGAAAGAATTCATGTTGCTGCCTTTTCCTTCTTATGCTGGAAGATGGTTGTTAGTATTCTGACCCTCTATTAAAAGTTTTATTAAAGCTCTGAAAAAATAAGTAAAAATAAGACTACCGCAGCAGCAATAAAAAAAAAAAAACAAAAAAAAAAAACTTCCCTGGTGGTCCAGTGGTTAAGAAACCGCCTGCCAATTCAGGGGACACAGGTTCAATCCCTGGTCTGGGAGAATCCCACATGCCACAGGGCAACTGAGCCCATGGGTCACCCCTACCGAGCCCACATGCCCAAGAGCCCGTGTTCCGCAACAAGAGGGGCCACTGCAGTGAGAAGCCCTCAGACCACAACTAGACAGTAGCCCCCACCTGCCACAACTAGAGAAAAGCTTCGCACAGCAATGAAGACCCAGTGCAACCAAAAATAAAATAAATCAATTAAAAAAATCTCATCACAGCAGAATCGCCCAGGGCCTTTATTGGAAGTGCAGATTCCTGGGCAGCTCCCAGTACCTTCCTTCTCCAGAGCCCCTGGGGTGGGGCCCAGGAACCAGCCTTTTTCACAAGCTTCCTGGTTGTTCCTCTGTGCACTCAAGTTTGAGAACCTCTGGTCTAAAGTATGGTAGGTATTCAGGAAATGTTTGCAGAATGAGCTACTGGTGACTGCGTTTCAAGAGGTACAGTGTAAACAGAAGCGCTATCCGTGGAGTTACGCAGTATTCTTCCTGGCTGGCCATGCGTTGGACAGTATTGCCTCTGAACCACTCACTGGACTTAGCCTGGACACTGGGCTCCATCCCCACCAGTGTTCCTGGTGAAGGTTTCTCTGAGAGCCTTGAGTCTCCTCACTCTGTCCCTCATACCTCCTGCTGGTGGGTCCCCAGAGGGGATGGCCAAGGGATCAATGAATCCTGCCCCTGCAAACTCTATTCTCTGCCGTCTATGAATGACTCGCCGGGGTCACCTTTTGTGGCCACGCTGTAGGTTCAGTTCTGGAGGAAAACAAACTCTCACCCTTAGGTGCCCATCTCCGCCTAATTCTGGGTGTAGAATACGCTGTTCCTGAGGAACCCGTGTCTTTGATCCCAGGTACAGACTGACTCCCAACCCTAGGTATAGACTGACCCTTAATCCCACCTCCAAAATCAAATCCCCCTAACCCAGAAAACAGGCTGACTCCTAACCCTGGTCAGTGTCTGATCCTAAACCCTGATTTCCACCTCCATAATCCCCAGCACAGAGTGGCCCAGCTCTACACAGATCCTCCATCACTGTGACCACAGACTCAGCCCCTGGAGCTACTCTAGGAGTGTGTGAGTCTTGGGGTGGGGGCAGATTGGAAAAGGAAGTGCTGCCGATGGAAGCCAGAAGCCATGCCCAAAACAGAGGGATGGAGTCTGGCCAGGCAGAGTTTTGACCCCTTGTGTCCTCCCTGCCAGAGCTTGGCGGGACCTAAGGGCGCTGGAACCTTGTGACCTCGGCTGGGCGTCACTCCTCTGCCTTCTGTCTTCCACTGTTGCTGCCTGGCTGCCCCAGGGCCCCTGCCCAACCCTCACCATATCCACTGGCTCCATCAGACAGCCAAACATGAAAGGGAAGATGACTGGCCCCGATGCAGGGCCCAGGAATGCACAGGTATCATCAGTGGACAGATGCCTGGCGCGCTTTGACCTGTCCACTCCCAACCCCTCCCGGGGTCAGGGGGAGACCCTAGGACCCAAGCAGAATGGTTGGGGGCGGAGCCCAGAGTGTGGCGCCAGGAGGGCCAAGTGGACTGTCCAGGTGGCAGACCAGGGCCTGGTTCCTCCCCGCCTCACATAGTAGGGCCTCAGATGTCCCATGAACAGGGGTGGGGGTGGGGCAAAGGCTGTTGGGAGGCTGGTGCCTGGTCCACAGAAGACTCAGTGGGTCCTTAACAATGCAGTCTTGGATCTAAAGGAATGGGGGTGAAGACCCTTTTGCAGTTGCAGTTTCAGTGGCCACCCCATCCCAGCCATGGGAAACTTTAGGGTGAGGCGGGCTGACACAGCCCTCCCCATGGCATCACAGCCTCAGACTGTAAGGAAAGCCCCCAGTCTTAAGAGAAAACATACACCCTGACTTCAGAGAGGAGTCTGAAGGAGGACACAGGGGCCACACTTCAAGCCAAAGCACAGCCCCCTCCCCTGCCAGCACCAGGTAAGATGTATGTCCATGGCACTCCCAGCCAAAGTCAGGCCTGTGGGGAGCCTGAACGATGGGGAGTGAGGCAGGCTTATCCAGGCAGCCTCCTTGGAGATGGTCCCCACATCAAAAAGAAGACCAGGTCTCCCCTCACGCATACACCCACCGCTAGGCCCTGAGAACACCCCGGCACCAGGAATGTTCAACACCCAAACCATTTCTCTCTGCGCAACCCGGTGCCCAGCTGGCTGAGAGCCTTGCTGGCTTCCCCCTGGGGAACTGGGGAGGGGTGGGGGCCAGAAACAAGCCTCCCAGGCATTCCTCCTGCATTCCCGGGGCCATGCCCTCCTTCCTCCCTGCCTCAGCCCAGCAATAAACTATTTCAGGCTTGCAAAATCTGGGCTGTTACTCTCCTGCTCACAACCCCCAGCGAGGCCAAGGCCTGGGCCCCCGTCAGGAAACCCGCAGCATCCACAGAGCCCAGATGGTTCTGGTCAAGTTGGATGGAGGAAACCGGTTAGCCTTTTGGGCCACCATCCATAGGAGCTGGGGAACAGGGAGGGTGGGGTCTGGCCCACTCCACAGGTCAGAGCCCCAGAGCTGGGGATAGGGTAAAGGGAGGAGTGGTGAGGAGGACAAGCCAGCATTGTTCGGGGATCCGGCAGGGGCTCAGTGTATTCAAAGAGATGATCTTTCAGTACAAGGCTCATCTCCCCTTCCCCCATCCCCAGGGTCAGTCACCATCTCCATTTTATGCATGAGAAAACTGAGCCTTCAACCAAGATTTGGCTCTGGGTCCCATCTCCCCATCTGACCACAAGTCTTCTCTCTCTCCATCCTGGCGCCCACTCTCAACTGACACAGATGTTAACAAATGTCCACGTCCTTCTCCTCCAACCCACCCCACACACACCCAGGGCCCAGCCCCTCCGCAGCGCCGTTTGCTCTGTCTTCCCAGGATCCCCATCCCTGCTCCCTCCCCCCAACCCCTGTGGGTCACTACATTCCTTTCCCTCTCCCTCTGCTCATAGGCTGCCTGTGTCTGCTCCTCTGGTCCCCACTGTGCCTTGGAGGCTGCTCTGGGACCTGATCTACTTCCTAAGAAGGGTTCTTATCCCCAAGCCCCTGAAGGGACCTTCTAGAGTTCCTTCCAGGGTACCTTAGCAACATGCTCCCTCCCATCTTCAGGCATCTGGAGCCTGGAGAAAAGAGTCTGAAGCCACCTGCTCTGTGGGACAGAAGTGGGTCTGACACCTCTCTGTGCTATCACTGTCTGCAATGCAGAAGACCCACCTGAGAGGTAGCCAACAGATGAATAAATGAACAAATGAGTGAATGAATCCCGCAATTCCTTTCTGAGCAACTACGTGTTCTAGATGCGACAATATGGCAATTAATGAAATGGGGGAAGAATTCTTGCCCCTTTGGAGCTTCATTCTAATGGGGAAAGGGGACAGAAGAGAAAGAGCATCCATATATAATGTCAGGTAGCGCCAGGAAGCAAAATAAAGCTGGAGGTACTGAAAGCCATGGGTTCAGTCCCTGGGTAGGGAAGATCTCCTGGAGAAGGAAATGGAAACCCACTCCAGTATTCTTGCCTGGGAAATGTATATGAAGGATGGTCACCAAAAGGGTGCTTCATGCATACGAAGTCAAAGGATGAGTATGGAAGAGGCGGGGTGAGGTTGTGACCCTACTCTGCCACTAACCAGAGCCTCAGTCTCCTTCTGTATAAAGCGAGGCAGTTGGACTGGAAGGCCATAGAGGTCTGACCCTCAGTTTTGATCTTCCAGGACTCCAACACATCATGCCTCTGTGAATGCAATTGGGGACATTACAGGCAGCTTAGAATCAGTGCTGAAGGCCACTGTCCTCTGCCCCCAGCCACTCCCCAGGCTCCAGTTCTGCTGATGTCATAAAATCAGCATGTGGAAGAGTAGCTGTGCATTCTGGGTCCCCAAGCTCCTGGGACTGCGTGCTGCGCAAATGTCAACAATTAGCACAAATAACAGGACTCTCATTCAGACTAGAGTGAGGATGATTCAGGCTGGGAGGCAAGATCGCCTGGGGCTGCAAGGAAGGTGGAATTTGCTGGAGGCCTGAGGGCCAGCCGTGCTTCTTCTCTCCCCTTCTGGTGCCCTCAAGCTCATTCTCTAACCCCTAGTCAGACACTCTGGGCTGGGCTGCGCTAGGAACGCCCACAGGGACCTCCTCATGACTGACTCCTGACAGTGGAGCTGCTCCCTAAGAGGGGCTGCCCCCAACCTGAGACTGCCTGCCCTGCCCCCTGAGCCTTCAGGGTTAGCAGCAGCTCGGAGAGTGGGTGTCCTGGACTGCCTCCTCCCATCAGCAGCATCCCCTCATACCTGTCCTAGAAGCTTCAGCCCCTAAAGACTTCCAGACCCCCGAACACTGTGACTTCCCTTCGCTGTGGCTGCCTGGCCAGGATCTGCAGATATCACACGTACACACACACACACACGCACACACATGTGCTCTCACACACCAGCCCACACTGAAGTACACAGAGAACCCCCACTAGAACTAATGATTTGTAGGGGGAAGAAGGCTAACATTCACGGGGAGCTTTACTTTTGCCCATCCCAGTTAACTCTCCTCCCATCGGAGGAGGAATTTTTGAACACTCCTGTGGGCTTCCCAGGTGGCTCAGTGGTAAAGAATTCACCTACCAATGCTGGAGACACAGAAGCCATGGGTTCAGTCCCTGGGTAGGGAAGATCTCCTGGAGAAGGAAATGGAAACCCACTCCAGTATTCTTGCCTGGGAAATGTCATGGACAGAGGAGCCTGGCGGGCTACAGTCCATGGGGTCACAAAGATTCAGACACGTCTGAGGTACTAAGCACACAACAAATGTCACAGAAGAGGGCCTTCCCCAGTGGCTCAGTGGTGGAGAACCCGCCTGCCAATGTCACCAAAGAAGAGACAGAAGCTCCAAGTCACACCCTCCCCCAAGGGAATGGCAGACCCAGCGGGGAGCCCGGCTCAGTCCGATACCAGCCCCTCTGAGACCACTGCCCCAAACAGGATCCCACACATGCACAGATGCAGATGCTGTTGCAGCCGTCCAGAGCTGGAAGTGCTGAGTTGGGTTCTACTGCTGCCCCTCCACGGGGCCCTGGGCGCAGCTCTCTCCCTCCCAAGGCTTCCGTGTCCTCATCTGGGAAATGGGAATCAGAACACCTCTCTCTTCTCTGCATGGCCTAAACCAGATGGGTCTTAAAGGACACTTCCACTTCCCACATGGAGAAGGTAATGGCACCCCACTCCAATACTCTTGCCTGGAAAACCCCATGAACGGAGGAGCCTGGTAGGCTGCAGTCCATGGGGTCGCTAAGAGTCGGACACGACTGAGCGACTTGACTTCACTTTCACTTTTCACTTTCATGCACAGGAGAAGGAAATGGCAACCCACTCCAGTGTTCTTGCCTGGAGAATCCTAGGGATGGGGGAGCCTGGTGGGCTGCCGTCTATGGGGTTGCACAGAGTCGGACACGACTGAAGCTACTTAGCAGCAGCAGCAGCCACTTCCCACATCCAGGGTTCTCCGAGGCTAAGCTTGTGCCTCAGGCCGCCCAAGGTTGTACACGAACCTGGCAGGGCCTCCTGGGTGGCCTCTTGCCTTGCCTCCCTCACTGGGGTCGGGGTTAGTGGAGGCCATGTCCAGCGGCGCCTTTCCTTCCGTTGGCCCCTCAGCACGAGCCCCTCTGGTGCTGACTAATGGCTTCGCCCGCTGCTGACATCAGCACCCATCTGTTTGTGGTGGGAAAAGAGGCTTCCTAGGGAAACAGGTTGACTAAATCTCAGCCAGGAAGGACCTCCCGGCTGGGCTGTTAAAGCAAGTTTAGTAAATACCCTGAGGGTTTTGTAGATGGCCTTGTGAACACACCCTGCTGGAAGGGACACCAGTCAAGAAGCGGACAGAATGCTGTTGTCTCCTGGAACACGGTTGGTCTGGGTATCATTCCAGCTGGTGCCTCTGGGATCAGGCGTGGGTGACCACAAAGCAGTGCCTCCCCTAGGCAACCTGTCCCCTCCCCAGCCACCCCAAGCCACGATCAGATTTTCACCCCTGGCTTTGGACCTTTCAGCTAGTTTCCTGAGCTATTCAGCCCATCATCTCAACAACCATTCTTCCTCTGACATCCCATCTCCTGTACCATCGTCCCCAACCTGGGCTGTTTCCACCCTCTGTCATCTCCAACCATCAAAACCCCATCACCCTCCATGTCCCTCTTCCATCTTCATACTCATGCCTACCTCCAGCAGCGCTCCCTTACCTCAACCCAAAGGTCACTATCTAATCCATAATCAATCTTACCCCTTGTCTACATTCTTTACTGAGTGATAAACTATGCCCGGAATGATATCCAGACCAGCAACTGTTCCAGGAGACAACAGCATTCTGTCTGCTACTATTGCTGTCCCTTCCAGCAGGATCTCTTTATATTCAGTTCAGTTCAGTTGCTCAGTCATGTCCGACTCTTTGTGACCCCACGGACTGCAGCAAACCAGGCTTCCCTGTCCATCCCAACTCCCAGAGCTTGCTCAAACTCATGTCCATCGAGTTGGTGATGCCATCCAATCATCTCATCCTCTGTCACCCCCTTCTCCTCCCGCCTTCAATCTTTCCCAGCATTGGGGTCTTTTTAAATGAATCAGTTCTTTGCATCAGTTGGCCAAAGTATTGGAGTTTCAGCTTCAGCGTCAGTCCTTCCAATGAATATTTAGGACTGATTTCCTTTAGGCTTGACTGGTTGGATCTCCTTGCAATCCAAGGGACTCTCAAGAGTCTTCTCTAACACCATAGTTCAAATGGCTGTCCACAGATCCTCAGGAGATGTGGATACTTCCTTTCTTAATAACCGACTGTCCTACAGTGGGCTGAGGTGGAGTGGACGGGGTCGGGGGGTGGGGGGCAGCAGGATGCAGGAGCGTCTCTAATCGCTGGGAGCCAGCATGAAGCCATCTACCTGGCTTGTTTAAACACACAAAGTCCAGGTGCTGAAGAACAATGAAAAGTGATGGTAGTGGATCAGCCTCCCTGATCAATCTTCCCTGTCTTAAGCTCAGATAAACCTACAGAGGAATCTGGTTCCAAATGTGTCATTTCTGACAGCAGATATGCTGGATTCCCCCTTGCAGAGCCAGCAGGGGTTGAGGGAGTTCATACCTCCGAGTAATAGCAGAAGAGCTTGTCTGAGCCTTCATCCAGTCTGATGGGTCTGCAACGAGAAATTTTTTTAATTAATTAATTTTATTTTTGACTGCGCTGGGTCTTCGTTGTGGCAAATGGGCTTTCTCTAGTTGCAGAAAGTGGAAGCTACTCTCTAGTTGCGGTTCAAGAGCTTCTCGTTGAGGTAGTTTCTCTTGTTGTGGAACCCAGGCTCTAGGCAGGTGGGCTCAGTAGTTGTGGCTCATGGGCTTAGTTGCCACAAGGCATGTGGAATCTTCCTGGGCTAAGGATCGAATCCACGTCCCCCTTGGCAGGCAGTGGATTCTTAACCACTGGACCACCAGGAAAGTCCCTATTTTGGAGAATCTTAATATTCAGCTGCAGTGTAAGAAAAGGAAAAAAGCTCACTTTGGAATGCAAAGTCTAAATTGGAGTTAAAAAAAAAAATTTGTGTTGGAATCCGGAATCTACCATTTAACTACTTTGCCTCGGTTTCCTCATCTGTAAAATGGGAACGAGAACATCTTCCTATCGGCCTCATAAGATTGGTTTGAGGGTTAAGTGTACTGAAGAACCCTCAAGGACCTTTTTCCAAGGCCAGCTGCACTGCAGGATTAAGCAAGAGCTGAATCTGAAGAGTCATTCTAGAACGCTGGTAGAAAAACTGCACTCACTATCTTGTCTGACCCATATAATTTTAAGAGTCTTTTTTACATGGGTCACTTCCAAAATCAAAATTAAGTGCAGTTAAAACAGGACAGCGAGTTCTGATCATTTCTTTCACGAAACCACTTACTTATTTTTATACGCAGACACTCTCTGCAGCTTTGATCTGTTTTTATCCTCCCTTTATGATACGTTGGAGGCAAGATACTGTATCTCCTCTTCCCCGTGTAAGTCTTGCCATGCCCTTTGGCCAAAGGCAGTTGGAGTGTGAACTTCCGACCGCCACTGTCAGTCACTAGGGTCTGAATGTTTCTTGGGACTTGTGCAGAGAAGGCAGCAGACACCTCTCCCCCTGCCCTCCCCCACCTCCTACCCGGCGGGAGGAGGGTTCATGCTGAGACTGAGACTGCGGAGGTTCTCAGACAGTGGTACCCAGTCCTGGCCAGCAGCACGGGCCTCACTGAGGAAGTCGGTGGATGTGCCAAATTCTCAGGCTCCACCTCACATGTGCTGAATCAAAGACTCCGATTTCTACACTTCAGTGTGCACCACCCAGGTTTTCAAACCATCACATTTGAGAACAGAGACCCTCGAGCACAACATACATGGACGATAGGAGCCATTAAAGCACCCAGGTCTGAGGAAGTCATCTTAACGAGGAAAAGACAGGAGGGCATCATGGATTGCACAGACCTGGGAGCCCAGCCCTTCAGCCCTCCTGGAAGCATGCAGGGAGGGCAGCCTTGGTCTGGAGAGACGCCAGAGATCTTGGGAATTAAGGGGCCAAAAGGGAAGTGGTAAAGGGGTAGCCTGCCTGGCAGCTGCTCCTCCGGCCCCTTGCCGACTGGGGGTCCCAGCAGCTTCCGGCAGTTGCCTCCATTGGCAGGAGCCTTCCTCCTTCTCCAGGCTTATCCTGAACTCATTAGCTCTGCTGGCATTCCCAGCTGTGGTTTGGCACCAAGGTCTGGCAATTCCCCGGACCCAGCCCAGGGCCATTTGCCTAGTAGGGACCTCAACCAGAGGTTGAGTTCGCGGTGCTCAGGGCCCCCCAGCCCACTGCACTGTCACTGTCCCTTCTCCGTCCCTGTGTGCCCAGCACTGTACCCATCCTTGGAGCTACAATGAAGGGACACAAAAGCCATGACTTCTGCCCTCAGAGAGCCCATCAAGTGAGCCCCTGTGTTATAAACCATGTGGCAGATTGTGCTGAGTTCCTTGTGGAACCCAGGACAGAGAGCTGTAAGTGCCAGAAAAGTGTGGTTGGCCAGGTATGCAGCGATCCAGAAGGCAGACTAGCCAACAGGGCAGCGAGGGAGCTCCCCAAAGGGAGGAGGCCCCGCACTTATCTGGAGAAAGGGGATACAGAGGGAACAAAATCCTGTCCCTCTGTCTCTAACTCCTTTTGTCTCTCTACCTCTCTCTACCTTTTCTTTTCCCCAGGCACAGACCCCTCGTTAAATGAGCAAGCTCTTTTTATGACAGGCTGTGGTCCTGTCATCAAAACTCTATTGGGACAACTAACTGGAGCCTGGGTAAAGCACCTGTGGTAGAGCCACATGCTGGAATACTACTCAGCCAGGAAAAGGAGCTAGTATCGTCCACGCTACAACTTGGGTGAATCTCAGAGGCGTAATGCCGCATGAGAGAAGCTGGACAGAAAAGGCTGCACGCTCACGAGACAATTCCCTTTATACGAAACTTCCAGGAAAGGCAAAACTACGTAGAGAGAAAACAGATGGGTCAGCAGTGGCCTGAGGTCGGGAGGAGGCGTAGGGAGTTGCTTTCAGTAGGGATTGAAACAAACAGCACAGGGAACTTTGCCGGGTGTCAGAAACGTTCTAAAACTGGCCTGTGCTGATGATTGTACAACTATGTAAATTTACTTAAATCATGGAATGTATGCTTAAAATGGGTCAGTGTGATGATAAGTTTTACCTTCTTAAAGGAACAGGACAAGTAAAATAGAAAGTAGTTGATGAACGGTTAGACACGTGGAAAAAACAATCGTTATAAAATGTTGATCGTGTCACATGGGTGCTCCCTGTATAATTTCTTCAGCTTTTCTGTATATGTTTGAAAGTTTTCACTATAAAATGTTGGGGACATCTCTAAAAGCTGGAAACAGGAAGGTGATCAAAGGATCTACGGTTTAGAAGGGTCCTTCCGACTACCAGAACAGTGACGTGAACAGCTCTGATAGTGGTGGTGGTGACAATGCATGCAGAGAAACTGAAATTCTTACTCACTGATGCTGAGAGCAGAAATGAACAGTCACTCTGGGCAATGGGCAGTGTCTACCCTATGACACAGTAATTCTTCTCCTAAGCACATGACAGAAACATGTACACTTGTACACCACAGGCCACAGATAAGAGCATGTAGGGGCTAAACTGGAAACGACACAATGATTATCAGTGGAGTGGCTGAGAAGTTGTGTATTCATACCATGGGACACCACGCAATAACAGGAATGAATGAACCACAAACTCGCAACATGATGAATTCACAGCCTGTGAATTTCACAGTGTTGAGCAAACAAGATCACACACAACCAAGTACATGTGAAGTGATTCCATTTATATAAATCCCAAAGTCAGGTAATACTAACTGTCAGGAATAGAAGACGAAAGAGTGCCTGCCTTCAGTGGGGCAGCAGCTGGAGGGGCTGTGGGCAGGGGCTGTGGGAAGCTGGCAGCACTCTGTTTCTTGAGCTGGATTATTAGTTGCATGTAAAACTCATAAGCTGCATGTGAAAAAAAAATGATCAAGCTAGGAATGGGATTTGTGCACTTTTCTGCATCCGTGTTTTAATTAGATTAAAATCAAGTTTATTAAATGGGGGAAAAAAGAACCAATCTGACTTCACTCAAGGACAGTTTCACCTTGAACGACCCCTGAGGGTCTCCTGAAGATGCAGCCAGTTTGCTTCCGGCCTCTTTGAGTAGCCTGGGACAGTCCCCACACCAGATCACAGAGGCCCAGTCCTTGGCATTTGTTAGATCTGCAAGGTCACTGGAGGGGAAAGAGGCGTCAGAGGTTTTTATGCCAGGCTAGCCCAGGGAGCCCGCAAAAGTCCTAGAAAGTTTGGCACGGCACTCTAAGTCAGAGTGAATCATAAAGGAGCATTCCAGTCCAGGCCTGTGTGAGATCAGGGAACATGTAAGCTGTGGGTAAGAAGAAAGTGAAGAACTGGGGAGAGACACAGTAGGCCTGCTCTTTCCGTCCCGAAGTCGTCATCTCAGACAATCCTCTGTCTTGCCATGATGACCTCAAAGGGCTTTAATAAAAGTACTAAAATGTACTCACATCCCCTGGAGGAGGAAATGGCAACCAACTCCAGTACTCTTGCCTGGATAATCCCATGGACAGAGGAACCTGGCAGGCTATAGTCCATGAGGTTGCAGGGTCGGACATGACTTGGTTACTGAGTATGCCTACAAAATGTTCTCAGTCAGAACTCCTTTTGTGAAGGAATACTCACCCTTTAGATATATTTTCTATTTGTGAGATTTCCATATTCAGGTGACAGGTCTCTCAGTGCAAGACCTGACTTTCTTTTTCTATATAACCAACTCCAATTTTCCATGAAGGGAAGGGTGTGAGGTTGGTTTATAGGTTATCCATAACAGGAAGCCTAATTCCAGGGAGAACAGTCAGGCTTCCCCATTATCACAGCTCATTGTGAACAGGCATTGTCCGTGTGCTACCAGATGTGAGATAAAATTCTAAAAATGCAACTGGAAATCCCAAGTCCCTGGCACAGGAATGGAACAGTGACAGCACGCACTATCCACAGTATTATCCGATTTCACCAACCGTTTTGATGTGTTAACAGGCCCAGAAAAAAAACAACCATCAACAATGTAAAAACTCATCATGAGCACCATAATATTTAAGAAAAATGTGGAGAATGAATGAATGTGCAGAAACCTGGGCAGAGCCAACTTTTGGAGACTCTGCTGGCTCAGGACCATAGCCCTCATCATGGGCTGATTTTTCCCAGAAAATACCCTGACAGTATTGCTGGGTATTGGGGGAGGGGCTCTAAGGCCAGGTGATCCCCAAGAAGCCCCATAACAGGCTTCTGCGTTCAAACAAGTTGAGAAATGCTGTGTTCAGGCGAAACACGACTGTGTTGGCAAGGGCTATGTGGTAGGGTAACAGGCTCAAATACAGCTGGTGGCGAAGCAACTAGGACCACTCTTATGGAGGGCAACCTGACAGTATCTTTTGAAATTAAAATCGCACATGGCCTTTGACCCAACAATTCTACTCCCCTGGCATTTTTCTTACAGATACACTCCCACAAGTACCAAGTGACGTGTAGCCAAGGATATTTGTTTTGCAGCATTGTTTATAATAATAAAAGCCTGGAAACAGTCTCATTCTCTCAAAGGGGGTCTGGCACAATCATCTTGGGAGTGATGGTTCATGGTTATGGAGTACGTGCTGCACATCAAAAGGGATCCTAAGCCCTTTACAAGTATTGCCTCATTTAATCCTCATAAAACACTCGGGGGTAGACTTCACTCTTCATCCTGGTCCACAATGAGGAAACTGAGGAACTAAGATATTAAGTAACTGGCTTGACATGAAACAACTCTTTTGTAGTTGAGTAGCTCCAGTACTCTTGCCTGGAAAATCCCATGGATGGACGAGCCTTGTGGGCTGCAGTCCATGGGGTCGCTAGGAGTCGGACATGACTGAGCGACTTCACTTTCACTTTTCACTTTCATGCATTGGAGAAGGAAATGGCAACCCACTCCAGTGTTCTTGCCTGGAGAATCCCTGGGACGGGGGAGCCTGGTGGGCTGCCATCTATGGGGTCGCACAGAGTCAGACGTGACTGAAGCAACTTAGCAGCAGCAGCAGCAGCCGCAGTGATCTATACTCTAACATTCTGCTTCCAAAGTCAATGGTCTTCACCACTCCATCACACCTTCCAAATGAAAATTTGAATCACCTGTTCGATGGAATGCACAGGAACAATAAAAAAGGCCAAGACAGCTCTCTGTGTGCTCATACCAAATGGTTTCCAGAAATATTGTTAAGTGAAAGAGGCAAAATGCTGAGCAGTGTGGGGCAATGGGAGAAAAAAGTTTATAAGTACATATATTTCAGACTATCTTTAGAAGGATGCATAGGAAACCAGTAACTCGGGGGCCTCCAAGAAAGGGAGCTAAGAAGTGGTTGGAGGAAAAGATGGAAGGCAGATATTTGTTTGAATTTGTTTTCAGCTTTTAATTTTATTTTGAAGGGATTTTGATCTTAAGCAAAGAGTCGACTCATTGGGAAAAACCCTGACATTGGGAAAGATTGAGGCAGGAGGAAAAGAGAGTGACAGAGGATGAGATGGTTGGATGATATCACCAACTCAATGGATGTGAGTGTGAGCAAACTCTGGGAGATAGTGAAGGACAGGGAAGCCTGGCATGCTGCAGTCCATGGGGTTGCAAAGAGTTGGACATGACTTATCGACTGAACAACAAGCTTACGGAAAAGTTGCAAGAAGAATTCCCAATACCCTAGATTCACTCACTGTTACTGTGCTTGATTTTTTTTTAACCACGTCCCTTCAGTACCTCTTTGAAATAAAATTAACAAGATAAAGTTAAGCATTTTCTCCTGCAGAAATTCTGGAGACTCTAAAACTCTGGGTATTCAAATCTCTCAGCAGAGAGTCGACTGCATACGCGTTCTTAGGAAGTTGATCCTGAACCACGCTATCCTCTGGAACAGATGCTTCCTCACCCAGAAGGATGAGAATGAGCCTAGAGTTTTGGAGAAGGGGGCTAAGGAAGCTTCCAGAACCATCAGGCTGAGGTCAGAAGCAGTTGAGCTCACTCAGGGATGGGGCAGGGCTGACACGGGCCGCAGAGCTGCTGTGGATGGTTCTCTGCACAGGGTTGCAGCAGGCAGGGACAAAGCAGAGGGGTTCCAGGTGTCCACGCAATGCCAGTCACCCTCCCAGTCCTGCCCAGTCCCTTTCATTACTTGCCCAGGCCCTGGTGCCAGTAAACTCAGTGCCTGAGACAGGCTGAAGGTCTCCTACCCTGTGAGCCAGACACCTGGGGGAAGAACTCATGTCCAAACACATGGTCTAAACAGACTGAGGGGGACTTCCCTGGTGGTCCAGTAGTGAAGACTCCGTGCCCCCAATGCAGGGGGGCCCAGGTTCAATCCCTGGTCGGGTGCTAGAGCCTACATGCCATGAGTAAAGATTCTGCATTCCAAAACTAAGACTTGGTGCAGCCAAGTAAATCAAGATAAATGCTAGACAGAAGGCAGAGGGCAGACTCCTTGCCACTTTTAAAAGCATTGCCTCCCCTGAGCACTTGCTACTGAATCCCAGAGTCTGTCACTTGCTCCCTGGGAGCCCAGCCCTGCGGCTCTGCAGTCCTATGACCACCTGCCCTAATTTTTCTAGAGCTTTACAATAGTCATCAGTGTTTCATGTGTGCGTCATTCTTTCCTACTCGTATCTTCACCTGGGATTTTTGTGATAACAAGGCTGTGCCTCCTCAGACTGGGGCTCCCCGAGGGCAGTTCTGCTCTCCCCACTCAGCCTGGGGCACCCCAAGTCAGGGACCTGGCAGCACAGCCAGCTGGGCTCTGTGCCCCTCCTCCCACGGCCTCTTTTGGCTCCAAGGCCAAGGCTCTGTGCGGTCACACGTTTCACATACCCCAAGGCTGGGTGCATGCACCCCTTGAGGTCCTGCCTGGAAGGGAGGCTGAAGGCCTGTAGCTGATACCAGTGACCAGCGATGGGGGTCATTGCATAACAGCGGCTGGCCGCAGGTTTCTGATGATTCAGCACTGTGGCCTGAACAAGACTTCTGTGGGGCTGGACCGAGGACAAGGCTCCTCAGAATCAAGAGACAGGAGGCCCAAAGAGCCCAGCTCACCTGGGGACCCTGCACTGTCACCCAGACACACTGGGAAGGAGACACACTTTCTGGGCCTCTCCTGGTGGCCCCAGGCCTGGCCTCCCTGGGCCTGAGTATCCATGCCTGGGCCTGGGTAGAGGTTCCAGCCAGGTGTTGGGCCAGGAAAGCCCCCTTGCCATGCACAGCCTGCTGTTGGGGCTGTAGACCCCTGAAGCAGGGTTGTGGACCCAGGGGGATGGCAGGGAGAGGGGCCTGGTGGCGTGAAGGGACCCCAAGGGCCAGCCCAGCTGGGGGGCCGGCTTGGCAGTTCTTTTTCAAACCACTAGATGTCACTTCCATTTCAAAGGAACCCACTGGTTGGAATTTTCCCCAGTCAGGTCCCCCCCCAACCCTCACCCCAACCAACCCCATCCTTCTCCAAGTCTTAAAGACACAGGCCACAGAGGAAGACTCCACTTTCCCCTGAGGACCAAGATATTGGAAAGCTGACCAAGAGCTGCCTCCAAGCCTGAGTTGAAGCTTCCGGGACCTCCATCACAGCCCACTCCACCCCTGCGAAGAGCCAGAAGGGGCAGAACTCCCATTTTGCCACCCCCACCACCCTCCAGGTTCTTATGGGGATGGTATTTTCTAAAACCAAAAATGAAACATGTGGTCAAATTAATGTGATTGTATTTAGGGGGACAATACTTGGAACAGGGAACACATACCCCCAGAGACCTTACGCAGGGCCGAGAGCTTCTGGATTCAACGGAGCCCACGCAGTCCATGCCCCGGCTTCAGACCATCGTCAGGAACTTCAAGCAAGGGGAGACGTGAAAGGAGTTTCCAGGGCTCTACTCTTTCCCCTACATCCCAGTGTTCACTCAGCATCTCTTGGTTGACTGGTGCCAATGATCACCGCTTACAATGAGATTTATTCCACTTGAGCCCTCCCACAACCTCCATGAAGTAAGTAGAACTTAACCCCATTTTACAGATGAAGAAACAGAGGTGTGGAGAGGGTCAGATGAGAAATTTCCTTGAGTATCTCACTGCTCTCACTTCATCTCCCTTAGCCAGGTCCCCACAGAGGGGGAGCCTGGAGCCAGCTGCTTGGTTTTATCTGCAGCTCAGGTGGCCACTTAAAGACTCATTCTTTTGAGCTCATTAATTAGTACAGTGGTTTCCAAACTTGGTTGCACTTTAGAATCACCTGGGGAGCTTTTAAAACTCCTGCTGCCTAGGTCACCGCCCCCTCCCCACCCACCAATTAAATCAAAATGTGGGAGGGCTGGAGTGAGAGCCGGGTGTCTGTGCTTTTCAGGATGTCCAGGTGGTTCCAATAAGCAGTCAAGTTTGAGGACCGCCGCTCTTACCACCTCGGCCCGCCAACCAACCACTGAGGGTTTACCCACAGGTCTAAAGGCTGCATGCTGTTGATTCCATAGCTCATATTTCATGATAGGATACCTAGAAACAAAGGCTTCACGCCTAGGCATATGTGTATCCTTAACTTTTCTACAGAGAAGCGAGACAACTCGCCCAGACACCCAGCTCCTAAGTTAGCAAAATCAGGACTAAAACCCCTGTCTTTGAAGTTCTCAAATAAATGTTCTGGCCTCTGAGACAAGGTCAGCTTCTTCAGAGCTGTTAACTTAACACAAAGAAAACAGAACCCAGTCAGTATCTGACCCCTCACCCTGGTCCATGACCGACGCCCGTTGTCATAACCATGACTGACCCTTTATCTCCACCACCAGATCACTCCACCCTGACCACAGCTTGACCCCTAACCCTGACCATGACTGACCCCTAACTGAGATCCCCATTTTACAGATGAAGAAAAAGAGCTGGGGGAAGTCTAAGTTCTTTCCTGAGTCCTTCCTGAGGGCCAGGCTGTCCCTAACACTGGTCACTGTCTCACACACATTCAGCCCTGGTCAGAGTGTGGAGGGTTTCGGGCAGCCTGGTCTCAACACTGGTAAATAACTCTGTGTCATATCACATGTACTAACAATAATAAAATAAACACGTGGGGCCGTGTGCCAGCCAGGAGGTTAGTATTTTCATGTCCTTGATTTCTTCAAAGGCTCTCCCATGCTCTGTTAACTATCAGCAGGAGACACAGGATCCCTGATCCAGGAAGATCCCGCATGCCAGGGAATGACTAAGCCCATGAGCGATAACCGCTGAGCCTGTGCTCTAGAGGCTGCAAGCTGCACCCTACGATCACTGAGCCTGTGCTCCACAGCAAGAGAAGCCGCCGCAGTGAGAAGCCCATGCACAGCTCCTAAAGAGTAGCCCCTGCTCACTGCAGCTAGAAAAACATAGCCGGAGTAGCAGTGAAGACCAAAAATTATTTTTAAGCTTTTTTTTTTTTAAAAGAAAACCTCCAATTAGTCCTGTCACTTCCCACCTTCTTTCCTCTATGTACCCAAGGCTTGCCCTTCCCCACTGTATGATCAAACACACACGCACCGTTACACTTACATGCCTCTTGGCCTGGAATCCCATCGCTTCCACCGCAAGACTCGACCCAGGATCCCCCCCCAAGACCTTGCCTCCTCAGGAAGTCTATGGGGTCCATAGGGTCCCATGTTGGTCCTGCTACTGATCCCCTCCAGGAGGCGTCATCAGGCCCGAGAGAGAGAACAACCCCCTGGTGCCATCTTCACCAGGTGAGGGAGGTCAAGGCCAGCACATCCTTGGGAGCGAAGGTCACACGGCAGAGGTTACTTGTCTTTACACAGGCACTCACACACGCACACGTTCACCAAGTGTGTTTATAGAGTTCTGAGCAACTGTAAACTTGGCTCGCTCTGGCTGCCCCCCAGGAGAGGGGAAACCATAAACACCTCCTGCTCCGGCCAGCTCCCCCCAACGAGGTAGGGTCCCCAGGGACCCGGACACTTCATCATCGCAGGCACTGGCTGTATCATCTACTTTCTCCTGTGTGAACAACACCTAACCTCCTGTCCCCAGCACAGCTGGAGGGCTTGCTCCCAGGATCCTGCTCATGCTTCTCCCGAGCCTTGCCCCAGCTGTGCCTGCCCCCGGGAATTCCTCACTCCTCTCTTATTCCTTCCAAACTCACCACCCTGGAAGGCCCATGTCAAGTCTCACTTCCTCTAAAACGCTCCCACTGATCTCACCACTTACAGGGAGTTCATTCTAGAAGAGCCTTTAGGACCAAAATAGAAAAAAAGTCTGTGCACTAAGACCTACTGTTTCACTATTAGAAATTCATTCCTTTGGCTTGAACATCACTCTCCCCTCAGGAAGAGTCCTTGGGTATTTATGCGGATGTGCCCTATAGAGGTCATCATTACCCAGGGGACACTACACTAGAACATGCATTCTGGCTCTAACTCTATCACTACCTGCTTGAGGGCATCATGGCCTTGTGAATGCACAGTGAGGGGGATGGGCCTGAAAATCTCTCAGATCCCTCAGCTCCAATAGACAGTGGTTTCTCTTTCCAATCAAGGCTTTTTATTGGGAAATCACGTACTTGACCTTCCCATTTTGAAATGTTGCCATAACTTTAAAGGGGAAGAGAAATCCTACTGAGTCAGGCCTGAGGCAGGACAAAAGTGTCAGCTATAACGGAGGCCATGCATCACAAGGCTTAGGGAACAGTAAAGAAAAACCACACAACGTTTCTTCTGGAAATTTTAAAATGCAAGAAAGGCACCTTCAAAGTTTGAGTCTGAATGTACTAGGCCATTTATTATTATATTATTATTAAAGGGAGAGCGTGATCTCTCCTTGAGCCAGGGGGTTGGGGGAGGCCTTGATAGAGTTCCCAGTGCCAAATGATAGAGAGCTGAATGGCCCAGGGTCTCACCCCCACCTCCTCCATTGTCCCCCATTCCACTTAATGAAGGCTCAACCCAGAACAGCCAACGAGGCTTGGAAAATCCGCCTGTTGTGTGAGAGGATTTCCATAAATCTAGCTCATTCAGGTGGTGACAGCCCCGTGCCCTGCCTGGTTCCTGGGGACCCTCGTTAAGAACAGGTGCTTTCTGGCCAGCTCCTTGCACCTCTGGGCCCCTTGGCTGTGTAGGGGTAGGAGAGGAAAGCCACCCAGCCTCCCCAGAGCCATCTCCAAGAAAAATTACTTTGGGCCCCTTTGGGCCTGCGGGAGCGAGGACACAGTCTCCAATGCACCAATGGCATGGCCGTTTGGAGGGTCACTTGACATATATTTGCTAGCCACCCATTCAGGTCCCAAGGGCTTCCCAGGTGGTGCTAGTGGTAAAGAATCCGCCTGCCAGTGCAAGACGTAAGAGATGTGGGTTCAATCCCTGGGTCAGGAAGATCCTCTAGAGGAGGGCACTGCAACCCACTCCGGTATTCCTGCCTGGTGAGTCCCATGGGCAGAGGAGCCTGGCGGGCTACATTCTATAGGGTCGCAAAGAGTCGGACATGACTGAAGCGACTAAGCACACCCAGCACATTCAGGTCCCCCCTTGTGAAACTTTGTAGACCTGCCTTATGGCGTATGGTGATCACTTGCGGCTATTTAATTTTCTTTTGAGATTTATTTTATTATTTATTTATATTTTTCGATTGCACTGGGTCTTCGTTGCTGCATGTGGGCTTTCTCTGGCTGTGGCAAGTTGTGGCTACTCTTCATTGTGGTGTGCAGGCTTCTCATTGCAGTGGCTTCTCTTGCTGTGGAGCACAGATTCTAGGCACATGGGCTTCAGTAACTGTGGCATGTGGGCTCAGCAGTTGCAGCTGGAGGGCTCTAGAGTGCTCAGTAGTTGTGGTGCATGGGCTTAGTTGTTCTGTGGCATGGGGGATCTTAGTTCCTGGACCAGGGATCAAACCTGTCCCTTGTATTGCAATGTATTGCAATTCTTAACCACTGGACCATCCGGGAAGCCCCATGGATATTTAATTCTAAATTAATGAACATTCGATTTTACAAATTCAGTAACTCAAAATTTAGTTTAAGTGCACAAAATAAGTGCTCAGAAGCCATATGTAACCATCTAGAACTTTCTTGCCATCTTGCCATCTATTTTATTGGACAGCTCTGCCAATAACTGGTACTAGGCAGAGTGGCCTTCCAGAGGTGATGATGGAGCCGTTCAGGGCAGAAACTCCAACATCAACCACCAGGAACAGAAATCTGGTACTGATAATGGAGAAGGCTTCAAGGGCTCAGGGAGCCCCATCTGAGGGGGAGAGACAGCCCCTGTCCTCAGAGAGCTCCCAGCCCAAAGAGGGTTAAATAATTCCTTGGCCAGATCTTGTTTTCCCCGAGCAGGTGAGGAGGAAAGGACCCAGCTGTCATTTAGCAGGCTCATTAGTGATGTCTTCTGGGGCCTTGCCCTCCCCCGGGATAATTATTAACAGGCCTCAGGTGTGAGAGAGCCTGCAGCCTGGGCCCCTCCCCTCCCCTCCAGCCAACCAGGCCAGCTGCGCATCCTGGGGGGCCCAGAGTTGAGAATCCCACCTGGAGACAGACTCAGGCTGAGTAAACCCCCAGCCCCTACTCTGAGCCAAGCCTTGCTTCACATTTGATAAGATGAACCTCCATCCAGGGACAGGGCACTGACCAGGAAAGCTGCCGACCACCTCCTGATTAAACAAAAGAAACTGTTCCACACTGGGGGGTCCATTCCTCAGTCTCACGTGGGAAGGCCAATCCCCCCCAAACCTAGGCCCAGCCTCCAGCCTCGTCAGCAGGAATTTTCCACATTTGCTGAGATTTCTGTTTGCCTTCCCCATTAGCCTGACAAGCATGGATGGAAAGATGACTAAGGCAATTAGCGACTGACTATAGCCGGAACAGAAGGGCCAGGCCAGGATGGGGCGGCAGGGGCTGGAGTGTGGCTGGAGAGGCTGTGAGTCAGCCAGAAAGGGTGAGCACCCGGGGCCTGAGCCAGTCTGGGAACCTCAGGCCCAAGAGGAGGAGGCCTGGGAACAGAGGAAAGCAAGGGATGTCTTCAGCCTTGTTACCATGGAAACACCTGCCACAGATGGCCACCCAGCCCAAGCCCGGCCCTCAAAGGACCCCTGTTCACAGATATTGACAGGGGCCTGGGGGTGCCACCACAGAGCCCCACCTGGACCTTTTGCCGGTAGGTGGAAAGGGCGGCATGAGGAGTGAGAAAATTTTTCCCGTGGCAGATCCCAAGCAGGCCCCCAGCCATCATGCATTTCAGTAGGGTTCCGTTCCTTTCGATTATATAATTTACCTCTATTAATAAAAAAAAAACCTGTTGGGGCTCCCTTGGTGGCTCAGTGGCCGAGAATCTGCCTGCCGATGCAGCAGACACAGGTTCAATCCCTGACCCGACAGGATCCCAGTACCACGGAGCAGCTTAGCCTATGAGCCACAACTATTGAGCCTGTGCGCTAAAGCCCGGGGAACCGCAGCTCCTGAAGCCCACATGCCCTAGAGCCTGTGCCCTGCTTCGAAAGAGACCACCACAATGTGAAACCCGCTCACCACAGCTAGAGAAAAGCCCTCCCAGCCAGGAAGACCCAGCGCAGCCAAAAACAAATAGAACTGTTTTCTAAAATTTGTGATGTGTGCTCTAACAAATGTGCATTTCTTTATAATTTACATGGATTCTCATACAAAGTTATGTACATTATTGAAAAATACACCAAAAAAAAAAAAAAGACATTTTAAAAAGATGAAAGAAACAATAAATAGAAGTCAGGTTCCAAATCTCTCCCAAACATTGATGGACCAGTCTTGTCACACCCGATTTTTGGAGACCACTGATTTACTTAGAGTGTGGGTGATACATTGCTAAGCCCATTAAATGATCAAATCTTCTTGTGTTTGCAAGTTTGACGTCAGCCAGAACACCCAAGGGAGTGTTAAGCTTAGTTGCTATCTTGACATGAGTTTGAACTTGAGCAGACCCTTATCAGGGTGGTGGCAGAGCTGGTGGTGTCATCTGACAACAAGCTGAGACTCCCCTTCTCCACATCTCACCCCCCCCCACCCCGCCAATCATAAATTTTGCCCACTTCTTCTATGTGGAAGGCCCTGTCACCCTTTCCACCTTGGCAATCACGCATCTTTCCAAACGCCAAATCTCTGCTCTTTTCTAGGATGTCTTCCCTGAATCTCAGACTGGTCAAGTGTCCCACCTCTACGACCCCACAGCCCATTGTGGATACTTCCATTCTGGCATTCATGACGTTGCACTAGAATGAGGTGTTTAATCCTCTGCTCTCTCCCTAGATTGTGAACTCCAATAGGACAGGGCGGGTACTATATTCTTTTTTATTTTCCCAGCCACCAGCATACACAGACACAGGCATTCCCATTCATATTCACTCCTTGACTGGCATGGGTGTGAGTTGCTCAAGTTGCTTGAGTCCTGGCTGACTCTTTGCGACACTATGGACTATAGCCCACCAGGCTCCTCTGTCCGTGGGATTCTCCAGGCAAGAATACTGAAGTGGGTTGCCATGCCCTCCTCCAGGGAATCCTTCCGACCCAGGGATCAAACCAGGGTTTCCTGCCTTGGTAGGCAGGTTCTCTACCAATATCACCACCTGGGAAGCCCTTGACTGTCATGGGATCACCTCCCATATCAGCTACTAGCACTCAAATCCTTCCCTGGGGTGGAGGAAGAGGGCAGAGAACAGCCCAAGACACTGACATATATTAGGTGCTTAATAAGTTCTAGTTAATGAAGGTCTACTGAGCCACATCTAAGTCCAAGCAATGGAGGGTCCCAAAAGGGAAAATCTCACTGGGCTGGAGAGGTAGTAGAAAGTTTCTGAGGAGGTAGAAGAAGCTGGCCCTCCAGGATGAGCAGGGTGGAGCAGGCAGACAGCAGAGGAGATGAATTCCCAGGGGAAGGAAGAACATGAGCACAGGTGGGGATTTTGGAGAGAAGGCAACCAATCCAGACGGCAAAGAGGAAGGGCTTGAGGGATACATCTCACCCTGGCCTGAAGGGGTTTCCCTTGTCCCATGCCTAGTTCCTGGGTTCCTCTTTCCTTGAGTCCAAGTCTTAGCAAATAGGCTTGGGGCTTGGCATCCTAAGAGAAGAGCTTTTCAGAAATTCCATGCACTGGCAGAGGAGCAAGGCCCCTCCCTGCCCCCACTCTTTGGAGTACTCCTCATTAAGAGCTTTCCCAAGACAGGCAAAGGGATTAGGCTGACTTCTGGGAAGGTCGATGCCTACACCTGCCCCCTCTCCTCATGTGTGGAGGAGGGAGGGAGGCAGAAGGAGGGAGCCAGGGGTGCTCTCTGTTACTCTGCAGTTAAAAGCAGGCAGGAAACAAATTTGGGCATTCCAAGAGTGGGCCCTGTAAACCCCCTTGTCCACCCTGGCCTCTGGGGAGTCCAGCATAAGCTGGTGGTCACCCAGGCAGTGGTGGCTACAGTAGCAGCAGTGACATTCATCCTGAACAGCCACACTCAGCCAGAAAAGGGCATGTGGGCTTGTCCTGTGACTAAGCCCCCAGCCCTTAGAACAGAGCTCAGAGAGGGCCGGCCGAGGAGTGTTCTTACTTCTTGATCTGACTCTGCCATCTGCTAGTTGAGTGACCTTGGATAAGTTCCTCACCCTACCTGTGACTCTGTATCCCTAGTCATACAATAAAGGAACTGGATACAGAGTCCCTTCCACTCTGAGGTTTTATGTTCCAAGTCTGAGCTGCTTTCTGCCCAAGGTTCTTCAGCCCAGACATTCTAGAGGACTGACAGGCACATCTCAAACTAAGCTGCTCTGGGGTTTCAGGCTGAGGATCAGGGCACTGTAGTAAAGGCCACGACAGTTTGGAAGCAGGGAGGACCAGCATTTGAACATTCAGGCAGGTTCCAGGGGGAGAGGATCCTCACTGGACCTACTCTGAGCCAACCAGATCCCAGCAATGCTGGGCTTACCTATTTAGGGTCAGGCTGCCTCTGGTTTCTCTCCTCTCCTCTCTTTTCTCAGGAAAGAGTAGTGATCATCTGGAGCAAGAATGGGGTCACATAGAACAAATCATGAAATTCATCTTGTTCTCTCTTTTTACAGGGTCTCTGGTCCCAAGAGATACCGTGGGTACTGTAGTTGCAGGGAAACCAAAGGGGGCTTAACACCCAGTCATTCATTGGCGTCTCCCATCTTGTGATTCTCCCATACATGATCTTTGGTGGAGGAGGTTCAACCTCAGGGAAACTTCTCCACTGGTGTGAGGTTCCTAGGACGTGGCCATGTCCCAGGGGAGAGCTCTAAATTGATACACCAAGGCTCCATCCCACCCATCCACAAGTAATCCAATGTAGCTTTTCCAGCTGCCTTCAGCTTTGAAGATGACTTGGTTGGGTCCTGCTGTGGTTGGAGTATCTCCTTGGAGCCAGCTGTCCACAGGTTAAAGCAAATAAGATCACACAGCACAGGTCCTGCCCCGACAGCTTAGCCCTGGGAAATTCTCCACTCTGGACAGAGCACCGCATCTGTCTCAGCCTGACTTTTTATTAATAAACATGAACAAGAGCAAATCCAAGTCAGGACTATCAGTTCAGTTCAGTTCAGTCGCTCAGTCGACTCTTTGTGACCCCATGAATCGCAGCACACCAGGCCTCCCTGTCCATCACCAACTTCCGGAGTTCACTCAAACTCATATCCATCAAGTTGGTGATGCCATCCAACCATCTCATCCTCTGTCGTCCCCTTCTCCTCCTGCCCCTAAATCTCTCCCAGCATCAGGGTCTTTTCCAATGAGTCAGGTCTTCGCATCAGGTGGCCAAAGTATTGGAGTTTCAGCTTTAGCATCAGTCCTTCCAATGAACACCCAGGACTGATCCCCTTTAGGATGGACTGGCTGGACCTCCTTGCAGTCCCAGGGACTCTCAAGAGTCTTTTCCAACACCACAATTCAAAAGCATCAATTCTTTGGCGCTCAACTTTCTTTATAGTCCAACTCTCATATACATACATGACCACTGGAAAAACCATAGCCTTGACTAGATGGACCTTTGTTGGCAAAGTAATGTCTCTGCTTTTTAATATGCTATCTGCTGCTGCTGCTAAGTTGCTTCAGTCGTGTCCGACTCTGTGTGACTCCATAGATGGCAGCCCACCAGGCTCCGCCGTCCTTGGGATTCTCCAGGCAAGAACACTGGAGTGGGTTGCCATTTCCTTCTCCAATGCATGAAAGTGAAAAGTGAAAGTGAAGTTGCTCAGTCGTGCCCGACTCTTAGTGACCCCATGGACTGCAGCCTACCAGGCTCCTCCGTCCATGGGATTTTCTAGGCAAGAATACTGGAGTGGGTTGCCATTGCCTTCTCCGAATATGCTATCTAGGTTGGTCATAACTTTCCTTCCAAGGAGTAAGCGTCTTTTAATTTCATGTAAGGTACAATTTTTCACCTATCAGACTGTCAAAAATTCAAGAAAAAGAATCTGCTACCATACTTTGTTAGCTGGGCTGTGGGGAAATCCTGACAATCACCCATTGCTGCAGGAGGCTTAATAGTTACAATCTCTGGAGAACAATTTGACAATATGTATCAAGGTTACAAAAGCACATACCCTTTGACCAACAATTCCAGATCTGGGAATTGATGCTACAGATATACCTAATACGTGTGAAATGACGCATGTACAAGATTATTCGCCCCCTCATTGTTTGTGAAGGCTAAAGATGGAAATGATCTAATTCAACAAAGGACTGGTTGAATAAATAACAGATCAGCCACTCAATAGAATACCATGCAGCTGTAAAGCAGAAGTGGGGACATTAAGGCATTCTTTAGGTAGATTTGTCTTGAAGTTGTCCGAAATGAATTAAGCTGGAGAGACCAGATATGGAAGCATAGGCAAAGTGGACTACATTTTGTGGAGGAAAGAGGGGGAAATATGAATAAAATATGAATAAAACTTCCCTCCTGGAGACAGCATAACAACTCAAGAGGGTTAGAACCAACTTGGCCTGCTCACATCTTCACCTTGGACTGAAGAGTCATGGAGGCAATAGGAGAAAGCCAAGAGCTCTGGACATTGGCTGTCACGGATCAGGGGATGGCACTGCTAGACCCTAGCTGGAATTAGTCCTGTCCTAGGTCCTCCCCCACACCCCCCAGAGCCTTCTCACCTGCAAGCTAACCTCAGGAAATTAATTTGCTGCACACTGCCCATGGCCTCATTAGAGTCAATTGTCCTGGGCCAATGAGGAAAGAGCAGAGGCGGGGCTTAGTATGTTAATGAGTCATTTTTGTCTAGTACAAGCAAACCCAACCCCACCCCCCCAGGAACCCCTTCAACAGAACAAACATTCTGGTGGTCCGTTACTCTTCACATTGCAAATGATGATTTGGTTTCAGCACCAAGGTGTATATCCTCCCTTTGAAATTGATCATTTGTATTCTTTTCTTTTGTCTTTAAATTGCAAATTGATTTTGGTTTTTGAGTCATGTACAAGCGGCTCAGTGGTAAAGAACCTGCCTGCCAATGTAGGAGACTTGGATTCCATCCCTGGGTGGGGAAGATCCCCTGGAGAAGGAAACCCACTCCTGTATGCTTGCCTGGGAAATCCCATGGACAGAGGAGCCAGGCAGGCTACAGTCCATAAGGTCACAAAGAGTCGAACATGACTTAGCAACTAAACAACAAAATCTGCTAGTGAAAGCTGCTTTATATCTAGTTGTGTGTCTACGTATATCTAAGCAAACCTGATTGGAGTTGATACTGGGCTCCCCTAAGGATGTTTTCCCCTTGAAGTCCTAGTTGGGGGGTATCCTCTTGGGAACACAGTAGATGTTTAGAAAATGTTTGCTGAAATAATTTTCTAATTTATGTAGGAATCTCAGATGGAAGCCAGAAGTTCCTGCCACCCCCTCACACTGGTCACAGTTGGTGCGGAAGCTAGGCCTTCCTCAAGGAGAAGCAGGTGCCTGTACCTGGCCTGCACCTTCCATGCACCTGCCTGGGGCCTCCAGCTTTCAGCCTGATCTGCTGGAGGTGCAGACCAGGGCAGACCGGTGACAACAAGGGGCGTGGTCCCCCTAAGTCGATTGGAGCGCGTTCCTGAGATAGGGATGCGATGGCAGGAATGTGAGGGGCCAGAGGCAGTGATGGACCACGCCAGCCCAAGAGCTGAACAAATATTGACCCTAAGCAGGGCGGCCTCTTGAAAGCCCTCCATGGGATGCCTCTCGCTGTTCTCCTATCTCCAGCCACCCTCACCCAGTGCCTCCAGCTGTGGGGGAAGGGAGTAAAGGATAGAGTATCACTCTCCCTTTGGGACCCAAGGCCCAGAGATCCTGGACAGGGACACCGTGTGGTCCTTGCTGGTCCTGGCATGAGGTTCCAGGAGCTTCCAGGCCTGGGTCTCCTGGTCCTCTGGGCTCTCCAGCCTGGATGTGGGTGGCACTTGGAGCAGGATGTGGTTTCCCTAGAGCTGGGCTGCCCTTAAAATGCCCATGGAGGCCCTTGTCCCAAGGTGTTTATTTAAAAAAAAAAACAACACACAGCTACAGACCTCACAGACCACTGTATAGCAGTCAACTGCCTTCCTAGTTGCTACTACTAAGTAGCGTTTATTAAGAGCCTCCTGTGTACCAGGCGTTAAATGCTGTACATGTATTAATTCATCTATTCCTTACAACACTTTAAGAAATGGGTGTTTTTTTCTTATTCCCATTTTACGGAAGCACGAAGGCACAGGGAGAATGAGAAATGCCACATGGAGAAAGGTCTGTCAGAGATTTATCGGGCCAGTTGGTCTGTGAATGCAGAAATGTGGAGATGGAAGGTGCTTTGAGAAGGCTGGGTATCTGCCTCCTTTTATAGACATCGAGTCTGAGACCTTGAAGGGGGAATGACGTGCACAAAGTTACTCGAGGCTATAGAGCAAAGGCACTGAATGAAAGCTGCTGCTGACAGGCTGGCATTCCTAGGAAGCCAACCGCTGAGCCCCTAGGGTTACCTGAGGTCTGTCTTCCAAGAATCCCAAATGCTTTGTTTTCTTTTCCTGCAGGCCTGATACTCTGGGTAAACACCCCCTCCCCCAGCCCCTGTCCCCACTGGATCTCTTTTCCCTCTCCCACCTCATTCATCCTCACCCTGATGCTTTCTCACATCGCTCCAGCAAATATCTTTCCAGGTTCCAGTCACTGGGACCTCTGTTCTGTGGCTTCTCCCGTATGTTTTGGAAAAACCTCTTTTGCCCTCTATGAGGGCACTGGGCTGGCTGAATCGCAAGATCACACCCCTCTCTACCTCTGAGATGCTAGGAATCTCAGACTTCCCTTCTGTGTTTGACAGAGTGGCTTCTGTCTCCACTTGGACCCTGATCGGACCCTGCAGGGAGCAGGGATCAAGTTTCACAACCAGGTTGGGAGAAGGTCAAAAATAGGGACAGGAAATGAATACCAGCATTCTGGTTGTGATACTGTAATATAGGTTTGCAAGATGTTACCGTCAGGGAAAACTGGGTAAAGGGCACACAGGATCTCTCAGTATCACTTCCTGTTGCTGTTCAGTCACTCAGCTGTGTCTGACTCTGGGACCCCATGGACTGCAGCATGCCAGGCTTCACTGTCCTTCATCATCTCCCGGAGTTTGCTCAAACTTATGCCCATTGAGTCAATGATGTTATCCAACCATCTCAGTCACCCTCTTCTCCTCCTGCCCTCAATCTTTCCCAGCATCCCAGGGTCTCTTCCAGTGAGTCAGGTCTTTTCCAATGAGTTGGCTCTTTGCATCAGGTGGCCAAAGTATCGGAGCTTCAGCCTCAGCAACCGTCCTTCCAATGAATATTCGGGGTTGATATCCTTTAGGATTAACTGGTCTGATCTCCTTGCTGTCCAAGGGACTTTCAAGAGTCTTCTCCAGGACCATAGTTCAAAAGCATCTATTCTTCAGTACTCAGCCTCATTTATGATCCAACTCTCACATCCATACATGACTATTGGACAAACCACAGCTTTGACTATTTGTTGGCAAAGTGGTGTGTGCTTTTTAATCTGTTGTCTAGGTTTGTCATACCTTGTCTTCCAAGGAGCAAGCATCCTTTAATTTCATGGCCACAGTTACTGTCTGCAGTGACTTTGGAGCCCGAGAAAATAAAGTCTGTCACTATTTCCATTGTTTCCCCATCTTTTTGCCATGAAGTGTAACTGCACATAAATCTGCAATTTTAGTTAAAATCCAAATGTATTAAATCATGCATGGATGTGTACAAGTGCCTCAATTCCTGGCAGGCTGCATGCCCAGCCTCACGGAGATTACCCTTGGGAGATGGATGAGTGCCTCTGACGGTCAGGGAATGGTGAAGACAGGACTCTTTCCATTTTATTCCCATATGAATAGTGTGAAGATAAATCTCTTAACATGTTTTGCTTTTCTAATGAAAGGAAACAAGTTAATACAATTTTTAAAATTAAAAAAAAAAAAAGAATGGGGACAGGAAGGGTGGGGAGCTTGGAGAGGGATATCCAAGAAGGAATTCATTCACTGCCACCCCCAGTCTCCCAATCAGATTTCACCATCCCATCCGCACAGGGCAAGCCAGGCTCCAAGGCCTGGGCTGGACCTCCTAGGACCACTCTGCTGGTGGAGAAAAAGAGAAGGCAAACTGGGATGAGGTGGGGGTGGGGGCGGTCTGCAGCTCCCTGGCTTCCGAGCCTGGTCTCCCCTCAAGGATGCCAAGGAAACCTGGCTGGGGATGAGGATGGGACCCTCCAGCTCTGCGGACAGGCAGCGCCTTCAGCTCAGATGGAAACACAGCCTGTGCCTATGTGTGCCCTGGCCTGCCTCACCCCAGGCTGACCCTTGCCTCCCAGGTCAGTGACCTCTGGAACTTCAAGAACACTCAGGGAGCCTCCCGCTTCTCTGTCTATCTCCAGGTCAGAATCGCTGACCAAGATCCCCAAGCAGGGAGACGCCTCCAGGGCCCTCCACTCAGCTCTCACTGCCCACACGCCCCTTTTCCAGGGCAAAAAGGGCAGGGCAGCCCCCCACAGCCCCACACAGACCAGCTTGTCCCACCCTCTCCCCAGGTCCTCCCAGGGCTGTGTGAGAACTGGTGTAGAGTCTGCATCTCGAAGAGGAGGCTCTCAAAGAGGCACCGGGCTTCCCCGGGCTGCCAGGACATGCATTCCCCGGGTCCAGGAGAGACAAGGTGAGAGAGGATGATGCCCAGACACCTTCTGGGGACCAGGGACAAGCGCTCAGAGCAAAGCAATCCAGTGTTGACGCACTGAGCGGGCTGGGAACCAAGGAGGTGCCTTGGGATGGGGAGGGAGAGCCAGGCCCAGAGCATAAGTGGGTGCTTCAGAGCACAGAGGAATCCCTCTGCTTCTTTCACGTGATGCGGGGGAACTGGGCTTGAGAACTCCCTGAGGGCGCAGCTGTGTCTCCCCGGTCAGACTGGTCAGACTGGGGCCCCGTGAGGACAGGGCTGTGTCTTCTCCTCAGATTGGGGTTGTCTGAGTTTTTCCTCCTCATCATGCCAGAAGTTTCTAGAACAGGGACTAAGAGCCAAAGATAGAAGTTAAAGAAGACCAATTCCAAGCCATGACCAGAAAGAACTCACTTTTTAAAATCTTTTATTAATAAATTATTGAAAATAAAGCCCACAATACATTCTGGATATCAAAAAATTTTCAGTTTGGTCATCAATCTCACCTACTTGGAGAAACCTATCTCTGTGTACCCTCAGGAAAAAAGGAATAGTTCTAATTTCATCTCACTTGCTTTTATTTTTTTTTTTTCACTTGCTTTTAAATTAGGCAATACAACACCTCCAGATGGTTCTGACAACAAGATAATGCACCAGGATGTTTTTGTTATTTAGTTGCTTTGTCTTGTCTGACTCTTTTGCGACCCCATGGACTGTCACCCACCAGGCTCCTCTGTCCATGGGATTTACCAGCAAAAATACTGGAGTGGGTTGCCATTCCCCTCTCCAGGGGATCTTCCCAAGCCAGGGATTAAACCCAGGTCTCCTGCACTGACAGGATTCTTTACCACTGAGCCACCAGGGAAACCCAATACACCAGGATACACCTAGAGAATTCTCACCCCAATATCTCTGTTCGCTCGCTAAGTTGCTTCGGTCATGTCCAACTCTGTGCAACCCTATAGAATGTAGCCGACCAGGCTCCTCTGTCCATGGGACTCTCCAGGCAAGAATACTGGAGTGGGTTGCCATTTCCTCCTTCAAGGGATCTTCCTGACCCAGGGATTGAACCTGAGTCTCTTACATCTCTTGCATTGGCAAGCAGGTTCTTTACCACTAGTGCCACCTGGGAAAAACCCCAGTACCTCTCCAGCCATCATATGTAATCACCTACAGCAGCCTCCATGAACATGTGTCCTTCCAGTGTTTGTTAATGTAAATGTAATACAAGTGAATACTCTTGCTTTCCCCTCCCCAGAGAGAAATTTCTGGCATTTAGAACTAGTTTAGTCAAAACTGAGGTCTGTATCTCAGGCATGACTCTGACCTGACTGACTTTCAGGCCCCTCACCTGGATGGGGTGACCACCTGTCACCCCGCAAGCTGTGAGGATGGAGGCAGTCTAGGCAATGGCCCAGCATACAGTAAGTGCTCAATAAGCAAGTGCTTTGGGGGCTTTTGCAGGGGGTGGGGGGCTTAAAGGAGGAATTATCTGCGGTCAGCCTGCTCTCTATGCCCTTAAATTGGGCTAAGCCGGCTTGTGGGCAAGTGGATCGGAGAGAAGAGCTCTCTAAGTGAAGAGGGCAGGTAAGGAGAGGGCACCGTGAAGTGGGGTGAGGCCAGCACGAATGTAGAGCAAGTGGCACTTCTGAGGTCTGTGGGTTCTGGGAATCTCCCCGCCAGACATCCTGGTCCTGGGAACAGAAGTCGAGCTGGTGTTTCCCTGGCAGCTTGGGCTGGGCAGCGGCAGAGGCCAGCTCTAAAGCCCTATCTAAGGTACACAGCATTATCTGCATCCGCCCCACCCCCCACCCCAGGAAGCCAAGGCCTCCCAGAGGGCCTGGCTCCCACTGCTTCATTAATGTTTACCATCGCTGGAAAACAGTGGGCACACACAGCATGGGCCACCTTCCCACCCAGCAATGCACACGGGGCTCGCAAACGCACACGCAGCCCCACACACGAGGGGCTCCCCGTGAGCCCCTCGCACAGCCAGGCGGGCACCAGCCTCAAGTCCCCGCACCCCCAGCTGGCAGCCCTGGAGCCTTCAAGCACAGTGGGGGGCAGTGAGATACATCACCCAGACCTCACTGCCCAACCCACACATGGCAGGTGCAAATCAAGACGTGCTGGCAGTGCAGAATGCACCTGGAATGCGAAGACTTAGCCTGAAAAACTAACACCATCTCGGTGAATTTTCATCTATTGATTACTGGTTGAAATGATAATATTTGAGGATATATTTGGGTCAGTCACCACATGCTAAGTCTCTTCAGTCGTGTCCGACTCTTTGCAGCCCTAGGGACTGTAGCCAGCCAGGTTCCTCTGTCCATAGGATTCTTCAGGCAAGAATACTGGAATGGGTTGCCATGCCCTTCTCCTGGGGATCTTCCTGACTCAGATCGAACTCACATCTCTTAACACCTCCTGCGTTGGCAGGTGGGTTCTTTACCACTAGTATCACGTGGGAAGCTCTCAGTCAGAACATATAAGTTTATAAAATCTATTATTAAAATTCATCTCACCTCTTCATTTTACTTTTTTAATGTGGCTACTAGCAAATTTTAAAATACAGATGTGACTAACATAATTCTATCTAACATAATTCTATCAAATGTGATAAGAGCGTTACAGGAAATATATCTTGGAAGCTGAACCGTTTCCCTCCTGTCAGACCTGGGATAGGGTCCCACCACCTCTTCTGGTCCTCAGAGCCTGCCCTACCTCCTGCCATCAGACTGGGAGTGCTCTGAGGACTGCATGCAGGTCTCTGCTCTCTCCAAATTCCACCACGGTGCCTAGCTGCCTAGCGGGCTGGGACAGAGTTGGGGGGGGCGGGGGGTGGGGGAGGTGGTGGAGAGGTGGCAACGTGGGAGCCGGGAAACCACACCCTCTGCCAAGTCAGTGAGGGCGTGGCCCAGGGAAAGCCACGCCCCCAGTCTTGTGGCCTGCCATAATCACAAGTTGCTCATTTCATTCAGTCTGTCTTAAGAGGAGGCATCATTTTCCCAAGACTTCAGATGCAGTCATTCAGCAAATTGTGGAACACACCCGGCTTGGAAATGGCTTGGAAGGTTCACAAATGGCAAAATGTCATGGGGAACTCACAAATAAATGTAGGAGAAGTCATGGCACACGGTCTGTCTCCTTTCAGCCTCATCCCACTATTTTTAGATACTCATTTTAGAGTCCTTCCTAGAAGGGCTGCTCTTGGAATGAAAGACGCCCCCACATCCACTCTTTCCCAAACTCAGTACCCTCGCCCTTTACTCATTTCTCACCAAGTCTCCTCTCCAGGTCCTTACCCTCTGTGCACACTCTGCACACACTCACTGTCTATCTCCACCTTTCCCTCCCCCAGCTGAACCCAGTTTCTCTTGTGTGCCGTGCCCAGCAGGTCAGTCACCTCACTCATTCTGGATATGATACGTCTATTAAGCCAGCCTGTAACTGCCTTTCTCGTCACGTTACCACTGACACATCATGAGTTGTCAACAAGCCTCCAGGTCTTTTGTTCTAAGTCCCTCTGTCGCCTCCCAACTTAGACAGCTGGCCTTGGGGACCCCCAAGCAGGACCTGGCAGATGCCATCTTGCATCACTGATCCCTCACAGCCACCTCTTGCGGCCCTTCTGGGTCCTGATTCCCTCACTGGTACTTCACTGCTCTTGTCAGTCCTAAGGTCAGTCCTCAGACTTCATCCCAGCCAACTTCTCAGTACCATTTGGCACAGTTGGTCACCTTCTTATCAAAACCTTTTTGTCACCTGATTTTCAAGCCGTCACACTCTCCTGTTTTTCCTTCTACTCCCCTGGGCGCTCCTTCTCAGCCTCCGTCACTGGTTGTTTCTCAGCTCCCCAACTCTGTAATGTTGGAATTCCCCACAGCTAGTCTTTGAACCCCTTTTCATCCTTATCTTCACTCACTCCCCTGGTGATCTCATCCAGACCAGAGGCTTTCAATATTATTTATAAAAAGATGTCTCCCAAATTTAAATCTCCAGCCCAGACCTCTCCTCTGAATCCCAGACCCACATGTCTGTTTGTACATTGTCATCTCCACCAAGATGTCTAAGGGGCATCTCAGACTTGGCATTTCACACCCTGACCTGATCTTCCCACTCCCTGCTGACATGTCCACCCATAGGCGGCACATGTCTCAGGATCTCAGTCACCTCAACTCCATCCTTCCAGTTCAGTTCAGTTGCTCAGTCATGTCTGACTCTTTGTGACCCCATGGACTGCAGCACACCAGGCCTCCCTGTCCATCACCAACTCCCAGAGCCTGCTCAAACTCATGTCCATTGCATTGGTGATACCCTCCAACCATCTCATCCTCTGTCATCCCCTTCTCCTCCCGCCTTCAATCATTCCCAGCATCAGGGTCTTTTCAAATGAGTCGGTTCTTCGCATCAGGTCGCCAAAGTATTGGTGCTTCAGCTTCAGCCTCAGTCCTACCAATGAATATTCAGACTGATTTCCTTTAGGATGGACTGGTTGGATCTCCTTGCTGTCCAAGGGACTCTCAAGAGTCTTCTCCAACACCACAGTTCAAAAGCATCCATTCTTCAGCACACAGCTTCCTTTATAGTCCAACTCTCACATCCATATATGACTACTGGAAAAACTATAGCTTTGACTAGACAGACCTTTGTTGGTAAAGTAACATCTCAGCTTTTTAACATGCTGTCTAGGTTGGTCATAGCTTTTCTTCCAAGGAGCAAGTGTCTTTTAATTTCATGGCTGCAGCCACCATCTGCAATGACTTTGGAAACCCTCAAAATAAAGTCTCTCACTGTTTCTGTTGTTCCCCCATCTATTTGCCATGAAATGATGGGACCAGATGCCATGATCTTAGTTTTCTGAATGCTGAGTTTTAAGCCAACTTTTTCCACATTTCTCTTTCACTTTAATCAAGAGGCTCTTTAGCTCTTCACTTTCTGCCGTAAGGGTGGTGTCATCTGCATATCAGAGGTTATCGATATTTCTCCCAGGAATTTTGATTTCTAGAAATCTATAAATATCCTTCCAGTGGCTCATACCAAAAACCTTGCAGTTACAGTCAACTCCTCTCTTTCTCTCCCACTGCATATCCATATCAAATTTGGCAGCAAACCCTGCTGGCTTGCTACTGAAAACATATCCAGATCCAACCATTTCTCGGTCACTTCCAATCCAGTTCAACCCACTATCATTTCTCGCTCAGATTTTTGCAAGAGCCTCATGACTTTTGCCCTCACTCTTTGGATTAGTACGATTCCCTGCTCTGCCCTCCCCCACTAGAGTCTATTCTCAACACAGCAGCCAGAAGCATCCTATTGAAATCTAATTCAGATCCTAGCCCTCCTCTGCTCAGAGCCTTCAATGGCTCCTGCCTCACTCAGAGTAGAAGCTGAAGGTCTTCACCGCAGCCCCCAGGCCCTTCATGACCCAGTTTCTCCTGCTTCTCTTTCCTTCTCTACTCCATCCCCACTCGCTCCCCCTCATTCTCTCTGCTCCAGCCACACTGACTTACTCGCTGCTCCTCCAACACTCAGCTTGCTTCAGCCTCCAAGGTTTTGCAACTGCCCTCCCTCTGCAGATAGCTACATGCTCCCTCCCTCCTTCCGGTCTTCACTCAAGTCACGTTCCAAGGCCTTCCCTGACTACCGTGTCTGGAACTGCCCGCCCACCTGTTGGCACTGCTTATCATTCCTTCCCACTTAATTTCTCTCCCTAGCACTTTTTTTTTTTTTCTAATATACTATACGGGGCTTCCCTGGTGTTTCGCACAGTAAAGAATCCACCTGCAATGCAAGAGACCCAGGTTCAATCCCTGGGTTGGAAAGCCACCCACTCCAGTATTCTTGACTGGAGAATCCCATGGACACAGGATACTGGCAGGGGTACCAAAGAGGTATGCATGGGGTCACAAAGAGTTGGACATGACTGAGTGACTAGCATGCAATAGACTATATGCATTTCTTATTTTGTTACTGTCAGTCTCCTACCACTAGAATATAAGCTCCAGTGGGGCCAGGGTTTTTGTCTGTTTTGTTCACAGCTATATCCTTGGCTCCTAAAACAGCACCTGGCATGCAGTAGAAGCACAATCAATATTTGTTGCATGAACAAGACAGGACTAAGGACAATCCTTGGCCACCATGGCATCCATTGGAAAATGGAAACTGTCCTCTTTTAGACCTAGCAATACCCTTGGCATATGGTCTTCTAATACACTACATAATTTACTTAATTGTTCCTGGTTTTCATTTATTGTTTGTCTTTTCCTGTAGAACATAAGCTCCATGAAGGAATTTGGGGGCGGGGGTGGGCACTATTTCCTTCACTGATATATCCCAGTGACTAGGGATATATCAGTCAAGTTGGTAGGCCCTCAAAGAATCTGCTGAATGAGTGGATGGCCATTTATCCAGCTGCTGATTCATAAAACCACTTTAGGATCCAGCTACATTTCTCCATCTTGACCATCAAATTGCCTGAGAGACTGTATCAAGAATTCTGTGGAATTCCCATACTTCCCACAATTTCCACATCTTCCAGTCTCCAATCCTCCTGAGAGTCAGAAAGTCCATTAGTCAGAAATCTTAATATAAGCATATGAAAACTGGAGTTTTCTTCTGTCTGATTACCCAGCACCAGTAAGACCTAAAAGTCTGAAAACACAGTGTTAGCCAAAATATAGGGAGACAGACCCACTCATATCTTCAAGATGGGGACAAAAATTGACACAACTCCTGTGGAAGTTGACAATTTGACGATATTCTATCAAAATTAAATATGCACAAGGACTTCTCTGGAGGTCCAGTGGTTAAGAATTTGCCTGCCACATGCCGAGGGGCAACAAAGCCCGTGAGCCACAACTACTGAAGCTGGTGCACCCCAGAAACAAGAGAAGCCACTGCACTGAGCCCACACACCCCAACAAACAGTAGCGCCTGCTCACCGCAACCAGAGAAAACCCATGCACAGCAACGAAGACCCAGCAACAGCCAAAAATTAAAACAAATGGAAAAAAAAAAGCAAACATGCACATATTCTTCAGTTCAACCATTCTACCTCTGAGTATTCTATAAAAACACACACGTATCACAGGTATCAAACATACAGAAAGTGACATATATACAAGGTTATTCGCTGTAGAGATGTTGATGACAGAGAAAGTCTGGGGACTGTGGAGGGCTGGCTGAATAAACAATGAGAGCATTTGGATCATGGCTACGCCCAGGGCGTTAAAAAGTGAGGCAGTTCCACATGCGTGGCTATGTAGAAATCTCCAAGATAAATTGTTAAAGGCAGGGAAAGATTTTTAAATGACAAGTGAAATATACTTTGCCTTTTTAAAGGGTAGGTGAGTAGGTAGGTAAATGAATGGATGGATGGATGGATGGATAGATAGATAGATAGATGATACCACCTACAGATATCATCTCTGGATAGATAGATAGATATCACCATAGATGCTATGCATCACCGATGGTAACACCGATTGCCTTTGAGGATGGAAACTGGGAGGCCAGAAGGCAGGGGTGAGAAAGAGACTTTTCACTGTATACTCTTTGATCTTTTTGAATTTTATTCCATTTTATCCTTATCTATTTCTCAATACTCTGGTTTTTAATTGGGAAATAGCAACCCATTCCAATATTCTTGCCTGGAACATTCCATGACAGAGGAGCTGGGCAGGCTACAGTTCACTGGGTTGAATAGAGTCAGACACGACTGAGTACACACGTACACACACACTCACACACACTTGTTTTTAATTGGCCCGACCCACTAGTCACAGTGAGCCCTTCCTGGTGACCCCTTCCTTTTCTAAGTACCCACAGACCATTTCTCTCATAGTCTATAAGTACCCTGGCCCAGGACTGCCCTCGGCTATGTAGTTGCAGGTTCCAACCTCCTCCTCTTTTTGGGTACTCAGAACCACGTTTCCTATTTACCGCATACCCACGCTTTAAACTTCCGCTGAGGGCGCTGAGTGGACCCAACAGACTTGTTCACAGGCTTCCTTTTTGCCTGCAACAGCGCATTATGCGAGGAAGCCCTGCTACCTCCCAAGGGGGCTTCTCTTTCCTCTCCCAGTGGGGTCCTGGCCTCTGGGTCTGAAGGCAGGTCTCCTGGCTTCTGGAAGAGGGGCAAACCCCAGGAGTGCCCCTCTCTCCACTCCGCATCCGCATTATCCCACCAGGCCCAGCGGCAGCCTCTTCCTCCCTTGGTCTCCCCTGGGGCTCTGATCCTGGCCAAAAAAGCTTGAGTAGCCGCTAGTGTCTTTCACAAAGTTCTGCTTGTTCTTGTCTTCGAGGCACCAGGTTCCCAGGCCCATGGCCCTGTCTCATATGTGCCCTTCCCATTGCTGTTCAAATCCTCTCAAACCAGCAATCTGGCAAAGCCTGCACTGCCCACTGTTTCTTTGGCAACCTTCCCCTCATCCTTAAAACATAAACCAGCCTGTGTGTGATTGCACAGTCTGATGGACACTTTTGGGAGCTTCCAAGTCCCCTTGAGACATCTTTCCCTCCCAGAGATTCTTTTCATGGAATCATGCCTGTCGTCACTGAAATATTCCCAGGCTGACTATGGAAAGACTTACTCTAGGCCTTCGGAAGCACTCATCAGGATATTTGCAAGAACATTCCTGTTTCAGTCTGAGTTCCTTGGCCTCTCTCATCCATTCTCTGCACCAGCACTGAGTGATCTTTCTAAGATGCATGAATAGGGACTTTCCTTGTAGTCCAGTGGCTAAGATTCCACGCTCTCAATGCAGGGGGCCTGGGTTCAATCACTGCTCAGGGAACTAGATCCCACATGCCGCAAGTAAAGACTCCAAGCACTGCAACAAAGATCAAAGATTCTGAGTACCACAACTAAGACCTGGTGCAGCCAAATTAATAAATATTCAAAATAAGATAAAATGCACAACTAGCCGAGCCCTTCCACCATGGAAAGCCACCCAAGACCCTACAGGATAAAATCCAAGGTTGCCGCATGACTTGCAAATCCCACCATGGTCTAGTTTTTCCATAACACTTCTCCATCTGCACCTCCCACCTCTCTCTTTCTAACTTTATTATTATTATTATAATTATTGTATTGGGATACCTAGCCAATTAACAAAAAATGCTGTGATAGTTTCAGGTGAATAGCAAAAGGACTCAGCCGTACATATACACGTATCCATTCTCCCCCAAACTCCCCTCCCATCCAGGCTGCCCCATAACACTGAGCAGAGGTCCCTGCGCTGTACAGTAGGTCCATGCTGGTCATCCGTTTTAAATATAGCAATGTGTACTGTCCATCCCAAACTCGCTACCTATTTCTTCCCTGTATCCCTCCCCCTGGCAACCATTAGCTCGTTCTCAAAGTCTGTGAGTCTGTTTCTGTTTTGTAACTAACTCCATTCTTTAACTAAATCTCTAATTGTGCACACTTTCCTAGACACAGTATATTATTTCCCATCTTCATTTTTCCTCTCTAGCTGTTCCTTCAAATTAGGACAACCTTCCAACTGTTCTTGATAAAGGTACTCTGGGCCTCGCTCAGGGGCCACCTTTTCCAGGAAAACGTCCCCCTTCCCTGACCCCTTCTTCCCCTGGTAAGACTAATTCTCCTCTAGTTTCTCTTTGCTTCCTGGGACTGAACTTGCCTCTTTTTACACATGGAAGACCCTGCTCATTCACTTAGCCGCCATGCCCCCTACCCCTACGCCTACCTCTACCCCAGAGCCCATATATTTCCAGGTGGTGATGTATCCAGGCCCAGAGGATGAACAAAGCTTCATCTGAACATCTTGTTGCCAGCCCCCTGACCCTCACTTTCCCTACCTCCCTTGCAGCATCCTCTCTTACTCAACCAGTGAAATACAAGAGGTCATTTTCTAAAGGTGCTTCTGGGGAACATGTTTCTTGCCCAATGAAAATACAGTCCCATTACCTAGAGATTGTCATATTGAGTGAAGTAAATAAGAGAAAAACAAATACGTGTTATTGCTTATAGGTGGAATAAAAAAAAAATTGTGCAAATGATCTTCACAAAATAGAAATAGAGTCACCGATGTAGAAAACAAACTTATAGTTAACCAGGAGGGGAAGCCAGGGCCAGGGAGAAGCGGGGGTGGAGGAGAGGGATAAACTGGGAAATTGGGACTGACGTACACACACTACTATACGTAAAATGGATCATTAATAAGGACCTACTGTATAGCATAGGGAACTCTGCTCAGTACTCTGCAATGACCTATATGGGGAAAGAATCTGAAAAAGAGTGGATATTCTGCCTGCCAACGCAGAGGACATGGGTTCAGTTCCTGGCCTAAGAAGATCCCACAAGCAGCAAGGCAGCAAAATTCGTGTGCCACATCTACTGGGCCCAAGTGCTCTAGAGTCCGTGCTCCCCAACAAGAGAAGTCACTGCAATGAGAAGCTCACACACTGCAACTAGAGAGTAGCCCTCAGTCACTGCAACCAGAAAAAGCCCTCAAGTAGCTACAAAGACCCAGGGCAGCCAAAAATTTTTTTTAAAAATTAATAAAAAGTGAAAGAGTGAATACATGTATATGTATCGCTGACTAACTTTCCCATACACGAGAAACTAACACAACATTGTAAATCAACTATATTCCAATAAAAAAATTTTTTTAAGTACAGTTCCATTTTCTTCTTGGTCTTTTTCTTTTCTTCCTTGAATATAAATGTGGGAGGCACCATAGCTGCCAACTTGCAACCATGAAGCAACAAGCATTTGGAAAAACAGCTGATATATTGAAGATGGCAGAGCAGAAAGAAAAAGCTGGAGTTTTCTATAACCTGGTTGAGTCCTGCCACCAAGCCTGAAGCCACCTGCCTCCAGACTTCCTGTTGTGTGAGACGGATAAATGTCTTCATTGCTCAATATACTGTCCACTATGTATTCTCTTACTTGAGACTAAATCCATTCTAAACTGCCCTAGCATGGTACATGAAAACATTCTTGTTGGACTCTGTCTCCATGACAAGGTTGTATGCTTTTGAGGGCAGGAATGGTGTCGTATTTCTCTTGGTGTTACCAGAACCTAACACAGGAATGATGGTTCAGACCTGGTGGTCTAGCGGCTAAGACTCCATGCTCCCAATGCAGGGAGCCTGGGTTCAATCCCTGGTCAGGGAACTAGATCCCACATGCTGCAACTAAAGATCCCATATGCTGCAACACCCAGCACAGCCAAAATAAATAAATACACTTTTTAAAAAGAAAGAAAGAAATGATGGTTCGACTGAACTAAACCAATTTCCCTTCCCTGACTATTAAGAATACGAACAAGTTCACCTTGATCCCACATTGCCCACATCAATGCCACTCTGTCCACTGATCCTGCCTCCATCTACCTCCCCAGCCCTCTGAGAGATGGAACGGTCCCCAGTACTCATTAAGAACTAGTCAGGCGCGGCGAGTGCTCTCAGATGAGGTCCCCACCTGTCGCGTCCCGCCCTGGGCCAGGCGGGCATTGTGCATCAAGAAAGCACCATACCATCCCTGCCCTTCTGTTACCCTGGTGGCCCCTGGAGCAAGACACAACCTGTCAGCCCAACTGGAAGGTCCCCCCTTACCAGCACCTGGATCCAGATCCCTACGGTTTCAGGGAATCTCACCACCTTCACTCTCTTTAGGAATAGACGTTCCTCAAAGGCAGAAACTTGGCCTTCAGGATGGAGTCCAGCCTCACTAAGTACAGCAGACACCTCAGTAACAAACAGGGCACTCCTCAGCCACTCCCAAAGGCGCTAACTACTACTGCCTTTCCCAGGGCTTGACTCAGGAAAATGAGAAGTTCCAGAGTGAACCGCCATCCCTGCCCACTCATTATTAATAGAGATACAAAGCATACTTTTTAAACCTAATCAAACTGAGCATTTAAACCACTCATAGCATTTCATATTGATTCTCAAGGCCTCCGAATATGTGTACTTAATACTGAACACAGAATTCATCTTCTGGTTAAATATAACAGGGTGTCACCCTGGAGACAGTTCTCCCACTTGCGCACATTCTCACCTGGTGGCCCGCCTTGCCTGAGACCTCATCTGATAACTCTGCACTACCACTGAGAAGCCTGAAGACCGATGCCCTCTGCAGGGAGGGCTTGGGCCAGCTCCCCTTCCCTAACCCTGGGGAAGCTCTCCAACATGCCTGTCCATCTCCACTCCCACCAGTCAAGCCACTTGTGTCCCAAGAGCCATTGTGTTTGTCCCCAAATCTGTCTGCCAGTTGCACTCATTATTATAATTACGTAATTTAATTAAATATGACACAAAGCAATGCAATATGACTGTGAAAAGAAAATTTTTCTTTTTTAATTAAAAAATACAAGTTGAATGCTTTGGAAGGTTTGGTAATAGCAAACCACTGAAAAAAATTGCCATTGAGTCATGTGGAAAACAGATAGATGGTAAAGAGGGGAGCTGGCAGGTTGTTGTGGGGGAGAGGGCTATTGGGAGAGCAGGAGGGTCTAAACCTCTAGAGGAATCTTGCCCTCAACTGGTTCTTAAGAGGTATGATATTCTACCTCTACTTTAAATAAACCAGAACTGGAACCCAGAGAAGACAGAATGTCACGGGGAGGTTTCTGCAAGAAAGATCATTCAAAGCTCAGGAGGGCGTGGGCCCAGGGGAGGGACCCAGTCACACATCTAAACTCAGGCCAATGTTAGCGCATCCATGAGTCTCCAGTCAGAATGAAATATTTGCCCTGCATTCGTCTAATTATTTTATGATCCCCATTCTAACCAGCCAAGTGTAAGCCTTGATGTTATTAGATAGGAGGGCTTCACAGCGCCAAGTCTAAACCCTACAGCAGAGGGCTTATCACTCTACGCCTCTGTTTCCTCATGGATTATCATCTGACCTGCCTCAGAGGGCTGTGAAGATTAATTGGGAGAGTGAAATAGCAAATCGCTCAGCACATGGGAAACACTCGATTCACCAGCCAACCAATTAAGCAACTCGGACATTTTGGAGTCTCTCCCAGCACCTCCCTCTCCCTCAGCTCCCAAACTCCTTCAACTCAGCCTATCCTGGTAACCCAGCCAAGCCCACTGCTGAGAAGGCTCCTGACTCTGTCCTAGGAGCTCCATCCTCATAGCCACCACCCCAGGCTGAGCCACCTCCTCTCTGGAGGAAGGTACCAGGTCCCTACCCAGCCCTGCTGTTTGCCCTCTCAACCCAACACCAGAGTCCAACCCCCTCCAGCAATGGGGAATATTTTTGAAACACAAATCCAATTATTGTCACTCCTTTGCTTGAAACTCTTCAATGACTTTGTGAATTTCCAATGACTGCGAAAGCCCTACATGCATACACACACACACACACACACACACGCACAGAGAAATCCAGCTGCACCAGCCACCTGACAGCTCCCAGAATGCATTCTGCCCCACCTGCCTCAGGACCTTTATACATACTGTGCCTGCCATCTAAACAGTCCTTACCCCTTGTTGGCCCAGTAAATGCCCCCTCACCCTTCAGCCCTCTTAAATGCACTTTCTCAGAAATGCTTTCCCTTTCACTTAAAACCTATTTCTTCAGCACCTTCTACACGCCAGGCACAGTTCTAGGAACTGGAATACAACAGTAAGCAAAGAAGACCAAATAAATGCCTGCCCTCCTCAACATTATATTCTGGTGGGAAAGAAAGATAACAAACAACTAGACTGAAGGCAAAAGGAGAAGGGAGTGGCAAAGGATGAGATGGTTAGACAGCATCACTGACTCAAGGACTTGAATTTGAACAGACTCCGGGAGATGGTGAAGGACAGGGAAGCCTGGAGGGCTGCAGTCCATGGGTCACAGAGAGTTGGACACAACTTAGTGAATGAACAACAACAATCCAAACACGAATCATTTTCTCATCAGAAGATGTAAATTATTAGAAGAAATGGTTTACATTTTTAATTGTTTAATAAAATTGTTTTAATATATATCAAAGGCATTTATTTTGATATATAGCAAATATATATAGTATAAAGACATGTGTATATGTGTGTGTGTGTGTATATATATATATATATATACACATATATATAATGGGGACTGTTAGCATTTAATTCTAGAATGCTGTTTCTGTTTGTGTAATTTGGAAAATGTGACTCCAGCATGCTCCCTCAATCAAAACATAAAATACAGTGTCACAGCTCATGGATATATACATGGGCACACACACACCTCAAAAGTGACACACAGAGCCCATCACAGGCCACAGGCTCACACATGTTTATACACACAAAGATAAACCATACTTGAAACAACACACACACACACTGACAGTCATAAACACACAGAAACCACCCCCCAAAAGCCAGCTGCAGGTGTGATGACCGAGGGTAACCAGTCTCTCCCCTCCTATGTCATCATCGTTCAGATGATAATCAACAGCTGGGGGAGGCTGGGGGTGGCAATAGGAGGCCCTAAATTCTACCCCCATTCCCAACAGTTACCCAGCAACCTGACCCCAGCAGAAGCTGAGGTTAAATTAAAATAGAGATTGAGGCACCTTGTAATTTGTGGTCACTCTCTATAGTGACCTCTGCTTAGCCCCCCATGTCCAGAACCAGTACCAACCCCATTCCCAATACAGACCACCCCACTCACAGTACAAGCACCAGGAGCACACACTCTGCCCACCCTCCACATCACCCCACTCCTCACATCCCTGCACTTACACTTAGACCACACACTCGTGCACAAGCCCGCCCCACTCTCATGAAGATGCAGGTCAGCTACCAGGCTTCTCAATCGATGGGAACATCTGGGGTGTGAACCCGGGTTCCACACCCCTTCCACACCCCACATACCCAGTGCCCATGACCTGCCCTCTCTCCTCCTTGCTGCCTGAAAGTTGTGACTCATGGCTCTTACACACAGAGCCACCCATGCAGGGCCCATGCCAGCCTCCAAGCCTCCCCATCACCCACTGGCACCTGACCCACCAGCCACTCTGCCTACGAGCATCAGAGGAAAGACCAAAGTCTTCAGGAACAAGGTTCCTCCCGAGTGGGGAGGGGCGAGTCACAGGATCCGAGTGACGTCAGGGGACTCGGGACCTCAGGAGCCCAGGGAGTGCTGACCCCTGGGCAGAGGGCACAGCTGACTGCCCAGGTCCACGTGGGCCTGGCACCCTGGGGCTCAGCTGACTGTGGCAGCAGGGCCCAGTGAATGGAGGGCAGTGGGGCAGCCCGCAGAGAAGTCTGTCCCGCTGTCACCACACCTGGGGAAGCATCAAGGCTGTCCCTCCACCCTCACTCTAGGGCTTGGCTCCCAGCTGCCTCCGGAAGTAACAACAGTGCCAAGAGGATGATCCAAAGAATCATCCTGGGCTTCTCTGGTGGCTCAGTGGTGAAGAATCTGCCTGCCAGTGCAGGAGACATGGGCTGGATCCCAGATCTGGGAAGATCCTGGATCTTGCCGTGGAGCAGCTAAGTCCATGCACCACAACTACTGAGCCCGTGCTCTAGAGCCAGGGAGCCGCAACTACCAAGCCCACACATCCAGAGCCCAAGCTCTGCAGTAAGAGAGGAGCCCCTGCTCAGCGCAGCTACCGAGCCCACACACCCAGAGCCCAAGCTCCACAGTAAGAGAGGAGCCCCTGCTCGCCGAAACTATGGAGCCCACACACCCAGAGCCCAGGCTCCGCAATGAGAGAGGAGCCCCTGCTCAGCGCAGCTACCGAGCCCGCACACCCAGAGCCCAAGCTCCGCAATGAGAGAGGAGCCCCTGCTCGCCGAAACTATGGAGCCCACACACCCAGGGCCCAAGCTCCGCAGGAAGAGAGGAGCCCCTGCTCGCGGCAATTAGAGAAAAGCTGGCACAGCAACAAAGACCCAGTGCAGCCAAAAATAAACAAGTCCATAATATATTTAAAGAGTCACATCCTAGAACCTCTAGGAGGAGACAAGACGTCTTTCAGAACATCTCTTCTCTCTGATTCCCTAGTTCCAAGAGAGAAACAAGGCAGCTGGCAAGCCACACAGAGAACAGGCATGGAGTGGTTCAGGCCTCTCCATGGGGATAGAACAGCCCTGAGATTCTGTGACTCTAGGACCTGGGGCAGGGATACAGAGGACAAATGGAGAGAGGCGGCCCTCTGCCAGCCTCCATTCTCGTGACTGATCACCCAGCCCACCCGGCCCCAGGCTCCCTCCATGAAGGACTGAGAACCAGTTTTCCTTCCTAGAGGTCCTTTCCAGGGTGAAACAAGACCAAGACTAAGCTGAGCAGCAGGACCATGAATAACAGGACTAAGAGTGTCAGGAAGACAGCAGGAGAAACTAAGGTCGCAGTAAAGAAGGACTGCCTGGTGGACAAAAGACAGTTTAATTCAGTTAATAAATACACCGCGAGCACCAGCTTTGCGTCCGGCGCTGTTCGAGGTGCTGGGGCCACAGCGAGGTGGGGAGCGTGTTCTCTGCCCTCAAACTGCTGAGACTGTGGTGGAGTAATAATAACATCCAGCGCCTGTATAATGTTTATGATATGCTGAGCGCTATTCTCTGGGTTTTACAAGCCATTTGATTCTCATAACCAATCTTCTAAACTAGATACTATTTTTACTCCCATTTCAAAGACGGCCAAGAGATTGAGGCCTAGAAGGGTTAAGTTACTCACTCAAGGCTGTGCAACCAATAAGAGAGGATTCGAACTGGGCACTCAACTCCAAAGTCCGTGCTCCTCGCCGTCTTGCTCTCCTCCTTCTGTTGGCAGCAGCAGGCTGTCTCGTGCCTATTTCTTTTTTTTTTTTTTTTTTAATTTCTATTTATTTATTTATTTTTATTTTTGGCTGCGCTGGGCCTTCATGGCTTTAGGCCGACCTCCCTGCTCTGGGGCGAGCTGAGGCCACTCTTCCTTGTGGTATGCGGTTTCTCATCGCAGTGGCCGCTCCTGTTGTGGGGCACAGGCTCTAGGGACACGAGCCTCAGTCGTTGGAGGACACGGGCTCTGTAACTGTGTCTCACGGACTCTAGAGCAAGGGCTCAGTAGTTGTGGAGCACGGGCTCAGCGGCTCCACAGCATGCAGAATCTTCCCGGACCAGGGATTGAACCCGTGTCCCCTGCACTGGCAGGCGGATGCTCACCCACTGTGCCACCAGGGAAATCCTCTTGTACCCATCTCTCCATAATGCTGGGGCCCCTCATCTCTCCTGCCCGCCCCCCCCCCACCGCCAACCCCAGCCTGAGTGATCTGTCATCACACGTAGGTCATTTTCACCCATTCACCAAACATACACTGGGCATCTGTTCCGTGCCAGGCCCTGTGCTGATGCTTCAAATGCATACCTCAATCAGGTTGGAGCTCGGCCCCAGGGAGCTCCCTGTCCATGAGAGGTCAGCAGGTAAACAGGCCATCAACTCAGGGAGACAGGTCTAGGGGAAGCTTGGATATGGGCTACTCTGGAATGCCATATGAAGGAGCCCACCAACAGCACCAAGAACTACTGGAATTCATGGAGTTTTAAAATACTTTGTGTATCAAAAGATACTATCAACAGAGTAAAAGGGTAACCCATAGAATGAGAGAACATATCTGCAAGTTATATATCTGAGAAGCGATTAATATACAGAATATATATAGAGAAAAAACAGAGTATATATATATATACAGAACTCCCCAAACTCAACAACAACAACAAAATCAAACAACCCATTTCAAAAATGGGCAAGGAGGAACTTCCCTGGTGATCCAGTGGCTAAGACTCTTTGCTTCCTACTCCAGGGGGGTGCAGGTTTGATCCCTGGTTGGGGAACTAAGATCCTATATGCCATGTGGTGTGGCCAAAAAAGAAAAGGAGTTTTAATGGGCAAAGGACTTGAAGAGATATATCTCTAAAGAAGATGTACAAAGGGCCAATAAGCACACGAGAAAGAGCTCAATGTCACAGTTTGTTAGGGAAACACAAGTTAAAACTACAATAAGATACCACCTCACACCCGTGAGAATGGCTGCTATCCAAAACACCCCAAATGACATATTTTGGGAGGATGTAGAGAAATTGGAAATTTTGTGCTCCACTGGGAAGAATGTAAAATGGTGTAGCCACTATGGAAGATACTACATAGAGAATTGCCATATGATCTGGCAATCACATTTCTGGGTATATACCCAAAAGCATCGAAAGCAGGGTCTGCAAGAGATATTTGTACACCCATGCAACCCACAGCAACATTGTTCAGAACAGCTAAAATATGGAAGCAACCCAGGTGCACACGGATGGATGAACAGATAAACAAAGTATGGTCTATGCATACAAAGGAATATTATTCAGCCTTAAAAGGAAAGGGATTTCTAACATAGGTGACAACAGGGGAACACCTGGAGGATATTTTATTAAGTACTGTTCCATTCATGCAAGGTATTTAGAGTAGTAAAGATCAGAGAGACACAACGTGGAATGGTGTTTTCAGGGGCCAAGCAAGAGAGAACAGAAAGTTGTGTAGTGGGTCCTGAGTTTTAGTCAGAAAAGATAAAAGTTCCAGAGACTGTGTTGACCATCGCACAACGAGATGAACGTTCTTAATACCACTGAACTGGACTGTATCTTACATGGTAAAGACAGTAAAAGTTATGCTATGTGTGCCTTAGCACAGTAAAATAAGTCGAAGAGCCGGAGGCAAAACAGAACTGCTCAGCCAGCCAGAATGTGATGGGAAATTTCCCCGAGGCAGGGACACAACCGAGGCCACGATGGAAGCAGCAGGAGGGTCAGCTGAGCGGAGGTGAGGGCAGAGCTGACCTCTGCCACCAAACCGTGTGTGTCCAGTTACTTCCTCGTGCAAAGGTTCAGTTTCCTCTCTGTCTTGTGGGATTGAAAAAAACCCTGCTCTGCCAAACCCATAGGAAATTGCCTGTGCAAAGGGCTTGGGAAAGGATAAACCAGCAGCTTGTATTTGAGTCAGGTGTTCAGCTCAGTTCAGTTCAGTCGCTCAGTCGTGTCCGACTCTTTGTGACCCCATGGACTACAGCATGCCAGGCCTCCCTGTCCATCACCAGCTCCTGGAGTTTACTCAAACACAGGTGAGAACTGTTGAAGGCCACAACTGGGTGTGGAAGGCGTTAGGTTTACACACCTGGAGAAAGCTTTCCTGAAGAGCCTCCGTGAACCAGAGGTAGGACAGGAGTGCGAGTTTGAGGCCGCACCTTCCCAGAGGTAGGGACAGGCCTTTCCGCAGGGGGCTTTCCTGAGAGGGTCATCTTGTCCATCCCTCTGCCTCCTCCAGGCCTGTCCTACTTGACAAGCTCCTCAGAGCCTCTGTCCCTGGCGAGCCCCCAGAGCAGCAGGGAGGCCACAATCACTTGCAGCCATGGATCTCAAGGCAGTGATGAGCGGATCCAGCCCAGCTGAGCACAGAGCACCTAGGTTCTCACCCGGGGAGGACAAGGAGGAGAGACAGAGACTAGATGGATAAATCTCGAAAGCTCTCCAGAGGCCTGGTTGAGCCAGACCAGCAAGGAAACAGCAGGCCGCAGCCCATCACCCACAGTGGCGAAAAGCTCTGAACTTTGACACAACCCAGGCCAGGGGTCAAGTCCTGCGCTGCTCCTTGCTCTCTGTGTGATCCTGAGCAGTTACATAAGCTCTCCGGGCTTCATTCTTCACATGGGTAGAAATGAGGGTGATGTTTGTACCCTTCTTACAAACGGAGGGTTGTTTTAAGGAGTACAGGTGGCGCTATATAGTGTCCCCAGGGTCCCATGAAGTTATTATTATTACTTGCGCTCTGCTTCCCAAGGCTGGGGTGGTAGTGTCTGGGGCACCTTCCAGTGTCTGAGGGTGAGGGGCCTTCCCAGCCAAGTTCTGACCCCCTGAAGTCCCAGACGTGCCCCTTCTTTCACTGTGGCTAGGAGCCCCTCCCACCTATGGGAATCCCAAGCCTGAAATGTTTTTTCCTCTCCCCGAAAATTGCTCTCCTGTCAGTGTGGGGTGGGGGGGCAGCACCCTGGACTTTACCCTCCCTTTGGGGCTCACAAGTTCCATGGGCTGTTTGCCCTTAAAGACCCAGGTCCCCCTTACGGCCCATGCATGGAGAGGAGCCAGGCCCAAGAGGAGGCATTCAAATGAGCCATCGTCCTCCTTTTTGGGCTGCCCTGCCCTGTCCTGGGCCACCCCTCCATTCCCACCTTCCAGCTATTCTTACACACATTGACATCTGGGGCTGTTGGTGACCCAATAGGTAATCATTAGCCCCAGGGAAGCGCTGGCCCTTTAAGGCTGCCCTGGGAAGAGATGACAAAATCACCCCACTGGACTTTGTGCCCCGAGGCAGCTATGGAAAACAAGGTCTGGGAGCTACGTGCAGCCTGCCCAGGCAGGCCCACAGCCGGAGTCCAGCCTGGAGTACGGCTTCTCCTGGCCCCTTTCCCTTTCCCTCTCTCTCCCTCTGATAAACTTGCTCTGCCCATGAAAAACGGAGCCAGGCTGAGCACTCAGGTCTCCAGGAGTTGTATTCTCGAAGATGGGCATCCTACCTTAATTGTGAGGCTCGGCTCATACCCGCCTCCTTCCAACAGGTGTCTCAGCCTGGACCACACTTTTGGTGTCCATCTTTCTCTGTGCAAGAAGGGGAGCCCTGGAGGGTCCGCCCATCTGTGCCCAGCACCCAGCCCAGAGCTCAAGGGGCTGACTGAGCGAAAGCACTGGCCTAGTGAAGACAAGGGCAGGTGGGCATCTAGCGGGTGGGAGTCAGGACACTTGGGTTCTGAACCCAGCTCGACCTGGAGTCATCCGGGGCCTCAGGAGTGTCTCTGCCCATCTCTGAACCCAGCGTGTCTGACTGTTGGCAATGGGTCTTCTCTTTGCCAGCCAGTGTCTGTGGCTCTCATCCCTCAGCCTGCAGTGATTGGGTAGGGGGTGCTGATGCGGGGCATGGCCTCCCCCTTCCTCCTCTTCCCTGTGAACCAGGATCACAGATGGGTTACAAGCATCTCTTGGGCTGACCAAGATAGGCAAAAGCTTTCTTAAACTGCTTACACCAGGTGAATGGCTGAGTAAGAGTCTTTGAGACGTCCTCAGGGAAGACTTCGCTGACAGCCCCAGCATTCGGCCGCAAAGCTGAGGCACTGTGCTGGTAAATATCTCTCACCTCTCTGAATGCTTTGTACTCCTGGGGACTGGGAACTGAATCACCTCCGACTCAGTCAGAGCAAGCCCAGTGCCTGGCACATGCAAGGCCCCAGGCAAATGTTTTTTGAGTGAATAAATGTCAATGGTTTTAAAACAGCACTGTACATAGAAGGGAATCCCAGATCTGAGTGATGATGTGCAGGTTGGGCCAGGACAAGACCAGGTTCTTTCATCAAAAAGATAGATGAGAACTTCCATAGTAGACCAGTGGTTAAGAACCCGCCTGCCAATGCAGGGGACACGAATTCAATCCCTAATCCAGGAAAATTCCACATGCCACAGAGCAACCGAGCCCGCCTGCCACAACTACCCATGTGCTCTAGAGCCTGTGCTATGCAACAAGGGAAACCACACAGCGAGAAACCCAAGTGCCACAATTAGAGAGTAGCCCCCACTCACTGCAGCTACAGAAAGCCCACACAGCAGCATCAGAGACCAAGCACAGTCCAAAAAAAAGGATAGGTGAACTTGATTAATCTGACCTTTCTGGTCCCACTTTGGCCCATACCCCACAGGCCAGTTAGTTGGTGAGCATCCATTAGGGGCAAGATGGGAGAATCAGAAGACATAGTCTCTGCCTTTGCAGAGCTCACCGGCAGTCAAACGCCCTCTGAAATAATATGAGAGCAACTGCAAGGAGAAATCAGGATGGGGTAGACAGACCAAAGTTAGGAATGGGAGGGTAATAGACCAGGATGGAAGTAATCCCAGGAGGCTGCCCAGAGGAGGTGAGGTTTACACTACTGTGTAGACCCATAACATTAGTCTCATTCATCCAACTGTTGAGAAAGATATTGTTAAAAGCCAGGCTCTGGGGGTACAGTGGCAAATGAGCACGGTCCTTACCTCAAGGATCTTACAGCCTTACTGAGAAGCCAGCATCTAAACCCAGATAACCACATGGTCTGAGATGTGACCTGAGATATATACACTATGTACCAGAAACTGGAGAAATGGGGAGCCTCTTGGGAAGATCAGTTATGAAGAAATCCCCACCAAAATCTGCCCAGTGGATCTGAACTTCTAAAGGAGCAGGAGACACGGGTAATGAGAAGGGGCAGGAAGAACCTTGTAAGGCCACAGGTACCTGGCAGGTAAACAAGGTTAATGAGGACCTGCTGTTTCTCTAGGTCCTTGGTGACCTCACCTTTGACCAACAATTTCCTGGCACTGGCTCAGGCTGCCAAGGGGGACAGAGGGGGAGGAAGAGGATGGTAAACAGCAGGTAAGGCCAAAGGTGGCTCTGGAAGGCAAGGGGCACATTCCTAAAAGTCTCCCCAGCCTGAGGCCTACAGGAGAGCCCGAAGTCCGAGAGCAAACCCACACCTGCATTCCGACCAGCCGAAGAGGTCATAAATACCTAAGAACCCACCAAAAGGGGTGCTTTTGGCTGCCTTGGCATTCCTCCCCTTCCCCACTCCACAGCTCAGTTCCTCCTCCAGGAGGCCTTCTGGGTTCAATTCAGGTCCGAAGGTTCCCACCAGGCCTGACCACCTCCACCTCTTCTCCCTTCTCTTCACTCTCCTCACCTGGACTGGCCAGTGGGAACCCCAGAGGTCTTAATGTGTGCAACCCTTGTAAAATGTGAGACCATCTGTACAAACCTCTTTATCTTTCCAGGTGAGGAATGGAGACAACAAAACATACTGACTCCCTTGAAATCACCCAGATAATCAGTACAGGGGCCAGGCATTAACCAACTCAATCCCACAAGCAGGCGCCAAGGACCTACTGTGGGTTCTGTGTCCTGCTGGCATGGGTGGGGCCGCCAAGAATTGATGAGCTGTAATTTGATTGGCCAAGCAGGCCTAAAATCCTTGGAATGAGAGTGCAAACAGGTTACCAACTTTCTGATTGTGTAAGAGAGCTTGCAAAATCACTAGAAGTTCAGCAAAGGCAGAATTGGAGCCTTCATCCATTCGACAAATATGTGTTGAACCCCAAACACTGGACATGGCATACAGTGATAACTCACTGGACAAGTTCCCTGCTTTCCTGGACTCCGAGAGAGAGAGAGAGAGAGAGAGAGAGAGAGAGAGAGAGAAAGACAATAAACAAGTAAACATATCAGATTAATTAAACTAGGGATAAATGCTATAAAGAAAGTCAGTAGGGTAATCATTGAACAGCTCAGTGATCTAATTTACATTGTGGTGGGGGATGGTCTTCAAGGAAGGCCTCTTGGAGGAGGTGACATTGATCTGAGTCCTGAAAGGTGAGGAGAAGACATCCATGCAAAGGTGTGGAGCCAGAGTGTTCCTTCCAGGAGGAAGGAGAGCAAAGTCCCTAAGGCAGACATGAAACTGATATGTCCAGGAATGGGGAGGTCAGTGTGTGCAGGGGGTGAGGGCCCCCCTCGGGGAGATAGAAGGGGTTGCCAGGAGGCAGATGAGGAAGGCCGGCTTTACAGTACACAGGGAGGGTTTAAGCAGACGGCAGGATGCTGTGTGTGTGCTGTCAAAGCTCATTCTGGCTGCTGGGAGGGGCAAGAATTGGCGGGGCTGGAGGGGACAACCAAGAAAGCCACAGAGCCCAGGCCAGAGAGTGGGAAAGGGGGAGCAAGGGATGGAAATATTTTTGAGACAGAACAGGCCCCAGGGTTGCTGATAGAGTTGGATGTGGGAGATAAAGCAAAGCGCTGATCAAATATGAACGCCAGGCTTCAGGCCCGAGCCACGGTGGTGATGGAGACACCATTCACAGGCTGAGGAGAGTAAGCGGTTCCTAGGGAACCAAGGGTTACGAGTTGTAGATCAGGGGAAAAGCTCAACGTTCTTTGCTCACAAAACCTGTCCCGTTTGAATGTGCTATATAATAGTGCATCCATATGACAACAAAAGATAGAGCCTTTTAAAGAATTCAAAGGAGGTTGTGACAGATGGGGGAAGCAGAGGCCAGGCTCTGACAATGGCCAAAAATGTCCAGAAAGGTATCAGTCATGAGTAGAATTTCAAAACCGCTTTCCTTCTGGGTTTTCCACACCGTAAGGCAGGCAGCCAGGCCTCTACCCTGGGTCCAAAGGAGAGCGGTCAGGGACAGTGGGCTGGCAGGGAGACCTCGTGCCTACTGTGTGTGGTTCTTTAACTCTTGCTCACTCTCTCATTCCATCTCTGTGTTATGGGAATGGTAATTATTAGATTTTGATTTTTTAAAAATAAGAGTTCCTTCCTACTGGAAAAAAAAAAAAAATATATATATATATATATATAGGAAAAGGAAATGGCAACACACTCCAGTACTCTTGCCTAGAAAATTCTATGGATGGAGGAGTCTGGTGGGCTACAGTCACAAAGAGTCAGACACAACTGAGCGACTTCACTTACTCATATCAGCTGGAATCAAATACGAAACCAGCACTCTGGGACTTCCCTGGTGGTCCACTGGTTAATAATCCACCTTACAATGCAGGGGATGTGGGTTTGATCCCTAGTCAGGGAACTAAGATCCCACATGCCTCAGGGCAACTAGGCCCACATGCCCCAACTAAAGAATCCATGCCCCAAAACAAAAGATTCCGCATGATGCAACGAACATCCCAGGTGCTGCAACTAAGACCTAACACAGCCAAATAAATAAATATATGTATTTTTTTAAACTTAAAAAATCACACTCTAGGTGCCATGTTCTGCAGGAAATATGGGCATGGATCCTGCAGCAAGAGCTCCCACTGGAAGCCTTCTGGATTACAGGGTGACACCACCCCTGTGCCTGTCACTGCAAACCCCAAAGGAAGACCCAGCAAATTCCTTCCTCCAGGGATTCTAGTTGAGAAACTCAGCCTCCTCCTCCAAATGTGTATCCTGCAAGGCCCCTGTGCCTCAAACCCACAATCTTAACCAGCCACGGCCTCAGGCCCAGGCTCAGCCTGGTGTCTCTCCTGGGCTTCTGCTGACTTAAGCCACATCCTTCCTCTTTCTCCCCCATGCCAGCACCCCGCCGACACGTGGTCTTTTCCTTCTGACTGGAAGCATCAGATGTTTTCCCTCCAGGCTGGTCTATAACCAGGCCACCTCCTCCAGAAAGCCCCAGGGGTTAAGTCTGATACCACCAACATCCAGCTAGATGTAGGGCCCAGCTCCCGTGAAACTGGCATTCTGGGTGGGGAGTCAGATTATTAAAAAGGAGGTGGATAGGGGAGTGGAGAGAAGGTAAGAGTAGAGACGGAGAGAGTCAAGATCTCTCTAACAGGGATGCAGTCCGTTCACTCACTCGACACAGTGAATACCTATGATGTGTTGGGTGCTGTTCCAGGGACTTAAGATACAGCAGCAATCAGACAAAGAGAGGGATCTCACTGGTGGTCCAGTGGTTAAGATTCAATTCTTTTGTTGCAGGGGGACAGGCATTTGATCCCTGGTTGTAGATCCTACATATTGTGTGGTATAGCCACAAAACAAAACAAAGAGAGAATTCCTTGGCAGCCCAGTGGTTAGGATTCCATACTCTAACTGCCAAGGGCCCAGGTTCAACCCCTGGTCAGAGAACTAAAATCCCACAGGCCGCAAGGCACAGCCAGACAAAACAAAGATACCTGGCCTTATGGAACTTAAGTCCTAGCTGGGCAGAGAGACAGTGCACAACACACGTAACAAATAACTGCATTTTATAATACAAGACTGTTAGCGGTCAGTGCTTAGAAAAAACAGTCAAGTAAGAGAGACAGGGTGTGGGAAGCACGTTGCCATTTTGAACAGGACACTCAGGGGAGGGGCTTCCCTGGTGGCTCAGATGGTAAAGCGTCTGCCTGCAATGCGGGAGACCTGGGTTCAATTCCTGGGTCGGGAATTTCCCCTGGAGAAGGAAATGGCAATCCACTCCAGCACTCTTGCCTGGAAAATCCCATGGACAGAGAAGCCTGATAGGCTACAGTCTATGGGGTGATGTCAGGAAGGTTTCTCCGAGGAGGCACGTCTTAGCTAGGGACTGAGGGATAGAGTAGGGACACACCCACCCTTGCATCCCTCCTCTTCCTCAGGCTGTCAACCAGGGAAAAGCCTTCTGCTGTCCAGCTCCCCTCTCTTTCCTTCCCACCCCCTCATCCTCTTTCCCTCCCTCCCTCTCCTCTCCCACCCCTTTGCTGACCCTCCCTCTCTCCCCATCTCCCTCCTCCCCCTCACCTATTTTTCTTTTTAGCTTCACCCCATAGAGATAAGGGCCTCTCCCTTCCCAGGATTCTTAGAAAACAGTTGTAAAAAGCAGAAAGAAACCCTGCAGCAGGCCCTTGGCAGGAGGGAGGGCAGCAGATTACAGTGTCTGGTGCTGGTCGCTCACCCTGTAATCATCAGTGTGTCTTGGGTGGACAGAGACCCTGGGGCACGGGCCTGCTGGGCCAGGACTCCCCTGCCACAGCCAGCCCTTCCCCAAGCCCCCACCTCAAGCACAGGGGAGGTGGGAGGGGGCATCTTTTGAGTCCTGGCCTCAGCCCAGCCTTCAAGCCCTGACAAGGGATAAGCTAAGATGAACAGCCAAGCTTTCAAACACAGCCCCTCATAGTACAGAGGGTGGGGCAGAAGCCTCAAGAAAAAAACTGTGCAGCTCCAGGTCACGTGATCAGAGTCGACCCCAGGATGCTGTCCACAGCCCAGACTGTCTCATCCTGTGGCCCAGGCTTTGGTCTCAAGGAGCCGGTCGAGGCTTTGGCATTCCTAGTCTCAGACAAAGAAGGCAGGCCTATCGTGGGCAGACAGTGGGCTCTAAGGGAGGGGAAGGGGGGCGCGCTGCAGGACACCAGTTCCACACGGCCAGGAAAACTCTTTCCCTTGGTGACTGGCCCTAACCCCACAGCTCTGGGAGGTCAGCAAAGGCCCGTCCCAGCCTGCTTTCACCCCATCAGCCAGCCAGTGGGTTCAAGGCTGGGGAGGATGGGGAAACCAACGGCCCTCTTGTCAGCCCCACCCCAAGGGCCCAGGCTCGAGGCCCAAATGAGAGGCCCTTGTTCTCCCAGGAAGGAGACTCCCAAGGTCAGCCTCCTGGGTCATCTGTCTCTCCGAGAACAGGTCCGGCTCTTCTTGGCTGTCACGTGCCACGCGTGGCGGCAGCCTCCAGCACCTGAGTCATCTGTGACTCATTGCCCTCTGCCCTTGATCTCGAGAGGGCTGGGCCAGGTGGACTTGGCATAGGGATGGTGAGACCTGTCTGGTATCCCTGGTCCAGCCTGTCCCTCCCCTTGCCTCCACCCTGTACAGACACAGGAAGAACCAGACCACGCGCAGAGGATATTGTGTGAACACACGTCTGCTCACAGAGGACCCAGAGTGGCTCATTTCTCTCTTTCACACACACACACGCACACACACACACTCGCATGCAGGTTGGCCCCACATCCTCCAGAGTCTCCCTCAGACTCAGAGCTGGGGCATAGAAGTTGGGCTCTGCTGTTACTCCCTGCGTGACCACAGGAAGGATTCATCCCCTTGCTGGGCCTCAGTTGCCTCCTCTGATTCTGGGACTGTCCGATCTGTAAGACCCCTTCTAGGCCATAATCTAGGAGGCAAATTTCATGAAGTTATTTCAGACCTGTGGTCAGTCAGCAAAGTGGGAGCCAGGAGGGTGACGGGGGCCGCAGCAAAGGTGGGGACTCCTTCCTGGTACCTTCCTGAACCCACCTAAGGCTACAGGCTAGCAGCAGAAGCGGTGATAATGCCCTGGACTACTCTTCCCACACCAGCTGAGTGAGAACCTCCAGGGCTCCTCTGCAGCCACCATCCCTAGGGGAAAGGCCCAGATAGTGGACTTCCATAGGGCTCCCCTCAGACTTGGGCTCCCTGAGGCAGGGCTGTGTCCCCTCAGACTGGAGCTCCCTGAGGCAGGGCAGTGTCCCCTCAGACTGGGGCTCCCTGAGGCAGGGCAGTGTCCCCTCAGACTGGGGCTCCCTGAGGCAGGGCAGTGTCCCCTCAGACTGGGGCTCCCTGAGGCAGGGCTGTGTCCCCTCAGACTGGGGCTCCGTGAGGGCAGGGCTGTGTCTCCCCTCAGAATGGGGCTTCCTGAAGCAAGCAAAGCTGTGTAACCTTCAGTTTGAAAGCCCCACAGGTCAAGAGTTTTTAATTCCTCCTTTTTATTTCACATTAAATCTCCTCCTTTCTTGCATGCATCTGACCCCTCTCCCCTTTCTGCCTGTTTCATGAGAAGTGACTTGGATGCCAGGGTGCTGACACCCACAGGGACAGAGATGAACAGACCTGAGATGCTATTCGCATCTTCCACCTGTTTTACCTCAAATCATCCCAGGAATGTGGGTCACACCTAGATCGCATTCCCTAGAGGAGAGACAGGGCAGAGTTTCAGAAAGCCAGGTATTTGCCAGGTCACACAGCAGGGGGTCCCTAGCTCCTCACCCTCTATCTGTTGTGTGTATCCCCCCCAAGACCCCACCACTCCTGCTGAGGGCCAACTCCCCCACTCCCATGAAGGGTTAATGAGCACAAGGCCTCCTCGCAGGGTGGAAGGTGGTTGGGAAAGCTAGGGAGGGTCAGCGTTTCTCCACTTGGCGGGCACGTCGGTTTCCCAATCCAGTGTTACTGGGGGGCCAAAACCAGAGCCGGGCAGGCTGGGCACTACCAGTTACAGATCCCGGCACTCTCTCCTGTTTGGCCGTGGGACATGACTAGCCCCTGAAGGCGCTTGGCCTGGAGGGGTCTGCCCTCTGGGGATGTGGGCCCAGGCCCAGGTGAGGCTAGTACTTAGAGAGAAGAACCGATTCGTGTTGATGTAAGGCAGAAACGAACACAATAACGTCAAGGAATTATCCTCCAATTAAAAATAAATAAATAAATATAATTAAAAGGAAAAAAAAAGAGCCCTAGAGAGGAATTTGCCAGCATGGGGGCCTGGCACCCATGAAGTGGAGAAGGAACAAACACCCTCTTCTGGGTCTCTGACTGCCCCTACCACCCTTCTGTCTCAGCTTCTAAGATATCACCTTCCCGATATTTTTTTAAGAATAAACTTTTTTACAGACTTCTTGATTTATTTTTGGCTGTGTTGGGTCTTTGTTGCTGTGCACAAAGTTGCAGTGGGCAGGCGTCTCATTGCAGTGGCTCCTCTTGTTGCAGAGCTTGGGTTCTAGAGCGCTCAGGCTTCAGTAGTTGCAGTGCAAGGGCTCAGTAGTGGCTGCCCACTGGCTTAGTTGTCCTGAGGCATATATGGTATTTTCCCGCACCAGGGATCAAATCGGTGTCCCCCTGGATTGACAAGGGGATTCTTTACCACTGAACCACCGTGATAAGCCCTTCCTGACATTTATGCTTTACTATAACCCATGAGAAAAAACATACACTCTTCACAGGACTCCCTGAACATCCATGCACACACACATACCCCAAGAGTTTCAAGAAACAATACTTATCCTTACTATGTTTGAGCTTCTCTGAATATTTTCGACCCTGTTCTCCTTCATATGAAAAAGCATCTGGTTGGTGGCAAACCACTCATCTGACCTCATGACCCATTGATAAATGACAATTTGCAGTTTGGAAAACACTTCTGCAAGCTCACCAAGCTAGATCCATCACCATTGCACAGATGAGGATGCTGAGTCCCAGAAGGGGCACCGAAGCCTTCCCAAGGTCACTGGACTGATCAGTGACAGAGTTCCAGCCAGAGCTCAGGTGACTCCCAGGGAAATTTTTCCACTGTAAGTTTCCAGAGCCTGGGGGACTTCTTGAGATAGCTGCGTGCAAAAACAAGGCTGGGGATGAGGATTCCCACTGGCAGATGGTCAGAAGAGATGAGATGGAGGTTGTTAACAAGCAGGCTCTCCTAGGCCTCCCCCAGGTCACAATTCTTAAAGCCATATTGAACCTGTGGTGAGGTCAGCCATATTGAACCTGATGACTGTAGGGGGCGGGGTGGGGAGTGTTGCTCAGCCTCCAGAAAGCACCCAGTGATGAGAGAGAGGTGAAAGGGAGGCTCCTCTCCCTCAGGGAGCCCCCATCTGAGGAGGGAGACCCTATCTCTGCTGTGGGCAGAAATGGAAAACATATCCAGAATGAGGGCCCGAATTCCACACCTGCATTCGGAACCTCACTGGCAGAGCAATGAGGAGGGTGGAGGGGAGAGAAGCTTGAAGCACCTGAAGGAATCACCGGAGTGCAAGGACCAGCCATTCCCTTCAGGCAGAACTGCCTAACTAGAGGATACTCAGTCACTGTGAATTTCAGACTCACTATGAAAATGAAATTTTAACTGGGCGTCCTGGATTTCCATCTACTGTACCTGGCAAAATGCCTCCAGGACAGGCCCTTCTCAGAGCCAACAGGTCAGGCTGACAGGGACCATGGTGCCCACCTGAGACTAACAGCAGGAGAAAGGCAGGGATCCAGATATCCAGTCCTGAGTAGGGGACCCTGTCAGCCCTCAGGAGGCAGTCCTCAGACCCACAGCCACTCCCAGCTTGGGCGGCTGCCTCCACCCCACCCAACCCCACAAATGTAGCTGGGATGGGGGAGGCCAGGGACGGCCTCTGGAGGGCATGTGGTGGTAGGCAGGGGGGCCATCAGCTTCCTCTGACCCTTCTCGGCAGCCCCACCAGGCCAGTCGAGATAAGATGGTCTTCAGGGAAACTTCCTGTTAGGCAAACGCCAACGGCTGGGCCTGGCACACCACCGGCATCTGGAGGCCGTTTCTCTGAAACCATGGGGCCAGGGGTGGGGGGAGGGGTTTACCAGCATTGAGTCAAGCTTTCCCCCACCCTCACGTCTCTTCTGCCCTCCTTCCTCCCTGCAGCCCCCAACACACACACCCACAGTTTTGGCTTTTAGTGCGGCTGCTGCAATCGGGCAGTGCCAAGGGTGTGGCTACGGTGGCCACAGCCAGAAGGAAAGGGGGTGATCCCACTGGCCTGAGCTTTCATAGCCTTTGTGGCCAAAGATGTCCCCTTCCCCAGACCCAGGAGGGGAGCTCAGTGCTGGGTCCCAGGCCCTGCCTGGATCTCATGACTGAGAGGAAAAGAAAGTAGTTTCTATTTCCCTGTGTGTTTCTACACTGGCTGTTTCCACATTCCACACCAACCAAGGGAATAAACCACCTAAACTGCTCAGCCGTCTTTGAAGACTATAGATCAGCCTCGAAGAGGAAGCTCAGAGTTTACACCCTCATTCTCAGGGCGTACCCAGGCTGATGAGAGAGAATCCGTATTGGTCCTTGGGGACCCTGGCAAAGTGATGTGACTAATGCCCACTCGTTCGTTCATTCAACAAGTGCTCTCTTCATTGAGCACTCTTAAGTGGAAATCACTTTATATTCATCACCTAATTTAATCCATATTAACACCTGGGTGATAAGCGTCCTCAAGCCTATATGAAAGGTCATGATGATGAGGCCCAGACAGGCCAAGCAACTTGCCCAGGATCACAAAGCCAGAAAATACTAATGATATCAGAAGTACAGCCCCTAACTCTGTGTAATTCCAAATCGTCTTTTCCAGACTTCCCTAGTGGTCCAGTGGGTGGGGCTCTGCCTGTCAGTGAAGGTGACGTAAGTTCCATTCCTGGTCTGGGAAGATCCCACATGCCACAGAGCAACGAAACTCATGCCCCACAACTACTGAGCTCATGAGCCGCAAGTACTGAGCCCATGTGCCTACAGCCTGTGCTCCACACCAAGAGCAGCCGGGGCACCGCTGCAAAGAGTAGCCCCCGCTTGCCCCAACTAGAGAAAGCCCGTGCAGCAGTGAAGACCCAGCACAGCCAAAAATAATTTTTTTAAAAAATCCTCTTTTCCTACTACTCCATGCCCAGTCACAACAGCAACAATAGCTAACCCTTTGGGGCCCTTACTACATGCCAGTCACCACCCTCAGTCCATCCAGTTTTCCCCAGGTCTCGTGTCTCATGGTACCTGTTAAAGAGACAGCTGAGTTTCAAAAAGGTAGTTTTGTCCGAAGACACGTTTAGAAGCTGTCAGGGTTGGGCCTATGTTTAGGGCTTGGGTTTTGGACATAATGGGCCCAGAATTCTCCATCGGGATTTGAACCCAGGCTATCAGGCCAGGCTGGGCCAGAAGGGACCCAGTGCTAACATTTCTGCAGCTGCCAGATAGCAAGTTATTAATAGCTGCGAGGTGTTTATTATTGCTGAACAGCCAGCAGCTCCCAGAGGGGAGAGCAGGGTCATGGGACTCCAGCCAGGTCAGTCCCCCACCCCCAAGCCCCACGGGAGATCGTCCTGAGGAGCCAGATCCCTCAGCTGGGCCCCACAGCCCCCGCCCTGGGAACCCTTACCCAACCAGGCCATCGCCCTGTGACTGGGAGTGGTGACCCCTGTCACACTTGTGAGTGTGCAAGCTGTGACCCGACGTCTTGCTCCGGGTGAGAGGATGCAGCAAATGACAGGGGTCATCCGCCCCACGTTTCCCAGCAGCAGGGCCCAGCAGGCCCCAAATCCAGGCCCAGCCATCCTGTCTCTTTCTCCAGCCGGACAGAGAAGAGCAAGGATGGAGCAGCTGGGAAGAAAACCCTGGGGAATGAAGCAGAGAGACGTGGGGTGGGGTGGGGAGGTGGAGATTCTTCTATAAGGCAAAAGCAAACAGGTATGCCAATGCCCTCTCTGAATTATTTCCCCAGAAGTCATCTTCCTGCTGCTGCCCCAGGAGATGCCAGCTCCCAACTCACCACCTCTCCAGGAAAGCATACTTCTCCCCACCATACCGAGCCCCACTCCCACCAGTATCACACACCTTTCCCCCAAAGATCCTGGAGTCTTCCTGGGAGGGCTTCTGAGATGTACACTCCTGTGGGCCTGGCTTGCCTCACTCCTCAGCAGGGGAGAAGGGATGAACACTTGCAAAAATGGGTATAAAACCCAGCCATGGTATTTTGGTTTAAAAATTAAAAAACAAGGCGGGAAAAAACAACCAAAGTATACTGAAGTAGGAGAAGAAAAAGGCATTGACGTGAGTACTAGAAACAACAGCATAATTATAAAGACCGTTGTGAGCACACCCTGCATACTGGGCACTATACGGGTATTTTTGCACGTCAACATCACTTCTTCCCCTCAAGTTAAGTGCAGGCATGATTGTTCCCATTTTGGAGATGAGAAAGTTGAGGCCCAGGGAGGTAATTCAGCCAGTGGCCAACCAGGATTCCAATCTAGATCCGTCAGAAGTCCTGGTGGGGCTTCGGGCAGCCGGCATCGGGCTCTGCCGAGGCAGCAGGCAGGGCATGTGAGGAAAAGCCGCTTCGGGCTGGCCTCAAAGGCCATCACTGCACCTCCGGAGGACTTCCAGCCTCAGGATGACTGCATCAGCTGCAAATGGGGTGAAAAGTGGGGCCATGGTCTCCCTGCACGGAGTCCTAGGAGGTAACAAAATGGGGTTTTCAGAGGGGTCAGGCAGGGCCCTAGGAGGGAGGTATATGTTGGCATCTGCCCGACTTGGAGCCAGACCTAGGGAGCATCAGGAGATGTGTGGGGAAACATCAGGGCCCAGCCATTGTTGGCTCAAAAATGGTACAGAGAGAAGTCCTGTGGGGACTGTACACACATGCTGGGAGGCGGGGAAGGTTGCAGGCCCTGAAAGGACACCAGTATCCCATGATTCCGAATATCGATAGCAGCCAAATGAAGGTCGGGGGGTGCCTTCCTAAGAATGCTTTCCGTCTTTATCAATAAAGAAATGTCTGGACTTCCCTGGTGGTCCAGTGGTTGAGAATCAGCCTGCCAGTGTGGGGGACACGTATTCAATCCCTAGTTTGGGAAGATTCCACATGCATGGGGGCAACAATGCCTGCGTGCCACAACTGCTTAAGCTCGCTCATTCTAGAGCCTGTGCTCTGCAACAAGAGGAGCCGCTGCAGTGAGAAGTCCACGCATCGCAACTAGAGAGTAGCCTCAGCTTGCTGCAAGCAGAGGAAACCTGCCCCCATCAACGAAGACCCAGCACAGTCAAAAATAAATAAATAAATAATTTTGTAAATGAAATAAATAAATGTCTGACAGCAGGGATTTTGTCTTCTTCCCAAGACTAGAAACTCTAGGAGGGCAGGGAGCAACCTGAAGGCAAGGACCATGTCACCCCACCTCAGACTGGGAGCTCCCTGGGGAGTACTTATACTTTCTTTACTAACAGACTGACCACCCAAAGGCAAATGCAACCTTTTAACACCTGTTTCAGATCTCATGATCCTGAATAGACCAGGCCCAGTATTCCTCCCATAGGCACCTATGCCCAACGGGGCCTTTTCCTTTGACTCCCTGCTCCCCTTGGTTTTAGCTCATCCCCCTTCTGAATGACTCCCATCCCCTCCTCTGCAGATGCTCAGTAGGGCCCTATCTTTCCCTTGCATTTTCCCTTTCCAGGCAGATTATACATATTTACTGATTCCTTCCTTGCCCTCCCCCTGTTCCCCATGTCCTGATGGATAATGTCCTGTGCATGTAGCTGAATTATCTTCCTCCCAAGAACCCTGAAGCCAGTGTGGTGGAGGCTCCCAAAGGTCATCTCATCTGGCCCCATCTTTAGGCTGGTACACGCTAAAACTGGTACTAGTAAGTGTGAGTCCATTCTGCAACAGGGCATAAAATATATGGTTGGTAGTCCAGAAATGGCAACCCACTCCAGGGTTCTTGCCTGGAGAATCTCAGGGACAGGGGAGCCTCATGGGCTGCCGTCTACGGGGTCGCACAGAGTCAGACACGACTGAAGCGACGCAGCAGCAGCAGCAGCAGCAGTCCATATGGATAAAAGGAAGGAAAGGAAAGAGAAGACCCCATAGCCTTTTCCCCCAAATCTCTTGCACTTCTCTCTCTGCCAGTTCTTCTCAGCCTCTAGCCTCTCTCTCTCATGCTGTAAGTGAGGCCCACTTTCTCTTAGTGAGACTTCAATAAAACTGAGTCACTCCTCATTCTAGAGATCTGGACGATACTTTGTCCTGCCTGGGTCAGCCTTTGCCCTGAGTCTTCCCACCAGGGCAGACTGCTGCTGGACTCTGATTCATTTATAAATATCCTTCCTGGGACTTCCCTGGTGGTCCAGTGGTTAAGAATCCACCTTGCAATGCAGAAGATGTGGATTGGATCCCTGGTTGGGGAACTAAGATCCCACATGTTGTAGAGCAACTACTGAGCCAGCATGTTCCGGAGCCCATGAGCCACAGCTACTAAAGCCAGCACACCACAACTGGAGAGTTCATGTGAAACTAAAAGATCCTGCATGACACAGAAAGACCCAACGCAGCCAAAGAAATATTATAAATAAATAAATATCCTTCCTTCCTTGAACCTCCTTTTATACCCTGAGACCATCATGCATATACTAAAGCCTTATGGATGGGAAGGGACTACAGTCCTAGACCCAAAGAAATGGCCCTTTTGGTGGTTCAGATATGATCAGTGGGTAGCAATTACACCAACACTTCACAGTTTGCGACAATGGCTATATGTTTACTCACAACATTGTACATTTGGGAAGATGGCTTCTCTCCTTTATGTGTCATTGCAAAAGTGGCTCACCTGGGGCTAGAGAATCCAAAATGATCTCTCTCACATGTCTGGGGCTTCAGCTTGGGGTGGTTGGAACAGCTGGGGGCTGCCTGAGTCCCTCTCTTCCTCTCTACATGGCCTCTCTCTCCAGCAGGGTAGTTGAACTTCCTTACAGCATGGCAGCTGCCTTCTAAGGCTGGGGGAGGGATGGAAACTGCAATGCCCCTTAAGGCTGAGGCCTAAAAGTCCAGCACATCTTATTCTGCCCCATCCTCTTAGTCACAGCCAGTCCCAGGTACAACAGAGGAGAAGTAGATGCTTCTTCTTGCAGCATGCAAGCCTAGGAGTGGGAAGAGCTGCTGGCAGCCATATTTGGATCCAGGCCACCACAGCAGTCCTAATACATGAAACCAATCCAGAATCACCAAGTTCTGTGTGGATCTATCCAGCTTCCTTGCAGGAGGGAAAGAGTAGGCTGGTGGGTTCCTGAGAAAAGCAAGTGTTCCTGAGGCCTTTTGGGGCTGTGAGCTGGGTAGGTTGCCCCTTAGGGAAAAAGGGTGAAGGGCTCAGGGTGGGCAGAGCAGAGATGAGAAGGAGCTCTGGATCTCCAGGGAGACAGTACCACACCAAAGGGGAGAGTGTGAGCCCCACAGTGGGGAGAAAAGCTGGGACAGCTTGGAGCTGGGCCTTGGAAGGTCCTTGGGGAAGGCTGCTGGGGGTGCATGAGCAGTTCTGCTACAATTGGGGGGTGCAGTGTGTACATTTTATCCTTCTTTCCTTGCAAGTCTATTTAAAGACTGTTTCTCTTTTCCGAGGCCGTGTGTTGCAATCCCTTTCGTGCTTAGATTTCGGATCTTCTACTGATGAGCTCCAGCCCCTAGAGAAATCTCTTGCCTTGCCTTACCACACTTGGGGGAATTTGGCTTTCAGCCGTGGGGTTGGCCACTACCACATCCTCCCCCTGTCCCACTTTTCTTGTGCCTGTTTGTATTCGGTCTAGACAATTCATTTTTATTTGTGGATGCTCTGCCCTAGCCTGGGGCAGCTGTGGTGAGGTGGGAAGAGCACTGGAATTGGAGTCAGAAAAGCTGGTTTAAATTCTGGTTTGGCCATTTACTGGCTGGGCGTCAATTCAGGCAAGTTATTTAGTCTCTCTGAGCCTCATCTGCCAAGGAAAAATAATGAGCCCCATCTCCAGGGTGGCTAAAAGGAGGAACCAGGGCCTGGCACAGAGAAGAAGCCTTCTAATCCCCTCACCCAGCCCTGCTCAAGTCTCCGCCTGTTACAAGCCCCTCTACCCACCACCCCAGCCAGAGCCAGCCATCACCTACCATCCACGGTCCTGGGATGAAATAAACCCTCTGTCACCTGGCCTCAGTGTCAACAATGTCAGTCAGATTACAAATGTTTATTGAGCATGTTCTACATCCCAGGCCCGTTCTAGGAGCTGGAGATACAACACTGAACAAAACAGATAAAAATCTTGGTGCTCACGTTGCTTGCATTCTAGTAGTTGGGGAGATGGGGGGAGGGTAAATTTTAAAGCTACACTGTCCAAAATGGTAGTCACAGCCTCACGTGTATATTGAGCACTTGAAATTGTAGCTACACCCAACTGAGATATTTGATGAAAGCAAAATACATATTAGATTCAAAGACGCAGTAGTGAAAAATGTAAACCCTCTGATTAATCATTCTTACATTGATTCGATGTTAGGATGATACTTTAGATATGTGGGGATTAAGTTAAATGTATGATTAAATGAAATGTCATCTGTTTCTTCTTACCTTTTAAAATCTGGCTCAAAGAACATTTTAAATTACGTATGTGGTTCACATCATAGTTTGTTGAACAGTCCTGTTCTAGAGTACGTTAGTGGTCACATGTGCCATGGAAAAAAAAGAGGGATGATGAAAAGAGGACCCCAAGCGTAGAGGGAAGAAAGGATGTTGACTATAAGTGTGTTGGTTAAGATGGCCCTGCTGAGAAGGTAACGAAACTTGAGAAGTGAGAGAGCCCCACATGTCATGTCTGGGGGAAGGGAACTCCAGGAAGAGGGAACAGCATGTGCAAAGGCCCTGAGGTGGGAGCGCTCCCACAGTCCCAGGAACAGAGAAACCAGTGTGGCCAAAGTGGGGTTGGAGGTCATTGAGTCAGGGAGATGGAGGCAACACGGATGATGCAGGGCCTTTTAAGGCCATTGCATGGACTTTGGCTTTTTCCTCCAAATAAAACAGAGTCTGCAGGGTTTCGAGCCAAAAGGTGATATGATTCAGCTCACAGTTTAACAGGCTCACTCTGGCTAACTAGAGTGCAGGCGAGAGAAGAACCTGGGAGGCCAGGTGGAGGCTCAGGCAAGTATCCACTTGGGGTGACAAGAACCTGACCTCACAGGGCCGTTGTGTGGATTGTTAACCAGCAGAAGAGCTGCCGGTAGCAAGTGCTTGGAAAATGAGCACTTAACTAGATCCAGAGCTGCCTGAGGGCAGGGACTTCACCTCCTGTTCCCCCGCCCCCTCCACCCCCAGCGTGGCCAGAGGAGGCAGGGGGTGCCCTCCCTGATCAGCCACTGAAGCCACTTCTACCTCTCTCAGGGAATATCCCCTGGGAGGATTACAACAGCCTCCTGTGGCCTCCCTGCTGGTATGCTCCCTCTTTAAAACCCCTCAACTGCTGCTCATCCCCAGGTCTAGGCTCCTGGCACCATGGGCACTACAGGAGGGGCTATTCCTACCTCTCTCTCCCACCTTTGACCCCTTACCCACTCCCTTTCTGAGCCCCTACTCCGTGCCTTTGCTCACACCCCCTCATCTGCCTGGGATGTCCGCTTCAACCCTTCCGCCCTCCCCTCCCTGTTCTGTCATCTCCTTCCCACTCACCATTACCTAAGGGTAGTATCATAAGCAGACCCCCTAGAATCCACCACCTGCAGTCCTTTCCTACTCCAAGCTGGATCAAATGTCCCCCAGACCCTAAATGTTCCCTAGAGGTCCAGTGATTAGGACTCCATGCTTCCACTACAGGGGGCTAAGGTTTGATCCCTGGTCTAGTCAGGAAACTAAGATCCCACCTGCCACATGGCCAAAAAAAAATGACCCCATCATCTTTTACGTATTTTTCTATTTGTGAATTTATAATTCTGTGTCTCTTCACCCACCCTCACCAAACGTATGATGGTTGGAATTGTGTCTCATTCATAACAGCATCTCAAGCTCTGGCACCATGGCTGGTGGCCCAATAAACAAAAGAAGCTAGAGAAGTGGACTTGGAAGCATTGCTCATAAATGCCAAAGACCCAGACAGCTTCCACCTTCCCCAGGACTGCACGCAAGACAGGCCTGAGCAGCAAGGCAAGGCAGGGAGTCCACTTAGGGGCAAGCAGAACTTGGGCCCACCTTCCAGAGGTTCAAGGAACTGGAGAGCCACCATGTAAAACTCAATTACACCCTGGGGTTACAGGCCCCACATGAGTACTTCTTCCCACTCCCAGCCTGTTGCAGCCAAGGCTCCAGCACCAAACCCAGACCCTTAGTGGCCTGTGGGAAGCAAGCCCACATAGCTAGCTTCTTCCCTGACACGGGACACCACCTGGATCACACAGTACCTGAAGGCAGCACTACTCACTGCAGGGACCTTGGCTCCAAAGGAGCTGTCTCTCTCGCCCCAGTTTCCATCGATGGCAAAGAATGGATGAGCTCCCCCAGGACTGGCCCAGCCAGAATGGAAGGACTCTGGCCCCAGCACAGTGAAGTGGGTCACCCCATAGCCTATACACCTGGAACCCCTTTCCCAGACCTCAGGCAAAAACCATGTTTCCCATGGGAGGAGGGAAGGGGGGTGCAGGAGAAAGTCTGGAACAAAGATTCAATGGAGAAGGAGAAACCAGGAGGAGCTTTGAGATCAGAATTAAATTCTTTAATACAAAATGTTTTTTTCTTTAAGATATATCTGTATTCCTTCGTTGTTGTTTAAAAATAAATATGTACTACGGAATATCTCGAAAAACTGCACTAGAGACAAAGATGTGATGTTAATATCTTTTTCCCCACAATTATTATGGATAAACAGTAGCACCAATAAATAAATGATAACAAATATTAAAATTAAAAAAGGAGAGAGATTTAGTATGTAGAATTCTCTATTTTTTCCTGTTTTGTTTTTACATATAAAAAACAGAATAGCAATGTCTATTTTATCAGAATCACATATATACATAAACATATATATATATATATATATATATACAAACACAAGTTGCCAAATATATATATAGTATGTAGATGTATATTGAAACCTTATTTCAAAGGAATGTGTGGTGGGGAGCCAGGGGAAAGGGGAGGGCAGAGTTGAGTGTTAGCAAAATTAAATATCTGTTCAGGACAAGCTAGTGACTGTCACCGATCAGAGAGAGAGATTGGAAACAGGAGTTTTCTACACAAAGACCAGTACAAACAAGAGAGAGCGAGAGAGCAAGAAATACATCTCATAAATAGTTGAAATTAAATATTAACCAAGAATACTGAAAAAAACCCTACTCTTTAATTAAATTAACTGTTTTAATTTCTAATTAAAAAGGGATATTAAATAAGTACCGTATATAAAACACTTCTCTTTTCTCTGCCTCCAGGGTGGGCACGGGGATCCTGCCCTGTCTCTCTACGCCGCGGGAAGGGTTGGGTCAGGTGGGGTAGGGTGGGGTGGGGGGATAGAGGTGGGTTAACCACTCACACACACACAGCCAGGTCTCCTGGAGGGGACAGAACTAGTGGTTTCAATGGTCTGAGGACATCGGGCCCTCCTGGGCTGCACCCAGGGAGCGAAGCTGGGAGAGGGCCAAGGCAGAGGCCCTTCCCTCGGAGGACCAGCTGTCACTGGGGTGGCCCTTCTTCCACCAACATCTCTTCTCTTCGCTGAGACATGTCGGTGGCCTCCTGGGCGTCTTGGAAGCAGGTGAGAGGAGGTGAAGGCTGCCCAGGCTCCTGAGTCTTCCAGGCAGTGCCCCGGGGTGGCACGGCAAGATGCTCACGGAGGGGGTCTCCAAAGCACAGCAGTGTCCCGAGTCTCCCCCAGACTCCTGGTCAGAGCCAGCGTCCTTGTCCCCTGTACCTGTCAGCTGTCTTTCTGTCCATTTGACTCGGGGGAGAGGCTCGGGGCCAGGGCTGGGTTTGTCAGTCTTCCCAAAAGCAGGCCAAATTTGCCCCCGTGCCCTGGCCTTGCGCATTCCCAGACAGGGGAGGGGACCCTGGCTGCCGTAAGAGGGACAAAAAGACGGTGCCAGACTCTCTCCTTCCGTCCTCCTCCCCGTCGGGATCTGGGCGGGGTCATTCTCCTCCCAAATCAAGTCCACAGCAGTCAAATACATCCAGTGAAGACACCAATAACATTAGCAATGTTAATTTTTAAAAAAGAATATATATATTTTATATATATATAAAATATATATATTTATTTTTATATATATAATATATATATATATATATATAAATGTATGTATGTGGGTGGGTGTGTCTACAGGAATCCCAGAAATAAAACTCTCTAATCTTCCGGGCTCGGTGATTTAGCAGCAAGAGAAATAAAATGGCGATCCAATTCCAAGAGGAACTGTGCTGGGTCACCCGCCCATGAATGCTTCTGCCGGAGCCTCATGCTCCGGACCCAAAGTGCTCTGCGCACAGCCTCCCTCTTCCTTCATGTCAGGTTTCTGGATTCAGGATTGTTCTGTCGATGGTGGTGGTGGTGGTGGTAGTGTGGTGGCGGCGGCTATGGGTCGTTCTGTGTCAGTCTTTCCTGGTGAGACATCTGGTTCCCGAAACCCTGAGGGAGGCTCCTTCCTCCAGCCCGGCTCACCGCCTCGGCTTGTCACATCTGCGGGGACAGGGGAGACAAAGGCTGGGGGTCAGGGCCAGGGAAGGGGCTCTGGTGGGGAGGCTGCAGCCCCCCCTCCCTTTCTGCAGCCCGAGGCGGCAGTGGAGAAGAGAAAGCACAGTTCTAGCCTCCGGGAGCCCCTGCCCAAGGGCCCCCTCCACCACCACCTAAGCAGGAGCTAAGCCCGGGGCTCCCAGGCTGCCCTCTGGACTCTACAGCCCAGCTGCGACAAGACAAAGACAGGATGACATCTCATCACAAGCAACAAATGAGCACGTCCCCGAGAACAGTCCCCGCTTGACATTTAAGAGCTGACGAGTGAGTAAAGTTGGACCGAGTTAATCAGCAAAGCGTCCCTGCCGGAGATGGTTCAGAGCGGTCCCTATGGGGCTGGTCTGGGGGAGCGCGTCGGGGAGAGCAAATGATGGGCCTGTGCAGGGGCCAAGTAGGCCAGCGGGCTGGCGAAGGGAGGCTCCCGAGGGACGGGGACCCAGCAGGGCTTGAGACCCCCGGGAAGGTGAGGGACACACCTCCCCTCTCTGTCTGTGCCCACTGTCTGGGCCTCCGCGTCAGGCCCCGGGCAGCAGACTGCCTTTCCTTCTCAATGCGCTATTTAACTTAGGGTGGGGGAAGCAAAGAGGACTCCTGGAACTCTCCCATCATGCTTCAGGCCAGGGGCGGTTTACCTTTTACTCTCCCCATGTGAGGAAGGACCAGAGCAGACCCTCCCTTCTGAGAACCTAGAAATGGGGATCTAAGCTTCCAATCTGAGGATGGACATTCCCTCATACAGCCAGATCAGAGGAGGACTTCAGATAACTTCACTTGGCCTCAGGTCACTGTAGACATCCCCCAGTCCATCTCTCCAGAATCATCACCATGGTAACCCTAAGATGGTGAGTCCCTTATCTTCTCTGAGGCCCCTGGGAGATGCAGAGACCCCCTCATCCAGCCCCAGGGTGAGCCAGAGCCCCCACCGCTCCAGCAGAGTGTACACTTTTGGTCTTCACGTACTGCCAAGACAGAACCCACAGCAATACCCCGGGGCCTGGTCCCCAGCCTCCCCCGACACTCACAAACCACAGGAACATGGGGGATGGGGAAGACAGCCACATTCGAAGGACCTTGTTAATTAATGAGGCATTTGGACTAGATGGGGGTGGGGGGCGGGGCGGGGGCTGGCCCTGGCCCTGCCTGGGAATCCCCATTAAAGCCTCTCATCCCAGGGTGAAGCTTGCGCTGGCCCAGAGGGCTCCCTGCCTTTGAGCACAGGCCAGACGGTCGAAACGCCATCAAAGGCATCAAAAGACTGCCAGCCACCAGTCATGGGCTCCTGTTCCTGTCCTCACCCCTGAAATCGCTCATGTACTCACTCACCAGCCTGACACTTCCCTGGCCCCCGGTGTGCACAAGGGACAGAGGTACACACACCCGGGGGGTCACACAGATGAATAAAACCCAGGCGTGAGGGATTCACAATCTAGTGTCAGGAGAATGTGTGTGGTTCCTTCCATTCACCCATCCTGAGGAAATAACAGGTGGGCTGTTCTGGGTTGCTGCCGTGATGACCGGAGTATTATGGTATCAGCTGTGCCCTGACGGTAATCTCCTATCTGCCCTAAACCAACAGCCAGGGCCCATGCCTTCCAGGCCCCCAGTCTGAGGATGCACTCAACCCCTGTCCCCACAGAGAGACACTGAGGGGATGAGAAACCCAGCGGTCTGCACGTTGTAGAGGCAGCATGCCCCCCATGCCCGGACGGGCCCTCCCTATTAGCAGCAAAGGTAGTCATCATCAGGAACAACAGCCACCAGGAGCAGGGCCACAGGACACAACACTCAGCTGGCGTCCACACCACCACAGGAAGCCACGCGGGCCTGCCCACTCAGGCAACCAGGGCAAGCTCTGAACGGGCCCTGCCAGGCTGGCCAACGCCTGCTGCCCAGCACAGGAGGTCCCCACGAGCAGAGAAGGCAGCAGTCACCAGGCAGGCAGCTAGAAGCAGAGCAAGCAGCTGGCAACTCTCAAGTGCGCGCTTGCTCACTCTCTCTCTCTCTCTTACTCTCTCTCTCTCTCTCTCTCTCTCTCTCTCTCTCTCTCCCCATCTCTGAGCAAAGCCCCTCTCTGACCTGCTCGCCCTCTGGGAACCAACCTGCAAGTACGTTCGTTTAACTCAAGCTGCCTCGCCTTGCAACGCGAGTCTGTGTTTTTGCAGGAACATTTACACGTCTGCGGATCTTGTACAAACAAATGCTTTCTCCGCTCTGAGCAAGGCCCACAGGGACTGCAAAAGGCAAAAGGAAAGACATCTAAGCTAGAGCGTCAGCAGAGAGAGAGAAACAATCCGTGCAACACCCCCACCACGCCCGCAGCTGTGCCCCACCCGGCTCGCGGGCCCCCACGCCTGTCCACGCCCTGGAAGGCTCCGATGCCACAGCGGAAGACAAGAGAGAGCGGCGGAAAAAGAGGCAGCAATAACTAGAAGCCGGCCCGCAGGAAGCGGCGACGTGGCCGGGCAGAGTGCGAGGAGCGGGCTGGGCTATCCCACGGGCACAAGTGCAAGTCTCAGGCCACGGGGCCCAATGGCTACCACCCCCGAGAAAGCACACGTTGACTCTCCAACCTGCTGGGGATGCCCATCAGGGCCAGCTTCTCCCTGTGTGAGGGCTCACACCCCGGCCCCTCCACCAAAGGGCTGAGGCAGGGAGTGATGGCAGGCCAGGCCACTGGTGGCCAGAGGGTCCCCTATTGCCTCAAACCCAGAGGAAGAGGCCACCCTTGGGGAAGGCTTCTGGGAGTGCCAAGGGTTGGGCTGGAATACGGGGCTCCCCTCTGGAGGCCCCAAGTCCGCGAGGAGGGGCCGCAGGGGTGTTTGACCCCACGTCCTCCTTCAGCCAACAACAAGCTGCCTCCTGTCATCTGCGCCCCTTCCTCACACCACATCTACCCTCCCCACCCCGCCCCCCAGCTTCCAGAGAAGTGCGGAAGCCTAGAGCAGTGGAAACCAGTTGGGTGAGCAGGCATCCGTGCCTGGCACCCGTGCCAACATGGGCCCGCCACCAGTGCCCAGTGGGTGAGGGAAAAGGCGGTGCCCCAGCCAAGCCAGAGCCCCCCTCCCTGAATCCTGCAGGCCCACTCTGCCCACCCTCCCGCCTCCAGCCCTGGACCGGTAATGCCACCACCATGCCTACCCCCTCGGTGCCAATTAGTGGAGTGAGAGTGAGAGAGAGACACTGGGAGGAAGGAGGCTGAGAACTGGAGAAGGGGACGGGGGAGGAGGGGGGCAGCTCTGGGGTCCTGCAGGTGGGAGTTTGACTGGGGGCCGAGGAGGCTCCGGTGGGGGGGAATGAGACGGCAGCGGCACCACGTACGCGCTCCAGGATTTATACCGGGATTTCTTGCGCTTTCTTTTTTGCCCTTTGCCCTTTCCTCGAACTGATTTTCTGGAAAATAAAAAAACAGAGACAGACAGAGAGAAAGCGAGGGGGAAGGGGAGAGGAAAGGAAGCAGTGAGGGGCGCAGGACATGTTCCGGGGCACACGGGAGAGCTTGCACACAGGCACACAGGCGGGATGGGGACAGGGTGGCAGGCACTTTGAAGGCACTTTAGACACCCTTGTGGGGGGGAGCACAGTGGCTTCACCCACTTTAGCCACACCCTAGCAAGGCTGTGAGTGGGAACCAGAGGCTGGGTGGAGGACACCGGACCTGCAGGCCTCCACACTCGTGGTGTCTCCTGGTACCGGGGGGGGGGGGGGGGGGGGGGGGGGGGGGGCAAAGCTTAGAGGCCCGGCTCTGTGCCCAACAGCCTTGAACAGGTCTGACCCTGAAGGTCAGGGGCTCTGGAAGGCAGGCCAGGATTTGGGGAGGAAGTCAGAGGCCTGACTGGATGAGGGGCAAGGGAGGGCGTGTGCAGGCGTGTGCCGCAGGCACCTTCTGCCTTCACGTCCAAGTACAACGGTGAGGGGTCCCTCCAAGGGCCCTGCCTCTGTGAACCCCAGTTGTGGGGGAGCAGCTATCTTGGAGCTGGCACAAAACCAAGGGCAGCACATGAAAGGCGCCAGCTAGCCCAGCCATAACCTGGGCCGAGAGGCGGGGCTGGGTGCCCTGGGAGCCCCAGGCAGGGAGCAGGGCGGGGTGGGAGTTAGGGAGGCGTGGGGAGGAGAGGCCTGGGCGGCACTCAGCAGCAGGTCCTCTCCCCAGCCTGTCAGAGCCTGCTACACCATCTCACCAGACTCTCTTCCGAGCCCAGGCGAGCCCCCACTCTCCCTGTGGGCAAGGCAGGGATTTGGGGAACGGGCAGGCGGCGGTTGGGGGGGGGGCAGGCTGAAGCCTGTCCCCCTCAAGGGAACCAGCACTCTCTACACCTGCCCACACCCCCCCCCCAACACCCTCACCAAGAATACCCCTCAGGAGGACAGCCACAGGGGACCACAGGGGAGAAGTAAGGGGGGAAGGGATGGAGGAGAGGGAGAAAATACTGGAAGAGGAGGGTCTGCACTCACTCACACATTCTTTCTGTGCCTACTCTCCCCACTCACTGCTCTATAGCCACAGCAATACTGGAAGCTGGGGGCTTAGGGCAGAGGCAAGGGGTCGAGGCCACTGGGGCTTCAGTGTCACCAGAGTGTTGGGGGGCAGATGGGATGGTGGGTGGGAGCAGGGTGGAGGTACTCTCTCTCAGTCTCTTCCCCTGCAGGCTCTCTCCCATGCCAGCTGCTCACCCCATCCTGAAGGCTCATGGCTCCCAGACCTCTCCCCACCTGCTCTATCCTAACCTGACCCTCCACACTGAGCAACTGGATGCCTCAGAAAATGGCCAACATTCACCTCTGTCTCCCTGGCCAAGGGGGCTGAGCAGCTCTGGCCTGTCTCACTCCCACAGGAGGGCACACATCAAGAAAACACCCAGCTGGTCCCCCAGTCCAACTGCACCACCACTGTAGCCACTGAAAGAGGCCACTTCCTCTAACACACAAAAACTGGCCTCTCTGCCACCCACTCCCTCTCCTTGCCGTGGGTGATGGGAGGCCAGAGCAGGCCCAGGAGCCAGCGTCCACGCTGGCCCCACACGCAAATCCCGGCCAGGAATGGCCCAGAGACGCATCATCTCTTCCAAAGGAAGCTCCAGGCACCAGGCCGGGTTTTGTCAGTCATTCTAGAGCTGTCATCCTAGGGCATACTCCATCTTGCTGCTGCTACCACGAGTCCCCATGAAACCAACTCTCAGACCCAACTGACCCCCCATCAGACCCCCACCCCCGAGAGAGGAAGCCAAGAGCCCCAAACCAAGACAAATAGTCAAGGAGAGGGAGAAGGGCGAAAATCGTGGCCACTTACTTTTCTTGCCTTGCTTTATCTTTCTTTGGTCTGCAGTGGGTAGAGAAAGAAAAGAACAAAACAGAGAGGAGTTCAGCTGGTGATAGTAACAGTAATAGTATTTATGATACATCAGTACAGTTTTAATCTCTTGACATATAACAACTCACTTAATCCTTATAACAATGCTAGGCAGTACGTAATACTATCATTGTACCCGCTTCACAGATGTCGAAACTGAGGCACATTAAAATAAAACTGGAATGCCCACAGTTATACAGCTGGAGGGTGAAAATGGGCTAACATGCTTAACTCTGGTCCAGAACAAGCCCCCTGCAGCTGTTCACTGAATGACTCCCAGACTCCATTCTCACCTGCATTCACATTTGTTATGCTGTAGGAAACTCATCTCTCCTATGTGCTGGCTTTGGTGAGGTTTGATCCGCATAATCTAAAGGGAAAGGAAGCAGATCACAGAGGTTAGTGACCCAGCCAGCCATACCCGGGTGGGAAACCCCATGGCTCCTGCCACTCAGCACCCAGGGGTTCTACAGAGCAGAAAAGGGTGGTAGAAGTGTGGGGGGACCAAGGGCTCTATCAGAAAGAGCCTCAGGCCCACCCCAACTCCTCCCACCCTGCTGACCTCAAGGAGCCCCTGCTTCTCTTGAGGGCAGACAAGTCTGCAGGGTTGGCCAGGCTGGGAATTCAGGTCCTGGGTTCTTGCCTCTCCCCCTCCCTCCCCTCCTGTTATTCCCTCCAGGCCTCACCCTACCCCCAGGAGCCATCCAAGAGCCACCCACTCCTCCCTGGGGTCTCAGAGTTCCCTCCAGCCCCATCCAGGCTGAGACACAACCCGTCACCAGGCTTCCCCACAAACCAGACTCATCCAGCTTCCCAAACAGAGCCCCCAGGGAGATAGGGCTGTCTTCCTCCAAGAGGGGAAGGGAGGGGCTCCTGTCACAGGTGTCAGCCCTCTCCTGAGCCCAGGGGGCAGAGGTTAGGAAGGAGGAGGAGGTGATCAGGGGTTGCTGGAAACCTGGGCTCAGAAACGCAAGCATCTTTTTCTCCAAACAGGGTCAGACGCCCACATCTCCCCTTGACTGACTCCGCGGCAGGAGCTGGGCAAGGCAAGCTTAGCTCCTCCCTTTAAGAGCTGCCCAGGAAAGGGCTGGGGAACACCTGTAGCCAAAGCCCGCCCCCACCCCAGCTCCCTGCCAGTGCCCACCTGCATGGTGATGTTGAACTCCTCAGTGGGCACACACTCCAGACTTTCGTCATTACAGCAGCCCCCGCACCGCATCAGGGGCACACAGGACGGCTTGAAAATGAACTCAATCTCATCTGGGTACTCCTGGAAGATGTCCACCAGGGTCTCAATGGGACGGCAGAAGCTGCGCTGGTAGACATCCATGAACTTCATCACTGTGTGGGAAGGGGGTGACATGTGAGCCCAGCAGGTCACAGAAGAGATGGCCGGCCCCGCTCTCCACCCAGCTCTGCAAGGCCTCTCCTTTCTGTGAGAGGTAACCACCATGGGAAAGGCCTTCCAAACATCTAACTTAAGTGTCTTGGGCCGCGGTTGAAGTCCTTCCCTAACTTTCCACCGCCAACACTGATGAAGACCTGTGTTTCCTCTAAAGATGACATGGTGTTGTCAGGTCCCAAGGGAGTCACCCTGCCATATCTGGTCCCCTTGCCTCACCATGACAGCCAAGCTGATTCCTAGGTCAACTGTGAGGCCAGAGGGCAGTTGGGGTATGTGTATACCTGCTGGGGGTCTCTAAGCCTCCCATTAAAGGAGGAACAGCCAACTCGGCAAACCTGCTCTCCATTTCCCTCCCACCTACACAGCAGCCGCTGCACCATTAGCTGACAGCCACTTAAAGAGCGCTTCTTCTGTGCTCTGGCGCTGTGTACAGGAGTCCGTGATGTTATCCCAGACAATTCTCCCCCCATGGTACTGCAAGGATCTAGTAGGACCCACCCTCCCCCTGGCTTTACAAATGGGGAACTAGAGGCTTAGAGAGGCTGAGTAACTGGTTCCAAGGCCACACTGTCATTAAGTCACACAGTTAAAGTTAGCTCTGAACATCAAAGCTTCCCCAAGCCAATGTCCTGTGAAACAGAAGGGGAGCCTTGGGGGGCACTTTGCCACCTGCCAGACCCCCTCCCCAGATATGGGTTGAGGAGGCAGTGGGCATCGGCCCAGGGGCTGGGTCCGCCTGGAATCAGCAGGTGGCTGTGGGCAGGCACACTGCACTGGCCCTGCCAGCCACCGATAACCCCACCCAGGAGGGCAAACTGCTTGCATCATGGAAAAAAATGGTGCTGCCACTGCAGTCACAGAGAGCTTCTAGAAGCTGATCTGGAGGGAGACCAGGGTAAAGACAACTTCCCAGGCTGGCCGTGGAGCCTGGGGTGCACCGGAGCATGAAGGGGTGATTCTGGGCCACAGGGGTGGGGCCCTTGAGAACACATGAAGTCAGGACTCCGAATGGCTGCTTCAAATTGCAGCCTGGCCTGCTGCTCCCGGTCACCCCTACATCACCACCACCACGGAGCAATCCTATCCCTGAAATGAATTTCCCCTATACAGAAGGGAAAAAGCAGCACCCAGCTAGTGAGGAAGCCTGGGCCCTGGCCAGGACTCTGTGTGACCTTGGGCCAGTTCCTCCCTCTCTGGGCCTGAGGCTCTGCATATCTGTGTAAGTGAGTTGGGTGGATCGCTAAAGACACCGAAACAAGAGGCTGAAATAGAGGGTTTTGTCTTCCAACTCCAGCCCCAAGAACAAGCGCCCTTTTCTCAGCCCAGGAGACACAAGGTTGGAACCCCATCACGGCATCTCAAGTCCATCTCAAGTCTCCCCTCACTCCTCTCGCCAGAGGTGTGAAGGAACATGAGCCTGGGGGTGGCGGGAGTATACAGTGGATTAAGGATAATGGGAGGAGCTGAGGGGAAGAAGGAGAGGCTACAAGTGTGAAAACAGGAAGAGAACAAAAGAGGCTCCTAGACTTGTCTGAGGTTTCTGCTTTCCCCATCCAGACAATGGGCACAGAACTCTCCACTGCTAAAAGGCTTAGGATCAAGTGTCATCAGAAAGAGTATAAACCAGAGCAGGGACCTGAAGAAGTCCTTTTGTAAGCCAAGTCTATATTGAAGAAGATGACTAATCAAGAATTCTTGACCTGACACTTCACCCTGGTTGGGAACAGAGGTGGCCAAAACTTTGGGGCCACAAGAACAGGACAGCAGAATGGTCTGGCCTGGGTCATGAGTTGGTAGCTGGGGATAAAAAGATCCAAGGTGGAAATTTCTTGGACAAGCTCCCTGGGATCCCTGAGGCCCCCCAGGAGGTGGAAGGGGAAACCTCATCGCACCCATCACACCCCAGCTACTGTCTCCAAGGAAAGCTGTCCTGCTTTTTTCTCAGGCAGGGGCACACATACGCTCCAACTTCAGACCCATGGCTTTCCTTATTTCTTGAAGACAACCTTTTTTCCCCAGCAGACAAAGACCATCTGTCTCGCCTCTCCCAGACCACAGAGAGGGACCACTGGAAGCTGAGGGGGCTGGGTGCACCCTGGAAGGGGCACTGTCAGTGGCACAGCAGGGAAGCCAGGCCCTGGGTCCAGGAAAGGACCCCTTCCCCCCAGGTGAGGAAGGAGGCAAAACCAAGCCGGCACCACCAGCGGCCTGGGGAGTGTAAACACTGGCTCTGGCCACCACCTGGGCTACCTGATTCGGGTCTGGGAAACTCGCCTGGAGGAAGACCCCAGGGCCTTTCCTTCTCAGAGGCAGAGCACAGGAGTAGAGGCTACATTCAGTACTGGGGAGAGTCAAGGCGTCCCTAGAGAAATGGGAGGATCCGTACTCCAAACCACAGTGAACAAAAGGCAGGCAGACTCGGGCTGGGCAGAGGGGCGGGGCTCCCGGGAGCTACCGCCAGCCCTCTGCTGGACCGAGAGGGAAGTTCACAAGCACCCAAACCTGCTCCTCAGGAGGGCATGAGGAGGCTGTCGGGCTTTCTCTCTCTACCCCCAGAGGAATGCACACCGGCGCGGAGGGGGTTCCTCGAGGCTGCATCCTCTGCACCTCCAGCTCATGCACAGCCAGCAATCGAGACAGCAAGGGTCACAGCCCCCACCACACAGACCCCACAGGTGGGACCCGGCCGGGTTGGAAGGGACATGGACTATTCATCCTCCCCTGGGAGCAGAGGGGAACGAGGAACACTGCCCTTGACATCTGGGATCCTTGGATACTATTTATCTTCCTGGCTGTGCTCATGGCTCCCTCTCCAAATAAAATTTTACTGGAAAGAGCAGAGGAAAAAGACCACGAGTTCTATTTCTAGCAGCGGTCTGAGTAGGTCAGAGTCCCCCGGAACTGAAGGGTTAACCTCTCAGCACTCACCCTTTTCCTTTCTAGATCTCCTTTCTAGATCACCAGCCCCAGTTTCCTATGCCCCTGTACCCCCACAACCCCGCCCCAACAGACCTTCCCACCCATCTGCTGGGGGATCAGGGAACCCCATCCATGTGCAGGAGGGGTGGGGGCCAGGGTGGGGGGCCACTTACCTTCATGGGGTTTCTGCCCTCCTTCTGCCATGGGTGCAGCCTGGGACCACTGAGGACAAAACAAAGAGCGAAGAATGGGCAGGGGCAGGGGCAAGGGTGCACAGGCCCAGCCAACCTGCCCCTGCTCCCTCCTGGAATCCCTCCCAGCCTGGAGCCTCTGGCTTCTCCCGGACTTCTGAACCGAGCAGGGCACCTCCAGGGGCTCCCTACAGCACAAAGCACCCCCTCTCTGAGCTGCTCCAATTCTGAAGTCAGGGAAGATAATGACTGACCAGATATTGGGGGTGAGGGGCTCTTAGAACAGAGGAGGAAAACATCAGAAAGCAACGATGTTCAGGTCCCCGCCCCTCCCCGACATTTCCCTTCCCCAGCTCTCAGCGGCCCCTTGCTGAACTAGGACAAGTGAAGTCCCTCAGCCCCCCCTGACTCCCGGGTCCAAAGCCATGGGCAAGTCTTAAGGTCAAACAGGAGGACAAACGTGGACTGGGGCAGGAAGGAAGGACTAGGGGTGAGAAAAGCAACATGGTGACCTTCCCCTGCTGACATGACAAATACCAGGGTGAGCTGGTGCTGGGGCGGGGGGTGGTGCAGAGGGCCGCAGGGCGCCAAGCACCCTCCCCCCCTCAAACACTTCTGTTCTCAGGAATACGTAGTAAAGCCACAGGTTGCCTAAAGAGTAAAACCTGGGAGGAAACCCTGGGGGAAACCTGGGGGAGGGGAGGGCCCCGTTTTTCCCTAAGAACCAGTCTCCCCAGAACCTGAATGTATCTCCAAAGCCCCAAGGCTCACACTCCCATCTCATTCTCTGGCTTCTTCTCCGTCCCAGACTGAGGGGGTCCCCAAAGTCCCTCTCACCTGCTGGGCACCTTCCTCCAAAGGCAACCAGGGAAGCCTTTAATGCCTTAGCACTGCCCAACCCCTAGTCGTGGCCACCTGCCCACCCCACCTGCCCCTCTTTGGGGCAGATCCAGAGCAGCAGAGCGGCACTCTAGCACACAGAACTGCAGACTCTGCAGAGAGAGAGTCTGCCTGTCTCTCTACCCACACCCTGCTGCAATACACCCCAGACCCCCAGCCTTGCCTCCAGGGCCAAGGTTAGATAACAGTTTCCAGGATCCCAGATGGACAGCCTGCCACTGCAGCTCCCTCAGGGACCTCCATGCCCAGGGGTCTCTGCCTGAGCCCCTTACCCATCTCCATGGCACCACTGTTACTCTCTGCCAACATTCCTCCTATGCCCTCCACTGCTCCTGGGCCCCAAAGAGCAAAGGGGTCAGAAATTTCATACCCCCTCCAAGGCTAGGGGGCACTGGGAGGGGCAGTTCTGGGCGGGGAGGGGCCAGGTGCCCTTCTCTGGGGGCCTCTGAAGGTCACACTGTGGCCAGGCAGCCTCTCCTCCCCCTCCCCCCCTCCCTTGGAGGCCTGGAGCCAAGGCCTTTGTGCCAGGGTCTGAGGAACTCCTGGTGGCAGCAGGGACCCCAGCCCGTTTCCTTCCTTCTGCCTCTCCAAGGGCGCTCTGAGCAGAAAAGGACCCCTCAGGTGGTTTGGGAAAGCAAGCTGGGTGGGCAAGTTTAGAGTTCCCAAAAACCACCTGCTCCTACTCCAACGCCCATTTCACCAGAACAAAGTGTGTTTGCAAGGCTGGCAGGAGCTCCCTCCAAAGGTTCGGGGAGGGCTAGTCCCACACTGCCCATGTCACAGCAAATTTCAAATCATTTTCCCAAAAAGTGCAAAGTGGAATAAGGACACCCTTTAAACCCTCCCTGCGGTCGCCCCCCAAAAAGCTAAAGCACAGCTCACTCGGAAGTATGGGGGAGGGGAGGGAAGCAGACTGTCACCGAGTCGGGACTTTCGGTAGAGTCTCGACAAAGCCCCGGGCTGGGCCGGGTAGCCCGACTCCTGACAGTGATCTTTCTTTCCTCGGAGTCTGGGGCTGAAGAGAGGTTATGTGGGTCTTCTCAGCAAAAGGGAGTTAAAAATAAAGGGGTGGCGGGGGCTTCTATTCGAGCAGGGGAGGAAACTGGGAAGGGGCGTGAGGAAATGCCTCCTAGGAGGGGTTTAAGGGCTGGGGACAGCGGGAAGGCACAGGGGTGGTTCTCCGGGTCCTCGGCGTGGGGCTACCTCGAGAGGTCACCTTCCCGCGGAGGGCCGGCGGGGGGAGGGGCGCGGCTCGCCGCCCCGGGTTCCCCGCTCGGGCCGCGGCGGCTCCGGGAACACGCGGCCGGCCAGGCCCGGGCTGATGTAATCGGCTCCGCGCCGCGCGCGCCCGGCCGGGCGGGGGAGGGCGGGCACCGAGCGGGACGCGAGCTGGGACGGGGGGGTTGGTGCGGCGCAGGTGGCCCGGCGGAGAGGGGGTCCCAAGCAGCAATCCACCCCAAAACTTTTCCCCAACTCGCGGCGAGGGCCGCAGAGATCAAGCGGCAGTGACAGCAAGCCGCATCTCTCGCCTGCCCCCTGCCCCCTCCACGCTCTCTGCCCTCCCCGGGTCCAAGGTCCGAGCACCCCCACCCCTGCCCGCCAGGGCTCCAGCTCCCGCCCCAGCTGCCCAGACTTCCAGTTCGTCGGGAACCAGCGGCCGGGAGCAAACTTCAGCCGCCGGCGGCAGCGCAAGCCCAGCCCCCTCAGCCGCCTCCTCCGGCTCCCGCCCTCCGCTGGTCGGCCCAGATCGTACGTGCGGTGACTCCGGTGGGTGGGCAGGGCCCGCGTGGGCGGTGAGACTCTATCCCGGTGCCCTCCCACCTAGCGCGCGCCCCCTCCCCCTACACCTACGAAGATAGAGGGGAAGCCGCGAGCCCGGTGCCCAAGGACCCGCGTGGGGCACGGAGTCCCCCACGCGCGCGCTCTCACGCACGTCCCCAGCCCTTACCTTGGCATGGTGAAGGTAGAGCAGCAAGGCAAGGCTCCAATGCACCCAAGAGAGCAAAAAGTTCATGGTTTCGGAGGCCCGGCCGGGGCCGGCGCGGCTCGCGCTCCCTCTCCGGCTCGGGCTGCGGGGCGGCCCGCTCTCCTCGGCGCCCAGGCGGGCTCCTCTTCCTCCCGGAGCCGAGGCCCGGGCCAGGGCCTGGGGCGCGCGCGCGGCTGGAGCACTGTCTGTGCACACAGCCGCCTCACCCGTCCATGAGCCCGGCTTCCGAGAGCCGAGTCGCCACCGCGGCCCCTTCTCCTCTTCCTTCTCTTCTTCCTCCTCCCCCTCCTCCGACTGCGGCTCCTCCCGGCCCGAGCGAGCACTTCTCCCGGTGCCGCTCGGCTCGGCTGCCCCGGCACGGACCACGGCTCCTCCGGAACGAGAACAGCCCAGAAGTTGGACGAAAAGTTTCAGGGCAACGTCGCGAGCCCCGACCCCCTCCACCCCGCCTCCGGGCGCGGGCTCCGGCTCCTGCCCGCGGCTCGCCGCCGCGTCCACCGTCGGCCGCCGGCCGGGGAGGAGGTGGGCGCTGGGGCAGGGGGCGGTGTCTGTCTGTCTGTCCGTCAGCGCTGCTGGTCCGACGCGGGATCCCGAGGGGGAGGGCTCACGCTGCGCTCTGGCGGTCACCCCCAAAAAACAGGTCACTCACTTTGCCCCTGTCCCTCTCGTGTCTCGCTCGTCAGCGCGCGCTCTCTGACCCGGTCTCTCTCTCTTCCTTCACTTCTCTTTGGAGCTCTTGCTACCCTCTTTCTTCTCTGCCCGTTTCCAGAATCCGAAGTGATTTTGGGGGGGAGTAAAAGAGCAATCTCCCCAAACGGTCGGCCCGATTTAGTGGGGAATGGGAAGCAAAAATAAATTAAAACGGAAAAGAATACGGTTAAAAAAAAATGTTTCAGAAAAAAAGGAGGAGGGTAAACCCTGGATAAATGAATATCAAATTCCAGTGCGGAGACCCCTGGCCGGTGACCCCGCCGGTCCGTCCGCCTCTTCGATGCGTCTCCCGACCGAGCGCCGCTGCCGCCGGCTCCACTCGCCCCCCAACGCCGCAGCCTCGTCGCAGCCCGGCTGCCCCAAGCCTCTGCGCTCCTCACCGCTACGAGCAGACTAAAAAGAAGGCAGGCCCCGCCCCCTGGGCGTGTCGGGGCGGGGCCAGACCCAGCCTCAGCTCCTGGGTCCGTCCCCTCTGTGCCTCTGGCTACTACCTTCCCTGGGGACACCGACCGAAGCCCGGGCCCCCACCCACCCCAGCAAAGGGAGTGCTCGATCCCCACCAAGGCGCACAGCCTGAACATTACCTATCGGCCCCCTCTGCCGGGAGACACACACGCCCGCGCGGTATTTGCGGGGCGGGTACAGGAAAGTGAGGTTATGTGCGGTCAGGGCTCCAGAGCTATTCCCTTCTCTATGCTGGGAATATTGGAGGGGGCAGGGGTTTGAGGGAGTCGGACAGGGACGGGTGGAAAGAGAGACACACAGATTCGTTGGAATCCTGGGGTGACCCCTGCCTTCTCCACCCCCCGCCAAACACTCTCAACTACCCGCCCCCCCCCCAACACACATAGTCACAGGCGTCCTCACTCACGCAGACGCTGCATCCCAAGTTCACCCAGCTTCCCTGTGGTGGCTGAGCGCCCCCTAGTGACTATCGGATGCACACCCCATCTCAAGTTCAAGAGGCCTCAAGAAGAGGGTTGAGGGAGATTACCCCTGACACATCCCCCTCCACCCCCCGTTTCTGACCTCTCAAACAGTGGCACGTCTGGGACTCGAGTGGTCCCACGTGCACAAAGCCCAGTGCTGGGCACAGAGGGCATGATGTATCCATCCGGACTCTGTGCTCATCTCCCGGCCTCATCTGGCCGGCTGACATCAGAGTTAGCTGCAGCCAACAGGCTGGGGTGACTGGGGTCCTTTGGGAAGTGTTCAGGGAGGCTCCCCTGGGGGGAAGTATTTGGCACTATGTTTGTGGGGCTGAGAACAAGAAGCCATGTGGTTCTGGGGTTAGTCAATGGCCCAGAGAGAAGAGGACCTGTTGGAGCCCACGTATGCACTGTGGAGTCTGGCAGAGCCCAAAGGGAGAGGCAGCTGGGCAGACAGAGGCCCTTGTTTCTGCTTCTCCACCCCCCTCCCCCAGATGTTGCCAGGGAACTGAGGCCAGGGGGCTGGTGGGGGCGGTTGGAGGCCAGGGCTCGAGTGATGATTCAAACCTACTCACCAGCACTAAGGAACGTCGGTAGGCCAGCTGCCCGGAGCTCCCACCAGGCCGGAGGCCAAGGCTTCTATCAGTCCCAGTCCAGGCTCACAGCTCATCTTCTGAACAGAACTGGGGCATTCTCCTCAGCAGCCCCCAGACCTTCAGGAGTCATTGCCTACTTCTTGCAGCTAGCAGCCTCTCCTCCCTTTTCCCCAAGTCCCCTCTGTTTCTTCAAAGCTCACCTCTTCCCCAACTCCCCATGTCTTCCCTAAGTGCCCCCCAAGACCCCCCACCCCACCCTTGCATATAGGAACCAGCCGGGAAAAAGTCCTGGTTGGGCTTGGACCCAGCAGCTCCCAGTCTCCCCCAGGGAGGAGGAGGGTGCACGGGGGTGATACCTGTGAGAAGAGAGGGACTAACCAGTCTCATTATTCATCTAGATCTGGCCTGGGCCTGCCTGGGACTGATGCAGCCTCTGTGAAGGCCCAGGCTGAGAATGGGAACTAGGCTGAGACTAGAATGCACCACTTCCCTCAAGTTGACCCAAACAATACAAGGAGGTTACTCAGCCAGCCCCTGGTCTCAGCACATGGTGCTGTGCTTTGGTGGGGGTGCTAGGTTACCCACTTAGTGCCGCAGTTCCCCAGAGTGGTGTCCTGAGGCCCTTATGGGCAGAGGGGCTGGCTCAGCCTCTACCCCATCCTACCCTCTCCATCATTCATGCCTCCAGTCCCGTCTCCACCACCTGGCAGGCTCCCCAGCAGCAGGGACAAGGTCTTTTTACAGTTAGTAAATGTTTATTTGCTGGCTCAGGGCCCCTCCCAAGCAGGCTTCCTCACCAAAGCTCCACGCTGCAAGAAGCCACGTGGGTCACTGGAATCGAAGTCACTAAACTTCCTCCTTGCCCAACCTGGTCCATGTCTAGCAACTTCAGAGCACAAGATGTGGACACCTTACAGGGGATCTCCTGCCTTATTCCTGCCCTGGTGCCAGCAGAGCCCAGGACAGTGGCTCCCAGCTTTACCACCAGGGATTACCCTGCCCCCTTCCCCCCCCCCCCATCCCTTCTCATCCCAGAGCCCTTGGTCCCTGGAGAGGCCTAAAGAGGGCTTAATAAAGGACGCTGAAGTTGGGAGGAAGACGGAGGGGTTCTGAGGAGGGAGGGCCATCAGTTGTCATTTAATAGCCACAGGTCTCTGCCCTACCTGAGTCAACCATTCTTCATTCAGCAAAGTGTGTTACAGCAACCTCTGTAGGCTCTGCCAAGGAAAACAGAGGAATGAGGCAGCAGAACTGCAGCCTTGCCTGAAGGGTTCTGAGCACCCTTCTCTGGGGTGAAGAGGGGTCTCCTGTCTCCATCTTTCATTTCAGAGCCACAGCCTGGGGGTGACTCGGGGGAGGGGGATTGGTACCACCCCCAGTGTGGTGTCACCAGCTTTCACAATAATACACTGCCACGGACTCAGCCCATGGGTGAGAGTCCCATGCACCTGGATCTTCAAGAACGGGGACCAGAAACACACAGAACAAGAACACAAGTCAATGACCGTAAGACCAATCACATCTCTACAGCCTCTTCTCCCATGGACGTAACTCCCTCCAACAAACTTGATCCCACTGATCCTCCCTCGGCAGGCCGCTTCAACCCCGGGAATATCAGGGCAGACTGTGGCCCCAGAGGGACCCAAGGTCACCCAGAAGCATGGCAGGGAGGAGGGTGAGGGGGGCGCATGGAGCAGAGAGCAGCCCAGACAGAGGTGAGGCCTGACTCTCTCAAGGGGCTACCTCAGCCCCACTCAGAGGACCCCACCTCATGGCCAGGACAGCCTCGGCCTGTGGCTCTGAAGCAGTTCAGAAGAAGCCAAAGAGGAAGGGGAAGGTGTTCCAGGGGAGGGGAAAAGAAAGGCAGGGGTGGTTGGAGAAGAGTGTGAAAGGTGGCCAGGAGCCAGCAGTAGCCCCAGACAAAGGGAGTAGTGATCGGGCCCAAGGCACAATGGTTGTACTTTGTCCTGCTGATCCTGACACCTCTGAGGTTCAGGGTCACTCTCCCTGTGTGCGGTGGTGGGGGGGCGGGGGGAGCTTCCCTGCAGGGATGAAGAGGTAGAGCCCTTCCGAAACCCCTCCAAAGGGAGGTGGGGGAGAGAGCCAGTAAGCCTTGCTGTTGTCTAAACATTTCTCAGTGTGGTTCCTCTGTGTTGGAAGAAAGGTTTCTCCCTCGCTCCATCCCCCAAGCCCCAGGCGCCTAGCAGGACACAGAGCTGATCCACCACAAGGGCAGGAACAGAATATGTTGAATTGGAGAAAGAACTGGGTTGGTCTGCCTCAATTCTCTGTCTATCTGTCCTCTCTCTCTCTGTCTTTACGATAAAACAAGGAAGAGAGCTCTCTTTTCCCAGTGCCAATGTTGTATTTCCATCTGGATCTGGAGGTCTGGCTCAGGGTAATGATGCCACTTAGGAAACAAGATTAGAGCAGAGAAAGCCCAAAAAGAGGAGCCAGTCAGGACAAGGGGAGGCAAGAGGGAGAGGGAACTGGGACTTCTCTGGGGGTCCCATGGTTAAGAATTTGCCTTGTGATGCAGGGGGCATGGATTCAATCCCTGCTCTGGGAACTAAGATCCCACGTGCTGCAGGGCAAACAAACCCGTGTGCCCCGGCTACTGAGCCCCTGCGCCCTAGGTCCTGTGCTTCACGATGAGAGAAACCACCGCAATGAGACGCCCATGCACCACCATGAAGAGCCTCTCGCCTTAACTACAGAAAACCCGCACACAGCAACGGAGAGCCCCTGCGCCACAGCAAAGACCCAGCACAACCAAAAGTAGTAATACTAAAAATAAAATTTTTTAAAGATGGAGAGGGAGCAGAAGGGACAGGGTAGGGCCACACACTGGGGGAGCGCCCCCACCCACAGAGCCCCAGGCCCCATCTGCCTCTCCTTCACGGGCCTCAGTCGAATCCCCAAACACCAGGCTCTCTCCCTGGATTGCTGCTCCCCAACAATCCCAGGCATGTTCACTTCCTGACGCTCCAATCTTTGCTACCCCTCGGCATCTGACCCCCATCCTGCCCACTGCTGCCCCTTTTTCACACCCTCGCCCAGTCTTGGAGGGAGTCCCTCTGCTGGGAAGAAGGTGGTGGCAGAGGTGACAGCTAAGGTTCTAAAGCCGCATTCTCCCTCCCTACCTGGGGGGGTGCCTGGGAGCTGAGCTGGGTTCCAATCTGTGGGACTTTCCCAAAGCCTGGGGGGCACCAGGCTGTGCTGATATTATAGGAGACAGAGGGCCATCTAAGTAGGGCCGTGGAAAGGGCAGGGACTCTGGATCCAGATGCAGCCAAGTGATACTGCCCCTCTTTGACTGTGTTTCCTCAGGCAAGTTACTCAGCCTCTCTGATCCTCTTCTGCAAAACAAGAGTAAAACACCTCCGTTGGGGAGTTCCTGCACACCGACAGCTGCCCACAGCTACCCAAGAAGGTAGGATGGGAAAGAGGCCCTGAGAGAGACACAGAGAGCTAGGAAGATGCTGAAGCAGGGTGGTCAGAAGAGCCAAAATGGGCATCAAGAAGGGCTTTGGGCAGGAAGAAGCTCAGAATGTTTATTCCACAAGAATTATTGGGGCTTCCCTAGTGGCTCAGATAGTAAAGAATCCATCTGCAATGCAGGAGGCCTGGGTTCGATCCCTGGGTTGGGAAGATCCCCTGGAGGAGGGCATGGCAACCCACTCCAGTATTCTTGCTCAGAAAACCCTATGGACAGAGCCTGGTGGTCTCAAAGACTGAACAACTACCACTTTCACTTTCAAATATTAAATTCAGCCTATGAACCCTGTTTTGGTCCAGACCCTGGGGCTACAACAATGTAGAAGGGGCTTCCTGTGTGGAGTACACCGAAAATAGAAACTCCAAAGGGGCACTCTGGGAGTGGGGGAAGGCTTCCTGGAGGAGGTGACACTAGAAGAGCAGGAGTCTAGCCAGCTGAGTGGAGTGGGGATAGGGAGCAGGCAGGAAAGTGAGATCTGGAGGACGCTGCCAGCTCCCTCAGCTCTCCCAGCTCTCCCCTGGGTGACAGAGCTTTTGCAGAGCAGAGGATTAGGGCTTCTTCTGAAACATTCCCAGCCAAAGTGCATAGGGACAATGCCGCTCCCTGGAGGGGTGGGGAAGTGAGCCCCACACTGGTTTCCCCAGCCCTCTGGGACAGCGTGTCTCTGCCGCAGTATTTAACTAAACAAGCAGACACTAGAGGTAGGTCCAGCTTGCACATCAAGCGCTGCTGTTGTTTGCCCAGGGGTGACAGGAGGCGGGCAGAGGACACCAGCCAGTGACAAGCACAGGTCACTCAGCCGGGGTGGAGCTCAAAGCACAAAGACCTTTCCTCCAGTTCTGCCCCCCTCCTATCCCCACCTGGTGCCTAGAGCCTTCCCATCTGCCTGCCACAGACACGTGGAGACTGGAAACAGCACTGGGCAAAAAACTCAAATAGGCCGCCTGCAGTGTGACCTCTACCAAGTCAGCCCCCTCTTCGGGACCTCAGGCTTCTTCTGGGTGAAAGCCTCTCCCTAAGCTTTGACGTTCTGTAACAGCTCCATCAAACACTCCAACTGAGATCGCTGATATAAAACGTCGTATCTTGGACTTCCCCTGTGGTACAGGGGTTAAGAATCTGCCTGCCAATGCAGGGGACCTGGGTTCAATCCCTCCGGGAAGATTCCACCTGCTATGGAGCAACTTAGCCCATTCCCCACAGCTACTGAGCCTGCGCTGGAGGACCTGTGCTCTGCAACAAGAGAAGCCACTGCAATGAGAGGGTGGTCTAGGCACTGCGCCTAGAGAGTAGTCCCCACTTGTCGCAACTAGAAAAAAGCCCGCATGCAGCAACAGAGACCCAGCGCAGCCAAAAAAAAAAAAAAACCAAACGTCACATATCCCAGGGATTTGTGTGTTTCTAAAGTTTCCTGGGGAGGGCAAGGCTTAACTCCAAGAAATTTAGCACGAATGGTGACATCTGGAGCACAGCACCGGTGGTAGAGGGGAGATGTGATTCCAAGAAACCCCTGGAATCCCAGCAGATAGAGAACTGCTCCTGCTCTTACCTGGCAGGCCAAGACCTCTGTCATTTTTGAAATGACACATCAGCTTGGAGAACCTTCACTGTGAAACACCCCCGCCCTGGCTCCCTAACCACACCTTCCTCACGTCTAACATGCAGTGGAAAAAGCCAGAGAGACTGGGCTCAGTCTTCATTCTCCATGTCCAAGCCATGAGACTTAGGACAAGCAACTGCATCTGTCTGAGCCACAGTTTCCTCATCTGTAAAACGGGAGTCCTCGTGCTTCCCTTCCAGGGTTATGGGGAGATGTGCAGAGACAGTGAATATGAGCAAAGCTCTTGGCCTAGAGTAGGTCTCACGTAATGTTACTTCTCTTCCCTTTTTCCTGTCCCTACTGCCATGTGTGAGCAAACCCTCAGAGAATGCAAACATACTATCATTTGGCTAAAGTCAAACAGAAAGGAATAGGGAAATGGATTTATCCCATCCTTCTGTTGGAGGAGGGAGCAAAGAAAGGAAAGAAAGAAATGGAAGAAATCACACGATGCCTGCCAAAGATGACTAGGGCTTAGTTCCTGCTTTAGCCTCTCTTTGGAGCAACTGTGTCAGCAGGCAGTCACTGAGTTGGCTGTAATGTAGTTTCCTTCAGGGAAATCCTAGGGGGGAAGAAAAGAAGAAGAAGCAAGTGCCCCCCACCTCTTAGCAACAAGGGTCCCTTCTCTCCTCCTCTGGAGAGGAGGCCCATGACCGGAAGTCTGGCCCATGACCCAGGCCCCCTAGGACGGTTCACAAAGATAAAGCCAGTTAATGACTGGCCCCCTGAGAGGAGTCACCCCACCATCCTGCCTGCCTTCCCAGACCCAGAAGTGCAGGGCAGGCCATGGGGAGTGGAGGAGACTTCCCCTCAGCTTGCAGGAGCAGCCTGGCCTAACATCCTCGAGATAATTAGTGAAGCAGACAATTAGTCAAGGGGTATCTGTGTCAGGAGGACATGGGGCCGATTCCTGGAAGCCTAGGGGGTGGGGGGTGGGGGCTGGGGGCGGGTGTGGGAGTAGGCAGACAAAGCACACTCGGTTTCATCTGCCCCGTTGATTGGAATTTCACTTGGGATTTCGTTTGAAAAAGGCTCCACTGCTAAAGAAGTATGAAAATCCCTTCACTGGCCAGAGGACCCGAAAGAGGCCCAAGACCTTCTGAAGTCATCCACATCTCTTGACTCACAGCTCAGCCTTCCAGCCACCTCTCCACGGGCCACTTGAACACTTCATCAGGACCCAGCACTGAGCCAGGCACCTTTGGGGTGCGTGGGACTTCTGCCCTCTGGAGAGTCAGGCGATGCCCGGGAAGGGTGCTAGCCCTAGGTGTGCATCTAGGGCAGGTCAGTTTCTGGGCCCAGGGCTCATTGTCAGCTCCCCCTCCCCACAGAGAGGGGCTGAGCACGCCTTCATTCCAGGTAGTGCCCTCCAGAGGGCGCTGCTTGTGTGACCATGCCCCACTGGGGTCCCCTGGAGAGATGGCTCTTTGCACACATCCCCATCTGCCAGCCCCCTCATTCAGACTTAGCTCCTTCCAGAACACAGCTGGAAGCATCAGGAAAAGTGAAGGTGGGCACACTGCAGGCTGCTGTGCCCGCTCCAGCTTCCCCGAGTCCCAAGACCTGGCCCTGGTCAGCTCCAGCTTTGGGGCACCAGCCGCCCACTCTGTGCCCACCTCCCCGCCGAGAGTGACAGCCCAGGCAGAGCCTACATGGAGCTGGGGGCAGGTGCCGAGCCAAGTGAGATCCCTCAGTCTCTGGATGGCGGGGAGGCCCAGCGGACCAAGGAAGGGACTAGGGTGGCCAGAGAAGCGTACGGGGAACTCAGGGGCCGGGACAGCAGCTGTTTACCAATCAGGTGGCCGTGCCAGCCTGTACCAGCTGAGCGTCTGCCCTGCCCCAGTCCCCTCTCAACCCTAGGCTGGAATGCGAAGTTCCCAGCTGAGAAGGAGGCCTGTCTGGGGCCCTGGTCAGAATGCCCCCATATATCCTGCACTCCTGGGAAGACCAGGGCACGACTCCCCGCACGCTCCATCCACAAGTGTAGCCCACGTAGCAGAGACCCCACCGCTCACGGGTTCCAGGCATGGTTGAAAAATGGGCAGGTACCCCAGCAAGGATTCCCAAGTGCCCAGATCATGGACGGTTACAAGTAGTCAGAGCATTTTCCTTCCCTTCTGGTCTCTCTTCCCTTGACTATCTCATCTCACCTCATCTCTTTCTCTCCCACCCCTTTCTACTGCCTCCCATCACCCCAGGAGACTTCCTAACCAATTCTGTTGGCCGAGTGCTCCTCCAGCCTGTCAGAAACCTCAGCTTCTCTGAGACCGCCCCCTAGGGGGATGACCACTCCCCACTCACTGTTGGGGGTGGGGGGCAGGCAGGGCAGTAGGGGACTCGCTAGGGGAAAAGATGGTCTTCACATGTCCCCCCTGCCCTCCAGGGACTAGGGGACAACCTGTAGAAGGGACAGCTCTGAGGAGATGGGACGTGCCCTTGCCCACCAGGCACCGGGACGTTGGGGTGGCAATTCTAGAGAAAGGCACAAGCACAGAGAGGGCGGCCAGACCCCCTCCGCCAGGCGCTCAGCGTGACCTGTGCCTTCAGAGAGGACAGAGGTAGGCACTGTGAGTCTGCCCTGCCCCAGCCCCTCACCATTGCCCTGGGGGAGCTGACCCACCCCCCACTCCATGACCCTCTCCCCACCACGCGTCCGCCGGTCTCTTCCTCTCCATCGCTCCTCAGGTCTCCAGGCTGAAGGCTGCAGGGACTGAAAAACCACGTGTGCACTCCAACACACGCGCACACACACACACACACCACCGACACCACCGCCCATGACAGGGCCCCACAGAGAGGAGAGAGTGTTCCCAGAAATGCAGCTGCTCCAGAGCCAAGCCGATCTGGGTCACGGCGCCCTTCCCACAGGGGCTGCAGGGAGGCCGGGCATCCCCCGAGCGGCCCCTCAGTACCGCCGCCGCAGGAGTTACCTTGAAAGTCCCTCACACAGAGTGTCTCTGAGGCCCTGCCATTAGCACTGCTGCTTCCTGAGCAGACCTCCTCAGAGACGCCTGTGTGGGGCCGCGACTGGGGGTCCGGACCCCTGAGTTCACAGCCAGAAACTGTCACAGTCTGGCTGTGTGACCGGGAGCCCACCTCTGACTTCAACGTCTTCTGTGTAGAGTGAAGATGCAGACTGGTTTCTGAGCCCTGTTAAGGCTCCCAGTCCAGGTGTGTAGGGGAGAAGGAGGAAGGGGTCAGGGTAAGAGCTGTGGATACTCAGGCCTGTGGCCTGGCAGACTGGAAGAGATGCAGGGAGAACCAGGGAGCTCCACTCCGGCACCACCTCTCAGAGGTCAAAGGAGGGCTTCCCAGGTGGTGCAGTGGGAAAGTAACCCACCTGCCAACAAAGGAGACGCAAGAGACGCAGGTTCAATTCCTGGGTCAGGAAGATCCCCTGGAATAGGAAATGGCAACCCGCTCCAGTATTCGTGCCTGAGAAATCCCATGGACAGAGGATCCTGGTGGGCTACAGGTCCTGGGGTCACAAAGAGTCGGACACAACTGAGCATGCACGCATGCATGGAGATCACAAGGACATAATGTGTAGGAGACAGCAAAGGGCCAACTCTGTAGTCTGCGATCTGAACAACAGCCTGGGTTTGCCTGTTGCCATTGACCAGAACAGCTGGGACTGCAGCAAGAAGGATCTGAGTTAGACACACTGGGGCCTACCAAACTCATCTTCTCCACAGGGAATTATAGGATGAGAGCCGCGGGAGGTCTATCTTGAGACTTCTCACTGATTGGTAGCCTGGGTGAAATGCCAGGAAGTGGGAGAGAAGGGGAGAGACAAGAGGAGAGGAAGACAAGGTGTTAGCTCCCGTCCCCTCCCAACCTGTTAGGAGAGAAGCTGGGTGGGGTGCCCGTGCCTCCAGTCTTGGAGCTGAAGTGGAGGAAGGAATTTGTCAGGGGTGTGGTGGAGCCGAGCGCAGGGCAGCAGGGAATGGAATGACAAGGCTGTCAAGTGGCGAAGCAAGTGTTTGTGGGAAACAGAGAGAAAGCCCCTTCTCTGGTGGGAGGGGGTGAGAGGGAGTCTCAGCCCGGGTCTCCCTGCCCAGGCACCCCAGCCTCACTCCAGGCTCAACAGAACCTCACTGGGGCAGAGCCTGCCCCTCCGCTGTGACTGCGGCTTGGGCAGGGGAGCCCAGAGCCACTGTTTGAGAAGTAGAGTGACACCCGCGCAGCCTGGGCCCAGGTACTAGGGAGGGGAGGGCTGGGGGTGTCCCCAGGGCAGAGTGAGCACAAGGGGCCCACCTTCCCCCGAGACTACAGGACACTCAGGCCAGCTCTGCCTTTTCTCTGGGCGTCATGCCCACCCCTCCCCTGGGAGCAGCTGGGCAGGCTCTAGGGGAAGGTCTCCCCTCGCTCTCCTCCTGGCCCGGCCCTCGGGCAGGTGGGAAAATTCTGAGACTCATTCCAAAGTCCCTCCGCCTCTGTCCGAAACCTGGCATCTCTGGTCTCCTGAGGGGATGAAGGCTGAAAAACCACCCATGAAGTCCCTTTTTTTCCTCTATCCACCTTAATTTTTTGCTGCAATGAGGACCAGGTAAGGAGAAGTTTGAGCAAGGCTGTGTGGCCGGGCCCTGCAAATACCTCTGCCAAATAATGAACAATCTGAGGTGAGGCCGGGGTACGTGGATGGCGGCCAGGTGAGCAGATGAGCACAGAGGCAGTGCACATGTGTTTCAAGAAGGCTGCTGAGCCATCCAGCCCCCTCTGGAGGTCCAGATCCCCAGCACCCAATCTTCCAGCCTGGAAAGATTTATTAACGTAACTCTATGCCTCTGTCCAGCCCACCCCCACCCCCCAGGCTTTCTCCACATCACCGTCCTCCTTCTTCTCCATCTCTTCTACCCAAGCAGGAGGAGTTAAGATTCCCCCCGACCCACTACCACCTTCCCAGGTCTCTCCCTACAAAGTCACCTGGGAACACACCCCTCACCCCACCTCCCCTCCTGGCCTAAGGCTCTTCTGGAGATTCCTGGTTGCCAGAGGACAGGGACACAGATGTCCCCCATGCACCCCAGGGCTGGCAGAGGCAGCCTCCAGCATCACTGAAGCCGCCCACGGGGAAGGTGAGAAGTGGAGCAGGGCTATCCTGATAAGCTGGCTGGGTGCTGACTAGGGAGCCCCATCTCTGGCTGTCTCTGGCCCAGACAGAGGTGGGGGGCCCTGAACCCCTTCTACCTGAGCCAACAGCGCAGTCCCACTAGGCACTTCCAACAGCAGGCTTCAGATGAAGCTGTGGTCTGACTGCGGACACCTTCCAGACGTCCTTGGAAACCCAGGACCCCTCCTCAACCAGGACCCCTCCTGCGTGCCTCACCCATCCTGAGCCTCTAGAGGGCGAGGGAGAGCAGCGCTGAACTTCCCGCCCTTGGGGCATACCCCGGTGGCCCTCGGCACAGGCCCCTGGGACCAACCAGCTGTCCCCACCACCCTGCCCCTGGGGGAAAGGGGCCCACGCTAAAGGCTGGGCAGCCAAACTCACCATCTGGGGCAGGAGAGTGTGGGCCAGGTCTGGGAGGGGCGCTGCTCGGAGGATGCAGGCACAGGCAGGCTGTGGGGGGTGGGGTGCTGAAGAAGGATGAGTATAATCAGAGGAAAGATTATCTGGAACCAATCCGAGATTATTCTGCTATTCATCTGGGAACGGAAAGGAGAGCTGTGCCCTGGGCCCTGGGAATTTCTGGTTATTCCCTGATCTGGGAATAACGAGGGGCTTCTTGGCCCACAGAACAAAGCTGCAAAGCTCCCTCACCCTCCCCAGGATCAGAACTAGGGTGAGGCAACAAGGGCACAGTTTAAGGAGGGGCTCATTGTCAAGTGCAGGGTTGGCCCTACCCATGAGTGCAGAAGGGTCCCTTTTGCACACTGGATCCCTCGAAGGAAAGAGCTAACCCCCAGTTCAGCGAGGGGAGGGGATGAGGAGGGACACAACTGTTTAACTGAGCCTAGGTCCCTGTGTCTGTCTGTCTGTGTCACTGTCTGCATGCATATTTGTACACCCAGACTGTGGGTCTGCCAATTTTTAGCTGTGAGTCCCTGGGCAAGCTACCCAACCTCTCTAAAGTTCTGTTTCCTTGAAAACTTTGTAATAGTAATACCCATACCACAGGGTTATAGTAAGAATTGAGTGAGAAAATATATGAAAAGGATGAAGCATAAGCACCTGGCCTACACACAGTAGAAACTAAATTATTGGTGATTGCTGTTCCCATTGTCAATAATGTTATGGAGTATGTGGCTTCAGCTTACGTTGCAGCCTTATTTCCCACTATCGCCCTATGTATAGGTCCCATTCCAGCCAAACAAGTCTTCTGATAGCCCCAAATACACACATTGCTTGTTTCTTCCTCCTGGTCTATGCTCCATCAGTTGAAAATGCATCTCTTAAAACAAGACTTTCAGAGCACTTTTGTTCCGTGGTCTCCCCAAAGCTCTTACAGCATGAACTGTCTATACCTCTCATGCCAGCCTCAGTGTGCTGTTCAAAGCAGTTAGCTCTCTGGGGTGTGTGTGTAAGTGGACTCTCTCCAAGCACACTTATACAGAAGGGGCTGCACTTTCCAGTGGTCTGTATCTCCCCGACCCCAGCCCAAGGACTAATACAAGCCTGTAGGTGCAGGGAGCCACGTGTAGGCTCTTTGTGAGTAATGACGATGATAGTGGGAAATACTGCCTTTGACTGCATTCCTACTGCGTGCCTTACATGAGCTAATTAATCCCCGTAAATTATCACTGTAAAACTACAGTTTGGAGAGTTTAAGTAACTTGCCCAAGGTCAAACCGCAAATAAACAACAGGGCTGGGATTTAAACTGTCTGGCCCCAAAACCTGCACTCTTAAGAGTGCAAACCACTATGGTTTGAATAAAAAGAATGAACTGAAAACCAGAATTTCCTTTTCATACTCTAAGAAGGAAACAACAGGAAAGCAAAGTGATATCAGAACTTCAGTCAAATGCTTTCAGGGTTTCAAACCAGAGTCCAGTCGGGGGGGATCCTGATCCCACACCATTCAGAGTGAGGCCAGAGACCTCAGGTGTTGCCTTACTCACTATGGTTCTAGGAAAAAAAAAAAAAATAGCAAATGAAGTTGAAAAAATATTCACCCCAGAAAAATCACTTACCTTGATCACCAGAATGTTCAAGTATTTTGTCGTAGGAGAAACTTAACTTTCCCTTTGTTGATCATCAGTTTAGCAACTTTTTTATAATTAAATGGGTGACATTGGCCAGTCAGCAAATATTGCATGGAGTAATCACCAGAAAACCTTTCACTGACTGGTTTCCACACATACCCCCATGGATCCCCAGCTGTTATAATAAAATTTGGTCATGGCTGTGTTCTCTTTTGCCATCTTCCTTTTGTCATTCCGGGGCTGGGCCACCTTGGAATGTCTACACTACATTTCTCTCCTTCTGACTCAGTTTTCTTACCTAGAAAATGGGGATAGGGCTTTCCTGGTGGCAGAGTGGTGGACAGTCCACCTGGCAACGCGGGAGACATGGGTTCAACCCCTGATCAAGGAGGATTCCACGTGCCACAGAGCAGCTGAGCCCTGGCTCATGCGCCGCAATTACTGAGCCTGTGCTCCAGGGCCTGGGAGCTGCAGCTGCTGAAGCCCATGCAGCCTGGAGCCGGTGCCAGGCAGCAAGAGAAGCCCCCACAGTGAGAAGCCCCAGCCCGGCCACCTGCGAGTAGCCCCTGCTCTCCAAAACTAGAGAAAAGCCCTCGCAGCTATGAGGACCCAGCACAGCCAAAAATAAACAAAGAGAGAAATTATTTTTAAAAAGAAAATGGAGACAATAACACTGCCAATTCCACAGAACTATGGCAAGAACCTAATGAGGTGACATGTATCCATAAAGCACAGGGGTGACTTCTCTGGCGGTCCAGGGCTTAAGAATCCACCTGTCAATGCAGGAGGCTAAGATCCCACATGCCAGAGAGCAACTATGCCCTCGCTCCACAACTACTGAGCCTGTGCCACAACTAAGCCCTGATACAGCCAAATAAATAAATAAATATTTAAAAAAAATAAAGCACAGGAGTTGGCATGGAGTGAGTGCTTAGAAACATGTCAGGCTATGGTGGTGTCATTTTGAGCAGGGTAGAGCAGTGTTCCCGGTTGCCAACCCCACTCTAGCCACAGGGAAGCAGCTTCTCCCAGTGCCCCTTCCCTCCTGTTTACTAGGATGTGTGTTCCCAGAAAGCTGCCTTCTGTACTCTCTTACCCGGCCAGTCACACCTCAGCCACCCAAAGGCTTAGAATCCTCTTTGAACCCCGAGACCTCTTCCCGTCCAACTTTGTTTTTTTCTGACTTGGAGGGTAAAACCTTCTGCTATCTGTACAGCTTGCCCCAAATCGTATACCATTTGCTTCCAGACTACCTGCAAAATCCTATATATCCCCAAAATGGAGCTTTACACACCTTGGCCAACAAAATCAACTTTGCTCAAAACACTGTGGACTCTATTTCTTTTTGTGAATTGACCTCAGACTTCATTGTACACCAAACAAGGAAATCAATCTCATAATTTGGTGCCACACCTTGTCTTGAACCCAAAAAAAAAAAAAAGGTGTTGTTATTACCTGTTCAGTTTGCTCACTCTTCTGGGTCATACATCTTGGCATTAAATAACTTTTGGCTATTTCCACATACTATTCAGTTCCCAAAGATGAAATCCTGATATCACTGAGGAAATTTTTGAACGGAATAAAGGTTCTGAAGCCACTTCATTTGCTCATTTCCTGATTCATAAATTCAGTAAATATTTCTTGATGCTCTCTTACATACCAACCCCTGGATGAAATACTATGGTAAAACAGACCGACACAATTTCTGCCCTCTTGGAATGTACAAGTTAACTCCGGAGCAGAACATACATGGCCTATGATTATGTGGAACTGGTAATAATAATAAAAATCCTCTAATAATGGATTAAAGGAACTTCTAGGAAAAGATGCCAGCTTGAACACCTGCATCCACTTTTGCTCTTTCCTGAAATGCCACTAAATCAAAGTGAAAGGCTTTCCAAACTTTTCTTTCATGATTTTGCTTCTTAAGGCACATACCCACAAGGACAGGAAGAATGGGAGAGAACAGCAACAAAATTTTGGAAGCTAGAAAGCAGGTGGAAGAAGAATAAAGACTATGAAACAGGTGGTGATGAAAACCGTTACCACCTAACCTGTATCCCAGAATCCACCAAAGGCGCAGGAATTGGTGACACCAGTTACCCGGGGAAGTGAGCGTGAAGTGGATTGAGTAAATAAAGAGGACTGGGAAAAAAAAAAAGAAAAAAAAAAAAAAAGAGGACTGGGAATGTGTTTTGTAAAAGCAGTCGGGGGGACTTCCCTGGTGCTCTAGTGGTTAAGACTCCAAGCTCCCCATGCCGAGGACCTAGGTTTGATCCCTGGTGGGAACTACACCCAGAACGCCGAAACGAAGGAGTTTGCATGCCATAACTAAGACCCGACCCAGGACAGTCAAATAAATGTTTCTTAAAATAATAAATGAAATAATTAATTAATTAATTTAAAGCAATCAGATGTTTCCCATACCGAATATAGCCAGTTACAGGTTTGAAGCGGTTCCCTGGTGAGGGGAAAACAGGTCTCTAACAAGGAAATTCCAGGAAACACTGAAGGAAGGAGTATCTCACTGAAAATGTTCACATAGTGGATGCTGAGACCTGGGTCCTCTTACCTGCTGGAATTCCCAGAACACTGGCCATTGTCCTCCAGGATGGAAACTGGAGGGTGTACCTCTGGGAAATCTGATCAACCTGAAAGGAAGAAAAGACCAAGGATACTAACATCAGAGGCTTCAAAATGAACTATTCCAACCAGATCACCCTAGTGTGACGCTCACAGACTCTCAGACAACAGGCCACACACACTCACGCGCATATACACACAGAAGAACTTCCAACCAGCTTTTCAGACCCTTATATTTAAAAATTAGCAGACCACCAAGTCTTATGGCACATCCGAGGAAAGCTATGACTTGGAGGAAGCTGAGCCTATGTAGCAAGAAGAAAGCTTAAAAATAACATTATCATTATATCCTGAGCATGATAAGGAAAAAATATTGCAAAAATGAAACAAAAATAGAATAGTGTTTTCTAAAAAGAGAACATGAGAGAGGTTTTAAAAATCAAACATGTCATAGCAGAAATAAAAAACAAACAGTAGAAGTTTAGAAAACAAAGCTACGGAAATGTGTACAAGGTAGAGGGAATCTAACAAAAGGATGGAAATTTTTGAATGACTGTGCAATAAAATCGGGGGATAAGATCAGGCAATAATAACCAAATAACAGGAGAACATCCAAATAGCTGGAGACATCATTAATGACATGCTCTAAAATAGAACTGAAGAACTTCTGAGATCCCAGTGCAATGGATAATCATTTTTTTAAGTATTATTTTAAATTTCAATTTCCAATTGTCCGTTATTAATATATAGAAATACAATTGATTTTTGTATATCTAGCTCGTATCTTGCAACCTTACTAAATCCATTTATTAGTTCTAGTAGCTTCTTTGTATATTTCATCAGAGTTTCTACATGGATAATCATGTTGTCAGCAAATAATGACAATTTTACTTCTTCCTTTCCCATCTGAATGCCTTGTATTTATTTTTATTGGCTTACTGTACTGTTAGAACCTCTGGTACAATGTGGAATAGAAGCAGTAAGAGTAAACATACTTGTCTTATTCCTGATCTTAGAGGAAAAAACATTCAGTCTTTTACTGTCACAGGTTTTGTTTGTACAGGCTCTTTATCAGGTTGTGGAAGTTCTTTTCTATTCCTGGTTTGTTGAAATTCTTTTATCAGTAATGGTTATTGAATCTTGTCAAATGCTTCTTCTACATATATTAAGATGGTCATTTTTTTTAAATTAGGTAGTACAATGAATTACATTGATTTTTAAAAAATGTTACCAATCTTCATTCCTAGGATAAATCTCACTTGGCCATGATGTGTTAGCATATCTATAAAGATAGAGTTAAATTAGATTTACAAAAGTTTTGTTAATAATTTCTGCATCAACACTCATGAGGGATACTGGTCTATAACTTTGCATTCTTGTAATATGTTTGTCTGGTTTTGATATCAGAGTAATGTTGGCCTCATAAAATGAGTTGAGATTTCCCTCCTTAATAATTTTCTGGAAAACTTATGTAGAATTGATATTTTTTTCTTCCTTAAATGTTTGGCAAGTTCATCAGTAAAGTCATCTGGGCCTAGAGTTTTTTTTTTCTAGAAGAGGTTTCGACAACAAATCCAATTAAAAAAAAAAAAAATTAGGTCTATTTGGATTATCTGTTTCTTCTTGAGTAAACTTCTATAGTTTGTATCTTCAAGGAATTTGTTTACTTTATCTAAGTTATGGAAATTATTAGAGTAAAACTATTTATAATATTTTCTTATTATCTTTTAAGTGTCTGTAAAATCTATAGTGAAGTTACCCCTTTAATTCTTGATACTGGTAATCTGGTTCTTTTCTCTTTTTTTCTGCTCAATCTGATTAGATGTTTATTCATTTCATTGATCTTAAAAAGTGGTTTTTGGTTTCATTGATCTCCAATCTTCTATAATGTTTTCTGCTTCATTAATTTTTCTCTGATATTTATTATTTCCTTTCTTCTGCTATTTTGCGCTTAATTTGCTCTAGTTAAAATTTTTTAAGGTCGGGAATTCCCTGATCATCCAGAGGTTTAGACTTAGCGCTTTCATTGCCGTCACCCAGGTTCAGTCCCTGGTCAGGGAACTAAGATCCTGAAACTGTGAAGAACATGCAGAAAATAAGCAAAATAAAAGTGTTTAAAGTGATTAAAAATTTTAAACTGTAAAGCAAGGACTTCCTTGGTAATCCAGTGGCTAAGACTCCACACTCCCAATGCATGGAGCCCGGGTTGGATTCCCTGGTCAGGAAACTAGATCCCACACACCACAACTAAGAGTTTGCATACTGCAACTGAAAGGCCCCACAAGTTGCAATGCAGATGGAAGCGCCCATGTGTCGCAACTAGGAGCCAGCGCTGCCAAATTAATTTATTAATTAATTTAAAAAAATGTTTAAAACGAAAATAACACAAGAACAGGTTTTCATCTGTTTTGTGCTCTGGAATAAAATTTCCATTTCAAAAGCTCTCAAGAGGTAGGAAAACACATCCAATCATTCATACAACAAATATTGAGTCCCTGAAAGTGTTGAACACTATTCTAGGCTCTGGAGATAGAACAGCAAATAAAACAAAGTTAACGCCCTCAGTGAGCTGACTTCTAGGTGAAGGACACAAGGTGATGCATAACTAGGCAGATACGTGTATAAGATGCCAGGTAGTAACAAATGCTAAGCAGAAAAATAAAACAAGATGAGAGGGGATAGAAACTGAGCAGGCTGAATGGAGCTATTTCTATTTCAAACGGGCTCAGCAAACAGCCAGCTTTGAACAGAGACACGGAGGAAATATGGAAGGCCACAGAATGTCTGAGAGAGCAGCAAGCCTGAAGTACCCAAAGTTGGAACTTGCTTCTTTTAGAGGGAAAGTGAGAATGTCTAAATGGCTGGGGAGAGAGGAAGCTAGGAGGTCAGAGCATGTGACGTCTAATTGGTGCTGTAGAGACTTCGTATTTAATTCCGAGTGTGGTAGGGAAAACTCTGGGATAGCCTCCTAGGATTCCTCACCTGCTGTGCACACACTCTGCGCAACCCCAGGACAGTTCTCACTCCTGCGATTAGGTTCTATTACATGGCACGGCTGACTCTTGAAATGAGAGACTGTCCCATTGAGCTGGACCTAGTCACATGAATCTTTTTCTAAATTTAATTTTTATTGGAGTATAGTTGATTTACAATGTTGTGTTAGTTTCTGCTCTACAGCAAAGTGAATCAGGTATACATATACATATATATATGTATATATATATATATATATATATATATATATATATATATACACACACACTCATTTTTTAGATCCTTTCCCATACAGGTCATTACAGAGTATTGAGTAGAGTTCCATGTGCTATACAGTAGGTTCTTACTAGTTATCTATTTTATATATCAGTAGCATGTATATGCCTGGAGGAGGGCATGGCAACCCACTTCAGTATTCTTGCCTGGAGAATCCCCATGGACAGAGGAGCCTGGTGGGCTACAGTCCACGGGGTCGCAAAGAGTAGGATATGACTGAGCGACTAAGTACACACACACTGTGTATATAAGTCAGGCTTCCCCCAAGTGGCATTAGTGGTAAAGAACCCATCTGTCAATGCAGGAGGCATAAGAGATGCGGATTCGATCCCTGGGTCAGGATGATCCCCTGGAGGAGGGTACGGCAACCCACTCCTGTATTCTTGCCTGGAGAATCCCATGGACAGAGGAGCCTGGCAAGCTCCATAATGTTGCAGAGTCAGGCACAACTGCAGCAACTTAGCACACACATACGTTATATGTCAGTCCCTATCTCCCAATTTATGTCTCCCTCGCTCACCCCTTGGTAACCATAAGTATGTTTCCTACATCTGTGACTCCATTTCTGTTTTGTAAATAGGTTCATTTGCATCTATTTTTTTAAGATTCCATGTATAAGTGCTATCATATGATATTTGTCTTTTACTTCACTCAGTTTGAACACGAGCCTTTTAAAAGTAGTTTTCTCAACAATGAAAAACCAACAGCCAGATTCGAAAATGGGCAAAAACTTGAAGAGACATTTCTCCAGAGATATACAAATGGCCTATGAGCATATGAAAAGATGTTCAACATCACTATTCATTAGGGAAATATAAATCAAAACTACAGTGAGATACCACTATACATCCATTAGGATGGCTATTTCATAAAAAGGTGGGAGGGAGGTTTAAGAGGGAGGGGACATTCGTATATCTACAGCCGATTCATGTTGATGTTTGGCAGAAACCAACATAATTGTAAAGCAATTATCCTTCAATTAAAAAAATAACTATTTTTTATAAAAAACAGAAAATAATAAGGGTTCACGAGGACATAGAGAAATTGAAAGCGTATGCACGGTTGGGGGGAATGTAAAACGATAACAGCCACTGTGGAACACAGTATGGAGATTCCTCAAGAGATTAAAAACAGAATTATTATATGATCCAGAAATTCTATGTCTGGGCATATACCCAAAAGAATTGAAAGCAGGGTCTCAAAGAGATATTTGTATGCTGTGTTTATAGCAGCACTACTCACAATAGCTAAAACATGGAGGCAACCAATGCGTCCATCAGTAGATGAATGGATAAGCAAAATGCGGTATAAACATACAATGCACTATCATTCAGGATATCAGAATCCTTTAATATGCTACAACATGGATGGACCTTGAGGACATTATGCTTAGTAAAATAAGCCAGTCACAAAAAGTCAAGTACTATATGATTCCACGTATATGTAGTACTTAGAGCAGTCAAAATCATACTGGCAAGGGACTTCCCTGAGGGTCCAGGGGTTAAGACTCTGCCTTCCAATGCAGGGGGTGCAGGGTCAATCCCTGGTTGGGAACTAAGGTCCCACATGCCATGGGATGTGGCGAAAGAAAATTTTTTTAATCATAAAAGCAAAAAGTAGAATGGTAGTGGCCATTCCTCCCTGGGCCAGGGGGAGGGGGAGACGAGGAATTATTGTTTAACGGGGTTACACTTTCGGTTTTATAAGATGAAAGAATTCTGGAAGCATACAGTGAGGATGTTTACATGACATTATGAATGTATTTAAGACAGCTGAACTGTACAATTGTAAATGCTTAACATGATAAATTTTATGTGTAATCTACCACAATTAAAAAAAAAAGTGGGGGAAAAAAGCGGAGCTTTCTTTGGCTGGTCAAAGAAGTCAGAGATTTAAGGCATGAGGCTTTAATGTTCCATTGCTGGCTTCAATATGGAGGGGCCCACATGGCAAGGAATACAGGCAGCCTTTAGGAGCTCAAAGCACCATCCCTGGCTGACAGCCAGCAAGGAAACGGAATCACAGTCCTACAGTGACAAAGAACCAAATTCTGCCAACAATAAGAATGAGACAGAATGTGGATTTTCCCCCAAAGCCTCCAGATAAAATCTCAGTCCAGCCAACACCTTGATTTCAACCTTGCAATACCCTAAGCAAAGAACCCAGCCAGCCATGCCAGACTCCTAACTTACAGAGCTGTGAGCTAATAATTGGATGTTGTTTTAAGGTATTAACACTAAATCAGTGGTTGCTTATTAAAGAGCAATAGACAACTAATACAGTTAGTATGAGGAGAAGCCATAGGTACAGGTAGTCTTTTTATGAGTTTTATGTCACCCCAATTAGATAGTAAGCTCCCTGAAGGCATAAACCCAACAGTCTACGTAAACCCAACACCCCTCCACAAGATTGGGCCAGGTGCCATGTGGACACCCAGGCACTATTCCACAAATAGCTAAAACATTTTGGTCTAAGGCAGGTTTTGGGGGAAAATGTCTAGGTTCTTGTATTTACCGCGGGGAAGGACTGATATATGTGCAAATTCTTAAGAAGAAGCTGCACTTTATATGTGTATGTTTTGTCCTCTCCTATGGGAAACGACATCCTCAAATGCAACATGCTAAAACAGAACTCACCTTCCGTCCAAACACAGCTCCTCCAGACCTTCCTTTCCACTGCCAGTAATGCCACCATCACCCAGGTCCCCAGGCTCTGAACCTTAGACTCACACTCAATTCATGCCTCTCTCGTCTACCCCATAGCTGGAGTCCTGGAGATTCATTTTCCAAAATGCCCCTCTGTAAGTCCAAGACTTCATGTTCTCACCACTCTCTGCATAACTGAGGCCCCTTCTGCTCACACCTGCATAAGGGCGAGGGCTCCCTGAGAACTTAACCATTCCCTCTTCCCTGCTTCAAATCCTCCTTGGGCCAAAGGAGGTCCAGGTGGTTCAAATCCACCTGGCTAATACCCCCAAGATAACACTTGGCAATGTAAGCCCTTTCTATAAGACTTTCAGAGGCTCTTCATTGGTCACTCGGGTAAGCTGGGTGCCCCACACCAGGCTATGAGCATCTTGAGGGCAAGAGCCATGTGTTAAGTTTCTTTGTAGCATCATTGATATGCCATGTCTATATGAGACTATTGATGATAATGGTCATGACCGTGAGAATTTGGAGGCTTCCTTTTCTTCTAGGTCAGAGAAGACCAGTTTGGGTTATCATTCTCCCATGGTCTAAAGACTTAATCAGAAGCAGAGGAAAGTTATGAACTGTGTCTATCTTCTCTATAAACCTATTATCCCCAGCCCCTCCCTGCACCTTGGAAACCTGGCTAGCATGCAACTTCCACCCCAGTTCCTTTATCTATTATCAGCTGTCACATCTTTTGTTCACAGTAAAGGGGTTCCCTTCCCAAGGGTGTATGCAATTTGACATAGTGATAGCCTTAAAGGAAGCAAATGTTAATGGTGGGGGTTCAACTATCAGCTGGTGGGTGGAGTGAGACGTTTGGACTGGGATATAGAGCTTTGCTACCACATCCAAAAACACAGCCTCGCCTGTGCAGCAGGACTGATGTTAATAAAAGAATAGTATTGAACACACATACCCACCCCGCCACAGCTGGGAACAGAACTAGAGTCTAGGAAATGGGCAGGATCCAGAACAGGCTGCTGGGAGAAATTCCCGGTGAGAAGATGGAGAGGAAATCTGTGAGATGTCAAGTGTCCGGAGACCTTAACCGAATAAAAGATAAGCTCCTCCCATCCTCTTCACCTGAGACCCTTCTCCAACACCCCCCGAAGGTCACACTGGGTTGGAGGGGTGGTCACTCAGTCAAGAGGTGCAGGGAAGGCTGCACCTTGGTCATTTTCACGTCCCCAACCTCATTACCAACTCCAAAGACTGTTTAAGTCCATCGCACCCCAGGAGTGAGTGATGGAGAAGCCATCTTCTGATCCATCAGACTCTCCCTGCTCCATCTCTCCTGTTCCCGTTATTAAAACCCAGAGAAATGGTTCCCTGTGCAATCCTTGCCTCCCCATATTTGCAGTCCACAGCTTCCTGGACCTAGAGAGGGGAAGCCTCTATGTATGTGCGCATGTGCAGGGTGGGGGTGGGTGAGGGTGACCCAGGAGGATGAGGGACCGGGGAGGATGAGGGGTGTAATGGAAAAGGAGGAAGGGAGGAAGATGTGCGCAGCTTGGGGGGTGGGGTGGCCTCTGGCATCCTGGAGGAGTCTTCCTCCTTAATTGCCTGAGTTCTACAGCTGTCATTGCTAACGAGAAATTAAAAAGCACCCTGACCTCTGCCCCCACCCCTGCCCCCATCTTCACAAGTGCTTTCTCAGCATGTTGCTCTGGGAGAAGCACCCGGCTGGAGGATGCTACGGAGACCCAGGGACGCCTTGGGCTGATGGCTCTCTGGTCTCCGAGGCGGGGGAGGCAGGAGGGCACAGTGAGGAGGGGAGGTGAGAGTGGGCCCCCTGCTTCTCCGCTCAGGCTCTGGTTTCCTGGAGGTCCTGATTATTGTATCTCCTGCTTCATAATCCCCACAGCACTTCTGGGACTTGTCAGACCTCAGGTCCAGATTTGGGGATTGGGAATTAGGGTCCCTGGAACTGCAATTAGAAGATCTAGGCTCAGCTGCCCTGGGCTCAGTGAACAATTAAACTGGAGAGAAATGAAGAAAGGATGGGTCAGAAACCACTGCAAGAAGGATCTCAACTTGCACAAGGGAAGAGCCTCCCAGTTCTCTCTCACATCCCACCCAGAGATGCATTCTCCTCTCTAAAGATAAGAAGCTTCTGCCCATGGGAGTCTGCGTGCTCTGCCTGCTGCCTGCCTCCTCTCCCCACCACCCTCATGCAGATCTCAAGGCCAGACACTAACTTATTTGCTCTCAGAATGGAATTCCAGCACCTAGATACGAGACCATCAGTACGGCTCCTTCCTGCCACCTACCCTTCCCCCTCCTTCTGTCAAGGACCCCTGGATTTTCACAAGCGAACATTCTAATGTTCTAATGTCTTCCCTTCCCATTTTTCACCCACACTGCCCCCACTGTTCTGCACAGTGGAGTTAAATAGTGGTATCATCTACCCAGATTATAGACAACGTCCCCCAGTGGATCCTAGTTCTTTCACTTTAAACAGTAACACTGCAATGAACATCTCCACTCACTTAGTGAAGTGAATACAGTTCCCAAATACATTTGCTCTTGTTCTTTCCAATTTATGTAGATACTATGGAGATGGTGGTGGTGGTTTAGTCGCGAAGTTGTGTCTGACTCTCGCAACTCCATGGATTGTAGCCTGCTAGGCTCCTCTGTCCATGGCATTTCCCAGGCAAGAATACTGGAATGGGTTGTTATTTCCTTCTCCAAGGGATCTTCCTGACCCAGGGATCAAACCCAAGTCTCCTGCATTGGCAGACAGATTCTTTCCTGCTGAGCCACCAGGGAAGCCCACTATGGAGATTAGTGATAGGCGATTTCATTTCAAATTGTTCCTAACTTCATCATAGAGTGTCGCCTTCACTGCTGCTGCTGCTGCGTCGCTTCAATCGTGTCCGACTCTGTGCAACCCCAGAGATGGCAGCCTACCAGGCTCTTCTGTCCCTGGGATTCTCCAGGCAAGAATACCGGAGTAGGTTGCCATTTCCTTCTCCAACACATGAGTGAAAAGTGAAAGTGAAGATGCTCAGTCGTGTCCGACTTCGTGATCCCATGGACTACAGCCCACCAGGCTCTTCCATCCATGGGATTTTCCAAGCAAGAATACTGGAGTGGGGTGCCATGGCAAATACCCATCTTACAACTGTCCTCGAGAGTTCTGGGGTGTTTTGAAGGTTTTGGGGGGGTTAAATTTGAGTTTTCCAGCTCGGGATGGCTGGGGATCTGCACACAAAGCCAACCAACACATGCAATCCCCGATCACATTAGTATTCCATCCGTTCTGGCAAATCTTACATAAGTCCGTTTTTATGTAAGTCAGAATCCCGTCAAGTCAGGAGATAAACGAAGCAGGTATCTGCCTGGCAGCAATGTAAACACAGGGGAGCATGGAAACCTGCCCAGTGAGGGTGTCACAGCTCCCCTTGCCTGTGAACAAGGGTTATTTCAGAACGAAGGAGCAGAGAGCGTGACACATGCGTTTACACCCCATCAGCCAGCGCTCTCTTGCCAAACAAAGCTGCTGGAAAATCTTGACTCAGGCTGAGTTTACATAAGTCAGCCTTACGTAAGTTTTTACCTATAAAGACACTGGAAGGCACAGGGAGAAATGTAAATAGCCAGGATTATGGGTGTGAGTTTAACTGGGGGGACCCGATATTACGAGACCACTTTAAAAATCATGTAAGCATGATCAAGATGAAGCTTGGGCAGAATGCCTACTATGCGTCCAGCCCTGCGGAGGGGTTGTCAGATGATTAAGAGACGTTATGAGATGGTCCCTGCCTTAATGAAGCCTACAATCAAGTTATGGAAAGATCTAGAATCCACTAAAGCGGCTTCCATCTCCCACTTGGCTGGCCACTCTTAATACCCCTCCCCCGCATTACTCCCTAGCCAAGCCCTCCTCTCATCCTGTCCCCCAGCTTGTCCCCACAGAGGAGTAAACCTCTCCATGTATGGGACATTCCTTGGCATGTCACTGATATTCACAGCAATGACAATGTCAAAAGGCACCCCTCTCCACTTCCCCCTCCCTCAGCTGCCCTCCTTGCCTCCCCAGTATCTTTGGTGGGGGGGGCGGCAGTGTTCCTGACTCCACTCTGTCCCCAGTCACCTCTCCAAACACAGCTCAGGGGGACTCAGAATGGGAATGAGGGTGGGAGGGGAAGACAGGCCTCCACCATCTGCATGTTCTCAGCAATCAAATCAGTCCTCCCCCAACGCCTATCCCGGGCTGGGGGGGGGGGGGCGCGGGGGGGGGGGGAGGCAGACAAAGGGGGGCGAGTGCTGACTCAGGATATTCCTCACATTCCCTCCCTTCTGCCATGCCACAAACCCTGCCTCCAAGCGACCGGCCTCAGCTGAGCGGCTGCTCCTGACACTGATCCCAACTCAAGACCAGCCCTCCTCCCGCACACCCAAGCGGGAGGCCACAGGAAGGACGTTGTATGGCCTACTGTCCTCTGGGGCCCTGCTAGGAGGAGGGTGGAGGGAGAAGGAGTCCCCCCTTCACTCCGACTCCATCTCCCCCACCCGGCCCCACTCACAGAATCTGCTGCCCCTGGTCAGGGAAGGACAGCGAAGATGGTGGAGGATTAGAAGGAAGACCCCTCGCAAGGCACACACAACAGGGCATCTCGTGGGGCACGGTCCCTTCTTGAGGGCAATGTCTGGAGAGCCTCCGGGGTGCAGAAGCAAGCCTGAGGGAAGCCCCAGGAGAGGCTTCCAACTCTGGGGAGCCCCCCAGTCTGAAGGGAGGTCATGCTTGTCCTCAGAAAGCCCAGAGTTTGATGAGGGAGACTCCCCAGAAAGACTCTAGGGAGGAGGCTGTGCTCTCGCTAACATATACCAACAAATAAAGACTCGGAAGTTCAAGGGCAAAGCTCTGTGAGTGAGCCTTTTTGGGAAGGGTAAAAAGCACAGAAAAGATCAGCAGGTAAAAACTGGTCTAAATAGCAAAGGAAGGCTTCCTGGTGGAAGAGATCTAGGAGACAGAAAACATTTCCAGAGGCTCAGATACGAGCAAGGACGACAAGAGGAGCGGGAGGGCCCAGGACACAGAGAAGACTTTCCAAGGTCCTGAGAACGGGCTTTGGACAGGGAGCAGGGTCCCAGGCTCCTTTCCAGGGAGCGGCAGCCAAGGCTCTGCCCCTCTCAGGCCACGGACGCCTCCTCAGCACAAGGTGGGGCTCGGCCCCAGGACCCCGAGGGCACCTCCAGCAGGGTGTGCGTTGGGCCCTCCTGCTCAGCTCAGTGCTCTGATGTCTAACAAAGGACCTGTGTTTTCCTTTTCACTGGATCCACAGATAATATTTCTGGTCTTGCCCCTCAGCCTGGAAGGTCTATTTCCTTCCCTCCTCTGGTGAAGCCCTAGTGGGGGAGAGAAGCCCAGGATGGCTGCCTGGAGGCTTGCTTCCCAGCTCCTAGAGGCTTCAAGCAGGGAGGAGGCGGCCCCCCCCACCCCCCAAGGCTGCATGGCCTGAGTCCTGGCTCCCGGCACATGCAGGTCCCAGGCCTGACCCTTGGCAGCCAGCAACAGCCCGCTGAGCCCATAAATGGCCTCATCCCTTGGAGGGCCCAGCAGGATCATTTCACAACGTGTGCGTTCTACAGGGTCCGTTCTTGGAAAGCTGGGGACGGGACAGCTCAGTCCTGGGTGTGGGAAAGGCCTCAGCCCCTGGGGTCCGCACTTGCACGATAAACAACCAAGGGCCAGCTTGGGTAGGAGAGCGGGTGGGGAGAGAGGGTAGCCAGTGCTCTGTGGCTGGAGGGAGACAAGGGTCCCCCGCAAGAGCTCATCACACAGCCGTTCCTGCTCAAGGGGGAGACTGCAGTCAGATGCGGGGCACGGGAAGAGGCTGGAGCTGAGGATGTGGGAACATGTGGAAGGTGGCAGGGGAGGCTGTCATAGTTCAGTGGGCTGAATGGACCAGTGAGCACCCGCACGGGTTTGGGAGATGAGAACTTGGGCAGTAGCTGCCCTGCCCTTGCACAGCGGGCATCAAACCACCTGAGCTGGGAAACAGAAGCAAAAGAGAAGCCGGGACCCCAGGAGGGTTCGATTTGCAGGGTACAGACTCTGTCCTAAGTCTAGTAAGAAACAGGGCAAGGAAGCTGAGCCAGGGGTCAGGCATTCTCAGAGAAGGCTTCCCTGAGAAGGGGCTTGAAACAAACCTCTTTGTGACAAAGGAGAAAGAGTGGGCTTTACACAGAATAGGGCTGAGGCTGTCCTGGCAGAGAGAAGAGCCTTTACAAAGGCCTAGAAGTGCCTGGGAAATGAAGATTCCTCCACCCCACCCGCTTCGGGTGAGAGAGGGGCGGAGCTGGGCTGATCCATGGAAAAAAAGCCCCTGATGACGGATCAGGGCCAATCCGCCTTTGATGTGCCAGTTCGAATAACTGAGGCCTGGATGCTTCTAAGAGGCAGGGGCCAGGCCGGCCTCCTGGGGGCTGCTGGAGGAGGGGGACTTAGCAGTGTGACCGTCATTGCGCAGGTGCTCAATAAATGTCTTAATGAAGGCATTGATTCACAGATTGATTCACTGATTGATTGATAGGGGTAATGAGTCAGGGGTGGTGCTTTTCTGAGAGACTGGCAAGTGCCCCCTTCTAATGCCTCAGTGGAGATTATATAAATACACTGCAAATTCCACCCATGGGTTAGTGCCTCCTCCAGGCGGCCTCCTCAACTCTCCTGGCTCCTCTACTCAGAGGCATCAGCCTCTACAACAACACAAAATTAGCAAAAAGGATTTCCACGTACATATAAAATTCGAGTACATATAACAGCAATAATAATTAACATTTAGTGATCATTTACTGCGTGCCAGTTGCTTTATGTGTCTGACCTCGTAAACCTCAGAACAACCCTTGCAAGTAAACACAACTAGATGCAGGCAAAAATGTGCGTCCAAGAGAAATGTTTTTAAATTTCTTCTGGTTCTCTGACACACATTTTTCACATTTTAACATCTCTGAAATCAGGATGTGCCCTGCAGTCAATAACAAGAAGGCACTGTGTCAGAGTTTAATTAGCAGTGTTCTTTTCTTCCTAACGGTGCGTAATTTGTTTGTCTTGCTTTTGATGAAATATAGATGATTACGTCCATGGTCTACATAACTGACCACCTGCCCTTTTCAGTCAAGAGCGAATGAGAGTCAGCGCCTGTTTCTAGGTTTCCGAGTCTGCTTTCTGGGGTTCGTCTCAACTCATCAGCCTGGGGGCTGCCTGAGGACAGGCTGACTTCTCTCCCCAGAGCTCCCAGCAGACCTCAGCCCAGCACCCCCAGCTAGGGAGGCCCCTCAGACATGGCAGGGCAGAGCATGATGAGTGGGCACAGAGAATCCTGGACCTTCCAACCAAGCCCTTTTTAGGCAGCATAGAAAGAAGAGCCCCAGGAAGCTGATCTCAGCAGATCCCTGAAGGAATGGAGGTGAAAGGGAAGGAACAAGATTGCCCCACACATCTCCAGGAAGCTCTGGGCCGTTGGAAACCACTCAGCCCGGCACTAGGCCATTCAAACCAGGAGCCAATTATAAAGGCTGGCCCCGGCCTCCTCCAGCCCTTGCTCTGCTTACCTGCCAAAGTGTGTTCCTTGGCCTTCCCCTCTGCCCTGAGGCCGGATCGGAGGAAAAGCAAGAGAGGAAGGGACCAGCCCCACTGGAGAGCCGAGGAAACCGAGGCCCCGGGGACCCCAACCTGGCTCTACACCAGCAAAGGTGCTGACTGGGTGCCTGTGCCCACCCTCCAGGCTCTCCTCAGTGGGGGATCTCCGGGAGGCAAGGGGCGAGGGGAAGGGAGAAGTATCTCTTGCCAGGGACTCTCCCACTTGGTCAGAGCAGTGCCACCACCTCCTCCTCTTTCCCTCTCTTCCCAGGACTCCTCCCCGCAGAAGCCCATCTTCTCTGTTCTCCACTTCCCAGAAGCTCCATCCCCGGGATGCTGGTGGCCCTCAGATGCCCGTTGACCGCTGGGTCAGGTGCCCAAGCCCAGCCCAGTTGGTGGCGGTGGGTGAAGGGAGGAGAAATCACTGCTTGTCCCCTTCCCTCCAGACCTGGGGATGGAGGCCTCTGAATCTGCAGCAGGGCTGGAGGATTAGAGTCTTTAATGAGGACCAGGGGCTGCCAGGGTTAGGGAGGGGGGCTTTCATCCTGGCCTGGGTGGGGGAGGGGAGCCCAGGGTTCTGTGCTGGGCTTCTCAAGCCCCCTCTTTCAGCACCTCCTCCCTGCACCCCTGCCTTTGGAGGCTCACTGTTGGACCCTGCTGCAGTGCACGGGGGAGGCTGAATCATGGCCACCCCTCCTGTCCACAGCCCGCCAGAACTCTGCAGTCAGAGCCACACATGCCCAGAATCCCCACTCACAGCTGGGGCTTAAGCTGGCCCATGCCTCCTGCCTGTCTTCTACCACACACCCTTGCAGTGGATTTCAGAGGCTCCTTCCCTCTCTCTGTGCCTCCTGGCTGTGGGCAATGGACACAGTAAATGATCTCTGGCAAAAGGGTGGGATTGTTAGGGGCACAGACACAGGGACCTGACTGTAACCACTGCCTCAGCCACATGTGCAAGGGGAGATGGTGAAAGGGGAGCAAGTGGGGTTTAGGGCAGACACTGAGTACCTGGGTACCAAGACTGAAACCTGGGGAACTGGGGCTGGGATCCCTGGGACCTGAATGCATCAGGACCCCATTTCTCAGGGACAGATTGCCCCACGCTCCAGGAATGAAGAAGGCAAGGCCCACTTACAGGGTCTGGGCTCCCGGGAAAGAATCTCAAAGGCTCTTAGGGATGGGAGGAGCTTGGAGACCAGTAAGATCAGCTTTTCTTACAGCCTGGGAGCCTCAGACCCAGAAAGAGCCAAAGGCTAGTCAACCTGGTGCCCAGTACTCACACCCACCAGCCTAGTGCAACCAACCCACACTAACACTGAGACCTAGAAAGGTATTAAATCACCTAATTCCTCTTATGAAGCAACTGAGATTGAGAAGCCAAATAAGTTGCTGAAAGTCACACCAGGAGTCTGTCTTTAGGTCACTGAATGGTTAACGAGGAACATCTCATGGGATGCAGGGAGGCAGGAACTGAGGTCTGACCCCAAAGCTGGGGGATCTCTACTTGGCTGGGGCATAGAGCTGGTCCCTGCGCTGTCCACAGAGGAGGACGCCAGGCAGGAAAGGAGACCAGGCAACCCCATGCCCACCTGCTCACTGTTTAGCGGCAGCTCAGCTCTGCCCTCCCAGCACACGGTGGGGAGAGCTGCCCCTCTGTGGTCAGCTGAGCCTGGGCTCTGCTGGACCCGCACCCCTCACCCAATTCCAGCCACCCTACAGTGATGCTGGGATACGCTGAGTAGCAAAAAGAAGGGGGAACTCTGCGAACATGAATATTAACCTAAGCACAGTGCCAGGTGCTATACGGGGCACATCTTTCACCAGAAATATCTCCAACCCCCAGCATAGTGCTGGCTTTTGAAAATACTCAGTAACTGCTGTATGAAAGGCTGAGAAATACAGAGATCAACGAGGCACGGACCTGCCCTCCAAGAGGTGACAACCTGATAGAGGAATCAGTTATGCAGACTACTAATTAATTATAACATGAGGCAAACAAAATATCGTAGAAACTCAATGGAGGGAGAGGTTAATTCCAACTGCAGGACTAGAGAAGACTTCATGGAGGAGGTGGCATTTGAGCTACATAATAAGAACAATAGTAATGATGATGATGGCTTAGATTTATTGGATTTGTTCAGCACTCTTGTCAGTGCTTGTTACACATTACTATATTTATTCTTCATACTACCATCAGATATAGATACTATTAATATACCCATTTCACAGATGATGAAACCGAGGCTCAGACAGAGTAACATGCCATTAAGTCACACAGTTCTAATAAATGAGCAGAACCACAGTCTGAGCCCAATTCTGACTCAAAAGGATGTTTGGGTTTCTCTCTTTGTCCATTTGACATTCATTCAACAATTACTTATTGAACTACTGCTCTGTGCCAGACAGTCAGAGGCTAACTGACCACAAAACTGACTTCTACAGGTGATTCAGCAGGACTATAAATAAACTTAACATAAAACAGGAAGTGATTTGGTTCATAAAAGATGTACAGAGGATGGAGAAAGTGCAAGGCAAGGGTAACAGAAGCTTCATGGGGGAGGAGGCCTGTGAGCTGGACTCTAAGGGATGGATAGAATTTGGGCACCCAGAGATGGCAGGGGGTATTTTAGGCCAGAAGAACAGCTTAAGCAAAGGTGCTAAGGCAGGGGTGGGAGGGACCCATACAAGAAACAGTGAACGGTGCAATTCGACCAAATAGATTGCAAACTGGCACCTGTGTGCCATATCCGAGCCTCAGACATGTTCTGTCTGGCCCACCTGCACTGGCCTCCACAGCGTCCTTGAAAAAGGTGCAGTCCATCGCCAGAGCCAGAAGGTAAACAATGAAATTGGGGGTGGAGGGAGGCGGGCTCAGTAGTCTTAAATTCCAGAAATGCAGCAACCATTGAGAAGCTGAGTGGCACACCTCCCACCCCAGCCCAGTCCACTTCCCTTGTCCCCAGTTACCTGTCTGGCCCCTGCAGGCACTTGAGTTTGAGGACCTGGATGAGAGCCCAGGACACCGAAGAGAGCAGCAGTGGATAACCATGGAAAGATACCTTGAGGTCTAGACACAAAGGGCCTTGAACCCTGGGCTGAAGAATACGGGCTTTATGTCGGCAATAGCTGTGTAGTTACAGCCCCTCTGCCACCAGCAGTTGCGTGAGAAGAGCATGCACACACACACACACACACACACACACACACACACTGAGGGGCTGGGGACAGTCTAAATTGATGCTCACTGTACTTGGGAAGTCCCAAGAGAAATCTTTACACATACTGTCCTGGCCTCAGTCTTAGTTTTCACAGCCCTCCTGTCCCCATGCCCAGCTCCAAAGTTGCCCTAGCTGTGCCCTCAGGAAGCTTCTCTCTTCTTTATGCAGAAGGGAGTCCCAGAGGTGTCTCCTGACCCCAGAAGCTCCCCAACCCCCAGTGCGGAGTTGGCTGGCCAGAGTGAGAATTCCGGACAGGATTTAGAACTGGAATTTCCCTCTGGGTGGGCGGGGCTGATCAGGTGAGCTGTGTTACAGGGCTGGGGGCTGAGTGGAAAAATTTGGCCTGTCCCGGCCCCTTGCCCCAGTGACTCAGGCCCTGGGTGGTGGTGAGTCTGGGGAGGGGACGAGACAGGAACCCACAGAGAAAATTTCTCTTGTCTCTGGCTCTGCCATGGCTCAGTTCCCCTCCTCCATTCCGCACACACACCCAGCCTTGCTGCTCACCACAGTCGCTGTCTGTACCTGCAGCCACAGACACAGAGCCAGCACGTCCCAGGGCTTCCCAGCCTGGCTAGGAGCAGGGTGACCAGTCCACTGGAACTTGAGCCAAGCCCACTTCCGGGCAGCCTAGGGGAGATGGTTGTCCCCATGGTGGTTGTGGGGGTAGGCTCGCAGGTTTAGCAAATAGAAAGACAGGATATTCACTGTCCCACGCAATATACTAAAAAATTATTTGTTATTTCTTCTCTCTTTTTTATGCCAAAGGGAATCCTGGAGCCAAGCACTCTGAAATTCAAATTTAACCAGGAATCCTGAATTTTACCTGGTGAAAGGCAGGGGTGGGGACCTGCCACCCCCACCACTCAGGCCCAAGATCTTCTCTGTCCTGCCCCCCTGATCACGTGCCCCTGCTAAGACCCCTTAGTCCCCTGCTGTAACTCACTGCACCCCTTTCAGCCACAAGGCCTCTCTCAGATCTTCTAAGTCCCCAGGCATCAGGCCTTTTTTTTCCCCCAGAGTCCTGGGACCTCAACCCCCATGCCAGACAGGGAGCTGGCAAGGATGTAGGGGGTAGTTTTCCAGCATGACTATGTCTGAGGACACTTTACCTCTGCGGCATAGCTTCAAGTTAGGAGGACCGTGGGGAAGAGGGGTCAGCTACTCCAGGGGGCCTCTCTCTCCTCTGAGTTTCTCCCCGGCACCCAGGGTCTGGTTGAAACAGTGTTGCTCATTCCCTGTCTTCTTCTGGACCCCACATGCCTCCCAAAACATACTTGCCCATGACCTTGTTATAGCCCCCATCCCTGCAGTATTCAGGCCCAGGCCAGGGGGCTTTGTCCAGGGAACAGAGCAGTGGGGGAGGTGGGCGGGGGGGGAGAAGAGGGGAGCTGGATTTCACCAGACTCCCTGCCTGCCTGGAATAAGCACCTCCTATGTGCAGACACTGCGCTAGGCCTCAGGACAGCGGTGGCCAAGGGCTTCGAGCTGCTCCCAGCTTGCTGGAAGACAGAGGACATTCACCAGGCAGTGAAGGAGGGGCAGAGAGAGGGAGGAGAGAAGGACAGAGGACGTGGCTGCCTTTGGGGACGTCAGGAAGGACTTGTAGATTTCATAAGGCGGACGAACCTGAGCAGCCACTGCTTCTAGATTGCGGCTGCGAAGGGTCCTCCTCCCCCTCCCCTGCCCCATCCTCCTCAGGTTTAAATTGGGCTCCTGTCTGCCCCGACCTGTACCAGCTGACTGGCTCTGACAGTAAGCTCCCTGAGGGCAGGGCCCTCAAGCTGTGTCAGATGTACTCTGGAGATGGAGTGTTTTGACTCAGAATGAGTTGACAATACAATTGCTCTTTTTTTTTTTTTTTTTTGGCTGCAGCTGCCTCAGGCCATGGGATGAGGGATAGGTAGCTGCTGAAGGACCATCTCGTCCCAGAGACACACCATCTTTTTCCTGGAGACTCCCACACCCACCTGCAGTAGAGAGAGGGCAGGGCCGGGACCCTTTGTCCACATGGAGAAGCCAAGTCTCAATGACTCACCTAAAGTCATGCGGCCCACGGGAGGAGGGTGGAGCCGGGAGAAGAGCCCGGGGGTCCCAGAGCACACTGCAGCACACCCACCACCTCCCTGCCTCCATCCACCCACAACTTCGTCTGGTGATGCTGGCCAAAAGGGAAGACACTGGCTGCCGCCCTAGTGAGGCCCTCTCACTCATTCAAGCGGAGCAAGCAGCAGTCAGAGGGAGAAGAGAAGCATTTCTCTGACCTGTGGGACCTCTGCACAGTCCAGCCAAGGTCCTGACCCTCAGAAGAACTGGATCCTCAGATGCCAGGTTCTGAACTGGCTCAGTCAGTCTTCCCCTCCCACGTCCTCTGGGATCCTGACTCCCAAACAGCATGGGTCCTGCCCAGGTTGTTACCTCCATATTCATGCACACCCTCCCCACCTCTGGGGCTTGCCTTGGACAATCACATCCCAGCAGGGATCAGCCATCAGGCCTCTGTCAGTCCCCAGACTAGACAGCGCAATGGGCAGAACATGGAGCCATGAACCCAGCAGAACCACTCTGGCCACCACCCAAACCAGACACTCCCCACACAGTAGCCTCTGGTCTCGGAGTCGGGAGAGAGGGTTTTGTTGAAAACAGAGGCTGAATCTTCAGGAAGGGGCCCTCACTCCAACCCAGCCACCTTCACCAGCAAACCTGGGGACCCTCAACAGGGAGAAACAAGGAGGGGAAGAGGAAAGACCCTGAGAGGCCCACAGTGGTCCCTCAATACACAGACAGGGAAACTGAGGCTGCAGAATAAGGGAGAGAAAAATGGGCTTCCAAAGCTCTGTGGTTAACACTCTCTGCTTATACGGCAGGGGACATGGGTTCCATCCCTGGTCAGGGAACTAAGAACCCACATGCCCTGCAGTGGGGCCAAAATTGTTTTTAAAAGAAAAAACAAAACTCTGGGTTCTAGTACTGGCTTAGCCACTGTGTGACTCTGGGCTAGGGCCTTCCCCACGCTGTGCTCTGGGGTTCCCTCCACCTTTGCTGTTCCAGGGTTCTGGTTAAAGCACCTTGCCCAAGGAGTTCAGGTCTGACCACAGTCAGCCTCCTAAGGACGCCTCTCCTGTCTACCCCTCTAGCCCCCTACCCCAGCTGGGTCCTGGAGACTTAGGGCAGATGGGGTGGAGGGAAGGGAGGAGGGGGGTATCACCCCAGGGAGGGGCAGTAGGGAAGGGAAACTGAGTATGTCCCTGGCTTGCCCCAGCCTGTCCCCCGCATCCGGAGGAGGGTAAGAGTGACTGTCAGCTGGGGAAGGAGGGGGCGAGAGGGGCAGGCTGGGGAGGGGCAGGGAACCCCCGTCCGGACTTGTTGGGGCGGCTAGGTGCCGCTGTTTCCGGCTGATGAAAGGGCCCTGATTGATATGGCAGCAGTGACTGACTCTAACCCCCAAACCTGAGCCCTTCCCGTCCTCAACCTGGGCACACCCAGAGCCCTGCTTTAAGGATAGGCAAAAGCCAGGGATAAGGGCTGCCACCAGGGACAGTACTCCAAGGAACGCGAGAGGGAAGCTTGTCTAATCTTCCTGCCCCAGCCCAGGAGGACAGGCAAGGGAAGAGGGGCAAGGGGGTTCTCCTTCCTCTCCGCATCCTGGGGTGAATACACACACGTTTGATTATTCAAATATATACACACAGAAATAGATTTTATCTCTGTAGCCTGCAGGGATGGCAGGGAGGGGAGCAGGGATTGTTGCTGAATACTCGTTTTACCGACTATCTAGCCATTTTCCTTTTGCCAGGCCCACATAGTAAGAGCTAATGTTTATTGAGCATGTCCTCCTGTGTGCAGGGCATCTTTTTAAGACCTTAAGGGGCATGAGCTCGTTGACCCCTCACCACAGCCCTATGAGGCAGATGCTATCATCACCCTTATAGATAAGGACGTAGGGGAAAAAAAAAAAAGGACGTGGAAACCCAGAGAGGTTAAGAACTTGCCAGTGGTCCACAGTGGTCAGAGGCAGACTTATGTGAACTCAGTCTCCACTGTGCTACTGCCTGCAGGGAATTCACGGTGGAGACCCTGCCAAACTGTAACCAATCTGTAAATCAATAATGACCTTACAAGTGGCAAATAAAGGTGTACAAGGTACAATGAAAGGCACAGTGGGTGACGGTAGAGGGGAAAGGGAGAACCATACAATAAACATATTAATTGAAATTTAAAGGGTTTTTTCTACTTTAGGCTTTTGCGGGGGGGCGGGGGGTGGAGTTAGTTGTTTCTTTTTTTGTCTTTTAGGTTTTTTTGTTATGGTAAAATACACATAAAATCAAGATTGCCTGGAGAAATCAATAACCTCAGATATGCAGATGACACTACCCTTATAGCAGAAAGTGAAGAGGAACTAAAAAGCCTTTTGATGAAAGTGAAAGTGGAGAGTGAAAAAGTTGGCTTAAAGCTCAACGTTCAGAAAACGAAGATCATAGCATCTGGTCCCATCACTTCATGGGAAATAGATGGGAAACAGTGGAAACAGTGTCAGACTTTATTTTGGGGGGCTCCAAAATCACTGCAGATGATGAGTGCAGCCATAAAATTAAAAGACGCTTACTCCTTGGAAGAAAAGTTATGACCAACCTAGATAGCATATTGAAAAGCAGAGACATTCCTTTGCCAACAAAGGTCTGTTTAGTCAAGGCTATGGTTTTTCCTGTGGATGTGAGAGTTGGACTGTGAAGAAAGCTGAGCACCGAAGAACTGATGCTTTTGAAATGCGGTGTTGAAGACTCTTGAGAGTCCCTTGGACTGCAAGGAGATCCAACCAATCCATTCTGAAGGAGATCAGCCCTGGGATTTCTTTGGCGGGAACGATGCTGAAGCTGAAATTCCAGTACTTTGGCCACCTCATGCTAAGAGTTGACTCATTGGAAAAGATGCTGATGCTGGGAGGGATTGAGGGCAGGAGGAGAAGGGGACGACAGAGGATGAGATGGCTGGATGGCATCACGGACTCGATGGACATGAGTCTGAGTGAACCCGGGAGATGGTGATGGACAGGGAGGCCTGGCGTGCTGTGATTCACAGGGTCGCAAAGAGTCGGACACGACTGAGCAACTGAACTGACTGAAAATACATGTAATATGAAATTTACCATTTTAACCATCTGAAGTGTACAGTTTTTTTTTTCCAGTGGAAGTTTTTAACTTTGATGAAGTTCAATTAATCTCTTCTTTTAAAGAAATCCTTGTCAAATCCAAAGTCTTGAAGATTTCTTTCTGTTTTCTTCTAAGACTTTTAAAGTTTCGGCTCTTAAACTTAGATCACTAATCCATTTCGTGGTAACTTTTATATGTAGTGCAAGGTAAGGTAACATTATGAAATCTGCAAACAGATAGTTTCAGTTCTTCCATTCTCGCTGGATGTCTTTTATTTCTTTTTCTTGCCTACTTGCTCAAGCTAGGATTTCCGTTACTGTGTGGAATCTTGTCTGATTGTAGGGGGAAAGCTTTCTGTCTTTCACCATTAAATATGATGTTAGCTGTTGGGGAAACAGTAGAAACAGTGTCAGACTTTATTTTTGGGGGCTCCAAAATCACTGCACATGGTGACTGCAGCCATGAAATTGAAAGACGCTTACTCCTTGGAAGAAAAGTTATGACCAACCTAAACAGTATATTCAGAAGCAGAGACATTACTTTGCCGACTAAGGTCCGTCTAGTCAAGGCTATGGTTTTTTCTGTGGTCACGTGTGGATGTGAGAGTTGGACTGTGAAGAAGGCTGAGCGCCGAAGAATTGATGCTTTTGAACTGTGGTGTTGGAGAAGACTCTTGAGAGTCCCTTGGACTGCAAGGAGATCCAACCAGTCCATTCTGAAGGAGATCAGCCCTGGGATTTCTTTGGAAGAAATGATGCTAGAGCTAAACTCCAGTACTTTGGCCACCTCATGCGAAGAGTTGACTCATTGGAAAAGACCCTGATGCTGGGAGGGATTGGGGGCAGGAGGAGAAGGGGACGACAGAAGATGAGATGGCTGAATGGCATCACGGACTCGATGGACGTGAGTCTGAGTGAACTCTGGGAATTGGTGATGGACAGGGAGGCCTGGCGTGCTGCGATTCATGGGGTCGCAAAGAGTCGGACACGACTGAGCGACTGAACTGAACTGAACTGCTAGGAGCTAGGGACCCATACCCACCCCACCTCACCCACGTGGGGATGATCAGAATTGTTTCATTGTCTGGTGTCCCCTGGAATTGGTGATGGACAGGGAGGCCTGGCGTGCTGCGATTCATGGGGTCGCAAAGAGTCGGACACAACTAAGCAACTGAACTGAACTGAACTGAACTAGCTGTGTATTTTTCATATAGGACTTTGTCATGTTGAAGAAGGTCCCCTCTATGCCTAGCTTGAGAGTTTTTATTATGAAAGTTTTTATATTTTGTCAAATGCTTTTTCCACACCAATTGGGATGATTATATGTCTTTTTTTCCTTCACTCTTTTAATGTAGTATATTACATTGACTAATTTTCATATATTGAACTATTCTTGCATTCAGAGGTAAGTCCCAGTTGGATCATGGTGTATCATTCTTTTTAAATACTGTTTTATTTGGTTTGCTAGTATTTTGTGGAGGATTTTTTTGCACTTAGGCATTTAAGGGGTATTAGCCTGTAATTTTCTTTTCTTATAGTGTTTTTGTCTGGTTTTGATATCAGGGTAATGCTGGACTCATAGAATGAGTTGGAAATGTTCCCTCCTTTTCAGTGTTTGGAAGGTTTCGAGAAGGACTAGTATTAATTCTTTGCATATCTGGTAGAATTCATCAGTGAAGCCATCAATCCCTGACTTTTCTGTCGTGTTGAGAAAATTCCCTTCTGTAGGAGTTTCATTACTGGTTCAACCTTTTCCATTGTTATAGATCTATTCAGATTTTCTTTTTCTATTTAAGTCAGTTTTAGAATTTTGCATGTTTCTAAGAATTGATTCATTTTATGTAAGCCACCCAATTTGTCAGTATATTATTTGTTGTAGTATTCACATATAATCTTTTTTATTTCTGTAAGATTGGTAGTAATGTACCCTCTTTCATTTCTGATTTTAGTAACTTTATCTTTTTTAGTAGCTTTTTTTAAAATCTGATTTTAGTAGCTTTATCTTTTTTTTTTTCCAGTCAGTCTAGCTAAAGATTGTCAATTTTGTGGACCTTCACAAAGAATTTTTGGTTTTGTTTATTTCCTATATTGCTTCTCTATTCTCTACTTCATTTATCTGTATTCATATTTATTAGCCTTGCCTTCTTCTGTTAGCTTTGAGGTTACTTTGCCCTTCTTTTTCTAGTTCTTTAAGGTATACATTCAGGTTATTGATTTGATATCTTTCCTTTTTAATGTAGGAATTTACAGCTACAAATTTCTCTCTGAGTACTACTTTCTCTACACCCCACAGGTTTTGGCATGTTGGGTTTTCATTTTCATTCATCTCAATGTATTTTTTAATTTTCCTTATGACTTCTTTGATTCCATTGTTAAGAGTATACTATTTGATTTCTACATATTTGTGAATTTTTCAGTTTTACTTCTGTTATTGATTTCTAGTTTCATCTCACTGTGATCAGAGAAGACCCTTTGTATGATTTCAGTATTTTTAAATTTATTAAGACATTTTGTGGCTAAGATACAGTCTGTCCTAGAGAAAGGTCCCTGTGCACTTAAGAAGAAAGTGTAGTCTGCTGTTATTAGATGGTGTGTTTTGAATATATCTGTTGTGTCTAATTGGGTTCACAGTGTTGTTCAGTCAGTCAGTTCTGTCGCTCATTTGTGTCCAACCCTTTGCGACCCCATGGACTGCAGCACGCCAGGCCTCCCTGTCCATCACCAACTCCCAGAGCTTGCTCAAACTCATGTCTGTCTAGTCGGTGATGCCATTGTTCAGGTTCTCTATTTCTTTAATGATCTTTTGTCTAATTGTTTTATCGATTTTTGAGGGTGGTTTTCTCCAGTTGTTGGAACTATGGGAAGAGTACACATTTTCTTTTTTTTTCTAGTGCATTCTATACTGTTTTAATTATTTATAGTGAGAATTCATCATTTTTATAACCAGAAAAAGCAATGATGCCTTTTTTGTTTTGAAGGGTAAAAAGAATAAGTAGGCATTCACTGTGGAGACAAAGTGGGGAAAGACTTTGGTCCTAGCAAGGCAGAGGAACAGCAAAGGAGAAGCGACCAGTCATCAATCCATCCTCTATTCCAGGAACTGCCAGCCATAAGGCATAGCTGTAGGGCATTGTAGGTGGCTGGAAAATGTGGCCACAGTATCAAGGGCCTCTCACATCATTAAAAAAAAGAACACAGTGTTAGTTCTTGCCTCAGGGGCAGGAGATAACAGGTTTTGACTTTACATGTTAAGCAAATTAGTTAATGGGGATGGGGAAGAGCCCAGAGGCTGGAAGGCCACTGGGGAAGGTGTTGCAGTAATTAAGGAAAAAGAAGGTGGGGCTGAAAGTGAGTCATGGCTTGGAAGGTAGAGAATAAAAATGGAAATACAAGATAAGTGGAGGCCAAATCAGACAAGAATTACCCATGAATGGGAAGTGGATTTGTCTGTTTCACCAGGGTCTCCAGTGCTGTAGCCTAGCCTGTCATATTAATTAATGGCAAGAAGCCAGGTCCAGGGGTGATCATGATCACAGTTATAATCACTAACATAATCATAATGAAAATAATGCTGATTCACAAGGAGGAGGAGGAAAATTCCCATTAAAGGAGTGCTGTAGCCCCTTTACAGCTGGGAAAATCCTCTGACTTCCGTCTCCTAACATATCGCAATGTTACTCCCATTCTACAGATGAAGAAACTGAGGCCTGGAGAGGTAATGCAACTAGATCAAGACCCATACTCCTTGTTGCTAACATTTATTCATCCATTCATTTATAGCCACACAGAGGGAAGCTCTGCTATCCCCCAGCAGAGCCTGAGCAATGACTGTGCGTTCACTTTCTACTTGTACAAATTTTACATTTACTATGCCTCAGTCTCTGGCTCTATAGAATGGCAGAAATAGTACACTTCCTCATATGGTTGCTGAAAGAATTCAGTTACTTAAAGAACCTACAGCCTGGCACATAGTAAGTGCTCAGTAAATAGGTGCTCTGATTACTTTTTCTAATTATCACTAGTATCTACATAGTATCCCAGGCAGATCACCTAAAAAGAATGAAAGGAGGGGGAGAGGGAGTGGAGCCAGACTCCTAGCATCCACCAGGCCCTTTCCTTACTTCTCAAACCCTGGCTCTTATGAAGAAGACCCAGAGGTTGGAATCTGCATCTGTGGTCTCTTTCACTAGGGCTCTGGGCCTCTTTGCAGCACCCACCATTTCTGTTCCTTTCCATGCTTCTTGGTGCTAACATTTATTCATTCATTCAACAAACATGCACCAAACTCTGGGCCCATACTGAGGGCTTAGGGCTACAAAGAAAATTACAGCCTGGGCCTCCCTTCAAGAAGTTCACCATGCAGTCAATTCAACTTACCCACTCCCTCATTTATTCATCATTTACTAGGAGCATCCTCTGGGCCACACACGTACACTCTGTTTATATCTCCTCCTGTCTCTGGACCCAAAGCAATTATTCCAGGAGTCTGTTCCCAGGGTTTTTTTTGGCTTCCAGTCTTTTTCTCATACTTTTCTTCTGTGTACCCAGATTGTGCCCACACACGAAATCACAGAAAGAAACCAAAACAGAGATCCCGGAAGAATACACTCTTCTCCCATATTTCCTGTGGCTGAAGACCTTCCACTAGTTCTTGGAGTCTGGAGGGGAGAGAAACAACAACTGAATCCTTTGGACTTTCTTCCTTTCATTCATTCGCCCATTCATTCATTTATTTATTTAGCAAACTGCTTACTGAGCACCATGTCTGGGCCAGGCCCTGTACTGGTCAGTACAGAAAACCGAAATGAATAACCAAAGAGTACACCCTCCAGGCATCTCCACTGAGAGGCTCAGAGGCTCCTTCTTTCCAGGAATATTTACTGAACACCTTCCACGCATCAAGCACCAGTTAAGACTTCGGGACTGTGGACAAGAAAGATGAAGTCCCTGCCCTCCTGGAGCTTACCGACTACAGAGAGAGACAAACAATGGGCAACCCACACAAAGACAGGCAATGACCCATGACCAAAGTTTAAAGAAAGTAAAACAGATTGATCCGGTAGTGACTGAGGGTGAACAGCACAAGCTATTTGAATCTCAGCCGGGCACTTGCCTTCTTTGTAATTACGCCTACCTCTGCTGTCTGACACGATTGAGTGACTGGACTGAACTGAACTGCTGGGAGGAAAAATGAATTAACATATGTGAGGCCTAGCACACAATAAGCACTGTAAGTTATCTATGTTTTAAAAACAGATGCATAAATGGGTTATCAAAACACTGGCAGCCAGTGGAGAAAAGAGTGATAGAGAGGTAAGGCATTCTGAGAGCGCTGGGGAGGAGCCCCAGGGGGCCAGATGTGACCCAGCCAGGGACAGAGGGGACACACTGAACACAGAAGCTCTTCTTCCTCCTCCCCCACCCCCACCTGAGTCCTGCAGTCCCACGGGCCACCCCTAAAGATGCTGGATCTCTAAGGAGATAGAGTGGGTGGGGTGGGACAGAAGAATCGCACATGCCTCCCCTCTCTCTCAGACTGGAGAGGAGGCAGGGCTCACAAGTGTCCACTGAGGCACAGGGCAGGGGGCAGAGTGCCTGCTTTCAAGGCCAGAGCCCTACCAAGGCCCTTGGCTCTCCAAAGTGCCCATTGCTTCATCTGCTGATGCAGATGCAGGGGCAAGGGTACCCGGATGCTCAATCCACGGGAGAGTGAATGAAAGGTCAATCTCCATCCCTGGAGTCCCTCCCTAGATCCTAGGCTCCCTTCCAGCATCCCATCTTTTGGATGAGCACACAAGGGCAGAGGGAGAATACAGATCATTCTTGGTCACTCCGTTCAGAAATGGCAGTGGCAGTTAAAACCTGGCCTGCCCAGCAAGCGGCTATTCTTTTTTATCTTCCTCCATTCTGCTTCTCCTCAAAGGGAGCGAGGAGCCTTTAGAAAAGACTATGGGGCGGGAGCGGGGGGGGGGGGGGGGGGGGGGGGGGGGGGGTGCGGTGGCTAGCAGAACTGGGAGACTCAGGAGGGCGGAGGGAGTGAGGCACGAACTGAGGTGAGGGCTCCAGGATTGGGGGCGGGGGGGGGGGTGGCGGGGCGCGTAATTACAACCAGGAAGGGATGGAACCACAGGAGAAAGCCCCACCTGCCCCACCCCCACCACAACAGGCATCCTGGCAAACAGGATGAGGATGGAGCAAGGCCCTCCTCTCCGCACCAACCCCCCCCCCCCAACACCCGTAGCATCAGCTGACCCGGCAGCCCCATTTCAAGCCTTGTGCCCACAGGGACCAGGATGTGGGCACCCCAGGGACGGACAAGCCCTGACGTAGACAAGTCTGCGGCCCCCCACGCCTGGCCTCCGCAGCCGCAAGCCAAATATTCCTTGTGGTTTGGGCCGGGAGCCAAGAGCCCACACCCCGGCTCACGGGACCGGGACCGCAACTTCCCTGTTGCATCAGGTTACCGAGCGCGCGCACAGCCCAGAGCCTGTTACACAACCGTGGTGCGCGCCCCCGGCACCCACACTCCCCGGGTGGCCCGACAGCCCCGCAAAGGAAACTGCAGCCGTGCAGGGAGGGCACAGGCCCCTCTACAAGCTCTGGTGTGGAGAGCAGTTGGGGGAGCCGTGGGGAAGACACCCAGCCGGGAGCCAGGGCTCTGCGGGCGCCGCCACCGGCTCACGGCGAAACCCCTGTAAGCCATGTCCCCTCAGAGCCTGTCTCCCCACCTAGAAAGGAAGATCTCCTTCCACCCTCATGAACCTGAGACTCCCTCCCCTCGATGCCACTCAGCACCCTCTGAAACCCCACCACCATCCTCCTTCCCCCTAGGAAGATCTCTGAGAAAGGGAGGCATGAATTATGCAGGGTGGAGACAGAGGGTTGGATGCGATGACCGCTAAAAGGGCCCTTCTCCGGATAGGGCTTCCCCCTCAATAGAAGTGGGTGTGCCTTGAGGGGAACCCCATGGTCACCTCCTCCCTGGGAAGAGGGAGGGCAGTGACCAGAGCTTTTTGAAGTGACTCTAAGGATCAGGAGATGAGGGAGGCAATTTTCTTCCTTGCACTTTTATTTTTTTTTCCTTTCTCTATAGCAAACCTGCTGCTGCTGCTGCTGCTAAGTCACTTCAGTCGTGTCTGACTCTGTGCGACCCCATAGACAGCAGCCCACCAGGCTCCCCCGTCCCCGGGATTCTCCAGGCAAGAACACTGGAGGGGTCACCTTTTCCTTCTCCAATGCATGAAAGTGAAAAGTGAAAGTGAAGTCACTCAGTCGTGTCTGACTCTTAGCGACTCCATGGACTGCAGCCCACCAAGCTCCTCCATCCATGGGAACAAACATATGGTTGCATATTATTAATACTTTGTGATAGAAGCGGGGATGGGCTTAACTTTCCCTGGGGCGTTTACCCTCCGCCCAGGATGGTGCCTGAAACCAGTGTTTCCCTAAGTGTGCCATGTGGTGAAAGGGCTGCAATCAGCATCGGAAACCTGCGCTGAACAGTCTGACACTTTTTCCTGCCTGCAGGACCTCTCTGAGCCTCTAACGTGCTAGTATGGGCTGAGACCTTCTGGGAGGAGGAGAGAGATGAGGAAACACGTTTGGATGCAGAACTCTCTATAGGGAAGCATCTCCAGAGCCACTCTCTAGGGACTGTGGGAACTCAGGTCCAGCGGAGGCGGGAAGCCAGGCACACACCCAACCGTGAAGGTCTGCCATGGGAAGAGAGATGGCAGGCCCTGTAGGGCACAAGGGTGGACGCAACTACATGAGTCAAACCCCAACCCCTCTGCCCAGAGCTGGCCAGAGCACTGCATCCCAGCGATGATGGTTGCGAAGGCAAGTAGTAATGTGAGAGGGCCCTTGCGTGGCCCGGGGACCTCCCTGAGGTTACCTAGATCTGCAGTGACCCCTGCTGGTTCTGCCCAAAATCACCCCTCCCCTTATTCCTTGCCTTCCTGGTCCACCTCACTCTCCTCACCCACCTTCTCCTCCCCAGTCTCTGACCCTCCAGCATCTCCCCCAGTGCCTCCACCCAGCCCTGTCGGGGTGTACTCTGCAGCTAGGATCTGGCTGGGCTGGGATCTGGCTGGGCTGTGATAGAGTGCATGAGTGAATTCTGAGCCCTGAACCAGGGAGACTCTGATGGCACAAGGAAGGGGGCTTCAAAGACTGCCTGCCTCCCTCTCGAGGGCATAGGACACCCCTAAGAACACTGTAATAATGGCAGACATTCACTGAGCACTCACCATCTTCCAGGAACACAGCTAAACCTTTGTGTAGATTATTCCCTTTGAGTCTCATAAGAATCCTAAGAAGTAGGCACTATTTCTTCCTCTGACATTAACCCAGTTTCTAGAAATGAAACTGATAAGTAAAAAGGTAGCGAGCTGCAGAGCCTGGATTCAAATCCAAGTCTCTAACTTCACTTATCCATTAAGCTATTTTATTATTCTCACGTCTCCCCACCACCAGGACCACCTTCATGTTCCAGGTCTGCCCAGTACCCATTGCTTTAGGGAAATGTGCCTCCAGGGGGCCTTGGCCCCTGACCTCCAGGGATGGCCCAGGGAACCCAAATCTAACCAGTTCTAATACCGTTCCTCCTGGTAAATTGGGCTACAGATTTTGATTTCTGTGCCCAGGACCCACTCCTTCTTCTGATCATCGTGTCTATATTTCTTCTGAGCCCTCGAAAGAAATGACTTAGATGGAGATGACTCACCTCCGCCCCCATCTCCAGGGGGAGACATGTGATTCAGGCCTGGCCACTCAAGTGCCAACATGTCCTAATTGGTTCAGGAAGTCACATATGAACCAAACCAGGCCGATAAAGCCAATGCTGGGATTTTACTGAAGCCCCTGGGAAGGAGAATATTAATAGTTGTCTGCTCTGGAGTTGCTAACTGGGTGTGCGTCTGTCAGAAGCTGCCTGAGAAGGAACCCGGTGCAGGGGAGCAGAGACCAGTCCTGATGACATTATTCCTGCTGTGCCAAAGACAGGTCCACTTGTGGACTCTTCAGTGACCATAAGCCAATAAGTGACTTCTTTGTTGTTCTTGTCTTGAGCAAGTATGAGTTAGGTTCCTTCCTTTAAAACAGAGATCTATCTGAACCTCCCCCCTATGGTTAATCATTGTTAACAGCTGTGTCTCCTTCCTGCCTGTTCCTCCTATGCTTATTTAAACATACTGGACATTTTTTTTAATAAAAATTGACCCCACTGGCTACTCCTTCCTTCAAGATATATATACTCTTTTGCTTATTTTTTACGAAACTCCACTCCCCTAGTTTTCCTCTGGCCTCTCTGAAGTCCCGTCCAGCTCATTTTCCTTTGCTGGCTCCTTTTTATTTGTAACAGAAACCAACTCTGGCATTTATAAGGCTCCCCCCCACCTCCACCACCAATAGCATTTATTAGAAAAATATTGAGGAAGTAGCTCAGGGGTTGGACTGGGAGACTGGAAATGAGACATAAATTACTTGGCTGGATTCCAAAGGCCTCTTCCATGCTAGTGTTAGGACACTCAAGATACCCAGTCACAAGGCAGAGTCTGGTCAGCTGAGCCCAGCTCACAAGGCCACCGCTAGGCTGTCCCATGCAGGTGCGAGGGAGGGTCTGACAGGACAGGCCTCTAGAAATCCTTCTAAAACTCTAGAATGAGAGGAGATTATCTGATATATCACCTACAAGATGGTAGAGAGACTATCCCCAAAGGGAAATAAGGACCAGGAGGCCACAAAATGAGGGTTCTCAGGGTTGTGCCTTTAGTGTTTCCTCTTCTCACTTTTAGCTGCTCCCTGGGCCTTCTCATTCCCTCCCGTGATGACTGCAGTTGCCGCTAACATGCCTGTGTGTGTGTGTGTGCTCACTCATGTCTGACTCTTTTTGCAGCCCCATGGACTGTGGCCCACCAGGTTCCTCTCTGTCCATGGAATTTTCCAGACAAGACTATGGAATGGGTTACCATTTCCTACTCCAGGGGATTTTCCCAACCCAGGGATCGAACCCACGTCTCTTGTGTCTCCTGCATCGTCGGACAGGTTCTTTACCACTAGTGCCACCTGGGAAGCCTCCAGCTGACAAGCCTACAATTTCCAATATAGACGTACAACCCAGGCTCGTCTCCTGAGGCCAGATCCATATCTCCAGGAGCCTTACTACGTAGATGATTCATAGGCCCCTCAACTCAACTGTCCAACGCTGAACTTGTGCTGATCCCCACATCCGCTCCTTTGGACTTCCCTCAAGGTCCAGTGGTTAACAATCTGCCTTTCAGTGCAGGGGATGTGGGTTCTATCCCTGGTCAAGGAACTAAAATCCCACATGGCATGGGGTAGCTGGGCCCATGCATCACATCTACTGAGCTCTGCAATAAGAGAAGCCACTGCAACAAGAAGCCTGCCCGCTACACCTAGAGAGTAGCCCTCACTCTCCACAACTAGAAAAAGCCCGGGAGCAGCAGCCAAGACCCAGTGCAGCCATAAATAAGTAAATGTTTCAAGGTAAGTGTTTGGAAGAGGGAAAAAAAGCCTGCTCCTCCTTCAGGGTGCCTCAGCTCAGCAAATGCAGCCGTCAGTCACCCAGCTGATCAGACCAGAAGCTGGGAGTCAATGAGTCATTCTCAATGCCCTGTCCGCCTGAGTGCCTCCACGCATGCAAGTCCCTCTCTCCGAAACCCTTTTCAGTCTTCATTGCCCCCGTCTCTCACCCAGCTAAGACCTTATGTCATAGACTTCTATCCATCTCTTCTTCTTTAGTATTAATAGTAGAACTGCTGATCTGTTGCTAAGGCCATGGCCATCTAGCATAAAAACAAGGTTCCTCAGCCTCGCTAATTTAGCCTCAATGGGTCTCAGAATTCCAGCTCAACAAACAGGCTCATATATAGCTGAGAGTCTCCTCCAGCAAAGAGGAAGATGGCACTCACCAGCATCTTCCCATCAGGTATCAGCCCCAGGTAGCCATGAGAAAAAATGGGTCCACAGGCCAGGTGTGCCCCTCCAGGGTCTACTGTCTCCAGTTCTTAGTGCTTGCTCCGGTGCTCCAGATTTTCTCTGACCTCCAGACTCCAGAGAATTCCCCTCTCCACTTCTGTCCTCCACCCTCGTTGATCTCCCAAACACATGAGGATGTGTCCAAGAGGTGAAGTATGGAGGGTAAGGGATGGGGGACTGGTTTGGGATTAAACCCCACTAGGCTGTGACCTCCTTAGGGCAAGGATCAAGTTTTATCTGTCCCTTTCCTCCTATACCTGGAAGGGTACCTGGCACAGAGTGGGCACTGAGTAAGCACCTCCAGGATAAATAGAAAGGCTCTGGGGTGTGTGGCGGGGTGGGGTGAGGAGGATAATTTGAGATGCCGCCCACTGGGTGCTCTGAGGGCTGGAGGAGAGCATGAGATGGGAAGGGAGTGACAGCTAAGGGTCTGCCGGGTCCCTACCACTGCCTTTGACGGGGAAGGGGACACAGTCAGGGGAGGCCAGGGGGAATCCAGGGTTGGTGGGAACTGGATCCCAGCAGACCCTCCTCACCCCCACACCCACACCCAGACGGGGTCTGTGAGTGAACAGGCACATTCGGCTATTGTCTCTGATCTGTGATGGCCCTGCTCCTCTTGATAGAGCACAGTCAAAGGGGCACTGCCATGAAGCCATATAAGAGCCACACAGGGGCCTTCCCGGGCACTGTCTTCTCTCCACCCCCAGCCACTACCAGGACCAGGCTAATCCCAGGGAGGCCCCAGAAACAGGAAACGTTCCAAACAGGTAGCTTGACTCCAAATGTCACCTGGAAAAACCTTCGGGGAGCAGCAGGTTGAGTCGGATGACTGCAGAGAGCAGATGAGGAAACTGAGGCCAGAGAGCAAAGGTTTGCCCCCAGTCACAGAGGATGCTACCTGCAAAATACGGATATAGCAGTGATTGTACTCATCTTACAGTGATGTGGGGGAGCTCCATCAGGACACATATTGAGTGCTTGGAAAGGGCCTGACACGTAGCAGGCACTCAGTGAACACTGGCTCTCGCTACTGAATCGCCATCAAAAGATCCCCTCGTCTTGCCAGAGTCTTTCCCAACCCAGCAAGAGCCTTCCCCTGAGGAGTGATTTGCAGGAGCGAGCCGCAGGGAGCTCCAATCACACCCACTTCCCAGGGCGTGGGGAGAGCCTGGGCCCTTCCCGAGGCTCTCACCCACCCCGCCCTCCACTCCTCGGTCTCTGGGATTCAGTGGCCCCTCAGCCTCTCCAGTCGCCAGCCTGTCTGCCCGGCTCTCACGCCTGATGCAGAGATAAACACATCCCGCGATAGTATTGTTTCCCACTTCCAGAAGCTCTCAAGTGCGATCCTAGATGGTGGGATTAGCCAGGCATTTGGGCAGTTTAGGGGCTTGGAAGGATTGAGAGGCTGTTCCCAGAACGGGCCAGCCCCGTCCTTAAAGGCAGTTGAGGTTGGCTGGGCCTGCAGACAAGAGGTGAGGGGAGCAGCTGTGACCTGAACTTCTGGAACATTCTGCCGTCCTCCCCGACCACCATACACATTTGGCCTAAGATGGCAGGAAGGGCTGCCCAGCTGAGTGGAGAAATGAGATAACTCTCTCCAATAGTCAGTTCTCTCTCTGCCCCCAGAACACAGCCTTCTGGTCCCTCTATTTCCCCAGGTGACTGAACCACATGACCAGCCAGGGTCTCCTGGGGAAGAGAAACTCCAAGCCCATGGCAGAGAACACCCGCAGCACCCGCAGCACCCAGAGCCACTGAGGGGCAGGCAGAGGGGAGTGGAGTCTGGAGGAATGAAGTGTCAGGACTGCGTACATCAGACTCCCCTGGTGGTCCAGGGGTTAAAAGCCCACCTGCCAGTGTGGGGGACGCAGGTTCAATCCTTGGTCTGGGAAGACTCCACATGCTGTGAGGCAACTAGGCCTATAAGCCACAATACTGAGCCCGAGCTCTAGAGTCTGTGAGCTGCAACTTCTGAGCGCTCGCGCCTGGAGCCTGGGCTCCGCAACAAGTGAAGCCACCATAATGAGAAGCCACGCACTTCAACTAGAGCAGTCCCCAGTCGCCACAGCTAGAGAAAGCCTACCTGCAATACCGAAGAAGCAGCACAGCCAAAAATCAAATGATAATTTAAAATATCTTTTTAATTAAAACAAATTTTTAACCTATGTGTAAAAAAACTAGTAAGAGGGCTTACCTCATCATTTCTGGTAGGGTCAGCCTGAGGAGAGAGGCCTTTCTCTCCCAGCCAGGGCGGGCCCTCCTTCCCACTCCACCCCCCAGGACTCTGGGTACAGCTACTCTCATGACCTCACTATCACGGCCAGGCCAGGCAGGTGGCCGGGAGCCAGGGACCCGCCAAAATCCGCATCCCCTCGAGATGAGCACGAGCCAGGCAGGGCCGGGACGTGTCGCTCAAATAACCTCCACCCGCCTGAACCCACGCCCATGAAGACAGCCTGTGTCCCACTCTGGATTTACAGCTGCCAGGCAGGCTCACCTCCCCTCCCTGCAAGGTTGAATTTTGGGTTCCCTCCACTACCGAGGCCATCTGTCAGCCAGATATATACCAAGTATATCCAAGTCCTCCCCTGCTAGGTTTGGCTGAGCTGTCCCGGCACAGGAAGTCTCCCCCGAGTCCCCTTCCTGCCCCTGACCTCTCCAGTATGTCACATAGTGATCGGCCATCGTGGTGGTGATGGTGGAAGGGGTAGAGGGGAGGCGATGGAGGTGAGAACATGGCCGTGGCTGTTGCGGTCATCCTAGCAGTCTCAGTGGTGGGGGTGGGGGTGGAGCTGGTGTTGATGGTGGTCATGGTGACGGTGCTCACGGAGGTAGAGGTGATGGTGGTGGTGACGGAGGGCTGGCGGTGACAGCAGAAGTGATGGCGTTGCTGGAAGGTGACGACAGCGGAGGTACAATGGTGGCTGAAGCAGCGTGCAGGAGGTGAACAGGGGTGTCTCTCTTCCGTCCCTAAAGCTGGGGATGCAACCAGACCCTCAGACGTGTCCCCGAGGACTCCAGGGACAGTGGTGAGTAAAGAGTGTCCAGGACATTTAGTCACAGAGGGCCCCAGAGCAATGAGGTAATGACTCCTCGCCCAGTTCCCCCGTGAGGCATGGCGTGTTCCCCTCCTGGGCCCTGGGAGAACTTCCCTCCAACTTGAAGCATGTATCCTCCAGCCCAGAAATTGCTGAGCTTCCCTTGAGAGAAGGTGGGAAGAGGCCAGGCTTCAGAGACGGAGGATCCGATACGGGAATCCCAACTTCGTGGAACAAACTTAGGTCTGAATCTCTCTATAGAATGGGAATCAATTCTTCCCGGCAGGGTCCTTGTGAAGAATGAGATAAGTATCTTCAAATGTGCCTGGCACAGGAGAGTAGTATGATGAATAACAGAGCTTTTTCATTTTTCATTCCGCTTTACACGCTTTCTTATCAACCCCTGGCCCCACCAACCCCTTTGCCATATGCTTCCTTTTATCTATTTTCTAGAACTGCCATCACAAATTACCACAAACTTGGTGGCCTAACACAACAGATATGCGTTACATTGCCATTCTGGAGGCCAGAAGTCTGGAGGCAAGGTGTCCACAGGGTCAGGCTCCCTCCGAAGGCTCTAGCAAGGAGTCCTCCCTTGTCTCCTCCAGGTTCCAGTGGCTTAAGGCGTTCCCTGGCTCCGGGCTTGTATCTCTGCTTCCAGCTTCATGCACTTCCTCTCGTGGCCTTCTTCTCCCTTCTCTCTCACATCTTCACATACAAACCTCCCAGGGGTTTCTGTATGTTCATTTCTGCTTCTAAGAACACTCTCGTTGGATTTAGGGCCCAGCCTAATCCAGCATGATCTCATCTCAATCTCTACCTTAATGATATATGCAAAGACCCTATTTCCAAATAAGATCACACAGTGAGGTCTCGGGTATAGATTTGGGGGGCTGGGGGTATTAAACCACTGAACCCCTCCCCAACCTCTGCCAAACCTAACTCCCCAACCACCCTCCCACTTGGCAGGATCATGGCCCCGGTCCCCCTCTACCTCCCAGGCCAGCACCCAGACACGCTGCCCCGCCCCCATCCTGCGGCCAGCCCGGCCCTCAGCCCCCGGCCGGGCTCCCTGGTGCCATGCATGCATGCCTGTGTGCATGTGCACAGACTCTCCTTTTCACTTGGCGGTGAGAAAGGGGGATTCTAGGTTTGAGTTGGAGCCCACAGGGGCCTCTCTGCTCGGAAATGCTTCTTCCTCTCCCCCTGGCAGCTGTTTGGCTTGGCGGGGGCCCAGCTGGCAGGCTCAGCAGCCAAGGAGCCCTGGGGGGCAGGGGGAGGGAATAGCGAGGGGCAGGCAGCTCCCTCTTCGGGCCCAGGCCCTGGGAGCCGGGCCAGTGGCGGGCCTCCTTGCTGGCCGGCTCCAGCCCCCTCAGTCTTGGTCCTCCTCCTCCTGTCCCCTCCATCCCACAAAGGGGAATTCTGGAGACCCTCCACCACTCCGCCCCAGCCAAAGAGAAGACGTGCAGAAGCGGAGCAGCCCTGGCAAAGCAAGAAACACACACACCAGGAGGAAGAGCGGCCAGCAGGCCCAGGGGCTTTGCTCAGAGGGCTGGGGGCACTCTGAGGGCACCTCGGGGCAACCTGGACTCCTCCCAACCTCTGGATCTCCTGTCCCCAGCCTCCCAGCCCCCCTCCCCACCCTGCTCCTCCCACGTCCTGAAATCTCCTGTTCTTAGTGCCCCTCTAGGGCCCTTGGCTTCCCCTCCCAGGGCCCCTCTGAACCCTTGAGCTATTGCCCATTTTTCTGACAGGGTCCTCTCTTTAGGTGAGCCGGATTGAAAATGATGCAACCCAGCCCCTAACAGGTCTTGGAACCTTCACTACTAATTGAAACATAGTAACAATAGCAACAAAAACCAGGGAGGGGCCCAGTATAATGAGCCTGGATTTTAGGGTCTAATAGGTCTGGGTTCATGTTGACCCATGTGACCCTGGACGGTCATTCAGCCTCTCTGATCCTCAACTTCTGCTCATAAAAATGGGGGTACTCATAGTTAATTTCCAGGTTGCAAGGGTAAAATGGCACAGCTTCTGAAACAAGGTAGGTGTTTTCTGAATGGTAAAAATGTACTACATGCCAGGCACCACGTCAAGTGTTTTGCATAGATTAACTTATTCAACTCTAATAATAGCTTCATGAAACAGAAACCATTGCATGGCCAAGAGAGCTGAGCAGTGTGCCTTGGGTTCCCTAGCTGGTAAGTGGCTGAATTGGGATTCAATTCCAAGTGCTTAGAATTCAGCCCCTGATCTCTGCCTCCACCACTGGCAGTATAGCCAAGGTCGATAGTATCAGGATTAATATTAGTAGAGAAAAAGTGTGCTTATGTAAATTTTGGAAGGGAAAGTGTATCAAGAGTATAGTTTTAATCTTATTTGGGCTTCATTTTAAAACTTTTTTTAAAGCCTCAGTTATTATATGGATTTGTTAGCTTTGGGGAAGAGATGCAAATTTGGGACCAGCCCTAGAGGCTCCATGTTTGCGTGACTGGCATTGGTCGTCATCTCCAGAGCCTTGCTGGAGATGAACCATAGCACCAGAGCCCATGCTTCATCGTCAGTCTCGACCCAAAGATGTCACCATTCCTAGTTACCTGTCACCACATAACCAGCATTTATTGGAAACTTTTCCCGAAATAGGATAGAACCGCTCATTTGTCTCTTCCAAGTCATTTAAGCTTAGTGATATAAATGAAGTAATAATCAGGGATTTCGCTGGTGACTCAGTGGTTAAGACTCTGAGCTCACAGTGCAGGAGCCATGGGTTTGATCCCTGATCAGAGAACTAAGATCCTGCATGCCGCATGGTACAGCCTAAAAACAAAATAAAGTAACAGTTGGATGTTAATTAAAAAAATTTTTAAAGGCATAGTAAGCAGCTGGGCCACAGGGGTTTTCCCTGCAGGTGCAGCACAGAAGTCTTCCTTGCCCTGCTCACATGGATTTGCATGAAGCTCTTGAGTAGGGATCTGCCCAGCTGCCTTGGCAGTCCTGAAGTCTGGGACACAGAGGCCAGCTCCTCCCAGCCTCCAGCCACTGCAGGAGGCTCCTTCGGCTCTCTCGTGCCCTGGCACATCTGGAAGCTGTTAGCCTCCATCCCTTCTCGCACCTCCCCCTCCCTGCTCCAGCTGTTCTTGGTGGCTAATTCTGGGAAAGACCCCCTCAGCCATGGATGCCTGCAGAGTGGGCGGTGGGGGAGGGGGGCCTCCCCACCGTGTGGGTGAGGTGGGAGGGAGGTGGGCAGGCTGCAAAGGGTGCATGTGTGTCACCCAGAAGAGCTGGTCTGCTCCTCCCTCAACCGTGCAGACAGTCTGCCTGCCCTCGGGGTTACTAGGGGTTGAGTAATGAGGAGGAAAGAGAGAGGGAGGAGGCAGGGGAGAGTGTGGAGGGAGACCGGGGACAGAGACGGAGAGAATGTTTCTACTGGAAGAAATCTGCAAAAAGTCATCCGATATTGTCTATCCCCCTGTTGCCTGGAGGTCATGACAGCAACCACATCGTGTAGTGGACAGAGGGCAGCCTTTGTGGTTGAGCAGAGCTGGGTCACAATCCTGGCTCCTTCACTGTTGGTCCATGTGACTTTTGAGCAAGGTCCTTACCCTCACCAGGTCTAAGCAGCCCCAGCTGTGCAATGGGAGGATGGCACTGCCCTCGCCAGAGGGTTCACTGGTTTGGTTTACACCCAAGATCACTGCCTGCCCCCTCTCTAAGAACCGCAGGAAACTGCATGGGATGCCTTCCCCTGACTCCACACCCTGCCCCACTTTCTGGTCTCACTCACTGTAGCTTCATCCAGTTCACTCACTCCCCCACCTTGCCTGGACCCACTATGAAAGCCAGGCCCTGCCCAGATGGAGCCTGACCCTCCTTCCACTCTGCCCAGTTCTGCCCTCCTCACTTTCTAAACTTGCTGAAGACCTTCTGCCGAGGGAGACTGCCCCCAAATCTCCCTCTATCCCATAGTAAATGTGACCGTGGGGAGGTTATTGAACATCTCTGAGACTCAGTTGTCCTAGGGGTTAAAAATCAGCACCGCTGCAAAGATACGACATGTCATCATCACAGAAATTCTGGAAACTATGGTTTCTTCGCCACCGTTCTATAGATATGGAGAGGACACATGCTGACATTCATTAAACCCCTGCCACACAACAAGCCATGTGCTGTGCCTGGAAGAAAAGCCGAGGAAATTCTGGATTCTTCTCTTAAAAGATGTGGGCTTGAAAAGGCCAAGGACTGGTTAATATCTCCTGTGGGTGCTGCTGCGTAAGGACCGTGTCCCCAGGCCACAGCACAGCCTGCCCTGCCTGTCGTCATCCTGGCTGGGACACTCAGAGCTGCTCAGTCCCAAGCCAAGAAACTGATCCGAGCACCTGCAGTTGGATGGCCCTACACCCACCCTTTCCTGCTGGTCGACAAGCTCCAGTCCCCCTGGAACAATGAAATCACATCCCCTCACCCCCACCCCTGGGCTCTGACCTCATTCTTAGCCTTTCCTCTCCCCACCCCTTATTCCACACCCCCTTAACCCGTTTGAAGACCGGTCCCCAGGAGCCAGGGCTTCCCTGGTGGCTCAGATGGTAAGCAGTCTGCCTGCAATGCAGGAGACCCCGGGTTTGATCCCTGTGTCAGGAAGATCTCCTGGAGAAGGGAATGGCTACCCACTCCACTGTTCTTGCCTGGAGAATTCCACGGACAGAAGAGACTGGTGGGCTACAGTCCATAGGGTCCCACAGAGTCGGACGTGACTGAGCAGCTAACGCTTTCACTTTTCTTTCCACAGGAGCCAATCCAGGTTGGCTCCTTGTTATTTTTTCATGACCATTTCATTGCTTCTTTTGTGCCAGGCGTCAGCTATCTCATTTGACCTCCCGCAGCAACCCCCCAAACGTGTGTTATTTATGCCAGTCTTGCAAGTGAGGAAACTAAGCCTCAGAAACAGAGTTACCCTGCACACTGTGCAGACCTGGTCTGTGGGACCAGAACCCTCTGTACCTGGAAGCAGCCTTACACAGGTGGTAAAGAGCAGACTCCAGTCAAGCCAGAGCACAGGATTCTAGACCTGAGTAATCAACTGCCTATGCATCAGCGCCCCCTAGGTGCCCGCTAGGGACTCAAACTCAACATGTCCAAACCAAACCCTTGATCTTTCCCTCCAAAGGCACTTCACTCATAGCTTCCCCACCACAGCTAACAGCAACTCCTTCCTTCAAACGAATGGCTCAGTGCCACCATTGACACTTCCCTTCATCTCACCTTCAGTCATCAAGAAGTCCTGTTGGCTCTACCCTCAAAATACATTCAAGCCCTATGACTCCCAACCACCAAGCTGCCTTCCCCTCTCTCCTGGTTTACTTCAGGGGCCTCTCACAGATCTCCCTCCTTCTGCTCTTGGACCCTACAGTCTACTCTCTACACAGTCACCAGAGTTAGAGTTGATGCTTTTCAAGACAAACTCATCCGTCCTCTGTTCAACACACACCAGTGTTACTTCCCACTTGGAGTAAAAGTCAGAGGCTCACAATGGCTTCCAGCCCTCTGCCCCCTCCCTCCCCTCCTATCACCCTCCCCTTCCCTCTGCTCCAGCCACACTGGCCTCAAACACTTTTCTGCCTCAGGGCCTTTACTTCTGCTGTTTTCTTTGCCTTGAATTCTTTGCCCCCAAATATCCTTACCTCCTTCAGGTTTTGATCCTAAATCTCACCACTCAGTTAGCCTACTTTGACCCAACAATATACTTCTGTAACCAATCTTCTATCAGCACTCTCAATCCTCTCCCCTTATCCTATTCAACTCTTAATTTCCAAAGTCCTTCTCGGTCTCTAATATACCCCCAAATTTACTAATTTTTGTGTTTTCTTCTTTGTCATCTCTCTCAACCACTAGAGTGCCAGTTCCATGTGGGCAGGCAAACCTATCTGTTTGTTCACTGTCAAATCCCAAGTGCCTAGAACTATGCTGGGCACACAGTAGGTGCTTAATTAGTATTTCTTGAGTGAGGTGGCTGAGCTGGTACATATCCCGAAGACATCTATGGAACACATCTTGAGGGATTCAGATGAGCAACAGTAAACCTACTTTTTTGCTAAGCAGTTTTGGAAGTCTGCCATGTATCAAATCCTGTGCTGAGTCCAGGAAAGTGATCAGGGACAGACATGGTCCCTGCTTGCAAGACTTCTTACCCAGAGGAGGGCACAAATACCATCTCCAGGAATGGGGTCAGGGCAGAGGTCATTGAATAATACAAATAGTACTCATTGGGCACATGTATGTGAGGACTCTTCACTAGGATGCCAGTTTTATTTTGTTAGATTTCACGATTGAAAACACCTCTCTGTGCATATCTCCTGGGTCATCTACTGTCGCTACCATTGTATCAACCCCCAAAGCCTCCCTCTTCCCTCTCTTCCTCTATCCCTCCCTCCCTTTATTCTCTCCTTCTTTCCTTTCTGCTAAAACACTGAGCACCTGTTCCATTATAATACAGCAAGGTGGGACTTCCCTGGTGGTCCAGTGGTTAAGACTTCACACTTCCACTGCAGGAGATGTGGGTTCAGTCCCTGGTTGGAGAAGGAAACTCCCTCATGCCATGCGGCACGTGAATGTGGTATGGTAAAAACAAAAATAAAAATTACTTTTTTAAAGTGCCAGCTGATCTTGTACCTGATGAGGTACTTTAAAATGATAATAATAATAATACAGCAAAGTGTGGGTTGCAGTATACCAATGTGGTTTCAGAGTCCCAGGAAATTTAAAACTACAGTCACAGCCATTTCAATAAGAACAGCAAGCTGTTAGATAACAAACAAAGCAAGTCATAGCCCTCAAAAGCAGGTTCTTGTCGTTCAGCCGCTCAGTCATGTCCGACTCTGCGACCCCATGGACCGCGCAGCACGCCAGGTTTCCCTGTCCTCCACTATCTTCTGGAGTTTGCTCAAACTCATGTCCATTGAGCTGGTGATGCCATCCAACCAATTCATCCTCTGTCAACCCCTTCTCCAAGGCTCAACCAAAAATATAGGGCGTTCCCAAGGAGAGAGTAGAGCTGAGCCAGATCTAAGAAGGGAAAAAGAAAAAAAAAAGGATTATCAGATTTTCAGATAGAAAATAAGAAAGAAAAGGATGCCAGGTGGAAGGAAGAGCTTGAACTAAGGCTGGAAGAAGAGACAGTACTGGTCATCAATCTGATTGGCGCAGCAAGGTCATCAGAGGGGTGCTGGGAGGTACAGACACCCAGACCACATGATGAGTAAGAAGGTCAGCAGTTGGACTGTGCAGCTGGCCTTGATGGCAGGCAGTAGAGCAGAGCACCCACTCTGGATTCACACGAACCTGGAACCAGATCCCGGCCAAAGCCCTGGGGCAAGTCACTTTCCTTGTATTTCTCACGTCTAAAATAGAGATAATAATTCCCAGCTCACAAAATGTTTATGAGGATTAAATGAGATGATGTATATGAAAACTTCTGGCATAGTACCTCATAGATGCTTTTTAAAAAATGTTTATTGAATCTGAGAAAATGAAGGCAGTGGGTGTGAACCGCTCATTCAAGAAGCTTAGTCACGGAAAGAGGGAAACATATTGCACAATGGCCAGAGAGTGCAGAGCAGGGTCAAAGGAGGCTTTTTTTCTTTTAAGTTGAGGAAAACTGTGGGTGTTTGAAAGCTAAGGAAGATGGGTGCAGCCAAAAGATGGGTGGGCTAGTGATGGAAATGTTCTAAAACTGCTTGTGGGGATGGTTACACAACTCTGCAACTAGACTAAACCATCGAATCCTCACTTTAAGTGGGTGAGTTGTGTGGTATGTGAATTACACCTCAAGAAAGTGGCTTAAAAAAAAAAAAAAGCAGGCTGGATAGAAGGAAGGTGATGCTCTGCTAGGGCCAGACTTAGAGAAGCTAGGCAGACTCAGAGTTCCTCAAAAGAGACTGGCAGGCTGGTAGACTCACTTCTTGGTGCCATGGGCTTTAATGAGTGGTTTCCCAGGTGGCTTGAGTGGTGAAGAACCTACCTGCCAATGCAGGAGACGTGGGTTCAATCCCTGGGGTTGGGAAGATCCCCTGGAGGAGGGCATGGCAACCCTCTCCAGTAATCTTGTCTGGAAAATTCCATGGACAGGGAAACCTGGTGGGCTACAGTCCATGGGGTCACAAAGAATCAGACAATATTGAAGCGATTTAGCACTCACGTAGCACACAGCTAGTGCCAGGCACTATGTCAGAGGCTGGGAGGCTGAGATGCTCTCAAGGTGTTCACAGGGCCTGGGAGAGGCCAACAGGAGCCGAGCCATGGCAGGGCGTGGTGGGGGCAGGGGAGACACTGCCCTGCCCGCAGTCTTCAGCTGGAGGGGAGCTGATCTCTCTCTGAGACAGACTCACCAGTGGGCGCAACGCTGCAGCAGAGAGATGCCGGGGCTGTGACTGAGGGAGAGGAGAGGGGGTGCGAGGAACAGCAAGGAGGGGCGCTCCCTAGCCTAACTGTGACAGTTGTTGAAAGTGCCCCATTCTGAAAGAGGTCAGAGTGTCTCGATGCCATCACCCTTGATCCCCAAATCACTTTCATCAGACCTGGACAGGGAACCACCGAGAGCATTTATGGAGTCCTCACCATATACAGTTCTCACCTGCCTGTGGTTCCTTTGTTTCCTTGAGTAACCTCCCCCTATCAGACTTCCCTGGTGGCGCAGTGGGTAAGAATCTGCCTGCCAATGCAAGGGACAAGGCTTTGATCCCTGGTCCAGGAGGATTTCACATGCTGCGGAGCAATTAAGCCTGCGTGCCACAACTAACGCACCCCTGTGCTGCAACTACGGAAAGCCCTCGCACCTAGATCCTGTGCTCCGCAACAAGAAAAGCCACCACAATGAGAGGCCTGTGCACTGCAGCTAGAGAGTAGCCCTCACTCTCCACAAGCAGAGAAAGCCCGCGTGCAGCAACGAAGACTCAGCACAGCTGAAAATAAATAAATAACAGATAAATATAGCAGTGTGCACGTCAAAATAAAATTTTAAAAATGTCCCCCACCCCCAAAACATGATGAATCCTGCTTATGTGGTAAAATGATGCTACTGATGACAGCTGGGGAGAAAGAGAGAGTTACCTGGTGGGCTTGAGGACAGGGCAAGGCGTTAGTCTGGGTCACAGAAAAGCCACCAAGTGGACAAACCACAGTTGAAAGGGCACTAAGAGTCAGATATATTTCTTGAGTCCACAGCAGGGGTCTTTGGGGGCACAGCCCAGTTCAGCCTGTAACAGCAGTTTGTTTAGCATGTCTCCAGACACCAGGCTGTCCCCACCACCACTGCCCAGAACAAACCGCCATCTCAGAACTGCACGCCTGCTGACCCTTTCCTCACACCACCCCGCCCCACTTTGGGCTCATCAGGCAAACTGAGGCAATATGCTAGCGGAAGGGTCCTCAGTGCGGTCCTGGCTTCTAGCCCCCTAGGTTTTGACATCAATGTGCGGTGTGACTGCCTCTCTGGGCTCTGCCCCTCACCTGTGAAGCCAGGAAACACGGGGAGGTTCAGAGCACAGACTCCAGACCCGAAGCTCCAGACTCCTAGGTTTTGATTCCCAGCTCGTCCCCCGGCAGTTACGTGAGCCTGGTGGTAAGCTTAGTGATGGAGGGCAGGGGCAAGGGCACATTCTTCATCATTTACGCCTTCATACACTTAAAATTTTGAAATATGCAAATATATTACCTACCGAGGAAAATAAAATTTTTAAATCCAGATGACACTCATTGGAAGTTCCCTGGTGGTCTGGAGGTTAGGATTCTGTACTTTCACTGCTATGGCCCAGATTTAATGCCCTGGTTGGGGAACTGAGACCCTGCAAGCTGCATGCCATGGCCAAAATTTAAAAAATAAAATTAAAAAGATGAGATTTCATTCGACCTAGAGATGTCTTTGCTGGTCCTCACCCACTGAACCTCTGCTGGGTTGCCTCTGTGAAGCCACTTTCCTCAACATCTGATAACATGCAAAACTTTCCCTCTTGACCTCATCTTCACCTATTCAAGGCCAGGCCTGTCTCACCCAAAGGTCCCATTGCTGTATTTCCCCACAAAAGAACCACTTCCTCAAGATGAAACATAGTACATTCCTCGAAAGCAGAAAAAGTAGCTGTAGCTTCTATATTCAGTGGCCCTTTTATTTTTCTGCCAGGTCTGTTTCCACATCAGCCTCCCATCTGGACTGTGAGTTTCTTGGGGGCAGAAACCTGTCTTATTCATCCTCTGTCTCCAGCCTCATGTGTCCAGGGGATTCACAGCATCCTAAGGGCAGGAACTCCAACTTAACACATCTGTTCCTCCGTCAATGCCTGGCACAGGACGGCTCAGACCTCACACAGAGAGCACAGCAAGGAAATGTCTGTCAGATTGAATTGGTCTAGTGAGGTAAGTGTGTGGACGTGAATGACAAACAGGGAGGGTGCAAAACGGGCCAGATCTGGAACAGGAAGGCAGCGGCTGTGTAATAAGCACAGCTCATGTGAACTGAGCATTTTACGACATGCCAGGTGCTCCTCTAACAGCTTTTCATGCATTAACTCACTTAATCGCCACCACAACCTTACCAACTACCAACAACCCTGTATTATCCCCATTGTGCAGATAAGGAAACTGAGGCACCCAGCCATGAAGGAACGTGCCCAACATCACAGCTAACAAGTGGCACAGCTGGGATTTGACCACCGTCTGAACCCACAGCATATGTCCCCAACTATTTAAATTGTCCCGAGGCTTCCCTGGTTGTCCAGTGGTTAGAAATCCACACTTCCACTACAGGAGACATGGGTTCAATCTCTAGTCAAGGAACAAAGATCCCAAATGCCTCACCATGCAGCCAAAAAATAAACAGCAAAAGCCAGAAAATCCATGTATTCAGCACCTTATAAATATTCAATAAAAATTAGCTATGGTAGAAGCATGATAAGGGCTTTCCAGGTGGCTCAGTGGTAAAGAACCCGCCTGCAATGTAGGAGAGGACGGGTTCGATCCCTGGGTCAAGAAGATCCCCTGAAGGAGGACATGACAACCCACTCCAGTATTCTTGCCTGGGAAATCCCATGCTCAGAGGAGCCTGGCGGGCTGCAGTCCATGGGGTTGCAAAAGAGTCAGACGTGACTGAAGCAACTGAGCACATACACAGAGACATGATAAATGGTTATTAATGAATACAAATTTAAAAATCATTAGGATAAATAAATAACCACAATTTTTATGCTCTCTAGAGAGAGGCTGGCCTGACCACCACACAAATGAGATGGAAAGGCTCAGCCCAGCAAGAGCGTGGTGTTGAGAGGTGGAGAAAAGGCCTTAGAGAACCTCCCTCTGCAGAAGTTTTTCCAGTGAAGGGAGGACCACTCTCAGTCTAGGCCTGCATGGAGGCCAGGGGCTGGATAATATCATCTTCCAAGGTGTTCACCCTCTTCTGATCCACACCTGAGCTGAGAGCCCTAAGGGCAGAAGCCTATGTCTGGAGGTCACTCAGTGCCTACTGCTTGGAACAGCCACCCATGCCAGAGGTTAAAAGTGAGAGCGTCAGTTCCTTCATACAAGGAGAGAGACAATGATCCATCTGACCCCTAATCGCTGCCTGGCAGACAGAGGCCCCGACAAGGCTTCCAGGAAGCGGGCAGGAGACAAGAAGCCTGGGCCTTCCAGCTCCCAGACTGCCAGCCCCAGCCCAGAGTCGCCTGACCCTTCCCACCAACTACCCATGCTCCCAAATGCGTCCCAGCCCATCAGCAGGGCCCACACCCTCCCGTGGTACAGCCACTCTCAGCTTTGATGTGTACCAGTAATTACACACCCCAAGAAATCTGTTCATTTTCCTCCCACAAGTTTTCCCTGGGCTCGTCACGCTGAAAGTCCCAAGTTAAGCACCAGAGATACTGGCCCACAAAGAAGTTGCCCATCCAGGGACTTCCCAGGCGGGCCGGTGGTTAAGACTCCACCCTTCCACTGCAGGGGACGTGGGTTCCATCCCTGGTCGGGGAACTAAGATCCCACGTGCTGCGTGGCCAAAATAAAATAAAGAACTTCTTCCGAAAAAAAATGAAAAAGTTACCCATCCAGTGGGGGAAACCGGTGGCGTTTATGTGCCTTGTTGAAAGGAAGCACACGCCCTCATCAGTTAGACGCTGAGAAGGAAGTACGTGAAGGATGCAGGAGTCAGTCAACGCTACTTAAAGGAGTTAATGTTTGAGCTGAACCTTGAAAGAAAATAATAAATGAGGTCGGGGGAGCAGGGGAGGGGATGGGCTTTCCAGGCAGCGCTGAGGCCATCTCATTTGTGTGGCGGCCAGGCCAGACTCTCTCTGGAGAGCATATGCTTTATACTGTGGGAGCCTGCGGGCCAGCTGGGGAGGGTAGGTCGTCTGGGGTGACTGGCTTGTGGAGCCCAAGACTAACATCTAGAGACAAGATGGAGAGGCGGGGGGAGCAGAGGGCTGGGAGCTGCTCGGGCCCCTGCAGCGTCCTGGGCTTATGCTGCTGGAGACAGAGAACCGTGGAGGGACTGTAAGCAAGGGCATGACAGGGTCTTCTTTCTGGCTTAGAAAGATCATTCTTTCAGGGAAAAAAAATAGTGATCCAAAGGGGGAACCCTTGACTGTCAACCTCATGATCTGCAGGCCCCTCCTGCCCTTCACACCAAGCAAGACTCTGTTGACGTGTGTTCGAACCACACTTCGCAGGCATGTGAAGGGCAGAGAAAGGAAAAGGGCCCCACACATGCCTGGTCTGGACACTGTCCTAGGCCCCAAAGGTGGCAAATGCCAGGCCCAGCTGGTCCCCGTTGCTATCGACCACATCTCCTGCAGCGGCTCAGAGGAGAACAGAGAGCCTTTCATGGGGCAGGAGAGACTGGAAAATAAGGTGAGGGGTTTAAGATAACAGTAAACACTTATTGAGTGCTTAGCATATACTGGGGACTGTCTCAAGGTTTTATATATGTCAGTTCTAGGAAGTAGGTTCTACGACTGTCATCGTTTTACAGAATGAAGCAAGTCCCACAGTATCTACCAAGGGCATTCAAATCCAGAGTCAGGCTCCTTTATTTATACTATAAATACGTACTGAGCACCTACTATGTGGATGGCACTGTCTGGACACTTAGTATGCAATGGTGGTAAATAACAAATTTCCAAATAGTCCATGTAGTCAGCAAGTCCTCCGTGCTACCTCCCTAGGGTGGGATGAACAGAAGCAAAGGTCAATCCTCCTACCTGGAGAGGATGCTCAGTGCCCCCAGGGCATCACTGGCCCAGTTGCCAAGGAGAAAGAACAGCCCCTCTGCCAAGAAGCTGGTGGCATCTGAGGCTCATGATCCCCTCTCTGATAGCCAGGCTACAGAACAGAGGACCCAGGGCTCAGGCCCTGCGGCACTCTCACCACTGGGCAGAGTGCCCCTCCCGTGGTCTCTCTGCTCTGTACCCAATCTCTTGGCAGCCACTGGGGAGGGGGAGGGGTGAGAAGGGTAAAGGGCAGTCTGCCAGACAGACTTTACAGGAGAAACAGAGAGAGAATTTCTCCTTCCCCAAGCCTGTTCCTGACCTTACAAGGATCTCTCTAAGGCTGGAAGTCACTCAGTCATGTCTGAGTCTCTATGACCCCATGGGCTATAGCCTACAAGGCTCCTCCATCCATGGGATTTTCCAGCCAAGAGTACTGGAGTGGGTTGCCATTTCCTTCTCCAGCTGATCTTCCCAACCCAGGGATCTAACCTGGGTCTCCTGAATTGCAGGCAGACGCTTTACCATCTGAGCCACCAGGGAAGCCCCTAAGGCTGGAAGCAGAGCCTATAGGCTGGAGGAAATGGCAGAACACTGGGGCAACTGCCTGGGTGGTCAGCGGCTACCTCTGCGATAGTGACTCAGCAGCAGCCTCTAAAGCCAAGACAAGGGCTTTGGTGTTGCAATCTTGCACCAGCTGCTCCAGGAAGACGGGCTAAGGGCCAGTGGTCTGGCCTCAAGGGTGTGGACGAGGGTAGTGGTGTGTATTGGAGGGATCTTTGGGGACTTTCTCAAATTCATAAGCCAAGGGCAAGAAAGACATTGTCTAGCTTATATTCCTGCTGCAGGCTTTACAGAGCTCCAGCCATGCCCTTCTTCCAACCTGTTCGTTTCTTCCTCCCCTCTCTCCAAGAAGCTCCCTGAAATGCTGCCTCCTCCAGGTAGCCTTCCTGAACTGTCAGGAGTTAATGCTCCTCACCTGCGTAGATTGACTCAAGGTTTCTCCAGTGTTTTCCTCCAACTGTCATCCAAGTCAGGGAGTATGGCAGGCCAATGCTTCCTGACACAATGGTCAAATTTCATTGACATCTAATCTTTTAGCTCCAAACATATGCGAGCTTTGCATTCTACTCCAGGATATAGCTATACATATCTGTTAGTATATATATTTAAATGTCTTAAGTTACTTATAAGGTGAATCATAATTTTTCTCCTAATATCTTCTAGGAAATTGATGCACCAAGAAGATACCCCATGTGTAAACTGTAACTTCGTAAACTGCCTGGGACTTCAGCACAAAAATATGAATTTCCTCCATTGCAGGACCAATGAGGCAATAAACTTCAGCTGGAAAGGCATGAGCACTTCTTGCTGACACAGAGGTATGGAGTCATGCAGTCCTTAGGGACAGCCAGACAGGTGGACAGCTGGAGTCCTCTCTGTGGTCGCCTCTGGTGACATAGAACAAATACATAGAACAAATATCCTGCTTCCCTGGTGGCTCAGAAGGTAAAGAATACACCTGCAATTCAGGAGACCCGGGTTCAATCCCTGGGTAGGGAAGATCCCCTGAAGAAGTATCCCACTCCAGTATTCTTGCCTGGAGAATCCCATGGACAGAGGAGGCTGGCAGGCTATAGTCCAAGGGGTCACAAAGAGTCAGAAACACAACTGAACGATTAATACTTCACCCTATGGATATCATGATGAGACCATGGTCAGAAAGAAGTTATCTAGAACAGTGGTTCTCAAACTTGAGTGTAAATTAGAATCTTCCAAGGACCTTGTAAGAGGAGCCTGGTGGGCTACAGTCCACAGGGTCTCAAAGAGTCACACTGGCTAGTGAAAGTGAAAGTGAGGTCGCTCAGTCGTGTCTGACTCTTTGCGACCCCGTGGACTGTGTCCCACCAGGCTCCTCCATCCATGGGATTCTCCAGGCAAGAGTGCTGGAGTGGGGTGCCATTTCCTTCTCCAAACTCTGACTAAGGACCTTGTAAAAGTCCCAGTGCTCAGGCCACAGCCCATACCAATTAGATCAGCAGCATCTCTGAGGATGAAATCCAGTTAAGGGTAGTTTTTAAGGCTCTCCCAAAGGATTCCAACACGGAGTGCGTTTGAGAAGCAGGGATCTGGGCCAGCCCCTTTCTAATGCAGATAGAGATGCTGAGATGTGAATGCCCAAAGTTATGAAGCTCAGCAGTGGCCAGACCTGTCTTTCAGTGCCCAAGGCAGATGTCCTTCTGATGTGCTCCTGCCCCCATCTTCCACGTTGCTGTGGAAACCAAGCCGGCCAACTGCTACTCCCAGAGGGACCTTGGAGTTCTTGGCTCAAGGCTGGCTCAGAGGAAGAGATCCAGGACAGGCTGAAAGAGTCTGCTCACCCCAGTGTGCCCCCACCAGGCAGGCCCTGAGGCTGGACACCTTAGGGCAGGGCCCCACACAGAAATCCTTTGGGCCAGACACCACCCTGGATTTAACGGGAGCTCAGGGAGATGGGGCGGTGGGTGGGGCTTGCATCAAGGACACCAAAGGGAGATGTGCTACAGCCTGGAGGTAGAGAAGATGATGTCCCTGGACCCGCCCTATGGGGCCCCAGTACACCCCACTCCCTCCATTCCCCACCCTGCTAATGACGAACTGACCCCTGCCCTCCATTTCACTGTCTTCACCCCCAGGGAGGTGACAAAAATGCCAGCAGCCTGTGGACTGTCAGCCGCTGTTTTTGTTCTGGAGTCTGGCTGGGCTTGATGGGTCCATCCCGGGCCCCACATGGCCCTGTATCCAGGCCATCCTCTTCGGGAGGCACACTCGCTACACAGAACTTCTAGAGGCAGGGGAGGAGGCAGCCCCAGGTTCTGAGCCACTGGACCTGGGGCATTTGTGGCCCTTGGCGGGGGCTGGGGACACAGGGGACAACCGAGGGGCTGAAGTGGGTGGGAGTGTCTATCCTTCTTCCTCTCTCCTAACCCGGTGCTTCTCAACCCTGAGGGCATCGAGAAGCACTTGGGGAGGTTATTTCAAAGACTGATGCCTGGGTATTTGAAAGTCACTAAGACAGCAGATCTTAAAAGTTTTCATTAGAGGAAAAAAAGTATCACTTTCTGTGGAGATGGATGTTAACTAGACATATTGTGGCTATTGTTTCGCAATATACACAAATATCAAATCATCATGTTGTACACTTGAAACGAATATAGTGTTACATGTCAATTATATCTCAAAAAATATTAAAATTTAAAAAAGAGGACTGATGCCTGGGGACTTCCCTGGCCGTCCAGTGGTTAGGACTTGGCGCTTTCACTGCCAGGGACCCGGTTCAATCCCTGGTCAGGGCACTAAGATCCTGCTAAGACACTGCAGCACGGCCAAGAAAAAAAAAAAAAAAAACTGATGCCTAGGGGCCCGCCTGCTTTAAATCCCCACATCGGATGCTAAGGCACAGCCCAGAGGGAGAAACTGGCCTCCCTGAATCCTGGGAACTGGAGGATGGATTCTCAAACTGGGCAGAGACTCAGGGAAAGTGTCAGTCCTTTCCAGGGGTGCAATGTGGGTGACATACCCTGGGCCTCCGTCTTCAGGTCCGTCATCAACACAGTGCAGCGAAGGGTCATGGCTGGAGCACACACGGATGATGGTGCTCACTCTCCCCTTTCCTCGCCTTGGGTAAAATCACTTGGCTTTCCAGAGCCTCATGGAGAGAACTGTTGCCACCTGGGAGATACTGGTGACAATTAAGTCATTATGCCTATGTGGTTCCAAGCACACAGTAAGCAATCAATAACAGGTAGCCTTTTATTATTTTTTTAAAAAGCTAATTTGTACACCCATGTTCAAAGCAGTCTTATTCACAACAGCTCAAACATGGAAGCAACCCAAGTGTCTGTCGAGAGAAGAATGGCTAAGCAAAATGTGGTGTATACATACAAAAGAATATCATTCAGCCTTAACAAGGAAGAAAATTCTGCAATATGCCACAAGGTGGACACACCTTGAGGATGTTACGCTAAGTGAAATAAGCCAGTCACGGAAAGACAAATGGTGTATGATGCTACTTATATGAGATACTTGGAAGAGTCAAATTCAGAGAGACAGAAAAGATTGGCTTGCCCAAAAAGTTGGTTCAAGTTAGTGAATACATTGTTCAAAACAGTTCTAAGTGAAAATGGAAAAGGTGTCTTTTATTTGTACTTAAAGTTGAATGACTTTTTGGCCAACCCAACAGAATGATGGTTGCCAGGGGCTGGGGAGAGAGAGGAACAGGCAATTAGTGCTTCATGGGTACAGAGTTTCATCCACAGATGAAGAGAGTTCTGGAGATGGAGGGTGGAGACGGTGGAGATGGTGGTACATTACAAATGTACAGCACACACCTGAACTGCACACTTAAAAAAACGGTTAGGATGATAAATTTTATATTATGCATATTTGACCGCAATTTTTAAATGTGGAAAAAGTAAAAGCGCATTTTTAAAGAATTGGTGATATGACTGACCCCAGGCCTAAGCAAGGCTGTTCCCAGGGAAGGGTGGACACACAGCCCTGCCTTCGGGCCTTTTCCTCTGAGACGGTTCAGGGAGACAGATGCACAATGAATGAACTCAGGATTTACACTGCTAATAAACAGGAAATAATAGATGGGTTTAAATATTTACACGGTATGCAGGCTTCAGGGTGAGGACCTTACTGGGGCAGGCCAAGAGGAAGAAGGGGAGGAGGGGCAGGAGACACCCGGAGAACGGAGAACGTAAACCCTGGTAGAAAATGGAGGGGGGTGAAGCCGCCCAACTACGTGTTTCAGGCGCACCCAGGAGGAGGGGGAACCCCTGTTCAGGCCCTGGGGAGTGTGCCAGAGCCTGGGCAGCGTGTCCCTTCCTTCCACGGGAGATTCTTGTTTACCCTGCGAGGCTAGAAGAGAATGTAATCAAATTATGGCTCGTTATTCTAAATCACTGCCTCCAGCGGGGCAGGCAGGGAGCCTGGAAAGGGGAAACAAGTTGTTTTCCAGGACACTGCTTGTTTGCTCATTCTCCAGCTCCCTCTGTCCCCAAGCCCTTTCCTCCCTTTCTGCCTCCCCCTTCTGGCCTCTCCCTCCTTCCTTCCTGGATTCTGCTCTCTCCCTCTTACCAGCTTCTTGGGCAGATTGAAGGGGGTAGAGTGCACAGTAGGCATTTCTTAGCAGTTGGCACCATGGGGAGGACCACAAGGAATAATCTACCACCCAGGACTACCTGACCAGCCCCTCCCCGCTCCCAACCAGAAGGCGCAAATACAAGGCCTCTTTTTCCAGATGTCAGGTCATTTGATTGACTCGGACTTTTCCTCTAACTTTCTGTGTCACTAGACCGCTCTGGGACTGGGAGGTCCTTCCAGAAAGAGGAACTCCCTCTTCTTGCCCTTTCCTGCCTCCCAGGACTGCTGCCACCAGTTGGAGACCCTCGGCTCTGGGAGCCTGCAGGCCTGAGGTGGGGGCATGCGCAGGTCTTCAGGGGCGAGGACCAACCTGGCCTGGAAGGGCCCCTCTAAGAGCATCCCATGCGTCGCCCGGTCTCTACTCAAGCCCACGCGCAGCTTCTCAGAGAGGAAGGTCGCGGGGACATAGATCCCTGTAAAAGGTCAGATGGGCTAGAAAGGAGAAAGCAGAGAAGACATCCGCCCCCACTCTGTGCCCGGGGTGCCTTCCAACACCCCCAGGACTGAGCAGAGAGGCTGGTTTCACTACCTCCCCTGCGTTCTCACGTTCCAAGCCCTGGTGGCTTGTGGTGCTACACAGAACCGAAAATCTTCTCAGGGGTCCAAAGGAAACGGAGCCAAAGGAAAAGGTGGCCTTTTTCCAAACTTGACAGACATCTCTGCCCTCCCAGCACGCACATACACAAGAGCACACACCACGTGGTCACGAGATCTGTGTCACTGATAAAATCTAGTTTACATTCTTTTATTATTATACCCTTGACTTTAATCAATTCACCCAGAGACTGTCAGACTCAAAGTTCATCCGGAGGCTGCCACCAGCCAGGAAGGACAGTGCAGAGGGGAAGTTGTGACTGCCCGTTCCTGGCCCTGCAGTTTTCTCACTGCCTACAGCACCTTCCAACCACCACCCCACCCCCTTCTACACAAGGGCAGGCTTCCTGAAGGGCCAGCAGTGGCTTCTGTAGGGACAGCAGGGACAGCGTGAAGGGAAAGAGGAGAAAGCTTAGCTTTCCGGCTCCCAGCGTCTCCCTTACCCATCATCGCACCAGAACGGAGGTGCAAACGATGCACTTCAGCTCACCAAGTCAGAGATGACCTCAGAGACTCACACCCCACCTCTCAGTTTCCAGTGAGGTCACTAAGGGCTTCTCGGGTGGCTGAGTGGTAAAGAATCCACCTACAATGCAGGAGACACAGAGACACGAGTTCAGTCCTCGAGTTAGGAAGATCCCCTGGAGGAGGGCATGGCAATTCACTCCAGTATTCTTGCCTGGAGAACTCTATGGATAGAGGAGCCTGCTGGGCTATAGTCCATGGGGCTCACAAAAAGTCGGACATGACTGTAGAGACTGAACACACACGAGGTCACTGGAGTCCAGAGCAGCCCAGGGACGTGCCCCAGGTGCCGCAGGCAGCAGTGGGCCCAGTCCTGAGAGCCAGGGGACTTGCCTGTAAGCCGTGAACCCCCAGATTTCTCAGTTGTCTCCCTCCCCACCTCCCACTCCCATGCTGAGTAGGATACTGCCACAGACTGGACGGCTTCAAAACCGGACATTTCATTCTCATGGTTCTGAAGGCTGGGCAGGCCTAGATCCAGGTGCCAACCAACAGATAGGATTCTTGGTGAGGGTCCACTTCCTGGTATGCAGATGGCCCCATTCTCACAGTAGCCCCCCAAGGCAGACAGAAAGTTCTGACATCTCTTCTCATGAGGCTGCTAATCCCATCACTGGGGATTCACGCTCAGGACTCATCTAAGTCTAATCAACTCCTAAAGACTTTCACTTCTCATTCAGTCACATTGGGGGTTAAGGGTCCAACCTACATATTTGGGGTGAGGGGCCATGCCAACGTTCAGTCTCTGACAACCACGTTTTGGCTTTTGCCAACCTCCCATCAGACCATTTCAAACAGCAGAGCTCTCCAGGGGTTCTTGCCAGTTGGTCCCTAAAGTTGCCCCTTTGTGACCTAGATGCCCATCCCTGGCCTAGGACCCAAGTGATTATGTCCTCTGATAATGTCCACAGTAGCAAAGATAAGATCGGGGGTTTATGGGAGGACCTGGGCGTGGCCTCTGGATTCAAATCAAGCCTTTGAATAGAGCTACTCCCGTATCCAATCACTCTCCACCCATCTCACCTGGTGATTCCCCAGACATCAGTTTTTACAAGAGGAGAAACTGAGGCTCAGAGACATGAACGGACTGGCCCCAAACGACCAGCCTGATCAGCGGCAACTGTGAGCCTGTAGGTCTCCCACTCAGTGACGGACTCCATGAGGCATTGTCCAGTCCCCACTTCAGGAATAAAGGGCGGATTTTTCCAGCTGCTGAGAGTGCTGCAGACAGAAATACCTGAGCTGCCAACCTCTGCAGAGACTACCCACCTCCGATGGTTGATTGTCATGAGGCTGTAAAGATCAGGCCCCCCTGTCCCAGCTGGAGTCACCCTGAAGGATCACCCCAGCACTGGAACTCCTTGTGAGAGGCAGGGGCAGCTCATTGAGCCCCACCACAGCCTGACCCCTCTATCTGTCCAACCTCCCTTCCTTCCCTTTAGTAGAACAACCAAGTACTCCTAGAACACCCACTGCATACTAACCTCTGCGTCCGAGTCCACTGCTCAGGAACCCAATCTGTGACATACTCTGAACGCAGGGTGTGGGTTTCCATTGCTCTGGGAGATCTTGCATTTTATCTAAGAAGATACATTTACCCGAAGGGAGACAAAACACAGACTGCTCCATGGGGGACATGGAGGGTGGAGAGGGCACGGCTTCTGACCTGGCAGAAGTCGGAGGAGAAAGCAGATCCACCAACTGACAGTCAAGATATTAAATGAAGGCTTTGCAAGAGAAAGATGGCACAGATGCTTGGGAAGTCCCTTCTGCTTTAGGGTCAGTCTGCGGAGGAGCAGATTATGGAGTGAGGTGTCATACCAGGATGAGCGTGAGGTTAGAGGACAACAAGCCCCTCGTTGTCCAATGAGCCAGGCACATTCTGTCGCAATCTGGGGACCTTAACAGATATAGGGTGTTGAAATGAGGGTACCAAGAGCTCGGCTATATCTTGTAACTGGTCACACAACATCTGGGATACTGGGTCCAGCTTGCTGCTGCTGCTAAGTCGCTTCAGTCGTGTCTGACTCTGTGCGACCCCAGAGATGGCAGCCCATTAGGCTCCCCCGTCCCTGGGATTCTCCAGGCAAGAACACTGGAGTGGGTTGCCATTTCCTTCTCCAATGCATGAAAGTGGAAAGTGAAAGTGAAGTCGCTCAGTCGTGTCCGACTCTTCGCAACCCCATGGACTGCAGCCTTCTAGGCTACTCCATCCATGGGATTTTCCAGGCAAGAGTACTGGAGTGGGGTGCCATCGCCTTCTCCAGGGTCCAGCTCACAGCATCTCATTTTAAGGAGAATACTGACCAGCCTCAGCTGCATACCAGAACCCTGAGGTCTGGAACCTAGGAGAGAAAAATGGAACTTAAGGATGATCAGACCAAACAGATTTGGGTGCCAGGATTGTCTTTCAACCATTTAAATGCCATAGTGTAGAAAAGGGCATCCCATTAGCAGGAAATGCCCCCTCAAAGCCCCTGGTGGATTAGGGTCATGGCACATCCACTGTCCTCTGACATCCATTCTCTCCTTCCCTTGTGTTTAACAGCACTCCTGACTCTTAGCTGTGCACATGGCTGCTCAGAATTAAGATATTTCCCAGAAGCCCATTCAGCTGTAGCCATAGAACTTATTTCTGACAATATAAGGGATGTAAGCTAAAGCATGTACAACTTCCAGAAGGTGACTTTCAAGGATAGCAGGAAGTTGGACCATCCCTTTTAAAAAATATATTTACTTATTTTTGGCCATACTGCACAGCTCCTGGGATCTTAATCCCCCAACCTGGGATTGAACCTAGGCTCTCAGCAGTGAGAGCTTGGAGTCTTAACCCCTGGACCATCAAGGAATTCCCAAATCATTCTTTGTTTCTTTCTCCTTTCTGTTCCCTAGATCATACAGGCAGAAAGGCTGGAGCTCAAGCCATCGTCCAGGACTAAGAAGTGGCAGAGCAACCAGCTAGAAGGAGCTTGGTTTCAGAGTCCGTGGCCACCTTATCATCTAATAGACACTGCTGCTCGGGGTTTTCTGCAGTGCGTAGCTGACCTGACTTCTAGCTAACACAGTGGTGACCATGTGTTGGCCTTTCTATCTAGTACTTTCCCTTTCTCTTTCCCTTCTTTGGGGAAACTCCTTTTTGTCTGTCCTGCAGTTTCTCCATACAGTTCCACTGGGGCCTGCCAATCTTAGTGACTCAATCCCTGCCTCAAGGCTGGGAACCACTGGCAGCCTCTCAAGGAGAGAACAAGGAGAGAATTAAGGCCAAGTGCAGAGAGAAACAGAGATAAGAGCAGGAGGGGAAGAGCCTGATGGTGGCTGAGTCTCTGGCTCCAGGTGTCCCAAGGCCCCACTGAACCCTCTCCACCCAGGGTTGCTTCTAAGGGATAGCAAATGGGGAATTCCCTAGTGGTCCAGTAGTTAGGACTCCAGGCTCCCACTGCCGAGGACCTCCATCCCTGATCGGGGAGCTAAAATCCCACAAGCTGTGCAGCCAAAAAAAAAAAAAAAAATTAAAAAGATAAAGATAAAAGGTAGGAAATGTCCTTCTTCAAACTGGATGACTGCCACTTACATCTCAGAGAGTCCTGTCTAATGCGGAATAGCATGTACCTGACCTGCCTCTTGAGAAATCTGTATGCAGGTCAGGAAGCAACAGTTAGAACTGGACATGGAACAACAGACTGGTTCCAAATAGGAAAAGGAGTACATCAAGGCTGTATGTTATCACCCTGCTTATTTAACTTATATGCAGAGTACATCATGAGAAACGCTGGACTAGAAGAAACTCAAGCTGGAATCAAGATTGCCGGGAGAAATATCAATAACCTCAGATATGCAGATGACACTACCCTTATGGCAGAAAGTGAAGAGGAACTAAAAAGCCTGTTGATGAAAGTGAAAGAGGGGAGTGAAAAAGTTGGCTTAAAGCTCAACATTCAGAAAACGAAGATCATGGCATCCAGTCCCATCACTTCATGGGAAATAGATGGGTAAACAGTGGAAACAGTCTCAGACTTTATTTTGGGGGGCTCCAAAATCACTGCACATGGTGACTGCAGCCATGAAATTAAAAGATGCTTACTCCTTGGAAGAAAAGTTATGACCAACCTAGATAGCATATTGAAAAGCAGAGACATTCCTTTGCCAACTAAGGTCCGTCTAGGCAAGGCTATGGTTTTTCCAGTAGTCATGTATGGATGTGAGAGCTGGACTGTGAAGAAGGCTGAGCACCAAAGAATTGATGCTTTTGAACTGTGGTGTTGGAGAAGACTCTTGAGAGTCGCTTGGACTGCAAGGAGATCCAGCCAGTCCATTCTGAAGGAGATCAACCCTGGGATTTCTTTGGAAGGAATGATGCTAAAGCTGAAACTCCAGTACTTTGGCCACCTCATGCAAAGAGTTGACTCATTGGAAAAGACTTTGATGCTGGGAGGGATTGGGGGCAGGAGGAGAAGGGGACGACAGAGGATGAGATGGCTGGATAGCATCACTGACTCGATGGACGTGAGTCTGAGTGAACTCTGGGAGTTGGTGATGGACAGGGAGGCCTGGTGTGCTGCGATTCATGGGGTCGCAAAGAGTCAGACACGACTGAGCGACTGAACTGAACTGACTGAACTGAAGGAGTCAGAGGTAGAAATCAGACAAACACTAGAGCAGCAGGAAGAAAAGGGTGGGAGAGAATGCAAAAAGATCAAATGGAGGAAGTCCTGACAAAGGGGGTGAGGGGTGGGCCAGGCTCTGAAAGAGGTGGGGATTCTGACTAGAAGGTGAGGGAGGGTATCCCCAAAGAGAAACATGATGGGGTGGACAAGGGAAGGAAAATGAGCAGGGGTGGGTTTTTTAAAAAAATTAATTATTTATTTGGCTGCACTGGATCTTAGTTGTGACATGAGGGATCTTTGGCCAGCTTCTGTCTGATTGTGGCCTAGGGCTTAGTGGCCCCACAGCAAGTGGGATCCTAGCTCCCCAACCAGGGATGGAACCTGAGTCCCCTGCATTGGAAGGCAGATTTCCAACCTGGGACCAGGGAAGTCCCAGGATCTCTTCTTTAGTTTCAGCATGTGGGATCTAGTTCCCCAACCAGGGATCGAACGCCATGCTCCCTGCAGTGGACATAAGGAGTCTAAGCCGCTGGACCACCAGGGAAGTCCTGAGCAGAGGTAGGTTTTGAGAGTCTGTGCGGGAGGAAAGGGAGGAAGAGTGGGGAGGGGAGGGGAGGCATATCATAGAAGGCCCCTCATGTCAACCCCTTAGTCAGCAGTTTTCAGACGTTCATCTTCCTTAAAAATGCAGATTCAGGCAGTAGCTGTGGACGATGAGACCCCATCGAGTGGGAAACTGATTGGGGTGTTTCGGGAAATCAGACAGAGTAGACTGAAGATGGGGAAACGGATGGGCAAATTGAGGCATTAGAAGACGGTGGGAATTCAAAGGTTAAGGAAGAGGAGGAAATCATGAAACAATTTTGAAATTCATGAAAGTTATGAAAGCTTTGGAAATTGGATGAAGGCAGTCAATGGTGACTATCTGAGCCACAGGAAGACCAACAGCCCCGATAGCAAGAGAAAGGCTGTTGTGGCCTTGGGCTTCCCAGGTGGCTCAGTGGTGAAGAATCTGCCTACCAATGCAGGAGATGCAGGAGACGCAGGTTCAACCCGAGTTAAGAAGATCCCCTGGAGAAGGAAATGGCAACCCACTCCAGGATTCTTGCCTAGAAAATCCATAGACAGAGGAGCCTGGCAGGATACAGTCCACATAGTCACAAAGAGTCAGACACGACCTGGCAACTGAGCGTGAGGTGGCCTTGCTTAGAGAGGGTGCTTATATAAGCTCCTTCAGAACCAAATAGAAATTTCTGTAGGCAGTTGGAGACAGAGGTTGGAGCTCAAAGGTGGGTTGCTGTGGTTAAGATTCCTCCCTTCAACTGCAGAGGATGATGGTTCAATCCCTGACATGGCCCAAAAGATTTTTTAAAAAGCATTGTCGTGGATTTTGGACTTATCAGCCTCAAGGTGAAAGCCGAGGGTGAAAGTGGGTGAGATTCTAAGAGAGCAAAGAGAGGGGTGAGGACTAAAGACTGAACTCTACCACTCTGGGTTACAAAGATAGAAGTGTTCACAGAAACAATCCTAGAACCAGACAAGACTCCTCACAGATGGAGAAACTGAGGTCCAGAGAGCAGGAGTACTGACTTCTGCTTGCCTGTTGGTTAGAGGAGAGCCTGGTTTTCAGCCTGAAGCTCCTTCCTTTTGCTTTTGTAGCCGTCCCCAGTGCATACAGGGGACAGCATCTCCTTAGGTGTTATTTTATACTCATCAGCAAAAATGTGCCAGTAAGTCCAGAGGATTCTAAATGGTTAAAAGCCTTCCTCTTATACAAGAACTGAATTGAGGCACTGGGAGAAAGAAGTTTGATGAGTTTCTCAGCCGGACAGGGACATGAAGTCCTTTTCTGATAAAGCATCCAGCCCATTGCAGAAATGCCCAGTCACAGCCAGGGCTTGCTTGGTTTGGGTGGCAACTGAGTGGAGCAGGTCTCACTGGCCCCCACCACTGGCTGAAGATGGGGTGAGGTGAATGCCAGCCAAGTGCTGGGGGTCCGGACTAGGATACACTTGCTTGGCATGTCTCCTGGCCTCAGCCTGAAGAGTGGACACAAAGGGCACTGCAGGCCCGCTCTCCCTCCTCTGGCAGTTCTATTTTGGGATTGCCTTTCTCTGGTCTCACTTTCTGGAAAGGTTCTAGGGTGCTGAAGGCCCTTAAACCTGCTTCCCACCAATCCCACTTCTCTTGGATTTCTCCCCCTATCCATATCAGGGTAGCAGCATGCCCAAGTGATCTAGCATAGAAATAAACCAGTTTTGCTTTGCAATTAATCTATTATACGGCACAGTCAAGTTTTATGTACATTTCCTGAATGTGCGTTTTATTTTATTTTTTAAAGAATTTTTGCAGGGAAGATGGGGGAAGGAAGAGAAAGCAAACAAGCCCAGGTCAACCATCCAGTTTATTACAACATACTTATCAGACAAGAACTTTTATCCTCGGAAAGTGTTCCCCTGAGGCATGTAATCATTTGTTCACAAAAGGTACATAGTAGCTGCTCAGCTGAGACTTGCTGGGAAAGCAAATCCAAGAAGGAATAAGGGGATAAGATGAATAACTTGGACACAGTAAAGTCCCAATGAGGAGATGAAACAACACTGGAAAACACTGAATGAGTGAGGACACACCCCGATGGTTCCCAGGGCCATTGCGTCAGTCAGGGCACACCTGTAGGTAGAGAGGCCATCAGTGAGCAAGAGGTTCTTTGTCCAAGGTCTCTCCATCCACCCCCACCCATACCTGTTTGGAAGGAGCAGCCCAAACAAGCAAAGAAGTGCCCTTTTTTAAAGGTCATAGGAAACCGAAGTGAACAGCCAGGCGAGCTGAAAGCCAGCAGTCCCTGGCTGGCACCCCCAGCCCCAACTCGGGTGTCGTCCCTTCCCTCATCTGCACAAAGCCAGTTGGGGAGGAGGGGCAGAGGCCACAGAGGAAACCAGACCCTTGTGGGGAGGCCAGCAGCCTCAGCTCCTGGCCCGGGCAGGCCACGTGTTGTTATGGTTTGAGTTGACCAGCTGGAATCAGTGGGGGGATTTGTAAGGAAACCACATTAATTAGGAAAAAGCAAACAGGACCATCCCTTGTCCCTCTCTCTGCCAGCCCTTTCTCCCAGTTTCTCATGCAGCCTCCTCCCACCGTTGTCTCTACCCTATCAGCTCTCTCCACTTTCCTGAGCCTTTTTGCAGCTGCTGCTTCTTCACAGCGAACATCTGTGTGGCTCTTGGCTCTGACCCCCTCTTCCTGGGCGAGGTGGGAGGAGGGCTGAAAGAGCGAGCACACTCATCCACAGCTGGGACCAGGACTTCCTCAGCCCCGAAGCCATAGACAGGCTGACCCACCCAGGGCTTCCTAACGCTTGCTTTTGCTCTGACCTGAGCCGGCTGTCCCACTGGCCAGCAGCAAGTCACTGAGACCAAACAGATCTTCTCTGCTGCCAGTTTTTCTTGGGGAAATGAACATTTTCCTGGGCTCCTCTGTTATGAATGTTTCCCTGAACATCTTCATTAGGACAGTTTACTTGGGACTTGAGTTCTCTCCAGGTCTAAGATCTAGGGTCCAAGAAGGACCCCAGAGGAAAGAAGGAGGATTTTCTTGGAAAATGGGGTGAAAGCAAGGGGGCTGGGTTCCTGGGAAGAGGAGGAAGATTGTGTCAGGATAAGGAGTTGTTCATCGGCCTCCTTTCTCTCATACAAGTGCACACAGTGAGGCATCTTGGTGGCCTGTTCCAGGGTTGCTATTGCAGCTGGAAATAGTTCCTTCCCGTGCATGAGAGTGAATCTGCCAACAGCCCTCTGACTCTTGAAAGGACCTCCCCATTGGGTGGCAGCTACCATTTTGCAGCCCCCCAGAGAAGGGCCCTCACTCCATTATATCCCACAGTACAGCTGTACTTGAAAAAACAATAATGACAAAAGCCACAACCTACTCAACTGGGAACAAGGTATGTAAGACTCACTAATGAAAAAAAAGATGCTAGTTTTGGAGTAGGGAGATAGGTCTTCAAAAATATGTCTGAATTAAATGCAACCTAGTGGTTCAGTGGTTAAGACTCCTCACTCCCAATGCAGGGGGCCTGGGTTCCATCTCTGGCCATGGAACTAGATCCTGTATGTTGCAACTGAGAGCCAGCATGCAGCAACAAAATCCTGTGTGCCACAACTAAGACCCAGCACCAGGCAGGAAAAAAAAACAACTTAAATGCCTAGTAATTGGGGATTGATTAAGCAAGTAATGGCACTTCCAGACAATGAAAAACAGAAAAAGAGACCAAACAGAGATTCCAGAAATAGATCTATATCAGATAAAATGCAGTGGGGGAAATTATAATATATTTAATAAATGATGCAAGGTCAGTTAAATATCGCCATGGGGGGAAAAATGAATCTTAATCCCAATCTCAGACCACATAATAAAAGAATTCCAGATGAGTTTAAGACCCAATGTAAAAGTGGAAGACTACATAGGAGAACATCTTCATGACCTTGATGAGGAAAAAATTTGAATAAAAACCAAATAAGCCAACAACAAAGGAAAGAAAGCTGATAAATTATATGATGTTAAAATTTAAAACACTGCTTATCAAAAAATATACAGTTGGTGTATATATATAAATATATATATATACACACACACACTCACACACACAGTTGGGGCTTCCCTGCTGGCTCAGTGGTAAAGAAGCCACCTGCCAATGCAGGAGACACAGGTTCAATCCTGGTCCAGGAAGATCCCATATGCGGAGCAACTAAGCCCATGCAGCACAACTATTAAGCCTGGGTTCTAGAGCCTGGGAGCCACAGCTGTTGAGCCCATGTGCCGCACGTACTGAAGCCTGCATGCCCTTGACGTCATGCTCCACGGCAAGAAAAGCCACCACAATGAGAAGCCTGAGCATGGCAACTGGGCTTCCCTGTTAGCTCAGTTGGTAAAGAATCTGCCTGGAATGCAGGAGACCCCAGTTTGATTCCTGGGTCAGGAAGATCCCCTAGAGAAGGGATAGACTACCCACTCCAGTATTCTTGGGCTTCCCTTGTGGCTCAGCTGGTAAAGAATCCACCTGGAATTAGAGAGTAGCCCTCACTGGCCGCAACTAGAGAGTCGACACAGAGCATCAGAGACCCAGCTCAGCCATAAATAAATATAATTATTATTTTTAAAATATAGTTGACCCTTAATAACATGGGTTTGAATTGCATAGGTCCATGCACATGCAGATTTTTTTCAATAATAAATACTATAGTACCACTCAATCCTTGGTTGGTTGGTTCCATGGATATGGAACAGTGATTATGAACAAACCTCATATAGGAGGAAGCCTATGTACAGAGGTCCAACTACAAATTACACTCGGATTTTAAACCGCATGGAGATTGGTGCCTAACCCCTGCATTGTTCAAGGGTCAACTGCAATGTAAAAGAATGAAAAGGCAACCAAAGAGAGGGAGATGACATTTACTATACATACATCCAACAAAGGACAAGTATTCAGAGTATATAAAGAACTTCTGCAAATCAATAAGAAAGACAACCCAACATAAAATGGGCCAAAGACTTGAACAGACACTTTACAAAAGACAATGTCTAGATGGATTGTAAATATATGAAAAGTGACTCATCCTCATTTAGGCATCAGTTCAGTTCAGTTCAGTTCAGCCGCTCAGTCTTGTCCAACTCATTGTGACACCACGAATCGCAGCACGCCAGGCCTCCCTGTCCATCACCATCTCCCGGAGTTCACTCAAACTCACGTCCATTGAGTCGGTGATGCCATCCAGCCATCTCATCCTTTGTTGTCCCCTTTTCCTCCTACCCCCAATCCCTCCCAGCATCAGGGTCTTTTCCAATGAGTCAACCCTTAGCATAAGGTGGCCAAAGTACCAAATGTAAATTAAATACACAATGAGAACCTACTCTGTACTCACCAGAAGGGCCAAGATGAAAAGTACAAAAAAAAAAATCAAATATTGATAAGGATGTGGAACAACCATAATCAGTAAAACTACTGTGGAAAACTGTTTGGACTTCCCTGGTGATGCAGTGGACAAGAATCCGCCTGTCAGTGCAGGAGACATGGGTTTAATCCCTGGTCAGGGAAGATTCCACATGCCACAGAAAAACTAAGCCCATGGGCCACAACTATTGAGCCCTCGAGCCTTAGCCACTGAGTCTATGTGCCACAACTACTGAAGGCCATGTGCCTAGAGCCCGTGCTCTGCAACAAGAGGAGCCACCCCAGTGACAATCCTGCACACCTCAGCGCAGTTCCCCTGCTCGCCACCAACTAGAGAAACCCCTTGCAAAGCAACAAAGAACCAACACAGCCAAAAATTTAAATTTTTAATTTAATTTAAAAAACTGTTTGACAGAATCTACTTAAGCTGAGTGTACACATACCCTATAAGCCAACAGTTCCACTCCTAGATATATTCCGAAGAGAAGTTTGCCCTTGTATTCACCAAAAATCATATAGAAGAATGGGTATCACATCACTATTTGTAACAGTCCAACTGGAAATTCCCTAAATCCTATCAACAAAAGAAAGGATAAGTAAATTGTAGTATAATCACAATGGAACATTATATGCAATAAGAATGGACGATGATGACAATGTATAATAAAAATGTGGGTGACTCTCACAAACCTGACATTGGTGAGCAGATGAAAGTAGATGGAAAGAGTACATGCTTACATGAGATTCCATTTCTACAAAGTTCAGCAGGGGGGGAAATTTATGGTGTTAAAAGTCAGGATAATGATTACTGTGGTGGGAGGTAGGGAGTAGCGTCTGGAAGGGGACACTAGGGGAGTGCTAGTAATGTTCTACTTGTTGGTGTGGGTAATGTGTCCCCTTTGTGGAAATTCATCAATTGTAGATAACTTGTATACTTTCTTCAATAACAACTTTTTTTAGGTAAAGGCTAGTCTCTTAGCAAAATCTGGTCTCACAAAATTCTTTTTTCACATAGAAACTAATTACAAATGGATTCACAGAAAAATAAGGGACTTCCCTGTGGTCCAGTAGGGACTTCCTTTGTGCTCCCAGTGCAGGAGGCCCAGGTTCAATCCCTGGTCAGGGAACTAGATTCCACATACTGCAACTAAGACCCGGCACAGTGAAATAAATAAATATGGACTTTCGTGGTGGTGCAGTGGATAATAATCTGCTTGCCAATGTAGGGGACACAGATTTGATTTCTACTCTGGGAAGATTCCATATGCCAAGGAGCAACTAAGCCCACGTGCCAAAACTGCTGAGCCTGTGTGCTTAGAGCCTGTGCTTTGCAACAAGAGAAGCCACCACAATGAGAAGCCCTCATACCACAGTAAAGATTAGACCCCACTCACTGAAACTAGAGAACAGCCCACTCAAAAAGAAACAGAGACCCAGTGCAGCCAAAGATTAATCAAAAAACGACATTACAAGACAAAGAAAACACACAGTATTATTTCATTTTGCTGAATGCAAATAATGCTTATGTCTGAATTATGGCTATTTATTTTCTCTTCATTGTTTCATTTTTTTTACAATGATAACATGTTACTTATCGTAGAAAACACAAGTTTATTTTTTTAAATAAACTTTGATTAAATTAGGATATGATAACAAAGAGAGGGTTAACATTCAAGTCTTTTGACTCACTGCGTCCAAAACAAACCCTGGATGGGGCTCTGTTACTGCCTTGGTCCCAGTTAATCCCCAGAAGCTGGGGGCTTGTAAAGAAACATGGGGTGTGGTACAAGCAGGAAGGGTTCAAGGTCATCTGTACAGAAGGAAAGTAAAAGCTACCAGGACAGATGAGGACTTCCTGCCCTGGCTAGAACACCTAGACACACGCACCACCAAATTCCCTGCTCCACTCCTAACCCACGTGTCTGTCTCACCTCCTAGACTGACCATTCTCTCAAGTTCCCCCTTCCTGGGGCCTGTCTTTTCCGAATGTGACGTTTTAAGGAAACCCAGTGCCACATTTTTCCTTTTTCCCTCTTAGTTGATACCACTCAAGTACCCCATACAGCAGCTGCTCTGCATCATCTTAGCCCACCAATGTGACAGTCCCACCTGGAAGATTGACTCCTTCCCTCCCCTCATCAGAGAGTGTGCTCTGCCCTTTAATAAGCCTTATTTCCCCATGTGTGAATCAGACTAGGAGAACTAGAAAATCCCCCTTCAAGTGTGGAAAATAATATCCTAACCACCATGTGGAAGAACTGAGGTGTAAATGGCTTTCCTTTCTTATATAGCTCTAGAGAAACATTCTGTTCATCCTGCAAATCTAAAAGATAGAAAACTGAGCTTTATTTTTGGTACTATAAATTTTGTTATTAGACATGTCAAACTTGTGAAAAGTACCTAGCACACGGTCATCTCAGTAACTGCCTTATTAATAAATTATGGTTATTGAGCACTTATGTTTTTATCTCATCTAATCTTCACAAAAGCCGTAGAAAATAGGTCCTACTTATTCACTCAACAAATATATTTTGCATTCATTATGTGTCAAGCACTGTACTAAATGCTGGAGACATGAGCGTCAACAACAAAACCAATGTCCTTGCCTTCGTGGAGCTTACAGTTTGATGGGGAGATACATATTACACAAATTGATACAAAACTATAATTGAACAGGGTACTAAGATGGAGGGGGCTTCCCTGGTGGCTTGGTGGTAAAGAATCCACCTGTCAATCCCCAGTCTGGGAAGGTCCCCTGGAGAAGGAAATGGCAACCCATTCCAGTATTCTTGCCTGGGCGATCCCATGGACAGAGTAACCTGGCAGACTACAGAGTAACCTGGCAGTCCACGTTGTCAAAATAGTCGGACACGACTTAACTAAGAAACCAACAACTAAGATGGAGAGATATCTGGTGTGGAGAACCAGTGACAGGGAGATTAAGGAAGACTAACATGGAAGTGAAGTTTGAGCTGAGCCCTGAGAAATAAGCTTCAGTTCAGTTCAGTTCAGTTGCTCAGTCATGTCCTACTCTTTGCAACCCCATGAACTGCAGCACACCAGGCCTCTCTGTCCATCAACAACTCCCAGAGTCCACCCAAACCCATGTCCATTGAGTCGGTGATGCTATCCAACCATCTCATCCTCTGTCTTCCCTTTCTCCTCCTGCCCCCAATCCCTCCCAGCATCAGGGTCTTTTCAAATGAGTCTCGCATCAGGTGGCCAAAGTATTGGAGTTTCAGCTTCAACATCAGTCCATCCAATGAACACCCAGGACTGATTTCCTTTAGGATGGACTGGTTGGATCTCCTTGCAGTCCAAGGGACTCTCAAGAGTCTTCTCCAACACCACAGTTCAAAAGCATCAACTCTTCGGCGCTCAGCTTTCTTTATAGTCCAACTCTCACATCCATACATGACTACTGGAAAAACCATAGCCTTGACTAGATGGACCTTTGTTGGCAAAGTAATGTCTCTGCTTTTTAATATACTGTCTAATTTGGTCATAACTTTCCTTCCAAGGAATAAGCGTCTTTTAATTTCATGGCTGCCATCACCATCTGCAGTGATTTTGGAGCCCCCTCAAAATAAAGTCAGTCACTGTTTCCACTATTTCCCCATCCATCTGCCATGAAGTGATGGGACTGGATGCCATGATCTTAGTTTTCTGAATGTTGAGCTTTAGGCCAACTTTTTCACTCTCCACTTTCACTTTCATCAAGAGGCTCTTTAGCTTTTCTTCACTTTTGCCATAAGGGTGGTGTCATCTGCATATCTGAGGTTATTGATATTTCTCCTGGCAGTCTTGATTCCAACTTGTGCTTTCTCCAGCCCAGCATTTCTCATGATGTACCCTGCATATAAGTTAAATAAGCAGTGTGACAATATACAGCCTTGACATACTCCTTTTCCTATTTGAAACCAGTCTGTTGTATGTCCAGTTCTAACTGTTGCTTCCTGACCTGCATACAGGTTTCTCAAGAGGCAGGTCAGGTGGTCTGGTAGTCCCATCTCCTTCAGAATTTTCCACAGTTTATTGTGATCCACACAGTTAAAGGCTTTGGCATAGTCAATAAAGCAGAAATAGATGTTTTTCTGGAACTCTCTTGCTTTTTTGATGATCCAGAGGATGTTGGCAATTTGATCTCTGGTTCCTCTGCCTTTTCTAAAACCAGCTTGAACATCTGGAAGTTCACGGTTCACATATTGCTGAAGCCTGGCTTGGAAAATTTTGAGCATTACTTTACTAGCCTGTGAGATGAGTACAATTGTGCAGTAGTTTGAGCATTCTTTGGCATTGCCTTTCTTTGGGATTGGAATGAAAACTGACCTTTTCCAGTCCTGTGGCCACTGCTGAGTTTTCCAAATCTGCTGGCATTTGGGGGCAGGAGGAGAAGGGGACGACAGAGGATGAGACGGCTGGATGGCATCACGGACTCGATGAACATGAGTCTGAGTGAACTCCGGGAGATGGTGATGGACAGGGAGGCCTGGCCTGATGCGATTCATGGGGTCGCAAAGAGTCGGACACGACTGAGCGACTGAACTGAACTGAACTGAACTGAGTGCAGCACTTTCACAGCATCATCTTTCAGGATTTAGGGCAAAAGGTCAGCGTCAAGTTACCAGAATGAAAGACCCCTTGGTGAGGGGAGCGCAGCTTGGAGACCATGGGGAGAGGGGTGGGGTGGGGCTGGGGCGTGAGCATTAATTCTATCTTAGATCTGTGGGATACCTGATGTTCCAGAATCATTGTCCTAACCATTTCAACTTCTCTGGTACAGACTTAGGCGCAGCCTCAAGAAGCTGAAAATCCACATCTCACTTGTAAAGAAAAAGTTTTAAAGAAATAAGGATAGTGCATGTGATTTTACCGAAGTCTTCCGGGGAACGAAAGCGACCCTGGAGACTTCGAGGACTGGCCGACAGGAGCTAAAAACCTCCCCAGCCTCTCAGAATGAAAGGAGCACAGGCTTCACACATTAGCTCTGCTTTGCTCCGAGCTGTAGAGGTGAGGTAATCGAAGTAACTGACAAGAGTAACGGAGCTGGACGCTCACAAGACGCACTCTTCCTGCCCAGTATTGCGGCTGCGCGCGCGCCCCGTTCCGGAAGCGGAAGTGCACAAGAGGTCAGCGATAGTTTTCAAGATGGCGGCCCTCAATGTGCTGGTGTCCGGCTGCGGACGGTTTCTCAGAGGGCTGTTGACAGGCCCGACCGTGACCAGCTGGGCTAGGCCACCAGCCCGCTGGCTCAGGGAAGGTGAGTGCTGGGTCCTCGTGACCTCCTAGGGTTGAAGAGAAGAAACGATGGCTGCTTCTGCCCCCATGCGCCCCTCCCTCCCTTTCGCGCGATTCTGAAACGTCGCAGATGTTTGCGCTCCGGGAATGCTAGCAGTTTTCTTCCGAACCCTGATGCTATTTCCTTGATCTCTCACCCATCGTGAGTGTCCTCATGGGTGGTGGCGGGGAGGGAGGCGAGGGGGATGAAGATCGGAGAGAAAGCCTTGCTTATTTAGGAGCAGAATAGAAACCTGTCCTAGGGTTCAGAAAAGTTTTTTGTTAAGGGCCTGGCAGTGCAAGAGACATAAGAGACATGGGTTCGATCCCTGGATCCGGAAGATCCCCTGGAGGAAGGTATGACAGTTCACTCCAGTACTCTTGCCTGGAGAATCCTATGGACAGAGGAGCCTGGCAGGCTACAGTCCATAGGGTCACAAAGAGTCGGACACGGAAGCGACTTAGCACCTACGCACGCAGGCACTGGATGTTAATTCTCTATTCCGTATTCTTCGAACCGCCGCCTCCTTCACTAAAGAATTATTGCGCGATCAGGGAAGGTCAGCTGGATACCCTCCCCTGGGCCTCCTTTTCCAGTTTCTCATCTGAAATGCTATAATCTTATGGCAGCTTTCACTGCCCGAACCCTTAGTCTGAGAGGTGGAAGGTAAGATGGAAAGGCCATTGAACAGCTAAAACAGGCATATCCTGGATGGTGGGTTTGCTTTTCATTTAGTCTGGAAAGGCAGCCTGACATTGAACTGAGAGCTTACTGAAGGCGAAGTGCTATACTTCAAACTGTCAAGGGGTTCCTGAGAAGTTAGGTTCTAATGAGATGATGCAGTACTCTCCAATAAATACAATTTAGGTATTAGGTATTTGGGGCTTCCTCGATGGCTCAGCGGGTGAAGAATCCTGCAATGCAGGAGACACGGGTTTGATACCCGGGTCTGGGAAGATTCCCTGGAGAAGGAAATGGCATCCCGCTCCAGTATTCTTGCTTGAAAAATCCTATGCACAGAGGAGCCTGCTGGGTACAGCCCACGGGATCCTAAAAGAGATGGACATGACTTAGCGACTAAGCACATGTTCAGAGAGATTTGGTTACTGGAAACAGCAAACTGAATTGGAAGTTTTCCTGAAGGGGGTGTGTCTTTAATAGGCTCATATAAGGATGGAATCTGGCAGAAAATGGAAAGGTCTTTTCAGTACATAACCTTCCTTTGTGCACTGCTGGAAGCATGAAAGGATAAGTGATGTGCAAAGAAGTGTTTTTGTGTGTGTGTGTTTAAGACCTGGAGTAGCATATCCTTTAACTAAAGCTGAGATATATCCAGGGGAAAATAGTGATCATTGTGCCAAGGGAAGCACAAAAGTCCAAAAAAACAAAAAGAGCCTAACAAGGGGAGCATTGGATTTGTCTCAGAAAAAGTCTTTTGTAAGTTTTCAGTAGAATGGCAGATAAGGAATCCAGTTTGGGAAAATTAAAGAGAGAATTAATGAAGAAATGGAAATAGGTGTTTGAAGAGTTTAGCTATGAAGGGAAGATGGAACATTTGCTAGAAAGAAAAACAAAATCCAGGTACTGCCTCCTTACCGCTGGATGAACTAATGCACTGATAAAGAAAGATGCTGAAGAGATCACCCTGATGGTAAAAAGGACTTGGAAAGTTGTTTCATGTGTTCCTATGCTGTAAAATAGGCATATGCCCATAGCCTTTTTTTTTTTTTTTTTTTTTTGACCGTGCCACTTGGCTTGTGGGATCTTAGTTCCCCAACCAGGGATCAAACTTGGATTCTTTGCAGTGAAAGCGCAGAGTCCTACTAAACACTGGGCCACCAGGGAATTCCATGCCTGTAACATTTTGATGGCATCTACCAAGTGTCAAACATTAACAGCTACAATGCACATATCCATTTTGAAATTAGAAGTTGAAAACATTTCTTTCCCATGTTCCCAGAGGATAGGCAAAAGGAATAGTTTTGGTTTTTTTTACAAAGGAATATTTGAGATTTGAATTTTTCAGTTGGAGAGATGGCTATATGATGAGATGAATATTTGAAGTCTTCCTCACCATGAATACCTGCTAACTTCTCTGTGTTGCTGTCAGACCTAAAAGCCAAATAATTGAATTGATGTGATCTTACTTGAAGGCATTAGCTTAGCTTATACTTTTCTTGAGAACCACCTATCTCCAAAGCCTTTAAATTAAAAACAACACCAACAACTTTCTCTTGATATTCTATCCATTATGTGTAAAGCTAAAAGAATTACACATATAGCTAATTTTGACTGGTCCTGGCTGGCATATTTGAGGAATAATATTGTATAGATTTGGAAAAGACTCTGATGCTGGGAGAGATTGGGAGCAGGAGGAGAAGGGGACGACAGAGGATGAGATGGCTGGATGGCATCACTGACTCGATGGACATGAGTTTGGGTAAACTCCGGGAGTTGGTGATGGACAGGGAGGCCTGGCGTGCTGCGATTCATGGGGTCACAAAGAGTTGGACACGACCGAGTGACTGAACTGAACTGATTGTATACATAGAATTTAAAGTCACAGAGAGGGAGCTGGCATCTTGCTGAAAACATTCAAGCATTTCTACTTTTCTGATACGATAGTACTCTTTAATTTTAGTCAGAGTTCTTGGGCACTCAGCACTACTGCTCCTGCCTGTAGAAGCTCTCTGTATGAAGCAGTGATTCTCAGTCAAGGGCAGATTGTTCTCTCAGGGACACTTGGCAATGTCCAGAGACATTTTTGGTCTTCACAGCTGGGTGTGTGGTGGTAGAAGCCAGGGATGCTGCTAAGCATCTTCCTGTGCACAGGACAGCCCCCCACAACAAAGAAGCACCTGGCCTGAAATACCAGTCCTGCTGCTGTTGAGAAAGCCTGGTCTGATCTTTGACCAGACGGACATACAGAACCAAAAAAGATGATTATGGAAGAAGCAAGACTTAAGGGAAGGGAAAAAGTGGAAATTGTGATTTACTAAGTGCCTGCAGCAAGCACTCTGCCAGGTTTTCCACATACACTTTTCAGTCTTCTCAGCAGCCTTTAAGGGTGGGTATTACTGGCATTTTTACAAATGAAATCTGGTCCAGAGGTGTTCAGTAGCTGTGCCCAGCATCACACAGCTAGTAAGTGCTGGAGTCAGAAGTAGGGCCAGCAATCTTCCCTCTCCACCAGTGACACCACCTTGGTACTCCACAGCAGGGCTTCCCGGTGGCTCCCTTTCCTAAAAGCTCTTATCAGTTAACTTGCTGGAGTTGATTTCATGATTGGCACTGTAAGACCTAGCAGAGATAAGACCTTGTTCCTGCCTTGTCACTCTTAGAGCCGTTGTGAAGGAAAGCATTTAAAACAAGAGTAATAAACACATATGACTTTCTAAATGAGCAATAATGATCTGGCAGACCCTCAGAGCAGAGTGTGTTGAAAGAAGTAAAAGCTGAAGGGAATGTTTTTCTTCTTTTCCAGTTAGCTAAGGGAGCTTTCTGGAGGACCTAGCATTTCAGAAAAGGATGTGCCTTGCAGGATGGACAGCCCTGTAACTAAAAGCTTTGAGATAGAAGTGAGCAAGTTGGGGGCTTTAAAGAATTCAAAAGACATGGTCCAGAGTAACCTGCTAGTGGAAAGAGATTTTTGTGTAGCAGTGAGACTCCTTGTTTGAAGGATAGCGCAGAGGGAAGTTCCCTCAGGTCCAAGGGAAAAGGAAAGGGTAGGTGGTGAGAGAATCAGAAAACTTTTTTGTTGTTGTTGTTGAGCTTTGGAGTTTATTTCTTTTTAGAAAAAAAGAGAAAATTTATAAGATGCAAAGGTCTCACATAATGTATTATCATGGACGACTGTTCTCTTTACATCCTAACATGAGCCCTGGCCTAGCCAGTGTTGGGAAAAACATGGACGGTGTGGCCGCATTTGGGACCCATCGTGGACACTCAGAAATACGCCACAGGGTGAAAGGAGGACTCGATGACAAGTGACGTTGGGCCAGCCTGTTCCAAAAGCAAGCCGAGAATCAGAGGGACCAACGTGGCCTTCCTGAGGGGACCCTTGGGTGTGTTCCTTGCTGCCCTGTGCATGGGGCATCTTCCCCACCCTGGCAGCACCCATCTCCTCTATTAAGCCACAGCAGCAACAAGAAATGGAACGCTCCTTTGGTGGGTTTTTTGTGTGTGCTTTTGTAGGTTCCTAGTTTCTTATTTCCATCTTCCTTTTCAGGATTCAGGTCCAAGTCTTTAAAGTAGTATAGGTGCCTAGCATCTTTCATGAATTTTTCAGGATCCAGTTCTGCCCAATGATAATGCACTGCGTCCGGCCCACCTACGGCTCCCTCTCCAAGGACACGTCCCCCTCGGCCCCACTGCTGGCGCTGCGGTCTTCCTTGCGGGGAGTGCTTCTCTCTTTGCTTGACTCAGAAGGCCCTTTGGCTCTGGTTTTTTCTTTCCTCTGCTGCTGCTTTTCAAGCTTTGACAGCTGCTTCGGGTCAGAGGCAGCAGCACCAGGAGCTGGAGACTCCAGTTCTATGGTGACAGGCCCGTTGTTCTGAATGTGAACTTGCATGTAGGCACCGAACTTGCCATCTTTGATGAGCTCCGGCCTGTAGGCCTTGCGCAGCTGCTCCAGGAAGCCCTGGTGGAAGGACTCAGCCTGCTCTGCAGGCATGGCCAGGTGGAAGTCAGGCTTGTTCCCCCTGAGGACACACTGCAGGGTGAACTGGCTGACGCACAGCACCTCGTACCGCTTGTCCATCACGCTCTTCGACCAGTGTTTCCCACCTTCATCCTCAAACACACGCAGGTTTAAGATCTTCTGGACCATGTGCTCCAGTTCCTTCTGTGTATCTTCCAAGGAAATACCCAGCAACACGCAGATGCCCCGTCCAATGGTGCTTATCTGCTCTCCTCCAACTGTGACGCTGGCCCAGGTGACGCGCTGCACCACGGCCTTCATGGCGGCGGCTGCCGAGAATCAGAAAACTTTTGTGGCAGAGTTAAAGATGAGCAGAAGGGAGCAGTGCTTGAGGGAGGAAGAAGTTTGAGAAAAGTAGTCAATGGCCACACTTGTGAAGAGTGCTGTGTAGGATTGTTGGTGCTGCCTTGTAGCTACCTTGCCATTCAGTTACTCCATCCCTTCGTGCTCTGCTTGGGACTTGATTTCAATGGAGCCTTTCCAAGAAGGACATCGGTCCTCTGGGCACTCCTTGCAGGAGTTCCCTCCAGCTCTTGTCATTCATCTCCCCTCACTTCCTCCTTTACTAAACAGTTGGGCCTTTATCCCGCCGCAGTTCTCTGTGTCTGTTTGTGTGGCCATTGAGGTCTTTTTGCCTCACTGCAATCTCACTGCGATGCTGTTTGCTCTAAACTTACAATTCAGTTATCTTGGACTCCATCCTAGGTGAGTATTTACTGAAGTACTCAAAGGACCTCTTTACGAGGCATGGACTTTATTAGAGTGAAGTTCCCATGCTTGGTTTAGTTCTCTTTTCTCCTCTAGGGCAAAGACTGTGTCTCCTCTTAGAGGGGAGCTCTCCACGGTGGGTGGAGCCCAGTCGTACACTCCACAGTTGCTTAGCAAATGCCTTGCCTCCTGTGGCACAGATGATGTGATGTGTAAGATCTTGGCCCTTAATCTTGGTTTAGAAAACTGCTTCTTTAGTTTACTTGATCCAGCCACATCTCAGAACACAAGGGCAATTCCATCTTTTTCTAAACAAGTTTTCAGTCAGTGACTAATGGTCTCCTGTTATTCCAGCTTTTCTTAACCACCCCCACTTCTCTTGAATGGAGAGGAGGCCAGGGACAAAATGGATCTCAGGTTTTGTTTGGTTTTGACATGTTTTTGTATGCATGCTGAAAAGCAATACTGTTTTGATTCCTATCTCTGTTTTGAGAGGCCTGCAATCTACTAGGGCCTCTTCAGGCTCCAGTGGGTCCTCAGCCCCTGCACTGAGATACCGCCCTGATCAGTCTCAGATCCATATGAGTTCTCAAGTCATTCCTCCTCGTTTGACAAATTGTCTCTATGAGATAAGCATCTGCCTATTTTACCCGCTAACTTATAGTGAGATGATTCACTGGCTCAGAGTTGCTGTGTGGGGAGCTTATGAATAGTGGAGCTTGCCATGGACTTTGATCTCTCTTCCAGGGGCCAGTGGGATGACTTCAGGGTTTGGTTCTTTGCCGGGAGTGATGTGTGTTTTGCTCGACTTGTTTACCTCATGGTTAGGACCCAAGTGCCTCCACAGAGAGGGGAAGCACATGTTGGTCTGCTTCACTTCAGGGCGCTGATCTCACGCCGACTCAAGTGATTCCGAAGTAGGTCTCTCCTTTTGTTTCCTATCGGGATTCTTAAAAACCTGTGCTGCCCCCCTCACCTGCTGTTACTCAGACTGGGTCATCCTCCGCCCCTCTTCCAACTTGGTTTTTGCAGATTTGCAAAGTTTCCTGGGTGCCCAGCTGGGCTAGGTCTCAGCCCTCCTGCCCCGATGCTCTTGTAAGCTGACGCAGCACAGTGACCATCCCCCTGGAGATGTGCTGGCCTCCAGACTGAGTACCAGGTTGAGTCTCACCCACATCCCGTTTAGGCTGGTCTCTTGGGAACAAGTAGATCTGTACGTGGGGTGACGCATTTTGTCTTAGGGAGAGAAGCTTAGTTTGTCTTTGAGTTGATTAGTAACTATAGTGTTCTCTGGAGAAAGCCTCAGGGCCTTTCTGGCCAGTTGTCACTCCCTTGTGTGTGTGGAGTCGCAACTGAGGGGCTCTCAGGTAGGTTGTTTGGAGTAATGGGTCTTTATGAATGGCCGTGCCCAGAAAACGAATAGGGGATAGTTCCAGGCAGTCTGGGTCGAATTTGGTGTCAGTCACAGAGCCCAGTGATCACAGATGCTGCCCTGGGCCTCCAGGTGGGTTCGAGTTGCCTCACTTTTCTTTTCTTAGCCTCTCTGTTTTTACTGCTTATTTTTATTGCAAAAGAAGTACATGTTTATTTTAGAAACTTTAGAAAATCACCTCCTGCCACCACTGAGGGAAAACCAGTCTTACCATTTAGGTACATAGCTGCAGGGGTCTGTGAGCTTCCTGTAATCCGTGTCTAATTGTGTGTACACCGAGGGACGTGTTTCTAGGGCGAGGTCCGTAACTTTGATTAGATTCACAAAGTTAACCTTGGGTTCTTTCTAATCTGTAGTGCTTCTTTCCTTGACTAGAGCTGAGTAGAACTAATTGCGGTAACCAAGCTGCTGTTAAAATATGGTTTTAGCATTTGGGGAGACCATTTGCAGCCTAGCTATAGCTGTGTGCACTCGCATTTTCTGTTATGGTAGTTAGCAGTCAGAAGGGCATCGCGACCAATATTTTGCTCCCTAGCGTTTATGGAGCATCTGCAGTGTGCCAGTTCCTGTGCCAAAAGCCACGGCTTCTCTCTTTCCAAAGAAACTGGGCGACCATGGGAGAATCTCCAAGAACCTTCTGTTTGATTTTATTTGCCAAATGTGGGTTATGAGCTTGGTTCTCCCTTAGGATATTGCTGAAGTTGTCTTTCTGCATCCTGGTTAAATAAGAGGACATAAGTACAGCCTGACATACATGCAATGAAATTGTTTTGCCCTTGGGTTCTTTTCTGACTGCCTGTCTCCTAAATAGGCGAAGAGCTGAGGGAGTCCCTCTCAGGATGGCTCTGCAGTCCTCTCTTTGAAATTCTGCCCCAACCCCAACCCCGTACCTGCAGGCCCCTCGTTCCTGTCACTCTTCCCTCTCCAGTGTGGATAACAAAATGCATCCCTGCAGGGAGGAGAGATAGCTGCCTTTGTACAGGTTTAACACAAGGCTCTCAAGATGTTCTCAGAGTGAACTGATCTCATTATTACCCATTGTGGGGCCCCTGGGTGCTGCATCTTAGATTCAGACTGGTCAAGGTCAGGAACCACATTTGTCTGGTTTCTCTTCATGAAAGAACACATACAATGGGTACTTTTGAAGGTCTTTTTATGGCCTCTGTCCACCCTCAACCCCTCAGCTCTTAGGCCATGATTGCTAGCCACAGTAGGGCAAGATCTTGCCAAGCACCTTGGATGGAACCAAGATAAATCTTGGCTCAGAAAGGCAGAAACAGTGTGAAGACCCTTAATCTCAGAGGTGACTGATACGGGCATCTGGATTTGCCCCCACCCAGCCTGCAGGAAAAGTGAGAGTGCAAGTCGCTCAGTCCAGTCTCTTTGTGACCCCATGGACTGTTGCCTACCAGGCTCCTCTGTCCATGGAATTCTCCAGGCCAGAATGTTAGAGTGGGTAGCCTTTCCCTTCTCTAGGGGATCTTTCCAACCCAGGGATCAAACCCAGGTCTCCCGCATTGCAGGCAGATTCTTTACCAGCTGAGCCACCAGGGAAGCCCAAGAATACTGGAGTGGGTAGCCTATCCCTTCTCCAGCAGATCTTCCCAACCCAGGAATCAAATTGGGGTCTCCTGCTTTGCAGGAGCCCTTACGTTATGGGCTTCCCCAGTGTCTCAGCAGTAAAGAATCTGCCTGTAGTGTAGGAGCCACAGGAGACATGGGTTCAGTCCCTGCGTCGGGAAGATCCCCTGGAGGAGAAATGGCAACCCACTCCAGTATTCTTGCCTGGAGAATCCCCATGGACAGAGGAGCCTGGTGGGCAACAGTCCATGGGGTCGCAAAGAGTTGGACACGACTGAAGCACCTGAGCACTGTTCTGCACAGCCTGCTGGGCACAGAGCCGGGCCCTGGGCGGCAAACCCTGCACCCCCCGAGTGGAGGCCATGGGAGGCGCAGACAGAGCGCTTCATCTTCGTTCATGTGTAAGGTTTGAGCTATTGTTTAAAACGCCTGTTCCTTATTAAATGGCTGACCTAATGTTTCCCCTTTATCTCTGTAGTGGTGGAGATCCAAGAAGGGAAGACGACTATAGTAAGTATTGTCGAGCTGGCCACTTCCAACCTCTGTACCACTTGGAGCTGCCTGGCTCCTCTGAGAAGAGGGTAGGAGCCCCAACTGGACTGGCTTCAGGATTTGCTCCCTCTGTGACCATAAATCCCGCATCTACTATTTTCAACCTGTGTGCGGGAGTGTGGTTAATCAGGAACAGTCGCTGTGTTGGACTGAGGCATCTGTTACTTGATTAGAGTGGTCTTTTGTATGACACGGGCTCAGAAGTATTTGCTGCTATGTTTTTTGGCGGGCAATAAGTCAGTTTTCCAAAGGGGAAACTAAGGCAATGGCAAGGCTAGAAAGAGTAAGTTGACCCCAGGCCAGGAGCCTGGATCTGTCTCTTTCCTTTCTGGCTAGAATGACTAAGCTACTCCTTCAGTGAGGCTGTGAGGAGGTGACACTTTCTGGGCCCTGGGCTCATAGCTGGCGCCCTGGCTCATCTGGTGGTGAGAAAGCTAGACGCTTTTTCATCCCCTCTACTCCTCCCCCAACCCCCACCCTCGCTGGGCCCATCTCACCTCCCGTCCTCAGGGAGTCATGGGGCCTAGATTATCCTATAATCCCTAAAAGACAACGTTGTTTTCACATGGCCTTCTGTGCCTCCCAAGAAATCCTCAACCACTCCACAGAGTTCCCAGAAGCCTCTGTGGCTTCCATGTCAACCAGGGATTTAACCCTCTGGCAGCTAGCCATGCACGGCCCTCCCCAAGGCCTTCTTATCCCCAGGACAAGCCCTTAGGGTTCCCTCTTTGGGTCTTCCCCAGAAGGCTCCCTCTCAATCTTTATACTTGAGGTTAAGACCTCAAGGCAGTTCTTTCTAGGGACTCCCATCCCTTTAAGAATAGTTCCCTTATCCCAAACTGAAACAAGCGTTCACCCTGGAAACTCCATGCTGGTGGAGAGAAACTCATTGGGTTTCTCTGTGTGCAGAGTGTTTTTCCTGTGGGGCGTGAATTTGCTATTTGTGGAACGAACTCAGAGGCATGTGGTCCCATGAGAGCCCTTGGGGAGGGAGCCTAGCCATGCCTGGAGAGGCAGTGCCATGGCTGACTTTGGGTATTACTTATTGTCAGAGTCTCACTTCTTCATCAGTAAAATAAGATCATGAATCTGCCCTCACTAGGCTGTGGAGTTAAATGAGATGATCCATGTGGACCATTATCAGCACAGAGCCAGGCCTGTAGTGGGGAGTGTGTAAATGTTAGCTCTCCCCACCCAGGCCCACTTTGACCCCCTCCCAAGACCTTCCATGCACCTGCCCATTTTCCCGAGCTCTTGGCTCCATTTCTGGCATCGCTGGGGTGGCATTGCTGGAAAGGCAGTAACAGCACCCTGTGCAGCCAGCTTCTTTGTCTTTTGCCACTTCTCCCCTGGGAGAGTTGCTTCCCTCCCAAAGCCTCTCAGACTTGGCCCAGCCTCACTCTCATAATCCGTGGCCTCAATTCAGCAAGGCTGTCTAACCTCCCCCTCCTGCAATTGGAGCTGACGCCCAGGTCACTGTTTTATTGCGCTTAGTCTCTCCAAGGCTGTGTCACAGGACACAGCAGCCATGGCGGAGGTCACTTCACACGTGGCCCAAGTGGGGTGTGAAAGGTGTCATCCAGAGTGCTGAGAGGAAGCAGCCAGGGGACTGTGTCCCCCGCTCTGTGTTTTTAGAGGGGAGGAGGGTGTGTGCACACAGTTGTCTGCTCGTGTAGGGCTAGACCAGGTTTCTTAGCCCAGCACTATTGGTGTTTTAGATGGGCTGGTTCTCTGCTCTGGGGGCCTGTGCTGTCTGTCATAGGATGCTTATTAGCAGCTTCCCTGCTAGGGGCTTCTGTTAGGTCCATACCATTTCTGTCCTTTATCGAGCCCATCTTTGCATGAAATGTTCCCTTGGTATCTCTAATTTTCTTGAAGAGATCTCTAGTCTTTCTCATTCTGTTCTTTTCCTCTATTTCTTTAGATTGATCACTAAAGAAGGCTTTCTTATCTCTTCTTGCTATTCTTTGGAACTCTGCATTCAGATGCTTTTATCTTTCCTTTTCTCCTTTGCTTTTCACCTCTTTTCTTTTCACAGCTATTTGTAAGGCCTCCCCAGACAGCCATTTTGCTTTTTTTGCATTTCTTTTCCATGGGGATGGTCTTGATCCCTGTCTCCTGTACAGTGTCACGAACCTCATTCCATAGTTCATCAGGCACTCTATCTATCAGATCTAGGCTCTTAAGATGGGCTCGATAAAGGACAGAAATGGTATGGACCTAAGAGAAGCAGAAGATATTAAGAAGAGATGGCAAGAATACACAGAACTGTACAAAAAAGATCTTCACGACCCAGATAATCACGATGGTGTGATCACTCATCTAGAGCCAGACATCCTCGAATGTGAAGTCAAATGGGCCTTAGAAAGCATCACTACGAACAAAGCTAGCGGAGGTGATAGAATTCCAGTTGAGCTGTTTCAAATCCTGAAAGATGATGCTATGAAAGTGCTGCACTCAATATGCCAGCACATTTGGAAAACTCAGCAGTGGCCACAGGACTGGAAAAGGTCAGTTTTCATTCCAATCCCAAAGAAAGACAATGCCAAAGAATGCTTATACCGCACAATTGCGCTCATCTCACATTCTAGTTAAGTAATTCTCAAAATTCTCCAAGCCAGGCTTCAGCAATACGTGAACCGTGAACTTCCAGATGTTCAAGCTGGTTTTAGAAAAGGCAGAGGAACCAGAGATCAAATTGCCAACATCCGCTGGATCATGGAAAAAGCAAGAGAGTTCCAGAAAACATCTATTTCTGCTTTATTGACTATGCCAAAGCCTTTGACTGTGTGGATCACAATAAACTGTGGGCAATTCTGAAAGAGATGGGAATCCCAGACCACCTAACCTGCCTCTTGAGAAATCTGTATGCAGGTCAGGAAGCAACAGTTAGAACTGGACATGGAACAACAGACTGGTTCCAAATAGGAAAAGGAGTACATCAAGGCTGTATATTGTCACCCTGCTTATTTAACTTATATGCAGAGTACATCATGAGAAACGCTGGACTAGAAGAAACACAAGCTGGAATCAAGATTGCCGGGAGAAATATCAATAACCTCAGATATGCAGATGACACAACCCTTATGGCAGAAAGTGAAGAGGAACTAAAAAGCCTCTTGATGAAAGTGAAAGTGGAGAGTGAAAAAGTTGACCTAAAGCTCAACATTCAGAAAACGAAGATCATGGCATCCAGTCCCATCCCTTCATGGGAAATAGATGGGTAAACAGTGGAAACAGTCTCAGACTTTATTTTGGGGGGCTCCAAAATCACTGCACATGGTGACCGCAGCCATGAAATTAAAAGACGCTTAATCCTTGGAAGGAAAGTTATGAGCAACCGAGATAGCATATTCAAAAGCAGAGACATTCCTTTGCCGACTAAGGTCCGTCTAGTCAAGGCTATGGTTTTCCATTGGTCATGTATGGATGTGAGAGTTGGACTGTGAAGAAGGCTAAGGGCCGAAGAATTGATGCTTTTGAACTGTGGTGTTGGAGAAGACTCTTGAGAGTCCCTTGGACTGCAAGGAGATCCAACCAGTCCATTCTAAAGGAGATCAGCCCTGGGATTTCTTTGGAAGGAATGATGCTAAAGCTAAAACTCCAGTACTTTGGCCACCTCATGCAAAGAGTTGACTCATTGGAAAAAACTCTGATGCTGGGAGGGATTGGGGGCAGGAGGAGAAGGGGACGACAGAGGATGAGATGGCTGAATGGCATCACGGACTCGATGGACGTGAGTCTGAGTGAACTCTGGGAATTGGTAATGGACAGGGAGGCCTGGCGTGCTGCGATTCATGGGGTCGCAAAGAGTCGGACACGACTGAGCGACTGAACTGAACTGAACTGGACCCATCCCCACCCCGCCTCACCCACGTGGGGACGATCAGAATTGTTTCATTGTCTGGTGTCCCCTGGAGGCCAAATCATGCCTGGTTGTAGACTTACCTGTGTTAGAGCTGGAAACTGCTAAGAAGGATATCCCGGATAAAGGGTGAGACTTCCTTTGGACTACACATCCCTGGGCATTTTGAAACTTTTTACCATGTCCATGGATTACTTTTTCCCAAAGCAGGGAGAGGGAAGCATAAAGCTCTGGAGTTTTTGTCTTTTTGAGGATGGAAAGCTAGCATGCAGCAGATACAACACACCTCTCCTCTTGCCACCAGCATTAAGTTCAGTTTCTATTACCCTCACAGGTCACCAAGCCCAGCTCTGTGGCCACCTGAGACCCAGTGTCCAGCAGCCGTGTTCAGGCAGAGAGGCCCATTAACTGCTCCCCCAAGGCCTCTAGAGAGGAAGCCTCACCAGCTTTTGGGGGTTCCTCAAGGATCGGGGTCTCCACACAACTCTCCCCCTCATCAGCTCTCTTTCTCTGCCTCCTAGATTGAAGGCCGAATCACAGGGACTCCCAGGGAAAGTCCAAATCCCCCCAACCCCTCTGGCCAATGCCCCATCTGCCGCTGGAACCTGAAGCACAAGTATAGCTATGAGGTGAGTCTGCGCATCTCAGAGCTCCGTTTCCCGCGGGCTTAACAGGCGTCTCACGGAGCCACCAAGACAGAAGCATTGTGTCCAGCGGCTCTCAACGCTGAGTCCCGGGGGAGCTTTAAAAATGCTCAGACCCCACGCCTAGATGATTCTGCTGGCTTGGGATGGAGCCTGGCCATCATTATTTTTTAAAGCTCCCCAGGTGATTCTAATGTGCGCCAGGGTGGAGAGTCCCTGACTCAGTTCCTGGTCTGGTTGCAGGCAGCTCAGACCACCAGGGCCCTGGAGCCCAGTCTCGTAGGGCTGTGTTCCTGAGGGATGGAATCAGTCTGGGCTTGGTTTTCCTCCTTGTGTAATGAGGGTGTGTCTTGAGAGTCCTCACTGTGATCTGAGGGCACTTCACTCTCTTCCCACACTGGAGCTACAGGGACCCCTGTTTGTTGTAGCTCTTCCAGAGCTGTCGTTTCACGGAGAGATGATGAGAGGAAACAGTGGTAGGGGCATAATTCACTTTGTTTTCACAATATCCTGGTGAAGCAGGTACTGTTTTCCTCCTTGTTTTACAGATGAGGCAATGTGAGGCATGGCAAAGTTAATGCACTCGCCTCAGATCACATAGCTAGTAAGTATCAGAGCTGGGATGCACTCTGGGGTATGAAACCCAGGCAGAGCCGCCAGTCCCAGCTGCTATTCTGCATCATATCTGGAGATGAGGCGGGCCTAGGGAATGGACACAGCCCTGGAGAAATACGTACTTGTCCTTCAGAGTCCTGCTGGTGGCATTAAGCACCCTATTTTTAGGTTTCAGGTGATTCAGGCTGTGGGCCAGTTTGACCTGCATGTTGTCCCTGTGCCCCTCTGTGGAATGGGATGACTAAGGGCAGAGATCCCGGTCAGGTGGTGAGAGCAGGAAAGGCCACATGCCCATGGGATCTGAACAGAACAACCCAACTAATCTCCTGGGCTGGGAGCCTTGGCCTCACGCCACCCCAGGGTGGGGGGGTGGCGGTATTCTTTCACCCTATCCCCGCCCTTTTGCTGATGGCCACTTGGAGTAACAGGGAACTTGCAGGCCACAGGCAGTGCTCTCAGCTTCTTGTGACATGGAAGTTTGTAGGGTCCTGGCCATACCTAGGATCCCAGCTGTGGATGGGGAGGGGAACCCACACCTGCCTGACCACTGCGGAGTACTCTTCCTATCAGCCGTTTCCAGGAAATGGACTTGGTTCTGTTTATCAAGCAGAAGAAATCCAATCCCCTCCAAGGTAAAGGCTGGAGAAGTTGTTTTCCTTTTCACCCCTTTCCGCTCAGGACAGCGCCACTCCGAGCTGCAGAGAGCTGTCAGCCTCCTTGGCAGCCTGCAGTGGGGGCAGCGCTGGGGCTGTGAGCCCCGTGTATTATCCCCAGATAATCCAGTCCAAGTTCTTTTCATCAGATTCTGAGGATTACGGGGGTGGGAATTGGGGGCCTGGGTCCCCCAGGAGCTGACCAGTGATTAAAGCAAATCTACAGTTATACAGTGAGGCGCCTGCCAGGGCAGCGAATCCATGTGAGGACCAGGACTGTGGAGGCAGGCATGTCAGGCCCCTGGGGTGGTGTGGGAGACTTTTTCTTTAACCGTTGCCATCCTGTGAGAGTTGAGAGGGGACTTGCTCTCTCTGGATGCTGTCTTTGTTTATCATTATTTCCTTGACTCATCCAAAGCAGTCTGATGGTTCAAAGGAAGCCCAAGAATCCATTCCCATCTGGGCACAGGGGGCGTAGAAGATGTGGGATTTAGCTTCACAACTTGACCTTATCCTCCTCAGCTTATTGCTACCTGGTGCTTCGTTCAGAGGGCATGGCAGAAGGTGGAGGGGCTCTCTGCATGTCTTCTGGGCTGTGGCGTGTAGGCTGTCATATGTAGACTTTGGGGGCAGAAATGGTACAGGTCTTCCCTCTTGTGTGTAAATACATAACATACCCCCTATGCCACCCAAAGAAGATAACACACTTTTCATCACCAGGAGAGATACTGTGGGTGCATGATAGCTTGTTAACCTTCTTGAAAAGTTCCCCTTCTCTCACCAAGTCTGTCGGAAGACTGTCTCATAGAGGAGCTGAGAACTCTTGGGGTTGATAACCGGGCCAGGAAATCTTGCTAAGCTGGGATTGAACTTGTTGCAGTGGAGGCAGTGGGCCTGAGTGCAGAGCTCTGTGTGGAGGGAATGGTCTCAGGTCGCTTCTCAGGGTGGCGTCAGCCCCTTACAATGCTAGCCACAACAGTCTACCCTGCAGGCCACTTGGCCCTGGCGCCCTGGCAGCCAGCACCCGTCCACACGATCCTCCTCTCCTGTCTTCCGCTTCCGCTAGGATGTTCTGTTGCTCAGTCAGTTCATCCGGCCACATGGGGGCATGCTGCCCCGGAGGGTCACCGGGCTGTGCCAAGAAGAGCACCGCAAGATAGAGGAGTGTGTGAAGATGGCCCACCGAGCAGGTAAAGGGCCCTTGGGCAGAGGGGGCAGGGGGCTGTGGGCATCATTACACCTTCCACCCCTAGCTCCTCCTGAAAGAGCAGTGTGCGTCCAGAGACTGCATTATACTCACCCCCCAATGCCAGCCTCCCACCCCCTTGGGCTTTCTGTTCAGCCCCCAGAGCTGCAGAGGGAGTACAGAGACCATCCTCTTAAATGCTTTTCCCTCCATTCAGGTCTGCTCCCAAATCACAGGCCCAAGCTTCCTGAAGGATTTGTTCCAAAGACCAGACCCCGACTGAACAGGTACACAGGCCTGGGCTGGGGAGGCCAGCTCCTGGAGCTCATCCTGCAACTCAGGAAAGCTGGAGCGCTCTGTCCCTTCCAGCCTGAACGCCACCCCCACCACCCAGTCAGTCCCACCACGGTGCACGCCTGTTACTCTCCCTCTGCCAGCCTCAGCGTCTGTCCTTGTCCCTCCCCAGCAGGGCACTTGGCCCAGGGGTAACAAGGGTAAGAAGATCTGCTGGTTGGGCATTAGAATGTGCTAATCCTCTGTTTATGACATCATACTGGGTTGCTATGGGAATGTCAGAGCAGTTCTACAAACTTTCAGTAATAGCACTGGGGTTATTAAAGGGCAAAGTGAGACTTTAGAAATAGAAATGGGAGGGCTATCTGGGGTAGGACCACGTATAGAGCTGTCAGATCATATACTATAAAACTTGAAGGCAGCATCCATGTAGACTAGATTCTGAATGTTCTCCCTAGAGTTGTACAGTTAACAACCTGCTCAGCTGCGTATGGCATCCCATGAGATCCTGAGGTTTTGTGGAACAGGAGAAAAAGATTGATTCTAGAAAGATCCTAGAATCAATCAATCTGCCTTTCAGCCTGAGCAGGGTGTAGGAACAGGTTCCTGTCTAACACTCAAACAGCTGTCTCTGACATTACCACACTACACACTCCTAGAACTACAATACTGTCTTATTGAGAGTAGATCCAGGTCTGTAAAGTTGATGTTGGTGTTTCTTGTTCTCTCCTATCAACGGCCCTCCCTCCTTCAGCCTGTCCTAATGTCACTAGATCTGCACTCTTCGGGTGGAGCAAAGCAAGATCCCTCACCCCCAGCAAACCTCCTAGGCTGATCCCCCAACAGAACCCGGGAATGGAGGACGGAAGGCCAGGCAGATACCGGCTCTAGATTGCTGGGCCGGGGGTGCAGGGCCAGAGCTGGGTCTTCACGGACTCCTTGCCAGCACCCTGGCCCTTTGCCCATCTCCACCTGCACCTCCCGCGCTGCCAGCTGGGCCATCTGCCAGCAGCCCTGGGGGAACAGGACATATTAACTTCCTCTTGTCTTTCCCAAATATGCTGTGGACCATTTGGGAGTTGAGCCCACCCCCACTTCAACTTGTTAAGAGACAGCAGCAGGCCTGAGGATACAATCCATCCTGCCCTCAGCCTCTGAAGCAAAGCCAGGCTCCCTCCCGTATATCCGGTGTCCCTTAGTGTGACGCAGGATTGATGGTGTGTGGGGGCTCGTGGGGCTGCAAAAGGCCCTCCTGGGGAGGAGAGGGAGTCCTGGCTACAGCTAGGGACTTGACGATTGTCAAGCCGTGCCATCTCCTTCCCCGCCCCTTCCAGAGAGGTAGGAGGAAGGAGCTTGATTAGCAGGGAGCCTTGGTTCTTAGAGCTGGAGTAGTCCCAGAGTGCTGACCGGAGGCCCCAGCCCCTCCACAGCAGCTGCTTGCTCCTTGTGGCACAAGCATCAGGCCCAGGGCCAGCCGAAGCCCAGCTTCCCAGGGTCTCTCCAGGGTGGGAGGGACAAGGGTGGGCGGAGGGGTGCAATAAGGCAGCACCTCTGGAGAGCCTGCTGTGCTTCAGGATCTCCAATCCCAAGGAGCCTGCTTCCGCATCCCGCCTCCTCACCCACCCCTCTGAAGCCAGGGAGACACCAGCATAGGGCCCTGTCAGGTCCCAGCACCACCAGCCACAGCAGAGGCGGCTCTGGGGCCAGCTCACTGCACAGAGACCTCCCTGCTGGGGGGCTGACAGCCACCCAGTGGTCGTCAGAAGCCCTCTTGCCTGCCCACCTCGCACGTGGCGTGTAGTCCTACAGCTTTTACTTCCTCTCAGGACTCAGAAGACGGAAGTCCAGGGGAGCTCAGTTGAAATGTATACATTAGCAGTCACTTTTTCACTTTTTTTTTTTTTTAACTTTTTCACTGTTATCTAAAAATTTTCAGCCATGGTTATTCATTTTTTTAATTAAAACTTCTCATGGGAGGGTCTCTAGAGGCACTGGGTTGAGCCCTAACCTAGTGGAAGCAGGGGAGGATCCTGGCCTTTGCCGAGGCTGAGCTTTCAGGACGAAGGGTGGGCCTCTGGATAGGATCCCAATTTCGTTCTGAACAGACTAAACCCCAGTCTTAGCCGGCATGAGCCACTCTTCCCGGAACTGTCAGGGCCTTGCCGTCCCCAAGGAGGCCAAAGGACTATGGGCGGCAGCCATCTTTCCCCTTCCCCGCTCATATTACATGAACCTTCCTGGCCTACGTCTGCACCCACGGGCCCTCACCCTTGGCTCCCATCATGGCCTGCTTGAGGGTCAAGGGTCAGGGGTCCTCTGCCAGTTATGGCTGCCCAGGCTTGTTCCCTGAGGGCTGGGGTGGCAGAGTGAGCCAAGTCGGGGAGAGGGAGGGATTCCTCCAGGCCCTTACATCAGCCTCTCCTCTCCCCACGACTGGGCCAGAGAGGGCCGATCTGCTGAGTAGCCTCTTCCTCTGCCTCCTCCCCCAGCAGATACCCACGCACACACTGGCAACTCATAAAGACAAGCGAGCACGTGGCCACACATGCGTGCGGCCGCCAGAGCCCAGCCCATCTGTTTACAGCACACCGGGCAGTTGCTCCCAGGAAAAGCCCCTTCTCCTCAAGAAGGGAAAGCTGGTGAAAGTATTTGGTTGACCAAGTGCAGCTTCGGCCCAAGGTGCCCATGCCCGTGGTCTCTGCCGCATCCTGGGCTGCCAGCCCTCATGGCTGCCTCCCATCCTCCCCTAACAGGTACCTGACCCGCTGGTCTCCCCGCTCCGTCAAGCCCATCTACAACAAAGGCCACCGCTGGAACAAGGTGCGCATGGCTGTGGGGTCCCCCCTCCTGAAGGACAACGTCTCCTACACGGGCAGGCCTTTGGTGCTGTATCACTGACTGAGAGCAGGGCCTCCTGAGAGCCTGAGCTCATCCTGCACTCCCACCCCATCCCACCAGGGCGGCCCGGCTCCTCCAGTGCAGATGGCACAGGAGGGCGGCAGGTCTGCTCCAGTGCCTGGGACCTGCACCACTACGGTGCTGGGCACTGGCGGCAGTCAGGGCAGGCGACCCTGCGCAGCTGCGGTGGTCTCACGACTGGCCTGGGCTCAGGGCTGGGGCACCGGCCCTTTGTCTGAAGGAATGTTATAAACCTGGCTTGTGCTCCCCCGCTGGGTGTGTGCTCACTGCTTGGGGAGCGCGGGGGGCTCAGCCCGTTTCTGGCCAGTCACTGCGCATTGAGTCACCGGGCTCTGGTGGTGGGCCACGTGGGCGCATCGATCGGAGCTCACAGCCACACAGGTTCCCTTCCTCTCTGTTGACAGCCGTTGGCTTTTTGTTAGGCTGCCCGGCCTACGTGCAGCTCTCTTCTGAGTCCAAGAAGCTGCCCTCCTCAGAGGCCTCCTGGCTGCCACCTTCTCCCCCATGCCGTTCCCTCCCACCATTCTCTCTTGTTAGCACATTCCAGCCCTCTGCCACTTGCTCTATTTAGAGCTGGGCCTCTCCTCAGCCTGGACACCAGATGGAGGTGGAGGTGGGGGTAAGCAGCAGCACAGAACAGACTGACCAGATCCACCGCCTTTATGAAAACACTGCTCAGACTGCACATCCCCCGGGCAGCCCGCCTACAGCATGAAGGGCAGGTCTAGGTTCTTCTCGCCGGTGCCCACGTAGATGTAGCCATAGTTCTTGGTGCGAGGAGCGTGGTAGAAGGTGAGGCCGGGCCAGAGCAGGCTGCGCAGCACCACCAAGGCATTGCCCCTCTCCATCTGGACACTCCAGGACCCTGGGGGGGTGGGGAAGAGGCAGCAGAGGGCAAGGCCTGGGCATCGTGGAGGCAGAGCCCGGCCAGGGGTGCGGAAACCCCAGCTCCAGGAAGCCAGGCCTGAGCGTGAAGGTTCCACTGGGAAAGGGGAAGACAGTTTAATTATCCCGGCGCTTTACTCCTCTGATTGCCTTTGAGCCATTTCACTGCTCATTAAAGCCACTTCCAGAGGGAGGGCGAAGGAAATGAAAAGAGGTGGAACTCAAAGCAGTCCATTTTGTTCCTGTCAGCAAGTCCAGTGACAGGTTGCATGGGGGAGGAAGCTGGGTCACCCATGCACAGGCGGAGCGGGGTTGGGGCTAGGCCGGGGAGACGCCAGGCTCCTCTCTTCCCTGCACTCTGGCTCGCTGGTGGCCTGCTGTCCTGGTGCACTTCACCTCTCTTGCAAACTTTTGCTCCAGGCCCAGCAACTTAACTCTGAGATGGATGAGACCTGCCCAGGCTCACATAAATGTGGCCTTTTCAGGCCTCCAGCTCAATAGCCCTTTTCTGGCAGCTGGTAGACTGAGAGCCGTCCTTGGTGGGAGGGGACTTGGGCCGCAGCTAATGAGCCTTTGTCTGTCCTGGGTTCTGCCCTGGTTTTTGCTCCCCAGACGGGAGCAGCCCAGCCTGGGGCTGAGTTGTGCAGCCACGAGGACTTGGCGGGAAGGGCCTGATCCAGCTCCAGAACCAAGGGAGGGAGCCGCTGTGTGGGAGGAAGGAGCCTGGGAAAATCGCCCCTGGATGCAGATCTGGAGTTCCTATTCCCCTGCGCCGAGGCCTCTCCCAGCCCAGCCGCAACTCTGCCCCAGCCCCTGCCAGAAAGGCAAATGCTTTGAAGGTTTTGGTGCTGGACCAGCCAGTGATGCACTGAGAACTGCGCCGAGGCCTTCATCAGCTGCCAGCCCAGCCCGGCTGCCTGGCTCCCGCTGTGCCGCTGCCCCCAGGCCGCCTCCAACCATGGCCCACCCCGGTCACTCCACACCCAGCAGCCTTGGAGCTCAGGCCCCACCCACCAGAGGCCACCCTGATTACAAGAGACCTGACCACCAGGCACCCTTTGCCCTGATGGCAGCTCAGCCCATCTCAGGGCTCCAGCACCTGCCCAGGTCAAAGCCAGAGCTTTTGGGGTATATGTAGTCTGGTGGCCTTAACCTGCTTGGGGGGTGCCCACGCAGGAGCCACCTCAGCACTGTGCGGTGGCCTGCACCAAATACCACCAGCCAAGGTTGAGGGGATGAAGCAGAAACCACAGTATAGGCTTGACCCTACTCCCCCAGGCCCCCTCAGTGCCATCCAGATAGCATTGAGAAAGAAGAGTGTCCCTGGGTTCCCAGGGCTCTGACTGGGGCACTGCCTGGGGGGTGGGGGTGGTCAGAGAAGTGGGGAGTGTCTCCCCCAGCTCCTGCAGCTTGCCTCTCTGGATCCCTGAGATCTTCTACCTCATAAACCTGCCTGTAGGTTCTGGAGCCATAGCCTGTTGCTCTGCTAGTCATTCATTCCAGAAAACAGATGGCCTAGGGGTAACAGGAGACGGGGTGTGACAGACCAGAGTGTTCCCTGTGCACCAGTACACCAGTACACCGTATGCAGCTTCAGGCCAGAACACACCCCCGGAAGGTAACCCCGGTCAGCTCCCCATGCCAGTCCCCGCAGCAGCATCTGGGGAGTCCCTCTGCTCCAGGAGTCCACAGCTACAGCCCCCTGGAACTGAAAAAGGTCAGGCTCTGACCACCGGAGAAGGCAGCTTACAGCCCCACTGGCCCCGACCCTGGGCCAAATGCTGCCCTGGAGAAAGAACTGGAGTCCCCCAGCCAGACACACTCAGCAGTTCTCTGTCTCCAGTGCTGTGGCATACCCTGAGCAAGGGCGGTCCTGGCTTCCCCAGTACCAACCTGCCCACCTAGGGCTTGGCCACCTCTTGCTTCTAGTGGGTGGGGGAGGGGCCAGGCTCATCAGGGGCTCCCTCTACACTGGCCAAGCAAGAGCAAGGAGAAACAGGGTTCCCCCACCAGGGTTAGGGATCTGTGCCATGCAGGCCCAGGGTGCTGGCAGAGTACAGAAGTGGTATGTACAGGGCTGGCCAGCCAATGACACTACTTCCTCCCTCCCCTTGCATTCCTGTCACACTTCTGTCCTTTCCTTGTCCCTGGCTCAGCTTGTCGCCCAGGAAACACATACTCTCAACGTGCCAGGAGTCACGTAGCATCTACCTGGGAAGCCAGGCTCTTGCTTTCACCTTCACCCACTTTTATTGCTGCAGCTGCTGGCAAGGCTGGGCCCAGCCAGCCACCACTGGGACTCTAGGGGAAGCAGCCTCCTGCAGCCCATGCTGCTCCCAAGTCTCCCCAGACCTCACCCTCCAGCCCCCTGGCAGCCACTCTTCTCCACAAGCTCTCTTTTCTGAGGATGTGGTGGGATACAAGCTGGTAAATGAGGAATGGGGCCTCCTGCATGAGCAGAAGTCCTCCTGGGCCTTGGGGGTCTCACTCACCTTGCCAGTGTGGGAAGCTCAGGCTGGGAGATGCTCATCATAGTTACATTCCCCTGCCCTCCAGGAAGAAAGGCAGCCAAGTTCTGAGATTAAGTTGGAGGAGGAGAGTGGACCAGGCTGGAGTTCAGGGCTGTCCAGGGGCAGCAAATGGCTTAAATCCACTCAGACCAGCACCGCACAACTTGTCTCACACACACAAAAATGGCCACAGGCCCCTTTTCAGAGCAACCACTCCCCGACACCAGGGCCACAGCACATGGGAGGGGGTGGGGGCGGGGACACGCCGAAGAGTTCCCAGTCTTATTGATAGGCAAAGCCAAGCCCCTTGGTGCAGAAGGCCGAGCACCTGTCACCTGAACCTCCACTAGACTGGAAGGGAGGTGCCACCTGCATACCCCCTTGAGAGAGGGCTGATCCCGGACCCTGCGTTGCCCACCCTCTCCAGTGCTGTCTCCCCTGTCCCCCACCTCTTCCCAGCCATCACTTACTAAAAGCTGCTTTCCAGGCAGGCAGGCCCCTTGCTGCCCTCTGCTGCCTGCTCTGGGCACTGTGCTGGAACCCTGGCTGCTTCGTAGCCGGCAGTCCCTGAGATCTCTGCTCCAGCCCAGAGAGAGGCGCTCTGCCCTCCACCTGCGTGCTCTGCTTCCTAGGACACCTATGCGGCACCTGCTGTTTACATTGCCACTTCCCATCCTGTTTCATTTGATCTTCCCAAACGTCTGTGAGGCACGGATGGTGCCTTGTTCTCAGCAGCATCTCTGGTCCCTGGGACATACTAGCTGCTCAGTGACTATTTGCTGACAGCATAGAAGGTTAAGGAGCGTTGAACAGCAGAGTACTGCCCAGAAATCCGGCATCCTGACAGGGCTCCGTGTCTCACCTAGCAGCAGCCCAAGCTCAGTGAACTCCTGGCTGTTGCCCTGTGTCTGCCAGAAGGATGCTTCTGATGCCAAACCCTACTCCCACAGAACTCCACAGACCCCACGGCACAGTGGGACAGCTCGGAAGGCCACAGGTGGCTCCAGGCAACATTCTTACATCCTCTCTCCAGCCGAGGGTGGTCCAGGGACCAGCTGCTGAGCACCTGGCCAATCCACGTGGCCACAGAGAGCAGGAGTCCCATGGACTGCCTGACCCATTCCTGCTCACAGGTGACACAGGGTTCCCCTCAACAGTTGCCTCAGACCCAGAAAGGAAGCTGATCCTACCTGGGCAGATCCCATACTTCCCGCCAGTCCTGGTGCCCCAGGGAACTCTCTGTTGGGACTTTGCTTCGCTTAGTGACCCAGCCATTCTGGCTACTGTCTGCTTGGTGGGGGCAGCCTCCCAGCAGCTCCTTCTGCTCTTCCAGGGGCAGATACTGCAGGGAGTCTGGGAGCAGGGTCAGAGGGGCTGCTCTCCCCCAGCCAGCCACATTTCCTCCGCCATACTGCAGGCCCCACCAAACCATCCTGAGTAAAACTCGGCCAGACTTCCTGCAGGCTTTCTGGTGGTGGCTCTGGGAGAAGGGGAGCTGGAGGCCCAGAACTGTGGAGTTTCCCAAAGTCAGGCCAGGAGCATATCTCCCCTCCAGCCCTCCGACACAGGAGACTCTGGGAGTGCTTCACTCCTAAGGCTCCAGCACTAAGGACAAGGCGCTGTTGGGGCATCAAATCATCAGTTGATCTCTCAGCCCTGAGACCCACTGTTAGTGCAAGAAGTCTAGGTTCCAGGGGGGTGGGGAGGAGGCCCGCTTGTGTCACCCAGCGCTCTGAAGGGAGAGCCTCATCCACTGGCCCTGGGCTCCTTTCTGCCGCAGCTGAGAAGTCCTCACTGGGCAGAGCTTTCCAGCCATACTCCAAATCGGGGAGGGGCTGCTGCCCCCAGATTAGGGGTGCTAAGAGGACTTTTCTCAGTCGGCCACGCAGGCCCTGGCACTGGGTCCCACCACCAGTGTTCCTAACTCCCTTTACCAACCAGGGATGTGCAGTCCCCACGAGCCCCTAGTCAAGTGGGGAGCACAGAGTTGGAGGAGGTAATGGGAATCTGGAAAGTGTGTCTGATGGTTAAGAAATTCTCACCCTCTATAACCATCTCCCTGCCAGGTCCGGGACCCCCAGTCTATGCTCAGGGAGGCTTGACTCTGGTGCCCCCGTGTGGTGGAGGCCAGCATAGCCACTCTGCTGGCAGCCCTTAGCCACCTGTAACCCATGGCCCAGCCCCCCGGGGCACTACAGTAGCCCCAAAACGGCCTCCAGAGCCCTGGCTTGCCCTCCGCATCCACTGATGCCGCCACTGCCTTGTTATCGCAGATCTGCCTACAAGCCACCAGCAGCGCCTACTGCCTTGGTCTACTCCTAGGGTCCCACGTGGCTCAGTGGTAAAGAATCTCCTTGCAATGCAGATGTGAGTTCAATCCCTGGGTCAGGAAGATTCCCTGGAGAAGGAAATGGTAACCCACTCCAGTATCCTTGCCTGGGAAATCCCACGGACAGGGGAGCCTGGTGGGCCACAGTCCATAGCATCACAAAGAGTCTGACACAGCTGAGCAACTAAACCCTCCTACCCTTTGGCCCTTTAGGCCCTCCCTAGCCTGCCCAACCCCCCTCTAAGGCGTTTTTGCTACTGAAAACAGTATCAGTAATACTTATTGATTTTTACTTGAGTCCTTAATGTCTTAAGTGAAGTTGCTCAGTCGTGTGCGACTCTTTGCGACCCCATGGACTGTAGCCTATCCGGCTCCTCCATCCACGGGATTTTCCAGGCCAGAGTGCTGGAGTGGACTGCTGTTTCCTTCTCCAGGGGATCTTCCTGACCCAGGAATCGAACCCAGGTCTCCCGCATTGCAGGCAGACGCTTTACCCTCTGAGCCACCAGGGAAGCCTTCGATGTCTTAAGCAGTATCATAAATGTTTTGTTATTTCATTTAATTTTCATAACAACCCAATGAGGCAGAAAAGATCAATTTTCCCCTTTTAGAAATTGAGGTACAAGGGAATTGAGGGAATTGTCTGAGGTGGCCAAGTAGTACACAGCAGATACAGGATTCCAACTCAGGCTTTCTGGCTCCGGAGCCCTTGCGTGTAATGACTCCTGCTGCCCCACCTCTACCCTGAGTTCCAGCCCAGTTGGGTTGCTCATCACTCCTCAGAAATGTTTTCCCCTAGTGATGGGGGTGACTACTGTCCTGCGATTCCCATTGTCCACTGAAAACACCATCTACTTGACACCACAGTTAAGGCCAGAGCCTTGGAGTCTAATGCTTTAACATATACTGTGTCCTTGGATTTAACTCTCTGAGCCTCTGGTTTTTTCATCTGTAAAATGGGGATAATGATATAATAGTATCTAACTCACAGATCGCTGTGAAGATTAAAATGAACTAAGGAAAAAAAAAGAGGCGCGGGAAAGACTGGGTACAGCGCCTGGCACACAGTAAGCAGTGTCGTTGCCTTATGAGTAGTTCCTAGAATCATTGTCTTTGCCATCATCAGCAACAGATCCCTCCGGCTCTCAGAACACCAGGCATGGGGAAAAAAGCAGGGCTGCTGAGGCAGCGCCTCGGGTGTGGCCCCTGAATGCCCAGAGCCTGGCACCTGTCCTGGGATGCAGAGCCCAGCAAGAGCATCTTCCAAGGATGTGCTCATCTCTACTGGGGGAGCCCAGGGAGGAACCGGGGTCTCTGACCCCCACCAACTGTGGCTGTGTGCCTGGGCCAGGTGGGCCCTGAAGCACAAGAAGGCCTCTGAAGTTGTATGTTTTATTATTTAAAAGCACACTTAGCAGGAGACAGATGTACAGAACTCATTTCCTTAGCAGGTGGTCCTCTACAGGTCAGTTGGCACCTACTCCCTGAGCACCAGCTGTGTGCCAAGCACTGGATCTAACCCCGAAAACCAACCGTGAAGATGTATATACGGCTACTATTTTCAGGGATGTTTTGGTGGGGGGAAATTCCCAACTTGCCTTCATTCAAGATTGAGATGAAAATCAAGAGAGACTTCCTGTCTGTGGAAGCACCTGGAAGACAATCCTTTTGTCTGCAAACATTTGAAGCTGAGCCCTGTACTGGGCCCTGGAGGAGCCTCCTACTCAAGCCCCCATGTTGAACTCCCAGTTCCCACCCAGGCCATGGGTCCCACTCTTAAGAGGGAATTGGCAGGTGGCATGGCCCACTGTTCTGACCTGGGGGTGGATCCAATGTCCTCCAAGTAACAGGCTGTTACCTTTGGGGATGTCATGCTCCAGAGAGTCCATGAAGTCTAGGGATGGGTCGAGCTCAGCCTTCTCCAGCAAGGTCTTGTTCTTCAGCTCAACAGGCTCCCTGAAGTGGAAGTAAGAACTCAGCTTCTTGGCTTCGGACAAGGACAGTCCTACAAAGGGGCGGCAGGTAGGAAGGGATGGTCATCCCCAAGCCCCACAATCCCCTTCCTCTCTGATTGGCGACCACATGGAGGGGCTTGCAAAGGGTTCAGTCAGCTACTGATGGGGAACTGAAGGGCGGCAAGGGACCAGCATTTTCTCAGCCAGAACTTGGCTCAGCCCCTGCAACGAGAACAGACTACGGAGGAGCAGCGTGAGGAAAGGTGGGGAGCCCAGCCCTGCACACAGCCCTGAACTCAGACGGCCAGACGCTCTCTCAACTCAGGCATAAAAGTCAGGGTCCAGTAACGCCATTCGGCAGGTCCTCCCAAGTGATGTGGCAACAGTTATTCCTTCTCTGAGAAAACAGGTAGGTTCCCCTGGACTCCCAGACGTGTATCTGACTGCGCTCAGGAAGAGAACTTACCTTCAAAGGTCCGATTGACATTGATAGGTCCAAAAGGGGTCTTAAAGAGGGCGCCTCTGGGGATGACAGCCACAGCCTTGTCGATCTGGTCAATAATGGACACCAAGCGCATCTCTTCCTTGATCTGGACCTGAGGAGACAGGAGACAAGGTATCCCGCTGGGGTGCTGTGCCCAGTCAGTCACGCCTGGTGCAAGCGCCCTCTGGATGTTCATCTGACCTGGGTCATCATGCAGAGATGCCAGGTGCATGGAAATTCACCATGAGTGAATTTCTTGCCTGCATTCCCTCCCTCCTGTCCTTTCTTAAGTTGGTAATACATACCGCTGGTAAGTACGATATTTAAAACTTTTTTTAAAAAATAATAAAAAGCAGCGTCTCATCTCATTCCTGGTCCCCCAGTCGCTCTCACTGGGAGCAGACACCATTAACAGTGTTTTATATACCAGTCCAGAAACGTCATCATATTTTAATGTTGCTCATTTTGCCTTTTTAAAATATAAAAGCTATCATGCTGACTGTAGAATATCTGGGTGATATAGAAGTATTTTATAATATACCTAAGAAAATTAAAGCCATTCATAATCCTACCTCCTGAAGGTAATCGCTGATAACATTGGTATAATCCCTTCTATTCTTTTTTTCCTATGCCTATATTCAAAGGAAAATTAGAGTTACAGTTTATATAGTTTCTTGTCCTGCTCTTTGACTTAACATCATTTCTCAAACATCACTCCATACTGTAACATGTTTACACAGATGAAATTTGGTTAGAATCAATATCAAGGGCAACCCCAACCCAAACAAAAGGACTGCATAGAGATGTTTGGAAGAAAACAGCACTTGACAGGGAAAGGGTCACTGGGAGACCCCAGAGCCATTCAGCCACGTATTTCCCCTGGGCTGCTGATTGGAATTGTTTACAAAGGAGATGGAAACTAATAAGTGTCTAGGCCAGGTGCTTTAAATACATCACCTTGGGAATTCCCTGGCAGTCTAGTGGTTAAGATCCTGTGCTTCCAATGCAGGGGACGTGGGTTCAATCCCTGGTTAGGGAACTAAGATCCTGCAACCCTCGTGGCAAGGCCAAAAAAAAAAATGGCACCTCACTTGTACAAGTCTCAATTCTACAGAAGAGAAAACAGAGGATGTAGAGGTTGTCCGGCAGACAGGGGTTTGTAGCTGAAGCATCACAGACCTAGACCCAGACATTTGGCCTCACCCAGGTTCAAGGGCAAAGGTTGGATTTTGAATCACAGGTTTGTCTATTTTCAGAAATTGGGTTATTTTCCAACCATGCAATCCCATATTTTAATGTTGCTTATTTTGCTGTTTTAAAATATAAAAGCTGTCGTGCTTACTGTAGAATATCTGGGTAATATGGAGATATTTTATAATATACCTAAGAAAATTAAAACCACTCATAATCCCATCTCCTAAAAGTAATCACTGCTAACAGTTTCAAGTGAATGTATTATCTGTGTGTGTGTGTGTGTGTGTGCTAAGTCTCTTCAGTTGTGTCGACTCTTTGCAACCCTGTCAACTATAGCCCGCCAGGCTCCTCTGTCCATGGGATTTCCAAGGCAGAAATAGTGGAGTGGGTTACCATGCCCTTCTCCAGGGGATCTTCCCAACCCAGGGATCAAACCTGTGTCTCTTATGTCTCCTGCATTGGCAGGCATGTTCTTTACCACTAGTGCCACCTGGGAAGCCTGAATGTGTTATCTAGTAAAATACAAATCTATACAAAAATATAAGCACCTGTGCACATCCCCTGACCCCAGAGCAATGCACAGACTGCTTCTTCCTAGCCCTGGCCCTATAACCCAGCTCTCCCGAGAGCTGCCCATCCCCTTGCCACCCTGTCAACATTCAGGAGTGATGTCACCCTGGGCAGGTGACTTAACAGAGGTTTCCTCCTCTCCACTCCCTGGAGGCAATGCACCAGCGTCCCAGGGCACCAGGTTGGAGCGAGTGGGCTGGCACGGAGGCCCAGGGCCCGTGGCCCCAGTGGCTGTGATGATGACCGTGCTTGCTGCCACCAGTGTCCACCAGCCCAGCCCCTTGTGTTCAGGCCCTCCTCCTCTCGTCTTCACTCACCACTACTTCTTCCTCAAAGACCTTCTCGCCATCGTTCACCTTCTGCAGCTCAGTGTGTTCATACTCATGGGAGGGGTCCCCCATGAAGCGACCCTTCACCACAGATGTCTGTATCTCCATCTCCTTTGTGGCGGGAGGCAGGAGGCTCCACTCCATGCAGTTCAGGCTGCCAACAACATCCGCATGACCCCAATTCTAACTCCCCTCATTCCAGCTTCCTGTCTCTGCCCCTTCTCCCAAAGGGCTGAGGCCCAAGAAAGGCTGGTGGGAGTCACACCTTTCCCCCTTAGAAGCCACAAGAGCCTGTGGTGTACCCCACCCCATATGTGATGACATACAACTTAATTTCTTAAAAGCTTCAGTCTGCCAAGATTCCAAGAGTGTCTTCCTACATATCTGGATTATGAGACTGCAGATGAGTTTCTGGAAGCTGAACTGCCTTAATTTCAGATCCCTCTGCTCCAGAGGGCCCACATCCATGCTCAGCCTGCCTGCTGAGCTGACACACAGCCATCTCCCCCACGCTTCTCCCGGCCCAGGCTCTAGGAGCTCTCCTCCTCTGAGAGCTTCAGGGGCATCGCCAGCCCAGTCACTTCTTTCTCACACCCTGCCGGGAGGGGTGTCTGCCTGCTCCTCCCTCATCTGCCCAGCACCCACATCCCCAGCCTGCTCTGTGTGCCCTCTTCACTCTCCACTGGCTCCTTCACAACATGAAGATGCCCCCGCTTTAACAGTCCTCAAATCCATGCCCCTCTGGGAAATGCCCCTTTCCTGCCCCTCCCTCCTCTTCCCCAACTCTGGACCATACTCAAGAACATTTTGCCCTGCCAGAGCCCTTCCTCCTCACCCCGCTTTCACTCTGACCACTGCACCAGGATTCCCTGGCACTGCAAGAAGCTGCTCTGAAGAAGGCCAGCCATGGGACCTACAAGCCAACACGTGCATTTCCATGTCTGCTTCCTTTGACACCTCCCCTTCCCCTTCTCCAGCCTTAAGTGTTTCCAAGGATCTATTCTCACCCCTCTTTTGTCTCCAGTCTCACCTACCTGACTCCCAGAATCCCAGCTGCTCCCAAGTGGATACCCCAAATCCAGTTACCTCTCACCACCTCCACTACTTCCACCCTCATCCAAGCCACCACCTACTCTCACCTAATATCACAGCAGCTTCCTAAATGGTCTCCCCATGTCCGTACCTGCTCCTGCTTCAGTCTGTTCCCCACCCAACTGGGAAAACCTAAGCCGGACTGTGACTCTGCAGACTCTCCCACTGACTTCCCACTGAGCCAAGCACTCACAAGGGCCCTGCACAACTGTCTCAGCCTCGCTGACCTCATGCTGTGCAGTGGCCCCTCACTCACTCCTCTCTAGCCACACCAGCCTCTACAGGATCCCACAGGTACGCTAAGCACACACCTGCCTCGGGACCTTTGCACTTGCTGGAATGCTTTTCCCTCAGATAAACACAGCTCACTCAGTTGCCTCAGGTCTCTTCTCAAATGTTACCTCCTGAGAGAGGCCATCCCAGATCACCCTTTTTATAATAGTACCTGATCCTGTATTCCGTGTCTCCCTTAGCAATTAGCACCAATGCTAAGCGTATGCAGTATATGTGTGTGTGTTTATTGTCTGTCTTCCCTCCCACCCCCAACACACACACTAAAATGTAAACTCCATGAAGACAAGGACTTTAGCACTGAATTCCCCATGTCTAGATCAATGCCCAGCACATACTAGGTGCTGGAGAAATAAAAACTTATTGGAATACAGTGAGATTCAAATCTCTATCTTCAGTCCAAATTTTTCTTTTGGACTGCAGATCTGTACTTTAATATGCTTCCTTACCACTCTGCCCCATGGGACCTGACAGCAAACTCGCTGGGCCTCCCCTAGTACCTCCTGAATTCTTTCCCAGTGAGTGGCACCAGCCCTTACCCAGCTACCTAAGCTAGAAGGAAGGGTCAACCTTGACCTCTTCACCTTTCCCCATTTAGTCACAAGTCCTGCCACTTCTACCACTGAAATCTTTCCAAGCCCACCGCTCCATTCCTTCCTCCTTTCAGTCTGCAACAGATATCCAAATGCTCGCCCATTTCCAGACCCTTCTGCCCACTCAGGTCCAAGCAGACTCTTCATTGAAGGCCTTCAGTGGCTCTGCATAGCCTATGGACAAAGTTCAAATCTCCTGGCCTCTCCATCAAGTTTAGCATTAACACCCTAGGCTGCCACTGTCCTGGTTGCCTACCCTCTGTTCTCCCAAACATCCCAAGCGAGCTCCAGCCAGCAAGGCATGCCTCTGATTGGCATGCCTTTGCCCAACTCCTTCCTGGAGAACTCCAGGTCATCTCTCAGATCTCAGTAATCTTATTAAAAATTGCTCTCCGAGTAGCATTGAAATATGTATACTACCCTATGTGAAACAGATCGCCAGTCCAGGTTCGATGCCTTAGACAGGGCGCTCAGGGCTGATGCACTGGGACAACCCGAAGGGATGGAATGGGGAGGGAGGTGGGGGGGGGGGGGTCAGAATGGGGGACACATGTACACCCATGGCTGATTCATGTGAATGTATGGCAAAACCACTACAATATTGTAATAAGCCTCCAATTAAAATAAATAATTTACAAAAAATGCAAAAGGAATAAATAAGATCTTAAAGCTGAGATCTTGAAGGCAAAAAAAAAAAAAAAAAGATGCCCTCCAGGAGAATGTTGCACCCTGCCTCCCCTTCGTGTACACCTCTGTCTTAGTTTTCAGATGCTTTGCTGTAATTGCTGGGTGTGAATAAACTGGAGATAGGGAGAGTCTTAGCCATCTTTTTAACCCCAGGTCTAGCACGGAAAACATTCAGTCAGTGTTGGATTGCTGCACGGATAGATAAATGAAGTCTCCAACTTTCTTCAGCCTGAACAGAATCCTTGTAAGATGGGGAGCTCCCCATCAACGGGGTAGTCAAAAGGAGGGTGGATGGTCCTAAACGGAGTGTACAGGAAAAGTTCCTCAGTTCTAAATCCCTTTCCTTCAATTCCACATTCGTTCACTACTTCCTGGAGTGCCTCCCATGAGCCAACACCTCCACCCCAAATGCTTCAAGACCCATTTCCGAAGAGCTCCCCGCTACCCCTCAAGGCTTCTGACCCTTCTCCAAACTAAAGCCAAACTTTAGTTTGGACCCTTCTCCAAACGTTTCTCTTTGGAAAGCCAGGTCCACCACAGGGCTTCTCCTCCGGGTTTTCACTCTCCGGAAGCCTTCCTCTTGCCCCTCCTCCGTTCTTGCCCTGCTTCCATTATTAAACCGTCAGCCTCTAAGTTTCTTTGGCGCCCCTCCCCATGTGTCCTCCCGGGGCTGCTCTCTCAGATCTCACCCCCTCGCTTTCTGGAACCCGCCCCTTTGGGTCCTACCTCCCACTCACCCCTTCTCGGCCCGGTAGCCCTCCCCTCAGTATCCCCCTGCAGCCTTGGCCAGCCTGGGCGCCCTCTCCACCTGTACAGGGTCTTGCGCGGTGCGAGCTGATCCTCGCTCACGCCCTGAGCGATGTAGTAATCGGCGACGAGGCCGAGGATGCGGCCCCAGAAGAGGACCCGATCGAAGCGGTAGTCGCGTTTAACCAGCATGAGAGAAGTGAGCAGCGCGGCCCGACGGTCTGGGCTAAGGCCCTGCCCACTGCCAGACGCCAGCTCCAGTGACAGCAGGAGGCTTTCCGCGTCCATCGCGTCCGCGGCTCTGCTCAACGCCCGCCGGGTTGCTAGGAGAAACCGTGTCCATGGAGACCCAAAGCTCCGCCCCTCCACCCTCCCGGAAGCAGGATTTCACCCACCTGACCTGCAGGCTAGCCTTCTGGGGCTGCCCGCCAGCCAGCCCTTCTTGCCACCGAGCTCTTCCGAAAAGCCTGGGCGTACACACGCTCCCTCCTGCTTCCTTCCCCCGCTGGGTGATGGGAGGTGTTCAGTTGTCACGGCAACAGCATGGTTTTACCCCAGAATAAGCAGGATACAGTGGTAGGTTGGAGGTCCCAATTTGGCCCAATTCCAGGGCTATTTTGCTTCCTCTAAAACCCCTCCACACAGTCGATATTTATTGAGTCCTCATTGTATAACATACGCAATGGGGGCTTGGGAAGAAAAACAACAGTAAGACTAGCTATATTATTTCACTTCATTCCTGTCCTTTCTTGGCCTCAGAATTTCCTAAGAAAAGAATTTCAGATCTTCCTGGTTCTAAAATTCCCAAGACAATCAATCCCCCCCGAACCAGGTCTTACAGAGTGGGGTCCATCTATTCCACTGTCTTCAGTCTTCACAGATAGCTCTTGACTTTTCCCTTTCATAGGACTGTTTCAGCTAAGTGGCAAGCAAAGACCTAGAAGAGGGTGTGGGGATGCCCCAGAGGTCCAATGGTTAGGACTCCAGTGTGTGGGGGTAGGGAGGGGCTGGCCAGGCAATGGGGCACCATATAGGGCCACACCCTGGGAAAGGAAGGTGCAAAGAGGGTTACAAAATGTGTGAGTTTATGGACTACACTTCCCCATCAACATTTTCATTTACAACATCAACAGCTACATGTTCCCTACCACCTACATTTACCTACCTCAGGCCCCACACCTACTGCTTTTAGGTTCAAATGGTAACAACAGATGAAAGGCCAGAACCACTGAAGCTGGGGCTCTTCACTCCCTGGGCTAGATACCATTTCTTCACATGCATCGCTGGAGTGCCCAGCCAAGGTTAAAAGACATAAACAGGTGCCTCAGCAGGCTTGTTGTCAGAGGAGATGATATTTGTTGATAAAATTATTAACTGATCTTTTAATTTCTGGATTCCTTTGGAGCAGATTCATGAAATCAGAATGACCTGGGCCCCAATGCCAAGCCAAGAAGTGTCTAAATTACCTGGATAATTAACTTTGTTTTGATTGTCTAGACATTATTTGTGACAGTTTTTTAAAGCAGGACTTGAGGGATCAGACTTGCCTTAATGTCTTCTACCTCAAAAGTTTGTAACTCCCTTCTTCAAAATTCTCCCTCCCTTTAAGTCGACCCCTCAGCCTGTCCCTTTCCAAGTGAGAGATATGGCCCTATTCCTCTTCTGTAAGGTACTATCAGACACAAAAACAGTGGAGAGTCCAAGCTGGCGGAGTATGCTTCAGGTGGACACAGCACAGAAAAGAACTCAAACCTTTTGTTTGCATTGATTCTATATTTACTTAGCACCAGGAAGTGGCAGGTTCCACGTCAGGAAACACAATCTGAAGCCAGAGATGAAGTCCCACAGCTTTCCAATGCTACCAAATTCAGCACGGCAAACCCTGTTTAATCATCTCAGAGTAAAATCACACAGAATGTACAGTACAGTGTAAAGCACTCAGCCTCTGGAGTCAGCTGGACTGGGTCTGAATCCAGGTTTCAACACTTATGCAAGTTATTCAGTCTCCCCAAGCCTCATCTATAAGACAGAGACAATAATATGACATCTGTAAGGTTATTAGATAATGTATGTAAAGTGCTTAAAACCTACCATAAAATATAAACTATTTTCCATGTTTTCTTAAAATATACAAAATAGTATATATTGTACGCATACACACACACACACACACCACACACCTATCCCCGACACCAGCAGCGTGAGGATTCTGTGTTCAACTTGCTTCCAAGAAATAAGCAGATGTTCTCAGGGACAAAGAGCATCAGTGCTCAGTGGTCAGGACAGCACCAAGCTGGAGAGGATAACAGTAAGGATCAGGATGGCCAACCCACAGATGCTGCCGAGGAGGAATGGCCACAGGCAGGAGGGCAGGGATGGCACAAGGACAATACTGCCAACAGTAACTGCCAGCAGCTGCCATGCAACTGCAGTGGAGATGGCAGGGCGCATTCCAGAAGGGACATGTGGCCTCACGGAAGTGACTCTACAGGGCAGACCCGGTGTCTTAGCCTATGGTTCAATCAGGCTCTGCAGAGACTCTCTTGGTTTTCTTTTCTCAGGTCCCTCACACTGTGTGACCTCTGCTTTGGGTACACATACTCTAAGGGTCACAGAACCCAACATGTGGCAAGCAAAGAACATCGGGCTAGAAGTTAGCTGAAGAGGATTCTTAGTCCCAACTCTGCTATCCAACTGTTAAAGAACCTTGGCCAAGTCATTTAACTTCCCATATTGGCCCAGGAATAATGAAGAGAAAGAACTATTAGAAAACAAAGAAATCATGGAAGGCTGAAGCCTAAGAGACCAAGGAAGATTACTCTAGCCTTAAGCCTCTTCAAGCCAAAAATGTTTCAGGAAAATTTAATATGAATCCGTTCATTTTATAATATATTTAAGTCTATAGTCACACCCACATTATGTCCCTGTTAAAAATTCTGAAAAGCCACAGCAAAAGCTAAAAAGGGTCACCTCCCTGCCCGACCCCCTCCGGGGGTGGGTGGGGAGGGGAGGGAGCCTGTCTGTGGGCCCATGTTTGCTTTCCAGCCCCCAAAAGAAACACCTGACCCAGCACCCTCTGGGAAAATCAGCCTGTGATTCAAAGAGATGCTTGTTCAATGACGATTATTACAACCCCAGCCAACCATCAGTCCACCAGAAAGTCTAAGGGGGGCAGGCAGCCAGAAGGACAGACCCTTCCTCTCACCAGGAATTAACTAGGTCCAAGCAGGAGATGGGTGATGTGGTGCCACCAGGGGAAAGATAATTTAGCCACTGTGTTCACAATGAGCATTCCCATTCATTCGTGGAAGCCTTTCAGTGTCACTGGTGCCTGGAACCAAATGTAATCCTCCCAGGTTGCAGCTGGGATGGTAGGTCGGCCACAGGACAAGGTCACAGTCAGCTTGTGGCCCCGGCTGGGCACTCTGTAGTTGAGCTTGGGTCGAAACCAATCTTCTCCACAGTCGCGGTGACCCTGTGCCATGACGATGGTGCCCATGAGTGGAGGGACCTGCAGCTCACTGAAGGCATCGGCCAGGAAAATGGCTCGGAAGAGGCGGCGCAAACAGGCTGCTGTGCTCAGGCTCGGGTCCATGCTGTTGGGGGCTAATCGGGACAAGTCAAGCTCGTAGAACTCCTTGGGGCTGAGGGCATTGCCCCCAAGGAGGATCAGCACTCGAGGGACTAGTGTCCGGGCAAAGAGTCCCTCCAGGTGGCTGAGGACACTCTCCAGTTCTGCCAGGGTTTGCTGGCATTTCCTGCCGCTCACCTCAGCAGTGGCCCGAGGTTTCTTCTTCACCACGTCCTCTGCCTGTGAGGACAAAGAATGGAGACAGAGAAGGTCTGCGAAGTAGACGAAAGCTAACGCCCTTTGAAGAACCCTGCTAGAACAGAGCAGACTTACGGACTGGAGCTCCAGTTCAGTGAACCGCCACACTCAAGACCCTGGGTTTTATCACAGGGAAATGTACCAAAAAGGAAAATAGATTCTTTGTACAAAATTATGATTCTTCCTCACTCAGAATAGCAAAGACAGTGTACTGAACCAGGAGGGCATCCAGAAATTAGCAACTAAAATACTAAAATACTCATGTGGTGGCATGGCAGGTAGTAAGCTTTTGCTGTGCTGAAAATAATGACAAGACTGAGGACTGGGGACTTTCCTGGTGGTCCAGTAGTTAAGAATCCACATTCCAACACACAGGAGGAGAGCTTGATTTCTGCTTAGGAAACTAAGATTCCCATATGCCACGGGGCAACTAGAGAGCCTGTGCTTGGCAATTATTCAGCCAAAAAAAAAACCACCAAGGATTATTTGGTCTAATAAATTCTGGAATTCATCCTCCAGTTAAACATGGCATTCATGTTGAGACTTGAGAGAAAACAGCAAAGTTCTGTAAAACAATTATCCTTCAACAAATTAAACAAACAAACATGGCAAACTGATGGAAGGTAGGAAGGAAATGAAAGAGTGGGTGGGAGGGAGGAAGAAAGAGGGGAGGGAAGCAGGAAGGGAGGGGAGAGAAAGAGGACTCCCAGTGGCAAAAATAACTAAAAAATAGATGACAGTGGCTAAAGACGACAACAAATTTTTGGAAGAGAGAAAGTAGGAAGCACTCAAGAGAGCTGAATACCAAGTGCTGTCAGAGGGGACTCCCCTGAGAAGCAAAACCACACTGAAGAAGTCCGTAAAAGGCCCAGGAGTTGTTCACTTAAGCACCACAGAACACAAAAGTGAACACATGGGGACTGAGTGAACACCTGTGCAAGGGCCCTAAGTGTGCATGCGTGCTAAGTCACTTCAGTCATGTCCAACTCTTTGTGACCCTACGGACTGTGGCCTGCCAGGCTCCTTTGTCCATGGGATGCTCCAGGCAAGAATACTAGAGTGGGTTGCCATTCACTCCAGGGGATCTTCCCAACTCAGGGTTCAAAGCTGCATCTCTCATGTCTCCTGCATTGGCAGGCAGATTCTTTACCACTAGTGCCACCTGGGAAGCCCAGTACCCTTCGATGGCCTGCAAGTTTCCCCCACCCAAACACAATGCTTTGGAAGTGTTCTTTCTCTTTCCTTCCTTCCTTCTTCTCTCATTGAGTAGTCTATCAGATAGAAGCAGAAATAAACGTGTTCAGTTTACCATGTTTAACTGAAAGATAACTCCAAAATCACCTTTATTAGAGCAAATAATCCTCTTTCCCGTTATCATTACCACTTTGTTCCCACCCAATGTCCTTTAAGTCTATCAGCTAGCTCACAGGGCCAGCCTCGCACACAGAACTTTTAATGACTTATTCTTAAACATTCAGACACCAAATAAAAGCCTCAACTGTGAAAGAGACCAAAACAAATAAATAGGAAAGGAATCTGGAAGAAACAGAGACAGTGCAAGAGACAGAGGGAAACTTCAAAAACACAGTAATTAATACCCACAAGGGAAGTTCATACAGACAGGAAACAGGATATAACTAAAAAGGAACATGTGGGACTTCCCTGGTGGTCCAGTGGGTAAGACTGTGAACTCCCAATGCAGGGGCCTGGGTTCCATCCCTGTTCAGGGATAGAACTAGATCTTGCTTGCAGGTTGCAACTAAGACCCAGCACAGTCAAAATAAATTTAAAAAATAAAAATTTTAAGAAAAAGTTCTTAAGACTGCGACTGCCAAAAAATTAAGTTTAAGAACATAAACTCAAGGAAGAAAATATAACAGAAACAAAGAAATGAGGATTTGGAGAGAAAATACACTAAAATTAGAGGATCCGTTCATAAAGTCCAAATGTAACACACAATAGGAGTTTCAGAAAAAGAAAACAAGAGAAAAAGCAAGGCTTTGAATATCCAGACTAGAGTGGGAAAGGACTGAAGCCATAGGGCTGAACCATCGTTTACAGCTGCTTATGCTGACATGCGTGAAGGTTCCTTTGACCACCCTTTCTACCTGCCACCATCTAATAGCCACAAAGTTCACTCACCAATTTTCTCCCAAAGCTTGTGCCTACCTGGGGAAAAGGTTTTCGGTAGAAGTGCTTAAGCTGTTCGTAGGGCAGAGGTAGTTGCTGGCGTTGGTACATGATATGTTTTAGAAGTTCACAAGTAAAGCGACAGCAGCCTTCCTGGCTCACAGGCCCAGGAAACACCACTGGCACCATGCAGTCTCTGGGACGAAAGGGCTCCAAAGGGTTGGAAGGTTCCTGGGTGGAGGTGGTCTCAAGTAGTTCTATCTGGGGGTCCTGGGTTTCCTCCGACTTCTCACACCACTCCAAATCTACTAGGTGCACAGAGGGACAAGAGAGAAAAACGAAAAACTTAAAAGATCTATGGACATACCACCCTGAAGCCCGATCTCCTCTGTTCTCCAAAGCTAAACAGGGTCCGGCCTGATTAGAACTTGGATGAGAAAAAGTGAAGAGGCCAGAGTCAGTCTTTCCATCCCTTGTGGGGACATCAGCCACCACAGCTGAGGCCACACGCCTACACAGGCGGATTCCCTCCGCAAACTCCCCTCTGGGAGGCCGCTCGCAGGTTCCAGATCCCAGTTGTCTAAGAGACTGCAGGATTTGGGGGGGCCAGGTGGCGGGAATTTCTGAGACAGAGACTGGAGATCTGCTCAGAAAGCAGAGGCCCTGATATGGGAAAATGAGTTGAGAAAAAGCGGTGTCAAGCAGAGCCCAGAACACGCCGCGAAAAGGAGAGTGAACCAATGGAATTCAGGGCCGCGGGGGCGATGGAGTCAAAGGGGCCAAGTCAGAGCTGGGAGGGACGACGGGAAATGGGGACAAGGAACACGGGCTAGTGAAACGACTACGGGCTAAATGACTGGAGGGAGCCGTGGCAGGGAGGAAACAAACTCCTCGAGCTCCGGACTCCATATCTTACCAGGGACTGCGGCCGGGGACTGCACTTCCGGCTCCGGGGCCGCCATCACTACCTCCTCCCCGTTCTCCATTCGGTTTGAATAGGCGCCCCGCGCTGCTTCATGGGAAGCCCGCGCCTCCACTTCCTGTTCTGCTGGCCCGGAAGTGGGAGGGGCGCCGTGTCTGTGCGGCAGAGGCTTCGCTGGGTGAGGAATGGAGTGCACTGTTAAGGAGCGCAGCCCTCCTTAATACCCTTCGGCGAGTCCGTCGAGCCCTCCTCCCACAGAGAAACCGCGGGTTCTCAACTACTTGGCGCTGCCTTCCGAGGACACCCACTCGCTCGCATCCATTCTTTCCTGCGTCCTCTATTCGCTACGCACCTACTTCGTGTCAGGCCCTGTCCTAGGTGCTGGAGTCTGCGGCGAAGAAGCCAGCGACTGGAGGGGTCCTCAAGGGGTTCAGTGCCTGTAGATTCAAGGCAGTGTGATGAATTATACAGTAAGGTGTGGAAGGGCAGTGGACGCGGAGAACAGGAGCGCATAACCTAGAGGAAGTGGGAGTGAGGCGTGGTCCAAGAGGAAATTGATCTTTAAGATGAGTAAAGGTAAAGAGGAGGGTCTGGTGGTCCTGGAGACTGTTAAAAACAAACAAGGCCCAAATGCATTCACTTCTGCTAAATCCCACCAAGACTCATTTCCTAATCTAGTAGGAGTTTCAGCTTCTCCTGGAGTGGAATTTTAAACTAACCAGTCTGGCATTTCAGCTCTAGTGAGGTAATCTGCAAGATAAGTCCCCCAACATTCCCCCTAAATGGAATTCCCCTTTCTTTTGCTAATAACCTCATTATCCTGCCTCCATTTCTATAAAAGTCTTGCATCTTGTACAGCACCTCAGAGTGCCTTTGTATTTACTCGATGAGATACTTCCTGATTCATGAATTGTTAAATAAAGCCAATTAGATCTTCAAATCTTCAGTTAAATTTTGTTTTTAACAAGACCTTGAGATACAAGAGCATTCTCAATTCAAGAAATAAAAAGAGTTCAGCTTATGAAGTATTAAAGCTGTGGTAGAGTACTCTTGCCTGGAAAATCCCATGGACAGAGGAGCCTGGTAGGCTGCAGTCCATGGGGTCAGGAAGAGTCGGACACGACTGAGCGACTTCACTTTCACTTTTCACTTTCATGCATTGGAGAAGGAAATGGCAACCCACTCCAGTGTTCTTGCCTGGAGAATCCCAGGGATGGGGGAGCCTGGTGGGCTGCTGTCTGTGGGGTCGCACAGAGTCGGACACGACTGAACTGACTTAGCAGCAGCAGCAGCAGACAAACAGAAGCCAAATCATAGTAAGGAAGGCTTTCTAAGCCAAATTAAAAAGTTTGAACTTGTTCCTGTAAGGGGATGGAGGAACGTCTGAAAGGTTTAAGTAGGAGAGTGACATGGTTATATTTACATTTTAAACTAAAAAATTTAACCTCTACACTGGCTGCAGTATGGAGATTAGATTACAGAGAGGACAAAGGAGGAGGCACAGATACTAGTCAGAGCTAGCAATTGGAATTACCCAAGGACACGATGAGAGAGGCCTGAACTAGGGTAGTCACAGTGGGGTGGAGAGAACTGGGTGAACCCTATATATATTTAGAAGTCCCGTGAGTAAGGTGGTTGATACCAGGAAGAGGAGGAAGAGTGAGAGACTGTCCAGAAGATAAGCAAAAAAAAAAAGCAGACTTTTTACTTCAGCAACTCTATGGCTAGTTGTGCCATTCAATGAAGGAGGGAACACCAGAGGAAGGCCAGTTTTATTGGGAATGGGTAAGGATTAAAGATGAGTTCCATTTTTGATGGGTTGAGTTTGCTGTTCCATTGGACAGTGAAGAGATAATTTAGGGACACCATGAGGAGCAGAAATAGGTATTTGAAAGTCATCAGCATGGGAGTGGATTATCACCCAGGAAGGTTGTATACAATGAAAATGAGCAAGGATCCTGAAGACACTAATGTTTGAGGATGAGCAGAAAGAAAAAGGGTCTACAGAGGAGACTGAGGAGTAGCCAGTTCAGTTCAGTTCAGTCGCTCAGTCGTGCCCGACTCTTTGTGACCCCATGAATTGCCAGACCTCCCTGTCCATCACCAACTCCTGGAGTTTACTCAAACCCACATCCATCGAGTTGGTGATGCCATACAGCCATCTCATCCTCTGTCGTCCCCTTCTCCTCCTGCCCCCAATCCCTCCCAGCATCAGAGTCTTTTCCAATGAGTCAACTCTTCGCATGAGGTGGCCAAAGTACTGGAGCTTCAGCTTTAGCATCATTCCCTCCAAAGAACACCCAGGGCTGATCTTTAGAATGGACTGGTTGTATCTCCTTGCAGTCCAAGGGACTCTCAGGAGTCTTCTCCAACACCACAGTTCAAAAGCATCAGTTCTTCGGTGCTCAGCTTTCTTCATAGTCCAACTCTCACATCCATACATGACCACTGGAAAAACCATAGCCTTGACCAGACGGACCTTTGTTGGCAATATCCAGGGAAGTAGTAATAAAAATAGACAAGTGTTAGGTGATAGAGACAAAAAGAACAAGTGTGTTTCAGGAAACAGGGACCAGCGATCAAAACACTCCATAAAAAGCATAATGATTAAAATACTGTGGTATTGGCTTAGGAATAAACAAAACCGAAGAGAGTCAAGAAACAGATTAATGTATCTATCTATCTATATATATATATATATATAGGTCTTAGCAATGATGAGGCTGACTCTTAAAAGCAAATAATTTGAAACAACTCCCTATGCATTTAGGAGGGGAAAAAAAATTAGTTCCCATTACACATTCTACATAAAGATACATTCCAAATCAATTAAACATATAAACATAGAAATAAACCTCAAAACTCCTAGAAGAAAATACTGGAGAATAATTCATAATTTAGGAGTGGGGTTGGCCTAGACATGACACAAAACCAAGAAAATATAAAGAAAAATATTGCTAAATCTGACTTTAAAATGTATGTAAAGATACTATACATAAAGAATGAATTATGTATGTACTAATTATGTACCAGGAAAAAAGTCTGCGTGTGTACATCCATTATTTACCCCACAGGCAACCACCTCATAAGCACCTCATAAGCAACCCCTCCAGGAAACTAAACACACAAATCACCTTCCATCTCCCAGGACCCTGATCTCCTGGGCAGACATCCCTGCTCCTCCTACTCCTCTGCCAGCCTTCACTCCTGTCTGCGGTAAGCCAGGTTGTATAAGATCGGATATCAGAATGGGCTATCCCACCCCATCTCTTAAAAGAAGGGAATTGGAAAGAATGAAGTGAAACTGTGTGGGGGACAGCTGAAAGATCTGTGATGACGAGAGCACAAGTGTTATCAGGTGACTGCAGCAGACCCTGGTTATCAAGAGAGCCCAGTGGTGGTGGTGGTGGCAATGATAATGTTGGAGGAATAGTCTTAGCTCTCGCTTCCAACCCTCATCTTTCTTCAGCTGTCTCACTCAGCCCCAAACAACAGTTTTCCTGGTGGGGTTGTGTCCCTGGCTGTCTGCAACATAACTTTCCTTTAGCTGAACAGAATACAGAAGTCACAGCTGCTTTCAACCAGTGAAGGCCCCATAATTGGTTGGGTCTGCTAAGCCCTTTTGCAGATTTTGGTCCTTCTGCTTTCACCGGTTTGGGGAGTTATGCCATGTGGACAGCATCTACCTGATCAGTAACCTGCCTTCCTCCTTGTGGTCCTTGGGGGGAAGCCATGGACTCCAGCAGGTCTGAACCTCTGCAAGGATCACCAGAGGTAAGCCACTGGTGCTAGTTTTCCAGGAAAACTGAGGTCTGCAGGGAAGGGTTGTTTTATTTCTAGGCCGTGTTTGAGGATCTCGCTGTTTGTGAAGAGAGGGGAAGTGGACGTACAATGGGTGAGTGGTGAGTCACGAGACAGCCACGAGGCTGGGAACTGAACTCTGGCGTCCTGACTCCCAGCTCAGCAACACCAACTGCTTCTCCACTCTGCCTTTCTAGTGTGTTGTACACTGGTTTGTGTCACTGAATGTGTTTACTCTTTGCTGACTGCAAGAGCCCTAAAGAGCAAGAGAGATGACAGCTTGGCAAGAAAGTCAAAAGTCAGCAATCCCCTGGGCCCTTTGCCAAGTTTCTATTCCAGGCAACTTCCCCCGCCCTCACAGCGGCTGACGTAACCCGAGCCCCAGCCCCGCCCAAGTAGGGTCCAGGCCCCTCCTACACCCCTGGCTGCTTTAAAACCAAACTCGGTCCTCCCGGATTGGTTCTGCTTCAAAACAAAGGGGAGGCGTAATACTCGCTGCGGGCACTCGCTGCGGGGGCAGGGCTGGTTTATGGATTCCGGCCTCGTGTCGGGGCTACCGCGGTGTCTCGGGGCTAAAACCAGCCCCCGGAGGGTGCCAGCCTGGTAATAAAGCAGTGACTACTGTGTAAAGGTGGCATAATAATCGTAACAATAAAAGCCATAATTAGGCTAACCACCATCCGCCTCCGCCCTGGCATTGGTCCTGACTCACCCAGAAGGCACGCATGCCGTTGAGGGAGAAACTGAGGCATGGGCGGAGCCAGCAGGCTGGAGGGACAAGTCGCCCTGAGTTCTTCAGCTCTCCAGGCCCAAAACATCTTGTCTGCGATCGCGTTAAGGGGCCAAATCCAGAAGCGCCTACCAGGCTAGATTCTATGTAAGTTCCCCCGACTCCAGTGACTGCCCCACCTCCAGGCCCCCGGAAAAGACCCGCTCAGCTCTCGGAGACTGGAGCCAGACTACAGCTCCCTTAGGCCTTTGCGCGCAAAGCCGCGCTCCTTGCCTACGCCCTGAAGCCACCCGCGGCCCCTTGCGCCGCGATGCCTCCTGGGAGTTGTAGGGCTGCGGCGAGCTCTTTCCAGGGAGCTCCTAGGCTTGAGAACTCTATATCCCATGGTGCTCCGCGGCTGTTTCTGATGCGACCCGGAGGCCAGGTGATGCGGAGGCGTGGCCTGCGCAGGGCCCCACCCCGCTCTCCTCTGGCTGGCCCGACTCGGCCGTGGCAGTAGGCGCGGCGGCGGCGGCGGCGTCCGCGGCGGCGGTGGCGGGGGGGAGGGGCCGGGCGGGGGGCTGGCGGCAGCGGCGGATGGACTCGCGGGTATCGGAGCTGTTCGGCGGCTGCTGCCGGCCCGGAGGGGGCCCGGCCGTGGGCGGAACCCTCAAGGCTAGGGGCGCCGGCGGCAGCAGTAGCTGCGGTGGCCCGAAGGGGAAGAAAAAGAACGGAAGGAACAGAGGGAGCAAAGCCAACAACCCCCCGTACCTGCCCCCCGAGGTGAGCACCTGAAAAGTGGCGGGGTCAGAGGTAACCACTGCTTCCGGTCCTGGGACTCCAGGAAGGCGGGACAGAGAGTAGTACCCTCTTCCGGTGTCATAGACCCCCGAGAAGAGGAGAACCGTTTTTTCCGGTCCAAGGACCCCAGGGAGGAGGGCCAGAAAGACTGGGCCTCCATTCCTGTGTCAGTACCCGGGGGAGGAAGAGTTGGGAGGGCGGCGGGAATCTCCCACTCTGATATAAGTAACTCCAGATGAAGTGGGGAAAGGAGGTCCCACCCGCATCCCTTGGGAAGAGCAGAGTAGAATGCCCCAGCCCTTTTCTTGTGCAGCTGAAGGAAGGGAGACTGCATCCGGGGATGTGAGGAGTTAGTTTTCTAAACTCGTTCCAAGGAGGAGAGGAGTACCGGGAAAAGAGCAATATGTTCCCTCCCTCTCCACACACACAAACACAAGCAGAGAACACTCAGGCTAAGTCCTCCCGCCCTTTGCCTGTCCTACGAGGAAGTGTGGACAGCCTCCACCTTCCTGCTCCAGCTGTTCCCTAAGGCAGGCAATAATTGCTATTTGTCCCTCTATAGAAAAGGACACAGGGGAAGAGCCTCATCCAGTGGTTGTCAAACTTGAGCACGTTAGAGAATCACCTGGATTGCTGCTCCACCCCTAGAATTTCCGATTCAATAGGTCAGAAGTGTCCCTGATAATCTGCATTTCTTACAAGTTCCCAGGTGATGCAAATGCTGCTGGTCCTGGGACCACACTTTGAGAAACTTTAGCCTAGACCATCATCCTTGTATCAGTATTCTGAAGCCATCCATTCTAATTTTTCATCTCCAGCAAAATGATAAAAAGGAAAATCTCTGTTGATGGGGAAAGGTCTCCTTTACACTCCCATGCGATTATGGGTGAAGACCTGTAAAAGCCTGAGAGTCAAAGAGCCTTGAAGGGATGGAATGATGACAGGAAGGGGAGAAGAAAAATGAAATGGCCAGGGAGGAGGAGTGCAGAAATACAGGACTGGCAGAACAGGCAAATCTCATATCCTTTTGCACCTGAGAGGGGAAGGCTCGGGCAATGGGATACTTCTGTGTTGGGTCATCTGATATAGGGAAGGGGAGGAGGTGGTGTGATGGACTCAAGATTTCACCTCAGCTGGGGCGCGAGGGCTAGGGGGCAGAAGGGGAAAAGCCACAGTGGTCTGGTTTGTGGTGTCTGTCTCCTTCATTATCTTTTCTGAGTTTCTTCATCTCAACCCCAGCTCTGGAGACTTGACTGTCCTTCACCTGGCTCCTCTCTCATTGGGTTTGTAGTGACCAGTGCTGAGCTCACCCTCTGGCACTGCTCCAAAACCTCTTGCAACCTCTTACTCTTGGTGTCATCAGCTGAGAGGGGCAGGCAGGAAGGAAATGATGTCTCTCAGACCAGTAGCAAAGAACTGCCTCCGCAGCCTGGACATGGAGAAGACACAGACGTGGGGACAGCAGTTTGAGGCCCTAGAAGGAAGGAAAGAGGGTGATCTTGCATCTAAGAAGAGCATGCTGCCAGTGATCCGAAAAGAGGGACTCAGGGTTCCGTTCCTGGCTTAGATGGATGACTGACTATGTTCTTGGAGGCCTTTCCTTCAGAGAGGTCACCCTGGAGCTGAGTACAGAGCTGGTCTGCCATGGCCTTTGACAGACACCTGCCTAAACAAGTGCGGCTCAAGCTTCTTTCTCTCTTACGTTAGCTGCCTGAACCCCAGTGGGAATCAGGGAAGTAAGGGTTAGGTCTGGACAGTGTGGTAACAGCTCCCTGTTTCTTTTCAGGCTGAAGATGGAAACATCGAATATAAAGTGAGTCTTAGGCTGGGGAGGGGCAGGTTGTCCTTGGTGTGGGATGATTTCTTTATGATCCTTCTAACTTTATGCTCTATAGTCATTTAAAGATGTGGTTCAGAGTAAGGCTTCTGTACCTCATTCTGTTGGAAGAGGACTCGCTGTCCAAGGAGGTCAGGGATGAGGGTGGTTAAGAGGGAAGGGAAGGCCCTAGTCCTTGCAGCAGGACAGATGGGGAACCCTGTGGGGTCAGGAGGATCATCTCTGACTTTTCCTTCTCGTAATACTTCACCTGCCCTAAGCTGAAGCTGGTGAACCCATCCCAGTATCGTTTTGAGCACCTGGTGACACAGATGAAGTGGCGGCTCCAGGAGGGCCGTGGTGAGGCCGTCTACCAGATTGGGGTAGAGGACAATGGGCTGCTGGTGGGGCTGGCTGAGGAGGAGATGCGGGCTTCCCTCAAGACCCTGCACCGGATGGCAGAGAAGTATGCTTCCCTTCGGTCCTCCTTTCCCTAAATCCCCAGGACCCGCCTTCTCTGGACAAAGGGCTGAAGTGGGGAGGGTTACTTTTCTGGGATCCTCTGCCCTGGATCCAGCCTTTTTTGCCCCTTGACTTAAGGTTCATTTGTGTCAAGGGAGCTGTGGATGCAGGATAGATTGGAGGCGGGTAGGAAGTGGAGTAAGGTGTTGGGAGCTCTGGGGGAGGTATGAGGAGGCCATGGGTCCAGGGGGATGGGGAGTACAGGGGAGACGTGGCAGCTGTGGCCTTGCTGTGACAGAGTTGGGGCAGACATCACTGTTCTCCGGGAGCGAGAAGTGGACTATGATAGCGACACACCCCGGAAGATCACTGAGGTGCTAGTACGAAAGGTTCCTGACAACCAACAGGTGGGTCCCCACCCCTTCCTGTTTCTCACACCCCTGCTCCCTGGGAAGGTCCTATGGTGGCAGACTCTTCCCTGGCCTGAGACTCTGAGATTTGGTCCCCAGAGACTGCCTGTGCCTTTTATTTCTGGTTGGACTGGGTCTTTGTTGGTGTGCACCGGCTTTCTCTAGTTGGTGAGCGGGGGCTACTCTTCATTGTGGTGCATGGGCTCCTCATTCTGGTGGTTTCTCTTGTTGCAGAGCACCGGCTCTAGGTGCACAGGCTACAGTAGTTGTGGCTCCTGGGCTTCGTTGCTCCACTGCACATGCAGTCTTTCTGGACCAGGGATCAAACCCATGTCTCCTGCATTGGCAGGCAGATTCTTATCCACTGCACCGCCAGGGAAGTCCCTGGTGCTGCTTTTGACCTTTCAGTGGACAAGTTGAGGGGTTGGAACCTAACCTGACAATTCATCTGCAGTTCCTGGACCTCCGTGTGGCCGTCCTGGGGAATGTGGACTCAGGGAAGTCAACTCTGCTTGGAGTCCTGACCCAGGGAGAGCTGGACAATGGGCGGGGCCGGGCCCGGCTCAACCTTTTCCGCCACCTGCATGAAATTCAGTCCGGCCGAACCTCCAGCATCAGCTTCGAGATCCTGGGCTTTAACAGCAAGGGAGAGGTGCATGCAATCAACGGGACCCAGTGGGACCAGACTCTGAGGATGGGATGGTAGTGGTAAAGGACAGAGTGTGAGGGCAGAGTGTGGAGACTGTGGAGTAGTGTAGATGAAGGCCCTGAGGGCACTGAACCCGCTGTGACCTCCTTAGAAAACAAACAGGGAATCAACTGAACTAAATCCTCAGCGGGGCTCAGGGTTAAGAGGCAGAGTTACCCAGGGACTGGTTTAGGTCCTGGCAGCTCCTGTAGGGTTGGGGAGGCTGGCCGGGGGCACTGAGAGCCCGGGGCTCTGGGCCAGGTGGTGAATTACAGTGACTCAAGGACGGCAGAAGAGATCTGTGAGAGCAGCTCCAAGATGATCACCTTCATCGACCTGGCAGGCCACCACAAGTACCTGCACACCACCATCTTCGGCCTCACCTCCTACTGCCCCGACTGCGCCCTGCTCCTCGTCAGTGCAAACACTGGGATCGGTAAGAGGCGTCGGTGCAGGGGCGGGGCTCACTCTTCTCCCCCAGGACCCTACACATCTGGGAGCCAGACCAGCTCTCCTCTTGCTCTCTCCCCCTTCCCTCATCCTGACTCTCCCGCCTGTCTTCTCTGAGCAGCTGGCACCACACGGGAACACCTGGGGCTGGCACTGGCCCTGAAAGTGCCCTTCTTCATCGTGGTCAGCAAGGTGGACCTGTGTGCCAAGACTACCGTGGAGAGGACAGTACGCCAGCTAGAGCGGGTCCTCAAGCAGCCTGGCTGCCACAAGGTTCCCATGCTGGTCACCTCCGAGGACGATGCCGTCACTGCTGCACAGCAGTTTGCCCAGTCCCCCAAGTAAGGCTTTCCCACTCCAGAGTCCTCAGGGAAGGCTGCCGCAGGGCCCCGGAGCATGGGGTACCCCTCCCCTTCCCTCAGACCAGACCAGTTGTGGCTCAGTTCTGTGCTTTTTCAGGTTGGGGTTGTGGGAGGGAGTCTTTGCTGAAGGCTCGATCTTTCCCCCAACCAGCTTTCCTGACCCCTGGAAGCCTGGAGGCAAAGTGCTGTGCCAGACGTTTGCCATCTCCCTGGGCTCTGGGATGGGTCTCACGTGCCAAGCTCATAGAGAGAGGCCCCAAGGTCCTGGGGTGGTTACCAGATAGGAGAGGGCAGCCCTTGTCCACTCTGAGAGAGGCTTGCCTTTCCATGTAGGGGCTCCAGCCACTGCCTCCTATTGGAACTTCCCTCATCTGCCTATTCCCTGCCTTCCTCTACAGCATCACCCCTATCTTCACACTGTCCAGCGTGTCTGGAGAGAGCCTGGACCTGCTCAAAGTCTTTCTGAACATTTTGCCTCCACTCACCAATAGCAAAGAGCAGGAAGAGCTCATGCAGCAGCTGACAGAGTTCCAGGTAATTGGCCATCTGGACAGGCAGGCAGCCAGGGAACTAGGAGGGACTAATCCCGAGCCCAGAGTCTGTTTTGAGGTTTTGGAGCTGCCAGCCCTTGATAGAATCTTCTTTGGCTTCAGGTGGATGAAATCTACACGGTACCAGAGGTGGGCACAGTTGTTGGAGGGACACTTTCCAGGTGAATTGCCTTTCTTGCTTGTTATCTACCCTACTCAGCCCTCATACACCCAAGGACCTGAAAACATAGCTCACAGGCCATGCTGGCAGTGAACAGATGTGCTTGTTTGTAGATGAGGTTTTCACCATCAGAGGAGCTGGAGAAAGCTCATCAATTGGCTTATAAGGGAAGAAACTTACCACTTCTTAGGACCCTTCAGGCCTCTGCAGGGGGAAGTCTGGGTCTTGACCCCACGAAGACACGTAGAGTACATTCAGCTGACTTCATTGCCACCAGGGAAATGAGGACCCCTGAGACTCTGCCCAAGGGCATGATTGCATTTTCAGGAATCAGGTGGTCAGTGTTAAGCCAGCAGGTCCCTGTCTGCCAGGCTCTGCTAGTGTGAGCCTTCAGTCTGGACTGGGGCAAGGCAGTCATCTCCTTAGCTTTGAGTCACAATCTGGGGTCTCTCTCCCCGACCTGAGGGACTCAGAAGGGAATGACCTAGTAGAGAAGTAGGTGGGGGGCTTAGGCTGACGTTGTGCCTTCTGCCCTCTGGGCTGCAGTGGGATTTGCCGTGAGGGGGACCAGCTGGTGGTAGGCCCCACAGATGATGGCTGCTTCCTGGAGCTCAGAGTTTGCAGCATCCAACGCAACCGCTCTGCCTGTCGTGTGCTGCGAGCTGGTCAGGCCGCTACGCTGGCCCTCGGGGACTTTGACAGAGCTCTCCTTCGCAAGGTGAGGTGGAAGGGTGGATTGGAGAGAAAACACAAAAGGGTCTGGGAGGCTGGCTGCTTGAAGGAGAAGCATCAGAGGTGCTTCAGGGGAACTCAGGGAATATGGTCTCTAACCCAAGAAGGCTGTCCGGGTATGGACATATGCTGTCTGGGTATGGAGAAGGCTTAGGATACTCACAAAGCACAGATCACTAAATGTGAATCATTGTGTCACAACCCTAGTGTCCAGGACTCTGAAAATACCAAGCAGTAGATGGGTTAGAGAACACAGGTCGGTAAGGGAGGGCTCCTTAAAGAGAAGGGTTTTCAGTCTTCTGAGGTCTTTGGGTTTGAAGTCCTAGAGGAAGAGGAAGCTGTAAAGGGTGTGAGGGCAGCCATGGAGGGGACACTAACGTGAGGTCTGCCCTTCCTGAGTGCGAGGGCTCTGCCTCCCCAGGGCATGGTGATGGTGAGCCCAGAGATGAATCCCACCATCTGCTCAGTGTTCGAGGCAGAGATAGTGCTGCTGTTCCATGCCACCACCTTCCGGCGAGGCTTCCAGGTGACAGTTCACGTGGGCAACGTACGCCAGACAGCAGTGGTGGAGAAGATCCATGCAAAGGTGAGGGGACCCTGCCATGCCCCCATTTTCCCAGGGAACAGTCAGAATTCTGCGTCCAGAAAGGAGGGAAGCCTGTTCTCAGACTCAGAGACCTCCCTTATCCCTCCAAGGGGACAAAGCCCCACTCAGGGTGGGTAGATGCCTGCTCAGCCCTCGAGGGTGGAGGGCCAAGACTAGTAGAGACAAGAGGCATGGTCCAGGGCCAGTGACCGTGTATCTGCTGCAGGACAAGCTGCGGACAGGGGAGAAGGCAGTGGTACGTTTCCGCTTCCTGAAACACCCAGAGTACCTGAAGGTGGGCGCCAAGCTGCTGTTCCGGGAGGGTGTCACCAAGGGCATCGGCCATGTCACTGATGTGCAAGCCATTGCAGCAGGAGAGGCCCAGGCCAACATGGGCTTCTGAACTTCAAGCGGGCACAGCTCTTCTGCTGTCCCTACAATACAAAAGGTGACTTCCGGCCACGCTGCCCCCCACGTTGGCGGCTCTGTGTGTTAGTAGGGTAGAGAGTGGGGGCGCTCTCCACTGCCCGCTCCCTGCCACATTTTCTGGAGACATGCCAATCTAGGTATGACCAGGGAGGGGCAGTCAGTCGTGAGGGAGAAGACAGAATTCAGGGCAGTGCTCAGCAGCCTAGTGTTCACCTGGTTGGCTCGTCAAGCCTGGCAACCCTGCGGCCTGTCTACCGGAGGGAGCTAACCACCGCCCCAGCGGCCCCACTGTCAGGACTGGGCGTGATCCACCGGAGTGGTCCCTGCACGTCAGGAATTGTCACAACTGCTCGGGGTGGTCCTCGAAAGCTTTTTCTATACCTCTTCTCAAGGCCATGTAAGTTGCCCACCTCTACTTGACTGTGGACAAAAGACCTCTGCTCCGGGCCATCCGGTGGCCCAGGGTCTGAAGAAAAGGCACAGGGACAGTGAAGGCAGAGCTCCCACCCTGTGCCAAGACACAAGGCCAGCTCCTCAGCTTTCTCCCCCTTCCCTTCTTCACTCAAGGGCCACGTCCCCAGTTTCTCCTCTCAAAGGCCCCACAGGTGCTATTTGTTGTGCTGGCCCAGGTGTGGGGCCGCCAAGCTAAGACTTGGCCAACCGAAGGTCAGCTGCATGTCAATAAGTCTTGTCCCCGCCTCCGCAGTGATCTGTTGATTTTAACGCTGGATCAACCAGGATGTTTTACTTTCCCTGACCACAGCTCCCTGTCCCACACCCTCGCCTCCCTTCTGGCCCCATGTGAGTCCTCTCTTGTTTTAGTAGTTTGCAGTGAGCATCCCTTTCCCTCTGTTGCAGGGAACCTGGAGGGAAGGGAAGGATGTTGCCATATTTCCTACTCTTTAGGGCATGGATTCCCTCCTTTCCCTGTTAGTGTCCTGGGTTCCCATGGGCTCAGGGATTTGGTTGAGGTTTCTCTGCATATATATATATATATACACATATATATTTAAATACACATATATATATTGTACAGAATAAAAATGTTTTATTGAATACACCGTGCTTATGTTTAAGCCCCAGGCTCACCTTCCAGAGCTGAATTCCTCTCAAGGATCAGAGAAAAGCAAATCCCTTATGGTGCTAAGTCCTGACGGGCGGAAAGAACCCATCTGGCCCCTTGTTCACCCTGCGTCCTTTCCTCCCCAACACTTGCGGTCAGTGTTCCAGTGCTGTGACTCAAGTATTCTGGCTTGGTTTGCATAGTTCTTTGAGCAGAATAGAAAGTGAAACTGTCACCTTTCCAGCTAAGACAGGTACCCACCCTGTACTTGAGGAGTTGGCCACTTGCTCATGGTCACAAGGTTACATGAGGAGGCTGATGACTGCCCTGTCAGAGGGAGATAAGCATGCCAGCTATGTAGTGATGGGTAGAACTTAAGACACAGCAATCTGATCCTCACTCTTTTCCTAACAATGCAAAGTGAAGTGAGGTTCATAATATAGTCTAAACTGACTTTTTGGAGCTGAAGGCTACCCACTGAAACCTGTCTTCTTACTGTTTGTGTTCAGAGTACCTGACTACCACATTCTATAGGTGGAGAAATATGGCTCAAGGTTAAAGTCCAATGCAAAAAACAGGGACTACATTTGCAGTGCTGATCTTGCAAAAGGAATTTAATAATAAATGTGGCCCACGGTCCCAGGGGTACTCTTCCTTCAGAGCGTTAAAGTGAGCCTCCCTACCATTCAGGCTTAGCTGCCCTTTTTGGTCACACCGCACAGCATGAAGCATCTGTCCCCTGACACCAGGGGTCGAATCTGCTCCCCCTGCAGGGGAAGCACAGTCCCTTGGCTGCTTTTTAAATATCGCTGGTTTAACTGGCTACTAAGAAGCCTGTGGTTGAAGAACTTCCTACTGGTGTTGGGAACTAAGAACCCTTTACTTCCTTCTGTACAGCTGCTCATAAACTGCTGTGAGGCAAGGCTGCAGTCAGCATGAAGTACTACAGCTCTTGCCCAACACTGGCCCTTGCACATCTGTCTGCTGTCCCCTCCATGGGCTCCTCGCCAATATGCCAGGGCAGGGCTGGCATCCCCAAGAAACCAAGGTGTGCTTCCGGTGCGGCCTTGTTGGTTCTTCACTAGTGCTCCCTCTCCCCTCCCCCCAGGACAGCTCCTGGCCTCTAGAAGGCCATTGGAACCAAAGTTTCTACCACAGTGCTTTTCTGTATGACTTCTTCCTGTCTACTGAAGTGTTAACAATTTGTTCAACTTAATTTGTACAGCACCCAGAGGAGATTTCTTCTCAAACTTCTCCCTAGATTAAGAAAGGAAGCTTTAGAAAATGATAACTGAGACATCTCCACAAACTAGTGAGGCACTCTGCATTGATACAGCACTGAGAAGGATGAAAAAGTGTATAAGTAGTCTGTACATTTTTAGTGTTAGTTTCCCTAACCCTAAAATTTTCACTCTATATTCATCCAGTGAATATCAAGGACCTATTGTGTGCAAAGCACTGTGAAGAATTCTTTTTTTTTCCCGTTGTAAATATTTATTTGGTTGCACTGGGTCTTCATTGCAGCATATGGGATCTTTAGTTGCAGCATGTGGGATCTAGTTCCCTGACCAGGGATTGAACCCTGCGCCCCCTGCATTGGGAGCACGGGAGTCTTAGCCACTGGACCACCAGGGAAGTCTCTGTGAAGAAGTCTTGCCTTTAAGAAATCTACAGATCTAGTAAGGAAGAGCCATGTACACGGTAAGTACTTTCTTTTATTAGATACTTAACACAAAAGTGGAAAGTATTTTTGGAGGAAGAACTAATTTGCTAGACACAGTGGTTTTCAAATGTTCCCCCTTCAAACTATAGGTCCCCAACTTATAAATAAGCTAAAATAAGTCTGAAAGTACTGGTTTGAGTACATGTGCCTTATGCTCCCATCACTCAGTTCACCTTCAGTTGGCTTCTCTGCGTAATCAACATGTCCCACATCAGAAAAGCCACAGCCGATAGCCACACACATAAGCAGAGTAAGTATACAGTGATATAAACAGACAAGTGCAAAAAGCTACAATAATTCATTTAAAACCCCAAGCTAAATAAATATTCACACTTCAGTAGGAAAGAGCTGAACAGGGCAGTGACCCTGAAGGCCCAAGCACTTCCCTTTTAAATGTGTACTTAGGGTCTAAGGAAATGACATTGCCCAGAGGACAGTTATTATTTTCTAGATCAAATTCATTTCTCAAGTTCATTAACACAGATTCAGCAGGGGTAGGGATAAGGCTGAGATTATGTTTAACATGTTCCCTTGTGTTGCCAGTAACAAGGTCCTGGACAAGGTGACTTTCTTGAGGACATTTTCCAAGAGGCAAAGCCAGGTTTGGAATCTCCAAGGCCAGGCATTCTAAACTGACACTGCTTCCCTAAAGACTAACGATTTAAAAAAGTTATCTGAAAGATGAGTTTTTACATCCTTTCAGGAGTAGGATTTGAATCCATGCCTGTAAGAGATGGGAGCCTTAACTCAAGATCTGGATTATTTTTCTTATTAAAAATTTCATGAAGTTACAAGTCTCCTTGAGAAGTGAACTTATTCCCACCTCCCAGGTTACAGATAAAATATTACCACCCTGCAGCAAGCCTGAGGGCAGCACTAGTGTGTTAATGGCTTAAAAAATGATTCCAGTGTCTGCATGCCCTCAGGCCTGGGCCGTTTATTATTTGAAGCCAGAGGGCTCTTGGGATTTCTTTTGCTTTGAGGAGAACTGGGAGGAACAACCTGCAGGTTTGAGGAGTGGGGCTGCAAAAAGGAGTTCTGTAACTCCAATGCAAAATGATAGTCCGAGTGTTCTGGCATGTCCCACACAGGTACCAGAGAGCCACACTTCTCGCAGGGCACTTGGTCCTCAGCAGCCAGAAGACTGGAGGTCATAGTTGCCTTTTGAGCCACCTCCAGAGCAGATGTGGAAGTTAAAGAAGCAAGGTTGTTGAGGCTGTTCTGGGCCAAATCCATCTCTGTGGGAGTTGTTTTGGGGGATCCTAGCTTCAACATCTTTTCACAGTCAGGGGCACAATCTGGATTCTCTGTTGGAAGATAGTTTGGTAACTCTTTAGGACTGGGCTTCTGTGGAGGGAAGAAAACTGAAGGATCAGTGAGCTGCTTCTGCTTTAGAAGCAGACTTTTCTGCTTAAAGAAGGGCTCGGTTCCTATAGTATGACTGCTTTGAAAAGCTAATGAGGGCTTGGATGGTGGGCTCATGGGGGCCTGTGTAGTGGCAGTAGGGGAAGAAAGTGAAGCTTCTTTGACTTTCTGCTTTTCTGCGGCTTTCTGGAAGAATGATTCCAGAGAAGTGGTTGCTTTCTTAGGGGTTGTCACCGCTGGGCCACTTCCCTGGGTCTTGGCTTCTGAACTGGTGATGGGCACTTTTGGCAGAGAACTTGGGTCACTGCTCAAGAAGGTGGTGATGTCTGGGCCAGGTGAAGGGGTAGAGGAACAGAATTTGGTAGCACAGAGGAAAAGCATTATAAGGGGAGGGAACCTGTATAGAAAGTAAAAGAATAGATTAGCAGCAGGTCACAGATTAAGTTTCTAAATGACTGGGACTCTGGTTCTGCCACAGAAGGAAATTATCACTATCTCAAACTTTGGGGTATATTGGGTTAATACAGATTCAGCGGACCTGGGATGGGTGGAGAATCTGCCATTCTAAAAAGTTCTCAGGTGATGCTAATGCGGCGGTCTAGGGCCACACCCTGAGAACCTTTGGTGAACACCCAGCAAGTAGGATGTGTAAGTTGGCTCCCCTGACAAGTGGGTTTACTATTTGCATGATACTACTGCACAGCTGCTGAAATTCACAGTTGAGGCAAGACACTATCTAAAGCTACAAAAAAGTTTTTAAATAGACTGGAAAGACGAAAAAAAAAAATGCTCTATGCAGTTTTTAAACAGAACCTGAACTCTCATTTTCAACTCTGGAATTTATCTAGAGAATGAAATTTCACAACTGCTTTTGATTACCTAGCCTAGTCTCAGAAATATTTCAAGAAATTTGTCATAAAGTTCCTCTTTATGTCTCATTTCACAAATACATTTTCACATAAGTTGAATTTCAGAAGATGAAAATGTGCTTTTATATACAGATTTAGTCCCTCGATGAGATAAAGGGTAAATGCTATTTTAAGATTATTATGACAGTATCTCACTATTCCCTTTCATGCTTTGGGACAGTCTTATCAGATACTATTATGCTTCCCTGCCAATATAATATTTTATACTCTTGGTGAAATTTGTTATTATCTGCCAGTTTATAAGGTTTAATGTGAACACAGTATCACAATTATCATTTGGTTCAGTAAAATCACTCAATAGTTGAAAATAAATAATCTTCATTCTTTACTAATTCTTGTTAGTCTTTGTAAATAACAAGTATACCAAGTAAGTAAGTATTCTTCAAGTAAGTAAGTCTTCTAAGTATTACAAAGACTCTAACTTTAGAAAGTAATATATTCAGATAAGCAATAACTTAAGATGGCTAACTAAACTTTTCTTTTTTAATCTCTAATGTAGATCTATATTAAACAACCAGTTTATCTTTCTCACATTAATATATTTACCTTGTGAATTTGGAATACTTTTACAACTTAAGAGGCTATGTTAAATAATGATAGGATTCCAATACTAAAAATCATTACTATCTGAACAGTAAATGAACACACTCCCATATAGAGCTGATTATTTTTAATGGCCAGCTGAAGTGAAATTTATTAAGGAGGATGATTTTAAAATATAATAGACAGTTGAGAGAGAAGTTCTCTGAAACTTAGGAGTTCTGCATTCCCAAGTACACCTGGTCGATCCCCTGACTATAACAACTTAGTATCAGAAAGGGTAGTGTTGGTTCAGTCTGCCTCTGAAACCTACCCCTGGGCACTGGACGGCAAACCCAATGTAGACAAAGAGGCTGAACCATGTTTCCGGTATTTCTCCTGGGTTCTCTCCCTTAATGCATGACCACCCCTCTCTGTAACAGGCCATGCTACAAAGAACCTACCCTAACTGGAAAGCTTATATACTAATTTTAAATAAAGACAGGGTATGAGTCTCAAATGAAGATGAGCTAGAAGGAAACTCACCATTCAGTCTGGGTTCCTGAAGTGTTACAGTTCCTAATGGTAGCAAATGCATCATGGCTCATCTTGTGAGCATCATAGTGGGTGAGGGCACAGCAGCGTCGCAAGCTGCTGAGACGTCTGTCTCCTTGTATACGCATGCTCACAACCAGCTGAGTGGCCACCCTGTCGTTCTGTGGGTGTAAGAGGATTGAGACAGAACTAAAGTTACCTTGAGCAGCTGGATTCTAATACTGAACTCTGTGAGAGAAAAGAATCAGGGTGGCATAATGGTTTGGAAATAGGGTTTCATTTTTAAAATATTTGTGCTGTTTCTGCATATAAGTAACTGGAGAAGACATAATTTGGGTGGAGTATTAGAATATCTAGGATATTTTGACAGAATAAATGAAAATGGTTTCTCCTAAATGTTCTTCTTTGGTATCCATGCAGGAAGATTATACAAAGGTCTACAGTACTATATTCTGTGACTGAAGGAAGAGTTCATGTAAGTCATTGAAAGGGGGTCAGGATTGAGTAGTGGATCTCTTCTTAACCTCTCTGGTGCTCTGATGCTCAAGAAGAGAAGTTTCTACTAGCATCTCCTTACAGCCCATCTATAGAAGATACACAGGTAGTGAGCTGCCTCTAGAAAGCAAGATCACTGACTCACTTTTCGGTGAAATCTAAGTATATGAATCCTGTTGATGCAAAGCAAACTAAGAAAATAAGGCCAAGAGGCAATAAGGTGACAAGTATACACAGGGACCTCTCAAAATCAAAAGATTCTAGTGAGAAGAAATATACTTAAGACAAATAAACCAAAAGTAGCAACTAATTTTTAGGTAAAAATACATTTTGTATTTTTGTGCATTTTGTAAATACAGCTTATTCAGGTTTGTATGTATCTCGAGAGATACATAACTACAAAGAAGTTCTTGTTGACTAAAACCAGTTACCTATAACTGTATCAGGCACTATCAAGAGATAAAGGAGAGAACAAAATAAAGTCCAGGCTCTGGAAGATCTTATCTTGTAGTAGGGGCTACATATAATAAACAAGTAGGCTTGTAATAGAAATGACTACAAAGTGCAATGGAAAAAAGCAGAGTAAGGCAGAGAGTGACGGAGCCTGCTGATATGATAGAGGAACTGGGGAGGAAGTGAAGGCGAAATTTACTTGGTGTGTTAAATAAATGGGGAAGAGGCCAGCAGAGTGGAGGCTGTTAGTGGACTAGGTGAGGGGGAAATGACAGGACATGAGGTCAGACTATCAGAGGATAGAGAGATGAGAACGGAGCGACACCTAGTGGGCAACATCAAATAAGCCCACAGCACAACCTCTTTATGTTACCTACTGAAGAACAAAGACCAAACTGCCAGCCTTTGTTAGATCACAGAGAAAGCAAGGGAATTCCAGAAAAAACACCTACTTCTGCTTTACTGACTAAAGCTTAGACTGTGTAGATCATAACAAACTGGAAAATTCTTCCAGAGATGGGAAATACCAGACCACCTTACCTGCCTCCGGTGAAATCTGTATGCAGGTCAAGAAGCAACAGTTAAAACCAGACATGGAACAATGGACTGGTTCAAAATTGGGAAAGGAGTACATCAAGGCTGTGTATTGTCACCTTGCTTTTATGCAAAGTACATCATGCGAAATGCCAGGCTGGATGAAGCACAAGCTGGAATCAAGATTGCCAGGAGAAATATCAACAACATATGCAGATGATACCACTCTAATGGCAGAAAGTGAAGAGGAACTAAAGAGCCTCTTGATGAGGGTGAAAGAGGAGAGTGCAAAAAGTTGGCTTAAAACTCAGCATTCAAAAAACTAAAATCATGGCATCCAGTCCCATCACTTCATGGCAAATAGATGAGTAAAAAGTGGAAGAAGTGATAGATTTTATTTTCTTGGGCTCCAAAATCACTGCAGACGGTGACTGCTGCCATGAAATTCAAAGATGCTTGCTTCCTGGAAGGAAAGCTATGACAAACCTAGACAGCATATTAAAAAGCAGAGACATGACTTTGCCAACAAAGATCTGTATAGTCAAGGCTATGGTTTTTCCATTAGTCATGTAGAGATGTGACAGTTGGACCATAAAGAAGGCTAAGCACTGAAGAATTGATACTTTTGAATTGTGGTGCTGGAGAAGACTCTTGAGAGTTCCTTGGATAGCAAGGAGATCAAACCAGTCAATCCTGAATATTCATTGGAAGTACTGATGTTAAAGCTGAAGCTCCAATACTTTGGCCACCTGACACAAAGAGCTGACTCACTGGAAAAAGACCCTAATGCTGGGAAAGCTTGAAGGCAAAAGGAGAGGAGAGTGGCAGAGGATGCAATGGTGAGATAGCATCACTGATTCAGTGGAGATGAATTTGAGTAAACTCTGGGAGATAGTGGAGGACAGAGGAGCCTGGCATGCTACAGCCCATGTGTTGCAAAGTCGGATATGACTTAGTGACTAAACAAAAACAACCAAAGAGCAAACATTTACTACCAATTCCGCTATAAAGGGGCAGACAGTTAATTACAGATGATTTTTGACAGTATTCAGTTGATGTTTCAACAGGAGAGGACACATCAAGCAATACCATCAGGAAAATGAAAATCCACAGGGAGAAAATATTTGTATATTATATATTTGACAAGGGATTTGTATCCAGAACACATAAAGAACTTTTAAAACTCAATATAAAGAGACAACTCATTTCAAAAATGGCAAAGGATCTCAACAGGTATTTCTCCAAATAAAATCAGAAAATAGTCAACATGCACCTGAAAACCACTTTATACCTAGTGACTAAACAACAAAGACATAGAGAAATTACAAGCCTCTTACATTGCTGGGAGTATAAAATAGTGCTGCGACAGCCTGACGTGCTAACATAGAGTTAGCATGTGACTCAGTATTCTACTCCTAGGTATATATACAAGGGAAGTGAACACATGTCTACAGAGAAATCTGTACATGAATGTTCACAGCACCATTACTTATAATAGCCAAAAAGTGGAAACAACTCAAATATCCATTCACTAATGAACTGATAAAATAAAATGTGATATATCCATTCAGTAGAATATTATTGTCATAAAAAGGAATAAAGGACTGATAGATGCTACAATATGAATAAACCTTGAAAACATGTTAAAGATTTCAAGCCAGTCACAAAAGGCCACATATAAGATTATTGCACAGATATGAAATGTCCAGAATAGTAAATCTATACAGACAGAAAGCAGACTAGAACTGCCTAGGGCTTTCGGAATAACTATTAGTGGGTACAGGATTTCTTTTTGGGTTATGGAAATGTCCTTAAATTTATTATGGAATAGTTGAACTCTGAAATATATGAAAACTACTGAACTTTATACTGTAAATGGGTGAATTTTATGGTATGTAAATATATATATGTGTCAAGTTTTTTTTTTAAAAGAGAGAAGATAAACTAATCATATATTTAATCTTTGCCTTAAGACTCTGTCTCTAAAACTGAATACTTCTATGTCACATGGACTGTGTTAAAGCTGAATAATTTACACTCTAATCCCTAAATGTCCTGCTTAACAGTTCTGTACTCTGATGAAGATCCACTGTGTATTCAGAGTTGGAGTAGGATTTAGATAATATACAAAAATGTAAAAGCAAATGGTAATGAGGGAGACAGGAGTAGTCAGGTCTTCACAGATCTAGTAGTCAGTAGTTCACAGATTTAGGTTTTTGAAAATCATATTGAGTTTTATGGCAGTTTTATGGGAAAAGATAAAAAATTTCTTAACATTTTGTAGCTGGTATCTTTTTGTATCTTCTTTCTACTCCATACTGATACTTATATTCCAAAGCTCATCCAAGCAATAAAGAAAATCTTACAGCATTTCGGTCCTTGGTGAGTCTCTCCTCTAGTTCCTGGGCTAATTGCAAAAGCCACCATTGCACCTAAAAAGAGTATTGATATTTTAATCTTTCATTTAAAGACTCTAGGTTTATTATAGAACTCTCAGGTAGCGCTAGAGAACCCGCCTGCCAATGCAGGAGACGTAAGAGACATGGGTTTGATCCCTGAGCTGGGAAGATACTGGGAGGCATGGCAACCCTCTCCATTATTATTGCCTGGAGAATCCCTTGGACAGAGGAGCCTGGCTGGCTACAGTCCATAGGGTCGCAGACATGACTTAAGCGACTTTGCACACACAAATGGTCATTTTGTTCGGTTCTCCCCAAAATGGAAGTGTGCAACAGTCTCCCCCATAAGGATCACCAGATGACAGAAATCTTCAGAACTCTGACCTGCCCCAATCTAAGAGTTTTCACTTTCTTTTCTTGCTGGCATGCTATCAGGTAAACTTCAGGCATGTTCCAGCTCTGAGAAAAAAGACACAAACTTGAGGCACAATGTCCTGGCTTCCTAAGTTTTCATCTACCAAAAAATGAGTAATTCCATTTCAAACTTCAGTCAGTTCCATTCTGTTTCTTTTTGGATGAAGAAAGAAAAAAATAATAATAAAAATCCCAAGTGAAATTCATCAATTTTCAACACAAAATCCCTTCGGTTTCCTGTGTATTTTACAGCATAAAGGTTCCATCTAAGTTTCCACAGCTACCAAAACCTACCCACCAGTTCCCTTAAAAGAGACAATGTTCTGTCAAGAATGTCTGCCTACCTGAAACCGAGTAGATAGAGCTGTTTTTCCTGGGAAGTTCTTGCTGCAGCCAATGGTTTTGGTTATTGGCCTGGGTTTAACTGGATCATGTTCAATCCCCCGGCACATGGCATATAGCCAAGATCTAATAAAACCAACACAAAAGTTTAAGGTGAAAGCAAATGACTATCCTTGTTAAAACAAAATACCTATATTATACTAAACCTTTTATCCTTTTCATGAAACAGGAAAAATCTATTCAAAATTAAGTTCATCACAGAATCTTGCCCTTCCCTATGAATTCCAGTACAATAAACTGCTCAGAAGAACAATACCGATTATGCTTTCTAAGGTCAAGTCATCATTTATATTTTGGAAAAGTACCAACCAAGCTACAGGATTTTACATCCCCAAGCTTTTTTGGTACTTACTAAGCCTAAATACAAGGATCTTAAAGAAATATCAGCATCTTTGTACACGTATATAACCAAGCTTCAAAGCTGAGTTCCTTTCTACCAACCTAATTAGTTAGGTACATGGGGTGGGGGGTGGGGGTTGGGGGGGGAACTAGACTGATAGGCTATAGTGACCTAATATTTTAAAGCAAAAGGATCAATGCAGTTACCTCAAGGAGTGAATATTAACCTAATAGGTCTAGATTTTACCTGATGCTTTTGTCTACATTTGAATTTAACATATCCATAAAAGTTATGACTGAACAGTATCAGGAATCACTTACCCATTCCTCTCCCCAAAATGACTCTGGAGCTGGGATTCAGAGAACTGGGTCAGCTCTCCCATGTATTCTACCCCCAGGATTTCAATGACAGAGGCCCCTAGTTTTCCTCCAAGATTACGGCTAACAACAACAAAAGACAATACATTTGTAAGTAACATCATCAATATCTAGTTAGCAAATAGATACAAAACATTTTGTCTGTGTAAGCAGCTCTCCAGAAGATTCAGGGAAAAGGATAACACAGTGGTCCTGTAAACTATTGATTTTCTAGAATAAGACTAGATGACTGGGAATTCAATACTCTGAGAGTTAGGGCCTAGGAATAGGAGTAACCATAGCATAAACACAAAGGTAAATTCATTAAGTGGTTATCAAATCAACTATATAAAATTTTTAATTATATAGAATCTACTGTCCCATTTATGGATTCAAATTCCACCTCCCAAAACAAACCCCTTCAATAGTAAAACCTTTTGTATTTAAGAATATAGTAATTCTTCAGCCTAGCCTTTGAGATGTCTAATAATCTGTCCTTAACCTATCTGTTCAGTCCTTTTTCCATTACTTATTTTCCTCAATATGGTCCTAGGTCATGTCCCGTTCACTGAAAATACCTTATACTTTCTCCCTTTTTGTGTTCAAAACATTCTCCAAATTGGTATTTCTCTTATATTCTCACCTGACTCCAAATTGTGCCAAATCTGAAAACGAAATCCCATGCCCTTTTTATAAGTCCTTCTCCAGTGACTTTTATGAACTTTGGTGACTCCCTGTACAATTCATTTAGCAGTTCCACACAGTCTTGATTACGGAACTTTCATTATTGCTTTGAACAGTTATATTTTGTCCCTTCAACAATATTATAAGCTGTTGGTCAAGGACACACAATTGGTATGCACAGCCTAGTTATTAATTTTATTTGGGAACAGTTCAGTAGCCCTGAATGGCTTGCTACAATATTAGAAAAAAGGAAAGAATTAAAGTTCCTATTTGTTATTTAGTAATAGGTTTTAATAAAAAACCTAGAAGGAAGTTAAACGTATGGCTAAAAATCAGTTCATTTTTTAAAATTCAGGATTAAGTATCTTCCACAGATAATCTGGAATTGGAGGTTCATTAAGAAAAGAAATCTCAGTGTGTTTGCAGAATTTTCTGTTTTCTCCCTCCTGTCTCCATGGTACCTGTTTTCCTTGGCTCCAATTCTTAGAGAACAGAAGAAGCTACAACTAGAGAGGGCCTTCACATAGACACAGGAGTGGAAGGTGAGGTGCTCCCTGAGTACTCACACTCTGTTAATAGGCACTTGGTTGAAGAGCTGTGGGACTGACCCATGTGAGACCAGGGTCTGCCGGTTGGGCTTGTTTAATCCACAGGCCAGTTTTGCCAGAACCTGGAGCATGGGAAGCATAAAAACCTCATTACTGTCAACACCCACGCATGGTGAATATTAATATATACACATACCCACATTCACATACAAGGCACAGCTTAAGGGCTGTAACTAGTGGTTTCCACATTAAAAACAAAAACAGAACCAGAAACTCAAGACATCTCCAAACCTGGGTGTCCAACAACATCCACAGTGGAAACATGACCCACTATCATTATCCTCATTGTTCTTCCCACATCTTCCATTCTGTTTTCCTTTAGTAGTTTTTTCCACCCTCATCTGTTCCTTAAGGTTCTCCTACTTCAAGAGGGTAAAGAACAAAGAAGCTACAGAAGAAACTTAAGAGCCATTTCTTAGTGTGTCCATATGAATATGCTAAAACAAACTCATTTTGCCCTACCCCACTTACAGACATTTCTTGATTAATGGTCAGTCCATTTTAAGTCCCAGTTTAATACAGATTACCATCATTTAGTATCTGTGACAAAGACTGGGCTCAAAATCATCATCCAGTAGCAAACATCTTGTACTAAATAAGACTTCAAAATGAAAAACACCCATGAGAAGTCTTTTCGAAGAACAAGGTACTTCAGTGGTATCAATTCACAAATTATAATTGGTAGGAAAAAATATAAAATCACTTCACATTCATGGGAGAGATTCTCTGAAACTTCTACTAGGTCATAATTAGTTTAAATTACTACACTGAGATTTTTGTTTCCTTTCTCTCCACCTAACCAGGAAAAAACTTCCCCAAACTCTACTGGGTAATTTGGTAACTTTACTCTTTTTGGAAATTCCCTGGTAGTCCAGTGGTTAAGACTCAGTGCTTTCACTGCTGAGGGCCTGGGTTCAGTTCCTGGTCAGGGAACTAAGATCCCGCAAGCTACACAGTGCCAAACTTTTCTCTTCTTGAGGAAGGGAGAGAAGGTAGTAACCAGGGAAAATCAGCTACCACCCTATGACTAAGCCTAGACCAAAGGGGATGAAGATCCCAGGGCCAAACTGTACTTTAATTAGAAAGAATAGAAAAAAAGCAGAGAATACCTAGGTCACACCACAGAAGTGAGATAATACTAGAATATTCAGCAAGTGAAAAGGAATAGGTTCATATATAAAATAAAAAGACTAGCCTTTTTTTTTTTGGCTACACTGCCTGGCTTGTAGGATCTTAGTTCCCCCAACCAGGGATTGAACCCAGGCCCCAGGCAGTGACAGTGCTGAGTTCTAACCACTGGATCACCAAGGAATTCCCACTTCCTCCTTTCTTTGGATAGTTCAATCATTAAGGAAATATTGTGGCTACAACTATATAACCATTTCCAGCAAAATTTTCAGCCTGTTTCCTAGGAAAGTACATGTGCAATGTCAATTCTCATGTTGAAAGAATTACTTAGGTTTTTGTCTTCAATGTGAAGTTTAAAGAGGAACACATTTCAAAGACGTGTAATGGTTTAAATGCCCCATGCAGGGACTTCCCCTGGAGGTCCAGTGGTTAAGACTTCTTCTTCCAACACAGGGGATGTGGGTTTGATCCCTGGTCAGGGAGCTAAGATCCTACATACCTCAAAGTCAAAAAAAAGAAAAACATAAAACAGAAACAATATTATAAGAAATTCAATAAAGACTATTAAATAGTCCACATAAAAAAAAATCTTAAATGCCCCACTCATACCTATCCCGTCTATGCTTTATTGTTGTTTTGTAAAGTTTGTGTTTGTTTCTATCCCTGTGTTTAACTATAGATATATCTGTTTCTCTTTGAAATCTACTATTAGCCTTCACCTTATTGTGTGAAATCCCAGCAGAACACTGAAAACCGGTCTGCCTCTCGATGGCTGCTCGCATTTCTTCCACAATCACTGCTCCCATAGTGAGCTGTAGGTCTGGAGAGCTGGTGCTTTCAGTCTGAAGAGAATCAAGCCATTGCAATAAGCCTTGTTTTCGCCTTTCCTCTGAAAAAGTTGAGAGGTCCCAGGTAGACATTTTTTTAAAATCAGGGTTTTATTTAATTGTGTTATCAAATGCAGAATGCTTAGATTTCAGGTACTTTAGATATGTTTTTAGAAGACTACTCAGTATCACAACAGAGATCAATTTCTCATACCAAGTCCAGCAGCCTTAATTTCCAGCCTAGGCTGAACCTTATAAGCTTCAATAACCAACAAATATTTTGTATTATCTTTTATGAGCAATGATTTTAAAGTACTTCTGTTTTCTCTCTCCAGTTTTGAACTTTCTTCCTCCAACTTCCCTTGCATGCCACCAAGAATTCTATTAAGTTACTCAATTAGAAATTACTCAGAATTATCTCACGCTTCAGTATAAACTTAAGTTAGCACTTCTGTATTTTTAGAGGTTGATTCCAGTTGAATAGCTTAAATCTAATCAGCACCACTAGAAGATTTATTCTCTTGACAAAGTATTTAAATTAGATGTAGCTTTGTACTTATGGCCTTGAAAATATCTTATTACCCAATTTAGGACTAGTCAGTTTTGGAAAAGCATTTTAAAATCATATAACAAGAAAGTTAAGAAGAAATATACATGCTGGTTTAAAGAGGCTTAAGTGAGGGCTTCCCTGATGGCTCAGTGTTAAAGAATCTGCCTGTAGTCGGGAGACACAGGTGATGTGGGAAATGTGGGTTTGGTCCCTGAGTTAGGAAGATCCTCTGGAGCAGAAAATGGCAATTCACTCCAATATTCTTGCCTGAAAAATCCCATGGACAGAGAGGCCTGGCAGGCTGCAGTCCAAAGGGTTGCAAAGAGTTGGACACGACTGAGCACACACACACACAAATGAGCTATGACAAGGCAAGAAAATACAGAGTATCTTGAAGAGATAGAGTAAAGGTTCGTATATATGAGAGGAGGAGGAAGATGAACACATAGAAAGTATTTTCCAACTGCTGTTTCTCTCCTTTGCTAACCTGTCTTCCTCCTCTAATGCCCTAACTATGGATACTGAGCAACATTCTTCTCTGTGTAGATACCGTTTCTCTCGGTGAACTGGTACTGGCTTACGTTTCAATTTGCTTATGCTGAGTACATGCAAATCTTAAGCTCCTGCCCCAAATTCTTAAACTTTAATCCCTTATTTCTACCTCCCTACAGAAAATTTTTCATTAAATTTTTGAATTTTTCATTAAAGTATCAAACAAAATGCTACTGAAGTCAATCTTTATGTCTTACTCCCCAAAGGTTCTCTTTCCCAAACAACTTCCTGTTTCTCTTAAAGGTTTAAAATCTAATATTGCCTTCTTTTCTTTTACTCCCCTTCACTGTAGTTATCTATGGAGAAGGAAATGGCGACTCATTCCAGTATTCTTGCCTGGAGAATACCATGGACCTCTAGAGGAGCCTGGTGGACTACAGTCCATGGGGTTGCAAACACTCAGACAAGACTGAGCAGCTAACACAATTGCAGTTATCTAGTTACCAAGGCCACTTCAGCATATTCCACATATCCATTGCAGCTCACTCTATTTTACTCATACTTCTTCCATTCTTGCCTGTGCCACTTTGACTTTGTTTTTGGCCACACCAGGGATGAAACCCGTACCCCCTGCTTTGGAAGCACAAAGTCTTAAACACTGGATCACTAGGAAGTACCCATAAATTTATAGTTAGCTCTTAAAATCAGGTAGTGTGAAGTCTTACAAATTAGTTTTTTCCTAAAATTGTTTGACTATTCCACATCCTTTGCGTTTCCATATAAATTTTAGAATCAATTTGTCAATTTCTATAAAATCCTGCTGGGATTTTGGTGAAAATGAAATGAATCTGTAGATTAGCTTGGGGCTTGACCTGCATATATCTTGAACTGTTTTTTCCACATATATTGTTAGATATATTTCTGATAATTTCATGGTTTTAATGCTATTGCAAAAATGCCATTGCTTTTTAAATTTCAACTTCCCATTTTAGATTTTAATATATAGAAGTATTACAAATTCTTACACATTGACGTTGTCCCCTGCAACCCTGCTAAACTCAATTATTTAGTGGGATGGGGGGAGGGTAGATTCCTTAGGATTTTCTATAAACATGGCCATATCTCCTATTTCATTCTTCCTTCACATCTTTTATTTCTTCTCCTGTACTGACTGCATCATCTTGAACCTCTAATACAATGTTGACTAGAACTGTCATAAGAGTGAGCACTGGTAATTTGTGCCAAAACTTCAGGATTAAACTGATAAACTCTAGCTATGGTCCACAACTCTAGGATCCATAACTATTAATACAAAAGAGAAGTCCTTATACTGATAAGTGGTATACCTTCTTCTGTGCCATGAGCTGAGTAGTACCTTCCAAGCTCTGGTGGCTCAGATGGTAAAGAATCTGCCTACTATGCAAGAGACTGGTTTGATCCCTGGGTCGGGAAGATGTCCTAGAGAAGGGAATGGCTACCCACTCCAGTATTCTGGCCTGGAGAATTCCGTGGACAGAGGAGCCTGGAGGGCTACAGTTCATGGGAGTTGCAAAGAGTTGGACATGACTGAGCAACTAGTACTTTCACTTTCAAGCTCCCTCTGGTTGTTCACAGAATTTATTATCTTGCGGCTGTAGGACTGAGGTCCTCCTTTCTTGCTTGCTATCAACAGAGGGCAGCTCTCAGAGCATAGACGTGGGGGCTTCTCCAAAAGCCCTCTTGCAATATGGCAGCTTCCTTCTTCAAAGCCTGCAAGGAGTCTATCCCAACTCCTACAGCTCTCAACTTTGGCAGCTGATTTTTTTTAAGTTTTTAAATATTAATTTATTTTTATCTTCTTTTTGTTTCTTTTTGGCTGAGCTGGGTAGCACATGGGCCAGGGGATAGAACCCATAGCCCCTGCAATGTAAGCATGGAGTCTTAACCACTGGACTGCCAGGGAAGTCCCTGAAAGTTGATTTATAATTTTTTTATATTAATACAGCTACACAACTTTCTTGTTATACACATTCACATGTTCAATATTTGCTTAGAAAGAAATGAATTAAGAGGAAACAAAGGAGAAAACAAAGGAGTTCTTTAGCTAACACAAACCAGTTACAAAGAGGCCCCAAAGGGAAAGTTTTCACTCTGGCAGTTTTTGAGTATTAAGTAATCATACTACTTAAACTTCACACACACATAACTATTTCAGAAACAGAAAACCCAGAGTTGCAAATGGGTAAATAGGACCCATTAAGAGGCAGGATGGTCAAGTTGAATGGGAACTTTAGTATCAAAACATCACAGATATCTGGATTCTTTTCCTAGCTTTGAAATATATGTCATATTCATGAAAAATAATTTCTGGGAGAATATATACACTTAGATCAGCTCATTTCTGTTAACAGATTTTTTTTCTGGCTACACACATCATATGAAGACTCAGGAATATGATATGAAATATCACCATAAATCATTTCCTAGACATTGTATTATTCTGAACACTCTAAATAATAAGATGTTATCACTGCATCTGGAAGCTTAAAATTTAAACTGGACACAATAAAGCAACTTGTTCCTTCATATACAAATACCTTTTATTTCCTCATACAGAAATAAGACTTCTTTAAAACACTGGTAAACAACCATTTGAGTAGAAGTAACATTTGACCACCAACAGAGGTATGCACCATCATCTTCATCAGAGAGCTCTTCAACAATGAGTTGCCTCCCACAAAACCAATGTAATGTGTAATAGTTTTTATTCTGAACTATGTAGGTTTTGAGAGGGTCTGCAAATCTCCTGAAAACTGCATGCAAAATTGTCTTATATGTAAGTATCTATTTTTCTGAGACAAGCAAGGGTCCATAGCTTTCAACAGGTTTAAAAGGGCATACAGTCTTAAAAAAAACTTAAACAACAAATTATTTTAAGTATTATAAAAACAAAACACAACCACACAAAATCTGAGATACAGCAAAAGGAGTCCCCAAAAGGAAGTTCATAGCAATACAGGCCTTCCTCAAAAAGAGAAGAAAAGTCTCAAGACTTCTCTGGCAGTCCAGTGGTTAAGATTCTGGGCTTTCACTACAGGGGGCACAGATTCGATCCCTGGGCAGGGAACTAAGATCCTGCATGTCATTTGGCATGGGCAAAAAAATTTTAAAAAGAGAAAAGTCACAAACCATAAGATGCTGCAATATATATATTTGATAATGATTCATATCCAGAATACATAAAGAAGTCCTATAGATGAATGAGATAAGACAACCAAGAAAAATGGGCAAGTGCTTAACTCGACACTTCATGAAAGAATGGTCATCACTTACATAAAAGATGTTCAATCTCATTAACACCAGGAACATGCAAACTAAAACCATAACATGATATCACCATATATGATATCACAATCATCAAAACGGTTAAAACACAAGAGGAAAAAGCAAGGGTTGACAAAGATGTGGCACGACTAGAACTCTCATATACTGCTAGTGGAATTATAAATCAGTACAACCATTCTGGAAAACTTTGGGGGCTATCTACTAACACTGAGTACAGACAAACTAAAGCTGAATACAGGCAAACCCTACAACTGAGCACGTCAGTCACATGCTCAACAGAATGTATACACTTGTTCACCGAAAGATATTTACAAAAATGTTCATAGCAACTCTGTTATTAGTGGTCCAAAACTGGAAAAAAAACCCACAAAATATCCATGGGTAAATTGTAATATATTCATACAATGTAATACTACACAAACCCAACTATATACAACAGAATGGATGAATCTCATAAAGACAATATTGAATGAATGAAGCCGGACTCAAGTATATACTGCATAATTTCAATTTTAGAAACTTCAAAAATAAGTTAAATAGAAATCAGGACAGTTGTTATACAGGAGAGAGGGAAGAGGGACAGAGAACAACTGGGAGGGCAAGCAAATGTGGCTTCTAGAGTTCTGATGTTTTTTGATCTGGGTTCTGTTTATACAAGTGGGTTTACTTTGTGAACATCAGTCAAGTGTACACCTAATTTACACACTTTATGTATATTATATCAAAGTTTAGATGAGCAAGAAAAAGGGAAACCTACTGGATTCCAGATTTCAGAAGCAGAAATAATCATATCATAAAAATTATAATTTAAAAATTACTAAAAGGTATGTGGAGTCTAAAGTAGGACACAAATAAACTATCTATAAAACAGAAACAGACTTACAAAACAGAGAACAGACCTGTGGTTGCCAAGGGCAGCAGGGAGGGATGGATTGGGAGTTTGCAATTAGCAGATACAAACTATTACAATACATAGAATGGATAAAACAACACAGTCCTTCTGTATAGCACAGAGAACTATATCAATATCCTGTGACAAACTATGATGGAAAAAATATGAAAAAGAATTATATATATGTGTGTGTCTTAAAGAATCACTTTGCTGTATGGCAGAAATTAACACATTGTAAATCAACTATACTTCAACAGGGCTTCCCTGGTAGCTCAGTGGTGAAGAACCCGCCTGCCAATGTGGGAGACACAGGTTCAATCCCTGGTTGGTCAGAAGCAGCTAGGACCATGTGCCACAGCTACTGAGCCTGTGCTCTAGAGTCTAGGAACCACAACTACTGAAGCCCATGCGCCTTAGATCCTGTGCTCTGTAACAAGAGAAGCTACCGCAAGAAGAAGCCTGTATACCGCAACTGTAGAGTAGCCCCCACTGGCCGCAACTAAAGAGCCCACACAGTAACAAAGACCCAGCAAGGTCAGAAATTTTAAAAAACTACATTTCATCAAAATGCATTTTAAAAAATAAATAAAAATCACTAAAAGGTACATTAAGTGAAGACCTAAAAAGCTGGTGAAATGTTTATAGATGGGATAGTTTAAGATACTATCTTTTTTAAAAATGTGAATTAAGGGGCTTCCCAGGTAGTCCAATGGCTAAGACTCTGAGCTCCCAATTCAGGGGACCAGGTTTGAGCCCTAGTCAGGGAACTAGATCCCACATGTCACAACTAAGACCCAGTGCACCTAACTAAATAAATATTTTTTTTAATAAATAAAAATGTGAATTCAATGTAACTTCCAGAATTATCTGAGGAATTCAACTAATGCATTCTAAAATATATACCAAACAATAAAGGTCCAAAAATAGCCAAGACAATTTTGAAAAACAAAAGTAGAGGGGAGTCCTTATCAAATATTATAATATACCACAAGCTAATAAAAACAATGTGTTTCTGAAACAAAAGGAGACCCTAATGGGCTATTATAGAATAACTGATATATGAGAAGTTGAGAAAAATGGATTATTAATAAATAACTGTTGGGGAAAAGTGACTCACTAAAAGATTAATAATTAAGGTGGCTCCCTACTTTAAATCAAATATAATGGTCAACTCCATATAGTTGAAATACCTAAAAATAAGCTATAAGGCAAATTGAAGAAAATGTAGAAAAATGTCTTTAGGAACATCTGGTAGAAATGAATGTCTAAAATGAGATTTAAAATGCACAAACCATAAAGTGAAAAATGGAAGGACTAAAAGAATTCATTCAACAAAGTACAGTATAAATAAAGTTAATGGATGACAGACCTGGGAAAAGACGTTTGAAGTGTCAAAAACAGACAAGGAACCAACAATTAGGATACAGGAGACTTCTCCCCCGACAAAAAAGGGAGGAAATCCAATGGAAAATTGGGTGATTATAAATAAGCAAACTCATAAAAGTGGAAACTCAACTGGCTAACAAGTATATGAAAAAAAGCTCAACTTCAATTAGTAAATAGAGAAATATAAGCTAAAACAAGCCCCAAAATATAAAGTACACCTTTATAGCCATTACATTTTAAAATATTAGATAATACCAATTGCTGGTGAGGATAGGGAGGATATGGGAACTCTTGTGTACTGTCAGGGGTCAGGCAAACTGTTACAGCAGTTCTGGAAACCAATTTGGCAATATTTAGTGAAACCAAGTATATGTGTATACCCTATGATCTAGCAGTCCACTCCTGAAAATACTCAGAGAAACCCCTGCATAGGTCCAAAAGAGGATTAATAAGGACATTGATCATATAAACAGAAGGGTCTGTAAACATAGTAGATCCATACCATAGATTGCACTGCAATTAAAAGCAACCAATTGGGCTTCCCTGGTGGCTCAGTGGTAAAGAATCTGCCTGCCAATGCAGGGGACATGGGTTCGATCCCTGGTCCAGGAAGATCCCACATGCTGCAGAGCAACTAAGCCCATGCACCACAACTACTGAGCCTGTGCTCTAGAGGCATAGGAAGCCGCAACTACTGAGCACACATGCCCCAACTACTGAGGCCTGTGCACCCTAGAGGCCATTCTCCACAACAGGAGACGCCTCTTCACTGAGAAGCTCGTGCACCACAACTAGAGAGCAGCCCCTGCTCGCTGCAACTAGAGAAAAGCTTGTGCAGCAATGAAGACCCAGCGCCTCCTCCCAAATAAATGATTTTTTTAAAAGCAATCAATTACACATAAATATAGCTACATGGATAGATCTATAAAACCACCAATGAAAGAAAATTAAAAAGAATGAGATCTATAATACCATAACATGATCTTGTAATTAAAAGCACAAGTTTTTCTTTTAACATTGTTTCACGGCAAATTAATGCAGTTTATACTCAACTGCATCTTTTAAAAAAAAATTTATTGGAGTATAGGTGATGTACAAAGTTGTATTAGTTTCAGGTATACAGCAAAGTGAATCAGTTATACATGTATCAATACCTATATCCACTTTTTAAAATTTTTCTTCCACAGAGGCCATAACAGAATACCAAGTAGAGTTCCCTGTGCTACACAGCACGTTCTTGTCATCTATTTTATATATAGTAGTGTATATATGTCAGTTACAATCTCCCAATTTATTCCTCCCTTCCTTATCCCCTCGTAACCACAAGTTTGTTTTCTATATCAACTCTACTTGTTTTGTAGATAAGTTCATTTGTACCTCATCCATGCTGCTACAAATGGCATTGTTTTGTTCTTTTTTATGCCTGAGTAATACTGCATTGTACATATGTACCACATCTTCTTTACCCATTCCTCTACTGATGGGCATTTAAGTTGCTTTCACGTCCTGGCTATTGTAAATAGTACTACAATGAACACTAGGGTGCATGCATCTTTTTGAATTATGGTTTTCTCTGGGTATATAACCCAGAAGTAGGATTGATGGGTTATATGGTAGTTCTGCTTTCAGTTTTTTAAGGAACCTCCAAAACTTTTTTTCCATAGTGGCTGTACCAATTTACATTCCCACCAACAGTGTACAAGGGTTCCCTTTTCTCCACATCCTCTCCAGCATTTTTATTTGGAAATTTTTTGGATGATGGCCCCTCTGACTGGTGTGAGGTGATACCTCATTGTATTTCTGATTTGCATTTCTCTACTAATTATTGATGTTGAACATCTTTTCACTTATATAATATGTGCTTTTAAAACTCTAGCACAAGTTTTAAAAGAACAAATTATATAAAAAGCACAAGTTTTAAAAGCACACATTAAGTCAGAGAAAGACAAATACTGCATGTTATCACTTATATGTAGAATCTAAAATATAAACAAATGAATACAACAAAACTGAAACAGACTCACAGATATAGAGGGCAAACTAGTTGTTACTGTGAGGAAAGGGAAGAAGGGGCAAGTTAGGCGCAGGGGTTTCAGAGTTACGAACTACTGTGTATAAAATAAATAAATGGATACAGCACAGGGAAATATAGTCACTATTTTATAATAACTTTAAATAGAATATAATCTATAAAAATATTGAATCACTGTGTTGTACACCTGAAACTAATATAATAGTAAATTGACTACACTTCAAAAAATAAATGAAAAAAATAATTATCAAATAAAATAATTAAATAAACAAAAATAATTAAAAGCACAAGTACAAAGCAACATTGTACAATCTGTAAAGACATATACATATTTAAGAAGATCTATGTCAGTGAGTGCCAGAGAGTTTGTGGGGTAGGAAGGGAGTGAGGGGAATCACTATGAAGGGAAAAGGAGTAAAATAAGTCAAATAAAATACGAGGCCTTGAGCAGCTCACTGATGACATCATCCTGTGAGTACATCAACTCCCTGTTTTTGAGGTCCCCTTAAAAAAGCTCACCCTTCTTATGAACCAAGTTATACATTAACCTACAAATAATGGAAGTGCTCAGTCAGCCTTCTACTGATAACTTTAACCTGCCCTAGTTATGCTTAAGGAGAAACTTGATTTTACAGATTTCACAGCTTCTCAATATCCATATACCTGGAAAGATAAGAGAATTTGTATATCCTTCCATGTGAGTCCTTGAGATTCATTCACGTTGTAGGTTAAGTTTCGTTTCACTAAATCCAAGAAGGAGCAGTGTGACCAAGCAAAGCAGGTTCCAAAGGCAGGAAGCAGAAGCAATACTGATGCTATGGAAGTACCTTTCTCAACAGTCCCTTCTGTTGTAGACCCTTGGGGAAACCCTTCAATGCAGGTGGTTGGCAACAAGTCTGCTGAGATACGCTGATTTTGGAGCTTTTGTAGTCTCTCTTGCACAGCACTGGTCAGGTCTAAATAAGCCTCATCAATGCTACCACGTTCCATTACAGCAAAACGAGACATAATCTCCATCACTTCCATACTGGCTTCCCGGTACCTAAGAGCATGATAGCATAATATACTCACATACATACAGACCAAGGAAAGGATGCTCTTTCGAAGTAGCTGGTGTTCCTTCACAGACTTGAGTAAATTACTCCAAGGTATTTTTACAAATACTTGAAAAACTTAGTGTGTATATATACATATATATATATATATGTTTCTGCAAATCATATTTTAATTTTTATGTGGCATCTCAAGTTAACTATTAAAATAATTTTAAATTATCCAGGTCTTAATAACTTTTTGGTCTATAAACATATTCTTAAATTTTTAAAAACTGCCTTTGTTTGTTACTTGATGAAGATTTTAAGGGTAAAATAAATGATCCAGTATAAAGTTGGTGGCATGTGGCTTTTCAAAATCACACTCTGAAGTCAACTATATTTCTGGGACATGACACTGTCTTTCCCAGCCAACATAAAATTCTATTCAATGCAATGTAACATATGTCCATTAGCTAAATTAATTCTACTTTAGAGTAACAGTATTAATCTTCAGTTAAATCTTTCTTCATTTCTGGCAATAATTCCAATGTGAGGTTGGCTATGACACTCCACTTTTAGACTTCTGATAGGTGAATTCAGGAATATCTAAAGTCCCAAGTCAAAGCATGATCCCTACACACACCACCACATACAGTATAGTGTACTGTGAGAACGTGGGGATCTGAAAAAGAGTTGAATCCTCAGTCTTCTGCTTCTTAGCTGTGTGAACTTAAATTATTTAACCTCTAAACTTACCCCTTGTGTGTGTGTGTGTGGGTGTGTGTAGGAATGAGTGGGGAGGTGGTGGGGTGGATAATACTAGAATTTACCTTATAACGATGTGAGATTTAAGAGACACTGCCAATGAAAAATTTCACACAGTGCCTGGCATATGACATATGTTCAATATGTTTATTAGCTATTAGGATTATTATAATGGTGGGGGCTTGTACCTACCTCTAATTTGGCTATGCCTATATTAATGTCTTCTATTCTGAGGCTAACTTTCTAAAATCTGTGGGGAGAGAGCTCAGTTCAAAACAGAAGGTCAGCACCTTTGAATCTGTTCAATTCTGGCAAATAATTCTAGATATTGCACTAGAATGTGAATCTGACTCAACTTTCTCTGGGAAAACTCTTTAAGTTTCACAATCAATTTAATAACTTCAAACACTTCAGACTTTTCGCCTGAGAACATGGGAACTGGTATTAACTTTTAATTACAATAACTAATTTTTAAACATTTCAGGAACTAAAAAGGTATTAAGGGTAGATATTATTATAGGTAATGATTCTCAACGGTTCCTAAAATATAATATTAAAATCTGTTTTCATTTCACACTGAAAAGTTGGCTGACTGAAGGAACCTTTTCAGACGTCATTTACACAAAACAAATTAGAAAACATCAGTTCCTAGCCTCATGAAATGATTCCAACTCCTCTACTCCCCTTAAACCATCTTCTCTTCTTACTTGGCGAGGTTAGCTTTTCCATGGAGCTCACGAACTTGTGCCAGTAGAAGATCTGGACATAACTTCTTAGCATCATCTGCCCACATGTTTCTAGTAACCCCAAATGCACGAGCTTCATAACTTACTGCAACTATTCTAAGGTTAGGAAAAAAAGGGGAGCAAAAACATTATATGATCATAAGCAAAAGTAATTAAAATTCAGCATGATGAATAGGTTATAAACATAATAGAAACTTTTTGATCACAGATGCTACTATTTTTTTTCCTTAATTTTTTGGCCACAGAGCAAAAATATTACATGATCATAAAAATTTCACATGATCATAAAATTTCACATGACAACTAGATTATAAACACAATAGTAGAAACTTTTTGGCCACTGATGCTACTACTATTTTTTTAAAACTTTTTAGCCACACAACAGCATATGGGATCTTAGTTCCCTGACCAGGGATGGAACCCATACCCCCTGGAGTGAAGTCTTAACCTCTGGACTGCCAGGGAAGTCCCATTGATACCACTATTCATTCTCAAACACAGCAGTTCAGAACTCTCAAAAATAGGACCTAGCATAGTGCCATGTATTCTCAGAGATTAAAAGAGCAGTTCAGAGTTATAAGAATAACTATGATACATACCCACCACCCTTCCATGATGTGTACTGTACAACTGCACAAGGTTTATTCCTCAAATGAGGATTTTGCCGCTGTTCCACTTGAACGAAAAAACAGTCCATGTCCACTAGAGCAACTACCCGGTCTCTTCCATCAGTCATTTTTCTGTAAGACAATATATTATGAACAGTTAGAAAGGACATTGAATCTAAATCACCAAAGAAAACTACTTCCATTCTTTCACTGTCGAATTACCATAAGCATGGGAGCATGGAAACTAACAAGAATGAAACAGGCATTTTCATATACTGCTGGAAGGAGAATAACAAATTGATACACCTTTAGAAGGATAATAATAATAAAAGCTTTAAAAAATACCCATTTCCCCCAAAGAACTGAACACTTTACAAAAGATATTCAGATAGTCAACAGGCATATGAAAATGGGCTCAATGTCATTAGGCATAGGGAAATGCAAATTACATGTACATCAATGCAAACTGCATGTACAAATGCAAATTACAATGTACATCAATGGTGGGATAAAGCCAACAGTTAGAATCTAATGGACAGACAAATTTCAAATATAAGTTCAGGGTAAAGAGAAGCACAAAATAATATATAGTATCAAAGCATTCATGTGAATTTCAAAACTTTCTTTGAAAAACTTCTAGGGTTACAGAAAAGTCACAAACATAGTAGGGTTCCCCCATACCCAGTTTCCCCTAGTGCTACATTTTACACAGCACAATTATCAAAGCTAAAAAATGAACATGAGCGTAATATTCACACTACAAACTTTACTTGAATTTTACCAGTTACTCCCATTAATGTCCATTTTTGGTTCCAGAATCCAGCTTAAGATCCAGTCTTAGTCATCACATCTCCTTAGTCTTCTCCAATCAGTGCCACTCCATGTTTCTCATGACCTTGACAGTTTCACAGGGAACTACTCAGTTGCTTTGAGAACATCTCTCAGTTTAGGTTTGTCTGATGTTCCCCCTGCCCTTTTTAAAAATAAATTCTTAAAAAAAAAATTTATTTATTTTTGGCTGTGCTGGGTCTTCACTGTTGCTTACACTTTTCTCTAGTTGTTGTGAGTGGGGCCCACTGTCTAGTTGCAATGAGCAGGCTTTGCACTGCAGTGCTTCTCTTGTTGAGGAGAACAGCCTCTAGGTGCATGGACTTTAGAAGCTGCAACTCCCGGGCTCTAGGGCACCAGCCTAATTGCTCTGAGGCATGTGGGATCTTCCTGGGTCAGGAATCAAACCTGTGTCTCCTGCATTGCCAGGTAGCTTCCTTACAACTGAGCCATCAGGGAAGCCCTGATGTTTTCTCTTGATAAGACTGAGGTTATGCATTCCAGGCAAGAACATTGTGGAAGTGTTCTGCTTTTCTCAAGTAATGTATCATGTTTGGAGTTACATGACGTCACTATGTCTTAATACTAGTGATGGTAAACATATCATTGAATAGTGACAGTGTTTGCTAGGTTTCTCACTGTAAGGTTACTATTTTTTCCTTTCGTAGAAGAGATACTTTGAGACTATGCACATATCCCGTTTCTCTTCAAATTTTGAACTTCTGAGCACCCATCAGCGGATCTGGCCTGTAACAATTACTTTGTAGTGTTCTACTGCTGATTTTCTATCTATTCATGTTCAACTTTTGAAGACAAAAAGAAAACAACCAAAAAAAGAAAATACTACACACTATTTGTAGACAGACATACGTAAACGTATGGGTGCTAGATTGAAAGAACAAACCTTATAAACCATTGATAGAGGTAAATGTTTTCATTTAACATTGTTAGAAATCTGAAAGAAGGCTTTATAAACGAAAGCAGTGGCTCCCAAACTTTACTACAGATTGGAATAACCTAGGAACCTTTAAACACTATTGATTTCTGGCTTCTACTATCAGACATCTAACTTAATTAGAATGGGTGTGACCTGGGCATCGCAATTTTTATAAGTCTTCTCTAATGCACAGCAGAGATTGGAAACCACTGACCTAACGTAAACAAGGTATTTAAATATGAGAGAACACAGGTTTTACAGTTGAGTAAGCACTCAACTGTACTTTTTTTAAGTGTCAAAAATTAACGTTCACCTTGAAAAAAGTGTCATGCTACTACAAAGCTGAAAGATTAGAGGGGAAAATGATGACTTCAAAAAACCAGAGTAGTCAAGGCATTGCTGTTGTTGCTGTTAAGTCGCTTCAGTCATGTCCGACTCTGTGGGACGGCAGCCCACCCGGCTCCCCCGACCCTGGGATTCTCCAGGCAACCCACTGGAGTGGGTTGCCATTTCTCTCCAATGCATGAAAGTGAACAGTGAAACTGAAGTCACTCAGTCTTGTCTGACTCTTAGCGACCCCAGGGACTGCAGCCTACCAGGCTCCTCCGTCCAGGGGATTTTCCAGGCAAGAGTACTGGAATGGGGTGCCATTGCCTTCTCCAAGTCAAGGCATTAATTCCTTACAAATTCCACTCACTGAAAACAGGCAGAATGTAATACTTTAAACCATAACATACCAGAAATCACTTTGCCCTGAAGTGGCTTTTGTGTAGTCTTCAAATAGATTAATATTGGATTAAAAAATAGTAAATGCATTGTCTCATACACACACACACAGACTTAAAAACACGGATTAAAAACAGTAAATGTAATGCCTCTCTCTCTCACACACACACACATGCACACACAGACTTACATTGGATTAAAAATAGTAAATGCATTGTCACACACACACCCCTAACTACCATATTAGATACAAATACTAGAAGTGGAGTAGGAACAGGGAGCAGTGATTTAAGTACAGCAAACATTTCCTAAATACTCAACCACCAAAAACGGATATTTAGATTTTAACTGTTTTAGTTTTCAGTTTACAGCAACAGCTTTTTAAAGATAAAAAGTGAAACACGCTCTATGTTAAAACTTTCCTTTGGGAATAAGGATTAGGCTACACCTCAAATGACCAAACACCTCAAATGACCAAAACTGTACAAACCTTCGGTATTTGCAATTCCTCATCTTTAACGATCTCAATTTACCAAGATCTGTACAAAACACATTTAGTGCCTATCAGGTGGTAACACAGCCAAGGAAAACCAGTACAAGTGAAGAGGGAAGTTTAAAAAGCTACCATTTTTCCCCACAAGAAAAATTCTCTTAAAAGGCAATACGAGGGCCTTTTCTGTAAGCAATGCTTTCTACTTTATTGTTATTTCGGGCCAATGTTGTCCTCAATCACTGCTATATTATACAACCAATAGCCAAGGCAACATGAAAAGTCTAAAAACAGATACAGAACGGTTCTAAATTCTCTTACCAATGTGACGACACTTGGCAAAACCGCCACCCGCGGACGCCGTCGAGACTGGGCTAGGTGTCCACTGGAAGGACGTTAAAGCGGTCTTGAATATTTGTCCCCTTTCTGGGAACGGATCAGTCGGTTTTGAGACAGATTTGTTCCCTGGAACAACGGAGAAATGAACCGAGGGTCGCAGACGGCCCTCGCCTAGGCAGCTGCTAGCACAGTCGGGCGGGTCCAACCTTGGCCAGCGCGACCGGCACACCGTCTTCCTGACAATCACACAGCGCGCGCGCCGCCGGGGACCGTTGACGCGCCTGCGTACCGCGGCCCCAAAGTCTCTCGCTCCGCCCACCAAGGAGCAACCGTCATAAGGAAGCCGCCACTTCCGCGGGCGCATGCGCACTGGGACGTCGGGCGCGTGCGCAGCGCCGGCTCTTTCCCGGCTGGATCTTCGGCGGCTCACGCTCCTCCTCCTGCTCCTCACCGCCCCGCCTCGGCCCGCCGCGGCCCGGTACCAGCGTGTGGTCCCGCCAACGGAGCCGTCCGTGCCTCGTGCTCCCAGGATTGCGGTGCTGCGCGCTCGTGGTGCGTGGCACTACTCATGGCGATGGATCGAGTGAACACGCTGTGCGAGCAGCTGGTGAAAGCGGTGACGATCATGATGGACCCCAGCTCCACCCAGCGTTACCGGCTAGAAGCCCTCAAGGTATCTGAGTTCTGGCGACCCGGGCCTGCCCCGAGACCCTCCCCCCGCCTCAGCCGTCCCGGCGCAGCCCACGACGCTGGTCGTCTCCCGCCCACGCGGCCCCTGGACCTCGGTCCCAACCCCGGGGAGCCCTCCCCCTTGCAGCTCTCCGCGCCTCTTCCCACTCCCCGCCTTCTTTGCTCGCCGCGCCTACCCTTTTCCCGGGACGCTCTGGTCCCTGCCTCACTGTAGCAGTCTCTTCTCACCGACACTCCCCACTGCCCTCTCCTCCCCCTCTCCCCGCTTCTATTTACTCTTCTCCGCACCACGATCCCCTCCACAGCTGGCTGAACCCACTTTATTCCCCTAACCCCCACATTCCTGCATCCCATCTCCTTCCCGTGGAGCACGTGTCCAACCCGTCCCCAACATCGGCCACATTCTTTTTAGTCTCCCTCACTAAACGTTTTCCTGCTGACACACTCTCCTGACTCTCCCTAACCGAGCTCCAGCCTCTCTAGTGCCCTTTTGCTTACATCCCTACACTTCTCCCTAACCCACTTTTGTGTCTTGGATATTTCTGGCTTAATTCTCAACCCCCCACCCCCATGTTTTTTACTGTGTGATATTCTTAGACTATTTTGCGCAAAGGTGAACTTCTACCACTTATTTTGCATTTTAGCAAGGGCTTTTTGGTTTCCTGAAAGTAGTTTTCTTGACTGCCAGATTCTCTACTACTGAGACTGATTCTTGTGTAAATTGGGAAAGCAAACACAAAACAAATGGGGATGCCAATACGATTTGAGTTTATTACCCCATCAAGCAGTGTATGTGGGCAGTGAGAAATGACCACTGGAACAGGACTGTGTGTGTTTTAAGAGATGTAACTTCATGAAGTAGACTGAGCATCACTTGGAGGAAGTTTTACAATGTATAGATGTATGTCATAGGATTTGGAATCAAATATTTGGGTTCTGTTTGTTGTTTTACTGTGAAATAGCATAAGTAGAATGCTATAATGATCTTGTGTATACCTGTCACCTAAACTCAGCAGTTGTAAAGACTTCCACATTTGGTTTATTCCTCCCCCAACCAAAGATTTTTAATCCTAGTAATTGTCGTTTCACCCCTATGTGCTTCATGGATTTATCTCTAACAGTTTTTTACTCATAAAGGTCACATTATTTTTTCCAACACTAATTGGCCATTGCATGGGAAATCTGGAACTATCAAAGTGAAAATAATCCTTTATATAATATTTATCTAACTTTTGTCACTTAAAACAATAGCTCAGATTGGAGTTTTGTTTTTTTTCTAGTCCCCCTTTCTCTTGGCTCCTAAGGGAAACACTAACTTTCCTCTTCTTCAGTTTTGTGAGGAGTTTAAAGAAAAGTGCCCTGTCTGTGTTCCCTGTGGTTTGCGGTTGGCTGAGAAAACACAAATTGCCATCGTCAGACATTTTGGCCTTCAGATCCTGGAACACGTTGTCAAGTACGTGAGAGAGCAAATCTTTTTTTCTTATATAACCCTTGGAGATAGTCTTTAGGTAAGTAGAAAAGAGCAATCCCCAGGGAGAAAGGAATGCTTCCTAGAGGTCATCACAGCCTCATGGGAGCTCTCATTCAGAACTTAACCTTTCCCTAGTTTCTTCATCCGTGTAAAGTGCGTGTACATACTAAGTGTAAAGTACTTAGTACATACTAAGTACTCTGCAAATATTAGCTCACGTCACTTAGCTAGTATTTATTGAGCTCCTAATATATGCCCACCAACCTCAGAGTTTTTAGAATAATGCAGTGTACAGGTAAATAAATACCTGACTAAACACTAGAAAAACACTGCCGTTAATTTCTTTTTCCTTAAGTTTTGAGTGTGCATGGCCAGATTCTAACCAGGATTATATGAGAATAACTAAAAACCTGTTCTAACTTGAGTCTCCTACCCCTACTGTCTATTTGAAGAATCCATCAGCTTTTAAGATTTAGTCACAGTTTTTCTGGAATTGTGCTGTTATTACCTTCTAAGCCTAAGATGGCTAGATAGCATCACTGACTCAATGGGCATGAATTTGAGCAAACTCCAGGAGATGAAGGATAGGGAAACCTGGTGTGCTGCAGTCCACGGAGTCGCAAAGAGTCAGACACAACTTAGTGACCGAACAAAGCAAGTCTAGAAAGGGAGTTAGTACTATCAGATTCTAGTTTCTGAAAACCGACTACATTGTTGTAGTTGTCCCAGATATGTATTTGCTTATGGTCTGTCAATAAAACCAAGGGGGAAAGCTCATCTGTGCACAGATCCTACCTGGATTCTAATTAATGGGTCACTGTCTGTATTAAACTCTTTTTGCTTTTAGTATTTTGATTAAATGTGGACTGTTTCTGTCCATTTTTTGAAGGATACAAAATCCAGAGTATAATTTCTGAATAATATCACCAGCATAATTTTAACATAGGAATCAAAGCTAATCTCTTCTGAAGAGAAGGCTTCTAATGTTGTTCTGTTGACTTTATGCATTTTGGTGGCCAGGTTTCGTTGGAACAACATGTCTCGATTGGAGAAGGTCTATCTGAAGAACAGTGTCATGGAGCTGATCGCAAATGTAAGGAATGGTTGATTGGAAGACTTGCATTTACGAGGTGGTTTTAGACAAAGTGTGACTTTTCCAGTGTAGCATTTGTGTAAAAATTCACTGGTTCTACATAGGTCAAACAACTTTATGTAATATTAAATGTTACCTTCAAATTAAAAAGAACCACCATCACTGGAAATCACAGTTCATCCCATTTACTTGGTTTAATTAATCCTTTATGTGTTCTATTTTTAAAATTATGAAGACAAAGTAGAGATAGGTAAACATTTTTAACAAATGAATAAGAGTCTTAGATTAATCAGTTCTAGATTAGATTGCACTTTGCTGTTTCCTTTTATTTTAAACTGAATTATGTTACTAGCAATAAAAAATAGGGTAAATGAGTTTGTTTGGGGAGTTCGACTATAACTTTATAAACACATTTAGAATCCGCAGCCTTAATGTTCTTTTTCACAAAGGACATAAAAAGGAGAATTCATGCCCCTTTTCATCCCCAAAGTCTAGTGTCTTTGATAGAAAAAAAAAATCGCCTTCAAAATTATTAACTTAGCTAGTTAGGATTTATATTTTGTTACTTCTGGGGAGATGTGATAGAAATTTTAATCCATTAAACTTGATACCAGACTTGAGAAGAGAGTCCCAATAATGGTCTTCTGTGTCTTCTAAACCTAGAACTGTTAGGAAGATATTCAGTTGCTCCTGAATCTCTCACTTTATTAGCCTTTCAATGTATTCCTTATTTCCATGCTCTTCTACTCTGGCCCTCATACAAAATGAAACAATATGAAAGTCTCTTCGGTTTGTAAAGAAGAACAGTGTTGTCTTCCTTGCTCTGTGTGACAGCCATTTTATTAGCTGATGCAACCCTCTGTTAAGCTTTAAGAGGGAAGAATGATTAGTGAGAATGCAGGACAGGTGACTCAGACATGGAGAACAGGTTGGTTGGTTTAGTTTGAAAGTAGGCCTGCTCCTAAGTTTTCTACACTCTTACAGCCCAGTTTTTTCCTTTGAATTCAGTCTTGCAAACCTCTTGATGTCACTTATTCTTTTGCAGGGAACTCTGAACATTTTGGAAGAGGAGAACCATATTAAAGATGTTCTGTCTCGAATTGTAGTAGAAATGATCAAGCGGGAGTGGCCACAGCACTGGCCTGACATGCTAGTAGAATTGGACACTCTTTCCAAACAAGGGGTATGCAGTACAGCTGTATCAGTTCAGAGTTTTGTTTTTGTTTGCTCTTCCGAGTTTTTCTGGTTTGTTTGACTGTCCTTTCAGCAGAAAAGAGCCCTTGGTCATATTTATAATGCAAAACATGTTTTCACAATATTGTAAATCAACTATCATACCCCAGTTTTTAAAAAAAGCATATTTAACTACCTTCTTTCTATTGGTGTAGGAAACACAGACTGAATTAGTGATGTTCATTCTTTTGCGGCTGGCAGAGGATGTAGTGACCTTTCAGACACTACCCCCTCAAAGACGAAGGGATATCCAGCAAACATTAACCCAGAACATGGAAAGAATCTTCAGTTTTCTCCTTAACACACTTCAAGAAAATGTAAACAAGTACCAACAAGTGGTAAGGGATACTGATTATACCCCCCACCTTTCATCAGGTTCTGTTTTCTGATATGAGTGGGTTTGTGTGTGTTTTGAAGTTAATCCTGCGGCAAGGAACTAGGGTGTTCAGGTCAGTAAAAGAAAAGGCTATTTTATAAGCAGAACAGAAAGATGACAGGAAAAAGTGGAATTAATTTTCTAGGAGGTTCAATTCAGTGAGTTCTGAACATACTAGAAAAAATAATTCCCTTTTTAGTAAGAAAATTCCTGAAATAGTATAAAAATGAAGCTAAATTTTAAAAAATTTAGTACAGTGGTTCTCAGTGGGAGGGCAATTTTGCCTTCCAGGTTGTCACACCTAGGGGCTGCTACTGACATCTAGTGAGTAGAGGCCAGGCATGCTGCTGAATATCCTATAGTGCCCAGAAAAGTTCTCCACAATAAAGAATTATCTGACCCAAAATGTCAATGGGATTGAGGTTTCAGAACCCTAATCTAGACTCCTCATACACGTTTATTTCACACAAACAGCGTTCATTAAGGTTCATTATTTTTTCTGCCCTCAGCGGCTTCCTTAAGTTTATTTTTAGAGCTCTAGAAGACTAACACAAATGATAAGACAAAGTATTGTTAGCTGTCAGGGTAGGGAGACACAATGAGTATCTAATATTATGCTGTATACTTTTTCATGCTTTACACGTTATTTTAATCCTCAAAACAATCCTGAGTCAAAAACTATTGTCTCCATATTATGGTTGAAGAAACCAATTTTCAGAGAGTATTTATTGAAGATCCCCTGATTAATGATTGTGAGGAATTCAAGCCCCATCCTTTTTACTAGAATGAACTCTTTCCCCCAAAATATCTTCCCAGGATTTTTCAAAAGAAAATATTAAAAGTATTTTAATTGAAAAAACCTATGTGTATTGAGGGTGAAAGAGGTGTTTTTATTTTCCCCTAGGAGATTTAATCCCTGAGAGAAATGAACAAATTAGGAATGCTTTGATACCCTAGACATCTAGCCAGTATGCTAGAGCAGGGTGACACAAGTTAGAAAAACATCCACTGATGTTTTTCTTTAGCCTCAGTTTCTGTTTTCTCCATCTGTTAAACCAGGCTCCCGGGACCAGAGCATACCAAGGGACATTTCTTGTACCTGCAACTTCTTAGTTTGCTCGTAGTTCCTTCTCTGCTTCCATCCTTTCCCCTTCCCTGGGCAGTAGGCTGGATGGTAAACTAGAATGGGATGTGTCGGCTCCCCGTCTAGCCCCTGGCTCCTGCACTCGTTCCAGGGGCAGAAGAATAGGATCTGAATGGGAATGCAGGCTTGTTGGAGTAGAGGGTCAAGGCTGGACTGGGCTGTTGTTGCCTGGATCCCTTTTCCTTCTTGGGCAGCATCAGTAGATACTGGTGAAAGGGTTCTACTCATCTCTGTCCCATTAACACCCCTCCTTGATCACCACTGGTGAAGGCTTAATACTTGTTCTTTGTTAGAAAAAATACCTTTTGAAAGTTGAAAAAAAGAATTACAAAACAAATCTTTTATGATGCTAATGGTGGTAAGTTTTCAAGTACTTCAGGAGTTGCTACTCCTGCTTATAAAATTATAAATTGTTTAATTTACTGAACAGACATTATTTTGGTGTGTTTAGCATTTAATATTCTTTGTGCATGTGGTTTTCCTACAGTTACGTCCATATATACATGGTCATAAATTGTACTCATTTTAATTTTGCTTCTTGTTTTTTCCACTAACACGACATCATTTCAGTATACCTTTGCCAGTATATATAATTTGTCTTTATTTTAATATGGAAAAATTGCTAATACCTAAATTTTAACTTTCTTTTCATCAATAGCAGTGTTGAGTCTGCTTCCATTGTTCATTTGTTAGTTTTATTTCTTTGTAAACTGCGCTTTGAAATTGTCTTTTTGGATCTTAATGTTCTAATAAATTTATGTAAGCTCTTTAAATATTAACCTTCTGTTGTATTACTAAAACTAAAATAACCTGTCCTCCTCTGGAGAATATCAGTTATGTAGTTATGTGTTCTTAGTAAAGTTGTCTTCTGTTCCAAAATTAAAAGTTAAGTCTATTTGAAAATAGTTGAGGGCCTAGATTATGGGGGTGGAAGGTTATTACACAGCCTTTTGTTCATTAAAAACATTCGATCCTTATACTTCTTTTCTTTCAGAAGACAGATAACTCTCAGGAGTCAAAGGTAAGAGCTCTCTGTGGAGCTGGAAGGAGGCTTTTTTGAGACTTTCGGGTATGGGGATGCATACGCCTGATGGAGGGTGACCTCAGCCTTGTTTCATTTTGTTTGTTTTGGCCATGCTGTGCGGCTTGTAGGAGCTTCAGTTCCCCTACCGGGGATCAAGCCCATGCCCTCAGCATTGAACCCACAGGGTTTTAACCACTGGACCACCAAGGAATTCCCTCAGCCTTGGTTTATCTGATCACTGAGCTGTGGTGAAAGGGAGTTAAGATTATAACATCTGAGATTTCTTGAAGGACGTAAAATGACCACACATGCCAATGTGGTCGTATTAACGGACATGAGGCGCCGCTGTTTGAGAAATGATTGTGTATCAGAAAAAACCTTTGAGTTGCCTATCAATAATTTGCATGAGCAATTTCTTTTCCATTGTTTTCTTTTTAGAATTAGAAAACAAAAGGAGGTCGGATATAACCACAGCTTTCTTACCTGTTAGTGAGGACTTAACAGTTAAAAGTTATTTCTTTTCATGCAGGCGCAAGCAAACTGTCGAGTAGGAGTCGCGGCATTGAACACTCTGGCAGGCTACATTGACTGGGTGCCCATGAGTCACATTACCGCTGAGAACTGCAAACTTCTGGAGGTGCTGTGCCTGCTCCTGAACGAACAGGAACTTCAGCTGGGAGCAGCTGAGTGTCTTCTCATCGCGGTCAGCAGGAAAGTAAGTTACCACTTCAGGCTGACTTGGATCCTTAGCCTCTGAGGGATGCCTGTGTGTGTTCCATTCCATGTTGTGGTGAAAGACATTTAAAGGTTTAGGTGTTTAGTTTTGTTTTGTTTGTTTTACTTGACTCCAACCTTTTGGACAACAGTTTGCCAGTATTCTAGGAATCCACTGGCAGGATATACAGAGATGTGTAGGGCTAGGTGGGTCTTGAAACATTTGTGGATTTTGGTGCTTCACATTTAAAAAACTATGTAAATGGCATGTTAAAACTCACATAGTATTATGTCAAAGAATTGTAGAAGGTGACTGAACTGACTTTATAGCTGATTTGGCTAACAAATGAGATCATGACTTTTCTCCATGAAGAATGTTTTTAAATGTAATTTGCTTTCATATCATTATTACCCAGCATATTTAATTTTTATTCATTTATTTAATTGGCGTACCAACACATTTTAAAATACATCTTATCCAGATTTCAATTTAAAGAGTTGACCTTTTTCCAGTGTTCAGTTAGCCCCAGGGCTATGTGAAAATTAGGAAGTCAGTATATTTGATTATATAGGCGTAGAAGTTGTTAGTACTTAGAAGTCTTTAGTAACATAGTTTGTATTACCTGTTTCCTTAAAATTGGGTCTAGGGCAAGTTGGAAGACCGGAAGCCCTTGATGGTCTTATTTGGAGATGTTGCCATGCATTATATACTCTCCGCTGCACAGTGAGTGTCTACTTTTCTATGTGATTTCTAATTTCTTTGTCATTTTTGTATCTTATTTGGATATATCCAAAGTTCCTATCTGACTGTTGGCAGTCAGTCAACTGTTTTTTTGGTTTTTAAGTTTGAGCTTTATTCTAAGGACAGTGTGACGCCCTTATGGTTTATTTTGCTGTGGGCGTGTGTCTGTGTGTGTGTGTTTGCTGCATCTGCACTGCAGTGTGCACGCTTCCCTGGCTGCAATGTATGTGGGCTCTCTAGTCGAGGTGCACAGGCTTAGTTGCATGTGGGGTCTTAGTTCCCCAACCAGGAAAGGAATCCGTGTCCCCTGCATTGGAAGGCAGATTCTTAATCACGGGACCACCAGGAATTCCCTGTATTTTTAGAAGAAAAATCAGGCACTCTTAAAGGGACCGTTTTGCCTTTTTGAAGACTTTCTGCTGGCAATAAGTTGTGGCTGTTGATTTAGCACCCACTCACATTCCACCAACCTGTAAACACATTCGAGGTCCTGAAATAGTGGCTTGTGCTTATTTTCTTCTAATTCCTCTGGAAAATATTAAAGCATTTCCTGATATGTGTTTCTTACCCAGGAGTCAGATAGAACTGTGTATTATAAGTAGTTGAAAGTGTCACAACACCCACTTTGCTTCCATACTCTTCACTTTTGGCGCCAAGGACGAATGAAAAGATGTGAGACACATATATATTACTTGAACTCTCTCACTGTCCATTCTAACACAGATTTTCTGATGGCTTTCTTTCCTGTGGAAATGAATAATGTGTCTTTTGGGTAGCCACTTTAGTTACTGTTTCCAAGTCCCATTTCTTAGTTCCCTAAAGATTATGACATTCCCACTGAGGTATCCCATCCCCATTAGTGCCACTGGTATTGGTTAGTAAAGCTGTAATTCGAACCAGGTGGTCAGACTTGAGAGCCAGCACCAGAAACTATGGTGCCACACTGCCTTTCAGCATCACTAGCACCTACCTTGGAGAAGGCGATGGCACCCCACTCCAGTGCTCTTGCCTGGAAAATCCCAAGAACGGAGGAGCCTGGTAGTCTTCAGTCCCTGGGGTTGCTGAGGGTCAGACACAACTGAGCAACTTCACTTTTACTTTTCACTTTCATGCATTGGAGAAGGAAATGGCAACCCACTCCAGCGTTCTTGCCTGGAGAATCCCAGGGACGGGGGAGCCTGGTGGACTGCCGTCTATGGGGTTGCACAGAGTTGGACACAACTGGAGTGACTTAGCAGCAGCAGCAGCAGCAGCTACCGAGGTCTTTCTTAGCCCGAGGCCCATGCTTTTTGCGTTATAGTGTACTGCCTCCATGGCTGCTGTCCACACCAATCCTGATTAATTCTTGTTAGTGTGAATTGTGCTACATCATTTTAGGTCAGGTTTTGCCACTAAATAAAACTCTCTTTTTAATTTAAAGAGATATTTGCACTCTAAAATGGCACCTAAGTGTTTATTCATCTGAACTAAATGACTTGGAGAAATGATACACCAAGTTAATGTTTTTAATACAGTCTTTTAAAAAAAGATTTTATGTTTTTTGAGCAGTTTAAGGTTCACAGAAAAATTCAGGGGAAGGTACAGAGATTTCCCATATGTTGCCTGCCCCCACACATGCACAGCCTCTCCATTATAGACCTCCCCCTACAGCAGTGATAGATTTGTTAGAGTTGATGAACTTCAGTTCAGTTCAGTCTTTCAGTCGTGTCTGACTCTTTGTGACCCCGTGGACTGCAGCACACCAGGCTTCCCTGTCCATCACCAACTCCTGGAGCTTGCTCAAACTTATGTCCATTGAGTCATGATGCCACCCAACCATCTCATCCTTTGTCTTCCCTTTCTCCTCCTGCCCTCAATCTTTACTAGCAGCAGGATCTTTTCAAATGAATCATTTCTTTGCATCAGGTGGCCAGACTATTGGAGTTTTAGCTTCAGCATCAGTCCTTCTAATGAATATTCAGGACTGGTTTCCTTTAGGATTGACTGGTTGGATCTCCTTGCAGTCCAAGAGACTCTCAAGAGTCTTTTCCAACACCACAGTTAAAAAGCATCAATTCTTCGGTGCTCAGCTTATACATGACTACTGGAAAAACCATAGCTTGAACTACATGGACCTTTGTCAGCAAAGTAGTGTCTCTGCTTTTTAATATGCTGTCTAGGTTTGTCAGAGCTTTTCTTCTGAGAAGCAAGCCTCTTTTAATTTCATGGCTGCAGTCACCATCTGCAGTGAGCCCAAGAAAATAAAGTCTTTCACTGTTTGTATTGTTTCCCCATCTATTTACCATGAATGATGGGACTGGATGCCATGATCTTCGTTTTCTGAATGTTGAGTTTTAAGCTAGCTTTTTCACTCTCCTCTTTCACCTTCATCAAGAGGCTCTTTAGTTCCTCTTTGCTTTCTGCCAGAAGGGTGGTGTCATCTGCATTTCTGAGGTTATTGATATTTTTCCCGTCAGTCTTGACTCCAGCTTGTGCTTCATCCAGCCCAACATTTCACTTGATGTACTCTGCATATAAGCAGGGTGACAACATACAGCCTTGACGTACTCCTTTCCCAGTTTGGAACCAGTCTGTTTGTTCCATGTCCGGTTCTAACTGTTGCTTCTTGACCTACATACAGGTTTCTCAGGAGGCAGGTAAGGTGGTCTGGTATTCCCATCTCTCAGAATTTTCCAGTTTGTTGTGATCCACACAGTCAAAGTCTCTGGCGTAGTCAATAAAGCAGAAGTAGATGTTTTCTGGAACTCTATTTTTTCTATGATCTGACGGATGTTACCACAGATGAGGAACTTAAAATGACACACAATGTGTTATACATTATATTACACATATTATGTTCTACCTTTTATGGGTACATGCTGTGGGTTTCAGCTTTATCATTATAGTATCCTACAGAGTTTCTTCACTGCCCTTAAAATCTTCTATGCTCTGCCTGTTCTTTCCTCTCCCACCCAAATCCCTGGCAACCACTGATCTTTTTACTTTCTCCATAATTTTGCCTTTTCTAGGATGTTGTATTGTGGTTGTTCAGTCGCTGAGTCGTATCCGACTCTTTGTGACCCGTGGGCTGCAGCACACCAGGCTTCCCTGTCCTTCACCAACTCCTAGATCTTGCTCAAACTCATATCCACCGAGTTGGTGATGCCATCCAACCATCTCACCCTCTGTCGTCCCCTTTTCCTCCTGCCTTCAGTCTTTCCCAGCATCAGGGTCTTTTCTAATGAGTCGGCTCTTTGCATCAGGTGGCCAAAGTATTGGAGTTTCAGCATCAGGCCGTCCAGTGAATATTTGGGGTTGATTTCCTTTAGGATTGACTAATTTGATCTCCTTGCAGTCCAAGGGACTGCCAGAAGTCTTGTGTGTTGCCTTTGCAGGTTGTTTTTTTCACTCAGGATCATGTATTTAGAGTTCCTCCATGTCTTTGATGACTTGTCAGCTTATTCCTTTTTACCAATGAATAATATTCTATTGTGTGGATGTGCCAAAGTTTATCCATTCTCCTAATAAAGAGCATCTTGGTTGCTTCCAAGTTTTTGCAGTTATGAATAAGGCTTCTGTGAATATTTATATGTAGATTTTTGTATAGAGATGTTTTCAGCTCCTTCGGGTAGTTACCAAGGAGTGTGATTACTGAATCATATGGTAAGAGTATGTTTAGTTTTATAAGAAACTGTCAAACTGTCTTCCAAAGTGGCTGAACTATTTTGCATTCCCACCAGCAATGAATGAGAGTTCCTATTGCTCTTTATCCTCCCCAGCATTTGGTGTTCTCAGACTTACAAATTTGGGCCATTCTGATAGGTGTGTAGTGCTATCTCATTTTTGTATTTGCAATTCCCTGATAGCAATTTCATGGGGAGCTTCTTTTCATATTTTATTTCCAATCTTTGATCAGGTGTCTGTTCGCCCATTTTTTTAATCAGAGTTTTTTTTATTGGTTTTGAAGAGTTCTTGTGTATATTGTATAATAGTCTTTATCAAATGTGTCTTTTGTAAATATTTTCGCCCAGCCTATCACTTATCTTTTCATTCTGTCTCTATAATAATTATTTATTATTTATTTATTCTTGGCTGTACTTGGACCTCCTTTGCTGTGTATGGGCTTTCTCTAGTTGTGGCAAGCCGGGGCTACTCTTCATTGCAATGCACAGGCTTCTCATTGCAGTGGTTTCTCTTGTTGCTTTGTAGCATATGGAATCTTCCCACACCAGGGATTGAACTTTTATCCCCCGCATTGGCACGTGGATTCCCATCTACTGTAGCACCAGGGAAGTCCCTCATTATCTCAATTATAGTCCTTTTGATTCTGTCAGTGGTATAAGGAATCACTACATGCTTCCCTAGGGGTCCAAGTCCTTCCTGGGTATCACTGTCTTCTCATGCAGTTTCTTATATGCATTGTTTTGTGGAGTCATGCTTAGAGTTTACATTACTATGCCAAAATACCCCTGGTACCATATAATACCCCAAATTAGGGTGCCTCTTAAAGGATGAGATTGCATTGAACCCTCTTCCTCATCGATCTTTCAGTGTTTGGTTGGCGGTCTGGGGGTTGATTTTTTTTTTTCTTTTCAACAGTAACAGTCACCTGAAATTTGAGTATTAGAGCACAGACCACATACAGTCCATTCCAGGGGAATATCTGTGGTGCTCTTGAAGTGCTGTTAATCTCACTGTTTTCTCATCTCACAGGACCGCTGACGGAGGAGGCTTAGTTGAAAAACACTATGTCTTCCTGAAGAGACTCTGTCAGGTGCTGCGTGCCCTAGGCAATCAGCTGTGTGCATTGTTGGTGAGCACTTTCTGGAGAGTTTCAAGGCCATCTGAGGAGAGGATTTAGAAAGTTGTATTTGTGTAAGGGGTAACACGTGCCCTTGACTTTAGCCTGAGGAAACATTACCCTACAGATTATTTCTTATAATTCTGTAGGTTAAATTATCTTAATTGAATTTGAATGCTATAGATTTATTTAATATCAGTTATTAATATCTATAGTAAATGTTCATATCTGTTATTCCATAAAATCAATGTTGTTTCTTTTCATTTTGGTACTTGTAAAACTTCAGTCTACCTGTTGCCTTACCCTTGAAAGTCCTATTAGATCCTGAACCATGGATTCGAGTAAAGAACCCTTTTCCCAAGTTAAAGGATATATTATTGAATCATTAAAAAAAAATCTTTAGTCTGATTGACCTGAAAATAACTCTATTACATGTTAAAAGATTGAATGTTGGTACAAACTTTTGTACTTGATATCAGTGCCTATTTTGGGGGCTTGAGGGGATAGAACTTCAGGCATAAGATGTATACCATCGAGGGATTATTTAATAGGTTGAATCACAGAAATGTGACTAGACCAGGTCTGAAGAAACAGGTGATTTCTGAAATGAGTATTCTTTTTTAAAAAAAAATTTTTCACTCATTTACTTGTGGCTGTGCTGGGTCTTCATTGCTGTGCCAGGGTCTTCTCTAGGTGCGGTGCGCGGGGCTACTCTTCATTGCGGTGGTCTCTCTTGTTGCAGAGCACAGGCTCTAGGCAAGTGGGCTCAGTAGTTGTGGTGCATGGGTTTAGTTGCCCTGAGGCATGTAGAATCTTCTTGGACCAGGGATCGAACCTGTGTCCCCTGCACTGGCAGGTGGATTCTGAACCACCAGGAAGTCCATGAAGGCTCTTTTGTTTCACTGTTTGATCACAGAATAGATTTTAATGATGACTGAGGTAAAGCAGCTTTTCTGGGTTTTTGCCCTTGAAATGATGTCTTCCTTAGGCCACAAAGAAGTATAATAAAGTCCTTTCAAAACTGAAAGTTTTGAGGATATAAGTTGTCTTAACTCCACTCTCCACCTTGACCTCCCCATCAGCATTATTAATATAACAGCCTTTTTGTCCTACAGGGTGTGGATTCTGATGTAGAAATACCAGCAAACTTTGGAAAATACCTGGAATCTTTTCTTGCTTTCACAACTCATCCAAGTCAGGTAAACTTTATGGCAATAACTAATCAAAATTTCAGTTAGTAAATTAAAATCAAGTGCTATCACCTGAAATAATTAGCAGCTCACATATAAAATGTGACTCTTAAGATCCTGGGGAGTTACTGTAGTGGGATTTCATTAAGAGAATTGCTGCATCTTCTTCCCAAGTTAGCTTTTGCAGTCTAGATCAGCAATTACCCCTCAGGTAATACCATTCTAATAATGCTCAATCAGATGTGAAGTGTTTCTCTAGTAATTTGCTACTAAACATACTTTAAATAAGAAAGTCTGATTAATTGTGTTATTATAAAATTAATTTCATCCAATCCAGGATTTTCCTTGCAGTATCATCCTGAGGTATCTGTATGCTTTCTTGCATAAAAGAGAAAGTGGTAGAGTTCAGCTCATTCTCTGGATATTGCACATGACCCACAGTCTGTCTAACTTTTACCGTATGGTATGTAGTGACCAGTCATTGCTGATGTACTCCAGTATGGGCAATTTCAGTCAAAGTATTACAGAGCTTTATTTCCATGGAAAAATACAGCAGATAATTGCTGAGCTAAGTAATAGTCTTGGTTATATAAAACTTAAATCCTTAAACCTAGTGTTTTTCTGTTTTTCCTTTAGTTTTTGCGCTCTTCAACTCAGATGACTTGGGGAGCCCTCTTTCGACATGAGATCCTATCCCGAGACCCTTTACTATTAGCAATAATACCAAAATATCTGCGTGCTTCTATGACTAACTTGGTCAAGGTATGCAGTGGGACCCTAAAGTGGAATGTAGGTGAATACACATCTTAAGACTTAGCTGGCACCATTGACAGCCCTGTGTTGGTCACTGAGATCCTTTCCTTAGGCATATTAGTCTTTGATTCCTTAAAAAGAAAACTCGTTACTGTGTCTACTCATCCCTGTGTCTGCTCTTTCGTATTTGCGGGCACTTATGCGCCAAGTGTTGAGCCAAGTGCTGGGAAAAAAGTGATAGGATGAGAGCAGCGACTATGACCATAAAATGTGATCACTGCTCTTCAGAAGCTAAAAGCAGAACGGAGGGTGGAGTCAGGGGGATGCCAAAAGGAAGTAAATATCTGACTTTCTGAAGGCCAAACGAGAGTCCGGAATGTGGATGAGAAGAAAGGGAGAGCGGAAGCAGACTGCCCACTGCCTCAGTCGGGAGTTGCTTATGAACACTCGGAGGCCTCCTCGAGGCTCGTGGCGACTGACAGCTACTTATTCTTGATTTATAACATCAGAGGATGGGACCTATTCAAGGGTTCTCTTATTTCCTCAGGGGTTCAGGTAGCACACTGTCATCTAGATCTCTGCCGTTGTGCTCCTTGGTACTTTCTGAATGAAACACAAAGTCCCATGCTTATTCCCAGGGTTCAACATTTAAGAAGACAAATAGTCTCAATTCTACTTATTGTTTGCTTATTGTATTAACACTTTATTTTGAGACATTTTTATACTCAAAGACCTTAAACTGATTTTAGAATTTGATTTTCCATTAGAAACTTGAAAGAGAGCGTCAAATAAAAATGTTCTCTTTCTGCAACTCCAGGACTGTTCCAGCCGAGAACAAATTGTGGATTTGGTGTAGACCAGAAGCAGTTATTTATCATAAAAGCCTTAACTCATGTAAACCCTTAGCTCTTCTCAAATAAAAGGTCTCTGAGCTCCTAAAATTGAAAACTCTTTCAGTGGGTCCATTTTCATTCCCTCCCCCAATTATCTTTCTGTTTCCAGATGGGCTTTCCTTCTAAAACTGACAGCCCTAGCTGTGAATACTCTCGATTTGATTTTGATAGCGATGAGGACTTCAATGCTTTCTTCAACTGTGAGTGAACTGGCCTGAAATTTTCCCAGCAGTCTCAGCACGGCATCTAGCGTTGAGTCATGGTGCATGGGCTGGGGTTCTGTATTACAGAGCCCCAAGTCTGGATGTTGTCATTGTTCTTTAGTCACCAGGTCGCGTGTCTGACTCTTTTGTGACCACGTGGTCTATAGCCCTCCTGGCTTCCCTGTCCATGGGATTTCCCAGGCAAGAATACTGGAGTGGGTTGCCATTTCCTTCTGCAGGGGATCTTCCCAACCCAGGGATTAAACGCGTGTCTCCTGCTTGGCAGGTGGATTCTTTACCGCTTAGCCATCTGGGAAGTTCCCCCTCCCCAAGTGTGTACGGCAGTCTGTTTAATCTCCAGTTACACATTGCAGAGGGCACTGGGGTTGCACTCATTCCAGGCTTGGTGTTCTCTCTTAAAACACGCACATGCACACTTTCTTTGGACGTTGATGTTTAGAGATGGCAACCATACGTAAGGCACTTTGATTTCTAAAACATGTTAGAATTAAGTACCATGTTACTTTGTAAGTCTTTTTCACTAAAAGAGAGAAGGAAAGCTCACAATTCCTAATTCTGTTCTAGGTGTTCTATAGCTTGGTTCTATACCTCCTCTCCCCACCTTTTTTCAATAACAACTTTTCTGAGATAATTCATTCATCATACAGTTCACCCGTTTATAGTATACAATGCAGTGGAGGTTTTTTTGTGTATTTTCAGAGTTTTACAACCGCAGTCCATGTTAAGACATTTTTTTATCTCACGAAACCCCATAACTGTTAGCAGTCATCTCCCAACCCTCGTACCCCTCTGGAAAACCACCCATTTACTTTTCTTTCTTTAACCTATTTTGAACATCTGATATAAATGGAATCATACTGTGTATTGTCTTGATAACTGCTGTCTTTCTCTTAGTGTAATATTTTAACAATTGATCTGTTGTAATGTTTATCAGTACTTTGATCATGTAATGTTTATCATTTCTTTTATTGCCAATAATATTTCATTATATGAATATACCACATTTTATTGATCCATTGATAGATACTTGAGTTGTTTTCACTTCTTGGCTTTAAGAATCATGTTGTAACATTTGTGTACAGGTTTTTAAATTAACGTATATTTTTGTTTTTCTAGGGTATATGCCTAGGAAGGGAATTACTAGATCATATGGTAATTCCATGTTTAATGTTTTGAGGAATTGCCAAACCATTTTCTTCAGCAGCCATACCATTTTACATCTGTACCAACCTGATCTTTTAATTCCAACAGAAAGGGGAGTTTCTGTTTGGTTTGCAGCTTAGAGGATTTAGCTGGTGTGACAGCTTCTTAGAATTTATTTTGGAAAACTTCTAGATTTGTTAACAAAGCTTTAGTGAACATTTGTTAGATTCTTTCTTCAAAACAAAATCTTTTTGATTATTTTTCTCTTGGGGTGGATAAATGAATAAACATTACCTAAGTATCTACGATACGCTAATCCTTGCTTCATGTCTTTCTCTTGGCAGCTTCTCGGGCCCAACAAGGAGAGGTAATAAGGTTAGCATGTCGTTTGGATCCCAAGACTAGCTTCCAGATGGCTGGGGAGTGGCTGAAGTATCAGCTCTCAACTTCTATTGACCCTGGCTCCATGAACTGTAAGACTTTTTTTGTTTTTTGCCCCCAAACATTAGTGAAGTATTTTATCAAAACTGCATAGAAATAAACCTCTGAGCCCCATCCAAATCAATACATTATGATAGTAGTGTTCAGAAATAGCTTTGCTCACTGCCCACTTCCATCCTAGAGAGTGAGCCTTTTCATTGGAAAACACAGGCAGAGAAGACAGATGTAATGCCAGATTTTAATTCTGTTTTAATTAGGGCAAAACCAGGACCCTATCAGTTTTGCCTTCATTTTTCTTTTCTAACAGAGTCAACCAGTTGTTTATTGTTTATTTTACTATTTCACCTCAGGCACCGTCTTAACAGCTGTCTCAACCTAACTTTTTAAAGCTTTTCAACCAAGTTCTTGCATAGCATTTCTCTTAAACTGGAAAAGAATGGCTTGTCACATTCAGCAGGAACAGTACAGGGGTTTCCCATATTGCTCAACTCCCCTCCAAGTCTTTGGGAAATGTCACTTTATGTAAAATCAAAATAAGCCCCCTCTACCCAAAAGCGTAGGCCAGATAACTTTTCTGTATCTTCTGTCTATCATCTTATGAATGCATGCAGTGGGTGAGAGGGTTTTTTTTTTCCCCAAGGATTTTAATTAATTAATTTATTTTTTAATGTAAGGGAAGGATTAAAGTCACTGCTTTGGAAAAGCTCCATACTGTGATCAGTTAGCAGGTACACTAGTTACTTGACATTCATGGGACGTTCAGTTTTGTGTATTCACAATTTATTCTGAAGGTCCCTGGTATCTTAGTAGCTTCAGTATTCATGGAGGTCTGAATAGGTTGTGTACCAAGATGAAGCTAGTAAATGTGAGCACTATACAGTAGCAAGAAAAGTAATTTGTGATTCCTTTGGCTTGTGCCTTGCATTTAGATTCCCATGGACAGATTATAAAGGGGAAGGAAGGGGAAATTAATATTTCTCAATTGTCTAATTGGCCAGGCACTGGTTTTGATGATTACGTGTATATTCTCATTCAATAGTCGAACTGGTTTTGCAGACAAGGCTCACAGAAGTAAATCCAAATAGCTCATTTTTGGAGGTGGAGGCAGGATAAGGACCCCTTTCTGCTGTTCATCGTTTTCTCTTCCCTGGCTAAGCAGGGTTAGATTATCCTATTCCTTCAACTGTGAAATTACCTAGTGGTTTCTGAGGCCCCACTGGCTCGATGTGTTCTGTGATCCTGTAGTGCTTATGTGTGTGTGTGTATGTGTCTTTAAAATCCTGTTCTCCCACAGCTGGAACTGGAGAAAGCAGCCTCTGCTCCATATTCTCACCATCATTTGTGCAGTGGGAAGCCATGACCTTTTTTTTGGAAAGTGTTATCAACCAGATGTTTCGAACACTAGACAAAGAAGTAAGTGCTTATTTCCCATTGCTGGTTGCATAATAATTTTGATCTTTTTAAAGCTGGTAGGGAGATAGGGAAATATGTGAAAGTGCATTTCACAGAAGAAGAAACTGAGATTCAGAGGTGAATAACATATTCAAGATCAAATAGTTAATAAATAGCAGAGTTGGGACCCAGGTGGGTCTTTCTGACTCTTAAGCCCTGCAGGGTTTAGTATTAATTTTTACATAATAAGATGAGCCTGATAGTACAGTGAACCACAAGCAGGATAACAATTATAGGGAGGACAGTGATAGATACCTTGAATCGGAAAATCTGGAGAGATAATTACCCTTAAGATTTATGGTAATTACCTTTTCAGTTTATGGCAGATTGGCCAGAATATTCATGATGGCTGATCTGCCTCCCTCTTTGCTAAGTAATCTGACTAAGTAGATCTTGCTTTTCTATACTTCATGTCACCTATCACCCGTATCTTATAATGTTAAAGGTAATTATGTAATTATCTGGATAACAGCATATACTGTATTAACTATGTTAATAAGATTAAAATAATTGGATCACTTGTTTGAGCGGTAATCATCTTAGTGTATTCTAGGTTAGTAGTCAAAAGAATCTGAGTCCCTTGATGATAAGTGAGATTTATTGCTTTTTCACATAAGTGGCATATTAACAAATTGGATGTTAGGATCATTGACTTCATCTGCTTTTACATCACTTCAGTTAGAAATGACGGCGTTCTGAGTTTGTTTTCAGTTTCCAGTAGTAGGTGGTGCTGCAGCCCTAATAATGGCGGCATCACTTATGAAAAATTTAATAACGTGGTGTGATGCTTAGATTGTTTTAAGGGTTAAGAAGCAATATATAAAACCATATTTGGTGGCCATAATTATAGAGTGTGAAGGGAATTTAACAGAAGCAGTTTCAGTTCTTGCAACCTTCTCTAATGTCTGCATCCAGGAAATTCCTGTTACTGATGGAGTAGAGCTATTGCAGATGGCTCTGAACTTTGACACCAAGGACCCCCTCATCCTGTCCTGCGTCCTCACTAATGTCTCGGCACTGTTTCCATTTGTCACCTACAGACCAGAGTTCCTGCCCCAGGTCTTCTCTAAGGTAAACTCCCCCTCCTTTGTAAACTTTATTTTGGTATTTCTAAGCTAAGTATTTTTCATAACTGTTTGTATAAATATATGAGATAAGCTAATAAACAGTTGTTTTTTCAATTGTCAAATATTTACTCTGTACTTACGGTGGAGCAGGAACCATGCTAGGAGGAAAGCCTTGTCCATAAGCACCTCTCTGTTTGGAGAGGAAATGCACATAGACAGGTGTGGTACCTCCGTGGCATCGCAGTTAGTGGACGTGTACCCTGGGGAATGGAAGAGCACCTGAAGGAGGAGGTGTCAGCATGTGCTGGCAGGCTGGGAGGAGAGTTGTACGAGGAAAGTTTCCAGGGTCCAGTTTAGGTGATTAGTGAGAGTTGGAGTCCCACCTGAGTGAGAGTATTGGACCAGGAGGAGGGTAGGAGTGAGGAAAAGAAGGGGTGAGCTCTGTTTTGCAAGACTAGGTTTGAAGTATACATACAGTTTCAAGGTGGAGATGTGTCGCCCCGAATTGGCTATTTGAGATTAGGTCTAGACTCAGAAAATTAATGAGATAAAATTAAGGCATAGCCGTGATAGAAATGCCAACAGTATAGACAGTGTGTGTGTGCTTAGTCCCTCAGTTGTGTCTGACTCTTTGCAACCCCATGGACTGCAGCCCACCAGGCTGCTCTGTCCATTGGGATTCTCTAGGCAAGAATATTGGAGTGGGCTGCCATGCCCTCCTCCACAGTGGAGATTAAGCTTTAGCAGAGGAGATGTATGTGGAGTTGGACATGGGCTAAAGCAGAGAATCCTGGGGATCACCATCAGTGAGGGAAGAGCCCTCAAAGAAGAAGAAAGGGATAACCAGAGAGAAAGTGTGTTACCAAGTCCAGGAGAACTTTAGACTTCAAAACAGACTCATTTGTTGCTGTGGAAATTCTCTTAAGAATTGGAAAATGTCCATTGAGTTCCTCAATCAGACCTTTGTTGGAGTGTTACTCCATTACAGTGACTAGGGCAGCAGTTCTACCACACTGGATTAAGTGGGAAGTTGTGAGATGGATCAGGGAGAGTAGACCACTCAACTTTTAATAAAAAGTGGAGCGATGTTACCCTGGCTGAGTGTTTCGGTAATGGCCTGGTTTGTTCAGGGGTTCTGAGAACTTTTTATTTGTAAAATATTCAATGGTAAAATTAATGACTATCAAGCTTTTTCCAGTTATCTGAGGAAGGGAACACCTGAAACGTTGTAAAGCCAGTTGAAAACCCTTTTGCTACCATATTATTTGCACTTTGGGGATTTTGTTGAAATTTTTATAACTATTACTTTAAAATACTTTATGCATTTGGTACTGATGAATGACTTTTTTTCTTTCCCTTAGCTGTTTTCATCAGTCACTTTTGAAATTGTTGAAGAAAGTAAGGTAAGACCGTTCATTCAACCTACAAATTATAACTTCTTCAGAACAAAAATGTAAACACCCAGCACTTAGTCTAGCTTTTTTCTATAAGCAAAAGGGGTTAATAAAGGCAGGAGACAGTCATATAATGTGGTGTCGGGCACTAGAGACACTCTAGGGCAGGCAGCAAATGCGTGGGTTCCTTCGTGCTAAGTAGAGTGCCATTTCATCATGCTCCTGCAGCTATGAGAGTTGTGTTTGCCTCTGAAGGAGATACGCACATGATTCTCTGCAGCATCTGTAAATTATATTTAAAGTGGCTCTAAGGTGATTGAATATCTCCTCCCAGGCTCCCAGGACCCGGGCGGTAAGGAATGTGAGGAGACACGCGTGTTCCTCCATCATCAAGATGTGTCGTGACTACCCCCAGCTCGTGCTGGTAAGCCCTGACTGTGGTCAAGGAGCCAATGATACGTGCCCAGTTTGCGTACGTTTCCCTGTAAATCCACCCCTGATTTACCTCACATAAGGGGAAAACTAGGAACTTGAGCTTTGCTAAGAAAAAGTATTAGTATACGTGTTCTGGAGTTGGTGTCTTCTTCCTGTCATGCTTGCGGCGGTGGTGATGTTTAGTCACTGAGTTGTATCCAACGCTTTGTGACCGCGTGGACTATAGCCCGCCAGGCTCCTCTGTCCGTGGGATTTCCCAGGCAACAATACTGGAGTGGGTTGCTATTTCCTTCTCCAGGGCATCTTCCTGACCCGGGGGTTGAACCCGTGTCTATTGCATGATAGGCAGATTCTTTACCACTGCACCACCTGGGAGGCCCCCTCTCCTTAGTGGAGTTAAATATGCAAACGTATTATCTCAAATGAATAGGTCTCTTCCATATGGCAGTGTCCCTGTCATTCTACACCTCTTTACGGTACTATGTGATGTTCTTAACACCATGCCAAGTAATACACAAGTCTTGAGAGAAGCCAGGTGCAAACCCTAACCTTTTTTGGAGGGTTTCTCTTAAGAAGTTTAGCACTACTTCAGATAACGATTAACCAAAAATTTCTTCTCTGAATACACAGTAGTTATGTCTGTCTGTCTCTTTCTTTCCCTCTCCCCCCACCTTTTTATTTGCTTTTTGTACTTATAAAGTATATGAAGAAGTGAAGTGAAGTCGCTCAGTCGTGTCCGACTCCTTGCAATCTCATGGACAGTGGACTGTAGCCTGCCAGGCTCCTCTGTCCGTGGGATTTTCCAGGCAAGAATACTGGAGTGGGTTGCCATTTCCTTCTCTAGTGATCTTCCCAACCCAGGGATCTAACCCGGGTCTCCCGCATTGTAGGCAATGCTATATAAAACAAACTGATCTTTGTCCATAGTTCAGTGGCTCAGTTGTGTCCTACTCCTTGCAACCCCATGAACCGCAGCACACCAGGCCTCCCTGTCCGTCACCAACTCCCAGAGTTCACTCAGACTCATGTCCATTGAGTTGGTGATGCCATCCAGCCATCTCATCCTCTGTCATCCCCTTCTCCTCCTGCTCTCAGTCTTTCCCATCAGCAGGGTCTTTTCCAGTGAGTCAGCTCTTCGCATCAGGTGGCCAAAGTATTGGAGTTTCAGCTTCAACATCAGTCCTTCCGATGAACACCCGGGACTGATCTCCTTTAGGATGTACTGATTGGATCTCCTTGCAGTCCAAGGGACTCTCAAAGTATTCTCCAACACCACCAGTTCATCGCTCAGCTTTCTTTATAGTCCAACTGTCACATCCATACATGACCACTGGAAAAACCATAGCCTTGACTAGATGGACCTTTGTTGACAAAGGAATGTCTCTGCTTTTTAATATGCTGTCTAGGTTGGTCATAACATTCCTTCCAAGGAGTAAGCATCTTGTAATTTCATGGCTGCAATCACCATCTGCAGTGATTTTGAAGCCCAAAAATATAAAGTGTCTCACTGTTTCCCCATCTATTTGCCATGAAGTGATGGGACTGGATGCCATGATCTTCATTTTCTGAATGTTGAGCTTTAAGCCAACTTTTTTACTCTCCTCTTTCACTTTCATCAAGAGGCTTTTTAGTTCTTCTTCACTTTCTGCCATAAGGATGGTGTCATCTGCATATCTGAGGTTATTGATATTTCTCCCGGCAATCTTGATTCCAGCTTGTGCTTCTTCCAGCCCAGCGTTTCTCATGATGTACTCTGCGTCTAAGTTAAATAGTGGGATGACAGTATACAGCCTTGATGTACTCCTTTTCCTATTTGGAACAGTTCTAATTATTGCTTCCTGGCCTGCATACAGGTTTCTCAAGAGGCAGGTCAGGTGGTCTGGTATTCCCATCTCTTTCAGAATTTTCCACAGTTTGTTGTGATCCACACAGTCAAAGGCTTTGGCATAGTCAATAAAGCAGAAATAGATGTTTTTCTGGAACTCCCTTGCTTTTTCCATGATCCAGCAGATGTTGGCAATTTGATCTCTGGTTCCTCTGCCTTTTCTAAAACCAGCTTGAACATCTGGAAGTTCACGGTTCACATATTGCTAAAGCCCGGCTTAGAGAATTTTGAGCATTACTTTACTAGCGTGTGAGATGAGTGCAGTTGTGCAGTAGTTGGAGCATTCTTTGGCATTGCCTTTCTTTGGGATTGGAATGAAAACTGACCTTTTCCAGTCCTGTGGCCACGGCTGAGTTTTCCAAATTTGCTGGCATATTGAGTGCAGTACTTTCACAGCATCATCTTTCAGGATTTGAAATAGCTCAACTGGAATTCCATCACCTCCACTAGCTTTGTTCATAGTGATGTTTCCTAAGGCCCACTTGACTTCACATTCCAGGATGTCTGGCTCTAGGTGAGTGATCACACCATCGTGATTATCTGGGTCTTAAAGATCTTTTTTGTACAGTTCTTCTGTATATTCTTGCCACCTCTTCTTAATATCTTCTGCTTCTCTTAGGTCCATACCATTTCTGTCCTTTATCGAGCCCATCTTTGCATGAAATGTTCCCTTGGTATCTCTAATTTTCTTGAAGAGATCTCTAGTCTTTCCCATTCTGTTGTTTTCCTCTATTTCTTTGCATTAATTGCTGAGGAAGGCTTTCTTGTCTCTCCTTGCTATTCTTTGGAACTCTGCATTCAAATGGGTATACTTTTCTTTGTCTATGAAGATACTGTAAAAGTTAATATGGAAAAAAAAAAAAGAGAGACAGATGGTTTTCCTAGTTATAGACGAGGAAAGCACAGTTCCCCAAATACTGAAGCCTAAATTTCCTTGCCTGTTCAGGCAAAAGAAGAGTGTTGTAATTAAGTTATCAAGTGACAGTCTTAGTGGCCTGACTATTCTGGGAATGTCTTCGTCCTCATTTTACCTTCCTTGAGTGACCCACACTCACTGAAAATCAGACCTTCGCCACCTCTGGGTTTCTCTCTCTCTGATATACAGCCCAGTTTTGACATGCTGTACAACCATGTGAAGCAGCTCTTGTCCAACGAGCTGCTGCTGACACAGATGGAGAAGTGTGCCCTCATGGAAGCCCTGGTTCTCATCAGCAACCAGTTCAAGAACTACGAGCGTCAGAAGGTGTTCCTCGAGGAGCTGATGGCACCTGTAGCCAGCATCTGGCTTTCTGAAAACATGCACAGGTAGAGGAGAGCCTTTGCTCTTGACCTTCACTGCATTTGAGCATCCAAGCTCTTCCAAGAGCTGTGCCTGGGGTCGGGGCATAGGATACGGAGGTGTCGTGGCAGCAGTGCGCTTTGATGTGTGTGGGTGGCTTGCTTATTCTCATTGCTCTTGGTGATACCTGAAGGTGTCTAAACTCAGTCTTGGAGTGAAGTGCTGAAAGTACCACCTTGCTCTGCAGAGGTAGAGGAACAGAGAGGGAATGAATAAAGATGGAGAGGGTGGGGCAGAAGGCCCCAGAGGGAGGTCTGCGGCGGTGTCAGGCTACAGCCCCAGCACCTATAGAGAAGTGGGAGCAGCTGGTGGGGGCTGTGCAGGTAGGAGCAGCACAGATACCCCTCTGCCCACATAGCATTTTGAAGTTGGCATCCTCTGTGATTCCTCAGGTGTCACCAGTCACATTTAGAAGGGGGAAGAGAAGTTTAATGAATCCTCACATGACAGCTGACAGTGAATATGATCAGATTCCTCTCACTGCAACAACTGCTCTTTGGGGTTCAAGTAATACAGCTTATCTCTTGAGGAAGTAACTGTCCTTGGTTAACATCATGGTGTAACTTGTCTTTCTCCTCCTGTAGAGTGCTCTCAGATGTTGATGCTTTTATTGCCTATGTGGGGGCCGATCGGAAAAACTGTGACCCGGGGCTGGAGGATCCCTGTGGCTTAAACCGAGCACGAGTAAGTAAGCTTCTCCTGGGAGTGGGAAGGTGTGTTAGCCTTGGATAGAAGTAGGGTATTGTCATTCATCCAGGTTTGTGGAGATTTTTTGTATACGACTGAAAAATCTGGGAGCCTCTGCTTCCCTGAATGTCCTTTCTTTTCTTTGGTCTTGAATTCTTGAGTTAGTTCTCACAGCACAGCTGGTGGCCTTTTTACGAAGCCGTTATTTTGATTTTAAGGCTCTAAGTAGCTCAGAGAACTAAAGGTGTAATGAGGAAGCAGGTCAGAACTTGGTCAGCAGGGTGGATTCTCCGTGCCTTTGCTCTCTGGCATGTAAAGTCCTGGTCTTCGCAGGTGATACAGTGGTACAGAATCTGCCTGCCAATGCAGGAGACGCAAGTCCGGTCCTTGGGTCGGGAAGATCCCTTGGAGAAGGAAATGGAAACCCATTCCAGTATTCTTGCCTGCAAAGTTCTGTGGACAGAGAAGCCTGGTGGGCTATAGAACGTGGGGTTGCAAATAATTGGACATGACTGAACACAAAAACACAACATAGCGTAAAGTCCTAAATGGTGGCCTGACTTGCAAACCTGAGATTTTCCAGGCCTTTGCTATTCAAATGAGCATTGTTCCTAGCTCCATTATGGCAAAAAGTCTTATTAGTTAACCTGGCAAGTTGTCAGTTGGTAGAAAGTACTATGAGTGAGGATTAAGGCAAACCTATGAAGGCCTAAACTGGAGGGTGCAAGACCAACTCAAAACCAATATGAAATGTTGTTAGGGTAAACACAGTTTTAAAGCATGTCCAGTCTACCGCCATTCCACCCTGAATGTGCCCAGTCTCGTCTGAAGCATGTCCAGGCCACCTTTGGGTCCTCAGGAGGGTCACCACAGCCTCTAGGACATCCTCGTGAAAGGGACGCTTCTGGAACCTACCACTGGTCTTGAAGATGGCATTGAATGGGTCCCTTCTGGACTTGACCTTAAAGAAAGAAACAAGAATGCTTGGGGGTGGGAAGCATCTTTCCCTTCTCTCCAACTTTTGTATCACTTTCACCATAATCTTGCAAAGATCTATTAGCCCTGTGGCCTTTTCTTCCCCTTTTATGTTTACTTCTCATGTTCTGTTTTTCTGTAGATGAGCTTTTGTGTTTATAGCATCCTGGGTGTTATGAAACGAACTTGCTGGCCCACTGACCTAGAAGAGGCCAAAGCTGGGGGATTTGTGGTGGCTTATACACCCACTGGGAACCCAATATTCCGTAACCCCTGCACAGAACAGATCCTGAAACTTCTTGACAATTTGCTTGCCCTTATAAGGTGAGTCAGACTAAGGGTTTTTCTCTGTTGTATTTAAGACTTTACCTGACAAATCTCCAAAGCTTAATTTGTGTTTGTTTCTTCAGACCATTTGGTGGTAAATGAGAGATTAAGTCTTGGTTCTTTTCTAGAAGGGCTCTTCTTTTTGAAAATAACATTGGCTTTCCCTTGTCTGAGTCCTGCATTCCAAGTGAACGCATCCGTGGGTGCTAATCTTAAAATGGCTTTTCTCATTTTGAGCGCCCCCTGAGTTCTTTTACTTCCTTTAAATTTCATTCCCTACCAAGTTTTCTTTAGTCTAAAATGTTGCCACTAAGGGAATTTTTCTTTGGGAGCAGGGCAGTTGCTTTCTGTGGTGGTGCTTTTCTGGGTTAGATGTTCAGATGCGCTCATCTGGATTTATTAGTAGTGACTATGCTCTCAAATGGACCAGTCATGCCAAAGGAAGGCATGGCACCTCTTCCACGGCAGGGTCCTCGGTTTTTATTTCTCAAAGCTGAGTCCTTAGACCAGCAGCATCAGCAGTCATCTGAGAGCTTGGTTAAAATGTAGAATTAGGGTTTCACCCCAGACACGCTAAATCTAGACTTACTGATTACACGATATATGTTTGATGATCCAGGAATAGATTGTCTCTGCAGTGCAAGAGAGCTTCTGGAGAGAAGCAATTCTTACTGACCAAAGCAAAATTTGATTGCTTTTTTACACGTTATAGTGTTTTTGAGTTCAGATGAGAGCTCTGTTCCTCTGCATTTTGGCCTCTCACCCTGTGGTGTAAGACCACAGTCACAATTGGGCAAACCAAACTACTCATTTGTTAGGGATGCTTTGCTGTCAACAGAATCCAAGGTTTTAAGTTAATGTTGACCAAATTGGAGGGCTGGAGTGTCTGAACAAGTTGTCATTGTGGACATGTCTATGGAAATAGACAATATTTTGCTCTGATTTCAAAAGGAGAAAAAGGATTGCAAAGAAGTATGGCTTGCAAGTTGAGAGGGTGGTGGAATATTTAGTCAAGGAAAAGTTTGTTACTATGTGTGTGTTTCTAAGACCAAAAGCATCTTCTATGGCTTAGAGAAATAAGAATGTGATGAAGTCAGGCGGCAGGAGACTCACTGACTTTTTAGGCCTGTGGCCAGAGTCCGTGTGGTGGGAACCTAACCTGAAAACAGGGTGCACCCCTGGTAGGGCAGGGAGACAAGACAGTTGTCAGAGAGTTCAATGCTCCTGGAAAATCCCAAAGTCAATCAAAAGGTATTTTGAAAAATGTTGACTGTAGTTACGAAGTAGTTAGATTGCTTGAGGAGTGTGCCACTGGAGCTGTTAAAAGTTTTGCCTTATTTTTGTAATAAATTTTATCTTGAAGTATAATGTTAAGGGTACAGATACACATAAGAAAAGGACACGAATTGTGAGTGCAGGCAGATGAATTTTACAAGGTGGACACCTTCGTGTAATCAGCACCTACATCAATAAACAACCTTACCCAGTGCCTCTCAGTCCTTCCCTGCCCCTCCAGGGTGACCACTGTTCCGACTTCTAACTAACACTCGATCTGGTTTTGGGAGCTTTAATAAATGGAGTCAGAAGCGTGCAATCTTTTGTGTCTTGGCTTCTCTTGCTCAGTATTGTTTGTGGGGGCATCCGTGTTATTGCGTGTAGTTGCGGCTTGTTCATTTCCATGGCTGGTATGGTATTCCATTGTGTGAATATGCTCTAATTCATTGATCCACTTAGTGTTGATGGACTTTTGGGTAGTTTCCAGCGTTTTTTTTTATTACAAAGAATGTAATAAATCTTTTTTTTATTACAAAGAACATTTATTACCATTAATGTTCTTCTTACAAATGTCTTTTTGTGTTGGGTAGGAATAGACTCCTACATATAGGAATGGAGTTCCTGGTTTATAAGGTGTGAGTATTTTCAGCTTTCATAGAGTGAATCAAATAGTTTTCAAAAGTTGTACTAATTTACATTTCTGCCAGTTTCTGTATTAACTACTTGTTAGAAGATTCCTGTTTAAATTCCTTATCAACTGATAATCAAGGGTGTCAGCTGCACTGTCTAGTGTGGTAGCCATTAGCCACATAGCTGGCAACTGAGCACTTAAAATATGGCATGTCTGAATTGAGATAAACTGTAGGTATGAGAGCCACACCACATTTCAGAAATTTAGTACAAAAAGAATTTAAAATACCTCATTAATTTTTATATTGCTAACACTGAAATGATCTTTTTATGTGTCAGGTTAAATAACAATATCATTAAGCTATTTCTTTTCACTTTTCAAGTTTGGCCGGCTAGAAAATTTTAAATGGCTTACGTGGCTTACATTTTATTTCCACCGGACAGTGTTGTTCTTAGTGTGTTGGATGGAAGATAGATGTGGGGGATAGAATTTTCTGGTTCTCAAAAGGTTCATTATCATTGGCTGTCTATTAGGATAACAACTTTTCTGATAAACTTGAAGTTTGTTACACTGTTTCCATGTATCTGCGAGGTTTTATTGAAATCTTTGTATGTGGGAAGCCCTGGTTAGCCTAGTGATCATACTTTTTTGTTTGTTTATTTGATATATGTATATATTTTGAAATGTTAACACAGTAGATTTAGTTATCATCATCACCTCATGCGGTTACACATTTTTTATCCTCTGTGATCTCTTTTGTAAGATCTCTCTTTCAAACACATCACACAGGATTGTTAGCTATAGTCACTGTGTGGTATATATTACCTCTCCAGAACATGCTTATCTTTTTAATGGAAGTTTGTACCTCTGACCACCTTCACCCATTAGCCCCAGCCCCGTCTCCGTCTGGCACCAATCAAACTGGTTCTGTTCCTCTGAGTTTGGGTTTTCCGATTCCATACGTAAGACCACACTGTATTTGTCTTTCCGTGTCTGATGTGTTTCATGTACATAATGCCCTCAAGGTCCCTCATGTCACAGAGAGCAAGATTTTCTCCTCTGTTGTGGCTGAATAATATACACCTGTGTGTATGATGGCTGCATTCTTAGCTGACGATAATAAGAATATTTCAGATAGGTACAGATGATGCACAACTTGAAATTTTTATCGCTTGCTCGTCTTTTTCTTTGCCAAACAGTAACCAGTTCCTCTTAATAGTGGACGCATAGTGCTCTAACTTGCCAGTGTGTCAGGAAAGGAGATATTTTAGGAATCTGATTATTACTAGGGCTTGTTGGACACCCTGCTTATGAACACCTGATCTGGGGTCAGAGACACCAGAGCAGTATGTACTGAGTCCTTCTTCCACTGCATGTGAGTTAGAAGTGCAGTACCATGGTGCCACTCCTTAGTGAGAAGTCATTCAACTTAAAAATATGCGTCAGCATAGTAAAACCATACTAACAGAAAAGGGGGGCGACCCAGTTGATCATCTTAGTTGACATAGAAAAGGCATTTGACAAAATCCAATACCCTCTCATGATAAATCCAACACCCTCTCAACAATGTTGTTTTGCAACAGCAAACTAGGACTAGAAGGAAAGTTTCTCAACATGAAAATGATTTTGACGAAAAATCCGTAGGTTACATTAATACTCAGTGGTGACAGATAAAAAGTTTTTCCTCTGTCATCAGGAACATGAGAAGGATGTCCACTTTCACCACTGTTGTTTAACATTGTGTGCTAGAAGTCCCATACACAACAACTAGATAAGAAAGAAATAAAGGTGTCCAAATTGGAAAAGAAGCAAAACTATCTGTATGCACAAATGATGATCCTCCCATTTCATGGAAGATCCCCCCCAAAAAAACAAACAAAACAAAACAAAAACTACTACTGCTAATAAATAAATTCAGCCAAGTTATAGAATACAAGATCAACATACAAAAATCAGTTGTGTTTTTATACACCAGCAATGAATGATCCCCAAAGGAAATTAAGAACTTAATTACATTTGTAATAGCATTCAGAAGAATAAAGTATCTAGGAATAAATTTAACCAAGGGATATGCAAGACATATTCTGAAAACTAAAAACCATTCCTGGAATTAAAGATGACCTAAAGGGAAAGGCATCCTGTATTCATGGATTGGAAGACTCAAGTTCATTAAGATGGAATATTACCCAAAGCAGTCTGAATGTTGAATGCAGTCCCTATTGAAATTCCAACAGTGGGAATTCCCTGGCAGTCCAGTGGTCAGGATTGCATCCCCTCTACTGCAGGGGGCACAGGATTGATCTCTGGTCAGGGAAATAAGGTCCCCCAGGCTGAGCAGCAAACAAACAAATTTCCAACAGTGTTTTGTTTTGCAGAAAGCTGATCCTCAGATTCATATGGAATTGCAAGGAGCCCCCAAAAGCCAAAACAGTTTTGAAAAAGAAGCACCAAATTGGGAGACTCAGGATGTCTCAATTTCAAAACTTATTGCAGAGCTAGAGAAGTTAAAATAGTTTGTAACTGAGAAGGATAGTGATGGTGCCTTAGTCACTAAGTTGTATCCGACTGACTCTTCGTGATGCTGTGGACTGTAGCCTGCCAGGCTCCCCTGTCCATGAGATTTTCCAGGCAAGAATACTGGAGTGGGTTGCCGTTTCCTCCTCCAGGGGATCTTCCCAACACAGAGATTTAACCCGCATCTCTTGCTTGGCAGGCCTATTCTTTACCATTGAGCCACCTGAGAAGCCCACTGAGAAGGGTGGACATACAGAAACAGATAATCTCATCAAAATGAGCAAAAGGCTTGAATAGACTTGTCTCTAAAGAAGATGTACAAATGGCCAGTGTGGCTATGAAAAGATGCTGAACGTCTTTAGTCATTAGGGAAATGCAAATCAAAACTAAAGAAACCTCACATCCATTAGGATGGCAGCTATCTAAAAATCAGAAAATAAGTGTTAGGAAGTATGTGGAGAAATTGGGACTCTTATACACTGTTGGTAGGAATGTAAAATAGTACACCTGCTGTGCAAAACACCTTGCAGTTCCTCAAAAATTAAAAATAGTGGGAATCCTTGGTGGTCCGCAGCTTAGGACTCTCCGCTTCCACTGCAGGGAGGCCAGTTTCAATCCCTGATCAGAGAACTAAGATCCTGCAGTACAGCACACACCCCCCCCCCCAAAAAAAAAGAAAATTTAATTAAACAATTAAAAATTGAAAACAGAATTACCACGTTAAGCAGCAATTCCAGCTCAAGGTGTATACTCAAAAGAATTAAAAGTGGGTCTTAAAGAACTATTTATACATCCATGTTCATAGCAGTATTACTCACGATAGCATATAAAACCTGGAAGCAACCAGAGTCTCATCAGTGGATGAGTAGATAAGCAAAATGTGATCTGTACAGTAGAATATCATTCAGCCTTAAGAAGGAGGGAGTTTTTGCAACATGCTACAGTATGGGTAATCCTTGACTTTATGCTAAGCGGAGTAAGCCAATCACAAAAACGCAGTTTGAAGGAGTGTAGTGATGAATGCACATGGTTAGGTTTTTTAAAAATTATTGAAGGTTTTCAAAAAATAAGCATGGTCTAAAGTAATCATGTCCATCCTTTGTAAAGTTATCTGTTTATTTATCTATTTGGCTGTGTCGGGTCCTAATCGCAGCGTGCAGAATCTCGGTTGCAGCACACAGACTCTAGTTATGCTCAGGCTTAGTTGCTCCATCACATACGGGATTAGTTCCTCAACCAGGGATCGAACCTGAGTCCCCTGCAACGCACAACGGATTTCTTACCACTGGACCACCAGGGAAGTCCCTCAGTGTTCATCTTAAATATTTAATCTGCCTGGTCCCATCTTATATTCTAGAATTTCCTGTACATTTGAAAGTTTTATAATTAACCTTTAAAAGAAAAATAGGTAGCTGTGCCTCTGGCTATCATGTTTAGGGGTGCCGTTGCTGTGGAAGACAGATTAGGTCCGTACTTTAACAAAGATGATAACTATTCAGGTGAGTCATTTTTGGTGAGGAAGAAATGCTCATGTTAGGAATTGCATAGGTGCCTCTAGGAGGCTAAACAGCTGTCAGAACATTGTTGGGTCCACCCTGTTGGATCAGAGGCAAAAAAATCCTAAAGATGGGGGTATATTACTACCTGCTGTCTATTCCTGCCTGTGTTCCTGCACCACAACGCCTCTTACATTTCGGCAGTCAGAAAACAGAGCACCCAGGCGCTATCTCAGATTTGAAAGAATTTTGCTTTCCAGCTTTAGATTGAGATGTTGTCCAGCTGTCTCAGAATTCAGTTCTTGTGGTTGATTGCTGTTAGGTGTTGTATACCATACAGATAAACTTAATAGCTTCAAGTCTAACCCCTTCTCCAGGGAAACATTTAAATTCTTCTGCCAAGAATAGTGCTGACAGGAAGATGTCTGTGTGGAAATGCAACATCATTGAATTGTAAGGTAAAATCCATTCTTTCCTTCTGCAGCAGGCTAAGAAAGTTCACACAACATTCTTATTTTTTTCAGAACTCACAATACATTATACGCACCAGAAATGCTAGCCAAAATGGCAGAACCTTTCACAAGGGCTCTGGATATGCTTGAAGTGGAAAAATCTGCTATTTTAGGTAAGAAGTTGAACCTTTTTTTTTTTTCTTGAAGTTCAGCTTATCCCTAATGCAGCTTCATTGTGCCTTGTGTCCCTTTCTCCTCACCTGGCAGTACCTTGACCACTAGTTTGTTCAGAAATGCTCAAATGGAATTCCTCCAGGCTCTCTGGAAACAAACGCATTCACTTCATTATCTTAACATGCAGAGAAGGTCTCCAGAAGCAAACACACCCCACATTAACCCCTCTTCTGCTTTAGCTACCAGCTGGTGGTACATGTTAGAGTGTTTCGATTGTAAATCATGGTTTTTTTGACCTGAAGGATATTAGCTTACTTTCCTGTCTTTTGTATGGGGGGCAGGAGGAAGGGGGAAAGTAATCAAACAATTAAGCTTAAATAGCTTTACAGTAAAATATTATATTTATTATTAAATTTTTAAAGGAATAGTTTCTACATCAAGTTTCTCAAGTTTTGCCTTTATCGGAATGTTGCTTTAACTCATATTTACCATTAGCAAATAACTCTACAGTCATAATCACGATACGCGCTGTGTAGAAAAGTGACTGGGAGAGAGGGTTTATTGGAAGACCCAACCCAGTCATGGAGAGGAGTCACAAGATTGCCTCTGAGTGGAGACTTAGGATGCACAGGAACCAACCAGACTGGGGGGCAAAAGAAGATGCTGAGCATTCTACACAGACAAGAGTGGCAGATGCCAGAATCCCAGGCATGAGGCAGAAGGTGAAGGTGAAGTCGCTCAGTCGTGTCCGACTCTTTGCGACCCTGTGGACGGTAACCTACTAGGCTTCTCCATCCATAGGATTCTCCAGGCAAGAATACTGGAGTGGATTGCCATTTCCTTCTCCAGGGGATCTTCCCAACCCAGGGATCGAACCCAGGTCTCCCGCATTGGAGGCAGATGCTTTAACCTCAGTATATCCAGGGAAGAGGAGGCGACTCGTGGCTGGAGCACAGAGAGCAGGGTGATCGGTTAGAAGTTGGAACTGGAGACAACAGAGTTGTCTAAACTGTGTGCTGATCTCTGAAAGTTCAGGCTGGCTCTCCATCACAGCCCCCCCAGTGTTTCTTGCCCCGGCTGTCACCTCTGCCTGGCCCTGGCCATTATTAAGCAATCTAATGTGCATGCCTCAGCCATGACTTAATGACAAGAAGACTGTTGCTTTCCCTTTCCAGGGCCCATCTGTCTTGACCTAAATGATCCTGGGCCATTTCCTTTGGCACCACTACTTAAGTTCCCTGTTTCAGACATCAGTAAAGATAGAACATCCAAGAAATGTCTTACTATTAGTATAAAAAGTAGGTTTTGCTTCACCGCCTATTCCTCTTCCATCCCCCTTCCGTTATTCAAATTAAGCCAGGAACTCGTGCTGTAGAAATGTATGACCAACCAAAACATAGTAGAATGGGTAAACAGTTCCCTCTGGCAGCTGCCAAGCAGAAGCAAGGCTGGAAACAAAATTGCCTCTGATGAGAAGTACAGATCTTCGACGGCAGCTCTTATACTGAGATAAATGGGTTTCATTTTGATCTGCCATACATCTCGGCCCTTGGCATAATTTTTTGCTTGAAAAAGAGATTCTGTGACTTAAAAGGGAAGGGGTACATTCCAAGTGCTTTATGGAGAGATCATTTGGGGCTGTCATTGGTGCTTCGGTACAAGTTCCATCTGGAGAAACCCAGGCTAAAGTTGGAGTCCTCAGACCTGGACACTTAAATGGCTTTCACCTTTGCCTGCAAAGACAGTGTAATAATCCCTTCAGGGAAGCTATTAGCTTCTCCTGCTGGTAGAAGACTTGGTTAGCTGCTTTGCATTTATAGCACCCCATCCCACCCCCACTCCCCAAACCACCTCTGCCTGTGAAAGGTGCTGGTAGGTTGAGAGCCCTCAGCAGTGGAGCAGCAGGTTCCTGACCCATCTTTGTCTGTAGGATTACCTCAGCCTCTCCTGGAACTGAATGACTCTCCTGTCTACAAAACGGTCTTGGAAAGAATGCAGCGTTTCTTCTGCACCCTCTATGAAAACTGGTAAGGAAGCCATGCTGCCTTTTCATGTTCTCCTAGAGATGCCCTGTGTAGGAATGGCCTTGAGTTTTATATCTGATCCAGCATTCTAGTGTGCAGGTAATATGAAGACAGAATTTGACAAATGATTCTAGTGTCAAATCAAAATGAACAGGCTGATTGCCTCCTTTTTCTTTTTTTTTAATTGTCACATGTGCCTTTAATCCTAGCCATGACTTGATATTTTAATGCCCACCTTGTCTATTTCCAGTGCATATAATGATGAGATCAGAGTAGAAGATACAGTGATGGGGATGCAGGTTCTCAGACCCCTTACTACTTTGCATGGGACACTAGAAGGTGGCGGCTATGTTTGGTGGCCTGGGGTCCTGGTTGTGGTATCTGGGGCGGGGGAATAACTGGCTCTGCTGTCAACAAGTTTCCTTAAAAGTGGTGGGGGCTGGTATTTTCACTTCTGATAGAAGATTAAGTCCACATCTTCAAAGGATGCTTAAACTGAAGTTCTCTTAAGAAGGAAATACAGTCAGTTGCTTTTCTAGCTGAGAAGTCTTCTCGTAGACAAGAGATTCCCAGGGGAGTCAGGGATGGTGGTGACAGATCATGGATTTGATTTTGTCCATGATTTTCCCTTGCAGTTTCCATATCCTCGGGAAGGCAGGCCCTTCCATGCAGCAGGACTTCTACACCGTGGAGCACCTGGCCACCCAGCTCCTCAGCTCTGCCTTCGTCAACTTGAACAATATTCCTGACTACCGACTCCGACCCATGCTTCATATCCTTTCGAAAGTCCCTGGAAAACCCCCAAAGGGCCAGAAGGTTAAGACAAGAACTGTTGACAGGCACTAGAGGAGGCAGAACTGAGCTGCGTGAAACAGATGGCGTCATTTCTATTCTGTATCCAGTAACCACATTAAAAGGACAAGAAGATTGAAGTAAACAGCAGGGACAACCTGGAAGCAGTTCAGGGGGTCTTGAAAGCTCTTTCTCCTTAGAGATAGATATCTTTACCCTCCCACTGCTTGGAAAGATGGAAGATGAAGCTCTTATCCCTTTTCTGTACTTTGTCGGGTGCCTCTCTTTGAAGACCCACTCTCATACTGCATTCTCAGTCAGATTCTTTGTTTTCATTTGTTTGTTTTGGGGAGTGTCTTTCTTCCCTAAAGTTACAGCATAAGGAAAGTGGTGAAGGAGAGCTTATTGTAGTTCCAGCCTCACAGGGGAGCAGTGCTTTAGAACAACAGGGTGTGCGCTCGTACGCTAAGGCTCCTTAACCTGCCTCGGCATGGGTCTTTGTGAAGCCTCTGGTGCTCTTCTGTCCCCCGGAGCACTATGAAGCCCTGGTGTCTCCCATCCTTGGACCTCTTTTCACCTACCTCCACGTGGTAAGAGATCAGTCAGGAAAGAGTAGCACAGAGACCCCTTAGAGTGGGTGGGCCTCTTGTGAGTCTCACAAGAGCTCCCAGAAGTGTTGTCTCTTCGCCCTGCCAGGACAGCTGCACATCCGCCCCACCCTACCCTCCACCCCCACCCTGCACTGGATAGAGCAGCTCACCCAAGAACCAGACTGGTGCCATTGCCCACCGAGCACATGCAGACTCGAGTTCTGCTCCTGTCCTGTTAGCTGAGGAAAGGTGGTCAGCAGCATGCTCCTCTGGAGTTCTGTTTCCCCAACTCTTGAATTAATCAGGGAGACCAGCGGGGCAGAGAGTTAGGTGTGTCCAGAAGAGACTCAGGAATTAGAAAATGCTCTTGATCCGTGCCAAGCAAAGAAATGTTTGATATGCTGCCCTTCACTTGGGTTTGGGAGAGGATGCTGTTCCGTTGCTGAGTCATGTCTAACACTCTTCAACCCCATGGACTGTAGCCCACCAGGCTCCTCTGTCCGTGGGATTTTCCAGGCAAGAACATTGGAGTGGGCTGCCATTTCCTTCTCCAGGGGATCTTCCCAGACCAGGGATCAAATCTGTGTCTCCTGCATTGTCAGGTGGATTCTTTACCACTGAGCCACCTTGGGAGAGGTTACAGAAACCATATCTGGTTTTTTAACCTTGTGGGATTTCCTAAGGCTCTGCAGTTGTTACCTGGACTCATCCTCAGCTAATTCTAACCACAAAGTGGCCCTTAGATGTTATCTTTTCCAGCCTCGCCCCCAGTGTAGCGCTTATTTCTGTTTTGTTTTCCCAGAGGCTTTCCCAAAAATGGCAAGTCATCAACCAGAGGAGCCTGCTTTGGTAAGGGAGTATCTCTTCTCGATGGATGAGTTGGCAGCCAGGTTTGGGGTGAGAGAAGGCAGCCATGGGGTAGGAAGGATTCTGCCATCCCAGGTCTAAAAGAGTACTGGGTTATTGTCATGCTCAGCCTAAATGGTAGAAGGAAGGATTCTACCATCCCAGGGCTAGAATAGTGGGTTATTGTTATGCTCAGCCGAAATGGTAGATGGCAACCGGCAGACTCGGCTCAAGCTTTCATTGGGGGTACCTTCAGCTGCCTTAGGTGAATGCTGAGACATTTTTACCACTTAGGATTTTGATCTAGTCCCCTTGAGCCAGCTGGATAGTCACAAGTGTTATAATGGTGCTCCTCAGTGATCACTGCTGCTGCATACAGGCTCTCTGCAGCTGTGGAGAGCAGAGGTCACCCTTTGTTACAGTGCCTGGGCTTCTCACTGCAGTGGCTTCTCTTGTGGAGCGTGGGCTCGAGGGTGTGTAGGCTCAGCAGTTGTGACACGTGGGCTTAGTTTCCCTGTGGCATGTGGGCTCTTCCCGGACCAGGGAGCGAGCCCATGTCCTCTGGGTTGGCAGGTGGATTCTTAACCACTGGAAGTCCACCGCTGCCCATTCCTAACGTCCAAGTGGAATGCAGGCCAGGGAAGTCAGGAGGAGGAAGTGGGCACAGAGGGCCTGGCTAGGGCCACTGCTGCTTTTGCGTCCCCTGAGACTTGGTCCCTGATTTCCTGCAGTGGAGAAGATGAGACAACAGATGAAAACCCAGAGTCTCAAGAGATGCTGGAGGAACAACTGGTGAGGATGTTAACCCGAGAAGTCATGGACCTGATCAGTAAGTGGCGTGGGAACCAGGGGTAGAAGACAAGCCTTTTTCTGGAAAAACAGCTGGTCACTTACCTAACATGTTTGCAGCAACACTGACAGACTGATAAGAAATAATGAACTAAATAGAAACTAGGTAGCCCTTAAGTCAACTTAAAGACACGTTATGAATTGTGAACTGAATTGGCATTGTTCATACAAAGGCCAGTATGTGAAGAAATGGTTCAAATGGCAGGAGGAATTTGGATTAATGGTAGGAGTGACTTCCTAGCTTTGTCAAATGGATAAACTTTTAATTCTTGGACATGCAGGTGGTTATATTTCTTTTTTATTTTTTGATTAGTTCATTTGTTTGACATCCAAAGTAGACCAATTAAACCTGTGAGACCTCTACTCCCAGTCAGTTACTCTTAGGTCATTCTGTAATTTCCCTCCAGTTGCTTGAACTTGAAGAGGGACCAGAACACGGTCTGGTTAAATGCTTCGGTTTCTGTTGGTGAAGCCGACTTTGTGCCTGGACGGTCCTCTACCTTCCCCCGTCCTCGCCTGCCCAGAGACAGTTTGGGATCCACTGGCCTGAGATGGCTATTGTCTGGTGATAATCAGCCCAGTAACTCTGCTTTCTTGCTTTAGCTGTGTGCTGTGTTTCAAAGAAAGGTGCTGACCACACTACTGCTCCCCCTGCAGATGGAGATGGTAAGTGAGGCTGTTGCAGCCCTTGGAGGTCAGCCTTTAAGCTCCTACTCCTAAATACTGTTGCTTCTGTAACCAGGTCAGTTCCCATGGAAAGCATGTCCCTAGCAGGCTGGTGTGGAAGAGTCTTTGTACACATACATGTAGCTTTCCCCCATACTGGCCCCCTTGCTGTATTCTCCAAGAGCCTCTGCACCAAGAGCACCAACAGCCTCTGCACTTGGTGATCTCTCTATCCAGATTCTGGATCAATCTATCCAGAATGATTGTTCTCCCAGCTATATGCTGGACCATCCCAGGATATTGTTGCTTTGATTCAGGTCTCTGCTCAGATGTCACTTCTGAGGGGTGTCTTTTATGTCTGTCTCATCAAAAACAGCAGCGCCAGCCTCTGGTCTCCTCCTCTGCTCTGTCTTACCAGCACTGATCACTACCTGACATCATGTTTTACTTATAGTTTGTCAATTACTTCTCTCCTTCACTAGAACTTAACTCTGAACAAGAAAGGGATTTTGTCCTATTTCTGTTATATCCCCAGTAAGTAACTCAGTGTCTGCTACAGTGGGTGCTCAAATACTGGTTCAGTGATAAAAGAGCCTCAGCATTTGTGGCTTTTTAAGTAACTGTCCCGAAAAAATTGTTTTGCAAGTGTACAGTTAGGTGTATCCCTAGATCTGCCGTGGGCCAGGGCTTCTACACCCTCTCATGCGCTTAAGGGGATGTCCCAGTACCTAGAACCACCTGTCAGCCCAGGATCCTCACTCCGCTTTAATCCAGGCTTTTGTCAGAAAGGACAGCCTCTGTTCTGAAAGGATGAACCTTCACATTCTGCTCTCTACTTACAGATGAAGAGATGATGGCCACAGAGGTAGCCCCCTCGGCCATGGCGGAGCTTACAGACCTGGGGAAATGCCTGATGAAGCATGAGGTGGGTGGAGGGGCAGTTGAGGTTCTCTCCTTGCCCTGCTGGGGAGCCCGCATCCACTCTACTCACTTTCTGGTACCACCAGGAGGGTATTTATTCCTTCACATGGGAAAGGCACAAGGCCCCGGTGTTGCCACGCTGGCGTGGGTCAAGGCTCAGATAAACACCCAGGCACGTCGCCACCAGGCCCGTGTTCAGCTTCCCCGAGCCTGGGTGCGGTCTCCTTCCTGCACAGGTTTTCTTTTCTATACTGATTGGTTCCTGTTTTTGATGGCCTGATAGACATAGCAGAAACAAACTCCCATCTTTTCAGTAGCTGCTTTTACCATTTTCCTGCTTACCTATTGAAACCCTAGCTCCTGATGCATAACAGAGAACACTGTGCTTGAGTTCTCATTGTGTTCCTTCATTCCTTTCCCTTAGGATGTTTGTACAGCGCTGTTAATTACGGCCTTCAACTCCCTGGCCTGGAAGGACACTCTGTCCTGCCAGAGGACGACCACACAGCTCTGCTGGCCTCTCCTCAAACAAGTATGGTTCCTCATCCCTCCTCCTCACCTCCAATGAAACGCTGGGGTCATGGGGATTGAATCAGTCGGACGAACCCGGGTGCTGGGGCCTTCAGAGAGTCCCCCTTCACCCTGAGCACAGCTGTCTCCCCAGGTGCTGTCAGGGACACTGCTCGCAGATGCTGTTACATGGCTGTTCACCAGCGTGCTGAAGGGCTTACAGACACATGGGCAGCACGACGGCTGCATGGCTTCCCTGGTCCACCTGGCCTTCCAGATATATGAGGCACTGGTGAGTGGAGAAAGCCTTCAGGCAGGATGGCTGCAGTTGATCCCTCACAGGCCGCTTCCAGTCACTGGGGCCTTAATAATTCAATGCAGGCAGTTGCCAAGTTGCTAGTGCTGCCTCTGCGATGTGGGTGTGGCAGGGCCCAGACCCATGCCATTGAGTGGGTTTATCCCTACTTCTCAGCGGCCCAGGTACCTGGAGATAAGAGCTGTGATGGAGCAGATTCCAGAAATTCAGAAGGACTGTCTGGACCAGTTTGACTGCAAGCTATTGAACCCCTCTCTGCAGAAAGTGGCTGACAAGCGCCGGAAGGACCAATTCAAGCGCCTCATTGCTGGGTGCATTGGGGTAGGTCTCACGTTTTCTTTAGTGCTCCCAACCACCTCTGCAGTCGCCTCAGAAACCAGCTGTGGTCATGCGCATTACGGTAAGATAATCCTTAAAGTAACCCACTACTCAAGCCCCAGCGTTAGTTCTTTCTCTTTGTCTTCCACAGAAACCCCTGGGCGAGCAATTCCGGAAAGAAGTTCACATTAAGAATCTTCCCTCACTTTTCAAAAAACCAAAGCCAATGCCAGAGACAGATGCGCTGGATGAGGAGGGTGGCCTAGCCACCATCTTTGAACCCTAAATCAAGCTGTTGCGCATCCTTCCTCGACCTTTATTGTCATCTCTTCTTCCCCTGTGTAGCTGATCTCTAGGCCCCTCTCCACTGCCACCTCACTTTCCACCGTCGTCAGCCTGGAGAGAGATCCAGGGCTGGAGCTGGAGAGAGCGAGCCCTGTTTAGGGCTGGAAGTCATTGTGCTCAAGTATCAAGAGAGGGAGTCAGGGCTTACACCATTCTGTCTAGATTTCCCAGGTATGTCCCATCCTCTGGAGTTTTGCCTTTTCCCAGAGAGAAAAGCTAGAGCAGAGCGGCCCTTCTCCCCAAGCCCTCCTGTGCCCAGGCAGCCATACACCTGTGCAGAGTGGTAACTAGGGGCGCTACACCCAATGCTGTGACCAGCCAGGCTTGCGGCAAGGGCTCAGCCCTGAACTACTTGTGCCAGAGTTTCTCCTGGGTTGTTGCGAGTTCCACTGAGCCCCCTTGCTGCCGGGCTGACAAGAACCTTCCCCATTCTCCAGGGGCGTATCTGGGTCAGGTGCTGAACTGAATCTGGCCAGTTCCCACTTTGAGCAAGAATCTGGTCGCCTGAGGAGATCCGTGGTATGAGCCACTGATAAGCTCTGGGTACAGTATCAAACATCCATCCCTTCAGGGGCCAGGGCTGGGCCAGGGTCTGTAGTGCTCTAACACCCCTTAGAGCTCACATATTTTGTCCCACCACGAATCCTCAGTGTTGTTTCCCCAGCCCCCAGAGTCCACTCAGACACAAGAGCCACAGTACCCTATCTAGTGTCATGTGATGTCACTGGCATTCAAGGATAAATCCAGACCAACTAGGCTATATCTGTGACAAGCAGCTAGCCACTGGTCTCCTCTCCTAGGACTAGCTGAGTCCAGGTGCCTTCAAAAATCTCATGGTCTTTTTTGGGTCCTGGTCACTTCCCTCATGGGCCATTTGCAGAAGAAAAAAACATGCCTTCCCATCAGAGCCTATATTGTGAGTCTCCAGTCTCTTCTAGACATCACTGGATGGCCCTACAAGCAGAGGGGACATGGGTGTGGGAATTAAGTTAAACTCCACAGTGTTCATGTGCTCCCCACAGAGGCCTGGCATCAGTCCAATCCACTGACCAGGCTTTTCAGTGAGAGCCAGAGAGAGTGCATGGACTAAAGCTGCAGCTCTTAGCTGGTATGGCCCCAGGTCAGGTGGGGGCAGGAAGAGGTGAAGCTGGAAAAGACTTGGGAGTCCACGTAGCACCCTCTGTGGCACAGGCTGGATCCGTCCCCTCTTCCTGGGTGGTGCTTTGGGCTTCCTGTCCACTGTGAAGGCCATCTCCGCATGTTTCCCTCCAGATTTATCAGCTGCCTGCTCTTCTCTGGTGGGGCTGTGGAGGGTATAGTTGTATTTATTGTGTTGTAATATTTTTAACATCCAGTGACTTCATGCTAGAAGTTTTCTATTGTTTATATAACCTTTTTGTAGAAACATTTAACTGAAGCACATCTGCATGTCAGTAAAAATCTCAGTTTCATACAGAAAGGGCCCCATCTGCCTTTTTCAAACCAGTGACACACTCCAGGGTCGCTGTTCCTCACAAGCATCTTGCCAACGGGGCTGGACAGGAGGAACTGCCTAGGAGACCTGCTCCACCAGGCCCTCCCTTTGAACTAAGATAGCATGCCAGCCAGGGGATTTCTCTCCATGACATGTAGGCCAGGTAGTCCTTGCATCCTCTCAAGTGTTGCCACTGGTGGCCGCTGGACCTAACCCAGAGGGGCTGTCCAAAGAGCACTGTTCTTCCTGCCTGTGTCTTGATGGCCCTGTGACTCGACTGCCATGGAACACCCTCTTCTCTCAGGAACGTCCTCGTATCCAGGAAATAGGTGAGCAGCACACGCTGTTTTCCTGCGGTCTGCTTGTGCCCCCATTTGGCATTCTCTTGGGGCTTCAGAGGTACTTAGCCCAGAACCTGCAGTCATGTCTGAGCTCAAAATTCCTAACTGCTAAATAATGCCAAATCTCGTGAGGTGGGGCCCCGTGTTTCTGGATGGAAACTGAAGAAATGGTCTCCAAGAAAGGGATTTTTGTCTGGATGTGAATTTATTTACACCAAGGCCTTACAAAGGCATAAAAGTCACATTTTGTGGCACATTTAACAAAATGTATTGACTGAAAATAAAGCTGGAATTGTCCCCAGAAAACCCAGGCCCCCTAGTCTCTCTGGGGTCCCAGTAGCAGTACTGCGGGGGCAGGGCAGAACCTGAAGTCTTCAGCTTGCCTCAGGAATATCCGATCCTGGCCATACCATCCAGCGTAGCCTTAGTCCATCTGAACCGCATCCAGTTCGTCCAGGAACCGCTGACACTTCCCCATTAGCACCTTGATGGCTTCACTCACCAGCACATCTGGTGGCAACACCCCTGTGGACTCAACAGAAACTGGGGACCAGAGAGAAACGCGCCTTAACACATACTGCTAGATTCCACGTCTGACCTCCAGCAAACTGTGGCATCAAAAAACCACCACCGTCCCACCCTCAACTTGAAACTCACAAATATAATGGTCTCGAACACGCGCAAGCCGTACAACCTTCTTTAGCTTCTCATTCCGGAAGACTTCCCTGCTAAAGGTATCTAGCCGGGGATTGGCAACTCTGGCCACCTTTTTACCTAATGAAAACAAACCATATTATAAATACATGAGCCCACAACTTGAATTTTTCTCTGCTATCTTCAAAGGAAATATGCTTTAGGGCCGGGCTTACACACCATCCCAAATCCCATACCTTGGATTTCCTGCACCTCAATAACACCAGGTGAGAAGCAACGGCTCAGCTCTTCTGCCGCCTCCCCTTCCACAGGCTCCAGCAGGGTGATATCTGGCAGGAGCCTGTAACTGGCTGTTGCCACAGGTGAAAACTTGGCATGATCTTTGCCTGGAGGAAAGAGGGCACTCAGAGCCTGGGAGGAGACCCTTCTTCACATTCCCTAAGCTACTGAATGAAGGGCCAGTGGCTTTCTGCCTGTTGGGAGTATCTCAGCTGAGTTCCTGTCATGTCTCACTGACAGTGTAGTCAAAAGGTCTCACCGATGCCCTTGACGCAGTGCATGAGCAGGTCAATCTCCTGGCCAGGCCGCAGCTGCGCAATGAGGATGTCGTCGTGCACTGGGCGGATGGCGCCCTCTGGGAAGAGGTCGGCCTGGTTCCCCAGGGGTACCCACGTCATGTGCCTGGTGTACACTGCGGGGGGAGCACATCACACCCAAGTCCCTGAAATGCGCCCACCAGGGAATGAGCTCCCCTCCCCCCACAGCCCCCGGCGCGCACCTCTGTGGTTAACATAGAGCTCATTGGGGTCAGAGGAGTCTTTAGCAGCGTGGGGGTTCCGCGTGCACCTGACCTGCAGCCGGAACTGCAGGGTGTCGATCTCTGTGCCGCCTTCGTCTCCTGCACAAAGGGGGAAGGTGGGGCGCTCACAGCACTGACGGAGACATCAGCACCAGGCACCACGCCGCCCGCCTGGCACATTTCTCTCATTCTCTTGGCAAACACAGGAAGGGCGAGGGTAAGTGTTCTCACAGAGAAGAGCACAGATGCACCCCAAGATGGGTCATGGGCCCAGGGTCCCAAGGTAAATAATAGAGGATTCGAACACAGGCAGTCTGATTCCAGAACCCCTTTCAGAGGAGGACGGCCCCCCTTTTCCCAAAATGTCATTTTCTCAAACCCTCACCTTGGTTCCGATATTCAAAAAGACGGGGGTCGGCATGAATGGGGATGAGGCCCAGGCGGTGGGCGAGGATCTCATCCTGGACGATGGACGTGTTGTTGTACACCAGGACCTTCTCCACAGCCATGGTCGGCACCTGCCCAAGGAGAGAGACCCTGCAGTGCCCCCAGCAACTCCCCCGTGTCCAGATACAGGGAGACCGAGACCTCACTCTAGGAGACTTAATGAAAAGTTTACAAAGAATGAGCAGGAGGAATGCTCGGCAACACTGCAAGAACACCACTTGAGACAATTCCCCAAGTGAGGTCCCCCCCACAACCCCACCTTTGCCACCGTGCCCACCGATACCTCAGCTAACAGAATGCGCCGAAACGCATTGGCAATGGCTGCGTCGATTCCCACCATGTCAAACTCCAATGAGTTTTCATCCATGTGTACCACATCCACACGGAAATTCTAAAGGGATAGGAGAGACACTAAATGAAGCCTGTTTCTGTATATGCAATACCTCCCCACCTGACATTCCCCTCAAAAACCTCCCTTTGCCCAGATGTCCCTCATTAGACCTTACTTTCTCCCCCAATCCTTCATTTGATTTTGGAAAAGCCTTCATTTTTATCTTCCATTCATTTAAAACCCTCTGCAGGGACTTTCCTGGTGGTCCAGTGGTTAATGCAGGAGGGACACGGGTTCGACTCCTGGTCCAGGAATATCCCACGCACCATGGAGCAACTAAGCCCATGAACCACAACTACTGAGCCAGCACCACAGGAGCCCATGCCCCACAGGAAGCAGGCCCCGCAGTAAGAAGCCACTCACTGCACCTAGAGAAAGCCCGGCCCATTAAAGACCAAGCACAACCAGAAATGAAATTTTCTTACAAATTCCTCAAAAAGTAAAAAAACCTTCTGCAATATGGCTTCCAGCCACATTCACAGAGGCTATGTTACTAAGAACAGGCTCACATACTGCTCACCCAGTTGACACTGCTCAACTTTTATCTTACTATACACCTCTGCTACACCTGGGACTGTTGAGAGAAGCCTGTTTCCAAACTCGGCTGCCTTGATTTCAGAGCATCAATCTCCTCCTCCTGGTCTGATCAATCCTTCTAAATCCACAGTCTTCTACCTACTATATAAATGTTACTGTTTCCCAAGTTTTTGTCTCTCTCCAGCGTGACCTCACAGAGAAGGCAATGGCACCGCACTCCAGTACTCTTGCCTAGAAAATCCCATGGACGGAGCCTGGTGGGCTGCAGTCCACGGGGTCTCGAAGAGTCCATCTCGACTGAGCGACTTCACTTCCATGCACTGGAGAAGGAAACGGCAACCCACTCCAGTGTTCTTGCCTTGAGAATCCCAGGGACGGAGGAGCCTGGTGGGCTACCGTCTATTTGGTCACACAGAGTCAGACATGACTGAAGTGACTTAGCAGTAGCAGCAGGGTGACCTCAACCCTGCTCATGATTTCAGCGATAATCTGTATGAACAACTCATATATATATATAAAATCAGTTTGCTGGACTTCACTCACAGGAAACTGAATGCCCCAACAGTCCCCTTCCCCAGACTGATTTCTTATCGCTAAATGACCACCACCCATCAGAGCAGTAATTTTACACTCCCCCCTACAGCCCATATCCAAGCAACCGCCAAATTTACCTTTCGTCTCCCCTGTGCTCTATTTCATCATCACACTCTTCATTTCTGCCTTCAGCCTCAACTTCCCTATGCAACTGTCACAAACTGTGCACACCCCACAGGACAAGCCTCAAATCCTCTACCTCTAAGCTTGCAGATATGATCCTACTTGCTTAAGAACTCTTCCAGAGCTCCCTATCACCTCTGGTGCCTAAAATGCACTTCAATCTTGCCTACCACTGAGCTGCTTACACACTCCTCAGCCTCTGCTCCTTGTTCAAGGCCGAACTTAGATGTCACCTCCTTCAGGAAATCTTCCATACCTCTGCTCCCCATTCCCATTCTGGATTAAGTGTCTGTGTGGGATACCCCCCAAAAAAATCCCGACCTCCACCCTACCGCCATCATCTTTTTTTACTTTCAGCTGCCTTTGCCACATTACACTGGAGTCATTTGTTTATGTTGGCCTCATCATACACAGACATTAGGCAAAAGGCAAAGCCACCTCTCCTTGTTTTGCACTGAATGAGATGAAGCATGGAGAAGTGGCATCAGGAATAGGAATTAAACCTTGATTAAACTTTGTGACACCTATATCGGAAACCCTGACTAGTAACCCAACAGAGCTTGGCCAAGCATGCGCAATAAAGGTTCTATACAACCTGGTGTTTCACTCCAAGGGAAAATTAAAGGGGGGAAAGCTCTTAGTGTGGTGGCTTTAGGAGACAGATGCACAAGAGAAGCTGTTATAACCACCCATCCTCCCAATAATAAATAGACCGTCCCTAATCAAATAAGTCAAGTGGGCCTTAAGAAGCATTACTATGAGCAAGGCTAGTGGAGGTGATGGAATTCCAGTTGAACTATTTAAAAGCCTAAAAGATGATGCTGTTAAAGTACAGCACTCAATATGCCAGCAAATTTGGAAAAACTAAGCAGTGACCACAAGACTGGAAAAGGTCAGTTTTCATTCCAATCCCAAAGAAAGGCAATGCCAAACAATGTCCAAACTACTGCACAACTGCAGTCGTTTCACATGCCAGCAAAATTATGCTCAAAATTCCCCAAGCTAGGCTTCAATGGTATGTGAACCAAGAACTTCCAGATGTTCAAGCTGGATTTAGAAAAGGCAGAGGAACTAGAGGCCAAATTGCCAACATCCTCTGGATCATAGAAAAAGCAAGAGAAGTCCAGAAAAACATTTACTTCTGCTTCAATGAGTAAGCTAAAGCCTTTGACTGTGTGGATCACAACTGTGGAAAATTAAAGAGATGAGAATACCAGACCACATTGCCTGCCTCCTGAAAAACCTGTATGCAGATCCAGAAGCAACAGTCAGAACTGGAGATGGAACAATGGACTGGTTCAAAATTGGGGAAGGAGGACGTCAAGGCTGTGTATTGTCACCCTGCTTATTTAACTTATATGCAGAGTACTAGATGAAGCACAAGCTGCAGTCAAGATTGCTGGGAGAAATATCAATAACCTCAGATACGTAGGTGACACGATCCTAACGGCAGAAACCGAAGAGGAACTAAACAGCCTCTTGATGAAAGTGAAAGAGAAGAGTGAAAAAGCTGGCTTAAAACTCAACATTCAAAAAACTAAGATCATGGCATCTGAACCATCATTTCATGACAGACAAACGGGGAAAAAATGGTAACAGTGACAGACTTCATTTTCTTGGGCTCCAAAGTTACTGCAGACGGTGACTGCAGCCTTGAAAGACACTTGCTCCTTGGAAGAAAAGCTATGACAAAGCTAGACAGCACATTAAAAAGCAGAGACATCACTTTGCTGACAAAGGTCCATATAGTCACAGCTATGGTTTTTCCAGTAGCCGTGCATGGATGTGAGAGAAAGCTGAGTGCCAAAGAATTGATGCCTTCGAATTGTGGTGCTGGAGAAGACTCTTGAGAGTTCCTTAGACAACAAGGAAGATCAAATGATCAAACCAGTCAATCCTAGAAGAAATAAACCCTGAACATTCATTGAAGGACTGAGGCTGAAGCTGAAGCTCCAATACTTTGGCCACGCAATGCCAAGAGCTGACTCACTGCAAACGAGTGATGCTGGGAAAGATTGAGGGCAAGAGGAGAAGTGGGTGACAGAGGATGAGATGGTTGGATGGTATCACTGACTCAATGGACATGAGTTTGAGCAAACTCCAGGAGATACTGAACGACAGGGAAGCTTGTCGTGCTGCATTCCCTGGGGTCACAAAGTCAGACCCAACTGAGCAACTGAAGAACAACAACAAAGAAACCTGCACCCATTCAAGGAATTAAAATAATGGAGTGGGGCTAGAAAGACCCTCAGGTGGTCTCCTCACTCGTGTGGACACTCGTATTCTTCTGTGAGTGCCTGCTTTCCCTTCTCCTTAATAAATTGCTTCTTTGTTCTCTCTACACCTCAGTTTCTCTGTGTGACATTTTTTTGCACTTTGGACAGGTAGAATAAGAACCTGGACCTTTACTTTAGCATGTCCCACATCACAAGTATGGCAGGAGACAGACGGGCTCCAGCTGAGGAATTTCCTATCAGCCTCCTGTTTGCCCTCCAGAAACGAAGAGAGAACAGAAACAGAGTCAACAGTCTTTGTCTCTAGTAAATATCTTGAAGAAATAATTATAGCAAGAACAAAGCAAGGCGAAATCCCTCGTCTGAGTAAGGATTAAGGGATCTCCGCTTCCCCCTTTTTAGGATAAGGAAGATACATCACAAGTGCAGAAAGGCTACTTGGGGTCAAAAGTCAGAGGATAATTCAGGCCATAACGAGTCTTGCTCTTCCCAGAAGCCTTCACTTCCAGATCCATCTTGGCTAAGAGGTGAGTGTGCATCCCATGGGAGGGTCCTGCCCGTGTGCCTTTCTACATGTACTTCTCTTTTCAATCAACTTCGTACTTTACTCTGTACCTTCTGCCTCCTCGCCTGAATTCGTTCTTGACTAGGCAGACAAGGACTAGGGACTCTAGCCCTAACTGCTGGCTCCTGTGGTCGTAGTTAGGACTACCGGTGGGGGAAGCTACAACCCCGCTTCCAGCTACCGCCCTCTGCCCCTTGCTGCAAGCTGCCCTTTTCTGCTGCGCCTTGGAAATTACAAGGACAGCTTCTAAGGCACAGGTTGCTCATATCACAAAGTCCGATCCCACAGTTCCAGCTCCACCTACCTTCTCAAAGCGGTCCTGGTCCCAGGCATCATCGTAGCCGCAATAGTTACCGGGAAAGTCAGTGGTATGAACCTAGAGCAAAGAGAGACGAGAATGTCTGCGAAGGGGCAGCGAGGCCAAGCCCGTCCCCACTCTGACGCCAACTCATCCCTGATTCACTCTGCTCCCGAGCTGAAGGCCACAAGACTTACATTGCGAACCCCAAACTCCCCTAGAACCACGCGGGTCCTCATTTCCTCCACAGCCTGGGCCGCCGCCATCTTCAACTCCTCCACGTGACCAGAGTACCTAACTGATGCGTGCGCACTAGTCGTCCGCCTCCGTTTCTGTAGCAACGCACCTCCTAGAATCTTAAATATCGCGAGACTGTGCCTTGCCTCCGTCCACGTCCCCAGCTACCGGAAGTTGGTTTGAGCCAAACATCCGGGTTTCTCCTTTTTTTGCATTCCGACCCATAGTACCTTTCTTTCTTGTCCCTAGACCTGTCCCTTTCTCAGGCCCGCATCTCTCCCACTCCTCCTCCGCGCGCGGGACAAGCACGGGCTTCAGCGACGGGAGCCCTCGAGGGACATGGCAACTCCGGCGGCGCCGGCTGGCGGCGCCCGAAACGGGACCGGCCCGGAATGGGGAGGGTTCGAAGAAAACATCCAGGTAATGGCCCCACGGCTCCGGCTGCCCGCAGCCCCTGGGCCGGCAGCCGCCCTGAACTCTCCCTCAGAGCCTGGAAGTCTGGTCCATTTGCAACACTTTTTATCTTCTTTTGAGTCTTCGTGCACAAGAAAGGCAGTGGGGCTAGTGCTGGTCTTAAAGCTCCAGACTGGTACTCCAGCCAGGGGCCTTAGGTATCTGGGCCCAATTGCTCTTGCTTTCCACAAGTTTAGGAAAGTCAGTCGGAGACAGGCATGGCGGGAGTGGGCTTGGGGGTGGATGGGATTCACTAGCCAAAACCACACTTGGTGCGCATAGCCTTGTTTTGGGGTTGGGAGAGATGAAGGAAATGGGCACTTTGCAGCCCTTTGGGGCCTTGGTAGGGAAGGTAGGAAAAAGCCGTGTATGGAAGACAGGGACTAGGTTCCCCAGACTAGAACAGAGCACCAAACAAGCAGGGGTTCTGAGACCAAATGAGGAGAAGAGAGTGGCGTCATCTGTGGCGATTTCAAGTCCCCTAGCCCCAAACCTTGTGGTGAACGGAGAAGGACTCAACTGGACGAAGCAGAAAGGTCCTGCACTCTAGGGTCTGTTGTCTTCACAGGGTGGGGGCTCAGCAGTGATTGACATGGAGAACATGGATGATACCTCAGGCTCCAGCTTCGAGGACATGGGTGAGCTGCATCAGCGCCTGCGTGAGGAAGAAGTGGATGCTGATGCAGCTGCTGCTGAAGAAGAGGATGGGGAGTTCCTGGGGATGAAGGGCTTTAAGGGACAGCTGAGCCGGCAGGTGGCTGATCAGGTAAGCACAGTTGGCTCCCTGACAGGTGGAAAAGTATACCGAGGAGACCTCTGGTTCTGGAGTTGGTGAAGTCCACCCCAGGTTGTCCAGTTCACACCATTTTGAAATCAGATAAAAAATAAGTAACATAGAGCCAAGAGTTTGACAGCACCCTTTCACCCCACCCATCTTCCTTGCTATAGATGTGGCAGGCAGGGAAGAGACAAGCCTCCAGAGCCTTCAGCTTGTATGCCAACATCGACATCCTGAGACCCTACTTTGATGTGGAGCCAGCCCAGGTGCGAAGCAGGTGAGGCTCCTCCTCCTGACAGAAACTGCCCTCCTAACACCCAGTCCTTCATCCAAACTACAACCGGACATCAAACCCTTAGACTCGCCTTGTTATGACCCAGCCACACCATTCCTCTTGTCATAGAACAGGGCGTAGTGATAACACACTGCCTTCCTCCTCTTCTCCATCTAATAAACTGTTCATCTTCCCTCAAAGCTTGGCTCAAATGTCACTTCCTTTGCTCCCCCTACCCGGTTTGTCCTTTCCTCGTGCTCCAGCAGGGCTCTCTGCACTTCTCCCAGGTAACATGTCAGCAGTGCTGTACTTCCTTATTCCTGGGTCTCTCTTTCCAAAGACTTCCTCAGAAGCAGGCTCTGTTTTGTTTACTTTTAAATTCTCAGGACCAGAACAGCCTCTGAATCTGAATATCAGTACATAGTTGTTGAATGACTTCAAGAACTGGATTTAATCTTGGCTTGGTTCTTTGTTCATCCTTTAATTCAACTAGTGCTTATCAAATACCCACTACCACTTAGCAAGTATTTACTAACTTTGGCTGTGCATCAGGCGCTGTAGTAGTTGTGTCTGGGAACCTTAGATGTAAGATGGGATGCCTAACTCAAGGGCAGCCCTCAAGCACTCATTTGCCATGAAGGGACACACCCAGGAGGGACCCCTGACCCAGGGTTGGCTGGAGGGTTGGACAGGGCGCTTTCTCAGAAGTAAAATCCAGTCAGGATCTAAGGTACTACTAGGAGCTACTCACTTAAGAAGTGGGGAAGTTTTGGGTACTTCTGTTTGTCTTGCCTGGAATTTTAATACCACTTCAAATATATTTCTCAAGAAAATGCTCAGTGTGGTATCTGGAGGGATGATAAGTAGAAAGAGGCTGGGGGCATCCTGGTTCTCGCAAGTGACAACTTTCCTTCTAAACATTTCCCAGGGGTTTATCTTTGCATCTCTGCTGAGGTTTGCATGTCTTTTAAAGGGGAACCGGTCACATAGGTAAACGGTCAAGCCCTCCCAAAGGCCCAGGGGTCTCTTTGGATTCCCCGTGTCACTGCTGCGTCAGTTGGCACAGCGTCAGGGCTGTTCTTCCTGAAAGCATTTTCAGGGGCAGTGTAGTGATTTCCTCGCTCGTCTGTCTTTAGTACCCTCTTCTTCCTTAACAACCGGCATGTTCTCTTCAGTTAGTGAGATGAGGAAGATTCAGGCTTTCCAGAACCTCAGGGCCTGGTGCTGCCTCTGCTCTCATCTGCTCTCCTCTCCCCTCTCCCCTCCCAGGCTCCTGGAATCCATGATCCCTATCAAGATGGTCAGCTTCCCCCAGGTGAGTAGGGGAGCGTAGCATGTCTGGAAGAGCGGGGGGAGGAACTGGGGCAGGGGGTGGAGCCACCAGGCAAAGCCCAGGAAGACATCAACAGAAGAGCCATTGTACCCCCCAGCCTGAATGAGTTGGTATATTGACAGAAAATCGCAGGTGAGCTCTATGGACCTCTCATGCTTGTCTTCACGCTGGTGGCCATCCTCCTCCATGGGATGAAGACATCTGACACCATTATCGTAAGCAGGACAGAGGACTTTGCGGGGGGTGACTGAAATGAGTTGAAAGCTGCCCACAGAGACATGGTGGATAGAAGCAGGCCCTGAGGGAGGAGGCCCTGGGTGAGACTGAGACCAGAGGCCTCACAGAACTAATTAGAGCTTTCACCCCACAGCGGGAGGGCACCCTGATGGGCACAGCCATTGGCACCTGCTTCGGCTACTGGCTAGGCGTCTCGTCCTTCATTTACTTCCTCGCCTATCTGTGCAACGCACAGATCACCATGCTCCAGATGCTGGCACTGCTGGTAAGGAATCCAGCACAGTGGTGGGCAAGTGTGATCTAAAGGAGTAACCAGGCTCTGGTCTGCACCTGTCTTAGAGCCCCAGGGTCTGGAATGGGGTGAGCTGGCCAGTGGACCATTCATTTTCCAAGGTCCCCATGAGGCCAGCTCAGTCTGAGCGACTTTCCTCTCCACCCTCCTCCTTCCTAGGGCTACGGCCTCTTCGGACACTGCATCGTCCTGTTCGTCACCTATAACGTCCACCTCCATGCCCTCTTCTACCTCTTCTGGCTGCTGGTGGGTGGGTTGTCCACCCTGCGCATGGTAAGCTGGGCAGCAGGTTTCTAGGGGTGGGCTGCCCTACCAGGGAGTGGGGAAAACAGCTCAAAGCTCAAGTCCAATCCCACAAAGAGTTTTTGCTCTGGGTAAGAGTGCCTTCCTCACACCACTCGCTTGGAGCAGGCCTCTGAGCTCTCTTCCTGTTGCCCAAGGTGGCAGTGTTGGTGTCACGAACCGTGGGCCCCACACAGCGGCTGCTCCTCTGTGGCACCCTGGCTACCCTGCACATGCTCTTCCTACTCTATCTGCATTTTGCCTACCACAAGGTGGTAGAGGGTGAGTGTCAGGAGGGCCTGGCTGTGGGGAGGGGAAGGACAGCTGCCCAGGGCAGGACCCTGCCAACCCTCACTCACTTTGCATCCTCCTCCTTTCAGGGATCCTGGACACGCTGGAGGGCCCCAACATCCCGCCCATACAGAGGGTCCCCAGAGACATCCCCGCTGCACTCCCTGCTGCCAGGCTTCCCACCACCGTGCTCAACGCCACAGCCAGGGCTGTCGCCGTGACCCTGCAGTCACACTGACCCCACCTGAAATCCCTGGCCGGCCCCTTTTCCCCCAGCGGTGAAGCAGAGGAAGATTAGAGGACAGTACTGATGACGTGTGTCTCTTTGATGGGGTCTACAGCTGCCACAGAGCTGTTGCCACTTAAGTATTGCCTCGATGCCTGTCGGGCTTCTGGGGGCACAAGGCCAGGAACTCCTGGCCAGGACTGCAGGGCTCTGCAGCCAGTGCAGAAAGTGGGTCAGCTCCTCGGAGGCCCTCTCACCACCTACCCCTTCCTTCCTCTTTATCTCTCCCACATTGTCTTGCTAAATATAGACTTGGTAATTAAAATACTGATTGAAGTCTGTGCCTGCAGCTACCCATTCTAGTGGTCCTCCCTGCCACCCCTCTTCCTGCGCACTTCCCTATTCTGTCAGTGGTGGTCATGTCACATGTTCCTCCCTGAAGTATACCCCTGTGCAAGCAGAAGGAAAGTCAGACAGCCCAGGGACTTCCCCTGGCAGACCAGTGGTTAAGACTCTGCACTTCCACTGCAGGGGGCCTGGGTTCAGTCCCTGGTCAGGGAACTGAGATTCCACCCGCCAGTGGCATAGCCAAAAATACTAATACTAGAGTGGGGCAGTCCAGACTACACCGGACTGCGTTGAAGACTGCCTGTCCCCAAGGCAGAGGGAATGAGAATCCGTGCAGCATCACGGAGGCCTTAGCTCAAGAGCCAGGAATCTGATGGAACAGTGCACCCAGCTTGACTCTGGCCTCCGTGTCACTCTTGGGATGCCTATGGAGCAGTGACAATTGGACACAACTTTCCAGATGCAACCCCATGTCATAACAAGGTCATTTGGCACCTGGGTCATTGTGTAAGGATAATCTTCCTGTGAGAGTTCACATCTGAAGTCAAAGTTGGCTTTGCCCTGGTTATATGGGGCCAGAGCAACAAAGCTTTCTTCAATTCTCAGTCTTTTCTCTTAAAAGCAATAACCACCAGTAGGAGAGCACATCCACCCCCACTAGCCGTTTAATCTGTTCCACCTAAGGAGTTACTTAGGGTGGTTAATGGAAGGAACAGGATCCTTGGCCTCCCTTCACTACTTTGTATGATTCATTTTTAAAAAATTAATTACCCTAGTAAATCTGGGTCAGCATTTCTCCTTTCTAATAAGGGAACTAAAAAACACATGCCTAGGGTTTGCCCTATACGACCATATGGGAGTGGACCAAGTTGTAAGTGCACTGCCTGTGTTAAGCAGTGTACCGTTACTGAAAGCTCCAGCCACCATCCACGGCCGCAAAACCACTCCAGGCGGCTATCCTGGCACGCCTTTCATTTTGGCTACTCCAGTCTCCACGGGTACTGAGAACGTCAGGGCATCAGCAGCGCCCTGATCACCTGGGAAAGGAGCCGCACCAGCACCTTGCATCTACCCGCGGCTCACCTGCTCCAAGGACCCTTTGAGGGTTCCACTGGGCCTGTCAACTCGGGCCGTCTCAGCCAGGACGGGACCCCGGGAGCCGCAGCTGCGCCGCAGCCATCATGGCAAGGGGCACGCGGCTGGAATCCCCACGCACGCGGCGCCTCTCGTCGCACGGGCGGGGCGAGGCGCAGATTAAAGGGCCCTAGGGACCTCGAAACTGGATGGCGGAGCCGGTAGGCGGCGGGGATCCCGCCTTGGAGAGAGAGGCGTGCCTTGGATCCCGGCGAAGGCACGACGAAAAAATGAGCAAAAGGACCCGGTACACTAATAGTCCCAAACGCCATCTCCACGTGACGTGCCTCTATTCTCTCCCCATCCCCTTCCCGACCCAGGCTTCCACCCGGCTACCTACTCTCCACCTGTCGTCTGGCCCCACACCCAGGGGAAGGGCGTCCACACCTGAAGGCCGGGTGTGCGCAAACCTCGCGGGCCCGCGTGGCCTAGGCCGGGCAGGGGGCGGGGCGAGCGGTGGTGACGCGGCCGTTGCCATGGGAACCCGCCGCCCGCTCCGGCTCAGCAGCTTCAGCCGGGGCTGCAGTCCGCCGCCCTCTGCCCGCCTGCCGGCCCGCCTGCCGGCCCGCCGGCCTGGCCGCCTCGGGCTCTCCCTACGAGGCGGTAGGGGGAGCGGGGCTGGAGGAAGGGAGAGAGCAGATGCGGCCTCCGAGTGGAAACTGGTCCCGTGCGTCCTAAGCTGAGGTCCCTGAGCCGCCGCCGCAACCGCGAGGGACGAGGAGCGTTCCCGACCCCGGAACGCGCCCCCCGGCCCGTCACCCAGACACGGACCCCACGGTCCGTCCCAGCTCCAGCGCCGCGCGGTCTCAGCCCGGCCGGCGACTTCGGCGGCTCCGCAATCCCGGCCGGCCCCGGCGCCCCTCTCCTCCGCCGCCGCCGCCACCGCCGCCGCCGCCGCCGCCACCGCCACCTCCACCGCCGCCGCCGCCTCCTGCGCCTCTGCCGCCCCCGCTACCCCCTCTGCGTCCGCGACCCGAGCCCGGGCCCCGACCCCAGCCCCGACCCCGCCCGCGGCCCCGCCAACCTCGGCCGCGGCCCGGGCCCCGGCCCCGGCGGCCCAGCCGTGGGTACGATGCTGCCCAGCTCCATCCAGATTTCGGGGGAGCCTCTGTCAGGCGCCGAGGTGCGGGACATCTGCCGCGGCCTGCGCGACAACGCCGTGCGCCTGCTCTCACTGCGCGGCTGCCGTCTCTGCGACCGCGACTTCGGCCGAATCTGCCGGGCCCTGGCCGGGGCCACGTCCCTGGCGCAGCTCAACCTTAACCTGGGCGTCGTGTCCAGTCCCAACCGCATCAAGCAGCTGGCGGAGGCGCTGCGGACCAACCGCTCCATCCAGTCCCTCTTGTGAGTGTGCTCTCTCGAAAGGGGGTCCTGGGCACCACACCCCTTCCTCTCACTCCTCTTGCCACCTCCTGTTCCTTCCCACACCTCCTTTGACCTGTCTTTGCACTTGACCTACCTTCTCACCCCTTATTCACGCACCTTTCCTCTCTGACCATACCTCCACCACACCCTCCAAGCTCCTGCTTTATCTCCAGACCGTGAACACCAGCCCCACCCCAAGTGAGACAGGATACCCACCCCCTCCCTGGCAGAGTCCTTGTACCTCCCAACCCGATCACCCCAGTGGCTTCTCCTGGGCAGCTGCTTGGTCCCCAGAGAAGGAATCCTCCCCTGAGGACTAGATCCCTGCCCATACATTATGTCCAAAATACCATCCCCACACACCCCTTCTCTGTGTTCTGATCTGGGGCCTAGTCCCTGCCCCCCAAAAGAAGCCACATTCTTCTTTTAACTGCATTCTTTCAGAATCTAGAACTTTCTTCCTTCCCAGGGCCTCTCCCATGTGCTGTGACCAAATGTCCTCCTCACCTCTAGGGCTCACCATCAGGGAGGGTGCGCCTTCCCCCTTACAGACAGGGCTGATGATGGCAGTAACCTTTGCTCTCTGCTCTTACCCCTCAAGTCTGCATGGGAGCCCTCTGACGGACGCGGGGCTGGCCTTGTTGAATCCAGCCCTGGCCCTCCACCCTGCCCTTGTGGCACTGGACCTGGGGGACTGCATGCTGGGTGATGAAGCCATCAACCTCATCTGTGGCCTCCTCCCGCCTGACGGGGCCAAGTCTGGTGAGCAAGGGCCCTGCTGAGGGCAAGGGCTGATGTGGCCTTAATGAAAAGCAAAAAACTAAGTGCAGAGGGGAGGGGGCCCGGCCCGGAGAAGAGGGCTCTAACTATGTGGGTGAGAATGGTTTTCAGATCCTTTCAAGGAGGGAGAGTTGGAGCTGAGCAGGAATGGAGACATAGGGAATCCAGGCTACAGCAGGCAGGAAGGGCATGGGGCTCTAATGTCCCTGAAGCTCTGTGGAGGGGGTGGCGTGGCTCTCAGTCACTAGGGACACCCCAAAGATCCCCAGGTGGGGGAGGGGTTGGAAAAGGGCCTGACCTTCCCCGTCCTGGCTTCTCACTGTGATGCTGCCCAGGCCTGAAGGAGCTGACACTGAGCGCTAATCCTGGCATCACCCCTAAGGGCTGGAGCCGCCTCGCCATTGCCGTGGCCCACAGCTCCCAGGTCCGCGTCCTCAATCTGGACTACAACCCCCTGGGTGAGGCTCGCAAAAGTCCCTTTTGATTCTCAGCACGCCCCTCACCCCAGCTCCAAGAACCTGGGATCATCGGTTGCCATGGTAACCACTACACTGGCGAAGGAAAGGAAAAAGAGGGTTGTGGGTGGAAGTACAGGAGCCACTGATGTGGAGGACCAGCTGACCAACAGTTAGATGAGAGCATCCATCACCACCCCTGGGGCCTGGCTGGCTTCATCCATTCACTGGCCAGTCACAATGCTCCCCTCCTGGCCATCTACCAATTGCCAGCCTTTCCTGGCCTGGGGTGGGATCTCAGGTGTTTAGGGTGATGGGGAGGCTGTGGGAAAGTTAGCAGGCCTGCAAATGACTACAGGTGAGTGTGTGTGTGCTGTCTCCCCAGGCGACCACGTGGCAGGGATGCTGGCTGTAGCTGTGGCCTCCAGCCGCACCTTAGAGGTCCTAGACTTGGAGGGCACAGGCCTCACCAACCAGTCAGCTCAGGTGAGAAGTCTTCACTTTGGGGAATGGACCAGAGATTGAGGTTAGCCTCAACATACGTCCTGTGGACATACCAAAGGGGTGGCAGCTTGGAGCCTGAGGAGCCGCGTTAACTGCATTCACTCTTTTCCATATCCTTCCCCACTGCAGACCCTGCTGGACATGGTAGAAAATTACCCTACAGCTCTGCGGAGTCTGGTGTTGGCCGAGAACAGCATTAGCCCGGAGCTGCAGCAGCAGATTTGTGACCTCCTCTCTGAGGGGGAGGAGGAGGAGGAGGTGGCAGGAGGGCCGGGCGACACCCAGGAACGACAGCGAGCACGGGAGCCTGCTGCCCACCAGAGGGGCAGCAGCTCCTGGACGGGCCCCAGTGGTAAGAGCCCCCAGAGGTTGATTGGAGGCTTGAGACCAGGGAGACAGGGTGTGGGAAACTTAGGCCACTTGTTTGTGGTCCCCAGAGGAGGGATGCCTGGTGGTCTGAACACCCCTCCGCCTTCCACAGATCCCAGCTCTCAGATGGTGCTAATGACATCAGGACTAGGGGACAGCCTGTTGGCTGAGACTGAGATGTGACTCTCCGTTTCTGCGCATCATTACATTTGTGTCTCCAGCCCTTTGCCCCAGATGTCAGGGTCAGACCCTGGGGCTTGGGGATGAGGGGTGGTGGTGCCTGGGGCTCTGGCAGCTCCTGGCAGTGTGGTGGGAGGCTCTGGAGGCTGTGACTCAACAAAATCCTCGGGGGCGCTGGAACCCAAGGCAATGCTTCTGGACTTGTTGGCAGCCCTGGCTGCAGACCGCTGGCTCGGAAGAGATTTTATGAACTCTCTATCCTGGTGTGTGGCTCTGGTCACTGGGGGACGGCAGTAGGGGAGGAACTGGAAATACCTCTAGACATCACTAGGTGGCAGTGCTACCCTCCGGCCCAAGCTCCAGGCAGTATCCACTGGCCCCAAATGTCTCAAGCAGGTCTGGCTCAGGTCTGACTTCTAGGACCTGGGTTTTGGGGGTGACACCTTACACAGACCCTGTAAGGGCCATAAGTGAGGTGAAGTGCCCCCAAAACTTGGCTGGACCCTACCCCAAGGAGACTCAGGAGCCCTGCCAAGGTTAATTGAGGGATACTCTCTCCCCGCCTGATGCTCTGTGCCCAAGGAAGCCCCAGGCAGAGTGAAGACAGGGGGAGTCAGGAGCAAAGACTAGGACATGACTAGGACTGGGGATACTCAAGAAGGGGGAGAAGACTGGAGAAGGAAGGTCAGTAAAACAAATGAGGCCATTCCAGTAAAATAGTTTAATTTTAAAATAGTTACCGATGTGAAAATTTCCCAGTGCTGGGAGTAACAGTCTAGAGCCAAGGTTGGGAGTGGGGCCAGGCTTCACCTAGAGCCCAGTTTAAGGCCCCTGAATCCCACCCTCTACTCCCTTCCAGAGGGAGGAGGAACATCTGAGGAGCCCTGAGTCAGTCCTCTCCCACACCCCTGAGGGCCTGCTGTGCTAGGTCCCTTGAAGGCCACAGCTCGTGCGAGGACTGAAGGAGCGGGAAACAGGTCAACAACTAGAATTTAGAGGTTAATAATCCCAATGACCCCCTACACTCTGGGGGGGTGGAAAAAAACTGATGTCTATGAAAGGAGGATGGAGGATAAACACTGATGTAATAATCGCCTCAGCTCCCCAGAACAGACCGATTTGGGCTGACTGGAAGAAAGGTCATAAGCCCCAGCTGCACGTCACCATTGGAGAATAAATATTCCAGGAGGGAAAAACCACGAGGCCAGCTGGTGCCAGTTACAGTCAGTGCAGCTGGAAGGCCTGGTGTGGCCTGGCCCTGTTCGCGCAGGGAGCAGAGGCCAAGGGCTTGGGCTGGGTGGAGACCCTGAGCTGCAAGGGCAGGGGTGCCCTGCGATCCCAGTGCGGTGGCGGCGGGAAGGTGAGCCGGGCGCTAGTGCAGCAGAGTGCCCTGCTCCTGGGCCTGAGTCAGGCTGTCCTTGCGGTGCAGGTGGTGCACCCCCATCCTCTTGGGGCTGCGCTGGGGGCGGCTGGGGCTGGGCAGTGCCCACACCCTGCCCTCGGCGCGAGGCGTGCTGGGCCCCTCCTCAGTGCCAGCATCGCTGGGCAGCAGGCTCTGGCGCTCCTCCTCCGGGCTGATGGGCAGATTCAGCTCTTCCTCATCCTCCTCCCTGGGAAAGCCAGGGTCAGCTTCGGGCAGCAGCAGAAGCCCGCTTTCACCAGGCGGGGACGACGGTGCCTGCACCTCATCTCCACCAGCAGGCCCAAGGGCGAAGTGGTGCTGCAGCTCGGGGAGCGCATCCCGGCCGAAGGCTGTGCGCTGGGCCGCAGCAGCCGGGGGCGGAGCGCGGTCCACAAACGCCCGCTGCCAGCTGGCCAGCAGGTCCTCCTCGGAGCTGGCAGAGCTGGCCGGGGCACTGAGCGCCGGTGGGGCAGGGCGGGGCTGGTGCTGGGGGGAGGCCTGGGCCGAGGCAGGGCTGCTAGGCACCGGGCTGGGGCGGGCCCGCTCACTGCCCTCCTCCACCAAGCTCAGGGAGATGGCCTGGCGGGTGGCATATGTGCAGTTGGGCAGGGGGCTGTTGCGGGGGATCCGCACCTTATCCTCAGAGAACTCGATCACCCTGCGGCCAGGATACAGTGGGTGTGGCGGAGATGGGGTTGGGTAGGGGCTCAGCTTCTCAAAGGCCGGCAGGGGCAGCTCCTCCTCTGGGGAGCCCCCAGCAGTGCCCAGGGAGTGGCACTCCCCATTGGGTTGGGGGCTGGGGCTGCTTGGGGCTGGGGGGCTAGCTGAGTCACCTGGGTCACCCCCACTCATATCCACATGCACGAAGACATCCTCAGCCAAGGGGTGCCCGGCGCTGCCTGACTGGGCTGAATTGAGCAGGAGAGACTCCGGCTTCTCCAGCACGCGTGCAATGACCGAGGTGGGCACCACAGCCCCAGGGGCCAGGCTGGGGGCAGGCCCGGGGCTGGAGGCCTCCTGACCACTGTGCAGGTGTTTCCGAACCATGTCCTGTAGCTCACAGGGCAGCTGGGGTACAGGAACGAGAGAAGGAAAGAGACATGAAGGATCCCAGCCTAAGACAGCTTGCTGCTGCTAAGTCGCTTCAGTCGTGTCCAACTCTGTGCGACCTCATGGACTGCAGCCTACCAGGTTCCTCCATCCATAGGATTCTCCAGGCGAGAACACTGGAGTGGGTTGCCATTTCCTTCTCCAAAGCATGAAAGTAAAAAGTGAAAGTGAAGTCGCTCAGTCCTGTCCTACTCTTAGCGACCTCATGGACTGCAACCTACCAGGCTCCTCCGTCCATGGGATTTTCCAGGCAAGAGTACTGGAGTGGGGTGCCATCACCTTCTCCAGGGCAAAAATAAAGGCTGCCGTGTGCAAGGCTCCCTCCTCACAGTGTGCGGGGCACTTTGCTATCAGCTGTTCTCACAGCACACCGAGGTATGTGCTCATTTTGCAGTGAAATGACTTGAAGCTTTTGATTAATACAGCCAGGATCTGACCCCAGAGCTGGTGCTAAGGCCTACTCCTTCTGTCGACCCTGTCAGCCCTAAGCCGCAGCTCTGGAGTCTAGGGCTTCCCCTTGGAGCAAGGGGCTCTCTCAATTATCTTATGGCCCATACTTCTGGCATCCCCCTCCTTCCTGCATCAGATCTGGAAACTGAGACCCTCTCCCCATCTCTGTTCCAGAAATACCCATAGGGCCAGTCCTCACCCTGCCCCTAGTGATGGCCCTTGAGAGCATGTAGGACACCAACCAGAGGCTGAGCTGCCTGGCTTGAGGGGAAACAGGAAGGCGAGGGGAAGGCAAAGCAGAAAGCAGGGGAGCCAGAGGTGCAAGGACAGGACAGAGAGGCATAGACACTGGAGCTGGAGGGGTCCTAGAAAGGGTGGGTGGGCACTGGCTGGGAGGGTATGCTACTCACATCAGCGAACTTGTGGTTACGGAAGTGGGACTTGTTGCACTTGAGCAGCTGCACGGCCAGGTTGCAGTCCAGCCGGTACCGCTCCTGCAGACACAGACGCGGCTCAGAGCCCAGCCCCGCGCGGGGAGTGGGGCGGGGCCAGAGTGGCGCAGGCGGGGGCCCCAAGAGGCCGTACGTTGAGCTCCTCCAGCCTGTTGATGGTGTTCCTGGCATCCAGCAGCTTGTTGGTCAGCTCCACGATCTCCCAGTCCAGCGTCTTCCTGTCCCTCTCGGCCTTCCTGATCTGAGGCACGAGGCTCACAGTGAACCCAGCCCGGGCCCCAGCCAGCCCTTCCTCCCTCCTCCCAGCCCAGAGACACAGGAAGCCACAGGTGCTAGGGCAGCCAAGGCACATGGAGCAGAGACAGATGGCGGACAGACAGAAGGAGACCGGACACTTCTCCTGCAGTGCAGGCGGGCTGTGGGGCAGGGGCTTTCTGAGCATGACCGACAGTGGCCCGGGCCCAGAGCAGTCTAAGAGCTGCCCAACCTTGGAGGGCGCTCAAGGAGCTCTACATACCAGGGGAGGGAGCTTCTACCCTGAGAGGCAAGAACTGCAAACCCAGGGGCTCAGGCCTATGCTGCATGGAGCTGTTTCCAGGATCAGGCCATTGGGTGGGGGAAGGAGGCTGGGCACAGAGCGGGGCTGGGTGGCAGCTGGGGGCACCTGGGAGATTATCTAGTCAAGCAGGGAGGGAGCTACAGTCTTCTGATCTTCAGCTCAGGGACTGGATCCACAGGCCCCCTTCCTCCAAGTGGCGGGGCTAGCTGCCACTGCAGCTGAGAGGCTGTGAGTGTTCAGTGGTGACATCAATCAGTACCTCTGCCCAAGCCAAGAACAGGCTCCCCACCTGTCCCCCAGGAGTGAGGCACTGACTGCTGACCAGGCCTCCCATGAGGAAGAGGAAAGGAGTGGGCAGAGGGCAAGGGCCAGGCCCCAGCCATCCCAGATCTCAGCTGAGCAGGAGGCAAGGGCAAGGGAGAAAACACACAAACTCAGACGCAACTGCAAAAATCCAGCTGTGGCTAAGAGAGGCCTGAGAGAAGAGTACAGCAGCGGCGGTGGCAGCGTGAGGGGAAGACGAGAGAAGAGAAACAGTGTGAACGTTAAGACGATCCTGACTCGCACAGCACATGGCAGGCCCCTCCCCACTACAGCCACCCCCTCCCGAGCCCAGGGCAGGACGGGGGCCCCCTCCAAGTCCCAGCCCCGTGCTGTGCTGTGAGTGCAGCACCCGACAAGCTGCCCTCCTGGACAGATTACCAGCGTGTGCAGCTTGTCCTCCAGCTCCTGATTGGTCCTCTGGGAAGCCGTGTAGCTGTTCTGCAGTCTGTAGAGAACACAAGGCAGACCCCTGGGTCAAGATGCTGTTCTTTAGACCCTGCTCAGTCCCTTCTTGGTGTGGGATCTTGGGCAGGGGCCCCTCCCAGAACTTCAGTTTTCACATCAGAATCGGACCACCTCTGAGGCCACGCCTGGCTAACAACCCCCTGTGAACGGGGAGATGCATGCATGCGTGTCCCAGCCCCCGGTCCCACACCTGCGGAACTTGTCCTTAAACTTGTCCAGCTCCTCCCGGCTCTGGCCCAACTCCAACTCCAGGCAGTCCTGCCCGATCTCCAGCTCGCGCTCCAGAGCCTCCGTGCGCCTGGTGGCCGAGGCCAGGCGCCGACGAAGCTCTTCATTTTCCTGCTGCAAAAGCCTAGGAGGATGAGGGGTCAAGGGCAGAGGGGCATCAGAGGTGGAAGGGCCACCTGGAATCCCAGGCTGGATTCAGGAAGGAAGTAGGGGTGGCAGAAGGACAGGCAGCTATGGGCAGGGGACTCCCTGAGGCTCAGCCTGAGTCCAGGGAAGCGTATCCCATAGGCCTGTTGCCCCTGAGAACAAGGCTGGGCCTGGAGGGTGGGGGAGGCAGAGGGGATGGAGGGGGACAGTCGGCCCCCCTCACTGGAGAAGACAGAATTGCAGGGGCCACAGTTGCCATCTGTCTCTGGTTACAACCCAAGCCAGGCGGCCCCCAGCTCCAGTTTCTCCACTGCACAGTCAAGCTGCTCCATTATTCAGCTCGTGGAAACCCAGCCCAGGAGGGCCCTGCTCTGCAGAGGCCTCACGGAGCTGACAGAAAGGGCTGCGAGACAGCTGGCAAGGGAGGCGGCAGCTGGGGACTTGCCCGAGCAGCCCCTCAGAGCCACTCGCCTCCCCAACGCTCTCATCAGACAGATGCTTTTCCAGGAGGAATATCCAAACGTCAAGCTGCCTTCCAGAGTCCCTAAAATCCCCAACCTTTACCTCTACCTAATCCAAGGAAAAGCCCAACGGTACCAACAGCCTGGGGCTGAGGGGACCGAGCTGAGGCGGGGAAGCTCTTGGGCACCAGGTACTCACTTCATCCTCTCCGCATCAGTCAGCGGCTCCTGTGCACGAAAGAACAGAAGCGTGAGGCTTGGCTCTGGACCACTTGCCTCCCGCTCACTCCCACCTCCTCCAAACAGCCTCAGAGAGGCTCATGTCTGCAGCATACGTGTCTGGCACAAGTGGGCTGCAGGGCCCCACAGAGATGGAGGCCGTCTAGTAACTTCTGGACCAGCCGAGACTACCCTCGCCCATGCCGCCAGACTCCAACCCTGCCCTTCCCCACACCAGCTCCAAGCCCTCTGAGTCCTAGAGGCCATGCCACCTCTCCCTGGGCTAGACAGCCTCTCAGCTGTTCACTGGGCTCCTAGTGGGCCCTGCAGGCAAGGCTGAAGACTTTCTAGGGAAGTGACAAAGCCAGGTGGGATGGAGTAGGGTCTGGAGCTCTGATGAAGCCCTGCGGGCCCCCTGGGCCACACTGGGCCCTCCCAGAGGCTTGGGAGGCACGAGTGCAGGACAGCCTCTGGGGTAACCCAGACGGAGAGGAGTGAAGCGTCTCAGCCTGCTTTCTCCCTCCTGCAGCATCCTCCTCAAGCCCCCACACAGGTCACGAGCCCAAGGGCCAGAACTCAGCCAACCACAAGGCAGAGCCAGCCCGTGCTATGGCAGGAGGGAAATGTTGAGTGGCATTCGACTGGCCTCACAGCTTCAGGACACTCATCACAGGCAGGACAATAAGGTGCGTGGCCCAGACTATGGCCCTCGGAGCCACTGACACCTGGACTGGTTACATTAATCTTGATGAACCCTAGAGACCATGTCTACAAAACCGGTGGAGGGGGGTGGTGCCCAGAGGGCAGCACCTTGCACAGTATCTGGCCTTTTAATGTTTCCTGAATTGAAAATGGGCAAGTCGTGGATGGCACTTCTGCCCTGGGTGCTTGGCACATGCTGGCCATCTCTCAAGTTCTCTAAATGTGCTCCATGAATTTCAACAGGGTAGAGACACAGTATCAGGGAGAATAAACTCTCCTCCTCCTGCAGGAGCTTAATGAGAGAGGAACAGCAATCTGGAGAATGTTCGGCGGTTGCCTGAAGAAGGCCTCCTAGGAATCTAATGCGGTTCCTAGCAGGGAGCACATATTTGATCAATGTCAGCCAGACAAAGCAAAGCTGGACGAAGGGCAGCCTTTCGGGGACAGTGGAGAATAGCTAGGCTGAGGGTAAGCAGCTGGAGCTCCCTAAAGGTGCCCAGAGGGGCCACAGGTTGCACAGCTCTGCTCCACCAGCGGAGGGCCAGAGTCCAGGCTCCAGACTACAGTCCAGTCCAGGCTACAGACTCTGGGGCTCCTGGATGTGTGGACGTGTCACAGCCGTCCCCCATTAGTCTGCATGGCCCCCCACAAGCATGGCGGCAGCTGAGAGCCCAAGCAGGTACCAGCAACACCACACCCGCACCCCAACTGGGGGAACCAGATGCCCCCTCAGGACAGCCAGGCCCCGCCTCAGGGGTCTGCAGCTGCCAGCTGGAGCAGGGGGACCACTCTTGCTGACCTCCTGCTCGGGCCGGGAGCCAGGGCTTTCCAGCCGCAGCTCACGATGCTCAGGTGGTGCCTTACGGTAGGGCTTCTTAGCAGGGGCAGCACTGGTCATTCTGGGAGGAGAGAGCTCTTCAACCTGCTGAGGGAAATAAGGAGGGAGGAGGCTTAGAGACGTGGCAAGAAGCCTCTGAATTGAGGGAAAAGGGGGACAGGTAGGAGCCACCAGACAGGCAGATAGGCCTGGGCCACTCCCAGGGTTATCTGAAGTGCTCAGTTCTGGTGTGCCACTGCCTGTGGGTCAGTGGTGAACAGGAGAGGGGTCCAGGGCCAGTGGGAACACATGAGGGGAAAGGCAGGGCCCAGGGCCTGGGCACAGGGCGCATGGGTTGGGCTGGAGGAGTGACCCACCCCTGGCCCCTGCGGGCGTGGGAGGGCCACCGCAGAGGGAAGAGCAACTCTCCAAACACCAGTTTCCTCAACTCCAAACTGGGTTGAGTTTCAACAACCAATTTCATTGGGTTGTTGTAATGACTATGGAAAGCACTAACAACAGAAGCTGGCACTCAGATGCTCAACTAATGTTAGCTAAGAAAGTAAGGGCTTGAGATGTACGCCCAGCCTGGACCCCTCGGGGCGGGGCGTCACCAGGTTTGGGGGCCCTGAAGGTCAAGCCTCTCTGGCCTCCACCACTCTCTTCACCAGCCCCCACCAAGAGGGGCCACCTGCTGCCCCCTCACCCGCCAGCCTTCCCAGGAAGGGGCCCAGTGGGGGGCGCAGGCCTCACCAACATACCGTCCGTCCGTCGGCAGCACTCTCTGTTCTGCTGTCCAGGAGTCAGCCTGTGGCTCTCTACATCCCACGGCCCGGCCACTTCCTCTGGCCAACAGCTCCTGAAACCGGAGACAGGAAGAAAACAGAACCCAGGTGTCAAGGCCTGTCTGTCAGTGCCCACAGGAGAGCTACGCAGAAGAGCCATGGAGGCGGGACCGGAGCGGAAGCACTGGGCTCCCCATGAACGGCGTCCCGGGCCCAGGGAGACACAGGTGTGTCTGTGTGACCATGCTCTTGGCTTACCCCACGCCTGATTCCAGAAGAGGCCTGGTCCTGTCTTGTCCCTATCCTGCCCCATATCTGTCCTGTTCATCTCCAGGGCCTCTCAGAGTCTAGAAACAACAACTCAGAGATTTGGGGGATGTGGGTTGCAGAAGAAAACACCAGGAAAAAGACTAGGAGAGGCCCAAGAAGATGCTGGGGGGAAAAAAAGAAAAAGCTCCTCGTGATTCCAGAGGAGCCCAAACACCAGTTCTATGGGCAACAGCGGTGAACAGGCCGCGAGGTGGAAGGGAAGGTCCCAGTGAGAGAACTGGAGAAGGCAGCACGTTAGAGCAATGATGCTTCTCAACCACAGTGATTTGGGTCTTCCCCAGCCCCCTCCTTTCCCCGCCCCTGGTATCTGGCAAATATCTGAAGGCATTTTTGCTTGTCACACCAGAGGTGGGTGGTACTGGCATCTAATGTGTAGAGGCCAGGCATGCTGCTCAACATCCTATAAAGCACGGTGCAGCCTCCCACGACAAGGAATTACTGGCACACAGTGTTGATATTCCTGGGGCTGGGAAAGCCTGTGCAGGAAGCCCCAGTCTGGAGAGCTGAAACACCTGGCTTCTAGGCTCGGTGCTGCTTCTGACACACGATGTGGCCCTGGGTAAGTCCCTGCCTCACTGGATAAGCTTGTCTCTCATCTGCAGAGAGGTGGCTGGAATGAGTGGCCTGTGAGGCCCCCTCCAAGTTCTTGGGGTTCCGACCTCTCCCCCACCTGTAATGAGCTGGGCTGCAGCATGGGGGCAGCAGCTACCACAGGGACCGGTGGAGGCACCAACCTCAGGTGGCCTTCCGGGCATCAACAATTCTGCCTCCGCCATCCATCTAACCAGAGCTGGGGGCTGAGGGAAGCCTTGCGGGCTGAAGCGTGTGTTCCTGCAGTCGGGACATGCCCTGGCCACGACTCCTGTCACATTCCAACAGGGCCTGAGGCGGGAGGCACAGTGAGGGGGTGGGGAGGGCGGGAAGAGGAGTGGCCTCCCCCCTGTCTGGGCAGCCTGGCCTCTGGCGTGGGGTTCTGGGGTGTGGCAGCAGGCACGAGCCGCCAACCTCCAGCCCTTTGATGGCGAGGCAGAACGTGTCCCCACAGGGCACACGCAGCGGGCTGTGTCAGGCTGACTCCCTGTTCAGGAATCTGGGCAGGCCTGAAGGGACAGCACATTCCTGAGGTGTGTGGGAGCAAACAAATCACCCCCACAGTTCCCTGGGGCTACCCCTTCAGTGGGGCCCTGGGTGGAAGCTCCTCTGGCCTGGGGAACAGGCCCAGAAAGTGCCAAGCAGCCCAGGCACCTGGGTTCTGATACTCAGAGGGTCTAAGTTGGGGTCGGGGGCGGGGTGTGTGTGTATATGTTAGAAAAGGATGTCAGACGGCAGAAGTGAGAGACACTGGTAGCCAGGCGCACCCATGAAGTCCAGAGCTGGCCTCTGCCTTCCCCCCTCCTCCCTATTCCTGCCAGCGCCCACACTGCCCTCCAAGCTCTGGGACACTGGTGTGGGTGGTGGGCGGAGGACACCGCTGTGCCCGGGTATCTAATCATCCTACCCGTGAGGAGAGGCAGCGGCCTCACTCCACATCCTGCGGCCCCAGCTCGAGCTGTCACATGTCCTACGAGCTCATCTTGCCCTGTCTCAACCTCATGGCCCCACAGCACATATTCCTGGGGCTTTCATGCCCAGATAATCTGGCCCGCTGAGGGGGACAGGTAGCGTGGATATGGCTAGTAGTGAGACGGGTCAAAGTGCAGACTAGGACTCTCAGATGAACAACAGTGGTTTTGGAGGTTCTTTCCCCCAGCCAGAGGTGCCCTTTTCATACATATCGGAGTCACACGGAGGGACATGGCTCCCGACTGGGGAAGCAGAAGGCCACACCCTGCTAGGGAGGACAATCCACCAGGGAGCTGCAGCGATCCCAACACATGTCCAGGAGGGAGACTCCGTGCCACTCCCTGCCCCATATCCCTAAATTCCAGTGCACGCTGGGGCCCTGGTTCCAACTCCTGAGGTCTGCTAAGGGCCCCAGATCCAGCCTGGAGGGGACCACAGTTCCAGCACTGAACAGGCACACACAGGCCTGGCAGGCTGCTGGCACTGCAGGGAAGGTCAGCCCCAGGGGTGAGCGCGACACCAGGCCTACTGGAGAACACAGGGAGCAGCAGCCGGGCAGCAGGGTCACGGGAGGAGCGGAGAGGCAGGTTACAAAGCAGCAGAGCAGCCCCTCCAGGAAGACCCAGCTCCTGGAGGCAGCCTCCCTGGCACACAGCTTTCACCCAGAGATCTCCAAGCTGCTTTGGAGTGTTTCAACCCGAGGTCGACTCCTAATCCCACAGCAAGAAAAAGAGCCCCCCAGGGAAGGCTGGACAAATCCAAATGGGCCACAGGCCACGAGGAGCGGGCAGACAGCCCTTGAGGTCTCAGCCTCTGGATGCTGCGCTGGCTCCAGGGCACCTCCACGAGAAGGGTCTTCTAGAAAGTCTGGAAACTGACAAGGAAGAATTCCACTCCCACCTCTCACCACAAACTACCTGAGCTTCAAGGAACTGGAAGCAGAAGACTCAGGATGTGGGCTACCACATCTCAGGCTGGGTTTGTGTGACAATAGCTGTGCTCCGGGAGAAAAGTGAAAGTGGCTCGGTGGTGTCCAACTCTTTGCGACCCCCACGGACTATACAGTCCATGGCATTCTCTAGGTCAGAATACGGGAGTGGGTAGCCTATCCCTTCTCCAGGGATCTTCCCAACCCAGCAATCAAACTGGGGTCTCCTGCATTGCAGGTAGATTCCCTACCAGCTGAGCTATGAGGGAAGCCTTTCTGGGAGAAAGGCTGAGACCTGAGTCAATCCCCCCAGCTGACCTGGTCTGGGGCTCTTGGGGCTGCACCTGCAGGCACTGCTGAGGGAGACACCCCACCCCACCCCCCACATCATGGAGGCGAGGTGAGAAAGGAAAGCAGCTCTCTCACAGCCCCCACCCCACCTAACCTGCCTCCTCCTCCCTCTCCTGCAGAGTATTCATTCTTCACTCACTCAGGAGCAGTTCAGAGGACTCAACCATATCTGCGGGGTGGAGGGAGGGGGTGATAGCCTCGTAATTGCCATGTTGCAATCTGCCAGTCGGCGCAGGCCCCTGTTGCCGCCTGCCCTGTATTAAACACCTTCTCCCTGATTGCAGCCCACGGGCACGATTAGCTGCCTCCAGAGAACAAAGTCTGCTTTCATTAGAGATGGGGCTCAGCACGCACAGCGAACCTGCGCTCTGAACCCGCTGAACAGCTGAGCAGAGCGTGTATCAGAGGCAGACATAAGGAGCAATATATCCCAGGAGCCGGCTGAGCAGTGTCCTTTAGTCAAAGGACAAAAAAATCTGCCTGTCTCCTCTCTCGAACCAGGGGACGGCTCTCTGACTCGCTCCCCTTTGCGGACAGGGAGCGTGTGTGGATGTGACCAGGGCCCCCCACACACACACCCGCCCCCGAGGTCAGTCCTGACACTGCTGGAGACAGAGCAGGATGAGGAGGAGCCCTCTTCAGAATCTGATTCTCTCCAAACCACTATCCTTTCTCCTCCTCCCTGCAAACACCCGCAGAGGCAACAGTGAAAGGTTCAATTCCAAGAGCCAAGGACACTCTCTTACTTCCCTCTGCCGTCCCTTCTGTGCGTCTGCCCAAGGCCCAGGGCAAAGTCAAAGGTGCAAGAGAGGAAGGGAGCTCCCAGCATCCAGCTTTCTCTCTGCTCAGAGGTTACCCCCTCGACACTGGCCGAGCAGAGGGAGACGACTGAATCCAAACAGGTGTGGCTCAAACTCTGCCCTCCCCCGCACCCCCCAGGTCTCTTCTAGCCCCCAAGTTCTGTACCACACCCCTGCTCCCTACCCAGTTCAGCTGCCTACCCAAAGAAAGTGCCTGCCTCCGCGACTTCCATCACCCCACAGTCTCTTTAAGAAATGATGACCCCAGCAGTCTACCTGGGCTCAGCATTTCTGTACTTACTGATGTCTCTGTCCCCAGCTGTCACTGAAATCAAGCAAGTGAAGGACCCTGAGGGGCCAATGAACCCAATCTTCTGAATCAGGGAAGGCACACTCATCACAAAAATCATTAACTAATGCTCTTCTTTCATAATTCACCCAAAGAAAGTCAAATGGAAGATAGCAGGCATTGCTGCTTTTAAAATGAAAGGAAAACTGGCCCCTTTTCAGAATACCCCAGCTGTGCTGTATGCTGCCTTACCCCAGCAGGATATAAATTAATAATAAAACCAAATATGGGCCCTTCCTAAAGCCCCCGGTGAACCACTAAACAGGAGCGTGTGGTCACAGGGATGAGTGTCTCCCCTGTGGGAATGGTCTTCAGCTGTGAAGTGGTCCCTGAACCCTGCAGGCCTGGAGGAAGCTGCGCCTCGGGGGGTGGGGTGGGGTGGGGGGCAAGACACACTCCTATAGTGCAAGCCCAACTGCTTCTCAGGCCTCTGAAATCCGGGCTCTGGCTCCAACTAAGGACCAAGAAACACAAACCTCCACCCTGCAAGCGCCAGCCCCTAGCCAGGTGGGCCAGCAGGGGGCCTGGAGACTGCCCTGTCCACCCCTAATCAGGAAGGCTACTATCCCCCTTGGCTGTCAGTGAACAGCCACACGGAGCCAATCCCACTGAGGCAGCCTGGGTTCAGTCCTCCCAGCACTGGGGCCCCGGTTTCCGGCGCAGCTGTTCCCGAGATACCTGAGCAAAGCCCTGAGCGATCCTGGGCGCGTGGCAGGCAAGCAGCCAGCAGAACACGGGTGGGGCCCGGGCAGGCTCTCCTCTGGGCCGATGACAAGGCTGGAAGATGCCAGTCTGTGTCCAGACCAGCCCCACTGCCCCTCCCCCAGGCAGGCCTGCCACCCCTCTGGGAAAGCACAACCTCACCCTTTTGGGACATGCTGCCTGCGGCCCTAACCTGGCCCCCCGCCCACTCTAAGTGGAACAAACTACAGGTATTTAAAAAACCAGAATGGGTGGGAATATTCCGCCCAAGAGTCATCCTGAGGTCTCAGAACTAGTGCTGGTGGCCTGTGAGAGCTCACCTGGCTCCCACCAGAGCAAATACCTCAAGTCTATCCACCCGGCCTTGCTCAAGACAACACTTGACAGGAGGAAAGGGGCTGAAGACTGCTGATGAGCCAAGCAAACCAACCCCAACCCAAAGGGGGTGCTCAAAAGTCCCCAGATCAGAAGCAGCACTTGACCTTCATCCCCATCCTGCCCCTCAGGAAGAAGCAACCCTCCACTCCTCGCCCCTTCTGCTCTCCTGGTCAGAGCCAAGCCACAGGCCCCTCCAGCCTGGGGCTGCTCAGCTGCTCAGTTGTGTCTGACTCTTTGCGACCCCATGGACCGCAGCACGCCAGGCTTCCCTGTCAATCACCACCTCCCAGAGTTTGCTCAAACTCATGTCCACTAAGTTGGTGACGCCATCCAACCATCTCATCCTCTGTCGTCCCCTTCTCCTCCTGCCCTCAACCTTTCCCTCCAGCTTGCTAACTCTCTATTCAGGGTCCACACCATCCTCGGAGCCCCTACACCCTCCCTTGTTTATACACTCCCACTCTGTGGACGCCAGCAGCTTCCTGCCCTCTGCCTCCTGGCTCAAGGGAAACAGAGGCAGCTTAGAGGGCCTCCAGGTCTCAGGTCCCCCTATCTAGCGCACCACACTCCGCCCCCCTCCCCGGGCACTGCCCCCAGAATCAGCAGACAGGGTCTGTCTAGTTACCTGTGCAGACCACCAGGGCACCCTGCGTAGTCAGCCTTCCTGCAACCTCTGGACCCCCCTTCTCCTTTCCCAGCCTGGAGGGAGGAGGGAGCCTGTTGGGAGCTTCTCCATGGCAAGCTGAGGCCAACGCCTCCCTCAGGCCGACTGTGGAGTCCAGAGCCAGGTCCTGCCCCCTCTGGCTAAGGCGCCCTTCCCAGCTCTTTTCGGTTAAAGTCCACCTGAAGCTCCAGACGTGGAAGGCGGGGGGCGGGGATCAAGTCCTCCCACTCCACCTCCCAGTGCAACGGTCACCAATGGGAGCTACATCTCAGATGAGTATCCGGTTCTGGGCTCCAACTTTCAGACAGAGCTTCACTCCTCTGTCCAGGCCATTTCTCACAGCCAGGCCAAGGTTTTCCTCAACCTCCCAGTCCCCAAGAAGAACCTGCAATTTCAAATCTTATCCTGGGATGGGAATAATGGGGACATCATCTTCTTTTTCCTTCCGGCTATGTCCATGAGAGATCTTAGTTCCCTGACCAGGGATTGAACCTGGGCCCTTGGCAGTGACAGCACTGAGTCCTAACCACTGGACTGCCACAGGGATTTCCATCATCATCCCCTCTTGATAAAGGGAGGAAACTATCCAGTCTAGCAGAAAATTCCCTTCCTACTCTCCTTCCATCTGTCTCTGCGGCATGAAACCAACAGCACCATGACTGAGGGATGCTCTCAAACTCCATGGTGCTAAAAGCAGATTAAAGAGACATGCTGTTCTAAGGGAGAACTGAGCAGCTCATACTGACTGAGGGGAGGGATGGGGGCAGAGCCCAGCAGCTGGCTGGCAGGTGGACAGACACCTGTGCACAGCCCCACATACGGCAAGGAGACCCGGCCAACGGAGGGAACCCGGGGGTAAGGACAAGCGCGCAGAGGAGATGGCTCGGTGTAAGCAGAGGGAAGGAGGCCAGGGGCAGGAAGGGAGGCGAGAGGCTTGGCTGGAGGCACCTTCAGGGTGGGTTAGCTGGCCTGGGTCAGACTCACAGGGTTAGTGTCTTCTCCCCAACCAGCCAGCTCTCCTGGTTAGCACGGTTAGCAACAGACTTGTGGCAGACGCCCTCCAGGCACTCCATACAGACAGACAGCTTGGTCTGTGAGCAGCCCAACTCCGGAGCTGCAGAGAGAGAGCAGAAGGAAAGCCAGGCTGCAGGGCGCCCGAGGGCACACGCTGCCCTCTCCTGGCAGGGACGCTCCTCCGGACTTACCGCCAGACCCTGCGGGGCCTCTCCCCTCTGGCAGACAGGCCACATGGAGGTACAGCACCCGCCCTGCCAAGCAGTGAGCCCGGCTGGTGACCCCAGGGAGCAAGGCTCTCTGGCTGTCAACAGAAAGAGAGCATCGCCGTGGTGGAAGGGGGCACTGCTACCAGGGGGCAGCTCTCCTGTCTCACCTATTCCCAGAACACCGCTGCCAGGCTGGACCACAGCCCTGAAAGCTGCTTCTGAGAACAAAGCCACCCACAGCTGCAGCTGCCACCTCGCCCAAGCCTGTGCCAGCAGAGTCCACCCCACCCCCTCCCACGGGCTCCGAGGAAAGGCGCTGGGAGAGAACTGGCCCAGGGACCGGAGGCTGCAACAAGAGCTGCATGGAAGGCACAGCACAATGGGGCAGTGTGCGCCCAGCCCAGAGCCACGCCAGCCCAGGGAACGGGTGGTACACCGCCACCTTCAGCTTCAGAAAGGCCCAGGGGACGGTGTTTCCCAGGGAGCTGGCCCCAAAGGAGCCCACGGGGCAAGGGTAAGGGCGAGGCCACAGGCAGGCTCCCCAGACCCGGAGGGCCTCCCCCACTCCCTCAGAATGACAAAGCCCAGAAAGGCTAAGGTTCTCACACAGCTAGCCCAGAGAACACTCTTCCCTGAAGCCTCCAGAATCACCCAGGGAAAGTGACACACCCTGGCTTGGAGACCTCCAGGCAAATGTGCCACAGCAGTGGCGTCCCAGAGACCCCCTGCCCTGTCCAAGATGCGACCCCTGGGGAGGCAGGACAGGAAAGTTACAGCACAGACATCAGCAAATACTGCCTGTGATTCACGGAGAAGGGCTGGCAGGGAAAAAGCAGGAGAACGACCCCCATTCAGTCTGATGATATGACGACTTGGGGTAGGAAGGGGAAAAGAGAGACCACCCTGGCCGCACACATAGGCCTGGCTTCTCCCGAGCCCAGGCCGACGCTGAACACGAGCAAGAGAAGCTCCAACAGGCTTCCCAACTGGCCCCTCGCTGGGCTCCCCACCTTGCTCTGATAGCCCTGGAGGTCCAAAGGCCGAGGCCTGACCAGGAACGGTGAGCTAGCCATCTAGCAGAGAAGACGCCAACTCCTCCTGTGGGCTCTGACCGCTTCCCTGGACTGGCAAGGAAGCATGGCTATGGGCAGACTGTCTTCTGAATCCTTGACACAGACACATACTAATAAATAAACAAACACGCACCAGTTGGGTCTGGTGTGTTTTTCAAATGGGGAGCAACAAGTGACCTAGTTAATCCAAGGTTTCAGACAGCAGGGGTTGAGAAATCAGGGAAGTCTCCGCCCTTTCCAACCCGAGAGGAAAGAAGAGTGAAGGAGAGAGACAGGCGTGAGCCGGGGGTGCTGGTGCCCCCATCATGCCCGCACCACCCTGATTCCCACCCCAGGGCACTCCCACCAGAACACTTCATCCCAGCATAAAAGACAATCCCTCAGAGGTAAGCAGGGGGTCTGCTGTGGCAAGAACCGCTGAGAAAGCTGCTCCAGCCCTCCCAAGGAGCCAGCCAGCCCCCCAGGAACACACCAAGCTGGGCGGGAGGCTGCAGCCTGGGCTCCTCGAAGGCTCCAGCAGGGACTAATTCCCCCCTCCCCGCCCCATCCAGGGTTAATTGTTAGGAGGGCAGAACAAGCTGAAGAACAATATGTATTACCATTGAGTTGTGTTTATTTTACAGGCAATACATGATGGGGAATGTCTGGAAGTATTAATACATTAGAATGATTAGAAGGATACAGGATAAATGGTTAACAGTATTCCCTGTCTTTGGAAAAGGGCTTAGACAGGAGCAGTGGGGCAAGAAAGGGAAGGTCTTTTTACTTTATTTTTAATTTTGTGTATTTTCCTGTACGGTTGGTATTTTCAATGAGGTGATACACCATGTTTATGATGAAAACGCACTGTTTCTTGACAAATGGACAAAATCACTCCATCTGCACTGTGCTGTACCCTTCCAGAAGTGCTTCCCCTTCAACTGTATTTCCTTTGGTCCTTGTAGCTCAGTGAGGCCAGGGAACAGGTGGAGTTCTCCCATCCTGAAGTGACACAGAGGATAAAGGACTTGCCCAAGGCCACAGACACACGGGGACAGAGCCCTCCACTTCCAATTCCAGTTCAAAGCCTGGAAAGCTGTCTTCTGCCGGGAGCCAAGGAAAACGATGACAATTCTGCCCTGAGGTAAAGCCCTTCAAAGACATCTGAGACCGAATTCCCCATCTGGCTCACCTGGAAAGGGGCAAAGAGGCCACTGTTCAGCACCCAAGGTGATAAGTGCAGAGTTCTATCCCGCTGGTGAGCTTAATGGAAGCCCAGGGCTTTCGGGTCTAGGCTGACTCTTCACAAGGCAGCACCCCCATCAGGGAGTTCTCTGCCAGTTTACCATGAGAACATAAAAGCGCTTCACAGACAGGGGGCCGTGTCCTTGATAGATCCCAATGTCACCTAGTGGACAGCTGGCACTTACAAGAGAGACGGAACAAAGAAAGTCTCACTCTTCTACTCACGGACCCTCACCAGACTCAGTCCCTCTGAGGCCTAAAAGCACACAACACAATCCAGTCCAGCTGGCTCACCCGATCTCCTCTCAAATCTGCTTAACGTACAGCGCAGCTTATCACTCCTGCCAAGATACCATCATGAGGACGGGCCACATTGCAGTGTGCACCCCACACCAAGGGATGAGGGCAGAGCCCAGGGAAAACGCCTTCAGTCCACCTCCAACTACTGGTTTCATCCTGTGGTTCTCCTAGGCGTGAACAAGGCTGTACCAAGATGTCTTGGCTGTGAGCGTGGAGCACACCAAGGTAGGACCAGCGATACCACAGAAAAGCCAGCAGACGACTGCGGGCACTAAAAGGAGCTCGATGAATAATAAGGCGGGTGCCGGCAGCTAAAGCCTTTTTAAGATGCTAATTAAGCAAGAAAATACACCTGTGTGTACTTCAGTGCCTCCTTTAACTCCTTCCGGCTGGCTTAGGGATGTGTGGTTAGAATACAAGGCTGAAGAGGGAGACAGCTGAAGCCAAGCACCTAGATCATTTAACCGCATTAACTCAACCCCAGAAAATAATTAGTAATGCGATTGTTAATACTATCACCTTTTGTTTATGCAGGACTTTCCTTCCTGAGAGTTCAAAGAGTTTCAGCAGATAGATTTTATCTGCTTTAGTCTAAGAAAAGACTAGACTGGGAACAGGACTGCTCAGCACCTCCAATGTAGGGGCTAACTAAACGCTCAGCCTTCAATAAATGACCTTGCCCCTAAGAAGCTTCAAAGAAAGACCCCTAGGTGGGGAGAGACAGGTTAACAGCCCCCCTGCATCACATTGTGGTGAGTGCTCTCAGAGCAAACAGGAGAGGCATCTGGCTGGGGCAGGGAGTTAAACACCAGACAGAAAGATTGCCCTCCCAAGAACCAGACGAATCTTCCTGTGATTGCAAACTCCCATTGGAGTGCGGCCCGGTATTATACAATTAAGAGGTCTAGACTTCTGGAAACAAACTTCTCTGGCGCTTGTTCAGAACTGGTGCTGAAGAATTATTCCCATCAGCTATACTGAAAACAAAAAGTCAAAGAATGGACAGCAACCCTCAGCCTCCCACCCCATTTCTGGGGAGCACCTGAGTTCATCAGCCTGTTCTGTGACTCAAGATCATCAAAGCCCACCCCCCCCAATTAAAAAAAAAAAAAAACTGGGACAAGAAGTCTGGGTTTCTCAAAGACTAGACCACCAGCTTTACCCAACATTTTTTCAGTCCACAAAACACCAGGGAACATGGATCCTTAAACAGCCCATCCAATACATGCACATGTATGGCTGAGTCCCTTTGCTGTCCACATGAAACTATCATAACATTTTAACTGGCCACACTCCAATAGAAGTTTAATAAAAGAACAACAACAGCAAAACCCCACACCATTTAGTCATCTCCGGCCTTAACTACATAACAAATCCGCCACCTACTCACTCCCATGTGTATCCACCAAAGTCTTTGCTAATTTCACATGCTTGTCACAATCCATCAAAGGAAGCATTTCAACGTAAAAGATGGGAAGAAGCATCAACAAACTTCCTTTGCACCCTGACACTGTTCCCCAGTCTCACCTGCTTTTGTTGCTCAGTGAAAGAGACAGACAGGTAAACAAGTAGACAAGTGTCAGAACAGAGGTTCAAAGTGCTGTAGGGACCAAGAGGAAGAAAGGAAAACAGAGACGTCTTCTCATCCAGGGTGACAGAGAAGCTGGGTCTCAGGAGGTCAGCAGAGTTTCAGAGACAAAGGTGAGCATGATGCAGAGAGTAAAATGCACAAGTAAGAAAAAAAAGTAAACAAATGTTCAGAAAAGGTTCCGGAGCAGTAGGAAACTCAGGAGCAAGGAGACACAGGACAGATGAAACACAGTGGCAGTAACTCAGGCTAGAGAGTGGAGTTTGGGCCTCTGAGCACACAAGGCTGAAGGTTGTGGCCTCTATCCCAAACAAGAGAGAAACCATGGCCTCAAGGGAAAAGATAATATATTTTTTATAGGAAAGTAAATTTTTACAGCAGCATGGAAGATAGAGTAGGGAGAGACTGCCCATCACATTTCTTTCACTCTATATGCAGCACAGCATTATAAAGCACCTCTTACGTACCCTGCACTAACCCAAACGCTAGAATACAACAGTAAGACAGTGTCTGTTCTCAGGGCACTTGCAGTCTCATGAGAGCCAGACAAATAAACAGGCAATTACAATATAGCCCAAGTGTTAAAACAGAAGTAAGCACAGGACAGTAAAGGGCAGTGGGATCCCAAAGGAAGTGACATTTAAAATGAGACCACGAGAGCAATAAGGAAGGTAAAGGGAGTCTGGAATGCAGCACAACCAGCGTGTACAAAGACCCAGAAGCTAGAGAGCGAGGAGTTTAAAGAGCTGTTAAGGGATTTCCCTGGTGGTACAGTGGATAAGAATCTGCCTACCAATGCAGGGGACATGGGATCAATCCCTGATCTGAGAAGATTCCACATGCCACAGGGCAACTAAGCCCGCGTCCCACAACAACAGAAGCCACCTCAATGAGAAGCCCATGCACCAAAACGAAGCGTAGCCCCCACTGCCCGCAACTAGAGAAAGCCCTTGCAAAGCAACAAAGACCCCGTGCAACCAAAACTAATAATACAATTTAAAAATAATTGTTTTTTTTTTAAAGAGCTGTTAAGAGGCTGAATCCTACTGGAGAAATGAAGGCCCAGTTTACTCACAGGACTTGGCACTCAAAATATGATAGCGAAAAGGAGGTGAAGGAATTTGATTCAAAGATAACAAATGAATACAGGGTGTTATGAAAACAAGCTGATTTAGACAACAACAAAAAGAGAATGGTAACAGGGGAGAACTGGCTCAAAATCCATCAGCCTTCACCCTGAAGTTCAATCGTTTCCTAAAATGTGACCTGAATCTAGGAAGTCAGGGAATTTCTACCAAAACACAAACACGTACTCTATGGAGATAACACGTTTCAGCATGCTGACTGCAGCACAAGTCAAGATAAAGCACACCATCCTGAGGCCTGTGGCGCCTCTGTTGATGGAGGAGGGGAGCAGAGACTGATAGATGCTCTCAGAAGCACATGCGCTATGCAACAACAGACAGAAAATTTCATCACGGGGCAAGTCCTAGGTCCTGAGTCCCCGACACCATGAGCCCAGGCGTGTGCCTGCCCTGATGGCAGAGTGAAGAGTCATTTACTAAAGAAAAAGATGGGCCCTGAGGGCATGTATTAAATAGACAGGGCATGACTCAGATGGAGGGAAAGGGTGAGTCTTGAATACTGGGCAAAGGAAAGCCGGTCGTCAGTCAATCCTTACACATACTCTGCCTCCTGCCTGGCTTAAAGGAAAGAGACCTGGGCGTGGCACCAGGGCCTTCCTCTACAACACAAGCTTCAGCAGAAGCACATTTATTTTCCAACTTCCTCTCATGTTAATACCACAGTTTTTCCCCTTCTGTAGTTTGCTGTTTTTAAAGAAAGATGCATGTAGACCGTCTATGAGTTTAACACTATGGTTCCTTCAACGGTTCATGTCAGTAACCATAGTCAGAAATGAGCCTATATTTACATCTACATTAACTAACACAAACACCGACACATTCAATGCACACTAAGAATGGAGCTCTATGTCCTTCTGTCTGCTCACCCCACCCAGCTCAAAGTTCTCCAAAGAGCAGTCACCAAGTTGAATCATGATGACAGAGTTTAGATTGGGCGAACATGGCACAGGGCACTCCCACACCAGTCCCCGTGTGTGTGCTAAGGCACTTGAGTCGTGTCCGACCTTTTTCAACCCTATGGACTGTAGCCCGCCAGGCTCCTCTATCCATGGGATTCTCCAGACAAGAATACTAGAGTGGGTTGCCATGCCCTCCTCCAGGGTTCTTCCCAACCCAGGGATCGAACCCAGGTCTCTTCCATTGCAGGCAGATTCTTTACCACTGAGCCACCAGGGAAGTCCCACCAGTGCCTGCAAGGGTTATTAACTCTGAGAGGAAGGGGAGAGCTGAGATAAGAGCTCAACTTCTAAAACATTTTTTAAACAATCAAAAAAACGTTCACTACAATATGGGTTCACATCTAACCGTCATGACAAGCAAACAAGAGACACAAATTGCCAGTAGGCATATTTAAAAGTTAACTTCATACCAAATGCAAAAAAAAAAAAAAAAGCTCAACTGCTTAAGCCTGATTGCCTAGCTTCAAATCCCAGCTCTGCCACTTACTATCTGGGTGATACTGAGCAGATTACTTAACAATGCTGCACCTCTATTTACTCTTCTGTAAGATGGGGATACTAAGTATTAAACTACTAATCCACTTACAAAAGTGCCAAGTACAGAACGTGCTCAGTAAGCACTATTATTATCTTCATCACTTGATGGTAAATTGATAATTCTACAGCCTCACAGTTTCAAACAGGAAATCACTGGCATTTTAATATCACTTTAGATAGTTTAATGAGGATATTCTCACTATATGTAAAATCCATACTGTCCTCTTCTCACACCAGGAGAGCAGCTCAAACCAGTACAGGTCTGCCACAGAGAGACACCAAGTTCAATCATGAATCAGAAATTAGGGCTGAGATCTGGCTAGCATAACAACAACAAATATATGTACTGAATGTCAGGCACTGTTCTAAATGCACTAATGTATTACCTTATTTGACCTTCGCACCACTCTGTGAGATAGGTACTCCAACCATCTCCATTTGACTGATGAGAAAGCTGAGGCAGAGAGCTGTGCAGTATCTAAAGGTCACAGAGTCACAAACGGCAAGGTCTAGGTTTGGACAGGCAATCTAGCTCCAGAGTCAGTGCTCTTAATCTCTGTGCTGACTCACCACACTGTCCTTGCTGGTTACAATCTCCTAGAGACATCCACAAATTGTTCTCAGAAAGAGAAGTTTTTCAACCTTCTAGGAATGAAGTCACAGCTCAATAACACCAGTTCTTCAGATACCTGAGGGTACTGAAGCTAGTCTAGTGACAGTGACTTAGGCTGGTCTGCCTGGAGTAAGACTTTTGGGGGCACAGATGGGTTGACAGTAGGGAGCAGAAGATGGTTAGTAAGGAGTCCTAGATCAAATCAGACTTGCTGATCCAACCATGGAGCAGATGTTTCAGCAGATGCTGAAACAGGTTCCAGTAAGAAGCATGCTCCTAATTCTGGCTTAGGCATAACCAAAGGGCATCAAAGAAGTGGGAACCACACTCATTGCGCTCTCTGCCTCCAAACCCCTTCTCTTTCCTCCAAACCCAAATCCACTATTTCTAAAGTCATGGTTAGTTTTGCTAATAAAACTAATTTTTTTTTTTTTTTTTTTTTTTGCCACACCACATAGCCTGTGGGTCCTAAGTTCCCCGACCAGGGATTGAACCCATGACCCCTGCATTGGAAGCACAGAGTCTTAACCACTGCATCACCAGGGAAGTCCCCAAAACTTAAAAAAAAAGTTTTTTTTTCATGTGGTTTGATAGGAAGATATAAAGGAAGAGGAAAAAACTACCAGAAGAGAAAAAGGCAAGTTCTACAAGCGTTTCCTTGCATCACACTGCTCCAGGTTGTAAAGCAACTCTCAAATATCAGGGGTCTCAGGGACAGAATGATGTGAAAAACATGTGCAGAGCTTTGCACCAGTCAGCCTGACCTCTTACCATAAACTGATCTGGGTTTCTCCTCCCTCATCCCAACTTGCCTGCCTCACTCCTCTGACCCAACCTCGGCACCAAATCCACATCCCCAAATAACACGGGCCCAAATAAATGAGCCCTTCTTACTAAAAGAAAAGATCAAAAGAGGCAGACATGTGGCAAGAATGAATTCAGGAATCGGCGACAGCAGGTGCCTAAATGGTTAACGGACACCAACCAGAAGTTTGTTTCCTTACGGCTGCCCACCATCTGTCACCCACAAATCTCCACTTTGGGCAGGAGACCAAACTGAAGATGTGATGGGGAGATCAAAGAAAATACAGTGACCGTGAAGGAAACTGCTTGTGACAGGGATGTGTTAAAACATTTTCAGTCTGATCTCTAGGCTCTTGCCCACGTTCGCCTGCACAGGTGAAGGCATACAAGGCTCAGTACTACACCCAACTCTTAACAAATCAGCGTGAGATCTAAGCAGAAGACTAACTTAGGGACCACAGGCAAAAAGCAGCCTCTAGAGAAGAGCACCCTTCTCAGAAAAAATGATTTTCAGCATCACTCGGAGCCCATGCATCCTGCTTCCAGGGAGCATGCCAGCCTGTCAACGGAGGCCACCTTACCCGCTCTGGGGTTGAGCTGGGGCAAGTCGCTACCTCTTCTTCTTTCCAAGCAGGCACTGTGATTTCTTCCAATCCCTGGGGCCCCTGAGTCTTCAGCTGAAATTGGGGCAGATGCTGCTATAAGAACTGTGGAAAGGCTGATCTAAGTCTAGAAGAGGGTCATTTGTTTGGCTTTAGTTCCCTCTTTCCTTCAGGTCTCTCTTCCTCCGTTCCCTACTATTCTCCTCCATGGAAAAGACCCCTTTTCCTCTCTCACCAGCCTGCGCTAGGGCCTCTATTCCACGCTCCGGGCTTTTTACTCTTGGCTAAGAAGTTCCGCTCCAATTCGTGACTCTGCTTCTTTCTCCCTGCACACCTACTTCTGGCTCCCCGCCTGGAATCCCCTCCCCCCAAGGCTACCACTGGAATCTAGGCCCCCTCCCCTCCATCCCTATCTCATTTTTTTCTCTGCCTTCAACCTTCCACCACTCCACTTCCTCTTCTCAACCCCAGAGCTACTCCCTCCGCCCCAACTCCCTGTTGGCATCCTCACGATCCCCTACAAGTATAGACTCCCAGCCCGACTAATCCAATCCCACAACAAACTTTCTGCCGCTGCCCACTGCCTTCAGACCGCCATCTTGCCGCGGGGCAGGCCGGGTAGTGGCCACGGCCGCGGGAATCCCCACGCACCAGGCGCCGCGCGTCATTGGGGGGCGTGGCCATGGGGGTGTGGCCTCCGACTGGGGTACAGGGGTGCGGGACCCGGAGGAAAGCCGCGGATCTTGTAAAAGCAGGATTTTGTGGGCTGGCTGCAGAAGATGGAAGGTGGTGTCTTGTCAGGACTAGGGAGATAGCGAGAAGGGTGAGGAGAGAGTCTGGTATGCAAAAAGAAAAACAAAAAAGAATGGATGGAAAACAGCACAAAAACGTAGTGATAGTTGTAGCAATGGTTCCCCATCACTCAAAGGATAAAAGGCAGCTTCTCAGCTTGTCACGTGGAAATCGGTAAGACCTGGCTTCTTCGCCCCTTCACCAGCCTCATCTTTCACCTCTGCCGGGGACTTCCTGTTCGCCATTGCAAGTCCTCTCCTCCCCTTGCACTGTGAATTCCTGCTCCTCCTTCAGCCCTCAAGTCAGATTATCACCTCCTCCAGGAAGCCTTCCCCAATTTCCTAGATTGGATTTGGTGCTCTTTTGCTGGTTATCTCTAGCCACTTACACTTCATTGTAGCTACCCTATGCTGTAATTATTTTGGAGAAGGCAATTGCACCCCACTCCAGTACTCTTGCCTGGAAACTCCCATTGACGGAGGAGCCTGGTAGGCTGCAGTCCATGGGGTCGCCAAGAGTTGGACACGACTGAGCGACTTCACTTTGACTTTTCACTTTCATGCATTGGAGAAGGAAATGGCAACCCACTCCAGTATTCTTGCCTAGAGAATCCCAGGGATGGGGGAGCCTGGTGGGCTGCCATCTATGGGGTCGCACAGAGTTGGACACGACTGAAGCAACTTAGCAGTAGCAGTAACAGCAGCTGTAATTATTTATTTGCACTTTGTGTCCCTTGCTAAACTTGCTGCTCCTTCAGGGCAAAGCCTGAATCTGATTATATCTTCATACCCTAGCAGGTGTGTGGCTCACAACAAATGTGTAACAAATAAATAGCATAACATCCCATAAGCTAAGCATATATCTGCCTCAGGACTTCTAGATTTACTGTTCCCTGTGCCTGTGATGGGCTACTTCCAGACAGTCCCACCCATTTGTGTCTCTGCTCAAATTTACCACCTCAGAGAAGCCTTCCCTGGCCACTCTGTCTAAGACAACATCCCCAATCACTCCCCCCTTGGGGCTTCCCTGTAGCTCAGATGGTAAAGAATCAGCCTGCAGTGCAAGAGACTGGGGTTCAATCCTTGGGTTGGGAAGATCCCCTGGAGAAGAGCATGGCAACACACTCCAGTATTCTTGCCTGGAGAATCCTGTGGACAGAGGAGCCTGGCGGGCTACAGTCCATGGGGTTGCAAAGAGTCAGACATAATTGAGTGACTAACACTACTCTGATTTATGGGGTTGCAAAGAGTTGGACACAACTGAGCGACTGAACTGAACACTACACCACACTACTACACCACACCACACCACTACACCACACCACACCACTACTACTACTGCTCCCTTACCCTGCTTACTATTATGACATATTTTTCTTTGTTTGTTGATCATCTCCCACTATACTGCAAACTCCAGAGCTCTAGGACTTTATCTCATTCATTACTGTATCCCCAGGATCTAAAATAATGCCTGGCATAGTAGATACTCAATAAATGTCTATTTTATTTATTTTATTTGGCTACACTGCATGGCATGCAGCATTTTAGTTCCCTGACCAGGAATCGAACCTGTGCCCCCTACATTGGAACCATGGAGCCCTAACCACTGGACTACCAGGAAACTCCTCACAATAAATGTTTGTGGAATGCATAAATAGCATGGAAAGAAGTGATGGAGGAATTTCGGAATGTAGTGACGGGGAGAAGAGGTTGAAAATACTGTAAAATAGAGAAATGCATAAATGGAAGGTACAGGTCCCCAAGGCCAGACTTGGCCACATCAGGTATGGGAGTGAAGACAGAATCCAGACTCAGGAAGGAAGGGAGGGAGCAGGATGAGAGCCAGGTAGAACTTTGGAGCAGGGTCCTCAGGGAGTAGAGCTCTCCTGGGAAAGCTCCAGCTTAGGTCGAGGAAATAGGATGGGCTGGAGGCTGAGGCGTTTACTCAGATCTAAAGATAATATCCAGCCCAAGCCCAGGCCTCTTTTGGCCAGATGGTGCTAGAGGAGCCTAGGCATCTGTTCCTCTGTAAATTATCCGTGCTGCCTCCTGTCTCTCTTCTCTGGTGACAGCCGGAACAATTGTCCAGGAATTCCATCTGCTCCCCTGTCCTTCTCCCCTCCACAGCTCATCAACATTTCAGAGTGGAGAGGTGTCCTCTTTCCCTGGGCTCGAGGGGTGGGAGTCAGGTTTGTCCCTTGGTGGAACTGGCCTCAAGCACTCACTCCTCGAACAACACAACAAGTGAAACTTCAGCAGAGATTCCCAGGCCCCTGGAAGGAGAGGTCAGCCATCTTTATTTCTCATCCTCTCTATGTTTTTCAATCCCATGCAACTTTGTATTGTTATTAATTTAATAAACTTATACTCCATGAATCAATTATATTGGTTCTTGCAGAGCTTTTCAAATAAGGGTTCCCAGTCATTGTACATTTCTTTTTTATTATTTCTTTTAATTGGAGGCTAATTACTTTACAATATTGTGGTGGTTTTTGCCATACATCACTGTACAGTCCTGCATGTGTGTGTCCTCAGTCACTCAGTCATGTCTGACTCTGTGAGACCCTATAGGCCATAGCTCTCCGGGCCCCCCTGTCCATGGGATTTTCCAGGCAAGAATACTGGAGTGGGTTGCCATTTCCTTCTCCAGGGGATCTTCCTGACCCAGAGTTCGAATCCGCGTCTCCTGCATTGCAGGTAGATTCTTTACCACTAAGCCACCTGGGAAGCCACATTTCTGCATGTTTCCCTTTAAATTGCCCATACAGGGACTTCCCTGTGGTTCAGTGGCTAAGGCTCCTTCCTCGCAATGCAGGGGGCCTGGGTTTGATCCCTGATCAAGGACCTAAATCCTACATGCCACAACTAAGAGTTTGCATGCCACAGGAAAGATGGAAGATCCCACAGGCTGCAACAAAGACCCAGCACAGCCAAATAAATAAATATTTCTTTAAAAATAGTTTTAAAATTACCCATACAGTACTTTCAAAATGTGACATTTGTTGTGATATAAGACCACAACAGATTATTTTGAAATGACTTTTACTATTTTCTGAAAGGAATCTGCCTGAAGGAAGAAAGAGAAAAGAAAGATCATCTCTCTACCTTTCCCAAAATTGTCTTGGGATCCATAGGGAGAGGAAAGTCCATGAACTGTCAGGTAAACAAATTTAGTGTAAATAAATCTGAAAAACTATTTAAGTTTATATTTTGTAAGCAGGGAAAGTGGCAGTAAACATAAACATATGTTTGAAAAGAAAGGAAGTCACAGTCCTCCAGAGTTTTTAACTTTTAGCATATGCAAGATAAACTTATTTTTACTATGAAGGAGCTGGTTGACATCATCACTCCTCTCCTTTGGATGTGCAAATGTACAAGTGTGTGTGGCTTTTTAAAAATGTTTATTTGTTTGGCTGCACTGAGTCTTAGTTGGCCGCATGCAAGATCTTCCATCTTCGCTGTGGCATGCAAACTCTTAGTTGGGGTATGTGGGATCTGGTCCCCTGACCAAGGTTCAAACCCAGATCCGCTACATTGGGAGCACGGGGTCTTAGCCACTGGGCCACCATCATGGGAAGTCCCTATTATGTTAGCTTGCAGGACCTTAAACCATATTCAGTCATTTGAGTTGCAGCTGACTTTATCTACTAATAGTTTAGGAGGCTGTCTTCTTGTTTGTGACCTGATTAGACCTGCTGAACTCCATTTACATGTTTTTTCTGACAATGCTTTCAAAACCTCAAGAGGTGATAACTTAGTCTGCTTCCCTAGATTTAGGTTATACACATTTCATAATTCTTCTGTCTATTAATAGAATACCACAGCTGCCACCCTGGTGGATAAGCTTTTATTACATTTAAATGTCTTTTTTCCTATCTCGGGATGTTGAATTTGGTGTAAGGCTAAGAAATGTAATTTTAAAGACCTTGAAACTGGATAGGATCTTGCATTCTTTAATATTCTTAAAGCCTCTTAACTGTTAAAGATAGGATTATGACAACAGACAAAAGGTGGAAGCAACCCAATTGTAAAGGATAAATGGATTAACAAAATGTGGCATACATACAGTGGAATACTTTTTAGCCATTAAAAGGAAATTCTGACACACACTACAACACGGACGCACCTTGAAGACACTGCAATATGTACAATAAACCAGTCACGAAAGGACGAATACTCCATGATTCCACTCTTATGAGAGGCCTAGAGTATTCAGGTTCTTAGAGACAGAAAATAGAACGGTGGTTGCCAGGTGCTGGGGAATGGGGGAGTTAATGTTTAGTGGGTATAGAGTTTCAGTTTGGGAAGATGAAAAATTCTCGAGCTGGATAGTGGTGATTGTACAACAAGGTGAATGTTGGCAATCAGTGTTAATGCCACTGAACTACACTTAAAATTAGCTAAAGGGACCTCCCTGGTGGTCCAGTGGCTAAGACTCTGAGCTCCCAATGCAAGGGGCCCGGGTTCAATGCCTGGTCAGGGAACTAGATCCCACATGCCATAACTAAGAGCTCATATGCACAACTAAAGGTCCTGTGTGTTGCAACTAATACCTGGTACAGCCAAATAAATATATACATATTTTTAAATAAATTTCTGTGCTCTGTTTATTCATCTCCCCCACTCCCACTTCTACCAGCAACCAATCTCTAATCTTAAAAAAAAAAGTTGGCTAAAATGGAAAATGTCACATATATTTTACCACAATAAAAACATTTCCAGTAAAAAGTTATTTTTAAATACACAACCCATACATTTTTATATGATACTGAGTTTTGTGTTCTGACTTCTGGTGGAGTCCCACCACAGTCAGCTCTAAGGCTGGGACTCCTTAAGGGCAGGGCTTATCTCCCACCTTCAGACTTCCGGCAAATGCTTCCCTTCTCAGACTTCAGTTTTGAGTCCTGGGGAAGCTCAAAAAGGTGCAGAAGTAACAGCTTATCTCCCTTTCTGGACCACACTGTGGCCCATTCATTAGGCCCTACTTCACTCTGACCCATTATCAGCTGGGTAGTTCTGCCACCCCCTGTCTCTTTGCCAAATCACAAGGGCTTCCATCCATCCCAGGTGTGCATTGACACTTGGCCTCGAACGTGTATGCTGTCCTACAGATCAGGTGACTGGGGCTTGTACATGAAATGTGAAAAGAGGGGCCCAGCTCCCAGAGGCTTCAAGGAAAACTCTGGGGATGGCTCCTTTAGCAGCTGCTGGAGGGGCTAGAGCAGGACCTGCCTGGGCTATCGCCTCCCCCAATCCCTCATGGGCACTGGGTGCTGTGTGAACACTTGGTACCACTGAGCTTTGCACTCATAGTTCTGGATGTGGGTGAGCCTCTTGTCCTTCCGGGCTTGTGCACAGGAACTGCACACTCTCATGGCTCCAAATAGAGGCACCCCCTCTCTTGACATGTGGACATGAGCTGTGTGACTGCACTCAGCTCATCAGCAGGCAAAGCATCCCCCTCTGCCACTTCTCAACTAACCCCGAGGCCCACAGTCAGCGTCAACCCTCGTCCAGCTTCCTCCCTTTCCCTGAGCAGGTATCCCAGATACCCCAAGCATGGCATCTGGGGCCTGAGTCTTGGCACTCCGTCCCCTGAGGCACATAATAAGCCCACCCCTCCCCCTCCCCCTCCCCCTCCCCCACAGTCAAACAACGCCAAAAGGAGGGGCACAATAGCTGGTTTAGTTTTCAGGCCTTGAGCAGCTGCCTCCACTCCTGCTCTGAGGGAGAGGTAGGGGTGGAGGACAGGAAGCAACCAGACGGGGAGGGCATTTGTGCAGGGCCCTGGGCTGGCAGAAAGCCCCAGCAAAGGGTGGGACAACACAAACACGCCTGACTCCCTGCCTGCACAACTCAGCTTCCACCTACAGCCCCCACTCGGTGGACTGGCCAGAACTGGCTTGGGGAAGCAGTAGCAGGAAGGAACAAGCAGGCAGATGATTGTCCCTTACCTGGTGAGGACAAGGGTCAGGCCTGCATGCCCCTGGGTCTCCATGAGGTCTTAACCCTACAGGTGTACCTGGACCCCTGTTTACACGGAGCGTGTGGGTGGTGAGTGGGTGTGCCTGCCCTACTAGACTGTCAGCTACTTGAGGTCAAGGCCCAGTATCTGTTTTCATTCGTATTAATTCATGCATACATTTGACTGATGCTTACTGAGTGTGTGGGGTCCTTTCCCAGCTCCTGACCACATGCTAGGCTCTGACAGGGAGAAAGAGAAGTATCTGTGGGTGGGTCCATGAATGTGCAAATAAATGAGGCTCTCCTCTTGTTCCCCATTCTCTTGTCTCTGCATCCTCATTTGGTGTTGGTAATATACAAAACTTTTGGTTTGAAAGGAGGTTAGGGAAAGAGGAAGGGGACTTGGAGACCTGCCCCCAAGGTGATAGGTGGGAAGGCCAAGAAAGATGAATCCACATGGTTGGGGGCCCTGGAGGAGAGGTTGACTGGCTGGTACTCAGAAAGGAAATGCTCAGGAAAGTGGGGAATCCAGAAGGTTGGAAGACTGGGGTGTTCTAAAGCAGTAGTTACTGGTAGGGTCTGGGATCAAAGCCAGAAATGAACCTTAGATGTCTACTGGCACCCTTCTAAAACAGGCCACTCACTAATCAGGCAGGCTTAGGAGAACCCCAAAGTCATCATGTTTTTAGCCTAACTGTTCCCAAAGTCTTCCAAAGAGTAGCCACTAAGTTGTATTGTGAAGCAGAAATCAAAGCCAAGAGTTGATTAGCACCAGATAGCCCATACCAGTCAGTTTTCACAAGGATAAGAGCAGGGCTGTGATAGACTTCCCTGGTGGTCCAATGGGAGCTCAGTCCCTGGTTGGGGAACTAAGATTCCATATGTCACAAGGTGCAGCCAAAAAAGAAAAAAGAAAATCAAAGTCCTTGCCCTCACAGTGTTTATAATCTAATGGAAGGAGCCAGCCAATATACAAATATGCTAATAGATGTATAGGCCAGGTGGGGATAAGAATTATGGAGAAAAATTAAGTAGGGGAATGGGAATATGCCTGGGGTAGAAATGGGGTTATTCTATAGTGTAACTGGGGAGGGCCTCTTTACTAAAATGAAATTTGAACAGAGGACTGAATGAAATGAAGGAGTGAACTATGAAAATATCTGAGTAAGAGCATTCCAGGCAGAAGGAACAGCTAGTGCAAAGGTCCTGAGGCAGAGAACATGCTTGATGTGTTCAAATACCAACACAGAGGCCAATTTAGCTGGAGCAGAGCAAGGATGGGGAAGGTAGGGGACAAGGTCAGACAAGATCCACTGGAAGGGTTTGAGCAGAGATGTGACAATCTGACCTCTACCTTTTAAATAAACGTTTTAAGGACTTCCCTGGCAGTCCAGAGGTTAAGACTCCACACTTCCAATGCAGGGGATGTGGGTTCAATTTCTGGTTGGGGGACTAAGATCCCACATGCTTCAGGACATGACCAAAAAAACCCAAACTTTTTATTTTGAGTAATTTGCAATTTACAGGACATTGTAAAGTGAGTTCCCATATAGCATTCACCCAGTTTATCCTAGTATTAACATTATACATTCAGTTCAGTTCAGTCGCTCAGTCATGTCTGACTCTTTGTGACCCCATGAATCACAGCATGCCAGGCCTCCCTGTCCATCACCATCTCCCGGAGTTCACTCAGACTCACGTCCATCGAGTCCATGATGCCATCCAACCATCTCATCCTCTGTCGTCCCCTTCTCCTCCTGCCCCCAACCCCTCCCAGCATCAGAGTCTTTTCCAATGCGTCAACTCTTCGCATGAGGTGGCCAAAGTACTGGAGTTTCAGCTTTAGCATCATTCCTTCCAAAGAAATCCCAGGGTTGATCTCCTTCAGAATGGACTGGTTTTATCCCCTTGCAGTCCAAGGGACCTTCAAGAGTCTTCTCCAAAACCACAGTTCAAAAGCATCAATTCTTCGGCGCTCAGCCTTCTTCACAGTCCAACTCTCACATCCATACATGACCACAGGAGAAACCATAACCTTGACTAGACGGACCTTAGTCAGCAAAGTAATGTCTCTGCTTTTGAATATGCTATCTAGGTTGGTCATGACTTTTCTTCCAAGGAGTAAGCGTCTTTTAATTTCATGGCTGCAGTCACCATCTGCAGTGATTTTGGAGCCCCGAAAAATAAAGTCTGACACTGTTTCCCGTCTATTTCCCATGGAGTGATGGGACCGGATGCCATGATCCATTACTGTGGTACATTTGTTCCCATGGAGTGATGGGACCAGACGCCGTGACCCATTACTGTGGTGCATTTGTCAAAACCATGAAGTCAGGGCTTCCCCAGTGGCTCAGTGGTAAAGAATCCTCCTGGCAGTGCAGGAGACACGGGTTTGATCCCTGGTCCAGGAAGATCCCACAGGCTGCGGGGCAACTAAGCCTGTATACCACAGCCATTGAGCCAGTGCTCTAGAGCCCGGGAGCCACAACTACTGAGCCCACAAGCCCCAGCTGCTGAAGCCTGCAACCTCTACAGCTTATGCTCTGAAACAAAAGAAGCCACGACAATGAGAAGCCTGCTCACCACAGCTAGAGAATAGCCCCCACTGGCTGCAACAAGAGAAAAGCCTATGCAGCAAAGAAGACCCAAAATAAATAAATAAAATTATCGTTTAAAAATTAGGAAGCCAGCACTGGTACTTTGTGCAAACTAAACTCCAGACTTCACCAGTTTTTCCACTAATGATTTGTTTTTCTATTTCAAGATTCAATTTAGAAACCACATGGCATTTAGCCGGCTTTCACTTTATCAGGATCACCACGGCTGCTACACGATAATAGAAGACCCATTAGGAAGCTGTTGCGGTCATCCAGGCAGTAAATAGTGGTGCTTGACCCAAGTGTTAGAGGTCAGATTGTGGAAAGCAAACAAATTCTCAGTTGAAGGCAGAGTCAACAGGATTTTCAGGACATGGGATGTGAGAGAAAGAGGAGTGTTAATATGATGCCAAGGATTTTAGCCTAAAACACTTGGCCATTCACTGATAGAGGTGAGACTGACATAGGAAGCCATCTGGGACTGAAATCAGGACTCCCGTCTTTGGGCATGCTAACTCTGAGTTGCCTATTGGAGAATCCCAGCTGGAGATGTCAATCGAGTAGGCAGTTAGATACATGAGCCTGGATTTTAAGGATACATCTTAAGTTGGAAATATAAACTTGGGAATGATTAGCTTACAGCTAGTACTTAAAGTCATTAGGCTGGAAAGGAGTGGGTGCAGCTGGAAAAGAGAAGAGGTCTAAGGATGGAGCCCTGGGGCTGTGGAAGAAATTAGAAAGATGAAGCAAAGGGGACTGAGGAGGGGCAGCCGTTGCGGTAGGTAGGAAAGCTTGCAAGATCGACCCTAGAGACCTGGGGAGCCACCATGTCCAAGGCAGCTCACAGAGCCACCAAGATGAGGACTGAGAAGCAACCCTTGACAATGGCGATAGAATCGGTGACCTTGACAAGGGGAATTCTGGTGGAGTGGTGGGGCGAGTGTGGGTCCAAGAGATGATGGGGGGAAATGAGGTGAAGACAGGTGTTGACAAATGTTTTTGAAGAATTTTCAGTAAAGAGGAGCCAAAAAACATAGCTGGAAGAGAATATGGAATTGGAGAGAGGTTGCTGACTCTTTGAAAAAGACCCTGATGCTGGGAGAGATAGAAAACAGAAGAAGAGGGCAACAGAGGATGAGATGGCTGGATGGCATCACTGATTCAATGGACGTGAACTTGGCCAAACTTTGGAAGATGGTGAGGGACGGGGAAACCCGGAGTACTGCAGTCCATGGGGTCGAAAAGAGTAGGACTTGACTTGGTCACTGAACGACAACATTTATTTTAAGATGGGAGACAGGATGATGAAAATGAGCTCACAGAGAGCAGACTGATGATGCAGAGGGGATGAGGAGAACTGCTGTGGCCCCTGAGGGACACAGGTAAGAAGGGATGGGGAACTAGTGCCCAGGCGGGGGGAGGGGTTCACCTGTGTAAGAGAACTGGCATCGCATCAACGGTAACAGATGCGAGTATATGGGGACAGGTGCAGGTGGGCGGAGGAAGCACGCGGAAATTCTCTTCAGGCTGCTTCTATTTTCTTCGAGAAGTTGGAAGCGAGACCACCAGCAGGGGGAGGAGGAACCAAGGGGCTGGCAGTTGGGAGGAGAAAGGAGAAAGCAAAAATAACCATCGAGGAGGCTGAGAGTGCACAACACTGGGGAAAAGCAGAAGCACGAGTGTTCAACACAAAGAGTGCTTGAGGATATGAAATTAAGTGACACCAGACAGCCGAGATATGTGTTATTTTCAGCCACATTCAGCTGCTTGGGTGTTGGCTGTAGAACATACCATGGCGGGGTTTTTACCAGATGAATATGATGGGAGAGAGGGGCCAGGGAGTTGGGAGTTGGTATAGACAAGGCGCTGATTATCATGATAGATCGTGGAATCAAAGCTGGGTAAGGAGGGAAGGGTGGATGTGATGGGGGTAGGGGCTGCTGAAAAGAAGGTGAGATCAATGGTTGAGAGACAGGGCCAGCTTATCCACAGGAGGCACAGTGCCAAAGGCCTGCAATACTTTTAGGGGCCAAAAAATATTTAAATTTTTCTTCTGTAAAATCAGAAGAAAAAAGTGAATATAATAAAAATGAAAATATAATAATGAATCCAGCCTGGATTAAATTTATCTTGATACCAAGGCAATCATAAAATATAACATTTAATATTCTTTCATGGAGGAAGAGGCCCATGCAGGCAAAGTGTCTAGGGCCCACTAAGGTTGTAATGTAGTCCTTATGAGTGATCCCTGTAGATCCAAATTCAATATTTGTTGAATGCATGTATTTTAAAAATATTAATTTATGTATTTGGGGCTGCACTGGGTCTTTGTTGCTGTGAGTGGGCTTTCTCTAGCTGCAGCGAGTAGGGGCTACTCTTCATTTCGGTGCTCGAACTTCTCATGGCAGAGCACAGGCTCTACAGCACAAAGGCTTCAGTAGCTGTGGCTCCTGGGCTTAGTTGCGGAATCTTCCTAGACCAGGGACTGAACCCATGTTCCCTGCACTGGTAGGTGGATTCTTAACCACTGGACCACCAGGGAAGTCCCTGTTGAATGCATTTATAATGGCAAAAAGAGTAATCACAACCCAAGTATCAAAAGTACCTGTTTGAGTCCAGGTACTATGGGCTGAAAAGAGAGGATCTGGTTATAGGAAAGTGTAATACTTAAAATTATGGACTGTGTGAAACAACCGGTAGTAACAAGATTCGGGTGGGAACACCCTTCTCATTGGTGGAGAGGAAGAAATCAAGGGAATGGGCAGCTGGTTTTTATCAGTTTGGCCACCTGTTGTGAAGAGTCGACTCATTAGAAAAGACCCTGATGCTGGGAAAGATTGAAGGCAGGAAGAGAAGGGGATGACAGAAGATAAAATGGTTGGATTGCATCACAGACTCAGTGGACATGAGTTTGAGCAAGCTCTGGGAGATGGTGAAGGACAGGGAAGCCTGGCGTGCTGCAGTCTATGGGGTCACAAAGAGTTGGACATGACTGAGTGACTGAACAGCAGCATTGCTATAGTAACAACATCCCAAAACAGAGTGGCTTAAAACACCCACCATTCAACTGCTCATCCACTGTTTATCCAGTAATATGGCTGGACTCTGCTGAGCAGTTCTTGTTAGTCTTGCCAGGGCTCATTCATGAGCTAGAGTCATCTGGAAGCTTGACTGAGGCAGTTAACAGGACCTCCTATATTGTGGATATTGACCAGGACATCTCAGGTCTCCTTCGTGGGGCTTCTTGTCTTCCAGCGTGCCAGACCAAACTTCTTTACATGATATTGGAAGTTTTCTGAGGGAGCAAACAGAAGCTGCAACGGTTTTTGGGACCCAGACTGGGGACTCACATAATGTCACTTCCACCATATTCTATTAGTCAAAACAAGTCCTAAGACCAGTCCAGATTCAAGAGCCTGAGAAATAGGTTTCCATCTTTCGCTGGGAGAAGCAGCAAAACCATTGCTAAAGGTCATGTGGGACAGGAGGAAGTGCAGTGGCCATCTTTGCAGACAGACTATCACGCTTATTGGAAAATTTGCCTATGTGGTACTGAATCAAGAATCACCAAGAGGGACTGCCCTAGTGGTCCAGTGGTTAAGACTTCGTCTTCCAATGCAGGGGGTACAGGCTTGATCCCTGGTTGGGAAGCTAAGATCCCATATGCCTCAAGGCCAAAAAACCAAAACATAAAACAGAAGCAGTATTGTAACAAATTCAATAAAGACTTTAAATATGATCCACATTTTAAAAAGTCTTTTAAAAAAATCACCAAGAATTTGGCAGAAGGAAGGGTGAAGAGAGTGACATGCCAGGTGCTAAAATCTTCAAAACATGAAGTAAGTGATACAATCTGATGCCATCAACTTCCAAAGCTTTAAGTATCTTTATTGTTTCATCAGCAATTGCCAGTGAATTTCATTCATGGAAAGCAACTATTTATTTTTCACAAATTCTTTGACGCAGTCACTCGTCAATTCAGACTCCATCTTAAGGAAGGAATCTAAAAGATGGGGAAAAAACTGTATGAAAATCTGTAGCACTACTATTTATCTTGGAGTTGTAGCTCAGTGTCTAGGATGATGTCTGGCATGGAGTAGTAGCACATACGTGCTGCATGAGTGCTGTGTGCTAAGTCGCTTCAGTTGTGTCTGACTCTTTGCCGCCTTATGGACTGTAGCCCACCAGGCTCCTCTGTCCATGGGATTCTCTAGCAGCAGAGAGGTGCTCAGTAAAAATTTGTTGAATGAATTTATAATGATGAAAAGCAAATACAGCCTAAGTATCTAGTAATGAAGGCTGGGTTAAATAAGTTGTGTGTACTCAGTCACTCAGTTGAGTCTGACTCTTTGCGACCTCATGGACTGTAGCCCATCAAGCTCCTCTGTCCATGGAATTTTCCAGGCAAGAATACTGGAGCAGGTTGCCATTTCCTACTCCAGGGGATCTTCCTGACCCAGGGATTGAACCTGTGTCTCTTGTGTCTCCTGCATTGGCAGGCAGATTTGTTACCACTGCGCCAGGTTAAATAAATTAGGGTGGGAATCCCAGGTTAAATAAATTAGGGTATATCTATTTAACAGGCTATCATGCAGTCATAAAAATTATGCTTTTAATTAATTTATTTTAAAAATTTTCATTGGTGTATAGTTGCCTTAAAATGTTGCGTTTGTTTCTACTGTACATCAAAGTGAATCAGCTACACATAATATTCCCTCTTTTTTGGATTTCCTTTCCATTTAGTCACCAGAGAGCACTGAGTAGAGTTTCCTGTGCTATAAAGTAGGTTCTCATTAGTTGTATTTTTATACATTGTATCCATCGTGTAGCTTTTGAAACTATTGATATATGATGCAGTGAAAAAAAAAAAATCAAAACACCAGGATATAACATTACAGGTTCTGGATAAAAACAGCTGGATAGGAAAAGGCGTCAAACAACAACAGTGGTTTTATCAAGCAAATAGGATCATGGGTGATTTTTAAATTTTTATTTTATTCATTTATTTCTTGGCTGCACAGAGAAGCTTGTGGGATCTTAGTTCCTCAACCAGGGATTGAACTTGGGACAGGACGGTGAAAGTGCCGAGTCCTAACCACAGGACCACCAGGAAATTCCCCTAATTTTTACTTTATTCTAAAAGTTCTTTAATGTTATTGAATTTCTCTTACAATAAGAAAAAGTTAAACATGCTCATTCTGGGAAAACGAGAAATGTTGAAAAGCATCAATAAGAAAAAATTACCTGTAATTCCATCATCTGGGGAAAAAAATCACTGCCAACATTGAGACACATTCTGTTTCTTGTTTTTTTTCCCTCCACCTAATATATTCTTAGCTTTAAAAAAAATCTTTAGACTTCCCAAAGGTGACTTTCAGTAGTCACATAGTGTGTTGGTATACCATAATTTGTTTACAATCATTTTGGACAGTATAAGTTGTTTGCAATTTTTCAGTGAAAAAAAAAAAAGTAAAACATATAGTCAGAGCTATGGCATTGTTCAACTCAAATTTAGAAAGCTCTGGAGGAAAGAGGGGATCAGTGTTTTGGGGAAGATGGCTAGGCAGATGGGGTGGGTGTGGCTACGTTTAATGAAGAATGCAAGAAAAACTAGTTCAGGGGCTCCGACCTGTGGGGGTTGTCTGTAGAAAGCTGCTCTGCACAGGCTAGGGACTACTTCTTACCACGAATCTAAGGATGGTGAAACCAAATCTTGATTTGAAGGACTAGAGATGGGGCAGGTGGTCCTGATTTCTGCTCTCTTGCCTTGGGCAAACAAGAATCGGTTTCCTGTCCGTTCCCGGGACAGAGGTCTCTGAGCCATTAGCCTGGAGGCACAGAGCTTCCTCACAACACTCAGTCTAGCTCTGGGTTTGGACAGTAGACGATTAGCCTGTGGTCAAGAATGGAGGTGATCCGGGGTACAGAGGAGGGAACTTGGGGTGCACATTTACAGAGCCGGGGGCGTTCCCAGTGCACGGAACCTTCCCAGTAGTGGTAGCGGAACGCAGAGATAGGAAAGACAGAGGTGGCGGGAGGAGGGATGGAGGGGTGGGTGAGTGGGCCACGCCAGTACCTAGGCAGGGATCGACCCTGGAAGGCTGTTGATGGCCGCGAGGGGAGAAAGAAGCGGACGGCGGGGTAGAGGAGAGTAGCGGACAGATTAAGCAGGTTATGTAGGATTTACAAATGGAGGAGGCGTGGGCTGGTGACAGGAGGAGGGCCGGGAGCGTCAAGTGTGCCCTGAGCGTGCGCGAGATTTATCTGAGAGGCGTGATGGGCGGCGGACTGGGGAGAGCAGAGGTGGGGCGCGGGGTGAGCTGCTCGGGTCGCGAAGGCGGAGATGCGAGATGGAGAATAACGGCTGCGCACACTTGGCCGACCCTTTACAGTCGGCTCCCACTTAGCCTCCCGTAATTTCCTCCTTGCAGCGGAGAAGGCGAGGTTCGGAGAGGTCGGGTGACTGCGGCGGGCGGGGGCCCAGGGGAGCGCGAGGCCGGGAGGAAGGAGTGACCGCTGGGGGTGGGAGCGCCGGGCGCGGGCGGGTGGGGGGCGGGCCGGCGGCGGCAGCCTGGGAGCGGAGGGGGGAGGCGGGCTCCGCCGGCACACGCCGCCCCTGGCAGGCGGCCTGAGCGCGTGCGAGGAGCCGCCGCAGCCGCTCGGGGTCGCCTCGAGGCCCAGATTCCCCAGCGCTCGGCTCGCATGGCAGCCGCCTGGGTGCCCGGCCCCGCGCCCCGCTAGGGGCGGCCCCGCTCCGTGGTCTGGCCCTTCGGCGGAGTCCGTCGGATCCCGCCTCGCTCTGCGCCCCGCGGCGCGCCGCCTCCCAGCCAGAGGTGAGGACCGCGGGACAGAGCCGGGCTGGGGGCGCGCTGGGTATCCGAAGCCCCGCGCCGCGGCCGAGCCCAGCGCGGCGGAGACAGGAGGGGGACGTGGGGAGTCAGAGGCGGGGGCAGAGCCTGCGCGCCGCCGGGTCCCCGTGTCGCCTCTCGGCGGTATCCCAGTACCCCTCCGTCCCGATTGCGTTCCCAGCCCCGGCCCTGACCTCTCTCGCGCTGTCCATCCTTCACCTCCTTTCCACGTAGCCGGCTCCGCGTTTCTGTCTCCAATCCCCTCGCCTGCTCACACCTTCCTCGCCCCCGCCCTCTCGCTGCACCACTCCCCCCGCCTTGTTTTTCTCTGGACGCCCCTCTCCCCCTCGACTCCTGTCACTCGGAACCGAACCGGAATCCTCGCCGCTATCTCCACGTCCGGCCGCCTCTCAGCCCATGTCATCCCACAGGTGTCTGCACGTCCGGCGATCCATCCGTCTGTCCGTCCCGGGGCCGGCGCTGACCATGCCCAGCGGCTGCCGCTGCCTACATCTCGTTTGCCTGTTGTGCATCCTGGGGGCACCCGTAAAGCCTGCCAGAGGTGAGCGCTCCCCCGGGGGGCTGTGGTCGCGGCCCTGTCCGGCCGTCCCTCGCTCGCACGTTGACCTCTGCCGGCCAGAGATGGCACTGCAAGCCGCTCCGACCGCGGGCTTGGCGACACCAGTACTTCCCTTTGGAATGCAATTAGTCTGTTCTACCTTGCCCCAGAGCTGGGCCCCTCCAGTTACCGGGACCCTGCGTCCTTTCCCTGGCCGGGCATCTCAGGCAGCCGAACCCTGACCTCCGGGCTCACCCCTCCCACATCAATCTCTTGCAGGCAATGACTGCAGCTCCCTCTGTGACCTGGCTCACGGCTGCTGCGCGCCTGACGGCTCTTGCAGGTACCTCTCCGTAGAGCTCGGTGCTCCCAAACCCTTTGCTCCGCATTTCCCAGGCCTCCATACCCACAACCGAGTCAAGCCCCAGGCTTGATCCAGAACATCTAGGGCCCTCCCCATCCCCTCAAAGCCGTGGCACACAGGGCAGATGGGCGGCCCAGCACCATGCCCAACCCTTCCCCCTTCCACTTTGCCTTGCCTCTCCTTTGTGTGTTCTAACTACAGCTTCCCACTTTACTCTCCCATCTCTGGTCCAGGAACTCTAAAACTTTCCTCTTCAAGATACCAGGAGAAAGATCTGAAGCTTGAGGGAGTGTGGAGAGTGGGAGCCATGAAGCAAGGGGGAGGAGATAAAGATAAGACAGACGGTTTAGCCTGGAAAAGAGGCTTTGCCAGGGTTGTTGGGGAGATGCACTTATGCAAGGGGGTCTTTCTTTGATGAATTTAAGTAACTGACACACTGGGGTAGGGGTCGGGTAAATTCTGCAGCAGGAGGAGTGTGTCTGGATGTGAAAACATGAGCTGACAGGCAAGCTGCTGGAGGGGCTGGGGGTGTTGGGGACTCTCTAAAGCAGGCCTTGCCCTGGAATCAGAGTAGGAAGATAGTCCTGATGACCTTTCAAGGTCATTTTTCTTTCAAAAATGTTTCTAAGCACCTCAGATATACGAGAAATGGTGCTAGGGGCACTTAACAGACATCATCTTAATGTCTTTTCTTTTTAAAAATTATCTTTGTTGTTGGCTGTGCAGGCCCTTCAGGCTGCACATGGACTTTCTCTAGTTGCCTCAAGTAGGTGCTACTCTTCATCGCAGTCCTCAGGCTTCTCATTGAGGGGTCTTCTCATTGAGGGGTCTTCTCTTGCTAGGGAGCACAGACTCTAGGGTGTGCGGGCTCAGTTTGCGGCACATGGGTTTAGTTGCTCCTCATCATGTGGGATCTTCCTGGGCCAGGGATTGAGCCTGTGTCCCCTTCATGGGCAGGTGGATTCTTAACCACTGGACCACCAGGGAAGCCCCTCATCTTCATTTCTTCCTCAACACGTCCCTGCCAGGTGTCACCCCAGGTTACAGATGAGAAAACTGAGGCTTGGAAAGGTTGGACAGAGTGCAGAACCAGAACTCCCAACGCTGGTGCCTGGTGGCCTGGCGCAGCTCTCTATCCACCTGGGATAGGCCTGCTTTCCCTTAGGGGCTGTTCTGTTTGTCTCCTGTTTCCTGGAAGCTCTGAGCTTGCCTCCTCCCTGTCTTCACCTCCTCCTACCCAGAGCCCTGACCCTGTGCTTCCCCCCGTCAGGTGTGACCCCGGCTGGGAGGGGCTGCACTGTGAGCGCTGTGTGAGAATGCCTGGCTGCCAGCACGGCGCCTGCCACCAGCCCTGGCAGTGCATCTGTCACCCTGGCTGGGCAGGCAAGTTCTGTGACAAAGGTAGGGAGTAGAAAGGGTAGCTGTTGGACTGGGGGCCCCACGTGTCTTGGGAGAAACATGCATCCTTATTTATTGAGTGCCTCTTGTGTCTGGCTCAAACCCTCAAATACGTATTTTATATACAGTCCATGGAATTCTCCAGGCCAGAATACTGGAGTGGGTAGCCTTTCCCTTCTCCAGGGGATCTTCCCAACCCAGGAATCGAACCTAGGTCTCCCACATTGCAGGCAGATTCTTTACCAGCTGAGCCACAAGGGAAGCCTGTAGTATTTTATAGTTGTAGACTTTATACCTATCTGTTATCTGAGCTGGTCCTCAACACAACCCTCTGTGGTAGGTAAGACACCTGCGGGAAACTGTCCTCATATCACAGGTGAGGAAACTGAGATACACAAATGAGATACAACTTACCCAAAGGCACATTGAGACAGACTGACAGGGCTAGGACTAGGTGCCTCCTGACTCCAAATTCAGTGTTGTTTTCCATCCAGGTCGGGACTGTAGTATGAGCCAGCCCCACAGAGTTCTGGGTGGGGCCTGGGCAGGTCTGGGTGCTACGAGCGAGGGGCTGTCCTAGAACCCTCCCGGTCTCCTCTGCAGATGAACACATCTGTACCACGCAGTCCCCCTGCCGGAACGGAGGCCAGTGCGTGTATGACGGGGGCGGTGAGTACCACTGTGTGTGCCCACCAGGCTTCCACGGGCGTGATTGTGAGCGCAAGGCCGGACCCTGTGAGCAGGCAGGGTGAGTGCTGGCCCCGGGGTTAGCTGAGAATCTGCTGACAGAGGAGAGAGGACTGTGGAGGGGGGTGGCGGGGCAGTGTTAGGGCTGAGGGTCTTAAGTCCCACATGGGGACACTCAAGGATAAAACCCCAGTCTGTGGGAGTATCCTAGGGGCTTCTCAGCTTTTTTTTTACACCATCTGAACCATTTTTCCAATGACAAAAATTGACAGGGGCTGGAGGTATAACTCATCACTGCGTGATTTCCCTGGTTGGGGAGGCTGTGGGTCTAGGACCCCCCTCATCCTCCCAGGAAAGCTGGCGTGCAGCCCCTGAAGTTGTCCCATGCGACAGCCTAGGCCTCATGGTGAATGAGGAGACAGCCTGTGGGGCTGGACTTGTCCTCATTCCCGCCTCGGGTCTGAGAGTCTAAGAGGACACGAACAGTACACTCGCCTTGGTCTTGACTCTGGGTCAGGCCCTCTGCTACCTGCTTGACCTCGATCATCTCATTTAACCCTCACAACCTGGGAAGCCGGGTACTGCTCTGATCCCATTTTTAAAGAAGGCATTTGAGGCTCAGAGAGAGTGGCTCGAGGGGACAGAGCTAGAGAGGGGTGGTGGTAGCAGGGATCCGGATGTCGACCTGGTCTACCCTGCAGGTGGCAGTTGATAAAACACCCTCCCCGCCTCCCCCACCAGCTCCCCGTGCCGGAACGGTGGGCAGTGCCAGGACGACCAAGGCTTTGCCCTCAACTTCACCTGCCGCTGCCTGGCGGGCTTCGTGGGTGCCCGCTGTGAGGTGAATGTGGATGACTGTCTGATGCGGCCTTGTGCTAACGGCGCCACATGCCTGGACGGCATCAACCGCTTCTCCTGCCTCTGCCCCGAGGGCTTCACTGGGCGTTTCTGCACCATCAACCTGGACGACTGTGCCAGCCGCCCCTGCCAGAGAGGGGCCCGCTGTCGGGACCGGGTCCACGACTTTGACTGTCTCTGCCCCAGCGGCTATGGTGGCAAGACTTGTGAGCTAGTGTTGCCCATCCTGAGTCCTGCCGCCACAGTGGACAGCCCCCCAGGGCCCACCTTGGCTGTGCTGGTACCCGCCACAGGGCCCATCCCTCACAGCGTGGGCGCCGGCCTGCTGCGCATCTCTGTGAAGGAGGTGGTGCGGCGGCAAGAGGCCGGGCTGGGTGAGCCCAGCCTGGTGGCCGTGGTGGTGTTTGGGGCCGTCACTGCCGCCCTGGTCCTGTCCACGGTGTTGCTGACCCTGAGGGCCTGGCGCCGGGGCTTCTGCCCCCCTGGACCCTGCTGCTACCCTGCCCCACACTACGCCCCAGCACGCCAGGACCAGGAGTGTCAGGTTAGCATGCTGCCAGCAGGGTTCCCTCTGCTGCCTGACCTGCCCCCCGAGCCTGGAAAGACCACTGCTCTGTGATGGAGGTGGGGGCTTTCTGGGCCCCTCCTTCACCTCCTAGGGCGCATGGACTGGAGTGGCCCTTTCTCGCCACCCCTCAGCTGGGGTACACACACTGAGGGACCTCAGCCTCATGCCACAAATATTATTTTTTTAATACACAGAATGTAAAAATGGGAATTTTATCAAATAAAACTATGGAAGTGCACGTGGGCTCCTTTGCCAGAAAAAGTCCACCTGGAGTCCCAGATGCCGGAGCGCCAGAGCAGAGGCCTGCCTCTGGAGAAGCCACGGGACTCTGCCCACACACAGACTGGCTTGTGAAGAGGAGCCCAGGGCGCCCTTTCCCCTCTGTGGAGGAGGGGGAGAGGTAGAGACACGGAGGAGTGTAAACCATCGGCAGTGGGGGCTGGGCCCTCACGGAGAGAAGCGTGTTCCCTGCGGGCTGCTCTGCAGCAGCTGCTGGAATAGCGAGTGGGGCTGAGTGCGCAGGGCGGCAGGGGAGCCCAGCTCTGCCACTCTCCCCGCATGCAGCACCAGCACCCGGTCGGAGCTCAGGATCGTGTTGAGCCTGCACGGGAGGGGGGGGTCAATGCGGGGATGGAAGACAGCACCCTAGAGAAGGCTGACCTCCTTTTCCTCCTCTTCCCTCCTGGACAGTGGCCCCCTGCCCCACAGGCTTCAGCCCCCGGGCTCTGTGCTAGGGAAGGGGCTGCATGTTCCCCGAGACCACGCCCTCCAAGAAGCCTGGTGAGAGCCTAGAGAATGAGGAGCTGAGTCACAGGGGTTAGAATTTCCAGAGCCCTGACTCCAGGGTCCCTGAAAGGAAGCGAGGCTCTGGGTCCATGACACCCCTGATTTAGATTCTCACTCTGGATGCCACACACCTATGGGCGATGGTCAGCACTGTCTTGTTGGCAAACCGTTTGCTGATGGTTTGCTGGAGCAGCTGGTCTGTCTTCTGGTCCACGCTTGCTGTGGCCTCATCAATGCACAAGATCTGGAACATGTTGGGAGGGTTAGGAGGAGAGGGGAGAAGAGGGTTAGCTGAGGCTGCTACCCAAGCCTCCAGCCCCCACCTCCTGGTCTGGCCCAGGCCAGCCCACAGCTCCCCACCTCCAGCTCTAAAAGGAAAATGAACTCGGTCCCTTGAGACCTCTCCCCAGTCTTCTTCCTCAGCCCTCACCTGTCCCCTGCCTTCTTCCTGGCCCTCTCGAATGGCCCTCCCTCTTGTCTTACCTTGGCATCTGTGAGGAGAGCCCTGGCCAGACACAGAAGCTGCCTCTGCCCCAGAGATAAGCGCCGGCCCCCCTCGCCCAGCTCACCATCCAGACCACCTGCAAAGCACAGCATCTTCACCCTGGGGTTCCAAGCCTCCTCCAGCCCCTCTCTGCTTGCTCTTCCTGCCACCACGCAGGACAGGACACTCACCCATAGACTCGATCACCTCACTCAGGTGGCACTGCTCCAGTGCCTGCCATAGGGCCCCGTCCTCATACAGGCCCCGGGGATCCAGGTTTTCCCGAACGGTCCCGCTGAACAAAAAGGGCTCCTGGGGGATGATCGCCAGCTGGGATCTGGGGGGACAGGGGTTGAGGCTCGAGATGTGACCACTTCTGCTCCCAGCACAGGTCTCAGTTATAGGTCCAGCCCTTCAGGAGAGCGTGGGGTAGGACTTGATCACAGTCCCCATCCTGCTCCCTGCTTGGTCAGCCATGCACCTAGAATTGTGCTGGTGCTATGAGGAACACCAAGGAAACCAAAGGCCTGAGGGGCGAAAACAGAACAAGCATAAGCCAAACTGTGTGGCACTGACGCCAGGGTCATGGGGCAGCAGTGGATGGCAAGGAACGGCCAGAGAGTGTGACTGGGTAGGGCACGCTTCCACATTGAAAGCAGGCCTGAAATCAGGTCCTGAGGCTCTCTCTGGTCAAGCCATAAGGGGAGGCCAGCACAGGTTACAAGAGAAGGCAGGAAGGCCAGGGCCAGGGCCTGGGGTCAGTAATGGCTTTAGGACAGCGCTTCCCCCTACCTTTTCCCATATCATGGAACTAAGAGAAAATTATAACAGAGTAACGTGGTTGGGGGAATGTTTGGCTCCAGATGAAGCCACTTGTGGCCAGGGGCTACTGGCCCAGGTCACCAGCTGTCCCAAGCCCCAGGGCACGGCACCTGGGAGGCTCTGATTCAGGAGACAGTGACCGGTGGTCTAGAGTGGAAGGCATCATGTGCTGGGAAGTCCAAGATGAAGCTGGGAAGGTGAAAGCCTTAAGGCCGCAGCTTTGAATCCAGGCCTGAGTGCAGGGAGCTCACTATTCTAGCCTGCTTGTCCCACCCTCTGTCTCACCTCCTGATCCACCCTGGCTGCTGTGTGTTGATATAAAGCCTTCCTGGCTGGGCCTTCCTCTCCCTACCAGTGGCCGTGTCCCCTCTTCTCACTCCCCCACACCTGAGCTCGGCCAGCTCCAGCTGGCTGGTGTCCACGCCGTCCAGCAGCACTCGCCCGGAACTGGGCTCCAGCAGCCGGAAGAGCACCAACAACAGGGAGGACTTGCCGGAGCCCGTGCGGCCCACGATGCCCAGCTTCTCCCCAGGCCGCACGCGGAAGGTCACCCCATCCAGGGCGTTGGGCAGCCCCGGCCGGTACACCAGCACCACATCCTGGAACTCCACGCTCCCCTGGCTCAACCAGCCGATGCCCAGCTGGTGGGGTCCATGCATGGGAGAGGGCGGGAGACGGGTGAGATGGTGGGGAAGGGCGGAGGGACGGGTTGAAGAGTGGAAGGGAGGGACGGATGGTGTGAGAGGAGAGGTGGGGAGAGTTAGGAGGGATGGGGGACAGGCACGTAGAATGGGGAGATCACAAGGGACACTACAGGAGTGGAGAAACGTTGGTGAGGGGCACAAGGAGAGGAACTGGGGGCGCCTTCAGGGTGCCAGCGCCCAGGCTGGGGCTACCTGTGGCTGCTGGCCCCGGGGCTCCTGGGGCAGGTCACAGGAGTACTCCTCCAGCCGCTCAACGCTCACCAGCATGGCTTCTGTCTGCGTGAAGCTGCTCACTAACCCTGAGAGCAGGCCTGTCAGGGACAGGGCATAGGACAGCGACAGGCCCACCAGTCCTGGGGGAGGAGACAGAGGACAGAGCGCTAGGGCAGGCTTGGACACTGGGATGCGTGTAGGGAGGGGGTGGGCAGAATGGGCGAACCCTAAGCTGTGGACCGTGGGCATTTAAAGGAAGCTAGCACTGAAGCGGGAAGATGCAGGAGCCAGGCCAGGCCCACGGGAGGCTGGATGCAAGGGAGAGGGTGGGCCTGGAAAGGCTACGCAGGGGGACAGGGAGAAGGCAGGTGGACTGGGGTGGGGTAGTAGGCGCTGAGGACGGGGTGAACAGGCGCAGGTGGTGATCAGAAGACCTGTTTAGCCCCAGACCCACCACTACCCGGCAAGGGACTCCTCGAGACTCAGCATCCCCAACTCTGAAACGGGGGTCTTGAGAATGACAACATCCTCACAGGGAATCCTGGTCAAGAGGTGAAAATCCTTGGTGGTAAAGGGAGACGTCATGGTAGTCAGGGGGGTGGGGGGGATGAGGAATAACAGGCTTCTGAGGTGAGACTGAAGGGCCCCGGGTGGCACCTGGGTTGGCGAGGCCCTGCTGGTGCTGCACCAAAGCGATGCCCGCGATAGCGCTGACCACTGCAGCCCCCATGAGCTGTAGCCGGATGTCCAGCCACTGCATCGTGGCACTGGCAGCAAACTGGCACCTCTGGTTGAGCTCCAGGAGTCTCTGGTTCTCCTCCTCAAACCTGGAGGAGGCCATGCTGTGGCTGCATTGGCCCGCCCAGACTTCCTCCCTGCAGAACACCCCCTCCTTGGCGCTGGCCCGCCTGCCCCCAGGCCGCACCTCAGAGCTACGGAGGAATCAGTGCGCTCTTTCACAGGGGGGCTTCTCGGCCTCACTAACCTGTTTTTCCTGTTTCCTTCCTCTCTCCCCTAGTGCCATCATCCACCTTTCTCTTCTCAGGGGACCTGAGATCCACCACCAATCCCCTCCACCAACTTCACCCCGACCATCCCAGCATCTCATGCCTGTGGCTCTGGCTGGAAGAGGCACTCACACACCTGTAGGTGGCCCCGGCGGCCCGGAGCACAGGGAGGCCGGCCAAGGTGTCGGCCAGGTGGGTATAGAGGGGAGACAGGCTGAGGCTGCCCAGGCGCCGCAGCTCCCGCGAGGAGGCCCTGTAGTGGCTCTGCACGTGATAGTAGATGACGCTCAGAGGCGGCAGCAGCAGCAGCAGCCAGGGCAGGCTGAAGCCCAGCACAGCCAGGAGCCCCAGCAGGCCTGCTGCGTTGGCCAGCAGGATGTTGAGGATGAAGGGCAGGCTGTCATCCGCACAGGCCACGTCAGAGGAGAAGCGGTTGAGGACCCGGCCCGTGGGTGTGGAGTCGAAGAAAGTCACCGGAGCCTGGGAGAAGAGATGTGGTTGGGCCAGGGTAGGACAAGGCAGAAAAGCCGCGGAGGCCGCCCCCGGGGAGGTGGGCTGGGGGGAAAGGCCCAAGGCAGAGGACAGGAAAGCAGTAAAGTGTTCCCAGAGTTCAGGGCACCGAGGAGGGGCTGGAAGAGCTTAGAACAATACCCCAGGGTGGGCAAGAGAGGGGCTCTCTGTCCCTCTGGCTGGTGGGGACCCTGAGAGGCCAGGCTGGCCACCCCTCTACCTCTATGCTACGCGTGCCTACTCAGCTTTTGAGGGCAGGGAGCTAATCCCATTCCAGAAGGTGGAGACCTCAGGCCATGTTGAGTACAATTTCAACGTCAGGAGGAACACCCTGACTGCCTGTGGCTGGACAGAGTGGTGAGGACAGCGGTCAAGTCAATACTGTCTCATGGTCAAGGGCTCAGGCTCTGGAATCAGACTGCCCCTTGGATTCCAGCCCTGATGCTTATCAGATGTGAGACCCCAGCCAAGGGGGCTTCCTTTCCTCAAGGCCCCCATCCTTCATCTCCAAAAGGGGGACGGTAATGGAACCACACATCCTGGAGCTGATTGCATAGACAGCAGCCAGGGGCTCAGCGGAGCCTGCCTGCCACAGAGCAGGGGCTCAGGAGCTATTTAGACTACTCATTACTGGGAGGTACCGTCTCAAAGACAACCCTTTTCCTTTCCCCGCCTTCCCTGTCTCCCAACTCTCGGCCTTTACTGGGAGAACAGTCCTATCTTAAGGCAGGGAACTAGGTCAAAGGGACTTGCGAATGTCACCCCTAATGTCAGCTTATGATAAAATCAATTCCTTCACAGCCTGAAGATGTGAGCAGACAGTGGGCAGCTGCTCCCTGAGAGGCAAGGGAAAGACCCACACAGTCCTGGGTTAATGGCCACAGGACTAGCTTGCCCCAGTCACATGCACTCTCAGAGCCTGTTTCCTCATCTGTAAAAAGAGGATAACAGTACTCACTTCACAGGGTTATAAGGAAGCCCTAATAAGATACCAGACAAAAAAGAGCTTTGTAATAATAACATCGTTAATAATAATTGCTAATTGAGCATGCAGTATATGCCAGGCACTATGCTAAGTGCTTTCCATGTACTGATGAATCCTCATAATGTACTATAGGGTAAGCAACAGACAACATACACACACAGCAACAGGCATGGATCTTAAAATGAGCTCTAAATAAAACCGGAAAGAAAAGAATGTCATTTATAAAACTGCTGCTGCTGCTGCTAAGTCACATCAGTCGTGTCCAACTCTATGTGACCCCATAGACAGCAGCCCACCAGGCTCCCCCGTCCCTGGGATTCTCCAGGCAAGACCATTGGAGTGGGTTGCCATCTCTTTCTCCAGTGCACGAAAGTGAAAAGGGAAAGTGAAGTCACTCAGTTGTGTCCGACTCTTAGCGACCCCATGAACTGCATCCCACCAGGCTCCTCCATCCGTGGGATTTTCCAGGCAAGAGTACTGGAGTGGGGTGCCATTGCCTTCTCTGCACATGAACTAAGGGGTGGTTAACTCAGTCCTCTGAGCTTGAAGTCCAACTGGAAATGACTCAGGAAGAGTCTCTTCTCCTCACGTTACAGACGAGAAACCCATAGGCTTAAGTAACTGGATTTGAACCCAAGCAGCTGCTCTGCTCTCAGTCTCTCCAGGTCTCAAGGTGTCAAGTGCTGCACCCATCTGAGAGGAGCTGATTTCTCCTGAGGACTGGGGGATGTGACGGGCCCCCCAGTGGAACCCAGGTACTGGGAGGGGCCCCTGAGGCCACCTCCACCCTCCCGTCCCCTCACCATGAGGACTCGACCCAGGAGGCGGCGATGCAGGGTGGCGGCTGCTCGGAGGGTGCCCGCCGCGAAGAGTATAGCCCGGAGAAGGGTGCAGAGGGAGTTGACCCCAGCGATGGTCGCGTACACGGTGAGGTAGAAACGGAGGTCTGAGGAGCCGTTGGGGGCAGCTTTGGGCAGTGGGAACACTGAGGTGCTGGATGGTGGGGAGGGGGCTGTGGGTAACCAAAAGTGGGGCCACTCAGGGTTCCCTTCCCCGCCCCCACGCCACCTCTCCCCACCTTCCAGAAGACACAGCCCCTGTAACGGCAGCCCCCAGCTCACTCCCTGCCCAGGAACCAATGAGAGCCCCAGACCTGTGCCCCGGCCACTCACTAGAGGCTCCCGGGGGAGAAGAGGAGCAGCTGGGCAGACAGCGGCCCCGCAGAGCCCAGCCTGGTGGGGGCTGGCGCCTCCTGGGAGCTATTCTTGGCTGCCTTTAGCTCAGAGATCCAGTGGGAGAGCCACCAGTCGGCCGCGTTCCTGGTGGCTGGGGGGATGGGAGAGAGAAAGCTGCCGGACAGACTCACCTTCCTCATTCCATTCAGATACCCTCTTCTGCCCTTGACTCTGGTTTCTACCCTCCTTGGCCCCCAGCCCTCCCTACCTTGCCACCACCCCGTGTCCTCCCTAGTGTACGTGTCTTTCCCGGGCCAGTCACCCTTCGGCTCTGGGGAGAGTGTGATCTTAAATCTGCAGAATGGGAAGTCAGCCTTGCGGGCAAGTCAGAAGATGGCTACAGAGCCCAGCCTCCCTACCCCTCGCCAGTCACGGGACTCTCAGAATTAGACACGTGCCTCTGGTCCCAGCTGCTGCCCACGCCTGGTGGGTCTCTGGGCTTTGTCATGATTAGCACAAGGTGAGGCAAGTGACAGGGACCTAGACAACAGGGCGAGTGGGGGAATGAAGGCCTGCAGAGATTGCTCCTACCTTGCATGAGAAGCAGAGAGAAGAGGATGGCGAGAGCCATGCCCCAGCCCACGGCCCTCCAGTAGGCACGGTACACATGGAAGGCCACGGCGCCCTCCTTCTTGCTTTCCTCCTGCCGCAGCTGGCCAGATGCGCTCTCCTCCACCTCCAGCCCCTCCTTTGTCTTCTTTGGGTTCTCCATGGACCAGGCTGTGGCTGCGAGGATCAGAGAGGTGGCGGGGTGGGGAATTCAGCTTATAGAATGATAGCCGAAAACCTCAGTGTTTTCAGGGGCAGGCAAGCTTCCTAGAAACCTGTCTCTACAAGCATGGTGGGGAAGAGCAGGCCCTTTCCTCTCACCCCCAGACCGTACCTGGGTCAGACTCTTGTCCAGCCTCAGCCCAGGCTCTGGGGGCAGCTTGTACCAATGGCAGGATCTCAGAGGGAGGCCCTGGAAGGCAGCAGGAGAGATTAGGAGGGGGCTCTTTGGGGTGCAGTCTATGTGTTTCTAAACGTGTCAGCCAGTCCACCTTCCATGCTCTTTGGAACCCCTACCTGACTTCCCCTAGCAGGCCTCTGCCCTGGACCCCCAGACCCTGAGCAGAACCCTCAAGTTCGGCCCTCCTTCTGTGTCTGGAGCCTGATCAGCAGAGACAGAAAAGGTCCACCCCTGGGAGGAGAGTTATGGCCACGTGTGAGCACCCAGTCCTGTCACTACTGCTGGGCTTTCTCCTCATACTTCCTGCAACTCCTAACACTGCCGGAGCTTCATTTCCTCCTGCTTCTATCTAGTGAACCTACAGATGGTCATTTCCCTCTGGATAATAATCCATCAGAGTTTCTATGTATCTATTTGTAAATAAAATGACGGTTCTAAACCTGACTCTCTCTTCTCTGAGGACATCAGACTGCTCTCAGAGATCCTAGTACTCTAGGTTTCCCCAAGCCCCGAGTCCCAGATCCACGGCTCCTTTCCCTCCTGTTCTCCATCCTTCATGCCAGTTCTGTGACGGCAGGAGAGGGCCTCCCATCAGACAGAAGGATGAGGGGGACCCAGGACACACACAAGGCAGGTGGCCGAGTCTCCCCTTGATGATCCATCTGTCGCACCCAGCAGGTGACTCCCTCACTCAGCCTGGCTCCCGCCTGGCCTGGTGGCCCATGTTACCGGCCCGGACGAGGCGCCCGGCCTCCAGCAGCAGCACCATGTCAGCCTGCTCCAGGTACTCAGTGCGGTGGGTGCACAGCAGCCGCGTGGTGTGGCTCAGCACTCCCAGGATGCACCTGTGCAGCAGGTGGGTGGCCACGTCTGCATCCACGGCAGCCAGAGGGTCATCGAGGAGGTACAGCTCCTTTTCCTGGGGAGGGGGGTGGGGACACCATGGGAGCCAGGTCCTCTGGCCAGAACCCAGACCTCTCCAAGCACGTGATCTTGAGGCCGTCATGCAGGAGGGTTGAGAGGAACTCTGGGGGCTATCCCTATAGCAGTAAAGAAGGAAGTGAGACCAGAGGGTGGACTTGCCTCCAGTAAAGTGAGGCCAGTGCTCAACTGTGCTGGTTCTATCCCTCAGGCCACATAATGTTTTTTCCAAAGGGTCTTTAATGCTGCCTTGAATCAGCAAAAGGAGGATGGGATGGCCAAAGGACCAACACCTTAGCAGCACAGAGGAGGGAGGGAAGAAACCGGATGCTGATGGAAATATCCCCACACCACCCCCTCACCCCTCAGCCAAGCTTCTGAGTCCCGAGGCTCCAGACACCTCTTGTCTTCAACTTACCTGGTAGACAGCACGAGCCAGGGCAATCCGGGCCCGCTGTCCCCCGCTGAGGGTCACGCCTTTCTCCCCCACCTCCGTCTGGTCCCCAGCAGGCAGGATCTGATAGGACAGGCCTCCCGGTGTTGGTCAGCGAGCTCCCAGTACCTTCTGCCCCATTTCCCATCCCTCCATTGGGAAGAAATGGCGAGGGTGAGAGAGCCAGGGAGTTTGAGGAGACTGAACTTAAATTTGGGGTGTCGGAGCCAGAGGGGGCAAACCACAACTCCAGCAGCAACAAGCATGTGTTGGACACTTTCTATTTTCCTATTTTGGCCATCCCTTGTGGCATGAGAGATCTTAGTTCCCCAACCATGAATCAAACCTATGTCTCCTGCAGTGGAAGCACAGAGCGTTAAACACTGGACGGCCAGGGAACCCCGTTGAACACCTTCTATGTGCTGAGCAGTTTACATGCATCCTCTCACCCAAACCCACAGCAACCTTCTGATGTTGATACTATCTCATTTCACAGGTAAGACCAAAGCTCAGGGTACATAAGCTGTCCAAGGTCATTCCATAGCAAGTTAAGGGCGGGACACGAATGCAGATTCTTAACCACACTCACTACCCTGACTACAGGTAGTCACACTCACTACCCTGCCTTTTTCACAGGCAAGGATGAAGATGGGCAAATTCGAAGTGAAACTTCCCTAGGCTTTTAGAGGAGGAAGGTACCTGAGCCTCCCTGTGGCCTAGGGAGTGGTCTCCTTTGCTAAGGGGTCCTCATGCCAGAGGAAGCACTTGTGGTCCACCAGACAGTGGCTCCTCTGAGGGAAAAGCTTTGTGATTCACCTCTTTTTCTTAGTGCTCAGAGCAGTTCCCTGCACCCAGGAGACATGTGGGAAATGTCTCCGAGGTAGAAGCAAATGAGAAGTGGACAGAGGATGTCCCATGGTCAGTCAGAGGTCTTCCTTTCCAGGGATGTTCCACATCTACCTGGACAGGGTAGTGCTGACCACAGTCCTGCCGGGGAAAAGTCAGGGGACAAAGCTGGACTCTCATTCCCCTAAATTCAGCATTCTGGATGTGGGGGTTCTAGTGGCTTGCCAGACTTCTCTAGAATGACCATGACTCTTTCAGGGGGAGGTGGGGGAAGGCCTCTTGAATCAGAACCATTAGCCAGATCTGCAGAGAGCTAAACCTCATGGGAAACCCGCCCCTAGTCTCAGAGACCCACAGAGTCCCCCAGCTGCTGTGTGGAGTACCTGGTCACCAGCCCGTACACTTGCCAGGTGCTGCGCAGACGTGGGACACTCTGTGAGGACCATAGCCTGGCGGCCAGTCCTGGATAAATGACGCCCGAGTACAAGCAACCCCTTCCCAGAGAAGCAAGTCTCTGACCTGCCGGTGTCAGGGACAAAGGGAAGCAGGAGGCCAGGCACTCACACTGAGGTCCTCATTGAGGGCGCAGGCCTCCAGCACTTCCTTGTACAGCTGGGCGTCAAATGTCTTCCCAAAGAGAATGTTGTCTCGGATGGTGGCAAACTGGATCCAGGGCTCCTGGGTGGCCAGGCCGAAGCCTTTGGACAGCCCCCACACTGCCACCTGCCCACAGAGCCTGCAGAGACCAAGGCCAGCAGTGTGGGGCCGGCTCCCTGCTGGTCCCCTCCCGGCTCAGCCCCTGCCTCTCAGAAGCCTCTCCTGATGGCTGTCTTTTGCACGGGGGCCCCTTTCATGTCACATGGCTCTCTGGATTGGCAGCCACTGAGGTCAAGGGGTCCTAAGGAGGCTGGAGGCCCCCTGTGGACCGGTAGGGCAGAAACTGCTCTTTGACTGCAGTCAAACAGCTATCAAGGTCAAGGTGCTCAGAAAAGAGTGTGGCCAGCACCCCACACACATTCACTCTCACAGTGAAACAAGTAGGTCCTCCCTCACTTCTGTTCCTCTCTGGATCCCTTCCGACACTCTCTGAGAGCAGCTGATGCCAGGTGTTTCCATTTATTTCTTCACTCACTTCTAACACTCTGCAGTGATGGTTATGCTGCTGCTGCTAAGTCGCTTCAGTCGTGTCCGACTCTGTGCAGCCCCATAGATGGCAGCCCACCAGGCTCCTCCGTCCCTGGGATTCTCCAGGCAAGAACACTGGAATGGGTTGCCATTTCCTTCTCCAGTGATGGTTATGAGAATCCACTTCCTTGACTGCCTTTCCCTTTCCAGACTGAAATCTATCCCAAGAAAGGGACCAGGTCTTGCTCATCTGGGCATCTCTGGCCCCTAAAACAGTGTCTACCACATAGCGGGGGCCAGGGAGGCGCTGGCGAAGGGCAGAACTAAGGATGGGGGTGCCGGCAAGTTGCTTACCTGTGCAGCTCCCCGGTAATGGCGGCCAGCAGCGAGCTCTTCCCGCAGCCCACCTTCCCCACGATGCCCACCAGCATTCCCTGTGAGGAAGCCACAAGCATGAGTGTCAGCCCTCCCTCCAGAGGCCCTGGGCTGCCAGTCACCCCACAGCTTCTCTCTAGGCCCCAGTTAAGCCTGAAGGGAAAGATTTCCCCAGCCCACAGATTAAGGTGTGCTTCAGTGACAGATGCGATGCTGGCCCCGGGGGAGCAGTGTTTTATTCTCCACTCAGAGAAGCATCAGTTTCACTGTGTGAAGAGCCTCTGGAGAGGAACAGTGTGCCAGAGAGATGGGAGGAAAACTGTCCTTGAACTTTCCAGGAAAGCACTGAGGCAGGCAACTCAGGATGGGGACAGGGGAAGGAAGGACTGCAGGCTTTGGGGCCTGCAGAGTGGGCTGGCTAAGTTCACCTGCAGCCAGACTTCTAAAGACTCAGGACAAAAAGCAATGTTTATACAAATGCCCATTTCTGTGACCTGCAGTTTAAAATTTTCTGTGCTCCCTTCCTTGCTTGGCTGTAACATACATTCATGGAGCTGTCTGTGTGTTCAGTCGTGTCCCCCTCTTTGGGATCCCATGGACTGTAGTCCACCAGGCTTCTCTGTCCACGGGATTTTCCAGGCAAGAATACTGGAGTGGGTTCACAAAGGAAAACAATTCCTTCTCTAGAAAAAGGTGGGATCCTAGCAGCTGTCTGTGGTGCCCACCCTGGCAGCCAGGGTGAGCCTGTCTTTGAGTGGGTACCAGACCAATCTGAGACCTAGCCCTGGGAACCCCCCTCCTCCTGTCCAGGGCCTGTAAGTGGAAGGGCTCTCTGCAGGCCTACTTCTGTTTGGGGGAGAGCAGATCCAGAGAGGAAAGGAGGCAGATCTAGAAGGAGCGAACAGAAGGACCAGCTCGGCAAGTCGAGGCCTGGCTCCGAGCTGCGGCCGAGATCTGCCCAGGTGCTTGACTGTGGATTCTGCAATTCATCCCTATATCCGTCTTACAAAGTCTTGTTGGCTTAAGCTAGCTCCAGCGGCTTTCTATGACTTAAATCCAAAAAAACCCCAACTGACACGTTAGTAAAATTCCTTTGAAAAATTCCAGCCTTGTCTTGCCTGAACTAAGACAAAAAACAAAACATGTAGCCCAAGCCAGAAATGTGAGCCAAATGTGGTTGAGGCGGTTCAGGAACAGCTAGAGAACACCGGGTTGAGCTGTGGGGCAAAGGGTTGGACACGGGTCAGGGGAGAGTGAAAACTTAGGACTTGATGAGCAGGAGTTGCTGTCTTGCCAGGAACGTTCTTACAAGTGCTCCTTTGACGATGTATGCCCTGGTGTGAGTCACAGGGTGTGATGCCTTTTCACCAGGCTAAATAGAGGATTATCTAACCATTTGCAATATCCTTCTGAGAAGGGGCTGCTGGGGCTCCCCAGCCTGGGGAAGATGCTGGACAAGTTATGGGGTCTGTTCTGAACTCGACAGCCCCCGCAGGACAGAGAGAGACAAATGCAATTGCTGGTCTGGACTAGGCGGACATGAGCGGTCTGGCGACCAGCGATGGATGTGACTGCTCTGAAGCAGCTAGGTGTTAGAAAAATGCCATCCTGAGATAAAAATCTCATCACCTCTCCAATTCAAGCCTGCCCACCAAAACCTCTCTGTTCGTCCCCTCGGTAATAAGAGCCACAGGGGCCACTGCTATGACTGGCTCTGTCCTGGTCTATCAGTCACTGAGCTCCCATGTCTTTCTTTAGTCTGGAGACTCTCCTAGGGCGTTTGACCAACGAACCTTTTTCACTTCGAGGTGACTGATGAAGGTTTCCTGGCTGGTTCCAATTGGGTCCCAGGAGAACAGAGCTTCGTGTAGCTCCAGGGCTGCAGATGGCTCTGTCGGGGGATCTGTACAAGGAAGAGGCCACTCACCTTGGGCTTCTAGTCCACAACCTACTTGCCCAGGGATAGTCTGGCCTCAGTCTTGGTCTGAGGATTCTCCCTGGGGAAATGACCACCTGCCCCACCTAGACTCTGTTCCTCTGGCTTCTCTTGGCAGCATCTGTGTACTGCAACTGAAGGACTACAGATCTCTGCTCCCCTGTGCCAGGTTCTTCCCACCAGCTTCCCATTACCTGGGCTGTAGTAGGCCTGGGGGTCATGGTTGGGAAGGTCGAGGAAATGCTGGATCCGGTCCAGGGACACTTTGGCCTCAAGGAGGCCGTTGATCACCCAAGGGAAGTTGTTGAGGGGAAGAATGAGCATGCGCACCAGTGCCAGGGCAGTGAACACCTAAGTGGGGTCAGAGGTGGGTGGGGGAGGGGTTGAAGCATCACCTAAAGCTTAGGAATTATCTGAAGGCCTGCTCTATGGGTGGCCCTGCAAACACGTCTGTGGAGGGGAGAACAGGCAGCAGCAGAACTGAGGGCTTAGCTGGTTGATATTTGGGTTACAGATGGTAGAGGTGGCCACTCTAAGAATATCAGAAATCCCAGATACCCTCCAGGGACTCAGGTCACTCCCTGATAAACACACATGCCCAACTCACGCTGAGACCTTCTCAGAATTTCTAAGGGGCGACATCTCCTGGCTAGACCCAGCACTCGATCCATCCTGCACTGGATCATGAATTTTTCCCCCAGGGCTATCAGAATGAGGCTAAGGGGACCCAACAAGAAGTTGGAGAGGAAGAGGTGGGGAAAAGAAGTAATTCCTTCGCAGAGGGAAGGGTCATATATCCGAGGCCTCAGATGAAAGGTCCCTTCAGAGAACTTCCCCTCAGTAGGGGAAGGGGAAGGCAGACAGGGGCCCTCCACTCCTTCCCAGCAGCATGAGGCCCCCGGCCCACGCCCCACTCCATTGTGGTCTCTGTGCTGCTGCTTCCGTCTCACATCTCCCTGCAGCCATGCCCCCCCCCCCCCCCGCCAGCCTTCCTGGTCCTCACCTTGGTGGCAGTGAGCTGGTGCCCCGTGAGGACATAGGTGATAAAGATGACGATGGAGATGACGACCGGCAGGGCAGCCCACAGGTACACACAGACCGCATCCAGGTACTTGATGACCCGGAGTCGCCCCAGCTCTCGAGCTCGGCAGGCCTCCACGCGGGCCCCCAGCGCCTGCTCCCACCCGAAGAACTTGATGACACGCATGCCACTCAGCAGCTCTGTCACGAGCTAGGGACAGGAACAAGAGAGCAGGGCGAAGTGGAGACACTGCTCACATGTGTTCTCCTCTGCCCAGCCTCCCCCAGGCTCCCGGCATGGGGTGTCAAGGACTTGGAGCTCCCCTATGCCCCAGCTGGGGGCAGGCTGGAGCTGGAATCCCCCCACCTTCTCAGCAGATGAAGTGGTCGAAAGTACGAGGGCAGTGGGGGGAGGTCACCACACTGGGGTAAAAGCACTCCTTCCATTAGATGAGGGACTAAGAACCATTCCCAAAGCCAGAAGATGTGGGCTTCAGGGGCTAGTCACCAGTCTGGCCCCACAGCTTGGGGGGTATAGAAACCATTCCTGTAGGAGTACACACCACAGCCCAGGGTTGGGCAGGCTGATAGACCCAGGTAAGATGGGCAAGGGCCAGAGAAGCTCCTTGGATCCTAACACTCAAACATCTCCCGCCTGCAAGCCAGGGAGGCACTGGGAGCCTTCCCAGGAGGCCCTAGAGACTGGTCAGTAGCTGTCATGGGTAGGGGAAAAGGCCATGCCATAACCAGCTATCAGGGACACCCCCTCACCATTAGCACTCGGAGCTATGCCAGTGAGAGATGGACAACTGTGCTGTATGGACCCGAAGCCCACCATCCCCTCTGAAAAGGTACCACAATCACTGTACATTGCAGAACTGACTCAGCCAGACCCTCACACCTAGAGTTGGCCCAGGCAGGGGAGATGGCTGCTCCCTTCCCCATAGCCCATCCCAAAAAGGCAGCTGGGGTTCTCCTAGGCCTCTACATGTGGCTATGGGGCACTCCATGCTGAGATGAGGAGGCTGGAGACTTGGATCCTGGCTCTAACACTAAAATCCCATTTGGCCCCAGATAGCTCAGTTCCCACCTCTCTCAGGGTTGCAGAAGCTGATACTATAACATTACTAACAGGCCACATTAACTTAGTGCTTACTTTGTAACTGGCACCGTGATGAGCAGCGTCTTGCACGATCCTCCCAACTGTGCTATGAGGCAAGCTATGATTACCCTCATTTCACAGATGAGGAAACAGGAGTCTCAACGAGGTGAAGTGACTTGTCTGAAGTGACTGAACTAGTAAGTGGTAGAATCAAGATGTGAACCCCATCTGTCTTTCTCTGGTCTGAGCTCCTAACTTTTAGAGCACACACTCACTCTCTCAGGTATTATGCATGGGAGACCTGGGCACCAGAAGGCTGGGTGGGGTCTCTGGAAGGCTGAGGGACCCAGGCAGCCCCTCACCTTAACCCGTGCGTCTTTGTGCTGTAGCATCTCCTGGTTGCTGGCCATGATGCGGGTGGCAATCACTTTGTTGACGGGTACCAGCAGCAGCGCCAGGATCAGACCACCCACGAAGGACACACCCACCTGCTGGTACAGCAGATAGAGGGTGATGGCCAGTTGCAGGGGCAGGCCCCAGGCCTCATGAAAGCTCCCAGCAAAGTTGAGCAGCCGCTCGGAGTCGGTGCCTAGTAAGTTCAGGACCTCCCCGGCAGGAGGGCGTCTGGGCCCCAGCTGTAAAGCCTTTCGGTACAGGATGTTCAGCACAGACCCCCGTGCCTGAAGAGCCACCTTCCGAACTTCATACCCATACTGATTCTGCAGCACGGCTCCCAGAACGGCCCCTCCGGTAAGCCCCAGGGCATATAGCAGGCCGTGGTTTAGTGGCTCTTGCCCCTCCTCCAGGAAGCCCACCAGGAGGGACAGCAACAAGGGCCCTGAGAATCCCAGCATGGTCCCCACCAGCTTGAGCAGTCCAAGAGCCAGGTAGCAGTGCCCAAAGGCCCCATACAGGGTCCTCCACAGCCGGGCCCCCTCCTGCCACTGCGCCTGGAAGACACGGGCTAGGTAGGTCGGGTGCAGCCTGCGGGGGAGGTGGCAAGTGTCCTGGGGCTGCCGGAGCTCTCCCCGGGCCCCGCAGGCCAGCAACGGTGCCAGCCAGGCATAGGAAAAGCGGGACAGCCAGCTCTCCCCATCTTCAGCCACCTCGGGCTCCTGGCCCTCAGAGAGGAGGGGCTCATGGGCCCAGGGTTCCCGTGGCCGCCCAGGGACTGCCCAGCCCAGTCCATAGGCCAAGAGAGCAGCCAGCTGCAGGATGAGGAGACACAGGCGGGAGAGGGGCCCTGTGAGAAGCGGCGGCAGGAGTGTGCCTCGCTGGCAGTGCCACAGCAGGGTCAGCACCAGGGCTGGGGCCGGCAGGAAGGCAGCCAGAGCCAAGGCCAGGGGCCCCCGGGAGCGGCCATGTGGGGCATGAGCCAACACCCACAGGGCCAGGCTGTGGCTGATCCAGGCCACGGCCGCCACACCCCCTGCCAGCACCTCAAGCCCTGTGGGCCCTGGGCCTGCCCCTGGTGGCAAAATGACTGGAAGCAGGTCGAGCAGTGGCAAGACGGCGAGCAGGACAGAGGCTGCGAGTCGGAGGCGCCAGCCGGGACTGCAGTGTGGGGCGTAATCTGGATTCCTGGGGACAACAGGGGGAAAGAGAAAAGAAGGCAGGCACATCACAGCTGACTCAGGGCCCAGAGAGACTTCCAGCAACTCACTCACGGAGGGAGTCAATTCCCTTTCCTGCTTTGTATACCTTTTCATCCCATTTTATCCTGGAACTCATGGTCTTTTCTCCCAGGAAATCTTCCTGGATTAACCTAATCCATTTTCTCATTTCTATACCATTTCTGATCATTCTTTCACCACAGAAATAAAAACAATTCTGAGGTAAGGTTGTACTGAACATGAAGACCCTAATTACCAAACAAACAAATAAAACACACACACGTCACCTCAACCTAAATTTCCTACAGATAACCTCTATGGGGTGAGTTTTCACTTTTACAAAAGTATCTACTCAAAAGAGCCCTTTTGCAGCCATGAAATTAAAAGATGCTTGCTCCTTGGAAGAAAAACTATGACAAACCTAGACAACGTATAAAAAAGCAGAGACATCACTTTGCCGACAAAGGTCTGTCCAGTCAAAGCTATGGTTTTTCCAGTAGTCATGTATGGATGTAAGAGTTGGACTGTGAAGAAAGCTGAGTGCCGCAGAATTAATACTTTTGAACTGCGGTGTTGGAAAAGACTCTTGAGAGTCCCTTGGACAGGAAGGAGATCAAACCAGTCCATCCTAAGGAAATCAGTCCTGAATATTCATTGGAAGGACTGATGCTGACGCTGAAGCTCCAATACTTTGGCCACCTGATGTGAAGAGCCGACTCACTGGAAAAGACCCTGATGCTGGGAAAGACTGAAGGCAGGAGGAGAAGGGGATGACAGAGGATGAGATGGTTGGATGGCATCACCGACTTGATGGACATGAGTTTGAGAAAGCTCCAGGAGTTGGTGATGGACAGGGAAGCCTGGCATGCTGCAGTCCATGGGTCGCAAAGAGTTAGACTTGACTGAGCAACTCAACTGAAAACGAGCCCTTAAATTCACCTGAAGCACTATTAGATGAATAATAATTTGATTTACACACAGCTTCTGTACTCTATTAGTATAGGTTAAACTTGCTGAAGCCTCAGGATATTCCACTCTCTGTCTCTCTAATGGTTGTAGAAAACGGTGTGGATCATTTTTGCAGCTCCATTAGCTGAAGAAAAACATCTTTTGAGTTTTGTCTGTATCTTCTTGGCTTGCAAAAAATGTTTTTAATAAACAAGAGTGAACTACTTGCATTAAAAAACACTCCCTTTGTTGTTGGCAGGGCTGGGTGACTGAAAATTTTAATTGTAGAGTAAAACGTTTGGCGTTTCCTTTAAAAAGTTCAACGATCACAGTTATACAAAAGGGTTTATATTTGAGTAAAAGTCGGTCTTTCATGATTCTACTTCTTAAGATGCAGGGCAGAATAAGAAACATTGTGAACCCTTGGAGGCTGGTACACTGGCTCCAAGCCTGGTCATTAACCAGGTTTACGAACATGGGCAAGCCGCTTCTTCTCTGCATCTCATTTTTCTTATCAGCACAGTGAACAGTGAGGAGTCTGGACCCAAAGCCCTCTGAGATTCTTTTCTGTCTGAGATTCTGGATCTCTCTTACCCGTTTGAACAACTTGCAAAGAGTCTGTTAAGTGAAGTGAGAGAAACATACTTTCTATGGATTACATGTTGGTCTTTCTTGCCTTTTCCTTACACTGTGAGTTCTGAAGGGACTATGCCCATTTTAAAAAGATACTTGTCTCAGCACAGTCGGTCTCCCTCTGTGCCATCTCCAGACTTTTGTCTCTGCATAAGGGACAAAGCAGGATTCCTCCAAGACCAAGCAGATCTGAAGCTTCTACTCAAGGAAGGGATTTGCCATCTCTGAAACTCATCTTAAGTAAGGACGCGTTTGTCCGTTAGACTAGACAAGTTAGACTTTCCTCCTGCCTTATCAGTAGCCAAAGTGAGATTAATTTTACCATATCCAGCTATACAGGAACTAAGCACAAAATCAAGGTGAGTTCAGCACCTGCATCTTATAGCCCCAAATGGAGGCAGGATTAAGGTTCTAATTTAGCTCTTCTCTTCTACCTACCGCTTCCTGTCCAGATGAGTACCTATGCTTTTCTTGGCCTAGAAACACTGAAGTTTCCTAGATGGCAGGGGTGAGAAACTGGTCCAACAGCTTCAGCACACATTAACCTTTTTGTCTTAAAAACACTGTTCACCCACTTTCGTCTCCAATTCATGACAAATGCGGTTGGGCATCTGATAATCTACAAAAGTGATGATTGCTACCATGCATTGGGCGTTTAAAAATGTGCCAGACTCTGCACTATATGCTTAAATGCATTATCTAATTTAAGTTTCTCAACAGTGCTATGAGGCACAAGGAAAACAGGTTAACTTGCCCTCAAACAGACACAATGCTTCAAAGTAGTAATGCCCACATTTTATTCTCCTTTTTCCCTAGAGACCTCACTATTTAGGGTACACTTCCGCGGAGACGTAGGTTTCGAGTGAAGTGTGCAGGTATACACGGACAGATGTCTGCACCTGTCTCTACTCACCTCGGGTGGCCCCAGTGGCAAGCACTGAGCACGGCCAGGAGCGTGTGGGGAAGGGCGCTGAGCACCAGCTGCGTGAAGCAGTGGCCGGTGGTGTCCCCCTCCCACACCGGGAGCGGCTGCAACTCGCTGGTGCCGCACAACCGGGCCAGGAACCTCTCCATCGAGGCCTCACCTGCGGGGAGAGCCGAGGGTGGAGGGAGGGAAGGTCTCTTCCAGAAGGAGGGAAATCCGCGTTCCCAAGGACCCAGCTCAGCCTGGGACCCTGCACCCGAGCGGGCGGGACGCCGACCAGGAAGCGGGGTGGAGCCAGAGTGACAGCGCGAACCCTGACTGACCTCGCCGCCTCCAACCCCGCCCACGACCCCCACCCCCACCCCGCCCCGGGGCCTTCCCTTGCTTCAGCCCGGAATCTGGACCCGGCAGTTCTTGCGTTACCTCAGCGGTAGAAAGCGAGTTGCTTAGGCTCCCAGAAGCTGGCGGCTTTCTGTACTGGTCCCCTAGCCGGGTTCCGCTTTTCCCCACTCCTTGTGTCCCCATCCCCAGAGATCCGGAACGTTTAACTTGAGTAAAACTGGTTTCCACCGGATCCTGAAATCCCGAACACTGGTGGAAGCGAAAGAGCCTGCGGCCGACGTGGGACCCTGGCTAGGCTCGCTTGGCACCCCCTAGAGGCGGGATGACCTCCCAAGTGCGCACCGACCCTCCCATTCTCAGGCCTTCTGTGCGCGTGCGCCCCGCTCTCTCTGGGGGTTCTCTATAAGGAGGCGCACTGATGCAGGTCTCACGGTTATACTGCTGTTTACGTGAGCTTCTGCTGCCTCGCTTGCAAATGGACTGATCTCAGCTCTAGTGCAGCGTCAGCCATACTCTCTCACTTGGAGTACTCGCTCCCATCTGTTTACTGTTTACTAGCAGGGACATGCATTTCATAGTAACTCTGAAAGCTTCCAGCCATGCGAACCTAGACGGGCGAGCTAAGTGCCGCTTTTTGTTGTTCTTTAGTCCCTAAGTCGTGTCCGACTCTTCGCGACACTATGGTCTGTTGCCCTCCAGGCCCCTCAGTCCGTGGGATTTCCCAGGCAAGAATACTGGAGTGGGTTGCCATTTCCTTCCCCAGGGGATTTTCCAGACACAGGGATGGAACCCGCGCCACTTAGGGACACTTAAACCATTTCCTTCCTTACACCAAGGCTGATGGCCTTTGGGAAGTTACCTAACCTCTGTGAACCTCAGCTTCTTTATCATTAAAAGGGGGCAATAATATCACTACCAAAGTACTGTTGACAGAGTTGAATAATTTAGAGTGCTACTGGGCAAGTGTCTTGCTTAGAGTAGTAACACAAGAAATGAATCTTTTAAGGAAGCAGTGGAAAAACAAGTTTTATAGTTCAATGGACCTGAGCTTGAATCCTGAGCCCACCAACGTTTAGTAGAGTGATCTTGGCCAGGTTACTTCTGTATCTTAGTTTTAGTATTTGTTTAAGTGGCATTCTCTGGTGGCTCAGCTGGTAAAGAAGCCACCTGCAATGTGGGAGACCTGGGTTTGATCCTTGGGTTGGGAAGATCCCCTGGAGAAGGAAAGGGCTACCCACTCCAGTATTCTGGCCTAGAGAATTCCATGGACTGTATAGTCCATCAGATGGCAAAGAGTTGGACACGACTCAGTGACTTTCACTTAAGGGGTATGGTATCGGTAAACATCTCACACAAGTATGTGCAGCACCCAAAGAAAAGCAGCTCAACAGATAACTAAGATTATCCCTTTTAATCTCAGTGAGAAGCTTAGAATCTCTAATGTCAGCAATTAATGCTCCTAACACACCACTGTAAGTCAACTATAAATTAATAAAAAATTTTAAGTGAAATCAAAGGGTCCTATTTTTACAAATTAAGATGTGAGGGTGTGCATTTCACACCCTCTAATAATTTATGGATCATTTAGGCATTGATCATCAATGGCTGCTAACTCACAAAAGGAGAGATACCCAGAGGTTGTGTGCCTCCTTACCAAAAATAAAATATTTTTGCCAAAAAAAATCTTGAATTGACCAAGACACAGACTCTTAATTATGTAGTTACAAGAAATAGAGGACACAGCTAAACAATACTACAGAGCTACATGCAAGTTTACATTAGTCACTGTAAACAGATATGTCATCCTAGACAAGGATAAATGTTTTTCATTGCATGGGTATGAGCAGGCTGGTGTGAAGTTAATTGTGGGGAATCTAAGAATCAGAGGACAGGAGGGCTGTTTAGAGAGGCCATTTCTGAATAGAGGGGCAGTTAATGTTAGGGGCATTTCTGTTAAAGATCACTCCTCCTCCTTTACCACTTTTTACTGCCAGCCATGGCCAGCCTGATGCTCAAGCACATCTGAAAGGCTCTAGTTCCCACTGACCATCCAGAGAAGGTAGTGCAGAGTGTGGTCCCCTCATTTTCATAACCCTCCAGGGTCCTAATTTTCAGTAAGAATTTTGGCCAAGGAGTCATACAACCAATAGGATCCTTTCTGACTGCCACAAACAAGCAATTTACATTTTCCCAGACAGAGGGGGAACGAAGAAGGCGATGGCACTCACTCCAGTACTCTTGCCTGGAAAATCCCATGGATGGAGGAGCCTGGTGGGCTGCAGCCCATGGGGTCACTACGAGCAGGACATGACTGAGCGTCTTCACTTTCACTTTCCACTTTCATGCATTGGAGAAGGAAATGGCAACCCACTCCAGTGTTCTTGCCTGGAGAATCCCAGGGACAGAGGAGCCTGGTGGGCTGCCGTCTATGGGGTTGCACAGAGTCAGACACGACTGAAGCGACTTAGCAGCAGCAGCAGCAGATAGAGGAGGAAAGATAATTTGAAACCAATAATTCCTCCAATTAATATCATTTGGCAGACTTCCCTGTGGTTAAGAATCTGCCACAGCTACTGAGCCCGTGCCCCCTAGAGCCCACGCTCCACAACAAGAGAAGTCACCGCAATGAGAAGGTGGCACATCGCGACTTGAGAATAGTCCCTGCTTGCTGCAACTAGAGAAAGCCCACACGCGGCAACGAAGACCTAGCACAGCCAAAAGAAATTATATATATATATATATATATATAAATTCAGCCCCTTAGTTCCACCCAGTTTTCTGGAGAAATTTTACACCATGGTTTCTAAAAATGAGCCCAAAGGTACAATTTTGTCTCCTTCCTTCCACTTTGGGGAACTGTTGGAGTAACAGCTAGGTAACAAGAGGAGAGCTGAAGAGGGAGGGGAGGAAATCATTGGTCACTAGATGATTTGTAGTCTACAGAGTGGAAGGATGGCCAACTTTTCTAAGACCTGAATGGCCAAAGAAAGACTCTACAACTTTGCAAACTGACTTCAGTTTTGAGACTGATGTAAGCTGAGCACACCAGCTCCTGGAGCTGGTGGGAGTGGCGGTGGGCAAAGGTGGGCTGAGTGCCCGGGAGGGGGCAGGGAAAGGAGGGCAGTGGAGGAGCTCTGAGGAGTGAAGAAGAGTTCTCCTAGGTGTTCATTTTCCAAGGCTGTAGGTTCTGTTGCGGGGGCTTCCCTGGTGGCTCAGTTGGTAAAGAATGCACCTGCAATACAGGAGGCCCAGGTTCAATCCCTGTTGGGAAGATCCCCTGGAGAAGGAAATGGCAATCCGCTGCAGTATTCTGGCCTGGGAAAATCCCATGGATAGAGGAGCCTGGTGGGCTCCAGTCCGTGGAGTCACAAGAGTCGGACACGACTTAGTGACTAAACCGCCACCACCACCAAGCTCGGTCTTGCTAGTTCACTTTTGGCTCACTTTCTCTTTTCTGCCTGCACTTTGCTCCATGATTATCAGCAAGATAATTTGCTGGAGGACAAGGGGGCAAGTGTGGTTAGGACTGAACCTGGGCAAGGCCCCTGATACACCCAGGCTTTGTTCTGCCCACATCATCTCACTGCCAGGTCACCGTGTAAGTGATCGCCTGGAGCGGTTCTAGTCTCAAGGTTGGGAAGGAAACAGGAACTAGGCCTGCCCACACCACCTGTCATCTGCTTTTCTTTCCCCAAAACCGCGTTTCATATAAATGGGGTCATACAACAAGTGACCTTTTTTTGTCTGACTTCTTTCACTTAGCACAATGCTTTTTCGTTTCGTTTTGCTTTTAATTTATTTATTTGGCTGCCCTGGGCCTTAGTTGTGGCACTTGGGATCTTCAAACTTCTTTAAGGCATGTGGGATCTTTAGCTGTAGCACGTGGAATCTAATTCCCTGACCAGGGATCAAACCCAGGCCCCCTGCATTGGGAGCCCAGAGTCTTAGCCACTGGACCACCACGGAAGTCCCCAGAAGAATGTTTTTGAGATTTACCAATGCTGTAGCATATATCAATAGTTTGTTCCTCTTTTTTGAAAAACAGCTCTAGTGAGCGATAATTCACGTAAACAGTTCACCCACTTCAACGGTCTGTACTGTGTATTCATAGATACATTCAACCATCATCACAGTCAACTTTGGAACATTTTCATCACCTCAAAGTGGCACTTTCACTCGGGTGGTGGCCCCAGGTTCAATCCCTGGTCAGGGAACTAATACCCTGCAAGCTGTCCAGCACAGTTAAAAGAAAGAAACCTTTGTACCTTAGCTATCGGGCTTCCCAAGTGGCGCTAGTGGTAAAGAACCTGCTTGCCAGGACAGGAGATGTAAGAGCCTCAGCTTGGATCCCTGGGTGGAGAAGACCCCTTGGAGGAGGGCTTGGCAACCCATTCCAGTATTCTTGCCTGGAGAATCCCATGGACAGAGGAGTCTGGAGGGACAGTCCATAGCGTAGCACAGCGCTGGACACAACTGAAGTGACTTAGCATGTATGCCCCTTAGCTATCAGTCTTTTATTTCCCCTCACCCCCTTCATTTCTAGCCCTAGTCTGTCTCTATAGATTTCCTTATTTTAGCCTTCCATGTGAATGTGTGTGTGTTAGTCACTCAGCTGTGTCCGACTTTGCAACCCCGTGGATTGTGTCCTGCCAGGCTCCTCTGTCCATGGAATTCTCCAGGCAAGAATACTGGAGTGGGTTGCCATTCCCTTCTCCAGGGCATCTTCCAGGTCTCCTGCATTGCAGGCAGATTCTTTACCATCTCAGTCACCAGGGAATTTTCATGTGAATGCAGTCATATAATATGAGGACTTTGGGGGTTTTTTGGCTATGCAGTTCGTGGGATCTTAGTTCCGTGTCCAGGGATTGACTCTAGGGCCACAGTGATGAAAACACCGAGTCTTAACCGCTGCACCACCGGGGAACTTCCTCTGTGGACTTCTGTGATTGGTTTCTTTCGCTTAGCGTAATGTTTACAAATTGTTGTAGCATGTGTCTGTACTTCATTCGTTTTTTATTTTTATTGTGATAAAATAAACATAACATAAAAGTTACCATTTTAAATGTGTTGAGTGTACGGTTCAGGGGTATTAAATACATTCCCTTACATAACCACTATCCGGTGACAGTACATTTTCCATCTTCTCAAACTGAAACTCTAGACCCATTAAATACTTACTCTCCATTCTACCCCCTCTCTCCAAACCCTTGCAACCACCATTCTTTCTGTTTCAATGCATTTAACTAGTCTAGGTATTTCATGGTAAGTGGAATCATACAATATTTGTCTTTTTGAGACTGGGCTATTTCACTTTTGTAAAACGTCTGTCTACAATGCGGGAGACCCGGGTTCGATCCCTGGATCGGGAAGATCCCCTGGAGAAGGAAATGGCAACCCACTCCAGTACTCTTGCCTGGAAAATCCCACGAATGGAGAAGCCTGGTAGGCTATATAGCCCATGGGATCACAAAGAGTCAGACACGACTGAACAACTTCACTTATTTCACTTTTTCATAGATATTTACTTTCATCTGGATTGTTCTGGACAGGAGTATAAAAATAAAATTGATTTTTTGTAGTGATCTTGTGTCCTGTAACCTTGCTGAACTTGTTTATTAGTTATGATAATTCTAGTGGATTTCTTATATACAAGATGATGTCATCTGTAAATAGAAATAGTTTTACTTTTTTCTTTTCCAGTTGGGATGCCTTTTTTTCTTTTAAAAATATCTTATTGGCTTTATTCAACAATTCATGAATCAGGCAGCATACAACCTAGCAGACAGAAGCACACTCCGAGGGGCTGTACAAAATGAGACTTTTATTGGCTAAATGAAGCGGATCAAGGAAGTTATGCTATACCAAAAAGCAGGTTTGTTATCGCACGGTCGCTTTTCCTGTAGAGGATGGTGGGGGTCTATTAGGCAAAATGATGTCAAAATCTTTTCTCTCTGTGTTCTGATGCCAAACAGAAATATGGAGACAGAGTTATGGAGGAGAAATAAACAATGGTTTTATTTCTTTGTCAGGCAGAGTGGGAGTACAGGAGACTAGCACCTCAAGAACTATGCCTCCCCCCTTTTATTTCTTTTTCTTGCCTAAATCAGCCTGGGTAGAGCCTCCATTACTATGTTAACTAGAAGTGGTGAGATTAGATATCTTGTCTTCTTCCCGATCTTAGAAGGAAAGCATTCAGTCTTTCACCATTAAGTATGATGTTAGCTGTTTATTTTTCATAGATGTCCCTTATCAGATTGAAGAAGTTTCTGTTCCTAATTTGTTGAGTTTTTTTTTTTTATCATGAAAGGGTGTTGGGTTTTGTAAAATACATCTTTTGTCTATTGAGATGATCATGTAAATTTTGTTTTTTATTCTATTGGTAGAATGTATTACATTAGTTGATTTTCAGATATTGAACCAATCTTGCATCCCAGTTCTTTCCTTTTGATTCCTGAATAGTATTACATTGAATGAATATATCACATTTTGCACATCTGTTCATCTGCTGGAAGAAATCTGGGCTGTTTCCAGTTTTGGCTATTATGAATAACACTAATATAAATATTCTTGTAAAAGTGTTTGTGTGAACATTGGTTTTCACTTCTCTACTCTGCATGCGTGCTAAGTCACTTCAGTTGTGTCTGACTGTTTACAACCGTATGAATGGTAGTATGTCAGGCTCCTCTGTCCATGGGATTCTCCAGGCAAGAATGCTGGAGCGGGTTGCCATGCCCTGCTCCAGGGCATCTTCCTGACCCAGGGATCCAACCCTAGTCTCTTATGTCTCCTGCACTGGCAGGTGGGTGTTTTTACCACAGTGGCACCCCACTCCAGTACTCTTGCCTGGAAAATCCATGGATGGAGGAGCCTGGTAGGCCGCAGTCCATGGGGTCACTAAGAGTTTGACACAACTGAGCGACTTCACTTTCACTTTTTACTTTCATGCATTGGAGAATGAAATGACAACCCAGTCCAGTGTTCTTGCCTGGAGAATCCCAGGGACGGGGAAGCCTGGTGGGCTGCCATCTATGGGGTCGCACAGAGTTGGACATGACTGAAGCTACTTAGCAGCAGCAGCAGCCACCTGGGAAGCCCCTTCATTTCTCTAGGGTAAATACCTAATTATGACATTGCTAAGTATTATGGTAAATTTATGTTTATCTTTTTAAAAAACTGATAAACTGTTTTCCAAAGTTGCTGTACCATTTTACATTCCTAGTGTCTAAGATTTCCTATTTCCTCACATCCTGGACAACATTTGTTATTTTCTTTCTTTTTTTATTTTAGCCATACTAATGGGTGTGAGATGGTATCTCATTTTGGTTTTAATTTGCATTTCCCTGATGGATAATAAGGGGCTTCCCTGGTGGCTCTAATGTTGAACAGGAGAGAGGGCCAAGCATATCCATGGCCCTTATATGGATTTCCATGGGAAAGGCAAGGAAGAGCAAGATAAAGAAGAGCAGTTTAAGATTGGCTAGTTTGAATAATTTTGGTGTGCGGTAAGCTGTAGGATTAGTCTCCAGTTAGCTTGCATTTAGACCTGACATGATTTAGGGTAGGGGAAATATTGGTTTGGTGTGTGAGAGTTAGATAAGAAGGTAACTGAGGATATAAACCCTGGATTAATTGGTTTGCATATGAAAGGCGTGCTTGTAAGCAAGTTATTTGTTGTTATTTAGTTGCCAAGTCACGTCTGACTCTTTTGCAACCCCATGGACTGTGTGGCCTGCCAGGTTCCTCTGTCTATGGAATTTTCCAAGGCAAGAATTCTGGAGTGGATTGCCATTTCCTTCTCCAGTGGATCTTCCTGACCCAGGAATCGAACCCAGGTTTCCTGCTTTGAAGGTGAATTCTTGACCACTGAGCCACCTGGGAACCCCAGGCAAGTTATTATCTTGCTGGGGCAGTTTCTCCCAGCAAGATAGTCTATTTTAAAGATGTAAAACCATCATAATATACTGAACAATTTAAATATTTACATTACAATGTGTTTATCTTTATATATATATAAAGTATATATATGTATACTTGTCTTTATATGTGGGTCCTTGGCAGTGAATGCGTGAAGTCCTAACCACTGGACCGCTGGGGAATTCCCTGACACATGTTAAACATACATTTCTTTTTTGGTCCAGATCTTGTAGTGTACTTTTAAACTCATTCAATATACTGGCAAAGGCAGTTCCCTTTGTCAAATAGTTCACCTTCCAATTAAAATAAGCAAGTTAATTGGGCTTCCCTGGTGGCCCAGTGGGTAAAAACCCACCTGTCAATGCAAGGACACGGGCTGGGTCCCTGATCCGGGAAGATGCCACATGCCAAAAGGGCAACTAAGCCTCTGCGCCACAACTACTGCGCCCTCACTCTCTAGAGCCCACGAGCCACAACTAGTGACGCCTGGGCATCCAGAGCTTATGCTCCACAGCACGAGAAGCCACCGTGTTGAGAAGTCCGCACACCGCAGCTAGAGAGCAGCCCCAGCTCGCCGCAGCTAGAGAAAGCCCAAGCACAGCAATGAAGATCCAGCACAGCCAAAAACAGAATAAATAAGAATCAATGAATCTTAAACAAATAAAATACACAGATTAGTAATGGCCTTGTGATGACAACACCTCACTCTGAAGTTTAATGCTGAATAGATTGAGAATATATGCCCTCTTGCCATGAATTTACTCTTGAATGAAATGAGGTGACGTCATCTGCTGTGTTTCTTGCCTGCATTCTCTTTGTTCTGTTCTCACAGGACCTCCACTCTGGAGGGTCTTTGATGGTAGTCAGGGAGCAGAAGAGGGGAGATGGGTGGGTAAAAATTACCATCCGTGCAACCACACTCCACAACATATCTGAATTTAGAACACCTCACCATGGTCCAAAATACCCTGTTCGTAATCATGCTTGCCCACGACAGAAACAAATGCAATCATCCCTCTCATCTGCAGGGCATTGGTTCCAGGATTGCCATGGATTCTAAAACCCAAGGAGGCCCAAGTCCCTGGTATAAAATGGCATTGTGCCCTCAGCCCTCTGTATCTGGGGTTTGGCATATGTGGATACATAGCACCTACTGTATAAGTCAGAAAGAGGCAGCAAGTCCAACCTAGAACCCTGAGTAAACGGGACGCTTTTGTTCTTGTTCCACAAAGTTTTATACACTAGGGAATTAAATCATGTTTTTCTGTTGATTTTTTTTCCATTTTTTATTTTGAAATAATTATAGATTCACAAGATGTTGCAAAGGATATACAGAGAAATCCCCTGTATCCTTCATTCAGTTCTCCCACCCCCACGGCTACATTTTCCATAACTATAGTACAATATCAAAACCAGGAAACAGGTTGGTACTATATGCATGTAAAGTTTCATATCATTTTATCAAGTGTAGATTTGTGTAACCAGCTTTGCAACCAAGATACAAAACCACTTACTTATCAAAAAGATATCTCTCCTGATACTCTTTATAGTCACTGCACCCCCAATTGCTGTCCTTAATTTCTGGTAATTAACTTTCTACCTCTGTAATTTTGTCATTTTGAGAATGTTTTACAAATGAAGTCATGTGATATTTTGAGATTGTTTTCTTTTTCATTCAGCATAATGCCCTTGAGATCCACCCAAGCTATTTTATGTATCATTTGTCCCTTTTTAATGTTGAATAGTACTCCATGATATGGATGTACCATGGTTTGTTTTACCATTCACCTACAGGGGGACATCTGAGTTGTTTTCAGTTTTTGGCTATTACAAATGAAGCTGCTATGAATGGTCATGCATCAGTTTTACGTGGGTGAAAATTGCAATTTGGGAGGGATAAGCATATAGGAGTGTGATTGCTGTATTATATGGGGTGTGTGTGTGTGTGTGTGTGCGTGTGTGTGTGTGTGTGTTCAGTCGCTAGTCGTATCCCACTCTGCAACCCCATGGATTGCAGCCTGCTAGACTCCTCTGTCCATGGAATTTTCCAGGCAAGAATACTTCAGTGGGTTGCCATTTCCTACTCCAGGGGATCTTTCTGACCCAGGGACCAAACTCCTGTCTCCTGTGTCTGCAGCTTTGTTAGGTGAATTCTTTACCACTGCACTACCTGGGAAGCCTGTCTTATATGGTAAATACATGCTTTGTTTTTTTGAATAACTGCCAAACTATTTTCCAGAGTGACTATACCATTTTATTTTCTCATTAACAATGTATGAGACATTTGGAAATGCAGTTTTTCTGCATCATCACTAGTGTTAGGAATTGTCATTTTAAAAAAATTAGCTGTTCTAACAGGCCCAATTTTTTTTTTTTTTTGGTCACATTGTGTGGCTTGGAGGATCTCAGTTCCCTAAACAAGGAACCCCTTGCCCCCTGCAGCGGAAGGGTGGAGTCCTAACCACTGAACCACCAGGGATTTCCCTCTCCTCTCATGAGAGTCTTAATTTGCATTTCCTTGTTGGCTAGTGATGTTGAACATTTTTTCTGATATACTTGTCACCTGTATATCCTCTTTGGTGAAATAGCTGCTCATGCTTTCTGCCCACTTTCTAGTGGGTTACTTGTTTTTTACTGTACAGTTCAGTTCAGTTCAGTTACTCACTCATGTCCGACTCTTTCTGGCCCCATGGACTGCAGCATGCCAGGCCTCCCTGTCCGTCACCAACTCCCAGAGTTTACTCAAACCCATGTCCATTGAGTCGGTGATGCCATCCAACCGTCTCATCCCCTTCTCCTCCCGCCTTCAATCTTTCCCAGCATCGGGGTCTTTTCAAATGAGTCAGCTAGTTATATATTTTAGATAGTAGTATTTTTTGTAAGATATGTGGTTTGCAAATATTTCTTCCCAGCTTGTTTTCTCATTCTCTTGATGGCTTTTCACAGAGCAAAAGTTTTTAAATTGATGAATTCCAATTTATCGATCTTTTTTCTTTGTGGAGCACGTTTTTGGTATCAAGTTTAACAACTCTTCTCTAGGCCCTAGGACCCAAAGATTTTTCTCCTGTGCTTTCTTCTAGAAGTTTATTAATTTCATATTCTACCTTTAAATCTGTGATACATTTTGAGTCAATTTTGGTTTAAAGTGTGAGATTTATATTGAGATTCAATTTTTACTTTTTTCCCTATGTATATCCAGTCGCTCCAGCATTGTTTGTTGAAAAACTGTCCTTCTGGACTTCCCTGGTGGTCCAGTGGTTAAGACTCTGTGATTCCACTACAGGGCGACGTGGGCTCAGTCCCTGGCCAGGGAACTAAAGTCCTGCACCCTGCTTGGCAAGGCCAAAACATATGCATATGTACCTGTATGTACGTATGTGTGTATACATGTATGTATGTGTGTGTGTCTGCACGCGTGCATGCGCATGTGCTCAGTCATGTCTGATTCTTTGCAACCTCATGAACTGTAGCCCGCCAGGCCCCAGTGTCCATGGAATTCTCCAGGCAAGAATACTGGAGCGGGTTGCCATTTTCTTCTCCTATACATAAATATATAGTAAAAGAAAGCCTTTAGAAAAAGACTGTCCTGTTGATACCACACATTCTTGATAACTGTGGCTATATAATATGTCTTGAAGTAGATTGATTCCTTCCAATTATTCTCCTTTTTCAAAATTATTTTAACTATTCTAATCCCTTTGCCTTTCAATATGAGTTTTAGAATACTCTTGTATACATTAAAAAATATTTGCTTTTTGGTGAGAATTATGTTAAACTTGTATACCAGTTTGGGAAGAATTGACATCTTTACTACGTTAAGTCTTCTAACCCATGAAAACAGTACATCTCTCCATTCATTTAGATCTTCTTTGATCTCTTTCGTCAGTGTTTTAGAGTATTTAGCATACAAGTCCTGTACATGTTATGTTAGACTTCAGTTCAGTTTAGTCGCTCAATCGTGTCCAACTCTTTGTGACCCCATGGACTGCAGCACGCCAGGCCTCCCTGTCCATCACCAACTCCCGGAGTTCACTCAAACTCACGTCCATCGAGTCGGTGATGCCATCCAGCCATCTTATCCTCTGTCGTCCTCTTCTCCTCCTGCCCCCAATCCCTCCCAGCATCAGAGTCTTTTCCAATGAGTCAACTCTTCGCATGAGGTGGCCAAAGTATTGGAGTCTCAGCTTTAGCATCAGTCCTTCCAAAGAACACCCAGGACTGATCTCCTTTAGAATGGACTGGTTGGATCACTTTGCAGTTCAAGGGACTCTCAAGAGTCTTCTCCAACACCACTTCTCCACAGTTCAAAAGCATCAATTCTCTAGCGCTTAGCTTTCTTCACAGTCCAACTCTCACATCCATATATGGCCACTGGAAAAACCATAGCCTTGACTAGACGGACCTTTGTTGGCAAGGTAATGTCTCTGCTTTTGAATATGTTATCTAGGTTGGTCATAACTTTCCTTCCAAGGAGTAACAGTCTTTTAATTTCATGGCTGCAGTCACCATCTACAGTGATTTTGGAGCCCCTCAAAATGAAGTCTGACATTGTTTCCACTGTTTCCCCATCTATTTCCCATGACGTGATAGGACCAGATGCCATGATCTTCGTTTTCTGAATGTTGAGCTTTAAGCCAACTTTTTCACTCTCCTCTTTCACTTTCATCAAGAGGCTTTTCAGTTCCTCTTCACTTTCTGCCATAAGGGTGGTGTCATCTGCATATCTGAGGTTATTGAGATTTCTCCCAGCAATCTTGATTGCAGCTTGTGCTTCTTCCAGTCCAGCGTTTCTCATGATGTACTCTGCATAGAAGTTAATAAACAGGGTGACAATATACAGCCTTGACGTACTCCTTTTCCTATTTGGAACCAGTCTGTTGTTCCATGTCCAGTTCTAACTGTTGCTTCCTGACCTGCATACAGGTTTCTCAAGAGGCAGGTCAGGTGGTCTGGTACTCCCGTCTCTTTCAGAATTTTCCACAGTTGATTGTGATCCACACAGTCAAAGGCTTTGGCACAGTCAATAAAGCAGAAATAGATGTTTTTCTGGAACTCTCTTGCTTTTTCCATGATCCAGTGGATGTTGGCAATTTGATCTCTGGTTCCTCTGCCTTTTCTAAAACCAGCTTGAACATCTGGAAGTTCACGGTTCACGTATTGCTGAAGCCTGGCTTGGAGCATTTTGAACATTATTTTACTAGCATGTGAGATGAGTGCAATTGTGTGGTAGCTTGAACATTCTTTGGCATTGCCTTTCTTTGGGATTGGAATGAAAACTGACCTTTTCCAGTCCTGTGACCACTGCTGAGTTTTCCAAATGTGCTGGCATATTGAGTGCAGCACTTTCACAGCATCATCTTTCAGGATTTGAAATAGTTCAACTGGGATTCCATCACCTCCACTAGCTTTGTTCATAGTGATGCTTTCTAAGGCCCACTTGACTTCACATTCCAGGATGTCTGGCTCTAGGTGAGTGATCACACCATTGTGATTATCTGGTTCGTGAAGATCTTTTTTGTACAGTTCTGTGTATTCTTGCCACCTCTTCTTAATATCTTCTGCTTCTGTTAGGTCCATACCATTTCTGTCCTTTATCGAGACCATCTTTGCACAAAATGTTCCCTTGGTATCTCTAATTTTCTTAAAGAGATCTCTAGTTTTTCCCATTCTGTTGTTTTCCTTCATTTCTTTGCATTGATCGCTGAGGAAGGCTTTCTTATCTCTTCTTGCTATTCTTTGGAACTCTGCATTCAGATGCTTATATCTTTCCTTTTCTCCTCAGAAGAGAAGCTTTTCGCTTCTCTTCTTTTCACAGCTATTTGTAAGGCCTCCCCAGACAGCCATTTTGCTTTTTTGCATTTCTTTTCCATGGGGATGGTCTTGATCCCTGTCTCCTGTACAGTGTCACGAACCTCAGTCCATAGTTCATCAGGCACTCTGTCTATCAGATCTAGGCCCTTAAATCTATTTCTCACTTCCACTGTATAATCATAAGGGATGTGACTTAGGTCATACCTGAATGGTCTAGTGGTTTTCCCTACTTTCTTCAATTTAAATCTGAGTTTGGCAATAAGGAGTTCATGATCTGAGCCACAGTCAGCTCCCAGTCTTGTTTTTGCTGACTGTATAGAGCTTCTCCATCTTTGGCTGCAAAGAATATAATCAATCTGATTTCGGTGTTGAGCATCTGGTGATGTCCATGTGTAGAGTCTTCTCTTGTGTTGTTGGAAGAGGGTGTTTGCTATGACCAGTGCATTCTCTTGGCAAAACTCTATTAGCCTTTGCCCTGCTTCATTCCATATTCCAAGGCCAAATTTGCCTGTTACCCCAGGTGTTTCTTGACTTCCTACTTTTGCATTCCAGTCCCCTATTATGAAAAGGACATCTTTTTTGGGTATTAGTCTAAAAGGTCTTGTAGATCTTCATAGAACCATTCAACTTCAGCTTCTTTAGCATTACTGGTTGGGGCATAGACTTGGTCGGTAGGTGCCCAATATGCTACTGGAGATCAGTGGAGAAATAACTCCAGAAACACTGATGGGATGGAGCCAAAGCAAAAACAATACCAGATGTGGATGTGACTGGTGATAGAAGCAAGGTCCGATGCTGTAAAGAACAATATTGCATAGGAACCTGGAATGTTAGGTCCATGAATCAAGGCAAATTGGAAGTGGTCAAACAGGAGATGGCAAGAGTGAATGTCGACATTCTAGGAATCAGTGAACTAAAATGGACTGGAATGGGTGAATTTAACTGGATGACCATTATATCTACTACTGTGGGCAGGAATACCTTGGAAGAAATGGAGTAGCCATCATGGTCAACAAAAGAGTCCGAAATGCAGTACTTGGAGGCAATCTCAAAAATGACAGAATGATCTTTGTTCGTTTCCCAGGCAAACCATAATCACAGTAATCCAAGTCTATGCCCCAACCAGTAACGCTGAAGAAGCTGAAGTTGAATGGTTCTATGAAGATCTACAAGACCTTTTAGAACTAACACCCAAAAAAGCTGTTAGACTTATACCTACTTTTTTGAGTGATTGCAACTTGCGTTATATTTAAATTTTTGTTTCTATATGTTCATTGCTAGAATATAGAAGTGCAACAGAATTTTGTGCAGTTACCTTATATCTTAAAACTCCACGGAATTCATTTATTAGCTTTAGGGGTTTTTGTAGATTCCCTGAGATCTTCTATGTAGATATTGGGTCATCTGCAAATAGAAAGAGTTTTATTTCTTCCTTTCCTGTCTGTATACCTTTTACTTCCTTTTCTTGCCTTATTGAACTATGTAGATCTTCCAGTATTAGTACTGTGTTGAACAGACTATATATAGTTTAACTTCAGAAATCTATATATTTTACATTTTTGTTTTAAGCAGTTTACAAATATTAACTCATTTAACACTCATAACAATCCTGAATCAGGTTCTATTGTGTTATCATTCTTATTTTACACATGAGGAAACTGAGGCTCAAAGAGGTTGAGTAATCTGCCCTACAGTTATCTGTGATAAGTTGCTCAGTTATCTCTGACTCTTTGCGACCCCATGGACTGTAGCCCGCCAAGCTCCTCCATCCATGGGATTCTCCAGGCAAGAATACTCAAATGGGTTGCCATTTCCTTCTGCAACAGTTATCTACAGCTGTGTAAAAATTAGTCCTTGCAGTTGAGTGGTTAAACTAAATGCCAGTTCCCTCCCTAGGTGCGCCAAAACAACAACTACAACAACAACAACCCCCCTCCCCACAAAAAATCCAGAAAGAGGGAAAAAACTACCCTCAAATGTAGTGACTTAAAACAACAAGAAATATTTATTGTCTTTCACAGTTTCTGTGAGTCAGGAATTCAAGAATGGCTTGAGTGGGAGATTCTGCCTAGGGAGTCGTTTATTTGACTTCAGGCAGACGTTATCTGGGGTTCTTGTAGCTAAATGCTCTATTGGAATGAGGGAATCTGTTTGCCGAGCAGTTCACTCACGTCGTGGGTGAGTGGGTGCTGCCTGTTAGACAGAGGTCTCAGTTTCTCTCCACATGGACCTCTCCTAGGGCTGCTTGAGTGTCCTTATAATCGCCTCATTGGCTTCACCAAGAGCAAACCATTCAAAAGAACAAGGTAGAAGACGCAATGCCCTTTTATGACCTAGCCTCAGTAGTCATAACATTAGTCACATGGACCAGACCTGAATCACTGAGATACAGGACAACTCAAGGGTAGGAATATCAGGAATCAAGTTGTCTTGGAGACTGACTACCACAGTTGATAAGTAGCAGATTTGAGATTGAATTCAAGGAAATCTGATTCCAGAGTTGGAGGTCATAATCACTGCGTCACACTGCCTAACTATGGGGAGATTTGGGCCGGTGAGAAGTATGAATTCTGTAAAATGGGTGAAGGGCAGTTGAGGAAAGGCAGAAAGAAAGAAAGTGAAGTCACTCAGTTGTGTCTGACTCTTTGCTACCCCATGGACTGTAGCCTACCAGTATCCTCCATCCATGGGGTTTTCCAGCAAAAATACTGGAGTGGGTTGCTATATCCTTCTCCAAGAGACCTTCCTGACCCAGGGGTTGAACCCAGGTCTTCTGCATTATAGACAGACGCTTTACCATCTGAGCCACCAGAGAAGCCCATTGGCAGGTTGGTATAAACCCCTGACAGGGTTTCTGCCATAAGCCATATGAGGTCACCGTGGAACTGCAAAGCAGGGCTCCTTCACTTTCTTCTCACAGGGCATGTCATTCATTCACACAAGCACACTGTAGAGTTAGTAAAGTACAGCAGAAAACATGTTCACTAGGGGATCAAAGAACTAGAGTTCCAAGCATCCTTACCTTGTTCTAAAGAATCCTGGACAAGCCCCCAAGATGAAAGGTTGCCGCTGAACCACAAAAGACACCGGGATTCTTGGGCTCCAGGGGAGAAGAATTCAATCTGGGGCCAGTGACGAGGCTTGATTGTTCAGAGCTTTTGTGTAATAAAGTTTTATTAAAGTATAAAAGAGATAGAGAAAGCTTCTGACACCGACATCAGAAGGTGGCAGAAAGAAGGGCAGGTGGCATCTTATTGTTGTTGTTCAGTCACTAAGTTGTGTCTGACTGTTTGCAACCCTATGGACTGCAGCACGCCAGGCTTCCCTGTCCTTCACTATCTCCCAGAGTTTGCTCAAACTCAAGTCCATTGAGTCAGTGATGCCATCCAATCGTCTCATCCTCTGTTGCCCCCTTCTCCTTCTGCCCTCAGTCTTTCTCAGCATCAAGGTTAAGAAAACAGATCAATTTTAGGAAGAGAACATTTGTAAATTGAGCATCTGGAAACTGAGTCTCTTAAAATTATCCATACTGTGAACCTCTTGAGAGGTTGCCTTATTCCCCAGACTGCAATCCTGAATGACAGTCCTGTGACTTCTCCAACCTCCTACACTTTCTCCCCTTCTCATTCTCTGCTGATGACACTGCTTCCTAATCTACAGAGAAAATGAAGGCAACCACCAACCACCAACCACCTACACTGACAGCATCTATACCCATACACTCTGCTTGCCCCCCTCCTCTGCTCCCAAGGCCAACTCCTTGACTCGAGCTATTGTTGTTTAGTTGCTAAGTCATGTCCAACTCTTTTGCGACCTCATGGACTGTAGCCCACCAGGCTCCTTTGTCCGTGGGATTTCCCAGGGAAAAATACTGGAGTAGGTTGCTATTTCCTTCTCCAGAGGATCTTCCCGACCCAGGGATCAAACCCTTGACTTGAGTACTAGATCTCATTTTGGGAATTCCCTGGTGGTCCTGTGGTTGGGACTCCTTGCTTTCATTGCTGAGGGCCCTGGTTCAATCACTGGTCGGGGAACTAAGATCCCACAGAAAAATGGTGTGGTCCAAAAAATAAAAAAAGAAAGAAAGATCTCTTTTCCTTTCAACTACTCAAGGACTTTGGGCCTGTCAGCCATTCACCATTCTATCTTCAGTTTGTCCCATTCCCATCAACAAATATGTAAGGCTACAGCCTTATTCACCTTTAATTGTTCTCATGGTTCATGATGTGGTTGGAGAGACTTAATTTAAAGGCTCAACAAGGTTTATAAATATGCATAAACAACATATGAAAATGAAAATTTTAAGTACAGCAAATGATAATGTGCTAAATCGCACAGATTCTTTAATAATGCAATAGAAACAGAAAATATAGAGAAAAGTGTGGTTTTAGGTGGGGTAGAAAAAGAGAGAACTGAGGACAGCCTTCTAAAAAGCTATATTTGTCAGAGTTCTGTGCTGCAAGCAACGGAAATAGACTCTGATTTTAAGTTAAGCTAAAATAGCTCATAGAATCACTGGGAAAGCTGGAAAACCAGGCTCAGAGCCTAAACAGCTATCACCACAGCCAAAACCACTCCATAAATGGTGTCTGGTGAGGACACCACTGTCCGCTAGATGTCACACCTCACACTGTTGACACCATCAGGCAGGGACCTGAGCTTGGCACTGTTGCCACAGTTGCCATAGAAACAGGAAGCTGCTGCTGCCAGGAACGCTGTTCCATTGACTCTGCCGCTTTTCACCAATAACTCCAGAGTCAAAGTCTAAAATAGCTGTGTCTGTTTGACCCAGCCTAGGTCAAGGCCAGCACTCAGCTTCCAGAGAGGGCTGGGAGAGCAAGTCTCTGGCATTTTCAGCTTCTGTAGTGAAAAGTAGGGTCTGCTTCATAGAAGATTCTTTAGATTGGACATTCTCAGATTCTGAGCAGCCTTCACCCACCCACCAGCCCCAATAGAAGTGTCTACTTACAGTTGGCTGAAGATAGAGGGCAGAAAAAGGAAGGGGATAGTTAGTGAAGAGATGAAGAAGTGGTCCAGGGCAGCAGGAGTGACACTTGAGGAAGCTTGGGAGGAGCACTTGAGGAAGGAAAGGCTAGAGGCCAAGAGCTTTGGAAAGTTCTAGGGAGAGTAATAGTGTATAGTGTTCAGATAGAGAGAGACATAGTGAGACCAAGGGCATTTCCAGTCAAGTGTAGAGGTAGAAGCCAATTATAGGGAATTATGGAGAAAATGAGTATAGAGACAGGAAGGAATCTGGTATTGAAAATGCTTGTCTCTTTTAATGAAAGCAAAACCACAATCCAATGTGTGTTGATGATCATCTTTTAGTGGTTTTATTCATTTTGGGGGCAATTATATTTCTCTTTTGTGAACTGCCCATTCATATATTTTGCTTATTTTTCTACTGATGTCTTTATTTTTCTCCCAACAAATTGTAGGTGTCTTTTTTATAGATTAAAGGGCTAGATTGAGGGTATAAATTTTGAGGAAAGGAACTTTTTTTCCTGCTTAGCAGTAAGAGTTTAAACAAGCAGTTTTCCTTACAATCTCCTGTGAAAGAGGGCAGATTTACTTTATTTTTCAAAATAACAACTTTATAAAAATATAATTCACATACCATAAAATTCACCGATTTTGAAGTTTACAATTCAATGGTTTTAGTATATCCACAGAGTTGTGCAAACATCAGCACTAATTCCAGAGACTCTCATCCCCCTAAAAAGAAGCCATAACCCTAATAGTAGTCACTCCCCATTTCGCCTTCTCCCCAGTCTCTGATGATCAGTAATCTTGATGTTGCTATTGATCAGCCTACTCTGGACATTTAAAGTAAATGGTATCATATAATACATGTCCTTTTGTGTCTGGGTTATTTCATAAAATAATATTTTTAAAGTTTATCCATGCTGTGGCATGTATCAAAACTTCATTCCTTTTTATTGCCAAATAACATTTTATTGTATGTGTATACTACATTTTGTTTAATCATTCATGGCTTAATGGAGATAATGATAGTAACAGACTATTGTTCATGGACTAGAATAGGAAACCACAAGTCTATAGTGATGTAAATGAATTGAATGTACAATGAGGAATAGGATATTTACAATTTCAAATACCTCTCCACAAAATACTTATTAATTACTAAAAAAAAAAATAACTTCACAGTGGAGATTCCTGGTAGACACTATCTTAATCAAGCAACAGAAGCAGACATTATCAGTACTGGGAGGGAATGTTTGACATCTTGCACCACCTGAGAGGATGCAATGAGAGAAATGCTTCATCTCTTTTATACCATTCCAACCGAAGATGCATAATCTGAACCCAGTCACGAGGAAACTTCAGCAAACCCAAATTGATGGATATGAAATAACAGACTTGTAATCTTTTAAAATGTCAAGGTTAGGAATGTCAAGCAAAGAGTGAAGAACTGTTCTTGATGAATAAGACTAAAGAGATAGGACAACAAAATACGATGTATAATTGAGATCTGGATCTTTGGGGGATAACTAGAGACTCGGGAAAGGAGCCTGAGAATTAAATGGTATTTATGTATCAATGCTAATTTGTTTTGAATTGGAGTTATGTAAGAGAATGTCCTTATTTTGGAAAACATCTGCTAAAGTATTCAGGAGCGGTGGGTAACAGCAATTTACTCTCAGATTACTCAAAAACAGGAAAAGCTCTACAATTTGTACAATTTTCACTTTTTTCCAAAATAAAAATGTGTAAGAAATACAAAATAAGAAAAACAACAACAACAACAACAAGAAAAGCAGCACGTGCCTTAATCATCTTTGGATCAAGAGGAAATAAAAATTGAAATGAGGATTAATTAGGAAACACGGCTAGCCTCAGGAAATTGTTGTTTAGTCACTAAGTCTTGTCTAACTCTCTTGCGACCCCATGGACTGTAGCGCACAAGGCTCCTCTGTCGGTGGGATTTCCCAGGCAAGAACACTGGAGTGGGCTGCTGTTTCCTTCTCCAGGGGATTTTCCTGACCTAGGGATGGAACCTGTGTCTCCTGCATCTGCAAGGCAGTTTCCTTTACCGCTGAACCACGAAGGAAGCCTCAGGGAACGCCTATCTGTTATTAGGCTAAACAGCTAGTCTGTTATTGGGATAGATACCAAGTGTGCTAAAAATAAGCTAGATTAACTCAGGTTTACAGTCCTAAATCAAGACTTATTTAAATCACAGAATAACACTTTATTTATTTATTTAGAATAACACTTTAAATTGGAATTTCTATAGGAAAACTCTTCGTTATTGCAAGGGTGAAATCCTTCAGGCCTGTTTACCTCTGTGTATACAATTAGTTTACTGTTGCTATTCTTAATACATCATGGTTTCTGAGGTGTTACAGAAAAGACAGGTCTAGAGAATGTTTGTGTGTGTGTGTATGTGTATGTATAAATCAAGTTAATAATTTTAGGAAAGAGCTAAAATTATTAGTGATTAATTTGTTTCATTTTGAAATACAATTATGTCTAGACTATAACTACTTAGAATTAAGGCCCTTGATTCTTTCTAATTTAATAATTATTTTATTTGTAAAATTTTTAAAAACAAAGTGGTAATCTAGAAAACAATGAAAAAAATTATATATAAAATCCCATAGGACATAGCAGAGGAAATCAGTTCAGTCGCTCAGCCGTGTTCAACTCTGCAACTCCATGAATCACAGCACGCCAGGCCTCCCTGTCCATCACCAATGCTTGGAGTTTACCCAAACTCATGCCCATCAAGTTGGTGATGCCATCCAGCCATCTCATCCTCTGTCGTCCCCTTCTCCTCCTGCCCCCAATCCCTCCCAGCATCAGAGTCTTTTCCAATGAGTCAACTCTTCACATGAGGTGGCCAAAGTATTGGAGTTTCAGCTTTAGCATCAGTCCTTCCAATGAACACCCAGGACTGATCTCCTTTAGAATGGACTGGTTGGATCACTTTGCAGTCCAGGGGACTCTCAAGAGTCTTCTCCAACACCACAGTTCAAAAACATCAATTCTTCAGCGCTCAGCTTTCTTCACAGTCCAACTCTCACATCCATACATGACCACTGGAAAAACCATAGCCTTGACTAGACGGACCTTTGTTGGCAAGGTAATGTCTCTGCTTTTGAATATGTTATCTAGGTTGGTCATAACTTTCCTTCCAAGGAGTAAGTGTCTTTTAATTTCATGGCTGCAATCACCATCTACAGTGATTTTGAAAATAAAAGTGAAAGTGAAGTCGCTTAGTCCCGTCCAGCTCTTTTCCACCCGGTGGACTGTAACCTCCAGGCTCCTCTGTCCATGGGATTCTCCAGGCAAGAATACTGGAGTGGGTTGCCATTTCCTTCTCCAGGGGATCTTCCCGACCCAGGGATTGAACCCGGGTCTCCCACCTTGTAGGCAGATGCTTTAACCTCTTTGGATCCCCCTCAAAATAAAATCTGACACTGTTTCCACTGTTTCCCCATCTATTTCCCATGAAATGATGGGACTAGATGCCATGATCTTCGTTTTCTGAATGTTGAGCTTTAAGCCAACTTTTTCACTCTCCTCTTTCACTTTCATCAAGAGGCTTTTCAGTTCCTCTTCACTTTCTGCCATAAAGGTGGTGTCATCTGCATATCTGAGGTTATTGAGATTTCTCCCAGCAATCTTGATTGCAGCTTGTGCTTCTTCCAGTCCAGCGTTTCTCATGATGTACTCTGCATAGAATTTAATAAGCAGGGTGACAATATACAGCCTTGACGTACTCCTTTTCCTATTTGGAACCAGTCTGTTGTTCCATGTCCAGTTCTAACTGTTGCTTCCTGACCTGCATACAGGTTTCTCAAGAGGCAGGTCAGGTGGTCTGGTATTCCCATCTCTTTCAGAATTTTCCACAGTTGATTGTGATCCACACAGTCAAAGGCTTTGGCACAGTCAATAAAGCAGAAATAGATGTTTTCTGGAACTCTCTTGCTTTTTCCATGATCCAGTGGATGTTGGCAATTTGATCTCTGGTTCCTCTGCCTTTTCTAAAACCAGCTTGAACATCTGGAAGTTCACGGTTCACGTATTGCTGAAGCCTGGCTTGGAGCATTTTGAACATTATTTTACTAGCATGTGAGATGAGTGCAATTGTGCGGTAGTTTGAGCATTCTTTGGCATTGCCCTTCTTTGGGATTGGAATGAAAACTGACCTTTTCCAGTCCTGTGACCACTGCTGAGTTTTCCAAGTGTGCTGGCATATTGAGTGCAGCACTTTCACAGCATCATCTTTCAGGATTTGAAATAGCTCAACTGGGATTCCATCACCTCCACTAGCTTTGTTCATAGTGATGCTTTCTAAGGCCCACTTGACTTCACATTCCAGGATGTCTGGCTCTAAATGAGTGATCACACCATCGTGATTATCTGGGTCGTGAAGATCTTTTTTGTACAGTTCCTCTGTGTATTCTTGCCACCTCTTCTTAATATCTTCTGCTTCTGTTAGGTCCATACCATTCCTGTCCTTTATTAAGCCCATCTTTGCATGAAATTTTCCCTTGGTATCTCTAATTTTCTTGAAGAGATCTCTAGTCTTTCCCATTCTGTTGTTTTCCTTCATTTCTTTGCATTGATCGCTGAGGAAGGCTTTCTTATCTCTCCTTGCTATTTTTTGGAACTCTGCATTCAGATGCTTATATCTTTTCTTTTTTCCTTTGCTTTTCGCTTCTCTTCTTTTCACAGCTATTTGTAAGGCCTCCTCAGACAGCCATTTTGCTTTTTTGCATTTCTTTTTCTTGGGGATGATCTTGATCCCTGTCTCTTGTCTGACAGAATGTGGTTCACTGGAGAAGGGAATGGCAAACCACTTCAGTATTCTTGCCTTGAGAACCCCATGTACAGTATAAAAAGGCAAAATTATAGGATACTGAAAGAGGAACTCCCCAGGTCGGTAGGTGCCCAATATGCTACTGGAGATCACTGGAGAAATAACTCCAGAAAGAATGAAGGGATGGAGCCAAAGCAAAAACAATACCCAGTTGTGGATGTGACTGGTGATAGAAGCAAGGTCCGATGCTGTAAAGAGCAATATTGCATAGGAACCTGGAACGTCAGGTCCATGAATCAAGGCAAATTGGAAGTGGTCAAACAAGAGATGGCAAGGGTGAACGTCTACATTCTAGGAATCAGTGAACTAAAATGGACTGGAATGGGTGAATTTAACTCAGATGACCATTATATCTACTACTGTGGGCAGAAATCCCTTAGAAGAAATGGAGTAGCCATCATGGTCAACAAAAGAGTCTGAAATGCAGTACTTGGATGCAATCTCAAAATGACAGAATGATCTCTGTTCGTGCCCAAGGCAAACCATTCAATACCACAGTAATCCAAGCCTATGCTCCAACCAGTAACACTGAAGAAGCTGAAGTTGAATGGTTCTATGAAGACCTACAAGAACTTTTAGAACTAATACCCAAAAAAGATGTCCTTTTCAATATAGGGGACTGGAATGCAAAAGTAGGAAGTCAAGAAACACCTGGAGTAACAGGCAAATTTGGCCTTGGAGTACGGAATGAAGCAGGGCAAAGGCTAATAGAGTTTTGCCAAGAGAATGCACTGGTCATAGCAAACACCCTCTTCCAACAACACAAGAGAAGACTCTACACATGGACATCACCGGATGCTCAACACCAAAATCAGATTGATTATATTCTTTGCAGCCAAAGATGGAGAAGCTCTATATAGTCAGCGAAAACAAGACCGGGAGCTGACTGTGGCTTAGATCATGAACTCCCTATTGCAGATGGAAATGCATAGCCTTAAATATTTCACTATGAAAGATTTTTTTAAAAAATTCATTGCCACTATATGAAACTAGAAAAAGAACCACAAAATAGACCCAAAGTGGAGAGAAACAATAAAGACAATAACAAAAAAATAATGATTAGAAAACAAAAAGCATAGTAGAGAGGAAAAAAATAAGTTCAAGTGTTAATTATTTGAAAAGACCAGTGAAATACATGAATATCTCATAAATCTGGTTAGGGGGAAAGAAAGAGAGCAAAAATATCATGGTTAGGAAAAAGAAAAGAGATACATTCACAAACACAAAAGAGGTTGAAAGCTTTGTTCAACTATATGGCAACAAATGTGACAACTAGAGGAAATGGATATTTCAAAGAAAAAAAGTTACTGAAACTGACCTATGAAGAAACAGAAAAGAAAAAGAGGAGTTATCACAAAAGAGATCAGGACGATTGTTACAGATTTACTCTTAAAGAGAGCACCAGAACCACATGTTTTCACAGCTGCATCACATCTATATTTTAGCAAAGAGGTGATTCCAATGATGTTTAATTATGCTAGAATATAGGGGCGGAGAAGGCAATGGCACCCCATTCCAGTACTCTTGCCTGGAAAATCCCATGGACAGAGGAGCCTGGTAGGCTGCAGTCCATGGGGTCGCCAAGAGTTGGACAGGACTGAGCGACTTCCCTTTCACTTTTCGCTTTCATGCACTGGAGAGGGAAATGGCAACCCACTCCAGTGTTCTTGCCTGGAGAATCCCTGGGACGGGAGAGCCTGGTGGGCTGCCGTCTATGGGGTCGCACAGAGTCGGACACAACTGAAGTGACTTAGCAGCAGCAGCAGCAGCAGCAGAATATAGGGGGGGAAAGTTTCACTCTTTTTATAAGCAGATCTTGTAACTACTGCTTTAATTTCTTTAATGGTTATAGGTTTATTCAGGTTGTCTATGTCTCCTTGATATAACTGGGTAAATTGCATTTTTAATGGGAACTAATCATTTGTATAAATGGTCAGATTAGTTGGCACAAAGTTCTTCATATTGTCTCACAGCTTTTTAAACTGATCCAGTACGGACAATATGGTTGTGTAGGTGGTTTTCTCCAGGAGCTTATCTGGACAAAGAGTGAGTGGGAGCAGCCTGCATCCAGCTTTCCAAGTGGCAAGCCCTAGGTTAGGGTTGCAGCCACCCACAGGCAAAATGAAAGTTGCTCAGTCGTGTCTGATTCTTTGCGACCCCATGAACTATACAGTCCATGGAGTTCTCCGGGCCAGAATACTGGAGTGGGTATCCTTTCCCTTCTCCAGGGGATCTTCCCAACCCAGGTCCCTGAGGATTCTTTACCGACTGAGCGATCAGAGAAGCCCCCCCCGCAGGCGAAACCTTTTCCTAATTCTCACAAAGGCACTGTAAGGGTTAGTGATAGCCAGGCTATAACTTAATCCATTTTCCCTGGTGGCTCAGACAATCAAGAATCTGCTTGCAAAGCAGGAAACTGGGGTTCAATTCCTGGGTGGGGGAGATCCCCTGGAGAAGGGAATGGCTACCCACTCCTGTATTTTTGCCCAGTAAATCCCATGGATGGAGAGAAACCTGACAGGCTATATAGTCCATGGGGTCGCAAGGAATTGGACTCAACTGACCGACTGAACTGAACTGAGCGACTCTTTCCTTTTTTTTTAATCCCTCTTTTTTAAGATTGTTTTCTTGCCCTCTCTCTTTTTTCTCTTGATCAATCAATTCTGCTAGTTTTGCTTGTTTTATTAGTTTATTTCAAAGAACTTTCTTTTGTCTTTTTAAAAATTTTTAACTTGTTATTTTGTATTGGGGTATAGACGATCAGCCCTGGGATTTCTTTGGAAGGAATGATGCTAAAGCTGAAACTCCAGTACTTTGGCCACCTCATGCAAAGAGTTGACTCATTGGAAAAGACTCTGATGCTGGGAGGGATTGGGGACAGGAGGAGAAGGGGACAACAGAGGATGAGATGGCTGGATGGCATGACTGGCTCGATGGACCTGAGTCTGAGTGAACTCCAGGAGTTGGTGATAGACAGGGAGGCCTGACGTGCTACGATTCATGGGGTCGCAAAGAGTTGGACACGACTGAGCGACTGAACTGAACTGAATAGACGATTAACAGAGAAGGCGATGGCACCCCACTCCAGTACTCTTGCCTGGAAAATCCCATGGGTGGAGGAGCCTGGTAGGCTATAGCCCATGGGGTTGTAAAGAGTCAGACACGACTGAGTGACTTCACTTTTACTTTTCACTTTCATGCATTGGAGAAGGAAATGGCAACCCACTCCGGTGTTCTTGCCTGGAGAATCCCAGGGACAGGGGAGCCTGGTGGGCTGCCGTCTATGGGGTTGCACAGAGTCGGACACGACTGAAGCGACTTAGCAGCATAGACGATTAAAGAAACGTCTTTTGTCTTTTTACCATCTTTGTTGTATTCAATTAATTTCTCCCTCCATTTTTATTACTGCCACTCTTTCTCTTCAAGGTTATTGTGTTTGTTTTTTTCTTTAGTTTTTGAACTAGAAACTTAGCTGAGCAATTTTTTTAACTTTTCTTTTGTCATATAAATATTTAAGACTATACATTTTTCTCTATAAATCACTTTATCTTCATCTAATGAAGTTTTGGATGGAGGAATTGTTTCTATACTCATTATTTACTGAAGTGTAGTTGATGTACAATATAAGTACAATATAGTGATTCACAATCTGGTGAGGCTTTTACTTAATTCTGAAAATGTTCACACTTAAAAGTTTAAAGAATTGTACAGTGATACCCAAATGTTCAACACCTTATTTCTACAGTTAAGATTTTACTTTATCTGCCTTATCATGCAATTTTCCATTTATTCATCCTCTCTGCTATTGATTTCAAGGATCTTATTTTTTATTCACTTGGAAGGAAATGACAGATATAAGCACATTTCACTCTTAAATATTTCAGCATGCATATCATTACCTGGAGTTCATTATTTTTACTGATTGGTTGAAATTTTAAGGTCAGTTTATTAAGCTCAATGATAAAAGCTGTCAGAAGATTTTTTTCCCAAAAATTATTTTTTCTTATGAAAAAAAGAAAAGAAAATCAATACACACCCTCAGCATAGACACAGATGCTGTGGCAGTCAAGCCTCTTTAAGATGAGGATAGTTTGCTAGTTGGTCAAGTCACTCTCAGGTCAGCAGGATTGTAGTCTGGATCATCCCCCTTATCTTCTGGCTCCAAGTCCTTTAATTTCTGGACAAGTGACTCATCAACCTCCACGCTGTATCCAGCATCCTCCAAGAACTGGGTATTAGCTGTGTCAAGATTATGATCTGTTTCGAACAACTGTTTCCCACTTAATTTACTTTTTCCTGCTTGGTCTTTTACTTTCACTCATTTAAAAAAATTTCCAAGAGTTCTGTATCAAACTTGGCCTTCCAACTTAAGAAATTTTGGATAGTAATAGGAGTACCATAAAATAATTGTTTTTCAGCTTCTGCTCTTCTTCTTGTCTTCAAGTTTCTATTTGATCTACCATTTCACTTAATTTTATTGGACCGCTATTGCTAAAGATCATACTATAGAAGAGCTTTCTTCTGCCTGTAATGCTGCTGCTGCTGCTGCTGCTGCTAAGTCGCTTCAGTCGTGTCTGACTCTGTGCAACCCCATAGACGGAAGCCCACCAGATTCCCCCGTCCCTGGGATTCTCCAGGCAAGAACACTGAAGTAGGTTGCCATTTCCTTCTCCAATGCATGAAAGTGAAACGTGAAAGGGAAGTCACTCAGCCGTGTCAGACTCTTCGCAACCCCATGGACTGCAGCCTACCAGGCTCCTCCATCCATGGAATTTTCCAGGCAAGAGTACTGGAGTGGGGTGCCATTGCCTTCTCCCCTGTAATGCTAGTAACTTTAAAAATATCTGAGACTTCATTACCTTCTAGGTTTTTCTGGGAGAGTATTTCCTAGAGAGGAGCTTCATCTGGGTGCTTTTCCCTATATATAAACTTGAGGAGGGAGGGCAGGACAGTTTCATTGTTTTCTCCAGCCTTATGTGTCACAGGAATAATGAACCTGGCTGGATTTTTCCGATACTTAGCTGAAATACTACCAAAGGAGAATATGGTATTAGGAAAATTTATTTGTATTTTGGAAGACCAGCTGTTAAGAGGGTTGGATCAACATACAATCAAGCTCTGAAGGAGTCAGGGTAGAAGGACTCCAGAGATTCCAGTTTATATATATATATATTTAATATTCTTTTCCATCATAGTTTATCATAAAATATTGAATATAGTTCCCTGTGCTATACATTAGGACTTGTTTATCCATTCTAAATACAACAGTTTGCATCTACCAACCTCAAACATCCAATCTATCCCTCTCCCTAACATACAGAAAAGTGCAAAAATCCTAAGTGTATAGCTTAATGAATTACGACAAAATGAATACATCCAAATCAAGAAATAGAAAAGGATTCCAGAAACTCCCCTCATGTAACCACTACCTGAACTTCAAACGCTGTATTTTGTTTACTTTTTGAACTTGGTATAAAAGAAATCATATAATTGGTATTTTTGTGTGGGGGGCTTTCTTTAGTACAATACTGTATCTGTGAAATCCATATAGTTGCATCTAGTGGTAGTCTTTTCATCGGTATATGGTATTCCATTGTATGAATCTACTACAGTTGAAATTCTACAGTATCCATTCTACAGTTGAAATATTGACTGCTGTAAATAATGCCATGAGAACACTTTTGTGTGTCATTTTTATTGTGGTAAAACATACATATTTCCCCTTTTGTACACTCACAATATTCTACAACTATCACCACAGTTCATTTCCAGAACTTTTTCCTATCTTTTTGATGCACATATGTGGATATTTCTTATGGGTATATACTTAGGAAACGCTGGATCACATTGTATATGTTCAACTTTAAAAAATATTGCCAGGCTTCCCTGGTGGCTCAGTGGTAAAGAATCCACCTGCCAATGCAGGAGACACAGGTTTGATCCCTGATCCAGGAAGATCCCACATGCTGCAGATCCCACAGGCCGCAGCTATTGAGCCTGTGGTCTAGAGCCCAGGAGCCACAGCTGCTGAAGCCTGAGAGCCCAGAGCCTATGCTCTGCAACAAGAGAAGCCGTCACAATGAGAAACACATGCGGCGCAACTAGAGCGTCGTCCCTACTCCCCACTAGAGAAGAGCCATGCAGCAATGAAGACCCAGCACGGCAGGAAAAAAAAAGAAAGAAAAAATTATTGCCAATGTTTCAAAGTGCCAATAGTAACTTACATGCCCACCGACCCTGCACGATAGCTCCCATGGCTATATGCCCCTTAAATTTTAATTTTAATTATTTTAAGTTTTAATTATTTTAGAAATTTGTTTTGTATCTTTTCTCACTTCTCTGATAACTGTTTAGCACCTTTTCATATGGCCATTTAGACAATAAAAAGGGCTAAAGAAACAGAGAACACAAAACTATATCTTATGAAATTTGAAGCTCAAATTGTATTATTTGTGTGTTAGCGAGCAGTTTACATTTCTAAGAATATGTCTCCCATTGACTAAAATCAACCCCACAGGGCAATATCTCTCACACTTCCACACTGCATATATGAGATTATATCTTAAAAAGGAAAATCCTTTACAGTCACTTGAGTGGTGTTTAGGGACTTAATAGTGACAAAGGCATGAATTGAATCCACCATGTTTAACAGAATATCATGCTTTCTAATTACAATTATTACCAAAAAGTGGGGTCTAGCTGCTCCCTGCTCAAAAACCAATAAACAGGCCAAGCTGGTGGAAGGGAAGGTTTGCTTTATTTCAGACATCAGCAACTGTGGGGGAAGGGCAGACATCTGTCAAAGGCAAACTGCCCCCTCCCCGCCCCCACAAGCCGGGGGTAAGAGCTTGTATAGTCAGGGAGGGGGGCTCCGTACCCAAAGCACAGTCAGCACAGTCAGCTCATCTTCGAACTGGTCATTGGTGGTCTTACCAGCATGATCTTGGTTATTTTAGGTACAGTTAATCTTCAGTTCCAGGGTCCATTTGTTCCCATTTCTTGAAGCCAATTCTTAGAATTGTAGCAGCTTATGTCATGGGTACAGCCTAATTATTATGCAGTTAGCTTCTTCCACCTGCCGTTTTTTAAAAATTAATTAATTTATTTTAATTGGAGGCTAATTGCTTTACAATATTGTGGTGGTTTTTGTTTTAATATCTATAAGACAGCTCATCTATAAGCCATATAGATATGGCTCAGAGCATTATCCATAGCCCTTGGTGCTGCTACTGCTGCTAAGTCACTTCAGTCGTGTCCGACTCTTAGCGACTGCATGGACTGCAGGCTCCTCCATCCATGGGATTTTCCAGGCAAGAGTACTGGAGTGGGGTGCCATTGCCTTCTCCACTATAGCCCTTGAGGAGGAACTAAAGGTCCTTAACTATGCTCAATTAGTACATCATTATTATTTGGTCTTTTTTTACTGTTTTCCTTTGTTTCTACATGTTCTCATTTCTCTGATTAAACTTACTCTTTGCCTAAGTCTTTCCACAGACAAAAAGCAGGCAGAGGACATGAGGGGCAAAGACCGTAGGGTCCTGCTCTGTTTCATTATTACTGATATGTAGGGTATCACACTATTGCCATTCCACTCACAGGGAATGCCTAGGCTCAGTTCTCATCTATAGACGGTCAACATTTTTGTCCCACTCTCAGCATACAGTTTTTCATAAGGCTATAGCCCCAAGCAGAAGGTTGACAATGGTTTTGTTCAGCTTGCATGTAGGGGTAAGGGTGTCCTTGGCTTCAAGCTGAAAATCCATCCCAGGTCCCCCACCTCCCGGGAGGCACAAATCTCTGACTGCTACCCTTGCTTCCAGTCTTATTTCAGAGCCCATGGGCTCTGTGGCTTTAGCAAATTCACAGAGGTGTTGATGTTTTAAAGCTTAGACCTCTTTACTCTTTTCAAGTTCTATCTATCATTGCTATATGTCTGCTACAGGATGTGTGTGTGTGTGTGTGTGTGTGTGTGTGTGTGTGTGTGTGTAAAAGCTGTAAGCTGTTTTCATCTGTCTAATAAGAGTTTAGTAAGAGTTTCTCTCTCTCTCTCTCTTTTTTTTTTTCCAGCCACGCCATGCAACATGCGGATCTTAGTTTCCCAACCAGGGATCGAAACTGTACCCCCTGCATTGGAAGTGCAGAGTCTTAACCACTGGACCATCAGGGAAGTCCTAATAAGAGTTTCGTGAATTGACAACAGACAGGAGTTGTGACAGGATGTTAGTTAGGTGCTCCCTGTCATCTCTGGAGTTTCAGCAAAGGTCTCAAAGGCAGAAAGCAACACAACAGATGCCAGGCAACCTCTTCTCCCATACACTTCAAAGGGAGATGGGATGAGATTGTGAACCAGTCTGCCAGCATTACTATTACTAATTATCCACACTGAATCAATACAAGGGAATGAGAATTGTGTTGCGGAGTTCCCTGTGAGCTCTCTATTTCCTCTCCCACAATTCTGGGGAGGGAGAGGGGGTTTTCCCCTTTGCCTAAAGCCAAGTGGGGACTTCCCTGGTGACTCAGACCGTGAAGAATCTGCCCGTAATGTGGGAGACCTGGGTTTGACCCCTGGGTCAGGAAGATCCCATGGAGAAGGGAATGGCTACCCACTCCAGTAATCTTGCCTGGAGAATTCCAAGGACAGAGGAGCCTAATAGGCCATGGTCCATGGGGTCACAAAGAGTTGGACATGACTGAGCGACTAACACACACACACACACACACACACAGAGCCAACTGAGATAGAGACCTCCACTAGCACCTCGCAGAATGTTTGGCTTAGATCTCCTGGATTTGGAAAGTCCACAGGGACTCATGTCCTAACTCCCACCTGAGGAAGTCCATATGCAAAATGCTGGCTGACCAGCTTTCCTGGGATGGTGAGTAAGGTGGGTTGCATGGAGAGTGAGCTGCACTGCCCTTGCCAATAGGGCAAAGATGCATGAGTTGTCCTGTGGGACAAGTATACCTAGAAGGAAATGACTTGGAGTCATTAAAAAGGTCCTTCCCATGCAGGATGCTCTGAGAGGAAAGGAACTTCAGGATAGTATATTTTACAGAACCTGCAGAAGGCCATGAACTTGGGGGCGGGGAGAGAGGAGTCATAGGCAGTTAACCAGAGGAGAGGCATTGCCTAGGTCCCAGTAAGAGAGCTAAAAAAAGCCCACAACAGTGACACACACAAGAGAGAAAGAGCCAACTTTTGTGAGTCCTCCAAGTCCACAGAGAACCAACTTTTGAAGATAACAGCATCCTGCCCCAACTGGGAAAAGCTGTGGCCCTTTCCCCTAAGCTCTTCTCTTATACCAAACCCTGGGGGAGGGGTTCAGAAATAGCAGCTGGCCAGCAAGACAGGAGGAGTAAACTCTGATGAGTAAAGCCCAGGAATGTGGAGAAACTTGGCACACCTTCCTTTATCACAGCAAGACTCACATCTGAAGCAGGAAAAAGCTAGAGGAGAGGCAAACCTTTAGCTTGAATGAAGTTGAGAGTTGAATTATGTTTAGGGCAGGTGTGAAGACGAAGGAAGGGAGTTTTCCAATTATATAACCTGGGGGCCAGCTCCCCTGATAAAAATAATCATTCAGTATTAGAGAAGGATTGAAGAGGAAAAGTTGATACAGTGTACCTATCCCAGATTTAGCAGATATTGACTCCAATGAGCTGTAAACACCTATTCACATTTTCTTCATATTTGCTTAGATCACACCAAAAGCAATGGGTAACCAAAATTCATACACAGAATAATAAAGACTGAGTGTACACCTCTGGCAGAGTTTTAATTGGTACTCTGCTCCACATAGTCACTTAGGACCCAGGCTGACAGGCTGTCCCGTCTGGACCACGTAGCTTCTTCAGTTCCACAGCAAGGAAAGAAAAAGCATTTTATAACTCCTCTTTCCTGATTTCCCAGAGGCGATACAAGGTGCTCGCATTCACAGCTGTAGTGACTAGAAATAGTCACAAGACTCCCCTTTTAGAAATGGGGAAGGAAGCATTCTTTTTTTGGTGCTAAGCATGAGAGGAGCCTCAGATATGGTGCATGAGCGCGCAGTCACCCAGTTGCATCCGACTGTTTGCAACCCAACAAACTGTAGGGCAAGGATATACTGGAGTGGGTTGCCATTTATTCCTCCAGGGGATATTCCCAACTCAGGGATCAAACTGGCGTTTCCAGCATCTCCTGCATTGGCAGGTTCTTTACCATTCACAGATGAAAGTGAAAGTGAAGTCGCTCAGTCGTGTCCGACTCTTTGAGACCCCATGGACTGTAGCCTATCAGGCTCCTCTGTCCATGGGATTTTCCAGGCAAGAGTGCTGGAGTGGATTGCCCTTTCCTTCTCCAGGGGATCTTCCCAACACAGGAATCGAACCTGGGTCTCCCGCGTTGCAGGCAGAAGCTTTACCGTCTGAGCCACCAGGGGAGCCCAATTCACAGATGACTAACACCAATTTCCAGGACATTTTACATGGCAGCCTCACTTACAGAGGCTGTCACCCTTCTCTGATAGGACTTTTACCTGCTGAGCTAGTGTACCTAAATCTTTGATTGCAGGTCTCTGTCGCACGTGTTATGAAACATGTTTTTAGGCTGCTCAGAAACCTTGTACATAACTCATATTTTCTGCTTAAGAGCCATCACTTTCTCAGATTGCTTTACTTTACTTCTTTTACTTTTGTTTTCACAGAGAAATCACATTAAAGAAAGCTCTTTACTGTCACATTACACAGTTAAAAGAAAACAACAGAACTGGATTGAGATGTGGATAACTCGCATTTGACAGCGTTCATTCATTAGCTGATAACTCATTCCTTCATACAGAGAAGGCACTGGTGACCCACTCCAGTACTCTTGCCTAGAAAATCCCATGGACAGAGGACCCTGGTAGGCTGCAGTCCACGGGGTCCCTAAGAGTCGGACACTACTGAGCGACTTCACTTTCACTTTTCACTTTCATGCATTGGAGAAGGAAATGGCAACTCACTCCAGTATTCTTGCCTGGAGAATCCCAGGGAACGGGGAACCTGGTGGGCTGCCATCTACAGGGTCGCACAGAGTCGGACAAGACTGATGTGACCTAGCAGCAGCAGCAGCAGCATTCCCTCATGATGACTTCCCAGTATACAGATAATCCCAACTCATGTTTCAAAAAAAACAGGCTAGCCATCTGTGAAAAATAATCTCCGATTTAATTTAATGGACTATGCAAGGGTTCATATAAAAAATTCCATGTAAACTGAATCTGGGAAACAAAATCATTAAAAGTGTTAATAAATATGGAAGAATATATTAAGAATCTTGACATGATGAAGGCCATTTTAGGCCACAAAATCCAAAGTCAGCAACTGGAAATTCAAATGCCTATAGGGAGCAAGCAAGTAATGTTGAGTGAAGAAAGATGGGTGTGAGAGAAGTCAATTAGTAAAAATTTATTTTAATTTTACTGAGCTATGAGGTAAGCAAATGCCATTATATAAATATGTGAAATTGGATAGACTCTAAATTTAATATGAAAAATATAAACTAGAAAATGGTAATCTTAGGGAATGCCCTGGCAGTCCAGTGGTTAGGGCTTAGCCCTTTCACTGCCAGGCCAGGGTTCAATCCCTGGTCAGGAAATTAAGATCCCACAAGCCCCACAGCTCTATCAAAAAAAAAAAAAGGAAATCTTTTGTAAGTAATTTTTTCTTTGTCTTGTCTCTTTGCAAACAGAAACCTGATTTTCATACCAATTTCAGGCTTTGTGTTTCTAGTTGATAGAGGAAAACTTTCAAGCCATTAGTACTTTATTTTGAAGAATTTAGCGTCAACACTTTTTTTTCATGTTTTGACCACTGTTTTTCTTTCTTTCTTTTTTTTTAACTTTGTACTTAGTATGCAGGACCCTGAGTCCCTGTACTTAGTATACAGGGACTACCACTGCACCCAAGTGTCCAGGAAAATTCTGGTCGCAGACTGGAGGGTTCCAAATCGCTTGCAAAAACTCTCCAGGCCTCCTAGCTGTCACGATGTGGACCCCTAGCGGTGAGCGACGTTCCCGATAAGTGTTTTGGTTGAGACAGCGGCAATTTTACTCGGATGCCTGCTTTGGGTTTGATTCTCGCTTCCGAATCGCCCCCATTCCGCACTTCCCCATCCTCAATTTCAACTTCTACAAAAGAGGCAAACTACAAAGTAAACTGTTGGCCGTGGTGTGGCTTCTATGGGAGCCAGGACTTCATCGGTCGCTCTTGCCGAGGTGCGTAATCTCCCACATAACGCCTCGCAGGATTTTTATATTCCCATCGCTTACAACCATTTCTTGTCACCACGTAAATTAACAGGGTTGCGGGCAGGGGAAAAGGCAAAGATGCTCCCGCCCCCTCGAAGCCACCAGCGTCCCAAGGACCCGAGCATTCCCCGGAAGAGCCCACTCCGCTCCTGCTAATCCTTTCCCTTCCGCTCCGCCCACCCCGGGCAGAGCGCTCGGGGTCACATGCTCGCCGGAGGAGGGGAAGTGGGCGGCTCAGCGGCCGCCATCTTGCCGGCTTGGAGGCGGTCCGTGAGGAGCGCAGGTCGCGCGCTTCTCCTCCCCACCCCTCGCCCAGCCTCGCACCGCCCTCCGTGCTCCTCCCCACTTCTGGCTCCCTTGGCCGCTCCCTGAGTGGAGGAACGGGGAGCCCCGGAGGGCGGGGGGGTGTGTCGGGCCCGTGCGCGCGCCCTCCAACCGCCAGCCGCGGCCGCGGGGGCGCGCTCGACCGGGCCCCAGGGGCGGCGCGGGGCTGAGGGGAGGGGGCTGCTCCGGCTGCGGGGGCGGCGCACGGCGGCCGTGGCGGCCCGGGTTGCAGCTGCGGCGGCGCGCTGGGGGCCCGCGTCCGGGGCGCCCCCAAGTCGGCGCTGCTGCCGTGGCCGCGGCTTCCAGAGCCATGTACCGCAGCGGCGCCCGCTCCTCCGTGTCTTCACACCGGCCTAAAGAGAGCGGCGGGGGCGACCCGCGCACCGGCCGCAGCTCCGGCTCCTCCTCAGGCCCCGCTCGCCGCACCTCACCTCCGACCTCCTGCTCCTCCTCGTCGCGGACGCCGGCTCGCCGGCCCCGCTCTCCCTCAGGGCACCGCGGCCGCCGGGCCTCTCCGTCCCCTCCGCGGGGTCGCCGCGGCTCCCCGTCTCCGCCCCGCGGCCGCCGGGCCTCGCCGTCCCCGCCGCGGGGTCGTCGCGGCTCCCCATCCCCGCCGCGGGCCCGTCGCGGCTCCCCGTCGCCGCCGCGGGGCAGACGACTCTTCCCGCCGGGCTCGGCCGGCTTCCGAGGGAGCAGCCGAGGGGAGTCCCGCGCCGACTTCGCCAGGGACGGCCGCGGAGACCATCCAGGCGACAGCGGCGGCCGGGTAATCCCACCCCTCCACCCGGACTCTGTGCTCCAGCCCCCTCGCCCGCAATTCCCGCTTTCAGAAACGCCCGCCGCCCGGACGACCCGAGGCCTCCAGGCCGGGGTCCCCACATGGAAGGCCCTTCATCCCCATGGGCTCCCTCAGCGACGCCCGAACCAGGGGTTTCCTGGTCAGCCCAGGGAACTTCATTTGCACAATAACGGATTCGGGACGCGGCCGGGAGCCGGCTCGGGACGCCGTGCTGCGTTCCCTGGGAATAGACTGATTCTCTCCCTCTGTGTGAGGTGTGAAAAAGTTTGCCGGGCGAGGGGAAGCTCCTCCACGCCGTGTGCCTGGTACTTTTTCAGTAGTTGGTGTCCTTAGAGTTGGATGGTTTTGTGTGTGTTCCGCTAGAACTGAGCTGCGCCCTGGATCTGGAAAAGGGTTGAAATGTCTTTGTGGCGACTTAGGGTGGCTTAAACAGTTCCCAGGGTAGACACCGAGAGAATGTAAACTGTTAGTACTCTGTTGGAGCTGCTTCTCCGAAATCGAAGTGTGGGTATCTACAGTCGTAATAGCTGCCTCCACTTAACCTAGTTGTGTGGCAGGAATGATGCTCAGCCCTTCACTTTCCCTGTGAACATTCACGTCCTTTCGGGGGGGTGGGGAGGGCGGGCTGGGTTCCTTATCTAACAGCTGAGGAACTCACAGAGGTTTAAAAAACTTAAGGCGATGCCTGTAAGAAGTGGTGGAGTGTGATTCAATTCTTTACCTGGTTCCCAATACCCTGAATTTAACTGTTATGTTTACAAGCTGAAGGGACAGAGCATGAGGTTAAGAAGGTTAGTTTAGAGGTAATACTGACTTTTCATGCATCTCTCCGTTGGTAGAGCCTCTGGGCAGGATCTGGTGTTTTGGTATTTGTTTTTATTATTAGTTAACCAATCCTTTAAAAAAAGTGACAAAGTTTCTGTTTTATTTAGTGGATCTCTAACAATATCTGTGTACTCTGGTCATAGGTGAATTGGCTTATTAACATTTTAAGATTTTCTTAGCTGAGTATGATAGTCTGAATGTTAATCACTACAGAGAAAGTAAGGAAAACAAAAAACAATGAGTTTCCATAACTTCCCCTTTCTTCTCCAATGCACAACCTATTTGCTCCAGTCTTTTGTCTCAGTAAATGACATCACCCGTTGCTCAGCCAGAAACAGTGAACATCTCCCTTCTCCTAGTCTGTAAGGATAACTTCATCTATCTAAACTATCAGCTCTACCTCCAAAATACATCCTCCAAACTGTTGTCTTCCTACCATTATTCTTATCTAAACTTTATCTCTTGCTTAGTTTATTGCATTAGGCTCCATTACACTCCACTTTTGTTACCATCCAGTTTTTTCTATACCTAGAAATCAAAACGATTTTTAAAGACCTCCATTTTATGTATTTGAGAAATATTTATTAACGCTTACCATGCTGTTCTGGGCACTGGGAATATAATAATGAACAAACCAGTCAAAAGCCCTGCCCTAGCAGAGCTTATATTCTGACAGGGGGAGTTGGATAATATGAAAAGTAAAATGTCTTGGCATGTTAAATATGATTAAGTGCTAAGAGAAAAAACAGAAAGGAGTTACAATTTTTGGTAAGGTAGCCAGAGAAGGCCTTCTGGAAGGTGATTTCTTAATAAAGACCTGAAGAAGATGAGGATGTGAACAGAGTGAGCATCTAGAGGAAGTATGTAGTAATGTCATTCCCCTGCTTGAACCCCTTCTGTGGCTTGTTAAACTAAGAATAAAAATCCAGATTTCCTAACTGTGGCTTCTGCCTGTTTTGTGTCACTTCACTGCAGTCATGCTGGCCACCTTTCTGTTCCCCCAGACATGCTAAGCTCATTACAGAGCATGCTCTTTTTGCCTGAAACATCTTCCATCTGTTCTTTGCAAGACTGATATCTCATCATTCAGGCTCCAGATTAAATGGTATCACCTCAGAATGCCTTTTCTAACCATCTCATCTGAAGTAGCTCCTTTTCCCCAATCTTTCATGTTATCATGTTTTAATGACTTTTTAACACTTCACAGTGCCGTCAGAAATACTTTTTTTTTTCTTAACCTGTGTTTGGCTTGTCTCCTTTAGTGGAAATGTAAAGATTCTGGTAGCAGACTTAATTCACTCCTCTGGCCCCATGCCTAAGAAAATGATAATTTAAAATGTAAATATATGTTTATTTATTTGGCTGCACAAGGTCTTAGCTGGAGCATGGGAATACTTTAATTGTGTCATGTGGGATCTAGGTCCCCAACCAGAAATGGAACCCAGGCCACTAGACCACCAGTGAAGTCCTTGATAATTTTTTAAAAGTCCTTTATTTTTGGAGTAGTATCTTACCATAATCATCTCTCACCCTGTAGGACTATAGCTTTAGGAAGGAGAACAGTTTTGAGTGTAGGAATGTCTTGACCCTGTTGACTTAATATCTTTTACTCTTGTAGAGACGCTCTCCTGGTCTGAGATCTGACTCTTCTTTGGAACAGAGCTTACGGATCACTGTTGGCAATGACCACTTCTGTGTTGGCATACCAGAACGGAGGTGGCTTAGTGATCGACTGGCGTCACCAGTGGAAAATCTGGAGGATGCAGACAGGTAGGCTTCATCTGAAGCAGGGCACGCCATATGAATACTTGAAGGTAGAATTGTTGCTGTTTTCCGAATGATGTATTTGAAAGGGTGGTGCCAGCACTGAAGTTTATGCACTATGTCCAGTACAAAGTATAACATTGGAAAGAGTGGGGTAGACTCTGTTACTGAAACAATTATGTAGAAAAAAAGACTTTAAAAGATCTAAGACTTCCCTAGTGGTCCAGTGGTTAAAACTCTGTGCTTCCACTGTAGGAGCCATGGGTTCAATCCCTGGCCAGGGAACTACAATCCTGCAGCATGGCATGGCCAAAAAAAAAGGGTCATCCTGGCCCCAACTGGAAAGGAGGAAGCTGAGGGAATATGAACAGTCCCCCAAATTAAAAACAGTTGAGATGATACAGATTCTAAAATAGTGGAACTAGTGGGGTCCCTTCTGCAAAGGAAAGTTCTGAACAAAATAGGATATCTAGGAAATCTACTTACTTAATGGCTGCACTGGGTCTTCGTTGCTGCAATCAAGCTTTCTCTAGTTGCATTGAGTAGGGACTCCTCTAGTTGCAACCCACGGGCTTCTCACTGCAGTGGCTTCTGTTGTTACACAGCACAGGCTCTAGAGCTTGGACTCAGTAGTTGGGGTACACTGGCTTAGTTGCCCCGCAGCATACAGAATCTCCCAGACCTGGGATCAGACCTGTGTCCCTTGTATTGACTGGCAGATTTTTAACCTCTGGACTATCAGGGAAGTCCTTAGAAATCTTTTTTTAAATGGTGTTATTTTTCAGCTTGTCCAGGCTGAAATATATATAGATTCAGAAAAGGTTTAGGTAAATTCATGCTAATTGTATACGCACACACACACACATTTTTAGGCATTAATAGAAAGTTAGAGATCTTTAAAAATGTTTAATTTCAGTTATTACTTTACAACCACTGAGGGCTAAGGAAGGTCAAATATACTCCACAGGGTGTTAACTATAGATCTCAGGTACTAGGAACTTAGGTATGTATGGGAAGTAAATAATGCATTACGTGTTTTTCACCTTGCAAAAGTAAAAGAGCTAGAATGGGAGTGCAGGGAAAGCACTGTTGCTGAGAGCTGAGAACCATGTCTGTTAGTGGTTTCTGCCAAGTATATTGGGAGTTTTCACAAATGTTTAGCAGTAGCAGTAAATCAATATAATGTTCTTTTAAACCGTGACTCTCCATGAAGTAGTGCACAGAATATAGGCAGGCAGGTGGGGGACAGCTGGGCAGGAAGTGTGAGGACCAGTGCTGCCCTTTGGTAATATTTACTTCAAAGCTTCAGTGGCTATTCAATGCAGTGAAGCAAGGCAGGACAGTCATATAACACTGAAGCTTCTGAAGATAGAGCTTCAAGGTATGTGACTATATCACTTAATTGAGGCAACAGCCCATGCCCTTCTAGCTGCTTCTATTTTGGGAGATGATTGAGTAGGCAGTCCGAGTAGGTGGTGCATGATGTGATTCTCTTCCTTCCTTAGGAGCTTAGGTTTTGGTGTGACTTTAGCATTTCCTCTTGCTGGTTCTAGGGTGTCAGTAGCATTTCCTCTTGCTGGTTCTAGGGTGTCAGCTCCCCTTTCCATAAACTTTGTTATGCATGTGTGCTTCAGGTAAACAATTGTCTGTTTATAAGTTATAAAAATTAAAAATTTCCTCTCTGTATTTGAGGTATTAATTTTCTTTCTTGAATCCTGGTTCAGAGAGAGAAATTTATTTTAGAGAAAGTGAGATAAGTTTCTAAAAGGAGGTTCCAGGCCATTCTTTAGACTTTTTTGCCCTCAGCACTCTTGCTCAATCTGCTTTGTGTCAGTAATTACTGTCTGCTAAAACCAGGCCATAGGAACGTTGGCATTCACAAAGTGTCTTCCTGACTGTGAGTCCAGTCTTTAGCTAATGAAACAGGCCATTTCCATCATTTGTATGTAGGTGTGTGTTTATTTTTTTCCTGAGACCCTGTATTCTTTCTCTTCCCGTATTTGATCTGTTAAATTTTATACCAGGTTTGTGTTACGGCCAGATTGCCAGGGTTGTCAGTCTCCTCACCATGGCAGTTCTCTGTGCAGGACTGTAACTTATCCTGTAAAGGAAGTGTGAATAGGTTGTGTGAAGACTGAGCTTCTGAATAAGTGTAGATGTGAGGTTGATTTCCCTTGTTTATCAGAGTATTCTGCACATTATACATTCCATTCATGGTATTCTCATCTCCTGACTTCTCCTTGCCTTGATGTAGGGAGTAGGATTTTTTCCCTGTTACTTGCCTTAGGGAAAAGACAGAAGTGCCACAGCTTTCTTCAGGCATTTTGAGGAATCAGCACAGGAAAATAATGGGAAGTTTGAGCTCTGGAGAACCTTTTTTTTCTTACCATATACATTTTTTAGCAGCTTTTTTGTTTAGCCATAATTCATATACCATGTAATTCACCCATTTGGAGTGTACAGTTCAGTGATTTTTAGTATATTCATAGAGTTGTACATATACCACTGTGATCAGTTTTAGAATTTTTCTTTTTGCCTTATCCTTAGTCTCATCTACCCACCCCCCAGCCTATCATTAACCTTCTTCTGTATTTATTCTGGCCATTTCATATAAATAGTATCATACAATGTGTGGTCTTTTGTGACTGGCTTCTTTCACGTAACATAATGTTTTCAAGATTCATTTGTGTTTTTACATATAACACTGCTTCATTTTTTTTAAATTGCTGATAATAATTTCATTGTATGTATTTTGTTTATCTGTTACCAGTGTTGAGTGGATGGATACCATTTTAGTTGTTTCTACTTTTTGGCTGTTATGAATAATGCTGCTATGAATATTGGTGTACAAACTTTTGTGAACACGTGTTGTTTTTTTTAACTTGCTTAAGGGAATTTGTAAACACAGGAAAAGTAGAATAGTTCAGTGAGCTTCCAGGTACCCATCACCTACATCATTCAGTCAATTTTTTAAGAAAAGAGTTGGACTTGACCAAAGCTTTCAGAGAGAGTTTGTCACTGAACTATTCTGAGCTACAGGAGCTGGCACTCTTTTTTGGACTCACTTTTATTGCAGTCAGTTTCTCTCTCATCCTTTGGGAAAACTAGGGAAGGAGGACATGAGCTTCTAACAGGCAACCTGATTTCTTCCTGTATTTACACATTAGCGCATTCTTTTAACTGTTTCTGTTCCTTCTTTTATTGTTTTTTGCCTCCTTTTGCAGGAGACTGCAGGTTTGGATTGAGTCTTTCTGAGAGCCATTTCATTATTTCTAGCTTCTGGATGTTTAATGTTGGATGAGATTTGAGGCTAGTATGTCTCTTGGTGGAGAAAGCTGAATGTAGGAGCAATGGATGAACTTGCCTACTAGCCATAGAGCCTGTAATTTTCCCCTATGCTAACGTGATCAGAGGCTATGTATATAGATGGTGTTTTGGCAGTGGAGTGACTCAACTCATGGATATTCCTCCCTGAAAAAAGACGTGTTCATGGCTGGCAGACCTGCAAAATAAAATATTTTACTCTATTTATGTTTGATTTCAGAGATCATCTTTGGTCATTCTCATTCTTTCCTATTATTTCATAGTACATTGAGACCACAATTTTCCCTAAATTCTTGGGGAGAAGGTGAGTAACAGTAACCTTGATTCCCATAGATGACATTCTTATAGAAGAGGTAATAAAATTTATCCTTTATAGTCTTTCATAAAGTTACTTATAGCTATAACCTCAGTCTGAAACTGAAAAGGGGCTGTGCTAGTGAATGAGAAAAAGCAGCTCTTTGATGTTCTACTAACTTTTGTCCCAGAAATAGGAAAACAACTATTATTAAAAAAAAAACAAGTCATTTTTCGAAACTTACAAAAACAGAAATAGCTCCTGGAAACTGTAGAAGACAGGAATAATTACCATCCTGTGGATAGTAATTCACTCTGAAATGTGAGTGACGTGTAAGTTTTTCTAAGTTGTATGCTTAAAGTACTTCGTTCTTGTTTAGTTGTGTCCAACTCTTTGTGACCCCATGGACTGCAGCCTGTCAGTCTCCTCTGCCATGGGATTTCCCAGACAGGAACACTGGAGAGGGTTGCTATTTCCTTCTCCAGGTGATCTTCCCAACCTAGGGATCCAACCCAAGTCTCCTGCATTGCAGGTGGATTCTTTACCACTGAGCCACCAGAAAAGCTTAAAGTGCTAGGGGATCTTTGTTTCTGTGATATAAATCAGAAAGTTTTAGGGGGCAGTAGAAGCTCCCTGGGGCTTACCCAGTGGCTCAGCGGTAAAGAATCCACCTGCCAATGCAGTAGATGCAGATTTGATCCCTGGGTCAGACGGATCCCCCAGGGAAGGATAAAGCAACCCACTTCAGTATTCTTGCCTGGAGAATTCCATGGACAGAGGAGTCTGACAGGGCTGTAGTCCATGGAGTCCCAAAGAATTGGACAGGACTTAGCAACTAAACGGCAAAAACAGAAGCTCTGTGACCATAATGCCCCAGAAGATTAGGATACTGTGTGTGATATAGAGATCTGAGCTGAAAGGACAGATGTTCCATCCTGTATTTTTACCTTCATGCCTTAAAAGTCTAAGACCTTTTTATTTCTATAATAAACCTATCTCACTGTAATAGAAATATAAAGTGAGATAACCGTCACATACTTTTTTTTCTGGACTCAAGATTAACAAAATGCTTATGGATATTCAGGCAAGGCAGGAAAGAGTATAACAAAACAGACTGTGAGGGAGTTTTATGGTTTTTAATATATGATCCAGTGAAACGAAGCAATTGTAGACCCTTCTAAAACTTACAAGAAAATCATGCCAATTGGATAGATCAGTGGTTAAAAAAAATTTTTTTTCCCACAGTGAAACTTTTTTTTCCCAAATGAAATACTCTGTAGAATTTAACAATATAAACAGGTAAAGTTGGCCTGCTCTAACTCAAATTTTGTTTTTACAGTTTTTGTTTTACACCTTAAAAATTTTTTTGGCTGTACCTGGCATGCAGGGTGGTACCTGAGAATCTGCATTTCTAAAAAAAGTTCCTGGGAAATACTGATTTTGTTTATTCAGACCACAGTTTTAGTAGCAAAGAGCTAGTGTAAAGTTATGTGACCCAGGACTCTTTGTAGTCTGGTAGTGGTATTTTCACATCTCCAAGACCTTTGCATGAGACTCTGCATCCCCAAAGTCTAATTAAAGAAAGAATTCTGTCCAGATAGATTAGCAGTCTCTTCCATTGGTTAGAGGCTGCAGCTGCTTGTGCTCTGGGAAAAGGGAGAAGTGTTGCATGTATATACATAGATTTGTTCTGACCTCATGATTACTGTCTTTTGTTCTAAGCATTCTAAAGCCCCCTTGCCAGATGTCAGCCTCTTAGCCTTGTCTGGTCTTGCTCTTTCCAAGTCCATTATATTCAGTGATGCTTGTCTCTTTCCTCAGGGATGACCTGACTGATGATTCTGTCTTCACTCGAAGCTCCCAATGCTCTCGAGGTCTTGAACGATATATTTCCCGGGAGGAAGCACCTCTCAGTCCCTTCTTGGGACAACTTGATGAGGACTACCGAGCAAGAGAAACTTTCCTGCATCGATCTGATTATAGCCCTCATATCAGTTGTCATGATGAGCTGTTGCGGGGAACAGAACGGAATAGAGACAAACTCAAAGGCTCCTACTCTATACGACCTGAGGAAAGTAGCCGGGAGGCCAAACGGCCCCGCTATGATGACACAGAGAAGATACACAACATGGGAAGTGATCACCCGAGTTTTACATCAGGGACTCGCAACTATCGACCGCGTAGACGGAGCCCAAGCCCTAGGTTTTTAGACCCTGAGTTTCGAGAGCTGGACCTCGCCCGGCGAAAACGAGAGGAAGAGGAGGAACGAAGTAGGAGCTTGAGTCAGGAGCTGGTGGGAGTTGATAGTGGCGGCACTGGTTGTCCCATCCCTGGATTGTCAGGTGTCCTTACAGCATCGGAGCCAGGATATTCTTTACATCGGCCTGAGGAAGTATCTGTGATGCCCAAGAAGTCAATTCTGAAAAAGCGGATTGAGGTGGACATGGAGCCTTCCTTGCAGGTCTATGCTGCGTTTCTTCTAGGGTGTCTTGCTTGTTTCTCTCAATATTTTAAAGCCTACTTACTTTCCTGGGGGCTGTGTCCCTCAGGTATCTTTGGAATATATGTTGGTGCAACATTGTTATGCTTATGAGCTGTACCTTTCAGGACTCTCAAAGGAAATTGTAGGCCTCATGATGCAGTAATAGGGGGCTTCTATTGTTATGTATTAGGCTTCCTAAGGGGCTTTCCTGGTGGCGCAGACCATGGAAGAATCTGTCTGCAATGCAGGAGACCTGAGTGTAGTCCCTGGGTCATGAAGATACCCTCGAGAAGGGAATGCAAACCCCACTCCAGTATTCTGGAGAATCCCATGGACCGAGGAGCCTGGCAGGCTGTAGTCCATAGGGTTGCAAAGAGTCAGACATGACTGAGTGACTAAGCACACAGGCTTTCTAGACAGACGTTTTGGAGAGTATTTATTATATAAAGGGTTTTTTTTCCCTCTAAATTGGCCAGTCCTGTAGGATCTTTGAATATGGGTTTCTTGGAAATGAAGCTTGAAAAGCAAAGGGAGGAGCTGATTGAATTTTCCTCATGTCTCTTTAAAGAGAAGAAAAAATGTATGAGTGGTAGGACACTAGACCAGAAATCAGGTAATTCTAATTCTGGATCCATCTCTATCACCAACTTGCTATGTGATTTTTAGACAAGTCACCTAACCGTTCTGGACCTTGATATTTTTTCCTCACTTAACGGAAAGATGGTCAGGCATGAGCGCTTGTTTTTACTTGTTCTCTTAGGAGCTAAGTAAGGGAAGGCTGATCAGTTAGGGATCAGAGTTTCCTGACTGTACTTCAGTCAGAGTAGCTGTGCTTGTATGTTTTTTTCTTTTGAAGATTCATAAAAAGAGAAAGTAAGTAAGCTAGGGCATCTCTTAAAGTCCTTTTGAATTCAAATTCCTTGTTAAAGACTATAACAAATGGGCAAAAGTTAAGATTCAATCTGCCTTCTTTTCTATTTCCGTTTGCTACAGCAGAACCATCTGGAGAAATGGGAAACCATATATTGAACCTGGCTAAGGACCTCCCTTTCATCCACATGTATCTTTGCCCTGTTAATTCAAGAACAACAAAGTATTTATTTTAATCTCAGTTACTAGTTTGCTGAGATTCTATGTGGAGAGGCTAATTTAGTTATGTTTATTTTTGCAGCTTGAAAGTTTTCCCAGCAGTACCAGCTCCAGCCAGGATCACCCTCTTTACTCTGGACACTCATCTCTTCCACTAAGTGGTGCTATTGCTGCTTTTGCCTCAGAGGTTGAAAACAACAAGGGAACTATGGTAGAGACTACCCTGAAGGAATCTCAGGGCAACCTCTACCAATGGGGCCCCCTCCCTGGGATACCCAAAGACAACAGTCCCCTCAGAGAGAAGTTTGGAAGTTTTCTGTGCCACAAGGAAAAATTGGATATGAAGACTGAGGGACCAGAGCGACACACAGACTTCTTGCTTCCTCACGAGAGAGCTAGCCAGGATGGCAGTGGTTTCTCCTGCATTCTGAGCATGTTAGCAGATTCTACCGGTACGCAGGAAAAAAGGCGACTTAGCTTTCCTGACATTGAGGATGAAGAGAAGTTTCTCTATGGGGATGAAGAAGAGGATTTAAAAGCAGAATCTCCACCAAAGCCCCTTGGGAGCTCTGAAAGTGAAGTTATGAGGCAGAAGGCAAGCCCCCTACCCTCTTCAGCTCCAACTGTAAAGCTAGAATCAATGGAAGAGACCAATCCAGAATATGCCAAGATTCATGACTTGCTCAAGACCATAGGGCTGGATATTGGGGTAGCCGAGATTAGTAAACTGGCTGCACGCACACAGGAACGACTTCATGGCAAAAAGCCGTCAGGTTCCTCTGCTGACCGCCGTTCCTCTGCTGACCGGCACTTTTCTGCAGACCGCTGTTCCTCCGTTGACCGCCGATTCTCAGCTGATCGGCGCTCTGCAGATCCTCACAGACTGGAGAGCGGGGAGGTGCACCATAGCAATACCCACTCCCCAGAAGGGTCCCATCCACAGCAGGTCTCCCCTGTGGATCCTTACTTGCTCACAAAAAACAGCCCCCCGTTCTTAAAGTCTGACCATCCAATGGGTCATATTGCAGGACCTGAGGTGGTTGGCAGTGGGTTTCAGTCATCTGTTGCAGTCAGGTGCATGTTGCCATCAGCCCCATCTGCCCCAGTTAGACTTCCACACCCTGCTTCTTTATCTCAGTTCCATGTGCCAAGGGCCTCTCAGTTTGCTGCAGCTCGGATACCTCCAAACTACCAGGGACCTGCCATTCCCCCTGCTTCCTTTGATGCCTATAGGCACTACATGGCATATGCAGCCTCAAGGTGGCCCATGTACTCTGCCTCCCAACCTTCAAATCACCCTCTGCCAGACTCACACAGGACAGTGCCAGTTAGCAAACAAGCTACCCGTAGCCGTCCCAACCTCCGTGTGATCCCCACTGTGACTCCTGATGAGCCCAAGCATGAGGAGTCAGTGCTGGGCTCACTTCCTACTGCCCAAGTGCCTGTCCATGTGTCCATCCCATCACTCATAAGATATAATCCAGAGAAGATTTCTGATGAGAAGAACCGTGCTTCCCAGAAACAGAAGGTGAGTGTTAGCTTTGGGCCTCCTGTGCCTGCATCTTCTACTTTAACATAAACTTGTATTTGTCTTTTAGAGGGAGCTAAAAATTTGCAAGGTCCAAGGCAATCTTTAGAGACTGCTGTTACTACCATAATTTTTTCTTTGATTGTTTTCTCATTTGGCCTAAAGTCTGGCCCTAGGTCCCACTGCGATTGCTAAACTTCTTTTTCCTAAGTTTATTTCTCTTATCTCAATTACCAGCCTTAGGACACTATGGGTAGAGCTAGGAGCCTTGAAGTCTTCAGTATGACTCATCAGAGAGTGAGGAACCAAAATTGGGTTCCTTTCCTGATTTCCATAGAAATCAAGAAATCTGTGTTTTATCCCAGTGAGTTTTGGATCTTTTTCCTGTAGTGATTATGGGGTTTAAAAACTATTGACTAGTTGTTTCTTGGTAACTAAACCAAGAAATAAGCTTTGTTTGTTCTGGTTTAACTTAGAGTCCAGGAATAATAATATATTTTATGACACTTTTTAAAAGTAGTTTTTATACTGTCAACGTTCATTGGGTTCCTTAACTATAGAAAGCAAGCAGTGGCTGGGGTAAAGATACAATAATTTAGATGTTTTAAAGCAGTAGGTAAAAATTACATAGAGATGAGAAATACAGAATAGAATTTTGAATGGAAAAATTAATATATACTGTTGATTTTAAAGGTACTTGATAGCTAACAACTCACTTTGTTAAACACAGTGACCTAAGGACCATAAAATTGTAATATGTATTAATTTGGTTTGCTAATAAAATAAGACCTGAGGAGAAAAATAGAAAAGGTGAAATTGGAAGGCTAATCTGATTTTTTTCCAGTTTAAAAGAAATTTAGCTAATCCTTGAGAAGACAAAAAACACCTCTTAATTTTCCATTGTACTTGAGTGTTTTGTGTTTTTTTGTGTTTTTGAAGTCTTTTGGGAAAGAGGAGAAGAACTTCCATACGACAAAACCTAAGACTGCAGAGATACTCTGAAGATTAGCGCTTTTCCTTTCCTTTACCTTTAAGAACCTATTACTAAAGTCAGGGCTAACAGTACACAGGGTTTTCACTTGAGTTCCTTATGGACAAGCCATATTTGTTTTTCCTATTAGGTGATAGTAGTATAGTTGAAAGATCAGAGGCTTTAGGGCATATATACCTGGATTTTAAATCATCTTACTATATGATCTTTGGTATGTTACTTAGTCTTTTGCAACCTCAGTTTTCTTACTGTGAAACAGATAATATCATGATTAAGTAAGATGATACATATAACGAAACTAACACAATGCTTCATCCACAACACATATTTGTTCCCTTCTTGATGGTTCCTTTTGGACTCAGAACTACTATCTAATAGTGTAGTGCTTCTACAAAAATACTAGTTTCCAATCAATAGAGTTCTGGAAAGGATAATTCTATTCTGGAACTTGAATTGGAATGAAATATCTTCGTTATAAAGTCAGAGCCTCTGCGTGCAGGTGTTTGTATTCTTGCGTTCAGATATTATCTAGTGTGAGGGTTTCTGGAAAAGAACAATGGAAAAGGGGGGATGTTGTAGGCTAAAGGGTCTGCTACCATTTTTTATTTTGCAGGTTATTGAAGAGAGGGAAAAGCTGAAAAGTGACCGTGAAGCTCGCCAGAAGAAGATGTACTATCTTAGAACTGAGTTGGAGCGGCTTCATAAACAGCAAGGTATCAGACACTCCTAGTCTGCCCTTTTGTTGTAACTTTAGTAAGAGATCCAAATGAAGAGCTTTGGGGACTCTCAAACAGGTTCATTGACATTGAAGCTTCACTTTCAAAAAATTTTTGATATAATTAGACTTATAGAAAAGTTGCATTAGTAGTGTAAAGAATTCCCAGGTGTTTTCCATGATTATTAGCATTTTACCATATTTGCTATATTTGTTTTTCTCTCTCAATTGTGTGTGTGGGTGTGGGTGTAATTTTTCCTGAACTATTTAAGAGTAAGTTGTAGAACGGTACTCCTTTAGTCCTAAAGACTTAAATGTGTATCTTCTTCTTTTTTAAAATATTTAAAAATTTTTTGGCTGCCCTATGCAGCGTGTGGGGTCTTAGTCCCCCAACCAGGGATTGGGGTCTTAGTTCCCCAACTGTGTCTCCTGCGATGGAAGTGGGGAGTTCTAACTCCTGGACTGCCAGAAAGGTCCCAAGTGTGTGTCTTCTGACTTCAAGAATTCACTTGTATAACCATAGTACACTTACCAAATTAGAAAATTAACAGTAAAATACTAGTCTACAGATCTTACTCATATTTTATCAATTGTTCCAATGATGTCCTGAAGCAAAAGAAAATTAAAGATTATGCATTGCATTCAGTTATCATGTTCTTTTAGTCTCCTTTAATCTGTAACAGTTCCCAAATCTTGAGAGGAGATCACGTTTTGTAGAATGTCCTCTAATTTTGATTTGTCTGATGTTTCCTTATGATTAAATTCATGTTGTGCATTTTAGCACAGGAACATCACAGAAATGATGCTAAGTTCATACCAGGTGTTGATTTGTCCCATACTGGTGATGTCAGCTTTGATCATTTGGTTAAGATGATGTCTGCCAAGTTTCTCCACTGTAAGGTTACTATTTTACCCTTTTCAATTAATAAGTATCTTATGGGGGGAATACTTTGAGACTGTGTAAATACTCAGGTGCTCCTCAGACTTTGGCCCACTAGTTTTAGTATTCATTGATGATTTCTTGTCCAAATCAGTTATCGATTGTTACATAGTAATTTTCTAATTTCATCATTCCATTTACCTTAATTGGTTAGCTTTCTACACCCCAGTACAGTACTCTTGCCTGGAAAATCCCATGGGTGGAGGAGCCTGGTAGGCTACAGCCCATGGGATTGCTAAGAGTCGATACGACTGAGCGACTTCACTTTCACTTTTCACTTCCCTGCATTGGAGAAGGAAATGGCAACCCACTCCAGTGTTCTTGCCTGGAGAATCCCAGGGACAAGGGAGCCTGGTGGGCTGCCGTCTATGAGGTCACACAGAGTCAGACATGACTGAAGCGACTTAGCAGCAGCAGCTACTATGAGGAGGAGCTTTCTACCCACTCCTCCTCCCCCATTTATCCATTTATATAATATTTTACTATTATTATTTATCTTTATGCTCAAATTGCCCCAAATTTGGCCAATGAGAGCCCCTTTAAAGTTGGCTCCTGTGTCCCTTTTTTTAAAGTTATTTTTAATCGGATGATAATTGCTTTACAGTGTTGTATTGGTTTCTGCCATACATCAACACAAATCAGCCATAGGTTTATACATGTCTTCTGTCCTTTTGATGTATCCCTATCATATTTTGATTTGTGGGTGTACACAAAAAGATGTGTACACCCACAACAGAAAGATGTTCCGTTATGTCTCTGTTGAGTACACCTTCACCAGTGCTTTTAGGATTTCACATATACACTAAGGAAAGAACATAAAATATTACAGCTTGGTGATAACAGAAGAGCAGAGAGTGGGAGAAGATGTAATTTCTTGTTTGGCTTTGGACTTTTTAGGGATGAGAAGCTTAGTTATTAATCCTGTGAGGATTAATTCATGAGACTGTGAAGTTTGAAATAAATAACATCAGGTGAAGTTAAGGCAAAATCTAAAACTCAGTGGATGTGTTGGTGAAGGGTCCTTAAATCAGATAAAGTCAAATATGTGAATAATTATTTGGTTCTCTGAAGAGGACAGCTATAGAATTCATGTATTACAGTTACAGTTACAGCATACATTAACCTTTTTGGAGGACACATGCACATAAACTTGTATATACCCTTTTAGGGATACATGGAGTCTCTCTTTGAAACCTGTCCATAGATCTTTAGCTAATAACCCCTACCTAAGAGATAATGTAATCACTCAATCTTTACTTTCATAGGAGCTGGCCCATGTGGAGGGCAAGTCTCACCTGCTTTTAGATGTTTCATGGAGAGAGATTTTGTGAGCATAAAGTCTTAAGAATTAGTATTTATGACTGAAAAATGACTTGTTAACTTTCCTGTGTTTCTTTCTGTTGACATTTGACTACTCAGGGGAAATGCTGCGTAAGAAACGAAGGGAGAAGGATGGTCACAAAGATCCACTCCTAGTAGAGGTGAGTCGGCTTCAGGATAATATTATGAAGGACATTGCAGAACTTCGACAAGAGGCAGAAGAGGCAGAAAAAAAGCAGTCTGAACTGGACAAAGTGGCTCAGATCTTGGGAATTAACATTTCTGATAAATCTCAGAAGTCTTCAAGTGACAGTAGGGAGCCTACAGAGAAGACTGGGAAAGCAGAAAAATCCAAGAGCCCAGAAAAAGTGTCGTCATCCTCAAACTCCTCTTCCAATAGCAAGGTAACAACTCAACTTTTCCATTTCCATTGTATTTTTTATTTCCATGGACTCCTAAAGCAGTCTTCTAACTAACCATTTTCTTAGCTTCCTTTTCCAATCTGTTCTTACTCTTGCTAGTTATTTTTGTAAAACATAGTTTAGATCAGGGTACTGTCCTTCAGAATTTTAGCAGTTCCCCATTGCCTCCAAAGTAGAATTCTGGGCCCTCCATGTTCTGGATCTAGCATTTATACCTTAACTCACTTCAGTCCAGTTTCTAGTCTTCTCACAACTTGAAATGCCGTTTTGGTTCATGTTTAGCAACAAGGTCACCACCATGTTGAAGAGCCTCAAATTTCAGTTCTTAAATCAGTATTTGATACAAGGAACCACTGTCTCTGAAAAACTGTTTTCTTCCTTTGGGTCCCATCACATATCTTTTCCTTCTTGTATGTTAGCTGCTCTGCTTAATTTCCTGATCTTTGAATATTTTAGTTCTTTAGGACTCAGTTCTAGCTCAGGTCTCCAGAATTCTGCTTTTTCCTTAGGTCATTTCATTCAGTCCTATGCTGAAATACCATATTGACAACTTTCAGTTTTATATTCTAGCTCAGGTGATTCTTATAAGGTTCAAGTCTGAGTGTCCGACAGACTACTCACTATTTCCACTTGATTGTCTCAAACACCTTAAAATCAATGTATTCTAAATTAAACTAAGATTGTGCCCAGCCTCCCTCTAATCTTTCTTCCTCTGCTATTTATTACCTGTCTCAGTGAATGACATTACTATCCAACAGTTTTTATGCCAACAACTGGAAATGCATTCTTAGTGCTCCCCCTTCCTAACTGCTTTATGCGATCACAGAGTCTGCCAGTTCTCCATCCAGAATAAATCTCAGTTGCACTCATCTCATCATCTCTGTTGCCATCCAAGTTCAAGCCACCTTCAACTTTTGCTTATACTGCTACTCTCTTAATTTTTTCTCCACATTCAGCCAGTGATTATGATACTACTTTGCCTACCTCTTCAGCCTCATTTCAAATCTTATTTTTCTTTTGCTCTCTGTGATTTCATTACTGGCATTTTCATTCCATAAATGTTTCATCATCTTTAATGTCTTTGTGTCCTCTCCTCCTACTAATTACTACTTTTCTTATCCTGTGTTCTAACTCAAATTCATCCTCAGATTGCAGTTTAAATTATTTCCCTGACTTCCTTTCTTGATTTCCCAGGTTGTTAAATTTGCCTCATACACACTCTCATACCTACATTTTCCTTCTTAGCATTTATGGCCTTGTAATTATATTATTCCATGTGTTCCCCAATTAGATTTTAAGGTTCAGGGGATCAGGGACCGTATGTGTCTCATTCCCCAATATAGTCCCCAGTACATAGCTCAGTGCCTGCCACATAGCAGATAGATAGCTCTCAGGAAATCATTAATAATCCTCTTAGCCTGGAATAATCTTTCTCCCAACCCTACTCATCCACTAAGGCCTAACTTGAATACTCCCCTCCTCTGTGAAGAATTCCTGAATTCCACTGTGATTGAGTCAGACCTTTTTTAGCATTCCCACAATAAACTACTTTGTTCTTTTATAAAATGTATTTCATTCTGTCTTACTGAAAGCATGATTAAACTGATGCCTGATTTCATGCTTGTCTCTTGCACTAAATGAGAGCTTCTTGAGAATAACAGAGTATAACTTATTTTTGTGTTTTCCCGTGGCATCCAGTATGTCTAGTACATAGTAAATGGTCAGTTAATATTGGGGTTAGAGAAGAAGATACTCTGTATTCTCTGTCAGCCAAGCTCTAATTTTTTTATGTCTTCCTGGGAGAGTTCTCTTTCTCAACCAGGTAGGACTGTTTTATACCAGGACCATTGAGTTCAGGGCCTTTGATGGGAGAAGAGCTTGTAGTTGACTTATACATTCTTTGGGGTTCCGTTTAGGCACCAACCCCATGATAAACTATCATCTTGACTTGAGTGAGAGAATGTTCTCTGAAGTTAACAAGAATATGTTGCAATTCGATTTTCATTTCAACAATAAGGAATGTTCTCTCTGCAAGCTCTGTTTCCTACCTGTCTTTGATCTTTCTTCTTTCTTTGTCTCTTTTTAAAATGCATGGTTAGTTTGATTTTCTTTCTCTTATAATAGCTCATTTCATAAAAGTAAACACACGCACATTTCCACAGTTCCATTCACTTAGACACAGTTGTTACTAATGAGTTGGTGTGTATTATTCCAAATTACCTTCTTCTGTTCATTCATTTAATAAATACTTCTTGGTCTCCAAAAAAGTGCCAGACAGTGTTTAGATATGGGAAGTATAAAAGGGAACTATGTAGTTGGTGGTGGTGGTGGTGGTTCAGTCAAAAACAGGCTAAGGAATATGGAGTAGTTAGGGAAAGTCTTTTGGATAAAGTGACATTTGACATTCTGTGCCTAGTCACATGTCTGTATTGATTATTCAAATACATCTTTTAATAGATTTGTGTTTTTTTTTAAAAATTGGTTGCACTGGCTCCTTGTTGTTACGCACAGGTTTTCTCTAGTTGTGGCAAATGGGGGCTACTCTTCATTGTCATGCATGGGCTTCTCATGATGGTGACTTCTCTTGTGGAGCATGGTCTCCAGGGCACACAGGCTCAGCAGTTGTGGCTCACGGATCCTGGAGTGCTCAGTGCATGGGTTTAGTTGCTCCACAGCATGTGGAATCTTCCCAGATCAGAGATTGAACTGGTGTTCCCTACATTGGCAGGCAGATTCTTATCCACTGTACCACCAGGGAAGTCCTATTCAAATCTATTTTGTTATTTTGTTGTTGTTCAGTTGCTAAGTCACGTTGACTCTTTGCAACCCCATGGACTACAGCATGCCAGGCTTTTTTGTCTTCCACTGTCTCCCAGAGTTAGTGAGTGGGTGATAGTTGCTCACATTCATGTCCATTGAGTTGGTGATGCTATCTAACCATCTCATTCTCTGCCACCCACTTCTCCTTTTGTCTTCAATCTTTCCCAGCAACGGGGCTTTTTCCAGTGAGTCAACTCTTTGCATTATGTGACCAGAATATTGGAACTTCAGCATCAGTCCTTTCAATGAATATTTAGGGTTGATTTCCTTGAGAATTGACTGGCTTGATCTGCTTGCAGTCCAGGAGACTCTGAAGCGTCTTCTCCAACACCACAGTCCGAAAGTATCTGCTCTTGTAGTATTTCATGACTATCTTTCCATGTCAATAAATAGACTTCTGTAATGTCATTTTAGCAACCTTATTTTTATTGTTGTATGGATAACAAATCTAACCAGTTAAATCACCTGTGGTTTGACCTAATTTCCTAAGGATAAATATTATGGAATAGAATTGCTTGGTCAAAGGTATAAAGAATTTTGAGGTATATAATATGTGTTCCTCAATTATCTTCTGGAAAGGTGGTGTCAGTTAGCACTCACCAGCAGTGTATGCATATGCCCATCCCTTACCTGCTGGATATGATCTCTTTAGTGACCCTTGAATAGGACTGTAAAAGGGAAAAGTTATCGTTGAAATCTCAGTTGTTTCCCTTTCTCCATTTAGTCTTCCTCTCCCCACCAGCCAATATTCCAGGTGCTCCATTCCCTGATCGTGTCTATGAACCTCCTTCATACTTACCTTCTCTGTGTTCTAGAATTATATTTTGTATGTGCCTCAGTCCCCAGTATTATCCAGAATTCTCATTTCCTGAATACCTTGTTCTCAGCTTGCTGAAAAGTGAATTCATATTATTTATTATTGATCACTTAATGTTGGAGAGTTGATATATTTTAAAAGAGGATTCATGTTAACTGAAAGATGTTAAATTCTAATGGTGACATTTTAGGCAGTTAGAAACATTTTACCCAGATTTCCTGTAAGTTATCCTAAATAGATGACTATCCCTTTTATCTATGCCAGCCTTGTTCTCTAGTTTTCGGTACTGGATGTGTCTGTGATGAGAGAATTCACTATCATCTGGTTTGATTTTTTTGTTCACTTGCTTAATCTGTCAATTACCTTTTCCATTTCCTCTTCCCTTCTAGTTGTCATCATGGTTGATAAACTTAACTAATGTATTTAGTTGTATAGGTAACACATTTAACAGCTACCAAAGGTGATACTATAGAAGATTCCTATCCACTCTTGTTCTCTACGTCCCTCCCCAGAGGCAGCCAGTGTTTCCATAATCCTGAGTATTCTTCTAGATATTTTCGGATATATAAGTAAATATATTGTCATTATGATTTATTCTTCATAATGACATGACACTGGAGTCAAATTAATTCTCTTTGAGTCTTGCAGACAGATTTCTCATGGGGTTTTTCCCAGTTTGTGCAGCTTTAGGCACTGGAAATATGATCATACAGTCCTATTTCCGTTATTGTGGTAGCTACCTGCTTTTTCTGAGGGAAGACAGATCTAGATTGTCTTGAATTCCTTCTTAGTACAGGTTTTTTCCCCCTCTAGGAATCAAAGGTAAACAATGAGAATTCCCGTACTAAGAGCCCCAAGCCTGCTGAGAGCCCCCAGCCAGCTAAGCAGTCTGATCAGCCTGTTGCTGCCTATGAGTATTATGATGCTGGCAATCACTGGTGCAAAGACTGCAACACCATCTGTGGGACCATGTTTGACTTCTTCACCCATATGCACAATAAGAAGCACACACAGGTAGGTATCTTGCCCTCTGTTATTTCCATTTTTGCCCTCCTTCCCCTCAAACTCCTATACCCCCATCTGTATTACAAAGCTGGAAAATGAAACATTCTCATATGGGCAGGAGCCCCAATCTGAAGAGCCAAGAGGTACCAACAAAGGAGACACCATCCCCAGGGCTCAGTCCAGGGGACCTGCCTGTAACTAAACACCATGGCAAGTGTAAGTGAGGCTGCTGCCTCTTTTAATTCCTTGAGTACCTGATTATTTGTTTCATTTTATCCATTACTAGTACTTGCTCTAACATATGTTTACCTTTTCCACAGGTGATTTCCGTTTAAACAGTTGGCAGAGTGGGTGGGGGTGGGCAGCTGGGGGCTTCTGTCCCCCCTGGTTGTTGGGGAGAAAAAGAAAAGTGGGTCATTGAGATTTTAGTGCTGTGTGTGAGCGCCTCTGCCTCTTGCAAATAGACACTGGATCCCTACAACAGACCTTGGGCTTCAAAGACCCAGAATGAAGCCAAGCAAGATGCTGTAAAGCGCACTGACAAGATAACTGTTCCTGCAAAAGGTAAGTTTCCTCCCTGCCATTTTTGTGGTTTCTTTACATTCAGTCAGGGAAGAGGTATCCCTGAACTAAGGTGCAAGGAAGCAGCATAGAGTGAGACATAACCATTACTTTTAGCAAAGCTGGAAGATTGCATTCCATGTGCACAACTAGGTCCTAAAGAAATAAAGAGAGCTATAAGACAGGAACAATCTCTACCCGTATGGCCAACAATCTAACAGATGTTAAACACACACATACCACTCTAAAAATAAAGCTGTCTTTGTGCTCACTTCGACAGCACATGGACTAAAATATGACTTTCTTCACCACTGACTTATGCACCAAAACCTTATTTGAAATCCAGGTGAAAAAGAACAGTAAGAGGTGCAGAATGACTGCCTTTTCCGCTAAGAACTATGAAATATTTTTGAATAGTTGTTATTAGGGGCTAAGTTGAGAAATAGAAAGTGTCTTTGTCTTTAAACTCCTCAGTTTCTTACTTTTGTAAGTAGTCAGTGCTCCTACATCCTTGATATCTGTAAAAGATAAATTCCTAAGTAATTAATACTAACGTGAGAGATTCTCATACAAATGGTGCTGGGCTTTTTAACTCTCCTAAGATACTTAGCGCTAGTTGGAATTTGAGGAGAATCAGCAACAGAAATGAGTCTGGCACAGAAAACTCCTAAATTAACCAGTTAGGGGATTAACCAGTTGGTGTTCCCAAAATGTAGAAGGGATAGAGGTCCTGAGTTCAGGCTTTAAGTTGGAAAAACATACCATTGAGATTCTAAATGCTCCTTCCGACTTGAAAGTGAGTAAAGTCCTTTATACTGTTAATCATTTCACGGCAAAAGGGAAGTGGGATTTCCTTTGGTTGCTGTCATCTTGGGTAGAAATGACTTACTTTCTTGACTTTGTTCCACTTCTTGCAGGCTCTGAGTTTCTGATTCCCATCACTGGATATTACTGCCAGCTCTGTGAGGAATTTTTGGGGGATCCAATTTCTGGAGAGCAACACGTGAAGGGTCATCAACACAATGAGAAATATAAGGTTGGTCTTTGTAGTAGCCTATGGAGTTTTCCCACTTTCTGCAGTAATCCTTTTGATGTTGTCAAGCTCAGAGCAAGAAAAAGTCCTTAACACTTCAAATTCTGTATAACCACAAGGAAGTTCTCAATCCTAGTAAGAAATGCTAACCTGAGAGGACCATTTATCCTTGAGGAAGGTGACTCAGAATTTTCATTAAATGAGTTCTAATAGTGGTAGGGCCAAATTTTCCCTCTTAAAATATTTTGCCCAGTTACTGAGCCTTTATCTTTTCTCTTCCCTAGAAATACGTGGTTGAAAACCCATTGTATGAGGAGCGACGGAATCTGGACCGCCAGGCTGGCTTGGCCGTGGTTCTAGAGACAGAACGGCGGCGGCAGAGTGAGCTGAAGCGCAAGTTCAGTGAGAGACCGAAGGAAGAGAAGAAAGAAAAACAGGCAAAGATTATGAAGGAAGTAAAGGAGGACGACAGGGTGTCTGAGGAATTAGAGGACCAGCTTTCTGAGGGTGGAAACTCCCCTGAAAAGGCTGAAAATAGAAAGAGGCCTAGCATCAAACTCCAGTTAAAAGAAGAAATAAAGAAAGAACCACCAATATCTTCCTCTTTCGGGAAATTCAGCTGGAAGAAGCCAGAAAAAGAGGAGGAAAAAAGTTTAGTGATCCCAAGTATTCCCAAAGAAGAGATTGTGGAAAGTGGTAAGGACAAAGAGGATGGCAAAGCTGATCCTGGGAAGACAAAGCCTATCAAAATCAAACTCTCTGGGAAAACTGTTGTTGCACATACTAGTCCTTGGATGCCTGTAGTGACAACTTCAACCCAGACTAAGATCCGACCCAACCTGCCCATCCCATCCACAGTCCTCCGCAAATCAGGTTCAGCCACAGTAAGCAAGCCAGCTCCGCTTAACACCTTTCTATCCATCAAGTCTTCTGGAACCACTGCTAAGCCTCTGCCAGTGGTTAAAGAGTCTTCAGCTGATCTCCTCTTGCCTCCCGACATCATCTCTAAAGCATTTGGAGGGGAAGAGGTGATTTTGAAAGGGTCTCCAGAGGAAAAAATGGTGCTGGCTGAAAAGAATGAGCCATCACATATACCTGAACAAATGCTACCACCTCCTCCACCTCCACCTCCACCGCCACCTCCACCACCTCCAGTTATACCTCATCCAGCTGCCCCCTCTCCTGCCCAAGCAAATGCTGTTTTGGCTCCAGTGAAATCAAACCCAGCTGTATCTCACACTGTCATCCCTGGCTTCCTGGGTGCTAACATTTTGAACCCAGTGTTACCGGTAGCCATCATGGCCTCAGCGCAGCCTACTGCCATTCCTTCTGATGAGACGGCTCCTGGGGTGAGTGAGAGTGACCGGGACCAGACCCTATTCTCTGTGTTGGTGCGTCCTCCACCTCCCCTCTCAAGTGTGTTCAGTGAACAAGCCAAAAAATTGGAAAAGCGAAATTCATGCTTAGCCACAGCCAATGCTAAGGATCTGTATGACATATTCTACAGTAGTGGTGGAAAAGGAGCCCCTGAGACTAAGCTGAGTGGTGGTCCATTGGCCAACGGGGAAAATAGAGCTGAAAATTCAGATACCTCTTCCACTTCTACTTTGAACAGCAGTGTATCCCAAGAGGAGTTGCCTTCAGGTAGAAATTTGGTCTCTGCTCCTTTGGTCAGCAACTCTGAAAAGCCTGTTTCAAAACCTCTGGTGTCCCTAGGAAGACTGTCAGCTGTAGAAAGTGTAGATTCAAAAAACAGAGGCAGCAGCTATGGCTTCCTGCAGCCTCTGACAAGGTTGTGCCAAAACAGGCCTTATGAAACTATTACCCCAAAGACAGAGACTTTGGCCAAGTGGGCTTCTGGTTCCTTCCAGAGTGATGCTAATAAGGATGTAGCTCCAGTGAGGAAAATTGAACTTGACCTGGGAGATCCTGGGCCACCAGGTGTGGAGCCAGCCTCTGAGCTGTCAGATACACAGTGTCATACTATGAAATCTCAGAAGTTGGTAGAAACCCACCTTGTGGAATCTAGTAAGCAACAAAGCCAGGAGCTCCACCAACCTAAGGATTGTGGGAAAAGTGAAGTAGAGACAAGCACTGAACTAAAAGAAGGAGGAGTGAAACTCTCTGAAAGGACAGTGAGAGAGGGAACAGATATCAGTGTTGGACCCAATAGCGTAGAGGACTCTAATTTGAACAGTGGGAACAGATGCATGTGGGAGGAAGAAGTAGAACAGCCCAACTCGCATAGGACTGACAAAAAGGCTAAACAGTCCAGGAAATTGATAATAGAAAGTAAAACTCAAGGTAAAGTAGTACCTGAATTGAAGACGCAAGCTGTCTCTTCCACAAAGGCAAAAATAGATTCATTTCCGTCTGAAGCTAGGTCTTTACTCCAGAACCCACAAGATGTGAAAATTTCTGCCCCAGGATTGCTTATTCAGTCCCCAGACAGATCAGATATGTGCTTGAAAGACCATGAACAGAAGCAAGGAGTCCCAACTGGTAGTGAGGAGTGGCTAGAAAATTCAGCACCAGAATCAGCTTCCAGAACTTCTAGGTATAGAAGCCTCAAACTGAAGAGAGAAAGATCAAAAGACTTGCAGGGTAAAATGACCTATAAACTGACTGTTTGGGATGAGAACAAGAAGCCAGAAACCTGGGAGAGCCTAGAGAAACCAAAAGCAGAAGCTCTGGAGCTTCGAGATGTCCATCCAGAACTAACAGTGACAATAGAGAGCAAGGCCTTAGAAAACTTTGAAGTTACAGATTTAAAAGTAGAAGAGCTTGCTGCCCTGGGAAGCCTGGGAGATATAGGTGTTGATTTCTGCAATACTCGGGTAGACCCAGCACATAGATCCCCAGTTGCCCTATCTCAGAAAGTATGTGAAGAAAATTCTGCGTCGCCTCTAGGAGGTAATCCCTCCACTCTCACCGGCTTTGAACCAGTACCATCCTTTTCTGAGTTTCCCTTAGATTCTCCCAAAACCCTGGTGCTGAACTTTGGAGCAGAGGGTGAACAAAACTCATCTAATCCCAGAACTGGGAGGATCGCTCCTAACGTTTTAAAAACTGGACTTCCTGTAGAAAATGTTGGCCTTGGCTTGGGGAATCTAGAGGGAACACACCAGGCCCTGGACCTGTTAGCAGGAGGAATGATGCCTGAGGAAATAGAAGAAACATCTAAATTAGAGAAACAAGATTCACTCAGATTGGAATCAGAAACAATTAATCCTTTAGCCCTTGGGCCATCTCCTTGCCTTCCAGACCTTGTTGATTTTGTCACACGGACATCTGGAGTTCAAAAAGAGAAGATATGTTCTCCTCTCTCTGAGCCAGGTGACCCTCCTGAGTGTAGTTCCTTGGAGATGGGACCACTGCAGCTAGAAATACCGAATGCATCCATCACGGAAGTAGCAGTTCCTCAAGTAGATGAGTATAGTGACAACCCTTTCAATGTGGTAAAATCTGTGGCTTCAGGGTCCCATACAAGGGAACAGGTAGCCGGAGGCAGTATGATCCCTCAGGAAATAGCTGCACAAGAAGCTGCAGTTGATGCCCTCCAGGACCACACAGAATCCAGTGTTCACAGCTGAGAAAGCATGTTCAGAGCTACTTGTGGATGAATCCTGTTGGCTTCTAGAAATCAGGTGCCCAGGTGACCCAGGACTAGTTGGATCTCATCTGGAACCTACACTTAAGAGATGCAGTCAGCATCTTAGAGTAAATGTTCATGGAAGCTAAAAAATTTACCTCCGTTCCTTTTTTCCTTAAGAAACCAGACAAATCAATCATAATTTCTATACATATCTGTAAAAAAAAAAAAAAGTATTTTCTGTTAATTATTATTATTATTTTTTTTTTTTGCCAATTTATTTTCTCCAACTTTGTCATTAAAATCAAATGTCTATCTGGCTCACCACCTAGTGTGCTTTGATTGTATTTTGGCTTTGACTCTGCCATTTCTGGGGGAGGAGGGAGACAGAGCTGACTTCTCCAATTGCTGTGTTGTATTCCCACCCAATTTCTTGGGCAGCTGATGGATCTCTGGGAGAAAGACCAGAAAGCCTGCTGAAATGGAAAACTACTGAGGAAGGAAGGATTGTTCATCTCAGGCTTTCCATTTGGATGGGCCTGCCTTAACATTGTTTGAAATGCAGCGTGAGTAGCCCTTATGTTTACTGTTTACTTCCTTGTGGCATGTCAGTCCCCACACTTCATTCATTCTGTTGCCCTTGCTTGAGTTGGTCCTGCTAATCCACAAACCTATTTGAAAATGACTTCAGTAAACATGGAAGAAAATCTACCAGGCTCACTTTTGGAAGACAACAAATCGGTAAGGCTTATTCATGGCTTGGTGCCAGGAGCAGATATGCTTTTTGGGTCCCTTTTGGTTTTGAAACGGCCTTTGTTCATTGTACTGTGATCCACTGACACTTTGTGCAAAATTATTTAGCAGCCATTTTCTATTCTGAAGAGGTAGAGGGTCTGAAGCTTGTTTTGGGATTGTACTCCTCTGTTCCACACTTATATGTATTCCTCCCTCTACCTCTCCCTTTCCCATTTTTTCTTCCATAGTGTGATGCTTTGGGTTGTACATTTGTTCAAAAGATTAAAGATTTATGAGTTGACTTGGACAAGTTTAACTTTATTTTTATTGTGTTAATTACTTGGAATAAATGCATTAATCTCATGTTTCTTTCTGGAGTTTTTGTTTTGCAACCACGCACATTTGAATTTCATAGGAAAGCTAGAACAATGAACTTCCTTTTCCCTGTTGTCTGTCTCCCCCTCCCAACCTTCTTTCCCCAGTTGTTAGGGCTACTTTTGTTCCATTATAGTCTGCCCCAGTGCTTCCTGGATGGGTAGTGAATAGGCAGCAGAGGTCTGGTTTTGGCATCCTTCTGTTATGCAGCTTTGTATATACTTTTATGTTGACTCTCCCAGTGCTCCTCTGGAAACTGAGCTCCCCAAAATACTCATGTTCTTGCTGAGGGTGCTCTTGGGCAACAGGGAGCTTGGTCCTTAGATTCTCTAATATCTCTCCCAATTTTCTCTTGACACTGTAACCTGGCTCAGTAGAGGCGTTGATGTCTTATTTTCCCACATGCCTCAAAAATAATGCAAAGTTGCTGGTCTTTTTTCCTAAGAATTCTTGTTTATCTGTTCTTTGTGTGCAGAGCTGCAGAATCCCTGTGTTAAGTTTATGAAGGCTATTTTTCTTCACTGATTTAGGAATTTAGAAGTTGTCCTGGCCTCCCTTCTTCGTCTTGTGGAAAGGGCACAGATTTGGAGTAGTTAGGTCTTTGGCTGATCCTGGGCCATTTGCCTTACTGTGGTTTCAGACAAGTTACTTTGCCACACTGCCGTAGGGATTTTTTTTCTTTAATATGGAGGACCATTATCTCCATCTCACACCAGATGAGTACAGGGTCAGCCATCCTGAACTGTCTTCCAAATGCTTTTTAGGCTGAAACCTGAGTTCAGTGCATCTTTTTGGCCTGGAAACCATAAGCAGATTCAGAAGTTTCCCTTTAACAAAACGTAAACCCAGGTAAGCTTCGGAGACAGATTTGTTTCTCCAAAGAACTGCTGTTCCCTCTCCATTCTAGGAGTTTGTTTACAGGAATTTGGAGAACATAAGAGTTTGAAAGGCCAGTTGTTACTGATTTTCAGGACTGTTCACTTAGTAAGTTCCACCTCCCATTGGGAAGAGATGGGTAAGTTTAGGGTAAGCGTGGAGAGGGGTTAATGCCATACAGATCCCAGTGCTAAACTCTTTCTCAGAGTCAGAATCTTACTCTCTGGTTAGAAGCAGGCCAATTGAGAAGGATGGGGAAGGGAAAAGACAAAATTTAGGCAGGGCAGAACTAACTTAGGGTCAGGAAGTTCCCCTGGAGAAGGGCATGGCAACCCACTCCAGTAATCTTGCCTGGAGAATCCCATGGACAGAGGAGCCTTGTGGGCTACAATCCGTGGGGTGGCAAAGAGTCGGACATGACTGAAGCGATTTAGCATGCATGCATGAACTAATTTAAGTAACTGGGGCTGGAGTACTTTGAGAAGCTCCTCTTGTACTCTTGATAAAGGGCCCCTACCAATCTTAGGCTTTTTCTAGAATAATGCCCACCTTTAAGAGCTGAAGCAGTGGTGGTCTTCATACCTGCCTGAACCAGCAGGAGAGTTTTTGGGATTCTGTAGTTTGGGTGGAAAGTATTGGTAGCTTCCTCTTTGATGACTGGGATAAGGTTTTGGAGCTTATCTAGAGAAGCCATTTGAAAGGAAGGGTAGAACTTGAATCCAGTTGCCAGCGCCTAGAGTCAGGGCCTATTTCTTTTTATTCAGTACTATCACAGTACTGAGTAAACTTTCATCTTAGGAGACGGGCACATGCAAAGAGTGGACCCTAATCTTTACATGTGGCTTATGGTGTCACATTACTTTTAAATATCTGCAAACATCAGAAACAGTTTTTATTTGACTCCCTCAATTATGAGAACAGATGATCAGCAGTTGGTTTCAGATTTTGGCGAACACCAAGTTTTACCTAGGTTGTGTAAGTAACCCCCTAAAACTTCCCCTTGGCTTTGTGAATGGAGGCCTTTGCTTTGTAAACCTCTCTTCACAGCTAGCTTCAGGGCACATAATATTCTTAATAACCCTCTGCTAAGTATACCTGTTTTACACTATGCCACTCCATCTCTGAAAAATGTCAACATGTTAGCTAATGTTTTGGTAGTAAACACGTCAGAGCGTATATCCATTTATCAGACTGCCAGGTTAAGAGACTGAGGAAGAATGGGGAGGTGGGACTGGGGAGTTTGGACATACAGAATACAGGTGTCCAGTAGGGGCATTAAGTGTTTTATTTTTTTAAAAAAATGGCAGGGGATCAAGGAGGAGACAGTAAGATGGGATTTTGTAAAAATACATATTCCCAAGCCCTGGTTCTAACTTCCACAAAGCTTACCTTTGTTCTAACCTACAAAGAACCTAAGCAAGTTCTTCATTAACAATTCTGTGAGAAGATGGACAAATAAAAATAATTTGAGATTGTGAGCACATTTCTTCTTTATTTAGAGCTTAATTTTACAATAATGTCTGTAATTTTTAACCAAAGATTACCTATATAATAACAGTATTCATTGATATGCCGAGCACCTGAATTTACAATGAAAACCTACCCTTGAAAAAAAATCATCACCCAGATTTGCCCTCAACCCTTAACACTTTGCAAGACTATGTGCATTTACATTGCAGCACTTATTGTGGTTGTACTTTTATATTTATGTGTTTCTTTGATTAATATGTGCCTCTTTCCCACTTCCTTCCCCCAACTAGACTAAATTCTTGAGAGCAGAAAGTCTGTCTTTTCTTACTGTTTTTTATCATTGTATTCACAGTACAGAGTTACCTGGCACATTTAAGAGTGCTTGATAAAAATTCAGTAGAAAAATTAAATTTGGTAGTAGTAGCTATTTTTTTTAAAAAATTAACTCTGAATACTTAGCAATTTATAAGTGAGTAAAAGCTGTAAATTGCTGATTGTATTTGCTGGGTGCTTAATACTTCAGAAGCTGACTGTCCTCTTGCTTCTGTCCTGGATCTTTATCTACAAGGTATTGTCTATAGCAGTGAGTGAATATCAAGGCTGCCATCATTTCAACAGCATTCCAGAATAGTGGTTGGTGCCAAGCGAGGATTGGGACATTGCCCCTGAAGCTCCTACAAGAAAAACAGGATGGGAAGGGAGCAGTGCATTGACTTTAGAGTTAACAATAAAAGATTTTGGGACTCTGATTTTCAGATGGCTCCTTTTCTCCTTTCAGCCAGATTTTATAGGCATGTTGAAGTAAATTAAACCCCAAATCCCTCTGATTTAGCCGAAGGAATAATTCAGCCTTTCACAGCCCAGCATCCTATTGTCACTTCATCAAGATTCTAAATCAGGCTGTCAATTTTATTCCTGGAAGGAGACAACCAAAAGAGTTGCCTTTGGAAAATGAAGGAGTGGTGCTTTCACTTTTTATTTTGTATATTTTTTGTTTGAACATTCTGACCATGAAAATGTATTTTATATAAAATACAAATATTTTATACCCATATAAAATATGTACACAGGGAATTTTTATGTCAGTGAGACCTGGTGCTGAGAATTGTAGATCAGATTTGTTTCCCCTTCTGTATACTTTTATGTATTAAAAAAATTAATTTAAAAAAAAGTTATCACTCAGGGCATTCCTATCTTCACAGTCATCAATTTTCCATTATTACAAATAGGTCTTGGTGCTTTTCCCTCAAGACTTCCAAAATTCCTCTATTTCCATCAAGGTGGGGCAATAAACATTGAAGAATACCACTCTTCTCTTCCTGTTCCCTAGCTGTAGTTCCTATCTCTGTGGAGCGGGTTATACATTTCCATTCATGCTGTATGGGTACTTAGACATTAAATTGTGTAAATCAAGATACCTGTCTTCACAAAGCTTACTTTATTGCAGGTATGCAAAAGATACCACAGAGTCTTTGCTGCGTTCAAAGGGACACAAGATAACATATCTAGATGTATTGATTAAAAGCTTTACAGGCTTTTGTTCCTTCCACTCATGAAGGATCAGGCAAGAAAAGTGTTTTGTAGTAAACGAGGGAAATGAGCAGAGGAAAAATAGAGACAGAGGGACTTCCCTGGGTGTTCAGTGGTTAGGACTCTGTGCTTCCATTGCCGGGGGCATGGGTCCAATTCCTGGTTGGAGAACTAGGATCCTGAGTGCCGCACAGCATGGGCCGCCCCTACTCCCAACCCATCAAAAAAGATAGAGTTACATCATGGTAGAGGAAGATAGCAAAAAAATTAAATCGACCATATGGAGGTACTGTTTTCTTTCATCTTCTCTCCGATACTTTGCCCCTGCTAAAGTTCTATCCAACCCTCCATAGCCTGCCTACATAAGGATGATTATGATGACATTTACCGATCTAACCCACTTATCTTCCTTTTTTTTCAGGAGCAATTGCAGAAGTCTAAAGATTTCTAGAAGGAAGGACTGCAGAAGACATTTTTGTTCAAGGGAGGCAGGGACAGAAGCCACAGGAACAGTGAGTGCCCCTGGGGCCAGTGGGCAGCATCACCACTAGGGTCTGACTTCCAGAAGGTGCGTATGATTGCTGGAGCAGGAATGGGTTGTGGAGAAGGTCTTGTTATTTTCGCTGCCAGGAAATGGTGAGTTGGGTGAGCAAAATGTTATTTGTATCTTTGTACCAGTAGAGGAGGAGCAAGATGAGGATAGGCACAGAAAGCATATATTTTAAACTTGCCACTCCTCATCTCAAATTATCTCCTAACTTCTATCTCTCATTTTGAGATTTCTTTTTATTTATGGCTGTGCTGGGTGTTCATTGCTGCATGCACGCTTTGTCTAGTTGTGTCAAGCTGAAGCTACTTTTTAGTTATGTGTGGGCTTCTTATTGTCGTGTCTGCTCTTGTGGAGCACGGACTCTAGCGTGAGCGGGCTTCAGTAGTTGTGGCGCACAAGCTTAGATGCCCCATGACATGTGGAATCTTCCCAGACTAGGGATCAAACCCATGTCTCCTACATTGGCAGACAGATTTCTTTTCCACTGAGCCAGCAGGGAAGCCCTCATTTATGTCTCATTTTATGCCCTGATACTTATGTTACAGTAGAGATACTCATGTCTCATTTTATGCCCTGATACTTATGTTACAGTACAGATACTCATGTCTCATTTTATGCCCTGATACTTATGTTATAAGAAGGATACAGACCTTCTTATCCGTTCTAGGCCCTTGGCCCAATGTTCCTAGCTAATAGAACATCTCCCATATCAGTTTTAGCCTTCCTTACTGGTCCATACAAAAAAATTGGGTATGTCCTTGGAGGAATGGAAAGTGTTAGTCACTCAGTCGTGTCTGACTCTTTGAGGCCCATGAACTGTACCCCGCCAGGCTCCTCTATCCTTGGAATTTTCCAGGCAAGAATACTGGAGTGGGTTGCCATTTCCTTCTCCAGGGGACCTTCCTGACCCAGGAATTGAACTCAGGTCTCCCACATTGCAAGCTGTCTGAGCCACCAAGGAAGCCCGTCCTTGGAGGAGTGGGATATAAATAGACAAAGGAGTCTTAAGAAAGGGGAGACGATCACAAAGGATAGTTTGAAAAATCCTGGGATTTTGGATTTCAAGACAACTATTAGCAGTTTCCATTCAGTCTTACTTTCCTTCTACACACAGTGAAGCTTTTGGTGTACAGAAAGAAGCAAGCATTTCAAAATACCAAGGAAACACCGTATTCTCTGTGCATCTAAAACACCTGTAGGTGCTTCTTTTACTCCCTTCTGTGCTTTGAAACTGGACTCAGGAACACAGGATGAGAACTTGACTTTTAGGTCCTTCAAACTCTAACATTTATTTAAATCTGAGCTGCTCCAACTCCAGATTTACCTTTAAAACTGTTAGCCTAGTTTTGTTTATGATTTGTAAACCTGGTACTTTTAGAGCCCTTGAGGTCTCCTGCCCAAATAAATCTGTAGTTTGGATAACTTTGAGAACTACTCATAACACTATAAATATAAAGAACTTCATAATGTACAACCAAAGCCATCAATAGAAGAAGAAAGAAGTAAGGAGTGAAAAAAAATCTCACAGGGCCTCTTTTTGCTGAACTTATATTCATTAAGGACTACTCATTCCTCAGGCATGACCCTGTGGATGACCCAGTGGAAAGCAGCCTGGTGCCAGGGCTTCCAACACTTTGTCACCACTACTTTCTGTCCTTTGCTCCAGCTCAAAATCTGTTTTTCATCAGCTACCACATTCCTCTGCTCAGGGACAATCAGTGGTATGGGTCACAGCTTTCATTCCAAAATGTGACTCACCTACCTACCAGCCTCTGGTTTGCTGCTTAGACCTCCCTTTGTCAGTGATGTCTGGGGGTCCACCTTTGAGATATGCTGATCTGGAGCATGGGCAAGGGAAAGCAAACATTTTTTGGAATAATATTTTTCCATTTGGAAAAAAATTTTCCCTTTTAAAATTTGATATGCTAGAGTTCACATGTTATTAATGCACAATAATTATTAATTATTGATTAATAAACCTTTTTAATCGAAATATTTCTGTAACATTAAATTTCACATAACACGAGTCATCATTTTAAAGTGTACGGTCCAGTGGTTTTTAGTATCTTGAAGGTTTGCAGTAACCCCCATTGTCTAATTTCAGAATATTTCCATCACTGTCTTAAAAACACATCCCAATTAGCAGACATTCCTAATTATCCCCTGCCCCAAAGCCACCAGCAATCATCAGTCTGCTTTGTGTCTTTATGAATTTACCTATTCTGGACAATTCATTATAAATAGAGTCATAATATGTGGCCTTTTGTGTTTGGTTTCTTTCACTTAACATTTTCAAGGTTCATCCATGTTGTGCTAGGTATCAGTAATTCATTAATATTTTGTAAGTGTAAGTGTTAGCTGCTCAGTCATGTCTGACTTTGCAACACCATGGACTGCAGCCCGCCAGTCTCCTCTGTCCATGGCATTCTCCAGGCAAGAATACTGGAGTGGGTTGCTGTTGAATAATATCCCCCGGTATAGATATGCCACATTTTGTTTGTCCATTTGTTGGTAGACATTTGTATTACTTCCACTTTTTGGCTATTATGCGGCTGTGAACATTTGTGTACAGGTATTTGTGTGGATGTGTTTTTCAGTTCTCTTGGATATGTACTGGCAACTGTTTTTAAAAAATACAATTTTTATTAAAGTATAAAGTGCATACAAAAAACAAAAGCACACACACCACAAGTGTTAAGTTCAGTACTTTTCACAAAGTGAACACTTTGTGTAATGCTTTGGGTGACCAACACCCAAATCAAAAAATGGAATGTGACCAGCACCCCTGAACCCTTTCTCATATACTCTTGGCAGTCACTGCTTTCCTGAATGTAACTGCTATCTTAAGTGGGTTTTGTTTTTGTTTTATGGAGGTGAAATTCACATAACATAAAGTTAGCCACTTTAAAGTGAACAAGTCAGTGGCGTTTAGTACATTCCCAACGTTGTACATCCAAAACCTCTTCCAGTTCTAAAACATTTCCACTACCCCAGAATAAAACCATTATACAGTTAGTTCCCATTCCTACCTCCCCTTTCTTTCTGTCTTCCTGGATTTACATATTCTGGATATTTCATATACATGGAGTCACACAATCAGTGATTTTTCTGTTTTCTTTCACTTGTAATAGTGTTTCTGAGCTTCATAGATATACCATGTATCAATGGTCCATTACTTTTTTATGGCTGAACAATATTCCATTGTCCGTGTATACCACAAGTTATTGATACATTCATCCGTTGATAGACATTTAGGTTGTTTCCACCTTTTGGCTATTGTGCATATTACTGTTATGAACATTTATGCATAAGTACTTATTTTGAGTACCTGTTTTCAGTTTTTTCAGTATGTGCCCAGAAGTGGAATTGCTGGGTCATATGTTATTATATATTTAACATTAATAGGAACCACCAAACTGTTTTCCCAGCACCTGAATCATTTTACATCCCTTCCAACAATCCAGTTTCTCCATATTCATGTGTGCAAGCATGCTTAATCACTCAGGCGTGTCCAACTCTTTGTGACCCCATGGTCTGTAGCCCCCAAGTCTCCTCCATCCATGGGATTATCCCAGCGCAAGAATACTGGAGTGGGTTGCCATTTCCTCCTCCAGGATCTTCCTGACCTAGGAGTCAAACCGGTGTCTCCTTTAGCTCCTGCATTGACAGGCAGATTCTTTCCACTGCGCCACCTGGGAAGTCCCTCCATATTCATAGCACGGTTAAATAGCATGGTTAAATTCCTTTTTCATGTACTATAACCATCCCAATATTTTATTGGGGTTTTGCTTTGTATTTCTCGATGACTAATGACATTGATCATCTCTCCGTGCTTTTTGGCCATTTATATATCTTTTTTGGAGAAATGTCTAATAAAGTTCTTTTCCATTTTAAAATAGTATTATTTGCTTTTTATTGTAGAATTCTAAGAACTTTTACTATTTTCTGGATACTAGACCTTTATCAGATACATGATTTGAATATATTTTCTCCCATTCTGTAAGCTGTCTTTTCACTTGGTTTTGTTGGCTCTTTTCTTCCTAGTCCCTCAAGGTGTAAGTGTGAGGTTGTTGATTTGAAATCTTTTTAAAAATGTATACTGGACTTGGGTGGCAGTTCAAGACTTTACCTTCCAGTGCAGGGGGTGTGGGTTTGATCCCTCATTAGGGATCTAAGATCCCACATGCCTGTGGCTGAAATCCCAAAACATAAACCAGAAGCAGTACTGTAACAAATTCAATAAAGACTTAAAAAATATATTCACAGCTATAGTTTCCCTTTGAGCACTGTTTTCACTGTACTTCATACATTTTGATATGTTGTGTTTTTATTTTCACTCATCTCAAAGTACTTTATAATTTCTCTTGTGAGTCCTTTGAACTGTTGGTTCTTTAAGAGTGTGCTGTTTAACTTCCACATTTTGTGAGTTTTCCTCCTGTTACTGATTTTCAGCTTTATTCCATTGTGGTTGGAGAAGATACTTTGTATAATTTTAATCTTTTTTTTCTTTATCTTTTTTTTTTTTAATTTTAATTTTTATTTTATTTTACTTTACAATACTGTATTGGTTTTGCCATACATTGGCATGAATCCACCACAGGTGTACATGCATTCCCAAACATGAACCCCCCTCCCACCTCCCTCTCCCTAACATCTCTCTGGGTTATCCCCGTGCACCAGCCCCAAGCATGCTGTATCCTGCATTGGACATAGACTGGCAATTCGATTCTTACATGATAGTATACATGTTTCAATGCCGTTCTCCCAAATCATCCCACCCTCTCCCTCTCCCTGTGAGTCCAAAAGTCTGCTATACACATCTGTGTCTTTTTTGCTGTCTTGCATACAGGGTCATCATTGCCGTCTTTCTAAATTCCATATATATGTGTTAGTATACTGTATTAGTGTTTTTCTTTCTGGCTTACTTCACTCTGTATAATCGGCTCCAGTTTCATCCATCTCATCAGAACTGGTTCAAATGTATTCTTTTTGACGGCTGAGTAATACTCCATTATGTATATGTACCACAGCTTTCTTATCCATTCATCTGCTGATGGACATCTAGGTTGTTTCCATGTCCTCGCTATGATAAACAGTGCTGCGATGAACATTGGGGTACATGTGTCTCTTTCTATTCTGGTTTCCTTGGTGTGTATGCCCAGCAGTGGGATTGCTGGGTCATAAGGCAGTTCTATTTGCAATTTTTTAAGGAATCTCCAAACTGTTATCCATAGTGGCTGTACTAGTTTGCATTCCCACCAACAGTGTAGGAGGGTTCCCTTTTCTCCACACCCTCTCCAGCATTTATTGCTTGCAGATTTTTTTTTCTTTTTTTTTTTCTTTTTTTGTTTGTCTGTTTATTTATTTATTCTTTTGCTTGCAGATTTTTGGATCGCAGACATTCTGACTGGTGTGAAGTGGTACCTCATTGTGGTTTTGATTTGCATTTCTCTAATAATGAGTGATGTTGAGCATCTTTTCATGTGTTTGTTAGCCATCCGTATGTCTTCTTTGGAGAAATGTCTATTTAGTTCTTTGGCCCATTTTTTGATTGGGTCATATATTTTTCTGGAATTGAGCTGCGTAAGTTGCTTGTATATTTTTGAGATTAGTTGTTTGTCAGTTGCTTCATTTGCTTATTTTCTCCCATTCAGAAGGCTGTCTTTTCACCTTGCTTATAGTTTCCTTTGTTGTGCAGAAGCTTTTAATTTTAATTAGATCCCATTTGTTTATTTTTGCTTTTATTTCCAGAATTCTGGGAGGTGGATCATAGAGGATCCTGCTGTGATTTATGTCGGAGAGTGTTTTGCCTATGTTCTTCTCTAGGAGTTTTATAGTTTCTGGTCTTACATTTAGATCTTTAATCCATTTTGAGTTTATTTTTGTGTGCGGTGTTAGAAAGTGATCTAGTTTCATTCTTTTACAAGTGGTTGACCAGTTTTCCCAGCACCACTTGTTAAAGAGATTGTCTTTACTCCATTGTATATTCTTGCCTCCTTTGTCAAAGATAAGGTGTCCATATGTGTGTGGATTTGTCTCTGGGCTTTCTATTTTGTTCCATTGATCTATATTTCTGTCTTTGTGCCAGTACCATACTGTCTTGATGACTGTGGCTTTGTAGTAGAGCCTGAAGTCAGGCAAGTTGATTCCTCCAGTTCCATTCTTCTTTCTCAAGATTGCTTTGGCTATTCGAGGTTTTTTGTATTTCCATACAAATCTTGAAATTATTTGTTCTAGTTCTGTGAAAAATATCGCTAGTAGCTTGATAGGGATTGCATTGAATTTGTAAATTGCTTTGGGTAGTATACTCATTTTCACTATATTGATTCTTCCGATCCATGAACATGGTATATTTCTCCATCTATTAGTGTCCTCTTTGATTTCTTTCATCAGTCTTTTATAGTTTCCTATATATAGGTCTTTAGTTTCTTTAGGTAGGTATATTCCTAAGTATTTTATTCTTTTCGTTGCAATGGTGAATGGAATTGTTTCCGTAATTTCTTTTTCTACTTTCTCATTATTAGTGTATAGGAATGCAAGGGATTTCTGTGTGTTGATTTTATATCCTGCAACTTTACTATATTCGTTGATTAGCTCTAGTAATTTTCTGGTGGAGTCTTTAGGGTTTTCTATGTAGAGGATCATGTCATCTGCAAACAGTGAGAGTTTTACTTCTTCTTTCCAATTTGGATTTGTTTTATTTCTTTTTCTGCTCTGATTGCTATGGCCAAAACTTCCAGAACTATGTGGAATAGTAGCGGTGAAAGTGGGCACCCTTGTCTTGTTCCTGACTTTAGGGGAAATGCTTTCAATTTTTCACCATTGAGGATAATGTTTGCTGTAGGTTTGTCATATATAGCTTTTATTATGTTGAGGTATGTTCCTTCTATTCCTGATTTCTGGAGAGTTTTTATCATAAATGGATGTTGAATTTTGTCAAAGGCATTCTCTGTATCTATTGAGATAATCATATGTCTTTTATTTTTCAATTTGTTAATGTGGTGAATTACATTGATTGATTTGAGGATATTGAAGAATCCTTGCATCCCTGGGATAAAGCCCACTTGGTCATGGTGTATGATCTTTTTAATGTGTTGTTGGATTCTGATTGCTAGAATTTTGTTGAGGATTTTTGCATCTATGTTCATCAGTGATATTGGCCTGTAGTTTTCTTTTTTGTAGTATCTTTGTCAGGTTTTGGTATTAGGGTGATGGTGGCCTCATAGAATGAGTTTGGAAGTTTACCTTCCTCTGCAATTTTCTGGAAGAGTTTCAGTAGGATAGGTGTTAGCTCTTCTCGAAATTTTTGGTAGAATTCAGCTGTGAAGCGGTCTGGACCTGGGCTCTTGTTTGCTGGAAGATTTCTGATTACAGTTTCAATTTCCGTGCTTGTGATGGGTCTGTTAAGATTTTCTCTTTCTTCCTGGTTCAGTTTTGGAAAATTGTACTTTTCTAAGAATTTGTCCATTTCTTCCACGTTGTGCATTTTATTGGCATATAATTGCTGATAGTAGTCTCTTATGATCCTTTGTATTTCTGTGTTAATTTTAATCTTTTTAAATGTACTGAGACTTATTTTGTGACCTAACATATAATCTATCCTGGAAAATGTTTTATGTGAGCTTGAGAAGATTGTGTATTCTGCTGTTTTTGGATATTCTGTGTATATCTGTAAGATCTAGTTAATTTAGTATTGTTCAAGTCCTCTATTTCCTTAGTGAACTTCTGTCTAGATGTTCTGTTCAATATTGGAGTATTGGAATCTCCCAATCTCCCACTATTGTTGTAGAACTGTTTCTCTGTTCAATTGTGTCAATATTTGATTCATATATTTTGGGTTTCTGTTTGACATGTATGCATTATAGTTTCTATATCATCTTAATGAGCTGACTCTGTCAGTGTATAATGACTTTCTTTGCCCTTTAACAATTTTTTATTTTTTAATTTAAAGTCTACTTTTTATTTAAAGTTTAATTTTAACATGGCTACCTCAGCTCTCTTTTGGTTACTATTTGCATGGAGTGTCGTCTTCCATCCTTTCAACTTATATGTGTGTTAGGATCTAAAGTGAGTTTAAAGTGAGTCTCTTGTAGACAGCATATAGTTGGATTTTTTTTTTCATCCATCTACCAGTTCTTGTCTTTTAATTGACGGGTTTAATTTCTTTATATTTAAGGTGATTATTGGTAAGAAAGTACTTATGATATCTTGCTATTTATTTTCCTCTATCTTATGTCTTATCTCCTATCTTTTTTGTTCCTCAGTTCCTTCAATACTGAATTTTGTTTAATTTATTTTCAATGTATTGTTTTGATCCTCTCTTTATTTCCTTTTCTATATATATATTTTAGATTTCCTCAGTGGCTACTGAGTGGGATTATAATTAACATCTTAAATTTTATAACAGTCTCATTTGAATTGATACCAACTTAGCTTCAATACTGTACAAAAAATTCTTATTTTGCTCCTATATAGCTCCATCTCTCTCCTTATGTTTTGTCACAAATTACATCTTGATAAATTATGTGTTGATTAACTAGTTTCATAATTATTGTTTTGTGTGTTTTTCTTTTTAAAATTAATTAATTTTAATTGGAGGCTAATTACTTTACAATATTATAGTGGTTTTTCCATACATTGACATGAATCAGCCTGTGTGTTTGTCTTTTAAATCATATAGAAAACAAGGAGAGTGGTCACAAACCAAATAATACTGGCTTTTATATTTACTATGTTACCTTTCCCAGATTTCTTTCTCCTTTGTATGGCTCTGAGTTATTGAGTTACTGTCTGTTGTCCTTTTATTTCAACCTAAAGACTTCCCTTTAGCATTTCTTGTAGTCTAGCATTGTCTAATAGTGATAAACTCCCTCAGGTTTCACTCTCTAGGAAGGCTTAAGGTTTTAATTTCCTCTTTGTTGTGAAGGATAGTTTTGTTGGATTCTTGGTTGAGAGTTTCTTCTTTTAGCATTTTATGCCACCCCAGTCTTCTGACCTCCATGACTTTTGGTGATAAATCAGCTGTTAATCTTATTGAAGATCCTTTGTACATGATGAGTCACTTCTCTTGTGCTGCTTTCAATATACTCTCTGTCTTTTGTCACTTTGATTGTAAAGTGACTTGGTCTGGATCTCTTTGAGTTTGCTCTGTTTGGAGTTTGTTCTACTTCTTGGATGTGTAGATTCATGTCTTTTGATGAATTTGGAGAGTTTTCAACCGTTATTTTTTGCCACTTTTCACTCTCTCCTCTTTCTGTAACTCCCATAATGCATATGTTGGTCTGTTTGTTGGTGTCCTATGCGTCCTTTAGGCTCTGTTTATTTTTCCTAACCATCTTTTCTTTCTGATACTCACATGATTTCAGTAGTTCTCTCTTCCAGTTTACTCATTTCTCTCCTGCCAACTTGAATCTAAAGCTGTTGAACCCCCAGAGTGAGTTTTTCATGTCAGCTACTGTACTTTTCAGTTCTAGAATTTTATTTGGTTCTTTTTATATCTTTATATTGATATTTGTTCATTCTCCTGGGGGTTTTTTTGTCCATTATTTTCTTTAGCTCTTTGAGCATATCCAAGACAGTTGGTTGAAAATATTTGCCTAGTAAGTACAGTGTCTGGGCTTCCTTGGTGATGGTTTCTATAAATTTCTTTTTTTCCTATGAATGAACCATATTTTCTTTATTCTTTTTATACCTTGTGATTTTTTAGTTTAAAACTGGACATTTTGACTATTATAACTTGTCAGCCTGGGAATCAAATCCCCTTCCCAGGGTTTGCTGTTATTGAAGTCTGTAGCCATCATTTGTTTATTGAATTTTCCAAACTGTTTTTGTTAAGACTGTATGTTTGTGTGTGGTCCTTAAATCTCTGTTCCATTATCACAGCAGTCAGTGACCTGATGGAGATTTCTTTAAATGCCTGGAGTGGAAAATCGAATAAAAACAGACTAAAACCCCACCTCTCCTGGTCTTTGCAGACACTGACCTGGGGGAGGGGTGCTAAGTACTTCAGTGCTAAGCCAATTTTCCTAGAACTCTGCCTTAACCTTCACTTTCTGGCTGCATGAAGCCCAAAGTTTAGCTGAACATGCAAGCCTCAGGTCCTCTCAGGTCTTTTCTGAACCTTTATCTGTCCCTGGGCATGTATTTTTCATCCGGAATTTCCCCATACACCTGGTAGCCATCTAGAGTTCTTATTTCCCTGTGTCTTCCTCATCAGTCTTCTCAACTTTTAGATTTGTCTCCTGGTTGTTCCATTCACTGTTTCTTTATCTAGGCAGCCACTGGTAGTATATGTCTTTAAATGGTTTCAGTGAATGTTTTGAAAGCTGCTCCAGCTTGAGGGAAGCAAAACAGGGTCAGCCTTAGCACAGATCCTTCAGAGAACCACCAAACAAGGCAAAATCCACAGCTACAATCTTTTGAGAACAAGGTGCATATTGCCATATTGCTTTCTCCTGGTAGTAGCAAGCTATACCAGGAATGTGGACTGCTATCCCAATGGCCACCTCCAAGCTGTGGAATAAGACATGTTAGATAGGTAAGCAAAAATGCTGCAATGCTTTTTTACTGAAATTTTGCAGCTACTTTTTTCATTAAGCACACCACTGGTTGGACTCCATTGTAAAATTTTTATTAGATTCCAAAGTTCTCAAGAAGATGATTCTGTCAGTTTTTGCCAGCTTGATGATAACTTCAGTGGAGGAACTGATTCTTGGAGCTCTCTGCTCTGCCATTTCTGTGACATTATAGTATATTACTTTTTGAGGAACTGTCAATCTGTTTTCCACAGCAGCTGTACCACTTTACATTCCTACCAGAAATGTGAGGTTTAATTTTTTCCACATCTTTCCAACACTTTTTAAAAATATATATTTATTTTTTAATTTTTTAAATCTATTTGTTTATTTTTGTCTATGCTGGACCTTCGTTGCTGTGCATGGGCTTTCTCTAGTTGTGACAAGTGGGAGCTACTCTCTAGTCATGATGTGTGGGCTTCTCATTGCGGTAGCTTCTCTTTTTACAGAGCATTGGCTCTAAGGCGCACAGGCTTCATTAGTTGTGGCACATGGGCTTAGTTACCTCATGGCACATGGAATCTTCCCAGACCAGGGATCAAACCCTTGTTCCTTGCATTGACAGGAGGATTCTTAACCACTGGACCTCCAACATTTGTTACTTTCTGTTTTACTTTTTTAATTATAGCCATCCTAGTGGGTATGAAGTGGTATCCTTATTGTTTTGATTTGCATTTATTTAATGATTAATGATGTCAAGCATCTCTTTATGTGCTTGTCAGCCATTTGTGTATCTTCTTTGGAGAACTGTCCAAATCCTTAATTAGGACTGTTTTGGTTGTAACAGAAACTGAACTCATACCGCTTAAGAAAAAAGAAAAAGAAAAAAAGAATAGATGGTAATTTGTGGTTTGGTAACTAGGAAACCAAATCAGAGTTAGATCCAGGATGTCAAAAGTGTCATTGGGCCTCTTTGTTCCCCATTTCCTCACCTCTGCTTAACTTCTTATTTTCTCTTCACTAAGGGGCAAGTTAAGCCCTGGAGTCTCAAGTTACCATTGTTTTTACAGGCTTCTATGTAGGAAATGAGAGTGTATCTTTCCTTATAGCTCCAAAAAATTCTCAGGGAGGATGTTGATTCATGTGAATTGGGCTACATTTCTATCTTTGAACAATTACTGTGGCCAAGTGGATGAAGTATCCAGACCAAGCCCCAGTCATTAGCTCACCCTGGGAAGGCAGGGTCTACCTTGCTGAGGAATCTAGACTAAGTTGAATTAATGTGCACTAAGGAAAATGAGATTCTCCAAAAGAAATGCTTCTAAGTAGAAAATAAAATGTTCATTTAGTACCTTCTTTGTTTAGCCTTCTTCTTTGTGGCTTTTTATCAAAAGATGGGTGCTCAGGTTTTTATCTCCACTAAGATACTAGTAATTGCTGCCCTTTTTTTGGTGGTGAGTTGTGGGGTATACGAGATTAGAAATAAAGACCTTATAGCTCTACATGTTCCAAAAGCTCAGGAGAAGAGGAGAAAGAACCCAATCATTTTGGAGTTGGGAAGAGGGTAGAACTTGGCTTCTGATTCTGTGAACTTGAACTTCATAGAGGAACTGAAAGACTTCTCTATAAAAAGGTAAGCATTTGCATTTGTTGAAATTCATAAGATTAAACTGTTTTAGTCTCATTACAAAGTCTCATGACCTGAAAGGACTATTCTTGTACATTATAAAATTAAAAAAAAAAAAATTACCCCCAGACCTTAGTGAGAAGATGAGGAAGTTGCAGATAGTTTCCACCAAGGAGCACTGTCACCATCTATCAGATTTGTAAGTAAGCTGACCACCAAGTTTTACTCCTCTGTTTCCAGTATATGGATATATTTTTCATGCTGCCGATTATTTGGAGGTCATTTTTAAATATACACTTTAAGATGAAATGCACATTCCCAAGTAATACTTGAGAAGCCAAATCCATCTTTGCATGGAAAACCAGCATTTAAAGCTGTTATTGATTTCTTCACAAGTGTATGTTTTGGGCTTCCCTGGTGGCCCAGCAGTAAAGAATCCACCTGCAATGCAGGAGATGCAGGAGACATAAGTTCCATTCATTGGGAAGACCCCCTGGAGGAGGCTATGGCAACCTACTCCAGTATTCTTGCCTGGGAATTCCCTTGGGCAGAGGAGCCTGGTGGGTTACAGTCCACAAGCATATGTTTGAAGGCAGCCATGGTAAAGGGTCAAGAAGTCCTTTCTGACAGTCTTGATTCTGAATTAGTCCAACTGATGCCACTGAATCACAAAATGTAGTTCTCTCAGTTGCCCTAAGCAGCTAACCACAAGTAGCTAATACAGAGTGCTCTCAACAGGTTCATCTGATGGCAAGTTGATGCTGAGAAACAAAGGAAAAATTGGACAGACTCTTGAAAGCTTCAAAATGTTGATTATGCAGCAGCAATTATTTACAAGTGGGAGGATTAGTGTATTTCAAGAAAGTATTTCAGTTTTGTGTGTATGTTTCTATTTTTGTGTGTGTTTTTTGTTTGTTTTCACTTTTCATTTATAAAAAGTACAGCTTTCTAGTTGGAGGGGATATTCAAAACATGGAATGAGAAAGCACAGGGTTATGGGTAATAAAGGTTGAAAAACACAATGATAAAGAGATAAGACTGATTTTTTGATAATATACAGAACTGAGTGAAACCTTTTAAAGGAGTCATTGTAGATACAAATTTTGATAATGCCTTAAAAGTAACAAGCATATGACCATGTACTTGAAAAAGTCTACAATAGTATAAAATAAGTGATTTATAGTTGTAATTAAAACTCATTGCAGCACTAACCTGACATATGATAACATATCAGTAAGGTGCTTTATAGTTTATATAACACTTTCCTGCAGTCTCTCCTTTGCCATATATTTAATGATGGCATAATTGTGCTACCTGCTAATTTGACTTAATTAGTAAGTTCTTGTGAATGACTGTAATTAGAGGGACTGATTTACTGCCCAAGCAAATTTTCAGTTCTCTTTTTACTTTATTAGTTATAATCACGATCAGTTTAAATCGTATTCCATTTTGCATCGTACATGCTGATCCTTATGTATATTAAGAAACAACTACTGATTCTTATTCCTTGACAGCTGAACTCCTCTTGCTCCAGGGCTTTTGTTATAACAAAACTTTCAACCCCTACCAGTCCACTGATATCTCCCACTGGTCCTCATCTACTCACACTGGAGGGATACTTGTGTGCAACATTTAACATTCATTCACCAAAAAATATTTATTGAGCACCATGTGCCAGAAATTGAGCAAGACACTGGAAGCATACATAGTCCTGGGTCCTGCCTTCACAGGGTCACAGACTAATGGGGTAGACAGAGCCTAGATTGTGGCAGGAGAGGTGGGCAGAAAGTTGGCAGACTTCTTTTTCCTCATTTGGTTCAGCACTCAGGAAGGGAAAACATAGCTATCATAGGTTGCACTCCCTCTACCCTCAGCACAGGATGCTGTAGGAGGGAGTGCCTGGGGCCAATAGCCTGGTACTAAATAGGTGAGGGGGAGAGCTGAGGTTAGGCAGGAGTTAGTGAGGTGAAGATATTGGAGAAGCAAGTTCCCAGAAAAGAGGTAGCATCTGCAAAGGCCCTAATGCAGGAAATAACTTGGCAGATTTAAGAAGCTCGTTTAGTATAATTACAGAAATTGAGGCAACAGGAGAAATGGCTTAGAAGACTGGAAAGGCGGAGAATCCTAGAACCAAGTTAAAAATTTTATCTTGAGGGACTTCCCAGGTGGGCCACTGGTTGAGAATCTGCCTGTCAGTGCAGGGGACACAAGTTTGATCCCTGGTCTAGGAAGATCCCATATACTGCAGGGCACCTGAGCCCATGCACCACAACTGCTGAAGCCAGCATGCCTATAGCCTGTGCTATGCAACAAGAGAAGCCACCACAATGAGAAGCCTGTGCACCACAATGAAGATTATCCCCAGTGCCACAACTACAGAAGCCCTGCACACAGCAACAAAGACCCAATACTGCCAAAAATACATTAATTAAGACAATACTTTATCTTGGTGCTAAGAAGCCATGGAAAAGTTTTAATGACATTTCCCTGCCTCTTGTATCTCAACCCATTAGTTACCTGGATAGGCCCTCTTATCTTCAGGTACAGAGATGCTATGCAGACAAGTGTAGTATCCTTTCAGACTGAAACACATGGATAGCTTAGCAGAAACCATACTTAGGAGCATCAGGTAGAAAAATATGAACTCAAGAGTCAGATGCATGAAGGTCTATTAATGTATAATATTGAACACATTTCTTAACCTCTCCAAGCCACTTTCCTTTTCTGTACAATTGGTAATGTAACATTGAAATCCATTACCACATTGTTGTTAGATCAGAAATAACAAGTACAGTACCTGTGATTGGCATTCCATAGGTGTTAGCTGCCACTATTTTAGCAATGCTCCCTTGCTAGCACAAATTTCAAACCCTCTTGGGGAATGGAATCACAATATATCATCAAATTATGAAGAAACCTTAAAGATGTCTGTATATGATGCTTGGATTTTTTCTGCAACACTGATGAACAGTTGGTTTGTTCTCCAGCATTACTTGTAACATCCAAAGACAGGAAGCTCACTACTGTCCGAAGCAGCCACTCCATGTTTGGCTGTATTAGCAGGTTCTTTTCTTAGACTGAATCCACATCTGCTCCCCTATGACTTCTGTTCAGGGACCTCAGCAGTAGTAACACCTCTCCCCTGTGACAGTCCTCCAGGTGCTGGAGGTCATTATCTCCATTTACCACTCACCTAGAGTTGAAAAGCTTGTTTTTTCACCTAACAACAATGATAAAGGGTCAATTAATCAAGAAAACAATTACAAAACATATATATACCTAACAATACAATGTGAAGTGTTAATGGGAGATTTTAATAGTAGCTTACTCCTTGGAAGGAAAGTTATGACCAACCTAGATAACATATTCAAAAGCAGAGACATTACTTTGCCAACAGAGGTCTGTCTAGACAAGGCTATGGTTTTTCCAGTGGTCACGTATGGATGTGAGAGTTGGACTGTGAAGAAAGCTGAGCGCTGAAGAATTGATGTTTTTGAACTGTGGTGTTGGAGAAGACTCCTGAGAGTCCCTTGGACTGCAAGGAGATCCAACCAGTCCATTCTAAAGGAGATCAGTCCTGGGTGTTCATTGGAAGGACTGATGCTAAAGCTGAAACTCCAGTACTTTGGCCACCTCATGCGAAGAGTTGACTCATTGGAAAAGACTCTGATGCTGGGAGGGATTGGGGGCAGGAGGAGAAGGGGATGACAGACGATGAGATGGCTGGATGGCATCACTGACTCGACGGACATGAGTTTGAGTAAACTCCAGGAGTTGGTGATGGACAGGGAGGCCTGGCGTGCTGTGATTCATGGGGTCACAAAGAGTCAGACACAACTGAGTGACTGAACTGACTGACTGAGTAGTTGTTCAGTTGCTTAGTGATGTCCAACTCTGATCCCATGGACTGCAGCATGCCAGGCTTCCCTGTCCTTCACTGTTTCCTGGAGTTTGCTTAAACTGATGTTCCATTGAGTCAGTGATGCCATCCAACCATCTCATCCTCTGTCTTCCCCGTCTCTTGCCTTCAGTCTTTCCCAGCATCAAGGTCTTTTCCAGTCAGTCGGCTCTTCCCATCAGGTGGCCAAAGTGTTGGAGTTTCAGCTTCAGCATCAGTCCTTCCAATGAATATGCAAGATTGATTTCCTTTAGGATTGACTGATTTGAGCGCCTTGCAGTCCAAGGGACTCTCAAGAGTTTTATCCAGTGCCACAGTTCAAAAGCATCAGTTCTTCAGCACTCAGCCTTCTTTGTGGTCCAACTCTCACATCTATACATGACTACTGGAAAAGCCATAGCTTTGACTGTATGGACCTTTGTCGGCAAAGTAATGTCTCTGTTTTTTCATATGCTGTCTAGGTTGGTCATAGCTTTTCTTCCAACGAGCAAGTGTCTTAATTTCATGGCGGCAGTCACTGCCTGCAGTGATTTTGGAGCCTAAGAAAGTCTGTCACTGTTTCCATTGTTTCCTCATCTATGCCATGAAGTGATGGGACCAGATGCCATGATCTTTGTTTTTTAAACATTGAATTTTAAGCCAGCCTTTTCACTCTCCTAATAGTTCAGTTCAGTTGCTCAGTCGTGTCTGACTCTTTGCGACCCCATGAATCACAGCACCCCAGGCCTCCCTGTTCATCACCATCTCCCGGAGTGCACTCAGACTCATGTCCATCAAGTCAGTGATGCCATCCAGCCATCTCATCCTCGGTCGTCCCCTTCTCCTGCCCCCAATCCCTCCCAGCATCAGAGTCTTTTCCAATGAGTCAACTCTTCGCATGAGGTGGCCAAAGTATTGGAGTTTCAGCTTTAGCATCATTCCTTCCAAAGAAATCCCAGGGTTGAACTCCTTCAGAATGGACTGGTTAGATCTCTTTGCAGTCCAGGGGACTCTCAAGAGTCTTCTCTAACACCACAGTTCAAAAGCATCAATTCTTCAGCACTCAGCCTTCTTCATAGTCCAACTCTCACATCCATACATGACCACAGCAAAAACCATAGCCTTGACTAGACGGACCTTAGTCAGCAAAGTAATGTCTCTGCTTTTGAATGTACTATCTAGGTTGGTCATAACTTTTCTTCCAAGGAGTAAGCGTCTTTTAATTTCATGACTGCAATCACCATCTGCAGTGATTTTGGAGCCCCCCAAAATAAAGTCTGACACTGTTTCCACTGTTTCCCCATCTATTTCCCATGAAGTGATGGGACCAGATGCCATGATCTTCGTTTTCTGAATGTTGAGCTTTAAGCCAACTTTTTCTCTCTCCTCTTTCACTTTCATCAAGAGGCTTTTGAGTTCCTCTTCACTTTCTGCCATAAGGGTGGTGTCATCTGCATATCTGAGGTTATTGATATTTCTCCTGGCAATCTTGATTCCAGCTGGTGTTTCTTCCAGTCCAGCGTTTCTCATGATGTACTCTGCATAGAAGTTAAATAAGCAGGGTGACAATATACAGCCTTGGCATACTCCTTTTCCTATTTGGAACCAGTCTGTTGTTCCATGTCCAGTTCTAACTGTTGCTTCCTGACCTGCATATAGATTTCTCAAGAGGCAGGTTAGGTGGTCTGGTATTCTCATCTCTTTCAGAATTTTCCACAGTTTCTTGTGATCCACACAGTCAAAGGCTTTGGCATAGTCAATAAAGCAGAAATAGATGTTTTTCTGGAACTCTCTTGCTTTTCCACGATCCAGCAGATGTTGGCAATTTGATCTCTGGTTCCTCTGCTTTTTCTAAAACCAGCTTGAACATCAGGGAGTTCACGGTTCAGTATTGCTGAAGCCTAGTAGTAGTGTACTAGTAATAATAACTATCATTTGCTGAATACCCCCATTAAACTTGGTACTATAGATACACTTATAAGTAAGTCTCAACCTGTCAACTGAAGAAAGTTAGAAAAGTAAACAAGTGTAAAACAACGTTACAGATACTATGACAGGAATGTGTAGGAAAAAGCAGGGGGCAATTAGGGGAATAGTCATCTTGATAAAAGAGGGGCCTGCCCTTAGATGATACAAACTATACCCTCTCAGTTGAGTAGGTAATACTTAGACTCAACTGGACTTATTTGTGGTATTTGATACAATATTTTAGAGGCTTTAGTCACATAAAGTATTCAAAACAACCGCTGTCAGTAACTGCAAATGCATTCTTACAAGAGATGTTAATTTGCCCTGTTAATATTCTTTACAAAGACTCTTGGGTTAGAGTCAGAATAATGGAAGCCAGGCAGGGAAGAAGAGTGGAATACTGTGATTTGCTGTACCTGTACATGGATGGCAAATACTTGGAAAGGAATATTTGAAAATATTTGAAAGACTAGACTTTGCTAGTCTTTCATAAGCACTGAAATAGAAAAGATGAGGCATATTATATTTGTTGTGGCCATTCAATATAGGAAGGCCACAGAAGATGGGGAGCAGTAAAGGACCTACCCCCTGACTCCTTGCAAGTTGTATGAACACAGCATGGTAGTCACAGTTCAATGCTTGTTTCTCTGTGTGGAGCCCTATACTGGAAGCCAGGGTAAAGATAACCCAACCAGGAGCCTGAGGCATGAGCACAAGGTGACCCAATGCAGGAAGAGGTAGGGAACCTTAAAAAAGGATTATTTGATGTGCCCTGGAAATTCTGAGGACAGATCCTTGGACTGATGAAGTTAGCCTTCCTGAAGGGGGCAGCATGTCCAGGAATAAAACAATGAAGTCCTCCCAAACTCCTAATGTGGGACTTTCTTCAGAAAGCCAGAGAGTGCAAAAGGCAGTGAACCTCGAACTGCCTTTTTGAAGAAGAAATACATGAAAGAGGCAGAAACATGACAGTACAATATCAGTGGAGCGTAATTTTTCAAGTTTATTGAATCCTTTCAGAAAACAATTACAAAACTAAGGATCTTGAATATTCCCCAAACAAGAAACGATGAGAAAGCATAGAAAAGTTTATTTTACAATGTGTAAGCCTTCCACCTGTAGGAGTCACTAAGGAGGGTAAAATAAGTGTTGTTAGAAGCAGAAAATACTCACAGAGACAAGTGAGGAAACAGGAGTGTGGAATAGAGTTCAGACACCAGTCATATCCCCATTGCCCAGATGAGGGGACTGAAGTTCAGAGACATTCTCCAACTCCTAAGACACAAATAGAACTTTTCCCCCAACAGGGCAGTTGCAGCCCAGTGATGGATTTAGCACACATGCCCCCTTCAGCCTTTTCTGAACTGACTTGACAAAACAGAAGCATTTACTCCCCAAAACTTTAAATGATATTTCATTAGGGGACTGTCTCCTCAGCTGGGGCCCTGGTGCAAAGTAATCTCTCTTCTGCCCCTCATTTGCCGAACTAATTTTTTTTTTTTTTTAAGTAGTCCCCTTCAGGCATTATTATTAAGACATTATCCACATACCGTAAATGTCACCCTTTTAAAGGTGTCACCCTTTTAAAGGTACACACCTATGATCTTTAGTATATTCACAAGATATCACCACTGTCTAATGCCAGATCATTTTCATTTCCCCATAAGGAGACCTGGTCCTCACTAGTAGATACTTCCAACTGTCCCTCCCCTAAACCCCTGGGAACAACTAATCTGTTTTCTGTCTTTATGGATTTTCCTATTCTGGATGTTTCATATAAATGAAATCATACAATACATGGTGTTATGCATCCAGCTTCTTACCAGTGTTTTTATGGTTCACTCATGTTGTAGCTTGAATCAGTGCTTCATTTTTTTCTATGGCCAAAGAATAGTCTATCACAGATAGTCTGTCATAGAGTGTGTTTTGTTTATCCATTCATCAGTTGATGGACTTTGGGTTTTTCCACCTTTTGGCTATTGTGAACAGCAGTTAGTATAGTACTATGAATATTCATGTTCAAGTTTTTGTGTGGACAGATGCTTTTTGTGTTTGTGTAGTCAGTTGCACCTAGGGCTGCGATTGCTGGGTCATATGGTAACTCTGAGTTTAACTTTTTGAAGAATTGCCTATTTTACATTTTATATTCCCATCAACATTGTATGAGGATTCCAATTTTGCCACATCCTCACTAACACTCATTTTTTTTAATGATAGCCATTTAGTAGGTATAAAATAATATCTCCTTGTGGTACTGATTTCATTTCCCTAATGACAAACGATGTAGAGTGTCATTTCATGTGTTGTTAACCTTTGTATATCTTCTTTGGAAAAATGTCTATTCAAATTCTTTTCCCAGTTTTTAATTGGGTTGTCTTTTTATCGTTAGGTCATCAGTTCAGTTCAGTCGCTCAGTCATGTCTGACTCTTTGTGACCCCATGAATTGCAGCATGCCAGGCCTCCCTGTCCATCACCAACTCCCAAAGTTCATTCAAACTCACATCCATCGAGTCGGTGATGCCATCCAGTCATCTCGTCTGTCATCCCCTTCTCCTCCTGCACCCAATCCCTCCCAGCATCAGAGTCTTTTTCAATGAGTCAACTCTTCTCATGAGGTGGCCAAAGTACTGGAGTTTCAGCTTTAGCATCATTCCTTCCAAAGAACACCCAGGACTGATCTCCTTTAGAATGGACTGGTTGGATCTCTTTGCAGTCCAGGGGACTCTCAAGAGTCTTCTCCAACACCACAGTTCAAAAACATCAATTCTTCAGCACTCAGCCTTCTTCACAGTCCAACTCTCACATCCATACATGACCACAGCAAAAACCATAGCCTTGACTAGACGGACCTTAGTCAGCAAAGTAATGTCTCTGCTTTTGAATATACTATCTAGGTTGGTCATAACTTTTCTTCCAAAGAGAAAGCGTCTTTTAATTTCATGGCTGCAATCACCATCTGCAGTGATTTTGGAGCCCCCCAAAATAAAGTCTGACACTGTTTCCACTGTTTCCCATCTATTTCCCATGAAGTGATGGGACCAGATGCCATGATCTTCGTTTTCTGAATGTTGAGCTTTAAGCCAACTTTTTCTCTCTCCTCTTTCACTTTCATCAAGAGGCTTTTGAGTTCCTCTTCACTTTCTGCCATAAGGGTGGTGTCATCTGCATATCTGAGGTTATTGATATTTTTCCTGGCAATCTTGATTCCAGCTTGTGCTTCTTCCAGCCCAGCGTTTCTCATGATGTACTCTGCATAGAAGTTAAATAAGCAGGGTGACAATATACAGCCTTGGCGTACTCCTTTTCCTATTTGGAACCAGTCTGTTAGGTCATAAAAGTCCTTTATTCTGATTACAATATCCTTATCAGATATATGTTTGCAAATACTTACTCTCATTTTGTGGGTTTATATTTCTTTGGAATGTCCTTTGAAGCATTGCTGGTCTACTTTTAATATTAAAATAGAAATATGTAATTGTTTGAAATTATACTTTTAAATTTAATAAGCATTATAATTTTCTGAGCAAACCATGTTTTGACCACGTTTTGGGGCTTCCAAACTAAGAGTTTTGAATTCATTATGGGATCTATCATAATGATAGTTATCACTTTATAGCATTTAGGTGCCAAGTGCTGTTTGAGCACTTTGCACGTATTAACTTATGTAATTCTCACCACAATCCTATGAGGAAGAAATCTATTTCACTACTCATTGTACAGATAAGAATGGAGGCAGGTGCTCACTTTGGCAGCACAAACACTAAAACTGGAACGATACAGAGATTAGTATGGTCCCTGCACAAGGATGACACGCAAATTGGAGAACCCTTCCATATTTTTACAAATTGAAAGAGTAGCATCGAAACATTTACATTACTGTATGTAAAATTAGACAGCCAGTGGAAATTTGCTTTATGAGGCAGGAATTCAAATCCGGTGCTCTGTGATAGCTCAGAGGTGTGGGATGGAGTGGGAGGTTGGGGAAGGAGATTCAAGAGGGAGGGGGCATATGTATACCTACCCGACGGCTGATTCACGGTGATTTATGGCAGCAACCAACACAATATTGTCAAGCAATTATCTTCCAATTTTTTAAAAAAAGAATGGAGGCAGAAGAAAGTTAAGTAATTTGCCTGAAGGAAAGTAAGTTGAGTAATTTGCTCAACAGAGATGAGCTCCGGATTCCGTTCTTAACCGTCTGCTACTAATGAGGCGAAATTAAACCATTTCAAAGAATGCCTAACTCCTCACATCGGGGAAATAATAGTGTTTTCCTGGCGTCTACACTGTGAACAGTTTTCCCCTCTTTACCAACCAGAAACTATTGCCACCTTTCTAGGCGTCCTCGTTACTCCGTCCCCTCCCAGTCTAGCCTCAGGGCCTTCTCTCCTGTCCACTGGTCCGAGACAGTTGTTGGAAGTAAAAGTCGCCTGCGTTCCCCAGGTGGAGTGGGTCTAAATTTCTGCCGGCCGATTGGAACCAAGAAGCAGCAGATTCCGCCCTAAGAGGCTGGGGCCAAGCCATGGGCGGGGCCAGCAGAGGGGGCGGGAACTGAGCCAAGGCTGACTCGCCTCTGCACTGTACGGCACCTGCAGCTCAGAGCGGAGCCATGAGCTGGACCTGCCCGCGTTGTCAGCAACCAGTTTTCTTTGGTGAGGCCTGGGTGGAGAAAGGGGAGAAGACGGGGCAAGTGAGAGCTACTGGGTTCCCTGAGGACGCAAGGAGCTGGCGACTAGTTCCGGACCTTCCTTCCACCTGTGGGTTGCTGGGCACTCGGGGCGGAATGGAGCTGGCCTCCCGGAGACACTCCCCCTCGCCTCTAGGAGCCAGGGTGGGCGGGAACAAGAGGGGAAAGGAGGGCGCCTTCTGCTTGGCCTGGCTCCCCTCTGCCCGATTCCACCTTGTCCTCCACAGCAGAGAAAGTGAGCTCCCTGGGCAAGAACTGGCACCCATTCTGCCTGAAATGTGAGCACTGCCACAGCGTCCTGTCCCCAGGAGGGCATGCAGAGGTGAGGCCTGGCTAGCGCGCACAGCTCTGTATCTGTCACTATCCCTGAGATACCAGCCCCCGCGCCCCGTTTCAGTCCCATCTGCCCACCAAGGCAGCTTCAGTAGCCAACTCCCAAGATCACCTACGCAATAGGTACCATACAAGCCAGGATGTGGGGAGCCTGAATTGTGCTGATAGATCCCGAGGCTTTTGTGGGGTAGGGGAGGGAAGCAGCTGTGCTTCCTGACCTGCTCTTTCCCTTTTTCCCTGGCCACTGTGGCAATTCTAGTATGCCAGCTCACCCCTCACTCCTCCCATTCCCTCCAGCCCAGGCCAGTAGACAGCCACACCTGGCAGCTGTCTTGGGGAAAAGCCTGTGGGGCATAGGAGAGGCCCTGATGAGCCCTAAGCAGTCCTCTTCCCTCTGCTTGTACCTAGCACAACGGAAGGCCGTATTGCCACAAACCATGCTATGGGGCTCTCTTTGGACCCAGAGGTAAGTACCAGTCTGGAAAGGGCCAGGGGATAGCAGAACCCTCTGTGTGCCTGGGAGCTGGAGACTCAAGCCTACCTCCCCTCTTCTCTCTGCAGGGGTGAACATTGGTGGTGTGGGCTCCTACCTCTACAAACCTCCCACTCCCACACCTGCCAGCATCACTCGCCTTAGCCCCAGCAGCTTCAGCCCCCCCAGGCCCAGGACTGGCCTCCCTCAGGGCAAGAAAAGTAAGTGAGATTGGGAGGTGGGCCAGGTGGCAGTATTCCACCTAGTCCTCCGCTTCACATGCCTACAACTTTGTTCATGGCAAAGTCTTCTCCGTGGCTCCTTTTCTAATATTTCCTCATGTCAGCTACTGGGTAAGAGGTAAATTGGGCAGATGGCATTATCACTCCCACTTTACAGGTGAGGAAACTATGGTCTGTAGAGGGCAAGTGAACTTGTGCAGTCACACAGTTAATCAGAGGCAAAGCTGGCCTAGAACTCAGGCCTCTCCCAGGTCAGGGCCGTGGAAGGAATAACCTAGTGTGAAGGGTCACTGAGATGGGCCAGCCCCTCACGTTCTTTCATTTCTCTCCCTCCCTGTTCCTTCATCCCCTGAGTGGACGGTGACACTGTGCTCCCCAACACCTGACACCCCTGCCCTGGCCAGCTCCTGTATCAGCTCAGGTTTCCTGAGGATTGGGTTGCTGACAGAGTTGGGCTGGTGGGCACCTGAGGCCCTGGGAGGATGAGAAGGGAGCAGGTGGTCCCTCCTACAGACAGGGATGAGGCAGGAGATGGAGTCAGAGGGGACTCAGCTCTGCCTGAGAAAAGCAGGCTCATGTCCATGTGGGTGGGAGGCTGTGGGATGAGCCTGGCTTTTGGAAGAGGACAGTGCCATATACAAGTCAGGGCTGATGGGCCCTGATTAGGCTTGGCTCCCACCTTAGCCCTAGCTGGGGGCCTCTTCCTCTTAAAGGCCCTCCCCACATGAAGACATTCACTGGGGAGACCTCGTTGTGCCCGGGCTGTGAGGAACCCGTCTATTTTGGTAAGTGACAACAGAAGCTAGGGGAGGGAGGTGGTGCCAGGCAAGTGGGCCTCCCTGCTCTGTCCCTGGAACTACCACCTCTCCTCCACCAGCTGAGACGGTGATGTCTTTGGGCAGAAATTGGCACCGACCCTGTCTGAGGTGCCAGCGGTGCCGGAAGACCCTGACTGCTGGGAGTCACGCTGAGGTGAGCAGGGCAAGGGTGGGTGACTAGGCTGGGAGGGAGGCTGGAAAAGAGCCAAGCTGAGATGTCTCTCTTTTTCTCTGTGTCCCAGCATGACGGCGCCCCCTACTGCCACATTCCCTGCTATGGCTACCTGTTTGGCCCCAAAGGTGGGCAGCCCCAACCCAGACACTGGGCCTGAAGTATGGCATGTAGGTCTGTGTGGACAATTTCCCCTGTGGTCAAACACACTGCAGACCCCTCCCAGTTCCCTCCAGCCTTCAGCCCAGCAACCCCTAGCCCCAAGGCCCTTGGTAATGGGGTTCTCTCCTTCAGGTGTGAACATTGGTGATGTGGGCTGCTACATCTATGACCCCGTGGAGATAAAATCTAAATGAAATACTCACAGGAAAGGTCACACTAACCCGGGTCTTCCATCAACCCCTCCATGGTCCAGTGGAAGCTACAGAATTTTCTAGTTCCAAGAGAGTGGGAGAAGGTGGGATTCTGGTGGCCTGGGCCTAGGCTCCATGGTAGACCAGAGTCTAGACTTTCTCTGCCAGCTCCTCCCTCTCCCATTCCTATCTGGTCAGGGACACAGGCCACCTCACTTGAAGGATAGCCTCTTGGTCTTTCCAATCGCTTGACCCAGCAAATTCTGTAACTTCAAGGTACTCATAAAATGTGTGTTTATTTTTGCTTCTCCAATAAAATGTTAGCTCCCATGCCTTCAATTCTTCTTTAGACATGAGGCCTAGACAGTGGGTTGCAGGGTGGGGAGTGTAGGGGTGAGGGGGTGCATTAACCTGCAGAGTGCCTGGGAGGTAGCAAAGTCAGCCACAGGAACAAAGAGCTCTGTTCTCCTGGCTCCCTGGCTCTGGCACCAGGCAGCCCCAGCCCCACACAGTGGACAGCATGCCCACCAGACCTACTGGTACCAGAAGTATCATAGGACAGTTATTTCTTTAGCACCATGTCTAGAAGAAGCACCTTAGCATCTCATTTGAGCATGAGAGGAGATAGATCCTGTGGTGAGGTCTGCTAAGAGGCTTCATTATCCATTTGAGAGATGACCAGAAAGGGAAAGTCACAAGCCCAAGGTCACCCAGAAGTCAGTGACAAAGCTGCGACCAGAACCAGGGCCAGACTCAGTGGCTTTTCATCCAGGGCTTATCCCACAGCTTCAGGGGCACCTCTATTTACAAAATCCTCCCAGCCATGAGAGGGGTGCCAGACTTCTCCAGCAGCCCACTGCATTCTGGGAAGCTGCTGTTTTACCGGAGGCCAAATAGTCAGACTGGATGAGAACAGAGAGAGAGCAACTGCAGCCCCAGGCAGAGGGCTCGCTGCCCCCAGCCCCAGTCCCAGGGCCTGCCCTTCTGTTCTCTTAGCCCCTGCTGCAGAACTTCTGTAGAGGGCCTGGCCTCAATACCACTCAGTCTTGGACCTGCTTCATGGGCATCTCTTCCTCCTGAAGACTGGATGGGGCACTGGGGAGGAAGGAGTCATGAGCAATGGTGGGGTTTAGCCTCTCAGCCAACCACCCCAGCCTGCCCCTGAGGGCTGGCCTGGGGCTCCCCCCAGCTCTTGACATGCAAACACATGCACTCCCACAAGTGACTCCCACACATGCCTAACACATCCCTGACATGTAGGCATACTTGAGTGTGTGTACACATCCTCTTCTTCCTGGACACACACACAGGTATGGACTCATGGACACTTTTATACACACTACAGGTCATGCTCCCATGCACACTTGCACACATGACTGAATACACATGTGCTGACATGGCTCCCTCTCTGAATCTTAGATGTCAGGGACCTGGGCACCCATACCCACATGCACGTGCTCACACAGACACAGTCCTGTGCACACACCTCTTCCTCTCCACATCTTGGATGGTCTCTGGCAACTGTGCCTGCTTTGTCTCTGGTAGCAGGAGGGCAGTGCAGGCAGCCAGCAGGGCGATCCCCCCATAAGCGAGCTTGGGCAATGACAGCCATACTCCGTCCAGCAAGGCTGCCAGTGGGGCCAAAGACCCCCCTAGCCGGCCCACCAGTGCAGTCAGCCCCATCCCCGTCTGTCTGTTCAGAAAGAGGACGGAGGAGAGGGCTGGTACTTGAAATTACTTGTAGTCATGCCTCACGGGGCTCCCCTTCTGGGCTGGCAGGCCCTGGTGCCCCCTTCTCCCCAGACAGCTAAGAAAACTGGGGCTTCTTTCAGGTGGTCTTCCCACCCACCCCCAAGCCCAGGGGCCCTCGAGCCAGCACCCACAGGAGGATGGGCTCCTGTTCTGATAGTACCAGTCAGGTACTGCAGAAGGAAAATAAAGAAGTCATTAGAAAGAGGATGGGGAGAGGGTGGTGTGAAAGGAAGAGGTCAGCAGCTGGAACAGACTGCTGTGCTAGAGAAGACAGAGGGCTTTCTGAACAGGCCCAGCTGTCTGCCCATTTCCTCTCCACCTGTCAGTAGCTACCTGAAAGAGCCTTATGTCCAGAGACAACCCCTCAAGGGCAGCTTTGCTTAGGCTGTAGTGAGTAGGATGGGATGGGTTGGACAGATGGGGCCTTTTGCGACTGTTTTCTTTTAAAGGAGCCCCAGAGAAGTTGTCTGACTTTGCTCAGGGTCACTCTGTAAAGATTAAATGCCCCACCTCTTCCCAGATTTAGACAAATGCAGAAGGCTCAGATTAGGTCTGTAAGGAATGGATGACAGGGACCGGGGTACGGTGTACGTGTCTAGGATGTTAGTAAGAGATGTGACTAACAAGCCCTCCCTCCAGGTGTCTTGCCTGGGACCCCTCACCTGAGCACGGTAGGGTACAACTCCGACGTAAACAGGTAGGCAGTGGTGAAGGCAGCTTCAGAAAAACCTTTCCCCATCACCGCCAGGGCGGTGCTCCACGACTTCATCTCTGGAGGGAAAGGGGTTCCGGCAGTGAGCCGGCCTTGCCGGATAACCGAGGTTCTCCCAGGATAGGAGGTGCAGTCTCGGGTGAGGGCGGGACTTAACTGGCCTTGAGTCAGGGCTTCCGGGATGGGATGGGGCGGGTTGTCGGCCAGGGGGCGGGGCCTATGGGAATGGGCGGGGCTCACCGGGGGACACCAGTATCCTGAAGCCCAAGGCGAGCGCGGAGCCAAGCAGCGTTCCCGCCATCGTGAGGCGGCGTCCCGCGTGGCGCACCGACAGATAGACCAGCAGCTTGGAGGGCAACTCCACGGCCCCGAACACCAGCTGCGTCAGGTATACGTTCAGGCCTAGTCCCGACACGTCCAGGCTCACGCCGTAGTAAGAGAAGTTCACTCCAAACCTGAGGAGGTCGCGATGCCGCTCAGGGGTCCTCCTTCGCGCCCCATTGTCCTCTCAGGAGCCTTAGGCCTTTTAGAGGGACCATCTCTCCCCACCTTCGGAGCCCACTGCCCATGACCTTCCCAGTCCCCATAATCCCTTCTGGTGGCCCAAACGCCCTTACCTAATCTTCACAACAACCCCGTGAGATAGGAACTAATAGCGTCCTGTCGTACAGCAGAGGCACTGAGGTTCAGGGTGCTAAGTGACCTACCTGTCCAAGGGCTCACTAGGAAGCGGCGGAGCTTGCATTTGACCCCACGTATCTCTGACACCGGCTCCAACCTGACCTTCCAGAGTCCAGTCCCTCCAGAAGCTGACCCTCCCGCCACCCGCAGTTACAGTTTCACTTGTCCCGTGTCCTCGCACACTCAGCACCAGCTGGAGCCCGCCCCGCCCCCACCCCGCCTGGCCCGGGTCAAGCGCCCTCCTCACCACGCCACCATGCAGCACAGTGAGGTGTGCCGCAGCCGTGGTGTCCGGAACAGGTCTAAATACGAGGGCCTTCGGACCGTCCGCTCCGCCGCAGCCACTTTGTTCAGGGCCTGGTGGGGGAGGAGGAGGGTTTGTGATGCTGGAGTCGGCTGTGAGGCCTGAGCAAGGTACCTTGTTCTCCCTGGATCTCTATCCTCTGCTGCAGTAGAGGGGGAGGGGATGCAGGTGGGAGCTGAGTAGGGCGGGCCCTGAGCAAAGCGTGTGGCCCACCAGGGCCAGTAGGACATCCTGAAGAGTTTGGGACGTTCTACTGGGGTCCAGGAGCTTTTCTTGCACAGTGTGGACCCCAGGAAGGGGACCCTTGACACAACCTGCTGACCCCCACACTCACACACAAGCATGCCCTTGCACACAAGCACAACATGCATTCACTCTCACCTCCCGGCTCAGGCTGTCCTCACCCACAGGCCGCCCATTGAGCCTGGCACAGTGGAGCAGGTACCTGTGGGCCTCTTCCACACGGCCCTGGGTCAGAAGCCAGCGGGCAGATTCAGGCACCCACCTGGGGGACAGGAGGAGGCCCTTCAGTCAGAGTCGCCGCCCTAAGCCACATCTCCCTCCTGGGCACACCTGTCTGCCTCCAGGCTCTTCCCCACACAGTACCCTCAGCCTGGAACATGTTCCCTTCCCAAGCCCTCCTCATCTGATGAACTATTCATCTGTTAAGGCCCAATTTCATAGCCACCTCTGCCCACTCTTCTTTGCCGAGGCCTACGTACCCCACAGCCTGAGATTCCCTGCTCTGCTCAAATGAATTGGTCTCACTCCCAAAACCTCAGCCCCCAGCACTAGCTATCACTTCTCCCACAGGTGACCAGGAGGGCAGAGGATGAAAGAGAGACAGACACACAGACATACCCAGAGGGATCATCCAAAACCAGTTCACTTGGGGGAGGCAGTGAAGTGGCCACCTCACCCAGCCTCTCACCCTCCTGTCTGGACTCCTGTGCTGGCTTTGCCCCAGCTCCACTCGTCCCGGGCACCAGCCTGTTTGTGCTTTGCTCTGTCTCTCCATCCCCAGCTCCCCTGTCGCTCTGTCTGTGCCTCTGAATCTGCCTTTCAGTCCTGGTCTCTCACTGTCTCTCAGCAGTTCTGCCTCTGTCATTCCATCTCTATCTATATTTTGTTCTCTCTGTCTCTCCTTCACATGCCCGATGCTATCCTCTTTATACCGATGTTTGTCTCTCTTTCTCTTTCTTGGTCACTGACTGTTTCTCTTCATCTCAGTTTCTCTTTCAAATCTCGTCCATGCGTGTGTGTTCAGTCGCTCGGCCGTGTCTGACTCTTTGCAACCCCATGGACTGTAGCCCACCAGGCTCCTCTGTCCATGGGATTCTCCAGGCAAGAATACTGGAGTGGGTTGCCATTTCCTCCTCCAGGGAATCTTCCTGACCCAGGGATCAAACCCGCGTCTCCTGCATTGGCAGGAGGATTCTTTACCTCTGAGACACCTGGGAAGTGATTCATTCTGTCTCTGGCTTCTGTGTCTCCCACTCCCCAGCTGCCCACAAGTCTCACCAGAGGGTAAGGATGCCTGGGGCACAAGGCAGGGTGACAGTCAGCAGGAGCCATCGCCAATCCCGTATCAGGTAGCCGATCAGTCCCAACAGCATCACACCCCCTGTCCAGAAGGTGCTGCTCAGGACACCTGCCACGGTCCGGTGTCTCACGTCCAGCCACTCCAGTTCTGGGCCAGGGCAGGGGTTGGAGGCAGGAAGACAGTTAGCAAGGGCCAGATGGGCTCAGTCTCACCTTTGACTGTAGGTCCTACCCATTCTTTGCGTGCCTTACCCAGTGGCATCACAATGATGGTGAAGCCAGCCAGAGCCATGCCAGTGAGGGTTCGAGTGATGGCAAACATGAGGTAGCTGACCGAGGCTGCAGACGCCAGGCCCAGCACCAGGGAGCTCACGTAGGCCACCAGCAGCAGGCGGCGCCGCCCAAACCTGCACAGGGGTCACGCAGGGTCAGCACCCTGTAGACGGGAAGTCCCATACTACAGTTAGTGGAAGACGGTTCCCCACCCCACTCCGTATTGGCCCCCTCTACCTCACCCGACCTGTCAGACAGGTATCCGTAGGCCACGGCCCCCACCAGCACACCGGCGAAGAAGAAGGTAGAAGTGGCTTTGTTCAGGCCTTTCTGCTCACACACAAGGTCCCACTGCAGGAACAGGCAGGGAGGGGCCTCCTATGGGCATAGGCCCCTTCCAGCTGGTACCAATCCCTCTTCTCCCAGACCCTGGGGCTTTCTGAGGTCAACTGTGCCATCCTGGTACCTCCATGTAAGATAATAAGTCCCCAACTATTCCCTCCAGCTTGTGGGTAGAAAACTTTGCCCCCCACCCCAGTCCTGCAACCTCAGTTTTTTCCCATGGAAGGCCTTGACTATGATGACAAGAGTTCTGCTCCTTCCCAGACAGACTGTCCCCCACCTCCTCCTCCATCCTTCAGATGAATTACATAAATCCTAGACCTGGGGCCTGGAAAAAAGAAGGGAGAGAAGGAGTCTTCTATTGTTTTTCCACCTCTTAGAACAGAAAGACCCTTCTCAAATCTCTGCCCCAGCTCCCTGGAGCCAACTTACTCCTCCCTTGCCCTAATCACCTCCCAAGTGGTAATAGCAGTTCTTACACAGGGCCTTTACCACAAGCCAGGAACTAAGCTCAGTGCTTTAAAGTTATAGACCCCATCTACAGATTGGTAAATGGTGACTCTCAAAGGTAAAGTAATGTATCTAATGCCCACATGGTAATCACCCAAGGCAATGGCAGACCCATTCACTCACATGTCCCCCAACCTCCCAGCTCGGGTACCTCGGTTGCAATGGTGGAGGAGAATTCCGAGTGGTTGTACTCCCAGCCCTGAGGACAGGACACTGTGGAGGGCTCACCCTCTGGTTGCTCCCCAGGGTCCTGCCCCTCTCCCCACAACGTGCTGTTGGGGAGGGCCTGCGGATGGGTGAAGCGGAGGCAGGCACTGAGCCTGCCGTCAGGCTCCCGGGGCAGGTGGGCCTCCAGCCATGCATCCTGGTTGCTGAAGTTGTCCGGGGCCCCAGGCAGGGCACAGTGGTGGGCTGGCACGGCAGCCAGGAAGATGGGCAAGAGGAAGTGCATGGGCAGCAGCATCCGGGGCAGGGCCAGCAGGGCCACATTCCGCAGCTGGAAGGGCCCAAAGCCGCCCACCTTCTCTAGCAGCTCCTCGAATCCCATGCTGCTTACCCACCAAACTTCTCCTGCGTGGACTCCCTCTATAGTGCCCAGCACAGCTCAAACCACCCACCACTTGAACCCTTGGACTCTGGAGGCGGGAGAGACAGACTGATGAGCAGAAAGCCTTCAGTCAGAATCCAGCCCTCAGGGGCTGGCCCAGGATGGGGCCCTCCCAGGTCTCCAGGGATCCCTGCCTGTCTGGCTTAGTTCCCTGGGAGAGGAGGGGAAAAGGGGGGAGGGGCTGCCATCCACTCAGAAGTCACTGACATTGTGGCTCTGTGACTTACATATTGGTGCTCAAGGACCAAGTGGGGTAACCTTGAGCTGCCAGGGGGTAGCTGGGTGTGTGGGAGATGAGGCCCTAGCCCCTTGGTCAGCAGCACTTCCAAGGGTCCCTAAAAGGAGAAGTCCCCTGGAGCACAGTGCCAGCTCTCCCTGGATGCCCTTTGTCCTATGAAGCCTTAGTTCATCTGTGTCTATTTGTAGCCACAGCCTGGCCGGCAGCTCGGTATTCAAGACCGAGATCTAGGTCCTAACCAGGTGAAGGGTACTTCCGGCTGAGAACCCTTCCCGTACACAGGAAGGGAACACGAGGCCTTCCTGTACTCCTACCTGGAGCATATGTCCCAGGCAGAAACACACCTGAAACCACACCAGACAGTCTGGCTGACCTGGGGATCCCAGACCCATTACCCTTCCATTTTTTCACTCAGGGTCTCTTCCCATACACACAGTCCCATCTGCCTGCCCTCTGACTCTATTTCAGGAGCTTCCCAGATTACCCTGTGGTGAATGGGGGGTGGTGGTAGGGAAGGAAGGAGTTTGCCAAGGTCTTAACCTAGTTGCCTGCAGTGAATGCCTAAGACTCAGAATTTGTCTGATCTTCCCCCTCAGTTCTCATTCATGGCCCCTGCCACGAAAGCACAGTAGAAGCCAGCAATGTCAGACTCGTTCTGATCTGATTCTACCAGGTTGGCAAAGCTGGGAGATTGTCACATCGTATTCCAAGGGCTCTAGATTTCTAAGCAAATAAGCTTCTCAAGGGCCTAAGCTGAAAAAACAATTTTTTTTGAAAATCTCTCATTTAATCTAGCCCCCTCTTTGAACAGATAAGGAGAACAATTTGGGAGGCTGAGAACACCTCTGCCTGGGGTCACCAGCCACTGACTCAGCAGCAGAGAGAAGACCTGGACCCCTGACTCTGGCCACAGTCTTCAACCCAAGCTGCTGAGCTGGAGATGTTCCAGTCTGCCCTAGGCTGGACTCCCTGAGAAAGCTCTGGGGAAAGAGCTACATTGTTGATATGGTGTGTGTTACTGGTGATGCTAGTAGACTTGGGAGTGATTTGGTGGTGATGACGGGTGGTAGTAGTATTAACAAGAGCTATTGAGTCTCTAATGCAACCTCAGCATTTTGTAAGGTAGAAAGATGCCTCTGCCACAGTCCCTGCCCTCAGTGAACATGTAGTCTGGCAGGAGGGTTAAAACAAGTGATACAAGCCCCTCCCACTGGCTCCAGTCTCACCCTTCTCAAACCTGCCCCACCCCCTACCCCCACCCCACCTCCCACCCCCCGCCCCGACACACCCACTGTAACGAACATTTTAAAACACAGATCCGACAGGGTAATATCTGTTTAAAACCCTTTATCAGGGACTTCCCTGGTGGTCCAATGGCTAAGACTCCATGTTCCCAAAGAAGGGAGTCCAAGTTCGATCCCTGGTCAGAAAACTAGATTCCATATGCCATAGCTAAGATCCCACAACATGCAACTAAGGGTTCATATGCCACAGCTTAAAGATCCTATGTGTTACAACTAAGACCTGACATAAATAAATAAGTATTAAGGAAATAATCATAGTAGCCAAAAGGTAGAAGCAACCCAAAGTCTATCAGTCGATGAATGGATAAACAAAATGTGGTCTATCCCTACAACAGAATATCATTCAGCCTTAAAAAGGAATGAAGTACTGATAAGATCTAAACATGGATCAACCTTGGAAACGTGCTGGGTAAGGAAGGCAGTCACAAAGAGCCACGTATGGTGCAATTCCAATGATATGAAATGTCCAAAATAGGCAAATGATACAGACACAGAAAATAGACTAGTGGTTGCCTCGGGCTTGAGGGGTTGGGGAGAAATGGGAGTGATTGCTGATAAGTATGGTGTTTCTTTCTGGAGCTGATGGAAATATTCTAACTTTGATTGTGATGACTGGTTGTACAACTCTATGAATATACTAAAAACAAGGAAGATCTGTATTTTAAGATGTTAGGTGTAAAAATCGCTTTTCAGAATAGTAGGTATAATATGCTCCTCTATTTATAAGAAATACATATGGAAAGAGTGCTATTATTATAAACCTAAAAGGTCTGAGATGGTACACACCAACGGGTTCACAAGGATTGCCTCTAGATGGTCAGGTTTGTGGATGGGAGCCTTTTGTGTTTTATTTTACATGCTTTTAGCACTTGCCTGTTTATTACAAACATGACCTGCTTTTGACATTTTTGAACAAGAAGGAAGGTAAAAGCATGTGGGGGTCCCACTGAAAGCTAGTGAATCAGGCCCTAGAGCTCCCTTGCATCATGTCAAAAGAAAGAAACAGGAGATGGTTACACAGGCTCTGGGATGTCAGAGCTGTGGTGGGGTGGTCTTCTCAGAGGGAGAGCAGGACATCAAAGCCTGCGTCCTTTTCCCTCGGATCCCAGGCAGTGCTGGGAGTCTGCCCTGGGATAGAAGTTGTTTATGTATTGTCTAGGTGAAAGATTCACACATACTGAACCTAGGGTCCAAAATGCAGAAAGTATTGCAAGTACACTCCACTGCAGCGTCCCTCCCCCCACCCCCCTGGCCTCCCAAAGCAACCAGAGGCCTCTAACTCATCTAAATAGGTGGACATTACACACACAGTCCTTTTACTAGATACAAAAAGCCCCCTCCTTCATGGCAGAGCTTCACAGCACCCTACAACATCACATGCTCTATTAAAAGGCCCCCATTAAATGGACATTTAGATTGTTTCTCAGCGCTTGCTTTTTACAGGTTTACAGTCTCTGATCCAAACAATTGAAAATCTTTTAGAATTCAGAATACATTTAGAGTTAGGCAACTCAGTGTATAGTCCATATATTGGGAAACACCCCAATAGGACCTAAGGCAGCATCCCATAACCAAACACATTAATACTTCACTGCAAATATGTATGGTAAGTGGAATTAATAAAGACTATAAATGGTCTTGTCAGGTTTGTATATCAATGAGTTGATGCTGAGCTAATGGGATGTCTGTCTCCCAGTTTTCAGAACTTTCTGGCTTTTGGAATTGTAGATGAGGCTTTGCGGAGTTCAAAGGATGCTGCCATGAATTACTTAGGACATATAATTTGGTGAGTTTACAGGTATATCCTTAAAGATACATTTCTAGGAGTGGAGATGCTGGGTCAGAGGCTCTGTTCATTTGTGATTTTCATAGATTTTGCTAGAATACTGATCATTATTCTTCCTTGTCTATAAGCTGCTGTACTTTCTGGTTTTCCAAACACTTGTGCTTTTGTCTGTAAACTTGGGGGCAATGAAAATTCCCCCTTCCCTCTCTACACAAAGCTACACTTAAAAGTCTCTTGGAGCCAGGGGAGCAGAGAGAGCCCGAGCTTTGCTATCAGAGACAGCAGGGCCATCCCCTTCCACCCGTGTGACTCTGCGCAAATTACCTGTATGCAGCCTGAGCTTCCATGTCCTCTTCTGCAGACAACCAACCTCCAGGACAGTCCCTCCTCACATTCCCACCAGCCTGCTCTCTCCCCGCTGCCTACTCCCAGCCCCAAGGCCTGGGCTTTGTACTATCCCCCAAAGGAAAAAGAGTCCAGGCCAACAGAAAGAAAGGTCCACAGGCTTTTTAATGGTGTGATGGCTACTTCCCTTCCGAGACCCGATCTAATCATGACAGCGGCTTCCAGGGTGCTGGGGTGGGGATGTACAGGTGCAAGGTGGGCAGAGGCCATGCAGTGACTAGGAGGGGTGGGGGAGGGTGTTACATTCTGTTTGGCATGTAAACATTCTTCAGTGGCTTCCCCAGGGAGGGGAAGGGCAACTCCCTGCCCCTCACCCCATGCTCACCAGGGCGGATTCCCCCTGACCCCACCCCAGCTGAGAAGACTGCACAAGCCAGGCCCCTGCGAGAAGCTGGGAAGGGGGCAGCCCACATATTGGGGGCACAGCTCCTCACCTGCACCCTCTTCGTGCACAGTGCAGCTGGGGAGGGGAGGCATGTTCTGGGGTGAGCAGACCTGCATCTGAGCCAGTGACACAGGCGGTGGCAATGGGGAAATGCTGGAGGGTGTGGTGGTGGTGTAACACTTTTATAGAGAAGGGGCTCAAGACTGGGAGGGCTTGGTGGGCAGGAATGGGTGCCCAAGGGGGAGGAGACTGCAGTGGGAGATGGGGGCACTGGAAGGTGGTGTTTTCCTCTGCCCTAGACCCTTCTGGGGCGGGGAGGGGCAGAGTCAGTACCCTAGCTCCCCCACACACTTGCCCCCTCCTCTCCTCCCCCACCTCGGTGACATTCAATGACGCAGAGGCCTGAGGTCAGTTGGGAGCCCTAGGGAGGTCCGGAATCCCAAGGGCAGACAGGGTTTTGTGTCTCTGCCCAGCTCGAGTGCTGGATGAAGCTAGAGTGTGGGATGGGTTTGGGGCTCTCTCAGGCCGCCCCCTTTTTCCTCCCAACACCAAACCAGGGTGTTGTTGGTCCTGGGGCAGGGGTGAGGCTGGGGGGCCCTACATTCACAGTTCGGTTGGTGGCAAGGAACAGGCCCAGGACCTGGGCACCAGGGGTCATGCCCTGGTCCCCACCTGGCACGAGCTGATTGTCATTCGAAGAAGCTCTAGGTGGGAAGGAGTGGCCCCTCCTCCACCCCCTCTGCTGGACCCAGAGGGCAGTAGAGGCCTTGGGATGGGTCTCGGGTTGACAAAGAGGGCTCTGTCCGTAGAGGTTTCCTGAGTGTTCTGGGAGCTTCTGCGTCAGTGAAGGGTGAACCTTGAAGGCCATCCACCCTGGAGTCCTCCCCTGGGCTGGTCTGCAGAGAAGCCACCACCTCGACATAGAAGCAGCTGCCCAAGCCTGCCAACTCTCCATCAGGGGCTTCAGCTGGCACCACCAGGCTTCTCTCAGGGCCGATTTCCTCATGGGCATCCTTCTAAGGGATGGAGGCTGGATGCTGCCAGACCACTAGGGCAGGCTGGGGCCTTTATTCCTCTTCCCCAGGTTGTCTTGCCCTGCTCTCTGTGACCCAGGGAAGAACAGGGACCATGCCAGGGGACAGAGGCTGTGGGTGCCGAGGATGGAGGAAGAGCGCAGGGGACCTGTCCCAAATGGGCAGGTTGACTATCCCCTCTGCAGCCCCTTGGCCCAGATGTAGGCAGTTGAGGCTGATGATCAGTGGGGATGAGCTATGCAGGAGCCAGACCCAGGAGGAGGCCTCATATCCATTCATGGAGCAGCGCAGGCCTCACCCTCTGCAGGGACTGCTCAGCTGCATGGGCTGGCTTAGAACAAGAGGGGACAGGCTGAAGGGTGAGCTAGAGGCGGAGGGCACTGGGGCTGGACCCATCATAGAAACGTACAGAAGTGAGAAGGGCCTTTCTGCCTCGAGTCCAGGGGCCAGCTGTCTGTCAGTCTGTCTGCCTATTTCTGCTCTCTCTCCTGTAGGGGAGATGGTGGTCTGATCCAGCCCACTCTTCAGCGCCAGGAGGACAGAGAGGGTGATGCAGCCAGAACTGGGTCCCTGAATCTCCAAAGGGCCAGTGCAGAGAAGATGATAACCAGTCATTCTCCACCCCCACTGATTTCAGGAGAGAGAGAAGTTGGCTGAAACTGCAGTAGGCAAGATTGAGGTTAGATGGCAAGAAGGAATTCCTGATGGTGAGGGGTCCTCAGCACTAGATCAGGGGACCACGGGAAGGGGTGAAACATTTTTTTTAAAGCCCCGCCCCTCCCCCACCCCTGCAACTTCCCACTGGGAAACTCTTGCCCAGGAAAGCAGCCCCTGCACACTTGATGGTTTCCACACAAACTTAGGGGAAGGGGGTCGTTGTACCCTAGGGGTGTGAGGGAGCACCCTTCTCCCATCACCTGCCCACTGCTTCCCACAGGGGTGTCAAGGACAGTGCTGACTCTGGGGCAGGTCACACCTGCCCCCTCACACCTGAGTAGACCAATGGCTCCTAGGTCTCACCTCTCCAACTCCAGTCTGGCAGCTGAGAAGAGGCTTTCCAACCACCTGAGCTCCCAAGGGATGGCGGGATTAGCCCCTAGTGGGAGGCTGGAGCCTCCATTTCTGGAATTTGAGGCTGCCTTTCCAAAAAGGGGGGCGGGGGGGGGGGGCTTTGGCTGGAAGAGGGTCAGGAGGAGGAAAAGACGCCGCAGGATGTGTAAGCAGAGTTCCCTAGGGGGGCATGGGGAACAGCAGAGGCCTGGTGGGTGAGCAGGGGTCCCCATTAGTGGAGTCCTTGGTGAAAAGTCGCTGAGCCTTCCCCGGGGCGGAGGGTGAGCCTGCCCCACCTGAAGGGCAGCGGGAGGAGAGGCGGGGAAGGGGAAGGATGGGGAGGTGGGCGCTCTCCCGGGGCCCGGTGCCCCAATCGGCAGGGCTGACGGGTGGTCGCTGTGTGTGCTGGCGCGCGTCCTCGCGGGTGCAGGCGGGAAGCTGGGTGCACGGGTGGCGCGCGTCAGGCGCCTAAGGCTGTGCTGGGAGCTGTTTCAGTGTGGCCGGCTGCGGGTGGGGGGCCGGGGTGAGGGTGGGGGGCCGCAGAGAGCCGCGCGCATCATTATCTGGCCCCCGCCCGACTCTCCGCAACCCCCGCCCGGCCTTTGGTTGCTGCGCGCTGAGTCTGGACTTTCCCTCTGGGTCCTTTCTTGGGGCCCCCCAAAGGGGAGGGGGTGCCTTCAGGCTGCGCCCGGGCCTGCGGGGCGCCCCGGGGTGGGGCGGGCCCGGGCCGGGCCTGGTGCGAAGGGGAGGGGCTCTCTTTTCGGGACAAGGACCGGCTCCGCGGGGACGCGCTGGGATGGTGCGCGGAGGAGGAGGGAAGGCCGGGACTGCGCGGGGCTGGGGGCTTGGTGCCGGTGGGGGCTCGCCCGGGGCCCGGGCCTCGGCCGGAGGGCTGTTTGGGACGGAGGTCAGCAGCAATGGCCGTCCCTGGGGGCTTCTGCAGCTGGAGCCTGCGGAAGATGCGGAAGGAGGGCAAAGAAACAAAAGACAGACAGTTTCAGAATCTCCCTGGGCACTGAGCCCGAGTCGTGCATCCTCAGAGGTGGATGAGCCTGAGGATGAGACCTTGGCACAGACAATCAAACCGAGGCAGACAAACTGAGGTGTGGTGCCCCGTCCTCCAGGACGGGGCCTCTAAGGGCCACCCTCCCCCACCCCATGCCCCCACCCCCCCACCCGGGCTGCTAACAAAAGAACTTGCTGCATGCTTTCTCTGATGTCTCTGTTTCATCTTTACATTCTACTGTATTATATACGCGTGCTTATATTAATATGGGTCATGTTTTCTCCCAACTATTCTAGCCTTTATCTTTGAGCCTTAAATGCCCCGTGGCACACCAGAGACTGTGTGTGGACCCCACTATCCCCCATCAACCTTTCCCAAGCCTGCCTCCTTGACATCCCTCCAGACACTTCCTTGAGCCCAGTGCCAGGGCTGGGACCCAAGTCAGAAGAGAGACTTGGTTGGGGAGGTGTGGCTGAATTATCAGTATCCCTTGCCTCCAGGAAAGCCTCCCCTGGAGGAAGCTTTCTGTGGTCACCCTCTGCCACCCCACCACCACCACCCACCCCCCTGGGACTGGCAGCGGTTTCTCACCTGCTGGTGATGGCTGTGTCAGATGCTGGGGCCGCACCTTGGGGTCTGTCGGGGGGCTGCTGGGCTGTAGCAGGCGTGGGCATGCGGACGCTAATGGGGCGGGGGATCCGGCTCCTGGTGGCAGCTGCCCGCCCGGCTTTCCTGGGCACCGCAGGCTCGGAGGCAGGCGTGTCCTCCTCAGAGCCTGTGCCTGAGAGAGTCTCAGAGGCACGGCGTTGCTCCTCGCTGGAAGAAGACGAGGCCCCAGAGGCCAGGCGCAGTAGCAGGCGGCCCTGCCTCTTTTCCATCACCAGCCGTGCCAGGTCTTGCTGCGGTCGGGCCCGCTTGCCCCACCGCTCTTTGGCCGACAGTGAGCCGGAGGGCTCCGAGCCCGTGTCCTCCTCAGACAGCAGGACGGGGATTCGGCTCCTGGGGCGGGGGCCTGGCACGGCGTGGCGACTAGGAGAGATGGTGGCCAGTTTTTCGGGGCCTGGCTCCAGCAGGGACACGGGAGTGGGCCCATCAGCCAGGGCTGGGCCGTTGGGCAGTGAGTCTGTGGCCACCACCAAGGGGCTGCTCCCTGGGAGTACTGACGGGACACAGCTCTCCAGCCCTGACAGGGCAATGCCATTCTCCAAGTGTGCGGAGGCCCCTTCCTCCGCCACCCTCCCATCAGAGGGCACCTCCAGGCCCAGCTCGCCCCCAGAGCTGAGCTCCTCAGACCGGGAGGCTTGTCCACCGGAAGACATGACATTGAGGTGGGTTTTCTCCGCAATGTGCACAAAGGTCCTCTCGACTTTGGTGAAGGGTGAGGAGGTGACTGCCACTCCCCCTGCCCCCATGGCCACCGCTCCCGTCCCCTGCCCTGCCCCAGGCCCGGGGGGCTTGGGCTCGGACTTGAGGACGGAGGACAGGGTGCCTGGCTCCGACACATCCAGCTGGCTGCCAGTGGGCTGGGGCCGCTCCTGCTGTGGGGTGAGGGCGGCCAGAGTGCCCAGGTCGGGGTCAGGGGCCAGGTCAGCAGTGACGGGCGACTTCTTCATGTCACCAGGGGAGACGAGCACCAGCGTTTTGGAGCCCTCCTCAGGCTCCAGGTCCCCGTCAGCCATCGAGGCCCGGCCCCTGGACTCTTTCTGGTCGTCGGCCAGCAGTGTGGAAGGCGCGCCCTCCTGGCTCCGGTCTGTGCTCCTCTCACTGCCCTCGCTGCTGGAGCCGCTGTGTGGCCCCAGAACCTCCCCCAGGGCCACTGCCTCCTCCTCCTCCTCCTCTTCATCTTCCTCCTCCTCCTCCTCTTCTTCTTCCTCCTCTTCCTCCTCTTCCTCCTCTTCCTCCTCCTCCTCCTCCTCCTCCTCCTCCTCCTCTTCTTCCTTCCCATTTGTTTGAGGCTGAGCAGGAGCCAGTGGGACCTGGGGAGGTGTGAGTAGCATGTGCGAGAAGCCTACCCTCCGGACCCTGTTGAGCAGCCGAGCCCTTTCGCGGTAATCGGAGAGATCCTTCTTGAAGTCCTGGTAGGGCAGGCTCAGGGGCACAGCTCGTGGGAGACCATTCACCTCAAACGGGGGTGCCACAGAGAATACCTGCAAGGGGCACACACAGGGACCCACTGAGGTCACAGCCCTGCTCCTGGACCTGGCTGCACCCTCAGTCTTGGAGGCTCGCCAGAGTGGGAGTTCCACTAGAGCAGGCACAGAGGCTTGTTTTGTTCATTGTTCCATCCCCGGAGCTTAGGCTGGTCCCTGGGACCTAGTAACTGCTCAATAAATCTCTGATGACTGTTTCCATGCTCCAGGTCCCCTGGAAGGTCCCCAGGCCTTTATCCCGGTGGCTTTTCCATCTCCCACTCTCCCCTTTACCCCTACTCCTCTCCTGTATCCCATGTGTACCCTGAAACACAGAGCCAACTGTAGTTCAGTCAACAGAAGAAAATGACAACTGCAAGCCATCATAGCCACCATGTAGATCAACCCTTCCTTTTGCAGGTGAGGAAACCAGGTCCAGAGAGGAGCAGCAAGTGTCTGGGTTGCCCTCACTGCCTCCTCATAGAGTACGGCTCCTCTGTAGCCAGGGAGTTGGCTGCGGGGCCACCAGAACCTGTCAGGGCAAAGTTTGGGCCATCCTCCACCCCGTGAAGTGCAGGCTGGGTCCCTGGAGCTCCAGCCTCCTTCCCACCTGCCTGTCAGCCAGGAATTTTCCAGCCCTCTGTAGGTGCATTTTGAGTCCACACTTCTCCAGAAAGTCACAGCCAGCCTATGAAAGACAGTTCCTTTTCACTTGATTACTTTTGTCCCTTGGAAGTTTTGGCCATGCGATAGCATGTCCTTAGCTTTCTAGACTCTTACCACATCTCTCCTGAGCCCTCTTCCTTCCAGACTCAAAAGACCTGAGCGTCTTACCAGGGCCTCCGCTGCTATGTCTTCTTGTCAATCACACACATCCCTGGGCACCCACACAGCACCAGGCCCCATCAGGGCTGACGTGGCTTTGTTCCTGGGGGGATGGTACCGATGGTATCCAGAACTTTGTTAGCCTTTTGAACACACAGGGCTTCTGTTTTCTGAAACACAGCCCTTGCAGACCCAAAGCCCTGGAAGGGCTCCAACACCTTCAGGGGCCATCCAGACTCAGGGAGTCCTGCCAGGCATTCCTCTTGAACATCTGTGTCTGCTGTCCTATCCCCACGGGCACAGCCCTGTGCTGCCTGGTGGCTCCCCAGCCATGAGCCTGATTTTTTTCCCCATTCTACATTGCCCATCCGTTCTTCCTACAGCTGCCCAAGTGATCTTCCTGAAACTTAAATCGGATCTCATTTCCCACTGTTTCAAATCTGCAGGAACCTGCGGTGGGCCCCACAGTCCTCTGGAGATAGTCCCAACCCTTGGCTCGGCATATGAGCATCCTCTCTCCTCCCCACCCCTCCCTACCTCACCCCACCCCAGCCCAGCCCATGATCTGGCTCCTACCTTCGGCTCTAACCTCACTTTGCTCCCCTGCTTATGTTCTAGCAGTTCTCAAAATGCAGTTTTCTCATACTTCTGATCCTTCCCTAGACAGCTTCCTCTGCCCAGGGGTCCGTCCCTTTCTCTCTACTGACACGACAAATTCCTCTTCTTCTTCCAGCACCCAGCTCAAACAGCTCATTTTCCCAAAAGCTTCTTGTCCACCCACCAAGCAGATTTCACCACTCTCCTTGTTTTCCCACATCCTTCCTTCACAGAACCTTCCACCCTCTATTTGACAGGCACGCCTTTACATGGTTCTCTCTCCTGATAAATGGTGAGCCTCTTAAGGGTTTTTCATTCATGCATGCATGCGTAAAGTCCTTGAATGTCTATTGTCTTGACCACTGTGTTAGAGGCTGTAAATCTGTGGATCAACAAGACAGACCTGGTTCTTGTTTTCATGGAGTGTGCAGTCTCTAGATTAGGAAGTGAGATGGGGATAATGCATACTCCACAAAGGCTGTGACCAGAAACAAGGTCATATAAGCAGTGGGTCTGGCTTATACCAGTGGATTGATAAACGTTAGCTCCCTCCCAACCCCATCCCACCCTCACCTCCTACCTGCTGCTCTGGCTTACCCTAGTTTGAAGATCATTACCTCCCTCCTCAATCCCAGAAACTCCTGGTTGTCATACCTATGGAGGCAGGGAAAGACCTCAGGCTCTCCAGCTGAGGTCTCTGTGCTCAGCCCATAGGCAGGTGGAGGAGAAGGAATCTGCAAGGCCAAGATTCGCTCAAGGCTGTGACTTCTCTCCTCCTTAACTGCCATAACCTTCCTCATACAAGACAAGATAGTGTCAGACACCAGACAGGACCCCAGCACACTCCGGAGTGTGTTCTGATTATGTGTTTCTCCTGTCTGGCTCAAAACCCACCCACCCAGTACCAGATACATCCTACTCAGCAGGGGTATCCTTCAACCCCACCAAGCCACTCTTTCTCAGCAGAATCTCAGCCTATTTTCCTGCCCATCTCTGACTCTTCGGGCATCCCTGTTAGAATGATCTTTGCCCCTGCCATCTGGCCAGTTCTTGGATCTCTCTGGAAAAGCCTCATCCAAAGGATGGATCCTCTGCTCACAGTGCCCACGTTAGATGCTCATAGGTGGAATCCTCTCCCTTTCCGTCTCAAAGCCCTCCCCTTCCATTACATGGGAGGGATGAGGGATCCCCACTGGAAATCAGGCATCACTGACAATATCAGACTAGGAAACTGAGGCCTGGAGAGAGGCATCAATAGGCCTGAGTAACAAAGGCACACCAGTCAGGCCAGCCCAGAACTCAGAATTCTTTCCACTGCCTCCTTGGCTTCTCACCGTCCCAGGTGGCGAAACTCAGGACCTTCTGCCCTTCAGCAGAGCCGTGAACCTCAGAGAAGACACAGATTTACCCTAAGGGTCACCCTGGCCTGGGCATGCTTGGTTTTATGTTTCAAAGCCCCTTTCCATCTGGCTCCAATTTGGGGAGCACCAGGCCTGGAGGCACCCCTCCTCCTCCTCAGAGAGCAGGAAGCCCTCCCTCACCCTTTGTGGCCTCTCCTGGATGCCCAAGTCCAGTGAGTATTCACCCGTTCACCCAGGTGATCCTGTGCCTGTTCAATCAGCCGGCGATCCCTGGACAGCCCTGTGCGCTTGGCCCTCCAGGCCTGAGGACACCACGGGAGGGGACAGCAGCAACACTCCCCTGTTCTACCTCAGAGGGAAGAGACAGTGCTGGGTGTCAGCGAGGGAAAGCCAGCGTCCGGGGCAGCTCACACCTTCCTGCTCCCTTCTCAGGGTAGGGACACGGTATGACTTCAATTTGCTTTCTATGGTTCTCCAGCCTGCACAGCGGTATTTGAGGATGCTTTTTAAAAATACGGAGCCCCAAGTCCTACTCCGCAGATTCTGCTAGGTCAGAGATAAGGCCCAGAAATCTGTTTCACAGCTCCCTGGTGACTTGGATGGAGTTTGGCCAAAGGCAGATGCGCTGAGGGTGTGGGAGGAGGGGAGGCAGGCCTTCGGGGCTGAGACACTCAGAGAGAATGAAAGCCTCAGCCCTCCCCCTACATCCGCTGAGCCCCCAAGCAGAGGCATGTGGCCTTGTCAGCTTCAGAGCTCAGCCCAAGTCCATGTTTACTCCAGTCAGCCGGAAAAGTGAACAGAGGCAGACGGACCAGACTCCAAACTGACCCTGCCGCCAGCAAAACCAGGCTCTCTTCAGCCTTGACTCCCCTGCTATTGACACTGGAGACAGGTTACTCCCCACACCCCCCATCCGCACACAGCACCCATTGAGCAAGTCTCTGACCTGGACCCAGGCCAAAGCCCAGACTCATCAGTCCACAGTCCCAAGGTCAAACAAGGCGGGCTGTCCGGGGACAAGAGGACTATGAGCTCTTGACACCCCCACCCCACCCTCACTGCCCAGTGGGGAGGGCTTTGTGACTCTCACAGCAGTGCCCCCCCAGCCCCAGAACAGCTGCCCAGCACATACCTCCCAGCCCCGGCCACAGGAACCCCCACTCCCATTGCCAAAACTGCCTAGACTGACAGAGATGAGAGGTCAGCATGGTACCTTCTCTGCTGGACTCTGCCTTTCCCAGTCTTTGCCCCATCTGTCTGGTCTCTACACTCAAACCACATCTGCCAGGCCAAGAGCCCTCCCTCTGCTCTTCACCCTCCATCCAGGGGTGCCACCCACATCCGGCACCCTGGCCCATGGCAGTCATCTGGGTGAAAGGGGTAAGATGACCTGGGAAGACAGCTGCTACCCTCAGTCTCTACAGATCCTCATACACTTGACCCCAGATCTCAGTGCCTGACCCCAGCTGCCCCAGGGCAAGGACCTCTCAATGCCCTGGGGGGTGAAAACTGCAGCTGTAGCTTGCCCTTTCTCGCCCCCACACTTGCTTTAGGCCCCAAGGGGAAACATATTAGTATCTTCCTCTTTGGGCGCTATGGCTGCAGGCCTGTGGGGGTGGGGTGGGGGACAGGGGGACAGTGAGACGGTGAGCCCCCTCCCCTTTAACCCCCTCTCTCTGCAATCTCTACAGTCTCTGCCACCCTCTTCTCTGGTCCCACCCTCTCCTTGACCTAGTTCTCCCTCAACAGGCATTCTACCCCTGAGTTCCCTGGGTTCTGCACAATCCAGTCTCTTACTGATTCCCGTCAACAGACCATTCTCCCCCATGCCGGGGCTCCTTCAGATCCCCCATCAGGGCAGGGGACAGGGAGCAGGGGAAGGCTCCCTGAGGTCTCCTCACAGGGTTCTCTGCTATTCTGGCTTCCCACCCCCACCATGCACTTGGCCATAATTGTCTGATCCACTGAGAACTGATTACCACCTTTCATCTCCCCATCCCCCCTCCAGCAAGCTGGCCATTTCCAGTCAGGCCAGAGACCAGAGTCCACCCCCAAAGCCCTCCTCGGGATGAAAGGAGACCGCTAGCCAGCCGCAGCAGTAAGTGTTGCTCAAGTCCAACTAGGTTGAAACTTTCTAGGGTTCCCTCCCTCTCCCTACTTTGGCCTGTCTTAGCTGCTGGCTAAGGTAGGAGTGGGGCTGAATCCATTGATCTGAAATTTGCCACACCCCATCCACCACTCCGAGTCAGCAAAAGACTAGCCCCTGGCCTCTGCGCAGTCCTGCGACCCCAGAACTGGGGGGTGCGTGGGTGGGTGGGTTAGAAACGAGGAGGAGGAAAGAAAGCAGGCGAGGCGCAGGTTCCTGGAAGGCGTCTTTAATCAGAATTTGGTAGTACACAAGCTCTCCGGATTGTCTGCATCAACATACAGGGACTTTAAAAGGCACAAGATCCCTTGCACAGCGACGCCTGACGGCGGGGCGCCCCCCACCCCCGCCCTGTGTGGCCGAGTGCGCGGGGTGCAGAGTCCGTGTCCTACCCCCTCCCCCCAACGCCGGCGGCGCCGCTCGTGTGGGTTCCGGTTTCAAGTGTTGGATTTGTACAGTACTCGCAGTCTAGGGGCAGGGGCTCAGTGCATGCGCTTCTACCTGGGCCCTGGGGTGGGGGTGGGGGCCCTGACGCCACTCTGTACACTGAGGACACACCCCGGAGAGAGAAAGAAAAAAAAAAAGCGTCCCATCTTCGCGTGTGTGTGGTTTTGAAGTTTTTCGTGCATGCTTATGGCTGGCCAGGGTCGGGAAATAGTGCAAGCTTATAATACAGTATTATTGCAGTACAAAATGGGGGGCGGGAGTTATGATGGGATGGGGAGGCCCAGGAATAAACAGGCTGGATTCGGGACCTCCAGGAGGAACCTCTCGCCAACCCCCTTCCCATCCCTGCCTCCCAACGCTGGAAGGGGGCCCCTGGAGGGAAAAGGCTGCGCTGGGCCCTCGGGCCGAGCTTCCCCCATCCCACCAGTCAAACCTCCCAGCGGGGCAGGGGCCAGCCCTCTCCTCATTCAATACTGATAGCCACAAGGGCCCAGAACCTCTCTCCTCTTCCACCGAAGCCCCTCAAAGTGGCTGGGGGTGGGGGTGAGGAAGGAGTCGACGGAGCAAGTGCAAAGGAAGCAGATGTTGGTCCCTGAGTTTTATTTGCGGGGATGGGGAGAGAGAAGAGCTGGAAGTGGGGGCGTGTTTGGGGACCCCCAGGGCCCTCTGTGGTGTAAGTTGGGTGGGGCAGGAGACACAGAAGCTGGGGCTGGGGCCAAAAGGGGGGTGTTGGGTGGCTCTGAGAGACCTAGGCTCAAAGCTTGGCTCCCCCTCAACTCTGGGCTCTTTGGCATCCAATTGCAAGGCCAATTTATTTGGGGCAGGGACAGGAGGGCGCAGCCCTGTAGGCGGTGAGGTAACAGGAATCCGGTGTGGGCGACCCGGGCTCTTGAAGCCCAGGAATTGGCCAGCTCCCTCTCCCAGCCCTAGTCAGCACCCTGCCCTGGAGCACGGAGGGGCGAGCCTTCACACCCGCCCCGCCCCACCCCGGGCCGGGGACCCGGCGGCCCAGAGCCGGCGGAGGGGAGCCAACTCAACCTTAGCGCGGGGCGGGGAGGGAGGCGGCGGGCGGCTGGGGGGCGAGAACCCGGGGAGGACTTTAGCAGCAGGCAGCTCGGCGGGGCGGGGAGCAGAGGCTGACGCCCGGGGGCGCCCGGGAGGAGTACTCTGGCGACGTGACCGGCGTGGCTCGAGCTGGGGGGCTCGGAGGCCGGGCGGTCGCCTGGTCACGCCGCGTAGCAGCTAGTTAAAAAGACTGGAACATACATTCGTGGTGCAACGGCCGCGGGGGCGGGGACAGAAGGGAATGTAGGGGATGAGGGTCCCAATATAGTGATAAACCTGCCAGAGGGGCCCGGAAACACGATCCTCGTGCTCTCCTGGGCCGGGCCGCTAGTCTGTTGTCTGGAGAGTGCATGAAGTGTGCGCGCAGCTACGTGTGTGTGTATGTGTGTGTGTGTCTGTGTGTGTGTGTGTCTGTGTGTGTGTCTGTGTGTGTGTCTGTGTGTGTGTGTAGCAGAGAGAGAGAGCCTGTTAGTCGTGGCAAGGTGAACCCCAGACCCCGCACCCCCACAGCCTATGCGGGTAAAAGGGAGGGTAGGTGGTGGGACGCACGGCGGAACCAAGTGGAAGCAGAGGTCTCGGAAGGTTTCCATAGTCCTTTGGGCTTCACTGCCCCTCCTCCCCACGGCTTCTCAACTCTTCACTTGAGGGCTGGGGTCGCAGTTCAGGCCCAGGGGCTCCCTAAACTGGGAAGCCCACTGGGTGGTGTGGGAAACCATTGGGGATGTTTGAGGGTTGTGGTCCTCAGTCTAGGAGCCTCTCCCTTAGGGAGAAGGATGCTTTAAAATTTTCAGAGGCTGACCCCACCAGTCCTGGGGGCACCTCTGTCCCTAATAGGAATAATGCAAACTTTGGGGACGTGCCCCCCAACTTAAGGAGAGTGATCTGCCACGCTCCTTGTCACCAAGGACTGCCCATGGGGGTGGGCTGATTCCTGCCCTATGGGGTGGAATCCAGTGGAATTTGGGGGTGGGGTGGGGTGGTGTTCAGGCTTTCCTTAGAGGTCTATGCCTCCATCCTCAGGTACCAAACCAACCTGACGACAGCAGGGGATATCGCGTTCTCTATGCTTCCATAGCTAGTGACCCCCAGAGCCTCCCTACGCAGGGTCCTCCCCTCTGATCACCCAGTATAGACACACTGCCACGGCTCCTCTGCTCACCCAGTGGCCCAGGCCTCCCAACCACTGCCTGGGCAGACAGCACCACCCCTCCCCAGAAAAGGGGACCTAAACAGGGCAGAGGAGAAATAGCAAAGGAGGGTCCTGGCACTCCCTACAAAGAGGAACACAGGTTTTCCTGGGGTTGAAGGGACCTGCCCCTCCTGGCTGGGAGAGCAAGGGTTAATGTACCAGCATGGCTCAGAGATTCCACCATTCCTCCTTATGCTGGGCAGGGCCATTCCTTTTTTCTCCACAGCTGGAATTGCAAAGGAGATGGCTGGGATTGGGATGCTAGAGGTTGTGGTGAGTGTTGACTGGTTATTGCTGTGACCCAAGCTGCCTTAAGTGGGTGGGGGTGTCTATTCATTACTGAGAATACTAGTGCATTTTTCACTGACCTAGGATCCTGTCTTACAGAGAAAAAATGCTGGTCCTTTGAGGAGGACCCCACTTAACATGAACAAACCCATTGGCCCACACACACACTTAGGCATACACACCATGAGTTCACTGACATGTACACACAGCACACACCACACATCCCCACTGGTCATGAGCTGCCTGTTCTTAAGAAGCCCACCCAGTTTGTGTTCCTGGGGAAGAACACTGTCCCCATTTGAGTGCTTACAGCTTTGGATAGATGGGAGTAGGGGGATCCTCAGGCTCAGAGAGTTTGCTCAGAGAGGTTACAAACTGAGTTCAGGGTCTCTGCTTGTAAACCAATTTTGTTTCGCTCACACAGTGATTTTTCTTTAAAAAGTTGTTTTTTAAAAAAATTAGATGCCAATATTTAAAAATAGCAAGATTTCACATTAAAGGTGGAAGATACTGGCAACAGTTGGTTGAGCTGAGGATGGTGGGGGTCCCTTTGTTTACCACAGTCCCCACAAGTGCCCGCTCCCTGACACTGCTTGGCTCCTATTGACATGAGTTGAGATGAGTTGGTGACACGCATCTCAAATCTCCACGGTCAGTGGTATGGGTGCCAGTATCTGCCCTGCCTGTGAGCCTGACCCCAGGGACCCCAACCGATACCACTGAGGACATGGTTTTGAGCACCTGCTTTCTCACTGGAACTCTTACTCCACCCACCTAATCCCCAGAGCTGCCATGGGCATGCTTGGGGCCATATGGGACTGAGAGGTTGGGGGTCTCTGGAGAGACAGAGTCCAGCCATTTCAACCAACCCCAGAACTCTGGAGTGACCACCCATCCACCCCCAACTCCATCCCATGCCCAGGTGGGATGGAGAAGGAAGGAGAGTCTGATTCATAGATAACTTCCTTCTTCCTCAATAGAGCAAGGAAGGGCCAACCAGTAAGGACAGTAAATAATAAACAGACCAATACACAGACTGAAACACTTTAAAACTCCTGTCAAACAAGTCCTCAGTTATTCGGCATTGGCGGGGGTTTTTAATATGCTTTTGTAAATTATATATTCTGATTAATCCATTTAATGCAGATAATACTGGGATCTACTTCCTAGGCTATTATGAGGATTAAATGAGTTATTTTTATAAAGTGCTTAGATCACTGCCTGGCACATGATAAGCTCTGTGTGCCAGTAACTGTTAAATAAAATAGATTAATTAATAATTGGAAGCCACCACTACATGCAGGGTGTGACTTTTAAGTACAAAAATAGCCTCTTCCAATGCAATAAAGAGTGCTGCTCCTTTTCAAAGCTGACCTTGGGGAGGCTATGCGTTTGCCCCAGGCAGGGTATCTTTTCTTGAAACACTCTGGCATCTTCCTTAGGAAACCCTAAAAGAAAAAAGCTTGACAACACTCTGGGCTCACAACTTCCCTACCCAGCCCAGGACCCAGAGACAGGCAACTGGACTCCAAACCACACAGGGATCTGCTGCGCTTCACATGAACTTGCTTCAGCACACGTGGCTTCAAATAGCCTTAGATGTTCTAAAAGTCAGAGCTACCCTCAAAAGGTAATAATACCAAGACCACTTCCTGGTCTTAAGACCACTTCTGGTTAGCTCAGAGCTTTATGGCTTATAAGACAGTTTCTCCTCCACTACGGAGGGCATATAAAAAGATGTCCTGCAAAGGACAAAATGTTTTTGAGTCGTGATCTTTAAAGGACACACTCTTTCCCACAATAGTCATTTCTGGGATGTGTGTGTTTGAAAAACTCAGCTACTTTGGGAATGCTAAACAGGATTCCCCACCTCCAAAACCTTTGGAAACACTGAAGAAGTGAAAGTGAAAGTTGCTCAGCTGTGTCCGACTCTTTGTGATCCCATGGACTGTCCATGGAATTCTCCAAGCCAGAATACTGGAGTGGGTAGCCTTTCCCTTCGCCAGGGGATCTTCCCAACCCAGGGATGGAACCCAGGCCTCCTGCATTGCAGGCAGATTCTTTACCAGCTGAGCCACCAGGGAAGCCCCAATACGTGTCTGATGCTAAATCGAGGCTGAAGCTAGTGCCGTCATCTTTGATAGGTCACAAGGCACTTTGGGATCTTAGAGTACCGCAGGGCTCTGGTCATGGTGTGGGAGCTGTGCTCAGGGTCAGGTAGTAGAACCCTCTGAAAGGAAATGCCGGATAACAGAGGGCTTGGTTTCATCTCATCCCAGACAGCGGGGGCCCTGCCCCCACTGCTGCTGATTGTGGAGTGGCTGGTGGACAGACTCCCTTTCATTTCAGCCCCTGCCACTTGCCACCCGCCTGCCCGCCCAGAGGAGAGCGGGGAGGGAGGTGGGCAGTGCCAGAAGGCGGGGAGTGGGGCTACTGGCCATCCCACCTCCCAACTTTGTGCTTTGATTTTTCTCTCTTTTCTTCCAGGGTCTACCCTGACCCCTCCTCTGCCTTCTGCCATCACAGGGTGCAGAGCCACCCAAAACAGCCCAGAGGGCAACAGAGTCTTGGACCTGGGGAGGTTCAAAAATGAGCAGTCAGGATGGAGGTGGGTCCCACTTTGGCTTCCATTCCCAAACGGGGAGGGTGCTCGTGGCCCAGCTACCCTTAAGCTATACTTTTGGAGAAAGGAGTGAGGTGGGTTGGGCTTGGCTCACATGGGTGAACCACCTATGAGAACAGTTTGGCTCAGGGCACTGTTCACTGACTGTGGCACCCCTAGTTGGAACCAGAGACAGGAGATGAAGGGAGATAAGTTGGGAGGGAAGCAGACATCAAGTGAAGAAGGAGGGAGAAAGAGGAGCTGGGATGATAGTAGGTACATAGGAAACTACCAAGCATTACACAATCATCTTTCTGACCCCTAAGAGACACACACACTCACACTCATACACACCCACCCACACAGAACTGCAGCACTGGGCAACTTCAGTGGGTGCCATTCACATCAGGGGCTATGTAACTGGCACTCCATAGAATTGTGCAGGGCACAGCCTGAGCATCTATCCATGGCAACCCTGCCACATGCAGACATTCCCATACAAAACCACACTCATGCTCGTAAGTGTACCAGCATACAAGCACACACACACAGACAACCTTGCTGCAATAAACACTTTGCGGGCCTTCAGGCCTCCTCCTCTCCCCTTCCTGTACTGGCCCTGCCCTTCCTGGAGCCATCTTCACCACTGCCTCATTCCCCAGGGGAACAGAGGTACTGGATGACATGAGCAGGAATGAAGACAGAGGACCTTGGGGTCCCTGCAGTGACAGGTCGGGTGCTGAGAAACAGGCAGAAAGAGCAATCTGGCATCCTGATCCCCCTCCTGTCTCCCAATCCCCCTCTGATCAGCCTACCAGGTGTTCTGTCTTCACCAGCACCCCTGGGGACCAAAAAGCTTGGCTGAGCACCCACTGGAAGGGGTCACCCTCTAAGAGGGGCAGTGGTGGGACTGCTGCTGTCTGGAACTTGTCCTGAGCTCACGGGTCTCACCTCATCCTTAACAACCACCCTCGCTGCCACTGCTACTAGGCAGGGTCCATCACCCGAGGCCCCAGCTCGCTTTGAGGGGCAGAACCCAGACCCCTCCCTGTGCGTCCCTCCCCAGCTCCTAAGGAGCTGGGCCAGGCAACATATGCCCTGGGGGAGGAGCAGCCTACAGTGGGCTGAGCTCCAGGACTCCTGGGTTGAGATGCAGGAAGGCAGGGCACTGTCCTCCGTGACTGTGGCCTGGGAAGGGCTCACTGGGTCACAGGGCCACTTCCTCCCACGTCACTGAGTATAGAGGCACTTTCCCACCAAACCCCAAAGCTGGCTGGCCAGGCCCCTATCTCATACACAGGGCCACACACTTTGCCCTGCCCAGGGAGACAGAGACACAGCACACCAAAAGGGGCCATCTCCTGGCACCCCCTCCCCAAGGGTGGACCATGCCCAGCCATGCCAAGAGATCACAGATTAAACAGAACACGCGCCCTCCCAGACTGACTCTGACCCAGCACGCCTCTCCCTGACACCTTGGTTTCCACTGGACTCTGGACCCACTGGTGGCTCCAGCCCAGGGCCCCTGTCCTGTCCCAGAAACTGCACCAACAGCCCCACCCCTCCCTGCACCATTTGGCTGGCACCAAGCAGAGGGAGTCGATGGAAGGGGCGAGGGGTGGGGGGTTACAGTACCTTGGGCCAACGTTATAGGGGCTGTATTGCATGACAGGGAGGGTCGGGGTGTGTGAGTGTGTGATTATTGCCTCCTGGGAAGGAACCACGGTCTCTGCCTGCTCCCCACCCCCCCCACCTGCCCCCTCCAGGAGGGGGGGGGCCCAGCCTAGGTCTTGTGGGTGAAACGGGCCCACACCTGCTGCAGCTGTGACCGCGAGATGCGGAGCACCGAGGGCACGAGTCTGTGGTTGCCGGCGGCCAGGGGCGCGTGGCGCCGGTGGGGCGCCCGCACGGGGCTGCTCTCCGCCGAGCGGCTGCGCTGAATGAGGGAACCGGAGGAGCCGCCGCCGCCAGGGTGAGGGTAATGCTCGGTCTCCAGCGTGGAGGAGGAGAACACGGAGGACGCCAGTCGTCGCAGGGGGCTGTACCGCGGGAGGGAGTGCCCCGAGAGTCTGTCCTCCTCCAACTGAAAGAGACCAAAAGAGTGGAGGGGAAAGAGGTGTCAGGCACAGACTCGATCGACAGCTCCGTCTCGGGGGCCACCCACCGCTGACAGCCCCTGCGGCGCTGGGTCTCGGGCAGGTGGGCAGGGGCGGACCCTCCCGCTCTGCCTCACCCCCTAGGCTCGGCCTCCAACGCCCTTCCCCGCCGCCTCCTCACACCATGGTCTCCTGCCAGAGACCTTGCTCACTCACCTTCTTCAGGAAGCCTTCCTGGCTTAGCTCTTGGAGTTCCCTCTGGGCTGGGGAAATCCTGCCCCCTCCCCCTAGAAAGACCGCTCTAAACTGTATTGGCATCTGTGCACCATCTGTCTCCCCAGCTGGACTCTGTGCCCTTCATGAGGTCGAGAGAACACCAGCTAAGTGCCCTCTGTGATGACAACCCTGCCCCCATGCTCAGAGTCTCAGTGACAAGGTGGCAGAAGGGAAGGACTCTTAAGTCCGACTACACGTTTGAATTCCAACTCCCCCACTTAATACCTGGGTGACCTCGAGCAAGTTACTTTACTTCATGCCTCAGCTTTCTCATCTGTACAATGGGGGTAACTACGGTTTCCTAAGACTCTTCTTATGAGGATTAGGTGTTATAATATGCAAAGCCCTTACAGTAGTGCGGGCCATGGTGTAAATGCTGTGCCATGTGAGCTGTTTATCACTCTCAAGAATGAAGAAAGAGTTTAGAGGACTGGGGGGTGGAGGAGCCAGTTGAAGTCATTTCTCCCAGGCAGCTTTTCCCTGTCTAAAGCTGAGAGACGTGGCAGGGCTTGGCCGCCTCACCTGGCCACCCATGCCCTCATGCTCTCATGCCCTCAGAGGGAACAGAGAAAATGGGCTCCGTGTCCCAGGCATGTGGGGACAGAAACGACGACTTGCTGTCATCCAACCTTGCCCATCCTGACCCCAAGCTCTTCCTGGGACTGAGGCCAGTTTACAGAGCTTTAGGTGGCGCAGTGAGGACTTGCTGGGCCAGCGGCTAAAGGGCTGAGGAGGAGGGCGCCCCTCTGGCCACTGAGTGGGGGGTCCAGGGGCCTGGCATGGAAAGGGGGGAGAGAATCTGCTGTAGGCTCGCCTTATGCTCACTACACTCGCCATGGTTTCCCCTCCTGCTTCTTCGCGGCCAAGTCTAGGATCCTTCTGAGCTAGTCCTGTCTGCACGGAGGGTTAGGTGTCCACGGCCCACGTGGTGATACCGAGGGCCAGCGGCACCCACCACTGCTCACACCCTTCTCAAAGCACATGTGGGGGGCTCCAGTTCAGCACCTCAGGCAGAGTTTGGTCAGCTGCCAAAGGCCCTTTCAGGCCAGGCACCACTTGTGGCCACCTCCCCATCCTCCGCGCCCAGCTGAAGTGTCACACCTGTGAAGCCACCCCAGCTTCCTGGCAGGCTGGCTCCATTCCAAGCAGACAAGAGTCCACCGTTATGTCTCTGTGGCCCCTTGAGTGTAAACACCGTCTCCACCTTTGCATCCTCACCCTACCCCCTTGCCTGTGAGCCTGATTCATCTTTGTCCCCCAGCCCCTTGCACACGTGGCAGGGAAATGCTCTAGGGGCTGCCAAACAAATGTCCATGTCCTCAGGAAATGTTGACCTGCTGGGTTATCAGCCAGAGACAACTGGTGAGGAAGGGTAAACATCCCTCCCCTAGATCCCACACTCTGTCCACTGCCCTCCCCTCTGGCCTAGCTTTCCCAGCCACTTCTGATTTGCACGGTGAATTCCAGAGAGGAGAAATCAAGGTGTGTGTAAGAAAAAAAAAATTCAAGTGTCATGGTCCGCATGCCAAAGAACGACAGATGCTCGAAGACTGCCTGATTCCACGTTATCCTTGTCTTTACTCCCCTCGCGGGTAGGTGACAGACGTGCAAGTGTTCCTGTCTTTAAGGATTGCTTTTAGGAGGAAGTTCATACATCAGACCCCGAGCAGACAGAGCTGGGACTCGGAGGGGCTTCCTTGCACAAAGGTTGTAGGGTGGGGTCCCTACAGGGACTTCCTGCCTGCCCTGAGCCACTTAATCTAGTTATGTTACAGGATGCGGCAGGGAGTTCCACAAACTGTGATTCCATGTGCAGTCAGGTGTGGAGACCTCACCCAGGCTCAAGACTCTTTCCAGACCAAAAGAAGGAAAAAAAATGCCAGTCCACTCCTCCCTCTTCCCCTGCCCTCGGCGAAGGAAGGGCTAGGCTTCACCCTCCTGCACTGAAATGCCGGACAAAACATGTCCTGCCCCACGTGCTCACACCCAGACACACACAGAGATACCACCACACACACCGACATGCCCACAGGCACACCTGCTGCCATGGCGCAGCCAGCAGGCACACACGTGTGCACACGCAACACAAAACACACCCACACACCACAAAGGCTCTTTTTGACCCTGCACCAACCATCTGCTGTCTCTGGACTGTTTGTTCCTCTCTCTCTTTTTTTGTCACGTGGCTTGTGGGTTCTTAGTTCCCCAACCAGAGACAGAACCTGCGCCCCCTGAAGTGGGAGCACAGAGTCTTAACCACTAGACCACCTGGGAAGTCCCAGATTCAGCCTTGTTGGTTTTTTGTTTTTTTTTTTTGATCTGCACTGCATGGCTTGTGGGATCTTAGTTCCCTGACCAGGGATCGAACTTGCATCCTTGGCAGTGAACATGTCTAACCACCGCCAGGGAAGTCCTTGATCCTCTTAAACACACAGCCCTCAGACTGTGGCTCCGAGCACAGCCCTAGAGCCAGCTGCCTGGATTCAAATCCCACTTCTACCCCTTAGCAGCTGGTGACCCTGGGCTACACATTTAGCTCCTCTGAGCCTCAGTTTCCTCACCCTGTAAACAGGGGTGGCCTCTGCACTGTGTCACTGTGAGGGCTACGTGGGAAGAATACAGAAGCTCAGGAGCAGCGCTGCTGTTTATTCTCATTAGAACCATCACTGTGGCGACTACCCCGCCAGCTGGGACACTGTAGACGTCCGGGGTTCTCCGCACACCTCATGCTCTACAGACACTCTGAAAGTGCACCCACGTGTGTGCGCGGATACACGGACACACCCACACACCCAGAAAAGCACATACGCAGCTGTAGAACTCTGCCCAAGCTCGCTTCTGTGCATTGTGGGGAAACCAAGGCCCGCACAACCTAACACCCCATCCAGACCCACATGACCCCATTGCTCGCTGAGACGGGCAGTGCCCATCCTTGCCACCAGCAGGACCTGAGCCCAAGACTGACCGTACAGCATGCCTGTGTCTGCTCCCCCAAATCTCACCCCCTTGGCTGGAATTCCCCAAAGTGAGGCTGACTCCTAGGACTAGGGGGGCAACTGAAGGTGAGAAAAACCTCCCAGATGGCTCAGCTGCACAACTCTGAGACCCCACTGGCCTACAGTCACCAGGAAGAGACTGGAAGGGCCCAGGTCCTAAACTCAGCCTCCTGACTTTAATTCTGGGCTTTCTCTCCACCCCACACACACCACCGCCATCTGTCCCCCTTCCTAGACTCTGCACCTCCCGAGGGCCCAGCCTGTTGTGTGCCTGATCTCTGATGCCTCTGGTCTCTGACACAGAGGCGCAGTAGGTGTGGAATGATGAGGCGATGAATGAATGAGAGAGGATCAAGGGAGCCCAGGCGGGTCCTGCTCCACCTCCTGCTTACCTGGTTCTGGTTCTGATGGGAACAGAGCCCGGGTCAGCAACATAGCCATGCTGCCCAAGCCCTGCCCTGGCTGAGCCTCCAACTCAGGCTGGCTAGGACCTCTCAGGGTGGGGGCTCATGGTCCTCATTTTTTGAGCCTCCAGTTTTCCAGTGCCCACGACAGGGCCAGGACATACAGTCTCAGGATCTCAGGTTAGAGACTGTCTCTTCTACACACTGGGATGGGGCCTGAAGACAATCCTGTCTGGAGCCACCTCCTGCAGGGCACCGGGGTCTCCTGCCCAGGCCTCCTGATCTGAGCACTCAGTGGAACCGGCCCTGCACCTGGCATCTCCCAGAGCCTTCCACGTGCAGGCCCCCACACGGGACAGTCGAGGGGAACACACGTGGGCCGTGAGCCCTCCAGCATCACTTCCTTGGCTCTCCCCAGTCCTCTGAGGGGACATGGACCCCAGTCAGCACCCAGGGTGAGTGGTGGAGCCACTTCCTGGGTCAGAGGTCAGTCTCTGCACCACACAGAGAAACCCGAGCAGGCCAGGGACCTTCTGCCTGTTCGGACACCCCGTATTTGCAAAAAAATAATAATAACTAGAATACCATGAGACGTGCTGTGGCCCCTCACCCCAGCATTTATGATGCAGCCACCACTAGGTCCCTCTCTGCCCATCCTGTCCTGTCCCTTAGGCCTCCCACACGAGAAGGCACCAGGGCAACCTGACCAGGTCCTCCCAGGGCTCCCAACATGCCGGCCCCTGTGCCCAGTTTAGGGTCCTTCCTGCCCTGGCTCCTTCCCTCCCCATCACTGTCCGACATCCTGGCTCTCAGAGCTCACCCTCAGCACAGAGCCCGCTCTGACCACAGCACACCCCCAGCTGCCCTCGCCCCACTTCAGCAAGCTCCTTCGCGACTCCAGGAGCCCTCTCCCCAGGTGTCCTCGCCCCTTCGTCTCACTCTTTTTCAAGGTGTGAATGTTTTCCAGCTCTGCCTCCACCCTGGGCTCTCCCCACTCCACATAGTCCTCTTGAGTGACGCCACCCACTCCTGCGGACTACGAGATCCCCAGACCCATATCTCTCACTGAGATCTCTTTCCTGGACCCCAGTTCCTCCACAGTGGACATCCCCCAGGTACCATGAGGTCATTGTGTCCAAATCTGAGTTGATGCTCCTTTTGAAACCACTCAGTGACAGTACCACTGCCCACCCAGAACGCCGGTGTCAGCAGCAACTCCCTTGGTCCTCTCCCCAACACCCCCAGGCTCCATCCACTCTGCCCCACATCCAGAGTCCCCACCCTGCTCCACGCCACCAGGGCGCTCTCCTGCTGGCGCCTGCCCTGTGGCCTTGCGCCTGCCCTGTGGCCTTGCACCTGCCCTGTGGCCTTGCACCTGCCCTGTGGCCTTCCTACTGATAGGTTTGTGCCCCTTCGATCCATTTTCCACACAGCAGCCAGAGGGACCCTTCAAAAGTATCAGTGTCATCCTGTCGCACCCCTGCTTAAAAGCCTGCCATGCCATGCCGTGCTACGTTGCTTCCACGGTGTTCGACTCTGCAACCTCATGAACTGCAGCCCGCCAGGCTCCTCTGTCCTCAGCGGCTCACCAAGCCTTCAGAATCCAGCCCCAAGGCCAAGGCCCTCCCAGACGGGGCCCCGGGACCCAGCTTGCAGCCTCGTCTGCTGCAACAAGCCGATCAGTGTCTGACTGCCACCTGTGGGCCTTTGCACACCCTGTCCCCATGCTCTGGGAGGTCTTTCTCCTGTTTTGTCACTTGGCTGACGCTGCCCCGAAGGCGACACTCCACTTAGAACCCTGCCCCCCACAGTCATGCTTGCAGACCCTTAAACCTGTCTCCCTTCATCACGGCTGCAAACAGTGGGTGCTAGCCGGCAGCCCCCAGGGAGCATACGGGAGCATTCTCAGCTGCACGCCAGGACTGCGGGCATCAGGGGTGGGGAGTGGGGTGCGAGCCCAGCCTTACCTGTCTCTGCGGGCCCGTGGGATCCGACTCTCTCCGTCGGGGGCGGGGTCCGGAGTGCAGTGGTGAGTGGGAAGGGCTGCCAGGTGTGGGGGGCTGTGATGTCTCTGACCGGCCATCAGCCTGGCTCAGCTGGGGTAGCGGGGGCTGGGCGGGTGTCAGCCGCAGGTCCTCCTCAGCCAGTGTGTGCATGCCACGTCCCCGGGGCCGGACTGCGGGCTCTGGCACTGGCCGCCGCCGCTCCTCGGCCTCCTCGGGCAGCGGCCGCAGCTCCTCGGGCTCCTCGTCTGTGGTGCCCGACGTGCTAGGCTCAGCCCCCGGGGGGAAGTCCTTCAGCTCCGTCTCCTTGTCGATGATGACCCACTCCTTGCTGTCGAAGTCCTCCTCCTCGGCCAGTGGCACCGAGCGGAAGGCGTTGCTCAGGGCCTCCTGTTCCACAGAGGCTGACACGTCCATGCGGCCGCTGGCCTGCCGGTCGGCGTGGCCTGTGTCCACTGACAGCATCTGGGCCGGCTGCGAGGAGCAGGCTTGGCGCGAGGGTGAGCCAGGCAGATCCATCCGTGACCTGCAAAGCCACCCAACGTGGGGCTCAGTGCCTGGCCTCTCTGGATCCCCAAGGACCCCAAGGTGGAGCCCTATGACTGGGACCTCCTGACTCTGCCCTTCTCCCACCCCGGGCCAGGCTCAGCCACCTCCTGGGTTGCCACCCTCCAACCTCAGTCCTTGCAAAGAGCTCATGCATTCATTCAACACACATTTTTGAATGCTTACTATGTTCCAGGAATCTAAACACGCAGTAAGTAAAATTCTTGGGCTCAAGGAACACTGTCCTCCAGAGCCCTCCCAGAAATTTGGATCTTCCTAAAGATAACTTGATGCTTGCCCAGCAAGGGCTTCCACCCCACCCAGGCTTGCGCCCGATGTGCCCAAGACAAACACATCCACCTGGCCCTCGAGTGTGCTGATGGTTTTCTGGCCTCTTCTACCATCACCCTTCAGGCCTACCTGGCTGGTTGCACCACCTCCAATAAACACTCCCTTGACCGCCCCCTCCCCCCCCCCCACCAGCCCAGGACAAAGTCCGCACGCCTTAGTCTGGCATTCAAGGCCCCTGGCAGCCAGGCAGAGGCCCTGTTTCCCATTTCCCCTAGCCAGACCCATCTCAAAGTCATCTGCTCTTTCCTAAATTTTTCACACCTCTGTGCCTTTATAAATGCGACTCTCCGCACACGGCCTGCCCTTCCACCTTGGGCTGTCCACCCCAGCTTGGTGTCACCTCCTATAGGGAGCTGTTCCCTCCTGCATTGATGGGGGGCTAGTTTGCCCTGGCGGGGGACTAGTTTGCCCTTCCAGGGCTGCCTGTGTCCCCTCACGTCACAGCACGTGTGTGTTTATGAGTCTGCCGCCCCAGGAGGTGATGAGTTCTGCCAGTCAGGGGCTGGGTCCCCTCTGGCTTTTGCCTCTGGGACACTGATTCTACCTGGGGACATCTCTTTCGTTGTTATCTTAACCTGTGCTGTGAATCTCAGGTGGCTTGCTGAGGTTCTCAACTGGGGTTTACTGGCCCCAAGGTGAGGATATTCCTCAGGAATGCTACACAAGGAAGAACTGTCCTCCCTCACATTCCAGGGTGCCCTGCTGAGAACGGCAGAGAACTCACTCACACTCAGGCTGTGGGCAGGGGGCTGACTGCCATCCTCCTCCCAGCATCGAGCCTGTGAGGGGAGTGGTACAGATCAAAGCCTCCTGTCGGCCTTTCTCAGCATCCTTCCACCCTGGCCTATGTGAGTCCTGCCAACACTAATCTGCACAGCATTTTTATCGATTTGTTCATAAACTTAAAAAAAAAACAAAGGAAGGTCACCGGGTCTTACATTCATACTCCCATTTAAGTGGCTGACGTCACTTAAGAGCATGGCTTGTTTTGATGGACATGAAGGAGAGAGAGGCTGAAGATGGGGTTGGGGGTGGTTGAAGCAAGCAGGGCGGGGCACACCCTGATCCCATCTGCTTCATACACTCTCCTGCTCCCTCGTGCCCCAGAGCCCCCCAACCCTCTGCCCTGCTTGAGATCCTGGCCCTTCCCTTCCAGAAAATCTCCCCTTGACCCTCTCCTCTCCTGAAACAAGGGTTCACTCCGGGTCAGACCAAGGTGCTCTCCAGGACTGTCTTTGCTCAGGGCATCTCCCACCTCCCTCCTCCACTCATCTCCCTTCCAAACTGCCCTTCCTCACTCCTCCCTGTTTCCTGAACCCTCAGGGCGACTGGGAGGAAAATGCGGTCTTCTATCCGGGGATTCAACCTGTGAGAGTGTGAGTGTCTGTGGATATGAGTGTGTGTGTGAGAGCTGACGGCTCCCTCTGGACAGGGCCTGCGTCCCCCTGTCCTGGGGTCACCAGAGGGACTGGCACACGACTGTCCTGTCTCGAGCACCCCAGAGGGGCGCTGTGCCCGTCCCGGAGGTGGAGTGCAGTTTGAGGCAGAATCCAGTTTGGGGCTCTGGATTCTGGGCCTCGGGCAGCGACTCCTTTCCTGGTGTAGAGAAGGCCCCTGCCTCGCTGTAAAGCCCCTAAACCAAGGGAGGTGGGGTCGTCTCTCCACCCGAGGTAGTCTCACCCACCAGATGAGGATCCACCCCGGTCCCTGGGCCACCGAGCTCCACCAGCCACTCTCATCCCACATCCTAAAGGCTCACCTTGGCTCTCAACACTCCCTCACATCAACCAGGTCCCTCCTCCCTCCCTGACATTCAGACTCCCAAGCCCTGATCCCCAGAGCTTGGTCTGTCTCCTCCTCAAACACCCCCAACACCCGCTGAATCTTCTCCAGGCCCCTCCCCTGGAGCTGGAGGAAGCTTCCCCAGCTGCTCCTCTGTAATTAGTCCCTAGGGAAAAACGTTCTGGAAGCACGCCCACCTACCATCTCAGCCTTCTCCTCCTCCTATGCCTGTCCCGGACCCCACACCCCTTCGTGGCCTAAGCTGGGCCCTCTACACCCCCACCCCCTCTCCAGGGCTGGTCACTGCTAACCAAGTCCCCAATCCCAAGAGTAAATCTCATAACCCTTCCAGGGTCCCCCACCTCTGCCTGGAAATTACCCTTCCTCCAGACCAGCTGTGGGAAGCTGATGGGGGGGTGCCAGGGACCCCGGACCACACCCCTGGCTCCAGACTCACCTCCTGTCATGCAGCTCCACCCGCCCATCCGCCGTGGACAGCCTCTCGGACTCGGGGCTGTTGACCCTCCGGTAGCGCAGAGAACGGACTGGGGTTGTCGGTGAGTCTGGGGGAGCCCGCACCGGGGAGCTGGGGACCCCCACACCACGGCTCTGCTCCTCCTCCACCACAGCGGGGGTCTGCAGGACAGGGGAGTCCCATGAGCTGATGGGGCGGCTGTGGGGCCATGGTTTTTTCGGGGCGAAGGAGGGAGTGGGAGGTCCAAGCACTGGGTGCCAGTGATTCTGGGAGGGCGCCAGGCCAAGGAGGCAGGGCGAGCAGGCAGGTGGCTGGGGAGAGGGAGCCACGGGTGGGGAGCAAGGGGGCAGGGGGAGAAGGCCACCCATGTCGCCCTCCCTGGCTGCAGTTACTTTTCCAATGTTGATCCGGAGTTTGTTCCGGTTGACATCCGTCTCCTCCCAGACTTCAGCCTCGGGACCCCCAGGGTGGGGGACAAGGTGGGGGCTGGGACCCAGTCCCTCAGGGGGCCGACCAGGCAGGATCGGGGGTGCATTCTCCTGGTCACTCAGGTGCTCGCCCTGTAACACGTCCTCGGTGTTCTCCCGGAGCAGGTCACCGGGCACTGGCGTCACGTTGACCACCCTGTGGAGGCCAGGAGGGGGCCGTGGGCAAGGCTGGTGGGGGGCTGCCCTCTCCTCTAGCCCTGGAGACCACCCACCACCCTTGGGCGGGGGCACAGGAGAGGTCCGGCAGGTTGGGGGCGTCCATAGGCCCATCTCCATCTCTGGTTCGTACACCCTCTGGGACCATGGTACCCTCAGGTGGCTCTGGTGGGCAGAGGCTTGGAGGCGGGCTACAGCACCACCTGTTTATTTAGGAGATTCGCTGCTTTGTGGCCCTGCCAGCTCCCTACTGCAGTTTGCTGGCCTGATTCCTCGAGACTAGGCATACATGCCTGCTAAGTTGTGTCAGTCATGTCTGACTCCATACGACCCCACGGACTGTAGCCCGCCAGGCTCCTCTGTCCATGGGATTCTCCAGGCAAGAATACAGGAGTGGGGAGCCATTTCCTTCTCCAGGGGATCTTCCCGACCCAGGGATAAAACCCGCGGGCAGGCGAGTTTCTTTACCACTAGCACCACCTGGGAAGCCCTAGAGATTAGGAAATGGGTCCAAAGAAAGAATCACTTTGGAGTTCCTCGAGCAACGTCGTCACAGAACTGGCACCACGTGTGCCGGCAAGTCCTGTCGAGTCTCCCCAGCAGGTCCCCTGGCTCACTCCTGGGATGGTGGGGCAGGGGGAGACCTTCTCACTCTGGCCCCTCCCTGGGCCACTCAGTCTCTGTGCTTTTCACTTGGATCTGAGTTCGCCGACTCATTGATTACAAACATCCTCAACTCAACTGAGAGCATTTTGAGGTCAGGGGCTATTAAATTTCTTTTCTGAGCCCTACAGGGGCTCAGAGCTGGAGCTCAAGACCTGGCCATGTGTGATCACCAAACTGTGGACCCCAGGGGAACTTCACTCAGGGATCCCTGCTCCCCAGAAAGGTCAAGAACTCCAAATAAGGATGTCCATTGCAGGCCCAGATTGAAGGTGGAGACGTGGTGGGACTTCCTGGGATTCAAGAGCCCCGCTTCTGAGCACTGAGAACAGGAGAGACAGCCAGGTGGTGTCCCGGTAGGAAGAGGAGGAGAGGGCTGGCTTCCCAGGTGACACCTAGGGGCAGGGGTCATTTGCCCCCCCCCACAGGGCCATCGCCCCTCCTGAGACTCACCCAAACATGGCTGCCGTCTGCCGGGTGTTCTGCTGGGGCGGGGTGGAGGTGCTCGTGGACAGGAGGGCGTCATTGCCCGCCTTCTCCCAGTCAAAGGCCTCGTTCTCGGCAATGCCCCGCTCCTTCATGCTGTTCTCAAACACTGACATGATCAACTGCAGGGGGTGGGGGTGGTGGGAGGACAGAGCGGTGACCCCGGGGGCTAGCCAGGAGGTGGGGGGCAGGTGCTGGGGTTGCAGAGGGGAAGACAGAGGCCTTCCAGGACAGGGAGGGGCCAAGAGGGGGCATTGGAAGGAGAAGGGCACATTGATTTTAAATGAAAACATGCACACGATATGCAAATCAGCATGCAAATTATCGTCTGGACTTCAGCTCCCCCCTGGCTGGACACGAGCCCTTGGAGATGTGTCCCGCTCATTCCTGTCCCCAGCCTCCTCTGCCATCGCCACCGGCTCCGCGGACACAGCAGCAGCAGCAGTTTCCCAAACCCACCACCTGGGGTCATACCTCTGCACAGAAAGCTTTGTCTGCCTGCAGTGCCCAGCCCACCGCTCTCTCCCATCTGAAGCCTTCCCTGATTCCCTCGCCCACACAGCCTCAGTCTGAACTGTTCACAGGCCTACCTGCCGCCTCTACATTTCTAGCAGCCAGCCACAGGGCTCAGCACAGGGTGTGCTGGAAGCTGTGGTCTGGGGGACCCCATGAGGCTCAGTTAGGACTAAGGGGCATGGTCTCCCGACTACCCGAGTAAGGGATCTCTGCCAACAACCGGGTCTCTGGGTTGAGGAGGTGGCAGTCCCCCAGACGTTCCCGCTCTGACTTAGCTCTTTCTCCAGACAGTTCTCTCTGCTAGCGGACCCTTTACTGTGGGCCCACTATGGTCCTGACACTATCCGTGCTCCTGAGGCGTGTGGCCATGCCTGGCAGATGGCAGGTCCTGGCAGAACACTGTTTCCCCCATTCTTTGATCAGGGTCAGCAGGTCCCATAGGAGTGTGGTGAGGGCACCTTGGAAAGAGCCCTGGACTTGGAGGCAAGTGTGCCTGAGCCCTGCCCTGCTCCTCACCAGGCAACCAGGCCTCAGTTTCCTCATCTGTGAAATGGGGACAATCATCCCACTTGGTCTCCTACAGAGTTTCGATGTAAAGTCCTCGAAAGCACTTGGTTTCATTAATGATTAAGTGCTGGGATAATAACATGAAGAACACGCAATGTCGCCAAAGGCTTGTTTTAAAGCTTAAATGAATTAAGTGAGGAAAAGTGCTGAGAGCAGGGTGAGCTCTTGATAAATCGGAACTGTGACTGCTGTTTACAAGAGCAGAGAACAGTTTCTTTCCTGCAGTTGGAAGAGCAGGGGAGGTGCTCGGGACGTAGCCGGCAGGGGCGTGGGGCCTCAGCAGGAGAGATGGTGCTGGAGACGGCCACCCACAGAGAAGGGGGTGCAGGAGCAGGCGGCAGGCTCCCACCTGGTAATCAGGCTTCGTGAAGTAGTCGAGGCTGGCGATGTGGTCCAGGAAGAGGTGGAACTCGGAGGGCATGTGCTTCAGCAGCATCCGGTGCTCATACTTCTCCTTGATCATCCCTACCTGCTCCTGGAGGCAGGAGGGCACCGGCAGATGGAGCCCCAGCTGCCCTCCCTGTCCTCGCCACCCCCAGGCCCAGCTGTACTGGCCTTACCTTGTCCTTGATCTTCCTCCAAGGCAGCTGACCCACTGCAAACTCCACCAGCATGTAGAAAAGGGACCACAGGTCATCGTGGCGGCCCATCTCCTGGGGGTGGGGGTGCGGAGCGGGGTCACCCACAGCTCTCAGGTTCTTCTCTGGGAGTGGGGGCTGACCCTTCACTGAGGGACCCCAGTCAGGGTGCCTGTGGGCAGAGCTAGGGTCTCCCTGAAACCATGGCTCCACTCCTGACCCACCAACACACAGGATCCCTCAGTCAAAAGTTCTGTGTGAGTTTTCTCATCCTCCAGAGATTCGTGGTGGGGACAGAGAGGAGGGGATCCCCCAAGTAAGGAAGAAGGTGACGTCAAGGGGAGACACCAGGGGAGCCCTCCTCCAGAGTCTCTGGAGGGACAGTGTCCAGCCCCTGCCTCGGGCTCCTCTCCACCCCAACAGCTGCACACCCCACCCCTGACCTGTGCCTGTACCGTCTTACCTTCCCTAGTCCCGGCCCAGCCACTCACCCGGTTCTTGTGGGCATTGACCGAGGCATAGCGAACAGTCCCCCGAAACCCGGCCACATTCCGAGGCTGCAGAGGGGAGGACACCACCAGGAATGTCACCCGCTGTCCCTGACCATGGCCACATCTCAACCCTGCTTACCAAGCCTCCTCAGCCTACTCTAGCCCTGCCAGCCTCCCCCTCGGCCCCAACCCCATCCCCGCTCCGGATCACGTGGGTCAAGAGCAACCTGACCCACAAGCCCAGTCTTAAACCTGCCTCCTGTCCCTGCTTGATGCCCCTGCTCGTCTGCCCTTGACCGGAGTGGGCAGACAGACCACAGGGCGCGGAAGCACGGGGGAGAGGGAACGGGCTGCATGTGGATTCAGTGCTGAGTGACACTGAGGCCAGGCCTGTCTAGGCAGCTTCAGGAAAGGCTGGTGAAGGGTCCCCAGATCAGGGGCTGAGGTGAGGACGCCAGGATTCCGGTGAGCGGCGGTACTCACAGGCCGGACGTCCCCCGTGGTGTTGGTGTACTGCCGGGCCAGCCCGAAATCCAACATGTAGCACTTTCGGTAGGTGGAGGGCAGCCTGCCCATGGCAAAGTTTGACTGGGGGAAGACAGCAGCTGTGAGGCCACCTGTGGGCTCCAAGCCCACCTGGCCCACCTCAGGAGACACCAGAAACAGCTCTGGTGAGGGCCCCTCCACCCCTCCTCACACTCACATGAGAGGAAAACATCACCGTGAGCAGCAAGTCACGGACCCTCGTCTGAGGGGCAGGCGTGACCAGCCCCATGTTAGAGAGGAGGAAACTGAGGGCCAGCTGGGGGCTTCTCCCAGACCACACAGCAGGAGGTGGCCCAGCCGAGGCCGCCTGGCTTGGAACCCCCAGAACTCCCGGCAGGACCATGTGGCCCAGTGCAGCCGTCCTGCTTGGTGGCACCAGGCGGCCAGCATTGTCCTTGCTGTGTGACTTTGGGCCATTCAACCAACCTTTCTGGGCCTGTTTTCACTTTTTTTTTTAATTTGTTATTTATTTATTTGGGCCTTAGTTGCAGCGTGTGGAATCTAGTTCCCTGCCCAGGGATCAAACCAGGGCCCCCTGAACTGAGAGTGGAGAGTCTTAGCCACTGGACCACCAGGCAAGTCCCTCACCACTTTAAATGAGAGGTTTTTCCCCAGCACCAAGATCCAAGATGTCACAAAATTAGCTACTTGGAATCTCTTCCCAAACCCTAGCCCCTAGGTCCTCTTCCTCAATCCCTCCATCTTTCCCCAACCCCTTCACTTTTCCAGGTTCAAGGACTATTCAGGTCAGGGGTGAGAAAAGGGAAGAGGACAGAAGAGAGGGGATGCCATGGGCATGGCCAAGGGTGGGCAGAGGTGCTCCTGGGAGGCAGTGGGGACGAGGAGGCGGTGCTGGAGATGGAGAGCAGGAGGAGCAGACAGGCAGAAGAAGCTGTCCCCGCCCCAACCCCTGCTCTGGAGAAGAAACAGGGGGCCCAGGAAAGGGGAGAAGGTGGGGGGCGCTTCGGAGGAGGGGAGCACCCTCACCGGCTTGATGTCGCGGTGCAGGAAGCCCACAGAGTGGATGGCCTCGATGGACTCCAGGATCTGCTTGCCCAGCCGCAGCGTGGTGCTCAGCGTGAAGGTGCCCCGCGGCTGACTGCGGCGCAGGTCAGCCAGGTTCCGGCCCTGCGGTGAGGGTGGGGCCCTGCTCAGCTCCCATCCAGCAGTCCACCGCCACCGTGACACTCTGCCCAGCCTCGCCACCCCGCTAAGGCTCGTGCCCACTCCCCGCTCCTCCGGAGTCCACAGTCTCCATCCTACCCCAGGCGTCCCCACCAGATCTCTTGGGGGAGAGAGAGGGAGGCTGGGCCGTGGGGGCTCACCTGGAGCTGCATCACCACGTAGTTGAACTTCTCGTTCCGGCCACAGCCAATGAACCTGCACACGTGGTCTTTCCCTGAGGGGCACAGACAGGGCTCTCCCAACTCCCACTCCGTCTTCCCTACTTCCAGCCCTAAGGTGGGCTCCTGAGGAGCTCTTGATTCCTGGTCCCCCAGCCCTGGGCCCTGGCCACTTCTCCCACCTCCCCCTGCACCTTAAGCCCATCGTGATTCTTGGACTCGGGTCCCATAGCCCCTCACCCATCACCTACCAGCCCTGGGCTCCATCACCCCTCCCCTCCCCGCCTGCCCTGGACCCACACCTTGCAGCTTTTTGAGCACGGCCACCTCCATCTTGAGGACCTGCTTGGGTTGCTGGGCCGACTCCACCTTGAGAGCCACATTCTCCCTGGTCAGCAGGTCCATGGCCTCGTAGATCTCACCAAAGCCCCCGCCCCCGATCTTTTTGAGCTACAGAGACAGGGGAGAGGGGAAGAAGGGGCACGGGGACCAGGCTGAGTCTCCACCCAACCCACTGCTGGCTCACATCTTTCAGTGTCCTTGGAGGAGAGGATCCCCCACCCACCAGCGCTCCCCCCTCCTCTCCTAGTGCCAGAGACAGACAGCTCAGCAACTCCTCCCCTCAACACACACACACAGGGCCACACGTCACATGGGCAGGGGGGAAAGTTATGAGACCTGAGACTCCACAGAGAATGGAGACAAACCCAGGCAGGGTTCTGAAGAGATAATGGGCTGTTGTGAGCCATTTAAAGGACATAAATTCCATGCTCTCCCCATCCCCCACCTAGACTGAGCAGCCGCCATCCAGAAGCAAAACTAATTTCCAGAACCTCGCGGTTTCAGGTGGGTCCCCCAGGGAGGCCAGCCCTTTCTGGGGTTGGCAGTCTCCTGAAAGATGACACCAGGGGCAGAGAGCATCTTGAGGAGAGTGTCTGGAGGGGCAGGTACTCAGCAAAGGGTGTTCTCTGCCCACGTCACTCCTGAGGCCCGAGGTCAGATGCCCAAAACCAGGGTGAGTCTCCTCTCCCAGGGAACATGGTGGGGATGGAAGTTTGGAGAAAATCTGTGTTCCCAGGGAGCACTGCAGTGGATCTCTGACCCTCTGGGCCCCCCTCCTCCAGCATCCCCAGGCAGGGAGTGAGAAAAGACAGGGGAGAACTGTGAGAGAGGAAGAATTGGCCAGGGGAGATGAGCAAAGCTGAGTTAGAGGGCAGGATTAAAAGTCATTTCAAGTCAGGGGCCCAGGGCTCTTGGAGAGTGAGGATGCTGCTGGCAAAGATGGGGGAACAGGGGAGAAGGTGCTGAGTTCTAAGTGGGGACTTGTTTGGTGTAAGAAAGATGCACATGTTTCTGCCATCTTTCCTTGCCACCAAAATGATGTGCATGAAGGTTCTGGCTGGTGCTCTCAAGAGCATCAACAATGACAAAAAGAGAAGCAGATGCCAGGTTCTTATCAGGCTATGCTCTAGAGTCATCATCCAGTTTCCAACTGTGATGGTGAAGCATGGTTACAGTGGTGAGCTTGAAATCATCAGTGCTCACAGAGCTGGCAAAATTGTTGTGAACGTCATAGGTAGGTTAGACAAGTGTAGGGGGACCAGCCCCAGATTTGAGGAGCAACTCAAAGATCTAGAAAAATGGCAGAATAACCTGTTCCCGCTCCATCAGTGTGGTCTCATTGTACTGATAACCCCAGCTGGCATCATGAAATGTGAGGAAGCAAGACAAAAAACCACAGGAGGGAAAATCCTGAGATTCTTTTTCTAGGGTTGTAACACATCCAGGCAAATAAAATGCCTCACTAGGAAAAAAGAAAGAAAGAAAGAAAGAAAGCTGTACAGTTCCATTCTCACCTCCCAAGGAAGTCCATCCATCATGAATAGCCTGCTCTCTTTCTGAGCCCTTACTCCTGTCCTGTTGGCTTGTAACTGGCTTGTAACACAATAGCTGCAGCTGGGCTTCCTGACTCTGAGCCTCCCGCATCTCCGAACCCTCCCCCTGTAGCATTTACTCAGCACTCACATGCCCAATAAATGTTTAATGGTGGTTGAAACATGGGAACGGTGGAGGAAAGGGGGCAGGGCAGAGCTGAGGACTGGGAGTTCCCAGCGGGTCACAGTGGTAAGCACTCTAGAAAGAGAGAGGAGGATGTCCGGAAGATTGAGAAGACAAGTGGAAGGCTGGTTGGGTTCTTGTGCCCAAGAAAGAGGGTTGAGGAAGAACAGGGAGACACCAGGGTCCCTCTCTGCTTGAGATAAAAGGTAAGGTCAGGCTTCTAGAAGAATTTTGAACAGGAGGAAACAGAGGCCGGCTCAAGCGAACCCATGGCAGGTCTTCTGGGTAACGTTAAACTCAGGGGAGAGTCTAGTATCTTCTAGATTCCTTTATGGTTTTCTTTGTGGCAATATGGAGAAAAGGGCAAGGGAGAGGGTACAACCACCACCCTTCTGTTCTGTCTGCTCCTGACTCACAGATTTCATCTCAGCTCATCCCCAGAGGCTCTCAACAACTCACAGGAGCTGTCATTTTGCACAAAAGGAAAACTAAGGCGCAGAGAGTTAAGTCCCTTGCCCCAGTTCGCACTGCTAGTAAGTAGCAAAGCCAGGTTTCATTTAAATCCAGGCAATGGTAAATAACTCGCTTGCCAATGCAAGAGACCCGGGTTTGATCCCTGGGTCGGGAAGGTCCCATGGAGGAGGACATGGCAACCCACTCCAGTATTCTTGCCTGGAGAATCCCATGAACAGAGGAGCCTGTCGGGCTACGGTCCATAGGATCGCTAAGAGTCAGACACGACTGAAGCGACTTAGCACATGCAATCTAATGCAGAACCCATGCTCTTAACTGCAATTTTGTAGGAGCTGTTGACCATACTGGCATTAACAGTATGAGTGCTGAGACTCAAGCCCAGATTTGCCAGGTTCCAAAATGCTTGTTAGAGATGGTAAGGAGGGCTCGGGGCACCCAAGACATTTCTGACATCTACTCCCGAGTTTCCCAGGACACCAAAGGGTATTTCTCTACCACCTCCACTTCCAAACAGTGTTTCTCCTCTCTTAGTTCCCTACTCACCCCTACCCACCCATTACAGAACCTCTGGGGGCAGGAGAGTACACCGGGCACAGAGGCTAGTTCCCTAATAATACTTTTAGAAGGCCATGAAAATGTTCTAATTTCTTTTAAAGTCAGAAGGGGAATAAATAAACTTTTAGATAAAATTTTTGTTATATAATATTAATTTATTCCTTATTATAGCAGTGCAATCACACAATTGCAATTTTTAGTACTTTTTTATTTTTGAAGAGGCCAGTGGAGGCAAAACTGACTGCCCAAGCCCCACAAAAGTCACAGAACAGCTTTGCCCACTCCCAGTAACAGGAACATTCTCACAACTAGACCCTGTTCCTTCCCTCCCACATTTTTTCAGGAGCCCCTCCACTGCTGAAGGACCTCGATACAATAGGACACAATAGGACCAGCATTCACTTAGGAAAAAGGAAACCTGGTTTCTTGGGCCAGCTCTGGGTGACCCAGGATGAGTTTCTGCTTTTCTCCTTCTGTAAAATGAGTGGGACTATAATAGGTCACAATTATCCCTTGGATCTGTGATCTTGATTCTTGGAGAGGCTAATTCTTGGGAAATGAATGACATAGCTCTGTGACTGTTGCACCAGCAATCAGATAGACCTGGTTTCACCAGCCAGTCATGGGAACCTGGCAAGTTAGCTCATCTTTGTGTCTCAGTTTCCATGCCTGTGAAATGGGAATAATAATGGTATCTATCCCATAGGTTGTTGAGGTCAGGCATGTAAGAGACTTTACACATTGCCTGGCCACAGTACGTGCTCAAAATAAATGCTAAGTTTTTATTGTTATTATAGTTGTTTATTCTGATTCTGAGAGGCACCCCTCAAGAAGAAAGCTGTCATTTTTAAATACTCCACCTAGTGTCATGGACCCTCCTTTTCTCCTGGCATAGACCATCTGGGCAGCTTGTTCTTGGTTCCTGAGCTGTGCCTCACTCCTGGCCCTCATGGAGACTGGCTGAGGGGGTGCATCTGGCACCCCACCCTCTCTATTTCTCCAGGGTCCAGGGACGGAGTGAGGGGAAAGAGAGTTCACTTTGGCAAAGAGTAAGGGCTTGCTCCCTGTCCTCAGACCCGACCTCCACCACTTCTTTCCCCACTCATCTCCCACCCCCTCCCTCAAAAAGCACAGGAAAGTTCTAACCCAAACTCATTATGCTGGTGAACACCCTCTTCTTCTCACCTCTTCAGTGCAAAAGTCCTCCTGCCCCCAATCTGCCAGAAACTACCCTGAGCAGGACCTTCTGGGGCTGGGGTCTTGGAGGAACACGCCTCACTTTGTCAGACCCGCATTCCTTTGATTCCTGCCCTGGATCCTCCTCTCCTGATTTCTGTCCCCTCCCTTTCCCTCTCAAGAAGCCCCATCTGGGGCACAGACAGCCCATCCCCTTGTTCTCTGGCTTCCCTCGCTCCCTTCTCACCCCCTGCTCCGAGTCCCAGGGACTCCTCTGACAACTCGTTGCAGCTTTCGCCCTTCTCCCTGGGCCACCGGCAAACCAGCCCACGGGCGTTGTTGCCATGGTAACCTGCAGGGCAATCGGGCAGCCCCACTCTCCTTTCAACCCTGCACCTCTGGTGAGTTGAGCCCCCACCCTCTGTCCCGTGGTCAGGACTGTGCTTCCACTGCCGAGGGGCAAAGTTCGATCCCTCGTTGGGGAACTAAGATTCCCGCGTTACCAACAACAACAACAAATCAGTATTTCTACAGTAGGTCCCATTCAGCATACACTGCACAGCCTTTGCCTCGACCCTCACGCGTCTCCCTCCCATCCGAGGCCCAAAGCCCTGAGGAGGCTCAGACTACAATTCCCAGCAGGCCGAGCAGCCTGAAGTCCTGGGCTGGAGGAGCAAGGCACGCTGGGAGATGGAGTCTCGGCATGTTGCACCTGCCGCAGGAAGCCGTGAGGGGAGGAGGGTGGATGGAGAAGATGGAGTGCGGATGCGGTGGGAGCCGCCTGCAGGGCCTCTTTCCCCGAACCCAGGCTTTTCTATCCTCTGCGGAAGAGGAGGGGCTCACTCACTGCCCTTCTCCAAGGTCCAACAGAGAAAGAGCCCCCTCCCCCACCCCCGCCCTCTTCCCCTCCCTGAGCTCTGCAGCTCCCGCTCCGACATCCAACCAAGAGTTGTTTCAGGCTGGGCCCAACCAACATGACCTAGAGGGGAAAGGGGTGAGAGACGGCGGGGTTGGAGAGGGGGCACCGGGAGAAAGCGATGGTCCACAAGTGTAGGCAAAAGAACGACCTGCAAGCCATGTGCAAAGGAGCTCAGTGGCACCTCCCTCTTAGGGTAGGGCCGCCGCAGGCACCTGTTTTAACGGGACTCCAAGCCCTCCCCTTCCATCCTCCCCGCTCCCCTCCCTCTGCCTCGCCGGGTCACTCACTCACCACCTTCCAGCGATCCTTGACCACGTAGTTGGCCGGCAGGATGTCGGCCTGCTCCCCTCCCCCACTCATGTTGGTTTCGTCCTTAAGAGCGGCCGCTAGGCACTGCATTCGCCAGCCGGAGGGAGGGGTGTCCGCAGGGCCTGCCCTGAGGGGGCCATCTACCTGGGGAGTGGGGAGGGATTGTGAGGGAGGCGGGCTAGGACCCAGGACCCACTTGCAGATATGGAAGAGGCGACCCGTTCTCCTGGCTGGCATCCTTCCCTGGCCCACTGGGTAGATGCTCCAGGGGTCACTGGGGGAAGCATTGTGTAAAAACCCAGGTAGAAGTCCACAGATGCCGTTGAAGAGGAAAGAGATGCAAACTGTAGACTGGAGATGTGAAAGCCAGCAATGGGGACACATGTGATGGGGAAAGGAGAGGAAAATGATGTGTGAATAGGCTGTGGGGAAAGCGTTTCCCAGAGACAGATGCTGACAAACGTGGGGAAGACTTGCTAACTGAGGAGGACACAAGACTGGGATGGGTGCTTGAGCAGGGAGACCGGAGCCAAGAAGGCCCAGCTTGGGGATCCGATCTGTGGTCCCCACACCCACACATTTTCCATGCCGCACCGTGCCCGGGAAACTGTGCATCTGAGGCTCGTTGAAAGGGGAGACTTGCTGACCAAAGGGTGACCCAGGGAAGACCCACCCCACAATGACAGGGTGCCCTAATCGACCGTGGGAGAGATGATCATCTGAAAATGAGGTGCTACCCAACAGCCCCTTGAGGATGGTGCTGAGTGAGGAGGCTGCCACCATTCTCAGAGCTGAGCCCAAACCATGGTCACGGCCACGGGGGGTGAGAAGCAAGGATGTGAGCAATGGGGTGGACATCAGGCGATGGACTCAGATGTGGATTTTAGAGGTAAGGAGCCCTGTGGCCACTCAGAGGGAGAAAGGGAGCTAAACTGGGGGGAAGTGAGGAGAGTGGGGAAGTGGAAACAGTCTAAGAGAAGGCAGGAGAATGCTGGGCGGCAGGGGGTCTGGATGGCAGTGGACAAGAGAGCCTCTGCCCACACCTTTCTGTGTCAGCTCAGGAAGGAACACAGCTCTTGTCCCCTTTGGATAGGTAGAAGCTGGATATCAGGAGGAGTGCGAGGGCTGGGAAAGCCAGCCAGTGTTACCCAGGGAAATGTCACTGGTGCGCATGTGTGTGTCTGTGTGTGTACATTCTGTGTGAGTGTGTTTATGTCTTTGTGTGTCTTTCTGTGTGTGTGTGTGTCTATGTGTCTTTGTGTACATCTGTATCCATGTGTACTTATATATGCTTTGGTGTCTGCCAGTGGGTGAGGTGCCTCTGTGTAGACAGGGGCCAAAAGAGATGGCTTTTTGAGATCTCTGCCAACCCAGTACAGGAATGGATCTTTTCCTCTCTTCTTTCCCTCTACACTTTTCATAAGCACATGGCTCTGCCCTCCCAGGGACCCTGGACAGTCACAGATGGAAGGAAGTTCCTCAGGCTGGGTATGGTGGGGGATGTGGAGAGGAGGAAAGTGCCTAGGATACCTATGGATGGGGCAGGAACTCCATGAGTCTCAGTTCACTTGGGATGGACTCATTGCCCAGGGCTCCTGTGTCTGGCCATCCAGGCAGCGTGGGGTAGTGAAGGTGGGGAAACCATCTTCAACAGGTCATGGTGTGCCATGAGGGATCTACAGGGGGAGGAACATTGCCACTCTTTTTCTGCCAAATGACTCAGCTGACTGTTTCCTCCAATCCACGCAACTTCAGAGTGTCAGGACTGGGGATATCAAATAGGCTTCTGCCTTCCTTCTGCCAAGTGGCAAATGGGGCATCAGGTATTCAGAGGGCAATGGGGGCAATGGCAGGAGGGGGAGGGATGGGGCAATCTGGAATAAAGGTGGAGGAGACAGGTGGAGGGCAAGATTGAAGAAGCAATTGAACCAGGAGGGAGGGAGCCTTAAGGAACTAAGCAGGGTGACCTCAGGTGGGCCCTCCGAGTCCTGTGATGGTGGATTCTACAGACTGAAGAGGATGATGTGAGTCCTGATCCCATTCTATAGATGGGCAGGCAAAGAAGGAACAGGTGAGGTGGGAAAAGGTGGAGTGGAGGCAAGTGGATAAATGAGGGTTCCCTGCCTCTCCCTGCCTGCCAGCCTCCCCTCTCTGCTTCAGAGGACTGCACTCAGCCCAGGCTAAGGTGGGATGACCCAACACAAGGAACTGACCTACCCCATGATTGCCCCCTCAGGACCCTTTAGTGTATAGAGGCATACATGTGTTGTGAGAGAGGGCTTGTGGAGGAGGTTTTATGAGTATCTGTCAGCGACTGTGTGTGTATGAGAGAGTGGGACCAGTGATGTGTGTGTGTGGTGGGGGGTGTACCCAGGTGGCTGGGAGCTCATCATGGCATATGCACATATAGGTGTTGATGTGCACCTGTGCAAGGTGTAAGCCAGGTGTGCGTAGGAATGTGGGAGCCCAGGTAGAGAGAAGTGTGGGAGATCGGTGAGGAGTAATGGGAACAGGTGCAGAGAAGTGTGGAAGGGGGCAGAGGGGAACGGAAGGGACAAGGGGAGACAGGATCAGAGGGGGTACACCGGATAGAGACAGGTGAAGGATAAGCATGACAGGTGAGGAGGGGACAGGACTATGAGAGGGGCTCCCGGGCACAGTCCAGGGGTGAGGAAGTAGGTAAGGAGGCTGCTGGGAGGAACCGAGGGACTGGGGACAAGGGAGAGGGGTCATGGAGACAGCGGAGAGGACTGTCAGGAGTGCCAGGAGAGTGAAGCCGTAGGGACCGTGACTGGCAGAGCAGCGGGGGACAGCACCCCGGGAGCACAGGCTGGAGAGCGTGGGTAAGTGCGGGCGGCGGGGCGCCGTTCCAGGCCTCGGGATGCGGCCCAGGCTGTGTAGGCCAACGTCCCAGCTCGGGTGGAGACGGAGACAGAGCCGGCACAGGGAGGGGGAGCTGGAGAAGGCTGCACTGGGAGCTGGGCCAGGCCGAGGCCCGATGGGTCCCCAGAAGGAGCCCCCTCCCCGACCCCCGCCCGGCCCGCCGGCCGCGCCCCGCCCCGCCTCGCCTCGCCTCGCCTCACCTGCTCTGTGCCCGCTGCGGCTGCGGCTGCGGCGGCGGAGGCAGCGGCTCGGGGCGGCGCATCCCCCGGGGCCGGGGCGGAGCTGGGACGGGGGCGGCTCAGTGCGGCGCTGGGTGGCCCGCTCCCTCGGGCGGCGGTGGCGGCGGCCTCCCGACCGGGACCATCCCGGCCCGGTCCGGCCCGGCCCCGATCCTTCTCGGGCGACAGCGGCGGCAGCAGCAGAGCGGGGAGCTGCCCACAATGCACTGCGCCGCCAGCATCAGCACCAGCCCTGACATCACCTCCTCACCGCCCCAGGCTCTTACATCATCGTCCTTGCTCTGACATCACAGTCCACTCTGCTCCTTTCTCCCCTACTGCGACTCTACGACTCTCTCTCGGATCGAACTGCTCCGACTCCTAAGGTTCTGCTCACTGGCCTCTGCCATTCACTTGACCTCCACCCCCCAGTAGTGCCGTCATTCTTTACCTGTCCCCACAAACCTCACCTGTCCCCATCACCCTTTATCTTCCCCACTCCCAGCGTGTCCCTATCACTCCTCACTTGTTTCCATCAGCCTCAACTGCTTCTCCCACAACATCTTCCATACATTCATATTATTTTCCTCTAAATTCATTTCCCCTCACCTGTACCCATCCTCTCATAAGTCCCCTCCCCTTTTCTTCTAACACCATCACTCACCTATAACTCTTACCTCCTTACCTCCTGGCTCAACCCGGACCTTTCTTTCTTTGGCCCTTTCTCCCATCTGTTGACAAACTCTCTTTGTTTTTCTCACCAAATGGGATGAACACTCCTTACCGTGACATAAAGCATTCTCCACAATATGAGCCCAGAGAAGCTATTAATACCCTTCTGGACATATTGGATTACTCAACATTCCCTGAGCATACTTTGCATTTTGTTTCTCTCAGTTCCCTTCCTTCCATCCCTCTTGTCCTCAACAAATGCACACTAATTTCAACAATCGTGATGACAGCAATAATAATAGTAGTGATTTACTCCTGCCAGACGCTGTTCTGAGTTTCCACGTGTTGATTCATTTAACCTTCATAACAACCCTTTGAGGTAGCATACTATTGTTATGCCCACTTTATTTTATATATTAGCTTTAACTAATTAATTAGTCTGTGTTGGGTCTTTGTTGCTACATGGGCTTTTTCTAGTTGCAGCAAGCAGGGGCTACTCTCTAGTTGTGATATGCCGGCTTCTCACTGCTATGGCTTCTCTTGTTTGTAGAGCAGGGGCTCTAAAGCGAGCGGGCTTCAGTAGTTGTGCCACATGGGCTTAGCTGCCCTAGCATGTGGGATCTTCCCAGACCAGGGATCGAACCAGTGTCCCCTGCATTGGCAGGAGGATTCTTAACCACAGGATCACTAGGGCAGTCCTTAAATTACTCTTTATTGGAGTATAGTTGCTTTAAAATGTTGTGTTAGTTTCTTCTGTATAGCAAAGTGAATCAGCTGTAATATACACATATATGGTCTCTTTTCTGGATTTCCTTCCCATTTAGGTCACCACAGAGCACTGAGTAGAATTCCCTGTGTTATACAGTAGGTTCTCACGAGTTATTTATTTAATACATAGTGTCAATAGTGTATACATGTCAATCTCAATCTCCCAGTTCATCCTTTCCCACCTGTGTTCTCTAGGTCTGTGTCATTATGCCCATTTTGTAGATGAGGAAACTAAGATGCAGAGAGGTGGAGTAATTTGCCTTAAGTTACACAAACACAGCTAACAAGTGGCAGAGCTGAAATTCAAACCCTGGTCACAGGGTCTGTGCCCCTAACCTCCATGCTGGGAAGAAGGGTCACTGAATCTGCAAGAGTAATCATAGGAGGCTTCTTGGAGGAGGTGCACTCAACTGTAATTTGAAGAATATGTAGGGATTTCTCAACTGATGAGTGGGGCCAGGGCAAAGGGTGGGAGGGACTTCCAGGCTGAGAAGACAGCATGTGGTGCGCTGGGGGTGACCTTGTGCCAGGTCATGAATGAAGGGCTTTGTGTGCTGAGGTAAGGAGAGTGTTTCCTCTCCATTTAGGTTTTGAAAGCTGGATAACTGATGAGCCATCCAGGTCCCCCTTCAGAATCCAGGGACTCACTTCCCTGGCTGCCTGTGGTGCTGAAGACCAGCTCTCCCTGCTCACTCCCTCTACAGAATTGCCCTTGACCAAGAGAGTTGCCATGCCCAAGATCACGTGCCCTTCTGGGGGACATCCCATAGCCGGTCAATGATAGAGCTGTGAGTACAAAGGCTTGGCCCCCTCACCCCACCTCAGGGCAGCTAGGAAGGGACATCCCATTTATAAACCACCCCCATAGGATGAGGCAAGGCATCTGTTGAGTCTGTGTCAAAGCTCAGCGTCCCCTCTGCCCAGTGCTTCTTCCTTCACCCCTCCTCAGATGGTGAGCTCAGAGCCTTTCCCATAAGCCGGCTGCATGAGCATCCCTGCCCCAGACTCAGTGTCCAGGAGGCCCAGACCTTTTGAGAAGAAATCACTGAAGAATTTTAAGCAGAGATAAGACACAGTTTGATCAGAGTATTAGGTTAGAACTCTAGGTTGACTTTTTTTCTTTTTAAGGTTTTTACATTTTTTATTAAAAAAACACTTTTTTTTGTTGTTGTTGTGCTGCATCTTAGATCTTAGTTCCCTGACCAGGGATTGAACCTGCGGCCCCTACAGTGGCGGTGTGAAGTCTTAATCACTGGGCCACCAGGGAAGTCCGAGCTTTATTAGTATTTTAGAATGTTGCTGTGCTGTCTTCTAACTCGCATTGCTTCTGATGAAAGGTCTGCAGTTATCCTTATCTTTGCTGTTCTGTGTGTAATGTTTTCTACCCTGGCTTGTTTCACAAGCTTCTCTTGATCACTGGTTTTTAGCTATTTGATGATGTACCTTGGTGTAGTTTCTTGCACTTGGAGTTTGTTGAGCTTCTTGTAAATGTGGATTTATAGCTTTCATCAAGTTTGGAAAATTTTTGGCCATGATTTACTCAAATATTTTTTCTGCTCTTCTCTTTCCTTCAGGGACTGCAATATCCTGTCTACTAGGCTGCTTGAAGTTGTCCTGCAGCTCACTGATGCTTTGTTCATTTTTTTCTCAGTCTTTTTTCTCACTGTGTTTCATTTTGGATAGCCTCCATCATTATTTACTCAAGTTTCTTAATCTTTGCTTTTGCAGCATCTAATCTGGTTCGAATCCCATCCAATGTATTTTTTTAACTGTAGTTTATATCTCTAGAAGTTCCATCTGGGCCTTTTAAATTTTTTTCCTATGTTTAATTTTCCTTCTAACTTCTTAAACATATAGAATAGTTTTAATAACTCTTTTAATGTACTTGTATACAAATTTATTATCTGATAAATTTCTGAATCCATTTCAGTTGATGTTTCTCTGTACCATAGGTCATATTTTTCTGCTCCTTTCCATTCCAAATATTGCTTTCCATTAGCCAAATATTGCTAATTTTACCTTGTGGGGTCCTGGATATTTTTGTGCTTCAGTAAACATTGTTGAGCTTTGTTCTGGGGTGCAATTAATTTACCTAATTTGGTCCATTCGAGGCTTATGTTTTACGTCTTTGTTAGGAGGGAAGTGAGCAGCGTCTAGTCTGGGCCTAATCTTCCCCACTACTGAGGCAGACCCTTTGGCATCATCTACCCAGTGCACCATGTATCACGAAGCTTTCCATGCCAGCCGCAGGGAAAGGCACGACATCTAGCTTGTGTGAGCTCTGAAGTTTGTTCGCTCTGCTCCTTTCAGATGGTTCTTTTCCCACCTCAGATTGTTTGCTCACAACGTGTGCTGATCAGTCCTCAGCTGACTTTCATGGAGAACCCTCTGAAAGTCCAGGACTCTCTCCTATCCTGTGCTCTGTCCTGCAGACTAGCTACCTTGGACTCCCTGGACTCCCCTCTCTGTTTCCTCCGCTCAAGGATCCATGCTTAGCCTGGATCTCTCCTGCTTGCAGCCTAGAAACCCTGCAGGCAGTCCTCCACCTGGCTTGTTTCCGTCTTTCAGGAATCACTGTCCTAGGCTGCCTGATGGCCAGTGTTCAGCCAGCATTGTTTTATGTATCCCCTCATGTTTTTTTGGCTTACTTCACCGATGGGTCAGATGGTAAAGAATTTGCCTGCAATGCAGGAGACCAGGGTTCGATCCCTGGGTCAGGAAGAGCCCCTGGAGAAAGGAGCCCTTACTGCAGAAAGAATACTGCAGTATTCTTGCCTGGAGAATACCATGAACAGAACAGCCTGATGGGCTACAGAAGTCCATGGGGTTGCAAAGAGTCAGACACAACTGAGCAGCTAACACTTTCACTTTTCAACATACTGCGAAGGGAACCATCAACAAGATGAAAAGGCAATCTACAAAGTGGGAGAAAATATCGCAAATCATATATCTGATAAGGGGCTAATATCTAAAAAATACACAGAATTCATACAACTTTTAAAAGTCCAATTTAAAACGGGGTAGAGGAGACTTCCCTGGTGGTCCAGTGGTTAAAATCCACCTGCCAATGCAGGGTACACAGGTTCGATCCCTGGTCCCAGAAGATTCCACATGCTGCGGGACAGCTAAACCCATGTGCCACAACTACTATGCCCAAGTGCCCTAGAGTCTGTGCTCTGCAACAAAAGAAGCCACAGCAAGAAGCCTCTGCACTGCAAGAAGAATAGCCCCAATGCCCCGCAACTAAAGAAAACCTGTGTGCAGTAATGAAGACCCAGTGCAGCCAACTAATTAATTAACTGAATTGAAAATATTTTTTAAAAGTGGGCAGAGAATTTGAATAGACACTTTTCCAAAGAAGACATGTAAATGGCCAACATGTATGTGAAAAGGTGCCTAACATGTCGAGAAGCAATTAAGCCTGTGCACAGCAACTATTGAACCTATGCTCTAGAACCTGGGAGCTGCAATTGCTGAGCCCATGTGCCACAGCTGTTGAAGCCTGCTCACCTAGAGCCCATGCTCTGCGACAGGAAAAGCCACGGCAACCAGAAGCCCAAGCACAGCAACTAGAGAGTAGCCCCTGATTGTGGCCAACTCAGGGAAATGCAAATCAAAACCACAATGAGATGCTACCTCACACTTGGCAGGATGGGTGTTATCAAAAAGACAAGAGGGAGTTCCCTGGCAGTCCAGTGGTTAGAACTCTGAACTTTCACTGCCATGGACCTGGGATCAGTCCCTGGAGAGGACATGCAGTACAGACCAAAAAATAATTAATTAAAAGACAAGAAATAACAAGTGTTGGTGAGGATATGAAGAAAAGGGAACCCTTGTGAACTGTTGGTAAAGATTGTGTGTGTGTTTACAATGGAATATTATTCAACCATGGAAAAAGAAATCCAGCCAGTCCCAGCAACATGGATGGAATTAGAAGGCATTAAACTGAGTGAACTAAGTCAGACAGAATAGTACAAATACTGTATCATGTCACTTATACGTGACATCTGAAAAAAAAAAAAAGGCATCACAGACACAGAGAAAAGATTGGTAGTTACCAGAAGTGGGGGGATTCCCTGATGGCTCAGACAGTAAAGAGTCTGCCTGCAATTCGGGAGACCTGAGTTTGATCCCTGGGTCTGGAAGATCTCCTGGAGAAGGAAATGGCAACCCACTTCAGTATTCTTACCTGGAAAATCCCATGGACAGAGGAGCCTGGTGGACCACAGTCCAAAGGATCACAGAGTCAGGCACGACTGAGCAACTCCACTTTCACTTTCAGAGTGGGGTGTGGTGGTGGGTGAAGTGAGTTGAGGTGGTCAAAAGGTAGAAACTTCCGGTAATAAGATGACTAAGTCCTGGTAATGGTGACTGTTGTTAACAAACTGTATTATATACTTGAAATTTGCTAAAGTTGGACATTATTTTGCTGACAAAGGTCCATATAGTCAAAGCTATGGTTTTTCCAGCAGTCATGTATGGATATGAGAGTTGGACCTTAAAGAAAGCTGAGTGTTGAAGAACTGATGCATTTGAACTGTAGTGTTGGAGAAGACTCTTGAGAGTCCCTTGGACTGCAAGATCAAACCAGTCAATCCTAAAGGGAATCAGTCCTGAATATTCATTGGAAGGATTGATGCTGAAACTGAAACTCCAATACTTTGGCCACCTGATGTGAAGAACTGACTTATTGGAAAAAACCCTGATACTAGGAAAAACTAAAGGCAGGAAGAGAAGGAGATGACAGAGGACGAGGTGATTGGATGGCATTACTGACTCGATGGACACGAGTTTGAGCAAGTGCTGAGAGTTGGTGATGGACAGGGAACCCTGGCGTGCTGCAGTCCATGGGGTCACAAAGAGTCGGACACGACTGAACAACTGAACTGAACTGAACAGGATAGATCTTAAAAGCTCTCAACACAATAAAGAAATTTGTGACTATGTGTGGTAATGGGCATGAACTAAACTTATTGTGGTGATCATTTCAAAATACACAGGTGTATCATATCGTTATATACCTGAAACTAACAAAATGTAACATGTCAATTATCTCTCAACTTAAAAGCCCACTTAAGGGGCTTCCCTGGCGGCTCAGGCATGAAGGATCTGCCTGAGAGTGCAGGAGACGTAGATTTGATCCTTGATCTGGGAAGATCTCACATGCTGAGGAGCAATTAAGCCCATGCACAGCAACTATTGAGCCGTGCTCTAGAACCTGGGAGCTGCAACTACTGAGCCCATGTCCCATGGCTGCTGAAGCCTGCTCACTTAGAGCCCATGCTCCATAACAGAAGCCACAGCAACCAGAAGTCTGAGCACCACAACTGGAGAATAGCCCCTGATTGCTGCAACTAGAGGGAAGCCCGAGAAAAAATCAAGACCCAGCACAGCCAAAAATATATAAATTAATGGAATTATAAAACAAAGAAAATGAAAAGCAGGAAGAAGCTACAAGCCTTCTTCAGTTACTGAAATATTTAAAAAATAATCCACTTAAGAGAAGCATAACAAACAAAAGAAGCATGGCGGTTGGGGGGGGGCGGTGGCAGGGAAGTATACTAAATATAAAGGACAAAAGAAGATAATAGGGAAAGCTTCCAAACCTGTAAGTAATCACAATAAATAAGAATGGATGAAGTTCATTAATTAACAGACCATCAACTTTTTAAAAATGTAAATATAGGCTGCTTACTAAAGATGCATTTGGAACACAGAAAGGTTGAACAAAAGGTGTAAAAACATATGAGTCCAAAAGAATTTTATAAAGTGGGTCAAACTTTATAAGGACAAAAAAGGATACCACTCAGAACTTGTATTCACCTACTAGTCTCAGAATACAAAATAAAAATAGTTAAAATTATAGGAAAAAAAATTTTAATTCACTGTCAAAGGGAGGATTTGACAAAATTACCCCAATAATTGATACTTGTTAGCAAGCAAGATCCAACTAGTCCATCCTAAAGGAAATCAGTCCTGAATATTCATTGGAAGGACCGATGCTGAAGCTGAAACTCCAGTACTCTGGCCACCTGATACGAAGAACTGACTCATTTGAAAAGACCCTGATGCTGGGAAAGATTGAAGGTGGGAGGAGAAGGGGACGACAGAGGATGAGATGGTTGGATGGCATCACTGATTTGATGGATATGAGTTTGAGCAAGCTCTGGGAGTTGGCAACAGGGAGGACAGGGAGGCCCGGCGTGCTGCAATCCATGGGGTTGCAAAGACTCGGACTGAACTGAACTGAGCAAGACATTTGTTATAGTTTTAGTTTTCAAATGTTCTATATCCTTACTAATTTTTTTTCCATTTGATTTATCAATTACTGGTGTAATTCTGTTAAATTCTCCCTGCAGCCAACTCCCACTCCCAGCCCAGCCCTCCATAGTCTGCTTTCTGTTTCTCTAAACACACCCTTTCCGGACATTTCATCTAACTGCAGTCATGCACTGGGTACTCTTCTGTTCCTGGTACTAGGACATAAGTTGGATACACTGACCTGCACACCACCCTGGCTCTCCGCTCCCGTCACTTAGTGCCCCATCCCTCCAACTCAGGCCTCTGCACTGAGCCGAGGATCTGAGCGGCCAGCTGTGGCTGGCTCTGCATCCTGACCACCTCAGCTGTGGGCAAAGATTCAATCGCAGGGCCTTGTTTCCCACCTGGAGAAACAGACAAAATACCCCTCTCCTCTTTCTCCTTCAGCCTGAGGTGGAACAGGGATGCCAGGCCCCTTGGAAGTGTGGGTCCTAAGGAGATGGAGGCTGGCTTCTTTTCTTGAAGACACAGAGGCGGAAGCAAGATGCTTTGTCTCTACGTGCATGTGCTCCTCCTGGGAGGCGAGAACCGCAGGACAGTGTGACTGAGGGTGAGGAAGGCGCCCTCAAGATCTCTGGCCCCTGGGGCCCACCTCCTAAGGGTGCGTGTGTGACTGTGTGTGAGAAGGTGCCAGGAGCGCTGGTGCACAGCTGTGCACACATTTCCCCATGGTCTTATCTTAAGCACTGAGCCCATCAGAGGACACAGGTAGTCTAAGATTTCTTTGCCTTCTCTTTGTGTCCTTGGATTTTAAAAAAAATGATAATTGTGTCTCATTACTTTTGAAATTATTGTCCTAAGTTTGTGTAATTTTCATTGGAAAATGAAAATTGTTCTTAGAAGTGAGACACGATGCGTTTGCCTGGCTCCCTGCACATCCTGCTTCCATCCGATTAGCTTAGGGCTGAGCAGATTACAAAGTGCCACCAAACACAGCTGCTCGTTTCATCCTCTCAGTCATTCAACAAACATCTGATGAGTGTTTCCTACAGCCTAGGTACAGCTCTAGAAGATGGGGATATAGCAGTCAGCAGAGAAAAATGTCTGCCTTCTTGGGGACTTACCTTCTACTGGGTAGAGAAAGACATGCAACAAAATTAATCAATTATATGGTAGTGAGAAGAAACCAGGCGGAGGAGGGTGGCGGGGATGGGAGGCTGCCACATTGAAGAGGGTGCTCAGGAAGGTAACCTGAACAGACTCGAAGGAGGAGAGGGAGTGACCGGGGACCGCTCTGGGAGAAAAAGGCTCCTGCCTGCTCAGGCACCTCAGTCATGTGCAACTCTATGCAACCCCATGGACTGTAGCCCGCCAGGCTCCTCAGTCCATGGGATTCTCCAGGCAAGAATACTGGAGTGGGTTGCCATGCCCTCCTCCAGGACATCTTCCTGACCCAGGGATTGAAGTTGTGTTTTTCAAGTCTCCTGCATCAACAGATGGGTTCTTTACCACTAGCACCACCTGGGAAGCCTGAAAAGGGCTCCAGAGGACAGCCAATGCTGAGGATCTGAGGCAAGAACATGCCCAGCTTGAGGAAGAGGCAGCATGGCTGCGGAACAGACGCTGAGGCTCAAGGAGCTGGGATGACAGAGGTGAGAGAGGCGCCAGGTCCTGGGGGGCTGCTGAACCCCTGAGGGGGTTGGGGTTTTACCCCAAGTGAGATGGGAGCCTTTGGAGGTTTGGCCGAAGAGGGTCATGACCTAACTTCTGGGTTTACAGGTCCCCCTGCTGGAGACCAGACTGTGTAGCAGGAAAGGGGGTGTACTGTGGGGAGGCTGAGAGAGGTGGTGGAGGCTTGGAGGAGGGGGCGGCAGTGGAGGTGGAGGGTGTGTTCCCCTCCAGGACCTTATTGGGTTTTCCAGGGCCAGACCCCCCCTCCCAAATCCTCTGCTTTAGCTCCTCTGTGAAGTACCTACTACTGCACAATTGCAGTCATTTCACATGCTAGCAAAGTAATGCTCAAAATTCTCCAAGCTAGGCTTCAACAGTACGTGAACCAAGAACTTCCAGATGTTCAAGCCTGATTTAGAAAAGGCAGAGAGGAACCAGAGATTAAATTGCCAACATCCGTTGGATCATAGAAAAAGCAAGAAAATTCCAGAAAAGCATCTTCTTCTGTTTCATTCACTACACTAAAGCCTTTGACTGTGTGGATCACAACTCTGCAAAATTTGTAAAGAGATGGGAATCCCAGACCACCTTATCTGCCTCCTGAGAAACCTGTATGCAGATCAAGAAGCAACAGTTAGAACTGAACACGGAGCAATGGACTCGTTCAAAATTGGGGAAGGAGTACATCAAGGCTGTATATTTTCACCCTGCTTATTTAACTTATATGCAGAGTACATCATGCAAAATGCCAGACTGGATGAAGCACAAACTGGAATCAATACTGCAGGAGAAATATCAATAACCTCAGGTATGCAGATGACACTACCCTTATGGCAGAAAGCAAAGAGGAACTGAAGAGCCTCTTTATGAAAGTGAAAGAGAGTGAAAAAGCTGGCTTAAAACTCAACATTCAAAAAACTAAGGTCATGGCGTCTGGTCCCATCACTTCATGGCAAATAGATGGTGAAACAATGGAAACAGTGACAGACTTTATTTTCTTGGACTCCAAAATCACTGCAGATGGTGACTACAGTCATGAAATTAAAAGACACTTACTCCTTGGAAGAAAAGCTGTGACTAAGCTAGACAGCATATTAAAAAGCAAAGACAAAACTTTGCCAACAAAGGTCCATATAGTCAAAGCTATGATTTTTCCAGTAGTCATGTATGAATGTGAGAGTTGGACCATAAAGAAGGTTGAGTGCTGAAGAACTGATGTTTTTCAACTGTGATGTTTGAGAAGACTCTTGAGAGTCCCTTGGACAGCAGGGAGATCAAACCAGTCAATCCTAAAAAAGGAAATCAGTCCTGAATATTCATTGGAAGGACTGATGCTGAAGCTCCAATACTTTGACCACCTGATGTGAAGAACCGACTCGTGAGAAAAGACTCTGATGGCGGGAAAGACTGAAGGCAGGAGGAGAAGGGGACGACAGAGGACGAGATGGTGGGATGGCATTACCGACTCCATGGACATGAATTTGAGCAAGCTCTGGGAGATGGTGAAGGACAGGGAGGCCTGGTGTGCTGCAGTCTATGGGGTTCCAAAGACTGAGCGACTGAACAACCACCACCCAAGCCAGACCCCTCTCCCAAATCCTCTGCTTTAGCTCCTCTCTGAAGTACCTAGATAATAGTATCTAGGTACTTGGCAGATGCTCAAGCCACCACCCACCAAATGGAAGAAATTAACTACCTGATGACCATGAGCACGTGGCCCACAGACCTACTGGAACCTTAACCCCTGACACAGGGCTCTGTTAGCTCAGCATCAACCAATCAGACAACTGTGCAGGAACATACCATACCCTGGGACTCCCGGCCCTCACCTGGCCTTAAAAATGCTCTCTTGTACCCCAGCAGGGAGTTTGGGTGTTTTGAGCCCCCTGTCCTGAATTCCCTGCTTTTGGGGCCTGGCAGTAATCTGTACTCTTCCCTTCACCCACAACCCCGCGTCGGCAGAGGGGTTTTACTGGGAAACCGGGAGCTGACCCAAGGCTGGCTGCTCCACAGGCTGGCTTCAAAGTTTGGAGATATTTGGAAGAGAGAACCTGTAGGATTTGCTGACGGATTGGGTATAGGAGCTGATGAAAAGGGAAGAGTAAAAATTGACTCCAAGGTTTGGGACCTGAGGAGCTCGGAGGAAGGAGTCGCCTTTAGCAGAGATGGGGGAACCTGGGGGCGGCAAGGGGCCATGAGTGAGGAGGCAAGGACCCCGCCTTCTGCCTGGCGGTGTTAAAGAAGCCCGGGAGGCGCTGGGTCCCCAGACGTGCATATCCTTGGCGTCAACAATTCACAGGTGTGGACCCTCGGGAAGGAAGGCTCCGCGGGACGGGTGGGTGGGGCCGGGGCGCTGGTAGCCCGCGGGCGCCCCCGGGCGCGGAGAGGGGCGCGCGGCGGCTGGAGCGCCGGGAACCAGCCCGCAGGCACTGTTCTGATGGACCATCCGCGGCGGACGCGAGGACAGGGAGCCGGACGTAGGGATCGTGTCCCGGCTGCGGCGCTTCGGGGCGGTTCTTTCTGAGCCCTGGCGGCTGCTGAGCAGGATGTGAGCGGTGAGGCTGCCAGGGCGCGGGCGGCGGGGAAGGCGAGGGCGGCTCTGGCCCCTCGACAGAAACTGCGCTCAGTCCGTGCCGCTGGGCTCGCCCACCGGCGGGGAACCTCCGGGCGGGGACCTACCTGAGAAGGAACTGCGGCCAGGGATCAGACCGCGTGCGTCCGACCCGGGAGCCCACTCCCCGCATTGGTACTGTCTTGACCTTTTGGGTCCTTTGTGGAGAACTGCTTGGGCTCCTTCCGGAGGCTTTTGTAGGAGCAGGATGGGAGGGGGCCGCGCTGACCTCTTCTCTCTCACCTAGCACAAAGCTTCCCTTTCACGTAGAGGTATCCTTGACTCGACAGACCCCAGGTTCTGAGAACACCGTCTCTCTCAGATCCCCTGATCAGACTGTTGCCAGTGCCTCCTGCTCCTGCGGCGAGGTAGTCCCTTATCCTGGCTGGTTTTCTACTTCGGAAAGGGTGCCAGAACTCTCGCACTTCTCAGAAAACCTCAGGGGTGTGTCCCCCTTTTCCCTCCCATGGGCAGAGCCGGGATGCAGTACTCAGAGACCTCTTTATTTGAATTTGATTTTTGACTGCCCTGGGTCTTCATTGCTGCGCACGGGCTTCTCATTGCAGTGACCTCTTTTGTTGAGGAGCCTGGGTTTGGCAGTTGTGCCCTGTGAGCTTAGTTGCTCCACGACGGGCATGTGGAATCTTCTCTGTTCAGGGATGGAATCCATGTACTCTGCCTTGGCAGGTAGATTCTTAACGACTGGGTCACCAGGGAAGTCCCTGGGGCATCCTCTTTAAAATGATGCATCAGGAAGTTGCTGGTGCTTTGGGAAGGGCCTGTGCTCAACAGTGTTCTGAGGGAGCTTGTTGAAAATGCAGATTCTGGGATAAAACCTTTGAGTCCATTTTTAAGGAGCTCTCCAGTTATTCTGCTCTGCTCTGGGGCATGTGACCCTCATGTTCCCAGTGGGTGACATCGAATCAAGCTGGAAAGCTGGGATCCCTGTGACCCCAGGATCTCCCCTGCCTTCACACCACCTCCCACTGGTTACACTTTGCTTTCAGGCAGTGATTCTCAAACTCGCCTGCGTATGAGAATCACCTGGAGAGCTCAGTCAGCGGTCCAGGCTCATCCATACCTGGGTCTTTGTAGTTGATCTGGTTCTCAGGTGGTTCTCACCCCCACCAAAGCCTGAGAGCCTGTGGGGCCCTAGGTTCCTTGCGCGGGCCAGCTTCTTGCTCCTCCTGCCTGTCCCCACCTGGGATGTGATTCCTCCTCCTCTCCACCTCTGATCACTGACCCGCAGGGAGTCCCTCCATCTCACCTGTACCACTCCTGTCGTTGGTCACATTCCACCCCCCTGCACAGGACTGCATTTTCCTTGCAGGCTCTTCCATTTCCTTAATTCATAGAAGCCTAGTGTTGGGTGGGCCCTTGGAGGCCATCTCTCTGTCCCCTCCCCTTCCCTGAGCAAGGTGGGCCTGAGGGTATCTAGGGCAGAGAAGAACTGAAGCCCAGGGTGGGCCCCTGACCAGCTTTCCCTCAACCACAGGGGAAGAGGCTGCTGGAGGTGACAAGCTCATCCATGATCAGGACCTGGCCTGGCTGCAGCAGGCAGATGGTGAGTGGTCCCCCGTCCTGCCTGCAAACTCCCCTGGGGTCCTAGATCCCCTGGACCTGCCTGGTTCCCCGCCTCCAAGGGACTCCCTAAGTTCCCTTCTCACCACAGCCAGACTGTGTCGTGTGTCCCTCACAAGCCCGAGGGTGAGCCTTTCTTCCCAGTGGTTGTGGCAGAAGTGACCCAGCCCTCTCTGGGGGTAGGCTATGAATAGGGCTGGGCAGTGGCCCTCCGCAAACCAGTCCTGTGCCTGTTTCACCCAAAATCTGGCCGAGGTGAGCCCCCCCAGCCCTGGCCTCCTTTCCCAGCTCTCTGAGGTCCCTGTCCTCCTCTCCTTCCTTGGGGGGCTCTGAGCACAGTGCCCACCCTAGAAAGGGATGGGAAAGGGAAGGGCAACAGGCAATGTGGGAGCAGAGTGTGGGAGGCAAGGAGGAGTGTGGGGGGGAGGGGGAAATGTTTGACGGGGAGGGGTGTTGGGGGGAGGAGAACTGTGGGAGGAGGAGGGGGAGTGTTGGGGGGGAGTGGTGGGGGGAGCCACGTCCACCGGCCTCCTCCTTCCTAGTGCTCTCAGCCGTGACCTGGGAGCGGCCGATGGCTCCAGGTTCCAGGGGTGTGACTAGCCAGAGGCAGAGGCGAAGGTGGTGGTTCTTCCCAAGCAGGTGGGTGCCTCTCCTCACCCAACTGTTTGACTTCACCCCGGTTTATGAAATTCTCCTGAACCCAGACTTGCTCTAGCACCTTTCCTGCCTCTTAGCCCCAGTACAGACACACGGTATGTTTTCAATTCTAGCTTTATGTCTGTGTGAGTGTGGAGGTGGGTGCACGTCAGAAATAATCTTCTTAGCACCCTGCTTCACTTCAATATGTAGAGCCCTTTAAAGGTCTGCAGGCCCCCAAGAGAAGGATACTTCACAACGCCCTCAAGCTCCCCCCAGGAACATTCAGGAGTTTGGAGGAAGCTGGTCTTGGGGGATGCCATTCCTCTGTCACTGATGCTGTTGGACACCTAAGTATCCACTGATGGATGAATACATAAAGGAAATATGTATGTGTATATAGTGTGTATGTATACACACACACACAATGGAATATTGTTCAGCCATAAAAAGGAACTCTTGCCCACTGCAACCGCATGAGAAAATGATGTAAGGAAAATAAATCAGAAAAACACAAATACTGTAACATATCACATGTGAGATTTTTTTTTTTTAATGACCTCAGATACAGAGAACAGATGGTTGTTTGCAGAAGTGAAGGGTGGAGGTTGAAATAGTTTGAGGTGGTCAAAAGGTACAAACTTCCTAATAAGATAATTAAGTCCTAGGGAAGTAATATACAGCGTGGTGAATATAGTTAACAATACTGCATTCTATATTTGAACGTTGCTAAGAGAGAAGATCTTAGTTTTCAACAAAAGAAAATAATTTATTGTGTGGTGATGGATGTTAACTAAACTTACTGTGGTGGTCATCTCAAAATACACACATGTATCATATTATATTGCATACCTGAAACTAATGTTATATGTCAGTTATATCCAGTATTTTAAAAAACCTGCATAAGACAAAGCACGGCAAATAAAAAATAGGAAAAAGCATAGTAAGTAAAAGCGCAAAAGGGACAGTGGGAAACACTTCCAAACATGTATGTAATCAAAATAAATGATAACATTTCATTAAGTAGAAAGAGCATTGACTCTTTAGTAAGCAGCTTATTACCTGCATTTTTACAGACACACTTCGAATATAGAAAGGTTGAAATGAAAGACAAAAATATGAGCCCAGAAGGATTTATTAGGAATAAAAGTAGATCACGTGAGGACCAAAAGTGTACCACCAAGAACACATAAGAATTCTGAACTTGTACTCGTCTACTAGTCTCAGAATACAAAGTAAATATAGTTGAAATTAAAAGAAAAAAATCCACTGCCAACAGGATAGTTACATCAGTAATTGATGGGCAAAAAATAGTAAGAATATAGAAAATTTGAAAAAAGAGTAAATAGCAAGCTTGATCTGATGTGTACGTGGGTATAGACTTCTATATGTATTATATAAATACTGTATTATGTATTGTATCTGTTTTAGATTTATCTTAGATATTATATTATCTATTATATATAGATACTAATATAAATAGATGTTATATATGATAGTATATATGTATATCTTTAATACATGTTAAAATATGGATCTGAAATAGATATAACAAAATTTAAGGCTGGGTAAAACTGGATAGTGGCTACAAGGGTATTTGATATACTATTCTCCATACTTTTCTCAGACTTGCTCTGTTTTGTAATAAATTTTAAAATTCTTAATTATTCCTAAGAAAATACAAACTTGAGTCCTAAGGCTGAGTTTCCTCTTTTGGCCTCTGTAGATTCCTGGCACAGGGAAGCAGAGGACTAGGACTCCAGATGCTCTTCACTTTCATAAAACTGTCCTCGTGAATGACGTCACCAGCAAGAAAACATCCTAGCCACAGGGATGGGGAGGAACTCAGACTAAGAATGTACCTGAGTTAGGTGGGTATGGTGTAGATTAGGGCAGAGAATCTCAGCCCTGCTTCCTCTCCAACATATCTGAAAAAGGAAAGTCACCTATGGAAAAAAAAAAAAATCCAGGGAAGGTACATCTGGTCCCTGTCGCTTCTTCTTGGCTGGAGGTGATGTGTGATCCAGGTGTTAAAGCTGGAGCGTGAGGTTGAACCTGAAGAGATCCTGCACGTGCTTAACTTCTGCTTTCTCTGAATCTCTGCACCCTTCACACGTCCCTCCATAACATTCATTTGACTTCTCTTCTTGAATTAACTCTGGTCCTTCCCAAGCTAAATGGAGTCTCAGGTCTCAGACTCCTCTTCACCCCTGTTTTATAGCTGCTCTAGTGCCCACGGAGTGTCTCACGTAGAACACATGCTTTAAAGATGTATCCCCACAGCTATAGATTTAAAGAGATTTCAGAGGCATATAAACAATGAGTAAGGTGAAACCACATGACTAGGGATGCACATTTGGGTGATAACTTCCTGTGTTTCTTTACGGTTTTATGTCCTTTTTTTTGTCCTTCCTGTAAAAGTAAGGGCAGCGGTTCATTTGGAGGGAGTAAGGAGGCCATGATTATAATCGAACCCATGCAAGTTTCTGGGTGGCTGAAGATTTCTCTCTTGATGTGCATGAGTGGTGGTTACAGAGTATTTTATGAGTGTTTTTTTTTTTAATTATTGTTTTATTTTTGGCCGTGTTGTATCTCTGTTGCTGTGCTGGCTTTTGCTATCGTCTGGAAAGTCAAAGGTGCTCTCTTGTTGCTGGCGCTTGGGCTTCTCATTGCGGTGGCTTCTCTTGTCAGGAGCACGGGCTCTGGGGCACGCGGGCTTCAGCAGCTGTGGCTCCCGGGCTCCAGAGCACAGGCTGAGCAGTCGTGGTGCCCAGGCTTAGTGGGGTGTGTGGAATCTTCCTGGAGCAGAGATCGAACCCACGACTCCTGCATCGGCAGGCCAATTTTTAACCACTGGACCACCAGGGGAGTCCTGTTTTATTTTAAATATTTGTTTATTTGGCTGTGCTGGGTCTCAGTTGCAGCATGTGAGATCTTAGTTCCTTGCCCATGATCGAATCCGGGCCCCTGCAGTGGGAGCAAAGTCTTAACCACCAGACCACTGGGAAGTCTCTAAAGAGGATTTTATTAGACTTCAGTTGTTAAGGTGGTTTTCTCAGGTGAGTTTTATATTATAATAACATTTTTATTGGTGTATTCAATGAACAAATGAATGAATGGTTCTGGGCATTGAGCATGGTGGTTGCTAACATCAAAATAGAGACATCCAGATACTCTGTGCCCCATGGTGGGAGCACATACCACCACCTGTGAGGTAGTCTTGCCTCAGATTGAACCTGAATCTGATTACACCTCTAGATCCAACTCCAGTTTATAGCATCGAGGAACATTTTAAATGTCAGTACAGAAATATCATCAGCAAACTCCAGGCTGCAGAAACCTCTACAGGACAAATGAGGGGAGGAGAGAAGATATGCAGGGGGAACCTGTTGATCAAAACAGACTTAAAAGGCATGTCAGCCAGTCACAATATGTGGACTTGATGTGGCTCATTTTAAATAAATTGTAAACAAATATTTATGACATTTCTAAGACAATTTGAAAATTTGAACATTGATGAACTATTTGATGACAGTAAGAAAATCTTACAAAGTTTTTCAACCCTGATTTTTTACTTTTTTTGTATTTTTATTATGATTTTTAAAAATATCTTTTAGAGACATATTAAAATATTTACAAATGGAGACTTCTCTGGTGGTCCAGTGGTTAAGACTCTGCATGTCCCCTGCATGGGGGCACAGGTTTGATCCTTGACTGGGGAACTAAGATCCCACATGCCATGTGATGTGGCCTATATATATATATATTTACAAATGTAATAATATGATCTTGAATTTGTATCACAACAGTACAGTGAGGAAGTTGAATATGCATATACATGAAACAAGACATAAATTGGTCATGAACTAATTGTTGAATCTCATTATACTATTTTCAGTACTTCCTTATTGCCTTTTTTAAAATTATTGCCTTTTTAAAAACAGCTTTATGAGGAATAACTTATATCAGTAAAATCTGCCAGTTGTGAGTATACAGTTTAATGTAAACTTGTAGGGTTGTGCAGTCATCCTTACAGTCCAGTTTTAGAACATTTCCATCACCACTGAAGGTTTCCTTGGCCCTAGCCTGCAGTCAGTGCCTGCTCCCAGTCCCAGCTGGGACGACTCCTTAGTCTGCTTTCTGTTTCTCTAAACACGCCCCTTCCGGACATTTCATCTAACTGCAGTCATGCACTGGGTACTCTTCTGTTCCTGGTACTAGGACATAAGTTGGATACACTGACCTGCACACCACCCTGGCTCTCCGCTCCCGTCACTTAGTGCCCCATCCCTCCAACTCAGGCCTCTGCACTGAGCCAAGGATCTGAGCGGCCAGCCGTGGCTGGCTCTGCATCCTGACCACCTCAGCTGTGGGCAAAGATTCAATCGCAGGGCCTTGTTTCCCACCTGGAGAAACAGACAAAATACCCCTCTCCTCTTTCTCCTTCAGCCTGAGGTGGAACAGGGATGCCAGGCCCCTTGGAAGTGTGGGTCCTAAGGAGATGGAGGCTGGCTTCTTTTCTTGAGGACACAGAGGCGGAAGCAAGATGCTTTGTGTCTCTACGTGCATGTGCTCCTCCTGGGAGGCGAGAACCGCAGGACAGTGTGACTGAGGGTGAGGAGGGTGAGGAAGGCGCCCTCAAGGTCTCTAGCCCCTGGGGCCCACCTCCTAAGGGTGCGTGTGTGACCGTGTGTGAGAAGGTGCCGGGAGCGTTGGTGCACAGCTGTGCACACATTTCCCCATGGTCTTATCTTAAGCACTGAGCCCATCAGAGGCCAGAGGTAGCCTAAGATTTCTTTTCCTTCTGTTTGAGTATTTTTTAAAGTATTTTTAAAAATATTCTATATTGTGTCTTTTTAGAGATTTATTTACTTATTTGGCTCTGCTGAGTCTTAGTTGTGACATGCAGGATCTTTACTGCAGCGTGCGGGATCTTTGGTTTGGGCATGTGGGATCTCGTTCCGTGACCAGGGGTCAAACCCAGGCCCCTGGTGTTGGAAGAGCCTTAACCACTGGTCCACCAGGAAAGTCCCTGTGTCTTTGCCTTTTAAAAAATGGTTACTGTGTCCGCTCTATGACTCTATGTATGGGTATTTCACAGAATGGAGGAATTCAGAGGAAACCATCAGTGATGCTCTCCTCTGAGAAATAAGACTAGAGTCTCACTTTCCACCGGGTACTCTCTCATTCCTTTTGAAATTTTTGTCTTAAATTTGTGTAATTTTCATTAGAAAAATGAAGATTGTTATTAGCAGTGAGCAATGGTGTGTTTGCCTGGTTCCCTGCAGACCCTGCTTCCATCAGATTGCCTTAGGGCTGAGCAGATTACAAAGTGCTACCAAATGCACCTGCTCATTTAATCTGCTCATTCGTTCAACAAATATCTAATGAGTGTTTCCTAGAGGCCAGGCACAGCTCTAGAAGCTGGGGATACAGCAGTAAGCAAAACAGAAAAACGCCTGCCCTCCCAGGGACTTACATTCCACTGACCGTAGAAAGACATGCAACAGAAGTAATCAATTATATGGTAGTGAGATGGACAGGGAAGCCCGGTGTGCTGCAGTTCATGGGGTTGCAAAGAGTCAGACATGACTGAGCGTTAGAACTGAAAGGAAAAAAGACCAGGCAGAAGAGGGTAGTGGGGATGGGAGGCTGCCACATTGAAGAGGGTATCAGGGCAGGTAACCTAAACAGACTTAGAGGAGGAGAGGGAATGACCCGGGGGCGCTTGGAAGAAAAGGGCTCCAGAGGACAGCAAATGCCGAGGATCTGAGGCAAGAACATGCCCAGCTTGAGGAAGAGGCAGCGTGGCTGCGGAACAGACGCTGAGGCTCAAGGAGCTGGGATGACAGGTGAGAGAGGTGCCAGGTCCTGGGGGGCTGCTGAGCCCCTGAGGGGGTTGGGGTTTTACCCCAAGTGAGATGGGAGCCTTTGGAGGTTTGGCCGAAGAGGGTCATGACCTAACTTCTGGGTTTACAGGTCCCCCTGCTGGAGACCAGACTGTGTAGCAGGAAAGGGGGTGGACTGTGGGGAGGCTGAGAGGTGGTGGAGGCTTGGAGGAGGGGGTGGCAGTGGAGGTGGTGGGTGTGTTTCCCACCCACCCAGGACTTTATGGGGTCCTCTCAGGCCAGACCGACCCCTCTCACATATCCTCTTCTGTAGGTTCTCTATGAAGTACCCAGATAATAGTGTCTGCCCGCTTTCTGAGTTGTTTTGCAGAAGCGCAAACCACCACCAAATGGAAGAAATTAGCAACCTGAAGACCAAGAACACGTGGCCCACAGACCCATAAGTACTTTAATCCCTGTGACATCACCCTTAGACTCCCCTTTAAAATGGTTTCCTGGATCCCACTGGGAAGTTTAAGTATTTTGAGCACCCTGCCCTGAATTCCCTGTTTGGCGCCTGCAGTACTCACAGCCCTTTTCTTCACTGCAACCCCGTGTCTGCACTGGCACTGGGTTGCGACCCAAGGTTGGGTCCCCAGCAGATGGGTTTCAGAGTTTTTAAATATTTGGAAGGGAGAAACCACAGGAGTTGCCCGCGGACTGCACGTAGGGTTTGATGCAAAGAGAAGAGTCAAAATGACTCCAAGGTTTGGGACCTGAGCTGGGAGAATGGAGTTGCCTGTGGCAAAGGTGGGGAGGAGTGGGTGAGGTGGGGAGCTAAGTCCAGGAGGCGCCGCGTTCCTACAGGTGGGTACGGTTGACGTTTCCTTTCACAGACGTGGACACTCGGAACCAGACTCCGTGAGGCGGGGACAGGTCACGTGCAGGGGCGGGGCCAAGTGGGAGAGGGCGGGGCCTGCGGCTGCCGGGATGGCGGCGGCGGCGGCGGCGGCTGGAACCCTGGAGCACGGGGAGCCGGGGTGTCTCTCCCTGTACTTCTGCGGGAGTATCCGCGGCGGACGCGAGGACCGGGAACTGTACGTGCGCATCGTGTCTCGCCTGCGGCGCTTCGGGGTGGTGCTCACCGAGCATGTGGCGGCCGCCGAGCTGGACGAGAGCGGTGAGGAAGGCGGAGCTTGTGGCGCGGGCGGCCGGGAGGGCGCAGGCAGAGGCCCCTCTGCCCGAGAAGAACTGCGGCGCGGGGCTCAGACCGCGTGCGTCCGACCTGGGCGCCCACGCCCCGAATTCAGTTACTCTCTTGACCTTTGGGTCTTTCGTGGAGGACTTCTTGGACGCCTCCCGGCTTTTGTAGGAGCAGGATGGGAGGAGGCCGCGCTGGCTTCTTCTCTCGCACCTAGCACGGAGCTTTCCTTTGACATTGGAGGTATCAGCCCTGCTTGACCCGACAGACCCCAGGTCCCGCGAACACCGTCTCTCAGGCCCTCTGATCCTCTTGGTCCTGCGGAGAGGTAGTCCCGGATCCTGGCTGGTTTTCTGCTTCGGAATTAACTCTCACACTTCTCATAAAAACCTCAAGTGTGTCCCCCTTTTCTCTCCCATGGGCAGAGCCCGGATCTGTAGGACCCACTGCAGTTCTCAGAGACCTCTTTATTTGAATTTGATTTTTGACTGCCCTGGGTCTTCATTGCTGCGCACGGGCTTCTCATTGCAGTGACCTCTTTTGTTGAGGAGCCTGGGTTTGGCAGTTGTGCCCTGTGAGCTTAGTTGCTCCACGACGGGCATGTGGAATCTTCTCTGTTCAGGGATGGAATCCATGTACTCTGCCTTGGCAGGTAGATTCTTAACGACTGGGTCACCAGGGAAGTCCCTGGGGCATCCTCTTTAAAATGATGCATCAGGAAGTTGCTGGTGCTTTGGGAAGGGCCTGTGCTCAACAGTGTTCTGAGGGAGCTTGTTGAAAATGCAGATTCTGGGATAAAACCTTTGAGTCCATTTTTAAGGAGCTCTCCAGTTATTCTGCTCTGCTCTGGGGCATGTGACCCTCATGTTCCCAGTGGGTGACATCGAATCAAGCTGGAAAGCTGGGATCCCTGTGACCCCAGGATCTCCCCTGCCTTCACACCACCTCCCACTGGTTACACTTTGCTTTCAGGCAGTGATTCTCAAACTCGCCTGCGTATGAGAATCACCTGGAGAGCTCAGTCAGCGGTCCAGGCTCATCCATACCTGGGTCTTTGTAGTTGATCTGGTTCTCAGGTGGTTCTCACCCCCACCAAAGCCTGAGAGCCTGTGGGGCCCTAGGTTCCTTGCGCGGGCCAGCTTCTTGCTCCTCCTGCCTGTCCCCACCTGGGATGTGATTCCTCCTCCTCTCCACCTCTGATCACTGACCCGCAGGGAGTCCCTCCATCTCACCTGTACCACTCCTGTCGTTGGTCACATTCCACCCCCCTGCACAGGACTGCATTTTCCTTGCAGGCTCTTCCATTTCTTTAATTCATAGAAGCCTAGTGTTGGGTGGGCCCTTGGAGGCCATCTCTCTGTCCCCTCCCCTTCCCTGAGCAAGGTGGGCCTGAGGGTGTCTAGGGCAGAGGAGAAGAACTGAAGCCCAGGGTGGGCCCCTGACCAGCTTTCCCTCAACCACAGGGGAAGAGGCTGCTGGAGGTGACAAGCTCATCCATGATCGGGACGTGGCCTGGCTGCAGCAGGCAGATGGTGAGTGGTCCCCCGTCCTGCCTGCGAACTCCCCTGGGGTCCTAGATCCCCTGGACCTGCCTGGTTCCCCGCCTCCAAGGGACTCCCTAAGTTCCCTTCTCACCACAGCCAGACTGTGTCCCTCACAAGCCCGAGGGTGAGCCTTGGTCTCCTTTCTTCCCAGTGGTTGTGGCAGAAGTGACCCAGCCCTCTCTGGGAGTAGGGTATGAGCTGGGCCGGGCAGTGGCCCTCCGCAAACCAGTCCTGTGCCTGTTTCGCCCAAAATCTGGCCGAGGTGAGCATCCCTAGCCCTGGCCTCCTTTCCCAGCTCTCTGAGGTCCCTGCCCTCTTCTCCTTCCTTGGGGGCCTGTGAGCGCATTGCCCACCCCAGAAAGGGAAGGGCAATGGGCACTGTGGGGGGGCAGTGTGGAAGTGGCGGGGGAGCCACCTTCACCCCCATCCTTCTTGCCAGTGCTCTCAGCCATGATCCGGGGAGCAGCCGATGGCTCCAAGTTCCAGGTGTGGGACTACAAGGAAGCAGAGGTGGAGGCCCTGCTAGATCGATACTTTGAGGCGTATCATCCTAAGCAGGTGGCTGCCTCTCCTGACCCAACTGCTTGACTTCACCACAGTTTTTATTAAATTCTCCTGACCCCAGACTTGGCTCCTGGCTCTTAGCCCCAATACTGATTCATGGCATGTATACAATCCTGACATTATGTCACACTGTGGGTAGAGGAAGGTCCAGTTCTCAATAATATCCTATATCCTAACACCCCCTCAACTTCAACATGTAGAGACCTTTAAAGGTCCACAGGCCCCCAAGAGGAGGAGACTTTCTAACATGCTCAAGCTCCCTGCAGGAACATTCAGGAGTTTGGATGAAGCTGATTGTGGCGGGGGTGGGGGGGGTGGGTGACCATTCCTTCCTGTCCCTGTGCTAGGTCCGAGGCTTGTGGGCTGAGTACCAAGGACACTTATTTCCCTTTATCAATGTAAGTCACAGCGGTCTGCTGTGGGCTTTGAGGATGGATGTCTGGATGCCTAGAGCAAAGAGCAGGGGAGGAGGAGGATTGGCTGTGTGTGATGGCAGGGGGAGCTGAAGTGGCCCTTTGCGGAAACCGGTCTGCTTCCAGAGAAGTATATGAAAAAAAAAGTTTATTCACTGAACAGAAGATGGTGCCACAGGCACCTGCCACTGTGTGCGGGGACAGTGGTGCGCACCTGACCCGGGACCCCGGGCTCTGGTGGCCTCTGCGTCCTGTCCCCTCAGTCGTAGCCCTCATCATCATCCTCGTCGTCGTCCTCGTCGCCGAAGAAGAACGTCTCTCGGTCCAGGTTCTCAGACTCCTCATCGTAGGAGAAGCTGTCATTGTCCAGCTCCTCCTCAAACTCGTCCTGCTGCCACTCGGGCACCTCGTCCTCGTCCTCCTCCTCCTCCTCCTCCTCCTCCAGTCCTGAGGAGCCCTGGGGCCTGGGAGAGCGCACGCGCAACCTCAGGGCCATGGCGCCTCCCACGCCCCCTCCTACGCCCCCCTGCACCGGGGTCCCCTCCACTCACTGACTGCCGGGCACGTTGGGTCCCTTCACCTCGCGGGACTCGGAGGATGGACTCTGGAGACCAACCCGGAAATCCTGGCAAGGAGATGGGAGGATGTGGGGAGCAGCGGAGTAGAGGACACTGGGCCCTGGCACCCAGCCTTCCTTCACCCGGACCCCCCAGGCCCAAGAGCCACCTGGCCTGCCAGGAATGCTCCCCCCACCAACCCCAGCACGGTGCTTCGCGAGCCATTGACTGCGTAACATGACAGGTAGTCTCCAGCGACCCAGGATACGGCGGTGAGGCAGCACGTACCCTTACCTGTGTGTGTTCATGCCTTTTCTGCCCAAGTTACATACTAGTCCGTAAGCTCCCTGAGGGCGGGATTCCTAGTTCAGACTCAACATCAGTGTATTGGAGCCGGAAAGAACCTCAGCTCCTTTACTCTGGTGGGTCCCTGCCCTTTGGCCCCCAACTCCTAGGATTCTAAATCCATATCTGGGGAGAATCTTTTGAAAAAGTTCTCCAAGTGAGTTCTGGAGAGCAAGCACCTGGCCAGATACCCTTAACTTGGGCTAACTACCTCCTTCATTTTGTAGGAAAGGCCAGGTGGCCGAGGGGCAGGGCTGGGAGGTGGGATACAGGCTGGGTCCCTGTGCCGTGGAATCCTTTCCATCAGGATCCCCCCAGGGCACCGGAGGCTGTGGCAGGTGGTGCTGAGTGAGGGCAGGAAGGCTGGGTCGGGTGGGTGGCTACCTGGGTGGAGTGCTGCAGGATGGCCAGCAGCCGCTCCTGGATCCGCCGCAGCAGCTCCAGGCCGGTGTTGAGGTGCTCCGCCCGCAGGAGGCGCAGCGAGGAGGCCAGGTCTCTGCAGTGCAGCAGCGTCTCCTCTGCAGAGGGGGCAGGGCGCGGGGCTCCCTCCCTTCTTCCCTTCCTCCCACAGACGCCTACCATGCGCTCCCCACATCTACCAGGGCTCACAGCCTAGAGGTGGGGACACGTCATAATCAAAGCAAAGGTCGGGTGGGGGTGTGCACCGTGGACCTGCGGGGTGGAACTTGAAGATGGTAACAAGGCTACGAGGCACAGGAAGCTCCAGGGGCCAGAATGAAGGTGGGCGGCTGGGGCCGGGTTGCCCACCCATCTTTATGTTGGGGGTAGGTGCCAGGGGGATGGGGGCTCACCCAGGAGGATCTGCAGGGCATTGGTGTGCAGCTCCAGGGCCTCGATCTGCTGCTCCACGATGTCCATGTGCTCTGTGTCCTGGTTGTAGAAGCTGTACACGCAGGCGTAGGCCAGCACCTGCGGGCCCCGGCAGGCTCCTGCTGAGGCCACCTCCCACCCTCCCCCTCTTCCCGCCCACCCTCTGCCCAGCCCACCCCACACAACCTTTCGTGCTTGCTCGAGACCCCGGCAGGCATCACTGAGGAAGGTGAAGGATTTGGGTGGGGGCACCTCGTGGATGGCAGACACGCGGTTCCGCAAGTTCACAGCAAAGTCCTGTGCAGAGAGGTGGCTGTCAGCACCAGTGGGCACAGCCCCACCCCTCAGAAGAGCGCCTGGCCATCCAGCCCAGCCCTCTAACCTCCTTGGCCACCTCACTGTCCCCTCCCTGCTCACCCGGGCCTGGTGATGGAAAGTACACCTCTCGTTGTAGTCCTGGAAGCGCTTCTCCTGGCGCGCGGCTTTGCTTACCTGGTGAAGACACATCAGAGGGCTGTTGGGTGATTGGCAGGACAAGATGAGATTGGTTATTCCTCAGACCAGCCACCATTCACGGAGGCCTGCTGCTGCTCTACCCAGATTTCTTCATTCATTTCTCGTAACTGAGATGAGGGTGCTGAGGCCTGGTAGGTTGACTACACAGTGAAGCCAGGCCCTGACTCAGAGTCCTTGCTCCGCTCTGCCCTGGGCCTCCTGGGAGCGCCCAGCCCACCACAGCCTCTCTGTAGCGCCGCCCCCCCGGTGTGGGACGGCCAACTCTGGGGCAGAAAGTCTCTGTGCACAGACCTCCCAGGACGGAACTCCCAGCACCTGCAGGCCCTGGGGCCTTCAGTCTTCTCTCCATTGAGCCTTGTTCCACCTCTCTGGCTGCTTGGGACATGGAGCTGTCTGCACCCAGCCCCGGAAACAGCATCCCACCCTGCCCGCCCTGGGGCCTCTGCCCGCCTCCTCTGGGCACCAGCCCCTTACCATGGCGGAGCAGTTGTAATAGTCTTTGTGATTTGGCTTCCAGGACTTGAGGCAGCGCCAGCAGAATCCATGATTGCATTTGGCACATGTCATGCTGTGGAGGAGGCTAGCTGGTCAGGGTTCCTGCCTCTGGCCAGGGCTCCACCAGGAATACCCAGGGCCTGGACACACCGCTGGCCCTTCTCATGCCCTCTTAAGTCTTAACCTCACTAATCCCTACTAACCACATCCTGGCTTCCAAATCCGCCCATACATGCAGGCTTAAAAGTGGGGGAACACTGGAATCACTGGAGGGTGCAAGGAGGTAGCTGAGGACCTCCCTGTGGTTCTTGAGCTTTCTGGTCCGTCCACTGCCCCTTACTTCTGCCAGGTCTCCCACCCTCTCCCAAGCCTCCAACCCTGCCGCCGCCCACAGTACCCCCTCTTACTGCAGACACCCCTCGTTCTTCTCAATGGGAGCCTGACAGCTGGGGCAGCGCTTGGAGATGAGCTTCGTCAGATGCTTGCTCTGGGCCTCCACGCTCATGCCGTCGTAGTAGCCGCCGTCATCCACCCACTGAGACATGTGGCCACAGCTGGCAGGGTAGTGTGCCTAGGGGAGGAGGGGGCGGCGAGGGCACAGCTGAGTCCTCATTACAGACGGGTTGGTGCAGGCAGGACAGGGCAGGGTGCTTGGGGTCGGGGGTCAGTGAGGGGTGTGGACCCCAGCAATGGGGCAGAGCCAGGGTGGGCTCCCACCTCAGGGAAGCTACAGCTGAAGCAGGAGGCCCAGCCACACTTGGAGCAGGCGGTCCCGCAGCCCAGGCCTTGGCGGCAGAGGATGCGGTCGCAGCCCTGGGGGTTGGTGCACCAGGTCAGGTTGGCGCAGCTCTCCACGTAGCCACGCAGGAGGGCCTTCTCGTACTGTGGGGATGCAGGGGCCATGCGGTGAGTGCCTGGCTCTCCGACACCACACCTCCGGGCCCCCCGCTCCCCAGGGCTGTGCCCCGGAGCGCCTCGAGGCAGAGTAGGGTACCTTGGAGATGACCTCTGGCGAGGAGACAATGGCACGGATGAAGGCCCCCGTGGGCTGGGCCGGGCACTCAGCAATGGGGCAGGTGCAGTTCAGCACAAGGTTCTGCTCAATGCGCGTCGTCAGATACTCATTCCAGCAAGACTGGGAGGGAGACGGGAGCGGCTGCTCAGGGACAGCACAGGAGCAGGAACCCTCCCCGACATGGGCAAGGCCAGAGACAGGGCTGCTGCTCCGTCAGCCTCAACACTGACCCTAACCTTTCTGGCCTCCAGGGGTTTTCCTGATTGGCCCCAATTACAGTTCACTTTGAGGTGTGCAGACCAAAATGGTAATTAAAATTATTGTTGGGGTGGGTGTGAATAGATGGGTAAATAGAATTAAGAAAAAGAAGAGTCAAGTTCTGAGAAAGACTTGGAGACAGCAAGAAAGCCAGAGAAAGAAGGCCTGAGGGGCTGGCCAGGGCCCACTGTGCTGTAGCTGTGCCCTCATCTGGCTCAACTTCTTGCCTCAGTCCTGTCTCTATGCCCCTGCCTCCCCAGACCGAGATGCCTCCAGTGCACCTATGAATTCTGATCAGCCCCCCACCCCCCATCACCAGTGCCGGAGCTGACACAACTCATAAATCCTCCTACTATCATGTCACTGCCGTACCCAACCCAAGCCCTCATTCCCTCCCCCAACACCAGCCCTCATCATCCCCTCCCCAACACCAGCCCTCATCATCCCCCCCAACACCAGCCCTCATCATCCCCTCCCCAACACCAGCCCTCATCATCCCCTCCCCAACACCAGCCCTCATCATCCCCTCCCCAACACCAGCCCTCATCATCCCCTCCCCAACACCAGCCCTCATCATTCCCTCCCCCAACACCAGCCCTCATCATCCCCTCCCCCCAACATCAGCCCTCATCATCCTCTCCAACACCAGCCCTCATCATCCCCTCCCCAACGTCAGCCCTCATCATCCCCTCCCCCAACACCAGCCCTCATCATCCCCTCCCCCCCAACATCAGCCCTCATCATCCCCTCCCCAACATCAGCCCTCATCATCCCCTCCCCTACACCAGCCCTCATCATCCCCTCCCCCAACACCAGCCCTCATCATCCCCTCCCCCAACACCAGCCCTCATCATCCCCTCCCCCAACATCAGCCCTCATCATCCCCTCCCCCAACATCAGCCCTCATCCCCTCCCCCTTAACATCAGCCCTCGTCATCCCCTCCCCCTCAACATCAGCCCTCATCATCCGCTCCCCTCTCAACTGTTCCCTCATCCCTCCTGAAAACACCAACTACGTCATGAGCACCTGAGCCTCCAAAAGACTCCATTAAGGACCCTCTCCCTCACAATGCCTACCCCCGAGCTTCCCCAAATGATGGATCCAAACCCCAGGAGAGTCCTCAGGTGGCTACATGAGGACTTTCCATGATAAATAAGTGCTTTACTGAACTATTTTCACTCAACAAAACCAACCCCTTCCTACAGTAAAACAAGCCCAGATAAGATGGGAAGTAGAATGCAAAATCCTTTTCCGCATTCAGACCCCCAGGCCGAGGGCAGGCACACAGGCCCTCGGGGCCCCTGATAGCTGTGGGGTGGGAGCACTGCCCTGCAGGACAACGGCCAGGTCTCAGTTTGGAACCTGCTCCATGCCCGCGAGGAGCCTCTCTGCTTGGGGCTTACCCTTGGCCTCCACTGACCCCACTGCCCAGCCACAGGGAATGCCGTCTGCCGCCTGGACTCCCCTCCTGCCCTCGGCCACTCGAGCCTCACCCCAGGAAGCTATCTTCCCACTGCTCCAGGCCCCAAGTCAGTGGCTCCTGCACTCCGCCACTGGTTCCTCTGCTGGGATGGATTCAGCCTGCTTTGCTGAGTCCCGTTTCCCAGCTCCCTGTCTCTGTCTCTACAGGGTTGGGGTGCCCCACGCTCAGTGCCTTGGGCCTGCTCCTCTCCCCCTGGGTGATGCCGGCCAGGCTTCTGCACTTATTTCCAAATGGAAAAATCCACTGTCCACTTGCTAGTCCCACACAGGTGCCCAACAAAGCAGCTCAAACTTTACTTGACCAAAACGGATGGAATTTCCCCTCAAAAACCTGCCCTGCACCCCAACCCCAGGCCTAACATTTCCCCCAAATCCTCCTGCCAGATGCTCAGGTCAAAACCCCAGGAGCTGTCTTGATGCCCTTGTCCTCAGCCACAACCTTGTCAGCTCTACCCCACAGGTGTCCCGATCTGTCCACCCCTTCACCGTCCCTAGGCTCAGTGGCCAGCACCTCTTGCCTCTTTGTACAAGTCTCTGAGTCAGTGTCCCTGCCTCCACTCTTGTTCCGTCCAAGCCTTTTCTCCACACCAAGTGATCTTTTCAAAACTGGAAATCAGATCTTATTGCATCTCTGCTCAAAACCCACCAGGGCTTCCCATAAAGGCCCTTGTCTGCCAACCCAACTCAGCTAGGCCCCTGTCCACCTCCCAAATCTCTCCTTCCGCTGTCCCACCACTGTGCTCACCTTCTTCACAGAACTATTCCAGGAATTAAATGAGACAATGTTTGTAAGACAGCACAGTGGCCCAGAATGAGGCCCCCATAAATATTAATTAGCTGCGGTTATTATTAGCTCTCGGGTCCTTGTCTGCCGGGGTCTCCCCACTCCCTCACGCAGCACCCAGCACCGTGCACGCAGGAAGTCCATGATAAGCATTAGTTGAACAAAAAAGTGGAAGTGTAAAGGGAATCATTAAGAACCTGGGAACAGGGGGGCAGAGGCAACTATGTGAGAAGAGTAACTTGAAGCTGAGCAAAAGGGAAGGAGCAAAAGTACAGGTACACACGCATGCAAACGCACACGGCCCCGGTCACCCACCACTGGGGCGGCGCTGCTGAGAGAGGTGGCTAGAATTCATGGCAACAAGGGCGTTCATCCTGCTAAGTGGATGGGTGTGGGCTCTGGTCCTACAAGCTGAGAGGCAGGGACAGGGGAGGCAGGCACTCAGCACCTGGCTTCCTGCCTCGGCCCCTCGCCACCTCAAGGGTGCCCCCTCCCCAGCTACAGCCTTCTCCGCTCGGCTTCATGGCAGCCTGACTTCCCGTACTTCCCTCTGCTTTTGTGCTGTTTTTTGTTTTAAATTTTTATATTAAGTGAACGTGTACAGATAAAAGAAGTGATGACATTTTGCAATTAAAGAACCTTCGGTGGTGATAAGGAAAGCATAAACCATAGTCATCACCAATTTCCGAACACGTCTCATTTATAAAGTCCTTTGATTCTATACATGTGTATGGATTATCTGTCGTTCTCAAATTTGGCTGAACACTAGAATCCCCTGAGGAGCTCTTGTTTCACCTCTGGAGATTCTCATTTAATTGGTCTCGGGCATACTTTGAGCACTGGGATTTTTAAAAAGTTCCCAGTGATCACAATATGCAGCAAAGACACATACCACCAGATGCTAACCACCACCCTGCAGAGTGTCAAAGCACCACTTACCGATGATAAAACCAGCTTAAGAGGGACTAAGAGACTCATCCAACATCACCCAGGACCGGAAGTGGCCTTGCGGGGCTGGAGACCAGGAGCTCCCGAGCTGTGGTGCTGGGGGGAGGAGAGCCTCACCTTGCAGCAGGAGTGCTGGCAGCAGAGGGCGGGCAGGTCGTGGTCGGGCGCCAGGGGGCTGACGCACACGGGGCAGTGGTCGGGGCGTGCGGGCGCAGCCTGGGCCTGCGGCACGCGCAGCCCAGCTGCCAGCAGCAGCGGCTCCGGGTCATCGCTGTAGCTCTGCAGCAGCTGCTCGGCGCCCCAGTGGGCATGAGCCAGGAGGTGCTGCGCCACGTCGGGCTCCAGGTTCAGCGTCTCCTGCACCTGCCGCACCGTCTGCTCCATCAACCCTTCCACCTCCCGGGGGCTCATGGTGCGGCCCGCAGGCAGCTGGAGGGAAGCCAGGGCAGCCACGGCTTCTGGGCTTGAGGGAGAGAGGGGTCGGTGGTCAGCCTCACTGCCCTGCTTATCCAACCCGCTGGCTGGACCCCACCCTGGCCCCCCGGTCCTCACTTGGTGCATCTCTGCCCACACTTGCTGAACCAGCCTGAGGATCACCACCCCACCATCAGAACACAGCCCCCACAGAGCGTTTGTATGTGGGGTGGGGCTGGCGGTCACAGTGGCTGAAGCACTGCTGGAATCTAGTGGGCAGGGGTCACGGTGCTAACTGACCTGCGATGGATACGACAATCACACTGCAGGTCCCTCCCCAAATTCTCCCAGCGTGTCTAGAGAGAGAAAGTCTACAGCCTCATTCCTCAACGTGTGGTCTGTGGACCAGCAGCCTAAGTGTCACAGGGAGCTCTAGTGAATTTGAGAATGTGTGCAAATGGAAGTCTGAGCAAGATGACTCTAGAAAACTCGCATTTACACACAGTATGAACAGCAGGCATAAAAGCAGAACAACTCCTGGTGAACTGGAACTGAGGTAAAGAGATTTAGGGTGCCAGCTAGCTAGCGGAATCCTATGGCAAAATCCTCTGGAGAACAGACTTCCTGAAAACTATTCATAGAATTTGTATATTTCACTAAGCAGAGTGCATAGTTAGTACTCAATATGTGTCTTTCCAGTATTTCGGTTCTGCTTAGAATGAAAGACATCCAGAAAGTAGTTTATGAGTCTTGGACTCCTACCTAAGGGCTGGCTTTAGGAGTCTGGGGACAGCAAGGCCCCTTCCTGGGAAGCAAGCAAAGGTGATAACGCTGGGAGTGGGGATGAGGACTAATATCTCTCATCAGGGATGGGGAAAATGGTGCCAGACAAAGAAAGAAATGACATGTTTTTGTTCTGGCAGCCTGGCTTTGGCACTATGACCCCTCCTGTGTCACTGCGGTGCCATCTGTCCTGGGGGGCCCTGCAGCAGGGGGCACGGGGTTAGCGGTGGCTACCTCATCTTGGAGGTCTCAGAGGTCTGGCTGCCAAAGAAGGGGATCTCTGCCTGGCCCCGGCAGGGCCCTGAGGGCTCCGGGGTGGCGTACGTGAGGATCTGGGGCCAGTCATCCCGCCGTTCCACATAGCCCTGGCCCAGGAGGTGAAGAATGCAAGAGAGGACATCCGTGCTGGTACAGGCCACACCCCCAGCAATGGTGCGGCCCAGGCTTCCAGGGGGATTTGGACCCTTGTGCCAGGCCTCCAGAACCTGGATGGGAGGTGGGGAAACAGGTGGGCTGCGGTTACCCAGAGCAGCCAGCCTCTGGCTCTGCCACTTACTAGCTGCGTGACTATGGATCAGTTACTAACTCATGCCTCATTTTTCTTATCTGTTAAACGGGGATAATAATAATAGTAGAAATACCACCAACAACAATCTCATATTTCTGTGTAGATCAAATGACTTAATCATGGAAACTCTTTAGAATAGAGCCTGGCACACAGTCAGCACTCATGTCTGGTCTCCACCTTTTAACTTCCCATCAGGAATAGAAAACCCAGATGGGAATGTCACCCACCTTCCCTGTGATGACCCCTGCCTCCCACTCCACCCCCAAGCATGACTCCCTCCCTCTCCCCCCACCATCAGGGTCCCCTGTGCCTACCAGACAAACCAGCTGGTCAATGTGGAGGCCCTTCTCCCCATGGGCTTTGAGAATACGGACAAGAAGACAGCTCAGGAGGTTCCTCTTCTGCTCCAGGGTCCGGCCTTCATCCTTCTCCACGTTCAGGTATGTCTGGGGAGGCAGCAGCCACAGGGCCTCCCCATGGGGCTGGAGCCCAGGCTCCCGGAGACGCAGCACACCTGGAACCCACTCCCAGTCAGCGCCCAAAGAAGGTAAGCGCCAGACGAGTGAGGGCAAAGGGGACTCCATTCTCATCCCCTGTATCTACCCCACCCGGAGAGCCCGCCCCTGGGAGCAGAGGCTCAGCCCAGCCCCACTACCTCAGACCTACCCCTAGGTGGGAAGTCCTGGCCCTCCTGCAGGGTCAAAGGGCCGCTGTCTGAGGTGAGGGGCAGGAGGGCCTGGAGCAGCAGCTCAGGGCTGAGGCCAGAGCTCTTCAGCAAAGCCTCTACTGACACCTCCTGGGAGGGAGAAACAGGGCCAGTCAGGAGCAGACAGTCGAGGCAAAGGAAAAGAAGGGACAGAAGGTGGGACAGACAGAGTTGAGGAAAACAGTGACAGACAGAGAGGCCGAGGAGCTGAGGCACCTCTGTCTGATTGAAATGCAGCAGCAGCCACATTTGCACGGTGGACACATGCAGCATCTGGTCCCCGAACTGCAGTTCCGCCCGGCCCAGCCACGTCCACTGCAGTCGCCGGTGTGGCCCCACATCCAAGACCGGATGGTTCTGACCTGGGAGAGTGTCGAAGGAAGAAGTGGAGACAGCAGGGGAAACGAGGGGTCAGGGCTGAGGCGAGCGTGTAGCACTCGCCAGGCTCCGCTAGTCTCTGTGGGGAGCAGGGCCCAGCACTCACACACACACAGACACACGCATGCCTCATCTAGTGTCCCGAGCACAGCCCCTCTGTGTCTGCCACAGGGGTCTGGGAGCCCACCCTGTGCCCAGCCCTGTGCCGGATGAGCTCCACAGCGGAACCACCAGAGAGGAGAGCTGGGCTTTGCTCCCAGGGAACTTGATAGTTTTAGAGATCTGCTAGGCTGAGTCTTTGCTGCCCGCTGTGAGCCTGGGGTGTTTGCTCAGACTAGAAAGCAAGGATGCTATCACAGGAGAGGGTATCAAAAGGAACCAGACTGGGAGGTGCTCTCTGGCCCAAGATGGGACAATGTGAACGTCAAAAAAAAAAAAAACCAAAAACAAACCACACCTGTGATGGACTGAAAAACATGAAATATTTTAAAAGCCATGAGTTCATAATGATATCTTTTATTTTTCAAAGACCTCATGGGTCATCTTTGGATGAAGCTAGAGAACCAATACATTATTTGGAAAATGGTTAAAAAAGAGAGAGGAAAAGAGAATCAAGCCTTTCCTGTATAAATGGACCTTCAAGGTAACCAAAAAGCTGATGAGAGAAAGGTTCCCTCTACAGACAGAGCCTTCTGGCTAACACATGGAGAGAGGATGACGAGAGTAGAATGCCACTAGCTCTAACCCTAATGGTAATGAGAATGAATGTCTAGCGAACAGCTGATGGGAAATTCTATATAATGTATAGACTGGACAGACAATGCTGAAATCCACTGTAACATCACACAGAAAGACAACCTCCTGAAGGAAGTACACGATACCACCTATGACATGTCCTTGCCTGAGAAAATCAACCCAGAATCTAAATAAGCTCCCACATGTGAACACCTGAATATCAGTCTTCAGGAAGGAGGCGACAGAGGACCATGCTAGAGGACACTAGGGAGACACAGGCCAGCCTGTGGACAGCTCTGGACAACCAGCCAGCCCTCCACAAACAACTGCAAGAAGGCAGGGAAACTGAGGCAGGGATCATACACCGAGGGAGATGAGAGAGAGAACTCATCAAACGCAAAATGCGGGCTTCATTTGGATCCTCGATAGGCCAAAAAAAACCCACAAAAAATGCTAAAAAGCTCAAGATAATTAGGGAAACATGAATACTGACTGCATATCTGATAATATTAGGAACTACTACTAACTTCTATAAGTTTGATAATTATAGAATCCTGGCTTTTAAAAGGAGTCTTTATCTGAGGGGTAGGGAAAGTGGGTGGGGTACAGATGAAGCAAAATCGGCCATGAACTGATATGTGTTGATATACTGTGTATTCTGCCTGCTTTCTGGAATGTCAAAATTTCTCACAATAAAAAGATTTTCTAAATGAAGATGAAAATAAACCTTTCTAAAATAAAAACGGATGTTAAGTTTTCTAGCAATATTTCATCAATTAAGAAACTTCTAAATAATGTACTTTAGGAGGAAAACTGAATTCAGAAAGAAGGATCAAGGCACAAAAGGAATGGTGACTAAAGCAACGGGTATGATGGCGAATCCAAACTGAATAGAACAATAACAATAATCACCAGCTGGGAGAGAAACAAAGGTGCAAGATGGGGATCAGACTGGAATTAAGATTTTCTGTGGTCCTTCCATTTTTCAGGGAGATGGGAGGTGACATTAACAAGTTAAACTTACATTAAAAAGATAAGAGCAATCAACTACAGAGACAGAATGCGTAACTTCCAAAACTGAGAGAGACAAAAAGGAATTTTTAAGAAATCCAAAATAACAGAATGCACGAAAACGCTGGGCAGAACCACGTGTCAGTGTTCTACTGAACCTTCTTGCTTTAACTCTGTGTTCTACATGCTCCTGTATACATCAAATAACTAAAATTTAAAATTATAAGAAAAGTAAACCAAAAATAAAAGTCAAATGCCATTACTTATAATAACTAGACAAAAATTGATCATTCAAAAAGAGAGATTTTAGGTTGATTAGAAAACAGGTCCTAGGTATTAATATTTTAAATAATGACATGTCTAAAATACAAAAGGAAGTCAAAGTTAAAAGTACAATGAGGGAATTCCCTGGAGGTCCAGTAGTTAGGACTCACTGATTTCACTGCCAGGGCCCCGTTCAATCCCTGGCTGGGGAACTAAGACCCTGCAAGCCACAAGGGTGACTAAAAAAAAAATCATAAAATGCTACTAGGGGAAATTCTGATGACAGTAGAATACTGGCATGCTTTAAAGTACACTGCCAACAGACTGCTTATTAATAGTAGCAAGGGAAAAAATATTAACTGTACAGTGGAAAAATCAAACCACCTCTTGACCCGGCTATCAAAATTAACATTACAAACAAGGAGCGGATGGTAATCCTGTGCTTCCATGTATAATATCCTGAGAAGATATAACATCACTTAGTACTCTGGCCAGGAATGTGTAACTCGAATCCAGAAATACATAAGCTTAAAAGGAGGAATTAGGAAATTTTAAAGGATTATGTTGCCTTTAAAATTGTGTCAATATCATAAAAGACAAAGAAAGCCTGTGGAACTGCTCCAGATTAAAGGAGACTAGAGACGCGACAACTAAACGCACAGGTGCTCCTGAACCAGATCCTCCCCGGGACTGAAAAAAAAAAAAAAAAAGACATTATGGAGTAATTGACAAAACTGGAATATGGAAACTAGATTAAAAGTATTATATGAATGTTACATATTTGAAAGTAATAAATGGAGTGCTGCTGGTTTCATAAAAGAACTTTTTATTCTTAGGAAATGTATATTATTTAGGGGCAAAGAGCCAACATATAACCGATGGTTCATGGAAAAAGTATATTTACATATACATTTATAGACATGTATATGTACACAAAGAGCAAATTAAAAAAGCAAATGGAGCACAATGTTAACAACAGGTAAACTTGGATGAAGAGTTTATGAGGACTTCCCTGATGGTCCAGTGATTGAGAATCTGCCTGTCAATGCAGAGAACACGGGTTCAATCCCTAGTCTGAGAAGATTCCATATGCCTTGGGGCAAACAAGCCGTAACTACTGAGCCCACGCATGGCAACTCCTGAAGCCCTTGTGCCTAGAGCCTTTGCTTCACAATGAGAAAAGCCACCACAATGAGTAGCCTGCATACCAAAACTAGGAGCAGACCCTACTCACTGCAACTAGAGAAAGCCCGTGCACAGCAGCAAAGATCCCGTGCAGCCTAAAATAAACAAATTTAAAAAGAAAAGAGTTTACCAGTGCTCTTTATATTATTATTACAATTTTTTTTCTGTAAATTTAAAATTATTTCCAAACTAAACAATTTCAAGTAAAAGGACAACTGAATTTTATACTTAAAATGGCTACAATGGCAAAGTATGGTAGTCATATTTTACCACAATTAAAGAGACTAAAATAATGATTAAGCCAAAAGAAAATAGTAAAAGGATAGAAACAGACATACTAGAAAGATACCAATCAAAGAAAGCTGGTATACCATTAATACCAGATAAAACCAGACCTTAAGAGAAAAAACTTCACTAGAAAGAAAGATGGTCATTTCATCACAATAAGGCTTAACTGACCATGAAGACTCTAAATCTACACAGTCCACTATGTGGTAGCCACTCACCACATGTGGCTATTTAACATTAAACTCTAAAGTACATAAAATTAAATACTGAGTTCCTCAGTCACACTAGCCCCATTTCAAGTGCTCAATAGACATGAATGGCTGTCATTTTTGACAGCACAGAAAAGAACTTTTCCATCATTGCAGAGAGTTCTATTATATTGCTATATAAAGTTCTATCTATTATTATCTACTGTTAAATGATTTTAACCTTGAATCTGATAACATAGTCAAAAAATATATAAAGTAAAACCGACATGACTGGAAGTTTAAAACTTCACGATTGTAATGGTAAATTTTAGCATACTTCTCTAAGTAATAAATCAAGCAAACAAAAATGAGTAACGATAGAGATTTGCACAACACAATTAACAAGGTCAATTTAGAGGAATAAACAGAATCCTATATCCAACGGTTGAAGAGTACACATTCTTCTTCATCACACACAGAACACTTATAAAATCTGATCACCTACTAGGCCATGAAATAAGTCTCACTAAATGCAAAGATTCAGAATCACAGAAATCACATTCTTTGGCCACAGGGAATGAAGGTTAAAATCTAAACCAAAAGATGACTAAGCAAAAAAAAAAAAACAAGTTTGAAAACTTAAAAATATATAATATACTTCCGGAAAACTAATAAATCAAAGAAATAAAATGGAAATTAGAAAGTTCTTAGAACTAAACAATAATCAAGTACTACATGATAAAAACTTATGTGACCAAAAAAAAAAAAAGCTTATGTGACATCCCAAATATCCATAATTCATGCAGTGGAACGTGAATCAGCAATGCAAAAGAACAAAGTTAATGATGTAACTGGCAACCTGAAAAACTCCCACAGACATTACGTCCAGTGAGAGAAATCAGACACTGCAGAATACATACTCTATGATTCCATCTGTATGATGTTTAAATTAAAGGCGGAAACCTACGATGATAAAAGGGAGAATAGTAATTTCTCCTGCAAGAAGATACTGACTAGAAAGGGGACATGAAGAAGGAAGCCTTCTGTTGTGCTGGCAATGTTCTATATCTTGATCGGGTAGGGGGGCTGCTTACAGGAGGGCATATGGATATAAATTTCATTAAGCTATAATTAAGACTTGTGTACTTCATTGAATACTAACTCTACCTCAATTAAAAAAAAAAAAACTCTTCAAAACAAAACAAAAACCAAGAACTTACTGAATGCAGCTAAAGCAATGTCGATCGGAAATGAACAGCCTTAAATACTTTCATTTGAAAACCAGAAGTCTGAAAAGACTAAAAATTAAATAAGCATACAACTTGAAGTTAAAAAAGGAAAAACAGAGCAAGTTCATACAAAGTTGAAGAAAATCAGAGAGAAATTAATGAAGATCTAACCCACACTTCTCCACCCTTCCTTCCCTAGCGATGCTTCTATCTAGAGACCACTTTGCTTCCTATCTACGCATTCCTGTCCAAAGATCCTCTCTCCTCCTCCTCTCTGAGATGCCACCCCAAATCTCACCCCAATCTCCAACTGCCTGTCCCTATCTCCTCACTCTGGTTGTAGAAACTGGAGAAGCGGTCAAGGGCATCACAGAATTCTGTGGGAAGGCACTTTCTGGGATGGTGCAGGTAGCAGAGAGGGGAGACCGGCCAGCAGCGTGGTGACAGGACCAGTACAGAGACTGTTGGACTTGGATCTTCGATAAAGAGCTCTTTCTCGGCCTCCTCTTCCTCCTCTTCCTCCTGAGAGACAGAAGGATTCCAAGGGCTCTTGGGCTCCCTTCTTTGGTCCACGTTCTCCTGCTCACCTATTCTCCCACTCTTTCCCTTGCTCTTACCTCCTCTTCTTCCAGGCCCTGTTCCTCCTCGTCCTCCTGCTCCAAGAACAGCTTGTCCAGCTGCTGGAGCTGGTATACGTGGAACTGGCGCTGCAGCTCCTCGGAGGTGCTCAGGCTCCGCAACATCTGCTGGGGAAGGCGGTTGGGGAAACAAAGGCCGATCTGCTCCAGCACAGCCCCCTCCAGCCAGCTCGAGCCCAAGCTCAGGAGACGGTCCGCCATGTAGTGCCTGCAGCGTGCACAGCCCAGCCGAGCCTCAATGTGGGTGCTCAGCAGGACCTCCCACTCCAGAACATAGGACCCCCGGTTGCAGCCTGCCTCATCCTCCCCGTCCCCAGGGCCACGGCCATCTCTGCATCTTAACCTCACCTCCCCACTGCACCTCCCTTGCCTTCCCTCTAAGACTCAGGTCTCCCCCGACCCTCAGACTCTAGGCCTCACACACCCTGCCTCTCTAGATTCGCACTCACTGGTAGAAGTGCTCAAAAGTCGTGGCGAGCTCCAGGCCAGAGAGGACCATGATGGGCTCCAGGTGCCACTGGAGCCGCCCCAGCACTTCCACTCCAGGGGTTCCACCCGTCAGGCCACTCTGGATCTGCTGGTCAAGGTGCCGGGCAAACTGCTCACTCATCTGGGGGCAACGGAAAGGGCAGGAGCAAACCATGACGAGGGAGCAGAGTTTCGGGGGTCGGGGGAGGAAGGAGATGAAAGGGCAGAGCAGAAGGGGCCAGGGAGGCCGCTGGGCCCAGCACTCACGTGGGCAGCAGTGAGGAAAGACTGCTGCAGCAAGGCGCCAGAGAAGCCGCTGCGCAGGGCCAGCGTGAAGGCCGCCCGGGGCCCGAAGAGCTCCAAGCCTGCCCTCTGCAGGCGCTCGTAGAGTTTACAGTAGCGGGGCACGAAGTCCGGGGCCCTCCAGGCTGCAGCCAGGAACGTGCTGACCTGAGGAGATGGGAAATCGCAGCCCAGGGGCCGCCCAGCAGCCTCGGCCTGCCCCGACCTCAGCCCCGCTGCCTACCTGCTCCTGTACCACACTCAGCCAGCACTGCGTTATATTCCTCAGGCTGCTGCTTGGAAGAACGGGGGAAGGCCCAGGGCTCCGGTCCCGACCCTTACTGCTCTTGCTGGCTGTGGACGCGGAGGGCAAAGGAACATGCTCATCTCAGCTGCTGGGTGAGTCCCAGCATCCAGGGAACTCAGCCCCGGGAAGGCCCATGGCAAAGCAGAAAGGAAGAATGAAACCCAGGAGAGAGGAACCAGACAGCACCGCCGCCCGAGTCTTCATTCAGCCAGCCACGGCTGGGACTCACGGGGCCGGGCAGGTGGCTCAGGAGAAGGTCCGGGAGGAGGCTCCACATGCACCAGCAAGTGGCAAAGGCGACGCACACGAGAGGCAAAGGACGCGGCTCGACTCCGGGGGTTCCGAGAGCTCTCCCTCTGCTCCAAGTACTGATCCAGCAGCCACCCCAGGGAGCTCACACCTTCCGCATCTACAAGAAGACAGGTCAGAAACAGGCTCCATGGGGGACGGAATGGAGAGCCCGGGAGCAGCAGAGGGGAAAAGCGACTGCACGGAAAGGATATGCGGGCAGCAGGGCCCTCGTCCTCCCCTCACCAAGGGCTGCTTCCGCTGGAGTCTGGGGATGTGGGGACAGGGTCAGGTGGGGCGGAGAGGACACTGAGGTGACAGGCCTTCAGGGACAGGGACAGGAACCAAGAGAGCCAAGAGCATTAACCCAGATCAGCCCTGGGGATGACTTCAAGGAGCAGGTTAGCGGGGCCGGGGTGGGGGCAGTTACCCGGGCAGGTGATGTTCTGCACCAAGGGGCTGACCAGGGCCTCCCAGCAGGTCTTGCCCAGTGCCTGGGCGGCCTCTTCATCAGGGAGGAAGCGATCTGCAAAATTCTGCTCATGACGCAAAACCCTGTTCAGTCTGGGGACAAAGAACGTCTGGTCAAGGATTAAAGACATCCCCAGGCCTCCATCCACGTGCACTCCACTCTCAATTGCCCTGGATGAGCTGGTCCCTCACCTTACCCCCCACCACACACTTCTGGCCTCTGCTCAGCTCCCTCCTCCAGCTGCTGCTTGATCCTTCAAACGCCGCTCCCCTCCTCCCCCTAATAACCGTATCTCCTTGGCTGCACCCTGCCCACCTACCTGGGACAGAGCTGGAGGAGGCGCTTGCGGTCCTCCGCGATGTCCCGGCTCCAGGCTTGGGCCCGAATGGTGTAGAAGAGACACGTACGGCGACACAGCTGCTCTCGGAACAGTGGCCAGAAAGTGGGCTTGGGGCCGAGGACCTCCACACCCCGAACCCGGGTGTCAATGCCGCCCTGCAAGGCACAGTTCTCACCCCCTCGGCTCCCTGGAGGCACTCCCGCCTCTCTGGAACTCAGCAGGCTCCTGGGCCACACACGGCAAGCAGACAGAGGATGACCCTTGACCTAAGCCTGGCCCCGAACACTGGAGAACCAGCCGCTAGGGAGAGCCTTTGCTTCCTCCTGGACCCCGTGCCCCCTAGTCCCCCAGCCCACCTGCTGGCAGCGCTTTATGCGGATCTGGATGACGGGCCAGACACGGCTCAGGTTCTCCAGGAGGACCACCCGGCTGGCGGAGGGCATCACGTTCACCTGGCGGGGTGGGGAGAAGAGGTAGAGACAGGAGTGGAGCCAGAAGACTTGACAGCAGCCGAGTTTGTGAGGGTGTGCGCCCCTCACCTCTCCCATCCCGCGCCCGTGGATCTATGTACCTCCACAGCCCTGACTCCACTCTCACAGCTTATAGAGCAGTGCCTGCCCAGGAGGAAGGGATGTGGGAGCTCCACAGGCACTGGGTCCACCCGATAAGGCCCCCGAGACCAACAGGAGGATGGCAAGGAAAGGGGAGCGGGCACGGGGTCCCCACCGTATTGAGCTCCGTGTTGATGCAGCTGGCGCTGTCACCCCCAAACACCACCACCCGGGCTGGCATGTAACTCGAGTCCTCACTGGCCACCAGAAGAGTCAGCTGCCTGGGAGAGGAGAAAGGACTGAGTCAGAACCAAGGGCCCTGATCTTGGTGCAAAACGACTTCTGCCCACTACATCCTCTTCAGAATCCTGTCCTCTGCTTAAGCGTTGGTCTTCCCTAGGCTCCCTGCTTTTCCCTTAACCTTCCCCCAAAGCGATTTCACTTAAACCCATGGTTTCAGCTGAAAGTTAATACCCGAAGCACTCCAAATTCACGTCTCTACCCTAGACTGCTCTCCTGAGCTTGTGTGCCGCGCATCCAACAGACAGGTCCGTGCCACGCCCACAGCCACCTCCAGATCCACGTGCCCACACAGATCGGTCATCTGTCCACAGAAACCTGCTCCTCTTCCCACTTTTCTCCTGGGAAAGAGAACTGGCACCCATCCAGCTATCCAACTAGGAAACGTGACATCTCCCTCATGGTTCCCCTCATCCAGCCAGCGGGAGGTACCGCAGACCACCTCTCAAGCTCTCCTCTTCCACCGCCTCCTCGCTGTCTATTCCCGTTCCCGCCGCCTCTCTGAACGTTCATCACTCAGTAAACCTTCCAACTCTGTCCTGGCCTGCCAGCCAAATTCACATAACTGCCAAAGTTCTCTAAATAAAAAAACCTACTTCTGTCTTTTCCCCTCTTAAAATCCTTCAGTGGCTCCTCAAATTTCAGAATAAAACTCAACAGATTCCGCCTCCTTTTCCAGCTTCCTCTCCTACCACTTCACTACACAGACCCTTCATCCCAGCCAAGCACAATTACTTCAAGTTCCCCCCAGTATATCATTGTTTCTTGCTTCCATTCTGCACAGATGCTGTCTGTGTATCTGTTGGCCTCTCTCTACCTGGTCAATTTCTACCACAAACTTAACCCATTCGGCCCCTCTGTCTGCAGCCTCCTCCGAGATCTCAGTTGGCATCAGGATCCTCTGCACCTGTCAACTATCACTTTTTTCTTACTCACTCTTGCTGATTTTCCAGCCTGGCTCCCCAGTAAGACTGTCAGATCCCCGCAGACAGGCCCCTTATCTCACTGTTGGTGAGGCTCCAGGCCCTCGCAGGGTACCTGGCACAGAGCACACAACAAACCAACGCCCACACGGGGAGTGGGTGAGCTGCTGCTCTACCTCCATCAAAACACAGGGCGGTGAAGCGTGTCTGGTGGAGGGAGCAGGCTCGGGCAGAGAGGGGAGGTCTACACCGTACTCAGGGAGATCAGGCCGACACGTGTGTCTGTTCACTTCACAAAACGGGTGTGAGGCCCCTCAGGCACAGGGCGTCTAAGTCGGGGTCGTGTGTATGTGGGTAATTCTTTGAGGACGTATACTGGGGTGTATCAGAATATTCGTGTGCGTGGACACGTGGACACGGGCGTGCTCATACCTCACAAGAACACCGCGGTGCATGTGGAGGGTGATGAAGTGGGAGCCGGTGCTGCCGTTGGACTCCCAGTAGGTCTTGGGGTTGCGGTCCGTCAGCTTGCTGGCCCGGTGCGGGTTGGACGACACCTCCACCTTCTCCCAGCACTTGTCCTCCTTCACCTCCACGCTGGAGCCTGTGGGCCCGCAGGAAGCCTGGTTAGTTGAGAGAGAAGGCAGGAAGGGGACGAGGGAGCAGGAAGGGAGAGGAGGCAGAGGCTGGGGTGGCCGCAGGAGGAAGCAGATGGGGGCACGAACCCTGGCAGAGGTGCCTGAGGAACACGTCGAAGAAGGGGATGTTGATGGGGCGGTGGGTTCGTCTGTGGTCTTCGATCTGGCCCAGCACCATCTGCAGCCAGGACATGGAGAGAAAGGGTGTGGGGAGGGGTCAGGGACATGGAGACACATGTGGAGAAAGAGTCACGAGGCGACAGAGCGCTCAGCCCCTTTCTCCAGAATCCTGGCAGAACAGAACCACGTGCGGCAAGGGCTGGGGAGCAAGCGCCCTAGATCCGCCACCACTTGTGCCAAAGAGGGACACCGTGAGGCCCCTTCGCCCGCCTCCCGCCTCCCTCAGCCTGGACCCGCATGCTGCTCGCCTGAACGCAGCCCGCCAGGATGCTGGAGGTGAGGTTACTGTAGAGCTGGGCGTGCTTCTCACATTCCGTCACCAGGTCCCGCAGCTCACAGGCCAGCAGCAGCTGAGCCGAGTGCTTCTCCAGGACCTTGGTGAGGGCGTCTTTGGCTCCCAGGCAGCAGAGCACCACTGCGTAGTCCTTGTGCGTGGAGGCCAGGCGATACAGGAAGCATAGCAGCTCCTGAACGATCTGGCCCAGAGATGCCAAGATTAACACAGGGACGCAAAGGGCAGGCTGAGGGGTGGCCTTAGATGTGGGGGTGCAGTGGCTGAGATTTCAGAGAACTTGAGAGCAGAGTACCAAAGACAGGCTGGCACAGAAAGCTGGGGTGAGGACCCGGGGTGAGGGGCACAGCTTGGGCACAGCTCCCAAGGCTTCCTCCTGCCAGGACCAGCCTATCTCGGGCACCAGCTGGCAATGGCCAGCTGAGGTGCCTGAGCCTTGCCCCACGGGGCACACCCTCCTGCAAAGGTGGAGAGCAAGGACTACATGAACTGGGGAATGTGGGCTCCTCCCAAACCCAGAATCTAAAATTCAGGCACAGAGAGGCCTCGGTTCTGGGGACCCTCAGATGAAACTGGCCTCCTTCCTCCACTCCCTCCCAGTGTCCCGGCCTGTCCAGGCTGGCTGTGCTGTGCCCCTCCGAGGCCTTACCAGGCAGCTGGTGCCCCCGGGCTGCCTTCCCCTGCCCACCCTGGCCAGGGCTCGGGTACCTCAGAGTCACTGCCGGGGCCATTCAGACAGTTGAGGCAAGGCTCCAAGACCTCGTGCCAGGGGAGGACCATGGCCTCAGTGTGATCCAGCAGCTGGGTCATGACCCTGGCGAGGGGTGGCAACAAGTGAAGCCCCTACAGTTGGCCAGCTGCCCTTGCCCCTGACACACAAGTGGCCCCCCACCCCACCCCAGCCTCTCACCTCAGCGCCGTCAGCAGCAGGGTTTTATTAGGCCCGGGGGCATCCAGAGTCCACAGGAACAGGAGGAAGGGCTGGCTCTCCTGCTGGAGGCGCTTGAGGAGGGGCCTCACAGCGCCCCCCAGGCCACCTTCTCGGCACAGCACGCGCTCCAAGTCCAAGAGGAGTTCTGCAGACGGGCCCCCCACCAGGGATCGGATCAGCAGCTCAGGGTTCCCCTCCTGGCCCTGGGCGCTGGGGGTCTCTGGCGCTGCTGCCCAGACATGGGAGGGAAAAAAACGGGTATGCGGGAGAGTCACACAAGCTGGTCAGACTGAGATGCACAGATGCAGAAAACCACCCCCAAACCACCCCCAGCCCCGTTGTGAGGACATTTACTGCTTCTACTCGACAGTGGCGGACTTCTTTTTCTGGCTTCAAATATATAAGTTTGTTTTTGTTCAATCACTAAGTCACGTCCTACTCTTTGCGACCCCATGGACTGCAGTCTGCCAGGCTTCCCTGTCCTTCACCAACTCCCAGAGTTTGCTCAAACTCACGTCCATTGAGTTGGTGGACTAAATATATATCTGGCTGTATCCGAAAAAAAAAAAAAAATCGGTATGGCAAACGCTGTCAAGTTAAACAGCACAGTTTTAATTCATATGGTCCCACTACTCTGATTACTAAATGAGAGCTGTGCTACTATACAAGCCAACAAATACTAGCTATTATAGTCAGGTCCCCTATACTACCGAGCACGGTGGCTTCAGAAGGACAGACTAAAAGACACAGTGCCTATTTCGATTTGCCCCCATACTTCTAGGTTTCACTTGTGCGTTGAATACAGAGCCTTTCTTCCCTACGGTATCGATATTTCACATTCTAAGTCACAAACTTCTGTACCAAAAGTTACAATTTCTCTACAGAAGGCCTCTCTAGAAGTCATTTCAACCAACCCTGCAGTGACCAGAAGAGTGGACTGCACTCAGCTCAGACAGATGGGAGCCCTTTTATGTTTATACAAAGAAGACCAATCTCCCTGCACCTATTCTAAACGTCCCCTCTCCTCGTGGTCAGGAAGTCCTACTTGAGACCTAACTTGAGCACGAAAACCCTCATTAATTTCCTGAAGCGTCATCATGTCATTTTATCAAGGAACTAGGATGTAAACCTGAGCCCTCCTGGCCGCGGGTAGAGACCAGCTCCTCAGCACACCCACTACCTCCACGACGGTACCTGAGTGCTCGGGGCTGCCAGGCGGCTTCGAGTAGCGATTGAGAAGCATCATGAGGATGGTGCGGGTGGTGGGCATGGGTTCTGTCCCCGGTGCTATGCCCGAGTGTCTAAACAAGGTGTCTCTCAGCTCGCGGGTGATGATCTGGTCTCCCAGTGTGTGGTGGTTGCACAAAAGCAGGTTGAGCAGGAGGAGGCCGTTTCTCACCGCGGAGGAGCACCTGGGAAGAGGGAGGTGTCCCCGGAAGAAATTGAAAGAGAATGAATGTGATAGAAGCAGGGGGGTGGCACAGAGGGAGGAGCCCTGCAGCTGGGGACAGAGGGGTTCCAGGGGTCCCTCTGAGGCCAGACACCTGGCCTCTTGACCTCAGGTCACTCCTCCCAACCCCAAGAAAGAAGGACAGGGGTCTTTGATCTCTGGAACCTCCCTACCCTCAACCACTTGGCCTCTCTTCTAGCCACCAGGAGAGGGCCAGGACATTTCATCCAGAGATGGGTGGGAAGGGAGGGGACAGTGGGAAGGGAGCTTCTGCACAAGGGAACACAAGAGCCCGGGGCAGGGGAGCGGCAGGGCGTGGGGCTTAACAGGAGTCTGGCATTCAGGAGGGGAGGTCCTGACCCCTCTGTGTTCAGCATCAGGATCACAGCAGCAGGGAGAGTGAGGAGCAGGCTCTCGGAGTCCGGGCGGGTGGCTGAGTCAATGCTGGCAAAGATCTCCCTGGTCATCTGGGCGTCAAACAAAGGATGAACAGAATCTTGGCCGGTGACAAATGTGGGGATCTCCGAGGAGCTGGCAATGGCCAGCATCTTCAGCGCCTGAGTAGGGGGTGTGGAGACAGAGTCAGGAGTGGACACGGCCTCTGTGCAGAAGAGGAGAGAGAGCCAGGCTGCATTCTAAACCTCAAACTCTGGGGCAAATGAGCTGTTTGCAAATAGAAATGAAAGAGGCAGTGATGGGACATAAAAGGCTTTAAAAAAAAAAGGAAGAAAAGAAAGCCAACCAGAAAACCCAAGGCTCCAGGGTAACATGAGCCTGCAGCTTCTCTCTGCCAGGACCAAGGCTCAACGTGTGCAGGGGCGGGTGGCCACCCGTCTGCAGCGTCCCCTCCGGACGGAGCCCTTTCACAGCCTCAACATGTATTCAAGACTTTGCTTGAAGCTGTCTTTCGTCTCACTCGGCCACTTCTCCCTTTGAAAAACCTCTCCCTCAAGCTGAGTTCTGTAACTTCTTGTCCTCCCAGTCATCCTACCTTTCTGGAGTTCCTCTAATGCCTGATCCCAACCACGGAAGCTCTGAGTCGCCCTTCTCAAACTCTGCACCCCACCCCACCCCACGCAACCTTGGCCTCTGCCCTGCTGCTGCTACCACCTGGATGCCAACACTCCCACCCCCAGCCCCAGGCCGCCAAAGCCAGTATCCAGCCTGCCTGGATGAGGCTACTTGGTTTGCCTCACAGGCAGAGTGAGGCTGGAATTACAGGAAAAAATACTTGGAATGTGCAAACATGTTGGTTGGTTCTCAGAGAACCTGAAATTAGGATGAACACTAAACCATCAGAGTGGAGAAGGTCTTGGCTGGTCAAAGGGCTGACTCTGGAGAGGAAACCTTGTCGGGATGGAGGAAAGAACTTACTCCTCAGGACGATCCCCTGGTGAGGGCTGGACCCATCAAGCAAATGCCACCTCGTAATGAGGTTTTCTCCCTTTGGCTACATTACCCTCCCCACTCCAAGCTGAATTCTGGACACCTTAAGTCATAAACAAAATGGCGCAATTCTGTTATAGGGCAAGAGTTTGAGTTCAGGAGCATTTGGTCACGCACTTTGAAAGGATCAGGAAATTCTTTGAACAGACTGGCCTGGACTAGGAATGCTTGGCTGCTCTGGGGAGAAGCAGCAGCAGGCTGGCCCCATAAAGGAAGGACCTGTCAGCCTCCCCCAGGCATAGACTGCCGCAAGAGCACCCGCGCGCCAGTTCACTGGGCTGCTGGCATCCATGCTCAGAACTGCTCTGGACAAGGCCTGCCTGTCCCCTCAGGGAGCCTCAGGTTGAACGGAGCACACACTGCCTGGACCTCCCCACCAGCCTGACCCTCTGTCTGCAGCGCTCAGGAAGCCGACTCTCCCTCCCCGAGCGAGGGCCGCCTCTCCCTGCTCCCTGGGCCTGGGGCTGGCCAGGCTGCAATGCGATGCTGGCTTGGCTTTACCCACACCTGGTGAGGAGGCATTTTCTGTGTTCCGGGACCACTCAGACAAAATGGCTAAAAATTACTGTCACATCTAAAAAACTTGCCTTTAATCAGACACTTGGTTGTTAATAAAAAGCCCTGAAAAAGTCAACATACCTAAAAACCCAATCTTTCTCTGTACATCTCTTCCTCTTTCAGAGTTCCCCACTCCATCCACCCCTGCTGTTCACCTTTAAACCTGGGAGTCATTCTCAGAAACCTTTCTCCCTGCCTCCACAGAGGTGTTTTGTCTCCTGGACTCCCCAGCTGGATCTCCTCCATCCCAATGTCTCCTCCTCGTCCGAATGACCAGAGAACCTCCTGAAGACCAGCAGAGCCCACCCCTGAGCTGCCCACCCTGGCCATCAGTCGACCGCCGGGCCCGGCCCACTCACTGCCAGCCCCGCCTGCTGCACCAGGACGGAGGTCTTGTATTCTTGCATGCAGACCAGCACGGCGTAGATGCCGCCTTCCCTGGCAAAGAGCGGGCGCCACTCGTGCTTGGTCATGAGCAGGTAAAGAAGCCGCAGAGCCAGCACCACCACCATCTTCTCTCCCACCTGGTTGGTCAGCAGCTCCACCAGCGTCTTCACCAGCTTCTCCCTGAGAGAGGAGAGACGTCGGGGTTTCCCATCCCAAGAGTCTCACCTGACTGCCCGTCCAAGCCTGTCCATGAAGATCCAGTCCACCCCCCCACCCCCTCCATCCTGCTGCCCGCTCCTCTGCAGTCTGTCTGTCTCAGGCTCTTCTCCTTATCGAGCAGGCAATATAGCAAAAGGGTGATGAGCTCTGGCTCATCCTTTCAAATTCACCACAATGTTAAATCAAAATGCCCAAAAGGTATTATTTTTTAAAGGGCAGGGCTTCCCTGGAGGCTCAGTGGTAAAGAATCCCCCTGCCAACAGCAAGACACCCAGGTTTGATCCCTGATCTGGGACGATCCCACAGGTCACTGAGCAACTAAGCCCGTGAGTCACGTTCTAGAGCCTGGGAGCTGCAACTACTGAAGCCTGTGCAGCCCAAAACGTGTGCTCCACAAAGAGAAGCCTCTGCAATGAGAGCCCCATGCACATCTGGAGAGGAGCTCCTGCTGGCCACAGACAAAAGCCTGCACAGCAATGAAGACCCAGCACAGCCAAAATAAACAAATAAAATGCCCTTACCAAGAGAAAAATGTTTCAACTGGTCTACAAAAGATCTTAAAGAAAAAAATGACAAGCCGACAAGTGCATAAGAGTACGGTAGCCTGCAGGGTACTCTTGCCCTCAGCCTTATGCTGACAAAGACTCTGTACTGAAATATTTTTGTTTCTATTATGAATAAGCTATTTCATTATTGTTGCACACCAGATGATGCATCCCAATGTAAAATATAACTAAAATCATGAGGAAAAAAAAAACTCGACAGATTTAGGCACAGAAAGAGAAAATAAAATAGGCAAGAATAGTCAAGGACTGGTTGGAAAGAAATAACTGTAGACTTCCCTACTACTTATCAAAATAAAAACTTATAATAATTAAAACTCTGGAAATACAGGGTAGCCAAACAGATGAACAGATGAGAAGAGCGGTAAGGGCAGCATCTCAGACAGTAAGGACTGCAAGGACCATGTAAAACGTGAGGCAGAGACATGTGGCTACCCATCTGAGAAAAGGAAGGCTGGAGCTCGCTTCACTCCACTTGCAAAAATAGACTGCAAACAGATTTTAAAATATATGTGAAAAGTAAAGTCACAGATATTTTTAGGAAGTATAGGAAATATTTTTATAGTCCCAGAATGGAACAGACCCTCTTTACACCTAGGAACCATTAAAAAAAAAATGTTGAGAAAGATAGCTGCATGAAAATCTAAAAGGTCAACATAATAAAAGATATTAGCCACCAATTTAAGACCCTGGGCACTTAAGCTACAGAAAGGGTCAGGTGAAAATCAGATCTGAAGGGAAGGAAGCAGTGCCTGCAGAATCCCTGGGTTACAGTGAGCGTCTCAAGAGGAAAAAAGCTGGACTAACATTTTTCTCCCTTGGACAAAGATGGTGAAGTTGGTCTGGGAACTAGGAAGGAATGGAGGACAAAAAGACAAATCGTGAGAAATAACGCAAACAAAAGTACTGAGAAGGTTCTGTGTTTATTCCTGCCTTTTGTGTTGGACAACAGGATTTGTTCTGGGGTTTCAAGGCCTGGAGGTGCAGGGATCCTGGGGCCCACAGAGCCATAACCCCACCAAGTTCCGACGGGGACCAGCGGCCAGAGCTCTAATGGTCCCTCCCCATGTAGAGCTGCTTTCTGTCTTCTCCCATGGGCCTTACGATGACTACAATGTGAACCAAACGTATTTTAAATATATATCCCCCTCTCTGGAGCCCTGATTTACTGTAAACAAGTTAATATACAGAGGTGATGCACACGAATAAACAAAGAAATACGTAAGGATGTTTACTAAAATGTTAACAGTGACTATCCCTGCATAGAGGCTTTTCAGATGATCGTTATTCTTATAACTTTCATTTTCTTATAGGGATCATATATATTATTTTATATTCAGAAAATAAATATGATTATAGAAGAGACAATATTTGGAACAGCAATAATGAATTAATATCCAGAATGTCTGCAAATCAATAAAAAAAGACAAAGACCCAATAAGACAATGGGCAAAGGATAAAAATATTTATAGCAGAATACAAGAAGCGCATGCAAATATGCCTATCTTCTCAAGAAATTAAAGACAAAAAGATACCAATCACTTTAAAATGTTGTCAACCTGATAGATTTTTGAAAATGATAATAGCCAGTCGCTGGCAGATGTGAAGAAAAATAGATCCCTTAGAACACTGTATGTGAGAGAACAGACGTGTAGTTGCCAAATGGGGGAGGAGGGTGGGAGAGGGATGGACAGGGAGTTTGGGAGTAGCAGCTGCAAGCTATTATATATAGGACGGTTAAACAACAGAGTCCTACTGTATAGCACAGGGAACCATATTCAGTATCTTCAAATAAAAGATAATGGGAAAGAATATGAAAAAGAATATACAATCGAGTCACTATGCTGTACAGCAGAAATTCACATAACATTGTAAATCAACTATATGCTTCAAGAAAGTAAAATTTTACAAACTCAGGCTACATTTGATTTTGAGTATAATCATATTGCAGAGTCCAAGGCAGCAGTGAGAACGAGGCAGCACCACGCGGATGGACATACCGCATGCAGACACACTGCGTGCAGGCAGACAGCTGCAGAAACAGACAGAGTGTGATCACATATACTAAAACTCAAATGCACAAAATACACTAGCAAATGTAAGCCTCTAGAAGGTCTGAAGGATACGTGCTTGGATGTGTGACCACAGCAGTAAAAAGGGACTTTGACTTTTCATTCTCTGGATCTTTTAAAAAAGGAACACAATGGTGTACTATTTGTAACTAACAAGTATTTTTTAAAAATTTTAGGGGACTTCCCCGGTGGTCCAGTGGTTAAGAATTTGCCTTGCAATGCAGGGGACGTGGGTTCGACCCCTGGTCGGAGAACTAAGATCCCACACGCCAAGGGGCTTTAAGCCTGCAAACCACAACTAGAGAGTCCATGCCCCGCACATGAAAGATCCTGCATGACGCAACGAAGACCCTGCGCGACACAACTGAGATCTGATGTGGCCAAATTAATTCATTAATTATTTCTTAATTTAATAGGAAGAAAGTAGAGAGGGAGGAAAAAAAAAATGCTCAAAAGCCAAAAGGATCTCGATTTGAATCCTGATTCTACTACCTGTCATACTGGGCGAGTTACTTAAATTCTCTAAGCCTCAGTCCCCGATCCACACGGTGGATAAGAATAGCATCAGGTTTTCCTCTGCAGATGGGAGGATTTAAAGAGAGAATGCTTATAAAACTTTAAGCACAAGGGCCTGGCACAGAACAAGTGCTCCCAGAATATTAACCATCATACAGTCCACCTTCCTGCTCAGTTATGCCTCAAGCTGGCCCTTCTTTCCCCCAGCCTTTCTAACTCTTGATCTCCTAGCTCCTTCCCTCCCTACCACTATCCTCCCCCAGCTGACAGCTTACACTGTAACCCCCACTTCCCTGCCCAGGGTTCTAACCTCAGGAATCTGTCAGGATGGACCAGAGGGTGGTCTCGCTCTGTGACCTCCTCCACAGCCTGGGAGAGAGCGCAGAGCGCTGAGAGCTGCAGGCTGGTGTCCACGCTGGAGATCTGCACAGTGGCCACAACCGCTGCCACGTACTGGTCCAGGGAGCTGCGTGGCCCAGGACCCCGCAAGGCTCTAATCATTTCTGAAAGTTGTGAGGGAAAGGCGGCGGCTTAAAAAAAAACAACTGCGGCATCTTCACCTTGGAACCCTCTAACGGTCAAGCCCAATTATCCTACTGACATTTGAACACCCTGTTCACTACTGTAGCTTGGATCCAGAACGTTCCCAACTCTGTGTGAGGGATTTAATAGTCAGGCAATGAAGATGACGATACTCTAGAAAACGGACCCTCCTTTTCCAGGGACCCTGAAGGAAGGCAGCAGTGACAGACTGTACATAATCAAGGTCCAAGGAAGGAAAATGGATGCAAGCTCCCAACGCACCTTCTCACTCAGAAGTGATCTCGCACCACAGCGTGCCCTCCCCACTGACCACCCACTTCTCTGGGGGGCACCCAGGACTTGCTCCCACCTCTCTGCCCTCCCCTCCCAGCACCTGACTCACCACTGGCTGCCTCCTTCATCCCGGAGGGGAGAGCCATCCCCTCAGTCACCAGAAGCTGGTTGAACAGCTGTGAATCGCTCTGTGCCATGGGCGGCTCGGTTTTTCCCTTGACCGGCTCCGCCTCTGCCTTGGAGGGCTCAGCCTTCACTTTGGGGGACTCAGTTTCCTCCTCTGAGAAGGTGGCCTCTGACTTCGACTCCTCTTCAGGATCTGGGGTACTGGAGTGATTTTGTGAAGATGACGAGCCACTCAGAGCGTCGGGCTGCAGCCTGTACTTGGTGTAGATCTGGGAGTTGAGCAGGTCGCTGAGGGTGCTGCCCTCAAACCGATCCCTGAGAACCTGTAGTAGACTCTCTGCCATGGTCACAGGCACAGAGATTTCACCCAGGGCCTTCTTACCCAGGCTCTGCCAACAGAAAGGCATGTACTTCAGGAAGGAGCAGACACCAAGGGCCTGGGGACAGCAACAGGAGGTGGGCCACCTCCCACTGGGGCCTTGCACACTTCCTGCCTCCTAGACCCTCCCAGCTTCTGCCTTATCCCCAGGGAAGGATTCCTTAGCTCTCTAACCTCTAAGTTCTCTAACCTCACTCCACCCTCCCCTAGGCAGTTCAGTTCAGTTCAGTCGCTCAGTCATGCCGACTCTTTGCGACCCCATGAATCGCAGCACGCCAGGCCTCCCTGTCCATCACCAACTCCCAGAGTTCACTCAGATTCACGTCCATCGAGTCAGTGATGCTATCCAGCCATCTCATCCTCTGTCGTCCCCTTCTCCTCCTGCCCCTAATCCCTCCCAGCATCAGAGTCTTCTCCAATGAGTCAGCTCTTCGCATGAGGTGGCCAAAGTACTGGAGTTTCAGCTTTAGCATCATTCCTTCCAAAGAAATCCGAGGGTTGATCTCCTTCAGAATGGACTGGCTGGATCTCCTTGCAGTCCAAGGGACCCTCAAGACTCTTCTCCAACACCACAGTTCAAAAGCATCAATTCTTCGGTGCTCAGCCTTCTTCACAGTCCAACTCTCACATCCATACATGACCACTGGGAAAACCATAGCCTTGACTAGACAGACCTTAGTCGGCAACATAATGTCTCTGCTTTTGAATATGCTATCTAGGTTGGTCATAACTTTTCTTCCAAGGAGTAAGCGTCTTTTAATTTCATGGCTGCAGTCACCATCTGCAGTGATTTTGGAGCCCCCCAAAATAAAGTCTTACACTGTTTCCACTATTTCCCCATCTATTTCCCATAAAGTGATGGGACTGGATGCCATGATCTTCGTTTTCTGAATGTTCAGCTTTAAGCCAACTTTTTCACTCTCCACTTTCACTTTCATCAAGAGGCTTTTTAGTTCCTCTTCACTTTCTGCCATAAGGGTGGTGTCATCTGCATTATCTGAGGTTATTGATATTTCTCCCGGCAATCTTGATTCCAGCCTGTGTTTCTTCCAGTCCAGCGTTTCTCATGATGTACTCTGCATAGAAGTTAAATAAGCAGGGTGACAATATACAGCCTTGATGTACTCCTTTTCCTATTTGGAACCAGTCTGTTGTTCCATGTCCAGTTCTAACTGTTGCTTCCTGACCTGCATACACATTTCTCAAGAGGCAGGTCAGGTGGTCTGTATTCCCATCTCTCTCAGAATTTTCCACAGTTGATTGTGATCCACACAGTCAAAGGCTTTGGCATAGTCAATAAAGCAGAAGTAGATGTTTTTCTGGAACTCTTGCTTTTCCATGATCCAGCGGATGTTGGCAATTTGATCTCTGGTTCCTCTGCCTCATCTAAAACCAGCTTGAACATTTGGAAGTTCACGGTTCACGTATTGCTGAAGCCTGGCTTGGAGAATTTTGAGCATTACTTTACTGGCATGTGAGATGAGTGCAATTGTGCGGTAGTTTGAGCATTCTTTGGCACTGCCTTTCTTTGGGATTGGAATGAAAACTGACCTTTTCCAGTCCTGTGGCCACTGCTGAGTTTTCCAAATGTGCTGGCATATTGAGTGCAGCACTTTCACAGCATCATCTTTCAGGATTTGAAATAGCTCAACTGGAATGCCATCACCTCCACTAGCTTTGTTCGTAGTGATGCTTTCTAAGGCCCACTTGACTTCACATTCCAGGATGTCTGGCTCTAGGTGAGTGATCACACCATCGTGATTATCCGGGTCGTGAAGATCTTTTTTGCACAGTTCTTCTGTGTATTCTTGCCACCTCTTCTTAATATCTTCTGCTTCTGTTAGGTCCATACCATTTCTGTCCTTTATCGGGCCCATCTTTGCATGAAATGTTCCCTTGGTATCTCTAATTTTCTTGTAGAGATCTCTAGTCTTTCCCACTCTGTTCTTTTCCTCTATTTCTTTGCACTGATCATTGAAGAAGGCTTTCTTCTCTCTTCTTGCTATTCTTTGGAATTCTGCATTCAGATGCTTATATCTTTCCTTTTCTCCTTTGCTTTTCACTTCTCTTCTTTTCACAGCTATTTGTAAGGCCTCCCCAGACAGCCATTTTGCTTTTTTGCATTTCTTTTCCATGGGGATGGTCTTGATCCCTGTCTCCTGTACAATGTCACGAACCTCAGTCCATAGTTCATCAGGCACTCTGTCTATCAGATCTAGGCCCTTTCAGAATACCAACTCTAACCCCACCCCAAACCCCCGCCCCAGGCATTTCCCGTCTGTAATACCTCATCCAGGTTCTCCCGAAGACTCTGGTAAATTGACTGCTGCTCACATATGTCCAACTTCCTGATGAAGAAGAGCAGCTCCCACCACTCAGCCTGGGTCAGGTAGCCCAGTCTCTCGTTCTTCTGAGGCTCGGGCTGGAGGTATGGCAAAGAGTAGAGCCCGTCCACCGGCTTCCAGTCCCAGGAGGGGAGTGCTGGGGAGACAGGCACCGGGGGCCTCAGCCTCCGCCAGGGGACTGAACGGGTTTCTGAATGTCTGGGGCAGCTCCTGGTCCTGAGAGGGCTGCATGCCGCCTGTTCCTCCTCTGTTCAGACACCGTGTCCTCGTCCCCTCCCTGGCTCACCTGTGCCCGGCACAGCAGCCCCCGCCCCCTCCTCCGCAGCCGCTGAAGCCGTGTCCTCGGCAGTCTCCTCAGGACACAGGATCTCCAGCATGTGCCAGTGCACCCAGTAGGTGCGGCCCGTCGACCTCCAGAAGACCTGGTGCGGAGGAAGGGAGGCAGAAGATGAGAGAGGGCTCAGCCCTGAGAACCCCGAGCTGCGCAAGCTAGAGAGGACGGCCAGATCCAGACTCAGGGCGTGGAGCCCTCAGGGGCACACCAGCTAGGCCTGGGAAACCTCTAGCACACAAGGCCCCCTTCCCCGACCAAGGCATGCCCCACTTCTCCTCTCCTCCTAACCTGGAAGGCCTCTGCTCCCACGCTCCCTCTGAGCCCACTCCACTGCTGCAGGTGGGGATATCTGGATGTATCAGTTCTGCCTCCCAGTTAAGGGAGTTTCTCTTTGACCTCACAGCCTACCCACTCCTGCCAGATTCTCCCAGCCCTCCAACAGCCCCCTCTCTCTCACTGATCCTCTTGAAAACATTCCAGTTCTCTGGGGGTTTTCTCCCTGGGTGGCCTGCCAGAGCCCCCAGCATGAAGCGTGAAGCCCCAGTGATGCCCCACGCAGACAGACCCCCAGCGGTGGCCCTGCTCACCTGCACAGGGGGCACGCCATTGTTGCTCTGCCGGAACTCGCCCTCATCGCCCGCGCTGATCTCCTCGTAGTCATCCAGCATCCGTACTCGCATGCCCGGCTGCAGGGTCTGCTGCACGTACTCACCGTAGCCACTAAGGCTGGAGAATTCAGTGCGCTGGCGGAAGGCCCGCCCTTGCCTCCTTGGGGTCGCAACAATGGTGGGGAGTAAAAGGCTGGGGCCTGAAATGCTGGGCTGAAAGATGGACCGGGTCGGCCGGGGTGGCAACGTGCCCTGTTGGCTGAGGTTCTGGGCCCAGCCCATGCTCCGCACCAGCTCCGAGATAAGGTTGCCCACAGCCATACTGAACTCCAGCTCCCGCTGCCCCCGGCTCTTCTCTCGGCCCAAATCCTCCCTCGAGGTTGGGGAGCCTTGGTCTCCGGCCCCCTGCTCTGGACTGTTATTCAGCTGATCCAGCAGGGAAGTGACACACAGGTAGCGTTTCACCAGGGAGAAGAGCAGTTTTCCTGGGATCTGGAGGACACAGTCCATGGTGTAACTTCCTCTTCTCCCAGCTCCCGCCCCTCTCCTTTCCCTTGACATCAGCCTCTTCAGCAAAAGATAAAGGCCTCATCCCCACACCTGCAGTTCCCAAACTGTGGCTGACATAAGAAACACCCAAGGAATGCCTTAAAACACAGACTCTTGGGTTCTCATCTCAGAGATGCTGAGCGGGGAGGATAGTATGAACCTTCATTTTAGTAGGTTCCCCAGGCGGCCCTGGCGCTGGTGCAGTCCTGAACCACATTTTCAGAAATCATGCCCTGGCCCTTGTACACAGCCTTTCCCCCACAGCTGCAAGGGTACCTGAGGCAGGTGAATGCCCTCAAAGGCTATGCAATGCTCCTCGGAAGACGTGGTTTCTGCGAACAGTTCCAGCAAAGTATAGCGGCTGTCAAAATCCATGTGCTGCTCGATGCCGTCTTGTTGACTCAGCGACAGAAGGACGTGAGCCCGACTCCCTGTAATGCACACCGGATCCGGATCTTCTCCTCAATCCCCACTACACCTCTCCACATCGCCTGTCCCCAAACTGTCTATCCTAGACCCCAGAGGTTTTCAAACTTGTGGCTGAGACTCCCAGGAAGAGGTACATTTCACATAGTCACCTGACATGAAGGTACACTATGTGAAACTGAAACATACACTTCATACTACAAGACTTACACTAAGCGCTCTGAGCTGATGCTTAACATTTAAAAAAAATGCTGGTTATAACCCATGAAAGTGATTTCACAACCAACTAACAAATCTCCAACCAGAACACATAAACTTATTCCCGTTTCTTCTCTGCCTCTGCCCTGAGAACAGACAGCTAAATCAGGTGCTATCATTCTATCCTGTTTCTGCACCTGTGATGGCTTATTAATCTACATTTTCCCTTTGCAATGAAATTGATGTCTACCAAATACTAGGTGCTCTTCCAGAGCTGGGAAACCCCTCCTCTTCCTGTTCTTACTCCTGTGGCCCCATCCTCTCCAGGGGCTCCCTTCTTCCCATGGCTGTCTCTCACCAGCATCGTGGGCTGCCAGGGCCTGCAGCATCTTGCCGGCACTCCGACGGATCTGAGGCTCAGGGTTGCACAGCATGTGCATGAGTAGGTCCAGGGCGCCCGTCTCCCTGAAGACCCCGGTGAGGGGCCCAATGCTGGCATAGGCGCTGAGCACGTGGATGGTGTGGAGCACAGCAGCTGTAAGGCTCGAGGTCCCACCTTCTGCCAGCTGCCGGGCAGCCCTGCGCACCAGTGCTCGCACATCTGCCTCCATCTCTCCCATGGCCACGTCATCCAGACTGCCTGGGTCTCGCGGAAAGCTTGCTGAACCCCCAGCTGTCTCGTGCTGAGATCCCTTAGATAACGCCCGCTCCCCTAACAGCATGGGGCAGCTGGCATAGACCTCGGGGGCTGACAGCCACATGAGGATGTGCTCTGTCTTGCCCTCCTCCACACCCACTCTGCCCACTTCCCCACACTTCAGGACACTCCATCGGATCAGGTATTCAGGATGCCCATCCTGTCCAGGCCGCTGTCGAAGAAGCTCTTCGGGATATGCCTGCAGCCGGGGCCCCAAGGGCACCATGAGGTCCCCAGTGCGCCGTTCTCCCACCATCCTGACTTCCTGGGACACACAGGAGAGAGACAGAGGCACTGTGGGAAAGAGAAAAACCTACGTGAAGGGGGTGGAAACTTGAGGTGCATACAGGGTGAGGGGTGACTGGTAGGCTGCATGGAATTTGGAGGCCAAAGAGAAAAGGCCAAGGATAGGATGGAATAAATAACCTAAACACACTTTGGGATTTGTAACAAGGAGAACAGAGTGAAAAACAGTGATAGAAGGAAATGAAAAGGTTTCCGAAATGGAAGAAATTACAAGGAAGAAAGCAAGATAAGAAAAAGAGCTGATGGTTAATCAGGACAATTTGGGCAGAACAGGAGGGTGGCTGAGGGGTACAGATCAGGACTTAGAAGGATGACATGGGTGAGCAGGTAGGACAGTAGCCTGTGAGATAGTGGGGTCAGAACAAGTCAGGAAAGTCAGGATGGGGAAGGGGCAAGACAGGGAGCATAAATGACAGATTAAAGCGGGAATGTGGGTATAAAGGGGTGGGTCATGGCAGATATTAAGAAGAGAGACTAAAGGAGGCAGATGACCGGATGACAAAAAGGTATGAGAACACTGGGAAAGGGAGAGGGGACTAGGGATCCAAATAAAATTATGGGAGGAAAAAAACCAAGTCCCACCCTGCCCTTATGCTGTATGTATGGTAAGGATCTAAGTTAAGTAGATCTAGATGGAGGTAATAATCATGGAGTTGAAGGGTAGGGAATGAGGTCAGGAGACAGTAGAGGTATTAAGAGAGGCAATACAGTACAGATTCAGATAAATGGGACTCTGAATTCTGGCTCCTTCACTTCTTATATGCATACTTTTGGACAAGTCAATCTCTAAGCCTCAGTTTTCTCCTCTGCAAGATAATAATATTTAAACCCAATTTACAAAATTGTCATAAACACTTACTAAGATCACATATATAAAGCATTCAGAACAGCCTCTATCATACAGCCAGAGTGCTCAGTAAACAGAATCTAATACTACTATTCTTAGCGAGGGAGAAGGTAGGAGCCGTCCCCAGGTAAGTAGAACGCTAATGTGTCAGAATAAGATTATAAGTAGGTGTCAGAATAAGATTATAAGTAGGTGCGGAGTGACGGCTATGTTAGTGATCAGGGAAAGATATGAAGCAGTGGGGGGGAAACAGGGAATGGTGAGGATAAGAACGGACAGCAAACCCAAACGAAGAAATGGTGATCAGAGCAGGGGTCATGTTGGGGTACAGGGATAGAGGATGAGAGTAGAAGAAAGGCGTGCAGAGGAGGGGAAAGACGGATGTGGCTCTCGAAGGGGGTAGGGGTCCGGATAGCATGCGGGGGATTGGAGGGAGGGCAAGACAGGCAGGTAACCAAGTGATGTGCGATGGACAACTGATGAGCGGGATGAAGTAACACAATCGGAAAAGCCTAAATGGGGGGAGAGGAAGGGCTGGAGAACAGGAGCAATGAACTGAGATGCGGAGGCGAGGTCTTGGTTGCGGGGATGAGACAGCAGGTAGGCGTAGGTGGCAAGTCAGGCCCGAGCTTGCAAGCCAGCAAGGGCGGCGCGGGAGGCCCGCACCGCCGCGAGAACAGGCTTGGGGGGCGGAAGAGGTGGGGGGGGCGCGGTCGGAGGAGGCTGACCGGACCGACTGGACCAAGCGAATCTCGGCAAGACCTGGCTCCTGTCGTCAGCGCCACGGAGAGTGGGCAAGGAACCGGGGAAGGGACGGGGCAGGGGCGGGGAGGACGCAGAGCTCTCCTCTCACCTCCCACCTCCCGGCTCCCGGCTCGGCCCTCGCTGGGGCCCGGCGCCGGTCCCGCAGTGCTGGCCCCGCCTCCTCCGCGGCTCCCTTCCGGGTCACGCCGCCAGTGCGCGCACGGCCGGGCGGCTACGGGTCCCACCGCGGCCCACAGCCGAGCGCGGCGGCGGCACCGTGCGCCAGCGGAGCATGCGTGCTACTCGCGTCTGGGGGCGCGCTGCCCGCGGAGCTTCGGGGTCGTGGTAGCGAGGCCCGTTTTTCCGCAGGCGTAGGCCGCCCTTTCCGTTCCAATATCGGCTTTGAAGCCCTCCTTGCCCTTTGCTGGGTCTGCCTTCTTCGTCTCCCACCGAAACGCACACTCCCATCCTAGGGCTGTCCTCTTAGTTTGCTTTAGGTCACGTGGCCGTGAGTTTCCCATACCCGAGGCTTTGGATTGGTTGCGTTCTTTTCCCTAATAGTAAAATTGCTTCTCTCCGTGTTGACTAAGTACCTAGCACAGCTGGGGCTGACGATAAAGGCCCCTAACCATCACCCCTGATGTGTTCCTTAAGTCAAATCAGTAGAGTTCAACAGCCCAAAGCACCCCTTTGCGTTTCATTCAACAAGAACGTGCTTGTTTCTCAGCACGTTTGTGTTCATACCTCCCACCCTCCAATACGGTAAAACAAAGGCAAAGACCCCACAGTCTGTGCACAAAAATGATACATTTATTGAAAGAGTATTTTTTTCTTAATACAAAAGAAAGCTCTGTACATAGGACTGTGACCATGTCCACTATTCCTGGGTCAGCATCCCAGGGGAAGTAGAAACCACTAACATACACACCCCACATTCGCACACACACATTCACTCGGGCACACGCGCACACACACATACACACCCCAGAGCCACCAAGGAAGGGAAACACCAAGGGTCGCTGCATGTAAAAATGCCACCTCATCCTTGACGCACGCATGTTCTCCCAAGGCCACGCTCACACAACACACATTATAAGCACTTTGCCTGATTCACTCACTGGGTCTGTCTTTTGTGGGAAGGAGAGGAGGAATTCATCAAGGTCTCCTCCCCAGCGTGAGGGAGAGGGGAGTGAGTGAGTGATGGTGGAGTGAAAACAAAGAGTAGAGAAAAGGGGCTGGGCAGTTGCAGACCTGAGTCCCAAGCTCCCCCACTCTCTGACCCCTGATTTGCCATGCCCCAATCCATAAGCCACCCATAAGTCCCCTGCTATCTTCTGGAGAAAGCCAGAAAGATGGCTTCCATCTTGGCACCCCAAACTGGGGCAAGACAGCAAAGGGGGTTAGAGGTCCGGAGGTTCTCAAACATGTCGGCAAATCGTCCCCATGATAATTAGGCTGTATGTATAAACTTCCCCCACCCCTTCACCTAATCACAGAAGCAGGCTTGTTTCTACTCAAGGCAGACCTAAGGGGTTAATAAAACTCCACCCACCCCCCCACTGCCCTGTTCTGAAAAAGCTCCCTCTCTGATACAGGTGGTGAAGGTAGGCTCTGACACAGGGTAAAAGACCCTCTGCCATGTTGGCCCACCCTCAAGATCTACCCCAAAGGGGGCAGAGGGGGTGGGGCACGGCCCCTGTACAAATTACATAAATACTGAGGTTACACTTAGAAAAATAAAGTCATTTTCTTCAAGGCTTTTTGTCTTAATTTTAAAAAGTTACAGTAGCTGCTCACTCCCTGGGAGAGCTGCCATTTCTGGCTCCCCTAACCCCACACTCAGCCCAAGAGCTGCTCCCATTTCTTCTGCCCCCCAATCCTGCCTCTCGCCCCCTCCCAGACCCCACCCTGCTCACTGCAACTTGGGCCCCAGGCAGCTGCAGGCCTGGGGGCGCGCAAGGCTGCAATGCCCATGCATGTGGCACAAATGAAGTCAGTTGCCTCTGACACCCTCCCACCCCCCACCCACATTTGGTCTCCCTCTTCCCTCTCCCTAGCAACAGCTCTGAAGGGCAAAAAGAGGCCCAGAGCTGTGGGTCACCCTCCCCACCCCGTTGGGGCATGGCCTGAGGGCCCCTCCCCCGGTTTTCTCCTGGAAACAACCCAGGACCGGGCAATCTCCCCCCCCACACTGGCGAGCCCCAAGCTCATGGGGTGGCTCTGTCCCCAGAGGCCCAGCCAGTTCCGGGGAGCCTCAGGGCTCCCCAGGGAAGGGGAGCTTGGGCAGGGAGGGGGACGAGAAAAACGCCATAAAAAAAAGTTAAATATTTTAAAAATATATATTTATAGATTTGTTTTCACTTCGTCTCCTCAAATAAAAAGTTCAAAATCAACTTTAAGTAAAGCAGCTGGGAGGAGAGGGGGGAAGACAGGGGAACACGGGTGGTTCCCTCCAAGCCAGCAGCCCCTGGAGTTCCGAAGGGAGCGGCAGGGCAGGGCAGGTCGCCCTGGGAATCTGCTGTGCTGGAGCACAGGCCCCGCTGCTCAGGAGCTGTAGGGGCCACAGACCCGGCTTGAGGGAAGAAGCCCCATCTCCCCAGCTGGCTCCCTGAGGGGCAGGGGGCAGGCTCTTTTGACCCAGCCTGTGGCAAACACAGTGCTGATGTGGGGTCAGCAAGGAGACTGGAGAGAGGGCAACCCCCCCCCCACCCCCGGCACCGGCACCGGCTGCTTCCTCAGGGGGACACAGTGCCTAGTCCCACAGAGAACTGTGTGTGTGATGGTGGTGGGGGGCACGGTCCCATCGGGTAAGCTAATACTCATGGAAAACATGGAGCCAAGCTGGCAAGGGGAGTCTGAGGAGGGAGGGCAGCCCCACCGGCAACAGAAATGGGAGGCGGAGCTGGGGGGGGGGGTCGGGAGGCCGGGGTGGAGGGCAGGCTGGCCCATTTCTTTGGCTGGAGTGAGAGGGCTCAGTCCTGTGGCTGCCCACGCTCCTCCCCGCCTCCCTCCTGCGGCCCATCAACATGTGTGTAAAGAAAACGTGAAAAGGCAACAATAAATAAGTGGTGCCGTCCCTTGGGCCATCTGTCCAGGGCGGCAGGGCGGATCAGTCACTCTTGGTGCTGTGGGCGGCATCCAGGTTCACCACCTGTAATTCGGTGAGGTTGCTGCTGCTCCCGGCCTGCTGCCCTATCACAGCCATCTGAAGGGAAGGGGGTATGTAAGGAGGAGGTGGGGGTCTGGAACTGACTGGCCAGCTCAGGCTGCCCCCTGCCTGCCTGCCCACCTGCCCACCACCCAGGCCTGACCAGGAAAACGGACAGGCCTCCCGGCTAAGGATCTTGGCTTGGACCACCTAGTAATGAAATCCCCCAAGTCAAGATAAAGAAGAGGCTGGCTGGCTGGAATGGAAGGTGCCCTCACCTACCTGGTGAAGCTGAACTGCAGAAACGGGGATCTGCACTGTCCCAGATGGTGCTGTGAGGAACACCTGGGGGACGCCACCTGCATGAGATAACCACAGGAGAGACTCAAATCACTTGCTCAAGAGAAACTTCCAGATTTTGGAGGTGTGATGATAAGTGCACAAGTTGACTGGGTGAGTCTCAGATGTAAATGCCCAAGGGTGAGTGCCCAAATGTGTCAAGTGTGCATGTGAGTGTGGGTGTTCGAGTGCATGTGGAAGCATCTGTGTGTGTATACATATAGGTATGTGTGTGAGCATCTGGTTTGGGTATGTGTGTGTGCATATGAGTTGAGGGGAGGCATGTGAGTGTGTGTGTGCGTGTCTGTGTGTGTGAGGGAGGAAATGGTCCTCCTTTCTGCAGCCCTGCCCCTGACTCACCTTGCTCCTGGACCTGGCTGTGGGACACCTGCATGGTGGATGGCGCCTGGGAGAAGGCATTGAGCACAGTGAGGCTGCCATCAGCCAGGCCCGAGGTGGGCGCATACATCACCGCATGGGGGCTGGGGTACATCATGTGGCCGCCCACAGTTGTGGGCACAGATGACGTCATGATGGTGGCAGGCAACGTCACTGGCAAACACAGACACACGTCAGGGAGGTTGGCACTGGTGCTGACTGAGAGCTCCCATCCCATCCCCAGGAACTCCAGGCCTCCAGAGCCCTCCTGCCATTTCCCAGGTCGAAACCTAGACAAAGCTCCTTCTCTGTTCCCTGTCATCGACTGAGAAAAGCCTTATTTTTTTCTTGAACACAACCACACCAACCTTTCAATGTATCCTATCACAGCGTTCTATTCGATTATCTATCTGCTTTGTTCCAAGACCCCAAGGCCCTGGGAAAAACAAAGATTACAATGACTGACCCAAGCCAAGGAAACTCAGATCCTCTTCTCTGAGAGAGAGGCTCCACCCCATTTCACATCTATTCTTACTCCTCCTCCCTCTTCCTCAACATGCAGCTGATAACCAGCTTTAAAACAAGCACTTCTCCAATGTTGATGTGCGTACAATCACCGGGGGATCTTGTTAAAAGTGCAGATTCTGATTCAGTAGGTTTGGGGTGAGGCTTGAGAGTCTGCATTTCTATCAAGCTCCCAGGTGATGCTGGTCCTCCTTCCACAGACCAAACTTTGTGTAACAGGGTTGTGATTAACAAGAACTTCAAAGCAATTTTATTTTGGAAGTGTCTGATCATTTCTAAAATGACTAGAGACATGGAAGGGACTTATGATTACTCAAAAGCTAGGATATCCTCCCACAAGGAGACAACTGCTCTGTAAATCCTTCCTGGCAGTTGAGCAAATGTGTGTCTATAGGAAAGGAACTTCTTTCAGGGCCTCAGGCTTTTCACCTGAGTGAGAAGAAGAGTGGCCTCAATGGTCCCCAATTTCTTCCTGAAATCCACAGCCCCACTGCAGGGCAGGATTCAAAACTAGCCATCCTCACCTGCCTTTCTCATAAGGATTAGGGAAAGGGTTAACCCAAAAGCCTCAGTCTCCACATTAAGAAATTTGCTGACCTTAGTTACAGGATGGATAATCCTGGGCACCTGCTGCTAGGTCTCATGAATGAGGCAGGGCAGGGAGGTGACAGAGTTTCAAGCAATACCTGTCCCGCTGGAGGAGGTCTGCGTGAGGTCTGTGCTGCTGTCGCGAGAGGGAGACGCTTGCTGTGGGGCCTGGTGCACCTGAATGGCCTGCACTGGGACCTGCTGGGCCACTGCCCCACCTAGAAGACACAGAGACTTACTCGTGCTCTGTCCTACCCACCACCACCACCACCACCTTCACCAAGCTCCCTCAAACACCCCCAGGCCCAGGGGCTGCCATTCTATCCCCAACTCCCATCACTATCCTTCCTGAGAGCCAAAGAGGCCCCTGAGGTCCAGAATCTTATCTCCAGGGGCTTCCATACTCTGTTCTTGCCCTTCCCTCTTTCCCCTGCCCCAGACCCTGCCTCTACACTCTCTGGTTGACACAGGAGCAGGCACCCATCCATCAAGGACACAATCTGCCTTCCAGTCAAGGCAGGGAAGTGGTAGAATGTCTCCTGTCCCTGTGGCAGTAGGGGCACAGGGCTGGGCTTGCTAGGCAAGGCCAGAGTATATGGTGGAAATTTACTGACAAGGACAGTTCAAGTCCCAAGGGGGAGGGGCATGCCTACCAATGGGACATAAGAGGCTTCTCTCAGGCTCTGGCCCCTGTCCTTCCTCCTTCTGAGTAAGAAAAGACATTCTCCTTGCACCAGCCCTAAACCCACTCTTAGAATGCTCAGTTTGCCTCTTGCGACTCACCGGGCATAAGGGTGAAGCTGGTAGGCAGCTGCATGAGGCCTCCAGAAGAAACGGGGCCGCTGCCTGTACTCTTCAGCACAGTCCCGTTGGCACTGCTGACAGCACTGGGGCTGACGCTAGCAGACACTGGTGCCAGGTAGTTGGTGATGGGAAAGGAGGGGCCACTGCTGACTTGCATGGTGGTAGAGGTGCTGGGTGCTGTCTGGATGGTGGAGGTGGTACCCGGCAGGTTGGTGACGGTAAACGCCGGCTTCAGTGTATCCTACACACCCAGAGTAAAGATGGAGTGGTGAGCCTCCCCCAGATCCTGCTTCTGAGATAGATTTCTCAGTTTTTCAGGGAACTTAGGGTTTGAGAGCGATCTTGAGGGGTCTGGCAATGAAGCACCAAAGACTTCATACATTCAACAAAATGTCCTGGGAATAAACTAACCCTACCACTAAAATATTGAGGAGTTTAGAACGCGGACTCTCCCCTCAGGAAACCTTTGTTCTTAGAAGAAGAAGGAGAAAGCCACGAGCTGAGAACCAAGCCCAGAGAACTGAGTGGGGCTCAGATCCTGGAGGTGGGTCAGCGCCGGACGTTGGCTAAGCAGTGGAGCTCGAAGCCTCTGATTGGCGGAGGCGTTGCTAAGGCAAACAGTGCCGCTTCCTCCGATTGGCCAGTTCGTGAAGGGCCACCCGGAAGGTGGAGCTCCCGAGAGCAGTAAGAGGAGGAAGCCCCGCCCTCTCTCCTTACCGGGAAAAGGAAGGGGGAGGCGTAACCAGGGCCGGCATCCCTAACAGTCGAGTGAATACACTCCCTAACGTGCGCAGGCCCGGACATCCTGAAGAGGCAGGCGGCTGGCTAGTAAGGTAGTCTCCAGCGTAGCCAATCAGCCGGCCTGCTGACAGTGCTGGCTTCCCAGGACCCTGGAACCCATAAGTGCTCCCTTCCTATTCCTGGGCGACCCAGTCAGCCAGGAGGGCAGGGCTAAACAACGCCCCCGCCCCCAGCAGGGAGACAGCTGGCGGGAGGAATGCAAGAGCCCTGCCAGGCAGGCGGGCTGCAGGCGGGAGGCCGGCGTGGAGCCGGAGCCGGCCTTATATGGGCACGGAGGCCGCCCGCTTATCTAGGGGGCCGGCCTCCTGTCAGGATAGCAAGGATGGACACCTGTACCCTAAGATGTGGGGCACTAACCCGGCTCCACTCCACATCAGTAGGCACCTATCCACCTGTCCAGGCTAAGGGAGAAAGACCCCTTCTTCCCCTCTCTGCTGGCCAGGTCCCTCCCCTTCCTTCCCCTCAGACAGGAGACCCAAACACACCTTGGTCTCCCCACTGCTGTCGGACTCCGACACCTGGTAGGTGAGGTCTGTCTCTTCAAAGCCGGTGGCACTCATTCTCTGGTCTGTGGTGGGGTCTGAGCGGGGTGGAGAGTCTGGCGAGTTGAGGCAGGTCTGAATCAGTGCCTTGCCAGTCTCACTGGTGATCATGGGCTGCAGTTTGCGGGTGGCAAAGGTATACACATGGCCTGTCTCACTGGCCACCAGCAACAGCACCTGTGTCCCTGTCAGCGTGGACAGCTCATAGGCCTGGGGGTAGGGGGGAGGAGATGGGTAGAACAGCAAAATGTTTAATCGCTACCTTCCTTGGCTAGCAGGAAAGAGGGAAGTACACAGTGATCTCAAGCTCCCACTTCCATAATGACCTTCCTCTCCAGTGACTCTAAGGGGGTCCTGTCTGAAGGATATCTGAAGGTTAGCTGAAGAGTAGAAAAACCCCATGCCCCTCCTTTGAGGAACAGCCCCACTGACCAGCAGATACCCCAAGCAAAGTCACAGCTCCCAGTGACAGAGCATATAACCTCAGCAGACACAGAGTGGCCCAGGGAGCTGCTCCTCACTACAGCTTGGTGCCAGAGCCTCACGAAGAGATGGCTCCCACCACCTCATCACCATCACAGGGACCAGGATGAAGTCACTACTACACTGAGTGTCACATAGATGTCAGGGATAAGGAGCCACCTAAACTCCAAATGTCCCATATTTCTTTCCAGAAACTGCACAGGCACTAACCTGTTGCCATTTTGTCCTGCTCTATAGAACTCTGCTCCCCCTTTTCACTTTCTTTGTCTTGATGAAACAGTGTCTGGAGTGATGGGAGATGGCAGCTAGATTAGCAACTACTACGCTACCATAATACCGACTCGATGGACATGAGTTTGAGCAAGCTCCGGGAGTTGGTGATGGGACAGGGAAGCCTGGTGTGCTTCAGTCCATGGGGTCACAAAGAGTCAGACATTAACTGAGCGATTGAATTGACCCTGCCATAAAGCCAGGAAGGGGCCTTCAAGGATGGCCCCATAGGTGGCATCCTCACTCCCAATAAAGTTCCACAACCCACTGGAAGCAGCCTTGGTTTCTATATGGGATGGATATAAACACCGGCCAATGTTTCCAGAGTTCAAGCTTCTTGTTTCCCAGTTACTCTGCTTCCATTCCTTCCCATATCTCCTATAGGCCAAAGATGACTCCTTTCCTCATTCTTTTCACTGGATAATCAGCTAGAAGAGGAGGCATTGCTAGGTACCTCTGCAAACCTTCTCTCCAAACTCCGTGCACCGATTTTTCCCTAGGGCTGGAAATCCCACTTATCCCAAGGGCAAATGGTTCTGAGGCCTGTCCTGCAGGGAGTGTGCCGGCTTCCAGTAGATGCATGAAGACCCATGGCCATCGCAGGACTTGGTTTCTGATGCTCAGGGTAGCATCCGTTTTCCTGCCCTGCTCCCTTAACTGGGGCTCTTGAGCCCCATTCGGTCATCAGCCCTGCCCGTCCTTCCAACCAACATCACTCTAGCGATGCCCACCTTCCTCCCACACATGTTCGCTCATTGTTGTTACACAGATCTAGCCTCCTCGCCCCCACACCTTCTTATCTGTTCCCTGCTTTTCCGGCGCCTTTCCCGGAACACCAGAGAGCACTGGACCTACTGACCCCCCGGCCTCATTCAGCACCTCCCCGGGAGCCCTGCAGCCTCCCATCACCACTCTTCACTCCTCGGCTCTGCAAGGGCCGAGTTCCTCTCACGCGCCCGTCACTCCCACCTCGGCGCCTTTCCTCTTTTCCGGACAGTCGCGGCATCTCCCCTCTCCCCACATTTCCCTGGCGGCCCCTCCCCTTTCACCCTCCCGGGGCAACAGTCAACCCCTCCCACACACCTCCTGCGGACTCGCCGCCTCTCACCTCCGCCTCAGCTCTGCCTTCCTCCCGGGCTCCCCTTGCGCGTCCCCACCCTCCTGGGCTCCCGCTGGCCGGCCAGCCTCCCAGCCCGGTACCTTCTTCATGATGCCCGTCTTCCTCTTGCTGAAGGTCGTGTAGCGCCGCAGCTTGTTGTCGATGAACTCCATCTTGATCTTCACGCGGCCCCGAGTCTTCTTACCCGGCTTGGCCCCGCTCACCGCTCCGCTCACCGGCCCGTAGCCCCCCGTGGCCGCCGCCGCCGCCTCGGGCCCACCGACCACCACACCGAGCTCCATCTCGCTCAGGCTCCGCTTCAGGCCGCGCCGCTCGGCGCCCAGCTCCTCCTCTTCGCCCGACTCCGAGTCACCCTCGCTGCCGCTGTAGAGGGCCCCCGCGGTGGGCGCCGGGGTGGTTGTCGCTGCTGCTGCAGCCTCCCGCTCAAGGCGGCCCGGCCCAAGCCCCGCGCCGTTCCCGGGGACCCGGCCCCCGTTAGCCCCTCGAGTCCCGCCGCCTCCACCGCCCGGCCGCCCCGTCGGCGTCCGGTTCAGGCTGCCCCCCAGGGCTGAGCCCCGGCCCAGCGCCGCCGCGGCCCCAGCTTGGCTCGGTAACATGGCGCTCAATGCAGGAGGGCGGACGGGCAGTCAGCGAGGAATCGGAGCCGCCGCCGCCGCCGCCATCGGCTTCCCGGCTCAACCCGGTGCTCCCGCTGCTGCTAATATCGCTATCGCTGCCGCCGCTACCGCTGCGAACCCGGGGCCCCTGCACGCCCGGGCCGACCTGGGCCCTCACTTTCCTGCCCCTGTGGCCCGGGTTGCCCCAGGCCGCGCGGAGCGCCCCCTGTCCGTACGCTAGGGCGGCGCGCCCGGCGGCCGTCAGCGTCCCCCGGGGGGCAGGGGCTGCCGGCCGCGGCCGAGACGGCGGGTGGAGGGGGCCGGGACCACGCGCTGGCGGCGAGGGATCCCCCGACCCTTCCCCCCATATAAAGAGATACAATGTTTCCTTTTATGGCGAGGCCGCTCCTTATATGGTGAGCCCCTGCACCCCCGCCCCATTGGTCCGCGGTTCCGGCACCTCCGCTCCCCATTGGCCCACAGGGGGCGCTTATTTGCATAGACATACCGAACTCGCTGCTGTCATCCCGCGTCAGACGGCGACTCCAAAAGGGGAGGAGCCGACGCCTCTTAAAGGAACAGGAGAGGAGGTACGACTCCGCCCCCCTGGCCAGAGAATGGTAGAGAGAGTTGGGAGGAACCTGCAGAAAGCCTGGAAGAGCACTGGAGCGCAGTCTTGCGGAGGATAGGAAGCCGCACTGGGAACTCGGCGCTGCAAGGGCTGGAAGCCAACTCTGGAATAGTCCCTGAGTGGATTGTGCGGATTGCAGTAAATTATATGCAGCCCAAATTCCCAGGGAGTACAGGGATTAGAGCACTTCCCCAAGCCTTCCTGAGGGAGTCAACGTTACTGGCCGAGCAGAGGGGGCTTGGGTCCCCGCTGTCCAGACTTGTTGCGCCGCGCGGCCTCTCGGCTCCACCAATTCCCCTCCCCCCAACCACTTCCTTTCCCTTTCCCTCTCTTTTCAAGGCGACGACACTTTCCCACCAGGACGGCTCCCTTGTCCTCATTCATCATTCTCTATACTGGTTGCGGGGGGCGGGGATCTTTGGCATACGTACATCTGGAAAAGACCCGGGGAGACAGTCGGCCTCCCGGTCGCCAATGGGGGCAGGGAGGAGAGATGAAGATCTGTGAAGACTTCCAGCTGCGGCTGGACTGGGGGAGGGGGTGGTCCCAGGGATAAAGCCCACCCCCAGTCAGTGCAGAGGCCTGGGAAAAAGTGTAGCAGAGCAGAAAGTTTAAGCAAGCAAGTGCACACACGCGCGCCACACACACACACTCACTCCCACCCTTCTCTTAAAAACCAAGTAAAGCCCATAGAAGGGGCGGGGGGCCAGTTCGACTGGAGTGGTGCAAAACCCAGGTTTACAGTCTGGGTCTGGTTCTTAGCTACAAGGCAGTGAAAGTAGCTTGAACTTCACTATTACAGAAATTATTAAAATCTGGAAGCTGCCTCTTCCTAGCCCTGCGCCTGGAAACAAGTGTTTGACCTCTCCAAACTCCACATGACTTCACTGTTGGTACTCATCCCTTGAAGTTCTTAATAAAGATTAGGTGAGATACAGATTAAAGTGCAGTGGTGGTCCAAGTGGTGAGGTAATCACCTTATGTTTAAGGGGATGGGAGAGAGTGATGATTCCCACTTTAAATTACTGTAAAGATTAAATAAAGTAGTCGGTGGTGAATCCAGTGGTAGTGATAGGTATATTTAGTATACTGCAATTTAGTATACTGCAACATGTAAATTATTATTAATTTAATGGGTCTCACAAAAAAAGAGTAAATATTACAGTGTAAAACTTCTCTTTGTATTATTTTTAGTTTGAACAATATAAAGTTGCCATTTTATAGGTCGAGGGTGGGATACTGTGAATTTCATACGGTTCAATGTGTGTGTACTAGATAACAATGTCAACTGCATATCTTACTGTCAACTGCAATCCAAGACTGAAAAATACTGAAATTAAGTATGTTCAAGATTTGTGAGATATCATGCGTATATATACATATATACATGCACAAATATAACTCAAAACACGGCTTTTTCATCAAACCCCTAAATATAGGAATTAAGAGCCCTCCTCATCCCCCTTTCCTAATAGTTTTTTAAGTTTTTCCCCTCCTCTTTTCCTAATTTACTCCACACAACAGGTAGTTAAACATATGGAATGTGTAAGCTCAAGAGGAAGAACAGGTCAAATAGATAAATAGGTTCCAGACGGGTTTCAAGGGCCACAGATGGTTGCTTGGGGTCTGTCTGAACCTCACAGTCTTACCACAGCCGTCGAGATCTAAATACTTTTCTCTTTGAGACGCCTAGTTTAGACACATGAAGGGTGGGCAGCCCACTCAGCAGAGAACCACAGCTGTCTGCCACATCCACAGGGAAGGGGGTCCACAATGAGCATACTCGGCTTCCCTTCCCAGAGGTTTATGCTCTCCCATTTCACCCAACCCCTGTGTCAGTGGTACCACCAGTATTAGTGCCACAGCTCCTCTGCCAGCTTGCCATGGCTTCATCTTCATGACCCTTTGTAACCAGGGCTGGGGGGGACAAGGGGAAGGAGGAGGGTAGACCACCCATACTCCATTATTGCAGGTTCAGGAAACAAAACTGCTGATTGTTGGATAAAGTTAAAGTGAAAACTGGTTCAGGGACCTTCCTGGTGGTCCAGTGGCCAAGATGCCACGCTCCCCGTGCAGGGGGCCTGGGTTTGATCCCTGGTCAGGGAACTAGACACCACCTGCTGCAAAGAAGATCGAATATCCTGCCTACTGCAACTGAGAACTGGTGCAGCCAAATTAAAAAAAGGCAAACACAGTGATTAAAACAAACAAAAAAAGGTTCATAGGTGTGTATTATTTCGACCATAGAATATTTTCAAATCAGGGTATTTGAAAATCTGAATATACAGCCTTTCTCAAAAAATTGGAATTTTTAGCACCCCTGGACCTACGTGACCACAAGAACACAAAAGGCTGGAGGGCAGCTGAACGGTGGCCATAGAAGAGGCGTTTGCTCTCAGGTTCCCCACAGACTCCGCACAGCCCACTGAACTCAGATAAGTCCCCTTCCTGGCCTCCCTGGAATGTGAGTTTGGTGCCTCTCCGATAAGGCCTCGACCGCAGTATCCCCCTGTCCATCCAGACCATGAAGGACCTCCAGAAGGGCATCAAGATTCCAGCCAGCTCTCCTCATTCTATACCCTTCCCACCTGACCTTTCTTTCTCCCAATTTTTATCACCCAAATAAAATCAGAACAAATTTAAGATTGCTTTTTAAAAATTGCTATCATCAAAAAAAAAAAAAGAAAGAAAAATTGCTAACTCTCTGAAAATATTTTCATGGAACTTCCCTGGTGGCCCAGTAGCTAAGACTCCGAGCTCCCAACACATGGGGCTCTGGCTTCATCCCTGGTCAGGGAACTAGATTCTACAAGCCACAACTGAGCAACCAAGACCCAGCACAGTCAAATAAGTTTGGGGGAAAAAAACTGTTTTCAGACTTCCCTAGTAGCGCAGTAGATAAGAATCTGCCCGCCAATGCAGGGGACACAGATTTGATCCCTGGTCTGGGAATATTCCATATATAGTGGAGCAAATAAGCCTGTGCACCGCAACTGCTGAGCCTGCGCTCCAAAGCCTGCAAGCTGCAATGACTGAAGCCGGTGTGCTCTGGAGCCTGTGCTCTGCAACGAGAGAAGCCACCACAATGAGAAAGACTGCACACTGGAAGGAAGAGCAGCCCTCACTGATGGCAGTTAAAGAAAGCCTGCACAAAGCAACGAAGACCCAGCACAGCCAATAAATAAAACTGTTTGCATTGGGGATTAACCTTTACACAGGGATTCTTAACTTCACATAGAAGAAAGAGGTCTCAATGGCAGTGTTAGTGGGAATGAAAAGGTCATGAGTCAGTGTCCCCAGGAAAAGTCAGGACAGCCACGCTGCACACACTCATTGTGCTTACCACCAGAGTGGGCTATGGGGACTAGAGGAACGTGTTTTTTGCTTTATACAAATCTGTACCACTTGACTTCTTCCATGATCATATTACTTAAAAAAATTTTTTATTTGGCCGTACCAGGTCTTAGTTGTGGCACTTGGGATCTTTTAGCTGCAGCATGTGGGATCTTTAGTTGCAGCATGCGGGATCTAGTTCCCTGACCAGAGATGGAACCCAGGGCCCCTGCATTGGGAGCAGAGTCTTAGCTACTGGACCACCAGGGAAGTCCCCAGTATTACTTTTATGCAAAAAAACAAAAACAAAAACAAAAACAAAAACCACCTTCCCTTAAAACCAAGCAAAGATAGAAACAGAGTAGAGGGAGAATAAATGGATCTTGGTGATGCGCTGCATGGAGAACTCAAAGATGGCTCATGGTGGGTTGAGATTCTAAGGATGACTCCTCTATAAACCATGGTACCAACAATGGAAACACGGAACGTGGCTGGAGGAACAGGTTTGAGAGAGAGGTTAAGTTCAGTTTGGGCCCAGGGAAACAGGTAGAGAGAAATGTCCTGTTAGAAAAAAGGGAGTGTGAGTCTAAAGCTTGAGGTAGAGGCTGGAATTGAAGCTAATGCTTTGGGAACTGTCCACACTGGAGGGCCAGTTAAAGCCACATGAGGTAAGAGGAGATTCCTGAGGCTGAGAATGTAGAGAGAGGAAGGCCAAGGACAGAAACCAGGAGAACAGCCATCCCTGAAGCAGGCAGAAGAGGGAAGCCACGACCAGGGCTGTAGAAGGCCTGGTTAGAGAAAGTGTACATGGGGTACCATCACCAAAGGCAAGACAGCAGAGTTCAAAAAGACAGATGTGGGGGCTTCCTGGTGGTCCAGTGGTTAAGAATCCACCATGCAATGCCAGGATGTGGGTTCAATCCCAGGTCGGGCAACTAAGATCCTACGTGCCGTGGGGCAAGTAAGCCCGAGGGTGCCCTATCTCCTGAGCCCGCGCACCACAGCTAGAGAGCCCACACACCACACTGAAAGATCCTGCGTGATATGATGACCCCAAAAAGGCAGACGTAACCAGCTGTGTTAGCGGCTGTAGAGCAGTCAAAGAAAACCAGGTGTTAGAAGAGGCTCAAGTGATGAATGACCTTCTAGAGTACTGCCTTCCCAGAATTTCAACCACAGGAGATAATTTTTAACATTGCAAACTGGGGTGAATTCAATTATTGCACCCACTTTTCACACCTGTGTTGGAATGAGATATCTACATCCTTTCTGGTGCTGGTGTTGGGTTTTGACTTGTGATTTGCTTTAGCTGGTAAAATGTTAATACACTTACACTTTTAAATGTGCTAACATGGGACCTCTCCAGGGGTCCAGTGGTTGAGAATCTGCCTGCCAATGTAGGGGACCAAAGTTTGATCCCTGGTCCGGGAAGATTCCACATGTCTTGGAGCAACTAAGCCCAGGCACCACACTACTTAGCCCACGCTCTGCAAACAAGAGAAGCCACCACTGCGAGGCCCATGCACCACCACTAGAGAGCAGTCCCCACCCGCCACAACTAGAGAAAGCCTGAGCACTGCTACGAAGACCCAGCACAGCCATACGTAAGTAAATAATGTGCTGGCATGACCTGATGGGACTTCTTGTGCCCCTGCTCCTGCATGAGAGCATGGCATGGGGCCAGGAGAGGACACCCAAGCCAGACCTACAAGCTGGTACGAAGCCTGGGTGAACGCAGCGAAGTCCAGTCAAGATCAACCAAACCTCACCAACTTGCAGACGTGAGTGAGGAAAACATTATTCGTGTGAGATGTGGATTTTTTATGCAGAAGCACCACTGTAATAACTAAGACATTAGTTAACACCCCCAAACACATACCAAATACAACACACAACATTTGTAAAACAATACTTACCCATAAGGTATACAAGGTACTCTGACAGTTTTTATTACATTTCTTTTTTTTTTTTTTTTAATGCTGGGTGCAACCCACAGTTTGAAAAACACTGTTCTAGATAAATTGCTCTGGATTTTTTCACTACAACACATGAGGATGTACCACACTGTATATTCACAAGAGTGGCTCACTTATCAGTTGGGTGACCTCATGGAAACTACCTTGCCTCCCAAATGTGTGAACAGGGGACAAGAATATCTGGCTAACAGAGTGGTCGAACAAATTCAATATGAGATCATGCATATTAAATACTTAGCAAAGTGACTGGTACAAAACAAGTATTTAATAAATATTACCTATTCTCTTTAAAAATACTTTATTTATTTATTCTGACGTGCCAGGTCTTAGTTGTAGCATGTAGGATCTAAATCCCTGACCAGGGAGCGAACCTACATTGGGAGTGTGGAATCTTAGCCACTGGACCACCAGGGAAGTCCCAGCTGTTCATTACTGAAAAATCTGGTGAAGAACAGCAGGAACCAGAACAATTCCAGAAGTCAGGACTCATTTCTTGTGGATGGGAAACCATGCTGAAGTTCCAACCTGGGAGAGGGTGGCTGATGATGCGAGAGGTCTGGGCAATGAAGAGCCAGGAATCAAACCAGCTGAGGCTGAAAGCCCTGGAGCAGTGAGGCATTAAGTGCATCCTTGCTCAGTCCTGTCTTGTTCACTACCTTCCTAAAGTCTTGAAGGGACTCAGAGACCTGAAGGCATCATTAACTCCTTCTATCCCACCCTCACTAGTCCCCTCCTCACACGTCTTCACTTACCACCTGAATGTGAGTACATGGCCGGCCAGCAGAGAATAATTAGTTGGCATCAGAGAGCAGCACAGGATCAGAGAAACGAGATGACCTCGCCTCCTCTGAGCCCACATTCTCAGCTGCTCCTTGAGAGAATTGGTGGTTGAGTGGTTAAAGACTCCACGTTTTCACTGCCATAGCCTGGGTTCAATTCTTTGACTCAGTAATTAAGATCCAAAAGCTGAGTAGCACAACCAAGAAAAAAAAAGTTTCCAACTGCTCCACAAACCAGAGACCAGAGCCAGTGTCTTCCAGGTGTCCCTGCCCTGGCACCCCCACGCCAGGCTCCGAGAAGGCACACGGCTCCTTCTGATGTGCAAGGGAAGGAGGTACATCATTTATGGACAACGGGAGGGAGTGAGCATCCGAAGCAGGTTGTAAAAAAGGCTTCTTTATTGAGAGCAGCGAGTGTAAAAAAAACAAAACAAAACAAACAAACAACATAAAGGTGTGAGGCAGGGGTGGGGGGCCACCATCCTGTCTCCTCCAGGACCAACCCCCACTGTCCATGCCCTCCCACCCCACGCTGCAATTACATACAAAAGCCGCCCACGGTGCATACAAAAAAGGGCGGGTTATATAGTGTCAAAAGCTCCTGAAAACTCCTTCATCTGCCAGGCACTTAGGATGAGGAAAGGAGAGAAGGGTGGGAGGAGACTCGGGGCTGGGTTGGGACTGGGTCAGAGTCTATGCGTCCATGGGGGAGGACTCGCTGGCCGTGTCCTCCACAATCCAAGTGCAGACCCCAAAGTGGGCCCTGGGGGGCCAGAACCACCCAGGACTTGAGTATAAGGAAGCCCCTTGAAGCCAGCTCACCCACAGCCCAGCACCACACACCCCCACCCCGCCAGCATGAAGTTGGCAGGTGGGTGGCAGAACTGGACCTGGACAAGGGGAGAAGACCCAGGCCAGAAATTGGGGTTACCTGAGGCACCCACACTGTCCCTGACGGGGGTAGGGGTGGCAGAGAAAGCTGCCCAGACCAAGGCCCCAGCTACCCAGTCTGGGTCCGAATCAGCCTCTCCAAAGGGCTGAAGGTGGGGAAGAGAAAGAAAGCCCAGGCCCTGCCAGTCCTCAGCAGTGCCTGTGGTGCCAGGGTGGGGACCCTGGGGCCCAGGAGGACTGGGATCTAGCCCCTCATGCTGTGGGCACCCCCCAGGAAGTCCTCCCCTGCCCACGCCATCCTGAGGCACAGCCTGCCTGGGCTCCCTCCTCACGGCTTGCTGTCCGTGGGGCTGTCTCCCAGGGTGTTAGCGATCTCACTGAAGGAGGGCCGATCCTTGGGGCTGAGGGCCCAGCACCGCTGCATCAGCCGGTAGAGCTTGGAAGGGCAGCCCTCAGGCTGCGGGAGTCTGGCCTTCCCAGCCTGCAAGTCTGCGGGAAGAAGGGTAGTCAAAATATTTAACCACCTGTCCAATACTTGGTGGGCTTTCCAGGTGGCTCAAGAATCCACCTGCCAATGTAGGGAGACATGGGTTTGATCCCTGGGTCGGGAAGATCCCCTGGAGTAGGAAATGGCAACCCACTCCAGCATTCTTGCCTAGGAAAATTCCATGGACAGAGAAGCCTGGCGGGCTGCAGTCCACGCGGTCCCAAAGAGTTGGACGTGACTGAGCATGCATGCCAACACTCTCCGGAGCCTGCAGTTCCCAAAGGCAGCCACGAGAGGGAGACTCTCGGGGGCACTGGACAGTGCGGGTGAGAAAAAGATTCAAGCAGTTCTTGGCAAGTCTCTTGCAACTGAAGGAAAGGGCCTTCCCTGGTGACAGTTCCCACTGGCGGGAGGGGGCAGGGTCCACGCTGCACAAGAAGCAGCCCGTGCTCGGGGGCTAAAGTGGGGTCAATGGGCAGGCATCAGAGTGGCTAGAGTGACCACGACAGGGACAAGGGTTATTTACCAAGCGGTATGAATGTGTGTCGGGAATCTCACAAGTGGAACGGCCATATCCATATACCTGCGGACACCAGCCCTGAGGGGAGGCAGGCTGAACCGGCCCCAGGACCCCAAGTAAGCTCTCCACCGAGAGAACACGGAGAACTGCCTACCTGCCAGCACCTCGTCGTCCGCCTGCCCACCATGGGGCATCTCCCCGTGGGTGAACACCTCCCACATCAGCACGCCGAAAGCCCAGACGTCAGACTTGGTGGAGAAGTCACCCTCCAGGATGGCCTCGGGGGGCATCCAGCGCAGGGGCACCCAGGCCTGGCGGAAGTGGTAGTACTCACTGTGGGACAGAAGGACACAGAGGCAGTGGGGTGGGGAGAGGGGCACGGCCTGGGACCCCAGCCTCACCCCAAGAGTCTGGTCTCATACCCCGGCTGGAGCCCAGGTTTCCTCTATCAAGACATCCTGGGGAAATTGAAACATTTTTGTTTAGCAAGGGGTGGGGGCATACATACACCAGACAAAATCTAGAGGCATCCGTGTGGGGTCTGATGGTTTAAAAATTCCCTTAAGGATCAGACTTTGCCAAAATATCAATATTTTTTAAAAGCTTCTAGTCATACTTACTTTATTAGTTTAAGAGTGTGAAAAATGCATATGTTAAGTAGAAAGAAATTTGAAAGAACTTTACTGGTGATGAACCAACCATGACTAAAGCAACAGCCAGACAAACCGTGGTGAGTCAGAGCTGGGATGACTCAGGGTGTTGGGGGGGTTCCTGGAGGCACTACGTAGCGTGTATTCCAGAGTGATCTCTGGCCGTGGGTGCTGAGCTTTAAGTCTTAGGCTTAAAAAGAACAATGACTGAATTCAGGAAGTAACAGAGGAACCCCTATGGATAGTTAAATTATATAGAAACTAGTTCTTCGTTTTAAAGATTTATAATTTCTTACCACTAGAGAAAAGCGTAAGGTCAGGGAGCTGAGGTCGACTGGCTGGGGTGCCTCTGCAGCCTTGGGAGAGGGTGGGAGGGGTCTAGGCCCCTTCCCCCAGGCCCTTCAGCTTTGGACTAGGCCCCTCCGCCAGCCCAGCTGTGTCTGCCCTCCGCCCCTTGCCATCCTACCCACGCCCCCTACCTGTTGTACACATCCTTGCTGAGCCCCAGGGCCGACACCTTCACCTGTCTCTGAGCGCTGACCAGGCAGTTGCGAGCGGCTAGGTCTTTGTGCACGAAGCGGTTGTTGGACAGGTGCTCCATGCCCAGGGCCACCTGGGTGCACAGGCCCACCTGGAACAAGGAAGGGGCTCGTCAGAGCAGCCCAGGACCTCGGGTTTCAGGGACTGCCCTTGACACAGCCCTTGGTGGGGCTCTCAGGGGCATTAACACGATGCTTAGGAAGCCCCAGAGCAGAGGCCCAGTAGCCTGTTTCCTTCTCATAAAAGGACCTGCCTCCTGGGTCCTTGGAAGAACTGAATTTAATGAAATGAAGTGCTCCCCCCACGCACAGCAGGTGATAGACTAAGTGAGTGGCAGATGGGGTGGGAAGAACACACGGTAACCAGCTGCTGAATTGAAAAAAAAAAAAAAAGTATAATATTAAAAAACAATCATATGTGTGTATAAAATTTGTGTGTAAGTGAAAGTAGATACCCACATACATACACAAACTGTTGCCTCTGAGAAGGGGGACGGAAGGCCGGAGAGAGAAAAGTAGGGAAACTTGGTTTCTATTTTTTGTTGTGAACTACATATAGAAAAGTTCACTAAATATATGTCTACTTTCATGAATAATTATAACGCCCACACTCAGGTAACAGACATCAAGTTAAGAGAAAAAAAAAAAAATCAACAATGCTAGGCACCCCCCCCCAAAACCCCCATTGACTCCTTCCCCATCACGAATGCTCCCTTTTTCAAGAGGTAATCACCATCCTTCTGGGATAATAATTTCTTGGCTGTTCTTTATAGTTTTACCACTTACGCATATGTTCCTCAGCAATACAATTCAGTTTTGCCTGTTTTAGAACCAGATAAAGCTGGAAGCACACAAAACGTGTATCTTTTTTGTGCCTTGATTCTTTCACTTAACATTGGGAGAGTCACCCTTTTTTGAGATATCATTGTACGGAGTTGTTTTTCATCATAAAGATATCATAACTTATTTATTCTTTTTTTAAATGTCTATTTTTAAAATATCTATTTATTTCACTGCACTGGGTCTTAGTTGCCGCACATGGGACCTTTAGCTGCAGCATGTGGGATCTTGCTCCCCTACCAGGGATCAAACCCTGGCCCCCTACATTAGGAGCTTGGAGTCTCAGCCACTGGAGCACCAGGGAAGTCCCCATAATTTATTCTTTCTAGGGCCAGAGGACATTTGTGTTTCCACCCCCACCCCCACACAAATTTTGGCTATTGAGAACAGTGCTGCTACAAATGTTCTTATGAGTGTATACACGCAGGAGTTTCTCTAAAATATCTCACATAGGGTCAGCACTGTGAGTAGTTTCAGCATTAGAAAATAATGTAAACTTATCTTCCAAAGTACAGAAATAAATAAAATGTAAGAGAGTTGGGGAGATTTTTCGCTGCTACCTTTTTAAAATGTTTGAGCCATGTCCATGTAGTATATATAATACATTACGTGCTGTGTTTAGTCACTTGGTTGTATCCAACTCTTTGTGACCCTTTGGACTGTAGCCTGCCAGGCTCCTCTGTCCATTCTAGGCAAGAATACTAGAGTGGGTTGCCATTCTCCAGGGGATCTTCCCAATCCGGGGGATCGAACCCACATTTCCTGTGTCTCCTGCAGTGCAGGCAGATTCTTTACCCACTGAGCCACTGGGGAAGCCCATAATATACTATATTAAACGTAATTATAATTAAGATACACTAACATTTTAAAACATACATCAATGCATTGAATGCATATTAATTGAGCATCTATTGAATACCATACAACTGAGTGCTGTGGAATACGACAGGGATGGCAAGACTGGGCTCCTGGTGTGAAGGCAGTCTAGGAGGTAAGAACTGTACCTGCAGAAGGGCGCCATCACCTAGGGGGAAGGTGAGCCACGCCAAACAAAGGTAAAATCAGAGCGCCAGGGAGTGCTTGTAAAGACCAATGGCCCCTTCACCTCTGTCAACCCCTTCTAAACCTTGGGAGGACACCGAGGGACACACAGAACATGCAGCATTTCCCTGAGTATAAAAACAAGGCAAATGGAAATCCAAAGAGGTCCCCGTGGAAGGTAACTTACTGGCCAGCTGTGTGTCTCTTCCCGCACAGACACACTCTGGGCATCCACAAGGGAGTAGCCACCCATCACATATGTGATCACAAAAAGATGAGAAGAACGTGGCCTGGGAATTCCCTGGCAGTCCAGAGGTTAGAGTTCCACACTTCTACTGCAGCAGGGCACGGGCTCGATCCCTGGTAGGGGAACTAAGATCCTACATGCTGCGCAATCCGGCCAAAAGAAAAACAGAGAACATGGCCAATGACCAGTATCATCGGTGATCAAGAAAATACTAATTAAGACCCAACAAGGTATCATTTGCCACATATCTGATTATAAAAGGTCAAAAGCCTTCAGCTTATCTCCAATAGTTCAGAAAAATGCATTAAAATAATAATATACATAGATAGAGAAGAATAAAGCAAACTAGGCAAAATAAACAATCTGGATAAAGAGTCTATAGGAGTTCCTTGAACCTTACTATTATAGTCTTTTAAGTTTGAAATATCAAAATGAAGTTTAATCAAACACACACACACACACACAGAGGCCAACAAACACATAAAAAATAATACAGAAACAAAAGCAGCCTGTGTGTGGACCAATGAGAGTATGTCACAGATTAACCAAGACTATCTATGGCCGTACCAGGGCTTCTCGGTGGCTCACAGGTAAAGAATCTGCCTTCAATACAGAAGCAGCTGGAGGTATGGGTTTGATCTCTGGGTCAGGAAGATGCCCTGAAGGAGGAAATGGCAACGCACTCCAGTATTCTTGCCTGGAAAATCACATGGACAGAGGATTTTCTGTCCACCAGGCTACGTGGACAGTCCATGGGGCTACAGTCCATGGGGTGGGCTACAGTCCATGAGGTCTCAAAAGTCGGAAATGGCTAAAGCGACTGAATAGGCACGCATACACAGCCATACCACCCTGGACACACCTGATATTGTCTGATTATGTTTAGTGTGATTCTTGGTCCCTGAAGTTCAAAAGGGTGCAAAAGTGAATGTGAGTGGTCGAGGGGCTGCTCCCACCTTACCCCAGGGCAGGAAGGAGTCAGAGAGAAGGAGTCAGGGCACTTGCTGAGCCAGGCTGGCTGCTGCCCTGCCAGCTCCCTGTGAGGTGGACTCCTCAGCTTTGCCCACAGTCCAGGCTGATGCCAAAGCCTGGCTCTTCCCTCAGCACCACAGCTGGCCCTCCCGGGTCACCTCACCAGGCAGGGGCCCAGAAACAGCGACCTGCCATCAGGGAGGCAAGCGGTGGGCTGCTGCCTGTGGACTGGCCCCTCCGCATCCCAGGCTGAGCCCGAGCAGCTTCAATGGCCTGGCCCCCAGGGTCACTGCAGGGCGGACAGAGGATCCGAGTCCGAACACACTGGCAGCAGGGTCACTGTGAAAGCAGCCCTCGGTCTGCGTGCTCTGGCCCGTGAGATCCCTGCAGGCTTCGCTGCCCCCACTAGAGGTTTGCTAACTGTGCTCACAACCTATTAGAAGGTCACAAAACCCACTTACTGAATTTTCATCAGCATTTTTTGGGGGGATTGAAAATATCAGAGAGCATCATACTTGGTAAGGGTCAGTATCATTCATGGAACGTTCTTCATATATATACATGTCTATGTTGCATTGTGATGTAAAAAAAGCACTTTTTTTTTTTCTCAGTCAAGAAAAATTTAAAAAAACAGTATGGACATCCCTGGTGGTGCAGTGGCTAAGACTCTGTGCTCCCAATGCAGGGGACTCAGGTTTGATCCCTGGTCAGGGAACTAGATCCCACGTGCTGGAACAAAGTGTCCACGTGTCACAACTAGCAACTAAAAATCCCACATGCCACCCCTGAAGATCACGTGTGCTGCAGCTAGGATCCGGTCCAGTCAAATAAACAAACATTTTAACAAACAAAAACGATCTATACCTCAACTGTCCAGAACAGTAGCTCCCAGCTACTTAAGTTAGTAAAAGCTTTAGTAACATAAAAATTCAGTTCCTCAGTCTCTCTAGCCACATCCTAAGTGCTCAATAACCCCACAGGGCTGGGGCCTTCCACACTGGATGGCACAGGCATGGAACGTTTCTACCACCGAGGGAAGTTCTATTAGGCAGGGCTGACCCGAACCATCACCAACCCGGACATGCTCAAGATCCAATATATCGACCGACACTGCAGATGCAAACGGGCTGAACTCAGGCCACAAGCAGGAAAGCTCATCTTCCTGGTGCATTTTCCTTATCAAAACGGAAGCCACAGGACTTAACTGGTGATCCAGGGGCTAGGACTCCACACTCCCAAGGCAGGGGGCCTGAGTTCAATTCCTGGTCAGGGAACTAGATCCCACATGCCGTAACTAAGGGTTTGCAGGTCACAAGCAGAGATTTCACACGCTGTGTGCCACTACTAACAGCAGGTGCAGACAAATGAAAATAATCATAATTTTTGTTTAAGGTAAAGCCACAAAATCTCTGGAGAGCTTCCAAATGACTGTGCGGGCCAGTGAGGAGAGGTCAGGTCAATGGGTCCACGAGGATGACTGAGCCCTCCCTGGGTGCAGGGCCCGACAGTTATTCTCCACAGAAAAGCAGAGACTGCTCCCCCAAGAGCTCTGGTTCCCAGGCTGTCATCCTCAGAAAGCCTCAAGTACCACTGATGGTAAAAAGGCCTCAGAAATGGACACTCCACTTCAGGCGTCAGAGCCCCAGGGCAATGTCCAGTCTTGTCTGGTTGTCGCTAAACAACAGACAAAGGCTTTTGTCACGAGCTCCCGTGGACTCGCCTTCCTCCTCACCCTGCCCTCTCTGCTCTGGCTCACAAGCTCCTCAATCTGCTGCTAGTCATAGGAGCAGAAGAGAGAGGACTTGGCTCGGTGACCAACTTGCCATCTTTCCAGAGAGGCAGTGCTTCTGGAAATACTGGCTGAGCGAGGACAGTAAAAGGGAATGCTGTTAACCCCAGCCAATTAAGTGTTTTCTTATTGCTGGGCGAGCCGCCATCGGATGGCCACGGGATTAATCTTCAAACACTGTTACAAAGACTTGCACTTTGGTGAAGACCAGACCCACCCTTCCTTCCAACTTTTATACCCTGGGGGCTCGCCTGAGTTCTGGCCAAGCCCCTGTGACACTTCCTGGGTCTACTCAGACAGCCGGCGCTTCCTGTCCAGCTTCTGACTGCTTAAAGCAAAAGTGGGCACCAGGTGTACTAGCCTGCTCCTGCCCGTCACTAGTCTGCAGATGATCCATGAAGAAGTCACAGGTTACAGGGCTCAGACTTCAAAACCCTTCACCTTATCAACCACTTTAACGAGCATCACCTACAACCATGCCAATACCTAGGGCCCTCGTATGTTCTTTTTAAAAATATTTTACGTATTTATTTAGGGTCTCAGTTGCAGTATGCAGGAAATTTAGTTGCGGCATATGAACTCTTAGCTTGGTTTCAATATGTGGGATCTAGCTCCCTGACCAGGGATCAAACCTGGGCCCCCTGCACTGGGAGTGCAGAGTCTTAGCCACTGGACCACCAGGGACGTTTCCGCACATCTTTGATCTCCTCCACTGCAGACCAGGAATCCTCCTGGGACTCCCAGCAGCTCACCCACACCAAGCACGGCACTCTCATTCCAGCTGTAGCTGACCAAGGAGCAGCCTGCCTACCACTCCGTCTCCCTTTAAAATCTGACCATGTTCTCCTTCCGTCCCCCCAGGAAGGACCCTAGAAACATAAAGTGGCACAGCGGCTCACTACATTATTAGCACAAGAAAGCATCTAACAAGGTTTGATGTGCCTTTCTTAAGGATTTTCATTTTCACGGAATCCCCCAAAGGAAGTTTTTCAAACTACCCGTCAAAACCCACATGGGAACTTCCCTGCTAGTGCTGGGCTGTGCTTAGTCGCTCAGTTGTGTCTGACTTTTTGCGACTCCATGGACCCTAGCCCCCGCCAGGCTCCTCTGTCCACGGGGATTCTCCAGGCAAGAATACCGGAGTGGGTTGCCATGCCCTCCTCCATGGGATCTTTCCAACTCAGGGATCAAACCCAGGTCTCCTGCACTGCAGGTGGATTGTTTACCATCAGACGGTAAAGCCACCAGAGAAGCCCATGAATACTGGAGTGGGTAGCCTGACCCTTCTCCTGGGGATCTTCCCAACCCAGGAGTCGAACTGGGGTCTCCTGCATTGTAGGAGGATTCTTTACCAGCTCAGCCACCCGGGAAGCGCTGCTAGGGCAGTGGATAGGAATCTGCCTGCCAATGCAGGGGACCCAGGTTCGATCCCTGCTCTGGGAAGATTCCACATGTGGTGGAGCGATTAAGCCTATGCACTACAACTACTGAGCCCTGGTGTCAGAGTTACTGAAGCCTGCACCCCCTAGAGTCAGCAAGTCTCAACTACGGAGCTCGCATGCTACAGCTACTGAAACTGAAGAGCTCAGAGCCTGTGTTCCAGGAAAAGAGAAGCCACCAGAACGAGAAGCCACCAGATCAAGAAGCCCCAGCACCGCAAGTAGAGAATCGTCCCCACTCTCTGCAACTAAAGAAAGCCCACGTGCAGCAACAAAGAGCCAGCTTAGCCAAAAAATAATTTCTTTAAAAAAAGACCCGTATAGTTCTCAAAATCAATTTAGTGGGTTAAAAATAAATACAGGATGAGAAATATTAATAGCATCAAATACAGTGTTGTGAAAGCTTAATTTTAGCTTTAAGTGTGTATGTGTGGGGCGGGGGGGGGGGGGATGTGCTGGGCCATGATATAAAATGCATTTCTTATAGGAGACTCTAAGCAAAACCATTTCAAGCCACTGTCCTATCCCAAGGCTCCTTAAACCTTAATTAGCTTAAGAATCAGCTGGAGAGCTTATTTGAAAACTTTCGGCCTTCAGATCCCACTCGCAAAGACTCTGCCATAAGTCTGAGGTATGGTCCAGAAATTTACAGTGTTTCGTCCTTCCCCCACCATCCAATGCAGAATACTGTCCTCGGAGAGTGTGGAAACCAACTTATTGAAGTTTCCCCATCAAGTTCAAGATGCTTGGGTAACAAAGTGTGCAAGAGATCTTCAGCAAAGGTGGTGATGATTTCAGCCAGATTCCCTCAGGTCACGTGAAGGAAATAACTGACTTCCTGTTCCTTGCCTACACCCCTGTCCCAGCCACAACAACATACCTAGGCTCCCCTTCTCCCACCATTCACCTACTTCTTATCCTGAAGACTTGAATTTGAGTGGCTTTCTTTGTTAAGATTGTCTGTCCACCTAAAGGACACGGACATCTTCAAGGTCTCTTGCGTCTCTTATGACATTCTTTATGTCTCTTGCCGTCTCTTATCTGAAGTCTGTAAAGCATGTGCTCCATTCGTTTATCCAAGCTCTCCCCCCAGATCTTTAGTGCCCAAGGACACCCCACAGCCTCAAGTTTGGATTCCCAAGGGCCCTGGGCACCATGACTGGCCCAATGACAATTCACTGGTTCCCTGCGTGCTCTCGTTTGTGAGCTCTGGGGTCCTGACATCCCATCCAGCTGGCAAGAGCTATCCTGTCCTGCAGTATCCCATCTCCAGCCACTGCAAACTGTCCTGTGGCTTCTCAGAGACGGAGGCAGGGACACCACACCAGGAGGCCAGCTCACTGGCCTTGTCCAGGCCTCAGCAAATTCACCTGTGATGGGAAGAGGTCAGCCTGAAGGTCACAGAGCTGCTCCTGGAGAGAGATCGAGGGCAGCCAGGGTTCCCCCCACCCCCGGTGCCTGATCAACCAGCCACACCTTGCCATGACCCGGGTCAGCCTCCAGGCCGGGAACAGTCACCCGGAAAGGAGGCCCAGCAGTCTGCCTCCTGCCCTGAGCTTTGCTTGCTTATGTGGTGACATCACTGTCACCGTGGACACAGAGTACCTGGTCACATGGAAGCAGGGAGGGGGGAGGGGAGGGGAGGAGGCGGTGGGCAGGGAGAACTGGGCACAGAAGGCAAGGTCCGAGGCGGACAGGGGGTCGTAGGAAGCATTCCCTTCTTCACTGTTTCAGCCCAGGTCTGTGCCTCCACAGGGCCCTGGCCAGGGCTCTGTGCCAGAGGCAGGAGCAGAACCGGAAGGAAAGGCTGGGCAGCCCACAGCCTGAGTGAGAGCAAAAGCGTGAAAACCACAGGCGGTGAAACCCTGGCGGCCCATCCACACCCTCGGGGGATGAGGGAACACGCTCAGGGCCGCGCCCAGCCCCACCGGCCTCCAGACGCCTGGGCTGCCGGCTGCCCCTTCAGCTCAGCGCCCTCCGCAGCCGTCGTGCTCCATAGCCCGGGCCAAGGGCGGCGCTTCTCCACAAAAGCAGTGGGGCCACACAGGGCGGCTCACAGGCTGCGACCGGTCACTTGGCCCATCTCAGCCTCAGTGTCTCTACCCACTGCAGGGAAGTGACGCCATCCCAGAGGATCACTGTGCTCCCTGAGTGCTCACCTCGGGGCCTGGCCCGCAGGCAGCGCTCCACCAGAGCACCTGCTAGAAGACCGCCAGGCTCCCGACCCCCGACCCCCACCATCCTCACCTTCTGCTTTGTGCTGAGGGGCTGCGACTTCAGCTTCTCATCCTTGCTCTTGGAAATCCTCAGGAACTGTTTAAGATCTCCCTGAGGAAAAACCCAGCATCTCTGTCGGGTCACAGCCCAGCTGGTATCCCCCCGACCCCAAACCCAACCCCAGTGGGTGCTCACAGGGCGCCTGCCCCAGTGGGAGGGGGTGAGGACCCCTGACCTGACTGCCCGACCCTCAGCCCAGAGCCCCTCCCAGGGGAGAGTCTAGTGGCAACTAAAACTTACAGGAAGCATCTCCTAGAACAGCGGTCCCCAGGCTTTTTGGCACTAGGGACCAGTTTCGTGGAAGACAAGTTTTTCCACAGTCTGGGAGGGGATGGTTTCAGACCAGCTCAAGCGCATTACATTCATCATGCACAGTTTGTTTCTACCACGATTCCATCAGCTCCACCTCAGGTCATCAGGCATCAGATTCCAGAGGTGGGAGACCCTGTCCTAGAGGCTCCGGGTCAGAAAGGGAGGAGGACAGTCACTGCTGCCCTCGGGGGAGCCCCCAGACAGGCAGGCAAAACACGGCCCCCGACCCTCGGTCTTCACAGACCCCCGGCAGGAAAGCCTCGTCCTCTAGACCTAACACAGATGGGACCCTAGCGGCAGAAACATGCGCCAAGTGCTCGGAAGCCCTCGTTCATGGAAAGACGAGGGTCACTCCTCGCCCTTCCTGCACCCGAGCTGCAGCGTCTGCCATGCAGCCATTTTCGAGGACCAAGGGGACTAGACCCAGTGAGCCCGGGACTGCAGAGTGAGGGGCAGGGCCGGGCAGCACCAGCGGGGAGAGAGAGAAGGCCGGTGGCTAAGCGAACGCTGTCCCTCCAGTGGTACCGGCTGCAGGGAAAGCAAAGCCAGGTTCTCCTTATGTTTATTCTCAAGGGCTGACAGGCCCTGGGGAGAGTGAGAAATGGCAAACCAAAGGAAACCAGAGTCAGGGAAAAGGGCCTGGAAGGCGTCCCTGCCGCTGGGCTGAGGAAGAAGCTGGAAGAAAACTGGGACCAAACCCCAGACAGGGGGCCAGCAGGTGGGAAAGGGGCTGAGGGTAAGGAAAGGCAGGGTCGGAGCTGGGGGGACGGCGGCTGAACACCTCACGGTGGCGACGCAGGCTCCCATCACTGCCCCCCCCAGGTCGGGCGCCGCCCCCGCCCGAGCCCCCAGGGCGCCCCCAGCCGCCTACCAAGTCCACGTACTCCAGCACCATGTAGTGCGGCTCTGCCTCGCGGCACAGCCCCAGCAGCCGCACCACGTTGGCGTGGTTCAGCTTCCCAAACATCTCGAACTCCCTCCGGAAGTCCAGCTGCTGCTGCTCGTCCCGGCTCTGCAGGCTCTTCACGAGCACCAGGGTCTCAGGCAGCCCTTCTTCCAAGCCCTGTGCCTTCGCCAGGAACACCTCCCCAAACTCGCTCTTGCCTGTGGGCATAGGACTGAGTCAGCCAGCTGAGGATGCCCCTGACTTGGGAGGCACCTGGCCGGGGTCACATGCGGAGGCGTCTCTCTGCTCCCGCCCAGCTAGACCAGGAGTGGCACCGGCTGTGTGTGCAACTCTGAGCGAACCCCTTCCCCTTCGGCCCTGGGACTGGCAGTCTCTAACAGTGAAATAAAGGGGTCAGATTAACAGTACTTTCTAGAAGGTGGTCTGTATGAGAATTTTAGGTGATTCACTGTTAACACGTCTTCTATACTTTAACCTATACCCATAAAACACAGATCCATAACTTCTCAGTTTTTCCTACAACTAAGCTTGTTGTTTTTGTTCAGTCACTCAGTCACGTCTGACTCTTTGCGACCGCATAGACTGCAGCATGCCAGGCCTCCCTGTCCTTCACTATCTCCCGGAGTTTGCTCAGACTCATGTCCATCGAGTCGACAGAGCTCAATTTTTTTGAAAGGTAAGAGAAAGTCAATCTAAAGAAAACATCAAGTGAATGATACACACGAATGACAAAGATCTCGGGGGTGGGATGGGGACAACGGGCACACGGGGACCCACTGGGCCCGGCCGCCCTGATGCTCCCTCTGTTTCCGAGGTTCTGGGCTTCAGGGCCTCCAGAGGCACCAGCCCCTGGTGTAGCTGAAGACAGACCTGGAGCCTCTAGTTAAGTGGGGGTGGGGGGGTTGGGGGGGGATGGTGGCCATGGCAACACACCCAGCGTGGTGATGGGCTGCAGGCTGGCCCGCGGGAAGTGCATCTTGTCGCTCGTGCTGTGGCGCTTGCTGGTGGCGGCGGAACCGGAGCCCAAGCTGGTCAAGGCCACCTCCTCCTGGATCTCGGCCGAGGGCTGTCCGTTCTGCAGAGGCCCGCCTGGGAAGAGGGGGCGAGGGGGAGTGAGGATGAGACTGGCCACCACGGGGGCTGTAATTCTTTCCCACAATCTCCCACTCCCACCAAAGGGATCCAATCCTTCTGATCTACACAATGTCCACACACAATCTGGTCAACGAACAGAAGGGGCTGGGGAGAGGGAGCCCAGCACTCCTTAGGGTCTGACCACTTATTGACATAGCCGATTACAATCTTTGAAAAGAGACAGCACAAGTCTCAGCTGAGTCACTGGTCCCTGGACAGCCTGGTGACATAAAGGTTTTTGCTTTCATAGGGTCTCCTAGGTGCAAAGCTCTAAACAGGCACAAAGGCTCTAAAAATCACAACAAGGGGAACTCTAGTCCTGCTCCTAAACCCCTAAAATGAGAGGGGAGACACAGCCGTGTCCCTAGGGGGCTCCCGGTGGAGGAGAGGAAGGGTAGGAGGAGGGAAACAGGCAGACCGAGCCCCCCACCCCACCTCAGTAAACTCAAAGACTAGCGGAGGGAGAGACAAGATGTGCAAGGAAACGCTAATGCATTTGAGCCAGGCTGCTCAGAAGTGGAGGCCCTGAGAATCAGCCAGCTCCAGGGGGGCGGGTGGAGGGGTGGGGGCTGGGAGTGAAAGTCGCTCAGTCGTGTCCGACTCTTGGTGACCCCAAAGACTATACAGTCCATGGAATTCTCCAGGCCAGAATACTAGTGGGTAGCCGTTCCCTTCTTCAGGGGATCTTCCCAACCCAGGGATCAAACCCAGGTCTCCCACATTACAGGCAGATTTTTTACCAGCTGAGCCATCAAGGAAGCCTATCCCTTCTCCAGGGGACCTTCCCGACCCAGAAATCAAACCAGGGCCTCCTACATTGCAGGTGGATTCTTTACCAGGTGAGCTACCAGGGAAGCCCTATAGTGAAATTATGCCTGTGGTTTAGAACTGCAGGGAAAAGGCAGGGAAACACAGGAGGCTAGCCTGAGACTCCAATGAGGAAGACTTGAGCCAGGCTGCTCAGAAGCAGAGGCCCTGGGAATCAGCCAACATGGGGGCGGGGGTTGAGCGGGGAAGGGGGTGGGTGCGGCTCTGCTTTGGCTCCAAATGCTGCACTTTCCTCCACGGCCACTGGAGGGCGCTCAGCACCTGCGCGCGGCACCGCCTCCCTCTTCCAGGGCCCCTCACCGTTGAGGCACTCCATCTCTGGCTCCTCGCCCTCCGGCTGCTTCTGAAGCCGCTTGGCCTTGCAGCGCTTCTTGCAGTAGAACATGAGGCCCAGCACGGCGATGATGTAGGCCACAGCGGCGCCCACCGACAGCCCGATGGTCTGGATCATCTTGTAGGGGGGAGGGCTGCCCGGGCCCTCCGATTCCTCCAGCACTGGCTTGTCTGAGAGACACACAGACAGGTGTAGGCAGGGGCAACTAGGGCGAATGCAGCCCTACTGCTCTGCCGGCTCTCTCCACTGCACACATTCAACAGCCTCCGGGACTACTTGATGCCCTGACCAAGCCGGAGCAACCTCGGAGGGTCACCCCTGTCACTGGCTTCAACAAGGTCCAGTTCCTGGGGGCCCACTGAGGCCAGAGAGAGCTCTGCAGGATTTGAGTGATTTCCAGGCTGTTTCTGAACCCAGACACAAGCCCAGGACACACATCAGAAGCACACCACAGTCGGCCCCATCACAAACCCACACCATTGTTAACAAGCGTCCTTAGTGACTTGAAATCTTGAGTCAGGCCCTACAGAGCTGCATGTGGGAACTTCTAATTTATAACCCCAGCCATCGCCCAGCACAGAGCAGGTTAAAGAAACACTTTTGCAGAAGGATCTTCTAGTCTACAGGCTTTCAGTGGCCTTGGGTCCCATGGAGAAAGAGGTGCCAGGTGGGAGAACGGCCCAAGGGGGGAGGCCATCCAGGAGCCCCCAGTTGACACACACACCCAGTGGCTTCAACCAGAGGCCACCACTTCACTTTATCCATTTAAAGTTCCACGGAAAACCCTGTCTAAAAAACCAATTCTGGGACTTCCTTGCTGGTTCAGGGGCTAAGACTCTGCACTCTCAAATGCAGGAGGCCCAGGTTCCCATCCTGGTCAGGGAACTTGGTCCCACACGCTGCAACTAAGATTCGGAACAGCCAGACAGAGTAAATTACACATTAAAAATAAATAAATAAATATTCAGAAAACCAGTTCTGCTGCTGAACCAAAAAAGTTTGAAAGGCTCTTGCTCAAACCACTCCCACCTTAACAGAGAGAAAAAAGAGGAAATACCACCTGGAGGAGCACAGAGCTGGGGATCAGCAGAAGTCAGGCCCAAATCCCCAGTCCCAGGCCCTACTCAGGGCCTTACACCTTTCACCCTCTGGTTATCCAGGGCAAAGGAACCACATGCTGCTGCAGCCTGGCCTCATCCTCTCCCCACCCACGCAGGACCACGAGGACAGGCCTGGGAGGAAGCAACTCAGGACAAGAGCACCCCCCACCGCCACAGGCTCACACACCCCAGCTGTGGAAGGTGTCAACGACATCCCAGGTCAGGGCAAGGAACCTGAGACTGCCTGTGTGCTGGCCCCGAGGAGGGGACCCAGAATCCCCGCCCCCATTGCAAAGAACAGTTTCAATGCCTTTTGTGTACAGGGCTGATGAGAACAAGGATGAGGAAGAAGTCGGGCCCCCCACTTCCATGCAGGACAGCCCTGCGGGCCCCATACCCACGACATAGAGGGGCGCCTCCGTGTGCTTGATGTTGCAGCTGTTGCCCGCGATGCAGGTGTAGCGGCCCGAGTCCTCGGGGGCCACGTCGTGGATCACCAGGGAGCCGTTCTGGAAGATGTGCATCCTGCCGGGAGAGAAGCCCCAGCGTTGCCCACCTGGCTGGCCCCCAGGAGCCCGAGCTGCAGGGGAGGCAGCGGGGTGGGGAGGAGGAGACGGCCTACCTGGGTCCCAGCTTGGTGGGGTCCAGGATGCGATCCTTGCCCTTCCACTGAATGAGCGGCTTGGGGTCCCCCTGGGCCTCGCACCGCAGCAGGGCTGTGTGGCCCTGGTACACCGTGGTGCGCTCCGGCTCCACCTTGAAGGTGATGAACACTGGATGGGAAGAGCCCGGCGAGGGGCAGGGAGCAGTGAGCAGTGGGGCTGGCGGGGTGCAGGCCGCGGCCCCGGCCCCCGCGCCCGGCACGGTCGCACCTGCCACAGTGAGCTGCACATGGGCACGGATCTGGCCCTGCAGCCCATTGGAGGCAATGCAGGTGTAGTTGCCAGCGTCGTCACGGGTCACCCGGGAGAAGTGCAAGGTCCCAGCGTTGTCTGTCACCCACTCTGGGAGGCTGCTCCCATCTGCAGGGGATATACGGGGGAATGATGGGCTGGACCAGAGTCCCATCACGGTTAGCAATGCCTTCAGTCACTCACCTCCACTTGAAAACATGCCATTGCTCCAGCCTACCCACAGACAAGGTCCAAACTCCTGAACCAGGGGTTGAGTCCCTGTTACTCACTCTTTTTCTAATTTTCCAGCCTCGCCTCCTTCTATAGCCTTGTATAACTCTCCACTTCCACCACACCGGACTTCTGGCTGGGCGTGGAATTTGCCCTGTTCTCACCATCACTGCCTGTCACTCCCTACTCCTAGCACCTAGTCCTGCTCTTTGCCACTGTCCTGCCCATTTTGAGCCTCATCCCCCACAGAACGCTCCCCCAGACACCTGAGCAGAGAGGGCCCACTTGCTTCTCACAATCGACAACCTCACTCTCTTAATGGGAACGTAAAAGCCCTTAAAAAAAACTATTTGGCCATTCACATCAAGGGTTGTAAAAATGCGCCTACCCTTTTATACAAAATTATTCCATTTCTGGGAATCTTTCCCAAAGGAAATAAACCCAAATCCAGAAAAAACTTTGCCATAAAGATGTTTACTGCAGCAATAAAAAAAAGACAAAGAGTGAGAGAAACAGCGAGAGGTAGGGAGAAAGGAAGGGAGGATGGCTAGCAGCCCAAATATCAGACATTTAGGGAATGTTTAAGTAAATTACAGTGAACCCAACTATTGGAATATTATTGTAATTATCAAAACCAATGGTCCAATGTTTGTGTATAAAAACATGGGGAAATGCTTGATGATGTTAAGTTAAAAAAAAAAGATAAAATTACATACAGTTATCTGCATCGTCCATTTCTATAGTAAGCATGACTTACTCATGGACGTATAGTAAGTGAAAATTAGATGTACAATAAAACTGCTATGTAAAAACAAAAAGATGTACATAGAAAACAGTACACACCCAGAGACAGTTGATGGTGGGATTATGCATTAGTTTCTCCCAAAGTTTTCTAAAGGATTACTTTTATGTTGGAAAGGATGACTATTTTAGAAAGGGAGGACTTTAACAGCCCTGTCTGGACCAATCCAATCACTTGGTGCCCTGAACCATCCTATACATTGTGTAACACTGTAACCTGACCTCTTTTATGTCTGGCTTCCTTCTTCTAACTGGAGTATAAATCGGCCCCTACATTTCTTGTCTGTCCCGCAGTACCAGGCACTCAGCTGGTCCTGAGACAGGCACACATCTGACCAGTGGACTGCCTGTTACCAACCCCCCACTCCACGCCCACAGGGTACTCACCTGCCCGGACCCACTTAATAGTGGGCTTCTCCCGGCCTGTGGCTGAGCAGGGCACCGTGGCCTCCTTGTCAAACTCCATGCACTGCTGTGGCCGGGGTGGTGGTGTGAACTTGAGCTTTTCTGTTTCAGGAGCAGGAAAGGGAGGGCTTGAGGCGGCAGGCCTGAAGATCCTGGGCCCTGCGGTTCCCTCCCCGGTCCTCTCCTGCCCGCCGGGCCAGGCGCCAGCTCACCCAGCACTTGGACGCGGGCCTGGGCCTCGATGCTGCCAGCGGGCGTACTGCTCACGCAGCGGTACCATGTCCCGTCGTACACCTCCACGCTGTTGATGCGCAGGGTCCCGTTCTTGAAGACCTCGAACCTCGAGTCCTGCAACACGAGAGACGTGCGGGTCTCCGCCTGCCCCCCACCAGCCTCTCTCTGGGGCTGCCTCGGGGGAAAGCGCACGGGGGAGATGAGCACAGAAGACCCCGTGGCCCCCAGTCCTCCAGCAGCAACCCTCGTCCTCACCTCGGAGATGAGCATCTGGTTTCTATACCAGACGACTGTGGGTTTGGGTGTGGCCTGGGTCAGGCAATGCAAATAGCCCGGCTTGCCCTCCTCCAGCTGGCTGTCCTGGGGCTTCTCCAGCCATGTGGGCACCGCTTAGAAGGACAAAGAGGAAACAGAAAGTTGATCAACACGCCCCCAAAACCCATGGATCCAATCCTAGGAAATTCTAATTACCCACCTCCCCCAGGCTCTGAGTTTAGAAACCCTGTCTGCTTCAGTGATTACTGCGTGATAACTGCGTGAAGGCCCAGGTACCAGAACCTTCCTAACATTATCTTAGTTCAGGGCCACAATAAACCCCTGAGGTATGCATTTCTATATCCATTTTACAGATAAGACAGCAGTTCAAAGAAATAATGATTTCTAATGCACAACAGAGGATTGAAAACTCTGGTCTGCATGACTCCAGAATCCTGGCTTTCTTATACCAGAACCCTCCAAGGCTCTGTCCTCAAATTTCTGTTTTGGCTAAATATGCCCTGGAACAATGGCCAGTTGATGGCCTTCAATACTATCCAAGTAGATGAGTCCCAAACCTAGAGCCTGGCTCCTGACCTCCCCCATGAACTTCAGACCTGCAAATCCTATTGGCATCTCCAGCTGGATATCTAACAGGCACTTTTATATGTGTAAAAGAGAATGCTTGATTTCTCCCCAAACTTGCTCATCATAGTTTCCTCTCAGTAAACAGACCGCTATCCAGCCAATCGTATAGGCCAAAAACTTAGCTGACTTCTCTCTCTATGGCTTTCCCTGCAACCTCACCCAATCACATTCATTCTACACAAACCCCATCTACCTCAGCTCTAAAATGTTATCCCAGGACTTCCCGGGTGGTCCAGTGGCTAAGACTCTGTGCTCCCAATGCAGGGGGCCCAGGTTCAATCCCTGATCAGTGAACTAGACCCTACATGCCACAACAAAGACTGAAGGTCTAGCGTGTCACAACTACAAGCCAGTGCAGCCAAATAAAAATTTTTCTAAGAAATAAAATGTATCTGAACTTCACCACCTCTTGCCTCCACCGCTATCACCTCTGTTCAAGTCCCTTCAACATCTCCAAGATAATTACGGTCATCTATTAACTGCTTTCCTGTTTAGAATCTTGACCCTAACAATCTAGTCTTCTCAGAACAGCCAGAGTCATCTTTTGAAAATGTTGCACTCAGGCTCAGTTCCTGGAAGGACTTCTCATCCTCTGACTTGGTGGGGCAGACTGTGTGTCAAGATGCCTGTTAACAGTCCTCCCGTCCCTTGCATCTCTTTATAACGTGATGTTGCAGGTTTCAAAGTGGAATCTGGCTGAGATTCTAGATCTCCCAGCTCCCAGGATCGCTCCATGGCCCAGCGCTACACCTTCTCCAGGTCACAGTGTCACGCTGGATAGTTCTTTGTAGAAATTTGGCGAGTATAACAGATACAGTAATTACTACCTATAACTTTGTCCATATCACCTTCCCAATAAGGAAAAAAAAGTCTTTTTTACCTGCTTCACTGATCTTTCTGACCATCTTGTAAGGGAGGTCATGGGTTATCAGCTCTATTTTAATAGATGAGGAAACTGAGCCCTAGCAAAGCAGGTAACTCTCTATCGTGGTCACTTTGTGCACTGGGGACAGAGTGTGACCGGGTCTCTAGTGCCCTGTCCGCTGCAGCCAGAGGACCGCTTTCAGGGAGGGCTGTCACCCCAACCTCTGTGTCTGGTTCACCACCCTCCACTCCAATATCACCGTCCAGCAGAGGAATGGTTCCCATGTCAGCAGGGCTCAGAGCTGAGGGGTGACCTCAGGAGAGCTCCAGGGCTGACTCTGAGCATCATCACAGCCAGAGCCTAAGACTCCCTGGGACCGGGGCTCCTCCCCTCCTCGCCCTTCAGGGAACAGGAGCTTACTGGCCACAGTGATGTTGACATCCTGTTGCCGCTGACCGGCCAGGTTGGCCGCGTGGCAGGTGTAGACACCAGCATCGCTCTCAGCAGTGCTGGCAAACACCAGCTCGTGGCCCTGCTGGTAGACCCTGCCGTGGGCGGGCAGCCGGGCTCCTGCGTGCTCCCACCACACACTGGGCTCTGGCAGACCCTGGGGGGGCGGGCAGGCCACCCGCTCCTCACTGCCGGCCGTGAACACCCGTGGCTCGAATGGCGGCATGTCTTCAATCTCTGTAGGGACGGGAGCAGACAGCCGGCTTATCACGGGATCCGGGACACCTGATATTCTCTGCAGCCCACTTCCCCGTTCTCAGCACAAGCCCTCCCCAGGACCCCCAGAACCTCCTCTTCCGACCCCAGGCATCTTCTTCAGCCCTCCACCCTCCAAGCTGCTCTGAGTAGGAAATAGGAAGCTAAACCTCTACATAGCCAACAACGCTGAAGGCAGCCCCTACCTTGGCACCCCAGACCCTCGGACTCACCCGCCAGGTGGAGCGTGGCCTCCAGGATGACGGGAGGGCCCCTCTGGCCCTGGCCTATGCAGCGGTAGACCCCCGCGTTGCGCGGCCGGACCTGGGTCAACTGCAGGGACCCGTTGGCAAACACCGTGGCTCTGCGGAGGTGCGGGGGACTGCAGAGGGGAGAGACTGATGTTGGCAAGGAGTGGCCCAGGGGCCTTGCTCCAGAAGGGAGCCAGTGGAACCCTGACCTGTGCAGGCCAGGTACGCAGGAAAGGATCAGCCAGGAACAGGGCAGAGAGAAGGAAGCCGACACGCCGTGCTGGTGCGTGCATGTGTGTGCATGTGCGTGCGTGCATTTGTTCACGTGTGTGGGAGTGTGTATTTTAACTACAAGAGACGCGGCTTTGGGACAGCCAGCCAGCAGTGGTGTGAGTGGGAGGAATCAAGGAGTTGACGTGCACCTGTGGAGACGGGGGCCACCTTCCCAGGCAGTCGAGATAAGCCTGCTGGTAGAGCAGAAGCTCCCGCATCAGAAGCCCCACAGCTGTACCAGACAGACCACAGGTGATGTCCTCAGGGCTGCAGCTGAGTGGGATCCCCGCCCCCAGCCTGGGGAGCCACTCCTCCAAGGACCACAGCTACACCTGGCACCACCAAGGTGCTCTCTGCTCTCTAGGGCCTGGATGAGGACAGAAGTGTCCCTGTGGGGGGCCTGACACCTCCTAGCAATTTCTGGAAATGTTTGCTTCTTCCCAGAAAGTGTGTGTGTATGTGTGTGTGTAAGGTGTCTTTACCATCTGGGACCTTCTTGTCTACAATGTGATCACCCAGGTTCCCCGTGTCCCTCCACCCCTGAGTTGCTGACCCCCATCCCAAAAGACCCATATGGGCAGAAGTGGGGGAGGACCGAGTCACCGCAGGCTCACACCGTGTGTCTGCGGGAAGTGGGAAAAGATGCCCTTCATGGAGATGTGTCCCTTTGTTGGGCTCACTTTGTAACAGGAAGACATTCTACTGCCATCTGCTGGAAAGCTGAGGTAATTCCATGCATAGATCTAGGATACCGGGGGTAAGAACCTCATTCCCTTTAAGAGGTTCTTTAACATCCTTTAAAGAACAACCTATAAAGAATCCACCTGCCAGTGCAGGAGACGTAAGAGACGCAGGTTCAAACTCTGGGTTGGGAAGATCCCCTGGAGGAGAGTACGGCAACCCACTTCAGTATTCTTGCCTGGACAGAGGAGCCTGGAGGGCTACAGTCCACAGTGTCGCAGAATCGGACACGACTGAAGCGACTGAGCATGAGTGCCCACACAACTTTTAAGACCTTACCGGCTGCGGTTAGTGATGGCGGTCTCATCCTCAAAGACCCACTGCAGGCTCGGGGGCGGCTGGGCTGAGAACTGACAGTGGAACATGGCCTCCTCATTCCTCGCCACTACCACATCCTGGGGTGCCAGGACCACCCTGGCAAAGCTCTCATCTGGGGTGGGGGAGGCACGGATACGTGAGCAGGCGAGGCCGGCAGACCCCTCCCCCGTCCCCAGCTCCCCACCCCCACCCCCACCCCCACCCCCCGGGCTCACCAGCGATGCTCAAGGTGAAGTTCTGGCTGCTGCAGGCCTGGCCAAAGGCATTATGGGCACAGCAGGAGTAGACGCCGCTGTGCTCAGGGCCGGCTGGCCGGAGGGTCAGGTTTCGCTCCTTGCTGCTGACCGTGTGGTTGCTCTGACCGTCAGAGAGGGCGCTCCCATCTCGGTACCACTGGTAGCTGGGTCTGCGGGGGCCCAAGAGGATCAGCAGCAGGGGGGTGGGGGAGGGAGTGTTCTCAGGTGGCCGGTAGGAAGGGTGCAAAACCGGAGAGTCAGGGCTAGACCCCTCAGTTTACACATGGGGAAACTGAGGCCTGGAGAGGGACCATGACTTGCACAGAGGCACAGCATCTCGGGGGCAGAATCTGGCAGAGATTCTAGATTTCTCAGCTCCCAGGATCACTCCACAGCACAAAGCTGCCCCTTCTCCAGTGTCCAGGGCCCAGGGTGGAGCAGCATGCGGGCGGGTGGCGGCAGAGGCCACAGTTGGGGAAGACAGGTCTGCCAGTCAAGAACAACCACCCTTTCCCTCCCCTCCCCAAAGTCTCCTTACCGAGGGTGCCCATCAATGTGACAACGCAGTGTGACCTGGGTCAGGGGCTGTATTGCAGCTTCCGAGGCCGGATGCTTCAGGACCACGGGACCGGTCTCGAGCCCTGGAGCGGAGGCCAAGGTTGCAGAGTGAGGGGCGCGGGGCAGAGCAAGGGAGGGTGAGCAGAGGGGAAGGAGGACAAGCAGGAAAGGCTGGAACCTGGAGGCTCGGAGGCCAAGCGACACAGGGCCACCCTGCCTCACGGCTCCTGCCATTTGCAAAACTATCCTGCAGATCTTCGGTCCAAGACTTGAAGGGGGAAACACAGCCCTTGGAAATAAAACCTTTTAACTTCCTCCTGTCCACACAAGCAGAGAGCTGACCTCAGCCGCATTCTCCCTGCCCCGTTCAACTGGAGATGGGAGGAGCTGAGGCAAAGGAGGGGGTCCCCCCGCAGGGTTCAGGAACTGAGGGTCTCATGGGGGCAGACACAGCCCCCTGGCTCTCACATTTGATGTTGAAGGAGGCGTTGGCGCTGCGGGCCTCTTCTCCGCTGACTTCATCCCGAGCCACGCACTGGAAGGCTCCCGAGTCCTGCAGCCGGTCCACAGCTGCGAAGCTCAGGCTGCTGCCCTGGGTGAAGCGCCGCTCGGTGTCCTGGACGGGAGCCCCGTCCAGCAGCCAGAACACGTGCACTGGGCCCGGGGCCTCAACCTCACAGCGGAGCAGCGCCCGGCGCCCCTGCAGCGCGTCTTGGGAAGACGGCTCCTTGATGAAGACAATGGCCGCCTGGGCACCTGCAGGCGGGGAACACAGGAAAGACAGGGTCACGGGGAGCTACAGCCACCGTCCTAACACCACTGCCCATCGGCCTGTACACAGGAGGTGTCCAACAAGTGCAAGTGAGAAGGCTCACGACACATCAACTGTCTACTGAGGAACGTTTACACTGTGCTGGGTACTCTGTGGGAAACAAAGGCGCAGTACCCTCCAGGGGGCTGGTCTGGAGGCGGGACACAGGACAAAGGCAAAACTCATGCTAAATGAATGATGTGGGCAGTCGGTGTCTCTAGAATGCTGAAGGGGAGAGAGTTCCAAGGGCTGGAGGAGGGAGGGGGTTAATGCCGCACAGGACTCTCCCTAGAGGAAAAAGAGACCGCGGCTATGGGATCAGATCACAGGAGATGCTGGACCGAGGAGTGGGGAACATTAACAAGCAACCCTCACTGCCATCTTCAGAACCCAGGTCACAGAGCAGAGCTAAAGCATGATCCAAAGAGCTTCTCGGAAGGATTACTGGCTCTCACGCATCTGCTGAGGGTCCAACATCAGAGGTGGGGGGCTCTGAATCCCACCCACAGACACTCCGCGGTCCAGCATTCCCCAGGGGCGTCTCTGGGAGAACCCGTCCCATCACTGGAGAAGCCAGTATTCTCTGGATCTGCTGTTATTCCACACGACATGCCGGGGCCACCCCACCTCCTACTCTCCAATCCTAGGGATCCATCTGCGTCCAAGGCTGGCTCTTCCGGGCTAACTGAGAGGTGAGCTAAGTGGGCCCAGGTCTCCCCCTCCTGCATGGCTACAGTTCAGCTCTGGCCGGGGCCAGGAGGGCACCCTCATAGAAAGGGGCCCTGCAACCAAAGGTGGACCAAACAAAGGGGCGGGTGAAGGGCCTGGGAGAGCAACAGATGGGCGGGAGAGGCAGAGGGCAGGGCCGGGCAGGTGGCACGATTGCCGCACAGGAATAACACACTGGGCTTTGTTCCTGGCCTGCGTGGGCGCCCAGCTGGGGCGCGGAGCTTCGGGGCCCGGAACACCCGCTGCGGGGGGCGGGGGGGGGGGGGAGTGTGGGTGATGGCACAGAGGGGGTTGTGCCGCCCCTCCAGGGAGGGAAAACAGACCACCTGGGGCTGCTACGTGAAGAAGTAGGCTCTGCCTCTGGCCAAACCGGGCCCGCAAGGGCTGGAAGGGAGAGACTAATGGGGTCCTGCCTACCCCTTCCCAAACCACTGGAGCCCCTTCCAAGTCCCTGGGCATGGAAGGGGGAGTGGTTCTTTAGGCCACAAGAACCAGTCTCCTCATAAAGTCAGTGTCAAGGAGACTTCCCCGGTGGTCCTTGGGACTCTGCCTTCCCAATCTGGAGGGCCTGGGTTCCATCTCTGGTCAGGGAAATGGATCCCGCCTGCCTCAGCTAAGACCCAGAACAGCCAAATAAATTTAAAAAAATGTTTTTTAATGTGAGCATCAAGACAAGTCCAGGATCCCCCAGGGCTAGGTCCAGAGAAGGGGCTGCCCCTGATGTTGGTCCATCTCACAACATTCTAAAGGGACCAGCGTGCAAGACACACGGCGCTGAAAGGAGCCGGGCGCTCCCCCATTACTTCTCAGCAGGTTCCTGCCGGCTCCCTGGATGGGGTAATTCTCCACCACGCTGGGCTATCCCATCCTGTGCCAATCAGCAAAGCTGCCCCCAGTCACCCTCACAACCCAAACACCCCCACTAGCTTCCAAACACTGCACTGGAGTGCGGTCCCTGCCCTCCCTGAGTAAGCTGGATGAGTCAACTGAGGTCCAGAGAGATGAAGGGATTTGCTCAAGTTCAAACAGCTCGTTTGTGGCAGAGCCGGGACCGTGACCCAAGGAGCCCGCCTCCATACCCACACCACACTCTTCCCAGCCCTGCCCAAGAACTCCAAATCAGTCCTGGAAATATCTGAGCCCAGAATGGGTCTCACTCCCTGCAGCCAGGTACAGAGAGAGACACATCTCCCACAGATAACACCAAGCTCACAAAGGTGCTTAGTGAACACCGGCTGAATGGAGGTAACCTCAAAGGAGTGCGGGGCGAGAGCTGGCAGGCACAGAAGCATCCGGAACACTTCCTGACAGCCACTCCTGACACAGATAGGCAGCCTCGGGCGGAGGCCCCAGTGGGCCTCTGTGCACGTGACTCATTCAAATCTGGGGACCTTCAACCCAGAACTACAGATGCTCATCAAAGACGGAGAGAGTTTATCTGCCTCCAAGTGTAGACGACCCCCACTTTCCCGTTCAGCCTCTCCAGACACAGTGGGGACCAGGAGGCTCACCCACCCACAGGAGGTTAGCTGTAAGGGTTTGCTGTCAGATCCGACTCAACCCTGACAGCCACATTCGGTGAGCCTGACCTTGTGCAAGGAACACAGTGGGAAGCCCAGCTTTCTCTCACCCTCTCGTGACTCGCAAATGCAGTGATTTCTTGTGCAATGCCTTGGATGAGCCCACTCAGCAGGCAGCTACCGTCATCCTAACCATCATCACGCTTCCTGCCCAAAGATGCAAGTTCTAGGGATGTTATAAAGCTCCCCCCATGCAAGGCCCAATGCCCTCCCAGACCCCAGATGGGAAGCAGCTGCCACCGCGGGCAAGTTCTGGATGGATCGTCAGGTCGGGGGGTGAGGTGGAGGGAAAGGGGCTGCGAGGGTGCAGGAAGCAAAGACCCCTTGCCACAGAAACCCGAGTTGGGAGAGATGGCATGACTCAGAGGGACCCCAGCTCAGCCTCCATCCAGCATCCCGTCCCCCTCTTGCACTGGCGGAACTGTGGTGAGATACTGCATTCCCAGACTGCCACTCAGAGCCCCCCGCACCCCCTCGACAGGGCCTGGGGAACATCAAAGCTAGCCCCGAGGGGCCCTGTGTCCTGACGTCAGCTCACAGCAGGTCCTGGTTACTGCTTGGCGGGGGCAGGCTTCAGATGTTACAGAAGGCAGGGAGGGCAGCCACCAGGCCTCCTCTAAGACCCTGGCCCCTGCTCTGAGCTCACATCCTGACCACTGGGCTCCCCACACCAGAGACCGGCCCGGAGCCTCAACACCCACTTCACTGAGAAGACATTGCGAGGGGCACCCAGTCCGGCCATCTCACTGTCTGCAGGACAGGCTGGTCTGATCTTTTGTAGGGGGAAACGGGCAGACCGAGGAGGGTTCGGGGAAGTAGGAGCTCTTTGAAAGCTTCGGCTGAACAATGGAAGAGGAGGAGGAAGGCTTTGGGGGGATCGAGGTGGTACAGTCCCCAGCACAATCCTGACTTTAGGATGTCCCAGCGCTGTGGTCTGGAGAAAGTCTGTGAGGAAAGTGCACCAGTCCTGGGCCTCTCAAAGCTGCCCCCCTTCCACAGCCTGGCCCTCCGTGCACCCCACCTTCTACACCCAGACTCTGGGTGTAGAAGGGAAATATCTGGCCCACGTGACCCTTGAGGTGGCCGCTCAGCAGAGCAGCTTCGACTCCCTAGCAACGCCACCTCCACTGGCCTCTCTGGACCTTCTCCCTTGCCATGAAACGAGAACCCCACTCCTAGCACTCGGGCCGCATGAGACCAAGTGGATTCATAAATGAAAAGCCCACAGCATGGCCCAGAGCACCCAGAGGGCACAGGGCGGGCTCAAGAACACCGCCCACCACCAAAACTGGCAGACAGAGCCATCTGCCCACACCAGGCACGACCCCAACGAAGCTGGAGCTGCAAATACCCAATAAGGACATTTTCCAAGCCATTTCCTTGGCTCCCCAACAGCCATCTATATGCAGACACTCACTCTGCCTGGGCCCTGGCCCCAGCCCCTCGAGAAAGGGCTGGGTGGGCAGTGGCCCAACTCCGGCTCCCCACCCCCCAGCAAGCATCTGGTTTGGTGCCTGCCCTCCTCGCTGCTCTCTGGGCCCCAGGCCCAGTCGACCCATGTGTGTATACGTGTGCATGAGTGCGCACACATATGTGTAAACATGATTTTATGGAGAGCAGAGAGCAGCAGGAAGTTTTTCTGCTCTGAAGTAATTTCAGCTACTTCGGTCCAAGGATCTATCTGGGCCACTCAATGACCCATCTCCCAGGGGCTAGTCCTCCTGGTCTCGAAAAGACATCCCTGGGCTCTAGAGGTCCTGTGAGTGCACGCGTGCTCCACTGCTTCAGTCGTGTCCGACTCTGTGCAACCCTAAGGACTGCAGCCTGCCAGGCTCCTCTCTCCATGGGATTCTCCAGGCAAGAATACTGGAGTGGGTTGCCGTGCCCTCCCCCAGGGGATCTTCCTGACCCAGGGATCCAACCCGGGTCTTCTGCACTGTAGGCAGATTCTTTACTGTCTGAGCCACTAGGGAAACCCTAGCACCCACCAAACCTGACCCCAGGGGATTCCATCTACCTTCTCTCCCTCCTAGTAAGAAGTGCCATCCTTCACACAGCTGTCTTGGGGCCAGGCAGAGGCACCAACATGACCCTGGCTGGCCCCGGGCCAGGCATCTTGCACGGGGGTGCGTGCGATCATGACTGTGACCTCTCCCACACACGAGGCTGACCCCTCCACACCTAAGACTCAGTCCCTGGCTCCAGGCCCCACACCCCTGTGGGACATCCTCCCAGGGGGACCTAGAGAGCCCTAACCAAAGAAGCTCATATTGTGCCGTATGGACCCAAGGGAGATGTCTGCCAACTTCCTGTGCCCCACCTGGGGCGACAGCATCAGGACACAGGCCAGGAGAGGCAGCCCTCAACCCAAGGGGCACAAGGGCTCCGTGCCAGGAAAGACAGCAGCCCCCAGGCCCCCTCACCCACAGGAGGACAGCCCTGCTCACAGGTCCCCTCCATCCAGGAACCCTAAGGGCACCAAGGGAGAGGCCCCAGGGGTACCAAGGTCTCTACCCAACTCCTTCCCGAGGGGCCAATGCACCCAGCCCCTCGGATTTGAGGGGTCTCACTGATGCACTTTCAGCTGCTCCAGGCTACCCCCAGGGCCCTTGGCTCACAGGCATGAGTCATTGGTGGGGTGGGGGGCGTGGAGGGGGTTTACAAATCAGTGTCTGCAGGAAAAAGTTATTTGCAGCAGTCCAACTCGTCTTCCCAGTTCCCCCGGGGCCGGCAGGAACACACAACACCGCAGCGGGGTTTGTGAATCTGGGGGGTCTGGAGTGTCCCCATCCACCACCACCAATACCCACCAGCAACCCTGTTTAAGGACACACCCTAGAACCTCAGAGTTCAGAGGGTCGCTGAGGATCCACCTCGGCTGACTCCAAGACCCAGAGGCAGATCACAGGGCTCCAGCCCCGTCCCATCTCCCCAGAGTCTACAAAAGGCCCAAGGTTCGCCAGCAGCCCCCAGTCCTCCACAGGCCACCACAGCCCTTGCTCGGAGCCACGTGGGAGGGAGCAGAGCCAGGGAACCAGCTGAGTTTTCCTGTCCTGGGATTTAACTGTAAATATCTGGAGAGGCTCCCACATCCGGATTAGAGAAATGGAGCAAACTCACCAGGGATTAGGGCAGAAACAACCCAGCGGGCCAGCGCTTCTACCTTAGATGAAAGCCACACCTCAGTCCTCCCCTGCCTGTTCCTCTGAGGCCCTGGAGCGGAAGGATGAATCTCTAACAGCGCGAGCAGGTCTTCGTGTCCAGTATCACATGCATCTGAACCGAGAGGGGCAGACACAGCAGTTGGGAGATGTGGTTTGAGAAGCTTCCCAGGGACTTCCCTGGTTGTTCAGGGACTAAGACTCCAGACTCCCAGTGCAGGGGCCCCTGATTTGATCCTTGGTCAGGGAATCAGATCCCACGTATCAAAACTAAGATCTGGCACGGCTAAATTTACCTTAAAAAGGAAAAAGCACCCGCAGACCCCCAGCCAAAAGCCACACCATGCGACCCCGGCACCAAACTCCTCTTCTGCTGGGCCGAGGGGACCTTATCTAGGACGTATCTCTCTCCCTTAGGAGCCCTTAAATGGCTATGATGTCTCCAAGGAAGCAGCAATGAATTAAATACCCAGCCAGAGTGAGGCAGTGTGATCAGGCAGAAGGAACATAGGCTGGAGAGACCTAGGTTCTAGTCTTAATACAACCCCTGACAAGTAGAGTGACCTTGGCTAGTGGCCACCCCCACACCAGGTAGTTCTATTACCTGTAAATATTAGAGAACTGCGAGGATGTGACTGGACAGTCTCCAAGACCTAGCCCTGGATTCGCTGAGCCCAAGAGAGGCAGTCACAGGAACAAAGCGCTGGCTGGCCAGAGTCCCCTTCCTGCCCCCTCCCTGGCCTCCAGCTGCACAGCCAGCCCCCAAAGCCCACGCACTACATGTAGGGCCAGCCCCGGGAGGGTTAAGAGTGATGCTATAAATGGCAGGTGTTAGGTCAGAGGCAGCTGAGAGCTGCAAACCGGGGACCAGCATCACTGCTAACAAGCTGCTGCCATTCCCGGGGCTCAGCTTGCAATCTGCCTCCCCAGGAGATCCGGCCTCTGCCTCGGCCATGCCCTTGCACTGAGAGCTCACTGCCTGTGATACCCCTGAGACACCCGCCTGTGCTGTGACCGAGAGCTGTATTTCCCAAGCTAGACTGCAAGCTCGCGGAGTTGGCGGGGGGAGACATCCGTGCCCAATACGGTACCCTGTGCCCCTCCAGAGGGCCTGGGCCACACAGCAAATACCATACACGCATTTACGGGGAGATGAAGGCACTTAAGAGTCTACCTGGGGACTTCCCTGGTGGGCCAGTGGCTAAGACTCTGTGTTTCCATTACAGAGCATCCAGATTCAATCCCCAGTCAGGGAACTAGATCCCACGTGCCACAACGAAAAGTTCACAGGGGACAACCAAAGATCCCAACGCAGACTAACAAATAATAATGAAATTTTTATAATAAATAAAAATAAACTAAAAAAAAAAAAAAAAAAAAGAGTTACCTGACCTGAAATCTTGCTCTGCATCTACTGTGATCCAGTCCTGGCCAAGTTAATTATCCTTTCCGGGCCTCAGTTTCCTCATTCAGTTTTCGTGATTCTTTTCTGACCCCAAGGATATTCAAATGAAAACCGTATTAGGTACAGACCCACAAACGGCTGCATATTCCTCAGAGAAGTAAGAAATCTCAGAGGTTCCAGGGAACTATGGAATCCAGATTAAACTCCCTTGGGCAAGGTGGTCCCTGGGGAGTCCAAAGGCCTGATGAGCAATGGGGGCTTGAGATGGGGACAGAACCGTCAGGGGGAACCAGGGGTCCTCTGCACCCTCCACGTTTATCCTCAGCCTCAAAGAGAGGGAGAGACTGCAGCCAGCCATCTCCTGAAGACACCAGAGAGGGGACTGTGGAAATGATAGACACTGCAGGCAGGCAAGGGGGCTGCTGCAGACCAAGAGCCTGGGAGAGGAGGCAGGAAGACCTCAGGGATGCTCAGCCGGTGTGCTCAGGGACCCCGAAGGGGACAAAGGGTCCAGTGCTCATCCTCCAGAGAAGATGGAAAAGGACTCAATGCAGGCTTGACAACCATTCATTGGGGTGGGGGGTGGGGTTCAGACCCAGGCCCCAAGCAGGTCTACCTCCCAGGTGTGGTGGGGAGGGGCCCAGGGACACCACACTGAGAACAGTGCCAGGGTGGGACTGGGCGTGAGCTTCCCAGAGCCTTTCCTGTCGAAGCAGAGGGCAAAGCAGAGGACAGCCTGGGAACCACTACTATGGGACTAGCTGGACCTGACTTCATCTATTTATTTTCAAGACAGGTTCAGAAAATGCTGGGAGATTCAGTTTTCTGAGCTCTTTTTAGCCATCTCTAAGTCAACAAGCATACACCCCAAATTCCCCATCATGAGTCCTTGTCCTTTAGGTGGAGTGATCTCAACTCCACTAATGAGGGAAAATCCTCCCTGGCTGTTTGTTTTTTTTTTTTTTTTAATATTTATTTGTTTAATTTGGCTGTGCCAGGTCTTAGTTATGGCATGTGGGATCTAGTTCCCCAATCAGGACTCAAACCTGGGCCCCCCTGCGTTGGGAGCTCACAGTCTTAGCCACTGGACCACCAGGGAAGTCCCTTCCCTACCTCTTAGAGAAGTTAAAACATCCCTTTGACCTGTTCTAGCCAATATGGCCAGAGAAGGCAATGGCACCCCACTCCAGTACTCTTGCCTGGAAAATCCCATGGATGGAGGAGCCTGGAAGGCTGCAGTCCATGGGGTCGCTGAGGGTTAGACACGACTGAGCGCTTCACTTTCACTTTTCACTTTCATGCATTGGAGAAGGAAATGGCAACCCACTCCAGTGTTCTTGCCTGGAGAATCTCAGGGATGGGGGAGCCTGGTGGGCTGCCGTCTATGGGGTCGCACAGAGTCGGACACGACTGAAGTGACTCGGCAGCAGCCAATACGGCAGCCACTAGCCACATGCAGCTATTCAAATGCAACTTAATTAAAATGAAACGAAATTGAGAGCTCACTTCCTCCACCACACGAGTCACACTCTAAGTGCTCAGGAGCTGCGTGTGGCTAGCGGCCACTGTACTGCTCAGCACAGATGTCAGACTTCTGTCTCTGCAAAACGTTCCATTGGTCGGTGCGGCCTTAGCCACTCTGCTCTCGTCGGCCCTTATTTCATAGACACATTATTTCTCATCCAAAGAACCCTCCACTGAGACCAGCCTCATTTCACAGAGGCGGAAACTGGGGTCAAGGCTATCCCAGTGAGGGTGGGGTGGGTGGGGGAACCGCCCCTAGATCTGACTCCCACATCTATGTGCTTTTTTTCTTTTGGATGTGGACCATTTTTTTAAAGTCTCAATTGAATTTATTACACTATCGGCTCTGTTGTTTTATGTTCCAGCTTTTTGACCAGGAGACACATGGGATCTTAGCTCCCCAACCACACCTTGTGCGCTGGAAGGTGACGTCTTAACCACTGGACCACCAGGGACGACCCTGTGTTTTTTCCACGTTGCCACTCTGGCTGCTCTTCATTTCTTTCATTTTATTCCCTTCTACCCAAGGCCACCTCCAACAACTGCTCTGTCCTGCTTAATGTAAATCCTCTCTTTGTACGTGCTCTGGTCAGAGGCGACTGTGGTTTTACATGTGGCTATTTTTACTCTATATAAATGCATTATCTCTCCCTCTGCTTCCCACTTTATCCCCTTCAGCACTATGTCCCAAAGTGCTTTCCCTGTGGCCATTGCCTACATCCTGCTGTTTTTCCCCAGGAGAATAACATACTGTTGGGCATGGGGAAGGAAGAAGAAAATGAAAAATTTTAAAACAAGTAAGTGGTTGAACATACCTGCCCACAGTTTGAAAGTCAGTCCTTGAGCCTCCACCCTCCTCTGCGTGTGCCCCTCCAGCACCGCAACCAGCCTCGTGCGGCTCCCCCCACGCATCTGGGGACCAGCAGAGCCCGGGAAGACACGCATGCAGACACACACAACACACACTCCCCCAGCTTCTCCCTTCCCCTCCATCCTCCTCCCCTCAAAGCCAAAATGTGACTAAAGAGGTTGGCCTTCAGCTGGTTTCAAAGGGATAAGAGAGGGAGGCAGTCTCATACTTTTATATTTAGAAGTGCTCTGCAAACCACTTCCCGGAGCAGACAAGAGTGGGGAATGTGAGGAAATCACTCTGCTATGTGTGATGTGGAAAGCACGAGCCGCGCAGGGCCTGCGGCGACGGGCTGCACTTGCCACACAGCCGCTGACGCGCGGCGATGCCAAACACATGTGCCGGGGACCAAGGCGGCCCGACACCCTCCTCCAAGTGCCCTTCCCTCAGCCCTCCTTTCTTTCCTTCTCCACCTGTCTGGCCAACAGCTGCTTCTGGAAACCCACCCAGGAAAGCAGATGCTCCAGGCTTTAAGCCTCAACCTGAAACACAAAGAGAAGAACCCAGAAAAACAGAGGTGGCTTGCGAGAGCCATTGGCTTCAAGAGGCAACGGTGCAGACTTCCCTGGTGGTCCAGTGGCTAAAAACATCCTCCTGGCAATGCAGAAGACATGGGTTCGACCTCCGGTCCGGAAAGACCCCACACGACAAGGAGCAATTAAGCCCGTGCGCCACAGCTATCGAGCCTGTGCTCCAGAGTCCGAGAACCGCAACTACTGAGGCCTGCGTGCCTAGAGCCTGTGCTCCACAACGAGAGAAGGTACCACAATGAGAAGGCCTTGCACTGCAGCTAGAGAGCAGCCCCTGCTCGCCACAACGAGAAAAAGCCCTTGAGCAGCAATGAAGGCCCAGCGCAGCCAGATATAAAAATAAGTTAAAAAAATTTTTAAGTTCAGGAAAATTTTTAAAAAGAGGTGAAGGTGCCCTCCAGGCCTCTAGGCTGCCTTGGAGGGTATAGGGGCGGGATTTCACAGAGGCCCCTGCTGCCTTCTGCGGACAGATTTGCTGCAGCCATCCAAAGCTCTTCATTCAACCCCTCAGCTACCACATGTGGCCGAGGAAATGTCCGCGGGGAAAGCTATCTTATGGCGAGGATCAACTACTGCAGCTGGGGTCACAGCTCCAGCATCACTCAATTGAGTCTTGCCCAGCTGGGGGAGGGTGGAGATCAAGGGACAGAGCGGGAGGGGGAAGGCAGGCCAGCTACTTAATTAGAATCAAAGCATCAGACACTTCCTTGACTCCTTATAAACTTCACTTCATGGCTTAAAATCTAAACTCTCTAATAAGGTAAAGCCCAATTTTATTCTTTTCTTTCTTAACTGCACCACCGATGATTTGCCTTTTTTTTTTTTAATGACAATAACCAAAAAAACGTCGTTTTTGAAAAATCAGCTGTTTCAAAAAAGCATTCTGGCTAAAGATGGCAGAAGATTTTTTTTTTCTACGAAGATGTATTTTAATCTCCAAATCAGTAACAACAGATGAGGAAAATATAATCTGAAGAATAAGGGACAGAAACCATTCCTTGTAAGTTATTTTTAAAAGCACCAAAAACTTGCAACTCATTACCAGATGCTTAAAGCCTGGGGATAACTGACTTTCGGGGGCGGGGATGTTATAAAGCATAAAGTACACACAAATAGCTAGAAGAAGGGGGAAAAAAGCCCCTAAGAGTGGCTGATGCAATAACTGGATAGCCAAAAAAATGACAAAGACCTAAAGTTTATTTTATGCCTACTCTGTCGATCTTTAAGTCAGGGTCTGGAAGGCACCAAGATCTGGCTTCACTTAAGTCTGGAACTGGCTGTCCCTCCATCCCAGGAGGTGCCTCTCCCAGGCCTCTACAGTCACGCAGAGAGAGAGGGAGAGAAGCAGACACTGATGGAGAAAAGAGGAAGACAGGGAGAAGAGGAAGAGGGGGGCTGGAGGGAGACCGAGAAATGCGGGAAGGGAGAGGTGGTAGAGGGGGGAAGGGAGTGGGGAGGGAGGGCAGCCGGGAAGAGAGAGACACACAGAGAGACCCAGATCAACAGGCAGAGACAAACGGAGAACAGAGTAACACAGTCCGAGAGAGACAAGAAAAAGAAAGACACGGAGCATGTATGTATGCACACACACACAAGCACACAAAGGATCCTCCACGCCTGCAGAGCAGCCTCCAGCCCCACCGACCCCAGCCTTCTCTGGCCAAGGGAAACCCCTCACAGGGCATCTCTGGCAGGGACGTCTTCCCCAGCCCCTCCTGCCAGCCAACCCAGAAGCCACGGGGACTCCACACTCAGAGTCTCTGGCAACAGGTCACAGGTCTGCCCAGTATAACACGAGACACGGACGGTTTCAGCTAACCTGTACTTGGGAGGGGTGGGGGAGTGGGGCTCTAGATGCTCCCAATCCAGACCACTTAAAATGGAGAGCCTCAAATTAGAGGCTCCTGGTAAATAATTCACCAGGAAAAGTACAGTACCTTCCCTGGGCTCTTCCATTATTCATCAAGATAAATGTACCATACTGTTACACTTCCTGACATCTAAAAATGGTCCGAGCCATTAGGCCAGGAGCAAGAAGACAGTGGGGCACTTCTCACCAGACTTTTCCAGAACTCCTGACCCAGCAGTCCTGCTCCTCTTGGAACTCAGCTGGCTGCTCCTCACGCAAGGGCAAAGAAGTCATCTTCCAGAAATGGCCAGCCCAGGCTCAGACCATGAGACCTCAAGAGCAGCACCCACCCACTCAGCAAAGTCCTGAGTAAGACTCCCCTGTTCACCAGACCCAGAGATGTGGGCCCTCTCAAAGGAAGAGGCAACCGCTCTTTGTACAATACCTGTCTAAGGGCAATTCTGTTCCCAGGAGGTTCAAGAAGTTTGACTTGGATGCCAAATGAGTGAGCCTACAGAAGCCCTGCATCTGACTTGCACAGGCAGCTCTGAGCAAGTCACTCTGTTCTTCGAGCCTCCGTTTCCCCATCTGTAAAGCCAGCTAGCGACAAAATGCCCTCTGGGAAGTCTGAACAGCTGCATGACTTTAAGACCCCTGGCCCACTGGGTACGGGCAGGATGGAGATGCAACAAGAGCTCAGAGTCTGGAGTCAGACTGTCTGACTCGAGTTCTCCTCCCCCACTTACCGAGTGTATGACCTTGGGCAAGCTGTTTATCCTCTCGGTGTCTCCATTTCTGCAGCTATAAAATGGTGCTAATAACAGTATCTACCTCCTAGGCTTGCGAAAAGTAAATTCACATGTTAACCAATGTAGCGTGTTTGGAACAGTGCCTGGCACATATTAACTTAAGTATCATGTGAGTTTGGGCTCTTAGCCACTATTGCTTGCGATTGTTATGCTCAAGATCTTTGAGGAACTGCATTCCATGACAACCATCTCTTAGCCAGGGTAAGCCTTGGTTGGCATCTCTCTCATGCAGACCATGTGGAGCTGCTAAGTGCTACCCACTCAGTCTCTTGCCATCTGGGTAAGAGGTTTCTGAACAGACCCTGAGGTCTGAAGCTTTGTCCCACAGCTGCCCGATGGAGCCAGGCACTTGAGCGGGGCTCCACGGGGCGGGCAGCAGTCGACTGCTGGGACCACACTATGGCCGGCTGCCCCGGGAACCTCCAGGCAGTGCTCGGATTAGCAGCTGCTCATCATTTCAGTCACTTCCCACCTTCACAGGAAAGACAGTCAGAACAAGTCTGTCTCAGTAAAAACGGATCCAGACTGTGCTGGAATGAGGCAGGCCTCTGGCCTCAAGGGACCTGACTATAGTTAGGTGAGGATAACACAGTGAATGTTTAGACGCCAACCAATGCCTGGAGGTAAACTCTCAGGGTTCAGCTTTCTGATCCCATTAGGCCCCAGTGAGGGGGGACTGGAAAATTCTTTGCTTTATGAAGGAAAATATCTGACTCCATAAAATAGAGGTTGTAAACAACTCTCAATGGCAAACGACCAATTAGGAAAATGGTTTCTAGCAATGGACAGAAGAGGGGCTGCTGGCCTTGACGTGCAGTTACAAATCAATCGCAACAACCACTAAAATTCTCATAGTGATGTGGTCAAAATAGCATGTTTTCTCCAAACAGATATAAATGATTAATAAATATAAGAAGTTCCAATGCACCAGTAACCTAATGAATGCAAATTAGAAACATAAATGCAAATAAATGCTAATCATACTGCTGGTAAAGTAATGCTCAAAATTCTCCAAGCCACGCTTCAGCAATTCGTGAACCGTGAACTCCCTGATGTTCAAGCTGGTTTTAGAAAAGGCAGAGGAACCAGAGATCAAATTGCCAACATCCACTGGATCATCAAAAAAGCAAGAGAGTTCCAGAAAAACATCTATTTCTGCTTTATTGACTATGCCAAAGCCTTTGACTGTGTGGATCACAATAAACTGTGGAAAATTCTGAAAGAGATGGGAATATCAAACCACCTGACCTGTCTTGAGAAACCTATATCCAGGTCAGGAAGCAACAGTTAGAACTGGACATGGAACAACAGACTGGTTCCAAATAGGAAACGGAGTACGTCAAGACTGTGTATTGTCACCCTGTTTATTTAACTTCTATGCAGAGTATATCATGAGAAACGCTGGGCTGGAAGAAGCACAAGCTGGAATCAAGATTGCTGGGAGAAATATCAATAACCTCAGATATGCAGATGACACCACCCTTATGGTAGAAAGTGAAGAGGAACTAAAAAGCCTCTTGATGAAAGTGAAAGAGGAGAGTGAAAAAGTTGGCTTAAAGCTCAACATTCAGAAAATGAAGATCATGGCATCCGGTCCCATCACTTCATGGGAAATAGATGGGGAAACAGTAGAAACAGTGTCAGACTTTATTTGGGGGGACTCCAAAATCACTGCAGATGGTGGCTGCAGCCATGAAATTAAAAGACGCTTACTCCTTGGAAGGAAAGTTATGACCAACCTAGACAGCATATTCAAAAGCAGAGATGTTACTTTGCCAACAAAGGTCCGTCTGGTCAAGGCTATGGTTTTTCCAGTAGTCATGTATGGATGTGAGAGTTGGACTGTGAAGAAAGCTAAGCGCTAGAGAATTGATGCTTTTGAACTGTGAGGAGAAGACTCTTGACAGTCCCTTGGACTGCAAGGAGATCCAACCAGTTCATTCTAAAGGAGATCAGTCCTGGGTGTTCTTTGGAAGGACTGATGCTAAAGCTGAAACTCCAATACTTTGGCCACCTCATGCGGAGAGTTGACTCATTGGAAAAGACTCTGATGCTGGGAGGGATTGGGGGCAGGAGGAGAAGGGGACGACAGAGGATGAGATGGCTGGATAGCATCACCGACTCGATGGAGGTGAGTTTGAGTGAACTCCGGGAGTCGGTGATGGACAGGGAGGCCTGGCATGCTGCAATTCATGGGGTCGCAAAGAGTCGGACATGACTGAGCGACTGAATTGAACTGAAGGGTTAAAAACCACTCGGCCTTAACACATTGTGGGTGATGTGTGTGTTAGTCGTGTCTGAGTTTTGGGGATCTCATGGGCTATAGCCCGCCAGGTTCCTCTGTCCATAAAATTCTCCAGGCAAGAATGTTGGAGTGGGTTGCCATTCCCTTCTCCAGGGGATCTTCCAGACCAGGGACTGAACCTGAGTCTCCTGCATTGCAGGCAGATTCTTTACTGTCTGAGTCACCGGGGAAGTCCCTTAACACATCGGATGAGTTGAAAATCTATGAATTCATAATGATGTTAAAAAAAAAAAAAAAGAGCCCAAGGGGAGAGATAAACTGGGAAATTGTGACTGACATATACACACTACTGCTGCTAAGTCACTTCAGTCATGTCAGACTGTGCGACCCCATAGGTGGCAGCCCACCAGACTCCCCCTGTCCCTGGGATTCTCCAGGCAAGAACACTGGAGTGGGCTGCCATTTCATTCTCCAATGCATGAAAGTGAAAAGTGACAGACATATACACACTACTATATATAAAATAGATAATTAATAAGAACTTCCTGTATAGCCCAGGGAAATCTACTCAATACTCTGTAATGACCTATATGGGGAAAGAATCTTAAAAAGAGGGGATATATGTATAACTGACTCATTTTGCTGTACTTCTGAAACACAACGTGATAAATCAACTATACTCCAATAAAAAAGTTTTAAAAACCCCAGTAATGCCAAATCATAAAATTTAAAAAAATTTTTTTCTACAGAGCCCAAAATGACACCTTTGAAGGATGCTAGAAAATCAACTTGTTATTTTAAAAACTGGTCAAGAAGCATTTACTTTCCCTTTCTTGAACAGCTGTATCTCTCAGTAACCAAACAGTTAATGAGGGGCAACTGATCTTCAAAAAAGTCTCCAACTGATAAATAGAATATCACCATTTTATAGCCCCCCCCAATGAAATAATGGATCTGGCAGTGATTACTGATAGCTGCTAATTCCAGAGAGACAACCAAATGTTATGTGCCTACTGAGGAAAGGATACCTGAAAAAAAAAAAAAATCTAATCTAAATCTGACGAAGCCTCCAGGTCTACATTTCACTATTAAAAAGAAACTCTAAAAGGAATCTGGAAAACAAGGACTGAAACAGTGAACTCTGAATCCACAGTCTTCTGTTGCCCCCACAAATGGTTATTAAGACCTTAAGCTGTTAACATTTCATAAGCTTCAACTGCTTTCCCCACTAGATTGTCAGCTCCCTGAGGTCAGGATCTAATCGTCCACTCTTCCACCACCTCCACTGTGATTGCCTTGCCCACTGGAGATGCTCAGGAAACACCCGCTGCTCTGAGGAGGGTTCACTAGCCCCTGCGTAATGTGGAACCAGCAGAGTGGAGGTCAAAGCCCAACCTGGGATCCCGGTCGGCAATTACATTAATTACCATTATTAATTCAACAAACACTTATTTAGCACCTATCATGTGCCAAGTACTCTGCAAAACACTGGGGACAGAGAGAGAAAAACACAATTATTGCCTTTAAATCTCTCTGCTTAGTGGGGGAATCAGACAAGTAAACGTATAATTATAATAATAGCGAGGGCTCACTGACCACTTGTGACGTGCCAGGCACTGTTCCAAGAACTTTAACCAGTGTTAATGCTTACGACCACCCAGTGAGGTAGGTATTACAGTCCCCATTCTGCAAATGAGGCAACGAAGGCACAGAAAGGTAAAGTCACTTGCTCAAGGTCACACAGCACGTCGATGACAAACACAAGATTCAAATCTCTTGTTGCCTGGCTCAAAGGAAGAACCTATGCTAACCACTAGGCTTAACCATGTCATCACACAGTGTGATGGGCGGGTGCACAAGGCAAGCTTTTAACTCAGGGTGAGGGTAAAAGGGGGATGCAGAGGAGCATCTTGGAAGAAGGCGCCTCAGAACAAGATTTTAAGGGATTTCCCTGGTGGTCCAGTGGTTAAGACTCTGAGCTTCCACCCCAGGGGCCAAAGGTTCAGTCCCTGGTCAGGGAACCAAGATCCCACATGGCTCTGCACAATAACAACAAGGTTTTAAGAAGGAAGGGGTCCTTGGCAAATAGAAAAAGACAGAGGCATAAAGACAAAGCATGAACTTGAGGCAACTGAGGATGCTCAGAGTTTAAGGGATGATGGGGTCAGAGGGGCATAGCTAAAGGCTGCTAGGATACTGGTTTGTGAGGGGTGGAGCAGACAAAGGAGATGAAATACAAATTTACCTGGCTCAGGCTGTCCCCGGACAGAAAAAAAAAAAAAAATCACCAACACAGTGAGTCCCTCCCTGTTTCCAAGGAGGTGGTTGTTAGGGTAGAAAATGGACTGAAGAAGCTCTTTGTCACAGAGAGAGCAGCAGGCACGGTCACAGGAGGCATTACGGGATAATGCCATACCTGTTCTGTTAGCTTCCCAGGACTGCTGTAACAAATTACCACAGCTGGGTGGCTTAAAACAATGGAAGCTTATTCTCCCTCAGTTCTGGAGGCCAGAAGTGTGAAATCAAGGTGTTGGCAAGCTTGGTTCCTTCTGGAGGTTCTCGGAAGAGTCTGTTCCATGCCTCTCTCCCAGCTTCTGGTGGGTGCAGGCAATCCTTGGAATTGCTTGGCTTAGCGATCTCTCTCCGTTCACTCAGTCATGTCCAACTCTTTGCGACCCCATAGACTGTATCTCGCCAGGCACCTCTGTCCATGGGATTTTTCAGGCAAGAATACTGGAGTGAGTTGTCATTTCCTCCACCCAGGGATCTTCCCAACCCAGGGATCGAACCTATGTCTCCAGCATGGCAGATTCTTAACCCACTGAGCCATCAGGGAAGCCCGGGCGTGGAGCCACACCACTCCACTTCCTGCCTCCACCATTAGGCAGCCATCTGCCCTCTGTGCACGTCTGCATCACTTCCCTTCTTGTAAGAATGTCACCAGTCACGTAGGATCAGAGCCCACCTGAATGACATCTCTTAACTTGCACATCTGCAAAGACCCTATTTCCAAATAAGACCATGATCACAGGGGCCAGGGGTTAGGACTTGAACATATCCTTTGAGGAGACACCATTCAACCCACAACACATGCTATTCTGCAAACTGCTTTTTTTGCTCTACAATTAACCACAGGTATCTTTCCATGTCTGTTGACATGGTTCTAGTCCATTCATTTTAACCATGTGTATTATTATTCAACCAGTGACCCATAATCTGTTTGTCTAACACCCTAATCTAATCGTGGACATTCAGATAGCTATAAATTTTTGCCATTATAAACAACGCCCCCACTGAACCTCCCTGCACAGGTACCTGTGCAGCTTGGTAATGAGAATGTTTCTAGAAACAGAACTGGCCCCGGGACCACAGAGAACACAATTTCAGGTTTTTGATAAATGACAAACTGCTCTTTAAAAAGGTTGTGCCCATCTATGCTTCCTTACCAACACTGATGATACTTTATTCTTTGCCAATTTGAGAGTACTAAAATAATACCTTGCTTTATTTTGCAAGTCACTTAAGACATTTAGTCTGTCCTTAACAACATAAAACAATCTTGTTTACTGCGTTAGCCGAATTTTCTACTGTGCTTCCTTGTCTACCTTTTTCCTTGTTTATTTTTATTGCTATCTTTTTCTTATTAATTTGTAATCAATAAAATCATTAATATGAGGCCTTTTCTGCATTACCTGACACACTTTCCCCCTCTGAGAATGGTCATTAAGTTATTGAGTACCTACTAAGTGCCAGACATTGTTCCAAGTGTTAGAGACTACTACAGTGGACACAGCAGTGAAGGTTCTTGTTGTTTAACTTTTCAGAAGGAGATGCATTTGTGAGTTATTTGGGCTGGAAAATAGACACCAAGTGAATTTTCTTGGGTGCAGAGGCTGCCTTGGAATTCATTTAAATACTGTCCTGTTTTAATTCATTTGAGAGCCTTTGGGGAAACCCCACTCTGTTCTGCAGGTGTCCTGGGAGCATGCCTGAAGCAGCAGGGTGGTTAGTGAAGGTAGAAGCAGGAAGAGCTGACAGCTGTGCCTTTCCCTCAGAAGGAAGAGCCACATCCAGGCACCCACACTCCCAGGTGACCAGGGGCTTCAACAGCTAAACCCAGGTGAGTTCAGAGACCAAAGGGAGTTTTGAGGAGGAATAACCCCTCCCCATTTCAGTGGAGGGGGTACCACCGCAGCCTCATCCCACCTTCTCTCACAGGTCCTAGGGAGGGGTGATGTCTCAGCATGTTTGGCCGAGATCCTCTCTCCCCCATCCCCTTAGTGTGCTCAGTAGTTACCCTGGCATGTGGAATCTTCCCTGAGCAGGGATTGAACCTGTGTCCCCTGCATTGGCAGGTGGATTCTTAACCACTGGACCACCAGAGAAGTCCAACTTCTGTTTTCTTACAGTATTATTTCAGCTACAGTTTCCAGAATAATGCTAAATGGTAGAGACTTTACTATTTTAACTCAGTGACTTTAAAAGAGAACAGCATTATAATTTCATTTTTAAATATGCTATCTGTGGCTTGAAATTTTAAAAAACAAGAACAGATGTTAACTTATATCTAATGTTATTTTTGCATCTAGCTTTCCATACAGCCAAAGATGGAAATAGATGTGCAAGTCTTCTGACTTATTTTGATGAATTACATGGGATTAAACCATCCATGAATTTTGGGAGTAAATCCTAATTGTTTATGACACATCGTTTTAAAAAGAGTATTAGATTTAATTTGCCAGGTTTTTTTTTAGACTTTTGCAGCAATATTTCTAAGTAGTGCATTTTCCTCTTCTGTGCTGTTAGCCAGCATGTAGGAGCAAGGTCATAACAACTTTGTGACATGCATGGAATGGCTCTCCATCTGTTCCTTGGCTCTGTGACAGCCTACAAAGCACTATAAGGCTCTATTTTCCTCTATGTTTTTTGAAATTTCCCCTCAAGGCTGTCTGATACAACAACTTGGTGGAAGGTTTTTGTTTTCTATCTTTCGATGGTTTTTTAAAATTCTTATTGGAGTATAATTGATTTACAATGTTGTTAGTTTCTGCTATACAGCAAAGTGAATCACTTACACATATATCCACTCTTTTTTTAGATTTTTTTCCCATATAGACCATTACAGAGTATGAGTTCCCTGTGCTATACACTAGGTCCTTATTAGTTTATCTATTTTATAAATAGTAGTACCAGTTGTTTTTCATAGTTACTGTCTAGTCAATCATCCTAATGGCTCTAGAATACATTTCAATAACTTTTATTTTCCCAGCATCGATTTCTCAGCATAGCACTGAACATGGTAACCCTTGACAACCGGAAAAAAATCTTTTCCATGGCAATTATTCCAACTGGAATCATTAGTACACGTTTTAGTGAGTCCTCCCCACTGAACAGTAAGCTCCATCTCATTACCTGCTCTAGGTCTCCAAAATCTACCAAGTACCTGGTATGTACTCAAGAAATTGTTTGAGGCTAAGGATGAAGTTAAGGCTTCTTTTTCTTTTCTTGCTTTGCTTATCGACATTTTCTTTCCTTTTCTTGACTGGATTTGCCTAAGTTTTGTTTGTTTGCTTTTTTCTAAAGCCATGGAACTTACCAATTCTATATTTTTTTCATTTCAAATTTATTCATTTCAAAGCTATACTCAGAAGAAATAGCCTTAAATTATTTCCTAAGTAATAAATGAAATAAATTAAGCTACTGGCCTCAAGCTAGAATAAAATGAACTCTGTCCACATTTTAGGTTTGTCTCCTGTAAAGAACATGAAACCTTCCTAACTCAATCTTGTCTTATCTCTGTAGGAGACATATTTCACTGAAATTTATCATACTAACTGATATATTTGTCTTTGCTTCAATCTGGTTTATGTTTTAATACTAGAATTCTTCCTTTGTTATATGTATTGTGTCTTATTTACCTCTTAGGATACGCTTTTTAATTCTACTTGTATCTCCTTTGTTTTGGGCTTCCCAGGTGACTCAGTGGTAAAGAATCCACCTATCAATGCAGGAGACACAGGTTTGATCCCTGGATCAGGAAGATCCCCTGGCAACCCACCCTGATACTCTTGGCCTGGGAAATCCCATGGACAGAGGAGCCTGGTGGGCTATAGTCCATGGGGTCACAAAGAGTCAGACGCAACTGAGTAGCACTTTTATCCTTTATTACTTTTTAAAATCTTGAATCTATTTACCTAATTATCACATTTTTTTCATCACTTTCATCTCACTGTCCATTTTCCTCTGATTCTGAGAGCATCTCAACCGCATGATACTGACTAGATTAACTACTGCTGATTCAGCTCCTTAAAGTGTATAATGGAAACTGCATTGTGCCATTGTATTTTTTTTTTCAGTGACCTGAGGGGTTTTTTTAATTCGTTTTTTAATTACTGGAATATAACTGCCTTACAATGCTGTGTTGGTTTCTCCTGTACAACAGTGTGACTCAGTTATATGTATACATAGATCCCCTCCCTCATGAGCCTCCCCCCACCCCATCCCACCCAGAGGTCAACACAGAGCACTGAGCTGAGTTCCCTGTGCTATTCAGCAGCTTGCTCCTCGCTACGTATCTCACACACGGTTGTGTAAATGCTATTGCGTGTTTTGTCTCCTCATACTCCTTCATTATCTCAGCCAGTCTTCTTTTTACCTCTTCACCCTTCTCATTCAGCTTCCTTTTTATCTCAGTCTGGTGCGTCTCATCGGATGTTTCCATCTCAAGGTTCGTAAAGTGCATGTCTTTTTGATATTTTTGAGGAGGGAAAAAAAAAATATCCTGCCATCGAAAATTCACTTTTCCAGCAGTATTCCAAGGAAGGAATGGCAAGACCTTAATAACGAAGTCATGGACAATGAGATATAAGGGGAGGGAACAGATACAAGGGCAATTAAAGGGATGGTAATAATTGGAGAAATGGGAAAAAAAACAAATCTAGACAGCTGGCAGTGTTCAATACATCAATAAAGTATACGTCAATAAAGAGTGACAACATGTGTCAACGTGCCTGCCCCTGAAGCTTGCCTCCCAGGGATAAAGGCTATATCTCAATGCCCCTACTAAACAAACTTTCCTTCATTAACCCCTTGTCATAGCTTCCCAGGTGATGCTAGTGGTAAAGAACCCGCCTGCCAATGCAGGGGACAGAAGAGAGATGGGTTCAATCCCTGAATCGGGAAGATCCCCTGGAGGAGGGCAAGGCAACCCACTCCAATGTTCTTGTCTTGAGAAACCCATGGACAGAAGAGCCTGACGGGCTACGGTCCATGGGGCTGCAAAGAGCTGGACACGACTGAAGCGACTTAGCACGCACGGCTCTATGAGGTGGATATTATCACTTTCATCCTGCAGATTAGGAACACTGCTTCCAGGGCTCAAATTGTGGTTTTGGGGAATCCAAGAATAACTTGAACAACCACTGAGCATCTGGGAAAACAAAGGTCAGGAACTGGATCTATCCTACCAAGCTCAGCATTTTGTTTGGGAGAAACAAAAGCTGATAGAATGGAAAATAAAAAGGGGCAGATCATTCAGAGCGCCACGGTGTAGAGGGGGAGGACATCCCAGGGATCAAGGAAAAAGATTCTGGGGGGCGCTGGGCTACAATCCTCCCAAGTTACCTGGAACAACCCTGGCTTCTGAGGGCTGTCTGGGCATAATCATGAATAATGCCCCAGGTTGGATGATAAAGTCTTCAGTCACCCTAGCAATGCCTCACTTTTGAATCACATTTGCCAGTTTTCACATGTTAACCTGTGTGATTTTCCCCAGCCAGTGATTCAGAAGTTTGATGAGAGCTATAAACTTCCTCCCCAGAAAAATAACATACATGCAGAATGGTGTACCCAACTTTGATATAGTTCTAATCCTTTGACAGAGCAGCTCCACTTCTGGGAATTTATCCTTCAGGTATATAAACATAAGGGCATAGATACAAGGATATTTATGGTGGCCTGGTTTACCAGAGCAAACCCTCAGAGACAGCCTACAGTCCATTAGGAGGGGACAGGGGTGGGTGGGGTAAATGCAGACAGCACTTGCTTTAGGCCAGGCTTCCCCTGAAAATCTATAGGAGCCTTCCTGGCCCCGCTTGTGCCCCCAGCTAAGCCAGGTCCCAGGGGAGGAAGAGACACGAGCAAACTCGCAGAAGGCTAAATAATGAATTGTAAGTGTGTGTTGTCTTTGGCCGGGGCAGTCTGGCCAGGCTCTGGGGGCTTCTGGGCAAACATTTTTCATATTTTAGCAGCTGGCCTCTTCCCAAGGCAGTCAGAAGTTAAGTAAGCTTTGAATGAGCAGCGCCCATCCTCTCCCTGGCCCCAAGAATTCTTAACGAGGCTCGAAGGCAGCAGCCTCCAGCAAACCCATCGCCCGTTGCCTTAAATATCACTCACCCTTCACTACATTTAATGAATGCAAATGATTCAGCAACAAAACACTTAGCCTGGAGTGAAATCCACCTTTGTGTGGCTGGTTTCTCCAACTTAGAGCCCAGCTCAGGCAGGGCCCTACCAGGGCGGGCGGGCGGTCCCACAGACCCCGGGGTGCCCAGGCTAGCCCAGGCAGACCCCTGCACATGCCAGGCCTGGGAGCAGGATCCAGGAAGTGTTCAGCAGACGGGAAGACCGCCCCTCCCCACTGCCTGCCCCGCCTCCCCACTGCCTGCTCCCCCCTTGCCCCCCACCCCCTACCCCATCCCTGCACCTCACCCACCATCCCAAACACCAGATGCAGACCCTCACAACTCCGCCTCTTTACAACTCTGGCTCCAGGGCAGAGGAAAGTGTGAGTGGAAAAACAAAAGGTATTTCTTTGATCTAACGAAAGGGGCTGGTCACAGGCACCTCAAAGGCCTATCCGGTCACCACACTTCCTGCATTCAAGGGCTCTTCACCCTCCTACACGCGCCCACCCTCTTTTCACCTGATGCCAGGTACCAGAAGAACCTGGAAAGCTCCCTTGGACCGGCGCCCTCCTCCACGGACTTCATGGAAGCAACAAAAACAGAGACAGTGTAAATAACCCAATTTACACCCTGTTTTCAGAGTTCTCTTTTGGCAGCAAAAACTGAAAGCAATTTGTCCAGAGCCTAAGAGCAATGTTTAACTAATTTACTTCCAACCTGGGGCTCAGGGGGATTTGCTGCCCCGTCAACCTGATCAACACCTCTCTCCATGGCTGAGGCAATGGCCTGGCCCAGAACAGGCAGCTGTTAATTCAGCTGCCACAGCCATCACCCCCAAGGCTAGCAGCTGGCAGGAGCCCCATGGAGGTCCATGCAAGTCCTCTTGAGGCTTCTCAAACTGGACAACTGGTTACACTCAGGACAATACCTGAAGGTATTGGTCTGGGTGACTCAGATGCAAAAAGGGCTTCAAAGAATCTGTTGACCTGGTCTGAAAAGAACCACTGCCTCCCCTGAAGAAAACTCACTTTGACTTTCAGAGTTTTATAAAAATGTTTTTTTATCATCAAAAATGCCCTGAAAGAGAGCACTGGAATTGTCTTAACCTCAATGCCCTTTTGACTATTCAAGGCACAGATGATGTGCCCAAACAAACTTCCCAGGTGGTGCAGTGGTTAAGAATCTGCCTGCCAATGCAGGGGACTGGATCCCTAGTCTGGGAAGATCCCACATGCCATGGAGCAACTAAGCCCGTACACCACAACTACTGAGGCCCATGTGCCTAGCTCCCATGCTCCGCAACGAGAAGCCACAGCAGTGAGAAGCCCGCCCACCACAGCTAGAGCAGCCCCCGCTCGCAGCAACTAGGACCCAGGACAGCCGATAAATAAATCACATTTCCAAAGGAAGAAGAGCCCTCACTCCATGGAGAGCCTGGGTCCCCAGACCCTGGAACTTTTTGAGTTCTCCTCTTCCAGGCAAGCCTTTAATCAGCCCCTTTTCCAACTGGGCACACCCACGAAGGGTTACATTTCTGAACGACCACACAGAAAGAACACGTTCTGAAACCCCTATAAGGTGGAGTACCTAAAACACGTATCTACGCAGCGATCTATTTTTTAAAAAAAGGAAAAAAGCTTTGCTCTAGACATCCACTAACACATACAAAAGGGACCTATCTTGCTCTTTTCCTGTGCCATCCAAACCCCAACTCGACAGCCAATCCATCCCACCATCAGATGAACCAGAATCCAGCAAAGAAAGAACTCCCCAGCCTTCAGGCCACTTGTGTCCTGAGCGGGAATGGCACACACACCCCTCCCCCCCATGCTTGGGTAGCACAAAGCAGAATGATGAGCGCCAGCTGTCTCCACAAAGCTTCGATCAACGCAGTGCAGCTGTGCTGCTGGGCGGGGAAGCCCACGCTACCACCCCCTGTGGGTCCCTCGCCTGCCCCACTCAGGTCCCCATCCTCTGTGCTAGCGGTTCAGTTGTGTCTGACCCTGTGCATCCCTAGGGACCGTGGCCCACCCGGCTCCTCTGTCCATGAGGATTCTCCAGGCCAGAATACTGGACTGGGGTTGCCATGCCCTCCTCCAGGGGATCTTCCCCACCCAGAGACTGCACCCGGGTCTCCCACGTTGCAAGCAGATTCTTTACCATCTGAGCCACCAGGGAAGCCCTCCCCATCCTCCGAGCACCTGGTATTTACTGGGTCCCCCCTCCCTGGTGCTTCTCTATGTCCTTGGCTTGTTCATTACCCCCTTCTCGTTCTATCTTAGTTTGCCTACAAGACAAGCCATTCCCGGAGTGAGTCTCCACCCAGGAATAGCTCAGCATTTTCATGCCTTTTTTTTTTTTTTTTGACCACTCAACTTGTGGGATCTTAGTTCCCTGACCAGGGATCGAACCCAGGCTCTAGCTGTGACAGCGCGGAGTCCCAACCACTGGACAGCTAGGGAATTCCCAATTCAGCCTTTTTCAATGAAGACTCTAAGGAAATTATCTGGTGGTCCAGGGGTTGGGACTCCGTGCTTTCACTTCCCTGGGGCTGGGCTTGATCCCTGGTTTGGGAACTGGAATCTCTGTTTGCCAGGTCATGCGGCTAAATAAATAAATGGAGACTCAACTATCAGAGAGGTATTTTCTTTCCACAATAGACTGACTGTCCTCTTAGGGATGGCTACCTCCTCTTCTGGATCTCTTTCGCTTTTTAAAGGATTTAGGAGTCCCCCAACCACTCTCTCCCACATTACCTAGCATGAGGCCTTCTGCCTTAAGCAGTCTTAGTTATTTATGAGCCAGGCTAAAAAGAAAACAGTTTCTATTTAAAGTTACTAAAAGACAGGAAGCAAAAGCAGGTCTATAACTAAATCACCCCTATCCCATTCTAACTACCTTTTATCAAGTATCCACTATGGGACAAAGTCCTTCCCATACACTGAACTTCAAAGATGTCACTGATTTTGAGATGCACCATTATTTATGTTCCGCCAAAAGGGAACATTACATAATAATTATCTTACCACCCAATCTGAAAGAAGCAAAACTGGGGAGAGTGAGGGAGAGCATCTCAAAGTTCATGAAATTCAGTACTATCTCACTTAACTCTCACAAGAACTCGAATGGGGTCAGTATTACCATCCCCATCTTCCAAAAGAAGAACCTGAGGGCTCAGAGAGGTGATGTGAACTCTCCAAGGTCTCTCAGGGAGCAAGCTACGAAGCCAGAACTCAATGCCTGAACACATTTCTGAATTTCCCTGGGAGTTGGGGTGTGCGGGGGTGTGGGGGGAGACAGCCAGGCTTCAGACAGACCAGCCTTGGTCAAGCTGCCCATAAAGGGCAAACAACACTTGCTTGGCTGACTCCTAAAATCAGGGGTTTTTGCAATTGCATCTTCGCAGATCCTACTTCCAGAAACAACAAAAGGAAAACAGGTTTCCCTAGCTCCTTCCTCACAAAACTGGCTGGAAATGGAGGCGGGGCGGGGGGGGGGGGGGGGGGGGTGGGGGGGGGCCCTCAGCCAACTTGTTATACATAAAGCACATTTAATGAGCCTTTCAAGCTCTCGGAGTAGGAGAAGGAGAGGTTCATTGGAAATCTGATACTTTGGCAGCCAAGTGAGAGGGGCAAGGCCCTGCGCATCAGCCCTGGGGGATAAACACTATCCCCAGCCCCTTTGTCTGCCAGAGGAGATACTTCCTGGGGGGCAGGAGGCAGCAATGCTTTTTATGGTGAAGCCCGCCTAACAACAACCCTCCACCGGAGACCTGGTTGGGGCCTCTGGACAACCCACCTAACCATAAACCCTCTGTCCTCTCCCAAACCTGCTGGGGTCCCTCTTCCCACAAATACCTGTGACCGTCATAAACGCCCTTCAACAACCCCCGTTTACTGCCCAGCCTGCCTGCTGCTAAATGAGGGCATTTGTTTCAAATTTGCAAATACCCAGAGCGCTGGAAACCTAAGTCCACTCCTAAAATGAAATGTTCTGCATTCCTCCCAGCCCGAAGCCCCGCGCTTCAAAAGCTGCAAGAGGCCCTGGCTGTTTACTCACTGGTGGGGCTATTGGGAGAGGCATTTCCCCGCTCCCCGAGGAGGCGGCTTTGATCCCGGCCGGGTGGGAAGGGGACGGAGGGAGGTGCCATCCTAGCCTAGGCCAGGCCCAGGCTCTCCTGCTGCCTTTCTAGGTCGCCGCTGGCAGATTGGGGGGTGGGGTGCGGTGGGGGAGGTGCGGGTGGGAAAGTGAGTCTCAGGGGGAGGCTCAAGTGGAGGCTCGAAGGAGACAGAACAGGCTGGCTCAGCAGGACCTCGGAACCCATCTTCAAAAGGTCCTCGAAACAAAGGTAAAGAGTACAGAGGCTGAGAAGCACCCCAGCCTCTCACACAGAAATAAAGGGGCGAAATCCCCATCCAGGACACCAAGCCACTCAGCACACTATATCAGGGGCTGGGTGCGGTGTGCGTGTTTACTAAATAAAGGCCTTTTGTTTTAAGGAGTTTTCAGAAAGTGGGTGGCAGTAAAGAGAAGACGAGAGATCCTCCTCCAGCCCCCCAGGGCTGTTCCAGGGCACAGCATTCCTCCCTCCTCCCCAAGCTCCTCCTGCACCAGGCCCGAACCCCGAGGGTGGAGGAGGAGCCCGGATTGCAGAAGGCAAAGCTGCGGGCAAGTTGGGCATTTTTTAAATTGGTCACTTCAACAATCGGCTTAATCCACTAAATTAACAGATAGAATGATTTTGCTCTTTGTAGCTGGAGCTCCAAGACCAACAGCAAGCATTTCCTGACCGCGCCCCACCTCCCCCCCACCTCCGACCCCCAAGACTGTAAGACAACCGTTTTCTTTGTCCGTGATGTGTTTTGTTATTCAGGTGGCTGGAAGTGAACTTGGGATCGCAAATGCCATCCAGGCTCATCACCTCTCTATGGAACCGCCGGCTTGAAGGAGACTCTCTCTTCTCCCAGCCAGGAGACGGCTCAGCCTTGTGGGTTTTTTGCTTTTTTTAAATAGATGAGCTCTAACAGAATCAGAACACCGAAGTGTCCCTTGCACCCTCCGTGATAGCACGTAAGTTGAGGACTTCAGAAGCAGAAGAACAAACTCAGCAAGATGGCCGAGCACGGTCAACAGTTCAGACAAAGCAAGATACACCTGGCTCCAAAGGACTTATGTCTCCCGGGGTATCAGAGGTCATTGTCCAACCTCTTCTGAAACCTCTCAAGAATTCAAAGACTTGCCTCCAACGTCAGAAACGGAAGGGAAATCTACATCTATCATTTCCCTACCATGTGCAGGGCACAGGCACATCTTTCCATATAAAAGACATTAGAGGCAGTAAACTCAGAGCAGAGATGATTGTTACCACCTACGTGGTCTCCGCCGCAGCATAACCCAGTGTGCAGCTCTCAGCAGGCATACCAGTCTGGAATGTGGCAGCACAGCTGCAAGCCAGGGCCTGTAACTGCCCGTGACCTTCCAGAAGCACCAGGCGGAAGCGACTCAGGACTCCTGGGTTCACGAGAAAAGCTTGAATCCTGGGGATGCAGGCACACCGTTCTGGACTTCCAGAATACATACAGTCTGAGTATGACTCTAAAAACTTTAAGGGGTATACAAATCTCTGAATGGGCCACTGAAAACTTTAACCTGGGGCTTTCCCTGGTGGTCCAGTGGTTAAGAATCCACCTTACAATGCAGGGGACACAGGTTCGATCCCTGGTCCAGGAAAATCCCACATGCCATGGGGCAACTAAGCCCCTGCACCATGACTACTGAGCCTGTGCTCTGGAGTCTTACAGCCACAGCTACTGAGCCCACACACTGCAACTACTGAAGCCTACGCTCCCCAGAGCCCAGGCTCCACCACAGGAGAAGTCACTGCGATGAGAAGCCTGTGCGCTGAAACTAGAGTAGTCCCGGATCTCCGTAACTAAAGAAAACCTGCATGCAGCATCAGAGACCCAGCGCAGCCAAAACTAAATAATTGTTTTTAAAAAAGAACACTTTAACCTGGCTGTTTTGTAATCAAAAAGGGGGCGGGGTGGGGGGTGGGGAGACTAGCAATCCTGAATGCTGTGGCCCAACAGCTCTCACTGTTCAGCAAGGGCTTCTCAAGTTGAGGCCAGAGAGGTAGGTGGGATGAGCCCAAGGTCACAAATGTGGGCAAATGTGGAGCAGGATCCACACCTCCCAGGTGCCACCCTGGTGTTCCTAACAAGTGTCTCAGCCTAGGCGGGGGGAACACCCCCAGGTACGCAGAACTAGGTTTATGTTATTGACACACTCCCTCTGATTCTAGCAGGACTGTCTCCAAACCCACCCAAAGAGTTATCCTGGCTGCAAAATCCACTCCCCAACATTTTACCTGGTTCCAAGGCACATGCGCAGCATTTCATAGCCTCTAGTGATGAGGTTCACACGAGGACATATGAGAGCCTGGGAACAGCTCTATTACTTATCAGCTCTGCAGTCCTGAACAGATTACATTTTGTGCCTCAGTTTCTTTACTTGTCAAATGCCTCCCACCTCCACGCTTTCAGAAACAAACAAAAACCCAATCGCCCTCATCCTGGCTCTGAGCGTTCTTGATAGAAGTGACTGTCAGTATGGGTGAAAGCATTCTGTAAACCACAGAACTGGGTCAGCCGTTGGTTATTACACACGGAGGCTCTCCCAAAGCACACCCTACCCCTCTTCCCAGCTCGAAGCCTCCCTCCAGGTGCCCACCCCTTCTGTGCTAAAGGAAAGCGGCCCCTCACCTGGACACTTTTCCTCAAATACTGAGACAACTAGGTAAGGATTGCTGCCTTCCCATACTCAGATTAAAAACTCTCACTTTTTTTTTTTTCCTCTCACAAGAACTCCCTCCCCAAACCTCTCATTCCCTTTGGCACCCAGGCAATTACACCCTAATTCCAGTCGATCGAGTCTAGACACATCAGCGCCCACGCACTAGACACTCCTGAATAAAACGCAACCCTCGGATGAAAGCGCCTTCCTAATACCAAGGGCGAGGAGGACAATTCTACGCTGTGAGGCAGGAGCACAAGGAGCGGTGGATGGCAAGGCTGTGCTGGCCTCAAAGGTCACCACGGCAAGGTCCGGCAAGGGCTTGTCAAGCTGAGGCCAGAGAGGTAGGTGGGATGTGCCCAAGGTCACACGAGCAATCTGGGGCAAATGTGGAGCAGGGTCCACACCTCCTAGCTGCCACCCTGGTGTTCCTACCAAGTGTCTCAGCCTAGGAGAGGGGAACACCCCCAGGGAACCAGAACTAAAGCCCAGCAAGACGTAGGGTCCATCTTTGCAAATAAAGTGATATCACTTCTACTGCAGGAATTCCTCTCAATCAGGAATGCCCACACACTTTACCTGGGGCTGGGGGAGGCCCCGGGGTTCCCCAGGACAGAGGACATGAAAAGAAAGGTAAGCATGGAGCTCCTTAATGAAATGAGAAATCAACTCAGCAGCATTTCTTTCCCGAAGACAGCCAGCCTTCTACATCAACTATCACATCAGGCTAGAAGCCTTCAAGGCAGCAAAATCCTCCAGTGGGGAAAGGAGCCCAGAAACAGGCTGAGACCTCAGCAACCGCAAACATATACTGTGGAGTGGGCACCCCACTGCAGGCTCAGCCTCCCAGGCTTCTCCTATTGTATGTTCTGAGCAGCAGTGCCCCACCCCATCACCACAGGAGGCGGGAGAACAGCGATGAAAAGGGCTCATCTGAAACATATTGTTAGAACAGAGGTCACCAAAATCATCTTGGCCCACCAACTGGGAAGCAAAGAAGGACTTGTTGCGAGGCTCTTTCTTCACTGGGACAGTCATGTACCGTGTTACAGGTTGCGCACTGCTCAAATGCCTAGTCAAGGGCGTTAATACTGAAATACTGCCTGTGCTACACAGGCCAACGCCCTGCCTCTTGGGGATCCTTGGAGGAAGGGCATCTATTTCTAATCTGCACAAAGGCACCTTATGAGCTAGCTGCTAGGACACCCCAGCAGTCCCAAGAGCAGACAAGCATTCTCTTCACTGCCCCCCTAAACCACCACCGACCCAAGGAGGGGACAGAAGAGAGCCAGTGTGTCTCCAGAAGCAGAGGCTGTGCCCACTGTGGCCACTGTAACCTCCCCCCACAGGGAGACCACACCACACCTCAGGAACCGCCCGCACGGTTCTCACAGAAGTTCCCACAAGTTAGACAGAGTAACTGCCTGGGGAAACCCTGACACCATCCTGCGATGATAAAAGCCCTCCCCCGGGTATTATAAAAGTCTGCCTCGTCCACAGCAGCACAGTTTACTCCCTGGAAGGAATTCAGCAGGCCAAGGGAGATGGTGTAGTCTAAAGGAGACCAGCACTGGCCACCCTGGAGAGAATCCACTACCGGAATACGGGGAGGAAGAGTCCCCACCAGGAAACACAAAGGGGCTGTGCCCACATTTCTGACCTGCTGCTGGAATATGGAGACCCATAGACCAAACCTGCTCGAGAATGAGAAAACTATTTCTACAGCTGTCATTCGAGAGTGACTACGTTGAGCCCTTGCAGGCCGCTCTAGAGACAGGGACTGGAAAGGAAGGCCGACACCTTAAAGGCAGACAAATGGTTAGGACCGTCTCTGGGAAGAGACAGCAAGGGATGACCAGAGGGGCTGCTTCCCCGAGTCAACCACCTTCACAGCCGGCAGCGCTACTCCCTAACTTCCAGGCGGGCAAGGCAGGCGTCAGCATCACTTGCACTTTGCACCTGAGTTAACTAAAGCTTGGAAAGGTTAAATAACCAGCTCACGGTCATGTGTGTGCTGTGCTCAGTTGCTCAGCTGTTTCTGACTCTGTGAGACCCCACGGACTGTAGCCTGCCAGGCTCCTCTGTCCATGGGATTCTCCAGGCAAGAATACTGGAGTGGGTTGCCATTTCCTTCTCCAGGGGACCTTTCCAACCCAGGGATCGCACCTGAGTCTCTTATGTCTCCTGCACTGGCAGGCAGCAGTGGGCCACGGGCGTCACTTCTCTTCCTTTACCATGTGTGATATTAGCAGAGAAGCACCCACGTTTTCAGACGCCTGATCCAATCAATGTCTTTCCATCATTCTGATCGGTCACAGCGGACTATAGCTACCAGCAAAGTCAATCCTCTCTCCTCTCTGAAGCCCTCCCACTCCCCCATTTGCTTCTGCACGGTGAACTCACCTTCCTACACACTCTGGAACGTTCTTCCATCTATTGAGCACTTGACCAAGTGTTGTCTCTCATACTTCAACTGACTTTCATCATCTTGTCTCCTTCCTGCCTCCTTCCCCACCTGAGACAGCTCCATAGAAGACACCCTGAAACTGAATTGGGCCCATCCTAAGCCCCTCAGCATTAATACCAACCTCTTTTTTATCACCACACCTCTACTTTATTTTGTTTTTAATATTTATTTATTTGGATGCGCCAGGTCTTAGCTGCGCGATCTTTAGTTGTAGCATTCAAACTCTTAGTTGCAGCATGTGGGATCTAGTTCCCTAACCAGGGCCCCCAGCATCGGGAGTGCAGAGTCTTAGCCACTGGACCACCACCAGGGAAGTCCCCCACCTCCGCTTTAGACTGACAAATTCTCCTTGTGGCTATGCACTGGTTCTCAAACTTGAGTTTAGGTAAGAATCTCCTGGAAAGCTCTTTTAAAACGCAATTTCCTTTTATGGACTGGTCATTCAAAAAACACAATATAGGGGACATCCCTGTTCCCTGAAGGTCCAGTGGTTAAGACCCTGCGGTTCCAATGCAGGGGGGCATGGGTTCGATCCCTGGTCAGGAAATTAGGGTTCCATATGTTGCTAAGTGTGGCCAAAATTTTTTTTTTTAATGTAATCTAACAAATGAGAAAATAAACTACATGTTCTGGCTCCCCCACCACGATTCTGATGGGCAAACTTGCAGTAAGGCTCAGGCAACTCAAATTTTAACCAGTACCTCTGGTTACCTGCCCTCCCACTATATTCCCCAATGGTCTCTGGACTGCATTTTTGAGAAACACACACAAACGCCTATCTTCTTAACATGTGATTCCCAATCCCTACCCCCATGACTCAGGACCCAGTTATCAGAAGTTACGTGCACACCTAAGCCAGCAGGTGCATGTCCAGTGCATTGGGGTCTAAGCTTCTGGCAGGAGACCTGGAGCCTGCAGGTTGCAGACCTGGGACCTGGTGGACTGCATCCCACTCACCTGTGCGTTCACTAGGAGTTAACGCACACAGGGACACAAGAGCTCGGGGACTCCAAACCAAGCTGCAAGAGGGGAGAAGGCACCAGCATAGGTCAGCCCTTTGGACGCGGCTTCCTCCCTGCCCCACAGCTGCCCCACAGTGTAGCATTACTGGGAGGGAAATGGCCTGAACTCCAAGAAAAGAGGATGGAAAAAGTGACATACTACAGAGGGCTTCCTCAAACCACTGATTAGCTGGAGCAGCTCTTGCGCCAGCCAGCTCCACCAAAGTGCCAGGGGGCTCAGCGGGGCTGACTGTGCATTGAGCAGTGAACTCAGAGAACCCCAAGGCAGGACCTGCCCCCAGCCACCATGGCAGAAGCCCCACACCCTCAGGACAAAGGACCAGACAGCTGGGGGGCGGGGGCGTGGCACAGGACTCAAAGAGGGAGAGAGACAAACCGGCAGCTTGTGGGCGAGGCCAGCGCCCGCACCCGCGGGCCCCATCACGTGGCTCCACCAGGGCCACAGAGCAGAGAGGTATGTACTGAGGTTAGGGAGAGCCGAGGGAGGCTCGGGGACGCGGGCCAAGGATACCCAGCCCGGTTTAATGACCCTTTCTTCCATCAGGGACTCACCAAAGACTGAAGCCCTGGTCCCACACTTCTCTTGGCTCAAATATTAGAGTCTGAACTGGCCACTCTCCTTCACAGAAGCTGCCACTGGCTTAAACACACATACACAACCCACCCAAACCCGCCTCACTCCAAAATATGAAATCCTCCAAAACTTTTAACAACTACAACTGTTACAGACTAGCAGAGACACTGCCTCCCTTTGTGAACCAAACATGTTCCTGAAAAGTCCTCTACGGACCAAACTCCTGACAAACAAATCCGATTTCTCCACCAGCTCTCATTGTAAAATGTTACACATGCTCCTTTAGGAAAAGTTGAGGCTCCCCGAGGAACTGAACTTCACACTTAGTGTTGCAAACCCTCTGGAGTCACACCTTTAATGGACAAATGTCCTGGCAAAACCTAATTCAAACTCAACCCAAAGGGAGGTCATTCTTAAGTGTACACACTGCGCTGGAGAGTGTTCACACGAACTAAAAGTTACTTAAGGTCAGTCTTTAAATACTGTGCAAGATCTGGGGCCCGTGCTTTGTACTGTTGCAACAGGAAGGCTCTGTCCCTTGAGTTTCTATGCAAGGAGGGATGCTGAGGATAGACTCCTAGAACCTTTGGTGCGGTCACCAGGGAGCTTGTTAAAATGCAGACTGAGGGGCTTCCCTGTGGTCCAACGGCTAAGACTCCGTGCTCCCAACGCAGGGGGCCCGGGTTCCATCCCTGGGCAGGGAACGAGATCCCACATGCTGCAACTAAGGGTTGGCTTGCTGCAAATGAAAGGCCCCACACATCACAATGAAAGTCAAAGAGTGGCCACAACTGACAGCTTGGCCCAGGTGAATATAAAATAAAATTTTTTTAAAATGCACCTTGGGACTCCAATTCACGCCCCCAGAGAATGCTAATGCCACTTCTCTGTGGCCCTTGTTTCGAGTGGCAAAGGTGTAGATAACCCAAGCCCCCACCCAAGGCCCCAAGAGTAGCCTTTCCAAGGCAGGTCAGTTTCCTATGTAGAGGTGGATGCCCAAACCCAGAACTCCTGGAGAAAAATCCTGCCATCAAAACTCATAAAACTGCCACAAAGAACAGACAGCTCAGGGACAGGGAAGGAAGATCTATCAGGTGTCTTAGCTGGGTCACAGTAGAGCAGGCAACTCCTATCCAGGGAAGCAGGGAAAGGGCACAAAGACTGCCCCCCAACACACAGCCTAGCAGGAAAAGGGGCTGCTTACCTCTGCCAATGGTCACTCTGCCCTGTACCCAAAAGCTTCATTCACTTTTTAATAAACCTAGATAAGGATTTATTATAAATAAGATACGGTAATGAATTCTACAGTAAGTAAATCCCTTCATTAAGTTAAAAACCCAAGGAGGGCAAAAATATGGAAGATGGCTTATGGGTCCAGAGGTTCTCCAAGCATCCATCTTCTAGCAGGAGAGATGGGGGGACAGCTTTGGGGAGGAAGTGGAGGTGGGGATGGGCACATACCAGATGGGCCAGAGAGGAAAGAAAGGTCTGAGAACCCCCGGGTGTTTTCGGGGATGGGAAAGAGACTAGCTGGGTTGGAACGGAGAGCTCCGGTAAGTGGAAAATGCTTATTGTTGGGGGTGACTGTAAAGCTGGAAAGGTATGCTGGCAGCACACCACAGGAGAGGGAAGAACAAGAAAGGGGCCCTTTATATACTTCATTACATTTAATCCTCAGCACAACTCCAGGAAGTAAGTCCCTTCAGAGAGGAGGCAAACTGTGAGGTCAAGAAGCCTGCCAGGGCCACAGGGCCTGTCAAAGGATCCGAGCTGCCGTACTGCCAAACACTTCATCCCCACAGCCTGGGCCCTCTCCACCACTCAACCCTGCTCTAAATGCCAGGAGTCTGACTAGATCCTTTGGCAAGCGATGGGCAGAGATTACCCGTGCCCGCCCGCCATACATCCCAACATCTGAGAAAAGCCCGTCACTGATAAATGGCCTGAATTACAGGCTGCATAATCTCAGGATGGAGCAACTCAATCTCTCCAAAGAAACAAGAGCCTGGAGGAAAGAACCCAGAGACCAGGGTGGGAACAGAGATGGGTAATGACAGCAACCGACCATTCCGATGGTGGGGAGAAGCCCAGGTTTCAAACATCAAGCCCTTTCCTCCTCCTCCTCTGCCACCATATTTATCACAATGGGGACCTCAAAGTTCAGAAAGTTCCTCAGCCCTTTACAGCATAATTACCCAAACTTCAAAATGGCCTAATCCACAAACCTAGCCAACCTAGGTCCCTTACTCTTACTTTATTAACAGTGGGGTCTCACTACCTCTCCAGCTAATTACACAATTTAACAATGAGATGGAAAAACCTACTGGAATCTACTTTTTTTTAAATCGTTGCCCCCTGAAGTCATGCTGTCCAGGGGTAGGTTGAGCCCCCAGGTTTCACCAGAAGACAGACAGCAGGCGCCTCAGCCTTGGCCGAAACTGTTTACAGCACACGGGCAGGTTCCACACGAAGACACATTTGGTGGAACTGATTTAAGGCTCTCATTAAAATGTTCCTTTGTTGAGCACAAGACATCTCCCCACCCCCAGAGGAGATTCCAGACCTCCAGTCCCCAGCCCGCAGCCTGCCCTAACTCCCCCCAGACCAGGACCCCTCCCTCCGCTAAACACCCGTCACCGGATTAACATTGATTAACATCAGGGTTGTCTTCTCACGGAAGGAATTTAGCATTCGTTGAACGTGAGCCCTGTCTCCACCAGAATCTCCCCCAGAACTCTAGAAACTTCAGCAGTGGAGGCAGCCCTATCCGCCACCACACACACCAAAACCCCAACAGCCTAGAAGACCTAGGAAGCCTGTGAGCTCCGGCTGCCAGCCCATATGGCTGGGTAGCCCCCCTCCCATCCTGGCTGTGCAAAAACTTCCCTACTTCCTCTGGGAGCAGATGTGGGTTCTGCCATGAGCATGACCACCCCACACCGAAGAAGGAACATAGGCAGCAGGAGGAACACAGGGCGGCTCAGAGAACACCTCCTACTAACTCAGAGGACTTGTTCTTACCTCTCGTTTTACAACCCGGGGTAGGGGAGATGTTAAGTCCATCAACACTAAACCCCCTCAACAGCGGGCAGGCCAGGGAGACCTCAGAAAAGGCAATTCTTTACCCACCCACCCGCCACCTCCAGCCTCCCAGTGGCCACTCCTCAAAGGAGGAGGAAAGTGATAAGCTAGGACCAAGTCTCCTGGGCACAGTCTCCCCAGAGAGGGCTGCTGGGAGGATCATCGCCAAGATAGGGGGTTTTGTAAGGGGGGACAGTGCGGGGCGGGGAGGTATACTTCCCGTCCAGAGTGTTTGGGGGTATGCGGGTAGCTTGGCGCTTTGCTCCGAAGCACTTCAACACCTCAGTGACGACTCTCAGGTGTGACCAAGTCAGGAAATAAAGGCGGGGGTGGGGACGGGGGAGAAGCGGGTCGGGTCCATTCGGCCCTAGAGATAGGGGCCACACCCTCATCAAAAGCCTGAGGCCCTTCAAGAAGCAAGAATGAACTCTTTTTTTTGTCTTTCTGTCTGTAGAAAGAAAGTTTCCTTCCTCGTTGGGGAGAGAGAGAATGAGAATTCAGGAAGGAGACAGAACCAACCCCGTCCGCACCTTTGCAGGCCGGCCATGCCCGATTTTGGCAGCGGCCTTCACACATTAGTCACCGCGACAGCCCGGGACTCTCAGCTCCTAGATCCGACTCCAGTCGGGAGTGGGCTCAGGGCTCAGGCCCGGGAGCCGGAGATGGGACGGCCCCTCACTCTTCCCTTCTTCCGCCCTCACCATCGGGGCGGTCCGGGATCCAGCCTGGCCCAGGAACTTGGAGGAGGGAAGCCGGGAGCGTCGGGCCGGCGTAGGTAACAAAGCTCCGTGCGCCCCGCGCACCGCAGGTCGGTCCTGCATCCGACCCCGGGCCGGCCTCCCTCACCTAGGCTCAGCCTGCCGGGGAGACCCCGCCTCCCCCACCGCCAGCCACCGCGCTGCACCCCCTAACTGGGAGGTAGTCGTTTGTCTCCCGCAGAGAAACGCGACACTCGAGCCCGGGAGTCGGCAACTCCCGGCAGTTCCCGAGCAAACTCTCGGCTCAGGCCGGGAAAACTCTGGGGAGGCTAGAGACGCGTCCTCGCGGGCGCGGGGCAAGAGGGGCCCCGGCCGAGTGCGCGAGGGCTTCGCTGCCTCCCGGCGGCCAGGACCTCGCCCCCCTCACCCCAGCGAGACCCTGACCCACGCACGGTGTCTGCCCCGCCCCAGCCCACCTCCCCGGTGCCCTCTCGGCCCTCCGGGCTCCCGCGCTTCCCCAGCTCGCCGGGACTCACCGCCCAGCAGCGGCAGCAGCAAGACGCTGAGCAGAGGCAGCCGGCAGGGGTTGCTCGGGGCTCCGCGCGCGGTTCCCATCGCGGTGGGGTCGGAGAAGGGAGCGCGCGGGAGCACGGCGGGCTCGCGGTCAGCGATCCCCGGCGGGCCCAGGAGGCCGAGCGCACCGGAGCGCGGGCGCCGCTGCAGCAGCCGCAGCTGGAGCCCGAGCCCGAGCCCGAGGCGTCCCGAGCTAGAGCCGCGCGCGCCCCGTACCTCCGAGTCCTAGCGCGCCGCCGCCGCTGCCGCCGCCAAGCCCCGCCCCACGACGCCCCCTCCCCGCCTGGGCGCCGCGCGGCGCCCCGCCCCCTTGACGCCCCCTCCCCGCCGTGGTGGGGAGGAGCTCGTAGTTGGGGGAGGGGTCTGGAGATGGAGAATGGATGGAGTCGAGGAGGCCCGGGGGACTGTGGGGACCTGAGCGAGGTCTGGGAGCGGATGCTGCGCCTACCACCTCGTGTGCAGGGACTCAGGGGACCTAAAGGGACTTTTGTGATTCTGTGGCTCCTGGGGAAGATGGTTGGTTCTAGGCTTTCCTGAGGGCTGTGGCCAATAGTTCCCCCAAATTCTCTGGTGGGAGGGGAAAGGGTAGGCTCTGGCTCACTTTGCAGCAACCTGATATCTGGAGGAAGATCTAGAACAGAATGGTGTCCTTGGTGTCCCCAAGCAAGGTAACCCTGGAGCTACCGTGGAGCCCCAGGAGAGAGGTAGCCTGGGGTCCAGTGCTGGCGAGGGTCTGGTTTGGCTCTGGACCAGTCGGAACCCAAAGGTAGAGAGAGACTGGGCCCCTGAACAGCGGACTGAAGGCTGTTAAACTGACAAATCCATCCCAAGTCCATCTCCAGCGGTCTGGGCCTTGTCAGGGCATGGCCAAGTCTCCAGCTGTGGGGAGGCCCAGTACCGCCCTTGTTCCAGGAACCCCCCACCCCCCAGCGCCACCACCCCCACATTCTTTCTTTGTTGTGAAAGCAGCAAGGGGTGTAGGAGGCGGGTCAGGAGGAGTCAAGCTTTAGAAGATGGGCCCCAGCTGCTGCTGGGCCTCCAGGATCTGCTGAGAGGGGATGGATAGTAAGTGCCTCATCCCCCTCTGGCTCCGGAGGGCCCCCCAGGCCTTCTTAGACCTCCCTTCCCCCAAGCAGCTGGGAGGAGGAGGGGCCGCCACAGAGGGCCTCACAGGCCAGGAGCAGTGGCGCCAGGACTCCAGGGTCCTGCCACATGGCCGCCACATGTCCCTGACAAGCCAGTCCAGAGCACCTTCTCCTTGGGTTGTGGGCCTCCCCCTTCCCCCAGATGCCTTCCTGCAGGCCCTGCTGGAGAGGATACAAACAGGGGAAGGAAGAGAGGAGAGACCCAAGAAGCAACATTCCTCCTGCTGCCCCATCCATCACTACCCTGCGCCCTTCTGTAAAGGGCCCCGACGCAACCCTTGCTTCCTGCCCTCTCCATCAGGACTCAAGTGGCTCAGTGGTTACCTGATTCCTTTATTTAAGAAAAGTGAAATACACGGACCTGAAGTGAGGCAGCAGAGGGAACGAGAGAGGCCAGGGCAAGGCAGGTGGGCTGGCCAGCCCCAAGCCCTCTGACAGAAAAGCCAGCAGGAGGCTACATCTCTGAGGTGCGTACCCGCTTCTTACCCACTTTGGGGGCCCCAGTAGTAGAGCTAGCTACTCTAGAGGACCACAGGGTGGGGGGAGGATATCCTGAGGGTCCTTCCTGAAGGGGATTCCTGAGGAGGGGGCTGAGACCCTAAGGGCAGCAGCAATCTTCTGGTTAACTGCTCCCCCTTCACTGTCCCACCTTGGGGCTGGAAGAGCCAGGAGCAACAGGGAATGCTGTGAGGGCTGTGGGGGGACCCAGCAGAAGTGGGGCGTGAGTTGAATGTCAGCTGCTTGAAGAGAGGTCCATACTGCTGGCACTGAGGCCCCGGGAGACCTGAAACAGACACCACCAAGCCATCAGCCCATAGACCCCAGGTTCCCAAAGACTGTCCCCTGGAGTCTGTCCATCTCACAGCTACGGTCTCTCTCAGGACCTAGGATGGAATCTGGAACCTCAACCTCAAGCTCTAGGGCTTGTGCTGCCTTTGCTAGGACTTCCCAGAAGGCCAAGATCTGGTGGAGGATATACCTGCAAGAACCACATGAATACGGGGATATACTTTGAATGGGCTGATACAGGTGGTCATCTCCCATTAAAATATCATTGCTGTGTTTTCTCAAATGGAGATGAGGTAATACTTTTTTTTTTTTTCCCCCTTTTCCCTTCTCATCTACTGCTGACTCTGTAAGATGAGGAGTATGGTGGCTATAGGGGTAGAGCAGTTAGTATTCCCGAATCATTCCCTGTGTGTGTGCTTGCTCAGTCATTCAGTTGTGTCTGATTCTTTGCAACCCCTTGGACTGTAGCCTACCAGGGCTCCTCTGTCCATGGAATTTTCCAGGCAAGAATACTAAAGTGGGTTGCCATTTCCTCCTCCAGGGGATCTTCCTGACCCAGGGATCGAACCCACATTTCCTGTGGCTCCGGAACTGCAGGTAGATTCTTTACCACTGAAGCCCCAAATCATTCCTTAATTATTCATAATTCTAAAGTACCCGTTAAGAGAACAGCAATTCCTGTTCCCCTCCTGATTAATTTATTTCTGCTATCTCTGGCCCAAAAGTATCCCTTGGGGGTCACTACCCCCAACAAGTTGTCTGCCTGATTCCTATCTGCCCACCTCCAATTCCCTGACAGAGTCTTCATCCCAGGTGACTCTCCCCTCTTCCACTGGGGTTGTCCTTTCTTTCTCACCCACAGTGCACTGAATGAGCACTGCTCTCACCTGGAGGGGCGCTGCACTGGGTTGGTTCAGATAGTTCAAGGAGGCTGCCCGCTTCATGTTGCTGCTACAAAGGAAAAGAAAGAACTGAGGCCTCTTCTCTTCTATGGGTGGCCCTGAAGCTTGGGACGCTTGGCCACCACCACACATACTCGTGTCACTGCCTCCTCACCATCTGACCTCCCCACCCAACACACACACACACACCACACACACACACGTACACACACACATACCACACACACACACGTACACACACACACACCACACACACACGTACACACACACATACCACACACACGTACACACACACACACACCACACACACACACCACACACACACATACCACACACACACACGTACACACACACGTACACACACACCACACACGTACACACACACGTACACACACACCACACACACGTACACACACACCACACACGTACACACACACGTACACACACACGTACACACATACACACACCACACACACGTACACACACACGTACACACACACCACACACACGTACACACACACCACACACACGTACACACACACACATACCACACACACACCACACACATGTACACACACACACCACACACACACACATACACACACACCACACACACACGTACACACACACGTACACACACACACGTACACACACACACGTACACACACACACACGTCTTCCTCAGTCACCAGCATCTGCTTAGGTATTGTGTCCACACTGGGGCACTATTTTTCCCACCCTCTCTCCATGGCCATCCTACTGACACACATACACACACACACACCACACACACACACACACCACACACACACACACACACACACACACGTCTTCCTCAGTCACCAGCATCTGCTTAGGTATTGTGTCCACACTGGGGCACTATTTTTCCCACCCTCTCTCCATGGCCATCCTACTGACACACATACACACACACACACCACACACACACACACACACACACACACACGTCTTCCTCAGTCACCAGCATCTGCTTAGGTATTGTCCCCGCACCGGGGCACTATTTTTCCCACCCTCTCTCCATGGCCATTCTACTGACCTCCTCCCTGTTTCCCTCCCAAGACACTTCTCCAGAGCCCTGCCTACTTTGCCGTATCCCAGTCTCAGTGCGTACCTGGAAGGCCGGGGCTCGGACCCCTGGAGCTTCCTCACCAAGAGCTCGCTGCTTCTACGAAGCACATCTCGGATCTTGCCCAGAGAGCCGCTCCTCTGCAGCGCCCCACTGCCATCCTGGCAGAGGGGAATGGGGAACAGAGGCTAAGGGATCCCAGGGAGATTGAGCTCTGAGTCTATTCCTGCCTTTGATTCCAGACACCTGCCCCTTCCCCAGAAGCCCAGCCTGGTCAACAGCTGGCTTGCAGAGAGGCCCCCGAGAGGGACAGGCTAACTGGATTGGGATGAGGACAAGGTGTTCTCCTATCCTGTGGGCTCAGAGCCTCTCGTCACCACCAGAAGGAGAAGCAGGAGAGTTCAAGGAGCGATGATCAGACTTACCCCTGACCACTCCACCGCCACCGAGGCATCTTCACCTCCCTCGAATTTCACGCTGCCCCCCAGGCCCTCCTGGGAGGTCCTTCCACTATCACCCTCCCCAAGCAGCTCGGCCACCTTGGTCTGGCTGATTGGGTCAGTGCCCTTGAAGGAAAAGAAGGAACAGGGACTTTCCACTTCTGAACTCTTCAGGGTGGGTCTTTAAACTTTTTCTCACTACCAGCCACAACAAAGGAAAGAGTTTCCCTTGCAACTTCTGACTACACACATACTGGAAAGGAGACACTCATCTTTTCTATTTGCAATGTGTTAGAGATCCACATCTATCTTTAGCCAAGGCCCACAATGAATTGATTTCAGGACCCAGTGAGTCAAGACCCGTGATTTGAGAAACTCTTGACTCAGAGCTTCCCTCACCTGCAGCCCGTTCACCCACAGTGCCCATGCCCCTCCTCACAAGATTCTTCACATTGTCGAAAGGTGGTCTTTCCCTGTTAATAGTGCCATTTAGTGAAGTGAACCTTGAACTTGGAGTCCTAACCGCAAAGGGCAGGTGAGGGGTAAGAACACACTTAAAAACAACCACAACCACAAGAGTGTCTCACCAGCCTCTCCCTTCTTCCTCCTCAGCTTCTCGTCTTACTCTTCAGAGACTCACAAGCAGCCTCAGTGGGCCCCGCTCCTGTCCCCAGGGCCCTACCTCTGGACCTCCTTCCCCTCCTGGTCCCTGACCTGTTTCCGGGAGCGCAGGGCACATTCCTCCAGGGTCTCAGCTGCCTCCAGCTTTCCCTGGCGCCTGTACAGAGCTCCGAGGTTTCTCAAGGTCGTGTTCACTGTGGGGCTGCGGTAGGGGGAGACCAGGGAAGGAAGAGAAGATGGACTCAGGAAACGAGCAGGAGAGAGAGGAAGCGGAGCCAAGGCTAAGGGAAGGTCCCCAGGAAGCAGGGGAAGGGCCAGGAGGGGGGATCTGGGGTCGATGGAGGGTGTCGGAGCCCACACACCCATGCCAGCTTCTCACCTGCTCACTTTGCAGGCCTTGTACCAGCCTCCATACTCAGCATAGGGTGTGCTGCCCTCTCGGTGCCGGCTCTGCAGGAGGACAGAGTGGGAGGGAAAGCCAGAGGTGAATGTACAGAGATGCTGGGGTACAAGCTGGCACAGGGCTGGGGTGCAGGCTTGGTCTGGGAAGATGCCATGCAGCTAGGGCTGGTGCAGGAATAAGTCAGAGGCCCCAAAAGACCCCAGCTCCCCAGGCTGGGCCCCTAACTCACTTTGCTCATTTCCTCCCGCTCCTCTGCATGCATCCAGATGGGCTTGTGGTCATCTGGGGGTGATACACGGGATGGGGTGGCAAGGTTAGAGAACAGAGCTGGACACTAAGTGGGGAGCCAGGACCCAGAGGCCAATAGTGCTGGACTACAGGGGTCTGGCTCCCCCTGGAACCACTGTGGTCAACCCTCCCCCCACCAACCTTTGGTCTGCATTTCCCTTCCTCCCTGCAGCGCCCCACCCAGGCCCTCACCACTCACCATCCACAGAGCCAAACTCCTGCACGTGGGCACGCGTCAGAATCTCCTTATAGAGAGTCTCAGCTTCAGCATACTTGCCTTGTTTCAGGTAACAGGAAGCCTGGGGGCGGGAAGGCAAAAACATGGGAACAAAAGGTGGAGATGAAGTCTCAGCCAGGCCTGGCATTTCCACTTCTTGGTCTCTTTATGACTTTCCGCAGAGATCTTCCTCACCCCCTCCTTGTCCAGCTGCAGGGTCCAGGGTGTTCCCACTCCACTCCTGAGAGGCTACGGAACTTCTGCCTTCCCACAGGAAGGGACCAGACCCCTCAATACCCACAGGCAGCCCCCGAGCTGGGCACAAAGGCGATGAGGCCATGTACCAGACTACTGTGCACCCCCTCCCCTCCTCCCACTGCATCTGTCCTTCCTCCCTTACCAGGTTGTTCTTGGTCCGGGCCACGTTAGGGTTGTCCGGCCCCAGCTGCCCCTCATAGATGGCCAGTGCCCGCCGGTAATAGCGTTCCACAGCCTCATACTTGCCCTGGTTTTGGCACAACAGGGCCAGGTTGTTTAGCTGCTTTGCCACATCTGGGTGGTTGGTACCCAGGACCTGGAGTGATGCAAAGGAGACACAGATAGCTGTGACTATGCGTGTGTGTGTGTGTGTGTGTGTGTGTACGTGCGCACGCATGCACACGCCCACACAGGGAGCCGGGGGTAGGGAATGAAGGAAGAGGGAATAGGGAGAGACAGAGGGTGAGTCAAAAAGTGAAGGGAAAAGGGTAGATCAGAAGAGAGATGGGGGAGGAGGGGTCACTGCAACAGGGAAGAACAGGCAAAGGGCACGGGCACCTTTTCTCGAATCTCCAGTGCCCGCTGGCACAGCGGCTCCGCCTCCTTGTATTTGCCCCTCTTCCCATAGAGCACAGCCAGGTTGTTGAGTGTGGCCGCCACCTAGGAAGACAGGCCTGTCCCCATCAGACAAAGGACCTGGAACAGCAAGGCCCCATGCTGCCCAACTCCCAGACAAATGGACTCTCCCACCCGAGCCACAGGTGAGTTGGGGGAGTGGAAAGTGCTGACCCCCCAGGCTCTGAGATTCCCCACGGGGGTGGTCTCACCCTCTAAGGAGATTTTTAGACATTTCTGAAGGTGGGGTTTCCTTTGATTGCCATAAAGACTGTGGGCACTAATACCTTTGGGGGAGCAAGTATGCTACAGATGTGGTACCTGTATGGGACAGCTCAGGCAACTTTTGATTGCCCTGCCAGACACTCAAACACTAAATATAAGCTTTGATACTTGGTGGGATATCAAGACAGGAGTTATGCTTCCTGAGAGACACATCATCCTTCCCTATCACATGTCGTAACACAGGGAATTCTTTTCCAGCCAGCTCATTTTCAAAAATACCTTGTTTTTCATCTTCTTCCCTTTGACACACCTAGCATTTGTTTTATATGCTGACCCTATTTAAAGTTATTTATCTTCCTCTTATCACAAAGAAACTTGATCTATTACTACTTAATCTAACACTAGGTTTTAATCTTATATATGCCAATATTTCTGCTGTCATTTTTAACTTTAAAAATTTATTTATTATTATTGTTGATACTACTATTATTACTACTTTGGCTGCACCATGCAGCTTGTGTGATCTTAGTTCCTTGAACAAGGATTGAACCCAGGCCCTTGGCAGTTGAAAGCATGGAGTCCTAACCACTGGACCACCAGGGAACTCCTGCTCTGTCCTTTTCCTAGTACATCAGCTCAGTTCAGTTGCTCAGTCATGTCCGACTCTTTGTGACCCCATGGACTGCAGCACGCCTGACTTCCTTGTCCATCAGCAACTCCCAGAGCCTGCTCAAACTCACGTCCATCGAGTCAGTGATGCCATCCAACCATCTCATCCTCTGTCATTCCCTTCTCTTCCTGCCGTCAATCCTTCCCAGCATCAGGGTCTTTTCCAATGAGTCAGTTCTTCTCATCAGGTGGCCAAAGTATTAGAGTTTCAGCTTCAGCATCAGTCCTTCCATTGAATATTCAGGACTGATTTCCTTTAGGATTGACTGGCTGGATCTCCTTGCAATCCATGGGACTCTCAAGAGTCTCCTCCAACTCCACAGTTCAAAAGCATCAATTCCTCAGCACTGTTTTCTTTATATTCCAACTCTCACATCCATACATGACCACTGGAAAAACCATAGCTTTGACTAGACGGACCTTTGTTGGCAAAGTAATGTCTCTATTTTTTAACATGCTATCTAGGTTGGTCATAGCTTTTCTTCCAAGGAGCAAGCATCTTTTCATTTCACGGCTGCAGACACCATCTTCAGTGATTTTGCAATCCAAGAAAATAAAGTCTCTCACTGTTTCCATTGTTTCCCTGTCTATTTGCCATGAAGTGATGGGACCAGATGCCACGATCATCGTTTTTTGAACGTTGAATTTTAAGCCAGCTTTTTCACTCTCCTCTTTCACTTTCAAGAGGCTCTTTAGTTCTTCTTCGCTTTCTGCCATAAGGGTGGTGTCATCTGCTATCTGAGGTTATTGATATTTCTGCCGGCAATCTTTTGATTTCAGCTTGCGCTTCATCCAGCCCAGCATTTTGCATGATGTGCTCTGCATAGAAGTTAAATAAGCAGGGTGACAATATACAACCTTGATGTACTCCTTTCCCAATTTGGAACCAGTCCGTTGTTCCATGTCTGGTTCTAACTGTTGCTTCTTGACCTGCATACAGATTTCTCAGGAGGCAGGTAAGGTGGTCTGGTTTTCCCATCTCTTGAAGAATTTTCCACAGTTTGTTGTGATCCACACAGTCAAAAGCTTTGGCATAGTTAATAAAGCAGAAGTAGATGTTTTTCTGGAACTCTCTTGCTTTTTCTATGATCCAGTGGGTGTCGGTAATTTGATTTCTGGTTCCTCTGCCTTTTCTAAATCCAGCTTGAACATCTAGAAGCTCTCAGTTCAGGTACTGTTGAAGCCTGGCTTGGAGAATTTTGAGCATTACTTTGCTAGCGTGTGAGATGAGAGCAATTATGCAGTACTCTGAACATTCTTTGACATTGCTTTTCCTTGGGATTGGAATGAAAACTGACCTTTTCCAGTCCTGCGGCCACTGCTGAGTTTTCCAAATTTGCTGGCATATTGAGTGCAGCACTTTAACAGCATCTTCTTTTAGAATTTGAAATAGCTCAACTGGAATTCCATCACCTCCACTGGCTTTGTTCACAGCGATGCTTCCTAAGGCCCACTTGACTTTGCATTCCTGCTGCTGCTGCTGCTGCTAAGTCACTTCAGTCATGTCCGACTCTGTGTGACACCATAGACAGTAGCCCACCAGGCTCCCCCGTCCCTGGGATTCTCCAGGCAAGAACACTGGAGTGGGTTGCCATGTCCTTCTCCAGTGCATGAAAGTGAAAAGTGAAAGTAAAGTCGCTCAGTCGTGTCCGACTCTTCACAACCCCATGGACTGTAGCCTACCAGGCTCCTCTGTCCATGGGATTTTCCAGGCAAGAGTACTGGCGTGGGGCGCCATTGCCTGCATTCCTAGTACATACTTTTACATAAAAGATTTACTAGTTTTACTTCTTCTACATCTAAAGGGCTTCCCTTGTGGCTCAGCTGGTAAAGAATCCGCCTGCAATGCGGGAGAACTAGGTTCGATCCCTGGGTTGGGAAGATCCCCTGGAGAAGGGAAAGGCTACCCACTGCAGTATTCTGGCCTGGAGAATCCCATGGACCGCATAGGCCATGGGATCACAAAGAGTCAGACAGGACTGAGCGACTTTCACATCTAAAGTTTTTCATTCATTGTATATCAGACTACTATGTCTTCTAACATTGCTGTACTCAACACAACTGTTACTGTATTTTCGCTTTACTGTAAAGTATTATATATCTTATTATAAATTACTTTCTTTGTTTCTCTCTTACATTAATAGAGTATCATTCAACTTTTGAGGAAATTATATAGGTAGGTAGGTTACATTATATGAGTTAAATTTCAGGAAAATATTCATTATAAGAGGGAGTCACCACAGGGAACTCAGCTGTATATTCTGTGATGACCTAAAGGGGTGGGAAGGAGGCTCAAGAGGGAGAGGGATATATGTATACACATGGCTGATTCATGCCTTTGTACAGCAGAAACTAACAACACTGGAAAGCAATTATTTTGCCATTAAAATTTTTTTTAAAAAAAGAAGATATTGGGTCTGAGAGAGCTGAGAACCACTGTGATGAGCACAGCAGGAGAAAGGAGTCCCCACGCCTCGCTCTTGAGACCCCCGGGGAGTGGGCTAAGGGCAGCAGACGGACAAGCGGAGGAAGCACAGGGCAAGGAGAGCAAGGAGTACTGACAGCGGGGTGGTCCCGGCCCAGGGTGCTCTCCCGGATGCTGAGGGCATCATTGAGCAGGAGCGCAGCTTCCTTGTACTTATTCTGGTCCCTGTAAGAGGACAAAAGCGACAAGGGGTTAGCCCAAACTCTGCCGCTGAGCATCTCCTTACTTCCTTCCCTTTGGGACAGCTAAGGTACATTTAGGGGCTGGGCCCCGCCATGAGGAGACAGGAAGCCTGGTGGAAGCAGTGAGAGGGGTTCACCACCACCCCCAGAGCGTGGCCGTGCCCGGAGGAGGCCAAAGGCACAGGATGCAAGAGATAGGAACAGAGAAAAAGACCCTCTCCAGAGGAGAGACAGGAGGAGCCAAAAACCTGAGGGGTGAGGATTCTGAGGTCAAGGGCTCAGGTGTAAAAGCGTGAGACAAGGAAGCCCCCTGGTGGGGGGGAGAAGAGGTGCCCTGTGGAGAGGAGGAGTGAGAGCCAGAGGCGGGTCAAGGTGGGACCATGCCTGGAGGCAGGCTTCTGAGAGGACACAGCACTCACCGATACACCAGAGCCAGGATGTTGAGCATGGTGGCCACGTCCGGGTGGCCGTGGCCGGATGTGCGCTCCAGGTCCTCCAGCGCCTGCTTGCAGAGTGGCACGGCCACCTCATAGCGACCCTGGGCTGCGTACTGGATCACCAGATTGTGCAGTGTGCGCAACCTCGCCGGGATCTCATAGCCGCTGTGCTGGGCGCCCTGGCCACGGGACACTACCCCGACGCAGAAGACGACAGAGATCCCGCAGGTGACACCAGTTCTCCCTCCGCTGTCTGCCCACCCCTCCCCACTCAGGTCTTTCTCTCTGCCTGTGACCAACCCCCACCAGGGTCCCTGCCTGCCGAGAGACCTGCCTCAACTTGCTACTCTTCTTTTCTTAAAATTGTATTGGCTGCACAACAGCTTGCAGGATCTTAGTTCCCCAGCCAGGGATCAAACCTGGGCCCTCAGCAGTGAAAGCTCGGAGTCCTAGCCACTGGACCACTAGGGAAGTCCCTAACTGCTCCTCTGCTCACCTCTTTGCCTCTGTGCCCATCACAATCCCATTTGTTCACTCAGTCATTCACTCATTCAACAAACTACTCAATGGACTTCCCTGGTGGTACAGTGGATGAGAATCTGGCTGCCAGTGCAGGGGACACGTGTTCAGTCCCTGGTTGGGGGAGATTCCACATGCCACAGGGAAACTAAGTCCATGCCCCACAACAACTGGGCCCTCCCTCTAAAGCCCGAGTGCGGCAACCACTGAAGACCATGTGCCTAAAGCCTGTGCCCCGCAGCAAGAGCAGCCACTGCAACGAGAAGTCCAGGCACCACAACGAAGAGCAGCCCTGACTGGCCACAACTAGGGAAAGCCGGCGCACAGTGACAAGGACCCAGCGCAATGAAAAAAAAAAAAAAACCACTCAGAAATCCTGAGAAGGGCCTGCACCAGGGATACAAAGATAAGAAAGACCTGGTCCTTTCCCTTGAGGAGCTCATGCTCTTCACTCCAGGGGCACTCTCCCAGTCTCGAGTGAGCTCCTTACCAGCAAGAATCACGACCTTCTCATCTTGGACTCCCTGGTGCCCGGCACAGTGCCTGGCATGGGGTACGTGCTTAATAAATGTTGATGAATAAGGGGGAAGCTGAGGGAATCAAAGTACTGGTCCCTAGCGCATCTCCAGAGGCAGCAGAGAACCCATTCCTGGACGGTGAGCATCCTGTGTTCACCAGCCGCTGCCCCCACTTCACCCTCCAACTCCAGAGGCAGACTCACAGCCATTGCTGGGGTCCTCTTCCTCCTCGTTGGGGAAGAGGTCATCCAGGGAATCCTTGGAGGCATCACCTTCCTTCTCCTCCTGGAAGGGAAGCAGCAGCATGTCCGAGATGAGATAGCCCTGGTAGCCTCTTCAAGCCCCCTCTAAACCGTGACATCACTGACAGGTGGGGTGTAGGACAAATCCCCTGTCGCTGTCCTTGCCCCTGGGAAAGTCAGCATCTGTCCTGCCAAGCCTAGGCCTCTCTTGTTCATAGAAAAACCAAGATGGGCATTTCTCTGATAGTCCAGTGGTTAAGACTCTGAGTTTCTGCCGGAGGGGGCGCAGGTTGATCCCCGGATGGGGAACTAAAATCCTCCAAGCCATGCAGTGCAACCAAAAACAAAACAACAACAAAAAAACACCCCAAACAAACAAGAGATGCTTCAGCCAAAATCTCATGACTTTCAGTTCCTTCATATCCAGAGGTTTCCTTCCTAAGTACCCTCATCCGCCATCTCTCTCTCCCTCGACTCTGGTAATTATAGTCCCGCGTTGATCCCCATGTGTTTACACTGATTACATGTCTGTCCGGTCTCCCCTGAAGGCAGGGGTGTGTCCTGTCTTATTAACATGTACCCTGAGTGTCTAGCTCTGCCTGGTATCCGTCATCTGCCACCGCTTGTTCTGGACGTAATGCCCAGCTCTCACTGTCAACCTACTTTCATACCAGGCAAAAATGCTTCACCCCAACAAGTACTGTAGCCTTGTACAAACACTTCCAACTCTCCTGCCCAGCTTCACCAGGGTGACCCACTGTCAAATCATCCCACTGTCCCTGGGTCAGGCCACCTTTCCAGCCCTGGTGCCTTATCACACACACACACACACACACACACACACACACACACATCTGGTCTAGAGAGCTCCCCCTTCTCCCTCATAGACCATCAAAATCCACCTCAATTCCTAATCCAGTTAAATAAAATAATCCAACCTAAATCTTACCCATCCCTGTACCCCGCCCTCCTCTGTGAATCTTTCAGTCCATCCCAGCCCCTGTGAACCTATCTCCTTGGGACTCCTCCCACACTGCCTGAACCTCTCCTTCAGCACGGGGCACTGACTGCTCTGTGTTGTCGCATACATGTTCTCACACGTAAGCCTTGTTCCTACAGCTACATTATAAGCTCGAGAAGGCAGGAACTCTTGTTTTGTAGCTTCTCAGATCTACCTGACACACATCTTGCCTTGCCTAAGGCACAGAGAAATATAAATGCGTGTTGCATGAAGGTTAAATTCCACACATTTTGAAAGCAAATTTTAGAAGGACTTGCTCGACTGAGCTGTTTTCCCTACCTACAGCGCTTAGGATTCTGAATTGGAACTGTCCAAATGCCAAAAATCTATTATTATGGGAGCAGGAACTTTGTCCTGTTCACTGTTGCAACCCCAGCAGAGTGAGCCTGACACATAGCAGTCATTTAATCAAATGCTGACTGAACAAGTGACTGGCTTCTCCCTTGCTGTCCTCTGGAGCTGCTGTCAGGACCTGAATTCTGCCAGGTCAGGGCAGGTTGGGCAGGGCTGCTGGTCCTCGAGAGGATGACGCAGCCATGCCCTGTGCGTGTGGTGACGCCCAGCTGTCCTGCGCTTGCTCACCGCAGCGTGCCCGTCCTCGTCGTACTGCCGCAGCTGCCCCAGGAACTCCAGGTGCTTCTTCTCCTCCTCCAGCTGAGCCACGGCCTGTTCGCTGCGCTGGAGCCGCTGCTGGGTGCCGGCCAGCTCGTCCCGGAGCCACTGGTTCTCCTGGCAGAGCCGCCGGACCTGTGCCCTCAGCTTCTGTTTCTCCGACTCCACTGTGCTCAGGTGGTTGGCCAAAGCCAGCATCACCTAGGTGGGAACATCCTGTGAGCGCTGGGATCCGGCTAGGAGAGTTGAGGGGTAGGCGGGAGGGGAGCCAGCAAGACTCGGAGGTAGGGTGGGGTAGTGATGAGTCTACCTTCCAAATATACCCTGAATCAAATTTCTCACCACTTCCAGGGCCAGCCTGGGCCAAGCCACTATCAATTCCCACCTGGATTATGGTAATTGCCTCCTCACTGGTCTCCTTGTTTCTTCCCCTGTCCCCCTAGAGTCTGTTCTCAACCCTGCAGCCAGATGACAATCTTTTCAAAATGTTAGACCACATCACTCCTTGGGTCAACACATTCCAATAGCTTCCATCTCACTCACAGTAAAAGCCGAGTCCTTATGATGGCCTACAATTCCACGTGATCTGCCCCCACCCCAATTGCCTCTTCATTTTCTATTTTGCTTCCCCACATTCACAGTCCAGCAGCCACGCGAGCCTTTCACTGAACTCACCAGAAAGGCTCCAGGTCGGAGCCTTTGCACGGTGCTTCGGATGTTCTTCCCCCATTTATTGTATCACTCGTTCCTCAGTCTTCAATTCTTTGCTCAAATGACACCTTTCCAGCGAGGCTCCTATTGGCCGCCCTATCTAAAACTGCATCCTCTCCCCGTACACTCCAACCCCCTTCCTTGCTTGATTTTTATCCTTTTGTCCTTAATGATTATCACTCTGGCATACTGAATCATTTATTTATTTGTCTAAAGCCTGCCTCTCCCAGCTAGAATATAAGCTCCAAGATGGCCAAGATTTATGGTTGTTCTTGTTCAGTGATGTGTCTGGAGAGTAGTGTCTGGCACGTGGTAGAGACTTAATACATATTTATTGGGTGAAAGAATCCAAGCCACTAGGACAAGAGTATCCCAAATGACCCCCAAGCTCCAATCAGACAACTGCTCCTCCATCTACCCGGGGCCACTTGGTACCACCTCCTCCTGCTCACCTGAGCCTCACTCAGCCCCAGCTCTATGTTTTCCATGGAACGGCGCAGCTGCCGGGCCTTCTCATGAACCAGGCCTTCTTCATGGCCACCCTGCTGCAGACACTCGATGGTCTGGGAGAGGCTTTGCAGCACAGCCTGGTGTTCACTGTGGAGAGCTTCTAGCCCCTGGCTCACCAGACGGGTGCTCCCCAGGATCTCCTCTTGGCTGAGCCGGTGCCCTGCAGGCTCATCCCGCTGTCCCAACACCAGGCCTGACATCCTGGTCAGGGGACCTTGCCTGGGCTACAGAGAAACAACAGAGCTCAGCTGGGGTAAAGATTAGGAAAGAGTGGCTGTGTGCCTTGATTAGAGGGCAGTAGGGATCCAAGTGAAGGGACAAGAGACCATAGCAGGGGTGGGGGTAGGGGGACCCTAAAGTTTAATTGGAGGGAGAGTGACCAGTGAGCAGACAGCCTATAATAACACTAGACACAAAGCTAAGGTTGTGGGAAAGACAGAGGGAAAGGAATTGACTTGAAAGAAGAAAAACTGTAGAAAGAACAAAGGTGCAGAGAAGTAGCAGGGATTTAGAATTAACACAATTTTTAAAAAAAAAGGACCTGGAGAAGAGAGAGTCTGGGTTAGGAAAAGGAATCAGGAAAGGAGAGACAGCACCATAGAGAACACAGCAGGTGTCTGATAGAGCTGCAAAGCGAATGGAGTTAAAGCAGGCAGAAGGTATACAGAAAATACTGCAGTGTTTTCCAAAAAGGGGAAGGAATAAGTTTCAAAGTTAAATCAAGACAGAGAGGGAGACGAAAAAGAGAGGGGCTTTCATCGCAGGACCCAGATGAGAGGGGCCTAGAGGCTCAAGGTGTTCAGGCTGAGTCACCCGCGGGGCTAAGCCCAGCATCTCCATGCCTGGTCAGCTCTGTTTCTTCCAGGCTGTCTTCCTACTTCCTCAAAAGGGCCTTGCTTCTCTTCTTTGAAGTCTTCTTACCTGTATAGAGCCCTTGGTTGTGGCGTTCAGGCAGGAGCCCGGAAGAAACTCAGTTCAAGCAGCCAGGGACTCAGAAGGATCTGCCCGGCCCAAAGTCCAGAAGTCCAGCGTTTCCACCCCTTCCCTCACCACTTCACAGCCACCCAGAGGACCTGGCATGGAGCCCCACCCAGGACAAACGCCCTCCCTCCCTTGCCTACAGGTCTTCAAAGACGGCCAACGGCCTTCCTCCTTCCCCAAGCCAACCTCCCACTCCAAGCCTGGGGAGCTATTTTCTCCCAAGAAGGGAGTGAGATTTAATCCGAGACCTGCGGCAAGGGGCGTGTCTGGGAACGGGTGAGAAGGAAGACCTGGTCACTCCTAGCCCAGTCACTTCTATGGCTTTGTGTCTATTATGACCACATACTAACAGAGTCTGAGAGGAGTCACCTTAGGGTGCCTCCCAGAAGCCCGATGATGCAGGGAAAAATGGCAGGTCCGTGAGCGGCTGCGGGATCGCAGCGAAACGCGGCGCTGGGAGTTGATCTCCCGGGCCTGGGACTGCGGTGAAGTGTCCCAGGCTGTTGACCTGCCGAGGCCCAGGGTGGGGATAGAGAGAAATGGGCCGGCAGAAGATGCGGGTGGGCGACCGAGGTCCAAGCCGCGGGAAAAGACGTGGGGCCTGACAATCCCGAGGTTACTGAGTCAGTCGCTAGCACAGGGGGCGGGGCAGGCCGTCTGTCCGTCTGTCTGGATGCCGAGGGGCGGGAAGAATCGTGGGGGGCGGAGTTTTTGAGTCCGGAGTTCTGTGAGTTCAGTCGGAGGGGTTCATTTTTTCATCTCTCCGGGAGTGCAGCAAAGAGGTAGCGGGACCTCAACTCTCAGCCCCAGAGGTACCCTCAAAGACTCACCCGCAGTCTGGTCTGGCTGCCGCTCCTGCCGGTACTGCCCCTTTAAATCTATCATGGCTGCCGCTCGAGGCAATTGTTTTGACGGCTCCGAGGGGCGGGACCTGTTTCCTAGTCACGCGACCCAAGAGTTGCTCCGGGATTGGCTATACTATGCTCTGGAAGGAAAGGAGATGTGTGTCTAGCTTTGTGTCGGGTTCTCGGCCCGCCTCTTTTTACGTCATGTTGGAGCGACGGCACGGGGACCTGTTAGTGTCATCCGGCAGCGCCAGGCGGCCAGGCTAAAGGTGATGGTGGAGTCCTGAGCACGCCTGAGTCTGGCCAAACTCATGGCCCTGCGGGCAGTCACCCGCGCTCTTGGCTCACTGAGCCTGACCCCCCGGATTGCCGCCGTCCCCTGCCCAAGCCTGCTCCCGGCCGCCCAGGTAATCCATCTTACCCGGGAATGTAGTTTCCACTCCGGCTGCTGGAGAGGGGCCTCCAGGAGAATCGAGGTGGGAAATGAGAGTCTGATTTGGAGTCACATCGGCCCGTGACCTTTAATAAGTCACGCTCAGCCTCAGCTTTCTCCTTCCTAAGTGTTTCTATCTCCCAGGGTCACACAAACGAGATATTGGAGGTGAAGTGATTTGTAGACAAAAGTACAAGTTTCAGTAACTTACATTTATTGTCTTCTTATAAGCCAAGCATAATAAACGTTTTAAATAAGTGAATTCCTTTTTACCATTTGCAGTTATTATCAGTTCCAGTTTACGTACGAGAACACATCAGTGGTCAAGGTCATACACCAACCATTGGAGCTAGGCAATCTGGCTTCAAAGCCCGGACTCTTAACCATTATTATAACCATTAAGGATGAGTTACTACTGAGATTATGGAATTAAGGTCAAGGTAACCGAGAATTGGAAACTAACATGAAGATATCACGAAGTTCCTAAGGGTGTCGACTTTAAAAATGCATGGCATGAGAGTTGAAATGTGAGGACTGCAGCCCAGGAGATAGCACCTCAGATAGCTCTGAGAAACTGCTCCAGAGAGGCAGAAGGGAAGGACAGTATGTATGTGATTTTGGTAAAGGGGGAGTGGGCTGCAATCAAGCACAGTTTTTTAAAAATGTTTCTGCTGGTTTCATGAAGCTTCTGCTAGTCACAAGAAACAGTTGTCACCATGAAGAATTTTATTGTTTTTCTTGATAAGAGATAAAAGAATTGGGCTCATAAAAATCAGCTCCTGAGAATATCTAACTATCTGAAGATCTGTCATGCCAGGTTTTTGGGAACACAGGTGCCTCATTTCTGCTGTCCATCCTGAGCTCCATCAGAGGGTGTTGGAGGTCAGCAACTGCCGCAGCACATGATTTAATCCTTGTAGAGGTAGATGGCAAACACCCATGGCAAGTGCCAATTTGTTGACATGGGTAACTAGTGATACAGAAAAGTTAATCTTACCATCTCTGGACCTTTCAGACTGATGGTAGAGTTTGGCAGATGTGTACTTCAGATTCAAAACCAAACCAACCTACTGTGTAAATGCTAAGAAAACAGTAGGGAACAAGACATAAATGATCTCTCCCCTCCGTTCATATTTGGAAAATTCTCAGAAACATGCAGCAAAATGGGCAGAAGGCATTGGTGCTGATGGTGGTACATAGATATATAGGAATTAACCAGTGCTGGTCCAAAATCACTGCAGATGGTGACTGCAGCCATGAAATTAAAAGACGCTTACTCCTTGGAAGAAAAGTTATGACCAACCTAGATAGCATGTTCAAAAGCAGAGACATTACTTTGCCGACTAAGGTCCGTCTAATCAAGGCTATGGTTTTTCCTGTGGTCATGTATGGATGTGAGAGTTGGACTGTGAAGAAAGCTAAGCACCAAAGAATTGATGCTTTTGAACTGTGGTGTTGGAGAAGACTCTTGAGAGTCCCTTGGACTGCAAGGAGATCCAGTCAGTCCATTCTGAAGGAGATCAGCCCTGGGATTTCTTTGGAAGGAGTGATGCCAAAACTGAAACTCCAGTACTTTGGCCACCTCATGCGAAGAGTTGACTCATTGGAGAAGACTTTGATGCTGGGAGGGATTGGGGGCAGGAGGAGAAGGGGATGACAGAGGATGAGATGGCTGGATGGCATCATGGACTCGATGGACGTGAGTCTGAGTGAACTCTGGTAGTTGGTGATGGACAGGGAGGCCTGGCGTGCTGCAATTCATGGGGTCGCAAAGAGTCAGACACGACTGAGTGACTGAACTGAACTGAACTGGAGAAGGTAGTTGTTTAAGGAAGGAAAAGTTTCTTAGAGGAGAGTTTTGAGGCAAATTTGGAAGAAGATGCACCAAGGGGAGAACATTTCATTGAAGAAATACCTCAGAGGTGAGAGGATCAGATGAAGAGAGGTGATCAACACACATGCGCCTAGATAAGCATTCTGAACTGGTATTTGTGCAGGCTGTGAAGGGTAGAGTTTTGGGGTAGCTGGTCTGGGACGCTTCCAGGAGGAAGGAAGCCACAAGCTAAACTTTGTGCCCTCTCCCTTGGCTCTCTGAGGCTTCTCCTTCAATTAGCTTTCAAGTGAAAAAGATTTCTGTTTACTTCTAGGTGACAAACAATGTCCTCCTTCAGCTGCCCTCTGCATCGATGTTGCTTCCCTGCCGCCCAGTCCTTACCTCTGTGGCCCTTAGTGCTAAGTTTGTGTCTTGGAAGAGTCGTACGAAGTATACCACTATGCCAGTAAAGATGAGGAAGTCTGGGGGCCGAAACCACACAGGTAAGAACAAGGGCAAGAAGATTTCAGCAGTAAAGAGCAAAAACATGGTAGGACCCTTGGCCTGTATTTTGATATAGGCACAGGAATCTAATTAAAAAGCATTTATTGGACTCCTCCTGCATGTAGTATGTAAGAGTGAGAGAACAGAATATAAAACAACATAACTAGCCTGTGCTTCTAAAGATAGGTAATGGAAGAAAACTGGACATACTCAGGAAGTTCCATGATATTTTCCTGCACACCCTTCAAAAATTATTTTTGGCTGTACTGGATCTTTGTTGCTGCTCAGGATTTTTCTCTACTTGTGGCGAGCTGGGGCTACTTGGCTTTTCTTGTGGAGCACAGGCTGTAGGGCGCTCAAGGTTCAGTAGTTGAAGCATGTGGGCTCAGTAGTTGCAGTTCCCAGGCACTAGAGCACAGGCTCAATAGTTGTGGCCCACGGGCTTAGTTGCTCCGTAGCATGTGGCATCTTCCCAGACCAGGGATCAAACCTCTGTCTCCTGCATTGGCAGGCAGCTTCTTTACCACTGAGCCAGCAGGGGGAAGCACCCCCTGTAACTGTGTTTTTACCAAGTTCCACGTGGGTGTTCACTCCCATTTACCCCATTGTGCTATGCAATTTTTAATCATTTTCTGCTTGTGTCATAATGTTGGGAAAGCACAGCCCTCTGCCTAGGATGTATCTGTTCCCAGTGCTGGGAACTGACTCATCTGACCTGGTCATGATCCTTACTATCCTGACCACAGGCCGTATCCAGGTGCATGGTATTGGCGGGGGCCACAAGCAGCGTTATCGAATGATTGACTTTCTGCGGTTCCGGCCCGAGCAGGAATCCAAGCCAGGACCCTTTGAGGAGAAGGTCATGTTTGTCCGCTATGATCCCTGTAGGCAAGTTTGGGATGTGAAGTGGTTGTGTGGCTGGATGACTGCTCTGTGGCTTTTCAGGAGATGTGAGGCTACCTAGGTGGTTTGCTTACCTGTCCCTCACTCTGCACAGGTCAGCAGACATAGCTCTGGTTGCTGGGGGCAACCGGAAACGCTGGATCATTGCCACAGAAAACATGAAGGCTGGAGATACAATCCTGAACTCTGACCACATAGGCCGAATGGCAGGTGAGTGATGGCCACCAGATGTGTGTGGGCTGAGAGGCTCAAGGGTGCTGGTGCTGACGAAATTCTGTTTTTTAGTTGCTGCTCGGGAAGGAGACGCCCATCCTCTTGGGGCCTTGCCAGTGGGGACCCTCATCAACAATGTGGAGAGTGAGCCAGGCCGCGGGGCCCAGTATATCCGAGCCGCAGGTGTGAAGAAAGGAACTTGTTGGGATCTTACAGTTTGAAAGGCCAGGGGGTACTTGAGGTTGCAGCTCTCTGAACCCATGGGCCCACATCTTGTCCACTGGCAGAGAAAAAGAGGGAAGAACAAGGCTGAAGAGGTGGTTGTGTTTTTGATCGAAAACCACACATGCCTCCTGCTTCACTGTTTCTACTCCTCAAAGGGAAAGCAAGGGCAGTGTGTGGGGTGGTGGCCCTGGAAAATCTGCTCCCACCCCCTGCTCTGTGGAGGGTCGCAGCTGTTTCTTCCCTTCCCCAGGGACGTGTGGTGTGCTGCTGCGGAAGGTGAACGGGACAGCCATTATCCAGCTGCCCTCTAAGCGGCAGATGCAGGTGCGTGGTGGGGGTGGGTGGGTGGGGAGTGCAGGTTGGAGGGGTCAGTACAGGAGGAATTTTTGGAATGTACCTTACCTGTCCAGGATAGCTCCCAGGTGTTTTATGTTGGGAAGTGCCTGGAGCTAGGTCTGTCCTTTTCTGCCATGTGACCAGGTGTGCCTTGTCAGTGCCTTTCATTCTCAATTACTGTAGGACGTGCATTCGGGTTCCCTTATGTTGTATTTTCCCCGTATTTTCTCCCTTTCTCTCCTGAGTTTGAGAAGTTCCCCAGTCCCTGCCCTCAACGTGTCAGGCTCTTTCCCCGCATGGTGCATTCCCCTCCATTTGCTCTCTCCATCAGGTTCTGGAGACGTGCATAGCCACAGTGGGCCGAGTCTCCAACGTTGACCACAACAAACGGGTCATCGGCAAGGCTGGGCGGAATCGCTGGCTGGGAAAGAGGCCGAACAGTGGGCGATGGCACCGCAAGGGGGGCTGGGCAGGCCGAAAGATCCGGCCGCTGCCCCCCATGAAGAGTTACGTGAAGCTGCCCTCAGCTGCTGCCCAAAGCTGATATTCCTGGACTCTAATAAAATGGCCCCCATTTTTTAAAAATCTGTTTCTGGTTTTTCTGGGGAGGATGGTACATTACTGGACAGGTGTTGGAGGGGACGGAAGTAAACAACCGTTGGGGGAGGAGAAAGGAAAATATAGGGCGACGACTGGGGCCCGCACCCCGTCTCACTTCTAGCCGCCGCCTGGCCTCGACCCCTCTATACGTCACGGAGGGGGAGTAAATGACCTCTAAAGTCGTCTGCAGTTCTGACTTTGGTTAGAGGGGCAGGTACTTCCGGTGGCAGGAGGAGGGGGACCAAAAGGAAGAGGAAAGGGCGGCGCCGGCGAGGAGGCGCCGTGCGTCGCCGAGGTGGCAGCGGCGGCTCCGCCCCGGCGCTCCCCCGGGGCCCCCAGTGTTCCGCCCTGCTCGGCGGAAATGAGTGGCGGCTCGGGGCAGGCGGGCGGCGGGGCTCCCGGAGGCGGGCGGGTGGGGGACGGGCCCCGCCCTTTCGGGCCCGGGAGGCCGCGGACCTGCGCGCGGGCGGGGCGCTGACGGCCGCCGGGCGTCCCGGGCGCTGGGGCCCGCGCGCCACGCCCCCTGCGGCCTCCAGGCCTGCGGAGACACGCCCCCTCCCGCCTCTCCGCCTCGACCCCTTCGGGGGGCCCAGGCGGAGCCCAAATCTCCGCCAGCGCCGCCGCCATCGTCTGTGCCGCGTTCCTAGCTCGGCGAAAGACAGGCCTCGCCCTGGGACCCCCATCGGCTTCTGAGGTGGCCCGAGCCCCGCCGCGGCCCCCCGCCCCGAGCCCGGGTTTTCTTCCGCCCACTCACCCCCAGCCCTCCACCCCCGGTCTTCGAGTCCCCTATCCCGCTGCGCCTTGGGATTCTGGTTTCTTTGGCCTAGCCCCCTCCCCCACCCCGTACCTTGCCGCGCGCCCCTGGCTTCTTCGGCCTTCCATCCTGGTTCCCCCAAACCGCGCGCCCCTCATCCACCAGGTCTTCTGTGCACACTGTTCGGGGTCCTCACGTCGCCCCCACCGACCCTGATGCTCAAGTGGCTCCAGCCTTGGGTGCCTTCAGCCCACCAGCCCCTCCTCCCAGCCCGTCGGGCCCTGTGCCCTCGCTCCTTCACCAGAGCTCGGCGTCTTGTGTTCCTGCAGACTCTCCCGTGCTTCAGCCATTAGAGCTACTACCACCCCTTTGCATACACACTCTGTTCTCGATCCTCAACACCCCAAAAACACACATCCCTCTGGGCATCGCATACCCCCTTCCCAGGTCCGCTGCCGCCTGTCCAGGGCCCTGGGATTCATTTTAATTCCAAGGCTTCCCTGCCTCCACTGTCCCCTCCCCACTGCTCCAAAGGAGCTCCCTCCATGCTGCACGCTGGGCCTTGGACTCGCCTTTTAGCCCGCCAATTTTGAGTTCTTTCAGAACAAACTCCCCGGTATTCCTCTGCTTAGGCCTGGCCCCACCCAGCCTAGAGCAGGCAACTCCTGGACCCTGCTTCACCCCACCCAGCCTGACAGCTGTTGCCACATTTGCTGTCCCAACTCCTGGATGTCTTTGATTTTCTGACTTCTCACTCTGGCTTGCCTGTTCTCTTTCCCTTGTGTTGCCAGGTGCCAAGATGGTGGGGGAACTCCGTTACAGGGAATTCAGAGTGCCCCTGGGGCCTGGCTTGCACGCTTATCCGGAGGAGCTGATCCGCCAGCGAGTGGGCCATGATGGACATCCTGAGTACCAGATCCGCTGGCTCATCCTCCGGCGTGGGGATGACGGGGAAGGGGGCTCCAACCACGTGGATTGCAAGGCTGAGCACATCCTGCTATGGATGTCCAATGATGAAATCTATGCCAACTGCCACAAGATGCTGGGCGAAGATGGCCAGGTCATCGGGCCCTCCCAGGAGACAGCAGGGGAGGCTGGAGCGCTGGACAAATCCGTGCTGGGGGAGATGGAAACCGACGTGAAGTCTCTGATTCAGAGGGCGCTTCGGCAGCTGGAGGAATGTGTGGGCACCATTCCTCCCGCTCCTCTGCTCCACACTGTCCACGTGCTCAGTGCCTACGCCAGCATTGAGCCCCTCACCGGGGTCTTCAAAGACCCAAGGGTCCTGGACCTGCTCATGCACATGCTTAGCAGTCCCGATTATCAGATTCGCTGGAGTGCGGGCCGGATGATTCAAGCCCTGGCCTCCCATGATGCTGGTGAGGGGCAGCGTGGGGAGGAAAGGGGAGCTGGAGAGGGGCTGGGTCAGCTTAACATCTCACAGGGCCCTATGATAGGCCTCTGATCTCAGCAGCATGTAAATGATTCTGTGACCCTTCTCTTCGCATTGGAGAGAGGGAGGTGGGAAGGTGAGTGTGGGCATCTCTGCAGAAAGGGAAGACTGAATCTTCAGAAACCTCTTATTAACTGTTTTCCTAGGCAGAGGAAGAGTTTAGACTTAAATTTTTGCAGATGAGGCAATAATAAGGTAGAATAATATAGTAAGCTTTGGCTTTTGGAGCAAATCAGCAAATTATGTTATTCTGCTGTGTGTCAGCAAAAGGCGTGAACTAAGAGTAGAGGGTCCACAAGAGGGGTCTGGGAAGGATGAGGTTAGGAGCTGTTACTGATTGGAATGTGGGTTCCAGGGACCCGGACCCAGATCCTTTTCTCACTAAGCCAGCAAGAGGCCATTGAGAAACACCTGGATTTTGACAGCCGCTGTGCTCTGCTGGCACTGTTTGCACAGGCCACGCTCTCTGAACACCCGATGTCTTTTGAGGGCATTCAGCTGCCACAGGTATTCTGTGGGGGGTGTTGGGAGGGAGCTGTGGACAAAACCTGAGGGCCAGGCCTTTGCACCTGCCCTCAGAGAGCAGTGTGGAGAGAAAGCTGAAACAAGGTCAGTGTAGACCAAAGTTTGTGTCCTGCAGGTCCCAGGAAGGCTGCTCTTCTCCCTGGTGAAGCGCTATTTGCATGTCACCTTCCTCCTGGATCAGTTGAATGACACTGCTGCAGAAGCAGGAGCCCCGAACTCCACTCCTGAGGAGCTGAGTGGGGAGAGGGGTCGCCTGGAGCTGGAGTTCAGCATGGCCATGGGCACGCTGATCTCAGAGCTGGTGCAGGCCATGCGCTGGGACCAGGCCTGGAGCAGACAGGGGCCCTCGGGACAGCCCTCCGGTTCCATCTTCCAGCCCCAGCCGGTGGATGAGGGCCCAGGGCTCCCACCTGCCCAGGCCTTGCCTTCCCGCAGGAGGTCAAGGAGGTTTCGACCTCGCTCTGAGTTTGCCAGTGGCAATACCTATGCCTTGTATGTGCGGGATGCGCTGCAGCCGGGCATGCGAGTACGGATGCTGGATGACTACGAGGAGATCAGCGCAGGCGATGAGGGCGAGTTCCGGCAGAGCAACAATGGCGTGCCCCCTGTGCAGGTGAGCAGGGCCACTGCTGGGGGTCTGTCTGCGTGGGGCATCGCTGGGGCTTCATGCTTCATGCTGGTGCTACTCAAAGTGAAAACCCTCAGTAAGCTTGGGAGGGTAAAGGGGCGTTAGCGATTGAGAGAGGAGCCATTTGGAGGGCTGAGAAAATGTGTCTGTAGAAGACTCTGAGGTCAGGGAGGCTCACTCCCACGAAGAACCTGGTAACAATGAGACCGTTCCAAAGGTCAAGTTCAGCAAGACAGTGTGGTTAAGGCCAGGAGGAAGTATAAGGGCATAAGCCACCAAGAATAGGGACTTCCCTGGTGGTCAGTGATTAAGACTCCACGTTCCCAGTGCAGGGGCCCCCAATTCGATCCCTGGTCTGGGAATTAGATCCCACGCTCTGCAACTAAGATCCCGCATGCTCCAATGAAGATCGAAGATCTCACGTACTGAAACTAAGACCCGGGGCAGCCAAATAAATAAATACTAAAAAAAAAAAAAGCCACCAAGGGTAGGAGACAAGAAAGATGTTCCTGTTTAGAGAAGGCGTCCTTTACGTGCTCAATTGGCTTTCATGTGTTCTGCTCTTTGGAGGTTTCTCCAGACCTGGCCAGGTGGTCACCCTGAGGGCTGTGTGTCCACATTCATCATCAGGTCATAGCCAGTTACTAAGTAAGCTCTTGGCCCCTTCCCTCTCTGTTTTTCCCATTTCCCCCAGGTGCTGTGGGAGTCAACAGGCCGTACCTATTGGGTGCACTGGCACATGCTGGAGATTCTGGGCTTTGAGGAAGACATTGAGAACATGGTTGAGGCTGCTGATGAGTACCAGGGGGCAGCAGTCAGTGCAGCTGTGGGTACAGGTGAGCCCAGAGAGGAAGCAGGGGTCAGCTCGGAGCAGTGGTCCGGCGGGGTCGGGCAGTGACATCTCTGCACCCTGTGGCCCATTTCCACAGCCCTGCCATCCTGGCACTGGAAGCCCATGACCGAGCTCTATGCTGTGCCCTACGTGTTGCCTGAGGACGAGGACGCTGAGGAGAGTGAACATCTGACCCAGGCCGAGTGGTGGGAGCTCCTCTTCTTCATCAAGAAGCTGGATGGCCCCGACCATCAGGAGGTTCTCCAGATCCTTCAGGAGAACCTGGACGGGGAGGTAGAGCCGGACTGTGTTAGGGGGTGTGGAAGGCTCGGGATGGGAAACAGAGGCCGACAGTGTAAGGGGCTGCAGGGGAGGGCTCTAGGATGTTTGGGATTGGCTACCTGTTTGGGAGGAGCCGCCTGCCATGAGAGGTTCGGGGTGGAGAAGGTGCATGCAGAGAACCCTTCCCCGGCAAGCGCCTCTGCGGGCGGGTAGAGCCGCCTGCAGCGAGAGCGTCTCCCCTGATGGCAGGTTCTGGATGATGAGGTCCTGGCTGAACTGGCCGTGCCCACGGAGTTGGCCCAAGACCTGCTGCTGGCTCTGCCACAGCGACTCGACGACAGCGCCCTCAGGGACCTGCTCAACTGCCGCGTCTACAGGAAGTACGGGCCCGAGGCCCTGGCAGGGCAGCCGGCCTACCTGTCCCTGTTGGAAGCCCAGGCCCAGCCTCAGGAATCAGCTGATGCAGCCAGAGTGGAAGGTGGGGTGCCACACAGACAGCAGCTCTGCGTAGTGGCCTCTCCAAGGGCATTAGGCCAGGAGAGACGTCTGTGCTGGATTTTGTGCAATCCTGTCTTGAGACCGATGGCACTTTAGGAAGTCTGAAATGTTGAGATTAGCAGTGAATGGAAAAGCAGATGTTGTGCTCCCTCCAAAGAATGAAGGAGGATGTAAGGTTAGAACATTGTGGCAAGTCCCTGGCGGTCCAGTGGTTAAGACTTGGCACTTCCACTACAGTGGCCTGGATTTAACCCCTGGTCGGGGAACTAAGATCCTGCAAGGTGAGAGGCACAGCCAAACAGAACAAACATTGCAAGAGATTTGATGCCCTGAAAGCCCTCACGTTGAATTTTTTCTGCTGGAGGGAAAAACAGATTATTGCCTGCTTCTGGAAAATGCTCTTCTGCTTGTGGATGGGAAGTTCTTCTGCTTAATTTTGGAGGGGGACCCTCACCTCGCAACCTTTGAGATCTTAGCTCCCCGTCCAGAGACCGAACCCAGCCCTCTACAGTGGAAGCACAGAGCTAGACTGCCAGGGAAGTCCCTCCCTTGCTATTTTAAGAAAACAAAATAAAAAGTTTGTCATGAAGCTGTCTTACAAGTACATTAAGAGCTCTGAGATCCCCAGAACCTAACTTTTAGGGGGAACAAAAAAATCAAAAACATTTTTAGGAGAAGAGAGGAAACAAGAGAGTTAGGAATGTGTCTCTCCTCTTCTGACCCTTCTGTAACTAACAGTGGCCAATTATTGTGACTTCCTCTCTCCTGTAGCAAAAGAAGCTCCGACTCAGGGCTCCAACACGCCGCTGCAGCGTCTGGCAGAGGGTTTCGGTCCGGCTGGGAAAATCTTCCTGGATCTGGAGGGAGCGTTCCGCTCAGAGGGGCCCCGGCAGGGAGAGGCCAGGCCCCTCCTTCTGCAGCTGCAGCGGCAGCCCCAGCCCTTCCTTGTGCTCATGCGGAGCCTCGACACGCCTGCTGCCAACAAGCCCCTGCACCTGGCCGTTCTGAGGTGAGGGGGTGCGGTGGGGCGGGGCGGGGCAGAGGGGTCTCTGAGCCTGACTCTGCATCTCTCTCCTCCCGCCCTGCCCCACACTCCCTAGAATCCTGATGCAGCTGGTGGATTTCCCTGAGGCACTGCTGCTCCCCTGGCATGAAGCCATGGACGCCTGCATGGCCTGCCTGCGGTCCCCAAACACTGACCGAGAGGTACCCCTACCCTGCCCTGGGGAGATGCTGAGGGGGGAGGAGGCCAGGCAGCTTCTGGCAAGGCAGACACCCACCCACCCTGGGTGGGGCTCAGAAGGGCACCATGGAGCCTTTGTGCTCTTGCTTTGGGTTTTGTGTTTGACACTGAATTATATATGTATTTTAAAAAGGTCATACTGCACAGAGTTCACAAATAAGAGCAGTGTAACAAGGTATAAACTGCAAATTCTCACTCCCACCTGAGTCCCCTGTTTTCCCAATGCCCCCCACTGTGCCTCTTTTGGGTAACCACTTGTATTCATTTATGTATCTTTCCTGTGTTTCCTTAGATAAACAAGCCCAGAAGTGATCTTACTTGCCATCTCTTTTTGTTACATAAAAGGTTATATTTATGTTACATTAAGAGCCTCAGTGGAGACTTCCTCAGGTGGTGCTTCCCCTATAAGGGGCACTGGTCGGATCTCTGGTTAGGGAACTAAGATCCCCTATGCTGGGGCATGGCCAAAAAAAAAGATAAAAATGAGTGCCCCCAAAACTCCAACAACAAAGAATAGCCTCAGTGGCTCCTGTTTGGCTGAGCCTGTGGAGGAAAAGGGAGTGAAGGAGGCAGGGGGGAACCATCACAGCCGCCTGCCCTGGAGCGCTCCTGGGTACTGAAGGCTTGGGAAGAGGTCAGAGAACTAGAGTCGTGGCGGCAGTGCATGTTTGCAACACACCCCTTTGGCTGCTCCCCAGGTTTTAGCGCTATGGTGGGCTTACTTACACACATCTCCCTCTTGGCCCCCTCCTTGCCCTCAGGTCTCTCTCCTTGGGGCCTGAGCATCTCAAAACCCAGCCCCACAGCTGGTTCTTGGGACAGCTGGGCCTGAGAGGAAACAAGCAGAGATGCCCCCGGCACCTGTTGCCAGCGTAGTCAGTGGTCCACAACCCCAGGTCCAGGGCACCTCTTGGCTTTCCCATTGCAGTTTGTTTGGTTCTCCAACTTCACCAAGCCCTCACACCTCCCCATCCCTGTCTCTCTCTCTTTTTTAATGCTGAGTTCTCAAGCTGCTTATTTTCTTTTTATTAATTTGTGTATTACTTATGACCACACTGGGTCTTTGTTGCTGCGCATGAGCCGTCTCTAGTTGTGCCAAGCGAGAGCTGCTTTTCATTGTGGTGCATGGGGTTCTCATTGCGGTGACTTCTCTTGTTGTGCAACACAAGCTCTAGGTGCGTGCACTTCGGTAGTTGCAGCTCACGGGTTCTAGAGCTTGGCCTCAGTAGTTGTGGCGCATGGGCTTAGCTGTCCCAAGGCATGGGGGATCTTCCCGGACCAGGGGTTGAACCTGTGTACCCTGCGTTGGCAGGCGGATTCTTTGGGAAGCCCCATCCCTATCTCTTCACTTCCTCACTCTGTGTTCACTGCAGTAGCCCCGGCACATAGTAGGTGTGTAGTCAGCACTGTTGAAGATGACTTGTGGTCCATCCCCTTTATTCACCGCCCCCACGCCCATCCCAGGTGCTCCAGGAGCTGATCCTCTTCCTGCACCGCCTGGCCTCCGTGAGCAGGGACTATGCCGTGGTGCTCAATCAGCTGGGAGCCCGGGATGCCATCTCCAAGGCCCTAGAAAAGCACCTGGGAAAGCTGGAGCTGGCTCAGGAGCTGCGGGATATGGTGTTCAAGTGCGAGAAGCACGCCCACCTCTACCGGAAGCTCACCACCAACATCCTGGGAGGCTGTATCCAGGTCAGGGGGAAGGTCAGGGGGCGCTGGTGGGTTCACAGCTGGGTGAGAGTGTGAAATCCTAGCGGTGGCAGAGGAAAGGGTGTGTGTTTCTGAAGTTGGAAGGCAGGTGAGTCTAGTGAACCTGAGGAGCATTGGTTCTCAGCCGCTCTTGGCTCGCTGACCCTGCTCTGCCAGTGGCATGGAAGTGGTCCCAGAGCTGCTGGTTTTTCCTCCACGCGTGTCTCCATGTCCCTGCCCCCTCCCTGCACCCTTTCTCTCCATGTCCTGGCTGCAGATGGTGCTGGGCCAGATCGAAGACCACAGACGAACCCACCGCCCCATCAACATCCCCTTCTTCGATGTGTTCCTCAGATACCTGTGCCAGGGTTCGTGCGTGTACCCTCACCACCCCGAGTCTCCACACCTCCAAGTGTTTCCCCCCCCCGCATCTGCCAGGCTGTGACCACCACCCCTTCCCGTGTGCCCGCAGGCTCCAGCATGGAGGTGAAGGAGGACAAGTGCTGGGAGAAGGTGGAGGTGTCGTCCAACCCACACCGGGCCAGCAAGCTGACGGACCGCAACCCCAAGACCTACTGGGAGTCCAACGGCAGCGCGGGCTCCCACCGTATCACCCTGCACATGCAGCAGGGCACCCTCATCAGGTAGCGCGCCCCGGGCCTGCACCTGACACACACCCTCGCCTTCTCGCGACTTCCCTGCTGTTGGTCTTGGGGAGGGCCCCCGTCCCCCTGAACGTGACCAGAAGGTCCCCTTGGCCGTGTCTGTGGGCACCCGACTGGATCTGGAGCTGACTGGTCCCTCTGCCCTCGCCCCTCCCAGGCAGCTGGCTCTGCTGGTGGCTAGCGAGGACTTGAGCTACATGCCGGCCAGGGTGGTGGTGTTCGGGGGCGACAGCGCCACCTCCCTTAACACGGAACTCAACTCGGTAGGGCCCCTTGTGCCGTTTGGCCACCCCTCATGGGATCCGCCCTCCTGCCCAGATCCCTAAAGGCCCGTGTTCCTCCATCTTGAGCCCCATAGAAGGTGAAGTCTGTCCGTGTGCCCCTGTGATGGCATCAGGCCCCGGGCAGTGAGGATAGCATTGGGACCCCCTCCGTCAGGACCCCATGCACCCCAGGGCTGGGGGAAGGAGGGACAGCAGGGCACAGAAGCAGACTAGGGTGCCTTCAGCACTCCCATCCACACACCGGGCGGTGACCGTGCTCTCTGCTTGCCCCCCACCCCGCCAGGTGAATGTGATGCCCTCCGCCAGCCGGGTGGTCCTCCTGGAGAACCTGAGCTGCGTCTGGCCCGTCATCCAGATCCGCATAAAGCGCTGCCAGCAGGTGGGGCTGGGGGACATGGGGTGGGGGGCGTGGGCCCCACGCTCTGCACCCTGTGACTTGCAGTTCTTGGACCAGCACTCCAGCCCATCCTGAGGAGTGTGTGGGGCCGGTGGAAACGGGCCTGTGTGCGTTGCAGGGCGGCATTGACACGCGCATTCGGGGGTTGGAGGTCCTGGGCCCCAAGCCCACCTTCTGGCCGGTGTTCCGGGAGCAGCTGTGCCGCCACACGCGCCTCTTCTACATGGTCCGGGCACAGGCTTGGAGCCAGGACATCGCGGAGGACCGCAGGGGGCTCCTGCACCTGAGCTCCAGGTGTGCGAGCACGTGTGCGCCTGTGTGCCTGAGGGGTAGCCTGCAGTTTCAGGCTGGCAGACTTGGGCTTGCAGCCCCCAACACCTTCCCACCCCCTCCCCTCCCCAGACTCAACGGTGCCCTACGCCACGAGCAGAACTTTGCCAGTCACTTCCTCCCTGACGAAGAGGCCGCCCAGGCACTGGGCAAGACCTGCTGGGAGGCCTTGGTCAGCCCCCTGGTGCAGAACATCACCTGCCCTGGTAACCGCCCCTGCCCCGGCCCATTCACCATCCCGGTGCTCAGTCCCACTCTCCAGTCCCTGCTTGCTCTTTCCTGGGTGACGCCTTTGGCCCATTTGGCACCCGCACTCATTCAGCCTCCCCACGCCCTCGGCTTCTCACAGCCCAGGGGCGCCTCCTTTCCATGTGTCCCGGGTGTCAGCTGACCCCACACAGTCAGGAGGGGCCTTGCTCCCTCCCCTCCTGTGGCAGTCCATTGCTCTCCTCTGCACGCCCATCCAGGCCAGCCTCCCCAGCAGCCTCTGCACACTCGCCCTGCCTTAGCTTGTTCTTCCCCCGCCTCCAGATGAAGAAGGCGTCAGCCCCCTGGGCTGGCTGTTGGACCAGTACCTGGAGTGTCGGGAGGCTGCCCACAACCCGCAGAGCCGCGCAGCAGCGTTCTCCTCCCGGGTGCGCCGTCTCACCCACCTGCTGGTGCACGTGGAGCCCTGTGAAGCGCCCCCCGCGGTGGCGGCCTCGCCTCGGCCCAGTGAGTGCCAGGAGCTGGCTGGGGGGGCATCTCCTTCCTCACTGTCCCCTCCCTGCAGGCGGCCACGCCTCGGCCCAGTGAGTGCCGGGAGCTGGCTGGGGGGCGTCTCCTTCCTCACTGTCCCCTCCCTGCACGCTCAGCCTGCTGCTCGCCTCCTGGTTTGTGTCACCCCCACCGGGGAGCATCATTTCAGTGGGCAGCATGTCCAGAAAGACCCCCTGAGCTCAGCCCTGGATGGGGGACCCAGGAGCTGAGGAGCTGCCCCTACCCTTCCTCTGCCCCTCCCGCTGTGTCCACAGAGGGCAGAAACAGAAGCCATGACTGGAGCTCCCTGGCCACCCGGGGGCTTCCCAGCAGCATCATGAGAAACCTGACCCGCTGCTGGCGGGCGGTGGTGGAGCAGCAGGTGGGCCGGCCAGCCGGGCGGGTGGGCCGGCCAGCCGGGCGGGTGGGCGGGCGGGGCTGTGCCCCCGGCGTGCTGGGTTGCCTTCACGCTGCCAACTCCCACCCTCCAGGTGCACAGCTTTCTGACCTCACGCTGGCGGGATGATGACTTTGTGCCCCGCTACTGCGAACACTTCAGTAATCTGCAGAAGGCGAGCTCCGAGCTGTTTGGGCCACGGGCAGCCTTTTTGCTGGCGCTGCAGAATGGCTGTGCTGGTGCCCTGCTGAAGCTGCCTTTCCTCAGAGCTGCCCACGTAAGCCTCCTGTGTCCCCTGCCCTGGGACCTCTCTCCTCAAACTCTCTCTTCCCCTCCTCAGAGTTGCCCACCCCCTACATTCCCACTCAGCAAGAAGCATGTATTGCTATAGACCCATGTTATCAAAAATCTGGAAAAAAAAAAAAAGGGAATTCCCTGGTGGCCCAGTGGTTAGGACCCTGTACTTTCACTGCTGTGGGCCCAAATTCAATCCCTGGGCAAGGAACTAAGATCTCACACACACACACACACACAAAGATAAAAGTAAAAAATGACCTGCTTTGTGCCATTCTAATATATCTTTGCATACCTTCTTCTACTTGCATGCTTGATTTCACTTAGTTTTACCCACAAGTAGCTAAATGCTTTATCCTGTTTTTTTTGACCCTTACATTAAAAGTCATTTTCATGTTGCTATTTGTCCTCAAATTTTTGCATAGAGCCCATCAAATGGATGTACTGTAATTTCCTCCACCGTTCCTATTATTCCAAGTGCTTAACCCACTCCAGTATTACTGCCTGCCGAATCCCACGGACAGGGGGAACCTAGTGGGCTACAGTCCATGGGGTCACAAAGACTTGGGACATGACTGACCAACTAACACTTTTAACATGTGTCAGGCACTGTGATAAGAGCTGAAGATAGATGAAGACCCTTCCCTCCAAGTTCACAAATCAGAAAATTTATGTGACTCACTTTATCTCAGTGGCCTTGTGTGCTTGTCTCCTTGTGTTAAATTATCATTGTTGGATTTTAGACATGCTAAATGTGAAAATCATGTTTATCATTGTTAGTATTTTTTTTAAATGTTATTTTACTGAATTTATTTGGGGGTGTCATGTCTTAGTTGTGGCACGCGGGACAAACCCGGGCCCCCAGCATCAGTAGCATAGAGTCTTAACCATTGGACCATCAGGGAAGTCCCAGTATTGTTAATGTACACAGTTGTTAATGATTTTAGGAATTTTATAAATTGTTGTTTATAATTGTTGACCAGTTGATAAAGCTGCTGGCCATTCATATTTCCTTCCTCAGACGCTCCTCCTCCCTGTGCTCCCACTCACCAGCTTCATTCTCTCCTTCAGTTTCTGACTACGATCATACCACCCTGAACACACCCGATCTCACCTCCTTCACAGTTTTCCTGTGCTCTCCCCACTGCCCAGGTGAGCGAGCAGTTTGCCCGACACATCGACCAGCGGATCCAGGGCAGCCGGATCGGTGGGGCCCGGGGAATGGAGATGCTGGCCCAACTGCAACGATGCCTGGAAACCGTCCTCATCTTCTCTGGTCTGGAGATAGCCACCACTTTCGAGCATTACTACCAGTGAGTGTGGACCGAGGAAGTGGGAGGTGGGAGGAGGCAGGATGATGGGCAAGGCAAGCCCTCGGGGTCTGGGGGCTGGGGTCTGGGTAGGCTGGAGTCTTGGAGTGGGAGGCCCTGCCAGGCAGCCTCACCAAGACTCAGCCTGGGCTGTGCATGCTGCAGGCACTACATGGCGGACCGTCTCCTGGGCGTGGGCTCGAGTTGGCTGGAGGGGGCTGTGCTGGAGCAGATCGGCCCCTGCTTCCCCAGTCGCCTCCCCCAGGAGATCTTGCGGAGCCTGAGCACTTCAGAGGAGCTGCAACGCCAGTTCCATGTATACCAGCTCCAGCGGCTTGATCAGGAACTCCTGAAGCTGGAGGACACAGAGAAGAAGATACAGGTGGAAGCGGGGGAGGGAACTAAACCAGCAAGAAGAGAGGAAGGCAGAGAGAGGCTCGGGACAGACCTGAGGAGCCGGCTGGCTTAGGGGCACCCTGTGTTCCATCTTCAGGTGAGCCGTGACGCCAGCGCCAGTGGCAGGGGCCATGAGAGAGGGACCGGGGAGGAAGCTGAGCTGGAAGCTGGGGCTGTGGCGGCAGCAGCAGCAGCCGGCGTGGCAGGGGAGGAGGAGGAGGAGGACGAGAGCGAGGATCTCTACTATGAAGGGGCAATGCCAGAAGTGTCTGTGCTCGTCCTGTCTCCACGCTGCTGGCCCACCGCCTCCATCTGCCACACGCTCAACCCCAGAACCTGCCTGCCTGCCTACCTGAGGGGCACCTTGAACCGATACTCCAACTTCTACAACAAGCGTGAGCAGCTGGGCTGAGGGAACTGGGGACCTGGGAAGAGGATAGGATGCTGGGAAAGAACCTGGGCTTGGCGGTGGCCCCTGGGCCTGGCAGCCTGTAGATTTGAGAAGAAAAGACTGGAACTTAGGTTTGGAGTAGGGGTGGGGTGAAACGGCACCAGATCCCGGGACTGTTGCTGTTTCTATTCTTCAAATAATGACCTGGGACTCCCATTATGGTGGGGAGAATGGAGGCAGAAAGCACCTGAGGTCCACAGGTGGTGGTGGGTGTCTGGCTCCTGGTCAGTCATCATAACCTCAGCTCCCCACTGGAGGCTGATCCTAGGCAGTGAAAAGGAGGTGGGTGATACTGAGACCTTGCCCTCAGGGAGCTTCTCTACCAGCTTCAAGACAGTGTTTCCAGTTTGAAGAGAGCCCCAGTCCTTTCTCACTTCGTGACTTTGTCTCCCTTAAAAAAATGGAGAACCCCTCGGAGGCACTGATCACGGGCTGCCTGGCATGGGGTGGGCTCCCAGATACCTGAGGCTGACCCAGGAGGCAGACTCAAGGAAGGCCAAGCTCTGGAAGCTCAGACCAAGAGCCAGTGTCCAGACACACTGGACCCCAGGCTCTGCAGAGGTTAGTGAGGACAAAACTCCAGCAATGGCACGTCCTCGCCAGCCCCCCGACTCCTGCCACCTCCCTGACCCTCCTCAGGTCAGAGCTACCCTGCCCTGGAGCAGGCCCCGCAAAGGCGACTGCAGTGGACATGGCTGGGCCGGGCGGAGCTGCAGTTCGGGGACCAGACACTGCACGTGTCCACCGTGCAGATGTGGCTGCTGCTGCATTTCAACGAGCTGAAGGTGGCCCAGCTCCCCCGCGCCCCCCTGTTCTCGCAACCTGTCCATCCTCTTTCTTCTCTCCACCCTCTCTCTTCCCTGCCCCCCACCCTGGGAGGCCCTGATGCTTCCCTCTTCTTCCCAAGGCGGTCTCTGTGGAGAGTCTGCTGGCGCACTCGGGGCTCCCTCCAGATGTGCTGAATCAGGCAATTGGGCCTCTGACTTCGTCAAGGGGCCCCCTGGACCTTGATGAGACAAAGGACACCCCAGCAGGTCTGTACTTAGGGCACTGGGGCCTGTGTCCTCAGCCGGGGCCAGTGTCCTCGGGGGACCCCTGCCAAGTGACCAGCACTTATTTCAGGGTTGCTCAAGATTCGAGACGGCAGCGAGGAACCCAGGCCTCGGAGGGGCAACGTGTGGCTCATCCCAGCTCAGACATACCTGAAAGCTGAGGATGAAGAGGGCCGGAACTTGGAGAAGAGACGGAACCTTCTCAACTGCCTCATCGTCCGAATCCTCAAAGCCCATGGGGATGAGGGGCTGCACATTGACCAGCTTGTCTGCCTGGTAGGTGGCGGTGGGTGGTGGGTGAGGGGGCTTTGCCAGTTGGAGGGCAGTCTCCAGGAGGTGGGGGCCTTGTGGGGTGGGGGGCAGTCTCCAGGAGGAGGTGGATCCCCATGCGAAGTCTTGGGCTCACTGTGGACCCTGTAGGTGAGTGAGAAGTGAGGTTGGGCCTCGCTGTCCTTGGACTGGGGGCTAGAGTTGGGGTAAGCTGGGTGTCCCTGACCTCTCTTTCCCCTTCGGCCCACCACACCAGGTGCTGGAGGCTTGGCAGAAGGGCCCATGTCCTCCCAGGGGCCTGGTCAGCAGCCTTGGCAGGGGGTCCACCTGCGGCAGTGCTGACGTTCTCTCCTGCATCCTGCACCTGCTGGGCAAGGGCACGGTGAGACGCCAGGATGACCGGCCCCAGAGGCTGTCTTATGCGGTTCCCGTGACTGTCATGGAGCCTCACACTGAGTCCCTGAACCCAGGCTCCTTGGGCCCCAACCCACCCCTCACCTTCCACACCCTGCAGATCCGCTCCCGGGGCGTGCCCTACGCCTCCTGCACAAGCACCCAGAGCTTCTCTACCTTCCGGTAGCCCTGGAGACAGGGTCAGGGTTAGGTAGGGCCGGGGCTTTCCACAGAATAAAATGCAGGAGTTTGATTACTTGGCCTGTGTGGTAACTGCCAGGGATCTGCCAAGGGTGGGGACTTTCCTGGCTGAAAGGAGACAGGAGCCCTCAGCTCCGAGGCTGAATCACGCCATGCCAGGGTCCTTTGGGTGAGGATGGCAGGCTGTGAGTGACTGAGCACCCTCCTCTCAGCTGGGGGAATTAAGTGGACTCCAGGGGTGGGCCTTCTTGGAGGGTATGTGGTTAGAAGAGCTTTCACCTGGCAGGCTGGAGAGTCAAGCCCATCTTGCCACAAGCTGGATGGCTTGCAACTTCAGCAGATCATCAAGCAGGGATCTATTTTCCTTGTTTGTGGAATTGACTGGACACTGCCTTCTGGAGCTAAGGCTGACAGGGAAGGTGAGATAAAGGACCCTTGTGGCCACTGCAGGCCCCCAGGACCATGTTCCACCTGGAAGCTCTAGGATCTGGGTTAGAAGGAACTGCAGCTCCCACGGCTCTTCCTTGCCCCTGTGCACTCCCGCACACCAGTAGCCTTCCCTGCCCATGGGACTGTCTCTGCAGGGCAAACATTCCCAGGCTGTGACTTTTGCTTCCCTGATCTTTAGAACCCTAGAGCTGGTTTGCACACCGAGGACCACATAATGATCCCGTTTATAGTCATGTCCCCCAGTCGGCCAGTCCAGAGACAGAATGTGGTTTAGTGGTTGCCTATAGTTGGGGGGATTGGGAAAAACTGAGGAGTAACTGCTACAAGGTATGGCATTTCTTTTGGGGGTGTTGAAAATGTTAAAAAATTGTGATGGTCAATTCTGTCAATGTATTAAAAAATCACTGAACTGTTAACTTTAAATGGGTAAAGTATATGCTACGTGAATTGTATCTCAACAAAGCTGTTAATAAAAACCAAAACCAACCAAACCTACCCAAACTGGAGCTCAGAGCTTTCCTACATCTCCTCCGCCTCCTCCTTAAGGGGGAAAGTAGCAGTCTGAAAGTTTGGGGGCCAATACAGCCTTGTGGTGGACATTTATCAGTTTTCAACCAGTCTTCACCTGAACCCGCTTCTCATGCCTGGAAACACTCTACCACCAACCTAGGAAGAAGGTAGAGCTCACCTCCCACCATGTGAAACACCAGACACTTGCTTTCCCAGCATCCCCCTTGCAGGCAGGTGACTAGAGGCCTCAACTGGGAACATGTCGGTCTAGAGCAGAGGGAAGTGGAGTGAACCTTTGGCGGTGATCCTGACATCTTCACAGTGACTCTGGCTCTGAACTAGGACCTGGAGTGCTTCTCACTGCTTTGACTTTCTCACTCACTCCTTTTTGGAGCTTCTCTCCAGCCTTCTTAGTGTTTCTGTGAGCCAAGTAGTTCAGTAGTCTTTTTCTGCTTTTATCAGCCAGAATCACTGTTTTGGTATTAAACTAGGACTGATTCACGTGACAATTGGGACTCTACAGTGCTCCCTCACTCTCTCTGGGCCAGGCCAACCATCCTGGTAGCTACAGCCTTCAACTACCAACCACTGGAGAAGCACGTTTTATGCATTTCTTCCCTCAGAACTACATCATCTCCCCCCAACCAGGAAGCATCAAGCAATGAGTCTTAGTCTCTAACTCCACCTCGTCCTTGCAGGCTGCGTTTTGCTATTTTTTTTTGCCTGCCCAGCAGCACAGGGGATCCTAGGTTCCACTCCAGGGATGGAACTCATGCCCCCGGAATTGGAGTCGCTGTGTCCCTACACACTGGACCATCCAAAAGTTCCTACAGCTGCTGCTTAGACGTCAATCCTTCCCATGGCCTATAGATCCTATGATTTATCTAGGTTCCCAGCCTCCACTGTCTGTGATTAACTGATCTTACTGATTCTTAGGATTTACAGATTATCAACTATAGAAAACCACCCTCTCTTCTTCTGGAACTCTTGATTTGTGTCACACCTCCTCACTCTATCCTTCGACTTCTTTGATGTCTTTTCCCTAGTTTCCATTTCTCTGTCCCTGGGCTCCATCTGTGTAGCTTCTTCCCATCTACTTCCATTTCATCTTCCTTTCTAGGTGTGCCTAACCTGCTGCTAAACCATGAAGTTTCTAATGTCAGTGTATTTTTCATTAAACAAAAAACTTTAATCAAACCAATTTTGTCCTGATACATTTTTTCATCAGTCATAGCTCTTCTTTAAACATAAATAAGACATTTTATATTTTTGTATTTTACATTTCCAACATCTCAGACTTTGCTGGTCTGATTCTGTTGCCTGTTGTTCCTAATGACTCTTGCTTTTTTTTTTTTTTTTTCTTTTGTGCTTGTTTTCACTATAAGCTCATATGCCTTGAAATTTTATCTGAAGGAATTCCTTGAAGCCTGGGTTTAAAGTACAATCCTCAAGAGAGAAATGCATTTTGGGAATTCCCTGGTGATCCAGGGGCTAAGACTCCACTCTCCCAAGTTCAACCTGACCAGGAAACTAGATTCTGCATATTGCAACTAAGAATCTGCACGCTGAAACAAAGACCCTGTGAACCGCAACTAAGACCCAGCACAACCAAAATAAGTAGATATTTTTTAAAAAGAGAGGAATGCATTTGCTTCTGCCAGGTATACCTGGAGGTACTCCCAACCAAAGACCACTTTAAACTGAACTGTAGCGTGAAGATACTCCAGTCCACAGGCAGTATGAATTCTCCACCCAAACAGTAATGAGAACCAGCTGCGCTTACCTATCACCAGGGACACTTTCTGCCCCCACCTCCTACCTCCCCTTGCATCTAAAACCAAACCTAAGAAGATGAGTTGTGGGACTGGGTCCCTCTTTGAATGATGGTGTCATCTGTTGGCCTGAAGGAGGAAGGGCCTCTGATCTGACCTCCCACTTTGTAGGAGGTTTAGGTTTACTGTCTACCCACATATGGCCCCTGAAACAGTAGTTCTAGGCCACCTACAAAAGCAGCAGGATAAAAAGATGAGACACGGGAGTGTTTATGAACTGGTTCCTGCATGAAGTCACAGTCCTGGGAGCCACTCAGACTCTGGCCTTCAGCCTCAAGGTTCTTTTCCTTCTGTATCAGAATCATTAAGGCAAGGATGGGAGGAGGACACGAGGACAATGACCCAGATCCAAGCAGACAAAGTGCAGCATGGCAGAAGGCTCAGCTGCTCTTCCTTTTCAGCTCTTAGGCAGTCCAAGAGGCTTCGAGTCATCTCTGGGCCAGGCGAGTTCCAAGGCAGCTGTGACCTTACCGTTGAATGGGAAAGAACAAGAACAGGCCAAGCCCAAAGGTGTCCCCACAGATGCACTTCTCACTGGGGCAGCAGCAGAGCTGAGCACGGATGCTTACTACTCTTTGCTCAAAGGGAGATGTCGTCTGTCCTTGCCTGCATTTCGGCGCCTCTTTCGACTCAAGAAGCTCTCTAGCTTCTTGCTTCGTTTCAGCTCCTTAAACTTCTCAGCCAGGACCAACTGGCGCTGCTCAGCTAGAGGGCAAGGAGAAAGAAAATCAGTAAGCAAAGGATGAAGTCTCCCTGCCTCCCCTTGCCCCAGGTCAGTAACTCTTAACCACTACGCAGGGATATGTGACTCATCAGGGGTTCACTGGTGTGTAAAAGCAGACTTCCACAACTCCACTCTTTCTCAATTCAACCAACCATGAGCTCCTTCTCTGTGCCCAACCCAACATATGAGGGGGCATGACAAAGATAAGTGACACTCCCTGCCCACAGTCTCATTAGGGATATGAGAATGGTTACAAACGACGACTTCCTATTACTACTGTTTCTACTTTCCTCTAAGTTACCATGGGATCCAGCCTTCATGCCTCCCTTAGGCAGCTCCAGGAACCCCTAACACAGCATCCATCACTATGGCTACCCAGTCTCTGCCCCTGTGTCTCGTGGGCCGTAGCTGTGCCCCGCTCACATTTCTTCAGGAAGTATGGCCGATGACCCTGCTGGGCCTGAGCCCGCCGCTCCTGCTTCAGGGCCAGGCGCAGCTCCTGCTGCCGCTTCCGTTCCTTCTGGGCCATTTCTTGCTGCTCCTGTGGAGCGGAGATGAGAGGAGTGAGACAGGTGAACGGCAGGGACTGTGAATCACCTCCCGCCCCATACTCCGACCCTCTCACCATTCGCTGAAGCAGGTGCTGTAGTTTCTCATGCTCCTCCCCTGAACGGCGCTTCTTCAGCTGCTTTTTCACCAGCTCCATATTGGAAAATGAGTATGATGGTTAACGTTCTGTAAATGTTACCTGAAACTTTGTGCCAAGCATCATTCTAAGAGGTTCACATACGTTAACTCACAGTAACACTATGAAATGGAACTATTAGCTTTTTGTGATATGGAAACTGAACTGAAAAGAGGTTAAGTATTTTGCCAATGATCACACAACTAGCAATCTGATTCGCCCTGCTCCCCTCTGCTTCTCTAACCTGTGCTCTAGTCCCTCCTGGAATCCCCACAAACCAGCCGCATGCTACTCACCTCTTTCTCTCTGGCTCGGATGTCATCTAGGAATTGATATGTTTTATCGAACACCTCAGGATTATACTCCCCTGACAGATCATCAAAGCGGGGGTCCCGGGCTACCTTTGGAGAGAACAGAGAATATAAGAGAACCGTTCTGTCTCCTTTCCCTGAGAAAATGCTCACTGCCTCCGCCTCACCTTCTTACTGATGGGGACAACCTGACGCAAAAATGGCACCCGGACCTTGGCTGACATTTCCAGAGGCCTATGGAAAAAGTGAAGGACAGGTCAAGGGAACGCCAGTCTCATTAAAGGCCTCCCACCTGCCACCCAAGAAAGCAGACACCTACTCAAGTAGGGGTCTTTCCCTCCAACTCCCGGGAAAGGCCTTGCTCCTCACCTGTGCTTATCTGCAACACATGCTTTTTGGACAGGTGGTCTACAACTCTGCTTCTTAGTGCTGCTTCCTGTTACCAGTTGTTTGTAGGCTTTAGTCCCCACTTGGCTCTGCAGTTCCAACAGCTCCTCGAATGACATGTGAGATGTGTCTGGGAAAGGAAGTGGGGGTGGGGGGACTGCAACTCAGCTCAGCATCTGCCACTGCTGCAGACATCGCCCCATCCTCCTTCCTTAGGTAAGTGACCCTTTAGACCGATCGCTGCAGGCTCCAGGCAACACAGGTTGTAATGGTGCTCCACTAACACCTAACGCCCCAACTATTCCAGCTATCTGGGGCCTCACCTTGCTAAGGAAGCTATACATGTAAGGCTGGAGATGGACTAACCCACAGTCTCTTCGTTTTCCCCTTCTCTTTTAAATTTCTCTTTCACAGGTTTTCCCACAAAGACCTCTGTCTCCGTTCGTTGCTCAGCTACCTTTATTCTGGTTCAGTTTACGCTCAGCATCTCACCTCACTTAGGGCTCTAGCCTCCTTACTGCTCGCCCAACCACCAGTCTCACTGCTTTCAAAGCTATCTCTCAACTTCAGCCTCCAGTTGTTGGTGTTCAGCCACTAAGTTGTGTCTGACTCTTTACAACTCCATGGGTTGCAGCATGCCAGGCCTCCCTGTCTCTGTTTCTCGGAGTTTGCCCAAGTTCATGTTCACTGAACATGGGAGAGATGCCTAAAAGGCAAATCTGGGATTAGGGGGTAAATTGGCAGACTGGGATTGACATATACACACTATTATATAGAAAAGAGATAGCGAATAAGGACCAACTGTATAGCACAGGGGAACTCTTGTCAATACTCTGTAATGACCCATACAGAAAAGAATCCAAAAAAGTGGATATACGTATAACTGATTCACTTTGCTGTACCCCTAAAACAAACAGAGTATTGTAAATCAACTATACTCCAATAAAAACTGTTTTTTAAAAAAGGAAGGAAACTACTAGAGACATGAAGTTTTCACTTTAACTTCTTTAAATAATAAAGTAGCTTTCTCTTTCCAAAAAAAGAGGCAAATTGATCTTATCGCTCCCATGTCATTTCCACATACATATTTTTTAGATCACTTTCTCCAGACTCCGTACTCCCCAATGGCTTCCATCTTACTCAAGAGTAAAAGCTTTGGGTTTGTAATAGCCTGAAGATCCCATGTGACCTATCGCATTTTGTCTCTGATCTCCTCTTCTACTATCTCTTTCCTACTCCTCTCCAGTCAACTGGCCTCCAAGCGGTTCCTAAGCAAGCAAGTATATTCCCATCTCAGTTCCTCTGCACCTGACTTGGCCTCTGCCTGTAACACTTTCACCAGCTGTATTGCTTGCTCCCTTACCTCCTTCGCAGGGTTTCTCAAATGCCACCACCTATTCAGTGAGGCCTTCTGTGATTACTTAACACCATAACCCCTCCCGTTTTCTCTTCAAAGCTCTTATCACCTTTCTCAAAACTATAGAATAATTCACATACCATAAAACTTAGCCTTTAAAAATATGCAATTCCTTAGGTCTCCGTGCCTTTTTTTTAACCCCCAAAGAGTAAGCTTCATGAGAGCAGTTTTGGGCTGCTTTACTCACTGTTGTACCTCCAGCATCTAGAACTGTGCCTGCGTACAATAGATATTCAATAGTGGCGAAATTTGTTGAATCTTCACCTAAGTCTTCCCCAATAATCAATGCCCTTCTGACTCTGCTTTGGAAAGTAAGTTTTCTTCCTGCGAAAAACCCTCTTTGCCCTTTAAAAAACTAACTCAGTAAGTATCCTCTCACTCCCCACTTTCTAGGGCGTTGGGGGGCGCTCCCGGTGTCTGCGTCTTTCAGACAACTTGGCAGTCTCGGGGTGAGCCCGCATCAGACGCGGAGCCCCTCTCCCGGCCCTCAGCGCTTCCCCTCATCCCGGCACCGTGCCCTCACCATTCTGCAGGCTCCCGTCATCCTGAGCCCTGCTGGGAGGCCCTGCAACCGCCCCGCCACGGTAGCTTGCTCTCGGCATGGCTTCAGCGGCGTATTGGACTAATGGCGTTACTTCCGCCACGCAGGCTTCCGCCCCGCCCCTTCCGGAAGGTTTGGTGTCAGCACCGCAGATCCCGCCCACCCCTGGGCGGGGCAGAGCGGGTTGCTGGTGGGCGGCCGGGGTACCCTCCCTGGGCGGAAAGCGGCCACCCGTGTACAGAACGTCGCCACGTTTTTGTCGCGAGGCGCTGCACTCCACACCGGAGAAACTCCGGCCAGGTCGTGACGGTATTTGGTTTCCTAATGCTCTTGCCTGAGAAGCCAGAGCCTCAGCACCCTGCCCCCACTGTAAACTCCTGCCATCTCTGTCGTATTCCACAAAAAAAGAGACCACACGTTTGGAGATTTTTAATTCATTTGTATAAAATTTGAGCTGGCTAAGAGTGTCAGGGTACAGCAACAGCTCAAGGAAGGATGGGATTATCTGCTGGTCCTCGCCTCCCCAGGTCAGGGAGAAGGAGATTTCATGCCAACAGCTGCAACTCCTCTCAGCTCGCAATCAATGCCCATGGCTCAAGCAGAGGGGAACAGGTGGAAAAGGGAGTGGGGAGGGGAAGCTCCTGAGGCTCACACACTGCTTGCTTCTCCCTCCTTCCCATTCCCATCACTTCCCAGCAGCCTGTGGCTGACCTGGGGCAGAGCAGAACCCAGGAGCAGTTGGAGGGAGGTGAATGGGACAGAGCACCAAGGGGAAGGGGCCCTCGGCCCAAGGAGGAAGGGACCTAACCCTTCCTGCTACAGCTCCCCACTAAGTTCACAGCACAGAAAACACCTCTAGTCCAACAACTCCACGCGGAGGTATACCAAGTCCAAGGTCCAAAGGGGCAGGCGGGGGAAGAGATGGGCAGGGGCAGTGAAGACAACAGCAGGCTCAGGAAGGAAGGTGGCAGAGACATCCTCCTACCCATGGGAGGAGACGATGGGGCGACTGATATTGCTGTTGGTGGTCATGGCATTCAGCTCCCACCTGGAAGGCCAAAATTGACAGGCAGAAAGGAGAGAAGGGGGAGCCTCCGCCCCCAAATCCAGAATTGCTCAAACAGCAATGAACATACCAGTCCCTTCAGCTCTCTCAAGCTCAGCCACCCACAGCCACCTCTTCCTTACAGCCCTGTTAGGTTTAACAATCAGGTCCCACGCACCACCCACTCATCCACCTGCAAGCTCCTGTGGACTTCCTGTTTTTGTTTATATATCAATAATCTTATGCCCAACACCTGGAGAAAACCATCTGTGTATACATCTCAATGAAACTTCCCAACCTACCTTTCCTCCTCTACTCAGATCCAACCAGGAAGCCCCTCCTCCCACTAGGAATGCCGGGTTTTGTTCTCAACTCCCATCCTCTTAAATCCCCCACCCACCCACCCCACCATATTAAAATTCAGTTCCTCTCTTTTTGACAATGGTCATTCTACAAAATTTCACCAAGTACCTCCTTATACCAAGGCTGCAGTCTACTTGGTATTAAGCACTTGAGACATGTGTCACTCCTGGGCCAACCTGGGACCCACCTGTTCAGCCTGTATCCTCTATCACCTGAGTATCAATACTGAATACTGAACACAGAGAACCTCAGCAAGAGGAATTAAGCTGAACTGATACAAGGAGAGGAAAGTGTCACAGAATGATCAATAAGAGTACAATTATATACAAAGTAGCTTCTGGCGCTTGATTTTAGACCTACGAATTCAAAGAGAAGTGGCTAGAAAAAACCGCCCTTATTTCTGGAATTAATGTGATCCAGAGACTCCTAACTTGTCTTTTTTCTTCGGTTCTAAGATTTAATCAAACTTTTTCAGCACATTAACAGAAATAATTGTATAAGCTCAGGTCTCAGGAAGTGATGCTTCTGAGCTTGGTTTGAAGACTGGATTTTTTTTTCCCGCTATCGTATCCAGTTGACAGTTTTATTGTATTTCCTTCCAGCACCCTCTCCACAAGTAGACTACAGAACAAAATCTTCTCTCTCCTCCACACTTAGACTGAGTCAATCAGGTCATGTCTGTGCTGCCCACTCATCCTCAACTAATCCCTCCCTTCCCACCATTCACTGTACCTGATGTCATGGGGCAAACAGGACTGGTCCAGGTTGTACTGAATCACAGCCAGTTTGCACAGAGTCTTCAGACTAGGGCCTTTAAAGGAGGAGTTACAGGAGAGGGAGATGGTCAAAGCCAAGGAAAGGGTCCCGTCCTGGATATCACCATCCAAAGACAGGGACCCTGATGGCAGAAGCACTTTGGGAATAAGTGTACTTACTAAAGTCCAAAATGTGTAAGTCAGAATGATCTATGAGGTCGAATTCATCTCCTAGGCCTTCCTCTGGAGACGGACTGTAGGATCAAACAGAGAAACGATGGGGGGAGCAAAGGCTGCCCATGAAACTCTCTTGCTCAAATGTCTCCCGTGGGAGTCATTTGACTCCTAAGGGCTCCGGCCCTCCCTTCTCTCCTCCTGACCTGGTGCCCCCAAAGAGGACAATCTTGTCACCAACAATACAGCAGCACTGGCGCCGGCGGGGACATGGCCCCTTCCCCTTAGGTTCAATCTTCTTCCAAGTAAACGACACTGAAGAGAAGTTTAAATGGAGGTTCAGTACCTGCTCGTCCAGATATCCTCTCCACTGCACCCCTCACCTACTCAGAATTATGCTTTCCTTTTACATCCCACCTCCATGGCACCCTGTTCCTTCCCTCTTAAAGGCAGTGCTCTTTACCAGGGTTAAACTTCCAGAGGTCATGGAAGTGCCGGTTCAGCCTTGCGTTATAGCCACCAAAAATGTACAGCTCCCCGTTGTAGCCAACTGGAAGCAGAGAGGTGCGTCAATAGTGTGGGAATGATGCAGGGGAACAGGGACTCAGCAGGGACCTAACAGACACTCACAGGCTGAGTGGCTCCGGCGCCCCTCAGGTAGCACTGGGGTGGGTGGACAGTCCAGCCAGGCCTCGGTCCTCGTGTCAAACACACGAATGCGGTTGCAGTAAATCTCATTGTTGGAATGGAATGGCCCAAAACGGTCGGCCCGGCCCCCAAAGACATACATGTGACTGCCCAACATTGTGGCCGAGTGGAAGTCCCTCCAGCGTGCAGGGTTGCCCTGGGCAGGAGCAAAAATGGCATGGAGAGAGGGTCAGCTTTCAGTCTGAGCTCTCTATGGTTTCTTAAATTGAGGATGGGTGTCTGGAAGAGAGGAAAATGGGCAGACCTTTGTACAGATCAGGGTCCATGTCATGGTGCTGGTATCCAGTTTGTGGATGTCATTGGAAAAGCAGTCGGCCTGACAGGGACAAAAAAGGAAGTGAAGGAAAGAATAAAAGAGAGGGGCAGGGGTCACTCCCCAACCCTCCTAGCCCCTCACCTCAGAACCTGCAAGCAAACCAAAGCCTCCCATTCCACCACCTTCAATTCCCCTTCTTCCTCCTCATTCCCACCCTAAACCTCTGATTGCTTCCAGACCTACCAGCTGCTCGTAGCCCCCAAAAATGTACATGGTCTTGCCCAGGACACAAGCCGAATGTCCATCCCGGGCCCCAGGAACCGTTCCTGACACTCGGGGTGTTGACCACTTGTGAGTATCTGAAGAGGGCAGAGGGCGGGCCCAGTAAGCAAGCTGACACTCCCTCCTAGACTCCGGAGCACCTTACCCCCACCCCCTCAGCACACACCCTTCCCAGGCCCCCCGAGGCACCATCTGGCAGAACACAGCCACTGAGACCCATACTCACTGACGTCAAAGGCATACAGCACATTGCAGGCCCCTTCGGTGTCATTCCGCCCGCCCCAAAGGAAGACTGTGTCATCGATGAGGACAGTTGAGTGTCCATACCGCATGTAGGGTACCACGGGAGCCTGCCCGCGGGCGGCGGGCCTCACCGGGGGCAGCTTCGTCCAACGTAAGGACACTGTGGGCACAGCTCTGCTCAGCCCTGGGCACCTCCCTTCAGGCCATCCACCTTTTCCCCAACCACGTTGGTTTCCCCCACCCTCTTTGGCCGTGGGGACCACCATCAAACCTCACTCAGTCACCCACTGCCCTCCCTGGTGCGAGTACCCAGGGACAGTCCCGGAATTCGCTTACCTGCGTTGAAAATGTGCACATCAATCTGACGCAGCGTCTCATAGTCTTCGCCTGAGCAGTAACCCCCGAAGGAGTACACCCGGTGCCCCACGGCCACTGCAGCATGGTTCACCCTGCGGGGCCCGCCCTCCAGGTGCACTGTCCACCGTAACATCCCCTGGGCCTCTGGTTACAGCAACATGCCCCCCCGGCACGGCCTGCTGCCTCTGCTACCTGCACACAAGTTGGGGCCACGGGCTCCTCAGGCAGGGCCTTTGCCTGGCTCACCGTGACTCTGCCCCGGACTAGCCCTTGCCTGTAAGTGTCACCCTGGTGGCCCTCCCACACCACCCCTCTGCAGCTCAGGTGGCTGGCTCTGCCCCAGGGGAGCTGCCGAGGTCAGGGAGCTAGCCCTGGCCCTGTGTTCTCCAACAGCAAAGGGTGGGGCCACTCTGACCTGCCTACCAGCTCAGACTGCTGAACTAGGGCTCAGTATGGTCACCCCTCCCCACAGAGGCTGTACCCTGTCCCTGGCTGGCCCAAGCTCCAAGCCCCCTTCCCAGGTCAGTGAGTTCTCTTGTCTCTCTGGCCCTGCTCTGCTTACTGCCACCTCTCTAAGAATCTCTGTGCTCTCTGAGGTGGGGAGAGAGATCTCAAAATACTCAGAGTTATTAATAGCCCAGCCAGCCCCAGACTGTCCATTGAAAGCTGGCACGAGTGCCTCCACGCAGAAAAGCTTTTAGGCTTTTAGAGTGGAACGGTCCCTCGATCCAGGATGGGGTGGGATCGATCCAGGACAGGGACCTCCATGGATGGCTAGCCCCTCTTTGGGGGCGCTTGTCAAGCTAAGCAGTTGTCATCGGGGTCACCCGGGGCCCCTCATGGGCACGAGGAGTCCCTTTGACAGCTGTACCTGGTATCCTGCCAAGAACTTAAGCCAGAAAGGTATGTGTCTGCTGGGGACTGAGGCGTGGGGGTGGGGAGGAGGCATTTTCTCCTCTTGCCGTTTGCCCAACCTGCCCACTGGATAGAGAACAAGCTGTTTTCCAGCAGTTCTTCTCCTACTCAGGTCCCTGAAAGGGGAGAGGGGTAAGGGTGTGCAATGGAAAGGGAAAGGAAAGCAAAAATGCCCTTGGCCAGGACAAGAAAAAGACCCAGGCATGAGAGGTCATGGTCTCTTAAAGACAACCCGCCAACCTAGTGATAATGGGTATATTTGAAGGCTCTATCAGGCAGGTCTCCTATAGCCAGTACTGCCTTCATTGGCAGGCACCTGATAGGTTTGGGTGGACCATCTCTCCCTGTTCAAGAAGCCCTGGCAGAGGGAAGCGCCAGGCAGAACCTCAGGCACACAAAAAGCTCAAGTATGGCGGCCCCTCGTAAGAAAGACATATGGGCTTCAGCTGGCTTGCCAGTCCTCCACCCCTACCCAACCTCCCTCAAACCCCAACCCTATGCTTTAAATAGCTACTCTGCCAAACCTGAAATAGCCCCAGCAGGAAACCACTCTCACTTCATTACTCCTGTCCTCAATCCAAAAGCTCTTGGATCTGAGCTTATAGGGACAGATAGGAAGGAGGTTGACAGGCTTAAGAATGGGAGACTTCATCTTCCCTCATAGACTCCACCTTCCCCTTCAGCTAGATCAAGGTAGAGCATTCAGAGGGCAAGAGAGAAGCAATTCCGTGCAAAGGTGGAGGTTCTTCCCCATGGCTTCTCCTCCAAAAAAAACAACTCAAGCTCAGGGAGAACAAGCCCCCAGGGTCTCAGAGGCTCCTCTTACTCCCGGCCTCTCCCATCCTCCATCACTGCCGCATTCTCAAGCATCTTCAATCGCCTCATGAACCTGCCCCCTCCCCCTGCCTATTCTCGTGCAGTTTTCATTCCCAGTTTCTGGCCCTTCTTGATCTCCTGAGAGCTCTGCCTTCTCCCCCTTCTTCCTTCCCCCACAGCTCCAAGCTCCACCGTGACAGCCCTTCATTTTTGCTCTTCCACTAAGGGGGAAAAAAAGCTAATAGTCACTGACCCCTTTCCGCCTGAGATATTCCTCCCTGTATATGACGCTATCCCTGTCACCTTCCAGTCATCCCAACCTCCCCTCCCCCACAACGCCAGACACCCCCGCCCTTTTCTTCCATTATCCTCAGCCTCCCTGTTCCCTTCATAACCCGATCTTCTTCCAGTTTCCTTCAGGGCCTCTTCCAGCTACCAGCTACCTCTTCCTCTTCCCCCTCCGGTTCCTCACCACCCTCCCGAGCCCTTCTCTCCCCATTAACACTTTCCTTTCCCGTCATCCCCCAGCTCGCTCCCAGCCCCCACCGCAGCACTCAGGCCCCTCCCTCAAGACCCCAGCGCTAGATAGGGGCGTCTCCAGCCCCTACAAATTTCTTTATCCCTCAGCCCACCCCGGGCTACCTGCCAGGCCGGGCCGGGGCGGGGCCGCGGGTCCTCGCGCTGCCTGCAGCCTAGAACCCGTTGCGCGCCAACCGACGACTTCGTCCCCAACGAGATAAACACAGCCAGGCTGTGTCCTTCCGGCGGGCAGCTGGATGCGCACGTGCAGTCCGAGCTGAGTGCTCGAAGCGTACTGGGACTTGTAGTCCACAGGATTCCGGTGGGCCTGGAGCTGCCGAAGAGTGGGCAGGGGCCGGAGGAGATGCTGCGCAGATACGTGTCAAAGATCCCGGGCTTTACTGGGTAATGTAGTCCTGGGTCTGGGAGAAGGTGGTGGAGGCGGAGCAAGGGGCGGGCTCTTCGTCCAAGTTCCCGTCAATCACGAGCGTGGGGCGGGGCTGGAGGTATGGGCACCCGCCCCCCCCGCCCCCACCCCCCCGCACGTCCTGCCCCGCCGGAAGTGAAGGTTCGGGTTGGGTCGCTGGCTCTGAGCGGGTAAGGCGCGCGGAAACACCACTGCGGAGAATCGGTGGGGCGGGTGGGGAACTCCGCAACTCGGGCCATTTGAGGGGAGCCCCAGGGGCCCGAAGGGCGTTTGTCAGGCGGTACAGAGGGGAAGCCCTTGGAGGGGAGAGAAGGGGGCGGGTATGTCTAGTCCGAGGTATCTTGTTTGGCGACCCGGAGTTCCTAAGTGGATTGGGGGGAGGGGGGGGTTCTCGAAGGGGTGTCTTTTGAGAGGTGGCATGGCCTCCGGTTGGGCTGCTATTTAAGAATTGGCAGAGAAAGGCAGGTGGGCCTCGATTAGGAATAAGAGTGGTTTTAAGAGGTGAGGGGCCAGGACAGGCTGGGTGGTATGGAGTGCAGGAAACTCGAGGCTTTTAAATGTTTGTGGACTTTAGCAGGAGACCCACCAGGAGCTGGTTGAGAGGCTGAAGGTGGATTTAATTTCATCCGATCCGTGTTCTCCTGCCTCCCTGTTCTTGCAGCCCCTGCCCGATGGCAGCAGTAGTTCTAGGGGGCGACACCATGGGTCCTGAACGTATCTTCCCCAATCAGACTGAGGAACTCGGGCCACATCAGGGCCCCACGGAAGGCACTGGGGACTGGAGCAGTGAGGAACCAGAGGAAGAACAAGAGGAAACAGGGGCAGGACCAGCTGGCTACTCCTACCAGCCTCTGAACCAAGATCCTGAACAAGAGGAGGTGGAACTGGCACCAGTGGGGGATGGAGAAGATGTAGTTGCTGATATCCAGGATCGGATCCAGGTATGTGGGGGAGGCATTGTTTCTGAGCAAATGGAGCAGGAGTCCCTGAAGAACTGACCCTAAACTGTCTTCTCGGATTCTGCAGGCCCTGGGGCTTCATTTGCCGGACCCACCACTAGAAAGTGAGGATGAAGATGAGCAGGGAGCTACAGCATTGAACAACCACAGCTCTATTCCCATGGACCCAGGTAAGAGATCATTCTTTTACTCTGGCATAATTATGGAAGAAGGGGACTGGTTAATGCCAATAGAGGGAAGTCCCAGAGGAACATCCTGCTCCTAAAAGAATAGTTTGTAATCTAAGATTTTGCAGACTGTAGAATCCAGGTGAAATGCTATTCTTTCTAGACTGGCAGGATGGGCAGGCTTCCTTAGGAATAACTGGACAAATTCAGTGACCTTACTAGTCCAGAATCTCAGAGTTAATTCAACGAATGGGGAGGGGAGCTGGTCCCATTGTTCCAACCCACTAACGGGTCTCTGCCTGTGATTTCAGAACATGTAGAACTGGTGAAAAGGACGATGGCTGGCATAAGCCTGCCTGCGCCAGGGGTTCCTGCCTGGGCTCGCGAGATATCAGATGCCCAGTGGGAAGATGTGGTACAGAAGGCCCTCCAAGCCCGGCAGGCCGCCCCTGCCTGGAAGTGACCACCCTGAGAGCTGCTGTAACTCCCTACATTCCAGGCCAGAACCAGCACAGGACTGAACATACCCTGGTTGTCACATCCATCTCCATCCTCCCCAGCCCTCCTCCACATCAAGGCAAATCAGACTTCTTCTCAGAGACCCACTTTATTCAGTTCTGTACATATGGGGACATCGGCCCAAGCCCAACCCACCTTAGCATGTATCATTCTGTGGAGAATAAAGCACCCTATGTACACAGCCAAAAGCTGCACTGCCTGTGCCCTCGGAACCTGGGTCTGGCCCTCCCCAGCCCCTCACCCCTCCAAGGTACCTGAAAGGGACAAATGAGGACCTGCCCAGCATCAACATAAACAAGGAAATAAATAGGTGTTGGGGGGAGCCATGCTTGGAGCACTGCTCCCTGCTTCCTTCTTGGCTTTGGGGACCAACAGCACAGGAAAGCAGTCAGCCCCGGGGTGGTCCCTTCCATGTCAGTGATCCCAGGGTTGCTGCTCACCGGAGAGGGGGCATAGGGTTGGGCATCTGTTCATCCCCTTCTCTCGGTCCCTTTGGGCCCTCTATTCATCAGCTGTGGTCCAGAGCCTATGCTTTTCTCCTTTTGCCCTCCCATGTTGTCTTGGTCAGGCAAGGGGTAAGAGGAAATAATGCAGACCCATCAGCCTGCACGCCTCTGGGACTGGGGGCCTATTTGGGCCATTGGGGGTTGGCTCCCCTCTGGCTAATTCACTCCAGGGGCCAGTGGGGCTTGACAGAACTTTGGTGAGAATCGTCTCCTGCTGCCCCCTACAGGCTTGCAGGGAGGGAGACGAGGGGGCACCTGGGGCCGAAGGGGAGAGGAGCGTGTTATTTCTGTGTGTATTTCTCAGAGCAGCCTCAGGTAGCTGTGGGGTGAGGAGCAGTAGGGGGCCAGGCATCCCCACGTCACTGTCAGGGTGCGGAGCACCGCCGTGCCCAGCCTGTCTGAACTAGGCGCAGGGAGGCATGAACACCTCTGGGGGAGAAGAGGGGCCACTCTCTGGGTGCCCCTGCTTCTAGGGCTGCATCCCCCCCCTCCCCAGAGCAGAGAGGCCCTGCCTTGCCCCAAGTCAGCCAGTGGGGAGCAGAGGGTGGAGGGCTGGGGCAGTGTCCCAGGGCCGAGTGGGCCGTTGCCCTGCGGCGGGAGGCGAGGAGGTCAGAGGGCCTCCTGGCTGGCAGTTAGGAACTCTTCGGCCCGCTTGTGCGCCTCCAGTGCCTTGATGGTGTACACGTCCTGGGGCAGCTCGGACTTCCGCCGGAGCAGCACTTTCTCCTTCTTGATGTCCTTCAGCATCTGTGTGTGCATGTGTAGAGGGCAGGGGGTGATGACCGAGTCCCCCCACCATCTTCCTCCCCTTAGTCCCCAGCTCTGCAGCTCCGGCCTCCTCTCCCTCCCAGGGCTGTCTTGTCTTTGTGCTCCCCGCTCCTACCTGCACGGCCTCTGTCTCCACCGTCCTCTTCAGAAGCTGGATGTCCTCTGCCGTGGGGGTCTCGGTCTCCATCGAGTACACGGGAGGCAGAGGGGGAGGTGCTCGGAACATGGGATACTGGGAGGAAAGGAGGCGGACAAGTGGCCAGAGCCACCCGGGTGGTGTGTGGCCCTGTCCCTCCCCCACCCCCAGCGGGGACCTCTCGGTGCAGAGCGATGGCAGAACCAGCTCACCTGGGGATTAAGTCGGGCCAGCTCCTCAATCTTTTGCCACATCTCTTCTCTCTCCTTCATGCGAAACCTGCCCCTAGAGAGGGAGCAAAGACAGGATTTGGATGGGCTTGAGAGAGAAGCACGGGGGCTGGTGTGGAAGATGAACATCCCCCAAGGAGAGACTCACTTCTGCTTCTCAGCCTTGTACTGTTGTGTACAGTCATCAAACAGCTTCTGATTCATCTCCATAAACAGCTTCAGGGCATTGTAGATCAGCCCGTGGATTGTCCTGCGGCCAGGAAGAAAGATGAGGTAGATTAGAGAAGGCACTACCATTACTGTGCCAGGGCCTCAGTTCATTCTCCCACGAGGCATCTCTGCTGAGAGCTTTCCAGCAGACTCCTCCCATCCCATCAGCCTCTGCAGCTATAAGCTCATTGCTCTGGACAGATCATGTGACTTGAGACTGGCATTCAGGCCCTTTACAAATATGGGTCTGCCTGTCCATCCTTGCCTGAAACCTGCACTCCAAGAGCCCACTCTTTCCCATTACTTCTCATTCTTCCACCCAGCACTAATGGCCTCCCAGCACACTTGCTTTTAGCAGGAAAGCTTTTTTACGACGCTGGGATTTAATACATTCTAAGATGATCACATCAGCTTCTCACAACATAGAATTAACTCTCCAAAGCTGCAGAATATCTGACCTCAAGAAGAGATGTGATAAAGGCCACTAATCTGGTGCTGGGTGGCACAGATCTCCCATGTGGGTATCTTCTCCCCAGTCAGTCCCTCAAGGCCCTGTTAATATACAGTGGGCACCAGCCCCGGCTTGCTGAGGGACCAGGTGAGACCATTGGCTCTTGAGTCCATCCCCACCCTCCCATATTCCAAAACCAGATCCTCACTGCCCAGCGCCACCCCAGTTCCCTACTTGTTCCAGTGGCTCTTGGAGTTCCTGTAGAGTGCAGGGAACATGATGGGGAGGACTCGGGCGGCGTTGTCACTTATCAGGCTCATGATGTATTCATTGTTCCAGTAATAGAGGGCACGCTCCGCCACCTGGTGGGGACCGGTGGGACTCAGTCGGGACATGGCTCACTAGGCTGAAGCCCTGCCTCCGTTTTCTGGGAGGCCGGGGCTGGGATTTTCTGGGCCTGGGCCTCACCTGGAAATGGGGGCTGGAGACACACTTGGCAAGCTGGCGGAAGAGAGGCTCCATCACTTTGCTGAACTCTGAAGGCTCAATGACATCCAGGATCTCCTCTAGCTCATTCAGAAACATCACTTCCTTGGGGCTGTGGGTCTTGGGCCAGAACTTGAGGAGGCCTACAATCACCTGCGAGAAGAGGAGGACCTGGAATAAAACTCTCCCTCAACCCCTGCCTGCTTCTCCAGGAGGCATTCCTGCCCTCTCCCCACCGACCCTGGTGGGCGCAGCTTGGGTGGCCTTGGCTGAGTGCTGGTATTTCTCCAGCGTGGATCTGGGTGCTCCTTCAGAGAGGAAACCATGTCACCTGTTGGGTTACACCCCTCCTGGGAACCTGCTTCTGGCGCTGCTCAAAAGGTACCCACTGGCAAGGACTGCTGACGGGGAGAGGTAGACCCTGGGCCTGGGGGGTAGTTACCGGCTCAGTGAGGCTGCTCTCCTTCTCTAGGAACTGCACCACGCAGTATGCCAGCTGTGGGAAGTTGAGGGAGAAAGGAGGTGACGTCAGGGCTCAGAAGGTCACAGAAGTCAGTAACAGAGACCAGACCTCAGGACAGAAGGGGAGGCATGAGTCCCCCTCCCTCTTTTCTCTGCCCCCAGAGCCAGCAAACCCCAGGAGGAAGGCAGCTTACCTGAGGGTGATAGACACTCAGGGACTTGACCTTGTGAAGGGGAAGAAGGACCCGGATCAGAAACATTTTGTGCTCTTCCTTCAGGGGCAAGGCAAAGCCATTGATGATGCTGGGAGGGAAAGGAGGGTTGTTAGGACCAAAGGGCCATGTCCAATCTTAAGGCACCTGTTACCCCTGCCCGACCTTGTCCAGACCTGTGTGCCCCCGTCCCACCTCTCACCTGCCCAGAATCTCCAGGAGCTCGGCAATCCCATTGTGATGCTCCGTCTCGTAGATGAACCTGAGGGAAGAACAGAGGCTCTCTTGATAACCCCCGATACCCCTCCGCCCTTCTGCAAGTCCCGCCTACCGCCCTTCTCCCACTTCCACCTTAGTGGGGGGCTTGCTTTGCTCCTGAGCCCCGGCTCCTGGCCTCACCTGTAGAAGATGTGGTTGATCTGCCTACGGATATAAGCCCGGAGCCCCAAAAACTTGCCATAGATGCGATGCAAGATGGTCTTGAGGAAGTCCCGCTCTCGAGGGTCCTCACTGTCAAACAGGTCCAGGAGCTGGGAGCAGGCAGGAGGAGAGACGGCAGTGAGGCCGGAGTTGGGGGAAGGCCGGGGCTGGGGTGACCTGGGTACTGGCCAGGGGAAGCCCAGAGGTTCTGAGGTCAAAGAGGGCACGTGGGGCCAAGCCCCTGGGCACAGTGATTCTATGCTACTGCTCTCCCCCCGGTGATGTCTGGGTAGGCATCCTGCATACCCCATTGGGGGATGGGGGGGCGCAGTGAGCAGTAACTCTGCTGCTTTTGTGTTTTTTTCCATTATGCTGGAAGCTTCTATGAACACAGGTTTGTTTAGACCCCCAAGTCAGTTTGCAGTAGACACAGCTGAACCCTAATACAGTACCGATATTCAGCAGGAGCATCTGGGATGAGTCGGGACAAGGGGCTAGAGTTCATGGCCTGGAGGGAGGGGAAGGCAGGAACCTCAAGGACTCACAGCAAGGACAAACTTTTGGTCAATGTATTTCTTGGCTATGTTTGGCTGGAAGTCAGGAGACTCGAGGAAACGTAAGAAAAACTCATAGACGAGCTGCGGGGGGGAAAGGAATATCACTTAGGGGCACTCCCCCAGGACTGGGAGCGCCCCCTTGCTGCGGGGCTCAGAGCACCCCACTGCCCACAGCTAGGCCCCGGCCCCCTCCTTGCCCTGGTACCTGGAGATGCGGCCAGGCAGCCTCCAGGGTGGGCTCATCTTCCTCAGGGTCAAACTCAGCCCCGGTGGGATTCGATGAAGGTGGCAGCGTCCGAAAGAGGTTCACTGAAAACTGAGGGGTAGAGAGGGCCCAGGTGAGAGCTCCATCTGGCTCCTCCGGGGCCCCTGCCCCGCCCGCCTTCCCCTTCCCCAGCGCCCACCATGGTGACGGCCTCAGGGTAAATGGCCTCAGTGACGACATCGCGGCTGTGGGTGATGTACTCCACCATTTCGTTCAGTCCTGCCCGCTTCACCTCCTTGAATTTGAGGTCACTGAGTGGGTCTGACACGAAGTCGAAGAGGACGCAGCACTGGCGCAGCTTCTGGATAAACAGCTCCTCCCGCTCCTGGGTGGGCGAGTCTGGGGCGGGGAGGGGGGCCACAGTCAGGTCTCCTCCATGGTCCTTCACTGCCCTGCCCTACTCGCCTCGGAGGGCCTTCCCCTCCCTCTTCCTGCTGCCACCCTGCTCCCCTGGCACCCCAGCACAACCCCCCTCACATTCCCTAGAATGTCTACCCCCCCAAATACCCACAAACTGCCATTCTGCCGATGCCCACTGTCCCCCTGGCCTGATCCCCAGCCCCCCTGACCTTCCCCGAGTACCTTTCAGGGCAGGAAGCTTCTGCAGCTCCCGGTTCTTGCTGAGGTTGAAGCGGGAGGAGCTCTGTCGTCGCTCCTTCTTGACAATCTGGGGGCCCCCTGAGTACTTGATCTTGCTGAGCTGCGTCGGGGGCGGCGTGCTGTTGCTGGGACGCTTGTTGGATGATGGCGGCTGGGGTTGTGGCTGGGGCTGGGGCTGCGGCTGTGGCTGGGCCTGGTCAAACAAGCATTTCACTGAAGTCCACCCGCCAAGCTCTGCTTCCCACCCCTGGCCTGGTCCATTGCCCCGCCTCCACCCACCTCTACAATAAACCCCCTGGCCCCAGGTCCATTTATGCCTCTACAGGCCTAAGCAACAAACAGCTGCCTACTGCCCCAAAGGAGCCAAGGCCAGAGTCACAGGTAACTTTGGATTGTGGCCCTGGAAGGGAGTGAGTGGCCTAGAAGCCATGTCACCCAAAGTGATGCCCACTGCCTATGCACGAAGAGCCTTCAGAACACTCACTTGTGTTCTTCAAGAGCCAGAGCTAACTGACGGACTGATGGTGACAGAAGTGAGACCCATGGCTCTTCTGCCAGGGCGGAGATGCCAGTGGTGTGTGCACGCTGGGGAGGGGAGGGAGATGCGGGAAGTGACTGAGAAGGTGCATGAGGAACCTTTTGACTAATGGAAACATTCTGTATCTTGACTGGATCAGGGAGGTGGTTCGTAGCACAAACATAGGTAAAAATTCATCAAGCAGTATGCTGGAAATTACTGTATTTTATCATTTACCAAATGTGTGACATTCTCTAGTTAAAAGAGAAATTCCTTCTCATGTCTCAGCAGTTTAACTTCTAGAAATGCAGTTTAAGAAAAATTCTAAATAGGGACTTCCCTGGTGGTCCAGTGGCTACGACTGCACACTCCTAATGCAGGGGGCCTGGGGTCTATCCCTGGTCAGGGAACTAAATCCCACAAGGCACAACTAAGCGCAGCCACATAAATAAATAAAAAAAATTTTAAGGGCATGGGAATTTTATAAAGTGAAAAATCCTAAACATAAAAAAAGGTTTAGTGTGAAAACACTTTTTATGGTCATATAATGGCAAATACATAAATGAATACTTAGAAATCATAGAGTTAAAATTATGTTGATGAAAACTATGTACTCAGTGTAATCATATGTGGTTCAGCTGTGAAAAATATTTACACAGTCATAGTAATTTACCCAAAATGGATGGTAAGTATTTTGAGAGGAGGGGAAAATTGGGCCCAGAGGTATAAGACCCTTGGGCCTTAACTTTCCACATTAGGAAGTCAAGAGATATCTGAACCTCAAAAACTTTTTTAAAAAGCAATAAAAAAGTTATTTGGAGTAGAAAAGTCAACCTCCAAGGAACGAGTTAGGAGTTGAATGTGGCTGTCACAACAGGACAAGAAGAACCAGGGACAGGGCTGCCCTGCTCATTATAAGCCCAAGAGCGCTATCTGGGACTTCTTGGCAGTCCAGTGGTTAAGACACTGGGCTTCCAATGCAGGGGGTGCAAGTTCAAACCCTAGTCAGGGAACTAAGATCCCACATGCCATGCAACGTGGCCAGAAAATTTTTTTTAATTAAAAATATATATACATATATAAAGAGTATACTATCTGGCTTTCTGAACTGTTACCATATTGATAAAAATTAAAAATAAAACAAAAAGCCTAAAACTATGAGAGAAAACTGCTCCCTACTGCTCCCTATGCTAAATAAGCAGAATGCAAATCTGTATATACAAAATGAGCTCACGTACTTTAGAACACATGCACAGAACCCAAAACCCAGTTAAGAAAGAGAAAGAACAAGTGCCCTGTGTTCATGACTATCTCCTGCGATGGCAGAATTAGAGATGACTTTTTCCTACTCTTTTTTTTTTTTTTTTTAACAGGCTGACACTGCTTTTATAAGACAGCTAATTTCCTAAAGCTATTTCTTTACTTCCTCCTGGACACGGGAATCAGAGCCTCATGAAGCCCATTTTCAGAAGCACGCACCCAGGTGGTCTGCAGGGCTGTTCACCCACAGGTGAACCCCCTGCTGGGAGAGGGGAGACTCAGCCACAGGACAGCCCCTGCCCCCACCAAAGAGACTGTGGGGGGGACCATGGGCATGAGGTCACGTCCGGGTGGGGACCCACTCCACAGGAAAGCTGTGCTCCTGCCCCACACCTGCCATCCCTGCCTCCTCTGCAGCCCCCTCCACAAATTCGCACTTCATTAAATAAGAATGGGGGGAATTCCCTGGTGGTCCGGTGGTCAGGACTCCAAGCTTCCTGCCCTTCCACTGCAGGGGCCACGGGTTCGATCCCTGGTTGGGGAACTAAGATCCCACATGTAGCACAGCCAAAAAACAAATGAACAAAAATATTTGTTTTTAATTATACTTAAAAAAAAAAAAGAACAGGAGAATATGAAATTCTCTGCAATAAGGGGCAAGGAGGAAGACACACTATGCTTTGTGTGCTCTTGAATTTTTTATAAAAACAGTTATCTCAAGCTTGTGATCTATCTCGGGATCAGAGGCAGAAGACGAGTGCTGGGTCCAGCCTGGGGCAGGCAGCTAGTCCAGTGTAGCTCACAACCACTTCAGCCAGCCGGCCCTCTCCTCCGCCTGAAATGAACCCCAGACACCAATCTGACCAGGGGAACCCAAAGAACTGGGGCAAGAGTGGCCACCAAATACCTCGCTTGCCAGGACTACACCGAGCCAGCGTGATTTTGGTTAGAGAGTGCAAGGCACCCTGGAGTCTGGGGTCTCTCTTCCTGTGCGTGGAGGACGTATCACACCTCGGTGGACGATGGGGGAGAGACGCAGAAGGTCAGCGGGGCCAGAGCCTGGTGTGCCTCGGACTTTCCCCGCTTCAGGCCTCCGTTTCTCTGTTGCAGGAACATCCAAATCCTTATCTGCGGAGTTTGACGGTCAAGAGCACAGACTTGGGTCTGACCCCTGATTGTACTGTTTATTAGCTGGGTAATCTTCAGGACCATCACCGACGATCAATACTGAAATCAGACTGATTATATTCTTTGCAGCTGAAGGTGAAGAAGCTCTATATAGTCAGCAAAAACAAGACCTGCAGCTGACTGTGGCTCAGATCATGAACTCCGAATTGCAAAATTCAGGGTTAAACTGAAGAAAGTAAGGGAAACAACTAGACCATTCAGATATGACCTAAATCAAATCCCTTACCATTATATAGTAGAGGTGAGGAATAGACTCAGTGGATGATATCTGGTAGACAGAGTGCCTGAAAAACTATGAATGGAGGTTTGTAACATGGTACAGGAGGTGATGACCAAACCATCTCAAGAAAAATAAATGCAAGCAGGCAAAGTGGTTGTCTGAGGAGGCCTTACAAATAGCTGAGAAAAGAAGAGAAGGCAAAGGCAAAGGAGAAAGGGAAAGATACACCCAACTGAGTGCAGAGTTCCAGAGAACAGCAAGGAGAAATAAGAAAGCCTTCTTAAGTGAATAATGCAAAGAAATAGAGGAAAACAAGAGAATGGGAAAGACTAGAGATATCTTCAAGAAAACTGGAGATACCAAGGGAACATTTCATGCAAAGATGAGCACAATAAAGGACAGAACTATAAGGACTGAACAGAAGCAGAAGAGACTGAGAAGAGGTGGCAAGAATACATAGAAGAACTATACAAAAAAGGTCTTAATGGCCCAGATAACCAAGATGGTGTGGCCACTCACTTAGAGCTGGACATCCTGGAGTGTGAAGTCAAGTGGGCCTTAGGAAGCGTTAGTATAAACAAAGCAAGTGGAGGTGACGGAATTCCAGCTGATGTATTTCAAATCCTAAAAGATGATGCTGTGAAAGTACTGCAGTCAATATGCCAGTAAATTTGGAAAACTCAGCAGTGGCCACAGGACTGGAAAAGGTCAGTTTTCATTCCAATCTCAAAGAAAGGCAATGTCAAAGAATGTTCAAACTACCATACAATTACACTCATTTCACATGCTAGGAAGGTTAATGCTCAAAATACTTCAAGCTGGGATTTAACAGTACATGAACCAAGAACTTCCAGATGTTCAAGCTGGATTTAGAAAAGGCAGGGGAACCAGGGATCAAATTGCCAACATTTATTGGATCATATAAAAAGCAAGGGAATTCAAAACACAATATCTACTTCTGCTTCGTTGACTACACTAAAGCCTTTGACTGTGTGCATGCAAACACGCTCAGTCACGTCTGACTCTTTAAGACCCTATGGATTGTAGCCTCCTCAGTCCACAGGATTCTCCAGGCAAGAATACTAGTTTGGGCTGCCATGCCCTTTTCCAGGGGATCTTTCTGACCCAGGGACAGAACCCATGTCTCAGTACTGCAGGTGGATTATTTACCGACTGAAGCACCAAGGAAGCCCTTGACTGTGTGGATCACAACAAACTGTGGAAAATTCTTAAAGAGATGGGAGGGACTTTCCTGGTAGTCCAGTGGCTAAAGACTCCATGTTCCCAGCACAGGGGGCCTGGGTTCAATCCCTGGTCAGGGAACTTGATCCCACATGCCGCAACTAAGAGCTCAAATGTCAAAACTCGCAGGGCAGCCAAATAAATAAATATTCTTTAAAAAATAATAATAATAAAATAAAGAGATGGGAATACCAGATCACCTTACCTGCCTCCTGAGAAACCTGCATGGAGGTCAAGAAGCAACAGTTAGAACTGGACATGGAACAACGGACTGGTTCCAAATTGGGAAAGGAGTACATCAGGGCTCTATATTGTCACCCTGCTTATTTAACTTATATGCAGAGTACATCATGTGAAATGCCTGGCTAGATGACTCACAAGCTGGAATCAAGACTGCCAGGAGAAATATCAACAATCTCAGACATGCAGACGATAACACTCTAATGACAGAAAGCAAGGAGGAACTAAAGAACCTCTCGATGTTGGTGAAAGATGAAAGTAAAAAAGCTGGTTTAAAACTCAGCATTCAAAAAACTAATTTCATGGCATCTGGTCCCATCACTTCATGGCAAATAGATGAGGAAACAGTGGAAACAGTGACAGATTTTATTTTCTTGGGCTCCAAAATCACTGCAGATGGATTGCAGCCATGAAATTAAAAGACGCTTACTCTTTGGAAGAAAAGCTATGACAAACCTAGACAGCCCATTAAAAAGCAGAGACATCATTTTGCTGACAAAGGTCCATCTAGTCAAAGCTATGGTCTTCCCAGTAGTCATGTATGGATGTGAGAGTTGGATCATAAGGAAGGCTGAGCACCGACAAACTCATGCTTTCAAACTGTGGTGCTGGAGAAGACTCGTGAGAGTCCCCTGGACTGCAAGGAGATCAAACCAGTCAATCCTAAAGGAAATCAACCCTGAATATTCATTGGAAGGACTGATGTTGAAGCTGAAGCTCTAATACTTTGGCCACCTGATGCAAAGAGCTGACTCACTGGAAAAGACCCTGATGCTGGGAAAGATTGAGGGCAGGAGGAGAAGGGGACGACAGAGGATGAGATGGTTGGATGGCATCACTGACACAATGGACATGAATTTGAGCAAACTTCACCATGTGGTGAAGGACAGGGAAGCCTAGCGTGCTGCAGTTCAGGGGCTCTCAGAGAGCTGAATACGATTTAACGACTGCACAATAATACCACCTCCAAGAGGTCACAGCCTCTCTGTGCCTCATTTGTAAAGCGGGGATAGCGACAGGACTGACCTCACAGGACTGTAATGAACAGTACAAGGCACATGGAAGTGTCCCATAAGTAGTATCTTCTCTATTAATACTCTTATCATTTCCCATCCTTGGAAATCTCTGAGACGAGCACCTCAAACGTTCCTTAGAGGCACTTCCCTGTTGGTCCAGTGGCTAAGACTCCATGCTCGCAATACAGGGGGCCACGGTTCAATCCTTGGCCAAGGGACTAGATTCCACATGCCACAGCTAAAGATCCCGAGAGCTGCAACTAAGACCTGGTGCAGCCATATATTTGAAAAGACCCAACTTCTTCCAAAAAGCCTTCTCCAATCACTCTAGGCCTTGCTTGTCCCCGCTCCGCCCCCGACCTCCTAACACTGCTTGCCTGCTCCACTGGCTCTGTAATCATCCCCAGTGACAGCCCTTGCTCACTCTGTATATATGTCATCCCCTCACTAGAAAGCAAGCCCCTTTAAAGCCAGGACCCTGGTTTGTACGCCTCTGGATCTCCTCAGCACTGGCACCTAGCAGGCATTCAGCAGATCACTGGTTGTTTGATAGATGGAGGGGCCAAGCCCAGACCCATCTCCACAGGCCCCTCTTGTGCCCACCGGGGACCCTCCAAACAAAGCCCTGCACAGTGGTCGGGGCAAAGCAGGAGGGAGAAACACTGAGGAGATGACAGTGATGGGCTCGGCGGCAGCTGAGGAGTGAGACTCAGGAATAAGACGTCTCTCTCCGTCCGCCCAGGTAAGATGCAGAAACCCGCATCCGCATGAACTTCTGACGGAGGGGACATCCAGAGAAAGGAGGCATTCTTCCCAAAAAGGGAAAAGCAAGACCTCAATTTTCTGTGCTAACGAGCAGAGGGTTGGACTAGATCAGCAGTTTGCCAAACATTCTCCAAGTAAGGTTTTAAGAAAACAGACATTGCATGGCTGAAAATCATAGTTTTAAAAAAACCACCCAATGAGTTGATGCCTAAGGTCCCTTCCCCAGCAGGGACTGAAGACTGGGGTGGCCAGAGAGCCGCTGAGCCAGCTTGGCCTGCCCTGCCCTGTCCCCACCCCACTGGGCCACCCTGGTTTTATAAGGACCATTGGCTCCCAGGCCCCAGATACAAGGAGCAGCTGAAAGACAGCTGGTCTGGCCAGCAAAGTCCTGGTCTAGGAAACATACTTGTCAGAGGGAGTATGGGTGTGTGCCAGGAACTCATCAATGTTCAACCCTTTCTCCTTAAGGCTCTATCTAGCATCCAATGTCTCCTTCACTGACCTGGGCTGGAGAGCCCAGGAGAGCCTTCTGCAGACATCAAAGTATGGGTGGACACTGCCCAAGGGCAAGCTGGTGACCTGCCCGCCACCCTCTCCTGTGTCCTGCCTGCTCCCACTTCTGAGGCTCTGTAGTGGCTGTCACCTCTGCCTGACGAGCCTTCCTTTCCATTTCTTTTCTTTTTAATATTTATTTATTTCACAGCGTCGGATCTTGTTGCAGGTCACGGACTCTTGTGGCACATGGGCGGCCAGCAGGCTTAATTGTCCCACGGCATGTGGGATCTTAGTTCCCCTACCAGGGTCCAACCCGCGGCTCCTCCATCGCAAGGCAGATTCATAACCAGTAGATCACCTGGTGGCTCAGACAGTAAAGCCTCTGCCTATAATGCGGGAGACCCGGGTTCGATCCCTAGGTTGGGAAGATCCCCTGGAAAAGGCAATGGCAACCCACTCCAGTACTCTTGCCTGGAAAATTCCATGGATGGAAGAGCCTGGTAGGCTACAGTCCATGAGGTTGTAAAGAATCGGACACAACTGAGCAACTGCACTGGTCTGTAGCCCACCAGGGAAGTCCCCTCCTCTCACTTCTAAACTCACAACAGGATTCAAGCTCCAAGAAGCCTTCCTGGATGCAAGCCTCCAGCAATCCAGTGGGGACGTGAATTGACGCATCATACCCATACTCAGGAGAGACTACAACCATACTTGCCCACTCTGAACCAATCTCATTTCAAGCTGATCCTAATGCAGGCACCAGTAATCATTAAACCCATATATTTAAACATAAACTGGCACGTAGAGATATAATTTAAGCACTATAGAAGGTATTATAGGAAAAAGATGAAAGATAAAATTATCAGTGAAAAATGAAAGATTAATGTTGTAACTTTTGCACAGTGAATTAACTGGCTGAATGAAGATCATTGTAGTTTAAAACTCTGGAAACCAGAGAGGCATTCTCTCCTGTACTGACACCAACAGCTAGCTCTACCCACCTATGCTTAACGCAGTCCTTCCTTCATTTATTCACAAATCACGCTACGCAGTAGAGATGAAAAGGTGAATAAAGTAGGGCCCTTGCCCTCAAAGCGCTCACAGTTCAGTTGGCAAGACAGACATGGAAGCAATCATTAGTACCTGGGCAATACAAAACCAGAGAGTGGCAAAAGATTTGGGAACACAGAGGGCTGAGTGACAAACGCTGCCTAAAGAACTAGGGGAGCCAACCCTGAAGAGGTGACTTTTGCTTTGGCTCTTAAAGGATAAACACAGGTTTAGGCAGAGAATGAAAGGAAAGGGGACTTTCCTGGTGGTCCAGTGGCTATGGCTCTGCACTCCCAACGAGGGAGTCTGGGTTTGATCCCTGGTCAGGAAACTAGATCCTGCAAGCCACAATTAAGACCCAGCGCAGTCAAATAAATAAATAAAATAAAAAAATTTTTAAATAAAAAGAATGAAAGGAGAGGAAAAAAAAAAAAAAAAAAACAGTCCAGGCTAATGTGCATGTTAGTCGCTCGGTCGTGTCCAACTATTGGCAACCCCATGGACTGTAGCCCACCAGGCTCCTCTGTCCATGGAATTCTCTAGGTAAGAATACTGGCGTGGACAGCCATGCCCTTCTCCAGGGGATCTTCCCCACCCAGGGACTGAACCTAGGTCTCCAGCATTGCATTGCAGGCAGATTCCTTACCATCTGAGCCACCAGGGAAGCCCCCAGACTAATGGGATGGCATCAATAAGAGCCACGAGCCATTAAAGGCTCATAGGATTGAAAGGTGGGAGGTCTAGTGGGGTTGGAAGACAGGGCAGGGCCAGCCCACAAGGGCTGAGGGTGGGAATTTGAATTTGTGAGCAATGAGATGACAACAGGCGTTTTTCAGTAAAAGGCCTGATAGGACCAAAAATGTTTTTAGGGTAACAACTCTGTCTACAGGGGTGTCAGGCTGAAGTGGAGGAGACTCAGATTACTTCCTCCTCCCTTTGTCCCTGCTCCCAGAACTCAAGACAGGGCACAGCACGTAGCAGAGTCCACAGCAACGAACTGCTCTCTCCAAAGACAGACCAGGAAAGACCCCTGGCTTGCAGCAGGTCTGACCTGATCTCTCAAGACTCCTTTCCATTCTAAGATTCTTCACCAGCCTATCAGGTCATTAAGAACACGGGAGGCCTGGCTCCCAAGCCACACAGGCCTGGGTTGCATTCCAGCTCTGCTGTTTTATTGCAGAGTACAAGCTACTTAATATCACTCAGCCTCAGTTTTGTCTGTAAAATGGAGCTTAGGATGATAGCAGATGCCCTCAGGGGAGTGCTGTAAAGATTAAATGAGAAGATTATAAGATCAAGTGCATGCAAAGTAATTAGCACCCTGCCTGGGTCAGAGTGTGCTGGGTCCCCCCAAAATTCACATCAACATCTGTGAATGTGACCTTATTTGGCAACAGGATCTTTGCAGATGTAATCAAGTTAAAATGAGGTCACATTGGATTACGGTGGGCCCTAAATCCAACATGACTGGTGTCCTATTAAAAGGGAAATTTGGACACAGACATAGAAGCACAAGGAGCTTCCCTGGTGGTTCAGTGGTAACAATCCGCCTGCCAACGCAGGAGATGCGGGCTCAATCCCTGGGTCGGGAAGATACGCTGGAGAAGGAAATGGCAATCCACTCCAGTATTCTTGTCTGGGAAATCCCATGGACAGAGGAACCTGATGGGCCACAGCTCCTGGGAGAGAGCAGAGAGTCGGACACGACTGAGTACACGAGCTGAGGAACACCACGGACGGAAGAAAGCCACCAAAAGCTAGGAGAGAAGCACGCAAGAGTCTTCCCTAGACCCTCAGAGGAGCGTGGCCTGCTGACACCTTGATTCCAGACTTCGGCCTCCAGAGCTGTGAAACAGTAAACGTCTGTTAGTTTAAGCCACCCAGTTGGTGGTAACTAGTTATGGCTGCCCTAGGAAGCTATACACAAGTACCTGCTCAACACAATACACATTGGCCGCTGGAACTATTATTAGGATTAACTGGAAAGACTGGCAAATGTTGGACACAGGGTAAGTTTGACACAGGGTAACTTTGGGTAAGAGCCCAAAGTTCAGGATTAGAAAAAGGGCAAGAGAAGGACTGTGCCTGGCAACTCCCCAGTGGTCCAGTGGTTAGGATTCTGCTCTCTCACTGCTGAGGGCCTGGGTTCAATCCCTGGTTGGTGAACTAAAATCTCATAAGTTGGGCAGCACGGCCAAAAAAAAAAGAGACAGAGAGAAGGACTATGTCAAACAGCTTCTGATGTCCTGGGCCTCATGGCCTGGTCCCCAACCATTCCACCATCCCTTCCCCTAGGGCTACCCTTGTGCATTTCTGCAAATTCACAAAGCAGAATTCCTGCAGCTGCCTCAGACACGAGAGGCTCCGTTTCACAAAATAGAGGCTGAGGTAAAGACAACACTCTCCTTTTCCAGAGGGCAGCAGAGGAATCACGGCAGCTAGTCTCAGCTCTTTTCTTAACTTGCTTGGACCTTCATTTGCCTACCTATGAAAGAAGACGGTTAGCCTCTCAGGTTCCTTCCAGGTCTAACTTGAAGCTGGTTTGCTTGCTCACTCACTCATGAATGTGTTCAAATGCTGGTGCCTCTCGTGTGCCAGGCCCTTCAACGTGAACAAGAGCCTCTTGGAGCTCACGGGCTAACCCAGGAGACAACTGATAATAATGAATTCCCAGGAAGTATTTCGTTACCTCTGTGGCTAAGCGCTGCCATGGAGTGATATGGAAGCCCTGATGCCCTGGGCATGGGGATGGGGGCGGGTGGTCCAGGAGGGCTGCTTCCAGAAAACGATGGCCAATCTGTCCAGTAACTGAATGAGCAGGAGTGGGTCAGGCAGAAGGTGGGAGCTGCCCCTGAGCTACTCCATTCTGTCCCTTTAAATCCTGTTTCTGGGACTTCCCTGTAATCCAGTGACTAAGACTCCTTGCTCTCAAAGCCAGGGGCCTGGGTTCCATCCCTAGTCAGGGAATTAGATCCCGCATGCTGCAACCAAGAGTTCACATGTTGCCACTAAAGATTCTGCATGCTGCAACTAAGACCCAGTGCAGCCAAATAAATATGCATTTTAATCCTGTTTCTAAGTCTCTCACGCCATTTTGGAATCAGTTGCTGGCTCTGACCACCTTCCCTGCAGGTCCCACAGGTTCGTGGCTCCTGAAGGGGAGACTGAGCCTGGAGAGGGCGCGCCACCGCAGAAGCATCTCCAGGTGACCTCCTGTGAACCGAGGGCACCAGTACACAGAGGAGGAAGCCAGCTGGGCACAAGCCACTGCTTGTCCAGCACTGGGTGACAAGGAAAAGCCGAGACACATGTCTGGACGCTAGGGTAAGTGCACAGGAAGAATTCCTCCTCTGTGGTCCTCAACTACCACCTCTGTAAGGTGGGGAAAACCTCCCCAGCTGCTTCCCACCACTTGAGTGAAGTGAAGAATGATGGTCGCAGGTGTAAAAAGTGCTTGGCCCTCTTTGGAAGTGACAGGGACCAGGAGTATCCAGAAGAATCAAGGGCCGCAGTTAACCCCACCAAACACTTTTTAGTCCATCTCCTCTCCACTCGCCACCCCAACCCCTAAGACCTGCCTGGAATTAGGGAGTTCCGTTTCCTTTTCATCTCATCCTCTGAACAGCTTAGCACAGGAGGTGAGAAGCATAGTAACAAGGATCGGTAGCTTCCAGGTAACACAGACACCTGCTGAGGATGCTCCCAGGACCGTTCAGCATCTGAGCATCCCACTGAGCACACTTTCCAAACTTGCACGGACACACTCCAGACTTCCTTAAGTCCCTCCCCCGTTCTGTGCATGCACAGCTTGCCATTTATTACTTTATGGCCCTGGATTACCAGGCTGCGCTGACCTCTGCTCATGACTGTCCTTCAGCAGCTCCCATCTGATCTGCACCAAGGGCAGCAGGCCCAGCCCTGCCCAACTCAGGGACACTAGCCACTCCCCACCCCGGTCCCACCCAGAGCCACGCAGAAGTCACTTGCTGCCCCACTGAGCACCTGTGCACTTTCCCCTCCTCACCAGGACCCAAGATCCCCCCAGCTTTTTGCCCTAAAAGAAAAGGAATTCTCAACCCTTTAGTAGACAGAGAACTGACTTTCACAGGAATGGCTGGGGAGTCGGGAAAACTGGAGGGGGTCTTTGGTCCATAGCAGCCAAACGAAATGCTGCCTGAAGACGGTCTGGCCAGCCCCTCCTCCCTTCTGCCCGATAACCTCCATCCCCTCCAGGGACCCCTCATCCCACTGGCCATCACACAGCTGGAGCTGCTGCCTGCAGCATAACTAGGGCAGTGCCCACGTTCATTACCTCCTCCGTGCTCTCGCCTCCACCATCCTTGCTCGAGCTGCTGGGCTTGGCCGTGCCTTTGGCAAGCTTGGGGGGCTCCTGAGAGGAGGAGATGGAGAGTTAGCAGTTGATGAGGCAGGGGGAAGCCCTATCCACATCCCTTCAGTCTTATCCAATTACCCAATTGAATCAATCAGTCAGGACCCGTGAGCACGTACCTTAAACCTGGGGGAGTAGGGTGGGGTTTGGGGTACACCAAGGGAGATCGGTCCCTCAAGGGCACCAATGAGTTTAGAATCTGGTTAGAAAGACAACTCCAACACACAATAATACAGCATGATCATGCTTCTTCTCCTCACAGGACTGGTGTATGAGTCAGGTCCTCTGTCAAGTAAGAACCAGGGCGAGGAGGCTCAAGGGAAACGCATCCTGGAATAAGCTGCTCAGACTGGCTTCTGGCTAAAGTGGGCAGAGCGGGCCTAAGGCTCTCAGGCTAGAGGGAAGGGTCATCACTCTACTCCTGAGGCTATCTGGGAAGACCGGGAAGCATTTTCTGGATATCACAAACAGCACCAGACTAGTAACTGCTACTGGCATAATCGGTGGGGCCCAAGGATGCTGACAGGTATGGGGATTGTCCCAAGAAGGCCTTGGTGGACAAGCACAAGGACAGGGATGGGGGTTAGGCCCTGAAGGGCTACGAAGAGCGAGCACTAGTCTGAAGTCTCCCTGGGGAACCTGGCTGCGGGCTCAGAGCCCTGGCCTGCCCAGCATCTCTTCCTATGCTTCAGGCCAAAAAAACCAACTGCCCAGGGAACAGGATGGGGAAAATGGGGAAAAGACCTAAGGATTTCTGTCCGACTGCAAGCTCAACACAAATCATCCACGTGCTGTGCCTGCCACGGCAGCTCACGTGACCTGCCGTCTGGTTAGCAGACCTGTGCAGCATGCCTGTCCTTGGCACTGATGGAGGCTCTAGTTCAATCAGGAGCCTCAGACTTTGGGAGGGACAAAGACAAATGCTAGGTTTTGTTCAGGAGGGAAATACAACCCATACTGGGAGTATATTCAAAAGCATGTCCTGAGAGCAACAGCTGCAGGAACTGGGATAGTTAACAATGGGAGGGAGGAGCCCTGGCGGGTGGGGGAGCTAGAGGGATCCTTACAAATAAATGAAGGGCTGCCATGTGGACTAAAGATGCAACTTGTTCTACGTGGATCCAGAAGCCCTATGAGCCACGGGCTAAGGTGGCAGGAAGACAGGCTGAGACTACAAACGAGGAAGACTTTTCTCCTGGAGCAGCTGCACAGAAACCTGCTGCCTAGGGAGGCGGCAGCTCCCCACCTGACAGCACTCAGGCGGAGGTGCACTGAGGCCTCTCCCAGGCACGACGCAAAAGGGGCCCAAGCCTTAAAGGCAGGTGGGTTTGGGGGACCTTGGAAATCACTTCCAGCTCTGAGATCCTGCAACTCCTGAGCACCTGAGCCCCTTCAGTGAGAACTGTTAAACCCAGTGATTATGCTGATGGGGGCTAAAGGATTTCAGGGAGAAGCGAGCGCTGCGTGGGCTGGAGCAGGGGGAAGGCTTCCTGGGGGCGGGGAGGCAGGGAGCTGTTTCTAGGCGTGGAGCAGCTCCAGTCATGAAGGAGCCATGCATGTGCTCTAGGCAGCTGAGCGCCTTCCCTGTGGCTCCTGACCAGGCTGGGCACCCTCACCCTTTGCCAAGGGGCCAGGAAGGGGCACAGAGCATGGGGCGGAGAGGAAAAGGATCAGGGGGGTGCCTGCAGGATGCAACACTGGGGTGACCGTCTGCACACACCCCAGTCGTGGGCTTCTGGGACACAGCTGGCCCATGTGCACACACGTCTCACTTCTCTCCTTGACCGTGGGCTCCTCGTTCCTTTCTGTACCCCTCCACCCACCCTGCAGCGCTCAGACATCTTTCTCAGGGAATGTGCCAAAGAGAGACCCCAGCTGCTTGCGGGGGTGTGTGCTGACGGGTGGTGGGCAGTGGGAACCAGGCCTCCACCCTTGCTCCCTGGCTCCCGCAGGACAACAGGCAAAGTACCCATGCTTCAGCCCAGCCCAGCCGTCCAGGGCCACACGACACTGTGGTTTACAGGCAACCGTGTGTTCCAGCCCAGCTCTTTCTAGCTACACAATCATGGGCTAGTTAACTAACCTCGCTGAGCCTGTTTCCTCATCTATTCAGTGCTGACAATCAAAGTACCTGATTCCTTCTGCTTATTTAATGTTTTTACTCTTTAATTTTTTGGCTGCACCGCACGGCATGCAGGATCTTAGTTCCCGGACCAGGGATTGAACCCACACCCCCTGCAGTGGAAGCCTACAGTCTTAACCACCGGACCACCAGGAAGTCCCCCTAGTTCCCTTTAGCCCAGCGTCTGGCACATGAAAAACGAAATGTTAGTCAATGTTATTACTATTATTATGAACAAGAAAATGGGAGGGAGCGGGGACACCTCCACCCAGCAACCAAAAAGACAGAAGTCCTAGATCAGAATGTGAGGGAAGAGGAGGGATGCAAACTCCCCAAGGGTTGACTCACCGCTCATACACTGAGCGCCTAAGGTATACAAGGGAGACACCAAACCAAAATGGAGCTTAGTTATTTTCTCAGGGGAAAGAAAAGACATGTCCACAGTTCCAGTCCAAGGGAACACAAAAAGGCCCTAAGTAACCTACCAAGTGTTCTGCAAATCCAGGGGAGGAGGGCTCACCCCCATCTAAGGGTTTGCAATGGGCTTTAGGAGAGAGGCCATGAGGTTTGGCCAAGAACGGGACCAGCAGAGATAAAGGAGAAAGGGGAAAAACCACAGATGAGCAATACAGATCCTCCATCCCCTCCTCCTCTCCGTCCCCACCCCACTTCGGCAAACCCCAGTCACACTGTCAGGACTTGTCAACCATAGAAGGAGGCCAAATGCAATTGGAAATCAAAAGTAGAAAGTGCCTACTTTCAGAGGTGCCTGGCCCCATGCACCCCGATCCTTCTCATACTCTTTCCCAACCAAACACTTACACCTGTGGTCCTAGAAAGTCTTAAGAAATTTTCTTCTCAGTCCTCTAGTAGATAAAGGCTTTCTGTGGATGAGACAGTATCTCTTCCATCAGACTAAAAACTACAAATCAGGGATGTCTCTGGCAGTCCAGTGGTTAACACTCCATGCTTCCAGTGCAAAAGGCTCAGGTTTGATCCCTGATAGGATAACTAAGATCCCACAGGCTGGGCAGTATGACTAAAAAGTAAAAATTAAAAAAACAAACTAAAGATCGGCAAGGAACTCATCAGCTTCCTCTGAATTTCATCCCTCTCCACACTCCTCGTAGAAGCCCTTCAGCCCCTGGTGTGACTGACTTGTGTGTGTATCACCTACAGCTAAGCTGCCCAAACCACCTCAGCATGTCCGCTTCCCAAGGGCACGGGGCCTGGGTGGGGCACCCAAACCTGCCCAGCTCAGCTCCCTAGGAGGTACAGTGCCTTCTATACTATTACTAACCCAACGTTCAGAATCTCAGGCCCTGAGAGGTTATGGGGACAATCCAGAATCAGAGCCGCCTGGCAAATCTCCATCGGCCCCAGGATAAGGAGTCTAATTGATAAGGTCAGAGATGGCACAAGCAGCAACCTAGCCAATCAGAGGGCAAAGGAAAACAAGACACCTCTGGGGTCATAAAGGGGGTAAAGAAAACACCAGGCCAGAGCTGGCACCCACCGCGAGGGGCCAGCCCCGGGGAAGAGAAGAAGCTGGGGGAGGCTGGAACTGGTATCCTAGCATCTTCTGTGTGAGTCTGTACCTCAAAGGAACCACACCTCTGAGTCAGACCTCAGCAACAGCAGGAAATAGAGGGTACAAAAAGACAGGAATGAAGAAGATGGGAAGGCAGTTCGGAGGTAGAGGAGGAAGGTGAAAGAAGGTAACATCAAGAAATGGCCTGTCAGGACACCAGACAAAAAGCAAGGGTGTCCAGGGGTGGCTTGCCTGTGGGCTAAGAAGAAAAGCTATATCTATCTGTGAGGGCAGATTCCCAATTTGAGAATAGTATGGCCCTGGAAAGACAGAAACCCAACACTGGTACAAAAAAGGAAAAATGCAAAGGTTATTCTCAATTAGGAATAAGGGGACGGGCCTGCCCAGATGATGAAAGGTGACTGGTTTAGGATGAACCTGGGAGCGGGGTGATGCCTGTTAGCAACGCTTTGGTATAGAGGAGGCCTTTAAGTCAGGAGACCTGATATTACAGATGGGCCTCCAGGAGGCTGTGTGACCTTGGCCCAGTCCCTTCCCCTGCCCCCCCGGATCGAGGCCTCAGTCTCCTCATCTGTATCATGAGGGATTGCACTGAATGCGCTCAGACACCTTGACTTCCAAGGTTCCATCAGCAGAAGGAAGGGTTCGGTCCTGGTTTACAAGTTTGTGTGTGAAGGAAGAACTAGAGGGAGGGGCCTAGGCCAGATTCGGTGGAGGAGAGAGAAAAGCAGAGAGAGCTGTTCTAGGTCAAGGAGCTTGGCGGGGAGGGAGAAGGTTGCTCTAAGGGACGGTGGAGAAGGCAGGCCCAGGCCCAGGCCCAGACGGGTGAGAAGAGGAGGGTAGAGAAGGGGCTGCGCGGGGCTGAAGAGGGGGGGCTAGTTCTGGAGGGAGGTGCTGTCTCAAATAAGCGCCTGTCCCAAACGGCAAACGGGTGGGGGATGGGGAGGTGATGGGGGGAGAAAAAGCAGGAGAGTGACCTGGGAGCGAAGCAGGATCTGGAGGGAGGAGGTTACCCTGGGCCGGGGGTCGGTGGAGAGGAAGGGAGGTGCATGCGGGGCGGACTCTATCCCGGACAAGGGTGGGAGCTTTCTCAGCTGCGGCAAAGGCTGGGGGTGCGACGAGCAGCGGGGATGGAGGGCTGGCCCCGGGGAGTCCTGCGGGGGCCGGACGGGAGGGTCTGTCTGGGGCTGTCCCGGGCCTGGCTCGGGCCCCTCCCAGAGTTCCGCGCAGGCCCCCGAGGCGAAGGCGCGGGGAAAAGGACCACGCTCACCTTCTCCTTCTTCAGTTTATAGGGCATCTCGGCCCGTCCGGACCCTGCCCGGCTCCTGCGGCCCCGCTCCGGCTCCGGCTTTGCTCGGCCGCACTCGGCCCGCTCGGCGTCTCTTCGCCACCGCCTGCGCGCTGCGCCCGGGTCGAGCGATGTCTGTGTTCCAATTGGCCCGAACTCTTACAAACCTGCCTGACAACCAGGCGCCGCCTCCTCCGATTGGTCGCTGGAAGCAAGCGGCTTCTTTTTTTTCTCATTGGAAAGGAAGAGTACAAACCGCCAGGGTTCGACTCCCAGAATTGGCTGAAGTGGGAGGTCCCGCCCTAAAGGGGGTCGAGCTTAGCGTGAGAGGCGGGGGTCAAGGGAAGCCCGGGCTTTGCACCGAGTGCCGCACTTCGGCGTCTGGTGTGCGTTGTCTTCGGCCATTCTTCGCAGCTCGTTCCGCTCTAAAGTGGCTCTCACTCTTTCCCCACTGCGACTCCGCCCAGTCCGAATTGAAGGAAAGAAGCCTTAAAATGAAGGGTACCTTTCTTCATCAGGGTAACGTGACACTGATTGCCTACGTAAAATTGTAGAGAGCTCCCAGGAGTCCTCGAGGGCCTGTTTCCTAGAGGAGGCTTGAGGAGGATCAAAGGGGAGGCCTGGCAGGAAGGCACCGGGGTGAAATGAGATGAGAATCCAGGATTTGTTCCAGCTTTGGGAATAGGATCCCCATTCCTACTACAGCTGTCCTAGGGTTGGGGAACCAGCTGGACACGAGCATTTGGGAACGCAGTGGACATGCTACCTCATTCTTGAGCGTCTCGGGAAATATATCCCTTACTCTGGTTAAGCCAGTGTCCTAAAGGATAAGATCAGTTCCTGCCCCCAAGGAGTTCACAGCATGGTGGAGTTCACAGCCTTGTATAAACCTATGATTAAGATACAATGTAATAAATTACACCAAACTAGAGAAGTGGCTAGAGGAATGTTTCAGAAAGTCAACTTCCAGCAGCAAGTTGACTACATGAAGACACTGAGGAAGGCTCAAGAATAAGCCTGTGGTCCTTGCCCAAGAGAGCAGTGTTATAGGGCAGTATAGGCATGGAGAAGAAATGACAACATTGGGAAACGTGTAGAACTAACAGGATTTGGTGAGTAATCCGATTGCAAAGAGAGTGGTAAAGGAAAAGGAAGAGCTCAGGATGACTTCTGAAAGCCATCGAAGATGTGAGAGTAAACTGTGTGTCATAGTGACAAAGGAAGTATAAGAGGATTGGTCAGTAATGTCAAATTCTAGAGAAAAGTTGCTCAAGATCGAACAGCATTAAAAAAAAAAAAAAAAGACCGAATAGCATCAGGGCTTCTCTGTGGTTAAAAATCCACCTGCCAATGTAGGGGACACAAGTGCAATCCCTGGTCTGAGAAGATTCCACATGCCACGGGGCAACTAAGCCCACAACTACTGAGCCCACACTCTTAACACCGGTGAGCTGCAACTACTGAAACCCACACTCTAGAGCTCATGCTCCACAGCTCGCAGCAAGAGAAGCCACCTCAATAAGCCTGCACACTCTCAACCAGCGAGTAGCCCCTACTTGCCTCAACTAGAGAAAACCTGCACAGCAACAACCCAGCACAGCCAAAGATAAATAAAATTATTTTTAAAAAGGTTACAGATTATCTTTGCAGGAAAGTTTCAGAAGAATGGAAGGAAGGTTATAGTGGGTTAAAGAGTGAGCAAGAGGTATGGAAGTAAAGGCCAAAAATCTAGGCTGCTAGCTGTCTTACAGAAGTAATTATTTGACTTTCATTGACTAATGATGATTTCAAGATAATGCAGAGTGGACGACATGCTAACCATTATTTGCTCAAGGAAAAACCTATGAGAAAAGCACGTTTATCTGTGAATAGATATTTGCATCTATATGGATGCCAACCCAGGCAGGGTACCAGATATATTTACCCATTTGCAAGACCTCAAGGAACACCATAGCTGGCCTTATTCTGTGTAAAGGAGGCATATTCTCTTTGGAATCACTCCACCATCCTCTCAGTCCTTGGATCTCTGTCTTGGGGACAGAGCCACGTAACAGTTTCAAAGTGAAGTCGCTCAATTGTGTCTGACTTTGCGACCCCATGGACTGTAGCCTGCCAGGCTCCATCAGTCCATGGGATTTTCCAGGCAAGAATACTGGACTGGGTTGCCATTTCCTTTCTCCAGGGGATCTTCCTGATCCAGGGATCAAAACTGGGTCTCACGCATTACAGGGACTCTTTACTGTCTGAGCTACCAGGAAAACCGCTAAGAAAGTGTGAAAGTGTTAGTCACTCAGTCATGTCCGACTATGCAACCCCATGAACTGTAGCCTGCCAGGCTCCTCTGTCCGTGAAATGGGACCGTTCATCCTTGTAAATTCAGGTACCTAGTACATTCTTGAAAGTGAAAGTGAAAGTCGCTTAGTTTAGTCCGAATATTTGCGGCCCCATAGACTAAACAGTCCATGGAATTCTCCAGACCAGAATACCGGAGTGGGCAGCCTTTCCCTTCTCCAGAGGATCTTCCCTACTCAGGGATCGAACCCAGGTCTCCCACATTGCAGGTGGATTCTTTACCAGCTGAGCCACAAGGGAAGCCCAAGAATACTGAATGAGTAGCCTGTCCCTTCTTCAGCGGATCTTCCCGACCCAGGAATCAAACTGGGGTCTTCTGCATTGCAGGTGGATTCTTTACCAATTGAGCTATCAGGGAAGCATGCTGTTTTAAAGATGTATAACTTGGCAATTTCAGGTTTAGGACTAGAGGTACATCTAGTCCTATATCAAACATTAAATTTTTTTTCTTGTCTTTCTAGGGATAGAAATACCTTACAATATGTAAATCTTATAGTAACCTCCCAGATTTTCAGGAAATTTTCAGGAATGCAAAAATGTACAAAGTAGAGGATTGCCTTAAGATGAAGGAAAGGAGAAGGTTGGGCAGAGAAGGCAAGAAAGAGAATGCAAGGTCCAGAAAGAGGATATTGCCACCAACCAATCCATTGATTCTTTTTAGTTTTCGGTCACACTGAGCAGCATGTGTGATCTTAGTTTCCTAGCCAGGGATCAAACCTGTGACCCCTGCAATGGAAGCACTCAGTCCTAACCCCTGGACCGCCAGGGAATCCTCCAAGCCATTGATTCTAAATGCAAGTATACTGTTAATAACTGGGAGTGTGGCCAGCTAGTGTTCAGGTGTCTATACAGAGCAGTGGAGGTGTGGACAAGGAAGGACTGTTAAGTAACAGCCCAGATGAGAAACAAGCTGTTGGTCTGGTACTCAATGACTGAAGCCTTGAATCTCTCTCTCCTGCTTCATCTGCTGTTCATTCCTCTCTATGGTGGAAATGGGAATGGATCTCCAGTCTACAGGGAATGAGGAGAGAGAACATCTAGTTTTGGAGAGATGAGAAAGGGAAGCTGCTTTGTGTTTGTTTCAAGTTTGGTGGGAATAGAATGAACAGGACAATAAGCAGGACAAGAAACACTGGAACGTGGGTTTTGTGTAGAATGTGTTGGAACAGGTGTGGCAGCACCAAGCACTACAGGGCTACATGAATCATTTGCAGTAATTCAGCCAGCAGCTGCTCCACATCCAAATGCCTGTCTGAGACATATAACCCTACCACTCCCTCCTGCAACCTTCCCGCAAACCTCCAAACCTCAATGCCTATAGTTCCACGAGTGGACACCTTCCTAAACACTATACCCACAGCTCCCAGCAGTGGGCCAAGTTTGGTCCAGGGCACAATGATCGTTCACTGATCATTCAATAAATTGTTGAGGACATGCCCGTGGGGAGGTTAGTTGGCAGACGTTACTCCCCAGGCGGGCGCGGAAGGTAAATCCCTGTACACACGTCTCACAGGCGGTGTGCGTGGACCACCCGACCACAGTGACTGTGTGACTGCCACCGAGGCACCTTTCAGATCGATCCAAGGCGCAGCTCACCCTCCTGGAGCACGCCCTTGCACCCGCCGCCCCGCCCACTTCCCTAGGGCCTCCCCTGCCGGAAGCGGAAGCGGCGTGTGATCCTCCGGGACGTCTAGCTCTCAGGCTCAGGAAGGCGCCCTTCTTCGCTGTGCTCTTTGGTCTCCTGTCACCATGGCACTGGCAGTCTTGCGAGTCCTGGAGCCCTTCCCGACCGAGACACCCCCTTTGGCGGTGCTGCTGCCGCCCGGGGGCCCGTGGCCTGCTGCAGGGCTGGGCCTAGTGCTGGCGCTGAGGCCTGCAGGGGAGAGCCCGGCAGGGCCGGCGCTGCTGGTGGCTGCCCTGGAGGGACCCGGCGCGGACACCGAAGAGCAGGGTCCGGGGCCCCCGCAGCTGCTGGTTAGCCCCGCGCTGCTGCAGCTCCTGGCTCTGGGCTCCGGGGCGTGGGTGCGGGCGCGGCCGGTGCGGCGGCCCCCGTCGCTGGGCTGGGCGCTGCTTGGCACTTCATCTGGGCCCGGACTCGGACCGAGAGTCGGGCCGTTGCTGGTGAGGCGCGGAGAGACCCTGCCCGTGCCCGGACCGCGGGTGCTGGAGACGCGGCCGGCGTTGCAAGGGTTGCTGGGTCCAGGGACGCGGCTAGCTGTGACTGAGCTCCGTGGGCGGGCCAAACTGGGTCCAGAGGCTGAGAACAGCAGCCGGCTCCCTCTCCCGCCGGTGGTGTCCTCCTTCGCGGCCTCTGGCACAGTCCGGCGACTAAGGGGCGTTCTGGGAGGGACTGGAGATGCACTAGGGGTGAGCCGGAGCTGTCTCCGCAGCCTCGGCCTCTTCCAGGGCGAATGGGTGTGGGTGACCCGGGCTGGAGAGTCATCGAACACTTCTCAGCCACATCTGGCCACAGTCCAAGTCCTAGAGCCTCGCTGGAACCTCTCTGAAAGACTGGGACCCGGCTCTGGGCAGCCGGGAGAGCCTCTCGCTGATGGACTGGCCCTTGTGCCTGCCACTCTGGCTTTTAATCTCGGCTGTGATCCCCTGGACGTGGGAGAGCTCAAAATCCAGGTAGGATACAGGACTGAGATCAGGAATGCTTCCTCCTCTTTTTCTCTTCTTTGCCTTAACTGAATTGGAAGATGAGAGCTGTAAAATTTAGATCCTTTACTCCTTAGAACTTGGACTTTTCCCTTAACACCTCTTAGCCTTATTTATCCATTCTCTACAATTAAAACATGTTGGTTCATGGAAGGGCTTTCACTGTTCAGGTGAAAGGTAAGAATTACAGCCAAATTACCATGTGTCTTAATGTACTAAATCTAGTCAGTTATTTGCTAAATTGTTGCAATGTATCCAGTATTGTGGGCTTCCCAAGTAGGCAGAAATCCACCTGCCAGTGCAGGAGGTGTGAGTTTGATCCCTAGGTCAGGAAGATCCCTTGGAAGAGGAAATAGCTACCCACTCCAGTATTCTTGCTTGTAAAATCCAATGGACAGAGGAGCCTGGTGGAAGTTGGACATGACTGAGAAGGCGCACACACACATCCAGTATTGTATTGGGTAGTATGGAAAATCATACCCCCATCTTTTGCTCATGCTGTCCTTGACTTCAAGTTCCCTTCTATTCTGCTAACCTTCTCCTCCTTCAAGGCCCTTCTACAGATACCACCTGCTTCTTAAAGCCTTGCAAAATCTCACACCACAGATTTAACATTACTTTTTCCTATAGCATTTCGTACCTTTCCAAGAGCTTTTATTTTATAGTTTTGTTATGATCACGTACTCTAATTCTCAATTGTATATTTGTCCTTGAAGGGACGGGCTTTTTATTATCCTTAGTGCTTGGTGTTTAATTTTAATATTAGATTAAATACATCCAAGAGGAGTTTTTGCTTTCTACTTTTAAGGAACTTACTTCCAGAAGATAATTGTGTTCAGGGTGACAAATATAGTCTACTGTTTAATTAAGCACCTGGATGTATGATTTAGGCCTACACTGACCAGTACAAAAGCTGCTAGCCCCTGGCTGGTTCTTTAAATCAACTGAAAGTAAGTAAAGTAAAAAATTCAGTTATTTGATTGCTTTAGTCACATGTTGCGTTCAGTAGCCACATGTAAATATAGAATTTTTCTATCACTGTAGAAAGTTATATTAGGTAATGCTGGCATAGCCAGTTAGTGCTGTGGAATGTCAAGAAGAGAGAAAAGATGTGCATGAATGGGAGTCAGGTGTGGCTTTCCTTCTAAATGGAGGAAAAATACTGGACTCAGACAGGAGCTCATTCACCTGACCCCGCCCTTTCGGCTTCAGTGTGATCATGTCCTTTACCTGGAGCCTGAATTCAGTGTCCTCACTAATGTCCAATTAATGTTCCCAGTGGCTGCGTGGTGTCACTCAAATGACTTGTGGGAGTTAAATGTCTTTACCATTTCACTGGCTCTGGGCCAGTATAAAGGTGTCACAGAATGGTTATCATCACTGGTGAACTCTTTGGAGCTAGAGTCAGGAAAATCAGAGTCAGAAGTCTCTTCCGGGTGCCCATTAGAAGGAGAGGTTTCTGTTTTCTAAGGAAGATATAGGTCTTCAGCTCTCCTCTCTTAGGTCTCCCGTCTCACAACCCTTGTGGTTATGGGAAGGATAAAGGGTGAAAGTAGAAGTGTTGGTTGCTAAGAGACTGGGCAGAGCCTGAGTCCTTGGGAGAAGGTTCTAAGGTGGTGATTATTTCTCTCATAGAGGTATTTGGAGGGCTCCAGCACCCCTGAAGACAAAGGAAGCTGCTCAGTGCTGCCTGGGCCTCTGTTTGCCAAAGAGTTACACATCGAAATTGTGTCGTCTCCTCACTACAGCACTAATGGAAACTATGACCATGTCCTTTACCGGCACTTTCAGACACCCAGGTTAGCCGCTTCCCCCTTGCAGGAGGGTAGCACACCACCCTCAATGAACTCCTCCTATCCCAGACCTGAGATTCAGATACCAGAAAGCCTCTGATTTTAAAAAGCCACAGTTTAAGGCAGTACGTGGCTAGAAGCCTCCTGGTGTGTCAGATAGTCAAGAGAAATCTGGGCCAGGAGGGTAAATCCAGACATTCTAGATTGAGAAACCACTTTGATTTGAGGAGGCCCCCCAAAAAGCCAGGATCCTGCTTTGCCCCTCTCTCTGTTCTCTGATCTCCTCTCTGCTGTATCCCAAAGCTCTTTCTAGGTCAGGCTTCTTCTCTGGACAACTGCTTGGGGTCTCTGGGTGGGCAGTAGGCCCCCGAGAAACAGTCTGCAGGTTGAGGGCATGTGGGGATACGTCAGGCGCCTGCTATTTACTCCCATTGTGAGCTGACCAGGGCTACCGCTGTGTTACAGGGCAGTCCAGGAAGGGGATGTCCTGTGTGTGCCAACAGTTGGGCAAGTAGAGATCCTGGAAGGAAGCCCAGAGAAACTGCCCAGGTATGGAGCTGCCTCCTCTCCTGCAGCTGGGATTCTTAACCTGCGTGCAGGAGTCCTCAAGTTGAATGGAATAATTCTGTGCATAAGAACATTTTGTTGTTGTCATGCATGATTTTTGGGAGAGAAGGTACCTACTCTCATGTTCTCAAATAGGCGTGTGACTGAAAAGAAAATTAAGAGCCACTGCCTGCTGGCTTTGGGAGGTGTTTATCCTCAAATTGATTGGTGGTCCTAGGTATAGTAAAGCACTAAGAATGGTTCAATGGCCTAGTCCAAGGTGGGATTCCTCACTTTCTTTTTTTTTTTTTTTTGGCTGCACCTCGTGGCATGAGGAACTCCCCCAACCAGGAATTGAACTCACAGCCCCTGCAGTGGAAGCTCAGAGTTTTAACCCCTGAATCTCCAGGGAAGTCACCCCTGCTTTCCATTCTTTTTAAAATAATTTTTTATTTGTGTGTTTATTTTGTTTTTTGGCTGTGCTGGGTCTTCATTACTGTGTGGACTTTTCTCAAGTTGCAGAAAGCGGGGGCTACTCTCAAGAGGTGGTGCGCTAACTTCTCATTGCTGTGGCTTCTCGTTGCAGAGCACACGCCCTGGCCATGTAGACTTCAGTAGTTGTGGCTCCCCAGCTCTGGAGCACGAGCTCAATAGTTGTGGCACACGGGCTTAGTTGCTCCACGGCATATGGCAGCTTCCCTCACCAGGGATCAGATGCGTGTCTCCTGCATTGGCAGGTGGATTGTTTACCGCTGAGCCACCAGGGAAGCCCTGCTTTCCATTCTCAACCAGTGCAGTTTGGGCCACACCTCCCGTACACTGAGCCAGAGGAGCCCCGGTGCCATCATGATTTCTGCTCTAATGGATGGAATGTGGACATGCTGCTTTGCAGTGTTGTCTCCCAAGACAGGAGAGGAAGGGAATTGCCCTTGAGAAACCTGCTGTCTTTCCTTATCCTCAACAGAGAGTGAGAAAGAGAGCGTAACTGAGCCAGGGACCTAAAACAAGGAGGCCAACCTTTCTCCTCCTCCTGTTGATTCTTACTGCAGAGACTGCATATGAAATGGTAAGGCAAGGACTTCCTGTGGTTTAGACTGCACTCCCGATGCAGGGGGAGCAGGTTCAATCCCTGATGGAAGAACTAAGATCCTACATACCACATGGCGCAGCCAAAAAAAATTCAGAATTCAGAGACTGCTTGGCTATATGTGAAGGGGGAAAATGTATAGCTTCCTACCCCCAGATGGATTTCCTATAAGGATTTATTAGAAGAAGGAGACACTAACCCAACTTTGCAGGAAATCCCAGTGAGGTGGTGGGACCACCCTGCAGAAACTTGGGCACAAGAGCCATCATACCCAGGGTCTCAGGCCGAGCCAGCCTGGGTCCTCTGCTAAGAGAGCAGTGCCTTGTTTGGAGTACCTAATTCAGCTTTGGTCAACATTCAGAGCTTGGTTCTGGCCAGTGCTCAATCTCTGCAGTTTCAGGGCTGTGGTACCCAGAGGAGGGGCCTGTGGTGCCATGTGTAATTCCATTTGGTGCTCCAGGGTGCTTCTTTGAGCTTTCCCATCAGATTTACAACTGGAGCCTTGTGGAGAATGCCCGGCTGCTCTCCATCACTTCCAACTTCTGTTATCCATCTTGTGTGTGTGCATGCTCAGTCGTGTCCGGCTCTTGGTGACCCGTGGACTGTAGCCCACCAGGCTCCTTTGTCCATGGAATTTTCCAGGCAAGAATACTGGAGTAGGTTGCCATTTCCTGCTCCAGGGGATTTCCTGACCCAAAGATTGAACCCATGTCTCTTGCATCTCTTGCCTTGGCAGGCAAATTCTTTACCACTCTGCCACCTGGGAAGTCCATCTTAAATAGAGCAACTGTCTGTGAGCTAGCTCTCTGCAGGAAAGCTGCAGAATGCCCACTTTTTGTACTTTGAAAGGAAAACAGGCACTCGACCCTCCTGAGACAGACCAGTAAGCCAGTCCTGTTCCTGGACCTCCACCATACCAGCCCCTTGGAGGCCTGCCTCCATCCTCTGGGTGCTGAGCATGTAGTTCTGAAACCTCTGGGTAGGTTTGGAAAAGTAGAGCCAGGTGGGCAGACAGGTTCAAGGACAGAGATGAGTGCTGTACCCCCTACTCCTTGGACTTGGTAAGAGGCTCCCTGGATGGAGGTTCCCCTGATCCCTGGCACGGAAGTTCACTGGCATTGGTGCAGCTGGTCCGTACTCCCCGTGCTCCACCTCCCACACCAGGCCGGGGGCAGGGATCGAGCTCCACTGTCTGCTGTCTGGCTCTCAGGAACGCAACCCCATGTTCCCCAGCAGTGTCCAGATATGTTCCAGAGGTCTGGCCAATCTCAAAGAGGTGGCCCCATCCACTCTCCGTGGATGGAGAGTTGGGGCGGAGAGGAGCGGGAATTGTGAGGGGGAGAGGTGGGCGTGTCTCCCTGCCCCAGGGCTCTTCCTCCTTGGATTCCATTGGCTGCTAGATGCATCTGACTGAGGTGGTTCAGCTTGATTGAGAGTCTAGGTTGTAGACTCACCCTTCACTTATTTATGGGCTTCCCTGGTGGCTCAAACAGTAAAGAATCTGCCTGCAATGTGGGAAACCTGGGTTCGATTCCTGGGTTGGGAAGATCCCTTGGAGATGGGAATGGCAACCCACTCCAGTATTGCTGCCTGGAGAATCCCATGGACAGAGGAGCCTGGCAAGCTACAGTCCATGGGGTCCCAATGAGTCGGACAGGCCTGAGCAACTAACACAACACTAATTTATAATGAATAGCAGTAGGACAGGGAATTACCTGGCAGTCCAGTGGTACAGACTCAGTGTTTTCATTGCCAGGGCTGGGTTCAATCCTTGGTTGGGGAACTAAAATGCCACCAACCGCACAGTGCAGCTGACCAAACAAACAGAAAAAAACAGTGGGACAGCTTTCCTTATGTTCCAGCTCTTTCACAGCCTCTGGTGGTAGTCCCTAACCTAGTATGCCTCCCCTTCCACCCGAAGGCGTTCCCACCCCCACCCCTCTCTGCTGCCAGAGCGAGCAGCTGTGTGACTGTGGGATACTAAGCAAAGGAATTTGTACCCCAATTAGACCTGAATGAGGCCTAGGCTCTGCCATTGCCATGCTGCCTGAGAATTAAAGACGGGAGTAGTTCGTCTCTGTATCTGGAAAACTGGACTAGTAATTGCTGTCTGCTACCCTCACCCTCTTGGTAGGCTGAGTAAGCCTAACTCATTCTTAGACTAGCCAGTGACTGCACAGCCCTGGTTATGGCTGGGAGCTTTTAAAAAATAAAAATGCCTGAGCCCCGCCCCAGACCTATTAGAGCAGAATCAGGGTTAGGCTAGAGCCTCTGCAGTCTTTTTATTTATTTTTTTCCCAAAGGAAGGAAAATGTTAATTGTAAAATTCAGATATAATTCACATACCATAAAATTCACACTTTTAAAGTATATAAGTCAGTGGCTTTTAATATATTCACAAGGTTGTACCATCAACATCACTAATTCCAAAACATTTTCCTCAGCCCAGAAAGAAACCCCCACCCACCAACAGTCACTCCCATTCCCTCCTTCCCTCAGCTTTTGGCAACCACTCCTTTACTGAATGGAATCACAGAATGTGAGAGATGTTGGGTTTTTTTTTAAGTTTCACAGATAATTCTAATGTACAGCCAAAATAGAGAAACATTAATCACTAAATGTCATTATGAAGGAATCTGCTTGCAGTTAGATCTTGTGGGTGACTGAGGAAGAGCTGAAGGACTCTTTCTTTTGAGGTTTTAGGTGGCCTTGGTGGGTACATTTTTTTTTTTTTGGTGGGTGCATATTTGAGGGAGAGTCTGTGTTCTCAAGCTAGTGAAGACGGTCCTGGTCACTGCTTGGTGCGGCAGTGTCTTCTCCCATCGGAGTGAGTAGGCAGGAGAAACACACCCTCAGGTGATGTTGGTATGAGGGGTGCCAAGGACAGGCACAGCTCCTGGTCTTAAAACGCGTATGATCCCGTCAGAGAGAGAAGGAAAACCACCTGCTCTCCTTCACCACCACGTCCCCCGCTTCCTCCGCACCTCCGCCACATCTGGGGGCATTTCTTTGCGCTGCTCTTCCGTTTGTCCCTGCATCGGACCTCTGACTGAGACAGCGCCTTGCCCTGAAGGAGGAGTGGATGTGAGCTCTGGATCTGGGGTTCATTGGGCCTCTTTCCCTGCAGGTGGCAAGAGATGTTTTTTAAAGTGAAGAAAACAGTTGGGGACGCTCCAGATGGGCAAGCCAGAGCCTACTTAGCCGACACCGCCCATACCTCCTTGTACTTGGTGAGGCCCTGGCGGTGGGGGTTGACCTGGGGAAAGGAGCAGAAAGAACTTCTATAGAACAGACTGGTGGCTGCCAAGGGGGAAGGAGTTGGGGAAGGCATGGAGTGGGAGTTCGGGATTAGTAGATGCAGACTTTTCTATCCGTGTTTAACTGAATCACTGTGCCGTATGGTGGGAAGTAACACCACATTGTAAATCAACCATACTTCAATAAAGTAAATTCAAAAGAACTTCTAGAAACTAAAGCTTCCTCCCGCCTTTCACAGGTGGGTTCTACCCTGAGCCTGGTTCCAAGGCTTCCTTCAGGGGACTCCACTCCCTGGAGCAGCTTGTCTCCTCCAGGCCTGGAGGCCTTGGTGACCGAGCTCTGTGCCGCCCTGAAGCCTCGCCTCCAGCCAGGGTGAGTGAGGAGGCTGCAGCCTCGGTGTGAGAGAAGGCTGCCCGGAGCATCCCCGGAGGAGCAGCAGGCCAGACAAGCAGTGTCTGATGCCCTGGCCGTGGTGGGTGGGATTGGGTGGGCCTTCCTCCAGCCACCGGGCCCAGGCCCCTAGCCCATGTCCCATCCGTAAGCAAATTCCCAGACTTCTTTTCGGGAGTAACCTCTGCCCTCCAAGGTCAGCTGTGAAGGGAGACTCTCCCCCCGGGGTCATTTGTCTCTGAGGCTTCCCTTCCCTTGGGGAGCCCATTAGTCATCCCACCCTTCACCACCTGGGCCCTTAAAGACAAGGTCCTCATACCACTGGCCCATGTGTAGCCACAGACCCCTCCCTAATTCCCTCCATACAATCCAGACCAGACAGAACAGCCAAGGTTTCACTGATGACAAAAAGAAGTTAATCCCCTGGATATGCCCCAGGCCCCTGCCAGAATTCCACTGATGGTATGGGAAATACGGCCTCTCTATGTGGTGATGACCCTGGCAGGGAGGAGTGCCTCAAGGAGAGTGTCTGCTTTCTGGATCTGAGGGGGCCTGTGTCACTGGGAACTGCCTTCTGGGCAAGATAGAGGAAGCAAATGTCTGTTCTCTGGTTGCAGGGGTGCCCTGCTGACAGGGACTGGCAGTGTCCTTCTACGGGGTCCCCCGGGCAGTGGGAAGACCACCGCAGTTGCTGCTGCCTGCAGCCGCCTTGGACTCCACTTATTGAAGGTGAGGGTCCCTAGAAAGTAGACCCCCAACTCCATCTCCTCCGCAGCCCAGATTCTCCCTCTCCCCTCTGACCACCGGGCCCACTGGGCCAGTGGATCAGGCATAGTCCCGTGATGCTGAGCTACCAAGAGATGCTCTCAAGAAGGAAGACACTCCGGGACTTCCTTGGTGGTCCAGTGGTTAAGAATCTGTCTGCCAGTGAAGGGGACACAGGTTTGATCCCTGATCCAGGAAGATCTCACGTGCTGCAGAGCAGCTAAGCCCATGCACCACACTACCTAAACCCACATACCCTAGAGCCCATGCTCTGCAACAGAAGAAGCCACCACAATGAGTAGCCCCCACTCACTGCAAAGAAAGCCCATACACAGCAAGGAAGATCCAGTGCAGCCAAAAGTAAAATTAATTATCTTAAAAAGAGGATACTGGGACTTCCCTGGTGGACCAGTGGCTAAGACTCAGAGCTCCCAATGCAGAGGGGCCTGGGTTCAATCCCTGGTCAGGAAACTAGATCCCACGTGCTATGACTAAAACCTGGCACAGTCAAATAAATAAATTTAAAAATAAATAAATAAAAAGAGGATGCTGCCAAGCTTTTGGTGGGCAGTCCAGGGACCGTGGTTAGGGAAAAGAAGAGTTAGGGCTTGGCCAGTGTTGCCTTCCTCCCCCATCCCCATCCTCCAAAAAGACAGCTTTGCCCCTTCTGAGCCCTCCCCCCACCTTCTCCTGCCCTGGTCGTGCCTGCCCCTTCCCTTACTCACAGGCCCGTCGGGACCCCCTCCCCAGGTGCCCTGCTCCAGCCTCTGTGCAGACAGTAGCGCCGCTGTGGAGACGAAGCTGCAGGCCGCTTTCTCCCGGGCCCGGCGCTGCCGGCCTGTGGTTCTTTTGCTGACAGCCATGGACCTACTGGGCCGGGACCGTGATGGACTGGGCGAGGACTCCCGGGTGGTGGCCACGCTGCGGCACCTCCTCCTGGATGAAGACCCGCTCGCCAGGTAGCATCCAGCGCTGAGCGGGGAAAGTAGTGGAGCCAGCCCTCTCTCCCCAACCCCCGCAGTGGCTTTCAGACGTCCCACCTGGCTACTCTCCAGGCAGCCCTGAGCTGAGCGGGTAGGGGTGCCCACAGGGTGGAGGGTGCGGGCCCTGCTATTTCTTGTATGTGCTTAGTTGCTCAATCGTGTCCGACTCTGCGACCCCATAGACTGTAGCCCACCAGGCTCCTCTGTCTATGGGATTTCCCAGGCAGGAATACTGGAGTGGGTTGTCATTCCCTTCTCCAGGGGATCTTCCCAACCCAGGGATTGCACCCCTGTCTCTTGCATTGTGGGCAGACTCTGTACTGACTGAGCCATGGCCTGTTTCTTTGTGCATGCTAAAGCACAGCCTCTGTCCTCACGGAGCTCCCTGTGTGTGGAGGGATGCCCCATCTGCGCAGCTTTGGGGCTCCCATCTCCCTCTCCCATCCTGGCCCCGCAGCCACCCTCCTGCACCAGCCTCGGGACGAGGCTGCACTCAGGGGCTGCTGGCCACCTTCCCACCCTCAGTACCCACTCCCCGTCCACAGCTGCCCTCCGCTGATGGTCGTGGCCACCACCAGCCGGGCCCAGGACCTGCCTGCAGACGTGCAGACGGCATTTCCTCACGAGCTGGAGGTGCCCGTGCTGGCGGAGGCGCAGCGGCTCAGCGTCCTCCAGGCTCTCACTGCCCACCTACCCCTGGGCCAAGAGGTGAACCTGGCACAGCTGGCGCGGCGCTGTGCGGTGAGTGCCCGGCAGGGCGCCGGCCTCCTCGCGCACTCTGGTTGGGGGGCAGTCTTGCTGCGTGCAAGTGAAGGTGGAGAACCCGAGGCCTCAGTACTGGGCCCGTGCACCAGCCAGGGGACTGCCCCTCCCTCCCCAGCCACGGAGGCCTGCCTGCTGTGCCTGCTCACATGTCCTCTCCTGTGCTTCCCCAGGGCTTTGTGGTGGGGGATCTCTACGCCCTTTTGACCCACAGCAGCCGGGCAGCCTGCACCAGGATCAAGAACTCAGGGTAAGGAAGCTGGGTGTGGGAGGGGCAAGAGGCAATCTGGGCGGGCAGGGGCTGGAGAGGAAGGGAGGAACGTGAGGGCTCCAGTGGGAAGGAGGCCTCAGGGCTGGTCCTCCACAGGCTTCCCTGGGTTCCTCTTTGCAGCTGGGCCGGCGGCTTGAGTGAGGAGGATGAGGGGGAGCTGTGTGCGGCGGGCTTCCCTCTCCTGGCTGAGGACTTCGGGCAGGCCCTGGAGCAGCTGCAGGCTGCTCACTCCCAAGCCATCGGAGCCCCCAGGGTAGACACGAGGCCCATGGGCATGGGACTGGGGCGCCCTGCACCAGCTGGTGTCCACCCACACCCTTCCCGTCTCCTAGATCCCCTCAGTGTCCTGGCACGACGTGGGTGGGCTGCAGGAGGTGAAGAAGGAGATTCTGGAGACGATTCAGCTTCCTCTGGAGCACCCTGAGCTGCTCAGCCTAGGCCTGAGGCGCTCTGGCCTTCTGCTTCACGGGCCCCCTGGCACGGGCAAGACCCTCCTGGCCAAGGCAGTGGCCACGGAGTGCAGCCTCACCTTCCTCAGGTGGCAACCGGGCCTGGCCGGGAGGGCAGGTGGACTGGGGGCTGCAGCTGGCTGGGGAGCAGAAAGGGGTGGCCAGGAGGTCAGCTGTGTTTCTGTGTCTTGAGTCTGACCCTCTCCTATCACCTCCCTCAGCGTGAAAGGGCCCGAGCTCATCAACATGTACGTGGGCCAAAGCGAGGAGAATGTACGGGAAGGTGAGTGAGTGGGGGCGGAGGGAGAGCCCTCAGGCTGCTGGCCATCACTGCTAGTCTTCCTCTCCCCAGGTCAGGTTCCTGCCTGGAGGGCCCTTTACCTGAAGTGCTAGTGATCAGCTGTATAGGTTGCCCTCCCCACCTCCTGACATCTAACCCCCACCCTGCCGGGCTTCCCCATCCTATGGGCCCCTCTCTCCTCAGTGTTTGCCCGGGCCAGGGCTGCAGCTCCCTGCATCATCTTCTTTGATGAACTGGACTCCTTGGCCCCAAACCGGGGGCGAAGTGGAGACTCTGGAGGTGTGATGGACAGGTGGGGGTCTGAGCCAGATTCTGGGGTCCAAGACGGAGGGGTGTGAGACAGGTTGTACTAGTCTTTGCCGCCTAAAGGGTTCCTGCCCTTCTGGTTCTGTGATCATGTAGCAGAAGCTAAAAGGGGCCGTGGAATTGGGTTTGGGGCTTTGAAGTGATGGGAGCCGCGGTGGGAGGGTCCACAGGGCACGACCAGCCAAGGGGCCCTGCGGAGACAGCCTGCAGAGGGGCACCCTGTGGAGGCGAGAGGGTGAAGATGCACCATGCACTCTCATTTTCACTCCCTCCTTCGCAGGGTGGTGTCTCAGCTCCTGGCTGAGCTGGACGGGCTTCACAGCACCCAGGATGTGTTTGTGATCGGAGCCACCAACAGACCAGACCTGCTGGACCCTGCCCTTCTGCGGCCTGGCAGGTGTGCGCCCCGTCCCTCTCACCTCCACCACGCCCCTCCGGACTTGTCCCTTAACCCCTATCTGTGCCTCTCCACCCTCATGCTGGGCTCCCTGACACCCACCTATCTCCCTAAAGGTTTGACAAGCTGGTGTTTGTGGGGGTGAATGAGGACCGCGCCTCCCAGCTCCGTGTTCTGAGTGCCATCACACGCAAGTATGCCCCATTAGAGGGAGGAGCGCCCCCACCCCAGGGGCTTGGGCCTGGGGATGCCTAGGAGATGAGTGCAAAGTCCACGATAAGCTGGTCAGGGATGCCTTCCAATGGAGTCAGGGAAGCCAGTAAGACTCTTTCCTGTGTCCCTACAACAGGTTCAGGCTGGAGCCCTCTGTGAGCCTGGTGGACGTCCTAGACCACTGCCCGCCCCAGCTGACGGGCGCAGACCTCTACTCCCTGTGCTCCGATGCCATGACAGCTGCCCTCAAACGCCGAGTTCGGGACCTGGAGGAAGGTGAGCTGCTCCCCCGGCCCAGAGGTCCACCAGAAACTGGTGGGCACCAGGCCTGGTTCTGGACTTCAGAGGAGGGTCTATTGACCCCCTGGGGGCCTCCAGGCAAGAAGGTACCTACCTGGGGCGCTGCTCAGGCAGAGACCACAGCCTCCTCTTGTCACCCATAGGCCTGGAGCCTGGGAGCTCGGCCCTGCTGCTCACCATGGAGGACCTGCTGCAGGCCGCAGCCCGGCTGCAGCCCTCAGTCAGCGAGCACGAGCTGCTCCGGTACAAGCGCATCCAGCGCAAGTTTGCCGCCTGCTAGGAGCCCCTTGCTGCCTGGGACCTGCCCACAGGGGCTCACGGAGACCTGAGAGACCAAAAGCCGCCGTCCGCCCACCTCCGGGCAACCCCCTGGGTGCCAAGTGCCATCAGGCGCCCCAGGAGAGCTCAGGACGCACCCTCTTTGGACCTGTCCGCCTTCCAGGCCAGCTCCAACGCTCAGGCCCCTCTGCTCAGGAGAAGGGGTCTGGTCCTGAGGGAAGCCCCGGTGGGAAGCATGGAAGTCGCTCGGTTGTGTCTGACTCTGCGACCCCATGGACTGTAGCCTGCCAGGCTCCTCTGTCCATTTAATTCTCCAGGCAAGAATACTGGAGTGGGTAGCCGTTCCCTTCTCCAGGGGACCTTCCCAACCCAGGGATCAAAACCCAAATCTCCCGCATTGTAGGCAGATTCTTCACCATCTGAGCCATCAGGGAAGCCCCGTCTGGGGCTGAAAATAAAGTGTATGCTGCCCCCTGCTGGAGTTGCGGTCTGAAAGGTTGGTGTGGGGATGAGCAGGGCTACGGAGGCGCAAACCCCCAGAGCCTCATCCTTCTGACAGGAACACAAGGGGAACAGGACCTGAAAAGGCACAGACTGTATTGTTCAGCCTTCAGTCCTCCCGAGCGCAGCGGAAGTCTGCCCCTCCCCACACCCCCAGGATCCGCCCTGAGGAGCCACACTGTGGAGCCACTGGTCCCCTCCTCCCTAGGTCCCCTCCTCCCCAGACGGAGCCTGGCAGCCCCGGGGCAGAGGGTGGGAGCCAAGGCCTCGCTCAGGCCATCTTCTTGAGCACGTGGATGAAATAGCAAGGAACGTAGGCCTGGCCCGGCTTGTAAGGTTTGAAGTCGCCCAGGACGCTGTGCTGGCACTTGCCCCCGAAGGCTGTTCGAAGCAACTCCGTGAAGGATGCCAGGCAGTGAGGGTAGTAGGAGAGCCGGAACTTACTGCAGCAGAGCCCCAGACCTGCCGTGAGGACTGGTGGTCTTGGCACCCTCCCCCACGCCCACCCCAGCCCCACCCCCGCTCGCCAAGTCAGTACCTCAAGCCAGGAGACCCGCTCTGGCCAGCCCCGGGCACCTGCACCGTGTAATCCAGAGTCACCATGTGGGCCTTGTTGTTCACGGTCAGCACTGACGTCGTGATGTCCTTGGTCAGGTCACTCTGCAGGCAGGGTTGCCAGCTGTGTCAACCTCTGCAACTACCATGAGGCCAGGACCCCAGGACCACACCTCCCGCCCTGGGCCTGCCCTCCCCAGGGGGCCCCACCTTATAGTAGATGTTTTTTCCTGGGGGTGCGCACCCCGTGCGGAGGATGTGGTCGTAGTTGCGATGATCAATGACCAGCACGCCTCCCGACCGCACCATGCTTGCGATGTTCCTCAGGGCCAGCCGGTGCTCACTCTGGTCTCCTGAACCAGGTGGGGACAGAGACACTGCGTCTGCTCAGGGCCCCCAGCACCAGTCTCTGTCCCGTCTTTTTCCTCTGGAAAGGGTATAGTTCAAGGCAGGTTCCACTCCCCAGGCCACACCCTCTCTCACCTTTGCAGTCTGGCAAGTGGGCAAAACTGTTTCCAAGGCAGATGACAGCATCGAAGCCACCCCCTGGTGGTTGGGGCACGTCTTTGTCCAGAGTCATCCAGTTAGCTTCTTCAATGACTGGGGGCCAGGGAGGGGAAGAGGGATCAGGGTGGCACCCACCTCCATCAAGGGCAGTCCTGCCTCAGTTTCCCCTTCAAGACACACATAGGGACTCCCCATCCAGTCAGGGGAGGGCATCATTATGGACATGGAGGGTGAAGGGGACCAGGGACCCGGGGAGGAGGAAACCATGGTTGGGAAGGAGGGCTCTGTGTTTATGGGTTTTTACTGGGGGGCACAGGACACTGCCCACCGTCCAGGACAAGCCCCCTGTCCAAGATGGGCTTCCTGGTGGCCCAGTCGGTAAAAAAAATCTGCCACCAATGTGGAAAACCTGGGTTCGATCCCAGGGTTGGGAAGATCCCCTGGAGAAGGGAATGGCTACCCACACCAGTATTCTGGCCTGGAGAATTCCATGGACTGTATAGTCCATGGGGTCGCAAACAGTCAAACACGACTGAGTGACTTTCACAGGACACTATAAACATAATTAAAACTAGCTCCTCATTCTCAGTACCTCCTTCTGGTGTGTAAGCCTCCCTTTTCAGGGAAATGACAGTGATTTCCTTCTTTGAGGAAAACAGCTCCCCACCACAACTGATAAAGGAGCCCAGGGTAGAGAGAAGTGAGGGCACCTGGCTGGATCCACGTACCCCACTTGTCAAAGGCAGGGTCGTGCCTCCGGTTCCAGCGCTCCTTGAGAGCATACTTTAGCATCTTGTCACTGGCATCCACGCTTGTCACGTTGAAGCCCTCTTCCACCAGCATGATGGAGTCCACCCTGGGCAGGACCAGGAATGACAGTCAGAGAGGGGCAGTCAGGGAGGCCTGGAGAGGCAAAGAGGAGGCCCTGTGCTGAACACTCCTGTCTCCCCCACTCTTCAGAGTCCACCCCTCTGTTTCCTGTCCCCAGGCTCTCTCCGCTGACCTCAAGTGACCTGGCAAATCTGTTTCTTATCACCCGGTGGTAACTTTTCTTTTTTGTTTCTCAGCACCACGTCAGGTATTGTACAAATGGGCGTTAATCCTTACGGCAATCCAGGGACTTCCCTGGTGCTTCAGTGGCTAAGACTCTGCACTCCCAATGCAGGGGGCCCAGGTTGGATCCCTGGTAGGGAAACTAAGATCCCACATACTGCAGCAAGAGAAGTCTGTGCCCCACAATGAAGACTTGGTACATACAGCAAAATAAGTAGTTAAAACTCACGGCAATCCAGTAAGGTAGGTGGTGGTATCCCTATTTGAGAGGTGGGGCAAACTGAAGCTCCTGCAAGCTAAGTAACTTGAGCACAGGAGGTAGTGTTGCATAGTGGGTTTTTTTCTTTTTGTTTTTGGCAGTCCCATGAGGCTTGCAGGATCTCAGTTCTCCCACCAGCTATTGAACCCAGGGCCCTGGGCAGTGAAACCTCAGAATCCTAACCATTAGACCACCAGGGAACTGCCAGATGGTGGTTCAGAGCACAAGCCAGGCCTTAACCAACCTGGGTCCACATCTTCCTTCCACCTTTACCTCTCTGAGGCCAAATTTCTGCAACCGTAAATAGCTATCACTACTCTTGTAGCTCAGCCCGTAAAGAATCTGCCTGCAGTGCAGGAGACCTGGGTTCAATCCCTGGGCTGGGAAGATTCCCTGGAGAAGGAAATGGCAACCCACTCCTGTCCTTGGCCTGGAAAATCTCATGGACAGAGGAGCCTGGTGGGCTGCAGTTCATGGGGTCGCAAAGAGACGGGCACGACTGAGCGACTAACACACACACACACACACACACTTACCTCATGAGGTTTTGTAAGGATTTTAAAAACTGATGTGTCAGAAACACCTGGCACAATGCTTTGGCAGAGGCACATCACGTTGAACAAGTGTTAAGTGTGAACGCTGCCGCTGGAGCGGGGTTCGACCTTATGTGAGGCTAGTCCCAAAACCCGGGCCTTGGGCCACCGCCCTGGCGAACCCGCCTTCCCCATCCGCTGTGCCCACACCCTCGCTCTCATCCTGGGTCTCCTCGGCCCCGTCCTGCCCGTTCTGCCTGGGCAAACACACATTCCCCGCCCTGGCGTCGCGCCCCAGCCCCGGCTCCCGGGTCGGCGGAGGAGGCTGCCCCGACGTGCCCGCCCGTGGTCCGCAGCCCGGCTGCCCGTGCCAAGCCGACCCCATCCGCTCGGTGCCCGGGTTTTCCGCTCACCCGGGTCCCCTGCTCGCCCCCCGCTCGCGCTCACTGCGGTCCCCGGGGCCCCTCCCGCGCTCACCCGGTGCCGCAGGCCACGTCGAGCACCCGCTGGCAGCCGTGCTGGCGCAGCAGCCCGAGCAGCCAGGCCTTGTACTCCGCGGTGCGGCTGCTGGTGTCCCCGATGTAGAGCTGCCACACGCGCGCCGCCTCTCCGTCCGCGTACTGGTCCGGGAGCCCTTCAGCCGCCACCCCCAGGGAGCGGGTCCGGTACACGCTGTCCACCATCCTGCGACGCGCCTGGCCCCGCCGCCGCGGCCCCCGGCTCCGGCTCCGCGTTTATAACGCGGCCCCTGCCAGAGCGCCGGCCGCCCCACCTGCCCAATGGCAGGTGAGCGCGCGGACACGCCCCTGCCGGCTCCCGGCCCCGCGCCGCCGGGAGGGCGCGGCCTGGCAATCCTGGACTGGCCCTACCTGCCTGCCAGAAGATCCGGCCCTCCGGACCGTCCCTCGGCGGGAAAGGACCCTCCCAAGGCCCCGGCCCACTCAACCCAGGTCGCTGGAGGGCCAGGGAAGCGGGGCAGGAGAAGGGCAGCAATGAGAATGCCCACTCCACCCCCGCCCCAGGCTGGAAAGGAATTTGAGTCCGCAGAGAGGAGCGCCCAGGGCTGAACCGTTCGTAGCAGAGCGGGAGAAAGGTATTAGCATATCTAAAGAAGGACTGTCCAGCTGAATGAGGGCCTACTCAGCTAGGGAAGGAAGGAAGGGGGATAATGCTGGCTTGGCCATTCAAGTCCAGGAGCGGCTCTGGCTCAATTCCACCCAGCTGGGGGCAGGTGCTCCTCTATCCTGTAGCTGAGGCATCAAGCCTTTTTAAAGGCCTCAGATGCAGTTTGGTTCAAATTCCTCTCCAACCACACGCTCTTCTAAAGACCAACTACTTTCCACGGAGGTGCCCACAGAGTGGTAAGTCCAGGGTCAAGGCTGGGAGTGTCCAGTGCTCTTGCTATCACGTTGTTCATTGTCATTTCATAAATTGGTCTTTTGCCTTGATTAGTGTACATCCACCCTTCCTTCCCAAAGCAGGTCTCTTCCTGGGACAAGACCCTGCACTGAGATGGATGGTGCCCAGAAAAATGATGCTACCCAGGGAACCCCAAGACGGCAAGAACAGCCTTCCCTACCTGTCTTTATTCTGGCTTCAGAAAGAGCCAGGATGGGGCTTCTAACCCTAGTGATTAAGAATCCACCTTGCAATGCAAGGGACACTGGTTCAATCTCTGATCTGAGAAGACCCCACATGCCTCAAGGCAACTAAGCCCTGGGCCGTGTTGTAGCCACCTGTTCCGCATTCCGGGGAAACAAACTCAGAAGGACAATGCAGAGAGTGGTGAGTGAGTTAAAGTTGTTCAGTAGTGTCCGACTCTCTGCAACCCTGTAGACTATACAGTCCATAGAATTCTCCAGGCCAGAATACTGGAGTGGGTAGCCTTTCCCTTCTCCAGGGGATCTTCCCAACCCAGGGATTGAACCCAGGTCTCCCGCATTGCAGGCAGATTCTTTACCAGCTGAGCTATCAGAGAAGCCCGCAGAGAGTGGAGTGCAGTTTATTACACCGGCAGGGCCAAGGCAGAGTCTCCCCTTAGTCAAGGACCCCGACTAGTTTTTGTGAAAACCTTATATACTGTAAGCGTACCCGTGCCCAAACCCACCTCCCCAAAATTTCCTGAAACTAGTCTGAACAAAGGAAAAAAAAGATACAATCAAAGTTAACCCACATTCATAAGCCTTAAGCCTAGGTAGTTAACAGTGGACAATTATCAATAGGCTTGTGGTCATACCCCAATAAGCATAATAGAATGTATGATTCTATTCTGTTACACAGATAATTAAGGTATTCTTTTAGGCTATGGAGAGCCCTGGGACTCTTCCTTCTGGGGGCCTGGTTTTCCAGTTGGTATGTCGTTTCCATAGATACTGGGCATATAGCTCAAAGTCCACAGTCTGGCCCGAGATGGAGTCCTGCTTTCCAGATGGAGCCTGTTTTGTTTCCCCCTTCAGCCATCACTACTGAGCCCACTAACCTAGAGCCTGTGCTCTGCAGTAAGGGAAGCTGCCACAGTGAGAAGCTCACGCACCGCAACTAGAGAGTAGCCCTCTCACAGCAAGGAAATGAAGAGCCAAGATATGGAATTCAGAACAAAGGATCCTCCACTCCCCTCCCACTTCTACCATCTATAGAATCCTGGAGCTGGAGGAACCCCACAGATTTTTAATCATTCTTACCTTTCCTTAGAAAGTATTAGCTCACAAAGGACCTCAAATGGGCCTGCCCACTCACAGGCAGTGGACTCTTGTGTTCACATCGCTACAGATGAATCTTTGGCCACATGCTTAGAAAGACATTGTACTGGGGAGTTTATAATAGGATTTTTTAAAAAATAATATGAATGCTGATAGTAAATTTGGATTTTAAAAACGTATAGTTTCTTTTTTTATTAAAAATTATAGCTTCTAAATATACTTTTCATTTCAAAGACAAGATTTTTGTCCTGAAGTTAGTAATTATTTGATTTCTTTCTCATTCAGAGGCATTAAAAAAAAAAAGTCAAGATCAGAGTACATATAAAATTTCATGGACCTTTTTTCTTTCTTTTTACTTTTAACAATCAAAACATACTTTCTTCTCTTGACCATAAATTACTTGGCCTTGAGCATCATTTCTGGCTACACTGAGAGGATGTGCTGTGACTTGTTCAGTCACTCCCCATGTTATGAACATTTAAAATGCGCCCATAATTTTTCAAAAGAGTGAACATGTAGATGGTTATGATGGAATCATTTTCCAAGTGGAATTTTTCTATTAATTGATACTGTCACCCAAAACAAATGTTTGTTTCAATGCTTCTCTACATGAAGATATTATTCATGGATATCTCACTGGGTTGAAAATTATATCTAATTGTTGTAATCTTCTTTAATTACCACCAAAATGTACCAAGTAATTGCAGTCCTTCATTGCTAAATTATTTGTCCATGTCCTCTGCCCACCGAAATATAAAAACTGCCTTTTATTTTACTTGGTTAGTCACTGTGAGTTTTAGATAACCCAAATCTGAGGCCCTGGGCCGAGGAAGGGAAAGTCATAGAATATAAATCAATTTATAGTTTGACTCAGCTGAAAATAAGAATGGGATTCTCCAGGCAAGAATACTGGAGTGGGTTGCCATTTCCTCCTTCAGAGATCTTCCCGACCCAGGGATCAAACCTTCGCCTCTTGAGGCTCCTGCGTTGACAGGTGAATTCTTTACCACTGAGCCACCTGGGAATCCCCCCAAAATGTATAATATGTTTAAAAAGAGATTCTAGGTTGGGAATATGGCTGCAACGGAACAAACTCTAAGACTAAACCTATTTAAGGACACATTAAAATCTTAGAATTGGAATTATATACAGTAACTACGAATGGAAGACATTCTGGATGTCTTTGTTTTGATTCAGAATAGGTATAAATTCATTGTTCAGAGGAGGGATGCCAATTTCCAAACTCTAGTTCAAGCTGCTGAAAAAAAATCTTCTCTGCTCACTACCCAGATTGACCACTGGGATGCCCACATGAAGTCTAATGGATTTTTATCACAGTGGATCCTTTCTTAGCCTTTTCGATATATGATGTGAGACTCAATCTGCTTTAATAAAGTCCCATCAAATAAGTGTAAAATTGGTCCCTATATCAGTGGGTGGTAATGCTAATTGATGGCGGCTGCATTACTATTAAGCTTAGTGCATCTATGAGTATTTCATCAATGTGCTAACCTCCAGTAAAATCTCTTGTGAATATATTGACCTTACTGATCTGGGTTTTTTTTTAAATTATTATTTATTTTGTTGTTTAGTTTTTTGCACCTTGGGACCTTAGTTCCCCAACCAGGGATTGAACCCGGGCCCTAGGCAGTGGCAGCTCAGAGTCCTAACTATGGACCACCAGGGAATTCACTGAGCTGTTCTCCCATGTCAAAATGACACACCGGTTGAGCCCTGGTAACATACTGCTCACTGAAACAGGTGACTTGGCACATGCTGTCACATGTTGATGAAAGGAACAATAAAACACCAAGACCAACTTTGGCGAGCAATTCTAACAAAATAACACCTGGTGACTTCTCTGGGGCCTCAGTGGTTGAGCATCTGCCTGCCAATTCATGGGATACGGGTTCGATTCCTGGTCCAGGAATAGTCCACATGCTGCTGGGCAGTTAAGCCAGTTCACCACAGCTACTGAAGCCTACACACCTTACAGCCCATGCTCTGAAACGAGAAACCACCACAGTGAGGAGCCCGAGCACTGCACCTAGAGAAGGCCCACGTGCAGCAGCGAAGACCCAGTGCAGCCAAAAACAAGTAAATAAATTTAAAAACTGACACCTGGCTTTTGAGTGTCTTCCTTTGTTTGTTTCGGACAGAGAACATTTTCTACTTTAGAAAAGTGATGACGTTAGGAGATGTTACCACCCCTGGAGCTGGTGATGCAGTTGGTCAACTCCTCCCATCTCCAGGTGTACCTACATCTCCCAGTAGAGAATCACAACCATTTTAGTGGAAGTTTAATAGGTGGAAAATACACTTTTAAAGAAAGAATGAATAAAATTGGATTCCTTTTAAAGAAATTGTAAGAAGCCAGCCCTTAAGGGCAGCAATAAGGGTCAAGCTGCCTTTTTAAAAAAATATTTACTTTTGGCTGCACTGGCTCTTTGTTGCTGGCCTTTCTCCAGTTGCAGCGCAGGGGGTTCTCACTGCGGTGGTTTCTCTCGTTCTGGAGCAGACTCCAGCGGACTCAGGCTTCAGCAGTTGCATTACGAGGGCTCAGTAGTTGCGGCTCCTGAGCTCTGGAGCACAGGCTCAATAGCTGTGGTGCACAGGCTTAGCTGCTCCGCAGCATGTGGGATCTTCCCAGATCAGGAATCAACCTGTCTCCCCAGCATATGCAGGGGGATTCTTTACCACTGAGCCACCAGGGAAGCCCCCAAGCTGCCTTTAAGCTATACACACAGCTAAATTTTGAACAGGGAGAAAGGCTTGAAGGTTAATTCAAGTCTTTTAACTGCATGTCCAGCCTTAAACTCTGAAGACGTAAATAGACTACTGGACAGCAACTGGTCTGCCTTCTGGAGAACCAGGTAGGGGGAGGAGGGTGGACAAGCCAACCAGCTGTGGCTGCAAAGCTCTATGTCAGAGGCTGCGCCACAAGACACTGAAACCATTCTTTCTGGGTTCATAACCTGGTTGGCTCACCTCCTAAATGTGTGGTCTTGGCAAGTTATTTGACCTTTCTGTGCTCTACTCATTCAACAGATATTTATTAAGTAGCTACTCTGGGAACTCCCCAGCGGTCCAGTGGTTAGGACTCTGAGCTTTCACTGCTGAGGGCTTGGGTTCAATCCCTGGTGGAGGAACTAAGATCCCATGAGCCCTGCAGTGCGGCAGGGAGCTGGGGGGAAGCAGCTACTCTGTGCCAGCGGCTGTATTAATCACTGGGGATCGAGCAGTGAACAAAGTAGACCAAATCCCTGTTCTTTTTGTAGAATGTGTGCGGTGGGGGTGGTGGTAGTAGTGTTTTGTGATTTTCATGCTGGTTGATTTTGGTATTCAGTTCATAAAAATTCATTGAACTGTACATTTATGATATATGTACTTTGTGTATTTTATTACTCAATAATGTGTTTAAAACTTCATGTCCTTGTGTAGATCACAGCTGTATTAAATGAATTATGTAAAAGCATGTAGAGCAGTCCTTGCCATGATAACATGCATTCAAAAACCAGTGGCTACTATTTGTTGTTCCAGTGAAATTCCTTAATAGCACAAACCAGGCCATCAGGGGATGGTCAAGAGGGATTCTGCTGGCTTTGCCGCTAGGATTAGTACACAGAGTCCTTCTGTAAACCAGTTAGGCATGGACTGTGCATCTGTCAGGGAAAAAAGATGTGCTTTTCTTTCGGGATCAAAGCATAGGAAGAGGAATTTTGTTTGTACTTGTGAACTAAAGTGATTTAGGGCTGCTCTGATGTGTGGACAAGCTGTGAACTGCACAAAGTTTCCACATTTAAGGGGTTTCCAGTCAAACTCCAAGCCTCGGGGGCTTGTCTATTTATCATTTTCTGGCAGGAATTCTGGTGGTCAAGTGTCTAACAAAACTTTTTATTAAAACAACTGTCTGACAGAGAGGAGCCAAAGGTGTGAAAAACACCGCTAAGTTGCAAAAAGATGTTACAGGGAACCACCACGCAAGAACTTGGAAATGAAGAGAGGAGCCTGCCTCCTAGGAGCTGTGCCTTCAAACAAATACACAGGGGCCCTGACACAGCCACCTCTGAGCCTACAGAGCCCCAACCCCTGAGACCTGACTGTCGCTGAACTTCAACAAACTGGACTTGTGGCTAGTCCGTTAGCCTTTGAGGTTCTGGATGATGAAAGTCTTCAACAGAGACACATCGTCTCTGAGGTGCTGACAATTCACGTTTCTGAGGACAAGACTTCCTCCCAGTGTGGCTTCACTGAGGTCCCAGCCCCTCATAACACAACATCCAAACTTCTCCCGGTGAAGTGAGTTCTAGCCGACCTCCTCCTAAGAGCCAGGCCGACTCCTAGATCCCCAGACTGGCAAGTCTGAGCGACACCCAGGCATCTGTCTGGCTGACAAACATCCAAGTGACTCGAGTCCATGTGAGGGTGGAAGACACCATTCTGATTGGGTTTCTACTGAGGGGACTGAGATCAGGTTCACTCGAGCTCAGCCAGACCCCTCGCCTAGGAGAGAAGGGGTGTGGGAAAGCAGGAGGCTATAGTCAAGCTCAGAAAGGCTGGTATGTGCAGTGGGGAGAGGGAAAGGAAAAGCTGGGAAGTGGATCCTGCCCTCTCCTAGGCTGGGCCAGGGAGAAGCTGCCTGCTGGGGTGGGTGGGTGGAGAGCTAGTGTGCAACAAGCCTGGCCTTGTGGGGACCGGGGGTGGGGTGCGGGGTGCGGGTGCAGGCGCTCATCCTCCAGCAGCCACAGGTCAAAGAGCAGAGCAGTCACCGCGCTGCCCTCCCTCTGGTGCAGGCCTAGGCCTGGGCCTGGGCTCCTGGTTTTTGTCTCATCCTATTCACAGGACAACGAAGCTCTAGGGACAGAATTAAGCCAAGCACTGAAGAGCTGTGGAACAGTGACAGGGAGAGTCAGACTGGCCACCAAACTGTAGACGGTCCAGGCTAGCCCTGAGTTCCAACGCCTGACCCCTCCCCAGTCATCTCCTATGCTCAGAAGAGTCCAGGCTGGGACCAGAGTTGAGAGTGGCTTCTCTGCCCACAGCCCCTCCAACATGCAGACAGTCTCCACACTGCAGTCAGTGAGCGGGGCAGTAGACCACGAAGAATCACCCTCTCAGGGCCTGCTCCAAGCCTCGTGACTCAGGGCGGCAGCAGCTTCCAGTCGGCTCCACTCTCTGTGGCCTCTGTCCCCAGCCCTGGGGAGGGGACCCCAAGAGCATTTTTGCCAGAAGTTGGAGTCTGGGGCACCTGTAGGGTTAAAGCATGGACTACCCGCAGCCGTCACCACTATTGCTTCTGACGCCACCACCGATCTCTGCCCTCAGGACGGCCCGGGAGGTGCCTCCCACCCCTTCTCCTCAGAGGCCAGCCTTGCTGTTCGTCCCCTGCTCCCAGAGAACACGGTGTAACCAGTGTTGTTGGGGGCTTGGCTGTCCTCCCCTGTGGGTTCCTGGCACAAGAGCTAGGGAGCGCAGAGTGGTCAGGTGTGGTCATCAGGGAACAAGGGTCAAGACCAAGAGGCCAGAAGCCAAGAGGCAGGACGTGGAGAGGGGGTGCTGGGCTGGTGGAGTCACCGTGCACACTTTACACAACCAACAGGAAGGACTTGGTGGGGAGAGGGGAGGCGGGAGGCGGGGAAGGAGTGAGGACGGCTCTCCCGGCCTGAGCAGCTCAGGGAGGCCACAGGCGGCTGGGGGGCAGGGCCGGAGCTCTGTGCCCACCCCATACCCAAGGCCCAGCCCTCACCTCGGAGCCCCAGGGCCCTCGCTGTGCCTGCTTTCCCCACAGCGGGCAGGCTTACAGGAACAGCCTCCCATCCTCAGCCCCCAAGGCGGGAACAGTGGGGCAGGAAAGAGTGGCAGGGGGCTCCGGCCCCTCTAAGGAGCTGAAGGGGACTCAGAAATCTGAATGAAAAAGGCCGAAAGGTTTTACTCTGTGAGCCCCAGGGGAGGGCCGGGCAGAGCACAAGGTGTCCACAGGAAGAGGGGGTGCGGAGAGGAGGAGCTGGTGCTGGAGGAGCGAGGGGGTGTGGGGCTCTGGAGCCCCAGTCCTGGGTCCAGCTCAACACCTGCCCACTGGAGTTCACACTGGAGTCCTGGGCAGTCCTGAGATCACGGGGCCCGCCTGAAGTCTGGGTCGGGAGAGGAACGCTGGGCAGAGGGAAGAGGCCGGCCTGGGCTGCCCGCAGCTGATCCGAGTTCTCCCAGGGCTTAAGTTTTCACGGCAGGAGGCGGCACCGGCCAGGCAGACACCACTGAGACCCCGCACTGCTCCATCTGCGGGAGCTGGGGGCCCAGACCCTTGGGCTCCCAGCTCAGGCTCTCGGTCAGCAGGAGCTGCTGGGTTAGGCTCAGAGCTCGTCAGGGGGGCTGTGTGTGAGCGGGGAAGCCTTCTGGATGCCCTCGTCCTCCTCGGGGCTGGGGTCTCCGTCGAGGTCGCCCAGCTCCTTCCTCTGTTTGCTGCCACCGCCGCCCAAGGCCTTGGCCCGGCCACTCTTCTTCTTGGATTTCTTGCCTCCCAGGGCAGCTGTGTCCCCCTTCTTGCCAGACCACTGCTCTGCCAGGCAGCCTGCAGGAAGGAGAGACACCCTCAACAGGCTGGCTGGCTGGGCCCCGGCTGCAGAGCCACCGGGGGTGGTGACGGGATCTGGCCCCAGCTCTGCTTTGCTGGGGCCCTCCCGGCCCATCTGGGGGGCATCTGAGGCACCAGGCCCTGACCCCGCCCTGTACCATCCAGCTCCTTGAGGATGGAGGCTCCAACGCCACCATTTCTTCTTTCTTTTGCATCCTCTCCTCACCCACCTCCCGAGTGGAGAGTATGGAGGGCCCAGCCCTGCTGCCCTGGGACTCACTGGCGTCCTTGCCCTTCAGCACATGGTTGGCACAGAGGAACTGAGTCAGGTCCTCCTCCTGGTGGTTCCTGTACCAGTCCTCAATCACCTCCTCGAACTCCTCCACCAGGACGTCGCACTGTTAACCACAAGGCCTCACGTTGGCAATGCCCGGGCCTGACCTCTCCCGGAGGAGCCGGGCGAGCCTGAGCCTTGTCTCGCCACCCACCCGGCTGGTGGCTGTGACTCCCCCGAGGAGCCAGAGGCGGGGTGAGACGGCTTGACCACAGTTCCCCGGCTCCCGATGGTCCTCGTCAACTGAGGACCCACCCTCATCGAGCCCGGAGTTGGGGCGGGGCCCCTACCTGCTTCTTGAGGTCGGCCACCTCTGCCGAGGTCTCGTTCCACAGCTCGTAGGGGATGTCCATCACCACCTTGACCCCTTTGTGCACCAGGTTGTGCAGCGTCTCAAAGGTCTCGGACATGCCCTGGAAGACGCGACGGGATGTGAGGCAGAGACCCTTCCCCTCCCTGCCCTGCTCCTCTCCCCGTGCGGCTGGAGATCCAGGGACCCCGCCAAGGTCAAGACCCTCTCCAGCTTCTCATGCTCATCCTCACGTTCTCCTCCCCTCTTTGAGGCCTGTGTCCCACAGCCCCTCCCCACACCTCCTCCTTTCAGAAAGGTTGCTCTCAGGACCCTTTGAGCAAATACTCCTTTCCAGGATAATAAACTGGTCCTGTCTCTTTCCCCTCACTGTGGCCTCCCCTGTGGCCAGCCTACTCCCTGCTTCTGGTTCTTCCCAAAACTTGTATCTTTCCTTGCTGGGAAGAAGCACAGGCAAGGCAGGGAAGACTCTTGGTTCTGTACAAAATTATTTCTGCCAGCCACCTAGGTCTTCTCCAGAGACAACACAGTTTCTTCTGTCTCCCAGAGACCACGCATGCGGATGCAACCCACTACGCACACAAAAATAGCCTCTCCTCCACCCCTACTTCACCCCCGTACAAGCAGCTCAATGTATGTATCATACACAATATTCTGCACCGTGTGTTTTTTTACTTAATAATATCCTTTGGAGAGGGCTTCCTGGGTGGCTCAGTGGTAAAGAATGTGCCTGCCAATGCAGGAAACTCAGGTTCCATCCCTGGATCAGGAAGATCCCCTGGAGAAGGAAATGGCTACCCACTCCACTATTCTTGCCTGGGAAATCTCATGGACAGAGGAGCCTGGAAGGCTATAGTCCATAGGGTGGCAAAAGAGTTGGATATAACTTAGTGACTAAACAACTATACTCTGGAGGTGATTTTAGTTCAACTCATAACGAACTACCTCATTCTTCATTACACAGTTTGTCTAAGAGTCCAATGAATGGCCAATTTACTTAACCACTCCCCTACTAGTGAATGGCCAGGCTGCTTCTAGTTTTTTCACTATAGAAAATAAAATTAAACATTATTACATTAAACATGGGTTTATTACCAAGTACAATATTAATACAAATTATAAAGATAAAACCTAGGACTTTTGTGGCTTAGAAGTATTCCTCTAGGTTTCCCAAGGGTTTCTGAAGGATCTCCTTTGCTAAAAGGGTACTTAGGTGGAGAAATATGGGAGACAGCTCTTCTACCAGGCATAGAAGATAGAGATGAAGAAACATGGGCCCTTGTAGGAGTGACAGGAGACACATGAGCCTCCAGACCCTACTCCCCAACCCCCTCTGGATCCTTTTGGAAAGACACATGGCAACAGGTATATGGGGAGGGGTATGGAGATAGGTGGGTAGGATGACATCTTATCAATGTCCGGGAGTCCTGGCATCATTAAGCCACAGAAGAGTTTATTGTCAGTTTATTGTCAAGCCACTCCCTGGAATTGCGTGGCTGGTAGATTCTGCGTATGAGAGTGGTGTGCTCACACACGTGTACTGACTTCTGAGCCACTGCATCCATGTGACACAGTCTTCAAGCAGAATGTGTGAGATGAGGCAAGAGCAAAAGAGGAAAGGGAAGACATCCAGTTTTTGATGGGACTTTAAAACCCTGGGCCAGAGCAAGATTGCTGTTGTACGGATCTGTTTTCCCATCACACATCTTATTCTGGATCAGAACTTAAACTGATACACTTTATTTATTTTTTCACACACTCATGCACCTTTCTTTTGTGGATAGAAAAATAAATAGCACAAGGGAAAATTTTAAAAAAAGGAAACATGGGCCTTGCTGCAAGGAAGCTCATTCTCCAGTGAAAGAAGCATTCATGTACATGGTGAGTGCAATAAATGTCATAAAGGCATCATGAGCGAGATCCAGGTGGGGCCCCATGGGCCCAGAGAAGGGACATGGCAGTCATCACGCCCTCCCCAAGAGTTTTCTGACATCTCTAAACTCCCACAGTTCTGCGCATCCTGAGTTCTCCCCCTGCACAAAGTGCTCTGGCCCCCAGGGGGCTGCCACCTAGGAGCGTTTCTGTCCTAGGCTGAGGCAGGACCCCAGGGGGCAGGCCCAGACATCAGCAATGTGCCCACCTGCACTGAAAAGTCAGGCCGCTCAGGACGGGAGGAATGCAAATGGCAATGGATAAAGAACAGGAAGCTGCCGAGGAGGGAAGCTCCCAGGGCATGATCTTCTGATGGCACTCAGACCAGGCGACACACTGAGACCCGAAGCCCGGCCCCAGTGGGGAGGAAGGGCATATACAAAGCCAACCTTAGCAAATCGGTTGCTGCCGGTCCTCTCCTTGTGCAGGCTGTAGTCCAGGAGCCGCTTGCAAATGGTCTCCGTGACTTCAATTAACCTTAAGTCCCTGCCGAGACAGCAGCACAAGACAGTCCCTGCCTGAGCTCCCCTCCTCGACCCTGCGGGTTAGGGGTCCAGCCCTCCAGCCCTGCTACCCCAGCACCTGCAAGGCTCACCAATGGGAAGGCAGAGCTGGGAGGGAGATAGGTCATCGGGGGGGCTCTGAAATGCTGGAACACAGACCAGAGAGACACAATTTTAACAGTTCTATGGGAAGAAAGTTGTTGTTGTTGTCTTAAATATAAAGTTAAATGATTAGCTAGATTTTTTAAAAGTAAAGCAAAATGTATGGATATTTGATGTCGAGATAGTGTTTCATTTGGAAAGGATGATCATATTTGATGGAAATGCTTTTTGGTTTGTTTTCAATATTTATACCTGGCAAGATTAAAAGCTGGTGAGCCTGTTTTTTCTGGCTGCACTGAGCAGCTTGCAGGATCTTAGTTCCCTGACCAGGGATTGAACCTGGGCCATGGCAATGAAAAATGTCCAGCCCTAACCACTGGACCACCAGGGAATTTCCCAGCAATCCTATATTTTTAAAGATTGGTCCATAAATTCCAATCACTGGGAGTTACTGGTGAGGTCCAATAGTCTTGCTTTTACAGATGAAGGATGTGAAGCCCAGAGGCACTTGGGGATTTAGGAAGGCCATACAATCAGTTCAGGGTAGAATCAGTGGGCAAACCTGGGTCTCAGTTAGAGAGCTGCCTCCTTTTGGTGGGTCTGCCTAGCGGGAAGGGAGAAGAGAACTTCAAGATGCTGATGCCTCAAGGAACAAAGCAGGGCAGGCTGGTGCCCCTCTCCCTCCCCTCTACTTACGACTTGGTATATTTGACGCCTGAGGCCTTCCGGTCCAGGATGCCATAGCCTGTGTCAATCACCTCCTTGGTCTTGCCAGTTTCCTCAAAGGCTGACTTCAGCTCCACAGCGACATATTTACACACTGGGGAAAGAAGACACAGCACCACCTACTGAGTTCATGTGAGTCTTTGCTGGGAGCCGGCTGCCAGCAAAACAGACCCAAGCGGACACCTCTCCGGGACTGGGCTGAGTTGATGCTTGGGGCAGAGAAAGGAGTCAGCACCAGACCAGCAGTACAGTTCAGTGGGCAGACCAGCAATAGAGTTCAGTGGGTGAAAGTAGGCTCCAAGATCCACTGGCCCCTGTCCTCTCTGGGCCCTTTTCCTACTGCCTCCATTTCTCCCAGCTCCTTCCTGTCCCCTACCCCCACAATCATTTATGTCACTGAAAAGAATTTCAAACATACAGAAAAGCTGAAAGAGTACAATGAATAACCATATACCTTATACTCACAGTCAAGAATTGTTAGTAAAAAAGAAAATAAATAAATTAAAAAAGAAAGAAAAAACAACAAAAAGAGCTGTTAGTAAAAAAAAAAAACACACACAACAGTGATTTACCACTATTTCCTATTTATAATATAAAGCAATGTGATAATAACAGATGTCAAAATATATGCACTGTTTTTGCTAAACCATTTTGAAAATAAGCTGCAAGACATCATGATCTTTGCTCCTAAACAAGTCATCGAGCACTTCCTAAGAACAAAGACCTTCCCCTACTAATCATAAAACAACCACCATGCTTGGAAGATTTAACAACAATTCCTATCTCATCTAATACTCAGTCCATGTTCAAATTCCCCAATTGCTCCCAAGATGTCTTTTATGGCTTTTTATTTCTTGATTTCATATGTTATTTCAACACCACATCTCTACTCCTACCAAGTTAATTCGCTCCATTTCCCCCCACAGGCCTGTTTCTACTGTTTCTGCACATTTATTTTCTCATTTCCTCTATTCTTCTTCAAATAGTTATTAAGCAACTCCTATGTGTCAGGCACTGCCTGGGGATACAGAGAGGAAAACAAGGTCTCTCCCTCCCAGATACTCAGTCTAATGGAGCAGAAAGAAGTGTAAACAAATAATTACCGTTGCATAACACTGCTACCACTGAAAGTGTGCAGTGCTTGGGGCCTTAGGGAAGTGCTTCAGGGCTTGTCTGTCCTTCCTCTCCACCTCATCTTAAAAGCCTGCTCCCCCAGGAAGCCCTTCTGGATGAGTCCCACCTGCTCTTGATTTCATCCTGAGACACTGTAGGACCCATGCTCTCACCAGGGGCCTTGATCATCTCATGTGACTCTCCAATTAGACTACAAGGGCACTCGAAGTGAGGCTCATGGGCTGGATTTCTTCCTTATTCCCCTATTTTGGGACTTGGTATGTACTGGATACTTGATAAATACTGCCTAGAGAGACTGTGCTTCTGATCGAGCAGCTTCGGATGTCTCTGAATGGAATATGATCTGCAGGCTAAATGTCAACAGCATTGTTTTAACAACATCAGCAGAATTGGATAGAAAACCAATTTACCACCGAAACAAACAAATCCCCTGGAGGCCTGCTTGGTGAAATTTTATAACATATGCATTAATAGATGGCTTGGAGAACTTGGAACACATGAAGATTCCAAAACGTCAGCCACTGATCTCAGAGTCCAGGATGAACTGAGGGTGTCTCACCTCCCTGGCTCTCCATCCAGGGCCGAGGCTCCCGCCCTCTTCTGTCCTGTACTCTGTGTGAGCTTATCATTTTTCTGACTCCTGTGCTCCCCCCTCCCAGGTGCTCAATATGTAGTATGCCAGGCCCGGGGGGGTGGGAACCCATCAATCCATTTCTCTTATATCCATCAAGTACAACCTTGCCTCTCAACTCTCCCAAACCTTACCTCTTCAAGACCCCCTCTAGGGATCCCACCCAGAACCAGACTTGGAGGAGACTCATGGCATAGACCCTACATTCCCGTGAACATCCACCCACTTCTTTCTGGGCAGGTTCTCTTTCCTCTGTGCCAAGACCTCTTCTACTCAGGCTACTAAGCCAGAGGCAGGTTTTGTGGGCCAGTCAGCACTTAATAACTAAGGTGTCACAGTGATAAATAAAAGTAAATATACACTTAGGTTAAGCCATCCCATGACTGAAAATCCCTTTTATTCTTTACCAATTACCTACAAAATCAGGTTGGATTAGAATGATCTAAAGATTTTTGCCAGCTCTATGCTTTTATGAGTCTCATATGGAGAAGAAGTGTGAGCTTCTTAGGCTTCGAGAACAACAAGAGAAACCGTAAGGGCTCTTTGGCATCAGAATAAGATAGAAAATGAGAAGGGGAAGTGAAATCCCCAAAGGATCTTAGCTGTGGCCAAGAGAGTGAAAGGAAGGCATTATAACCCTGTGACTGTCTGTTCACGAGAGTGAGGGAGAAAGTATAGGCTAGAACCCATACTGGAAGGCTGACCAGTGAAGTCAGCTCATCTCTGAAGCAACTCACCTTTAATCTCTCAAATGAAAGGATTATGCCTCCCAAACCACCCACACTTCCCAGTGCTCAGGAAGTATCTGGCTGGCTACAGGCTTTGAATTAGGATGCAACCGGTTTATAGCCAGCTTTCAGGGGTGAGGGGCTGGGGTTAGAGAGGTGAGAACGTAGGAGTGTGTGTAAAAGTCTGAGGACAAAACTGAGAAATGGAGAGGAGGGGAAAAAAGATAGGCCCTTGGCTGGTGTGTGTGCTGGCATGCTTCTCTCTCTCCCTCCCTATCTCTGTTTCTCTCTCACACACACAAGTGCCACACTTCCACCTCTCTGTCTTTGGGATTCACTCTCTTCCCATATCCCTAAAATCTCCCTCTCTCACCAAGTTCCCTCAGGTTCTACTTTTCTCCTAAAGTGACTCCTTAGGTCTCAGACCCTCTTCCTTCCTCCACACACACCCACAGCACCCCAGCTTCACCCACGTCCACTCATGCCTGTATGTGAACAGCTACCTAGACAAGGGCCCTTGCCCTGGAGGAGCTCACGGCTGGTGGAGGAGACGGCCGGTGACACACAGCCGGTTGTGGTCAGGGCACAAGAGGAGCGTCTCAAGTTCTTCCCCCAAGACCGGTCATGTGAATCTTTTCAGTTCTTCAAATCTGCCCTTTGCCTGTAGGCCTCAGCATCTCGTGACTTCGCTTCTCTTCACTAGACTAACTCCTAACCTCTCAGGGCTTCCAGGAGGAAGCCTTTCTCCGCATCTGGGGTCTAGATTTAGATGCTCCTCACCCAGCCCCCAAAGCCTGGCGCCTCCTCTCTCGTGGCATCTACCACCCCCATTGTAACTGCTTGTTTTCACCGATTTCTGAGCTCCAGGTGCACCGAGACCCGATCTCTCGGCCGCCCCTGCGTTCTCAGCGTTCAGCACAGTGTCAGGCAGAGTAGGTTCCAGGAACGGAGACCCGCTCAGAGCCCGGGTCGGTCCCTCCCCCAACCCTCTCCGCAAGCCCCGCCCCCCCAGCAGGATACTCCCCACGGGCCCGCCCCCTCACCTTCGCATTTGCTGGGCAGTCGAACCCAGTCGGTGTCCTCGGCTTGGGCCTGCCTGGGGCCCAGCTCCGGGGCCGGCAGTAGCAGCAGCAGCAGCAATAGCAGGGAAAGAAGCATAAGACGGTGGGGCCTGGGTCGGGGCCCGGACGCGGGCTCAGGTAACGGCTCCATGGCCCAGCCGGACCCGACCCGAGCGGACCGGGGCTGTGCTTCCTCCGGCTGCGCGCGCTGGGCAGCTTCCCGGAGCCGCTTCCGGGACTGCACACGTGCCTCGGCGTAACCAGGGCAACGGCGAGCCCCCCCCTCCCCGCTCCCGCAACACACCCGCTCCCCCTCCAGCTACCTCGGCCCGCCCCCAGAACGACGGAGGCCCGCGGACTCGGCAGCCAATGGGCTTTTCGGGGTTTGCCTTCTAGCGAATGGGAGGACGTTCTTTTTTAGGCTTCGGCCAATGAGAGAACGAATGGTGTCCTCAGTGACCTATGGCAACATCTTTTCCCACCTCCTAACGGAGGCTCTGGGAGGGACTCGAGGACCAGAATTAGGGGAGAGGGAGCAACCCTCCGGTCCTGAAAGGTATGGGAAAGACAGTTTTCACTGCCTTCTCCGCCTTCTTGCACGCCACTTACCCCTGGGATCATAGGGCAGCTAGCCCTATGTCTTTTTATTATTATTATTGCTTTTGTTGTTACTGTCACTCGAGTAGGCTCTGTGGATGAGATTTGGACGATTCAGAGTCCCCTGCCTTCAAGCAGCTTTCTTTGTGCCCAGTAACCCTAGGCTTCCCCGACAGCTCAAACGGTGAAGAATCCGCCTGCAATGCAGGAGGCACAGGAGACACAGACTCTATCCCTGGGTGGGGAAGATGCCCTTGAGGAGGAAATAGCAACCCACTCCTCTATTCTTTCCTGCAGAATCCCCTGAACAGAGGGACCTGGCAGGCTAAACCCCATAGGGTCGCGGACACAACTGAGTACGCACACGCCTGTCGCATAAAGCCCTAAGTTTATCCCGCTGGTAACTAGAATAAATCGTTTCCTCTCTGAGCCTCAGTTTTCATCTGATGACAAAGTGATCCTCCTAGCTGCTGTTCAAGGCTTACCTGTTCCTGGGAAGCTCGAACGGGTTAATAGAATTAAAACTTATCGAGAGGATTGTAAAAAGTTCATGCATTAACTTTCATATTAGTGTGTGAACTCAGTTCCTTTTCTGGCCTATTATTTGTATCTTTGGATTCTGAGCTCCCACAGGCAGGGACTTGACTAATGCACGATTGATTTCCCGTCCATATCCCCGGCATCAGGGCGCTTGGCACAAGGAGTTACTCATTGAAACCTCCTTATGCTGTGTCATCAGGAAGAAGACTCTCTGGGTTTAGGGGGATGGCTTCATTCTGCCCCTGAGCTCAGTGGTCTATGGACACACAGAGTAAGGCTGCTTCTCTGGGAGTCTGCCTTCAAATTCCATTTTTTGCCCATAAATCCCTGTTTCCAATGCCTCCTGTTTCCTTCCTGGAGGTTGGATATTTATGGTATTTTATAAAGACTTTAAAGGACTGATGCTCAAGTCTATTGAGTTGTCATTTCCTGATCTTAGCTTCTTGCTCCCAACAATTCCGTAGCTGACAAGGCACTCTTGGATAGGCAGGAGCTGTGGTGTGTAGAATTCCACAATGTAGAGGATCAGATCACTGTCCTGAGGTCCTCCATGCTCTCTAGTCTTCAGAAGACTTGGGGAGGCTCAAAGTCTGGCCAGGAGACCTCCTAGGAAATGATGTTAAGCCAGCCACAGTGGGGATTCAGAGTCTGGGGCAGGGCAGGATTGGGGGAGGGTGGGCAAGACGGAGAGAAGCATTGAAGCTCAGGGAGGTTTGCTTCCAGAATAAACAAAAGGGCCTCTGAGAGCACACTTACTGAGACATAAATTAGTTTGGTGGGAGCTCTGGGTTCAACATGTGGGCTGAGAGCTGGGAAGGGACAGTGACTGTAGAAAGTCTGCATTCGCCCCTGCCCCCACCCAGCCGCCCCCTCCTCAGTCTGTGTGGTAGGGAAGGAGAAGACCCTGTGGGGCTGGTGAACAGACTGACCCCCAGAAGCTGTGTCCTCTGCCTCAGAGAATCCAAAACAGAGGTGGGAGAACCTCCTTACAGGCTGGTGAGAGAGGACCAGTGAGGAGAGGTGAGGGTTTTCATGGAACAGCAGCTGAGAGGGCTTAGAGGCTCTGGGAAGCTGGGAGTGTCATTGACACCTTGTGTGTGGGCGGAGGTGGGTGGGCAGGTGGGCAGTGCTAGAATGGAGTGCTGCCACTGCCTCTTTGGGAGAAGGAAAACTACATTAGGGCCGGTGATCCAGGTAACTGTCCTGTGCTGCCCTGAGGGGACATCTGGATTCACATGTAAGCGTCCAGATTCTTGGGGTGATGACTGGAGAGAAAACCCTGGGTTTCCTGCCAGCGCTGGATAAACAGGGGACACACAGGTTACGCTCCATTGTGGGAACCTCATATTCTATCAGTGCAAGAGCCCTGTTGAAGAAACAAAACAAAAACCTCTCTAGTGCCTGGCTCAGAGTTGATGCTCAGTGAATATTTGTCAAGTGAATAATGATCTTATTTGATTAATGACGTATACTTTGGAATTACTGTCTGTGCTCTTGCCCTTGGATATGATCCTATTACTCTGGAATCCTGGCCCTGTTCTTTTCCCTCCAGTCTATACAAGCCTTCACATCAGGCCCAGCACAGCCTCTTCCTTGGTTCCCAGGCCCCTCCCCCTGACCTCTCAGAAAGTTTGGGCACGTGTGAAGAGACAGAGAGGGGGCCTACCCAGTGCCTGATGATGGGGAAAGGAGACAGAGGTGGGCCCTGCATTCTCCCCAACCCCCAGCCCCACTCCCCAGGCTGTCACCCTCCGGAAGCCTTCCCAGATTTCTGCCTCCTCTGAATGTGCCAAATATCCTTCTCCCTGAGCAGACATGAATTAAAATACTTTTTGTTTGCTTGTGTTATATGTAAGTTCTCCTTTAATTGTTGTCAACTATTTGCACCTCAGATGTTCCGGTGCCTGGGTGGATCACCACCCTCAAGGGGCTTCCAATCTAATGCGAGAAACAAAGCTTTTTTTTAGCTCAGAAAGAACCTCAGTCAGAGGGGGAGACCGAGCCTAGCCCCCGGGGAAGCTCGGGTCAGCTGAAGGAGGTAGATTACAGAGAAATGCTCCAAGGCTTGAAGTGGGGAGCCTGAAGGAGGGTCCCGAGCTCCAGGCCCTGAGCACCGGCGGCCCCTCCTCCCAGACTGGGCTTCTGGGATCCCGACCGGGACTGCGGGTGTGATCCCGGCGGCGGCGGTCCTGGGGCTCCAGCGGCGGCGAGGCGGACACGCTGAGACCTCGGCCTGTGGTGCCCCCATGATTGCGGCGAATCGGGTCGGCGGGGCCTGCGGACGATCCTCGGGGCGCCGGAAGCAGCGGCAGGAGGCGGCTCTCCGCCCGGAGGACCTCGGGGGGCGCGGGGAGACCGGCGGCCCCAGAGCCCGGCGGCCCTGCCGGGTCCCCCCGCGCGGCGGGCGGGGGGCAGAGGCGGCTGCAGGTCAGCAGCACGTCCAACAGCAGGAGCTTGAAGAGCAGCAGCCGCAGCGCCCCGAGCCGCAGCACCAGGGCCCGCGTCCCTGCGGGAGAGGAGGAGCTGGTGAGCGGCCTGGAGGCTGGCGCGGCCCCACCCGCGATGGAACGTTCCCCAGAGGAGGGGAACCAGGGGACGGCCTTCCTGGTGTCTAACCTCAGCTCTGACTAATGGGAATAGTCAGAGCTTCCTAGCCTTCATGTTATTTCACCCCCCAACAACCAAGGGGATGTAGGCCAGGCAGGAGGCAGAGCCTGGCTGTGAACACCACTCTATGTCCAGCCCATGTCCGGTCTCCTGAGGCTCCCTAGACTCCCAAGAGTCTCCCAAGACCCTCATGCTGGGGCCAACCCTCTGGGCTGCCCAAGGACCCTTTTCTCAACCTGGTGTCAAGAAAGGATGCTGGGGTCAGAGGATCTCCCTCCTTATGACCCAGGAGTAGACAGAGGCCCAGGCTAGCCAGTGCCCCAACGCAGGGAGGCAACCTCTTCAGGGGATACCCACCAACCTGCGCTGCCCACCCCCCCAAGGGAGTACATTAGCCCAGAGTCGGGCGGGGGCTGAGGTCCTGGGTCCCAGTACTCACCCCGGAGAGGCTCCCAGAGGCAGGTCCTGGCCGAGGAAGCGGCGCCTGGCAGCCAAGGAAAAGGGAGTGAGTCCTTGGGATGGGCTGTGCTCTCCGCCCCAGTGCTATGCCCCAGCCCTGCTCAGGGCAGCTCTTCATGGTGTGTTGGATAAATGGACAAATGAACCAGCAGTGGGAACCCTTAGCCCATCTGTGGCAAGTCCTGTCAGGGGCCCAGATCTCCTTGTCTCCTGACTGTTTCCTGCTCTGTGCCCTTAGAGATGCCTCAGCACGTTTAGACAAGGAATCAGTTTCCTTAGCAGTCTTCTTTGGAAGGCAGGACATTTATTCAACAAATGTTCTTATTTGGAGGATGAGAAAACTAACATAATCCAAAAAAAAAAAAAGCCGAAGTAAGTCATCTGGTCAGTAATAATAATAGCTGGCTTTGGACATGTTACTTGACCTCTCTGTGCCTAAAAAATGAGAAGACTAGCATGACCTACTTGTAATACGGTAATATGACCTAAATGTAAAGCATTTACAACAGTCCCTGGCCCAGATAAAACAATAAGTAAGTGATAGCAATTTACTATTTAACTCTTGTTTGGTTCTAATAGGTAGGGTGTCACAGTTAGGGTGATATAGATATTAACCCTGGGTATACATAGAGAGGGGCTTCCTTGGTGGCTCAGATGGTAAAGAAAAGTCCGCCTGCAATGTGGGAGACCTGAGTTCGATCCCTGGGTTGAGAAGATCCCCTGGAGGAGGGCATGACAACCTACTCCAGTATTCTTGCCTGGAGAATCCCATGGGCAGAGGAGCATGGCAGGCTATATAGTCCATGGGGTCGCAAAGAGTCGGACACAACTGAGCGACTAAGCAGAGCACAGCATAGCATACATAGAAAGGTATTGACCTCAGGATGGAGGAGCCATTATTACCTCTCAGAAGTCACACATCAGAGCTTGGATCTGAATGAGATATCACAGTTGCAAATCCCAGGACCCAGGGGCCCTGAGGCCACCCTGCTCTGAGCCCAGGCATCACCTCACCTAGATGTTTGGTCTGTAGCATGCACGCCCTCCCACCACATCCTGATTCCAGAGTGTGTGAAAGGGGGCAGGGAGCAACCCCCAGGGGCCCAGGCCCTGTCCCCACCTGACAGCTGTAGGGGCTGTGTGCTCTGGCTGTGGTCCCCAGCCCCAGGCCCGGTGTGGCAGACCAAGGTGTCCCAGGCTGCCAGCTCCTCGGAGTGCAGGGAGAGCTGAGCCAAGCGAGTCCAGGTGCCATCCTCCGCCGGGGAAGGGCCATAGGTGAAGGCATCCAGTGAGCTGCCATTGCCAGCTGAGAACCAGATGGGACTCTCAAAGCCAGGGGGTGCAACGTCAAGGACCAGGCAGACCACCAGCGTCTGCTGCTTCCCGTCCACCAGCAGTGTGATTGGTGGGGCCAGAGAGGGGAAGGGTGTGCTGCCGACACCTGCAAGAGAGCACACACTTGTAGGGGGCCTAGAACTGTCCTTGCCCTCCCAGGTCCGCGTCTCGTATCCTTCCATCTGGGTTTCTCTTCCATCAGTCCTTCCACCAACCATCAATCTATCCTACCCAGGCATCCATCCTTCTCTCCTTGCATTTACCTACCTAACCACCTTCCTTCCCTCCATCCTTTCTACTATCATCTGTCTTCCCTACATCTCTTCTTTCTACTTTCAATCTCTATATATCCATCCATCCATTTATCCATCTTCCCTTCCTTCATTCATCCATCCATCCTTCTGTCATCTATCTATCACATCTGAATCTCTCTGTGCCAGGCACTGGGGATACAACATCATTAAAATATTGTCCCTGCTCTCAGTGATTTCAATCCCATGAGAAAGGCCACAGATGCAAACAAATACTTATAGTACCTTGTTGTGCCGGCCTCAGGCGAGTGGTTGCCTCTGGGGAGGAAAGGAAGGAGGTAGGATATGGAGTGAGATCAGAGACCTCAAATGCTCTGCACCTTTTTGTTTCTTTTTAAAATATATTAGATTCAAATGTGGCAACATTTTAACCATCTGCTAATCTGAGTAGCCTATGCTTGGGTGCTTGTTGTATTAGTCTCAGGGTTTTTATTTTTTTTTCCTGTTAAGTCTGTAGCATTTTTAACAGCTTTGTTTAGATTTAATTTACATGCCACACAATTCACCTGTTTAAAGTGTATGTCTGTATTATTTTATAATTTTTAAAAGCAAAAATAAGTCATGTAAGTACTGCAAACATTTGTCCTGTATTTTTCAGAATAGTCCTGATTTTCCACAAATTTATTCTTTGCAATAAAGATGACTCATTTAATATATAACAAAATGCTATTTTTGAATGGGTGGCTGTCTTTTCATATAAACAGAATCTCAAAAGTTAAAACCTACAAATAAACTCACACCATGAGTTAAGCGCAGCCAAGCTAAAGAAATGCCCCAGGGTTCAGGGAAGGCACTAGAGAATCTTGTGGGGACCTAGAGGTAGGGGGTGCTCACAAAAGTTTTTTTTTGGCTGTACCATGTAGCATGTGGGATCTTAGTTCTCTGGCCAAGGATCGAACCTGTGCCCCCTACAGTGAGACTATGCATTCTCAACCACTGGACTGCGTGGGAAGTCCACAAAAGATTTCTTGAAGGTCAGATAACTGACCTAGAAGCAGGCAGATGGTAAGTAGTCACTCAGGGTTTGGATTCAGACCTCTGTGACTCCCAATTTCACAGGCCAACCCACTTGGAAAGATGACCAAGATTTTCCTACATATCACATAGGACCAAGCCTGGGACATGGCCTCAGACAGAGTTGGTTTGACTTTTGACTCATCCACTTAATTTACTGAGTCTTAATTTTCCCATCAATACAATGGGGTTAATAACACCAACACAGGGAAACTGTGGTGGATAGTAAAGATCATGAACATAAAACACCTGGCAGATAAGGATTAGTATCATCAATACTAGTATTAATAAGGCATCAGGATCAAAGGGAGGAGGAAAGGCTGAGAATGGGTTCCAGGAGCCTCAGCCTCCTGAGCCTTTCCAGCTGTACATAGAGAAACACTCCTCAAGTTGAAGTCAGTATCTGCCTCTTCCACGAAGCCTCCCAGAATTGCTCCTTCTCACCCTGGCTGCTTCCTTCTCAGAGCTCAGGTCTCCCACCATGGGCTCTTCCTGCTCCACGTGGGTGTGATTTATCTCCCTAGCAAGGGAGTGCTGGTGACATACTGGGGGGCAGCTTTAGAACAAGGAGATGTCCTGATTCAAAGGTCAAGGACCTTTCCCCACCACAAACATATGAACATGCACATGCTACTAGATGAACCTGGAATTCTCCAAAGTTCAGTGCTACGTCTCCAGCCCCCATCTTTGTAGGGGCGGGGTCAGGGGTCGATACACCTGGAAAGTCACTGAGGCCTTGAGACTTCTATGCACCTATTGGTAGGGGAAGTTGGGAGCGAACATGAGATACCCTGAGCCCTGAGGGCAGGAGACTGGACAGGAAGGAGCAGGGGACTTACCGTGTTGCCCATGTCCTGTGGCACCGTATAGCCCACCACAGCCAGGCTACCCCAACCCCACCCATCACACCTGTCCAACTCACTCCAAGAGGTGAGCACCCTCCCTCCCAACATGGTGGACCTCAGGGGAGCAGGACTTGGGGGCCCCAGAGCAAGGTAGCTGGGAGGTGGAGTAAAATGGGGAAGGGGATAATGGGCTTCTGGCAAGACCCTCCTCAGGGGACCCCAAATATCTCTGTCCTGCCTCCCTGCATCCCTCCCACGCCAGGGATGCCCAGAGTGAGGGCGTGGGCTTGGGCCCACTAGAGGGGCACAGAGAAGGGTGCAGGGGTTTGCTCACCTGTGGGCAGGGCTGGACACCCGAGGGCCAGGAGAAGCAGCAACCAAGACTCAGCCATGGCCCACCTGAGAGGAGGCAGGACCCAGCTGCAGACCTGCGTGTGGGCTGGGGGAGGAGGCAGCCACAAGACGGCCTCGCAGGCCACAGGCACAGCTGCATCTCAGCTGCTCCACCACGGAGCCGTTTCCCCCGGTGAGGAGCCTCCCACCCCCAGCCTGGCCCCCAAACCCAGCCTTCTCTCACCAGTCCAGGGAACTCGGAACACCACACTCCCTCCCATCTGAAGAGCACTCTACAGCGTGCAAGGCCTTTTCCCAGCCACTGCCCCTGTCACTTACAGGATCTAGAGCACTTGACGGTATGTCAGGGGCTTAACATCCAACACTTCATTCCATCACCCAAGTGCTGTGAGTTGCATTTCACAGGCAAGGCAACCGAGGCTCAGAGAGATTGAGTGACCTGCCCAAGGCCACCCAGCTGGCCAGTCAGTGGCAGAGCCAGGGCTTGAACTGTTTTCTGATGGCTAGCCTTACTATAGCCAAAAAGCCCAATAAGCTTATTTCCATGTAGTTAAATATAATCCTTTTAAATAGAATTTGTTTTCTAGATCAGTTTCAGGTTAACAGCAAAAGTGATTTCCCATATACTCCCTGCCCCATTGCATCAAGCTACCTCCCCCGCTTTTAAAAAAATTATTTTTGGCTGTGCTGGGTCTATGTTGCTGTGTGGGGGTAGCTGTGGCAAGCGGGGCTACTCTTGGTTGGTGCTTGGGCTTCTCACTGCAGTGTCTCACCGTTGCGGAGCACAGGCTCTAGAGCGAGCAGTCTTCAGTAATTGTGGCGTATAGGCTCAGCAGTTCCGGCTCACGGGCTCAGTAGTTGTGATGCACAGGCTTAGTTGCTCTGTAGCTTGTGGAGTCATCCCTGACCAGAGATGGAACCCGTGTCTCCTGCATTGGCAGGCAGATTCTTAACCACGGTACCACTATAGAAGTCCTCAAGCCCCCTTTTAAAAGTAGACTTTTAAAAATGCCATTTTCAGTGACTCCCCTAAATTTTAGCTGTAACTATCAATTTGACCCTGATACTTCACATCCAGATATATATCCTGATGGAATAAGAGATTCAATCACTGTAAGACAAAGATTTGTGCACAAAAACGTTCTTTCAAGTATTATATTAGAAACAAAGAGAGGGAATTCCCTGGTGGCCCCGTGGTTAGGACTTCGTACTGCCAAGGGCTGAGGTTCAATCCCTGGTGGGGGAATTAAGATCCTGCAAGCTGCAGTGTGCAGCCAAAAAAAAACCCCCAAAACAACGACAAAATCAAACCAAGAAAAATAACTACCCATGTTCAATGCTTGGAGAAGAGTTGAATGAACTAATGCTTGGTGTATTTATGTTAGTAAATGTTACGCAGCAGCTTTTTTTTTTTTTTTTTTTTTTTTGCCATGCCTGGCCACTTGGGGGAATCTTAGTTCCTGATCAGGGATGGCAGTGATGAGTGATGAGAAAGTGATGAGTCCTAACCACTGGACCACCAGGGAATTCCTGTATGCAGTGCCTTTTAAAATCATGTTTTTAAAAGAATATTTAATGACTTGAGATATAGACTAGAGTTTGGTTCAGTGTGTGGGCTGTGAAGCCAGAACACCTGGCTTTCAATCCTGACTATATCATTCAGAAGTTGTGTGATTTACACCAAATTACTTACTTCCCTAAATCTCAATTTCCTCATCTGTACAATAGGAATGATAATACCTCAGCTTGAACAGATCACCCATGAAATGGGTCTAGCATTATTCTCTCTATATAGTAAGAAGTCAATAAATGTTCTCTTTCTGTATATATGTGTATGCTAAATTACATATACAGAAAACTGAAACAAACAGGATTCAAATTTAAAAGGAAAATATACACCCAATTTTGCATAAGAAATATATGATTATTCCTAGAAGGAAGCATACCAAATGTTAACAGTGGCTATCTCTGCATGTGAGGATATTGAATAGTTTTCCTTTTCATGTTTATAATTGTTTATTTCTTCAATTTTCTATGATAAACCTGTAAAAATCAGGATAATAAACATTATTAAAACATAAAACTACAGACATACTAGAGCTTATTTAGCCATGCCTTTACTTGTAGATATTTGGGTTTTCCAGTTTGGGGCAACAGTTATCTTTATTCATAAAGTATTTTCCAAATTCATACTTACTTCCTTAAGATTAGCTTAAAGGCCTCAATGATTTTGAGGGCTTCTGTTTAAGTTACAAGGTTTTAAAACTGTAGTAAAGTGGTGGTGGTGGTGGTTTAGTCGTTAAGTGATCTCTGACTCTTGCGATCCCCTGGACTGTAGCCCACCAGACTCCTCTGTCCATGGGATTCTCCAGGCAAGAATACTGAAATGAGTTGCCATTTCATTCTCTAGGGATCTTCCCAACCCAGGGATCGAACTCAGGTCTCCTGCATTGACGGTGGATTCTTTACTACACAGTAAAGTACACATAACATAAAATCTACCATTTTAAGATCAGTGATATTAAGTACATTCACATTATTGTACATCTCTCACTGGATATCCCTCAATGGTTGCTTCTCTGTTATAACTATTGTAAACATGGGTGTACAAACCTCTCTTCAAGACCTTACTTTTAGTTCTTTTGTGTGTATACCAGAAGTGGAATTGCTGTATCATACAGTAATTTAATGCTAACTTTAATTTTGATAGTGGCCATTGGAATGGGTGTGAAGTGTTATCTTATGGTGGTTTCAATGTGTATTTCCCTAATGATTAGTGAAATTAAAAGACACTTACTCCTTGGAAGAAAAGTTATGACCAACCTAGATAGCATATTCAAAAGCAGAGACATTACTTTGCCGACTAAGGTCCGTCTAGTCAAGGCAATGGTTTTTCCTGTGGTCATGTATGGATGTGAGAGTTGGACTGTGAATAAGGCTGAGCGCCAAAGAACTGATGCGTTTGAACTGTGGTGTTGGAGAAGACTCTTGAGGGTCCCTTGGACTGCAAGGAGATCCAACCAGTCCATTCTGAAGGAGATCAACCCTGGGATTTCTTTGGAAGCAATGATGCTGAAGCTGAAGCTCCAGTACTTTGGCCACTTCATGCGAAGAGTTGACTCATTGGAAAAGACTCTGATGCTGAGAGGGACTAGGGGCAGGAGGAGAAGGGGACGACAGAGGATGAGCTGGCTGGATGGCATCACTGACTCCATGGACATGAATCTGAGTGAACTCCAGGAGTTGGTGATGGACAGGGAGGCCTAGTGTGCTGCGATTCATGGGGTCACAAAGAGTCGGACACGACTGAGCGACTGAACTGAACTGAATGATTAGTGATGTTGCACATCTGAGGCCTCTGTGTTTTAAGTCTCCCTGATACACCTGTTATACTAATTTTGTGCTTGTGGTCGGTCACTCAGTCATGCCCCACTCTTTTCGATCCCATGAACTGTAGCCCTCCAGGCTCCTCTGTCCATGGGATTTTCCAGGCAAGAATAATGGAGCAGGTTGCCATTTCCTTTTCCAGAGGATCTTCCCAACCAAGGGATCAAACTCATGTCTCTTGTGTCTCCTGCATTGGCAGGCAAATTCTTTACTGCTGCACCACCTGGGAAGCCCCTTATGATCTGTGTTGGTATAAAACCACCACAATGCACGAAAGGCCCACATCACTCCTACCAGAGCTTTGTTGCTGTTGTTCAGTTGCTCGGTTGTGTCCGACTCTTTGCAACCCCATGGATGACAGCACTCCAGGCTTCCGTGCCCTTCACCGTCTCCCAGAGCTTGGTCAAACTCATGTCCATTGAGTCAGTGATGCCATCCAACCATCTCGTCTCCTGTCATCCCCTTCTCCTTCTGCCTTCAATCTTTGGCATTTCATTAAAAAATAAAGTAAAAAATTAAAAAAATCCTACTTTAATCAGTTAATGGCATCTCATTCCCCTGATGACAGTATTTTCCCATTTTAGCTGTTTCCTTTACTGTGCTGTCTATAGTCCTCTTTTAGTCCTAGTGTCTAATTAATTTTGTAAGGGCTTTAACATATTAAAGATATCAACTCTGTGTATAATGCACTTTCGTCATTGTTGTTTCAGTCGATAAGTTGTGTCTGACTCTTTGTGACCCCATGGACTATGACTAGCCAGGCTCTTTTGTCCATGGGATTTCCCAGACAAGAATACTGGAGAAGGTTGCCATTTCCTTCTCCAGGGCATCTTCCTGAGCCAGAGATGAAACCTGAGTCTCCTCATTGCAGGCGGACTCTTTAGCACTTAGCCACCTGGGAAGACCTATAATACACTTGGCTGGAGCCTTTTCCCAATTCACTGACTACTTCTAATTTCACTTTTTTAAAAAAACCTGCAGTTGTTTGTTTTGTATGAACCAACATATCCATCTTCCCTATTGGGATTTATCTCATACCTTTAAAGCCTAGAAAATCCTCTCCTCTCTAAAGGATGGATACATTCCCACTTGTCTTTTTGTGCAAGTGTTGTTTAATCCCCCACCTCCAATTTAGCGCCATCGGGAACCAAATTAATTTCGGTATGTTGTAGAAGATGTGCCTCTAAATTTCATTTTTTACCACCAAAGAACAAATCAATTATCCCAGGATTATTCATAGATAATCCTTCCTGTCCTCACTATTTGCAAAATGTTCTTTATTACATGTTAATATCTTTTACATTGGCGGGTTTATTTCTTCCTGGCTCCCTGATTTCTTTATCCTGGTACCATCTTCACTCGTTTCTGCCTGGATGGTTATTTTAAGAATCTCGTCGATGGCACTCTCCGGTGACCTGAGGGACCCCCGAAGCCCAGGTTGAGTTCCCACCCCTTTCCCATGGGGCCGCCTGGCGGCTTTGGGTGCCACGTGTTCCCAGGCGCCACCCTGGCCCAGGTGCTCGCAGTCTTGCAGTCTCAGTGGGTTCCCGCCGGGAGGGGGAGGGAGAGAGGCAGGTGTCCTTAACGACTCTCCTGCCTTCCAGCCGGTGGAGGTGCTGGCTTGGGCTCAGTTACCACAATACAGATGGGGAAGAGCCCTTTGGCTTGCTTTGGTTTTGAGTTTCAAGATCTTCCCAGAATAAGAAGGCTGAAGACCCCCACCCCCATCCGTGCCATCAGCAGCCTGCTTCACCTGCTGTCTGCTTGGGCCACCTCGAGTTGGGACAGCTACCCTTCTACTGGCCCATTCCCAGCTCCCTGACACAGCTTGGCCTGGAAGATTTCTTTGCCTGCTCTTACACTGGTTCCCTCCTTCCAGCAGCCCCAGGAATCTCCCCCAACCCCGACCTCACAGCCTGGCAGGTTCTAAAGATGCCCTCCCCGCAGGATGGTGAGGATGCTGGTTTTAGATCCCAGAACTGAACCCCTGCCCTGAGCTCCTCACTTGGGACAGAACCTGCCATTTGCAGACCCACAATTTAGAGCCAGAGGGTGTTAACAGACATCTCATTAATCCTCAGTTCAGCCTCTCAGATCACGTGATATCCCAATTTTGCAGTCGAGGAAACTGAGGCTCTGAAAAACGCAGTTACATCGCAGAGGATTCTCTGGTAGGCATGTGAAGTTGGCCATTCATTCCAGGTATGTGTTCATAGGTCTGTCTCTCTCCAAAGCTTTTTTCTCAAGGTTGTGGGGAGAATTCAACTTAATACGAGGACCCATCTGACTGCTGGGTGCACAGCGGATTATCCTTCTCCCCTCTGTTTTCACAGGCACAGGTAGAAAACCCAGGGCTGTTGTTTAACTGAGGTGAGCCACATAGAATGTGAAAAAGAAAGTTTAGGAAAAGTAGCAAAGCTTATTAGAGAAGATTGCTGATGCTACCAGTAATTACGGAGTGTGAACCTGACCTACCTGATTCAACCGTAACCAGAGGGGCAAACAGGGAGTCAGCGTGTGTGTCTACTGAAATATCGAGTAGAAGTTTCTTTCAGCAATACCGATGGGAGACTTCCCTGATGGTCCAGTGGCTAAGACTCTGAGCTCCCAATGCAGGGGGCCCCAGTCCCATCCCTGGTCAGGAAACTAGATCCCACATCCTGCAAACTAAGACCCAGTGCAGCCTTTAAAAAAGTACTGACAGGGATACCTGTTCCATTGATCAACTTAAAATCCTACAGTAATTTTTATTTATTTATTTATTTTTGGCCACACTGGCAACATTCAGGATCTTTGTTCCCTTACCAGGGATTAAACCCGCACACCCCACAGTAGAAGGGTGGAGTCTTAACCACTGGGCCACCAAGGATATCCCCCCTACAATAATATTTAAAATGAAAAATTAAAATCACCTCAATGTTCAAAAATAAAATAAAATCACCTCAATGTTCAATATTAAGGTAATAACTGAATAAACTAGAATAAGTCTACATGATGAAATATTATGCAGGCCTTAAAATGTCCTTTCATTCAGACCCATTTACTGGTCTGTTTTATGCCAAAGATTGGGGCTGGACATAATAAGACAAAAAGAGAAATTCCTTGTGGTCATGGAAGGAGACGGGCTCATAAACAGATCAGGGACTTGGAGTATGACATGTCTGTGTATGTGTGTATGTTTAGGGGTAGAGAATGGGGTATTAGAAGAGGGAGATTATTCTTCTAGAGCTGGAGTGAGAATCAGGAAAATTCTTTAGAAGATGATGCTTGGGCCAAGTCTTGATTCTTTCTAAAAAGCTTGTAATGCCACGGATGTGAACTTGGGCAAACTTCGGGAGATGGTAAGGGACAGAGCGGACTGGCATGCTGCAGTCCATGGGGTTGCCAAGAGTCGGACGTGACTGGGCGACTGAACAATGACAAGTGTCACGGAAAACTTTTATGATGATGTTCAAGGATTTAAAAAAAGAATATGTAGTATGGTCTGAGGTTCATGGAGACACCACACCAGCGTGGGTTGCTTAGCACCAAGTTTAATTTACATAAGAAAGACGTAAATTTTAGTCTGTGTACACTATTGTTATTTTAGGGTTTCTGTTGCTCATTGCCAAACTAATCCTAATTAAAATACATGTTGTATGTGCCAGGGTCCTGGCAGAAACACTGATGGGTAATTTGAAGAGAGTTTAATAAAGGGATTGTTTGTAAAGGTGTGGGCAGGGTATAAAGAAATCGCTAAGGCTGTTGCAGCACCCCATGGTTAGTAATAGTGCGGTGTCAGCCCCTGAGGCCAGAAGAGGGGAGGGGAGCAGTTACAGGAACCCAGAGCCAGAGACAGCTATGTGGAGAGGGTCCTTGACAATAGCTGTGACCTCCCAATAATGGAGGTGCTGCTGATCTGGCAGGGAGGGAAGCAGGAGAATAAAGGACCTGACTTTGCCATCTTCCTAGCCTTAGACCTCTGGCTGGTCCCCCACTGACAAGTAGGGGGTATGAGAGTCCTCTGAGGCTTTCCAGGGCACAGGGCTGGTGGGATGGGAAGCGGGAGGAAGAGTCTGGAAGGTCACAGAGAAGGTCCTCTTAATCTTTGTGGAGATGAAAAATCCATGTCCCCAGCACAGAGAACACGCAGGGACCCATCGACTACTGTATCATTGGGAAGTGACGTCGTATGTCAACTGAAACCTAAAATATTAGCTCCCATCAGTGTTGTTCACATAAGGTAGCAGGGGACAATGGGGTTAGGAGAACTAAGTTCATATTCACAGCTGCCTCCTTTGCCCTTCAATGATGTATTCTTTTTATCCTTTGCCAGCACCTTGGCTGGACTGTGTTCTTTACCTGGTGGTGACTCAGACCTTTATTCCTATGGGGTCTGAGTCCTTGAGAATCTTGACATGGTGGGTTGCTGAAATTTTCTGTTAACCAGGACAACTGAGCAGAGAATTCTTTTTTAGGGAACTGATTCTTTTTTTTTAAAAAAAAAAAACACATTTATTTATTTGACTGCACCGGGTCTTAGTTGCAGCATTGAGCAGTGAATTAAGAGGCACTTAGTAAATCCCCAGGGTTCCAGACTTAGCACCTACCTCTAGAGTATGGTAGCAAGCAAAATTTTCTCTGGTAATTGAGATTAGTCAACCCAGATATTACACTAACCTCTTTCTCTGCCTGCTGGTTCAGTAGCATGAGAAACCAAAATGGCCAGGGGTCATCTCAGCTTTTCTAAATAATCAGTACTAGGATCATTCCACAGTGCAAGTGTTTCTCCCTTGAATGCTAGAAATGCCAGACTCCCTGAGGTCAAGGTTATGGGGATGGGTAGCAAAAGCTCTTTCAGTAGATCCTAAACTTTAGCTATAACAGGGAAAAGCCTGCAGCTACCCCCACCTCTTGGCTGTATATATGTGTGCGGGCTCAGTTGCTTTGGTTGTGTCTGACTCTTTGCGACCCTATGGACTATAGCCTGCAGACTCCGCTGTCCATGGGGAGTCTCCAGGCAAGAATACTGGCGTGGGTTGCCATTCCCTTCTCTAGGGGATCTTCCCAATCCAGGAATCAAACTCACATCTCCGGCATCTCCTGTATTATAGGCAGAGTCTTTACTCACTGAGCCACCAGGGAAATCCCAGTGTATTGGGACACACAATTCTGGTTTGGGCTTAAAGAATACACAGTATTCCTACAGGATAGAACGTCCACCTTGTAGGCTGTAGTTTCTCTGCTCTAACTGAGCCTAGAGCTGGCGCGTCCTCCATTCTATCAAGCCAGCCGCCCCTGGGTCATGGGGCACCTGGTAAGACCGGTGAATGCCTTGGGTATGAGCTCATCTGTATGCATTCTTGGCCATAATACATGTGCCCATGTTGCAGGCGATGTTATGTGGCATGCCATGGTGATGGAGAAGGTATTCTTTAAGTCCATAAATAGTGGTGATTACACAAGCACTGGAGGCAACAGTGAAGTCATATCTGGAACGTGTGTCCTCTTGAAGATAAAGCACAGCCCATCCTTTCTAGGGGGGCCAAATCAAGTCAAAATGAGAATGGTGCTCTGTCAGGCCATAAGTAGGGTGGTCACTCAGCACTGGCCACAGCCAGACTAGCCTCAGGGACCATGGGAAGTCCTCAGGGAAGACCATGTTATTAAGCCAAAGCAATAGCTTCCATGCCTGCTACCACGGGTCCACCAAACAAGCCCTGGAGTGCCTGGGGAAAAGGCTGACCGTAGTCCACAGCCTGTCATTTTTGCCCACTTGCTGACCATTCTTTCCCATGCTTTATTCTGGGTCATTATTTGGTTGTTAAGCATCACCACCTGCTGTTTACCCCACTAGGATATCATTATTCTCATCAAGATCAGGGAATTAAGTTTCACTATCTGATATCCCTCATTAGCATCTCCAGCCTACAGAGGATGGCCATCAGAGCTAGTCTAGGAGCTGGTGGCCCTCACCCAGGCATTTTTTTAATTTTTAGGTTTTATTTATTTACTTATTTTTGGCTATGCTGGGTCTTTGTTGCTGAGTGTGGGCTTTCTCTAGTTGTGGCGAGCGGGGGCTACTCTCTAGTTGTGGTGTGGGGGCTTCTCGTTGTTGCAAATCACAGGCTCTAGAGCTTGCAGGCTTCAGTATTGTGGCACATGGGCTCTAGAGTGAGCTCACAGCTCAATGACTCCAGAGCGCCAGCTCAGCAGTTTCACTGCATGGGCTGCCTTGTAGCATGTAGAATCTTCCCAGACCATGGATCAAACCCATGTCCCCTACACCGACAGGGGATTCTTAACCACTAGACCACGAGGGAAGTCCACCAATGCATTTCTTAATCCTTTGGTGAAAGAGAGTGTTTTCCAGACCGCCTTAAAATCCATGGCTAGGAGTAGTTAAGCAGATTGCACATAATAAATCCAATCCAGCATTCCCATCTCTCTGAGGTTTTGGATTCCTTCCTCTATAGCATGCCAGGGAAATTCTGGCATTTCAAGTTTATTAACTCTAGGCTACCATTAAGTCCAGGCTTTAATTAAGCATCTTAGCAGACTATTAATTCCTCTCCCAGGTGCTTGAGCCAACACATAAAATCCCAAATCCTGTACGAGCATCCATGGCCATGAGTTTGGCCAAACTGTATCTTATCTTGGCCAAACTGTATCCACCCTCCCAGGTCTATTTCCCTTAGAACTTCCCCCACACACGCTCCCATGGCTCCTGCCAAGGCAGTTTGGCAAGGGCCTGTGACTCTGTCTGGGCATCCTTTTCTCAGCGTGGGCCTTGTGTTCCTCCACCCAGGCTGTGCTGAGATCTAACTCATGAAGGGCCTGGGGTCAGAAGGGATGGAGGGGGAGTGGTTCTGAGACTGGCCTCCTAGGAGACAGGATCACGACAAGAGGAGGTTGTCTCTACAGACAAGACACTTCAAGAGAATCTGGGAATTCAAGTTCTTAGTCTTGTCCATGTCTGCCCAAATGTCTCCATCTCAAGGTCCACCCTTTCCCATCAATGCCCTCATCTTAGCATAAAAGACCTAGAGGGGTGAGGTGGTGTTTGTTTTTTTTTTTTGGCTACGGCTTGCTGGATCTTAGTTTCCCAATTGTCAGTTAAAGCTCAGAGTTACAACCACTGAATGGCCAGGGAATTCCCTAGAGAGCATTTAATAAGCCATATAAGCCCTCTCTAGGAGGTGCAAGTTCAATCCCTGGGTCGGGAAGATCACCTGGAGAAGGAAATGGCAACCCACTCCAGTATTCTTGGCTAGAGAAGTCCATGGACAGAGGAGGCTGGCAGGCTACAGTCCATAGGGTCACAAAGAGTTGGACAGGACTTAGTGATTAAACAACAATGAACTCTACCTGTAGAAGGTGAGGAACTCCTTCAAGGTCCCATCAAGGAGTCCACATTGCTCACTCACTTTCCTCATCAGGCCCTGGTAACTTCCAGATCTCCTTTCCCCTGCAAGTGTTCCCTGAGGCCACCGGAAGGTCACACTGATGACTGAAACTGACATAGGCCACAGAGAGAAGGTGAGTTCTCCCTTCATCCAGTGGTCGGTTAAAAACCCCAACTGGAGTACCATGTAGTCTAGTGCTAAGTGCCTGTACTTAGCAGAGATCCCACAAGTTCAATAGCACAGTCCCCAACAAGACTGCGCTTAGTTCAGATGCCAACTGCAAATTCAGAGTCCTGGGCCAGAGGCCCTTTTGACTCACTGGGTACAAATGTGGGAGATGCCGCAACCCCTCAAGTTCAATAATTCGCTAGACAACTCACAGAACTCAGGAAAGTTCTATTCTTGGGATTACAGTTTTGTTAGTATGTGTGAGTGTGTGTGTGTGTGCATGTGCACACACACCCTCTCAGTCGTGTCCCACTCTTTGCGACCCCGTCCACCAGGCTTCTCTGTCCATGTGATTCTCCAGGCAAGAATACTGGAGTGGGTTGCCATTTCCATCTCCAAGGAATCTTCCCAACCCAGGAATCGAACCCACATCTCTTGTATCTCCTGCATTCTCAAGTGGGTTCTTTACCAGCTGAGCCACCTTTTGTTAGAGAGGCTATCAACCAGTGAAAGATTGTGTATTAGTCATTCTTGTGTCCAATTCTTTGTGACCCCAGGGACAGTAGCCGGCCAGTAGCCGGCCAGGCTCCTCTGTCCTTGGAATTCTCCAGGCAAGAATACTGGAGTGGGTTGCAATTTCTGCCTCCAGGGGATCTTCCCAGACCAGAGATCAAACCCAGGTCTCCTGCATTGCTGGTGGATTTTTTACAGTCTGAGCCACAGGGAATCAGAAGGACCAGTTAGATGAAGAGGCGCCTAGGGCAAGGTCTGAGGATAGCCCACATTCAGGGCTTCTGGGTCATCTCGTGGAGCCAGGGCATGCCACCCTCCCAACACACTGATGAGTTAATCAATCAGGAAGCTCCACTGAGCTTTGTGTCCAGAGTTATTATAGAGGGTTCATTCCATAGGCACTGCTCATTAAATCATTGACTGGAGGCTGAACTCAGTCCCACTTCCTGGACCCCCCGTGGCTCAAAGCCCCAACCCTCTAATCATATGACTGGTCATTCCTAGTCCTGAAACCCCTAAATGGGGCCACCACGAGTCACTTTCTTGGCATAAACAATTAGGGCCCACCATGAATATCACTTGTAATACTTGGGAAATTCCCAGGATTTAGTCTTCTTGTGAGGAACCAGGGACAAAGGCCAAATTCTTTATTATACGACACTAGTGTGGTCAGTTTCCTCCAGACTGATTTCTATAGCTCACCCTTTCCAACTTTTTGACAAATTTCAAATTGTTTAGATTCATCAATTCTTAGTTTTGCCACATAAACCTTTTCTCTCATCATGATATTCACCCATAAGTACCTCTGCATGTATCTCCTATTCCCCACATAAGGAAAACACAATTACTGTGCTTAATTTAACATTGATATAATACTGTCATCTAATATATAGAGCATACTGAAGTTTTCCCAAGGGTAAAATGTCCTGTGTAACTGATTTCCCCCTCATCTTCCTCCAATCCAGGATGAACACTTTGCATTTTCCACATCCCCTTTAGTCTGACATAGACCTTCAGTCTTGTCCTTTTCTGTCTTTGTGTTTTATGACCTCAATATCGATGAAGCGTCCAGGTCAGTCATTTTTTAGAATGTCTCCTACTGTGGCTATTCATTCCTCCAGTTTAGATTCAGAGCGAACGTTCTTGGCAGGAACGCTACAGAGATGTAGTGCTTCTAAACCTGTAGTGTGCTTCCATCACTTCAGGAGACAGATGAAGCTAGTTTGTCCAATTAGTAGTAATTAAGTTTTGCTCGCTTGATTAAGGCCGTGTACGCCAGATCAGGCTAGCTTTCGATAAACATAGAAACCTGGGTTTTATTGGCATTGATTTCCCAAGCAGCTGAAGGGAATGTAGCCCTCCTGGCCTGCCTTCATCTTCACTCCTCCACTCTGTGAAAGCCAGGAATAGTCTCCACCACAGGACGTGAGGGGAGAGTGGCGAGGCTCTGCAGGGGCGTCGCTTGCTCCCAATTCTCCTGAGGCCAGCGGAGACATCGCCTCCGTTATTTTCTGTCTGGCACTGCTGGGCAGGGGATGGAGGTTATCCCCGCACCCCACCACGCGCCACGTGTCTACGCAGTAGTCTCAGCCGGTGCGTGAAAGCAGGTGAGTTGCCATGGCCCGGGCATCTGTGCAAACTCGGGTCTTTTGGCTTGTATCGGCGTGTGCGTATGCAGTTCCGTTCTGTGCAAGCCTTCGTGGCTTCTAAAGCATTCTATGTCAGGGGCTCTGGGTCCAGCTAAGGGCTCTATGTGTGGTAAAGCGTTTCGGTGCGGAGCTGGCCCCCCGCTCTCTGGGCCACTTGGTACGGTCTGCGTCCCCCTTCACTTCCTCCGGCCGTGGTTGCGCCCATCCAACCGGGAAGCGCCCAGGCTCCGCGCCCGCCATGGAGCCTCTTGGTTGTCGGAGCGAGTCCCGCCCGGCTCCCTCGCCCGCCGAGTCAACCCCGGCCTCGGTGACACTTGCGCAGCTCCTGCAGCTGGTCCAGCAGGGCCAGGAACTCCCCGGCCTGGAGAGGCGCCAGGTCGCGGCGACCCTTGACGAACCCACGGCGTCCCGACTCCCGCGGAGACCCAAGCCCTGGGAGGCCGCGCGCTCCGCGGAGCACCCGGCGCCACAGTTCCAGACTGGGGACCGCAGGCTCGCCGACCCTCCGAGTGGGCAGAGGAGCCGCCTGGAGGAGCCTGGCTCGGCCGTTTCTGAGGCTCGATGTCCTTTGCAGCTGTGAATGAAAAATTTTGCTGCCCTGTCGGCAAAGGACACTGCAGCCCCAAGGGACACCCCCAGAATGGAGGAAGGCCTGACTACTACGGAGCCCTCAGCCACTGCAGACACTCCCAACCGTGCACCCTGAGGTGCCTCTGGATGGGACAGAATAAGATACTGGCCTTGGATAGCTAAGGTTCATAGCAAAGGAATGATTTTAGTGAGCCCGGACTCTTTATGACTTCCTATGCATGAGAAAAGCTAAATTCTTTAACGTGAGCTGTCTGGTTTTCTTTAACAGTAATCTTTTGATGGTCTGACTACCCGGTTTTGTTGCAAAACTCTTGTATATCCTACACAGCAGTCCCTCAGAGCTATGTGAGGCTGCCTCCTGGGCTTGAGTTCTCAGTCTGCCAAATAAAACTATTCTCCACTTTTAGGTTTTGCTTTTTTTTTCCCCGCCCTAGTCCACAGTTTTGATGACCACTCAGGGAACCGAGAGCAGACTTCTTTCCTTCGCTTGAACTCTATGGGGAAATGGAGCCTTGGTACTAGCAGAGTCCTCTTGTGCCCACCCACCTCCTCGTAGAGTTCAGACGAATTGGGGTGAGTCTCTCCTTGTTTTCGGGTCTCCTAATTTTTGATGGAGTATTCTGAGCTTTGCTTGGCAGTGTCTAACAGGTACCTGGCTTTGCAATTGAAAGATATTGGGGAGGGACCTCCCTAATTGACAAGATACTAGAGGAGCTCTGTTGAAAGACACCGGAAGAAAGTACCCTCTAGCTGAAAGATACAGAGGGAGCCTGGTTGAAGGACACTGGGATTTACCCAGCAGAAAAGATGAGGAGTCTGGGCTGCATGTTTCAGCAAGAAGCTCACCTGAGGCCTTCCTCAAATTGGATACCTTAAAAAGAATTCATTGGGATAAAAGATTTAAAAGTAAATCTTATCCCCAAGAAACTCATCTTTAAAATGGGAAATAGATTCTCTCAAACAAAAATGAGGGACATCAGAAAACCCACCTCAGACCAACAACACTCCAGCCAGATTTGTGAATGTACAGAGTTCATACTTGCAAGTACCTACTTAATTGGGAATTAAAGGAAATCCCACCCTGAAAATGACTTAAGTTGGGGCTCTCTTATTGACTATGCGGTTAAGTTAGAAAAAGCCAGCTTGATAAAAAAATCTGAATTCTGACCTTAAACAAAAATAAAAGCCCTTGTAGGGGGAGCTTGCATTTTTCTGTGTGTTTGCGATGTAAATATTCTACCTCATCTTTTTCAGGCCTTTTGTGTTAGGCCTTTTTGAGAACTTGGTCTCTGCCATCCGGAAGGGGCACATACGGTATACACTTGGCAGACAGTCATATAGGCTGGGATTCTGAGCAGTCTTTTGTCTGAATACCAACTCATGGGCTTTTTGCCATATATGTGTATTTTTTAATTGGGGAGTAGCTGCTTTGCAATATTGTGTTGGTTTCTGCCATATATCAACATGAATCAGCCACAGGTATACGTATGTCCACTCCCTCTGGAGCCTCCCTCCCATCTCCTGCCCTTGTAGGTTGTCACAGAGCGCTGGGTTGAACTCTGTGTCACACAATTCCCACTTGGTATCCGTTTTACATACGGTACTGTGAATGTTTCCATGCTATTCTCTCAGTTCCTCCCACCCTCTCCTTTACTGTCCACATGTCTGCTCTCTCTGCTGCTCCATTAGTGAAAGAGAAAGTGAAGTTGCTCCGTCGTGTCCGACTCTTCGCGACCCCATGGACTGCAGCCCACCAGGCTCCTCCATCCATGCGATTTTCCAGGCAAGAGTACTGGAGTGGGGTGCCATCTCCTCCTCCGCTGCTGCTCCATTGCTGCCCTGTAAATAGGTTTATCAGTACCATCTTTCTGGATTCCATATGCATGTGTTAATATACAATATTTATCTTTCTCTTTCTGACTTCACTCTGTATAATACGCTCTAGGTTCACCCACCTCGTTAGGACTCACTCGATTGTGTTCCTTTTTATAGCTAACTAATATTCCATTGTATATATGTACCACAATTTCTGTATCCATTCATGTGTCGATGGACATTAGCTTGCTTCCATGTCCTAGCTATTTTAAAAAGTGCTACCGTGAATATTGGGGTATAGGTGTCTCAATTATGGTTTTCTCAGGATAGTATATGCCCAGTAGTGGGGTTTTTGGGTCATATGGTAGTTCTATTTCGTTTTTTTTAAGAAATCTTCATACTGTTGTCCGTAGTGGCTGTGTCAATTTTCATTCCCAACAACAGTGCAAGAGGGTTCCCTTTTCTCTACATCCTCTCCAGCATTTGCTGTTTGTAGATTTTTTAATGATGGCCATTCTTACCTGTGTGAGGTGGTTGTAGCTTTGATTTGTGTTTCTCTAATAATGAGCAATGTTGAGCATCTTTTCGTGTATTTGTTGGCCATCTTTATGTGTTCTTTGGAGAAATGTCTCTTTAGGTGTTGCGTCCATTTTTTGGTTTGTTTCTCCGGTATTGAGCTGCATGAGCTGCTTGTATATTTTGGGAACTGACCCTTTATCAGTTGTTTTGTTTGCAATTATTTTCTCGCATTCTGAGGGTTGTCTTTTAATCTTGTTTATGTTTCCTTTGCTGTGCATAAACTTTTTCGTTTAAGTCGCATTTGTTTACTTTTGTTTTTATTTCCACTACTCTAGGAGGTGAGTCAAAGAGGATCTTGCTGTGATGTATGTCGATACATGTCAAAGAGTATCTCCTATGTTTTCCTCTGAGGCTTTTTGCCATCTTAACTTTGGTGGTGGCAGCCTGTACCACAAAGGCCTTTTTTCTTAAGACTATTTTTGGGGAATAAACTTTCTGGGTCTTGTTTAGGTGGCATCTTCACACACTCTTGTGGGGAATGCCTCTTGCATCTTACTGGTTTGAGTCACTATTAAGATACCTCTCATCAATGGCCAGATGATGGATCCTTTAAATTGGAGAAACTCTAAATAGGTACAATTTTTAGAGAGCTCTCATTATAAACAGCTATTTTATCGGTATCTGTGAGGAGAAAGGAAGGTGGGAAAAAAATATGATGGTTAACCTGAGAACTCCCTTAGTTTAAAACAAACAAGGTTTGGGAAGCCTTATTGTGGTCTCTTCTTCCCCTCAGTGGGTCTTATAGATGATAATAAAAACATTGGAATAATTAATTAGGCTGACTAACAGGAAAACAAAAAACTGAAGGGAAAGTCTACACAGACTTCCCCCAACAAGGTGGAGATTTTAAGGTGACTGGTCCCAAATGGATAAAGAAATCCTTAGATGGTTACTTGGAAGTGGGATAAATAAAATACGTGTTAATAGGATTAAATCAAAGGTTTGAAAAAACACTACCTAAGGTTGGATGGGCCAAAGGGACCCCCTAGTGGTCTCCAACTTTAAAGGATACCAAACAAATCCACTCTACCCCAGCTAAAACATATATTTAAAGGGCTGAAAAAAAAAATACACTGAGATACTTGACCAAGATAATTGTTGACCAACAATTATTTGGGGTGGCAGGCTAATTAATCAAGTTAAAAGATTGACAAAAGGGCCTGAATCCCTTGGCTCGACTGGGGACTCCAGAGCCCCAGTATAAAAATCCAAAGTAGGTACAATGATTGGGGGAAATAGAGTTCTAGAATTCCTTGTGAGACCAAAACTTGTTCATTGGGTCCTAATGAAAACTAAAGTTAAAGGTATAAAAGTTGATAGAATTGAGATGGAAGTTAATAAAAATTATTTATTTAAATAGGCCTTATATTTGATAGTTACGTCTCTTTTGCTTAATTATATTGTGGAATAGACATGTTTTGCTGGGGAATGCCTCCCTTGCTTGATATTATAAGAATGGGCATATATATCTACCCCTCAGGAAATATTAAACATACTAAAGGAAATTTTAGGATTATCTGAGCCCATACCATGTAAAGTAAGAACCTGAGAATTCATATTCAGGAGCTAATAAGAGATTTTGCTCTGGGCCTAACCTGTGCACTCAAAAAGAGAGCCTTTTTTAAACGCCTTCTGCAAGTTTTTGTTATTTTACTTGCTATGTTAAGTCCAACTCTTTGTAACCCCATGGGCTGTAGCCCACGCTCTTCTGTCCATGGGATTTACCAGGCAGTGGGTTGCCGTTTCCTTCTCCAGGGATGGAACCCATGTCTCTTGTATTTGCAGGTGGATTCTCTGAGCCACCAGGGAAGTTTCTGAAGGCATGATAAATTAAACCCTAAACTTTTGGAACACGGGACTCTGACATTTAGAAATCTTTTCAAATCAACCTTTTAATATAATTTAGGTGACTAAAAATTCTTGGAAATTTAAAAGTTTTTGTCTCACAAGTGTTGATAAACCAGAAATGTAAATACAACCCACAAGAACCTGAAACTGAGCCTAATTGACTCACAACCTGAAACCAAGGAAGAAAAAAGGAAAAGGCGGCCTTTTAAAACTTAAACAGGTGGAAAGGCACCCTCCGCCAAAATCTAATTCATAGCCTCCTTAAGGGTTTATTAAGATCAAATACAAATCTTAAGTCTTTTCCACAAGTAATAAAGCCTTCATCATCTTAGCAAGCAAATTTAATTTATTCCAACTTGTGAACTAGTAAGCTTATATTGTAATAACTGATTCATAACTAAGTTTTAAAGTGAAGCTATGAGATCTCTATTTTGTCGTTTGTGTCCATGTGTACATTAATAAGAGACATTATTATGAGATGTCTACCTCTAGGAAATATTAAAATTAAATTTTAAAAAGAGCTCTATATAATTGACTTAAAAGTAAGATGTTACAAACTAAATATTTCTAAATATGAAAGAAACTGGCCAGAATGAATCTCAGGTTTACAGGATCTAAGAAATATTCAATATTAATGTCTCATTAAAAATGTTTTTATTGACATAGCATTACTTATAATGTGTTAGTTTCAGGTGTTAGTGCAGCACAGTGGTTCAGCTTATATACATATATATATACACATACAAATATATATATTTTTTCTTTGACTTTTCCTATAAGGGAAAGAAAATATGGAGTATAGTTCTCTGTGCTATACAGTAGGTCCTTGTTGGTTATCTATTTTATATATAGTATAAAATCTGGTATTAAAAGTAGTTTAGGCTTGCTAGCTTAATCAATATAGACATGTCTGTATTGTACCTAGGTTTACTGAAGGTCAATAGACTGATGCCGTTTCTGTTACGGTTTGCCAACAGCACATTTCCTTGGTACGGCAGAATTTTTATAAGTTATAAAACAAAGGTAACTATGATGAGAGTTTCAGGTGAACTCTTAGAAGTAATTATATCTTGGGTATGTCTATCTAAAAGTTTCTCCAGAATTTTGGTAACTTGAGTTTTGCTAAGTTAAATGAGGAGAATGTATTGAATGTCTACATTATTTCAAATAAGAAAATGCTGATAAATTAATTGCTAAACAGGTCTACATTTAACCACTTTTCTTAGGAGAAGAAAACTAAGTGTTCATTAGAAACATATCTTGAACAACATTGAGGAAAGAAATCATGGTATATGTTTCTAGAGGTTTTGGAATATTCCAGTCAGGGAAGGCTGATGTGACAGTATATAATTACTTATTGCTTGTTGGTTTTTGCTAGAGATTAAGAGTGTTTTTAAAAAAATATTTATTTATTATTTATTTGGATCCCCCAGGTCTTTGTTGGGATATGTGGGATCAAGTTCCCTGACCAGGGATCGAACTCTGGTGGGTGAGTCTTAGCCACTGGACCACCAGGGAAATCCCGAGATTTAGGTTTATAATGGTTAAAATTGTATGTAATTAGAACTACTAAAGATAATGAACTATTTCAGTATGCAAGGGAAGTAGGATGTGTGTTTTCAGCAAAAGAAGGTATGCAGAATGGAAATACATTTTATTAAGGGGAAAGAATGATTCCCTAGAGCTGGTTATTTCTGGATTTAAAAAATGGACAAATTAACATGGATACAAAAAGTTGTAGAAGATTTGTTTAAAAAAAAAAAGGAGCCATGAAAAAGTTTTGTATATGGCCAGGCTCAGATTCAGTTCAGTTCAGTCGCTCAGTCGTGTCCAACTCTTTACGACCCCATGAATCGCAGCACGCCAGGCCTCCCTGTCCATCACCATCTCCCGGAGTTCACTCAGACTCACGTCCATCGAGTCGGTGATGCCATCCAGCCAGCTCATCCTCTGTCGTCCCCTTCTCCTCCTGCCCCCAATCCCTCCCAGCATCAGGGTCTTTTCCAATGAGTTAGCTCTTTGCATGAGGTGGCCAAAGTACTGGAGTTTCAGCTTTAGCATCATTCCTTCCAAAGAAATTCCGGGGTTGATCTCCTTCAGAATGGACTGGTTGGATCTCCTTGCAGTCCAAGGGACTCTCAAGAGTCTTCTCCAACACCACAGTTCAAAAGCATCAATTCTTCGGCGCTCAGCCTTCATAGTCTAACTCTCACATCCATACATGACCACAGGAAAAACCATAGCTTTGACTAGATGGACCTTAGTCGGCAAAGTAATGTCTCTGCTTTTGAATATACTATCTAGGTTGGTCATAACTTTTCTTCCAAGGAGTAAGCGTCTTTTAATTTCATGGCTGCAATCACCATCTGCAGTGATTTTTGGAGCCCCAGAAAATAAAGTCTGACACTGTTTCTACTGTTTCCCCATCTATTTCCCATGAAGTGATGGGACCGGATGCCATGATCTTTGTTTTCTGAATGTTGAGCTTTAAGCCAACTTTTTCACTCTCCTCTTTCACTTTCATCAAGAGGCTTTTTAGCTCCTCTTCACTTTCTGCCATAAGGGTGGTGTCATCTGCATATCTGAGGTTATTGATATTCCTCCCGGCAATCTTGATTCCAGCTTGTGTTTCTTCCAGTCCAGCGTTTCTCATGATGTACTCTGCATAGAAGTTAAATAAGCAGGGTGACAATATACAGCCTTGACGTACTCCTTTTCCTATTTGGAACCAGTCTGTTGTTCCATGTCCAGTTCTAACTGTTGCTTCCTGACCTGCATACACATTTCTCAAGAGGCAGGTCAGGTGGTCTGTATTCCCATCTCTCTCAGAATTTTCCCCAGTTGATTGTAATCCACAGAGTCAAAGGCTTTGGCAGAGTCAATAAAGCAGAAATAGATGTTTTTCTGGAACTCTTGCTTTTTCGATGATCCAGCAGATGTTGGCAATTTGATCTCTGGTTCCTCTGCCTTTTCTAAAAGCAGCTTGAACATCAGGGAGTTCACGGTTCACGTATTGCTGAAGCCTGGCTTGGAGAATTTTGAGCATTACTTTCCTAGTGTGTGAGATGAGTGCAATTGTGTGGTAGTTTGAGCATTCTTTTGCATTGCCTTTCTTTGGAATTGGAATGAAAACTGACCTTTTCCAGTCCTGTGGCCACTGCTGAGTTTTCCAAATTTGCTGGCCTATTGAGTGCAGCACTTTCACAGCATCATCTTTTAGGATTTGAAACAGCTCAACTGGAATTCCATCACCTCCACTAGCTTTGTTCGTAGTGATGCTTTCTAAGGCCCACTTGACTTCACATTCCAAGATGTCTGGCTCTAGATTAGTGATCACATCATCATGATTATCTGGGTCGTGAAGATCTTTTTTGTACAGTTCTTCTGTGTATTCTTGCCACCTCTTCTTAATATCTTCTGCTTCTGTTAGGTCCATACCATTTCTGTCCTTTATCAAGCCCATCTTTGCATGAAATGTTCCCTTGGTATCTCTAATTTTCTTGAAGAGATCTCTAGTCTTTCCCATTCTGTTGTTTTCCTCTATTTCTTTGCATTGATCGCTGAAGAAGGCTTTTATCTCTTCTTGCTATTCTTTGGAATTCTGCATTCAGATGCTTATATCTTTCCTTTTCTCCTTTGCTTTTCGCCTCTCTTCTTTTCACAGCTATTTGTAAGGCCTCCCCAGACAGCCATTTTGCTTTTTTGCATTTCTTTTCCATGGGGATGGTCTTGATCCCTGTCTCCTCAGATTAGATAAATTTAATTAGGTAAATTGATAATGTTATTAAAAGTAGGCTGGTGCAAGCTTGGATTTGATTTAGTCTGTTAAGAGAATGAAGTTTTCTTGATACACTGCTTTTGGTAACAGATTGTGTGAAGTTTTTTTAAGTGATCTGTTTTTTGTTGCTTTTTAAAAATTTTGTCACTTTGGTTAAGCGAGTATTGTTTTACAGTGACCTATGATCCTATTTGAAACGGTTAGTTGCTCAGTCGTGTTTGATTCTTTGCAATCCTGTGGACGGTAGCCCTCCAGGCTCCTCTGTCCATGGGATTCTCCAGGCCAGAATACTGGAGGGGTAGATGTTCCCTTCTCCAGGGGATTCTTAATCCAGGGATCGAACCTGGGTCTCCTGCATTGGCAGGCAGATTCTTTACTGTCTGAGGCACCAGGGAAGCCTGTAGTCCTATTTGACCAAGTGTTAGTATTTTTGACAAATTTCCCAGATATCAAACTTTAAGGTTCATTTGACCTGTGGTTAAGTCTGGGATATTTCAGATGACCTGTAAGGCATCTTAATTAGCCTATTAGGCTAATTAGGCTTATTTGATATGTTCAATTACTTGAGAAACATTGTCAAATGATTGGAGATGAACCCTAGGTTATATTATATAGATAAATGTTATAGATATTCTAAATTTTATATGAAATTTCTAAAATTCTGATATGCTTTGGTATGTTTTTAGTCATAATTCTAGTTATTATCTTAAAATGTTATATGTCACAGAAGTATCCAAATTTCTTGCCAGCTGCATTGCAGTCAGATCTTTAACCATGCCATTTAAGTCTTATCATTTGTTGACAGTCAGTTTTACTCTGATGCTTCTATAAAATGAAAATCTTTAAAAGTTCATAAAAAGGAATTTTGACAAATGTTAAGTTCTGATAACTTTTAGATCATACCACTGAACTGGGTAAGAAATTATAAAACTCTAATGGAAAACCTGAGTACTTCATCCAGATCATCAGAAATTAATTACATAGGACTGAATGAACTGGTAAATAAATGTTATTTATAATTTTATGAATTTTTCTGCAAAATACTGGCTTTAAATCTTTATTTTCCAGAAAAACCTTTCCTCCGATGTTGATAAAATATACCTTTATAAAAATTAAACATTTATCTTTTTCTCTGTACCTAATGCTCTCAGAATTTGGCTTCTCCAGCTAGGTCTCCTGTGGACTTGATGGCTTATTACAACCAAATTACAAGTAGTTATAGGCTTCCCTGGTGGCTCAGATGGTAAAGAATCTGCTTGCAGTGCAAGAGACCTAGGTTCAGGCTCTGGGTCAGGAAGATCCCCTGGAGAAAGGAATGGCTACCCACTCCAGTATTCTTGCCTGGACAGTTCCATGGAGAAAGGAGCCTGGTGGACACCACTTCATGGGTCACAATAGGTCGGACATGACTGAGTGACTAACATGTTCACTTTCATACTAATCATTGTTTTAATTTGTTCTTTGTTTGCAGATTGTTTATGGTTTGTATCTCTCTGTTGTACTATGATCTTATTAATGTTACTAGCTCTATTACTCATCCCAGCTAGTTTATAAGATTCTCTCTTGCATTGCTTAATGTGTAGCCAGGTCTCTAACAAAATTAATGATGGGCAAACATCTGGATGAGATGGCTGGATGGCATCACGGACTTGATGGACGTGAGTCTGAGTGAACTCCGGGAGTTGGTGCTGGACAGGGAGGCCTGGTGTGCTGCGATTCATGGGGTCACAAAGAGTTGGACACGACTGAGTGACTGAACTGAACTGAAACATCTCAAGGAAATAGATCAATGATTGTAATAGTATGATTCTAGATATGGGAAGAAGCAACAGTGAAAAACCTTTCCTCGATCATAATAGACTAGTAAGACAAGGGATCCAGAGAATTTTAGATTATCAACGGCCTGCTCCAAGAAAACTTCTCAATACATTGAGTAGCTCATCAACAGAATCTTTGCCTGAGCTAGGAACGAGCCTTCCTAGCACCATGGGACCATACTGGTCATGAAATGTCTCCCAAATGTTGGTCGAATTTTATTACCAAGTGGAAGCGCTGTGGATGAAAAATGTTGGCTGCCATATCAACAGAAGGGGCAGTGCCATCAAACCATCAGCTGCTACAACTGCCCCTGATGGGGAGCCCTGAGGGAACTCAGGAGAGACAGGTGGGCTGCCTGCTGCCAGGCCCTCACCTGGGTAGCCACCTGCGTGCACCCTGAGGGAACTCAGGATGGGAAAGAACAGGATGCTGGCCCTGGGTAGGTCAGGTGCATATCAAAGGAATGGTTTCAGTAAGCCCAGACTCTTGCATCTTCCCATACATAGAAAAGTATTAAATTTGTTAAATTGAGATGTTTGGATTTTCTAACTAATCTTTTGATGTTCTGACTACCTGATTTTTATTGAAAAACTCCTGAATATCCTGGCTCCTTCCTTTCCTCTTTGGAGTAGTCCCTTGGAGCTGTCTGAGAGGCTGCTTCCCAGGCTTGATTGCTCAAAACGTTCACCAAATAAAACATAATTCTCCATTTAAAGTTGTGTGTTTTCCTGAGATCTGGAGGGAATGACCATGTCCCACATAGACTCAGACCTTGGATACTGGCCACTCTGCTCTTTCTTGTGCTTTTACCCCTACCTATCAGCTGGACTTATGCCTCCTGGGAGCATCACTGCAGTGGTTTTGCAGTTGTATCTCTGGACTGGGAGCCTCAGTTTAAAAGATTTTCTTTTTAGATTCTGTTTCAGTCCTTATATAAATTGAAACAAATCTCATAACTTTACTACGTGCAGTGCATAGATATGTCTTCATTTTTTAATGCTACTTAGGAAACACTAAATGGTTCTGACCCACTGGGAATTATTTCTTAGGAGTTTAGACATCAGTGTTTATCTCCCAGTTTAGTTTATACTGGTGGTTGTGGAAGTGAATTTGGGATCCAAGTGGCATTTTGATTTCAGATAACCATTCTCCAGATAGGCAGTTAAAAAAAAAAGTCTGATGAGAAAACTTGGCCCTGGAATGACAATGAATGAAATCTCAAAGCATAAAAAGAGCCAGTCAACAACAACCCCTAGAACCCTAGGCTCTGAGAACCAGCTGGGTCAGGCAAGGGGCTAGAGGGCCTAGAGCTGAGGAATAGCTTTAACTACTTTTTAAAGTCAGTCTCTTCAAATCAGCTACTTGGCTCACTATACCTACTCTTGCTTCCTGAAAGTAGGTTTTTTTGTTCTGCCTACACCTAGAACATATCCCGTTCATGACTCACAAACCCATATTAGCACACATTAAAAGGACTAGCTTTTCCCAGAAATAAGGATAGTCCCACAATTTGTTCAGGGAATGGTATATATTATGGTATACAATACAGAAGAGCATAAGTTTTTAAACCTCCTTTATAATAATACTCAACTATGAGAGGCAGACAGGCAAGACTATATTAGTTCCATTTTACAGGCAAAAGTAGGAACATTCCTGTATTTAGTATAAGATCTGGGCTATAAACCCTGGGCTTCCACACTCACAACTGCTCTTTTCTTGTGACTTTGATACATCATTTCAAATAAATCTGACTTCACAGTGCTTTACGGTATGAGTAACATCTATTCCTGGCAGGTTAACTCTTGAGCCAATTAACTATGAAATAAAATTCATATTTTATGGCCAAGAGAAGAAAAATTTTAACAAAAAAAATCTCTGCCCTTTTGCCTCTTCTCTCCCTCACTGGGCATTGTGTACCTGTATTTTGCATCAGTTGAAACCTTCCCCTTCAGTCAAAATTGCCACTCAACAGTAAAGAGCAGCATTCTCCTAAAACAACTCCTTAAAGGTAATATTCCTTCCTAAGAGGTTACATGGTGCTCAGATCTGGATTATGCAAATTGTCAACAATATGTCATTTAATGTACAGCCCTGTGTCTCAAAAAACTTACATAACTTGACTTCTTATGGGCATAATAGTTCTCAGAGCTTTCTGAGATGCTCTTCCTGGATTATAATTCTCAAATTTGGCTCAAATAAAAGCTTAAGTTTCCTTTTTAGATTTATTTTTCATTTCATTAATATATGCTTGCTGTAGGCTATGAGAGATTCCTGCCAGAGGCTACCTGGGGTCTACTCAGAACCAGTGCTTGGTACTGGCATGGGCCCATTGAGCCCCACCAGCTTCTCAACACTCCTCAGTTCTTGGTAAGTTCTCCTGATCTTAGATCTCATTGTTTGGGTGTTGATCCTAAAATTTTTATTTGAGCTGGTTTTAAGCCTTGCTGTCTTTAGGGCACTGGTGCATTTCCTAGGCACCTAGGGGGTCTGGACAAGAGGACCAGGGAAACATGTGGCTGGGTTTTTGTCAAATTTGGCTTAAATTGAAAAAAAAAAAAAAGAGTTGATATATGGTCTGAACAAAATATTACTAGTGAAATCAGAGACTGAGTTTTTCATCTCCAAAGAATAAAGGGACATTTTGCTCCTTCCAGTCACAAGATACTCTTAGATGACAGAGGATCTCCCAGAAGTGTCATAGGATCAGTTTTCATGACCTGTAGCAGTCCCATAAGGAAACCCCACTATGATCATTAAGTAAGTACTGCTTTATCTGGGGGCATGACAGAGGCTGATTGCCTAGTGCTTCAAGCACTCATGATGGTGTCATTGAGAGAAACTGAGCCACCTAAAAGAACCCAAACCAGGGAATTCCCTGATGGTCCAGTGGTTAGGACTTGGCACTTTGACTAAGCTCCAGCAAACTGTGTGGTGAGGCAAAAAAAAAAAATAGTATCTCCAGATCTTAGTAACTAGAAATTAAACCAAATTAGATTATGAGAATTCATTTGCTATCCAGGTCATTTCAAATAGGATGAAATACCAGAACATTAATTGTTGGGGAGGTCTGTTCTTAAGAGAGGAAAACTAACACCTAATTTTGTCAGTCAGGAAATGCTGATATCACAGCAGTTTAATTACTTCTTGGTTTTCACTAGAGATTTTTGTGTGTGTGTGTGCCCATAGCATGCATGTCAGGTGGATCTTAGTTCTCTGACTAGTAATCAAACCTGAGCCTCCTGCAGTGGAAGCTCAGAGTCAACAACTGGACCACCAGGGAAATCCCGAAATTTTAAGGTTTTAAGGTTAAGAATTATAAAGGAGACATTTCAGGATGCAAGGAAGGTAGGATGTGTGTTTTCAACAAAGAAAAGTATAAGGAATGAAAATGCATTTTGTTAAAGGGAAAAAAAAGGTGGTGTCCTAGAGCTGGTTGTTTCTTTACAGGTAGAGAAATTTATCGAGGTTTGTGAAAAAGGACACTGTGAGTTTTGTGCACGCTCAAGACTGGCTAAGACTGAACTTAATTAAGAAAAAGTTTTAAAGTGGTACAAAACCTGAATTTGGCCTTCTAAGAGGACAAATTTTTCTTAAAATATTGAGCTGCTTTTGTTAATAGATTGAGTTTGTGTTTCAGTGACCTGACTTTGCCATTGAGATCTTTCACTGGCACTTTGGTTAGGTGAATGGCAATTGTTTCACAGTGACCTGATTCTATTTGACCAAGTGTTTTAAAACTTTTTGATACTTCTGACCACCTTTCCAATGATCAAATTCTAAGTGAAGTTTATTTGATCTGTCTAGCTAACTTTGAGATTTTCCTAATTGCCCCTGGAACACCTCAAAATACTTGTTTTCTTCCCATCTCAGAGGAATATTACACTGATTAGACTTATTTGGTATGTTAAATGAGAAGCATTGTTAAACAAGTGGTGATAAAACTGCTTAGGTTGTGTCATATGGGTAAACATTTTTAATAGATATATACTAGAAATTATAAGGAACTCCTGAAATTCTGGTATGACCTGGTGATATCAGTCATAGATTTAGTGTATGTCACAGCAGTCAGTAATCAAATTGCTTTTCAACTGCAATGTAATCAAAGTCTTTAACCTTGACTTTGAAAGTTTTTGTCATATATAGCTAACAATATGGTCAGTTAACCACTTATTTGGTAGAAATGAGGGTAATTTTAGAAAGAAAAAGATTCTTTCAGTGAACATTCTAGTTTTGTTAATTGAAGTATATTTACTGATTAAGACTCACTTCCCAGATAGCTCCTTGTAAGTTTAGTTATTAAAAGGACACTGTTTCTGAAGTCTATCACAATAATCTAACTTCGGGGTTTTTTGTGTTTGTGTGTGTTTATTTGGGGCATAGTTGCTTTACAACAGTAATCCAACTTTGGATGAAGATTGGACTCACCATCACCTGCAACCAGGATATTATTCATACTGGAAAAGACATGGGATAAAGGATTCCTTAAAGCCATGTTAGAAGGCCTTTCCTGAATGAACTGAAACTTGTTTTGACACCTGATTTTAAGACCAGCACTACCAGACCATGATAAGACACCTGAAATAAGACAGCTGACCCAAGATTCTGGACCAGGCTTGTATACTATTTTGACAATTGCTCTTAGTTTTGCTTAGGAACCAAATGTATTTCTTGGGCTCAAACACATGCAAGTTTCAAAGAGCAATTATTTTAAGACAGTCTAGCACTGTGCAAGCTGTTACACTGCCAGTATCACTGAGACCCTTTCACCAGCCAATTAATGATGCCTCTTCTGCCATGCCGTTGTTGTGTAGTCACTAAGTTGTGTCCACCTCTGCGACCACGTAGACGGTAGCTCGCCAGGCTCCTCTGTCCAGGCGATTTTTCAGGCAAGAATACTGGAGTGGGTTGCCATTTCCTTCTCCAGGCGGGATGCATTGGCAGGCAGATTCTTTACCGCTGAGCCACCAGGGAAGCCCGAACATTGTGGCACGTATGCTTAGCTGCTCCATGGCACGTGGGATCTTCCCAGACCAGGGACTGAATCCCCGTCTCATGCAACGGCAGGTGGATTCTTTCTGTGATATCTAATCCTTTATATTAGTGGCTGGTACTTCCTACTAGGACCCAGTAAGTTTTTGGTACACTTTGTGACCTCAGCTCTCCCCAGGTTGGTTAGGGGGATGCACAATCACGTTTCCCCTGGGCTCAAGGATACTCACAGGCAGCCCGAGAACAGTTCCTGGCAAGCTGTCAGTCTGCCTTCAGTGCAGGACACTGGTTTGTTTTCCAGTGATAGGACCATTTGGCCATGGTATTTGTTTCCTCATCTTAAGACCCATGAAGAGGCAAATTTCTGCTCTGAAGTTCAGATGTTTGAATGGCTTGAAACTGGATCACATCTATAGTTCTCTATAAAATAATGTACATACACAATGTACATGCAAGGACAATTAGCTCAAGTCCCTTACTGGACAATCTAGAATTGACTGTCAGTCCCTGACCAACATTCTGCTAGCATAACCCCCAAAGAGAGAACCGGGCTATCAGGACCTGGCATCAAGCAGCCTGATGGCCCTGAAGCAGGCAAGCACCCATCCCTGCTTTGAGGGACCAAACACTTGGTCACCTAACACTCTGTCAAAAGAAAGATCAACAGGGGGAAACTGAAGTACTACCTTATGGCAAGACTTTAAAGTGTCTTTATTTGGCTAAGCCAGGTCTTCTACATGGGATCTTCCATCTTTGCAGCATGCAAGCGAACTTAAGACATTTGGGATCTAGTTCCCTGACTAGGGATTGAACCCTGGCCCCCTGCATTGAAAGCAGAGTTTTAGCCACTAGACTAAGGAAATCTCCAAAGCAAGAAATCATCTCTGGCCTTCTCTCTCCTGCCACTGTGCATTGTGTGTGTAGCTACATTATGCATTGACCAAACTTTCCTCTTTGGCAGAAATTTCCCCTCAACCATAAAGAGCAATATTCTCCTAAGACAAGCCCTTAGAGGTAACATTTCATTTGATAAGGGGTCCCATGGCACTCAGGTCTGGACTGTATCAGCTGTCAATGTTATTTGATGTACAGCCTTCCTCTCAAAAAAATTTATGTAACTGTGTCTTCACTTCTAATCAGAACAGTTCTTAGAGCTTTCTGAGATGCTCTTTCTGAGTTATGATTCTTAAATTTGGCTTGGATAAAGTTTTCCACTTCTTTTTAGATCGACTGATTAATGGCACAGGGGCTCAGCATTTTACCGTATTGTAGGAAACATCCACTTGGCTTGAAAGGGAAAAAAAAAACCTCTGGTAAGCTTTGGTCTTCCAACAGGGCACAGAACCAGAGGAGGCTGCAAGATCAGAGCCTGTGTGACCAATACTGACAGCACAGGACTTCTTCACATAAGGTCCCTGGGTCCCTGAGAAGGATCTACAAATACCCTAAATTTCCAAGAAAAAACTGGAATGTATGTTTTTCTGGGAAAGGGACCTTCTCACAGATCCAGGAGTAGATTAAAATCCTGAGCTAGAGAAAAGCACTAAGCCAGCTGCAATGATAAGACACTGGATATACCTAGAGCCAGCCTGAGAGCTTGCCAAGCTGTCGCTGAAGTTAGAACATGAACTCACGGGAGAGACAACCAAGTACCGTTTTTGTGTGCTTTCAATTTTAATTTTAAGTTCTAACTTAACTCAATTCTAACTTCAAGTTCTTCCAGAAACAAGGCCCCAGGAAACCCCAGGTTCAACATGCTCCTGGGCTTGGTCCACTGCTGTCTTGTATTCATAGGTTAAGTGTTCAGTCACCAACAGTACAGCCCAGGAGAGACGTGATAGAAGAGGACTTCCTCCTCCGTGGCATGAGCCTTTGCTGGTTTCAGAGGTGGACGGTGGTCACCACAGGAACTCTTCCTTGGAACTGAGGTGGGATGCAGTGCAGGCTGGGAACATCACCGTGTTTCCCCTGGCCCTTTCCTCCAGTTTCTGAAGATATATTCTAGCAGAAAACAATCTTCCCTGAAGATACTGAGTGACAAGTCCATAAAACGACACCACACGCTTCCAGTGCACTATTTTCAGGTACGCTGAGGAAGAAAAACAACTCCATTAATACAGATGCACCATAACCCTAACCTAAGCCTAACAATAAAAGCTTTCCAGAATTAAGATTCCTTCAACAGAGGAAGGAATATCCTTTTTGAAATTAGTTTTTTATTCTCTCTCCATCTCCAGCTAAAATGAACACAGCAACAGAGTTTTGGTCACTCAAGTGTTTTCTATCCTGTAACTCTTGAGATACACACAGCCCCTACCAGGCATTCACTGTTTCAAGTATTTCCATCCACTAAATTTGTGAGTACCAGCCACCTCCCACCCAAAGTTATTCTCATACACTTATAAATGCAAGATGACCTTTTAGGGGGTGAGGCCTGGCCCATTGAGAGTCCACCAAAGGGCAGTTTCAGCCCCACCTCACCTGGGTTTAGTTCAGCTGCCGGATGAGCTGATTGATGCGTTCACCTCGATAGCCTGGTGAGCCCACTTCCTTGAGGAAGCCCACTCTATTCTTGGTAGCATGACGGGCCACTGAGAGTTGGAAAGGGCATAGGAACCTTGAGATCGCCAGGAAATTCTTCCCCGGGAAGGCAATTTCATGAATGAGGTCTTCCAAGCAAATGACATCAAACTTTCCTAAGAAACATAAGGTTCAGATTCCTGTGTTTAGCACTTTCCCAGCACATACTGTGAGACTCTGATATGCCAGCGCCCAGCACTCTAGCAAGTTCTGGGGGTCCTTTCTGCTGACTCCTCAGACGCTCACTCACCCAGGTGCTCCTCAATAACTGTGTTGTCTGTCAGAGGGATGACCTTGTTCTTGACCTTCGCTTGTCCACGTTTCAAGATGAGTTCCCGAACAGACTTCAGATTTGGAAATCTATGTGAGGCAGAACGAAGCTCAATCACAGCACCGCCCACCCCTGGCAGGCTGCACCACGCTGGCAGCGCAGTCCTGTAGCCTGGCTAAGGAGTCTCCCAACCCCCGTCCCCACAAGTGTCCTCAACACACTGCAGCTGGGACACTTGGGAAGCACACACCCAAAAGAGGTGAAAAACACCCACACAGCCCCAACTATGTAATTAGAAACTAAAATTTACAGATACAAATGACTGCCAGGTAAAGATGTTTATTTCCCAGCAAAAATAAAGTCCTGGGTTATAATCTAGGACTTTGGCCTTATGTGACCCTATTCAAGAGTCTGAAAAAGTTTGAAATGAAATCCAAGTCTTTTTTTGGGTTTTAATGTTTGGCACAATGTTCCCCTGACTCAGCAACATAAGTGCTGGAGAACAGTACCCTGTGCATCCCAATGTTCTCAACATTCTCCAGTATCGTGTAATGTGAATTCACACAAAAAACCATACTCACCCCCAGGTCACATAAGGTTCCACGATACGAAGCGTCTTTATGGTTTCAGGGGTCACTTTCACAAAGACACCACTGAAAATCTTATTTAGGCGAAGTCTGGCAATGGTCCTTTGCACCAGTGAACTCACCCCATTAATCCTGAAATGAACAGCAAAGTCAGGCTCTGCCCAGTAAGCACCATGAACTGTGTGCCACTAATGGGCACCCAGAGGGCAGGTTCAACTGAGTGGGAAGCAGTCATGTAAACAGATCACTTGCCACGCTACGTGGAGCAAAACCCGAGGTGCTACAGGGATAGGAATGGTCCCTGGACTTGTAATGGGGAGGGCTGTATGTGTCAAGCTAAGGACAATGGACTTGTGCCTGTGGGTATTAAAAGCTAAAGAAGATTTTAAGGAGACGTAACCAGATTTGACAACCACCAGAGAGAGCATATAAAACAGAAACAAGAAAAGTGACACCCAAGTCTGGGAAGTTTAGCTAGACAGCTGATGTGATAGGCCAGGAAAGAGATCATGGGCAATGAAAGCCAATTACACTCTAATTTTAAAAATACAAATAAAAGGCAAAAAAGAGATTATGGGCAAGGGCAAGGATAGGAGGCTCACACATACTTAAAACCCACAGGTTTCTGGGACTTCCCTGGTGGTCCAGTGGCTAAGACTCTGTGCTCCTGATGCTAGAGGCCCAGGTTTAACCCCTGGTCAGGGAACTAGCTCTCACATGCCACAGTGAAGATCAAAGATCCTGTGTGCTGAAACTGAGACCTGTTGCAGCCAAACAAAAACAAAACCCCACATGTTTCTGACTTGGATGACTGGGTATGAAAGGGAGAGCTAACACTGTATGTGCCGGTAGGAACGGGTAAGGTTATTGCTGAATGTGAAAAAGCTCTCCCCAGCACTGACTATGCACCATCTGCTGGACCCTGGTTCCGTTCCTAAGAAACCACCCTGATCCTACACTTGAACTTCCTGCATCTCTGCCTGGAAAGCTGCCCCGCAAACTTTTCATGTGGGCAGGCCACAGCTTCCTGCTTCAAGTGTCCTAAACCACTACAGATCACACTGTGGCCCCCGTGTCCTAACATCCAGCACTTTGCCTTCACAGCAATTAGTGTATTGTCATGTTTGTTTGCTTAAGTCTCCCTAATATATTTACATATTTTTTGGCTGCACCTTGTGGCATGTGGGATTCTTGGTTCCCTCACCAGGGATCAAACCTATCCTCCTGGAATGGAAGTGCACAGTCATTTTGAAGACAAAATCTGTTTTACTTAGCCCAGAATTCCTAGCACAACTTGCCTTTAGGGCTTAAATCTCATCTCCCCAAAAAGGGTCTAAAGCTGAACCAACAGTTTCCCCAGCCTCATGGAATCCACCAAGTTCCCTACCTTTCAATGCGTACAACAAAGGCCAAGGAATGTTTGTCTGGCACTTCCAAGCCATGCGGTTTCACTTTTAGCCGTCTCAGTCGCACTCTGTCCCGTAGTTGCCGCCAGGAATCATGTACAAACCATTCTAGTCGCTTAAACTTGATTTGTTTTCCTTTCCTCTGCTACAGAGAAGGCAGACCATCATCACCATTTTTTTTTTGCCTCTGTATACATCTTTTTTTTTTTCACAAGAGTAATTCACTAGTCACTATTCATAGAGCTTATTTCCCCTATGGTCTGGAAAGGGGCACAAACATCCTCTGTTTTTACTTTTTTAAATTTATTTTTACTTATTTTCTGGCTGCATTTCAGCATGCAGGATCTTAGTTCCCTGACCAGGGATTGAACCCATGCCCCCTGGGATAGAAGCAAGGATTCTTAGCCACTGGGATGCTAGGGACAGCCCCTCTATTCTTATATAATAAAAAAACAAGATCGACAAGAAAGAAGTGAAGCTGAGAAAACTTGGGGACTATTGGGAAAAGTCCCTTATAAACAAACGAAAAAACCAATGTACATGCTGTCAGCCCATGAACAGAGAAGCCTGGTAGGCTGCAGTCCTTGGGGTAGCTAAGAGTCAGACAGGACTGAGCGACTTCACTTTCACTTTTCACTTCCACGCACTGGAGAAGAAAATGGCAACCCACTCCAGTGTTCTTGCCTGGAGAATCCCAGGGACTGTGGAGCCTGGTGGGCTGCCATCTATGGGGTCGCACAAAGTCGAACACGACTGAAGGGACTTAGCAACAGCAGCAATGTTCACCATCAAGTGTTTAGGGACCCTAACACTGTGTTAGGCATCATAAACTGCCTCCAAAATGTATTTCTCCAAAATCATGTAGCAAATAGCAAAAATTGTACAAAACTGGTACATTAAAAACTTTCTTCCAGGTACAAATTCTGGTCTCTCAAATCACTTGGTATGAATCCGGAACTCTGCAATTACTTTCTTCCTTAACAACTCAAATCCAGTACTTTGCCCGTGGAAAGTGTTTGATACATTTTTTGCTAAACAAAGGCAAGAAACCAATATCGGGTACGACGCAACCGATGGGGGAAGGGGCCATCGGTACCAAGTCTAGTTCAACACGTGCTGGATACAACTCAAACACAAACTCTAATTCCCTCCACCTGGTTCCCACCATTACCTCCTTCCTTTGCAAAAGCGCCTGTTTTGCCTGGGTGGCTTTGAGGGCCTGATAAGCCTTCCTCTTTTTCAAGAGATTCTCTGGAACCAAAGGGATCTTTCTTCTTGGTCTGATACAGAAAATGGAGACCAGAGATAGTATTTAAGAAACAAATATGCACCAGATTTCCAAAAGATATCCCGGGCCTAGGGAAACACTATCTTCAAATTCCTAAGGGCTGTGGCCCTTCCGAAATCTGTGGTTTCTAACACTAGCCCTCAAAATGGACCCCTCACATTTCCTAGGACCCAAAGACTTAGTAAGTCACGAACCCCACAGCCACTAGTCCTCATACACGTCAACGGAGCTTCTAATGCCACAGCTTTATAGACTAGCGATGAGATTCCGCCCCGTGGAGTTGGGTCGCGTGCAGACCCAGCTACAGTGGTAACACTTAAGCACAGCTGGGGGAACCCCGCCTGCTCTCAGCCCGCTGCCCGAAAGTCAATCCTCGCCCCCTTGAGATGATGACCCGAGCTCCGCGGCGGCCCCCTTCGCCCACCCACACCAAGCCGTACGGCGCCTCACTCCTCTCTCTGTAATCTGGAGCCTTTCCTATTCTCTTCTTTCAGTCCACAAGTACCCTTATTTTCCGCCAGCGAGAAATAAACACTGTGGATGGCACCGGATGCTCAAGAAGCCACGCCAGAGATACACATCCCCAAACACTTACTCTTCCTCCGCCATTTTTCCAACGCTGCAGCTACTTACTCATGCGCAGTTCCAACCCCCAGGGCCGAGAGACGCCTCTCTACGTTTACTCGACCATAGAGACGTCTACTCTAGCTCAAGGCGGGGCAGACGGGGCAGCCCGGGCCGTCTTAGCAGTAGTAAACTGCTGAGGTTTTGCTAGCCTTGATTCCCGCCAAAAGTTACACAAAGCTTCTTTCGCACTTCTTGGAAGCTTTTCGGAGCCGTGTCATCTTCAGAATCCAGTCCTTTCCATTCCAAGTGTACTCGCTTTAGCGCTGGAGGCGGGGATGTAAATAAACATCGAGACGCTTCCCACAATGCACTGACTTCCGGTGGAGTGTGGGCGCTGGGCCTCCGGCTTCCGCTCGTTGCGCTACGCGTCTGCGTGGCTGGGTGGGGAGAGTTGGGACACCGGCTTTGGCGCTCTCTTGTGGGTAAAGGTGAATAAGAACCACTTAGGATGGTGCGAAAACGCAGCTCTGATTCCATCGGCCTGGCTCCGTCAGTGGATCCCTGAGCAAATTCTTTGACCCCTGTGTCCCTGAGTTTCTTTTTCCCATAGATAGACAATGGATCTTGCCTTATTACTAGTCTCAGGAGAGTTATATGAACCATTCCATCTAAAGCTCTTAGCACAAAGTCTGGCGCTAAGCGAACTTTTAACACTATGTTAATTGTTACTGGTGCTGAACCGAAAACTAGAAATTCCAACTTACTATCTCAGGACCTTCCCTCATACAGCTCTTACCGCCTGGAACATGCTTCCTTCTTTCCTGGTCTTCATAAAATAATGAAAACTCATGTCTTGTCTTTTCTGGAAACTTTACGAGCACAGTGTCTCAGGCATTAATGTGCATCGGAGTTACCTGAGGATGTTAGAATGCATGCTTTTTATTCAGGAAGGGGCGGGGATCAATACTTTACATTTTAAACATGCTTCAAAGTGATACGGATGTTTCAGGTCTGAAAACTACACTTTGACAACCAAGGTTCTTGAGTAGTCTCTGTCTTGAATTCTGTCAGGGAGCTGTTATATTTTTAACATCTCTTCCCCATGATACTAGGAGAGCAGAGATCACACCTGCTTTGCTCATCACTGATCTAATGATCGTCAGCACAGGTTTTTCAGTCTCAGCACTACTGGCATTTGGGGCCAGAAAATTCTTCGACAGGACAGGGACGGCTGTCTTGTGCATTATAGGCTGTCTAGCATCCTCAGTTGTGACAAAAAAAGAAACAAAAAATGCTCCAGGCATTGCCACATGTCTAGCATAGTACATATATTTATCTTTCAAATATATATTATTTATTTAAGTTGTGACAAGAAAAAAATAATGCTCCAGGCACTGCCACCTGTCTAGCATAGTACATATATTTCTTTTAAATATACATATTTATATATTTATCTTAAGATCTAAAACAATGTCATTATTTGACAGTACTTACAGGAACGGGGGCTTCCCAGGTAGCACTGGTGGTAAAAAACCCACCCGCCAATGCAGGAGACATAAAAGACACGGGTTTGATCCCTGGTTGGGAAAGATCCCCCAGACGAAGGCATGGCAACCTATTTCAGTATTCTTGCCTGGAGAATCCCTATGGACAGAGGAGCCTGGGGGGCTGAAGTCCATAGGGTTGTAGAGAGCTGGACAGGACTGAAGCGGCTTAGCAGGCATGCAGGCACACACTTGCAGGCATATCCACAGATATTATCCTGTATTGCTTGGCTTATTGTTTCCCTGACTAGATTGGGTTCTCTGAAGGTTGAGAACTTGTCACATACTTCTCTGAATCTTCCACAGCACCTCTCAAAACAATGGACACCTGCAGGGACTTATTAACCATCTAAGCTCAAAACATCATTTTGGTTAAGTGCTATGTAACTATTAATACTTCAACCATGAAGTACCATGCACAGAGCTCAGTACCTGATGAATAAATGTCGAAGGACAACACGGTCTTCAGAACCACAGACTGTGGTGTGAGGCTCATTTTGACTCGCTATTTCAGCACCTCACCATGTATCTTACTTTGTGGAAAGGCAAAAACAGAAAGGCCAGCAAACTATGAAACATCCATTACATAGCAAGCAAGAAACAAAATAAATGTTTTGTAAGTTCCCCTCTACACATACAAGATAGGTTCTGTGGTACTAGAAGTGCTTTCAGAGGTGTTCAGTTCAGTTCAGTTCAGTCGCTCAGTCGTGTCCGACTCTTTGCGACCCCATGAATCGCAGCATGCCAGGCCTCCCTGTCCATCACCAACTCCCGGAATTCACTCAGACTCACGTCCATCGAATCCGTGATGCCATCCAGCCATCTCATCCTCTGTCGTCCCCTTCTCCTCCTGCCCCCAATCTCTCCCAGCATCAGAGTCTTTTCCAATGAGTCAACTCTTCGCATGAGGTGGCCAAAGTACTGGAGCTTCAGCTTTAGCATCATTCCTTCCAAAGAAATCCCAGGGTTGATCTCCTTCAGAATGGACTGGTTGGCTCTCCTTGCAGTCCAAGGGACCCTCAAGAGTCTTCTCCAACACCACAGTTCAAACGCATCAATTCTTTGGCACTCAGCTTTCTTCACAGTCCAACTCTCACATCCATACATGACCACAGGAAAAACCATAGCCTTGACTAGACGGACCTTAGTCGGCAAAGTAATGTCTCTGCTTTTGAATATGCTCTCTAGGTTGGTCATAACTTTTCTTCCAAGGAGTAAGCGTCTTTTAATTTTATGGCTGCAATCACCATCTGCAGTGATTTTGGAGCCCCCCCAAAATAGTCTGACACTGTTTCTACTGTTTCCCCATCTATTTCCCATGAAGTGATGGGACCAGATGCCATGATCTTTGTTTTCTGAATGTTGAGCTTTAAGCCAACTTTTTCACTCTCCTCTTTCACTTTCATCAAGAGGCTTTTTAGCTCCTCTTCACTTTCATGTAACGCTCCTGGCTGAGACTTGGAGGCCAGCAGTCAGGAGAGGCTCTCCAGGGCCAGCAGGTGGCGCTAGCAGAACATGTATTCTCAGGCCCAAAGCCGTCATTCCACCAGACTGATCCAGAGAGAAAGAGATGAAGTACTTCTCAAGGCCCAGATGGTCACTAACTACATGTTTATAGTGAAGTGAATATATGCCCTGAGCTCTGGGCAAGATAGATTTTTTACTTGAAACAGGTTCCTGAATGAGAATGGCGCATGGCCATATACAGCCTCTAGAATCTGATTCTTTATAGCCAGACCGCATAGGCCTCAGTTCTCTTTTTCCTTGACCATTTCAGTTGTCCATCATTAGGGAATGGTTAGAACAATTTATGGAAGACTATGCAATTATTGATATATGCAGTGAGGTAGGTCTTTATGTCCTGAAATCTCAGTGGTATTTTTTCTGTTTTGGCCTACTGACCTCTGTCCCCTTTCCTCTTGTGGGCTGAGTGAGCTCTCCTTCATTGGGTACAGTCTTTGGAGGGTGGGGCGTCAAATCCAAACACACTTGACCTCCCAATACATCTGTTGAAGGGGTCTCTGGAACATCTTTTCAACTCCCACCTGCCCATAAGACCCTAACCTTCTCTCCTCCAGATTTTGAATCTTCAACGGAGTGACAGTGGAAGAAACAGAATTAGTCCAGGGCAAGACTTTTAAGGATTTCTACCTCCTAAGGAAGGCCTCCTGGAGTATTCTTATTCCTGTCTTTCTCAAGTCTTCAAATTCTTTGTTTTCGGAATTTGACCCCCAAATACTTTAATTGATTTTTTGCTGATTAAGTTTAGAATTTTAATTTTTATTTATTTATTGGCCATGCTGTTTGGTTTGAGATATTTTAGTTCCCTGACCAGGGATCAAACCCATGGCCCCTGCAATGGAAGCACAGGGTACTAACTACTGGATTAGCAGAAAATTCCCTTAAGTCTTCAAGCTCTTCAATCTTCCCTTTAATCTTTATCCTTCCTATAAAACTTTATGCCGTTAACTGACCAGATGGGTTTCTGTTACATAAAACAAAAGAATCCTAACTATAAAACTCCCAGACATTTGGCTACATTTGAAAAATCAAGATACAGAATAGAGTACAAAGGATATATAGGAAAGTGTGAGCTGCCCTGGTGGCTCAGACAGTAAAGAATCTGCCTACAATGAGGGAGACCTGGGTTGGGAAGATCCCCCGGAGGGGGACTTGGCAACCTGCTCCAGTATTCTGGCCTGGAGGACCCCCATGGACAGAGGAGCCTGGTGGGCTACAGTCCATGGGGTTGCAGTGTTGGACACGACTGAACACCCAACACACAACTAACACACACATAGGAAAGTGCTGGCAGAGGTTATTTTGGGGAAATGGGAGTAGAGCCTGGAATAGGAGAAAGACGGACACTTTGTGGTGCGCCCTTTGTTTATTACTTAAGAAAGCACTCTCTTAGGTTCTTGTGATTTGCCTGTTTTAGAAACCACTTGACTGTATGTTTGTTTGTTTTTTAGGACTCCTTGCAAGGGACTTCCTTGGTGGTCCAGTGGTTAAGACGCCAATGCAGGGGCACCGATTAGATCCCCAATGGGGGAACCAGGATCTATGATAAAAAAAATTCAGAGCCAACGTTCTGTGGTTCTCTGAATTGGCTCTGGGATTCCTTTCCTAACATATATCTGCATTTTGGGATTATTTGGAATTCATGCCTTCTCAGTAAGGCAAAAGCATCACACCCCACACACCCAAAAGTGGGCCCAACTTGCAATTTCCTGTCCGCCCCAAACCTCTTTCTTGAATTAGGACCCTTCTTGCAGTCGACTTTTGTTTCAGGATTTCCTGGTTGCCTCCTCAGAGAGCGCCATGGGGCCCCCAGGCGGCCGGTGGGAGAGAGCAACCAGGTGAGCCTGGAGTTGGGAAAGACAACATGGACAGCAGCTTTAGGTCCTGATAAACGAGCAAAGGGGGCAAAAGTGAAAGGGGAAAAGGAGAGAGCTGAGGGCGTGGGCAGAGAGCATGCTGTAGGCAAGACCAAATGCAAAACAGAACCACCTAGACCTCTTGTCAATTATTTAGGGGATAATGGAACTTTAGCTTTTCCTACCTTCCACATTCCTTTAAGACTTCATTTTACACCTTAAAAAGTGGAGAATCAGGACAAGTCTTCCCAGTTGATAGGCAAGGAAGCAAAGGGTCAGAGTAACTTGCACGAAGCTGTCTGATGAGAGTTTAGGTGAAGTCCTGGGGCCTGTTCCCAGGTTCTGCTGCTAAAGACACTTTCTGTGCCCACCCGCTCCCACCTCCCATTGTACCGCTTTCCTTGACCTTCACACGTGATTTGCTCCAGCACATGCCTACGATGGATATAGATCAGGGACTCATGAAGGCCTGTGTGTGCTCCAGCCCAACAGGCTGTTCACTTTAGCCTGTATGTATCCTTTCGAATCCACCTGATACTGCAAAGGTGCTCCTGCAGTTTGTGTCTGCTGCGCCAGATTTCTCCATATAGTTAGCACTATAAAATTCCTCTACCTTCATTCATGCAAAAAGTATCATACTTATTTTTCCTCAAACGTACCTCAGGAAATTGCACTAAGAAGCATGGAAATAAGAGGGGCATGGGAATATAGATCGTGGCTCTCTACCAAGTGGAGATCTGGAAAAATTTTAGCCCCAAGTTTCTTTTCTCTTGGAATGTAGCTATTTATGGACTTGTTTCCTCTCTAGACTGAGCTCCTTGAGCATAGACATCACATCCGAGTGACCTGTAGATGCCCAGGGTTTAGCACACTGCCTGCAAACTGCTCAATAGTTTGATACTTAATGCCAGATGCCTGGGAGTCCGCCCTCTGTCTCTGAAGCAGAGCCAGAGCTCAGATCCAGCGCCACAGATATCCTGCCTGAGCGATGCTGCTGCTGTGCCCCAAGATGGTAGAGTTTCTTTCCTTTCCCTTCCCTTTTCCCCCAGTAACTCCCTGGCTACTCTCCCTACATCAGGTGGTGCTAGGACCCCTCTCCTGGGACAGGGCCTCTCACACACAGGGCTCAGGGCTCTAACCATCCTAAGAGGTTTTTCCTCTGTGTGTGCTCCGGCGCAACACACAGACTTCACTCCTAACCAAGTAGCCAGATGATCCTTCTCTTTATTCACAGGGCACACCCACTGTAAATGGGCAGAGGGGCAAGAGTGTCCTGTTGGTGATGTATCTGTCCTTAGCAAGGGGACAGGCTCGACAGCAGGACACCGCTGCAAAAGATATTAAGGGATCCGTCCACTGATGTCATTATTCTAACTTCTGTTAAGACATAGGAGAATGACTTCCTCTTTATATATTGATTACTGAAGAATCTTGATATCCCAACTGCTTCCACCTAATGGTGGGGGTGGGGAAAGGAGCCATTAAACCATAAAATAAGGAGGCTGAGTATAAATTCTAGGAGAAAGCAATGGCACCCCACTCCAGTACTCTTGCCTGGAAAATCATATGGGTAGAGGAGCTTGGTAGGCTGCAGTCCATGGGGTCGCTAAGAGTCGGACACGACTGAGCGACTTCACTTTCACCTTTCACTTTCATGCACTGGAGAAGGAAATGGCAACCCACTCCAGTGTTCTTGCCTGGAGAATCCCAGGGATGGGGGAGCCTGGTGGGCTGCCGTCTATGGGGTCGCACAGAGTCGGACACGACTGAAGTCACTTAGCAGCAGCAAGTATAAATTCTAGGCCCCAAAGAAAAAGGTAAGGAGTCTTAGACTTTTACTCCACGAAGTTTCCACTCTGGTAGTTTTCCTGACCATTTCAGTAAAGTTACACTTGGGAGGGAGTATAGGAATTCAGAAGTGCCCCTGGGGCTGACTTTATAGACATAACAGGGGTTATTTCTCAATATAATTTGGTCAAATGTGTGAAGCCAAAGGGAAACATGTTCATTCCAGAACAAGCCTCATGTCAGACAGTTCTTAATCTTTTTCATTTTTAACCTATCCCTTAGCCTTCTTGTCCCCGCAGAAACAAAATAAATATAATGACTACAGGAAATTTCTCGCAGATTGAGACCTTTAAATGACCTCATTTTTCCTTCCTTAGTTAAGGGCCCATGTGGCAGGAGTCCCGGGAGGGAGGCCTGACATGTACTTGACTAAACTTTCTCGCTGATCAACTTTAAACTGTTTGGAAAGGCTGATCAATTAAAATCCTACCCCTTCACCGGCAGAGCTAGTTTTGGGTAACAGGATTTAATAACAGAAAGCCCGCTGGACACTTACTTACCCATTTCTTCTGGGAAAAGCAGCCATTCTTCTTTGCAAAATCAAGACAATCACAGTTGCACATTTTCCCAAATCTTTGGCTGTATTGCAATGGTTGTTTCATTTTGTAATCTCCAACTAAACATTTCCTAACCATGGATTAACAATATAGTTACTGACTGGTTTCTTTTAACAGTATTTATCCAACATAACAAAATAAACTGCAATTTGTTATACTTTTTTTTACAAAACATTTTATAAATATTTTTACAAAATGTATACAAAGCAATTTCAAGTGAGACATACTATACAAATGAAGGTATTTAAGCAAATAAAGCCCACACCACACTGACAGTGAGTGACGCGTCCTCTTTAAGTCAAGTCAGTCTGTAAGGCCTCCCTAATCTAACAAAGTCTACTAAATTCTTCAGCGCTAAAATAGTTCTTTTTCGTAATTGCCAGTTTAAAATTTGCTTTATCTTTAGGCAGTACTTAAGGACACAGAAAATCAAATGCTTAATAACAAATTCACACTCTTCCACAACAACAACAGGAAAAAAAAAAAAAAAGAAAGAAAAGAAAATGATTTTTGTTACTGAGCACGAGTAGCTCTAAAACTTAACTTTGACTAATGAACCTTAACAACTGGATGCTGGCCATCCGAGGCTGAGCTCTCGCCCTCCACCAGAGGGGCCTCGACACGCGAGTTATGACCTAATCACAGGAGTAAAATGTATTTCGTAATCGTCATTTGTCATTATCTAGAACCTTTCCTCCGTTAAAAGTAAACTTACACACAAGGACACAAAAATTTACAAGTTTCATTTTGGTAAATTAGGCTCTCTGTTTTCAAGACAAGTGTCGAGTCTTTACAAACCCTTTATGGCGGCAGACTGAAAAGCTGGGACTGGGGTAGCGGGGCAGGGTAGGGAAGGAGAGCGGTGACAAACGTACATGAATCTACCTTGTCTCTTAAGAATTCCACTGATTCGGTAATTAACGTAACTCATCAGTAGCCCCCAAGAAGGCTTCCAGGTATAAATTTCCACAATGAGAAGAATTTGACCAGGAGGAACCACCTTAAAGTCTTGCTAGTAACGAGGGAAGCATGAGCCCTAAGAGAAGAAGAGCCTGTGACATCACGGGGTTCAGAGCAGGGTGTTATCCCAGGGCTGCCCAAACAGAAAGTTCCAGCTGGCAACACCAACTTATCTTTCTCATATGTTACAATACGGGGAAAAAGGGGAAATCTGCAACTTGGACATTGGCACACATAAGGAAAACATGGCAACTGTGAAATGCCCCAGACTTTCTGGTTTCTATTGGCTCAGGGCTGGGAGTGGGGAGAAGGTATTTTGCTTTCGGAAGACTGGCAGTCTCCCAGGATTTCTCTGTCTGTGTGTGTGGGGGAGGGCACAAGGGGCAGGCAGAGTCTAGGTCTTCTGTTGTATTTTCTAGGAATCAGAAGCCCTCCTTTCCACTGCAGGCCAATCTGGAAAAGAAATGCCCAACATAACGACAGGGGGTTGTCCTCATGTTGGGGAAGGCCAGAAGTAGATCTTGGCAACGTGTTCGAGTGAAGACCAGTGGGAGTTCCTCTAAAGCCAGAGAGATGGACAGAAGAGATGAGAGCCTGTCTACATAAGACGGAGGGTGACTGTACACTCTGTAGCCAAAATAGCCTCTGTGCCTGAACAGCCCAGACACACGCATGCATGTCAGACAGCACGCACGGAATGCCGCGTGTAGCGTTCCCAGTGCTGGGGGACACTGATGGTTGCAGGGACCTTGAGAAGGAAAGTGACAACAGAAATGGAAGGACCTGGGGCAGGCATACAGAAAGGAAAACGGGGAAAGCTCCCCGAAAAGAAGTATCAATAAATAAAGCAGTAAGTCACACCCATGAACATGAACATGGGCCAAACCATGACAGGGCGTGTCCTTTGGCTCTCAAGTGGGCATCCGGGTCTCAGACCTTTCCCTTCAGTGGTGGGCTGGCTGGTTACCTTTGGTCTGTCTGCGTTTTGGTAATGATTGCTGCCGGGGGGTGTGACTACTGTTCTCAGACAAGAAGAAGCAGAAAAAGGCCAAAGTCCCCTTAACACTTAAACTGAAAAGTTATAACACAGTTTTCAAATGAAAGTGCTTTTGACGCTTGGCTATTTGTTGTGGGAGGGGGTGCGAAGAGAGGTTGAATGAAACAAAACCCAGCAACCAACAAAAACATACACTGTATGTTGACTAGATCCAATTGTAGAATGCAAAACACTTGTTTTTTTTCTCAACAGTGAACATAATATATATGCTTTTACATATATACATATTATATTCCTCAAGGCTCGATCCTGGCCTCCCCTGTACACTGTGCCACTTAACTGGTTTCCATTTTTCCTTTATTTTGCCTGGTGAGATTATCTCAAGTCATGCTGCTGCAACTCAAAACAAAGTTTTCCCTACATGAAATTCAACATGGATATGCTGAAGAGGTGAGGTTTTGCTCAGGGAGCATCAGAAAAGCACTTGAATGAACAGGAAGCCCTGCTTGTGCGCTATAGGTGCTGAGGCCGGGGTTGTGGGTCCCAGCAGAGTAGCCAGGACTAACTGCTCACAGAAGGCCGAGGGGAGAGCCATGCGGTCTCCTGGCCCACGACAGCCCCAAGACCCACCCCCCTCGAAGCCCAAATTTGGAGATGCAGTGGGGATATTCTTTAAAAAGTATCTTCTAACAGTCCTGTTTGATTTTCTTTAATAAAGTCTGTTCTTTTCAAAGGACTTATGATTGTCAGAATTTTACCTAGGGCCAAGTGTACTGTGATCTCATTAAATTACAGTGTTTGGGAAGAAAAAAATAAACAACAACAAAAATGACGATAAGCACTTTTAAAACACTTGAAATGTATAGGGCCTATCAGACTGCTTTCTAGTAAGGATCAGCTTTACTGAAGGATCTCCCTGTAACCACGACGAGTATTGCTCTTAAACAAAGAATGGGACTGAAATTAGAAAGAATAACCTGTGATGAAAGACCAAGCAGGCTGGAGACAGGAGACCGTTCCCATTGCTTCTGCCAGGAAAGAATGTAACTTGTCCGGGGCGGGGTCTCGGGGCAGGTGAGGGGAGGACTGCGCTATTAACACTCTAGGATACTATTTACAGCTGCTTCTAAAATAGAGTCAGTTTCTACGACGCCTTCACTGTGGTCCGGGATGAACTTTTCCAGGCAGTTTTCTTGCGAAGCCATTGGAGAAAAGTTGGGGAAATCTAACTCGACAGAGCCGCTAACCGTGGGGTCACTCTGGGACTGCCGCCCAGCCTTTTTGAGTTCCAAGATGTTCTTAAATGTCGTTTCTAAACTCTTAGTGAGCTGGAGATCGGGCTGGGGCTCGCCTGACCCTTTCATGATGTCTGTGTGTAAAACTTCATTCTTTGGAGAATTCCGCAGCGTCTTGTCCTGGAAGGAGCTATTACAGGTCATCTCCAGGTGCGAATCTACTAGGAGGCTTGAGAGTTTGCTGTCGGGACCGTGATCTGGTCTGGACGAGTTTTTCCGGTGGCCTTCAGTCCCAGGGGAGCACTCGCTGCCTTTTGCGGAGTCTCTCCGGCTGGTTTTCTCTTCAGATGCACTCCGGTACTGAGCGGAGCCCACTTTGTCAAATTTCAGTGCTCTGCCGAGGCAGTCGGTTTTTTTAGAAATGTTTCCTTCTGTGGAGACCACGATGTGATTAGGCACTAGATGAAATTGGTCATGATTCATTGGTTCTGCCAGGCCTGCTTTGGCTCGGTCTCTGCTCTGGGCCTTGGCTGTCAGATGCACGGAACTTGCTGTTTTACCGCCATGCTGGTCACTCCGGCCGAACTGCATCTCATGGGCAGCTTTATCGAGTTTGAAGGAACAACAGAAATCAGCCTGAAAACCCTCTGCAATTGGGAACGAAAAGGATGTTAATGAAAGAAGGAGACAGTGAGACTAGACAGCCGCCCCTCAGTGGGTCAGGTGCAGACTGCCCCACCCCGCCCTCTCAATCAGTCGTTCACGTCCAGGAACGTGCAGAAGCACAGCTGGAGGGTGCCCTATGAAAGCAACCTGTAAGTGATATATACAAGTGGGAACCAGAACTGAAGAAAGCTTGTAGGAATAAAAACATTTATAGGATGGTGAAAATATGGGTGAAAATCCATACTCCACAAATTGTTATAATGTTATTGGATTTAAAAATTTCAGAGGCTAGAAAATAGTATGGAGAATACTTTTTTCTTTTTTTTCTATTTTTTGGCCATACCGTGTGGTATGCAGGATTTTAGTTTCCCAGTCAGGGATGGGACCCATGCTGCCTCCATTGGCAGGCAGATTCGTAACCACTGGACCACCAGGGCAGTCCTGAGAACCCATTTCTAAAAGGCGGAATGTGGGTTGACTCTAGCATGATGCAAACGGCAGGAAGCTGATGGGGTGTTCAGAGTACCCACAAGGAGCACTACCATCCAATAGCTTACGGGCAGGGACCATGCCTCACTGACTCCCCCCCAACAAGGTCTGGCACACAGTAAGACAACTCAATAACTGGCTGAGGTTTACTTGCTTCTGGGAAGGCTTCTGACTTACTTTAGTTCTCGAAAACTAGAGAAAGATTGAGAAGTGTCAGTTTACAGGAGAGAAGAAGACTCAGTTAACCAAATGTCAAATTCCGGTTTGGATTTTGTAGAACATAGACCTTCTCAGAGGTTTCATATTGTGCTCTCAACTCTGGATTTTTTCTCCCTGGAATCCAGGGTCTACCTTCAGGTCTTATCCCACAAGGTCAGTTCAGACGGTCTCCCCAAAGCCACGGCCCCGGAACCCTGGCAGGAGCTCTCCTCGGCTTTCACTCTGACATTTCTTACCGGGGTCTACGAGTGCCAAACGCTTGTCCCGGGACAGAGAAGCTCTTTCCTCCTGGTTGAACATTCTGTCAATCATCACCATCTCAGCGGAGGGGTTGATCCGCTAAAAATGAGAGAGTCTAGTCATTTCAGATGCCTTTTAACAACTGCGAACATCTTGCTGCATTTGGGGGACAGAGGAAGCAATCAGAGAAGAAAATGTGTTTATCATTGACATATTTTTTAAAATTGTATTTTTTGGGAAAAGGTCATTTACAACATTGGTACAAACTTCAAAAGGTACTAAAAGGGGAGGTGGAGAGTGAGCCTTCCTTCTTCGCCTGACCTGTGCAATGCCTTCCCACCCACACAGGGCCCTCTCTGTCGGCACCCGCTGCCGTGACAGACTCCTCCAGAGACACTGTATGCACACGCACACATTTGCATTATTCATTCGCTATTTCTTGCACACAAATGACAAGCAACTATATGCACTATTCTCTCCTTATTCCCTCCTCTGCTTAATGACATGTTGGAAATCTTTTTGTTCAGACACGCTTTTACTTCATATTTTGCTCCGCTATAATTCTGTTTTGGCCTTGCAGCACAGCTTGTGGGGTCTTAGTCCCCTGATCAGGGAGTGAACCTGGGCCATGGGAGTGAAAGTGCAGAGTCCTAACCACTGCACCACCAGGGAATGCCCCATGATCGTGTTCTGTATTAAGGCTTTCCTTAGAATTATTGCTTGCTGTACAGAATCAAATCTTATTTACTCTTATTTTACATAAAATAATTTATGTTTTATTTATTCAACATAAAATAATTTAACATAATTCATGGCAGACATAATTTGTCCAAATAATTAGTTCATTTGTCCAAATCTGTCCAAATGATCCTTTTCTCATGAATGACAGTTAGTCTTCTTGATAGCTCAGTTGTATTACAGAAATGATTGTCAAAGCAAGAACAACTGTTTGACTTTGGTGGCACAATTTAAAATGAATATATATAAATTACAGGCATATCTCATTTCATTGTGCTTTGTAGATATTGCATTTTTTTAAAACAAATTGAAGGTTTGTGGCACCCCTGCACGGAGAAAGTCTATTGGCACCATTTTCCCAGCAAACGTTGAACCATATTTGCTTATTTCATGTCTCTGTTCTCCCAATATTTCAAACCTTCTGCCAGCAAAAAGATTACAACTCACTGAAGGCTCAGACGATGGTTAGCATTTTTAAGCAATAAAGTATTTTAAATTAAGACATATACATTTTTGTTCTGGACACAATGCTATTGCATACTTAACAGATTATAGTGTACACATAACTTTTATATGCATCGGGAAACCAAAAAGTTCATGTGAGTCACTTTACTGTGATATTCACTTTATTGAGGTGGTCTGGGGAAATAAACCCTCAATAGCTCTGACGTATGCCTGTTTACGGAACAACACACTGGTTTCAAATAGGAAAAGGAGTACGTCAAGGCTGTATATTGTCACCCTGCTTATTTAACTTCTATGCAGAGTACATCATGAGAAACGCTGGGCTGGAAAAAGCACAAGCTGAAATCAAGATTGCCAGGAGAAATATCAATAACCTCAGATATGCAGATGACACCACCCTTATGGCAGAAAGTGAAGAGGAACTAAAAAGCCTCTCGATAAAAGTTAAAGAGGAGAGTAAAAAAGTTGGCTTAAAGCTCAACATTCAGAAAACTAAGATCATGGCATCTGGTCCCATCACTTCATGGGAAATAGATGGGGAAACAGTGGAAACAGTGTCAGACTTTATTTTTTCGGGCTCCAAAATTACTGCAGATGGTGACTGCAACCATGAAATTAAAAGATGCTTACTCCTTGGAAGGAAAGTATGACCAACCTAGATAGCATATTCAAAAGCAGAGACATTACTTTGCTAACAAAGGTCCATCTAGTAAAGGCTATGGTTTTTCCAGTAGTCATGTATGGATGTGAGAGTTAGACTGTGAAGAAAGCTGAGTGCTGAAGAATTGATGCTTTTGAACTGTGGTGTTGGAGAAGACTCTTGAGAGTCCCTTGGACTACAAGGAGATCCAACCAGTCCATTCTGAAGGAGATCAACCCTGGGATTTCTTTGGAAGGAATGATGCTAAAGCTGAAACTCCAGTACTTTGGCCACCTCATGCGAAGAGTTGACTCACTGGAAAAGACTCTGATGCTGGGAGGGATTGGGGGCAGGAGGAGAAGGGGACGACCGAGGATGAGATGGCTGGATGGCATCACTGACTTGATGGACGTGAGTTTGAGTGAACTCTGGGAGTTGGGGATAGACAGGGAGGCTTGGCGTGCTGCGATTCATGGGGTCACAAAGAGTTGGACATGACTGAGCGACTGAACTGAACTGAACTGATGCCTGTTTATATATATATATACACACACGCATAAAGTAAACACAAACATACATACATATTTACACTATACAGTATACATATATAATAGAGTTCACTTACTCTTCCAAGGTAAATTTTCAAAGCTGATTTCAAATTAAAAGCCAGTTATGGACTCCCCTGGTGGTACAGTGGATAAGAATCCAGCTGCCAATGCAGGGAACACGGGTTCCATCTGTGGTCTAGGAAGATTCCCACATGACTCAGGGAACGAAGCCCACATGCCGTTAACTACTAAGCCTGCGCCCTAGAGGCCGGGAACCGACACTACCAAAGCCTGCAAACCCGAGCAGCCACTGCAGTAAGTCTGCGCATGACGGGAGGATGGCCCCTGTTTGCCGCAACTAGAGAGAAGCCTGTACATAGCAACAGAGACCCAGCGCAACCGAAAAAAAAGAAGCCACTTATAAGAGACCAATTTATTAGTCTGTATGATTTTAGAACTGCTTCTAAAATCTCAGATAGATTTGGTCTTTCCATCATTTTCGGAGATAATCTTACTCCTTTCTCTAGTTCGCTGTGCTTTAAAATCAATTTTAGTTTCTATTTGGAGGGCTGAAAATGCTCTGGAGTTAGGGGGTGCTGATGGCTGCATAGTCTGTGAACATATTAAAATCCATCAAGTTGTACATTTTAAAACGAAGCATGATTTTTATGACGTTAGTGATCTCTCAACTGAAAACAAGACAAAACTAATTTTAATGTCTGTCACCTCATCTCTTCAGATATTATTCTGAACAACCTTCAGCACAAGTGTCACCAGTCCTCTCCTGCCTCTTCAGTTGATGAGAGGCAGTGGACAGCATCGGAGTATGGAGGGGGGTCAGGTGGTCCTGGTCTGTATCCCATCTCTGCTAATTACAGAACAAACTTCCTGGCTGTATGACGTCGGGCAAGTTACGTAAGCAAGCCCCAATTCCTCACTTGGCACCAGGAAAACAATGGCACGCACTGAGAGTGATCAATCACGGAGAGCACAGTGCTTGTATTTGCGTCGGCCAAAAAGTTCGTACAGAAAATGCACAAAAAACCCAAACAAACTTTTTGGCCAACCCACAGCTGCTGTTAGTAGTAGATACAGGCAAAGGTAAGTTTTTCTACAATTTTAAGTATCTGTTCCTTTTAAACTATGGTGGGAAAATGTAATTCCTTCAAGTTTTTCTCTCTGAGTTAGTAGCTGTGACCTGTGGAGTTTAAGAAACAAACTGTGCTCAGTGGAACTTTACCATGGCGTCCTCCAAGAGCAGGCATCTGTACTTGTTAAGCATAGCTTGGGTCCTTTTCAGGAGCTGAGTGGCAACTGTTTCAAATTCACTGTCAACTTTAAAAAGAGAGAGAGGAAAAAAACAGTGAGAGAGTGCATATCAACCACTAGGCCCTTCCTTCCTCCATTTTCTCTCTTAGTTTAGCTCTTCCTTGGTTAGACGCGATGCCTCTGCACGGCTTTCCCTTCCTGTTCACTGGCATGTGCTCTCAGAAACTCATTTTAATAGTAGCTTGTTTTAACTCTGATTAGGAAACCAAAACATAACTCCTTTAAGAGCATCTATAAAAGAAAACCATGAAACACAGCACAGCAGCAAATATCAGTGAACAGAGAGTCATCTACTAGCTCAGGGGACCGAAGCCTCCACTTGCTTCCAGAGCATGAAAACCTGAAACACTGAGACACTGGGGTCCTACTGTCTGGGCTGGGCAGACCAGGCTCCCGTAACCACACCAACTGGTCCAGGGCATCTCGCACGTCACGGTCCTGTGGCTCTGTCCTTTGTCTCCAAACGTCTCAGTTTCCACTTCGCTCTTCTCAGAGCCTCCACATCCCTATTTCATGCTGGATGAGGATGAAGAGCACCCTGGCCCTCCCAGGGAAGCTCCCAGTGGGCTGATGGCTGCGCTCCCGTTAGAGACCCTGGCCGGAAGGACAAGTCTGGGGGCAGCTGAGGGGCTGATTCAAGCAGTGAAGGGTGCCTAACGGGGTTCAGGCTGGGAACGTGGTGGGAAGGAGAGTAGAACTGGGCAGCGTGGCTGAGACAGGCAGCAGGGCCAGGCATCGGAATGGGCTAAGCTCGAGGTGGGATAAGAGGATGTTGCCTCTAAACGTTTCGCCAGTTTCTGGATGTGGGGCAGTGCCTTGGACTGCCTTTGGAATCTCAAAGCTTTTAGAGGGCTACAGCATCTATCTAATTCATAAAGGTGATGCTAACAGCGCAGGGTATGCGTGTACTCAGCCTAAACGCAAGGACTGTGCCTGAATCACTGTGCAGAGCACCTAGCCCAGGGCTGTCCCCCCTGCAGCCAGAGTCCAGACAATGTTCTGCATTCACTGCCCTCAAACTTGCCCATAAAATGTCCAGACATTTGGGTATCCCTTCACAGAATGCAGAGAAAAATAAGTCACAATTCTCAACACGGCCTGGGAAACCAAACAAACTGGGAAGATGGCAGGTCTGCGGTGAAAAAGAGTACTCCAGTGACCATTTGGAGGCAACGAGCTCAGGCTCTCCCGTGGGCCGTGTCCCCAGGAGGCGCTCTGGGGCTCCAGCCTGCTTACCTTTCTTCAGGTCCTCCTCCGTGGGCATGGAGCCCTGGCACACGTGGTAGGACAGCAGCCTCTGCACCGCGTCGCTGAGTGACCGGAACTGATTTTTGTCAGGCGTCACCGCGTGGGCTTGGTCCCTCTGTAACTGCTGGAGAATGCTGTGAGAGAGAAATTGCCGATGGCTGTGTTGAGTCATGTCAAGAAATCTAATCACAATGGTCATTTGTATGCAAAGACAATGAGACATCCAGGGATGTTATCATCTACAGTATAGTTTTATACTCTGTACATCATGGTGGGTTTAGTTTAGTCTGACCCTGAGTTTAGTCTCAAAGTATGACCCTGGCCTCTAAAGCACCATGTTCCCACCAACCATTCAAGTGCAGGTGCTCACACAGACCCTGGCAAAGCCTCACCACTGGCCAGCTAAGCTTCTGGTTAACATTTCTGTTCTGAACAGAGGGATTTATCTAACCCTGCTTCTCAGAGACCCTGAGGCCAGTCAAAGGGCATGTGGTTGCTAAGAAGACAAAGAACTATTCTTAAAAACAAAAGGGTAAGCAGTAGGCTCAAAGTACATTTGATATATATACAGGTGCTAACAAACTATAGGGAAAGGCTTCCAGAGTATACTTTAAAAACATATAGCATCGTGACCTGATGGCTGTTGTCTATTTGTTGAAGGTTAGAAACCTAGAAAAACATTCAAAATGGGTCATTTCCGAAGGGGACTCACAAAGCTCCTTTAGTCAGCTGTTTGGCAGCAGGCCTCTTCTGTCCTCCTGGATGGCCATCCACCTGAGGACAAAACACACCTCTTCTTAGTCCCTTCTGCAGGAAACATAGCAGAACACAGTTCCACATAAAGGTCACTGTGGCTGCAGCCTTTTCAACTCTCTATCAAGAGCACACTCTAAGAATGTAGAATTTGCCACGTTGGAAAACGAAACAAGGAAGTCCCACAGACCCATGCAGCAAAGCTGCGCTGTGTCAAGATTATAGACAGCTGTGCTACCAGCTCCTTGAAGGGATTCACTTGTACCTTACAGCCTGAATTCCCAGCTCCCTCTACAAACACTTCATTATGTTTTTATTTTTTCCTTTGGCCACCTTGTGACACGTGGAACTTCCCTGACCAGGGATCAAACTCATGCCCCTCTGCAGTAGAAACAGAATCTTAACCGCTGGACAACCAGGGAAGCCCTTAAATGCTCATTATTGTTTTTAGTTTGGCTGCACCAGTTCTTAGTTGTAGCATGTGAGAGCTAATTCCCTGACCAGGGATCGATCTGGGACCCCTGCACTGGAAGCGCACAGAGTCTTAGCCACTGCATGACCGGAGAAGTCCTTTCATTGTGTTTTTGAAAAACAATATTTTAAGTGCCAGCTTCATAACCAGCTGAACATTCATTCAGTAGATAGTCTTCAGCTCATCTTCTCAGTAGTCAGTGAGGGAGCAAGCACATCTGGGCTCTTGTCACATCCAGTCCAGGTGTGTGATCTAGCAGGGCGTTTCTTAGACCACAGTAAGGAACAAATACTCCTTACGCCAGAGCCTGAGAACCGAGCCAGGTCCTTCACTGAGTATTCCAGGCAGGCCCAGACAATCACAAATTTCATTAAGCTGCTGCTGCTGCTAAGTCTCTTCTGTCGTGTCTGACTCTGTGTGACCCCATAGACGGCAGCCCACCAGGCTCCCCCGTCCCCGGGATTCTCCAGGCAAGAACACTGGAGTGGGTTGCCATTTCCTTCTCCAATGCATGAAAGTGAAAAGTGAAAGTGAAGTTGCTCAGTCGTGTCCGACTCTCAGCGACCCCATGGACTGCAGCCCACCAGGCTCCTCCGTCCATGGGATTTTCCAGGCAAGAGTACTGGAGTGGGGTGCCATTGCCTTGCTATTAACTGGTAAAACTGATGGAAAAGAAACTAAGGCCTTAGAAAATGGAAGACAAAAAATTTGTTTCTTCCTTTTTAGACCAGTGGATGAGTTAAAAGACCATAGAGTCTGACTACTTCCTACACTCTGACAGGGGGAAGAAATCTCTAGTAAAACTAAGAGGAACAGATCCACTTTTGATAAGATAATGGTCATTATCATTCAACAGTAAACTTCATTTTTGAGTGCCTATTATGTGTTGGCTGCTGGTATATTATTTTGTATTCAAAATCATTTTTATTTTTAAAAGATAAATTTTTGCACTGTTTTATTTAATAAGTACTTAATATTTTCACATGAATACATTTTCCAAGAAAAATCAGAATGGAATTTTTCAGCTAAAATGTAATTAAAAGGCTATAAATTATTTCTTTAAACAAATGTATTAATGTATTACTATTTTATATTGGGACACATTCTATTTACTTTTGCTCTTGAGGATTAATTTTTCCTTTTTAATTAAACCTGTTTTGGAGTACAGCTGATTAATAATGTTGTGATAGTTTCAGGTGGACAACTGTTGGTATCTCATTGATTCATGAAGAAATCATAGCACTGAAAGTACGTAAGGAATAGATGCATTCATCCTAGAAACACTGATATGACAAGACCTGGCCCTTGGGGAAGGTCTTCAGCGAGCACTTTTGTGGGCATACAGGGCATCAGGGCTGACTGTATAGAAGGGGATGTGACATTTTCTTTCAATCACACTGAACATTAAGAAGCCAGGCAAACTGTCTTCTACCTGCACCGTTGGCTGGCCAGGAGGTGATCCAACGACTTTTTCCTGGGGCTGTGTGGTTCCTAAGGACGCTGGTATAACTTTGCTTCCAGAATCCTGCCCTATTAGAATGAACACATGAGACAACATTCAACAGAAACAGCAAATCAGGCCTGGCAGGTAACCCCTAGAGTCTAATGTACATACATTACTGAACTTGCTGAAATAAATTTATCATGGATGTTGGCTATGAGAAAGGAAAGCAGGAAGTACATTTATCTACCAAAGTGCAAAAAGCAGAGGTAAGGGTTATGAAAGATTATTTACGTAACACATAGAAATAAACACATCCCTGAATGGTAATAAATAAAAGCTGTCAATGCTGCAGTTTCCAATCATCTAAGGTCTACAGAACAGGCCTTGAGCCAGTGATCTGTCAGTACCGCCGAACCTCCAAATACTCACAACTTCAGGAAAGGGAGGCCCAAATGGGACTGGCTATGCGTGTTCATAGTGTCATCTTTTCTGGTACTTACTGAGCAGTGTGGGTGTTCAAAGCTTTAGAAACAATGGGAGACATGACCCATGATACTTTCTGTCTCAGAGGGGTGAATTCTAAATATACCTAAACCAAGCAACACGAGGATAGCCGCAAAGTCACATGTGCCATATGATACTATTTTCATTTTACTATTTTCAAAATACTAGATTTCACTCTTTCTAAGCAGCACACTTTTTGAACATAGCTTAACAGAGGTGTTTTAATTTCTCATTTTTTATATAAAATGATGGCACAGATGCAGCACGGTATATAATTCAGGTGGAAGGGACACAGAAGGCAGGCAGGATCAGAGCAGAGGTGAAGCGGAGTGGAAGAGATGCAGGATGACGGGTGTGCAGAGAGTGCCCCCTGGGAAGATGGGCACGGACTGAGGCAAGCTCAGGGGGGGCTCCTGACCTGGCAGTGCGGTGCTCAAGAGGCCTGGCATGGGCGCTGGCCTCAGGCCATCTGTGGTCTTGGAAGCAGAAATGGGGGAAGTCTGATTCAAGCTTTTTTTCTGAGCCTGTGAAAAATAAGGCCAAGATGGAAAAATTAAATCCATGATAAAAGCTTTAAAAGATCACTTAAAATGCCAACCAAGCCAGTTAATGAGTCTCCTGCATCTCCTTCAGGTTAGATTACAAAACAATTTTCCCTGTCACATTGGGAGAACTGCAAAGAGTACCCTCAAGCCTCTAGGCACGCTGAGTCTTCTTGACACCATTCAGGGATGCAGAGTGCATTGACACCAGCTGCTTTCTTGCTCCTGGAACTCCTGTATCCATGGTGCTCAGATGCAGAGCTGAGCCTGGAACTCAGTTTCTGCCCCTCAACAGTTTCTAGCTTCAGGAATGCTTTATCACACCTGCAAGGATTATGACCTTGACTATTCCGGGTCTGCAGGAATGCTGAGCACCCAGCCAGGGCCTAAGTGCCAACCCCAAGTCTATTGTCAACACTTGCTGTTTGCTGTGTAGATGATCTGAAGGACCTCTCACCCCTGCTGTCTGGGAGATCTTTGGTTCGTGAAATAACAGCCTTAGGTGGCAGGTGGTGGGAAATGTAAATTCAACTGAATATTAGTCTGAGCAAAATATGACTAGAAAAATTAATCTGATGTTTAAACTGTTATATGTTTTTCTATAAATAAGGAAGATGAACTGGGTGATGTTTAAGGGCTAACAAGTTCTAGGTCTAAAAAAATCTGTTATCTCTATAATGCATTAAAAGTGATAAACAGTTTCTGGGCTTCCTTGGTGGCTCAGTGGTAAAGAATCTGCCTGCAATGCAGGAGACACAAGTTCAATCCCTGGGATGGGAAGATCTCCTGGAGGAAGGCATGGCAACCCACTCCAGTTTTCTTGCCTGGAGCATCCCATGGACAGAGGAGCCTGGCAGGCTAAAGTCCATAGGTTCACAAAGAGCGGGACACGACTGAAGCGACTGGGCACACAACGCACGTACAATAAAGGGTGGGTTTCTAAACCACACCCAATTTTTAATCCTTTACGTCATCACTATTTCACAGCGCAGTGTTTCCAGCTTTTCCTTCAGTTTCGTACACCAGCAGATGATTCAGTGCCACCATCTCCATGGCTGATGACCTGTGACTTTGGCCTAAGGAAAAGTTTCCCACCAACCATTCACATGTGGCCGCTCACAGAACTGGGTAATGCCTGGTCACTAGCCAACAATCCAGTTAACTAGATATGTTAATATTTCTGTTCTAAACAGTGAATTATGCTAAACAATGATCTATTTGGCTCCTTTTTCTAATACAAAAATGAAGAGGGATTTGACATCATCCAAGAGAGACTGGAGGAGGTCATTACAAAGATGGAAATGGTCACCTTGCTCATCTTTCCATTAGCAGGAAAGCTTGGACCTGCATCTCCTAAGTCTACAGGCAATAGTCATATGTTCTTAGTGAGAACACCACAGGGGAGAACCTCCCAGTCTTCAGAGTTTCCCCTGGAACAGAACTCCACACTCTCCTACTGCAGAGAAGCCACAAGGAGGATATCCATGTTGCAGGGAGGACTGCGGCTTTCCTCACAAGTATTTCCAGTAGACAAACACTAAGGGCCCCCTTGACCTAGTGGCTAGGACTCTGGGCTTTCACTGCTGTGGCCCAGGTTCAACCCCCAGTTGGGGAACTGAGTTCCTACAAGCTGCAAGGTGTGGTCAAAAAAGAAAGAAAGAAAGGTACCACTTTGGATTAAAAAAACAGATAAAAGTTGGGAAAATGTGGTCTGACAAGGCAAGGCTATATTCTAGACGGGACTCTGAAATAACGAGATCAACAGATGAATAGATGAACCAGAAGGAATACATTTTTATGACCAAAGTCCTCATAGCAGTGCTACCAGGACACAACATGTTTGGAATTTCTTTCAATAGGCCTAGTTCACGTGAAACAGAAGAATTTCATCCTTATTTGCTTAAGAGCATACAACTTTGAAAAACCGAATAAGTAAATGGCACTCACTACACAGCCTGATCTCCCAACTTATTCATCAGTCACGACCCTGAATGACTCTTAGCTATTAAACAGACAAATAAAACAAAATCCATGCATACATAAGTAGTAACACTAGGGAATTCTCCAGTAGTTCAGTGGTTAGGACTCCGAGCTTTCACTGCCGAGGGCTCGGGTTTGATCCCTGGTTGGGAACTAATACCCACAAGACATCCAGCATAGCCACAAAAAAAAAAAACTTAAAAAGTACATAAGAAAAGCAAAGAAGAAATCATCATGAAAGTCAGGAGCGGGCTGGGTTACGGAGACACACGGAAGGAGGAGGTGGTCTGTGTGGGTGCTGAGAACAGTCCATTTCTTGAGTGGTTACTCGCACAGGTATTTGCTTATAATTATTTGGTAGCTGTACATTTATGTTTTCTTTATTTTCCTAAATGTGTGTGTGTGTTTTCATAATATAGAAGAGTAACAAGAAAAAAAAATACCCTGAACAATCTAATCTAATGTCAAAGCTGCTTTCCAATTGTGATGTTGGAGAAGACTCTTGAGAATCCCTTGGATAGCAAGGAGATGAAACCAGTCAATCCTAAAAGGAAATCAGTCCTGAATACTCATTGGAAGGATTGATGCTGAAGCTGAAGCTCCAATATCTTGGCCACATGATGCGAACAGCCAACTCACTGGAAAAGACCCTGATGCTGGGAAAAGAATGAAGACAAAAGGAGAAGAGGGTGACAGAGGATGAGATGGCTGGATGGCATCATCGACCCAATGGACATGAACTTGGGCAAACTCTGGGAGATAGTGAAGAACAGGGAGGCCTGGTGTGTTGCAGTCCATGGGGTCGCAAAGAGTGGGGCATGACTTAGTGACCAAACGACAGTAACAGCAAAGGGCATAAATTGCCACTGTGTCTGAAAGCAAGGCTTCTACCCGCAGGGTACCTCTCATTTGAGCAGGTTCTGGTATGAGTGTTTCACAGGCCTCTCGCCCACCTGAGTCGGGGCTCAACACTGGCATCAGCGCATTTTCATCCTCCAGCTGCTGCCAGTGCCCCTCACTGTGTGCCTCCGCTGGGGACTGGAATGATCTCCCCAGCTGGTCCATGGGGTAACATGGAGGTTGGGTGGGCCAGGGTGATGGCAGAATAGCAATCCACTGGGAATGTGGGTTACACCTCCATTCACCAGGTCTGTATGTTTGGAAAGCTCTGCTGCCCGACAGGCCCGCTCTGTTTCCAGATGTCACTGGTCGCTTCCAGTCCCCTGATTTTCAGGGCAGGACTTTTGTCTGGTGCACTACTGAATCCCCAGCACCAGAAGAGGGCCTGACACCACAGCGAGCACAGGGTGAACCGCTATTAGATGAAAATGAGTGAGTGAATTCCACAGAAGCCTAAGTTATAGGGGTCCCTGCTTCCTCCTAGTCCAAAGCTCTCCCTAGCAGCCAACAACTTTCTGCCATTCCCCACTCCCAAGTTTAGGTTGCCCCCAACTGACAGTCTTTTCCAGAAATAAAATTGATCATTCTGGTCTTTTTCTCCTGAGCTCTAAGGAGATACCTTCCTCTTGAAATATATTTTCTTTACAATAGAGAAGCTACTGAAGGCTATCTTCTTGCGAACTTGGCTCCAAGAACTCTGCTCACATCAGTGTATGATTTTAACTCTTTAGATCCTGCATTATCTTGATACCATGTGAATACAGAGAAATCCCCCAATGAATCAGAGTACAGAATCTATCCGCCCCCAGCTCTGTGGTACCCTTTGTAAGAGCCCACAACAAACTAGCAAGATGATAGCATCAGGCATCTGCTGAATGAGGGAGGGCACTGGGAATCTTCCCAGCCCACGCCCTCCTCTGGGAATTGCCCCCTGCCACAGAAATGGGTGGAGCCAGGGTGGTGGGCATACACAGGGCTCGAGGATGTGCAGAGCTAGAATCCAGGGCAGGGGCACCTCTTCTTCCCGTGGAAACTGCCAACCCTGCCAGGGAGCAGCTTCTCCCTCCTAGGGGTGCCTTTCTTTATTTCGGCTCAGGGCGCACTTTTTCCTAATTTGAACAAAGGCTCTGTACAGAGCAGCAGAGGCCCCATGTGGCTGCTTCCTCAGGTCACCCACGACTGGCTCCTCGGGTCAAGGCTGACTGAACCACGGTGGGCCAATCAGATGCTCCTTGGAACTGAGAATGGGGGGAGCAGGTGGGCACCTAACAGCAGTAGTTCTCAAGTGCAGGTTTATACCCTAATTGTGATCACCTGGGGGAGCTTCTGAAAGACAAAGTTTTGGGTTTCCATCCACAAAGATGGGTTCAGAAATCCAATGTGGCGTTCAGGAATCCTTTATTAAAAAAAGCTCTCCAGTGGATTCTGATGTATTCTGAAGGTGGGGAAACCACTGCACTTGCTAGTCTCTGTTTTTCTTTTTTCTCTTTTCCCAGTCCCTGTTAAATGGTTGGCAAATATTGTGACGTTGGCCTGGGCTGGCCACTTGGGGCCAGAAGAGGGAGAGGGGACTGTGAAGGAGAGAGGTAGGCACATGTCATCTTGGAGAGGCCAAGGGAACAGCAGAGAGCCTGGTTCTGACCCTTATAAAGGAGTTGCACTCCATGAGATGTTCTTCTTTTTTGCTAAACAAGTTAGAGTGAGTTTCTGATAGTTGCAACCCAAAGTACCTTGACTAAGACATTTGGGCGTTCACTGTATACACCATACCACGGTAATCAAAGAGGGAGGCTGAAGGATACCGCTACAGGCCTTGTCTTCTGAACATTCACCAGCCAGAGAACACCCAGGTGGGCCCAAACCCAGCCCATCAGTGCACCACAGTTATGGTGGCCAATCTCAGGCCCTCAGGCCTGACCAGTAACCCTTTCTTTCTCTGGCTAGCTCCCTGCTCATTTTCCACTGAAGGCTAGTTCATTGTTTTCAAACCTGTAAGCCAGGTGAGAATTCATTCCACCTTTTACTATCAAAGATATGACCTCACCTGATCCCTAGTCATCCCTTCCCCCCTTCCCTGTTACAGTGGCAGAAGCATCTCTCCTTTTTTTTCTACAAAGAATCCCACTGATGCCCTGGAATTCATGTCCTTCTCCTTTCCAAGGCTTTGGAAAAAAGGTCAAGGCTTTCCCGTATCTTATACAAATCACCCACTGGACTCCACACATCTGTGGAGCTACTGCGGGGTCAGTTACTGTCATTTTCCTGGAAGTTGTCCATGCTCATCACCACACTCCTCATCTCCCCTCATCTATAATCTGGCTTCTGCACGTTATCACTCCATGGAAACAAATGTTACCAAGGTCAACAACTGCCTCCCTGTTGCTAAATATGTCAGAAACAGTCCCATCCTGACTTCCACCAGCCCCTCAGTGACACTCAACTCTATGGGCCCCAGCTATCCCTGCCTGCCTCATTTTCCTTTCTTAGCTTCCAAACTGCCAAGACCTTTCGGTTTTTTGGAACATCCTGAGTCTCACTGTGGACTTGTCTTTCTGCGTCCACCCCAAGTGCTGAAGTGTGTTAGGGTTCTCTTGCGGCCACTCTTCCTCTCTGCTGACATGCTCTTCCTGATGCATTTCCTCCCCTCCGGCTGCTTCCATCGTGATATACACGCAAGGCAGCCCCACTTCAGCTGGCATCTCACCCTCTGCTTCAGCATGCGGAGCCGTTTCCCATACAACTCCGCTGTCACCCAAGTACCCCACTCTTGACGAACATCCTACACTAAACTCAGAACTTCCCTTCAGACCACGATGGCTTCCCCTGTTCTCTATTTCAGTGAACCTGGGTGTCAGTCAGGAATCTCAGTTCAGTTCAGTTCAGTTGCTCAGTGCGTCCAACTCTTTGTGACCCCATGGACTGCAGCATGCCAGGCCTCCCTGTCCATCTCCCAGAGCTTTCTCAAACTCATGTCCATCAAGTCAGTGATGCCATCCAACCATCTCACCCTCTGTTGTTCCCTTCTCCCACCTTCGGTTTTTCCCAGCACCAGGGTCTTTTAAAATGAGTCAGTTCTTCACATCAGGTGGCTAAAGTATTGGAGTTTCAGCATCAGTCCTTTCAATGAATATTCAGGCCTGGTTTCCTTTAGGATGGACTGGTTGGATCTCCTTGCTGTCCAAGGGACTCTCAAGAGTCTTCTCCAACACAACAGTTCAAAAGCATCAATTCTTCGGCCCTCAGCTTTCTTTACAGTCCAACTCTCACATCCATACATAACTACTGGAAAAACCATAGCTTTGACAAAATGGACCTTTGTTGGCAAAGTAATGTCTCTGCTTTTTAATATGTTGTCTAGGTTGGTCATATAGCTTTTCTTCCAAAGAGCAAGCGTCTTTTAATTTCATGGCTGCAGTCACCATCTACAGTGATTTTGGAGCCCCTCAAAATAAAGTCTCTCACTGTTTCCATGGTTTCCCCATCTATTTGCCATGAAGTGATGGGACCAGATGCCATGGTCTTAGTTTTCTGCATGTTGAGTTTTAAGTCAACTTTTTGGCTTAAAAAAGTCAGGAATCTGTGCCACCCTTATTCTGCCACTCCAGCCAATCAATCAGAAATTATATCTAACCTGCCTCAAATCCATTTCACTTCTCGCCCTTCCTACAGCCACCCAGGCGGAGTCGGTTTTCACTATGTCAGGCTTAGGTTATGACACCCTGATGGCTCCGTGGCGCAGCATCAAGGTCCTGTAGGATTTAGTGTCTGCTTACCTTTCCCACCTAAATCTTCATGCCTCACTTGAACCTGTCCTCCTTCCCCTGCAGAACCACATTCTCTTCCCTGCCCAAGGCCTTGCACTTGCTGATCCTACTGCCTGAACATTCTTGACTCAGACCCCTTCTTGCTGGATGACTTCCTTCTCCCTTAGGAGGGCTCAGTCAGAAACCACTATTTCATGTAAACCTGCCCCATCTGGGTGAGAGGCTCCTTTCTGGAGCCTGGAGCTCTGGGCTGCTCCCACCAGAGCACTGAGAATACTGGTCAGCTTGTCCGCTGCCTTCTGCCCTGCAACAGCCTGTCGTATGGCCCAGGGCTGGCCGCGCAGGTGCTGGTACACTGCTGAACGAATGAATCAATGAAGTAAACAGTACAGCGAGTGGTTATGTACCTGGTGGGCAGTATAAACAAAAAGTGCAGAGAAGAGATCAATGGATGGTGTGAGAAAGGCTTCACTCTTTCAGAAGTCTGGATGCCCTGATGGAGGGAAAGCCGTCAGGCAAGACAGGAAAGGACATTCAGTGGATACCCATCAGCAGAGGCTTGGGGCTCACAGTGAGTCTGGCCTGTTTGGGAAACCATGAGGGGTCATGCCTGGCTAACCTGAAGAGTTCAGCTTGAGTTCAGCTTAAGGGCTAGGGTGGGGGTTTGTACTTTTTTCCTGTGCAATGAGAAGCTCCCAGATGATGTGGGTTAGGTCATCGAACAAATGTTTTGGCAAGATGAATAAACCAGACTTTGGGAAGAGGCTGAAGGCAGATTAATCACTCAGGCAATGGTGATAGCCACCTAATGACAATACGGATGGGCCTTGGGAACCATCTACTCATTGGCCCTTCTTCCTGTTTGCACTTTAGAATCACTTGAGGAGCTTTTGGAAAACGCTAATGCCTAGAGCCTTTAATCCAAACCATTTAAGTCAGAATTTATGGGGGTATCTATATTTTTACAAAGCTCCCCAGATGATTCTATGGCTTGGCTAGGGTTTCCTCATTTTCAAGAGAAAACAAGGGCTCAGAATTTAAGATATGAACTTGGATCACAAAACCAGTCACTGGCAGAAGATGACCTGCAAGTGAGCTCTGATTGCTATTCCAACTCTCGTTTTACCCATTATACTGCTGTCCCTCTTAAAGTCTAGCCCCAAGTATGGATGCAGAAAGCAGAGCAATGGGAGGCAGTGCGGTAAGACAGCTAGCAGGTGAAGTCTGCCTTTACAGCAATTCGCCCATGCTCTGAACCTCCAGGTCCTTGACTGCAAAATGGGAACAATAATGCTACCTGTGGCCCCAAGGTATGTACCAGTTGTTAATAATATTATTACTTTCATTGTTACTGGGAAGAATGGATATGAGACTTTCAAAGAAGAATTTGTAGGATTTAATAACCTACTAAAAGTATAGAAGGAAGAGAAAAAAGCAAGAACACCTAGATTATGAAGTCTGAGTGTCTGAGCATTCAGTGGTTCCATGGTAAGGTAGGCAGGCTGAGCTGGATGCGGAAGGAGTTAGGGAGGGGCAGGGATGGCTGGAGACTTCAGTGGTGACCACTCCAGAAATCTCTCACACAAAGTTCTCAGGGAATTTTATAGTTAGTTAGTTAGTAGGGGCTTCCCTGGTGGCTCAGAGGTTAAAGGGTCTGCCGGCAATGTGGGAGACCTGGGTTTGATCCCTGGGTTAGGAAGATCCCCTGGAGAAGGAAATGGCAGCCCACTCCAGTATTCTTGCCTGGATCTAAAGAGAGTTGGACTTACTTTGTTTAGGCTAAACTCTTGCAAACTGCTTCAATCAGTGATTTATAAAATATTAATCCATTCATGAGAATCCCAGGGACGGGGGAGCCTGGTGGGCTGCCGTCTATGGGGTCGCACAGAGTCGGACATGACTGAAGCAACTTAGCAGCAGCAGCAGCAGCATTCATGAGAAAGCCTAAGTCCTGTAAATGACTCTTTGCAGGAAGAGATTTAAATTCACAGAGAATGACTTAGAGAAATGACTGATTCTAGGTGTGAGGCAAGGAAATCATAGACATGCCTATAACGTCTTGTCCCATAGAGTGCCCAAAGGAGGTGGGGAGGTGAAAAAAGTACAGAACCCATCTTAAGCAGCCCTCGCCTCCACTGACCAAACTGGGGAGGATTTAAGCATCAAAAGAACAAGGAAAGCAATAGATTGCAACACTAACTATGAAAGAAAATACACGATATTTAGAGAAATACACTAAAAAATTAGAGATGAACTTCTGTGTCTCGATTAGCTTCAGAATAACACTGGGCAGGGAAGCCTGAGTCAGGTATGGATAACACAGAAGCAACCATGAGTGGGTCAGCCCTGAAGCCGACTGAGCATGAGGGTTCAATACACTATCTTGTCTACTTTTGTTCATGTTTGAAGTTCCTCACAGGGACTCCCCTGGTGGCCCAGTGGTTAAGAATCCACCTTGCAATGCAGAGGACATGGGTTCAAATCCTGGTTGGGAAACTAAGATCCCATATGCCGTGAAGCAACTAAGCCCACGGGCCACAACTACTGACCCTGTACACCACAACTGAGTCGGTGCCTGGCAACGATAGACCCCACACGATGCAATAAAGATCCTGCACGCTGCAATGAAGACCTGATGCAGCCAAAGTAAACAAGTAAGTAAATAAAATTCCCCATAATAAGTAGTGTTAAAATGAATGAAAAAACAAACTACAATGTCAGGACTTCCCTGGTGGTCAGGTGGCTAAGACTCCACACTGCCAATGTAGGGGGGCCTGGGTTCAATCCCTGGTCAGGGAACTAGGTCCCACATGCTGCAACTAAGACCTGGATTAGCCAATTAAATAAAATAAAAAGAAAAAAAAAACTATGATTTCATAGTGTCATATACACACATACACATATATACCAGAGAAGGCAATGGCACCCCACTCCAGTACTCTTGCCTGGAAAATCCCATGGACGGAGGAGCCTGGTAGGCTGCAGTCCATGGGGTCGCTAGGAGTTGGACACAACTGAGCCACTTCACTTTCACTTTTCACTTTCATCCACTGGAGAAGGAAATGGCAACCCACTCCAGTGTTCTCGCCTGGAGAATCCCAGGGACGGGGGAGCCTCTATGCCGTCTATGGGGTCGCACAGAGTCGGACACGACTGAAGCGACTTAGCAGCAGCAGCAGCAGCACGCATGTATATACAATGTGAGAAGAAGAAAAGCTCTCTTTTTTGGAAAAATCTCAATCACTAACAGTAGCTAGGATAATTAGAAAATCATTTTACAATCACTAATGTATTATATATCAGTGAAGTCAATGGTGAAAGGCTGAGAAACAAGAGGGTCACATAGTCCCAAAACACCGTCCCAGAGATTATGTCTTCCTTGTACTGGAATAAGATACTTTTGAATACCTCGAGGAGAAACCTGGCCAGGGGGGCCACGGGAACCAAGTGATCACCCATAAAGGGACAAACAAACATTATATGCCAGCCACTTGGCCAGACTCCAACCACGAGGAAACAATCAGTCAATGCGCTGAGGGCCCCCCTTGAAACAACTGATCCAGGCTGCTACAGCCTAAAGAGACGGGACAGTAAGTGATCAGTGCTCTCCAGAGTGAGGCATTGCTATGAAGGGTGTTACTGGCTCAACAGGAAGAAATCTGATGATGTTATTACACAAATGTTAAATTTCCTGGGCATGATAGTGATACTGAGGTTGTGTTGAAGAGAGTCTTTGTTTTGGGGAGATACTTGCTAAAGAATTTAGTGGTCACGTCTCATGCCATTTTGCAACTTACTTTCAAATAGTTCAGAGGAAAGTGTGTGTGTCTGTGTCTGTGTGTGTGTGTGTCTGTGTGTCTGTGTGTGTGTGTGTCTGTGTCTGTGTTTGGAGAGAGAACCGGAGACATCCAGACACAAACAGAACAAATGCTGCCAAACACAAACAAGTAGCGAATCTCGCTGCAGAGGTCCACTGTACTCTCCCAACTTTTCTGTGGTTCTGAAAGTTTTCATAAAAGAAAAGGTGAGGCGGGGACTTAGGTTCACTCTTTAAGAAGCTGGTTAAACTAGAGGCAACTGGGTGGCTGGCGATAGGAGGAAGGAAATTTTTCACTGTAGTACACAACTTTCTGTATCTTTTGAATTTTGAACCAAATAAGTGTATTATCGATGGCAAAAATAAATACAGTTTATATTTAAAACTCATTTAATATTAACGCTTTATGGTATCAAAACTTGCTAAATGAAATTTCCCCAAGTAAATAAACATTGAAGGCCCTTGATAATGGTATCTTTGTTCCTTACAATGTTCTATAAGGTAATTTATACAGAAATTATAAAGTAAAAAGAGTCACTATGCTTCTGGATTTCCTGGGAGTGTAAATGTTAGACGGCACCTCAACACTACTTTTCCAGCTTGTGTAGCCTCTGAGGTTATGTCCTCCTTATTGCAAAATACCTGATATTTTAATTGTTCTGGAAAACCTAGAGCAGAACACATGGGGTATAATGCAAGATTTAGTTCCCAATGTTCTTTGAGATTAAGTCACAAAAAAGTACTTTGGAGCTGCCGGAATATGCTTCTTGTTACCTTTGGATAATTGAAACTTTGGGGAGTTAGAGAGAGAGATTTTTTTCCCCCCTTCATTGAAGCATTATTGAAAAAAATGAAAAAGAAAGGAAATGACCATGCTGTGGCTGATTATGTATAATTAATTATAATAAACATGACGTAGACCAATATATACAGATATCATGAGATCCTCAAATTATCTAATTAAGTAAAAATGGGTATGGAAATGGGTACGGTGTGTTGCAGAGTTAAGTGTATATGTGACGTGTGCTGAATATGCAAAGGATGTCTGGGGGAAGAGAAAGAGAAAGAACTCAGAGACACTGGTGGCCTCTGGTAGGGAAACCTGGAAGGGGAGGGCTTACTCTTCATTCTAAGCTATTTTGGAACTGTTTCTAATTTTTACCAATGGGAAGCTTTACTCTTTTAAAAAATGCATCAATATGTTGATAAATGTTTTCTAGGTATCACCTCCTCTACCATGGGTAAATTTTTTAAATTAGAAGAAAACAGAGTATCTGTAATTCCACCACCCAAGGAACTGCTGTTGATGGAGTAGTACATTTCCTTTTAATGAAGTTTCTGAGTGTTTGGTAAGCAAGAGGGTTTTCTGTTCTCTAGTTCACCATATTGTCTTTCGTCATTTTTCTAAAAGAGATGGCAAATTGCTTATCAACTATTTTACAGTTAAATGCACATTTTAAATATTTCATGTTTAAATGTGCACTTAAAATGAATTTATAAGTGAAATTCACTCAGTTGTGTTTGACTCTTTGCAACCCCGTGGACTATATAGTCCATGGAATTCTCCAGTCCAGAATACAGGCGTGGGTAGCCTTTCCCTTCTCCAGGGATCTTCCCAACCCAGGGATCAAACCCAGGTCTCCTGCATTGCAGGCAGACACTTTACCCTCTGAAACACCAGGGAAGCCCATGAATTAGTGATTCTAAAACTATTTTCTATGTATTCTAGGACTGGGCAAATAAGCAAATATATTATGTGGCAGGCTTCTTCACTATTAGAAAAGGGAGTGATAAATATGGAAAAGGAGACTTGAATAACGAATCTGGTGGTCCTGGATTAGAACTGAAGTATCAGTATGAACTCACTGTTTTTAACATAGATATATAGATAACAGACAGCTACAGATGTTGTGAATGTGTACACATATGTAAGTCCCAGTTGTGACAACGTCAGTAGCAATGAATATGTAGTGCTCAGATCTTGGCTTCTAAGTACTGTTCTCCACTAGAAAGAGCAAGGCCCCTAAAATGGCGGAATTCCAGGGCAGGGGCAGGAAAGTGAAAGATGAACATGGAACATCATGGTTTCCCAGAAATTAAAAGGCAGTGCTCCAAGCACAGTGGAAACATGTCAGAGGGACCAGCAGCCAATTTGGAGGGGCGCTCAGTGGCCATCAAATCAACTTGAGTGGAACTTCCCCGGCGGTCCAGTAGTTATGACTCTGCGCTGCCAAAGCAGGGGATGTGGATTTAACCCCTCATCAGGGAACTAAGATCCCACATGCCATGCACCCAAAAAATTAAATAAACATATAAATCCCAACAAACCTAAGCATCAAAGTGAAATTTTTAATAAAAGAGCATATGATCTCGTTTCATGTTAAAAAATAATTTTAAAAAATCAATTTGAGCATCAAAATAAATGATTGCAACAATTTTTAACCCATTAAATAAGATAAGAATCTATGAGCCTATACTGATAGAAGTAAAAGGGAGAAACAGGAAAGCTCTTCCTTAGAGCAGAATGCTAACAATTAAGGTAGAATCAACTTGATGGAATTAGAAAGTCTCTATGTGGTGACCATCACAGTAACAGCTGACTGACTAATAACTGATTCAGTTGGGAATTTTCAATGAAAGCTTAAACTAGTTTGTTCAAGTTTGGCAAGAAACGATATCTACATGATCTCAATGTAGCTCCCCAAAGAAGCTTGTTAATGACACATCAGAGATCACATGAAGCAGACCCCACCTTAAGCAAGTGCTCAGAGTTAGCATCACCAGGAGTGGGACAAGTCCACCTCACGAGGACACACGCACCACTTCTGTGCCAATCCTCTCAAAAAGGTGTTGTTGTTTAGTTGTTGAGTCTGACTCTTTGCCACCCCATATGCTATAACCCACTAGCCTCCTCTGTCCATAGGATTTCCCAGGCAAGTGTACCAGAGCGGGTTGCTGTTTCCTTCTCCAGGGGATCTTCCTGAACCAGGGATCAAACCCACATCCACTGCATTGGCAGGCAGATTCTTTACTGCTAAGCCACCAGGGAAGGCCACCAAAAATGTATAACCTGAATTTCATCATGAGGAAACATTAGAGAAACTCTAATTGAGGAACACTCAATAACATAACTGATTTGTACTCTTCAAAAAGTCAAGGTCATAAAAGATGAAGAAACTGTTTCAGATTTAAAGACATGACAATAGAACTAGGCAGTGATCCTAGGTTGGATCCTGGACCATAAAACCAAAACAAAACATATTTTATTCTCTCTTGCCGGAAGGGACATTATTAGGAAAATGAACTACACAGAATAAAGTCTATAGATTTAATAGTAATATTGTAATAATGCTGACTTCTTGGTTTTGATAACAGTACTGTGGTTATGTAGTGGAATGCCCCTGACTTCAAGAAATAAACCTGTTAAGACTGAAGTATGTAGGGGTCAAGAGGCATCATTGCCTGCAATTTACTCTTCAAAACTATATGTGTGTGTTTGTGTATGTGTGTGTGAAACAGAGAGAGAGAGAGAAGAATAAAACAAATGGGGTAAAAAGTTAACATTTGGAGAATCTTGCTGAAGGGTACACGAAAATTCTTTACACTCTTCTTACAACTCTAGTTTTTCTATAAGTCTGACATTACTTCAAAACATACAGAGGGACTTCCCTGGTGGTTCAGTGGCTAATATTCCTCGCTCCCAATGCAGGGGAGCTAGATCCCACATGTCACAACTAATATCGAAGATCTGGCATGCCACAATTAAGACGTGGGACAGCCAAATAAATGTAAACAAAATTTAACAAACAAAACACACAAACAAACAGTTTTGATACCAAAAGTGTACACTGAACATCCTTAATCATAAATAATCTTTGTTTCCTTAGGATTAATGCAGTTACTAAGTCAAAGGTACACAGTTTAAAAAATATTGACCTACGTGGTAGAGAGGAGGTTCTGAGTTCTTCTAAATGCGGAGGAGAAAGGCAGGGAAAATGGAGGAGTTGAGGGGGTATACCACAGCGGGCAGGTGGGGTATGGAACTGGGGCTACAAAACATTCTCAGAATGTGTGAGAGCCAGAAGCCATAGGAGTTCAAGGACTGGCAGATGGGCTGAGGAACCACCGCTGACAAGTGTTTGAAAGACTTCTCAGGAACACCACCTTCACATGGTGTGACTGACTGCCTGGTCATTTACCTGCACACCAGCCTGGTAAGAACAGGCTCAGGCACTTGGTCCATCCAGTGCCCGGATCCTTCCCTCTTGTATGCATCCCTCTGTGCAGGCCAGTTACCCACTGCTGAGTCTCAGTAGGTCCCTGAGCCTTTCCAGTTGGCACCCAAGAAACAGCCACGACTTCTCTCCCCAGTCCACAGTCATAGGACCTAGTGGCTTCTATATGATGCAAGTGAGAGTGAAGCCAAAGCGTCAGTCACTCACTCGTGTCTGACTCTTTGCGACCCCATGGACTGTGACCTGACAGGCTCCTCTGCCCATAGAATTCTCCAGGCAAGAATACTGGAGTGGGTTGCCATTCCCTTCTCCAGCAGATCTTCCCAACCCAGGGATTGACCCTGGGTCTCCCACACTGCAGGAAGATTCTTTACTGTCTGATCCACCAGGGAAATCCCTTGATGTAAGTAAATAATCTGAAATAGTCTTTCCTTTTAAATGCCTATAACACATTCCATCATGTATATGTATTAATACTGGCTCTTTGATCACCTGGAGGAGGAAAATGACAACCCACTCCAGTATTCTGGCCTGAAAAATCCCATGGACAGAGGAGGCTGGCCGGCTAACAGTCCGGGTTGCAAAGAGTTGGACACGATGAGCTAAGCACACACTGAGTATTTGCCATTTGCCAGGGACCATGCTAAGCGCTTTATACAGATTATCTCATTTAACTTTCTCAATAACTATGTGGGATGGTAGTATTATTAATATAAAGTCTATTATACAGATGGAAAAACTTAAGTCTAGAGAGGTTAGTTAAGGTGAGACTTGTTCCCATGGAGTCAAATCCATGAAGTCTCCACCCTAAACCACAAGGCTATGTGGGATAGAACATTTTAACTAAGAAGAAAAAAGGCAATCAATCATAAGTTGAACATCTTAAGATAATAAATTGGGACCCTAGGATGGAAATTATATTCTTTACAAATACATACTCCATTCTTCCCTTCTGCAGTCACCCAAGCATTTGTTTGATGAAGGGGACATTACCTGACAGAAGAGCTGCTGCTGGCTTCCTACTCCAGGTGTGTTACTGAAGGTGCTGGTAGACTTGGAGGAAGGAACTGGAAGACGATGGGACACACTGACCGGTCCTGGAGTCCTGTTTGGCTGGGTCAGCTGATCTCCTGTAAAGTTTGATCCTGATGCACCAGACTGAACCGCAGACCCAAGACTAGGATGGGCAGTGCTGGATGAACTGACGACAGGGAACCGACTAGGTCCTGCCATGCTTGTCACTGAGGGCATGGCGGTGAAGCCAGGTCTTCCTTGGGAGACGCTGCTCTGCCCAGGGGACAGGTGCAAGACGGTGGGTGATGCCTGCTGCAAAGGCACCTGTCCACCGACGATCTGAGGAGAGGCGTGGTTGACAATCACTGGGCTTCCGGAGGCGGCAAATGTCTGCCCAGACACTAACTGGACGGCGGCATTCTGGTTGTTCAGCATCTGTCCAGAATATGGTTGGTTGGTCCTGAGCATGTTGGAAGAGTTTCTGTTCAACATGACATGCTCTGAGGCCACCTGGCCAGAAATGAGCTGAGAGGGCTGAGTCTGAAGAAGCTGCCCATTGATGGTCTGGACGTGGTGTACCGAGTTGGAATTGACAGAAAGGCTCGTAGGTATGAGGAACTGACTCTGGGGTGTGTGAGGCTGGCCCATAGGAGAATGAATAACGATACTGCCCCCGGCACTGCTCACGGCCTGCGAGGTGACGGGCTTCCTTGTGTTCTGTTGGTTTACGATGTTCACGGACATGTGCGGACCAACCACTGAGCCCTGGGGTGAGCTTGCAGAGGCGAACGAGATCCCTTGCTGAACATGGTGCTGTTGTATTCCTAAGTTGTTCGCATTGTATGTGTTTTGCTGACCCATCTGGATAGGCTTTGGCTGGATATTAACCGGGACTTTATTCGAATTTGGTGCAAGACCCCTTTGTATGATGATGTTATGCACAGGTAAAGATGTTTGGAAATTTGTGCTGTTAAACGGAACAGTAACAGGCTGTGCTACTGGGCTGGAACTGGAGTTCCCAAACAAGGAGTTGCCATTAGGAGTCTGTCTGTGAACAAGAAGCCCTCCACTCACATTTGAGGGGGCTTGCTGCCCACCACCCTTTAGTATAATTTGTGATCCATCTAGGTTATTAATAGTCATCATGGAAGGTTGATTACCAAATGACCCAATTAACTGTATTTGTCCAGAACCACTAATCTGGCTGCTATTAGACAAATGCTGGCTGGGCACACTGATCCCCACGTGGTGCATGAAGCCATGGTGCACGCCCACCGTATTGCTTGCCAACGACGTGCCAACAGGCACAGGAGTCACCCCTATAGGCTGCAGCGTCTGACCTGAGTAATTAGGAACATTAGAAGCCTGAGTAAAGGATGCTGATGAAGAGGGATGAAGCTGAGCTTGTGCAAACTGTTGGCTTGAACCTATACTGGCGTCCAGATATGCCTCTTCTGCCAATGTCTGTTCAGTGATATTGGCCTCCTGCAAGGATTTCTGAAGAATGTCGAAAGGTTGGTCCTCACTGAGATCGGGAAGAGGAGAAGACTCAAGCTCATCTTCGAGAAACTGAAGGCTACTTGAAAGTGGCAGTCCATCACTGGGCCCTTCTCCAAGCTGGCTGCTTACAGCTTTGAGGGCTGACTTAGGATCAGCATTCTAAAAAAATAAGCGGGAGGTTACACGGCGTATCTCACCTCTGAAAGAGATTCTTAGAACAAAAAACGAATCTCACTTTTGAATATGAATAAAGCATAACAGTCTGCTTTTTAGACTCAACTCTCCAAACTGCTCATCTTATTCTGACACTTGATTTCCTTAGTAATGATGTTTAAGATTTTTTTTTTTTTGCTAAGTATAAGCATTCATTGCTCTGGTAAATTATTTTATTTTTATTTATTTATTCATTTTGGTAAATTATTTTATAGGGAACAGATCAATAATGCAAACATACTCATGGCTACCTGGGTAGCTTTATTCTTTGAGATAGTGGCACAGACATTATTTTTCAGGATTGTTCCCAAGTCCAAAGCTTGAATGGGACTCAGCCTAGGGTATGTGTATATCCAGGAGACAGCAGTGTCTAGTTCTTTGTACCACAGGAGGAGACGTGAATTTTGCGAGTTCTGAGTGTGGTTCTACTAGATGTCCAGACGGTATCCCAGATTCAGCCTTGACTTTCAAGGTTTCTCAGAACTCCCCTAGTTCTAACCTGTCCCAATCCAGGCAAGATCAGTCTGGATGAAAAGAAGCTTCCCATGTGAAATGAGTGAATGGGCATTTGGTTTCTTAGAAGTAATCAGCTCATTATGATGCTGTAAAAACTGTATCAGTGTCCTATTCAAGAGTAAAAGCTGGTCACCGTTTGTCAAGTGCTCACTTGTGCGTTAGTGTCTGTCCGTAATGAGTCCTTAAGGTCTGGGCATTCCACCAGAGACAACAAGACAGGCATATGCGGAGAACTGAACACAGTTACTGATAAGTCAGAGACACTCCACTGGGCCAGAAGTTTATCATGGGATACGACAGGATTACAAAAGAAAAAAAATGAAATCAATAGTTATTTAACACAAGGTGAAGGCAATGTGAATATACTTTACACTATCAAACTGTATACTTAAAAATGGTTAGGATGGTAAACTTGTTATATATATAGTATAACATAATTAAAAGTTTTTTAAGGTGAAGAAAAACATTTAAAAATAGATCAAGCAAGAATAAACAGTCCAGGGATTCCTTGGTGGTCCAGCAGTTAGGACTTGGTATTTTCACTGCCAGGACCTGGGTTCAATCCCTGCCTGGGGAACTAAGATCCTGTAAGCCGCACAGTGTGACTGAAAAAAAAAAGAAGAATGAACAGTCCAGTTTTCAAAACCCTAGAAATTCTCAGCCATAGGCTAGTAAGGTATGGTGTTCTGGGGGCTAGAAGACGGGAAGAACAAGGTAGAAAAGCAAGACTAGTTCACCTGACACCCAATTAGAACTTGAAGTCACTTGAAAGGAAGTGGGGGAAAGCCACCGAAACCAAGGAGGTGTGTTTGCTTGTTTCTGCAGAGAAAGGTCAAGGCAACAGTGGATTATCTCCTGAGTGGTGATACACAGTAATGTTTTCACAGTGCACAAACTAACAGACCATGGGTTTAAAAGTTCATAGTTTGCAAAGCGTTTAAAATATTTCTACTGCCATGACATAATACAAGTCCCCCCAAATACACCCTGAATGAAACAGCCTGAAGAGTTAGAATCATACTCAGATGGAAGGGGGAGAGCTGGTGAGTAAACATCAGTAGTGTCGGGAAACAGGCTAAGTACCTTCTTTATGGGCTATAGGCATGCATGCGGTTACTGCCCATGCAGAATGAATTTCAGAATTGCTACTGATTCACAAGCCTTACAGGAGATAGTGTTGTGACTTTAAACCCACCCCTAGCATGTGGAGGCTCTGACATACTTTGCACACACTCCAATACTTTAAAGAACTGTACATTCCTAAGAACTTTCCAAATGCTACTCCAATGGTACTCCATATTATGGATGAAGAAAATAAAGACCCTGATGACGACAATAAGTTGACATTAACTGAACAGTGTGCCCATGGACTAGTTCCATTCATCTTAACCAGCCTGTGAGGTAGAGCTAGCATTCTCCTGGATTTACAAATAAAGAATCCGAGCCTCATAGAGATTTAGTAATATAAGCAAGGCTACAGAGCTAGAAAGGGGCAGAGCAAGGATTCAGACTTGGGCAGCGGGACTCTGGGCTATCATCCATGGAGAACAAAGCAGTTAAGAGATTAGAGCAACATGGGCTTAAACACAGCCATCTGGATATAGTTTCCAGGCAGGACTCCCCTGTCCCCCAGGTCAGATTTCTTATCTAGATGCTCCTAGAATTTAAGGACCTGCACCCTGGAACCTGGTGGCCTGGGTTCAATTCCAAGCTCTGCAACTCCTGGCTGTGTAACACTCGGTAAGTACCAATCTTCAGTTGCCTCATCTTCAAATATGGATACTAACAGCACCTAGTATAGCTCACGGAATTATTGTAAGGGTTAGTGTGGTTGATATTGGTTAAGCTCTTAGTGCCAAGAACATAGAGTGCTTAATAGGTGTCAGTTACTATGATCTTTTCCTCGCTTAAGATGAAAAGGATGAGAACATAACCATAATTCAGAAGGATTTTTTCTTAAAGCTTATGTAACAGTGTTCAAAAGCCTCTAAGTTTTTCAGATTATGTGTCTGTGGCATTTTAGAAAGAAAACTGAAAGCTAAGGAAAATGGTAAAGTAAAAATCTTAATAGGCTAAGTTAAAAGTAGAAACTGTCAACATAATTCAATAGATTTTCCTCTTGTGGCAACTGCAAAAGACGAAGTGAGGATTCCCATCATGATCCAAAAGCAATTATAGTTTCCAGTCAGCAGGCATCAATGAGACAGAAACACCTGATCACTGCAGTTTCCAATACTCACACTAGAGTTGGCGAAAATCGAATTTGAATTGGCTGCAGAATATCCTGCGTTAGTCAAGTCCTCATTGCTCTGCAAAGGTACAAATTCAAAAAAATGATCACTCAGACTGTAAAAGAAGCAGCAAAACGTACGACTGTGACAGCCTGCGTATTACTCACCGATTTATTACTAGGTCCATGTAGAAAATAGTTCAATGCTTGTGGGTCTCTAGAAAACAACAACCAGAGACAACAGCAAATGAATGCATTACTTATGTGTAGGGTCATTTTTACTAGGGTAAAAAGAAAATAACATATTAGCTCAAGTAAAATCCTCTCCTTGCTTTAAAACTATTAGTAGTTTTCATCTGTTTTGTTTTGCTGTCATTCCATTTCCTACTAGCACTCATTTCGGCCTCCTAGGATTTCTTAGAAAATAAATGTAACAAAGGATTACCTAATGATGACTCCTACGTTAATCCATGTCACTCTGTCTTCCTACTATACCTATATATACCTATAGGTAGGCATATTATACTTACCTACTCTACCTATATATATCTACTATACCTATGATGATTATTTAATTTTTATTTAAAAAATCCACTTGGTTTCAATGTGCTTATTAGGTTGTGTCAGTACAGCAGACCTCACACACTCAATTCACCCCAATCCCGGAATGAGTGTCTTACCCAATAAGATCAAGGAGACACGAGTCGTCATCATCATCCATGACAACTATAAAGAAAAGGAATAAGAAAGCACTGTTTCAGCAGAGCAGATTAAAGCCACCAGCATCAACGCAACACAAAAATATACCTTATACTTTCCTAGATAAATAACTGTAATTCATGTGCATTTCCCGCTAATTGCTTATTATGAATGTGATTTTTAAAATTTTTGTGGTCATTCAAGAGATCAAATATTCAATTTAAATTGTTTTTATTGAACACAAATCCTGAACTTACAAGTCAAAAAGGAATCCAGACAAATCTAAGGGGGTTGGCAGCAAACTTTCACATGCAATTCCCCACAAGGGGAATAAACCAGGAACAGTAACTTCCTCAAAAAGTACAGTGAACAAGAGGAGCAATCACAGCTCTGTTTTTAAAAAAATCCCGTGCATACAGAGGTCTTTGAATTTTGTGACTACATGTTTCCAAACCTGGTGAGCAATCTGGATTTCTAGCCATATTTTAGCTATCCTTAGGAAAACAGAAAAGTCTATTCTCCCTACTTTTTGAGACAGAAGAGGCACCGTTGCCCCAGGCAGTACTGTGACAGGCTTTGCACTGAAGGTCCCAAGTTCCTCCCTCCACAGCAGCAATGCCAACTGTTCAGTTGTAAACAGTGTACATCCTAACTACAATCTTTAAAGTAGAAACTCTCAACTCCCAGTTCACCGCAGCTCTAAGCCCAAAGCTCCCTCTCTCCCCAGCCATCGACAGCATCCAGCTCAGCCAGCACAATCTCTGTGTTCTGGCTGAAACAATAACAACTGTACAAATTCCAAGAGTGGTTCTCCCCCTTTCTTTCTCCTCCCTCCCCCGAGATCCGGGAAACTTACACTAGTGATCCGACACCTGGCAACATTGCTTCGCACCCATTTCGAGCCATGCGTGGAATAATTTACATCATGGAATGCCAAGGCCAAGAGTTCTGGAGCCGTTGGAAAGGGCAGTTGTGAACGGCAGTTGGACGGAGGAATGAAATCCTGAAGAGATGCCCAGAAGAAGGACACGCCCGAAGAAGGCAGAGTTTCTACTAAGGTTTTTTTTTTCTTGGTTAAAACTGCCATCTCCTCTCCACTTCCCCCCAACTTCCCATCCTATTGGTCACAAGGCCAAACAAATATAAAAATTACTCCTGCCACATGAAGGGAAACTTGCTTTCCTCAGGAAGGGTCTGGAAGGGGTAAGTATCCCCCCATGTGGGACCTCCCCATTGGTGGGTGACAGGGTTCAGCTGCTGGGGATTATCCCTCTGGATCATCGGTGGAGAGGAGAGCTGATGGGAGACAGGAGGAGGTCAGTGTGGACAGCTTATCCAATGCTAACAGCCATGGCCACAACTGTGGGAGGAGCTTGGGCCAAGTGAAAACTGTGTCTAGGGCTCAGACGCTGAGTTACCCAGGGGCATTCTAGGATGACTTTACTAACATGGCTTTTGAGGGGTGAAAAGGGACAGGAAGGAGAAATTGGAAAACTACCATCAAGTAGATATGGTAGAAATTTGTGTGAAGGTCTGCCCTTAAATCCTGACATTTAGCATGCAGAACCACATTAGCTGTTGCTCATTACTGTTCCCTGGGCTGGTCTCCCAGACATCCCAATCACAGGGACTACATTAGCTAATTATGATGTATAATTAAGCCTATAAAATGCATATTATTTCTTTACTTAAATATGACTATTTAATTGGAGCTCCACTGTACCCTCTGTAAATTCATTTTTTAAGTGTCTGTTTTCAGAACAAACTAAATGTATGTGAAAAATAGCTTGCATCAGGGCAGAACCCTTTCCCATCTCTCCCTGGTTCCCTTTACACCCGTGTCAGCTCCTCCAGCGCACGAGATGCCCCAGGGTTAATGCACACACACCGAGACAGGAAGGCAGCACCAGTCGCTCCTCCCAAGTGTCACTGCCACCAAGACTTTCAAGCACAGAGAGCATCTGCTACCCCACAGTTCAGTGACAAGCTACTCCCTGAGTAGACTCAATACAAGAGCAATTGTACAAGAGGGATGAAATTACAAGCCACTGCACATCCTCCCCTACCAAACCAAGTGGGCTGCCCAGACACTTGACAGAACACTCACTGGGGATATCCACCCTACTCAGGGCATCAGTCCTGCCAGACAGACCTTTTCCTCCAGCGCCCCTTGGGTAGAATTCCACAAGCCTTTATAGTCAGGGGTACTCTGAGAATTCTACTTTTTAAAGGGCCACACTCTTTTTGACTAAACAGTTTCAGATTAGAAGAGATGACTCTTACCTCTACACACCCAGCTCTACATGGTGCCCAAACACAGTCACACACAGCCCAAGCCAGTATTTCTTTCCCCAGGAGGACAGATGGCCCCATCAGAGTACATCTACCAGAGTGAATGTGTAGAAATTGACTAGGACTCGAAAGCGGAAAGTCAACCTGAGGATAGAAACTAATAACTCCAAAGTGAAGAGCTGAGTTTTTCGTGGAAAGATTCTCCCATTACTTCTGGGCTCTCGTTGAAGCCCTCATTAAAGTAATGACTCTGGATTCACAAGATGGGCCTCTGGCCTCCCCTCTTCCAAGAGGAAGTCCCTAGATCAGAGGTTACAAACTACTTCTTGGTTTCACACACTAGAGCAAGACACATCCCCTGGATGATAGCAGTTTGCAGCAGTAGGATCTGGCAGGGAGAGAAGGGGACTGCAGTTCCTATAGGTGCCCCAAGAGATCAGAAGGCACTGCCCAGACACACCTGAATACCACTTTTTTTAAAAAAAAAATTGATTTATTTTTACTTCTTGGCCACATGTGGGATCTTGGTTCCCTGATCCAAGACTGAATCAGCGCCCCATGCATTAGAAGTGCAACGTTTTAAGCATGGGTCACCAGGGAAATCCCTGACTACCACTCCTAGAAAGTGAACGCTAATATTTAAAATTGCTCATACTGTTCTTAATCAAGAAGGCAATGTAAAACTGACATTTCAAGTCAGCGGGAGAAAACATTAGCCCTCTAGAGAAGAGAAGGTGGATCCATACCTCCTATCTTACACAAAAATAAATTCCAGATGGATCTAAGAGTTAAACGTGCGGGGGGCGGGGAAGGGAGGAGAAGAGACTTACAGTTTAAGAAAAACATATCGGAGAATTTTGTTTTTATAATCTTGGAGTAGGGAAAGGATAAGTATGTCACAAGACGCAGAAGTCTGCCAAATTTGATGACAAAAATTTTTTTAATTATGCATGATAAAAGAAAAAAAATGAACAAAGATTTAAAAACAAATGAAAAAAGTGGGGAAAACACATTTGGTTCATATCACAAGCAGCTTTTCTCCCTAATACATAAAGAGCTCATATTTTTAAAAAGGTCAGCTACCCTGCAGTAAACCAAAGGGTATGAAAAATCAGTCCATAAAAAAGGAAAGACAAGTAGCCCCTAAATGTGTAAAAGTAATTACCCTCACTTAGAATAAGAGAAATGCAAATGAAAATTACAATGAGATAAGATTATTTGTCAGACTGGCAAAGATAAAGTTTAAGGACTATGCTAGTCAGGAAATGGGAAGCAGAGACTTTCACACTTTGGTAGTGAGAGCGTTACTCTTGCCTGGAGAATCCCAGGGATTGGGGAGCCTGGTAGGCTACTGTCTATGGGGTCGCACAGAGTCAGACACAACTGAAGCGACTTAGTTGCAGCAGCAGTGAGAGCATAAACTCTGGAGAGGGCAACTACTTTAAAAATTTTAAATGCATGAATCATGTCACCTAGCAAACATTTCCAGGTGCTTGTCCTACAGATATTCTTGCACAAGTGTGAAATGCTGTGTGTATAAGACTATCCAATGCAGGGGACTTCCCTAGCGGTCAGGGGGCTAAGTCTCCACACTTATCCACTGTAGCATGATTGGTTTTTAACAATAGACTATAAAAATCTAGAGGGGAGGAGTATGGGATTTCTTTTTAACGTGATGGAAATGTTGTGGAATCAAACCACGGAAAACTGTACACTTTAAAGGGTGAATCTTATGGTACTGAAATTATATTTAAAGCATTAAAAAAAATGAAATGAAAGAGGTATGCACCTTTCTTGTTCCTTTGATCATATACCTTTCCAAGTCAGTTCGTATGCATCTGCCTCATTATTTTCAATGGCTGTGTAACAATCCATTGTGTGGGTAAATATAATTGATACCCAAGTGTTGGGTAAAGGGAAAATATATACATGTGCTTATAAATATCCAGACCCTGAAATAAGGCACAAATAACCAGCAATACCAGCTGCTTCTGCGAGGGAAACTGGGTGGCTGGATTTTGGGCTTTACCTGTTTGGGGCCTGGGTTTGATTCCAGGTTAGGAAACTAAGATCCAACAAGCTGAGCAGTGGCCCCCACCCCAATACAATTAATAAAACAAAGAGGATAGGGAGATCCATGAAACACAAGAACCTCAAGTCAGGCTCACTCTCAGTAAGCATACTGGACATCAAATACTTGGAAAATTTTCAAGCAGTCCAGTGCCCTCAAGAATAACCTACATCAGCTATCTCAGAAGAAATACCTTACAGACAGTTTGATATTCAAGATCACACAAAGATTTTAAAGACCGCCAAGCCAGAGATAAAAAGGAAGATGGTAGGCTATATATATACATATATATATATTTTTTTTTACATAGGAGGAAAAAATCGGAGCTCTTATATCAAGAAATGTGTTGGTTTCAAGAACAAATTTCAGGAAAGCTAGCTAAGCAAATCAATTCTACTGATTTAAGACATTATAACCTAGGAGCAGAAGAAAACATTAAAAGTCATAACACAGGATTTCAAATAATTCACAAAATGAAATCTGTTATGTGACTGCATCACAAATGATTCTCTTCTCTCCCTTATATGCTTTTCTGTTTTCTCTTCTTCCAAAAACATTATCTAGTGAAAATGATGACTAGTAAGCTAAAACTTTAAAAGATCATCAAGAATCAATAAAACAGGTTATCTTACCAACATACAAAAAAAATTACTGACATTTGCTTTATTTGCGTTGATTTGGTATAGCATCAGTATATGTCATAATTTTCCAATCATTCACAAATTTGCCTTTAAAAGGTGCTGAGCTAGAACAGGGATCAGTAGGAAACTTTATTTAAGCAGTCCTGAGATGGAAATACCAGACCACCTGACCTGCCTCTTGAGAAATCTGTATGCAGGTCAAGAAGCAACAGTTAGAACTGGACATGGAACAACAGACTGGTTCCAAATAGGCAAAGGAGTACGTCAAGGCTGTATATTGTCACCCTGCTTATTAACTTCTATGCAGAGTACATCATGAGAAACACTGGGCTGGAGGAAGCACAAGCTGGAATCAAAATTGCCAGGAAAAATATCAATAACGTCAGATATGCAGATGACACCACCCTTATGGCAGAAAGTGAAGAGGAACTAAAAAGCTTCTTGATGAAAGTGAAAGCGGAGAGTGAAAAAGTTGGCTTAAAGCTCAACATTCAGAAAACGAAGATCATGGCATCCGGTCCCATCACTTCATAGGAAATAGACGGGGAAACAGTGGAAACTGTGTCAAACTTTATTTTGGGGGGCTCCAAAATCACTGCAGATGGTGATTGCAGCCATGAAATTAAAAGACACTTACTCCTTGGAAGAAAAGTTATGACCAACCCAGACAGCATATTCAAAAGCAGAGACATTCTTTTGCTGACTAAGGTCCATCTAGTCAAGGCTACGGTTTTTCCAGTGATCATGTATGGATGTGAGAGTTGGACTGTGAAGAAGGCTGAGCACCGAAGAATTGATGCTTTTGAACTGTGGTGTTGGAGAAGACTCTTGAGGGTCCCTTGGACTGCAAGGAGATCCAACCAATCCATTCTGAAGATCAGCCCTGGGATTTCTTTGGAAGGAATGATGCTAAAGCTGAAGCTCCAGTACTTTGGCCACCTCATGCGAAGAGTTGACTCATTGGAAAAGACTCTGATGCTGGGAGGGAATGGGGGCAGGAGGAGAAGGGGACGACAGAGGATGAGATGGCTGGATGGCATCACAGACTTGATGGACATGAGTCTGAGTGAACTCTGGGAGAGGGTGATGGACAGGGAGGCTTGGCATGCTGCGATTCATGGGGTCGCAAAGAGTCGGACACGACTGAGCGACTGAACTGAAACTGAAATGAGCTATGGAATGGGTAGTCTTCTCAAGTGATCTCTGAAGGTATGATGAGCTGTAGTCACTTTTATTTTTACCCATATATTTACCAGTTCCAGTGCTGTTCAATCCTTTGACCGAATTCAGATTTCATCTGGTATCCTTTCCCCCCTTCTGAAGGATTTCCTTTAATATTTTGAAGTACAGATCTGGTGATGAATTCTTTCATATGTCTTTAAATGTTTATTTTGCCTTAATTTTTGAAATGTATTTCACTGGGTATATATAGTTCTGTCACTGAGCCCCTAAGTCATGTCAAATGCTTTGCCACACCATGGACGGCAGCATTCCAGGCTGCCTGTCCATCACTATCTCCTGGAGTTTGCTCAAACTCCTGTCTATTGAGCCTGTTTTCTTTTGGTTCTTCAAAGATACTGCTACACTGTTTCTTGCTTGCCCTGTTTCTAAACAGAATTCTGTGGTTCTCACTTTTGTCCTTTTGTACAGAACACGTCTCCCCTCCCCACCCTCATCCCCCACCCCCGATACTTTAAAGATTTTTCTCCTTATCACTGGTTTTAAGCACTTTGATTATGATGTGCCTTGGCAATGTTTTCTTCATGTTTCTTGTGTTTGGGATTCATTAAATTTCCATAATCTGTAAGTTTGTAATCTTCCTCCAATTTAGAATAATTGCAGCCACTGTTGTTGTCGTTTGTGGTTCAGTTGCTAAGTGGTGGCAGACTCTTTGCGACCTTGTGGACTGCAGCACGCCAGGCTTCCCTGTTCTTCACTATCTCCCTGAGCTTGCTCAAACTCATGCCCATTGAGCTAGTGATGCCATCCAACCATCTCAGGCTCTGTCGCCTCCTTCTCTTCCTGCCCTCAATTTTCCCCAGCAGCAGGGTCTTTTTCAATGAGTCAGCTCTTCCCATCAGGTGGCCAAAATATTGGAGCTTCAGCATCAGTCCTCCCAATGAATATTCAGGGTTGATTTCCTTTAGGATCGACTGATCTGATCTCCTTGCTATCCAAGGGACTCTCAAGGAGTCTTCTCCAGCACCGCAGTCTGAAAGCGTCAATTCTTTGGTGTTCAACTTTCTTATGATCCAACTCTCACATCCGTACGTGACTACTGGAAAAATTATAGCTTTGACTGTGATGGACCCTTGCCGGCAAAGCAATGTGTCTGATTTTTAATAGGTTTGTCATAGTTTTTCTTTTAAGGAGCAAGTATCTTTTAATTTCATGGCTTCAGTCACCATCCACAGTGATTTTGGAGCCCAAGAAAAGAAAATCTGCCACTGTTTCCACTTTTCCCCCATCTATTCGCCATGAAGTGATGGGACCAGACACCATGATCTTAGTTTTTTGAATGTTGAGTTTTAAGCCAGCTTTTTCACTCTCCTCTCTCACCTTCATCAAGAGGCTCTTTAGTTTGTCTTTGCTTTCTGTCATTAGAGTGATATCATTTGCATATTTGAGGTTGTTGATATTTCTCCCAGCAATCTTGATTCTAGCTTGTGAGTCATCCAGCCCAGTATTTCACATGATGTACTCTGCGTATGAATTAAATAAGCAGGGTGACAATACACAGCCTGGAAGTACTCTTTTCCCAATTTTGAACTAGTCTGTTGTTCTATGTCTGGTTCTAACTGCTGCTTCTTGACCTGCATACAGGCTTCTCGGGAGGCAGGCAAGCTGATCTTGAATAGTTGCAGCCATTACTTTATATTCTCTGTCTCCTATCCTTCCTTCAGGGACTCCAATTACCTATGATTGTGCTGCTTTTAAGTGGCTCCACAGCTCACTGGTGCTGTTTCGAAACTTTTTAAGTGCCCTTTTATATCTCCAGTTTTCATTTAGGATAGTTTCTATTGCTGTGTCTTCAAGCACACTAATCTTCCCTTCTGCAGTGTCTAATCACTTATTAATCCTATCCAATGTATTTTTAAATTTTCAACCATTTAGTTTTCATCTCTAGTAGTTGGGTATTTTTTAAAAAATACCTTTCTTGTCTTTAATATGTTCAATCTTTCCTCTCCCTTCTTGAAATTATGCAGAATAGTGACAACTTTTTAATATCGCTCTCTACTAATTCTATCATTTGTATCATTTCTGGGTCTGTCTCTACTGATTGATCTTTTCTCTCCTTATAATGGGTAGTGTTTTTCTCCTTTGTATGCTGAGTAATCTTTTGGATTGGATTCCAGACATTGCTAACTTTACATTATTGAGTACTGGATATTTTTCTATTTTAACTCTCTCTAGAACACAGTTAGGTTGGTTGTAGGAATAGTTTGATTCTCTTGAGGTCTGATTTTAAGCTTTGTCAGTCTTTAGTCTAGGGTCAGTTTTGCCCAATACCCACCTGAGTACTTCACTTGATACTACAGAATTGTAAGGATTTTGCACTCTTACAAGTGGAAATACAAACTATTCTCTGCCCTGTGTGACCTCCAAGTGTTAATTCCTCTAATCCTTTTGGTTGGTTCTTTCCCAGGACTTGGGTAGTTTCCCCATATGCATGAACTGACTGGGTATCAGCTGAAGAGTCAAGGGAGACACTCTCCAGGGTTTTATATTTATCTCACTGCAGCTCTCTTCTCTGGTGCTCTGCCCCCACGAGTTTAGCCACTTTTACATGCCAGCACCATCAGCTCAACTCAAGAAGACTACCAGGTGTCATCCGGGTTCCTTTTCCTGGTGCTGTGGCCTGGAAACTCTCCCCAGACAGGACACTGGGGAAGTTACAGGGCCCATCTTACGCCTTTTCTCTTTCTCATGAGTCACTGTCCTGGGCTGCCTGATAGTCAATGTCTAATAACCATGTTCTATCTAATTTTTAACTTTTATGAAAGAAGGTCAATCCAGTCCCTATTATTCCATCTTTGGAAGAAATTACTTTAGGAGGTAAGAACAGCTTATATGAGTTCATTAGCATGAATTGTGGGATCAGAGAATCCTTAAAGGAGGAGGGAAGGAGAAAAGGAGGACAGTAAATTGCTTTAGCCCTGCCTCCTTCTGTTTTCTACCCTGAAAAAAAGCTTAGGGAACGGGGAAACCTGCTTCTTTAATTACTACATTTAATGAAGTTGCTCGGTGGGTGAAGAGAGTAAATATTTAACCAACACTCAGTGCCCACTATGTGCCAGGTCTTGTGTTAAGGACTGGGAATGTTGAATGAGTATGACATAAAATGCAATGGTAAATACAGATACCCTTAGCATTTTTGTAGGACTGTAAAAGCAAGGCCAAAAAGTAAGTTACTGTGTTTATTTAAGCAAACAATATCCCAATAAGTGTCATGACCAACAAGTTAACACCATAAAACAGCCACTTACCCAGGGAAAGTAACTGTTTATGTCACCTAGGATATAAAGTATTCTCATCTTATTTCTTTTATTATATTGTTATTGTTATGGACTGTTAAATTTTGCAATTGTAAGGCTGTGTCAGACTTTCTGGCACAGTTCCTAACTGTAAGGAATTCACTCTCTTTTGGAAGACAGATGTAATAATTCAACGCAACGCAATGTAAGAAGTCCTAGAGCTTTTGCAGGGGGTTCCCAAGCTTCTTCAGGTGAAGTCACTGGTCGTTTTTTGTGAAATAATACACTTTGCTAGAACAAAAATGACTATATCCTCACAGTTATACCCATATGTAATAAAAGGAAACTGTCAAACTCAGCATGATGGCTTCTGAGTTGTTAGTCAACCAAGAACTTCACTTATTTTGTCACCAGCTAGAGCCCACTAGCAGCAAGGAAGAAAGGTGGAAAAAACTAAAACATTATTAGGAGGAAAAGTTAGGAACCAAAGAATTCCTTGAAGTCAGAAAAGATGACCATTATTAATGTAGGCAATTATCAGTATTTCATGGTTCAACTCATGAAATACAAAGTTTGGGAATTCCCTGGTGGTCTAGTGGTTAGGACTGTGGACTTCCAATGCAGGGAACATGGTTCGATCCCTGGTCAGGGAACTAAGATCCTGCTGTACAGCCAAAAAAAAGAAAAGAAAGAAAGGAAAAAAAAAAAGACTTTGAAAGCCTTTAAGTTGCTTTACTTTTCAACTTGGAACAAGGTGAAGTAGACACAAACCTAATAAATTAAGAATCAAGCTCACTACACAACGTACCATAACATGGGAAGAAAGAGGGACCGATCTGAGGGGGTAAGGGAGAAGTCTAGCCATGCTTTACAGGGGCTCTGGGTGGGGGGAGCCACTGAATTTGGAAGTCAGAGGGCTTGTTCTGGACACTGACATTGACAACTACCGACATACTCCAATGTTTCAGGGCTTGTTTTTTTTTTTATCCTTAATGAAGTTAATAGCCAGGATAGTGATTTTAAAACTTTGATCCCTGGAGACCTTGGACTCTCTGAGGGGTCCAAGCGCAAAATTCCAACATAGCGATAATAACCGACGTTTACTGGCTATAGAACCATTTAACCACACACAGACTAGTGTTTCTCAAACTGATATCTTAAGAAATAATCCTGGCTGGTCTGAGTTCTCAAGTTTGAGAAACATCAACAGATTCTAAAACCAGCCAGAAATATACATGCTGAAATATTTCAGGGCTGATAAAAATTCTGCTCAACATGTTTGTTGAAGGCCTCTCAAATTTTTGAGATTTAACAGGAATCCACTGATGGAAGACCTGTGTATGCATTGTCTGACTGATATGAAGATGGTCCTGGGGAAAACATCTCTATCATCCTTTAATGTCAACTGCCATGTGGTGCCAGGCTGGGTAGATGGGCGGGTCTAAAACAAAGGAGGACATCAAAAGAGGTTGGGGGTTGAGTTCTGAAAGTTTGGTTCAAGAGAAACCAAACTCTGAGAGTAACACAGCATATGAGGACACGCTTAACCGTCTGCTCTTCTGTTGCACAGCTAGTGGTGGGAAAGACCTCTGGGTATTAAGTTATGGCTCAGGTACAGTGGAGTCAAAGTGTTAGCTGCTCAGTTGTGTCTGACTTTTTGTGACCCCATGGACTGTACCCCATCAGGCTCCTCTGTCCAGGGACTGATGCTGAAGCTAAAGCTCTAATACTTTGGCCGCTTGATGCAAAGAGCTGACTCATTGGAAAAGATCCTGGTGCTGGGGAAGACTGAAGGTGGGAAGAGAAGTGGGCACCAGAGGATGAGATGGTTGGATGGCATCACTGATTCAACGGACATGAATTTGAACACACTCTGGGAGATGGTGAAGGACAGGAAAGCCTGGCGTGCTACAATCCATAGGGTTGCAAAGAGCTGGACATGACTTAGCAACTGAACAACAACAATAAGTACAGTGGACCAAAAGACTCACCTCAAATCTAAATGTTACTAACAGATTTATATATAAGACAATATTACAGTGCTACCCTCACTGATGGTGATGGAATTCCAGCTGAGCTATTTCAAATCCTGAAAAATGATGCTGTTAAAGTGCTGCAGTCAATATATCAGCAACTTTGGAAAACTCAGCAGTGGCCACAGGACTGGAAAAGGTCAGTTTTCATTTCAATCACAAAGAAAGGCAATGCCAAAGAATGTTCAAACTACCGCATAATTGCACTCATCTCACACGCTAGCAAAGTAATGCTCAAAATTCTCCAAGCTAGGCTTCAACAGTATGTGAACCGAGAATTATGTTCAAGCTGGATTTAGAAAAGGCAGAGGAACCAGAGATCAAATTGCCAATGTCCACTGGATTATAGAAAAAGCAAGATAATTCCAGAAAAACATATGCTTCATTGACTATACATAAACCCTCTGACTGTGTGGATCAAAACAAACTGTGGAAAATTTTTAAAGAGATGGGAATACCAAATCATCTTACCTGCCTCCTGAGAAATCTGTACACAGGTTAAGAAGCAACAGTTAGAACTGGACATGGAACAATGAACTGGTCCCACATTGGGAAAGGAGTCCGTCAAGGCTGTATACTGTCATCCTGCTTATTTAAATTATATGCAGAGTACATCACGCGAAATGCCAGGCTGGATGAAGCACAAGCTGGAATCAAGATTACCAGGAGAAATATCAATAACCTCAGATATGCAGATGACACCACCCTTATGGCAGAAAGCGAAGAAGAACTAATGGGCCTCTTGATGAAAGTGAAAGAAGAGAGTGAAAAAGGTGGCTTAAAACTCAACATTCAAAAAACTAAGATCATGGCATCTGGTCCCATCACTTCATGGCAAATAGATGGGGAAACAATGGAAACAGTGACAGACTTTCTTTTCTCGGGCTCCAAAATCACTGTAGATGGTGACTACAGCCATGAAATTAAAAGATGCTTGCTCCTTGGAACAAAAGCTATGACAAACCTAGTGAAAGTCGCTATCATCGACTCTTTGCGACCCTATGGACTATACAGTCCATGGAGTTCTCCAGGCCGGAATACTGGAGTGGGTAGCTTTTCCCTTCTCCAGGGAATCTTCCCAACCCAAGGACTGAACCCAGGTCTCCCGTATTACAGGTGGATTCTTTACCAGCTGATCTATAAGAGAAGCCCAACAATACTGGAGTGGGTAGCCTATTCTTTCTTCAGAGGATCTTCTCAACCCAGGAAACTGAACCAGGGTCTTCTGCATTGCAGGTGGATTCTTTATCAACTAAGCTATCAGGGAAGCCCTGACAAACCTGGACAGCATATTAAAAAGCAGCGATATTCCTTTGCTGACAAAGATCCACCTAGTCAAAGCTATGGTTTTTCCAGTAGTCATGTATGGATATGAGAGTTGGACCATAAAGAAGGCTGAGCATCGAAGAACTGATGCTTTTGAACTGTGGTGTTGGAGAGGACTCGCGAGAGTCCCTTGGATTGCAAGAAGATCAAACCAGTCAATCCTAAAGGAAATCTGTCCTGAATATTAATTGGAAGGACTAATGCTGAAGCTGAAGCTCCAATACTTTAGCTACTTTATGCAAAGAACTGACTCATTGGAAAAGACAATGATGCTGGGAAAGATTGAAGGCAGGAGGAGAAGGGGGTGCCAGAGGATGAGATGGGTGGATGCCATTACCAACTCGATGGACATGAGTTTGAGCAGGCTCCAGGAGTTGGTGATGGACAGGGAGGCCTGGCATGCTGCAGTCCATGGGATCGCAAAGAGTCAGACACAACTGAGCGACTGAACTGAACTGTACCCTCAAAATCAGGAATCTTGTCATATTCATCTTCACATCCCCAGCAAATAGCACATAAACAGATATAATAAATACTGAATAAATATTTGGGGTTTAAATGTAGGGCAGCTGCGATTTGTGTAAAGATTGTGTTCCCAAAGGTGTTGTCTTGAAAATTCACATAATTCTAGTTTAATCCTCACAAATGTAAAATTTCCCAAGGTCCACCAGCATTGAAAATTTGCAATTACTAGTAACATGTTAAATATATTGCATCCCAATAAAATTTGTAGGTGTAATAATGACATTTGGGTCACATTTTTAAAAAGAACTCATACCTTTTAGAGAGCTCACATTGAAATAGGCACGAATGAACTAACTTTTAAGATGTCTGGGATTTGCTTCACAAAACATGGACTGGAGTCAGTTATCAAAAACATGGAATCCTGTCTCCCCGGCCCACTCCAGAGATTATGGTCCACCAGGAATCTAGGGTTTTAGGGGGCTTTCTCCCTGGGCCCCTGAGGTTGGTCCCTCTTTTTCCCTGTCACAGCACATACTTGGGCATATTTCAGGCAAACTGGGGAAATCTGGCCCCCCAGCAGGCAGTCCAGTTCAGTTGCTCAGTCGTGTCCAACTCTTTGCGACCCCATGGACTGCAGCATGCCAAGCCTCCCTGTCCATCACCAACTCCTGGAGTTTACTCACACTCATGTCCATCAAGTCGTTGATGCCATCCAACCATCTCATCCTCCATTGTTCCCTTCTCCTCCTGCCTTCAATTTTTCCCAGCATCAGGGTCTTTTCCAATGAGTCAGTTCTTCGCATCAGGTGGCTAAAGTATTGGAGTTTCAGCTTCAGCCTCAGTCCTTCCAATTAATATTCAGGACTGATTTCCTTTAGCATGGACTGGCTGGATCCCCTTGCAGTCCAAGGGACTCTCAAGAGTCTTCTCCAACACCACAGTTCAAAAGCATCAGTTCTTTAGCGCTCAGTTTTCTTTATAGTCCAAATCTCGCATCCATACATGACCACTGGAAAAACCATAGCCTTGACTAGATGGACCTTTGTGGACAAAGTAATGTCTCTGCTTTTTAATATTCTAAGTTTTCTTCCAAAGAGCAAGTGTCTTCTAATTTCATGACTGCAGTCACCATCTGCAGTGATTTTGGAGCCCCCCAAAATAAAGTCTGTTACTGTTTCCATTGTTTCCCCATCTGTTTGCCATGAAGTGATGGGACCAGATGCCATGATCTTAGTTTTCTGCATGTTGAGTTTTAAGCCAGCTTTTTCACTCGTCTCTTTCACTTTCATCAAGAGGCTCTTCCTTTCTGCACCAGGCAGGGGAGACCTTCAAACAAAGACCTCTGGTCAGCTCAGAGACCCACACTGAGGCTACCCACCCTCCAGACTCAGGTGAAGGGTTGCTTCTTGGTGATCTGGCTGAAGGAAATGCTGTGGGTGAAATTTCATTTGAGGGTGCATCACTCTCGACCACCCTCATACCTGTCCCTTTCTACTCCTCCCTCTCAAATAATTTCTCTCTCTCTTCCCCTCTTCACTTATATTTGCATTAGGACGTCAGCTCCACCAGGGCAGAGGTTTGTCCGATCACTCATGAACCTCAGATCAGTGCCTGGCACATGTCAGGAGCTCAATGAACATCCTTAGCTTTATTGAGATATAATTGATAAATAAGACCATGTAAGTTTAAGGTGTACAGTCTGATGATCTGACATAGTCTATTAATATGAAATGATTACTACACACACATCCATCACCTCATATAGTTATTTTTTTTTTTTGGTATAGTGAGTACATTTAAAGTCTACTCTCTCAAGAAATTGCAGGTCTAAAATATTTTAGTAACTATAGTCACCATGTTATACATTAGATCCCCAGAACTTACTCATCTTTAACTGAAAGTTTGTACTCTTTGACCAACATCCCATTTCCACCCCTCACCCCAGTCCCTGGCAACCACCGATCTACTCTATTTCTACAAGTTTAAGATTCTACCTATAAATGAGATATCTTTGTCTGACTTATTTCACTTCGTTTATGTTACATCCATTTTGTTACAAAATGGCAGGATTTCCTTCTTTTTGTGGTTGAATAACACTCCATTGTGTGTGTCTCTGTATACATCCAACTATCCATATGTTTATGTTTACATGTAACAATCTCTTTATCCATCCATCCACCAGCAGACCCTTGGGATGTTTCCATATCTTGGCTACTGTGAATAATGCTGCAATGAAAATGAGGGTGTAGATATCTCTTCAAGACGGTGATTCCATTTCCATCAAAACATCCATCTAGAAGTGGGGCTGCTGGATCCTATGGTGGCTCTATTTTTAACTCTTTTAGGACCTGCCATACTGTCTTCCACAGTGGCTGCACCAGTGTATATTCGTACCAACAGTGCATGAGGGTTGCTTCTGTCTTTATCCACACCAACACTTGTCATTACTTGACTGATAGCAACCATCCTAACAGGTGTGGGATGGTATCTTGTTGTGATCAATGAACAGTTTTTGAATTGAACTTCTCACCCTTTCCAGTATGTCGGCCACATAATGGAAAACCCTGCAACAGGATCAGACACACCAGTTTTCCAAGAAAGCATGCTTATTTTGGACACCAGGTTATTCCTATGGGAGAGCAATCTAAAGTGGAAAGCAAAGAGTTATGTTTAAATCTAGAATCTACAGTGGGGCTAAGTTACGTCCCACTATTCCCCTGCCCTCTATTTCTGGTCAAACAGCCACTCTTCTAGCCCCCGAATACAATGCACACTTTCCCAGCATCTGCCCTTGTCCAGGTGACAATTTTCTTACCTGAAATGTTCTTCCTCTTCTGCATCTACTGAAATTCCATCCATTATTCAAAACTTGGTTTGACTCTACCTTTGTGAGTCTCTCTCTGACAACCTTAGGTTGTCTCCTGGGTCTTCTCAGAATTCTATATTTATTTTTGGCTACACTGGGGCTTTGTTGCTTTGTGCGAGGGCTTTCTCTAGCTACAGCAAGCGGGGTCTACCCTTCGTTGCAGCGCATGGGCGTCTCATTGCGGTGGCCTCTCTCGCCGCAGAGCACAGGCTCTAGGCGTGCAGGCTTCAGTAGTGGCAGCACATGGGCTCAGCAGCTGTGGCCCACGGGCTTAGTTGCTCCTCACCATGTGGAATCTTCCTGGACCAGGGATTGAATCCATGTCTCCTGCATTGGCAGGCAGATTCTTATCCACTGAGCCACCAGGGAAGTCCTTTAAACCGGAATTCTAAAAGCGACAACCATGTCTTTTCACATTGATCAGACACTGTTCTGGGTGATTAACTTCATTATGCCTGTGCTTTATGCCTATGAAAGAAGACTTTATACCCAACTAAAAGCAGAAGCCAAATGTAAACAAAAGAAGTATAAAATGCTATAAGAGTACAGTGAATTCTCCCATCCTAAAGGCAAGCAACTTTTAGACTGCATGGTTTTATCAGTGAACTGAAAGCCCTGGCCCATTACAACAGGCTCTGGCCTCCTTGCTTCTTTGCCATCTTGACCATTTAATGTCCCCTAAATTTAACATGTTACTTTTTCAAATTTTTTGGCTTTGCACTTTTCTCTTTACTTAGAAGATAAAAGACCTTTCTGCCAATCTCCAAGTGGTCAACTGACAATATCTCCTTATCTTTTAAGGTTTTGAGTAAAATGATTTTGCCTTTTTCTTAATATACATTTATTTATTTATGACTGTATGGAGTCTTCGTTGCTATGCGGGCTTCTCTCTAGTTCAGCAAGTGGGGAGCAGTCTCTAGTTGCGTGCATGGGGCTTCTCGTTGTGGAGCAAAGGCTCTAGGGCACGCAGGTTCAGTAGCTGTGGTGCATGGGCTTAGCTGCTCTGAGACATGTGGGGTCTTCCTGGACCACAGATTGAACCTGTGTCTCTTGCATTAGTAAGCAATTTCTTTACCACTGAGCCATCAGGGAAGCCCATGCCTTTCTTAAAAAAAAAAAAAAAAATTTACTGAAGCAAAACTCCTTATTTATTTGTATCCCTACAGCACACTTGACATTTTACTAGATCTGACATGTGTATCACAAAACCTTGCTTTTCTGATTCCTTTATTAGCTCACAAGTTCCATGAAAGCCAGGTCAATTCTTTCCATCTTCATGTCACCAGAGTTTAGTGCAATACCTGATACAAATGTGCCCATAAACATGTTCTGTTAGTTGAATTACTTAAAATTTTAGTCTTCAGTTTTTCAGGGGCGATATCAGTTCCTTATCATTTGGTTTCCAAGAACATGCAGCTAGGCTACACAGGAGCACTTCAGCACAACCACAGAGCACAGGATTTGAAGGCAGGGTTGGTCATTCAGGATGCCCTGGCTTATGCTGGGCCCTGATCTATCGAGCCAGGTATTCCTGCTGGGGAGAAAAAGCCTTGCAAGGTTGACTGATTTCCCCATCTCTGCTTCAGATCAGATGGTTCATCTCTCTGACACATAAGGAAATGTCATTTTTTAAGATCCATATGATAAAAAATATTGTGTATCCTTCCATGATAACCCTGTTAATATTTAATGTGTGTATGTGTAAGTCAGTTAAGTCGTGTCCAGCTCTTTGTGACCCCATGGACTGTGGCCTACCAGGCTCCTCTGTCAATGGGATTCTCCAGGCAAGAATTTAGGAGTGGGCTGCTATGCCCTCCTCCTGGGGATCTTCCTGACCCAGGGATCAAACCTGTGCCTCTTTAAGTCTCCTGCACAGGCAGGCAGGTTCTTTATCACTAGCGCCACCTACAAAGCTCATGATATTTAATAAACTTCCTTAAAACAGGGATTTATGCACTGAACATGAACATAAAATAATTCTGAGAGTCCCCAAATTTTGAGCAGTTAATTTATTATATTAATAATAGCTGTGTTCATTAAAAGACTCAGAAGTAAAAGATGAAGAGCCTCTGGCAAAGCCATGTAGGGTTTTTGAGGGCATCAACACTAGATTTTACAGGAAAAAAAAAAATCCCAACTCTACAATATAGGAAAAACAGATGCTCTGCCAAAAATGTTTTCGTAATGTCTTTACTGTGTTTTATAATTGACAAGATTTTAATGACGATGGAAAACAATACACAGGAAATGACTGAGAAATGACCAAGAAATGCTTCTGTCCTAATTGCTGCTAAATGCAAATAAGTAAAGTTAAGTTGAAACTATCCTTGTGATAATTCACAATGTATCACTACATAGAATAATAAGTACTAAAAAAAATGAGTCAGTTCTCTTCAGCTATACTACTACATTTCAATCAAAGAACTCTATTATACTTCCAAACAAAAGGTCAATTTGTTTTAATCACTGATTGCCATATTTATTACTGTCTTCCACTAAAAATAATCAGTCATTCAGAGAATTGGCTCCAGTGAGAATCTGACTTAGCAAAAGGAAGCAATGCCAACGGTGAAATAAACACTCATGAAGACAAACCTGGTTACGGATCAACCAAAAACGCATTAGCCAAAATTTTAGGAACAGGAATTAAAAACAAGAAAGCCAAAAATAAGTCTTACTTGCATCCTCTCCATAAAAACAAACTACCTGGATATTAAACACAAACTGCCCTTGACACTTTTTAAATTTCTAGTTTCATTCAGAAAAATATATTTTATTAAATGGAGATTTACTGAGTCATTTGTGTTTTTTCTAAAAGAAAAGGATTTCTTTTAGAGAACTTTTCTTTTAAATGAAGTAAAAGAAAAATCCAATGCAATTTTTTTTATTTTGAAAAACAGTGGATATGACTGCATGATACCAGTCATAAATACAGAGAAAGGACTGCCATCTGCATTTCCATCCCACAGTCACAAAATTCACTAGAGTACAATATGATAATAAGCTATTTAAAAAATCAAAGTTTTGTGTGACTCTTTGTGACCCATGGACTGGAGCCCACCAGGCTCCTCTGTCTACGGGAATTCTCCAGGCAAGAATACTGAAGTGGGTTGCCACTTCCTTCTCCAGGGGATTTTCCCAACCCAGGGACTGAACCCGGGTCTCCCGCATTGCAGGCAGATGCTTTACGATCTGAGCCACCAGGGAAGCCAGCTCTTTGTATTTCCTCAAATATAATAGGACACCATTGCTCTGTGTTAGCATAGTTTGTACATGTTATTGTCTCTATAGAACTGCTTTTTAAAATACTTTGAAATGGCAGTAATTATAAACAAAACTATTTTTCTTTTATTGAGCTTTAGTATTAGCAATCCAGTTAAAGTTATTACGCAAACTCCTGACTCTTACTGCTGTCGGTCAATGAGTAACATTAAAAATATTTTGGTTTTATGGTATGTTCCAAGAAAAACAAGCTCTATAAAAACAACTAACAATATTAACAAACAAAATTCCATTTTACAAAGTCAACAATGTTACCAAGGAAGACATGCTGAAGATTCCCTTTTATAAAAGCAGGCTCAAAAGGAAGATGTACACATGAAGTCCACTTTTTAAGGAGAAGAAAATATAGGGAACTTTTTAAACCTTAAAAACCATTTCAAAAAGAATATCAGCAAATATACATGTGGTATATTATGCCAATAAAGATCTCCCGGTTTCTACAAAAACTGTAAAGAAGTTGAATTAATCTCACTCTGCTAAACTCCATTTAAGAAACAAACTTCCATCTAGTGTGAATTTTTTTACAAACTTTAAGAAATGCCATGTGACCTGGAATTTAAATTGCCAGTTATTTCAACCAAAATACCATAAGATACAAAGTTTCAGTTAAGGAAGATGAAAAAGTTCTGGGAAAAATGGTAGTGATAAACACACGACAATGTGAAAGTATGTAATGTCACAGAACTGTACTTCAAATGGCTAAAATGGTAGGTTTTGTGTCACGTATATTTTACCACACACACAAAAATCATCTATGAATATTCCTACTTTAAAAAATACCCAAAAGGGTTTGCTGGAAAATAACTAGTTGTACATCTATGATTAAAAATCTTCCTATTTCTGGAAAAGTATCCTCTCCCTCGAGCTGGCAGCATCAGCACAGATGCTCAATGAGGGGAAATGAGGGACCCATGATTCATCAGTTAAAATTAACCCCAACAATCAGTGGGGTGGAAGAAGCTGAGGCAGATCACCCCACAACTACCAATGGGCACAGATGTATTAATAGAAAGAAATCATCACACGAAGGAAGGAGGGTTCTTAACCCTGGGTGTGCCTTTTGGCTGTCTGGTGAAACCTATGGATCCCTCCTCAGAGTAATATTTCAAAATGCATAATATATGGAAGATTTTTTGAAATAGGGTTATAAAAATATTGTAAGAGAGTTGTATACAAGGTTTTTCATCGATGTATTAATATACTAGATGAAGTGGTGAGTCTCCTGGAGGAGGGCATGGCAACCCGCTCCAGTATTCTTGCCTGGGAAATCCCATGGACAGAGGAGATTGGTGGGCTAGAATCCACAGGGTCACAAAGAGTCAGACATGACTGAAGCGACTTAATGCACACACATACACAGTGGTGAGTCTAGTAACTACTATCATTTAGGAGACAGTAATCTTTCAAGATATCGGCAAATGTAATATGATAGATAATATTTCTACAAGTAATATTTCCAGGCACTGTTAATATCAATAATACTGTGGCTAGTGGCCTTTTACTTATAGATTTAGGAAATAATAGATTTCAACTGGAGTCTAGTGAAAATAACATGCAATTTATTTTTTTTTCCTTTAAAAGATCTAACTGGCTTTATTGAATGATTCATGAATCATGCAACATCCCCTCCATTGAGCAGGGCTACAGAAAGGGAAGATTTTTAAAGGCAAGACAAGAAAGTCATAAACAAAAAGGATTACTTCAGGCTTAGGTAACCCATCTATCGGGGACAGAAGGGGTCTGTGTGGCAGATTACCTCATCTTCCTTTGGGGGATGGAGAGGACCCATGTGACCAGTTAAAATGTGACTTTTTTCATATCCAAATTCATGGGCCTCCCTCTTCCCAATTCTACCCAGAGCATGGAGCCCTTGCCCTGCTAGGGTCCAACATAGTTTGTTCAACATGTGAAACAAATAAACTCAATCCAGTAACAAACACAATGGGATTCTGAACATCTGAATATAATTCACAAGATATTTTTAGACTTGCTAAGCCCACAGTGGCCATTTCTACACACTGTACTTTTTTGCGATACAAAGATGCTGAAGGTGCTGCCAGATACACAGCATAGCAGCAGCAAGCTGCCAACTTTCACAATGCAGAAAGGACACTCTTCACCATCACCAAAGTTATCAAAGAATTCTCTGAGGGAGGAAGGTCAAGTAACCTAGTTTTCTGCAAGCTTAGTAGAGAGCGACAGAAATGCATTTTACAATTTAAAAAGCCTGACACTGCAGTGGAAAAGACCATCAACATTCTCAGCCTTGGACCAGAGTGAGTTACAAGTTCCATCCGATAAACTTGCAACAAGTTGGTTTTTTTTTTCTTTCTGGAAAGCTTAGTCAAAATTTGTACTTCATTCTCCCAAATGTTCAATGCAGGAAAATAGTCACATAATCATTACCTTTTCCAGTTTTTACATGAATGTTTGGAACTGAACACATATCTAAATTAACACCTTTGTCTATACTCACTTCTGGGCTATCCCACTATAGATTATTGAACCTTCATATAAGAGAGTCAAGTAATTTAGAAACAGCCTCTGGAGATCTAAGAATGAAAATGCATTTCTTTTTTAAGGCCAACTCAGTGTAATTAAAAGATTTTAGAAATTAAAACCACATCATTCTGAAGGTGGCAGCCATATGTGCTAGAAGTAAATAGTCTTGGGGCACTGTTTACAATAATAGCCAAGACATGGAAGCAACCTTAATGTCCATCGACAGAGGAATGGATAAAGAGATGTAGTATTTATACACACACACACACACACACACACACACACACACACACACACACACAATGGAATATTACTCAGCCATAAAAACAGAACGAAAGAACGTTGTTTGCAGCAACATGGATGGACCTAGAGATTGTGATACTGAGTGAAGCAAGTCAGACAGAAAAGGAGAAATATCATATGACATCCCTTATATGTGGAATCTAAAAAGAAATGACACAAATGAATTTACAAAACAGAAAGAGACTCACACAGAACAAACTTATGGTTGCCAGGGGAAGAAACGGGGAGTCTGAGATGGACAAGTTAAACCATCGAGGACCTGCTAGCACAGGGAATTCTGCTCAGTGTTATGTGGCAGCCTGGATGGGAGGGCAGTTTGGGGGAGAGTGGATATGTGTGTATATATATGGCTGAGTCCCTTCACTATTCACCTGAAACAACCACAACATGGTTAACCAGCTATACTCCAATACAAAATAAAAAGTTTAAAAAACAAAAGAAGTAAATGGGGTTGGGAAAACTGTATGACCTGCTTAGAACACAGTCCCTTCTTCTGAGATACTTGTGGCTACAACACAACCCTTTTCCTTAGGAAAGAAGTAAAGACTTTTCATTCAGTTTGACCTTCTTCTATTACTTCTGGGTCATTTGAAATAGGACAGACTCTGAAATACGACAGACTCATAGCACTATTAGTGCCATTATTCAATATTGCTCTTTTGGACAAATTAGAATAAATTTTTCTTGCCTCATTGTGTCTTAATAGTCTTGCCTATAGAACCTCTTATTTACCTCTTTAAATATTTTAAGTTCTTTGACTTTGCCTCACTTAGTAAAAATCACTTTTGTATGAAGGTTTGTTATTATTTAACTTTTCCTTAAACTTCTAATGAAAGAGTGCAAATTTTGTTAATAATCCTCAGATCATTAGTATCACAATTTTTCTTTAAGAAAGTACATTAAAATAGCATGATATGTTACGCAGTACTGTAATTTATCGTACTAATAGTAATGATGACTTGATTCAATGATTATTTACTTGTTAAATAAGCATGTGCTGGAAGGGCAGGGTACAGGATTAAAGAAATACAAAAGACCCCACACAAGTATATATGTCCCAGCTCTCAAGAAACTGATAATCTTATTGGAAAGGCAAGACCTCTGAAATAATTTTCCAAACTGTAGAAAGCATTATCAATGTGCACGAAAATAAACATATCCTAGCATGGACATTTACAATAATAACAAGCCTTTTTTACAATTAATTATTATTACTATTATAAAAATATAAATTAACATTAATTACTATTAATGTATGAAGGGACATGACATGATAAAAACTGTAGCAGCAGCTAACGGTAAGCGCCTTCCCCCCTGCCATGTACTTTACATAGTTCTAACCCTTCTAACAGTCTTGAGATGTATGAATCATTATCCCTGTAGGAGAGAATGTAAGACACTTGCCCAACATTGTAGTTTACAAGCAGTGGGACAAGAGGTTTGAACTCAAATCTCTAACTCCCAAGCCCATGCTGGTGCTCATCTCTGTGAGTGGAAACATGATTCTTGGAAGGTCTGATTTCTGTCAACATTTTCCCGTGTCATTTGGCATGGTGAGATTCGGTGAGAATCTTAAAAAACATTTTCTCCCACAGCAAAAACCCTCACTATTCCATCAATTAAAATTCTAAAATTTTAAATCAACTTGGAATTTTTGCTGAGAAAAGTGAAGCACATTATTGTAAATCTATCACTGTGAAAAGCAGGGAGAAATATATTAGAACTGGCTTGGGTAAAGGAGCTGTGGGAACACTGTGGCTGACATTTTACAGTCTTTTTTTCCATGTAAGACTTGGGGGAGAGGAGTCTTTTCAATAGAAAAGGCTGGAAGAGGCTCCATAATGAAGTAACTTTGGGAGATGCTACATTATCACATACCCTTCTCGTATGTGCACATCAGATCACCTGCTTTTAAAAAGTCACTGTTTCCCCCACTGACTTTGCCCCAGACCCCTCCATTCTCTCCCAAGTTCACTCCCAACACCCATGAACTCCCGTGGGTCTAGAGCAGCAGAGCTGTCCAACAGAAACACCACGAGGCACGAGTGAGAGGCACACATTTTGAGATTTAAAATTTTCTAGCAGTAAAATTTTTACAGTGTAATTTGTTTTAATACACAGTTGATCCTTGAACAATATAGGTTTGAACTGTGAAGGTCCATTTATACACAGGTGTTTTCTGATACATTTACAAATATATACATGCAGAACATCATATGCAAGACTTGTATATGGATAGCCCATCCTTACACAGGGATAGGTGAGTGATAGTTAACACAAAGTTAATGATGTTTCTATTCTTCCCATTTTGTAACTTTGCTTTCAAACAATTCAGTTCAGTTCAGTTCAGTTGCTCAGTCGGATCTGACTTGCGACCCCATGAATCACAGCACGCCAGGCCTCCCTGTCCATCACCAACTCCCAGAGTTCACTCAGACTCACGTCCATTGAGTCAGTGATGCCATCCAGCCATCTCATCCTCCGTTGTCCCTTCTCCTCCTGCCTCCAATCCCTCCCAGCATTCTAGTTTTTTCCAATGAGTCAACTCTTTGCATGAGGTGGCCAAAGTACTGGAGTTTCAGCTTCAGCATCATTCCCTACATAACCATAAAATATGCCTCTCTCTCTTGTAACGGGAGAACCTGCATATCTGCCTATCATCATGGGTTTTTTTTTTTAAGAAAAATATAACAATGTTTCCAATACTGTATTATGAATATGACTGTTACTGTATGCCATCAACATTTGATAATGATTCATTCATTAACATAGAGGCTGGGCTACTGTGAAGTCATCATACCAATGACATTCTGCTAAGTCGCTTCAGTCGTGTCCGACTCTGCGCGACCCGATAGACGGCAGCCCACCAGGCTCCCCTGTCCCTGGGATTCTCCAGGCAAGAACCCTGGAGTGGGTTGCCATTTCCTTTTCCAATGCATGAAAGTGAAAAGTGAAAGCGAAGTCGCTCAGTCGTGTCCGACTCTTCTGCGATCCCATGGACTGCAGCCTACCAGGCTCCTTTGTCCATGGGATTTTCCAGGCAAGAGTACTGGAGTGGGGTGCCATCGCCTTCTCCGACCAATGACATTAGGCCACCATAAAGCAATCACATAGCTGCTTCTTCATTACCAATGCATGAATCACTATACCTACACATAAATACATAAACCTTTTTCACATTTTCTTTTCATTTTTGATGTCTAGTATTAGAAAGACTAGATTTTCCAGTAGTCAGGTATAGATGTGAGAGTTGGACTATAAAGAAAGCTGAGCAGCGAAGAATTGATGCTTTTGAATTGTGGTGTTGGAGAAGACTCTGAAGCGTCCCTTGGACTGCAAGGAGATCCAACCAGTCCATCCTAAAGGAGATCAGTCCTGGGTGTTCATTGGAAGGACTGATGCTGAAGCTGAAACTCCAATACTCTGGCCACCAGATGCGAAGAGCTGACTCATCTGAAAAGCCCTGATGCTGGGAAAGATAGAGGGCAGGAGGAGACGGGGACGACAGAGGATGAGATGGTTGGATGGCACCACCGACTCAATGGACATGGGTTTGGGTAAACTCCGGGAGTTGGTGATGGACAGGGAGGCCTGGAGTGCTGTGGTTCATGGGGTTGCAAAGAGTCAGACACGACTGAGCGACTGAACTGAACTGAACTGATTAGAAAGACATGTAACATCTACTGCATTTTATATAAGGCAATACTGAAATAGGTATTGACAGACAAGAAAATTCATCTTCTGAAAAGATATTGTAAGCTTATGATACGGATACATACAGTATAGTACTCTAAATGTGTTTTCTTGTCTGTACGGTTTTCTTAACAATTTTTTCTCGCTTGCTTTTTGCAAGAATTCAGCATATAAGAAATATACCAAATATATGTTAACCAGTGAGGCTTCTATTCAACAGGAGGTTATAACTTATTTTAAGTTTGGAGGGATAAAAAGTGGTACATGGATTTTTGACTGCTACGGAGCTGGTGCTCCTAACCCCCACATTGTTCAAGGGTCAACTGTGTTTTATTTTGTCCAGAACACTCAAAAATATTTGGACATTTTTAAAGATTTTACTTAGTACTTAAGATAATCGTTTCAACATTAATGTTAGATTAACTAGATATTTTACGTTTTTTTCCACACACAGTCTTCAAAATCTGGTGTGGACTTTACAATTACAGTACATCGCTACTGATGCATTTCAAGCACTAATGGCCATAATATGTGGCTTGTAGCCATCATATTGGACAGTTATCATCTAGAGACTTTCTTTCATAGAACTTAGTTTAGGAAAAACACTGGCCTACAGGCTCATTTGCCCTTTGTTAGTCTTTACGGACAGTCACAAAGTGGAAATCTTAAGAGTTGAGAACAACTGACAAGGTATGAATAATTATTTATATATGGCTTCCAAGCGGTTTTGTTGATGGGATTTTTTTATAGGAAAGGGGGATGAAGGGAATGGAGTTGCCATTAACACTTGCTTTCACCGGAGTATCACACATGCACACGCACACACACACATACATAAGGACATAATTTAGAAAAGGAAAAAGTTGAATATTAAGTATCAGTTCCAAAGACAACCCTAGTCTCGCCATTGGACTGAAATAATCCTCATCTTCTAAGAAGCAAAGTTAATTTTACATGCTTCTCATATACTTAAAGACTTTAACATATATTTCTAAAAACAAGTTATTTCTTCATGTTTGTGCAAAATTATCTTAAATACATGAGAAAAAAAGAAATTATTCAAGGAAAAAATAAACAAAAAAATTTGCTATGAAGAAACTAAAATTGATTTTGAGAGTTCCTCAATCAGGTACTCTCAGATAAGCCTCACAACTGGCTCTCAGACCCATTTAAACAAGGAAAACCAAGACTTGCCGTAGGCTTCTCAATCACATGGCAGTGTGTCAAAAATCCAGATTCTGAGGCCCATTCCAGACCCACCGGAACAGGAACTCAGGGTGTTCACCAAGCCTTCGTAGTCCTGATGCACACCCACGTCTGCGGACCATGAGGTCAACACAGAAACTGCATGTAAACCCAGTCTGTTTAACTCCAAAAGCAATAAATATTTTTTAGAAGTTTCAGGGAGGTGGGTTTTCTCTACTTTTTTTTTTTTTTTTTTGGTCTTTCTGGAGAAAGGGCTGAGAATTTTTGTGTGTATGTGTGGTAAAAATAACATATCATACAATTCACCATCGTAATCATTTGCAACTGTCCAGTTCAGCGGTTGTAAGAACATTCACATTGTTGGGCAACCATCACCAACATTCATCACCAGTTTTTTTCATCTCGTAAAAACTGAAACTCTACCCACTAAATGCTAACTTTCCCTTTCCCCTCCCCCATCCCTTGGCAATCACCATTCCAACGTGCTGCCCCTGTGCGTTTGGCTACTCTAGGTAACTCATATAAGTGGAATCTAGAAGTAGAACCCAGTTTCACCCAAACATCCTCAACTGCAGAAAGTCTGCAAAATATTGAAATGTATAAAGAAAATGAAGATCACTTATGATTCCTACTGCCTACCAGTGACTGCCATGGACTGAACTGTGTCCCCTCCAAAACTCATGTTGAAACCCTAAGCTCTGATGTGACTGAATAGAGAGACAGAGTCTTCAGGAAGTAATTGAGATTAGATGAGTTCACGAAGGGAGAGCCCTAATCCAGTAGGGCTGGTGCTCTTGTAAGAAGAGAGTCCAGGGCTCATGTGAGGACATCAAGAAGGCAGCCTTCCCCAGCAAGCTAACTGGCTGGCACCCTGGATCTTGGATTGCACAGCCTACAGAAATAGGAGAAAATAAGTTTCTGCTGTTTAAGACATCCAGCCTATGATATAGTTGACCCTTAAATCCAAGGTCTGGGGCACTGACCACCTGCACAGTTGAAAATCCACATATAACTTTATAGCTGGGTCCCCTACATAGATAGCTCCTCTGCATCCGTAGATTCAGTCACCTGTGGATCATGAGTAATGCAGTATGTATTCAGGGAAAAAAAATTTCACACATAAGTGGACCCATGCAGTTCAAGCCCACTTTGTTCAAGGGTTAACTGTATTTTGCTATGGCAGCCTGAACTAATACCATATGCCTTTTTTTGTAACTTTCCCAGCATTTTTTAAACCTGCATTCTGCAGACCAGTGTTCTGCAGGACACTGAGTTTTGGAAGGTGGATTTTAAAGTAACGTCAGGTTTTTACTACTAAATTTCGCAGTCTTTTCTATAATAAACTGAGCTGAAAAATGTCAAGAGGGGAATTTGTTATATTTGATCTCTAAATGTTTGGGAGGAAAACATGCCCTGCTGTTCTGATAAAAGTATGCTAGTAGAAAACTAACAGGAATTTCAAGGGGCAATGTCTAGGTCTTGGAAGGCAATACTGGCTAACAGGGATTATTCACTTAAGATAAAAAGTAATTTTCTAAAGGAGCCATTCATTCATTGATTCACTGTTAGCAGACTAGTCTAATTAAACGCTGCTTTAACGTTATTATTTTTTTTTAACAGCAATTTTAAAAAGCAGGATAGCTAAGCTCCAAATGGGTGAGGCACTGTTAACCCTTTGTATGCATGATCTCACAATTAATTCTCGTGAATTTCCTCTGCAAAGTAAATCCTCAATCCAGAGGGAGAAACAACGGCACAGGCCCCCAGAGAGGTTACATAATTTACTGGAGTCAGCACAGAAAGGAAGGAAAAGAGCCAGGATTGGAACACACATCTGTCTGGTTCCAAAGCTATTAATAACTACAATGCTTCTTTCTTAAATAACTGCCTTGCTTGACAGATTTTTATTTTTTTATACATAAAGAAAAATTCAAACACTGGCCTTGCACTGAGTGTATCTCACAAATTGTTACTCCAGTGTCCCCCCACCCATACCCTAGCCTTCCTTCCTTTTCTTTCTCTCCTCTTCTAGAAACTTCTCTCTTCATCTAAATAAGTTCCCCCACTGTCTCATCGTTTCCATACACTTCTCAGTTTCTTTCTTTCCCACCTAAATTCCTCTGCTTTGCCATCTTCTCCTGGTCAATGAATTTCTTAGGCTCCAGTTCAAACGCCATTTTGTACATGTAATCTTTCACTGCTCATTCACTCATGCCCCATATCCCATCTATCAAGAAATCTCATCAGCTATACTTTCAAAGAGATCCAGAATCCAACCACACTCCGCCTCCACTGCCACCTCCCTAGTCTGAGCTGTCATAACCTCTCGCCTGGCCTCTCTGCTTTCCCTCTTTTACCTGCTACAATCTATTCTCATTCCAACTTCCTGATGCTGCTAAATCACTTCAGTCATGTCCAACTCTGTGCGACCCCATAGACGGCAGCCCACCAAGCTCCCCCATCCCTGGGATTCTCCAGGCAAGAGTACTGGAGTAAGGTGCCATTGCCTTCTCCATCCAACTTCCTGAGTAATCCCTTTAAAACATAAATCAAAACCATTCAATGCATTCCCATTTTTCCCATTGTAAAAACCCAAATCCTTTTCTGTGCTCAACTGTGAATGCCCGTAACACCCTATATAACTGTTCCCACTACCCCCAAATCTCTGAACGCTTTCTGATTGTAGCCCTTGCTGACTTACCATGCCTTGAACTCACTGGGCCTGCTCAGGCCTCAGGCCTCAGGCCCTCTGCACTGGCTGCTCTCTGCCTGGAATGTCATTCCTTCAGATAAGGTCTTACTTCTTTCCATCCCCCCAGCATACCACATTTTTCTTTTATCCTCTATGACTCACTACAAAGTTTATCTAGGTTTATAGTTTGTCTTCTCAAGAGAGCCCTGCTCATTGAGGCACCTTGGAGCCTAGAATGGCACCTGGAATATATTAGCTGCTCAATAATATTTGCTGAACAAGTGAATGGATGGACTTGCTCATACACTTTAGTCAAAGGCTCTCTCTCCTTTGCTCTCACTTGTATCAGGCATTTGGGATTTAGCATAAACCGCTGTGTAGTGGTAGTGGTTTAGTTGTTAAGTCGTGTCTGACTCTTGCAACCTCATGGACTATATAGCCTGCCAGGCTCCTCTGTCCAGGGGATTCTCCAGGCAAGAATACTGGAGTGGAATGCCATTTCCTTCTTCTCTGCATGTATCTATTATCCACCCACCTAGATCATGTGTTCCCATACCCTCCAAGTGCCCTGTACCAAATTAGCATTTAATAAATACTTGATGATGAATTATCAGTACAGTAGCTTCTTCTCCTGCAGTAGATAGTTACAGTGATAACCCTTCAAAACATGACATTCCATTTAGAAAAGAGACATCCTGGAAAGCAAAGGGAAAAAAAAAGAATATTTTATATATATATCTATATATATATATATTTTTTGGCTGCACCAGGTGGCTTGTGAGATTTTAGTTCCCCAGCCAGGGATTGACCCATGGTTGAACCATGGCCCTTGGCAGTGAAAGCACAGAGTCATAACCTCTGGACTGCCAGAAAATTCCCCAAATATTTTAGATTACTCTTAAAAGGGTGTAAAATATTTTAAAGGTATGTACAGATAATGCATATACACATGCCAAATCTGTGTCATGCTCTGAAAGTAGATTACTTGCTTTGTCACCTCCATGTATATTATATACTGAAGACATTCCTGGGAGTCAAGCTTAAGGTTACATTTGGATAGGAAGGTAATTTGCAGAAAACACAAGAGAAGGAAAAGATATACAAAAAAAAAAAACCCAAAACAGTTAAGAAAATGGTAATAGGATCACATGTACTGATAATTACCTTAAATGTAAATGGGTTAAATGCATCAACCAAAAGACACAGACTTTACAGGTTGAAGTAAGGGAATGGGAGAAGGGATTCCTCGCAAATAAAACTCATAAGAAAGCTGGAATAGCAATACTCATATCAGACAAAATAGGCTTTAAAACAAAGACTGTGATAAGCAACAAAGAAGACACTACATAATGATCAACGGTTCAATCCAAGAAGATAAAACAATTGTATATGCACCTAACATAGGAGCACCTCAATATGTGAGGCAAATACTAACAAACATAAAGGGAGAAATCAACAGTAACACAATAATAGTTGGGGACTTTAATACCCTACTTACATCAATGGACAGATCATCCAGACAGAAAATCAATAAGAAAACGCAGGCCTTAAATGGATAGTAATTTGGAACACAGGACATATTTTAAATAACGAGTCAAGAATTTATGTAATATATCACAAAATTAAAAGGTTAATGTCAAATAGGTTTTATGGCACATTTTTTGATCTAGTATCAGTTCTAGCTGGGAAACATCTAAATTATAATGATAATGTGTTCTATAAAACAGTTTAGTATATAGAACTGAAGTCTTCATTTACATGAAACCTGTAACATCTCTCTCTACATTGTTCATCTTGCATTGCATATCCAATATGCATATTTTTAAAAACCAGTTTAGCCAACTTTAGGATCTTTTCAGTCATCTTTTAAAAATTATTTTTATTTTTGTCTGCCTAGGTCTCTGCTGTGCACAGGATTTCTCTAGTTGTGACACACAGGCTTCTCACTGAGGTGGCTCCCTTCCCTAACTGTGGCTCACAGGCTCTAGAGCACAGGCTCAGCAGCTGAGGCACAGAGGCTTAGCTGCCTGGTGGCATGTGGGATCTTCCTGGACCGGGGATCAAACCCACGTCCCCTGCATTAGCAGGTGGATTCTTAACCACCGAACCACAAGGGAAGTCCAAATATTTATTTGATTTATTTGGCTGTGCCAGGTCTTGGTTGCGGCACAACGGATCTTTAGCTGTGGCATGTGGGATCTGGCTCCCTGACCAGGGACTGAACTCGAGTCCCCTGCCCTGGGAGCAGAGTCTTAACCGCTGGACCATCAGGGAAGTCCCTATCTTTTCAGTCATCTTGACTGTAGCATACGCACAATTCATCTTGTAAATATTGGTGAGGAAGATAAGTAAACAGACCCCCTGCAAGACTTTTGGTAATTTCTTAATTGATTATATAGCTAATTTAAGCTTAGACCTTTAACAGTGCAAATGAAAAAAGAATTACAGTAATAATCTAGTACTCATAAAAATCTATTAAAAAGATAAGGAAATCTTCTCTGGTATGCACAAGCATTTCACATTGGCGCACAATGTCCATTTTACATTTCTAGATAAGTTAAGGCCCTCCCCACCACTTTTTCAAACATAGCTCCCCAAATTTTATTTTTCTTTGATTACTCTCTTTGGAAATTTACTTTCAGATTGTTTTACCTATATAATATATGCTGTAACAGAAAAGTATTCTAAGCAAATCATGTGACATAAAAAAGAGAAACAAGTGAGCAAAGAATTAGGGCAGTAGCTGAAGGGAGAAGTGAACTAAAAAAAAAAAAAAATCAGTTATTGTTTACCTGTTAAACAATAAGTGAAAAGGAATACCTAAAATAAATAGATAAAACAAGCCATCTCGAGGCTTATGGATAGAAACAATTCCAAACATCTCAAGGTGAAAATGTTCATCCATTAAGTGTGATCACACCTGGAGAAAAGAGGCTGGCCTCTCTGGATCTCTCCAATCCTAAGAGTCTCACAAATCTGAACAACCAGAATACAAATAGGTCAGTTTATTCTTACTTTTTATTTCTAAATATATTTCTCTGCATTTCTAGGAAATATCAGAGTTAAAAGAAATCTAAATTATAGAAGCATTTTTATTTTAAATACAAGGAGAAATACTTCCAAGTTAAAAGCACACCATCAAAACAACCTTTCCTCTCAAGAATCAGGAGGAAAAAAACCTGATTTTGTCTGTGTGGATAACAGTTCCTACACATGGAATGTAAAGAATCTGTCTGCAATGCAGGAGACCACCTATATTGTTATAACACTGTAAAATGTTATTCTAAGGAGAGTTGAATACCAATTCTAAAATAAAAAACAAGAAACTAAGTAAACGGATTATCTTAAAAAAAATACAATAAAAATCGGAAATACACTGCAAGCAACTTTTAAAGGTAGGTGATTTTAATACATATAATAGCAGTCTTAATATTCCTTAGTTATGTTTGAAATAGTCTACATAACAAAATTTTTAAAGTCTCTCCCATATTACACTTACCACAAGATTTTGAAATTCTTCATCTCCCCAAATTAAGCTTACCACTAGTAAGTAGTGAGAGGGCTGGTTCTCAATGAGGGAGAGGGAAAAGTCAGGTTATTTCTAGCCTTCCATGAAGAACTCAGGTACTACCTCAGACTATACAGGGAGCCACTGAATGCTCAAGAGCCATACGTCAGGCGGGGCGAACTGAAACATCCACAGTACGAGTGTTTCATCATCTTTTACTACTGTTGCCCATCAGGGCTCAGCTTTCTCACTGAGTCAAAAAGAAAAGGAAAAAAATCCTCTGATGCATTATCTTACTGGTCTTATATTCAACCTACAGCAAGGCCTCTTTAAAAGAATGTTTCTTTATAGAGTGAATCATACTTTGTACGTTTTAAATCCTTTCCCTCATATCTGTACTATGATTACACTATAGCATTCCAAGCAAGGGAACAACTTGAGCAGCACCATATCATGTTTAATTAAGGTTCTGAGTGTTCTCACTTCCAAATAGGATTTTTGTTTAGTGAAAGATATGATTCATAATCTCTGATTGCCCCCAAGTAGAGAGCTAAAATGGGCCCTATGTTTGATTCACCATGCTATGCAAATTGAAACTCAATTGTCTGCAGGAGGAGCAGAATAATGGCTCTGACCTAAAATCTGACCACTGACGACAAGATTCTGGGTTTTTGGGTCACCATTTTTAATTATCAACAAGACACTACCTTTTCCTATTTCTCCTATTGAAACAAAGGTCATCCAAGTTTAATTTTAGGACCTCAAAATATTTTAACTTGTACGCAGTCATTTGTAGACAAAATTTAGACATGGTTTTAATAGCAATGGCAAACTGTATGAGGTATGGACATGCAGTATATATTCAAACCCCAGCTCTGCCCCTTAGCAATGTAACCTTGGGTAAGCAATTTATCATTTCTAAACCTCAGTTTCATTATCTATAAGATGGAGACAAACCTATCTACAGGGAGTTCTTTAGAATTTTATAATCCTTAACACCCATCAGGGCCTAAAAGAATATTAAGGTTTAACAACATTCTTTCTCCTTTCCCCCATTTTCTTTCTTATGAAAATGTTTCAATCACAGGTTGGAATTCTATGTTTAATTTCTAATGATACTAGGAAGCACCATGGATTTCAGTAGAAAACTGAAATAAGCCTACGCCTTTCCTAGAAAGCCCACCGTGTGGGTTTCCCAGGTGGCGCTAGTGGTAAAGAACATGCCTGCCAATGCAAGAGATGTTAAGAGAAGAGGGTTTGATCCCTGGGTTGGGAAGATTCCCTGGAGAAGGGTATGGCAATCTACTCCAATATTCTTGCCTGGAGAGTCCCATGGGCAGAGGAGCCTGGTGGGCTACAGTCCATGGGGTCACAGAGTTGAACACGACTGAAGCGACTGGGCACATAGAAAGGCAATACTTTTCACATCTCATTCCCTCACATTCAGGATTTTTATTTCAGGTAAAATGAATGTTTAGTGTGTTCGCAAGATAAGCCAAAGAACCCACAAAAACAGAAAATGTTCAATTTTCCAACTTTATTAAAAAGAAATGTATAATTAAATCACAACTACATAAATCAAAGTTGATTGGGAGTAGAGGGAAGGGGAACCTGGGTTAAACATCTGGTACAGTGAGGTTTCAGGCTCTTCCTGGATAGAAGCACATATGAGGTAAGGGGGAGAAAAGATCAAGCCCCTAGCTGCCTCTCCCCAAGACCTCTTCTTCCACATTCCCATCCCAGTTACGCTGCCCATTCTGAGCGCTCCTGAGCTGCACCACGCGTGTACAACCACCTCAGCAGAGCGGCCTCCTGGACCCATTTCCACTCAGCGAGGGACCACTTACACAGTTTCCCTTCTAGGGCTTTCCTTTAAAGTCAGCACCTCCTTTCTTCTCTGTCTACATCCCCACTGCACATTTGTTTAACCACCCCCGCGCCCACTGTGGTTTTCACTTTCACTCCAGAACACTACTGATCATGAGAAAACCGTGCCATGCAGGTGGATTTGGTACACTGTTTAATTCACGTTGCCTCACTGCCACCAAGTCCCACTCCTTTCCTCCATCTTCCCCCACATCTCACACATTTCACAAATTTCTTCCCCTCAAACTCAAAACCTTTTGCCTCTGCCCCTGTCAAATGACCATGCGATCTTCTCAGGAAAGACCTCTATTCTGAATCCTATCATCTACCCTGCTCTCCTCTCCTTTTCTTTCACTGTTACTTTTTCTGCAGGCAATTTGGGGAACAGAGTGAGTAACAGCAGTGTGAGGAAAGAAGAGAAAAAATGAGGTTAAAGAGAGCGCCACAAAGTTCCACTTGGTATTATCTGAATTTTTAAAAATGACCGTCTCTTAGTTCTCCCCCTCTCCTTTTAACCCGACTTTTCTCTCACCCACAGCCATCAGAATGTACAAGTCCCTGCTGACTTCTATCTCAAAAAACAATTTTTATTTAGTTCCCATCATTCTGTTCTACCTGGTTGTCTAAGTAGTCAGCCAGCAAATGTTTACTGAGCACCCAGCTTGTTTTAAATGCCATGCTAAAGGCTTAGAAAAAGTCAGTGAACAGGGAAGCTTAAGATTTCTCTGTCCTCCTCCAGAAGCTCTGTGTCTACAGGTGACTGCTTTGCCTACTCGTTTGGGCCCATGATAAGAGGGGTTACTGTCTCTTTATTCTCAATAATTTGAGATATGATTTCTAAGTCTTTCTTCCATAGAACCTGGGTCTTCAGCATTGAGAGCGCAGAGTCTTAACCACTGGACCACCAGGGACCTCCTGAATTCATTTAATTGCGGTAAAACATGCAAGATTTACCACTTAAGCGTACACTCTATTGGTTTTAAGTACATACACACTATTGCATTGGGTTGGCCGAACAGTTCATTCTGAATGTTCTTCAATAAAGTTCTCAGTGAAAATGAAAAACGTGTCTTTTTTTTTTTCACTTAAAACCAAACGAGCTTTTGGGCCAACCCCATAAAACTATTGTCACTATCCAGCTCCAGAACTTTTTCATTATCCCTAGCTGAAATTCTCTACCATTATGTCCCTTTTTATTAACCAAAAGTTATTCTCATGGTTAAATTCTTGGCCCCCACCCTCATTATCCTGGTTCATCACTGTTACCCCCTTGCAACCACCCTCGAGTCCCTGGCATCTCTCCTCCTATCATATCTGGGGGCAAAAATGCCAATCTTGGTTGCACCGATCACCTGGCTGCTTTTACTTCGCTTGTAATAAACGGTGGTGGTTAGCTGGTGGCAGAAAATCACACAACTAATTGGACTGATTAGTTTTACCTTAATGCAGACCCCCACCCTCCAATGCGCACCCAGGCATTCAGCAATGCCCAGCCACCCTATCGAGTATCCCAATGAGTTCACTGTCCTGCTGTCCAAAGCAAGGTGTCCTAATCTCACACCATCCACACCCCTTCCTCCTTTAAGGTGCTGGCCCTGCCTCAGACTCCACTAAGAAAACAGAAACCAAGAGAACAAAAAGCCCCGTATTCTACCTCCAATTCCTAAACCTCTCTGCCTTCTCTCCTGCTACACTGCAAGTCATCCTGCTCCCACCAAAGGCAAACCTTCTTGTATTCTGACTCTTCTCCTACTGAATTTTGTTCCTTTGGCAGGAATTCTGGTGATCCAGTGGTCGGGCCATGATGCTTTCACTACCTTGGCACGGATGCCTAGCTGGCCCAATTCCTAGTTGAGAAACTAAGATCCTGAAAGCGCAGCAAAGGAGAGAGATGAAGAGAAAGAAAGAATTCTGCTCCTTTGGTAGTCTTATCTTTCTTCTGCATTAGTCTCTCCCTATTAGACAGTCTCACTAGCTTATTGAAAATGCTCTTCTATTTCCTATCAGTTCAAAAAATGTGCTTCCTTGACCCCACCTCTCTCTCTCCCCAACCACTGCTGTGCCATTTCTGTTCTTGCTTTACAGCAAAAATTTCCCAACAAGCGGGTCACATTTGCTTCACTCCCACTCTCAGTTCAGTTCAGTTGCTCAGCCGTGTCTGACTCTTTGCAATCCCATGGACTGCAGCACACCAAGCCTCCCTGTCCATCACCAACTCCTGGAGTTTACTCAAACTCATGTCCATTGAGTCGATGATGCCATCCAACCATCTCATCCTCTGTTGTCCCCTTCTCCTCCCACCTTCAATCTTTTCCAGCATCAGGGTCTCTTCAAATGAGTCAGTTCTTCATATCAGGTGGCTAAAGTATGGGAGTTTCAGCTTCGGCATCAGTCCTTTCTATGAATATTCAGGACTGATTTCCTTTAGGATGGACTGGTTGGATCTCTTTGCTGTCCAAAGGACTCTCAAGAGTCTTCTCCAACGCCACAGTCCAAAAGCATCAATTCTTCAGCGCTCAGCTTTTATAAAGTCCAACTCTCACATTCATATATGACTACTGATAAAACCAAGCTTTGACTAGACGGACCTTTGTTGGCAAAGTAATGTCTCTGCTTTTTAATATGCTGTGTAGATTGGTCACAATTTTTCTTCCAAGAACAAGCGTCTTTTAATTTCATGGCTACAGCTACCATCTGCAGTGATTTTGGAGGCCCCCAAAATAGTCTGTCACTGTTTCCATTGTTTCCCCATCCATTTGCCACTAAGTGATGAGACCCGATGCCATGATCTTAGTTTTCTGAATGTTGAGTTTTAAGCCAACTTTTTCACTCTCCTCTTTCACTCTCAGCAAGAGGCTCATTCTCTCAGTGCATTCCAATTTGGCCTCCATTCCACATGCCACTAAAACTACTTGTCAAGACCGCCAAATCCAAGTGGAATTTTTCTCTCCTCAGGGTTTAACTTCTCAGTAGTATTTGGCACAGCAGGCCACTCCCTTTTCTTGAAACAGATAAAATCATTCTCCTGCTTTAGTGCTGAGCCTTCTTGGTCTCCTTTGCACCTACTTCACTCACGGGAAAGTTTCAGGCTTGATCATAAGTCCTCTATGCTCACAGATGATCTCAACCAGTTCCATGACACACCATCTCTATGCTGGTGACTCTCAAAATTTGTGTCCACTACCCTCAGCTCAACTTGAACATTCACCGCCTGCTTGACTTTCCACTTAGGTTTTGGAAACACTTGTGAGACATCCAACGGGTTCCATATAGAACTCTAGTAGTTACCCGCCCCCACCCCCAGTCTTCTCTACAAGCAACTGGCACCCCCAGCCACCAAGCCGTAACCCAGGGATCTGAAGGAATCCTTTGATTCCTCCTCCTCTTCCTCCACAGACAACCCATGAAGCAAATACTCCTGATTCAACCTCCAAAATCTCTCTGAAACCGACCATCTACTCTGCTCCATCTCCACTGCACTCACCTAAGATACTATCAAACTTGAGCTCACCATTGCAGTAGTTCCCCAACTGCCCTCTCTGCTGCCTCTCTTGTTCCAGAGCAGCCAGTGATGTTTAAAAACAAAATCATATCACTCCCCTAATTGAAGCCCTACAATAGCTTCTCCTCTTCATAAAATAAAATCCCCAAGCTCCTGTATGTCTTCAGAGGCCCTGCACAACTTCTCGAACCCCATTTCACTGCATTCTCCTCCTGCTTCTTTCTGTTCTAACATCCCTGCCCTTCCAGGGCTTTGCACTTGTTCCCAGGCCAGGAATGTCTCCCCAGCTTTCCACAAGGCTAACACAAGTTCATGTGTCAAGTCTCCGCTCAAATGTCACCTTTTCACAGGGACACTCCTTGACTCTCACTAGCTAAAACAATACACTCTTTTCCCCATAACACACTCATTTGACCCACCAGCTTAACTTCTTATACGTTTTTTCTTAATCTTTAATTTCCTTGATTGTTTCCTTATTTCCTGTTTTTCACACTATACTACAAATTTCATGAGGGCAGAGATCTTGTCTGTCTTGAATTCTACTGAAGGCTACTTTAAAATAAAGAAGCTACTCTTTCCCTCTGAACAGGCTGATTTTTAGATCCATGCGCCCGCTCCCCCCACCCCCCTACCCCCGACCCCTTTCAAGCTTTACTGGATTTTAGTCAAAGAAAATAATTCCTGTGGCATTTACGCCATGAAAAACAAGCGGAGAAAAACCACATGGGACAGTCAAATACTAGAACTCCACCCACTCACTAGACGACGGACTGCACACCGATACCCTGCACACAGGTATGCACAGCGGCCCCTTACAAAGCTTTTCAAAATGTAGGACAGAGGAACATGGATACAGGCAAAAATAACAAACTCTGACACCTGCATCAAAAGTTTCAACCATTTCCCCTAACAATCACTAAACACGACAGTGATTTCAGAAGAAAGAAAAGCACAAAATAACTCAAATATGTGATCTTTGCTCCAGAGAAGTTAATGATTTCCTCACTGACTTGGTTCTCTCATTTTGGTCTGGCTGGCTATTCATTATCTGCTCTGGGTGTTTCTTCCTGACCTTCTGTGTCTTTAATGCATATTCTGTTCCTACCAAGTCTCATGTTTAGAATAAGTTCCCCATCCTACTTCCCAAAATGCAAGAAATATCTTTTCAATTTAAAATTCAAAAAAGAACTCATTCTTTCAAGGATTTATCTCTAGGTTTTGATTTCAGTAAATCTTCTACCCCACTTCTAACTTCTGTATTTCCTAGATTCAATTCTATTTTTGTTCCAGAGCTATCTTGACTAAACTAGCTGGCCTGGACAGACCTGAAGCCAGTATGTTATATACCTTCTTAGTACAGTAGAAGGAAACTATATATATATTTTAAAATGTACTAAGATTTAAAAGTCTTGGGATACCTAAGATTTCTTTCCGTAAGGAAACCGTTTCAATATTTTGATAAATGGCAGAGGAGAAAAATTAAAAATAACACAAGCAATAAAATTTTGCTGAAACTCAAAATGAACCTCAAGTCTCATCAGTTCAGTTCTGTCGCTCAGTCAAGTCTGACTCTTTGCAACCCCATGAATTGCAGCACATGCTCCAATTCAAAAGACAGCCAGCAGCACAGTGCATAGTTTAATATAGGGATGTTCTGAATACGTCTCTGGGTCACAATGAAGTCACCTGGAGAGCTTGGAATAACACACAGTCCTACGTATTTAGATCCAGGCGATCCTAGATGAGCAAGAATTTCAAAATTCTTGGAGGGAGTTACGAGCATCAAGAAACTGAAAGTCAGAAACTTAGAACTGAGACTGTCCAATACATCAGACCTTTTGAAAAACCCCAACTGTCCCTAACAAATAATGGATATTACAAATCCGTCTTTTAAAAACATCTCACCAGTTGATTCTGATGCTCAGATTTGGAAATTAGATAGAGCGAAGTACAGGGCTTTCTGGGATCCACTGTCAATTCTATCACTTAAAACTTTGAGACTTTGAACAATTCAACTACTTTGGCAAACATTATTAGTTCCTTCCCTGGTAAGCAGAGAATAAATACCAATACTGCAGGGCTGGTATGATAAATAGGAATTAAAAAACAGTTTCTGGCCTACAACAGTGTTCAGCACAGGGTAGGTCTTAAAGGGCCTAAAAACATCCACCACAGTTAAGGACATACCTAATGGTGCCACTATGTTACTTTTATCCACTAGAAATTAACTATTTACTTTCCATCTAGACGCCTAGAAAGATCAGAGCTTTACAGACTCCTCCTCCCAATAATCTTTTCAGTAACAAAGTTAAAACCCACCCATCCATTGTTATACTGCTACTACAAGACAGCTGAGTATTTTTATGACTGCTTCTAGGAAACATTTTAAATAAAAAGTGGGGGAACTGAGAAGTCTTATACTGATTAGAAACAGATGAACCATAACAGTCCCCCCCTTTTTTTTGAAAGGAAAAAGTCTCTGGGGTGTTTCAAAGCGAGTTTAATTTTTCAGATCAGAGAGAGGTCTAAGTAATTTACTACCATTTATAATAGGGACTATGAAAGCCAGAGAAGTTTCAAATCACTGGAACCCATTACCTTCCCACAAATGTGCCAACCAGAGAAAAGGCTGTCCAGGGTTGTGAAAACACAACCCAGAAAACTAGTAGGGGACCCATACAGAACCACGATACTGGAAGGCAGACAGACACTGTCCTCGACTTTTTTTTCTGCAATTCTGCAACTGGGTTTGACTCTCCTCTCAAAATGAAGTGGAAGAGGGCGAAGGGAAAGCCTGCATGATCTGCGCCCAGCCAGGCCAGGGAAAGCGAAGTCTTCCAGGTTCAAGCCCTAGGAAGACGTGGGGAAGCCTTCATCCCCAATCTTGACTGGGGTTGGGGGTGGGATGCGGGTTTAGGGAGAGACCCCTCGGCTGCAAGGCCCGACTCTTTTCCCTTAAAGGCAAGTGGTAAAAGGAATAAGACACCGCGGTCCCCAACCCCTCCCCGCTCTGAGCCGGCAGCCTACTCTTTTGGGTCTGGGGGCACCGAGAGGGACCAGGCTACTCCACGCAAGGCCCACGTACAGACTTCTGCCCGCGGAGCGTGGCCCCCACGTCCCGGACCTCCCGGCGCTCGGGCCGGCGAACCGTCCAAGAAGGGCGCTGCCCGTGCCGCCGGGGAAGATGGCGCCCGCAGAGCAACTGCGCCACCAGCACTGGCTAAGGGCCAGGCCCAGCGCCATCTTAGCGCCTTCCAACCGCCCCCCCCCCACCCCGCCCCGCACAACCCCCGCAAGAGCCTGCATCCTGGCCGGTCGGGGGGCGCGAACCGCGTCGGGCCCGCGCACTCTCAGCCAAAAGAGAGTGCCACCGAGCCTCTCGTCTCTTCGGAGCGGCCGCGCGGGGCCCGCAGGAGGAGCCCGGCTGGGCCGCCGGTCCTCCGCGCGGCGCGAGGGCTCGTCCGGGCCCGGCCGCGGGTCGTCGGCGGTGCTTCGGACCCAGGCGGCGAGGCGACCGGGGAAGGGCCAGGCCGGGCGGCCCAGGCGCGCGCGCCGGGAACCAAGCCGGAGCGGCCGGCCGGCCCCGAGCTCTCCCCGCCGCAGCCGGCGGCACAAGCGCCGGGAAGGAGGAAGCCAGGATGAAAAATAAACCCCGTCCCCGCCGCCTCCCTCCCACCCGCTCCCCTCCCCCTCTTGAGACGCGGGGTCCATTTTGCCTAGAAGAAAGAAAATGCGATTCACACCCAAGAGCTTCCGAGAGAGAAAAGAAACGAGGCGGGGGGAACCGAGGGGAGGAGATTGGAAAAGCTTATTTTTCTTCCTCGCCCGCCGTCACTCCTGGCCCTCCCTGCCCCCTGCTCGCGGCCCCGCCGCGCCCGTCCTCCCCTCGCCGAGCCCCGCTCCCTCCTTCCCGGCTCCCGGCGGCTCCGGGGGGGGCGGAAAACACACTCGCACTCGCGCACACAACTAATTTTAAACCGGCTCAATCAATGAGTCATTAAAAGGCTTCCCTCCCCTCTCCTCCCCACCACCAACCGCCACGCCACCCCCCTTCCCAGGCTTCTCCCTCTCCCCGCTCCAGAAATTTGCATCCGCGAAAAGAAAAAAAAAAAAAAAGAAGGCGCCAGGGCCCCCACCCCGCCGAGGAGCCCCCAGCCCGGCCCCGCCGCCCCCTGCCCGCCCGCGCCCCCGCCCGCGACACTGAACTTGGTCTTCCCGGGGCCCGGGCATCGCTGGGAAAGGCATAAACACTCGATTCCCCTTTTCTCCGTGTCCATTAAACATCCCCCCCCCCCCCCCACCCCCCCCCCCCAAACCCCCCCCCCCCCCCAAAAAAAAAAACACAGCCTTAGCCAATAGCTCTCTGGGCTGAAACCTAATATCCTGGTTTTGGCAACTCGGTGTTTAATTTGCTCCTCTTTCTTTTCTGTCTGTCTGGAGATAGATCTCCAGCCCCCCCGCCCTCGCTTTTCCCCTCCCCGAAGGAAAGAGGCAGAGGAAGGAGGTTGTGTGTGTTTTTTTTTTCTCCTTGAAATTTTTATCACAAAATTATAATACACTCAAAGGGAAACTCACCGTCATGAAAAAGCAGTGCCTTGTCAACGGGGTTTCTGCGCCATCGCACCAGGGGCGGCGGCGGCGGCGGCGGCGGCGGCGGCGGCGGCGGCGGGCGCGGGGCGCGGGGCGCGGGCGCGGGAGCTCCCGGCCGAGCGGCGCCGGCCACACGCGCTCCGCTCTCTCTCTCGCTCACCCCCGCGCCGGGCGGCGGGCGCCCGCTCCCCGCGCCCGCCCGGCCTTCATGCTCTGCGCCCGGGCAAACCGCTCGCCTGCTCGTCTACCTCCAAACTTCGGTTCTCGCCTAGCAAAAAAATGCGGAGATTAGGATTTTTTTAATTAAAAAAAAATTTTTTTTTTTTTTTTGAAAAATCAAACTCCAAAGCTGATAATTCCTGCTTCCTTTGGGATTCTTTTTAACCTCAAGAAACGTAGTGGTTTATTCAAGAAACAGGGTTTTGGGGGTTTTTTGTTTTTTTTTAAAGATCTACGAGATGCGTGCTATTCTCAGCAGGCGCCTTGCACACACACACACACACACACACACACACACACACACACGCGCCAGTTTTAGCTGGGGGAGGGGGCGGGGGGAGCGCCAGGAGGGGGGTAGTTTAAAAACAAAAAACAATATTTGTTTAAACTCTAATTAGAATATGTCCCAATAAATCCTTTTTTGCTTATGCTTTAAAAAAACAAAAGCGAAAACATCACTTTTAACTTATTTGGTAATTCATTCCAACTTTTAATTCTACTAAGCTTTCCTTTGCAACACCCTCTTTCCATTCCCAAGTGTAGTGAAACCTTATCTGTAAACCTGTATGTCAACATTGAAAAAAAACACAACACAACACTTTAGCAGCCAAGATGAAGGTGAGGAGGGAAGTAAGTCACTCTTAAAACATCCAGTTCCCAGTGCTTACTCTTTATGCAGATACCTGTATCGTCACATTTGTGGAATTTTCACGATGTGATCCCCAGTCTTAAAAAAAGAGAGCTACCCAAACATCCATTGAAATAGAATAGGTTAAAAAAAGAGAAAGAGAGCTACCTAGCCTTTTAACACTCTGTAGTCCAAGTATAATTACCACCCATATTTAATCTCACATTGAGACGTCTCCATAAACCATCCAGCATCCAGAGCACTTAAAGAAATGTTAATTATGACAGTGTGGATTGGGAGTAGGTGCCTGTGTGGTTTAGGTTAATTACATTTACTTTTCCTGTAAATGCCCACAAAAATAAAGTCGGTGGTTTGTTGTCTTTTATTTTAAATAAATATCAAAGTAAAAGATGGATTGTACAAAAATGTGATTTAGAGTTTTAAAAATACATATGTAGGCCCCAGAAATACTTTAAAGTTATTTTAAATTAGTTTACAATACATATAGCAATGGGGTTCTGCTGATAGAAAGCTCAAACCCATATCCCCTAGATACTGAGTTCTAAAATTATCCTTAGATTTAAAATATTTAAATGAAATTGGTTAGTTTCTAATACAAATCCCCTGAGCATTAAAAAACATAATGGTAGCATACCATGTTTGCTTTTATAAGGATACTGTAACTAGGCTGTTTTATTGTACAAAATAAATATGTCAAGGTTGGTATACAATGTTGTCATATTCAAGATAGATCTCTTCAAAAAACAAACCGTATCTTGTTCAAGTAACTGCCACTCTGTCACTCACAATGTGTGCTTTGTATTTAGACCTGCCTTAATAAATACAGTCAGTGATTTAGTATCACATAGTATCATGGAGGTGTTTTCTCAGAAGATATGTGTTGTGTTCACATTCAGCCAAGGTCTTCCTGGAACTAAAGTCTTTGCATAAATTAGCATTATTTCTCTACACTTGACAGTTGGACCAACCAGTTTTCTAATTGGCTCCAGAAATTTTAAAACCTGTTTTAAAGTGCCTTTGGATTGGCTGGAGTTTAATTATAATACACATTTTGAAGAATTACATTTCAAAGGAGTCCATGGATTATTCATTGCAATTAGGGCCCACCAAGCAAGTTTTACAGCTGTTGATTCACAACTCCAGTGAAATATTAATGGATTTCAGAAAGCTGTTCTCTCTAGTAGGCCAAAACTCCTAAAAAAATACAATTCTGACTTTACAATCACTTAACAAAGACCTGAGCTCCAGAAGAGGATAGGGCACTGTGGGCTTTCTCACAAATGCCCAAATACCAGAGCTAACATTTACTAAGGGCCTACAAAGTCCTGTCACGCATTATTCTAGATACTTTATTCTTTTAGTATGTACTATTGCCTGAACCTTCACACAAACCCACAGAATAATTACCCAGATTTTCCCTGATGAGTCTCCCAATGTTTCTCATCATTTGCCTGAGGTCATCAGTCTAAGAAGAGCTAGGGGGAACCCAGGCCTGGTTGACTCCTCAACACACCCTCTCTTCAAGTCCCAAAAAGGATCCTGGGAACAAGCAGTCTGTGCTATTTCAATAAAAACCAAGTTCAGTGGTAGTTGGGGGACCACTCTCTCTCATTGGCAGAGGGGCTCATAGGCAGAAGGAACCATCCTTTCTCATTGGGGAAGATTTACTTTGCCAGTTGTCAAGGATAATTTAGAGTATTTGGTAGGGGGTGGAGGTGGGTCACAAAATACTGGGACAGCGGTAGGGAGACTCTAAGACTCACCAGGTATAACACCAAATTGGTATCATTTAATAATAAAATAAAAACAACTTCTTAAAATTTCCCACATGCAAATTAAAAAAATGTAACATTTAAAATAAGGGATATGCCTTTGTACATAAAATTTTAAGTGATGGTTTATATAGATAGGATTTTGGTATCTGAATATAAGATTACAAAAACTTTTAAAAAGGAAAGTTCTTTAAACGGTTGACCATATGCAAAAAACTTTAATTGTGTAAAGTTATGTTCAGGTTCTCTCCTATGATGCTCGTCTGTATATGTGACCTAGTAAGAAGGGCAAGTAGACACAGGTGGGAAAAAAAGATAAAATTGAAATGCTCTAGCATGGGCTTGTACCTCAAAATAAGCAGGTTCAATACCAACATAACAAGTAAAAGTGAAAATGTTGCTGTTTTTTGCGTCCTTCCTCCACGTGTTCCCCTCAGTTGGCTGGCCGTTCTCAGAGCGGGGAGAATGCAAATACTGGAGATTAAGTGGTGATATGCATGACCAGATGTGTCCAGATCACCGAAATCCGAGATATACCCAATGAATGTTTGTGATATAAAAAACTTATAAGTTCTCAATGTGCATAAATGAGCTCGGGGCTTTTATTTGAACCTCTTGAGGTGCTTATAATCTGAGGCTTAATTGTACTGGCTATGCACTGAGAGTGTCCAGGGTTCAGATTCCATCTCTGTCACACACCAGGTGTGTGGCTCTGGGCAAGTCACTTCACCCTTCAGAGCTTCAACTTCCTCATCTATAAAACAGGGATAATTATAGTACTCACGTCTGAGAGTTATTTTAAGGACTCAGGAACTAGTGCATGTAAAATGTTTAGCATGGTGCCTGAAACATAATGAGAGGGCAGTATGTTCAGCTAATATCCTATCACCTCGTTTTAGTTATGTGTCAGGTTAAATCGTGTGAAACCTTCCCATGTAAATTTCCAATGGCAATCTCACATGATTCCACCAAATGTGTCTCTCTTATGTTCTGTCCAGGATAAGGAGCTCCTCAAAGGCTTTTTATTTTCTAAGGGCCTAGCAGAGGACTTTGTATACACTAAGCTCGCAACCAGTACTTGTGGGATAAAAGAAAAACCACCCAATCCACAAGATGTATAAGAATGCAAGAAATCATCATATTTCTACTCAGACAGCTACATATTAAGCTAATAATAGAATCAGTCTCCCTGAATCACATAAAACCATTGCCCAGTTGATCCCAGGCAGCATTGCCTAATGGTTTATAAGTTCTTCCTCACTCTCTTTCACTTCCTCTCTCATCAATTAGAGCTTTATCATTGCTGCATTTTAGCCATGTGACCGTGGCCTATTTTTTTTAACTTCTCTCACCTCAGTTTACTTATATGTAAAATGAAGGTGAGAGTATCTGTATCTTGGGTCAGTAGGGGAAGAGTTCAATGATATTAGGGATGTAAAACCAGCTTTAGTGCCTGGTATAAAATAAATACTTAACATTAGTTGCCGTTACTGTTGTGGTTGCTAATACTATTATTAGAAGTAACGTGGAATTGTTTTCAAAGCAGTGGTAAATAAGCAAATTACTGGAGTGATTACAAATGTTTTCAGCACCTTGCCTACATTATTATTTTATTTGATACATGAGTATAAACATTTTAAATCATCTTTGTAGAGACTAAGGCTATTCTAGTCCTGACATATTTCAAGCTGGTTATTTTTCTTGACAGACTTAAAAAAAAAAAATCTGAACTCCTACAAGCTTCTAGTACAAGGATGAGGAATATAGAAGAACTGTTTAAGAAAACAGAGGCACAGTCACTCCCACTGGCCTTGCTGTCTTACACATCCAGCCTGTTTCCCCACTGAATATGTGAGGGGGAGGACAGTCATTAGGTTCGGAGGAGGCATCACACACACGGGAAGCGTCATTCACCAGCTCCCAGGCCCCTGTGGAGCCAGGATTCTGAATATGTCCTCAGCAGAGTGTCCCTTCCACTCCACCATGCCCAGCAGGATCATGGGTCACGGAGACAGCAGCAGAGAGGTCTCACAAGCTCAGAATTTGGAGAGAAAGCCAACCGTGAAGATAAGCTACCCATGCAAAGGGGCTTGCTGAATAAATAAATGTCAGTGTCCTTTCTGAAAATGAAACCAAGGGGGAAGACATATGAAGAAGAAACTACCCCTAAAAGATGACTTGTATATACAAGTCGAATACAAAGAAATAAGTAAGTACAAAGCATACACCAAGATACATCTACAACATGGAAGAAAAAAACTGTATCACCTCCACAAGTATTCTGATCACATTCTAATGTGAGCAGAGTAAAGTCGGTCAGGCAATTTCAAAGCCTCCATGAAATACCTCCTAGACCATACAATTCTCTCTTCCCTAAATCTTCTAATTACTGGTGCCATTTCCCAGGTGCTCTGATACTGCTGAGCAAAGGTACAAGTACCTTTGTACCCAAAAAGGTTAAGGCACCTCCCTCACTGTAAATCAAACCAGTCAACTAGCAGTCTAGGTATACTGGTCAGTCCCTTGTAGAGTTAGATTAACCTGAGTCAGGTCTAACAACCAGGAGGTTGTTCACAGATGGGCAATCAAAGCAAAGGACATGTACTCTCTACATATTTTAGAATCATCTGTGACTTCTTATTATCTCCCTTAACCCAGGCAACTCACCTCCAAAATCTCCCTCAAACATAGTCCCTTTTCTCCACTAACTGCCTCACCTAAATTCAGGCCCTCATCTCTTGCTTGGTCTCTCGATTTCCCTTCCCTCCAATCAATCTTCTATCTAAATTATGACCCCAGATCACCTTTCAAAAACCCAGAGCTGTTGGTGTCATACCTCTACTAGCACCTCACTGCCCAGGGAAGCTTATTAGAAACACAGATTCCCAAGGCCAAACTCATCTGCAGAAAAATGGAGTTTCTGGGATGAGCTGAGGCCCTGATACTTGTACTTTGAAGTGGTTCATTGGCTCCACCTGCCTCCCCAGGGGTACCTGCAGCTACTCCACTCCCCACACCCTGCAGTCCAGTCATGGAGAACACCCACCCCTGGACAAGAACAAACTCCTCCCCCATTTGGCCATATCCTTTCCCCTCTGCCTGGAATGTCCTTCTTTTGGGGGCAAGCCCACCATTCTCCAAGGCCCAGTTCAAACGCCACCTCCTCTGGGAAGCCTTCCCTCCACCCCTGTGGCTTTCAAACAGATTTCACATTGCAATGCAGTAGATGCTTAGATGAAACAAAGGTTTCTGAAAACAGTATCTAAACTTCCTGTGGAGAATGCAACTTGATCTATTTCATTCTATTATCCCATTAAAAAAAATGCTGTTTGCCACCTTATAATGGATTTCATGATTCACTAAGGGAGGCAACCTTCGTTTGAAAAATACTGCTGAAAGTGAATAAATAACCGCCCTCTCTATGCATGTAATACGTACTCTATTATAGACTATTTATCACACTCTACAGTAATGATCTGTTTACAGTCTGTCCCCCACCCCACTTCCCTCCCCCCAACAGGCACACACCACAAGGAAGTCAGCATATCCTTGGGTAGTTACCCAGCTGTTGATAAATGCAGAAATGAGAATATTGGAGAAGGAATAATTTAATTGCTTTTGCGTGTGTCTAATTTTTTTTTTTTTTCATTTCTGGTTATGGTTCACAGCATAGTCTATCAGCAACTCCCATGAGCCTGGAAATCATATTAGCTTCAACCCTTGAAGTTAACAGCAATTTAAAACAACAGCCGTTGTATTTCAGAATAATTTAACCAAGGTGTAAATTTTTCTTCCCCTCAAAAATAAAAACCACGGTACAGGCAAAACCAACCAGAAAATATTTTGTCGGGTTGCTAGCTTGCCAAGATAGTACAAATGTGGGCAAACAAATCTCTTACTTAAGATACTCAGAAGCAAATATTCAAAAACCTCAAAACCCTCCTTCCGTACCACTTCAGAAAGGAAACCCCCCTCCTGCAGGGCGGGTGCTGATATAGAGGCCTTTCTATCTTGCTGCCTAAAGCTCCCTCTCTCACTAGGCTGTCCCCATCAACACAAGAACAAGAAAAAAGTAAGGAGAAAAAAAAAGAAACCAGATCAGCTAAAATGAACCGCAGTAATGAACCCAGGCAGCCAGTTCTGGTGCGAATTATACCTGTGATGGATGAGCAGGGACACGGCCGGCTGTGGGGGAGGGATCCCTTCTCAGCAGCACGTGGCTCCATCGACAGGAAACCTGCCTGCAACACCCCCAACTCTGCACACCGCTCATTTGCAGCATCGTCATTTGTGTGATGCTAATTTGCTCAATGTCCTAAAGTACTGAGAGAGATTCAGTGAAAACACAGGGTGGGCTTGGAGTAGCTAGCCCTAGGACAGGCTGTAAGTAGAGGAGGGACCAAGTGTCCAGGAAATGCTCTGGGGGCCAGAGGATGGAGCAGGAAGAGGAGCCTGACTGTAAAGCTGGGTTTTAAAGGATGAATAAGAGTTCTCCAAACCATGTGGGGAAGAAGAGGAGAGAGCTCCAGGTAGAGGAGCCTTATGCAGGGTGTCATTATTAAATATGAATGAGGGGGGAGCAGCAGACAGGTAGATGGTGAGGGACTTTGTTGTGCGTGGCAGAGAGTTTGGACTTTTTTAGACTACTGCTTTCTACTCGGCAGGTCACAACACGACAGGCTGTGAAATCCATGAGATTGTTACCAACTTTTGCAAAAAATGAAATTGCCTAGAATAGGAAATATTTGAATATATTGCGGGCAGTGAGGGTGTAAACTCTTCTGTGAAATTTGTTTCCAATATAAATGTGTCTATGTATGTGCTGGTTGGTGATATAAAATGTACTTCTTATTGTGGCGGTGACTTAAAAAAAGCAAACCAAAACTCCATCTGGGCAAACAAGGGATCTACTTGAGGATAGTTAAATAAGAGACTGCTGTGAAGAGATGTGAATCTCATGAGGATAAGTGTGGTGGCTCAGGGGACACATGATGGTGTTCTTATAAGGTGTCTCCCCACCAGACACTGAGCTCCTCAGGGACGAAACTCTGTGTGACAAGCACTCAGGTTCCAGCACCTGGTACTCGTGTAAGCACTAAATCACTGCCTGCTGACTGAGTATGGTAACGGATCTTCAAGGCGATTCCCATTGGGCCTCATCTCCTGGTATCCCCACCTCTGTGTATCCCCCGCCCACACTGTACCAGGGTTGGTCTGTGTGACCAACAGAACAGGGCACTAGTGATCGTCACTTCTGAGGTTAGGTTATGAAAGGCTGCAGCTTCCATTTTAGGTTTTCCTTCTGGAACAGTCGCTCTTGGGGGAGCCAGCTGCCACGTCCTAAGGACACCTAGCCTGTGGAGACACCCACACGACAAGGAACTGAGGTCACCAGCCAGCAGCCAGTGGGGCAAGGAGGCTTCCTCCCTGTCATCGAAGCAGGTCAGCCCCCAGCTCGCCTTTCTAACGGTGACAGCCTCACAGAACAGTGTGACGGCAACCTCGAGAGGCTCTGAGGCAGAAACACCCAGGTAAGCTGTCCCTGGATTCTGGACTCACAGAACTGGGTATATAATATAACAAACACTTATTTAAGCTGCTAGGTTTTGGAGTACTCTGTTATACAGCAAAAGACAACCAATATACTGAATCAGTGAACAGAGCTGAACAATAATACCAGTATACTAGAGTTATCCAGGGTTGACTACCATTTTTTTTTTTTCCCCTCCAAGAATCTATCATGTCACATTTTCAGCCTGACTAGATAAGGGAAAGGCCCCTGACCCAAGCTGGAACAATGGGATCCTCTCTTCAAGCTTTCCTACTTGAGGCACAGAAACTGGGTCAGGTGTGAGGAGCAGACTGTAAGTCTGACTAGGGGTCAAGACCACCATTTGGGGGCAGTTATAATGGGGTCCATGCAAGTGAATGGGAACGGAAAGGCCAACGTGTCCAGAAGCAAGCAGATTCTCAGTGGACGTGGAGGGAAGGAAGTGGGGAGGAGAAAGGACCTGGGATATTCTAAGCCCCAGAAAGTCTGGCCGCCTTTCTAGTATTTGGGGTGGAAGAGTCCCCTTCCTTATAATTATTTCCCATTTTACTTGCTCATTGATGAGTGAGTTCCTTTTCTTGAAACCAAAAGATCCTCGAGTACGGCCTCTCTCCAGTGCTAGCCAGGGGAGCGGTTCCTCCTGCAGGCCAAGGGTCTTTCCAGAGAAGAGTAACAACTCACCAGAGACTTCAGCTGTGTAACTACCGCTATGCAAAGACAGCCATAGATCGAGTGGAAGGTCTGTTCAGACCATTAAACTCCTTTTGCCTTAACTCCACTTTCACCGAATAATCCTTTGATTATTAATGTGCTTCAATTTAAAAAGCTGTGTTCTGGCCAGCTGACCTAATCATTCAAGTGGTTGGGTAGGTTCATGCCCATTATAAATTCACAGATTGGCTTTCGAGTACAAATCATTCCGGCGTAACCTCCATTTCATTTCCACTGCCCTCGGTCAAGCCCTGTCATTTATCCAGTGACCCACTACAGGAGCCTCCCCATGGCACTCACCCTGCTTCAATCCATCCTCTTCAACTTCTCTTCCTAAAACAGAAAGCACTCGATTCCTTGCTCCCTGCTCAAAACCTCTGATGGTTCCTGGTGCCTTGGGAATGACTGCAGGCTCCAGCCCCATCTTCCACCACACCTTGATGCTTCTGACTCCTTCTTCCTGCCTGGCATTACCCCAGGTTCCTCAAGTGCAATTGGCGTCCACCCTGCTCGGCTCCGGTTCTGCCCTTGCTGGCGCCCTTTCCTCTGGGCCCCTGCTCTGCCCACTTTCTCTCAGTCCACTCCTCTCTCTGCCCTCTCTCTTCTCTTTGTACTTCCATGGAATTCCTCTCTCTCCTTTATAACCCATACTGGGGTTGACCTGACTTACAATTAATTGTCTTTTTGTCTATCTCTGGATCTCGGAGCCCCAAGGAGACTAGGCTTTGTTCATTTTTTTCTTCCCCTCGGCTCAAGGCCGAATAAAGCGTCTTGCATCAACAGTTTAACATTCATTGCATGTTTTCTGTATCCAGGCACCTGGCTGATGTTGGAGTTAGCAGGAACTTGACAAATGGCCACCAAATCAATGACAGTCAGTTAGGTGGCAGGAACAAGTTTCCCCTGGATCTGACGATGGTCAGGAGAGGTGTCCACCTAGCCTCTGCAGGTGCAGAGCTGAAAGAGCAGAGTCAGACTCCTGGTGACGTCCGTCATGCAGCAATGAATGAATGAATCTCAGCCTAACTTTTTTTTCTTTTAAATGAAAATCGAGGTGTGATTTCTCATATCCTAATAAACTAACATGCCACTTTCCTTTCTTCTCTTTCTCCCTCTTTCTGCAGTTGCAGTTATGACTCACAGGTACCTTATGGAATGCAAGCTTTAGGTTAACTACTGGAGAATGGAGATGGGGGTGACCCTCCACTTACCTAGTTTATATGGTTTAGAAGAAGGGCACATGGGTCAACCCACCAGTGACTTTAGTGTCCTTCTTTCAAAAGAGTCAGCATCTACATGCAAAGGAAGGAGCAGAATTTGGTCCTGATTTGTCCACTGATAATCCATCTCCTGTGCCCAACTCTCCCTCTCCCTCCCAGAGTTGTGGGAAGGACTCAGCTCTGGGCAGACCTGAGATGGACAGGTCTGTCCTAAAGATCCAAAGATCACAGCAGAGAACGTAACACAGCCATTCCTAATGCAATGGGTCAAAAAGTATCCAGAATTAATAAGTAAAAGGCAACAACAAAAAAAGCATGTTTTCTCCTCTTTTTAAACAAAAGTGAAGATTTCTACCCTCTAAATTTCTTTTTTTTTTCCTTCTAAATTTCTGTCTTCCAGAGGTTATATGCTAAACGAATGTTGCCTCAAATCAAGGCTTACCCCACAGGTTCTAAAAAGGCATCCAAGCATATTGCACAGAGCCTTGACCGTCTCCCTCATTGCGGGCAGATTCTTCACTGTCTGAGCCACCAGGGTAGCTCTGCTCCTGACAGTCTTTAGAGCTGCATACACAGAGCGCCAGGAATCACCAACCTGCAGAACCGGGGAACTCTCACAGCGGCTTTTGTTTTCTGGGAAAATCGCAACTTTGTCAAAAGGTCATCTTTCTTGGTTTATCTGCACAATCCAAAGTTTTACCCAAATTTCACCTCTCACTTTGTGGTCATTCTTCACACAAAAACCAACTTTTTATTACTTTAAGAGAATTGTGCTCTTTAGACAAAGATAGTGGAGACCAGGGAAGCCTGGTGTGCCAAAGCCCATAGGGTCGCAAAGAGTTGGACACGACTCAGCAACTGAACAATGACAAGACAAAGACTAGGGCTCCCCTAGTGGCTCAGGGGTAAAGAACCTACCTGCCAAAGCAGGAGGCTCTGGTTCAGTCCCTGGGCTGAGGAGATCCCCTGGAGTAAGAAATGGCAACCTGCTCCAGTATTCCTGCCTGGGAAATCCCATGGACAGAGGAGCTTGGCGGGCTACAGTCCATGGGGTCACAGAGTCGGACAGGACTGAGCATGCATGTATGCTATATAGCACAGGAAGCTCAGCTCGGGGTTCTGTGATGACCTGGAGGGGTGGGATGGGGGGTAGGGTGGAAGGGAGGTCCAAAAGGGAAGGGATATGTGTATACATACAGCTGACTCACTACACTGTACAGAGAAACTAACACGACATTGTAAAGCAATTATAGTCCATCCCCCCGCCCCACCCTGCCAAAAAAAAGAAGACAAAGATCAGAAAACCTCACAATCTCTGTAGAATGCAGAAGGACGGTAGGAGGCGTGGCTCCCTCAGAAGCTAAATCACTGTCTCTCTCACCCACAGGCCTGGGATGTGCTCAGATCAGTGCCTCAGCAAATTAACTGGGAAAGGAGTACATGGAGGCTGTACATTGTTACCCTGCTTAACTTAACTTATATGCAGAGTATATCATACAAAATGCCAGGCTGGATGAAGCACAAGCTGGAGTCAAGATTGCCGGGAGAAATATCAATAACCTCAGATATGCAGATGACACCACCCTTATGGCAGAAAGCAAAAAGGAACTAAAGAGCCTCTTGATGAAGGTGAAAGAGGAGAGTGAAAAAGGTGGCATAAAACTCAACATTCAAAAAACTAAGATCATGGCATCCGGTCCCACCACTTCATGGCAAATAGATGGGGAAAAGTGGAAACAGTGACAGATTTTATTTTCTTGGGCTCCAAAATCACTGTGGACAGTGACTGCAGCCACAAAATTAAAAGATGCTCCTTGGAAGAAAAGCTATGACAAACATAGACAGCATATTAAAGAGCAGAGACATTAATTTGCTGACAAAGGTCCATACAGTCAAAGCTATGGTTTTTCCAGTAGTCATGTATGGACGTGAAAGTTGGACCATAAAGAAGGCTGAGTGCCAAAGAACTGATGCTTTTTAATTGTGGTGTTGGAGAAGACTCTTGAGAGTCCCTTGGACTGTAAGGAGATCAAACCAGTCAATCCTAAAGGAAATTAACCCTGAATGTCCACTGGAAGAACCAACACTGAAGCTGAAACTCTAATACTTTGGCCACATTATGTGAAGAACTGATTCATTGGAAAAGACTCTGATGCTGGGAAAGATTGAGGGCAGAAGGAGAAGGGGACCAGGGAGGATGAGATGGTTGGATGGCATCACTGACTCAATGGACATGAGTTTGGGAAAACTCCAGGAGACAGTGAAGGACAAGGAAGCCTGGCGTGCTGCAGTTCAGGGGGTCGCAAAGTCAGACACGATTCAGCGACTAAACAACAGTAACAACAAATTTCAAATTACCACAGGTTAGGGACCACTGGATCCTTCCCGGAGAGCAGAACTCACACTTGTCAAACACACGTGCCTTACTCGGTAGCTCCCATCACACACCCATGGTCCTGAACAGTAGGTGCCATTGTTCCCATGTCCAAGTTGGCATCTTTCACATTTTGTAAGCAAACATGCATTATCCTGAGAAATGAAGGAGGAGGAAGTATCTGCAGCACCAAAGGATTCCCACTGTGCAGCCACATTTCCTGACTGCTGCCACATCCTAATGACACACGACATCCCTTTATTCATGTCAATGAGCACATCTCAGAACCATAATGTGCAAAGCATCATCACCAAACCCTTTTTTCCCAATTTTTTTGACCATAAACTCTAAAAAGAAATACATTTTATCCTGCAAGTAACACATATGTATATGTAAAATATATATGTATACTATAAGCCTACTTATGAATACAATGCACTGTGACATTTTCCATTTTATTTCATCTTTTTTTTTTTAATGCAGATCTCTATCCACTAAATGGATTTCATGACCTTATTGTGTTGGAACCTGCAATTTGAAAGCATATGATATTTCACAGAAAAGTGGTGCTTTGTAGAAAATAATAAAATTCTATCTAAAGAAGAGAAACTTTCAACTTCTAGGCAAAAAAGTTGAAGAGGAATAATATTTTTGCTTCTTTTAACTTTCAACTGCCAGGACATTTTAAAAGCATTTTATCTCAGCAAATGAGCATTTCTACAAAAACCCATCTCAAAACATTGTGGATCATTATTCCCCTTATACTGAAGAAGGAAAAAATGGAGGTTGAAAAGGTATTGACCTCACCCACCCACCTTCCATGTCCAGTATTTAAAAATGCACATGTTTGGGAATTAAAATTTGGCTGTGTCTTCTGGGACTTCCCTGGTGGTACAGTGCGTAAGAATCCGCCTGCCAATACAGGGGACACAGGTTGGATCCTTGGTCTGGGAAGATGCTCCCACATGCTCAGGAGCACCTGAGCCCGTGAGCCACAACTACTGAACCTGTGTGTGCTCTGCCACAAGAGAAGCCACCACAATAAGCACATGTACCGCAACAAGGAGTGGCCGCTGCTGACCACAACTGGAGAGAGCTTGTGCACAGTAAGGAAGCCCAGCCCAGCCAAAAACAAATAAATAAATACATTTAAAAAATAAGATTTGGCTGTATCTTATAAAGAATTTTGAAGTTGTACTGCTTCAAATTATTACCCTCCCGGCAAGGTGACTGTGAAGATTAAATGAGATAATATGAGGGAAGGCTCCTACTGTCGTTCGGGTTCTTGGGTTATCTTTTCCGGGACGTGCCTGAACTCTGTGTGACCCGGGGGCTCATTCACTGAATACCTGCCCTTCTGGGTGACAGAGGAGAGAGGATCCCACAAAGAGTTTACTGGTTCCATTAGTAACAATAAAAATCATTACAAACTAGGATTCTGGAGTGTCTGGGCTGAGTATTTCAGTTATTCCTCCAACAGATAATTATGATGAGCTTTCCATACCAGGCATGATGTGCCCATGTGCAGAGACTATGGGATGTAAAAAAAAAACAGGAGACACAACTACAGCCCTCATGGCTCCTGCAGTCAAATAAGAGCTTAGAGGTTGTGAAAATACTTCACGTTCCATTAATGTTACATAGCCTGTTCCTTTATCTGTAAAGTGAAGTAAGATTAGATCAGTGGTTCTCAAAACTGAAGATTTCACAGATAAAAAAGGCTTTCATAAAAGAAACTGAAAAAAAAAAAAGCAAATGATCTCACAATTCTATAAAGTGAATGAATCATCACTTTAAAAAAAAAATTACATAGCCTCATTTTTCCCTTTTACTATATAAGCCAGTTTTTGTCCTGGAATTTGAGGATCCCTCAGGACTTGTCCAGCTCTGACTTTGTAGAATTCTTTGGTTTTCTTTTGCAGCAACTACTTACATGTAAAGTGAAAAGTAAAAGGGTTAGTCACTCAGTCGTGTCTGACCCTTTATAACTCCATGAACTGCCAAGCTCCTGTCCCTGGGATTTCCCAGGCAAGAATACTGGAGTGGGTTGCCATTTGCTTCTCCAAGGGATCTTCCCAACCCAGGGATTGAACTCAGGTCACCTGCGCTGCAGGCAGATTCTTTACCATCTGAGCCACTAGGGAAGTTCTATTTACATGTAAATTCTACCCATATATCCCCCAGAATTGCAGACAGGCCAGACACCTGTCCCTAGGAGAATCATTACAGGGTCCTTTATGAGAAAATCTTAGTACACACAACAAATTCTGGCTCCACCCTTGACCCTGAGTGCTGAAAAGTGCAAAGGGACCAAGTCCTGGTGACCAGAAGGCAGAAAGGAACAGTTGTTGAGGAGCCACCACAGGCCTAGCCCAATACTTGGTGCTTTCCCACCCACTACTTGAACATCACAACCATTCTAGGAGAAATATATCTTCCTCTTTATCTCAACTTTTCATTTGGAGGAAACTGAGTTCAGAGAAATTAAGTATCACGCCCGATGTCACACAGCAAGTAATCAGAATTTAAACTCAGATCTACTTATTGCCACAATCACACCTTACTGGCAGGAAGAGACATTAAAAACAGAACCAATGCAGAAAGGCTTCAAGAGATTTACGCGACTTTTGACATGAGAGAAATTTGAAACTATGTTCAAAAATTCAAACCTTTGGTGGGAATGTAAATTGGTGCACTCACCATGCAAAATAGAATAGAGGTGCCTCAAAAGCCTAAAACTACAACTACTATATGACCCAGCAATACTACTCTTAGGGATATGTCTGAAAAAAAGAGATCATTAACTTAAAAGTTACGTGCACTCAAATGATGTTTATAACAGCATTATTTATAATAACCAAGATGTGGAAGTAATCTAAGCGTCCGTCAACAGACGAATGGATAAAGAAGATGTGATAAACACACCTACACGAGTGGGTAGGGGCACATAAAATGGAACACGGCTCAGCCGTAAAAAAGAATAAAAGTTTGCCATTTGCAACAACATGAAAGAACTCGGAGGGTATTATGCTTAGTGAAATAAGTCAGACAGAGAAAGACAAATAGTGCATGGCATCACTTATATATGAAATCTAAAAAAATAAAACTAGTGAATATAACAGAACAGACTCACACATCTAGAGAACAAACCAGTAGTTACCAATGGGGAGAAGGAAGTAGGGAGGGGCAAGATACGGTAGGAGGTTAAGGGGCACGAACTACCATGTATGAAATAAATAAGCCACAAGGATATCTTATACAGCACAGAAAATACAGCCAATATTTTATAATAACTATAAATGGAATATAATCTTTAAAAATTGTGAATCACTATGTTGTACACCGGAAATCTTTATATTATACAGTACGATACCTTGATAAGAAAAAAAAGACAATTCAGATAGCTTACTAAATATAACACTCTATTTTAGAGTCAGCAGGTTGGCACCTCTTTAACTAGGTCTCTTTTCTGATCAGCTTAGCAAACATCTTCTTCTCTGCCTCTGGACTCCTTCTATTCTTTACCCTAGGAACGAGAACAGCAAGCCCCCGACCCACTTCCATTCACACTCCTAGGAGAAAGCTTTGCTTCTGGCCCAATTCTCCATCCATCCTTCATCAATTTAACAAGCCTTTATTAACATGTATCAGGTGTTATGTTAGGCACAGAATAAAACACATCCCTTCTTGAAGGAGCCCAAGGCATAGAGTAGATACCTATAAATACAGGCAGGATACTGACTTTACAACTGGACACTCACCCAGAGCCAAAGGAGGGGAGAATCCAGGGAGGCTTCCTGGAAGAGGAGATGTGTAAAACAGCTCTTGTGGGAGACAAGTGCCCTGTCACACAGAGAAGAAAAGGCACAAGACTGCAGGCAGTGGAACAAGGGAGCAGGAAGCAGGTCCCACGTGGACCCACCAGCTCTCTCTCCAAACCCGTTCGTTCTGGCACCAAGCCCATTACAGCCCCAGCTCCCCACGCCAGGACCTTCCACAACTCCTTGCCCTCCTATAGCCCTTACCTCCAGTGAATCCGAGTCCTGTTTAGTCTCCTAAGTCTCTCAAATATCTCCCCTTCCTTCTCTATCCTCACTCCCCTCACGGCAGCCCAGCACCACCATTTCTCCTTGGTTCCTGCAACAGCCTCCAAATGGACATCACTTTCCATTTGCTCCATTGAATTCACTCAGCACGGAGGATCTAGCATCTAGACTGACTCTACAGCAGAGACCGGGGTGGGGGGGCAGGGCAGTGGTAGCAGCAGGTTGGTGGGAACCATCTGATCCTGTCATTATCCTGCTTAAGTCCTTCACTAGATACTAGTGCCTTCCTGATTGAGACAAAACCTCCTAACAGGATTTACAAGACCCTTGGTGGTCTGGCCTCTGCTCACCTTCCTAACCTCATCTCTGATCTTCAGTTCCTCATAAGCTGTGGCTTATGAGCCTAGTTGCCCAGCACCACCACCTGGGGAGCTTTTAAAAAAAACCCCAATATCACAGTCCCACTTCCAGACACTGTGACTGAATTACTCAGGGGAAGACCCCGAGCATCCGGGGATTCTAAAGCTCCCTTTGTGATATTAGTGCGCAGCCACAGCTGAGAACACTGCTCTAGTTCAACACATCTTACAGGTTTGCCGCGCAAGCCCAGCCTCTGCCATCAGAGGCCCTGGAGCTATCCTGGCTTGAGGCCAGGGTCTTTCCGTCTCATTCACTGCAGTATTTCCTGCACCCAGAAAATCGCACCGTGAGCGATTCTGCTTTCTCCTCTCACCTGATGACACTCATTCTTTAAGATCCAGCTTAGACTTCCTAACAGACACTCCCTCTCTTGATGCCCCTGTTCGGGGACAGGTGATCCTGTGTGAGCTCAGCACCTAGATTTCCCCCAGTATAGCATGTACCCCCCACCTGGTGCTCATCTGCATCCCACAGGTAGTCTGTAAGCTCCGAGGGAGACCTGCCTGTGTGTTCATCAGTAAAGCACCTCCACCCCTGGGAAGTGCCTAGCACAGAGTCAGTGCTGATTTAATAAGTGTGGCAGGAATAAGTGGAAGTGAAGGAGCACAAGTGGGTGTAATGGCAGAGGATGGTGTGACTGGGGTGATAGCAATGGTGGGAGATGAGCGGGAGGCATGCTGGGGACAGGTCGTGAGGGCCAGGCGTCCTCACCAAAGACTCTGAACAGCATCGGACAACAGGGAGCCAGGGCAAATTTTAGGTAAAGTGACACAAGCAACTTGAATTTAGGGCAGTGAGTGGCTGAGGCACAGAGTGCTGGGGGAGGTCAGGGAGGCCCAGTGGTCAGGGACCAGACGGGAATCTATAGCAATAGCCCACCTATTGAAGAAGATGAGGAGGGGGCTCAGGCCTGAAGACAGGGGGCTGGCTGAGACAAAAGACCCAGAGAGAGGGGGAGGGAATCGAGAGTGTTTGGAGGCTTGGTGGCCCCGTGAGGAGGAATGAGGCTCTGTGGATGACTGATTTCCTGCTCAGAAGACTACAACTGTGGTGAGGATTGTGACCAGATGCAGTATCATAACCAGACAGGGGTATGAAAAGAACCTGATGGCTTCCATTCAAGTCTCTTTTTCTCGATTTTTTGTTGTTGTTGTTTGGTTTGATATGGACCATTTTTTAAAAGTCTTTACTGAATTTGTTACAATATTGCTTCTGCTTTATGTTTTGGTTTCTTGGCCAAGAGGCACGTGGGATCATAGCTCCCTGACCAGGGATGGAATCCACACCCCTGGCACTGGAAGGCAAAGCCCCAACCTTTGGACCGCCAAGGAAGTCCCACCTCGATTGAAGTCTTAGCGTCACCTCTTACTCGCTCTCTGTCCTACAGAAGTCACCTTCACCTCATTTCTTCACCTGCTCAATGCGGGTAAAAAGTAGTACCATTATCACAGGGATGTTGCTAAGGCTGAAAGGAGTAATAGGTGTACATGCTCAGCTACTGCCTGGCACAAGTAAACAGCATAGGCGAGTTCACAAAATTATTTATATACAATGTGCCGTATTATCTGCTAAGAGTTACGATCTGCCAACAATTCCCCCCCTCCCTCTGAAGACCTGTGCTCCACCCATCAAGAGCTGGAATCTATTTCTCCTTGTCTTGAATCTGGGCAGCTTTGTGATTTGCTTTGACCAAATGAAGTGACATTGTACCAATTCCGGCTTAAGCCTGAAGAGAGCTGGTGGCACTTACTTTTGGCCTTTGGGAAGCCAGCCACCATGCAAAGCTGGAGCCCAATAGCAATATTAGGAAGGAGACTGAAGCAAGAGATAGGCTGGGTGGAGGGGACGAGGTGCAGTACCAAGGCTGAAGACATATGAGAGAGGCTGTCTTGGAGGCTCCAGACCCAGTTCAGCCCACAGAATTGTGAGAAATAAGTTACTGTTATTTCAAACCAGTAAGTTTTGGGTTCGTTTGCCACACAGCAATAAACTGAAACTTACGTATCGAAGAAAAAGGACATCACTGGGACAATAAGGACTTCCTTTGAAGCCATCTTAAAATAGGTATTTTGGACAGTGGAAATATCGAGACATAGAAATATCTAGAAAAGTGTTGGAAGTCCAAGTTTGGGCTCAGGAGAGAAGCAGGAGGAGCCAGGGATTCCAGAATCAATCAGCATAAGGACAGGAGTCGGTGCCCTGGGAGGAGGAGGAGAGCTCACCAGGGGAGGTGTGAGGAACTAGAAACTGGTACCAGGACAGAAATCTGGGCCCATGGATACTTAGGGGACAGCTGGAGAGAAGCTGGTAAAGAAGATGAAGAATAGTGATCAGGGATGGAGAGAGAACACACAGAACCAGGGAGCTGTACTCTGAGAAGGGGTTATCCAGTGCTGAGAGCTACAAAGAACAACGGACTTGAACATTAGGAGGGAATGGGGATTTCCCACTGAAGTAGCAGAGGCAGAAACCAGGTGATAAGGGATTAAGGAGGGAATAAGATAGAGAATCTGAACATAGCAAAGGTAGATGACTGTTCTTAAAAGTCTGTTGTTACAGTTGAACCCAGAGAAACAAGAGACTAGATTGGCAGCTGCCAGGGGTGGGATGGGAGATGGACAAAGGTGGTCAAAAGATACAAACTTCCAGGCACTTCGCTGGTGGTAAAGTGGATAGGAGTCCCACCTGCTGATGCAGGAGACACAGGTTGGATCCCTGGTCTGGAAAGATTCCACATGCTATGGGGCAACTGAGCCCGTGGGCCACAACTACGGAGCCTGTGCTCCTCAACAAGAGAAACCATCACAATGAGAAGCCCATGCACCGAAAGAATGAGTAGCCCCAGTTCACTGCAACTAGAGAAAGCGCGGGCAATGAAGACCCAACACAGCCAGAAATAAATAGAAAGTTACAAACTTTCAGTTACAAGATGAGTAAGTTCTGGAAATGTAACATACGGCATGTTGACTACAGTTAACAATGCTGTTGTTGAGTCCCTAAGTCGGGTCAGACTCTTTTTCGATCTATGGACTGTAGCCCACTAGGCCAAGTCCCCTGCACTGGCAAGTGGTTCTTTACCACTGAGCCACCAGGGAAGCCCCACAGTTAACAACGCATGCGCCCCAGTGGCTCAGTCATATATATAGTAAAAGAAGGACTGATCCTTCCATCATTAGAAGGTCTGATGCTAAAGCTGAAGATCCAGTACTCTGGCTACCTGATGCAAAGAGCTGACTTATTGGAAAACACTTTGATGCTGGGAGAGATTGAGGGCAAGAGAAGAAAGGGGAAACAGAGGATGAGATGGTTGGATGGCATCACTGACTCAGTGGACTTGAATTTGAGCTAACTCAAGGAGAGTGAAGGACAGGGGAGCCTGGCATGCTGCAGTCCCTGGTCTTGCAAAGAGTTGGACATGACTTAGCAACTGAACAACAACAACAAATACAAACACACACACACACACACACACAAGTCAAATAATCACAATGAGTATCTTAAACTCACACAATATATCTCAACAAAGCCAGGAAAAAATAAACCCGATTACCTCTCCCACAAAATTTTTTTCAAAAAGTTGAATAAAATATAAAGTCTACTTTAATAGGGACTTCCCTGGTGGTCCAGTGGTTAAGAATCTGCCTTCCAACGCAGGGGATACAGGCTCGATCCCTGGTCAGGGAGCCAAGATCCCACATGCTGCAGGGCAACTAAGCTTGTGCCTACGCTCGCAACAAAGAGCCCAAACAATGCAATTACGACCTGAGGCAGCCTAGTAAATAAACAAATAATTTTTTAAAAATTTATTTATAAATATTTTTAAAAATACATATTTTTTAAAAAGTCTATTGACAAAAGAGGGGAAAAAAGTATTTCCTTGGGTACATGAAAGGACAAAAAGAAAACTGTTTTAAGTGGAGGGAACTTGCTTGTTCAGAAGAAAAACCAAAGAAGCAGCATTAAAGATCCTGAAGAAACAGAGGATGGGGGTGGCTCAAGGTTCCAGGAAATGGGAGGGACGCAGATCAGGTGGAGGTGTTGGCCTTGAAGAAGAAGGGCAAGAGGCAAAGAGGTGGATCTTCACAGAGAGGTAATAAGAGGGAGGCAAGGTGTGGTTCCTCTCTGGGGGCCTTGCTGTCCATGGGATTCTCCAGGCAAGAATACTGGAGTAGGAGGCCATGCCCTTTTCCAGGGGATCTTCCCAACCCAGGTCTCCAGCACTGTGGGCAGATACTTTATTTTCTGAGCCACCAGGGAAGCCCAAGAATACTGCAGTGGGTAGCCTATCCCTTCTCCAGGGGAACTTCAGACCAAGGAATCAAACCGGGGTCTCCTGCATTGCAGGCGGATTCTTTACCAGCTGAGCTACTCAGGAAGCCCCCGAGAAGAGCAAGTTAAGGCCGTCTGCTGACAGGCAGCGTGGGTCTTGGAAGACTGACATAAGTTTCTGAAGATTTTGGAGGGAATGCAGGAGGGGCCACAGGAGTCAAGTTTCCAGACCTTTCTAGAGAAGCCCCACCACAAGAATTCCTGCCTTCTGAGCCTCAGGCTGTCCACGCCAGCTTCTCTCCTCTACCCTGCCCCCAGCCCTGCTCCATTCCCTGAGTCAGCCTCTGGCCTAGATGGCCCCCTGGAAGGTTGCCCCTTCACTCTCAAGTATTTGCTGACCATCCACACCATCAGCCCTGCCTCTCTGGGCAACACTCTCTCTCTCTTCCCACAAGATATCCAAACGTTCCCCCTACTTTTCAGATACCTCACACCTCTTTCCTTTCACACCCAGCAGAGGACCCCGCTACCCACTCACAGAGGGCACAGACACCGTCAGACTCATCAAACATGCAAGTTTACCAACAGCTGCACCCTCTCCCGCTGACACATCAATTAGGAGGTCTTGGCCAACATTTTAAAATACAATAAAAAGAATAGAAAATAGCATCTACTATATATCCCAAGAGTATTTGCTGTTTCTTAAAGCTTGTGTTTCAATTATGATGCATCTGTTACTGTGAGTTGAGAGCAAATGGTTTGCGTATGTTTGAAAACTTTCACAATAAAAAGTTAATACAATAGCGCTGCCATAGAGAAGGCTGTCCTTCCCTTTATCCATGGCTAATCCTCACACCTGTGTTTTGTGTCCCATCTCCTCCAGTCATTTCAGGGCCCTTAGGTTATGTCTTTTTTTTTTTTTTTTTCTGTAAAAACCAGAAATACCTCATTGGCCTCCCTGCACCGCCTGTTTATTCCCTCCTCCCTCCTCACAGACTCCTCCAAAGAGTTACATGGATTCGGCATCTGCTCCTGCCCCTCCCTCTCACCTATCCCCTGCGGCCTCCTGCTCCCAGCACTCCTGGATACAGCTCTCCACAAAGTGACCAGTGACCCCTGAGCCGACATACCTAGAGGACACCTTCCAGGGTTCACTGACTCCATGTTCATTCCTGTTCCTCCTTCCAGCCAGAGCTCAACCCTGCCTGCTCCGGAAGACTTCACTGAGACTGACCTCCCAACAAGGTCAAACCTCCCATGAGGGGCACCCACTGTTCTCTGTCCTTCCTAACAGCTGTCAGTTGTCACTGTTACAATTTCACATTTGTGTAATTATCTGCCCCAGATTAGGCCTCCTCAAGGAGGAAAGGGACTCTGCCTATCTTGACCCACTCGGCAGCCGGAGAACCTCCCAGGCTCAGCGTTGGGCATGGATCCATAAGCAGCAGCAGCCCCTGTGCTAGGTCTTAGCGGTACAATGAGGAAGGGACCTCCCAGAAAGTGACGGGAGCTGAGGAGGGTGAAGAAAGCCAGGGGCAGAGGAGGAAGGCAGAAGCTGCTCCCATTCTGCTTCCCAGACCAAGGTAGAGCCTTTTCCAGAACAGCACGTGCCTGCACGGCTGACACCTCTCACTGGCTTTGTGTCAGAAAAGTCAGCCACCCAGACTGGAAAATTGGCTATATATTTCATACCTGACACGCACAACTTGTAGTGAATCCTTTTAACCCACTACACATTCAATATTTGCTGAAAGATGAATAGGGGACACCTACTTCTGGAATCCAGCTACTAGAAAACAGAGGCTGGATTTGTTTATTTGCCTAGGAATGGCCTGCACAGGGTTCCTGATAAACACCAAAGAACACAAAAGGCCTCATTCTTTGCTATCTGACCACACCCAAAGACGGTTTTATTGTGTTACCTGCTTTCATTCCTTAGTTACTGATTTTCTGTGGCATATCACTACACAAATATTCTCTTAAGGATGTTAAAAGATCAAATAAATACAACAAGTATTTAAAATTACAAACATAGTATGGAGATGCAACCAGAAAGTTCAAACTGTGGGAAACTCTATTAAACAAATGATCATTTTTCTCAACAAAACACTTGAGAGAGAGCGGGGGAGGATTTAAAAGTGATTAAAGACACATATTAACTAGGCACACTGTATAGAAGTTTGGATCCTTATTCAAATAAAGTAATTTTTAAAAGGAAATTATAATCTGAGAAATGTGAATATTGGTTTGGATCAGTGGTTCCCCTAACAGCCCAAAACTCAGATAATAATGGAGAAACAGTCGCCACTCTTTTGGACTGTGGCTCAACAGTAAAAGAATCTGCCTGCAATGCAGGAGACTTGCAGGAGATGCAAGTTCGAGCCCTAGGTTGGGAAGATCCCCTGGAGGAGGAAATGGCAACCCACTCCAGCATTCTTGTCTGGAAAATCCAAAGGACAGAGGAGCCTGGTGGGCTACAGTCCATAAGGTTGGAAAGAGTTGAACACGACTGACTAAACAACAACAACTAATAGTATTGTGGTTATGTTTTTAAAAAGACAGCCTTAATCTTTCTGAGATACATATTGAAATATTCGTGGATTGTAAAATATTAAATAATATAAAGTTTGGGATTCATTTTAAAATAAGCAAGTTAGAACCAGAAATGGAACAACTGATTGGTTTAAAATTGGGAAAAGAGTATGACAAGGCTGTATATTGTCACCCTGCTTATTTAATTTATATGCACAGTACATCATGAGAAATGCTTGGCTGGATGAATCACAAGCTGTAATCAAGACTGCCAGGAGAAATATCAACAACCTTAGATATGTAGATGATGCCATTCTAATGGCAGAAAGTGAAGAGGAACTAAAAAGCCTCTTGATGAAGATGAAAGAGGAAAGTGAAAATGCTGGCTTGAAACTCAACATTAAAAAACTAAGATCATGGCATCCAGTCCCATCACTTCATGGCAAATAGAAGGGGAAAAAGTGGAAGCAGTGACAGATTTTATTTTCTTGGGCTGCAAAATCACTGCAAATGGTGACTGCAGCCACGAAATTAAAAGATGCTTGCTCCTTGGAAGGAGAGCTATGACAAACCTAGGCAGCGTATTAAAAAGCAGAGACATCACTTTACTGACAAATGTCCATATAGTCAAAGCTGTAGTTTTTCCAGTGGTCATGTACAGATGTGGAGTTGGATCATAAAGAAGGTATAGAGCCAAAGAATTGATGCTTTTGAACTGTGGTGCTGGAGAAGACTCTTGAGAGTCCCTTGGACAGAAAGGAGATCAATCCTGAATGTTGATCTTAAAGGAAAATCAACCCTGAATATTCACTGGAAGACTACTGCTAAAGCTGAAGCTCTAATACTTTTTGCACCTGATGTGAAGAGCTGACTCACTGGAAAAGATCCTGATGCTGGGAAAGACTGAAGGCAAAAGGAGAAAGAGATGACAGAGGATGAAGTGATTACATAGCATCACTATCTCAATAGACATGGATTAGAGCAAACCCTGGGAAATATCGGAGGACAGAGGAGCGTGGCATGCTGCAGTCCATGAGGCCACAGAGAATCAGACACGACTTAGCAACTGAACAACAACAAGAAAAAATCAGAGTGAGGTGGAGTGGGAAAGTGGCTAGGGTTTTAGAAGAAACAAGACTGCCAGTTGTGAATTGCTGAAGTTGGGTGATAGGTACATGTAAACACTCTCCTCTCTACTTTTTAAATTTTCAGAAAGTTAAAAAATGTATCTAACAAATAGAACCATTAAAGCATCTAAATTTTTGTTAAATAATCTTTAAAGTCTGGAACACGTTACAATTCTCTCACTTTCCAAGATGTCTAATGGACAGCAGTTCTTCGATTCACAAGCTTTGTAAAGCATCCTTGAAAGCGGGATCCAGAACTCATGGGCAGCTTGCCTTCTGCCACATTTCCACTGTAAAGCATTACCCTTCCATCAGAACAGGCATGTCCTTCTGAGGAGCTGGGGCCCTTTCAAGGATGCACACTGAATCAACCGCCCTCAAGTGTCATAAAGAAGACGCACACACAGCCTGGCAACGCCTTCCTACTGCTCTCGAAATGTAGCTTTAAACCTATGTCTTGACCACCTACCCTGGCTTGCAGCTGTGCTGGGGTCTGTCAAGAACTGTCAAGCCCGACCGCCTTCATGATACAGTGGTTGAGAATCACCTGGGACACAGGTTCATTCCCTGGTCTGGGAAGATCCCACATACCATAGAGCACTAAGCCTGTGTGCCACCACTACTGAGCCTGTGCTTCAGAGCCTGAGGGCTGCAACTACTGCAGCCTGGGCACACCTGCAGTCCATGCTCCACAACAGAAGCCACCAGAAGCCCACACACTGCCACGAAGAGGAGCTCACACTCACGACAACTAGAGAAAGCCCGAGTGCATCAGTGGAGACCCAGCACAATCAAAAATAAATGATAAATACATTGTAGATTATAAAAATGATATATTATAATAAATGATAAATACATTATATATTATCAAAAAGAACATTCAAGCCAGTGCTTCACAATGACCAGACTTCTGACCCCTGTCCATTCCCACTGGAGCCTCACATTAGTCTTTGAAGGCACCTCCTACACACTGATGGCATCCCACTCCAGTACTCTTGCTGGAAAATCCCATGGATGGAGGAGCCTGGTAGGCGACAGTCCATGGGGTCGCAAAGAGTAGGACAAAACTAAGCGACTTCACTTTCTTTCTTTCTTTCCCACATCCTGGGTCTGCAGGGTGACCCATTCATTCTTGCCCTTTACTGCCCCTTTTTCATTAAAGTCTGAACTAACCAACTTAAAATACTTGGAAACTTCCAAAATCTACTGGACCCTATCCCCAAACCACTCACTGGGCATAAGTGAAGTTCTTCAAAGGGTTTAATGGCCTTCCATTCCACTTCAGATACAGACAACACTATCCCCTACCCGCAGGGTCACTGCAGCTAATTCAAAAACGTTGTCTCACCCCTGTTACAACACCCAAGCCCAATAAACCTTGTTTGCTACAAACTTCTTAACTGGGGAACAGACTGTACTGCTGCAATACTTGGGTGAGGCAGGTCAGATCTTTCTCCCTAGCAAAATAAAACTCTAAACCTTCCCTAGGGGCTTCCCAGGTGGCTCAGACGGTAAAGCGTCTGCCTGCAGTGCGGGAGACCCGGGTTTGATCCCTGGGTTGGGAAGATCCCCTGGAGAAGGAAACGGCAAGCCACTCCAGTACTCTTGCCTGGAAAATTCTTTGGACTAAGGAGCCTGGTAGGCTACGGTCCATGCGGTAGCAAAGAGTCGGAACCAACTGAGCGACTTCACATCAAACCTTCCCTGGTTAAATCAATTCTTCACAAAATAAATCAGCTATTGCATTCCCCCATATGACCCAAAGACAAGATAACCAGTTATATTTCGTTCACCCGCCTTGGAAACATACTTCACACACACACACACACACACACACACACGTCTCCATCTATCCTGTCCATGAAACAACGCAAATTAAAATTTATCTTACATACTACAAGCGCAAGTACAAGATGTTTTCAGCAACGTCATTTTCATCAGGTGCATGTCTACAAATACACAACAATTCCATCCCCGAGTGGAATCTGCCAAACAGTGTGACCTGCGCTGACTTTCAGCGGAGAAACTCGGGAATTTATGTTTGGTTTTCGTTTTAAATGAGAAGGAAAGGAGGAGAGTGGGTATTGAAAAAGTGGGAGAGGAATCTTAATCCTCTCATCTCCTCCCATTTTTTTCTGCATCAAAATGCAGGTATATCAGTACCATTTCAGGTGACAGTTTCTCGGGCAGTTAACTACCCCGACGGAGGTTGGAAACCGGGGGTGGAGATAAAGGTGGAACCGGCGACTGTAAGGACGGGGAGGGTCAGAGGCCCCGGCGCTCAGCCGAGCACGCGAGGTGCCCAGCGCCGGCTGCCGGCCGCGCCCGGGTTCTCGCCCAGCCCACTGTTCTGGGTTTTGCCAGCGATTGCGCCGTCCAGGCTGCCCACTCACACCTCTGGCTGGTCCCGACTTTAGGGGAGGCTCATTTACTTCCGGTGATAAATCCCTCCCACCACCTCTAAAAATAATGTAACATTTCCCCCATCACTATCCTAACCACCGACGGCCCCACAGACGGCCGCCGAGTCCGGGGCTGGGGTTTCAGCCCCCAGCGCGGCCAGCTGGGCAGGGAGTGACGGCCCAGGGGGGTTAGGGCGTGGGAGGAAGAGGGAGGGGGTATGGAGTCTCACCCTGCCCCCGCCCCCACCCCCACCCTTTCGACTGCAGCAATTGGCAAAAAAAGAAATAGTAATCCGTTTTTAGACTCCTCCAGGGCCCCCTGGACCCGGCTGCAGTGAGGACCTCAGTCTCTCACGTACGTGCCCTTCGCCTTCTCCCGCCCGGGTAACTGCCTTCGGGAATCCAGGAGCCCCAGGCCACGCGGAACTGCAGCGGCGCGGGGGTGGGTAGGAGGGTTTAGGGGCGGCAAGAATGGGTTGGGGGAAGGGGTGGTGGAAGGAAAAAGAAAGAAAAAAACCAAGAGACATGCAAGCGGCTCCCTAGCCAGCTGTTCCAGCTGCCGCTTCCACCCGCGCCGGCCGGGCGGTGTAATATTCTCCCCCCGCTCCATCTTTCTCACCACTACCTGTCCCCCCACCCACCCACCACACGCACACATTCCCCCCACCAGTTGCGGATCTCCGGCCTGTTAGGGGGTAGTAGGGAGGAGCTGGGGGGGAGGGGGAGTCCTGCGAGTTTCTAACCTTGTTCTTATAAACAAACCCACATGTGCAGCTGCCGCTGCTGCAACTCACCCCACAATCCCGGATATAAGTCCTGCCCCTTTAAGAAGAAAAAAAGCTTCCCCCGCCTGCCTCCCACCCCACCCATCCACCAGGACCTTTGTCTCCCCACCCCCTCTGTCAGTCTGCCCCGCCCCACATCCCCGCCCCCTCCAGTGCAAAGGAACCAATGGGCAAAGAAAATAAGGCCGGGGTCTGACGTCAGCATGCCCGGCCAATCACAGGGCGCGTTGGTGGGAGGCCTTGCGAAGGGCGCGCCCGGAGGAAGGAAGGCAGGAGAAAGGAAGCTTGAAGTCAAGATGGAGACTGGTGGTTTGTCCGCAGCTGCCCTAGCGAACGGGGACTTGGGATCCCAGCGAGAGCGGACCCTGGTGCCCGAGCGGCTTCAGAAGCGAGAACATGAGCGGCAACTGGAGGTAGAAAGGCGAAAGCAAAAGCGGCAGGACCAGGAGGTGGAAGGGGAGAAGAGCGACTTTTTCGCCGCTGCCTTCGCTCGGGAGCGATCGGCCGTGGAAGAGCTTCTGGAAAGCGGGGACTCCGTCGAGCGGCTGGAGGAGGCGGCCGCTCGGTTGCAGGGGCTTCAGAAACTTATAAACGACTCGGTTTTGTTCCTGGCCGCCTACGATTTGCGGCAAGCGCAAGAGGTGCTGGCGCGGCTGCAGGCGGCCCTGGCCAAGCGGCGCCAGGAGCTTCAGCCTAAGAAGCGTTTCGCTTTCAAGACCCGCAAGAAGGATGCTGCTTCAGCCACGCAAGTAGATTCGGCTCCCGTCGCCCCGGCGGCGGAGGGCATCCTGACCTCCCCGCCGCCCTTGAAGGAGGAGGGAGATTTCGACTCCAGCTGGATCTGCGGCTTCTCCAATCTGCAGTCCCAAGTTTTGGAGAAGAGAGCTGAGGAGCTGCACCAGCAGGACGTCCTTTTGACCCAACTGAGAAACTGCACGATCAAACTCTATGGCAATCCCAACACCCTGCGGCTGACCAAGGCCCAAGGCTGTACGCTGCTCTGCGGTCCAGTGTCCACCTCCGTGTTCCTGGAGGACTGCAGTGACTGCGTGCTGGCCGTGGCCTGCCAGCAGCTCCGCGTACACACCACAAAAGACACCCGCATCTTCTTGCAGGTGACCAGCAGGGCCATCATGGAGGACTGCACCGGGATCCAGTTCGCCCCCTACACCTGGAGCTACCCTGGCATCGACAAGGACTTCGAGGGCTCTGGTTTAGACAAGAACAAAAATAACTGGAACGACGTTGACGATTTCAACTGGCTGGCCCGGGATGTGGCCTCTCCGAACTGGAGTGTTCTTCCTGAAGAAGAGCGAAGGATCCAGTGGGACTAAGCAGTTGTCACTCTTCACTTCCACCAAATACTTCCCTGTGGGACTGAGGCCGGCTCTTGGGACCCCAAAGTTTACTGTAGTCATGCTATATTTTGATTATTTTAAGACTTTGAGGTTGTGAATGGGCTTCTACTTTTGATTTCCATTAAATTTTTGGCAGGTGTAGCACTTTAAAGAATTTTTGTTATTTTGGTACTGCCTAGGACCTATTGTTAGACGGTGATACTTTGAAGCTGTAAGGGGAAAAAGTGTGGTTGTATGTTGGTTTTTAATGATTTGTGGTGTTTAAAACTTATGCTTGATAAAGTAGGTCTTCAATAAATATTTGTTTAATAAACGAATTCAGTAGGGCTCTAGTAGGAGCCAGTTAGTCTGTAACTAAGGTATCAGACCTGTTTAAAATGCCATTAACCAAGAGCTTTTTTGACTTGCAGGTTTAACTTCCATAAGTATTTTTTAGTGGATCGATGGAAGGACTCTTATCTGGTCTTCAGCTACAAGTTGGCTTGGGTTTTTGGCATCCAGCTACTCATTCACTTGGATCCTAAGTTTTGGCAATGGGCTCCAAGAGCCTCATGAGCCTTAACCACCCATAAAGCCACAGTAGTTCCAGCTGCCAGTTTTTGTGCACTTAGAATGTTATTGACACCATTGTAAGCACCTTACTGGTGTCCTCAGAATTTTATGAGGTAGGTTCTGTTAATGCAATTTTTCAAGTAAGGAAACAGATAAGTAAGTTACCCGAAGGCCACACAGCTGGAGTGGTGGGCTGGATTTGAAACCAGGTACTCTGGCTCCAGAGCCCAGCTTAATCACTCCTAGATACTGATAATGGAGTTGGGAAGAAAGCTTCCAAAATTAAGAAGGGCAAATAGTATCTATTCTCATATTCTAAAAGAACTGAGGCAAACATACTGCTGAGTTGCTGTAATTCTCTGCTGTTACAAATTTGGCTTTCTGCTCTGTACACTACAACTCATTATTAAATGGAAAGTTGTATGATTTTCAAAAAGGTTTTTTGGGTCTAGTGGCTTTGTAACTGGGTGTGCTTTTTATTTCATAACTACTACAAGTATTAAGGTGCTTAAATATCTCAAATATTATATGTTCTCTTTTGTTCCAAAAAAGGATTTACAGTGGCTTCTGGGATATGTGAAATATAACAAAATGATAAATGACAAGGAGGAACCAGGGTAGAGTGACAAACTGCATGCAGGCAGGAATGAAGCCAATAAACAAATGTAGCTGCCAAACTCGGTTCCTTAGCTGGGTGTGAATGCAGATTATTTTTTTCCTCAACCATTAACTGACTTGAAAAGGGATCCTAATCAGTTTCACAATTTGCATCATCTACAAACAAGAGGGAAAAATATCATTTAGTTGGGAGAATTAGTTCTGATAATAAAAAGAGACAACATATAATTAAATCCTCAACCATATCTTTACATTAGAAACTTGTATATCCTAAAGCTGTTGCCCTAGAGACTGATAGTTTACACAAGTGCACTTAAGGATAAACCATGCTTAAATAAAAAAGGTTTAAAAAGAATAAATAAACCATGCTTTTCTTTTTTGGCCACACAGCCTGGCATTCAGGATCTTAGTTCCCTGACCAGGGGTTGAACCCGGGCCTTGGCTGTGAAAGCTTGGAGTCCCAGCCACTGGACTGTCGGGGAATTACCCAAGAATAAACCATGCTTGTGACACTAATGGGCTTGCAATTCATTTCTGTGGACTGGTCATTTTTATAGGAAAGTTTACTTTGCTAATTAAATCTAAAAAATAAATTACCTTGAGTCTTGCAAACCTTATGGCAGTATGAACCATAGTAATGCTTGTTAATCTCAGCATAGCTTTCTCTGCTGCTCAAAAAGCCTGTCCTGCCTTCCTGAATGATGCCAAATCTCTCAGACCCTTTCCTACTTTTTTTTTCAGCCATGCCTTCCAGTTTGTTGAGGGGACCTTAGTTCCCGGACCAGGGATTGAACTTGGGCCCCTTGCAGTGGAATCCTAACCACTGGACCACCAGGGAAGTCCCAGGCCCTTATTAAGTTCACAATGATGTACCTGTAACTCTGCCGACAACCCGACCAGTTATAGGCTATCCAACTAGCTCCCACAATGTCCCTCAGTATTTGAAAACATTTCCATCTTTGCTGATCTTCCTCGCTAGAGGCAAGTCTCTTGCCCAGAGCTTCCTCTTCCACTCGTGGAACCAACCTCCTATGGCTCTCACTCCCTTTCCACAGGCCTTTTTCTTTTAAGATACCCATCCTGAGATCCTCCACCCTACATGCCACTGAATGATGCTCCAGCTCCTTTCTTGTGGGTCTGACATCTTAAAACAGCTGTGTCCACTTTATATCCACGCTCCCTTTCAGTCTTTGTAATTTTAACTCTACTCTGCTGAAAGTGCGCTTTGATGATCTTTGTTGTTTAGTCGCCCAGTTTTGTGACCTCATGGATTGGGACTTTTCCAGGCAAGAATACTGGAGTGGGTATATTAGTGGCTTGATCACCAAATCTACTGGCTCCTTCCCCTCCCCTCAACTTAGCCTTTTTACTCTGGGTACAGTGTACTCTTTGTGTTTGAGGTACAGTTTACACTTATCCTTGAACTTCTCTCCTTGACCATAAGCTTTCTCTAACCTGTTTCCGGTAGGACGGCTTCCCTTCATTGGGATTCTGGTAATTTATAGCCTTTAAATATAAGTGATGCCCAAAGTTTTGAGCATCAAAACTTAGCTTTTTAAAAAAAATATTTACTTATTTGGCTGTGTCGGGTCTTAGTTGTAGCACACAGGACTTTCGTTGCTGCATGGGAGATCTTCATTACGGTATGCAGGATCTTTAGCTTCAGCATGCAGGATCTAGTTCCCTGACGAGGGATTGAACCCAGACCCCCACATTGGGAGCACAGAGTCTTAACCACTGGACCACCAGGGCAGGCCTCTTTAGCTTCTTTTTGTATTCATTCTCTCAGAGCCTCAGCTCTCAACCTATGTGCACAGTCTTGGGTTTGTGCCTCAAGCCTCGACCCTTATTGGGCTTACCTGACTTTCAGATTCCAAATTCTTGTTTTTCTTTTTTTCTGTTGTTTTCCTTTGGCTGTGATCTTAGTTCCCTCGCTAGGGATAGAACCTGGGCCTACAGCAGTGAAAGTGCCACATCCTAACCAATGGACCACCAGGAAATTCCCTCAAATTCCATATATTGTTAAAAATCTCTGTTTTTCACTTTTTCTCACCCAAGTTCCATGTTCAAGGATGTCACTCTTCTCCAGGCACCCAATGCTTACCAGGTCTAGTGACAGACTTTATTTTGGGGGGCTCCAAAATCACTGCAGATGGTGACTGCAGCCATGAAATTAAAAGATGCTTACTCCTTGGAAGAAAAGTTATGACCAACTTAGATAGCATATTAAAAAGCAGGGACATTACTTTGCTAACAAAGGTCCACCTAGTCAAAGCTATGGTTTTTCCAGTAGTCTTGTATGGAGGTGAGAGTTGGACTATAAAGAAAGCTGAGCGCAGAAGAATTGATGCTTTTGAACTGTGGTGTTTGAGAAGACTCTGAAGACTCCCTTGGACTTCAAGGAGATCCAACCAGTCCATCCTAAAAGAAATCGGTCCTGAATATTCATTGGAAGGACTGATGCTGAAGCTGAAACTCCAATACTTTAGCCATCTGATGAGAACTGACTCATTGGAAAAGACCCTGATGCTAGGAAAGACTGAAGGCGGGAGAAGGGGACAACAGAGGATGAGAGGGTTGGATGGCATCACTGACTCAATGGACATGAGTTTGAGTAAATTCAAGGAGTTGTTGATGCACAGGGAGGCCTGGCGTGCTGCAGTCCATGGGGTTGCAGAGTCAGATACGACTGAGCCGCTGAACTGAACTGAACTGTACTGAAGCTGGTGAAGTCCACAAGCAAGGCTGCTGCAAGAAAGTCACTAGGGAGTGGGGGACCAGATGACTTGGCAGACAAATTCAGATATTTAAAAAACACTGGACAAGACAAGCACAACGCTTTTTGCAGTCTCCATCTGGTCCCTGAGTTGGCTAGTGATGAGTGATGCCCAAATCATGTCAGTTCCATTCCCAGAAGGTCTCACCTATTCATCCTGTCCTCTCAAGTCTTTCTGCTATTTCAGGAAGATAGACCCTATCTCTTTCCCTTATGCTTAAACTGGGATGGATTTTTTTTTTAACAAAGACAAAAAAAAAAAAAAACACATCTATATTAACAAATCATGCTGGTGCTACTGCTGCTGCTAAGTCACTTCAGTAGTGTCTGACTCTGTGCGACCCCAGAGACGGCAGCCCACCAGGCTCCTCCGTCCCTGGGATTCTCCAGGCAAGAACACTGGAGTGGGTATATTAAAGTCATACCTCTGAATTAAAATCATTGATTTAAAGTCACTTCAAGTTTTTATTAAACAAATCTAATGACAATCATCATTGCAGTGAGGGCATATTCACCAATTAGTGTAATGACCATATATTTTCACTAAAATCAACTGTGGAAAAGCAATAAAATTGCATAGCAGTCAAGCAATTAGAGCTTATTAAATATCATTTATGATCAGTTATGTTAAATACAATAGTACAGTATTAGATGCTTGTGTGAATGCTCAGTCCCTCAGTTGTGTCTGACTCTTTGCAGCCCCACAGACTGTAGCCTGCTAGGCTCCTCTGTCCATGGAATCTTCCAGACAAGAATACTGGAGTGGTTGACAGAAAACAACAAAATTCTGTAAAGCAATTATCCTTCAATAAAAAAAATAAATTAATTTTAAAAAGAATACTGGAGTGGATTGCCATTTCCTTCTCCAGGGGATCTTCCCAACCCAGGAATCCAACCTGTGGCTCCTGCATTGACAGGCAGATTCTTTACTACTAAGCCACCTGGGATGCTCCCACAATATTATGTGAGTATTGTATAATTATAAAAGTGTCACTGCAGAGTCTCAATCGCAAAAGAACAGGAGAAAATGGTCAATTTACTTAGAAGTTTTAATACTAAAGTTCTGACTGCCATGCAAGAGTCATTATTTAACAACAACAACAACAACAACAAATAGTTGTGTTAATCAGGCAGAAATGAACAAAAACAGTAAGATGTAAAGATTCAACTTCCTTTGGCTGATGTTACTTCTTAGTAATACAATGTTTTAGAAACATCATGGAATTACTGTAGCACCACAGAAACTGGACAGCTAAATTACATTTAATTCAAAAGTTTTATTACCCACTCACACTATTTGACTATTTTCTTTGCTTATAGAGTAAGTAGATTGGCCATTACAATTAGATGAATGGTCCATTATTTGCCATCTTTAAGTTTCAAAGAAGGACAGGGATGGACTTCCCTGGTGGTACAGTGGATAGGAACCCACCTGCCAATGCAGGGCACATGGGTTTGATCCCTGGTCTGGGAAGATTCTACATGCCGAAGAGCAACTAAGCCCGTCCACCACAACCACATGTGCCTAGAGCCCGTGCTCCAGAACAGGAGAGGCTACCACAGTGAGAAGCTGGTGCCCTGCAACTAGAGAAAGTCCCCGGGCAGCAGCCAAGACCCAGTGCAGCCAAAAAGAAAGAAATACATAGAGAAGAGCACGGACAATATGACACAAAAGCCATGTTTGATTCAACTGAATAAATATTTGAGCATCCACTACACACCTTTTCCACGTTGGGTGCTAAGAGCACAAAGGTAAGCAAGGTAAGTGTGTGCTCTTCCTTGATGGAGGCTACAGCCTAGTTGAAGATCAGATAAATGAAAGAACAGTCATGAGAGAGAAACCCTGAGGGCTCCAGTAGGGTCGTGCCCTATTACTATAGCTTCTCCTGGCTAGAAGGAACTTAAGTAAGTCTTCTATATCAACCATCAACCCAGGGTCTGAATTCCCTGGACGACAGCACTGCCCACGACCTACTCAGATCTGCAGCAGTCACAGAAGGAAGCAGTTACTCTTCAAAGGCCTGCCTTCCAAATTTGCAGATACTGTACACTCTGAACCTTGAGGACGGACAAGAACAAGCAAAGAATTTGAAGCCATTTCCTCACCTGGTAACCAAACTCAGTATTCTGTGCAAGCATTTAAGTACTTTATTACAAAATATTTTTTAGTTTGTGTTTATTGCACCAAGAAAGTGATACATAATTTTTGGAACTGATAACAAAGTAGATGTTTGATTCTGAGATGATAGAGCAACGGATTTTCAAAACAGATCATTCATGTACAGGCATCAAAAATTAAAATGTCCTTCTTTCTTTTGATCCCAATGATTCAGTTTTCTTCAGGGAGCAACCACCTTTAACCTGTTTCCTTTGTATTTTTTTGGTCTGTGCAGTTACAAATTTATGTGCAATATACTTTTCTGTCCTCCCACCCCAGTAGAAGCACACTGTGTGTACACTTGGGCACTTTGCCTTTGTCCTTAACGTTATATTGGAGATCTTCCCAAATAAGTGTGTAGCCATCTCATTCTCTTTAACTGCTGTATAGTGTTCCCTTATGTGGAATGTGGCATACTTATTTAACCAGTCTCCAACTGATGAACATTTAGGTTGTTTGCAATCTTTACCCAGTAGAAAAATGCTATAATGAGTATCCTCATACATGAATTATTTAGCATGTGTACAATGGGTATTAAGGAATAGGCTAAGTACCTCCAAATGGAATTGCTGGATCAATAGGTTATAAAACATTTATTATGTTGATTTGTTGTTGTTGGGTTACTAAGTCGTGTCTGACTCTTTTCGACCCCATGGACTGCAGCATGCCAGGCTCCCCTGTCCTTTACCATCTCCTGTAGTTTGGTCAAATTCATGTCCATTGAGTCCGTGATGCTATTTAACCATTTCTTCCTCTGCCAACTTCTATGTTGACAGATATTATCAAACTGCCTTCTGAAGAGGTTTATCAATATACATACTCATTATCAAAGATCGAGATCGCATCTTTACTGACACACTGTGTTATCAAATTTTTGGATCCTTGCCAATCTGAAGGTTACAAAGTGTTATCTTCCTGTAATAGTAATTCTCTCCTAATTTGTCTCCCCACCTCTAGTTTCTAAACCATTCTGCATGCAGCTGCCAAATTTGTTTTCTTAAAGCATGTCACTCCTGGCCTAAAACCTTCTGAGATTCCCAGAGCCTGCTAGACTGTCTGGCCTGGGAGGCAAGTACCTTCACCACCGGCTTTTAGCCTACTGTTCCTACATGATGTCTTACTGTTTCATCACACACACTTCATGCTCCAACTAGTCTGAGCTAATACCCATTAATCAAACACACGGTATCAGTGAGGGGCCTGGCAGGAAACAGATGGCATACTTGAAACAGATAATTTGAGAAGAGCCTAACGCAGGAGCTATTTTCAAAGCCATGGGCAGAGTTTGGGAAAAGTAATAAGAGATACTGCAACACCTGTTATCACTCCTAGGGCTGAAGGGACTAAACTTTTCCCTGAATCCAGAAAGAGAGCACACCACTGGACAGAGTGGTGGCCTTCAGTGGACGGACGCAGCCAATCTGCTGTGACCTGTAGGTGGGAGAGCAACATGAATTTCTCAACTCTCTCCCATGATGCCTTCCACTAGCTGAGCCCAGTTAAAATTTTAGGGCAAGGAGGTCGGCTGATGCAGTCGCTCTGGGTCAACTCCCAGAACACAGAGCTCCAGGGTGGAGGAAAGTGAAGGTTAGATGTGGAGGAACAACCGGAATATATTTGGTACACATTCTGCCATTCTTCCCAGCTTATTATCAAGTAGTTCCCACATAGCTTGACTCCATGAGCACTTGCCAAAATTTTGCACAAACTAATTGCCACCTCCTCTGGGAAGTCTTTAGGATTTCTCTCAGTCTCTTTGAGAGCAAAGAATGATATTTTGAGACAATAGGAGCAAGAAAATAAATAAACAAAGAGTCAGTCTCTGAGGTCAAGTTGCATTCTCCAGTAGGGGCAATTTTTGAGGGAAAGAAAAAGATGTGAAGAAATGGATAAGTGTAGGCCAATTCGGTCGATTTTCCTGTGATAACAGAACTTTAGAAGGCCTAGGAGCATGATCAGATAAAGAGAATTAGGTCCAGCAATACTTTCAGCAGTCTCTTTTAAGAAGTTTAAGAAAAGATATCAAAGGAAAAACTTCCCATAAAGACCAAAGAATGACCTCCACAGGAAAAGAACAAGTGAAGCTTCCAGCGCCAATACAAAAGTACCAAAACTTACAGTGAAGTTAGCTGTAATCTTTGAGGAGAAGGAAATGGAGGAGGGAGGAAAAGGGGAGGGCCATTCACGCACATCTCACTGGTTATGGAAATTTCCAAGAAGGAAGCCTGGAATGTTGAAAGATTTTTAAGGTCCTTGAGCAATTAGAAAGCTTATGGACATTCACTAAGAACATTACATTGAAGCTGTAGTTTAAGAAACATTAGCAAACCTAGCTTGTACATAAAACTTCCTCAAAAAGAATATCAACAACTTAAACATATTTGCTTTATGTTCCTTGTATATTTGTATTTTATGTTCATTTCTTTCATCTTCAGTTTTGGCATTTTTATGGTAGGAAATGTGTTTCCTGCACTGGAAATATGAGTGAGATCCGAAGTAGCCTGACTTGTGACTGACGATAAGGAAACAATCAGTCTGTTCAGTCCAGTAGCTCCTATGACTAGGATGTATCCCCAGGGGGCTTAATAAAAAGTGCTGGGACTTCCTGATGGTCCAGTGGTTAAGAATCCACCTTGAAGTGCAGGGAACTCAGTTTCAATTCCTAGTTGGGAAACTAAGATCCCACATGCTGCAGAGAAACTAAGCCCCTGCCTGCAACTACTGAGCCTGCACACCACAGCTGGAGAGTTTGTGAGCTGCAGTGAAAGGTCCCACATGACACAAGGAAGATCCTGTGTGTTGCAACTAAGACTCCATGCAGCTAAATAAATCAATAAATATTTAAAAGTGCTGCTTTTAACTCACAGATATAGAGAACAAACTAGTGGTTACCAGTGGGGAAAGGCAAGGGGGTAGGGAATTAAGAGGTACACACAACAAAATATAAACTAAGGGCTTCCCTGGTAGCTCAGATGGTAAAGAATCTACCTGCAATGAGGGAGACTTGGGTTCAATCCCTGGGTTGAGAAGATCCCCTGGAGGAGGGCATGGCAACCCACCCCAGTATTCATGCTTGGAGAGTCTCCATGGACAGAGGGGCCTGGTGGGCTCTATGGTCCATCGGGTCACGGAGTCTGACAGGACTGAGCAACTAAGCACAGCACAAGCAACACGGATATACTGCACAAAACGGGGAATGTAGCAAAAGTTTAAAAATGACTATAAATGGAGTATAATCTTTAAAAAAACAAGAGCACTTTCTATGATTTTAAGTAGTATCAGGGTAACAGAAGGGGCCACCGACCGCTCATATTCCTTGCATTTTCATTCTTTGGTGCCCCAGTAGACTTTCAGCTGCCAGGATTTGGTCCCTAGGGTTCTGGTTCCCAGAGCTGTTGGAAGCCAAGTTGCTGTCCTGGTGTGGCAGGCCAGAAGAGCTAAAGCACTGCTCCCTGGGACCAATTAAATGGTGGTCAGGAGTCTGTGAAGGGAATAATTCTGAGGTGTGTTTCCTGGGGGAGATCCTCAAGGTGGAAGCCGGCTTCATAGCACACTGTTTATTAGCCTTCTTTCCTGTATCACTTCCTCACCTCCCTATTGGCGATACCTGAACCTTGCAGTGGTTTTTCGCATAAGGCTTTTATTATGGTGAGATAGCTTCCTTCTATTCCTGATTTGCTCAGTGTTTTTATCAAGATCATACCTGTATTTGATCACAGTTTCAGAAATAAAGAGCTATACCGTCCAGTACAGTAGCTGTGCCGTTCAGTACAGTAGCCACTAGTTGAGTGTGACACAGAGCATTTGAAATGGACTAGTCACAGCTGAGATGTGCCTTGGGTATAAAGCAAACAGCAGCTTTGGAAGACTGAATACGAAAACACATAAAGTAACTTATTAATATATTTTATTAATAACATGTTGAAATGATAATACTTTGAAAATGTTGTATTGCATACATTCAGATTAATTCTACCTTTTTTTTTACTGGGTACAAGAGCATCTAAAATGCGGCTTGCTTTATATTTCTATTGAACAATGCTGCTCTAGAGCAGGCATTACAGCCTGTGGGTGAAACCTGGCCCATCATCTGTTTTTGTAAATAAAGTTTTATTGGAAAAGAACCATGCTCATTAGTTTACATATGGTCTGTGGCTGCTGTCACACTACAAAGGCAGAAGTGAGGAGTTAGCTGGCTGTCACAGAGGGACATGAAGAGGGATATTTTCTTGCTATTTAACTCTTTCTAAAAATATTCTTTCGTAATAGTTCTTATGGTCTTGCTTTGTTCGTTATTATCAAATCAGAGCTTGTGTTCATTATGGAGTTTTCAAGTTTAAACTGGTTCCAATGGTCCTGCTTGTTTTTGTTTTTGTTTTTTTTTTAAATTTTATTTATTTTTGGCTGTGCTGGGTCTTTGTTGCTTTTTCCCAGGCTTTCTCCAGTTGCAGCGAGTGGAGGGTACTCTTTGTTGGGGTGCACAGGAAGTGGCTTCTCTTGTTGTGGAGCACAGGCTCTAGGCACCTGGGCTTCACTAGCTGCAGCTTACGGGCTCAGTAGTTTCGCCTTGTGGGCCCTAGAGGAGGGACTCAGTAGTAAGTGGTGCACGGGCTAAGCTGATCTGCGGCATGTAGAATCTACCTGGACAAGGTATCAAACCCAGGACCACGACATTGGCTGGCAGACTTTTATCCACTCTGCCACCAGGAAAGTCCCCTGATGAGTAACCGGGACTATCTCTGAAAGAGGGAGGGGAAAGATTCATGAGAAAAGATTTTTGTTGCTTTGCAGTTCCATCCTTTATGTAGTAAATGAACATTATTCTTTATGCTCTTTATGTATGATATATTTAACAAGAAGAAAGAAAAGAAGAAGGAAGGGAGAAATAAAAAGAGCTCAGAGTAAAGAGTCAGAATGATAAGGGAGATAGGTTAAGAAAACAAAAATCAGCTAATTCCTCAAAAAGCCAAGGTGTGCTTCATTCTTCCTTGGGTAGGAAATGCAGGGAGATGATCTCTTGGGTTCTTCTATTTTTTTTTTCTTCCTTTTAATTGTATAAATTCATTATTTTCATTTCATTAAAGGAAGTAGTAAGAAAGAAAAACTAGTCACTCCTAATTCAATTAACCTATGCTATTCTCTTTATAATAGATTTACAGAGTCTAGACTTACATCCATTGGTTCAGTGGGAAAGATAGTCAGCTTTCCCCATCCTCTTCCAGAGATGCATCTTTCCTCTACAGTTTGCTTTTCTTGGCTCGTTCCTCATCATATCCTGCCTTGCTTCCTACTTGAAAAGTATGGCCAGGAACATGTCCAACGTGTCCTTTCTCTCTTGCCTTTCTATATACTTTAATATCCTGAGTGATTCTACCCTGAGAGCTGAAATCTCTCTTCCATCCACTGAAGTCACTCTCTTTTTGGCCACTAGGGGACAACCACTGACTTGCGGCTACTCCACAGCGCCCCCCCTCAGGGTGTACACTTTGGGGTCATCTGAGGAGAAAAAGGTCGTTGACTAATTGGTTTATCCCTGCAGAGCTATTTTAAACTTTTGTTTCTGTTTTTAGTGTCAAATCTTTCTTCTTCCCTTTGATTTTCTCATATGCATATGTGCTCCTAACAGATTCTATGATAGCCTCACAATCATCCATGTCCCTTTTCTCTGGGAACAATTGTCCTCAGATTTTGTACACATGAGGTATGAGCATGGTCATATTTCTGGTTGTCCGAATGTCCTCTCTTAGGCGGAAGGAGAACTTTGCAGCACATTCGATTCAGTGTCTCTGATGATGAAGAGGTGAAATCCTTTGAGGGTCCAAAGCTATTTAGAAGCTGAATCTTAGCTATGAGAAGTGGTCTGACAATAAAATAACAAGGCTGATTTTCCCCATAAGGCTCAGAACCTGGTCTCAGAGATCAATCCCAAACTGGAGTTCAAACTTGGGTCCAGCAATGGAATAAGTGTTTTGTTTGCTGCGGTGACTACATTGGAAGGGAAATAACAAAAATTACGTCCCATTGCTTTGTTTTCACACCTCATTTATGCATAGAGAAATACTCTTTTGATTTTTCCTTAGTGACTTAAAGAGGAGATCTTAAAGAGTGTGTAGATGGTGAATCGAGTAGAATCAACACAGAAGGGAGCAAAGGAGATTCCAGGTTGGAGATTCGACCCTCTTACTGCCTTGAGCTCATGCACCTCTTATTCTAATCATGGAAACTTCCTTAGGATTCAGTGGACAGGAATTTGAGGACAAGATGGGTTTGTTCTTAAAACTCCTTGTACTTACGCATAGACTGTTTTGAGAAGTCGAATTGCATTATCATTGGGAATGTGCACTTCAAATTTTAATACAGATAGATAAATTACTCTCTCAAATGGCTCCAGAAACTTACAGTCTAAAGTAAATATTCCAATTAAAAAGTGGGCAAAAGTGCTAGACAGACATTCACCAAAGAAGATATACAGATAACACGTAAGCATATGAAAAGATGCTTTGCATCGTATGCCATTGGGAAATGCAAATTAAAACTAGCGAGATGCCACAACACACCTATCAAAACGGCTAAAATCCAGAACACTAACACCACCAAATGCAGCTAGGGTGTGGAGCAATGGGAACTCTCATTCATTGCTGGTGGGGATGCAAAATAGTACAGCTACTTCAGAAGATAATTTGGCAGGTTTTTACAAAGCTAAACATAGTCTCACCATATGATCCAGCAATTGCACTCCTAGATATTTACCCAAATGAGTTGAAAACTTATGTCCAAGCAAAAACTTGCAGACCAGAGTTTTGGTAGCAGCTCTATTTATAATTGCCCCAAATTGGAAACAATCAAGTTGCCCTTCAATAGATGAATTGATAAACATGCCATGATACATTCATATTAATGGAATATTATTCAGTGATAAATAGAAATGAGCTATTACCCTCTGAGTATTCATTGGAAGGACTGATGATGAAGCTGAAGCTTCAATACTCTAGCCACCTGATGTGAAGAACCGACTCACCGGAAAAAAACTCTGATGCTGGGAAAGATTGAAGGCAAATGAGAAGGGGACGGCAGAGGATGAGATGGTTAGATAGCATCACCAACTCAATGGACATGAATTTGAGCAGACTCTGGGAGACAGTGAAGGACAGAAAAGCCTGGCATGCTGCAGTCCATGGGGTCACAAAGAGTCAGACAACTTAGTGAATGAACAACATCAAGCCACAAAAAGATGGAGGAACATTAAGCGCATATTGTGAAGGGAAAGAAACCTGTCTGAAAAAGTTACATTCTGTATGATTCCAACAATATGACATGGAAAAGGTAAAACTGTAGAGACAGCAGCTGTCTGGGATTGGGCAGGGAGGGCAGGCAGAATGAAGAGGATATCTAGAGCAGTGGGAGCATTCTGTATAATACTATATGACATAAGAATGATATTATTATATCATTATTATATATTATTATATTATATTATATATTATATTATATATTATTATATTATATTATATATTATCATATATATATTATTATATGATGGATTTCCCTGATGGCTCAGATGGTATAGACTCTGCCCTCAATGCAGGAGACCGGGGTTCAATCCCTGGTCTGGAATATCCCCTGGAGAAGGGAATGGCAACCCACTCCACTTTTCTTGCCTGAAGAATCCCATGGATGGAGGGGCCTGGCGGGCTCTAGTCCATGGGATCACAAAGAGTCTGACACAGCTGAGCAACTAACACTAATACGAAATAATGGTGGAAACATGCCATTGTGCATTTAGCAAAACCCATAGAACCACGCAACACACAGAGTTGACCCTAATGTAAACTACGGACTTTAGTTAATAACGTACCGAAACGGACTCATCAGTTGTAATAAATGTTATCACACAAGTGTAAGATGTTAAATATAGGGAAGCTGGTTGGAGGAAAGGAGTATTTAGAAACTCTGTATTTTCTGTTCATTCTTTTGTAAACCTAAAACTGCTCTAGGAAATAAAACCTATTACTTAAAAATAATAATAAATTTACAGATTCATCAAGGATGTACATCTCATTTCTGTTATCTTTGTTTACACTGGTGACAGAATTTTGACAGATGTTCAATCTGATGGGTCAAGTACGGTCTTTTATTGTTGTTTTGATTGCATTGCCCATTTGTTCTACTTAGATTGACATGTTTTCCAGATCCTTGGACCTTCCAGATTCACTTGTTATAAATCACCTGTTCATTTCCTTTGCCTGTTTTTTCAGTTCATTGTTGATTTTTTAAGATGTGGAACTGCGGCAGCTTTTTTTTTTTTTTTCACATGTTGCAAATGTTTTCTCACAATCTGTCATTTGTTTTTCAACTTGGATGATGATCGCTTTTGTCCCATTTGTTGTTGTTTAGTTACTAAGTCCTGTCCAACTCTTTGCCACCCATTAGACTGTTTCAAATTTTGAAGGAGTTTAGCCTGGAAATGTGCTTCTGGGGAGACACATGATGTGATCTGAGCTAGACTTGCAGATGAAGCCCATTCCTCTGGCCAGTCTCGTCTTTTTTGCTCCTGATGCTCCAAGCCGAACCCAGAGCTCTCTGCTCCAGGGTGTCCATGGAGGCGCTTCTTGAGCATGTTCTGAAACTGGCACGGCTTTATCTAATGGGATGAAGGTGGCTAAAGAGATTAGCAAGATGTCTTGTGGATCCCACTTTTAATCTGCAGCCTTCAGGCTGTCCCTCTTCGGTTGGGAAGGGAGCTACAGCGACGACGGGGAGGACTGGACCCTTCATGAGCTGCGATTCTGAGGTCCCTGCTCCCACTCGTGGGTTAACAGGGGTCCCGGGCTAGGGGGCACAACATGGGCAGCCCCCAGGGCAGCTCCCTGCAGCTTGGACCATCTGCACCTTTCCCAAGGCCCTGAGTCTTCGGCCTCCGGGCTTATTGAGGTCAGGAGTGAGATCTGTGCTGTGGGAGGCTACCCGGACTGCACCCTGCAAGTATGGCGCTGCTGAAAGTCAAATTTGACCAGAAGAAGCGGGTCAAGTTGGCCCAAGGGCTCTGGCTCATGAACTGGTTCTCCGTGTTGGCTGGTATCATCATCTTTGGCTTAGGGCTATTCCTGAAGATTGAACTCCGGAAGAGAAGCGATGTGATGAACAATTCTGAGAGCCATTTTGTGCCCAATTCCTTGATCGGGGTGGGGGTGCTGTCCTGTGTCTTCAATTCTCTGGCTGGCAAGATCTGTTATGACGCCCTGGACCCTGCCAAGTACGCCAAGTGGAAGCCCTGGCTGAAGCCGTACCTGGCCGTGTGTGTCCTCTTCAACGTGGCCCTCTTCCTGGTGGCCCTCTGCTGCTTCCTCCTGCGGGGCTCGCTGGAGAGCACGCTGGCCCACGGGCTCAAGAACGGCATGAAATTCTACCGGGACACAGACACCCCGGGCCGGTGTTTCATGAAGAAGACCATTGACATGCTGCAGATTGAGTTCAAGTGCTGCGGCAACAACGGCTTTCGGGACTGGTTTGAGATTCAGTGGATCAGCAACCGCTATCTGGATTTTTCCTCCAAAGAAGTCAAAGAGTGAGTGGCCTCCAGTCCTGGGGTCAGAGTGATGGGGACACAGAGACCCCAGCCTCTGACTCCCCCCTGTTCAGTGCCTTTTCCTTTCCATTGGGCACTCTGCGTATTCAACTTATTACTGGTGTGTGTGTGAGGGTGAACTTGATTGGACATACAGAATTATCTATCATTTTTTACCTATAAAATTAGCAGCATTATACAGTTCAACTTGATGTTTGGCTAAGACGGGAAGATAGCGTCAAGTTATAGAAGCAGCTTGAATGCTGGTGGCCAGGGGAGACCCAGCCAGGACCGTCTGCTTCATACAGGAGAGATGGGTCACATATACTGAGCTGGTATCTGGCTGCTTGCCTCATTCACTCAAAGTGAATGGATTCAGTCCTACAAGCATACATTTCTGGGCTGTTCCCTTGTTTTCCAACTTTTCAACCCTGAGCATCCATTTTCAAGGTGTTTGTCCCTGGATATGGTGGAAAGAGCAGAGGATGGGGGCAGTCAGGGGGTCTAAGCTGGAGCTTTGTCTCTACTGTTCATTAGATGGGGACCTTGGACAAGGCCTTTGACACCTTGGGCCCCCTCCTTGACCATCTCTCTCTTTTTAAAGTTACTTATTGCTGTGCCGGGTCTTCTTTGCAGGGCATGGACTTTCTCTAGTTGCGGCAAGAAGGGTCTACTGTCTGCTCTCTAGTTGAGGTGTGCAGGCTTCTCACTGTGTGGCTTCTGTGTGGAGCACAGGCTCTGGAGTGCACGGGCTTCAGTAGTTGTGGCGCATGGGCTTGGTGGCCCCTCGGCATATGGAATCTTCCCTGACTAGGGATTGAACCTGTGTCCCCTGCATTGGCAGGAGGGTTCTTAACCACTGGACCACTAGGAACTCCTGTTTGCCCATCTTTTAAATGAAGGCACCAAAATACACAACCTTGGTGTTTATCTCCTAGCCCTGTCTAGACCCTGGCATACAATGGGTGCTCAATAAATGCCTGCTGGTGTTTACTACTTAAGTAATAATAGTGCAACTTGATAAAGTGTTTCTAAAATGTTCTTGGCTTGTGTAAAAGTAACATCCTGAGGGGGATGTAAGGGAATGTTCCAGAGGAGACTCTCACTCTTTGTACTGACCCTGGCATACCCCTCTTCCCAGAGACCCATCATTCGAGCCTTGAGTCATTTTCCGGGGAAAGGTTGGCCAGCCCTAAGCTGGCAGCTCTCCCCCACCTCTTCTTTCTGTCCGGCTCTCTCTATCCCCTGGCTGAGGCTAGGGGTTCAGTTGCTCCCCCAGGTGGTTTATCCTCTGAGTGAGGCTGGTGAGTCAGGGGGACATGCACCTGGGACACGGGCACACTGGCTGCAGGACGTGGGCGAAGCCCAGACAACGCTGGTGAGCCCCAGAGGGAAGGGAAGTCAGAATGAAGGTCACTGCTGGGGACTGTATTTTCTCTGTGGGAGGGGATTACTTCTATAAATCCCTTGTCAAGGAGGCTTGTAAACCACTCTGCCCTTCCTAGGGGACAGGTCTGCAGGGACAGCACGAAGTGCCATGATTTATATATGCCACCCCAGAAGGTGTGAAGCCAGGGGGACAAGCAGAGTTCTGGGGGCTGGGGAGAGTGGGAGTTGATGGTAGAACCAGCTTTTGTGATGGGCAGTAAGGGGTTTCTCATCCTTTCTGTCATTTTCCTTGAACGTCTTCTGCAGGGTCAGTCCTTGACAAGACTTACAGGATCTCTCTGTAATCCCCAAATCCCCTTCTGTTCCAGGGTAGAGCAACATTCCAGGCCGCTTCACTCCCAGTGGTCGGCATATCCAACTTGTTAGGCCAGCATTACACTTGATCAAAATCACCTCAGTGCCCCATACCAGCTTATTGGTGTGAAACTGTCCTAACTCCACTGACTTGGAAAAAATTTTCTCTGCTGCACACACACACACACATATGGTCACAACATTAAGAGAAACTGAACATCCCTAACTGAGCCTGGCACTTGTGGGCTCAGCCAAGCATGGACAGATGGTTGGTTTTGGGAGATTTCTCACAGGAATCTTTAAGGTCAACGGCTGGTTCCTGAAGGCTCCTGATCATGGAGATCAAGTGGAATAATGCAAGATGTTTTACAAGAGTTTACAAGCCTTTGACCCACCCCCGCCCCCTCACCCCAGCCTGCCCTGTTGCTGTGTTGCTGGGGCTTTTGGGAGGAAAAGCATCCTTATTTGGTGGGCACAAAGCCTTTCCTGGGGAGTTTGTATTATTTTTAGTTGTTGTTATCTCCATTTTGTAGAAATTTGAGCCTCAGAGGGGTTAAGGGATGTTCCTAAAATCTCACAGCAGGAAGTAGCAGGCTGGAACTGGGGGTGGGGGAGACAGATTTTTGGAAAACAAACAAACCAGCTTTATGGACAGTATACTCCACACACCACACAACTCACCCATCTAAAGTGAGCCGTTCAATGGTTTTTAGTATTCACAGAGCTGTGCAACCAGGACTGAGGCTGATTTTAGAACGTGTTCAGCATCTCGCAGAGAAAGCTGCACCCTTCAGTGCTCACTCCGACCTCCCCCGCCCCCAAGTCCAAGTAGCCGCTACTCCGCTTTCTGTCTCTATAGGCTCCCCTGTTCTGGCCACTTCATTTTCAATGGACTCATGTGGGATTTGTCCTTTGGGGTCTGGCTCTTTGGTCAGCCCACTGTTATAAGATTTCACCCGTGTCGCAGCAGTGTCAGCGCTTGTTCCTTCTTCTGCTGGGACGCTGTCCCGCTGAGGGGAGGGCCAGCTCTTGATTCTGCTCTTTCCACTCCGCTGTTCCCCGATGACTGAAACCTCTGGAGGGGGCCAGTTTGCCTCAGGTCGTCCCTCCTCCTGTCTCTGTCTTGTTCTTTCCTTCCTTCTCTAGAGGCACAGGGGAAGGTGTAATACAGGCTCAACAAACACCTGTGGATCGTGGTGGGATTGCTATCCTTCCATGCCTGGATCTCAGATCATCACGAGGCCCCCCAGAAGCCAGGACCCCGCTCTCGAGACTCCCTGTGGGCTGTGGCACCCGGGACAGGACTGTGCTCACTTCTCCTGTGATTACTTTCTCTCTCCCTTCCCAGCTATACTACACTTGCTGTATATTGGGCTCTCTATGTGTATTAACCCAATTAATCTCCACCACCCCGTCAGAGACTTTATTGTCATCTCTCAGGTGAGAAAACTGAGGCTCTCAGAGGTCAAGCAATTTGCCAGGGTTCCACAGGTGTCACTCAGCTGGCACACAGGCAGGGCAGGGGGCTGTTATAACTGGGGAAGTCCTCAGAGGAGTCCAGGAATACCGCCTCCCTCAGAGACTCTTGAGTTTTCAGAGCAAGGAATTGGGATATAGATTTAGAATTCTTAACCAGAACTGCTTTTATTATTATTTTTGCATTTCAACTTTTAATGTAAAAAATTTCAAGCATTCACAGAAGTAGAGAGATTATAAGAAATCCCCATGTACCTATCACCGTATTTTGATAAATGTAAACATTCTCCCTTTCTCATTCCATCACTACTGCCCTCACTCCCCCAAAGCACACATCCAAGTACTAACCAGGCCCGACCTTGCTTAGCTTCCGAGATCAGACGAGATCGGGCGCGTCCAGGGTGGTATGGCCATAGACAAGAGATAAAGAGGATCTGTGTTTTTTGGCCTTTTTGTTTTTGTTTAACAGATGCACGATAGTAATCATGTCCACTAACACTACTATCATCTAATACCCTGTCTGTGTTTAGTATTCTCTGATTGTCTCAAGATGTCTTTTACAGTTGGTTTGTTCAAATCAGGATCTAAATCACACCTTGCATTTGGTTGTTAGGTGACCTAACAACCTTTCTTACTCTTAACGTTACCTTTTTCATGCCATGTGCGTCTTGGAGGAAGCCAGCCACTTGTCCTGCAGAATTCCTCACATTCTGGGCTTGGGTCGTTGCAGCCAAGAGCTGTCGTCATCTAACGTGCTCTGTCTCCTTTGTTCCTGTGTAAACCAGTAGTGGGGCTAAGGTGTGGCTAGATTCAGGTTCAGTTTTGGCAAGAACACCTAGTAGGGCGCTGCAATGGCACCAGGTGAGACATGATGTCTTCAGACAGTTTATAATTATAATTTTTTTTTTCGTTCACACCACTGGCATGTGGGTCCTTAATTCCCCAACCAGGGATGGAACTGTGCCCTCTGCAGGGGAAGCATGGAGTCTTAACCATTGAACCACCAGAGAAGTCCCTACACTCATTCCTTTAAGGTTTCTTCCTGTTTTCATGACCAGCTGAGCTTCAGGGTCTTGGGATGAGAGGCAGAGCATGAAGAGGCTCAGAGGCCTTGGCACCGTCAGCCTGAGGGGACTGTAAGCCAGAGGCCTGGCCTGGGGCCCTCAGTCTGAGGGAGAAGCTGGCACTGAGCTCTTGCACTTTACTGTCCTTTCCACGGAACCCACAGGACAGTAAACTCTTCCTAAACAATTAAGAGATATCTCAAAAATTCTCGACCTTGGCTAGGAGATCCCTCAGGCAGGGCTGTGTCTCCCCTCAGACTGGAGCTCCCTAAGGGTGGGGCCGTGTCTCCCTCAGACCAGGACTCCCTGAGGCCCTCAAACTGGGGCTCCCCGAGGCAGGGCTGTGTCTCCCCTCAGACTGGGGCTCCCTGAGGCAGGCCTTTGTCTCCCCTCAGACTGGAGCTCCCTAAGGCAGGGCTGTGTCCCCTCTCAGAGTGGAGATCCCTGAGGGTGGGGCCGTGTCTTCCTCAGACCGGGGCTCCCTGAGGCGGGGCTGTGTCCCCTGAGACCAGGGCTCCCTGAGGCGGGGCCGTGTTTCCCCTCAGACCGGGGCTCCCTGTTTCTCCCGCTGAGACTGGACTCTCTGGTGCAGGTCTAGCTCTCTTATCAGGCCAGTTCTCCCTGAAAGCAGTGCAGTGTCTCCTCTCAGAGTGGGGCTTCCTTGGGAAAGGCTGGGTCCCCTCCTTTCCCCCTGCCCTTCAGAGAAATACTAATACTGTACTTGCTGTATACCAGGTTCCTATGTGTCATCTCTCAGGTGAGAAAAATGAGGCTCTCAGAGGTCAAGCGATTTTCCAAGTTGTCCCACAGGTGTCGCTCAGCTGGCACACGGGCTGGGAATTCACTCTTTATCATTTCACACTCCTGGATCCCTCCTCTCCCTCCTATGCTTGTTTTCATATGGTGTTCCTTATTGATTTATTAATTCACCTACTAAATTATAGTTTTTTCCAGGAAAATTCCAATGTGATGATTTTCCTAAATTGTATCTTGGCTGTGAGAGAGTGAGCTAGAACAAAGCCTTACCTTAATCAAGACCCCTACAACTCTTGGTGAGCCCTGAGCAGAGATTTGTAGCTTGGGAAATACTCTGATATAAATAGCCAGCTCACCAACTAAGGAGCTCTCCTCTGCCTGACTTTGTCTTAAGAGGGTGAGTGAGTGGAGCCTTAATCTGTGGTTGGAACTGGGGCGAGTGCTAAATAAACAAGAAAGTACTCCTGAGGGAGGGGGAGGGTTAGTTGCAGAGATATGGGACCCCAAGAGGTCCTAGGCTGGGGGAAGCCCAGTGTCAATCAAGCCAGGGCTGCCCTCCCTTAGGCCCCAGGATGCCTCAGGGAGGATGAGGCAGGTCTGTAGGCCTTACCCCAGTTGAGGGAAACATGGGGAGTGCACAGGAGAAATGATGGTAGGCAAGGAAGGGCTCCTGGGACAGGGAACAGTGGCGAGAACACACACCTTTCTAGGGAAGTTTAGCTAGAAAAGGGCTTCCCTGGTAGCTCAACTGGTAAAAAATCCACCTGCAATGCAGGAGACCCCAGTTCGATTCCTGGGTCGGGAAGATCTCCTGGAGAAGGGATTGGCTACTCCAGTATTCTGACCTGGAGAATTCCATGGACTGTATCGTCCATGGGGTCACAAAGAGTTGGACACGAATGAGCGACTTACACTCCTCTAGCTAGAAAGAGCCAACAGGCAGGAAGGCCCTGGAGACTCTGAGGAAACTCTGAGGGGCGAGTTGGGAAACTGCTGTGGGCTGGTCTTCCACTTCCTGTGTAACTTGGGTGAAGGCTTGCCCTGCTCTGGGCCCCATTTCCTCCTTGGTAGAACAGTCCAGTGGGCTGCAGGGTCCCCCCAGATGGCCAAGAGTGGGGAGGATCCAGCATTCTCTCAGAGCCTGTGTCCTGGGCATCCACTGACTGCCTCATCTCACCCTCCCCACAGTCTCTGATCGTCCCACCTCACACAGTCCACAGCTCACATGTGCAGATTCGGGACTCAAAGGCCAGCTCTCTGCGCTGTAACCCATTGCCCTCCATGGGGATGCTGGGCCTGGCCTAGGTAGGAGTAGGTTCCAGGGGTGACTGCAGGTCAGAAACAGGGACGAACAGCATCTGTGTTTGGGGACCAGGGCTGTGGGGGCAGCTGGCCCCTCAGGATGGGGCTGGGAGCCCCAAGGTGAAGGTTGCTGCTCCAGTTCCACCCTGGCCAGTGGAGCCTCGTGCCACACAGGCCTGTTCAGATGGCTGCTCCCAGGCACTCAGGGTAGGTGAGCTTCAGCAGCGACCCCTCCTGTCCTTGGACAGATGCCGCCCAGCCCCAGCCAAGGGCCAGCAGGGAGCTCTGCCCTTGAGGGCTGGGTCACAGCAGGGGCTCCCCTCTTCTCCACAGCCGGCAGGGCCCACACCACCCGCTCACGCGTGGCTGCTCCCCAGCGGAATAGAGTGGTCTATTCCACCCTCACAGCTGCTCCCTGAGGACACACAGGTTTCCTGCAAAAGCTCTTGTTCAGTCACCCAGCCCAGCCTCGGCCCAGGAGTCCACATTTGCTGCACAGTTAATATGTACCAGGCACTCTTCTAAGCCTTTTTACATTCCCTTCACACAATCCTCATGTCCAGTTCATTTTACAGATAAATAAGCTGAGACCCACAAGGGTAAGGTGGTCCAGAGGGATGGATCTGGAGTAAACTAAGGCTGTTCTGCTCTCATCACGGTCCTAGTCCTAGACCACCTGTGCACCCAGGGCCAGGTGTGCTGTGGGTCCTGTCCATGAAGCAGAGGCCAGGGACTGCAGGGCAGGTGGAAATATGGTCGCCATGACCCAGGCACGGATTGTTCTGGAACCAAGGAGGCCACACCATGTAGTATGGCATGGTCTTAACCATACCGATCAGCAGACAGTTCACCGAAGACAAACCACAAATGGATCTTAAAACATATCAAAAGATTCCCAATTACACTTACAATGAGAAAAAAAAAAAAAGAAATTTAGAACAACTTTGGAGATACTATTTTTCATCTATCAGGTTTTGGCAAAGATCAAAAACAGGACTTGTGTGGGTGTGGCCAGTGGAGATGTCACTGTACAATCCCCCAGAGGAGACAGATGGCAGAGCTTGGGTGCAACCACCGATGGGCCCTGATGCAGAGACTTCTCTCCTAGCAACTGATGCTCTAGATATGGTCCCAGTATGTGAACTGACCCCGTACATGCTTGTTTCAACACGAAACTGGGAGAATCCCCGATGTCCATCAGTAGGGACCTTGATAGTACCCCATGGGCTATCTGCACACTGGGGATACCATGCACCTCATTAAAACCTGGAGAACACTCCCCACTGACAGATATAAAAGATCTCCAAGGTATCGTTAAGGGAAAAAATAATGGTTTAAGGCAGTGTCAATATAATGTGACCATTGGGTAAAAACAAAACAAACAGGAAGAATTTTTGCAAAATCTGAATTTGCTTGTCCATGTGTGAGGCCTGTGTAGGACAGACAGAGCTGGCCACAGTGAGGGCACTTGGAGGCCAAGAGACAGGATAGTGGGAGAATTTTTTCAATCAAGGAGATATTACTAGAAGCTAAACATTAACACGTTTTTTTTTTCTGGCTGAGTGGCATGCGGAAACTTAGTTCCCTGACCAGGGATCAAACCATGCCCCCTGCAGCGGAAGAGTGCAGTCTTAACCAGTGGACCTCCAGGGAAGTCCCTGAACATCTTTTAATTTTTTAAAAAATATTTATTTATCTGGCTGTGCCAGGTCTTAGCTGTGGTACTTGGGATCTTCAGTCTCTGTTGTGGCAGGTAGGAGCTAGTTCCTTGACCAGGGATTGAATCCAGGCCCACTGCATTGGGAGTACAGTCTGAACCACTGAACCACCAGAGAAGTCCTTGACCGTCTTTTTAAGAGTATAATTAATTACCATTTCAATAAGCATTGGAAATAACTTCTATTACGAGCAACTACATGCTCCCTGTTCTTATGTTGTAAAAGTCTGCTGTTATGATGTAATAATGCCTTGCAATTAAAAAATAAACTTTAAAAAACACATTTTTTATTCAAGACAACATGCACATAATCAAGTGTGCAAATCTTAAGTGCACAGCTACATAAACTTTTTTTTTTTTTTTTAATTTTTGGCTGCACCATGAGGCTTGTAGAATCACAGTTCCCTGACTAGGGATTGAACCTGCGCCCTCTGCAGTGAAAGTGCAGAGTTTTAATCACTGGACCACCAGGGAAGTCCCTGCCCCTTTAAATTTTGAATCCACATAAATGCATGGTGTGCTCTGCTGCTGCTAAGTCACTTGAGTCGTGTCTGACTCTGTGCGACCCCATAGATGGCAGCCCACCAACCAAATATAAATAAATAGAGAAATGTGAAAGTTGGGCAAACTGCATCCTTCAGGTGAATAAAGCTCTTCCACCCAGCAGGGAAGGGTGGGGCAGGGCTCATTGTGGATGGAGAGCAAGCCATGGGCAAAGACTCATTCCTTGCCCCTGCTGCAAAGGCCCAGGGCCGGAGCAGGCCTTCAGGAAACATCTGCTAGACAGAACTGATCTGGCCAGAGGGGGTGCTGGTTGGTCTCCAGAGCTGTAAGGAGGAGATGAGGTTAGAGAAGGGGCTGGGGGCTAATGCTGATGGTCACAAATGCCAGGCAGAGCCTTGTCTCACACTTACCACCTTTCCTGCGGCTCTCATCCTACCAGCCTGGCACAGCTCCAAGAAATCACTGCATGCCAGGCCCTGGCAGCACATAGAGTTGTTGGGTGATTTTTTTGGCATAAATCTTTATCTTGGACTTTATAAAAACTGATGTGGTGCTCCATAGACTGGGGTCAAATGTTGTCTACAGTGCAACATCCATGTTCTAACACACATAATGGCTTCCAGGAGTACAGTGCTTGTGTTGATCTTGTGTTCAGTTGGGTTAAAACAACGGGCAATACAAGAATGAACACATTCCTAATGTACGTGATTCACTCTTGTCTAAATGCCCCGTCCTGTGACTTCCTTCCTATCTACACTGCTAGTTATCCCAGGATCTTGAAGAAACACTGAGCCACTAATAGGCTACCCTCTGGCAGATCAGTACAGTGAACAGCACTCTCGATCTCAGTTTTACCAAAGGTTGCTCGGAGGCTTCCAGGGCATTTCAGGATCAGCACGTCCACAGAGTCCTTGAAATGTCTTGTAAGATTTTGTGGAATCTCCTTTGCTATACAAGGGCTAAAATACAGATGTTCCTTATTTACTTGCTTCTTGGCTTATCATCTGTCTCAACCCTCTAAATTTAAGCTCCAGGAAGCCGGGGCCTTGGCTTTCTGGGCCACTCTTCCATCTTCAGCAGTTGGAATAGTGGCTGGCATGTAGCTGATGAAGAGCAAATTAGTTCTTGAGAAGAATGAGGGAATGAATATCCCAGATTTTCAGAGATGAGGGGTGAGAGAAACTGGCACCTGCTGAGAAGTCCAGGAGGCCGGTCTCAAGCCAACTATCTGTTTCTTCTGCAGTCGCATCAAGAGCAACGTGGATGGGCGGTACCTGGTGGACGGTGTCCCCTTCAGCTGCTGCAACCCCAACTCACCACGGCCCTGCATCCAGTACCAGCTCACCAACAACTCTGCACACTACAGCTACGACCACCAGACGGAAGAGCTCAATCTGTGGCTGCGTGGCTGCAGGGCCGCCCTGCTGAGCTATTACAGCAACCTCATGAATACCATAGGTGCTGTGACGCTCCTCGTCTGGCTCTTTGAGGTAGGCCCTGGTCAACGAGGGGGCAAGACAAGAGGGACTCACCTGCCCCACTGGGATTCATGGGGTGGAGCTGGGCCCGGGACTCCCTCCTGGGAACCAGCCCTCTGCTGGCATGCAGGCAGGCCCAGGCTTGAACACTGGCACTCCACTTTTTGTTTCTGTCCTACCACTTAAAGAAGAGTTGAAATGCATATCACAAAAAATCAATCATTTTAAAGCGAACAATTTGGAGGCATTTGGTACATTCACAGTGTTGTGCGACTACCACCTTTATCTTGTTCCAGAATACTTCCACTACCCCCTCAAAAAAACCTCACATTCATTATGCAGTCACACCCCTCCAGCCCTCCCGCTAAGCCCCTGGCAGCCACCCATTTTTGTTCTGTCCTTGTGGCTTTATCAATTCTGGACATTTCATATAAATGGAATCTTGTAATATATGACCTTTCATGTCTGATTTCTTTCACTTTGGATGTTTTTGAGGTTCATCCTGTGTCTCCACATTTTGCACCTGAGGTCTCAGAAACTTATTTAACCTCTCTGTTTTAGGGGACTGACAGCACTTAGCTCTGGGGCTACTGGGAGGCAACAGGAGTTACAGGCACATTGATTTGTGCTTCTCTTTGAAATTCTGGTAGCAGTTTACTGGGTATTCTGATTATCTGTAGGTTCATTTTCCATTACCTATTTGGTTTAATTCCTCTCTGTAGCTGTAGGGCTTGGGATGTAGCAAGCCCTCATTCATTCATTTGTTGAAGAAATAATTCTCAAACACCTGAGTGCTGGGCGCTGTCCTGGGTGCTGAAGAAGAGCCCATGTCAAGAAGGGGTAAACTGAGGTAGCACAGAGGGTGACTCATGGGCTCCTGCTTTGAGCTGACAGCAGGAAGCCCAGCCTACAAAAGCTAAATTCACAAAGCCAGGAATATTAGGTGAGGAAACTGCCCATCAGAGATTCACTGAAAGTTTCCCTTAAGTAAGTCTATCTTTAGTGCTATGGAAATTCACAGGTAGCTGTGTTCTCATTTGAGACACACCACTTCTAACTCACCATGTCACACCAGAGGGGTTGAACTGCCTGTTGAGGGGGGATGAGAAGGGGAGGGAGGCCTTCTCACACTGAGGGAAACGCAAGCATATTCATGGAGATTTACTGGTCCCTGGCTCCTTGAGGCAGAGTCTCAGGAATGAGTCTTAGGAATGAGTGGGTACAATAAGAAGAAAAGGTTAGAAGGTAGAATGAGGATAGAAGGCTAGAAGATCGCATCCTTGAAAACCCATGAGAAGAAGAAAGGATAACTGAAGTCACTGGGGAAATGGACTTCCACTGGCTGCCTCTCTGCTTACCCACTTTTCCAGAAATCTAGCAACTGCTTAAGAAGAGGAAGTTCACTGGGAACAGGGAGTTTGCATGCCCCTGACTTTGGCTTGAGGCTTTTAGTGGGCAGACTCTGCGATGGGCACAAGGGTGGCTGAGCTGATAAGATTCTGCCCTCAGCCTTGCCCTCCTGGGTTTCACAATCCAGTGAGGATATGACGCCTCAATAATAATACTAGTGCAAAATTCATAGTGTGGCAGGAGGCCTTCTTGAGGAAAGAAGGAAAGAATCAGAATGGGCACGTGGGTACCAGGAGGACTTCCTGGAGGAAGGATTTTTTCACTGTAAAAATATCTTATTAAACTTTCCGTCAACAATAATTATAATAAACCCCTAAAACTACTAGCTACTATTATCACGCACTACCATAATTATAAAATACTCCCAGGGCATTCATTCTCAGATGTCTACTGAGGCCCTATCACCATGCGGTGCCCTCCTAGGGCTGTGACAGCGGGTGAACCAGACGCATCAAGGGCACTCGTGCCCTCAGGGAGTGGATGTTCTCTGTTAGTGGGCCTAGGCCTCTCACAGACTTTGCTATACTATCAAAGGAAGAGTGCAAGCAAAGCAGGAATTTGTGTAGAAGCAAGTGGCCAACACAATACAGGGTGAGAAGAGCAGAAAGAATACTTACCACGCTGCCTAATAACCAACTACAGCTGCCACACTCCACACACACCAAAGTGTCACAGCACGCCCATGGAACAGGTGGTACTTCATCTGAAAATCTGCAAACCAGACAAGCAAACTGAGGCTTCCTGGTCACACGGCTGGCTAGGTGCCAGGGCTGAGGCTTGAATCCAGGCATTCTGGCACCAGAGTCTGTAGCAGTGACTGCCAGTGAACAAATCCAAACCAATCACCCACTCACCCCCATACTAATCAGAATAACAGAAATACAGGGAAACCATCTATTACCTTGTTTGCAGGAAAAAAGATGGCTTTTTATTCTGTCCAGCAAATAGTTGCTGAGCACCAAGTATGTACCAAGCAATGTGCTAGGAATGAGGTGGAGGTGGGCATGGAGAAGGAGCCCAGGATTAATGCCCCCCAGGACAGGGGAGACGTAAGGGGAGGGGCACCCCTAATATGCTAGGTAGAGAAAACAGCACATGGTAAAACTGGGAAGGAGAGAGGTTGGGGTGGGCAGGATCCTAAGAACCCTGGAGTGACTGGAAAGGGAGGAGAACAGGGTCAGAGGTGAGGTGGGGGCAGCGGGAGGTGTTTCGAGCACTCAGGCATGGCTGGGGCAGGCAGGCCTTCGTCAACTCAGACCCGACAGAGCCTTGTCTGAAGGGTCTCCGTGGTTTCTGGGTAACACCTGCTCCAGCTACTTCCCTACTCCTGTAAGTCTCCTCTCCCCACACCAGGTGACCATCACTGTTGGGCTACGCTACCTGCACACGGCGCTGGAAGGCATGGCCAACCCCGAAGACCCCGAGTGCGAGAGTGAGGGCTGGCTTCTGGAGAAGAGCGTGCCGGAGACCTGGAAGGCCGTTCTGGAGAGTGTGAAGAAGCTGGGCAAGGGTAACCAGGTGGAAGCCGAGGGAGAGGACGCAGGCCAGGCCCCGGCAGCAGGCTGACGGCCCTGCGGCCCCCTCCCCTCCAAACACTGAAAAGTAGTGGACTCCAGGAACTTTGGATACCCCCCGGATCCCATCAGAATCTCCCGAAGAGGGCCGCCGTCTCACAGAGGCTCTTCTGGATGCTGGGATTTACTATTCAGGGCCCCTAAACACTTCTGTTGAATCAATGTCTCAACCTGTGAGTGCACGAGTCCTGCTCAGCCCCACCGCCCGGGACGCACCTTCACGGTGGGCTCATGGAGGGCCTCTCAGTGGGAGACTCTGCAGTCACAGGAATTCGGTTCCCCCGGAGGCCACTGGCCACAGCTGAGGGCTGCTCTCCTTTCACAAGCCGGCTGTTCTGGTGAGCTCCAAGTTGCTTCATTCTATATCCAAGTGTCTCTTGGTGCATAAGCCCAGGAATTCACAAATGTACTGGACATACTGTCAGTTTTTCAAATGCAAAGACTGAGAGGTCAGCCACTTCACATAATTAGAGACGGTGAGGGACAGTTATGTTTTTTTGAGTAATGGTCTCTCCAAAGCACTGAGGGCTCCAAAGAGGAATTTTCAATCATGAGGCAAGAGAATTTAAGAGAGGGGATGATATCCCCCTGCAAAAACACAGCTTTTGTGAACCTTCACAAGCCCTCAGCACTTAGCCAGGAGTGAGCCACGGGCTGAGGGAGTGGGGCTGCTGGGGGTTCCAGATAACGTGCCGGCTGACCTCCTTGGGCTTGTCCGTGGAAGCGCTGGGTCTGCGGCAAAGGAGCAACAATGAGATGAGAGTCCCCCGTTTGGAGACTGGGCCTCACCTCCAGTGGGCCCAGGGACGCCCAAAAGGTGCTGTGACAGCCCCTGGACAACACGAGCCGTCCACAGTGGAGGGTGGAGTGCTCTGCGAGCTCTGTCCTGTTTCTTCCCCCAAATATCCATCCTGCGAAGGGTACTTCCTGAACACCTCTGTGTTAGAAGATTCTTTGCAACTTCTCTTCTTCCCATGCTAGTAACTGCGAAAGAAGTTTTCACTTCCCTCCGGAAAAAAAGAGAGAAAAGAAGCTTTAAGGGGAAGGAGGGAATGATTTCATTGCTGTCCTGAGTCTTCAGTGTGGAGATAGTAAGACTTCTGGTGCTGCCTGGGCTATGTGCTGGGGCTCGAACTCTCCCAGACCAGATCAAAAATGTTTGAATATCCTGTCAGACTCTGGTCTCAGGTAATTAGACTTCTGAGTGTGCAGACCAAGGGATGATCCACGTGGGCAACACTGAGGGAGTCAAGCCCTCGGATGAGGGTCCCGGAGCTCTCCACCCCCCAGGGGTGCTGAGAACCATCCAGAAAATGCCACTCCAGGCCCGCACACTTGACGATGCTGTTGACAGCTGTACAATAGACATTAAAAATTATATTATACAAAAATCACCTTGTTAAATGCCTGTCTTAAATGTAGGTGCTAAATGTGTTTAGCACAGGAACCCAGATTCTCGCTGATACTTGCTAACAAAACCAAGCGAATCCTGACACTGAACGGAGGCACTGCTCACGATCAGGGAGCTGTCTCTACAGCGCAGGTGTCACCTCGCCTCTGATCTGCGAGAACAGGGGCCATCAGGTTATCCAAATAATCTCAACATTTCCTAGTATTTGGACCAGGACGGAATTTAGTATTTTAGTATGTGGAATCTCAATTTAGGGATTTAAACAAAAATTCCAAATCTTCCCCCCACCCCCCACCCCCACCCCATGCTCTGGTCAGAATTTGAGCGCTGTTGAGAGGATGAAGGGTGAACAGACCCTACAATAAATATCAGTTGATTCTGAGCAGACTGTGTAGGGAGCCCGGAGCTGGTGTACTGAATTAGGGACATGCAGATGACAATCTGCTGGAGGAGGAGGCCAAAGACACAATGCAGGAAGCTCCCTCAGCATCCTACGTCCCTCGCCGGGGAAGTGAAACCACTGGAGGCAGTGCGCTCATACAAAGGGGGTAAATTCTCAAAGTCTCTCACTTACAGGTCGCAGAACAGAAAGGGGTGGGGTGGGGTGGGGGCTGTGGACTGAGCCAGGAGGAGGGCGGTCTTTCACCCCAGGTCAGGCGAGCAGGAGGCAGAGGACAGGGCAGTGAGCACCCGTTACGTTACATAAGAAGTGGTTGGGCTAGGCTCCATCTTGAGTGTTTATTTTAAAAGGAGCCTCGGGAAAAGCAAAGAAGGAATACTGGGGGAGGGAAACCTAAGCTCAGGTCTTTGTCTGAATGTCCTGAGCTGGGCTGTCACACAGCAAAATGCATAGGCAGCAACGCCCGATAGCTGCTTTCTCAGCATACAGACTGCATCTCTGACTGAGGTGGTATGCCATCCTCACAGTCTTCTCAGGTAGCTGCCAGAGGAAACTGCCCATCTTGTTTGGTCCTCTACAAGCGCCCAGCAAGACTGGGACCAGCTTTTTTCCTGTGTCTAACCTCAGTCTTTCTTTGGGCCAGTGTAAGTTCATTTCTCCCAAGGGACTCTGCTTTTCAAATCTTGCCTGCCCAACCCTGGGGGAAGGTGAGAGATGAAGACAGTATCTTAGAATTTCTGTTTTTAAAACAACTACTCCACAGTGAAGGAGCAGTAACAGCTATTCCGAACATTTAATAGGTGTCTCAGTATCTGGGCCTCAGCTCAAGACCACACAGCCTCCTGCAGCATTTTCAAGCCCAGGACTGAGCCCCCAGTCAATAAACCCTGAGTAACCTCAATTCAGGTTAATAAGATTAGGCGCTTGCTCCGCACACTCCCCCGCCTCTTCTCTCCTTCTGCAGGCACCTGTAACGCTACGCCAGCAGGTCTGCAGCTTAGTCAGGGGCAGGCATGGGGTGGTGCAGGACAGTCAGGGGCTCTGCCCTGCTACCAGATCCAAAGGCAGTGCAGCCAGCCAGCAGCAGTGTGTGTGAAGGGCTAGGAATGTGCGGGAATAACATGGAAGTTCTGGGGGAGGATGCCCTCCTGGTCTTAAGAGGACGAGATTGGCTGGAAGAGAGGAAATATCAGAGCTTGATTCCTGAGGGCGTTGTATCTTGTCCTCTAAATCAGAGGATGCATGTTAAGTGGCAAAGTGAAGAAGGTCACATGAGCCTGGTATAAAGAAAAATCGCCCAATGTCTTTTACCTGATGACCGTGTAAACATCTGCACAATAGAGCTCGACTCAGTAACGGAAAACCCGGATGGCCCTCAAACGCCATCAGTCTTCTTAGAGAGAAGCCAGACTCAAAACGCTACGTGTGATATATTTATCTAACACTCTGGAAGACGCAAGACAAAGGGACAGAAAAAATTACTGGTTGTTTGGGGTCACAATTGGGGAAGGTGCCCAAAAAGGGGCACAAGAGAACTTAGGGCGGTGCAACGGAACCAAACTGAGTGTGGTTAGAAAACACCTGTATGCATTTGTCAAAATGTATAAAATCATCCACTAGAAAGGGTGAATTTCATTATTTGGAAAATAAACTTCCACAAACCTGACTTAAGAAAAAACAGAAGTAGGGACAAAGTAAGAAGGGAGCATGTCAGAGGGACTTAATGAGTCCTGGAACTTTGATGTTAGGATCAGGGAAGGGAGTAAACTAGGAGCAGCATTAATGACCAGGAGACAGAGGAAGCACACTGGAAACTGTTTTATTTGATGCTTTCCTTTTAAGAAGATTTTCAAGAGCACTCGTAGGCAATGACTCCCTTGCAAATGCAGCACACAGCTTCCTTGGTGTATGTGTCTGGGGACTGTAAGGACCTGGCAATCACTAGGTAAGAAGAGGCAAGAGGAGTTTAAACCTGAAAACAGCTTCCAGCTGGGAGAGGCGTTGAGGGCCGTTTCCCCAGTGATTTGAGGTCCAAGATAGTTCAGAAAGGTTACAAGCTGTCATAGTCAATCAATATGAGACTTAATCAGCTGAAATGATGAGCAAGCTTTCTTCAGAAGGTCAAAATAGTTTGGCTAACAGCCATAGTTATTGACGCTAATAATATAAGCATCTTAAATTTCAAGCTAATACAGATGTCCCACTTTATTTGTAGCAAGGTGACATGGGGGACAATTCCACTGCATTTCACCGTGTGAAACAAAATAAAGGAAATGTAGGTAGACCCAAAGTAATGTCAACACCTAAAGCATTTATTTGGATATCTTTAAACTTTTTACATATGATACATTCCCAATTTTACAAGTTGTCCACAGATAATAAAGTTATAGCCAATTTATTAAACAGATATGATTTTTCCCTGATATGGAAAGCATGTTTATATAAACATTTCTACAATAAACATAATACATGCGGAACAAATCATAAGACTAAGATGATTCCTTAGTTGGGGAAGACGACTGGCTTAGTGATACACACGCCAGAAGACAAAAGGGTGTGTTGCTGCCTGATGTGAATTCACTTCCTCTCAGACTCCCTGGCCTTCTCAGAAAACAGAATCCAGGGACCCCCTCTGCGAACAGCAGGCTTGTATGAAGTCAGTTTTAAAAGTTGGAGTATTGTTATGATTTAGTGAAGAAGTTTATAATCCTACTACAGAGGGAGAAACCTGGTTTTATTCAGAGTTTAAGCTTGGTTAACAACTGGAGAAAAGCCAAAAGAAGTTGGACTTAAAGCTAAAGGAGTGGGGATGTGACCAAGCCCAAAATAAACATTAAAATCATGATGCCATCCACAGACCACACCACCAGAAAGGGAGAAAGGCCAGAAGAGGGGGGTAAGCGCTGGGTTCTAATGTGGATTTTCCTCCTGTTGAGCAAGAAGCGCCTCCTCTCAGATGGGTGAGTCCGTCCCAGGCAAGAAGGGTCAAGTTCATCCTTTCAGAGGAAGGGGTTCTTCACACACCACCCCGGTGAAGCAGCGAGTGTGGCTCCTGCGCCCCCACTGCCTTTAGCTGAAAGTCTGGATTTCTGGCCTTCCTCCTGGGTGTACTGCGGAGGGTGTGAAGCTGAGCAGGACACAACTTTTAGACGCAGTTCAAAGGAAACTGAGTGGAACGGCTATCTGCATTGGCTAAAAGAGTCCAAGAGCCTCTTATTTATTATTCATTCAGCCCTTAGTCCCTCCTCAGAGAGACTCCGAACTGACTCCTCCCCCAAATCTGCCACCACCCTCCACGTACCCAAGCTTTCAGCACACATGATCACGCGAGAGTGGTGGGTGGCATGGCATGGTTATGAACTATTTTACTAAGCGGCTATCATTCTAGGAAGGCACCTCTTAGTAAGAACAATAAGGTTAAAAAATAATAATAAGCCTGGGCACACAGGCTGTCCCAGGAATGTACTAAGTGAACTAGCAGGTAAATAGCAATTCATCTATTCCAGAAAATGCTGGAAGGGTGGGTGGGGGTGAGGGAATTTCGAAACACTGAATTCTCATTTTTTCTGCAAGTGCTTGATTCTAGATGAATACACTCTTTCAACTTAGTCTTAGAAATAACAATATATTATCTGAAAAATTAGGATACTCTTAAGTTTTCAAAAAGCCCTTTAAAATGAGTATTTTTTCCTCAAAGCCAAAAGCCTCGCAAAAAGAAAAAAAAAAAAAAATAGAGGTGGGAATCCAACCTTGTACAGCCCGGAAAATCAGCTGGCACATAAAGACACCACCATCTCCCCTCTGGATTCCCACAGGCTCCTCCAGCAAGAGTGTCCCCCAACCCCCTCACAGCCAGTGGAAACAGGGAATGCCACTTTCGAAATATACTTCTTTGCTTAGAGGTAGGGTCCCATCAGCTGTGGGTACACTGATCCAGCCCCAAGGTTGAGAGTCACTGAGCGGGACCAGGAAGTGTGACCCCCAAAAGACCAGAGACTTTGCTTCCTGCTGCTGTTGAATCAGCTTCCGGCCTGGAGTTCCCTGTGCTCAGTAATGTGACATGGCTCAGATGACTGGGGAACAGTCAAACGCAGTCAGATGCCCGCAAATGGGCTGAGTCCAGCCCAGGAGGAGAAGCTCCTTCCTGGATTCGAAAATCAAGAAGTTATGTTTGAAGGACACAGCAAACGATCCAAGAAAATCTGCTGGCAGAAAATGATTTTCATCAGTTCCTGGAGCCAGAAGCTATAAAAATAAAAACTGGCGGGGGCGGGGGGGCAGCGGGGGGAAAGCTTAAATAATTCATTTCCAAATTCAGAAGAAGCTATTTCCTATTTTCTTTCTTGAAAAGCCAGCTGGTTTACAAAAACCCAAGTTCATGTATTTGGTAGTGACGTAGCTATAGGTGTTGCCAGTCAATGCCAACCAGTGTCTGGTTTGCTTCCTGTGCGTGTCCAATTTCCTCTGTGATGCTGTGCTGGTGCCAGAGCTTCTGGATCTTCTTGAATCGCTCTCTGCACAAATGTAAAGGATTTCCCCGTCTAGAAAGAAGACACATGTCACTCAGGAGGCATTTGGTGGTGTATTCATCTATTCTACTCCAACCTTTCCTGGTTTAGGAAAAGTTAACGAGTTCATTGGGTTTAGATCCTCTGCAAAATTTCTCTTTGGCAGGCATCTGTGGCTATTAATATGTTAGCTCTGACCGTTTGCTAGGAGCAGCTGAAGGGGAGTAAGTGTAGAAAAGAAGAGAAAAACAAAACAAACTACACTGACTCAGGCTGGGGTGAGGAACAGGAGGGTGGGGTTGAGCAGGAAGTTAACGTTGAGAGGCTAAAACTATGCATTCATTGTCCATTTTGTTGGTAAAATGTAAAACAGGGAGTGGCAGGGGGGAGGATGAAAACATTACACAGGTAAAAATGCTCTTCCAAGTACGTCTTTCAGATCCAATGTTTAAGCAAAGCAGCCAAACATGAATAACTCTGGTGTCCAACGTAACCAGACAACAGGAGTTGGTGAGCCTGAGGCCTTGGCTCCCGACTCAGAGCACCAGTCCTCTCAACTCTCCATCCAGGGCTCCTCCTCCTAAGAGCCCACGTTTCTTTTTTCTTTTTTTTTCTGTTTGGCTCATTTCTTTTTTCATTCAATCTTCCATTTATTCATCCAACAGTATTTATTTAGAACTTGTTATATGCTAGTTCACTGTCCCGGCCACATAAAATTTAGCCCAGGAGACAGACAGGCAGTAGGCAGGTAAACACAGTGACTCCGGGTCAGAACGTGGGCTAAGAAGAAAATGAAGCCAGCCAGTGCGACAGACCTACTCAGAGGCCACGCTAGCCAGGGAGGCCAGGAGGACTTCTCTGAGGAGGTGGCACTGGACTGAGGCCAGCAGGAGTCAGCCACGTGCTTATGGTGGCACGGGACGAAGGGGGATGGTAGGGGTGGCACAGAATCATTAGAAATACACCAGGAACTCATCTGGAATACGCAAGGAATACCCACAAGTCAGAAGAGACAAAAAGAAAACTCTCAGTTACCAGTGGTTATACAACAAATCACCCCAGAGTTAAGGGCTCTGAGGCATTTCTCAGAGCACCAGGTTGAACCATCAACTGGTGGCACAAGTGTATGCTTGCGGTCAGTCAAGTGTCTCGGGAGCCCAACTACTTATCTTGCCTTGGTTTCCAGGCCTTCAACTTCTGCTCCCCAAGCCTGGGAACCTACATGTAGGTTAAGATTTTTACCCCATTTTGGCAAAAATAAACAGTCTGAAAATTCTTTAATAGAGCTTAAAAGAACTGCTGTTCGTCTATTGCTTTTGATGCAATAGGTGCTACCAGAGTAGAATACCGCCTCAAATACTGTTTATTGCTCTGTAGGTTCTAAGTCTTTGTCCCCAGATTCTTATGTAGTAAGGTAAGTGCTTCTCTTCTCAGCTAAGGTTTGCTTTTTGTCACCTGAAGAATACTGGGTCTCACACACAAGACTGCACAAGTCACAGTGCGCTCTCCCTGCAGCGCTTGATGCCGCAGGACCATTCAACAGTTCTCTGGAGTGAGACATGGAAAAAATGTCTGCCCCATTTTCTCCCCCTTACGTATCGTGATGGTCCTCATGACTTTCTGAGGGCTAGCAATGGGAATGGCAAGCCAGACAGCAAGGGGAGCTTCCTTGAAAGAGTCCACAGACAACAGCCACGTGTGCTAATGCCCTGGGCAGGTAGCAGGCAGGCCTCTGGACCACAGGGTTCATCGGGATCACCTCAGGCTGAAGGTCCTGGAGGCCCAGAGCCAGCCAATGTAGTTCCCCAGGATGGGCCTTACCTGAGTCCCTGGTCAGTCTCCCCATAGTCATCAAGGTAAGGAGGAGAATAAAAACAGCCTTTGGTTTTGCCAGCTAAAAATAGTACTTGACATTCTCGTACTCTGTAGAGAGACCAATTTATATATTAGGAACCAAGATTTGGGTTCAGTAACAAACGGACTGAAGTCCTAGAAAAATCAACAAAACCACCAGAAGTATGGGGTTAACAGATACAAACCATTATACATAAAATAGATGAACAATCAGGATTTACTGTACAGCACAGGGAATTATACCCAGTAACTTGTAATAACCTATAATGAAATATAATCTGCAAAAAAAAACAAAACAAAAAACCCCTACATCACTGTGATGTGCACCTGAAACTACTGCAATATCCTCAGTCAACTACACATTAATAAATGAATGCAAACAAACAAGACTAGTGTTGGAAGGCAGACAGTGGGATTTATAGCAGAGACACTTGATAGTTTCAGGTGGACGGTGAAGGGACTTAGCCATATATATATATATATGTATCCATTCTCTCCCCAACTCCCCTCTCAACACATGCCTAAGTATTAAAAATAACTAAAAGGACTATACTGTTATCAATATCAGGAGGAAGAGGGACATTTAGGATTAGATTTCAACAACTCATATAAAACTGGCATTGAAAAAATTCAATATGAGAAAGTTAACTTCTAAAAGTAGTTACTGATGTATCAACCACTATTATGAGAAAATTATTCATTAAAAAAATGATACACAGACATTATAAATTATGTTGACCTAAACACAAAGCAACCCCAACTTGACCAGAAGCATTCTGAAATATACTGAACAAAGTAAAATGCTACTTTCATATTTAAAAAAAAGCTTCCTGGTTCTGTTGAGAGGTTTGCTTAACTTTTTCTGGTGTTCGTAATTCAGCTTAATTCAACATTTACTGAGAACCTGTAGTATATTGGGGGTACTAAGATGTGCCTAAAATCTATGTCCCAGAGGAGCTCAAACTCACGTCACTTCTTTCCTTCAGACCCTGCGATGGCTTCCAGCTCACTCAGAGATGTCAAGGGGACATACCAAGCCCGCGACTCTCCCCACTGTCCTTGCTAGTCCAGTGGCAGTAGCCTCCATGCTGTTTATTTTTCTTTTGGCCACCCTGCATAGCTGGTGGGATCTTAGCTCCTGGACCGGGGATCGAACCCATGCCCTCGGCAGTGAAAGCTTGGAGTCCTACTCACTGGACTGCCAGGGAATTCCCTTTTCTTAAATAAATTCTACTGAGGTACAATTTTTTAAATAAAATGTATCCATTTTTAAAACACATTTTGAAGAATTTTGTCCTTTCTGTTTCTTGAACATGGCAGGCACAGTTCAGTTCAGTTCAGTTCAGTTCAGTTGCTCAGTCGTGTCCGACTCTTTGCGACCCCATGAATCGCAGCACGCCAGGCCTCCCTGTCCATCACCAACTCCCGGAGTTCACTCAGACTCATGTCCATCGAGTCCATGATGCCATCCAGCCATCTCATCCTGTCGTCCCCTTCTCCTCCGCCCCCAGTCCCTCCCAGCATCAGAGTCCTTTGGCAGGCATACCCCCAGCAATTCTGCACTTGCTGCTCATTGCACCCTAGAATGTTCTCCCCTCTTCTTTAGGTTTTTATTCAAGACACCTTCTCAGGGACCTTTTCTGGTTTCCTATCTATAATAAAATCCACCTCAGCTGCCATTTCATATTCCCCTCCCTGCCTTATTTTTTCTCTTCTGCATGGGTCACTTTCTAAATTCTTATTTTCTATCTCCCTCATGAGAAAATGAGCTCCATGGAAACAGAGGTTTTTGTCTGTTGTGTTTACCACTGCATTCTCAATGCCTCGTACACAGTCACTAATAAGTATCTGCTGTACACTGTTGAATACACACAACTACCTGCATCAGCCTGTGCTTTGTGTGAATCCTGCCATTGTAACAAAAGAAGTAATGAATTCTGACTGTGTCTGGGTAGAAAATCAAAGACAGCTAGCAGTTTCACATTAGAACGAGGCGCAAAGAAAGCAGAACAGCACTGTCATGGGGATGGAAATAACAATGGAAGAATCAGCACAGAGTTAGCATGAGTCAAATATGAGGTGTGGAGACAAGGCTCCCCATTTTCCTCAAATGAATCTAAACGGTGGCCTCTAATCCTCTTCAATGTAGCAGTTTCTTGTGTCCATTCCTCAACAGGCATCTACTGTGGCAGATCTAAGCTAGAAAGCTCTTTCCAGGGCCTTACCTCAGGAAGATGCCCACCCCAGAACCACAGGAGTAGGTGTGAGCAGTGCACGCCCCCACGTCCTCCCCTTCCAACTCTGTCTGGCAGCAGTAGCTCTGGGAGCACAGCAGGGTTCCACATACAAGGCACAGAGTTGGGGCTCTGCTCTTGTCACCACCGGATTTAGGGCACCTTCAGGGAATAAAAAGAAGTATAAGTGAAGACTGAAGAGCTGATGGTGGTAAAACCATCCTGGGAAACAATTCTGCAATATCAAGTGGAGCTGAAGAGCCATACAGACTACAGCCCAGGAAAATCCACTCTGGAATAGACAGCATCTCACACAGACACCCCAGCATCAGGCACTGCAAACAATCAACTGGAGAGAGGAGAGATAACATTATCAATAGGAGGGGAAAACAGGTAAATGCTGCTACTCTCAGATAATGAAATGCTAGGCAACAGCGAAAAGTGATGAATTAAAAATTATGTATGTCAGGTATGTAAATAAATCTTACAATCAATGCCAGTGAAAAAAGCCACAGGAAGAGGTACAATGTTATTTTAAAGCTTAAAATAATGATATACGCAATATAATCCATACTGCTTAGGAATATAACTATCTAGTTAATGTGTTACTTAGAGTGCAAATGGTTTAGATAAACTGTAATAAATCAAACTTGTTCCCCAGCATCCTGTTTCTCATATTTTATTCTGTAAGATAGTGGGATCATTCTTTCATGAGTTAAATAGTGTAAAGTCCTCCTGATGTTACAATTTCTCTACCCAAACTGAAGAGAACAGCGAAATCTCTCACATTCTGTGGAGAGAACAAGTGTTTACAGTGGCAGGAAGTGCTCAATAAACTAATATCGAAACTTACGAGAAATTAGATGCTTGATTAATGAGGCTGCTGTAATCCTCTGGAAGGTCTATTAATTTGTTAGATTCTCTTGGATAACTAGAAACAAAACAAAACAAAAGCCATACAAAAACTCAGTTAATAGGAGAACATACTGTTTAACAATAACAAAGTAACTCTTGACTTAAGTCAAATAAAGGGAAAATGGGTGCTACCACAGCAGTAAGAAGCTATAGCAAGAAATTTAAAGTGCACTCTTAAATAACACAGGGCCTGAGGACTCACCTTTTACTTAAAGAACTCAGCATAAAAACCGTCAGGACAACAGACAGTACTCTGCACTTGTATCTTGCTTCCTCCCTACCTCCTGCCCACAACCAAGAGGTTTGACAATCTTTAACCTACCTTATAGCGTCTCTTTCACCTTCCAGGTATCTTTTAACTTCGATGTTATGACACCAACTTTAATGTAAATGGAGGAAAAAATAAAACAAAACATTTTACTTTTGAAGGGCTAGAACTAAATGTACGAGGAAATAAATATCTCCACTACTGTTCTCTGTCCAGGCAAATCTACTTATGCTATTCACTGGGCCTGGCAAAAATCTTATCACAAAGGTAAACCCTTAACTAAGAAGGCCTAATGAATCACAAGAATTGAATTTTGCCAGGCTCACTATCTGAGAATTTTGTAAAATATGTGTTTCCAAATATATATATATATATTTATTGCAACATAAAGAAGAAAATTGTATCATTACCTTTCAATCAGTAATTTCATTATCTCCTTATTTTCTTGAAAAAGACAAAGGAGGTTGTTTGGCAGGGAAAGATAGTTACATAGATGTTCAAAATGGCTTGTTCCAGAAGCTGTAAATAGAGAAGGAAAGAGATACAGATATAACAATTAAGAGCAGATTCTATATTAGAGTAAGCAACAGCAGAGTTTAAAACAAAAAAAAAGCACAAGACGGAAGAGTTCAATTTTTCTAGGTACATAACCTATAGGAAGTAAATAAAATGGCACAGGAAGGAATCCACAGAGTCAGGCGACTCCTTTATTAAACTGGCCACAATTTCTTGATGTTTCAATATTATCATATGCAAAATGGGACACCTGTCCTGTGTGATATGCTTTATGGGGTTATTTGTGAACATCAAATGACGAAAATAACATATGCGGAGCTCCAGAAAAGTATAAAAGCAGTACAGAAATATAAGACAACTTTATCAATGAGAGATGGATTTAAACATTCACTTAATCATCACTGCAAATGACTAGGAAGTCTAAACTGTTCCCTCAATGGTGCCTGGACAACTAGATAGATAGAGATGCTATTCAACAAACTTGTAGAGAGTGACATTACATGCAGGTGCCCCACGCCCTGGGCCAGGCACTACGAGATACAGTAAACAGTCTACCTGTATACTACTTTCAAGAAATGAACTGAAGCAGAACATAGAGAATAACTGTGAAATAGAAAATTAACTCCTATATTAAAATCAGATTTATGTGCAATTATGAATATTCTGAACCTCAATGCCACATGTTTCGTGTTAAAAACCACCTGAATTTCAGTTTTCTCTTTTTAAAATCTGAAGAACCCATTTTATAAATAATATATACTGGAACATTTTAACATCTGACAGCCAAACTATATTTTTATACATGTACACAATCAGTACATTACTGAGATCCAAATAAAATCAGATATTTACACAAATATGCATTTAATTCTATAATTTTGTACATCAGCACTCAACTAGCTACGATCTAAAGTTTTAGCAAGTTTTAATTTTTGCAATGCACTTTAATTCTGAAATTGCTGGAGTGAAAGACAATACACATTTCCTACATTTTGAAATAAATTAGAAATTACCTTGAATTTCAGGTGGGGAAGGAACTCCATTCAAGTAATGGAAAAACAAAGCAGAACACCTCAGAAAAGGCATGATTCCAGCTTTGACATTCCTCCACAGATGCCAACCAGATGGCATTTCTTTCAAGGCACTAAAGAAGAGAAAAATGATAAGTGGGAAACTTAATTTAAAAGTGATTCATTCTAGTTATAGCACAGTGTAAAAACAGACAACTGCTATTTGGAAGTGACAGCAGATTGGTGTCAAAGGTGTGGGTAGCCCTGACTATTACAGGTATAACTGGTGATATACCTTCCACACTGTTATTAAAATTTATAAAAGTAATATAGCTATATAAAGAGAAAATCTGGAAAATAAAAAACTATCTGTTATTCTGTAACTTTGATATTAGCGAATATTCTTCTGGCAAACTATTTTCATACTAATCAGTCTAACACAGTTATAAGTGTAATATGAAATTTAAAACTAACATAAAAAACCCCCACATTTTTCAAAATACCACAAACCGTAATTTTTATCAGAGTTTTAATACTCTGGATAATACCTATCATAACCTACACTAAATTACTCCCCTGTAAGCAAACTCTTAGATTGCTTTAAACTCTTTGCTAATATAAATAATATCAGTGTACACTGTTTTGTCTACAGGTTTTTCTATACGTGGATTATTTTGTTAGTATGGATTCTCAGAAATGGGATAATTTAGTTAAAAGAACACACAGTATGGTTCCTGAGATCTACTATTAGAAAGCCAAGTGAAATTGCTGTAACCGAATCACAGCAGCCTCAATAACATATGAGGTTCTGAGAACTTCTACCAGCCCTGGATATTATCTTAAAAATGTGTGGGAAGTACAGTATATTACCTTTCTTGCAGAGATTTCCAATCATGTTAGTATATTAAAAGTTCGGAGTCCTACAGATCCCCCACCTTCTTTTTTAAATATGTCAACAGACAGCAATTTCCTTTATTCAGCAAACAAACTCCATTTTCCCCCCTTTTCCTGACATGTGCACATTGCGGTATTTATCTATTTGCGGCTGTGCTGGGCCTTCGCTGCTGCACGTGGGCTTTCTCTGGCTGTGGTGTGTGGGGGCGACTCTCCAGCTGTGGTGGTGGGCTTCTCATTGCAGTGGCTTCTCTTGCTGTGGAGCCCAGGCTCTAGGTGTGCGGGCTTCAGTAGCTGTGGCGCAGGGGCTTAGTTGCTCTGCAGCTTGTGGAATCCTCCCAGACCAGGGATTGAACCCATGTCCCCTGCATTGGCAGGCGGATTCCTATCCACTGCGCCACCACGGAAGCCCCAAATGAATTCCTTTTTCATGTTATCACCTCCCAATATTTGGGGAACTGCCTATCATATAAAGAGTATGTATGATCTCACCTTCCTGTATACTGCTGAATCATTTTATACAAAGCAAGAACTGCTAATTCTTCTTCTTTGCCAGCAGCATTTTCTTGATCCATGCCACTCTTTTCTGAAAGACAAGGCAATATTAGTACCCTGCATTTGCCTACTAAGTGGATTGCTGACCACATCATTTAAGCACTCAAATATATTCACACAGTCACATGTAATATGAAAATACTCCCACAAAACACACAGAACTTTAATCCCTCAGGTCTGAGCACAGTTTACTATCATAACAAGGAACCTCTTAGGCAGAGGACGTGAATGTGCCCCAGGGTGCCAGGCAGCAAGTGGTGAGTAAAATCTGCTAAATATACAGTCTGTGGTACTCAAATATTACTAAACATGTGAAATTAAAAAAAAATAAGTATAAACATTCACATCACTAAAGGATTTTTAACAGAAGGGAAATTGTTTCAAAAATTTTCACATGAGGATAAACAGATTTTTGTTGTTTATTTTACTGTTTACCATTACAAGTAGCCTTATTATAAATTTATATATTATTCTCATCCAAGCACCTTTTCCTTCAGTACCTTTTTTTTTTAAGCTGAGAAAACTCAATTATTTCCTTTAAGAATCTGACGAAAAGGAGTTACCTGTACATGAGGTAAGTAAGATCTGAACGATGTGTGCCATGGTGACCAGATGGAAAATGTGAAGGTCCCCAGTGCCAAGGCTGATCCCTGAAAAGTCCTGACACTGCAGCGAAGGGAAGGCAAGCACCAAGCCCACCTGGACAGCAAACACAGGGTCAGACACACCGCCTTCCCTGTCACTGCGGAACGCATCTGCACTTCCTTAATGTGATCCTTTTGTGAACTCAGTTCCCCAAGAAATCTATTGTTCTTAAAGGGTACATGTGTTAGAAATTCCACTAGGCCTGACTAAAGACAATTATTTAGAACATTATTATCTCATTTATCCAGTGATTCCCCATATACATTTATTGTTAATAATAACAAAAATAAAGCTTGAAATCTTTCTAGGTAGTAAGCAGCGGAAAAAGCATGAATTTTGGACCCACAAAGATCCAGGTATGAATCCCAGATTCTATTGTGAGCCTTTTAGATAATTCTTCTGAGTCTTAGTTTCCCTGTTGGTAAACTGGAGATAATATATGTGTTTTTAATACCTTAGTGGTAAGGATGTAAAGACTAAATGAGGATGAATGTGAAAGCAGTCAGGTGCCCACTCAATGCTAGCTCCATTGTGAGTCTCCTGCCGCCTGTATGATGGTGTCGGTGGTGGTAGTTCTCAGGAGAGATGGGAACAATAACAATGGCTAATATTTACTAGGGACACATTGCTCTAAGAGCACTGCATTGATTATCCCACTGAGTTTTGACACAATCATATCAGGTAGGTATTAACTAACTTAAAGGCATAGAATCTGATGCCCAAAAGTGATTAAGGGGCAGCACTTGGGGCTGCTGTCTGTGGTGGTATAGTCAGTGTCCTGTGAAAGGGAGCCTGGTTGAGGGGGTGCTGAACTTCAGCCATGCACTGCTTGGTCAGTGCTGATCTAGCACCAGAATGTACTTGCTCAGAAGACATGACTTGCCCTAAATCACACAAAGGGACTGTGTGTTACTAAGTAGTAGAACCAAAAGGCTGTATCTGTCCCAAACCACTGTATGGGTTGGCAGCAGCCCTTACATTATGAGTGTTATTTTTACTTCTTTATTGTAAAAAGCATAGCGAGGTTACAGTACTGACCTCAGTCACAAGGCAAAAATGAGAGAGACTGGATTAGACACCCAGGTCAAGTCTCTCAACTAGATTCTTTAACATTTTTTTTTTAAAGTATCTTCAGAAAAGAATTATACTCAGAAGTAGTTAAAGAACCATAGATGATAATTCCTCTTGTCTGCCTCTACATTACTCCAGTCTAAGATAAAGCTACAGAGTATGACAGAGAGAATTTCAAACACAAATTATAAAATACCCACCAATAAATGAAACATGTCGATATCTAATATGCATGGAAGGTCTCTGTGGTTGTCACCAGGCACCAATGCTGATATTTAAAGAAAAACACGAGATCATATTTTATATATCAATGTAAGTATTAAATTATTTTAACATGCATATAACCTAGCTTGAATTTATTTTTTGCAAGCTATAAATGAATTTATAGCTAGAACTTGCATATAAGACAAACAGTATTACCAAAATATTTTTTCATAGTGGAGGGAAGTTTCATTACTAAAAAACAAATTACAGAAGACGAGAAATTACCATAACACCTATGGTACATGTATTAATACTCACATGCAAAAAGTTTACAGAAGTGTCCTTGCACCACTGACAGTGACACCACCGTCCAATGAGCTCCAGCAAATCTTGTTAGTGACCTGAGACAGTCATCCTGAAACAGAGACTGACACAGTTAACAAAGAAGCCAGCATATGAAGTAGCTCTCTTCTAGGAATGCTCGTTCAAAGCATAGCTAGTTGAAGGAAAGTTGGAAGCACAATGAAATCTCTAGATGGTATGGTACTGAATCTTATGACATCTTTACTGACATGTCTCTAACGTGAAATGAATGGAATAGAAAATATCTAATTGTATGCTGAATAAAACAAAGTTATCTCCTATCACCATGCTGCTAGTTCTGTATGGAAAAGTTAAGAAGGATACACGCCTTAAGACAGACAGTATACAACAGAGACTCTTAGGAATGTGAAGCAGTATTTCTTTGTATTTAGTCTAAAGAAATACACTAAAATGTGGGAAATACTCCCAATACTGGGGAAACTTCATGGAAGATGGCTGTATAAAACCAGGGTGTAAGTAAACATCAAAAACTGTTATGGGGACTATGTAGCAACAATGAGAAAACTTTAAAGTTAAGAATATAGTAGGAACAAAACTACATGTAAATATCTATTATAATACAAGTATAAACATGCTAATGAAAAAAGACAAATGGGGGACTGACTTAAGTTTTCTTCCTACTTCTCTATTTTCTAAATTTTCTATAATGTTGTTTGGTTCAGTAGATATTGAGGACCTACCATACACTAGTCTTGGTTTTGAAGATCTTAAAATGAAAACTCAACAGCCTTGAGGGTGGGAAGGGAAAGAAAAGGGAGGTGGGGACAACTACAGGAGGCAGGATCCCAGATGAGCGATATCCCATTCAGGGCTGAGAAATTGCCCAGGGAAGACAAAGCTTGAAGAGCTTCTTAAAGAGGAGCTGTCTGCTTTGGGCACTTGAGCAGAGGCAAAAGCCTGGAACTAGCATCTGGGGACCAGTAATGATTCTGGAATCCTGGACAATGGATGTGGAGACTGGCAGGAAGTGAGTGATAATGGAGAAATAACATTTAAGATGTATGACTGGGGATACTTTTTGGAGAACCCCTCTGATAGTATGTTAGGAGAAAGTGAGATTCAGGGTAGAGAATCTTATTATTATATAATTATAATAATATTAACCAATAATTAAACCAATATATTATATAATTATAAACATAACATAATTATAATAATCGCAATGATAAAATATATAATTATAAGTATAATATATTAATATTGATATTATAATAATCTTATCATTATGATTATAATAATCTTATCATTATGGTTATTATTATCATAATAATCTAGGCATGAAAAGATACAGGGCTGAACCAAATAAACTGAACAGAAGAAACAGGACAAATTTCAGGAGAGGGAAATTCAAATTTGCAGGAGAAGAATTCAACAATCTCTGCTGATCAACCGGACATGAACATCCAGACCAAATGATGCATCCAAAAGTACCTCCAGGATTCTGGCCTGGTCACCTGGATGGACAGTTGGTGGCATTAACTAAGACACTGAATACAGGAAGAAAAATTTTTAAGCTGGATTGTTCAATCTGAGGTGCCTTTAGAAGATCCAGGTGAGAAAAATAAAGCAGACAGTATGGTAACAGGTCAGGCTTGGAGATCTACAGGTGGGAATCATTTGGAAGTAACTCAAATCAGAGTCATAGACAGGGCTGACCAGGGAAGAATATCATGACTGAGTCATGGGCCAAACTCTGGGGGTTTAAAATAATACTTATAGGACAAAGGAGGGAAAACAGATGGAGAAGCAGCTACCAGCAAGATAGGGAGAAAACCAGGAATGTCACAGAAATCAATAGGTGGAGAGAAAGATAAACCACCTTACGAAGGTCCCTTATCATCTGATATAGGAGACAAAGGTCAATCAAGATAAAAAGTGGAAGTCAAAAAAATAGAAGTTTATCCCTAATGGCTATATACTATATACTTCAAAAAATTAAATTTCTCTTAGAAAAATAAACTTAGATAAAATATAAACAAATCAAATATAATGTTATATAAAAAGGCTACTCTATATCAGTGGTTGCCAGCCTTTTTGGCACCAGGGATTGGTTTTGTGGACAATTTTTCCACAGACAGGGGTGGCCGGGTGAGGGTGGGGATGGATGGTTCCAGCGGTAATGCAAGTGATGGCAAGTGGCACATGAAGCTTCGCTCGCTTGCCTGTATTCACCTCCTGCTCTGCTGCCCAATTCCTAACAGGACTGGTACACTTTGCAGCCAGAGGTTGGGGACCCCTGCCCTACATGACCAAGCTGGGATTATTTTAGGGGTGCAAGGCCGACTGGCATAACAGTCAATACAAACCGATTACACACAATCATATCAGCAGAGAAACAGACAGGGTGCCAAAGAGGTGTGAAGTATATGTATAGAGTCTAGAGAACGGAAGAACTGCCTTAAAAACCAGATAAAATAGACTCTATTCTATACATTTGTGACTGCCTTATCAGCATATTTATCAACTCTTTATTTACTACAGCAAAAAAATGTCACAGTCAACACTGATAGTCATATCCTATCCATCACATATCATAGCTAAGACTATAGTAAACTGCTATTCTATTGATTTACTATAAAAATACAATTTAGGGCAGTTTTAATACCAGGACGTACTCCTAAATATTCCAACTCAAAGCGACCCAGGTGTCTGTATTTTTTAAAAACTCCAAAGATCGGTCTTATATCAGTGGTTCTCAATTCTGGCCTCGGGCAAAGCTTTTAAAAAATATTAATGCCTGGGGCCCATCTTCAGACATTCTGATTTAACTGACCTGAAGTAGGGCCTAGGCATTTTTAAAAGCTCCTCAGGTGACGTTACGTGAATAAAATTACATGCACTTTCACAACTGTAAGTTTGAACAGTAAGCAGTAGATGAAGCTGATAGTAGCTACATGGTAAAAATGAGCAAGCTTTAGCTGTATATTCCTTCACTCTTCTAGGCATTAAACTACTCTGTTCTGACATTAATTTGTATTTATTTACACAACTGCTTACAACAGGTAGTCAAATATGGTAGAGGATATGTTCTGTTCAGTATTTCCGACTATAGCACTGAAAATTTAAGAACAAGCACTTTGTTCTTAGTTTTTCCCCCCATCTTTTTACATGTTTAACCAAAAGAGATAAAGTCTATTTAAATAAAAAAATCATGAAAAATTAAATTGCAAACATTACTGCTTCAATATTGTTATAGAAAATGGGTTTTACTACAAAAGGAATGAATCTATGCTTAAACAACCATTATAGGTTTTTTGGATTAAAAAGAGCAGAACAACCTAATTTCTACTTTCCCATTCCATGGATCAAGTAAACTGATAACTTACCAGTCTACAAGGCAAAGGACCAAACAATGGTTTATCTTCATCACTTAAAATTCTTTCTGTGGTTAAAAATAGTAAAGATGATAAATTTTATGCTCTGTATATTTCAAGTTTAAAAAAAAGTAAAAAACCATTTTTTCTGCAGAAAGCATAATATTGTCAGGTTTTGAAATCTTATAAGTCATTTCATAAGAATTAACTGTGCATGAGAAATAAAAGTGAAAATACATTACTTTAACTGACTAGAAGCTATAACCACCACTAAAATGAGTGCTCTTGTGGCTGTGGTTAATTTATAAACTGTCAGTCTAATATTTTGTCAGTATACTACATTTCCTGCTTCAAAGTTTTTTTATTATTGCTTAAGAATGTTGCCCACTTTAAATATCTCATTTAAATACAGAAATCTGCACACAACTCATGTCAATGTATGCTTTAGATTTAAAGACACAATTCTTGAGGTACTATTTCACGCCAGTCAGAATGGCTGCTATCCAAAAGTCTACAAACAATAAATGCTGGAGAGGGTGTGGAGAAAAGGAAACCCTCTTACACTGTTGGTGGGAATGCAAACTAGTACAGCTGTGGAGATTCCTTCAAAAACTGGTAATAGAACTGCCCTACGACCCAGCAATCCCACTGCTGGGCATACACACCAAGGAAACCAGAATTCAAAGAGACATGTGTACCCCAATGTTCATCGCAGCACTGTTTATAATAGCCTGGACATGGAAGCAACCTAGATGTCCATCAGCAGACCACTGGATAAGAAAGCTGTGGTACATATATACAATGGAGTACTACTCAGCCATTAAAAAGAATACATTTGAATCAGTTCTAATGAGGTGGATGAAACTGGAGCCTATTATACAGAGTGAAGTAAGCCAGAAAGAAAAACACGAATATAGTATACTAACGCATATATATGGAATTTAGAAAGATGGTAACGATAACCCTGTATGCGAGACAGCAAAAGAGACACAGATGTATAGAACAGTCTTTTGGACTCTGTGGGAGAGGGAGAGGGTGGGATGATTTGGGAGAATGGCATTGAAACATGTAATTATCATATGTGAAACGAATCGCCAGTCCAGGTTTGATGCATGATACAGGATGCTCGGGGCTGGCGCACTGGGATGACCCAAAGGGATGGTACGGGGAGGGAAGTGGGAGGGGGGTTCAGGATGGGGAACACGTGTACACCCGTGGCAGATTCATGTTGATGTATGGCAAAACCAATATAATACTGTAAAGTAATTAGCCTCCAATTAAAATAAATAAATTTATATTAAAAAAAAAAGACAATTCTAAATCTCTTACCTATGCTTTGGATGGTATATGCACAACTACCCCAACACATTATGGGCACACGGGGATCCTCTTCATTGGGATGAACTTTTAATCCCACCTTATAAGTAGCAGTTCCAAACGTTGCTAGCATTTCTTTTATGCTTTCAGAATAAGGGTTCCTGAAGTGAACATGCATAGCATTAGCTCACAGCAATGTGCTCACATCAATCAAATGGCTCAGTTTCTTAACAGCTATCTTCTATGTTGGAATTGAACCCCTAAACTATCTAAAGACAGTTGTATGAAAAGGGGGAATTAAAGACATGCAGACAGTCCCTGCCTGAGAACAGTTATGTTCAACTTGGGTTGGTGGTGATGAGGCACAAGCCCGAAAACAAGATATTAGGCTGAAGGTCTACATATTAAACTACAGGACCCTTGACCTCTTCCTCCATCTCAAGAACATCAGCAGTGTACACCCACTGCCATTGATTTTAGTTTCTCCAGTGATGAATCCTCATGGAAAAGCCAGCTTTTACACAATGACATTTTCGGAGTCCCAAGAAAAAAAGACTGGTAGGGGCCTGATCTCCTCACTGCGAGGCTCATCTGTCAGGACACTCCAACCTGCCCACCAGGTATCCACTGAGCTTCCTAGTGACTTATTCTTGAACAGTCACCCAAGGGCCAATAAACATTTAAGGAAAGAATCAAACACCGAAGAGAGAAACACCAAAACAGAGAAGCAGAAAAAGGAACTCAGGGAAGGAGAGACAGTGCAGAAAACAGCAAATTAATTAAGAAAAAATTAGGGGATCAGTCTAAGAGGGCCAACAATGAGCTAACAGTAGGATTAGCTCGAAGAACAGAAAATCCAAGAAGAGAAAATTATCTAAGGAAAAACCAGAAAAAATTCTCAGAATTGTAGGATATGAATCTTCAAAGAGCCTGTTGAAAATACATATAGCGAAATGAATGAAGAAAGATTCACACACCAAGGAATATCACATAGAAATTCCAGAACACTGGGAATTAATGAGATGACCACAACAGTTTCCAGAAGTAATAAAATTACAAAGGAATAGGAATCAGGTGTTAATTTCTCAATAGGTGCTGCTGCTGCTGCTAAGTCCCTTCAGTCATGTCCGACTCTTAGCGACCCCATGGACTGCAGCCTACCAGGCTCCTCTGCCCATGGGATTTTCCAGGCAAGAACACTGGAGTGGGTTGCCATGTCCTTCTCCAATGCATGAAAGTGAAGTGCTACAAGTTAGTAAAATAATGTGTTCAACATTTAGATGTGAAGTTAATTCTAACCTATAATTCTATGCCAAACCATCCATCAAGCATATGGATACAAGAAATGTATTTTCAGACATGGAAAAGTTAACATCCAGGCGCCTTTTCTCAGGAATCTGCTGAGGGATGCAACGTGAGGGAGTAAATGAAAAAAGAGAAGGATACAAGATCCAGCAAACAAGAGGAGCATGGCCAGGGCGAGTGTTAGGGTAAGAGTTGTGCCCTGTCCTGATTGGTGTGAGACAGAGGCTGTGGGAGGAAGGCTTCAGGGAAGAAGATCATCAAATGGATCCAGGCACTAATAGCTACTGCTAGGCATCTGACAGACCTACAACAGCATTTAGGAAAAAAAGTATTATATACACAGAAAACCAAGTACATAAAAAAAAAAAGAAAAGGTAATTATTAACCACAGGAAAACAAAACTGTAGAAGAAAGATTTATCACACAACTTATCAGTATTAACAATTATAACGTAAAAACTGACAAATGATTTAACCAAAAATTGTAGAATAACTCTACAGGAAGATTGGTGAGGACTAAGTGAATAGGGAAGAGGTAAAAGCTCTTCCTATATCAGAGCTCTTACTATAGTCTCTGTAAAGATACTTTAAAAAAAATGATGAATCAAGACACAGTTGATTAAGCATCTTAATTAGAAATAAGGAAGGAAACAGTAGAAAGAACAAAACGACAGGGCTGGGGATGGGAAGGGGGAAAGTGGGAGCACATGACTGATGTTTATTCTATTTAAACCTTTTAGTACTATTTTTGCCAGCTTCCCAGGTGGCACAGTGGTAAAGAATCCGCCTAGATCCCTGAGTCAGAAAGATCCCCTGGAGCAGGAAATGGCAACCCACATCAGCAGCAGTATTCTTGCCTGGGAAATCCCATGGACAGAGGAGTCAGGTGGGCCACGGTCCACAGGGTTATAAAGAGTTGGATGCGACTGAGCACGCATACATGCACTAGATAATGATAGTGAAGTCGCTCAGTCGTGTCCAACTCTTAGCGACCCCATGGACTGCAGCCTACCAGGCTCCTCCGTCCATGAGATTTTCCAGGCAAGAATACTGGAGTGGGTTGCCATCTCCTTCTCCAGGGGATCTTCCCGACCCCGGGATCGAACCCGGGTCTCCCGCATTGCAGGCAGATGCTTTACCGTCTGAGCCACCAGGGAAGTCTGCATACATGCACTACTTTTACTGAGATATTTCATATGTGCCAGGCACAGCTGCCAGGTTAACTTTAAGTGTTGGGAGCCAGCGTGAGGAACTCCGCCCATGGCAAAGGTCATGAGGAAGGAAGCTTGGCACACGCAAAGGCGTGATCAAGCCTCAGGAAAACCCCTGTTCCCGAGCATCTACCCCCTAAATCAGAGTACTTTACAGGGAGCTCTCCTCCATAACCATTTCTCTCGGAGAAGGAGTTAACTTGCAGCTCCAGTTAATAAAAATTCCTGGGCGTGACAAGAGTGTTTAAACTTACGAACTCTGAAGGTTCTCTGGCCTGCCTGATCAGGCTCGTCCGGCCGCATGTGATTGTTTACAGCCTCCCAACTGTGAGAGGCACAGGATGTTTTAAAACTTTCTAAATACAGACTCTTTTGAGAAGTTAGAAGATCATCAGTACAGTATTAGTGGGTCGATTAGGAACTATATTGGTGAAGGGTTTTTTCTTCATTTGTCGTGCCAATAATTACTGCTAATTCCCTGCCCTGGGTGTTACAAGGATGTCTCAGGTCAAACCTCTCTGCTGACAGACTAGCTTGTGTGACAACCTCTCAACCATGAACAGCACAGAGAGTTTGGAGTATTAGCATAGGGCTTTTAAAATTGATGAGTCAATGATTGCCATCAGGCCTCCATATCCTTAGGCACCTGGGAATATATTAATCAATGTATTTGGAATATAGAAAAGGAAATATAGTAGTTTTTTGATGTTAGCAATACTAGACTTTTGAGTTAATGAATCTTCTCTTTTGTTATAGATCACTGTACTTTGTTATAAATCACTGTGTCCTTGCTATGCAAAAATGTAACTTTATCACTATCTTAAGACTAAATAGATCTTAAGGGAAACATTGGTGAAGGGTTTTCATTTGTTGGGCTGATGTTTGCTGCTAAATCTCCATATTCCCTGCCCTTATAATGAATATAACTAGCATATAGGAGAAGTAAGTATTAACCTTTAAGATTAATCATGTTAAACCTTAGGTTAAGTAAATTCCTTTCTTGATTCTAACTCACTACACCCTCACCCTATAGGAATGCAACTTTATTTGGAGGGTGGCACCTGATTTAAGAAAAAATCACCCATGGAAAAATAAGTTTTCTGGTTAACTGACCGGTATCAGAAAGGGCCATAAAATGTCAGCAGACCTCATGGCCAGAAGATGATGAAACTCATAAGACCTTTGTATAATTTTATATGAAGCACCTGATTGTGACAAGGGTCAGGTCTGCTGACCCCCGTGTGACTCTGTATTCATCCCTATGTATAACAAAAAGGTATATAAACAAACCTGAAAAATTAAGAAATCAGATCAGTTTCTGGAAAGACTGATTCCCCCATGTCATTTCTTTCTTGCTCCTCACTTTCCTGGCTGAATTCCCATCTGAGATGTGGGTACCCATCAAGCCTGCTAATTCTGCCTGGGCTTCTGAGGTTGGACCGGGGAGGCCTCAGTGCCTCCTCTCCTTCGGGAGAATGGAAAGACGCCTGTGGCCTACGTAGGTGGTGATTGGTATTCCATGTAAACCAGTTATTCAGCCTCTTTTCTCCACTAATTCTCATACTACACTATCTGTTTCTAATCTCTCTCTATATCTGTAATTAAATAAGTTTTTTCCAGGACGCCGATTCCGTCCCCACCTTCAAATTACCCTGGATCCACCGGGGCTGGACCCCGGCACATTATGTCACTTTATAACACATATGAGGTAGATATTATTTTCTTCCCTTTACAGATGAGGAAACTGAGTGAGGTTAAGTGATCTGCACAAAGTTGCACAGCTAATAAACAGTGGTGCTGGAACTGAACAAATGCAGCCTCGTTCTAGAATCTGGGCTATACTTTGTAACTTACTGGCTATGGGGTAAAATGTGGCGAACTATGGTGTTGGAGAAGACTCTTGAGAGTCCCTTGGACTGCAAGGGATCCAACCAGTCCATCCTAAAGGAAATCAGTCCTAAATATTCATTGGAAGGACTGATGCTGAAGCTGAAACTCCAATCCTTTGGCCACCTGATGCAAAGCACTGACTTATTGGAAAAGATCCTGATGCTGGGAAAGATTGAAGGCAAATGGAGAAGGGGACGACAGAGGATGAGATGGTAGGATGGCATCACCAACTCGATGGACATGAGTTTGAGCAAGCTCCGGGAGTTGGTGATAGACAGGGAAGCTTGGCATGCCAGAGTCCATGGGGTTGCAAAGAGCTGGACATGAATGCTGGACACTGAACTAAAATAAAGCTGAAAACACTCTGGTTTTGATCCAAAGTTACTAAGAGGTTGGTCAGACCGTAAATAGAAACACAGAAGCCAGCAGGAACCATGGACTTTGGTGAGGAGGCTGAGCAGCTTGGATTTAGATGTACTGATGAGGTGCTATCAAGGAGAGCCAGATAAAGGGGTACAGTAGGGAGTCAGCAACACCTAGGAGAAGTTTGTGAGAATTAAACATGCCATGTAGGTCTTAGGTGTTTATCAGTATTCCTGCATTAAGTCTCAGGATTTATTAAGATCAATGTCCTGTAACATTTTGCTCCTCTACTTAACAAGTTTATTCTTACTAATGGCTAATTTTTCATTTCAAGCAGACCAAATGTAAAAGGGATAATATACTCACTTAGGATGAAAATCAGGCCTAAATCCTTCAGGAAGGTGCAATTCATCCATATTTTCTAAATTCTTCGATGAGGCAGTAACTACAGAAACAAGCATTTTATACTATTATTGTTCAGTCCACAATATTTCTATAAATTTCAGCCATAAATTTCTTTCTAAATTAAAACAGGAAAAATTCCCATAATGAAAACTGGTGTAATATACATTCAAAGCATGAAAAGTACTATTGCTCTGGATGAGCTAGACACCTTCCTCAATCATTGTGCTTCTCCTGATAGTGCAACCACTGGAGGAGTACGCTGTTTTGTTTCCTTAAAACCAATGGTATAAATTCTGCTCAGCTCACTTTCCCTCAAGGTCGGAAGCGCAGTGCATACCTATCAAACTTGGGAAGGTTTTGGTAATGCCAACAATAAAGTGAGTCAGCCCATGGAGAATAAAGCCAGCTCTTTCATACTCAGTTACATCTCCCCCACCCCCAGAAGCTCTTCAATAAAATGGGGGAAATAAGTGAGAAGTATCTATCATAAACTACACATGAGTTTGCGTGTTCAAGGAATAAGGAATAATGTAGCAGTTCCAAATTTAGTTCATTAAGATAAAGAAAATTTGAGTAAGTCAAAATTTAAAATGTGAGGTTTCACTTTTAAAATATTTTAAAACAATTTATTCTGGAACTGTATTTTCCAGTGGTCTCAGATGTTAGGGAAAAATGAAAGCAGGTTATCAGAACTTACTAGGAGTACTTTCTTCTTTCCTAAGAACCTGTAATGCTTTTATTTGCTGAGATATTGTTCTAATCCACTGAGTCAGATTTGGTTGGTCTGAAAAATTTAACCTGCTAGAAAAGATTATAGAGAGTGTTTAGTATTCTGTTGTTGCTTAGTTTAAGATACAAAAAGACTCCTTAAATCATCACGGGTATATTTTAAACATACTTCAAACATTAAAATACTAAAACAACCAAAAAAACTTGGGGAAAATTTGTTACTTTAAAAAGTTAGAATAGGTATTTATTTGTCAATGGAAATGAAAGTGTATTATTTGTCAATATGATGCTACTAATTATTAGCATAAAATTGAGTTATTTGTCAAAAATTTCACTTTTCCAGTATCAGAATTTGCCAGTATTTCTTAAATATCACAACCAACACATCATGGATACTATTTATTGAGTGCTTATTATGCTGTAAGCACCTAGTTATGTTGCAAGCATTTCACAGTATTAGATTTAATCCTCAAAATTTTCTTAATAGGTTATATTATTGTCCCCATTTTACAGATGAGGAAACTGAGGTTTTGAGCTATGTAACTTGACTAAGGCTGTATATGGGACAGATGTGGCATTCAAACCTAGCTACATCAGACACGATAGCTTGTCTTCTTAACAAATGTGCCATAACTGACTCTCCTGGGAAAAAAGCAAAACCTGCACCACAGAAGTGAGTTTTTTCTCTTTACACGTAGAGAATTCTATTCTTAATCTTACAGTGACTAATTTCTGTATCAGTTCAAATGCAGATATAAGTCAGCACCATGATATTTCTTTTCTGATTAAAAAAGCATGAGCTTACATCATATCTAATGGTATTTTAAGAGCATTTTGCGGTAGCATAGACTAAGACACCATAGTTTGAACTCTTAAAATTGAAGAGAAAAAAACTGACTCTGCTTTAATTTAAACCCAAATAGTAGCATAGAAATAAACAGATGATTCATATTCATAAAACTTAATGTATACAAAGGTCAGGTTTGAATAGGAGATACCATCAAATTCATATCTGAGAGGAAAATGATCATGAATAACTAAAAAGCACACTAAACATCATGAAATAACAAAATTTTTACATTTTAAATACACTAACAGATATTCACTTTTTGGCCCAATTCTTCTATTGGCCAGTAAATTGCAAAAAATAATATTTAATTGTTAGTATGCTCAATAAGGTCAGTTTGAGCTGCCCCTCCCCCCACTGATTTATTGAGTGTCTCAAGAAAGTATGAAGGAGATATTCAAAGCGGGGTCTTAGAAATAAAGGAGACGGTTTTCACGAACCCATGGGGATTTTATATCCTTTCTAGTGTTTATGGGTGATCAAAAAACTTAAATTTTGGTCTGTTCCTTTCTAAAAACTAAAACTGTATCTCATAGGTCAGCTAGAAGAAATGACTAAATAAAAAGTTTGGAAAGTACCTGGAAAACATGCATTTACCTAGAGGGATATCCCCACCCAGCTGTGGTTTATCATTTCATTACCTTCTAAAGGAAACTACTTCTTTGATACAAAGGTTTTATGAGCCAAAACTTACCCATGAAAAACATTTCTTGGAGGAAGCAGCAGAGGAATAACAGTATTACTCAAGCATTCACAAAGGGGACAAAGGAATTCTCCATTTTCTACATCATAGCTTGTATGTAAGCGTAATCTCTGTTGCCTTCGCTGTTCTTTAGCTTGAACGGAATCAAAATACCTTCACAATTAGAAAACATGAGGTATCAAAAACAATGGCAATTCTTTTTTTCTAAATGAGAGCCACAAGCTTCAACATTTTGTTTCCACAAAACATCTAAAAATTAAAATTTTAAAATGACCGCAATTATTTTTTAAAGTGATACTTTACATTGTAGTAATTAGCAAAAAGGGCTAAGAGTTCTAAAACAAGAGAATTAAAAGAAGATTGCCTCGCAAACAGTCAGTCACCAAGTAGCATATTTCTTGGCCCTAGTGAGCTGTGGTTTCTCCCCCAGGGCTAGTGCTACTTACTTGGGGTGGTTCAGGACAACTCAGTGAGCAGAGTACTAGAATAACGGCACTTCTGCTACTGCAGAAGCTTAGAAAACACCGAAATACAGTAAGTTTGAAGTTATTCCATATTAGCTCAGGGAGCCATGACAATCTTGAGAGGCAACTAGGCAAGTGCTAGCATCTTCAGAGTCATGAGTTGTTCACCTTGGACCCGAAGAAAGACATTCTTCTTGGGTTTATACCATTGTAGAAATCCTTTTCTTCATCCAGTCTATTAGATTTCCCATATTAAAAAATACAGACCCCTAAATTAAAAATTATATTTGATATACTATGAAGTTTCTAAGTCACTCCTTTAAATGTACTGACAAAGCAAATTAATTTTAATTGTTATTTGTTAGGCAGTAATAATGGAGTCTTTTCTCCTTCAAATGTGTTTAGTTTTCTCCCCTTTTTCCAGAATGTAATTTCCTTTATTAAAAAAATTAGATTTTGAGTCTTTGGGTAAGCGTCTCTTGACTAATATTAAGAATATAAATTACCTTTGCCAACAGTGTGCATGCATAATATGCCCACAGCTACCAGTATGTATTCCACAAGACAGATCAGGGTGCATGAATAATGGATCATAATTTTCTGCATTATGAAACAAACAAAAAACATAAGAGAAAACTCAAGCATTTAATATTCCTATAACAAATGTACAATGCTAAACTGTGCAATCCTTACTAAGAGCCTGTAAACTTCAAATGAAATGCTAGTTTATTCCTTTGAGATACCAATAATTTATGCAAGACCCTAGATTATTTAGAATACAGGACTCCCCAATTTTCATTACCCTGAGCAAATTAATGAAACTTCCTTGAACTGTGAACTGAAACTGGAATCCTGTTGTTGTTTAGTCGCTCAGTTTTGTCTGACTCTCAGCTATGTCTGACTCTTTGCGACCCTATGGACTGTAGCCCCCTGTAGGCTTCTCTGTCCATGGCATTTTCCAGGCAAGAATACTGGAGGGGGTTGTCATTTCCTTCTCCAGGGAATTCTGTATTTAAGTACATCTAATTTTTTGAACACATCACATTTTCAGGGCACTGAGAGACTCTTATTTCCCACAAATGATGGCGCTGTCTTTAACGCCTTCAGGGCAGCTGGCTCACAATGATCTCCAACAAAAAAGATGTCCTGGCAGTAGTGGGGCGCTCCCTAGAGGAGATTCTGCGTAAGGACACTCATGCAGAGAAGAGCCACAATTACGGTGTGAGTCACAGGTGCAGCAAAATACCAGGACAGCAGCCCAAACCAGAGTAGGGAAAAAAGGGCAATTCACACAGTCTTCTGTTCTGGCACTAATTTTTATAGTCAAAGGAGATGAAAAATGAAGACAAACATAAAGTGGCTAGCTGGCTTCTTCAGGAATTCTTGGAATTCTCTACATAAATTAGTATAATTTTAGAAATTCTCTAACAGTAAAATTACTCGTTTCAATTTGTTTTATATAATAGAATAGTGCAAATTTCACAGCATAAAGAAAATCTTTAATGACCTAAACTGTGAAAGTCTTAAAAAAAATCCACTTATAGCCAGTCCGTTTTTCCAAGTAGGTAACAAACTAAATACAGGTGATAACTTTATCCTAAGCCTGGAGTGAAATCTGTAAACCATCTGGTACAAATGATCATTTCTTAAGATGAAGCAGACCAATTTTTCTTAACAAGGGGGCTTGAGAGCCACACTCTGAAGGCTTTCTATGTAGAGAAAAGGCAATTTTACCAGTGGGCTCTCAAACTTCCTTCTAGTCTTACAATGTGAAAAGCGCTGGTTAAACAAGTGCCTTGGAATTTAAGACACAGTTCCTGTTCTCACCAAGTTTACTGGTATCACTGAGGCACATGCACATATAAACAAATAGAAGAGTAGAAACATAAAAGTATCTATGGTGTACACAGGGTATAGCCCACCTGCCCCTGCAGGAATGAATGACTTACTCCATCAGCTGTTAAAAGAGGGCACTCAACTGTTATCCCTCTTTAAGAGACTTTGCTCAGGGTCACACTGCTTTGCTCAAGGTCACACCTCTTTCCAGAGGCAGCCCGCAACCAGTTTATTATCAGTGTCGTGTCAGGGCATAAAAAACCCACTCCCTGACCACAACTCAGGACAGGTTTGAGCTCTATCTAGCTCCAGAGCACCTATGGCGTTGGCTAAGGTCTTCTGGGAACTGTACCACAGCTCAACTTCTCTGTCTGGCCAAACCTGCTTCCTTCCCCTCCATTCCATAGATACTGATTCCAAGACTCCTGAAGAATCCTGTGCTACACGGTAGTCTCTCTCAATAATCTAAATGAGAATCTGGCTCAAGGACTGCTTCTCACAAGGCTTACTCATCAGGATTTCACCCTGGAACCATCCATGAGAAAAAATTATTATTGTCATTTCAGTGTGTCAACTAATTATTGGAACTTTACAAGTGTGAAGAATGGGAAAGACTGTTAAGTACCAAAGCATGTTAATGTTCGATCACAAAGGACAGCTCTCCTCTGAATCCCTGCTATTTGTCAGCTGTGTACTTCAGGCATGATACTTAACCCGCTGGAACGTTTCTGCATTTGCTAAGTGAGGAATTCCCACCCAAGTTACCTGCCCAAGATACCAGCAAGCCTACAGAGTTATCATCAGATTAATAAAATCTCTGTATGTCACTTACCATACTAAGTGGCAGTCACTATAAATAGGGCAGTTGAGGACATAGCTATGACTTACCTGGATCCTGAATGAATTTACTTCTATCTTTTGATAACACAGTTGATCTCTGCACAAATGCTGCCAGGACCATTGCCTTGCTTTCTGCATTCACCTCTTGCTCTTCCTGACACAATATACAGGTGACACACTGTCTCTGTTCAGGAACCCGAGTCTGTGCTGGGCCCAATGCTGTAAGAGTCATATCCGAAACCACAGGGCTGCAATAAAAAGGTTATGAGAATAATTAATGAGCCTAAGAAGTTTCTATAGAATCACAGAACAGTGACTTTAGGTATGTACATACTTAAAACACAGTTTTGATGACTTGATATGAGAGACAAAGTTTTTCATATCTATTAAATTATCTCCTTCAGTTCTCACAGCAATCCAATATATAACACAGAAGCCAGATGCTAAGTTAACTGAGCCTAGTGTACTCATTCATTTATGAATGTTAAGGGTTTTTTGAATAACTTACATTTTAAGCATACACAGGAATTATTCTATCTATAGTCAGAGACATGCTCATAATTATATGCTAATTAGCTCAGATTTCTAAGATTAAATCCTCTAACTACATGGCCACACAATTTTTCTGTCAACTCTTCTAAATTACTCTAGGATTAAGTGTACTTATAAAGAAAAAAGGGGATTCCCTGGTGGCTCAGCAGTAAAGGATCTCCCTGCCTTGCAAGAGACACAGGAGATGTGGGTTTGATCCCTAGGTTGGGAAGATTCCCTGGAGAAGGAAATGGCAACCCACTCCAATATTCTTGCCTGGAGAATCTCATGGAGAGAGGAGCCTGGTGGGCTACAGTCCATGGGGTCACAGAGTCAGATATGACTGAAGCAACTTAGCACACACACATACATGCAAAAAAGAAAAAAAAAAAAACCAAACCAAACATCCTCCTCAACTGAGAACCACTGGTCGAGCATTTCAAAAACTGTGATTAATTTTTACCCATTATCAAGTACAGCAGAGATAGAGGAATCCAGTTCTAACGTCTGCTGAAAGAGTTCTTTGTTCTCATCAATAAAGTGCCGCTGCATCTCAGACATCTGAGCCATGATCTTTTCTCTGCGTAATCTGGCAATCTCAGCTTTTCTCTTCCTCTCAGCTTTGTCTTTGTCTCTCGAACTCTGAAATTACACTTCATTTAATTAGACCACTAGAGGCTAAATGCATATTTTTCCCCCAAAGGAGATACATTTTTATTGTAAATACTAATTAGATTTTTAATCAACTTAACATGCTAAAGAAAAAAAAAAAAGTAGTCCAAAAGATTGCTACAAAAATAAACAAACAGTGCCACAATTTCTTTGGATTTACATGTTTGTGAATAATATCAACTACCAATTTACTGCAGATAAATCTAATTGCTTAAATCGACCCTGCCGCAACGTTTCAGTGTTGCCACACTTTACATCTTCTACCTCTTCCATTACGGTTCCTTCTGCCTCTGCCACAGGACTGGTGGATGAACTCTCCCTCAACTTCTTAACAGCACTGAAAGTCTATGAGAAAAAGTATCAGTTACTCTGAAGCTATGAAACATTATAAAATTTAAAGATAAACATTTAATATTTTCATAAAAAGCAGAGCGATGTAGGAAACTTTACCTTTAATATCCACTTAATCATATCTTTGTGGACTTCTAGGTAGGGAGCATTCTGCAGTGTTTCCAGCATAGCTAGTATACTAGGTGAGTTGTTTGGAGCCTCACCAGGTTCTAAGGTGGAAGGAAAAACGGGCATGTGAACAATAGTTAAGACTTCATAGTGATTACTACCAGGCAAAAGAAGATAAAATGAAATTGCTTATAATATGGGCCCTTCATTTGATTACAGGTCTTTTAGAAATTTTCAATACTTCTCAAAATGTGACATATTTGTATTTCACAAACAAGCTGTTAACAACTAGAACACTTTCATCATTCAAAAACTGACGTCTTACACCATATGATTATTTTAAGATAGCCTCTAGCAAAATTCAATAAAAACCCAGCTGAAAGGTCTACCTGAGATTTTACAAGTCTGGGAAAATGAATTAGATCTGGTAAATACACAGGCTCTGATAAAATACACAGGTAAATACAGATAACCTCATAAAATTGGATTCAATATAATCTACTTAAAACCTATATGATCAAATAAAAGAGGTTATACTACACTTAAAAAAATCACTGATATGTTGAGTGAGTTCAGTAAAAGTTGTATACATACTCGATATCTTCTGCGTGAAGGTAAATGTTATGACATGCTCCTCCATGACATTCTCTAAATGCTGTTTTTCTTCTTGTAGTGCCATTCCAATTAAATGTAATACCTAAAATACAAGTACATAATGTTGTAAGAAAAAACAAAAAAGAATCCACTACTGAAAAAAGAGAAATCAAACTATTAAAGATTAAGTATAGTAAAAAATAATTCAAAGTACTAATTTTTGTTAAATCCAAACTCTAAAGTTCATTTTCTAATAAAGAATTCCCAGCAAGGAAACAAAAATTTCTATTTCAGCTAGGAAGAAAATTCAATTGCAAATTCTTAAGGTAAGTTAAAATTACTAACAGCTGTGACTAGCAATTCATATAATTTTCAGTTTTATTCCATCCCTACACCACAGTCTTAAAAAACCACTGATTTTAAGGATCAGTGGTCAAATAATTAGACCTGAAAGCATCGATCACATAATTATCTAATCTATGATACTAGTTCAGTTTTTCTAAGGACTAAAAATCATCTCAGAAAGAGACATACTTTAATCTCTAATGCCACATCATTTATAAAGATGTTCAGCATACCTGATGAAAAATTCATTGCTAGACTTCTAAGAATATAACTATACTGAATCTGTCTGATCTTTATTGTTCTTTACCTTGCTCTCCAATTTTTGAAGGAGATACATGTGTGGTGTCTCTGAATCTTTCCCTATACATAGGGCTGCTGTGATTGTCAAGACATTTGGAAGAACATTAGTGTGAATGACGTAAAGCCAATGTATATGTAAGATAAATGATGTTCATTCCTCTTTTCTCCACTGTTTCCCACAAATCTTTTGCTCATATAATACTGAGAGTCTCCAGTACACCACAACTCCATATTTTTACATTTTATTACTTTTAATTTTTGTAATCTCATTTTATTTTTTAAACTTTTTATTGTTGGGGTATAGCCAGTTAACAATACTGTGATAGTTTCAGGTGAACAGTGAAGGGACTCAGGCATACACACACGTATCCATTCTCTTCCAAAATGCCTTCCCATCCGGCCATGCTTTCACATTTTTAAGTGTATGTTTATAAACAGGAGGGGAGTATACATATACAAATATCTTAGCCAGTGGGATACTTGAGGCTGCTGACACAATGGGAAATAGTAGCTTTGAAGCAAGGCTCACCTTCATCTGAATTCTGGCTTTACTGCTTTCCTTTAGGGAGTTCCTCTGAGCCTAACTTCACCATTTTTAAAATGGGAAAAAACATTAGCTTCCCTCTAGAGTTTTGAGGCTTACCAGTACGATACATAAAAGTACCTGGCAAGAATAGGCTAATTCTATTAATTGAGTATTATTATTATCTTACTTTCTAGTTGAGTAACATGGACCAGTTAATTGACTCTCACTGAAACTCGCCTTCCTCATCTATACAGAAGAAAAACTATCTACTATCTATATAGAGGTATTATGTGAATTTAGTGAGATAATAATTTATGAATGACTTAAAGCTATAAAGTAAAATACAAACAAAGGTTCTGAACTTGCCACTAATTAGCTACAGGACAGTAAGTACCTGACTTTCAATTTCTTCAATTGCAAAATGTAAGTATTAATGAACTCACAAGTTTTTAAGGAGAATTAAGTAAAAAACAAATGCAAAGATAACACATTATACAAATACCAGAGTACTCTATAAACAAAGGCAGATCAGGACCAGTCAGTGAGAGGCAGATCTGCCAACAAGAGCAGGGTAATCACAACCACGTGGTGTAAAAACATCTGCCAAGCTCTCATTTTTATCCTTAGACACAAAAATAGAAACAAAATACTTTATTTCAAAGTAAGATAACACTACATTTTAACCAAAGTCCTCCCTCCGTGTACAGATACTGAAAGAGTATTTTGTATTTCGGTTTTTACTACAAAACCACTGAAATATAAACAATAATTGTCTTCAAACTTACCCTTTGCAGCATGGACTCAGACCAGATGTGTCCACTATGTTCTACAGTCCACTGCAATACTGTCCTCATGATTAACAACATGACATCTGACTGCAAAATGTTAACCAGACTTGCAAACAGAGGGCAGAATGGGGGCAAAACTGGAGGTGGAAGTGCTGAAAACAAAGATATTACTGGCTTCTTTTGTAGAACACGCTTTAAACCAAACCAAACCAAAAAAAAACTATGACCTTATTACATACTTTTGATAGCTTTCAAAGAGTATGTGCATCTTAAAGCTATATTTTACCTTCTCAGGTCAGTTAAATGCATAAAAGTAACTCCATAAATAGCAGTAGTACAAAAAAGGTCTTTCTTTTCCCTAGAAATGTCTGAAGATCTGAGATAAAACCATTAACTCAGAGGTGACTCAGCACAAGACTATGTCTATATTAACCTATATTAGCCCTTTAAATGTTCATTCATTCAGAAAGCTCACATTTAAATCTTTCACTTCACTAAGGATCATTATCATAGTCTATACAAAACAACCTTTAACAATTAAGAGACTGACATGAGATTTGGGGAGAGATTAAAAATACCTGTATCTTCTTTATTTTGTCTTTTCAATTTCCGTTGAGCTTCCTCTGCCTAATAAAAATGAATTAATTTGGACACAGAATAAGTAATATGAAACAATATCCAAAACTACTGATATAAGTTAATCTTTCTCATACTAACTTCTGATTTTAGGAAATTTCTATCCTTAATTTTGTCATCACCCTGAAATTGATATCAAGGTTAACTTCCCCTTCCACTAAGAGAATCTCCCGAGTGGATTCTTTTCTGGTTTAAAATTCAGGGGAAACATGTATCAACCAAAGTCAAAAAATTATTTAGGTTTGAGTTCTATTTCATGCATCAAAAATGAATAAACACTGCTATATATAAAACAGATAACCAACAAGGACCTACTACATAGCACAGGGAACTATATTCAATATTTTATAATAACCTATAAGGGAAAAGTATCTGAAAAACTATATATATATATATATATATATACACACACACACACACATAAACACTGAATCACTGTATTGCATACCTGAAACATAACATTGTAAATCGACTATACTTCATAAAGCTTCATGTTTAAGTTTTGTTTAATGCCATTTATTCAAAACTTATTTTTAAGAGTAAACTGCTAAAAGGCAAAATTTAACTAGTTAAATTCCATAAGTCACCATGAGAAAGCATAACGTTAAGCACTAGCAATTCTGAAATGGGTGTAAAACAGGTTAACTGATTACCATACAGGTTGATGATTTGTCTTCAAAAGCCAATAAAATACATACAATTAGATATGTGTAGGTATGTGTATAATTATATAGATCTCTTTTATGTATGTACAAAATACTAAGGGGAAAACCCCATATGTTAAGTGGTGGTATTATAGGTAATCTGTACTTTCTTCTTTATACCTTTTAATATTTTCCAAATTTCCTACAATAAAAATGTGTCATTTTTCAATCTCTGTGAAAAGCAGTAGGAAAAAACAAAAACAAAAAAACTCCAAGCAACCCCTTCCCAATATACTTTTAACTTTCCCAATTACCTTGGATTGCTCTGCCCTTGAAAAGTGATAGAAATACAAATTGAACTCTTTGGCACACTCTGGTTTCAGTTCATACATGCCTCGTCCTGTTAATCCAGGTTTCCTTTGGGGAAGAAAAAATTCTTAAATCTCATATACTGGACTTCCCTTGTGGTCCAGTGGTTAAGAAGCCGCCTGCCAACGCACGGGACATGGGTTTGATCCCTGATCTGGGAAGATTCCACATGCCACCAGGCAACTAAGTTTGTGTGCTGTTACTACTGAAGCCACGCTCTACAGCCTGTGCTTCACAAGAAAAGCTACACAGTGAGAAGCCTGTACAACTAGAGAGAGCCCATGCATAGCAAGGAAGACCCAGGGCAGCCAAAAATTAAAAATAATAGTAATTTAAAAATCTCATACACTGCTGGTGAGTATAAGCTGGAACTACTTTCTGTGGATTCATTTGGTAATCTATATCCAAAGCTTTATATGCATCCATTTTTATCTAGCATGTCCACTGTGGATTTATTCTAACTGGACATGGGAATGTGATGGTCATTGTGGTGACAACAATTTGAAGTCTAACAATAAGGAACAGGTAACACACATTACGCTATCTCCAAACAATTGAAAACCATTAAAAGTGATGTTAACTTCTATATTTTGACATGTAAAGATGCCTATGAAAAGTTCTACCAAGTGAAAAAAGCAAGTGTAATTTGGTTGAGAGAAATTTTTTTAAATAATTTACTTTATTTATATTTATTTTGGCTGTGCTGGGTCTTTGTTGCTACATGGGCTTTCTCTAGTTGCAGAGAGCAGGGGCTACTCTCAGTTGCGGGGTCCAGGCTGCTTCTTGCAGTGGTCTCTCTTATTGCAGAACTGCAGCTCTAGGTGCACGGCTTCAGCAGCTGCTGCACTTGGGCTCTATATCACAGCAGTTGTGATCTAGTGTGGGCTCAGTAGTTGTGGCACACGGGCTTAGCTGTTCCATGGCATGCGGGATCTTCTTTGATCTGGGGTTAAACCCAGGTCTCCTGCATTGGTAGGTGGATTTTTTACCACTGAGCAACCTGGGAAGTCCCTGAGAGTCTCTTTTCTAGTTTTTTTTTTTTTTTTAATACTTCCCCTAAAAAACATGTATTGTTTTTAAAATCAATAGAAATAAAGACACTGTCATTGAAGTAAGGAGCAAAGAAAAAGCAAGATTAAGAAAATGCCTCAACAACCTTAAGGGGAAACTAGTTTACTGACTGGGTTACACACTGGACACCAAAGAAAGCATCATTCGGAGGCTGACCCACCTCTCAGGCGGCACATTCAAATGGAAACAAAGGAAGCACAATGCATTTACCTATGATCAGGTTAATTTCAGCTATTTGAACCTACCAGCTATGAACACCTATTTTGAATACAATGAAAATTCTCATCTATCTACTTTAAGCTGCTAAGCATAGGGCTAGATCATAAAAGAGAAATGTCAGTGAGAAATCCAGTTCAGAATTACATGTCTGAAAATGGTTGTCACTCTCTGAAAACAACAATTTTATTCTTCCTTCCATCAAAGGAAACACTCTAAGAAAAATTAATGTAGAAAATAAAATCGAATGTGAAAAAATAGAAAATAAACTCACTTGAAATGGGCAACTGCTTCAATCACACTCTCCATGCCAGTCTCCTTGTTCTCCTAAAGGTACAGGAAATAAATGTGTTTCATGTTAATAACAGTATCTGTTGGCACTCTGAGCATTGTGCTTTTATCTCATTAAGCTTCATAAAGCAATTGTATAAAGTGAATATACTACTATCTCAGTTTCTACAGATGAGGATTCCATAGGAAACATGATTAATATGCAGCTGGGGAAATTTACTTGGTTAGCTAACATTCATTCAGATTGATACAATTAAAAACAAGTCACCATATGAAATCAAGGTGACAGCTTTCAAAAGGAATGAAATAAAAACACAAAGTATGCATAATATTTAAACAAAATTTATATCTTTATAATATTTCCTGAAATAGCTATACAAATTTCTTATCTATTTTCATTAAAACAGCATTTTCCAAATCATATCTTATTTGTGACAAGATGTTAACAGGAATTGTGTGAATAAAAGAATTCTCTGGTCAAAAATGTTTGGTAGATATAGATGCCATCACTTTGTACAAGGTATTTGTATTTTTAAAATGCTGTTTAAATTTTATTTCTTCCTATTCTAACATCTAAGTGAAACTATAATTGTTCCCTCATTTCCTGCATTAAAAAGTACCTGCATACACAACTAGAAATGGAAATGGCAAAAGCAGCCCATTAACAGAGACCTAAAAAAAAGTACATGTAATTTTTATTCTGAATAGATATTTAGTGATGTTAAAATTACTATTTTTTTAGGTGTGATAACTGGCAAATGCACAGGTTTTTTCTAAAAGCTTGTAACTTTTGGATCAACCTTGGCACTCCTGACATTTGGATTAGATAGGTCTTCACTGTGAGAGTCTGTCCTGTACTGTAGGATGTTAAGAGTATCCTGGCCTCTGCTGAGTGGATGCTAGGAACACACACACTCAGGCCTGAGTAGTGACACTGTCAAATGGTCCCCTCCTGGGGCGGGGGGTGCCAAAACTGCCCCTGGTTGAGAACCACTATTTTAGATATATACAATTCTATTTATAGATGAAATGGTAAATCTGGTATTCTCCACAAAATAACCCAGTGAGGGTGTAGGGATTAGCGGTTAGAGTAGAAGTAAGAATAAAGTCATCTGGCGAAACTGGTGATGGGTTCATTATACTATGTTCTCTATTCCCATAGATGTTTAAAGTTTTTAAAGTTTGAAATAAGACAAAGTTTAAGAGAAGTATTACAACACCACAAGTAAAGGTTTAAATCCTAGAAGAGTGAAAATTAAGGTTCAGAGTTCTAATCTATGTTTCAAATATGGGAAAACATTGTGAAAAACCTTTCCCAACTGTAATTGGGGTTTCTGAAAAGCCCCAGGGCTGAAAAATAGGTAGCATAGGACCTTAAGATTCTAGGAGGAAAAATAGCTACAACTGATCTACGAATGCCTATATGAATGTTAACTTACATTCACTAAAATGAGAGGAATGGCTTAGCAGGAAAAATAGAATGTTAATTTACATTCACTAAAATGAGAGGAATGGCTTAGCGGGAAAAATAGAATGTTAATTTACATTCACTAAAATGAGAAGAATGGCCTTAGCAGAGTCTTTGGATGCTTTAGAAGGAAAAAAATCTAGCAAACTTTAGTTTATTCAACATAGTTGAGTAGGTATTTCTAGGTTATAAAGTGTTATCTCTATCCATCACAACTTTGTACTAAACACCCTATCAACAATCCTTCTTTAATGGATATGTAAATTCAGTTCTAAGGAACACGTTTTCTTTTATTCAGTAGCCTTATCTCTTTCAAGGCTTCACTATAAAGGATTCTATTTCTTCGCTGCTTTCCACTCCTAGTACCTGGTATTTTCTTTTTCTATGTATTTCTAGTAAGAGTGACTAGAGTTATACATGTGCTAGCACTGCAGTTTTTACAACTGCGGAAAAGGTACACACAGAAGTCAATCTATACGCACACTAGATGGACAGTTAAAGGTTAAAATATTTCCATATATTTATGGAAGGGTTTAAGGAAGGATTTCCATATATTTTTTAAAATGTAGGTACTTACATCTTCAGGTAAAGACTTTACCAATTCACTATGAGCCATAGGTTTGATGCTCAACTGATGGATAATCTCTCGTTTAATCTCATCTGTAGCATTAACCTGTCCAACTCCAGGAATAAATCTCTCTCCTGTCAACAATGAATAAGTACATATACATACACTTAACAATCATAATATTTACAAGCAATACATATTTATAATTCATGCAATACAATATATTTTTCTTTCTGTACAATGGAAAAGCAATGACTGGTCAGGCAATTAAGCAGGGTGAGAGCAGCTCCCAATCATCTTTCTGAGCCTCTGACACAACAGGTGAGTGTAGTCTTCAGCCATGGAGAGAGAACTCTGGTTGCTGTTTTCAAAGAATGAGATCAGAAGGTGGGAAGGGACTAGAAACAGCAGCTGTACCAGCAGCCTAGGAAACTGCTTTCAAGTCATGTGCCATGTGGTAGGAGGAAGGGAGCCCTCCTTTGATCTTTGATCTAGTGGCAAATAAGGTATCACCTTCTGAGATCTCCTTCTTTGGTATTACATCCTGACAGCAGCCAGGATTCTCTGCTCCAGGACTGTTGAGAGTCTGAAACAGTATGGGAGGAGGGAGAAAGTAAAGCACACAACAGGAAAGATGGAGGTGACGGGACTTAAAATATAGTGAGAACACTTGCGCACCACAAAGCTATGGAGAGAAACGCAGCTAAGATATAAAGTAACAATAAATAGCTCCTAAATATCCTATTCTTGTTTGCTAAATTCTCCTGTCCCGTTTTATTCCTAACTCACAATTTTCCAGTTTATCCTGTGTTAGCAGTTGTCCTCGCCCCTTCTTCCAAAGCACTGTAGTGCTGTTACCCTCATCATTACAGTAACCAGAGGGGAAAATAAAAATATACACTCGAATCTCCTTCCTCTAAAACTGAGGAACTGCTCAAACAGAAGAAACAGTTCAGATTCTAAACTACTCAGATTCTAAATACAGGACTTCCCTGGTGATCCAGTGGTTAAGAATCTGCCTGCCAACACAGGGGACATGGGTTCAATTCCTAGCCCGGGCAGATTCCATGTGCTGTGGGGCAACTAAGCCCATGTGCTACAACTACTGTGCTCTGCAACAAGAGAAGCCACTGCAATGAGAAGCCCGTGCACCTCAACTAGAGAAAGCCCACACATAGCAACAAAGACCCAGCACAGTCAAAAATAAATAAATAAAAATTTAAAAAACTTTTTAAAAAGTCAATATAATACATAAATGTTTCAAAATATCCAAACTTACCAACAAGCATTATAATGAGGTAAAGCATTTCTTCTATTAGAGTGTTGTTCTGCTGAACTAAATCCTGAAACCATCGGGGGCAATGGAAGAGAGCAAGTTCAGAGATAAGAATAAGAATCATCTGTATTACCTCAGATGATTAAAATAACCAAAAAGAATGAAAGGCGCTTCTCTAACAATTGTATTGTGGTCTCATAAGGCATGCTCTTACCTTATGGGGAGTCTCAGAACTAATTTTCTTCCCATAATCTGGGGTACTGAAAATCTGATAAAGTTCAAAGCGGCTAAGCATTATCATCAGGAAATGATTTGGATCCATCATGGAGACACCTGTCTTTTTTTAAAATGTATGAAAGAAAGGAAAAGAGGAAGGTCAAAAGGGCTACTAAACAACTAGTGAGACATATTTTGGTTTGCACAAGAGAAAGCAGCTTACTCGTTCATCAATTCTAATAAAAGATGAGGACTCATTTAGCCCCAGTCCTTACTTGTGACAGCTACCAGTGTGGACAGGAATCTATGCTGGTAAAACAAAACAAGACACGCCCTGAACCCACATATCATAATAACATGGACGATACGTTCTCTTCCCTTTTAATGCTCTGAATTAGTTGTATCCCTATAAATTCAGTTCAAGGTTTTATGTCAGTGTTGTCACTGTCAGGGGTATGACTCCGAGAGAAATGTGGTATAGTAATAAAACTTTCAGTATTTTTTTAAAATGCATATCATATTAAACTCTTTTCAAGAACTCAAACTAATTTTTAGTAATAAATGCTATACTAAGTGAAATGCTGGCTTTTAAATATTAGTTTTAATTCTCTTAAAATTCCATTTGTATAGATTCTCAATCAACTTGAATTTTGATTTTTTTGAACCAATAATTTTTTGAAATTTACATTTTTGTAACTTATTCTATAATTTCTAAATCCACTCAGCAATAATATGGAAAACAGTACTTTGTGACAAGCACTGTGCTACTTAAACAGACATAAAAAGGACCAAGAGAGTTGTCACAGTTTAGTGTGGAGGAAGGAAAGGAAATAGGCAACCACAATCTAGAGTTATGAATGCTCTGGTGGGGATAAGCATCATGCTATGGGCCCTCCCCCAAAGGACACACAGCCATGTTTTAGTATGTCAGCTTTCTGGAGAAAGTGGTGCTAAACTAAACATGAAGATATGCAGGAAAACAAGGCAGGTAGCAAACAGAAAGGAAGAGGCTGGGGGGTACAACCTAGGTAAGGAAAGAAATAAACGTATAAACTTTAAGACTTAGTGCAGTATATGACAAATTCAGGGAGTTTTTAACATAGTTAAGTACTGAAGGCCTTGAAAATCAGTTAGAGGACTTGGGGCTTTATAATCAGAGGACAGTGAAGAAAGGATAGCTTTCAGATTTCTGACTCTAATAACTGTACAGATTGTTGAACAATTCACTAAGGTAGAGAAACTCTGAAGATAGGAAGAAGGTATGGAGGACACAGTCTTTATTTTGAATATGTGAAATACAAGATGTGTTCAGGAAACCAGATGGAAATGTTCAATCAGTTATTTTAGCCATATGAATTTGGAGCTTAGTAGATAAGGGCTAGGTGGCTTCCTTGGTAGCTCAGTGGTAAAATATCCGCCTGTAATGCAGGAGATGCAGGTTTGATCCCTGGGTTGGGAAGATCTCTGGAGAAAGAAACGATAGCCCAGTCCAGTGTTCTTGCCTGAGAAATACCACAGACAGAGGAGCCTGGCGCACTACAGGCCATGGGGTTACAAAAGAGTCAGACACAACTTAGCGACTGAACAACAACAGATAAGGGGTAGATCGAAGTTACAGATTTGAGAGTGATCCTAAGTGTCTGGGTCCGGTGAAAATAACAAAAAGGAAAACTCCCCCAAACCTTTAAATTTAATGCTTTTAATTCATTACCTGAAGCATTACTATATCCTTATCAAACATTTCACGTCTACATTTCACATTGTGGTAGTAATAAATCTAAAAAAAAAAACACAAGTAATTATATTGGGTAAACAGGTTTTTATTTGTGCCGTTCTCTCCTCTCCCCACTCACCAAAAGAGCACTGGCTTTTGTGCATGTGAGTATATGAACATGCAAACACACACACACAATGTGATTTCCCCAGCAGTGAATGCTATCTTAATAGAGATTAATTAATTAGAAATTTCCAGATTATAGTATGGAATCTCTATGGAACTTTATGGTTCACATTTTGCAGCCAACTTTCTGGGTCTCCTAATAAAGTTCTTTCAATGAGATTTATGGCTATCAAAAGTAGAGAAAAATCCTATACCAAGTCTTGGTGAGGTATAAAAATTAAAACCTCAATTTCAGAGCTACACTAACAGAACTTTTATCTTTCTTAACCCAATTTTATAACTAAAGTAGGTGAAATCTTGATTTTTCATTATGTTTTTAAAAATATCAAACTTTGTTCTAAAAATGACTTCAAGTGAAAATTAAGTTCATTTCTACTTTTGATATTGTTTCTTAATAAAATATGAATAAAAGCTCTAAGAAATTTTTGGTTTAACATTACATCTATCCTGTCAAACAGTTTTTAATAAAACATTTTTAAGGTTCATTCCCAGCGGCCATTCAATAGTTTTAATATAGATGACTTTCAAAGACTATTACAACCTCCACAGAAACTAAAGAATGGACTGAAAACTCTTCACAGAATTAAAAACCACTTACCTGGTTTACGAGAGAGAAACCGTTTCTTCTCCACATTCCTGCATGTACTTGGGCACATAAAACAAGACATCTAAGAGGGTGTTCTATCAACATGGGTGGGCTAAGTTCACTCTGTATATACAAAAAAACCACAAAATCTCAACTCTATAAAGAAGACTGGTTTAGAGATGGAAACTTATATAAAATACAAGTCAAAATTATTTTAAGGTATGTCTGTGTGCTACTTAATTTTATGTGTTGACTTGGCTGGACCATGGTACCCAAGTTTTGACTGCCACCAGTCTAGATGTCGCTGTGAAGGCATTTTTTAGATGAACTAGTATTTAAATCAGTACAGCTTATGAGTAAAGCACATTACTCTCCATGATATTGGTGGGCCTTTTCCAATAAGCTAGAAGGCCTTAAAAGAAAAGACAGGTTTCTCCAAGGATGAAGAAATTCTGCTTCCAGCCTGCCTTTGGATTTCAGACTGTAAGATTAACTCTTAATCCACCAGGTTGCCAGGTTTATTTCAGACTTGCCAAATCCCTTGACTATGTGAGCCAAATTCCAACAATAAATTAATCTGTCTTTTCCTGTATACACACACATATACAAACACACACTCAGGTATACTATGTAATGATTTGATATTTGCAGTTCGATTCCTGGGTCGGGAAGATCCGGTAGAGAAGGGATAGGCTACCCACTTCAGTATTCTTGTGCTTCCCTTGTGGCTCAGCTGGTAAAGAATCCGCCTGCAATGCAGGAGACCTGGGATCGATCCCTCGGTGGGAGGAGCCCCTGGAGAAGGGAAAGGCTATACCCACTCCAGTATACTGGCCTGGAGAATTCCATGGACTGTACAGTCCGTGGGGTGGCAAAGAGTTAGATATGACTGAGCGACTTTCACTTTCACTTTCTTTCACTTTTTCGTAATTATGAAATGATCACCATGGTAAGTCTAGCAACCATCTGTCCCCATACAAAGTTATTACAGTATTACTCAGCATATTCCTTATGCTGGATATTGTATTCTCATAACTTATTTATTATCTAACTGGAGGTCTGTAATAAATAGTTACTTTTAAATGTTCACACTACTTACTAGAGGTAGGAGCTCTGGAAATTTATATGCCACTTCACTTTTGCTTAACAACACATGCAAACCTGCATGGAAACAAACACAGAAGTATTTCTATAGGTAAAAGTCATTTAGATTTAAAAAACAAAAACAAAAACAACTAAATATTTGCTCAACTTTATATCTAACTCCCTTTCTGTGTCTCTTTGGAGACCTATCATATTACACTGTTATTTTCATGAACCTCTGTATTAAAGGCATGCTTAGAAGCAGAGTCTTAATTACATGTATCAACATACACTGATTACATTTTACAGAAGTAAATGTTAGAAGTGCAAACATAGCAAAAGCAGCTGAATAAGTATCAAAGCAATTTATATGTTAAACCAATTTTAAGGGTCATAATCGATTGGATCATGAAGTTTGTTCCATTTAAAGTATAGCAGCAAGAGATCCTCCCGGCAACTGAACAGAGAAACTGGCCATGGAATTCAAGGTCTGCACCGATCCTGACCTCAGAATTCAGTTCCCCAGAGCTTCCAGTTTAGGATCAAAGCCTCTTTCGCCCCTAATTGCAAAGGGCTTTTCATAGCTCAACCTTAGTTAATTCTGCTAGCTAAGAATTGTCCTATTTATGTTGTTGTCTAAACAGAGAATGCATTTTACAGTCTCATCAATAGATGCAGGCCGCTTGGTCAAGCCTGGTTTGAAGCTTTCCTCATCCAAGAACACCTGTATTGAGAATCCCATTCTGACAATGTGCACTCAGCCTCCATTAGCACAGCCTCCAAGTTGTTCTTGAACTGCTCTGTGTATGTTTACTTGGCTCTCCAGTTAGATTATAAGCATTCAGGCCAAGGTTTGCCAAACACAGAAAGATAAAATGCTCAAAATATTAGAGGACTGAGGTGGGTAAATACCTCGGCAAAATTAGTACATTTTTAGAGTACTGACTGTTTTCCCTCTGGATAATTATCAGCATTAGCTTCTGCTCAGATTTTCAAAGGGCAGAAAAAAATCAGTGGCTGAGTTGGAGACCCACTTTCCTGCATTCTAGTTGAACACTATGCCACACCACCATGCCATCACTTGCCTGTACTGAAGATCAATAGTTCAGCATGCAAGTATCAATACTTATGAAAACAAAACTGGGCATGAACAAGTTACAGGAAAAAGATTTTTGCCTACAATCACAATTTCATTCCTGGCACTTTTTATTGTTCTACTTGTACTATTTAAATTCACATGTCTAAGTTCAATCAAATCACCACAATTTCAATAAGAATCTAAAAAAATTGTTGGAATGCTAACATCTATTGGCAAGATAATGTGGTAATACACAGAACAATGAAAGAAAAAAAAGGCTTCAGAAATGACAGAGGGATTGTTACTACTTATCCCATAGACATTAAAAGGATAATAAAGGAATTTTATGAACAACTCCGTGTCCACATATTTGATAACTCAGACGAAATAGACCAATTTCTTGAAAAACACAAACCACCAAAACTCACACAAGGAGATACAGATAATAGGAACTGTTGTATATCTGCTGAAGAAACTGAATCAATGATTAATTACCTATCAAAAAAGGGAAAGTATCAGTTCCATACTATTTTACTGGTGAATTCTACCAAACATTTAAGGAAGAAAAGATACCAATTCTCCAGTCTTTTACACTTGCACACACACACACACACAAACTACTTTCACATTATTAAGTTACTGAGCCACACATTTAAGCTACATTGCAAATTCTGCAATGAGTGAAAATATTTACTTTACTTTTCTACTCTCTGAGTTGAAAATGGAACTAAAGGGAACAGTATGTGAACAGGCTGGGAATTCCTGCACTCAAGAAATGTGGAAGAAAGTTACTATATCTATAGAGACAGACGAGTGCATATGCAGAGTTTCTGGCTGCCGTGAGGTAGCAGCTTCAAATAGTCGAGCATGTGTAAATAGTGTGTAAATCAGCTACTTACGATTAAAAAGGCCTAATTTGGAACTCACTTCAACCTGATGATTAAAAAATTTATCAATAAGAAACTGCTTAGAGAGAGAGGAAGTCTAGGGTGTTTTCAATTTATTAACAATCACTTAAGTGATAGACTGATCTGAACAAGAACACTTTCAAAATACAGCATTGTAAGTATTCAGTAAATACTAACCACAAACAACAATTCAAAAGACAATTTCAGGGTTCCTTTTTTAGGGAAAAATGTTTTACCTGCAAGTAAGCGAGAAACTGGGAGGTGAATGCTAACTTTTTCTTTGGAAACACAGTATCTGATAGTTTCCACCGAATGTCCACAAATGCTTAACGTGACTGGCTGTTCACCATCAGTAAAACCACCATGACACTGCATCAATACAGCAAGGCATTTCTTGTAAGCCTCAATTAACACTTTCTCCTGTAAAAGAGGATTTTGTTAAGTTTCTACAATATTAAAATAGGAATCTCAAATTCAATGATGAATGTTTACCTCAAATATCAATACGGGCAAACTATATCTTCCCTTGCAACTTGCTCCCTCTATCCAAGGTCCTGTCTCAGGGAATATCTCTACAGAGGTGCAGAAATCTAGAAGTCATTCTAATATATTCCTTTTCCTCATTCCCCATTTTTTTCTTTAAATTGAGGCATAGTTGATGTACATTTTTATAGATTATATTCCATTTAGTTATTATAAAATATTGACTATATTGTGTTGTACAATATATTTTTATAGCTTATTTATTTTATACACAGTGGTTTGTACCTCTTAATCTCTCCTATTTTGCCCCTCCTGGTCTTCTTTCTCTCCACTGGTAACCACTAGTTTGTTCTCTGTACCTGTGAGTCTGCTTCTGTTTTATTTTTTAGACTCCACACATAAGTGATTATAAGATTTGTCTTTCTGACTTATTTCACTAAGCATAATACCCTCCAGGGTCCATCAATGTTGTTGCTAATGCAAAATTCCATTCTTTTCCTGGCTGAGTAATATTCTACCACACCTACCCCCCCCCCCATTCTTAGGCACTCGTCTGCTGGACACTGTATCCTCGCAATTGTGCTGCTGTGAACACTGGAGTCTTGGTCACTCAGTCAAGTCCAGCTCTTTGTGAGTGGACTGTAGCCTTCCAGGCTCATTGGCCAGCATGTATTTCTTCAAATTAGTGTTTCTTTATCTTCAGATAAATACCTAGGAGTGGGATTGCTGCATTTTATGGTGGCTCTATTTTTAGTTTTTGAAGAACTTCCATATTGTTTTCCATAGTGGCTATAACAATTTACATTCACACTAACAGTTGTACAGGTTTCCTTTCCTCCACATCCTCGCCAACATGTGTTATTTGTGTTCTCTGTGATGACTATTCTGACGTGTGTGAAGTGGTAGCTCATCGTGGTTTGATTTGCATTTCTCTTATGATTAGCAGTGTTAAGCGTCTTTTCATGTGCCTATTGGTCATCTGTATGTCTACCTTGGAAAAATGTCCATTCGGGTCTTCTGCCCACTTTTAAATTGGGCTATTTTTTTGATATTTTGTTTGTTTGATATTGAGCTGTGTGGGCTGTTTATATATTTTGGATAATAATCCCTTATTGGTCATCTCACTGGCAAATATTTTCTCCTCCTCAGTAGGTTGTGTCTCTGTTTTGTTGATGGTTTTCTTTGCTGTGTGGAAGCTTTTAAGTTTAGTTAGGTTCCATTTGTTTATTCTTTTGCTTTTGTTTCCTTTGCCTTAGGAAATACATCCAAAAAATTTACTAAGATTTATGTCAAAGAGTGTTCTATGCTTTCTTCTAGGAGCTTTATGGTTTCCAGTCTTACATTTAGGTCTTAATCCAATTTGAGTTTATTCTTTTATACGGTGTGAGGAAATGTTCTAATTTCATTCTTTTACATGCAGCTGTCCAGTTTTCCTAGCATTACTTACTGAAAAAGATCACCTTCTTTCCATGGCATACTGTCTCCTTTGTTGTGGATTAACTGACCATAATTCTGTGGGTTTATTTCTGGCCTCTATTTTCCTCATTCCCCATTGTGCAATCTATTACCAAGCTAGCAACCACATCCAAAATGCTCTCAAACCTGGCCACTGATATCTCCAGTCACTTAAAGGAAAGCCAATGTGTCTCCACTGAACTTCCTGCTTCTACTCTTGCCCTCCTCCTTCTGTTATCCACACAAAGTAACTTTCAAAAACATGTAAACTGGATCATGTCACTTTTCTGCTTGGGAGTCTCAAACAGCATCCACTTCAGTCAGAATAAAATTCAGATTTCTGAACACGGCCCTGCAAAGTCATGTCTTCAACCTCTGCTCCAACTACAGCCTCTCACAGCTTCTGGAACAACCATACTCCTCTTCATCAGACAGCATGATACACCTTTTCCTCAGTCAGGAATATTCTTTACTCTGATCAGTTAACTCTGACACATAGTTTAGATCTCATGGAAGCCTTCTCTGATCTCCTAACTTACACCTCTCATCTAGATTTTACAGCCAAAGGCGGCCAACACCATTTAAAGACACAGGATAAATGTACTAATAGTAAAATTTCATTTTGGGGTAATTTATAAACTTTTTATATGCTCAAAATCTTGATAGGATTATGGGAAAAAAAAGAAGACAGCAACATAAGAGAAACGAGTATGGATTACATCTCCCTCTATTTTCTAATTTCCCTAAGGCTTTAGAATTGTAGTTTTTATTGAATGTATAGGTGAAAGAGGAAAATATGCTATTTTATGAGCATATCATCACTATCCTCTCCAAACTGCCTCATATTTTACTTAGGAAATTGTTTATCTCTGCCCCTCCTCCATTTATCTCCTATCCCTGACCCCAGAAGAGACTCACGTCTAAAGCACACCAGTCTTGTATCATTGAAATGACATGTGTTAATTTCATTTGTAGTGTGAAGGCGGCTTCCCACTCTGGTTCCATTTCAATATGCTGTCCTACTTGACGTGTAATTGGATCCATTCCCTTGAAGTGAAAAGATTTTAAATAAATTAAAATTACATTTGTTCTTCTACATAGAAACTTAAGAAATAATGTAGAAGAAATATATACTGATTACAGAAAAGTTTTAACAGGAAGTTTCAAGCAGTATGAGAAGTCCAACTTCTTAAATTACATGTTTATATAATATTCCCTAAAATTTTATACAGAAAAAAATCCCAGTAAAATATACAATGAATTACTTTAGAGGCAATCTTCTACATGTTTTAGACAATAAAATTTGTACTTCACTGCAACAATCCTTCAAAAATTCCTTTTTAGTTCTATCATCTATAGAAAAAACTGTCAGAAGAAATTTGACAGGCTTTTAAAATGCTATTGAATTCATAAATATGTTCTATAAAATGATAAAATAAAATTTTTATATTTATTTGTAATTTGCAACTGCAAGTTTTCAGAGTCTGAAGGAAAGCAAAACTAGAAAAAGATAAACAGCTTTTAATACAAAAAAATATACCTCTTTAGAAACTAGCCTAACTACCCTGGTGGAACAGAACTAATTAAATGATGGAAAATATATGATATTTTGAGTATTCAAATTAACCAAGGTAGCTACTGTGTCTACAGGCACAAAGCAAAAAACAGAAGTACTATAATAAATTTAACATCCATTAAACTACCACATAACACGGGAACTAGAATATATCCTAAAAAGGACAGGTACTAAGGAAAGCATAATGATATTGCTCATGTTTTCTGAAACGTTCTCTATCTTTTTGCAGCCAGCGGAATCCCCTGGCTGTCTAGTGGCTAGGACTAGTGCTCTCACTGCTGAGGTTTGATCCCTGGTTGGGGACTGAAATCCCACAAGCCTCAAGTTGTAGCTAAAAACAAACAAAACAATAACAACAAAAACTGGTTAACTATACCAGTTAATTTGTTTCTAGATTTTATTTTGTATACAGAGGTGTATCCAAAAAGAAAATTAAAAGGGGCAGCTGGTGAGGAGAGTTCTATACTATATCATATAAATATGGCATCCATGAAACAAAAAAGAAATATGGAAACATTAAAAAAACACATAAACATAGCTTCTTAACTAAGTTGACAATACTTCCATTCAAGCATATTCAAAACAAAACAACTAATGTGAAGCCCCCAAAGAAAGAACATTAACGGTAACCAAAAGAATAACCAAATACAAAAGAACAGCAGATGTCAGAACCTCTGCTGGGATTTCATGTATTCTACACCTTTCTAAGAGTTTCCAATTAAGAGGAGCTTCTTGGTCCAAACTGTAGCTATCCAAATTATTCTTTTAAAAATATGCCCAGAATGAAAAAAATGCAAACAGAAAGATATTTAGATCAGTGAGCCAAAAAGGAAAAAGTAAACATTTCCCTTTTGAAATGTATCCATTTATACATACCTGCATACATTTGAGTAATTCCAAAAAGGCATCAAATCCTTCCAGGAACTTCTGCCTCAGACCATCTGACCATTCAGTTGGTTTGCTAATTAACACATACCTGAACAAGATAAAAACAGCAATGAGTATACGAATAAACAATGACCTTTTACAAGTTGCAACTGGTTTAACAACTAAACAAAAACTTACTTGAGATCTAAAATAAGACTCTGAACCCTCCTAAACTTAAAGGCTTGTAAAGCAGTATATCGTTCAAACTGAAATCTGCCTTGGACATCTCGATGCCTCAAATGATCCATGAAAGTCTTAATGATAGTGGTCATCAGGTTTTCTTCTGTGATAAGCATCCGAGCCTAAGACAAAGTATATCAGAATGCACGGTAATAAAAAACTATTTACCACAAAGCTTAAAAAAAAAAAGTCACCAACAGTGGCTAGCTCTTTCAGTTTAGGCCTTTTTCAATACAACTATATAATATCATAATATCATAAATGCATTATTGTGTATTTCTAAATAACAATTACTTACTCCAATTGCCACGTGTATGAAGCAACAATTATATCACGGAGAAAGATGCCAGAATGTAAGGAGACAGATCCAAGGCTCATTATTCAAAGACAATTCAGGGTGGGGGATCTGAATCAGGCTGCAAATTTTCCTTAACTGAGACATTTAGACACCTATAATGGTATGGTATAATTATTCTAGGATCCACAGGCTTATATCACAGATTCTGTAGAACTCAGTATGAAATATGAAACCATATTTCTTTTAATCTTAGTTGAGATTTATTTTTTGTCTCTTTCTATGTATAGATATACATATCTATGTATTTTTGAATAAGCAAATACACTTAAATGATGCAAAAAAAGTAAAAAGGTAGTCTCTTAGCTCCCAAAGTTCCCCTTTCAAAGGCAATGTTTGTTAGCAGTTTTCTTACATATACTTCCAGAGGTGGTGTGTGTATAACATATACATGTATGCATACATACACACACATATATATATACATTTATAGTATACATGAATAAATGTTATTAAGTAGATGTAAGTATGAGTATGTAAAATGATCTCTGCCCTCTGCCTCCTGCCCAAAGGATAGTATATTATAAACACTGTTCTGCACTTGGTTTTTCACCTGATATATTTTGGAGATTATTCCATACCAGTTAACATAAATTCTCTCATTCTTTTTAACTATCACAACTATTCTCTTCTATCATACTTTATTAGCCAGGTCCTTTACTGGTGAGCATTTGGGTTTTTCCCAATCTTATGCTATTTATCACAAAAGATACTGCAACAATTATCTACTGTGTACAGCTGCAAGGAGATTCAGAAAATAATTTCCTAGAAGTGAATTACTGGGTTAAGGTAATATACATTATAATTTTTAACTGATATCACTAAACTCCAAACTGTCAACTGAAAGAAGACAAAGCTGTCAAAGAAGAAAAGATGCCTAATGTAGAGGTTTTAAGTGGTAAAGTCATCAGATAAGGAGAAAATCTATTAATGTACAGTTAAATATCCCTTTGAAAAACTCTTAAATCATCATCTCACTGCCAGGACTTAGGCTCCAAGAAGCTCAAAGTCAATAGGATTAATTTATGTTAATTTTCCTAGACAGTGAAGACTACAGTTCATGTTTGAAGGAGGGGAGGAATTGACAAGTAAAACGATTTTCCTTCTTGTTTGCTGTATTAGTCAATTTTGAGACAATTAAATGAGTATATGCAATTTCACTGACTTAAGAAAAACTTCTAGTCTCAGGGGACAAGCTTTTACTATCTTGCCATCAAGCACACTGTTTGCTTTCAATTTTTACTTTTTGTTTTGCTCTTAGGTACTTTATCAGATCAAAGAAATTCTTTTATTCCTATTTCATTTGCAATGAGGTTTTATTAATTTGTTTTAAATCATGAATTCTGGATAAGCATCTGATATGATCAATTTTCCTCCTTTTTGTCTGTTAATAAGCTCTTTTATGCAAGCTGATTTTGTTTTCAAATGGTATACTACTCTTGCCTTAAAGAAATAAAACAAACTTGGTTATGATATGTTATCCTTTTCCCATATTGCTTGATTCTGGCTGCAATTCAATCTCAGTTTTGGTAATAAGATTACAGAGGATGTCATAAAATTGTCAAGTATATTCTTTCTCTGTTTTCTAGGAAAAGTTATATAAGACAGGTATTATTTTTTTCTTAAATATTTGGAAGAATTTCCCAGTATAGCCTTTGGGCCTGGGGACTTCCTTGGGAGCAGATTTTTATATTAATTAAAATTTCTATTTCTTGTTTCTCCTGTAATAACCGGTGTTTTTTTCTTAGGGATCTGTTTATCTCATCTAGATTTCCAATTATATTAACTGGATCCTAATGTTGCCTATTTTCTATTTGAAACCTATAAGATTTGTAGCTTTTGCAATCCCTTTTAAATTAAAATTTTTTCTATTTTTCTTATTAGACTTTCTAGAGATCTATCTCCCACCAGTTTTGCTTTTCTTATCCTCAAAGAAAAACTTTTTGTACATTTTGTTAATTTGTGTTCTTTACTATTTCCCCTTTTCTACTTCCTTTAGATAAAAGACAGAAGGAGTTGTATTACAATGGCCTTCAAGGTCTGGCACTGTCTACTCCCATCACACCCCATCCCCAAACTCAGTGACCTCACGGATCATTCTCCTCCTCAGTCACTCTAGCAACATTGGCCTGATTTGGGTTTTTTCTTCTAAAATGTCAAGTGCACATTCACCTCAGAACTTTGCATTTGCTATTTTTCTCTGCTGAGAAGACTTTTCCACCAGCTAGGCACATCACTTACTCCCTCATGTCTCTGTTCAAACACCATCTCTCCAAGAGGCTTTTTTTGGAAAACCTTGTATAAAATATGACCCTTTCACTGTCACTCTCTAACCTTTTAATCTGCTTTCCTACTTTATAGCACTTCTCAACGACCTTTATTTATAAGTAGTATTACATACATGTATCTCTTCTTAGTTAAGATTGTCAATTCCATGGGAACAAGGTCTTTTGTCTTTTTTGTTTATTGCTCTACTTATCTCCAGAGCCTCAAACAATGCCTAGTTAATAAAAATTCTAAATAAATATGCTCTGAATTACAAATACATGTTATTTTTCTAGCGTTTCTAGCTAAAGGAGTCAGGTAAGAAGCAAACATAAAAAATTGAATTAGAAAAAACCAAAAATTATTATATGCAGATTACTAGAAATTCTAAGGAATTAACACAAAATATTAGAGAAAATGTTAATAAGAAAACCAGATAGATACAAGATGGATATATAAAAATCAGTTCTTAATATATTATCCATAATGAGATTAAAACTGTGAGTAATTTATAATAGTGTCAAAAATATAAAACATAAAACACTTTTAGGACAAATTATGTTCCTAGATGGGGATATTCAATATTGCAAAAATATCAGTTCTTCCCAAATTATCTATAATTAAAACATTTTTTCAGTCAAAAACTCTAACATGTTTTTGAAACTGACAAATTTATTTCTGTTTGTTGTTGTTTAGTCATCAAGTCACGTCTGACTCTTTTAAGACCCCATGGGCTATAGCCCACCAGGTTCTTCTGTCCACAGGATTTTCCGGGCAAGAATACTGGAGTGGGTTACCATTTTCTTCTCCAGGGGATCTTCCCGACCCAGGGACTGAACTTGCGTCTCCTGTGCTGCCAAGAGGATTCTTTAACACTGAGCCAGTAGGTTTTTAGTCAAAACCCCTAATATGTGTCTTTGTTTTTTGAAATTGACAAAATGATTTTAGTCCTTAAAAAAAAAAGGCCTAAAATAATTAAGAAAATTTTTTTTTCTTTTTTTAGCTCAGTTCTTATATTTACTTGCATCAGGGTTTAGTTGCAGCACATGGGCTCTTTAGTTGCTGCGTGTGGGGTCTAGTTCCCCAAGCAGAGACTGAATCTGGGCCCCCCGTATTGGTGGTAGTTGGGGGGCGCGGCACACAAAGTCTTTGCCACTGAACCATCGTGGAAGTCCCAATAAATTTCTTGGAAAGAATAATAAAAGGAGATCTAGAGCTCAATTAAATATTAAAATGGAATATTAGGCTAAAATTATTCAAACTGAGCACTGGCATCGAAACGGACAAAAGGATCAATGAGGGAGAAATGCAGGTTTGATTACACATGGGACTGTCTCAGAAGCTTCTCAAACTTACTGCTGACTAAACTGAAAGCAACACTTGCCCTCTTTACAAGTTCTACTCATTCTCCAAAACTTCCTATGCAAGCGGCAGAGAAACCTACTTGGTTACAATCAGAAACCCAAGAATCACCTTCACGTTTTCCCCTCAAACCCAATAATCAACGACTCACCAAACCCAATATCCCTGAAACCCAAAGTGTGGTTGTTTAGCAGATTTCACTACTTACATCTCTCTCACAACTTCTAGACCCTTTGCCACAATCCCTAACAGGCTCCCCACAACTACTACTGCCGCAGCAAATTTGTTCTCCAAATTACAAAAAGCCTCATCTTTTAAAAATCACAAATGTGATGATGTAAGTGCCACTTCAAACTCTTCAATGCCTTCCAATGCTCTTAAGATAAAAATAAAAATCCTTAATTTGGACCAAAATATCTCATTAGTGAGTAAATAGACTTCAGATAGCTTCAGCTGTGTTAGAATACACCTTTGAATATAAAAGTATCTGAGGAAAAAACAGTCATTAAAAAAAGAAGCTGGAACAGACACCTTATTAATAAAATAAGTGTAGCATACTCTTACAGAGAAGGCAATGGCACCCCACTCCAGTATTCTTGCCTGGAGAATCCCAGGGACGGCGGAGCCTGGTAGGCTGCCGTCTATGGGGTCGCACAGAGTCAGACACGACTGAAGTGACTTAGCAGCAGCAGCAGCAGCAGCAGCCGCCTCTTAACTCCATACAGTTAGGTCCTTGCGTATGTTTCTGGTCTCATTTTATTCCATGTTCAAGGATGTTCGACTGCACTTCTTTCCTTCTATTCCCTTTATAGGAATGTACCTACTTCAGGGTTTTCTCAAGTGCTGGTTCCTCTGAATAGATTTTCCTGCATGAGCCTGCATAAAGCTACATAGAATCCTCTACCAAACTGGAAAAAGGTCAGATCTTTTTACTATTCTCTCAAAACAACCAAATTCTTCAGAGTTTTTATTATAGCTTTAATTAACCATTTATGTGTCTTTCCCTCTACAGTAAGTTTCATGAGGGCAAAGACTACGTCTGTTTTTGTTCATCATTTCATTCCCAAAGCACAGAACTAAATAAATAACAGGTGCTCAAAGTTTTGTTTAAATGAGTTAAATATTAATTATTCAATATTATGAAAACACAAGGATGCCTGCTGGAACAACTAGTGAAACTTAGTACAAGATAACCGAATCATCATGATTCAATTGCCTTAGTAATCCCTTCCCTTAGGGTGGAAAAGGAGGCTTTTCAAAATGTGAGATTATATACAATGGGCTGTTTCTCCCTTCCTGCCTTTCTTTTTTGGCCACACTGTGTCGTTTGTGAGATTCTAGTTCCCCAACCAGGGACTGAACCCAGGAGCCAGCAAAAGCACTGAGTTCTAACCACTGGACAGTCAAGGAATTTGCACAATATGCTGTTTCTAATGGATAAACTTGTTAAACTAATGAGTTTAATGAACTTGTCAGTTCAAAACCTCAAGGAAGTACTATGAGAAAGTACAGATTGAGTTCAAATAACTTTCCCCCTCCAGATTACACATTCAAAGTTATATCTTCTGGTATACAAGGCATCTGAAGTCTTATCACCCATTAATAAAATATTTTTCTATTCAGAAATATACAGATCTCAGTTCTCTATTATTTTAAGGCTTTACTCCCTCTAGTGGAAAACAAGAAAGTTCTTCTTCGTCTTTTAGTACTTACAAGTGAAGGGACTGTGAAAATCTGAACCGAGAAGTCTGCGATTGAAAACTCTCTGTCGTGGTCATCTGTCACATAATCACTCTGCAAACGCTCATAGTTCTATTAAGAAGGCAAAAAAAGGCAAGGAGTGCCAGCTATCAGTGACAAAGAAGAGGCAAGCACTACTCACCAGAGTAGGTGCGGTGAAGAACTGGACAGACAGAGCAGTCACGGACACTGCTCGCTCGTGATCATCCTCCATAAAATCTCTCTGCAACTGCTGGTAATTCTAAACAACAAGGGGGAGATTCACCTCTAATCCACAATGACCAAATGTTTAAGGATTATAATGAAAAATCAGTGCTGGAGGAGTCAATAAGATGTGCTATGAGAAAAACTGGAATGATTTCTACCAACTACCAATATACTAATCTGTAAAAACACTGATGCACTATTCAATCTTCTTGAGCACAATGGCAGTTTACGAGCTCAAATAAGAGTAACAGCTATTAAAATCCTGGGCTGTCATTGAACTCAGGTGGAGCTAAATCACAGTAGCTTTACACTGTCTCTGATGAAATCAGACTTTCATTACTTCTGGATGCCTATCACAGTCACCTGATGGCTCTTTCAAAGTACACATGATTAGACCCTATTCTTGGTTAATTCTCTTCAGCAGGTTTGAGAGTGGAAAACACAAACATGTATATTTTGAAAGAGCTCCTCAAATGATTCTTATGTTTCCTTTGTTAATAATCCCTAATTCAGGTGAATAAAAATAGCAAAGCAGTTAGCTTAAGGGAGAAGAACATAATTCAATGATATCAACAACCTAGAGTTCATGATTTTTAAATCACATCCATATACACATGTCGTTTCAACTAAATTATCTTTTCCTACACAAAATTTAATAGGAATAATATCATAATTCAGAATGGTATAGGTTTAAAGTATCCATTTATCACTTCATGTCATAGACACTGCATAGATGGATATTCATATTATCATGGCAGGTTATATACATGAAAAACCTCACTGCTAGACTTTTATTCTATTGATAAAAGCTAAAAAGATAATTTATGAAGTTTCTTAGAATTTAAAATTAACATAATGACATATTGCTATTAGCTATTAATTTTACAAATGCTGGATATAATCATGGACTACAGCTATTCTGTATATAATCTATTTTATTATTCTTCAAAAGTGAGAAACTACTTACCTTTGCAAATCGAACAGCAAACAGTTTCTTGTATTTCAAATCCATAAGTAGACTGCTCATGAACAACTGATGATACACACTCCTAGCACCTTTTACAAAAAGAGCAGATGTAACATGACGATATACCAAACAAGCCAAAAATTACATTTTCAAAGTTTTCATATGATCAATTGTATTTTTAAGTCTCAAGCGCAAAACTCTACATGTATTCCTTAAAACATGTGAAACCTGTTCTTTAAAAATCAGTTTTTCTAAATGTATTCTTCCAACAAAACAAAGGTTATTTGAGTCATGGATCCTCAAATCTGTTTTCTCCCCAAAGAATAAGACTGCATTAGCTAATTCTAAAAACCATAAACATATTTATTAAATATTTCCTCAAATGAAAAAGAAACTTAAATATTCCAATTACCTATGAAAGTTCCCCTATACCTTACAGTAGTTAAGATACTTACCTTTCCACAATTTGGAATCACTAAGCATCAATCTATCCACTAGAGAAGAGTTTTCACCATCTGGCCCTTCTTGTAAACCAACCTGACATAAAATTCGGCGAAGGCCATCTTAAAACAGAAAGAAAAATAGTCAAGAAATAGTTAACTTCAAATATTAAAATAACATATTAGTAAAAATGTTCAAACGGACTTACTATAGTTTTTACTTGCCTTTAAAAGGTCAGATTTATTCAGAAAACGTAACTTTATTAACTATTTTGTTAACATTTTCACAAAATGGAGAAAAATTCCAAATCTTGCATCATATACCGATTTTTATTCCAGAATACCAAAACATTTGTCTATCAGAATGGCAATGATCTTTTAAACAATTTAAACAAAGAATCCAAAAGCCACTGAAGTAAACATAGTTTTCTAAGCACCTATGCTAATTAAACCAGGTATTAGTAAAATTATATATTAGTTAAAAAATTATATATTAATAAAATTATATATCCTATGATAACAGAAGATAGGTATAATATGAAATTATGATATCATTTAAAAGAATACATGCTCTGTACTTTATATATACCAGTCCATTTTACTGTTATTATGCAAAATGTTCTTCATTAAACAAAAATACAAAAATATATACTTATGTATACCCACTATATGAGAGGCTTTGGAAGGCAAATTCCTACATATTCTAAATGCTAAACTAAAAAAAAAAAAACCTTCAAATATTAATGTAAGCATTAACAAAACTAGAACTTTAATACCTTCCAGTTTCATATTTTATATTTAAAATCACTGTTTTTAGTCATCTACAATCATGCAAAATAATCTGAAACTTCTTTTAAAATTTAATTATAAGAGCTACCAAACAAATTTTTTAGAAGGCTACAGAGAAAATTTTATATACATATTAAATAATAGATGATAAGGTCTTTAAATTGTTGATGATAAATTTTCTCAAAGAAAATTTTTAGCAGAAAACTGTTTCCATGACACTATTTATTAATTCTGTAGCACAGTACTTGGCATTCGGATAGATACCCAATGGAAAACAGCAAAGTTAAAAAAGGTTAAGAAAACTAATTGGAAAGACATTTAAAAGGCAAGCAAACATGTTCTACTAAATTTCCACACCTCCCGATTTTCACCTTTCAGTTCACAGTTGGCAATACTCTTTCTAATAGCTTCTTAATACAAATGTTTTAGAAATTTTTTTTATAGCAAACATTGTAATATCTATTCAAACCACATCCCTTGCCTGCAGAAATGTAGGACAGCTTAGATGTATTCCTAGTTTATTCTTCAGTGTTACACAACAAACTTGTATTTTTGGCATTGGACATGAAGGCTCTTAATTATTACCAGTACTTTTAAAAGATTATCTAATCTGTAGATTGTGGAAAAACAAAAACTCAAATACACAGTAACTTCAAATTTGCATATTTTCAGGGTTGCAAATTATCAGTAAACACATATTATAGAAATCAAAACAAAGATATCCTTTAAACAACCATTTAGGTTCTATTTACAGTAGCTTTTTTTAGCTTGCTTTGTGGGAAAGAATTCCACAGGAGGCTCCATTAAAAATAGGTTCTTTTATAAAGTTGGTAAGATTTAGATTCATTAGCATATTAAAATCATTTACAATCGTTTAACCCACTGTTTCCTTTATTTGAAGATAAAGAAATATCTTTTATTTATGTATGAAAATACATAAATGTATGTATATAAAAAAGATCCCATAGATCAAAATTTGGGAAATATTTTTTTTGTGTATATAAAGATATTTTGAGATGGTATTTTAAAACTAAAGCAAAGAAAGAAAAGAAAACCAGAACACCTGATTCCATTTGTAACTTTTCCAAAATAGTTTTGCTAGAGCATATGAACTCATTTTTAAGTCAATTTGTAAAAGGTTTTATGGACCTACCTGAATATCCAATAATACTTCCCAGCCAAGACAAAAGTTTCAAACCAAAATTCTGATGTGCAACAATAGACGAATGCATAACTTGAACTTTGAGTGGCTTTGTCTGTCTACTGGTATTTCTCTTAAAAAGAAATGACAGGATGAAAACAAACAAACTTAAAAAGGCTATGTTATAGAAAATAAGCCAAATTTTTGTTTAATATAACTACACTCTCATCATTATAGGTGAGTTATTCATGAACGTGTGTAAGAAAAACACGACTTGGGTTGCTTTATTCAGATTCTAATTTTCTAGAAGGAATCCTAGGATTCTTACAAAAAAGTAAGAAGTTATAGTTTTAATCTGAATTCTTGGTCTTATGTCTGAAAATGTGCCCCATCAATTACAAATTATTTAAGTGTTAAACTGGCTGTATGTTTTTAAACTAATTTCTTACTGTAATTACACTAATTTGAATAATTTACTTCACTGCACAAATGTGATGTTATCAATACTTAAAAAAAAATTATAGTAAACACCCAACATTTCCAGCTTAACCATTTTTAAGTATGCAGTTCTGTGGTGCAAAGGACACACTAGTGTGCAACTGATTTCCAGAACTCTTCATCTTGCAAATGAAACTCTGTACCCACTCTGGTACCTCATACAAACAGAACCATACATTACCTTCTTGTGACTCCTTATTTCACTTAGCATAATGTCCTCAAGGTTCACCTACACTGTAGTGTGTACCAGGATTTTCTTCCTTTTAAAGGCTGGATAAAATTCTACTGTATTTATGTAAATTCTGTTTAACCATTCATACAGTTAAATTGCTCCTTAAGTGTCTATCAGTGGATGAACTGATAAGACACTTTTTGTCAGCTGAATAATGCTGTTATGAACATGAGACTCTGCTTTCAATTCTTCTGTGTACATAATCAGAAGCAAAACTGTTGGATCATATGGTAATTCTATTTTTAATTTTTACAGGAAGCACCATACTGTTTTCCATAGTGGTTGCACCATTTTACATTCCCACCAGTAGCACACGAGGGTTCCAATTTCTCTATATCTTTGCCAATACCTGTGATTTTCTGTTGTTGTTTATAATAGCCATCCTAATGCATATGAGGTGCTATCTTATTGTGGTTTTTACTTGCATTCCCCTAATAATTAGTAATATTGACCATGTTTCCATGTTCTTTGCCAATCTGCATATCTTCTTTGGAGAAATGTATTTAAATCTATCAAAACTTTTCATTTAACATGTTTCCCCCCCTTTTCCTTTAGAATCATCTCTTTACCCATCTCATCCCATCTCCATAAACCACTTTAGCACAGTATACCTTTGCATATTTTATCCACCTATATGTATCATATATGTACACAGTTATAAAGACTTTTATTTGATTTTCAAAAAAATGGAATATTACCATACTCTTTTGCATCTTTGTGTTGATAGATTTTTTGGGGGGGTGCTTAATGACTCATCATATACTGTGGTGTGTATTTATTTAAACATTCTCTAGAGAAGGGTATTCATATTCTCTCTGTTTCAATCTTCTATGACTACAACAAAGGTAGTACTGAACATCTTTGTACACATACTAACTGGTGCTTGTATTTTTATGGGATAGATTTCTAGGAGAGGCAACATTTTAATATATGCTACTAGACTGTTTTCCAAATACATGGTAGTAATTAATGCATCTCTGCCTGCAAGGTACTTTATCACTCTAATTTCTCCATCTGTTGGGTATGAAATCTCCCTATCATTTTGCTAATTACTAGTGAGTTTGAGTCTCTTTTTGCATATATTTATACCATTGAGATTATCTCTGCTGTGGTTGTCTTTCCAAACCCCATGTCCATTTTTCTATTCTGTTGTTTGCTCCCTACCTGATAATCTATGAGTGCTCTGTTCATCATAAACATTAAATGTCTATCCTGTGCATCAGAAGTAATTTTCCTAAATTTACTGACATTTTTAATAATATTCTGCTACGCAAATTTTTTATGTAGTCAAAAAAATGTATTCTTTTTAACTCCTGGGGTTCTAGTCTTGGTTAAGAAGCTCTCCTCCTCCCTTAGAATATATCTTTGTCCTAGATTTTCCTCATCCTAGTATCTATTTCTGGACTTTCTATTCTATATTATGAAAACAGTATTGCCATATCTATGCAGACATTACCAGAGACTACAAATACTTATTTTTTAGGGAAAAACTGAAATAATACTATTATAAACAACAAATTAAAGGGAAAAAATGTCATCTCCTTTACCCGGATTCTGTAAAATTACCTGTAAAATTCTGTCCTGATTGCTTTATCACTTACACATTATCTTTCTTTCTCCACACACAAACAGAATAGAACCACAGAAGGTAACTCATATGGATCATGTCCTCTTATTCCTAAAACTTCAGTATATAGTTTCTAAGAATGGGAATGTTCTACCACAGTATTGTTTCTAATGCATTATTAAATTGAGTATGTCCAGATAACAAGAATTCTTAAAGTAAGACACAAATTCATTAACAGAAAAATATAGTTTACTACATTAAAATTAAAGTTTTTGCTAAAGGAGAGGCATCACAAATTAGATATAAAGTTGTATGTCAGGAAAAGATACTGCAACAAAAGATCAGGAGTCAGATTATGTAAGGAACCCCTACGAATGAGTAAGAAAAAGACAAATAACTTAATAAAAAAATGGGTAAAGGGTATGAACAAAAAATTGACAGAAAACTTAAATGACCAATACATTAAATATGAAATAAGATACTCAGTAATCGAGGCAGTGCGAATTTAACAGATGAGATGCCATACATACACAGCAGGTTGGCAAAAATTTTTAATTTGACAATATACAGTTCTGACAAAGTGGTAGAGACATGGGAACTCTACTTCACTGCTGGCTGGAATGTATATTGGGTACCACTATTTTGGAGATTAACTTGGCAAAATCTAGTATGGCTGAAAATGCTTATAACTTAACAACTTGACCATTCCATTTCTTGGTATATATACTAGAGAAACTTTTGCTTCTATGCCACAAGAGAACCAAAAAAAGTCCATAGCAGGACTGACAGTCTTGGAAAAAATTGGAAATATCCAAACTCTCCATCAACAGGAGAATGTAAAATTATAGTATAGTCATCAACGGAATACTTTACAGATACATATATCAAAACAGATAAATCTAGAAACAACACTGACAGGAAAAGACAAGTCACCATTGATGGTATAGTCATCAATGGAATACTTTATACCATACATGTATCAACACAGATAAATCTAGAAATAACACTGAAATGAAAAGCCAAGTTACAATATAATACATTCAGTATGAATCTTGTCACATAATGTTTAAAGACCTCCAAATCAATGCATATAATATTGATAGGTATTTAGCAGATAAAAGTATAAAGGCGTGTGTGGAAATGAAAAATTAATTAACAAAAGTAGTTATCTCTAGTAAAAGAGGAAGGGGAATGGGATTTAGAAGAGACAATACAAGGGCCTCTGTACTATTTTATTTATTTAAAATAAGCACGAAGAAAATAAGATATAATGTAGTACACAGGCATTTACTGTGTTATCTCCATATTTTATCTATATATTTAAAATATTTTACAATATATAAAATTATACTTTAAAAGGACATTCACATAAAATGCAGTTACATGGAATAGTTAAAAACAATAAATTCTAACTTTTAAAAATAAATCTAAATGTGGGAAACAGTTTTGTTTCAGATGTATTATACACTAAATGCTATTAGGATATACAGCATACCTTGTTATAAGGTACCAACAACTTCCCCTGAATTCTAATCTTGGTGCTAAAGGCCAATTTAATTCCTAAAAAGGTAACATGAAACCCTATCAAAAGCAAAACAAAAAGCAAAAAACTTTCTAAGACATCTGTGATGAAGAAATAGAAGAGAGAAAAAAAATATATGTATTGCATCTAAACATTCATTTTTTTATATCAATCTTAAAGCTTAAAAAAACTAGGTAAAGCAACAAGCAATGTTAAACTCATGTATCCTTAAACATGATTTTTAGCTGACGTCAGCTTTCATGAAGGCAGAAAAATGTGTTCATAAACACCAAAATGTGGGACTAGTTTTACTAATAAAAAATACAAGTGTAGACATGTTTTTATATTACTTACCACAATTATTGATTTTGCTTGTTCACAATACTGGAATTCTCCATATCGAACAGACCTACGTCCCTGTACATAAAAACATTTGACATTAACTTGCAAAAATATTTATATTCAGTATTAATAACTTTTGAACCAGTAAACAGTGTTATATGAGCATATAACAACTCTGGTCAATTTTTAATATTTACAATGTTTATTTTATTCATCAATTAGAAAGTAAAGTATTTTCCTTCAAAGCAATCCTAACATTTTCAAGCCATCAGTAAGTATATACCTTTGAACAACACTATATTTGTTCTTCTGTGTAGAATGAAGGCAATTTATGTTTTCACCTAAACTTTCTGAGAATAGCCTACAGTTATAGCCAATATATATTCGGGACCATATTCATATGAAATTTTAAAAAATAACCTAGACAAACACAGGATACTGTACCTGTATTAAAAGTGTAATTATGCAACATCAATGTAATGAAATTACTTACATCTCGATCTACTGTAGTTGCAAAGCCAATGGCTTCTTTTTGTGTACAGTTAACAGCTTTTTGAAGAGTATAAATAACTTGTTCATAGGTATGAACCTCATCATTAAACAGCATGCAATAGTAGGTGTCACTCTTCTCACTGTGGGATAAAACATTAATCATACATCATCTATTTGCCTATCACCCTGCTCCAGGATGATTTATTAAGAGAACACTTTGTCCTGGGATTCTCTAGTATCTCAGATGGTAAAGAATCTGCCTACAATGCAGATTGAAACCCAGGGTTCAATCCCTGGGTTAGGAAGATTCCCTGGAGAAGGGCATGGCAATCCACTCCATTACTCTTGCCTGGAGAATTCCATGGACAGAGGAGGCTAGAGGGCTACAGTCCGTGGGGTCACAAAGAGTTGGACATGACTGAGCACCTAACATTTTCACTTCAGACACTTTGTCCTACGGAATGTGCTAGGTACTAGGCACATATCTGTAATGAAGTCATCTGTGGTCCCTACATTCTACAATGTTATCAAGCTGGTGTGAAAAATACATACATATAACCTGTGTGAACTGGCTTTTATCAAGAACAGGATGCCAGAGTGGGATAAAACCGGTCTGGGAGTTCAGGGAACTGCTACAGAAGTAACTTGAGAGCTGAAGTCAGAACTGGCTATCAGTGGTACTCACTGGGAGGAATTCTCCTCAGCCCTCCATAGATGACCAGTTGGCAATGTCTGGAGACATTTTTGGTCATCATGACTGGGATAGGAGTGCTACTAATGTCCAGTGGGTAGAAGCCAATGATGCTGCTAAAAATTCTACAATGCACAAGTCATACCCATAATATCTGGCCCCCAAAGTCAACAGTGCCAAGGCTGAGAAACTATGGGCTAGAAAAAAGTGAACGCAAAGACCCTGAGGTGGTAAAGGTAAACTGGGCGGTGGAGCACTGGGAGGAAGGAGGAAGTTAGTCTGGAGAGAGGCAGAAATCTTAAAGACCTTGAAACAGATTTGGACTTTTCCATCCTAAGAGCAATCCAGGATTTGAAATGGTAAAATAAGAGCTATAGTTAGATTTGCCTTAAAATTCACTGTGGCTACAGTGTGGAGAATGAACTGAGGGAGACAAGAGTGGTTATGGCAGTCTGGTTAAGGGTATCATGCTGTCCAAGGATGTAATTAATGTAATTTGGACTACCAGAGTAGTAATGCAGATGAACAAAAGTAGAACAATTTGATACAGGGGGAACCTGCTGGACCTGAAATCTAAGTGGATATATGCGTGATTCAAGTTTCTGGGTAGATGAAACATCATTTACTAAGATGAGAAAACATTACAAGAGAAGTAAGTTAGATTGTTTTCCCTTCTATGCTGGTGGTCCCAAACTTACAATGGAACAGAAAAATAAAAACACAACTTTTCTATTCTCTAGGGTCTCAATTTGGATTTTAGATTTAGATCTTAGTTGGTTCCCAACTCAAAATACATGAAGATAAAGTTATGAGGTTAACTAAGTCATTTTCAACATTTCCAAAAAGAAATGTTAACATTTCATTAAGAAACAGAAACCATAACCTGATTATTTGGAACACTGTTGAGAAAGCAAAAAAGATACAGCACCAATGTCCTTTAAACTCTCACTTGTATTCAACCTTGAGTATGAGTATGATTCCAACAAGCTTGGTTAGAATTAAAAGTAAAAGAGAAGGCTGCTCAAGGCAAACACATTCTTGCAAAAAAGTTAAGTCCTTAGCCGCAATACAGCTATAGCAGAATCCAGCTCTCTGGTTGCAAATTTACAATCTCCTCAATAATTTAAGAACAAATGGTTATAAAAAAAAATGTTAGATGTATACCCAAAGAAGCACAAAGTATAGAATACACTTAAAAAAAATTCAGAATCAAAATGGTTAAAAGTGAATTTGTGCATTTAGTCAAACCAAAAAACTCACTTCACTTAGGTCACAGTGCTCATTCCCTAATCAAATCTGACAGATGAAACAAAAAGAATTATCGAGTTAACAGCTTTAACACAAAAAGAAGAGAAAAATGCCCATGCTTGCAACCAGTGGTACAGCTTTGATGTGGCTAAAATATGGCTATGAATCAGCTAAAGCAACCAACAGGGAAAAACCTCTACTAATTAAACAGCTCACATATATTTTAAAACTATAAAATCAAGGTTATTATTTTGTTGAAAACTAATAATTAAAAAAGATTATGTTCAATCCTAGCTGTATTAATTTGAGGAATGAGAATCAAAATGGTTAAAACTGAGTATAAGCAAATACTAAGAATAAATGGGTTGTACTTACATCATCTCTAAATCTGGTGGCAATTCACTTTCTTTTTCCCAGGTTAGTATCTCTACTGCATATCGAAACATAATAGCAAAAATGTTATAAGTTCTTGCTATCACATCTTCTGATAAATGGACAAGAGGATCCTGAAAGAAGAAGAAAAAAGCAACCATGTTAACCACACATTAATGCTCATTTTTTCCATTCTGACTTCCTCCTCAAAATACTAAAAGGCTGACTGATCCTCCAGTGTCAATTTCTCTTCAATTTGATCCTATATGTTATATCTCAGCAAATCAAACTTCTAAAACATTTTGTCCACAATAATCCCTATTACTGAATCTTCTGAATCAAAATATTCCAACGCTCTCCAATGCCTAATTGGAGAAGGAAATGGCAACCCACTTCAGTGTTCTTGCCTGGAGAATCCCAGGGATGGAGGAGCCTGGTGGGCTGCCGTCCCTGGGGTCGCACAGAGTCGGACACAACTGAAGCGACTTAGCAGCAGCCGCCAATGCCTAATAAATCTAAAAATTTTGGAATGGCATTATGCGATCTTAAAATTTAAGCATGTTTACAGCTTCATATCTCTCTAATCTCTAATTTCCAGGACAAAGAAAAGTTATCTTAGGACAGACAAGCAATATTTAGTTTTACAGGTATAAAGGAAAGCCTGATTTTGAGGATTCTAAAGGGGAGAAGTCAACAAGATCAGAAAACTACTCCTTGGATGCAGTTAAGACTCACTTTCAGTGACACAAGTTGTGTATGCATGTAACATGGAACTTCACACATTAGACTTAACAGTGAATAAGTCACTAAATTTCAAGGCTAATGTAAAAAAGTATTACTATAAACATACACTAAATTTATAATGGTATCTTTCAGTCAGGCTGGCAAAATGTTTTATATAATCTTTAATCTTAATACTTTATCTTATGCTTAGATTTAAGATAAACATGTTATTCAGCTTAATGGCTAAAAGCGTTATATTCATCTCTCAATAAGAAAATCAATATATTCCAACATGATGGAATGGGAACCAGCATATTCTTGCAAATATACCTAAGGATACAGAAACATTTTTGTACATCCTCACCAGGGACCAGCTTAATGGAACTGATATAAATCAATGAAGGAGAATAATAATAAGAATGAAGAAAAAAGGACAGATTCCTAAAGAAGATGGGTGCAGGGCTTAAAGAATGTAAGAAAAAGTAAAGTAAGAAGAAGGCTTTCCAAAGTCTTACAGAACTTTCTACCTATGCTTTATATGTTCCATCAAAAAAAATTTTTTTTATACTGCTACCAGGTTTGCTACCATTTCTTATGGAGACTTTGGAAGTTAACATGGTAAAATCACCTATTATAAAGAAGGTACCGGAACTGGAACCTTTTGGAGATTCACAGAAGAGTGGCTAGTAATCATAAAATGAACCTCACACAGAACTAAAATAAAAAGTAGAACCAAAACTCAGTTTTCTAGGTTATAGTATCTCACTATATAGTCATTCGATTTCTTACAATTATGTCCCATAATACAAGGCATTTTAGAGGACTGAAGAATTATGATAAACAGGATTTATAAGAATTAAATGGTGTTGAGATAGAGACAACTGCCACCTCTTGAGAATCCAAGCCAGTAGTGTTCAAACTCTGTTCTACAACATCCCAGGGCCTGGCAGAGATGTTTCTTATTTGAAATACACATCTGTTTAAAATACATGATTATCTATATTTTTAAACAGTCTCCAGATAAAGATTCTTCTGACATCTTTGTATGCACATGTTAACTTGTTGAAAATGGTTATGGATTAAGAAACATTTCTGCACTGAAGAGATGCTAGGCTGTGCAAGTCTATCCATGTGCACGGTGGGAAATCAAATGCTATTTGAAGAGACCGCTGTTCAAAGTGCTCTTATCACAGCATAAGTCAGTCAGAATGAGAAAATAAATGACCGTCTTATTCTATGTTGTATTACCTATCATGATTAATAATGGTTTTGATGATATTTATATTAGAGGATGCAAGCCTTTGTCAGTGAGTTAAAAAGGCTAAAAAGGCTACCATTATCTTAGAAGACCATGGGAATTATGGAGAACTTTAATCTTTTATGTGATACATTTCTATACCTCTATAATGTTTGAATTTTTAGAATGTCAAAAGAAAAAACAGAGAATTCCCTGGTGGTCCAGTAGTTAGGACTCTGAGCTTTTACTGCTGAGGGCATGTGTTCAGTCCCTGGTTGGGAAACTAAGATCCTGCAAGCCAAGTGACACAGCCAAATAGAAAAAAAAAGAAGGGGAAAAAAGGTAACCATAAAATATAAAAGAGTTTAACTGCTGTCTTATGCAAATAAGGTATGAATGAGAGCTTTCTCCACACTGCCCAACTAAAACTAGAAATTAACTAGAAACAAAATAATCATGAATGCCTTTCTAACAAGTAAATAATATACATTCCAACTTATAAAAAATAAATTCATTAATAATACCAATTTTATGTTTTACTATTGGGATTTAATTAAAACTTTATTTTAAAAAATTCCACTGCCAAAAAATGTTTCCAAAAATCAGTGTAATGTACTATCAGAGTTGTCTGAAATACCTGGGTTTAAAGCCCAGCACCAGCACTTACTGTGTGGGGTATTGCAGACAACTTTCTTAAAATAAGATTCCACAGCTACAAAATATGGGTAACAGTAGTATTTATCTTACACAGCTGTTCTAAACACTATCTCAACAGAAGTATATAATCCAATTTTTCCAACTTTTTCTTAAGATGTAGGCTGAATGTATAACAAAAATAAAATTATGTTCAATAAAAACAATTATATGACAGACTAAAAAGCCATGTTCCAAGTATTACATAGCTTTCTTCCATTTCAAGCACAAAATATAGAAAACTGAGATAATGTATGAATTTAGTGAGGGGGGACCAGGTATGCTAAACAGAATGCTATCTTTTTAATACCTCCTAGTCTTTCCTCAAAGACTGAATTCTCTTAACTGAATTCTTAAGTAGGAATTAAATGGCAGAGTCTGGAGGTTTGATTCTCTATCAAATTGCTGGAATATATATTTTCCAGGCAGGACCATATAATTTCACTCAAGCAGGTATCTTGCTGGCATTTTCTTTTTTTTTCAACAGTATTAAATTTTAAACATTTATTTATGTTTACTGCACTGGGTCTTCACTGCTGTGCACAGGCTTTGTCTAGTTGTGGTGAGCATGGGCTTCTCATTGCAGTGGCTTTTCTTGTTGCAGAGCACAGCTCTAGGTGCTCAGGCTTCAGTAGTTGCAGCATGCAACTACTCGGGCTCAGTGGTTGCAGTTAACGGGCTTAGTTGCTCCACAGCATGTGAAATTTTCCCAGACCAGGGACTGAACCTGTGTCTCCTGCATTGGCATGTAGATTCTTAACCACTAGACCACCTGAAGTCTCAGCATCTTCTGAAAATTTAGGAAATTAACCTGTCTTCACTACTTGATAGCTACCCCACTAACGTATGAGGATAAAGCCAACAGAGTAACCACAAGCAGATTCATAATTTTTCTTAGAAAACTTAAAGTAAATAATCTGCTGGTATCTAGTACCTCATATTGAGCCATGATCAGCTGTATCTAGTTCTAAAACATTTCTATCACTTCAGAGTAAAAGCCCTTACCCATTAAGCAGTTTTTCTCCATTCTTCTCTTCCCAATCCCCTGGCAACCACCAGTCTGTTCGAAACAGATTTCTCTTCTGGATATTTCATGTAAATGGAATCATGCAATATATGACCCTCTGTGTCTGGCTCCTCTCATGATGTTTTGAAAGTTCATTACTTCATTTCTTTTTATAACTGAGTAATATTACACTGGATGTTTATCCATTCACACACTGAGAGACATTTTGGCTATTTCCACCTTTTGGCTATTACGAATAATGCTGCTACTAACATGTTTGTGCATGTACATATCAGAATATTTGTTTTTAATTCTTTTGCATATATACCTAGAAATGAAATTACAGGCTTATATGGCAATGTTTACCGTTTGAGGAATAGCCAAACTGTTTTCCACAGTGCTGAATCATTTTGTATTCCCACTAGCACTGTAGAGTTCCAATTTCTCTATATTCTTTCCAATCTATTTACCACTTTTTTGATTATGTCCATCCTAATGGGTGCGAGGTGGTATCTCACTGTGGTTTGATTTACAATTCCCTAATGACTAATAATCTTGAGCATGTTTTCATGTGTTTCTTGGTCATTTGTATTATATCTTCTTTGGAGAAATGTCTATTCAGGTCCTTTGCCCATTTTTAATTGTGTTGTCTTTTTGTTGCTGAGTTATAAGATATATATTCTAGACACCAGACACTTATCAGATATCATTTGTAAATATTTTCCCCCAGAATCCTAAAGTTTTATATTAGTTCTCAACTTTTTTTCAAAAGTGAAAACCCCCTTTTCCAAATTTATCTTTGTTTGCCTTGCTTGTATTTTTATACAGAATCCCAATCCAATATGTAACAGATAAAAATGGAGCTGTTCCAACTGCCAGTGGAGGAATCGGAAACCCTGACCACTTGGCATCTCTCTTTAGCAGATAATCCCAGAACACATGCACAAAGCAAATGAAACACAAACAAATACATGTTTCCTATAGCACTGAATCATTTTGCACAAACTTCATCCATCCAAAACACAGTGGAACACAGTTTAAAAGACACTGTCCTACACCGTAAGTTCTTTGGTCATTCCGTTAAAATACTCGAGACCAGGAAGATACATGCATGAGGAAGGACTAGTAATGTCCACTTGCCCCAAATCTATATGAGATTTACTTACTAACAATGCATAAGTACTTTAAATATACCCACCTCTCTGCCATTTTAAATTAAAATCTGAATTAAGATCCTAAATCAAATATCAACTGCCACAACAGCAGAGTTTGAAGTTATTTATTTAATAAGAATCCACTGAATCATTCTAAATATCATTTAAAGAAAAACAATGAAGGATCAATGACAATTTTAGAAAGCACATTATTTACTGGAGTAAGTATAATTCATACTGAGCTATCATCCCAATGTTTGTCCCATCACATATCCAACAACACTGATTTACTGGGAGACGACAAGTAGGACTGGCTGCCATGGATGACTATAGAAAAGAAAGGTATCCAGTCTACAAAGTCTTGGTCACAACACAAATAAAAATCAACTAAGCTAACTGGTCTGCTGCTAAGTTGCTTCAGTCGGGTCCAACTCTGTGCGACCCCATAGACGGCAGCCAACCAGGCTCCCCCGTCCCAGGGATTCTCCAGGCAAGAATACTGGAGTGGGTTGCCATTTCCTTCTCCAGTGCATGAAAGAGAAAAGTGAAAGTGAAGGCATTCAGTTGTGTCCAACTCTTAGCGACTCCATGGACTGCAGCCTACCAGGCTCCTCCGTCCATGGATTTTCCAGGCAAGAGTACTGGAGTGGGGTGCCATTGCTTTCTCCAAAGCTAGCCCGTCTACATGTATACAAAAATAATCCTTTTAATAAAAAATGAAGACTTAAAAAAACTCATATATGCTTAAAATAAAACAAATGCAAAAGTCCAAATTAAATTAAATTTCTAGAATTTCAAGTGTGTTCTATTAGTAACTGTATGGCATCTATAAAATGCAAAAAAGCTTTTCAAGTATATTTGGACAGTTTATTGTGAGAGGACTATTTTACTTATACAATTCTATATTACAACCTAATTCTAGGTCTGAAAATATTTCAAAAACATAGTTAAAATAGTATTTCCTTAGTAACAATTTTGTGAAAATGTTTTTACCTCTTCTTCCTCAGTTTCATAGGTGTTAAGTTCATGTTTCTGACAGTAAGGACCCTCTTTCCAAGCTTCAGTATCACCACAGTCACAGAAACCTCCACCTCCTGATGTTGTCATCTTGAAAAGAAATTGTAAAGTATCTTGTCAATAAGTATTTACTGAGCACTATCAGCTTATAAATAGGAATATCAAGTGCTAAGGAAATAACATTGCTAAAATGTTTAATTTCTTTGGAGGATAAAATCAAAATGTCAAATCTTTCAATGTTTTAAAACTTATTTTAAATAAGCCTATAGGCTAGTTTAAGTGATACCAAAATAAAATAAGATACTTTATACTGTTTAGTAAGCAACATCTATTTATTTATTTTTAATTGAAGAATAATTGCTTTACAGTATTGCATTGGTTTCTACCAAACAAGGCTACATCTATTTTAAAGAGGTAAAATATGTCCACTTGCATGAGTTTCTAATTAGTAAAAATCACAAGGGTTTTCTTGCTTGGTTTTGGCTAAACTGATATACTGCTGGTATTTGTGCTACCAGCCTATAACATACTATAACAGATTCAAGAGTTACAAAAATTCCTATAACTGCTATCTTCTACAAAAGTCTATAAGAGCGCTGCATGTGTATCAGAGAAGTGACCAATGAAAACTATAGAAATCATTTATTTTTTCTTTTCTAAAACTCTCTAAATAGCATTCTTTGAAAAGGAAGAAAACTTTGGAAACACCACCTGGCCACAAAACCTTTTACCACTTGTAGGAGTCAAGAATTATTCCTGCTTCCTTAAAATACAGCAATGATTCAAGGAATCTGGCAAGATAAAACTTTTTATTTAATAATTAGGAGATTGGAAATTCTGCTTCTGAAAACATGCTGTGAGTTTATGCATGGGTATAGGTGCAAATTTTAGAAAGAGCCTTTCATATTTTACTCAAGGAAAGTATGTATGTGTTACATATCACAAAGTAATTAATGTAAACTCACAAATGATGGTTATTCTTAAGGGCTGCAAAGATACCAAGAAACATGAGCAGGCAGGCATATAGAAAATGATAACTTCACCCTACAGCTCTTATGCATGTTCTGGTTACCAAAGATAGGTAGAACAACCTAAAGGAAACTAGGATTCTCTTACTGATTTACGAAAATAAAAAGAATATACAAAAACATGAATTTAATTTTGCAGCTGTTTTAGTTGATTATTATCAATACTTGGTAGAGTAAATAAAAACAAACAGGAGACAAAGTCCTGAATTAATAAAATGAATTGAATTAATAAAATGACTGCAATATTTCTTCTCTATCATTTTACTTGAGATTAGTGAGAGAAATTCCAGCTACTAACAGCTCCCTAAATTTTTGAATGTTCATAGCTCTGGCTTCAATTTCCAGTAGAAGAACCAGGACAGGCTTAGCAATTAATCTGCCTATGTATTTATTCTCTGGCCCTGATTTAAAAGCAAACACACTTGATTTTTGGAAAAGTATTGTTTGTATTATAGCACTAAAACAAACAAAACCTGGTTAGCCTTATGTTCTGGAGTTGGCTCTCTTCTACACTGTATAACAGCAGGTGCCTCTTTAACATTAAGAAACAATATTCTGTAGAAGTTCACCAACAGAATATTTCTTAAAGGTATAATCCTGTCACTTTTCCTCATTTTGCTCAGTCATTCTCCCTTCAGAGTCTCCCTTTCACATTTTAACTCTCACCTTTATTCTCTAATTTTTGATAACCTGCTTTATAAACCTAGAATTGGAAAGATAATAAACATTAAAAATAAACAGCAAAGCAAACTAGCTGAAAACCAATACTGGAACATCGGTCTTGCCTTTCTTAAACCATGTATTCCATGAAATCTGGATTCATAATTTGTCTCTACACTGCCATCACATGTTTGATGGTACTTAAATAACACATTTCTTAACCACTCTCCCCAGTTTCAGTGTTAAATCTTGGAATTTTAAAAAGGAAGAAAATGTATTGAGTATAAATTTCAATACTAGGTGTGGTTATCGTTTGGATATTACTAACCCTATATCGGTGGTCTCTGTGAATACTTCCCAAAAAGCACTCCATGCATAAAACACAAGTTGGATCAACTGCACAGTCTCTGTAAAGTTAAAGAAAAAAAAAATCAGAATGTATAAAATAACTGTATATTTTACAATGTAGTATTTCGAACTAGAATCTATCTTAGAAGAGCCAGAATAGTGAAAAGCCTGCTGTAAGAAGAAAAAAGTTACTGCTCCTGAAGAGCTGTCAGATCTCTGATCAATGAAGTCTGCTTAAGAAACTGTTTCTCATACTGGATGTACCTTAGGGGGTCTTAGAGGGCACACATTACCAGAATGGCAATCTTCCCTAAAGATATGGGGAAATCGTACTTTATATTAAAACACACAGATGTATATGGAATTGATTTTATATATTATACATTCTTAAGATATATCCTGAGATTTCAAGTAACTTTATCCAAACAGATAATTCAGACCAAGGGTCATCGAAGTGGATTCTATGTACACTCCCCAAAGGCAAGATGCAAGAAGACAATATTAAACATAGATCTATTTAATTTTCACTAATTTAAAAGGCAACCACATACCAAGCATTCAATATAGGGGCTGACATGGGTCTCTACATTTGTATATCTGATGGTCGCACAACATCTATGGTTCATAAGACATCCTGATGGGAGAGTAAGATTCTACAAGGTGCATGGGTTGACAGTGGTAGCCTCAGTCACTTCATTTGCTTTTATCACACTGTCAATCAGATATACTTAAATATCATACTTTAAATAAGAGAATCTCTATGATTCTATGAAATGAGTCGGGAGTCATGAAAATCTTTACATTTCCCCTTATCCTGTTTCTGTATCCTCATAGGTAACCACCCTGCCGCTGCTGCTAAGTCACTTCAGTCGTGTCCGACTCTGTGCGACCCCATAGACGGCAATCCACCAGGCTCCCCCATCCCTGGGATTCTTCAGGCAAGAACACTGGAGTGAGTTGCCATTTCCTTCTCCAAGGCATGAAAGTAAAAAGTGAAAGTGAAGTCACTCAGTCATGTCCGACTCTTCGCAACTCCATGGACTGCAGCCTACCAGGCTCCTCTGTCCATGGGATTTTCCAGGCAAGAGTACTGGAGTAGGGTGCCATCGCCTTCTCGGAGGCAACCACCCTACTATCCTTATTATTGTCTTTTATTTGCATATGTTAGTGGCTCAGTTGTGTCCAACTCTTTGCGACCCCATGGACTGGTAGCTCGCCAGGCTCCTCTGTCCATGGAATTCTCCAGGCTAGCCATTCCCTTCTCCAGGGGATCTTCCTGACTCTGAGACTGAACCTGGGTCTCCTGCATTGCAGGCAGATTCTTTACCTACTGACCCACCAGAGAAGCCCTTTATTTGTATATGTTCTTGCAAAATGTTTCTGAGTACATGTATTTTTTTAAATTCTTTTTAAAATAGTTGTTTTACAGTATTTTATTAGTTTCAGGTATACAGCAAAGTGATTCAGATACACATATATATTTCCAGATTCTTTTCCATTATAGGTTATTAAAAGACACTGAATATAGTTTCCTGTGCTATACAGTAAATATTTGTTTACTAAGTGCATGTATTTTTGATGTGTGCAAATCTTACACATGTATCATTCTGTCTCATTCTGTTCTTTACTCTTTCAGTTCTGCAACACAATCCATTCATTCTGTATGTGTACATTTGATGTGCTGCTTCTAATTGCTACATAATATGTCATGGAGTGTTCCAAAGCATTTTCTCTATACTGTCCCTGCATGGGATACCTGGATTACCTCCAATGCCTTTCTACCACAAATAATGCTGCAATGAACATCCCTGTAAATGTTCTCTCAAGACCTGGTTGAGATTTTCTTTGGTAAATCAACTCTAGAGCAGAACTGCTGGGTCATATACATATATAAAGTTTTTATTCTGAGTGCCATGCTACTGTAGAGTGGTTGCATGTTTCCCAGCAGTGTGTAAGCGGTTTTATAGCCCTGCATCTTCACTAGCATTAGGTTTTTCTCTGGTTTGCTTATATGTACAAGCCTAACAGTGGCTTCCCTGATAGCTCAGCGGTAAAGGATCCACCAGCCAATGCAGGAAACACAGGTTCAGTCCCTGGGTTGGGAAGATCCTCTGGAGAAGGAAATGGTAACCCACTCCAGTATTCTTGCCTGGGAAATCCCATGGACAGAAGAACTTGGTGGGTTACAGTTCATGGGGGTCACAAAAGAGTGGGACACAACTTAGCAACTATACAACAACCAGTGTAACATATATGAAATGGTAAGTAAGTGTTAGCCACTCAGTCGTGCCCGACTCTTTGCGACCCCATGGACTACAGCCCACCAGGCTCCTCTGTCCGTGAGATTTTTCAGGCAAGAATACTGGAGTGGGTTGCCATGCCCTCCTCCAGGGGATCTTCCCAACCCAGGGATCGAACCCAGGTCTCCTGCACTGCAGGCAGATTCTTTACTGACTGAGCTACAAGGGAAGTCCTATGAAATGATACTTTACTATTTTAATTTGTATTTTTCTAATACATTTGAGCAACTCTTCATATACTTACTGCTTTGAGGATTTCCTTTTCTATAAACTGCCTGGTTACATCCTATGCCCATTTTCCTGCTGGGGCTGCTTCATCTTCTTTATTTGCAGGAGTTCCCTGTATAATTTAGTCTAGTGAACATTAATCACTTGGCCATTTACACATTGTAAATATTGTCTCCCATGTGTCATGTATGTATTAGTTTTGCCCATGGGGTCCTTTGTTAAACAGAACTCCCCATTTTGATGCAATTAAATTTACACACAAATTGGTTTCTGCTTTGAGATTTTTAGAAGTTCTTTTCCCAATCCTGGGTCACAAAAATATAGGCTTCTAAAGAAAATAATTTTCTTCCATGAAATCTTTTGGTATTTTCCACATTTAGGTGCTTCATCCATCTGGAATCTACCTTTGCATATAATAGAGAACAGAGAACTTTTATTTCTTCATAGATAATGAGCTGCTTTCTTTGTCTGAAACCATCTAGTAAACAATCTAATTTTTACCTATTGATTGTGGTGTCACCTTTAAACATATTAAGTTCCATTACTTAGGTCTATATGGAACTTATTAGAGAACTTAGGTTTTCTAATATATTTGAGTGACCTATTTGTTCTTATACTAAACCACACTGTATTACTATGGCTTTTTGTAGAATATCTTAATAACTGATAGGATAAACTCCCTTTTATTCTCCTTTTTAAAAGGCTGAATCACGTAAGTTTACAGTGTTCCTCAAAAATACTCAGCTAAAATTTTGACATGGATTACCTGGAATTTATTGATAAAATTCAGGAGTAATAGCATCCTTTTAAGAGTAAATTATCTAGGTACTTTCTAGGTTTTGTTGTTTTAATGACATACATTTAAATTTTTTTTTCATTTTCTAGTTAGTTAAGGATAATGAAAAGAAACATTATCGATTTTTAATACCGTTGATAAACTTAAGCAATTTTAATAGTTTGCTGATTCTTTTTTCCCCTGAAGTAAATGAGTATATAGTCTGTACACAATGACAATTTAATTTTTTTCCTTACAATATTTATATCTTTTACTTTTCTTCCCTTATACTGTTGACAAGGACTTTGAGTAAAATGTTAAACAGCAGCAGTAATAGTAGGCATCTGTGTCTTGGCTTTAGATATTAAATACATCTAAAGGTTCTTTATTACATTCACTGTCAGTTTACTTGGAAAGTGATAAACTTAGTGATTATCACTCATTAAGTATTATGTTCACTGTAGGTTTAGTAAGAAAGTGCTTTTCTAAAAAGAGCCAAGCAATTATCTTGCCTTTCCTATATAAACTGTGCCTCAGGGTAATCAAAGGATTTATGAGGGATTGTATTTCTTCTTTATAGAAGACTAGCTGATAAACAAAAAACAGATGATAAGTTCGAATTGCACCATTTTGCGACCACCTAACACAATAAAGATTCAGGCAGCAAGCCATCACTGACTGCTAAAACATGAGGCAAAAAAGCTGGTAGAGGGAATTCCCTGGCAGTCTGGATGGTAAGATTCCACGCTTTCAATGCAGAGAGCATGAGTTCAATCCCTGGTTGGGGAAGTAAGATCCCACAAGCCGCATAATGTGGCAAAATAAAGAAATAAATGAAAGGCTGATGGAGACCTTTACAATGGTTGCATCTGCCAGGTACCTAAACCTACTGGTCAATCTTAAAAGCAGTGCCTCCTGATATGAGGAAATAAGAAGTTATGCCTCTGACTTTCCTGGGGTGGCACAGTGGATAAGAATCTACCAGCCAAGGCAGGGGACACAGGTTTGATCCCTGGTTGGGGTTATTCCACATGCCACAGAGCAACTAAGCCCATATGTCACAACTACCGAACCCCCACCCCGGAGCCCATGCGCTGCAACTAGTCAGCTTGCGTGCTGCAACTACAGAAGCCCTTTCGCTCTAGAGCCCATGCCCTCCAACAAGAGAAGCCACCGCAATGAGAAGCCTGCGCAACACAATGAGGAGTACCCTCTCCTCACCGCAACTAGAGAAAATCCACTCACAGTAACAAAGATCCAGCACAGCCAAAAATAAATAATAAATAAGTAAGCAGGTGTCTGATGTGCAGGTCAGTTAAGATATAAGAAGTTTATTAAAAGAAGTTATGCATCAATGATTATAAAATTATTATCCACCACCTTCCCTAATAATAGAAGTTAACCAAGCCTAACTACCTGTTTGGAAGAAAGACCAGGAAAAAAGAAAAATGTTAAGCAATATCATGTGGCCACTATCAGCCAAACCTAGAATGTGGAAAATTCCACAGGGCAAATGACCTGGTTTCTTAGTAACACAAACAGAAAATTGAAAAAAAGTAAAGGAGCTATCATAGTTTAAAAGAAAAAATGATTAACAGCCAAATGCAATGTGTGAACTCTGAAGCCACATTTATGAATCAATTAAGATAAGTTCAACCCTGCTACACAGTAGACAATATTAAGGAATTAGTGTTAATTATTTTAAGACATTAATGGTTATAGAGAAAAAAGGCACATAGTGAGTGTTGATTTTTTTAAAAAGTATGCTATCTGGAATGTTCTTCAAAATAATCTGGCAGGGCAGGAAAAAGTGTATAAGCCTGTACGTGTGCACAGATTAAAGAGTTGCCATATACTGGTAATTACTGAAGCTCACCAATGAGTACTCTCAGGTATATTAGACCACTCACTCTACCTTTATGCTTGAAAATGTCCATAAGAAAAAACTTAAGAGAAATCTAATATACAAATACTCAATATAAGTTCCCTTATATATTCTTTGTTTGCTAAGAATTAAATCACAAACAATAAATGAAATTTATAAAACACTTTTCTGATTCAAATCAGTAAAACATTTTTCTTTTCTCAACTATTAAAGTGGTGAATTACATTAATAATTATTTTAAAGATGAACTATCTTTGGATTCCTGAACTAAATTCTGTTTGATCATGATGCATCACTCTTTTAGTATATTTTATTTGGGATTCTTTCATCTATATGAATGAGGGAGATGGCTTTATAACATCTCCTTGAATTTATCAGGGCTTGAAATCAAGCTGATAAGTAGCCTCACAAAGAGGTAGTTTTTACTACTTTCCCATTTTCTGTAGTAACTTGCTTAAGAAAGGAATTAACTGTTCTTCAAAATTTGATAGAATTCACCCGTATAGTCATCCAGGTATGGGATTTTAGGGAGGGAAGATCTTTGATTGCCCTTCCATGTTTTATACTATTTCACATAATATATTCAAGTTGCCTATCACTATTCTACAAATTTATCCATTTCATCTACATTTTCAATTTATGTGGGGTTTTTTTTGCATTTACTTGTTCATAATTCTTGCATTTCAGAGGCTGTCACACTTTCTTGGTTCATGGCATCTTTAGCGTCTCAATAGTTTCCTTCAGGGCACCATTATACCAAATGAAACACCTATCAATTCTGTTTATCAAACACTTAGACTCAAAGAATATAGCACCTGTTGGACACTGCACAATTTCTCAAATTTTAGAATCAAACTGGATACTGCCACCCTCATTTCTTATTTCACAGGTATCTGCTTTTTAAAAATCAGCAACAGAGAAGACTCAGCTTTGCAAGAAATGACACCACCAAAAGGAATGCAGTGAGTGTATCAATCTTCATTCTGAATTTTATATATGTTCACCTTCTTTTTTTCTTTCTTGGTCTTCTCAGAAAACTGCCTTAATAATTCCAAAGAGTAAGTATCCCAACTTTTTACTTGTGTTTCATTTTCTGATCTTTTTATTTCCTTTCCTTCTCTTGAGTGTGCTCAATTGTTCTAACTTCTTGAACTCCGTGTTGACCTTCTTTTTCTATCTTTGAAATAATTTTATTTATAGAACAGTTGCAAAAATAGTAGAGTTCCTTTACATCCTTACTTTTCCTTAAAAGCTTTCCTTAATGTTAACCAAAGTACAAGGAAATTAATATTGGTATATTATTATTAATTACACACTTAATTTAAAGATCATCAGTTTTCCTACTAAGGTCGTTTACTTCTCTTCTAGGTTCCATAAAGGACCTGTCAACCTTTTGGAGATTGAGGTGATTAAGGAAAAAATGACATCTAATGTAATGTGGGAGTCTGTGTTGGATCCTTAATAGAAAAAGAACAACTGAGCACACCTAAAGGAAGAAGAAGAAAGGAAATAAAAAGAAAGGGATAAGAAGTGAGGGTGGCAGTATCCAGTATGAGTCTAATTAGAAGAGCAGGGATACAAGGAAAACTGCTACTTTAGCTTTCTTCTGCATCATACTTTATGCCTGGTATATTTTTCTCCACTGTTTATATTTTGATTTTTAGTGACCTTCTGTTTTACTTTGCCTCTGATAGGTAACATTTTGGAGTTTTAAAAACCTGAGAACCACTGTCTTTATATTTTGCTGTTGTTCAGTCCCTAAGTTGTTATCTGACTCTTTGCAACCTCATGGACTGTAGCACTCCAGGATCCTTTGTCTTCCGCTATCTTCTGGAGTTTGCTCAGATTCATGTCCACTGAATCTGTGATGCCATCCAACCATGTCATCCTCTGTCATTCCCTTCTCCTCCTGCCCTCAATCTTTCCCAACATCAGAGTCTTTCCCAATGAGTTGACTTGTAGCATCTGCTGGCCAAAGTAGTGGAGCTTCAGCTTCAGCATCAGTTCTTTGAATGAATATTCAGGGTTGCTTTCCTTTAGGATCGACTGGTTTGATCTCCGTGTAGTCCAAAGGATTCACGAGTCTTCTCCAGCACCACAATTCAAAAACATCAGTTCTTCAGTGCTCAGCCTTCTTTACGGTCCAACTCTCACATCCATATGTGACAACTACTGGAAAAACTATAGCTTTGACTATACGGCCTTTGTCAACAAAGAGATGTCTCTGCTTTTTAACACTCTGTCTAGGTTTGTCATAGCTTTCCTTAATCAGAGCCTAACCTGCTGGGGTTTTATAAAACTGACTGGAAAAAGGGAAACACCCAACTCTAGCCTGCTCTAGCCATCCTGTCACAACTAAATTAGGGATATGGGGGACATCGAGAAACACATGTGAGGTTCACAGCCCAGAGATACAGGCTCACTAAAAGACTGAGACCTAATCACAAGACTACAGAATGCTTCTCCCTCCCTGAGCCATCACCACGATGTTATTTTGTTGTTGTTATACATTTTCTAGCAGATGTTTTTGCTTTTTAAAATTTTATTAAAGTATGGTCAATTTACAGTATTATGTTAATTTCTGTTGTACAGCAACGTAACTCAGTTATAGACTCTTTTTTATATTCTTTTCCATTATGGCTTATCACAGGATACTGAATATAGTTCCCTGTGCTATAATGCAGGACCTTGCTGTTTATCTGTCATATATGTAACAGTTTGTACCTGCTAATCCCAAACTCCCAGCAGTTCCCTCCCCCACACCCTTCTCCCTTGGCAACCGCAAGTCTATTCTCTACGTTGTACCGTCACATTATGAAAGGCCTAATTGCAAGAGTCCCCTTCACCCAGTATACTGTATGCCTAGTGACCAAGAACAAATTTAAGACATACTAAAAGGTCAAAAAATACAGTTTGAAGAGACAGAGCCAGGATCAAAATCAGACTCAGATAGTGGAATTACGAGGCACAGAATTAAAAACAATTATGATTAACATGCTAAGAGCTCTAATGTATATAGTAGACAGCGTTTAGGAACAGATGGACAATATAAACAGAGATGGAAATCCTAAGAAAGAACCAAAAAGAAATGCAAGAGATCAAAGACACCGAAACAGAAATGAAGAATGACGGATTTATTAGCAGACTGGAGACGGCTGATATAAGAATATCTGAGCTTGAGGATATCTCAATAGAAAGCACTAAGACTGAAAAGCAAAGAGAAAAAAGACTGGAAGGAAAGCAGAACAGAATATCTATGAGCTGTGTGACAACTACAAAAGGTTTAACACATATGTAATGGAAATACAAGAAAGAGAGGAAAGAGAGAAAGGATCAGAATATTGAAAACAATATGTAGGACTTCCCTGGTGGTACAGTAAATAAGAATCCGCCTGCCAATGCAGGGGACATGGGTTCAGTCCCAGGTCTGGGAAGAGTCCACATGCCCCAGAGCAACTAAGCCTGTGCACCACAACTACTGAGCCTGCATGCTCCAGGGCTATGAGCCACAACTACTGAGCCCGTGGGCTGCAAGTACTGAAGCCTGTGTGCCTGGAGCCTGTGCTCCACAACAAGAGAAGCCACCACAATGAGAAGCCTGTGCACTGCAGCAAAGAGTAGCCCCTGCTCCTCACAACTAAAGAAGAGCCCACAGACAGCAACAAAGATCCAGTGCAACCAAAAAAAAAAAAAACCAATATAAATGAATAAGTAAAGAGAAAACATTCACTGAGAAAATTTCCTTAAATGACTGTCAGACACCAAACCACAGACCCAAGAAGTTCAAAGAACATTAAGTGGGATAAACACCAAAAAACTTTGTACCCAGGCATATCATTTTCAAAATACAGGAAGTCAAAGAAACAAGAGAAAAAAATCTTACCTGTAGCAGAACAAAGGTAAGAATCATATCTGACTTCTTAGAAACCATGAAAACAACAGAAAAGTAGAGTGAAATATCTGAAGTGTTGAGAGAAAAGATGCCTACCAACCTAGAATTCTGTCCCTGCAAAGTTATCCTCCAAAACTGAAAGTGAAAGAAAAACTTTATCAGGCAAAGAGGACTCTTACAAGAATTAACAAATGATAAAGGGGTCACTATATCAGGAAGTAATAGCAATTATAAATATCTATGTATGTGGTTAATAAAAGACCTTTTAGACAAATGAAGTATAAACTGATAGAACTAAAAGAAGTAAATAAATGATAATCATATATGCAGATTTTCATAGCCCTTTCTCAGTAACTGAAAGAACTAGTCATAAAAATCAGTAAGTATAGAAGAACTGAATGGCACAATCAACCACTTTGTTCTGATCGACAGTCATAGATTATTATATCCAGTAACTGCAAAATACATCTTTTCAGGTGCATACGGAATGTACAAGACTGTGTTGCTAAGTCATAAAACAAACCTCAATAAATTCAAAGACTGCAACCTTACAGAACTTTAACTGTGTTACAAACCAGTCACAACATGATATCCTGGAAAGCCTCAAATATATGAAAATTAAATAGCACACTTCTAAAGAATAAAATATGAGCACATTAGGTCAAAAATAAGTAGAAAGAAGAGTAGAAACCAAATACACAAAACAGATAAAAAAGAAAACTAATAAAGCCCAAAACTGATTCTTTAAAGTTTTATGAATCTTTTCAAAGAGAAAATACAAATTATTAATTTTACAAAGGAAGAGACCTCACAATAGATGCCATAGATATCTATGACATAGATACTCAATGACATAAGAACTTAATGCCAATAAATTTGGCATGATACAATGAAACATATTTCTCAAAAAGCACAATGTACCAAACATGACACAAGATGAAATAAAGTTCTAAATAACTAATGAAGTATCAAAGAAATTTAACTTGTTATCAAAACCTTCCTCTGAAGAAAACACTAGGCTTTGATGATTTGTTTTTCTGGAAAATTCTATCAAACACTGAAGGAGGGGTGAGATGGGGAGGGAAATGGGAGGGAAGTTCAAAAGGGAGGGGATATATGGCTGATTCAGGTTGAGGTTTGACATAAAAACAACAAAATTTTATAAAGCAATTATCCTTCAAAAAAAAAACATTTTAATAAAACTTTTCAAAACTGAAAAAAAAAAACACTGAAGAACTCATACCAATTTTATACAAACTCCTCAAAGATACAGAAAAAAAGGAATATTTCTCAATTCATTTCATAAGGCTAGCATAACTCTGTTACCAAAACCAGATAAAGACATTACAAGAAAGTGACAGATGTTATATTCCATGGATTACAGACACAAAAAACCTTAATAAAACACTAGCAAATTGAATCCAGCAATATATAAAGGTTATAATACATGATGATCAAGTAGAGTTTATCTCAGTAATAAAAACCATTTGGGAAAAAAAAATCAGTGCAACTATTTATAGAATAAAAAAGGAAAATTATAATAATCTTAAAAGATAGAATAAAAGCACTGGATAACATTCAGTCATTTATTATAATAATAATAAAACTCAGCAAACTAGGAACAGAAGGGAATGTCCTTAATGAGATAAAGGGTATATATGAGAAAACTATAAAAACATACTTTATGGTAAAAGACTGAATGCCTTCCATCCAAGGCAAGTATGTCCTCTTTCACCAGTGTAGTAAGGCACAAAAAAATACAAGGCAGAAAGTTTGAGAGGGAACAAACACAACTGTCCCCATTCAGCGAGGACACAATTATGCAAAAATCCTAAAGAACCAAAACCAGAAGAAAACAAAAACTACTAGAACTACAAATGAGTTTAACAAGCTCACAGATACAAGTGTGATATCAGAAACCAACTCTATTTCTTTATAGTCACAAAAGAAAACTGAAATTAAAACTAAGAAAAAAATACCATTATAAAATACTTAGGAATAAATATGTAACAAAAGGTATGTACAACTTTTATATAAAAACGATAAGACAGTTAAAAGAGATTAAAGAAGACCTTAATAAATGGAGAGATAGAAGATGTTCATGGACTGGAAAACTCAGTATTGTTAAAATGTCAATTCTCCCCAAACTGGTCTATAGAGCCAATGCAGTCCTAATCTTAATCTCAGCAGTCTTTCTTAAAAATAAACACTGACAAGCTAATTCTAAAATTTATAAAATGCAAAGGATCTGAAATAGAGAAAAGAAACTTTAAAGAAGCAAAAATGGAATCGATATGAAGTTTACTACAAAGTTACAGTAATCAAGTTAATGTGGTTACTGGCATTAGAATAGCTGTATCAGTGAATGGAATTGATGAATATTCTGAAATAGACCCACACTCATATGGTCAAGAGGTCTTCTTCGGTAAGGCACCAAAGCAATTTAATGTGAAAAGTAAAAAAATGGTGCTAGAACAACTGGATCCCCACAAGTAATAAGAAAGTGGAACTCAACCCTTATACCTCAAACTTTATTAAAAAAACAGTTTTGAGACAGATCGTAGACCCAGATATAAAACCTAAAACTTCAAAGTTTATAGGAGAAAACTGAGAGAATATTTTTGTCACCTTGGAAAAGGCAAGAAATTTCTCTAACACAAGAAACAATCCTCATAAAATTTAAAAGTTGGAAAGTTAAACCATTACATTTAAAACTTCTGCCATCATAAGATACCATACAGGCAAGTCACAGACTTGGAGGAGACACTCATAAACTCTGTCTCACAAAGGGCTTATATCCAGAATACATAAACAACTCCAAAACTCAGTAATAAAAAGATAATGAAGCCAATAAAAAAAAAAAGACTTGAAAAACTTCATTAGTTCAATGGGCAATGAACACATGTAAAATTGCACCAACATCATTAGTCATCAAAGAAAATTAAAACCATATTGAGATATCATTATATAGAACAGCTAAAGTTTAAAAGACTGACAAATCAAATGTTGGTGAGAATATGGAGCAAGTGGAACACTACTGGCAGGAAAAAAATTTTTTTTTAGGAAAAGTTTTGGCAGTTTCTTATTAAGTTCAAACTTACTTGTCCTTGGATGTAGCAATTCTACTCCTGGGGTAGAATCCACTAACAATTAAGTGTGTGTGTGTGTGTGTGTGTGTGTGTGTGTGCACGCGTGCGTGTGTGCATGTGCATGCAATTGCTCAGTCATGTCAGACTCTTTGTGACCCCATGGACTGTAGCCCACCAGGTTCCTCTGTCCACGGAATTTTCCAGGCAAGAATACTGGAGTGGGTTGCCATTTCCTCCTTCAGGGAATCTTCCCAGCCCAGAGATCCATGTCTCCTGCATCTCCTGCACTACAGGCAGATTCTTACCACTGAGCCACCAGGGAAGCCCATAATTAAACATATGTCCACACAAAGACTTGCTTGCAAATAGTCATGGCCAGCAACTAACTAATGGATCAGCTACGAGTGTTCACTCTATCAGAATAATAACAGTATAGAAAAGCTTATCTCACTGGTGTCTTCCCTGGTGGCTCAGTGGTAAAGAATCTGCCTGCAGTGTAGGAGATACAGGTTCGATCCCTGGGTTGGAAAGATCCCCTGGAGAAGGAAATGGCAACCCACTCCAGCATTCTTGCCTGGGAAATCCCATGGACAGAGGATCCTGGGCAACTTGGGAATAAACAACCAACAACCAATTGTGTCTTAATATTCCTAAAGTGTGTCATAAAAAGCTGAAGATTTTTAATAGTATAAGATTTATTATTTGGTCTTTTATTTTTAAAAATTGCTTAGCTATGCCATGCAACATGCTGGATCTTCCCCAAACAGGACTGAACCTATGCCCCTTGCAGTGGAAGCTGAATTCCAACCAATGGACCACCAGGGAATTTCTTTATTGGTATTTTAAACACATAGATTTAAAATAATAATGTTTAATACTTGAATATGTTGCATTTAAAATAATGTTGGCATAAGCTGATATGATTTATGAAACAAACTACCATTTTCCTTTCCTTTAAATATTTCACATTTCTACCAAAAAATAGAATGAACTGATTTTAAAAAGCCATAGAAGACTTACGATAACCTCAAACTGAAACAACTCAAACGTTCATCAGTAGAACAATGGATTATGGGCAATTACGGTACATTCATACAATGGATGAATACAGCAATACAGGTAGAAACAATTTCTAATAATTACAGGATTCTAGATGAATCAGATATACATTATGCTGAGTAAAAGAAGCCAGGCACAAAGGAGTATGATTTCATTTTAATGAAGTTATAGAATGGACAAAACTAATCTAAGGTGAAAATATCAGAATAGTAGTTACCTAGGGCTTGGAGTCCTTAACAAGGAAATTTCCAGTCAGACAGAAATGTTCTCTGCTTGACAGGATTGGAGTTATATGAGGTTAACTATTGTCAAAAATGTACAATTAAGATTTGTGCCTTTCGAAATACGTAAATTTTCCTCTAAGAAATAAAGAACTCAAATAGGGTATCATTAGGAAAATTTGGGTGATATAAATCCAAGTTTCCTTATCTAAAAGGATTATCCCACAGTAACCTATTCATACATCTACTATTCCTTAACAACTGGATAAAAGGCATCCATGTAAAGTTGGTATTATGCCCCATGTATGGCTATGTTCAATCTTACACCAAACTGGTGCATAAAAAAAAGTTAATAAAAATGACCATACATATCTAAACCAAGAATACAAGATTCATTTTAGACAACCACAGAAATTCAACCTATCTAGGAGCTATCAACTACCCACTTCCTGTTACTTTCCCAGATTGGAGAGAGCAAAGTAGACAAGGGAAATTCCAATACACTGAAGACCAGTGATAGTACACAGCAGTGAAATTCTGTTTCTACTAATAGGTATCTATCTTGAAAAACACTAAAATGCATATAAAAAGAGATATGTACAAATAGGTACAGAATGTTCCCTCCCGCATGGTTTGCTACAGGATAAAAAAAAAAAATCCTAGAAATTTTCCATTTCTCATTTCATTAATAGGGCAAACAAATAAATCATGGCCTGGCCTTACTCTGGAAATACAGCAGTTAAAAGAATGAAGTAGATTTATATAAACTGACTGAGAAAGATCTCTAAGACAAATTGTTTCATGAAAAAAAGCCACATTTACAAATACACACAGCATAATTTCACTCATGTATCACATCCATAATTAGGGGTAACTAATATTTTTTAAACTAACACAGCATTGATTTCGATCTCTGGACCACTCATGTTTTTAAAAACCGTCTTAAAATAGAACTCTCCTAAAAAAACATCAAGTGTTCAAGTTTTCTAAAAAGCAAAAAACTGAACAAATTCTTCTTACTGAAAATAAGTGTTTCTTCCATATTAGAGTTCAGTATTTCCAGAGAGAAAAGGAATGAAACCACCTCTTTCCCTCTGCCTAAGATATTTATTACTCATGGCTCAATAATGAATTTTAAGACTGAGTATTCAGCTTAAAAAATCTTACATATAAAAATTCCTTATTGTTCCCTAAGTGTTTTTCTATACGATACCTCTTTTTATCCTAACAACCTTGTGAGGAAGGAAAAATAACACTCAGACTCCAAAGACCACTGAAAACACTTCTAATGTTCATCCATTTTCAAATCTGCATCTGTACCAGACACAGGAAAAATACACTTCCTTGCCCTGTTTTGCAGTCAGACAGAGGCCTTCTAACTAGTTCTAGGTAAAGGGATGTCGGCATGGTCGTCACTTTTGAGCCAGAGCAACTTATTTGCTGTTTAAGACCCTCCTCTTTCCTTGCTCTGGTGACCCTTAAAAACATATTAAGTTGACCGAGATGCCACACAGTATAAAGTAACAACTTAGAGCAGGGCCCCCACTCATCACCCCCACCAATCTGGTCACACAGTCTGAGTAATAAATGTATTTTGGGTATTTAAAGTCTCTGATATGGTAAGTTTGTTGGTTATTTTTAGCATAACCTCATCTATCATTACTGACAGACTCAATGTTCAAAAATATTAAACAAGCAAAATTGTTCATAACAAAGAATCATAAAGTATTATCTGGAAACATGTGCTAAGAATATTCCTAACTGATGGCAGCATAACTCCCAACTCCAAATTCTGGTTATCTGTAATATTCAAGCAATAAGCTTTTAAATGTTAAATAAGAATGTTTTTAATTTAACTTTGCAACAAAAAACAATGGAACTAACAATGTTAAACTCATAAACCAAAGTATGATTTCATATTTTACTAGTATTTTATTTTTCTTAATGGTTATGAGATGTCAAAATATAAGTACTTATGATCAACATCACACTAACACGATTGTCCCTAGTAACAATCATCTCTATTTAGAAAGAAATAACAAATGCCACGTTTGATTCCATTTTTCCTAATGGAGAACTAAGTATGAAAAAGTGAAAGTCAAAGTAGCTCAGTTGTTGCAACCCCATGGACAGTAGCCCGCCAGGCTCATCTGTCCATGGGGATTCTCCAGGCAAGAATACTGAAGTGGGTAGCCTTCCCCTTCTCCAGGGGATCTTCCCAACCCAGAATCGAACCCAGGTCTCCTGCCTTGCAGGCAGATTCTTTACTGTTTGAGCCACCAGGGAAGCCCAGCTAAGTATAGACAAATATAAAAACTACCCTACTGTCTGAAAACATAGCTTTCCTGACATCACAGTGGCTTCTGCGAGATCATCTGAGATCTACACGATTTTAGAAATGATGAACAAGCAACAGAAAAATTAACCTAATTTCCTTCACAGATTCATTTTAAAGACTCTTGAGTATCATTTTTTCTGGTTAAAGAAAATCTCCAACCTATAGACATAAGTCACCTTTCTCCTAAAGGGTCTAGTTTAGAAACTCCCAGAATTCCAATAACCATATTTCATCTTTCCAAATAACAGACTCCATGTCATCTTATCAAGGTACTGGGTTTCATGCACTACTTTAAGCATAACACATTCATCCTCAGACCCCAGCACGGCCATTTACCAAGAGTTTATTATGTACCAAATATTGCGGAAAGCACTACACAAAGGACCTCATTTACTTTCTTAACAACTGTGTGATAAAGAGTTTGGCTGACCTTTGCCTGGGGTTCCTAGGAAGTAACTCTAAATCCTTGAAATTTCCCATATATAGGAGTGTCTTTGTTATTCACGCTTCCACTCCACCCATATATCTGGAAGTTTATACTAATGAGGTAATTTTTAAAAAATTTTATTTTTAATTGGCAGATAATTCCTTTACTCTCTTCAAGAAAATCTGAGATACCAAGGAAACATTTCATGCAAAGATGGGCACAATAAAGGACAGAAATGGTACGGACCTAACAGAAGCAGAAGATATTAAGAAGAGGTAGCAAGAACACACAGAAGAACTATACAAAAAAGATCTTCATGACCCAGATAACCAGGATGGTGTGATCACTCACCTAGAGCCAGACATCCTGGAATGTGAAGTCCAGTGGGCCTTAGGAAGCATTACTACAAACAAAGCTAGTGGAGGTGATGGAACTCCAGTTGAGCTATTTAAAATCCTAAGAGATGATGCTGTTAAAGTGCTGCACTCAATATGCCAGCAAATTTGGAAAACTCAGCCGTGGCCACAAGACCGGAAAAGTTCAGTTTTCATTCCAATCCCAAAGAAAGGCAATGCCAAAGAATTTTCAAACTATGGCAAAATTGCGCTCATCTCACACACTAGCAAAGTAATGCTCAAAATTCTCCAAGCCAGGTTTCAACAGTACGTGAACTGTGAACTTCTAGATGTTCAAGCTGGATTTAGAAAAGGCAGAGGAACCAGAAATCAAATTGCCAACATCTGTTGCATCATTGAAAAAGCAAGAGAGTTCCAGAAAAACAGCCACTTCTGGTTTATTGACTATACCAAAGCCTTTGACTGTGTGGATCACAACAAACTGTGGAAAATTTTTCAAGAGATGGGAATACCAGACCACCTGATCTGCCTCCTGAGAAATCAGTATGCAGGTTAAGAAACAACAGTTAGAACTGGACATGGAACAGACTGGTTCCAAATCAGAAAAGGAATATATTGTCATCCTGTTTATTTAACTTATGTGCAGAGTGCATTATGTGAAATGCCATCTGGATGAGGCACAAGCTGGAATCAAGACTGCTGGGAGAAATATCAATAACCTTAGATATGCAGATAATAACACCCTCATGGCAGAAAGCAAAGAGGAACTAAAGAACCTCTTGATGAAAGTGAAAGAAGTGGCTTAAAACTCAACATTCAGAAAAGTAGAATCATGGCATCTGGTCCCATCACTCCATGGCAAACAGATGGGGAAACAATGGAGACAGTGAGACTTTATTTTGGGGGGCTCCACAATCACTGCAGATGGCGACTGCAGCCATGAAATTAAAAGACGCTTGCTCCTTGGAAGAAAAGCTATGACCAATCTAGACAGCATATTAAAAAGCAGAGACATTACTTTGCCAACAAAGGTCCGTCTAGTCAAAGCTATGGTTTTTCCAGTAGTCATGTACAGAGGTGAGAGTTGGACCATAAAGAAAGCTGAGCACCAAAGAATTGATGCTTTTGAACTGTGGTGTTGGAGAAGACTCTTGAGAGTCCCTTGGACTGCAAGGAGAACAAACTGGTCAATGTTAAAGGAAATCAGTCCTGAATATTCATTGGAAGCATTGATGCTGAAGTCCAATACTTTGGCCACCTGATGTGAAGAATGGACTCATTGGAGAAGACCCTGATACTGGGCAAGACTGAAGGCAGGAGAAGGGGACAACAGAAGATGAGATGGTGGTATGGCACAACTGACTCAATGGGCATGAGTTTGAGCAAGCTCTGGGACTTGGTGATGGACAGGGAAGCCTGGAGTCTATGGGGTTGCAAAGAGTTGAACACGACTGAGTGACTGAACTGAATTGAATTACTGTACAATAATGTGATGGTTTCTGCCATACATCAACATGAATCAACCAAGGGCATACATGCCCCCTCCCTCTTGAACCTCCCTACCACCTCCCTCCCCATGTCACCCCTGTAGGCTGTCACAGAGCGCAGGCAGAATTAAGTAACTCAGAGTGGAGGTTGGCCATACCAGAAAACCAACCACGTGATTAGAGCAAGTGATTAGGGCTAATGTGATTAGAGGGCTAATATCATGTGACGACAGAGGATGAGATGGCTGGATGGCATCACCGACTCAATGGACATGAGTTTGAGTGAACTCCAGGAGTTGGTGATGGACAGGGAGACCTGGCGTGCTGTGATTCATGGGGTGTCAAAGAGTCGGACACGGCTGAGTGACTGAACTGAACTGAATCATGTGATTAGAGGGCTGGGGCTTTCAGGCACATCTCTGCCACTGGGAAGGGCAGGGGAATTAGAAACTGAGTCATGTGGGCAATGATTCAGTTAATCACTATTCAATATAAGAAACCCCAATAAAAACTCTGGACACCTAAGCTTGGGTGAGCTTCCCTGGTTGGCAATACTTTGTTGCCATGCAGTAAATGTGCTGGGAAGATAACAACATGTCCCTGGGAACAAGAAAACATTGCATTTGGGAATCTTGCCTTTTGGCTAGTTCAGATTTGTGTGTTTTTGCTATGAAAAAACTTTAATCATAATTACAGCATTTCCCTGAGTTTCCGTGAGTTGTTCCAGTGAATTATCCAACTTAAGATATTCTATGGAGATGCCTGAAATTTGTAACCAGCAGATCAGAATTGAGTGTGGCTCAGGAGGTCCCCAACTTTCAGTTGTATTTTAGACAATCTTGTAGAAGTCTGGGCTCTTAACCTGGAGTTGGCCAACTTTCAGTAACAACAAAGTTTAGAAATATCCTCTAAGAGTCTGGTTCAAACTTGAGTCCTAGGGGGACCATCATATTATATCCCTCTCCCCCATTTCAGGCTACTCGTCCGTCCAAGTGTAAGTTACTGCATACTGCTTTCTTTCTTCAATCATTCTGGGAATAAATGTCCCTGATAGCTCAGGTGGTTAAAAATTCACCTGCAATGCAGGAGACCCCAGTTCGATTCCTGGGTCGGGAAGATCTGCTGGAGAAGGGATAGGCTACCTACTCCAGTATCCTGGGGCTTCCCTTGCGGTTAAGCTGGTAAAGAATCCGCCTGCAATGCGGGAGACCTGGGTTTGATCCCTGGGTTGGGAAGATCCCCAGGAGAAGGGAAAGGCTAACCACTCCAGTATTATGGCCTAGAGAATTCCATGGACTGTACAGTCCATGGGGTCGCAAAAAGTCGGACACAACTGAGAGACTTTCACTTTCACTTTTGTGACCCTTTAGATGATGTCATGAACATGAAGATTCTTACCCAAGGAACCTTCCTTTTCATTGATTCTATACATTCTTTTTTTTCTTTTTCTATACATTCTTTAAATATACAGTTAGAATACCCAGGACAGGTATGAATGGATTAACCTATACCTCTATACTCTAATGATTTTATATCTCAAAGACTCCAGCCGCCACCATGCACATATAGGAAAACTCTTTTGAGATCATCCCTGACTTGGTCTCACCAACAAATCCTACAGGCACACTTAATCTTCAAATACAGGCAAACAGCTTTTCAGTGTACCACTTTCACTGAGGGAATAAATACATTCCTCCTCCTGACATCCCACGTCCACTTCTCCAAATCCCCAAAAAAGCCGATTCCATGATCACTGCTGAAAACAAGATTCTTTCTACTTCTTTTTCTTCTAGTCACGGAAGCTCTCAGAACTGTCAATTTAATGAAGCCCTCCTTACAAAGCATTCAAACCAGCACCCAACTTGTTCTCCCCTGGGATGGCCCCATACACAGACACACACGGCATCATTAGAGAAGAGATAAAATATGCAAAGGAAGAAAACAAGAAAGAATCCTGTGGTGCTGGACTGGAACTAGAGAGACCTACATACAGATACACAGATCCACTGACAGAGTTTGGGATTAGTGACATACCAACAGCAACAAGTAGATTTAGTATCTTATTTCTGAACACTGATCTCTACTAAAAAGGAACAGGCTCCTTGGACAAATGGTTGATTTCAGAACTGAGGCAGGGAAAAGTCCAAGATGTGTTCAAAACATCTTGTGTCAGAAAAAGGAAGTGCTCAAAGAATGATAGGGACATAAAAAAGAACAAAGACAGCTTGAAGGGCCTGAGTGTGTGTGCTTAGTCACTCTGTTGTGTCTGACTGTTTGCAACCCCATGGACTGCAGCCCGCCAGACTCCTGTGTCCATGGGGATTCTCTAGGCAAGAATAGTGGAGTGGGTAGCCTTTCCCTTCTCCAGGGGATCTTCCCAACCAGGGATGGAATCCAGGTCTCCCATATTGCAGGCAGATTCTTTACCGTCTGAGCCACCAGGGAAACTGCTTGAAGGGCCTCCCACTGGTCAAATCTAGGACAATTTTGACCACCAGAATAATGGGACTCCATGAATACATACTGATACAAATAAAAAACTGAATATTTGGTAAGAAACAGGATATTTAATAGTCTCAAAGTATCTCACCACCAAATATTTAGTGATTAGAGAGGGAAAAAGAGTAACTCCACAGTAGAGAAACCTTGCAGAAATCCCCTAATCAAGTGATCAAAGTTAAAGAGCTTTTGAACCAAACCAAAATCATATGCTACTGGAACACTGAGAACATGTGATTTTTGTAATATTTCTGTGAAAGAGACAACCTGACTATAACCATGAAGGGTACAGACAAACCCAAACTGACAGGCATTTACAAAATAAATGGCCTGTGCTTGTCAAAAGTGTCCAGATCATGAAAGCCAAAGAAAAACCAATGCAACATTCCAAACTGAAGACTGAAAGACGTGACATACAAATGCATGTTTTGGAACTGGATATTTTTGATACAAAGGATGTTATTGCAACAACTGGATCTCAGTTTCCTCATCTGTAAATCATGAGATTAAACTAGATCTACTGCTCCAAATACCAATAAGGGACTTAGGTTTCTGTACAGACAAACAAAAAACTAGATCTAACAGTCTTTCAATATACAAAAAGCTCTTGACTGGTATTCTAACCATAAAGAAAGATTGCCACAGACACCCAGAAGTTATAACCAAAATTAAGTTGTATGGGAAAAAGTCTAAAAGAAAAAATATTATACAATCAATACTGCATCCACACATGGAACATTATCTAGCTATATGAGCTGACATGGACAGATATCAATGGCAAGATTTTGTAGAGAAAGGAAAACTTAGCCCAGTATATCTACCATAGTCCCTTTTCTACGTATGTCTGCATATATATGTTTAAGATAGCCCCATATATGGGCATGTATATGCACAGAAAATTTCTGGAAGGCTACATAAGAGTTTGTCAATAATGATTAGTTCTGAGAAATAGGAGATCGTCCTAAAGGGAAACAGAGCACTTTCCTCTCCATCTTCTACCCTTGTACACTCAATTCTCAACAAGAAATTTAAAGTCAGCCTAGTAGCAGTAAGTACATATAGCACCCAGACCACAGTTTCTAACATTCCCAACTAAAAGGAAACTCCCTGCATAAGTGACTGATTGCACATATGGGTCAGAGTAAGTACAAAGTGAGGTGTGGACATCTTGTGCCAGAAAGCAAAGAAGCACCCAAAGACTATGAAAGGCACGGGAAAAGGGACCAAGAAGCTAGCGTGATGGGGCACTCAAAGGCCAAACATGGGGTAATTCGAACATCAGAAAGAATCACTCCATCAAGAAAAGCAGGAAAGCGATCATTACAGGAGTCAAGGTAGGGGTTAACTGTGGGGGAGGAAGAAAGCACACTATGGGTTTCTGAAATCCTGGTGATACTCTACTTCTTGACCTGGAAAATAACATTTGTTTATAATAAGTTATTAAACCAAATATATTTGTTGTGTAGACTTACACACACATACATATATAAAATATTTCATAATTTAAAAATTAAAATGTAAGGTTTCAAGAAAAAAATAAGTCAAGTGAAAACAAGAAGGAAAGAAAGAAAATGGCAATATCTTACCTGCAAGAGTATGTAGGTTCTCCCACTTTAAAAACACGACCACAAAGATGAGAAGGTTTATTTGTTTGTTCAAGTTTGGAAAATCCCAACTCAGGATCTTCACCACAAAGGTACCATTCCATTGGTCCCAACAAAACTTGGTGTGCCAACATGTCTTCTTTCTGTGGAAAAGGGTTGGGACCCCTGCAGTAGATTTTGGGTACATAGTGGGCCAAATGCTGGTATACTTCTCTAGTGAGGTCAGTTGCTTGCAGCCATTTCTTTAAAAAAAGAAAAAATAATTTTAAACAAAGTCAAGAAACTGCAAATTTAAATAAATCTACTCTATTTTCTTCTAGACACAAAAAATAATGACAAAAGAATCTTATAAATTGTTTTATTGACAACATTCATCACTGTATGCCTTTTCAAAAAGGGTAAAACATTTAGAATTTAACTACAATAGCCAGTATCTTAGAATTCTACTTAAAGTGAAAGCAAAATCAACAGTGAAATGAGCCCATCTCCTCAAAATGACTCCTGAAGCAACCTTCTATAGGCAGTCCAGGAAAATAACCACAACAAATCATCTTAAAGATGCTAGCCATTGAGCCCATCCGACTTCCTTTCTAATTTCTTTTGTTCAAATGATACTCTGCTTGTGATCTGGATTCTCTTTTCAGTTTGCTGACAGGAAGAACATACAGTAAACATGAACAGCCAATATACTAATTCTATTTCTCAATGATTAATAAATGACACGGCACAAGAGACTTTGTTTTAATGATTATGTTCTTTTCCCCCTGATCAACCTCTGCTTAAACCCTTAAAACATTTTAGAAAGCCACTTTTTCCTGTACCCAAACTTTCATGCCCTACTACCTGTGGTAATTTTACTTAGATATCTAACAGATATTGTGATATTATAATTTACAATAAGAAACATATTTTTGGTTTTCTCATTCCTGGCACAGAGCTCCTAAAACTCTTGAAATGTCCTAAGTATAAGTGAGATAAAGGAGAAAGGAGTGTCTTTTGTTATTCAAAGCAAACCTCTTTCAATCAGACCTGAACTGCAGTTACTGAGGTGACTTTTGGAAAGCCCCTAAGGATGGGGAGCTGGTTGCCACAGGAACATGATTAGTAGGTGGGAACTTAGAGCCTCCACCCCAACCAACTTCGGTGAAGGGAGAGGTGCTGAAGGTGAAGTTAATCACTCATGACCAATGATTTGATCATCACGCCTTTGGAGGCATGAAGCCTCCATAAAAATCCCAAAGTGTCGAGGTTCAGCCACTTTCTTCCTTGGTGAACAGGCAGAGGTGCTAACGTGCCCAGGGAGGGCATGGAAGCTCCACATACCTTCCTCTATTTCATTTGATTATTCCTGAGTTGTATCATTCTATAATAAACAGGTAACCTAGTAAATAAACTGCTTCCTTGAGTTCTGGCAGCCACTGCAGCAAACTATTGAACCCAAAGAGGGGGTCACAGGAACTCCCCTCATTTGCAACATAAATTGTGGGTAACCTGACAACCCCCTGCTTATGAGTGGCATCTGAAGTAGTAATGGGGGCAGCTTTGTGGGACTGAGCCCTTAATTTTGGGGATCTGATGCTACCTCCAGGTATATAGTGTCAGAATTGACCAACTTGTAGGGCACCCAATTGGTGTCTGCTGAGGAGAGAATTGCTTGATGTGGGAAAACCATTCCCCTACATTTGGTGGCTGGGAGTGTTGGTGTGAATGTAAACAGAAACAGAAGAAATAGTTTTTCCTTTCGGGCACCAACTCAATATGTCCCAAATTGAACTCATGATCTCCCACAACACAAAACCCCCTGCTATTTTCTCCATTTCCCTATTTTAAACACCAGCATTTACCAGGTATTCAAACCAGAAAAACAACATTCAGTTAATCATCATGTCTTGTCTATTAGGATTCCTCAACATCTGTTGAATCCACCCATTTCTTTCTCTCCATCTCTACTGGCACTGCCTCCATTACCCTAGTCCAAACTGCCCAGAGCCATCAAATTAGTGCAACCATATTCTAACTGGTAATCCCCACTAGTTTGGCCCCTCTAAAGTCCATTTTTCCAAACTCACTACCAGAGCGTTTCTTGCAAAATGCCAATCTGATCGTGTCACTGTTTCCCCTTCTATTTAGGATCAAGTGAAGTCCACTGACACGGTTTACAAAGCCCAAGCCTGCCGTCTTGTGTTATACCTACTAGTCTGCCCCTCCTGACTGGCATTGCTCCTCTCTGCTTCCCAGGGCTATTTTCTACTCATTCTTCAGATCTCAGTTTATGTTTCTCTTTCTCTAAGATGCCTTCTCAGCCCATTCCTTACCCTAATCTCCTGTTCCTCTACCCCACCCCCCACCCCCAGGTCTAAAACAGAACCAAGCCCCAGCAAGCATTTAGCAAAATCCGTTAACCTCATGACTATAAATATATCCGTACTACTGACTGTCACTTAACGTTGATAATACAGAAAGATGCTCCATGTGGCTTTTATGGAAGCAGAAATAAAGCCAACCCAGGTGCAGGCTCTAAAAACCAAACCAAATAAACCCTATAATAAGGCATCCATCAAACTACCTCCAATCTTTTCCCTTTCTATTTCCTTAAACCTTAAGATTTTTCCTCATATTCTGTCACTTATTTATTCCTGCATCCCATACCAATTCCATCTATGTTTATTTGTCCTCCATATTTCCCTGAGTTAATTACAATCACCTTTTTCTGGCTCTAAACCAAGTTAAAATTCGAAATCAGAAAACATGGAACAACTCACTTCTGCAAAAATGCAGTTAACTGTTAACTCATAGGTCTCATCTTTACCTATAGATTACAACATTTAAGTCTCAAATTACATCCTTGTTAAGAAAGAGTGCTTTCAAGTGATGTCTTACACCATAAGACAAGAGTATAAGGTCTTCTAATGGCTATACTCCAATATAAAATAAAACATTAAAAAAAAAAAGAGTACAAGGTCTTCTTTTTAACTATTACTTGCATAATCTTCAGTCCACTTCTTTTTTTTGAAAAATAACTCTACAGAGAGATTTTAAGTATTCATGAGGTAGTATATACTAACTTTCTAGTTAATTTCACACTTTAGAGAACTCTTGTTCTCTAAAGAACTCTAGAGAACTCTTGTTCATAAGTTAAAGGCTGGATGGAAGTTTATAATTGAAAAAAGTGAAAAGTCTTTACCCCTGAAGTGAAACAATCCTTTCCAAATGTAACTAATTTTGCTCTGTTTCCTTTTATCAAGTAGGACAGTACTTCTAGGGAGACAATCATTAAGATTCAAGAATTCACCCCCAGGATCCTAGAAAACTATGCTTCAATTTTAATTTACAACATAATTAAAGGTTTTGTTTAACACCAATTTTTTGTTTTATATTTTATGTTGCCATTTCTCTTAAAAGTTTATTTTTGCAGAATTTTGATCTAGGGAGGATAAAGGATGGTGCTTTGTAAAAGAAAATGTTGTCTTGTTGCTCCAACAACACTGATGGGCTAAATATGTTCATAGATTTCTGAAACAAAAAATTCAGAAACTAATATCAGCTTCTGGCTGAGGAAAAAAAAAATCAGTCACCTTATTTAAAACGCTTAATAAACAAAGCTAAGTACCTTTACACGGGAATTATATACCAGAGATATAGAATTAGTGACCAGCAACAGTATAGATTAGAAAAAAAAAAAGCTGTGAAGAGAAAATGAGCAGGTGGAAAAAATTTCTGCTTGCATTTCAGAATAATGGTTCACATATTTCTCAAAAGAAAAAATTCTACAGCTTTTCATATTAGTTCTCAGTAACATAAGCTACTTGTAACTATTTCTTCAACAGGAAAAATTATCAGATTCCCAATTTGGTTGCATGTTAATCTGTCCTTATTTCAGACACTTGTGGCTGTCATGTAATGTGCACATCACAGTAATAAGCACTACCTTATTAGAAGTCCTCCATAAGGGAAGTGGAGAAAACTGTCAACTCATTCCACTATAGTAAACATGTTATGACAATGTTTCTAGGCTCTCTCCTATTCTGAAAGCTAATTTTCAGCCTTGGGATGGAGAGCAAGTATAATAAACACAAAAATGAAAGAATCCCTTGGGGTTAGTTCTTTTATCACAGTGAAAAGAGAAAGTGAAAAGTCGCTCAGTCATGTCTGACTCTTTGGGACCCCATGAACTGTTCATGGAATTCTCCAGGCCAGAGTACTGGGGTGGGTAGCCTTTCCCTTTTCCAGGGGATCTTCCCAATCCAGGGATTGAACCCAGGTTTCCCACATTGCAGGCAGATTCTTAACCAGCTGAGCCACAAGGGAAGCTTGTATCACAGTATCTAACTATAATTCTTGCCAAATTAAAACTGCATTCTTTAACCACATTTGGTTTTGCTTTTGAACAAGGATAATCAACATGTAAGTTAACTATAAAACAACAATCTAAAGCAACAATCATTAATGCTGAAACGGAGCTTTAGGGACTATATTAAGAAAAAATTAAAACCAAGAAAAATGTAACTTAAAATAGGCAAAAGTTCCAAATTGACACTTGAAAAAAAAATAAACAAATACCCAAAAAGCTTATGAAAAGATGTTCAACATCATGAGTCACAAGGGAAATATAAATCAAAACTATAAAGAGATCCAACTTTACACCCAACAGAATGGCTATAACTAAAAAAACAATTAATAAGTGTTGACAAGGATGTGAAACCCACTGAAAACCACATCTGCTTATAGGAAGATAAAACGATGCCGTCATTTCCACCTAGCAATTCCTGACCCAGCAATTCCTCTCCTGGGTGTATGCCCAATAGAAAAAAAAAATATGTTCCCACAAAAAAAACTGTACACAAAAGTTCATAGTAGCACAATTCATAATCTCCCAAAAGTTGAACAACCCAAACGGCCATCAATGGATAAATGGATAAATAAAATATAGTATATCCACATAATGGACTATCATTTGGCAGTAAAAAGGAGTGAAGTACTGAGGATACATGCTACGATAAGGACAAACCTTGAATACTTATGCTAAGCGAAAGAAACCAGTCACAAAAGACAACATATTACATAACTCCATTTATATTAAATTTTCAGAAGAGACAAGTCTACGGAAACAAAAAAACAGGTTAGCAGTGGCCTAGAGTCTGGGAGGTTAGGAGGAGTGTACAGCTAATGGATATAGGATTTCTTTTGGGAAGGTGATGAAAATGTTCTCAAACTGATTGTGTTGATGGGTGTACAACTCTGCATATACTAAAAACCACTGAACTGAACTGTAAGATATGTGAATTATATTGCAATATATAAAACTGCTGAAAATTTTAAGGTAAAAAGTAATCAATATAGATATAATACTCTACATAAAACTTCTGTAAGGAATACATAGTTCTTTCAGACTTGGGGAGAAACAATATATCCACTTCTTAAATCATCCACTGAAACAAATAATCGAACGTGTGCAGCATAAGATGTAGACAGACTCAAGAAGTGTTAGGGGAATCATATAGACTTGCACAACCGGGAGCTGGTGATGGACAGGGAAGCCTGGTATGCTGCAGTCCACGGGGTAGCAAAGAGTCGGACGCAACTGAGCGACTGAACTGAACATACTTGCAGAATCAACTCTACCAAAGGAAAGAGAAAACTAGAACATAGGGCCAGTCACTTTTCTATCCTAAACTTAAAAGTACTGGAGTGCTTAAATACTTCTGAGAGGCATTCTAGTAAAGAATAGATGGGGTCACAAAAGTCCTTCCTCCTCATACAAATAAGAAAAGCCAGTGTGTAAATACAGTGTGGGAAAATGACACCAGTGCTTATTAGTAATTTTAGACGGATGTGATCCCAACCAATTACCAGCTACAGAGGTCTAAAGGCTGCAATAATTATTTATTATTTGCTTATTCTCTCTAAAGTTTATTTTAACCTGAGAAAACTTTATTCATTTTAATTTGTGACAAAGGCTGGGCTGGAGCTAAAGCTGGGAGAATACTAAAGCATTATGCTGTTTTAACCAAATACAGACAATAAACGCGTCACAAAGTAAGGGCAAATTATACTGCTTGAAAAATCCTGTATTTTAATACTAGCCTGAGTCTTCTTTAAGAAATTCTGTTGGCCTTCAGAGTAAATTTTTTCCCATCTTATTATTCAGAAATCCATTTAAAAGGAAACAAAGCAAAACTAAAGTGTAGCTCAGACTCTGATCTTTACAAACTCCAAGTCCAGAGTACTAAATTTTGATTGCATTTCCCTTAATTCCCCCCACTACATCTGACTGAGAATTTCACTGCACAAGGACTAGGAGCACTGGTCTCTAGCATTGCTTTTATAACTGCTCACTCAGGAAATCTCAACAAATTTGAGAAGCTCTCACTGAATAACTTGCACTTTTATTTAAAATTTTATTTCATATTGGAGTATAGTTGATTACCGATACTGTGTTAGTTTTAGGTGTATAGCAGCTTGCAATTTTAGAACTGGGAAAACAGAGTACATAGCCTGTACCACTAGGTCACAGGCAAAATTCGGCGGGAGGAAAAAAAAAATGTCAGGTAAATAACCGGACAGATATCAACATGGATACTGAAAGGACGACATGGATAGGGAACAGCTGTTATCATTTTACTATTCACTTTAAGCACAGCTTTCGGTTGTTTTTTTTTTCAAATCTCTCGATAAATGAAAGGCAGACGGGGAAAATCCTTGGGTTGTTGCAATATTAAGCAGAAAGTAAATGAAAATGGAACTAAGCAAGCTGGTTTAAAAACAAAAATGCATCATTCAACAACGTGTTTCTTGAAACTTTTCAACTCTACTCCTGACATTTACTTCCCCTGTGACTCTAGTGTCCTCATCAATTCGCCCAAAATAACTCACTAACCAACAGCCCCATAGTGCCCTACTACAATTTTGTTCCTAACATTCAGTTTGTGCTCAAAGGTCACTTCCTCCCTATTAATAGTTTTTTAAAATCGGAAGCACGAAAGGTGGGGCCTAAGCTGTTTTGGTCCATTCATAATCATTCTGGGCAATCTGTTCTAATGGGTGTTCCCTGTCCTTCTGGAGGAAAGATATCATCGAGTTTTATTAATTGTTTTATAACTCTGCTCCTTATATGAGCATATTCAGATTACAGGTTCAGTACAAGACTGGTTTTGAATGCTTTAAGTTTGGGGCATTAACTGCTCTCACCATGCTGTGGCCACATTATTAGCTTCCATTTACTGACAGCCGCTCTCTCAAAGTTATATAACGTTTGTTCCCCGTCCAACTACCCCCAACTCCTAAACGAATTATTGTTTTAATCTCCCAGTCTCAACGACCACTTTCTCACACTCCATAAATGTGTCAAGACACTAACTCTTCGCACATTCAGTAACGTCGACTGACCAAACCAGGGCAAAAACACACTGAAAAGGAGGGGTAAAGACGGAGAACAGTGTCGCTGGCATCTTTGGATGCCAAGAACGGTCCCAGAAACAAAGTAAAGGCGGCAGGTTTCAAATGGGGAGGCAAGGCTCCGCTTATTTCCGGAAAACGATTCAGGAAGACAAAGTATCCAAAAACCCAGGAAGCAGAGTTGGCACAGAGGGCAAAGGCCCTGTGCTGGGGGACTTACTGGGACTGTGGGGAAAAGGAGGAATAATGGAAGAGCGGAAGGAACGCGAGGGTGGCTGGTGCACCCAGCAGCGCTGCCGGCTACTTGTAGATAAAGAGGGAAGGAGAGGGGCAGGATCTGGGGCCTCCTCGGGCCAGGGAAAGTCCTACCCTACACGGCGAGGCCCCGCGAGCCGGGTCGTCACCCCAAGTCAGGGCCCGCCACTCGGGGATTCCCAGGAGTCGGTTCCTCCCGCAGGGCGCGGCCTGCCACGGCCGGACATCCGAGACCCGGTCCAGGCACTCACCCCCGCGGTCTCCTCAGCTGAACATTCCAGCAAACTCCTGTCGAGGGCCTGCACCTCAGGCTCCAGCTCCGACGCCATCTTCCCTCCTTCGCCTCCCCAGCGCTGACGCCGCTACTGCCGCCCCGAGGGCAGCGGCCTCGCCACGGCCCGGGGGGGAGGTGGGGCGCAAAGCCACCACCCTGCCTGGGGCGGTCGGTCTTGAGCAGGAGTTCAGGTGGCTGCGGGTGGAGAAGAGGAAGAGTAGCGCGAGGTGAGCCGGGCAGAAGGGACAGCGTTTCCTGCGCTCCCTCCCGGGCTCTGCGCCCAAGAGTCAAGTCACCGCCTCGTCCCTGCCTCGGGGAAGGGCACAGAAAACATCGGACCTGGCACTCCTGCCCGTTTCTACAGCGTCCGGCACCGTGAAAGGGGCAATAACACCCCAAAGAGGAAGCAGAGCACTCTGGGAGTTGTAGTCGTCCTCCGCAAGGCCAGGGAAAAAGTGGAACCCTTACAAGGACATCCCCCCGGATGGCATTGTGGGAGTTGTAGTCCCTTCGTCTCCTTAGAGCTTGGAGAAATGGCAGATAAGCGGGCGGGGCTTTTCCGCACCGCTAGAATCGTGGGAAGAGACCACCTGGGAAGAGGCAGAAGCGCGAGATACTGTGTGGTACTGTAGTTTTATCCCTCAACACCGTTTGTTCATTTTTATATCCCAGAGCTTAGAACGGTGCCTGGCACGTGGTAGAACTCCAGTGCTTTTCAAAGCCTGGAGTGGGTACGAACTCAAATACTTGTCAAATGAATAAACATTCTTATAGTTACATTTCTATAGTGTTTATGGCCCTGTCATTCATCAACACTGGTAACGAAGGTGTACATCCCCCAGGATTTTGAAGGTTTTAAAAACATGTTAAACTGGTGTGAAAGGAAACGTTTCAAGTGATTTAGTTATGACCGCTTATTAAAATTTATTACACATCTTGTTGCAAAGGAGAAGGAGTCTACTGAGCCAATTCAAAGATTTACTCTTGATCGGGACGTTTTATAGAAATAGATAATCATTGTTAGGTTGGACACAAAAGGAAATTATGTTTCGGTAGAGGTAATTAGACTCTTGACTGACAGGTGCGTGGGTTTCTTAGAACAAGTCTTCAGTTCCTTTAGAGTTTATCAGAAAATTGCTTACACGTTGTATTAGGTATGAGCTTTATCCCACAAAGAAGCTGTGAATTACATTAGGCAAAAAATTCTGATGGAATCCAGGTTTAGGAATTTTTTTTTTTTTTTGCTGGGTGTTATTGTTGTTAACAAAACTATAATATTACCAAGTTTTTTCTTTTAAGGAAATAAAAATTACCCATAATCCCACAGTCCAAATAAGCCTTGTTATCGCTTTAAAAAATGAAACTAATATATATATAAGTTAGAACTTCAAACTCAATGGAAATATTTTTAAAGGGAAAAATGATAACTATGCCTCTTACCCAAAGTCCTTCTCCACAAAGAAAAACATTTTTAATACTTTCTTATGATTCTATCCAGAAAAAAAATAGTACGCATATATGCGTAAATACCTAGAATGAGAGATCTTGAAAGGGTCTTTTATATATATACAATGTTACCTTCTTCTTTGCCCAACCTCCTTGCCCTAATGGGCTCCCTAACCAGAGACAACCTGGAGGAAGCCTGGGATTGTTATAACCCAGAAGCAAAGATAATGCCTCTTTAAGAGTCCTAACGTAGAATTAAAGCCGTTAAAATGCATTTTAAAGAAACTTTAATATCATATATGAAACGAATCGCCAGTCCAGGTTCGATGCATGATACTGGATGTTTGGGGCTGGTGCACGGGGACGACCCAGAGGGATGGTACGGGGAGGGAGAAGGGAGGGGAGCTCGGGATGGGGAACAGGTGTATACCTGTGGCGGATTCATGTTGATGTATGGCAAAACCAATACAATATTGTAAAGTAACTAGCCTCCAATTAAATAAATTTATATTAAAAATAAAAATAAAGAAACTTTATTATTTTTAATTTTTGGATTAATTTTAATATTCTTTTCCCCTAAATTCTTGAGTTGGATATTTCTATTAACCGTTCTTTTTCAAAATGTACATCTAAAGCTGTGGTTTTCAAACCTGAGTGTGCATCAGAATTACCTAGAGGTCTTGATAAAATACAGACTTCTGAATCCCACTTTCAGAATTTCTGATTCAATAGGTTTTGGATGGAGACTGAAAATTGTATTTCTATCAGGTTCCTGGGTCAATCTGTGGGCTTAGGGACCAACTTCAAGAATCACAGATTTATTAATGCAATGCATTTCCGTTATATACTGCTTTAATTATGTTACACAAATTTTGATATATTTTATTATCATTAATTAGTATGATTTAAAATTTTCTAGTTTATATGACCTTGTGATCTTTTTTCTTTTTCATATCCATGACTCATTTATTTTGTAACTGGAAGTTTGTACATCTTAATCTCACTCACTTTTTTCTTTCTTCCCTCCACCTGCTGCCTTCTGGCAACCACCTGTTTGTTCTCTGTACATATAGCACTGTTTCTGTTTTGTTATATTTGTTCATTTGTTTTGAATTTTAGATTCCACATATAAGTGAAATTGTACAGTATTTGTTTTATTGTCTAATATATTTTTCTTAGCATAATACCTTCTGCTAAGTCACTTCAGTCGTGTCCGACTCTGTGCGACCCCATAGACGGCAGCCCATCTGGCTCTGCCATCCCTGGGATTCTCCAGGCAAAAACACTGGAGTGGGTTGCCATTTCCTTCTCCAATGCATGAAAGTGAAACGTGAAAGTCAAGTCGCTCAGTTGTGACCGACTCTTAGCGACCCCATGGACTGCAGCCTACCAGGCTCTTCCGTCCATGGGATTTTCCAGGCAAGAGTACTGGAGGTCCACCCATATTGTCAGAAATGGCAAGATTCCATTCTTTTTTTGTGGCTGAGTAATATTCCATTGTATGTATGCACCAAACCTTCTTTATCCATTCATCTATTGATGGGTGCCTAGGCTGCTTCCGAATCTTGGCTATTGTAAACAATACTGCAACAAACATAGGAGTGCATATATATTTTCTAATTAGTGTTTTTATTTTCTGCAGATAAATATGGAGAAGTGGAATTTCTGGATCATATGGTAGTTCTATTTTTAACATTTTGGGGAATCTCTATATTGTTTTCCACAGAGATTGCACCAATTTACATTCCCACCAAGAGTGCATGAGGGTTCCCTTTCTCCACATCCTGCTATTTACTGTCTTTTTGATAATTGCCATTCTAACAGGTGAAAGAGGATACTTGTGCTTTTGATTTGCATTTCCCTGATGCAGGTGTTTCCAACCTCTGGGATCTAATGCCTAATGATCTGAGGTGGAACTGAGGTAATTAAAAAAAAAAGTGTACAAGAAACAAAATGCTCTTGAATCATCCTGATACCATTCCCCACCCCTCCCTGCAGGTCTGTGGGAAAATTGTCTTCTATGAAATTGGTCCCTGGTTCCAAAAAGGTAGAGGACTACTGTCCCAATGAATAGTGATGCTGAGCATCTTTTCATGTCCCTGTTAGCCGTCTGTATGTCTTCTTTGGAAAAACATCTGTGGAGATCCTCTGCTCATTTTTTAAATCAGGTTGTTTGCTTTTTTTTTTTTTTACTTTTTTTTTAATTTTTTAAGTTTTTTAAATTATTTTTTTTCTTTAGGTTTGCACTATGCAACATGTGGGGTTCTAGTTCCCCAACCAGGGAATCGAACCCTCTGCAGTGAAAGCATGGAGACTTAACCACTGGACTGTGAGGAAAGTCCAGGTTGTTTGTTTTTTAAATATTGAGTTGTATAAGTTCTTTACCATATTTTAGATATTAAACCCTTAACAGATATATTATTTGCAAATACTTTCTCTCATTTAGTAGGTGGTCTTTTCATTTTGTTGATAGTGTCCTTTGCTGATCAAATGCTTTTTAGTTTGATGTAGCATGGCAACCCACTCCAGAATTCTTGCCTGGAGAATCCCCGTGGACACAGGAGTCTGATGGGGTACAGTTCATGGGGTCACAAAGAGTCGGACACGACTGAGCAACTAAGCACAGTGCACAGTCCAACTTGTTTATTTTTGCTTTTGTTTGTCTTGCCTAAGGGGACATAACCAAAAAATATTGCTGAGATCAGTGTCAAAGACCTTACCGCCTATGTTTTCTTCCAGAAGTTTTATGGTTTCAACTGTTACATTTACATCTTTAATCCATTTGAGTTTATTTTTGTACATGGTGTGAAAGGGTAGTCCAGTCTGATTCTTTTGTACGTAGCTGTCCGGTTTTCCCAACACCATTTATTTAAGAGGCTGTCTTTTCCTTATTGTATATAGTTGCCTCCTTTGTCACAGATTGACTGGGGTTCATTTCTGGGCTATCTGTTCTGTTCCATTGATCTATGTGTCAGTTTTTGTGCCAGTACCGTACTGGTTTGATAATTAAGTTTGAAATCGGGAAGCATGATAACTCGAGCTTTGTTCTTCTCTCTCAAGGTTGTTTTGTTTATGTGTCTATGGAGAAAACTTCTGTTTCCGTACAAATTTAGAATTATGTGTTCTAGTTTTGTGAGAAGTGTCACTGGTATTTTAATAGGGATTGTATCGAATCTGTCGATTGGCTTGGGTATGGTCATTTAACAAAATTAATTCTTTCAATCCATGAACACAGTATATCTTTCCATCTGCGTCATCTTTATTTCTTTCACGTATTTTATAGTTTTCTAAGTACAGGTCTTTTACCTCCTTAGTTAGATTCATTCCTAGATAGCTTATTCTTTTTGGCAGGATTATAACTGGGATTGTTTCTCAATTTCTCTTCTGATAATTCACTGCTAGTGTATAGAAATGCAGCAGATTTCTGTATATTAACTGTATCATGCAGTTTTTCTGAATTCATTGATTAGTTTTATTAGTTTTTTGGTGGCATATTTAAGATTTTATATGTATCATGCCATCTGCAAGCAGTGACAGTTTTACTTCTTCCTTTTAGTTTGTCTTCCTCTTATTTCTTTTTCTTGTCTGATTGCTGTGGCTAGGACTTCTAATACTAGGTTGAATAAAAATGGTGAAAATAGACATTCTTGTCTTGTTCCTGATCTTAGAGGAAATTCCTTCAGCTTTTCACCATTGAGTATGATGTTAGCTAAGGGCTTGGACTATCTGGCCTTTGTTATGTTGAGGTATATTCTCTCTATACCCACTTTCTGGATAGTTTTTACCATAAATGGTTGTTGAACTTTGACAAAGTTCTTCGGCAACTATTGAGAAGATCATATAGTTTTTATTCTTCAATTGGTTAATGTGGTGCATCACATTGATTTGCAGGTGTTGAACCATCCTTGTATCACTGGGATAAATCCCACTTGATCATGGTCCTTTTAATGTTTTGTTTAATTTGGTTCGTTAATATTCTGTTGAGTATTTTTGTGTCTGTGTTTAGTGATGTTGGCCTGTAGTTTTATTTTTTGTGTAATAGCTTTGTCTGCTTTTGGTATCAGGGTGATGCTGGCCTCATAAAATGAGTTCAGAAGCCCTCATTCCTCTGCAACTTTTTTGAGAAGGATAGGTGCTAACTCTTCTATAAATTTTTATGTAATTCACCTGTAAAGCCATCTAGTCCTAGACCTTTGTTTATTGGGAGTTTTAAAAAATTTTTTTATTTTATATTGGAGTGTAGTTGATTAACAATGTTTTGTTAGTTTCAGGTGTACAGTAGAGTATTTCACTTAAACATATACATATGTCTATTCTTTTTCAGATTCTTTTCATTGGGAGTTTGTTTTATTAGATTCAACTTCGTTACTGTTCATATTTTCTGTTTCTTCCTGTTTCAGTTTTGGGATGTTGTACATTTCTAGTAATTTGTCCATTTCTTCTAGGTTGTCCATTTTATTGGCATATAGTTTTTCATATAGTTTCTTATGATCCTTTTTATTTCTATGGTGTTTTGGGTTAGGTTTTTTTTCATTTCTGATTTTATTCACTTGGTCCCTCTCCCTTTTTCTTTTGATGAGTCTAGCTAATTTTGGTTATCTTTTCAAAGAACCAACCTTTAGCTTCATTGGTATTTTCTGTTTGGCTTTTAAAGTCTCTATTTCATTTATTTCTGCTGTGGTCTTAATGATTTCCTTCCTTCTATTAACTCTGGGTTTGGTTTATTCTTCTTTCTATAGTTCCTTTAGGTGTGTGGTTAGGTTGTTTATTCAATATTTTTCTTGTTGAGATAAGCTTGTATCACTATAAACTTTCCTTTTAAAATTGCTTTTACTGCATCACATAATTTTCTTGTAAGTTTTAAAAAATAGTTATGTATTTGGCTGCATTGGGTCTTAGTTGCAGCATGTGAGATCTTTAGTTGTGGTATGTGGGACGTAGTTCCCTGACCAGGGATTGAATGTGGGTCCCCTGCACTGGGAACATGGAGTGTTAGCCACTAGACCACCAGGGAAGTCCCATCGCATAGGTTTTTGATTGCCATGTTTTCATTTTCATTTGTCTTTCATTTCAGTTCAGTCACTGAGTCGTGTCTGACTCTTTGCGACCCCATGAACCGCAGCACACCAGGCCTCCCTGTCTATCACCAACTCCCGGAGTTTACTCAAACTCATGTCCATCGAGTTGGTGATGCCATCCAGCCATCTCATCCTCTGTCATCCCCTTCTCCTGTGCCCCCAATCCCTCCCAGCATCAGGGTCTTTTCCAGTGAGTCAACTCTTCGCATGAGGTGGCCAAAGTATTGGAGTTTCAGCTTTAGCATCAGTCCTTCTAATGAACACCCAGGACTGATCTCCTTTAGAATGGACTGGTTGGATCTCCTTGCAGTCCAAGGGACTCTCAAGAGTCTTCTCCAACACCACAGTTCAAAAGCATCAATTCTTCAGTGCTCAGCTTTCTTCACAGTCCAACTCTCACATCCATACATGACCACTGGAAAAACCATAGCTTTTGAACTGTTGTGTTGGAGAAGACTCTTGAGAGTCCCTTGGACTGCAAGGAGATCCAACCAGTCCATTCTAAAGGAGATCAGTCCTGGGTGTTCTTTGGAAGGAATGATGTTAGCTATAACTCCAGTACTTTGGCCACCTCATGTGAAGAGTTGACTCATCGGAAAAGACTCTGATGCTGGGAGGGATTGGGGGCAGGAGGAAAAGGGGACGACAGAGGATGAGATGGCTGGATGGCATCACCAACTCAATGGATGTGAGTTTGAGCGAACTCCGGGAGTTGGTGATGGACAGGGAGGCCTGGCGTGCTGCAATTCATGGGGTCGCAAAAGTCGGACACAACTGTGAGACTGAACTGAGCTGAACTGAAGTGAACTAGACGGACCTTTGTTGGCAAAGTAATGTCTCTGCTTTTTAATACGCTATCTAGGTTTGTCATAACTTTCCTTCCAAGGAGTAAGTGTCTTTTAATTTCATGGCTGCAATCACCATCTGCAGTGATTTTGGAGCCCCCAAAAATAAAGTCTGACACTGTTTCCACTGTTTCCCCATCTATTTCTCATGAAGTGATGGGACCAGATGCCATGATCTTCGTTTTCTGAATGTTGAGCTTTAAGCCAACTTTTCGCTCTCCTCTTTCACTTTCATCAAGAGGCTTTTTAGTTCCTGTTCACTTTCTGCCATAAGGGTGGTGTCATCTGCATATCTGACGTTATTGATATTTCTCCTGGCAATCTTGATTCCAGCTTGTGCTTCTTCCAGTCCAGCGTTTCTCATGATGTACTCTGCACAGAAGTTAAATAAGCAGGGTGACAATATACAGCCTTGATATACTCCTTTTCCTATTTGGAACCAGTCTGTTGGTCCATGTCCAGTTCTAACTGTTGCTTCCTAACCTGCATATAGGTTTCTCAAGAGGCAGATCAGGTGGTCTGGTATTCCCATCTCGCTCAGAATTTTCCACAGTTTATTGTGATTCACACTGTCAAAGGCTTTGGCATAGTCAATAAAGCAGAAATAGATGTTTTTCTGGAACTCTCTTCCTTTTTCAATGATCCAACATTTGTCTTTAGGTGCTTTTAAATTTCCTCTTTGATTTCTTCAGTGATCCACTGATTGTTAGCATATTGTTAGCCTCCAGATTTTTGTGTTTTTTGCAGGTTTTTTTCCTTATAGTTGATTTCTAGTCTTCTAGTGTTGTGGTGAGAAAAGATGCTTGATAGGATTTCAGTTTTCTTAAATTTATTGAGGCTCATCTTGTGGTCTACCATGTGATTTATCCTGGAGACTATTTCATGTGCACCTGAAAAGAATGTGTATTCTGCAGCTTTTAGATGATGTGTTCTCTATTTTCAGTGAAGCCTATTTGGTGTAAGGTGTCATTTAAGGCTGCTGCTGCTGGCTGGTGTTACCTTATGGATTTTCTGTCCATTCATGTAAGTGGGGTGTTCAAGTCCCCTACTATTAAGTTCTTATTGTCAGTTTCTCCCTTTATATCTATCAATATTTACTTCATGTATTTATGTGCTCCTTTGTTGGGTACATATATATTTATAATTGTATCTTTTTCTTGGATTGATCCCTTGATCACTATTTAATGTCCTTCTTTGTCTCTTATAACAATCTTTATTTTAAGGTCTATTTTGTCTGGTGCAAGTATTGCTACCCTAGCTTTCCTTTGATCTCCATTTGCATGGAATAACTTTTTCTGTTGTTTCACTTTCAGTCTGTGTGAAAGATCTGAAGTGTGTCTCTTGTCGGCAGCATATAGATGGGTCTTATTTACATATCCATTCAGCCATTCTGTGTCTTCTGGTTGGAACATAGTCCATTTACATTTAAAGTAATCATTGATAGGTATGTACTTACTGTGGGGTTGTTCTGTTGTTTTGCCTTTTTTTTTTTTGGTTGTTCTTTTCTTCCTCTTTGGTCTCTCCCCTTGTGATTTGATGACTATCTTTAGTGCTATGTTTGGATTCCTTTCTCTTTTTCATCTGTGTATGTATTATAAATTTTTGGTTGGTGTTTACCATGAGGTTTACATATAGAAATCTATATGTGATTATTTTAAGCTGCTGATCTATAAAGTTCCAATGCATTTTTAAGAATTCTGCTAATTGGGACTTCCCTGGCAGTCTGGTGGTTAAAACTCTGTGCTTCCAGTGCAAGGGGCACAGGTTCAAACCCTGGTCAGGGAACTAAGATCCCACATGCCATGTAGCCAATAAATAAATACTAAAAAAAAAAAAAAAGAATCCTGCTAATTACTCTTCCCTACTATGTTTACTGTTTTGACATCATATTTTATATCTTTTTGTTTTCTGTGTCCTTTTACTACTTAGTATGGATATAGATGATTTTACTACTTTTATCTTTTAACCTTGCTTTATACATGGTTGATTTTCTATCTTTACTGTATGTTTGCCTTTACTAATGAAATTTCTCCTTTTGTAATTTTCATATTTCTAGTTGTAGCCTTTCCTTTTTCACTTTGAGAAGTCCCTTTAATATTTCTTATAAGGCTGGTTTGGTGGTGGCTCTTAGCTTTTGTTTGTTTGTCTGTAAAACTTTTGATTTCTCCATCCAATCCAAATGAATCTTGCTGCATAGAGTGTTACTGGTTGTAGGTTTTCCCTCTTTAATCACTTAAAATATATCATGTCACTCTCTTTTGGCCTTCAGAGTTTCTGCTGAAAAGTCCGCTGATAGCCTTTGGGACTCTCTGTGATTCCTGGACCTGGATGTCTTTTTTCATTCCCAGGTTAGATAAGTTTTCAGGTATTATGTCTTCAAATATGCTCTCTGTCCTTTTTTCTGTTTTCATTTTGGAACCCTTATAACATGAAGGTTAGTATCCTTGATGCTGTCCAGAGGTCTCTTAAACTGTCCTCATTTCTTTGTATTCTTTTTGTATTGAGGTTCTCTTATATTAGGTGCATATATACTATAATTGTTATAGGTTTTCCTTGGATTGATCCTTTGATCATTATACAGTATCCATCATTGTCTCTTGTAATGGTATTTATTTTAAAGTCTATTTTATCTGATATGAATACTACTACTCCTGCTTTCTTTTGATTTCCATTTGCATAGAATATCTTTTTCTAGCCCCTCACTTTCAGTCTGTACGTGCCACTGGGTCTGTGGTGAGTCTCTTGTAGACAGCATATATAGGGGTCTTGTTTTCATACCCATTCAGCCAATCTGTGTCTTTTGGCTTGAGTATTTAGTCCATTTACATTTAAGGTAATTATTGATATATATGATCCTGTTACCATTTACTTTATTGATTTAGGTTTGTTTTTGTAGGCTTTTTCTCACTCTAGTGTTTCCTGTCTAGAGAAGTTCCTTTAGCATTTGTTGTAAAGCTAGTTTGCTGATGCTGAATTGTCTTCACTTTTGTTTGTCTGTAATGCTTTTGATTTCTCCTTTGAATCTGAATGAGATATTTGATGGATAAAGTAATCTTGGCTGTAGGTCTTTTTTTTCCTTTCATTGCTTTAAGTGTATTCTGCCACTCCCTTCTGACCTGCAGAGTTTCTGTTGGAAGATAAGATTCCCTTGTATGTTATTTGTTGTTTTTCCTTTGCTGCTTTTCATATTTGTTCTTTGTGTTAGTTTGATTATTATGTGTCTTGGCATGTTTCTCCTTGGGTATATCCTGTATGGCACTCTCTGAGCTCCCTGAACTTGGGTGGCTACTTCCTTTTCCACGTTAGGGAGGTTTTCGACTATACATCTTCTCAAATATTTTCTCATACCCTTTCTTTTTCTCCTCTTCTTCTGGGATGCTTATAATTTGAATGTTAGGATGCCTGATGCTGTCTGAGAGGTCTCTTAAACTGTCTTCATTTCTTTGTGTTCCTTTCGTTGTTGTGATGATTTCTACTACTCTGCCATCCAGCTCACTAATCTGTTCTTGTGTATCATCTAATCTACTAAAAATAGCCTTCTAGTGTATTTTTCATTTCAGTTATGGTATTCTTTATATCTAGTTCTTCTTTATATTTTTCTAATTTTTTGTTAATAACGTCTAACTTCTCACTCTGTGCATCTGATTTTCCGCCTGAGTTATTTGAACATCTTTATGACCATTACCTTATACTCTTTATTGAGTAGATTGCTTATCTCCACTTAGTTCTTCTGGGGTTTTATCTTGTTCTTAGTTTGGAACATATTCCTCTATTATCTCATTTTGCCTAATTTGCTGTTTTTATTTCTATATATTTGGTAAGTATTTATATTTCCTGACTTTGGAGAAATGGCCTTTTGTAGCAGGCATCCTATGTATCCCAGCAGGATGCTTTCCCCCTGGCCACTAGAGCTTTATGCCTTAGGAGTACCCCCTATGTGGGCTGCAAGGGTCCTTCTGTTGTGTGAGACTGATCACTGTGGGTGGTCTGATAGGTGTGGCTGTCCCCTTGTCCAGTTGGTTGCCAAACTGCATTGTGTGGAGGCTGCCAGCCACTACAGGGTGGGGCTGGGTCATGAGGCAGCTGGCTGTGGAAGCCCATGGCTTTCCAGGCCTAGTACTGGCACACTGGTGAGTGGTTATGGGGCAGAGGGTCCTGGATCTTGTATTAGCCTGCTGATTGGTGGGGCTGGGGCCCGGGGGCATCCCAGAGCTGGAATCAGCCTGCTGGTGGGTAGACTTGTGTTCCCCATTCCCCAGCTAGCTGCTCAGCTTGAGATGTCCCAGCACTAATACCAACAGGGGCCATGTTCCAGTTCTAATAAGTTAAAGGGAAGATTCTAAAATGGCCCTCACCAGCACCAGGGTCCTCACAGAATGAGCACCCCAAAAGGGCTGCCACCAGTGTCTGTGTCCCCAGGGTGAGCTCCAGTTGCTTCCTGCCTCTTTAGGACATTCTCCAAGATCAACAGGTGGATCTGACCCAGGCTTCTTTCAAATTACTGCTTCTGCTCTGGGGCCTAGAGCATGTGAAATTTTGTGTACACCCTTTAGGAGTGGAGTTTCTATTTCCCACAGACCTCTAGTTCTCCTGAAAGTAAGCCCTGCTTGCCTTCAAAGCAAGGTTTTCTAGGAGCTCATCTTCCTGGTGCAGGACCACTGGGGGAGCAATGTAGGGCTTGGGACTCTTGCTTTTTGGGGAAAACCTCTACGGTGTTATCATCCCATTTGTGGTGGGTCACCCACTCGGGATGGGTGTGGACTATATAACACCCCTTCTACCTGTCTTCTTGTGGTTCTTTCTTTATATCTTTAGTTAAAGAAGATTTTTTCCATCAGTCTTCTGGCCTTTTTCATCAATGGTTGCTTTTTTTTTTTTTTTCAAATTTTGGTGTGCCCATGGGAGGAGGTGAACTTAGCTTTTTCCTCCTCTGCCATCTCGGCCACTTCTGGCATTGTTTCCCTTTGTTACTGATTTCTCGTTGTACTGTATTGTGGGCAGAGAACATGGTTTATATGATACAGATCTTTGGTGTTTGATGACATTTGCCTTGTGGACTAGGGTATATGGTCAAGGAATCACTCCCAAACCATTATTTCTTCAAATATTACCTTTCTTGCATTCTCTCTATTTCTTCTTTGTGGAACTTCTGTTTGACTTCCTTTTATATTTTCCAGGACTTTCGATCTCTTTTTCATTTTCCCATATTTTTAACTTTGTTTCATTCTGGTTATATATCTTCTAGCATACAAATTCTCTCTTCATCTGTGTCTAATCTGATATTAACTATCTATTTAGCTTTTATTTTCAATGACTTCATTTCTCATTTCTAGAAATTACATTTAATTCACTTTCAAAAAGTCCTATTCTTTTATAATGCCTTATTTACTTATGGCACTAAATCTTTCTTTGATATCTTTAGTACTTATGAAAATGCTTATTCAGTAGTGTTCTGTAGTTGTACTTATAAAGGACTTGGGAGCTGAATCTTAGTTTGTGTGTCTGTGCAGATGCTCATTTAAATGATTGCTCCTTTGTGCTTTGTGATTATCAAATTTGAGATCATTTCTGCATAGCATTGACTAGGGGAATCTCAACAGGCCTGCATGACCTTCAAAACAGTTTTCCATTTACTTCTACAAGGCCAAATTTTCTAGGAACATCATATACTCAGAACCAGGTGCACTAGGAGGATCATATACCCAGGATCAATTTTTATGTCAGTCTCTTGCCTTGGGGATTCCCTAAGAGTATTAATTCAATTGTGTGACATTGTCCCTGTTTATAAATTCTTATGGGAGAGATCTTTTCCCTACTCAGAGTCTAGTTTAAAAGCTTCTTTGTTATTTCCCTCTGCCAATCAATGAGTTTTTTCCTAATCTATCCTTTCACTGATATTCCATTCCTTTGAAAGCTCTGGCTTTATGTGGGAATCTCAGTTTCAATTTATGTTGCTTGGCCCAGAGTCTTATCTTTTGTTCCCAGTTGGTCATTGAACACTAAGCTCCAATTTTCAGTTACACATGGCATATTGAATACCTCATAACAGTAAAGGGGGGGGGCGGGGAGAAAGATAGGCTAGGTATGGAGATGATAGCACCAAACTTTTGGAAGGTGGAGAGCAAATGGATGAGAAGTAACTGACTTTGCAGTCAGTGAATGCTGAAACCTGGGCTTCCCTGGTAGCTCAGCTGGTAAAGAATCCGCCTGCAATACAGGAGACCCCAGTTTGATTCCGGGGTCGGCAAGATCTGCTGGAGAAGGGATTGGCTACCCACTCCAGTATTCTTGGGCTTTCCTAGTGGTTCAGCTGGTAAAGAATCTGCCTGCAATGCGGGAGACTTGGATTTGATCCCTGGGTTGGGAAGATCCCCTGGAGAAGGGGATAGGCTACCCACTCCAGTAGTCTGGCCTGGAGAACTCCATGGACTGTATAGCCCATGGGGTCACAAAGAGTTGAACACTTCTGAGCGACTTTCACTTTCAAGCCAGCAAGAAAGCAGTACAGATTTGTGCTAATTCATATCCAGAATGCTGAAAGATTTAGAAAAATAAAGCACCATGTTACTGTGAAGGTGAGTGAAGATGACGCTAAAGACAAGAATATTGTTTGAAAGTCTGTTTAACAAGAAGTTAGATCACCTCATCTCCCACCCTGGAAGAAGACTAGAGATTTATCCTCTAGAGAGGCTGCACTTAAGGGTCTTTGGACTGAGAGACTTAAGGCAGAACTAAGAACAGGGACACTGTACTGAATACTAGGGCCCTAATTCAAAGCTGATACACTGAATATGTTCACCCCAAATGCATTTCACCCCCTTGCCTTTAAGCATACCAGTGGCTGGCTTATATGTCTCAGGCAGAAGTTTGAGAGAGTCTTCTCCAGAGAGACAAAACAGCCTAAAAGAAAATCTGTCAGAGGCGTGAAACTCTGTAGTAGACTGCTTGGGCTGCCATACCAGAGTACTGCAGACTGGGTGACTTAAAGCTACTGCTGCTAAGTCGCTTCAGTCGTGTCCGACTCTGTGCAACCCCACAGACGGCAGCCCACCAGGCTCCCCCGTCCCTGGGATTCTCCAGGCAAGAACACTAGAGTGGGTTGCCATTTCCTTCTCCAATGCATGAAAGTGAAAAGTGAAAGTGAAGTCGCTCAGTCGTGTCCAACTAGTGGCAACCCCATGGACTGCAGCCCACCAGGCTCCTCCGTCCATGGGATTTTCCAGCCAAGAGTACTGGAGTGGGGTTATCAAAGTTCGGAGTCCAGAAGTCTAAGATCAAAGAACTAGCTGTGTTGGTTTCAGGTGAGGGCTCTCTCCTTGGCTTGCAGATGGCTATGATCTCATTGCATTCTCCCACAGCCTTTCCTCTCTGTGTTTGGAAAAAAAGAGGTCTCTGGTGTCCCTTCCCAGTGGGAGGGTAGCTGTTATATAGGTTGGTTAGCGAAACATATCTGGGAAGGGAGTACTGTGCCGAGCCCTGAGTGAAAAGAAGGAGGTAGTCACAAAAGCATTGTAAACAAAGGAAACAGCAAGTGCAAAGGCCCTGAGGCTAAAACAGACTTGGAATGAATCACGAACATTAAGAGAGCTGTGGGTTTATGGTAAAATGTTTTCAGATAAACTAATAAATACTAGGCTTCCCAAGTGGCGCTAGTGGTAACGAATCTGCCTCCATTGCAGGTAGACATAAGAGACACAGGTCCAATCCCTGGGTCAGGAAGTTCCTCTGAAGAAGGAAATAGCAACCCACTCCAGTATTCTTGCCTGGAGAATTCCATGAACAGAGGAGCCTGGCATGCTGCAGTCCATAGGGTCGCACAGAGTCAGACACAACTGAAACGACTTAGCACACACACATGCTCACTCGTAATAGAACTGTTCTATTTTTCCTATTCTTTACTAAAACCTTTTCAAGATAGATGTGATTATTTTCAGTTAAGATATGATGAAACTGAGCTTCATAAAGATAAGGTAACTTGCCCAAAGTCACTGCGGTAGATTGAATCAGTTTTATGGCCCTTATTTTATGTATAAGTAAATGTTTATTTGGGTGTGCCAGGTCTTAGCGGTGGCATGTGGGATCTTCCATCTTTAGTTGCAGCATGCAAAGTCTTAGTTGCATCCTGTGAGATCTAGTTCCTTAACCAGGGATTTAACCCAGGCCCCCTGCACTGGGAACTTGGAGTCTTAGATACTGAACTATCAGAGAAGACCTTCCCTTACCATCTATAACAAGTCTCAGGAATACTTTTATTTTCTTTGACAGGTGCAATATATTCTTTAAGGCATGTAAATTCTTGTACTTGGTCATTATGGGAGGCCAAATGAAAGAAGGCAAAATAGTGTCTTTCTGGCTCTACACAGGCATTAGAAAACCAGTGACACCAAGCCCCAAAAGGACAAGGGCGTAAGGCTGCCCCAGGCATGGGTTCTGTTATATCAGCCTCTCAGAAACCACCATTTACAAGTTCAATTATTGCAGCAAACTCTGTGGGTTGGCTTCCCCAGACAGTGTCATCTCCAGATATGCTTTCATGCCCTCTAAAGTGTGGTCAGCTAAACACCACATTGTCTACAGTCCTTTGCAATTAGAGTCCTGGAAACAAATTAGATTCCATCAATTGTATGTGCTCTGGTGAGAGTTAGAAGTTGTAAGTGCATTGGAGACTACCTTGTTCCTGGCCGTTACTGACATCAAGCTTGGTCCTGGAGATGTGTATCTATTGGCTTTGTTTCTCTGAAGAGCCCTAACTGATATGATTACTATTAGCAAATATCCATTTGCCTTGCTGTTGGGTTCATTTAATTAATTCTGTTTTTCCATCTTGTATTAAAGTTTTTTAATTAAAATTTTATTTTGTAATAGATAATATTGCCACTTGAACCTAGCCACTAAGTTCCCTCTCCTGGAGACAACTACTGTCTCCATTTCTCATGTGTCCTGCTAGAGAGTTTCTGTATATTGCCGGTATATTTTTGCTTTTATGCCAGTGGTAGCATATATGCATATTTTCTGCATTTCACTTTTTCATTTAGGAGATTCCTCCATAGGCTATGCAGTATTCCAGTGACTATATGTTTCATTTATTTAACAATCCCTTGTTAACGATGTCTAAATCATTTCGTCTTTTGTTCTTACAGACCATATGGCAATAAATGACCTTGTAAAAATGTTATTATGCACAGGTAAGTGTGTCTGTGGGACAGATAAAGTCTTTAGAGTTAGAATCCCTAGACTACAGGGGATGAGTGTTTTTAATTTTTGTCAAAATTATACATGTGCAAATGTCAAGAATTTTGCAGTTCTACAGAGTTTGTTTAAAAACAATGAAAAAAAGCAGAGCAGTCCTAGTCCCTTTCCCCCCATTTCTGTCTTCTCAGAAGAGGCAATCACTTTGAATTACTTTAGCTGCTGCCATATTTCAAAATAGCTTCCTTGTATTACTTCTTGATTTTTTTCCATTTTAGGCATCATCTATGCACTTCCTGTTAGGAAAGATTTTACACTCTTTCATCCCCTGCCCCCACCTTCATATTCCTGTACCCTCCTAATGTAGTTATATTTGTCATTTAGAGAGACAAACTTTCAGTGTTTACATTATTATGCTGATAGAAGTTTTTTTATAGCTGAGCCAACCAGTAAATTATGACGACTTTTCTTTTCCTGAACAACTTTTTATTTTCCATGGACTTAACAATTGTCTTATTTTTCATTTCCATCATTTTCTGTGAGCACACCAAGATGTTCAAGCTCCAGTTCTCTACCAATTGTCTAAGTCTCTCATTATGCTGAGACACATCCAGTTACCTTTAAATTATATCTTGTAGAAATCTCTACTGGAGTTTTCTGACCTCCAAAGTGATAATGGCAGGGGACTTTTCTGGTGGTCCAGTGGTTAAGACTTTGCCTTCCGATGCGGAGGCGTGGGGTGCGGGGCAGGTCTGACACCTGGTCAGAGAGCTAAGATCCCATATGCCTTGTGGCCAAAAAAACAAAACACAAAAAACCCTGAATGGGCTGGCTGTCCTGTTAGCCTAGAGCCAGTAGTAGATTTTCCATGACACTATGAAGCTTAAGCTTCAAGAGCCTTCATTTACCTTAGCGATGTATCCACACGATACACGAATTTTGTATAATTTGCAAAGCAAGACATTTTAACTGTTTGGTTAAATACATTGTCTCTTTCCTATTCCTGTTTCCCTCCGTCACATTTTCTCTCACATTACAGTTCTGAGATGCAAGCAAGGGGAATTAGGTTGGAGATCCATTCAGCTTGTATTTAGTTGGATTATTTATGTAGTTTGTAGTCACATCTGTATAAAGTTCAGTTATTGTCATTCATCCTAGTAGGAATTGCTATAGGAATATTTGTGTGTGTGTGTGTGTGTGTGTATGTGTGTGTGTGTGTGTGGTATGTGCTCAGTCACTCTGTTGTGTCTTTACAACCCATAGACTGTGGCCCACCAGGCTCCTCTGTTAATGGGATTCTCCAGGCAAGAATACTGGAGTGGGTTTCCATTTCCTCTTCTGGGAATCTTCCCCACCCAGGGATGGAACCCGCATCTCTTATGTTTACCTGCATGGACAGGCGGATGCTTCACCACTGCGCCAACTTAGGAATATTCCTACCTTCTATTAATACTATGCTAACTCACCCTGGGTTGTAACACAAAGGTGCAGAGGCAGTGGTTATAACAAGATGTGAACATGTCCTATGGTGCCTGATGGCAGAAGTAGGTAACTAGGGGCAGAAAAAAAAGAAGGTCTGAATGTATGGAGCTGGAAGATAGTCTGTGGAAAAGTTTTTTCCATGTATCAGCTGTAGGAAATTATAAGTGATGGATTCAGTTTCTAACAATTTAGTTTTCTCCTGTCAAGAATATGCTGATTAATGTAACACATAGAATTATAAATGCACTGTACAACTTTTCGTTTTTGGTGTGAAACATCTAAATAGAATTTATCAGAATTCTGTTTAAGCCTGTAGCAGTATTATAAATAGCACTATGTATATGTAAAAGTTGTTTGTTTGATATACATCTCTACTATTGATAACAAAAACACATTCTGATTAATCATGCTGGAGAAAAGACTGAATTATCTCCATATTCTCTCTAGAGAAAAATATCACAAAACCTTTGTCATATGTAGAGATGACCAAAAAGTATACAGCATACACTTAAGAGTTTTACATTTCATTGTATGTAAGTTTTACCTCAAATGAAAAAAAGGCAAGAATTGTTAAAAAAAAAAATTGATCTCCTATTAAGGGCATGCATGCTGAGGCAGATGGCAGGAAATGTACTGACACCTGCAAATTGTTCCATGTGATATGCATCAAAAAATAAGATGAATTGATGGACAGTTGGAGAATTGGCTAGATTGACAGATCTTTGATAAATTAAGTATAGTAAAATGGTAACTGTAGAATTTGGGTGATAGGTATTGGTAGTTATTGTAAAGGTTTTATAACTTTTTCTATACATTTTAAATTTTTCATAATAAATCATTGGGAGAAAAATTAGGCAGCTGAAAAATATAGAGTAAAGGTATTAGACACTTGAATCAAGTAGTTAACTCATAAAATAATATTCTATTTTTCTGGATTTTTGTGATGTTTGTGGTATTTGTCAGCTCTTTCAAATTTATAGTTTGTTATGCTTTCTCATTCTATCAATACATAAATTTTCATTTTCATACCAACATTTCTACTTGTAATTTTGTATTTTACTTTCTTAAAGAGGATCCCTGAATTGTATAAGCTTCAGTGTCCATAAAGCCTGGATCCACCCCTGCCTGGTACGTAGCCAACATTCTGAAATCTCTTTCCACATTCTCTTTGGAATCTCCAATCTCCATTGTCCTTAAGATTCCCTTCACCTCCTGGTGTTGCAATTCCTGTGTCCTGGATTCTGTGTCTTCTTATCTTCTTCATTCTTTGATTCACCTTTATTTTGATGAACCAGATATTCCAGTAGTTTCCAAAGAAATGTTGCATGAGAAATACATTTTGGGGACCTTGCGATTATCAAATTATCTTTATTCTGCTCTGCCACTTGACTGATAGTTTGCCTGAGTATAGAGTTAGAGGTTGGAAATAATTTTCCTCCAGAATTTTGAAGGCAGCTCCTAGTTGTCTTCTAACTTTTAATATATCTATTGATAAATCTAGTCATTCTGATTTCTAATTCTTTATTTATGATCAGTTTTTCTATCTCTGTAAGTCTAAAGGATCTTCTTTGTATCCTTAGAAATTTCACAATGATATGACTCAATGTGGGTCAATTTCTATTCACTGATGCTGAGCACTCAGAGGGCCCTTTCAGTGTGAAAACTCATGTCCTTACAGTCTGGGAAGTTTTAAAGAATTAGTTTTTAAAGATAATGTTTTCTTCTAATTTTTTTCCTACTGTAATTCCTGGGCTAATCTTCTATTTCGCGTATCTTTTCTCTTATTTCCATCTCTTTGCCTTTCTGCTTTTCTTTTTTTTTTTATGGCCGCACCACACAGCTTTTAGGATCAAAGTTCGCCAACCATGGATTGAACCTGGGTCCCAACAGTGAAAGTGCCAACTCCTAACCACTGAACCACCAGAGAATTCCCTCTCTCTGATTTTCTTTCTGGGAGATCTCCCTTTAATCAATTTTTCTATTTTTTTACTTTATTTTTTAATTGGAAAAAGATTACAATGTTGTATTGGTTATACAGTCACGGTTATACATATATCACCTCCCTCTTGAGCCTCCCTCTCCTCCTTTGATCAGTTTTTATTTCTTCTTTCCATTTTTGATTTCTCGGATTTCAATTTCATTCATTGACTCCTTTAAATAATATCTTATTCTTTTCTGGTTTCAATAGTGTTTCTCTGAAGATATAAATCATAGGTGTGGTTGTGGGTTTGTTTTGTTGTTGTTGGAGTTTTCTTCCCTCCTATATAGCTTCCGTTTTACCCAGGTTTCTTCTTTTCTGTTAGTTTTGTTGTATCTTATGTTAGAGGCTCTAGTCTGTGGTTGTTGGCTCATTTTTATGAGTGGGGGACTGCAAATCTGACAAGATGCTCTGAATGCATGGGTAGGGTATATCAATTGTGGACTTTGCTGTAGGATGATCTGCCTGGGACATTTCACTGGAAAATCTCTGATGTCAGTATGTCTAGGCCTTTCCCCTTAGTCTAGTCAGATTTCTCATAGAACACACTTACTCTCTTGCCTGAAATGTAAATGGTCCTATCTTTCCCCACTGTCAAGGGACTAGTGCAATATGGCACCCAGAGTCAGACCTGTAGGAATAGAATTCCCAGCCTCCCAGGTTGAGTCAGTTAAACAAACTCATTGTAGACTAGAAGGGATGGATGTATTCACTTTGTATTTCTAAAAGGGCACTGTTGCTGCTGCTAAGTCGCTTCAGTCGTGTCTGACTCTGTGCGACCCCATAGACGGCAGCCCACTAGGCTCCTCCGTCTCTGGGATTCTCCAGGCAAGAACACTGGAGTGGGTTGCCATTTCCTTCTCCAATGCATGAAAGTGAAAAGTGAAAGTGAAGTCGCTCAGTCGTGTCCGACTCTTAGTGACACCATGGACTGCAGCCTACCAGGCTCCTCCGTCCATGGGATTTTCCAGACGAGTACTGGAGTGGGGTGCCATTGGGCACTAGTATACATTTTAAAAGTCATACCCAATGATCTAGGGCCTGTAGACACCAATTACTATTGGTTTCTTTTTTTTTTTTTTAACCAGGTATTTATTTATTTATTTATTTATTTTAAATTTTAAAATCTTTAATTCTTACATGCGTTCCCAAACATGAACCCCCCTCCCACCTCCCTCCCCATAACATCTCTGTGGGTCATCCCCATGCACCAGCCCCAAGCATGCTGTATCCTGCGTCAGACATAGACTGGCGATTCAATTCTTCCATGATAGTATACATGTTAGAATGCCATTCTCCCAAATCATCCCACCCTCTCCCTCTCCCTCTGAGTCCTAAAGTCCGTTATACACATCTGTGTCTTTTTTCCTGTCTTGCTATTGGTATTTTTTTGATCCATTACTTATTGTTACCAATGGAATGTTGAATCCTTCCGTAGTTGAGCTTACACTCACATAATCTTCTATCTGCAAAAACTGTATGAAAGTGAAAGTGAAGTCACTCAGTCATGTCTGACTCTTTGTGACCCTATGGACTGTAGCCCACCAGGCTTCTCTGTCCATGGGATTTACCAGGCAAGAATACTGGAGTGAGTTGCCATTTCCTTCTCCAGGGGCTCTTTCTGACTCAGGGATCAAACTCCGGTCTCCCCCATTGCAGACAGACTCTTTACTGTCTGAGCCACCAAAGAATCCAATGTTATTAATTAGAATACCTGGCTATTCTCTATTATACACCTCACCCTGGCTTGGGAGATTCTTATGTGTTCAGTTAGTCCACAACTAATGTGTGAGGAGTCATGCTGTAGGTTACACTGCTTTGCAATGGAGGGAATAATGCCACATACATCAAGGATTGGTCTTTGACCAGCAGGAGCCATGATTAAAAGAAATAAGATCAGATGAGCTATATTAGCAGGGGAAATTCAATCAGACTCCTCACATGATTTGGATACTAAATTTGTGATTATGATCATATTCAGCATTTCCTGGGCCTCCCTCCTGCTCACTATCCTGCTTGATTCCCACTAGTAAGTTTATAATTTACCTACCATTTGGTTAAAAGGCGTTTTCATTTTTACGTTAATATTTCTGGTGAATTGTGAAATAAGTTCCTGTCCCAGATTACTCAGTGAATTATCATCAGGCTGGTTGCCCACACTGTGTAAAACCCAAAAGACAGAGGGAAATTTCATTTTAGACTCATATGTTTAGTTGTTATGTTTCCCAGTTCATAATTCTTTGCCCACTCTTTTGCAATCCTTAAAGCACTTGTGCTTTATCAAAGCTAAGTTTAAAACTTATTTCGGGATTCCCACGCAGTGTAACTATGACAAGGCAGCCAAATTAATGAATTAATCAAAAAAACTAAAAAACTCCTTATTTGTATTTACCAGTTTCATTTACAGGTGTCATCACCAGATATAAGGAATCAGGAATATCATATTTCTGCACAACTTCCTTAGTAAGCTCCCTAAGAGTTGATTCCATAATGGCAGCTTTTACTAATTAAGCATTCATTGTTCTGAGAACATACTTTTGGCCTTGATGGCCTGGGCAGCAGGGAAACTTATGTACCTTTCAGCAGTGGGCAGGGCGTTACCTCCAGGCACAGAAGTAGGTAGGGGAAGGGCAACCTCATGGGGCTATTGAATGTAGCATGTTGGTTGTTAAATGCATTGTCAGGCCCTTGCCAAGGCAGCATTCATTTTCCCTCGTGGTCACTCTTTTCTTGTGTCGGCTTGCCTGCCTCCCTCATCTTGTCAAAGTATCTCCGGCTTTGTTCCAACAGGATTCCTTACCAGGGATTTAGTGGCATCCACAAGAGGAACCAGGAGCTTAATTTTGTGAGAACTGCCAGTCAGTTGAATCAAGCAGCCAAGCCAATGGTGTAAACGTTTAATCATAGCCCAAGAACTTGAATAACTGAGAGAATGTCCCATTTTTATCTCTAGAGCCCAGGTTCATGTCAATGTCATGGGGACTGCTTTTAATCTTGCACAGAGATAAGACCCTTCATGCTTCTCTCAAAATAGCCCGCACCCCAGGCTAAGTGTAGCATGTTTGCTGCTGAAGATGGTTTTTTTAAAGGAAGGTGGAAGCCTCAGCTCGAATACAGCGCTTCCTCTGCAGTGATGCCGGGTGTCTGCAGGGGGCGCTCTTGCCCAGGGCTGGCTTCTGCAGCGACGGGAGGAGAGACGAACATTGGTGGGGCTGGGCTTTCCTATCACCGGGGTTCCTCTTCTTTAACAAGGGAGCTTGCTTTTGTCTGAACGTGACCAATTCCCGCTGCACAGCTTGGGACGCAGAAATACTTGAAGTCCAGTTGTTTTGAATTCAATAAGCAGCTGATATAACTGACATTCAAAAGGAGCCTGGGCTTCAGCATCCTCAGGAGGAGAATCCTGAGGCCAATTCTTCCCTCTCGCTCAGGAATCCCCAAAGGCTCCAGCTTCCATCAGCCTCGGAGACCCACCTCCTACACTGATCGCTGAGAGGGACCCTGAGGAAGGGCGGCAAGTATAGCTGTTTATAAGCTTCGGAGGCAGTATGTGGTTCCGAGCCTATACAAATTCTGATACAGTACCCAAATGTGGGACGTCTGTCCCCAGGGTCCAACATGCCCATTAAAATCTACGCCTGCTGTTTGGTGACAGGGCGCTCTAAGAACAAAAGCCTCTCCCTGGACCAGGGTGAATGTCTCTACAGTCTAGAGCTAGAACCAAACTGCATCTTTAAGGGCCCCTGAATTTTCTCCTGGTGGATGATGTATCACATTTCATCAAAAATCAAGGGAAGACAGAGCTTCAGGCATAGTTGTTTCTGAATCATCCCTGATTAATGTCGTAAGTTAATCAAGTAACTTCAATATCTGAATTAGGCCACCTGTTGAAATCCTGCTTTATCAAAAGTGGCACCCTGATGGAGAACCGATATTTCATGATGGCAGTACCAAGGGAATTTCTGGCTTTGCCAAAGAAAAGGTCACCATAAGTAGGTTGTCAAATATAGCAAAAAAAAAATATATAGAACACCCAGTCGCATTTGACTTTCAGAAAAACAACAGATGATTTTTTTTGCATAAGTATGTCCTAAAGGCTGTACAGGATATACTTACACTAAAATAATTTTTTTCTCAGATTCAGATATTTAATAGGTGTCCTGTATTTTATCTGGACACCCTAACTGTAAAAAGAAAATTCAAACAATCTAAAAGAACGTAGATTCTCAATCTCACTGGGCAGAGATAAATATTAAGGGTTTGGTTATGTCTTTCCATAAACTATTTGTGAATATACTATCTTTGTGTCCAAACCCTGGCTCCTCCAGTTGCTAGCTGGGTGACCTTGAAAGGGTTATCTAATTTCCCTGGATTTTAGTTTCCTTGTCTGTAAAATGGGGATAATAATAGTATTAGTCTCATAGAGTGTTAATGGAGGTTAAATGAGCCTGGCACATAGAAAGCACTGAATGATAGTTATTAATCACTAATATCATGTATCATTCTTAAAACTGCAAATAGAGATATGTTATATGAATTGTTCCATACCTTGCTTTTGTTCACTTTTTCTATCTCATTCTTTTTCACAGAGGCATAAAATTCCTTTCTAAAAATTAATTAGTTGCCTGTGGATGGACCTAGAGATTGTCATACTGAGTGACATAGGTCAGGTAGAGAAAGAGAAGTATCGTGTGACATCCCTTATATGTGGACTCTAAAAAGAAATTATAAAAATGACTTATTTACAACATAGAAAGAGATTCACAGACTTAGAGAGCAAACTTATGGTTCCCTGGGGGGACAGATGGGGGAAGAGAAAGCTAGGGAGTTTGGGATGGACATGTACACATTGCTGTATTTAAAGTTGATAACCAAAGACCTACTGTGTAGCACATGGAACTTTGCTCAATGTTATGTGGCAGCCTGGTTGGGAGGGGAGTTTGGGGAAGAATGAACATATGTTTATGTATGGCTGAGTCCCTTAGCTGTTCACCTGAGACTGTTATAACATTGTTTTGTTAATCGGCTACATCCCAATACAAAATAAAATTGTATTAGTTAATGCAGTACAACGATGAAAATTAATTAGTTGCTGCTGGGGACTTCCCTCGTGGCCCAGTGGTTAAGAATCCTGCTTCCGCTGCAGAGGGCCTGGGTTTAATCCCTGGTTGGAGAACTAAGATCCGGCATGCCATGTAGTGTGACCAGACAAACCAATTAACTGATTGCTGTTGATGGTCATTTAGGTTGTTGCCAACCCTTTTCTACCTGACTGTCTCAGTGAACATCTTTGTGCTGCAGGGATTGTCCAAAAGTGCTTCCTCCGGGTAGTCTGGACAGTGAGCCAACCAGAACTTGGTGTTTCCCTCCACCCTTGTCCCAGTGGGCGGGGCTACAACTGAACTTGTTGCCAGGAACCTGGATCCCCCATCCAGGTACTGGCAGTTGGCTTTCCAAGAGAACCCAGTAAACAACAGCAAAAGAGCTGAGACTAACATGCTTGGATACAAAATTAAGAAGGTACTCAATCCCAGTAATCAAGAAAAATAATATTTAATGCAATATTTTTAAATTAATATTAATTGCCACAAAAATCCATGAAGAGCAGAATATCAGAATTTTAAATGAAGATAGGATCAGTAACAGTGCTGTGCCAAGTACTTTTTGCATTCTACATTAATTTTTATTTTCAAATGTTTTATTAAAATATGATTTATTTTGATTACTGAATTTTCTGTGCTCTCTTAAATTTTGCACCAGAGATCAGTGCTTTACTCGCCTTGCTGTAATGTTTAGACTCTGGCTGGCACCATATCCAGGTGGCACAATGTCTAAGCTTGTGCTTCATTGATAAGATGGTTCTCTTGTGTGCCCTAAAAGAAGGGAGCCCCTTAGGGCATGGGGGCCGCTCCTATGGAACACAGACCCACACTGCATATACAGTAGACTGCCTGGTCCTATGTCTCCAGGGGCACATGGGTTATTGAGGATCACAGGCCTTCTCTTGCTGGCCCTGACTTTTCCTCATTAAAATCTGTTATCTTGAGTCCTGTTAACACAACAGAAGTCACTGCTGTAGGGATCTAACACAACAAATCTTCTTCACATGATTTCATAAACATATAAGAATATATCTACAGTATAAAGAGTTGCTGGTTCAAATGGTATGTATACCACATGTATTGATAAATGCAGCCAGTTTCCTCTCTTCTGATAATGTATTAATTTACATGCCCACTAAAAGCTTGTGAGAATAACTGTTTCCCCATATTCTTGGCAACATTGAGGATTGTGGCACTTCTTTATCTTTGTTAATCTTTTAAAAATGTATTTACTTCTTTGGCTGCATCGGGTCTTCCTTGCGGCTTGCGGGATCTTTGTTTTGGCATGCGGGAATCTTTTCCTTCTGTGCGTGGGCTTCTCTCTAGCTGTGGTGTGTGGGTTCTCTTGCCTCGCTGCATGTGGGTTTCCTCACCAGGGACTGAATCCGTGCCCTCCTCAGTGGGAAGCAGATTCTTAACAACTGGGCCACGAGGGAAGTCCCTCCTCATCTTTTATATGAGTCTTTTGTTTTCCTTTCTGGAAATTTGGAGGATTTTTTTTTTCTTTGTCCCCTTTGCTCTGAGATTTCACAATGATAAGCCTTGCTGCTGCTGCTAAGTCGCTTCAGTCGTATCCAACTCTGTGCGACCCCATAGACGGGAGCCCACCAGGCTCTCCCGTCCCTGGGATTCTTCAGGCAAGAACATTGAAGTGGGTTGCCATTTCCTTCTCCAATGCATGAAAGTGAAAAGTGAAAGGGAAGTCGCTTAGTCGTGTCCCACTCTTAGTGATCCCATGGACTGCAGCCTACCGAGCTCCTCTGTCCATGGGATTTTCCAAGCAAGAGTACTCGAGTGGGGTGCCATTGCCTTCTCCGTGATATGCCTTAGTACAGGTCTATTTTAATTCTTTGTGTGGAACCCTTTTAATTTGGAAACTCATGCTCTTCAGTTCTGGGAAATTTTCTTGAATTACTCTATAATGGTCTCCTCCCTTTTATGTTCACTGTTTATTCTTTCTGGGACTCATATTGTTCTGGTCTTGGACCTCCTGGATCAGGCTTCCAATTTTCTTATCTTTTCTTTCCTGTTTTCCATCTCTTTGTTTTTATGCTCTGTACTCTGGGAGATTTTCTCAACATCATCTTCCAGACCTTCTATAGATTGAAAACAAATCTCTGATATCATGTCTTTAAATTTCAAGAGCTCTTTCTCACTCTTTTTCTCTGAATATGTTTTTTTTATTGCAGTCTATTCTTATTTTGGGCTTCCCTGGTGGCTCAGAGGTTAAGCGTCTGCCTGCAATGTGGGAGACCCGGGTTCGATCCCTGGGTCGGGAAGATCCCCTAGAGAAGGAAATGGCAACCCACTCCAGTACTCTTGCCTGGAGAATCCCATGGAGGGAGGAGCTTGGTAGGCTACAGTCCATGGGGTTGCGAAGAGTTGGACACGACTGAGCAACAAACTACTATTCTTATTTTATGGATGCAGTATCACAATAGCTTTTCATTTTTCTAAGGATTTTTAAAAATATATTTTTGATGTGGACCATTTTTAAAGTCTTTATTGAATTTGTTACAATATTGCTTCTGTTTTATGCTTTGGTTTTTGGCCATGAATCACATGGGATCTTAGCTCTCTGACCAGGGATGGAACCCAAACCCCCTGCATTGGAAGGTAAAGTCATAACCACTTCCAGGGATGGGTGTTAGATGGGACTGCCGGGCAAGTCCCATCTAAGGATGTTAATGATAACTTTTGCTTTTTTTTTTTTTTTTCCCTTCTCCTTACCTGATGGCCATAATCCATTTCCTCCAAGTTCCTTTTTCTGTTTGCACATTTTGGTTTCTACGCTTCATGTTGTAAGTCTTCCTAGATGCCTGCGTGATCTTTGGTCATTTGCTCCTGTTTAACCTGACTGGGATCTCTGATGGTGTAGGGAAGGATTTGTTGAGTGCTCTGGCTGGTTGGTTTCATTAAGGGAACCCTTGATATATCTTCATGTCTTTCCTTGTGAGCTGGTCAGATTCCCCAGATCAGTCTTCTTCCGTCTCTTTGTGGAACGGTGCAAGGCAGGCTGACATCTTCTAGGAGCAGAAGCAGAGGAGGCCAGAGTTTTTAGCATACAATGTGCGTGTGTATGCAAGCTCAGATCCCATGGACTGTAGCCTGCCAGGCTCATGGAGTTTCCCAGGCAAGAATACTGGAGTGGGTTGCCATTCCCTTCTCTAGGGGATCTTCCTGAGCCAGGGATCGAACCCACATTTAACATCCAGTACCTGACACCTAATCCCGTTTTCTGTCGGCTAGTGTGCCCCTGCCCTAAAGTGTGCCTAATTCCTCCAGACCAGAAGAGTCCCACTCCCCTCTCCCAGGTTTTCCCTTTATAGAGACTAAATATTTTCATAAAAAGCAGTTGGGTTTTATTTGTGCCAAGATGTTTTAGGATACCGGGGCTTCTGTAATTGCATTGCCTTATACCTTCTGAACAACATGAAATGGTAGTAGTGATGTGGGGGTCTTTGTCTTTTTCTAGATTTACTGGGTGTCTTTTTAGAATTTCACCATTAAGCCTGACGCTGGTTTCCGTTTGACTGCATACATTTATTAAGTTAAGAAAATACTCCTTGTTTCTTTTAAGAGATTTAGTGTTGAATCTTTCAGGTGTAAAACATCTGTATTCATGAGTGATATTTGTCTGTAATTTTCTTTTGGCTGCTGTGTTTTCCAGGATTTCGTATCAATGTAATATTGGCTTTGTAAAACAGTCCAAAAACTTCCTTTAACAGCACTGGAACTATTTAACAGCACTGGAACTATTTAACAGCATTGGAATGAACTGATGAGCAAATTTTTAAAATAATAGTGTCCAGTACTTAGACAGATTGGCTCTCCACCATCCTTCAAATTGAATTACAGTTTGTAGGGTGACGCCTTCCTCTAAGTAGATCCATATTATACACTTCAGTATCATCAGGCATGACAGAAGTAATATTGAATGAAAAATGTAAAATTTACTTTCTGGAAGCTTCAGGGAGCCGGAAAAGGAGGAGAAGGAAAAGGAAAAGGAGGAGGAGGAAGTTAATTGTATTGTTTGGACTAGAATTTAGTTCAACAGACCCTGTTTCTCTTCAGCAGGCCTGATAACATAGGACAAAGTAAAAGGAATTTCTGCTTCTCCTTTCCCCACAATTGTGGAGACTTGGCTGCACAGTTCTGTGGCCTCCCCAGTCACCTTTGTAGAAGCTTCCCCAGGGGAAGTGTGTACTGGAACAGGTCTGGAGTTGCCGTGTGCTAACAAATAGAAAGGGTGGATGATCCCTTTCTCCACTGAAAGATGGTGTTTGATACATTTTACCAGCTTGACTTGGCTGTCTAATCCAAGGCCAGCAGACTGGGAACTCAGGCTCCCTACATTGGGAGCATGGAGTCTTAGCCACTGGACCACCAGGGAGGTCCTAGACCAGACTCTTTATTTTGCTTATGGCTGGAGACTGGATTCCAGATGGGCACATCTGGTTGCTACTTCTGGTTGGTCATCAAAAGGGCAAAGGTCACCTCAGGAGTCACTGCTTTCTGCACCAGCTTAGCCTTCTCTGGTCACCCCATGCCCCTCGCACTTTCTGGATATCACTGTGCAGCTCAGCTGCCTTTCCCTTTTACTCCAGCCACCTGCTGGGTCCGCTTTCCGACTGGCCAGCCAGGTTCCCAGGAATAGACTGGCCGCTGATGAAGTTCATTTTCTTCTTCCCCTACTCTGTCCACCCCTGCAGTGTCCTCTCCCCTCTTTTGCTCCTGCTTCCCCAGGGGTCCCCCAGTCTCCTCCTCCCTCAGTTACCCTGTGTTTACACTTTTCTTCCCATTAAAATCCGATTTTATATCTTCTATTCATCAAATTTAATAAGTGAATCAAATTACTGGGAGTGTGTTAGACTCTCTTGCTGGTAATAAACAGGATCTTCCTTGGTTTTCCTCAAATAATTCCCTTCCCCCAGCGGGAGGGTGGGGCACACAATTATTGCAGAGTCACATGGTAATTGATCAGGACTCTGCAGGCACCTACAGTAGATTCCTCTCTGGGCTTCTTTGGGTGTAGAACACAGCTCGGAGACCACAAGAGGGTTCAGGACCCAGAACCCTAAGGACACTGATGTGTCGCCACCGGGGCGGGAGACTGCCCACCCCTCAGCATGACAGCAACACAGCCCCCTCTGCCTCTGCTTCTCACACTTCTGTCTCTGCCAGCCTACCTTGCACTCTTCTTTTCTCTGCCTCATGGTTTGTGTTCTCTCCAAACTGCTGCTTATCGAGCGTTCTGGGCCTCTATGGCATCTACTACCCTGTGGCACTGCCTCCCATCTAATGAGCACGAGTTTTCATAGTAGAGCTCCTTGTGAGCTGCTAGCCGGGCCACTCACTGGCTGCCCTTGATCCACTGCCTCTGATCCATCCATCTGTGGCCATGAAAGACATGTGTTTCCGTCTGGGGTTTTTGCTCTTCTGCACAGGGATGTGGCAGGGCTGTGCTCAGCACTCTGAACTGGGCTTTATCCAGGAAACATGGTTATCCTTCCCACAAGCACAAAAGAGCTAAATTGGAATCCTGATGATTCCTAAACCAAGTGAATAAATAGCAGCCATCTCATGGGCAAATTTTTACATATGCAAATTTTGAGGAGCCACTCATCTGTAAAATGGAGACAGTAATAACACTTATCTCATTAGATTGATGTGATTATTCTTTTTTTTCATGTTTTTGTGTGTGCTATGTTTGCTATGAAAAACAGTTGGAATCTAATGCCCCCTAAATAGGAACTTGTTAAATCAGTGGTTTTCAAAGTCTAGGAGGAGAAAAAGGGATAGTATATCAGATTGCTTGGAGAACCTCATCCCTGATCTGTGTCACCAGAATGGAGGCAGGGGTTGAACTTTCCTGATTGTATACAAGTTGCAACTCTCACCCGCAAAAGCACTGCTCTAAATGACCTACAGTAATATATCCTTTTTGTTTTTTAAAGTTTTTTTTTTTAATGTGGACCATTTGTAGAGTCTTCTTTGAGTTTGTTACAATACTGCTTCTGTTTTGTGATTTTTTTGGGGGGCTGTGAGGCATGTGAGATCTTAGCTTCCTGATCAGGGATTGAACCCACACCCCCTGCAATGGAAGGGCAAGTGTAAACCACTGGATTGCCAGGGAAGTCAAATATGTCCTTAAAATGGGATCTCATGTAGCCAAACAAAATGATTTCTGCAGGTATGTATGTTTTTTAACATGCAGTGGAAATCATGATGGATCATTGAATAAAGCAGATTATAAAACAAGACTATAGAAGGAATTTTTATTTTTTAAATTAAGTTTTATGGGAGTACAGTTGCTATGGTAGGAATTTTTGGAGAAAAAAATACATATAGGTACCTATGAATAATGAAGGATATGGAGTATTAAAGGTATGTTTGGGCCTTCCTTGTGGTCCAGTGGTTAAGAATCCACCTTGCAATGCAGGGGACACCAGTTTGATCCTTGGTCCAGGAAGATCCCACACACCACGGAGCAGCTAAACCCATACACTACGATTACTGACCCCAAGCACCTAGAGCCTGTGTTCCGCAGCAAGAGAAGCCCGCACACCACGACTGGAGAGTCGCTGCGGCTTGCAGCAGCTAGAGGAAGGCCACGCACTGCAACGGAGACCCACCACAGCCAAAAATAAATAAATCTTAAAAAATAAGCATGCTTGGCAGACCTGCTGCATCAGCATTACCTGGGAGCTTCACAGAAAGGTAGAATCTGCGGCCTCTCTCCTGACCCACTCAATCAGAATATGTTTTTTTTTTGACATGATCACTGCCTTGTTGATGCCGAGTAAAGTCTGAGACTCACTACTCTATTTTTTTTTTTTTTAATTTTAAAATTTTAAAATCTTTAATTCTTACATGCATTCCCAAACATGAACCCCCTCCCACCTCCCTCCCATAACATCTTTCTGGGTCATCCCATGCACCAGCCCCAAGCATGCTGCATCCTGCGTCAGACATAGACTGGCGATTCAATTCACATGATAGTATACATGTTAGAATGTCATTCTCCCAAATCATCCCACCTCTCCCTCTCCTCTGAGTCCAAAAGTCCGTTATACACATCTGTGTCTCTTTCCTGTCTTGCATACAGGGTCGTCATAGCCATCTTCCTAAATTCCATATATATGTGTTAGTATACTGTATTGGTGTTTTTCTTTCTGGCTTACTTCACTCTGTATAATCGGCTCCAGTTTCATCCATCTCATCAGAACTGATTCAAATGAATTCTTTTAACGGCTGAGTAATACTCCATTGTGTATATGTACCACAGCTTTCTTATCCATTCATCTGCTGATGGACATCTAGGTTGTTTCCATGTCCTGGCTATTATAAACAGTGCTGCAATGAACATTGGGGTACATGTCTCTTTCAATTCTGGTTTCTCGGTGTGTATGCCCAGAAGTGGGATTGCTGGGTCATAAGGTAGATCTATTTGCAATTTTTAAGGAATCTCCACACTGTTTTCCATAGTGGCTGTACTAGTTTGCATTCCCACCAACAGTGTAGGAGGGTTCCTTTTCTCCACACCCTCGCCAGCATTTATTGCTTGCAGATTTTTGGATCGCAGCCATTCTGACTGGTGTGAAGTGGTACCTCATTGTGGTTTTGATTTGCATTTCTCTAATAATGAGTGATGTTGAGCATCTTTTCATGTGTTTGTTAGCCATCCGTATGTCTTCTTTGGAGAAATGTCTATTTAGTTCTTTGGCCCATTTTTGATTGGGTCGTTTATTTTCTGGAGTTGAGCTGCAGAAGTTGCTTGTATATTTTTGAGATTAGTTGTTTGTCAGTTGCTTCATTTGCTATTATTTTCTCCCATTCAGAAGGCTGTCTTTTCACCTTGCTTATATTTTCCTTTGTTGTGCAGAAGCTTTTAATTTTAATTAGATCCCATTTGTTTATTTTTTGCTTTATTTCCAGAATTCTGGGAGGTGGATCATAGAGGATCCTGCTGTGATTTATGTCTGAGAGTGTTTTGCCTATGTTCTCCTCTAGGAGTTTTATAGTTTCTGATCTTACATTTAGATCTTTAATCCATTTTGAGTTTATTTTTTGTGCGGTGTTAGAAAGTGATCTAGTTTCATTCTTTTACAAGTGGTTGACCAGTTTTCCCAGCACCACTTGTTAAAGAGATTGTCTTTACTCCATTGTATATTCTTGCCTCCTTTGTCAAAGATAAGGTGTCCATATGTGTGGATTTATCTCTGGGCTTTCTATTTTGTTCCATTGATCTATATGTCTGTCTTTGTGCCAGTACCATACTGTCTTGATGACTGTGGCTTTGTAGTAGAGCCTGAAGTCAGGCAAGTTGATTCCTCCAGTTCCATTCTTCTTTCTCAAGATTGCTTTGGCTATTCGAGGTTTTTGTATTTCCATACAAATCTTGAAATTATTTGTTCTAGTTCTGTGAAAATGTGGCTGGTAGCTTGATAGGGATTGCATTGAATTTGTAAATTGCTTTGGGTAGTATACTCATTTTCACTATATTGATTCTTCCAATCCATGAACATGGTATATTTCTCCATCTATTAGTGTCCTCTTTGATTTCTTTCATCAGTGTTTTATAGTTTTCTATATATAGGTCTTTAGTTTCTTTAGGTAGATATATTCCTAAGTATTTTACTCTTTTCGTTGCAATGGTGAATGGAATTGTTTCCTTAATTTCTTTTCTACTTTCTCATTATTCGTGTATAGGAATGCAAGGGATTTCTGTGTGTTGATTTTATATCCTGCAACTTTACTATATTCATTGATGATCTCTAGTAATTTTCTGGTGGAGTCTTTAGGGTTTTCCATGTAGAGGATCATGTCATCTGCAAACAGTGAGAGTTTTACTTCTTTCCGATTTGGATTCCTTTTATTTCTTTTCTGCTCTGATTGCTGTGGCCAAAACTTCCAGAACTATGTTGAATAGTAGCGGTGAAAGTGGACACCCTTGTCTTGTTCCTGACTTTAGGGAAATGCTTTCAATTTTCACCACTGAGGATAATGTTTGCTGTGGGTTTGTCATAGATAGCTTTTATTATGTTGAGGTATGTTCCTTCTATTCCTGCTTTCTGGAGTTTTATCATAAATGGATGTTGAATTTTGTCAAAGGCCTTCTCTGCATCTATTGAGATAATCATATGGTTTTTATTTTCAATTTGTTAATGTGGTGAATTACATTGATTGATTTGCGGATATTGAAGAATCCTTGCATCCGTGGGATAAAGCCCACTTGGTCATGGTGTATGATCTTTTAATGTGTTGTTGGATTCTGATTGCTAGAATTTTGTTGAGGATTTTGCATCTATGTTCATCAGAGATATTGGCCTGTAGTTTTCTTTTTTTTGTGACATCTTTGTCAGGTTTTGGTATTAGGGTGATGGTGGCCTCATAGAATGAGTTTGGAAGTTTACCTTCCTCTGCAATTTTCTGGAAGAGTTTGAGTAGGATAGGTGTTAGCTCTTCTCGAAATTTTTGGTAGAATTCAGCTGGACTCACTACTCTAGAACCCTGGTTCTCGGCTGCTCATCAGAATTCATCTGGGAGCAGTAAAAAATAAATCGCTAGATCGTAGCATCTAGACCAACTAAATCACCTCTTTGGGGTCAGGCTGGGCATCGTATATCTTGGAACTGTCAACTGATGCCCAGGAGCAACCAGGATTGGAAATACCGGCTGAGCACCTTCCCTCAGGCTGTTAGAGTGCTTATTCTGTGGCTGGTGCAAACCTGGAGCTTCTAATTTTGTTCTTTCTGCTTTTGTATATTTTCTGATTTTTTGTTTAGGGAATGTGTATTATTTTGTTGGGCTTCCCAGGTGGCTCTAGTGGTAAAGAATCCTCCTGCCAATATAGGAGACATAAGATATGTGGGTTTGATTCCTGGGTTGGGAAGATCCCCTTGGAGGAGGGCATGGCAACCCACAGAATAGCCTGGTGGGCTACGGTCCATAGGGTTGCAAAGAGTCGGACACGACTGAAGCGACTTAGCATGCACACATTGTTCTGTTAAAGATTTTAAAACGTTATTTAAAATTAAAAAGCTCTAAATGGATGCAAGGCTCATCTGAGGTTTAGCCTTGAAGTGAGGAAGATGTTTCAGAGCAGGATTCACCATAGAAAGGGGTGTGTCAAGTACATGTTCCCAGGTTGGCGGAGGGAGAGTGAAACAAAGCAATATGTTGTGCTGTTTCTTTCATTTTGAGTCATGATGTTAAATTTTTAAAGTTGTATTTTAAAAAATAATTTTATTTATTTAATTATTTTTGACCATGCCACATCTTTGTCGCTGGGCAGGCATTTCTCTAGTTGTGGTGAGCGGGGGCTGCTCTTTAGTTGCGTTGCGGGGCTTCTCGTTGTGGTGGCTCCTTTTGTTGTGGACCACTGGCTCTAGGGCTTCGGGGCTTCAGTAGCTGTGGTTCCTAGGTTCTAGAGTGCGGGCTTAATAGTTGTGGCACGTGGACTTAGGAGGTCCTCAGCACGTAGGAGCTTCCCTTATCTGGGATCAAATCTGTGTCTCCTGCATTGTCAGGCAGATTCTTTACCACTGAGCCACCAGGGAAACCTGAAAATTGTATTCTGAGATTTAAAACTATCACAGAAAGAAAGCATGAGCTTTTAATGTTTAGCAAAAGGGAACACGAGTTAAAGGAAAAAGAGGAGTCATTTCCATCTCCCACCTGACCTGGTGCATCTCTTTCCCTTAAGACAAAAGAAACTAAACACTACTGAGAGCTTGCTAACTGCCAGCATTGTTATAGGCCTTTCATTACCCTTGTAATAATGCCAAGGAGCAGCATTACTATGTCTGCATTTTAAAGGAGACTGAGCCCTACAGAGGTTACTTAATTTGCGTTGAACCCCTAGCCCCATGCTGTCCAATATGGCAGCCACTGGGCACATATGGCTGTTGAGCACTTAAAATATGGCTGGTCTGAATTGCTATGTGCTGTGAGCATAACATAAGCACCAGAGTCCAAAGACTTAGCATGAAAACAAACAAAAAAAAACCAAATAAAATGTAGAATAGCTCATTAATAATGTTTCGTATTAATTATATATTGAAATGATACTGTTTTAGATGTATTTGGAATAAATAAGATATTTATTCTTAAACTTTATTTCAGCTACTTCTTTTTCACTTTTTAAATGTGGCCACTAGAAATTTGAAAATTACTTATGTGGCTTGCCTTTTTGGTTCATGCTTTATTTCTAGCCAGGCAGAGGCAACTAGAAGTTAGGCCCAGGGGGATTTTTTAGGTTTGCTGTTTATTCTCTTTGGAACCCTTGTAAGGACAGAGGAAAAGGTGAGAGAGGAGGCAGCTTCTCTCTGTCTCATTGAGAACTGGTTGGAAACTGCCAACTTTCTTTAGCCTGGTGGTTCTCAACTTTAGCTGAACCTTTGAATTTCCTGGAGAACTTCTTAAAATCCTGATGTTCAGCCACACTACCATCTGATCAAATAAAAATCTCTGGAGAATTTCTATTTTTCAAGGTACCGAGGAAGTTCAGCCAAGATTGAAAACCACTTCTTTAGCCAAATTTTTTAATCCTTCCTCCCTGGGAACAAACGTGAGCTGTCTGGGAAAGTAGGCTAGCAACTTTTAGAAAGCAGACATCTTAGATGATCTTGGAGGGTGTTATTTGGGTCATTATATATTTTCTTTAAAATTAAAAAAAAAAAAAATTGAGGTTGCTTTCTTTCTGTTGCATGACTCAGTCCTGAAAGAACAAGGTTATTTAGTTATCTTGAAAACTCATTCTTTGGCCACTAGGGGGATTGAATGAAAATACTTGCAGAAGAATAAAAGCCTTTGTCCTTTTGAGAAACTCCTCAGAGCCGAGGTAAATTGGCACTGTCATCCTGGTGGGCTGAGGAGCAGCTTGTACTGGTACTTTTTAACTTTCATTTCAGTCCTGTAACTCAAAGGGCTTGACCTTTGTGTCAATGAAAAGTGCTATATTCTTTTTGGAGATCCCTTTTGCAATATAATAGCAGAAAATATTTATGGAGTGCTCACTCAACAGACACTGTTCTGAGTGCTTCACCCACACATTAAGTTTGCATAATGGGGGCTTCCCTCGAGGTCCAGTGATTAAAACTCCACCTTCCAATGCAAGGGGTGCAGGTTTGATCACTGATCAGGATCTAAGGAATCACATGCCACAGGGTGCAGCCAAATTTTAAAAATAATAATAAATTAAAAAAAAATCCTCACAACAATCCGATGCAGCAGGTACAATAACTATCTTAATTTCAGATTAAAAACAAAACAAGGGCTGGTGGGATTAGAGAACAGACCCCATGGCACAAGAGTTGGAAAATAGAGGATTTGAACTCAAGTAGTCTGTCCCAGAATCTGTCTCTTGACCTCTAAATGATATATAAAATGAACTTTGCCCCACAGTTTTAGTCCTAGGATTTTATTCAAGGAAATGATCAGACAATTGCATAATTCAGAATACAACTAGCCCTAGAAAAATCTCAGTGTCCCTATTCTCATGGGAGACTAGTTTAAACAGATTAGAGTATCACCATAAAATGAAAAAATATGTAACAGCTAAGAGTCCCGATATAGAAGTGATCTACCGAAATGGAAAAAATCTTCATGGAGTATTATTAAGTTAAAAAAGCAATTTAGAAACCATATTCAGTACCATATCCAGGAAGAAAGAGCCAGCGGGTACGTGTGGAGGCGGGAGCACTAAAACATTAACAGTGGCTATTTTTAGAAGGAATATCAGGAGTTTTAACTTTCCTCTTTACATTTTTCCCTTATATTCTGATTTTTTTCATAATGTCTTTAGGTAGCGATTTTTCTAGAGCAATGCAAACGAAGATATTTCAGGATATGAAAGAACAATGCCTGCTTAAAGGAAGTGGAAGGAGTAAGTGGGAACTAGTCTTTGAGGTCATTTTGGGCACTAAATTTAGCATTAGAACTCTGGCAGCCAAAGTAAAAAAAGAAACACGTTGGCTGTATAAATTTCATAGTATTTCATGTAGTGTTTTATGAGAGAGCCTCTTAGGTGGTTTTCTGCATTTCTAATTGTTTACTCTTGTGAACTTCAGGGTGTGCAACCCTAAATAGATGCTGCACACATATCCCGATTCTGTGGTACCAACTTGTGTTCAATCAAAGTATTAGGCTGGCCAAAAAGTTCATTCGAGTTTTTCCATACCATCTTATGGGAAAACTCAGAAGAACTTTTTGGCCAACATGATACTTGAGTCCCTCCCATGTACCAGTCTGGGGACTGAATGCTCAGTCATCTCTTCCTTGCAACAGAACACTGATTTGTACCTCCTGTTTATCCCCCACCTGGAATCCCATCCCATACAAATGCTCTGGTTCTTAAGTCTAGTTCCAGCACCTTCGCTAGAGCCTCCAGTCCAAGCTAGTCTTCTGCTTTGGAGACGGCTGTTGCACCATAGTCCTCAGGAGATGATTATATACATACCCATTCCTTCATCTTTTCATAAACATTCACTATGTCTCCACTGTTAGACCAGAAGCAACCTGGGAACATAGGCCTATTTTCTCTTATGTATAGAACCCTGGATAGCATTTTAGAGTTTGAAGGAGATGCTCAACAGCTGGGATGACCAGTGCCTCCTGGTTTGCCTGGGACTTTCCTGGTTTTATCACTGAAGGTCCCACCTCCAGAAAACCCACTTAGTCCTGACAGGTCAGCTGGGCACTTCTTGAGTCCTTATTTGATTGGTCCTTACTTGATTGGATAATTATAACTTGATTGGTTGGATTGTTTTATATGGCAAAATCCCTACTAAGCACATTCCCATTTTTAGCAATACATTGGCAAAATAATAACCCCTATATTAGCATGCTCTCTCTACTGCTGTGTTTGTATAATCATCAGGCAAATTCTGACAGCAGGAAAAGGCAGGGGTTATTAGTTCACTTGAGAAAAAGTGAGGCTGAGAAGAGTTTTGTAAATTTTTCCAGCTAGTAAGTGAGTAGCCAAAATTATGAATTAGGTCTTTTGATTCCTAATCAGGGCTCCCTGGAATTTGAAAATACCCACCATGGAGCTTCCATCACTTTGAATAACTGTGCATGACTTTTGTGAAGAAAAACCCAAATTGTAGTTTGAGATCCAGAAGGCTTGCATGAATGAAACATGGAATACCATCATATTTCTAAGTGGAACAGTTCAATATAATAATTTCCCCAAATTTCATTAAATTGAATGAAGTTTTAACAAAAATTCCATCAAGATTTTTCTTAGAATGTAACAAAATTTTTCTTAAGTTCATCTGCTAGAATATCCATTGAAGAAAAGTTCAAGAAAAATTTGAAAAGGAACAGTTGTGAAGGAGGATAACTGTCCTTCTAGGTTTTCAAAGTTATTAAACTATAGTGTTTTAAACAGTGAGGTTGGCACAGAATTGATTGATCAGTGGAATGAAATAAAAAGCCCAGAAAGAGAACCCAAAGCATATTAGAAATTTGGTATATGCTAAAGCTGCAAATGGTGATTACAGCCATGAAATTAAAAGATACTTACTCCTTGGAAGGAAGGTTATGACCAACCTAGATAGCATATTCAAAAGCAGAGACATTACTTTGCCAACAAAGGTCCATCTAGTCAAGGCTATGGTTTTTCCAGTAGTCATGTATGGATGTGAGAGTCGGACTGTGAAGAAAGCTGAGCACTGAAGAATTGATGCTTTTGAACTGTGGTGCTGGAGAAGACTCTTGAGAGTCCCTTGGACTGCAAGGAGATCCAACCAGTCCATTCTAAAGGAGATTAGTCCTGGGTGTTCTTTGGAAGGAATGATGCTAAAGCTGAAACTCCAATACTTTGTCCACTTCATGCGAAGAGTTGACTCATCGGAAAAGACTCTGATGCTGGGAGGGATTGGGGGCAGGAGGAGAAGGGGACGGCAGAGGATGAGATGGCTGGATGGAATCACCTACTTGCTGGACGTGAGTCTGAGTGAACTCCGGAGGTTGATGATGGACAGGGAGGCCTGCTGCTGCTGCTGCTAAGTCACGTCAGTTGTGTCTGACTGTGTGTGACCCCATAGACAGCAGCCCACCAGGCTCCCCCATCCCTGGGATTCTCCAGGCAAGAACACTGGAGTGGGTTGCCATTTCCTTCTCCAATGCATGAAAGTGAAAAGTGAAAGGGAAGTCGCTCAGTTGTGTCCGACTCTTCGCGACCCCATGGACCGCAGCCTACCAGGGTTCTCTGTCCATGGGATTTTCCAGGCAAGAGTACTGGAGTGGGGTGCCATCGCCTTCTCCAACAGGGAGGCCTGTCATGCTGCAATTCATTGGGTCGCAAAGAGTCGGACACGACTGAGTGATTGAAGTGAACTGAAAGCTGATTCAGGTCAATGGGAATGACTGTTTATTTAGTAAATGATATTGGGCAAATTCCCTGGTGGCTCAGACGGTAAAGCGTCTGTCTACAATGTGGGAGACCCAGGTTCGATCCCTGGGTTGGGAAGATCCCCTGGAGAAGGAAATGGCAATCCACTCCAGGACTATTGCCTGGAAAATCCCATGGACAGAGGAGCCTGGTAGGCTACAGTCCATTGGGTCGCAAAGATTTGGACACAACTGAGCGACTTCACTTCCTTCACTTCACTTCATTGGGCAAATAGACTGATCATTTAGATGTAAATAAAAGTAGGGCTCTGTCTCTCCCAAAACTCCAAAATAAATTTTTAATGTAAACAAATAAAGCTACAAAAGAATTAGAAGAAGAACCAGTGAATGTTTATGGATCTTTAGGAGAAGAAAACCTTTTTAATACAGAAGGCAGACATCATAAAGGTGAAAACAGATTAAATTTGACTACATGAAAAATAAATTTTTAAAAGGTTTAATATAAATGACAATGTAGGACAAACCTTTGTTACGTATGTGATGATTTGAAAGAATTCTTGCAAATAGGAAAAAAGTAAACATACTAATAGAAAAACGGCAAAGTACCCAATTTGTCACAGAAGTATAAATTATTTAAATTTCTATCTCCTTAATAAGCAAATGAAAGTAAATACAAACCAAAAAATCTCTCTCTCTCCATTTTTTATCTTACCTAATGATATTGGAAAAAAACTTTAAACCATAATATCCTTTGCTGATGGGAGAATAAATCAGTAGTCTTTTTGTAAGGCCAGTTGTAACAGGAATTAAAACCTTATTGACCTGCATTAATTTTGATCCAGCAATTCCATGTCTGTCTATATTTTAAAGTAATAATTAGAAATATGTGCAAATATCTCTTTATAATCATGGGTGTAGAAATTTTATTTATTGAAGTCAAGAGGAAGAAACAATTAATATCTAGTTCTAAGGAATTGGTTGCATAAATGACACACTATTGTTCTAGCGGGATGAGAGGCAATTAAACAAATATACTCTGCAGTTAATATTGTAGACGAATATTTAATTACATGAAAAATATCCATGACAATGTATATTGCTAAGTGAAAAAACCATGTTACTAGGTTGTATTCATAGCCTGATCCTGTGTTTGTTTATACACATATATACACATACACACAGAGCATGACATGGATTACTCATGATTTGTTCTTTTTCTTTTTCACTTTTCTACATTTCTACAGTATACATTTTTTGGTTTTTTTAAAAAGACTAATAATTACTATTAATTATTGCTAAAGAGAACTTAGAACCTGGGTCAATGTTTTTATCAAGCGTATGGATACAGGGATGTTTGTGTGCTATGATATATACTTTTGTAATGCTTGAATTTTTTTATTGAATTTTATCATTTTTATAGTCAAAAGGAAATAGTATTAAAAAATAAAGAGAGGGCTGGGGAACAAAGAAATTCATACTCTTTATTCCAACTTTTAGAAATGTTCTTAATGCTCAATATGAACAAATATTTATTTATATATAGATTCATCATAACAGTGTTTACAATAGGAAAAAACCTGATAACAGACATAGAAATACCATTTGAATAATATGAAGCTAGATAAATTATGACACAGGCCCCTTAGATGAACCTACAGTAACATAGTGAAGTCAGCATGAATCCAGCCTGCCTGGATTCAAATCTCAGCTCTGCCACTTACTTGCTGTGTGACTTTGCACAAGTTACTTAGCCTCTCTGTTTCAATTTCCTCCCATAAAATGAGGATAGCAATAGTACTACATCAGAGGATGGTTATGAGGAATTTTAAATCACAGCCCATGCGGAAAACAGATGACACATTCAAATTAGATAATTTGAAGAGAGTTTAATAAAGGGACTCTGTGCAGAGCTGCGGACAGGATGTCATGAAACCCCCAAGGATAGTGTAGTACTCTCGGCTAGTAATGGTAGGAAGTCATAGGGAGCAGCTAGGCAGGTATCGGAACCTGGAGCAGGAGAGTTCCTCGGAGGAGCTGTGGTCTTTGTTAAAAGCTCAGTGACCCTTCATACCTTAACCTCACCCTTCAGGCTTCTTCTGAGACATCTGTAATTAGTCTGCCACTGCTGCAATAATGGTGCATATAAATAATCCCAAATCTCACTGGCTACAAACTGCAGACATTTGTTTTTCTCACTCCCAGGTTGACTGAGACAGTGCTCCTTCAGGCTTTGGGTTGTTTGGGTTCAGGTCAGCTTCCTAGCCCCCTTATTTTAGGACCAGCTGCCAAGAAGCCAAACCAAACAGGCAAGTCTCTTTCAGTCCTCTGCTCACCCCAAGTGTACAAACATTCCATTGGCTAAAGCGTGTCCCATGACTGAGGCTAAAGTAAATAGAACAGAGATATTTATATTCCATACACTCTGCTGCTGCTAAGTCGCTTCAGTTGTGACCAACTCTGTGCAACCCCATAGAGGGCAGCCCACCAGGCTCCTCCGTCCCTGGGATTCTCCAGGCAAGAACACTGGAGTGGGTTGCCATTTCTTTCTCCAATGCATGAAAGTGAAAAGTGAAAGGGAAGTCGCTCAGTCGTGTCCGACTCTTCGCGACCCCATGGACTGCAGCCTACCAGGGTTCTCTGTCCATGGGATTTTCCAGGCAAGAGTACTGGAGTGGGGTGCCATTGCCTTCTCCGCCATACACTGTAGTAGAAGGTGAACTCCCGTGGCAAATCCTAACACAGGCAGAGAGGGAGAGAATGGAGTTGGGAATGATAATCCAGTGATACCTTGTCGTTGGCCACATCCAAGGGGCACAGAAGCTGGGTGATGCTCTCTGTACAGGGCCTTTCCAGGACACAGAGCAGGGCGGAAGAGGGTAGAGACGTCTAGAGAGGCAAACAAAGATATCTGTGTAGGATTACATGAGTTGATATTTTTAATGAGTTTAGGATAGTGACTGGCATGGGAAAAATAATATATGTGTTTGTTAAGTGAAATAATAAAATATAGTGCTATAGAGAATGATGTTTTCAAGAATATTTAAATATTTAAACTGTTTATCATTAATTGTTAAGTGAAAGAGATTATAGAGCAGGTATACATGATAATATAATTTTAAAATCCAATTTACCTAGAAGAAAGACTGGAAAGAAACTTAGCAAAATAATAATGTTGTTGCTGGGAGGTAGAATCATTGGGAATTTTTTCCCGTTGTGTGTTCAGAAATAGGCTGCCATATACAATCTCATAAGTTGTGCACTCCACAACTCCAGAGGCCCTGTTTGTCTCTCTGTGCACCTTCGGCTTATGCAACTTCGTTTATTGCCCATAGATTCTAAAACACACATGTATTACTCTTGTGTAATCAAATAAAAGCAGTAAAAATTGCAGCCTTGCTTTGTCTCCGTAAAACTTTTCAGTGACAACAGAAATTAACCTAGTTTGGCATTTTCACTAGAGTGACAAAGAAATTATCACAGTATAGTTGTCCTTTGGGATTCTGGGGCAATGGTACCAGGACCCTCGTGGATATTAAATTTCACAGATGCTCAAGTTTCTTGTCTAAAATAGTGTAGTAGTTGCATATAACCTACTCAATCCTCCTGTACACTTTAAATCATCTCTAGACTACTCATAATACCTAATCCTTATGTAAATACTATGTAAATAGTATGCAGCAAGTTCAAATTTTGCTTTGTGGAACTTTCTGAAAATATTTTCCTCTGATTGTTTTTGATCTGTTCATTGGTTGACTCTGCAGATGTGAAATCTATGGGTACAGAGGGCTGACTGTGCTCTGGGATGATTGTTATAAGGAGCACTCACCAGTGCTTGGGGGCAATCCAGGTTATACAGTCACCATTGCAGAACTGAAAGGTATTGCTTCATGCGTGTAGCATAAATACAGGAAACTTGTTTGGCCTGAGTGAGTTACTAAAATTTTTAAAAATCCTCTAATATGTTTTATTTAGTGGAGAAATTCAGAACTGCTGAATCAGAAATGATGGATGTAAGAATGGACTATTCCTATTAAATCCACAGTGGAGAAGATTTGAAGCAAAATGAAAGCTTCTCTCCCCAGGTCCAGGATAAAATGAAGCATTCAGGTACTTCCTGCCACTGCATTTCTTGTTATATGAGATATTAATAGCAAAAACATTATTTATTAATATAAACTTCATTGATATTAATATTATAATATTAAGGTATTATAATATCTTATAATATTAATATCATATTAATATTATTGGGCTTTCCAGGTGGCGCTACTGATAAAGAACCCACCTGCCGATGCAGGAGGTGCAAGAGATGCAGATCTGAGCCTTGGGCCATGAGGTTGCAGAGTCGGACACCACTGAAGCTACCTAGCACGCACACTAATATTATTACCGCTTAGGCTACTGCATTCTCTTACTTAACGGCCAAAAATTATGTGCATTCTCTTTGAAGTCCTCCCCTCCCAAGACAGAGTTAAACATCCCTTCCTCTGTGTGCCCACAACCCCTGTGTCTGTACTTCCATTCTAGAATTTAACATAGAGTTTCATAGTCATTGACATGTGCGATCAATGAGATCAATGAGATCAATGACATTGTGAGATCCTCCAAAGAATTCGTGGATTTGCTTTCATTTTTGTAACCTCAGTATCTCTCTTGGTACGTAACACAGAAACATTTCTTGAGTAGGTGTTAGGACTTCCTATTTCACTGTTCTGGGAGGCGTGGAGGGCGCTGTCTCTTGAGAGTGTGGGAAAGTGATGAACAGCCCATATATATACCCAGGGGAGCCTGTCAGGAAAGGCTGAGTTAGAAATACCCTAGAGAACTCCCAGCCCTGAGCCCCTGACAGTGCACTCCTAAAAAATGGAAGACAGAACCAAAAGCCATCCTAGGCAGGGTGGGACAGTTCAGAAGAGTATGTCTCATATATACACTGGTGGTTCAGATGGTAAGGAATCTGCCTACAGTGCCAGAGACCTGGGTTCGATCTCTAGATTGGGAAGATCCCCTGGAGAAGGAAATGGGAACCCACTCCAGTATTCTTGCCTAGAGAATTCCATGGCCAGAGGAGCCTGGTGGGCTACAGTCCACGGGGTCACAAACAGAAACAACTGGGTGACTAACACTTTGGTGTAAAAAATAGATAACTAATGAGATCTTACTGTGTAGTCCAGGGAACTCTACTCAGTGCTCTGTGGTGACCTAAATGGGAAGGAAATCCAAAAAAGAGGGGATATATGTATACATATGGCTGATTCACTTTGCTGTTCAGCAGAAACTGACACAGCAGTGTAAAGCAACTATATTCCAATTTTAAAAAAAGAGTATATCTCTTTTCCCATTTGGATTCTTAGGATCCTTTTTAGATATTATTCTTTATAAAAATATTAATATTTTTTGAGATAAAAATTTGGTTTCATTATAAAGTTAGATTGGAGGATGTAGCTTGGTTGTCAAGTGAGTCTGCTAATACCCTCCTGTTTCAAAATTACTGTCCAAAATGCCATCCTCTTCCCGTGTTGGGAAGAAACTGTCCTATTTGGCCTAACACATGACTGGGGGAACAGACCAGAATATACCTGTACTCCACGTGTCAGGTTCCCAAACAAAAGTGAATTCAGAAAGCTAGGCCTGCTGAGGGAATATGTACAAAGTCACGAGCTTCTAGAACTGGCACTGTGCATTCTCTAAAATCTTGTTCACTTTCCTCTCTTGGTTTGGATTATTGAGGGGACACAGTATTACGTATTTCTCCAAACCTTGGTTTAGCTTTCGCTTTTTTATAATTTGAAGAATGTAGCCTCTGAACCAGGGCTTCCCAGGGGCTCAGTGGTAAAGAATCCTCCTGCCAATGCAGGAGAAACTGGAGATGAGGGTTCGATCCCTGGGTTGAGAGGGTCCTCTGGAGGAGGAAATGGCAACCCACTCCAGTATTCTTGCCTGAAAAATCCCACAGATAGAGGAGCCTGGTGGGCTACAGTCCCTGGGGTCACAAAGAATTGGACATGACTGAACACAGCAGCAGCCTCTGAACCAGCTGAGGAATGTGGGTGGCAGAACATGGACTGTTTCCATGTTTGATATCATGGTATTGGATACTTTCTCCGCAAAATCTTAATGTGATGGCTGGACAGATCATTGGCAGAAATACTCAGGATTCTGAATTTGAGAGTTTGGGCACCAGGTTGCATAAAAGTAACTAGTCCAGAGTGCTATTTTCATAGTTCAGATATCTCAGTGGGCAAATCTGATAAGTCAGTTTGAAAGGCATTAATGGAGAAAAATAGGTTTCTATTTTAGATCACCACCCAAACCTCATTTGCCTTTTAGCAGCCACTTTTAATGTCTTGCCTGAAAAAAGAGTGTCCTGTAGGCCTGGTAAGCCATGAGCCAGGTCTCATCAGGGAGTGACACCCCTGAATGAGGGCGTAGAGGAAGCTTCTACTTTACTCTCCATCTCACAAGGCTATCGTAAGATGCTAAGAATGCGGTGGAAAAGGGGGAATCTTCCGGGTTGAATTCAGAAGGAGCAAACCACAGGTGGCCCCAGAGCAGGGACCCTTCCAGCCTTACCCCATCATGATACACTTTACCAGCTTGGGCAGAAGCAGGAAGGAGGCGAGGGCAACAAAAAGCCCTGTGAAAGTGACCAGGGCACCATTTCTAGGTTCTGGAGAGTCAGTTGACCTGATCAGGCTCTCTCCAAGCCGTTTGGGAAGTCAGCCTCCTCAGCCTAAGGGCTCCAAATGTCCACAGTCCACCAGCCATAGGCTGCAGTCCACAGCCACAGTCCCTGTGTTGCTAATCCTGGCCAACTGTCAAGTTAATGAATCTCCTGGATTCTCAGGGGACTGGGCAAGAGTGTGGATGACTCACTGTGGCCCATCCCCAGTATTAGAGAAACAGCTCAAAGCAAATAGTCTGTGATGGTGACTGAGTAATGTCAGTTTCATTAGAGAATGTTTTGTGGAAGGTGCAGCAATAAATAGCATTTGCAAACCTTTTAGGACTAATTTTTGTGTCATGGCAGAAAGGGGAAGTTAAGAGTAAATAGCCTGAGAATCAGATGATTTATTTCTCGGTTGAGACTTGTGTGTTTCATTCACTTCTGGGACGTTTCTTCTCGTCTATCTGCCTTTGGGGATCAGTACTGAAAGAGGAGTGACTCATCATTTGGCCTGGTCGTCTTTTCTATGTTTAATCCCTTAATGTAAAAGAGAATTAGGCAAGAGGATTAAGAGAGATTAAACAAGATTCATTATTGAATTATTAAAAATTAAGCTCTGGCTTAAAACAGCCTAAGAGGAGATGCATACAATAATGTAAGGGACATAAAAATTCCTTCTTCAAACACAAGAGATGTTCTCCATCTGTTCTTGATAAAAATCAATGATTAACAATAATACACTCATAAGGTATCATAATGTCTCTTGATTTATGAAGAGACCCTACTAACCCACCTCTCAGAGAGTAAAGACAGAAAAATAACTCTGGTCCTGAGATGGGTTAACCTGTTATTTCTCTTTATCTACCAGAGGACCAGATCTTCTTACCCAGAGAGCATCAGAGTTTAAAACTGATAACCACTGGACACTTGTAGGGTTCGTAAGCTCCTGGGTAGTACTCTAGGGCAGGGCTTGAGTGAGATGCCGAAAATGAACAAATTTCCCCTTCCTCCTTTTTAATCCCAGACATAGCCTTGAAGGTCCCTTTATCAGACTCCTCAGGCCAAGTCTTTCTGTGGGAGAACCAAGAGAAAAGATCCAGAGATAATTCTGGAAAATAAAATAAAAATTAGGTTTTCCTCAGAGAACTCAAAGAAATGAAAATGTTAGATTATAAAAGATGTATATATAAAACATTAAAGATAAGATGGTCATGGATTGTATATTCAGCCTTATTCCTCCCAAGATATTTCTTTAAACCATAAAATAAGGGAAATTTCTGTAGGGTCTGCTCAGTCTCAGAAGATTACACTTCCAGACTTCAGAGGCAGACCAAGACTCTCAAAAGACAAGAGGTGTGTTCGCCTTCAGAGCTGCTGCAACTTTCATGAGGAGTCACTGCCTTCTCTTTGTGGGCGTGTGGCTGTGTGTTTAGTCTAGAGCCACGGTTTATAACTCTCTATGAGGACCGTGCATGGGCAACTAGGGGTATGTGAGCCCCATGAACTTGTAGCAGTTTTCATTGTACATATATTGACTGGGGTAATGTGGAGGAGCCAAAGCTCTCAGATTCTCGGAAAAGTCCATGGCCTCATATGGAAGAGGGTTCCAAGGCTTTTCCAAGGCTGGATTATCTGTATGTTTTCTGATTCAGCAGCAGCCCCACACCTGAAATATAGGTAATGTTCTTAAACTCACCTTACAGATGAGGAAATGGGCTGACAGAGTTTAAAAAACTTGTTGAAGTCACATAGCTGGTAAATGGTGAAGCCAGATTATAAATCCAGATCTGACTTCAGAAACAGTCTCTCATTAGTGGGCAATGCTTTGTCTACATTTAATAGGTTCAAAAGAATAAAATCTGGAATTTGTTAGGTCTCTTCCAGCTTTCCCAAATCTTTACAGTAGCATCCCTGACAGGTGACTCAGCTCTGCCTGACCTCTTCTGGGGATGAGAGCTTCATCCCTCCCCAGGGGTCAGCTCCACTGTTGAAATTAATGAGTACTTTTCAAATATTAAACCTCAATTTACTTTATGACTGTATGCTGGCAAAGTGGTTTCAAATGTGAAATACAGAATGTTTTTAGGTGTGCTATCCAGAACTGGAATCTGAAATTCTGCAGCATGAAGACTTCTGCTTCTCTACCTTTTCAAAGTGGGGCACACAGAAGAAGGTAGCGTATGTTGGCAAATCCAAGAATGAACATCAAGAAAGAATCTAACGTGGAATGATGGACAAGGCAACCATCCAAAAACATCAGAAGAATGTATGCTTTGAAAATGGGAATGACCTGAGTTTCCTTATACAGCAAAATTTTTATTAGCTGTCACTGGAGGCCCTTTTTCCCCCCTAGCTTCTTTTGGAAAAATGATCCTTTGTGTATCTCCCTTATGCTTTAGTGAACAAGAAATCTGGAAGGTGGGGGAGGATGCTTTCTTAGAGTCTTCGTGGTTTCTTTTGAGCTCACATTCTTTCCTGCCTCCCAAAACATCCTCAATGATAGATGACTTAAATGCGGAGAGCATTTAACAGTAATGCTAGTAAAGTAGAAACTTTGTTATTGATGCCTGAATTAACTATTCTTTTTGAGGTAGCTAATCTCCATAGATGGTCACAAAGGGTTCATGCCTCCTGGAACTCATCCCTTGGAATCTAGACTGGCCCAAATGTAATGTGGTGAGAGTGATGCTGTGCCAGTTCTAGGCCTCAATCTTAGAAAAATTCTTGAAGTTTCCACCTGTGTACTTTTGGGAACTTTGTACTGCTGTATATGAATCCAACTACTCTCATGCTAGAGAGACCATGGAGAGAGAGAGAGAGATGTTCTAGGATGATGTGGAAAGAGAGAGTCCCAACTGTTCAAGTATTTCATTAGTCCAGCCTTTCAGCCATCCCTGTGAAGGCACCAGATATGTATCTGAGCTATCTTGGATGTTCTGTGTAGGTGAACTTCTAGGTGACTGCAGCCCTAGCTGATATCACACAGAGGAGAAGAACCAACCAGCTGAGCCTAACCAACCTATAGAATCATGAGAAGTAATAAAATTCTTATTATTAAAATCTCCTGAGTATGGAATGGTTTGTTACATAGTAATAGATAACAAAACACATTTCACATTCATATAGCAAAATTGATTATGGGTAAACAAGTGTTAAAAAGCGGAGACATTACTTTGCCAACAAAGGTCCGTCTAGTCAAGCCTATGGTTTTTCCAGTGGTCGTGTATGGATGTGAGAGCTGGACTATAAAGAAAGCTGAGCACCGAAGAATTGATGTTTTTGAACTGTGGTGTTGGACAAGACTCTGAGAGTCCGTCCCTTGGACAGCAAGGAGATCCAACCAGTCCATCCTAAAGGAGATTAGTCATGGGTGTTCATTAGAAGGACTGATGCTAAAGCTGAAACTCCAATGCTTTGGCCACCTGATGTGAAGAGCTGACTCACTGGAAAAGACCCTGATGCTGGGAGGGATTGGGGGCAGGAGGAGAAGGGGACGACAGAGGATGAGATGGCTGGATGGCATCACCGACTCAATGGACATGAGTTTGGGTAAACTCCGGGAGTTGGTGACGTGGAGGGAGGACAGGGAGGCCTGGTGTGCTACAATTCATGGGATTGCAAAGAGTCAGACATGACTGAGTGACTGAACTGAACTGAAACAAGTGTTGATTCCAATCTCAAAGAAAACTATGTCAAAGAATGTTCAAACTACTGTACAATTGTAACTCGTCTCACAAAGTAATGCTCAAAATTCTCCAAGCCAGGCTTCAACAGTACATGAACCATGAACTCCCAGATGTTCAAGCTGAATTTAGAAAAGGCAGAGGAACCAGAGATCAAATTGCCAAAATCCATTGCATCATCAAAAAGCAAGAGAGTTCCAGAAAAGCATCTGCTTTATTGACTATGCCAAAGCCTTTGACTGTGTGGATCACAACAAACTGTGGAAAATTCTTAAAGAGATGGGAATACCAGACCACCTGACATTCCTCCTGAGAAATCTGTATGTAGGTCAATAAGCAACAGTTAGAAATGGACATGGAACAACAGACTGGCTCCAAATCAGGAAAGGAATACATCAAGGCTGTATGTTGTCACCCTGCTTATTTAACTTATATGCAGAGTACATCATGAGAAATGCTGGACTGGATGAAGCACAAGCTGGAATCAAGATTGCCAGGAGAAGTATCAATAACTTCAGCTATGCAGATGACATCATCCTTATGGCAGAAAGTTAAGAGGAACCACTTCGCAGCTTGTGTGTGTGTGTGTGTGTGTGTGAGTGACTATGTGTGCCTTCAGTGGGGTTGGCGGATGTAATTGACCATATCTAAGCCTTAACACAGAGAAGGCAATGGCACCCCACTCCAGTGTTCTTGCCTGGAGAATCCCAGGGATGGGGGAGCCTGGTGGGCTGCTGTCTATGGGGTCGCACAGAATCGGACACGACTGGAGCAACTTAGCAGCAGCAGCAGCAAAGAGCCTCTTGATGAAAGTGAAAGAGGAGAGTGAAAAAGTTGGCTTAAAACTCAACATTCAGAAAACTAAGGTCATGGCATCCAGTCCCATCACTTCATGGCAAATGCATGGGGAAACAGTGGAAAACAGTGACAGACTTTATTTTCTTGGGCTCCAAAATCACTGCAGATGGTGACTGCAGCCATGAAATTAAAAGACACTTGCTGCTTGGAAGAAGAGCTATGACCAACCTAGACAGCATATTAAAAAGCAGAGACATTACTTTGCCAGCAAAGGTCTGTCTAGTCAAAGCTATGGTTTTTTAAGTAGTCATGTACAGATGTGAGAGGTGGACTATAAAGAAAGCTGAGCGCTGAAGAATTGATGCTTTTGAACTGTGGTGTTGGAGAAGACTGTTGAGAGTCTCTTGGACTGCAAGGAGATCCAAGCAGTCCATCCTAAAGGAAATCAGTCCTGGATATTCATTGGAAGGACTGATGCTGAAGCTGAAACTCCAATACTTTGGCCACCTGATGTGAAGAACTGATTCATTGGAAAAGACCTTGATGTTGGGAAAGATTGAAGGCTGGAGGAGAAGGGGATGACAGAGGGTGAGATGGTTGGATGGCGTCACCAACTTGATGGACATGAATTTGAGCAGGCTCCGGGAGTTGGTGATGGACAGGGAAGCCTGACATGCTGCAGTTTATGGGGTTGCAAAGAATCGGACACAATTGAACGACGGAACTGAACTGAACTGAAGTGTTGATAAAAATGTATACTATAGTAAAGTGATGAAAAACATTCACTTAAAACACCCAATAAAAAAAAATAAGCCCCATTAGAGACTTGCCTGGGAGTCCAGTGGTTAAGATTTCACTTTCCAATAATGCAGGGGGTGCAAGTTCAATCCCTGGTTGGGGAGCTAAAATCCCATATGCCTTGTGGCCGAAAAACCAAAACACGAAACGAAAGCAATATTGTAACAAACTCAATAAAGGCTTTAAAAGTGGTCCACATTAGAAAAAAAATCATAAAAAAACAAGCCTCATTAAAGCAATATTCTAACCACAGTGAGATAGCACTTTATAACCACTAGGAAGACTACAATCGGAAAGACAGATAATAACAAGTGCTGGCAGGGATGTGGAGAAACTGGAGCCATCATACACTGCTGATGGGAATATAAAATGGTGCAGTTGCTTTGGAAAGCATCCTGGCAGTTCCTCAAAATGTTAATCACAGAGCTGGCACTCGACCCAGAAACTCCACTACTAAGGATATATCCAAGAGAAATGAAAACATATGTTCCTATAAAAACTTGTACAGGAATTTTCATAGCAACACTATTCATGATTGCTGAAAAGTGGAAACAACTCAAATGTCCATCAGCTAATGAATGAATAAATAATGTGTGGTATAATCTAGACAAGGGAACTGTATAGATAGAAAGGAATAAAAAGGATACATACATGAAGTATGGATACATGCTACAGCATGAATGAACCGTGAAAATGAATGAAGTGAAAGAAATGAATGAAGTGAAAGAAGTCACAACAACCACATACTGTAGAATCCTGTTTATATGAGTGGTTGCCTAGGACTGGGTAGCAATGGAGAGTGACTGTTAATGGGTACAGATCTTCTTTTTGGTATAATGAAATATTAATGAAATATTCTAAAATTGAACAGATTGATGATTTCAACCTTTGTGATTATACTGAAAACATTTAATTGCCCATTTTAAATGGGTGAATTGTATGATATGTAAATTGCAGCTCAATAAAGGTGTTATCAAAAAACAAGAAAGGCAATCTCCTATAAGACTGATATCTATTTTATTTTGCCTGCTTTGGGCACTAGATTCTTGCCTGTCATCAGATAAGGCTAAATCAACTCAGAGAGCTAACAGCACTTGAATGGGCTTTTTGATGGGGTAGTTTATCAAAACAACATGAGATGAGAGCTGTATGTCAGTTTATTATACAGTTAATATAATGTAATATTACAGCTAATATTCTTAGCTTCTCTTATCAATAAGGTGAAGATCAATACAAAGATTTGGTCTGAATCTTTAAATTCCCTGATTGGGGTTTGTTAAGTTGCCCCTAGGGACCTGCTGTGTTCTAATTTTTGACGTGATAGTAGCTTGTTAGCATGAAGAGAGGGAAGAGGGCAGTATGGCCCCCTCCTCAGTTTCCCAGAAAACAAAACAATGTGCATAAGTCTACTCACAAGAACTGTCAAACGTATCTGAATTCATTACTGACATAGTCAGAAAGCATAAGTTCCAGTTAGATTATCCTGCAACAGCATAATAGCACATTTTTCTAATGGTTACTGAAAGGTTGATTTTTATAGATGTCTTAGATGGTTTTGAAAAAAAAGTTGTATGCTCTATTTGTTGTGAGGTACAGTTTTAAATATATCCACTAATTTAAGCTTGTTAATTGTGCATTTATGTCCTCTATAGCCTTACAATATTTTAGGTATTTCATTTAAAATTATAAATATAATAGTAACATATTAAGTTAATAATAACATATATATATGTTAATAATATTAACTTATAAGTTATGTATAATATTAACTTATTGATAAACTAAAATATGCCAGGCCCCAATGCTCTGAGGATTCATTCCTGATCAGTACACAGTTTCTGTCCTCACGGAGCTCATAGTAGAAGACAAATGTCTCAATGAATGAATATATAAGACCTGCAGTGTCAATCTGTATTTACTTTGAATGTATATTTTATGTGTATATTTAATGTATTATTTTAATATTCATATTTAATATTATTAATGTATTATTATTTTTATCTATTATTTTTGACAAAGCAATGTTAAAATCTGCGGTCATGAAGTTATCAAATTCTCCTTTAAAACTGTTCATTTTTGCTTATACTCTGAGGATGCTTTGTTAGGTGCCCCAGTTCAGGATTTTTATAATTTCCTGATGTTGTTGTTTTGTCACTGAGTCGTGTCCAACTCTTTTGTGACCCTGTGTACTGTAACCCACCAGTCTTCTCTGTCCCTGAGGTTCTCCAGGCAAGAATACTGGAGTGGGTTGCCATTCATTTCCTTCTCCAGGGATCTTCCTGACCCAGGGATTGAACGTGTGTCTCCTGCATTGTTGGCAGGTGAAATGTTTACTGCTGAGCCACCTGGGAAGCCCAACTTCCTGATAAATTGTTTCTTTTATCTCCTGCAGTGTCTAATCTTCACACCCTTCAGTAAAACTTGCATTTTCATCTCCAGAGGTTCAGTTTGGGTCTCTTCTCCATCATCTATGTCTCCACTTTATAAACTCTTCTTGAGTTTATAAAATATAGTTACAATAACTTTTAATGCTCTTATCTTTTAATTCTGTCATCTGTGCTGTTTCTGGATGTGTGTCTATTGATAGATTATTTTTCTTCTCATTGTGGGTCAGTGTTTCCTGCTTCTTCGCATGCCTGGTAAGTTTTGATTGGTTGCCAGACATTGTGTATTTTATCTTGTTAAATGCTGGATGCTTTGTATGCCTGTAAATATTCCGGAGCTTTGTTCTGAGACACAGTCAAATTATTTGGAATGAGTTTGATCCTCTTAAGCCTTTTTTATTTTTAAGCTTTGTTAGGCAGGACCCAAGTAGACTTTAGTCTGAGGCTATTTCCCCACAACTGAGGCAATACCTTTCTGGTTACTCAAGGCCGTATGAATGACAAGGTTTTCCACTCTGTCTGATGGGAGTCCAGTTCTTCTCAGCCCTATGTCATCTCCCTGGATTGCTATCTCTGCTCCTTTTGGGTCATTCATTCTCTGGCCATGGGTGGGTGTATCACACTCACAGGCTGATGAACTCTCAGCTGAAGACTCAGTGGGGATCCTGGGCACATCTCTGGAATGGGCTTTCTCTGTGAGCAGTTTCTCCTCCCGCTCTGTGCCCGAAAATTCCGACAGCTTTGGCTTTCTCAGACTCCCAGATTTATCTCGTCTACTTGGAGACCGTGTGGGTCTGCTCAGATTCTCCCTGCCCAGCTCTGGCCTATAAACTCTCCAGCACTTAACTGGAGCAAGCATAGGGTCAGCTAATGCGTTTCACCTCTCAGGGATCAGGGTGCTGTGTGACGTCCAAAGCCTGAAAAACATTTGTTTCTAGTATTCTGTCCAGTTTTTTAGTTGTTTAGGGCAGAAGAGGGTAGATCTACTTCCTGTTACTCCATCTTGGCCAGAAGCTGAGGGCTACTTAACTTTTAGTCATGCTTTTGCCTTAATATCTATTTTTGTCTTCGATTGCCACACTAGCTTTCCTTCCACAAATATTTGCCTGGTGTGTATACTTCCAGCTCTTTACTTTGAGCCTTCTTATATCATTATGTCTCAGGTTTGTCTCTTTAAAAAGAATGTCACAATTGGGCTTTATCTCCTAGTCTGAGAATGTTTGTCCTTTAACAACTGGGTTTAATTGTTTCAATTTATAGACATTAGTAATCTATTCGGATTTATGTCTATTTACATTTTTAAACAAATACTTATTAAATTGTTTGCTTTTATTTTTTATTTTTGGCTCTGCTTGGTCTTCATTGCTGCATGAAGTCTTTCTCTAGCTCAGGTGCTCGGGCTTCTCATTGCGGTGGCTTCTCTTGGAAGCGTGGGCCCTAGCGTGCTCAGGCCTCAGTAGCTGTAGCACACGGGTCAATAGTTGTGGTTCTCGGGCTCTAGAGTGTGGGCTCAGTATGTGGGACACGCACTAAGTTGTCCCACAGTATGTGGCATCTTCCCGGACCAGGGATTGAACCGGTGTCCCCTGAATTGCTGCAAGGCAGATTCTTAACCACTGGACCCTCAAGGAAGCTCCTCTATTTCCTTTTTCTGTGCTTTTCTTTTATGATGGGTTTTCTTTTTCCTTTCATTGCTTTTTATTATATTAAAAGAGTTTTTTATGCTCCCTTTTTTTATTTCTACAAATTTGAAAGTTATGTATTCTATTTTGTTTTTTTTAAGAGTTATACTCAGAATTTTAATATGCATTCTTGACATAACAAAGTACAACTCTAATTGGTACTGTTATCCTCCTGAAGAAAAATACAGGGTCTTGTAATGATTTAATTCCTTTCTCTGTTTCCCACGTTCCATATTACTGTGGGCTAAAATGTATTCCATCTTGTTTTTAAACATCCCCACACAAACGAGTAATTTTGAATAGTTGATGTTTATTAGGCTTAGATTACCCATTTGCTCCCCACTGCTTCCTGCATCACACTCCTTCAACAGCCATCTTACTGAAGAATGTTCTTCAGGAACTCTCTCCCTGAGGGGTTAGTGAGATGTGAACTCTCTGAGTCTTTGGTTTGTCTAAAAATGTCTGTATTTTATTCTATGCTCAGTGTAGAAACATGATTTTGCTGAATATAGAATTCCAGATTTAAAATTACTTTCCCTTAATATATTGAAGATATTGTTTCATTTTCTTCTGGCATTTGTTATTTGATGAGAAGTCTGTTCTCAGTAATTGTTGTTCTTTTGTAGACCATCTGTCTTTCCAGTTTGGCCAGATTTATTTCTTTGTCTGTATTGTTCTGCAGGTGTGATGATGTGTTTAGGTGTAGATTGGCATTATTTATTCTGTTCAAGACAATTTACTACTTCAGTTAGAAAGACGCATTATGTTCAGCACTGTCCTGTACCCTCCTCAGGACCGAAGGATCAAATCCCCTAGATGCTAGGAACTGGGGGTACTTATAGAAGACAATGCTTATATATCAGCCTTCTCCAGGAGGTACTCGCAGCTGAATAGTGTTACCTTGCTCACAGGGTTACACCCCTTCCTAAGGGTGAGTTTAGTTGCTAAGTCGGGTCCAACTCTTGCAATCCCATGTAGCCCGCCAATCTCCTCTGTCCATGGGATTTCCCAGGCAAGAATACTGGAGAGGGTTGCCTTTTCCTACTCCAGGGGATCTTCCTGAACCAGGGATCAAATTCAGGTCTCCTGCATTGCAGGCGGATTCTTTACCAACCGAGCCATCAGGGAAGGGAAGCTTGCATCCAACAACTGGGATTGGTCGATGCAGGGATACAAAGAGCTAGCCCTCTTGTCTCAATGGGGGACAATTCTAAAAGTCCTTCTTAGCATCAGCACTCCCTTTAGTAGGATAATCAACTCATCCTGGCATATTTACAGGTTCTAGGGATTAGGAATTGTTGGGGAAGATGGCCTTATTTGTTTAGCAACAAAAATATGCATTATTTTAATTCAAATTAAATTGGAAACGACCCATCAACAGAGAATTAAGAATATTTTACAGCATTACACTCTTGATACAAAAAACAAGGGAGTTGCATATATGATGGCATGGAAATATGAAATATATTAAATAAAAAGCTTGATGTTCTCAAGTACGTGTGTTAAGACCATTGTTCCGGCAGATTCTGATCAATCATGTTGACACTCAAGTCAGCATATTGATTCTTTATAGAAAGCTGTCTATATGTACTGAGGAAGAAAAAAATTCCAAAACAAGTTAATCTGAAATATAGCAACCAATGTATTGTAGTTTATATTTATTAAAGATCATATGAGGCTTGAAAAAAACTGAGCTCCTGATCTTCATCCCCAAACCCCAAAGTTCTCTCTTATCTCAGTTAATGATAACTGTTGTTATAAATATTCAGGGAAAAAAGTCCTTGGAGTCATCTTTATGTCCTCTTTTTGTCTGATACTCCAATTTCTATGCAGTTTACCTAAAATTGAACCCAGACTTGGACCACTTCTTATAATCCTCACTGCTGTCCCCGGTCCAAGTCACCATCACTTCTTGCCTGGATTATTGCAGCAGCCTCATGACTGGTAGGGTTTCAGCCAGTTCTCAACGTGGCAGAGTGACCCCATTAAAGTGTTAGTCAAATCCTTGTCTCCTTCTGCTCAGAACCCACCAGAGTAACTGTTTACTTATCATTCACAGTAAAAGCGCAGTCCTCACTGTGATTTGCAAGGATTCCTGCTTGATCCAGCTCCCTACCTCTGAGACTCATCTCCCATTGCGTGCTCTCTCTTTCTCACTCCACTCCCCCACACACCCTGTTCCTTGCTGCGATTTAAAAATACCAGGCATGGTTCCCAGTCAGGACCTTTGCTCTGGCTCTTTCCTCTGCCTGGAAAGCTCTTCCCCACACATCCCTGTGATTTGCTCTCTTACTTCTTCAGATCTCGAATAAACATCACTTGCTCAGTGAAGTTCTCACAGGTAATTTATCTAAAGCTTTAACCCCTCCCTCTTGACATTCCATACCCCTTTCCCTACTTTATTTTTTCCCTTAACCCTTTCTACTTACCTCCTATCTCATATGCTATATATTTGTCTATGGAATTCTCCAGGCAAGAATATTGGAGTGGGCAGCCATTCCCTTCTCCAGGAGATCTTCCTGACCCAGTGATTGAACCCAGGTCTCCCACAATGCAAGCACAAATTCTTCACTGTCTGAGCCACCAGGGAAGCCCCATTATATTTATTATCTCTCTTCATTATTAAAATGTAAAGTTTATTAGACTAGGCTTTTTTAAAAAATCTATTTTGTTAACTGCCATGATCCCAGAGCCTTGAACCATGTCTGGCATGTACTATGAGCTCAATAAATATTTGGTGAATGAATGAAAGAGTGACTATTTTTTGTTTCTAGAAATTTGACTTGAAAAATCTGTGTGTTCTTATTGAATAGTGTCCTTTTGCTTCTGATTATAGTGATGCATAGCATGTGCTCTAGAACTAGACTGCTTGGGTTGAAATCCCAGCTCTGCTACTCTAATAGCTGTGTGACCATGGGCAATTTCCTAACATCTCATCTGTAAAATGCAGAAATTAATAGTGGCTGCTTCACAGGGATTTACTGTATAGCTGTAAAAGAATTAGGAACCTTTTATGTACTGATATGGAAAGAGTTTCAAGATCTATTTTAAGCAACAAAAGGAAGGTGCAGAATAGTAATATATAATTTTCTGTCTTTTATGCAAGAATTTGTACCTGCATAGAAAAATATTGGAAGTATTTAAAAGAAATTTATAAAAGTGCTTGACTACAGAGAGAAGGGAGTAGGAGTAGCATATCAAGAAAGAGAGTGACTGGATTTACTGTTGAAAGAGGAGGGTAAAGATGTTGATTAACTTGAGGTTTTGTTAATCAAGTTGGGATAAACTTGGGGCTTCCCTGGTGGTACAGTGGCTAAGATTCCTTGCTCCCAGAGCAGGAGGCCCCGGGTTCGATCCCTGGACAGGGAGCTAGATTTCACATGCCTCAGCTAAACATTCTGCATTCCACAATGATCAAAGATCCTACGTGTCACAGTTAAGACCCAGTGCAGCCAAATAAATAAATGTTTAAAAAAAATCAGGATAGGCTTGGTTATGTGGTAGTTACAATGTCACCAAAGTCTCAGTGGTCTTTTTCTTTCTCCTGCTAAATGTCTGTAATAACAGAATGGGAGTTCTATTACATAGTTCTGGGATGGGTATATAACCTAGGTCTGGCCAATGACAGGTGACAAAATATCCTGGAGTGCTTCAGGGAAATGTTCCCACGCTTGAAACAAACAGGAATAGATATCCCTCACACATGCCAGATTTACAAAGGATGCTTGGTAATACGGGAGCCATCTTGTTGACTTGGGAGAGGCAAGCTTGGGAGATTTACAAATCTGACCTCCAGGGGATGGTAGAGTTAGAAAATAGAGAGAACCCGGATACTTAATGAGGTCAGCAAACCACTGAATTAACCAACTCTGGAGACTTCCTACCTCAGGATTTCTTATTATGTGAGATAATAAAATTTATTTATTGCATAAGCTATTTCAAATTAGATTTTCTCTTATTAGTAGATGAAAACATCCTCATTTATAGGTTTCTCATTCATTTTTCTTATTTTATTTTACTGACTAGCTCTCCCAGTGTAATGTTGTATAGAGCATGAAAGCAGCCATCTTTGTCTTATTCCAGATTTAATAGGATTACCTCTAAATTTACCCCTAAATATTATAATGACTGTAGGTTTTGGTAAGTCCTTTTATTAAGATAAGAAATTTCTCTTCTAGAGCTAGCTGCTTAGAAGTTTGTGGGGTTTCTTTAAATCAATAATAGATTTAAATTTTGCCAATTATTTTTTAGCATTTGTTGATATAATCAGATGCCTTAATCTGTAAATGTAGTGAATTACATAAACTTTCTAAGTTAAAATTAGATCCTTGGACTTCTGTAATTAACCTCTTTGTCATAATATATTTCCTTGATACACTGTTGTATTTGCCTTGCTGAAATTTAAATAGAATTTTTGCATCTCTGTTCCAAGTGAGGTTAATCTTGCTAAGTTTTGGCTTCAGTGCTTTGCTGAATGCACAAAATGAATTAGTTACTTTTCCAACAGTAAAATAACGTATTGCTGGGTGCTTAGTCGCTCAGTTGTGTCCGACTCTTTGCGACCCTGTGGACTGAAGCCCGCCAGGCTCCTCTGTCCATGGGGATTATCCAGGCAAGAGTGCTGGAGTAGCCCTCCTTGCCATGCTCTTCCTCCAGGGGATCTTCCCAACCTAGGGATCAAACCCAGGTCTCCCGCATTGCAGGTGGATTCTTTACCACCTGAGCCTCAAGGGAAGCCCAGACTAATGTATATAACATAGAAATTTATCTCTTTTTGGAAAATTTCCTAGTGCTTATCCATTAAACTTCTTAAGCTTAGTGTCTTTTTTTCTTTCCTGGCTGTGACGACTGGCTTGAGGGATCTTAGTTCCCCAACCAGGGATTAAACCCAGGCAGTGCAAGTGTGGAGTCCTAACCCCTGGACCTCCACAGAATTCCCTTACAAAGTAAATAAAATTTAAAAAGAAGATAGTAAAAGGGATGGTAGGAGGGAGCCTCACGAGGGAGGGGATATCTGTATATAGATGGCTGATTCACAATATTCTATAGCGGAAAATAACACAACATTATAAAGCAATGGTATGCCAGTGGGGGGAAAAAAAGACACTATGGGAGTTCAGCAGTCCAGTGATTAGGACGCTATGCTTTCATTGCAGGGGAGCACTGGCTGGATTCCTGGTGGGGAAACTAAGATCCCTGCTAGCTGTGTGGCAATGGGCAAGGAAAAAACAGCGAAACTTAAAAAATGCAGAAAGTAATATAATAAACATCTATTTACTAATTCATTGCCCCAGATGATCAATACACAGCAGTTATCATCTTGAAACAAGTCCCTGACATTACAGTTTATAAATATTTCAGCACATATCTCTGAAATATAAAAACTTTTAAAAACCTACCGCAATATATCATAAAATATCCCATCGGTGCTCAAATTTCCTTTCGTGTCTCATCAATATTTTAACAATGTTTGTATCAAGATCCAATTAAGGGCCATTCATGCAATTGGTTGATGTGTCTTTTAGGTCTCTTCTAATCTATAGATCTCCCCCATCCACTATACCACACACATTTTTCCTTTTCTTTGGAATTTATTTGTTGAAGGAACTGGATCACTTGTTCTGTTAGAATTTCCTACAGTCTGGATTTATATTTCTCTGGTGTTGTTTACTGTGTTCCTTATAGAAAATAGCCACTACTGATTTTAAAAAAATTATTCCCTATTATAAACTTGAAGTGTTTTAATCCAGTACAGTTATTATTTTTTATTAATGCAAAACTGTCACATCTTTTACCAACAGGAGCCTCTTCAAGTTGACTTCTAAGTGGATTTTTTAAAAACTTATTTATTTTGAGTATAGTGGATTTACAATGTTGTGTTAATTTCTGCTATGTAGCAAAATGATTCAGTTATACATATATATACATTCTTTTTCATATTCTTTTCCATTGTGATTTATCATAAGATATTGACTATAGTTCCCTGTGCTATACAGTAAGATATGGTTGTTTACCCATTTAAAATGGGCTGCCGTCTATGGGGTCACACAGAGTCGGACACGACTGAAGCGACTTAACAGCAGCATGTATGTTTTACTTATTTATTTGGCTGTGCTGGGTCTTAGCTGTGGCATGTGCAACCTAGTTCCCTGACCAGGGATTGAACCTGGGCCCCCTGCATTTGGAGCACAGAGTCCCAGCCACTGACCACCATTCTAAATATAGTACTTTGCATCCACTACTACCAAACTCCCAGTACATCCCTCCTCCACCCTCCTTCCCCTTGGCAACCTCAAGTCTGTTATCTATGTCTGTGAGTCTGTTTTGTAGATAAGTTCATCTGTGTCATATTTTAGATTCCACATAAAAGGAATATCATATGGTATTTGACCTACTTCACTTATAATCTCTAGGTCCCTCCATGTTGCTACAAATGGCCTTATTTCATTCTTTCCTATGGCTGAGTAGGATTCCATTGTACATATGTACCACGTCTTCTTTATCCATTCATCTGTTGATGACATTTATGGTTGTTTCCATGTCTTGGCTATTGTGAATAGAGCTGCTACGAAAATAGAGATGCATGTATCTTTTTGAATTGTAGCTTTGTTTGGATATATGCCCAGGAGTGGGATTGCTGGATCTTATGGCAACTCTATTTTTAGTTTTTTTGGTGAACCTAGTAATTAATGATGTTGAGCATCTTTTCATGTGGATGTTGATCATATGTATATCTTCTTCTGAGAAATGTCTATTTATGTCTTCTGCTTATTTTTCGGCTGGCTTGTTTTTATTGTGGTTATTAAATTGTATGAGAGCTCCTAAGTGGTTTTGATAGTCTCCGTGGCCTTTGGCTTTCTTGTCTCTGATATGACAATTTGTTCCATACTCATCTTATACCTTTTCTGCCCCAGACCTGAAATCAGCCTTTTCTCAAGTGATTTCAAATTCCTTTTAGTGGGAAATGATGTTTAGAGACCACTCTTTAGATATTGGGATGCTCACTGCTACTAGGTGGACCCATTTTCCAGAGCTTCCTTCAGTTTTATTTACTTTAAATATAGTCACACATAGTTTCTCTTTATTCATTTTTTATTTGAATATCTTTTTTTACCACTTTATTTTTAACTTTCTTAGGTGATCTTTATGATTTTTTTTCCCATGTGGTTTGTGGGATCTTAGTTCCCTAGTTCAGTTCACTTCAGTTCAGTCGCTCAGTTGTGTCCGACTCTTTGAGACCCTATGAACCACAGCACGCCAGGCCTCCCTGTCCATCACCAACTCCTGGAGTTCACCCAAACCCAAGTCCATTGAGTTGGTGATGCCATCCAACCATCTCATCCTCTGTTGTCCCTTTCTCCTTCTGCCCTCAATCTTTCCCAGCATCAGAGTCTTTTCCAATGAATCAGTTCTTTGCATCAGGTGGCCAAAGTATTGGAGTTTCAGCTTCAACATCAGTCCTTCCAATGAACACCCAGGACTGATCTCCTTTAGGATGGACTGGTTGGATCTCCTTGCAGTCCAAGGGACTCTTAAGAGTCTTCTCCAACACCACAGTTCAAAAGCATCAATTCTTTGGCTCTCAGCTTTCTTTGTAGTCCAGCTCTCACATCTACACATGACTACTGGAGAAACCATAGCCTTGACTAGATGGACCTTTGTTGACAAAGTAATGTCTCTGCTTTTTAATATGCTGTCTAGGTTGGTCATAACTTTCCTTCCAAGGAGTAATCATCTTTTAATTTCATGGCTGCAATCATCATCTGCAGTGATTTTGGAGCCAAAAAAAATTAAGTCAGCCACTGTTTCCCCATCTACTTGCCATGAAGTGATGGGACCAGATGCCATGATCTTATTTTTCTGAATGTTGAGATCAAACTTGGGCTGGGGTTTCAGCAGTGAAAGCATGGAGTCCTGATCACTGGACCACCAGGGAATCCCCTAGATGACCTTTATTTATTTCTTTTTGATATCATAAATTTTATGTATTTATATTTTCATTTTAATTTTTTTAAACACCAAAAACATTTTGTATTGGGATACAGCCGATTAACAATGTTGTGATAGTTTCAGGTGAACAGCAAAAGACTCAGTCATTCATACACATGTATCCATTCTCCCCCAAACCCCCCTCCCATCCAGGCTGGCACATAACATTGAGCAGAGTTCCATGTCCTATACTGTAGGTCTTTGTTGGTTACCCATTTTAAATTTAGCAGTATATATACGACCTTCCCAAAGTCCCTAACTCGATGTGTGTCTTGTAATAGCTAGATTTTTAAAAATCCAGTATAAGATTCTCTTTTTGTCCATTAACTAAATCTATTCACATTCCAAGTAATACTGATACATCTGAACTCCCAACATATTTTGCCCTTTCTGCTCACCTAGATTTTTATTTCCTTTTGTTATTTGTAAGATTGATTGAATTTTCCTTGTCCTATTTTATCCTTCTTAAAATTGCAACTTGTGTCTGCTGTTTCTTTCAGTGGTTACCCTAACATATGGACTTTACAAGTTTCACTGATTTCTTTAATAAGATACTTCTAGGATTACTATTTTTCCTTTTTTCTATGTACATTCTCTATTAATTCTTTGTGGCTGACAAGAGTTCTGCATCCTTGAATCTCTATAAATATATTTATTTTACATTCACACGAATAATATCTGAGAATATAGAATTCTAAATTTGTAATCATTTTTATCTCAAAAATTTGGAGATACATTTCTTCTGTTTTCTTGTGTCCAATATGTTTTCATTGAGAATTCTGATGTCAGTCTTCATAGAAATGTTTTGTAAAATCTTTGGATGATTTTAAGAAATTCTCTTTTATTGTCTATTCTTCTAAAATTTCACTCATATGCACTAGACATAGTCCTTTCTTTTTTAAAAAAATTATTTACTTATCTAGGTATCTCTCTATTGATGTGTAGTCATCTCCCATTCATCTGACTCTATTTCCAACCTGAAGATTCGTGAATTTTTCCTCTTCTTTATCATTTATGTCTTTTATTTTCTTCTGGAACATGTATAAATAGGTTGGGAGACTCTGGCTCTATTCTCCATGTTTCTAAACATTTCTTCATACATTCTGTTTTGTACCGCACTCTGGGAGAATCTCTCAGTTATTTCCAGCTCATTCTGCTATTTCCCCTTCTTCTGAATATTTTTATTTTCCAAGAGCTCTACTTGGTTCTTTTTCATAACTTCCTTTTTGTCTTGTGGATTCAATTATCTCTCTTACCTCGGTGAAGATTTCAGTTATATTTTCCTTAAAATCACCTTCTGTGAGTTCTAGTAACTGTTTCTTAGATATTTGTCCTGTGTTGCGCTTTGTGCTTCTCTTTTATGAAGTACTAGTAATTCTTGGCTCTGTACACATCTTTTCCTTTGAGAGTCTCTGTTATTCTGACTATGGGAGGAACTGTTTATTGAAACTTGCTTCCAGCCACTGATGGGGAGGGAGATGAGGATGGGCCCATTATCTGGCCTTTTGAGTATGGGGAGTCTCCCAGGGTGCTGCCTTGCCTCTTGGCCCCAGGATCTCCCTTCATTGATTAGGAACACATGCCTCTGCTAACTACTGCACAGCACAGAGTAGGAAGTAGGAGGGGCAGACGATCAGCGTCCTCCTACCCAAGTGTACTTGGTTGAGAAGTGTCTCCCCAAATTCATGTTCACCTAGAACCTGTCAGTATGACCATATTTGGAAATAGGGCCCTTTCAGATGTAGTCAAGAAAAGATGAAGGATTAAGGTGGGGCCTACATCCAATTTGACAGTAAGTTGGCCCCCTTACCAAGAAAAAGAAATTTATCACACAGTCTTTCTGTTTGGTGTCCCTGAAGTTGAAACTCACTGTTCCCTCCTAGCTACATATCAAGTCATAAAGAATCAGCTCTTCAAGTCTCAGTTTGCTCATCTAGAGAAGAGAATTTTAATACCTCCTACTGTATAGAGTCATTACGAAGATCAAAATGATAAGGTTGATACAACAGGTTGTATGAATTGAGACATTATATTTTCCTTATGCTAAGTTCCACATAGATAAGATTAGCAATAATGACACATATCAAAAGTAATGTATGTTATTCTAACGTTTGGACCAGTAACCCTGATTCTCTTACTATATCTCAAAAGAACAACAACCTACAGAGCTATCTTTATGCTTGAAAACTGTTTGTTATAGTAATCCTTATAAAAGCTACACAGAGGGAGGTGTTGGGGGACAGGTGAAACAGAGGAAGGGAATTGAGAGGTACAAATTTCCAGCTATAAAATAAATAAGTACAGCATAGGGGATACAGTCACTAATATTGTAATAACTCCGTATGGTGACAGATGTTACTAGACTTACTGCAGTGATTTTTTTATAGTATATATTGAATAACTATGTTGTCTCCTGAGATTAATATAATATTGTATGTCAATTATATTTCAATTTTTTTGAAAAAAGACCTGGGCAGTAACCCAAATAGCTAACAATGGGGGAATCATTATATAAATCTACCTTTCCCTGCATATATATAATATATGTAAATATATAGTTTTTTTTTTTACTTTGCAAGTCTCTCTTGTCAACACATATATAGTCTCATAAAATTCATAGTATTTTAAAAATAATTTCATTATTTTTATTTAATAAATGTATATGATGCCTAATAAGTATCAGGCATTATTTTAAAAACTTAAAAATATTATGTTTTAAATCATTGATACATATGTTAAATCTTTGTAAAATATTTTACTGTAAAAAAATAGTATTAAAGCTGTTTGATAAAGATTGATTCACTGCAAACTTCATTAATATCCATGTTACTAAGACAAAATTTAACTTCCTATTAATACATGACAAATACTTTAAAATGCATAAGAAAATAATCTGTGATATGCTTTTTAAATAGAATAATTTATTGTGCTTAGTTTAGGGACAAAATCTATTTTTAATATAGATCAAAAGAAACTACATTCTCTGCCATTAAAATGGGCAAAAATTGTTTTCATTGCCTAATGCTTAGAATTCTCATATTTTAACTTAAAATATCAATGTTTTATTTTTATAACTTTCAAATTGTATTTCCAAGTGAAGAGATGAGAGAGATTTCAGACTGTAATTAACAGACACTTCTCTACAAATGTATTTGGGAATGGGATTTCGGTGTGGCTGATTAGTATTCTGGTAAGTGGATTGCTTCTCTCCACTTTTACTTTTTATTTATTTGATGTGCATAAATCTGCTTTATTTTTTGTGTGCTTATTGACATGGCCTAAGGAACCTGGTGGGCTGCCATCTATGGGGTCGCACAGAGTCGGACACGATTGAAGCGACTTAGCAGCAGCAGCAGCAGCAGCAGCAAGGAACCATAATGATAGTGGGAAATTCTTTTTTTTACTCTTTCTTTTTAAAAACATTTGAATTATGAAAGTATGACCACATTTGCAAGAGACTTGGAAAATACAGAACTAAATTACATATAGTTCCACTACATATTGCAGTTATTTTTTAAGTAGATAAATTAAGATTTTTAGTTGAAGTTTCAATACCAAACTCTCAAAAATTACTAGAATGAATATACAAAAAAGTAGAAGGATGTAGTAGACCTGAAAGGCACCATGAACCAATTCTACATAGTTAAGATTTATACAATTTTCACACAACAGTAGGATACAAATTCTGTTCAAGTTCCCATAGCCTACAAACTCATAGACACTGGAACATACTCAGGGACATAAAACAAGGTACAAAAATTTCATGGTTTAAAGGTATTGAAGTCATACAGAGACTGTTCTCTTATCACTGAAGAATTATGTTAGAAGAAAATATCAAAAGATAATTGAAAGTAATCCATGTATTTTCAAGTGCAGTGTGACATTTACCAAGAGAGATCTTTGACTTAGCTACTGAAAGCCTCAGTAAAGCTAGAAGATTGAAAAACGCACAGAGGGTGATTGCAAAATTGAAAGCATTTCAATGAGAAGTTAGTATCAGAATGAGAAATTAATATCAAATGTGAATTTGGTAATTAATGTCCACTTTTAAATGATAGGTGTATCTAAGAAGCCATACAAGGAAAATTAGAAATATCTGTGACAGAATAAAAATGAAACGAGAATTTACTAGAATCTGTTACAGGTAGTTGAAGCTGCTCAATGCAACTAAATACAATATAGAATCTTGAATAAGGTATAAAGACAAATAATGGACACTAGCATAAAATTTTGTGAAATTTGAACAAAATCTGTACTTTAGTTACTAACATTGTATCATGTTAATTTCCTGTTGTTGTTTTTAGTATTTCTTTATATTCTCAGAATTGGATTAGAAGTTTCAAGCCTCATTCAAGTTTAAAAAAAAAATCACTAAAATAATAAACTTTCTTCACTTTTAGTGGTAATACTAAATACAAAATATGTGAAACTATATCAAAGTTTTGAGTGAATATAAATTAGAAATCTGCTGCTGCTACTGCTAAGTCGCTTCAGTCGTGTCCGACTCTGTGCGACCCCATAGACGGCAGCCCACCAGGCTCCCCCGTCCCTGGGATTCTCCAGGCAAGAACACTGGAGTGGGTTGCCATTTCCTTCTCCAGTGCATGAAAGTGAAAAGTGAAAGTGAAGTCGCTCAGTCGTGTCTGACTCTTCGCGACCCCATGGACTGCAGCCTACCAGGCTCCTCCGCCCATGGGATTTCCCAGGCAAGAGTACTGAAGTGGGGTGCCATTGCCTTCTCTGAAATTAGAAATCTAGTATGTGTCAATTGCTAGATTGCTTTCCCCCACTTTTAAAACAGATTTTAAAGTATAATACATATTTTGAAGTTTGAATTCATATTATTATAATTATAAAATAAAACCAACTTACATATCTGATAAAGACTATCTCAAGCAAAATTTTCAGAATTATAATCTTTTATTATGGTAAAATACACAGAACATAAGATTTACCATTAATGTCATATAGCACATTCAAATTCACAGTGTTGTGTAACCATCACTACTATCTAATTCCAGGACATTTTTATCACCCCAAAAGGAAACCCCATAACTATTAAGCAGCCATTCCCCATTGCTCCACCTCCCAGTCCCTGGCAACCAATAATCTCTCTGTCTCTATGGAATTGCCTATTCTGGACATTTCAGATATATGAAAGCATATAATATATGGCCTTTTGTGCCTGGTCTTTTACATCTAATGTGATGATTTTAAGGTTTGTCCATGTTATGTATGTATCAGTACAGAATTATCATTTTAATGCTCTCATTCACTTACCTAGATTTTAATAACAGAATTCCTTTCAGTGTAGACTAAAGAAGGCAATAAGGAATAAAGACTATAATTGTGTAATAGGTTTATTAAGTGTTAATGCCCATGGTGTTGTATCGACCTGGGTAAGAATTGAGGGACCAGTTCATGACTTCCTCAAATTCTGTCTGTGTGGCTCACTCAAAACATGCCGAGAGTTCTTTCTTGCTGGTCTTTATTTATTTATTTTTCTTGCTGGTCTTTAAAGGAGAAATGTTTTATTATTATTATTCTAATATTTTATTTATTTATTTGATTGCACCAGGTCTCAGTTGGGGCACCATGGGATCTTTAGTTGTGACATGTAGGACCTAGTTCCCCAGGCAGGGATTGAACCCAGGCCCCCTGCATTGGGAACATGGAGTCTTAGCCACTGGGCCACCAGGGAATTTCAGGAGAAAAGTTTTAAATAACTAATTGAGCTACTTTTTGAAATTCAAACAAATGCAGTTGCCAACTTTGAATGTGGAATAACATTCCATTCTACATTCTGAGGAATTCCCTGGAATAATGTTCATGGATCTTGCAAAGGATAACAGACCCTTTATGAGATTCTTATGAGGGAGAATGTATTGCAGCCATTAAATATGCTTATGAGGACAATGTGTTACAAGAAAAATATTTATGATCTAATGCCAGAGGGGAAAGCAGGACTCAAAATTATAAGTATGCTACGGAAATGAGAGGAAGACCACTTAAAACTATGTAAAAACACTTTTAGGAAAAAGAGAGAATGGAAATATGCAAAATAATAACAATAACACGAGGAATGGTAGAATCATGGGTATATATTTTTCTTCCCTGAATTTTCCAAAGCTCTGTAATCTGGTTCTATTACTTTTATTATTAAACAATTATACATGAATAAAGGTAATAGCTCACGATCACTGACCTTTAGCAGGTCTGAAGTCAGCCTTGATTCAGACCATCATAAAAGGACATGCAAACCCACACGTGCTCTATAGATAGAAATCTTGAAGTTAAATGATTGGAAAATTACACAGGAACTGCTTTCTAATGTTCATTTTGGAAAGATAACTGCCATTGTCTTGCCTTGTAGAGGACAGATCCTTTTAATGAGGTCCTTTTTGTACTTCATTAGTTGAATGACATTTTTTAAAAAAGATTTATTGATGTGGACCATTTTTAAAGTCTTTTTTGAATTTGTTACAATATTGCTTCTGTTTTATGGTTGTTTTTTTTTTTTTTTTTTGGCTCCAAGGTATGTGGGATATTAGTTTCCCAACTGGAGATAGAACCTGCATCCCGTCCCACCCCGCAACTTGGAAGGGAAAGTTAACCACTGGACCACTAGGGAAGTCCCTGAATGACCTTTTATTAGACCAAATTCTGCTTGCAATCTACATCTTAAAAGCACATAGGATGTACCAGGCCACCTATTATAATGTGCTGGGAAGCACTTTGGCTTGGTTGTTAGGAGGCCTGAATTTGAGCCTTAGTTGTGCGGCCTCTGGCAAGTCAGCTTCATCTCTGAACTTTATCTCTGCACCATGGGTCCGGGGGTCCTGACTGCTATGGACCTCTAGATGAGAAGGAAATTCTCAGCTATTTAAATGATCTCTTACTTCTCATAAGTAGGGACTCAGAAATGTGTCTGACTCCTACTAAAGTAGAAACAGCTGCAGAGCAGGAAAGAGAAGAGCGATTAAAAAGGATATAATTGAAAATAAGCAAGAGAGAGAGCACTGGAGGGTGACTCTCAGGAGATATGAACTCTAGTCCGAGCTATGCCACTGGCTGAGGGTGTGATCTTGAGTTCGTCATTTTCTTAGCCAGGGCCTGGCTTCTTCCTCTGTGAAATAAGGTGACAGGCCTCATGCCCCTCCCAGTTACAAATTCTATTAATATATGATTCTAGATTATAGAATGAGGGGTGCCTGTTGTAGCCTCACTTGATTCTTACAGAACCTCCTTGTTATTCAGGGGCCTCAGCACAATGTTGACTTTTTAATCTTTTAATTCATTCTCATGTCATCCATGAAGTAAATCAGAAGAGAAAATCCAGATGAACATTCCCATTTAAGCCAGTTTCTTGAGGCTGATATTTTAACAAACAATAAACTGATGAATCATGAGATGGCTTTGGAAAATATTAGACACTTAAATCTTCGCAACATTTTTCAGGAAATAGGCTGTAAATGGGGGAAGAAAAATGTAAATGTGTTCAAGATGGGGAACTGCCTTAAATAAAAATAACTACATTTTACTTTTAAATTAAAAAAAAAAAAAAAACCGACTCCTCCTGAAAGAGTACTTGGGATGGGTACAAACATAGTATCAGGGATTTTTCTTTAGATCCCACAGCCAGCTCTTTATTTGCTAAACAGAGCATTTTGGAAAATTTGCATCACGAATGCAGACCCAGGCAAGTAGGCCAATTGAGATGGGTGATTCCTCAGCCACTATCTCAGTTATTTGGTTTTCCTAATGGTCAGCTTTGCCCAAAACCAAACTCACCATCATCAGAGGGAGCTGTGGGGTAAAAGTGTAAGGGTGGCAAAATTTGTTTTCCGGTTCAGCATCTGGTTCTCCCCAATCAATGTCAACTCTCCAAAGCTGCCTTCAGTTCAGTTCAGTTCAGTTGCTCAGTCCTTTGCAACCCCATGAATTGCAGCACGCCAGGCCTCCCTGTCCATCACCATCTCCCGGAGTTCACTCAGATTCACGTCCATCGAGTCCGTGATGCCATCCAGCCACCTCATCCTCTGTTGTCCCCTTCTCCTCCTGTCCCCAATTCCTCCCAGCATCAGAGTCTTTTCCAATGAGTCAACTCTTCGCATGAGGTGGCCAAAGTACTGGAGCTTCAGCTTTAGCATCATTCCTTCCAAAGAAATCCCAGGGTTGATCTCCTTCAGAATGGACTGGTTGGATCTCCTTACAGTCCAAGGGACTCTCAAGAGTCTTCTCCAACACCACAATTCAAAAGCATCAATTCTTCAGCGCTCAGCCTTCTTCACAGTCCAACTCTCACATCCATACATGACCACAGGAAAAACCATAGCCTTGACTAGACAGACCTTAGTTGGCAAAGTAATGTCTCTGCTTTTGAATATGCTATCTAGGTCGATACTTGTATTTTAAAATTTTTATTTATTTATTTGGCTGCACCAGTTCTTAGTTGCAACATGTGGGGTATTGTTCCCTGACTGGAGATCAAACCTGGGCCCTTGCTTTGGATGTGCAGAGTCTTAACCATTGGACCACCAGGGGAATCTCTGTATACTTGTATTCTTTCCTTTTCCTTTCCTCCTTTCTTTCTCTCTCTTTCTTTCTTTTTCTCTACACATTCAAAATCTTTCACCAGGAGAAATATTCTATATTTATTATTCTGACCTATAATTGGTTGAGAATATCCTATAATGGGTTATATATTCCCATGTTTGGTAAGCTTATAGGATTCAAAGACTCAAATAAATGGAATACATTTTCCACCCACAGCCTTGAGGGAATATGGGGTAGTGAGAGAAAGGGGGCATTTATAGGGTCTTTCAATCAGGGTCCATTTGCAAGGGCAGAAACCACTTTGGCTGATTTCAACAACCCTTTAAATAAGGGAACTATGTACTTACAAAATTGTTTGAAGGATTGTCGGAAGAGCCCTAGGTTGAGCTTCCAAGAATGAGGCCTAGAACAGGATGGTGGCTCACAAAGGGAGCTCTGACTTCTGTTAATACTAGTAAGCTGGAGGATCAGGAAGTACTAGGACCACGTCTCTCCTGACACCCACAGAGCTGAGAAACAGACCCTGGGACTCTTGCCACTGATGTCTCAGGAGAACCCAACCCACCTCTATTTGCATGTGTGCCAGCAGAAATTACAGAAAACAGCAGAAGCCTGGCCTGCACCTTATTTCTGCCTTCCAAATCCCCAGATGTGTTTCCTTGATGGACTCGGAACTCTCGCTGTCAAGGAGTCTAGGAAATATGTAGTCTTTTTTTTTTTAAGTTGAAGAATATTGAAAAAAAAAAACACAAACGTTTATTTGACTGCATTGGGTCTTAGTTGTAGCAGTTGGGACATTCTTTTTGTCATGTGGGATCTTTCACTGGGGCATGCGGGCTTAGTTGCCCTGTGACATGAGGGATCTCAGTTCCCTGACAAGGGATCAAACTCTTATCCCTTGCAGTCTCTTGCATTGCAAGGTGGATTCTTAACCACTGGACCACCAGGGAAGCCCCTAGTCTGTCTTTTTCAGTCTGAAGTATTTAGAGAAGCATAGTTCAAGGGACTTGGAATGGAGCTGAGTGAGCCTAACTGTGATATGCAACATGGGAGAAGGGTGGGGAACAACTTCATTTTCCCCAAGGTGCCTGGAGGTTCACTCCCACACACCAAGGCCAGCTATGAACATCATCATGTGTATAGAAAGAACCCATATGGAATATAAGACCCTCTGGTAGGGGAGGACTCAGAGTATAGAGTATAAGTCACTGCTGGCTTCCTAGAGCTTACACAGTCTCACCTGAGAAATGGAAACACAGACTCACAATCTGGCAGGCCGATTATCTGTATAGATATATAGACAAATATATATATATATATGTCTTTAGAAACAATTGCATTTAAGAGTTTAATTTGCATTTAAAAAAGTCAACCTCAGATGCCACCCATCTGTAGAGACTGGAGATGTTTCTAACTCACAACATCTACTTGTCATGAGCCTACTAAGTGCCAAGGAATACTTTCACACGTGCTTTCTCATTTAATTTTCATAGCACATGGATTCAGAATTTCTGGGGTATGAGCTATACAGAATATATATATAAGGCAGTTATTAGTCTTCTTTGAGGGGGCCAGGAGGGACTACCCTTAATATGTGTGAAGGCGACTCATGTATCGTTACTAGAGAAAGTGAAAGTTGAAAGATCAGTTCAATTCAGTCGCTCAGTCATGTCCGACTCTATGCAACCCCATGGACTGCAACACGCCAGGCTTCCCTGTCCATCACCAACTCCTGGAATTTGCTCAAACATGTCCGTCAGGTCAGTGATGCCATCCAACCATCTCATCCTCTGTCATCCCCTTCTCCTCCTGCCTTCAGTCTTTCCTAGAGTCAGGGTCTTTTTGAATGAGTTAGTTCTTTGCATCGGGTGGCCAAAGTATTAGAGTTTCAGCTTCAGCATCAGTCCTTCCAATGAATATTTGGGACTGATTTCCTTGAGGATTGACTGGTTTGATCTCCTTGTAGTCCAAGGGACTCTCAAAAGTCTTCTCTAACACCACAGTTGAAAAGCATCAATTCTTCAGCACTCAGCTTTCTTTATAGTCCAACTCTCACATCCATACATGATTATTGGAAAAATCAAGTTGAAAAATAGGTGCAACTATTTCCAAAATCAGAATGTGTGGAAATTAAAATGTATGTCTAACCCATGTGACATTGGACCACTGCATTTTATTTTATTTTTTTATATGGAACACTTGACGAATTTGTGTGTCATCTTTGCTCAAGGGCCATGCTAATCTTCTCTGTATCGTTCCAGTTTTAGTATATGTGCTGCTAAAGCAAGCGCAGACCGCTGAATTTTAATGGTGTTGCAAAGGAAGTGTTAGGATCTTAGTTGTATTGTGTTGTCATGTGCGAACATAGCATGGTTTATTTAACCTATTCCTTATTGACGGGCATGTGGTTGCTTCCAATCTTTTTCTATGTGCACGGTGATGCAATGAATATCCTCTATATCATGTCATTGTGGAGGGAAACATAGACTCTCCAGAAGTGGAAATGTCAGGTCAAAGGGTAAATGTACTTTAAATTTCGGAAATATTGTCAATTGGTTTTTATTATGCTTGTGTCACTTTAATGAAAAAAAAAATATTTCTGGCTGTGCTGGGTCTTTGTTGCTGTGTGCGGGCTTTTTCCGGTTGTGGTGTGCAAGCTTCTCACTGTGATGGCTTCTTGTGTTGAGGAGCATGGGCTCTAGAGAGTTTGGGCTTCAGAGGCTGCAGCTCACAGATTCCGGAGCATGCGGTCGGTCGATGTGGCCTATGGGCTTAGTTGCCCCGCGACATGTGGAATCTTTCTGGACCAGGGATTGAACCTGTGTCGCGTGCAGAGGCAGACGGATTCTAACCACTGAACCACCAGAGAAGCCCCATGACTGTGTCGCTTTTCACTCCTACTGACAATGGTTAAGATTACTTGATTCCCCACAGCCTTGCTGACAGAAACTACTGCTCAGTTTTGGGGGGTTTTCCTAATTTAATAGTTACCTCAGTTTCGTTTCAATTTGCTTTTTTCTTATGAGTTGAAGAAAGTTTCTTTTTACATGTGTAAGGGCCATTTGTCTTTTTCTATGAACTTCTCAGTTTGTGTACTTTGCTCATTTTTCTTTAAAAAGACTGATCATTTTTGGTCTCTTTGTATTGATGTATTGTAGTTCTCCATGTATTTGGATAATTAGCACTTTGTCTAAAGATGCAAGTTAAAAAGGTATTTTCCCAATTTATCATTTGTCTTTCAACATTTCTTATGGCATATTTTTCTATGTACTTTTTTTGTGTAATAAAAATGACTGTTTTGTGTATGCATTTTGAATCATAGTAAGCTCAAAAAGAAGTTACATGTTTTCTTCTGAGAATTTTATAGTTTAATTTTTTAATATCAAGATTTCAAAGATGGTTGTGTTTTTCCTGGTACATGATGAGAGATAGATCCAACTTTATTTTTCCCAGGTGATTATTCAGTTGTCTCAACAATATTTATTTGAAATTGTGTTCTTGCCACACTAATTTGAGTTGCCACTTTTTCATATACTAAGTTTTTGTATGTATTTGGCTCTATTTCTGCACTTAAATTCTACTCCTTTTGCCTGTCGAGTCAAGCAAAATTATACTGTTTTAATTACTGGGACTTACTAGCATATTTTAACATCTGTCTGGGATAGCTTCACCACATTGTTCTTCAGTTTTCAAGCTTTCTAGTTACTCTTGCTTATTTATTTTCTGGAATGAATTTAGAAACAACTTATCTATTTCTTAGAAAAAAATCTATTGGTAATTTTTTTAAAGATCAGGTTAAATTTATAAACTGACTCAGAGAGAACAGACTTTTTATCATGTTGTATTTTTTTTACCAAAGAATAAGGCAAACATTTTTACTTTCATTCCCATAGTAGTGTTTTGAAAATTTCCTCATAAAGTTATATATTTCTCTTTTTTAAATCAATCTTTAAAATACTTGCTTATTAATTTTTAGCTGCCCTGTATCTCTGTTGCTGCACGTTGGGCTCTCTCTAGTTGCGGGCAGCGGGGGCTACTCTTCGTTCCAGCGCTTGGGCTTCTTGTTGCAATGGCTTCTCTTTTTGTAGAGCACAGGATCTAGGGCAAGTGGGCTCAGCAGTGGCGGCACGTGGGCTCAATTACTCTGTGGCATGTGGGATCTTTCTGGACCAGGGATTGAACCCGAGTCCCTTCATTGCAGCAGATTTTTAGCCACTGGACCACCATGGAAGTCCCAAGATGTCCATTTCTTAGGTTGGTTCTTAAGTGTTTTATCTTTTTGTTGTTGTTCTTGCTATTGCAGATGTGGTTTTCTTGTGCTTTTAAAATTGGTATTGTTTTATGTAAGAAAACTATTCATTGTTGTATATTAACTTTATACTTTGCAATTTATTGCATTCTTTTAATATTTGTAGTAGTTTTTCGGCTGATTCTCTTAAATATAAAATTGTATCTTTTGAAAACAGTGATAATTCTGCCATCTCTTACAATGCTTATACTTTCTTTTGTCTGATTGTAGTTCTTAATATTCTCAGTTCGGTTCAGTCCAGTCACTTAGTTGTGTCGGACTCTGCGACCCCATGAATCGCAGCCTCCCTGTCCATCACCAACTCCCGGAGTTCACCCAAACTCATGTCCATCGAGTCGGTGATGCCATCCAGCCATCTCATCCTCTGTCGTCCCCTTCTCCTCCTGCCCCCAATCCCTCCCAGTATCAGAGTCTTTTCCAGTGAGTCAGCTCTTCACATGAGGTGGCCAAAGTACTGGAGTTTCAGCTTTAGCATCATTCCTTCCAAAGAAATCCCAGGGCTGATCTCCTTCAGAATGGACTGATTGGATCTCCTTGCTGTCCAACGGGACTCTCAAGAGTCTTCTTCAACACCACAGTTCAAAAGCATCAATTCTTTGGCGCTCAGCTTTCTTCACAGTCCAACTCTCGCATCCATACATGACCACTGGAAAAACCATAGCCTTGACTAGACGGACCTTAGTTGGCAAAGTAGTGTCTCTGCTTTTGAATATGCTATCTAGGTTAGTCATAACTTTCCTTCCAAGGAGTAAGCGTCTTTTAATTTTATGGCTGCAATCACCATCTGCTGTGATTTTGGAGCCCCCAAAAATAAAGTCTGACACTGTTTCCACTGTTTCCCCATCTATTTCCCATGAAGTGATGGGACCAGATGCCATGATCTTCGTTTTCTGAATGTTGAGGTTTAAGCCAACTTTTTCGCTCTCCTCTTTCACTTTCATCAAGAGGCTTTTTAGTTCCTGTTCACTTTCTGCCATAAGGGTGGTGTCATCTGCATATCTGGGGTTATTGATATTTCTCCTGGCAATCTTTTTTTTTTTTTTTTTAGTTTTTTATTTTTTAAAAATCTTTAATTCTTACATGCATTCCCAAACATGAACCCCCTCCCACCTCCCTCCCCATAACATCTTTCTGGGTCATCCCCATGCACCAGCCCCAAGCATGCTGCATCCTGTGTCAGACATAGACTGGCGATTCAATTCACATGATAGTATACATGTTAGAATGTCATTCTCCCGAATCATCCCACCCTCTCCCTCTCCTGGCAATCTTGATCCCAGCTGTGCTTCTTCCAGCCCAGCGTTTCTCATGATGTATTCTGCATAGAAGTTAAATAAGCAGGGTGACAATATACAGCCTTGACGTACTCCTTTTCCTATTTGGAACCAGTCTGTTTTTCCATGTCCATTTCTAACTGTTGCTTCCTGACCTGCATATAGGTTTCTCAAGAGGCAGATCAGGACAATATTAAACAGCCGTATTGACAGGGGGCATCTTCAGCTTATTTCTTACCTTAGCATGTATTCTTCCATTGTTCTCCATTAAGATTGTTTCTGATGTCTGGATTAATAAATTATGTTAATCATGTTAAATAAATCATCCATTAATATTTCACGGGATTTTTTTTATTTTTTTTTAACTTTATTTTTTACTGGAGTATAACTGATTAATAACGTTGTGACAGGTGAACAACGAAGACACTCAGCCGTACAGATACGTATATCCATTCTCCCCTAAACTCCCATGGTGTGTTTTTAAAAATCAAGAATGGGTTTTACTTTTTCCCAAATCCTTATTATCACTGAGATAATTTTTCTCCTTGTTTATATTAGTATAGAACTATCACTGATATTAAGCTATCTTTTCATTCACGGAATAAACAATTCTTGATTATTATTTTAAATGTATCCCTTGATTCTGCTTGCTAATATTTTATTTGCAAGCTATAAGTTAAATTGCCAGGAGAAATATCAACAACCTCAATATGCAGATAATACCACTCTAATGGCAGAAAGTGAAGAGGAACTAAAGAGCCTTTTGATGAGGGTTAAAGAGAGTGAAAAAGCTGGCTTAAATTCAACAGTAAAAAACTAAGATCATGGCATCCAGTCCCATTACTTCATGGCAAATAGATGGGGGGAAAGTGGAAACAGTGACAGATTTTATTTTCTTGGGCTCCAAAATCTCTGCAGATGGTGACTGCTGCCATGAAATTAAAAGACGCTTACTCCTCGGAAGAGAAGCTATGACCAACCTAGATAGCATATTAAAAAGCAGAGACATCACTTTGCCAACCAAAATCCCTGTAGTCGAAGCTATGGTTTTCCAAATAGTCATGTACAGTTGTGAGAGTTCAACCACAAAGAAGATTGAGTGCTAAAGAATTGTTGCTTCCAAACTGTGGTGCTGGAGAAAGCTCTTGAGATTCCTTGAGACCGCAAGGAGATCAAACCAGTCAATCCTAAAGGAAATCAACTCTGAATATCCATTGGGAGGATTGATGCTGAAGCTGAAGCTCCAATACTTTGGCCACCTGCTGCAAAGAGCTGACTCATTGGAAAAGACCTTGATGCCAGGAAAGATTGAGGGCAGGAGGAGAAGGGGGTGACAGATGAGATGGTCTGGTGGCATCACTGACTCATGGACATGAGTTTGAGCAAACTCTGGGAGATAGTGAAAGACAGGGAAGCCTGGCATGCTGCAGTCCTTGGGGTCACAGAGTCAGATATGACTTAGCGTCTGAACCACAACAACAATGTTTTATTTAATGTTTTTATGTTGATATTTATAAGTAAGACTGGTCTATAATTGTCTTTCTTTGTGCAGTCCTTGTCAGGTTTTGATATCAATGTTGTGTTTGCTCTGGAAGCATTTACAAATCAATGATCAGATAGAGATTTCTCAGAAAACATGGGCCATGTGAATTTAAGTCATGCACCTATGTGAAGCCTAGCTGTGATTCCATATTTTCTGAGGATATTTGTATTTTCCCTCCCACCCACCATTAAGACTGAAGCAGATAAGTTTTCTTACTGTGCTTTTCTGTATGCTGGATTTTCCTAGCTCCTCTTTGGGTATTTTAGCTTTGTGCATGTGTCTCCTATCCATTTCCCTAACTTTGGAAGGACTTTTGTTCTTCTAGATCTTGAGAGGGTGTCAAGATAGAAACCTGAGGTCATAAAAGATAACTTTAAGGCACCTGGCATTCCACTTAGATTGCTCCTTTCACTCATATGACCTATGTAAATTTTTGTGACTCTCTTGCTGTTGTTATTGTTGCTCAGCCCCTAATGTGTCTCTTTGTGACCCCATGGACTGCAGCTTGCCAGGCTCCTCTGTCCTTTACTATCTCTGGGAATTTGCTCAAATTCATGTGCATTGAGTTGGTGATGCTACCTAACTGTCTCATCTAACTCTCTTGCTAACTTATTCTTAAAACTGAAAGCAAATCTATTTTGCCCAAAATTTTTACTTGTCTTGCAGAAAGAAGTTGTTAAGACTATCTGGTCTACTATACTGCTAGAAACAGAAATTAGGACCTGCCATATCAAATATATTTTATAATCCTAAAGCAATTAAAATCGTGTAGTTATGGCTTAGAAATACGTAACTAGATTAATGAGGCAGAATGGAGACTGTAGAAATAGATCTGTGTCTATATAAGAACTTAGTATATATCCTTATGACACAGCATTTTCAAGATTAAGTTCCAGATGGACTGAAGGGCTAAACTTAAAAAAAAGCTATGAAAGTGTTAGATAAAAATACAGACAAATGTATATATTTAACTACAGAGAAGGAATGATCCTCTAAATCAAACACACATACACTCACACAAGAAAATACAGGCAAATATTTATAACCCAAGGGGTGGAGAAAATTCTCTAAAGCAAGACATACTTGTGCTTGCACAAAAAGCCTTATAGAAAATTGTGATAAATTTGAGTATTTCAACATCAAAACCAAAATGAAAGAAAAAGCGAGAGGCTAGAAGAAAAGATTTTCATCATATATAGAGTAACAAAAAACTACCGTCACAAATATGTTAGCCAGTCAACAAGAAAAAATGAAATTAAACAGAAAAATTGCAAAACACTATAAAGAAGCAAAATAAAAACCCCATAAAGATATTAAGAGATATATCCCTTATATAGTTTATCAGGGACATCCAAGTCTTAACAATGAGAAACTATTTTGTTAACTATGATATAGTCAAGAATTTCACTCCAGTTATATTAAGCACAGGCAAATAGGGAAAAACTTGATACCCTAATTTCAGTTGTTGGGAATTTGAATTGATACAATCTTTTTAGAGGATAATTTAGCAATATCAGAATTCTAAAAATGCACACCTTTTAATGTAAGCACACTACTTACATAGCATACACTATGAGACTATATGCACATGTGACAAAGAGATTCTATAATAGTAAAAATTTAAGGTGAACTAAATGATCTATGGATTGTACATGTGCACAAGAAGACATGTACAATAATGCTAGTTGCATCACTATTTGTAGTAGAAAATGGTAAAAACAACTTAAATGACAATAATGGAGGAATAGATAGATAAAGCATGGTCTTACCATATGATAGATTACTATATAGCAGTTAATAGGAATAAAAACACATATTTATCAATGAGGATGGCTATCAAATGAAATTTGCATGATAAAAGCAAGTTGTAGAGTCATACAGAAAGAAACTATTTCTGTAACAATTTTTAAGCTCACAAAATAATGCTGTATGTTATCAAAGAAAAATGTGGCAGGTGAATTAAAAGGATACACATTAAATATCTGAGAGTAGATGTCTATAGTGAAGGGGGAAGAATGGGGGTAAGGGAATGAAAGTCAAAATTAGCCATAACTAAGGTGTATGAATAATCAAATTATGTCAATACATTTTTTTAGCTGAGTTCTAACACAATTTTAGAAAAACAAAACAAACAAATGAACAAGACTGATATAACCATACCAGTACTTAGGTGAGAGTTAAAGGAAGTTAAAAAGGCAAGTCAAAGAACCATGTGTACTGTGTTATAAGACATAAAACAAACCTACAAAATAAAACCCTCTTTACACATACATTCATATATACCCCCCCACACAGAGATGCACAGAGAAAGTTTTGAAAAAGATAGCTATTGGAAATATGTAAATAATAATGTGGGAAATTTTCATACATTATTCATAAAAATTTATAAGTAGTATAGAATAAAAATAAAAAGCAGAGACATTACTTTGCCAACAAACGTCCATCTAGTCAAGGCTATGGTTTTTCTAGTAGTTGTGTATGGATGTGAGAGTTGGATTATAAAGAAAGCTGAGCGCCGAAGAATTGATGCTTTTGAACTGTGGTGTTGAAGAAGACTCTTGAGAATCCCTTGGACAGCAAGGAGATCCAACTAGTCCCTCCTAAAGGAGATCAGTCTTGGGTGTTCATTGGAAGGACTGATGTTGAAACTAAAACTTCAGTACTTTGGCCACCTGATGCGAAGAGCTGACTCATTTGAAAAGACCCTGATGCTGGGAAAGATTGAGGGCAGGAGGAGAAGGGGATGGCAGAGGATGAGATGGCTGGATGGCATCACTGACTCAATGGACATAAGTTTGGGTAAACTCCGGGAGTTGGTGATGTGGAGGGAGGACAGGGAGGCCTGGCGTGCTGTGGTTCACGGGGTCGCAAAGAGTTGGACATGACTGAGCAACTGAACTGAACTGAGCTGAAAAATAAATGCAGCTAGAAACTCCAGAAAAATACAAAAAGCAGTAAGAAAGGAAATCTAATGATTACAGCTTCTGCAATGAACAGTATTTTCACAATAACAATAATGTAAAGAGGGAATTTTTTTTTTTTGCTCTCTCTCACTCTACACAGGTGTATATGAATGATGTATATATGTTACATATGTGAGTATTTAATTTTTGCAAGGATTTTATGCCCTTCATGCCATAGTAATATGTTGTTCACTTAGGTATAAAATATAACTCCCAAGCAGATAATAGCCTTTATATCCTTGCTCATCTCTGTCAGTCCATCTGTCTCTTTTTGTCTCTGTCTCTCCCCAATATATCTATGTATTTTTCAGCTACATAGCAAGTCAAGTTTTTAGAGCCTTCTTATGTAAGGAGTTAAAATGAGAAGAGATAAGACAATGCTATATTGAACAGTATTTGATTCTGTAATCATGATGCATTTATTGCCAACAGGAGAGTTTTAATTGATTTTTAGTTGTTTATAACCAACCTTTGGGTAATGCTTAGGAGACCTAGGAATAACCTTGATAATGAAATTTTTGAATTGAAGTGTGGAATTGTTGAATGGATTGGTTGCGGAGTTAATATCTTAATTCTATTTAAAAAACATAAAAAGGTGGTTGATGAAACAAAAACTCAAGGTGATAGGGTATTATCTATAGTTATTGAACCTGTGCCCCCTGCAATGGAAACATGGAATCCTAACCACTGGACCTCCAGGGAATTGCCTCCAGTAGGTGTTATTAATGTTATTATCTTGGTCTCAATGCTGCTGGGAGAAATTAGGAAAGATTTGGTGCCCAGGCTTGGAGCAATGAATTAGAAGGAAAAGTGGAATCCCTAACTTCTCAATGAAGACGGTTAGCAGTATCAGTCAGCCGAAGAAAGCTGGGTCCAGGAGAAAGGTGAATCATGATGCGGACTATAGAGGAGCTTCTCAAACATGTGGAGGGATGTGTGTGGTTATTTATAGCAAGGAGTTTGCTAGGGGCTTGAATCATAATTATAGGTATAATTATTTGGGTATAAAGAGGATGAATGACCAAGTTTAAATATGGGTTTCAAATAGATTGGCTTTCAACCCAATTTTTCACCAATCCTTCTCCCTTTTGGGGAATATTTTCCTAGAAAAATTATTCCCTTATTTTACAGAAAGTCACTATCCTCTGTAAATGAATTTCCTGGACAGAATTCATTACCTGGCCAGTGGGAGGAAGGCTTCTTATGTAAGACAGTCTCCTTGCCCACTTAGGTATTGATTTGATTGAAAAAAAAAAAAATCCCTCCACCATTTGTGTGCAGTTGTGCCTGTTCATGTTCAATGAAAAATTATAGCAAGACGGAGACAGAAATTCTCCTTCCATAGTGCCTGCTGTTTCACTCCATGTAATTGGGCTTCTAATAAAAAGATTCATGTATTGGTGATATTCTTCTAAGGGACCTTTCTAGGGCAATTATGGAGCTGGAGGTGTAGATACTCTGGTCAAATATGAAAGAGAACTTTTAAATTCTGGACAAGACTATCTGAGATATCAATGTATTTCTTGATTCCTAGGCAGTTTATGAATGGAATGGACTGAAACATGTTTTTTATGGTTTAGTTATCCATCTATGTGAAGGAAGAGTACAAATCAGATACTCTTTCAAGATCCTTTTCTAGTTCTGGGTTTTTACATATTTAAAATTCAACAGCACAAATAAATTTTAAGCTTTCTATTTTATTTTGCCCCCAAAGCACATAAATAGAGCATGGGAATGGTAAATGGAGAGAAACATTATAAGCTTGAGTTTTAACTCCTTTTTCCTTAAAATAACAAAGCTATGATTTGCCATATATTCTATATAGCTTTGGAAGAGAATTTGTCCTCCATTTATTCCTAAGAATTATTATATTCAGGAGAAAGGCATGGGGAAGGGTGTTTATAAATAAAATTTTATTCAAGATTGGCAGCCCTTGTAAATAGACAACAAATGAGAACCGACTATATAGCACAGGGAACTTTACTCAGTGCTCTATAGTGATGTAAACGGGAAGGAAATCTAAAAGAGGGGGTGTATGTATATGTGTGGCTGATTGGCTTTTTGATGTACAGCACAAATTAACACAACATTGTAAAGCAGCTATGCTCCAATGTAAAAAAAGAGGGTTGGCAGCCATCGATGTTCTAGGAAATAATAATAGGGCAATAACTCCTTATTGCCAAATTCAGATTTAAATTGAAGAAAGTAGGGAAAACCACTAGACCATTCAGGTATGACCTAAATCATTCCCTAACAATTATATATCTGCCAAACAGATTCAAGGGACTAGATCTGACAGACAGCGTGCCTGAAGAACTATGGACAGAGGTTCGTGACATTGTACAGGAGGCAGGGATCAAGACCATCCCCATGGAAAAGAAATGCAAAAAGGCAAAATGGTTGTCTGAGGAGGCCTTACAAATAGCTGTGAAAAGAAGAGAAGCAAAAGGCGTACTGTTCTCCATAGTGGTTATATCAGTTTGCATTCCCACTAACAGTATAGGTGGGCTCCCTTTTCTCCACGCCCTCTCCAGCATTTATTCTTTGTAGACTTTTGGTGATGGCCATTCTGACCAGTGTGAAATGATACCTCATTGTGGTTTTGTTTTGTATTTCTCTAATAATGAGCGATATTGAGCATCGTGTAATACCTGGAATAACTTTTATTTCTTGACCAAGTTCTGACTGACATATTGGATAACATGGTTCAAAACTTCTAGAGTACTTCTTCCTGCTAAGTGACTGGGGTCCATATCATAGATCACAGATGACCTCATTATCAGAAGGTCAAATGAATGAAAGAAGATGGGGCTTCAGAGAATTGTACAGGCATATAAATGCCTTGTTTCTCCTTTGCCTGAAATGGAGCAAAATGAACCAGATGAAATTAAACCCATGAAAACATCTTTTATGTGGGCTCCTCTGGGTCATGGGGTGAACTTGTCTCCTTCTCTCTGTTATCTAATAATGCCTTCTCCCTTTCCCTCCCACTATCTCTTCTATTTCTTAAATGATTTCATCTATAAGGATAAAAAACTATGCAGTGGAAACAATATCAGCTTCTGAAATTGGAGCATAAGATTAATGGGCATGATTTGAAAAACAGAAATTGTAATATTAATGATGATGAAAAACTGTTAAAATGAGTCAGGAAGAAAATAGCATCTGAGGAGGCCTTACAAATAGCTGTGAAAAGAAGAGTAGTGAAAAACAAAGGAGAAAAGGAAAGATATACCCATTTGAATGCAGCGTTCCAAAGAATAGTAAGGAGAGATAAGAAAGCCTTCCTCAGTGATCAGTGCAAAAAAAATAGAGGAAAATAATAGAATGGGAAAGACTAGAGATCTCTTTAAGAAAATTAGAGATACCAAGGGAACATTTCATGCAAAGATGGGCTCGATAAAGGACAGAAATGGTATGGACCTAACAGAAGCAGAAGATATTAAGAAGAGGTGGCAAGAATACATGAAGAACTATACAAAAAAGATCTTCATGACCCAGATAATCACAAAGGTGTGATCACTCACCTACAGCCAGACATCCTGGAATGTGAAGTCAAGTGAGCCTTAGGAAGCATCACTACAAACAAAGTTAGTGGAGGTGATGGAATTCCAGTTGACCTATTTCAAATCCTAAAAGATGATGCTGTGAAAGTGCTGCACTCAATATGCCAGCAAATTTGGAAAACTCAGCAGTGGCCATGGAAAAGGTCAGTTTTCATTCCAATCCCAAAGAAAGGCAATGCCAAAGAATCCTCAAACTACCTCACAATTGCACTCATCTCACACACTAGCAAAGTAATGCTCAAAATTCTCCAAGCCAAGCTTCATCAATACATGAACCATGAACTTCCAGATGTTTTTCCAGATGCTGGTTTTAGAAAAGGCAGAGGAAACAGAGATCAAATTGCCAACATCCACTGGATCATCGAAAAAGTAAGAGTTCCAGAAAAACATCTATTTCTGCTTTATTGACTATGTCAAAGCCTTTAACTGTGTGGATCACAATAAACTGGAAAATTCTGAAAGAGATGGGAATACCAGACCACCCGATCTGCCTCTTGAGAAACCTGTACGCAGGTCAGGAAGCAACAGTTAGAACTGGACATGGAACAACAGACTGGTTCCAAGTAGGAAAAGGAGTACGTCAAGGCTGTATATTGTCACCCTGCTTATTTAACTTATATGCAGAGTACATCATGTGAAATGCTGGGCTGGAAGAACCACAAGCTGGAATCAAGATTGCCGGGAGAAATATCAATAACCTCGGATATGCAGATGACACCACCCTTATGGCAGAAAGTAAAGAGGAGCTAAAAAGCCTCTTGATGAAAGTGAAAGAGGAGAGCGAAAAAGTTGACTTAAAGCTCAACATTCAGAAAACGAAGATCATGGCATCTGGTCCCATCACTTCCTGGGAAATAGAAGGGGAAACAGCGGAAACAGTGTCAGACTTTATTTTTTTGGGCTCCAAAATCACTGCAGATGGTGATTGCAGCCATGAAATTAAAAGACGCTTACTCCTTGGAAGGGAAAGTTATGACTAACCTAGATAGCATATTCAAAAGCAGAGACATTACTTTGCCGACTAAGGTCCGTCTAGTCAAGGCTATGGTTTTTCCAATGGTCATGTATGGATGCGAGAGTTGAACTGTAAAGAAAGCTGAGTGCCGAAGAATTGATGCTCTTGAACTATGGTGTTAGAGAAGACTCTTGAGAGTCCCTTGGACTGCAAGGAGGTCTAACCAGTCCATCCTAAAGGAGACCAGTCCTGAGTGTTCATTGGAAAGACTGATGTTGAAGCTGAAATTCCAATACTTTGGCCACATGATGTGAAGAATTGACTCATTTGAAAAGACCCTGATGCTGGGAAAGATTGAGGGCAGGAGGAGAAGGGGACGACAGAGGATGAGATGGTTGGATGGCATCACTGACTCAACGGACTTGAGTTTGGGTAGACTCTGGGAGTTGGTGATGGACAAGGAGGCCTGGCGTGCTGCAGTCCATGGGATCACAAAGAGTCGGACAGGACTGAGCGACTGAACTAAACTGAACTGTTCAGAATTTATCAGGTACTATGTCAGGCACTGCTGGTGATGCAATAATTAAAAAGCTGATCTGCTCGTAAGAAGCTGGATGAGAGAAGAAGTAAATTTGACTGTAGTGAACAACAATGACTGAAACATAAAAAGATTGATCCTTTTCCAGAAAAGAAGTCTAGGGGAGATAGGCCAGGCTTGGACTAGTGGTTTTACAGTCTTTGGACTCTGGCCTCCTTCTATCTTTCCGTTTCCTCATCCTTAACTGGTGGTGTCCATAATGAAGGTCACGGTATGATCCAAGATTGCTTTCTCTTTTTTTAACTTTTTATTGGAGTATAGTCAATTAACAATGTTGTGATAGTTTCAGGTGGACAGCAAAGGGATTCTGCCATACATATACATGTATCCATTCTCCCCCAAACTCCCTTTCCATCCAGATTGCCACATAATATTTAACAGAGTTCTCTGTGTTATACAGTAGGTTCTTGTTGATTGTGCATTTTAAATATAACAGTGTGTACATGTCCATCCCAAACTCCCTAACTATCCCTTCTCCCAGCAACCGTAAGTTCCTTCTCTGGTCTGGGAGTCTGCTTTTGTTTTGTAAATAAGTTCATTTGTATCATTTCTTTTTAGATTCCACATATAAGAGATGTCATACAATATTTCTCCTTCTCTGTCTGACTTCACTCAGTACGACAATCTCTAGGTCATTCCATATCGCTGCAAATTACATTATTCAAGATGGCTTTCTTAGCTCTAGCCATCCCCTCTTCATCCCAGGCAGCAGGAAGGTGGAAGGAGGAAAGGACAAAATGTTCAGCCTCCCATCTGAATTTGTTCTCCTTTATCTGTCTTCCTGTAAGTTCCAGAAAACTTTTCTCTTTATATCTCATTCATCAGAATTTAGTCACATGACCATACTTAACCATGTAAAGGGAGGCTGGAGAGGGTAATTTCTTACAAAAAAATTATTTATTTTTATTTTTTGGAAGTGCTAGGTCTTCACTGCTGCGTGAGGGCTTTCTCTAGTTGTGAAGAGAAGGGGCTGTTCTCTGTGGTGCATGGGCTTCTCATCGTGGTGGCTTCTCTTGCTGAGGAGCACAGGCTCTAGAGTGCGTGGGCTTCAGTAGTTGTGGCTCCCAGGCTGAGCTGCCCTGTGGTATGTCTTCCCGGATCAGGAGTGGAACCTGTGTCTCCTGCATTGCCAGGTGGACTCTTAACCACTGCACTGCCAGGAAAGCCCCGGAGCGACCAATCTCTATTAGAAAGTTCTACTCTAATAGAGGGTGGCAATGTACCTCTATTACTGAGAAGTGGGGTATATTGGGTGGCAATTGACAATTTCTGCTGTAGGAAGTTAAAATCTACTTGGGGAAATAAGAACCTGTAGGCTTGAAAAGACAATGAATAGTCTATTGGGAAGGACCAAGGCATGGGTTACCAAAATTTGGAGGAGGAAGAATAGGTGTCAAGGCTTCTTGGAAGAACTGAGATTTGAACTCCCCTTTGAAGATAAGAAGGATTCAATAGACACAAAAGCTTGGGAGGGCACCCCAGCAGGAAGCATTGACCTGAGCAGAAGCCTAGAAGCTGGACAATGCAGATCAGCCTCAGGGCAGGAGCAACAGAGACCAAATGTTAAGCTTCGATGTAATGGAGTCTTTGGCTGAAAAAGGAAGGAATAGGACTGATTTTTGTTTAATTCCTTAAGGCAAAAGTTCCAAGACCACTTAGCCAGGACAAAACCTGACTACTGAATTTGCTTCCCTGTTACTGGAATTGACAATCCTGTATGCCATAAACAACTCATGCCAGCAGAAATGATTGCATTATTTACTCCAACGAGTTCCACTAGTTTTTGGATTATCCAAAATAACACATGGAGTGTAACCAGTGAATGAATATATCACAGCAGCAATCAAAATAAACACATGGGATGCCTGAGACCATAGCCAAAGGCTAATATTCATTAAATAGGGGAACGAAAAAACCCGACAAATAGAAGGTTCTGGGTCTCTTTCCTAAATATTAATTGTTTATTTCACAATTCTCCTCTACTCCAAACAGACCTTAAACCGCCTCTTCTTAATATGCTCCCATAAAGGATTATAAACTAGAAAGAAGGTTGGTTTAAACAAAAGTAATCAGAAAGTAAGCAATCTTCTTCTTTCTCTCTGGCTCGAAGCTTGTTTTGTCTGTTAAAGAACTTCAGCGCACAGACCTCAAGGTCAAACAGAGGTCACTCTTCTGCTTTTTGAGGTATGGGCGCTTTCATGTTATTTGCTCATTTTTATTGCTGAGAATAACCATCCATTTGCCCACATAACCAAGGCCTCCCCAACACAAAGACTTGAGAGTAGGCTCTGGCGGGGGGTTAATCCCATTCAACACAAAGCAAACAACTTCAAATCTCATTAAATGTTGGACTTTAGAGCAAGAATACAAATATTTCCAATTTAGAAAAGGAAGATAGAAATGTGACACAGAAGTATTCTAATCATTTAGTAGAGTAAATCGTACCAACATGATCCTAAAACTGTCAACTTGGTGGAGAAGAGAATAAAACTCCATTAATAATACAACAGTAATGCTTACTTTTTCACATCAGGAAAATTCCATTATAACAAACAGCCCGAGGCTTTTAAATTGCTTTTGTTCTAGATCAGTGGAATATTGTTACGAAGAATATATTGCTAGCGATGATAGTTTAGATCTGAGGATGAAACCTAGCTGATTTTTATAGTGTGAACCAGCAGAGGTGGTGGTGGTTGCACACAGGACTGTGTGTGAATAATCTCCTTTGTGCAAATTTTTAAAAGGTAAACCCTTGAGACTTCCCTGGTGGCCCAGTGGTTAAGACTCAGCCCTTCCAGTGTAGTGGGCGTGGGATAGACCTCTGGTCAAGGAACTAAGATCCCGCATGCCCTGAGTCATGGTCACAAATAAATAAATACAAAGTAGACCCTTCACATGGGCACACAGCTTAGTGAAGAGACTGCTGGCTGGAATTCAACTCCATTTGCCCCTTCAGCTAGGGCACAGCTAAACAACCCCCTGCAGAGGTCCTGGTGGCACTAGATTGTTCTTTTAAGACCTATTTATAAGGTGATCCTCTGAAATTATTTTCCTTAAGTCTACTCTGGGATAGACCTCACTATATACTTCCTTTTTAGTTATAAGATCCTCTCTGATAGAATTTCCCATTTAAAGATTTGGACCAATGTTTGTTTGTTTGTTTCCCCACTGGTTTTGGAAGTGTTTTAGGTTCATCATCCTACAGGGGTCTCGTAGTTCTCCCAGTTATCAACCGTGGTATCTTGGGGTAAGTTAGGATATTTTTTTTCACTCTCTTAGCCTAACTCTCCTTATCAAGGAACTATTAGTTCACTGGTTCTCAATAAACATTTCGGAAGGTCCTTTTTCAATACCAAAATGAAATTCATAGGTAATATCATTCTACACTGAGAAGTTTTAAATAATTATAATGCCCACATATAAAGGAGAAAGAAAAGAAGAGCTGTTTATCATAAAGCTATATAAAATGCGTAGGCTTAACTATAATACAAAATATAATAAAGTTGTCAGATGCTGAATAAAACAAAGTTAGAATCTTCTCTCAGTTTAAACTGTAGTCTACATTCCTGGAAAAATCAGTGTAAACCCACAACAGTACACTTTGTGATTATGTGGAACACAGAGTCAGGTGCTAGGTTTGATCATTGGAACAGGCTTTCCACCCATATAAATGGGCTTTTTTGAAAATGGTTTGGCGTGTCCATGGAAATTGTTTGTTGGGTGGTACTGTGTCATATGTGGAAGGAGGTATAGCACCTCTGGTCCTAATCTACAAATGCCAGTAATACCAGTCCCCTAATCATTGTGATAATAAAAAAAATCCAAAATAAAATAAATAAATAATAAAAAAAATCCCCCCAGATTTCCACAACACACCTGACTAGGGATTTTCTTCTTTCATTGACAATCACTGGGTTAACTAGTCTTAAGTCCAAGAAGGCTGAAAAAACTCAGGACCAGAAAAGTCCCTCCTCGATGAAGAGGATAACTGCAACTCCACTTTCCCTCAGCCTCTCCTAGGGACTCCAGCTCTAGGGGGAAGGAAATACAGCTGATGTGACAATTAGCCAGAACCAGCCCTGGAAAGGACCTTAAGGGTAGCAAATGATACCTCTACCTTCTCACTCCATTTTCTCCTATCTGGCAGGGATTTTCCACTTTCTCTTCCCTTTCAAGCTAGTCTACTCTTTCAGAAGTATAGATGAGGACTTCCCTTGTGGTTAAGAATCTGTCTGCCAAGGTAGGGGACGTGGGTTTAATCCCTAGTCTGGGAAGATCCTACATGCCACCGGGCAACTGAGCCCAAGTGCCACAATTATTGAGCTCATGTGCTGCAACTACTGAAGACCGTGGGCCCTAGAGCTCGTCCTCTGCAATAAGAGAACTCACTGCAAAGAGAAGCCCACGCATTGCAACAAAGAATAGCCCCTGCTCGCCACAACTAGAGAAAGCCTGCAAGAAGCAACTAAGACCCAGTGCAGCCAAAAATTGATTTTTAAAAAAGTACAGATGATGTTAGGGATTTATATCTTTCATGTAAATATGTGTTAATTGTACATCTCTCAAATCCAAATGGCTTATGAGAATATGAAAAGGTGCTGAACCTCGCTAGAAATTAAGGTAGTGAGAAATTTATAATAAAAATGAAATATTATTTCATACTCATCAGATTGGCAAAAATCTAAAACTTCAACAATATCAAATGTTGGAAAAGAGTATTGAAATTGGTACAACCACTTTGGGGAGCAATTTGATTTTATCTATTAAGATCGGAAATGCTCTGATTCCTATATCCCACAAAATCGACTCTTTGGTCTGTACCTTAGAGAAACACAATTTGATTGCACCAGAAGACATATATGTTTGTGGCAGCATTACTTTTAAGAGTGAAAAACTAAATCAACTGGAGACATTTAAATGTCATTAATAGAAGATCAGATTCATATATCATCAGGTATTCATAGAAGGGAATATTATACAGCAATTACAATGATGAATCACAGCTTTGGGTCTGCATAGTGATAAATCTTAAAAACAATTCAGGAAAGCTAATTGCAGGGTATGTAGAGTGTGACACCATTTAAATAGTTTAAAAACCTGCAAAATAGTGCCATATATTGTTTACAGATACATGAATATGCAGTTAAAGCATAAAACATGTACAAGAATGATTAATGATTCATGATCTTGGTTATTTCTGAAGGAGAAAGAAGAATGAGATTGGAAAGAGGACATGCAAAAAGCTCTCAGTTGAATCTGCAATGCTTTTGTTTCCCAAAAAAATATCTGAAGGAAATGTGGCCAACTGTTAAGATTTAATTTGCTATAGATGGTGCTGGTGCTGGATATACCAGGTACTTATTATATCTTTTACATATTTTGATGAGAAATATACTATAATAAAAATAATGTTAACAAGTGATGCATCTCTAGGGTTGCTTGTATTCTTGATTTAGCAGATTCTTTCCGACCTTCTGGGACAGAGAACTCAATAATGAATAAGATACATTCCCCCCCAATCTTAGATTGTGGTTCTTTAATTTTATTGTGCGTCAGAATCACCTGGAAGGCTTGTTAAAACACACACTGCTGGGCCCACCCCCAGGGTTTCTGCTTCAGTAGGTCTAGGATGGGCCTTGAGAATTTGCATTTCTAGCAAGTCCCCAGATGATGTTGTGGGTTTGGGGACCTCATGTCTCCTGACATTGTTTGAATACCATCGCAAGAGGACTTTATTCCTGCTATAAGAATTCCAAGAAGTGACGGCAGAAGTATTTTCTGGACCACATGCTTGGCCAGGTCTCTAAAGGCACAGTTCTGCTACCTGCTCTGGGTCACAAGTGACACATCTTCCTGGCTTCTCGAGAAATGTCATGGCATCCCTGTAACCCCATCTTACTTGTGGCTGTGTATATTTCAACATATTCCATTAAAATTTTAGCTCCTCTATACATCTTATTTGGTGTACACCTTATACAAAATACCAGTAGTAGTTACTCTCCAATATTGGAATTATGGTTAATTTTTAAATCTTTTTTGCTTGTCTGTATCATCTAACATTTCCATAATGAACATTTCCATCATGGACAAGTATTAATTACATAATAAGGATATTAAAATAAAATAAATATATATATCAAATTGTGTTAGGCTCTGTGATGTGGGCGGAGTTTCTAAGAAGTAATACAGATATAGACTTGCCTTCAAGAGATTTATGATCTTGTTCATACATACATTGGAAAAACATTTCATAAAACAAAGTATTCAGGAAACAGTGTTCACTGAGAACTAAAAGTACAGTTGGCAAGTACTTTGGAAGGAAACAATTACCAGGTTGAGTGAACCTAGAAGTGTTTGTGCCCAGCCTTGGATGATAAATGTGCCAGAGCCTAAGCAGAGGGCAAGGAAGGATTGAAGGGTCTTTGCAAATCCCCAGGCTATATACAGGTACTCAGTGAACACTGTGAAGAATTGAACACTTACTGAATTCATACAGCAACTGCACTCTGGCACACGTATACATGCAGCCACATAATAGTGGCTCATACCCAAGACACATAAACTGAAACCAAAATTAATTTCACTGTGGGTTCATGACAAGTCAGGTATGGGAGAAAATGTCTTTTTCTTCTTTTACATGATTTCTGCCTTGATGACTACATCCCTAAAGTGCATCTGTGAATTCGTAAAGAAAGACCCATATGAACTGGACGCACCTCTTCCTGGATGTGTTCTCCTCCCCTTTTGCTCTGAATTAAGATTGAGGAGTTCGTCGTGGATTATTGCTCTTCTAGTTTCTCTGTTCAAAACCATACTTACCCTAAAGGAGTGTCTCTTCTTTATATTTGGGTTGTTTATATTTTCCTCTGTGTTAAAAAAGCCTGCACCACATCTACTTTATCCATTCATCTGTTGTTGGACATTTAGCTTGTTTCCATGTCCTGGCTATTGTAAACAGCGTTGCAGTGCCAACTGGGGTGCAAACAGATAGCTACTGGGAATCTGCTGCATAGTACAGGGAACACAATTGGGTGCTCTGTGATGACCTAGAGCATGGGAGTGGGGAGAAGTTCCAAAAGAGAAGGGCTATATGGATAGCATATATATATCATGATGCATATATCACTCTGCCGTACATCACAAACTAACCCAACATTGTGAAACAATTTTACTCCAATAAAAATAAAGTCTTCCCAGGTGGTACAGTGGGAAAGAATTCACCTGACAATATAGGAGGCACAGGAGATGCAGGTTTGATCCCTGGGTGGGAAAGATCTCCTGGGAGTAGGAAACTGCAACCCACTCCAGCATTCTTGCCTGGAAAATCCCATGGACATTGGAGCCTAGTGAGCTAGCATCCAAGGGGTTGCAAAGAGTTGGACACAACTGAGCACACACACACAAACATAAAAATAAAATAAAACAGACCAAACAAAAAAGCCTGAAGGCATCTACTTTTGGACAAGATAAAACAACAGGATCCAAATCTATCCTTCTGCCTTCAACAACTACAAAAGCAGATTAAAATATACGAAAAAATAAGTGCTGGGGTAGAAGGAGGGCCTGGACGGAGGAGGTACATGAGGAAACTTTTGAGGGTGATGAATATATTCACTATCTTGATTATACTGATGCTTTTATAAAACTTAGATTGTATACTTCAAATACAAGTTTGTCAATTTTATCTAAATAAAACTGTTTAAAAAGCACTGGGAAAAAAAAAAAAACAAAACACCCAGCCTGGAAGCACAGGTCCATAAAACAAACAAACAAACAAAACAATAAAATCTCCTATGCTATTCCTTGGGTAGTTTCCATTTCTTTTAGCAAATTTTAAAAATTACTGTTAAGCAGAGGTGAAAAATACTCCTATGCTATTTAATTGAATAATCTCCCCTCTTTTTATAAGATCTGTTAAGCACTGGGATGCTAATAAAGTTAAAGCTCCTGGACGTTCACTTGTAGAGTCCTTTCCAAAGTTCTATAGCTAATTTTCTGTTTGTAATTGTGTTTTCTCTTTTTAAGAGGCCCCAAATTGTATTGTATAATATAAGATTCAGGCTCCATGAAACCTGGAGGCAACTCTATTTTTCCCCACACCATGCAGCTTGTGAGATCTTAGTTCCTCCACCACGGACTGAATCTGCCCCCGGGCAGTGAAAGTAGAGTCCTAATGACTGGGCAGACAGGGAATTCCCCAACCCTACTTTTTAAAAAAAGAAAAAAGATTTTATTATAGAGCAACATCCAGAGTCCAGATTCAGCTGCCGAAGAGACCATGTTATGACCGTGTTATGCTGCGGGTACTTGTGGGCACAGCAGGCATCCATGGCTTCCCTCCCTTCTCTTTGGAGTGGGGATGGTAATGGTGGGCAGGGGTTCTTAAGGGTCCCTCTTACCACTTGGGTCTCAAGGCAGCATGATCTTCACTTTGATGCCCAGCACACCCTGTCTGAGCAGCATATGGCGCCAGCTGGTGTCTGCGTAGGAGTTAACAGGGTCTCCACTGTGGATCATCAGTCCATCCATAACTTCGTGGATTTAACCCTCTGTCCTCAGTTTCACAGGCACTACAACCTAGCAGCCTTGGCCCCACTTCATGATGACCCATAGCACACTCCAGCAAGCCCTCCTAGAAGTGTGTGCTGCAGACTCTGCTGGGGCAATGGCTCACGGAGTTCTCCTGTCTGCCTTTCCCCCATAAAGTTCTACAAGGCCCTCAGGGAAGCAAAACCTCTTCTGAAGCACAGCAGTTAATTCCTAAATCCACTGGCTTTTCTCACCAATAACATTCTGTGTCCAGGGGACCAAGATAATGATTTCTGTCCTGGTTGGTTGAAGTCGGACTTCACCAGAGGTGTCATCTTTGGCCAGTACCCAAGTTAGAGGCTTGTTCAGTTCAGCCTTGAGGATGCCATCAGAGACCTCTTGGACACTGGCACTGCTATCTTGCCACCTGGTGCCATCTTAAGGAATAGCCCAGTGCTGCTGTTAAATGACCTAAGGAGTATGATGTGAGGAAACTGGTCCCATTGCCATTGCAAATGGAACACAAACACGCAAAGAACTTTTAGGACTGGGGTGGTCTAGAGCATCATTCTCTCCTGGGATAAGCCTCTGTGAACTTGGTAACAGCCGCTGAGGAGCTGTGAATAATATTTCAGACTTCTTCACTTGCTTTCTCATCAACAGGTCGATCTAGAGGGACCCAAGTGTGATGGAGAAAAAATGACCCAATAAATGTAATTCAGCTTCAGCAGCTTCAGAATTCCAGTTTCCTGCCACCCTCAATGGCACTCAAGAATTGAGCAAGCAAAGTAGGCTTTGCCTTGGGTGCTCTTTGTGACTCTGCAATGGAGAATTTTGGTTCCAACCCCTTCAGAGCGGGTGTCCTGAAATGATCATGGAAATAGGATCTTTTACTACATTTTGGGCCACGTTTCACACTGTTCCTTAGTAAAATATCCCTGCTCTTCTTCTGTGAAAGAGAACTTTGGAACTTTTTTCTGTGAACCGCACCCCACTTTTCCCTGAGTGCAAGCTTGGTGCCTTCTTCCTGGAATTGCCTTTGGATATCTATCTAGTGCTGAGTGAAATCGTCTTCCCTCAACCTGAGCACGTAAGATATAACTGTTCTCAAAGCTTTTAGGAGTTTAGACCCTGACTCCTCTAACCATGTGATCTTGGGTAAGTGATAATTTTTCGGAGCAGAGAGTCCCCAAATAATGATTCATTTTCCACACTCATATGTGTTAATTTTATAATTAAAATATTTTATGATGTCTATAACAATTCCTACTGATGGCCTGGAGTTGGCGTGAAACTTAACTAAGATAATATATGTAAATATGTTTCATAAGCTAAAAATGCTGTACAAACATAAGGTACCGGCACAGACAATGTTTCAAATATTTAATGACCGGTAGGTGCTGGCCTTGACCAATCAGAATAGTCTTCAATCACAGCACTGGAGCTCAGTCCGGTAGGCTTCCTAATGGGCCAAATGTTAACTCTTTAGTCACTAAATTAAAGGAAGGTTTGCTGTTTCCTGAAGGAGACGCTGAGGTAATAGCAGCCTAATGGAAGGCGACTCAGGGAGGTAGCAACTATGTTCTTTGTCAGATTCTTTTCCCTTATAGGTTTACAGGATACTGAATATAGTTCCCTGTGCTATCGAGTAGGTCCTTGTCGGTTACCTGTTTTATGTATAGTAGTGTATGTCTGTTAATGCCAGCCTCCTAATTCATCCCTCCTCCCTTTCCTTTTGGTAGCCATAAATTTGTTTTCTATGTCTGTGAGTCTCTTTCTGTTTTATAAATATGTTCATGTCTATTTTTTTTTGTTAAGATACCACATATAAGCAATACCATGTGATATTTGTCCTTCTCTGCCTTACTTAGTTCACTTATTATGATAATCTCTAGGTTCATCCTTGTTGCTGGAAATGACCTTAGTTCATTCTTTCTTATGACTGAGTATTCCACATCTTCTTTATTCATTAATTTGTCAATGGTTATCTAGGTGTTTCTGTGTCTTGGCTATCGTAAATAATGCTGCAATGAACATTGGGATGCACGCATCTTATAAAATATTTTTGAAGGAAAATGAAGCACAACACATAAAATTTTGTGGGATGAAATTAAATCAGTTCTTAAGGGGAAATTTATAGCATTATAAATTAGCTTATATTAGAAAAGAAGAAAGGTCTTAAATCAACAGACCAAGCATCCATCTTAAGAAACCAAGAAAAGCAAAGTAAGCCAAATGAAGGTGGAAGGAAGGAAATAATAAGGAGAGGAAAAAAAGCCACTTAAAACTGAAAAATGATAAAGAAAATCAGTAAAATCAAAAGCTGGTTCTTTGAAAAGATCAGTGAAATAAAAGTACCCATTTCCTTCTTCAGAAAAAAGTACTATTAATAACAATTAAAAATAGAAAAGACACAAATTACCGATGTCATTAAAGACCTCAGAGATGTTAAAAAAAAAAAGTACTCTAAACAACCCTATGCACATAAATTCAATAACTTAGATGAAATGGACCAATTCCTTAAAAGCCACAAAATTCCAAAACTCACCCAAAGAAGAAATAGGTAACATATGTATTAAAGAAATAGAATCCACAGGTGAAAACCTTAAAAACAAACAAACTTCCAGGCCCAACGGCTTCACTGGTAAATTCTATCAAACTTTAAAAAAACAAATAGCACTATTTCTATACAATCTCTTCCAGCAAACAGAAGGGAAGGGAAAGGAACACTTCCCAACCTATTTTATGAGGCTAGAATTGCCTTGATACCAAAAAAAAAAACTAGACAAAGACAGTACAAGGAGAGAAAATTATAGACCACTATCCCTCATGAACAGTACACAAAAATCTTGAAACAGCAACAACAACAACAACAAAAACAAGTAGAAGATCAAATCTAGCAATATATAAAAAGACTACTACTCCATGACCAAGTGGGATTTATCTTAGACATGCATACTGGCTCCAAATATAAAAATCAATCAGTGTAATTCACCATATTAAAAAACTAAAGAGGAAACATGACTCTAGTATATCCAACAATGCAGAAAAAGCATTTGAAGTCATCCAGCATCCATTCATGATAAAAACTCTCAGCGATATAGAAATAGAAGGAAATTTCCTTAATTTGATAAAGGCCTTCTACAAAATACCTACAGTTAATGTAACGTTTAATGGTGAAATACTGAATGCTGTCCCCTAATATCAGGAACAAAGCAAAGATGTCCTCTCATCACTCCTATTCAATGTAATACAGGAAGTCCTAGTCAGTGCAATAAGTCAGAGAAAGAAAGTAGCAATAAAAGGCATACAAAAGCACATGAAAGAAAATATGGCCTTTCCGGCAGTGACGACCTCCCCATGAGAACGAGACTTTTGCAAAGGATCACCTTCATCCTCTCCAGAAGTGGAGAAGAAAAAACACAAAAAGAAGCGCTTGGTGCAGAGCTCCGATTTTGTATTTCTTGGATGTAAAATGCCCAGGATGCTATAAAATCACTGCTATCTTTAGCCACACACAAATCATAGTTTGGTTGCTCTATTGTCCTCTGCCAGCCTATAGGATGAAAAGCAAGGTTTACAGAAGGATGCTTCTTCAGATGGAAGCAGCACTTAAAATACCCTGTATCAGGATGAATGGGAAACCATCCCAATAAACACATTTTGGATACAGAAAAAATAAAGAATATTGTGTATTTATAGATGACATGATTTTCTACACAGACAATCCCAAGTAATTTACTAAAAACTCTTAGATTAACAAATGAAGGGACTTCCCCTGGTGGTCCAGTGGCTAAGACTCTGAGTTCTCAATGCTGAGGCCCTTGGTTTGATCCCTGGTGGGGGAACTAGATCCCACATGCCACAAAAGACCCTATGCAGCCAAATAAATAAATAAAAATAAATATAAAAAAAAATGAAGTTAGCACGACTATAAGAGATAAGGCTAATTCATAAAATGATTATATTTCTATATGCTTAAACAATTCAGAAATCAAAATTCAAGATATATTTCATTTAAAAATTTTAAAGGAGAAATACTTAAATATAAATTTAACAAAACTTGTTCAGGATCTGAATGCTGACAACTATAAACACTAAAGAAAGATATCAAAGGACATAAATAAATGGAGAAACATACTGGATTCATGGATTGGAAAAAACATTGAACATGCCAATTTTCTCCAAAAACATCAATAGATTTAATACAATTCCAATCAAAAGTCTAATCAAAAGTAAAATTTCTGCAGATATAGACAAGCTGGTTCTTACATTTATTTGGAAAGGGGAAGGGAGCAGAATAGCCAACACAATTTTGAAAAAGAAGGATCAAGTGGGAGAAATCAGTCTACTCAGTTTTAAAACTTACTATAAAGGAAGAATAAGCAAGACGCTGTGGTGCTGGTGGAGGGATAGAGGCAGAGACCAATGGATCAGTCTATATCAAACAACTGAGTCAGAAAATGTGAATTATTGACAAAGGTAAAAATGCAATTAAATGGTTAAAAGGTAGCCTATTCAACATATGATGTTGGAATAACTGAACATCCAAATGCAAAAGTATGCCACAAAAATCTAAAGACAAAAAAAGCTTGACCTCACTCTCACACTTCATTGAAAAAGAGATCATAGATGTAAAGTGTAAAACTATAAAACTTTCACAAGAAAACAGAGTAGAAACTGTTCATGACTTGGGATCAGGGAGCTTTCTTAGACTTGATATCAAAAGCACAACCCAGAAAAGAAAAAAATGGACAAATTGGACTTTATTAAAATGAAAACCTTTTGCTTTGTGAAAGACATCAAGAGAATGGAAAGCTATAGATGTGGGGGAAAATATTTTCAAATCATATACCCAACAAAGGACTTGTATCTAGAAAAATTCTCAAAACTCAATAGTAGGAAAGCAAACAACCCAATTAAAAATGAGGAGAACATCTTGTTACAGTTTAATTCTTATAATCCTTAAAACAAAAGTTGTTGTTTAGTTGCTAAGTCATGTCTGATTCTCTGTTACTGCGTGGACTGTGGCCTGCCAGGCTCCTCCATACCTATCATTTATTTATGCATCTATTTTTGGCTGTTCTGGATCTTCATTGCTGTGTGCCAGCTTTGTCTAGTTGTGGTGAGCTGGGGCTACTCTCCAGTTGCGGTGCTTCGGCTGCCTGTTGTGGTGGCTTCTCTTGTGGAGCATGGGCTTTAGGAGCATGGGCTTCAATAGTTGTGGCTTGAGGGCTCTAGAGCACAGATGAAGTAGTTATGTCACATGGGCTTAGCTGCTCGACAGCATATGGGATCTTCCTGGAACAGGGATCAAACCAGTGTCCCCTGCATTGCAAGGCAGATTCTTAACCACTGCACCACCAGGAAAGCCCCCAAAGATACCTATCTTGATAGGAAATGATGACTGATGCCTTTCGTTTGGTTTCAATGCCATTTTAAAATATAGTGCTTTCTGGATAATTTACATTACTGTAGGTGGGAACAAAACTAATTGAGGCTTAAAATTAATTCTGTTTAATATTAATATTACAGGAAAAGTGTAAGTAAGCACTTTATTCACTCCATTTTTATTTACGTGATCAGCTCTTTTAGAAAACTTTCCTTGCCCCTTAAATATGAATTCCATATTCCTTCCACTGTGCTTTGCCCAGTTCCTGTGCATATCTTTATCACAGTACCTTTCTTATTTTACAGTATTAACCTGTCTCCTGAGGGTAGCTTTCACTTTATTTCCAAGCCCTAGCATAGTAACTGGCAGGTAGTAACCACTCAGTGTGTTTGTTGAATAACTAAAGACATGTAAAGAAAAAGTAAAATTATTGATGAAATAATTAAATGGCAACAACCAAAAATTCTGATAATATTACCATGCTTTTAGAATGGTCCCTGATCTATAGTAAGTCCTCAATACATGTTCATTTATTAAAAAAATATTAGTTAGAAAACTACAATGCATGAAGCACTGTTATAGTTGATGGGTAAATCACATGCATTTTAGATCATAAATTAAAGGAAAAAAGCACAGACCAAAATCCCTACCCTAATGGGATTTACATTTCAATAGGAGAGACAAACAAGTAAAATAAATTGATGAAATATGTAGTTTGTTAGATGGCAAAAAAAGGCAAAAGACAAATATCTTTGTACTTTACCTTAGAGGAAATAAGCACGTGAAAAGATGTCAATGTGATCAGCCATTAGGAAAATGCAAATTAAAGCCATATTGAGATACTATTGGGTTTCCCTTGTGGCTCAGCTGGTAAAGAACCTGCCCGCGATACAGGAGACCTGGGTTTGATCCCTAGGCTGGGAAGATCCCCTGGAGAAGGGAAAGGCTGCCTACTCCCGTATTCTGGCCTGGAGAACTCCATGGACTGTATAGTCCATGGGGTCGCCAAGAGTCAGACATGAGTGAGTGCCTTTCACTTTCACTTTTCACTGAGATCTTATTATATAGCTCTTAGGATGAAAAAAACATCAGTAGCGACAAAAGCCTGGCAGTATCTACTGACGGCAAGGCTGTGGAGCAACTGGAACTCTCATTTATTGCTGGGAATATAAAATGATTCTCAGGAATACAATTTGCCTGTGAAACACATACTTATCATGTGATATGGTATGATAGCACTCTTAAGTATGTACCTTAGAGAAATGAATTCTATGTCCACCCCAAAACCTGCACATGAATGTTTACATCTGCTTTATTCTAATCATCCCCAAACCGTGAAGGCAACCCCCAAAATCCTCCAATGGGGGAATAAAGTGAGTATATTCATATTCTTTAGCATTAAGATACTATTTAGCAATAAATATTGCTAGTAGAGTATGAATACAACCGAGCAATGAAAAGGAATGAACTATTATTATTATATGTAGTAATATGAATGAGTCTTAAAGACATTGCTGCTACTGCTAAGTCGCATCAGTCGTGTCCAGCTCTGTGCGACCCCATAGACGGCAGCCCACCAGGCTCCCCCCGTCCCTGGGATTCTCCAGGCAAGAACACTGGAGTGGGTTGCCATTTCCTTCTCCAATGCATGAAAGTGAAAAGTGAAAGTGAAGTCGCTCAGTTGTGTCTGACTCTTAGCAACCTCATGGACTGTAGCCTACCAGGCTCCTTCATCCATAGGATTTCCCAGGCAAGAGTACTGGAATTGGGTGCCATTGCCTTCTCCACTTAAAGACATTATGTGGAGTCAAAGAAGCCAGTCTCAAAAGACTCTATGTGTTTTGATTCCATTTCTATGACATTTAGGAAAAAGGCCAAGTGAAGGAGTCATGGAGAACAGACCACTACTTTCCAGGGGTTATAATGAGGGGACAGTGGAACTCTAAAGGGATTTTTTAGTGTGAAGAGGATAGAACCATCTTTATCTTGATTGTGATGATGTTTACACATAGAATACACACACATACACTCATCAATTATACTTACTAGATGTTGATTTTAAAAAAGAAAGAAAAGCCTATTCCTAGGTAGGACCTCTGACTTCATCTGAAAGAGACAGTTTGCCAAAATTCTGTGCTTCTCAACTCAATTCCAAAGGAGAAAATAAATATTAAGTCAATAAATAGATTAAAAAAACAATAACAGCAAGAAAAAAAAACCCCAAACCACACCTTCTATATGCAGGTTCAGCAACTCAAAGTCAGAGTTAATTTACTAGGTAATTATCCTACTTATTGTTGGCTTAAAACTCAACATTCAAAAACCTAAAATCATGGCATCCAGTACCATCACTTCATGGCAAATAGATGGGGAAACAGTGACAGACTTTATTTTTGGGGGCTCCAAAATCACTGCAGATGGTGACTGCAGCCATGAAATTAAAAGATTCTTGCTCCTTGGAAGAAAAGCTATGACCAACCTAGACAGCATATTAAAAAGCAGAGACATTACTTTGCCAACAAAGGTCCGTCTAGTCAAAGCTATGGTTTTTCCAGTAGTCAGTCACGTATGGATGTGAGTTGGACTGTAAAGAAAGCTGAACGCTGAAGAACTGATGCTTTTGAATTGTTGTGTTGGAGAAGACTCTTAAGAGTACCTTGGACTGCAAGGATATCCAACCAGTCCATCCTAAAGGAAATCAGTCCTGAATATTCACTGGAAGGACTGATGTTGAAGCTGAAGCTCCAATACTTTGGCCACCTGATGCGAAGAGCTGACTCATTGGAAAAGACCCTGATGCTGGGAAAGATTGAAGGCAGGAGGAGAAGGGGATGACAGAAGATGAGGTGGTTGGATGGCATCACTGACTTGATGGACATGGGTTTGAGCAAGCTCTGGGAGTTGGTGATGGACAGGGAAGCCTAGTGTGTTTCAGTCCATGGGGTCGCAGAGTCGGACACGACTGAGCAACTGAACTGAATTGAATTATCCTACACAACCATACAATCATGCTTCAGGTTATTAGAGCAACGGGTTGAACTGAAAAAACTAGATAGGGGTGCTTTCTGATGTGATATTGTTACCATTCAGAGGTTTACTGTGTTGTTTTTCTTCTTTGACTTAATTTCATTTTCTATTTCAGGCTGGATTTATTGATAAGCACTCTGAGGCTATTTTTGTAAAAAAAAAAAAAGTGTGTATTAAGAGTTCACTGCTGCTGCTGCTGTTAAGTCACTTCAATCGTGTCTGACTCTGTGCGACCCCACGGACTGCAGCCTACCAGGCTCCTCCACCCATGGGATTTTCCAGGCAAGAGCACTGGAGTGGGTTGCCATTGCCTTCTCCGTAAGAGTTCACAGTGGGTTACAAATGATGTTTTCTTCTTGCCTCCCATTGTTTTTTTTTTAAATTCTGTAATGAACATGTATTATTTTATAAACCAATAACCTAAATAAATTATAAGAACCGAAGTCAACTGCTAACTGGAGTATCTCCCACATAGAAACATTTGTGGACCATGTTTTAATTTATAGGCAAGAATGGGCTTAGTTACTCTAGGTATGATATCTAGTGGTTGTAAAATGCGTGCTTCTAAAAGGGTTTCAGAGTTTCCTTAAAAGGTTGTGTAGACAATTTGGCAGTTCCTCAAAAAGTTAAACAGAATTACCATATGACCCAGCAATTCCACTCCTATGTGTATACCCAAAAGAACTGAAAATAGGTGTTCAAATAAGTAGGGCTTCCCTGGTAGCTCAGCTGGTAAAGAATCCGCCTGCAGTGTAAGAGACCCCGGTTCAATTCCTGGGTTGGGAAGATCCCCTGGAGAAGGGATAGGCTACCCACTTCAATATTCTTGGACGTCCCTTGTGGCTCAGCTGGTAAAGAATCCACCTGCAATGGGGGAGGCCTGGATTCAAGTGAATACATATACACTCACTTTCACTACAGCATTGTTTACAATTCCCAAAAGCTGGAAACAACTCACATGTCATCAACTGATGAACTGATTAAAAAATATTAATACCCACATAAGGGGATATCACCCAGCCATAAGAAAGAATGAAGTATTGACACATGCTACATCATGAATTCACCTTGAAAACATTGCTATGTGAAAGCAGCTGAACAGAAAAGGTCACGTTTTGTATGATTCCATTTATATGAAATATCCAAAATAGGTAAACCTAAAGACAGAAGGCAGATAAGTGGTTGCAAGGCCCTACAGCAAAGGAAGGATGGGGAGTGACTGCTTAACGTGTATTGTTTCCCTCTGGGGTGATAAAAATGTTTGGAACTAGATAGATGTCATGATAATACAACTCTGTGAATGCATTACATGTCACTGAATTATGTTCTTTAAAATGCTTAATTCTGTGTTCTGTGACTCTTACCTCAATTTTTAAAAAAGAGATGAAGTGTGTCCCTGCAGTCTTATTTACATTTGCAGCAAAAATCTTTGTTTTTCAAGGAAATTATAAAGGATAAATTTAGTTTAGCCCATATCTGAATAGTTAAGAACTCTGAGTGGCATGAGATTTAATCAGTGATATGCACTTTTTTGAAAGTGATCTGAATAGTCTAAAAATGTTCAGAGGAATTGAGTAGTGGGAATGGTTACAAATCAGCATAACGAACTCCCTTTGTACAAGCTATTCATGTGTGAAAAGAATCTCTTGAACCCTAGTGGTCCTTGCAATTCTTGGGATCCAGTGCCTGTCAAAGGTACCTTTTTTTGTTGTGATATTGGTTTAAGCGTGAGAGAAGTAAAGGTGAGGTGTTACCTACCAAATTAGACTTTGGGGCCTGGGATGTTTCTAAAACTTTTGAAATCTTAGGCTTCTCTCCACTTAACGATGGTTCTTTCAAACATCTGATTTTTAAAAAAATTCTTGGACTACCTCGTTTTTCCTTTGAAAGTACATAAGACCCTCTTCACGATGCCTAGCAAATGACTATCCTTTTAAAAAAATCAACACAAAGTCATTAACTGAAACTCACTGTTCGAATTTTCCATTTCCGTGTTATTTACTCTTAACCATGATCCTGAAAATTTCAGAGAGAAGTCCTGAGCTGGCTATTTTCTGCCCTCTCCAAACTCACTCTTACTTTCTCCCAGCATATCCTATGCCCCGGCAGGCTGACCTATACGGATTTCAATAGGCTCCAGAGCCTCTGACTTCCTGTAGGGTTCAGCCAATGGGAGGCACGTGCTGGAGGTCAGAGGGCAGGGGCAGAGAGCGTTCTTTGCAGGCTGCTGGTTGATTGTGGGTGTGTTCTTCTGTGTTGTGTTCTTACAGGAGACAGTCACTAGTGTTGTGTAACCCTCTCACACATGACTTCAGCAACAGCCTTCCCTGTATTCAAGATATTTCTCTCTCTTGCCCTTTCTGACTTACGGGTTTGTTTAAGGTTCCACACTGCGTTTAGTCCTCTAGTGCCATGCTGTCTGTTGCTGGTTTCCCTCAGCCCTGCACAAGCAAAGTCGTTCAGTCGTGTCCGACTCTGTGCTACCCCAGGGACTGTAGCCTACGAGGTTCCTCCATCCATGGAATTTTCCAGGAAAGAATACTGGAGTGGGTTGCCATTTCCTTCTCCAGGGGATTTTCCTGACCCTGGGATTGAACCCGGGTCTCCAGCATTGCAAGCAGAGGATTTTACCATCTGAGCCCTCGGGTCCAGAGCAAAATGAAAACGCAGAACTTTTCGTTCAAAAACCACAGTGAATTTCAAGATGGCGACCACCATTGCTATCTTGATTGAACAGTGCCGGGACCTTCTAAGTGCGAGGACTTGTGTGACTACGCAAGCTGCATATACACGAAGCCCACCCTGACTCACACTATTTTAAACAGTTCTTACCCGAAATGCTCCTCTGTTACCTGTTGAAGTGTGCTGGCCAGGTTAATTTTCTAATATCAGGTCTTAAGTGTTCTTTCCCATTAAAAAAAAAAAAAAAAATTGTGACTCCGTTAGGGGTTCTGGAAAAGTAGTTGTGATCTATACTTAGATTTAAAAACTGTGCAGTTTAAAATTTTTTTAGTAGATTTGCATCTCCAGTAGGAAATTCACTTACTTTTTCTTCCTCAACATTATACCAAAAAAAGCCACTCATTTGCGAACCAGCGGGGCCACCACCATAACCCTTGAGTCTGACTCACCGTGGCCTGGTACCCTAGCTGAAATGTGTGACTCCCAAGCATGCCTTCCAGGCAGGTGCAGGAATTTTTAGCAGTAGTTTCAACCAATGTGTTGCTTTTGTGTGTGTGTGTGTGTGTGTGTGTGTGTGTGTGTGTGTGTGGTTTTTTGTTTTTTTGTTTTTTTCTTTTGGTACCAGATACAGAATCTACCAAATATGCTAGCTTTTTCTCCTCTCTCTTGGAAACAAGACTTAAACTGAGAACCTTCTCATAGTCTGGAACCTATTTTCTGTCTCTGGCTAGAGACTTGACTGAGATAGCGATCTCTTAGTATTACTAAATAAACACCAGTTAGGCCTCCTGTCTTGAGTAAGGCCTGCTCTCTCAACACCTTCTTTAACAGACTTGGGGGTTAAGGTGACAGTCAACATATCATGCTATCTTATTAGTTTCAAAATGGGGGTCCCATAAGCCCTCTTGTGCCAGGACTTTTTGCTTTTGTTGCTTTGGTGGCAAACAAACATGAGTTTCAGAAATACTCTACAACTCTTGTGTTTCACTGCTTGAACTTGCCACAGGCTTTTTTGCCCTTGACCACTGAGCCTTCTTCAACAACTGGGAGTTACATCCATCACTCGTTTCTTTTTTTTTTTTTTTGCTTTTTATTTTGTAGTATAATCTACAAAGTAGATTATAATCGGGGTATAGCCGATTAAGAACGTTGTGATAGTTTCAGATGAAGAGTGAAGGGACTCAGCCATATATATACATGTATCCATTCTCCTTCAAATTCCCTCCTGTCCAGGCTGCTAGGTAACACTGAGCAGAGTTCCCTGTGTTATACAGTAGGTCTTTGTTAGTTATCCGTTTTAATTATAGCAGTATCACTCATTTCTAAAGTACACTGATGGGTTCTACACACACAGTCCGTTGATTTGGTCATGTTGCATCTCAGAGCCTTGGATAGAGCAGGAAGCAGACGTGGGATTTCTGTGTTTTTCTCCCCATTTCTCCATGCCTCCAGTTTTCCCAGTTTTTATTCTTTAAAAAAAAATTTTGGCCATGCATTCTGCATGTGGGATCTTAGCTCCCAATAAGGGATCAAACCCAAGCCTCATGCATTGGAGCATAGAGCCCTAACCATTGAACCGCCAGGGAAGTCTCAGTTTTTAATAAACTCTCCTGAACAGTCACCTTTAATATAAAGTATTATACAGAAAAGTTCACTTCTTTGAAGATTTACCAAATATATTGTCTCATCTTTTCTCTGAAATGCAAATTTTCTCTCAAGAACAAACTTTCATTTCAAAAGGGGGTCATATTAAAAAAAATCCAACTGTTTAAATCCAGAGCACAGAAAAATTACTCCTAGAACAATACACAGAAAGTTCATTGGGCCTAAAACATTTCATTTGTTTGTGAATCGGCTACATTTCCATTCATTTGGGGTCTGTTCTTGAGCTAGGCAAATAACCAGTGTGGCCACAGAAATGAGCCTTCTCTTGTGAAAGCCTTGTAAACAACAGAATTGCTTAGACTTTTAGTCTGGATGGCTGGAAGGGCCTGAGAGGTCTTATACCCAAACTACAAATGAGGAAACTCAGAACAATATTTCTGGACTGGGTGACAGAACTGATGCACAGAGTTGAGAATTTTGCCCAAGGTATCAGATTCCTAATCCAGGAAGTTTTGAAGTGGCTCTATGGAGACACACAGTTTGGGGGAAAATTGGCCCCCCATTTTAATGTGCCTGCTCCTCCATCACCCATTCCTGCCACTTTCTTTCCTGTACATTGTTCTCTGTGTGGTTAAGTAGGGGAGGGTGCTTAACAATTACCTGTCTGCTTTGCTCTCTGTGATGTTCATTTCTGCCCCTTCCCTGGTTTACCTGCCGGACACAGGAGTTGCTCCAAATGTCTTATAGTAACAAAATTGCCATCTTTACCTATCTCCTATAAGCCAGTACTGTATTATCTCAACAATTAAAAAAAGTTCATAGTTACTGATAACCTTTCATAGTAATTAAATAAGCTTGATTATTTTAAATTCCAGTGCTTTAAAATAGTTATTTTAAAATTTATTTCAGACTTATTTGAAACATTCAGCAGAAGAAGGATAAACAGTATTATAGACAGTTCCACCAACTATCCAAACTTTGCTAATCTAATTGTATTTATTTTTTGGGTTTGGGAGAGAGGACTGGAGTATTTGAAAATAAATTCAAAACAACTTTCATCCTAAATTCTTCATTATGCATGAAAAGATAAGAACTCAAGAAAAAACATAACCACAGTACCATCATCAAGTCTAACAAAATGAATAATTTCTTGACATCTATATCAAGTCGACATTTTCTTTTCATGATTGTCTCAACAATGTCTTTTAAACAATTGGCTTATTCTAATCAGAGCCACACAAGATCTAAACATTTCATTTGGTTTACTATGCCTTTTAAAAGTCATTATTCACAGGCATTTGACTTTCACTTCATTTGACCAAGGAAGAATTGTATGGTCCCAGTTCATAGGTGGGTGAACTGGGGCTCAGAAAGGTTAAGAAATCTTTCCAGGTTCTCATTGCTTGGGGCATGACCCAGAATTTGAATTAAGATCTGCCTAAGGCTTCCCTGGTGGCTCAGGTGGTAAAGAATCCGCCTGCAACACAGGAGACCTAGGTTCAATCTCTGGGTGGGAAAGATCCCCTGGAGAAGGAAATGGCAACCCACTCCAGTATCCTTGCCCAGAGAATTCCATGGACAGAGGAGCCTGGTAGAGTATAGTCCGTGGGGTCGCAAGTCAGACACGACTGTGCGACTAATCACAATTTAAGTCCCCAAACTTTTTCACTCTTTCCCCTTCAGGCTACCAGGGTTTTTCCTGCATTGCAGAGAGGCAAAAGGCCTAGTGGTTAAGGGAGTGTTTGGGCTCAGGTTGGCCTGGATGCAAACTGGAGCAAGTTACATAATCTCTCTGATCCTCCACTTCTGTGTGCATCTGTAAAATAAGGTTAATGATGATGGTTTGGGGCTGATAAAATAGGAGAAAGCACATACAGAATTTAGCATAGTGCTAGGCACGTAGAAAGTACTCAGTAAACCTTAGCTATTATTTCTAGTGTAGAGGAGGAGAAAGAATCACAAGCAAAAGTTTTCTGCTTTTGTCAGTAGCCCGGGACTGGTGGTTCATCACTGTTACCACAACCTGTTTAGGACTGAGTCTGAAGGGGTAGGGAGGTTGGGAGTAGGGAGTTGATTCTGCCTGAACTGGAGAAGAAAGCCCTGGACATAAAAATTTAAATAGGCATCCAAAGAGTTCTCCAGAGACCTCAGCTGGAAAACAGTCGAACATGTCTTCTGACCTTCCACAGAGGGAAAACTGGTAGGGAGTAGAGATGGAAGGAGGGAGACGTCTCAATGTTTATTCGAATTTGGAACCATTATAAATGCATCATACAAATTCCAAGAAAATGAATTTCATTGGAAAAAACAACCCTCTCTTATCATGGGGTAAATGTTCAGAATGGGAAAACTAAGATCTAATGACAATAATAATAGTAATAATAATAATAATAATAATGAAAGTGAAAGTATTAGTGGCTCAGTGGTGACCAACTCTTTGCAACCCCATGGATGGGGCCCACCAGGCTCTCCCGTCTATGGGATTCTCCACGCAAGAATACTGGAGTGGGTTGCCATTTCTGTCTCCAGGGGATCTTCCCAACCCAGGGATCAAACCCCCATCTCCTGTGTCTGCTGCATTGGCAGGCGGATTCTTTACTGTTTGAGCCACCAGTGAAGCCCCGAAACAGAACCAATGCCTGGAGGTGGCAGGGATCAAACCCGGGGCCTCATACATGCAAAGCATGTGCTCTGTGAGCTACACCCCCTTCCTGTCCCCTTACATTTTTTGCAGCCCTGGGAGGGCTTCTGTCATCTCAGGCAGGTTTTGCACCAGGATGGGACTATTTCAGCCTGACACTGATTTCAAAGATCCCAGGTAATATTTTAACCTTAGTCACCTTCCCTCTGACACTCATTCTAAGAGTCCAGAACCAGTGCTCCCAGATTTGGGGTTGTTGAGGGCTGAATCTGTTGGCTAACTAAATCCTTTGTAATGTGTATTGTCTGTGCATTTATAGGTGCTGTCAGAGTTTACTAGGCCCTAGGCAGTTTTTGCTGGTAAGACTCTGAGGCCCTGATTTTCTAGAGTCCTTGGGAAAGGAGGGTAAAAAACCCCACTCACAAGTAACCAAGAACTTGCCTAGACTCTGTTCTAAGGCCTTTACATGTACGAACTCATTAAAATTTCACAAAACACTACACTGCGGGTACCATTATTCTGATTTTACAGGCAAAAAACTGAACCAAGTGGGGTTAAGTAACTTGCCTAATAAGGTCAGAGCCTGCCCGGCTAACTACCGGGCTTACTACCCCTCTGTTGGCAGTGGGCTAAGCATGTAGGGGTCCTTGGAAGGCGAAACGGGCATCCTAGGCTGTGCAGCAGCAATACTTTAGGTCCCCAATCCTTCCTTTTAGCTTAGGAGCAAGAAAGACCAGGGTGTCAATTTCCTCATTGACCGCAGGCAGGTTACTTACTCTCTTCAAGTCTCAGGTTCCTTATCTGCCCCAGGGAGGAGTTTTAGATTAAAAGACCTCTCCCTGCATTACAAGTGTGGGTGTGTGCTGGGGGGTGGGAGGTGGTGGGGCTGAGGTTTCTGGGCGGTACTGCGCTGCCTTTCCTAGATCTCTTGAGGAAACAGGGTGTTTTGAGGTTTTGTCCCCGTCAACTCCCACCCAAGAGGTCCGGTCCCCAGTCAGTGATGGCGCTCAAGCTTGGCTATTCCTCCTCCACTTGGAAAAGGGCTGCTACTGCGGCCAGCTTCGGCCACAGCCCAGCTGCTGCGAGGTCGAGGGTGGGTCTTTTCTCTCTGAAGGAGTTAGAGCTGAGAATGTATCCTTTGGAAGGCTTCTTGGAGGTAGTGACATTGAGTCGAGTCTGAAGGTCTAGCAGGAGTTAGTCAGAAGAGGTGGAGGGGGAAGGGTTACCCCCGCCCCCAGCCACAGAACAAAGAAGCACTACCCGGCTTACAGTAGAGGAGGAGGAGCCGTGAAAGTGGAGGTCTGTAGGGGCGAGATCGCGCGGGGGCTTCGGAGCTTTATTCTAAGAGCAACTGGGAGGGGTTGAAGGAGTGTAGTCCGGAGTTGTAGGAAGACTCTTCTAGACACTTAGGAAGAATGGGTCGGAGGGGGGTCAGGAGGCCGTCGCAGAAAGCAATCGGGTTGCAAGATGACCTACGACTGAGGAATCAGAATCTTTCTCAAACCCCACGACACTGTGCGCTGTCCCTCGACTTTCTTTGCTTCTGTGGAAGGGCTCCCTAAAAGGGTAGGGCACCGGCCAAAGGCTCATAGAGCGAAAAGAGCGCAGAGCCCCCTCTTCTTTCGGGGGCTCTCTGGTCCAGGTGCCCCAGAATTGATAGGGTTATGCGGGAGAACTCAATACTGCTGAAGATGGAGAACCGTTACCCCTCAAAATACACAAAACCTCGGCCGCTTTTGGCAGCAGCCTTCTCTGCCCATGACCTCATGCTTTAAGCTCCCATATAGCCTTCCCCCGCCCTGTCCACACCCGGCGCCCGAGTGGGGGTGGGGGACAGTGGCGAAGGGCCGGGGAGCGGGAGCACCTTATTTGTGCTGCCCGAAGATTTGGGGGAACGGGCGCAACGATTTTCCCATAGTGAAAAACGCATGGCTTAACTTTCTCCGGAGCAAAAAGCACTCGCAGTCTCGTGGGATCTCAACGAGAGCGATGCCCCCTACCCAGCTCGAGGTGGTCTGTACCACCCAACCATCTTTGGTTCACGTTCCCTTGAACCCGTGAAGCCTCCTGGAAAGGCTGGCGTCCCAGGATGGACCGAAATGCCGGCTGCGCCTTTGAGGGACCAGGGGGCTGTCCGGCTCTCGCCCCCCTGGCGCCGCCGAGGTTTGAACCCTTGGCTCGCCTTTCAGCCCGCGCCCTGCCCCCTGCTCGCAGCTGCTCTCGGCTCGGGTGCAGCGGTTTCCCCCGCAGAGGAGGAGGAGACTGAGCGAGGAGCGGCTCCCGGCTCGGGTTTCCGCACCAATGCCGAGCAGCCCCGGGCGGCCCCCGGCGGCCGGCCCTCCTCCCCGGCACCACGTTCCACAGTCATGGCGCACGAGGAGGGGCGAGCGCGCGCCGCGGCGGCACCCGCGCCCCCTCCCCTCCTCTCCGCCGCCCGGTTCCGGCCCCTCTCCTAGGCAACCTCCCTCCCCGGCCTGCTGCGCAGCGGAGATGGAGACCCTTCCCCAGAGGGCTGCCGTTCCAGCGCCGACTGCAGCACCCCCTTCCCGCCCCCATAGGGGCGGAGGGATGGGAGCCGCGCGCTTCGCGAACCTCCAGCCCCTTCCCGGGAGCCTCAGCCCCTCTCCCAGCCCCATCGAGGCCGGGTGCAGTGGTGGGTAGGTGCAGACCGTCTCCTCGCAGCCCACCCAGACCTTGGCATCTCTGCAACGCCTTAAAAAATAAACAGAAAACCCAAACCCCAGTCGCTAGATTGCAAAGCGCGTTACAGTAACCGGGACGGCTACGCAGGAAACAATCCTGCACTGGTCCGGGTCTCGAGCGGCAGCTCCCCGGCCACGCCGCCTTCTCCCGGGCCTCGATTTTCCGGCCTCGTCGGAGACTCTGCCACACCCCGGGGCTGACAGGTCCCGCGCGGGGCAGCAACTTGGTCCGCGCCCCCTGCCCCATCCTCGTCGAGTCTCGCCAGCCTACAAAAGGTGCAACCTCACGCACAAGCAGAGCACACATAATAAGGTCGACAGCGCATCGCCGGGGAGGCTGCGAACAATGCGCCGGGCGGCCCGCGCCCGCCAGAGCGCGGCGCCCCGGGGGACAGGGGGCGCGGGCGGGGGCCGCGGCGGAGGACCCGCCGGCCGAGGCGCTGGACACCTTACTTCCTGCTTCCCCGCCCGCGGCCAGACCCAGCTCTGCGGAGGGATATCTCTCCCCTCCTCTGTCCCTCTCTCTCCCTTCCCCCGCCCCCCCCCTCCTTTTTGCTTCTGCTTCCCCCCCCCCCTCCACCACCCCACCCCGCCTTTCTCCTTTTGCAAGAAAATAATTTGACAGTCGATTTGCTGACAGGGGAGGAATTTGCATCCTGGATTAAAAAAAAAAAAAAAAAGGCCGAGAGGAGCTTGGGAACGGTTGCTAGGGGTGGGTAATGGGTGAAAAAAGGGGGGCGCCGGGGAGCGGATAAGGAGGGTTAAGGGAGGGGGCGAGGGTGGGGAGCAATGCAAAAGGTAAGGCCAGGTTACCGCGGCTCGGCCCCGAGTGGGCTGCGGCCGGGGGAGGGGCGAGAGATACATATGTATTTCTGTCTCCCTAGCACACCCCCTTCCCTCTAAGCGATGGCTGAGAGGCGGTGCATGCAGATGGGGAGTAAGTTTCCTGAAGGGGAGGGTGGATGCACGCGCGCGGCCCCGCGCTGCAAATTTCCACCGGGGAGGGAGAGTGGCTGGATGCGGAGAGTTTGGAGTTGCTTGCGGCGGAGGGCAGGAAGGGGAGCAGGGCCGGGAAAGGGGGCTGGCGGGCGCTATATCTGGGAGTAAGTTTCCAGGAACGGGAGAGCCTGCACGCTTGCTCGCTAGTAAGTTTCTGGCTGGGGAGGGCGCGTGGGGAGGAGAGGGAGGGGTGCATGTATACAGAAGGGGGGAGGGGGGAGCAGATTTCCTGCGGGGAGGCTGAATGCATATGGAGAGTAGATTTCCTGAAGGGAGGGTGGAGGCGTAGACGGACCGAGTAAGTTTCTTGCTGGGGTGGTGGCGGAGCTGCTGGGTTGGTGCTTTGGAAACCCAGCGCTTCCTACCCGGGGTGGGGAAGCATGCTGTTGGGTGGCGGGGGGTGGGGGGGGGGGGCGAAGGGCCAGGTTCCCTGTTGGGGAGAGGGGCTTGCATCTGGGAGTATGTTTCCTGGCGGAGCGATATTTGTTTACAGGCTGAGGGCAGTACTGTAAGTGAGTAGCGCTTCGAGAAGGCGGCTCTGACATAAATTAATATTGAAATTACTCCATCAGCTCTGCTCGCCCCTCATCTCACCCCCCAGGCGAAGACTGGTCTTCTTGTCGGATTGCCCATGCACTTGTTGCAGAAACAGCCAAGGTAGGCAAGAAGCTTGTTAAGTTACATTTTTTAAAAAATTAGTTGGGGGATGCTCCGTGAGAAGACAGGGGAGGGGAAGGAAAAAGTGGGGGGATGGATTAGGAGACGTCTCCCCCCACTTTTTTACTTTCAGTATGTTCGCAGGGCCTCCTCTCTGCTTCCCTTCTTCCCTCTCCCCTCTCTGCACTGCACAGCATCCCAGCAAAGGGGGAGGGGTGAGGTGGGCGCTGTAATTGGCAGCCCCAGCTTAAAGGGTGATGGTGGTGGTGAAGCTTGCAGTTGAAGGTTGTGCTATTATAAGGCCTTCATTCTTCCAGCCAAGAAACCGCAGGACTCTAGGGATGTGCTTTTTGGGGTTTTTGACATGATGCGTATGTGTATGTATATGCTCCTGTGGGCTCTTCGGGGGCTGGGTACTCCCCAGAAGTTAAAGTGGCCACCCAGATGGGAGAAATGTATAAGGGAGTAAACCTACCCCTTCACTCCCCAACTTCACTTCGGGGAGGCTGAGAAGTTACTGCTGGTGGTCTGAAGAAATAGATATTTAAAAAACAGCACAAAACCACCCATTCACTGGCAGAGGCCAAGAGCACCTGGCGGGCAGCCTCTGGCCAGTACTGGGCTGGAGCATGTGCGCCTGCCATCCTTAGGTTAAAAGAAAATGACTTCTGGTTCCTCCGTGTGCCTTCGACTGGCCCATTAGAGCCAGCTTTGTGGAAACTCTTCCCCACGCTAGACGAGGCTTTGGCAAGTGAACGTGTTGAAGCGGGTTGCTAACAGCATGGCCCCAGCTGTCTCCTGAAGTGCATGGAAGTGATGCTTAGGAATGACGGATCCAGGGATGGCTGAAGAGTTCTTTAAAAAATGCCGGCTGTTTGCACTTTTTAGCAGGCCATGGAGCAGAGTTTTACATTGAAAGAAAGGAGTTTTACATTGTCCCAACTGGTACCAACCTCCTGCATCACTTACTGTCTCAGGAAAGCAGTCTGGTGATGGAAAATGTGGTTTTGGTGCTCAGTGGAAGGATAACGAGGGGGAGTCGTCAGCGCTTAACTAGTTAACCTGCCCTCTTTGCTTTTCTGTGCCTCTTTTCTTGGTCCTCAGCCTACTGGTTTCTGCAGATGAGTTGTAGGTCTTTGGCTGTCAGCTACCTTTATTATGCTGGGAGCTTTATTTATTTCCTTATTATCCTTTAACTGGAGTATAATTGACTTACAGCATTGTATTAGTTTTAGTTGAATAACATAGCAATTCAGTATTTTTATACATTATGAAATGATCACCACCATAAATATGCTAGGAATTTTAACTTGGTCAGGATAATTTTAGCATCAGGGATTCAAACCAAGACATGTTTAGAAGAGTCAGGGAGTAAACAGTAGGCAATGTGGTTAAATAAAGTTGGTTAAGCTTTCTGCAGTTCTGTAGACAAGCTCAATACTAGCAGGGAAAAAAAAATCTGTTTTAAAAAAATGAGCTCTGTACATGTTACTGATGGAGAGTTTTTTTTTTTCTTTCCTTCCTGTCATCAGATTTCCAGATTGAGAATTTGATATTTGGCAGCTTGAGAGTTGAGTTAGTTGGGAATTAAATATTATTGCCACTTATCAAGTGTTCCTAACTAGGCATTCGTTAAACAAATTAGCTATTATTTTTCCCCTGCTGAAAATCTGCGTCTGGTTGATGTATATGCTGGGAAGGTAAACAAAATCTTTATGTGTGTTTATCCCAGGGAAGGGGAATTATTTACATGTCTACCCTTGAAGCCAAGAGCAGTCATTCAGTGTTTTTTTTTTTTAATTTATGAGATTTATTTTATTGTCTTGCTTTGGCCATTAATCAAGTCACAGGAGCATTTTTTCCCTCTTCTGAGAATGTTCTTGTGGTAATAAAGGTTTGAAGGCCCATGAATCATAATTCATTCTTTTAAAAATATTGTCAGGATTTGATTTATAGGAATTGATACAGGCAGTGACACACCTCTTTGGGCTCCGCCCTTTTAGGCATGTCCATTTTCGCCAAAGAATTGTTTAAGAAGCCTGCTTGACATCTCAGAAAAAAGCGTTTCCCTTCTGCTTTATGAGCACTGAGAAGATTAATTTTGCGGGTTCCATAGTAAGCATGGGTCTTTTCACAGCTTGGTAAGCAGGCTTCCACATAGCAGGCATGTGTTAATATCACATAGCGTTTATGTGAGCTTGCTGTGAAAACAGTTGTTCTATGAACTGTGTGGAAAGTACTCAGTTTTGCCTCTTTTAACCCACTTGGGCCTGTGGTTTTTGTTGAGGTAGGAGCTTTCATTGTAAAAGAGGCGATAGTCTGTAGTGTTCTTTGCTGCTTATATAATAAAATATGTGGTCACAGAAACAAGACTTACTTAAAATTCTTCTCCTGCTCTGATGGGTGGCTTGGTCCTAAGAATCAAAAGCATTGGTGTTTTTGAGGGAAGTATGAGAATTCTCTGTAAAGCTGATTAATCAGGAAATGGTAACCTTGTCTTGTGTTCAGCCATTGGCTCAGTTTATAGTATCTGTAAAATGACAAGAACTTTTAAGGTGGTTTGATTCTTAGGCCAGGAGGACAGGGTCACTGGAAAGAAAAGTGGGGAGGCTATCAGCATCTAACCATTCCTGGGCTTCAGAATTTTTATCTGAAAAATGCGTGGTTTGATCCGTGAGTTGCATCCGTCTCTGAAATTCTGTGACTCGGTCTTGTGGAGAGAAGTCTCAAGAGATCTCCACAGTCCGTCTCTTCCTGGGCCAACGGCCAGATTGCCTCATGGACTTGGGCGTTGATTAACTTCTCTTTTTGTCTTCTCCTGGAGAGAGTGGATTTATACCTTGGCATTCCAAAAAGGACTCTTGAGTGGCCCGGTAATCTTGACTGTCAAATGCAAGGAAATACTTTGTCTTAGGGGGAAAAAAGTGCTGGGGGCGGCGGCGGGGGTGGGGGAAGTGCATTTCCCAATTATATGTGCTAATAAAGAGTGGGGCATTAATCCCAGACACCGAAAATAATTTCGGTTCATCTTGGAAGTTTTCCCCTCCAGCCAACTGGTTCAGCTGCCTAATTATGCCTGGTCAGATCTAAGGTTAATTGAGCTGTTATTCCCAGGCAGCAGGGGGAGGTAGTCCTGGGAGGAGTGGGAGACCAGAACACCCAGTGTGGCTTTACCCACTTTCTGTGGAGAATTCACAAGTGGGTAATTGGGATTTGGTCATGTATTTGTGATAAGGTTCATATTAATGATATTGTATTACTGTCCTTTCTGTAATAACGTATATTTTACCACAGGCGCTTTTGGGGGGGAAAAGCTCTTGATGTTTTTATTGACTTTGAGCATTGACATGAGAAGTAAGGATCCAGACAAGTGGTTCAGACCTCAGGCAGTAGAGATGGGTGTTGACTGTCCTGCTCTAAAAACAGTTGAATTCAGCTCATTTTATTTATGACCTCATGAAACTGTGATTTAGGGAGGAGAATCAGCTGGAATCTCATGGATTAATAATATTTCTGAATTTGCATGTCAGAGGGGAACCAATGAAATAAAGGGGAGACTAAAACTTAGTTGATTTCTTTTGTGGGGAGGGGGAGACTAGAGCAACTGGAGATATTGGCGTGTTTTTCAGCTAGGGTGCTGTGGCATATTAAAGAATAATATAGTCCTGGTTATGTTAGTTTGATTCCATGGCTCTCTTAATAAACTTTTCCTCTGGGTTAAAGAAAATACACAACAAAAAACTTCTGGGATTTTGTCTAAAAATGTTTAAGTTCTCAAGGCAGCTGCTTGTAGAGACTTCTGGTAAATTTGAGTTTACTGAAGAAACATGATTTTTGGTTTTTCCTCATGGAAGACAAGCTGGGGATGAGTGGTATATACTGAGCTATTGGTTTAGTAACACTTAAAAAAATTTTTTTTTTGATAGAGAAGAAGGGGAAAAAGAACCTGTGCGTTTAAATGGCTGGAGGTTAACAGTTATTTTCATGCTGTAACCGGATCTGGTTTATTCATGCGTACATTTGGGAGCTCCTTATTGAGCACCTACTGTTTCCTAAGCACCGTGTTACTGCTCTGGGTATATACTGATAATTAAAAGAGACATTATCATCTTCCTCTACGCATCCCCTACCTTACCACTTATTCTACAGTCCAGAGAGGAGGCAGACATGTAAAGAAATTTATCTTGCAAAATGCCATAAATGCTCAGATGAAACCACAGAGGGCAGTGACCTGGACTTACTTAAGGTAGCCTCAAAAAGCTTCTCTAGGGATTGGGAATGGAGGAAGACAGGGAGCATCAGGTAGGGTGAGGAAGTCAATGTGGAAGAACTTGGTACGGGGGTGGGGGTGGGACTAAGAAGAGGCAAGGTGGATAAGGGGGAGGGGGAGAGGGCATTTGAGATGATCCTGCAGAATTCCAGGCCTTGGAAAGGTTTGGGTTTCATTGAAGGGCAGTGGGAAGTCACTGAAAGTTTGTAATGGGAAGTGACACCCCCTAACTTATGTTTAAAGGGGATGGTATTGGTCGAGAGGGCAGGTGTGGAATTAGGGAGCACAGTAAAAGGCACTTGGAGCAGGCCAGGTTGGGGAGGTGACAGGAGTTGAATGCAGGGGAGCAGGTGGGTGTGAGACACATATTAAAGGTAGAATGGGCAGGGTTTGCTGATGGAACTGGTGGAGGGTGAGGAGGAGGAACCCAAAGAGGAGGTTTCTGATGGGGGCAGTTGCATACACACAGGTGGTGCTCTTTGCTGAGATGCGGGCAAGGGAGAGTCCCAGGGAGGAGACTCAAGCGATTTCACTTTGGGCGCTGCCAAGTGTGAGTTGCCTGTTAGATTCAAGATGGAGATGTTAAGCTTGCAGTCTGTTACAGCATCCAGCCCAGAGGAATGGCCAGGCAGGAGATCAAAATGTGTGAACCATCAGCCAAAGGGTGGTATTTAAATCCAGGAGACTGGATGAGGAGCTATAAGGAGTCTGTTGAGAGAGAAGAAAAGGCTGTGTGTGTGTGTGTGTGTGTGTGTGTGTGTGTGTGTGTGTGTGTGTTTGGGCCAGGAGTGTGTTAAATGTTTCATGAATTTAAGGCCAGAAACGTCACCACTAGATTTGGCAAAATGGAAGCCACTGGCGACTTTGCAAAGAACAGTTTGAGTGGAGCGATGGATTAGGTGGGAGCAAAATTGGAGGAGGTTGGGAGGGGACTAGGAGGTGAAGAACCCCAGAATAGCATGTGTAGACAACTCTTGGGCAAAGTTTGACTGTGAAAGCGGGGCAGAGAAATGGAGGGGGAGCTGGGAGGAAGGGTTTGCAGGTGCTGCTTGCCTATGTGTGTGATGATGGGAAAGATCAGGGAGAGGGAGGGATTGATCTTGAGCAATGGGTGGGGTCAGCCTGAGCAAAAGTCCTTGAGAAAGTCTGTGGGGAAGATCTGGCCTTGGTGGGAGGAGGAAGGGACACTTCCTTCATGATGACCGGGAGGGAAGATCCAGAAAAGAGGGAAGGTGGCAGTGAGGGAAAGCTGAGGAGCTGCTGGGGCAGCTGCGTGCTCTGTCTTCTCCAGGCTGAGGTCCCACTCCCCTTGGGCAGGGGTTTTGAGGTCGGGCTTTGACACCAGCCAGAGACGACAAGGGTTAAGACTGCATCAGAAAATTGTACTGCGTTTTTTTCTGAACATTTGACTGCATTACGGAGCAGTACAGAGGAAAGAAAGGATTCTTTCGCTTGGGGAAAAGAGTCTTCAGTTAAAGTAATTTGAGCTTCGCGTTAGACTGATTTGAAAATTATAATTGGGAAAAGACATCTGAGCTTTGCAGCCCTATTCAAAAGTTGGTGGGCACTGGTGTCATACGTTTGGAGCAAGAAAAAACAAAAGGCAAAAGGGCTGTTTCTTCTTCAGGGGGCCTTAAAAATTTGCCATAGACTGCGCCGGTGGCCCCATTGATGGGGTCTGTCTGGCAGGTGAGTGCGTGAGGAGAGAGTCAGCAGATCTGGGTTGGGGGTCCAGCCCTGTCGTGTGGCTCTGGACAAGTCAGCCTCCGAGTCTGTCTCCGCATCTGTAAGAAGAAGGTGATACCATCTGCCGCCTCTTCTGTGAGAGTTGTGAGGATGGAATCAGATAATGTACGCAAAGTGCAATGTAAACTGTAAGCCGTGTGGCACATGGGCGGCAGCGAGGTGCGGTGATCTTCAGCCGGATCTCTTTTTAGATGTGAAACCTGACAACCAATGAGCAACTTCCCTCGGTTCCGCGGAGCTTCTGCTGAAACCCCCCCTCTCTGTGCACTGTGTCCACTCTCACTCTTGCTCCCTGCTGGGAGCCGCTTTCTGTTTGGGGTTTTCAAGTCCTCTGTGATTTCTTTCAGTGAAACTGCTCTTAGTGCTGGAAAGCTGGCATCAGCAGGGCTGGCTGTGAAATGCCAGTCTTTATAGGTTCACGGTCTGATTCCATATATAAAATTTGAGACCTGCCCACTCAAAGGGCCAAATGAACTTGTTTTGTGAACTTGGTGCAGGGGAACCTTGAACCCACGGAAGAACGCCAACAGTGGTCCAGTGGTCTTAGCAGTGATTCATTCACCTTCTGAATTTGTTTTGCAAATGAGGACTGTTCCATAAAGCTGAGTCTACCTGAAAACAGTCCTTAGCACTCAGCCTTACTGTGTATGCTGGAAAGTCGTTTCTAGTTTTAAAAAGTAACTGGTGCTTCTTACTAATCAGACCCCTGGCCTCTGCCTCAGAGGTTGAGGCTTTATTTATATATTTTAGAATTAATTTTTACTATGAAAACACTTTAACGCACACAAAAGCAGACAGCCTAGTATAAGGAACTCCACTGTACCCATCTCCTAGATTCAGAAGCTAGTGAGATTTTGCACACCTGTGGATAAGGGGACTTCTTCCTGTATTTGTAAAATAAACACGAGTTGTCAGTTATGAGAGATCAGTAGAACCGATATCAGTTTGGTTTCATAGAGAGGGAAAATAATCAACGAGAAATCAGAGAGAGAGAGAGGAAATGGATGACGTCATTGTAATAACTAGTGTTTACCTAGCATGTTATAGGTCCAGAGCCTCTTAGGCATGTCTTATTTTTAACTGTCTTGCAGCAACCATAGGGGGTAGCTTTTATTTAATTTTACAGCTGAGGAAAGTGAGGCTAAAGAAGTAGAATTGAAAAAAGTATAAACAAGTGATTAACCTGGAGTCACATGTCCAAAGCCACAGCATCCAAAGCCCTAGTTTAATGCCAGAATTTGAATGGCCTCCAAATTTTGTGTACCCTCAAACAGATAATGCTATATAATATTCAATAAAAGGTGTGGTACAGAATAAACGCTAAGGATCCTGGAAACCAAGAAGATCCTCTGGGAATTTGGGGGTTAGAACTCCAAGGGCCTTAGCTGGAAATATTCAGATGACTTAAGCATGTTTTGGGCATTACATTTTTCAAAAAATTCAATCGTCTGGCTCGTGCTGTAGCACACAGCTTTAAGCCTGCTTCGTGATGAAAGCCAAAAAACTTGACTTTAACAGATCTAGTGGCTATTCTTCATGGACTTCCTACTTTCAGCCCTGGCCCCTCTATGGGGCCCCTCCGTGGTCATTTCTATAATAGAGATCTTGGCCTTCAGTCTGAAGGCTCTGCCTTTGAACAACAGGGCCTAGAGCAGGTTGCTACCTGGGGAGGCTTCCTGAGGGCCCCCAGGGTTTCTTGGTCTTAACAGAGGCTGTAACAGAGGCTGTCCTGAGAGCCAGTCCTCGTCTTTGGGAAACCACCTCCAGTCCCACTTCTTTGAAAGCTTTTTAAAAAAGGAAAAGAAAAAAATAATGGAGTCAATACCCGAGGAGTTTTAGTTGGAGGGTTGTTTGAGTCCCCTCTGTTGTCATCACAATGGGAGATACCCAACTCCCTTAAAATTCAACTGAAGGCTCCCCATAATGAGCTGATTTTCAAGTGCTGGGACGTGTCCACTTCTGTGTTTTAATTGGGGGAACACACGTGAGCTGAGGGGTTTTCAAGGGGAGCCAGGGTAGGTGAGGACGTTTGGTGGCCTCTTTCCTTTTGAAGGGTCTGAGCTTCTTTAGAGACCAGCATGGAATTCAGACAGTTTCACAGTGCAGCTCCTCATTCCTGAAGTCTTTCTTGAGGGCTCCATGTGCCTGGTCCTGGGCCAAACTGTGGGGTGGGCTGCGGGGGTTGGGGAGGGGGGATACCCTCGGGCCCCTGCAGCCCTCGGCTTGCAGAACTGTTGTCATCTTGGCCACTGGGTGTATCTTTCACTCCTTCTAGACTGCCCTGGGGAGGCCAGAACTGGGTCACCACTCAATTCTGCACCCCCAGCACCTAGCACAGAGCCTGGCGCTGGTTAATACAGTACAGTATAAATGCTTCCAGCTGCTTTGTTGCTTCGGTTTTGCCTCTCTGGTTCTCTCCCCATCGGTTCTTGGTGGAGGGAGAAATCCCGGCTTCTACGCCACCAGGGTCAGCTCTTGCAACCGCTGAAGACCAGAGAAATGTTTGCTTCCCCCTTGCCTTTCTGGCCTGGCAGGCTTTAGTGGGATGGTTTAACTGAGCTCTCAAATGCAAATGTGGCCCCATCCCCCCACCTCTTTTAATAAGTGACATTTTGTTAAATCAGTTATTCAAGGCCTTATCTATATTTCTGTCTGTGCTGGCTTAGTCAAAATAGGAAAGAGTGAATATTAGATTTCTTTACCACCTCGCCCCCCTCCCTTTGGAGCAACTCTAGGTAAGATTTCTGATAGGGGAGGGGTGCTGTGTCCTTGAAGAAGTAAATGCTGCCTGCAGAAAAAATGTGGAGGGCTTTGACTTGTAGCGAATGCTGTTTTTCAGCAGCTGTGATTTTTCCATTTTTCTTTTTCTTTCTGTTTTGATTAGTGGAACTCATTGTGCTCCGGGGTTGGGATTGCGGTGGGGGAGGGCACAGAGGGAGCGACATTTACTGGGAGAGCTGGAGTTGGGGAGGAGGAAGGAGAGAGAAGGGATTTATTGAAAATATATGTCTACTTCTGCTATGATAAAGCAGGAGGCATGTAAAAATGCAACGGGGAAATCATTATTGTGGTAATGTAGGCAGAGCTCCGCTTTCTCATTAATGGAGCTTAGCCCACGTGGAAGAGGGGGCTGCCGGGCTGCTTTGAGAGTTGGGGTATTCAATAATAGCAGAAACTCAGGGGATTGTCCCCATCCCCCCCCACCCCCTCCAGCTGCTTTCTCCTTTTCTTTCTCCAATCAGTTTGTAACCTTTTCCAAGCGGCTTGTTGGATTTCACGGTCTCCGTCCTCACCCCTGCCACCCCAAAATGCTGTGAGGACTGTTTAATTTTTAAAGTTAGAGGGAATTAAAATAAATTTTCTCCTGGGAACTTGAGGAGATTTTTGGCAACTGTGTTGTGAGTCAGAGATTGGATTATATCCCTTGCATCTGGGGGAGCATCGTGAAGAGCCAATTGAGAGGCTCAGGAACTGCACATGCCACAGGGAACCCAAGTGAGGGTTCCACATCGCTTTAGGAATGGTAGCTATTGCTTATAGAGAGCTTACAGTGTGTCTGGTTTATAGTATACCCTGTGCTTATAGAGAGCTGACCGTGTAGAGTGTCAGGCATTTCATCCACACAGTTGTAAGAAGCAGACATGATGCCTATTTTACACTCAAAGAAACTGAGGCTCAGTAATTCATTTAAGGACATTCAGGGGCTATGTTGCCCAGTTGGTCTCCAGACCTACGACTGACTCCAAAGACTGGCTCCTGATCGCTAGGCCATGCTGCCTTTAAAATGTGGCTCATCACCGTCCTTGTACAGGCCTCTAGATTCTAGGAATTTGGGGAAAATAGAGCCACCACGAGGCATGCTGATGGTCAGTAAGGGTAAAGTGCTCAGGGTGATCATGAGAGCTGGTGCCCTCTTGGACAGACCTGGCATCCTAAGAAAGGTCAAGTTAGGGGCTCACGTCTTTGTTAGAAGAGGTGAATGCCCCACTCCTCCCCCGCCAATACCTGCCAGGCTATGGTCCCTTTGCTGATAACTCACTTGTTCATCAGGCATTTATTGATTATCTCTCATGTGCTGGGATTGTTCCAGTGCCTGGATGTACTAGAACAAGTCAGAGAAGGTGCTCAAAGTCTCGTGGAGGACTGTTAGAAGAGCATATATAGAACATAGAAGTATGATGATACACAGTGATGCCTCCCTAGAAAAAGACAAAACTTCAGAAATAGTAAGTAGGAGGGAAGTCTTCAGAGAGAGGTGGTATGTGGGTGGGTTGTGTGGGTTCAAGGGGTGCTTACAGCTAGACCAGAGGGAGGGGACCGCTGACAGCCTGATTAGTATAGAAAGCCACATACAGTCTGGCCTTACTGCAGTACCACTTCTATTTCAAGGCTTACCCATCTAACTTCATTTTACATCACCCTTAGTTGAATGCTCTGGAACTGTGCCGTCCAGCATGGTCGCCATTAGCTATTTGTGTCCAGTTAAATTTAAATTAATTTTAAAATAAATAAAATTTAAAATTCAGTCCACCAGTTGCACTAGCCATATGTCAAGCGCTCAGTGGCCACCCACGGCTAGTGCCTGCCATATTGGAAAGCATCGATGTAGGACATTTCTGCTAGTGGAGAAGTTCTGTCAGGAGAGTGCTGTCAAACTTTGTTATGAGGCTTTTTCTAGCAGGGAATGTTCTTTCCATTGCCCCTCACCTGGCTCACTCCCACTTCCTCCAGAGGCATTCCCTAAACACCCTGGACAGGCAGCACTTCTGTCTCCCTGTCTGTCTGGATTGCAGCACTCCCCTCGTATATCTGTCTCCCCAGCATGACTTTCAGCTTCTTAAGGTCATGAACTGGGTCTTGTTCGTCTGTGTCGTGTCTTGAATATCACTGTATACCTAGCCCCCAGCTGGGGCCTGGCACATAGGAAGTTAATGACATTGCAGGTGAAGGGGCTGGAGGAATAAGCAAAGGATTGGGCAGGCGGGGACTCGGTGCCACGGTCTGGAGCTTGATCTTGACCCTCGGCAGTGGAGAGGTGACTGAAGGATTTGGGGCATGGGTGGAATGGGGCCACATCAGATTTATGTATTAGAAAAATTACCCTGAGAGGTGTGGAGGATAGGCTGGCTCTGTTGAGCCTACAGGCCGAGAGAGAGCAGTTAGGAAAATGTTGGAAGCACAGACGTAAGAGGGCTAAGGGTCTGGACTTGTGGGCTGTGGCAGTGATACTGAAAGTAGCATTGCCATCTTGCCAAGTCAGGGCCTTCTACCATTTCTTTCTTCATTTTATTTATTTTTAAAGTTTTTTTTTTTTAATTTAAAATTTTGAATGTGGATGATTTTTAAAGTCTTTGTTGAATTTGTTACAGAGTTGTTTCTGTTTTATGTTTTGGTTTTCTGGCCATGGAGGCTGGTGGGATCTTAGCTCTCTGACCAGGGATTGAACCCACACCCCCTGCATTGAAAGGCAAAGTCTTAACCCCTGGACCATTAGAGAAGTGGTCGCTCTCCATTTGAGATGCTCTTTTCCATTTCTAAGGGAAACTGCAAGAAGAATTCTTCTTCTGGGTCCTTGCACCCCTTTTGCTTTTGAGGCCCCCTGCCATGTACTGGGACCCTCCCCCACTCCCGTCCACCCTCTGCTTGGTTGGTGGCTGTCCTCTTCCCCCCTCCTCTGCCGCCCTACGCCCGCCTATTCGTGTCCCTCCAGGGAACGTCTCACTCTGGGTCATCCCAAGCTGCAGTTTGTGATCAAATCTGAGTAGAAGTGCAGGGCACTTCTGGGATATCAGCCTTTTGTTTTTGCAGACTTGTGCCAGGTTCTTCTCTGAGGACACTTTTGGGGGCTTAAATTGAAGAAACCTGTGTAGAGAGTTTTGAAAAGGAGCCTGGGATGTAACTGAGGTCAGTCCAGTCTCTGAGATAGTTAAAAGGGAACCAGGATGGTAGGTTTTAGAGAAGCATAAGAGGATTCTTTTCTTTCAGTAGATGAGGCTATATACTCTGGCTGTGGTGACCTCACATTGTGCACGTTTGGGGGCAGGATGCATTTCAAAGTGTAACAGTTCCCTAATAAGTGCAAATACACGCCACCAGTTTACATATATTACCTTATTTAAGGCTCAAAGCAACTCTATGAGAAAGGCGTTATTATCTCTTTCATACAAGTGAGGGAATGGAGGTACCAAGGGATATAGTGACTGGGCCTGAACATGCTCTCAGCTCTGCCCCAATTGTTCTACATGATTTTGAGGGATGGTTGGTGGACAGACCTTTGACCAGAGCTGGAGTGGTGTTCATGACCTTGGGAAAGTCACTTCACCTTCCTTAACCTCCATTTCCTGAGATAGTCACATCTACTTGGTAGGGCCATTGGGAAGATTAACAGCAGAATATATGTAAAAATCAGCACCTCAGCAGCCAGAGGGTAACCTGTATTTGTGGAATAGATGTCCACAGTCTAGGCTCGTCCCTCTTCTGTGATCAGAATATCATGGCTCAGATTGGAGAAGACATGATTCAGGAATTTCTCTGGTGGTCCAGTGGTGAAGACTCCAAGCTTCCGTTGCAGGGGGCATGTGTTTGATCCTTAGTTGGGGCACTAAGATCCTGCACCCTGCAAGGGCCAAAAAAAAAAAAGATGATTCAAAGCTTTGTTAGAGCTAAGACTTTTTCACTGAAATTGTGTAAATGGTAAATGAAAAGAGTTCACAAGACTTTGTTTTGGAGAAGGAGGGTGTAAATGGTACATAGTGATCATAGGCAATTCAGAAAATATCGGCAGGTCTAAGGAAGAAAATAAAAATTGTCGTTAAGTTCTCTTTAATTCGTTCTTATTAACATTTTAGTAATTTCCATCCAGTATTTTTTTTTTAGTGTAGTCTATTGACTAAGAGTATATTAAGAGTATAAGTTCTTAATATAAGTTCAAACTCGGACTGCCTGGGTTTGAATCCAGGATCCTTCAGTTACTGGAAATAATAACAACTTGTTAGGACTGGTTGAGATGAGATGAGATGAGATGGTACTTGTAAAACATTTGGGGCTGTGCCTGGCAAAGAGTAAATTCTCAAGAAGTATTAGCTATGATATTGTGCTTTAAAAGTAGTATATTAAAATCTAGCTCATTAAATATTTTAATGAGCACGGAATTGGGAAATATTTTTATTCTGAAATACTTGTTTAGTATCCTCTTATTTGGATTCTGTGTTCAATATATATTTATGTAGCACATACTGTATACCAGGCATTGGGTCCCCTGACTTAACTAGTCATTTTTATTAGAGATTTACCTTACTTCTCATTTGTTATTAGGTATTATCAATATTGTTTATTGTATTATTAATTTATCATTTATTATACAATAAGTAGTGCTTTGATGAACATAGATCATGGAACATAGATATACATAGATCTTTGATCACATCTTGGATTGTTTTCTTTGGCTAAATTCCTGGAAAGGAGAATTACTGTGTTAAGGAGAGTGGGTGCTTTTTAATGTTCTTGATAATATTTCCTAATTGTTCTTCACACAATTATAAAATTAATTTCCATTCCTACTACCAGCATACGAGAGTATGCTACATCCCCTCCACCCTAATATTACTGTTTTTCAAAAAATGGTCTTTCTTGTGCAACATGAATTATTCTGTAAACAATATGCATTCCTTCTCAGGGGCTCAGTTTTTTCCTTGCTGCAAAGTGGAGTACAATTGCCTCTTGCTTGATGACTGTTACTTGTTAATTTAGTAGGCTCTTTGGATTTCTGTTATGGAAGACCAAACAGATGACCTGAATTATTCTCAGAAGTGAAGTGAGAATTTCCTCATGCTTATTGAGAAGGACTTAGGTGTGCTCTCTTTCACCAAACCTAGCATGAGTGAGGAGTCATTCCGTGCCCAGGACACAGGATATGTCAGCTAGTTGGTCAGTAGACGAGCAGCATTCTTAGAATAAATGTTGCTAATAATTGACTGCAGAAATACAGGAACTTGGTCCAATTTTCTAGGAATTTGTTCTTTTTAAATCTTTATAAGAAAACGAAGGCCACTTTTACTCCCTGTAAGTATAAGAAAATACTGTCTAGTGTTGTATGAAACTAGATATTGAGGGAAAAAGTTGTTCTACTGAAAATGCCACAAAGTATGAAGAAAATGAAAACCAGTCCTCATTCCATCATCTAGGTAGAACCTCATTCCATCATCTAGGTAGAACCTCATTCCATCATCTAGGTAGAACCTCTGTTTTAAAAAGTGGTGTTTTTTTCCTAGTTTGTTTTTTTTTTTCCCCAATAGATATACCTTTGCACAGTTGAATGCTTTGTCTGTGATTTTGTATTTTTTTTTTTTTTTTTTTAAGAATCTACCCTGAAGTGATCATTTCACCATTTTCCGGGTATTGCAAGCTCTTTAGAACACTTTGACTCTTAGACCTTCTTTATATTCCTTTTGAAGTCTTGTGATTTTAATTCTCCCAAGACTTTTATCCTATAAATTATTGTAGTATAATATAAAACATAATTAAAATAGAAAATAAATATATTTATATTTTAAAAATAAAATAAATACATTTATCAAAAATAAATATATTTATATTCAAATATAAATTTAGGTCAAATAGATATATTTTAACATATTTAAATTAAATATATAACTATTTTATTTATAAAATAATATAAAATTATCATAAGAATTTAATCCCGTAAGACATTGTTTTTAAAAGTCAACAGTGTTTTAGATTAATTCACATATTTCCTCTTTTTGGTGTTCTTCATTTCTCCCTGTGAAGACGTATACATGCTTTCCTTGCAGATTCATTTTCTTTTATTTGGAGAACTCCCCCTTGTTGTGTGTATATGTATGTGTATGCAGGTGTCAGGGTTCTCTCAGCCTTTGGTTGTCTGAAAGTGTCATTTTTGCCTTTATATTTGGAGGATATTTTCACCAGGTATAGAATTAGTCCTTTTAAGACATCATTCCATTGCCTTCTGCCTTTCTTCATTTCTGTTAAGATGTCATCTGTCAGTTTTATTGTGATTCCTTTGACATTAACATATTTCCCCCCACCTTTGGCACTGTGTTTTTAGCAGTTTTACTATGATGTGCATAAAAGTATGGTACTCTTTGTATGTGGGCCCTGTGGAGTTTGGAGAGCTTCTAGAATTCATGGGCTGGTGTTTTTTTTGGTCAGTTTTAGAAAAGTCTTGGGCAGTTCTTCAAATATTACTTTGCCCCACTATTTCTCTCATTTTCTCAGACCTCTGTACTTGTGTTAGACCATTTCCTGGTATCCTGCATGTCCTGTGAGCTTGTTTTTGTTTTTTCTGTGCTATAATATGAATATTTTTTCCTACTGTTTTATCTTCTAATTCACCCACTATCTCTTCTATTGTTTCTTTTTTGCTGTAAAACTCATCTATTTACTTCTTAAGTTTGTTTTTATTGTTGGAAATATTTGATATATGATAAAATATCTCTTTATTTTTAATGATTGTGTTTTTCTTTTGGTTTGGGCCTCTTCCTGACATGCTTGGTCATTTTTGTCTGAATGTTGGGCATTTTACATGGAAAATATAGAGGCTCAGGCTGTATCACCTTGATTCATTTAAGCTTGGTATTTGCCCTTACTTGTAAGGTGGGTATTTATTAGGGTCCCTTTTTCTTCATAGGCCCTGATCTCCAGATTTTGTCTTCCTGCCCCTCCCTGTGAAACTACTAAAATCTCTACCTACCTTTTAAGTCTTTTAATAGCTTCTTCTTTTTAAAAAAATTAATTAGGCTACGTCAGGTCTTATTGCGTCACGCGGGCTCTTTCTTTACGGTGCGTGGACTCTCTAGCTGTGCATGTGGGCTTTCTAGTTATGACACATAGCTGAAACCAACCCCCCACCCGCCCCTGGGGCTCAGTAATTGTGGCTCAGAGCTTAGTTGCTTCGTGGCATGTGGGATCTTAGTTCCCAGACCAGGGATTGAACCTGTGCCCTCTGAATTGCAAGGTGGATTCTTAACCACTGGACCCCATTAATAGCTTGTTGTTGCTAGGTTCCCAGAGTCTAGCCTTGTACACACATTGGGTTAGGTGTCAGCCAACGCCTTGAGGGGAAACTGCTGCTGAATATTGGGCTTACTTATGTGTGTTCTTTTTGTCTGGGATCTCAAATCCTGGCTGTTGTCGTGGCCCTGAACTCCAATTTCTGTCTTCTCAGTCCAAGGAGGAAGCTGCTGCAAGCTTCAATTTGCTGCCTTCTCTTTCACCTTACTGTTCCTTCTACCAAATCGGCAAATGTCCTATGGGGAAGCATTAATACTAATATGCATCTCAGAAGCTTCCCTTTCCTCTAAGAGCTTGGCTTCTTACATCCTGGCTGCCTCGTTGTACTCCTGTGTCACACCAGCCAACAGTTATTATTATTGTTACTGTTTTGTATTTTATTTACCTTTCCTGGTTGTTCTATACAGGACAGTTTACTGGAAGTTATGTCATAATGGAGGCTTCTCAGGTGGCTCAGTGGTAAAGAATCCACCTGCCAATGCAAGAGAAAAGGAGATGCAGGTTCCATCGCTGTGTCAGGAAGCTCCCCTGGAGGAGGACATGGCAACCCACTCCAGTATTCTTGTCTGGGAAATCCCATGGACAGAGGAGCTGGCGGGCTACAGTCCATGCGGTCGCAGGGTCAAACACGACTGAGTGACTGAGCATGCACACAGACACATGTCGTAATAGCTGAAAGCGAAGGTTAATTTTTGTATCCTTTATTATTTGACATTATGAGTATTTTCCATGTCTTAAAAAAAACCTTCATTAGGAAATTTTTAATATCTGCACAGAACCCCTTCTTTTATAATCTGCTTGACCATTCTATTGTCAGATACTTAGGTCATTTCCCATTAAGCTCTTATATAAGTAATGGTGCAGTCTTTGTGCCGTAATACTGTATTACTATTTTAAAAGTATGGAATGGGAATGATCAGAGTTGAAAAATCAGTATTGATTATTTTCATGCATATGCCAGGTACGGAAATAAAACTGTAGTCTTCTTCTCTCTCAGATGTTTTAGAAAGAAGCCATCCTTTTTTAAAAAACGTGTTTTACCTTCATTCTTTTTTCTGACTGTGCTGCACTGCTTGTGGGATCTTAGTTCCCTTACCTGGGATTGAACCCAGGCCCTTGGCAGTGAAAGTGTGGAGTCCTAACCACTGGGTAGCCAGGGAGGTCCCTTCTTTAAAAATATTCCTGTAATGCTTACCATGTGCCAACATTCTTTTACATGCTTTAATATAATATTAACTTTAGTTTTCCTAATAGCCGTAGGACCATAATGGAACTAATAATAATGAGGAATCTGGGGCAAGAGAGGATAGGTAGCTCACCCAAGTTCACAAGATGACTCGTCCAAGGCCGCGCACTCTTCAGTGGCAGAGCTGGACCATGCATTCTGGCTCCAGAGCTGGTGCTTTTAGCCACCACACTGTACCACCTTGAGCTAATTGTTGTAATTTATTATTTCCTTTCTACCAACGTTGGCCTTTTTCCAGGGCTTCCCCAGCCTTTTCTTAATTAGGCATTTATTTTTTTCTCCCGTGTGGTAGCTGGGGGATGAGTGTGAATGTGGGGACAGTTTGGGGACAGAAGTGACTCCTGGAACTCGGGCTTTGTGATGGCCGTTCACTTTGTAGATGGGCTGGCTGAGGTTACCCAGTGGCCTGTAGTGAATCTTTTGGGGATCTGGTGTGGATTCAGTGACAAGGGAGTCTCTTTTTTTTTAATTAATTAATTTATTCTTTTATTGTTGGCTGTGCTGGGTCTTCGTGGCTGTGCGTGAGCTTTCCCTAGTTGTCGCAAGCATGGGCTACTCTCCAGTTGTGATGCGCGGACTTCTCACTGCCGTGGCTTTTCCTATTGCAGAGCATGGGCTCCCGAGTTGTGGCGCGCAGGCTTTGTTGCTCCATGGCACGTGGGCTCTTCCCAGATCACTGATTGAATGCAGTTCAAACGCAACGTCCCCTGCCATGGCAGGTGGATTCTTGACCACTGAGCATCCAGGAAAGTCCCTACAAGGGAGTTTCTGCTTCCACCTATTGGGCTAGTGTTTGCTGGGTCTTCGCAGGTTAGAGAGTAAGAGTAAAGGGCTGTCTCTTCCTTCCCTGAATATCAGAATATAGAGTAAAGACGTATAAAGAGAGGGCTCCCAACTGGTGGGAATGTCAGGGCAGCCACAGGGCAGCAGGGATTGGAAAACTTAAGCACTGGTGCTGTGGACCTAATAAACTGGATGGAGTAGATGAAGGATAAGGGGCCTTAGGAGCAGCTGGACTCCTGTTCCTTTGTCTTTGAGCCTCTCTTGGGAACTTCGTGTCCATTCCCACGTGTATCTTCTTTCTCCTTGTCTCTCTCTGTTTGTCATTGGGTTTTCCTGGTCCCATTCCCCTCCCTCACCTTCCCACTCTCCTTCCCTTTGGGTCTAATACTGATTTGAGGGAGAGGTAGGGGTCGGGTTTGCTGGGCTTTTTAGAGTGGTTTGAGTTTATAACTTGCAGTGATTAATCGGAGAGGGCTTTGCAGGAGAGATGTGTTTATTAAATATATTCAAGCAGGTCAGCAGGGAGGAACGACAGGGTAACAGAGAATTGAAGGGGCTCTGTCCCTCCCCTGCTCATAGCCTCCAGTGGCCCCACCTCAGTCAGTGAGAGCCAGAGTCCTCACGATGGTCTGGTGCCACCCTGCCCCCCTCGCTTTTGTGACGGGATGGTCTCCTGTTCTCTACCTGCCCACTCGCTCCGGCCACAATGACTCTCTGACCATTGCTTGGATGCACCTTCTGTGTTCCTGCCTCAGGGCCTTTGCCCAGGCTGCCCTCGCTGCTTGGATGGCTCTTCCAGAACCTGGGTACCCATCTGCGTTGCTCAATGTTTCCTCCTCCAGTCTTCACTCAGATGTCTCTACTGAGGCTTCCCTCACCGCTAAAGTCTCCATCCTCTTTATCTCCTTGACTTCTTCTTTTATCCGCAGGCTCTTTAACCTTCTAGCATTCCGTGTAGTTTGCTGTTGTTGTGTAGTCGCTCAGGCCTGCCCGATTCTTTGCAACCCCATGGACTGTAGGGCCCCCTCCCCTCCTCCATCCCCTTTCCTTCCCCCACCCTTTCCCCTCCCCCACCCTTTCCCCTCCCCCACCCTTTCCCCTCCCCCACTCCTTCCCCTCCCCCACCCCCTTCCCCCTACTCCTCCCCACCTCCCTGGCTCCTCTGTTGATGGAATTCCCCAGAGGAGAATACTGGAGTGGGTTGCCATTTCCTTCTCCTGGGGACCTTCCTGACCCAGGAGTCAAACCTTCATCTCCTACGTGGCAGGCAGATTCTTTACCACTGAGCCACCTGGAAGCCCTCTGTATTATTTACCTGCTAAGTATCTTTATTGCCCCTCTCCTCCCTCCTAGAATATGAGCCTCCAGGAAGCCAAGGATCTTTGTGTGTGTGTTCTCTGCAGTATCCTAAGCACCCTGCATCATGCCAGGCACATAGTAGGTCCTCATACGTGTATGTTGAATGCTGGGTCGTTGTTGGGGGGTCCTCTGTAGAGTCCCCAACTCAAGACATTTTCATCACATCTTAGGATCTGGAAAGTCTCTTTGCCTGTAGGAATTTTTTTTAATTAAGATTTTTATCATTGTCAACCCCTTCCCCCTTCCAGTTCATTTAAGACTGTTATGAAACAAAACTCATTATGCTTCAAAATCTGACAGAGCTCAGGCCCCGAGGAAAGTGAGAGGCGGCGGCAGCAGCTCCCCGCCTGCCCCCCTCTCCTTGTTTTTTTTCTGGGTGGTTGGTTCACTTAGGACGTCCCAAAGCCCACAGAGGTGAGGGGAGCAGGGGTCCCAGACCCCTCAGGGTGCATCCGAGGGAGAGTGTGTGGTCAGCCAGAGAGGGGACGCCTGCCTTCCTGCAGTGAAGGCTTTTCGCCAGTCGCCAGTGCCCAGGGCGGAAGGAAGAGGAGGCAGACTGGAGAGGAGAAGAGCGAGAAGGGACCGTGAGGTGTGTTTTTTTGTTCGATTCGGTTGGAGTGGCGTTCTAAGGAGAAATGAGGAGTGTGGTCCTTCTTGAGTGTTAGTTTTCACTTCAGATGATGGGCGGATGGCGTTCATTTGCTCATCCATAGTCATGGAGAGGCCGCTAGGATACAGATGGGCTGGAAGGAAGAAGGGTCTGTGGGCCTGGGCTGGAGTCAGCTCTCCCATCACCACTCAGAGGCCGCGGGGTGGCTGGTCCCTGGGGACCCTAGGTGAACCCAGTGGCTCAGAGCCAGTGTGTTGAACTGCTCCTGGATCTGTGGGTCTTTGGGAAGTGGGAAGGCCCGCTGGCAATAATTCATGTGTGTGGATGGGAGGGAGGAGGACGTCGTGGTTGGTGAGGAAGTGGCTGCGGCTCCTCCCAGCATTCTTTTCTAAACATTTTCCTAAATGAATCCATCTTCAGGCTTTTCAGAGTCAGGGCAGGCCCGTCCTCTGACTCTAGGAGGCCAAGGGTTTGCTGTAGGCCTTAGAGCTTCATTCAGCTCTGAATCGCCTTGTGACTTTTGGTTTTTCTATATGAAAAAAGGAAGAGAGTTTAGGGAGTAAGTTCTCTGATAGGGATAGGCCAGTTATACGGAGTTATTGATAGACTCTCAGCACGCAGGGATATGAGATGTGGAGATAAGGTGACGCATGCCTGCGGGGAGCCTCTGCCCTCCAGACCAGGGGTTTCACCCTCTGCCAACCTCTCTGCCCCAATCTTAGCATCTCATCAGCTAATAAAGTAGCAGCACCAACTGATTTGAGTTTCACCGCCTTTCATTTCCTCTCTCCTGTCTTCTGGTTCGGGGGCCATAATAAGATTCAAAAAGCCAAATGATCAGCCGTGAATAATCAGCCCTACAGAACTGAAAATACAGGGTTGCATTATAATGCAGATGTACTGATACATTAAGGGGGAAATAGTTGAGTCTACAGTTGTTTGCTGATGTGTTGTCCCAACCAGAAGTTACAAAGGAAATAAATGATTTCGCCCTAGTAGGTCCTGGGCATGTAGCTGACTTATTTAGAGTGAAGGCTCGGCCTGTAGCTGACTTATTTAGAATGAAGGCTCCGGAGGCCAGAATCCTGCTTTGAGCCCATGTGGGGATTATGACAGCATCTTGACTGGTTGTCCAGACTTGACTCCTACTTCTGACCTTAGATAGCCTGCCAAGCCCTTGCCAGCTCTCTCTCACTGTAGCTCTATGGGTGACTTGGTGCGATCGTCTTCAAGGCTCTCCTACTGAGGATGTCAGGGGTCCCTCCCTTCCTTTTTTGTAATGTAAAAGGAGATATTTCCAAAACAAAAAGAACATATCTCGCATTTGCTAGGCATTGGTGGCCATTTCCCCCTGTGGCTCAGTGCTAAAGAATCTGCCTGCAATGCAGGAGCCACAAGAGGGGTTTGATTCTTGGGTCAGGAAGATACCTTGGAGGGGGCAAGGCAACCCACTCCAGTATACTTGCCTGGAGAATCCCATGGTCAGAGGAGCCTGGCGGGCTGCAGTCCATGGGGTCTCAAAGAGTCTGAACTGACAGGACTGAAGTGACTTAGCATTCAGGCATTGGTTATCATGTGCCCTGGGTCAATAAGATCTTCATTCTTATGTATTAGCTCGACTTAGTCTTATTGGAAATGATGAATTCAATAAAAATGATTGAATCCTCACTATATGCAGAATACTAGGCTAAGCATTAGATCAAGAATTGGCAGTTTTTCTATAAAAAGCCAGAGAGTTAATATTTCGGCTCGGTGGGCCATGTACTGTCCCGAGTACTCTACTCCGCACTGTAGCATAAAAGCAGCCACAGACAACACATAGATGGGGAGTGACTCTGCTCCCTGCAAACTGTACTTGCAGAACCAGGTGGAGGGACTCAGCAGCAGACCGCAGTTGCTGACCCCTGGTCTGACCCTTTTGACTCCTGTGTTGGAGACTCAGCTATAACAAACCGGACATCATCATGACCCTCATGGCGCGTTCATTCCCTTGGGAATAATTCTTTGCTATTGTTAATAGCATTGCTTTGGAAACACACCTGTTATAAATAGTTGACAAGCAGCTTTGGGGGGAGCTTTGGAAGCCTAAGTAACTTTACTGAAGAAAGTTTCCAGTGAACACTCAGTTCTATTTATGTTATCTCTGGGTGTGTGTGTGGGGGGGGTCTGGGCGGGGGTGGGGGGTACTGTGTGTCCTTAATTTGGTAGACACTATTTTTGAGTTGCTCTTTTCCCCACTTAACATAATTTTGCATGCATATTTCTATGTATTGGTCTAGATTGTCTAATTTTAGTGGTTACATAGTATTTCTTGCTGAATTAAGGCGTGTCATGTGCTGGGGTGTAGTAGGCACTTGTAAGATGTTTGTTTCCAGGTTCAGTAAAACCCAGAGTTGAAAAGGCGCTGTTTTCTGCAGAAGTTCTGCTGGTGGGAACTGTGGTTCTGGGAGGCTCTGGGAAAGCCTGGCATGGGTGATGTCCTCGTGCCTGCCTGCCAGGTGACACCCAGCCTCTGTAGCTGGCGACCTGCTAGGTAAGTGTGTTGTCAGTGCAGACATTTAAGTGACAGATAGCGGGGTGATCTTTTACTAGAGTACTGTTCCCCAAGTGCAGGGAAAGCATTTGTGGGCTGTGAAGCAAAACTTGGGAGTCAGAGAGTCTTTGCGGGGGCAGATGGGGAGGAAAAGCAGCCCACAAGGAGGAGGTGGAAAGCCCGGAGGGAGGGATTGGCAGCAGCTGTGTGGAAAGGGCCCGGGTTCCAGAGCCAGACTGACCTTGAATCGACTCTGACCCTTGGGGTTGTCCCTCATGTGCTGCGACTGGGTACATTCTTAGTCTCTGTGTACATCAATTTTCTGTGCTGTAAGATGGGGCTTGTCATATCCGTTCCATGAAGATGTTGGGAGGATCAGGATAATCTCATAAGCACATAATACAGCGCCTGGAGTCTAATAAGCATGCTGTGTACACGATAGTTTTTACTATTTGGTGTGAAGTGTGTGGTCCCTGTTAGGCCTGCAGCTCACAACAGTAGAGGTTGTTTTATTGTTACCTGCATGCATATGTGCTCAGTGGTTCAGTTGTGTCTGACTCTTTGTGACCCCATGGACTATTGCCCACCAGGCTCCTCTGTCCATGGGATTCTCCAGGCAAGAATACTTGAGTTGGTTGCCATTTCACTCTCCAGGGGATCTTCCTGACCCAGGGATCAATCCAGTGTCTCCTATATTGGCAGGTGGATTCTTTACCGTCTGAGCTGCCTGGGAAGTCCCTACTCAGCTCATTCATTTATTCGCCACACACACAGTAGCCCAACTTTGTGCCTTGGTCCAATATACAGTAGCAAAGAAAACAGGCATGGTGATGGACTGTAATCAAATCACCCCACAAATGTGCACTTACAGACCATGATAAGAGCTGTGAAAGAAAAGTACACGGCCTTTAGGTTGGGGGAGGAGCTCTCTCTCTCTTTTTATGAGACACTTAATTTCATTAGTGATCAGTGAATACAAGTCACAATGAGATTCCATATCCCCATTTGATTGTCAAACATTGAGAAGCTGTGCAGTAGCAAGCACTGGAAAGAACATAGATCACTGTGGCGTTTTATGTGCTGCTGGTCGGTATGTAAACAGATGCAACCCCTTTGGAAAACAATCTGGTATTATCTCCTGTGCACCTGTGGCATAGCCTGGCATTTCTACTTCTGAGTGTAAAGTTGCCATAAGAAGCTCATTCACGTTGGCACACTAAGAGGTATACTAAGAATGTTCCTTGTGGCGCTGTTGATACTAGCTAAAAACTGGAAACCAAGGTGCTCATCAGCCGGAGGATGGGTCAAAACATTCTGGTCACACGATGGGCTGTTATCTGGCAGGAACACGAATGCACAACCATTTCCCTGCAATGATCTGAGTGAATCTTAGTCATCTAAGGTTGAATTTAAATAAGCAAGACCCTGGGGACTTCCCTGGCAGTCCAATAGTGAAGACTCTGCCTTCCACCGCAGGGTGCATGGGTTCAACCCCTGGTCTGGGGACTAAGACCCTGCATACAGTAGGGCGTGGCCAAAACATTAAAAAAAAAAAAAAAGAAAAATTAACTTAAAAGAAAAAGCAATACCCTGAGTATTCCATACCATATGATACTTTTGGAATATATTTTAAACTCAACAAATATTTAAAATACATTATTTAGGGGTACAGATATATATAAGTGATAGTCAATCATGTCCGACTCTTTGTGACCCCATGAACTGTAGCCCGCCAGGCTCCTCTGTCCATGGGATTCTCCAGGCAAGAATACTGGAGTGGGTTGCCATGTTCTCCTCCAGGGGATCTTCCTAACCCAGGGATCCAATCTGGGTCTTCTGCATTGCAAGCAGATTCTTTACAGTCTGAGCCATTAGGGAAGCCCAAACTTAAATTATAAACCCATAAATATGAGTTGGTGGGTTCATGGGTTCCTTTCTGTGGGAAAGACATGTGGATGTTTTTGTGATGAGATCCCCACATGCAGGATAGATACGGGAGCCAGGAGAAGCCAGCTCTCAGTTTGAAGGCACAGTAGGCTTTTTTTTAGGTTTTGCTTTGGAAACTTTTTAAAGACCAAATTATGAAATGTTACCCATCAAAGTAGTGACATTAGGTGCAAGTGTGTGCATTTCTTTTTTTTTTTTAGTCATTAGAAGTGTATGTTTTTGATGACTACAAATGCAGATAGGATATGGGAAACTGGCTGTATCTGATATGTATCATTTCCTGCATATGCAAGGTGGTGCTGGGAGATGTCAGCGCTGAAGGGCTGTGTTTGCAGCCAGGTGTGAGATTCCTTGTCACAAGGCTGCTGTCACCATGAAGGGACAGATGTGACTGGGTGATGAGGCCTTCTCGGTTTGGTGCCAGGGTTTGCAGGCAGAACTAGTTCAGAGATGAGTAAGAAGGGGGCACTTTCTGTTTGTAGATTCAAGCTCAAATGTGCATATTGAAACTCTTCCTCACTTTCCCTCTTCTAGTCGATGGGCCTTGAGGCATCCTTATCTCATTTGTGGAAAGACAGAAGAGGAGGTGGAGGGAACACCTTTGTATGAACGAACCAGCTTACAGAGAGGAGTTGGGGATGGGCTGAAGGAGAGCTGAGTTCCTCTGGGATGAATGGTGCATGTTGGGAAGGTTCAAAAAGATGATCTTAACAGGCTGCTTGACTTGAGGCAACATCCGAAGCCACCAGAAGAGCAGAATGGCTGCCAGACGAGCAGGGCATCCTGGGCAGTGGTAACTGAAGGAAGAAAACTTGCAGAGGGAGGAAGGAGTCCAGAGGAGGAGGAGATGGGTATGAAGAGGGGTTGGGAAGCCAGATCACACACAGCGGCTGCTCGAGAGAATGGGAAATGTTTCACGTGCTTGGACATTTAACAAGCATGTGAAGAGCAGAGTTGTTCCATGTGGTTCCAGAAGGTAAAGCTAGAATGGAAAGGTGGAAACTACAGGAGGAGGTATTTGGTCTTGGTATATATATCAGTGTTTCTCAAGCTGCAGTTGGCATTCCATTAGTGGGTTGTGCAATCAATCTAGTGACTAAACCAGCAGTTTTAAACAAATGAAACAGAATAGAAAGGTTGAAATAGAATTGGAAAAAAAGACTTGAGTGGATCAGATGTGTATGGGTCAGTTTTATTTATGAAATATTTGTTCAGTTTTATGTATTTATATGTATATGTTGATATTTTATATACTGAGTCATGGTATAATATCTTATTAGGGGTAAGGTGGAAAAGTTTGAAGGCCATTGATATGAGCTACCTGTTATGAGCATTTAATAACAATACTTAACATTTATTGAGCTGGTGGCTCAGATGGTAAAGAATCTGCCTGCAGTGCAGGAGACCTGGGTTTGATCCCTGGGTTGGGAAGATCCCCTGGAGAAGGGAATGGCAGTCCACTCCGGTATTCTTGCCTGAAAAATTCCCTAGACAGAGGAGCCTGGCAGGCTACAGTCCATGGGGTCGCAGAGTCATCGGACATGACTGAGCAACCAGCACTTTCACTTTCACTTTCCACTGTGCAGGCACTTTGCTAAGCACTTTATATACATTTTCTCATTTCAATTTTACAACAACCCTTGTAAGCAGGTATTATTGTTCCCATCTGAGAGATGAGCAAGTTCAAGTTCACAGAGGCCAAGTGACTTTCCCAGTGTCAAGGAGCGTGTAAGAGGCTGAGCTTGGAACTGAACTCAAGTCCAGGTCTCTTAAAAGCCTGTGCGTATGTCAGAAAGAGAAAAACACATACCATGCAATATTTACTTGTAGGTGGAATCTAAAATATGATACAAATGAGCTTATCTATGAAACAGAAACAGACTTATCTGTGAAACAGGGAAAACGGGGAACTGACTTGTGGTTGCCAGGGTGGGGTGGGTGAAGGATGGATTGGGTGCGGTAAATGCAAACTGACGTATATGGAATGGATGAACAATGGGTCCTACTGTTAGCACAGGGAGCTGTATTCAATATCCTCTAGTAAACAATAATGGCAAAGGATATGAAAGGGAACATGTATACGTATGACTGACTTGCTTTGCCATACACCAGAAACTAACACTGTGTTGTAAATCAACTACACTTCAATCAAATAAATAAAAAGTCTGTGGAATAAAACCCTACCTAATTAAAAAAACCAACTCCTGTGCATATAATTGTGACCGCTCTCCAATGCAAGAAGAACCATTGGAGTGTCCATCACATGGCACGGGTTGCCTGGAAAAGTGAGAATTGCTGGAGCAGAGGCTGGGTGGCCACCTGTCAGGGGCCGTGGAGACGGGGCCTGTGCTGTCATAATGATCGCCCTCCGACACTCTGTGGCATAGCCTAGGAGGCCACTTGTCCCTTGTCCCTCTTTAACATCAATCCCAACTCTGGAGTTTCTTTGATTTTCAATTGGAATGTGATTTGATTAACATATAGATTTAGATTTGTTTAGGTGGGATTTTTTAAACAAGTTTTCTCATTTTTCTGTAATGAATGTGCATTTATTTTGTGATTGCAAAAAGTCATTAAAAATGAAATGTTTTCTGGAGTGAACACAAATCAATTTTATAATTTACAAAAGTCATTGAAAAGAATAATGCTGCATTGCAACAAAAGACTTTAATTAAGAATTCTTGCTGGCAAGTTTCTGAAGACAGCTGGCAATTGCTGCTCCCCCTTTTGTGTGGGCTGGGGAAGCTGTGTGTGAACCACAGGAGGCCATGGACTGCAGCTTCTCATCAGTTGCCTGGACCAGACAACCCTCCCTGCACAGAGCAGGATGAGGCAGGGGTTGTGGCTTGGGGGAGCCCCTTTTCCCTCTCAACTGTGAAGTGAAGCTTCCATGGATCCTCCCTTTTTGTTTTTGTGTTTTTGGCCATACTGCACAGCATATGGGATCTTTAGTTCCCAACCAGGGATCGAACCTGTGCCCCTTGCAATGGAAGCTTGGAGGCTTAACCACTGGACCCACAGGGAAGTCTCCCATTAACCCTCTTCAAAGCTGGGAAGGATCCTAGAAGTCATCCCCACTAACCTCTTTGTTTTAGATAAGAGAAAACTGAAGTCCTAAAGAAGGGATGTGACTTAGCTTTGCTCTTGACCCACTGCATGAGAAGCAGAACTGGGATCACCTCTCGGATGGGTTAGATTATGCTGCTTCCCCCCAAAAAAAGAGGGTCCAGAAAGTTGGTTGAGTTTGTGGGAGGAATAAAGAGCAAAGAAGGGGCAAACCTTCTAATTTTAATTTCATAGGAGAGTTCCAAAATGGAGGTGAGGGGAATGTGGTCTAGTTGGAAGAATCTCAGCTTAGGAGTTGACCTGAGTTCTGCTCCCAGCTTTAAAACTCCCTGTGTAAACTTGGTTGAATCACTTACTCACTGTTGGAGGACAGATTAATTCTTGTTCCTCGTGTATTGCTTAGTCAACACACTGCAGGCGTACTCATCCCCAGCAGAGGATGTCCTCAGGCTTATTTCCTTCCAGAGCCAGTGGCCTAATCTTCACAGTGGAGTTGCCATTAGTGGTGTTCTCTGGAACTTCAGGCCACAGTAGAGATTCTCCAGATTGGTAGTTGCCAGCCATTGGGGAACCTATAGAGTATGGTTGCTACATGAGTGTGAGGTGTGAGCTCAACTCTTTGATCAACTTCTCAAATTCAGAGATTGTGTTTTCTGAATCCTCACTGTGCATGGTAGAGTGCTGAGGTTCTGCGTACTATAGACGCCTGATTCACTGAATTGGTGGTGTGTGTGTACGTATTGTGTGAGTAGTTTGTGGGTCACATGGAAGTGGGATGGTCTACATTCAAGCAGTCTGATTTTTGCTCTGTTGATGGACTGTCTGCATGAAGCTTAAATATAAGCTGTCTGACTTCAGAATCAAGTCATGTCGGGGAGCTCTGTGGTTTGTGATGGGGTTGATTTGAAGTGGGTCACTCTGCCTAAGTAGGCAACCCAAGGGAAAGGGGTCAGGAGAAGGGGAGTGGGGAGAGGCAGAAGCTTCTTCTAGGCTTCGAAGTTACCCAAGGAGCTGAGCACAGTAAGGAAGTCACTAGGACTGTGGCATTGTGATTGGCCTCCAGACTCATCTCAGATGGATCATAAAAGAGCTGATAAATTTCTCTTCGGTGGCCTATCTTGGATACGAGATTCTCACTGGTTAAGGTCATCATTCCTTTGACCCAGGATGCAACACAAATGTTACCTTTCCTGATGGACTCAGCTGAGAGGGTAGGCAGATGTGATTGTTGTTGGGGTTTGTTTTACGCTCTGTTATCAAAGCTATTAATATGACACTTTAAGGCTTTATGACTTGATTAGTGGCATCAGCATTTGAAAGAGCTGGCTTAGGGCTGCTGTTAAAGGTTATGGGAAGAGTAATTAAGTGGTAGTTGTGAAATGCAGGGGTGGTTTCTGTTTACCAACGGCTTTGCAGGGAGCCCTGCTAGTTACTGAACCCCCATGGTGAATTTTTCAAGAAAATGAGTTGGTTAGTTTGGGTGCTCTGCTATTGACTCCAGACAGCCCTCAGTTTTTTCTCTGCCTGTGGTTAATGCCCTTAATCTACTGCCTGGGAGCACCCTCCATATCATTTAGTCCTCTGCTTCTCAGAGCGTCGCCCCTGGACCAGTGGCATCTGGCATTACCCAGAACCGAAGGTTGCAGAATCAGGACCTGTGTTAAGATCCTCGAGTGATCTGGGTACCCTTTAGGTTTGAGAAGTGCTTGGGCTAGCACCTGTGCCCCCTGAGGTTAGAGATTTGTGGCGATGTGGTTTCTGTTGTGTAGTGTAATAAACTATTTAAACCCTAATGCAGAGGTATAATTCCCAGTCTTCAGTTAGAGCCTGGACTCTGTGTGTGTGTGTGTGGGTGGGTGTGTGTGTGTCCATTGTCACTTGTGGCATCAGCATAGGCTTGTGGTTTACAGTCCTCCCCACAGCTCGCCGAGTTCTTGGCACAAATAGTCATTTCTTTGAATGCAAGTCTGGCATCCTAGAATGTGGGGAGTGTGACCAAAACACCACTTTCTTCCTGTTACTCCCCTGCACAGGAGCCCACGGTGGCTCCCACTGTCTGCTGTGTCACGTCCAAACCTCTCGCTGTGGCTCCCAGGCTTATCTGCCCCACTTTCTATACCACTGGCACATATTGGGCTGAGCTTCCCTGCAGCCTGGCTTTGGGTCCCTTGCTTATAGTGTTTTTCCCGCCGTCTTCCTGGTGGTCAGTGGTTTCTCTGTTCTCTGCCCTTCTGATTTGCTCTGCTGTACTATGGTGTCCCTGGTTGTTCTGGGATGCTTATTGAGGCCTTGTGGTTACTTGCGGGCAGGTCTTAACCCCTCAGTCAGATAACACACTTTTATTTATTTTTTTCCAGTTGTATTGAGATATAATTCGCATATAGTACTATTAAGTTCAAGGTATACAGCTCAATGATTTTTTTTAAACAGATTACATAGACTCTCAATGAACTTTATTTATTAAATGTGATTTGGCTTGCATACATCATGAAGCAATCACTGCAGTAAGTTTTAGTGAACCTCCATCATCTCATATAGATAATAAAAGAAAAAAATTATTTTTTTTCTCTTGTGATGGGAACTCTTGGGATCCATGCTTTTAGAAGGTAGGAATACCCTTGTATGTCAGGGACCCCAAGCATCTGGCAGGTGTCTAATGATTGAACACCTGTGGATTTCTTGGTAGGCCAAGGATTTGGTGTGAGTAGGGTGAGGTGGCAACTGGTTTCACAGATGGGTTGGGGCTGGTAAGAGCTTTGAAAAGAAGCCCGGGGGAGATTGGAGGGGACTCCACTGAGGAGAGGTGGGGGGAACTGGGCTGTTCACTTCCAGTCCTTCCCTGATGGTATCAGAAGTGGAGGAGGAGCGCCAGCGTGTTTCTGATTAATTGCAAACCTGTCCGTTTTCACTTTATGTGAATCTGGAGGTGAGAGAAGAGGGGCGAGGAAGGATGAGGAAGAGTGTAGGGGCTTCCCAGATGGCTCAACGGGTAAAGAATAAAGAATCCACTTGGTGGTGAGAGCAGGGGGAGGAAAAGGGATGAGGAAGAAGGGGTGCAGAAATGAGGAGCCAGGCCGTTTGGATGTTGTCCTGGTAAAGTTTGGGGTAGAGGCTATATTTACTTCTTACAGTGATGCTGGTAGAATCTTTTTCTATGTTTAGAAATAGTTTATGTAATATGAGAGTATGTATTCTTTAAAAAAAAAAAAAACTTGAAAGTAGAATAGAATAGAACTTAAACAGACCAGTTACCATAGAAGAAATTGAGAAACTTACCGAAGAGCTTTTCCTTAAAATAGCGTAGGACCAGATGGTTTCACAGGTAAATTTTTTCAAATATTGAGGGTGCAGGGGATTCTATTGCTATTTAAATCATTCTGAGCAAAGAAATAAGGAATGCTTAAGTTCTTTTTATGAAGCTAGTGTAACAAAGCATAACAAAAGAGCACTATGGCCACACACAAAACTACAGAGTAATCTTGGCTTTGAATATTGATGCAAAATCCTAATAACATAACTAGCAAATAGAATCCAGCAACCCACAGGAAGAACTCCAAGGGCAGGTGGATTTCAGAACGGGAATGCAAAGATAGGTTAATGTTAGGATTTCTAAGCTCCCCATATTAAAGGATTCAAAGAGAGAATATGATGCTAAAAGGTTTATGAGAAATTAAGGATCTATTTATAATAAAAACTCATAATATAGGAATAATTAGATACCTCCTCATCGTGAGAAAATATATCTTTATCAGGGTGATAGCCAGATTTTGCTTAGTATTGAAGTGGTGGATACTAGATACATTCCAATTTAAAAAGTTCAGGTTTACTAAACTTACTGCAGTAATTGCTTCATGATATATGTAAACCAAATCATTATGCTAAAATTATTAAGTACCATAATTATATAACCTTGTTTTGGAGGGATAAGCTGGTATAATTAGATAAGAGAAAGAATTAAGAGGTATAAAAACTACTAAAAACAATAAGAGAATTCAGTAAGGTCATTGAGTATATAATTAATGCACAGAAATCAGTAATTCTCCCATGAAATGATATTCAACTAGAAAACATGATGAAGAAAAAAAATTTCACTTATGTAAGCAGCAAAAGAGAGGAAAAAAAATAGTTATGAGCTCAATAAAAAATATATTTATGTGCAGCTTCAGTGCTACTAAGGGGCATAAAAGGCTTAAACAAGATAATATAACCCTGGCTAGAAGGTCAGTGTTATAAAAATCTATCATTTAAGATGTGATCACAATAAAATTACCAATAGGATTATTTTGGTAGTAGAAGACTGATTCTAAGTTCATATGGGAAAATTAGCTTACATGAAAATACATAAAAGAAGAAGAGGGGATAGTTCTAACAGATATTAAATATTTTAAAAGCTATCGTGATTAGGATAACTTGGTACTGAATAGATTGAACAGATGAGACAGAATAGAGAGCCCTGAAATAAATAGCCCTGGGGATGCATATTTGTGTGTGTAATTTGTGATAAAGGCAGTTTTTCAAATTTGTGGGGAAAGATAGTAACTTCATACCATATTACCACCTTGGGGGAATACATTTAGCAGGCGCTGTACTTTCTGTCTCAGGTCCAAATAAGTCTATCAAAGATGTAAATGAAGAATGAAAGTATTAGAGTACTAGAAGAATTTTTCTGCGGTCTTGGAATAGAGAGGCATTTCCAAGTTTGACACAAATCCTGGAAGACATAAAATGAAAGATTGATATCTTTGACAACATAGAAATGAGAACTTCTGTAATGAGAAAGACAGCATCAACAAAGTCAAAAGATATACGATACCCTGAGGAAAAAATATTTGCTGCAAATGTGATAAAAAGAGCTAATTCTCTCAATATGCAAAGAGCTCTTAGAATTCAAGAAGGAGCATTAACTTAATTGAAGAACGGGCAAAGGACAGGAACAGAAAATCATAAGAAAAGAAGAGTAAATGAGTCTCTGAAAGACAAGATGCACAAGCTCTCTTATAATAAAACATGCAAATCAGAACTACAGTGAAATGGCGCTTGTAATCCATCAGATTAGGAAAGATCAAAACCTAAGTTGGTGAGGATGTAAAGAAAACATGCTTTTGTACATTGCTGGTGAGAATAAGTGGATACACTGGTTTGGAAAGCAATTTGTGATTTTTATTTAAATTGTTAGGTGCTCATATCTTAGGGCCCAGCGGTTCTCTTTCCTAGGTAGGTATCTGCTCTAGAGATACATTCACATACATGCACAGTCTTCACTGAACGTTGTTGTAATAGTGGAAAATTAGGCACAGTAATGTAAATATCCGTTGGATGGAGACGTAAATATTTATTTATTTAGTAAGGGCAAAATAAAACAGGTGGTTCAGACCATTAGTGAGTCAATAAATCAACTTAGTGGGTTGTGACACAGTGTGAAACAAAGAATAGAAAATAACAGTGCGTGGCATGGAGCGGGTAAATATCTGGTGAGATTTTTGTTTCAGTTTTGCACATTCACAAGTGTGAACTGGGTCACATATCTCTTACTGTGGGACTCAGGCAGCAAAGTTGGAAAAACACTGCCAGAAGAGTAGAAAGGAATATATTAGGTTGATGGCTTAGGGTAAGAATAGGTCTGAGAAATGTAATGTGGAGTTTAAAAAAAAAAAAAAAGCAAATTGCATAATGGTCTGTACAATGGTATGCCATTTTTGAAAATGTATATTTTTGGTGGAATCATGTATTCATACAAAACAGGCCTGAAATATGTGCACCAGGCTCATATCAGAGAGGCCTTCTGGCGTGGTATTGAGAGAGGCCTTGGCTTTAAATTACATGCTTTAATTTGTCAAAAGGAAAGTATGAGTGTTTTACTTGTGTACTTAAATGAGCAAAAAATGTTTACACATTATAGAAGGACTTTGCAACAAATCCATTAAGTCCCCATGTTTTTCCCTCTGTTGATTTGCATTTTTCTAACTAATTTTCTTTCACTTATCAGTTTAAGTGTCTTTCCTCTAGCTTTAAACTGAGTATCTTATAAATTCGCATCAGCTTGTTAACTTTGTTTTTCAGCTATTAGTTTAAGATTGTACATAAAATTCTTCAAACAGTGTAATCAGTGGCTCATTTATTGGATCTTTATATGTCTTTTCTAAGTTTTCCAGCTTATTCTTTGGGAATTAATTGGGCCCCTGGTTTAGTTATCTCAGATATTTTTTCTAAGAGCCAACTTCGACTTTCATCCTCTTCTCTGACATTTGTTTGTATTATTGTTTTTTACTTTGGTGTTCACATTTCCTTTTTCTCCTTCCTTTTTGCCTTCCACAAATTTCCTTCAACAGCAGTGCTTCTCAAATTTTAGGGTGCCCGTGAATCACATGGGGCCTGGAGCCTCAGTTAAATGTGGATCCAGCAGGCTGGTGGTGAGACCCCAGACTCTGCATTTTGAATGCACTCCAATTGGGGCTGACCTCCAGGGAGCCAGAAAGTAGAGGCAGTGGCCCCTGCTTCTCCTCTGACCTTAGGGCACCAAGTATTCAAGTGTCTAATAGCCAGCGAACCCTCCAACTGTATAAATATGATGCCCCAAGTATGTCCAAAAAATTCATACTCATCTCCTTTAATGTAGTGAAAATGGGATGTCCTGCCTCACTCTCTGGCTCCAGGCGGGACTGACCACCACACAGTTTCCAGGTGATCCGAAAGGACAGAAGGGGTCATGGCTGCAGAATTTCTTAAGGCATATTCGGTTGGTTGAGCTGACCACCTTTGCTCAGCACAGCTGTCTGGGCTCTGCTGCTTTAGCTGACTTTTTAAGCACATTTTGGGTCGGTTGTTCTGAGCCTCTTTGGAAGTCCATGGACCTGTTAGTGGGAATATGATGCAAGCTGTGGACTTCCTCTCCAGAAATACGCCACCTCCACTTGTGCATACTGAAACTCCAGTTTTCCTTTTACTTGTTTGGGCTTTAGGCACCCAAAAGCCAATCTATACACCATTCAACTGACAACTTATTTAATGGGAAGGATCCTAAGAGGAGGAACATGATGGACCATCCTCGGGCTCCCTGTGGCCACCGGGAACCTGCCTGGCTGGACACTGGTTCCCCTAGATGTGATCTCTTGAGCCGAGCGGGCAGACCCACCCAGTCTCGGCCTGCATCGTCTTGGGGGAGGGCAGCCCCACATGTTACTTCCTGCAGCTCAGCCTTGCCTTCAGCTCCGAGAGTGTCCCCTGGCCTGAGGAAGCGGAGACTCAGATCCCTCCTGGCCAGGATCCTGGGCTCAGACGCTCTTCTGGCTCTGACATGGCAGAACCTCCTGCCTTGTTCCTGCATCCTGTTCCCTTCTCAGTCTCAGTTCTTCTCAGAGGCTTCTGTGTTGGTTCCTGTTCTGCTGACGTGCCTGGTATCCAGGTCCTGGGCTGGGGCCAACACCCTGCTGTGGGCTTTGCTTGAGACAACAGGGTGCGGTGGGATCCCAGCCCATTCACTCACTGGCCGTGTGACTCAGGTATATTACGTAGCCCGACTGGCCTCGGTTTCCCTATATGGGTGATGGGAACTGTAGAATATACCTCCACAGAGGGAAAGATAACTGTGTGTTAGTGTGTGTTGCTAACCAGTAACTGGCACGACTGGTCCTGCTCCTAGGGGTTGGATCTGCTGGATCCAGCCAGCTGGGGCCTTGGTAACCTTCACAGATGTCTCGATATCTGTGTTGCTGAGGCTCACCTGTGCCCCTCCCCCACTCCCATCACAGGGCTTTGCCCACTTGTTGGGACAGTTCAAAGTTTCATCTTATGCCGCTCCCTTCCTCAAAGTCACTATAAGCTCAAACTCTAGCTGGACTTCTCTAGTATCTCCTTGGACAGGAGGCCTGCCCAATGAACCACAATTGATCTGTGTGTGCATGGGATTGGACTGGCTTGTCCACTCCCTGCTGATCCCAAGAAGGAAATTACAGATCAATTTCACTTAAAAATACAGCTGCAAAAATCAGCAGTGGAATAAACTAATGGCCTCAGTACTTTGGGAAATATTTGCTGTGTAACTCCCCTCCACTAGACACGGTCCTTAGCACTGGTGATTCTTCTGTCCTCGGGGCCATGATGGAGTCCTGAGGCCCCTGGGGGTTGGAGGGAGGGGTGGAGCAGACATGTGGACATTCAATTACTTTACAGTCCCTGTGACAAATGTGATAGTGGAGGAAGAGAGGACTGTGGGAGCCCAGAGGGTTGGGCCGGCAACTCTTGTTTCCAAAAAGTGAGGGTTGGAAGGCTTCATGGAGTAGGTGACATTTGAATAGGTCCCTGGAGGTCGATATCTGTATATCTTTGTCTCCTAATTTTTTTCAGATAAATTTTATAGTCATATACCAGGGTCTTAAAAGATGAGTTTTGAAAAATTACCAAGCATGGCTCATGCCAGTAATATGTGCCTGGTTCAAAGAGACTAATATTAATAGGAATAAAACATAAAAATTAGAACCCCCAATATTTAGCATAGTGCCTAGAATATAATCAATGCTCAACAAATACCTGATGAATGAATGAATGTAGTCTCGGTAGATGCAGAAATATACTGGAAATAATTATATGTGCTTTGGAAAGTATCATAAAACTAAAACTAAGGGTCTTAGAGGATTTACTCCTAAATATGATAAAGAACCTGCCTGTGTATAATCATGTACCAAGCCTTGCATGGGGGCTGCAGGTTCCAAGTGGAGAAATTCTAGAAGTGTGCTCTGAAAAACAGGAACTAAACCAAAATGTCCCTTATCGCTACTCTTATTTAACATAGTTTAACAGATGCTTGTCATACCAATATAGGAACAAAAAGAAACTTAGAGGGATTGGTATAGGGAAGGAAGAGATAAAAACATCGCTGTTTGCAAATGACACAATTTCTATTCAAAGAAAATTACAAAATCCTATGTGACTGCTTCTGATCAGAAGTCACAGTATTGAAGGGTCAGTATCCCGGGTTTTTGCCTAGATTTCATGCTTAGGCAGTTAAAATTCCAGTGAAATACTTCAGAAGGCATGCGTAATGATCATCCTAATAATCAGGAAAAATTGGTGGACAAGCGTACTGAAGGATGTCTTGAAAATCTTTTAGCAGTGGGCTCCTCTCAGCAAATGAAGCAGGTAAGCAGTAGTTATTAAAACTATACAGTATTAGGATCAGACAGAAAAAGGAGAGATGGATACAATAAAATAATCTAAATAAATAGAAGGCATTGCTATTGGTGAATTTGGAAAGGCAGACAATAGTGAGAGACATTATTTTAAGGTAAATGGCTCCTGGAAATTCCCTGGCCATCCAGTGTTAGATTAGGGCTGTGCATTCTCATTGCTGAAGACCTGAGTTCAGTACCTGGTTGGGGAACTGAAATCCCACAAGCCTCACGGTATGGCAAAAAAAAAAAAATAATAATAATAATTAAAAAAATACAGTAAATGACTCTTGGGAAGAACTAAATAATAGTATAGAGAAAATGAACGCAGATATGTCTTATAGTTATAAATTCTAGATGTGTTTAAAACTCAGTTTTAAAACCTCTTTAAAACTCAGGAAAAGTAGATGGAGTATTTATCCTCGCTGTGGAGAGCAAATGTATTTGAAATTTCCATAAAAATGATCATTGAAGAAATAGGATATGCTGTAAAGGAATAAAATCTGTAAAGTAAAAATATAACTATATACCCAGTCATCTCTTGGTGGAGTATGTCGGCCTGGGGCTGGGGTGGGGCTCTCACAGTGACATGTTTACAGCTGGGGTGACTCAGTAAAGTGGATTTTTTCTCCCCAACCCCCCCCCCCCAGTAATTAAATTGTGCTAAAGGGGAAGGTATAGAAGAGGGAAATATTTGTGAGAAACTGATAGCTATAAGAGCATGTTGTCAAAAGCATGCACAGAACTGAGCAGGCTCTTTAGGGTGAATATTCAGATTGTATTGCTAAAATAACCAAAACATGGGAACAGATAATTTCATATAGGGCCCAGTTAATAAAGTGAGATGTGGAAAACAGTTCAACTTCCTAAACACACAAGATACTTAAGTTAAAACAGATCTGAGTTGGTTGGCCTATCTTATTAGTGACAAATAGATCAAATTTATAAAACTCACTATTGAGGACTATGGGAAAGAAAACAGGGTACCATTGGCATTATCGGAAAGGGGAGCTGTTTTTCTAGGGAGCATGGTGACTTTGGTGACACTGCTTATATCTTTTTTTTTTGACTCTGCTGCACAGTGCGTGGGATCTTAGTTCCCTGACCAAGGATTGAATCTGTGCCTTCTGCCAGTGGAAGCTCGGATTCTTAAGCCCTGGATTGCCAAGGAAGTCCCAACACTGCGCATACCTTTTGACTATTATTTTTATTTCTGAAAATAAGTCCCACAGAAGTAATCCTAAAGGGGCGGAAAACCAACTCGTCCAAAGATGGGAAAAAATTGGAAATCATCCACATGTAGGTAACCCAGGAAAGGTTGCATAGACTCGGTGACAGCAGTGCAGAGGAATACATGCCCACGTAGAGAGTGAGGGCTGGTTACACGCACCCAGAATGGCACGGAGTGGCTCACCTGTGCTCAGGGCAAGCCGGTGAACATCCACACACGCACACTGAAAAGAATCTGGAAAAGGGCAGAGTTTATTTGATGTGTTTTTGATCAAGTTTCCACCCCGCCCCCCCCAGTAAAATTGTTAATATGTAAGGTAGGTTTTTCAAAGAAGAAAGGAGGGGAGGAAATTCTGATAGTAAAAAGGGGAAACGTGGGCAGGGTATGGTGAAGAGACAGCCTGGGCAGGGCGTCCACGTGGGCTGGATTTGAGTCACTGCGTTGCCATGCGGTTTGGGGCAAGTCACACATCTTCTCCAGCTTCCCTTGTCTCCACCCCAAAACGAGGTAATGGGGACAACCACCAATGCGATCCCAGGAGTTCTTGCCTTCTGAGCAAACACTCTTTCATGAACCCGCATTGCAGAGTTCTTGGGGGGGCCCTGGCTGGTGTCCTTCGTGCTGTGCCCTTCTCTACAGAATGTTTGTAGTTCTGGGCAGCTCCACTTCTAGGGTGACAGCAGAGATGGGGGGCAGACAAAGAACATATCCCAGAACTAGACAGGCAGCAGAGCCATTGCAAATAGCCCTGAGAAGGTACTGCAGCCCACTGGAAGCATTGAACAAAGCAATAGGGACCCCTTCTGTTTCACAACCAGCGATGTGGCCCAAGCAAAAAAGACAGAGCCTTAAAAGAGAACATTCTGGTGAGCAAATGCAGATTGATCAGGCTGTTGAATTTTTTTAAGAAGATGTACTTGTGGACAAGGCAAGAAGGGAAGGAGCCCAGCCGCTTAACTGGTGTGTTTGGGACACTTTGGGGCCTAACTAATACATTCTAGTGTTGAGCTCTTCTAATTGGAAGCTGGATGACCTTGAACTTCATAACCCGAGCCCCGGTTTCCTCATTGTGAAAAATGAGGATAACCTCTCGAGTCTGTTGTGAAAAGGACTTGGGATGTTGTGCCTGAGTGTTCTCTGTGCTTTCAGCTACTCTTTGTCAAGGTTTTCCTGGATGCCTGCCAAAAAAAATGGCATGACGCTGAGTCCCGTAGGGAGTACAGAGCAGTCTGAGTGATCATTTGGGCCTCTGGGGAGCGTGTATAGCCAGGAGCGGGGTGTTTGCATGAACCCCTGCAAAAGTATGTCATGAGAAGGTAGCAAGGTCGGGGTGGTGTTTTTAGGATGAAGGAAATTGGGCCCTTCAGGGCAAGGAGTGAGGAGCTAGTTAGGAGGCACAGTATGGGGCTGCCTGAGAGAGAGAGGTGGTATTTGGTGGGGGAAGGTTCCAGAAGGCTTGAGGTGGATTTAAGAGCCCTGCAGGATGTATTGGACACATCTGTGGCTGTTACCTTGTGTGGGCCTTAAGCAACCAACCTGCGAGGTGAGGGCTCTGAGGTTCGCAGGGACTGGGGGACCCGAGCTCCCTCCCGGGCTGACTGGGCCTAGCACAGAGTCCTCTCGCCTGCTGTGCTGCTCCTGTGAACCACACACCCTCTCAGAAAGAGCGGGCCCGGGCACTTCTCGCTCTGAGGAGAGGGGCTGTGGAGAAGGAGATGAAGGGCAGGAAGTTTCTGAGGTGGAGACGAAGGTGAAGGTCGTGAGGGGCTCTGACTGATTTTTCAAGAGGCAGTGATAGATCGTGGAACCTGGAGTCAGTCACTGAGGTGAGTCCCAGCTTTAGAGGTGCTGCGACTGTGACCAAGTAAATCAACCTTTCTGAGCCTCAGTTCCTACCTCTGTAAAATGGGTCCATTCAGCTTACCTCCTGGAGACTGGGAGGACTAACTCATTTAGAGTCATGTATGGAAAGTATTTGGCACTCCCAACGTAGACAGCATATTAAAAAGCAGAGACATTACTTTGCTAACAAAGGTCTGTCTAGTCAAGGCTATGGTTTTTCCAGTGGTCATATATCGATGTGAGAGTTGGATTATAAAGAAAGCTGAGCACCTAAGAATTGATGCTTTCGAACTGTGGTGTTGGAGAAGACTCTTGAGAGTCCCTTGGACTGCAAGGAGATCCAACCAGTCCATCCAAAAGGAGATCAGTCCTGCGTGTTCATTGAAAGGACTTATGCTGAAGCTGAAACTCCAATACTTTGGCCACCAGATGCGAAGAGCTGACTCATTGGAAAAGACCCTGATGCTGGGAAAGATTGAGGGCAGGAGGAGAAGGGGATGACAGAGAATGAGATGGTTGGATGGCATCACTGACTCAATGGACATGGGTTTGGGTGGACTCCGGGAATTGGTGATGGACAGGGAGGCCTGGCGTGCTGCGGTTCATGGGATCGCGAAGAGTCGGACACGACTGAGTGACTGAACTGAACTGAAGGCTTCCATACATGACAGCTGCCATGATGATGATAATGACGATTGTTGTTATTATTTTACTTTGTTTTTTGTAATCATGAAAGATTGGCGCCTCTTAGAAATGAATAGTTTGGCTTTGCTGCCTGGTGGGTCAGTAACACGTTTTGCTTCACGTGGGCAAGTAAATGCTTTTCTCTCTCTGCGCTAATTTATTTTTGATTTAAAGCAACTAACCTTTATTAAGGACCTTCTGTGTTTCAGACATTTTGTTCTGTAATTTTACATATATTGTCTCATTTAAATCCTCCCATTAATTCTTTGGGAAGAAAGGTTTAAGTATTCTTGTTCTTTAAAACAGTGTTTTTGATATGAACTATTTTAAAGTGTTTATTGAATTTGTTACAATATTGACTCTGTTTTATATTTTATAGTTGTCTTGGCCCTGAGGCACGTGGGATTTTAGCTCCCTGACCAGGGATCAAACCCATACCCCCGGCATTGGAAGGCCAAGGCCCAACCACTAGACCACCAGGGAGGTCCCAGTATTCTTGTTTGTAAGATAGGGAAATGGAGTCTTAGAGAGTTGACAAGAGGGGATCCAAACTCTGAATCTCTGAGCAAACTTCTGGTGGGCACTGGGTGCAGGGCCTGGGTGAGCCCGGGCCTTGCCCCTTCCTAGTCAGTGAACTGGGACCAAGCTGGCGGGGGTTGGGAGGGGGGAGTCTTATTTCCTTTTCCCCTCATAATAGCAGTTTTGAGTCAAAGTATTTAACCCCAGGGCTTACTCTTCTGTGGTTACATGGCAATGATAACAGCAATTAATTGGAAGGTTATTGTAGAGATTAAACAAGATAATACCCAAAGCTCTGGATCACAGCTGCAAGTGGTGGCTGCCATCGCCCCTGTCTCCGGCCTCAGACTCTCTCTCGCCCCTGGGAAAGGGGCCTGTTTGTCAGCTTTAGCCTGGAGAATGGGTATTATGTGTGAGTGCATGTGCTGAGTCATGTCTGACTCTTTGCAACCTTGTGGACTGTAGCCCACCAGGTTCCTCTGTCCATGGGATTTTCCAGGCAAGAATACTAGAGTGAGCTGCCATCTCCTCCTCCAGGGGATTTTCCCGACCCAAGGATTGAACCCGCATCTGCTGTGTCTCCTGCACTGTAGGCAGATTCTTGACCGCTGGAGCCGTTCAGAAAGCCCAATGGGTATCATAGCTTTGACTAAATATGTAGATGTTTTAGGGGACCTTAAGAGGAGTTTGCCGAGCATTGCAGTGTGAACTTATTTCCACTTTGGATGAATCCAAAGCAGACTCAGTGTGGGTGTTCCCTAGTACGAGAAAGCTAAGGTCTTGACTTCTTGGGGCCTTTGATTCTGCAGTTGCTTAGCTGGGGCAGGAAGGAGGAGCTGGCAGGAAGAGCAGTTAGAGGGCAGGATTGAGAGGAGAGAGGAGAGTGAATTGCTAGACTGGGAGGGTTGGGAAATGAGGTTGGGTGGGGCCCCTGACCCAGTAGAGGCCTGTGGGTCAGCCAGAGGCCTCCAGGCTGGGTGCAGAGGGGCCAGAGGTCAGGTGTTCTGATAACTGGGCTTCTTGGAGCTGGCCTGGGTCATGGTGTCCAGGCCAGCTGGATTGGGGTAGAGGGTGGAGAGGAAAGGGGAATCCCCCGAGAGGGATGGAAACCCATGATGCAGCCACAGAGACACCCAGGAGGGAGAGGAGGTGGGCGTATCCTCCAGGCCATGGGGTGGACTGCCAGTTGGTGATTCTCTGAAGGTGGAGGAGAAGAGGAGTCTAAGGGGAGCCCCAGTTTTAGGGCAATGACCGAGAGGAACCCATCAGAACCAGGGTGGAAGGGAAAGCTGCAGAACTGACATGGGTGTGTAGGGGTTGAGAACCTGTGAGAGTGGCAGATGGGGACATCTGGTCAACAACAACATCCCGGCTGAAGGCCAGTGCTATCTGCAAACAGATCCTGGTCCTGGAAGCCCCCAGCTGTGGGTGAGTCTGGCAGCAGAGGGCGGGCTTGTTGGTTGGGCTGGAGGCCGCCAATTGGAGAAACATGAGCTCCAGATTGGTTTTCTTTTTTTTTTTCTCTTTTGGGGGGCTGTGCCAGCTCTTAGTTGCTACACGTGGGATCTTCACTGCTGCATGAGGGATCTAGTTCCCCGACCAGGGATCAAACCCAGGCCCCCTGATTGGGGAGTGCAGAGTCTTAACCACTGGACTACCAGGGAAGTCCTCTCCAGATTGGTTTTTAGAACTGCCCCCCCCCCCCCGCCCCCCGCACCTACCTGTACTCTGCTGCTTGAAGCCTGCCCACAGCCTGCAGTGGGGAGGCCAAACTCCTCCACCTGCTGTGTCGGGCCTGTCCAGAGCAGGCCTTGTATTAGCCTCCCGGGACTGCTGGGGTGACATACCAGCAAGCTGGGGGATTTGAAACGACAGAAATGCATTCTCTGGCATTCTGGAGGCCAGAAGTTCACTGTCAAGGTGTGGGCAGAGTTGGTCTTCTCCAGAGGCCCTGAGGCAAGTCTGTTCCATGCCTCTGTCCCAGCTTACGGTGACTCCGGGCAGCCCTTGGCATTCCCCGACGTGTAGCTACATCGCTGCCTCCGTCATCACATGGCCCTGTGTGTGTCTGTGTCTCTTTTCTCTCCTGGTAAGGGCACCAGTTGTTGGATTCGGGTGGGTTTGAGATGACTATGACTTCATCTTAACAGTTACATCTGCTGAGACCCTATTTCCTAATCAGAGCCTATTCTGAGAGGTTCTCAGTGATTCTGAATTTTGCGGGGGGCACCATTCAACACAGTATGGGCCTCACCTCTTCCTGCCTTTCTGGCCTCATTCCCGCCTCCCCCAACCATGACATCCTTCAGGGAAGGTGTCTAGAGCTGATGCTAGCTCAGGCTCACTGTCTCAGTTTTGTGAGCTTCCCCACGTGTGAGCACCCCAACATCTCCTCAGTGGGACGTGTCCTCTGCCAGTTTTGGGCTCCTTGGGATGGGACTGGACCTCACCTGTCCCTCCTCACTGCAAAGTAGGTTGGTGTTTGAGAGCCCAGCCTCAGAATGCCAGAGAAATGAATTTGAACCTTGTCTCTCCACTTAATTGATCATGTGACCCTGCTCTAACTCTCCAGCCTCAGTTTCCCCATCTGTCAGATGGAGCTATTACATGAGAATTTAACAAATTCAATAAAAAAAGTATGTAAAAGAGCCTAGTGGGGGCCTTAGGGTCTCCTTGAGGGTGGTTGCCATGTTTTTTTCTTTTGTTTTGCTGGTTTTTGTTTTTGCCATGCCACATGGCATGTGGGGTCTTAGTTCCAGGGATCAGATCCATGCCCCTTGCACTGGAAGTGTGGAGTCTAAACCACTGGACCACCAGGGAGGTCCCGCCATGTCTTTTTTATTCATGTTGTGTTTCTAGCACTTGGTCCAGTGTCTGGTATGTTACATGCTGTATAAAATATTTGTTGAATAAGTGATCACATGGGGAGACTTGGCTTGATGAGAAGGAACACTGCTGTGTTTATGGATGGGACCCCCTTAAGAGCCCTGCTCCCTCCTGCCCTCGGTCCCCAAGAGCTGGGTAATTGCATTTTGAGTTTCAGCTAAATGCTGACAAGTGGCGGTGAACGGGGGTCGCAGTTTGAGTCAGGCTCAGCTCCATACCTGCTGTTTCTCTTTCATGTGGATGGAACAAACTCTGGCTTTTTACATTCGCGGTACCTATGGTGGCTGCAATAGATGAGTCACCATTTACTGTAAAGCTTTCAGATGCCCGGCAGACGTATACCAGTCAGGAGTAAGAGGGCCTTCTGCAATCAGGCACCCCAGCCACGAGCATATAACAAGGGGGAGAAACTACTTGTTGTGGGAGCAAGTGGTAGGAAGGTCTTAGGTGAGGGTCCATAGCCATCTTAGCTTCCTCCTTTCCTATATTGGAGTTTTATTTTGATCTGTAGCCATATTTCGAAGTCACTTAAATAAGTCTGCAAATTTGTGTCTGCTTGCTTCTAAGTTAGAGGTTTATGCTTCTGTCTGGTTTTGATTTTACGTGGAATATTAACTTTTTTAAAGGGACCTACTTCCATTTCTTGAGTATTGGCCACTGAGAGCAGTGCTTCAAAGTCTGAGACTTTTTTTATCCTTTTAAGTAGAACTGTCTTTGGGTCTTCTTTGCCTGCATGTGATGGTTTTCTTTTCCTTTCAAGAGATGAACCTGTGAAATTCCATTTGGTCTCAAATGGTAGACAGGGCTTGGGGCATTTCAGTTTTTGCGGATGAACTTGGTTGTAAAGAACCAAAAAGACTGACAGGCACCGCGTGTTCTCTCTTGCAGGTGGGACCGGGTGGGGCAGGGTGTGGGGAATGGTGAGTGGCTGGAGAGGCACTCACAGAATGCCCAGCACGTGCCTGACTCTGTGCCAGGGCCCAGCTTCCCTGCAAGCGGGCTGTGTGGCAGGGTCTGGGGCTCTCATGGAATTTCAAATCTGATTGAACTCATACAACCCTTATTGTGCATGTCTGTGTGCAGATCTGTGCCATGGGGCCTTGGGTAAGTTATGGGACCTTCCAGCCTCAGTTTCCTCCTCTGTAAAATGGGCATACTGACACTTTTCTCAGTCGGGTGGCTTTAAGGATTTGATGAGATATTTTAAGGCACCAAGTACAGGCTTCTAGGTGATCACCTCTGGTTCTTGGTGGTAATTAATTCAGTATCTTAAGTTGTGCTCTGTGTTCATTTGCCTAGTTTCTGCCTCTCCACCTTGGGTTTGGTGCTGGCCCATGTGGAATAATGGGTGCTGGCCCTTCCTGTCCTCTTGAACTTCTTCCATGATTGGCCAGTCCATGCTTTCCTGGTGTTTATACAGGATGGCCACAAGCCCTTGCCGTATAGTTCACACCCTCCTCTTTGCTCAAGAGGAGGTGGTCCCAAGGCCCCAGTCAGACCCTGGGATTTCCCAGACATTTTTATGCTTCCCCTGGAAACAAGAGACTGTCAGACATCTGTTTGGGATTCTGAAATTCAGAGCTCTCTGGGAATGGCCCAGGGTTTTGGGGACAGTGGTGACAGAATATTTGAAGTTGGAACTTGGGGACACACAGGATGATGCCCAGGTAGCTGGGCAGTGTCTACGTAAAAGATGAAGGGGCTAGCCTTGGTTTTTGTCTCCTTCCTCATGGGCAGTGTCTCCTGAGTCCGTCCTCTTTTCGTCCCCAGCTTCGCTTGCTGCTTGAGTTTGCCAGCCTCAGCGTGGTCTGGTTGTCTCTACTGCCCTCTCCCAGGGTGCAGTCCTTGCAGTGGAGGCGGGGAGCTTTGTGTCTTGTTTGCAGTTGCCTCCCCAAGACATGCCCTCAGTAAGCCAGTGCTGAGAGAGGGAGTGAATGAATGAAGGGCCAGATGACAGCTCCGCACAATGGGAAAAAATTTAGACAGGGTGAGAGTGCGGTCCCCACCCCTACAGGAAGAGGGTGGTTACAATTTGTCGTTCTTTCTTCTGTGTGTGCGTTTGTGTGCTGAGTTGTGTAGCTGTCGTTGGAGGTGAAGCACGTTGGTCTACAGACCCCTTTGCTGGGTTGTCCCTGGTGTGTAATGATGCTACATCTCTGGGGTGGTTGGCTGGGATCAAGGGGACAGCCCTTGGCTAGGACCAGGGGCATTTTTCTCTGCTCAAAAGATGCTGATCCGATGACCTTTCTCTTTCCTTTCTCCCACTGGATTTGTCATAACTGGATCCAACGGGAGAAAGGAAGCCTATTCATGTAGAGTGGGCCAGAGAGGTTTAGTGATGTCTTGTAAGTAATAATCAGGATTCGAATGCCATTCTGAGTCCAAAGACAGTGTTCCTTCTGCAGCATCACCCTGCCCTCTGAAATACTAGAAGGTTCTAACCCTGGAATTTCCATCCATCCTGGGTCCTGTGGGACCTGCTTGGAAAATTGAGAGAGTGTGATAAATGATGGTCACCAACAGTGGCTTTCTCCACTCATTGCCAGACTGTCAAGAATCTGACCAGGAGGAATGGGAGTCAGAAATTGGAACACTGAAGCTGGTCGCTGTTCCCAGAGCCCTCTGTTCCACTCGACGTGTTTGGAACTCCATGGTTCTGGTCTCAGCATCCCTGGAGCTCTCCCCCCACCATCCCCCACTCCGACCCCATTGTCAATTTCTGGGTATTTCCAGTCAGCATTAGGCCTGGTACTGTCTACGGCCATGAAGATTGCTTTTCTAAAGCTGTCTGGAAGAACTCTCTTGTCCCAGGGTTTTTAGAATAATTACATCAGGTTTGCATTTTCTGGGCAGCCAGCACTTGCAGCCACTTGGAAGGTGTGGGTCCTTTTCTAAGCATTGACATTTGGGGATCAGCTTCCACTCAGCAGAGCTGCTTCTCTTCTTTTCATGCAGGCAGGTACTGAGGTACCCAGGGCCCCCAAGTTGGTAGTTGGGGAGGATCAGACCTCTTGTCAGGGGAGTTCTGGGGGTGGAATCTAGTTGCAGTGGGGCCTGTACTTTCTCTTTGATCATTTTAGGTTTAATACGCTCTCCTCTGTAATGGAAACCATAACACAAGCTGATTACTAAAATTTGACTATTGGTTTAATGAGAAACCTGTGAGAGGGACCCACTTCCTCTTGATTTTTGTTTTATTTTTAAAAATTCTGTACATGCTGTTTCATTTCTCTTCCTCTGGACTTTTCTTTTAGAAAAGTCACAAACAACATACTATACAAACCAAAACCGTTTAGAAAATAAAATCAGACCCCGGGGAATACAGAACACTTTCCCCTCCACGGCACCTTCTTCCCACCATCCAGCTGAGTCTCTTCATGGGTCTGATGGGGTAGCAGGTCGGTGTTGACATGGAGAAGCTGAGGCCCATGGAGGGGATGGGAGTGGCTTGAAGACTACACCGGCTGTATTCTTCAGGTTCCAGGCCAGTGCTTCTGCTTCTGCCCAGAGCTCTGGTGGTAGATGCAGGATATTCTCCTTGTTGGTGTGTAGTCTCAGCCCTTCGTCCGTGTGGTTTCACTGGCTTACTGAATATGAGCCCTCACCAAAGAATTGTTAGGATCGTGCATTTATGTGGTGCCTGGACAACCTTGAATGGATTCCTTACCCATCCAGCCAGCCAACCACAGTATTTCTTGACCTGCTCTGCATGAGGCAATGTGCCAGAAGGTTGGAGGGATGAGAGTGTCAAAACTCCACTTCTGAAGAGTCTTTTCTTTGGGGTTGGGGCACAGAACTATAACACAACTATAATACCAGACAGAACAAAGTAAGTACTATGATAAGCATCAAGCCAAATGGAGTCGTGAAAGAGGGATTACTTTTTTCTCAGAGCTGCAAAGATGGCATTGGAGCTGAATTTTGAAGGATGAATAGATGATGGGCAGACTTGGGGAAAGAAGGACCAAAGGCATGATGCTATGGCCACTCTTGCTTCCTTCATGTCACAAACGCAGAGGTGATCCTGGCGTGCGTTTAAGTGGTGTGTGCATCCTGCATGCTCAGTTGCTCAGTCACGTCTGACTCTTTGAGATCCCATGGACTGTAGCCCGCCAGGCTCCTCTGTCCATGGGATTTCCCAGGCAAGAATACTGGAGTGGGTTGCCATTTCCTCCTCCAGGAGATCTTCCTGACCCAGGAATCCAACCCTCGTCCCCTGTGTCTCCTGCATTGGCAGGCAGACTGTTTACCACTGAACCACCTGGAAAGCCCGGGTTTAATGGTACTTGGCTATTAATGGTTTTGCAAAATTGCTTGGACCACCTTCACTTTGAAGTTAGGGTTAGAGGTAGAAGGTTGGCCTTCGGAGAGGGCTAGTATTTACTGAGTGTTTTACTTACATTTATCCAGTTGACTTACATCACCTAATATGGGATACATAGCTAGCAAGCTGTTGAGCTGAGATTTGAACTCAGAGCTCGCTGCTCCCAGGGCCCCTGCTCTTCCCACATGCCTGCCTTATCACCTTCTCCTGGGAAGTTGCTGATGCTAAACAGTCATTCCCATGTCTCAGAATTCAGGTGGCACAGTAGGGTGGCCTGGTGAGAATGCTTGTGAAAATATTTTGTCACCTTAGCTCACATTATTCAGACTTCCTGTGGTTAGTGGAGGGGGTATTTCTGCCTCGGTTACGCTTTCTGGATGACCCTTGGTGGTGCCATTCTTTTGTGATGCTGCTCTTTGGCTGGCTTTTCTGACAGTTGCTATGTATATTACTTTCTGAAGAGCGGATGTCTTTTGACCTCTGACCTGCCCAAGCTGACAAGTCACATTCTGTGCATAAATGGGTTGTTGATGCCTTCCTAAGGATATAAGCATTTGAGTTGGTGGAATTGGCCCCTTATCCTTCTGTTTGGTGGAGTGATGTTTTTATTGGACAGACAGTGCTGTCCCATGAAAAAAATCTAAGAGAGAAACGAGAGTGGGTGGGTTGAGGAGCAGCAACTTAGTACAGGGTGGACTTCCTGGGACAGAGGCAGTAGGCTGGATGTTGGATTCATTTGGACCCAGTTTCCAAGGGATGTCTCAAGACATGGCTGGGGATATAAGGTGGTCATCAAGGGGTAGGGTGGGTGCTTGAATCTTAGTAAATATTCGGCAATTGTGAAAAAATATTGTAGTCCTAGAGTATATCTCAATGGTCCTCTATCTTGATCCCTCTAGCTAGGAGTGTGTGCAGGGAGTGCTGTCTGCGGAAGGTGCCCAAGGCTGCCAGTTTTGTCATAGGAGGGGGGTGCCGTCCCTCTGTGATACCAGTCCTGTTCCATAGATAATCTCTTGTCACTGCTCTCCTCTGATGACTCCCTCTGCTTTCTTCCTCTCCCGGCTCCTTCTCCATTACAGTGCAATTTTAGATTCTTGCAGGGCTGCCGAGCAGTTAATCTTAGAATCCACTTCTCCAAGAGCATCTTGCTTTTTCTCTCTCTGTTCTCTGTTTTGGGGGGGGGGGTAGGGGTCTGGGATTCTGCTGCTAAAAAATTTTGAAAACCAGATGCCTAAAGCATTTCTGCAGTGTTCATGGTCTTCAAGGGTGACCCAAGGGGTTTGTAAGTGATGGCTCCGCCTCCTGCTGTGAATGCTGCAGGGGGTGGCAGTGGGAGGTGGGGGTTGATGTGTCTGTCCTGTTGCTCTTGCTCTGCTTCTAGTTCTTCAGGGACTCATAATTCTCCTCCTTTCATCCCAGTCTGCTGAGGAAAACAAGTTGTGGGTCAGTGAGTAAGTCCCAAATTATATATCCTCTCTCCTGTAATACTCATGTCCCAGACTAGGAAGCTCAGAGGGGTTGATTAATTTGCTTGAGGTCATATAGTTTATAAGTGAATTGGTCTAAGTTTGAATCCAGATCTGATTTGAAATTCATCATTTTTAATACTGTATATGCATCAACCACTCTTTTCCCTACAATCAGAACTGTTTCTTACCTCTATCATGTATCCCTCTTGGAGAGGTGGGATGGGTAAATTTAGCACTGGGTACAGTAGTTGTTGTTCACTGAGTTGTGTCAGACTCTTTGCGACCCCATAGACTGCAGCACACCAGGCTTCCTGGTCCTTCAGCATCTCCCGGAGTTTGCTCAGATTCATGTCCATTGAGTCAGTGATGCCATCCAGCCATCCTATCCTCTGTCACCCACTTCTCCTCCTGCCTTCAGTCTTTTCCAGCATCAGGGTCTTTTCCAATGAGTTGGCTCTTTGCATCAGGTGGCCAGAGTATTGGAGCATCAGCCCTAGTCCTTCCAGTGAATATTCAGGGTTGATTTCCTTTAGGATTGACTAAGTTGATCTCCTTGCAGTCCAAGGGACTCTCAAGAGTCTTCTCCAGCACCGTAGTTCAAAAGCTATGCTTATCTCAGTTTTATTTACCTTGGAAGTCCTATTTTGGATGTCTGACTGAGATGGGAAATTTGAGGGCCCATGCTTAGGATCTTCGGTTCTGTCAAAGTCAGAGTCGGGGAGAGGTCTGGAAGGCTGACCTCCCAGTTCCTGAAGCTGAGAGCCCTGAGGCCACTGGGTTGCCTCCCTCATTCTCTAAATCTTTCTCTGATGCTTTTCTGTCTTCCCCTGGATTTCCCATAGAGTCTTCAGAACTTGGCTCAACAGATGAGAAACTGGGAACAACCTGCTTGGAAGTGTGTGAATGGGGGCACAGCTTGAGGAGGACTGGAATTGAGTGTGTGAGAGACCTTTGATCAGTTCCAGGTTGCTGTTCCACCGACGGCAGAAATTAGAGCCCCCCGGTTGATGAGACAGTGCAGCCAGTCATGGGTGCCCTTGGGCACAGAGTTGTTTAATGGTGTCTCCAGTGTGGAGCTATCAGCTATTGTTACAGCCATGCTTCTCTTCAAATTGTAATTATTAACTTTGCTCCCCTTTCCAGGGTGCCCCATACCTCCACTTGAGGGAGGGGATATAGTCCTACCGTATGGCTTAGATACACTCCTGAAACACAGGAGGGAAACTTGGGAAAGAAATCCAAGGACTTGGTTGCTGGAATCCAGCTAGCTCATAGGCTCCCAGAGCCTCAGATTCATCCAGAAAAGCAAAGAGCATTTTTCATTAGCTAGTGAACAACCCCTCCTTTCTCCAGTACAATCATTAAAAAGTCAAGTGTGGGGAGAAGCGGGATCAGCGACTCCGGGTTTGTTGAGTCCCAGTGGGCAGAGTCCCTGCCTGTGTTGCCTGGACAGGACAGAGGCTGACCAGCCCCAGAGCCTTCCTGGAGGCTCAGTCCTCTCTCTCCCTCCTGTTGCTACATATTTATTGAGAACTGAATACTCCAAAGCTTGAGCTTAAGAACTACAGCAGCTCCAGGCAGGGCCAGCTCATGTCACCCTGATCAGCCACACCTTGGGTTGCTATTTTATTCAGTCTGTGGGGTGGGGTGTCTGGGCCTTTATGCAGCGATGATAGGAGCTGTGCCTTGAGATGGGCCTTCGCGATCCCTTTTGTTATTCCACCCCTGACTTTATAGAGGGGTAGCTGAGACCCAGAGAGGGGAAGCTGCTGCTGCAAGGCCCTACAGCTCCACTCAGAGAGCCAGGGAGCTTTGCAAAAAAACAGTCTTTCGAGGCCCAGCCTCAGACTCCCCTGAGATGCTGGCCCTGTGTGCCCTGCCCTGTTTTCCTTGGAATGAGGGCCGGTGTTTCAGATGAGGACTTTATGACTTCATTTCAGATAATGCAGTTAGTTGGGTACAGTTTGCCTGGTGGTTGCCTAAATTTAAACAAAGTGGGCTGGGGTGGGTGGTAGTGAAGAAGATTGGCTTGGTGCTTTCATTAAAGCACAATGTGTTGGGGGAAGGTTCGATTTTTATTTTTACTTCACTGAATGAGGGATGAGCACAGAGCTGTGGGTTTTTTCTCCCCCTTTCCTTTTCTTTCTTTTTGAAATTATTAAATCTCTATATTCTCAAATCGGGACTGGTGGTGCATTTTGCTTTCAGGCTGAACAAGATTAAAGTAGGTTGAACGAAAATATTATTATTTTGCATTTTGTGAGGCTAGGCAGTTGTTGGGCAGGCCTGTTAACCATCTATAGATGAACTCTGACTGGACTTGGGTTTCACTCCTAATTCTGGGCACTCACTGGCTGCGTGACCCTGGATTATAATTTCCAAACTTGACTTTCCTCTTGGTAATGTTGGTAGCAACACCTAGGTTTTAGAATTGCCTTGCGTCTGAATCCATGCGTTGGAAGCTCCTGGCGTGCCGTGTGCCACACAGAGGGTACTTGGGAATTTTTCTTGGTGGTTCATCCTCCATCGTGCTTTCCCTGCCTTGCCTCCCAGCAAGGTGGGACTGGATCTGGGGATGAGTTTGAGAGGATGGCCTCCTGGAGGAGGGGAGGAGGGTGGTGGGGAGGCACATCCACAGAGAGAGAGAGAGAGAGAGAGAGAGAGAGAGAGAGAGAGTGTATGTGTGTAGGGGAACTGGAGTTAAAGGGGAACTTGACTTGTCTCCTTGTGGGAATATTAGAGATCTGAGCATCTAGAACTGTCTTCCTGGGCTTTAACCTCACAGATTCGTCGCTCTTAAGTCTTCTCAGCGTTTGAAAATCCAAATTAAAAAATATTGTGTTTCTGGTTATAAAAGCAACATGTTAGAGCAAAGTGGGAGCAGACAGAAAATCATAGAGAAGGAAATAAAAACTATCCATAATTTCACTCTTCTGGGAGAAACCAGCATGAGGATTCTGAAGTCCGTGCCTCTGGTTTCTTTCTGTGCCTGTACACATAGGGTGTGTTTCCTTCTGGTTCATTTCCACAAAACTGGAATCATCTTGCACATATTGTTATGTAACATGCTCTTAAAACAATATTCTGTGAGCGTTTCCTAGTTGTAAACTGTTCTTTTAAAACACGGCTTTGGGTGGGGGCACAGCATTCCGCTATGCGGATATTCCAGAACTTATTCAACCAGCCCCCCTATTGTTCCATCATTTAAATTGCTTTCAGTTCCTTTTGCTCCTTCCCCTCATGCTGCAGTGGATTGAGGGATGCAGGTTTTCATAACTGGATCACTGTTTCAGGAAGGCAGTTCTCGGGCGAAGCATGCTGGACAGAGCGGGTCCATTAGTTTCGAGTTGATTTTCATGCCTTACGTGTTACTTAGATCTTTGGGCTTTATAGTGAGTTCGCCATCTGGGTGAGCTCTGTGCGTCTTCTGCATTTCCACCGTGTGCTCCTTACACGGCTCAGCCGTCAACTACTCCTCCTCTGGCCATCAGGGGAACAGGAAACGACGAGAGATCAGAGTTACCCCAGGAGATCCTAATTCAAGCTCTGACTGTGTCGTTCACTTGCAGAGCACCCCTGAAAAATGTGTGTACTTTAAAAAGATATTTATTTTTTTTAAACTGTTGTTAAGATCCTTTATTTTATTTATTTCTTTTTGGCTGTGCCTCACAGCATGTGGGATCTTAGTTCCCCCACCAGGATCGAACCTGCGCCCCCTGCCTTGGAAGTGTGGGGTCTCAACTGCTAGACCACTGAGGAAATTTCCAGAAATGTGGGTACTTTTTAATCCTGTTTCTTCATCTACACAATGAGAGTGATAATATGTTTCTGACCAGAGGATGAGGGTGAAATACAGTCCTAGCCTCAGATGTGCCGTGTAACCTGAAGTACCATAAAGATGCTGGTTGTTAGTGGTGATGACTTGACCCTTGTCCTTGAGGAATGATCATAGGACCTGGTCCAGGGGTGCTGCAGTTAGCTTGCACCAGCTCTGGAGAGTTGATTCTGCCCATCTCTTCCTGACTCCAGGTCTGCTGGCCCTCGAGTTGGTAGCTTGAGGTATGCCATACTGAGAGTATTTATACCCTGAAAATTGACAAAAACTGCAGTCAAGCCTTTTTTTTTTTTTTCCCTTGAGGGCTGATTGTTAAACATTTACCAGCACTTCACAGCCCCAGTGTCTCCTGTGCTGATTTGACATACATTGTTTTGAGTCTGTAGTTCATGTATTATTGTCTCATCTTTCCCAGCTGGACTATAAACTCTTTGGAGCAAGAATTAGATATTTTAAGACTTTAATGATTGGAACCTGTAAAGCAGCATTTGCACAAATGATCTCATAACTGTAAACTACGTGAAAAGATTTTACGCTGACTTACACTCTGTGGGATTCTTAGTAACTACACGAGCCCATGGCCCAGTCCTCTCTTAATGACCTCTTATAGGTGGATCTTACACAGAATTTTAGTTATTTAGCCTTAAAACTGCCCAGGGTATAATAAAGAGGCTTTATCTCCCTGTGTTTCCATCAGTGACTGTGATAATAATGGCTTGCAAGTCATAGCTAACATTTACTGATTGTTTGCTGTGTGCTAGGTACATCTTTAATGCTTTTATAATCATTTTCTTGTTCCTCATTCCAGTCATCTAAAAAGTACATTAATATGGTCCTTGTTGTATAAATGAGGAACACGTGTAACTTAGAGACGTTAAGTAACTTGGGCACGATTGAGGGAGATCCTCCATTCATTCAGCAGACATCTAACCCCTGCCACATGCTGGATGCCTCCTGGCTCCTAGGGTGAAGTGCCAGCTCCTGCCTTCACGGAACAGTCCTTGTAGTGAGCCAGACAGACAATAAATCCACGTGCAAACAGTACTGCGCTGTAAGTCGTAGGCTATGAAGAAAACCAATCGGGGAGGAGACACAGGCTGATGAGGCAGGGCTGGGGGTTGTGTGTCTCACTGCCCGTGAAACACAGCCCACCCTGAAGCCAGCGGGCACCCTGTGTGCTGCAGCCCCTCCTCACCTTGCGGTTGGTTGGGTGCCTGGGAGCAAAGCCTTCCTCTGTGGTGATGATACAGGAAGGCAGGTGGGGAGCTCCTGGTGAGCTTGAGTCAGGCGCACAGGGCCCCGCACCCTCCAGCGTACCCCGGAGGGCTGAGCCGTGAGTGCAGGAGGAGGAGAGCAAGCTCCGTGGGGCTCAGGGCCTGGGAGAGGATACGCAGGTTTAGAGTCAGAGACCCGTGGGGTTGGCAGCTTCTTGGAGGCCCATGTTCTCATGGTCCGTGTGGACCCAGGAAGGGGAGGAGGGCAGGATAGCTCCCCCGAGGCCACCCTTGTGTTCACCAACGGGTGAAGCCCAGTATTGCATTCCCAGTCCTGAGTCTGTGCAACGCCACTGTCTCCCAGCTTTAATTTTTTTTTTTTTAATTGCTGGCTGGGGAATAATGGCACCTGGCTGCAGTAAGCTGGTTTAGGGACAGTTAAGGCTGCAATAAGCTAGTTTAAGTTTAAGGGCACCCCTAACCCCAGGCACCCAGGAGCTGGAGTAAGTTACGAGGATGGGCTACTCTTAGCCACGAGACATGCTGCTAGAAGATGGGCCCTCCTGGTGTGCAAGAGGCAAAAGGTATTTTAGGCTGCCTTTCCCACCTGCACCTCATTGCATTATGGACCAGCCAGTGTCCAGTATGGCCGAGCTGACATTTTTCAGCATCGGCTCCACGTTCCATTTGATAAGATACTGAAAATCGCCACCCTGGGAGATGGAGAGCTGGGATCCAGTGTCCACTCTGGTTAGGAAGTCAGCTGTGTGAGGCAGGTCTTGGTCTGGTTTCCTTCCCTGTAACCGGAGGGGCCTGGCCAAACGGTTTAACGTCTCTTTTTCCGCTCTAACCTTTATTCTAAGCGGGAGATTAAACAGGGACCCGCTTCCAAAGCATTTCAGCCTCTCAGTTCCTGTCCCAGGTGGCGACAGCTCCCTGGAGCACAGGTTTGGGGGGCTGGGCGCCTCCGGGGCATTTCTTGGTCTGTGGGTGCCCAGTATTTTCCCCCCGTGGTTCCCAGTTTTAAGCCACCTGGTATTGGCTGGTGGTTAGGTGGCTCTTGCCCACACAGAACGTTCCCCACAAAGTAAAACTCGCCCACAAACGCTTTCCTAGCAGTGGGTGCGCTGCTGGCCGCCGGGCGGGTGAGAGGTTGGGTGTACTTTCCTCACGGTCAGGCGGTTGGGATTTTGTGTCTCAGAACCGTACTGTCCTCATCCTGGTCCCGCCGGCGGCCTCCCACCGAAACTTGACGGTGATACCAGGGCAAAACACACAGGCTTCAGAACTGAAATGTGACGAGGTGAGGCAGCAACAGGAAGTGGGGAAGGGAGCAGAACAAAGCTTGCCATGTGTGCTCAGAATGGCGACCTTTTTTTTTTTCCCCTCCCCTTTTAAAAATCATAGAGTTCTCTTAAATGGTTGAGATAGAAAGTTCTTGTTTATTTTAAAAGTTCAGCCTCTGGAGAGGCCCGAGGAGAGAGCACGTGGTGCAGTGAAACAACGTTTAGGGAAGATGCAAACTGCCCCCCCGCAACCCCCGCCCCCCAACACACACACCCCGTGCGTGGCAAAAGGTATGCAAATTTCACGTCGGGTTGGCGTTCTCAGGCCCTTTCATCCTTTCACTCCGCTTTTCTGAACTGAGGGCTGGGGAAAGTTATTTAAATCTGCTCTTCTTTTAGACCTTCCCTCGTAGGACTCTGTGACCCTGACTGAAGACAGTGGGGAAAGTGGCATGCTGCCCCCAGGGCTTTTCTCTTTGTGCCTCTGTCTCTCTCAGTTTCTTATTTTCTGCCAATGACTGAAAAAAGGAGAGAAAGCAAATTCAGTCATCTGTTTCCGGTATCCGGAGCGGCCGGTCCCTTGACTGGAACAAGACCCTGTGAAGTGGTCAATCCTTGAGGTGCCTCCCACTGGAGAGGACACACTTCACACATGGGTGGCAACTCAGGGACGCATCGCTGGCTGGCTGCACCGAGAGAGGGAGTGTTTGTTATAAACTGCTTTTCATTTGAAGAGCAGGTACAGTCCTGAGGATGGAAGCTACCAGTGGGTGCTCCCTCTGGATATCGGAGCCCAGTTAACTTAGGTTCAGTTAGCTACGTCAGGGCCGTGAGTGGGGTGCAGCCAGCAATAACGGTGCTGTGTGATGAGAGCCGTGTGTTTGTCGAAGCTTCACCTGCCTTTTCACAAATTAATCTCCTCCCAAGCTTGGGAAGTTGGGAGGGAAGTTATTATTGGTGCTCAGTGATGGCTGGATAATAATACTGAAATAATGAGATAGCAATGGTAAGCCAGCACTTACTAGGCACATTTGGGAATACTAGGTCCGAGGCATCATCTATTTATTGCTGAAGGAGCTCCGTTGTACAGATAGCCAGTGGAGGCCGCCGCTCCCTGCCAGGGAGCAGTGAGCTCAGTAACCTGATGAAGTGGGTGTCCTGTCCTGAAGTTCACTGGAGTCACAGCTTGTGTCCCCCGTATTGCCCTCTGTGGTCACTGACATTGGTTTCTGAGATGGCTGGGCTTAGGGCGTGGCCTGGCCCTAGAATGTCTCTTTGGGGGAACTTTGCGGGTCCAGGGGATGCCCTCACCCTGACTCCACTAGCTTTCCTGATGGTTAGGCAGGCTTGCCATGGATACAGGTGCAACTTGATACCCTTTGCAGCCTTGTGGATTCATATGTCAGCTGCATTCCATTGGAAATGCACCAGAGTGAGGATTATTCCAAAGAAAAATTGAATTTTTTTAAGGTACCTCTGTCCCCATTTCTGGGCATCCCTAGTGGTTCAGGGGTAAAGAATCCACCTGCCAATGCAGGAGATGCAAGTTCAGTCCCTGGGTTGGAAAGATCCCCTGGGGAAGGAAATGACAACCCACTCCAGTATTCATGCCTGGGAAATTCCATGGACAGAGGAACCTGATGGGCTACCATCCATGGGGTCGCAAGAGTCAGTCACGACTCAGGAACTGAACAACAGCAGCTCTATTCCGTGTCTATGGCATTTTATCTTTGCCACGATCAGGTTGTAGTAAGGCCTGCTCTGAGTGCCTAAGTTCAAGGCTTGGTGGAAGGGTTGTGTGGTGTGGGCTCTTTTCACATGGTTTTGGGCGCCTTCCTACTTTCTTGTGGCTTCATTTCAGTTTTGTTTGCATTTCAGTCTTGGAGTAGTGGTGTGGAAGGCATAGGGAGTTGAATGATCAGCTAATTCAGAGAACTTGGATACAGTGAGTGGGACGAATAGGACGTGGGGCTGAAACAGTTTTTTAAAACCCTGAGTAGTTTTCGTCTCCAGCAGAAACTTGGCATTCACAGGCTCATCTGGGGAGTCCTAAACATCTTGCTGGTGGAGTTTACCTTCTGACCAATCCAAGCCTCTGGTGTTTCTTACTCTGATGATGCTACCAAGCTATACAGAGGCATGCTAGGCACGTGGCAATAGCTGGTCGTTTTTCGAGTGGATGAGACTTGAAGAGGCAAGGTAGGGCTCTCGCGGCAGTCTGGTTTTCAGTTTTCCGTGAATCAAATAGGCAGAGAGGTTGGCACACAATTGGGAGCTGTACCGCTTGCCTGTGGTCAGTGGAGGACCATGTAGGTGGGCCCAGCTCATATCTCTCTGGTTCTGCTGCTGCTGGGGGTTGGCACCATCTAACTGATAGAACAGTATAAACAGATGAAAAATCATTCTCAGCTTCCTGTCCAGCTTCATTTCAATGTTTCCCATCCTCTTCCAACACTACCTTCATAAAGTTAACTTAAAAAAAAACTCCGCGATGAAATCAAAGAAGACTCTTACCACAGATTTATTGGAGTAGAGCCCATGTTCTGTTATCTCCCAGTTGGTTTTAATACCCTAAGAGCCAGATAGCTCCCCAGTGGAATCTTGCAAATTAAATGTAGCATCTTGGTCTGTTGATTGTAAAATTCTTGTGGGAAATGTGGCCCAGAATGTGAACATGGGAACTGAACTTTTTTTTTTTTTTTTAATTAAAAAGTGGTTCTCTATCTTTGATTATTTGTTTAAGCTCTGTAAGGAGTTCAGTGTTCAGCAGTGGGGAGGGAATGCCTCCCCCGCTTGCCATGAACAGAGAGAACAAATTTGAACAGTTTAGAATTAATAGTGTTTGTGGTTTAGAAACCCACCTTTTCTGTCATTAACCACTGGTGAATGCCAGCCTGAAACCTCTTCTTGTGCCAGAGTAAACCGCAAGATTGTGGAAAAACGTAAAGGAAGTGGGGGGTAGGTTCGTAGTAAAACGTGAAGGCTGGTTGTGGGTGGGGGCTGCAGAGTAGAGGGAGGAGAAGGGAACGCAGCCTGGTGAGGTCTTTGGCCTTCGGCAGGCTTGGACTTTGCTAGAGAGAAGGTTCACGGTGTGTGAACGAAGCATTGATGTTCTCCTTTCTGCATTTCCTTAGATTTGTATTTTATTTTTCTATATTTTTGCTGGCTGCAAGATTCGTAATATTTATTTATTTGCCTGCTATGGGTCTTAGTCGTGGCACTCAGGACCTTCATTGCCGTACAGGACTTTCTAGTTGTGACATGTGGGCTTAGTTGCCCCGAGACATGTGGAATCTTAGTCCCCTGATCAGGGATAAAACCCATGTCTCTTGGACTGCAAGGTGGATTCTTAACCCCTGGGCCACCTAGATTTGTATGTTCAAACTTCACAGAGCAAACAGCGTGGAGGACACGGTTTATGTTTGTTGGAGTGAAGCGGTTTTATCTCCACCAACCCACCTCTGTCAAGTTAGACTTAATTCATCTACAAGACTGGTTCTCAGCTGAGGATGATGTTGTCTCTGGGAGACATTTGAAAATGTCTGGAAGTTCCCTATTGGTCTAGTGGTTAGGATTCAGTGCTCTCGCTGCTTATGGTCTAGGGGAATTCAATTCCTGGTCTGGGAACTAAAAGCCTGCAGGCCCTGTGGCATGGCTGAAAAAAAAAAAAAGACAAAGAAAACGGAGACGTCTTTGGTTCTCACAACTGTTTGGGCCAGAGGAGTGTTACTAGCAGTTATTGGTTGTCACAGCTGTTTGGGCCAGGGGACTGTTACTAGCAGTTAATGGGTAGAGGCCTAGGATACTGCTAAATATTCCACTCTGCCTAGGAGAGCCCTCACGATTAAAAAAATGATTTGATGCGTCCCATGGGCCATTTTCTCCCCCCTCTCCAGTAGAGAATTAAAAATATCAACTATTTAAGAATCTAGAGACTTAGCACCAGTCAACTGTAAAACACATGCCTCTTTCAGGCCACTTTTTGATCCACCCCAAGTGACAACAAGGGCGAGATTGAGAAACCTCCATCTCAGGGCTAGGTTGCTATCCGTTCATCCTTCAACTGAGCAGTGATTTGGCACTGGGCTGTGTTAAGTTACACACTTCTACTGGAGTGGAACTGCCAGGTCCGGAAGGCTTGCTGCTCCAAAGATCTGAAAGGGCCCCAGGAATTGGCATCTTAGTCCAGTTGCAATAATTTTGCAGCTTCGAGTCATTTTTTTTTCACGCTTTTCTTCTAACAGTTCTCCATCTTATCTTGGTGCCCCAAGAACCTGTTCCCCCAACATGAGTTCTCTAACTTAGTGTGTTTTGCCCTTACCCCATACAAAATGCTCTAATTTGAATTTTTCATGCTTTTTTATCTCTACCACTCATCTTAAAGCTGTATTGGATCCTCTTTGGGGAATCTGATTTTCTCTATCCTAAAACAGGTTAATGAGTCTCCAAATTGCTTTTCTGCATAAGATGGGTCCCATGTGCCATTTTCTCTCCCTCCTCCAATAGAGAATCAAAAATATGAACTATTTAAAAAACTATGGACTTAGCACCAGTCAACTGTAAAACAAATGCCTCTTTCAGGCCACTTTTTGACAAGTCTCAGGTAAGAATGATAGCATATTAAATTATTAGGCAGTTTTATGACTGTGCAGGGAAGATTTATCCTTCAATGAATAAATATTGCTGTAGCCCAATTTAGAACTTGACAAATGCTGATTTACGGCTTAAAATACATAAGGGTTGTTGTATGATGAAGTGGTGGTGGTGATGGGGTAGGGTTAAAGTGACGGCTGTGGCACCTTTGAGTAATATGCCATTAAAACATTGTTGCAGGGAGAGCTGCTAGGAGGATCCTCAGTGGATTCTGGGGGTTCCTGCCTCTCCCAGTAGGTATCAGGGTCCAAATCACTTTGTGATACACAGTCCCAGCTGATGGTACTTAGAAGCCCTATTAAAAAGTGTGGGTGCCCCCAGGTCCCTAGAAGTGGATGCCAAAGTGCATCTTCTGAAGGAGTTCACTTGCCTGCATATGGAATTTCAAGGTAATGTGGGTCAATGACGGTCCATTTTTCAGATGAAGAAGGTAGCTTTGAGGATGAATGCTCACCAAACCCAACTGAGGAAGAAAGCCAGTTTCATATTCTGGACGTGGTGATCAGCCTACTTTTTTTTTTTTTTCCTCAAATCATTTCTTAAAAAAAATTATTTATTTAAATGTTAGTAATATATTTTATTTAATTTGTTATATCGAAAGCATCACTATTTCAACATGTAATCAATATAAAAATTATTAATGAGATATCTTCCCTTTCTTGGGTACTACATCTCCAACTTCTACTGTGCATCTTATACTTGGAACCATCTCAGTTTGAGCTGGCCCATTTCAAATGCTCAAGAGTTATCTGTGGCCAGCACATCGGACAGCATTGAGCTCTAGAACTAGCCAAGTAAGAGAAAAATGAAGCTCAATTTTCTGGGTGGCTCAGGAGGCAGATTGTCAATGCTTCTCAGAAATTAGTTGTCTTTTCGTTTTTGAGACACAAAAGCTGGGAAATCTGGGTTCAGACCATCTGAAATGGGGTGTCTAACATTCCAGCCAGCCAGAGTCAATCAGTGGATGCACCTGATTAAACACCGTTGAAACTTGACAGGATTGTTTTGTTTAAAAAAAATTTTTTTTTTTTTAAATTGAAGCACAATTGATTTACGTTATGCTAGTTTTAGGTAGACAGCAAAGTGATTCAGTTATACATATATATGTATCTATATATTCTTTTTCGTATTCTTTTCCTATACAGGTTATTACAAAATACTGAGTGTAGTTCCCTGTGTCATACAGTAGGTCCTTTTGGTTTTCTTTGATATATAGTAGCGTTATTCTAGAAGCCTAATTATCCCCCGCCCATCCTTTCCCCTTTGGTCACCATAAGTTTGTTTTTTGTGTCTGTGAGTGTGCTTCTGATCATCCTACTTTTGAATAACAACAACAACAACAAAAAACAACCCCTGAGACATTTGGAGTGACGCACATGAATACTTAGAAGAGAATTTATCATTGAAACTGACCTGTAATATCTATTACGTGTATATCCGTATCATGATGGTAGAGCCAGATCAGTTACGATCTCTTCCTGTTTATTTGTTTGTTTACTGAATAGTATGTGCACAGGGTATACAAATTGGAGGTTACAAAGAGTCTGAAGTGGTGTATAGTAATTCTCCTTCCTGCCCCAGTCCTCCAGTTTCCCTGTCCAGAACTTTTGGGTTATCTTTTTCAAAGGTAATCTGTGCATCTAAATACATATGTAAACCTGTAGTATTTTTGAACAACTACTGGCATACTGTTGTGTGGTTTATTGTCTTATCTGACAGTATACATGGAAGATTATCCCATATCATGGCATACAGAATGCCCTCATTGTTTCTGTTAGCATCTGCATAGCACTCCATTTTACGGATAAGCCATAATTTATTAAAGCCTTCCCTTGACAGTGGATTTTGAGGCTGTTTCCAATCTTCTGTCATTACAGATCACACTGCAGTGAGTATCCTCATGTACATACCATTTTGCATATGTAGGAGTATGTCTGCCGGATGAATTCTTAGAAGTGGAATTGCTGGTAAAAGCACATACACGTCAGTGGTATTGGTAGACGTTGCGAGTATCCTTTCAAGGAGGTTATAGCAATTTACACCCTTAATGAATGAGACATCCTCACCGGCACAGTGAGTTATCAGACTTTTTGATCTCTGCCAGTCTGATAGATGAAAATTGGTATCTCAGTTCGTTTCAATTTGCATTTCTTTTATGAGTGCGGTTGAGCATTTTTTCACAAGGTGAAGATCCATCTGTATTTCCTTTTCTTGCAATTCATAGTCTTTGCCCATTTTTCTACCAGGTTGTCGGGTTGTTCACAAGTCTTTTAGTTGTGTTATCTCTTTGGCTCATTTCTGTACTTGGCATAGTTCTCTCCTGAGGGGCTGAGGCAGAACATGCATTCAGATGAGGCTCTGGAGAGTGAAATGGATGATGAAATGGGTCCATTTTCTTCGGTGTGGCCATTGTAGCCTCTGAGGCAGCTGGAGCCCTTGAGTGGTTTCTGGTCTCACCCCATCTGTGCTGCTTCAGAGGTGACAGCGGTCTGACTCGGGCAGACAGTGAGTACTTATTGGTGTGTTAAACACGTGAGTGTGGATTGGTTTGGGGGCTGGACATGAATGAGACTGAGGAAGCCACGGGGCATGGGGATCTGGGCACTGTGTATTTGCATTTTAGCAGATTCTCAGGAAAGAAAACAGCAGCCACACTGAAAAAGTTCAAAAACGTGGTGTCTGGGAAGTCAGGCAAATAGGGCACACTTATTTTTAAGTAATACGTCAGTTCCATTTTCAGTATGATGCTTGGTATGTTTATTTTTCCAGCTTTTAGACACCTTTTCACTTGAAGTTTATCCAAATATAACGTATTGGTTCTTAACTGAGAGTGAGCCCTCCCACTCTGCCCACCCCCGACCCTTAGGCCTGGGCATTTGGCAATGCCTGGAGACATTTTTGTTGTCATATTCACGGGGGAGAGGGAAAGAGAATGCCATTGGCATCTAGTCGGTAGAGGCCAGGCATGCTGCTGAACAACCTGCAACACCCAGGACAACCCCACAACAGTTTTCAGCCCCAAATGTCAATAGTGTCAATCATGGAAAGCCCTCATATAAGGCAATGAGGTCCAGTTGTTAATCTGGAAGAAAAAAAAAACAGCCCAATAACACTACCTTCAGTTTTCAGATATTCTGGACACTCTGTAGGGTCACGGTTGAACTCACTGATTTATTACATTTAGAGGAACTTAACCTGGAAAGGTATGGTGGTTGAAGGAAAACATACTGAGAATTGTATTTGGAAATGTAACTAGCACACTGTTTTGAAAGAAGTTTAACCTATGTTTGCTGTTTGGGGACCCCTCGTGGGCTTCTGGTGGGCACCAGGCTATCACTGCCGCCTGCCCCTCCTCACGGCCTTCACTCTTTGCCCTGTGCTCACTCCAGATACAGAACGGGTAGGAATTTCTCAACCTGAGACTCCTGAAAGGCGAGAGTCAGCAATACCCCAGCAGAGTGGCATTTTCTGGGTATCCAGGCTCTGAGCCCAGGTGATGCTGGGACCCTGCCGGGCTGTCTGAGTCTCCAGCACCCCAATCTCCCGCGCGCGGGTGGCCTTCAACCCCAGAGGTTCAGAGGAACCAGCAGAAATACCCTCGGATTTTCCCCTTTTTTTGTTTTCAGAGAGGGAGGTGGGTGAGAGCGCAGGGTGGAGAGCCAGACCACCGAGCTGAAATCTTTATTCCTGAAATAAAGAATAAAAAAATCTTTATTTTGCCTAACTTTGGGCAGACCTCAGTCGTCTCGTCCGTATAATAGTAGCATTGTTAGGAAGATGAACTGAGTTAGCAGATGGAAAGTACTTAGCACAGTGCCTGGAAGTGCTAGCTATTATTGTTACTGGTTTCAGCTCTTGGAAGTTCCAGCCTTCTTGCCCCTTCTCGGCGTTTTGGGGGGAAAACCCTTTGCTGAGATGAGCCAGCTTCCTAGATTCCAGGGGGGCTGGGGTGGCTTTCATGTAGATAGCCCCCTCCTAGAGTCTGGGCTGGGCGCTGCTTCCTCCAGGAGGCACCAGCCCTTAGCTCTCTATCCCCAGCTCTACCCGCTTGCCCACGGTGGCCTCTTGCGTGTCCCCTGGGCCTGCCTCTCTGAGATGGTCTTCTCCTCATCCCACTCTCCTGATTCTAGTTTCTCATTTCTCACCACATCATTTGGTGTGACTGCCTTGGAAAAGTTCTAGTTGGAAGAAGAGAAGATGGTCATTTCTGGACCGTGGGCCACCCTCTCACATCGGACTCAGCTTTAGTCAGGCCTGGGCTGGTGGGCTCCCTGCCCTCCGTCCTCTAGGTCCATTTCAGCTTGGCCTCCACCACCGTCGCCAGAAAGAATTATTTATAAAATGTGGACAGCCTTTGGCCAGAGCCTATAAACAAACAGTCTACCCAAAAGTTGTTAGGTGAAGCCAACTTTTAATTTTGTTTTCTTTGCACTTACCTTGGAGGTTCATATTCAGCTGGTTTTCATGGATCATTTAATGGCCGGGAATCACAAGGGTCTCATGCCTGGGGGATGAGACCCCAGGCTTTCATCCGCACTTTAAGACATCACTAAATATACAGAAGGCTCATCGGATGCAGTGAGGGAAAGGAGTAGATAAGCCCTGTGCTCAATGAGCTTCCATCCAATGGGGGTGGCGTGGCACATCCCCTGATAACATCAGGGGCTCCCAATGTGTTGGAGGAGACACAGCCTCAGCCCTCATGGAACCCCCAGTCTGATGGCATAGGGTTAATTCACAGTCTGATGGGTGAGATTGTTCATATTCTCGGGGGAGGAGGGACAAAGTCTACTAATTCAGCCTGATGGAGGAGACCTGAGTCTTGCTTTCAAGACTTTGATTGTGTGAAACACAGAGTCCTCAAGGAAATGGATAGGAGTGGGCAGTTCTCAACCCAAACTTTCTTTCTGGCGACATGATGGAAGTAGGGGAGACAGAAGCAGCTTTGGCCAGCCAGCAAAGAAGCAGATTCAGGAGTGGCCTTTGATTTGGCTGCAGCAGCCACTTTCACTGGCCTCTGCTGGCTGAGCCCCACCCTGAAACACTGTGTGGGGGCTGTGCTATCTTTAGTGGTCACCCTTCGTAATCTTTAGAGGACGTTGCTGACGTGGCTGCTTCCTGGGCTGGACCTTTCTCCCTAGAGAGTCCGGGCCTTTTGCAGGGTGAGAATTTGTTTTGGGGCAGGGGAGGCCGTGGAGAATGTTTGGGGACTTCTAAAATCTGGCTGCTATTTTTTGCCTTCTCCCAAGTCAGAGAGTGAGACTTTTAGACCCTTTGAACAATTGTTTTAGAGTCAGAAAATAAGAATATTGGAGGAAGAAATATCACTAGGCATCACCTAGTCTTATCTTCCCATTTCACAGAGGAGATTGTGGAGGCCAGGGGAAGGGAAGTATGTTTCTCAATGCTGCTTAGTAGCTCTGCTGGATTTGTGACGTGCATCTTGTCCCCAGCACAGGCCTGGTAACAGTAGTTTCAGGAGCTCCTGGTAAACCCTATGTCAGGTCAGTGAGTCCCCTGCTCACTGCCCTGTATGCTCTTATCCCACTTTGAGTTAAAAGCCAAAGGCCTGGGCCTCCCTGGTGGCTTAGTGGTGAACAATCTGCCTGCCAGTGCAGGAGACAGGAATTCAATCCCTGATCTGGGAGCATCACGCGTGCCTCAGAGCAGCTAAGCCCATGTGCCACAACTGCTTAGCCTGCCCTACACATACCCTAGAACCCGTGCTCCGGAACCAGGGAATTCACCCAAATGAGAAACCGTACCTAGAGAGTAGCCCCCACTCACCGCAACTAGATAAAAGACTGCACAGCGATGAAGACCCAGCACAGCCAAAATTAATTAATTAATTAAAACCCCAAAAGCCAAAAGCCTTATCATGGCTTTGGGGCCGGCCTGATCTGACTTCCCACCTGCTGCCTCTCTGACCTGCCAATTTCTTCCTCATTCACACATTCCATACTGGGCTTCTGGTTGTTCCTTGAAAGTACTAGGACATTCCCATCTCAGGGCCTTTGCACTTGCGCTTTTGCCTGGAATATCTTCCCCCAGATATCTGTATGGCTCGCTCCTTCACCTCTGTCAGAGAATCCTTACCTGGACATTCTAGATAAAATGCTCTCCCTCTTTGCCCTTCTCCATCCCTTTTATTATTCTGTTTTATCTTTTCTCCAGAGCCTTTGTCACCATCTTAAAGGGTATATATTCCTTTATTTATTAACTCTTCCTCATTTCCTGCCTTTAGAACATAAATACCGAAACATGATCTGTTTTGTTTGCTGCTGTATCCTAGGCAACCAGAATGTGCCCGGCACATAGTAAGTGCTCAGAATCTATTTGTTCAAGGGAAGAAGAGAAGAATAAAGGTGGGGAGCATACAACACAAATGGAAATCCAGGCACGTGGTGTTAAGGATGGTTTGACTTGGTTAGTTTGCGATTTAGAAAAAGAATGAAACGTATTGGGGTGGCAGAGATCCATCACTTTCCAGTGGGCATCTGGACCTTTCTCTTTGGTACGGCGGTAGGTTGGCAGCATTTCTAGTCTGCCCCTGAGTTCCATCCACCTTGCATGATCCTTATACCTATAACTGCAAAGAAACTAGGTTATGCTTCACTCTTCCCAGAAAGAGAGTGTTTTATGAATGCCCTGGATATAGAGAGGCTCTGAAAACTGCGCTGGAGCACCCTGGCCCTTTGCCAGATGACGGACTGGGGACGGCACTGGTGGAAGGAAGTGGCATCTTCTTCCCTACGGTATACGAATCTTAAGTTTATCTGCAGGACCAGACTTCTCCTGAGGCACTGGAAGATTTGAGTTGAGGATTCAGGAGAAGATTGGGTGTAGGGGTGCATACACTCAGCGTATGAATTTTGTATGGACTCATGAAATTGGGAGGTAGGAACGGGAAGCTGCTAGCTCCTGGGTCTTGTCCTGCCCCTTTTTGTGGGTGGCCGTGGTGGGTTACTTCCCCTCTCACAGCCTAGCTTCCTCATCTATAAAGTGAGCTTTGGGCCAACCCTCGGTGGGGGTTGGGGTTAAGGTTCCTGGGGATCCGTGTGGATGTGGTCCCCAAAGTCCCTTCTAATTTAACATCCCTGGCATCAGCTGCATTTAAATTCACTGCTCTCTTTGGATCAAATATCAGATGTTTGGTGAAACCATGGCTTCCTTGATATGCTGGAAATAAAGGTGACAGTTTAAAAAAAAATAAATAAATGTTTAAAAAGTTTTCTTGGTGCCAGTTACTTTAGTAAGCGTGGGATTTTTTTTTTTTTCTTTATTTCTTTTTCTTGGTCTTAACCTGTAAGCGATTACAAGATCAAACAAGTTTCAGTTTGAGTCCTTGCTGCTTTACAGTCTGAACCTGTATCACATTGACTTATCACATTGACTTTCAGCTAGTCTGGCTGTTCTGGGGAGGCCTGAGCAGCCACACTGTTCAGGCCTTAGGGTAGGAAGACGTGGTTTCAGGCAGTTTCGAAGCTGGATTTTCAGTCTTGCTATAGACCTGGCCCCTCTTTGCCACTTATCTGCAAACCACCACCCCCCTCCCCAGCCTGACTCAAGTGAGCTGTTTGTTATGCAGCCATCTACTCAGGAAGAGTGTCTAAATTCCAACCACTTCCCAAATCCTTACCTTTTGCCCAAGACCAGACATTTACTGGGCCCAGTGCAGTGGAAATGAGGGGGGCCTTGTTTAAGAATGACTAAGGATATCAAGACAGGGACAACAGAGCATTAAACCAAGCGGGGCCTTGTAAGCTTGTGAAGCTGGACTCTGCTCTCCTATCTTCCAGTACCAGGACCATGGAGATTTATAGAACACATTTTAAGAGTCATTATAAATTCCCTCAGAAGGAATTTGAGTTGTTTCTGTCATGGCCTGTATGATTCAGGGCAGCTGTCCTGAGCCTCTGTTTGTTTGGAAAATCACTCCAGCCCAAAGGACAGGGTTTGGATGGTGTTCATGGGTGCTGATGGGAGATGCAGAGAAGGATGGTTTAACAAGGGGTTGTGTTGCCCAAGCAGCCCTAAGGATATTGGGAGGTCCTTTTTTGGAGGAACATCATTTGTTTTGCCTTTTAGAAAATCTTTGGATGAATTATCTATACAGTGGAATAGTATTCAGTCATCAAAAGGTGTGAAGTAATGATGCATGCTACAACGTGGATGAATGTTGAAAACATTAAATGAAAGAAGCCAGACACAAAAGGCCACATACTGTATAGTTCTGTTTATGTGGAATGTCCGGAATGGGCAAGTCCATAAGATAGAAATTGGTGGCCAAGGGACAAAGAAAAGGAGGAGTGACCCCTGATGGATATGTATTTTTCTTGGAGGGGAAGGTGATGAAAATACTCAGAAATGAGGTGGTCATGATGGTTATACAACTTTGTGAGTTTTGTGAGTATGCTAAAACCACCAGATTGGATAGGATTTTTTTTTTTTTTTAAGAAGGTTTAATCTTCATTTATCTCTTTACTTTATGTCTTAGGTCAGGCTACGCATGGTGTGCAGCATCTAGTTCTCTGACCAGGGCGGGAGCCCACGCCCCCCGCGCTGGGAGTGGAGTCTTAACCACTGGTCTGCCGGGGAAGTTCCGAATTGGGCAGTTTAAAGGGTCAGTTCTATGGTTTGTGAACCGTATCTCAATTTTTTTTTAAACTAAAAGGGGAAAAAAAAAAAAGGTCTAAGGTCTTTTGAGGGCTTGGCATTTAACTCTCTTACCCCTCTGCCCTTGGTGGATGTGGCTGATTCCTTGCAGGAGTGGCCGTTCTTCCCTTCCCTGAACCCCTTCCCTCTTCTTAAGCAGCCTTCCTGCAAAGCCTGTTTTCCAGGAAAGATCTATTGGAAGACTTCATCCTCAGCGGATCTGCGAGTGCTAAGACATAGTCTCTCCCGAGGCATTTGCATATTAGCTTCTAAAGGGAGAAAGCTTTTAGGTGAGAAAAAGGAACATTTAATTTTAGAATTCCAAGTAAGAACAAGCAAGCGTGTGTGCAAAGTTATTATTTTTCACGGGGTGGAGTGCTCTCAGCGCCTCTGAAGCTCCGGGGTGGCAGGTCCCCTTTCCGCCCATGGATCTGGCCAACCCTGAGGCAGGGCCAGGCTGGTGATGAGTAGCAGGCTGAGAAACACCCTTTCAGGAGGAGCATCTTTGCCCCAGACCCAGCCAGGCTTCTTCTGACATCTGCCAAAGAGGTTGGCATTTTGATTGTGGGGGCTATTGGTAAGAAATACCCTTCTGGTCAGGTTCATTTTCGCTCTGTGGCTGCCCTCAGTTCTTGAATCGGGTGGGCCCTGTTTGGGAGCGAGCCCTTCCCTGGCTCTGCTCTGCTCTCGCTCCTGTCAGTTCAGTGTCGCTTGTCCTTCCCCGGTGCTCCTTCACCACCACCACCCGCCCACTTCCCTCTGCACATCTCCTGCCTACTTCCCCGCTGTCACAGCCCCGTCCTCCAAGATCGGATGTGGCCCAAGCTTGGTCTCTCTGAGATTCCCCCTTTAGTCACTGTTAAGCCCTCTTCCTTCATATTTTCTGCAGCTCTTGGATCCCAAGACCTTTATCTTAATTATGTTTGGATCCTCAGTGCCTAACATGGTATTTGTACACAGGAAGCCCTTAATAAATGCTTTTGGATTACACTGAACCAAGCTGGTGTTTGACCCTATGAGAAAAATGAACTCAGTGAGGGAGATGCCGAGGACATTATAAGCCTCGGGAATGACTTGATGAGAGACAAGGAAATAGCTTGTGTGGTATGAAGGGTGGGAGACTGGGGGCATCTCAGAGCTTCATGTCATGAGCTCAGGGCATCTCTGGAGCTTCCCCGTGGAGGAACTGCTTCTGAGAAGTATCCTCTCCTGAAAGATCTCTTGGATTTCAGGCTTCATCCTTAGCCAGAAGGATCTGCATGAACAAATATTTATTGTGTGTACTGCCAGGCACCGATCTAGATTCTGCCACTTGATTGGAACTCTGTTTGGTGGTGGAGGACCACAGCGCCTCTGAATATGCCCTGCCTGGCCTGGAAGAGTTGCTTTTCCTTGAGCCTCTTGAGTTTTATCCAGATTCCTAGGGATGCTAAAGTCTTGAGTGATGGCTCATGGGAAAAGTGCATTGGTGCTTCTGTCTTAAACACTGCTGTTCACACCCTGATCTGAGGGGAGGGATGGAGTAAGAATAAGACAGGGCTGTGAGTTCCACCCCATGTATCTGGCAGATGGACACGGCCCTGGCTCTGTCCGTCAGAGTCCCAGGATGAGATGACCGGCAAAGGGTTTACTGGGGAGACTTTAGTGAAGGGGAGTATTTAGAGAAGGATGGTCAGGGTTAGGGAAGCCAAAGGGTAGGCAGGCACCCCTGGGGCAGTGGGAGGCTGCTATCTCCCCCTTGGCCAAGAGGACAGAGCTCTGGAGTTGGGGAGATGGGGCCCCTGACAATAGCTGTGATGCTGGAGGGATACAACCACTGCCAAGGAAAGTGTAAGTGTTAGTCGCTCAGTCGTGAGTGACTCTGTGCGACCCTATGGGCTGTAGCCAGGCTCCTCTGTCCATGGGATTCTCTAGGCAAGAATACTGGAGTAGGTTGCCATTTCCTTCTCCAGGGGATCCTCCCAACTCAAGGATCAAACCCAGGTCTCCTGCATGGCAGGCAGATTCTTTATCATCTGAGCCACCAGGGAAACAGAAGGAAGAGGGGGATAAATGCTTTCCCTTTGCCCAATTCAGCTGGAAGCTTAGGGAGCCCAAGTGCTGCCGTAGGTGGTCCAGTAAGGCAGAGAAGCATGTGTGATTCTGTGTGTCTGTGTGTGTGCGCGTGCGCGTGTGCGGGGTTGCGAATACCCACCACCCCCTGGCTGCTGGGGCATTTCAATGCCCATCTGGCTCTTATACATTTCTTAGGTTATTTAGGACGTGACTGGTCAGCCAGTGTTTCCTTCCTCCCAGCATCAGGGCTTCTAAAGAAGAAAGTACTGTGTCCCATCAGCAGGATGGGCACTGGGTGTTTGACTGTAGCAGGAATAACGCGATATTCATTGACAGCAGGCACTCAGCATCCTAAGCATTTTCCGGGCATCCTCTTGTTCAGTCTTTGCAATAACTGCAGCGGGCTGGTTCCGTTCTTATCCTCATCTTCAGAGTGGGACTGAGGGAGTTAGTGAGTTGCCCCGTGGCAACAGCTAACAAGAGGCAAAGCTGATTTTGTCTTTGTCCGTCGCTCTGATTTTGTCAGCGGTTTTGCCTGACTCCTGCATGCATACGTGTACCCACTGCTGCCTCCTGGGTCCCCTTCCTCTGCAGTGGAGCCCTACCCACCCTGTGGTCAGTGCTGCGCTTGTGCGGGGATGGTCTTCCCACTTCCTCTCCACTTGACCCAATTGAACCCACTTTTGGAACCCAACTCAGATCTCACTTCCCCTGTGAGCCCTTCTCCAGCCATTCCAGCCCCCAGGCCTCCCCCACGCAAGCAGCGGCAGGGGACTGCCCACTATCCCCTCCAGGGTGTGTTTTCCGGCCATTTTGAGAGTGTCCATCTCTTTAATCTCCAAGAAGGCTCCAGCTTTCTTCAGTACAGATCTTAGGTCCTGAGTGTTCTTGGAACCCTTCCCTTCCTCTGAAGTTTTAATTGAAGAGGCTAGAGTAATTATTCCAGGGTTCAGGGGACCAACAGCGATGGTGCCCAGGGACCAATGAGATAGAGGAGATGCCATTACCCCTGCAAAGCCTGAGGGAACTGCTTCAGAGGGAACTGCCCCAGAGCCCAGGGAGGCCCGGAGCCCTGGGAGAGGGGCCGCGTGGCAGGCGGTGATGGATCGGAGGGTTGGTTTTCTCCTTGGTTAGTAAATGCCCACTGAGAGCCAGCAGGGAGGGTTCAGGGAGGAACAAGAGAATAAGCTAGAGATGAGGTCACAGGAGCTTATGGTCTCATTGAGTGTTTTCAGGAGAAGTGACAGACACGAAGTCTGAGACAGCACTGTGCTTTCCCAGAGCTGTATCTGCCCCCATGTATCAGCCCTGTGACCACACCCTGTGGAGGTGGATACAGAGCTGTATCTCCCCCGGTGTATCAGCCTGGTGACCACACCCAGTGGAGGTGGACATGTGAGGAGCTGGAATTGTCACTGGTCTCCTTCTTACAGGACGGAAGGTGGCGAGGGTAGTCCAATGTCCCCCAGGAGGATTTCCCCAAAGGCCTCACACAGGCCACAGAGGCAGCGGGGTGGAGCATAACCAGTCTGTGTCTCGACAGTTTTAAAGCCTCACGGTTCTTTTGAAATGTCTCTGAAGGTTCTTGGAACTTTGTATAATTGCAGACATCTTTCACCTTTGGGTCTGACACCGAGCAGAGGGCTAAGCACCATGTCCCCCCCTCTCCCCAGCCTGCCCCAAACATCACCCGAGGCTACTTGGTGTTGCACAGGAAGAACCTCAGTGTGGTGTTGCTTAATCTCACTTTTCTCTATTCCTATTTTTTCCACCCACTCCTGTTAGCCTCAACCCATAGACACTGGAAGGGCAGAGTGAATTGCGGGGAAGCGGTTGGAAGGAGTAGCAGCAAATGGAAGGCTGAGAGCCCTTCTCTTGGGCCTCTCTCTTTGTGCTGGCCCTTGTATATTTGGTAGATGTCTTTGGATTTTTCTTTCTGCTGAGCCTTGGATGGCCGGGAGGTGCTTCAGACATTCTAAATGCCTCTTCTTCCCCAGAACTCATCACACACCCTCTGAGCTCCAGACCCTCGAGCTCATGGTTCTGGCTACCTGGAAAACGCTCTCACCCTCTGCGCCTTGTTAGACACCAGGGAGCAGTGGAGTCTGTGGAGGATTCCACAGCTTCCCCTCCATCACGAGAGTTTCTGGGCTCCTGGTCTTCAAGCTGTGGGTTTGAATGTTACTTGGAGTAGGTGTGGCCGCTTGCCTTGGCAGAGACTCAGGAAGGAAGCAAGTAGCGGGTGGGTGACACAGCCTGGGTGAAAACTTAGAGGCAGGAGCCAGTGGAGACACTCAGGAGAGAGCAACCGTTCCGTGTGGCTGAAATGTGGGGACAAGGGGGAGATGAAGCTGAAAAGGCCAGCTGGGCCCCAGAAGGGACTCGACCGCTGCGCTTGGTCCTCTTTTCTACATCAGTTCTTGGGAAGTGCCAGGCTTGGGTGTGGCTGGGGTCAGTTGTAGTGGTAGATTTGCCCTCTGGAAAGGCTGCAGAAGCCAAGACCTGACTTGGGAGAAATTGTGCATTTTTCAAAAAAGGAGATATTTCTTCATATCAGACTGGATCACGCTCTGGTCCTGTGGCATCTTGATGCTGTGTAGGTTTCAGAGATCAGATAATGCTTTGGTTCAGTTTTTAAACTTTCAATATTCTTTATTACATAAATAAAACATAATAAAGATAAGCAAAGAGAAAAAGGAAGTGAGATTAACGTCACCCATCATCCCGCCACCTAGATATGGAAACCATAAAATAACTTTGAGAGAATGAACACGGTACTCAACGAAATCTGGTGGCCAAAATACTTTGGCAACCTGATGTGAAGAGCCGACTCATTAGGAAAGACCCCCGTGCTGGGAAAGATTGAAGGCAGGAGGAGAAGGGGACAACAGAGGATGAGATGGTTGGATGGCATTACTGACTCGATGGACGTGAGTTTGAGTAAACTCCAGGAGTTAGTGATGGACAGGGAAGCCTGGCGTGCTGCAGTCCATGGGGTTGCAAAGAGTCGGACACGACTGAGTGACGGAACTGAACTGAACTGAAATATCATTTACATTGAAAACTTGAGTATGGAGATTTCCCCGACACTTGTGTATTTACAAGGTGGAAGCAAACTGTAGGTGTATTTTGTAACTTGCTTTGTTTTATTCTGTGTGTGCATGTATGTGTGATTTTTATCCCACTTAAAAACTACATGCTTGCCTCAAACTCAGACTGAAGGGTATAAAGAGAAACCCCCTGCCCACCTTCCCACTTTAGCCTCTAATTCTTGTCAAAGGTCGCCTCTAAGTTTCCGGTGCATCTTGGAGGCATTGTGCTCAGTGAAAGAAGTCAGATAAAGACACGAAACTGTGTGATATCACTTACACGTGAAATCTAAAAAATAAAACAAGCTAGTGAATATAATAAAGAAGCAGAGACAAACAAGTGGTCGCCAGTGAGGAGCAGAAGGTGGGAGGGGCAAAATAGGGATAGGGGAGTAAGAGGTATAAACTATTAGCTATGAAATAAGCCACAAGGATATATTGTACAACACAGGGAGTATGGGCAATGTTTTATTATAACTGTACATGCAATATAACCTTTAAAAATTATGAATCGCTATATTGCACACTTGTAACTTATTTAATATTGTACAGTAACTAGACTTCAATTTTAAAAAAATTTCCAGTATGTCCTTGATGAGGGAGAGATTTGAAAGGGATAATGTGTATGGAAGAATGAATTGTAAATATTGAATTTTGTGACTCGTATAAATATTAGCTGTCATGCGTTGGTCAGGAGAAAGGCCAAGGGTGGGTTTGGAGCGACTGGGAAGTAGATTGTGGTCAAGGAAGGGGCTTTCAGAAATCAGTATTGTGGAGGTCAGGAAAGGGGAAGATGGAGGACTTTTGAGGCCTGGGTCGTATCTGGATTTGTCCTGTGGGTGCTGGTGAGGGGCAGGGTGAGTAGAGGTGAGTAAGACTGTGGACAGGGCCAGCTATGGTCCAGTCTTACCTCCTGGGCATGGAGAGATGATTTGGGGTGGAGAGATGGCAGGCATGCAGATAAGCATGAGACGTGTCAGGAAGCAGTGGCAGTCACTGATAGATATTTATAAAAATACCCTTGTTTGACAAAGTGAAAAGTTGGCATGTCTGTGTTAGTCCTCCAAATTAAAAAAAAAAAAAAAGGTTCTAACAATTGGATGAATACGGAAAATCTGAGCAAGGCAGCAGAACTGGATGGGGTTTGGAAACGTCATATTTGGTTCAGGTTTTGTATACGGCTATGCAACTTGGGGCTGCACCTTAATTTTTTTACATCTCTGTTTCCTTATCTGCTGTAGATCAGGAGTCCTCAACCCTGGCTGCACATTAAAGTGAAGTGAAGTCGCTCAGTCGTGTCCGACTCTTTGCGACCCCGTGGACTGTAGCCCACCAAGCTCCTCTGTCCATGGGATTCTCCAGGCAAGACTACTAGAGTGGGTTGCCATTTCCTTCTCCAGGGGATCTTCCCGACCCAGGGATCGAACCCAGGTCTTCCGCATTGCAGGCAGACGCTTTAACCTCTGAGCCACCAGGGAAGCCCAAATCACCAGGAAACTTAAGAGAAAAAATCAATGTCAGAGCCCCTGTACAGTCCAGGTGTATCCAAATCTCTGGGAGTAGGGCCTGGGAATTTTTTGTTAAATTTTCTTCCAGGTTGAGAATTTTTTAATGCAGCCAACATTGAGAATCTCAGGATTAGGATCATCCTAATTGCACATTTTTGTCCTAAAATATTATGATTCTATGTATTATATCCTACAATGTTGTTTCTTTCAGATACTGTGCACAAAATATTATAAGCTTCTTACATATGAATAAATCTTACTTTTTATTAAGAAAAAAAAAACAACTCCCCATAATTCTCATCAGGCCAGTGGTATAATGTCAATGGCCTTTGTCCAGTAAATCAGAATCATAAACGTAGTAAAACATCAAATAATTGTTGACCCAGGAGTTGAAAGCATAGACTTTCACTTCTCATTCCCACATTTTTAAAAAGGTACTGACACCTCCATTTGTAAAGAAGACCCTAAAGAGTTCAGAGAGAAGACATTACTGGAAATGTGTTTTGCTAGAAGAATTGTGTATACCGTAAGTTCAAAACGAGGAGGTCCAGTCTCGGGTGCCTTTATTGAGTCTAAGTTTTACATGGAGTAGGAGGTGTTTAAAGAGAGTCGGTGTTGTTTTATCTTCACCATTGAAGTTTTTGGTTTTGTGTGTTCCTAAATGAGTCATTTTTCAAAAAGGAACCTAACTTGGGTAGGTGGGGAAACCACTGCTGGGAGGTGCCAAGGAGGGGGCGGGCACTGAGGCTGACAATCAGGGAACTGAGTTCACAATTGGGTGGCTGACCCAGGAGGGGCGGAGCTAAGGACCTGTCTGCAGAGGGCAGATCAGGACCAGTGGGACAGTCTGGAGGTAGTGATGGGGGAGCGGGAGCGGGGTGGGGAAGTTGGGATGAAATGGTAATGATGTTGTTTATTAATTTACTAAGTATTTTCTGGAACACACCCAACAGACATAGAGGCTGGTATCAAGGCTCAATCCACATGTGCTAGGAAATTAAGAACAAAGGGGAAGGAGCTTTTTAGTTTTCACTTCATCTGGGGACGGACACAAATCATGGAGGTCAGGCATGTCTGTATTTCCTGCCTTTACCAGTAAGCAATCTGAAGTTACAGTGTCCCATACCAGTGTGAACAGTACAAGTGAAAATGTTAGTCCCAGGCAGGATTTCAGAGGAGGAAACATGGCGTCCTGGAGACCCCATGGTGGAGGGCCAAGGGGCCCTCCTGGGAGTCTACTAGATGTTGGTGGAGAGCCCTGTGGGACCTCCACACATCACTTCCTCATTCTGTGCTAATTTCTCCCACCTGAGAAATGATCTCAACACCTGAGTCCCCCAGATCCCTGAGAGCTGATCAGAGTGTCCACTGCTCCTGATGCCTGGGGAGGGAGGAGAGGGACAGTGTGGGGAGATGTCAACAGGCTCCGCATGGAAGCCAGAAAACCAGGGCAGCTGTGTGGGATTGGTCCCTGCGCTTTGTATGAGGGGGGAGCACAGGGTGGGTGCTCTGGGCTCTGGGAGGAGTTGCGTGTCTGTGGAATGTTGACCACGCACACTCCTGATTCCATACCTACCCCTGCCCCCAAGAAGTGTTCATTCCCATCTTTTTCTGAGTGCTGCCAACCTCCTGCAGTTGAGCCAGCGGGCTTTCTAAGCTTGTCACAAGCTTCCTGTTTAGGTCTGATCTGGGGCTTGGTGTGTTTCGAAACCCTGACACTGACAGAAGTCCAGCGCTTCTCTCTTCGTGGTCATGAGGAGCCCCTTTTGTCCTCCTGCCTTCTGCTGATTTTGGCCATCCTACTTTGCAAACCTTCCCCCCGGGAAATGCTCTCTAGCTTCTGTACTAGCTCCTCTTAGGGAGGGTGGAGAGCTGTGAGATCTGAAGGTTGGAAGAAGGCAGAGCGGCACACTTATGGGCCCCTTATATAATGCCAGGAGCTGTGCTAGATGTCTTCCTACATTTCTTGTTTTATTTAGGCTTCACATTAGCTCCTGCAGAACCAGACTCAGAGAGAGGAAGTGACCAGCATAAGTTGGACAGCCACTATGTGACAGGGTCAGGGTTTGATCCCAGGCTTGACTCCAGAGCTCCTGGTATTTCCACTGTGTCTCGAGGACCACACTGTGCCTTTGATTCCATGGGTTTGGGGAGATCTTGGTTTCTTAGTGGGCATCTTGGTGGACAGGATTGCCTTCCCCTCCATAGGTTCCTCCTGGACCCTTGTTGGTTTGTTTTTAGTTTGGAGTATAATTGCTTTGAGGGCTTTCCTGGTAACTCAGCTGGTAAAGAATCCGCCTGCAATGCAGGAGACCCTGGTTCAGTCCCTGGCTTGGGAAGATCCCCCAGAGGGGGGCCTGGCAACCCACTGCAGTATTCTCGCCTGGAGTATCCCCGTGGACAGAGGAGCATGGCAGGCTACAGTCCATGGGGTTGCAAAGAGTCGGGCACAACTGAGCGACTAAGCACAGCACATAATTGCTTTACAGTGTTGGGTTGGTTTCTGCCGTACAACAGCATGAATCAGCCATAAGTGCACATATGTCCCCTCCTCCTTGAACCTCCCTCACACCCTGCAGCCCATCCCACTCCTCTCAGTTGTCACGGAACACCAGGTTGGGCTTCCAGTGTTATAGGGCAACTTCCCACTAGCTCTATGGTTTACATGTGGTAATGTATATGGTCGGAGAAGGCGATGGCACCCCACTCCAGTACTCCTGCCTGGAAAATCCCATGGACGGAGGAGCCTGGTAGGCTGCAGTCCATGGGGTCAGAGAGTCCTATATGACTGGGCGACTTCACTTTCGCTTTTGCTTTTCGCTTTTATGCATTGGAGAAGGAAATGGCAACCCACTCTAGTGTTCTTGCCTGGAGAATCGCAGGGACGGGGGAGCCTGGTGGGCTGCCGTCTGTGGGGTCGCACAGAGTTGGACACAACTGAAGCGATGTAGCAGCAGCAGCAGCAGCAATGTATATATTTCAGTGCTACTCTCTCAATTTGTCCCAGTCTCTCCGTCCCCTGCTGTGTCCCCACGCCTCCCAGAGCCTTGTTATTCAGGTGCTGTCCATTCTGTCTGCATAGTGTGTGATCTGATGGCTCCTGAGTGCCTTGCTGACTTTCACTTTTCCCAACCATCCTCCTGCTTTGGCCCCAGAATTCTTAGAATTAAAAAAAAAATTATTGGAGTATAGTTGCTTTACAACAGTTTCTGCTATGCAGCAAAGTGATTCAGCTGTATGCATAATATATCCCCTCTCTTTTGGATTTCCTTCCCATTTAGGTCACCACAGAGCACTGAGTAGAGTTCCCTGTGCTATACAGTAGGTTCTTATTAGTTCTATATTTTATACATAGTAATGTATATATGTCAATCCCTGTCTTCCAATTCATCTCTCCCCACCCCCCACCCCTTTCTCCCGTTGGTGTCAATATATTTGTTTTCTACGTCTGTGTCTCTATTTCGGCTTTACAGATAGGTTCATTTGTACCATTTTTCTAGAGGGAATCTTAAATTTTTTTTTTTTTTGCATGGTCCCCAGCTGATAGTTGAAATGGGTTAAGGCCAACTTCCTATTTCCCAGAAGTGGAGGATCCTCTTTGCTACGTTTACCATCCTGCTGGTCACTGTGAACTCCATTCAGCCAGATTTGGCTTGCTCACATTTTAAGCTCTTCTCATGAAGAGGGAGGAAGATAGGATATCTGTGTGAGTGCACGCAGATAACTAAGCAGGGGTTCCAAGACCTTGAATATGCAGGAGGCGGGCAGAGAGCTCCATCAAGCCATCCTCATTATTATCGTGGTGGCTGTTACAGGGTGTCAGACTCTGGGGGCTCCTACAAAGGAAGAATAGTTACCCTTCCAAAACTTCAAGAAGGCCCTGTGTCCCTTCCCTTACCTCTCCCAGTTCTCTTGTATTTTCTTATATTTATACTTCTAGAAGTATATCATCTCCACTGTAGATCAAGTAATGTCTACCCTTGTAGACTCTGTGTGGAGCAGTGGGCAATTCCAAGCATTCAACACATATATTAATTACCCTCAAGGGGTGTGCTGTCTACTCGGAAACTCAGCAGACGAACCCTTGCCAAGAGAAGCTAAATGCAGTGAACTCACAAGAACATAGGTTGCTCAGCAAGTTGGGGCTCAAATAAGGTGCTCAGAGGGGTGGAGATATGGGGGTGAGGGAGGGGATGGATGTCTCAGCACTGGGACCTTGAGGGGCGCATGGGGTGGAGCAGAGCATGCATGTGGGAAACAAGATTGAAGAAGGATCCTTCCAGTTACATAGGACAGCAATGGGTGAAAACAGTGCTGTGAGCTGTTGCAAATACTCTCCACATATTCAACAAAGAAAACAAGATCAGAAAAGAGAAGAAAAAAGAAGATGTTAAAAAAGAGTCCAGTGGAACTTTTAGAGCTGAAAGATACAGCATTGGAAACAAAAAACATACTGGATGAGATTAAAGTAGATTAGACACCAACTTGAAATCATGGCAATAGAAACTGTCCAAGAAGAAGCACAGAAATATTTAAAACAAAAGCATAGCATTGACTTGTGGGACAACATGAAGTGGTCTAACATATCTGTAAGTGAGGTCTCAGTGGGATCGGGAAAAATACTTGAACAAATAATGGAGGAAAATTTTCATAATTCTGTGAAGACTATAATTCAGTGATTGGAAAACTATGACTTGCAGGCTAACTATGGCCTGGAGCCTATTTTTGTATATAAAGGCTTATTGGAACAGAAAAACCAAACAAGACAATGGTGTGGGAAATTTCATCTGGATGTATCCCCTGAACCAGGGGGGATGCTGGAAGGCCAGTTAGAAGACGTTTATTATATTAAATTTTAGGAATGAAATGTTGAGGCCTTGGACCAGGGTGGAGGCATGAATACAGACAAAAAGAAAGAGAGATGGAAGGTTTCAGACCCCAACTGGGATTTGACTTGCTGCCTGTGAGACCTGGAGCAGGTGACTTCATTTCTTGAGGCTCAGTTTCATCAAGTGTAAGCAGACTTTCAGAACACTGCATGGGACTAGTGTGTGAGGGTTTTAACTTGGGTCGCACCCAACACACAAGTGTAAGAGGCAGGACTGGTGACTGGCGGGGAGGAATCAGGGCAGCAGAGAATGGACTGAAAGGGTTGAATGTGGGGGCCTGGGAGAGTGAGGCAGCCCAGACAGCAAGCAGTGGCGCTGTGTGGGGTCCCAGGATTCTTCAGTTGGAAGAAGGCCCTTCTCCTAAACCCAGGCTGCCATGGGCCTGTCTCAGAAACCCACAGCCACGTGGACTGTGTGTGTCTGAGCCCACAGCCTCTCAGCTGCGACCTCAGTGATGCTGGCCTGTGACCTGCTCGCTCCCGTCAGGGTCGGCACTGGGTGATGTGAGGGAGACCTGTAGGGGTGCTGGGTTTCAGGGCTGACCCTGAGAGACTTTCCCCACCGTCCCCACTCCCTCCAGTCCCCCTCCTGTCTGTCCTTGGTCACTCAGGAGACAACCTGCCTTCAGTGATTTCAGCCCCTCGCTCAGCAGCAAGCCCACTCAGGTTCTCACCTCCCCCGTCGTGCCATGATCTCCAGCTGGGCTCATCCCAGCTTGGTTTCCTTCCACTCAAGAGGACACGCCCCTCTTCCTCCTGGCCAGAGGGAACCTTCTTCCTGCACTTGGGGGACTCACTCCTGCAGTTCCTGGGACCTCACCCCCTCCAGTCATGCTGCTGGAGTTTTTCCTCAAACCTTCACTCCCTCTTTGTCTCTTTCCTCTCTCCTTCCTTCCCATTCTTTCCCAGACGGAAAGAACCTACCCTTGGGTTTTGGTCCTTTACTGAGGCAGCCCGCTCAGGCCGGCTTCTGCCACTGGGAGGTGTGAGGGGTGCAAGAGAAGATGCAATGGGTTTGCTGCACGGGGCTCCTGCTTCCACGTGAACTGCTCTCCCCAAGTCACCTGTGGTCTCCATGTGACCACACCCAACAGACACTTTGGTCCTTATCTTTCTGGAGCCTTTGCTACTTCTGACACTGGGGACAACTTCCTCCTTCTTGCAACTCTCTTTTCTCTTGCCTTCTTTCATTCTGCAGATAAACTTCTCAGCCACTATTTCTTGAGCATCTCCTATGTGCTGGGCTCTGGGGCATACCATAATACCAGGTCTCTGCTTTCAGGGAGTTTCTGATCTAGTGTGAGGGGAGATGGATAAAAGTATAAATAAAAGTCAGGTGGTGATGAGCGTAACAAGGAAAAGTTCATCAGGGAAGGGGGATGGGTGCTGGGGTTGTTAGGAGGGTCTCACTGAGAAGGTGACATTATCATGGAAACCTGAAGGAAGTGAAGGATGCCTGGAGGAACAGTATTCCAGGCAGGGGACAAGCATATGCAAAGGCCCTGGGACCATTGTGTGTGGAGGAAACTGAAGGGCAGAGTAGAAGAGAAGGGTTCAGGGAGGAGGCTGGGCCAGGTCGTGTGAGTCTTGTGGGACATTTCAAGGACTTCACCTTTTACTTCGAGAGAGATGAGAAACTCTAGGAATGTTTTGGGCTTCCCAGCTGGTGCTAGTGGTAAAGAACCCGTTTGCTAATGCAGGAGATATAGAGACATGGGTTCGATCCCTGGGTCAGGAAGATCCTCTGGAGGAGGGCATGACAACCCACTCCAGTATTCTTCCCTGGAGAATTGCAAGGACAGAGGAGGCTGGCAGGCTACAGTCCATGGGGTCGCAAAAAGTCAGACACGACTGAAGCGACTTGGCACGCACACGGGAATGTTTTGAGCAGAAGAGCGATTTTTAAATGATCACTGGAGGCTGTGAGGAGCCTGGTGTATTAGTCTGCTAGTATTCCAATAACAGAGTACCACAAACTGGGTGGCTTAAACAGCAGGAATTTATAGTCTCATTGTTCTGAGGCCAGAAGTCAGAGAACAAGATGTCTGCAGGGCAACGCTGCCTCGCAGGCTCTAGGGAAGGACGCGATGCAGGCCTCTCTCCTAGCTTCTGGTAATTTCCTAGCTTATGGCAGCATGACTCCAGTCTTCACATGGTGCTGTCACTGTGTAGGTGTCTGTGTCCAAGTTTCCCCTTTTTGTAAGGACACCAGTCATATTGGATTAGGGACCCACCCTGCTCAGTGTTGAAGAAAGAAATGGCAATCCACTCCAGTGTCCTTGATTGGAGAATCTAATGGACAGAGGAGCCTCATGGGCTGCAGTCCATGGGGTCGCAAAGAGTTGGGCATGACTGAGCGACTAACACACTTACTGCTCAGTGTATGATGTATGACCTCAGCTTAACAGCTCATGACATTGGCCCTATTCCAGATAAGGTTATGTCCTGAGGTACTGGGTTTAGGACTTTCATGTAGGAATTGTGGGGAGACACAATTCAACCTATAACACAATTTCAACCCACAATATATGGATTATAGACGGGCAAGGGTGGAAGTATGGGGACCAGCTAGGAGGTTAGAGCAATAAGCTAATAAGAGAAGCTTTTTGGACCAAAGTGGTAGCCGTGGAGGTGGTGAGTGTCTGCATGTATTTTGCAGATAAAGCTGACATCATTTGCTGATGGGTTGGACATAGGGTGTCAGGGAAAGAGGGGAGTCCCAATGACTCCTGGGTTTGGGACCTGAGTGACTAGAAGTTCAGAATTGAGCAGTCCATCCTTAGCTGCTTCTTCAGTCCCTCCTGGTTGATATGATCTGTCCCCAAGGTGAAGCCAGATATCCTGAATGTGCTTTCTGGGTCACTCCCACAGGCCCTGGCTCTGGAGGATGCTGAAGGAGGAAGACACAGAAGCAGGACGACCCTGAGAGATTAAGCCTCTTAATCGTGCAACAGGTAGCTTCTCTGACATTCTGGGTGTTTGAACACTCGTTTCTTTGATCCTTGTGTTGTGGAAAATGCCCCACGGAGGGGAGGTCAGCTGCGCTGGGCCTGGACGCCCATGTGCATGTGTGCATTCCAGGCAGATTCTTTACCTTCTGCGCCACTAGGGAAGCCCCCTCAGGGGTGGATATCCAGGTGCAAATGGAAAACACCTGATTGACCAAGAGATGCGCTCTTAATATATTCTCACTTGGAATATATTAAAAGGGATGTTTCTACTTTAGAACTCAAATAGAGCTTTTTGTTGATTCGAGTGAGTGAAACTTTGCATTATTGGGTCAGCTACATGGAACCGGTCGTTGGCTGTGGGGGCTGGAAGGAGCCCAGAAACCCTCCAGTCAAACTTTACCCTTTCTAGAGTTGAAAAGACACAGGCAGATCAAGTGACTTGCTCACGGCTACTCATTAGTTCATGAAAGTGTTTCTTGAAAGTCCATTATATTTTCTCAAGAAAAACAACACAAAACCACTGGAAACAGGGCAAAGCAACATCTGAGCAAGTGCTAGGAAAAAGCTGTGGATGAGTGCTTGTTTCCCGTTTCTCAGTTTGGATTCTTTGGGGTTGTGAATGTCATAAAATGGAACTCAAAGGGGCTCCCACAGCACAGGGAATTAAATTAAGTGACTTGTACCAGTAAAATGCAGAGATGGGATGGACTATAGGGTACATGTGTGATAGCTCAACTTGTCATCAGCAGTCCAGTTTCTTCCCTTCGCTCAGCTGCTTTTCCATGGTGTCAGTGCATCCTAGGGCTTGCTTTTCTCCTGGAGGCAAAATGGCCACAGAAGTTTCTGAGCTTATTGTTGCATACCCCTCCAGCCAGAAGGAAAGAAGCATCCTTTCCAGTAACTCTTTAAAAGACTGAGAAAGTATTTTTTTCCAGAAGTCCCTCCCCAGAAAGCCAATCCTGGCATTTCATTGGCCTGAACTGAGTCATATGTTCATTCCTTAGCCAATCACAGTGGCTAGGTGAACACCCCCTGTTGATTGACAGGGACGGGAGCTATTTCCTAATTGGCTTATCCCTACACTGGGTGATATGTCATCTTCCCTCAGAGCACCTGGGTTGGGGAAAACAGAGGTCTGGATACTGTTGTGGGAGGAGGGAAATGGGAGAAATGACAAATGGTATTTATTATATTGTATAATCTATAGACTAGCTACTAATTGTTGGGGTAACAGTGAGAGGAAACCCACTCTTAAATAGTGGAAGTCTGAATTTTAAAGTGTTTAACATAGCATAGTTTCAGACAGAACCTTCTCAAACAGTTCCTGTTGGAAGTCTTGCAACTGATCTGCTTTTCAGTATGTCTTAGGAGGTTAACTATGCCTTGTACAATGCTGTTTTATTTCTAATATGCTTATTCAACCTTTTTATAGCCAGAATAAACACTCTACTCGAATTCTGAGTTAGTGGAGATTAAATTACAGTAATGAAGTTGCTCTTCTATAACCTCATCTATAAGATGGGAATAAGAAAAGCACCTTCTTTATAGATTTGTTATTAGGATTAACTGAGGTAATCTAAGCAAAGTGCCCAATGGCCCAGTGGCTAGCCCAATAAATGTTATCTCTGTTAGCTTGATATAACTCAAAATATTGTCATATTTACATGTTTATGTGCATGTTTAATCTAGGAAATTAACTCTTTACAACAAATATATTTCACTGATTAGCTCAGTTAGAGACAAGGTAAGTGAACGTATTAAAATATTTAGTGTTTATTGATTTTTAAACTTTTTTAATAGTTAATTTTGGGGGAAAAATTAAATAAAGAAAAATTTAAGTAGCACATTGTTAAATTAAAGGTAGCTCAGTTGGTAAAGAATCCACCTGCAATGCAGGAGACCACAGTTTGATTCCCGGGTCGGGATGATCTGCTGGAGAAGGGATAGGCTCCCCACTCCAGTATCTTTGGGCTTCCCTGGGTGCTCAGTTGGTAAAGAACCCGCCTGCATTGTGGGAGCCCTGGTTTCGCTCCCTGGGTTGGGAAGATCCGCTGGAGAAGGGAAAGGCTACCCGCTCCAATATTCTGGCTTAGAGGATTCCATGGACTGTAGAGTCCATGGGGTCACAAAGAGTTGGACACGACTGAGTGACCTTCACTTTCACTTTCATAATCCCTGGAAAATAGGGAATTTTACCTTTATGTATTAATGTATTCTTGGTTGAAAAAAAGTCTTGTAAGTAGCTGAGAGCCTGTCATGACCAACTGATTTTCTTGCCGCCATTCTCTGTTTGGAGGTTCTGGAGGGGCAGGTGGCCCTCCTCAGCTTTGGCTTCCCACAGTTGAGCTTTCCTGGGTGGATGGGGTGGACTTTAGGATCATCTGGATTGGATGAGATGCTGCAGTAGAGAGAAGCTACCCTTGGGCTTTTATTTCAGTGTGGATTGTTCTCGAGAGCCTTGGGTGCCATCAGGCTGACCTCAGAATTCTAGGAGCTGAAGGGTCTTGGTTTGGGGTTCCCAGATCAGTGGTGGGAAGAACACAAGTTGGCACAGGACCCTGAAATTGATTTCTGAAATAGGAGGTGATAACTGTGAGGATGCGGGATGGATAGGGCACAGTGAGGCGCTTATGGATGGGAGGGAAAAGTTCCAGAGTGACCAGGAACTTATAGACCACAAATTTATAAACCAAAAACATTTTCATTCTCTTCCCTGCTGAACACTGACTTAAATTTTCTGTAGGTTGTTTGTTGCCCTGAAGACTGGCTGGTCACCATGGTGATAAAGTAGATGAGAACTGGTGATACCTGAATGACTGACCTTAAATTCCTTGGTTTGGAGGATGCTGTAGAGAAGTGATCCTCAAATGTACAACAGATCACCTGGACCAAGAAACTACACAAAAGAATTGAGGGGATTAGCTTAAGGCTACCAATTTTTTTTCTTAAAATTTCGCCAAGGAAGAGCAATTTCATAAAAGAAAGGACCATCTTGTTGCTAAAATGGTAGGAAAGAGATAGTCTAACGAGTAGAATCTTTACATTGAAAACATTCAGCTTTGGGAATGATTATTGCACTCTTCTTATTTTTCTGGCAACACCTGTGAAAACAGTGTTAAAGGTGGATTCTTCCTTGCAACTGTGTCTAACAGGTGTTGGGGATATATGGAGTTGCAATCCACTCCAGTACTCTTGCCTGGAAAATCCCATGGACAGAGGAGCTTGGTAGGCTATAGTCCATGGGGTCACAAAGAGTTGGACACGACTGAGCGAGTTCACTTTCATGCAATTGTACGGAGAAAAATCATAGTTTTAGGAAGCTTCTTATGGAGCCTAGGCATTCACTGACATCATGTCTTTATTTGATTTAAAGGGACAGGAGAAATTCACTTAAACACAAATTTTGATAAGCCCAACTCATTTTCTAAAAAGAAGAGGAGCTGTTTATTCTCAAGTCATTAACTTAGAATTGTTAGTTTAATTTTCCACTGATAGGAAGAAGATCTTGCAGTAAATAAACAGTTCAAATGAAAAGGCATGTCGGTAGTTTCCTCCTTTTCCACCACTTATCACTGAAAATGGCAAATTTGTTCAGTTTCCTTTGGTTTTCAGTGGTGTGCTGTGTTTCTGTGTGTGCGTAGGCCCTGGCACACACACACACACACACACACCTGGCACACACACACACAGAGACAGAAAACTTAGTTTGGTCTGAAAGGCCTTAGAAAGGAAAGGGTACTTTTGAGAAAAGCAGTGTGTCCACCAGTCAGTTGCTAATAAGTGTTAGAACTTGTAGCAGCAATTACATCTTGGAGCTGTCAAAACAGGGTGACTTTTTAAGATGCCTTTGAAGTCATTAAAAAATAAAAAACACCAAACATACACCCAACCGACCCTAGCATCCAAAATAGCAATAAAATGTTTCCATTCTGCTTTGCTTCACCTGCCTGCATGGCCTTGACACTAATATGTTTTGCCTTCCAGCCCAGGATTAAGCTTCTGTGTGGGGCCATGACTGGTAAGAGGGGAGAAAAAGATTGCTTGCTGCGTCTGTGCGAAACCCTGAATGGAATCGTGGAATCTTAGCGCCAAAGAGGGCTGTGAGGTTTCTGCCCTCCTGCCAGGCTATCCTGACACTCATCGCCTTGACTGACGGAAGGGCACCTAACCCTAACGTTTCGCAGATCTCTGATGTTTCATGGGTCCTCTAGAATTCAGATGTGTCTTCCTCAAGAAAAAACAGGGCTTCCTGGGTGGCACTAGTGGTAACAGTGCGTGCATGTGTGTGTTAAGTCGCTTCAGTCGTGTCCCACTCTTTGCGACCCTACGGACTGTAGCCCGCCAGGCTTCCCTGCCCATGGGGATTCTCCAGGCAAGTATACGGAAGTGGGTTGCCATGTCCTCCACCAGGGGATCTTCCCGACCCAGGGATCAAACTCACGTATCTTGGGGCTCCTGCACTGTAGGTGGATTCTTTGCCGCTGAGCCACCTGGGAAGCCCAGTGGTAAAAGTACCCTCCTGCTAATGCAGGAGACTTAAAAGATGCTGATTTGATCCCTGGGTTGGGACGAAAAATCAGTTGGGATCAAAGCAGACCGTTCTAAGCAGACACTCGCGTGTGCAGTGATTGCCCTGCTCGCTGCCTCATTCCTGGGTACGGTGTCACTGGAGCCCTATTTGTATTGCCCCGTATGCTCATATGGCACCGTCCTCGCGTGGTCTAGTAGACGCTCGGTCTTAACTGGTTCAGACTCCGAGCCACTTGTTTCTCCTAAGGCGAATCTCCACAGCGGCAGCTTGGTGTGCTTCTGGGCCGACATTACCACAACCCTCTTGTCTTAGTTGGTTTGGGCTGCCATAGTGCCAAAATATCATAGACTGGGTGGCTTAAATAATAGAAGTTTATTTCTCACAGTTTTGGAGGCTAGGAAGTGCAAGATCAAGGTACTGTCAAGGTAGGTTTCATTCTGAGACCTCTTCTCTTGGCTTCTAGGTGGCCACCATCTTGCGTGCTCACATGACCTCTTCTTTGTGGAGAGAGGAAGCTCTGTGTCTCTTCCTCTTCTTCCTCTGCTCTTTTTTTAAAGAAATTTTTTTGTTTGATGTGGGCCATTTTAAAAAGTCTTTACTGAATATGTTACAATATTGCTTGTTTTAAGTTTTTCTTTTTTTGGCCACTAAGCGTGTGGAATCTTTTGGTCCCTGACCAGGGACCAAACCTGTACCCCCTGCATTGAAAGGGGAAGTCTTTACCACAGAACTACAAGGGAAGTCCCTCTTCTTATAAGGACACTTTTCCTATCATGGGGGCTCCACCCTTGTGGCTCATTTTAACTTAATTGACTCCTGAAGGCCCCGTCTCCTGATCCCATCAGATTGAGGGTTAGGGCTTTAACATAAGAATCTGGGGGCCTGGGGACAAACAGCCCATAGCAATGCTCCTGGAAGGTCCAGGAGCCCAGCAGTAAGCAGAGGAGGCCTTAGTTACAAGCTTCCCTTGCTGTGGAAGAGGTGCAGTGTTCCCAAGCTGGAGCAGATGGTTCTGTGGACTAGAAAGTTGGACGACATTTACCGCAGAGCTGGAGGGAACCTGCAGGAGCCTGGTGATTTCCTTGTCTTTTCAGAGCTTCGATTTCTTAGTTTCATATGTCAGTGGTAAAGTTGTGGTTGCCAAACTTGGTCAGCCTCAATGAAATCTGGATGGTTTAGCACTCAGTATTCCCATGAAGTATTGTATAACTTGGTGGGCCTCTGAAAAGAAGGCTCTTGGAACCAAAGCCTGGGAAAATGGGTTATTTCTTAGCACTTAATCATTTTGGGCATTTCTTCCTGTTTCACGGGGGGAAGAAAAGGCAGTAAATTAAAACTACTCCCTGTTTCATGAGAGATCAGTATCTTACAGTGTCATTTTAAATGTATACAAACACACTAATGTCCACGTGGACATAGATGTGCACACAGGAACACACACACACACGCCAGGTGGAATTTTTTTTTGTTGTTTTTTAAATTTTTTTATGGAAGGATAATTGCTTTACAGAATTTTGTGGTTTTCTGTCCTACATCAACAAGAATCAGCCATAGGTACACCCATGTCCCCTCCTTCCCAAACCTCCCTTCCATCACCCTCCCCATCCCACCCTTCAGCCTATCCTTTGAAAATTCCTTTAAACTTTCAAAGAACCAATAATTTCTGTGTTGTGTAAAATGTTCCAGGGTTTAGAAGAAAGATGGAAAACTTCCAGATCCTATTTTCAAGCAAACATGACCCTGATAACAGATCTGGCAAGTCCCCAAAGGGAGGCTCTATACCAATCTTGCTTAGGAATGTGAATATATGAGATAAAATTCTAGTGAGTAGGTTTCAACACTAGAGCATGTGAGTGTTCTACCATACCCAAGTCAGTTGTATTCCCGGAATGTCGGAATGGCTTCATATACATTATATTTTCATTTGATTCATGAAATGGTTTAAGTAAAAATATGTAATAATCTTATTCATATCAAAAGTACATTCAATCAATTCAACTTCTAATTTCAGCAAACCACTTAAAAAGGAGGAGTGCACTATGTAAGATGACCATTCCTTAATCTGATAAGGAAAATTGAGTTCATGGAGTCCACTGGCTTTATATTTTATTGGAGCCCCAGAAAGGTATCACTGGATATGAACTGAGATCAAAGCAAAAAGCCAATGCAGAAGGTTATAAAAGTAGTAACTTTAGAGAATAAATACTGTAAAGAAAATAGTAAAATAATCATTAACTACAGATTGCTTATTTGTAAATTAAGAGTTAAAGAGATTTACTAAAAACCTTATTTCTAAATGGTGAGATTAAAATTAAGGATTTGGATACTTGTGGAATTGGTTCATGACTCTAAGGCCATTCCTTTCAAAAGTCTCATCAGGATTTTTAAAAATTTCACCAGATGGTTCTGAGTCTATTTGGAAAAATACGTAGATGAGAACCTCAAGGGGAATTATGAAAATGGTTTTGGAGGAAGGGAGTTAGATCTATTGGATATTAAAATATATAGCACTCCCAGATATTAAAATGCATTATGAAGCTTTTGTAATTAAAAATACTGTGGTGCTAGAAGAAAAGGGGGAAGCAGATAAGTGAACTAGGATAGTCCAGAAATAGACTCTCACAGATATAATTTAATAAATTATAAAGAAGTCATCACAAATTAGTGGGAAAAGGAAAATTATTCAATAAATAATTTTGATGCCTAGTTAGCAATTTGGAAAAAATCGTTTGACTTCATCCAAATGAATTACAGATGGATTAAACAATTACGTGCAAAATCTAGATGCATAGGAAATCAATAGAATTGAATATTGCTTAGAAGCAAAAGAAAAACACTAAAAAGGGGAAAGAATAGTCCATCAAGTTACAGGATAGTCAAAGATTTCTTCATGTAAAAAGCCAGTGAGGAAACAATAGCCTGGGAAAGGTAACTAACAAATTACTCTTTCTTATGTGCTCAACAAATTACAAAGGAAGACACTGAAGCCTGGGTAGAGCACCGGAAAACCTAAAGAGAACACTAAGCACATATGTGGAAAATGTTCAGTTTTGCAACAAGAGACACATAGATTAAAACAGCAGTAAAGTACTACTACTACTGCTAAGTCGCTTCAGTCGTGTCCGACTCTGTGCGACCCCATAGACGGCAGCCCACCAAGCTCCCCCGTCCCTAGGATTCTCAAGGCAAGAACGCTGGAGTGGGTTGCCACTTCCTTCTATTTTAACAAATTAGCAAAACAACCCATTGTTTAATGATAACCCCAATTCTGATATTATTACATTATTATGAAGCCATTTTACAAGGTATTAAGGAGCTGTATTATTCATTCACACACTTGATCCAGTAATACCACTTCTGTGGACTATCCACATCCCCCTCCAAAAGAGATAATACAAAATATTTAATATGCTGTTTAGACAGTGATGCTTCCCTGACGCATTGTTTACAAAGCAAACACACACAGACATTCACACAATTAATGTCCAACAGTTGGGTAACTATAAAATTAAATAGTTCTTCTCTCAGCATAATACTCTACTATAATGAATAATTATTTTCAGGGTACGTAGCATTGTGACAAGATATTTACAATATAATTTTATGTGCAGAAATTGCAGTATAAACTGTGGCATAGTCTTACTGTGGAATATAGCTATGTCAGCTGTGCTGTTAAAATGAATGAACCATAGCTGCTATGACAACACAGAAGGATCTCAGGAATATAACATTAAATAAAAAAGCAAGTTACACAATAGCTGCAGTGTGATTCCAGTTACATAAGGTTTAGATGCACGCAAAACCAATGATACAGTGTTTATACCCCCACATGCATGTGATAAGACCTGTAAGGCCAAGTGAGTGTGAACAGATTCAGGGTAGTGATGGGGGGCAAGGCTAGGATGAAGGAGCAGCCCATAGAGGTGAGTTAGGAGCATAGTAAAATTCTCTTCCTTATGCTGGTCTACAGACACACCTGCATTTATTATTGCTATTTTTTAATACCCTTAATATAAACTGCAGGTATTTTAAATGCGCTTAATGTTAACTAAAGGAATATTAAAACCAGTATTCACTGATTACATTTAGGTACAAAATGTGTATCCCTAATAATGATGGTGGGCTTCCCAGGCAGCTTAGTGGTAAAGAATCCACCTGCCAAGCAGGAGACCTGGGTTTGATCCCTGGGTCGGGAAGATCCCCTGGAGAAGGAAATGGCAACCCACTCCAGTATTCTTGCCTGGGAAATCCCATGGACAGAGGAGCCTGGAGGGCTCCAGTCCATGGGGGCAAAGGAGTCGGTCGCAACTTAGTGACTAAACAACAATAAAGATGGTACGGAGTGTATAGGTAACAGTGATTGTTTCCTTCATTCACTTTCTCTCATTTCCATATTTTCAATTATGTACTTACATTATTTTTAAAAAGGGAAAGAAAATTGAAGACAAATGCAGTTGGAGGATGATGTAAGCTTCCTCCATTGGAGGGTGTGCCGTTGCTCAGAGGGTGGTGGACTGATTTATAGCTCTGAGGCAGAAGGGGAGATGGATTTCAACTGTAAAAGGAAAGCGTTTGAAAAATAGATCAGTCCATCAATAGTTACTGAGCATCTTTCCTATAAAATAGCATTGGCTTTGCCTGCCTTCCAAAAAAATTTTGGACACTGAGTTTTGATGAATTGCTGAAATGGGTGAATTAGAAAGACTGGTGTTTCTTTGAATTCCTTTAAAAAATTGTTTCTTAGCTTCATTGTTTTGTCTGGTTATAAAAATAATGCAATTGATTTTAAGTAGTCTTATAAAAAATATAATAGAACCTGAAGTAGATTAGACATTTCAACTATATCTCAGTTGAAATTAAATGCAGGAAATAGAGAAGCCTGTTAAAAGACACCACAGGGATTTGATCAGGAAGTTCTTAGGAGCTAAGACCCATATTTTCTCAGTAAATAAAATGGCATGGAAAAGAATGGGGGGCACTATGTAATACATTTTACAAGAGTCAAAAGACATTAACCAGATACAAATGTTAATCTTGTTTGGATCTTGATTTAAATAAACCAACTGTAAAAAAGCATTTATGAGATAACTGGAGAAATTGGGACACTGACTGGATATTTAATATAAGAAATTATTAATTTTTAGGTGTGATATTGTTATTAGTATATTTTTAAAATACATGCTAAAGATTTTTGGCAATGAAATATTGAATATTTACTTTAAAATAGTACAGTGGAGAGTTTGAGTATGTTAACTATAAAAAGTCCTTATGTCTCAGGTATATTCATCCAGGATTTACCTTAAAATCATCCAGGGATAGGGGGCATCTAGAGACATGGATGAAATATTGTCAGCTATGTATAATAGGAGCTGGGCCATGGGTAAGCATATTCTTGCTACTTTTGTGTCTGTTTATTTTTTTCTATAATAAAACATAAAAATAAACAGAATAGTATAGAGAAGGAAGTGAAGGTTACCCATAATCCCACCCCTGGGAGAGAACTACATTTTGATAAAAATCTCACTATACTTTCTCTGTATGCACTTATAAGTTTCTATACGTATGCACTTTTAAACAATTAAGAAAGTATACTAACTGTATTGTTTTGTACTCTGCTTTTTTATATTGTGGTCACTGTTGTGCATATTTAGGTCTTCATCATAATTTAAAATTATTATTATTAAAATTATTATTTATTATTCCAGTATGTGCATACACCCACACATGCCATAGGTCATATATCTAACAAGCACCTTACAGATGAGTATCTAAGTTGTTTTGTTTTTTTCACTATTTAAACAATTCTGCATACTTGCTTATTTCTTTTGACAAATACGTAGAAGGTCAAAGACATTTTTAAAAGCTTTTCTTTCCTATCATGCCAAACTATTGAAAATATGATACCATTTTGAACTCCCTCCATTTTATCATAATCTCAGCCACATTAGATGCTATATTCACAGTCTTGTAAATGTTTGCCAATCTGATAAAAGGATAAAGATTATCTTATTTTAATTTGCATTTACTTGATTATTCATGAATTTTCATAAGGTATGTTAGTATTTTCTATTTTGTGGCTAGGTGTTTATATCTTTCACCCCAATGATTGTATTTATCCCTCATTTATTGTTTCCTAAGTGCTCTTTACATATTAATAGTTACAAATATTTCATGTATTATGTAAATTGCAATATTTCCTAGTTTGTTGTCATTTAACTTTGGGTCATTTTTGAACAATCGTTTGTCTGGAATTGCTTTAGTAGATTTTTAAATGCTATACATCTGGGTTTTTTAAATTTTTTTGAGTCTTTATAACTTTCTAAGTTTTAATTTTTGTTACCTTATTATGTACTTTAATAGAGATTTCATTACATCGCATGCCCTCTAAAGTCTGCTTTTTTATTTTAATAGCTTTATTGGCTATCAAATAAGGCATATTGGTGGTGGAAAGAATACGCTTGAAAATTTACCTTATACTTTATCATACAGTGCATCAGATAAAATTTGGTAATTTACCTTTCAGTAATCTTTCTCTATGGGTGTGTTAGTTAGAGTAACACTTGCTGAAGACACAAAACCCCGATTATAAACACAGTAGAGGTTTCTTACTCAGTCCAGCATAAATGCTCCTGATTGGTGGCGAGTCCTCCAGTGAGAAGTTCCATCTTATGACTCTTTCATCTGCTAGGGCTTTGGGGTCTCTGCCTCTATTGAGTTAGCCAAAAAGTTCGTCTGGGTTTCCTGTAACATCTTACATAGTTGGCAGATGAAAGGAAACTTGCCACTTCAGCCTGGAAGTGAGCCACCTCTCCTCACTTCTGCCTCTATTCCATTAGTGGGAATAGTCACTTGGGGCCATCTAGATACAAGGGATGCTGGGAAATGAAGTCCCTGGCTGGGCAGCTGTTTTCCAGTGAAAACCTTACAGTCTGGAAAGAGGAATATGAATATTTGTTGGACTTTTAGCTGAATCTGCCACCATTTATTGCATTTATAGTGCATATAAATATATACTGTAGAAGTAGGTGTGCTCAATTGTGTCTGACTCTTTGCCTGTAGCCCGCCAGGCTCCTCTGTCCATGGAAAATTTTCTTGCTGGAACAGGGTGCCGTTTCCTTCTCCAGGGTATTTTCCCAACCAAGGGATCGAACTTGCGTCTCTTACATGTCCTGCATTGGCAGGCAGCTTCTTTACCGCTAGTGCCATTGGGAAGCCTGTGTAGATATAAATATGTATTACATTTATAATACATATAAAGTATATGATATATATTTTCTTGACAAAATGGAATTATCCTACTGAGTGTTGAATTTTAGCATCATTTTGTGGGCATTTCCTTGTGTCTTTAAATCTTTTTCAAAAGCATGAGTTTTAATGTCTACACGGTGTTCCTTGTATTTCATTTTATTACCACTTTTCTATTATAGTACAGTTAGGATTTTCTAGATTTTTATTATTGTGATTAGTGCTGCTATAACTGTCCTTGTGCATAAATTTTTGCCCATTCCTCTGATCATTTCCTTGGGGAAAATTCTTGCTTAGTATTAAGGCTGGTGATATATTATACCAGATGGCCCTTCAGAAATTGGACTAATTTACACTGTCATCAGTGGTGTTTAAGGATTCTTATTTCAGAGCACCCTTGACTGTCCTGGGCATTATAGTTGTTTCGATTTTTGTCAATTTGTTGAAAATTTGTTGAATTTGAAAGCTTTGCTTAGTAATGGGTTTGAACATTTTTTCGTGTGGTCATTGATAATCTTTGTGTGTGTGTGTGAATTGCCTCTTTGCATCCTTTCTCATTTTTATTGTGCAGTGTTCCATCTTTTTTCAATCACTGGTAAGAGATTTTCATGCAGCATGTGTATTGACTTGTCATACGTTACAAATGCATGTATGCATGCTAAGTTGCTTCCACCGCGCCCGACTCTGCAACCCCATGGACTGTAGCCCACCAGGCTCCTTTGTCCATGGGATTTCCAAGATAAGAATACTAGAGTGGGTTGCCATTTCCTCCTCCAGGGATCTTCCCAACCCAGCAATCAAACTCGAGTCTCCTGCTTGGCAGGCAGATTCTTTACTGCTGAGCCACCTGAGAAGCCCATGTTACAAATATTTTATATCTAACTTCTCCTTGCCTTGATTTTCCTTTGTAACCTAATTTTTTTAGATTAAACTCTACAGTTGAAACCCTGATGTGTGATACCACACCTGCTGAATCTTCCCAGTTAGCAGTACTCCTGAGGTTAAAACCATTTAAAAAAGCAAAGCAGATTCTTTTTTACTGATCCATCATATGATTTGAATGCCTTTAATGTGAACTTTAGTTATCTGGGAGTGAGGGGGTTTCATCAAGAAAATGGACTTCCCCAGAAGGATTTGGGGTGCTGGTCTAAGTCACCCATGGATATGATAAGACCTCCTTCTTTATCTTCCCAGCATACTTAGGAGAGGCAGGAAGACAGGTGATATCTGACGACCCCTTGGTTTTAGCTGAGTGAGTAGCAGCAGAGGCCCTCTGGCTATTTTTCATGTTAGATCTTATTAAAAACACATGTAGTAGCATGGTGGGGACCAAACCAGGGATCAGCCCGCTGAGCTGTAGTCCCAGCTCTGCCACTCACTCACTGCAACCCTGTGCGAGTTTCTTGTCTGACCAATGCCTCAGTTTACTCCTCCGTATGATGCTCGGGGTTGTTGCTGTAAGTATTTATTCATTCATTCATTCATTCGGCTGCATCGAGTCTTCGTCGTGGCCCACAGCGTCTTTGTTGTGTTGTGCTGGATCTTCATTGTGGAGCACGGACTCTCTGGTTGTGGCTCTTGCAGTTAGTTGCTCTGTGGCACGTGGGATCCTAGTTCCCCCCATCAGGGATCGAACCTCTGTCCCCTGCACTGCGAGGCAGCTTCTTAACCACTAGACCACCAGGGAAATCCCCAAGGGATCGTCTTTAAGTGGTGTTTTGGGCCCACGAATTCCAGGGCTACGCTGCAGAGTTCCCCACGAGTCCTCTCCCACATTCAGTCTCTACTCTGACCTGTGTTAGGTGAGTGAGTGGGAAGCAGAGGGAAGATTACTATCTTTTGGTCCCCTGAGTGATTTATGAAAGAAATCAATCCAGTATATATCTGTCCTAGATATAATGTGATCTAAATGTGATATTCACCTAATAAGATTAGATGAATCTAATGTGGTTTTCCTCTAAAACACAAATACCGTGCCACTTTTAATTGTAGTAGCCAAATTAAATTACTCATCCCAAATTAGATTTCCAGCAAACTTAATTTGAACATGAGCTCAGTACTGCAGGCCCTACGTAATCTTTTAAGATATAAAATAAATCAGAGAGATACTCGTATTGTTCCTCTGGGCTCTTCAGTGGTTACCATAAAAGAGAATAAGAAAATGGAGGAAACCTGCAAATATAGAGCTGAGACAAAAACTCTGATTCTCCAGCTTATCACGGAGGGTTTTGCCCCCTGCCATCTCATCCATCACTAGGACCCTCCCTGGTCTTAAAGGACAGGAAGCAGATAAAGGCAGGCCCAAGCAATCACTACAGACTTACTGCTTACGATTGCCTTTGTTTGTTTGTTTCCTTGAGGTCCACCCCTCAGGAGGACCATAGGTAGGAAGTGAATCCCTTCGTAGTTTGTGGATTTTTGAAGGACTAGAGAGGTTTATAGTATCGATGAGCCATGTTTTCCCTCCTTTTATGTCAGTTAGGTGACAGATGAACTAAAAGCCAACCCAAACTGGCTTACGGAAAAATAGGAAATGCGTTGGTGTATGTGATGGAGAAGTCCAGGAGAAGATCCTGGCATCAGGTGAGGCTTTCCCGAGCTTCCTGGGAGGTGCCTGAGACCCAGTTTCTCTACTTCATTGCGGGCTCCTTTCTCAGGCACAGCCTCCCTTTCTCCTGCCAAGGTGGCCGCCCAGGCTTCTCTCTCTCTGTTCTCAGGCAGTGGGAGAAGAAGATGATGGCTTTCCTGTTGGGCCAGCCAAAGGCTTGTAATTGAGTCTGGTTGCCTCTGGTTGGCTCAACTTGTATCCTCTGCTTTTCTGAACCAGAACTGTATGGATGGGATGGGATGAATTGACCACCTGGGGGACTCATGGGACTGCTGAGAAAGTGGGGTAAGTCTTCAGTGATTGCTGGGCCTGCCTTCATCTTCTTCCTGTCCTTCAAGAGCAGGGAGGGTCCTAGTGATGGAAGAGATGGCAGGAGGGAAAACACTGCATGATAAGCTGAAGAATCAGAGTTTTTGTCTCAGTTCTATTTTTGCAGGTTTCTTCCAGGCGTTTTCTTATTCTCTTTTATGGTAGCCACTGAAGAAAGGGAAGCAGGGGGGCACCTCTAAGTCCCATGACACCTCAACAGAGCCTTCTGCTTGCCCAGCACTCAGGCTTAGATTTTCTCACTTCAGGAAATGAGCCTGAGAAGTAGGTAGGACATGTGCATAGAGGAGGAAGGGAAGTTGACCTGGGATCAACTCGCCCAAGGCCTTATCAGGCTCAGTGTCTTGTGTCTTCCGCTTATTTTCACTATACCCTGCCTTCTTCCTACCAGACCTGCCCAGGGGCTCCTCCTGCCCACTCCCCCAACACCAGCCAAGGGTTCTTCATTAAACAGACAGTCAGTCAATAGTTGTTAACTTCTATTGACTGACCAATATACCATCAGACCACACGTGGCCTTTTCTGCTCATACTCTGTGAATATCATTATAGCATACCACCAATGTGGTCAATTCCCAGTTATTAATTTGTAGATTGTCCCTAGTAATTCACTTTCCCTTTCCCTGACCTACAAAGTTCTCCTAACAGAGAGATGGGGTTTGGATCACTTGAGGATAGACGCTCAGAGAAGGGCTAAGGGGTGTGGGTGTGTGTGTGTGTAGGAGCGGGCGTACGGATCTGTGATAGGAAATTATGTTTTGATTCCCTGCCGCCTTAGTCTGGACGACTGAATTAGATTTGATGCCTGCCTTTCCACTTAAATGTAACTTACATTTATGAAAGTCACCATTGGCAAGATACTCAAACCAAGGACCTGTGATAGGTGTGCCATTTTGAAACCTTTTGAGTCACGACTATACCCTTGCTTCTTCATTTTGGGGAAAATCGCAAGTGCCTGTTGTCTTCTCCCTGCCTGGAAGACCCTCCTCCATCAGGATTTCATCTCAGGTTTTGCTTGTACTTCCTCTGGGAAGCGGTGGACTTTCTCCAGCTCTGCATGTCTGTGCTGCAGGCCCGTATTCCAGGTTAGCACCAGTGCACTATCCTGTGTGGTAGGGTTGTTAGCTCTTTCAGGTCAGTGCTTGGTCTTCCTTCTCCCTTCCTTTTCCCCTTCTGTCCTTCCTGTTTTTCTTTGTTTCCTTTCTTTTCCTTCTCCTTCCCTCCTTCCCTTCCTTCCTCCTCCATGGCACTTACCTCCAGGCTAAAGTGAAGTGCACTGGTATTTGGTTCAGTAACTGAAGAAGGTGCCCCCACATCACCATCATAGTCCTTATGGTGGTTTTGTAGTTGTCTGATAAGTTCTCTCTCTTCCTCCATTGCAATTCTTGGCGTCTGTTATATGAAGGGCTGTGTGATTAAGTGTTGACTAATTGAATCATTCTCACCTTCTCTAAACCAGCCCCACCTTGCCACCCCTCTCCACCTCCCACCACTGAACCATAACTTCTTTGTGTTCTCCACGGTCCCTTACAGTCTCTGCCACACAGTAAGTGCCCAGTAAGACCTTGCCGAGTGAGTGGATTTTACCCTCTTGGGACTTGCTTTGGGGCGAGGCAGATGGGAAGTGAAGCTCTGAAAGGGCAGAGGAGGTGGAGACTGGATGGGACTGGGCTGAGGAGCTGGGTGTGTCAACCCCTCTGCTGCTTTTTTTTTTTTTTTTTCTTTTTAAAAAGTTATTTATTAGCTGATTTATTTGGCTGCACCGGGTCTTAGTTGAGGCACGCGGGATCTTCAATCTTCATTGTAGCCTGTGGACTCTTAGTTGAAGTGTGTGAGATCTAGTTCCCCAGCCAGGGATCAATCCCTGGCCCCTTACCTGGGGAGTGCAGAGTCTTAGCCACTGGAGCAGATGGGAAATCGCGTCTACTTCTTCTGATGTCCAAGTATAGACGCAGCACTTCCCTGAGGGTGGGGTGCTGTGTCCACTCCTGGTTGGGCAGCTGGTGAGCCCAGTGCCTGAGGAACCATTGAGGAAAGGAGAGTGGCTGCGATTCTGGGTTGTATTTTAACAATAATTTTCTCTGCTTCCTGAGCCTCTTCAGACGTCTGTGTGGTTGAGATGAGAGGACTTAGGCCAGAAGGAGGGGCACGTGGTTGCCCCTGTATGTTGACCTCGTCCTTCCCATCGCCCCGCAGGTACAGGTGGGCAGTGACAGGTCCTTGAGAAGGGAGGTGGAGCGCCCAGGGATGAGCAAACCCCTTAGCATCCCTGAGTGGCATGCTACCGCTGGGCTGACCCACTCTTCCCGGTTTGCCTGGGGCGGTCCTGGTGTTAGTCCTGGAAGTCCTGAGTCCTGGGCCACCTGTCCGTCCCTAGAAAACCAGGACACATGGTCTCTTTGGATGCCACTGGCTCCCATCCCTGCCCTGGCTGGCTCTCTTGATTTCTTTTCCCTCTGCCAAGTCTTTCATCTGGCCCCTCCCCCTCCTCTCTTTATATCTTTACCCCTCTGCCACTTCTCACCTAGCTCTTTCAAGCCAAGCCGTGAGCCTTCCTGCATCTCCATGCTTAGAGGCCTTTCCAACTGTTTCCTGAATCACTGTGAGTTGAGCAGCATTCTGGATCTGGATGGAATCGCAGGTGCTACCTTGTCCCCTTCTCTGGCTCCATTTGGCTCCAGAAATTGACTGAGCTATGAGAATTTCTGTCGCTTAGAGGTAAAACGCCCCTGGTTCGGGAAGCAAGTGTCTTCTCTTGGTGGGAGGGCTCTCCATGCACAAGCAGTGCTCAGAGTGGCAGGCCGTGCCCGGGAGGTAGGGCAGGAAGGTGGCAGGGCTTGTGGCAGGCACCAAGGCCCACCTGCCTGGGCCGGGCCTCAGCCCTCAGCCCCTCTCTCGTGGGCACCTCGGGGCTGGCTCTCAGCAAGGCCTGGGCCTAGCCTGCCCTCTTCCCTGAAGCCTCCTTGTCCACACTCACCTGTTTGTTCTCAGAACTCTTACTGAAAGTGAAAGTCGCTCAGTCGGGTCCGACTCTTTGTGACCCCATGGACTGTAGTCCCCGGAATTCTCCAGGCCAGAATACTAGAGTGGGTAGCCTTTCCCTTCTCCAGGGGGTCTTCCCAGCCCAGGGATCGAACCCAGGTCTCCCGCATCGCAGGCGGATTCTTTACCAACGAGCCACCAGGGAGAACTCTTACTACGTGGCTAGTGAGTGCTGCCCCGTCTTTCTCGTGTGGCAGCCCTTCCTTGAAGGCACACGTCTCATCTTAGCCCTCCTTTCCTTTCCCCTCGCAGCACCCAACCTTGTGCTGGCCCACAGCTGGCCCTCACTTGGCACGCCATTACTGTTCCTGCGATTTAAGGACGTGTGAGTCAGTGGGTAGGTTCCTTGTGAGCATCTGTACGCAGAGCACATCGGCAGGCGGCATGGAGGAGGAGAGCTTGACAGAGGCCGGCACCTGAGCCAGGCCCAAGCCAAGGGTGTCAGGTGGAATTCCCTCTTTCTGACTTCCTCTTTAACACAGGCATGAGAGAAAGAGGCTTTTTTTTTTTTTTTTTTTTAATCGCAAAGTGAGTTTTTAGTTCCAAAATGCCTCACTTGATGTCTTGGATTCACTTTACATTTTCTGGAACATTCCAATGTAATTTACAAATAATCATAGGATTAAACAATTCTTGAGAGGGCTCTAGAGAGGTGGGGGAATGGGGTTGGATCTTAGAGGGTTTTCCTTTTCTGATTCATTTCCTTCTGGGGGGAGTTCTTCTGAAGGAGGCACTGCTGAGTCTCAGACCCTGTAGAAGTCGTCCTGTGAATTCTCTTGGTGTTGCTGATGGATGGGTGGGAATGTGCTGTGGGCCACCGTGCAGGAGGTGGGTGCTCGGGGCTGTCACCGTCCTCACTTCCTGCTCTGGTCACTGATAACCAGCTGCATGCTTCTGCTGTGTGTCTGCCCATGAGCATACACAAGTGTGTTTATTTTCAACTATAAATAGCTTTAGGAATGTATAGGAATAATGCATGGTCTTTGTAAAACATTTGGAAGGAAGTTAATTTATTCCTACTCCTTAGAAACAACCACCGTGAACATTTTCCTGGGTATCTTTCTGGATTTTCTTTCTGTGTTCAGACACACATAATGTATTTACATAGGTGGGATCATTTTATAGAAAACTTAGGGGCCTTTCTTTTGCTGAACACTATGTTACGGACATTTTCCCTATGTCAGTAAAAATGGATTTGTCCTTCATTCAGCCGATACTTACCAAATGCCTGCCACGTGTCTAGCACTGTCCTGGGCGCTGGAGGTAAAGCACTGAACAAAAGAGATCAAATTCCTGCCCTCCTGGAACCTGTGGTCTCCTTGGGGAGACCGGCAATGAATAAAAATGATACCTAGTAGGTTAGAAAGTGGTAAGTGCTATAGGGGGAAAAATGAGATAAGGAAGGTAAGAGGGAGGGAGGGAGGTAAAGTGCATTTCACAGTTTTGAGCAGGGTGGTCATGTGAGAGGGCGTGGGCTTCCCTGGTGGCTCAGAGGTTAAAGCGTCTGCCTGCAATGCAGAAGACCTGGGTTCAGTTCCTGGGTCTGGAAGATCCCCTGGAGAAGGAAATGGCACCCCACTCCAGTATTCTTGCCTGGAGAATCCCATGGATGGAGGAGCCTGGTGGGCCACAGTCCATGATGTCGCAAAGAGTCGGACACGACTGAGCGACTTCACTCACTCACTCACTCACATGTGAGAGGGAAGCCCTGGTGATGGTGATGTTTAGCAAACAATGTGCGCTGCTAAGAGACTGCAGAGGGTCCAGGGCTGGGGCTGGAGGAGACACACCAGCCAGGCCTTGGAAGCTTGGGACAGGACCCACTTAGGTCCCCCTGTGGTAGAAAGCCCAGGGGACTTCCCTAGTGGTCCAGTGGTTAAGACTTCGCCTTCTGATGCAGGGAGATGGGGAAGGGTGAGGGGTTCCATCCCTGACTGGGAGCTAAGATCTCACATGCCTTGCAGCCAAAACACAAAAACAGAAAACAGAAACAATAATGTAACAAACTCAATAAAGATACTAAAAATAGTCCACATCAAAAACCAAACATCATAAAAGGGAAAAAAAATCCAGACTAGAGCATTCAGGCAGGGTCCTATGCTGGCCAGTAACCATAAGAGTGACCACCATTTCAGTAACATGATAATTTCCAAAGCAGCTTTTTATCTGTTACTCCTGGCCCTGCTGCTTATTAGCTGCACAGTTTTGAGCAAATAACCCACCCTCCGTGGGCCTTGTGAAATAATAGGACTCTCATACAGTTTAACTGAGTTCATGCAAATGCATAGAGAACAGTGCAGGTAAGACCCGTTACCAAAATGTTCAGCTGTTACCATCATCATCATTATTATTATTGCCTTTCATTTATTAATCACAACCGCCCAGCAAGGACATGGTGCTCAGTTTAGAGATGTGGAAGTTGAGACTGGAGGAGGTTGGCCTCTCTAGTTAACAAGTTCAGGGCACAAGTGGGTTCTGGGGTCTTAGCTCAGTCCATGCAGGCACTGCCCTCCTCCAGGTGGGGGCAGGTGCTCCTGTTTCAGGCGGATGCCCAAGAGACATGGGCCACGACCTTCCTGATTGCTCCATGGTCTCCTCAGAAGAGAAATGGATCTCAGAGGTGACCAAGGACAGTAGGGAGGAGGGCATGGTTGGTCAAGGCGGAAAGAAGCAAAGGTATGGACTTCTATAGGGAAGAACGGAGACTCAGCAGCTCTGCTCAGCATCCCCACTGTGGTCCACTTGACATCGGTGCATCTTCTTCTCCCTCCCCTCCCATCGCCACAGACACCAGCTCGTAACCATCCCTCTTAAGAACTTACTATAATCAGTGGCTTTTTTAGGTTTACGTTTCTCACTCTGAGAACTGTCCCTGTTCTTGTGTCTGCAGGAACTTGCTGACAAGCAATACCATCACAAACACAACCACACCTCATAGCCATGATGACTGGCCTCTGTCCCAAGAGTCTCCGGTCTCCCCTGGTCCCGACAGGCCCTCATGTGTGTGGGCCATTGTACATTTAGGACAGTACGCTTGCAACGACCTGTGGGTCTGAACGGAGCTGGATTGGCGGGGGCTAGTGTCTAGGGTCACTTCTCCTCTGGGGGTAACAGCCCTACCCACGAGGACACCTAGAGTAAATGCAGCGCCGGGTTTACCTCGTGTCTGGTTCTCTGAAATGGAGTGCGAGTGTGTGTTACCATGGAAACCATAATATAAATGGTGGCTGCATGTAGTTAAAATAGCACTGTTAGTTTTATGCTGCAAGTACGTTGTACATTCAGAAGGCTTTCGTGGGCTAGCCTGGGAGTCTAACCATCATTTAAAATATGGTTTCTGTGGCTACGTTCTGTCAAGACTCTGAACAATTACTTTTAAGCAAGCCTTTAGAGCAAGTTGTTTGTAACAAAGAAATTGGCAGCCAGTAATTTATATGATATTTCTTAACCATCTCATGGGGCTTCTCGATCCCGGGACTCCAGATGAAGCATAAGCTCCGGGGAAGTCCTGTGGCAGATGAGTGGAGCTGTGGTTTAACAGTAGCATGTTTAGAAATGACACTGGGATGTTGGCCTGAGTCAGTGCCTGATGGAGCTGCCAGATGCTGGTGGAGAATCCACCAGGAGCTGGATGACTGGTGTGGGGGACATACTTGGGTACCACACCTCGAGAGGGGCTTAGATGGCATGTTGTAAGACTAGGACAACACTCCAACTTTAAACTAAGTCATATGAGTAACATAGCAGAAATTGGGCCTAGAAAAGAGACAACTTGGGAGGAATTTAATACCTGAGTGTCATTATTTGAAGCACCATGATAGAGTCCCCCAAAAGAGACTGATAAGAGAGACGTTTCAGTAATCTTAGGAAGGAGTTTGACAGCCAAAACTGTTGGCGATAGGACGAGTTGCTTTAAGAGATAGTTCACCGTCTTTAGATGTGTGTAAGGAGAGCCTGGCTGGTCACTTGTGGAGACTACTGTAGAGGGATTTAAGCCCTGAATGAGTGATTAGACTAGACTTCAAAAGTCTTTGCTAGCCTAGAGCTTGTGTGATTCTAGGACACAGATAGAAAATTAATTTTCTGACCCTCCTATTCAGTGTGTTTAATAGTGGCTGCCTAGAGCAAAGATGAGAACGCTTTGGACCTGGCTCAGTCTGAGCTAAGCAAGTAGGAGCTCCTCAATCGATTAGTAGTGTTTGCTATGGCAGGAGGCTATGTTACAGGATACCCAGCCTAGCCATCGCTTTTCCAGTGGTGGTGGTAATCTTGGACTCAGGTCAAGCATAAGCAGGATGACCAACCATCCTGGTTTGCTTGGGATCAAGGCGGCCCTCCCTAACGGGACTTTGACTCCAAGACAGTCCCAGGAAAACCAGGATGAACTGGTCACCCCAAGTAGGACAGATGGTCACCAGTGTATTGGGTTCCGTTTCTGCTGATGGAGAAGAGACAGGAACATCATCTTCTCAGAGTGTGAGTGTGGGGCTCTGCCCTCTGCAGGAGCCCCCTAGACACATGCAGCATAAATGAGTTGGATGTAATCCCTGGGAAATGGTTGCACTATCCTTGCAATTAATTAATTTGTTCAATTAATTAAAATAGCGTCACTAATTATATGTACAGGAGATTGCACATTTCATTAGGATGAGCAGATGGCTCCACTAATAATTACCAAAGCCTGGGGTTGCAGCAAGGAGGGGTGTTGGCATATGAATTCATATTGAACACTTCAATGGCCTTCTTCCTACAACTAAAGTTGAAGTTCCTGTCCCCAAGATAGATTGAGGAACAGATTTTTAATTTTCTTCTGGGGGTGCCAGCAGGTTGTGCTAACTTGCTGTTTGTGGCTGGTGACCATTTTCTTCATCAAACACCTGGCCAGGTCAAGATGTGGAAGGGGTGTGGGCTCCATGGCTTTGGAAGAAGGAGCCAAGTCAGGGTTAGACCTGGGACCTCTGCACAATTCAGAGAGCTGGTTAACCTGCTGAATTGTGATGATAAGCCACATCTCCCGGAAAAATAACAGGTGTCTCATCTCCAAAGGAAATGTGCTTTCTTCTGCTGTGTTGTCCAGACCTTGCCCCGTCCTCACCCCTGTTCGATCCCTAGGGCCTTAGAATCTAAACAGACCCACAGACATGCCAGAGAATGAAAACCCTGACTGTCTGCACACACAGACCAGGCAGGTTCTGTACTAACGTGATTCTGCATCACATAGGTGAGTTTCTGGAGTGTTCTCACTTTGGTGATGAGGATGACAGTTATCGGTAATTGACAAGTATTGCCCATCCCCTCTGGGCCAGAAACTTCCCGCACTTGCTGTAATTCTCAAAACAGCCCTGCATGGCAAGTGTTAACTTACAGATGAGAAAATGAGGCTTAGAGAAATTAAATAAGGTGCCTGGGGTTGCCCAAAGCTGTATTAATACTCAGAGCTCTGTATCTATAAAGCATCTTGTTCTTTCCACCCTCTTGCTCTGCTGGTAAATGATTTGGGGTCATAAAAGTCCCATACCCAAATCGGGAAGGATGTGAGGGGAAGCCACTGGGCTGGGTTCATTCCTGCCCACAAGCGTGGCACTGCTTAGGAGCCGGTCACCGCTGATGGGCCCTCAGCACCTCAAAACCCACAGGGGCCTCGGGGCAACTGGTTCTGAATGATTTCCCAGCACCCATACCCAAGTGCTCAGTGCATAAAAGCAGTCAGCTGGCCGTGTTATGAAGGAATGAGGTACTGGTCAGAGAATGTTCCAGAAAGAAATCTATCATTTCAGGAGATTCTTCAGAATGTTCATTTAATGCGATCTGATAAGAGAGTTTTCTTTTTTGCTCATTTTCGTGGTTGGGGAAAGGTGACCCATTTGAAGTTTATATGCACTATGTGAAGAAGAAACAAAGCTGAGGGTGGGGGGAATACCACTTATAAAAGAACAAATAGAGCAGTCTGGGCGCTGATGATAGAGGTTGAACATGACGGCAAGTTTCCTGCTTGGGCAAATCGAGCATTGTCGTTGGGGAACACGCTCCATCTTGTGTGATGGTCCCAGTGAACCCCCATCCCTCTCTGGTCTGCCTGCCTGCCCCCTAAGGTCCTCTTGAAGTACGTGTCCATCCCTTGACGTTTTCACTCCACACTCCTTCTGAGTTGGAGCAGGAATGGGATGGTGTGTCTGAGTCACAAAAAATTGTGAATCATTCTTGAGATGAAGGAGCCCTGAAAATGTGACTCATTTCTGTAGCATGTACAGGTAAGAAATGGCTGTTTGGTTGTGACTGGCAACTGCCATATAATTCTAATTTTGACTTGGTTGCTGTTGTTTTTGGGGATGGGATCAGACCTGGCCCCGGGGTGGCTGCCGTGTGGAAGGACACAGTGCCATTTGGACTCGGTTCCTGCCTTTCAGCACTTCATCACCTAAAGGAGGCCAAGGCATGTCCATAGTTGCAGGAAACATGTCGGTTTGAACATACATTAAGTGGTAAACTGAAAGATGGAAATCTTAAGCTTAATCAAGATTAAAATATATTTTTCCTAATCACAGATCCAATTAAGTACCAGAGGGAGGCTGCAGGGCCCAGCCAGGTAGCTTACATCAGTCTGCGCTAGAAAGAGCCCTGAGCTAGTTCATAAACTGTGTTTATGTGTACACATCTGCTCCCAAGAGTAGTTCCTTATACAAGCCTTCTCTCTTGGTTATTGTGTCAGCCTGGATGGGCTGGCCGAGTCTGTATACCTGCTATGAAATTTGAGATTTGCTCAATTTAAATGCATTTGAAAAATATCCTTATATACTTTTATTAGCTCATAACAGTAATCCAAGAAGTAAAGAAACATAATTATGGAATTGGCTCACTGTTCTTACAGCTTTGGGTAAAATTTGTAGCTAGGCTTTTTTCCAGGGATCAGAAGGGTTGCTACATGAGGACCAAAGATAGGGTATTCGGACTTGACCTTTCAAAAATAGGGGTTGGGGACTTGCCTGGTGGTCCAGTGGTTAAGGATCCGCCTTCCAGTGCAGGGGACACAGGTTCGATCCCTGGTCTGGGAACTTAGATCCCCACACCTTGGGGCAACTAAACCTGTGTGCCACAACTAGTGAACGCTCAAGCCACGAGAAAGATCTTGCATGTGGCAACAAAAACCTGATGCAGCCAAAAATAAATAAATATTCCAAAAAAAATGAAAATGGGAGTTGGGCATCTGAGCCTACTGTTATATTATGAGCTGTGAGAGGAGGATGTGAATAGGAAAAGAAGAAGGGAAATTGGAGCAGTCTGGGGGCTGGTGAAGGAGCTAGATGGAAATAGTAAGTGAGCAAAGAGGCGAAGCAAGTCAGGTGAGAGGAGTTGGGGATAGGAAACAACCACAAGCGTGCTTTTGGCTGTAAGCAGGAAAAAAGCAAATGGATAGTGGCCTGAGTAACATCTCAGAAAACAAGAATCTGGGGTGAATACCAGTGGTGTCTGGTGTTGATCTGGCAGTTCAACAGTGACGTCAAGGATAGGAGTTTTTTCAGTTTCTCTGCTTTGCCGTCTGTACTGTTTTGGCTTCTTAGTCTTGTCACCTCCAGGAGTGTGATGTGGTCGCCCTGAGCTGCAAGAGAGGCTGGTGAGGGGATGAGTAAGCTTTTCCAGCCTTGATAGCGGAAGTGGACAAGAAGGGTGAGGAGTGGTTGGAGAGTTATCCAGCCAGCCATTGGGCATAGACTAGTGGTGAAAAAAAGAAAAAAATAAAAACAAATATTTGCTGAATCATCACTACAAAAAACCCAGATGCTCCTACGTAGTTTCCTGTGTGTGAATGGAGTTGTACCTGTGTGTTATGGTATGGAAGGACAACTTTTAGGTCCCAATCCAGCCCGTGGCTGATCAGCACCAAAGTCAGTGTGCAGGCGGGATTCAGGGAAAGCCAGCTGAGAGCCGGCTAGGCAGGAAGGTTGTACAGGAAGAGGGGAGGCAAAGTAGCATCATTGTGAATCCACCTTTGCTCTCATTTCCAGCCCGCAATTCTCAGAGGCAAGACAGCTGGTTTTCAGAACTTAATGGTAGAGCTTGTTAATTTCTTTGTAAACTCCATTTTAATGAACAGATGCATTTAATTTAGAACACTGAGCTTCTGATAGTAGCTCAGAGGTTGATACCCCTTTAGCGCCATTTTGAATTCCATGCCTCTGTGTTTGCGCATGGACACACCCTCTATTCACACCGCTGTGGCCCAGAGCAGTTTTTCTTTTCATGGCCTCACAGAATCCCAGCCTTGTCAGAGCACTGGTTCCCCTGACCCCTAACTTCTCGCCTTTCCTATATCTGTGCCCTGTGGTGACTCTCCTTTCCCCACGAGGCTCAGTAGAGGCGGCTCTCTAGTAGATGCTCAGTAGATCCACGGCTCTTGCTGCTTTGAGTCATTTGGATATCATTTAGGGCCCTGCCACTCACTCACAACAGTGAGTCAGATGCCTTTGATCCAAAAAATGGAAACCAGCTGATTTAAATGCAGTTCCTTGTTCTCCCTCTAATACTGTAAGAGCAGGGTCTCTCAAACTTCCACGTGCATGTAAATCATGTGAGAATCTTATTAAAAGGCAGATTCTGATTCAGGAGGTCTGGGGTGAAACCTGAGACTGTACTTTTTAGCTGCAAGGTGATGGTGATGCCTCTGGTTCAGGAAGTAGGATCTCAGCCCTTAACCAGATTTCAGGTGCTCGGCAGCCATGCGTGGCTAGAGCTACCACATTGGACAGCACAAACATTAGATGTTTCCACTATAGCAGAGAATTCTACTGAACAATGCTGGGCCTAGAGTCGAGCCCAGGAGAGAAACCTTTATTAAGTGAAAGTCTTAGTCGCTCCATTGTGTCTGACTCTTCTCTGTCCGTGGAATTTTCCAGGCAAGAATACTGGAGTGGGTAGCCATTCCCTTCTCCAGGGGATCTTCCCAACTCAGGGATCGAATGAGGGTCTCCTGCATTGATTCTTTACTGTCCAACCAAATAATGTAGAGCCATGGACAGTGATAAGAGATTAACTAGAGGGAGCCTTGTCAGTGAATAACCTAGTGGAGAGGGGCCAGGCTTTCCTTGAGGAAGTGATGGTTGAGTTGGAGTTGGATCAGGTAGTAACCAGGCTGGCAGGGAAGTTGGGGAGGAGTGGAGAAGACAGAATTACAGAGTTAAAGCATGGGAAAGAGCCTGGAGATCTTGCTCGCTGGCATTCGATAAAGGGTGCTCCCCATGCATGCTCTTGTTGACTGTGTAATCCAGAACTGTGTGGAAGCATGGACTCTGCTATCCCTAGTGAGCACTGGCTCTGAATCCACCTCTCCTGTGTTCAAATCTGCTCGTTTTAAACGCCTAGTGCCTCGATTTCCTCATCTGTAAAATGGGCGAAATAATACGTACGCAACAGAGCTGTGGTTGAAAATTGAGTCAGTACGTGTGAAGCACCTAGGAGTGCTGGTCCACTGTAAGTGCTGTGGCGTTGTTAGCTGTTATTACCATTCTTACCGGTGCCAGTGACTTGTTAGCAGGGGGCTGCCCTGCCTTGAGCTGCTGCTGTGATCGAGGAGTCCCTACCTGGTGCTGGCCCCCAAGTACTTGGAGGCAGAGCTTCTGGGCTCCGAGTTCTCACTGCCAGGTGAACCAAGAGTTCTGGAACCTGGTACTCCTCTCCCCACCCTGCCCAACCCTGTCCCCTCTGCTTTCTTTTTTTAAAAAATGATTGTATATATTTATTTATTTTGGGCTGTGCTGGTCTTCGTTGCTACACAGGCTACTCTCTGGTTGTGGTGAGCAGGGGCTCTCTCTAGTTGTGGCATCAGGCTTTTCACTGCAATGACTTCTCTTGTTTCAGAGCATGGGCTTAGGGTACTCGGGCTTCAGTAGCTGTGGTGCATGGGTTTAAGTTGCTCCGAGGTATATGGGATCCTCTCGGATTAGGGATCAAATCCATGTCCCCTGCATTGGCAGGCGGATTCTTTACCACTGAGCCACCAGGGAAGTCCCTGTCCTCTCTGCTTTTAATCCTCACAGCTGACCCCATCAGTGCTTAATTTGGCTGTACAGAAGTCACAGCAGTTATATTCATTTCCATGGCTTGTGAGCCATGGAGCCTAAAAATAATCCAGCAGGTCCTACACCAAAGTGTCAGATTCACATCATTTTGAGTGTTAAGACTCCACCAGAGGTGGAAGCATCTCGCCAACTTTCATCAGATTGGAACCCCAGTGCCCCTTCCTGCCCCCGACGATGTGTCCCGCAGGTTCCCACATGGCCTCTTGATGTCATGCAGCTATTGTGGCCAGGTGGATCCCTCACAGCTTGGAAATACCAGAGGGATCTCGCCTTTACCTTTCCACTTCTGGTGCCCCTGGGCCTGTGGTGTGTGGTGGCCTTACCTGGGTGGGGTCTCAAGCTTTAATCCCTTTCCCCATGAGGGAGTTGAGCCCATCAGCAGAGTCATGACCTTCTCCACTGGCCCATCTCAGGTCTGTCCTGCTGCCAGTCCAGAACCAGCGATTCTCAGCACAGAGAGGGACCACTCTACACGATCAGGCCTAGCTAAAGGACTGGCTGCCCAGGATTCATTCACAGAGAGATTTTTTTTTTCTAGCCAGAACTAGACATCACCATAACTTGGCCCATCCAAGCAATTCTTCTTGTAATGAGATTTGATGCATGAGATGGGCCTGTATAATCGCGTTAGATAATATAATTGTTGAGAATATTAGAGTCGGGACTTGAGTAGCTTTAAAATTTGAAAGGGGGTAGTAATGGTGGAAGTTGCTGAGATCACTGTTCTGGAAGGAATGAGCGGGTCCGGTGGTTGCTGCCGGCAGGTCTCCTGGGCTCTCTGAGGCTTGCCGTAACCCCCCACGACTCAACCACCTTGAAATCGTTGGGTTCCACTTGCCTTTCCGAAGTTTTCTTTGTTTTACTTTTAGATTTCCATATTTATGCCCTTGGGGTTCCTTGATTTGTGTATCACACACTTGTTCATGTGTATGCATGTATATGTGCCCCTCTGAGTATGCACGCACGCACACACACACACACACACACACACACACACTTACACACCCCTGTGAGCTACATGTGTGTGTATAGTTGTTTTGTCTTTTTAGTGGCCCCAACTGAAAGCCCATCTAGGACTGCCAACCTAAAAGAAAAAATGAATTTGCTGTATCCCTGAAATTTTCCATTTCCTTGTGGCTGGGAGGTGGTCGGATCTGGCCGTTGGGATTCGTCACCACCCTTGGCCTCTGTTCTCTGCATCCGTTGGTGGATGTCTGTGGGGCAATTTCCTCTTCACGTTAAGTAAGCACTGGAGGGGCCCGTGTGGCCCTTGGAGACTCCTGTATTTTCCTCGCATGGAGGCTGAAGTCAGTAGCGGGGGGCCACCTTTGGATCTTGTGGGTTTTTTCCGCCCCTTGTGCCAGTTGGATGGAGGTGTCCTTTTACTTAACGGTGGTAAGAACACTGCATCTTTGCTCAGGGACCCAGGCCTGCTCTCTGGCGGGAAGAATTTTTTCACAGGGTGGAGGGCCGCTGCTGGCTCTCATGTGGCTGCTGCAGGTCCCCGTCCAACCAGGTGAGCAGCAGTAGAGGAGGCCGGTACCTGATAGAACCACGTTCTAAGAACTTGAAAACATCCCCTCCAGCGCCCCGTTCACATCTCATGAGGAGGATGGTAACTTATATATGTCCTTAAACACTGACAGCAGTCATGAGCACCCCCAAAATATTGCCTGAACCTAGCTCCCCAGTTTATGGGGACCCCAAGGATGATAAAAGCAGAACATGAAATAAGCTTGTGAAAATTAAGATACATTTTCCTTTACTGACGGTTTGAATCAGGACTTGTCTGATACCTAGCCAATGGTAGGACTAGTCTTTATAAAGGAACAAGCCCCGAGGTGATGCGTGAACGCTGGGCTGAGAGAGGTCGGTTCATTCTGGTGCTCCTTCACCTGACTTTTATATGAACCTCCAACCCCATTTCTTACTAGGATCTCCTTGGGGGCAAGGATTTGTTTGCTTTCCAGTAGTCCCTGGAACATCAGGGATGCTTTCTTTCTCTCTCTATATATATATTTGTAAGGTCTATTTTTTTGTTTTTAGAATTGCATCTCCTTTAATTGGGGCTTCCCTGGTGGCTCAGATGGTAAAGAATCTGCCTGCAATGCAGGAGACCTGGGTTCAATCCCTGGGTCGGGAAGATCCCTTGGAGGAGGAAACAGCAACCCACTCCAGTATTTTTGCCTAGAGAATTCCATGGACAGAGGAGCCTGGCGGGCTATAGTTCATGGGGTTTCAAAGAGTCCGACACAACTGAGTGACTAACACACACACACACACACGCACGCACACATGCACGCATGCACGCACGCACACATGCACTTTTAATTAATTTATTTATTTGTCATTGGCTGTACCGCATGCTATGTAGGACAATTGAACCCATGCCCCTGCATTGGGAGCACAGAGTCTTAGCCACTGACCGTCAGGGAAGTCACTGTAGGTATGTATGTTTTTAATTCATTTATTTCTAACTGAATGATAATTGCTTTATAAATACTGTGTTGGTTATCTGTCTATTTTTAACTGGAAACACAACAGATCCATAAAAGCAGACCCGTTTCCTGTCCTTTGCTCTCAGCGTGGCATGAAGATGCAGGGTCACTGAGCCAGGGGCTCCGTGGAAGACCCTCTTCTTATCCCGCTGCAACCATTTTCCCTTCCTGACCTGGATCTTAAAGGCCAGAGCGCAGCCTTCTGGAATTCTTAGAAAGTAGACACTGCAACAAGAAAATAAATATTGTCTGTCTTAGAAAAGCCAGTGGAAGAGTCATCCTCAGACAGGCCCCAAGTACAGTGAGAGCTGTTTGAGCACATTTACAGGGGTCACGTTCATGGCGATGGAGAGGGAGACCTAGAAAAGGAACAAGAGCTGTCTGCTCGCCTTTGGCCAGGACCATCCCGCCCGTTGGGGAGTTGAGACTGTCCCCTGCCTGCAAGGCCCAGGAGGGATGCTCCTGCTTGACACCCCCCCACCCCCCCGCCCCATGCGGTCTCGCTTACTTTCAGTATCATCTGTAGCCCGGGGAGCTAAGGGGGCCTTGACCGCCAAGAGAATCCTGTCCTGGAGCGTCTGTTTTCTGAGCTGTTGTTCTCTCTGTGTGGAGATGTGAGAAGAATTCGGAGTAGACTGAGCTTTCCTGGGGTCAGCCCCCCCACCCCCCAACCCACACTTCACTGGGCCTCTTCTTTGTAAAGAAGACTCGCCTGGTTTAGACCATCTCTTGACTGTTCAGGAAGAGAGTGGTCAGTGACACATGTTCCTTCTTTGGGAACAAATTCTCCATTCCTAACTCGGTGGCAGTGCTCAGGGGAAGAGGGAGGCGGAGGTCAGAAGGGACTGTCCATGTGGTTGCCTCTTTCCCCTTCTTTTCAATGTTTTAGGTTTACGCAACTAAAGCAATTCCTTTATTATCATTTTAGTGGAGTCTTAGAAGGAAAAGGAGATCAACACATGTTTTTCATCTACAATTTTTTAAAAACCAGAAGACCGGTGGCATAATTTGGAATCACTTTTCCTAGAATTCCACTGTGTCTATATCATCTATTTATCCAGTCTTAGCATTTTATACATTTTAAATTCCACCCCCCCCTTCGCTTGTCCATTAAAAATAACATATAAGCATCTTTATAGCTAAACCTTTAGTCATATTATGATGACCTCCTAAGAGGGAATTTCTGTTAAGCAGACTTTCTGGGTCAAAGGATATGTAAAACTTAAAGGTGTTTTTGCTGCATATTGCTCAATTTCTCTTCATAAATATGACACTGATTTGCATCCCCACTAGCCATACGTGAATGTGCTCCACCCTCTTGTTGATGCTGGGTGTCTTTCAGCATGTTTATTTGGGTATATAATGTGAACATCCTGTGGGATAGATCCCTGACTCAAACGCTTGCACATCAAAGTTTGGGTGGATATTACTCAACTTACCATCAGCGTATGAACATGCCTGTTTCCTCTGCATTCTTGCCAGCACTGCAGCAGGATATGAAAAACTTTTCCACTTTAGTAGGTTGATTTTATTGATTTCTCCAGAGTTTTGACAGTTCTTCATGTATTATGCCATTTGTATTTTTCTTTCATGGATTGCCTGTAACCCATTTTTTTCCTTGAGTGTTTATCATTTTCTTGATTTTTAAGCTCTCTTTATATATTAAGGAAACTAGTATGCATGTAACACATTGTTATTTAAATTTTGTTGACATTTCATTTTGCTTGCCCTTTTTGTGTGTTTGTATGTCTAGCTGATAAGTGTTCGGTTTGGGGGTGCTGTGCTGGGCCTTTGCTGCTGCACCCTAGCTTTCTCTGGTTGTGGAGAGCACGGGATTCTCATTGCAGTGGCTTCTCTTGTTGCAGAGCAGGGGCTCTAGAGCATGGGCTTGGTAGTTGCCCCACTCAGGCTTAGTTGCCCCATGGCATGTGGAATCTTTAACCCGATGTCCCCTGCATTGGCAGTCAGATTCTTAACCACTGGGCCACCAGGGAAGTCCCAGCTAATGTTTTAAACAGTAACGTTTACCAGCCTTTTGTCTTTGTGGTGTGCTTCCAGAATTACCTGAACTTTGGGTATCCTTCTAGGGTATCCTTTATGTCTTTATTTGCCTGGGTGATGGGCTGCTGCCTCAGTTCCAGGCATGGTCCCCATGTCCTTCAGATTAGGGCAAGGTGACCATGGACAGTTCTCCAGGGACTGCTCACCCACAGTGGGGGGTTCGAGGTTGGTGCTGGTGAAGAGGCAGCCCCACCGGAGACCCAGAATTACCAACGTGGAATGCAGCTGGCTGTTGGGGTGATCCAGAGCCAGAGGGTGGATATCATGAGGGGTATGAACGTGACATGGACAGGCATGGCTCCTGATCTCTGCTACTATCAGCTGGCCTCAGGGCGGCAGTGTTGCCCACTAGGGCCAGTGAATAAGAGGAGGGGCTCTTCCTGTCCAAATCCTTTACCACTGAGCCCCAGAAGTCAGAACAAGACAAGTGGGACCAGGACTTTAAAGGACCCGCATGATTTGGTTCAACTCAGGCTTCCTGTGATAATAGCATAAGTGTTAGTTGCTAATTGTGTCCGACCCTTAGTGACCCCATGGACTGTAGCCCACCAGGCTCCTCCGTCCATGGAATTCTCCAGGCAAGAATACTGGAGTGGCTAGTCATTCCATTCACTTCTCCAGGGGATCTTCCCAACCCAGGGATTGAACCTGGGTCTCCTGCATTGCACGCAGGCTCATTACCCCCAGGGAATAATAGCATAGAGCAGCCTCAGATGACGCAGGACAGGGTCGCCTCCGTGGCTTTACGTGCAACTTGTGTTTCTCCGCGGTGCTTACTGTACTGACTTGCCTGCTTCCTCTGCAAGTTCCCAGATTTGCTCTTGGTGAGACTTGCTTGGGGAGCGGGGCCACGGGGGTGGATGCTGGGAAGCTGCATTCAGAGCTTCAGCTGGGGACTTCCAGGATGGGGAAGGGCGGGGGGGGGGGACTTGGAGCCTCCGTTCCCCCTCAGCCATTGGTTCAACAGCTAGAAATTAGATATGTTTCAGAAATGTGTGAACAGTGTTGAAGAGAGTTTTCTTAAACTCTCAGCAAAGTGAGATCTTCAGACCTATTTGAGATACTGTGATCAAACCTTCAGAGTGGCCTTTAGGATTATCTACCGTGGGCTCTCTGTTCAGATGGGTAATTCTCCTGAAATTTTCTCCTGAAAGTTAAGGATGTTCATTAGAATGTAAAAACCAAGCTGGATTGTGATCAGCACAAAAATGCCACTTCCTCCTGCTCCTCCGACATACCTAATCTACTCGCACCGCCCCGCCTTTGTCCTGCCCTCCCCCAGATCCCCCAACCCTGACTCTTCATTCAGGTCTTTCTCCAGTGTTGCCCCTTCATTGTGCTGTTCTCTCTCATATCCCCTCATTCTCTTTTCTTCACAGCAGACACAATATCAACAATAATAATGATGGCTATTATTAAAGAGTACCAACCATGTGCCAGGAAGTGTTATAAAAAACTTTTGCTTGTGTGAATACATTTGATCCTCTCATTAACCATATGAGAAGAATACTATTATTCTTGTTTTACAGATAAAGAAATCGAGCCCAGACAGAGGTTCATGTAATAGTTTGGCATTGGGAGTCTTCTATTCAGTAAACATTTATGAAACAGTTACTGTGGACCAGGTCCAGGCTCTGTGCTAGGATCAGGGGATCCAAAAATGAGAAGGTCACTGTCCTTGCATTCAAGTCATCAGGAGACCAGTGTTCTAGACCAGTCTGGGCTGGTGACTCCTCTCTGAGAGCCTGGAGCCAGTTGCTTACACAGATATATGTGCTTTAATTTTCCCATCTGTAAAATAGAAATAAAGGGGACTTCCTTGGTAGTCCAGTGGATAAAAATCCACCTGCCAGTGCAGGGGACTCGGGTTCGATCTCTGGTCTGAAAAGATTCCATATGCCTCGGGGCCCCTGAGTCGCAACTGCACTCTAGAGCCCACGAGCCGTAACAACTGAAGCCCACACACCTAGAGCCAGCGCTCCCCAAGAGAAGCCGCCGCAGTGAGCCCGTGCACTGCAATGAAGAGTAGCCCCCACTCACCCCAGCTGGAGAAAGCCCAAGGGCAGCAATGAAGACCCAGTGCCACCAAAAATAAAATTAATGATTTTTTAAAATAGAGATAAAGGCACCTGCCCCAGCTGTTCCTCTAGGTTCTTGGAGGATTTGTTGGTGAAATCACTTTGGGGTGACATCACTTCAGTATCACTTTGGGGTGTGCACAGGTACAGACGCAGGGAGTTGTTGGCCATTCCTCACTCTGAGACTAGGAGATGGCAGACATATTCTGCTTTCCTACCTGCTGGAGGGAAAGGCAAAGGACACTCATCTCTGTCCTGGGCTTCCCAGGTGGCGCCAGTGGTAAAGAACCCACCTGGCAATGCAGGAGATGTAAGAGATGCGGGTTCAATCCCTGAGTTGGGAGCATCACCTAGAGGAGGGCATGGATAGAGGAGCCTGGCGAGCTACAGGTCCATCCATAGGGTTGAAAAGAGTCAGACAGGACTGAAGCACCTTGATGTGCACACACACACACACACACGCACACACTTACATGTGTACACATGCACACACACGTCTGTCCTGCTGGTCCTATGTCCTTATCAGATTTCACCCCCTTCCCTTTCTTGCAGTCATTTTATGGTATCAAGCAATTCTTAAATGTCTTAAAATAGTTGGATAGTTGGATAGCTAGAATCTCAAAATCAGTTTTTGACCCTCTGATATGAGATGCTATACTTTTGTAACTGGTCAGTAGGATTATGATACTTAGGGCAGCCATCCCATCTAACTGGAAGTGGTGTTTTATTGTCCAAGGACCCCAAAATCCCTTACCTACTGATGGTACTTTTGGAAGGAAGTTCTTCTTAGTCATCATTAGGCTACTAGCCTGGCTGTTTAATTGCAACAGCTGGTGTTATTCTGGAACCTAAGGCAAGAGCAGTGTTTTGCTTTCTGTGGTTTTTGCCAAGGCCATGAGTTAGAAATAAGCTTGTGGTAATAGATGGGATGTTGGTGTGTGATGGGGAAACAGACCTATGAAGAGGGATTCTTGCTCCTTGTCATCCTCTTGAGATGGACTTTGAAGAATGGAGTGACCAAACCTTTCACGTAAAGCAGGCCAAGACGTCTGACCCCTTCCTCCTAAACAGTATGTGAGAAGGTGCTCTGGTCGCTGGTTCTTGCCCTGGGCCCCACCCGCCTTTCTGTCATCCTGGTTTGTTTCCTGTGTCTAATTTGTTGCACGATCTGTTATTAACCAAACATGCCCTTGCAAGCTGGGGAATATTTGCAGAGTGATAAAGCAATAATGTTATAATATTCTACTTTCCTAAAGAGGCATCAAGCCCAGCACATTCTGGGAAGCATCCAGGCACCAGAGCCCATTGATTCTGTTCTTTCATTCCTTTGTGCTGTTGGCGTCCTACTGTAGACGCCTGTCACTCCATCCATCCCCCATCCGTCCATCCATCCATCCCCCATCCGTCCATCTACCCACCCATCCATCCGTCCACCTGTCCATCCATCCATCCATCCATCCCCCATCCATCCATCCGTCCATCTGTCCATCCATCCGTCCATCCCCCATCCATCCATCCGTCCATCTGTCTATCTGTCCATCCATCCATCCATCTATCCATCCCCCATCTGTCCATCCACCCACCCATCCATCCGTCCATCCATCCATCCATCCCCCATCCATCCATCCGTCCATCTGTCCATCCATCCATCCATCCATCCGTCCATCTGTCCATCCATCCATCCATCCCCCCGTCCATCTGTCCATCCATCCATCCATCTATCCATCCCCCATCCGTCCATCCACCCACCCATCCATCCGTCCATCTGTCCATCCATCCATCCATCTATCCATCCCCCATCTGTCCATCCATCCATCCATCCATCCATCCCCTATCTGTCCATCCATCCCTCCGTCCATCCGTCTGTCCATCCACCCATCTATCCATACATTCATGCATACTGTGCTGTGCTTAGTCGCACAGTTGTGTCTGACTCTTTGTGACCCTGTGGACTGTAGCCCGCCAGGCTCCTCTGTCCATGGGGATTCTCCAGGCAAGAATACTGGAGTAGGTTGCCATGACCTCCTCCAGGGGATCTTCCTAACCCAGGAATCAAACTCAGATCTCTCGTGTTGAAGGAGGATTCTTTACAGTCTGAACCACCAGGGAAGCCCCTACATACATACATACAGTCACCTGTCTATCCAGTGGAGTACTTATTTTTGAGCACTTACTATGAGTCAGACCCAGAGTAAAGACCTGAAGATACAGGGATGAGTAGGTCACCATCTCTGCATTCAAGGGATTCATACGGTAATAATAGGAAACCTGAGTTCAACGAAGTGTTCCATGCTTAGCTGGGGGCTTAATATTCCCACTACCAAGAAAAGGCAGAGTTTAGTAAAGAAAATTTTTACAAAAGAGATGACTGTCAAGTCTTAAAAGACAAGCTATGTGCTTACTTATATCACTCAGTCCCTCCCGACATCTCATCCTTCCACAGATACTAACACCTACGAGGAGCAAGTCTCTTCCTTGTGTGTATCCCCACCTCCTGCTTTGACATTGGTTCATTTCCCACCCATATCATTCCCGTACTGCTTCAGGCACATCACCTGTTCTGAAATTTTGGGCCACGTCCTGTTGCAAAGGTAAAGTTCCAGCTCCTGAGGGTGGCCTTTGGGTCCCTCCACTGAGCTGTCTGGGCTTCCCTGGTGGCTCAGATGGTAAAGGATCTGCCTGCATTGTGGGAGACCTGGGTTTGATACCTGGAAGGGGAAGATCCCCTGGAAAAGGGAAGGGCAACCCACTCCAGTATTCTTGCCTGAAAAACTCCCTGGAGGAGCCTGGTGGTCTATAGTCCATGGGGTCACAGTTAGATAGGACAGAGTGACTTAACACTTTCACTTTCATTTTTCATCGTATTACTGAGAGTCAGCCTTGTAGGCTGAGTTGTCTGGTCCAGTTATCAATTTGTGAATTAATCTGTTTCATTTTCTTACAGGGGGTTTTGGGGGTTTGGGGCAGTGGGGTGCATATTGAAAAGATTCTATAATAAAAATGAAAAGTCTCCTGGCCTCTTTCCTTCTTAACCTGTACTTCTCCCTTGGGCAACTTTTTTTAACTCTTTCATTTATTTTTTTCTGACATTTACCTCCATGTTTAAAAATAATGCGCTTTTGTTTTACTCCTATTTTAGAAATTATCTGCTTACTTCCTGTTATGGTGACGACTCCACTCCCTTATACCACGCTTCTGCCTCCCCTCCCCACATCCTCACAGCATAGCTGCATCGTTATTTATAGTTCCTCTATTTGGTTAGCTTTATAAGTAATATTTTCACTATCATATTTCTTGCTTATTAACAGCAGTATCTCTTGATTCCCTTGAGCAGTAAGATGAAGATATTAGTGTCCTTACCCCAACTGCCTTCCAACTTCCTAATTTCTGTCATCTCTAGTTTTACTTTTATATTGTTAAGGGTGATAACATTTACATCTTTATTTTCTAACTGCCAGTAAAAAAATGTGCTGTCTGTAGGTTGACTCTAAAGACTGAACAATCAATGGATAGAGCTTATGTTATTGAGAACGTGGAAACAAGTTGTGACGGTCTACTCTCTGACATACATGTTTAGTTTGCCTAGTGATTTCAAACAAAAAAAAAAATTCAGCTAACATTCTAAAAGTAGGGAGAGTTTCCATAAAAGATACAGAGTTTGGGATACTGTTTTAAAGGTTGTAATATCTTGTCTGACTTTCCAAATGGCAGCACCGTTTTCTTTAGAATAAGCTTGCCTGCTTCCAGCCTGCTGCAGTCCCTACTACTCAGATGGGGTAAGCAAGTGCTCAGACTCCTAGCCTGCTGTGTTCATTTATTTATTTGCCTGACCCTGATGGCATTTCAGTGTGTGATCCTATGCCTGATCTGTTATTCTCTTTGGAGTCAATAATATGAATTTCCTTTATATATATAGCTTTATATTTTCCCGAGTATGTTATTGCCTTCCTTTTTTCCTCCCCACCAGTTACTACTATCATATCCTTTTTTTTCCCCCTCTCAGACTCTCTAGCCAGTTGGGTATTTTATCTATTCTCCCTTCCTCCCAGAGTCCTCCATCTTCCTCAAGTTTGACCTGGTTGCTGTCTAGGCCTGCTACACAGGGACATTTGGGACTTTCCTGTACTATTATACTAGGTTAGTTCTACTGCTTCCAGGATCTCATCTCTTCTTTGTGTCCATTTAGTTTCTTTCAGTTCAGTTCAGTTCAGTCGCTCAGTTGTGTCCGGTTCTTTGCGACCCCATGAGTCGCAGCACACCAGGCGTCCCTGTCCATCACCAACTCCCGGAGTTCATTCAGACTCACGTCCATCGAGTCGGTGATGCCATCCAGCCATCTCATCTTCTGTCGTCCCCTTCTCCTCCTGCCCCCAATCCCTCCCAGCGTCAAAGTCTTTTCCAATGAGTCAACTCTTCGCATGAGGTGGCCAAAGTATTGGAGTTTCAGCTTTAGCATCATTCCTTCCAAAGAAATCCCAGGGCTGATCTCCTTCAGAATGGACTGGTTGGATCTCCTTGCAGTCCAAGGGACCCTCAAGAGTCTTCTCCAACACCACAGTTCAAAAGCATCAGTTCATCCGCTCTCAGCCTTCTTCACAGTCCAACTCTCACATCCATACAAGACCACAGGAAAAACCATAGCCTTGACTAGATGGACCTTAGTCAGCAAAGTAATGTCTCTGCTTTTGAATATGCTGTCTAGGTTGCTCATAACTTTTCTTCCAAGGAGTAAGTGTCTTTTAATTTCATGGCTGCAGTCACCATCTGCAGTGATTTTGGAGCCCCCAAAAAATAAAGTCTGACACTGTTTCCACTGTTTCTCCATCAATTTCCCATGGAGTGATGGGACCAGATGCCATGATCTTTGTTTTCTGAATGTTGAGCTTTAAGCCAACTTTTTCACTCTCCTCTTTCACTTTCATCAAGAGGCTTTTTAGTTTCTTTAGAGAAGGAAATTCCTTTCTTTTTTTTTTTAAATTTTTGTGCTTGGGGGAGTAGATATCTATCTGCCCCATGGGTACCAGTGGCTCAACTGTTCTGACTTCAGGTTTTATATAATGCCCCCACTTTTTAGCCTCACACTTGATTCCTGCCCTCCATTGCCCTGGCATCTTTGAGTCATGAGCCTCTTGGCCATTCTGCCAGGCTCTCAGCATCTGAGCCCACTCCAGGGTCAGGCTCCCTGTGGCTGCAGTATCAGTTTCTAATCTTGCATACTCTGCCTTTTTTCCCAGTCTCTTTTCCAATAGCCCTTATGTGTTTCCTTTGTTGTTTAAAATTATTTCACTCTCATCTTGGTGATGATGTGTATAGATGATGAGACTATAAATGAATACAGTTAACTTGTTGTCCACCATCTAAATTAGGCATTTTCAATCCTAAATCTACCTCTTTTAGGATTTATGAGTTCCTTGTATTATAAATATGTCTATCCAATTCTTACTTTGTTTTAACTATCAAGTTCCGATCTCGTACTGACATTGTTAAGGCGATATTAGTTGCCATAATCATCTCCTAATTTTCAGGGGCTTACCATGATTAATGTTGTTTCTCGCAGCTCCAACAGTCAAATGGAGTGTTCTGACATGACTGGCCTTCTTTCACAAAGTAATGCAGGGACCCAGGAATCTTATGACTCTGCTATACTGTAGAGCAGGGATCCCTAACCTCCAGGATCTGATGTCTGATGATCTGAGATGGAGGTGAGATAATCATATAGAAGTAAAGTGCACAATAAATGGAGTAATACAGTTGGATCATCCCCAAAACCACCCCCCACCCTGATCCATGGAAAAATTGACTTCCACAGAACCTGTTCCTGGTGCCAAAAAGGTTGTAGACTGCTGCCTTAAGAGGATATATTCTCAACTGGGGCAAAATTAGTTCTTGGGGCTAAAAAACAAAAAAATCCTACATTTTGATACATAAATCACAGACATACATATGGTCCATAAACAGATACACAGTGCATTAAAATTCCACAGAGGAAGAAACGACGAAAAAAGTGCCTGAAAAGATCGCTTACAGGGGCAACAGTGATGAAAAAGGGCTACAGGGCTGAGGAGCATCCTGTGTTCAGGTAAAAGGGAGAAAAGAAGGTGGTGAAGGCTCACTCACTTCTTAACCATCTTGGCCCCAGAATGACCGACATCTCTTAGCCCACATTCCATCGGTGAGAACTAGTCACGGGTCCCATCCTGACACAGGAGGAGCCGGGAGGTGTAGTTCTGGGCTGAGCAGCTGCCTCTCAGTGACAACTCCTAGCTAAATAAGGGGGAAACACACATTTTGGAGAGTGGCTGGCCTCCAAACCCAGGGGCCGGCAAGCTTCAGCTGCCTCTCAGTGACAACTCCTAGCTAAATAAGGGGGAGACACACATTTTGGAGAGTGGCTGGCCTCCAAACCTAGGGGCCGGCAAGCTTTGTCTTAAAGAGCCAAGTGGTAAATGTTTCAGGCTTGCAGGCCGTGCGGTCTCCATCACAACTGCCCAACTCTGCCTCTGGTGGCCAGAAGCAGCCACGGACACTGTTGGAGTGAATGGGTGTGGCTGTGTTTCAATAAAGCTTTATTTACATAAACAGGTGGTTGACTGGCCTGCAGGCTGTGGTTGACCAACTCTTGCTGATCCCTCCACCTGGTAACCATTCCAGGGCTTTTCCATTGTCCACTTTTCCTTGTGTCTCAGGACCTAACCCACATTTTCTCCATTCCCTGTGCCTAGATGGGACCTTAACTGCCCTCAACTGAGTGAGGAGGGTGAGTCCGTGGTTTTTCTATGAGAAGTGGTATGACTCACCCCAGCTCAGTGAAGCGCAGAGGTCCCAAGTCTGGAGAAAGGGAATGCATTTTGCTTGCGACAATATATTAAGCCACCCCCACACCTAATCTCCACAGCCACCAGCCATGGCACACGTCTTAAGCGGTCAGAATATGGGGACAGTTCCTGTATTCAGCGCTCAACCCTTTAAAGTACCTGCAGGAGGTGAATTAAGCCCTCAGAGGATCTGGGCCTCTGCTTCTTATAACATGAGAGAATACACCATATTTTCAATGGGTTATATCCACAATGAAGGCGAATAATAACATGGCCATATATTTATGTTAGAAACAGGATGTAAAATTATATATACAATATGATCTCAACCATCATGTCTTAAAAATTTAGTCAAAAAAAAGGGGGGGTAAATATTCTCACAAGGATGATGAGTGGCTTTTTTTTCTCTTTTGTATATGTTTAAAACTTTTACAGTGAGCATGCTTTCCAGGCGGAGAAGAATAAATGCTGTTTTGAAACTAGAGAGGCAGAGAGTCAGGCTGAGTGGTGACGGGGCGTCTGCCCGCTCGTGTGCACGCGAGTGGGCCCAAGGACGCCTTTGGCAACTCTGTCCGAACAAGTCCCTCTGAGGCAGCCCGTGCCGCTCACCCTCCCTCAGAGGAGAAAGGCGTCTTTACATAGCGACTGTGGAAGGGCTCCAGCCTGCTTCTCTGCTGAGAAATTCTTCTCATTTCTAAGTGATGAGAACCTCATCTCAATTCTTTTTCCGCTGAGGCGGGACCAGCCTCTCTGGATGAATCATCGAGATTTATCAATAGGGTGAGGAGGAGGGGTGTGCCTGGGGTTAACTGCGTGTCACAGGCATTGGTCATCTCGGCCACTCCCCTGTGGGCTTGCTCGACTTTGAGGAGAAATGAAATCACTTGCACCCCAAAGTGCTGTCTGTGTTGACCACCAGCCACAGTGGCCTCTTCCGGGTGCCCCGGCTCCCAACAGAGCAGAGAGAGCAACCCATGCCGCCATCCTAACCAAGTTCAAGATCGTACTGAAACGCCCCTAATTGTCGGGATCCCTCTCGGTTCCTCATTTGCCTCTTCCAGGTATCAAGTGGTTGGGTCCGGGGGCCTTCCCTCCTCCTATTTCACACCCACCTGAGTTCCTTCTCTTCAGCCCTTGGCTGTTTTTTCTGGGGATGTCGTTCTTGAGTCCTGGGTTGTCCACACACTGGCTCAGCCTGTGCTCTCTGCACTCATCAGACACGTCACGTTCTGCAGCCCTTAGCCCCTTCACTAGGACGGGGTGGCCCTCTCCCCTCACCCAGGGGCCTCTCTCGAGTCTCCAGGGACATCAGCTGCTTGAACACAGCTCCCGTGGCCTGTGTTTGCTTGCCCATAGCCTGCATTTGCTTGCCCATGGCCTCCATGCCTCTCTGTGATCAGCCTCCTCTGTCTTTGTTTCTTGCGTTTTCCCTCCAGTTGAGGTTGGAGGAAACTTATCCCAGCTCTTTGCCTCCGCCCTGGCTCCTGCATTCTGAGAACTGAACTTGGCTTCCTCTTTTTTTTTAAATCTCCACACACATATCCCGGACACGCCTGTGATGGACGGGCATGAGTAAGGACCACACTCGGGCAGTCACAGGCACCCGTGTGTGTCTGTGTGCACAAGAAATCCTTACGGTGACTTGCGAGACCTTATACTGGGCTTCTCAGCCCCAGCACTACTGACATTTGAGCCTAGTAATTCTGTGTTGAGAGGGGCGGTCCTGTGTGTTCAAAAATACTTAGCAGCCTCCCTGGCCTCTACTCACCAGATGCCAGTAGCACTCCCCTAGTTGTGACAACCAAATATGTCTCCAGACGTTGACAGATCTCCTCTGGAGGACGAAGGCGCTGTGGGTTGAGGACCCGTACCCTGTGTGATGGGGACCTCCCCTCCCACACCGCTTCTCTGCTCTGTCCTGCTGAGTACACTGATCCCTGCTGAGGAACCTCGCTTCAGTTGTCCCCGTTGGATGCTCAGCGTCCTCCACTCAGATCTGCTCAACCATCCGGGCCTCAGCTCAACGGACACCTCCCCAGGGCCTTTCCTGAGCGCAGTCCATATTTCCATGAGGACTCTCCGGGGCACACGGCCTCAGACTTGGAGGGGAGAGCTGAAGAGGGGTGGGTGGCAGAGTCAGAAGGTTGCAAAGAAGCCCCTGTCTCCTGCTTATGTAATCACTCTGCTGGGAGAGAGTGCGGTGGGGCTCAGCAAGCGAGTCCCTGGCTGCTTGTCATGTGAAGAAAACTGATGTGAACGACACTTTTCCTCCTCTGCTTCCTGCTCAGCTTTTTTGTTCTTTGTATGGTGAATAATGTGACTGCAGGAGGAGCCTCATCCTTGGAGTTATTTTTACAAGGTCTCCTCTCTGCTGCAGATGACTCAGAGCTGGGGCCTTCTCTTGAACACGTTCCTTGGGAAATGCCAGGAAGATGCTGTGCCCTAGGCGAGCAGGGGGCCAGAGAGGGTGTCCTGGCCCCCCTGACCGCACTGGAGCCATGTCCATGGGGCTGGAAGGAAGGCCTTGCTGAACACTGCTTCTCCCAGTTTCCCTCTGCCAAGGCCAGCCCTGCCTTTTTCTCAGCACCCTTTTCTGCCCCAGCAGAAATGACAGCCTGCCAGTCTGGAGAGGAGAGAGGGACTGACCGCCCCCCTCCGAAGGTTGGCACTGCAGGCTGCAGGTAGACCAGGCCCCAGAAGGCTGGTGGCTCTGGTCTGCTATTGCTAAGTCAATTCAGTCATGTCCGACTCTGTGCGACCCCATAGACAGCAGCCCACCAGGCTCCACCATCCCTGGGATTCTCCAGGCAAGAATACTGGAGTGAGTTGCCATTTCCTTCTCCAGTGCATGAAAGTGAAAAGTGAAAGTGAAGTCGCTCAGTCGTGTCTGACTCTTCGCGACCCCATGGACTGCAGCCTACCAGGCTTCTCTGTCCATGGGATTTTTTAGGCAAGAGTACTGGAGTGGGTTGCCATTGCCTTCTCCAGCTCTAGTCTAAAGGCATGCAAACCACCTGGAAAGCAGTCACAAGGCCCCGAGGGAAAAGGAGAACAACCTGTTCTCACGTCTCCAGCCACTCCTGGCATCAAGACCCAGGGAATGTGTGTTGAATAAAGAAACTAATGAAAGGGAAGCACCTTTTCGCATGTAAAGCTGAACAACCTGAGCGTGTGTCCAGCCCAGAGCCGCGTGCCGTGGAGGATGGCTCCCCTGCTCCAGAGGGTGCACGTGCCCAGACCTTGGCATGTGGACCGGAAGCCGTCGTCTCTCTTGGCTCAGGCATCATCTGACTCGACCCCTCGTAACCACTCCGAGGGGCAGGGGTGTCGTTTCCTTTTTCAGAGGATCAGGGAGGTGGATGGCATGCCCAGCGCTGAGCAGTTAGTGACCAGCACAGCTGTGTTCCTCTGCCTTAAGTCTGCCCACTCTCTGGCTTTCTCCCTGACCCTGTGATGCTGTGGAACTTCAGAAACCCCAGAAATAGAGGTCCCCTGCTTTTGGGAAACACTCTATACCCTCCTTCCATCACAGCTGCAGCACCCTCCTTCAGCAGAACCGGTCCTCTCCCTTCTGTTCTGCCTATAGTGGAATGGCAGGTTCTCAACCACCTGCTACCCAACAACCCTCAGAAGAATTAGGATGTGAAGGCCCCTCTCAGTCACCTCTGCTCTGATGGTTCTGGAGAAAGGGACTGATTGGGGAATACACCCTCTTTTCCTCCTGCTAATATGCCCTAGCTCCCAAGTCCCTTTCTTATTGTCTTCTCCCAGGTCACACAATCCCCAACTGAAAACCCTGGTGAATGGAAAGGGTTTCTAGTTGATCATTTGGAACTCAGAATGCCTCTCACAGATGTAGCTTGAACATGATGCTGTCATATCTGAGATAGAGTATTAATAGCATCGGCCAAGTAGAGAGCTAGCGTTAATATTAATGATTTCATTAATTGTATGTGCTCAGTTGCTCCGTTGCGTCTGGCTCTGCAACCCCGTGGACTGTAGCCCGTTGGGCTCCTCTGTCCATGAAATTTTACAGGCAAGAATACTGAAATGGGTTATCATTTCCTACTCCAGGGTATCTTCTCGACCCAGGGATAAAACCTGAGTCTCTTGTGTCTCCTGCATTGGCAGGCAGGTTCTTTACCGCTAATGCCACCTTTCATTGATCAATTAACTAATAATAAGTCATCACCACCTCTTGCCTGGAAGCCTGTAGCAGGCAAATAGACCACAGGTCTGGTCTCTTCCACTCTTATTCTCCTATAGTGTATTCGCTATGTGAAAAACTAATCAAGCCCCACCTCGCCTGTGCTCAGAGAGGTCCAGTGGGCTCCTAGCCTCATGTCCTGGCTCCCGCCTGCCTCGCTGACTTCACCAGCCAAACTTTTCTGGCTCCAACAAGTTCATTTCACCAAGGGACTCAGGAGCTGCTGTTCCCTGTGCCTAGAACTCTCATCCCGTCTTGAATTACTGGGTACAGTCTCAGTTCATTCAGATCTCTGTCAGATGTCGCCTTTTCAGGTGCCCTGGGCACTTCAGATAGATGACCTCAGATACCCATCCCCATCACTCCTCTGCCCCCCTCGCCTTCGAAGCACTGATCACATCCGTTTCACTGCTGGTGTGTTTGTTTACTTGGGTCCTGTTAGGTTCCTCCACTAGAATGCCAGCTCTGCAAGGGCAAGGGCCTGGTTCATTTTATTGGCTGCTCTGCTTCTAGCACTGGAAAAGTACCTGACACTTGATGGGTGATCAGAAAATACCTTTATGTAAATAAGTGGATATAAACAAGTGAATGAATGCTATGTCTACACCTGGCAAATAGACAGATTGCGCTTTCTTGTGGAATTTATCAGGCATTCCAGACATCAAAGATGAGTGTCTTCCTTTCCCAACTCTTGGGATTTGAAGTACAGGGATTTCGTTTTAGTAACGAGTTCGTCGATTATTCTGGAAAGTAGGACTCTTTACTCTGCATTCTTGGAGAAAATAGATACTCTTCTCGGATTCTGAATTTGGCAAAGGAGGGGGGCGAACGCTTTGGTGTTGTGAGTCTCCTGCCTCCAGTTTTACTGAGAATGGCCATGCCTTTTTTTTTTTTTTTTTAATAATTTATTTAGTTTTGGCCGCACTGGTGCTTCGTTGCTGTGCCCAGGCTCTAGAGCCCAGGCACCATAGTTGTTGTGCGCAGGCTTGGTTGCCCCAAGGCATGTGGGATCTTCCTGGACTGGGGACCAAACCTGTGTCCCCTGCATTGGCAGGCGGATTCTTAACCAATGGACCACCAGGCAGTGCCGAGCACATATTTTTGATTACTCTAGAGTGAGGTTTTTCACCTTGACACTACTGACACTCTGGACCGGATGATGCTTTGTTGTGCTGTCCTATAGGATGTAGAATATTTAAGAGCATCCCTGGCCTCTGCCCGTATGTTGCCAGTAGAACGGCCAGCTTTGAAAACCAATTAATGTCTGCAGACATTGCCATTCCCTTGAGGGGCAAAATCTTCCCGGGTTGCAAACTACTAGTCTACCATGTGCTGGAAGCCCCGCCCCCAAGAAGGAATTATCCAGCCCAGAGGATACCCCGCTCAGTGCAGCACTGAGGGAGACGTTCTATTCTGGGGCTGCCCAGAGGTAACCACCGGCCACAGGCAGCCATGGAGCACTTCAAATGTGGCTGGTGCAACCAAAGTTCTGAGTTTTTAAAGTTTATTTCATTTTAGTTAATTTTCATTTCAGTAACCACTTCAGTAGGCTAGTGGCTACCATCCTGGATAGCACAGCTCTAGAGAAACCTGTGTGGCTCACACTTTAGTGTCACACGAGTCATCTGGGGAGAGCAGAGTCTGATTCAGCAAAGCTGGGGTGAGGACTGAGAGTCTGCATTTCTAGTAAATTCCCAGGAGATGCCAACCACAGTTTTAGTAAGATGAACTAAGTCTCTAACCTGAAGAGTATATAAACACAGAAATGCATGTCTGCCACCTGGAAGGGGTTGTTAAAAGACACAGTGGTATAGTTTAAGTGATGGGGAAAATATAGTCTATCAGACAGATATTAGTGTGAATCTGCTGTTACTCAGCTCTGCGCCCTGGACAACTTACTTAACTTCTCTGAGCCTCTGTTTCCTCATCTATAAAATGAAACAGTGACCATTCCCACCTTGCAGTGTGATTCTGAGATACTCTACTTGAAAGCACCAACCCCAGTGTCTGCCTGGTCCATACTGGACCCTTGGGAAATAACAGCAGGTATTACTGATCCATCTAAAGAAAAGGCATCATTTGGACCTAGAGAGTGTTATACCCAGTGAAGGTAGTCAGACAGAGGAGAAATATCCAATGACATCCCTTATGTGTGGAATCTAAAAAGAAAAGATACAAATGAACTTATTTATAGAATAGAAACAGACTCACGACCTTAGAGAAGAACTTATGCTTGCCAGGTGGGAAGGATGGGGGTAAGGGATGGTTAGGGAGTTTGGGATCGACATATACACGCTGCTATATTTAAAATGGGTAACTTACAAGGACCTACTATAGCACAGAGAACTCTGCTCAATGTTATGTGGCAGCCTAGATAGGAGGGGAGTTTGGGGAAAAATGGATACATGTATATGTATGGCTGAGTCCCTCTGTTGTCTGCCTGAAACTATCACAACATTGTTAATTGGCTCTACTCCAGTATAAAATTTAAAACATTTTTTTTTAAGAAAAGGCACAATTTACACACATCAGCCCTGACGTTCTGGCCATGCCTGAGACAACCCCCACCCCCACCCCCATCAGAAGCACTCAGATGTTCTTTGGAAAAGCAGGTCCCTGGGCCCAGCCCGCAGCTGCTGAGTCAGAGCCTCTCGTGGTGGGGCCCTGGAAGCTTAGTTTATTGTTGTTTTTAATCGAGGTAAAATTCACATAGCATAAAATTAACCATTTACCCTTTTAAAGGATAGGGGTCAGTGGCGTTTCGTGCATTCTCACTGTTGTGCAGCCATCACCTCTGTCTGGTTCCAGAGCATTTTCATCACCCGACAAGATAACCCCATACCCCTTAAGCAGCCACCCCTCGTTCATCCCCCAACCCCAGCCCCTGGCAACCACTGGTCTGCTTTCTGTCTCCATGGACTCACCGGTGGGTATTTCAGATAAAAGGAACCATTCAATACGTGATCTTTTGTGTCTCTTTTCACTTAATGTTTTCAAGTCATTCATGTTGGAGCATGTTATCAGAACTTCATTCTTTTGATGGCTGGATAATATTCCATTGTATGTAGGTACCAGATTTATCTGTTAGTCAGTTGATGGAGCATTTAGGTCATTTCCGTTTTTATGGCTGTTGTGAACAGAACAGAGCTGCTTTGAACATTCGTGAATGAGTTTTTGTTTGAGTACTTGTTTTCAGCTCTTTGGGGTTTATACCTAGGAGCAGAATTACTGCTCCTAGGGGTCATGGGTAACTCTGTGTTTAAGGTTTTAAAGTTTTAAGCTGCACTATTTTCTAGGGCAGCTTGCACCATTCCTGCCAGAAATGCAGAAGGGTTCCAGTTTCTCCATATCCTCACTGACACTTGTTGTTGTTATTGCCAACCTAGTGAGTACAAAGTGAAGCTTTGTTCTTAACTTCTCCAGGTGGTCCCTCTGGGCACTTGAGCCATGTTCAGGAGAGCACGTGCTACAGTGGGTTAAGTGATGGTTCAGTTCTCAAGGGCCGTGGGATGTGGGACTTGGGCAAACAGTGCTTTTGCTGGGCTGGTGAAACCTAGCAGAGAATGGGCATTGTTCCTGTGTGTGTGATTAAGAGGTTGGATTTTTTTCACTCATCTTACTGTCTTAGTCCATTTGGGCTGCCACAAAATACCACAGAGAGTGGCTTATAAACAGCAGAGGTTTATGTCACACAATTCTGGAGGCTGGAAGCCCAAGATCAAGGAGCCAGCATGGCCACTTTCTATGAGGGCCCACTGCCTTGTGCATTGCCCGTGTCTTCTTGCCACGTCCTCATGTGGCAGGAGGAATGAGGGAGCTTGTGGGGGCTCTTCGATAAGGGCACTAATCCCATTCGTGAGACCCCCACCCACCTTCGTGACCTAAACACCTCCCAGAGCCCCCACCTACCAATCTTAACCAATTTGAGGGTTAAGATTTCAACGTAAGTATTTGGGAAGGGGGGAAGCATAGAACATTTAGCACGTAGCATTTACTCTTTCCTCTTTAGTAAGGGGAGCTGAGTGAATAGGGGTGACTTGCTCTCACCTTGCCCTGGAAAGGCCAGATCAGTGCAGATGGCCCGCCCGCACCCCGGGTAAGGTCCCCCCACCCCTGTGCCCCATGGGCGAGTTTCAGCAAAGCACCTCAACCTGCAGCTTGGGGCTTGGCCTAGAGGGCCTGTCCTGGCACGAACTGGCTTTGAATTCTTCTGTTTTAATAAAATGTCCTGTGAAGTTTTGCCTTCTACTGCCATGTATAGCTGGACCTGACTTGATTTTTAAAATTAGTGGGTATCACCCCAGAGAGTTAAGTGTATCTTAGGAACACGTCAGGTTAATCCCGTGGCTCTGAGGATGAAGGTGATAAACTGGGGTTAGTGGGCAGAGGCGTGTCGGGGCGGGGGCTGCAGCAGGAGTGCTTTGTGAAAGCAATAGTATTCCTCTCTAACAATGAGGATTTTGTTTCCCTCTTCCGGAATTTCCTCAAATTTAATCTCTGCAGTGGAAAACAACCTTTAAACGATACATTTATCCACAAGGAAAGGGAGCAAGGTCCTACTGTTACTCCCTGGGCCACTTCAAGACGGCTCTAGGGCAGAGGTCCAGCACCCATGGCCTCCTTAGATCAGCAGTTCTCAGCCTCGGCCACATGTTACCACCTTCTGGCAAACTTGAAGCACTGTTGTCTAATAGGTTTTGGTGAAACCCAAGTATTTGTGTTTTTTAAAGCTCCCTCAGGTGGTTTTGATGTGCAGACAGGACTGAAAACTGTTGTGCTCACCCATGGGACATGATGGTGCAAAAAGCAGACGCTTGCCCATGCCCTCGGAGAGATTACTGTCTTGATTGGCAAGGCCCATTCCTTAACCACATAATTAATTAATTGCAACTGTGATAAGTGCTATTACAACACTTGCTTTTCTGGAGAGTCAAAGACGTCTCACTGAAGCTGTACTCTGAAAACTAACTAGACATTAATGAGTGGGGAGCTAGGAGAAGAGCATCCTGTTGAAATGGACCAGCATGTGCAAAGGCCCTGGGGTAGGAAAGAGCTTGGAGTATATGAAAACCTGAAAGACAAGCTGGATGGAGTTGTGAGCAAGGGGATAGGAGTCCTGAGGAGGTTGGAGAGTGGACGGAGGTCTGCCATCCATTGTTGATCTACTGTGAGTCCTCTGATACACGCTCAGTGTTTGAGCTGCTATATGGTCCAGCTTCTGTGTTCTGGAATAATCAAGAGCATGAAGGCCTGATAAAGTGGCCACATGTCTCTCATAATGGTCTGGGCAGGAACCCCCTCATCTAGTCCTGTGAATTATTCTTTCCTCAACTCCATGGAGGTAGGAGTGAGGCATCAGCAGAGGAGGAGAGCTGTCTGGAAAGAGAATGGGAATTTTCACTGCATCAGAGAAGCTTCTAGGCCTCCCTGGCTGTGGATGAGATGTGTCTCCCTTGAAAATTAGATCTTCTACAATGTTGCCATCATCTCTATGCGGGAGAACTCATTGACAGGATGGATGGCCCTCAAGTGACTGGAGTCTAGGATTTCTCACTACATTGATTACTCTCCACCATGTTTCTTAGATGTTCTTATATTAAATCTACAGATTGAATTCCTCCTCTTCCTCCTCAGTTTCTTTCTCCTCCCGCCTCCTGGTCTCCTCTTTTAAAAATCTGTGCCAATTTCTGATTTCTTGTGGGTGGCATGGAGGGAATTCTTTACACTTCCTTGGGCCCTGCTTCCCTTTTCAGAAGCTCCACAGTTACCTCCTCTGTCCTCTCCCTTCTCCCGGCTGTACCCTGCTCCTGGCCCAGGGGGATGGGAGCAGTTCTTTTCAACTGCTCTGTGGCCGATGGGGACCCTTCCTCTTTGGTTTGAGCCTCTTGATAGCCATTTAAAGTGTTCATGTCTCGTATTAGATTTTCCCCTCTTAAATCTTCATTCTCTCCATCACTCTAACAGCAGAATGGTCAGTAAGGCAATGTTGGTCACCACTGTGTGCAGAAGGAGAGTTGAGGCCCTGACAGCTGTGTGAGGGCAAGGGGAATAGTCTGGCCTTGCTTGACGGCTGGCTGCCTGTTGGTCCCTGGAAAGTCACAGAGCCTTCCTTGGCTGCACGCTCATTGGTCGTGTGGGAAGGAGCTAAGATTTCCATTCCTGTTGTTGCAAAGATTGAAGGCAGGAGGAGAAGGGGACAACAGAGGATGAGATGGTTGGACGGCATCACCGACTCTATGGACATGAGTTTGGGTAGACTCCAGGAGGTGGTAATAGACAGGGAGGCCTGCGGTTCATGGGGTTGCAAAGAGTCGGACACGACTGAGCGACTGAACTGAACTGAAGGTGGTACAGTGCTAAAGAGGAAGGGCTTCCCAGCTTCCCATTCTGGCTCCAACACTCAGGTCTGAGACAACTCTGGGATCAACCAGCAGGCCTCCATCTCCTCACCTGTGACCCGGTGGTACAGCAGTGATCCCGCAGGAGTGTTTTCAGGATTTGGGCACATCTGGGAAGGCCCAGCACCAGGCCTGCCCTGTGTCCAGACCTTCAGGATGTGGTAGTTGTTCCATCTCCTCTACCTTCTGGAACTCGGCTGTTTGTCAGAGGGAACCCCAGCCAGGAGTGGTGGAGCTGGAACTGGAATCCAGGTCCTCTGGCTGCTGGCCCTCAGCGCCCTGGGTGGAGCCCTCTGTAAGTCCCATCCAGAGAAGGTGGACCTGGGACCGACGAGCTGTGACTCAGTGATGGTCAGCCTTGGTATGGTGGGACTGCCCTCTGGGAACTCTGAGCATAGTGGTAGGGAACCCAGAGGGCACAAGAAACTGAGTCATTGGGAATCTTGCACTCTTGCAAAGCTGCCCTGAAGCCCCCACTGTTGTTACTGTTGTTGAGTCGCTAAGTCGTGTGTCTGAGTGTCTGCGATGCCGTGGACTGCAGCCTACCAGCTTTCCCTGTCCTTCAGTATCTTCCAGAGTTTGCTCAGATTCACATCCACTGCGTCAGTGATGCTATCTAAACATCTCGTCCTCTGCCACCCTCTTTTCCTTGGCCTTCAGTCTTTCCCAGCATCAGGATCTTTTCCAGTGAGTCAGCTCTTCGCATCAGGTGGCCAAAGTATTGGAGCTTCAGCTTCAGCAACAATCCTTCTATGAATATTCAAAGTTGATTTGCTTTAGGATTAACTGGTTTGATCTCTTTGCACTCCAAGGGGCTCCACAGTTTGAAAGCATCAGTTCTCAGTGCTCAGTCTTCTTTATGGCCCAACTCCAAAATCACTGCAGATGGTGAGTGCAGCCATGAAATTAAAAGATGCTTGCTTTTTGGAAGAAAAGCTATGACCAACCTAGACAGCATATTAAAAAGCAGAGACATTACTTTGTTGACAAAGGTCCATATAGTCAAAGCTATGGGTTTCCCTCTAGTCATGTATGGATGCGAGAGTTGGACCACAAAGAAAGCTGAGCACCGAAGAACTGATGCTTTTGAACTGTGGTGTTGGAAAAAACCTGAGTGCCCCTTGAACTGCAAGGAGATCAAACCAGTCAATTCTAAAGGAAATCAGTCCTGAATATTCATTGGAAGGACTGATGCTGAAGCTGCAGCTCCAGTACTTTGGCCACCTGGTATGAGGAAGTAACTCATTGGAAAAGACCCCAATGCTGGAAAAGATTGAAGGCAGGAGGAGAAGTGGATGATAGAGGATGAGATGGTTGGATGGCATCCCCGACTCGATGGACATGAGCTTGAGCAAGCTCTGGGAGTTGGTAATGGACAGGGAAGCCTGGTGTGCTGCAGTCCATGGGTCGCAAAGAGTCAGAGACGACTGCGATTGATCTCCTACTACTCACATCCATACATGACTACTGGAAGAACCATAGCTTTGACTATATGGACCTTTGTTGGCAAAATAATGTCTGCTTTTTAGCCCCCATACCACCTGGGAAATGGTGTCGTGGCTTCCTGTTGATTTCCATGCTGAGAGAGGAGCTGAACTGTCTTCACTCACTGGTGTATGATAGTAATGCTGCCACTTATCCAGGGCCGGTTGGGAACCGGGAAATGTGCTCAGTGAGAGACCTACGCTCTTGCTGATCTCCCAGCAAAGAAGGCACTGCTAACTCCATTTTGTGGAAGGTTCAAGCCAGTGAGGGGCGGGGCCAGATTTGAACACAGGTCTGCTTGGCCCCGGGCTTCCCTGATAGTTCAGCTGGTAAAGAATCCGCCTGCATTGCAGAAGACCCCGTTTGATTCTTGGGTCAGGAAGATCCGCTGGAGAAGGGATAGCCTACCCACTCCAGTATTCTTGGGCTTCCCTGGTGGCTCAGCTGGTAAAGAATCTGCCTGCAATGCAGGAGTCCTGGGTTCGATCCCTGGGTTGGGAAGATCCCCTGGAGAAGGGAAAGGCTACCCACTCCAGTATTCAACCTGGAGAATTCCATGGACTACAGGCCATGGGGTCGGCAAAGAGTTGGACACTACTGAGCAACTGAACTGAACTGCTTGGCCCCAAAGCTCATGCTCTCTGCGTGAAAGTGACCTTCCGTAAAGTAGCATTCACCACGCGGCTTAGAATGCTCATTCACAACCCAAAACCCACACCCACTATCTGCCTATGTCAGCACTGACCAGCTAATTTTCACCAGTGGTCAAATTGGATTTGGCCAAGTTACCACTGTTGAAGAGAAAAATAGATGAATCCCAAAACTTGTTGCAAGTTGAGAGGATGGGCATGGTGGCCCCTGTGTTGGATATCTTGTGCCAGCTTAGGAAGAAGGAAAATTAGCAGACACACATCTATCTTTCTTCTCCTGGCTTGCCCCAGGTAATTTCTTGGGCACTTTTGCAAAAACCTGCACATCCGTAATGCATGCCCTGAAAACCACAGCAGTGGAAGCGTGGAGTGAGGTCAAGAACCGATTTGATCCCTATTAAGAGCCTCTTTTCATAGCTAGAACATGCCATGCTCTTTCTGTCACAGGATCTTGGCACAGACTGTTCATCCTGCCTACAGCACCTTTTCTTTCTATCTTTTCCCTCCTGCTTTCCCTATTTTGCTTCACTAATTCATTCTTAGGGCTCAGATTAAAGATTAATTCTTTGCAAATGCGCCGCTGACCCTTTCCCATGCTAGATCTGCTTCTGATGTATACTGTTAGGACAGTCGTCATGCTTTCTTCAGAGCACACTGCTGTTATAGTTATTTCTGATGTTTTGACGTTGGTTCCTCCACTAGAGGATAAGTTCCATGAAGCCAGGGACGACATCAGTCTCAACTGTTGTATGCCTAGTGCTTTGTACTTCCCTGCTCTGTACCAGCCACTCAGTCAGCAATGGATGGACCACTGGATGGCTGGACAGATGGACGGAGCTTGTTAACTTCCTTTCCTTTCCTTTAATTCCAGCCAATATACTCTTCTTACAGGCAAGGGAGATTGGGATCGCCTGTTTATATGTCTCCCTTGTGTCTCTTTGAAGAAGAATGCATTTTGAGACCATTAGAATGTGACCCAGCACCTGATATATAAAAGTGGGTGGTGTGGTTGTTTAAGCTAATCTTGCCTTTGAGACTGGATCCAAGGGCTTCTGCTCCTGTGGGGGAGCTTGGAGAGTTATTTTCCCATGTTGAGAGTAAGGATGGCACACTTCTTCATGGAACCTGAGCGGGGTCCATCCCTGCTTCCCAGCTCATGCTCTGGTTTAGCTTCTTGGTAAGGTCTGCTGTGGAAGTTGCCAGTTACTCTGTGGACTTATTTATACATAAATAGTTATTCCCATAACCTTCTCTTCGCCAACGTTCAGAGATAATGATAGACGATCTTTATAGCATCACAGACGTCACTTCAAAAGCATTCTCTTGCTATAGGAATGTTTATGATGTGCTTATCGCTAGAATTTCATGAGCAACAAACTCCCAAATTGCAGATGATTTAGCATTTGAAGCAGGGAGTGAGAGCATATATGTATATGCATTAAAAAAAAAAAAAGACTTTGAAAAGGGAAGTTTTTCTTCTGCAGAGAGATCTTCTAAAGTTTAAAATAAGAACTACTTAAAAGCTGCAAGTTTAGAGGAATGAGCACTTTCTCTTAAGCATTCAAATGGGGGAAAATGACTTGTAATCTCTCCCTCAAGTATTAAGGCAATAGGCATTTAAAGGCTTTTTTGGGAGCTGGCTGTCACAGACAAAAGATTTCTCAATTTAAAGAAAAATCATTTTTATAGCATTAAATAGTAGGAATGAGCAGCAGCAGCCCTCTTGACATTTTGGAAATGATTTATTTTCTGAAACGTCTCAGTCCATTTTAATAGATGACACTTTGTTCTTCGCATTCTGGGCAGTCACTTCGGCTGGGGTTGCCATAGTTACGCTTAAAAGTTCAAGGTAGAGCAGGACAGGGCTCCAGGCACAACTTCTGACTAGGTTCCCATGAACCCAGTGAGTTGGTGCCACCACCTCTGAACTAACACCCCAACGCCGCACTTTCCCAACATCTATGCCATATCTCTTGTTTCTTGGAGAGAGACTCTCTGAGCAATCGGAACTGTAGTCTAGAGGGTGAGTTTGACATCTTTTTATTTCTAGCCACTCTCTCTCAACCAAGAACTCAGCCAGCCATCTTAGGAAAGTCGCAGTTTGTGTGAACGTTTCCTATAGTGGTGTTTCTCAGCCGCAGTGTGTGGGATGGTGCTGGTCTGCAAACTGCTGACCAGATCAGTATAGAAATTGAGAGTAAGCCCTGAGATGCTTCCATGCCGATTTGACCAAGTAAGCTGTTGAATCATTAGAAGAAGGCTTGTACTTTGTATGAATATCTTTGTCACTTCATTTTTCTACCCCTTCCCTTATAAGTATTTGTCTGTGATGGATTGGAAATTAAAACAAAGAACTGGTCTTTCATCACAAATAGCTTTGAGAAGCCCTGTACTGTAGCGCTTGTAAGTTGTCTCTGCTCCCTGTGGGACAGGTAGGCTGTTGAGTGAATTTGGGGAAATCGCAGCACTTACCAAATTATCTTGTAATGAAATGCATGTTTGTCTCTCTGTGTCTTGCTAAGCTGTTGTTGCTTGAGAGCAGGGACTGCGTCTAATTCATCTTTGTAGCCTCGTTCCTTAGATCCCTGCCTGGCACACTGGAGGGCGTGGGAAACATCCATCCCATGCATGTCTGCTCCCTAGTGACATGAAAGTGGGTGAGCTCCCTCGGCTTCTGGATAGTGTCCTCGGCACGCTGGTGATGGAGAGCTGGGAGCAAGCGATGGAGTGACTTGCTCTTCTCTTTTTCCCACAGAACCAGGCCTCCTCTCCCCACCTGCCCAGCAGCATGAGAGCAGCATGACTGGCCGGCCACAGGAGAAGCCCCCAGAGCCAGGCCCCCATCTCAACCAGCTGCTGCAGAAGTCAAGGTAAGCTTGTTCCCCTTCTCCTGGAAGGGGTGGGCATTTTTCATTTGAACTAATGTGCTATGATTTTATAATCATTTGCCATGTACTGGAAAAATAGTGTTCACTGGGATATGGGTAGCCTGAAAAGGTGCATGTCAGCCTAACGGGGCAAAATGTCTTTGCTTCGGTTATTGGAGAAGCCAGTGATGAAGCAGAAAGGACATGGAATTGAGTTTCTGGGGACTGAAGCTGTCATTATTCCTCCACCACCTTCTGAATCTGGGACCTTGGACAGGTCTTTTAGGGATCAGGTATATTGGGCTTCCCTGGTGGCTCCGTGGTAAAGAATCTGCCTGCTAACTGAGGAGACTCAAGTTCGATCCCTGGGTCAGGAAGATCCCCTGGAGGGGAGCATGGCAACCCACTCTAGGACTCTTGCCTGGGAAATCCCATGGACAGAGGCGCCTGGTGGCTACAGCCTATGGGATCATAGGAGTGGGATATGACTAAGTGACTAATCAAAAACAGCATCCGGGACTCTGAGGGTGAAGGAATCTCTGGAATAGGATAGAATTGGGTGGATGGCCTGGGACTCACAGAATGCCCTAAACAGAGTCTCCTTTCCCACGCAGGGTTGTAAGGGGCCTTCAAAGGATCAACCAGGTCAATTCTTGGCCAGTGTTGAGCAGTGAATTGTTAGAAAATTCCTACTAATGTTGGTACAAATGCTTCTTCTCAGCAGTTTCTGTCTTTTCTCCTCTGCTCTGCCACGTGGAGCCACAAAGACTGGGCTTTCAAAGACTCTTCCACAGGAGCCTCTTTGAATTTGATGAGGACTGTCATGACCCTGCTTTTCTTAAAGAGGAAATTCTCTGTGGAGACGGGTGCCACTAACCTGGTTCTCTTGTCCCCTCCATGCTGGAAGGGTCTTAATCTCCTCAAGTTTGGTCCTGCCAGTTGCCCACCTGACCTGTATCTTCCTCAACACAGACTCCATTCACCATTCATTCTTCAGGACATACTAAGTTCCCCCTTTGTGACAGTCACTGTACTAGACCCTGCAGATACATCAGTTTAGTTCAGTCGCTCAGTCGTGTCTGACTCTTTGCGACCCCATGAATCGCAGGACACCAGGCCTCCCTGTCCATCACCAACTGCCGGAGTTCACTCAGACTCACGTCCATCGAGTCCGTGATGCCATCCAGCCATCTCATCCTCTGTCGTCCCCTTCTCCTCCTGCCCCCAATCCCTCCCAGCATCAGAGTCTTTTCCAATGAGTCAACTCTTCGCATGAGGTGGCCGAAGTGCTGGAGCTTCAGCTTTAGCATCATTCCTTCCAAAGAAATCCCAGGGCTGATCTCCTTCAGAATGGACTGGTTGGATCTCCTTGCAGTCCAAGGGACTCTCAAGAGTCTTCTCCAACACCACAGTTCAAAAGCATCAATTTTTCAGCACTCAGCCTTCTTCACAGTCCTACTCTCACATCCATACATGACTACTGGAAAAACCATAGCCTTGACTAGACAGACCTTTGTTGGCAAAGTAATGTCTCTGCTTTTTAGTATGCTATCTAGGTTACTTCAGTGAACAAAAAAGACAGGGTCTTTGTCTTTTTAAGACAAAGCAGGTGTAGATCCTTGGAAAGATTTTGAAATGAGCACTGAACCATTTCTATATGCTCTTTTAAAATATTTTATGTTTTCAAATTTTTTCTTAAATGTTTCGTGAGTGCTTGAAAACGTACTCTCCAATTATTACATATTTAGTAGTTTTCTATATGTGATCATTAAAATAATATAGTTCACTGTGCTATTCAAATTATGTATATTATGTCCTTTTCTGTTTTTATCTGTCTTTCAATTACTGAGAGACCTGTTAAAAATCTCCTGTTGGATTTGTCCATTTCTCCTTGTACTGCCAAAAAATCTGCTTTGTATACTTTAGGGCAGAGCTGTTTGACACATAGATACTTAGAACAGGTATATCTAACTGATGAATAGAGATTCATTTCCACCATCTTTATATACTTCCATTTTTTTCCACGGTTTCTTTTTGATTGAGATTTTTTCCTTCCTCATTCCATTTTCTGTCTTCTTCTTTGGAAGTTATATGCTCTGTGTCTGTTCTTTCAATGTTTATCCCATCTATTTTAATAGGCATACTTAACAAAGTATAAAATGAAACAATGTCTTTACCTTCCTGCCCCAAAATTCAAGAATCATAAACTGGTTTAATTCTAACCACCGCCCGCTTCTTCCGACTTATGTACAATTGTTATCCTGTGTTTTCTTTCTATTCTATTTTCCCCCCTACAAGTTAGACATCATTATTTTATACAATATGTGTTTGTATAGATTTATTCATATTCTTTTCTCACAATTCTTTCATGAGATCATTTTCCTTCTGCCTAAAATAAATTCTTTTGCGTTATCTTTTAGTGAGACTCTATGGTAGTAAACTTTCAAGTTGTTTTTGTTTTATTTTGGCTTGGTTTTTGTTGACTTGAAACTGTCTTTATTTTGTTCTCAGTTTTGAGAGGTAACTTTATTGGAATATATCCTCTTCTGTCACTGGAACCATTATTCAACTGCCTCTGGCTCTCAGTGTTACTGAGAAGTTTGCTGTCAGTCTAATTCCTGTTCCTTTATAAGTGGCCTGGCATTTCTCTCTCATTAAAGATGTTAAAAATGTTGCTGTTGTCTTTGGTGTTCTGCTACTTCTTTCTTATGTAATTAGGTGTCAGTTTCTCTGTCTTTATTCTGGGTTTTGTTGAGATTCCTAATGCTAAAGATGGGTGACTTTCAACAGTTCTGGAAAATTCTCACTCTTCATTCTTTGAATACTGCCTCTTTTCCATTCTCTCTGATACTTCTGTTTGGAATGCCAGTTAGGCATATGGTGGACTTTCTCATTCTGTTCTCTGTATCTCTCAGCCTCTATTCCATGCTTTTTACCTCTTTGTCCCTCTGTGCTGAACTCTGAATAATGTCTTCAGACGTGTCTTCCGTTTGATTTATTCTGTATCTCAAATGCTCTTTAATCCATACACTGAATCCATACACATCACTGCTATTCGTTCTGGTCCGTTATCTTTCAAGTGTTTATTTATTTGGCTGTATCAGGTCTTCGTTGTGGCACATGGGCTTCCCTCTAGTTGTGGTGCACAGGTTCAGTAGTTGTGGCTCATGGGCTTAGCTGTCCTAAAGCATGTGGCATCTTCATTCCCTGACCGGGGATCAAACTCATGTCCCCTGCATTGGAAGGCAGGTTCTTAACCAGTGGACCACCAGGGAAGTCACCAGGTCCACCCTTTTTTAAATCTGCCTGGTGAGTTTATGACCTCTCACTCCTTGCTTATATTTACAAACTTCTTTCCTTCTTGACTACACTGGAGTTCCTATTTAGACATTGTAGAATTTCATGTCTGGTCATTGCAGAGTCTGAACTCTTTGCAGCTCTGGTTCTGCTGCCATGTTGCCTTGTTGCTGTTAGTTTCTCTGAGCTCTTCATTTTCCTTAGATATTTACCTTTGAGAAGTATTTGAGGGATGGGTTGTAGCTGATTTTTCCAGACAGGTTTTTCATTAACTTCTGCTGGTTGTCTCAGGGCACTCCCAAATAAAAAATCACTTTAAATTCATTTTCTACCCAGAACTTGAATTCAGACTGCAAACCTGTGTGAGGTCCAGCTTATGAGTTCAGATTTCTACCCAGCCCAAGGTCAGGTTTCCTCGTGGTCTCCTTTTGGGTTGTGGGTCTATTTCTTATTCACTAGAAGTGGGAGCCTTTTGGAGTCCCAGTTTTATGTAGGAACTGAGATATTTCTCCTGTTTCCTGAGCCATGCACAGTTCTTATGGGAAACTTAGAATCCATAGGCTGTGGCAGGAACCCACAGGACAAAAGCCAGCTTTGCTGTTCTCCTACATCCCAAGATTCCTGCTTTTGGTTTTGGTCTTTGAAGAATCCTTCCATTTCTACCAGTTCAGTAGTATGTTTATAATTTTTATATTTTAAATTTTAAATAGTACATTAGTTGTTTCAGTTGGGAAGGTCAAGTAGGGTATCTGGTGGGCCATATTGCTGGGAGGTCTGCTTTCTTCTCCACTATAGCCTGTGGGGCAAGAATTGCTATTCCTTGTTCGCAGAAGGCTCAGAAAGGACATGTAACTGGCTGCAGGCACACAGGGCTAGCTGGTGAGGGACTCGGAAGGAGTATATCCCTCCCCACCCCACTATCCCTACCCACCCTGCTTTCCTACCTTTTCTCTCCCCAAAATAACTGTTGACCGTTTGTCAGGATTAGCTTTATGCTCTCAAAGGATGCAAGTTCCTACCAGAATGCTTTAAATAGCTGAGCAGCTTTGCAAAATTTGTTTATGAATCTATTGTTTATCTTCCTCGAGAGAGGAAATGGCTTATGCATTTTTGGTGGCGTGTTTCTCCCGTGGCCACCAGCAGCCTTCCTGCCTCGTTCCCACTTGGCAAAGGCCTCCTAGACCCACAGCCAGATCCCACGGGCACCCCGCCTGGACCCCGGCTTCCTCTCCTCCGCGTGCTCTCTCTCTTTCTGGGGTCTTCCCTCCCCTGGGCCTCTCTTTCACCACCCCCCCCAGCCCCATCCTTCCTGCTGTCAGTTTTCCTGTCTTCTCTTTGTGTGCCTTTCAGCAGAGGGGAGACCACAGAGCAGGGTGCTTAGATTACATGGGCTTGAACCCAGCTCTGCCACACCCTAGCTTCACCTCTCAGCGCTTCAGTTTCTCCGTCTGCAACGTGGGGACCACAGACAGAGCGGTTCAAGGACTAAATGAGATGGCGTGTGTACGCAGAGCTCATAACAAGAGCTTACAGCGTATCACAGGCACTCAGTGCGTGGTAGTCAATATCGTGGTGACTGAGAAGAGCCCCTTCAGGGCTCACGCTTTCATTCAGTGGTGCTCTCATGTTGGCAGAGTCGGTTTATGGAATGGGATGGAAATGGAGGCAGAACTCTAGGGTCAATGTAGGATTCCCAGCCTCACCAGGGTATTTAAAAATAATAATAATGATAATCTGAGGGAAGACAAAACACATTGGTCTGGCCAGTGTTTGCATCAGCTGTAAACCATGGGTTCTAGAAATGGTCATTTCTAGAGACGGAACACCCCAGCATCTTGGCCCTCCCTCCAAGTTGTTTTCTCTGTCGTGGAACCATGAGGGGGCTGGAGTCTCGTGACACCACTTGCTGGGGAGTTTTCCCTTGTGGAGTCGCAGTCCCTCAGGCAGTGGATGGCACACCCACCCTGCTAGACACCTGTCCAGAAGGGGCAGGATGGGTAGTCTTCACTGTTCATTTTACATCCATCCTTACAGCTTACATGACTACTTTTTATTTCACACTCCCTTTTCATAAGTCAGTGACTTTATATTACGCTTAGATTTGTGTCACTTCCTGATTCAATATCTATCAAGCAACAGTGTTTTAACACCTGCTATTTGTAGTAACTCTGGGGTTTGTACAGTGGGCAAATGTTATGAAAAGTGCCGAGAGTTGCTTGAGACCCAAAAACTACTCTGAGAAATAGTCTGTTCATTTAAAAAGCTTTATGACCAACAAATGCATAAAGGGAAAAACGCCTTCCAATGATGAAGTGCCAGGTATTCAGAGTAGGTTTTCAAGGGAGACAGCCATGTGTCCTCGACTGGGCAGGGAAGGCTTTCTGGGGAAGGCTAGGGAAAAGATTGGAGCTGGCCCCTGGGGAAAGGAAGGGTGAGGTGGCTGGAAAAGGAACCTGGTACATGGTGGATGTAGAAGTAGTGTAAACTGAGGTTTCGAGATGGGCATTCTCTGGAACGAGTGAGACCCACTGCAGTGCTTCTAGCCCCACAGATGGCCTCTGTGGCCCCTCTTAGAAAGCCACATCCATTAGCATATCAAGCTCCCTGACAAGCCCTGGAATTGTGTTTCACCGGGTTTCCTCTGTTTAATCACTCATGGCCAGTGACCATGATGGTCTTGAATGGATATGCGTTTGCCTTTTTGCCTCTCTATAAAGACTACCAACTAACTTTTGTAAAACAGGGATTGGTGACTTTAAAAATTCAGTCTCTGAGGATCAAAACATTATTTGGAGTTAACTACTTGTCTTCTTTCTCTGAGTATGGCTCAGATATCTAGGACGGTGGGGGTTTCTAGGTCCCTGAGCATTGATGTTGCCGCACTCGGGAGGGGGGCTGGCTCCCAGGAAGATGTCCACCGACGTTCTCGACCTAGCTGAGGGGCCAGACCAACCCCACCCCATCCCCACCCAGCCTACAAACCTCAAAGTTTATTAACAGCCTCTCTCCAGATAATGATTCATGCTTCCTGTCCCTCCCCCGTTTTAGTTATTCAGGGCTGTGAGCCAAGATTGATTACTTACACCGTCCAACTGGCCTTGCCCATGGGGAGCTCAACTGGTAGATTAAATACTCTTCATTGGTTGACTTCTCCTTGTCAGCAGAGTCCATACAGTCAGAACAGGGTTTTTGCTAGACGTGGGTGTGGAAACCCTTTCCAGACCAGGCAGTCGGGACACATCATGTGCGGGCGTATGTGAGGAGTTTGGGGGCTGAGGTTTTTATGGTAGAGAGGCAGGAGGCGCCCCAGGCACAGGACACATATGCTGCCGTGGCCTCATAAAAGCCAATGGAAGTGGGTTTTTGATGGAGTCTGTAAGTGCCTCTTGCGAGGCTGGACATCCTCTCCTCTCTGTTGGGTGGTCTTGGTTCTAAAACTATTCTAATAATCTTTATTATACTAGTCATATAGATTATTCTGTTGTTTAATACTTATATTATTGTATCTTTCCTCTTTTGGCTGTGCCTCATGGCATGTGGGATCTTAGTTCCCCAACCAGGGATTAAACACATGCCCCCTACAGTGGAAATACAGAGTCTTAACCACTGGACCACCAGGGAAGTCCCTAGATTATTCTATTTAAAAAATATTAAAACACTCCAGCTGGAGCGTCAGTCTGCTGTGATAACCTCCCCGACTCACTCACTTTCCTTTTCCAGAATACAGAGGAACTGAGACAGGCATCCAGGTGTCCTAACTGCTAGTGTTCCCCGCCCACCCAAGGAGCCAGAGTTTTTAAGGATCAGGTGTCAGTGGTAGAGAACCCTACTGCTTCAGTATTCTGCCTCAAGGTTGCTAGGTGTCCCCGAGACAGGCAGGGTCTGGAAGGTTCCCCCAGCTGAGCCCTTGCTGGTCGCAGGCAGTGGGAGCTTCTTGCAGCCCATCAGGTCCAGCCTCTTCATTCTGCGGAAGCTGAGTCTGAGATGCAGGGAGGGGAAGTCATTTGCCCAACAAGGTCACAGGGCCAGTCTCCTCTTCTGTTTGGCCCAGGTTATCTTTATATTGGGTTTGCATTTCCTGAATACGCAGCAACTGGGTGGGGGGTGGGGCGGAGGGCAGGGGAAGTGGGCTTAGAAGAACCCCTTCTGAGAATGTTTAAATTTCCTGTGAGTGTCCCATGAAGAGGCAGATAGTCTGTGTGCACATGATCCAGAGAAGGGGGGAGGCTTGGTTCCGGTCCAGAAGATGGAGAGTGGAGGGAGGAGGAGGACTGGCGGGAGAGACAGAGGCCGTGCTGCTGTCATCAGTGGAATAGAAATAAATGGGGGTTTGTTCCTCTGCGCTTCCATGATGCCTTCTTGTTTGTCTTGAGGAACACTCAAGTCTTGCGGAGGCTCTTGTTGGTCGTGTGTGGTTCCGAGGGCTTCTTTGGCCGACGACCAGAGGCCTCCGCTCTTTCTCCCTCTGGTTGGCTTCTTCCTAGCATGTGCGATCTTTTGAAACTCTTTTCTTCCTTTGGAGCTTCCATAGTTTAGCTCAAAACTCACAGAAAAACAACAGGTCTAGAAGTGTTCCCCAATGTCAAGGGTTGGCCTCCGTTTCCCCCTGACTTCTGGGAGGCTGGCATGGACTCTGAGGGACTCAGAGCTTCCACTAGAAAGGGTCTTGTTCACCCATCACGTTAGGTGGCAGATGTGGGCACCAAGGCCTGCTTGCCTGGACCAGCCCTGCCAGGCAGCGTGTCCCACGTCCCTTAAAGGGGGCTGTTATTTGAGAGGTCAGGAGGCTGTAACTGCAAGTAAGGTAACATCAGATATGGACACAGTTACTGCCAATTTCCTGGAATCTGAGAGCTGGAGCCCCCCTCGAAACAGGAAAAGAAGTAGATTATCTCCTTATTAGGCATGGTGGAGGGAATGAAATGTCTCTTTCCGGGTAACTGGGGCGGCATCCTTTTCAGCTTCTTGCTTTAATGATAACCACTAATATCCCTAAGCTTCAGGTGGCCGCTCAAGAATTACCTCTCTTCCCTTCTCCTGGAGTCTGAGCAGCCTGGAAGCCAGACTCCAGAGAGCAGAATACCCTCTTAGTTACCAGTAGCCTCACTGCAGTGCTCCGCCTGACCCTCGGCCACACTGAGTCCCTCTCGGGCACCACCGAGTCGTGCTGACCTGTAGAGATCTGCAGGCCTCTCTTGCAGGGACCAGCCTGCCCCAGAAGCATCTTTCATCAATGAGCAAGTCATGTGGGCCTGTTTGCCACCTGCTTCTTCCTCCGCCTGGCAAACAGTATACTAAATGGACGTTAGCCTTTCCACGGCCACTCTGGATCTTCCCTGGGGATAAAGGTGCATGTTCTCCGATTCGGTGGTGCTTTCAGAAGGGTGTCAGGGGAAGAGAGGTTACCTATCATTACACCAGAGGGGCCCACACAGCTGTGGTTTTTCTCTTCCTTGCTGCGTCCACGTCTAGCCATTTCTGCCCCTGAGCGCTGTGCTGCTCACTGAAACACAAGGGAAGGCTGAAGGTTGCCCAGGAAACAAATAACTAAACATATTCAATCATCCCTGAGTCACTGAGCCTGATCTAAACTGTACCCAAGTCAAAACAAAACAGCAGAAACCCCACCCAGGCGGTGAGACTTTGTGAGTCCTCCCTGGCCACCATGCATGTCCCAAACCCTCTCCTGTTTAACCTTCACCCAAAACCTGGAGCAATGAGGTATTGTTACGCCCCTTTGACAGATGTCAAAACTGAGGCCTCAGAAAAACTCAAAAAAGAGATTAGATAGGCCTGCCCAGTTCTCACTTTGCCATGGAATGTTAACGATTTGAACTCTGGTCTTCTGACTCCAGAGTCTGGTGCTTTGGGTGCCTCTGTAAGGGAAACGCCTGCCACATAATCCATTTTGTTTCTCTCCAGTGAGAAAAGTTCCTGATGAGTTAGAAAAAAAAAAAAAAAAAAGGTTTCAAAGAACTGAAGCTAGCCCTTTAAACCTAGAAAGAGAAAGAACTTGGGGTATAAGTTGCATCAGATTCTTTCTCATACTTCCATAGCTGTATGCTGGACGGTTGAAGGCTGCCTGGAGCTGATGCCCAGGGCGTGTCTACACCAGGGTATAAGCCAGCTCTCCTTGACTTGTCAGAACTGGGGAGCGCTGCAGGGGTCCAGCTAGGGCAAGTAACTTCAAGCTACTCCGATCTGTGTCAGATGAACGAAGGGCACTGCACAGTATCAGAGGACACCTCCTCCTGGCATCAGAGGGCTGGAGGCTTAGCCCCCAGCTGCATGTGTGGAGCCATGGGTCCATCATCCCCTGCATGTGAGGTTCCTCATCTCTGAAATGGAGAAAGCAATTCTGAACTCACAGCCCCGTGGTGGGGACAAAACAAAATAGTCTATGTCGGTGCTTTGTCCAGTGCTTTCCAGAAGGCTACTGTTGGCCGTAAGGACAAGCACGCCCTCCCATGAACTTCTCACTGTCCTTACGAGAGACTCCACGTGAGCCAAAGGGTTCGTGGCTGTTGCCTCAGGGGACGGGTCTGCTCTGAGCTCCACTGACCGCAGGCAGACACACCCACGGCCGCCGGGGCGGGTCAGTCTCCATGTCAGCCCTGACCTCCTCATCCCAGGGCTGTTGGAGAGAAGGAACCACAAGCTTGTCACTCTTCTGTTCAGAAAAAGGCAGGGGAAAGAAAAGAAAAGGATGAAGAAAGAATTGATTTTCCCCTTTCTCCCCTCCTTGCTATGACTGAGACTGCCACTTTTTCTTAATTAAAAAAAAAAAAAGATGTTCTGGGTGATGGAACATAATATTTAGACATGTTGAACTGACAGCTGATGGGCATGTTGTCAATACATCACCACAAATCATGTGGCCAGGGTTGGTGGGGGGGAGATTTGTGCGTGCGTGTGTTTGCACGCACATACTTGAATGATTTTAAGTGATCAGGGAAGGCCCCATGACCCTTATAGAAAGCAGCTCCCATGGAAGGTTAGCCAGGGAGGTGGTGGGCTCTGAGGATGGAAGTGGGAAGTGGGCTTCCATTGTGCATGGAGGGGGCTCTTCTCTGTATGAGCCTGCAGAAGTGAAATGTCCCCCCCCCACTTTCCTTCCCTGTCTTATGTCCTTAGCTCCCAGTGGGTGCCCAGTAGGTACTCCTTAGAAGAGGCCCCAGTCTGATAGCTGAGGCAGATAAAACAGCTGGAACCGGGGCACTAAGTGGTGTAATCAAGACGCGCAGCCCGAGTCTTACCATTCTCACTTGCCCTCCAGGCGTTCTCCCTCCTGTCTCTGTCTTCACCTACCCGCTGTTGTCAGGGGACGCGCCAGCCTCTCTGAGCCTTGGAGCCCTCGGTCCAGCTGCCTCTGTGACGGCTCTTGTCATAGGTCTCAGAATGAAAGCGCTTTCGCGGTGCTCCGTCTTCACAGATGCGGATCTAGGCGTCATCTTGACACTCACTTCTCCCACACCCCTGTGCCCATCTCATCACTAAGTCCTATCAGGTTCACCCCCAGATGCCCTTCCATTACCACCCACATCCGAACTGCCTGGCTTGGACCGTCACTAAGCTGAGTACCCCTCACATCCATCCAGTATCATCACGCACCCTCCTGCAGCCCGTTGTTCTGACCAGGGGTCCACAGATGATGGCCCATGGGCCAATCCAGCCGCTGCCTGGTTGTGTGTACAGCCCACGAGCTAGAAATGTTTTGTCCATATGGTGATTTGATGATATGGGACACTGACTTTGAACCCAAGTAAACAAAATGTTATCCCTCCAAAAAATAATTCCATTCTTCTCATTAGATCTACATTATAGAAAATTGTCCTCAATTACTCTTATATTTTGAGTTTCCTCAAGAAGTTTGTAGAAATTTGTTTTTCCTCTTATTATAAAAATGTCTACATCATAACCTCAATTTTGCCTCCCGGCTGTGAAGCCTAAAATATATACTGTCCAACCCTTTACAGAAAAGGTTTGCTGCTCTCTCTTCCATCCTGTGGCCTTTGCTTAATGGAACTCTGATCAGTGACACGTGCTTGTACACACACACACAGAAACACACTGCTCAGAACACTTTGCTTGTTCCTCAGTTGCTCTTGATGTAAAGATAAAACTCCTAACCTTTGGGAACCTGGGTGGCCCAGCCCCTGCCCCCTCTCCAGTTTCATTGCTCTGCTCCTGTTCTGGCCACTCTGGCCTTCTTTCTGCTCTTGGGCCTACCGCGTTTCCACCTGCCACAGGGCCTTTGCCCGTGCTGTCCTTGACTTTGTCTGGGAGGCTCTGTTTTTCCTGTTATACCCCTCTCATCCTGCAGGTGGCTGTATCACTGAGTTACACAGAGGATTCTCCCCTGACCTTCTGCGGAGGTCACAGCCCCTGCTGTAACCCCGCATCACAGTCATAGACTTGGATCTGTCATTGTCTGACATGCCCCCATCCCTCGATGGCAAGCCCCTGACACCACGTCTTGCACCCCCCTCACCGTGTCCACTGTGCCTGGGACATTGTGGGCCCTCAGGAAAAACTTCATTTCATTGAATGTCTGAGAATCAAGGAAGGCATCATAAAAGATAGGTTTCAACAGGAACTTACAAGTTGAGAAGAAGGAGAAAGGGGAAAAGGGGGTTTCAGGCAGAGGGACCAATATTCTGGAGATTCTGTGTGGCTCCGTGTAGGGGGTTCAAGACGTGTATGGGTGAATGGTGAGGCAAATCATTGAAAGAGGAGGTGAGGCCAAATTGTGGGGTGCCCTCTGCTAGACTAAGCTCTATGGATGCTTCTCCTGTGGACAGAGAGCGCATTGGTGGTTTGAAGCAGAGAGGTGTTGTGGACAGTGGGCTAGAGTGGGTAGGGCTAGAGCAGGTGAGACCAGCTATAAAGGACTGTTCTGTGGATTGGGACAGTGGGGATAAGAGAAGAAGGTGGTCAGGGAATGTTATGGAGGAGAAGCCAACTGGAATTGATAGCTGATTGGAAGTGGGGGAGGTGAGCTCTTGGGATCCCATGTTTCTGATCCAGGCCCTTCCAGTATTTAAGGTGAGTGGAGAGAGAGTTGTTGGGGTGCAGGTGGAGGGTGGACGTTTGTGTGAGAGTCAGGAAGTGGAGGTGGTGAAGACCTACAGCCCCCTGTTCTCTATGAAGTGGAGTTAGGGTCATCTGCTGAGACAAAGAGCTTTTGAGGTTCAGGTCATAGACTCTGGCCTCTTCTCCCTTTTGCAAGCAGAAGGTGCCATGTCCCCTCTAAAGTGTTGAGGGGTTCAACTCAGCCAGGAGCAGCTGAGGGTTCAGGCTGGGGATTTCTATCCCAAACAGCTCCTTAGGGGGTTAATCAGGCACTCAAGGAGATCTTAAGAGACCTGTCTTTCCTCACCCATTTCCTGAAACGTGATGTCTAGATGTCAGCTTTGTCAGAAATCCTACTGTGAAAGCCTTTGGAAAAAAGAGTTGCACGCATCTGTGAAAATGTTCACCAAGGCCCTGCCCTACCCACCTCTGCTCTGAGCACCATGGGGAACCCAGCTCTTGGCCCCCAGAGGGTCTACACCTGACCCGAAGACAAGTAACTAACACATGAAATGCACAGAGATGGAACTCCCCGACGGTCCAGTGGTTTGGACTCGGCACTTTTCAGTGCTGTGGGCCTGGGTTCAATCCCTGATTGGGGCACTAAGATCTCACAAGATCTCAGTTAATTCAGTGTGACGTAAGTCGACAACCTGTGGATGCAAAAGAGAAGGGAAGTTTGACAAGCTTGTTGACTGCTTTCCCTAAACATTGAGTGGGTTGGCTTTGGGTCAAACACTGCTCATGCCATCGTGGAGAAGCAAGGGAGGGATGTAAAAGCAGAGGTATTAAGACAGCTCTGCTTCCATAGAACTTAGAGTCTGGCTACGGTGGAGAAATAGAACGCCCAAGGTTCTGGTCTGGTTCTTGTCTGAGAACTGACCTGGAGGAGTGACATGTGTCTGGGCCTACAGATCTTTGCCCAGGGCTTGGTCCTCACTTTCCCCAGGGCCCCCAGGCTCTGGGAACCCCATGCCTGCCTTCTTGCTTCCGCTTCTGGGGCCCCTGGTGGACGCATCACTTTGGCCCTCTGATTGTAGAGCAGCCAAGGGAAGTTATTTTTTTTTTTACTATTTGTTTAGTTATTCAGCTGTGTCAGTTCTTCGTTGCATCATGCGAGCTCTCTCATTATGGCGCTCGGGCTTAGTTGCCCTGCGGCACCCACGATCATAGTTCCCTGACCAGGGATCAAACCTGTATCCCCTACATTGCAAGGCGGGTTCTTAACCCCTGTACCACCAGGGTAATTCCAAGGAAAGTTATTTTGGCAAGAAACGGAGGCAGTGAGGTAATGAGAGCCAGTGACCAAGAGGACATCGGTCTTGAGTGAGTCCAGACAGGCTTGGGAGCTTCCCAGGAGGGATGGAAGGGTTACCAGAGGAGGGGGTAAACCTCACAAAGGGCAGGACAGTCTCTTACTCTCCTGAGGCCTCTCAGAACCTGTCGGGTAGACGGAAGCCAGACTCTGTGATCCTCCCACTATTGCACACGAATGTCCACAGCAGGACTCTCAGGTGAATATGCACTTCCAACTTTTTTCTGTAATACTGGAATTCCTAGAAGCATCCATAACTTAAAGCATGCAGTTTTTCCTCAGTCTTGGCGTGTGCTGTCATTTGGGACAAGACCCTCCCAGAAGTGGTCTCAAAAGTGGTTGCGACAGCTCACGTCGGCTCGTCTCCTGCAGGGCATCTTCCCTATTCCATCCCTGGGGCTGTCTACCCTTTGCTTCCCCTCCCTCAACAGCTTCCCGTGGGCTGTAAGATCCTGGTCAGGGTGCCCTCTCCTCTGATGAGGAAGGCTGGCCTCCCTCGCTTAGCACAAGCACTAAAAAGGCATCTCCAGGGGCAGCCAAGCCACTGAGTCAGACTTCAGTCCAGGGGCTCTGGAGTGGTGGGAAATGAGCAGGGGCCTGAGGCCCTATGTCTGGCTCCACTGAGCGAACGCCTGCTTAACACAGTGCCAGGTGTGGGGCCCAGGCTGGGTCCTGGAGATGAGCAAGAAGGGGCCTCCAGCTGCCCTCGACAAGTTCACCCCCGCTGAGAAGGTGGGGGCGGACTGACGATGATCCGCCAGAACCCGGTTCGCAGGGGCCCGGAGGAGGGACCGACTCAGGAAGTGCCGCTGGGAAGGCCTCCAGCCCCAGACACCAGAGGTCCTTCTGGCTTGTTTCCTGATTCCCAGAATTCCCCCCAAAGTCTCAGAACTCTGGGCCAGAAGGGCCGTGGCATTGCCCCAGGCTGGGGCCCTGTGTTGACAGGATGGCCCAGCGTGGCACTGACGTCATAACCCGGGGTACCTCCCGTCCGAAACGCAGACAGAAGGGCCAAGTGTACATGTTTGTTGCTCAGTCATGTCCTACTCTTAGCAACCTCATGGACTGTAGCCCGCCAGGCTCCTCTGTCTATGGGATTCTCCAGGCAAGAATACTGGAGTGGGTTGCCATTCCCTTCTCCAGAGGGTTTTCCTAACCCAGGGATCGAACCCAGGTCTCCTGTACTCTAGGCGGATTCTTTACTGTCTGAGCCACCAGAGAGCCTGAAACACAGACAGAAGGAGCAAGAGAGCACGAGAACCTTCCTGCATTTATTTCCACACAGGGGAGCAGCCCAGGCTTTGTTACCCAATGAACTGTGGGCTACTTGCCAGAAAGAAGGGAGGTGGTTTCCCCTGATACACCAGCTCCTTCTCCAGGCCTTGGGTGTCAAGGGGCATTTGTTTTTTGTACAATCTAACATCTTTAACATCACAGATCAAAGCCAAGCCAGCTGCTCCATTTGTGAATTGAGCCCCTAACCACGCAGCCTACCTGGAATCCTGGGCGACATTGGGGATGGGGGCTGGTGTAGTCCCAGGGGCCAGTGCTGGCCGCCCACCTCCCTCCCACTGCAGAGGAAGTCAGTCTGTGCTGCTTGAACGGCTGGAGTCCCTCCCAGCAGCTCGGCCCAGGGTGCTGGCTGTAGGGCTTGAGTGACAGGAGCAGAGGCCTCAGGTGCTTGACTTGTGTTTTCTTAGGCTTCTTGTCGCTGGGAGTGGGGCCAGTGAGTCTACATCTACCTGCCAGCCACCCCTCCTTCCCTCCATCTTCACTCCGTGCTCCCTGTGGCTGCATCATAGGGAGGCCTCCCGGTCTCCCAGCCCTGCCCTGCCCTGCCCAGAAAAGCTGTCAGAACAGGGCTCCTTCCCTGGCTGCACCTCTCAGTGCTGATTCACAAGGCCTGAGCCTCAGGTGCTCGGAGGCAGGAGTGGAGGCTCCTCCCTGCAACCCTGGCCCAGACCCCTCCATCTGGTCACCCTGCCAAGACCCTCCCTGAGTCCCCAGAAGCAGGGGATTGGCCCACAGCACCTCCTGAGTGCTGGCTGGACTGACCCTAGCCCCCTGCCAGGCTTCCCTCTGCCCCCTCCACCTCCTCCTTGTGAAATTTTTTGGCTCTTTAGGAAGCCTGGCACCTGCCCCTGCCCCAAGGCTGTGGGCCTCAAGACAGAGGTTTGCAGGGTTTTGTCTCCCCTAGCAGGGCGCTGGCACAGTAGGTCCTCCGTGTAAGTTTGCAGGAAGGAATACAGAGGATAAGGCCAGGCCTAGATGCCAGTCTCTGGGCTGGGAAGCCAGTGGTCATGACCTAGTCATATCTCCTGATACAAAGTAGGTCTTCAAAATATGGTCATGTGACTCCTAAAATTCTCCCAGCAGCAGCTCCTTAGGAGACACGTGTGATGAGGAAGTAGTCGGTGTTCAGGTCTCCCAGGAACTCACATGTGGATGATTCTGGTGTCTCCCCATCCTGCCTTCTCTCTGCACATCTCTTATCAACTTCCAGCAAGTCCCTATTCCTTTTTAAAAATATTTATTTCTTTACGTGGCCGTGCTAGGTCTTAGTTGTGTCATGCGGGATCTAGTTACCTGACCGGGAATCGAACCCCAGCCCCCTGCATTGGGAGCGCAGAGTCTTAGCCACTGAACCAGAAAGGGAAGTCTGACTAGTTTTTATTCCTAATCTCCCCACCTAGTCCCAACCATTTGTCAAGGAGGGGTGATTTGAAAAACTATATCCAGGAATGTATCAACAGGGCCCCCTCGGACCATGTCTGCCTCCTCCAGGAAGCCCCCCTAGACTTCTGAGCACCCCCCCTTTTCTCCCTGTGTCCTCAGCATCCACACTGCTTCATACCAGCTAGGGTGGGAAGGAAGCAGCATGTGGCAGTCACGAGGGCTGGGGATGACAATGTTAATTAATTCTCTGGTAGAACTCAGAGAATTCTACCAATTCTCTGGTAGGCCCAGAGAGCGCAGTGAGAACTGCATCCCAGAAAGTGGAATAGCTCCCATCTCCATGCCCTGATGGAGAGCCAGCCCCAGGAAGCGAAGTCCAAACTCTGCAGGCTGCGAGTCAGGCTTCTTCCTGGTTCCTGGGGCTTGGGAGGAAGCAATTGATGTTACGGGGTGAGACTGAACGATGGAGAAATAAATGTCTCTTGGTGTCCAAAGGAAGGCTTGTGAACTCGCCCAGGGCTGAGAGTCAGCGTGAGATCGGGGGCAGGGAGCAGTGGGGGCGGGAGGGAGCAAGGACGGGCCAGGCACTCTGCGTGGAGGAAGACTCAGCTCTAATCGCCCGCATTGGCAGAACTGGTCCGCGGTAATTGGGTTACTGGATTATAAAACACCCACTGGCTTTATTTAGAAGACTAATCAGAAAGCATTTAGAACAACAGTGTTGCTAGAAAGGAGACCACGAGCCACGAGTCCATGTCTTGGAGAACTGCCCTTGGCTTCTGCTTCCTTCGGGGAACAGAATTCCAGGAGGACCCAAGTTAAGCTCCTTTGACAGACCTGAGAGGAAGTCGTGCCTAAGACCGAAGCCAAGTCACTAGGGGAATTGTGTGTATAGTCCCTGAAGGATAGCCTGGTGTCAGAAAAAGGAAAATCTTTTCGGTTTTTCTTCCTCAAACAAGCGGTGGTGGTCTGGCGGGAGCTTACCCTGAATTGTAAGCAAACAAGTCTTGATGAACCGTTGGCCAAAGTCAACTTCCTCTCTCTCTCTGATTCAAAGGATGGTCCTTTCCATCCTTCTTTGCAGACTGCGTCCTGTCTCCTCTACCCCCGGGGGGTTTAAGGGGAGGGGAGAGGGACTTTAATGCACTAGAACAGAGGTCAGCATGCCGTGGCCGGGACCCAATCCAGCCCCAGCCTGTTCTTGAACGGCCTGTGGGCCCAGAAGGGTTTTTCACGTTGAAGAAAAATCCAAAAAAGAACAACTATTTCTTGACATGTGAAAATTATATAAAATTCAGTGTCCATAAATAAAATTGTGTTAGAACACAACCACACATTTATATATGGTTTATGGCTGCTTTTGCATTGCAACCGCAGAGCTGTGACAGACACTGTATGGCCCACAAAGCTGAAAATATTTACTCTCTGGCCCTGTACAGAAAAGCCCTGTGCTAAAACATCTCCGCAGAGCCTTCTTACTATGTGCAGCATTCCGTGACTCTGGCACTCTAGCACCCTGGGAAAATAGTAAATTCTGGCCCTCGGTCCATGTCAGAGGCATAGGAATCTGGGAGTGAAGTGCTTTAGGCCTCATTTCTCTGACTTGGCATTGCAGCTCAATGAGTGTCTGTTGAGCATCAGCTGTGTTCCAGTCTCTCGGGACCCAAATGGAGAGGATGCTGTCCCTACCTTAGAAGGACTGGGCAGCCAATGGGGGCGTAACACCAAAGCAGGCCATTTGACTCTAATGCTTCAGAGTGAGCATCTCAGGTTTTGAGCATGCAGCATTTTTGTTGAGCTGAATCCAAAATCCTGGAGTCTTGTTCTAGGAAGGACTTGACCAAAGAAATGTGAAAGCAGTTGTTCTGTTAATTCATTCATAAATGAAAAAGTTCCTGGTGCCAGGTACCAAATAGGAAGTGTTATACATAATGAGAAAAGCAGTTACTTTATTAGCAAAATAATAAAGACTTGAATCTTGAGTTAGTATTATAACAGTCCTGTGGGATTGACTAATCCACCAAGAGGAACAGTTTCCAGGTTTTAAATGTTTTATTTAAAAACATTTGACCAAATGCTGAACTGTGGGCCTGGTGTGCTGCTGCCTGAGTAAATGGGGGTGGCGGTAGGGGTGTGTACAAACATTCTTGTATGAGCATAGTGTCTCTAGAATATACAAACCTGAGTGATTGTCTGGAGGGGTGCTGGCTGTCTGAAGTACCCTTTATAAAAATTTTGCTCTAACTTTTCGTTTCATTTTCAAGCATTTATTTGAGATTATTTTCACTCTTTTGTATGCTCTTTTATACCTTTTGTATGTTTTTTTTACCTTTTGAATTTTGAACCATGTGAATTTAGTATCTATTCAAAAATATATAAACGTAATGAAATAAGTAGCATATGGTTTTGCTGTTACCTCAATACATCTCCCTAGGGAAGTCATTTTTCATCTCTTCCATTCAGTTTATGATTCTTTTTTTTTTCCATTTTATGATATCTGTATTCACGTTTTTCAATTAATTTTTTAACTGGAGGATAAGGAAATGATAACCCAGTCCAGTATTCTTGCCTGGAAAATCCCGTGGACAGAGGAGCCTGGCGTTCTACAGTCCGTGGGGTTGCAGAAGAGCAGGACATGACTTAGCAACTAAACAATTGCTTTACAATGTTGTATTGGTTTCTGCTGTTCAAAAATGTGAGTCAGTCATAACTGTATATATGTGTATATACACACAGACACACATATATAAATATATCCCCTCCCTCTAGAGCTTACCTCCCACCAATAGCCAGGACAAGGAAGCAACCTAGATGTCAATCGACAGATGAATGAAGAAGTTTTGGCACATATATATGATGGAATATTACTAAGCCATAGGAAGGAACAAATGTGAATCGGTTGAACTGAGGTGGATGAACCTAGAGCCATTATACAGAGTATACGACTCTTGATTGCCTACTACTGTTGAGTCAGGTACTCTTCTAGGTCTGGAAGTTACAGACAGCTTTCAACTCGAGAGGGCATCAGACTGAACAGGAGCGCTCATTGAAACACGGACTGCCAGGACTTCTCTGGCAGCCCAGTGGCTGGTAATTTGTGCCCCCAATGTCGGGGGTGGAGGGGCTCAGGTTTGATCCCTGGTCAGGGAACTGGGATCCTGCATGCTGCAGGACACAGCCAAAAAGAAATTTTTTTTTTTTTAAAAAGCTCAGACTGCTGGGCCCCACCCACCCCACCGCCTACATTCAGTGATTCTCAAGAATCAGCATTTACCCAAACTGGTGTATATACAATGGAGAAACAACAAGGTCCTACTGTAAAGCACAGTAGGAACTATAATCTATAATCCCTGTGATAAACCAAAAGGAAAAAGAATATGAAAAAAGAATGTGTAACTGAGTCACTTTGATGTATAGTAGTAATTAGTGCAACATTGTAATTCAACTATATGTCAATAAAAAATACTTTTAAAGGAAAAGAAAAAGAATCAGCATTTACAAGTTCCCAAGTGATGCTGATGCTGCTGGCCTGGGAAAAAAACACTTTGGGAGCCCCGCCTCTGACTTTCTAGCATTTTCTGCTTTCTAGGGTTCTTTATAAATAAACTACGTTCCCAGTTCTGAAATTATCCACAAATAACGGATACAGTAACTCAGAACACCAAGTAATCCCTCTTGCGCAGCAGTCTGGGAACACAGCAGAGCAGACAGGTCAATAGACATAAAACTATCTAGCTTCCCTTCCACCCACGGTGTATAATGGAGAGACACGGAGTCAGATCATGATCAGAGTCTGGTGAGTTTCAGCAATTCTTCCTGGGGGAGGTGCCCTGGTGCAAGGCTTTCAAGGAAGGTTACGTGGTGAGGTTTAAGCCGGGCAGGACTTTCTGATATCACCAGGGCTAATGCCCACAGGATAACACTGCTGGACATAATTTTTTTTTTCTTTTCATTTATTTGGCTGTGCAGGATCCTTAATTGTGCATGCAGAATCTTTAGTTGTGGCATGTGGGATCCAGTTCCCCAACCAGGGATCAAACCTGGGCCCCCTGCATTGGGAGCTTGGAGTCCCAGGGACCACCAGGGATGTCCCTGAACATCATTTTAAGACCCCCACAATTTATCCCTGACCATACAAATTTAGCCTGATCATCAGTGAGTTCCTCACAAGGATGTGGAGCCTCAGCATGGACCCCTAACCTCCCTGCACCTGATTCTCTGCCTTTGTGCATGTTCCCACAGGTGGAATACTCCTGCTGGTCCTCTCAGCTCTGTAAACCCTATTTGTCCATCAGGACCAGGTAAAATATAATTGTTCTTTATGAGGATTTAATATTCGCTCAGCCTACACTGAATATCTTTTCCTGTATATCAGTTCACCAGGACACTTGGTCATTGTTCTCTTAATTTTTTTTCCATTTATTGATTCATTCATTCAATAATATTACCCCTCTGTCAAGAAATTCTTATCAGGGGGCCTACCATATACTGTGAATTATGGTAGATTTGGGGAATAGAATCATCAGTTCAGTTCAGTTCAGTCACTCAGTCGTGTCTGACTCTTTGCAACCCCATGAATCGCAGCACACCAGGCCTCCCTGTCCATCACCAACTCCCAGAGTTCACTCAAACTCACCTCCATTGAGTCGGTGATGCCATCCAGCCATCTCATCCTCTGTTATCCCCTTCTCCTCCTGCCCCCGATCCCTCCCAGCATCAGAGTCTTTTCCAATGAGTCAACTCTTCGCTTGAGGTGGACAAAGTATTGGAGTTTCAGCTTCAGCATCATTCCCTCCAAAGAAATCCCAGGACTGATCTCCTTCAGAATGGACTGGTTGGATCTCCTTGCAGTCCAAGGGACTCTCAAGAGTCTTCTCCAACACCACAGTTCAAAAGCATCAATTCTTCAGTGCTCAGCCTTCTTCACAGTCCAACTCTCACATCCATACATGACCACTGGAAAAACCATAGCCTTGACTAGACAGACCTTTGTTGGCAAAGTAATGGCTTTGCTTTTTAATATGCTATCTAGGTTGGTCATAATAGGCTAAAATAAAAAAACAGACATGGTCCCTGCCCTGGTAAGAGAAAGATCCATGAATCAAATAATTACACTGGTGGAAATACAGTTACAGGCTGAGAAAAGTGGTCTGAAGGAAAGGGATACGGTTTTATGAGAACATAAAAGAAATGACCCTCATGTAGCCTTGGGAGTTGAGGTTAGGATAGATTTTCTAAGAAGGTATAGTTTCGGCTGAGAACTGAAGGATGCCCAGAACTTGGCTGGATGAAGAGGTGGAGAAGGGAAGGGGAAAGCTCTCCAAATTAGGGAGGGGCAGTATGTGCAAAGGTCCTGTTGTAAGAGGCAGCTTGGCAGATTCATGGAACCTGGTCACTCTGGGAGACCAGAGTGACTGGGAATGTGGACAGGGAGTTGGTGGGGAGAACAAGGAAGAAAGGGTTATATCCTGAGGCTGGGAACAAACCATGGGGAACCCTGTCAGCCGCGTTATGATTTTTATTTTAAACTGAATGGTACTAAAGATGCCATGGAAAGGTTTTAAACAGTGGGATGATGTTATCACAGTACATTTCGGAAAGATGTGCTGCTGCTGTGTGGAGAATGGACATGACTGAAAGCAGGGAGATCACCAATCAGCCTGCTTTGGAGATGGTGCAGATGATAAATACAGTGCCCTGGACTAGGGTGCTAGTACCCTAGGGTGCTAGAACCAGAAGAAAATAGGTCGAGTTCAGAAAGTACTAGGTGGTGAATTGATGGGTCATGGTGGCTGGTTAAGGGGGAAGCAAGAGTCAAGGGTGAGACTTTGTTTTGGCTTGTTTTCTTAAAATATTTATTTACTTAGGCTGTGCTGGGTCTTAGTTAGGCTTCCCAGGTGGCGCCAGTGGTAAAGGACCCACCTGCTAATGCGGGAGACATAAGAAAGACAAGTTCAATCCCTGGGTCGGGAAGATGGCCTGGAAGAGGGCACGGCAAGCCACTCCAGTGTTCTTGCTTGGAAAATCCCATGGACAGAGGAGCCTGCCAGGCTAGAATCCAGAGGGTCACACAGAGTCAAACACGACCGAAGCGACTTAGCACGCACACACTCAGGGGTCTTAGTTGTGGCCTGCAGGATCTTTTTTTTTTCAAGTGTGGGATCTAGTTCCCTGACCAGAGATCAAACCTGAGCCCCCTTCACTGGCTGCATGGAGTCTTAACCACTGGACCATCAGGGAAGTCCCAAGGGCTTTGGAGGAGCATCCATTTGTGGGGAGATGATATTGAGTTTGCTTTGAACTTGGAAATGGGGGTGTGGAGTAGGAGGCTGATCAGGAGGTCAGACCCTCTTAGTGGGTGGTCGCTGGGAGTCCTCAAGGCTTCGTCTTCAGGGTCTGCTCCAGCCATGTTTATCCAGCCTTTGTCCCACTCCACTGCTTTCCTTGTTCCACCCTTCATTCCACCAAACCAAATGCCTCACCCTGAATTTGTCCATCTCCATCTCTTCTCGTTCAGAAAGGGACAGAGAGACCAACTTAGATTTGCTCCCAGTTGGAGGGAGTGTCTTCAAAAACTTCCTGCTTAAAATCCCCCATAAAAGGATATTATAAAACCATTTACCCCCTCACACATTTTAAAGTTTACATCTTCATTTTTTATTATATGTCTGCAGAAGATGCAATTTCCAGTACATTGTAAACACTGATATTTTTAAGTAAAACTATGACATCACTGTTTTAAATTTATCCAGTGGAATCTAAACACCATGGAATTTGATACCCACATCATCCATTTTGGAAAAGCATGGACATGTTCTTCATTAATAGTCAGTGCTCCTTTTTCTCCTGAAATTTTATTTCTATTTCACTTCCCCTGTGGAATTTTATGCTAATGTAATATGTTTCTGTCCCTAAAACTCTATCATTTGTTTCCCTATCCTAATTTTTGGTAACAATTTTATATGAAGTTAAAACTTTTAAAATTTCCTGAAATCATAAAGTTCTAAGTTCTAAAATTTTCTTCCCATTTGAGTTATCATTATAATGATTATTAAAAGTGTGCAGTTGATCAAGATAGCATGAAGTATGTTCTAATTTGGGTAAATAATACTCATAAAAACTAAAATTATATTGAAAATATACCTTAGATGGTGATGCTGGAGACTTTTTAATTTTTAATTGTTTTTCATGTAAATACTTTTTTGTTTGCAGGGGGGTTGAGGGGTTGTTTTGTTTGAAGTATAATTCATTTACAGTGTTGTGCCGATCTCTGCCGTACAGCACAGTGGCTCCGTTTTACACATTCTTTTTAAAATATTCTCTTCCGTCATGATTTATCCCAGGAGACTGGATATAGTTCCCTGCGCTAAACAGTAGGACCTTGTTGTTTATCCGTTCTCAATGCAATAGTTTACATCTACCAGCCCCAAACTCCCAGTTCATCGCTCTCCCACCCTCCTCCCTTGGCAACCCGAAGTCGGAGCTCTGTGTCTGTGAGTCTTTCTTTTCTGTAGCTAGGTTCATTTGTGCTGTATTTTAGATCCCACTTATACATGATATGATATGATTTTTGTCTTTCTCCTTCTGACTTACTTCACTCAGTATGACAATCTAGAGTTGCATCCATGTTGCTGCAAATGGCATTAGTTTGTTCTTTTCTATGGATGAGTAGTATTCCTTTATATCTGTGTGTGTGTGTGTGTGTGTGTGTGGTGTGTACCACGTCTTCTTTATCCATTCACCTCTTGATGAACAATCAGGTTGTTTCCATGCTTTAGCTAAGTCATCTTTTTATTGACGCACAACATACACGTATGTGATGAAGTCCGAGTGTGCAACTCAGGTTATCACAGAGGAAGCACACCACCCCCCATGCAGTTGTCACCCAGATCCAGAGGTAGACTCTTGCTGGTGCTGGGTTATTTCTTCTGTTTTTTGTTTTTTAATCTGTCCATGGAAGAATACTATTTGTTGCATGAGATATGAGACATAGACCAGCATCTATTATATTTCCATTTTTCATTTATATAGATGTAAACACTGAAACCCCTCATTCGTATAAACTAATAGATAAAAAAATACGAGTTTTATTAAAGTGGTGTCAGCTCAGTGTTCTTGATCTGCTTCTGAGTTATGTACCAAAAATCACATAGCGATCTATCACTGACAATTGTATTTTAATTCTACTGGGCCTTCCTAATGAAAAACAAGAATTGGAAACCACCTAGCCTAACAAATAGGATTTACTACGTATTTATTAGAGTGTCTCACTTTCGGTGTTCCGAGTGTGGGCTCAGTAGTTGTGGCGCAGGGGCCCAGTTGCTCTGTGGCCTGTGGGATCTTCCTGGATCAGGGATCGAACTCGTGTCCCCTGCACTGGCAGGCAGATTCTTAACCACTGGACCACCAGGGAGATCCCCTAGTTCATGTTTCTAAGAGAGGGAACTTGATTGGCTCCGCCTATTTGTTTACCTATTTATTTATTTATTGAGTCCAGGCCCATCACAGACTTCTGGCCAGGTGATCAGCAATGTGCACAGATGTTTCTTTGAGCAGGGATACCAAAGGATCAAGTAGCTGTGTACTGACGTGCACTGCTCTTCTTTGAAACTGTTCTTCTGCTAGAAATATACCCTCCAGCCTATGAATTCCATATCTGTTATTTTCCCCTTTCTGTACATGTGTCTCTTTCATCCTTGTACTGTAGTTATTCATGTGACCAACTCCTTTTTCCAACTGTGAGCTCCTCAAGATCTGGCCCATGTCTTAATCATTCCCTTAAGCATTGTGTCTTCCACTTAGTAAATGTCTTTGTCTAATAAGTATTTGTTTACTAGATGAATTGATTTATGAGTATCAATCATAATCTTAAACTTCTTCATATCCTTTTAGGCCCTACAGTAGTGCTGGGCTTTCGATAGCAGGGTCCCAGAAGAACGGATGAATTAATCAGTGAGCAAAACAATGAATTAACGAATCAATGAACTAATGAGCCGTTGAGCAATAGCTTGAAAGTAAGAGAGTTCACATCTTATGTGAGGGTCAAGATCTGCGGAATCAGTGTAAAGGTGTGGCGTGTATGAAACTGGCTATTTTTAATCCAGGCTCCCGTTTTGTGTTTATTTCTCTAATGAGTCGTGGTAGATACAGTTGCTCATTGCAAAACAGCCAAGTAAGTCCTTTCCTGTCCTTTGCAACTTGTCTTGCAGGTGTGAGCAGCATCTCTTCACCACGGTGGCATTTGGTCCGTCCCTTAGCCCGGGTGAGGATGTAAAACCCCTCGCTCTGCACATGCGTGGTAGAGGCCAACAGGAACACCTGGCTGCAGCCACGGTCACGGACATGTCAGCCGTGGAGTAGTGTGGACGCTTTCTCTCTGCTTCTCAGGGTTTCAGTCCTTTCGGGTTTGTGTCATTGACCTTTTTGTATGGTTTTGTGGCTGGACGTTCACAACCAGGGCAGGCACCATGGGGGACCAGCAGCTATACAAGACCAATCATGTGGCCCACGGTGGTGAGAACCTTTTCTACCAACAGCCACCACTTGGCGTCCACGGCGGGCTGAACCACAACTATGGGAATACAGTGCCCGGGGCTGGAATGGATGCCCCTCAGGCATCACCCATCTCCCCCCACTTCCCTCAAGACACTCGGGATGGTCTAGGCTTGGCTGTTGGCTCCAAAAACCTTGGCCAAGTGGATACTTCGAGGCAGGGAGGGTGGGGAGGCCATGCAGGGCCTGGAAACCACATCCAGCTACGTGGCAACCTGACCAACTCGAACATGATGTGGGGGGCACCAGCCCAGGCGGAGCCCACCGATGGCTACCAGTACACCTACTCGCAGGCCAGCGAGATCCGGACCCAGAAGCTCACCAGCGGTGTCCTGCACAAGCTAGACTCTTTCACCCAGGTGTTTGCCAACCAAAACCTGCGAATTCAGGTCAACAATATGGCCCAGGTGCTGCACACCCAGTCAGCGGTGATGGACGGAGCACCCGACAGCGCCCTCCGCCAGTTGCTGTCCCAGAAGCCCATGGAGGCCCCAGCACCGGCTCTCCCGTCCCGCTACCAGCAGGCGTCCCAGCAGCCTCACCCTGGTTTCACTGGTGGGCTATCCAAACCGGCTCTCCAGGTTGGGCAGCACCCGAGCCAAGGGCACATGTATTATGACTACCAGCAACCGCTGGCCCAAATGCCAGTGCAGGGAGGACAGTCGCTGCAGGCCCCCCAGATGCTATCCCAGCACATGCAGCAGCTGCAGCCGCATCAGTATTACCCGCCACAGCAACAGCCACACTCCGGGCAGCAGCGGGTGTCCATGCAAGAAATGCAGCCGCCGCCGCAACAGCAGATTCGCCCGCCACAACCCCAGCCACAGTCGCAGCCACGGCAGGGTTCAATGCAGATACCTCAGTATTACCAGTCCCCACCCATGATACAGCCTTTGCCAGAGCCGCAGCAGCCCCAGATGCACCTGCAGCCCCCTTCTTATCACAGGGACCCCCACCAGTACACCCCGGAGCAGGCGCATGCAGTCCAGCTGATTCAGCTGGGCTCCATGCCCCAGTACTACTACCAGGAGCCCCAGCAGCCCTACGGCCACCCCGTGTACCAGCAGAGCCACCTGCCTCAGCACCAGCAGCCTGAGGACAGTCAGCCCAAGACTTATCCAGGCGACAGGCAGGCGCAGGCCATGCTGAGCTCCCACGGGGACCTGGGGCCTCCAGATACAGGAATGGGAGACACAGCCAGCTCCGACCTGAACCGGGCCAGCAGTGCCCTCCCGCACCGGCCGCTCCTGTCCCCTGGCAGCATCCACCTCAACAACATGGGGTCTCAGCACCAGCAGCTGTCTCCCAGTGCCGTGTGGCCCCAGGTATCCTCAGAGTGGACGTTCATCCCGGGATCTCAGGGTGCGCGTATGCCAGCCAGAGCTGAGTCCAGTGCAGTGCCTAGTCCCATCCTCCAAACCCCTCCGACACTTTCGTTCTTTTCTTTATTCCACAAACATTAACCAGACATTGTGGAATACAGAATCAATTGTGACTCAGTCTTTTGCCCGTAGAGCTTATAATCTCACTAAAGAGGCGGCCAAAATATATATCAGGTCCCAGATGATGCATGTCATGGTCAAGGCCTCATCAGGTGCCCAGGGACCACACAGTGGGGGTGTCTTGTCCCCTTTAGGTCTGTATCCTTAGGGGACTTCCTGTGAAATTGTTCCCTTCTGGGGAGGGAGACCATATTATGACAGCATTTCTCAAAGTCTATTGCTCAGAATAGGAGTTCCATAGAATGTTCAGTGGACATTGCTCGGGGGAGGGGAGTGGGTTCTTGGGAGAAATCAATATGAAGGGATATCTCATGTAGTTGCAGACGTGAAAAACCTTAGCTGCCCACAGGATCCAGGCAGGTAAAGTCAATAAGCAGAATGGCCTGATGTGGATTTTGTGGACTGGAGGGCCAATGCCCCAACTAATGATATCCACAGTCAGGGTTTTTAAAAACAGTCCAGCCAAGCAGACCATGTCTGCAGATCAGAGTCAGCCTGCGGGTGACAGGTATTAACTCTTAATTGTTTCCCAAATAGATTTGATCATAAAATTGCCTACTGTGTGCTGGGCACCATTCATGTTTTGGTGTGTTCCAAGTGCTACACTCAAGTGACAACAGATTCAAGGGAGGAGGGTACCTTGAATAAAACCAGGGTAAATGAAGAGAGGGCTCTGATGAAGGCTGAAGGCCAGAGATAACTCCCTCTGACCCTGTTTTGTTTAGGACTCAGGCCAGTAGTAACTGAGAGCCTTTGTGAATGCAAGAATAAGATGGCATGGCCCAGGCTAAAAAGAATTCCAGCAGGAGGTCTTGTGTGAGGCTGTATCTTCCAGCTCTCCATTCTGTGTCTCTCTTGGGAATGGAGTCTGTCCATGCACAGAGGGGTGGACGGGGAGAACAGGAAAAGGAGGTGAGGGACTGAGTCCCAGTGGGCTTGTGGCTGGCGGGGCATCCTCAGGGGTGTGGCCCCAAGCCCAGGAGCATCGGGGGAAAGAAGACTGGAAGTTTCAGGTGTGGAAGCGCAAGGGCATGAGTAGCTATGAGCCTGGTCAGCATGAAGCAGAGAGAGGGAAGAATCCTAGAAGGGCAGGCCCTGGTGTTCCCACTGCTCAAAGACCCCTCCTGTCAGAAACATGTTTTTCTTTTTCTTCTTCTTTCTTCTGGTGTCCTGCATTGCTCAAAATTAGATGCACCTACCTGATGGCCGAGCCCAGCCAGGGTCTCCTGAGTCAAGGTAGGATGGATGCGTGGAGGCTTGTTGGCATGCGGGGAGACTGGGAGGTTTTCCTGGATGGTCTCATGATTCATTTCCAAATTTAAAGTCAGTTCCCCAAAGAAATGTATAAGAACAATAATAGCACCTGTTGTGGTTGAGCCACTTACTATTATTCCATATCATGTCTAATAAAAGTAACTCAGTGAGGGTGGGTATGATTACCATGTGCCTAGCATGTAGTAAGCACTCAACCACTGTTAACTGTTATTATCATTATTATTTTACAAATGAGAAAGCCGAGTCTCAGAGAGCTTAAGTTTGCACATCGAGAAAGTAGAGGTGCTGTCATAGACTCCAAAGCCCATGTTCTGCCCTCTTATCCATTCGGTGAGTGTTTGTTGAGTACCTACTATGTGCCAGACATAGAACTAAGCTTTGAGGATGCCATAGTGAAATAGTACAGTCTTGCTTTCTCCCCTCGTGGGTCTGGTAAATCATTAAAGACTTAGCCAGAACCTGACAAACTTAAGACGTGTAATCTGAAGACTTATCAGAGGACTGAGACTCATATCTCTAAGGGAAGGCTTCTAGAAGAGGAGGAACCAAGCACCCTGCTTCTAGAAGGGTAGTAAGCCAGAGGTGGGGGAAGAAGACAGCATGTGAAGGCCTGGAATGAAGAAAGATGTTTGGTTCATCTTTTGCATGATCTTAAGCATACCCTTTCCTACTTTTGAGCCTCCGTTTTCCATCTGCAAATTGGGCTCAGTTCTCCGAAGGGAATTGGTGAGGGGCCATGGCCGTGGGAGCTCTGGGTGAATGAAATGGGTTCATCGTGGGGTATGTGGCCTTGTGATGAGTCATTGTTTCCCTTCGTTGATGTGCGTGTCCTCTCCTCTTGGCCCTACCCTTGAGCAGCGGCCAACCCAAAGGAGTGTTTGGGGAGCAGTTTGATGCCAAGAACAAGCTGACATGCTCCATCTGCCTGAAGGAGTTCAAGAGCCTGCCCGCCCTGAATGGCCACATGCGGTCCCATGGGGGGATGAGGGCCTCCCCCAGCCTCAAACAGGTGAGCAGGAATCCAGCCCCTGTCCTTCCCTGGCCATGTGCTGCTTGCTTTGCTTTGCTGCCGTCAGATGGAGTAATATGAGCCCCACCTGGGGGACCTGGAGAGGCGTAGTCCTTCCCTAACGAAAGTGCTCAAGCTTTGACGCTGGGAGCCAGCCAGGTCACACAGTCCTCACTTCCACTGGCACCATGAACAAAAATCCAGAACTGAGGTGGTAGAAATCCTTTTAGGGGATCCCAGCCTCTCTGTGCCCTGGAGAAGACAACAAAGAAAACATGGAGATGCAATATTATTTTTAACTTCTGCTGCATGAAGCACTCAAGACCAGGGTCCCTTACGCCTTCCAGATCAGTAGTCAGTGGCCAGGGAGAGCTAGTGTGACCACCAGGCTCCCAGCCGCATTTTCTATTCACTGGGGCACCAGTGTTAGACTCTAGCATCTAAAGACCTTTAAATACCCTCGGGATTATCCAGGCAGGATATGCTTGTGGTGAACTAGCCACGTAGTTTTAGAGTTAGGTTAAAACTTAAAAGAATTTTCTTGATTCTTTGAATATTGTGCATCTTAATTTAAGTCTATGAGATTAATTCACTGTTCGCCAAAAACTTTGATGTGATCCAGGTCACTCCGTCTCTTGACGGTGCCAGTTAAAAGATCTTGGTCTTCCATTTGACAGATGAGTCAACTGCAGCCCAAAGAATTAAAAGGTCCTACATGAGAGCTTATGTGGGGTTTTTCCTTCTTTTTTTTTTTTTTGGCCTGATTCTAAGTCCAGATCCTTTTCGTTAAAAGCAATGACAACCACACAAAAATTTTTCTTCACTGTCTGTTTGAATATACAAGTGGTCAGGATTTTTTAAATGTAGAAAATAGAGTGCCTTGTCCACTGCCCACGGGCATCACTGGAGCCGAGGGACTCAGGGTGGCGGGAAGGAAGCCACCCTGAGGCAGTTCTCTGTCACCCATGCGTGATGTCCAGGAACGGTGCAGGAAGAGCGAAGTTGCATGCCCCACTGTGGGAGCTGCTCTGAGCCCAGGATCAAAGCCTTTATTGTCTGTGTAGGAGGAAGGAGAGAAGGCCCCGGCGCCTCCGCCTCAGCCCCAGCCGCCACTGCCGCCTCCGCCGCCGCCACCTCAGCTCCCTCCCGAGGCGGAAAGCCTCACGCCTATGGTCATGCCCGTGTCTGTCCCTGTCAAGCTTCTCCCGCCCAAGCCCAGCTCTCAGGGCTTCGCCAACAGCGTCGCTGCCGCCCCCTCGGCCAGAGACAAGCCAGCCAGCTCGATGTCGGACGACGAGATGCCCGTGCTCGTGAGGATGACCCTCTCTCCCCCACACTCGCCCCACGGGGCTGCCCCCAACCCGCCTGCTGTGAGTTGCAGCTCCACCCCACCTGCCTGAGGTGGGGACATCCCTTTGCTTTCTTGGAGATGGGGACAGATCTGCCCAGGCCACCAGCCAGAGCTCAGACGTGGCATGGCTCCTTGGGGCTGAGCCCCTGTGGCCACTCTGGGAATTCCTATCTGCGCCCAACTACCTGCTACCCAGTATATCCTAGTACTCTACCAGGTTCATGTTCCAGACTAGATTCTGTGAGACCTGAAGATGTTCCTGCATTAAAAACAGAGGTGATAACTCAGCTGATGATCACAGTGATTAAAATACGGAAGTACTGTTCCGGATCACAAAGACCCTCCCTGGTCCCTCCCCCAGGATCCCCAGACCTCCCCAGATCCATCCACCAGAGATGAAACCCCCTGGCACGGCGGGTCCTCCAGGCATCCATGCTGATGGTCAGCCTTAGCAGATGCTTAATATTTTCAATATCACCTCTGCATAAATAAATACTCTCAGAGGACCTGATTCATTGAGGTTCCCAAAGTAATTCCACTGAGATACCCACCCCCAATCTCAAGAAAGCAAAGAGATTCGTGTTTCTTACTGCCCTTCTCTTTCTCAGCTTCCAAGTGCTTCACCCAAGCAGCTTAGCCTGGCTCTGGGACAGAGATCTCTCTCTGTCTCCTTCCTTCTCCCCTTCCTTCCCTCCCTACCCTGCCCCTAACCTCCCTGGAGTCTGGAACCCCTGTGGTTCATTACATCAGACTTGTCCCCTCCCCACAAAGTGCTGTGCTGGGTCGTACCTATTCTCACAGAATAAGTGGCCACTGGGATTCCAGGAGGCATAAAGGTGGGGCTGGGCCAGGAGAAGGATAGGGAGAATAATTAAGAGAACTAGAAAAGTCCAGAAAGAGCCTTTTTGGTTCTCTACATAATATCAAGGCTCAGAAGAGGAAAAAGACAGATGGAGAACCTCTGGAGGTAAGGATTCCCATCAGCTGGCAGGTCCTGGGGGCCAGCAACAGGGAGAGAGATGAAACCACACCACCAGACCCCCTCTTTGCCCAGGACGTGCCTGATTTGCTGGGAGAGACACTGTTTCTATCCTTTGGAAACTTTCAGCCTGAAGCTGGAGAAAGTCAGGTTCCTAGTGACACAGGGGTCAGAGCCCCAGGCAGCGGTCTGCCTCAATTCAAGACAGAGACACCAAGGCAGCACTGCCCTGCGTGGGGCTGGTAGGGAATATACCCCGAGAGCTAAGGTCGTTAGGGACTAAGACGAGGCAAGGGACCTTTGGTGTTAGAAGACCATCATGAGGAGAGTTCCAGACAGAGTTTTGAAGGCAGAGATGAACTCGGTTTTGTGGCAAGGGTGAGAAAGATACTGTGAGGAGATAAGCTGAAGTGGAAGCATGAAGTAGGACTGAGTGCATGTGAGCAAGGTCCTGACACTTACTATATTAAGAGATGGAAATGTTCAGGGAGGAGCCCTGGGTTTTAATCCCCACTGTGCTCCTAGTCAGTTGGGGTGCAGACAGCTGAGACCGTTCGCTTCTCAGAACCATGGTTTCTCCTGTGACCTCAGGGGGAAGGGAGTAGGCTTCCTCAGTGGCTGTCACCTTTCTGAGGAGCTTTTCAAACCTCTCAGAGCTTGGCCCTGCTTGGTTGGAACTCTGTATATACTTCCTCCCAGGTGATAATCCAGGTCTGACCTTCTGGGGGCCTTCCCTGGCCCACAGTCTCAGAACCTTGCTTGGAGGATTGGAAAGTTCCAGTTCAGAGCTGTTGTCACTGAACCAGAGGCTCAAGGAGAGAGAGCCCCAAAGGGACCTCTGGCCCTGTCTGTGGTCAGAGGTCTGGATTCTGGTGCAGTGTTGAAGACATGCAGAGTCAAGTTGACCTCATCAGTCACCCAGGAACTGGGTGTAAAGCACCAGGATTGCTCCCCTAGTTGCGGGGCACGGGCATCCTTTCCCCATTCCTCAGCCCCCTCTCCATCTGAGGCTCAGGCAGCGAGGAGCCCTCTGGTGGGGAAAGAAAGCAGGTTGGGGCTCTGTGGCCTAAGGAGAGCCCCCCGGGGGTGAGTTCCTCTGCCCCTTCTTTCCCCACCTCTCTGCTTCCCTAAACTCCCCTGCTAGGTGCTGGGTTGGCACCCCAGAAACTGAGGGGGAGACAGGGAGGGGCAGCCTGAAGTGCTGAAGGCAGCAGAACTGCCTTCAGAGGGGTTAGTTAGAGGGAGAGAAGCCCAGAGCTGAGGGGTGACTGGGGCAGGTCACATGACCATGGAAACCCTTCCCATCACCCCCTGCTGCCTCCTACTGAGGCACCAAGGTGGATACCAGGATTGTCAGGGACCACAGCTGTGACAGGCACTGGCCTGCAGGGCCTGGGAGGGGACCACAGACTGCCCAGAACTTCCTCTGCACCCGCCACAGACCCCCTCCCCACAACTGCAGCACTGTCAATCCGGCCTCACCCAGCTCTGGGTTTTCTGAGCTGATGCTGGCACACACCAAGTCTGTTTATGTTTGGCTTTGGCATGCCCTGCTTTATCTCCTTCCATGCATATGTTTACTTATTAGTATATCTGTTTCCATGTGGCAAATCTTCCTTCCAGAAGATGCTTGGTTCTGCTGGAATAAAATAAACTAAACCCGCTGACAGGAAACCAACCTAGGAGAAGGGTTTGCCACAGAGAGCCACCAGTGCTGGGAGCAGGAGTGAAGGGCGGTGAGGGGGAAGGGTCAGCGGATCCACTTCTAGGAGAGCACATGAGAGGGGGCGCCTCGGAGATCCCAGCTGGCCCTCCTCCACCCTGACAGTTACCTCCAAGGGAGAGCCCAGTGTGCGGGTCACTGGCCCTGGGAGCTTTGGCTGAGGCCGGACCGTCCCCTCCCCCGCCCCGTCTTCCTGCCCCACAGCCTCTGCCAGCTTCCCTGAATAGACGATTCTGTCCCCTTCTTAGAACATGTGTTATCTGTCCCCGAGGTCCGTCCCTGGGGAGCCCGTGGGGAATTAAAGGGCCCACTCAGCTGGAGTCCACTCAGCAGATGGGAATGTGGTGATAAGCAGTAAAGAATGTGAATTTATTCTTTCTTGCCCACCCACTGTTCCTACACCCACCCACCCCCAATCCGTCTCCAGACATGAGGGATTTCCTCCCAAACCAAAGTCGGCTCCCTTAACCAGGCCACCAGATCTCGCCTTGCCGGAGATGGCTGTGACCGTTTCTCAAGGCAGGGGACGCTGGGGTCAGCCCGGGGCGGGGGAGGGGGGGCGTGTTCCCGTTAGAACGCAGATTGCCCCCTCCCCTCAACCTGTGGCCAGGGCCTGAGGGAAGAGCCCCAGGAGCTGAATCGGACCGTTCTTCCCGTCGTAGGAAATTCCCAAGAAGCACCAGCCAGGCGCGGCCAAAGCCGAGGAAGCCCTCAGAAGCGCGCCCGCGGAGAAGAAGAAGTTCCGGCACCGGCCCGAGCCGCTCTTCATCCCGCCACCGCCCTCCTACACGCCCAACCTCGCCGCCTCGCACTCGGGCGCCACCCTCTACCAGAGCCAGCTGCGCTCCCCGCGGGTGCTGGGCGACCACCTGCTCCTGGACCCCGCCCACGAGCTGCCCCCCTACACGCCCCCGCCCATGCTCAGCCCGGTGCGCCAGGGCTCGGGGCTCTTCAGCAACGTGCTCATCGCCGGCCACGGCCCCGGCGCCCACCCGCAGCTGCCCCTCACGCCCCTGACGCCCACGCCGCGCGTGCTGCTCTGCCGCTCCAGTGAGTCGCCCCCCGACCCCGCCGCCGCCACCCCGGGGGCCGGGGGGTGGCGGGGGCACCCTGGCTGTGGGTGCTGCCCTGAGAAGCCTCCCGTTGTGTCCTGGTCTCACTCACCTCGCAGACCTTTGAGGTGGCCCACAGACCTTTGAGATGGCTCAGGCCGTGTGCTGCGTGCTAGGAATTCTTAGAATACTTACCCTCAAGGGAATCACAGTCTAGCCGCGGAGACCAACGCATAAAGCTCATTAGGGTTTCTCGGGGATGAGGGAGGGAAAAAAAGAAAAAACAGTCGAAGTGCACCGTGGAGAATCGTGTTAAGACACCCAAAGTAAATGTACTAAGTACACGTACAAATAGGATTAGCTGCAGGACCACACCTCCACATTTTAGCACGCGGTGTAAAGATCAAGGCCTGTAGCAGGATCTCTTTCTAGAGCAAGAGGAATGTCATAGAACAAGAAAGCTTAACAGGGGAATTCCCTGGCCGTCCATTGGTTGGGACTCCGGGGGCTTTCACTTGCCAAGGGCCCAAGTGTGACTCCTGGCCCAGGAACTGGGATCCTGAAAGATGCACAGTGCAGGCCAAAAAAAAAAAAATTAATGAAAAAAGAGTAGTAGACCGGAGAGATAGCTGGCCTGTCCTTACTCTGAGAAGTGCGTGTGTGTGTGTGCTAAGTTGCTTCAGTTATGTCTGACTGTGTCCTGACCCCATAGACTGTGGTCTTCCAGGCTCTTCTGCCCACGAGGTTCTCCAGGCAAGAATACTGGAGTGGGTATCCATTCCCTTCTCCAGGGGATCTTCCAACCCAGGGATCGAACCCAGGCCTCCTGCGTTGCAGGCAGATTCTTTACCTTATTAGCCACCAGGCAAGCCAGGTGTTAAGAAATAGGGAAACCCTAAGCCATGTTGCTCCACACTCCAGCTCCTCAGAGACTGCTGGGGTAACTCCTGCATGGTTTGGGTAGGAGAGGGTCCCTACCATGACTGTTCAGGTAACTGCTTGTTTAGTTTAGTTTCTTTAGTATCTTCTCTGCTGACCAGTGACCTCTGGTTTTTGTGCTTCAGACAGCATCGATGGCAGCAACCTGACGGTCACCCCGGGGCCTGGAGAGCAGACCGTTGATGTCGAACCGTAAGGAAGAGCCAATTATTCTTTAGAACGGAAGCCTCAACCTAGAAAAGGGAGGAGGAGCTTTAAGAAGTATAGCTAGTACTTCTGGGGGCCGAGTGGCCACTGGGCAAGAAGTTGTGGAAATTGTAGGATCGTGGTATTTCTCAAGTGTGATGGTTACCCTATAATTTCCAGTATTTCAAGGCCCTTTCTACAGACTGACGGCGTTAAAAATGTGGAGCCTCGTATTTGGAGAACCTTAGTGTCCCCATCTCCAGCTCCATGAGCCAGTTTGGTTGGGGGCCACAGGCCTTCATGTCCCCAGTGACATCTCTCTCAGGGTACCTAGCTCCCTAGGAGGCTTCACCCACCACCCTGCTCCTTTACCCCCTCCCTAAGATTTTTGGCTGGGCCTCCAAATGGGCTTGTTGAATACTTGAGTTGGGGGATATAAGTGAAAAAAAAAAAATTTTTTTTTTTTCCTCTTCATGGATAAACACAAAAGAAGCCAGATGGTAGAGTGGTGAGTAGATTTGAGTCAGGAATCAGGAAGCTTGGTTCCAGCACCATTTTTTTATTTGATCTTGATAAAGTTAACCTTTGTAGAGTTAAGTTAACTCATCTGTTAAGTAGGAATACTTATCACTGCTTTGCTTACCTCACAGGCCTTTGTGAGGTTCAGATGGGATCATTTATGTGAAAGTGGCCTGAAAGGATAAAAATAAGGACTTTGTTCCTTTGGGTCAAGTGGTACCTTTGGCCATGCTCTGGGCAGCTGTCCCCTTGGCATTAGCACCCTCCCTCTCCCAGCTATGGAAGTCGCTCAGTGGTGTCGGACTCTTTGTGACCCCATAGACTGTATAGTCCATGGAATTCTCCAGGCCAGAATACTGGAGTGTGTAGCCTTTCCCTTCTCCAGGGGATCTTCCCAACCCAGGGATTGAACCCAGGTCTCCTGCACTGCAGGTGGATTCTTTACTTGCTGAACCACAAGGGAAGCCCCTCCCCAGCTCTAAGGAGCTAAGAATCCCCAGCCAGGCTTCTCCCTTGCTTCCCGTGGCATCTTTCCCCAATCTTCAAGCTGTTCTTTATCCCAGTGAAAAAGTCATGCCTGGAATCTTCAGATCACACTGTGAGGAAATGCCCCTGCATTCTTCTTGCAGAAGGAGCTGTTTTCCTTCATTTTCAAGTCCCTGACAGTTACCTTTGGTTTCAAATTGAAGACCACACTGTTGTTTTTCTTCTTGTGATTTAAAGACGCATCAACATTGGCTTGCGATTCCAAGCGGAGATCCCAGAACTCCAGGATGTCTCTGCCCTGGCCCAGGACACACACAGGGCCACACTAGTATGGAAGCCCTGGCCAGAGCTGGAAAACCACGACCTCCAGCAAAGAGGTATTGACAGCCTGGGAAGAACTGGGCAGGAAGGGCTGGATTTCTCCTGGGGGCCTCTGGCTCTAGGATCAGTGTGTGTTTCTGGTGACACTGAGCTCTCTCTGATGCAGTGCCCTATCTTTGTTCCCAACAGTGGAGAATCTCCTGAATTTATGCTGTTCAAGTGCGTTGCCAGGTGGAGGGACCAATTCTGAATTTGCTTTGCACTCTCTCTTCGAGGCCAAAGGTGATGTGATGGTAAGGAACCATGAAAAGGAGGCTTCCCAGTTCATACTCTTCATGTGGAAATTCTGAAAAGCATTTCCCCAAGTTCCTGTGTTGTCTCACGTCCCATGTAACCAACTCATAAGATGATGACCAGTCAGTGTGCCCTCCCATATTCCTTATCTCAGTGAATAGGTCAGAATTTGAAAACCTCCAGTTGGACTTCTGTATACACATCTGTTCCTCAGTGATAATGATTTGAACGTCTGTCTTGGGAAACTAGAATTTCTTTTCAGCGGTCTTGTAATTCACATCAGGAAACAGGTCTGCAATGGTGGAGTAGAAGGCCTTCCTGAAACAAGACTTGGCCTAAAAAAGCTTGTCATTCTCTGCTCTTCATTCTTCCCTACCATGGAAATCAGAGTTTGATGTCCATAGAACTGTTTGCTGCCCTAACCAAAGAGAGATGTTTGCTGCACACCATCTGGTGTCATTCTTCCACTTTTGACACAGTTCTCTGGCAGACCCAGGCCAGGATGTTGGGACTCTTCTCCCAGAATCAGAGCTGATCATTTGCCTGCTCAACCGGGACCCCTGGCTGGAGCACTACATCACTAGCCTCAGCTTTCCCTTCAGTAAATACATGATTCTTATACCAGAGCCAGCCTCCTGGTTTGTAAGTTTATGAAAATGCATAAGCAAACAAATGTCCCAGTACTACCTTCTCACAAGATTATTGATACCCTTCAGAGATTCTCTAGAACACTGGAAAACTCCCCTTGACCTTTTAAGATCAGTGCTGCAGAGCTCTGCTTCTCAAACTTCTAACATGCACACGAATCCCCTGGAGAGGCTTGTTAAAATGCAGCAGTTCAGGAGGTTGGGGTCCAAGGGCCTACATTTGTAACCTGCTCCCAGGATGCTCAGGCTGCTGGCCCATGGACCGCACTTGGAATAGCAAGATTCCAGACCGTGCTCTGCCCCTAAACCATCCACTGCTCAACTCCATTTGTGCCATTTTTAAAGAATCCCAACAAGGCTGAAGGAGGCAGATTTGAATAGATTATTTAGTGAGGCTCCCTGGAAGGACAATGTGCAGTACAGTTATTACTAATACAGCTGTTTGTGTTCAGTTATAATGAAACATGTAATTTTTTTTTCTGAAAAAATAGTTCCAAGTCACCCACTCATTTCCTCAGAACCCTTCCCCAGAGACTCAGCCTCCATTCATAGGAGGCCCCACAGTATCTCTGGTGGCGGGGCCCTCACCAAGGAAGGAGTGGCGTTTGGGCTGCCGTCTGTGTTTCTGTAACATGACTAGTTGGCTGCAGGCATGAGCAGGGGAGATATTAGAATGATGAGTCCTGTTGGGTGCTGACTGGAAGGAGGACCCCAAATAGGGGAGTCTCCCCTTGTTTCCCTTCCAGCACCCCCACCTCGGGCCCTGCCATGCTGGCTCATCTTCCTTGTGGGATAGTTGGTCTTCCGAGAATGCGCAGCCCCATGAATGACTCTCACCTTTTCTCTCCCGTGGGTCTGCAGGCTGCTCTGGAAATGCTGCTGTTGCGGAAACCAGTCAGGTTAAAATGTCATCCTTTAGCAAATTACCACTATGCCGGTAGGTGCCGGGGCCCTGCTGGGGCTCACTGTTTGCATGTTGCTCGTGTCCCCTTTACTAACAGAGAGCACCCGTTCTCTCCTCAGTGCCGCTTATTTACCCTGGGCCTCTGGGGCGTGGCCAGTGGGGCAGCTGTGTCCACCGACTGGTCACTGTTGGGCATTTGTCTGTCTGTCTCCTCCCTTCCTGGGTGTGCTACGAGCTGAGCAGCAGTGGACAGGGCCCCCGCATGTGGCAGTGGGAGAGAGCCCCAGAGGGTAGAGCACAGAGGCAACAGCTCACAGTGGCCCCTCGGCTTTGGAATCCAATCTTACCTGCTCCCCGTGGCCCTCTGTGGTTTTGGTTTCCTCACCTATAAAGTGGGGCTCATATTCCATCCCTTATGGCATTTTGTGAAGACTAGGGAGAGCATATTGAGCCTCTTGCCTGACACATTCTTATAGCCATTATTATTCATTTATTGAACAATTTAAGATGAGGAAGTGACAGTGACAGATTTTGATACAGTACTGCCTTGTGCAGTTTGGAATCTGAGGAGGAGGCAGTTATTAAACAACAGGTCACATGAATAGCAGGAGAAAGACATGTACGTGCACGTGTATACATGTGCCTATACGTATACACATGGGGCTTCCCAGCTGGCGCTAGTGGTTAAGAATCCACCTGCCAATGCAGGCACAGGAGACTCTGGTTTGAGCCCTGGGTCGGGAAGATCCCCTGGAGTAGGAAATGGCAGTCCCCTCCAGTGTTCTTTCCTAGAGAATTCCATGGACAGAGGAGCCTGGTGGGCAACCGTCCGTGGGGTTGCAAAGAGTCGAACACGACTGAGCGCACACACACGAACATATACACTTACGTATACTTGTGCGCATGGATACACACATACACACACGTACACTGTCTTAGAAGCGGGTGGATTAATAATGGCATCACCAATAAGAGGGAAGGAGCACACCCCTTAGAGAGTTGAATGTGGTGAGAATGGTGAAAAGACAAGGAAACAGGTTGGGGAGGCTGTGGTGACAAGTGAAGTCGAAGTCAGCGTCTGTATTTCCATTAAGCGGTAGCCGTCTGTTCTGGCATCTCCGCGAGCCTGCCCAGGTCCTCTCTTTCAGAGAGGGCTGGATCCTCCAGTGCCCCTTGGTGGTATTCGTTTGAAGGTGTCTCTGGTGCCTGGGGGGACCCTGCACGGTAGGTGCTGACTACCTCAGTGGCCTTGGGGACCCAGTGGTGCCTTTTGCAGGCCTCGATCCAGGTGGCCAGACGTGGCCTCAGGGGAGGGCTGTTCTGCAGGTATCACGGTGCTCTCAGAGGGCTCCCTGTCCCCGCCTCCACTGTCTGCCTCAAGGACCCAGTTTCTTAATATTGTCTCCATCATTTCCTGCTCGGTGTCTTCCCTGAATGTGGCTAGAAGATGTGGGAGTTCTCCCTAATCTGCTGTGGAAACAATTCAATCCTCTCTTAATTCCCAGCGTCATCTGCTGCCCATTAAACCCTGACAGGCCGTCCAGCCTCCTGGAGCCTGTGTCAAGCTTCTTTGCTTAGTGGGTGAGACTTCCCAACCATCTGCCGCAGCTGCCTTCCGCCCCCGGGGTGACTGGGGTGGCTGGCGCCTCAGGGCGGGTCAGCTCCAGCAATGAGCAACCTCTTCTGGAACCTAAATCCCCTCTGGTTCTTTCCAGCATGCCAAGCAACAATTGTGATTTTTTTTTTTTTTAATGTATGTCATGACATGAAAAAGATGGGAAAACTGTGGGATGGAAACTACCCCCACCCTAAACAAAAGAAAAACATTGAAACAGGACTAAAAACTTTGATTCCCAAGTGACTCAGTGGTAAAGAATCTACCTGCCGAGCAGGAGACACAGGAGACGAGAGTTCAATCCCTGGATTGGGAAGATCCCCTGGAGGAGGAAATGGCAACCCACTCCAGTATTCTTGCCTGGAGGCTATACAGTCCATGGGGTCACAGAGAGTCGGACACAACAGGAAGGGTTGAATTCCAGACTCCCAGTTGTCTAGAGAGAGAGGTCAGATCTCCCTGGCTTGGGCCCTGGAAGGAAGGTGGAAAGACTGGGTTTGGGGGGAGACAGAGACAGGGGCCCTTGAAAATCACTTCCCTGACTTTACTCCTGACTGCCCTTCCACCCCATCCCACCCCAAGCAGTTCAGAAAGAAGAGGGAAGAACGGCCAGTTCTGGAGCCCAGAAGAGACGCCCGTGTGGATGGGCTGCTCACGCAGATCTGGGGCTGCTCGGCAAACCTGGAGGAGCTCTGTTAGGATCCTGAGGGTGGTGCTGTTGCTGTGGCCTTCAGGGCTCTCAAACTGATACCAAAGCTCCTGGTCCAGCTTTCTCTCCGCACCCTCCACCCATGTGTGGGCAGTGTTGTTTGCAGTGGCTCCCAGTCAGCAGCTGGATTGGGTGGAGAAGGCTTGAGCATGGGGGTGTCAAGGGGTCAAGGATGCCTGGCTGTGATTAGAGGACTTCCAGCATCCTTGGTTTTTCTGCTGAGCCAGTCATTCCTGCAGATGGGTGCCAGAGTGGAGAGGTGTCAGAGGTGGCCCTGGGACTCTTGGCAAGAGTTCAGCAGAGGCTCGTATGGGCGCCCCCCCGCCGCCCGCCCCAGCCCAAGCGCTCAAGAGGTCCTGAACCTTGACCTGACTCCAGAGATGGAGGAAATACCCATTCAGTCAAGGGAGGCTGGTCTGTGTCTTGGAAGTTGCCCCAGTTTGGTGGGGAGACAGAATTACATGCTCAAGAGAATACTTTGAAAGAAGCATAGCTGTGAAGTCACCTCGCAGGCATTCTTAGCCCATGTTGCTAGCAGGAGACTGACCCCCACAAAGGGCAGGAACCGAGTTACTATGCACTTCGCTGCTTGGCCTGTCACGGCACTTGGAGAGAAGAAGGTTAGTAGACAAGCTCAGGTTCTGGATTCAGACCAAGGCCTCCCTGCCTTTTGCCTCCAGAGGGAACTTTGGTATCACCCAGTTCACATGCACCCCTAAAAAAATTACTCAGCCTTCACCCATCATGGAAAATCTTTCACCAGATGAAGATCTGATATAAAAACAAGTCCTCCTTTTTCTGCAATGAACATGTCTTTCTTATGTAACCTTTGTGACAGCATCAATAACAGTTTTTAAAAGATTGAGAGGAAGACAGAAAGGCCCTCTTTAAAAGACACTGTGCCCAAACTTTCTCTCACCCCTCCAGGTCTCTCTTTAACTGCCTGTGTTCTCTATAGATTGCCCCAAATTTCACCACCATCCAGAGCCTGTTTCCCGGCAACCGAAGCTCAGAATGTTTCTCCTCTGGATACTGTTCCAGCACTGGTTTCCTCCTGTTAATTAGGCTCTTTGTAATTAGGCTTAATCATCTTATTAGGGACCCCTGCTGATAATAGTCCACTAGCCAGGAATCCCCAGGGAGAATGAATGAGTGTGGGGTGGGGAGGGGGAGGGTGTCAGCCCACTGACCCTAGGGACGTGCTGAGTGGACAGCAATGATCTCAGAGAGGGTGGCCAAGCGAGAAGTGGGGGCAGCTCCCTGCCTCGGTTTTTGCATTTTTATCTTGGACTTTGTCCAAGAAACAGAATCCCAGAAGAGCTGGCTTAAAACAAAACAAAACAAAAAAAACACCTTGTCCTAGAATGGGGAAAACGCTCCTGCCAGACAGTCTCCAGGAGGACAGATGCTGAACCTTACCTCGATGGATTACAGGAGGATTTCGAGGCAGGGAGAGGAAGACTGTGCAAGTGCCAGGCGGCCTGGAGAAAGACTGTGAGTGTACACACGCTACACAGAACACCAGCAGGGACTAGTGGGCTTCGCAAGTGCCACTGACATGGACATCAGCACGAACAGCATGTTTTCCATGGCGGCAAGCTTATTTGGAATCTTCTGTCCAAGTGGCCAGATCTGAGACATTCACTATGCCCCTTCTTAGGACCAAATGCTGTTAGGCACTGCATGACTGTCACAATCCCTAAATCACAGGAGAGGAAACTGAGGCTCAGAGAAGTGAATTTGCAGGAGTTAAGTGGCAGAACCAGGTTCACGGCAAACCGTCTCCTGATTACAGTTGCCCCTTTTTAATCACGGCACAGTGACCTCATTCTTTGGGGTGAGCACATTCAGATATTATGTCTGTATACCAGGTTTGGGCCTGAGAATGCCACCCAAGAGACCTGGAGTAGATTCTTGGCCCCATGAGTGATCTGTGATCAGGGTGCAGTAAAGAGCTTGCTACTGTGAGTGTGAGAACGGATGGGCTTGTCTGGCCCCGCCTCGATCTCTCAGTTCATGGACACCCCTGTCGGACAGACACACACGCACAGCACAGTCCTGCGTGCTAAACCATGGACCCTAGGACTGACTAGAGGAGCCGTCTCTCAGCGTCTGAGCACATGCTCCCTGCCCTGGCCATCAGGGTTCAGGCCAGCACAGAGAGGAAAGCTAGAGGCTTTTCCACTTCAATCAGAGACTGGTGGTGTGGAGTGAACACCCCGGGATCAGGAAGACTGGAGGCCCCACCACAGAGCAGCAGCCCTAAAAGCCAACGGAGAAGGGCTTCCTTGCTGGCTCAGTGGTGACGATGCAGGAGACGCGAGTTCGATCCTGGGTCCAGGAAGATTCCACATGGTGAGGAGTAACATGCACCTCAACTACTGAGCCTGTGCTCTAGAGCCTGCAAGCCACAAGTGCTGAAGCCTGCTAGCCCTAGAGGCCGTACTCCGCAATGAGAAGCCCACGCACCGCAACTAGAGAGTAGCCTCTACTCGCTGCAACTAGAGAAATTATTTAAAAAAAAAAAAAAAAAAACTCAAACCACCAGAGAGTTGATGGGGAGCAGGCCTCCTTCCCCTACGAGGCTTGAGGGTCCCCCATAACAGATGGTCCAGGAAGTGACTTCTCTTTGCGGGGTTACAACTGGCAGGCCACCTGGGGACATGAAGGGACATCTCACAGGTATACAGACCTGGGGACTTCACACTGTGGTTTGGGCAGTAATCCAGTGGTGAGCTTGGTGTGGGGTGGAAGAAAGTATACCCAGTGTGAGGCTGGGTGCTGACCCGAGAAGGCCGCATGGCCCTTGAGTGTCTCATGAGGGTTTAAAGCTGCACTTTGACTGGGGAAACATAGGGTCCAGCTGAAAATGGAAAGTATTCTTACTCATCTCATTGGGAGGGGTTTCATCAGCAAAATGTCCCCTAACCGACATCCCTGGTGGCCCAGTCGTTAAGAATCCGCCTACCAATACAGGAGACGTGGGTTTGACCCCTGGTCTGGGAAGATTCCACTTGCCTTTCGGGTAGCTAAGCCTGTGCACAACTACTGAGCCTGCAAGCCCTAGAGCCCGCATTCCACAACAAGAGAAGCTACTGTAATGAGAAGCCTATACACTGAAACTAGAGAAAGTCTATGCGCAGCAACAGACTCAGCACAGCAAAAAAAAAAAAGTGTTCCCTAACTTCCTAACTGAGATGCAACCTGGAGCTGCACAGACTGGACCTGCATCAGGGCAGAGCAAAACTTTCCTTATAAGTCTGTCAGGGGACTCGATTGGTGTGACATGTCCCTGTCGTGTTCCACGTATACCATCGCCTCTCTGACCTCTCTTTACTGTTCTGATGGATACCTAAAAAGAACCATGACTCCTCTGTGGTTGTTCAGTTGTTGGGGCCATCCTTTCTGTTTCGCTCTTTCTGTCTCTGCCTCTGGACAGCGGGAGCAGATGAGAGCCAGGACCCCAAGTTCTTGAATGTTGGAAGAATTTTGAGGAATGGTGATGAAAATACTCCAGAGCCTGAAATCCCACCAACCTCCTCTGCTCACATCCACTCTAGCAGAATTTCACCAAAGCCCTGGCCCTACTTCTCCCTGTCACGATGGTTTGCACAACCAGAGATGTCCTGGTCTCTAGAACCAGTGGAAGATGCTTTCTTCTGCTGAGGATTAATTAGAAAGCTGCTTTTCCTTTAGAGAAATTTGCAAACCAAAGGAGTCAGATGGTGATTTTTAGAGACCTGGACCAGCCCCGATGTGGAGAGTGTATTCTCTACTGGAGCCAGAGCTCTTGGCTTAAGGAGCCCTCAGGGAGTCCCACGGAGAAGGTGTTTATTTCAGAAATCTGAGCTGACATCACCAAGTCACATATTTTCTCAAGGATCCTAGGATCTTCACCTCCTGCTTGCCTGCCAGGCATGGTTTCACCTAATCAACTGATTCAGGCCGAATCTTTTGAGGGAAGAAGCAATTCAGGTTTTCTATACTTCAGCCCCTCAGTGAACCATTGCAAAATGGAAATCCTGGGCTTGTCCTACTTGGAAGGAAAAATACTATGGTTTGGAGATTACAGCTTTGAAAAGTAGAAACCTGTCGAAGGCCCAGACATATACCATCCAAAGAATCAGAGATATAGGAAATTCAAAAAATTAGAATGAGGCTGAGTTTTCTGCTAACCAGCCACAGAAATTGAGCCTTCTCTGCAGCCCACAGAAATAGGACTTCCCTTGGAAATAGACCAGGACCATTCTCTGATTGTCTGCATATCCTACTTTGACATGAATGGCAAGCTCATCCAGAAAGCAGATACACCAGCCTGACACATCTGGGCCTCTTCCTCATTGGTTTGCAGGTTTATCAGGAGCCGGTCCCTCTTTCCTCCCAGCCTCATCTGCCTTCCCTCTGCTGGAACCCTGTAGCTGAGCCATACCAGATTACTGCTTATTCCTTGAACACCTCCATTTCCTCATCTGTAAAATGGGTAGGAGTAACATCAATCTTATAGGGTTGTCTGTAGAAGCAAGTGACTAGTATCTTCAAGGGTCTTAGAACCTGGCATATAGTAAGCACTTATAAGTATTAGCTTTTCTCCCCCCTAGTGTCTTGCATGTGTGTGCTCAGTTGCTCAGCTGTGTCCTATTCTTTGCGACCCCATGGACTGTAGCCCACCAGGCTTCTCTGACCATGGAATTTTCAAGGCAAGAATACTGGAGTGGGTTGACATTTCCTACTCTGGGGGATCCTCTCCACCCAGTGATCTAAATATCTAACAAATATCTGCTGAATAAGTGAATAAAATGTATCCTCTCACTACTTGGCTCTGACTGTGCACTCGCCACTTCTGCTCCCCAGAATTCCCATCCATCTCCTTTTTAAATATTTATTTTATTTATTTTTTATTTGGCTGCACCAAGTCTTAGTTGTGGCATGTGGGATCTTTAGCTGTGGTATGTGGAATCTAGTTCCCCGACCAGAGACTAAATCCGGGCTCCCTGCGTGGGGAGCGCAGAGCCTTAGCCGCTGGGCCACCAGGGAAGTCCTTCCATCTCATTCTTGCCTGACTTGCTTCTGTGTCTTTTAAAACCCTACTCAGGTGTTTCCTCTTCCTGGAAGCCTTCCCAGCTTCTCGGAGTCTGGTGTTCCTCCTTTGTGCCCCACTGGCACCCAACCCCTGCCCTCATCCTTGCAGTCATCGCCTTGAATGCACTGGCTCCTGATTTTCTCCCCACTAGACTGCTGAGTCCAGCACGCACAAGAAGCACTGCCTACATGAATACTTGCCCTCCCTAATTATATTAAAACTGTAGCTAAAATCTGCTGAGTGCTCATGATTTTCCAGTTACTAAGAGATAGTTTTAGGGAGTTATCTTTAACCTTCACAAAAGTCCTCTAAGAGGTGGAGACACTCAGAATTCATAGGTAAAGAAATCAAGTCTTAGGTTCAGTAACTTGCCAAGCCAAGACCACAGCTAAGCTTTGAACCCAGGTGGCAGGGTTGTTAACCATTACACTGCACTGGCTTTTTGTTCAGAAAGAAGTGTAGTGGGTATTTACATGTCACACACTGAACAGTTGTAGTTTGTAACTTCACTAAGTGAACCAGCATCTACAAGTGGGAAGAACTGGGCTGTTTTTTTATGCAGTTTGTGTTTTGTTGTAGGTTCGGACAAGTGGACCTCCCTAGAAAGAAAACTGTTTAATAAAGCACTAGCCACTTACAGCAAAGACTTTATTTTTGTACAGAAGATGGTAAGCATGCTTTTTCCTACTGCTGTCTTAAAACCAAATTTGGGAAGTTGTGCACCTAAAGATACATATAGAATTATTTTATTGCTGGTTTAAGACTGTCACCAAAACAATGTCTCCCATCTTTTGTTGGTAAAGGATGGTATTTGTTATGGATGGCGGGGCCCTGGTGTTTAGGAGGTGGGGGAAGGAGGGCATAGATTATTTGGATGTGGCAGTGGTGTGGAGGGGTATTTTTATCTCAATAAAGATGTGTGATTTATACATTCTATCAGAATAAAATAAGCTTGGGGCTGCTGGTTCGCAATTTATATAATTTATTTCATGTGTGTTTGACAGATCTGTCATGTTTCTGACAGAACATGGTGGGAGGAGGGGGGATCCAGAGAAGGGAGAATATGAGCCCTGCCCCTAGCCGGTAGCAGAGTTTCTGCTGTGGGGCCCCTGATCATAAGGACAGTAATAATAGCAATAAAATGTTACATATACAGCATCTCACAGCAAAAGAGAGTTCTGTCACCAAGATGAAATAGCATTTTGTCCAGTACACAATAAATGTAATAGGCCTTAATTGGCCGAGAGGTGGTTTAGGCTAAAAGTTACAATGATTCAGAGTGTTTTAGCAAACCTGTGAATGATGGAACCATACTTGAGTTATTAAGGTCATGAAAATGCTCAGGTCCAAGGAGAACAGGGTCTCAGACGACAACCACCGCTGGCTCTGGGCTGGGCCTCAGTGTTGTCCCGGGTTCCTGTCTCCTGTCCTTAACCCTGGGCCTTAAGTGAATGAGAATCGGAAATAGGTGGAGTTTTTCTCCGACTTGCCTCCGTCTGCAGACCTGAATTCGTACCCACCTTACTCTGTCTTGGAGGCCACCGCACTCTTTGCTGCCCTGTGTTCCAGCAGCTCCCGTCTGTCCTGAGTTACCCCTCCTGTCCTAGGCTTTATTATTTCTTAAAGGTCCCACACCTTGTTGACTGATGACAGATTCACATGACGTGCTCGCCAGTTAATTCAGGATTTTAAACCAGGATTCTCTGGGACACTGTCTTCCCTCCCTGGGCAACTCTAATGTAGAAATTCACTGTATCAGGTGTGTGTAAAGGGGGTAACTTTGAGGAGACCAGATGTCTGGAAGGTGCCATTTTCACTCTCACTGTGTGGGTGGCCTTCTTTCCGGACCCAATGGGACAGCCAGCCTGCCTCCAGAAAACTCACATTATTGAACCCCACTTTGAGCTTAGAGAACTGTGAACTAAACAAAGGAATTTTTTTCTCTTTAAAACACATTTACCTTTGCCCCTTTAGGGGAGAACAGGACAAGGCTTGTTTTCTGCAAACACTAAGCTCTTGTCATCATAACTTTTGCCTTATATTCCTGTTTGATTACGAAGGAACACTTTTCATAAATAGATTTTGAAGGTCAGCAACTCGGAGAGCCAAACTCATTCAAGCATTTGAAAAAGCATGCTGCTTTGTGGGTTTAAAAAGGGAGGGAGCTCGCTATGGATGGTTGTGAAAAAATTCTCCAAGCCCTCTTGTGAAAAAGTCAAGATGCGGAACAGTACATATAGTGTACGTACTACCTTATGTGAGGCAAAATGGTGGGGAGGAATATATTTTTGTGTTGTTGGTATACAAGTAGAAAAATTCTGGACCATCTCCCAAGATATGAACAAGGGAGGCTAGCTGAGTTGCAGGGGTGGGGAGGGAACGGATGAATGGATGGCTGGAGAACAGGGCTGAGGAGGAGATTTTCCATGTACATGTTTTTATTTAACTGCGTAAACTTCCTACGTATTACAAACTTAAAATTGCATGAAAACTGGTTGCCTTGCACCCTGCCCACCGCTGGAGCTAATCTTAAGATGGTTTTCCCGGCAGGTGAAGTCCAAGACGGTGGCTCAGTGTGTGGAGTACTATTACACATGGAAAAAAATCATGAGGTTGGGGAGGAAACACCGGACACGGCTCTCAGAAATCATCGACGACTGTGTGGTGAGTGAAGGCGCCCGAGTGCTGTTTCCACGGGCCCCACCCCCACCCCACGCCCAGGTTCATAAGTGGCTAGTGTTTGGCTTGGCTTTACTGCCAGGCAGCTGTGGTGAGTAGGTGATGGGCCAGTTCCCAGTCAGGATTCAGGCCTTGACTTCCTGGGATAACTAGGCAAGGGAAGGGCAGCTTCCAGTTTGACCTGCAGCCCAGTGATCGGTTAAGGAGGTGAGGGCTGGCTTGCGTTCTGGCAGGTAGGTGCCAGGGGAGTTAAACTGTAGTGGTCCCAGCCTTGATGTGTTTGGTTTTTAAGAGGCACTCTGGTGTCCTCGGATAGCCCTTCCCAATCTCTCCACAATAGTTCTCCTCACCAGAGAACTAACATGCCTTAGAACAGGGGTCCCTAACCTCTGGAATCTTAATGCCTGGTGATCTGAGGTGGAGCTACTGTAATAATAATAGAAATAAAGTGCACAATAAATGTAATGTGCTTAAATCATCCCCAAACCATCCCCTCTTACCCCACCCCTAGTCTGTGGAAAAACTCTTCCACAAAACCGATCCCTGGTGCCAAAAAGTTTGGGGAGCCCTGCCTTAGGAAGACTCAGGTTCTGGGATTTTACACAGCTTCTATGAAGCATGCGCAAGAAGCAGCTTTGACCTCTAGATGGCGCCAGGAACCCTCCATCATTGGCGAGCTGGTTAGCAGTGTGTGGATTATTCTGGTCCTCACATCACCATTTATCCTTGATATCGATTTCCTTCATTAGCAGACAAATCCAAAGTTGTCTGCAGATGAAGATGAAGAACCTACTAAAGGCGTCACAAGAACGAAATCTTCTCCAAACCCCTTATTTGTGGCTTTGGAAATGGCTACTGCTTTCGTCCTTGTGGTTAACTCTCTTCTCTGCATCCATAGCCAAGGAAAATCTTGCATGTTGTGGAAAACACGTACATGTATGTAGAAATTACGTCTTACAACAGATTACTAAACTCCAGTCTGCAGCCTTTAAGGAAATGGTTTCAAATTCATAAATATCATGAAATTTACAATTACATTTTCATTCCCAGTTGTATCCATGCATAAGTGTTCCTAGCACATATGCAGGTTGATTTCTATCACAGACACTTACACGTAGCACTTCATACGTTCCAGGCATTGTACTAGGAGGGACTTGATGCATGATGACTCATTTACTCCTCGTACCGATTCTATGAGGTAGGAAACAGAGGCACAGAGCCTAGGTAACTTAGCCATGGTCAAAGGCTGGTGAGTGTGTTGTCTGGGACTGACTCCCCTGTGTAACACTCAGGAGCAAGCAAATGCTAATCCTCTTACAGAAGGGTAAAAACATCCATGCATGTATGTGGCCTGAGCCGTGTCCAGCTCTTTGCGACCCCCTGGACTGTAGCCTGCCAGGCTCCTCTGTCCATGGACTTCTCCAGACAAGAATACTAGAGTGAGTTGCCATTTCCTACTCTAGGGGTTCTTCCCAATCCAGGGATCAAGCTCATATCTCTTGCGTCTCCTGCACTGGCAGGCAGATTCTTTACCATTGAGCCTTCTAGGAAGTAAAACCATCTGGAGTCATTAGGGTTTCAAAGCCTGAGTTCCTAACTAAGAATTTGATCCCAGCTGCAAAATATAAACACATATATACAGTTATATGTGGACTCAAATATATAAAAAAAAATAGACATCTGTAGAATAGAATGGTATTGCCGTTCATTTGATGAGAGATGGCAGTATTCTTGTGATCAGGACTGTTGTTGGACTGGCTTAAGTAGTGATGCCTTATATCTGAATAGCCTTTTTCTCATCTGTGGCTAATGTTGAAAAAAGCCGCGTGATCTCTTCTGGTTCAATCCGCTAAAAGAAATTGAGTCCTCGCTGTGTCTGTAGTGCTGTGGGTGAGCCAGAGCTGCTGACTGGCCTTGGCCCCTGCCCCAGGACATATGTTACCATTTGGAAGACGTGGCATACCCAAAGAGAAAGCTTACCGTGAACTTCAAGTCTTTTAAAACACTGTGAGGTGAGAACCAGAAAATATTAGATATGACCTTCAGGAATTCTCTCTTATCCAGCTCTTCCAGGCCTCAGGCAGAAGGTTGAGGCCCAGCAAGGGGAAGGGGCTTGCCCATGGTCACACAGAGCATTGCTTTCCAAGGGGGTAGACGGTAAATGAGGAAGCACCAAGACGCCCGGCCTGGGAGACCTAAGACCTGGCCCCTAAGCTTACCGACCTGTAAAATAGGGCTGATGGTTTAGATAATCTGGATGGTCCCTTCCAATTCTGGAATGTTCAGAGTCATGTTTTGGAGGAGAGCAAAATCAGAGGATATGGTTTCCTAAGGCAGACCTTTGGCTTGGGTATTACCAAGTGCTCAGGACTGTGCCTGGCATAATATCAGCACTCAGTAAATGTTTGTTGAGTGAATGAGTGAAAATTTTTCCCAGCTAGGAGTCACTCTGGGTCATGGTAGCAATCCCTCTATGAGCTCCCCAGGAGGAGATGGGGTGAACCAGGGGGTTCTGAGCAGAGGAGGGCTACCAAGGGAAGACGGTGTCACTACCGGAGACAGAGGCGCCATCTGGGGCCAGCAGGCCTTCTCAGGTGGGTGGAAAGGCCCGAGCCAGCGTGTAGCCTCAGACCCAGGAGGAAAGGTTAAGATGGCACTCAAGGCACCCCACCTTCTTGGGATTATTTGCCAGGGGCTGGTATTAAGCTGGGTCAGGTGTGCCATACCTGTGACCTGTGAGCTTAGAACAAAAAGCCACGTGCACAGGTGACTCAGCGCCTGTTTGTTTCAGCTGTGCTGGCTCTTTGTTGCTGCATTCAGGCTTTCTCTAGTTGTGGCAAGTGGGGCCTTCTCTCTAGTTGTGATGCCCAGGCTTCTCATTGCAGGGGCTTCTTGTGTTGCAGAACATGGGTCCTAGAGCGTGTGGGCTCAGTAATTATGGCACACGGGCTTAGTTGCTCTGCAGCCTGTGGAATCGTCCCAGATCAGGGCTCGAACCCATGTCCCCTGCATTGGCAGGCAGATTCTTAGCCACTGGACCACCAGGGAAGTCCCACAGTCCACCTTCTGAGGATAAGTTTCCAAGTGGAGATAAAAACTAGGACCAGGCATGGACAGAGAGGGTATAGGAAGCACCATCCTAGGAGGGGGTCCTGCTCTTGGTCCTCAGGGCCTACCTGGGTAGCTCTCCTGACCATGTGTGTTCAGTAATTTATTAAAGGGACAGGTGACTGTATTCCCCCTGGAAGGAGCACAGGCCAAAGCTCAGGGACTTTCCCAGGGAGAAGGGTGATGAAGGAGGATGGGGAGTGACTGCTCTCGAGGGGCCAGGAGGTCAGCATAGCATATCACTCACCTCGCAGGTGACTTGACTTCTGGCCTGAGACCATCGCACGCCTTCCTCTCCCACCCTTTTGGACAGAAGAGGGGGCCAAGATGTGCTCTGCTGAGAAGGTCGGAGGGAAGTGCTGACCACACTGTCCTGTCTCCTGCCCAGGCTCCTGCCCCAACTCAGGGTGAATCCATGGGTCTGACTAGGAGCAAAATTCAGCTCAATTCAAGAAACCAGCTGAGAAATGTAACTGACTTCGGAAGACAGCAGTCAGGGCACCAAGAGCACAGCTCCCCCAGGTCCCCAGCCTGAGTTACCTGCGGCGGGGTCCTCTGACAAGGGGCCTAGGAAACATCCCTCTTCCCTTTGACACAGAAAAGCAGTTGGTTTTAATGGTTTTGAGAGGTTTAAAAGCTCTTTGTTTGAACTGAAAATCTAAGCCATGCCCAGATGGACAGATGTGTGTCTGTGCACATGTGCAGGCAGGCAAGGAGCAGAGGCTGAGATTTTATAATCAGATGGTACAGGATTTAAATCTCAATTCAGCTTCTTTACCAGCTGTGTGCTCTTGGGAAAATCCGTTCTCTGGCAAATTTCTTATTTGTTTAAAAAATAAAAACTTGTAGGGGATTCCCTGGTGGTCCAGTGGTTAAGATACCATGCTTTCACTGCCAAAATGCTGAGGGCCCAGGTTCAGTCCCTGGTCAGAGAACTAAGATCCTGCAAGCTGCATGTCATTGCCCACCACGCACCCCCCCCCAAAAAAAAGGGAAAAAATAAAATAATAAGGAAAAAAATATGCAGAGATTTTGTGAGAACTAGCTGTGTGTGTGTGTGTGTATGTGTGTGTGTTTAGTCCCTGATCCAAAGCAAGCCTTCAGTGTGTTGTCATCACCAACATCTTTCATTGGTGACTGTAACACTCAAATTTGTGTCATTGAAATTTGGATTGTTGAGCATCTGTGTTTTAACTTGTAAATTTCTCATAATACCAATGCCATTTGCAGGCCTGAGAAATAAAAATCTCCTCCTCAACAAATTCTTACTTGGACTCTCAAAGTTTTGAGCCCCTTGTATAATATATGACCATCTATCTGCCCTGTATTTGCCTACCTTTCTACCAGGTTTGGAATATTACCAAATGTTTCCTTTTCACAGTACATCAGGAAATGGCCAACTTGTTGATACAGAGTCCTACATGTTAGGGTTTCATCCCATCTCTGCATCTATTAGTCACCTTGGTGAGCCCTTTGGCTTGATGATAAATCATTTTGTGAACATGCATAGATTGCCATTTGAATTAAAACCTGTCTGCATTCCTGAGACATATATAATCACAGGACAGTATAATTTAGTCTGTTATTTAATGGCTCTATGGAACTTTTTTTCTAAGCGCTTTTAAGCCCAAACAATGGCATGGTGAGAAAATTGTAATTATAACAACTGCCATGAAATAAATGCCATTGTCATTGAAAGTTACTGTGTAATTTACTTTAAATGGTGAGCTGTAGGCCCGGGTCTGCTTAATAACCTGATACTTGACACCACAAAGTTCCAGTTCTGTAAAGGAATGGAGTGAACCCATGGGGTTTGACATAAATGGTTTTACCTGAAATTCTTGAGATTCGAAGGTGGTGGATTCATATGAGACTAAGGCCATTTAAGTGAAATCAACCTGTCTGTTCTAAACTAGTAAGAGACTGTAAGTTTATACCACAAATCACTCTGTAAAATAAATTAAGCTTATATCTGAATTCACTGAAGTCTTTCAGCAAATGTAATCATTACTGAGTAATCCTAATTGCCAAGTCGCTTCAGTCGTGACCGATTCTGTGCAACCCCATAGACGGCAGCCCACCAGGCTCCTTCATCCCTGGGATTCTCCAGGCAAGAACACTGGAGTGGGTTGCCATTTCCTTCCTCAATGCATGAAAGTGAAAAGTGAAAGGGAAGTCGCTCAGTCATGTCCGACTCTTAGCAACCCCATGGACTGCAGCCTACCAGGCTCCTCCATCCATGGGATTTTCTAGGCAAGAGTACTAGAGTGGGGTGCCATTGCCTTCTGGGATACCTTCTTAAGTATACCCTATTAATACATGGTCTCAAATAGGCATATATACCATACTGTGAGTCAGTGAGTATTAGTTGCTCAGTCATGTCCAACTTTTTGCAACCCCATGGACTGTAGCCTGCCAGGCTCCTCTGTGCATGGAATTCTCCAGACAAGAATACTGGAGTAGGTAGCCATTCTCTTCAGGGGATCTTCCTGACTCAGGGATTGAACCCGGGTCTCTCACACCATAAGCAGGTTCTTTACCATCTGAGCCACCAGGGAAGCCCCATACACCATGTTAAATAAGGCTAAAACGGAAGGAGTGAGGAGCGTGCTAAATGCCCACATTACTGGGATTGTCTTTGACTCTCATCTCCAATCCAGACTGGAAAAAGAAAGCTGGTGGTGTCTGGATCCCAGGGGTCTGGCTTCTGGGTTCTAAGACTCATAGGCTCAACCAGCATTGCATCACTGGCCAGAGTGAACCAAACTGGAGCCCACTTGCTTCAAGCAGTGGGTGTGCAGAGCCCAGTAGAAACCAGTGACCCATCAGGGTGGGAGGCAGCTGGCCAACCCCTCTTTGTTTCCTCATTTGTTAAGCAGGCGGACTGTTTACAGTCTATCCAGTGACATAGCAAGTGTGAAAGCACTTCACACACCATGAAGTGCTGTGAAACAGAAGCTGAAGTGAGGTTGCTGGAATACAGAGTTTGCATCCTTGGTCCTCAGTCCTTCTAGGCCCTAGGAGCAAGCCCTCCTCAGCCAGCCTCCTCATGCGGATGGAGATTGCAAAATAGGGCACTCAGTTCAATAAAAGAGCCGCCCAGGTTCCTGCCCTCCCTCCCAGGCCCCCAGTGCCTCCTCCAGGCTGCTCCTTTAACTGTCTTGTTGACTTCAAGGATGGTCAGGATCTTCTGCGTAATTCATCTTGTTGCTGTTCTGAAGTAGACGGAGGGGATATGGTTGCAGAGAAGATAATTATTCACAGAAATATTTTTCTTGTTCTTTTTCATAGAGTGCCTCTGAAAGGCATTTCTTCAAGAGCCTATGACCAGAAACAAACAAAAAAACATGAGAAGTAAAAGGAAATATCCGATCCCCTTCCATTTCTGCCCCTTTTCAGAGCCATTGTGGTTCACTCTTTGATCCTATATCCTGACAAGAACAGAGCAGGAGCGCATCAGAATGCCGTGGGTCATGTGCCTGCCAAAGGTCAAATCAATATCTCAGGTGTCTTGCAAGGAAGTGTGATAGAAAACCTTTGAAAACAAATCATGGGGGGAGGGGACATATGTATACCTATGGCCGATTCATGCTGATGTATGGTGGAAACCAACACAATAGTGAAAAGCATTTATCCTTCAATTAAAAATAATTAAACAAACAAACATGAGGACTTCCCTGGTGATCCAGTGGCTAAGACTCCACGTTCCCAATGCAGGGGGCCCAGGTTTGATCCATGGTCAGGGATCAAGCCTGCAACTAGAGAGCCCTCGAGCCACAACGAAGACCCGGTGCAGCCAAAATAAGTAGTAAGCTTAAAAAAAATAATGAGAGGGCTTTGGTCTCTGCCCAGCGGAGTTCCACGGTGTCGTTTCTGCTTGGAAAACCTTCTCACTCCCCTGGAAGGCAGAGCAGCTGCAAGTGGGGCAGCCTGCCTGGGTTTTGGTCGATGTCATGTTCTGCTGGTCTCCAATAAGGGGGAAAAACTCCACATAGAAAAATCTCTCCTCTCTGCCGTAGCACATTTTTTTTTAGTGATGAGGGGACCCAGAGTGGGCCTCGGGAACTTGGTTGCTCTCAGAATTCCAGGTGTCCAGTGACCAACCTTGTCCCTCCTGAGAAGTCTCTGCCAGCCACTCCCTCATGCACAAAGATGCCGACACAGCCCCAGCATCCAGGCCCTCTCTCCTTCGCTGGCCCCTGGGTTCTGTTCATTACTAAAAATGTCGTTTGGGGGGGGTTCCCCCTTTCTCTTGTATTCCCTTAACACCAGACGAGTGAAGAAGATGAAGAGGTAGAGGAGGAGGAGGATCCGGAAGAAGACAGGAAATCCACAAGAGAAGAGGAGAGTGAATTGCCCAAGTCCCCGGAGCCGCCGCAGGGCCCGGTCCTGGCTCCCACAGAGGGGCCGCCCCTGCAGGCCCTGGGCCAGCCCTCGGGCTCCTTCATCTGTGAAATGCCCAACTGCGGGGCGGTAAGTGTCTCCATGTCCTCCGAGGCTCTGGGACTGGTGAGAGCCGTGCGTACAGCCGGCTTAAAGAGATGATGCCTTTTACTGCAGTCTTCCAGCAGTGAAAGCTGGGCAGAGAGAATCCACTTGACCATGCTTTTCTTTCTTTCATCCATTTACTTGTTTGGCCCACAGATATTTCTGGAGTCAAGCAGAGTCAAACACTGTGCCACTTGCTCAGAGGACGCAAGTCCTTTTCTGGCCTCAGGAAGCAGGTGATTTAGGCTCTGCAGAGGCCTTGGCCTCCAGAACTCACACTTCCTGTTTCGTGGTGCCTCCCCATTGCTCTGAGCTGTCCTGGAAACATGCATTGGAATGCTGTGGGAGAGCCCCCAGAGGAGTCTCCTTTTATGGCATAATTACAAAGATCTGGCTGAAGTTTATCTTTGTACTCTTTGAGGGAAGCAAAAAAAAAAAAAAGATTTACTAAGCAAATTAATCATGTAAACAGGCTGAAAGCGTGTCTGTTTAATTACTTAACCTAGTACTTCTTATTAATAAGTACGTTAGAAGCATCATCTTGCTAAAATAAAAGCAATTCACCATTTGATCATTCGTAGTGCTAAAGCCTTACAGAATCTGTACTGGCTGATATAAGACTCACTGTGTGTTTTGAAGAATATATTTTTTAAATTGTTAACTTTGGACTGTCAGTCATCCACTGGTCTCCTGTGAAGTGAAAGTTACTCAGTTGTGACCAACTTGTGCGACAGCATGGGCTGTAGCTCTGTCCATGGAATTTTCCAGGCAAGAATACTGAAGTGGGTTGCCATTTCCTTCTCCAGGCCAGGGGTCTCCTACTCATCTGAGTTGCTGAGCTTTTCCCAAATCAGGTTTCTTAAAGCTGTACACAACTGTACAGGCACGTTCTAGAGGTATTATGCAAAAAAAAAAATTAGAATATATGATTCGTTTCATATGAAGCCGTTTCCCCCAAGTTAGTGCTTACTCTGCTTGTGTGTTACATAGGATAACACTCTTTTCCAGAGTGTATTGAATGCTGTTTATTGAGTCTGTCACTTAGATGAAGACAGCAGCAGTCTTTCAAATATTTTAGACTCTAAAGCTGAAATTTACTTGATTCACATCTAAGAAAAAAATTAAGAAGTAAAAAAAAAAAAGATATGTACATCTTGCATTGCCTTTGAAGAGATCATAAATTGCTAGCTTGTTTCTGTCTTTGATGTTTAAAGACCTAGATGCTTTACTCCATCATTACCGTACTGTATAGAACACTTCCATTCAAAAAGTGACTTTAAATGACGGTCTTTTTGGTGAATTTGTTTAGAAATTGGTTGCTTTCTCAGTTCACAGTTTGGGTCTACAGTAAATTCTTTCCTGTGAGGGGAATCATCTTTTACTTTACCCAATCAAAAATGCTCAGTGGGATGAATGTTTTTTCGTCACTTCAAAAAAACAACAGAGGGGAAAAGAAGTGTGTTGGTTTTATTTGTTGCCTAACCATGGAAGTTTTGGTTGCTAAATCAACTAAAGACTTTTTTCCCTGCAAGACTATAAACAGAACTCATGAACTTAACACAGCAACTGTCTGTGGCTGGGTGGTTCAGTGAGTACTCACATTAGCTGGTGCATTTAGCGATTTGGAAGTCAGGGCTCTAGGAATTCAGGGGGTGGATCACTTCCCTTTACAGCAGTGAATCTCACTGGGGAATGATCTCGTTCCCCATGAACATTTGGCAGTGTCCAGAGGGAGACATTTTTGTCACATCTGGGGAGGTGCTCCTGACATCTGGTGGGTGGAGGCCAGGGATGCTGCTAAAGACCCCATGATGCAAAGGACAGCCCCACAACAAACAGTCATCCAGCCCAAAATGTCAGCAATACTGAGGTTGGGAAACCATGCTTTACGGCAAGCTTCAAAAGACTGAGTCGTTTCCCTTTTTATCATTCTGTAGTGAAATTTGGGGGTCTGAAATGTGGCTTCAGCACTGGACTACTGACTGGGGCTTAGATATAACGTAGAATAGAGCAGAGTGGCTAATCAGTGTTTTCAGAGCTGTGTCTCTTAGGGTTCTAGGGATTCCTAGGGGAGATAGAACTGAGCAAATAGACCCAGTTCTGGAATGCCGTCTATTTCAGCCAGAGCACCTCTGCTTATAACTTTGAGCTTTTGAATAAGATTTTTTAAGTAAAAAAAAAAAAAAAAAAAAGAGCAGGGAAAAAAGTGGGAGGAAGTTTCTGGCTGAAAAAAAATGTTAGAAAGCTGGTCCAAACCCCTTCATTCTACAGATGGAAAAAATAAGGCGTTCAGAGGGGAGATGGCCCAATGACCTCCGTGTATGTTGGAGGCGCTGGGTTGAGCCCCCAGTCTTTGATCGTAACAATGATTTGTTGTTGGCACAGCATTTGTGGTCGTGGTATTTGATCTCTGTTTTCTGTGGCATTTGCCCAGAGTTTGCTTATGTAAAACCCCTGTGCCTTGTCATTAGACTCTGTTTCAAGTATCCCATGTTGTACCAATGAGTAACTAATAACCCTAATTTCCTTTTCAGGACTGTAGATGTCATGTCACTCCCTTTCTTCCCCAGGTGTTCAGCTCCCGGCAGGCACTGAACGGCCACGCCCGCATCCACGGTGGCACCAACCAGGTGACCAAAGCTCGGGGCGCTGTTCCCTCTGGGAAGCAGAAGCCTGGCAGTGCCCAGAGCGGGTACTGCTCGGTGAAGAGCTCACCCTCCCACAGCACCACCAGCGGCGAAACAGACCCCACCACCATCTTCCCCTGCAAAGAGTGCGGCAAGTAGGTAGAACTGGGCCAGGGATGGATCTAAGTGTGTGATGAATAAGGCCTCTGTGGGGTCTGGGCCAGGGTGGCCTGAGATGTCTCCAGGTAGAAAAAGAACCCAGACTCTCCAGCTTTCCCTCGTACCATCCTTGGGGGCGGCGTGGTACCTCGTGGCAGATGGACCTTGTCTCTGACTCAGAATATGGTCACTCTGATGTCCTAAACCCTAATAAGGATGGACATCATCAGAGAGCAGATCTCTAGTGACAGAACTTCACTCTTCCAGAAATGATGGATGGGACTGATTCCCAGCTCTTCCCTTCACACCCAGAGCATATTCACCAGGACTGCTTTCTTTGCATCCCTGCCCAGTGATTTGAGAATGGCTCTAAAACATCTAGTCAGGAACTCTCTGTAGCAGAAATGGCTTTTCTAGCACCGCTGATGACTCCTGCACCCAGGGTGGACATCTTTAATCAATTGCTACACTCTTTGCTACTGTATTAAGATAAGACTCCAGTGCTTTTCAGTCCTTTAAATCCTCATGCTTCACGCAGACACAACCAGTTGATCACCCTTGACCCATGAGAGAAAACCTATTTGTCATCTCTGCCCTTTTAAGTATAATTTTAAACAGTGAAAAGGGAGAAACTGACAGTGGGCAGTAATGACAGCCAGCCTTTACTGAGCACTTGATTTTGTCACATACTTTGTGTGCCTGAGTTCTTTTAAACCCACACAAAAACTCCAAGTGATGCAGATACTACTTTATCCTTGGGTTACAAATAAGGACTGAACGTTAAGTAAATTGACATGCCCCAAGTCACACCCCCAGAAAGAGCAGAACTGAGATTTGAAGCCATCGGTGTTCAGATACAGAGCCTGGGTGTCCGACCACTCTTCCATCCCGTGGGTTTGCTTTGTTTGCTTATTTATCACTGGTAAGATACACACAGTCCCTTCCCACAGCATCCGGTATAGAATTCCAGTTTATTTCTCAGTGAGTCTGTGCTACGAGGGGTTGTCACAAGTGACTTCCTTTAGGAGCCTTACCGAGTTGCTCTTCCTATAACCTGCAGTGCTGCAAACACGCAGGGTTACCTGGAGAGATGCCCACCAGGCAGCTGCCAAAACTCTACTAAGGGAACATCCTTGGTTGTATGAGAGAGGCCACCCAGGACCTCTGTTTATAATATTCATCCTCATGGAATATTTCAGGCATTTTCCTTCCATTTATCAGTTACTCAGTGCTTGCCTGGCATTGTTTTAAAGGATGTTTACATGTATGTATTTATTCCTTAGCCCAGTGAAGTACGTACTCTTAGCCTTAGGTTAGTGGCACCTGCCGAGGTGAGTTGGAACCAGCAGCTCTCTTCCTGCAGAGATGGGGAGACACACTTAGGATCGGCCCCCTCCTCGGGGCTCTAATGTCCTCCAGAACCAGGACATGATGCCATCTTCATGTCACCAAGAAATAAGGGAGCCCCTGGATTGACCATCAGGCTTATTTACTTGAAACAATGAAACCTCCTTAGTCTGACTTCCATCTACTTGCCCTGGGGTGGAAGAGAGAGGCAGAGAAGAGGGTCACACCAGTGTCTTCTGCAAGGAACCAGCACCTTCTGCTCACTTCCCCCAGACAGGCAACAACTCCCTACTCCACTAGGTGGCAACAAAGCACATAACCAAAACTAAGTATTTCCTGCTCTTTCAGTGACATTCAGTTTTTCTTGTCCTGTTTTTATGTTGCTTGGGATCTTTTTCAAGCATAACTCCAGTTAAGATTTTATGGAAAATAAAAATATTTTCTATGGTTTTCCACACTAAGAATAACATCAGGCAAATGTTTGCAGAGTGCTGCTTTTAGCTGCTGAAATTATGTTCATCACATTAGACAGTTTTCAGCATCATGTGGTGATTCACCAACTCTGTTCTAAGACACAGGTCTTACAAATCAGATCTTTTTCTCCTTTATGAGCTCAGGAATGAATATTTATGCTACCCACCCTCCCCTAAAACAGGCAGCCTCACCTCTGGACAAATGTTCTCTGAAAAAGGTCCAGAGAGAAATATTTTAGGCTTTGCAGGCCATTCTGTCTCTGCCATTTTAGTGCGGAAGGAGCCATAGACGATACATAAACAGAGAGACATGGCTGTATTCCCAGAAAACTTTATTTACAAAAGCAGGCAGCATATGGGATTTGGCCCACTGACCATAGTTGGCAGACCCCTCATCCCAGGATTTCTCAACCTGGGTCTGACGATTCCTAGTTTGAGGAAGAGGGCCTGCCCTCAATATCGTAGAATGTTTAGTGACATCCCTGGCCTCTACCCCACTCAAAGCCAGAAGTGCCAGCACCACCCAATTGTGACCATCAGAAATATCTCCAGACGTTACTCCCTGGGAGGCAGACCCACCCTCAGCTGAGAACCACTGTTTCATTCGAAAGTTAACAGGAGCCAACTGTGATATATGATGGCCAAAACAAGAAGGGATCTTGGGTGAAGAGGACTGCTCGGTGCAGAAGTCAAGTACAATGAAGACCGAGGTGGGGCTGTTGGATTTGGCCACATAGTTACTAGCGAGCGATCTCAAGCACTCGGGCTGAGCACAGGGGACGGTGCTCCACTTGGAGAGTGTGGAGGATGGAGGAGCAGTCTGTGTCGGCAGAGACCCCCCTGGAATCTTGACGGGAAGAACAGGGATTGGAGGCCAGAGGCAGAGGAGGGGTTGTTTTATGGTGGGAACCAGCGGGGCTGGGCTGCATGATTTGAGGGTTCTCAGTTGGTTGAAAGGGCTTACCTAGCGATGGAGATAGAAAGAGGGACGAGAAGGAGGGAAAGGGGCGTGGGCCCCAGGCCACAGGCGGACAGGAAAGCTTTGAGAATTCGTTCTCCATTGTCACAGGGAGAAAGCCCAACACACATAAATGTCTTCCTGTCCCCATCTTCTTCCCTTGGAGAGAAGAGAAGTGACAGGTCACTGAGGGAGGAGGTCTTCGGAGCTAAGGAGACCAGAACACTGTCAGTACCACCCCAAAGCAGGCATGACCGCACACCCACTGTTCCCTCTAGGACCCTTGGATTTCCAAGAACTCCGATGCTCTAAATGTCTCATGCTTCTTTTTCCTCATTTTTATAGAGTCTTCTTCAAGATCAAAAGCCGAAATGCACACATGAAAACTCACAGACAGCAGGAGGAACAGCAGAGGCAGAAAGCGCAAAAGGCAGCATTTGCAGCCGAAATGGCAGCCACAATCGAGAGGACTACGGGGCCGGTGGGGCCACAGGGGCTGTTGCCCCTGGACCAGCTGAGTCTGATCAAACCCATCAAGGACGTGGACCTCCTCGACGAAGACGTCGTCCAGCAGTTAGGAGGCGTCATGGCAGAGGCCGAGGTCGTGGACACCGGTCTCCTCCTGGATGATCAGGCTTCAGTTTTGCTTCAGGGTGACACAGAACTCTAAAGGCCCCGCGTGTCGCTTTCAGACAGCAAAAACCCACAGCCTCCAGCCTCCAGCCTCTTTCATCAGGAAACTGGGACTGCCTGCTTGTTTTATAATCATTTTAAACTACCTGTTTAAAAAGTGGTCTTTTTTTTTTTCCAGGTTTAGAAACAAATCAGTTTTTTTCTTTTCCTTTTATTTAAAAACAATTGTTTTTATGGGTGGTTGGGGGGAATAAATAATTGGCACAATTCTACTTTAAGATGTGTTTCATCTGGGCTAGGCTACATTCCCAAGAACTCATTCCTGGCTGGGAATGAACTTGACATTCATGTTCTTTTGCTTTTTAGATGCCAACCATCCTGATTGCCTTCTATCCCAAAGCTTGCGTGAGTAAGCGAGTGTGTGTGTGTGTGTGTGTGTGTGTGTGTGTGTATAAAGCAGGCTGCTTTCTTTTTGCTGGGGTCTTGGATCATCCTTCCCCACCAACAGTCATTTTTGTATTGACCTCATTCCACAGTTTGCAGTGAACTTGGCATCTTTGCTGGGAGACCCTGCTAGGAAGTAGCTCTCCAGTGAGCAAAGTCAGCCTTGTGTTCCACGGCTTTCTTCCAGCATACACATCATTTGAAGAGTTGACCAAATGTGGAAATAATTTTTCTGCCTGCCCTGCGCATCACTCAGCCTAGCTCTAAAACCTGAGTACTGTATCATTTCAGGCTTTCCCTCCTGGACAGTGGTTTACTGAGAAGGTGGTTCATAGAGCAAGCGTGTCCTCTTCCCCGTGCCCTGAGGACCGGCTGACTCCAATTCACCCATTGGCAGAGGCGTACTTTGGCCTGAGCTGACTGACTGCAAGTCCGTCTAGAGGAAAATAACCCCAACTATTAAGTTGCCAGGGTTGTTTTTAGGGAAGATAGTCAAGGAGCACAGATCAAAGTATCTAGAATGCCAAGCAGTCTTCTTTTGCCCAAAAACTAGCTCAGAAGAGCCCATTCCTTTTTGCCACACTGTTAATGGTCTGTGGGGTTCCACAATTACTCTGTGCCACTTGGAAGTACTATGAAACCTGATTCACTGGGATTCTGCTGTTACTCATCTGTACAGGACCGAAGTTTACTTTGACGCTAACTCTGAGGAAAAGGGTTTTCTAGCAAATCTGATGGTGAATACAAGGGAAATAGCATTAAAGGCCAACGAAAACAGTTTCAGATGCCCTTTTGGCTCCATTGTTTGCATTCAAACCGTGAATTTTTCATTAAAGTCATTTACCAAAGCTCTTCTAGAATTCTCCAAGCAACATAACTCTGCTCTGCCTCCTGTCCCTGCCGGCAGGGCTGCTGTTTGTACCTGAAGGTATTAAACCTGTAATCCTTCAAAAATGGCTTTCAGCTCAGGCTTTTGAGCTGAGTCAGACTGCTCTCTGGCCTTCGTCAGGGCAAACGAGTGCCCGCCTTCAGATTAGAATGCGGTCCCAGCTCAGAGCTGACGCGTCTGGCTGGTGACTTCCGAGCAGGGGGCTTTCCGGCCTTCCCCCACCCCAAATAGGTTGATGCCCCAGCTCGTGCAGGCGTGGCAACCCTGCCAGGGCACTTTGCTGACAGATGTCAGTGGAAGGATGAGGATAGGAACAAAGCATCGTTTACATTGTCTCTGCAAAAGCGTTAAGCGGGCAGCCACGACCCACAGCAGGCCCATGCAGGCAGTGTCCTCTGAATCTCAGGAAAGCCACGGACAGAAGATCAATACAACGGTTCCTTTCATGCCATCATTTCTATTCTCAGAAAAAAGAGGTCTTGAAAGTTTCCTTTTTTTCTTTTTTTGTTTTTAGGGAGGGAAATAATGTGTCATTTGCTACCATTTCTGACAAGTTATTCGATGTTTTGAGTTCAGAACTGCCTGGGCAGGGCATCAACTTTGTGGCAGAACTATTTGAGAACCGTACCAAGTGTAATACCGGCTGATCCCATCTGCCCCAGTGACTATTTCCCTCCACGTGTGGGTATATGAGAGGGTTCTGGAAGGGTTCTGCTACTGGATCTCTGAAAGTTTATCTGGCAAAGGAGCAGACACCCAGGAAAAATGTTTATACAGCAAATGTATGCATTCTGTTTGGAGATTTGCCCGGCTGTTCCAGTTTAAAACATTAAACTGAGTTGCCAAGGCAAAAATATAAGGCACAATTTAGTTTTGACTTTCCATGCAGTATACCATAAGCATTTTTGACTTGAAATAACCAAAGAACTCCTCCTTGACAAGACAGTTCACTTTGCTGAATTAGTATTCTTCTTAGCGTCAGCGCAGAGGATGACTTCATAGTAAAATATTGCACTTGCTGTTTTTCCTGAAATGATTCTGCCTGCATGTGCGTGTTGCACACCCCAGCCCATCTCTCCTCACCCCAAAGAACTATTCTTCCCGATGGTTTATGTCTCCAACCCATTACTGTTTACTATCAGATAGTTTTTCATTAGTGAATTTAGACCTCTTTGAGAAAGCTTGTATATAAAAAGTTAAAAAGATATATTTTATGGAAAAACCCATCTTATTTTCAAATATATTTAACTGCTGTTCTATTTTATTAGAGGAAGGTTGTAAATATTTTCTAGGAGTTCTATTGTAAAGAAAAGTATTTTTGAAAAAAAATTAATGTAATAAAAATGAAAACATTTTTAAATGGTGGTTGTGATTGCTTCCTGTTCTGGCTTCGTTGTGCTCTATTCGCAGGAAATGTCTTGCATGCCTTGCCATGTTAGGATGTAATTTATTCCGGTTTGCACTATTTTCAGTTGGCATCATAATATCTAATGTGCTCCACTGTATCTTCCCCTGGAATGCAGGTCCCTTGGTCCATATCAAAAGCACTATGTATAGCATATTCATACTTTTTTCTTTTGTAATGTGTGTATTTTTAATAAGGATTTTATGTAACATTTTGGCAAAAAAAGAGGACAGTATTTTCTAGTGAATTTTATAATACATTTTGCTAAAAATGTTTCTTCCTAGGTCAGTTTTTGTTAAGGTGAACCAAAAGTCTTATTTTCCCAGGGGTTTAAAAAAAAAGTTTGAAGCTTGAAAGCAAAGTTATATTTAAACATCATATGTAACAAATAAATAAAGATGTTTTATAGACTTGTCCTCAAAAGTTGCATTCCTTAAAATACAAAAACAACTAGGGCATTCTAGGTTGGTTCCCCCTTTGTGATGAGCATTTTTTTTTTAATTGCCACAATACTATTTTTCAGAGAGCCAGGAGCATTTTACTTAAAAGTTTCCAGTCATTAGCCTTCTCAGAAATTTATTACAGTTCTTATAGATAGGCATTCATCAGAGATGTAACCAAATAGACACTGTCATATTTATTTGTGAAAACCTGATTCAATATTGCATCAGCTGCTCTGAAAATAAAATTTATCTTTTTGAGTTTCATTTGGCTTAACATTCCTTCTTTTTAGCCGCTGAAGTGACTTCTCAATGCTTATTTACCATTAGTTGGTTTCTAGAGACTGGTTTAGAAGGGTGTTGATCAGATTTAATGCTCATATAAGTGCCCCCACCCCCACTCAGGAGGCCAAGCTGAATATTTCTGCTTCTCCAAGCAGTGGATGAGCCATTTGAAGGGTTGATGGTCTCTAACCCACAGTAGTCACAGTGCAGTTTCAGGGAGTTCAGTAATACACGAGTTACTTCACAAGGAACCGCCAACAAAATCCAGCCCACCCTGATTTACAGGCATGGCTAATCTCGATTTCCAAATTCTAAAAGGTGTGTTTACTTTTTAATGCTCAACAGCAAAGTTCAGGAGAAATCTGAAATTCTAGATTTTATACAGAACTTGATTTAAATGGGGCATAGCTGTTCGAGACCTTGATCTTCTACATGCTTTGGGGGTTTTATATTTTTAATTTGGGCAATTCTGGTTCTGTACCAAAGAAAATAAGTCTTCCTTTACAAACACTGTGCATTTAGCCAGTGTTGGAAATTTAAATTCTGCTTCCAGAGGCTCAGGTGTCCAATCTGAAGATTTTAAGTTTTTCATTCATTACTCATCTACCAGGCACTATTCTACGCTGTATTACACATGGGGGAGTTGAGTGGATAAAGAGGACTGTGACATCATTCCTGCCTGCATGCCAAGGAATTTAATACTTGGGAAAAACATACAGGGTCTTGGGAACAGATCCAAGTCCACCAGCGTGAAGAGCAAAGCTCATGGTTTATTACTATTACTGAACCATCTCACCATCACCCACATAGTCACAGCAATTTGCAATAGGTTCTCAGCAACTATTTGTTAAATTGATTATCTCTAATCTTCCAGGTATGCTTAGCTGCACGTGTGTATATGTACATAAAACCTCTTCTGAGTTCACCTAAAGTCAACTCTTAGTTCCACAGACCTCCAGTCTACCTTCCTTGGCCACAGCCAGCCAGCTGGGGACTGAGGCTGAGTTTTAATGTTGACATAAGCAAAACGTAATTAGGAAGTCATGTTAAGAAACTAGATAACATATTATTATTATGTATCTAATATTAGTTAATATTATTTAGATAATAGATTTTGAGTCTCAGATATCCCTGTATAAAAAGAGCCAAAGGACGCATTATTTCTTTATATGAGAATCTTGAAAAAATCTAATCTTCCAGCCATCCCTCAAGGGATATGTTTAATGTTTCTGTTTGAGTGTAAAGGCCAAGCAGTCATATATGCTTGATCTACACTGCAGCACACACATCCTTAACATACAACATGGATCTCTCTTTGGGCTGTTTGGGGTCATTATTTCCTCTGCTTCTGTAATTTTGACGGTCTTGATATTTCTTCTTTTCCCAACCACTTTATTTAAAGGCATGTTTGACACATAAATGCTATATTTATTGTGTACAACCTGATAAGTTTGGAGATAAGTGTATAACCATGAAACCAGCACAATCAGGGGAGAAGGGCTGCCTTTTAAAACAGAACAACCAGTGTAATCAAAGTATGATTTAACTTAGAACTATTTGATGCACACACTTATTTTTCCTGGATATAAAGCAAGGTAGACTTGCATCAACCATCTAGAATCACTTGATCTCCTGTTCATTTACACTAGTTCAGAGGTTTGAAGGGTTAATTCATAGGAAAAGTGAAAGTGTGAACTCGCTCAGTTGTGTCCGACTCTGCGACCCCATGGACGGTAGCCTGCACCAGGCTCCTCCGTCCATGGGATTTTCTAGGCAAGAGTACTGGAGTGGGTTACCATTTCCTTCTCCAGGGAATCTTCCCGACCCAGGGATCAAACCCAGGTCTCCCACATTGTAGACAGACGCTTTACCATCTGAGCCACCATAGGGAAGAGACCTATAATGGACTGGCCGAGCTTCAGAACACTGTCCATGCTAATAAACTAAGAACTTTAATGTGTCAAAACAAAAACCCTGCACTGTCTATGCCCACACACCATACCAAAAGACCCTGTCCACAACCCCACTGTTGGCAAAACCCCAGATGGCCCCACACAATGACTCCCACATTGCCCCCAGCTAATTGGTACAGGGCTGGCACCTGACCAAAAGTTATTAGGGCCACAGTCTGTTTGATGACACAGTTTAGCCCTGGAAAACAAGGGGGCCAAATCCAATTCCCACATTTTAGAGTATGAATGGAGAAACTTGGTGAGCCAAAGCGGCAAGCAGCAGTCATGTGCAAGGCGGAAATCTGAGGGAGCAGACACAATTTGTAAGCAAAGGCCATCCATAAAGAGACCATATTTGGCCAGAGGGGTGGAGAGGGCATCCAGTTCCCAAGGCTGTTTTGAGGCCACGTTTCCAGTTTCAGGAGTAGGAAAGGCCATCTCAGTCTTTAAAAATAAAAAATAAACTCCTTCCTTGCAGGAGCACAGGGAAGCAGGGACCTCTATGCCTCACATCCTAGAGACTTAAGTAGAACTGGACTTTGTCACAGAGTCAACTCCAGGGGTGCCGCAGCGGTGGGAAAGGCATTGAACTAGGATGTTGAAGCTGGTTATTGGTTCAGCTGTAACTAATTCACCACATGACTCTGAGTCATTTCATCTCTGAGCCTCAGTTTCCTCACTTATTAAATTCGGGTAAAATGTACGTCATCTTGTGAGGATCCAGTTAGGTAACATAGGGAAATGTTGTTTGCAGGCTGTAATGTCACCATCATCAGCTGCTGCAGAACCTTCACTCAGCTTGTTCAAGGCAGCAGAGGCAGGTTGAGGAGCCATCCCAGAAGAGAGACTGATGCTTTAGAAGCAGCAAGAGTTGGAGAGCTCTAGGAAAACTCCACTGGCTAAGAGGGACCAGCCAACTTTGAATGTCACAACTGAAAGAGGGAGCTTGATTCTGAAAAGGACACTGGGCAGCCTGCCAAGGCTATCGCTGTTACAACTCTCACCTCTAAGTTACAAACGCAGATTGTTTCTCCAGGGCAAGGTGAGTATCAGACCCCAAATCGTGGACCACCTGAATCCTAAACCAGAGACATTCTGACTCTCAAAACTATGACTCAAAAGACGATTAAACCTAGCCTCTTGGTTATTTTAAAAAACAAACAGACAAGAAAACCCTAACTCAAAGACAAACATGGAGTGGATCTGAGGCTTGGCTCATGCTCCCTTGCCTGGCGCTCTGCAATAAATCCTTACTCCCTGCAAACTCCCACTGTCAGTCTGGGTTTTTTTTGCGAGCCACAGGCACTTTGCTCCGTTATAATAGAAAAATCAACTATCAATCAACCATCAACTCAGAGATAACCACTGTCAATACATTAGTTATATTTGTTCCAAGCGTGTGGTTATGTTTACCTCCAACAAAACAGGAACTGCAAAGCACAAATGATTTCAAGAGGAAAGCGCTGACGGAAGTCGCTAACTACCTAGATACAAGCTGAAGCTATAAAAAGGCGGACGGGCCAGGTTAGGACCTGAAGGAAGCCGGCTGTGTTCACTCTAAGAGAGCGTGGAACCACGTCTCTATGGTTGTTCCTGTGCCGGAACACAAGGATACACTCTCTCCTTCTGCGGAACTCTATGGTCAGAGGACGCTTCTGTGACCCCGGAGGCAATCCGGGGGAGCAGGAACGGCAAGATGGCGGCGCGAGCTGTGTTTGGGGCCCTGGGCCGGCGTCTCTGGCAGGTAAGGAGCGCGCTACGCGGATTAGGCGGCCTAACAGGGACAGTTACCATTACGTCTGATTGCCACTTGTCATTCTTCCCATCTTCCGCGATATTTATTTCGCACCTTGACCCGCTGTTTGGAAGAAGGTGGCGAGAAAAGGGCTGATTTTATCTCTAATTCTCTCAGGATAAAACAGAAGTTAATGAGTCAGGGCAAAGACAGGAACGAGAAGAAGAGTAGACTATCAGAAGTGGAAAGGATATTGGACAACAAATGTTGCAGACCCCGCCTTTCACGTTTGCGAAATAGGCTCAGAGAAGTCGGGAAGCTACACCTCGCGAAAATTTGGTAGCTTGAGAGTTTAGACGCTTCTCACGGAATCAGATTGAGATACCTTCCTGATACCCAGGTTTCTGAGACTCAAATGACAGTCGCTGAAGTCAGAGGAGTGGGCTAAGTATCCTCTGCTGGGTTTTTTGGAGAAAAAGCAAAAAATTCAAGCAGCGGTTCTTATTTGGCTTCAGCGCTCCTCTACTCTTCAGGAGAATGGATACATTCTCTCCTAATGTATATAGCTGCGTCCCTTCAGTGTTACCTGAACTGTCACAACATTGTTAATCGGCTACACCCCATACAATAGAAAGTGTTTTCTTTTTTTAAATAGTTAAGGACTCCAAAGAGCTTTGAGTTTTGTGTTTTTTAAGCTATCGATTTTTTAGCTTATTAGAAAATACAACCTAGAATCTTAAAAATCCTTAATTAAAAATACTAAAACTCATTATATGTTAACATAATTAGCAATTTTATGAAAAGCAACTAGGTTTTCCAAAACAAATTGAGAGAGAGGAGTGGCATGTTTTATGTTTTTGCAAACCTCTTTAATGTCTGGCTTAGTAGAAAACAGCTTCTCTAGCTGCTTCTGCAGTCTCTTACTATGTCAGAGGTCATACAGTCTCTGGAAAACTTCACTGTACTTTGGTGCGAGACTAGAGTGGAAAAGTTGAAAATACCATCTTACTGTTATTATAAAAAATAAGTTTAGCCTCGGGAGCTGCCTCTCAAAGTGTCTCAGAAGTCCCTCAGAGGTTCTTAGACCACACTTTGAGAACCACTGTCCTTAAGTCAGGTAGCGTTAGAGGTTGAAATTTTGAATTATTTTTAAGACACATTTACTCAGAGCAGAGTCTCCACTCCCTCAGAAACAGAAAGGAAAGAAAAGGTAAGAACTTCTTAAGGTTCATTTGTGGATGTAATAGCAGTTTAGGCTTGAGATTTTAAGAACAGAAGTGTCATATTCCTTAGACCTGTGGTCCTTCAGCACAACTGGATTGTGGGCTTATTGGCCCACAGACATGGGAGGCAGTTTTCTCTGTGAGTATGTGTGCAGAAAGGCCTGTACCTCTTACCAGCTTGTGGTATTGTGCTTGATTTCCTGTTTTGTTTTTCCCCCTTTATCCAAGGGAGACTATGAAAGTTTTGATTTGCCTCCTTGTTCGGTAAAGACAGCTACAAATAGGCATTCTTAACAACTTAGGTGACCCTCCATTGTTTTAATTTTGTTTGTACTAAACTGGTATTCTCAACTTTGAAGTGTTTTTAAGGATCTGTTAAGCTTCCAGTTTCTCAGGTTGCACTTTTAAATCTCAGGAAAGCTTAGGGGAAAAAAAAAGGCAAGTGTCAGATTATGTGTTACATACAGTAAGATAAGATGTCCTACAACCGGAAGTTTTGTTCCACCAGGGGGAGCTGATAATAAAGGATTTGGGAAGGCTGGATTGTTGCAGTATGAGGCACAGTAGTGATAGAAGATGGGTGTAAATTCCAATGTGTATTTCAGTTTATTTATAAGCTAGTTGTTATAGCTAGTTACTTATAAGCTAGTTATCCCAGCCAAAGCAAGAAATAAATATGCTGGAAAAGGATGAAAGCTTCAAGAGTACTTTAGAATTCTTGATGCTAAGATGCTAAGTCATTCAGTCGTGTCTGACTCTGTGTGACCCCATAGACAGCAGCCCACCAGGCTCCCCCGTCCCTGGGATTCTCCAGGCAAGAACACTGCAGTGGGTTGCCATTCCTTCTCCAGTGCGTGAAAGTGAAAAGTGAAAGTGAAGTCGCTCAGTCATATCCAACTCTTAGTGACCCCATGGACTGCAGCCTACCAGGCTTCTCTGTTAGAATTCTTATTCCAGCCCAATAAATTATAAAGACATTTTTTCTTAATGCTCAAAAATATTTAAGTAAAATATGTATTATATTGAAATACATTTAGTCTGTAAAAAATAATGGTCAAATGAAGTCACATGTTTTCTTCCTTAATATCCACATATGTAATTCATAGCTATTCACTTGAGAATTGCTTGTTTTTAAAAAATTCCTGCTCCTGAGCTTTAAAAGATATAGCCTGTGGTATTTTGAGAGTCCTTTTTGATTATCAGCTCTGTTATCAACTATTGTCATCTATTTTTTTTCTTAATGAAGCCTAATTTGACAGTTTAGTTACCCTAATTGTTTGTTTTGTTTGTTTAGTTCCTATGTCGTGTCTCTTTTGTCACCTCATGAACTGTAGGCCGCCAGACTCCTCTGTCCATGGGATTTTCCAGGCAAGAATATTTAAGTGGGTTGTTATTTCCTTTTCCAGGGGATTTTCCCGACCCAAGGATCTCCTGCATTGGCAGGTGGACTCTTTGCATTACGCTATTTGGGAAGCCCCAGTTACCCCAATATCTTCATCTAAAATAAAGAGAAAACCTGTTGTTTGAAGCATTCTTTTGGGTTTTAATGGAAACAATGACTGGTTTGGAAATTGACTTCAATTCTAATACACATCTCCCTTTCTTTTAAGGGTTCAAGGAATTTTTCTGTAAGCAGTTCTAGGAGCAGTATAGCCAAAAACGATGGCTTTCTTCTGTAAGTATATAATTGGATTTGCTAAATTGATAAGAAAATAGACTCTTATGCTGTTTTACTTAGATTTCTCTTTGTTTCCACACATAGCAGCACCAGTATGAAGTGGGTACAGTTTTCAAACCTACACGTTGATGTCCCCAAGGATTTGACCAAGCCTACGGTATGCACTCCCTATTTCTTGGCATAAGAAGCTACATTAGCGATAAATTTTCCTCCTTATTTCATTTGAGGCTGTTTCCCAAAGACTTTATGAATAAAAACATGTGTTCTAGAATACTGGCAGGCGCACAGTGAGCCTGAGGAAAGTATTCTCTGATGTCCCTGAGTGCTTAGGGTCGCTTTCAGGCTGTCAAGGTAAGAGCTAATTGAACAAATTATTTACCCCAGATAACTGTGGGAATGAGCAGTCTTTTACTTTTAGCTCAGTACACTGTGCAGAGTTGTCATAATCAGCGATGCTGAATACTTGGTATTATAGTATAGAAGCATTTTGTGTGTGTGTGGCCTTCAAGTCTTTATTTTCATTTTAAGACAGTAAGTCTGGGCCTGGACAATGCTTCATTGTTCACAGTGAGCATTATCACAAGCAATCCAGGAGCAGCCGTGTAACCTTGTTTCCTTTAATTGAAAGTCATGGTTCCCATCAACCCAGTGTTTTGGTTATTTGTAGTTTTTTTATAAAATCCTTACAAGTTCTAAACCAAACGCTTGCAGTCCCATCCATCAAAAATAATCCCCTTTAACAGTTTGGCATGAATCCTTCTAGACCTCTATATATAATCATCTATGTACACCGCACACACCAAACTGGAATTGTGATATATCTGATAGACTGCTGGTTCAGTGTTTTCACTTAGTAGCATATATAAATGCCGAGTCTCCAGATGCCTGCATGAGCCAGGCCTGTATGGAAAGGTGACGGGGTGGCCACAGTGGCAGGCTGTGCCCTTTTTAAGCAAGACAGCTGCTACTTGCTGTAGCCACTTGGGTTATGTGGAAAACCAGACCTAGTGATGTCATATTGTCTACATTTTCCACACGAAATGAAATTCCAATATTTATGTGAAATCTTTTGATTTTTAGTATTTGTAGCAGATTCAACATATCTTTAAAACCCTATAGAGACTGGTCATTACAGATCTTAGGGCCATATTCCCCCCTCTGTTGTCCCTTCACTTAAGGATAGTATGTGAGTATTTTCTGTTCTTCCAACAACCATATTTGGGGGTACTTGCCAGTGAGTATCTAGTTTCCTGGTGAATAAGTAGATCTACTTTCAGGGGCAAAGTGATTTAACTCTGAAACATCGGATTAGTAATATAAATTATTGGTTTGATGGATGAATGAAGCGAGGGTAATTTACCTCTTGGAAGAAAGTCAGAGATGTCAAACCCATTATTTCTAAGATCTTTAAGTGTTAAGATAGAAGAGGTAGAAGTTAAATGTACAGTCATTTTAATTAGGGCAGGTAAAATGAACATGGACAACCTAATAAAAAGAACATGAGTAGCAATAGCTCGCTTTTGTTTAATGATGTTTATAATTTATAAGCACTTAAATCTGTGCTTTCTTATTTGTTCCCAGCAGAAATGCCATGAACTATAGCACAGGTATTGTCCTATTTATATATAAGAAAACTAAAGTGCAATGAGGTTAGTGTATGACTTGCCTGTTGTCATTCAGCTTGAAATGGGAGAGTTTAATTCTCAGTCCAGTTCTTCTGATCAGGCTAGTTTTATTAACAAACCCCTAAGTCCTTTCCTGTTGTTTATTTTGGGTTCAGTAACTTAAGCTAAAGAGTTCCATTGGTGATTTTGTAGGTTGCTTGAAAATCCTTTTGATTCAAACTGTATTATAACTGATTCTTAAGGGTCATTCTAGAGTCTGAATGTAGTCATATATAGATATTTAAAGATGCGTTTTTCTCCCCACTTACTAGTAAACTGTGAAGTTGTGCAGTTGAGGATAGTATTTTAAATTTTCCAGTATAAATATTGGAGGAACCATGAGTGAAGCTTTTCTCCTGGATTTTAAAATTGCAGATAACCATTTCTGATGAACCGGACACATTATATAAGCGCCTGTCAGTTTTAGTAAAAGGCCATGATAAGGCTGTATTGGACAGTTACGAATATTTTGCAGTGCTTGCTGCTAAAGAACTTGGTATCTCTATTAAAGTGTAAGTATGATATTTCTTAATCTGACCTGTTAGCAGCTATAACACAGTCAGGAAAATGGTGCCAGTCCCAGCTAGGTCTGAACTCTTAAAATGGGACAGAAACTCATGATGGAGAGAGTTGAGGTTTGTTATTCTAAGCAGAATCATTCCTTCCTGTCTGCCAGAATTTTAAAATACTAGAATGAGGGAACAAGGAAAATGAAGGAATCCTTTCTCTAGAAATGGCATAGACATAGGAGTCCCAAGAAGCCTGTGTGTCTGGAATCTCCATGGGGCAGGGAGGTGGATTAGGTGAACACGCAGTTTTTCAGACCTGTTGGATTTGATGATCTTTGCTGTTATATCCATTGTTTCAAAACTGCCTTAAGAAACATCACAACCCAGTACTTTGATGCGTGAGCAGAGTGAGCCTCATACGGCCTTGAAGTCTCTGCAGAGTCAAGTGTAACTACCTCCTTTGTCTTGTCATCTGCTCTCTGATGCTGGACGAGGCCCATTTGGAGCTTTGCCAGCCTTGCCTTCTAACAAAACTGAAGGAGCGTGCACGTTTCCCGTAACAGACTACAGTTTACCAATGTGTCTGTCATGCACACAGCAGATACCACAGCTGTGTCCAACACACGGCGCTGCTCCCCCAGCTCATACATTTGGTCTGTGCAGGTCCTTAACGGTGTGAAAGCTAGAGGCCCGTGTGTGCACGCGAGCACTTGCATGCCAAGGCTTGTTTTTGGGGTCTGTGGCAAATGTTCCTGTTGCTGTCTGTGGGTTTATTTTGGTCTGAGCTTTATGGCAGCAGTTGTTAGAGATGACAATCTTAACAAATGGAAGTTTGTAAATGATAGTTAATGCCTGTAATTGAGCATGAGCCTGACCTACAAGATTGTGGAATCATGCTTTGATAGCAGTGACTCAGGTTTTAACATCACTTAAGTGTATTGCTTTGCCCATTAATTTTCCAGACATGAACCTCCAAGGAAAATAGAACGATTTACTCTTCTCAAATCAGTGCATATTTTCAAGAAGCACAGAGTTCAGTATGAAATGAGAACACTTTACAGATGTTTAGAGGTGAGTTTATTTCAGATAGTCAGGCTTTTTTTTTTAATGTCCCAAATTTTACATGAGCACATCATAACTTTCCTTTAACTTTGCCTGTGGGCTTCCTTTCAGTCAGTCCATGTCCAGTAGTTATAGAGAAGATGAGTGGTTTTTGTGTTTATGGAAGAAACGTGATAGAAAAATATTCAAGTAAAGCCATCTTTCAGAGTGTGTTTGCTTAGTCACTCAGTTGTGTCCAACTCTTTGTGATCCTATGGACTTGTAGCCTCCCTGGCTCCTCTGTCCATGGGTTTCTCTAGGCAAGAATACTGGAGTGGGTTGCCATGCCCTTCTCCAGGGGATCTTCCCAACTGAGGGATTGAACCTAGGTCTCCTGCATTGCAGGCAGATTCTTTATTGTCTGAGCCACCAAGGAAACCCTTTTCAGAGTAGTTCAGACTTTAACTCAGGAGTACACATTATGTTGACTAGTATTTTTAATAAGCAACTGCAGGCAATTTTTTTTTTTTAATTATTTGGCTGTGACAGGTCTTAGTTGCAGCATGCAGGACCTTTCATTGTGGTGCTCAGGCTTCTCTCTAGTTGCAGCGTGGTCTTAGTTGCCCTGTGGCATATGGGACCTTAGTGACAAGGATCGAACCCACATCCCCTGTGTTGGAAGGCAGATTCTTAACCACTGGACAGTCAGTGAAGTCCGTGTTGACTGATTTTTATACACTAAGCTAGCGTTGGAATACTTTTGCTTATATTTCAGAAACTCTAGCTAAGTTTTCACACAACTCTAATAATTCTTTTCTCATCCTCACTGAATTCTCCACAACCATGATAGCCAACATTAAGGTTTTTCATTCATTGATTATCATTCATTTGTGCAGCCACCCAGGTCAGCACAGTCCCGTGGTTGAGAAAAGCATGGGTTCTGGGGTCAGACAGCCAGGTCCAAGCACTAGCATTTGCTGGCTGTGTGACCTGTGCCTTGCTTAAGTCCTTCATCTTTAAATTGGAAATAATAATGGGGCTCATTTCTCAAGGTTAATGTGAGGATTGAATGAGATGTTTATCTAAAGCACTTAGACTATTTTGTCACACAATAAATGATTGTTAAATGTTATTAAAACAAGTGCTTGTGCATCTTTTATGTGAGAAGCTCTGTACCAGGCATTGTATTAAGACATTGCCCTACCCTTAAATGAAAAAGAAAAATCCACAATTTTATTCACCTCGCCACAGAGCATACAGAAAATCTTACACTGTCTTATAATTTAGTTTTTTGTTTCCTTGTGAGTTGTTTTGTGACATTCTTGTGCTGTGTTGATACCATGTTTGCCATCTGGGTTTCATGGAGCCCTGACATTAAGTCATTTGGGAGTAATGTTTCCCCAGTTCAACCAGAGGATCTATACTTTTTTCCTATTAAATTGGGATTCTGAAAATTTCACCGATAAAGAAATGACTGCTGATTTTACCCCCCCCAAAAAAAAAAAAAAACTTAAAATTTCTACTTTAACAGCATAGCATGAACCAATTTCATGTTTGAAATTTTAGTTAGAACATCTCACTGGAAGTACAGCAGATGTCTACTTGGAATATATTCAGCGAAACTTACCTGAAGGAGTTGCCATGGAAGTTACAAAGGTATGGCTTGAATTTCTCTCTCAGTTGCAGGGAGATCTGTATTGTTGTGTGGATACATTGCCACCTGATTCCAGCTGCCCCGGTGGAGGGGAGGACCTGGAGGGAGACTTGTCCCAGTGGTTGGGCTCTCTGCCCACCCCACCCCCGCCGCACCCCCAGAGCGGTGGGGGCAGCTCAGCAGACTGCAGCCCACATCCTCCCAGAGCAACTTCTGATGCCTCCCTTCCTCTCAGCAGTTGTCTCAACACAGGTTCCACATTGATTGGTGGTCCCTGGAGATCACTGAGGAGCAGCAGATTATGTATGTGAGCGTTTATCTGCCATTGAGTTTCCTTCTCTTTGTTTCAAAGTCCTGCAACAAAATGAGGGGGTAAAAGAAAAAGGTCAGAGGCCTTGAGGGAAGAGAATGAATACATTCAGTTTGTGGCTAAAGAGTTCAGTTAAGTGCATTATACTATAATTTTGTTTTTCTCTCTAGACAAGATTAGAACAGTTACCAGAACACATCAAGAAGCCAATTTGGGAAACAACACCAGAGGAAAAGGAGACAGCAAGTCGTAAAGTCCCACAGTGACCACTTGTGCCAGGATGTGGAGTGAACATGTCAAGTGGAGGGACCCTCCAGTGAGAACTATTTCAGGTCTACCCGACTGCGCTCCTGAGGCCACATAGCCTGATCAGTGTAACGCAGGGGTCAGAACTTTACGATACACTGGCCTGTTGTACAAGAGCCACTTTATCTGTTCTTTTGTAAGCCTCATGTATTTCAGTTCTGATTTTAACAAATACGAGCAAACCATTTGGACCACTCTGTGCCAAAACAGGGAAATTGACATTTTATTATTCTACTGTTGTTATTAGTTTGTACTCATTGTGATTTCTGTCTTTTCATTCATCTAAAAATGAGTGTTCCACATACTCCTCACACACATTTTTTTTCTTTTGAGGGACCGAAAAGGAACCTTTGGTTAATTAAACATTGAGCAGTTTGAGTTTTGGTACTTACCTAGTGTAGGCTGGCATATGATAGTTTGGGATGGTGACCTCCAAGTTTTGCCTCATGTGAGCATTACATTCTTAAAAATGGATGTACTTTGCATCAGATCGAGCATGTTTGTGGCTTGCGCTGAACCCCTCTGGGGCTGCCTGGAAGGGTCACTGTAATGGAATTTGAGCTCTCGAGAAATCACTGAATATTGGTTCCTTCATCCTGTAATTCATTTATTCAGTAAGCTTTTCTTTTGTTAGGTTTGCACCCAGTACTGTAGTAAATACCAAAAATTGGATAGCAATAATGGCTTTCAAACATTGTGCAAGGCACAAATAAATACTTTTCCTTATTAAGTTCCATGCTGATAAGACCTCTTTCTTTTGGTGAATAGCACTCTTTTTGTTTGGAAATGTCTACTTTTCCATGAAATTAGATAGCAGTAAAGAGCTCTGAAAGAGGCAGGATGACAGTGGGTTGAGACTATTGGTGTATCAACCCCAAGGGACTGGTTCGTTTCCTTTTTACAGAAGAATTGGGTGCTTGTCTTGTGGTTTCCTTCTCATCTTTGGGGTAGTTTGACTTCTCAGTTTTCCCCCCTTAAACTGGAGTCCCTTTTCTCTTTGCCTGACCTGCTATCAGGTGTGAGTGTTCTGAATGCACACTGCTTACGTATCAGACTTACATTACTGTCATTAACTTGAAAAGAATTACAGCCGTGTCTACCAAGACCTCATTCTGTTTTCACCTCAGTTGTGGACTGTCATTCACAAATGTATAAAGCATGATTACCGCAGGGATAAGCCTCAGGATTAAGAACTAATCAATGAAATAGAAGCAATATAATAGTAAATATACATAACAAAGCAGCCATTGTGGCTCATTTTCACTATAAAAAGATTCTTTAAAAATAAATACAGACCCACATCTCACCCTTTTTGGTGCTTTTATTACAGACTATCAGTCACATAATTATAGTAGGGTGGCGTGCACCCTCGCCTCTGGTGGCTCTCCTTTAAAGGTATACTTCCATTTCCAACTGTTTTCAGACTAAAGTAGCCTGTTAAACCAGATTACTTAGCTCTTCACGTTACATATTAAAATCTCATTTTAAGATAAATACAGAGATAAACTACACACACAACTAAAATTAGTGGTATTTCCTTGACATAAGTAATTGGCATATTTGAAGCCTACTTGATGTAAACTAGGTAACTTGTTTATTCTCAGACTGAGAAAGTTTTGTTTTTTCTTTTAAATTGGGTCCCCTGAGTAAAATGCACAGTCCGAAAATTAGAATTAATGTCCAAGTCTCACTCTCTGTTCGTGGTGGTGATGAGAGGTAGTGAGAAGCATAGACCTGTCAGGATGGACCAGAAGGCAGGTATGAATTAAGGTGGTCTTTTATTGAAGTGAAGGCCTGAATTCAGCGTTGCTTTCTCTGATCTGAAGTATAGTTTTTTTTATATTATATAAAATAGTGTTAAGGTCTGTCTTAAACTATTGGTAGACTCTACAGATTAAACTTGTTCAGCACCTGGTAGTTTTGATTTCAAAGAGAATTACTTAATATGTCCTTTGGCCACTTAGATATGCCACAGTAAACACGTAAAGCAGTGGTTTTAATTCAGTCTATTTTCTTCACATTTCTGTTTGTCAGCTACCATTCCTCCTTCCTTAAACTGTATTATTAAATTAGCTTTACTACAACATTTATGAGTAGCCAAGTAAAGTATGGACTCTGGAGCCTAAAAGGCCTGAGGCAGATAAGAGTTGAAACCCACTAACTGGTATAGGAACCTGGAATGTTAGGTCCATGAATCAAGGCAAATTGGAAGTGGTCAAACAGGAGATGGCAAGAGTGAACATCGACATTCTAGGAATCAGCGAACTAAAATGGACTGGAATGGGTGAATTTAACTCAGATGACCATTATATCTACTACTGCAGGCAGGAATGCCTTAGAAAAAATGGAGTAGCCATCATGGTCAACAAAAGAGTCCAAATGCAATATTTGGATGCAGTCTCAAAAACGACAGGATGATCTCTGTTTCCAAGGCAAACCTTCAGTATCACAGTAATCCAAGTCTATGCCCCAACCAGTAACGCTGAAGAAGCTGAAGTTGAACAGTTCTGTGAAGACCTACAAGACCTTTTAGAACTAACACCCAAAAAAGATGTCATTTTCATTATAGGGGACTTCAAGTAGGAAGTCAAGAAACACCTGGGGTAAAAAGCAAATTTGGCCTTGGAATACGGAATGAAGCAGGGCAAAGGCTAATAGAGTTTTGCCAAGAGAACACACTGGTCATAGTAAACACCCTGTTCCAACAACACAAGACTACACGGACATCACCAGATGGTCAACACTGAAATCAGATTGATTATATTCTTTGCAGCCAAAGATGAAGAAGCTCTATACAGTCAGCAAAAACAAGACCAGGAGCTGACTATGGCTCAGATCATGAACTCCTTATTGCCAAATTCAGACTTACATTGAAGAAAGTAGGGAAAACCACTAGACCATTCAGGTATGACCTAAATCAAATCCCTTATGATTATACAGTGGAAGTGAGAAATAGATTTAAGGGACTAGATCTGATAGAGTGCCTGATGAACTATGGACAGAGGTTCATGACATTGTACAGGAGACAAGGGATCAAGACCATCCCCATGGAAAAGAAATGCAAAAAAGCAAAATGGCTGTCTGGGAAGACCTTACAAATAGCTGTGAAAAGAAGACAAGTGAAAAGCAAAGGAGAAAAGGAAAGATATAAGCATCTGAATGCAGAGTTCCAAAGAATAGCAAGAAGAGATAAGAAAGCCTTCCTCAGCGATCCGTGCAAAGAAATAGAGGAAAACAACAGAATGGGAAAGACTAGAGATCTCTTCAAGAAAATTAGAGATACCAAGGGAACATTTCATGCAAAGATGGGCTCGATAAAGGACAGAAATGGTATGGACCTAACAGAAGCAGAAGATATTAAGAAGAAGTGGCAAGAATACACAGAAGAACTGTACAAAAAAGATCTTAACGACCAAGATAATCATGATGGTGTGATCACTCACCTAGAGCCGGACATCCTGGAATGTGAAGTCAAATGGGCCTTAGAAAGGATCACATGATCAAAGCTAGTGGAGGTGATAGAATTCCAGTTGAGCTATTTCAAATCCTAAAAGATGATGCTGTGAAAGTGCTGCACTCAATATGCCAGCAAATTTGGAAAACTCAGCAGTGGCCACAGGACTGGAAAAGGTCAGTTTTCATTTCAATCCCAAAGAAAGGCAATAGCAAAGAATGCTCAAACCACTGCACAATTGCACTCATGTCACACACTAGTAAAGAAATGCTCAATATTCTCCAAGCCAGGCTTCAGCAATACGTGAACCATGAACTTCCAGATATTTAAGCTGGTTTTAGAAAAGGCAGAGGAACCAGAGATTAAATTGCCAACATCCACGGGATCATCAAAAAAGCAAAACAGTTCCAGAAAAACATCTATTTCTGCTTTATTGACTATGCCAAAGCCTTTGACTGTGTGGATCACAATCAACTGTGGAAAATTCTAAAAGAGATGGGAATACCAGACCACTTGACCTGCCTCTTGAGAAACCTATTATGCAGGTCAGGAAGCAACAGTTAGAACTGGACATGGAACAACAGACTGGTTCCAAATAGGAAAAGGAGTACGTCAAGGCTGTATATTGTCACCCTGCTTATTTAACTTCTATGCAGAGTACATCATGAGAAATGCTGGGCTGGAAGAAGCACAAGCTGGAATCAAGATTGCCAGGAGAAATATCAATAACCTCATATATGCAGATGACACCACCCTTATGGCAGAAAGTGAAGAGGAACTAAAAAGCCTCCTGATGAAAAAGGAGAGTGAAAAAGTTAGCTTAAAGCTCAACATTCAGAAAACCAAGATCATGGCATCTGGTCTCATCACTTCATGGGAAATAGATGGGGAAACAGTATCAGACTTTATTTTGGGCGGCTCCAAAATCACTGCAGATGGTGACTGTAGCCATGAAATTAAAAGACGCTTACTCCTTGGAAGAAAAGTTATGACCAACCTAGATAGCACATTCAAAAGCAGAGACATTACTTTGCCGACTAAGGTCCATCTAGTCAAGGCTATGGTTTTTCCAGTGGTCATGTATGGATGTGAGAGTCGGACTATGAAGAAAGCTGAGCGCCGAAGAATTGATGCTTTTTAACTGTGGTGTTGGAGAAGACTCTTGAGAGTCCCTTGGACTCCAAGGAGATCCAACCAGTCCATTCTAAAGGAGATAGGTCCTGGGTGTTCTTTGGAAGGAATGGTGCTAAAGCTGAAACTCCAGTACTTTGGCCACCTCATGCGAAGAGTTGACTCATTGGAAAAGACTGATGCTGGGAGGGATTAGAGGCAGGAGGAGAAGGGGATGACAGAGGATGAGATGGCTGGATGGCATCACCGACTCAATGGACGTGAGTTTGAGTGAACTCCGTGAGTTGGTGATGGACAAGGAGGCCTGGCGTGCTGCGATTCATGGGGTCGCAAAGAGTTGGACATGACTGAGTGACAGAACTGAACTGAACTGATAGAAAGTTAGGCGAGACGTTTAACCCTGTCAGAGCCTCAATTTACTCAGTAAAATGTAGGAAATCTACTTAGGAAGGTTGGCGCATTAAATCAGATAACAAAGCCACTCACACAGTACCACAGTACCAGGCAGATAATAAGACATTCAATAAGTATCAGGTATGTAAATGAGAAATACTGCCTGCCATATCAGTGAACAAAGAATGTCACAGCCATCAAGCCATCACATTACAGCCACTCCAACTGTGCACCCTGAGGAGACACAGGATGAGAAGCACAGGATACTGGCTCCAGATAGCAAAGAAAGGATTTCAGTGAGCCCAGACTCTTGCATCTTCCCATACTTAGAAAAATGCTAAATTCGTTAACTCTAAATACCTTTTATAGTAATGTTTTGATGTTCTGAATACCTAGTCTTTGTTGCAAAAACACCTATATATCCTGGCCCTCCCCCTTGCCTCTTCAGAGCAGCCTCTCAGAGTTATCTGAGATGCTGTGTCCTGAGCCCAAGTCCTCAGTTTTGTTCAGCAAATGAAACATAACTCTCACTTGTAGATTGTGCGTTTTGCTCAGTTGACAGTTGTTACCAGGTGGCAGAACAGTGTACTCCAGATGCTCGTGTGCTGTACAGTTTAAAAACCAGCAGGAACGGACTTCAGAATATCTCCAAGATGAGCATAATACCTTACAGTGGTTGCAAAGTTTAATTTAGATGAGAAAACATGTAGCATGCTCATTATAATAACCCCCATACATTCTACAAAGCATTCTATCCCCATACATTCTATTTTTACAGATACTGTCTTATTTAATCTTTGTAACAACTCAATAAAGTAGTTACTCTTATTATCCCCATTTTATGGAAGAGAAAATCAAGTTTGACTTGCCCACTCAGTTGCCATTTCAGTTTACAGATAAAACAGGTGAAAAAGGTGAAACTGATAAGTTCCAGTTAGTAATGACAGAGACAGCCGCCTCAGAACCTAATTTTTAAAGGCTAGGATGAGACTTCCCTGGTGGTCCAGCAGTTGAGAATCCACCTGGCAATGCAGGAGACATGAGTTCGCTCCCTGGTCCAGGAAGATTGCACATCCCACAGAACAATTAAGCCCCATACACCGCAACTGCTGAGCACACAGGCCCCAGAGCCCATCTCCACGGCAGTGAGAATCCCGCACGCAGTGACCAGGACTCAGTGCAGCCAGAAGGAATTTTTTTTTAAAGATGTTTTAAAAATAAAGTCTGGAAATATGTACTGGAATGCCCACATATTAACGGCAGACTGCTGCTGCTGCTGCGAAGTCGCTCGAGTCGTGTCTGACTCTGTGCGACCCCATAGACAGCAGCCCACCAGGCTGGGATTCTCCAGGCAAGAACACTGGAGTGGGTTGCTATTTCCTCCAGTGCATGAAAATGGAAAGTGAAAGTGAAGTCAGTTGTGTCCGACTCTTAGCGACCCAATGGACTGCAGCCCACCAGGCTCCTCCGTCCATGGGACTTTCCAGGCAAGAGTACTGGAGTAGGGTGCCGTTGCCTTTTCAAACCTAAAATCCAGATTTATGTCCCCTTGCAGATTAGCAAAGTATACTACTCCTTTCCCCTAAGGGTTAGAAATAAAGAGATGGAGGGAAATAAGGAATAAAAGATGTAAATGTGTGTGAATAAAGGCCAGAACCATAACCCACAGCTGGATCCCTGTGGTCTCAAGGCTGACATTGGTCCTGACTGTCTACTGTAGCCACAGGAGAGTTTAGGCTCCAGTCAGGGGGAGCCTACAGGGTCACAGGAAGCCTGGTGCAGTGACAGCTGTGCGGCTGCAGGCCAGGCCTGTCTCGGGCTCTGCACTCTGGTTTGTTGCTCACAGGCATTTCCATAACCCTGGAGCCAGGCTTAGGGCTGAATGCCTGGGATCCCCAGAGTTCTCTTTGCAAATCCCTGCTCAATTCCTAACCCTGCCCTCCTTAAAGCCTTACTATTGTTGCTTACTTCGAGCTATCATTGTCTGTGGAGTCCTAATCCTCTTTAAAACGATATATTTATATCCCAACAGCTCAGCGGTATTTAAGGGCAGGTCATGGGCAACTGACCCACATGAAAAGCCCATTGAATTTCATATTCCTCAGCCAGAGGCTAAATCAAGTTCTATTTCATTCATACGGTCTCTTGAGCGCAAGTATCATCCTTTAATTACTCCTCAACATTGCCTAAATACCGACAAATGTGAAGAGGTGGATAGGGGTGTCACCATCTTCACACAGCCACAGTGATGGCATATGTTGTCTTCAGATGTTCTGAGATGGGGACAGGGTTGGAAATCACTGGAGGCCTCTTCAGTGCTAAAATCACCTTGTCTTTTCACATCAACATATATCTGCTAACCCAGACACTCCAAAGAATCAAGGGCAGTTGTCTTGTAAAATTATGAAGTAATAGCTCACATGAATTCAACTCTGACCACGTGCCAAGCGCTTTGCTCAATTGCTCAAGAAGGCTTGTTTGTGCCAAGAATTCCTTGTTCGTGCCAAGCACTGTTCTAGGCTTTGGAAATTCTGCACGGTGTACGGTGAAGCCCCTCTTCTCTGGGATCTTAGACTCTAGTGGAGAAGACATGATATGGGGGGAAAAATAATAAGATCATTTCATAGGTATGCAGTTAAGCACTAGGCAGCAACTAAAGTAGGGTAGCGACAAAATTACTTGAGTGGTTACTTGGGACGAAAGCCACTAATAGTGGCTCAGACGGCAAAGAATCTGCCTGCAGTGCAGGAGACCTGGGTTCCATCCCCGAGTTGGGAAGATCCCCTACTCCAGTATTCTTGCCTGGTGAATTCCATAGATGGAGGAGCCGGGCAGGCTACAGTCCATGGGGTCGCAAAGAGTCAGACACGACTGAGCGACTGATACTTTCACTGTTACTTGAGATGAGATTAGGAAAGTTGTCTCTGAGGAGAGGAAACTATCAGGAAGGAGGCAGCTGTATGAGAGTCTGCGGAAGGGCAGTCCAAGCAGCAGGACCGGTCAATGCTAAGGGCCAGCGAGTGTGAAGTGTCTGAGGACAAGGGCAGAGCAACGTGAAGAAGTGGGTGGGACAGATCATGGCTGTGGGAAGGAGTGTGGCTTTTATCCTGAGTGTCAGTGGGAAGCCACGGGAGAGTTTGAAGCAGGACAGTGATAGGATCTGATTTACGCCTTAGAATACCCTCCTCTGGCTGCTTGGTATGGACTGAAAGGAAGGGGTGATGGGAAGGGTGGGGCAGAGCCTGCTGCAGTGGACCAGCGAGAGGACGTTGCCTGGACAGAGCTGCAGGGACGGAGGGGATGGGAAATTGTTATACTAAGAATAAGTTTGGAGGTAGAGCTGACAGAAAGACCTCCTCGCAGGCTGAAGGGAGATCTAAGAGAAAAAGAGGACTCCAGGATGTCTCCTTGATTTTAGTCTAAGCAACTGGATAAACGGTGATGCCATGACTGAGGTGGAGAGGGGTTGAGCAGGGATTTAGGAAGGCCATCAGTATGTTGGCTTTGGCCTTGGTAAGTGTGCAATCTGAGTGGAGATGTTTGGTAGGCAGCTGGGGTCCTAAATCTGGAAGCTACAAATGGTGTGTGATGTCCAGGGTGAATGAGCTCATCTGGGGAGCACATATGAGTAGAGAGGAGCACAGTCCTGAGGACAAGCCTGGGAAGCCCAAGCACGGAGAGATTTGTTTAAAAGGAGGAGGTGCTGGCAAAGGAGATGAGCAATCAGCGAGGCTGGAGTGGAACCAGGCTCCACGTGAGTCCTTGAACCCTAAAGTGTTTGAAGAAAGAACTTGGGAAGTGGTGCTGAATCTGCAAGGAAAGTTGGTCATCGTAAAGCCTTCTCCATGGAGTGACGGGGATGAGCACCCAGTTGGAGTAAGTTGAGAAGAGAATAAATGAAGAGGAGGGACTTTCCTGGTGGTCCAGTGGCTAAGTTTCTGAGCTCCCCACGCAGGGGGCCCAGGTTCAATCCCTGGTCAGGGAGCTAGATTTCACATGCTGCAACTAAAGCACCCATGTGCTGCAACTAAGACCGGTGCAGCCAAAATTATAGAAGAAGGGGGTGTGAAACAGGTTCAGTTATCTGCTGCTGCCTTCAAAAATGCCCAACACGTCACGGCTTCATGACAGTTCGATCAGTGTTCTGTGAGGACACAGTCTGCCCTGTGTGGTATCAGCTGGGCTGCTGGAAGGCCAGGGCTGGAGGCATCAGCAGGTTCACTGGCCCCCTTTCCCCACGCGTCCGGTGGCTGACGCTGGCCGTCACCCGGAAGCCCTGGGCCTCCCCACAACATGATGGCTGCGTTCTGAGGACAAGACCTGGGGGAGAGCCAGGCATGAACCCTGCTGCCTTTGATGACCCAGCCTTAGGAGTCACATAGTGTCACTTCTGCCCATTCTCTTTGTTGAGTATAGCAAAGTCCCATCCAGGTTGAAGCGAGGGAGAAAGAGGCTCTTCCCCATGATGTGAAGAACATGCGAGACCAGACCCGATGCTGTGCCATTTTCAGAAAATAACACCTTCCTCTAGGGGAAGAGGGGGCCAAGGTGAGGACAGCGGCTGGAGGGGAGCAGTAACTGGCAGGACTGTTGGATCTAGTGGGCACCATGTCTAGGGCCCACAATATTTTTAATTTCACTGTTTTAATTTCTTTCAAAAATAATGTAATGCAGTCTGGACTGGAACTGGGTTGTATTCCTCTTTTCACCAATGAATGATACAATAGCACTTTCATGTTTTAAATTTCTATTTATCTATGGCTGTGCTGGGTCTTCGTTGCTCCACACAGGCATTTTCTAGCTGTGGCAAGCAGGGCCTACTCTCCATTTATGGTTCATGGGCTTCTCACTGTGGTGGCTTCTCTTGTTGAAGAGCGCAGGCTCCAGGGAGCATGGTCTCAGGAGCATGTGGGATATTAGTTCTTGGACCAGGGATCAAACCCGCGTCCTCTGCATTGGCAGGCGGACTCCCAACCACTGGACCACCGGAGAAGTCTCCAAATAGCACATTTAATACTTAATTATTTACTATTCAATTATCAATATTTATCTTATAACCCATGAAGGCAAAAGTAGGCCCCAGAAAGTCACAGGTGGCCTCTGACTGTGGGGTCAAGGAGGAATTTTTGTCTTATTTTGTTTGAATAGGGGTAATGTTGAGGCACGTCTACAGATGGGAATGAGCCATTAGCACAGGATACGAGGGGGGTGCAGAAGAGAAAGGGGTGGCTGTGGATATGCAGTACTTGGTTGGGCAAAGGGAGGTGACAGCTAGAAACCAAGCGGGGGAGCTGACAGGTGGAGAAGTGGGGAAGGGACTCTGCGTCCATCGGACTGGGAAGAGAGGCCGGACGTGTGAGCGCAGGTGCAGAGAGGTGTGTCTGATGCGCCTTCTCTGTGAAGTGAAGGATGTGACAAGGTCATCAGCTGAATGCGGGAGTGAGAGGAAGCTTCTAGGGTTGGAAACGTGGTGAAATAGTCATCTCTGGGACAGAGGAGGGACTTCCCTGGTAGTCCGGTGGTTAAGACTGCAAGCTTCCCCTGGGTCATGGGTTAAGACTCAAGGGTCTGGCCTGTAAAGGAGCTTCAGGTATCGCACTGGACAGCGGTCCCCAGCCTTCTTGGCACCAGGGACTGTTTTCATAGAAGGCAATTCTTCCACACACTGGGGACAGGGAATGGTCTGGGGATGATTCAAGCATATTACATTTATTGTGCACTTTATTTCTATTATTATTGCATTGGCTCCACCTCAGATTATTGGGCATTAGATCCCAGAGGTTGGGGACCCTTGGTGCTGGGGACCGACAATGTGGGGACAAAGCTGCTCACCCAGAGTCCTTCACATCATAGATCCTGCTGCTTCTCACTAGACCAAGTGGAGGGCCAGCCCCTGCTCACCAGCAGTTCTGATTTATGGGCTAGAAGTTGTACTTGCATCTTCTCTGGATAGCAGTCTCCTGCATAGTGCCCTTCTGAAAGTGCCAGGGCCCATGCATAAGATGGGAGGGTCCCAGCCTGCCTTCCCAATTCCCCCTCCATCTGCTTACCTCTGTTTCCGCCCCTTCTCCCTTTTCAGAATCTACTAGACAGCTTACTTGAGTGGTTGACCAGACTGAAGGGAGGGGTGAGGCTAGGGGAGCTTAGCCGACTGGAGGTCAGGCCTTCCAGGGGAATCTTCTAATCTTAAGGCACTTAGCTGGCCTGGTCCCGCCCCCTCACTGCCAACCCCCTCCGCTGCCCGTCCCGTTTGGTTGGCCTGGAGAGGATGAACAGGCTGGCAGAGCAGAGGAAAGGTAGGAAGAGGGCCCTCGCATAAGGAATCAGTCGGCAGCGTCTCAGCAGGAGGCCCAGGCTCTGCTCCCTGCCGTCCTGGGGCCAGGATGGGGCAGCAGTTCAGCTGGGAGGAGAACGGCGCTGTCGGCGCGGTGGACGCGGCGCAGCTGCAAGAGTGGTACAAGAAGTTCCTGGATGAGTGCCCCAGCGGCACGCTCTTCATGCACGAGTTTAAGCGCTTCTTCAAGGTCCCGGACAACGAGGAGGCCACCCAGTTCGTAGAGGGCATGTTCCGAGCCTTCGACACGAATGGGGTAAGGTGCCCCGAGGGGGCGGACCGAGAGCTCAGGGCTCATCCTTGACTAAAGGAGCACCCTCGGTGGGAGCTCCGTTGGTCAGCCCTCCTGCTCGGCCTCGGCTCTTCTTTCCTCTCCATCCTCTCTTGCCTTCTCTGTCTCACTCTTCCTCCAGACTCCTCTCTCTCCCATCATTCTTCCTTCCCATCTTTTCTTTCCATTTCTCCGCTTTCATCTGACTTGTCCTCTTCCTGAGAGCTGAAGGGAGGCTCTGCAGAAAGACCCAGGGTCCTCTCTACGTGTATTTATGGACAGGACTCTGCAGTCACAGGACATGGTTTTTCCGCATCCATCGGGGTTCCCCTTGCGCTAAATATAAGGGGTTTAATAGGCGGAGCTATCTTGGCACAGCCCATGAGTGCCCCTTTGCTGAAGGTAAAAGTGAAGTCGCGCAGTCGTGTCCGACTCTTTGCGACCTCGTGGACTGTAGCCCACCAGGCTCCTCCTTCCGTGGGATTCTCCAGGCAAGAATACTGGAGTGGGTTGCCATTTCCTTCTCCAGGGGATCTTCCTGACTCAGGGACCGAACCCAGGTCTCCTGCATTGCTGGCAGACGCGTCTGAACCACAGGGAAGCCCATGGAAGATTCCATGAAATCATTCATCCACAGAGTTTCTACAAGTCCTTGGTTGGCACCAGGAGCTCAGAAGATAATATATTGAATTTAAACATAGAAAAAAGTAAAAGTGAAAGTCTCTCAGTCGTGTCCGACTATGGCCCCATGGACTGTAAGCCCACCAGGCTCTTCTGTCCACGGAATTCTCGAGGCAAGAATACTGAAGTGTGTTACCATTCCCTTTTCCGGGGGATCTTTCCGACACAGGGATCCAGCCCAGGTCTCCCTCTTTACAGGGAGATTCTTGACTATGTGAGCCACCAGGAACGCCCTTAAGCACTGAAACCCCTTCATTATTTAAGGCCATCCAGTCCAGTGCCTCCACAGTCCTTTAAACCATTAAGTTTGCCTCAAACCCCTGTTTCACTCCTTCAGATTGAGGGGCCAGTGGGTTTGACCTAGATAATTTAATCTGGAAAAAGCGGTAGGTACCCCACTTCTGTGTAGAAGGAGAGCTTCACTTTTCAGAGTGAGTCACTGGGAACGCTTCTTAGTTCCCACCCTGCCCCTGGAGAAGGGAATGGCTACCCACTCCAGTATTCTTGCCTGGAGAACTCCATGGACAGAGGAGCCTGGCAGGCTACAGTCCAACGGGTCGCAAAGAATTGGACATGACTGAGCGACTAACACTTTTCTTCTCTCTGCCCTGGAACTGTCAGTGCACATCTTCTTTGCGCCTGTAGGGGGCGGTAGGGCGGGGTCAGCATCATCGCGGCAACAAAAACCTTGGAGGTGAACCCTAACTGCAGATCTCAACCGAGTTTCAGCCTTCCCAAAGTTCCTTCTATAAACGTCTCTGAGTCGGCAGCAGCCCGGAAAGGGAGCAGGCCGAGGTTGTTACTCCAAATTCAGTGAACTGATTTGTCCAAGATCTTAAACTCAGCGGTCCTGCATCCCAGGCAAGCGTTCCTGCCCAGAAGGCAGTGTGTTGGGCTGTTTAAAAGAGGAAATGATTTTTTTGAAGTGTTGAATGTCAGAAGAAAAGTAAACAAATATATCAGGTAGTATGTGGCAAGGTTCACACCCATGAATTTATCAATTTTCTTCAAATTCATTTAAAATTCAATATACTAACAATTCAAGATTTCAAAGGGATTATGAAGCCCCTGGAAAATAAAACAGCTGCAACCTCGTATACCTCATTTCTTCTAAGTTAGCATATAATATTCAGCAGTCATCTTTAAAATAACTTTTTAATCTCGGTGACATTAACTTTACAGAAAAATTATAAGGGAGGATAGTGCAAGTAATTTCCATTTACAATTTATCAAAATTCCCAGTTGTTTACATTTGACTCGTTTGCTTTACTATTCTCTCTGTGTGATGTATTATATATATACATGTATACATACATGTATACAATATATTCATATATGTGTATATTATGCATATAAATATATGCATTTTTTAGAGAGGATTATATAGACATCACACCCTTTTACCCCAAATATTCTAGTATGTATTTTCTAAAACCAAGGGCATTCTCTTAACCTAACAAATGATCAAGCTCAGGAAAGTCAACATTAATAAGTTCTGTTATCTAACTGACAATCTATATTGACGTTTGATTGACTGTCCTGATGACATCTATTACAACCTTTTTAAGTTTGATCACACATTGCATTTAATGTCCTATCTCCCCCTTAGCCTTTTTTTAAAAAATTGGAGTATAATTGCTTTACAATGTTTTGTTAGTTTCTGCTGTACAATGAAGTGAATCAGCCGTATGTATTCATATATCCCCTCCCTCTTGAACCTCCCTTGCACTCCACCCCCATCCCACCCCTCTAGGTCATCACAGAGCACCAAGCTGAGCTTCCTATGCTTTATAGCGGTTCCCACTAGCTATCCCTTTTACACGTGGTACTGTGTATATGTCAATCCTAATCTCCCAATTTGTCCATCCCCTCCCATCCCCACTACCCCGCCCCTGCCCTGGACCTGATGCCCTTTGGATCCTTTAGTCTCAGCTTTTCTTTATCTTATTTGACTGACATTTTTGAAGACCGCAAGTCGATGATCTGGGTTTACCCTGTGTTGCCTTGAGATGAGATGCAGGTGACACTTCTGGCAGAAATTGCCCCGGAAGAGATGCTATGTGCTTCTGAGCATGTGACATCAGAGGGCACGTGATGTTGGCTGGTCCCTTGGATCATTTAGCTATGTGGTGTCTGCCAGATTTCACCACTGTAAAGTGACTATTTCTTCTTTGTAATTAATAAGCATCTTATAGGGAGATATTAATACTTTGAGACTAAGTACACTTCCTATTGCTCATCAAATGATCAGCCCCTAGGTTTGGCACCCATTGATAATTTTCAATCTCTGCTGTCCCTTCTCTTTTATTAGTTGGCCTCCTGCTGTAAGGAAGAGCTCTCCTAGCAGGCGTTTTCAACTCCTCTGTCAGAAGCTAAGCCTTCTTCCTTTTCTTTTCCCACTTAGTCTTTGTCTCCAAACTCCTGCCCGACTCCACTTCCCACCTCAGAACAACCTTTATAATCAGCAAGTGTCATTTCTGGGCAATTGATCTCTGAGATTTCTGGGGCAGATAAAAATCAAAAGAGCTCTTAGATCTAGCTCACACGTCAAGATCTGTGGTGGTGAAAACAGTTTTGTGGTGGCAAGGAGGTAGGGGCACCTGGTCTCTGCTGCTATGCTTCCTCCTGGTGGAGGTAGTAAGGCCATCTCTGGTGCTCGCCTGTAATGCTCTGGATGGAGGAAAAGGAAGGATGAAGGTCAAATGTCCTTCAGGGTCCTTATGCAACGAGTGCTGGGGGGAGGTCAGGGCTGGTTCACAAACGCCGCCAATTCAGGGAGAAACGAGGCAGGTAATCCCACAGAGCAGATCACACGCTTGTCACTTCTGCTCCAACTCTTGAGTAGACAGGCGTTTCCGTCATCTTCAGCCTCTGTGGGTAATTGAAGCTGACGAGAGCGCGTGCGCAGTGGAAGAGAGTAGCCCCTGCTGGGAGCTTCCCAGAACTGGTCCTGGGGTTTGAAGTAAACTCACACGTGAGATCACTTGTCAGGAAAGGGCTGCTCTGCACTGAGACTCATGTAAGGTGAGGGGTCACTGTGGAAACCGTATCATGTTGAGACAGGATGTTGTGAGAACAGAAAGTTCTAGACAAAGAATGAGGGGGAAATCTAGAGAGCTGAAGAGCAGAAATTTGCTGGTGATTTGGGGTTTGTTTGTGTGTTTTACTCCCCTTGGTGCTAGCCACCAGGTTAATTTTTTAAACAGTAATAGACCTTGCATGGAGTAAGAAATTTCTCCCAACCTGATGAACTGCAGAAGGCATGTAGCTTGAAAGACTCTGCCACTTGCTGGGTGGGAATTTCTTAGGCAACTTATTAAACCTCTGAGTCTCAGTTTCCGCATCCATGAAATGGGAATAACAGACCTGAGGGAGATGATGTATGTCAAACAAATGGTCCATTTTGCATAATTTTCTAACTGAATTCTTATTTAAAAAGAAACCTAAGGGACTTCCCTGGTGATCCAGTGGTTAAGACTCCATGCTCCCAATGCAGGGGTACAGGTTTGACCCCATGCACTCCAGGGCGTGGCCAATGAAAAGAAACCCAAGATCTATTTTTAGAAAGCCTAACAAATAATAATTACTAATGAAAATAGTCTTTTAAAGGACAACCAATTACCACACTATACGCCTTCAACTTACACAGTGTTCTTTAAAAGGCTATTGTGCAATTATACCTCAATAAAGCTGGGGGTGGGGGAACAGGAAACAAGCCAAATAACCTTCAATGGGCCAACAGAAAGCAAATTAGGGAACATTCATATAATGGCGCACCATTCAGCAATTTAAAAAAAGGAACTGTTGATGCTTACAGTGACTGAGATGAATCTACAGGGTACTGTGCTGAGTGAAAGAAAGTTACACAGTATATGATTCTATTTTTATACTCTTTTCAGAGTGAAAATATTATTGATGGAGAACCAAACAGCGGTTGCCAAGTGTTATGGTTGGGAGAAAGATGTGACCTTTGAGAGGTAACACAAGAGAGGTTCTTTGTGTTGAGAGTTACTGGTATCTACGTATCTACGTGTGTCTACACATGTGATACAATTTTGTAGAACAAGGAGGTAGGGGCAATTCAGGTGTAGGAGATTAGCAGGTACAAACTATTACATAAATAAGCTACAAGGATATATTGTATAACACAGGGAATATAGCCAACATTTTATAAGAACACCAAATAGAGTATAATCTTTAAAAACTACGAATCACGATCTAGGAGCTTCCCTTGTGGCTCTGTGGTAAAGAATCCGCCTATCAGTGCAGGAGACTTGGGTTCCATTCCTGGGTTGGGAGGATCCCCTGGGAGAAGGAAATGGCAATCCTCTCCGGTATTCTCCCCTGGGAAATCCCGTGGACAGAGCAGCCTGGTGGGCTAGAGCCCATGAAGTCGAAAAAGAGTACGACAGAACTTCACGACTAAACAACAATATTGTATACCTAGAACTTATATGGCACATCAACTACACATCAATTTAAGAATTCATAGCACTTATACACCCACAAAAACAGTGCATTAGAGACTAGTGGGGAAAAAACAACAGAACAAATAGCAACGGCTAAGAATCTGCCCTACAGGAATTATCAGAGGCATAAGGAAAAATACGTACGCACAAGATGTTCATTGTGTAAGCATGGGAAATTTTAAAATAAAAATCCAGTAAAACTATAGCTACAGCCTGACCTCAGTTAGGTAAATATTTACACAGTGAGGAGTATAGGGGCCAGAGGAATTATATAAAGGACGTTGGTTAAACTCTGGAGGTGTGGAGGTGGGCTCGTTTTATCTTCTTGGTTTTTCCTTAAGCGTTTGCTGTTTCCTTCGTGTGGGGCTGTATTCTCCTCTTGTCCATACCTTGCCCACCCAGGCACCCCTTGAACAGGGGTTGAGGCTCCCACTTGGCCTGACCCAGTGGGACAGAGGGGCTCTGGGCTCGTGATGCCATTCTGATTACAAAGTCATGGGGATGACAGATGCTCCCGGGGGAGCTGATGATTCCAATTTTTGATTTGGAGAGCTGAGATCCCAACCTTGAAATATGTGAGGTCCTGCTTTCTAATCTCCTTTCAAAACTATGTTAGTCTTATATTCAGACTTAAGTCAGTCATTTCTTTATAGATTTGTAAATAGTTTTGAGACTCTGGGCAGAAGTTGCATCGTACTAGGCGTGGAAGAGAAGCAGAAGCAATGTAAACCCCTCTCCTTTCTCCTGGAGGATAGACTGTTGCTAGAGAATGAGACACACGTACAGAACAGTTAAGGGTAGAAGAGAGGGTGGGTGCTGGGCTTTCCTGGTGGTCAGTGGTAAAGAATCCGCCTGCCGATGCAGAAGACGGGGGTTGGATCCCTGGGCCGGAAAGATCCCCTGAAGGAAATGGCACCCCACTCCTGTATTCTTGCCTGGGAAATCCCATGGACAGAGGAGCCTGGTGGGCTACAGTCCGTGTTGTTGTGTTCAGTCACTAAGTCATGCAACCCCATGGACTGTAGCCCACCAGGATTCCCTATCCCTCACTGTCTCCCAGAGTTTGCTCAAACTCATGTCCATTGAGTCAGCGATGCCATCCAACCATCTTATCCTCTGTCACCCTCTTCTCCTCTTGCCTTCAACCTTTCGGGCATCAGGGTCTTTTCCAGTGAGTCAGCTCTTCACATCAGGTGGCCAAAGTCTTGGAGCTTCAGCTTCAGCATCAGTCCTTCCAGTGAATATTCAGGGTTGATTTCCTTTAGGATTGACTGTTTTAGCTGCTAAAACAGCAACAGCTGGGAGTGTCAGAGAGGGAGAGGACGGTCACTGTGGCTGAAGTGGTGTGAGAAGGAAGGCTTCCTGGAGGAGGGGACCATTGAGCTGAGCCTTGAAGGACAGGCAGGACTGGGTGATCCTGGAGACTGAGGATGGATCCCAGGGCAGAGAACACGATGAGCACAGATGCAGAGGCACATGCATGCACCGGGGAGGCCAAGCCCTGAGTTTCAGGGATGGTGGCCTGGAATAGAGTTCCCACCAATGCTCCCGGGAGACGGGGTCAGGGGCTGAAGGGAGCCTCACAGCTCCCACCCCCAATGCAGGACAACACCATCGACTTCCTGGAGTACGTGGCAGCCCTGAACCTTGTGCTGAGGGGCACCCTGGAGCACAAGCTCAAGTGGACCTTCAAGATCTACGACAAGGACCGCAATGGCTGCATCGACCGCCAGGAGCTGCTGGACATCGTGCAGGTGACTGTCTGCTGAGGGGTGGGGGCGGGGCAGGCACCTGGGCAAGCTGGATGCTGAAGGGGGGCCCCTGGGCCTGGAGGTGGAAAGGGGCATTGGAATCATTCAGAGTGTGCTTTCCAACTATCATGAAATTAAGCTGGAGATCAATTACAAAAGGAGAATGAGAAAATCCCCATCTGTTTGAAAATCACGCTACTTCCTAATACTCCATGAATCAAAAAAATAGTATCACACACACACAAAATATCATGAACTGAGTAATGATACTAACATAACAAAACTTTGGAATGCAGCTTAAAGCTGAGCTTACAGAAACATCTGTGGCCTTAAAATGTATATACTAGGTAATGGCACCCCACTCCAGTACTCTTGCCTGGAAAATCCCATGGACAGAGGAACCTGGTAGGCTGCAGTCTATGGGGTCGCTAAGAGTCGGACATGACCGAGCGACTTCACTTTCACTTTTCACTTACATGCATTGGAGAAGGAAATAGCAACCCACTCCAGTGTTCTTGCCTGGAGAATCCCAGGGATGGCAGAGCCTGGTGGGCTGCCGTCTATGGGGTCGCACAGAGTCGGACACAACTGAAGCGACTTAGCAGCAGAAAATGAGAGACTGAAATGAAAATCAATGATCCAAGAAGTCATCTCAACAAATTAAATAAAAGAAAAGTAAGGCCAAAAAAAGCAACAGAAAAGAATTAATAAAGAATGGAAATTAACAAAACAGAACACAAACGCACAAGGAAAGTCAACGAAAGCAAAAGTAGGTTCTCTGGAAAGATCAGAAAGTTGATTGACTACTAGCAAGAATGAGCAAGGGGAAAAAGTACTCTGGCTCAGACTCTGCACAAAACCCTCATTAGCCTCTTACTCTCCAGAACTTCACTCTGAGGAGGGAGATGTTGGCGCATTTTACAGAAAAGGAAATCAGCCCACGGAGGCTGTGTGGTTTGCCCAAGTTCATCCACCAGGAGATGCTGGGCTGCCTGTAGTGGTGCCTTGTTTGTGCCACGTGCTGTGCTGGGCAGTGAGGCCATGGGGACCCCCAGTGCACACCTCTGTCCTAGGCGAGCCCCAGCCAAGGCCTGAGGATACTCCTCATGTCTGTCTGTCTCTGCCCCTTTTCACTTCCAAACGTTGCCTTGTTGCTGGAAACAGGGTGAGCGAGACACCTGTGCTTTTCCCTCCAGCCCAACACCTGTGTCTCCGATCATCCTATCTCACACGCATACACTTCATACACACCCACAAGTATTCTGAAATCTCCATGTCTTCTGCTGTAAAGTGGAGGTTAGGCCATCCCTGTGCCTTCGTTAAAGGTTTTGGGTGTCAGCTCTGATGCTCACAGTGGAAACACCAATGGCGTGGGAATGGGGCAGTGAGTGAAGCCAGGAACCCCTCGGTGGGAATTAGGCCATGAAACCCTGAGGAAACGGCCTTAGCACAGGTCACTTTTAGTTTGGACCTGGGTCCCGTGATCCTCAGAGGTACAGACTGGGGGGCAGTGCTGAGGACGAGGTGCCGCGGGGGGTGGTGCAGAGCGTGCAGGGTCTCTGGATGTCACTGGCTTCCCTCCCACAGTCCATCTACAAGCTGAAGAAAGCCTGCAGTGTGGAGATGGAGGCCGAGCAGCAAGGCAAGCTGCTCACGCCCGAGGAGGTCGTGGACAGGATCTTCCTTCTGGTGGATGAAAATGGAGATGGTAACTGGAGCAGAGATGATGGTGGGGCAGGGGCGGGGGGCTCCCCATCCAGGGGCACCCCACTTTCTCCACGTCACCTTAGACTAGGCCCTTCACTTCCCGGCAGTGAGATGGGTGTGGAGAAGAGATCATAGAATAACAAGAATATCACTAGCACGTGAGGCTTGTGTGTGTGTGCTAAGTTACTTCAGTCGTGTCTGACTCTTTGTGACCCTATGGACTGTAGCCTGCCAGGCTCCTCTGTCCATGGGGATCCTCCAGACAAGAATACTGGAGTGACTTCCCATGCCCTCCTCCAGGGGATCTTCACGACCCAGGGATCGAACCAGCATCTCTTGTGTCTCCTGCACTGCAGGTGAATTATTTACTGCTGAGCCAACGGGGAAGCCCCGTGAGGCTTGTAAGAGGGATTAAAACTCCTACTGGAGTTGCCAGGCAAGGGCCGTGGAAGAAGAGGAGCTTTGGAGTCAGGCAGACCAAGATGCTTCATGTACCCTCTCAGCCTGATCTCAGTTTCCTCACCTGGAAAATGGGAATAAGAATAACCGAAAGGAGTAAATGGGGTCATGTACTTGGACTCTCATCGCTGTAGCTCAGCGCCCCAGCCCCAGGCTGTGCAAAGAGGCAGTTGGCTGGGAACACACCCAGAAGAGCCCTCAAAAATATTTTAAAGGTCCCATGTGCAAGAGTAAAACCTGAATTCATTTGCAAAAGAACATTTCAAGGGTCCCACATGCAAAAGTAAACCTTGAATTCATTTGCAAAGCAAGTCCTTTGAAGAAACCCTTGGAGGTTCCAGGAGACTCCTGGAGGAAAGCCGAAGCTTAGGCCCTGAGATCGCAGGCTTATCTGTGTACATCCCCACCCCATTTCTTCCATTCCCCGACCTGGCATGACTGTCTTTCCTACCCCTTGCACAGGGCAGCTGTCCCTGAATGAGTTTGTTGAAGGTGCCCGTCGTGACAAGTGGGTGATGAAGATGCTGCAGATGGATCTGAACCCCAGTAGCTGGATCTCTCAGCAGAGGCGGAAAAGTGCCATGTTCTGAGGGCTCCGGGGCCCTGGGAGCCCTCCAAGACTCCAGGCTCACCAGGTTTCCAGAGCAGTGTGAGGGTCCCTGGTTCAACCTGCTTATGCCCACTCTTATCCTGGCTTGAACTTCCTGGCATCCCCTTGCAGGGGGTGGGGCTGAGTGGGGAGGGCAGGGGTCATTAGTCTGAAATGGCCAACAGGGCTGGTCCACTGGGAGGATTTGTGGGGTACTGAAGGGACTTGGCTTCCTCTCCCCCTTCAGCTGATTCTGGGAAAGCTATGCCTTGCTAGGTGACTGTGGGATTCCCACAGATTCCTTCATGGTTCTTAGTTGGAAGCATGGAGATCTAGAGGTAGGGGTTCCATAGATGAAATTAGCAATGAAAATGCCCACACAGTGTGAAACTCACTAGTAGAAGGGTGGGGCTGGCAGGTGGTGTTGACGCTGAAGAAAAGGTAGGAATTGGGGAGAAGGGATGAATAACAATTACATCCCCCCAGGACCCCAAGGACTGTTCTTCCTGCCCTTGGAGGGGGTAGACTGTACTTAAAGGGGCTGTTTCAGTTCTGCCCTGGTGCTGCTCTGCCAGCTTCTTCCAACCCTCCTTCCCCACTCCCTACCCCTCATCCCTCACACTCAGCTCTCCAACCCCCACCCCCAGAATGGACCCTCCAAAGTTTGCCATCACAAGCCCACAAGCCAAGTATGTCTCCTTAAAGAATGGAGGAACCTTTCTTCTATTTCTGGAGAGAACTGGGGCCTGCCAACCTGCTCTAGGACAGGCTCTGCCTCCAACTCCTGTGTGACCCACGGCGGGCATTTCTTTTCCCTGACCTAGGTGTTTTGTCTGCGCCATGAGCAGGCTGGACTCGACAAGCAGTTTTCAGATTATTACTTTTTTAGATATGGGATTCTTTTTGTTATACAAACTCTATGTGCAGCCTCCATACAGAAACTAGATTAAAAGGCAGTCACTCCGGCAATCCATGGGTTAGGACTCTGCACTTTCACTGCTGAGGGCTTGGATTCAACCCCTGGTCAGGAACTAAGATCCTATAACCCATGCAGTGCAGCCAAAAAATAAAGAAAAAAAAAAAAGAAGGCAGTCACTCTGGTTGCAGGGGGTGGTACTGAGGAACTCAAAAAAGAAACCCATGTAAATAGATATGTTTTTGTGTTGAAGTATGAAGAATAAAACTAATTTGTAGATCCTGTGATTTCATGGGCATGATATCCATATAAAGTTAACTGTAGAAATAAATGTAAGGTTAAAAAAATAGTCAATTAAAAAATAATAGTAATCCAGCTGGGACACAGATATGCCCCCAAATCATGAAGCTGGTATGTGAATGAGGCTGGGGAAATGTCCCAATTCTATCCAGATACCCTCCCAGCTCTGACCTCCAGCATTTCCCAAGAGGCAGCCACCAAGAGAAGAAGCAGAAATGTCAACTCCCTTTTGCCCCTGGCATTGAGCTCCACTTTCCCTCCATGTCTGTGCTCCGACCCCAGCTGACTTCCAATCTAGAGCAGTCCATGTGATGGACAGGACAGGTGTGAATAAAATGCCTCCTCCCTTCCATCCCAGGGGGCTCTCTGCAGGTTGGGGCTCCACCCCCTACTTTCCCCTTGTTTGCTCCCTTCCACCCCCTTGGATTTTCATGTGCTCCCAGAACCTCCCCCACACCCAGCTGAAGTGAAGACTCAAAGTTCTGAAGGAAAGAGCATCTCTGAAAAAAGTGATCACGACTACTCCAGCCTGTGCCTCTCCCCAGGGTCTTGGTCAGGTATTCTTAAAGCTGGAGTGTGCAAAGAATGGGGAGAGGGCCCCCTGTAAGAGACTGTTCCACTTCTCTACTGGTGTCAGGTCTCACTGTGGTAAGAGGGATTTAGGTTAGATCAGGGATGGTCAGGACACTTGCCATTAACAATGAGTCGAAATCCTATGGGGGTACCATGTGGTACCATGTGGCACTGAGGGACCAGCAGGGGAAGAATGAGGGTGTTGTGCAACCACTCCTGAATAAATACAGATTCCCAATGGATTAAGAAGGACTGTCTATAGTATCATAACTTCTCTTGGCATACTGTTTGATAAGGATGCTGTGAGTTCCTTGAGGATGCGAACTGTCCTCTTCTTTGCACGTGTAACATCTAGCATTAATATAAGTAGCTGTTCGAGACACGCTTGTTGAAGGGAGGAGTGAATCAACACAGACCACTTAGGCTCTGGGATATTGGGGGCAGGACGGGCATGTGACAGCACCCAGTTGAAGGCTGCAGTCACCAGATCTTCAGGGTCCCACTGGAGTCCTGGGAAAGGCCACCTCTGCCTCAGAGCTTCTGTATCTAAAAGACCGTAGAACCAGAGAAGCTCAGTGGAAGAGCTGGTAAAAGCTGGGGGAGGTGCAGGAGGGAGTAGGGAGGAGGAGCCTGACAGATGCTGAAGGCCGCCCCCAGCAAGGAGAGTCACCACCAGCTGAATCACACAGAGAGTTCTGGAAAGGTCCCCCGCTCTGGACCACTGCCCCAGTGCTGCCACCACGGACCCCTAAGAAGTGAGCTGAGCCTTTGAGTTCAGTAGACTCTATCTAGTATTAAACTCTATCTAGTATTAAAACAACAGTGAAACACCAGGCACCACCATACACACCCTCCCCAGTACAGAAAGAGCAGGTAGTGAGCTCAGCCGTCGGCCTCCACGGCCTCCGTTTCCCTGCCGCTAGCCCCCTCCTCATCCTGCTCTCCATTCTGGAGCCTGCGCACAATGCGGGTAAGGTCCAGGCTTCGGGTCAGCGTGTCCAGGAGCATCTGGTCCTTCTGGACGCCCTCCATGAACTCCTCTAGGGAGAGTTCCCCTGGGGTGGAAAGAAAGGGCATCATGGGCAGGAGGCGTTCACGTCTGCAGACCGGGGCCCAGAGCGGCAGTCTTGTAAGGGGGACAGAACCAAGGCCGGAGGAAGTGGCTGTGAACAGAGCCGGCCAAGGAGCCAGAGACCAAAGTCTGGTGCAGACATCCCCAAAAGCCAGCTCTGTGGCCAGGGCGGAGACAGGCGGAGGAGGCAGCCAGCAGCGGCCCCTTGGAGCCTCCCTCTCCCCTCCTGCCCTCTCCCTTTCTGAGACTGGTGACAGCCCCAGTGACCCCTTCCCGGGGAGCCCCAGCTCGGCCTCACCATCCCCATTGACGTCAATCTTGGAGAACACTGTATCGGTGAACTCCTCGGCGGTCATGGTCGAGTCGCTGCAGGGGTTAATGGCTCGGATGGCCTGGAAGGGTAGAAGTGAGAGGACCCGTCCTAACTCGTCTCAGCGGTGGATGGGGCAGGGAGAGCTCGTCAAGCCCCCGACGGGAGCCAGGGGAGTAGAGGTCAAGGTGGCCTGGGGCCTCAGACGGAGTAGGGGATGCGCTTCTACAGCTCTTGGTGCAGAAGAGGAAACTGAGGCCCAGGGGAACCTGGCCCAGGTCACGCAGCTGGTGAAGGCCCGAGCCGCCGCGGGGACCTTAAGTCTCAATCCCGTCCCCTTCCGAGCCCGCGGACCGACCCAGCCGCTGAAGACCCAGCCCCGGCTCTCAGCTCGGCCCCGCCCCTGCCCGGCCCTCGGCACCTGGAGTTACCCGGATGATGGTGAGCAGCTCGTCGCGGTCGATGCATCCGTTGCCGTCCACGTCGTAGAGCTTGAAGTACCAGCGCAGCTTCTGTTCCACCTTCCCCTTGAGGACCAGGCTCAGCGCCGCCACGTACTCCATGAAATCAATGTAGCCGTCCTGGGCGGGGGGCGTGGCCGCCTGAACCCCTCTGTCTAGGCCCCGCCCCCGGCCCCGCCCCCGGCCCGGAGCCGCTGGGGGAACCAGAAGACCCTGAGCCCAGGCCCTGACCGACGCCCCGCCCCCGGCCCCGGCCCCGCCCCCGGAGCCCCCAGGGGCCCGGGAGACGCTCGCTGAGCGTCTCGGATAAACCAACCGCCCACTGGAGTGTAAATGGCTTATTGCTATCACTTCACAGGTGCTTTGGTTCCAGCCATCGCTGTGATCCTCAAACTTCAGCCCTTCCAGTTTGATGGGTGTGGTTGCAAGATGTGTGTAGTTGAGACACGAACCCCCTAGGAATAGGGGCGTAATTTGGAGGCGCTCTAACGCGCCTGGATAAGGGATAGAGGTACATTTGGAGGCATCGAGCTCCTTTCTCCTTCTTCCCTTTATTCTTGGAAGCTTACTGAGCACCGACTAGGTGCTGTGATAGACTGAGGATTCAGAACTCAGTAAGATAAAGCCCGTCCTGATGGGAGCGCAGCGTTGAGGACACAGGCTGGAATCCTGGCCCCACCTTCTCAAATATATAGGATCTGGCAGGAAGGATTCAACATGACTCTGACCCTTGATCAGTAGTAGTTATAATAGCTTCCACCTCCATGGAATTGATGTGGACTTAAATAAATGCAGGTATGTAAGGCACTCAACACTGCCTGCCGCATAGTAAGCACTCAGTAAATGTCAGCTATTATTATTATTATTATTATTATTATTACCAAGGCTTCCCTGGTAGCTCAGACAGTAAAGAGTCTGCCTGCAAGGCAGGAGACCCAGGTTTGACCCTGGATCAGAAAGATCCCCTGGAGAAGGAACCCACTCCAGTATTCTTGCCTGGAAAATCACATGAACCGAGGAGCTTGACGGGCTATACCCCATGGGGTCACAAAGAGTCGGACACGACTGAACGACTAACACACACATTATTATTACCATCACTATAAGGAAATCATGGTGCCATCATGACATATGTTCAGGGACAGCACATCTGGACGGGACATTATGGAATCATAGAACAGGACAGTGACCAGGCAAAAGTAGCAGAAAGGCTTCCTGGGGGAGGTTGTGCCCTCACTAAGTCTTGGAGGGATTGGCCATGGGGGAAGGTGGTACAAGACATTCCTGCAGGATATTTCCCCCAGGACCCCCCATATGTTCAGCAGCTGACTCTCCACCTGGCCTTGCCAGCCCTACAAATAGGGTCAGGGAAGCAGGAAACACAGGCCTGCCTCTGCCCACCTTCTGCCCAAGTCAAGCGAAGCTGGAAAAGGGAAGCCTGTGTCTTGCAGAGAGGATGAGTGCTGAAAGGAAAGGGGCATTGGACTCAGAGCCTGTGAACCTGAGTCCAGCCTCTATTGCTCGACTTACTCACAACCCTCACTCTGGAACCAGGAAGTTACTGAGTGGCAGGTTTGGGATCCGTATGAAGAACTCTTTAACAGACAGAATTGCCCACAGTGGAAGGGACAGCTTCACGCAGTAATGAGCTCCCTGTCCCTGAAAGTGTGCGAGCAAAGGCTGGGGTACTGTAATTAGGGACGTGGCAGAGATGGGACAAGAAGGCCTCCAAGAGTTCCGGATCATGTGCTGGCCTTAGGTGAGGCCTCACCCACTCTGAGCTCCACGATGGAAGTCAAAATCATAGTGAATATTCTCAGGGTGTTTGCCCATGTTCAAGGGCTTTCCTACACATGGCTGTGCCATGGGGCATGCAGGATCTTAGTTCCCCAACCAGGGATAGAACCCACGCCCGCAGCAGTGGAAGTGCGGAATCTTAACCACTGGACCACCAGGGAAGTCCCTCAATCTCCCCTTGATCAACCCTCCTCTCAGGCTCTTTGTCACGGTGGAGCCAGGGCCCCCTGCAGCCATGCTCAGAGAAGCAAGAGGTTTGCTTTCTTACCACTGTGGAGATTTCCCCCAAGCAAGGGGACAGAGGGTAAGGACACTTTGCTTTCCATTTTTTATCTTTCTATATTGTTGGAAACTTTTTACAATGAGCTGTCATTTCTTGGTAATTAAAATTTTTCTTAATTTTATAATTTTTTGTAATTAAAAAAATGGCCAGAATTGGGCAATGGAAAGGCATGTGCGTTTGTTCCAGAAAGACCTAAACCATTTCTTGGGAGAGGTGTGGCCTTGGACAAGTCAGATAGCCTCAGGGTCTCAGTTCTGAGACAAAAGGACAGCACGTGCTTTTCAGGATTGTGGTCTGGGTTAGATCGGTAATACGACTACAACAATACTAACTTGATTTGTGGGCTTCAGGTGATGTGTGTTTCACTCACTTTATTCATTTAATCTCACAACGACCTGTGGGTATTTCTATCTCTATTTTCAGATGAAAAGCTGAAGGTGAGAAAGGTTAGGCCACATGCTAGTGATTAACAAAGCATTGCCTAGAAACTGAGTCTCCTTGAGAATTCCCTGGTTGTATCGTGGTTAGGACTCGGTACTTTCATTGCCAGGAGAGCGTGGGTTCAATCCCTAGTTGGGGAACTAAGATCCCACAAGCCTTGTGGCGCAGCCAAAAAACAAATAAATAAATATTAATAAACTGAGTCTCCTAATTGCCACCCAGCGCTCAGATGCAGGGCTGGGAGATTTACACTGATTTGTGTGCACCTGTGTGATTGCCAGGCACAATCAAGCTCAGGCAAAACTCTGAAGTAAGCAAAGCATATGAGGGTTGCCCTGGTCACATTCCCTACTCATGGCCGTACCCCCAAACCCTGACCACCTGGTACAGTACCCTAGGATACAACTCTCTTCTAGTTCAAGGGCTGGCAAACTTTTTCTACAAAGGGCCACATAGCACATATTTCAGTTTTGATGATCTGTAAAAGAATGCGTGTGGTGTGTTTTAACAAAACTTCATTGACAAAAATAAGCCCAAGGGCTATTGTTTGCACTACCCAAAACTTCCAGTCTTCTGTATCAAAACTTCCTGGTCCTGGGTCTCATCTTGTAGCCTACCTGCCCCACTGCCTTTTGCTGGTGACAGTGGGTAGAAGGAGTATCCAAAGTGTGATTTCTGCCTTCAGTGTACAAGACACTTCAAACATTACAAAGATGCTCTTCAGTTTAGCAAATATGAATGTTAATTAATATATATTATATATAAGTAGTCCATAAAACTAATAATTCCTCATATAGTCATTCACTTAAATAAAAATACTAACTGATCTCCTACTGTGTTCTAGGCACTGTTCTAGGTGCAAAGGATACAGCAATGAAAAAGAAAGACAGAAATCCCTGCCTTTGTGGAGCTCACATTCCACCAGGGAGATTGACCATAATCATAGCAGCTAAATGTTATTCAACATCATCTTCTAATACAAAGATGAGACATGCTCTAGGGGAAAAGGGAAGGTTGAGGAAATGCCCAGGTGGGGACTGCTACTGCTGCTGCTAAGTCACTTCAGTTGTGTCCGACTCTGTGTGACCCCATAGACGGCAGCCCACCAGGCTCCCCCGTCCCGGGGATTCTCCAGGCAAGAACACTGGAGTGGGTTGCCATTTCCTTCTCCAATGCATGAAAGTGAAAAGTGAAAGTGAAGTCGCTCAGTCGTGTCCGACTGTTCGCGACCCCATGGACTGCAGCCTACCAGGCTCCCCCATCCATGGGATTTTCCAGGCAAGAACACTGGAGTGGGGTGCCATTGCCTTCTCCAAGGTGGGGACTAGTCCCAGTTAAACAGGGCTGAAACCAGGACATCAGGGCAGTATCAGTGGAAAGGAGGCATTTGACCAGAGCCTTGCAGCTGGGGAAGGTGTGAGCTAAGCAGAATTCTGGAGGAAGAGTGCCTGGCAGAACTCAGGCCCTAAGGCGGGGGTGTGAGTAGAATCAAAGAGGTCCGGTTTGGGACAATACAAGTGGCGCTTTTAAAAAAAGTGAAAGTATTAGTTGCTCAGTTGTGTCTGGCTGTTTGTGACCTCTTGGACTGTAGCCTGCCTGGCTCCTCTGTCCATAGAATTCTCCAGGCAGAAATACTGGAGTGGGTTGCCATTCCCTTCTCCAGGGGATCTTTCTGACCCACGGATAGAAGCCGGGTCTCCAGCACTGCAGGCGAGTTCTACTGTCTGAGTCAGCAGTGGTGCCTACATGTGACAGAAATTGAAGAGCTAGCATTTGAATGACTCAGCCAAATACAGGGTGGAGGGGTTGCCCCGCCCCGGTGCCATAAGTGTCATCTTAGATCTGAGATCCAAAGGGTTATCTTGATTCAAAGGGTTTCCTTAACAGGCAAGAAGCTGAGCTCTTTCAGTGCATTTGGGTATAATGAGTTGAGGCTCAACCATGGACTCTAGATCATTTCTTCTGGAGTATTTCAGGGGTCTAGCATGAGGGTGCCATCCCTTCTTGGTCTCTGTACCTTGGGCTCCAGTACTGTGACCCTGCACCCCTTTTAGGAAAGCCCTCAGGCACCACAATGCTGCCCTTGAGGCTGGGACTCAAAGCCCATAAGCTGCTTTGGTCCCTTGATCCTAAACATTAGTGAGTTTTTAAATAGCCTCTGAGCCTCAGCTTTCCCTAGAAGCCCCACCTACAGTGATGTTGGGACCCTCTGGGCAGCTAGGGGAGCCAGAATAGCTCTGGGCAAGGTCTCCCCAGCATGCAGTGGACACTTGGCAGCTTCCTGTCCTCACCTTGGAGGAGGCAGCAGCCGAGGTGGGGGCCAGCGGGTCGGGGGAGATAGATGTGTGGATTCACGTTCTTCTACCACTACATCTTGACTGAACTGCTCCAAATAAATGGAAGGTTTGCTCTGAAATACCAAGAAACATCTTAACTAATGCTCCTGATGTCCATGACAGTTGACGGTGAATCAGCTGAGGCATAGCGGGGAAGAAATGGGCTCCAAGGCCACCAAGCTGATGAAAACTAGGGACGCAAACTTACAGTGCCCCCTCTGTCTTCTCAGGAAGCCCTCATCTGGTGCGTTCAGGTGATCCCTTGGGGAGACATCGATAATTTGACCACTGCACAGACCTTCAGGTCCTCTTAGGATGAACGGAGGTCACTGGGAACTTGGGAGCTGGAGTGGCCTGGGTACCCCAGTGACCAGGCAACCCTGATTGTCCCAGTTCTAGGGTCCACAGATCATCATGGGATGGGTGACCCAAACAACGTGGACCTGCCCACCCCAGACCAGCAGGCCTGAAGCCAGCCTGAAGGTCATCACCCTGCTCTCTGCCCTCCGCCCCTCTGCCTTCTGCATCCTGGGGGCATCTGAGGGCCTGGGCAGAGGTATCAGGTGCAGCACCAAGCACTTAGTAGGTGCTTGTCGACCGTCTTTTAAGTGTTCATGCTTGTTCTGGGGTAAATTGCGCATGGGGAAGAGGCAGAGGAAACCAACGTTTAGCCTCTGAGTGCACTGACCAGGGTCTCTCTCTCTCTCTTCCCTGGGGATGAGGGTTGATTGATTTCTAAACCCCCAGTGCCTGACGCACAGTAGGTGCTCAATGGACGTTAGAAAACTGGAGTCACTGATGTAGACTCTCAGTCTCCCAGATGAACAGTCATTCCTCCAGCCGTCCCACACTTGCCCCTCCCACCCCCACACTAGCCCCGGGGCACCCCTGCAGCGCTCCCCACCCAGAGCCCAGCTCACTTTGTTGAAGTCAAAGGTCTCAAACATCTGCTCCACGTACTGGCTGGCCCACGGGCTCAGATTCTTGAGGCCGAAGAACTGGCGGAACTCGTAGAGGGTGAGCTGGCCGGAGGGGCACTCTGTCATGAACTTCTTGTACCACTGGTGGCACTCGGTGCTGCTCAGCTCCTCCACCGACTTACCGTCCATAATGTTCCCCATCGCTCAGGCCTGCGGGAGGCTGATGCCCAAGGGGGACCGGTTCTTTTCACCGCTGGTCCCCACACCAACGCGGCTGGGCTTCCTAACACTGGGCCCTCCTCGCTCACAAGCCTGAGTTCCCCAGATCTGAGCGAGGAAGGGCCTGACGAATCCCAATGTGCAGGGAAATGACTAGAGGAGGTAAGCAGAAGAGAGGAGGTCACAGGGGCTGTGCAAGGCTACACCAGATCCAAGGGCTGTTGGAGAACACGTGTTAAAAGTCCCCACTAAATCCTTGCAGCCAATGGAGACCTGCTCACTCTGAGAAGAGGAGCGAAAATAGAACAAAGCTTAGGGGACCAGAGGCCCAGGATTACAGTCTTGAGCTGGAGGTGAGAGGATTTTCTTACCCAATTTGCAATCTCCTGATCCCTTCTTATGGGGACAAAGTGGGTGGCCAGCCAACAGCTGTTCTGATCCTGCCACCTCCACTCCCTTCTCCTGGGTTGAATGGGTGCTCAGTATTTCTGGTTCCTGTCCTTGGACACAGAATTGAGGTACCTATGAGAAAGATCTGGTCTCTCTTGCAGAGCTGGGCCAGCTGAGGGCCCTTGAGAGGATTGCTGTGTACAGTTACCCAGGCTGTGCACTGCACTTGGCCATCATGCCAGAGGGGTTCCAATCACACCACGGATAGTTGATATATGAGAGGGCCTGGGTGATGCTGAGTTTATGGGCTCCCCAGATGAGACCAGAGAAGTCAGAGGGAAACCCCTTTTACATAAAACTGCACAAATACACATAGCCTCACACACACAAACACACACACACACACACACACACACACACACACACTAGTCCTGTTTTGACCACGCTTATGTTCCTGGAAGCTGCATCTTTCCCATCATGGGAGGCTTGACTTCAGCCCTCCATCTCACTCTAAACCTGACACCATCACCACTCAGGGGCATGGGGGAGGGGACACTGAGAGTGTGCCTGGTGGCCTGGGGCATGTATGTGTGTGTATGTGTGTTTGTGAGTGCAGGCACACAGGTGCATGAGTGTGCTGCTGCCTACTGGTCCTGGAAGCGTCCCTGGCTGAGAATAGAAGCCCATCTATGTAGCAACACCTTCCTCTGATCGCTAGTGGGCTACTCTCTGGCCATAGACTATTATATATATAATTTTTTAAAATTAATTTATTTGGCTGCGCTGCCAGGTCTTAGTTGCAGCACGCAGGATCTTTAGTTGTGTCATGCGAACTCTTGGTTGTGGCATGTGGGAAGCGTGGACTCTTAGCCACTGGACCCCCAGAGAAGTCCCCAGCCAACATTCAAGTGCACTTAAGCCCTAGCTCTGTTCTGTCCCTTCCCTGTTTGCTTCTCTCATCTGCTACATGGGCCACCCTCTCTTCATTTAAATTAAAAGTAAACTAGAGGAGGCTTCCCTGACAGGCCAGTGGTTAAGACTTCGCCTTCCAATAAAGGGGGTGCAGGTTAGATCCCTGGTTTGATTCCTGCTTAGGGAGCTAAGATCCCACATGCCTCACGGCCAAAAAATCAAAACATCAAACAGAAGTGATACTGTAACAAATGCAATGAAGACTTTTAAAATGGTCCACATCAAAAACATATTAAAAAAAAAAAAAAGCAAACTAGAACCCTCAGAGGCAATTTGAGGATGGAGGCACCAGGAAGATGGTAGTTCTTATACAGTTTTGTGGGAAGAGTCAGGCTGTCATCCTAAGATCACTTCCTAAGAACCAGACAGAAGGAACTGGGCCTGGAGAGGTCAGCTCAGGGATATGGCCCAGCTCAACAAAGAAGGGCAGTCACAGCCTTCCAGCCATCAGGGCCCCGTCCTGTGTATCCATGGGCTGTGAGCACCGGCTGGGTGGAGGGAGGAGCCTGGAGTGATGGGGTCTGTGCCCCTGAATATTGCTCAGTCCTAGAAGCCCTCTCTCAGGGGGACACCCCCTTCCAACAGCTCAGGGCACAGAGGAACCACCGGAAGCACCTAGGGAGAGATATCCCTCCTTGACCAAGATGCTTCAGATGGAATGAGACAAAGCTCCCTGAGAACAGAGGAACCTCTGGGGGCTGTTTCTCTGGCCCTGATCTACAGACATCTGCTAGATATAACTGAGGATGGGATGGGGTGGGGGGCTATGTGCTCTGCTCTGGACCAGGTCTGTCTGCCTTCTCGGATCTGGTTTTCCCCCAGGGAGCAGTTTTCTTCCTTTCCATTATCCACAAGATGGTCTCCTTTCCAGTTCTCCAGCTCTTTTTGCCTGTTATCCTGAGAAAGTTCATCCAAAGGACCTGAGTTAAGAATGCCCCTTTAGAAGACCAGAGAGAGATAAAGACTGAGACCAGAGTGATGCCAATACTCTTGTCCTTGTCACTTGTGAACATGATACCTACGATGAAAAGGAAACCACCAAAATGTTAACAGGGTTATCTCTGAGATCACCAGTGATTTTTCAATCTTTGTTTTTTTTAAAAAAAAAATCTGCATCTCAAAAAATGGTTCATGGGAATTCCCCAGCAGTTCAATGGTTAGAACTTGGTGTTTTCATTGCCTAGGGCCAAGGTTCAATTCCTGGTCGGGGAACTAAGATCCTGCAAGCCATGCTGCACGGCCAGCAGGCTTATTTATTTTTTTTAATAAATAAAAATTTTAAAAATAACAGTTCATAATGTACATATGTTGCTCACATAAACAGAAGATAACCATTTTTGAAAAAAGAATCAAATGGGACTGTTTTACTTCTCTTTCACCTAAAATGATCGACTTAAGGTGCATTGCAGGGGAGGGGGACACTGGGATCTGCCTGCTTTGATCAAGTTCTCCGGAGAATGGTTTTTTCTGGGGTGAGAGGGCAGAGAGGGCTCCTCCCTTTATTTTGCTTGGGACCCAGGCTAGGATCCATGTCCTTGCAGAGTCCTCTCAGGCCCAGGGTTTGAAATGAAGAGGTCAAAGGGGAGGTGACAGCTCCTCTTTCCATCTCTGCTTACATCCTCCTCACTCTTCACGTGTGAGCACAAAAGCCACCTCCTCTGTCAAGCCTTCTGAATCTCTGCAGAATTCACCTTCCCTGCCTCAGCACTCTGACATCTTGCTTATGTGTTCTATTAGTTTTCTACATTGCATAACAAATTACCCACAAAGTCGTCAGCTTCAAACCATGCACATTTATTATCTCACGGCTTCTGTGGACCAGCTCAACGGGGTCCTCTGCCCAGGATTTCACAAGGCTGGAATCAAGGTACCATCTGGGCTATGTTTTTATCTGAAGGCTTGACTGTTGAAGCATCCACTTCTACCTCATCCAGGTCTTTGGTAGAACTCGTTTCCTGTGACTGTGGGACTGAAGCCACAGCTCTCTGCTAGACATTGTCTGGAGGACACTCTCAGGTCTGAGAAGTTGCCCAAAGTTTCTAGAAGCTGCCCACGGTTCTTTGTTACATAGACTCCTCAACATGGCTGCTTATTTTATCAAGTCAGCGAGGAGATCCTCTCTGTAATCTGCTAGAATGGAATCTCATATAGTGGAACCTCATCAAGGAAGTGACACCCATCACCTTTGCCATAGTCTGTGGAGTAGAAGCAAGTCACAGGTCTCACCCACACTCAGAGGGAGGGGACTGCACAAAGGCAGGAACAACAGGTGGAAATCAGTACAGCTCACTTTAAAGTCTATGATAGTCACACTTTTACAATAACATAGACAGAACACTCACTTCTTTCTGGAATTATAAGCAGCTGGTTATTACCAGCCTGTCCTCAGGAATCCAGCAAATTCCCCAGTAGAGACCTCTGTCTTCCTCATTTTTTTCACAACACTGTAGCACCCAGTACCCTGGTGCTGAGGCGGGGAAGGTGAATTCTGCAGAGATTCAGAAGGCTTGACAGAGGAGGTGGCTTTTGTGCTCACAGGGATCCCACTTGGTCACGTGCTGGTTATGCTGTTGGCCCCTGCCTCACTCCTCTACCTTTCTTGGTCTGCTCTGAGCCCCAGGAGGCTGAAACCTGTGGACTGGATCACCTGGGCTCCCTGACCCTCTGGCTTCAAGCTAGCTTCATCCTTTGAGAAGCACTGCTAGGAGATTCAGAGAAGGCAATGGCACCCCACTCCAGTACTCTTGCCTGGAAAATCCCATGGACAGAGGAGCCTGGTAGGTTGCAGTCCATGGGGTCGCTGAGGGTTGGACACAACTGAGCGACTTCACTTTCACTTTTCACTTTCATGCATTGGAGAAGGAAATAGCAACCCACTCCAGTGTTCTTGCCTGGAGAATCCCCGGGACGGGGGAGCCTGGTGGGCTGCTGTCTATGGGGTCGCACAGAATCGGACACGACTGAAGGGACTTAGCAGCAGCAGCTAGGAGATTGGAGGATGAAAAGAGACCAAGGCTGGGTATCTGTTCCCTTCTGTCCCTGCTGGGCCACAGTTTGGGTCCTGGTTGTTTTCTTTGACCTTCAGCTACAGCTCCTGCTAGAACTCCCTCCAGGCTCCTATGACAAAGCCTCATCCCTCTACCCCTTAGGCTTAGGGGTAAGAAGGGCTTCCCTTTGTTGCCACCCTCTGGGCATATCATCAGTCCCTTAACCATGCCCATTTATCTGTGAATAGTTCCTTCATTACACCCTCCCCCCTCAATTATCTTTTAGAGAGTAACATTTGACTGGGAGGGGTTCAATAAAACATTATTGAATGAATGAATGATAAGATAAGAAAAGATTCAAGAGAGCTAAAGTAGACTGTGAGTGTGAGTGTGAAGTCACTCAGTCGTGTCCGACCCTTTGCGACCCCATGGACTGTAGCCCGCCGGACTCCTCCTGGAATTCTCCAGGCAAGAATACTGGAACGGTTTGCCATTTCCTTCTCCAGGGGATCTTCCCAACCCAGGGATCGAACCCAGGTCTCCTGCATTGCAGGCAGACGCTTTATCCTAAATACCAGGCTAAGCTCGATGAACAGGCTCAAGACAGTCCTGTGGGATGGATGTTATTATTTCCATGTGAGACAGGAGGAATGGGGGGCAGAAAAATCACATTCTCAGGTTCACAGAATTTTTAAGTGGTGATGTACCAAAGTTTTTTCATGTTAAATTCTTGCTTTTAGCCTAAGTCATCAAATCACTGGGAAGGGAACGTCCTGGCAGTCCAGTGGTTAGGACTCCACACTTTCACTGCCAAGGGCCCAGGGTTCAGTCCCTGGTCAGTTCAGTTCAGTCACTCAATCCTATCCGACTCTTTGTGACCCCATGGATTGCGGCATGCCAACCTTTCCCCTGGTCAGAAAACGAAGATTCCCACAAGCCACACTGCTGGGGAAAAAAACAAGTCTCTGGGGGAAAGGCTGGATGAACCTAGAGGATCTATAAGCTCCTGAGTCCAGAGCCTTCCCTGTGGGCCCTCTGCCTGAGCAATCCCCCCACAGGGAGCTTGCTCCAGCTGGCTGTGGGGCCCCATCCCTCACTCCAGCCCGAGGTGCGAACGGAATCCACAGCTCCCCAGCCCCAGAGCCCAGCCTCTCCCTCTTCAGGGGCTCCAGCAGTCCTCCCCATCCCTCCCCCAGAGACACAGATGCCAGGTCAGGGAGACGGGGCTCCATAGCGAGGGAGACGGGGCTCCATAGCGAGGCATCCAGGAAGAGACGAATACGTGGGAGGAGGAAGGGACGGACCGTGGGAGGAGGCAGACATGAACACGTGAGCGGAGTACAGAGGGGCTCAGTGGACGGCTCATGCTGTGGCCGCGTGAGAGAGGACTGTGGCCTCCCCAGGCTGCAGGACTCCTTCCTGGGACAGATGCCACACCAGAGTGAGAGCACCCACGGGGCTGAATGATGCCAAGGAGAGGGAACATGGTGGGCAGGGTTGTAGAGATAGAAGCCATGCCCGGAAGGGATGGGAGGGGTGGCAATCCCAGTCCCGACTGACTCGCTCCAACGTGCCCGTCTGCCCACTGGCCACCTCCACAGAAACACAACAGAGCCCTGAGCGTAGGTTCTGGGCCTCCAGAGAGTGTCCCGCCCAGACAGACCTGGCACCTTGGCTGGCTTCTGTCAAGGTGTCCTGGAAGTATCAGTGGAGGCCGCTTTACCAAGGTGAACCTCTAGGGGGCGACCTTCTCCAGGAGCGAGGAGGAGGCGTCAGTAGAGCGCGTGCAGATACGGGCCCCGCCCCCACCCCTCGAGGTTGTAGGGTCTGGGGGCTCAGAGGTGATTCTTGTTCATCTTTGTAGCCCAAGGGCCCAGCATGCGCTAGGTGTTCACCCAGTGTCTGTGGGATGACTGTCGGGAGGTACAGCTTCGGGTTGTGCGTAGACTGAAAAACTTGCGTTTATCTCTGCCTCTTTTGAAAAGCACACTGGAATGGTAATTCATTTCCAAAAGCTGCAGATCCAGAGAGGCCAAGAAGAAGACAGCAGATGACAGGTTCTAATACAAATTTTGGACGAGAGAAACAGATGGATGAGTGGTGCCTTACCAGAATGCGGAAAGTTGAGACCTGAATGTGCTCAGAGAGCAGGAGGGCATGCTCCCCTGGTGGTCCACTAGCTAAGACTCCATGCTCCCGATGCAGGCAAGCTGGGTTCAATTCCTGGTCAGGGAACTGGATCCCACGTGCCACAACTAAGAGTTCACATGCTGCCACTAAATATCCCTAGTGCAGCAGCTGAGACCTGGTGCAGCCAAATAAATGCATTAAAAATAAATACAATTTTAAATTCTCACCACAGGACTCTGGAAGCTCAGGAGGTGGGCACAGAAGGTGTCGTGGGGGCTGGGGTGCAGGACAGGTGGGAAAGAAGTAGGGATACTGGTGGGAAGTTTGTGTCAGGAGCAACTAGTTCCCCAGAGGCCTTCCTCAAGGCAGCAGAATGGACATCTTACGGTGTCATCTCTCTCCTCCTGGCCCTGGGGGAAGGTTATTCTGAGGCTTGAACTGGACAAGCTCTAGCCTCGAGAGATAGCTCGAGAGGAGAGAGAAGGGCTGCTCTGGAAACCAGGAAGTTATGGCAAAGTCTGCATATGAAAAGTGAGACCCCTGCGCAGCTCCTTTCCACACTTGCTCCATGAACAATGGCAACCAGGAAGGAGAGGCTTGATACAGATGCCAAATGGCCTGCTTCCAGCCAAGGATCACTAGACATTCGAGGAAAGCCTCTAATTTGAAAGACAGCCTACTTCAAATATAATACATAGAAAACCTGGATCCCTTGCTGTTAGGTGATATTTAGGACACCCTCTCATCCTTTTTCTCTGGCTTGCCATCTTCTTTTCAGAGAAGGGTGTCCAGGGAGATCTGGCCAGTGCATTGGCTGCTTGTCTGCGTCCCCAGCACCCTGTCTCTTCATCCCACACCAGCCCCCTTGTCTCCTGTGCCCTAGAAGTATGCACCACTGAATTCACCATTCTACCTGCAATAAGACATGAGTCCTAGAAGTGAAACCAGCTGGAATCACTCAGTCGTCTGCTGGTAAATATTTAACTACTGGCTCTCTGGAAAAAAAGAAATCCTGATTTATAGATGTTTGCTGGTTTCCTGGGTGTAAATACTTCCACTGCACTGGTTTCAAGCTACCAACATGAAGTCACTGATTGTGGAGTTGGGAGCTGCCCACTGCCAGCTCTCACAGGCCAGTGTGAGCTGGCGCCAGCAAGCCATTGGATCCAGCCTTGGGCGGCAGTGACCAAGGACTCGCTCTGGCTAGGAGTCAAGCGCACTCTGCTTTTACTCTCCTTCTCCGTGAACCACAGCCCATGAGCCTAACTAAACTCAGCGTCAGCTCTGCTGGACCAGAGGGGAGACTTGAGATGGGAAGTCCATCCCTCACCAAAAAAAACCATCAGTCAGAAGAGGCAGTTTTACGTAAAACTAGGAGCTAGAGAGGAGGCTCCCTGGAGATCAGGTTCACTCCCTGCAGGACATCCCCCTTCCCCAGTGGCTGCTCCAACCCCAGGTCACGGTCGATTGATGTAGCTCTTATTGGAGAGGTTGCCAAACTGGGACCACAGGCGGGGTGTGGCCAGCATGAGCTTTGCTTGGGACTCAGGCTCTGCAGGGGAGTTGGGGTTACTCTTGGGGTGAGCTGATGAGAATCAGGTCCTTCCATGTCTTCAGGCACCTCTGGCCATAACCCTGCTTACAGCACCCCTGTGGCCTCAGTTTACCCATCCACAGCCACCCATTCAGATACCAGGGAAAGGAAGAAGAAACTTTAATTGCTGCTGAAAAGCGAGACCTCCCTTTGCCGTTGTTGACAGTGGGCAAGGCACAGCCGTCCTAGCCCAGGCACTTTCTGCTCCTCCGGGAGGAAGCAGCCCTTCCCCTTGGGGACCCAGCATTGTGGGGGTGAGGGTGCAGGGTGGGGGGCTTCCGACTGGCACAGGCCTATGAGCGCCACAAGACCAGGTTGGCAGGAGGCACGTCGAAGCGCTTGCGGGTGTGGTCGGTGTCCCGGCGGTACAGGTAGCCGCAAGTGGGCTTCTGCAAGGTGTAGAAGGGGTTCAGGGAGTTGGAGTACTGGGAGGTGTAGAAATTGAACCTGAGCTTGTCTGGGTTCTGCCCTCTGGGGTCCACCACCACTGGCACATAGGCTGCCGCCAGAGTCTGCTCACGGTCCTGCTTCCACGACAAGGACAGGGGACGGTGTGGAGCCTTCACCTTTTGGCCTGATGGTGTCTTCGGCCCATGACTGGGTACTGAGGATTTCTGTGAGTCCTGGGAGGAAGGAAAGAAGGGGAGAGCTGGGGACTTTGCGAGGGCCAAGGGCAGGAGGGAGGGGGCAGGGGTACTGCTGAGAGGCCCACAGAGCTACCCCTGGAGCCCAGCTCTGCTGGCCCTGGAGCTAGACGCTTGCAGGCAGGAGAGAGCCTTCAAGGTCCCCCCACCGGACCTGCTTCTACAGACCTTGGTTTGCTTCTTGGAGACCTCGACCAGCTCAGAGGCTGGGAACCCGGGGTTCATCTCCAACCCCACGCCTGCCCCTTCCCTCTGCATCCAGTCTGTCCATCAATGCCCCCCACATCCTTCTCTCCCTGGCCTCTGCCACCCCTCCGTCAGGCCTCCATCCTCTCTCCTACAAGGTGACTCCAGCTTTCTACCAACCCTTCCTGTTTCTTTATTTCTTGCTTTCCCAGCTTGCGCTTCACACTGAATTAGCCTCTCTATTGGTTGGCCCCAAAGTCCATAACACCCTACAGAAAACCCTGAATGAACTTTTGGACCAACCCAATATTTTAATGGCCAGAATGTATGGCTTGTCCTCAAAGCATCTTTTGCTGCCCAGAAAATAAAGGCCAAGTCCCCCGCCTGGAAAGACAGGGCTTCCCCAAAACCTGAGTTCCAGCCATCCAGTCTGCCTGTCACTTCCTGGTCACACCTGATCCTTCCAGGCATTCTCACCTTAGCTCAGACTGTCCCCCGAGACCAGCCTGGCCTCCCTCCCACCCATCAGGGATACTCTTTCTTACTCAGCCCTCAACCCCTTAAGAGCAACGCTCTCTCACCCTTACCCTTGACATAATAGCCTCCAAAATCCTATTCCTTCTCTTACTCCAGACCAAGACATTGAGCGAACGCTCAATAACTATTGGTTCGACAGAACTGGATTTTAGTAAGGGGTCATTGGCCTTCCAACCAGCCAGCCCTGTTCTAATTTAGAACACTTCTCATTGTTACAGACTGTGTCTCCCACCCAACAATGTCTGCTCCTCATAACCACTCTTGGGTGATTGGGTATGGAGATCCACCCTCCTAGGAGGTCCCTGTTGCAGCCTTTATCTCACGGTACTGACATTTATTTGGTCCTCTGTTGCCACCCTCCTTGACCACCCTGTGACTGAATCATCTTCCTCACCTTTGAACCCCCATACCGTCTCCCAGATCCTGGGTGCCCTCTCACTAGGAATCTTCATAGCTGTGATGGAACAACCCAAAGGCTGAGATCCCTGAGTGTCAGGCAGCTCTGTTGCACTTCCCCAGGCTGCAGTTCTCAAGAAGACCCATTTCCTGTCTGCAGAGGCCCCAGGGAACTGGGAGGAAACCCCTAGCTGTAGAGCTATTGGAAGTTGAACCCCTGCCATCTGACGAAACCCCCACTACTCAAATCATAGTGTACGTTCTGTTGTGTTTAATTTATAAATTATTTGCCCAACTCACACTTGCCCAGGGCTTTTTTCCAAGGCAGTCTCTGCTCCCATAAGTTCCCACCTAGCAATATATGACCTCAGCCTTGCACTTCAAAATTCCCCCTTATCTTCCCACACCAGCAGCTCTCATGGCACCTCCTCCAGAAAGCCTCAGATGCTGTGGCCTCTGCACCCATCTCACCATCCTCTGTGCCTTCAGGCCCTCCTCCTGGGAGGTAGTCCTTTGCTGGGCTGGGACTAGGATGAGGCAAGGCTATGCATTTTCAGGAGGGGCTCATATTCAGACTCATGCAAGGGCACGGTGAGTGCTTCCTTTCAAATATTTTGCGCCCTAGCTCCTGTGCTTGCCTCATCTTATCCCAAATAGTGGTCCTTCCGGGCTCTGGCTAATGTCCCAACAGCCTGTACATGCTCTCAGAGGTCAGCACCACATCCTATTCACCTGGAGAGAGGGGTGCACGAGCGGTCAGCAGCCTTCCCAGACCTGTCCAGGCTCAGCCTTGGGATACAGATGACAAACAGAGGGGCTCACACCGGAAATGAGGTATGAATAGAGATAATCCACAATAATTTTTCACCACTGCCCATGAGCATAGCGCCAAACTCTTTCAGTGGATTTCCTCTGAGAATCCTCACATTTACCCTTTAAGGAAGGCATCATTATGAGCCTCATTTATAATTGAGAAAACAGAAGTCAGGAGGGTATTCCCAAGTTTAGGGTCATGTGGCTGGTGAGGAGTTAGGCTGCGATGGGAACCCAGGCCTGGCTGACTCCAAGGGCCAACCCTGTACCCCACAATACATGCCGTGTCCACAGCACTGTGGGGATGGGGCCCGCCAATTCATTTCTGTCCTCATTTCAGCATCTTGCTGCCCCCTTGCTAGATGTGCTGGGAGGCAGGTGAGCAGCTAGGGCGACCCCTCCCTAGTCCCCAGGCTCGCTGGTGAGAGAGGGTGGCCTGATGTCCCCGGTGTGGCAGGGACACTGTGGGGTTTTGAATGCTGGGTTTTGGTTCTGGGTCCTTGGACCTGGCAGAGATAGGGTGACACCCCAGGAGTGTGAGGTTTATTCTATGAATTATCTCTCAGCGCAGCTGAGGATGTGACATCAGTTGTTCTATCCATTTGTGCTCCTCTTATGCACCAGGCTCTGGGTGTACAAGTGGCAGAGACACTACACATATGAACACAAATATGAAGCCCTGGGGAGCAGTGCTTCTCAGTCTCGGCCCCGTTGGCACTTTAGGCTGGATACATCTGCTGTGGAGCTGCCCTGTGCATCAAAGGATGCTTAGCATCAGCCCTGGCCTCTGCCCTCTAGCTGCCAGTAGCACCCCCTGCCAATTGTGACAGCTGAGAACATCTCTCGGTATTGCCAGCTCCTTCCAAGGGCGGTGAGAATCAGTGCTACAGAGTCCATGACAATTTCTCTTTCCTCAGTGTTGAGGCTGAGAGCCTGGAGGTGTAGAATTCTCCTTTCCTGGGGCACACAAGCGGCTCGGGCTTTTCATGTTAAGCACGAATCCGAGGATGTGGGCTTCTGGTCCTCCTGACACGCAGGGAGGCTCAGCCTGTGCCTGTGGAGACAGGGAACTGCACAGACCCTATGGGGGGGCTCTTCCTGCAAGGGGAAGGGCTTGCAACATTCTTTACTAATAGGATCGAGAATCTACCAACTGCCAGCGACTAAGCACTGACTTCTGCGAAAGCCCCAAAGAGCCGTTGTGAGATGTTGTTCCCATCTTTCTGGCTTTCCTGGTGGCTCAGATGATAAAGAATCCACCTGCAATGCAGGAGACGTGGGTTCAATCCCTGGGTTGGAAAGATCCCCCGGAGGAGGGCATGGCAACCCACTCCAGTATTCTTGTGTGGAGAATCCCCATGGACAGAGGAGGCTCCTATCTTTCTAATGCAGAAATTGAGGCTTGGAGGACTCTAGGCTTGGTCTAAGCGCACATGGTTAGTGAGAGGTGTGTAAGAATCTTGCAGAAGTTGCACAACCAGTGACCAGTTAGTGCAGGAACCAGGGTTTGAATCCTCCTCTCCCACTCTGCCCCAGCCCAGACCCCGAGTCTCCCGTCAGCTATGCCCCCGCTGCTGCTGCTGCTATACTTGAGACCCTGCTAGGGCGACCCAGGACCCCCAGCACATCCAGGGATGAGGCTCGCACAGGAACTGGGGAGCGAGGGAGGAGGAAGAGAGAAAGGAGGCAGCGGATGGGAAGAGGAGGAGGAAGCCGGGGAGCCCCAGCCTCGTCCCACCCCTCCCGGGGGCCCAGACAGGTTCCAGGTGACTAAGCTCCGCGCGCTGAGAACACCCCATCCCATGCTCAGCCCAGCACAGCCAGCTCTGGAGGGAGGGTGGGGCCCGACTGCGTACTTTCCAGGTTAACATCTGGTTTCATTTAACCGTCTCCTCCCCTCTCGGGTCCTCCCTGTCAAATGCACAGTGTGTGTGAATTTAGAGAAGTGGTTCACCCCTGGGGGCATTTCCGCCCCCACCCCACCCCGGGGGGACATGTGGCAATGCGGGGAGACATTTTCGGTGGTCAGAACTGGGAGGTGCTACTGGTGTCCAGAGGCCAGGGGTGCTGCCAAACTTCCTGCAGGGCACCGGCCTCCCCCGCCACTCCCACAGTGAAGAACCATCAGCTCACAATGCTGAGGTGGAGAGAAAGAGTTTAGAGGTGGAAGGATGGCCCCCATCTCCCCTATCTGGTTTCTGCTGCCTTAAGCCTCCTAGTCTTCCCATTCCGCAGGGGGCAATGAAGTTTACAGGGCAAGGAGAGGGTCCCACCAGCCCTTTCGCTCCCTGCTGAATCGCACTCCCCTGTTTTCACTTGGGTTTTGAGTTAAGAGCCAAAAGAAGGAATCTGACCCCCTCCTTCCATGACCCCCACACCCACAGGCAGACCCACCCAGGCTTTTTAGATGTATCATGTGTACATCTGTCCCTTACACCCGGACCGAGAATGGGGAAGAGGGAGACTTCAGGGCGGCACTTTCTGAGTAAGGCAAGAAGACGTCATATGTGAGATGAAGTTCAATACTTCAGGCCCCTCTTCTGGCCCCCGGCCCATCTGCTGGCCTAGTCTGTGCCTGACATGCATGCCACCATTTGCACCTCCCTTTTTCGTGGAAGGCCTTGTGCCCTGTCAAAATGCAAATAGCACTGGGTGAGGCAGCTGGTGAAGCCTCCCAGGGCACCTGATGCTGGAAATATGCCAGGGCTTTGGAGTTTTAAGGTCTAAGCTCAGAACCTGACTCTGCCCTTACAGATCGGGCATCCTTGGGCAAGTCACTGAACCTCTTTGAGCTTGACTTGCCTCATCTGCAAAATGGGGCTAATAAGGCTATCTACTGCACAGCTTGTGGAGGGGGCACCATGAGTTGTGGGAGCTGTAAAAGAAAGTGGTAATTATCATCAGCCCCGCCCAGAAGTTACACAGAGGCGTCACACATGCTCGAAGCTTTATGAGCACTTACTTGTCTTCAGCGAGGGGACGGGGACTCTGAAGGGAGTCAGTGAAGAAGCCAAGTGGGGGGGCCTCGGCTTCCTCAGGAAGCCTTTACCACCCACTGGATACCTGTTCTTCCGGTAATTTATTCATTTTTGGCTACACCACGCAGCGTGCAGAATCTTAGTCCTCCAGCCAGGGATCGAACTCATGCGCCGGCAGTGGAAGCTCAGAGTCCTAACCCCCGGACCACCAGGGGAGTCTCTGTGGTAATTTAGCACACACTCTGCCTGTTTTTCCATCTACGAAGGACAACAGAGACTCTATCTCATAGGGTTACTATGAGTTAATGAGATACTCTCCTTAAGGCGCCTGGACGTCTTTAGCCCTCAGCAAATGTTGACCAGCATTATTACTTATCACAAGTGTGCCTAGGAGGTAGGGCCATGCAAACTAACGGTCCAGGAAGCCTCTCAGGGAAGTGAAAGGGCAGAGAGCAAAGGAGCTGAGTGGTGGTCACCTGCCCTCCCCCACCCAGGGAGACAAGGACAGCTCCACAGCTGGGGAACAGGAATCGGGCAGTGTCTCACTGACACCTAAACCTCTGGTAAGAGTCCCTCAGCTCCCAGCTGCACAGGTGGGCTGGCCTGGGGCCTTCACACTCCTTCCTGCCAATCAAACCTCTTGCCACTTTGGGCTGCCCTGATCCTACACCATGATGTCATCCCACCTGGAACATCCTTGACCAGTGCCTTCCTTGGTGGTGAGATGGAACTTCTGGCGGCCAAGGGCTCCAGAGGTATTCAGGGACTCTTGGGAGGGTACTGGGACACCAAGTCAGGAGAACTTGTATGGGGCTGGGGGCATTGTGACACCTCTTTGACAACATAATTCCTTCTGTCTTCCTAAGGAGATACAGGGGCAGGGCTGGGGGCAGAAGTTTCAAGGTCTGGATGGTTCTTCCAGCCTTAATACCTCGTCACTCTGCAATCCCTTCTTCCCATGGTGCCCAGGACTGGTGAGCTATGGGTAGTGGGGTGAGTGGAGAGTGGAGGACATCGTTCTGTTTATTCAGGTAACTTGGGGAGTCCTAATGTTCCCCCAGCCCCACAAAAGGTCACAAGAAATCACTGGCATGGAAGAAATATAACCAGCTAACTCTCTATTCTTTCTTCCTCTCTATCTGCCTTCTCAAGAATAGGAATGAAGGATGATGGATGAATGGATGGATGGATGAATGGATGGATGGATGGATAGATGGATGGATGGATGGATGGGTGGATGGATGGATGGATGGATGGATGGGTGGGTGGATGGATGGGTGGGTGGATGGATGGATGGGTGGATGGGTGGGTGGATGGGTGGCTGGGTGGGTGGATGGGTGGATGGATGGGTGGGTGGGTGGGTGGCTGGATGGATGGGTGGGTGGGAGGGTGGATGGATGGATGGATGGATGGATGGATGGATGGATGGATAGATGGATGGATGGATAGGTGGATGGATGGATGGGTGTGTGGATGGATGGATGGATGGATGGATGGATGGATGGGTGGGTGGATGGATGGACGGATGGATGGACAGAGGAGTAGGAGAGCAGAGTGGGAGGTGAATGGATGTGAGTAGGTGGATAGACGACGGATGAGCAGACCCTCCTGATTGGAGCCCTGGTCACCTTCTTAGTCTCATTGCTTGCTATCTTTTCCCTCAGTCTGTGCAGCAGTTACTTTCTTAACACGCCCTGCTCTCTCCCTTCTAAGTCTTTGTATTTGCTGTTCCCTTTCCTAAACCACTTCAAACAAGGGGTTAGGAGATGAAGGGATGGATGGATGAGTGAGTAGACAGGTGGTTAAGTGGGGTGGCCACGGGTGAGTGGATGGGAAGATGGTCCATGTGGATAGATGGTGGGTTGTTGTATAGTGGATGAGACTGCAGGCTCAAAGCCAGACTTTATGAGCGTGAATCCTGGCTCTACCATTTTACTAGTTGTGTAACCTTGGGCAAGTATAAATAACTGACCTCTCTGTACTTCTGCTTACTCATCTGTAAAATGGTTGGACTAAAGGTCCCTAACTACTAATAACAGAGTAGGGCAAAGCACTTAGGACAGTGACTGGCACAGAGGAAGCACTCAATAAATACTAGCTATTATTGGACTTCCTGGTCCAGTGGTTAAAACTCTGTGCTTCCAACGCAGAGGGCATGAGTTCGATCCCTGGTTGGGGATCTAAGATCCACATTACGCATGATGTGACCAAAAAATAAATAAACAAATAAAACTGGCTGTTATTATGTGTGGGTGGGTAACTGTATTGAGGGGTAGGTGGCTGAATGAGCTGTCCTCTTGCCATCTTCAAAACCAGATGTCTTCCCTGACACACCTCCTTCGGGTCCCACTTCCGCAACATCAGACTTCCAGGAAGTGTCAGAAATGCCCCATGTCGGACTGCCCTGAGCTTCTCCCTGGGTCAGTGAGGAGGAAAGGAGGGGGCCCAGCGTGAGGGAGGCAGAACAGCTGGTGACTTCCTGCCCTCGGCCCACTGGCCAGGGCTGGGCCCAGCCCAGTTTCCTTCCTGGCACTGTCAGCACTGCCTGTTGAGTATGGTGTAGACTTAGACGCCCCCAGGCGGAGTGGGAGTTGGGGTGTTAATGACTTGTACGCTGTGCTCAGATCTCACACCCTAATGGTAATGACCCCTAATTTCTGGAGAGGATGGGAGGGACCAAGAAGGGAGGCAGGCAGGGAGGAGCGGGGAAGAAGGGCAGCCCTGGCGGAGCCTCTGATCTGGGATCTCCAAGGCTCTGGGCAGATGGTATCTTGCTTGGGAGATGGTGGGGAGAAGGGCCTGCTGCATGGTCAGTGCTGAGTTATATTGTTATTATCGTTTCTAAGCCCCAGACAGCACTGAGTCAGTCCTGCCTCCTGGAAGCCCACTCTTTCTGACTTCTCTGCCACACCCCCAGCATGAGCTCATTTTATTCCTCATCATAATTCCTGGAAGGTAAGGAGGGTGATCTGTACCCCATGGCACTCAGTGGGTGTTTGGGAATGATGGGGAGAGCTGGTGACATGCCAGGCTGACTTGTGGAGCCCAAGAAGATCCCCACCCCTTGCCACACACACCTGTCCTCTGTCCCTCTGTCCCTCCTGCCCTCTTTGCTGTTACAGTGCAGACATGTGGCTTTCAGGGTCCTGCTACGGTCTCGCTTTAAGAAGCCTACTTATTCAAACATCCTCTTTCCACTCCTCTTTGTCTGCTGTGTGATTTGCACAAATTACTTAACCTCTCTGATCCTTATTTGAGTTTCCTTTGTTGGACTTCAAGTACAAACAACTGAGCTATTCTTACAGCTCACATCAGGTGCCTTATCACCACTGGTCTATGAAGTCCTCCTCTCTTGTTATATTAATTTTCCCTCTTTATCTCCAGTCTCCAACCACACTCTCCACCCACGCCCACCAGAGGCAGCTATTCTAATGTTCTTAATAAGTATCTTCTTGTTCAAATGTGTTTTCAAAATACATATTGTTTTGTGTGCAGGTCATGTTCATTTATATAAGTGGTTTTGTGTGTTCTAGATCTCATTCTGTTGTTTACTTTGATCTCTACCTTCTGTTTTTAAGATCCATCCGTGTTGCTGCATAAGCCTCATTCCTTCCTTCCTTCCAAAGCCTTTCCTCCCAGGTGTCTCCTACTCCCCATTTGCACAAACAGCACGGCAATAACATCACATCCACATGCCTTTATGGACCAGAGTGAAAGTTTCTTTGGGGCCTACTCCTAATAGAGAATTGACTGGTCACAGGGTATGAGTAGATGTCATTTGCGGCTTCCCTGAAGACTCACTGGTAAAGAAACTGCCTGCCAATGCAGGAGACTCGGGTTCGATCCTTGGGTCAGGGAAGATCCCCTGGAAAAGGAAATGGCAACTCATTCCACTATTCTTGTCTGCAGAATTCCATGGACAGAGGAGCCTGGCGAGCTATAGTCCATGGGGTCACAAAAGAGTTGGACATGACTTAGCAACTAAACAATAGATGTCATTTGAAGTCTTTTTCCCTCCATCCACAAAATGGATGTATTGTCCTCTTCCTTTGTAGAGCTGGCTTGGTGGTAGTGGGTTGGGACTTCCCTGGTGGTCCAGTGGTTAGGAGGACTCCACACTTCCACTGCTGGGGGCACGGGTTTGATCCCTGGTCAGGAAACTAAGCTCCCATGTTCCATGTGGTGTGGCCACAAAATAAGTGAAAAAAAAATTTTTTTAAGATGGTGTTGGGTTAATGCACCTAGTCCACTTGGCCCTGTGCCTCACACAGCAAAGATGCTCAGTGAATGGTAGATGCAGCTGCTATTACTTTCAGGTCTCAGGAAGAGAGGGAGAGACAAGATGGACCCACAAGAGGCTGCATGGAAACACACCCAGGGCTCAAGGTCCCCATTCAAGTGTTGGTCTTCAGAACACGTGAAAAGTGTACAGGGCTCTGCTGATTCCTAGAGGGTAGGGGATGGATCCTGAAGGCTAGAGGCAGAGCACAGAGCTGGTGCAGAGGAGATGGCCACGCCCTGGGGAAATACTCCCTGCATCCAGTGCTCACCTCTCTTTCCCCGGAGCGCCCCCTGCACAAGAGGCACCAGAGATCCCCGTGCGCTGTTCTGCCTGCACTCTGCCAGCCAAGGAACACATTGATCAGATGGGAAACTACACCTGAGTGTTGGAGCGCACCGTGTGACTTTACAGGGCTTGCCAGGTGACTCGGTGGTAAAGAATCCGCCTGCCAGTCCAGGGGCCACAGGAAAAGCAGTTTTGATCCCTGGGTCAAGAAGACCCCCTGGAGCAGGGCATGGAACCCACTGCAGTATTTTTGTCGGGATAATCCCGTGGACAGAGGAGACTGGTGGGCTACAGTCCATGGAGTCGCAGAGTCGTATATGACTAGGGGACTGAGTGTGAGCATCCCACTTTACAGATGGAGAGACTGAGGCTCAGGAAGCCTGGATGGTCTCACAGGAGGTTCAGTTCAGTTCAGTCACTCAGTTGTGTCTGACTCTGCGACCCCATGAATCGCAGCACGCCAGCCCTCCCTGTCCATCACCAATTCCTGGGGTTTACTCAGACTCACGTCCATCGAGTCCGTGATGCCATCCAGCCATCTCATCCTCTGTCGTCTCCTTCTCCTCCTGCCCCCAATCCCAGCATTAGGGTCTTTTCCAATGAGTCAACTCTTTGCCTGAGGTGGCCAAAGTATTGGAGTTTCAGATTCAGCATCAGTCCTTCCAATGAACACCCAGGACTGATCTCCTTTAGGATGGACTGGCTGGATCTTCTTGCAGTCCAAGGGGCTCTCAAGAGTCTTCTCCAACACCACAGTTCAAAAGCATCCATTCTTTGGCGCTCAGCTTTCTTCACAGTCCAACTCTCTCATCCATACATGACTACTGGAAAAGCCATAGCCTTGACTAGATGGACCTTTGTTGGCAAAGCAATGTCTCTGCTTTTCAATATGCTCTCTAGGTGGGTCATAACAGGAGGTTAGTGGCACTGAGACCCACATCTCCATGCTGGCCCCCATCCAGTGTTCTTTCTTTAAAAAAAGGAAAAATACATTCCATGCTAAACTATGTTCTTTGGGACTTCTCTGGTGGTTCAGTGGTTTAAAAACATCTGCCTTCCAATGCAGATTCGATCCCTGGTTGGGAAACTAAGATCCCACATGCCGTGGGGCATCTAACTAAGCTCATGTACCCCAACTAGGGCACCTGCGAGCCACAACTAGAGAAAGCTCTCTCACCGTAACAAAGAACCCGCATGGCCAATATTAAAAAATAAATAGTGTTCTTTATTATTTGTAGAATTTTAAGTTAAGACAAATGATCTACCAACAAAGGACATTACTGAAAAGTAAAAGCCCCACCTGTCATCCTAGTACTCCCCACCTGCTCGCTGCCCCAACTACCCCCACACTCCCAGTCAGCTCCACAGTCTTGGTCCCTGCGAACCCCTGGCTGTTCATTCACAAATACACCTTATCTACCTATAGTCACAATCTATATGAGATTTGGGTTTTTGTTTTTGTACTAAATAATCTCTCTTTTTTAAATATACACACATGATTTCAGATGGTAGGATGTGTTTTACAATGGAATATTTTTGCCTGGCTTTTGAACCTAACCTTGTAAACACCTGCCCCGCCCTGTCTCCTAGGCCCCCATGGAATTTTCCTTCTTGAGGTTCTTTGTTGAATGGGTACTGCTCTTGTGCAGCCTCTCAAGGCCTCTGTTCTGTCTGTTCTGTTCAGCATGTCCATGCCCAAAGTCAAGGCAGGGAACTGGGGTGAGAGCATGCAGGTACTAAGTACCCACCATGAGTCAGACTCTGCTGGGTATTTTAACTCTCTATCTCATTGAATCTCATAACCACCTACATTAATAGCCCCTGTTTTACAGATGAACAAACTGAGGCTCAGAGAGGTGGTATCTCAGCCAAGGTCACACCCTTTCTAAACAACAGAGTCAGGATTCAAACCTATTCCCCAGCAAGGATCTTTCCCATCCTGCTACGGTCCCTCCCACAGAGCCCACGGTTACCAAGGGAAATGCGTCCCTTCCCAGCACCCTCAAACACACCACTTCCCACTCAGGGCTGGATCTTGGATCTTCATACTCTCAGGCACCAGGTACTGACCTTGACCACCTTCTCAGGATTTAGGAGTCCACGTTAGCCAGGCTTCCTCTTAGCCTAACCACATTTTCTGGCACCTGCCCAGCCCAGAGGAAGGCTGGGGTTGGGAGAGGGGGTGGGTAGAGACTGAAGCCCACTCCATCCTGCAGGCTGAAGGGAACAGTGTCAGGAGCTGGTCTGGTAGAAGGCATCTCCAGCCTGGAGCAGTGGTGGGACGAGGTGATCCACAGCTCAGTGGATATGGGAATTGGCATGATGGGAGTTTTGACTTTTGCCCTTGCAGAGCTCACCACAGAGACCTGGGGTGGGGATGAGGTGACTCTTGGTGTCTCTCAGCCTGCCCTTCCCACACTCAGAGTGCACTCCCCCAGCCAGGAGCATTTGGCTTTGTTGGAGGGGAGACCACCACTTTGACAAAGGCCTGGCTGGGTCTCTGGGGAGACTGCACCTACCCGGCCCCCATCCCACCCCACATTCCAGAACTGGCCAGGAAAGTCGGCTCTTGGAGGTGACTAAGTAACTGCCAAGCCAAGATTTAATTACAGGATTGGGCTTTTGGCTGTTTGGAGGGGAGCCTGTTATTTGGCTGTTTCTTTTCCTGGGGGACCAGGTGTGAGATGTCATCTTTAGATGGAGTGGGGCTACAACAGGGGGCTGAGCTGGACAGAGAATCAAGCCCCGAGCCTGCCCCAGGGAACCCAGCCTCTAAAGTTGTCAGAAACGGGCCCCCACCTCTCCACGCACCAACATGGAAAAGGAATCTGGGTAAAATGGGGGCGTAGGGGGCAGGGAGAGCCCTGCTGTCTACTCTACAGCCTCAAGCCCTTCTGGATGTTCATGCGTCACCCTGGTTCCCCCCTTTCCTCTACCCCCAACCAAGGCTAACCCCTAAGGCAAAGGGACCAGAAGGGGAAGAAATGAGCGAACACTTGAGGAGTGGCCCCTGGGTACCAGGCCCTGTGCTGGCACTTCATATCTGTTATCTTATTTAATCTTCCTAATGACCCTCAGAGAGGGTACTGTTATTACTCCCATGTTACAGATGAAGAAGCGAGCTCAGAGTTGTTTTTATCTCCCTATATGCAAGCTGTTTACCATGCCCTTCCCTTCTTCCTAAGAAGTGTCCCACAAACTAACAACTTTTTCATTTTCTATCCCCAGCACACGTGTCCAAATCCCCTCCTGCTTATGTCAATTAACCAAATGATTAAGCAATTAACTGATCAATTACACAGCCTCCCATAGTCCCTCAGCCTACTCTTTCTCCTTCTCCTGGTCTTTCATCCAGCTGCTAAAGATCCTTACAAACAGCTGTTACCACCAGTTACCCTTGCCTGCTCCATCACCTAGTAACCACCAACTCTAAGCCTGAACTTCTCAAACTATAACATGCTCCTGACTTACCTGGGAGTCTTGTTATATAACTTACTCATTTTGCAGTACAGCAGAAACTAACAACATTTTAAATCAACTATACTGCAATAGAATTTTTTTTAAAAAACTGCTTAAATTACACTCTCAAAAAAATATACTGCAGATCTTCTGCTGGGTACCTTAATGCAACAGCTCACTGAATCTCATAATGATTTTAAATTAACATCTAATTTTACAGATGAGCAAGTGGACATCTCGAGAGGTTGCTCAACATCTGGAGTGGAGCCAGAGATCCTATATTTCTAGTAAAATCCCAGGTGATGCAGAGGCTGGTTTGTGGTGGGTCCATTTGTTGTTGTTCAGTTATTAAGTCATGTCTGACTCTTTTGTGATCCCATGGACTGTAGCCTGCCTGGCCCCTCTGTCCGTGGGATTTCCCAGGCAAGAATACTGGAGTGGGTTGCCATTTCCTTCTCCAGGGGATCTTTCCAACCCAGGGATCAAACCTGAGTCTCCCAATTTGCGGGCAGATTCTTTACCACTGAGCTACCAGGGAAGCCCCATGGTGCTTCTAAACTAAACTCTCCTGCTGAGTTATTTTTTATTTTTTAACAGCAAATATATTTCCCACGGTTTGAAAATTAGAAAGTATAAAACAGCATTCAGTGAGAATTCTCCCTCCCACTCTCTTTGCCCTATTCCCACCACGTCCCCCTAGTAACCACTTTTACTAGTTTCTTAGGTTATCTTTCCTTAGTGTCTTTGTGCCAATACAAGCAAATAAGATTATACACAGTGAAAGTGAAGTCCACTCAGTCGTGTCCGACTCTTTGTGACCCCATGGATGGTAGCCTACCAGGCTCTGCCGTCCATGGGATTTTCCCGGCAAGAGTACTGGAGTGGGTTGCCATTTCCTTCTCCAGGGGATCTTCCCAACCCAGGGATGGAACCTGGGTCTCCTGCACTGCAGACAGACGCTTTGTCGTCTGAGCTACCTATCCTGCCCCAAATGGTAACACACACACACACACACACACACACACACACACACACACACACGGTTTTGTCAACAGTTTATCAGTTTATCTGGTAGAAAACTGGACACAGTCGGCTGACTCACTCATTTTTAGAGTTGCATGATTATTCCATTGTGTGATTATGCCATCATTTATTTAACCAGTCATCTTTAACTGGACAATCTGGGTTGTTTCTGCCTTTTTAAGCCCGTCACACCCTGGCTGACCTTGCTGTGACCTCTCTTCCATCTCCCAGTTCCTAGTTCCACCACCCTGAGCCCTTGCAGAGGTCTTCGCCCTTCCTGCCTGCCCTCCTCAGATCCTCCAGCCCACCCTGTTTTCTCCTACTCTGAATCTCAGTTAATCCCATTGTTAGTCTCCCCCTGTTCACTTACCTCCCCACCCTTCACCTCTCCACGTGTCTCTCACTGTCTCCCCAAAAAGACTAAAGCCACTTGAACTCAGGAACCATGTCTCTGATTTCTCTGGATCCTTCATAGTCCAGAGCTGGGCACACAGATGTTCTCAAGATTATTTATAGGAACTTCCCTGGTGGTCCAGTGGCTAAGACTCCGAGCTCCCAATGCAAGGGGCTCAGGTTCAATCCCTGGTCAGGGAACGAGATTCACATGCCACAACTAAGACCCGCTGCAGCCAAATAAATAAATACTTAAAAAGAAGAATATTATTTATATGGTGGAAGTTGCGTATGAATGGAATTGCTGGATGGTGACTCTCCTGGGGATGGTTCAGGGTGTAAGAGCCTAGGAGCTACCCAAGGCTTGGGTACCTCCCAAGTACCTTGGGCTCCCAAAAAGGAAGCCCCTATCTCATGCCTGAGTATCTGGAGCACTTGACTGGGTTGTGATGATGTCCAGGGCAGGATGCGGTATCAGGAGTCCCCTTGCGCCCTTCCCGAGTGGCCAGTGGGAGGAGCCATGATGCAGAGGTGGGGGTGGAGGGGTGGATCCTGTGGGTATGTGTGGATGCCCCTCCAGTCTCTGTCAACATCCTTGTCATCCTTCAAAGGCCAGCTCAAGCCTCAGTTCTTCCAAGAAGCCTTCCTGGACCTCATGCTATTCTCCCCTCCTCTGAATCCCTGCTGTGTATGGATCACTGGCAGCAGTCACTGTTCTGTACTTAAGTCATCGTGGTCTGCCACCTTGAATCATGTAAACCCAGTTCCCTGATGAGACCTCAAGACCCTGCAAGGTAGAAATAAGACTTCTATAACTATCTTCTAGCTCCAGTTACCTCAAACCTTCAGCATGGCAACAGGCAACTGGGAAGCCTCCACAAATACTCTGAACAGGAACTGGCTCCTGCAGTGCCCTGGGAGTGGGTGGGGTAGGACAAGGTTGACCACAGACATGTCACCAATCAAAAACATTTGGGGAACACTATCTTTAAAGATGCTTTGTCCCCCAATTTGTTCCTCAATCCCTCTTCTCTTGGTGGGAAAACGATGACTGAGGGCCCCTCTCATCCTGTCCCTTGACACTGGAGTGGACTTTTCAAAAATGCCACTGTCGTGAAAAACAAGAGCCAGAGGATTTGCCCTAAATTACGAGATTAAACAAATATGACCAGCAAATGCAATGGGTGAGTCTTTAAAAAAAAAAAAATTATTTGGCTGTGCCAGGTCTTAGTTGCGGCATGAGGGATCTTCGTTTCGGAATGTGGGACATTTTAGTTCTGGCAAGCAAACTCTTAGTTGCAGCTTGTGGAATTAAGTTCCCTGAACAGGAATTGAACCTGGGCCCCCGTGCACTGGGAGCAGGAAGTCTTAGCCAGTGGACCACCAGGGGAGTCCCACAGTGTGTGAATCCTGATTGAATTGCAGGTTGGAAAAAAAATAAAAAACTAAAATGACACCTTGGGGGATAATTGGGAAATTTTTTAATGGGGAGTATACTTTAGATATTCATAGTGTATCGATTGATGTTAAATTTCTGGTGTGTGATAACTGCATTGTGGTCATTACGGAGAATGTCCTTAATCTTAGGCAACGGATACTGAAGTAGTGGTCAGGGTGGGGAGATGTGCCATACCCACACCTATGAACCGTCAGCAAAATGAAAATGAAGTGTGTGTGTGCATTCGGGTGGTCATTTTACTGTTTCAGTGTTTTCAAAATGAAAAGTTTGGAGGGGAAAGGTTTGTGGTAAAAGAGGGGAGCCATTCCAACTGTCTGGGAGAAAGAGGAGGGGAAATGCAGCTGGGGGTTCTGATGGAGTAGCTCAGAGAAAGCACTTCGACTCTGTGACTCGAATACCACCCCCCCCCACACACACACACACACTAGCCTTCTACCCATGGTCCCCTGAAAGCATTCAAATCTAACCTCCCCACCCCACCCCCATGGCCTAACTCTCTGAATCTTCCACACAGTGTCTCAGGTCCTCATCTGATGGGACCTCCCCTGGTGGAAGGCCACCCCCTGGCCGAGCTAGAATAGCGTCTTAAGGTGCACCTGAAGCATCTTAAAGATGCACAGCTCAGCTCCCTGGAGAATGAACTGAACCTCCGTGGGCTTGACCCAGCAGAAGTTTTTAAAAATTACATTCACTTAGAGGGTGAAGGAGTAGGCGATGGCACCCCACTCCAGTACTCTTGCCTGGAAAATCCCATGGACGGAGGAGCCTGGTGGGCTGCAGTCCATAGGGTCGCAAAGAGTCGGACACAACTAAGCAACTTCCCTTTCACTTTTCACTTTCATGCATTGGAGAAGGAAATGGCAACCCACTCCAGTGTTCTTGCCTGGAGAATCCCAGGGACGGGGGAGCCTGGTGGGCTGCCGTCTATGGGGTCGCACAGAGTCGGACACAACTGAAGTGACTTAGCCGCAGCAGCAGCAACAAAGAATGAAAGGGAACCCTTGGACACTGTTGGTGGGAATGTAAACTGGTGAAGCCACTATGGAAAACAGTATGGAGGTTCTCAACAAAATAAAAATAGAACTACTATGTGACGCAGCAATATCACCCTTAGGTATAAAAAAACAGTTTCAAAGATATGCATACCCCAGTGTTCACAAAAGCATTATTTACAATAGGCAAGACACAGAGACAGCCTAGTCTACCAACTGATAAATGGATAAAGAAGATACTTCATTTATAAGTATACATAGAAGTATATATACATTATACACACAATGGAATACTTTTGTTGTTGTTTAATTGCTTAGTTGTGTCTGACTCTTGTGTGACCCCATGGACTGTCACCCATCAAACTCCTCTGTCCATGGGATTTTTCCAGGCAAGAATACTGGAGCGAGTTGCCATTTCCTTCTCTAGGGGATCTTCCCTGACCCAGGGATTGAACTTGTGTCTCCTGCATCATAGGCAAATTCTTCACCGCTGAGCCACCAGTCAGCCATAAAAAGAATGAAAACTTACCATTTGCCACAGCATAGAAGGACCTAGAGAGTATTATGCTTATAAAGTCAGACAGAAAGCAAACACTAAATGTTTTCACTTGTGGAATCTAAAAAATCAAGCGAATGAATGTAAGAAAACAGAAACAGACCCACAGACACAGAGAACAAAACTATTAATAGTTGGGGGGGTGGATAGTGGAGAAGGAAGGAGGGACGGACAAAATAGGAGTAGAGAATTAAGAGGCACAAACTGCTATGGATAAAATAAGCTGCAGGACCTATTGTACAGCACAGGGAATATAGCCGATATTTTATGATAATTTTAAATAGTATATAACCTATAAAAATATTAAATCACTATGTTGTACACCTGAAAATAATACAATGTTGTGATTCAACTGTATTTCGATTAATATTCACAACTTCACAGAAAAAATAAAGAATTGGATGTAAAAAAAAAAAAAACGCACCGAGATTTAGCCATCCTGCATTCTCTTTGGAGCTTGTCAACGAGGATATTTTCCACCCTAGTCATCAGATTGGGACACTAATTTATTGCTTTTATTTATCGCTTTTCCCTTTTTTTCCTATGGGCATTTCCTTACAGGCATGGATGATTCCCGCCCACTCTTCCAGGGCCTCTGGGAGCCATCTGCCTGCGCGCTGAGGCCAGCAGCCGCCCCAGTGCTGGACGCACGAGTTGTTTCCCAAGTTCTGGACTGTCCTGGTCGCGAACCGCCTTGGAAGCGGGGACCCGGCCCTCGGGGGGAGGGGCGGAGGAGGAGGCCCGGGAGGCGGCCGCGGGGAGGGGGTGGGTCGTCCGCGCGCTGGGCGTGGGCTGGGCGAGGTTCCCCGGCCCACCGGGACCCGCCAACAATGGCCGGTTGTGGAAGGAGGCGGCAGGAATGCAGCCGGGGGAGTCGGGCGGCGGGGCGGCGGCGGCCGCGGGGCGGGGCCGGGGCGCAGCGGCAGCCTCTTACCTGTCCAGGTAGCTCGCATTTCTCGGAGAGCGGCGGCGCCCCCAGCACCTGTCGCCCGGTGCGCGGGCCGGGAGGACGGCGCGCGGCATGGCCTGGTAGAGGCCCCCGGGGAGACGCTGTGGAGTCCAGTCCGGAGCAGGGCAGGCGAGGGAGGGACGGTCCCCCAGCGCCCGCGCGGCCGGCGGCAGCATGAAAAAGAACCCGGGCACTTTCAGCAAACTCTTCGGCAAGAAACATGCCAACCCGCCCGCCACCTCCCTCTACGCCACGAACCCCCCCTGGATCTTCACCCAGGAGGCCCCGGAGGAGGGGACCCGGGGCTTCGGTGAGTGCGCCCGGGAGCGGAGCGCGCGGGGGCCTGCGCGTGGTCCCGCACCCCAAGGGCGGCGCTCTGCCCGGGCTCTGGGTGATCCGCGGCCGCGAGGGCGGGAGACGCGCCAGCGCGGAGGGGAAGCAACGCGTTTGAACCTGTGCGCTGGCCGGGCAGGAGCCTTCGGCAAAGGGAGGTCTCTGGGAAAAGGAAGGAGGGGCCCCTCCCCACCGCAAGGTCAGAGATCTTTGATGGGGAGGCCGCATCTGATCCTTGTCCCTCTCCCGAGGTGTTTGTTTTCCCTCCTCCGAGGAAGTTATGTTTGCTTTATTGTTGCCAGAAAGGCTTCCCGGGGTTTGCGAAACCCTCCCTCACCCTTCCCCCAGCAGTTCTGTTGAGTCTGAAGCCTTGCCTGGATCTGAGGACTTGGAGATGGTCCCTTCAACCCCTACTCTTTCCGCTTCCTCCGTTCCCCCTCTCCCAGTTCCCAGCCGGCCTCGCCTGGCCTGGCGTTGCAGGCAGTGAAGGAGCTGCTATCTGGGTGCCCACACACCCGCCTCTACCCTAAGGAGGCCCAGAGCCACTGCTGCCAGCAGGATAGCAGGCTGTGCCAGTCACCCAGTCTCTTTCTGGGATCACAGGCCCTTGTCAGGTCAACGACGGGTGCCTATGAATGAAGCCTCCCTTGACTGCCAGCCGCCCTTGGCCCCTGAATCAGGTTGATGTGTCTGCAGGTATTTGAAACCATCATACCTGCCCTGCCTTTGGGCTCTGCCTGTGGGTCATCTGATCACTGCATCTTTCTGCAATTTGTACCTTCTATAACTGAGAGAGAATCTAGTCGGGTGAGGCCAGGAATTCACTTCTTGTGTCTGATCTGAGGTTCTGGGCCCAAGGAGGGTCACCCATCACTGCTTTAGCTCACCTGCCTTCATTGTCACCCCATTACCTTCACTGACCTTTATGGCCACAGTGTGGGGACCCCCAGAGGATGTCACAGCCTCAGCCCCTGCTCTTGGATTCAGTTTAGTCCCCAGGTTTATCAGGAGCAGGACACAAGACACCCGGACAGGAGAGGGCAAATGAGACATCGCCTCTCTCTGACCCAAGGATCTCCAGCTGGCTGGTGAACAGAGATGACCAAATGCCGTTTAGCCCTTTCTGAGCCTTTGCTATAAAAGAGTAAGTGCAAAAGGAACAGAGAGGTGACCTCTGATTGGAACTAGCATGTGAGCTGAGAGAGAAGGGCACCCAGCATTTCCAGAGCAAACAGCAGGAGCAAAGGTAGGAGGGCCAGGGCAGTTTGGAGGCAGGGCTTAGGAACTTAGCAAACACATGTGTCCTGCCAAGTACAACTCTAAGGTCTAAACACCTCTCCTCACCTGAATCCCAAACATTTATTGACCCCTTCTTAGGTGCAAGGTACCATTCGAAAGTCCTCCTGTTGTTGACTTGTTTAATCCTCATCCAGCCTGTGATGTAGGGACTGTTATTCCTGTTTGACAGGTGGGGAAAAGGAGGCACAGAGAGGTTAAGTAACATGCCCAAGAGCACACCGTTTTAAATGATCGAGCCAGGATTTTCTCTTTTTTTCTGTTTTTTAATATTTATTTATGGCTGTGCTAGGTATTCATTGCTGCACAGGCTTGGGGCAAGTGGGGACTACTCTCTAGTTGGCGGTCGAGGGCTTCTTACTGTGGTGGCTTCTCTTGTTGCTGAGCATGGCTCTAAGGCGTGTGGGGTTTGCTAGTTTCAGCTCCCAGGCTCTAGAGCACAGGCTCAGTAGTTTTGGTGCACGGGTTTAGTTGTTCTGTGCATGTAGGATCTTCCCAGATCAGGGATTGGATCACCACTGAGCCAGGGAAGCCAGAGCCAGGATTTTCTTAAGTGTACAGTTCACGGATTTTTTCTTTTTTTTTTTCGTAGACTTATCAAGCTGTGTAATTGTCAGCACAATTCAGTTTTAAAACATTTTCATTGCCCCCAAATTTCCCTCATGGGGCAGAGCCAATATTTGAACCCAGGTTGTGGGGCTCCAGAGACCACACTCCAGCTTGCAGAGGTGACTTTGTGGAAGGTATGAATGAATGAAAGTCACTGTCGTGTTGGACTCACTGGGACCCCGTGGACTGTAGCCCACCAGATTTCTCCTGGAACTCTCCAGGCAAGACTACTGGAGTGGGTAGCCATTTCCTTCTACATGGGGCCTTCCTGACCCGGGGGTCGAACCCCGGGTCTCCTGCATTGCAGGCGGATTTTTTACCATCTGAGCCACCAGGGAAGCCTCGAAAGTGGAAGGTAATCAAGGGGGAATTTGGATGGAGAGGCATCTACCTGAGAACACCTCCCCCCACACTCCTTCCCCAAGGGGAATGCCTTCCTTGCACACCTCTACATTTTTGCTTTACATATTTCTCTACATTTTTGCCATAGGTAAATTCCCCAACATTTTTCCTACACCGAACAGACTTCTGGTGGGGTCAGTAAAGAGATGTGGGCATGGTGCCCAGTCACCTCTGGCCAGCTGCTGCCTCCACCAGCAGGGCTTGGAGCCCAGGGAGCCTCCCGTTCCCTAGGGCACAACTGGGTCTCCAGCTGACTCAGCCTGCCTGTGCCACGTGGAGAGGTGGGAAGCAACGCGCAGCCGGCAGAATGGCTCTCCAGGGTTTCCAGGGTATTTCCCAGGCCCCAGTGGGTGTAAAGTCTTCCTGCTAAGCAGGACATGTGTTGGAGTTGGGGACAGAAAGGACTAATGGTGAGGATTCTCAGATGTGATGAAGACCTCAGACCTATTTTGGAGTCCGCCTCTGTCAATAACTGGGGGCCTAGCCACTGTCTGGGCCTCAGTATTTTTTGTTTCTGTTAAGTGGGTCTAGCAGTCTGGTATCCAGGCTCCTTACAGAATGAGTGCTTAAATTTTGTGTATGGCAGTGCTTTAAAGAGCATCGAAAGGAAAGACACTTAAACAAGGATTGGCAAATTAAGGCCCATGGCCTGTTTTTGTAAATAAAGTTTTATTAGAACATGACCAGTCACGCCCATCATTTGCATGTCTCTGTGGTTACCTTCATGCTACTAAGGGCAGAATTGAGTGACTGCAGCAGAGACAGTGTGGCTCACAAAGCCAGAGATATTTACTAGCTGGCCCTTTACAGAACAAATCTGTCAACTCCTGCCTGGTTTATTATTATCAGGGCATGTCTAGCTCTGAGCGCTTCCTGCTTCAGTTCTTCCTCCTAACATTGCTGTAGACCAGAGGAAACTGATCTGTGAAGCGGTCTCAAAGGGGTTGAGATTAGAGTTTCATAGGGTCCCTGAGTCTGTGACGTTCCCTGAGATGCTGGCAGTATCCATACGCTTGGAGAACAGCCGGTAGGATTCAGGGGGAAGAAAATCAATGGGGAGTATGTAAGGGAATTAAGGAGTACGCACTTGCTGTTTGGCTACAGTCATGTAAAAATCTGTTTGCACAAGGGTAGGCTGGGTGCAGCAGGTAAAATGCAAACAGTCATGTGAGTGTGGTGATGGGTAAATTTTTCCTTACAGGATTTCCCTGGTATTTATCCAGTAACTATTAAAGCGCTTCACTTAATGCAATTGCATTCCTAATGAAGCCTAGGCCTCCCCGCTGGGCCCATCCAAGGGTCTTAAAAGGCCACACAATTGTTTTTTAAAGTACGTGAGAAAACAGAGATGTGGATCTTTCTAAATCTCATGATAAGGGACTTGCTGCAGCCAGAGACCAGACTGCCAGTGGCTCTGGACTCCTCCCTTGGCTCTTGGGTTAGTTGAGCCAAGCTTCCTTATCTACTGTCACTCCACCCCTCCCCACCAATAGGACGCCCTGCTTGCTGGGGGCCCTTCCTCCGAAATGTAAGTCACCTTCCTCACAGCCACCTAGGATGCTTACTTAAGATGCAGATTCCTGGGGGCCCCACCTGAGGTATAGGAAGTCAGAATCTCTGGGCTAAGACCCAGGTCCTGGACTTTTCACCAACTCCCAGGTGATTTTTAAAAAATTAATTAATTTATTTGGCTGTGTGAGATCTTTAGTTGTGGCATATGAACTCTTCCTTGTAGCATGTGGGATCTAGCTCCCTGACTGAAGGGGCTGAAGCCAGGCCCCCTGCATTGGGAGCACAGAGTCTTAGCCACTGGACTGCCAGGGAAGTCCCCTGGGTGATTCTTTTGTATGGGAAAATTTGAGAATCTTCTCCAGGTAGAGCTGCCGTGCTCTTCCTCACTGAGGACGTCCTGCAATTCTACATAAATATATAGGGCCTATCCCAGTTCCTTATCCACGAGAACCCCTGGGCGTTCTCCCTAAGGTGGCTGCAGGTTCTACTAGTCCTGCTCCTGGGGACCGCATGTCTCAGGCCAGGCTAACGGGTAAGAAAGCCATGAACTCCAGGCACTGAGCACATATTTCTGGCCTGGGACAGGCTGGCACCAGCCTCCCGAAAGGAAAGCTGACCTGTGCGTGGCAGGGGTGTGAAGGAGATTTCTGTTTACTCGTGTCCCCTGGAGGTGTGCTGTGGTTTGCTGGCAGCTCAGTACACACACACACACACACACACACACACACACACACACCCCGTCTCTGATGTCGCATTATATAAGCTCCTCTTGTTCCTGTAGTTCAACTTAGAAAGTCAGGCCCTTCCTTGACCACTGCAGGCTACAGGGTGCCCCTTCTCTCCCAGCCAATAAATTAATGATAATAATACCATCCTCATCATTATTATTTTCCCCCCTCATGCTCAGTCATGTCCGGCTCTTTTTCGACCTCATGGATTGTAGCCCACCAGGCTCTTCTGTCCATGGGATTCTCCAGGAAAGAATACTGGTTGCCATTTTTTCTCCAGGGGAGCTTCCTGACCCACGAATTGAACCCATGTCTCTTGAGTCTCCTGCATTAGCAAGCGCTTATCTACTGAAAGAAGCACCATGCTAAAAACTGTTTTCTCAATTGAGGAAACACTCAGAGGCTCAGTCAGTCTGACTCCATGCAGCTCAAAAATTAGTGCATCCAGCCACCCGGGACCTTGTTAAGATCAGATTCTGATGCACTTCAGACACTTTTTCAGGTGAAGTTCACCAGGGCTGTAGGCCATACTTTGGGGAGCATGTCCTAGCCTGGAAGCCGGCGGGGTTGTTGGGGAGTGCCTGTTTGCTACGCTCCTCCTCCCCCAGTCCCCAACCCTGAGGCTCCGTCCCCCAGTGGTCCCCCTTCCCCTATTCTGTGGCTCTCCCAGCCCAGCCCAGCTCCACCTCCGGCGTCCCCTCTGCCCTTGGACAAAGGCTTCTCCCTGGCACCCTGGGTCAGACGGGCTGAGACTTGCTGGGACAGACCAGCCTTTTCAGGTTCCTGTCATGTGGCCCTGTTAATTAGCAAGGAAGGGCCTCATCAGCCGTTTGTGGGTTACATTCACATGGGGCCCCCTAGCTTCGTCCCTGAAAGGCTGGGGCTCCAGCCAAGTGACAAGGATCAGATGCCCTACCTCGGTGGGGTGGAGGTTGGGGCCTGTTTTGGGGTTCTGGGTTACTCTGGTCAAGGTAACAAACTCTTCCAACTAGAAACCCCACCCTTTTTAAGCACCTGGAATTTTTTATTAAAAAACATAATATTTGTTTATCTATTCTTGGCTGTGCTGGGTCTTCATTGCTGACTTTTCTCTAGTTGCAGTGCACGGGTTTCTCATTGCGCTGGCTTCTCTTGTTCTGGAGCACAGACTCTAGGCCACGCAGGCTTCAGTAGCTGTAGTATGAGGGCTCAGTAGTTGTGGCTGCCCAGCTCTAGAGCACAGGCTTAGTTGCTCCATGGCATGTGGGATCTTCCTGGATCAGGGATCGAACCCCTGTCCCCTGCATCTGCAGGCAGAGAAGCCCAAGCACCTGGGATCTGATGAGACCCATGGCCAGTGCTCGTGGGGTCATGTGGGGGCTCCTGGCAGTTTGGGACCCCGCACTGTCACCCCAGCCTTCCTCTCAGCTCTGCTAGCTTTTTTCTTTTCCTTGATTTTGGGAGGCTTCTCCCTAAAGGATCCCCATTTGGCGGTGCGGAAACCCAGCCAGAGCAAGTTCTCAGAGTCCTCAAGTGCTACATGGAGGAGCTGGGGCATGACCTCAGATCTGATTCCCGGAAGCATTTGTCTCCTCCAGGCCTCACCAACTCTTCAAGCTCACTGGAGACTGAGCAAAGGGATGTTGAATCCCTGCGTTAATTCCCTGCTGTGCTGGCTGTAGCCAGAGGGAATTGGATTCTAGAGTCGGGTTGCCTGGACTTGAATCCTGGCCTCTTTTCCTCACTAGCTGTGGGACCGTGGGCCGGGGACTTAACCTCTCTGAGCCTCAGTTTCCTCATCTGGCAAATGAGGATAGTAAAAGTGCCTCCCACACGGGTGTATGAAGAGGGATGTAAAGAGAGCTTAGAATGGTCCTAGCTCATAATACTGCGTATCAGGTATCACACGGTTACATTAAAAAAAAAAAATTATTTTATTTGGCTGTGCCAGGACTTAGTTGCAGCACACTCTTAGTTGTGGCATATGGGATCTAGTTTCCAGACCAGGGATCGAACTCCGGCCCCCTGCATTGGGTGCCTGGAGTGTTGGCCACTGGGCCACCAGGCAAGTCCCAGACAGTTACATTTTTATCATTCATTTCCTCTCTAGTTTGGACCTATCTAGGATTTGAGAAAGGAGCTAAACAACTGTTCTGGACTTCAGCCTCCAAGGAGACCCATGGACAGCTTTGGGGCTGGGGCAGTAAGAGCATTTTGTCAGGCTTTCAACCCTGAGCTCTATGAGGAAAGAAGGCCCAGTGAGAGGTTCCTCCTTGGGGAGAAGCAGAAAGGAAGGGCTGGGAGTGAGGCAGCCATGGATACCCAGTCTTCAGCTCCTCCAGAGCTGGCGGTTCCCCCTCCACATAACACACACACAAGCACACGCACACCCTGCTCCAAACCGAGAAAACTAGGTCAGCCTATTTGGGGAGAGGCAGTAAGCCACATGCCATGTGTAGGGTACCCCCTTATTTGTGCCTGGAGCCCAACACTTCAAGGGGCACTCCATTTAGGCCCTGGCACCACTGCTGCTCTGAGACTTTAGGCCAGTCCCCCCGCCCCCCACCAGCCATTCTGGGCCTCAGTCTCCCCATCAGCACAGAGGGCAGCCCCAAGGGTCCAGACTCTAGAGTTCTCCCTGACAAAGGAGCAAAGGGCCACCCACCTCCTGGTGGCTCTGCCCCATTGGGTAGAGTCATCCAGCCTCCTCTCTGTCACCAGCTTTATCTCCTGACTTCATCTCCCTCAAGAGGCCCTCCTTTATCTCCTCTATTGAGGAGGGGGCTTCCCAGAAAGTTATTCTAGTGTCCCTGACACTGATCCCAGCAGAGTTCATTTACTTCTGCAGGAAAATCCCCAAAGTTTGATTCTGTTGTCTTTCTCTTTATTTTGGACCTTGACCTTAAGGCTCAGAAAGCCCCAGCCCTGACCTTGAACTCTAGGGCATCCCAGCTTATGGCAGCGGTCACACTTCCCCCACTTGTTGGTGTGACTTGACCAGCTGGGAACTGTGCCCGGGTATGAGGGGCCCAGGAAACTGTGTCAGGTTCTAGACACACCTCTTTTTCTTTTCTTTTTTCCCCCTTGAAATAACATACATTTAATATCTCATAGTTCCGTAGATCAGAAGTCTGATCTCACTGGGCTAAAATTAAAATGTCAGCAACACTTTGTTCTTTTCTGGAGGTTCTAGGAGAGAATGTTTTCTCTCCTTTTCCACCTTCTGCCTGCACTCCCTGGCTCATGGCCCCTTCCATCTTCAGAGCTGGCAACGGCCAGCTGAGTCTTTCACACATCACACCACTTTGCCTTTGCTTCCCTCATCATATTTCCTTCCCCGAATCCCAGCCACACCTCTTAGAACTGGGAAAGCAACTTGTATTTCCAAGAGGTGCTCCCGTGGAAGGGAGCCACCTGGGCCTTCTACGCCTGTCTCTACCAGAGCTGCTCCCTTTCCACAGGTATTCTAGAGAACAATCATATTCTTAGAAAGGGTTCCCCAGTTCAAAATAACCACAAACCAACCAAGACAACAGTGCCTCAGAAGATGGGCTGAGTCATGGAATCTGGGCTTCCCAGGTGGCTCAGAGGTAAAGAATCCTGCTGCCAATGCTGGAGATGCAAGAGATGCAGGTTCGATTCCTGGGTTGCGAAGATCCCCTGGAGGAGGAAATGGCAACCCACTTCAGCATTCTTGGACAAAGGAGTGCATGATATTGAAAACAGTCAGACGCAACTGAGTGGCTGAGCCTGCATGAAAGGTGCTTAGAAGCGTGCCTGACCCATTACAAATGTCCAATAAATTCCACCTGGCATTATATTATTACTGCTATTATAGTGATCAGCTTGCCAGGCTGCTTGCTTCTAAAACTCCTGTGCTTAGTCAGCTCAGTCATGTCTGACTCTTTGCAACCCCATGGACTGTAGCCCGCCAAGCTCCTCTGTCCATGGGGATTCTCCAGGCAAGAATACTAGAGTGGGTTGACATGCCCTCCTCCAGGGGATCTTCCCAAACCAGGATTGAACCCAGGTCTCCCTCATCGCAAGCGGATTCTTCACTGTTTGGGTCACCAAGGAAGCCCCAAAATACTGGAGTGGCTAGCCTCTCCCTTCTCCAGGGGATCTTCCCGACCCAGGAATTGAACCAGGGTCTTCTGCATCACAGGTGGATTCTTTACCAGCTGAGCTACCAGGGAACCCCTAAAACTCCTTGGTACACAATAATAGTAACTATTAATATTGTGGTAACTCAGCTGCAGAGAGGATGCTCCCTTGACCCCAACACCAGTACAGATTTAAATGAAATAGTGAGAGGGAGGGGAGCATGCCTGGGTTAGTCCCCAGCCTACCCCCTGTCCTAATAAGGGGCCAGGCAGCGATGGACCTGGCTGCCAGGTCAGATCTAGGTCCTTGGTTTCAAAACAGCCCTGTCTAGAGAATGTCCCAGGAAACCCTGGTGTCAACACGCTGGTGAGACATTAGAGCCAGTGAGAACTGGGTGGGCTTTAGCGTTAGCGGTTGGAGATGTGGTTATCTCTACTTTTCTTGTTTCTGATTGGGCCAAATCTACACTCTTACCACCTCCTTCTCCCTCCCCACCCACCCCATGGCATCTTGGTCTCCAGGCCCAGGCGTGGAGCCTGGCAGCCACACTGGGAAATCGGGTTTGCCCAGAGTGTATGGGACAGGGCAGTACTGGGAACTGGAATTTCCAGGGACGAGGGGAAAGCTTGCCGTGTTGGTCCCTCAGAAAGGTGGAGAATCTGGAATGTGCCAGCCAACTCTCTGGCTGGTAGGGCAACACCAGAGGTTTCTGGGTCCCATTTCTAGGGTGCCCCCGGAGCCTCCATGTCATATTCAAGGCCCTCTATGTCAGATCTGTAAACTGTTGCAATTTCTTCCCAAAGTCACGTACAAGAGGAAAAGTAATCACCGTTCATCCAGTGTTTCAGTTACTAGGATACTAGTTCATTGGAATTTTGACTTTTCTCCTCTGTCCTCTCTGGCTAAAGAGGAAGTCCCCCACGTCCCATGAATGGAGAAAGTCCTCCTTGCTCTTGGCCCATGTAGTAGGAGGTCCACAGTGACTCCTGCCTCTTGGAGGTGACAGTGTGAGTCTGGGGCAGGATGGGAAAGTCCCATCAATGTGTGCTAAGAGTCATGAGGGCGATTGGTTGAGAAAATGTGACTAGCGTCTCACTCCCTCCCACTCCTGTAGAAACAACCCAGAGCACAGGGCCAGCAACTAGAGGAAGAGAAATGTTCTGTATCATCTTTCTACAGGGGACAGAACCACATTTGCTGGGCCCATCATTGCTCCCATTGTACAGATGGGAAAAGTGAGATCCAGACTGGTTATATGACATGGCAAGTCCATGACAGAGCTGGGATCTGTATTAAATCAGGTGGACCCTACTGTCCTATTCTTTCTGCTCTGCCCTCAAGGGCACCTCAAACGGAGCCATGACCCCCAATCACTGATGGTTTGGGGGCTAAAGAAATCTTGGGTTAAGGACTTCCCTGGTGGTCCAGTGGCTAAGACTCTGCACTCCCAATGCAGGGGGCCTCAGTTCAGTTCCTGGTCAGGGAACTAGATCCCACATGCTGCAACTAAAGAGCCCACGTGCTGCGACTAAGACCCGGCACAGCCAAATAAATAATAAACAAACAAATAAAAGAGATCTCAGGTTAGCAGAGTCCAGAAGGTGGGTGCTGAGCCACTGGGTGGCCTCATCTGCTCTTCTAGTTTCAGATTAGAAATTCAAACACTCGAGAGAAAACAACTTGTTTTCTTCCCTCTTCTCAGAGATAAGCGTTAGCTGAGGCCTTGGCCAAGCTCTCAGCGCCCCCAAAGGAGGGTCTTGTGGGAGTGAAGGCTCAGATCCTGCAGTGGGTGGATCAGGAGACAGATGGCAGCTGGGGGCCGAAAGCCCCAGGAGACCCCGAGAAACCACCCCTGGAGTCCCTCGCAGTGCTGTTTCCAGTGGCCCCATCAGCCCACGTCCACCTGTAGGATCTTGTCACGAAGAGGCGCCTGGCAGAGCCAAGCAGGGGCCACCAAGGGGCTTGGTTTTCCTCACTGGGAACTGCAGAGCAGACTAAACTCAGTCGTCCCCCATGCTCTTGATCCCCAGTCATGGTCTCCCCGTCTTGTCTCCTCTAGATGGGATCTATTATGGAGACAACCGGTTTGACACTGTGAGTGAGTCGGGAACCGCCACGCTGAAAGCTCGGCCCAGAGTCCGGCCCCTGCTCACCTTTCTTCCGCTGGTGAGTACGTTCTGCCCTGACGTCAGAGGGTCTGCTCTGGGCGGGCCACCTAGGCTGCCACAGAGAAGGTGGCCCCACCTGCCCTGGTCCGAGTGGTCATCAGCCTCACCCTCTGTCCATCCTCTTCCTTCCTGATGCCAACTGAGGGCGGCAACTGGGAGGAGGCATGGCTCACGACAGGAAGGCTGAGATTAGGGGTGTCAGCTCCTTTGAGTCGAAACCTAAGGAGGGGTTATGGGGAACATGGGTGCAGAAGCAATGCAGCGGTGGGTACCTCCAGCTCAATGGGATTCCTATTCCACACTCACCAGGGGCAGCCTGCTTCATGACAGGCCTTGCATAGAATGCTGGGATTCAGAAATGATTGACCCAGGATTGCTCAAGGAACCTTCTGCCCGGTATAGGGGATGAATCAGTAAAGAGACTGTTAATACGTAGACCAGAGCAGGAGCAGCCTACCTAGCCACAGGGGCTGGTCAAGGAAGGCTTCCTGGAAGAGGTGACACCTGATTGTCTCAAAGGTCAAATAGCAGTGACCCTTGGGAGAAGAGCGTGTGGACTGCTTTACTTGTGGGTCTGAAACTGCCAGAAACCAAACACTCCCTTCTGGAGCCTGTGATTGGGCTTTTGTTCTCTGACAAGGGAAAGAGACTCAAAACAACCTCTCCGTGACGGGTTCTATCTACTGTGACAAGAGCTCTGGCTTTTCCAAGACAGCCTAGGCCTGTGCCGTCCAATAGAAATACAATGCAAGCCTCAGGTATAACTATCATTTCTAGTAGCAACATGAATAAGAAATAGATAAAATTAGTCCAGAGATGATCATTTCAACATTTAACCAACGTAGAAGGTACGGCTGAGATGTTTTACAGTCTTTCTTTCACACTGAGTCGTTAGAGTCTAGTGTGTTGCACTTTGAGCACACATCCTGCTTCTGAGCAGTGGCACTTCAAGGGCTCAAGAGCCACTTGTGGTCAGTGGCTACCATATACAGCAGCCCAGACTTAGACCTAAACAGTCAGCCTCGTAAGTTCTAGGTTCATTACCATCTGTGAGACCTGGGTCCCAGTTGGGACAATACTGTCACTGGGGCCACGGCATCTCACACCTCCATGAGGCTCCGTTCTGCTTCAACTCACAAGGCACCAAATCATGATCTGAGTTTTCAGGGGCCCGTTAGACCTCACAGCACCCGACACCTTGGTCCCCGCACTCACAAATTCTGCCCAGCACTGCCTGGCACAACCACCTCCCTCACACCATCGTCAGTTTTTTTCTGGTTGTTCAACCTCGCCACAGACCTGAGATTCTAGATGGGAGAGACTGAGTCTTACATTCTCCTTGCTGTGTCCCCAAGGCCTGTATGTGGAGGCCTGAGCATACAGATCGTTGGGCATACGGCTTTAATTTATTTTCTGCTTACAAAAGCAATTCACGGACGTCATAGACAAAAACGGAAAGTACAATACCACCAGTGAAAAGGTATAAAGCAAATGAGTCCACTCCTCACTGTTTCCAGAGATGCATAAAACTGTTTCCAGTGTTACCACACCCATATATGCAGATGAAACAGTTTTTTGATTGTCACTAGAGGTGAATTTGATTCTCTCCCTTCATCTGCCGCATACTCAGAATTATAGCGGTGGGCACCCAGGACTGGCACACCCGTGCCCATTGTGGTTGATAAAATATTGAAATAAATGGCTGTTGCCCCTTGAATGGCTGCTGCTCTCTTAGCTCCTCTTTCAGGTCTGAACCAGCAAGTAAAGTGTTAATGAGGCATCACTGAGTTTGTTCTGATTGGTCAGCATCCTGTATCCCTGCCTCTACCCACCCACTCACTTTGGACCATTTGATTAACAGCACAGGTCCATCCTTTCTGCCCTCCCCCTTCTGGTTTGAGTCCTCTGATTTGGATCTGATCTGGGCCAACCAGGGCTTGACTGGGAGCGCTGCACAGGGTTAGGGGCTGCTGGCTGGTACTGGCTTGGGAACAGTCCGTCAGGGCAAGCCTTAGACCCAGTCCCAGGAGATGGGGGCTTCTCCCCAGCAAACTCACACCCCCTCATTGGTGAGGATGAGGGAATGAACACGCCATGAATCCACAACTGAAAGGGACCTCGTGGGGTCCACACCAGCCTCCCTAGATACTGGCAGGAACTGAACCCGGAAAGGGAAGGTCATTCCGTACCTTCAGTGCCAAATATGCAGCTGGCACGGTGCTAGCCAACAGCAGGGCCATGAGGTCGTGACTGACTTGTGGGGGGCCCTTCCTGTGTGTCAGGCACCATCCCAAGTGTTAGCATGTGTTAACTGAACTGATAGAGAAACTGAAGCCCAGGATGAGGAAGTAACTTGCTCAAGGACAGGCAGCTCATAGGTGGCAGAGCTGGGGTTTGTAGCCAGGCTCCAGGGTCCAAGTTTACTGGGCCATCCTACCTGCCCTTCCACCCATGACCTTTTCCTTCTTCCCTCCCAACATCAGCCTGCAGAGCCACCTGCCTCTCCCGTGTCTGCCTCTCTGAACTTCTGCCTGGCCTTTTGGGGATCACACACCCCTCTGAGACCATGCTGAGGCTGTGGGCCACATCCGCATGATCTTGCTTACAAGTCCAGCACAGGGCTCTCAGGCCCCAGAAGCCCACCTCTGATGCACCTCGAGATTAGGAGCCCTGAGCCTGACCGCTTGTGTCCCGGGGACGTGTTTTGCTCCTGACTCGGGTCCTAAGATACAAAGCAGCCCCAGCATCTGGGTTACGGGGAACCCAACTCCTCTGCCTTAGGCTCTGGACTGGGGCCTCTGCTCTCCTCTCGCCGGGGCAGAAGGCCGGGAGAATGAGAGGCAGGAGGACAGAACTGCGGGTTTACACACAGATGTGCACGTGCACACCCGGCCCCCCGCACCCCCCCCCAGCCAGGTTGAGTGGGGAGCTGGGCTGTGACACCGCCTCGCAGCTGGGCCTCGCCCCTCCCTGTCTTGCCTTCCCACACTCAAGGGGCACCTCCCCAGCCTGACCCTGGGGCAGGGGAGGGGCCAGGCTTCAGTGCCCATGACAGGCCCATGCTCTTCCTTGAGTGCCATCCAGGCCGGGCCGTCTTCTGAGCACACAGTTGCTCTCACGACCCCTCACGAGCCCCCGTGGGACGGTGTGAGAGGGGAGGGCAAGATGAGGAGGGGATGGGCACAGCTGGGGCTTCTGCTTCCTTCCTAGACCTTCCTTGCTTATTGAGGTGAAAGTGCAAAGGATGGGGAAATATTTTGGCCTACTCCATACTTTCCCAGGCAGCTGGCCACCAAAGGCCAGTTACGGGAAGGACCCTGGGATCTCTCGGTGACTGGGACGGGCTCTGGATTGATCCTCGGGGGACCAGTCCCAGCTCTGCCTCTGGGCCACAGACGTTCCTCTCTCGGGGCCTCTGGCTCCTCACCCATCAGTGGGGTTACATGGGATGGTCTGCTAGGGTCCCCTCAGCTGTGACTTTCTGTGTCCAAATAACTCACCAACAGAGGGGCAGGAGGTGGGGTCAGCTCTCTGGAGGCCCCCAGAGATGCCAGGCCCTCTGAAAAGGAAGCCCTTTAGCCACCAGGGCTTCCCCCACCCCACCCTGCCCCAACTTCCTGCTCTGAGAGCTCCAAGGAGCTGGATTAGCATGGCAAACTTCAAAACTGGAGGTGGGGGTGGGTACAGACCTTGGTGAGCATCGGAATAAGAAAACTGAAGCCCAGGGAGGGGGGATGCATGCAACTCCCTCAGCTCCATGGAGGCAGAGACAGACCCCAAGCCCAGGTCTTCTCCTCCCAATTCCCATCTATACCACCATGGATGGGCCTGGGCTGAGTCTGGGAAGGGTCCTTTCTCCCCACTTCCTTCTCCCTCCAAGGGGACGCTCGGCCCAGAACTCAAGCCAGAGCCTGCCCCCAGCTTCTCAGAGCTGAGACGGTAGGATGGCTGGTGGTGGGAAGGGCAAACTTGTCTCTGGGGCTGCCTCTGGCCCTACCCCAGTCTGAACCCAACCATCTCCAGGGCAGTGCATGTGAGGAATTAAAAAAGAAACGCCAATGAGGCAAATATGGGGAAACTGGCCAGACAGGTCCCCCGGGGTGCCTTGGGCGGTGAGAGCTCCCTGGGTCACCCCACCCTCTGAGTCAGGCAGGGCTGGCAGGGCCTGGGGAGATGTCAGGCTGGGCTCCGGGCAGGAAGCCTGACTGTTTTGGGGCCCACCCTCTACTCCTCAGCAGAGATGCAGCCCAAGTCAGCCAGATTTCTCCTTTCCACTTTTCCTCTCCATCCGCCGGCTCCGGGAGCTGTCTCGGAAGCCAAGGCCCAGGCTCCCTTTGGGGTTGGTGCTCCTTTGGGTGAGCTGGGAAGGGCAGTCAGTCATGATTGGCTTTTGAGTGATTCTCTTGGCTGACATTAGCTGGCACGGCTCTTGGGTAGGGAGCTCCGGGTGTTCCTGTGGGAGTGGGTGTTGGGAGCCTGCAGCCAGTGAACAGATGGAATACCCCTCTGTTCCCCGCCGAAGCCACCCACCTGGCTCTTCTTCCACAGGGAGGGCCTCAGCCTGAACCCCCAAAGCCCAACACACACCCTCATCCTAACCACATATGACCACCCCTTGGCCACCCGATGGGGCTTCCCAGGTAGTGCTAGTGGTAAAGAACTCGCTTGCCAACGCAGGAGACTTAAGAGACACGGGTTCTATATCCCTGGGTTGGGAAGATCCCCTGCAGGAAGAAATAGCCACCCACTCTAGTATTCTCGCCTGGAAAATCCTATGGACAAAAGAGCCTGGCAGGCTACAGTCCACAGGGTTGTAGAGTCGGACACAACTGAAGTGACTTAGCACACACACTTGGCCACCCTGTGGGTTCAGGGATGTGTGCCCCCCACTCAGGCTGCCTTCAGAAGGACTGATTGGGAACGAAGCTCTAGAAAGTGAAAGTGTTATTTGCTTTAGTTGTGTCCCCGTGGACTGCAGCCGGCCAGGCTCCTCTGTCCATGGGGATTCTCTAGACAAGAATACTGCAGTAAGTTGCCATTTTCTTCTGCAGGGGATCTTCCCAACCCAGGGATTGAAACTGGATCTCCTGCATTGCAGTTCTTTACCACTGAGTCACCAAAAGAGGCCTAAGGGCCGTTTGAATGGAGGATTCTAGGGACCTTGGTGTTTGGAGCAAGGTCAGGAAGGGGGCAGGGTGGGCTCTTAGGGCTTGTCTCCTTGACCCCATGGACTCCTTGCCCTGCAGGGCAACAGAGCACAGCCCTCTACAGATGAGAGTCCAGGGCCGGGCCCTAGAGCTCAAGTCTAAGAGAGATCCTGGGGTGGCGTGGGTCCAGAGTAAGACAGCATTATTGGTGGAATTCTCTGTTCCCCAGGAAGGAGGCATGAGCTTCAGCAGAGAGCAGGGGCTGGGGCAAGGAAGTCCTGGAGCTCTTTTTATGTTAAAAAAATTTTTTTTTCCTAAGGTTATTATTTTTCTTAACATGGACCATTTTTTTAAAAAGTCTTTATTGAATTTGTTACAGTATTGTTTCTGTTCTATTTTGGGGTTATGACAAGGCATGTGGGGTCTTAGCTCCCTGACTGAGGATCAAACCCACACCCCCTGCACTGGAAGGCGAAGTCTTGACCACTGGACCCAGGAAAGTCCTGGAGCTCTTGATTTTAAATGCTCACTGGTTCCCAACTTCAGAGAAGCTGCTGTGTGGGTGAAACACTGCCGACCCTCACACTGCCCCCAAAAACCAGGAAATAACTAGCAGGGCTTCACCCAGCTGGGGACATTGGGTGCCGGGAGGGGTTTCCTTGTGGCCCTCACTCCAGGGGCCCATCCCTCTGTTCCCCAGCCTACAGCAGCGTTCCCAACCATTCCCGGCTCTGACTGTGACTCAGGGTCACCTCCCTCACCGCCTGAGCTCTGCACCCCACCCTGAGGTGCCCCACCAGGCTCCTGGAGGAATCTGAGGAAGTTTGCATTCCACAGCGTGTCACTAAGGCTCTGAGCTGGCTCATACTCAAGGTCAACTGTGTGTAGCCCGTTGGCCCAACCCTTGTGACCCACCCTCGGGGTTGGCCTGCGTTCTGAGGAACCCCAGGTATGAGGATGTGTGTCCTGGCCCAGGGAGGGCAAGGGGACTGGGCTGGGCCCATTGGTGGGGTGAGGCTGTCCCCCAGATCCTTGGTGGTGCAGCAGGGGGCTAGTGGTGGGCTCTGACTCCCTATGACTTTAAGGGGGAGACAACCTCAGTCCTCAAATAGTGAATGCTTTCCTCCCCTCTTCTTTTCTGCTTTCTTTCCTCCTTCTCTTTAACTCTGAAATATTTGTGGTCAAAAGGGCAGTAGGGGATTCCCGGTGACCTGGCCCTGACTTCGGGGAAGTACCCATCTATCTCTTCAGGCCCAACCAGACAGACACATCCCAGGAGCCCCTCCTGGAGCAGAGTATCCATGGATTCGGGCCACTGCTCACCCACTGAGCCTTGTTAGGACCCGAGGTGTGGGGACTCAGAGAGATGCCCCTTCCTTGAGTGCTTCTCTGCAGGATCTCTTTAGGTGTGGGGAGGCCACCGATGTCACAGCAAACCCACGGAGGCAGGATCAACCCCATCTTACAGATGAGAAAACTGAACCTCAAAAGGCAAGAAGGGGGCACACTTCCTGACCACTGAGTGTGTGATTCTATCTTTGAGATGATGGAGTTAAATTAAGATTGCCAGTGTGGTCTACCTGCCTACAAAATCCATGCTTTTCTTCATTTTTTAAGTATTCATTGATTTGGCTGCACTGGGTCTTAGGGACAGCACACAGAATCTTCACTGCATCACACAGGATCTTGTGTGGCAACACCAGGACTCTCTAGTCGTGGTTCGCAGGCTTAGTTGCTATGCAGCATGGGGGATCTTAGTTCCCTGACCAGGGATCAAACCCACATCCCTCGAATTGCATGGTGGGTTTTGACCCACTGGAGCACCAGGGAAGTAAGTCCCCATACTCTTCTTGATTACAAGAACTTAAAAAAAAAAAAACCCCAAACTACGTATTGTGTGTGTGTGTATTTTTCAATTGTGAAGGAAACAGAAGTTCATTGTTAAGAACTGAAAATAGAGACAAGTATAAGGAAGGAAATATATATAAATATCCTCAGAATGGCGCTTCCGTCCCTAGGCTCCTTGCCAGCTAATCATTGCCGGGTGACTTTTCAGTATACGAGGCTGTGATGGGGCTGCTTGATTGAGCTGGGGAGCTGGAGCTTGCACCCCTGTGAAGTGGGCAAGGTGACAGGGATCTTAGCTTCTGGGTGTTGTCCGGGTGTGGGTTCGGGAAGGGCTGAGGCCCAGCTTCAGGGGGAATGCCCCACCTGGACTCTGCCCCAGGCGTTGAGCAAGGGCTGCTGTTGCGGAGTGGGGGTGGCCTGGCTGAGGACGGAGGCGCCAGGGGGCTGCCCCAGCAGAGGAGCTCAGATGCTCATTTGCATGTTCTTGGTCATTTCCCTTGCCCACCAGGTGGCCACACCCCGTCCCTCGATGTGGGGCCGCTGTCCTTCAAGGGCCAGACAGGTCTCCCTCCTGAGTCTACTTGAGGGGCACACCAGTCCCTGCAGGCAGCCCCCTGGGGCGTGGGGTCTGTGATTTTCCCAGGGCAAGCGTGCTGAGGGTGGGGCAGCCCTCGGCTGACTGCTGCGGTCACAGGCCCACGTCGGAGCCAGCAGTGACCTCAGGCCCAGTCCTGCCCGCTTGGCCTCGCCCTGTAACTCCTGGAAAAGCAGCTTCACAGACTCCTCCCACCCCCTCCTCCCCCTTCCTCCTCCCCTGCCCCTACGTGTTCCGCCACCCCCCTCCCCCCAAGAGCTCTCCCGAGACAAGGGCAGAGGTCTGTCCCAACACCTGGTTGTGGAAGAGGATGGCCTCCGGTGTTCAGGCCGCTGCCCACATGGCACAGGTGAGCCGAGCACAGACAGGACACCTTATGGGCCGAGACTCACAGAACGCCAGGTTGGAGATGATCCTGAAGAGCGTTCACAGGAGAGGGCGGGAAGGAGGCCCTTTGTTCCCAGTTAATTGGTGGTGGGTCTGGCGCCAGAACACAGACTTTACACCTCCCTGTCCTATGTTCTTTCCACCTCTCATTCATTCATCCAGGAGTTTCTTCACTCATCCAACTCTCACTGAATTGCCCCATCTGTGCCAGGTGGGGCAAAAAGAATCAGCCGTCCCCCTACCCACAGACAGACTGGGCTGGGACAGCAGAGACCACAGCCACCTGCAACAGGCTTCGTTTATGCTGGAGGAAAAGTGTGAGTGTGAATAGTGGCAAAGAGGGCAGGCTCCAAGTTCCAGTATCGACCGCTGCTTATTAGCTGTACGACCTTGGGCGATGTGCTTAGCCTCTCTGTGCCTCAGTTTCATCTTCTATACAATAAAAACAACAACCTACCTCTTAGGGTTACTACGACGATTAACTAGGTTGCTACATGTGAAGTACTCAGAACAGTGCCTAGCACATAGTAGGCACCTAATAAATGTCAGGTATCAGAATGCACACACAGGGTGAGGAACACACTGAGAAGAGAAATGAACTTGGGCTGAGGTTGCCAAGGAGGGCTTCATGGAGGAGGGGTATTTAATCTAGGGTTTAAAGGCTAGGTAGGAGTTTGCTGGACAAAGAAGGGCATCTAAGAATAAGAGCCAAAGGTAAAGGAGATAATTAATAAGGATCTACTGTACAGCTCAGGGAACTCTTCTCAATACTCTGTAATGACCCACGTGGGAATAGAATTTTAAAAAGAGTGGATATAGGTATATGCATAACTGATTGATGTTGCTGTACAGCAGAAACTAACACATCTTAAATCTACTATAATAATTTAAAAAAAGAGCAAAGCAAGATTTGGGACGTCTGAGAGTATGTGGGAGTGAATCTCAAGCAGCTGCAGTGATTCTGCACGGTGAAGGAGGGAAGCAGAGCCAAATCACCTAGGGGCTTTTTCAAGCTATAGATTCACCCCCAGAACCTCGAAATACTCCCTCCAAGGAGTGGTCTCTCTGCCATACTGAAGATCCCTGCTGCGGGGAGCCCATTTGCTCTTGAGTGAGGCAGGTCTCCAGGGACACTGGTGGAAAAACACGAGAACCACTAACTGGAGCCCAGAGTGTGTGGAGTGGGTGGAAGAAGGTGGCGGGAGTTGCAGACAGGACAGCTTAGGAAAAGTCTAGAACGCCATGAGAAGGCGTTTGGGTGTCATCCTCCAGACGGACAGAAGGATGCTGAACAGGGAAGGGACCTGCTCTGGGATGCACTTTATTTATTTCTTTATTTTTAAAAAAATATTTATTTATTTTGGTTGCTCTGGGTCTTAGTTGTGCCTGCCGGGCTTCTCTCTAGTTGAGACATGGGGGCTCAGCAGTTGTGGCCCACGGGCTTGGTTGCTCCGAATCAGGTGGGATCTTAGTTCCCCAGCCAGGGATTGAATCTGTGTCCCCTGCATTGGGAGGCAGAGTCTTAACCACTGGACCACCAGGGAATTCCCTGAGATGCATTTTAGAAAGAACATCCTGGCATCAGGCTTAAAGAATGGGGTGAGGCAGAAGCCAGGGAGATGATAACAGTAGTGTGTCTGTCTGGGTAACAGACAGTGGGGACTGAAGGAGGGCCAAGCTTTTGGGGTAGCAGGAAGGGAGGGACACAGGATATGCCTGACAGAGCCAGGTGAAAAGCTGGGGGTATGGGTGACGGGTAGATGCCTGGAAAGACAGTGATTTGCTCATCTGTAAAGGGGAGGTGTAATAACACTGATCACATCTCATGTTGTGAAAAGTAAATGAGTTAAGAGATGGAAGACAGAGCACGTGGTACAGAGTAAGTGCTAAGTAGCAGCCGTTATGGTTATGGTTAAGGTCGGGGATATTAGAAACGAGAGAAAGAAGTGAGATGCTGATGTCTGTCCAGTGGATGGGTAAGCTCCAAGTCTCCCTCAAGACTTTCTCTCTTGACGTTCTTGTTCTTTTGTTTGTGGGAGTGTGTGCCAAGTCGCTTCAGTCGTGTCCGACTCTTTGTGACCCTATGGACTGTAGCCCGTCAGGTTCTTCTGTCCCTGAGGTTCTTCAGGCGAGAATACTGGAGTGGTTGCTGTGCCCTCCTCCAGGGGATCTTCCTGACCCAGGGACTGCACTCTCCTGTCTTAAGTCTCTAGCATTGGCAGGCAGGTTCTTTGCCACTAGCGCCCCCTGGGAAGTCCTTGGTCTTTTGTTTGCTATGTTTTAACTTTTTAAATTGTTAAGATACATTACATGCAATCTACCATTTTAACTATTTTAAAATGGACCATTCAAGGGTATTAAGTAACTCTCTCCTTTTAACCAACCCCAATGTGCAGAGCAGTTGCAGGGATAGTACAAAGGACTCCCTAGAGCCACCACCTAGATTCACCGCATTGTGCTCCATTTGCTTTATTTGCTCTCTCTCTCATTATTTACACATTGTTTCTGCCCAAATGTTAAAGAGTAATTTGAGACATCAGATCCCTTTATTCCTAACTACTTTCAATCAACTATAATGCAATTAGTAAAAAACCAAAACCTTCCCTCTTCAAAAAAAAAAAAACTCTTACATACTATGTGTGTGCTATGTAAGCACAGAGACATTCTCTGTGCAACTAGCAAATTCAGGAATTTAATATTGATACGATACTATTACCTGATATACCTTTTTCATTCAATCATCGCTGATTGTCCATTAAGGCCCTTTTACAGCACACCCTTCCCCCATCGCAGGATCACACATCGAACTGAGATGTTACCTCCAGGCCCTCTTCCAAAGGAGGCTTCACCTCAGTCCTCTGAGGCTAAGGGAGGCAGGTAAGGAAGTTCACTCCCCATGGAGAAGGATGCTGTTCACACCTGTGCATTTGCACACTGAACTCTGTCACCACCCAAGCCAGGGCACTGGATGCCAGCTCCCTGGGTCCCCGTGTTGAGAGGGGTGTGACGTACCTTCCAGGTCTGTTTTACTAGCACTTGCATTAAAATGAGTTTGTATTTGCCTTCCCCAGTCCACACTGGTGGAAGGGACAGCTAGCCCAGGCAGGTGGGAGGGGAAGAAGCAGGGCCAGCTGGGGCTTGGGGCTGCATTCAGTTCAGTATTGGGGGCTCCTAAGATCATGGCATCTGGTTCCATCACTTCATGGGAAATACATGGGGAAACAGTGGAAACAGTGTCAAACTTTATTTTGGGGGGCTCCAAAATCACTGCAGATGGTGATTGCAGCCATGAAATTAAAAGATGCTTACTCCTTGGAAGGAAAGTTATGACCAACCTAGATAGCATATTAAAAAACAGAGACATTACTTTGCCAACAAAGGTCCGTCTAGTCAAAGCTATGGTTTTTCCAGTGGTCACATATGAATGTGAGAGTTGGACTGTGAAGAAAGCTGAGTACCGAAGAATTGATGCTTTTGAACTGTGGTGCTGGAGAAGACTCTTGAGAGTCCCTTGGACTGCAAGGAGATCCAGCCAGTCCATCCTAAAGGAGATCAGTTCTGGGTGTTCATTAGAAGGACTGAAGCTAAAGCTGAAATTCCAATACTTTGGCTACCTCATGCGAAGAGCTGACTCATTGGAAAAGACTCTGATGCTGGGAGGGACTGGGGGCAAGAGGAGAAGGGGACAGCAGAGGATGAGATGGCTGGATGGCATCACCGACTTGATGGACATGGGTTTGGGTGAACTCCGGGAGTTGGTGATGGACAGGGAGGCCTGGCGTGCTGCGATTCATGGGGTCACAAAGAGTCGGACACCACTGAGCGACAGAACTGAACAGAACTGAAGGAGTGAGGCTGGACGTTGGGACATACCCTAAGGGTAACAGAGTACCGTAGCACCTCAAGCACTGTGGGGATGTGATGGGCGTGTTCTGGACTCGTGTGTGTGTGTGTGTGTGTGTGTGTGTGTGTGTGTGTGTGTGTGTGTGTGTTCGTTCCAAGGCCGCTCAGGAGACAGATTTCCATCCACCCTGTGGTCTTTGGGATCTAATGCTTTTTCAGAGTTCAGATCAAAGGTGGGGTGGACAGTATTACCTCCAGCCCATAAAGTCCGTCCGTGTTCCTCATTCACACATAATTATAGGTTGACCCAGAAGGTGCTTCTAGGATTCCAGGCAGCTTGCTTTGTTCACAATATTCTCACTTTTGTGGGGAGAAGATTTAGAACACAGATTCCTGGGCTAGGAGCATTATCTCCTGTGGTCGTCGTGATGGCCCCACAGAGCAGGAAATCTCTCCATGTTATACATGAAGAGATGTTATACATGAACATGTTTTATACATGTTGAACATGTTATACATGAAGAAAATGAGTCTCTGATTTGTAGAAAAGGGAAGTTAGGAGGCCTAGGTTTGCACCCTGTCTCTTAAGGGGTTTGAGATATAGTGTTGGCACATAGTATGTGCATAAATGATAGATTAACATCATAGTTGCTACGGCTCATCCAAGGTCACACTCCTGGCAACATCACACATGCACAGGCAAAATCAGAGCACGACTGGAATCTGAGAACTCTTGATGATAAGTCCCTAGGTCTTTCTACTTTTCAGTTATGTGCAAAAGAGTAATGAGAGCTCAACCCGAGCTTTTAAAGGCCTGGCTTCCATCTCATCAAAATCAGAGTATACATACTCCATGAGGGTTATTAGACAGTCAGTCATGGGTACACCACAAAGAGGTGGACAGGACTTAGCGACTGAACAGCTAGACAGCCTTGTGTACTGCCTCTCATGCAGTATGCACCGCATTTCAGAATGCAGGATTGAGAGAGGTTGAGAACAAGTATGTGGCCATTTGACTCAAACAGAGGCAGAAAAAAAGTAGATGATGGAGCAAGGCCATTCCAGTTCTTCAGAATTCTTTAAGAATAAAATGAGTTGTTTGCTGCCCTCATATAACCAGAGAGTAATTCTGAGACTGCCCTTGGTACCCCGAGGTCTTGTGGATGTTTGTGAAACATCTGCCTTGAATCCCCCTTCTTATATATTGAACCATTAAGTCTAGAGAGTTGGCACCATCAGCTCATCAGTGAGTAATAGCTTGGCTTACTATGTGTCCATGTTTGGGGGATTCATATAAGACATGTCCCTGGGCTCCAAGGAGCAACCAGATCTCATTGGAGGAACTGGGAGAGTATCTAGGGTGCCAACAGGAGTCCTCCCTTGTGGGACTTGGCTGTGGGTTGCTCTGAACAGCAGTCAATATGGCCTGGTGCAGACAAGGGATGGCTCCGTAGGAATAACAAGAGCTAACGTTTATTGGGTTTTCACTGCATGTCAGGAGCTAAGTGCTTTTTGTGTATTGCATCACTTAATCTTCACAACTTCCCTAGAATAGGTAAATTCTATTTTTTCTTTTCTGACCGTGCCGTGTGGCATGTGAGAACATAGTTCCCCAACCAGAGATCGAACCTGTGCCCGCTGCCACTGGGAGTGTGGAGTCTTAACCACTGGACTGCCAGGGAAGTCCCAGTAAACTCTATTTTTAAATCAGTTTCATAGTCAAGGAAACTGAGGCACAGAGAACGTAAGTCATTGGCTGAGTCATATAGCCAGTGGGAAGCAGAGCTAGAATTCACATTCAAGCAGTCTGGCTCCAGAACTTTCTCATTCCCTCTACCGCCTTTCTAGAGCGGCTCTGTGAATCCTTTTAGGATTAGAGACTTGGACTTTAGGGAAGCAAAATACTCAGGGGTGGGAGCTCCACAGACCTGGGCTTAGCACCACTGGTCGTGAGAGTGTAAACAACTTAGCAAACTTCTAAACCTCTGCGTTCTCCGGCTCATGGGGACAACTTCTTCATCGCAGGGTAGTGTGATGGTGAGCATGTGTTTACAGCACAGAGCAAGGGGTGTTACTGTTAGAAATGGAGGGTGGGAAGAGGGGCACAGCCTGAACAACACCCAGTATCAGGGATGAACATGAACCAGAGGGGTGGGTTGGAAGGATCCTAGAGAGGGAGCTGGTTCAGTTAGATTGTCGGATTGGCTGTAACAGGTGAATGGAAATTAACACTAGCCTGAAGGATACTGCCAGGGTGTTGAGGACCTTGAAAGCTACCATAAAACGCCCCACAGCTCCTCCAAAGGACAGGTGTGTGGACATTGTTGACATATGGAAATGTGTGTTTGGAGGGAAAGAAAATAGAATGCAAAATAGTATGTACAGACCAACAGCTGTGTAAACGCATTATGGTCTGAAAGCCTAGAGATCAGAAAGGCATCCACAGTGTTGTCGGTACTCCAGGTCACCACTCTTTTCTTATTTACTTTTCTGTAACTACCTAATGAAAACTAAGCGTGAACGGGAGGCCAGGCCAAGGGGGGTTGGCTTTTGATTTTGTGGACATCCCTGGGGAGTCATGCACAGTTTTGTTTTATTTTGTTTTTTGATCTGTTTCAATTGAGATACAGTTCATATACAGTTGACTCTCATTATTTGCAGATTCAGTATCTGTAATTCGCTTAGTCGCTAAAATTTATTTGTAACCCCCCAAATCAGTATTCAAGACACTTTGGCTCAAGTGGAGCAGTGAAAAGTTTGTCACCTGCTGCACAGGGAACCAGCTGAGGTCGAACAAGGCATTTTGCTTCCTTGTTTCAGCCCTTGTACTGTAAATAAGCCTCCTTTTCTGTTTAGTGCCATACTTTTCATATTTCTTTACTTTTTGTTGGTGGTTTTGCTATTTAAAAATAGCCCTCAAGGACTTCCCTGGCAGTCCAATGGTTAAGACTCTGTGTCTCCAATGCAGAGGGGCATGGGTTTGATCCCTGGTCGGGCAACTAAGATCCCACATGTTGCATGGAATGGCTAGCGAAACATTTTTAATTTTAAAAATTAAATGAAACATCCCCTAAGCACAGGGCTGATGTGCTGTCTAATATCCCTACGTGCAAGGAAGCTACGAGGTGCCTTACAGAGAAAATACGTGTATTAGGTAAGCTTCAAAGGCATGAGTTATGGAACTGCCGTGAGTTCAATATCAGCGAGTTAACAACAGACATTAAATAAGGTGTCTTTAAAGAGAAACACGCATAAAGACAAAGTTGTGTATTGATCAGCTGATGAAAGTGACTTGACCAAGATTTACAGGATCCTTACCCTGTATTTCCCTCAGGGCATGGATCCAGTTTTTACTATTTCACTGTTTGCAGCAATTTCACAGACCCTAACTACCACGAATAACAAGACTTGACTGTATCATAAAATTCACCCTTTTAACTGAGCCCATATTTCAGTATATTCACAAGGTTAACCCTGTGGATTTTCCAGCAATTAAAACGGCCTCACGGAGCAGTAAGTTAAGAACTGTCTGTCTTTCCCTGTCCCCTGATGGTTCTGCTCTCTTTCAGGATGCCCAGGAGAACCATGGACTGGCTGTACCCACTCCCTGTGTGCCAGACAGCTTTGCAGACAAACAAGGGACAGGTAAGAGGGCCTCATGCTTGAGACTTGCCCATCTTTCTTTTTTTCCTCCTTAAGCCCAGGCATCTGGACCTCCCTCCCCAGCTGGTGAGAAAGCTGGAGTCCCCAGGCCTCTTGGCTGCTAGCTGCTGTGGGTGGGAGATGAGGAGAGCCATGGCTAAGGCCCAGGGGAGGAAGGATGGTTAGGGACGTGGCCAGAGCAGGAACAAGGGCAGCGTGAGTGATAGAAAGAACCCTGGAGTCAGGCAGCGCTGGCTTTGAGTCCCAGCTCCCCCGCATATTAGCCTCGCTCCCTGGGGCAAGTCACTTAACCCCTTGCCCTCTGTATCTCTGGGCAAGACAATTCCAGTTCTGGAGGCGCAAACAAAGTACTGGATAGGATGTGAGTCACTTCCTGTCATATCCCTGCTCAAAACCCGCCAGTGACTTCCCTTGTCACCTAACGGAAGGGTTCTTGCCAGGATGGCCAGAATCTGGCCCCACCTGGCTTAATCTGCTGGCTTTCTCGTCTCATCCCACTCTCCTTGCCGCTCCTTCAATATCCAGGCTCGTTTCCACCCTCGGGCCTTTGCACTTTCTGCTATCCAGTCTGTTCTTCCCTTGCACATGTGCACAGCTCACTCTCTCTCTCTCATTCCATCTTTGCTCCAATGTCACCTTCTCAGCCAGGTCTTCCCGGACCTCGCTATTCACATTGCACCCCCAGCACCCATCCTGGGTTTCCCCTCTGTATCACTCTTCACCTCGATGTGGTGGAAATTTACTGATATATTCATTGTCTATCTCATTGTCCCGTTAAAACACAAGCTGCAAGAGGGCCAATATTTTGATTATTTTTTGATTTGTCTTTTCTGCTGTGTCCCAGCTCTTAACACTTGGGTGCTCAATAGATGTTGTCTGGAAACTGGGAGGAGCCCTTCAGAGCTGCACATTCCTGGGTTTGTTTCACTCTGTGCCAGAAATTGAGAGGTGGGGGAGGCAAAGGATATGTGCCTCTCAGAGAGGAGTAACCAGGGCATCCTGGTGGTCTGCAGACACTAGGGAGGGGGCAGGGACTGGGGCTGGGGGCTGGGGATTTGAGCCTCTGGGGCTAGGGTGGGGGACTCAGTATCTCTCTAGTGCCTGAGTCATCCAAGTCAATTCATTTCTACACACCCCATCCATCCGGCAGTCCGGAGTCCCTTCCAGTTCTCTGCGAGGTTCTCTGGGTTCTTGGTAGATTCAGGATCTTTAGAAAGCAAGAATTGCTCATGCAGATTTCTTCCTCCCAAACTTTCACCCAAACTTCCTCACTGAGGTGACACTGAGGTGTCCAGGCCCCTACTTCCATCTATGACTTCCTATCTTTCCCAGCTTCCTGTCTTATGCAGAATGAAAAGTTAAGCACAGGTGGTAGTAGTCAAAGGGATTACCATTCTCTGGACCTAGCACTTGATACGGAGAAAGCAATGGCACCCCACTCCAGTACTCTTGCCTGGAAAATCCCATGGATGGAGGAGCCTGGTAGGCTGCAGTCCATGGAGTCGTGAAGAGTCAGACACGACTGAGCGACTTCACTTTCACTTTTCACTTTCCTGCATTGGGGAAGGAAATGGCAACCCACTCCAGTGTTGGGAGAATCCCAGGGATGGGGGAGCCTGGCGGGCTGCCGTCTATGGAGTTGCACAGAGTTGGACACGACTGAAGCGACTTAGCAGTAGCAGCAGCAAGCAGCACCTGATAAGCTCTTTCCTTGCTTTTACAAAAATTCTCTTAATCCTCACAACAGCTTTATGAGGCAATTGCTGACGTTATTCCCATTTTACAGATAATGAAACTGAGGCTCAGCAAGTTTAATCAGTGGGTCCAAGGTCACACACTCAGCAAGTGGAGAGCCTGGATTTGAACCCTGGCGTTTCTGGCTTTGTACCAGCTGAGGCACCTGTAAGAAACACCCGGTGCACTCCAAGGGGCTAACTGAAGAGAGTTTAGTAAAGGAATTATATATAGGACTGTGAGCAGGGCAGAGAAGCATGGAGCCTGAGCCTCGGAAGCCAATGGAGAAAATTCAGCACAGGCTCCAGAGGCTGTGCCAGGGACAGGCAGGGGCAGGGGTCCCTCCCTGGAAAGCAGAGGGTCCCTCCCAGGAGAGGTCAGGAGCCTGGAGACATGGCTGCTCCTCGCTTGGTGTTCAAGAAACTGGCCAGCTGCTCTCTCAGGAGGTCAGCAAGCCCATGCTGCCCACTCACCCTCCTCACCTCTGCCTCTCCCTCCTTTCAGGCACCAGCACGCTCGTCAATGGCAACCTCCGACTATACAGCTCTGTGGGGGACCTAAGGCCTGGGCATTATGGCCAGGACTTACTCATCCCCCCACCTCCCCCGGGCCCAGCGCCGGCGCCACCCCTAGGTGCTCTGCAGCCTCCAGAGTTCTCTCCGCCACCTCCACCCTCCACAGCTCCCCCACCTCCTCCCCTGCTGGAATCACTGCCCCCACCCCCACCCAGCACAGCCCCAGCTCTGCCCCCAGGAATGGGGGCCCTTCCCCACCCACCCACTGTTTCCTCACCATCCACACCCACGCCTCCTGACTTCATTCCTCCCGCACCACCCCAGGCCGTTCAAGCCCCACCTCTACCCCTCTTGCCAGCCCCGACACCCCCAGCCCCAGAGTCTCCTCATACCGTGGGGACACGCCTCTTCCCCACTGGGGGTGTCACCAAGTGGAAATCAGAAGTGGCGCTGAATGGCAGGCAGCCAGAGGTCCCCAGAAGCAGTCCCCCCAGGAGCCCTGCTGAGCCCAAGGGGGCCCTCCCGGGTCTGGAGTCCCACCTCACCTTCCCCCGGTCATTCAAGGTGCCTCCCCCAACCCCAGTCAGGACTTCGTCCATCTCTATTCCAGAAGCACAAGGGACTCCTCCTGAGGACGAAGAGCGCACCAAGAAGGGCCCCGGTCGACCCTCACTGCCTCCTAGCTTCCATATCCGCTCCGCGTGCCAGGCCTACCCCGACAGGGCTGCTGAGCTGGCACGCCCTGAGGAGCCCAGCACTGTGGCACTGGCCGGCCCAAGGCCAGGCCAGCCTCAGGTCCAGAGCAGTGAACAAGCTGAGACGCCACCTCCAGCCCCTCCCCTACCCCCTCCTGCACCCCCACTCCCTCCACCAGCACCCCCACTCCCCCCAGCCGCCCCTCCTCTGCCATCTGCTGAGAAGGCAGCCCCTCCACCTGCTGGCTTGATGAAAAGAACCAAGTTTAGCTTTCCTGCTCCCAAACCCAAACCTGACCCCCCCAGCCCGGAGGAGACAGCCTCTTCGGAGCCCATGGACTGGCGGGACCCCAGCCAGATGGCAAAGCTCCGGGACCAGCTGTCAGCCTATCTTTGCAGCTCCAGGAGAGAGGACCGGCTTGCCAGTCACAGACCAGATCCAATGGCAGCCTCTCAGGAAAGAGAGGACCACAAGCGTCCCAGCCTGCCAGCGAAAGAGGCGCCCCCGAGTCTGCTACAGAAGGAGGCTCCCCCAAGCCTGCCAGAGAAGGAGGCCCCCTCAAGTGTTCCTGAGGAGAGTCCTTGCAGCCGGCCAAAGAAGGCTGCCACCAGCCTGATCCTCCCTCCTGTGGACTACCTCCCCCAAGACGCGCCAACTCCTAGCGTCTGGGAGATCCGGAAGAAGCTGGAGGCCCAGCTTTCCTCATCAGCTGAGAAGGAGGCCAGGCCCAGCAGAGGGTCTCTGCCTCCCAAATCTCAGCCAGAAGGGGGAAGAATCTTTGAAAACAGAGATGATAACAGCAAATTCCCCAAGCCTGTGGCCAAGAATCTGCCACCTCTATCCACCACCCCTCTGCCAAACACACCACTCCAGTCCAAGGTCACACCTGGACCAGCCACCCCACCCAAGGCCACGCCTGAACCAGCCACATCACCCAAGACCACTCCCGGACCAGCCTCACCACCCAAGGCCACATCCGGACCAGCCACACCACCCAAGGTCACGCCCGGACCAGCCACACCACCCAAGGCCACGCCCGGACCAGCCACACCACCCAAGGTCACGCCCGGACCAGCCACACCACCCAAGGCCACTCCTGGACCAGACACACCACCCAAGGCCATGCCCGGACCAGCCACACCACCCAAGGTCACGCCCGGACCAGCCACACCACCCAAGGTCACGCCCGGACCAGCCACACCACCCAAGGCCATGCCCGGACCAGCCTCACCACCCAAGGCCACTCCTGGACCAGACACAACACCCAAGGCCATGCCTGGACCAGCCACACCACCCAAAGCCACGTCTGGACCAGCCACACCACCCAAGGCCACACCCGGACCAGCCACACCATCCAAGGCCACGCCTGGACCAGCCACAACACCCAAGGCCATGCCTGGACCAGCCACACCACCCAAAGCCACGTCTGGACCAGCCACACCACCCAAGGCCACACCTCTACCCATCACATCTTCCCAACTGATAGCAGAAAAGAACCTGGCCCCTGCTGGACAGTGGGAGAAGCCAGAACATGAAGCACTTGCAGTGCCCTCCAAGCCAGAGGTAGAGGGGCACTCCTCAGAGACCAGTAAGCCTCCTACACAGGGAGCCCTCTCATCTCCAGCCTTCCCCCCAAAGATATCACCTGGGCGAGAAGAGGTGCCATGTTTCTACAAGCCCCACTGCAGCCAGAACAGCTCCAGCAGAGAGGTGGCTGTGGTGATACCCACTCTGTCCAGAGGAGAGGCTGCAGGGTCAGGCAAGCCTGTGGAGGTGAAGGAGCCCCAGGAGCTGCCACCCAAACCCCCAGCCTCATCCCAGGCTGCTGACGAACTCCTCAGGCACCCGGTGACGGGGGAGGTGGTGGAGCGGGGTTCCCCGATGGCCCTGCTCCTTGCGGCCAAGCAGAGGGCCCAGAAGGGGAGGCCCAGGGGGGCCCCCCTGGGCCGGCCCTCCCTGCCAGGGAGTCTCCAAGGCCCGAGCCAGCCCGAGGCAGGCTCTGATACCATCTTGTACAACGAGGGCCAGCCCAACTCCTTCACTGTGGTCCCCAAGGTGTCCAAGGAGACTGAGAAGGTCCCCCAGCTAACCTCGCCAGGACAACCCAAAGGACTCTGTCAGTGGGAACTCCAGCCCCGCAGGGACCCGGAGGACACAGAGTCGGGCCGCGGGCCCAGCTCGACAAAGGTGAAGCCCCAGGCCTCTGCGGCCTGGGAGAGACCAGCGCCCTCCAGCCTCCTCCAGGGCCGCCTGCTGCCCAAGTCTTTCTCTTCCCCTCCTTCTCCTTCCCACAAGCCGGAGGAAGACAAGGAGGAGGAGTTCAACTTTGAGGTCATCCCGCCGCCGCCAGAATTCAGCAATGATCCCGAGCCCCCGGCCGCCCCCTTGCAGTATCTGGGGCGTCGGGGTTCCCCTCCCCGGAACAATTTCTCAGACTTGGGGCAGCCCGCGAATGCGGGCCCAGCTCGCGGCTTCTCTCACTTCTCCGCGGATCCAGGTCCGGCCCGGGGCCTGGAGCGCTTCTCCGGCGGAGGCGGGGGCCGCTCGCTCATCAAGAAGCGCCTGTACGTCGGGGAGCCCCACCGCAACCCAGAGCCGCCCCGCGGCGGCACCGGCCGCAGCCTGAGCTTCCCCAACTGCTTCGGGCCGCAGCCCGGGGGCCCCTTCGCAGCGCCCAGCGGCCCGGAGATGCGGCGCGTCAACTCGGCGGGCCGCGGGCCCCCGGGCGGCCTGCACTTGCGGAACATGTCCCTGGAGGGCGCCGCTCGCGGAGAGGCCAAGTACAAAGCTCGCAGCGGCGGCGGCGACTATGGCTGCTCCCCGGCTACCGGCAGGTGAGCGGCAGGCTGGGAAAGCAGGGGAGAGGGGAGCTGGGCTGGGAAGGCAGGGAGAGGGGAGAAGGTAGGGGAGAGGGGAGCTGGGCAGGGAAGGCAGGGGAGAGGGGGCTGGGCAGGGAAGGCAGGGGAGAGGGGGGCTGGGCAGGGAAGGCAGGGGAGAGGGAGGCTCACCCCCAGACCACCCGGAACTGGCCAGGCTGCAGCCATCAGCCTGGACATTTGGTTTTCTCCCTCCTGGCCCTCAGGGCAGAGAGAAGGGGCAGGGAGGCCTGCTTTCCCAACACCCACTGTCTCCTTTGTCTTCTCGCTCCTGCTCCTGTCTCCCTCTTCCTAGAGTTCCCGTGTGGGGTGGGGGGGAGCTGAGCGGTCCTTGAGTGCTGAGATTTCCCATCACCTAGATGCATCCAGAGCCAGGCTAGGAGGGAAGGGTTCTGAGAAGGAGGGTATTGCACGTGTACTCTGGCGACAGGGCCTGGACAAGAGGGAACCCTGGGGCTGATGAGTCAATACTGGGGTCCCACTGGGGAGGATAAGCCCTGGGCTTGAGGGGCAGCTCCATCCTTCCTCTGATGGCCCTGGGGAGATTCACAGGTTGATGGTTAACCAGCTGCAGATACTAACCTCATCTCTCTCCTGCTTCCCGCCAGGTCTCCCCACAACAACATGCACTACGGAAGCTCCATCAACACATTCACTGTGAGGCCTGGGACCCGCCATCCCATCTCCTATGCCTACTCAGGGGCCCATTGGAAGGCCCCCTCCTGAGCTCAGGGTTTTCTCAGCTCTCCTCCAAGGGGTCGGATCCAGGCGCTTGTTTTGGTGGGGTTGGGAGGGATGCAACTGGTGTTAGGTAGCCTTACCCAGACACAGAAGAGTCTTTTGTTTCCCAAAGACAGATGGACAACGAGTGAAGCCTTGGCCCCAGGAAGATCAGGATTGGACTTCTGTTTCCCAAAGCCTTGGTGTGGCTGTGGACTGTCTGCAGAGGAGGGTGGGAGGGAGGAGAGGGAGAAGAGAAGGAACCTTTAAGGACCCGGAGCCTGAGTTTTCATTATCTGGGACTATTTGCCTTAGCAGGGCTTACTGAAAGCAGTTTTCCAAGCAGCCCTGCTGAGCAGGTTCTAAAAGCAAGGGCAGTGGCACTGGCTCCGAATGGGAACCTGATGGGAACCCATCAGAATGGCTGTGGTTGCTGGAAGGCTCACATGAGGGGCTGGGGACCAGCCCTGTCTGGGTAGGGGTGCAGGGTGCTACAGGTTGATCTCAGCTTCCACCTGTCCACCAGTTGCCAATCCAGAGGTGATACCTGGGGTTGCTGGTGTGAAAGCCACAGTGAGGTGGGACCAGGAATATGTAGGCAGAAGTGGGGAAGATACCAGAACAGAGTGCTTTGCACTGACCATGAGTAGGGATGGGGGAATTGGTGGTTCATTTCTCCCTGGCCTTGAGCTACAGAAGGGCCTAGAGAGGGGAGACTTGGCAAGGTTGGGATGGAAGGCAGGGTGGAGGTTTGCTTTTCTACTCAGATCCAGGCAGCCATGATTTGGGGGGTTGGGCCCAAGGAGCCAGAAAGCCTGGGGCTTGACACCAAAGGCCTTGAGTGGTGGTCAGGTCCTGTATGGGATTTGGAGGGGCATCATCCCAACCACCCCTCCCAACCCCAGTACTACAGGTCCCCAATATTATTGAGGCCTTGGGATATGTAACCAAGATGCCAGAAGGCCTTGGAGAGTAGGAGGCGACAGAGATGGTAATAGAGGTCTGAGAAGAGTTTGCTACAAGTAGGGACCGTGATTTGGAAAGTCAAGAGTGCAGGACCAGGCCCGTTCAGAGCAGGGAAACCTGATCAGTAGGGTGACCATTTGTTCTTTGGTGGGAAGTCTGGGTTTAGGCCTGTTTTCCAGCTTATTAGAACCCCTTCCACTTTCAAAAAAGTCCTGGTGTAGATGGTGTCTGGCCATCAGACTCGTCAGGGACCACTACTCCTTGGTCCATCTTGTCTTCAGGTCTTGGTGGGTTGAACTCCTGGGGCCAGGCCAAGGCAGGCTACCTGGGTGAGGGAATAGGGCAGGGGGTGCCTGCCTCAGAGGAACAGGCTGGTGGGGGCACCCAGGAAGCAGTTCCTTTTGGGGGCATGATGCTAGACCTCTGTGATGTGTGCTAACCACTCACAGTACCAGGGTGGGGGGTAGCAGATGACCACTTCAGGGAAAGAGTGCTGGGGTGGGCAGGTGCTCTGATGGGGCAGGATCTGGTCGCCTGTGTCTAAAAAGCCAACCACACCCCAGTGCCAGCAGTGGCTCTATATATATGTATGTATTTCCCCCTGTACAATGTTTTATACAAGATTTCACTAATTTATCTGCTATGTTAAGGCTTGAGGGGTGGGATGTGGACTCCCAGCTGTATCTTGCCCTGGGGTTGGCAGGGAAGGACTGATTCTTTCTTGGCATGGAAATAAACAGGCCAGTCTGGGTAGCCTCCAGCCCTGTGGCTGCAGATTGATGACTGAGACGTCCTGGGCTGTGACGAGAGGTTGGGGGAACTCAGCTGGGGAAGGCCGAGTACAGGGTGGTGGCTGTACCGGGGCCATTATGCTGAGCCCAACTCTTTCTTCTGACCCCTAGGTTTTCTCATTCTCCAAGTCCTTTCAAGGGGAGGGAGTAGAGCTGAAGTCTCGTGATAGCTGAAGTCTCGTGATAACAGACTGTGCCCCAAAGCAAGTCTCTTGAGTCTCTGAACCTCAGTTTCTTCTGTATAATGGATGTGATAACCTACCTCATGAGGCTGTTGTGATGACTAAAGACAGTCGTGCATTCATTTAGCAGGGATCTGAGTGCCCACGAGATAGCAGGCACTGTGCTTAGCACGGGTATACAGCCATCAACATTGACACACCTCCTACCCATGGCAAGACTGTAGTCTCGTGGAGGAGAGAGAATGGAAGGAACGCACAGAAACAGCCTCTATTATAAAGAATGGTAGGGAGGGGAGGAAACAGGGACTATGAGAATAACTGGAGGGTAGAGGGGAGGAGCGGATTGACTTTGACTGGCTGGTCAGGGGGTGGCCTCTTGAAAGTGTGCCATTTATGTGGTTCCAGCCAAGCATCCATCATGTATCTGGCACTCAGTAATTGCTCAATAAACTGCATCTTGTCTGTGGCCCTGCATGGCTTTCCATAAAGCATCTTTAACTTTCCCAGAAGAGGAAACTGAGAACCAGAGGTCGTCTCTCACCGTGTGAGAGTGTGCTTGTTGTGTTTCCTGTGTCTGAGCCTTTTGTGGGGGGGTTTCTGGGAAAGGGAGGCTGGGAGGGTGACTCACTTGTCTGGCAACTTGGAAGGGCCGCCCCTCTCCCATCCTGGGGCTCCCTGGTTCTCTTGTCTCTCACCGTCCCCACCCTGAACTGTGAGCAAGGATGGGGCCCTGCCTCTGGCTGCTCTGCAGGAGGCGAGGATCGAGGAATTACCTTGATTCATCTCTAACTCAGCTCGAAAGTGACCGGGATGGATGTGTGCTCTGTGGTTTTGTTTTTTTGGTTTTTTTTGAAAAAAATCTTTTGACCCTGCTGCATGGCATGTGGGATATTAGTTCCCCGACCGGGGATTTAACCTGTGCCCCCTGCACTGGCAACAGAGTCTTAACCACTGGACCACCCTGTGTCTGAGTCTTAAACTTTGTTAGTCCCAGACTTCTTTAAAGAACTTTTGAGAGCTATGGATGCTCACCCCAGAAAGATGCCCCCACATGCATTTTTACACGTTATTTCAGGCACTCCACAGATTCCCCCAGACTGGGCTCCGTGGACTTCACGCTGAGAACTCCTGATGAAATCGTGGTCGTGGTAACCACCAACAGTGTACTTAATTTTGACAATTTGGAAAATTCATTCCTTTGCTTGTTTACTCCTGACAGTCGTCTAAGGAGTGCCGGCCTCGGGATACTCCTACTTCCATGCTAATGAGAAAATTAGGGCTCCAAGAAGAAGAGTGAATTGTTCAGAATAGCCCACCTGCCTCCAACCTCTGCTTCTCACCACTGCCTGCCTCCCACCATTCCCACGTTTCATCCCTCTTCCTAAACTGTGTACCTGTCAGAGCAGGGATGGGGGAGGGCCTGAGGAGGGAAAAGCTAATAGGCAAAGTTAATGGGTGTAGGTGGCAGAGGTGTTCCTGGATCGGGGTGGTCGCACCTTGGTTTCTGCAGCCTCCTCTGCTTCCTGGACGTGGCCCAAGTCCTGGTACCCAGAACCAACCCCCCCCCATCCCCCTCTGAGGCCTGGCCCAAAGCAGCAGCGGGTCCCGTCCTGGGGCCTGCAGTGATGTCTGAGGCACAGCTTTCTCTGGGGTGGGGTTTCCTGGAAGCAGAGAGGCCTTTACTCACCCCTGCGGAGGCTGCAGGAGAGAGAGGTGCCTTCCACTGGGAGGTGTGAGGGAGTGAGCGGAAGCCTGCCCCTGCCTGCTCACCCCTCACCTGCCTCCCCTCGGCGGCCTCTGGCCACTTTCATCTCTGCAGCTCAAGGGCAGTGCTGGTTTCCCACCATGAGTCAGTCAGCTGCCCAGAATGGGCGGCCCCTGAGTCCAGGCAGAGGAGCTGGGCCTCCTCCTCCCGAAGGCCCAGGGCCGGCCGGCCGCTGCGGACCCGCTGCTGGGGCCTCTGCAGGCGCTTTTGGCCAAGAAGGTGAGAGAAGGAAGGTGCGCTTCTGGGAGGGGGTGGAGACCCTGGCAGCAATGTACGGATGCTGGTCTTTACCTCGAGGGTCCTGTGCTCCTGCCCAGGTCTCAGAGCTCTAGAACCGTCGTCAACACTTGGCACAGGGGAGCCCCTCCCTGCTCCCCTCCTTGAGAACTGCTCTCCAAACTCCTACAGATGGTTCTCTGAGGTCTCCGGTCCTTTAGGAGTCTGTCTCCTTCCTTCCTCCGCCAACCAGTCCCCCTTCTCCATAGCGTCCATGTCAGGAGACTCAGTGGCACCCCCGTCTGGCCTGCACCCATTGCTAACTTGAAAGTACTCTATCCCCAGCCATTTCCCTGTGGATCCTGCCGGCCACTCAGATTCGGCCTCTCCTCTCCCCTCTTTCCTTCTCACACAATCATGAGGCCAGAGCAGCCAGACTGACGGCCTCACTACCTGCCCCCTCGGCTTCCTCAAGGCTGAGTTGCTCTTCAAGGCCCAGCCAGCCCCATGCTGCTCGGAGACCCCTCCCTCCTCCACACCGCGGCACCCACTTCCCTTGGCTGGCTCATCCTTCAGGCCCCGCCAAACATCCCTCACGTCCATGGCCACCTCAGCTCCTGTTAAAGCTCACGGTTCCCCTCACATGATGTTCAGACGCTCTACATCTCCCTCCCCCAGCAGCCTGTTGGCTCCACAAGGATGCCTGTCTTATTCATCACAGCATCTCTGGCTGCTCCTGGGCGCACCAGGTACTAATATGCGTTTGTTGAATGGCTACCTGTTAGTATGTAATCAGATGCTGTCATGCACTATCTAAGTTCCTTGAGGGCAAAGGCCATGTCTCCTATGGACCCGTGATCACGCAACCCTCTGGTTTTTTTTTTTGTTTTTTGTTTTTGGCTGCACTGGGTCTTAGCTGCAGCATGCAGGATCTCCGTTGTATTGTTGGGGATCTTTCGTTACGGCACATGGACTCTCTTTGTGGCATGTGGCTCTATAGTTGCGACACCCGGGCTTAGTTGCTCCACGACATGTGGGGTCTTTCCAGACCAGGGATCGAACCTGCTTCCCTTGCATTACAAGGCAGATTCTCAACCACTGGACCACCAGGGAAATCCCAGCCCTCTTGTTTCTAGATGTCTGTGACCTGATCTAACGCTGAGGTTCCTGCAGGATGTAAAGTAATGGTTTTAGGGACAGGCCTCGTGGGTTTCATCATAATGGCATCAAGATTCCTTGAAGAGGCTCCTGCCTGGTGCGCTGAGACTTTGATGCCCTCTAAGTGGAAGCAGAAGGAGCTGGGTACTACCAGGTGTGGTCCATCTGGTCCTCAGAGGGCTAGGCATGGGAGCCTCGGATGACCCTCGTATCAGGTCAGGGCTGCTGCCCCCTGGAGCTGCCAGCGCCAAGCAGCCCAACGACCTGCCCTCCACGTTCACTCCCCTTCTGCCCTTCCATCCTCAGCACCGTGATCAGTCTCCAGCCTGTCCCTGTGCTGCCAGGGCCAACGTGGGTCGGACAGTGAGAAGCAGCAGCACCCCTGGGGCCAGGGTGGCAGAAGCCAGTCAGGATCAGTCTGTTCACTCCCCCCCCCCCGCCCCTATGCCACAGAGTCCTCCCTCAGGAGGAAGTCTTACAGTTCGAGGGGTTTGGGTTTGTTTTTGCTTTTTTCCACCCCCCTGTTAAACAGCGAGCTCCCTGCACAAAGTTCTCAGCCTTAGGAGGGATCCACACACAGAATGGGGACCCAGCAACATTGCCATCCTCCATTTCTCCCACTGCAGAGTGGCGTCATGTTCCCGGTGCCGCTGAGGTGGGATGTCGCTGGCAGCCCTTCCGTGGGGCATTCCCTTCTCATCCCTGAAAACTGTATTTCTTCCATCTGTCTTCCCCAGACCGAGCCTCCAGTCTCCTTTAAGACTTCCTCCCAGGAGAGTTCTGTGTTCTGCCACTTCGTGTCACTGTCATTTGCTTTCTGAGCCACTCAAAAAGGGTTTGGTAGGTGCCTGCTTCCTCTCTCTCTCTCTCTTACCCTATCTGTGATCTTCCTGCCTTTTGTTTCAAAACTTTCCAGCATTTGTTCCAAATACCCGAGGCAGCACAAACCTGAGGCAGTTCCATCCCACAGTGCTAGAGGGCTGCACAGTACAAGGCAAGGAGCCAACAGGAGTTCCCTGGCGGCCCAGTGGTTAGGACTCCATGCTTTCACTGCCAAAGGCCTGGGTACGATCCCTGGTTAGGGAACTAAGATCCACAAGTCACCCAGTACAGCCAGAAAACAAACAAAGGCAAGGAGTCAGGCAAGAGGCTCACAGTTGAGTGCAGGAGACACACACACACACACAAATAACTAGGATATAAAGCAAGACATTTCAAAGTTCTCCCACCCAGGGGAGCCGGGTGGCCAAATAGAGCAGGTGACCACACGGGACACACTGCTGGCCTAGCACCACGGGCGGCCCCCCTTGCTGGTCTGTGACCAGGTCATCAAGGCCGCCCTCAGCCCTGTGACCCCAGTGGGAGTTCATGCGTGAGCGGGCAGAGGAAGGAGGGCAGGCATCCGTTTATCTGCTTCCTCTACAGTGTCTGACACGCAAACCCTTGGAAAAGGGTACTTGTTATTGCTGAGGCAGACACACACACTGCTGTTGTCTTCGATGACCTCTGCTGGCCCTTTAAGGCGGCCGTTGACATTCACCCATTCACTTTAACCTGATCTCTCCAGGGGGAGTGGAGGGGAGTGAGGAGCGGAAGTCTGTGTCTGTAGCACTGCTGTCCTTGCCCCGAGGGCTAGGCTGAGCCCCGCTTGTGACCCTCACGTGTACATGTGAGGTTGGAACCAGCAGATGGCACTCTGCTCACAGGTACCTGACCTCAAGCCCGGAAAATGATGTTCATGCTGAGGTTGACAGGGCTCCCCTTAGGATCCAGGCACAGAGCTAAGTGCTGCCCCATCTGCTAGTATTTCCCAAACTCGAGCTGCATTAGATATATTGGAGGATTTGTGAAAACACAGATCCCTGGGGCTCATTCCCAGCACTCCTGATTCAGTGAGTTTGCTGTGGGTCCTGAGAATTCACATTTCTAGTCATGTACATATGTGAGAGTTGGACCATCAACAAGGCTGAGTGCCGAAGAATTGATGCTTTCGAACTGTGGTGCAGGAGAAGACTCTCGAGAGTCCCTTGGACAGCAAAGAGATCAAACCAGTCAATCTTAAAGGAAATCAACCCTGAATATTCATTAGAAGGACTGATGCTGAAGCTCTAATACTTTGGCCACCTGATACAAAGAGTCAACTCATTGGCAAAACCCTGATGCTGGGATTGAGGGCAGTAGTAGAAGGGAGCGACCGAGGATGAGGTGGTTGGATGGCATCACCGACTCAATGGACATGAGTTTGAACAAACTCTGGGAGATAGTGAAGGACAGGGAAGCCTGAGTGCTGCAGTTCATGGGGTCGCAAAGATTCAGACAAAACTTAACAACTGAGCATTCCAGTCCCGATGACCCACGGACCACACTGTGAGTAATCATCCCACTCCTCTCTGGGAAGGCAGCATCCAGTTATCAACGAAGAAAAGAGATTCCCAACAGGCCAAGAGACGTGGCCTAAGCCACATGGCGGAGGACAGGGAAGATCCAACCACCTGGGGCCCCGCCCTCTGCCTCAAGGGCACTGTGGCTGGGGTGGCTGTGATGCACCCCTCCTGATTCCAGTAGGGCAGTAAGAGGAGAGAGCAAGGGAGGGACAAGCAGGGTGCTGAAAGGAGGCATGAGGCGTTGTTAGGCTGGGAGGCATTCTCGGGGGTCCAGAGTGTTTTAAAAGCCCTTTACTTCTATTGAATTATAGTCTGGGGGACTTATCTGGTGCTCCAGTGGTTAAGACGCCACACTCTCAATGCTGGGTTCAATTCCTGCCCAGGAAACTAGATCCCACATGCCACAACTAAGACCTGGTACAGTCAAATAAGTAAATATTTTAAAGAAGAAAGAGAGAGGGGGAAAAAAATATATGTATCCTCATAATACTGGCTAATGAGCACTCACACCGCGGATCCGGTGTGGCCACCCTGATCCCCTCCCTTTTCAGGGCTGGAGCTCTGGCTCCCCCTGCTGGCAGAGATGCTGCAACTGTTTGTGCTCAGCTGGGTCCCTCCCCACGGTCCTTTTTCCATATGACTGCCCTTTACATGAGACAGCCACCTCATCCAAGGTCATGTCAGCTCCCTGGAGGCAGCCCATGTTTGTTGATGGCTCCTCCTTCCAAGCCAGGACAACTCTGAAGACTCCTCACAACTCCTGGGCTCCCCCAGGGCGGCTGGCCTTCTCTCCCTGCTCTCCTTTACCCCTCCCTACTTGACAGGTACGCATCCTAAAGGCTCTCCCCAAACACATCCTGTACACAAAGCACAGTGTCCCAGGAACCTATCCTGCCACAACTTATTACACACCATGCACTGTTCTGAGCATTTACACATATTATTTCAAGGAATCCTCCCAGTAACCCCAGGACGTAGGTATTTTTATTATCCCCGGTTTACAGATGAGAAAGGTAACTTGCCTAAGGTCACAGAGCTAGGAAGCTGCACAGCCAGGATTCCTATGCCAGCTCTGAAGTGTTACACACACTGTCTTCTAGAACATTTCTGTGGTCTAGCTTCAAAGAAATTAAAGGAATCAGCCAAAGGAGATTTATTCTGATTTGAGAGGGGAAAAAAAAGCCTTGATCGCTCCCAGTCCTTTTCAGACAGCTCTCTCCAGTGTCTGAATATGCAGCCCTGGTGCCTAATTTTAGTTCAGTGGTTCTTATGGTGAGGAGGGGTGTTGCTCCCTGGGGAACTTTGGCAATGTCTGGAGATATTTATTGTTGTTGTTCCAGATCTGGGAGAAGGGACTTCCCTGTTGGTCTAGTGGCCAAGACTCCATGTTCCCAGTGCAGGGGGCCTGGGTTCAATCCCTGGTCAGGGAACTATTAATAGATCCCACATGCCACGATTAAGAGTTTGAATGCCACAACTAAAGATCCCACATGCCGCAACTAAGACCTGGTGCAGCCAAATAAATAAATTTTAAAAGACCTGCGAGATCCTAAGGGTATTTAGCAGGTGGAGGTCACAGTTACTATTAAACGTCCTACAATGCAAGCAGATCTAGCCCCAAATACCAGTAGACTACAATTGTGTGTGTGTGTGTGTGTGTGTGTGCGTGCGCACACGCACGCGTGTTCCTCTGTCCATGGGATTTCCCAGGAAAGAATACTGGAGTGGGTTACCATTTCCTCGAGAGGATCTTCCTGACCCAAGGATCGAACCCATGTCTCTGCATTGTAGACAGATTCTTTACCACTGAGCCATCAGGGAAGCCCAGACTGAGGTTGAGAAACGCCGTAATCTGGCTTTAAAGCCCAGTCTCCCAGCTGCTTTTACCCTCAAGGACTCCCAGTTTGATGACTAGAGAGCAGGCTTTGGTGGAGGTGGTCAGAGATGTGTGAGCACTGAGGTGGAGAGAAGGTTGGGAAGGCAAACCTCCTACCTCACATCTATCTAGCTAGTAATCAGAGGCGATGAAGTCCCAGAGGCACAAAGCCACTTACCACATTCATGCCTGAAATAGCAGGAGGAGGTTGGAAACTACCTGTATGTCCCTCCACTTGGAATGGGTTAGGTAAGTAAGCCATGGTAGAGCCATACAATGGGACACGGTACAGCCATAAAATAGAGAGAAGTAGCTTTTAATTATTAGCATGGAACCACCACCAAATATACACTGGGAAGTCGGGGGTGAGGAGGAACATGGGTAGTTTATACAGCATCTCCCATTATATAAAAAGGGAAGAAAGGATATACCGGCATTTGTGTTTGATGCATAGACTATTTCCTGAAAAATACATCAGGTGATGTTGACACTGACGTACTGGAGGCCTCCAGGGAAAAGAACTGGGCATCTGGGAGAGAGGGGAGAAGGGGGATGCTTAGTCATTACTTATATCTTTTTCTGTCTTTTAAATGTTATATTGTAGACATATATTTATTATCTATTCAAGATTAAATAACTTTTTAGTAAACTAGGAAAAAAAGAAACACCATAATAAAATAGAGATGACGGTGAGTGAGAGTGTCCATGGGAAATCTGTACCCTCAGGCCAGCTGCTCCCCACTTGTACCTGGGCACTGACAGGTGACATCAGAGAATTAAAGACTTATTTCAGTACGAGCCTTAGTTAAACAGAAGCAGGGTAGACTCACTATCAGTAGTTGAAGAAAATGCATAAACGAATGCCTAAAAGTCCAAAAGGAACACCATTAGAATCTGGGGCCCCAGGGCTTTTTCGTGATGGCAAATACCTGACAACGCCCTTTCTCTGGCCACAGCACAAGCACTTCTAAGAGCCTCCGAGGATGCTGGCCCTTCTATTTAAAAGCCTTCCAGATCATCAGCAACTCATCTGAGTAAAGGGCTTGGGCCAGGGCCCCTTCCAGCCCTGGACCCTGCCAGATCAGGTGACCCCTTTTCTGGGGCAAGGCTGGTACAGAGCCGGCAGACACACTCCAAAACCCAACCTGCCCCGTGGGGGTACAATCTGAGGGCCAGTGCCCTGGCGGGGGTGGGAGGACTTCCGCCCACCAGCTCCACCAGAAGTCTGGTTCCTGCTGACAGCAAAGTAACCTCAGGGCAGAAGACTATAGGAGGTCAGCATTAGGGCAGTTGAGTCTCCGAGGCTGGGTCACCCAAAGCTGGGTCAAGCTCTCTCTGCCCTCCTCAATCCTTACTCACCTCTTCCGGAAGCTTCACTTGCTCACACCCTCCCTGCCCCTTCAGATCTCAGCGCCCTTTTATCGCTTAAGTCCAGCCCTCTATTGACCCTGGCTCCTCTGACTTGGTGAGTGGTGGTAAGCAGGTTCTGGTGTTTATCTGTCTCCCTGACAACACTGCAACCGCCCAGAGGAGGGAATTAATTATCTGTGTGTGTTTGTGTTTCCTCCTCTCCCCTAGGTACAGGGCTCAGGATGCAGGGGGCAGTCCCTTTTGGCCTTGTTGGCTGTCCTGGGGCCAGGACTCACTTCCCCCCAGCTTGATCATGTTTGTTAAGTACCAGACCACAGGAAAGTAACTGAAGAGAAATGGCATCTCTCATGTCCTTCCAGCCAGAAGGCCACCAGGAGCCAGAATGACCCTTTGACAAGCTAAGTCAACGGCTGTCACTGCCTGGTGATCCATCTCACTCTGAATAGCACTGAAAGCCCTGACGCAGGCTCTGTGCTGTGTGGGCCATGCTGCCCCCTGGCCCCCTGATCCTCCCCAGCACCCTCTCTCCCTCTGCTCTCCAGGGTCTAGGGGCCCACATCCTGCCTCAGAGCTCCTGTGCTTGCTCTTCCCTCTCTTCGGAATGCTTTTCCATGTGGCTGGCCCTATTAATGCAGGCAGGGCCCTGCTCTGACAGCTCTCCTTCCCCACCCTGACCTAGCCCCTTTTACTTGCCCCTCCTGATCCGATCTGCTCACTCTCCATCTCTCCACCCCGAACAGGGCCCTGGGAGGGTGGCCGTTCTGCCTGCCTGGATAGGCACCATGCCCTCTGGCTTCTATTCAGCAGAGAACAGGAAGGGAGGGGTTAGGAGGCCAGGGTGTTAATCCCTGGGATCGGCTCTCTCCCTGCAGGGTGGCTGCTGCCCACTGGCCCCCTCAGTGGCCTTGGCCCCAGCTCCTGGCAAAAGGGTCTCCCAACAGCCTCCCTCCAGGTCTGGTAACTGCGCCTCCCCTCCCTGTACTCACCCAGGTCCGGCTACCTGTGCTGTGCTCCCCTATTAGCTCGTCCACATTTTAGGAGGTAATCCCTTTATTAAACCTTCCTCAAATTCCCCAGCCCAAGTATACCGTGGCTTTTCTTTCAGGACCCCAATTCACCACCCATTACATGTCTATGGTTTGTGAGCTGTCTCACAAACCCCAACTGGCCCCCAGTTAGACCAGAAGGTCAGAGAATGTAGCAGCATAGTCATCCTCCGCTGCATCCCAATGTCTGATTCAGCGCCTACGCATAGTAGCTCAGTATTTGTCGAATGAGTGAATGAAGGGAAGGATCCGTATCATCTGGAGAGGGGCTATGGAGGCGGGAAGGACAGGCTGAGATTTTAGGAGGCGAAGGGGAAAAAGAGCAGCAGTGATGAGGATGTCGCCTCCCCGCCAGCACAAAGACCTCTGTGTATGTCCTTCTTAGCACTTCTCAATCTGCAGTGATCACAGTTTGCTTTCTATGTCTTCCCACTAGAATGGATTCCCCAGGGGCATGTCCATGTCTGTCTTGTTCACTCTGGTATCCTCAGAGCCAGGCGCCGTGCCTGACATACATAAAGGCTCTAGATCCACACTTGTCAGATAAATGCAAGATGCATGAGTTATCCAAAAGAAACACTGAGTTGGCAGAGGACCTGGAAAGCTGGGTTGGGCAGTTTGGAAGTTTCGTGCAGAGAGGTAGGGATGAACTTAAAAGTCTAGTGCAGGAGTGGGGGTGGGAATGAGAAAGATGGAGCTTACAGAAAGAGCTTACAGAAGGGAGGCTGCTGCAGCCTCCAGCAGGCAGGGAAGGAAGAGGTGGCGGAAACTGGGGAAGAGATCAGATGCAGATGGAGGATGAGGAGTCCAGACCATCTGGAGGACGAGATGGTGCTGCAAAGCCAGTGGTCCTGGCCCAAGGTAAGTACTCTGGGCCCAGCTGCTACTGGCCTTGATTCTATAATAACTTTTGCATGAAGTGGGAAAGCTGGGGAGTGGAAGTGGTTTGTTGTGGGGGTGGCGGTGAGTGAATAAAATCCAATCTACCTTGTTGCTTTGAGGGTATAACCAGATAGCTCAGTGGAGAGCGACAGACAGACGCTGAGGACTTGCAGGGTGGTGACAGCCAGGGGTGGAAGAGCAGATGAGCCACGTTCTGTGTAAGCAGAGGGTGGTCTGGGATCACACCCAGCTGGGTGGGTGGGGGAAGGGAATAAGAGCCAGCACAAAGGGAGGCCAAGAGGGGGCACAATCAGGAGACAGGGGCAAGGTCCTGGAGCCAAAGGAGCGACTCTGAAGAAGGAAGGGGCAGTCAGCAGGCCACTTGTAAGAAGCAAGGCCGGGCTAGAGCTCACTGAGGGCCGCATCCTTGAGGAGCACCTTTCTGCCGCCTCTGGACCGGCTGGGGGAGCTGACAGTGCCAAGTCAGGTGCGGCCAGTGTTGGAGAAGGGTTTGCTGCCTGTCCCACCAAAGCGTTCCCAGGCACGTGTCCTAACCCTCATTGTGTCAGAGATAGCCAGCTGTCTGCCAAATCCATTCTTTCCTTGCTGACAAGCCTCCCACATTTGTCCTAGACACAGAGCCTGATTTCCTCACTTGCTGTGCAGCTCGGCAGGGCCTGGGAGGGGGTCAGCTTCTGGGTTCCAAGCTCCCTTCACACACACGCTTCCACCTCTTTCCTCTTCCCCACTGGAAAGTGGACCCAGGAGAAGGGGTGGCAGCCGTCTTCCAGTGCACACACGAGTGTCACCTGAGGTGATGGGGGAGCCGGGAGACTGACAGAGATTTGACATCATCAGGCCACCAAGCCGGCCTGGAGCACCCACCCCGACTTTCACAGAAGGCATATAGTCTGTCTTAAGTGACTCTATTTGGGGGACTCGTTGTGAGAGCAGCCTAACTCAGGTTGGAACATATCGTTTAATCCAGTAGAAATACCACTTGGATCAGACCAAAAGTCGTTCCACCCCATCTCTGCCAGGGGCCCCGCGGGGCAGTGACAGGGGGCCACAGGCATGTCCCTTGACAAAGACTCGCACTCTCCACATACCAGGAATTGTTAAGTCTCCTTACAGATCTGTTACAGAGCCATTACTCAGAAACCACTCAAAATTCTTGATAAAAATGTTTGTAAACCTGCCATCTACTCCATCAAGAAACGGGTAACAGTGACTAGAAGCCTCACCAACACTCTCTGCAACTGATTTCATTTCCAGCTCCCAGGGACGGTGTGCGTGTGCACACGGGTGGACCCACATGGCACACAGTGGTAGCAATGCCTTTGAGGAGCAGAATCGTGTGCCTGTGAAGCAAGAGCATGAAAGGTTAACAAGTGTGGACTTGAATGGGATGCCTGTGGGCAGAACCACAGCTCTGCTCCTTATCAGCCACGCAGACTGAGGTGTTTCTGAGCTCTGGGGCCTCAGGGCCTCCACTGCAAGTGGGGACAGTAAGGACATCTACATTTGAGGTGATTGTGAGGATTAAATGAGTCCGTACGTGGAAAACACAATAGTGACTGACCAGCATTAAGTTCTCACTTAGTATTAGCTTGTATGTCATTTTTAACGCAACAGAGAAGAACAAAGTTTGGCAACTGAGTAACATTGTCACTTACAAAGCACAGGTACAGATGTTCTCATTAAATCTTCTTGATGAGGTAATCATCATTACCCATTTTATGGAAACTGATTTGGACATTTAGGGAGTTGCCCTCCATCCCACAGCTGATTCCCAGATGGCTCAGTGGGTAAAGAATCTGCCTGCATTGCAGGAGACCTGGGTTCCATCTCTGGGTCAGGAGGATCCTCTGGAGGAGGGCATGGCAATCCACTCCAGTATTCCTGCCTGAGAAATCCCATGGACAGAGGAGCCTGGCAGGCTACAAGTCTATAGGGTTGCAAACAGTCAGACATGACTGAAGCCACTGAGCACACACGGACACACAGTTGGTAGGTTGTGGTAGAGCCATAAGTACAGATAAATGTCACTGAGTCTTGTTTTATAGAATCACCACCATTAAGTTGAGCAACTTAAGGATTCCAGAAAATCAAAGTTCAGGAAGGCTAGTTCCATTTAGGGTTGTCCCACCCACTCCTCAAACCAGGCCACTTTGTTGTTAGTTTCTCCATTAACTCCACCGATCATCTTATTTAACTGCCTCATGATCAGAAAAGGAGAAGAGGACCTGCCCAGCACCCTCATCCCTGGGCCAGAGCTGGGAGGGGCTGTCGTACACTTCAGTTCAGTTCAGTTGCTCAGTCGTGTCCGACTCTTTGCGACCCCATGAATCGCAGCACGCCAAGCCTCCCTGTCCATCACCAACTCCTGGAGTTCACTCAGACTCGTGTCCGTCGAGTCAGCGATGCCATCCAGCCATCTCATCCTCTGTCGTCCCCTTCTCCTCCTGCCCCTAATCCCTCCCAGCATCAGTCTTTTCCAATGAGTCAATTCTGGAGATGTGAAAACCTAGGGCAATGTGTGGATCTTATTTTGGTCCTGATTCAAACCAGCCAACTATTAAAAAATAAAAACATCTTTGAGATAACAGGAAAAATTTGAGTATGAACTGGATATGAGAGGATACTATAAAATCACTCTTCAGGGCACTTCCCTGGTGAAAGCGAAAGTGCTAGTTGCGCAGTCGTGTCTGACTCTTTGCGATCCCATGGACTAGCCCGCCAGGCTCCTCTGTCCATGGGATTCTGCAGGGAAGAGTACTGGAGTGGGCTGCCGTGCCCTCCTCCAGGGGATCTTCCTGACCAGGGTCTCCTGCATTGCAAGCAGGTTCTTTACCATCTGAGCCACCAATCTCATATAAAAACCTAATTTTTAACAAAGACACAAACACCATTTAGTGGAAGAAGGGTAATTTTTCCACAAAGGGTAACTGAATCAGTTGGACATCCTCAGGCAAAAGTGAACTCAACCTAAACCCCAACCTCATAAAAAGTATATCTAAATAGATCAAGGCCTAATCATCAAAAAGTCTACAAACAATAAATGCTGAAGATGGTGTGGGGAAAAAGGAATGTTCTTGCACTGTTGGTGGGAATGTAAATTGATACAGCCACTATGGAAGATGGTATGGAGATTCCTTAAAAAACAAGGAATAAAACCACCGTATGACCCAGCAATCCCACTCCTAGGCATATACCCTGAGGAAACAAAAACTGAAAAAGACACACATATCCCATTGTTCACTGCAGCATTATGTACAACAGCTAGAATACGGAAGCAACCTGCATGTCCATCGACAGGTGAATGGATAAAGAAGTTGTGGTCCATATGCACAATGGAATATTACTCAGCCACTAAGTAATATTGAGCAACTACTACTCAGCCACTGAGTAAAAAGGAATGCATCTGAGTCAGTTCTGATGAGGCAGATGAATCTAGAACCTATTATATAGAGTGAAGTGTGTCAGAAAGACAAATACTGTATTCTAATGCACATATACAGAATCTAGAAAAATGGTACTGAAGGATTTACAGGGCAGCAGTGGAGAAACAGACATAGAGACTAGACTTACAGACATGGGGAGAGGGGAGCAGAGGGTGGGATGTATGGAAAGAGTAACACGGAAACTTACGTTACCAAATATAAAATAGATAGCCAACGGGAATTTGCTGTATGGCTCAGGAAACTCAAACAGGGGCTCTGCATCAACCTAGAGGGATGGGAAGGGGCGAGAGATGGGAAGGAGGTTCAAAAGGGAGGGGATATATGTATACCTATGACTGATTCTGTAAAGCAATTATCCTTCAATAAAAAAAAAAAATAGATCAAGGCCTAAAACATAAAACATGTATTAAGATATTAGAAAAATATAGAAAAAGATCTTCAGGACCTAGGGCTCAATAAAGAGGTTTTAGGCCTGTCAACAGAAAAAATCTATAAAAGAAAAAATAAATTGGATTTCATGAAAATCAAAAACTTTTGCTCTCCCAAAGATCCCTGTGAAGTGAATGAAAAGACCAGCTACAGAGTGTGAAAAAGTATTTACAAACCACATGCCTGACAAAGTTCTTGTATCCAGAATATATAAAGAAATCTAAAAAGAAGCAATCCAGTTAGAACATGGACAAAAGATTTAAAGGGATAACAAACCAAAGAAGATATACAGACGGCAAAAAAGCGCATGAAACCATGTCCAACATCTAGCCATCAGGGACAGGCAAACTAAGATCACAATGAGTGTTATCACATGCCTATCAGAACAGCTAAAAAAACTGTTTAAATGATAACATCAAACACTGGAGAGGATGTGGAGAAACTGGCTTATTCATACATTGCCAGTAGGAAAGCAAAATGATACAGGCCACTGTGGAATAGTTTTTTTTTTTTTTTTTTAATGAAACATACAGTTACGATAGGATCCAGTGGTTGCATTACTGGGCATTTATTGTAGAGAAATGAAAATTTATGTTTACATAAAAACCTATACACAGCTGTTCACAGCTGCTTTAGCCATAACAGCCCCAAACTGGAATCAGCCGAATGGTTAAACATGGTACATCCACTTCGGACGCTGCTCAGCAATAAAGGGGCTACTGACACAGCCACCTGGACGGCTCTCACTCCTCACGCTGCGTGGAAAAGCCAATTCCAAAAGGCTACAAACCTTAAAATTCCACGTATGTAGTATTTTAAACATAAAATTAAAGAAATGGAGAAAGGAGAGCAGTGGTTGCCAGAAGGTAGGGATGGGGAAGACATGAGAGGCGGATATGGTTATAAGGAGACAACACAAAGGAACGTCATGGTTATGAGCATGTTCCGAATTTTTAAAAAAATTTTATTGGGGCAAGTTGATTTACAATGTCGTGTTAGTTTCTGCTATACAACAAAGTGAATTGGTTATACACATACATATATCCACTTTTTTAGATTCTTTTCTCAAAGAGGTCACTATAGAGTATTGAGCAGAGTTCCCTGTGCTACAGAGTAGGTCCTTATTAGTAATCTAGTTTATAACTTTTATGGTGATTTTTTTTTTTTTGGTTACACTGGGTCTTCGTCGCTGCATGCAGGAGCGGGGGGCTACCTTCACTGCTGTGCACGAGCTTCTCGTGGTGGTGGCTTCTCGTCGTGAGCACAGGCTCTAGGTGCACAGGGCTCAGGAGCTGCAGCACGTGGGCTCAGCGTTGTGGTGTGCACGCTCCAGAGCTCAGGCTACTCTTGTCCTGGCACCTCGGCTTAGTCCCAGACCAGGGACCAAACCCGCATCCTCTGCTTTGGCAGGTGGATTCTTATCCACTGTACCACCAGGGAAGTCCTATCTTTTTTATCTGTCGTAGTGTGTATGTCAATTCCAACCTCCCAGTTTAGCCCTGCCTGCCCCCCAATGTTCTGTATCTTGACTGGGAACTTACACAACATAATTACATAGAATTACACACGCACACAAAGGCGAAATCTGGATAAGCTCTGTGGGTTGCACCAATGTCATTTTCTTGGGTTTGATATTATACTAGTTATTTGAGATGCTACCAGTGGGACCTCCCTGGTAAAACATTTTTTTTGGGGGGTGGGGGTAACATTCTCTCAATCTGTAATTACCCGAAAAAAAAACTTTAAAAAGTCTATCAGAGACGCATAACAGCATATTTACAGATTACATGATACAGCTCTTAGGTTTGTTTTAAAATATATTCTAGGAATTAAAAAAATAAAACAGTAGAAGACATAGATGAAACAGAACTGAAAAGATGTTGCTAAATGTTGAAGCTGGGTGAATAATACACAGGGAAAACACAAGTTTTGTGTTTGCAGACTTCCCAAATAAAAAGTTTTAGACAGCTTAGAAGGACTAAGCCTAACTTAGAGCGCCGTACTCAATGCTATAACTTTTGCATACAAATTGAGTTCAATGCTTGTAACTGTTTCATTTACAAAGTTTATTATGACCTTTTATTAAGAGCTCATAAATCACAGGCTTAATCTGATTTCATTGACTACTTTTTCCCTCCATGTATTCTCCCAGAGTTATAAAAAATAAACATTTATAAATATACAGTGAGGATCATGCAGTTTTTACACAGTAAGAGCTGGGTCAATGTTTCACGTTGTCCGAGCATCTCCCAGTGTCTCGTTCAGGACAGAATTTGAGCAGCATGGCCTCTGAAGTCTCAACAGCAGAAGAGCAGTTCTTTTCCAAATTTCACCTTGTCACTCAGCATTACAGCATCAACAGGTGCTTGTCTGGGAAGTATCAGGAGAAACCGCTGGGATGACCACTCCAGGAAGTGGAATTTTAGCCCTGTAGCTGCCATGGCTCGACCCTGGGACTGTATTTAAACTTAACAAAGAGCCAAATGACAAGCTTGGAAGGGGTCAGCACAGGCCCAATCTGACGACTATAACTGGAAGGGTTTCAGGTCACTACAGACGGGGAAACTCTTATTTGGTCCAAAGCTGGGGAATCCGATTTTCTCATTCCGCTTCCCTTGTCCAGTTACTGATAGCAGCACTTTCCTTCCAGCCAGTGGGATGACGTGTTTAGAGAATGGTGAGGACAGCACATGGAGCCTGCTGCCTGCTGTCATCAGGCTTTTTGAGTTTTCAAATTCAACCAAGAGGACGTAAGACTAAGAGATGACTGTTGAGGCTGAGTATCAGGAGAGCTCAGGATGGACCTAAGGACTTTACCCAGGGTCTCGTGTTTTCTGTGTATTAACTGGGGTTTCTCTGGGATTTCACTGGCATTTCTCTTCCTCCGACTTAGTTTGAAAACCTCTTCCTCTGGAGACCAGCCAAAGGTATGAGCTTGCCCAGCATCTTCCTTTCTTGGTTTGTAGGCACATCAAGGATAAAGAGGCAAAGAGTTTGGGCAGATTCAGATATGCAGGTTCTTCCTGGCCCACTTCTGCCATAAGGCGGGCACATGGCCTTCTATCCGTGCCAGCCTCCAGCAGACCCGCCAGGTTTCTCAGCCTTTGGACCATACGGCCAAGCCCAGCCTTCAAAATCTCATCCCCACCACCTCCCAGTCCCATCGATCCTTTTCCTATTGCATAAAATCAGTGATTCTGCTATCAAATCACAGCATAATACATCCACTTAGTAGGCTCTTGCCAAAGAAAAATCTCTTTTCCCAGGATGGTGCAGAACTTGGTTGTTCCCAAGCACACGCTCCATGATGGGACAGTAAATGATAAACCTCTCGCGAGAGGGCACTGCCCTGCCTCAGGGAGATTTCATCAGATGCTGAGAGTCAGTGCTGTCTTCCACTCTCCTCCCCATGAAGGCATCTGGTCATGCCTCCTGACTCCTGCTGGCCCTACAATGAGGCTGCAATGGGTGAGCCTCCTGCTTCCAACACGCTGAAAAAGGGCAAGTCACCTTCAACCAAATCAACAGGGTGCTTGCAGCCCAGGCGGGCAGAGAAATAAGCAGATTCTAGGATGATAAATCAGAGCCACAAATTGTTGGCCAATGAAAGGATCCAGATATCCTGAAACACAAACTAAGCATACCGTCTTTCTGGCAATGAGCACAGCAGGCAGAGAGCCCCCTCTCTCTGCCACCTTCTCTGGTCTCCCAGATTTCAAAGAATCAAGTTCCATGATTATAAATGAATTCACCATTCCTGTACCCCATGGTATGGCCAGCTGATTAAAAGTCTCATCATTTCTTCATCAACCCCAAAATCCAGTGAGAACAGGTAATTGTAATAGAGAGTTGGCTATTAAAATCATGCCAAGTTCACACCCCACAGCCTCGGCTTGACCCCGAGACGACCACCTTCCTCTTCCCTCGTGTGGCTTTAACTCGCCCAGGAGGGAGGCATCCACATCTCTGTACAAGGCAGGCTTCCTTCTTAGCTCAGGAGAGGGACCTAGAAAGAAGAGGAATCCTTGGAGCCCACCTGGCGGGGGGCCCGCTAGCTCTGCTTCTGGTGAGGGGAACAAAAACTGCTGGGCTGTGCGGGTTGGTCCCTGGGCTGCAGGATGCTCAACCTCCACGCAACAAGAAAGAGGTACGTGCAGGAAACGAGGATGGAGAGGTAGTGGGGAACATTTCCTGTCACCAAGTAGCTCTGCCCAAGGCTCAGACCCACCATGAGCCTCTCTTTTCTGCCCAGGAGCAGAGAAGACCACCTCGGTCAGCCGGGGAGGCCTCTCTGCACCCCAGCCTCCAACTCACTTCTTCCTGCGGATCTTGGGTTTCTTCACAGGCCGCAGATAGGGGTTATCGATGATACTCTCCTCCCCGTTTCGGCTCCCCGACAAGGAGGGGTTCTGCTGCAGAACAGAGGTGTTCTCCTTCTCGGCTCCAGAATCATCCTTTGAGCAAAGCCGAAATAAAGCAAAACAACCAGCAGCGTGAGGAAAGAGATCATACCTGTGGCTGAAAACTACTACAAGCACCCCTCTCATTGAGAAATCAGAAGCTTGGCTAATGTGCCTCTCTCTGCTCCAGAGGAGACCAGGCAGTGGCTGCGATCAGAGGAAGGCGGGAGCGTCAGCGGTGACACAGAACCTAAGACCCTGAGAAGGCAGGGACAGGAGTCAGAAGGGAGCAGAGACCTGGGAGGGCAGGGAATCGGGGACTACAAGTCAGATGCTTCAGCCTGTGGGGACATAAGAAAAAGAGAAGTGGGACTTCCTTGATGGCCCAGTGGCTAAGACTTCTCGCTCGCAAGGCAGGGGGCTCAGATTCAGTCTCTGATCAGGGAACTAGAATCCACATGCCACAACAAAGATCAGAGATCCGGAGTGCCACAAGGAAGCCCCAGCGCAATCAAATAAATACTTTTTAAAACTTAGAGAGAGAGAGAGAGAGAGAGAGAGAGAGAGAAGGGGCCCTTGGTCCCCTGCAGGACTGAGAGGTACAGGACCAGAACAGACCATGTGCACAGAGCCCCTCCTGGAGCTAACCTCATGGAAATCATGATCTACTGCCCCATAAATTCTCAAGCATCTGGTACTTGCAACGTGGTGCCAATGGTCATATGCCGGTGGAGGCCAGAAACTGCTGGAGCCCCGAGAGCTCCCACGAAGGCATCAGCATGGGAGTGTCATCCGCCACCTCCATGTGTGGCCTGTGGGTCAGGCCTCTCCCTGTTCGGTTTTTGAGAAAAGTGATTTTTGGAGAAAAGTTTATAAGTTTGAGTATAACCAATATGATCTTGAAGATTTTTTTTTTAAAATCACAATTGGATGTAGACATAGAAAACAGTAATGATGCTGAAATTTTACAAACTGCTTCTAAAAATACGGGTGACTGATTTTCCTTTCCTTTTTTACACTCTCTTTCTATTTTCCAAGTTCTTTAAAATGAGCAGGAGAGGCGCTGAGGGGACTCACACGAAGGGCTCAGGCCCAAGTGGCAATAAGTGACCAGAAGCTGCTGGTTGGGCTGTACCCCCTGGTGACAGGCCGAAGGTTCCACCACTGAGGTTCCTGTTCTGTGTGTGCTCGTCGCTCAGTTGTGTCTGACTCTTTGCGACCCCATGGACTGCAGCCCGCCAGGCTCCTCTGTCCATAGGATTCTCCAGCCAAGAATACTGGAGTGGGTTGCTTTTTCCTTCTCTAAGGGATCTTCCTGACCCAGGGATGAAACCAGGTTCTCCTGCATTGAAGACAGATTTTTTTACCATTTGAGCCACCAGGTCAGCTGTTGTGTAACTTGAGGCAAAAGAGGATCTGACCTCAAGCAGGAGATGGCGCTGTCAGAAGACAGCAGGGCAGAGGATGCTGTCATCAGGGATAGGAGAAGTAGATGAAAGAAATAAAGGAACTAAACTGACTGAGATTTGTAAAGAAAAGGTGGGAGCAAAAAGGACTGTCAGGAGTGACCTGGGCTCAGAAAAGCCAGACTCAGGCAATGCGCATGCTCTGTGTGAATACCAGGCACCCAAGGGTGCTGCCTCCAGCCTCACAGGTTCCAACACCATTTGCATGGCAACATCTCCCACCTGAACCTCCCCAGCTGTCACCTCTCCCGTGACCTCCAGGCCTGCACAGCCTGTCACTCTACCACCGCCATCTCTGGGCATCTCAAATTCAATGTGCCTGAAACTGAACCCCGAGCACAAACAGCTCCTCCCACTGACACAGGTGACAGCAACTGCATCCTCCCATTGGCCCAAGCCCCAAAATCCATCACGCCTGCTTTTTTTCTTTCTCTGATATATCCCCCAGCCAACCTGTTAGGAAAACTTCTTGGCCTTACTTTCAGAATACAGGCAGAATTGACTTCCATTATCTCTAGTGGAACTCCCTGGTAGGATCCCCTGCTGTCTCCCACCTGGATGGACAGCCGCCTCCTAACAGCCATCCCATCACAGTCCATCCTCTGCCTGCCCCGTGGTCACCAGCGTGGCCAGTGCTCCCTGGAGAAGCTCAGACCTGCCCCTCCTCTGCCCCACATCCTCTCATGACTCCTGCTTCACCCAATGGGAAGACAGCTCTTCAAACTGCTCACAAGGCCCTTCCTGACCTGACCTCTCCCTCTCCCCCACGCCCATCCCACCTGCCTCAGTCACAGCCCCACCTGCCTTCTTACTGTTCCCTTTCCAGGACACCACCCCAGAGAGCCCGAGGCTCAATCCTTCACCTCCTTCAAGACAGCTCAGATGTCACCTTCCCTGTGATGTGTACCTTGAGCACCCTATTTAGAATGGAAACCTCCCCGCTTTACCCTGGATCTTTCCCTACTTAGTCCCCCCTGCCTCCACCCAGAGCACTTTTCATCTTTAACATACTATACAGTGACGGATTTACATATTACACTTCATGGTCAAGCCCCCACTGCCAACACATGGGCTGCCAAGAGGCAGCGGTTGTCTTTGTGCTGGTCACTGATGTGTCCCAAGCACCCAGAACTATGTCTGGCACCTACCAGGTATTAAGTAAATACTTGTTGAATTAGTGAATGGTATGTTGTTCAGAAAAAAGTAAAGGGTGAGGCACTGGGATTGCCTGTAGACGGCAGCTGGTTCAAATGTATGAGAAAATAATCATCTGATACACCAATTTAAAATGAAGAGCCCCTTCATGTTCGTAGATAGAGAAACCAGAATCAAGCTCAACAAAGTAACTTCCCAGCAACAGTCTGTGAGAGCTTCTTCCTCCATAGACAAAAGAACACTTTAAAACACCAGTTAGTGAACTCCTTGTTAACAATGTCGTGTAAACACTAAAGACAGGAAATAACCTAACGTCCACAGGGGACTGGCTTGTAAAGTCCACACAAGAGGGCGGGACTAAGGGGAGGGGCGAAACAGTTCCGCATACAAGGATGTGGAATGACTGCCAAGTAGCTCCACAAGGGAAGAAAGCAAGGGGTAAAAACTGTGATTTGCTGTGTATGTTCAAAACAACAATTAAAAAAACGTCTCTAAGGACTTCCCCGGCAGTCCAGTGGTTCAGATTCCATGCTTCCAATGCAGGGAGTACAGGTTTGCTCCCTGGTCAGAGAACTAAGATCCCACGTGCTGCACAGCATGGCCAAAAAAATAAACTCAAACAAAGTCTCTAGAAGGATTCACAAGAATGCGGTGACACTGGTTGCTCTGTAGGAGGGGAAAGGAGAGTGAAAGACGGTCACCGCACATCTTTTTGCACATTTGGGTTTCAAATGTTTGCTTGTTGCCAGTCCAACAAAATAACAAGCCCAATTGATTGTCCATAAATTGTTGCTGGAATCCTCCTCTTGAAGTTTTTTATTTCTCTGTTCTGTACAGAAGAGCACATGGCCATACAACAGGGGCGGGGAGGGGGTGGGCAGGGGTGCCATGGGCTGTCATATGCCAAGCACCCAACATAGATGAGCTGATTTTATCTCAGGCGCCTCACTTCCCCTTGAAGTAGGCATTCCCATTTGTAAGGAAACAGACTCAGATGCTGGGTCAGGCAACCACCGTCACTTAGTGGAAAACAGCCTGGTCTGGATTTGCAGCCAGGCCAGTCTGACTCCCAAGGCTCAGGTCTTTTCACTCTTTGCTGTCTGGCTTGGCCTCCAGGGATCCAGAAGTCCTCAGGCAGCTCCTGGCATCCAGTCCGCCTCGCTGTACTCACCGCCATGACCTCACCTATGTCACTCCCCAGAGTGTTAGGTAACTCAACTGCAAGCCCTTGAGCTTACTTACAAAAGGATTGTGATGTTTGTTTAGAAGATTCCTCATTCTCATAAGGTGAACCTCATCTTAGTCCATGACCCAATCACCATATCTCAGACCGACTTAACAGAGTCCAAACCAGAAGCGTAGGATAACAAGCTCCTCTGCTTTACGTAAAGCCATGGGCTGCCAGCCCTAATTCTGAAAGGAATAATTCAACATTAAAGAGGTATGTGATCACGCAAGGGAGACCGTCAGTAAATACTAGAGTCAGAACTGGCACTCTCCACCTGCATCCCGGGGCTGCAGACTGCCACCTGGGGCCTCACACCTCAGAGAACCCTCAGTCCAGTTACGACCACTAAGCCATCTCTTGCTTAAAAGCCAGGGCCAGCCTTAAAGGACAGATGAACATGGCAACCTCACTCTAAGGATCCAATAAGCCTTAAAGGCATTAGAGCTTCTGGCACGTCTATGCCTCTACTTGGAACTTTCTCTCCTGATGCATACATGAGTGGCTCTTACCCTCTTACTTGCCAAGGACAATACATCATAAGCAGAAAGGAACACCCCCAAGTTTCCACGAGCACACTCCCCTCCTCAACCTTTGTCTCTGTCCACACACTTTGTCTCCTATCCTGGCTGGGAAAAGTCCACAATCAGGCTAACCCCTCCTTTTGGGTACTGGATTCCTGCCCTACCAAAGATCATCATTCCAAAATGTTTTTCTCTCCTGAATCAACTTTATCAGATCACTCCCATCAGCACAGGCATCTTGTTACACCTCTCTGACCTCCTTAATTCTTTCCCTTTAGTTACCACGCCATTTCTCTCTTTCCCATCACAGCAAAATTCCTTGAAACCACGGTCTACATTTAATAGAACTTCCTGTGATGATTTGATTGTTCATATCTGCACTGCCCAGCAGGGTAGCAGGAGTCACAGGTGGCTACGGAAATGTAGCTGGTGTGACTAAGGAAGCAAATTTTTTGTTATATGTAATTTACATCAATTTAGACTTAGTTGCCTGTGGACTACTGGCCACTGTGAAGGACACCACCAGTCTGTACTCACTCCAATTTCTCTCCTCCCATTCTCTTTGAATTCACTTGCTCTCATTCTTCCTGAAATGGCTGGTGCCAAATCTAAGGGACAAAGTCTCAGTCCTCACATGGCTGGAACCAGCCACAGCTGCAGACAAAGATCAAGCGGGATCACTCTCCTCCTCCTGAAACTTTCTTCCCTCGGCACCCAGGACGCGCCACCTTCCCTCCTGTGCCTTCTCCACATCCTTGGCTGGTTCCTTGTCTCCTCAGCTGCTGAACAGTGCAGAGCCCAGGGCTCAGTCCTGGTACTTCTCTTTTTCATCCTCATTGCTCCCTAGGTGCTCATCTGGTCTCTAGTGGTTTTCAACACTACCTACATGCTGAGGACTCTCAGACTTGCACTTTGAGCCCAAACACCTTCCTACCTGACATCACCATGACTCTTTGTGACCCCACGGACTGTAGCCCACCAGGCTCCTTTGTTCATGGATTATCCTGGCAAGAATACTGGAGTAGGTTGCCATTTCCTTCTCCATGGCATCTTCCCGACCCAGGGATCAAACCTGCGTCTCCTGCAGCTCCTACATTGGCAGGGGGATTCTTTAGCACTGAGCCACTAGGGAGGCCCCTACCTGATCTCACCAGCCGGATATCTAACAAGCATCTCAAACTTACCTCATGTACACCTCAACTCCTGGTCCCCCCGCTACCCCGATTCCACCCAAAAACCTCCCCTTTCTTGGCTGAAGGCAACTCCTTTTTTCCTACTGTTCAGGCAAAAAACCTTGCATTTGTCTTTGACTCTCTTTCCCATCTCACACCCACTCCGTCAGTCGGTTCTTTTCTGAAAATCACCTGCAATTCGGCTAAGTCACCCACCCGGTCGTGCCTCTCCCCCTGCTCCGTCTCTGAGCTTCCTGCACCGTCTCTCAGCTTCCTGCACCAGCCCCCTGACCGGCCTCTGCTCCGCCCTCACCCTGTGCAGTCCACCTTGACCGCACCAGCTCACCCATCCCGAGACCCAGCTCTGCCTAGCGGGTCGCGTGGCTCCCGTCTCACTGACAAAAAGCCCAAGTGCTGGTGTACCGTGAAGCCCTGAGCCCCAGGAGCTCCCTGACCCCATCGCCTGCTGCTCCCCTCTTACTGGTGTCCCCCTGGTCACCCCCACGGCCTCTGTTCTTCTTCAGCACAGCAGTTCCCACCTTGGGGCCTTTGCATCTGCCATTCCCTCTGCGGGGAGGGCTCCCCTCCCAGAAAAGCGCAAGCCTTGTTCCCTCAGGCCTTTGCTCACCTGTCCGCCTTCTCACTCACCGTAATACCACACCCCCCAGGCCCATGCCTACTCCTGTCCCCTACTCCTGTCTCATTTTTCCTTAGTTCCGTGAGGGCAGGACGTTTTGCCTATTTTGCCTTCCGCTAATTTCGCAGCACCCAACACATGCTTGACTCTGGCAGGGGCTCATTCAGTATCTGCTGGATGACTGAACGAATCCCCAGGGAGCAAGAGATAACGTCACCACAGGCCCATCGTGCAAGCCCCTCACAAGAGGCCAGAGACTGAGGGGGTCCTGTCCAACCCCTGGGGAGACAGGCAGTGAGCAGCATGGGCTCCTGCGGGGGGTGGGGGCGGGGGGTGCACGGAAGCGGACGGAAGGCTGGACCCACCGGGCTGATGTGAAGAGGAAGGTTCTCTGTGTCCGTCTGCTCGTCCTGCTCTGAGGAATCCGTCTCCTCCATCTGCTGCATCTCCAGCTCGGACGGAAGAAGAGCCGTCAGGTAGGGAATGGTGAAAGGCCTGGCAGCGATCACTGGGGGATTGGAAAAGAGGCCAGGAGCCTTACGACACATCAGTGAGCAGCACCCAGCGGCAGTGATGCCTAACACGCTCGGGCACTCACCACGGGCCAGGTAACACTTACACGTTACCTTTAATCCTTGCCTCCACCATATTAAACAAGTACAATTACCAGCCTCATCGTACAGATGGGGAACTTGAGGAATGGAGGGATGATGAACGTGAAAGTGAAAGTGAAGTTGCTCAGTCGTGTCCAACTCTTTGCAATCCCATGACCATGGGATTCTCCAGGCAAGAAGACTGGAGTGGGTTGCCATTTCCTTCTCCAGAGGACCTTCCAGACACAGGAACTGAACCCAGGTCTCCCACACTGCAGGCAGACACTCTACTGTCTGAGCCACCCCCCTCAAACACACAGGAAGTGGCAGAGTGGGATATGAACCCCGGCAATATGACTTCAGAGCTTCTTTTACTAAGCACCAGAGAGGACTGGGGCTGAATCCTAGCGAAGCATCAGCTTAGTGATCTTATACCTGAGGCCAGTTAACCCCTCAGCTTCATTACTAGAGCAAAGATAGGGATCCCTTCAGCCTGAAGGACTCAAGTCCTGACAGTGGACCTGAGAACTCTTGGCCTGGAATATATCCATGGAGCTAGAGGGCACTTCAGGTAAAGGAGTGATCCAATTCCTCCAAAAAGCAATGAGGCTGAGGAGAAATTATTGTTTAAAAAAAAAAAATTGAAAGAAAGTCTCTGTGTATACTTCCATGGTAGAATTAACAGCAGATACTCAAAGATTATTTTCAGCATGGCTCAGATGTGGGTCCTGCACACAGAAAGAACTAGGTCTGAATACCATCTGCTCGCCACGTGACCTTCAGCAAATTACTCCATTGCTTTTCTCTAGAAGCCTTGGCTTCCCAGAAGGGCAGTGGAAATAGTTCCTAACTCAGAGGTTCACTCGAGGAGCTCAGAAGTAACAGAAGGGAAGTGATCAGCATAGCTTCTGGACTTAGTAACCTAGCTGCTATAGATCCAGGGCCAGGAACACATCGAGGATCCACCAGGAGCCTGCTGACCCCTCCAAGCTCATCACCCTCGCTCCCCTAGGGAAACCTGGAGGCTGATGGAGGAAGGAACTTGGGTCACACAGCGAAATGGTAGTGCTGAGATGAGAACTTCAGGGGTGGGCCCTGTGAGAGGCTGCTATGAAGGCGAAGCCTGGCAGAGGCTCTGTAACTGCCTGGCCCCTGACGCCAGGTCCTTCCACCACCAGGGCCGCCCTCTCACTGGATGAGCCTCTCTGATGCCCAGGGCTCAGTCACCCTCGAGGTGACCTCAACTCAACGAACCTCAAGCACCCACTTCCAACACAGGTCATGACTATTTTGGAGTCATCAGTTAGGGACAGGCCCTGAAAATCTGGGAAAAAAGAGCCAGAAATCTGAAAAACAAGTTCCACCCAAGATAAGGACAAAGCTTACTTGTTTCTTCCAATCACAATGAGGGAAGGAAGAGGGGATGGTGTCTCAAGGACAAGGCAGGGTCCACAGAGGGGAGAGACTCACGTGGAAACGTGCTGACGTCATCTTTGAAAAGACTCTGGGTCTCGCCTGTCTTGGCCATGAAACGGGTGAGTGCCCGCTCCACATCGCGTCTCTGGGACGCAGCCTTCTCCCGCAGGACCTGGTAGTCTGACACGGGCTCGCGGTACGTCTAAAGGGAGAGCAGCAAAGATGCTCGAGAAAATACCCATGACTACATTGCTCTCCTCGGGTCCCTGCCTTGCTGTTGCTCTGTCCTCCCACCCTTTAAATGACTCCCTACCGTCACCCAGAGCAGAGATCTCCAAGGGTGGTGGAAGGGCACAAAGAAAGCAATAAGACTATCATTAACATTTACTTTGAATCTTAAAAATTAAGAAATGTACAAATATTTATATAGTGCTTGATCCTAGGTATTCATTTAGCTCCCATGACAGCTGGACTCAGGCATAAGGGAGAACAGGGAATCCTCAACCTCCAACCCCCTGCAAGCCCTGATGGGACCACCTAGAACCCTTGGTGTAATGTGATGACAAGATTTTCTGACATGTTTGAAATTTTCCCCAAATGAAGAATTTGATGAGATCCTGAACACTCTGGTTAAAAACATTAAAAAGCAAGATCTTATGATTATTTTTAAGACAACTGCTTGACATTTATCATAAAAGTTTGAAATTTAATTAACAAAATTCTTCAAATAAATTGGTAGGCGAGAATGAAAAAAAATTACTTTTATGGTTTATTAAGGACAGCCTAAGATGCCACCTACCTATCTTTGTAATATATCTTTTTCAACTATGAGAGCTGTTAAAGTAAACTTCAGTTTAAAGAAAGACGTGTCGAAGTCCCAACCTTGAGGGCCTCAGAATATGATCTTACAGTGTTTGGAAGTAGGGTCAGGGCAAGATGCACTCAGTGAACACGAGGTGATATACAGTAGGGCAGTATGAAGCCACATGACTGGTGTCCTTAACAGAAATGGTCACATGAAGGCGGAGAGGCAAAGGGAGGGCCACGTGAAGGCGGAAGATCGCAGTAACATATCTACAAGCCAAAGGACCCCATGAGCTGCCTGAAGCTACCAGAGGCTGAGAAGCAATTTCAGAGGGAGCCTGCTGACACCTTGATTTTGAACTTCTGGCCTCTGGAACTGGAAGACAATGCATTTCTGTTGTTCCGAGCCACCTACTTTGTGGCACTTTGTTACAGCAGCCCTGGGACCCTCATACAGAATCCACTGGTCAAGGGCAACGTCTGTGTTGCAGTGGTGGGTGACCACTTGCTCCTTTCCCCCCATATCTTGAGGTGTGGAAAAATCTCCCGGATGACTTGCTCTAACCCCACATTGTGGCCACATTTGCATCAGGACACGGGGACACAGGAAGTGAGTGGAACAGCTTCTAGGGACTCCTGGCCACCATGTGCCTTCCAAGGGAAGGAGAAATTGCTAGAAGGCAAATTAGGACATATCAAACCACAGACGAAAACTAGACTTGTCCTATATAGACCCAAAGCTCACAGTTATGATAAGCTGCTGCTGCTGCTGATGCTAAGTCGCTTCAGTCGTGTCTGACTGTGCAACCCCACAGACAGCAGCCCACCAGGCTCCGCTGTCCCTGGGATTCTCCAGGCAAGAACACTGGAGGGGGTTGCCATTTCCTTCTCCAATGCATGAAAGTGAAAAGTGAAAGTGAAGTTGCTCAGTCGTGACTGACTCTTCGTGACCCCATGGACTGCAGCCTACCAGGCTCCTCCGTCCATGGGATTTTCCAGACGAGAGTACTGGAGTGGGCTGCCATTGCTTTCTCCTATGGTAAGTTACATTTCATATACCAAGCTTTTTTTTGGCTGTGCCACATGGCATGCAGGATCTTAGTTCCCCGACCTGGGATCAAATTCATGCCCCTGCAATGGAATAGTAGTCTTAACCACTGGACCACCAAGAAGTCCCACCAAGTATGTATTAAGTAACTTTTACCCTGATTTCAAAAATAACTCTTACCTATTTTGGAAAATTTGGAAAACCCAGAAAAGCATACACAAAACAAGAGTTAGCTACACTCTAACCAAGAATTACTACCAATGTTTTGTGGAATAGGTCTTTTCTCTATGTGGCTAGGTACTTTTATATCTAGAAGATATTAAGAAGTGATGGCAAGAATATACAGAAGAACTATACAAAAAAGATCTTCATGACCCAGATAACCACAATGGTATGATCCCCCACCTAGAGCCAGATATCCTGGAATGTGAAGTCAAGTGGGCCTTAGCAAATATTGCTATGAACAAAGCTGTTGGAGATAATGGAATTCCAGTTGAGCTATTTCAAATCCTAAAAGATAATGCTGTGAAAGTGCTACACTCAATATGCCAGCAAATCTGGAAAACTTGGCAGTGGACACACGCCTAGAAAAGGTCAGTTTTCATTCCAATCCCAAAGAAAGGTCATGTCAAAGAATGTTCAAACTACTATACAATTGCACTCATCTCACATGCTAGCAAAAGTAATGCTTCCAAGCCAGGCTTCAGCAGTATGTGAACCGTGACCTTCCAGATATTCAAGCCGGATTTAGAAAAGGCAGAAGAACCAGAGATCAAATTGCCAACATCTGTTGGGTCATTGAAAAAGTAAGAGAGTTCCAAAAAACATCTGCTTTATTGACTATGCCAAAGCCTTTGACTGTGTGGATCACAACCAACTGTGGAAAATGCTTCAAGAGACAGGAATAGCAGACCAACTGACCTGCCTCCTGAGAAATCTGTACGCAGGTCAAGAAGTAACAGTTAGAAACAGACATGGAACAAAAAACTGGCTCCAAATTTGGAAGGGAGTACGTTAAGGCTATATATTATCACCCTATTTATTTAACTTATATGCAGAGTACATCATGTGAAATGCTGGGCTGGATGAAGCACAAGCTGGAATCAAGATTGCTGGGAGAAATATCAGTAATCTCAGATATGCAGATGAGACCATCCTTATGGCAGAAAATGAAGAGGAACTAAAGAGCCTCTTGATGAAAGTGAAAGAGGAGAGTGAAAAAGTTGGCTTATAACTTAACATTCAGAAAACTAAGATCATGGCATCCAGTCCCATCACTTCATGGCAAATAGATGCGGAAACAATGAAAACAGTAACAGACTGTTTCCTTGGGCTCCAAAATCACTGCAGATGGTGACTGCAGCCATGAAATTAAGATGGTTGCTCCTTCGAAGAAATGCTATGACCACCCTAGACAGCATATTAAAAAGCAGAGACATTACTTTGCCAACAAAAGTCCGTATAGTCAAAGCTAAGGTTTTTCCAGTAGTCATGTATGGATGTGAGAGTTGACTATAAAGAAAGCTGAGTGCCAAAGAATTGATGCTTTTGAACTATGGTGTTGGAGAAGACTCTTGACAGTCCCTTGGCCTGCAAGGAGATCCAACCAGTCCATCATAAAGGAAATCCTGAATATTCATTGGAAGGACTGATGATGAAACTCCAATACTTTGGCCACCTGATGTGAAGAACTGACTCACTGGAAGAGACGCTGATGCTGGGAAAGATTGAAGCTGGGGAGAGAAAGGGATGACAGAGGTTGAGATGGTTGGATGGCATCACCAACTTGATGGACACAAGTTTGTGCAAGCTCCAGGAGTTGGTGATGGACAGGAAAGCCTGGTGTGCTGCAGTCCATGGGGTCACAAAGAGTCAGACACGACTGAGCAACTGAACTGACTTTTGTGTCTGGACGGAAGAGGCAAAATTGTGCCAGCTTCAATTTCTTCATTAACTCTATTTTTGCCAGCAAAGTGCAGAAGATAATTCTCCTTTGCCAAATTGAAGACATTTTGGAGGAGAGACATTCTGAGTCCTGAACTACCCTGTTACCAATAAACTTCTGGACTCCAGTCTGACAGCCAGGTAGAATTGAGTCTGCTTTTGCATCAGTCACAGCCTCTAGCATGGCCTTATCACTCACCGGAGTTTTGATGTAGGTGTGGGGGTCAGGAAACTCAGGGAAATGGCTGGGGATGTGTGGCGGGTGGGGTCGGTTCTGTCCTGCAGTGAGGGCCTTGGGGGTCACCGGCTGATTGGTCACTGGAGCTGCAACAGAGTTCTGACTGGTTACGATTCCACCAGAGGTCTTGCGTCTCTAACCCAACCCTCCTTTTCTCAAAATAAATGCTGGACCTTAGTGTACTATGCAACAGGCAGTTTGTACTTCTACTAATAAAAGGCGTTCGATGGCTTGAGGACCTGAAAGGGTACCTCTGCCCCCAACCTCTGCATAATCTGGGGTGACATTCCCATGTACAATAATCTGCCTGCATGCCTCTCAGGTAGGTGAGTTGGTGGCTGTGACAAGTTAACTAGGTAAAAGAGAGGCCTGAGGAACTAAGCAAGTTAGGTGGGCTGCTCGCTCTTTTCAAGAATCTGGGTAACAAATACAAACACTGAGCCAGGGAAAGTTAAGTGAGGAGGGGATTAAAAACGGCACCTTCCACTGCTGCCTTGAGAGGTATTCCTAAAAAGATGCCAGCCTGAAAAAAGTGATGAAAAAAAAAAACAAAAAAAGACTAGTGAATTCTTGCCAGGTTCCATAAACCCAAACTAGTTACTCCAACTCAGTTTATGGTGCTCAGTGTATCGAAGGCAGAGATCATCAAACTTTTTGTATAAAGGGACAAAAAGTAAATATTTTAGGTTTTGCAAGCCATGCAGTCTGTCACAACTACTGAACCCTGCCATTATAGCAAGAAAGCAACCATAGGTAATAAGTAAATGTGGCTGTGTACCAACAAAGGTTTATTTACAAACATAGGTGGTGGGCCACAGTACCCATAGTTTACTGATTCTTGATCTAAGCAGGAACAGGAACTCTCATATTTCTCAAGTAGCATCGGGATGGTTTGCCTTTGTGGTGAGTGAATTTCACAACCTAATTCCATCGGTCCAAATCAAGATGACACTGTAGGTAGCCCCAAATCATGGAAAGGAGCCTGCACTGAGGCAGTAGCTACATACCAGTCCCTGCCCTATTCAATTACTTCACTCCACCAGCATTAATTGAGCACTACCGGATATCTCGGTTCTCAGTCACTTACGGGCAGTGATGACCATCCTCTGAGACCGTTTTGCATATGCAGGGAGAGTGTCCACATTGAAACCTAAGAAATAGGAAAACAAAAATCACTGCCTAGGCCACTAAATATGGAAGGGGAAGTAATGCTGCGGTGAAATAGTTTAAACTCCTGACTGCTGCCACTCAAAAGAAGCTGCAACAGAGTCCCCCAAAGGAGTTAAGAGGTCTCTTACAGGGGTTCAGAGGAACCCTCTTTTGATAACTGTCAAGTTGAAAGCAAACCAGGAGACTCACGAGGAGATTCAAGAACATTCAGCAGACTGGCCTGTCTCCTGGGGATTCCTCTCTCTCTCATGTTCCCAACTCAGCTGCACTGAAGAAATGGAAACTGGAGATGTACTCACCCATCTCGACAAGGGTGACCACAATATCTGACAGTGTGGGCTGGGTCCTGGCTGTGTGCTCACAGTAAGACTTGGCACTCCTTCCAATTTCTGAAATGTCTAAGAATCAAAAGCAGAAAGTCTTGTTCTCAGTTCCCAAACGGTTACAGAACGATCACATGAGCCAGCAACTCCACTCCTAGGTATATACCCAAGTGAAAGGAAAACAGGGCCTCAAACAGATTCTTGCGTGTACATGTTCACAGCAGCCAAAATGGAGAAACAACCCAACGCCCATCCACAGAGGAATGGATCCAGAAAATGTGGTCTATACCTTTAACGGAATATTACTCAGCCTTCAAAAGGGATGATGTTCTGATATAAGATACAATATGAATGAACTTTTTGTTTTTTTTCTTAACTTTATATTTTATATTGGAGTATAGCCAGTGCAATTAACAATATTGTGACAGTTTCAGGCAGACAGCAAAGGGACTCAGTCATAATATACATGTATCTATTCTCCTCCAAACTCCCTCCCATCTAGGTTTCCTGTGTTTTATTTTTTTTTTTCCTGTGTTTTATAAAATATTTATTTACTTATTAATTTTTAAATTTTTGGCTGTGTTGGGTCTTTGTTGCTACGCATAGGCTTTCTCTAGTTGCAGAGAGTGGGGGGGCTCCTCTTCCTTGTGGAGCATAGGCTTCTCACTGTGGTGGCTTGTCTTATTGTGGAGCACGTGCTCTAGAGCTCATGGCCTTAGCAGCCCCATGGTGTATGGAATCTTCTTGAACCAGGGATTGAACCTGTGTCCCCTGCATTGCAAGGCAGATTCTTAACCACTGGACCACCAGAGAAGCCTATGAATGAACTCCAAAAACGTCATGCTAAGCAAAATAACCCAACCAGTCAAACATTTTAAGCTTCCACTTAAATGAGGTACATAGAAAAAAAGAAAATCCATAGGGACAAAAATTAGATTAGAGGTTACCAGGAGCTGGGAGGAAGGAGGGATGAGGGGCTGTTATTTATGGATACAGAGTTACTGTTCAGAACCATGAAAAAGTAAAGTTCTGAAAACGGATAGTGCTGATGGTTGATACCACTGTGACTATATTTAACACTACTGAATGCTTAAAAGTAATTAAAATGGTAATTTTATGCTATGTATATTGTGCCATCAAAAAAAAAAAAAAAGGTCTTACTATTTGGGTGTCAGGTTTTTTTTTCTCTTCTACCTGAAGCTGAAACCTCTTTTTCAGTCACTCGGAAGTCCCTCAGGGGAAAGGGGAAACAGGAAGCTGGGCTCTATGAATGGGCTTCAGGGGTGGATGAGCAGTTTCGGGAAAATTCTGAAATTGTGCTCCATTTTACACAAACACAAAAAGCCTGTGGACTTAAGCATTTTCATAATAAAATGAGACATTCTTTGACTTTTTCTACTCTCACTCTCTGCCATGTTTTCCAGAGGCTATGTCACCTGTGATGACGTCACGGCTCTGCTGGCTAATGGAATGTGTCCGTGTGCATCCTTATGTTTTAGGATGTTCTCAATTTCATTTTCTAATGTGACAAAATCTCTCTATATAAAGCCCATGTTGCTATTTCCCTCATGGTCTAGTGGTTAAGAATCCACCTGCCAATGCAGGGGATACACGTTCAATCCCTGGTCTAGGAAAATTCCACTTGCCGCAGGGCAAGTAAGTCCACGTACCACAGCTACCGAGTCCACACTCTGCAACGACTGAAGCCCGTGCACCCTAGGGCCTGTGCTCTGCAACAAGAGACGCCACTGCAATGAGAAGCCTGTGCACTGCAACTAGAGTAGTCCCTGCTCGCTGCATCTGCAGGAAGCCTGCACACAGCAACAAAGACCTAGAGCAGCCCCTCGCCTCCAAAAAAGCTTATTTTTTTTAAAAAAAGAGCGTATCATTAAAAAAAAAAGCCCATGTATACAAAATTCCTTAGGACCCTCAATATTTAAGAATCTAAAGGGGTTTGAGATAGCTGCTTTAGGAAAACATTTGGTAGTTTGAAGTCCCAAACATCAGCTGCAGAGAGTCATCTCACCCTAGATCACACCCTTCCTGGAGCAGCCCACATCCATGACTGATCAAGACTGCAAAGGCAGGGCTTTGGGGACCTGATGTCAGAAACTCTGATGAGCAATAATGCCTCCAGGGTTCCCTGCTGAGCTGGCCAATTCTTTGTTTCAACTTTTCCCTCTCTGCCTAAACCTTTCTCTCACTTCCATTCACAGGGATGATTCCTCCCAAAACACCTTAATGCCCAATCCCTCATCTCATCCTTCCCTACCCAAGGCCCAAAGAGGGAAATACACTGATTATGCACAAGCCTGTGTGAGACCATTCCAGGCTCCTAAATCTTAAGATACTTCCTTTTAAAAGCAGTGGTGGTTTTTATTTTCCATTTTCTAAAACTTATTCTCCCTCACTCTTTGTATCACATAATATAGCATTTGATTATATAATGTGTGGCATCTCTATCATGGGACTTAATCCTGACTCTCCAATAAAAGTGTAAATTATTTGAGCATAGAGAACAAACAGTAACAATAACACCACCTACAAGTCATTGAGGGCTTACATTTTCAGCTTTGACTGTTTTCATATATATCTCACTTATACTCAAAACTCCAAAGTGTGCAAATTATTACCCCTTTTCAGGAATAAGGAAATTGAGGTTCAGGAAGTTTAGTGGTTGACCCAAGCTATTAAGTGGCAGAGTGAGAACTTACACCCAGGTCTATCTTATTCTAAAGCCTGTTAGTCGCTTAACAATGTCCTTCCTTTTCTTAAACCTTTTCAACACTATCACGATGCAGGACACAGAACAGATGTTTGACTGGAAGAAGGCCTACTGTTTCCTATTGTTTCCCGGTACTTACAGCTCTGCAGCATCTCTGTCAATGTTTCCACAGATGCTTTCTCAGCACTCTCAAACCCTGCCTCTGTCAGCAGGGAGCTCACAACCACTTGCAGGGTTCGCCTCCGGGCCAGATGGTAGTTATCAGCAGGGTTAGTGGACTGTTTACTTCCTGATCTCTGTGAATCAGCAGCCCAGAAACAGAGAACATTTTTATTCACTGGACAATGATGCAATTAGAGCTCACATACTGTCACTGGCAAGCAAAGGTTCTTTTGCTAAATACTTATCGGTACTCTTGGCCAAATGAACAGTAACTGAGCATCCTAGGGGCTCTAAATTCGGAGACAACCTTTCTGCCTACCTAACACTTAACAATTTCATAACACAAAGCGGCTGTTTTTTCTATTTTAGCAGATTTTCAGAATATATAGCTGAAGAAACATGCATGATGGGATTGGAACTCGTGCCCATCTCCCAGAAAAAAAGTGATCTCTCTCTCTCGTTCTTCCCATCTCCATACCATTTCACTAACGAGGAGAGTCAAAGCAACAAACAACACATGAAGCTAAGAGGACAGAAAAAGTAGGAAACCTACATTATTTTGAAATGCGAATCCCTCCCCAACTTTAGCGGGCCAATAAGAAGGCGAAAACGGCCTCAGTGGACCAATCAGGAGCTGTTCCGGGTTCCCAACCCCCCCCCCCCAACAAAGAACGGGCCAATCAGTAGACAGGTCCACCGACTCCGGAGGCCGCCGCCAAGTCTCGAGAATGGCGGGGGAGGGGGCGGGGGGGTGGCAGTCACATACGGCCTGAAAGACCCTCCTCCACGCAGGGTTCAGGGTGGAGCTGGGTTTCTGGGTATGGGCTCTTAGCCCGGATAGGGGGAAAGTCGGGAATGCCCCGACTTTCTCGGCTTCGGCCCCGCGCCTGCCTCCCGCCCTTACCGTTCCGGAGCCCGCAGCCCCGGCAGTGGCCGCCGCGTCGGCCATCTTGCCCTGGCGTAATGTGCGCGAGTGCGGGGCACGACGGGACTTGTAGTCAAGGGGCGGGGCGGGAGCCAGGGGCGGGGCGGGAGCCAGGGGCGGGGCGAAGCGCGCCGGGCGGAGCTTTCCGAGGCCTTGCGAGGTCCGCAGGGTGACCCCCCCACCGCAACCCCGGCTCACGTGACCTTTTGTGAGCGGTGGGTTCAGTTAGCCCCGGAAGTTTGCCCCGGAAAATGAGCCCACGGTTTCACACCTTTTTTTAAATGAAATCGCTTTTTCATGAAAAGCACATCCCTGGGACGCTCCGAACTTTCCTGGATGGTTGTGTGGGGTTCCGCTGGGTCCCCATTGATTTGCTCTCTAGGAGAGGGGCCTGGGAACCTGTATTCTTAAGTCTCCAGGTGATTCTTATGAGCGGGAAATCTGAAGGGAAACCCTGTTTTGTGCTGGGGTCTCCGCAGCCCCACTTGGAACTAGAGCTTCACAGCCACCCAGTTCTGGTGTTCCGGTGCATCACGCTGCCCTCTCGCCCTGTGTGAATCTGCAGGCGTTTGCGGGCGAGCCTGAAGGCGCCGCTGGCTGGAGGCTGTCGCTCGCCGGTCTCCCTCCCAGGCCGTTGCGTCCACGCGGTGCCTGTGGTTTTCTGTGGTTCGCTCGCGGGTCAGCCTCCTCCGGATGAGGGGGCGGGGGTCTTCCCTGCACCGCCCCGTTTGCGGGTGTCTGGCAGGACGCAGAGGCTGGATTTGAACCTCAGAACTCGCCAGCTCTGGGTCTTCGGATACATTGCCTGACTTCACTGTGCCTCAGTTTCCTCTCTTGTAAAACTAGGATGGGATGAGATGGATAGGGGTTGGGGGTGAGCTAATACAGACGAAGGGTCTATCATGTGCAGACTTAAGAGTAAGAGGTCAAGAAACAGCGCCTAATGTTTATTTCCTGCGTGGCGAACGGATGAGTGGAAAATGCTCAGAGGCCGATGACTGGAATCCTGCGCAGCGCCTGCCCGCCGGGAGCACTTGTGCCTGGGGGGCACCCCCATCACCCCCTCACCTGGGGCGCGTGGCACGCGTGGGGCGGCGTCTGAGGGCCGGGATCGCGGCGCCCGGCGAACCGCCGGGAGGAGTCGGGGCCCAAACCTTCGCTGAGCGGAGCACCCAGCCCCTTTGTCTCCCCCGCCCCCTCTTCCCCACTTCCTGCCCAGCTTTAAACTCGGGATTGGCGGCGAGGCGCCGACTTTGTAAACACGCCGCGTCTGCGGCAGCGGAGGCTGGTTCTGTTTGGGCGCCTGGGGGAGGGGTGCACGCCCCTCCCCGAGGCTGGAGGTGGCGACCCCCCTACACACACACACCTCCCCAGAGACAGAAGCCAGAGGCGGCGGGAGAGAGTGTGTGCGGCCACGGTCGATGCTCCGGGGGCTCACCTGCCGAGAAGGTAGGCTTGAGGGCTGGAGAAACCAAGATAGATGGGTGTCAGCGACACCCTGCTTTCCTGGAACCTCCAAGCTGAGACTGGCGGGGGATCCGGGATGGGGGGCGGTGGTTAGAGAGGTCACTGCGTCTCATCACCTCCCGTTGTCTCTCAAAGCTCAACTCACTTTCTCTCTGAGTTGCACGTGGCTGAAGGGCAGAGAAGCCCCCCCCCCCCCCCCACCCAAAGCTCTCTGCTTTCTCTGTGTCCGCACAGACCCCCTGCAAGCTGAACTGGAAGCCCAGTGCCCTCACTGGGCTTTCTGTTGTCGTTCTGCATACCTCAGAGATGAACTGGGAGGCGGAGGGAGGGCAGAGGGTGGGCAGGGAGCCTTGGGGTCCTTCTGCCAGCCGGGGCCGGGGGAGCAGGCTGGAAGACAGGACGGCAGAGAGGGGTCTCGCAATGGTGGTCTCTCTAGTGTCTGATGGGTAGATGGCATCTACCGACAAGTGATGGCTCTAGCCTCTTCTGTGTCTTTTAATGTGTCAACAAGAGGAGTAACTGAAGACATTGGTTGCTGTTACTGAGGGAGCCTTAATGTATTCATCTGCAAACATTGATTGAGCACCTACTGTGTGTCTGGGATTTGGCTGGGATGCTGAGGGTACAAAGGTGTTATTCATCCACAGTGATCTCCCCTGAGTCATAGAACAACAGAGACAAGATGCCAAGTTGGGGTGGCTGGGAAGGCTTCAGAGAGAAGACATTTAAGTTGGGTTCTCAATGATGGAAAGTCAGCAGGCAGAAAAGTGGTGGGGTCTTTGTGGGCAGCTTACTCATTCTACAGAGCTGGACTGAACCCTGACTGTTGGGTTGGGCATTGGGAAACAATGGGGACACAGAAACAGCTGCTGCTCTCTTTAACCCTGCTGTCTAGACACGAAGAAGAGATAGGAATGAACAGGATGGATTCTGGGAAAGGCATGTTTCTGGGCTGGTTCCCAGGACCCCAGAAATTCCCAAGTAGGTGCAGCAGGGAGAGTCCACACAATGCTGGGGTACCCACCCCCCAGCCCTGGATGCTAAGACTGTTTCCTGTAACAAATCGAAGCCCCCAGCTCAGTTCTCCTTGGCACTAGAGGTGAGTGAAAAGAAGTGGATCTGCCATTGTTTTCCTGCCGCTGCTTCTGCATTTTCAATTCCCAGGCTCACTTGAGAGATGGCTGACACAACAATTTATGAATTCATCCAGTTGTCTGCTGAGACCACACTATCTGCACAGGCTAAATAGTGGGGGCATAAGGGCAAACAAGTCAGAGCTTCTATTCCCCAGGAATTCGGGATCAAAAGCATCTCTGAGGATTCCACCAATACCCCAGTCTCTGCCCAGTCTTTGAGACCATGACCTCCATGGTCCCAAGTGCCTTCTCTTTTCCATTTCTATCAAGGGTTCAGAACACTAGCTAAGGCTTATATAGCACTGTCAGGCACTCTTCCAAATGTTTTAGGTGTAATGTCTCCTGTAATCTTCCCAACAGGCCTGTGAGGTGAACACTAGTATTATCTCCATCTTTGTTGTTAACTCGCTAAGTCATATCCAACTTTTTTGCGACCCCATGGACTGTAGCCCGCCAGGCGCCTCTGTCCATGGGATATCCCATCTTACAGATGAGGAAATTCGGGCCTGGGGGAGATAATTTTCCAGAGGACAGGGTTGAGATTTAAACCCAGGTTACTTGACTTGGGAGGCCCTGTTCTTAACCATTGGGATAGCCCACCTCCTTGACTGACCACATGGAATGTGCCCTTAAGCCAGGGGCTTAGGAATTTCCCAAAGGGAGTCTGTGGTCCTGTATCTCAAATGATGCAGAGGAGAGCAATTTGTTAGCTGAGTGTGGGTGCAGGTGCTGTTTACAGGGAGCCCCAGCAGGCCTGGATCAGAGTTGTGGGGACTACACAGAGCTTGTATCCCTTCCTAATGACCCTGTGTGTGTGTGTGTGTGTGTGTGTGTGTGTGTGTGTGTGTGTGTGTGTGTGTATTCTCCTGAGTAAGCCTCACTCACAAACAGGAATAAACCAAGGTTTGATGCAGGAAAGATGCATGGAGGTGATGTGCCAGAATCTAGGGAGATGGGAAACCAAGACACTTCTTTTGTTGGGAATCTTTAAGAAGAGCAGAATCCTTCATGTTCTGGACCCCAACTTGGTAGCTGAGTCAGGAAGATGGTCAGGGAGTGACCTTAAGCAGTCTTAAGACACGCACCTTTCTTCCTCACAGCCGCTGCATCCCAGAGCTGCGTCCCCAAACTGCATCTGCACATCTGAGATGCATCCCTCTAGGTGGACCGGGACTCAGCCATGATGCCAGCCAGGTCACAGGGCGGAGGCTCCATGGATTCCTGCTGATTTTCCATTATCTCTCTGGAACTAGATTTCCCACATGAGGCCTCTAAACAGATCTGGGGAGGCCCAGAGGTCCCTCTCTGCCTGCAGTCAGACTAGCTCTAGTGTCTCAGGGGCAGGTGGCGGGGGTGGGGGGGGGTGGAGGTGGGGATGGGTGTTGATGCTGGGAGTTGAGGGTAGAGGGTGGTCACACCTCCATCACAGGTAAGCAGGATGTGAAGATCAGAACTGTGTGGACCTCCAGGCTGCTCCTCGGCACACACACACCCCCTCCTCCTCCTGTAGGGTGGGGTGTGATGGAAGCCTTGGCAAGCCCCAGCCCACTGCCCCAGGCGCTGTTCTTTTGCTTGAGAACAGGTTGTACTCTTGAGAAACCACAAGAGGAAGTTTAGGGAGGGCTGGGGGTGAGGAAAGTTCTGGGGCCCCTGCCAAGTTTCCCTTTCTCTGCTGCGCGGAGGTGTGTTTGTTTTGGTGTGTTTCTCTTGCCCTCAAAGACATTTAAATTTTAAACCCTCTGAGTTTCAAAGAGCTGTCAAGGCCTGCTCCTGTACTCTGTGTGTGTGTGTAGGTGGGTGGGGGGACTGTGGAGGTGGTCAGAGACCCCCCTGGAAATGGGGTTGCAACATGGTACTCATTTTTTGGATTTTGTGCTGGGATTTGTGTTGTTTGGCTAGCTAACTCCACAAAGTCTTCTTTTCATCTCTGCCCTTTCACCTTACTCTTGCCCGCAGCACTCACTGCAGCCCCAAACACTAGCAAATGTGATTATAGTGGCCACTTAGGAGCTGAATGATGTTGCCAGGAGCTGTTCTACCTGCCTTATCTCATTTCACATTCACCATAATGCCAACAAGTAAATGCTTCTAGTCCCAATTTACAGATGAAGAAACTGAATTTCAGAAAGGCTTAGAAGCTTACCTGAGCTAGTAAGGGGCAGAACCCAGATTTGAACCCTGGTCTGATTTCAGAGCCTGTGCTCCAGATGTCTATTTAATCCTCAGATCAGAGCATCAACTTCCTGAACACACACCCTGCACAGTAGGAGGTTGAGATCCCAAGGTTTTTTGTTGTTGTTTGCTGAGCTGCATGGCATGCAGAGATCTTAGTTCCCTGACAAGGAATTGAACCTGTTCCCCCTGCTGTGAAACTTGGGTGTCTTAACTGCTGGACCACCAAGGAAGTCCCAACCCAAAAATGTTTTAAAATGATTCTGCTAGTGCGGGGAGGGAGGTGGCCTGCATATAGAGTTGGAAGAGGGATTCTCTGGAAGTTAATATTAAAAAGGATGGAATTCCCTGGTGGTCCAGTGGTTAGGACTCGGCGCTGTCACTGCCAAGGGCCCAGATTCAATCCCTGGTCCAAGGAACAACTAAGATCTCACAGGACTCTGTGCAGCCAAAAAGAAAAAAGACAACCATATAACTGAGGGAAAGGAAAGGAAGAGTAAGTGGGTGCTAAACAACTCTGGAAGTTTGAGGCAAATGGGGAGAAGATTTAGGAGGGTTATTGTAGTTGTGTTCAGACATTTGAAAGGCTGCCTTTGGAAGCCCCCAGGTAGGGGACTGGTAGAGGCAGATTTCCACAAAGCATAAACACTTTCTAACAAATAATTGCCTAATCTTTCTGCACAAGTGAGTTCCTCATCTAGGGGTGTATAGAGCACATGCTCAGGTGAGGCTTCTGCCAGGTGAAGCCCTTCAAACTCCTTCTAAGCCTCTAAGCCTCCCATGGGATTACTGACTGGCTTACCTCCCCAGGGCTTTCCTGGTAGCTCAGCTGGTAAAGAATCCGCCGGCAATGCAGGAGACCCCGGCTCAATTCCTGGGTCGGGAAGTCCCCTGGAGAAGGGATAGGCTACCCACTCCAGTATTCTTGGGCTTCCTTCCCTGGTGGCTCAGATGGTGAAGAATCCGCCTGCAATGCGGGAAACCTAGGTTCGATCCCTGGGTTGGGAAGATGCCCTGGAGGAGGGAACGGCTCCCCACTCCAGTATTCTTGCCTGGAGAATCCCATGGACAGAGGAGCCTGGCAGGCTACAGTCTATGGGGTCGCAGAGAGTCCGACACGACTGAAAGACTTGCACTTCACTTACCTCTCCATGTGTCCACCAGGCGGCGCTGTTGCCTAGCGCGCGACTCCAAGGCTGCTGGATGGGCTGGCTGAAGAGCGCCACCTGGTCCTGCAGCTACCGGCTTGGTTTCCTGGGGCCTTTCCCCGACCTCATCCCCAGCTGTGAACACACCAGGGCCCAGAGAGCCACTTTTGACCCAGCACCGTCCCCATGAAATGTGGTCGCAGGTCTCCTCGTGGCTCGGGCCGGAACGTGTGGGCCTGGGCCGCTGGGATAGGCTCACTTCCCGGCTAGGGCAGGCTCCCTTCCCAGGCCCGGGGTCCCCTCCCTCCCCTCCTGCTCTTTCCCCTCCCTGGTTTTCCTTTGTCCTGAAGATAGAAGGAGCCGCGTTAGGAGCCGAGGGCAAGCCCAGCAGCCCTTGTCAGCGTTGCCTTTCATAGCCTTCAAGGGCATGACACCCGCATCATGTCATCTTTTTTTAAGGTCCTCCAAAACCGCGCCTCTCAGAAACTATTTGTCCTCAGCAACCTGCCCAGTTCTCCCACCGTGCTTAGAACCACCCTAGGACAGCCACTCCTAAGGAGAGCCAGCCGGGGCCCAGGCGTTGTCCCCAGGAAGGAGGGAGGGCCAGAGCGGTTACCTGGTGCCTCGTTTGTTGGCCCAGATCTGCGTTCTAGCCTCTCAGACCTTTAGAAAGGCCCAGAACCACTGGGGTTCCCCGCCCCCTCAGGGCAGGCCGGGCTCAGCCTGTGCCAGGGCAGAGAGTGCAGTTACAAACCTTGGGGCCAGGGGGCGCCATGGAGGCCACGCCCAGAGAGAGGGGCCTTAACCCGCCGGTTGCAAGCACTCCCCACCCTTCACCACCACCCTGTTAGGCGGGAGGTCCATTGTATGGAAGGAGCAAGGCAAGGCACCGAGGGTTAAGCAGCAGGACAGTTTCGGAGCTGGAAGTCTGTCGTGGCCCTTTGCCTGTCTGATTTGTGCACGTGAGCACCTAACCCGTGCTTTCTCTCGTGGAGTGGCTCAGAGAGCCTGGACTCAAGACAGAAACCACCCTGGTTTGAGTCCCAGCTTGGCCCCTTGGCTGTGTGAAACTGTTTCCTTACCTGTCAAGTGGGCGTAAGGGTAGCGCCTTCCTCACCGAGTCATTGTGGGGATTAATTGTCCTGACACTCCTGAGCGCTTTATAATATCCAGATCAGATCTTTTTGTGTCCTCGTAGCGGCTTTGTGAGGGACATACTATCATGAAGCCTTTTTTGTTCTTTTTGGCTGCACTGGGTATTTGCTGCTGCTCCTGGATCTAGTTGCAGTGGGGGTAAGGGGGGCAGGTGGTGAGCTGAGGGCGACTCTCTAGTCTGCGAGCCTCTTGTGGTGGCCTCTCTCATTGCTGAGTGTGGGCTTTTGGGTGCCCAGGCTTCAGTGTTTGTGGCATACAAGCTAAGTTGCCCTGTGGCCCATGGAGTTTTCCGGGACCAGGGATGGACCCTGTATCCCTTGCATTGGAAGGGGCATTCTTAACCACCAAGGAAGTCCCTTGTGATGCCTTTATGTAGACGAGGAAGCTGGGGCACAAAGTGGTTACACAGAGTTAAGGGGCCGAGGCTTCCGGGCCCACGCTCTGCACCAGGCTTAGGAGATAATACGCTCAAAGCCCTGCCAACTACCCAGCAGGTCATACACCCTTACACGCGATACTTCTGTCACCATCATATCATCCTCACGATCATCCCGCAGCCTGAGCTCCAGGGACTGGGCGTGGGGGCCATCCAGCTACGAGAGGGCAGCCCTGGTATCTTTGCTCGCCATCCCACCGATGACTTCATCTCATCCTCTTTTCTAGAATAAAAATCGGCCCACAGTTCTGGCCTGTGGTCAGACCGTTGGACAGAATACTTGAAATTGGGACTGTCCAAGAAACTCCCAATTCTGGCCCCCACACTGTCTGCTCCAGCTCGGCCTGCCTCCTGTTCTCTGTCCTCTCCCCTCCAGGCTGCACCTCCCAGCCCCTCCCCTGGGGGGCCCCGGGTTCTGGGAAAGGAAGCCAGGAGCAGGGCCTCCGGCAGATGCAGAGCTTGGGCTCCAGCTGGGGGTGTTAGAGGCTGTGGGAGGAGGGAGGAAGGGCCAGGGGACGGGAGGATGGGGTACTAGGGCACTCCCAGCCAGGCGGCATGTCCCCCGGAAGGCCTCTCTCTGCTCTTCATAGACTCTTCTTCCTAAACTCCTGTTTATTATGCTAACTCTGCTGGGTGCTGAGGAAACAGCCTGGAATAAGACCCCAGGGAGGATTTACTCCTCTCTGGCAAGTGGATATCACAAGCTGTCTTTGGATTATGGAGGGAAGAGTGTTTTTTCTTCCCTGCACACGGCCCCGGGGATCAGGACTGCTTTTTGCTTTCCTTCCAGCCCTGTTCCCTTTTCTCTAAGCAGTATCTACTACAGAACCACAGATCGGGAGACTGTTCAGAGGTGGAGTCTATTTTCATCACAGTGAGCGGGGATCTTAGGGTTACGCACTCTCAGATGTGCTGGGTGGCTGAGCTTGGGCCAGAGTGTAGAACTTTCAAATGGTTTCCAGTCTCTTTTTCTTTCCCGTCAGCTGGTACCTGCTGGTCTTAGGGGTGGCCACCATCTTTTCTTAGAATTCTGCCTCTAGGACCAGGCAGAGTTCTTCCTGTTGGGTCTCTTGGTCTCCAAGGAAACAAGAGTTTTTTCTGCTCAGGGCCCAACCTCTTGGGCTCTAACTCAAAACTCTCTTTATAGCCACTGGACATGAGCTTGGTGCCTCCTGGGTGGTCCTCAGAAGTCTTGTGTGTCCCCTGCTTCACCTCATGTGCAGCTCTTAGAGTTGGGTGTTTCTTGTAGGAATCTATTGTGTGGATTTTCTCTGAACCCTCATTTCTTTGCAGACGGGTGGCAGCGAAGATGTTGGGATAATAGAGCACATGTTTGCACGATACTTCCATGTGCTGGGAGGTGCCTATGTGTAATATGTACTATGTGTACATAAATTTCTAATGTGCTGTGTGTGTGTGTGTGTGCTCATATCCAACTCTTTGCAACCTCATGGACTGTAGCCCCCCAGGCTCCTTTGTCCATGGGAGTCTCCAGGCAAGAATACAGGAATGGGTTGCCATTTCCTCCTCCAAGGGATCTTCCCAATCCAGGGATTGAACCCACATCTCTTGTATCTCCTGCATTGGCAGGTGGATTCTTTACCTCTGTGCCACCTGGGAAGCTCATGTGAATTGATAATAAATGTGGATATTTATTAACTTGTTTCTCATTTATTCCTCACAAGAATCCTCTGAGGTTTCCCTTATTTTGCAGGTAGAGAAACTGAGGCACAGAGGTTAAATAACTTGCCCAAGGTCATACAGCCAGTTAGTGTTGAGAGGCCAGTGGCTGAAAGAACTCTGACTGGAGTCAGACTTCTTTTTCTATTTTTTAGTTAAAAAAAAAAAAGTTAAAAAAATTGATATTGGGTATTTAGCCGATTAGGGCTTCCCTGGTGGCTTATCTGGTAAAGAGTCCGCCTGGAATACGGGAGACCTGGGTTTGATCCCTGGGTTAGGAGGATCCCCTGGAGAAGGTAACGGCTACCCACTCCAGTATTCTGGCCTGGAGAATTCCATGGACTGTATTGTCCATGGGGTCGCAAAGAGTCAAACATGTTTTGATAGTTTCAAGTGAGCAGCAAAGGAGCTCAGCCGTACTGGAGTTGGACCTTTCATGCACAGTGTGTGTGTGTGTGTGTGTGTGTGTGTGTGAATGTGCACTTTGGAGGGCACTCCCACCAAGGAGTGTGAGTGGACCCCGGGTTCCCTGTCAAGACGTCCTGAACACAGCATTAAGACGGGGCAGAACAGGCAGGTAGGCCCCTGAGCTGTCTCTGTGTGTCCCAAAGCCTCCCCTATCCTTCGGTGCTCCTGGCTGGAGCTGCAGGCTTGTCCCCTAAGCCAAGCAAGATGGCAGGGAAGGAACCAGGAGGACCCCGCCCCTGCCCCAGCAGGCAGGTCAGGTGTTGCAGCTACCCAGGAAGCAGGGGTGGGTGGTGTCGATGTGAGCTCTGCTAGGTGGGGCTGGGGCCCTGACCTTTCTGGGGAGCCCTGGATGAATCAGCCCGACCACAGCCGCCCTAACTGCAACATGGTGCAAACAAGCTTTTCTTCCAGCTCCGTCCCCTCCCCCCTCATTTTCCTTTCTCTCCTTGGCAGGGGTGTGGCACCAGGGCAGTGGCTGTGGCACACCTCTGGAGTTGGTGGTGAAGCTGGGTCCTAGTGCTGGGCCTGCAACTTCACCTTCCAGATACTCCACCCCAGAATGGGCAGCAGCCCCAGCCCAGGGTGGCGGCCACGTACCCTGCCCTGAAGACAGGACTGCGTAGATGTAGGACTCATGGCCCAGCCACCTGGCATGTCCCTCCAACAATATCTGTAAGCCTCAGAGGGCTTGTCCATTCCTCATTGACAGTAGAACCACATTTACTTATTTTTATTGTTGATTTCGTTTGTGGTTGTCCTGGGTCTTCACTGTTGCGCAGGATTCTCTCCAGTTGTGGAGAGCCAGGGCTGCTCCCTCGTGGTGGCTTCTCCTGTCGTGGAGCATGGGCTGTAGGGCACGAGTTTTTCAGCAGTTGTGGTGCGAGGGCTCACTAGTTACATCCCCAGGATCTAGAGCTCAGACTCAAGAGCTGTGACGCACGGGCTTAGCTCCTCCATGGCGGCATGTGGGATCTGCCTGACCCAGGGATGGAACCTGCATTTGACAGGTGGATTCTTTTACTCCTGAGGCACCAGGGAAGCCCTAGAGCCACGTTTTGTGCTGTGTTGGGTTCACAGTCAGTGTAAAAGCAAAACACATCAACATTACTATTAAGGTCTCCTTAAACTGCTCATAAAACACACTGTGCATGGCTTGGACATTATCTAAGGATCTCCAGCATAGCTGTTTTCACTGAGACAGATGGCCGCGTCTTTGGTGGAACCATTATGCTGAGTTTGGGGAAGGGCTCAAATCATACGAAACCAATGTAAGTGGTTTTCTGAGGCTGTTGGGGACCTCCTCCAGTGGACAGCATTGAATTTGTGATAGTTCAATGTGCATATTTAGGAATTCAGTATGCATTCACTGGACTCTTACTGGTTTCCTGGCTGGCAGGAAAGGTTGGAGTGACAGTGCTGTGGGAATCTGGAGGAAGGAACAGTTTCTTGTGGATGGATTTACCAGGAATGTCTCTGCAGAGGTGCCATTTGAGAAAAATGAAAGAGGAGTGGACTTGATGGGAAGATATTCAGGAGCAGTTTTAAATGGTGATTGTTTCTGTATCTTTTTCTTCTCTGAATATCTGAGTTGTTTTTTTTTTTAGCTAAAAGCCTATGACAATTATTAGGCTTATTTATTCTTTATATACATATATATATATACTTGGCTGCACCAAGTCTTAGTTGTGGCACATGGGATCTTTTTTAAAAAAATTAATTTAATTGAAGACTAATTACAATATTGTGGTGTTTTTTGCCATGCATTGACATGAATCAGCCACGGGTATACATGTGTCCCCCTGTCCAGAACACCCCTCCCACCTCCCTCCCCATCCCATCCGTCTGGGTTGTCCCAGCATACCGGCTTTAAGTGCCCTGTTTCATGTATCGAACTTGGACTGGTGATCTATTTCACATATGGTAATATACATGTTTCAGTGTTGTTCTCTCAAATCATCCCACCCTCACCTTCTCCCACAGAGTTCACAAGTCTGTTCTTCAAATCTGTATCTCTTTTGCTGTCTTGCATATAGGGTCGTTGTTACCATCTTTCTGAACACACAAGATCTTTAGTTGAGGCAAGTGAACTCTTAGTGGCAGTGTGTGGAATCTAATGCCCTGACCAGGAATCAAACCTGGGGCCCCCTGCGTCTTAGCCACTGGACCACCAGGAAAGTCCCTATTGTTTGTTGTTGTTTTTGACCCCCTTGCATGACTTATGGGATCTTAGTTCCCCAACCAGGGATGGAACTCATGCCTACTGCTGTGGAAATACAGAGACCTCAACACTGGACCCCCAGGGAAGTCCCCAGGCTTATTTATTCTTTATATTATTATTGATTCTAGTACAACTGATGACTGTTTCTATAGTCACTATTATTTCTATAATAATAATTATTCTTTATATGTTGTTCAGTTGCTCAGTCGTGTCTAATTCTTTGTGACCCCATGGACTGCAGCACACCAGGCTTCCCTACCCTTCACCAGCTCCCAGAGCTTGCTCAAACTCATGTCCATCGAGTCAGTGATGCCATCCAACCATCTCATCCTCTGTCATCCCCTTCTCCTCCTTCCTTCTATCTTTCCTAGCATCAGGGTCTTTTCTAATGAATCGGCTGGCTCACAAATCAGGTGGCCAAAGTATTGGAGCTTCAGTTTCAGCCTCAGTTTTTCCAATGAATATTCAGGGTTGATTTCCTTAGGATTGACTGGTTTGATCTTCTTGCAGTCTAAGGAACTCTCAAGAGCCTTCTCCAACACCACAGTCCAAAGGCATCAATTCTTCGGTGCTCAGCTTTCTTTATAGTCCAACTTTCATATCCATATATGACTATTGGAAAAACTATAGCTTTGACTATATGGACCTTTGTTGGCAAAGTAATGTCTCTGCTATTACCACTGCTTATTTTTTTAATGGTTTAAAAACTCCAGCAACAGACTGGGGCAGGGAGTTAAAACACTTGAGTAAGGGGGGAAAGCTGGGGCATTTCAGAGACCCCTGTGTCTGCTTTAACTGACTTGTTAGATCTCAGGCAGCAGTTCTCAAACTTTCTAATCTCAGGATCACTTTACACCCTTAAAAATGATTTAGAATCCCAAAGTTTTTGCTTTTCAAAGTGGTAGCTACCGACGTTTGACTTCTAATAAAAAGTGTTAAGTGCAAAATTTTAAAAATGTTTATTAATTCCTCTAAAGTAACAATAAAAATCATTGCAGTAACATAGCATTATATTTTTTATAAGATAATAACTGTATTTTCCAAAACAAAAAAATTTGCAGTGTGGCCTTGTTTTATATTTTTCAAAAATCTCTTTAATGCCCGGCTTAGTAGAAGACAGCTGGGTTCTCATATCTGCTCCTGCTTCAATCTGTTTCAATATGTTGTTTTGATTGATTTGTATGAAGAAAATCAGGCCTCACACAGTTATGTGGTTGGGAAGAGAGGACCTGGTGGACTGTGGATTAGTGGACATGCAGCTAGAAAGAAACTTTGGGGCAGTGGTGGAGAAGCCAAATAAACAATGTTGGGTTGGGGAGTTAGGACTCGTTTAGGAGGTAATGGGAAGCCACTGAAGACTTAGGCTGTGCTGGGGTTTTGTTGCTGCTCACGGGCTTTCTGCAGCTGTGGCCAGTGGGAGCGTCTCTTCATTACGGCGCATGCGCTTCTCACTGTGATGTCTTCTCTTGTTGTGGAGCATAGGCTGTAGGTACAAGGGCTCACTAGTGATGTATGGGCTTCGTTGCCTCATGGCATGTGAAATCTTCCTGGACCAGGGACCAAACCGGTGTCCCCTGCATTGGCAGGCGGATCCTTAACCACTGGACCACCAGGAAAGTCCATCACTGAAAACTTGTGAGCAAAGAGGTGACATGATCAGAATAGATTTCAGTAGGGCAGTAGGCAAGAGAGAGCCTACACAAAATAAAAAGGATTGAAACTAGGGTGATGCAGTAGGAATGGAAACAAGGGTGGGGGGCGATTTGGCAAAATATTTTGAAGGTAGAAGCGACAGAACTTAGTAGTTATTCGGTAGGAAGGTATGAAGAGTCACTGGCACTGTGAAATCGCTCTGCTCTTCCCTGTTAGGTACCATGTGTCCTCCAAAGATGAAGTATGTGCCCATGTGTTATCGTTTGCTGCTCTCTCGTCTCCTGTCCTTCTGGGATGCAGTAGGTAGTCAGTAAATGAATGGAGGAGCGTTCAAGGACTAGACTACTACGGGATATTTCAGCCTAGGTGGGTGGCAGAATATTGGTGCCATTAACAGAAATTTAAAGACCAAGAGGAAAAGATGTCCATTATCGTTAAGTATCATCAAGTAAAGGGTGGGTGGAGATGTCAAGCTATTAATAGAGATAAAATAGTGGGTGGGCCTTGAAATATACTGTTCTCTTGGAAAGGAAGTACATTTTCCTAAGTACTAAAGATTTGGGGAGAAATAGATAATACGTCTAGGAGAGATTGCTCTTGATTATTCTTTATTCTCAAGTTACTCAAGTTCAATAAAGGCAATGTTTTTCAAAATTAGAAATGTCTTCATTTTAACCTATTTCTTATGCACACATACACACACATATATGTATACATAAAACAAACAAGTTTCATTAACTAGACAATACTTCACTTTACTTATCTTTTTTATTCTGTTGTTTCATTTTTAAAAAACGCTGGTTCAGATAGCTTCATGACTTCATGACCCAGTAAAGCGTCCTGACTTGCGATTTGAAAGACAGTAAGTTGGCGAGGTATCAATATTTTCAAGGTTCTGTTAGCAACAGAAACAGATTGTCTGATATGAGGCAAAAGGAATTTATTGGAAGAAGGTTGGGAACCCATAGACTCATCAGAAAGGCTGGAAAACAAGTTTTGGAAATGAGCAGAAACTGACAAAGTGCCCAAGGGCTCAGCAGAAGGACCGCCGGCATGGTTGGAATGGTCAGGCCAGACGCTCTGGTTTCCATGCTGCAAGTCAGTCAGGTTGGCTCCTCGATTTGCACTAGGGGAGAGGTAACCTCCCCAAAGGAAGTGACAGTGCAGTTGGAAAGGGGATCAGCAGCCAAAAAAAGAACTGTCTGCAAAAGGTAACATGACTTAGATATATAAAAAGATACCTAACAGGGACTTCCCTTGTGGTCTAGTGGTTAAGACTCCACTTCCACTGCAGGGGCTGAGGGTTTGATCCCTAGTCAGGGAACTAAGACCCTGCATGCTGTGTGGTGCGGCCAAGAAAAAATAAGAGAGAGTGGTGCCCCTACATGATAGCAGTGGGTCTAAATGGGTGTGTTCTTGCCTGTTGATGACCTTGCCGTGTGATAAATTCTCCCTTCAGAAAGCATCTTGGCTAAAGGTATCAAATCAAATGGCTCTAGAATATTCTGACCCTCTGCTTTGGTCATCCCACTTTTCCAGGCTCTGTCCTAAATGTAGGGGAAAATTTTGTCCGTAATGACAGGCATATAGTGATACAAAACTGGAACAACTGAAACATCTCCCAATAGAGTATGGTTAAGCAAGATATACTATATCTAGTACATGGAATATTGAGTAGTCATTAAAAATGTCGACTGCAAAAATCTGTGATATCACAAAAATTACCTATATAGTAATGTTAAGGAGAAAATTAGGATGCAAAAGTGTTCATACAATACATTTACTGGAGAAGGGAATGACAACCCACTCCAGAATTCTTGCTTGGAAAATTCCATGAGCAGAGGAACCTGGCGGGCCACAGGCTATGGGGGTCTCAAAGTCAGCCAGACTGAGAGACTGGGTACATTAACTGTAATCTAAAGTGGTTGTTTCCTTTTGTATTCCTACCAGAAGAGCTTGGGGCTTCCAGTTATTCCATATCCTTGCCAATATATTCAGTCTTCTTAAACTTTTGACCTTTTAAATAAATGTGTAGCATTAAAATGACAACTGTCTGTTGTACACACATAGAGATATACACACACATAGAGAAAAGACTGGAAGAAACTATACCAAAATGTTAACAGCAGTTGTTTGGGGGAAGCAGTAGAACTATGGGTGATTTCTTTTTCACTTTTTCCCCTTTTTCTAAATGTTCCAGTTCTGTAATGACAAGAGAAATGCAAAACAAGTCATGAGTTGTGTTTCCATAATCATATAGAAAATCAGTCTTACTGTTTTCACATCATCGCATTGGAGACATAAGGTGCCAAGTAAACAGTTGGCACAGCGGGACTTCCCTGCCGGTGCAGTGGTTAAGAATCTGCCTGCCAGTACAGGGGTCACGGGTTCGATCCCTGGTCCCACACGCTGCAGGGCAACTAAGCCCATGCGTCACAACTCTAGAGCCTGGGAGGTGGAACTCCTGAAGCCTGTGAGCCCTTGAGCCCTCGCTCTGCAATGAGAAAAGCCACCGCAATGAGAAGCACATGCACCACCACTTGAGAAAGCCCGCCCCGCAACGAAGACTCAGCACAACCCAAAATTAATTTTTTAAAAAAGTTGGCACGATGCAACTTTCCCAGCGGTCCAGTGGTTAGGACTCCACTCATCCAATGCAGTGGGTGAGAATTCGATCCCGGGTTAGGGAACAAAGATTCCCCACTTGCTGGGTGGCACAGCCAAAAAAGGAAAAAATGTTAAAAAAAAAAAAAAGTTGGCAGGAGTAGTAAGTGTGACAGCCGAGAGGACAGCCTGGTGTGGCTGGGAGTTGACAGCTGCCCTTGCTTCAAGTCCCCAACTAAGCCAGCACTATCCGCCAGACCCTTCAAGTCCAAGGCCACCACCTATAAAGCTGAAATACCCTGGCAAACCCAGGGTGACAGCTCAGGTTGTCCTGGCAGTTGCGGGGTGCGTCTTAACGTGAGATGACTGTTTCACGAGCTAGTTACCTCTCTGAAACATGGAGCAGGCATTTCTGGTTGTCAGGGGTGGGGGGTGCTGCTCTCTCCTGTCCCTTTTAGCAACTTGGAGCTGGGGAGGACTAAGGCAGTGAGAGCAGGGTGCGGGGCTGTGTCCCACAGTATCTGCCTTCCGCAGCTCAGCAACAGGGAAGGAGGTGGAGTCTGGATTGAGCTCTGAGATAAGGAATAGGCTGCAGCTGACTGAGAAGATCAAAATAAACAGCTGCGCCCCCAGGAGAATGAACTCCACATTCCATTCTCAGGCCCCACCCCCAATTTCCACTTTGCCCTCTCTCCTTCCCCCCACCCCATGCACACTCAGCACCCCCATCAGCTAGAAGGGCCTCCCCTCAGCCTTGGCTTAGGTCCCTCCGAACCTTCCCACACTACCCCCCACCTCTTAACCAGAGGTTCCAGGGCCGCTCTCCAGCTGTCGGGAAGGGAGTGAGTGCTCCGGACAGGTGGCCGGAGGCGGATGGAGAGGGGCCTCATCCAGGGCCGGACTCCACCTGCCAGACTGGGCCACCCTCAGACTCATGCAGGGGCTACCCCAGGAAGGCCCAGGAACAGAAGAGGGTGGCGGTGATGGTGGTGGTGGCCAGTCTTGGGAAGCCAAGGCCAGCGTGGGGTGGCTGGGAAGAGGGGCATGCAGGGGTCCTGATAGCCGGCTCTGCAAACATCTGGTCCTCGCTGTGGGTGGGCCCGGTCTGGCCCTCTGGGAGCTCACAGTCCAGTAAGGGGAGACAGCGGGTCCAAGGGGTTCTGAGGGGGTTATTCCTCCCTGTAGTGCCCAGAGGCAACCCCAGCCCTATGGAAGCCTCTCCAAGGCTCCCTGACTCCTGAGAGTTCAAGTCAGTACCCCAGACCACTTTCTAGACGTGCTAACCTGGGACTTAAAATCAAGGAGACGTGGACTTCCCGGGTAGTCCAGTGGTTAAGAATCTGCCTTGTGATGCAGGGGACACAGGTTCGAGCCCTGTCTGGGGAACTACGATCGCACATGCAGAAGCTAAGCCCAAGCGCTGGAATTACTGAGCCTGCCTGCTCTGGAACCTGTGCCACACACTGTACCTACTGAGCCCACATGACACAGAGTCTTGTGCCACAACGAAAGATCTCGACTGGGGCTTGGGGGGAGGGACACTTCCACCACCCCAAAGCCTAGGGAGGGTGTGTGTAGTGGTCTCACCACCCTCTCAGTCCCTAACTGCAGGCAACCTCGCAGAGTCCCACATCACTCTACTTAAATGATCCCCTTGAATTCCCCAGTTCCCTCTAATGTCCCACATCTCCAGCAGATTGCTGGGCAACTTCCCCCCTAACCCCGGGTCTAGTCCCCCCAGCCAGCAGACTCAATGTATGCATGCTGATACTAGCCAGGACCAACAACATACTTTTCAAGAGGCCCTTTTCAAAAATTATTGAGAATTTCAAGATGGTGGCAACAGAGCATTGAACCAGGGGTGGAACCCTTCTGAGTGCAGGGCTGTGTGTGCCTGCCTGGATCACGCGCCTGCGAAGCCAACCCTGGGGTCGCTACCCTTCATCGAACACTGTCGGTGATGCCAGACCCAGGGCTGGGTGCTCACCACGCATGATCTCATTCCTTCCTCTCAGTGGCCCTTTTCTCCCTATTGTGCAGACGAGGAAATTGAAGGATTAGACAAGCCGCATAACTTGCTGAGGTCATCAGCTCTTAAGGGCTGGAGCGGGGGGGAAAGAACCCAGCCTGTCTGTCTACAGAGCCTGGGCTGTTAACCACCCAGGAGCCGCTGCAGCTCATGGGGCTGGGGTGGTTGCTGGGCAAGGCAGCTGCTTCCCGTCCCCTTCTTGTGTCCTGTCGGGCAGGAAGGAAGATGAGGCAACAAACAGCAGCTGACGGTGTGGCAACAGGGGCAGTACGGGGAGGGTACCCAACCCCGACAGAAGTGATGGGTGGAGACGGTGTGAGATGGGCCCAGGGACTGTGTGAGCTGCAGGCGGCTGATAGACACCACAGCTGTGCCCTCCACCCTCTCGCCCAGTGTGGGCATCACTGAGCCTTTCCCCCTCTCCCCGAACGGCACCTCCAGCTCTGCCTGTCTCTCTTCCTCTTTCCCCGGTGGTCTCTGCTCCCCAGCTCTCTCCTTCATGCCCTTTCCAGCCAGCCTTCACTGGGGGTTGTGGGGGGAGCATCACTCAGGACTCCTCCAGCTCTGTCCTCAGTATCTCCAGAGCAGTAACAATCACAGTTTAGTGAGCACCTACTATGTGTCAGTTGCACTGCTAGACACTTAATTTTTTTAAATTCTTATTTTAAAAAACCACATTATTTATTTTGGCTGCACTAGGTCTTAGTTGTGGCTCTTGGGACCTCTCTCGGGGCGTGTGGACTTCTTAGTTGGGGCAGGTGGAATCTAGTTCCCCAACTAGGGGTCAAACCCGGGCCCTCTCCATTTCGAGCTCAGAGTCTTAACCACTGGCTGGACCACCATGCAAGTCCTCTAGGCATTTTATAAATAGATAAACTTGAATTCTCTCCGCCAACCTGTAAACGGGGGTTATCATCCACATTTTATAAAGGAAGAAATCGAGGCTCAGAGGGGCTCGGAGGTCTGTCCAGGGCTGCATAGGTGTTCTGTCTTTCCTCACTGCCTGTCCCACAGGAGTGGGTGGGCCTGATAAGGTGAGGTGGTCCCGGAGCATGGAGGAGACTTTTCTCAGCAAGGACAGAGTTTGAGAAATGGTCAGTTTGAGGGAGGAGTGGATTATGTATTGTGAGTGAGGCAGATGGTCACCTCCTTTGCGTTGGCTGCGGTGGCGTGGCGAGGATCTGACTCCGCTGTCCACCTGGAGGGCCCTCTCTGACACTTGGGAATGCAGACCTGATGGCATGAGGTGACGGGGAGCTGAAGGGCTGAGGACGCAGACGAAGAGGAAGGTCCCTCTCACACATTCTGCCCGCTGTCACCAGAGAACGGACTGCGGTAGGCACTGGGAGAGGTTAGACTGCTAGACTGCATGGGCGTGTGCTAAGTCGCTTCAGTCGTGTCTGACTCTTCGTGACCCCATGTAGCCGACCAGGCTTTTCTGTCCATGGGATTCTCCAGGCAAGAATACTGGAGTGGGTTGCCATGCCTTCCTCCAGGGGACCTTCCTGATCCAGGGATCGAACCCGTGTCTCTTGTGTCTCCTGCACTGGCAACCGATTCTTTACCATTAGCCCCACCTGGCAACCCCAGACTGCTGGAATAGAGACCGCCAAATCAGGCATCTGAACAAAATGGAAATTTCTCGCATACAAGTCTGGGTGGGCAATTGGACCCCTTGACAGGGTTGGGGACCCACACTTCTCCCAGACTGTTGTTCATCCAGGCCCTTGGATGTTGAAGATAGCACACCACCCCATCCCCTGGGTCCATGACCCAGCCAGTGGGAAGGGAGAGGAGGGTAGGAGGGGGCATAACTCTTCCTTTTCAGGACATGACTCCAAATTGCCGGATCCCTTATCCCATTAGCCAAAAGTTGGTCACCCATCATATTGAGTTACAGAGGATCTTGGGGATCATTCTGAGCAGAGCTTCTAGTATGAAAGGTATAAGAAGGGGAAATGGATGCTGTGGGGTTAGGAACCTTCGTCCCAGGATCTCGACAGGCGGAGACCAGGAGAGTCTGTGTCACGCATGTGAGGATGGCTTTTCTACGTGGAACCTCTGAGCAAAGGTTCCCAGATGGGCTTCTCTCTGGGGGAGGCCCAGGGCAGCGGGGCCAGCACCCCCCTGGCTGCCGCCCTCTCCCCTGGATGCCTCACTCCTGATCACAGGTAGAGGATTTGACTCCACGTGCTTTGACCAGAGCCCTGGTCTCAGGAGCACCATAGGATGGGGGAGGACGCTCAGTGAAGGGCACCACGCCTGCCCCTTTGGGAGGCTCTGCTGTCCTCGGTGGAGGAGGGAAGCGTCACGTCCCCTCACCTTAGTGAGCAGGTGGAATCGTCTCAGCGTCAGGAGATGGAGAGTCCCGGGGCTCTCAGGGCCAAATCTCTGTCTCAGAGACAAAGGACGTGGAGTTGAGGCAGAGGGTCCAGCTTTCTCCAAAGGAGGGAAGTGGTTCTCTTCCTCTGCAGCTGTGGATTTCTGGATGCAGTCTCCTGGGCCCGTTGTCTGTTTGCTCATCCATTCATCTGCTCATTCATTCCTTCGTTCATCATTATCTGTGTATTGAGCACCTGCTGCGCAGATGCTGTGCTCATTTCAGGTGAAAGAGAAAAGAGCATGACCGGCACAGCCCCGACCTCATGGATCTTACAAGCTCTTGCTGCCTCCCCACAGAGGACAGACCAAGCCATCGCAGCTCTGAGAGCCACTCTGGTGGCTCAGAGCGTGAAAGGCCTGCAGGTAGCTCCTGAAAGTATGTGGCTGGTCTCACCTGGGCGCTGTCCTGGGGCGGCTGGGTGGGGCTGGGTGGGGGTGCGTCGGGGGAGGAGCAGGCATTGGAGTGGGTGTTTCACTTCCCCCTCACTTACTAGGGGTGGAATCTGCTTTTTTCTCAGATGGTGAGATTGGTGACTTCTCTTCTGCTCCGGGGGGACACGTCCCCTCCAAGCCCCTCCTCCAGCACCCTGGTCTGGGTGGGATCCTTCCTCCTATTACCTGTGACCCCAGGAAAGTGCAGAGTGTGGGGAGTGGAAATCTGTGTGGGGACACTTCCTCTGTGGGCCCTTGTTTCTGATCTCCTCTCTGGGCCCCTCTTGCCCTGCAGTCCTCCCAGCTAGTCCAGGAAGAGAGGCTGTACACCCTGGCCTCCGCAGAGGGCTCACTGGCTTCCTGCTTCCTCCGAGTGCCAGACCCACACCCAGACCTGCCGTTTGCCTTCTCATGTTGGCGTCTCTCACTTTATTCCTTGAGGCACAGCATTGCTCTGGACCCTGAGTGGCCTCTCAGTCACTTCATGCGCTGTTCTTACTACCTGGCAAAAGTCTGAGGCCCCAACTGGAGTGTAAACCCAGGGACTCAGGCCAAAGAAAGAAAGAAAACCTTCAGAGTCACGTGCCCTCAACTCTGCAGTTAAGATGGTTGATAGGAGGGCAGGGGTCCTGTTTGCATGACATGTTTTGGCTTTTAGTAGGGACAGAGGAGCCTAGTGGGCTGCCGTCTATGGGGTCGCACAGAGTCGGACACGACTGAAGCGACTTAGCAGCAGCAGCAGGATTTGCGCTTCGCAGCTGTTCAGTAGGTGCTGGGTAGTGAATGGATGAGTAGATGCAGGCTGGCAGTCACAGGAACCCAAAGATAGGGCTGCCCCATTATTGTAACAGTGAAATACAGCCCACTGTCATTATTCACAATACTCACGCTCTATATAAGGTTGCTGTGGGGGCTTCCCTGGTGCCTCAGTGGTGGAGAATCCGCCTGCGAATGCAGGAGACACAGTTTGATCCCTGATCCTGAAAGATCCCACCTGCCTTGCAGGAGCTTAGCCCGTGCGCCACAGCCGTTCAGCCTGTGCCCTAGAGCCCGGGAGCTGCAACCCCTGAAGCCTGCTTGCCCTAGCGTCTGTGCTCTGCAACAGAAGATGCCACTGCAGTGAGAAGCCTGCAGCTGGAAAGTAACCCGCTCTCTGCAACCAGAGAAAAGCCCAGGTAGCAGTGAAGACCCCCCATAGCCACAGATAAATGAATAAAATTAGTGAAAAATAAAGGCACCATGAACTCTGCATTAGTGAGTCCAGAGCCGTTGCTTCGAGGGAAATGCAAGGCTGACTTCCTTTGAGCCTGTGGTCCCAACATTTTTCATCAGCCAATCAACATACTTGTTTTATGTGAGTTTCTGTTTTAAGACACTGTTTTTAATATGTTGATTCATTAACACTGAGCTCAGGGTCTAGGGCACTGTAACTCATGCCTGAACGAAGCTTAGCTCACGCACACCCTAGCTTTCTTGTAGTTAGCCATGAAGCCATGCATGAGGACCATTTTAAACAGTGAAATCAACAAAAAGGCTAAAAATGCTGGAAAGGGGCCACTGAGTAGCCTGAAAAGGACACTTGTTTACTGCACAGGAGATGCAGCAAAGAGGCAGAACGTCGCCCTGTTCAACCTCAGCTGAGAACAAGCGCATCAGCTGACTCGAATTTTTCACACCTCTGTGAGTGTCTTCGAATGACCACAAAAGCAGCAGGAGCATTGAGAGACAGTAGGCAGATTCACAAATGGAGAATCCGTGAATATAGAGGATGACTGTACCTCCACAGGGGTTGGTAGATACCTGATGCCCTCTGCCCCAGCCCTCCCCCCAGCTTCAGCATCTAAGGATGGGCTGCCTTGCCCAGCATGGCCCTCCGTCACCCATACTGCACCACTGCTGCCTCTCAGGTGGGTGGGTGAATTTCACTGGCCTGGCCTGCACTGGAGGAGGGGTGAAGAAGCCCTGCTCTGCCACCCTTCCCCCTTCCCCTACTTTCTCACTGCACATGAGGCCTCCCTGGTGAACCAGACCCACACGTGCATAAAAGGAGGTGGGGTGACACGAGCAGGCAGCCACCTGTGACTTCTCCAAGCCGAGTGTTGCACCAACACCTGGGGAAGACCCCCTGGCGGTTTGGGGGAGCCTGTTTTGACCTGATCTTTATTTACCCTTCACAAAGGAAGTAAATAAATAGCTCTTTGTGTGTCTGTGTGGATGTGCGCGTGCCAGACTGTGTGTGTGCCTGCTGCACACCGTTAAAAACCATGTCCTGGCCCCAGAGGAAGTGGTAACAGAACAATTGTTTATTTTCCATTTACCCTCCTATCCCTCCCCACCTCCACCCTTTAAATGTGCGCCCAGAGGCATTCTTTGCCAGTCCAGGATCCAATCATTTGTTCATCCATTTCTTTTTTTTTTAAGACCTTCTGCTTTATTTTTAAAAAATATTTAATTATTTGGCTGCGCCGGTCTTAGTTGCAGCACTCGGGATCTTCAGCCTTTGTTGTGGAATGCAGGAATGCAGATCACATGTGGCATGCAAACTCTTAGTTCTGACATGTGGGATCTAGTTTTCCGACCAGGTATCAAACCTGGCCCCCTGTGTTGGAGCATGGGAGTCTTAAGCCCTGGACAACCAGAGAAGTCCCTGTTCATCCCTTGCTGCATTCACTTGTCCTGGTGTGCTCTGAAGCAGCATGGTGCCAGATGCTGGCCAATGTAAAAGACAGATACATAGAATGTATAGAAGAAGGTGGGATGGGGAAAGGGCGTTTGGCCTGGGGATGTGCCTTTCTTCCTTTAAGGACACACTCTGCACTTGGGAAGCAAGTGTTGTGGTATTCCCCACTGCGCCTCTTCTCTGCTCCTGTGGCTGCCTGCCCACCCCAGGCCTCCGTGTGCACTTGCCTGGATTACTGTGTGTTTCCATAGCTTTGCTGCTCGAAGACCATCAGAGACTTCCTTCTCTGGGCCTGTGAAATTAAATTCAACTTGTCATAGTGCTCTGGGTCTCCTTGCATCTGGGCTCAACCCACCTATCCAGCCCTTCTACCCACAGTCAACCTCCATCACCTTATTCCTGGGCTTCCTAGGTAGCTCAGCTGGTAAAGAATCTGCCTGCAATGCAGGAGATCCCCGGTTCCATTCCTTGGTTGGGAAGTTCTCCTGGAGAAGGGATAGGCTACCTACTCCAGTATTCTTGGGCTTCCCTGGTGGCTCAGATGGTAAAGAATCCTCCTGCAATGCAGGAGACCTGGGTTTCGATCCCTGGGTTGGGAAGATCCCCAGAAGGAGGGCATGGCAACCCACTCTAGTATTCTTGCATGGAGACTCCCCATGGACAGAGGAGCCTGGCAGGGTACAGTCCATGGGGATCACAGAGTCAGACATGACTGAGTGACTAAGCACAGCACACCTTATTTCTGCCCAACAGGCATGCTGAGACATCCTGGGGAGTCCCTGCTTCCATCCCTTGCCTCACACTGTCCCCCCTTCTTGGGATGCACCTTGTCCTCCTCTCATCCACTCCTGTCTGTCCAAACTTGGCTGGTCTTCACGTCCTGGTTTAAATCTACCTGACTGTTCCCCTGACACATCCCACCTTTTGGATAGCATATCCTCGTGAACGTTGGGTGTGGGTGCAGCTCCTTGTCCTTACTAGACCGTGAATTCCTTGACAACAGGATCTATGTCTTAGTTAGTGTCTACCTTTTTATTTTTATTTTTTTTACTGCACCACCCCGTGTGCAGAATCTTAGTTCCCTGACCAAGGATTGAATCTGCACTCTCTGCATTGGCAGAGCCTTAACCACCGGACTGCCAGGGAAATCCCTTCTTCTTTCATTCATTCATTTAGCCCATATGAAGGGTGACTGTGCGTGATGACTCCTGTCCTTGTTTCTCTAATGTACCCATCACTGCATATGATATCCTCTTGATCAATGCTGGTCCAACAGATGATGCTGCAAGTATGAAGTCTCAGGGTGCAAGTCTATGTTGTGGGCATTCCGAGGTGAGGGAGAACAGGGAAGGCGGGGTTGAGGGGAGGGCTTCCGGGAGAGCTGAGCAGTCTCTGGAGTGGATAGGTGGAGTCTGGAGGGTTGGGACATGGAGACAAGGGCAGGGCGGGAGCCCTGAGCATCCTGACCCGAGCCCAGGATTCTTGCTACTGGCTCTCATGACCATGCCGGTGTCCAGATCTGGGGAGGGCGCTGAGGACGGAGGCTTGAACCATGCACATCCGTGGACAGAGTCCTTCTGAAGGCCTGATCCATATGGTGAAGCAAGGGAGGACAGAGAGACAGCCATGGATCTCTTGCATGTTGGGTCAGACTTAGGCACAGAGGAGGGCTTGGGAAAGTCATGCATTCATTCATTCAGCCTTTATTTTTAAGGTTTAAAAAACTATAAAATGAATACTTGCTCAGTATAGAAAATTTGGACAATACACAAAAATAGGAAAAAGCTAGAAAAATCGTGTTACCACTCAAAGACAGCCTTAGTTTACATTTTGTAAGCCTTCTCTCTTTATTATTTAAATAATTGCCCTGCAATTATTTAAGCAGCTATTTAAGTAATTGTTAATTTTGTATTTAATTTTTAAGGAAAAATTCATTAACTTGAATAGTAAGAAATGTAATTGTGAAAGTAAAACTTTATAAACACCTTCATTTTAAAAACACCTTATAGACAGGAAGAAAATAAAGGTGCCCCACCCTCCAACTTTCATCCCCTGGGGAAAACCAGTGTTAAAGGCTAGTATGTGTCCTTCTGAACCTTTTTTTCTGTGTATATACACTCAGTTTTATTTTTTCAAAATAAGATTATAGAATACTGTTCATATGCACTTATTTTTATTTTTACAAAGTTAAGATCATTTTGCACTCAATGTTGCATATCCTTTTTTTAAAAAAAAACATTTTTATGCCATATAAATTTAAATAAGTATCTGACATTATACAAAATGAATCCATGCTGTTAATGCGTTACATATGATACAGTTATAGGTTGTAATTTATAACACTGTTTGAAAATATGGAATAGTTTGCTTGAAAACACAGAAATATCTACTTTATACTTTTCAGAACATGATTGAAATAGCCCATTGATTAATCAAAATGATTTTATTTTTGTTTCTGTGTTTTTTTTTGGCTGTGCCACTAGGCTTGTGGAATCTTAGTTCACCCACTGGGATCAAACCCATGCTCCCTTCAGTGGAAGCTTGGAGTCTTAACCTCTGTACCACTAGGGAAGTCCTGATTTTTTTTTAGGTAAGAAATAGATTTATTTAGAGAGAAACACACTCCAGAGAGTGTAGGCCATCTCAGAAGGCAAGAGGCCCATACCATTTTAAGAAACAGCTTTTTCTATGTGAACATGTAGATTTTTGAATATGTATGTAACTGTCCAGCCATATTGTATTCAGAATCCTCACAGACGTTTCCTAGGCTCTATGCTAGGCCCGGGAGACAAACTCTGCTCCCTGGACCTCCCAGGCTGGTTGAGACACCAACACCTGAGCAGTTTCCACTTAATGAATACATGGCTGGAAGTGGCTTCTGTGCTGCTTGCAACGGAAGCTTGCAAGAGGTGGGGGTCAGGGTGCCGTCAAGGAAGGCTTTGTGGAGAGATGACTTTGCTACGCTGGGTCTTGACGACGAGTGGGAGGTCCCACAGGCAGAGGCTGGAGGACACAGTGCAGGGGCCCCAGCAGTGCTGTGACTTATTATCAGCCATCCTCCCGGCCCCAGAGGTTTCTTTCTCCTTTTCCTTTGGACATGACAGATTCTGCAAACAAGGGCTCCAGCTGTTTATCTGGGGCCACCCCAGGGCCAGGGGCTCCCACTCCCTGCTGCAGAGGCTGTGGGGCCCTGATTAAGGAAACAGCTGAGGCAAAGGACTCAGAGCAGAGGGGGAGGGAGAACCGGAAGGAAGGGCACTGGAGAGCCAGGGCGAAGGACAGGAACGAGCAAACCGTGCCCCTCTGCGCTGCTAGGGTGGGTCCCTGCCTTCCTCCACCTGGTAGACCCTGCTCCATCAAGGCCCCTTCCTTTGGCACCTCCTCTGCGACTCCATTCATTCATCACGTGCATCCTGGTGGCGTCGATTAGAACTGATTCCTCTCTTGTGCTCACTGAGCAAGTCAGCCTGTTGCCATTAACGAGTGTGAACTTTGGAATCAAGAGACATAGCCGGAGTAGCTAACATGTATGAAACGCTTCCCATAGGTTGGACACTGGTGAGGGATTTTTTCTTCTTTTGACAGTGCTGGGTCTTTGCTGCAAGCAAGGGCTTCTCTAGTTCTCTAGTTGTGGTGCACAGGCTTAGCTGCCTTGAGGCAGTTGGGCCTTAGTTCCCAACCAGGGATGCAACCCAAGTCCCCTGTACTGGAAGGCAGATTCTCAACCACTGGACCACCAGGGAAGTCCCATGTGATGAGAGTGTTTTGAATCTATTTTCTCATTTAATATTTTCCAACAGTCGGTGTGGTGGGAATTATGATCCCATGGAGTAGAAGAAGAAACTGAAGGCCAAAGGGGTTAGTAAGTGTGAAATATAACAGAGAGTCACACCCCTCTATGAGTCTCAGTTTCCTCATTTATAACACAGAAAGGAAAATAGTACCTTTTCCTCAGGACACTTGTAAGAACTAAATGAGTTAATACATATCAAGCACCTGGTACACCCAATAAATGTGGTCTCTCACCCCCTCCTTATAGCCTTTACCACTACCATTCTGGATCATCATTCTTTGGTTGGGGCTAGTTTGAGCTTATTTAACCTGGTAGAGGGCTTAAGAATATCCATTCTGGATTTGGGCTGCTCGAGTTCAAAATCTAGGCTCAGAGGGACTTCCCTGGTGGTCCAGTACTTAAGAATCCACCTTGCAGTGAAGGGGGCTTGGGTTCAGTCCCTGGTCGGGGAACTAAGATTGCTACATGCTATGGGGTGATTAAACCCACGTGCCACAACTACCGAGCCTGCATACTCTGGAGACCTTGAACCACAACCAAGACCCGTTGCAGCCAAATAAATAAATTAAAGAAAAAAATCTAGGCTCAGATCCATGACCGAACTCCATCCCGTAAATGACCTTGGCCAAATTAATGTCTTTGAGCTCCAATTTCTTCATCTATAATACAGTAATGATAATGGTACTCTGTGTGGGTGTGCTGACATTAACTAGGCTGGAAACTTCCTGAGGGCCAGTAAGGTATCATCTGAATTCTCACTGCCTTGATGAGGATATGCGTGGGGAGTAATCCAGATAATGGTATGACAACAAGAATAACAAGTAGCAATATGTTGATCTTCCTCTCCCTATAGGAGAAATACTTGCTCATTGTAGACACTTTGAAAAAGAAAAAGAAAAAATAAACCACGATCCCACTTCTCACAAATAATCACTGTGGTTTTTTGTTTGTTTTGTTTTTTGCTGCGCTGAGTGATTGTTGTGGCATGTGGGGTTCTGTAGTTGTGAGCTTTGTTTCCCCATGGCATGTGGGATCTTAGTTCCCCAATCGGATCAAACCCACGTCCCCTACATTGGAAGGTAGAGTCTTAACTACTGAACCACATAATCACTGTTAACATTTTGGCATTTTTCTTCTCAGTCTTATTTCTATGTAGGTAGCTATCGTCCTATAATTGGAACCATTGGCTATCTTACTGACCACGTGCTGTATTCTGTCTCCCACTGACCTGGCTGTATGTCAAACGAGCCTTTTCGAATGCCATCAAAATATTTTTTGAAATAGTATTAATGGTATTTCATTTTATTTTGTTTTGCTGATCCAAAGACAATACACTGAGGGAGCTGATGAATAAATAGATACTGTTCTGGAGGAAGGGAGGTCTGTTCCATCGCATATTTTCACCAGTGACTTGGGAGATAACATGAGCGGCATGTGATCAGCTGGCCTGTTGGTGTCTTGTTCGTCTTGATGTCACATACATTCCTGGGTCCTGAGCAGTTGTTCTTTCGTTCATTCTGCAAATATTTATTTCGTATCCGTTATGTGCCAGGCATTGTTCTATGTACTTTGGGATACATCAATGAACAAAACAGGCAAAAATTCCTTCCCTTGTATAGCAAGGGGCAGGATTGGTAGGGCAGAGAGCAAACACTACACGCAAGAAATAAGCTAGCTTACAGAGCTCTTTGTTGTTGTTGTCGTTGTTGTTGTTGTTGGAGCCCTAATCCCCAGTGTGACTCTATTTGGAGGTAAGGCCTTGTTTCGCTGCTCCGAGTCTTAGTTGGCGGTGTGCAGGATCTAGTTCCCCAACCAGCGATGGAAACCGGGCCTCCTTCATTGGAAGTGCAGAGTCTTAGCCACTGGACTGCCAGGGAAGTCCCACCAGTCAGTTAGTCAGTACAGTCGCTCAGTTGCGTTCGACTCTTTGTAAACCCATGGACTGCAACACGCCAGGCCTCCCTGTCTATCACCAACTCCCAGAGCTTACTCAAACTCAAGTCCATTGAGTCAGTGATGCCATCCAACCATCTCATCCTCTGTCATCCCATCTCCTCCTGCCTTCAATCTTTCCCAGCCTCAGGGTCTTTTCCAATGAGTCAATTCTTCGAATCAGGTGGCCAAAGTATTGGAATTTCAGCTTCAGCATCAGTCCTTCCAATGAATATTCAGGACTGATTTCCTTTAGGATGGACTCGTCCAACGGATTCTCAAGAGTCTTCTCCAGCACCACAGTTCAAAAGCATTAATTCTTTGGCTCTCAACTCTCACATCCACACATGACTACTGGAAAAATCATAGCTTTAACTAGATGGACCTTTGTCAGCAAAGTAATGTCTCTGTTTTTTAATATGCTGTCTAGCTTGGTCATAACTTTTCTTCTAAGGAGCAAGCATCTTTTAATTTCATGGCTGCAGTCACCATCTGCAGTGATTTTGGAGCCCCCCAAAATAAAGTCTCTTGCTGTTTCCATTTTTTCCCCATCTATTTGCCATGAAGTGATGGGACCAGATGCCATTTCTGAATGTTGAGTTTTAAGCAAACTTTTTCACTCTCCTCTTTCACTTTCATCAAGAGGCTCTTTACTTCCTCTTCGCTTTCTTCCATAAGGGTGGTGTCATCTGCATATCTGAGGTTATTGATATTTCTCCCGGCAATCTTGATTCCAGCTTGTGGTTCATCTAGTCGGGCATTTCGCATGATGTACTCTGTATATAAGTTAAATAAGCAAGGTGACAGTATATAGCCTTGACGTGCTCCTTTCCTGATTTGGAACCAGTCTGTTGTTCCATGTCCAGTTCTAACTGTTGCTTCTTGACCTGCATACAGATTTCTCAGGAGGCAGGTCAGGTGGTCTGGTATTCCCATCTCTTTAAATATTTTCCACAGTTTATTGTGATCCACACAGTCAAAAGCTTTGGTGTAGTCAGTAAAGCAGAAATAGATGTTTTTCTAGAATTCTCTTGCTTTTTCGATGATCCAGCGGATGTTGGCAATTTGATTTCTGGTTCCTCTGCCTTTTCTAAATCCAGCTTGAACATCTGGAAGTTCACAGTTCACATACTGTTGAAGCCTGGCTTGGAGAATCTTGAGCATTACTTTGCTGGCATGTGAGATGAGTGCAATTGTGCGGTAGTTTGAACATTCTTTGGCATTGCCTTTCTTTGGGATTGGAATGAAAACTGACCTTTTCCAGTCCTGTGGCCACTGCTGAGTTTTCCAGATTTGCTGGCATATTGAGTGCCAGCACTTTCACAGCATCATCTTTTATGATTTGAAATAGCTCAACTGTAATTCCATCACCTCCGCTAGCTTTATTCGTAGCGATGCTTCCTAAGGCCCATAAGTCCCATGAAGTGAAGTGAAGTGAAGTGAAGTCGCTCAGTCGTGTCCGACTCTTTGCGACCCCATGGACTGTAGCCTTCCAGGCTCCTCTGTCCATGGGATTTTCCAGGCAATATACTGGAGTAGATTGCCATTTCCTTCTCCAGGGGATCTTCCCAACCCAGGGATTGAACCCGGGTCTCTTAAAGATCATTAAAAGGTGATAAGCATTATGGACAACACAAAACTATGGAGCTGGGTAAGGAGGATAGGACTGGAGAGGGGGGACATTTTGCAGTTTTAAGTAGGATGAGCAGTGTCATCCTTACTGAGAAGGAAACATTTGAACAGTGACATAAAGGTGAGGAACTGGTAATATTAACTATATGGGGGGATGGGTACGAGTGGGGAAGGGGCTCCCCAGCAGAGGGTGGAGTCAAAGTAGAAATCCTGGGAGTGTGTTTGAGCCTCTTAGAGTGTTTGAGGAATAGCAAGATCAATGTGGCCGCAGTGAAATGAATAACTGGATACTCAGAGAGGTAGCCAATATGCTGGTCGAGAGCCAGGAATTAGATCTCAACAGGCTGTAACTAATGATACAAATGTAATAAAATATAGACAAGAACAAAGTTTGTGGGATGTCCCTGGTGGTCCAGTGGCTAAGACTCCGAGCTCCCAATGCAGGGGGCGCAGGTTTGATCCCTGGTCAGGGAACTAGATCCCACATGCTGCAACTCAGAGTTCACATGCCACCATGAAAGATTCCACATGCTCTAACAAAGATCGGAGATCCCGGGTGCTGCAGCTAAGACCTGGTGTGGCCAAATTAATTGATTTTTGAAAAAAAGAACAAATTTGCTCCGAAGTTAAAAAGTCATGCAAAGCAAGTCATCCCAAATCCCTCTTGTTAGTAGACTGGGTGTGAATGATAAATAAGTTACACAAGTATAGAGAAAGTGAGATATGGCTTATATGTTATAAATATATATATTCATTTCTTTGGTGTGTATTTATTGAATATCCTCTATGGGTTTGGACCTGTCCTAGGTGTTGGGGATTCAGAACAAGACAAAGCCTCTGCTTTCATGAATCTTATGTTCTAGTGGGTAGAAACTGATGCTGAGCAAACTCAGAGAGATGCGGGGTGATACTGGGTGGTGATAACTGCTGAAACCAAGAGCAGTGAACCATGGTTCACAAGAGAACTGTGGTTTGAGTCTAAATTCATTGAGTCAGCTGTGTGATGCAGTTGCCAAAAAGTCGAATTCTATCTGAGGCTGGGTGAACAGGATGCTGAGAACTAGAAAGGTCATGTTTGCCCTGCTTCTGATGGTCAAGCTGGACCTGGAGTGTTGCATTTATATTCTAGAAGGACACTGACAAATCTGAATTTAGGACAGAATAACTAATAGATAGATCGGATATCTAATAGATAGATCTGTCTAATAGGATAGATCATGGGGATGGAGATGCTGTAACACCATCCAGAAAACAGGATCAGGATCAGTGGATAGAGGTTCCAGAAGGTAGGTTTCAAGTCAGCAAGCTGAAGAATTTTCTAGTGGTCAGAACTGACCAGTAATGGAATGGGCTGTGTGAGAAGATCAGAGTCCATTTTCCAAAAATGTTTAAAAAAAGCCTGGATTCACCCATCTCAGGATATAAATGAGGATATAATGAGTCCGGTAGGAACTTGGACTTAATTGGTATGGCTCCTTCGAGTTCCAGGTCTTAATGTGCATGAGAAGAAGGATTTTCTGCATATAACTTGTAACATAGATAATTCCAACATTAGCCACATATTATTTCCACAGTAATTTCCACAATAGCCAGCGACCACCAAGGGCGTAAGTAGAATCTCAACATGTAGAAATCCAAAGTTTCAAGAACTCTTTCACTCATCACTTTAGCTTGGTGTCCAAGCCTGGGCTCCAGTAACTTCAAAGCATTTCTTTGAAAAGTTCAACAGGAAGGCCATGGAATAGCATGGTCAGTGGACTTTTCCCCCTTCACCTTTTTAGTTTGATAATTTCAGATACAGAAAAATTGCAAGAATTGTACAGAAAATCCTCATATAGTCTACCCAGATTCCCCAAAAGTTAACGTTTTATCACATTTGTTTTGTCGTTCTAACTCTCATATATACACACACACACACATACACACACACATTGTTTGAATGTAAATTGAAGACATAACAATGTCCCTTTACTCCTAAACACTAGTGTATATTCTTAAAACAAGGTCTTCTCTTACATAACCGCAATGGAATGATAAAAACCAGGAAAGTAATACTGATACAATGCTAGTATCTAATCTACAGACCTTATTCAAATGTCACAATAGTCTCAGTGATAAGCTTGTAGCTGAAAAAGAAAGAAGTCCCATATCACAGGTTGTATTTAGTTGTGTCTCTGTAAGTTTCTTTTAACCTGAAGTGGTTCCTTAATTTTTCTTTGTCTTTCATGACTTCATTGATGATGGGTAGGCAAAGGACTCTTTAGCAGTCTTTTTAAAAAATGAGCTGAGACTAGGAGAAGGTTTGGGTATGGATCCTCAAGCTTCTTTGGTTTATTCATCAAGAATGACTTCCCTGTTCAAGATGCCACAGTGGTTCCATGTTGCTCACCACCGAGAATCCACATGCCCCCAGTGTTCATTTCCTAGGGCTGATATAACAAAGGTCCACACACTGGGTGTCTTGAAACAACAGAAATGTATTTTTCTCACAGTTCTGGAAGCCAGAAGTCTGAAATCAAGGTGTCAGCAGGGCCATGCTCCCTCCGAAGCCTGTAGGAGAGATTCCTTATTTCTTCCATCCCCTGGTAACCCCAGCTTCCTTGACTTGTCGCTGGATCACCCCGGTCTGCCTCTGTCTTCACACGGCCATCTGTCTCTTATAAAGACACTGGTCATATCAGATTTTTACTCTACTCTACTGTGATATGATATGACATCACCTTAATTAAAGTAATTAAATCTGCAACCACCGTGTTTCCAAATAAGGTCACACTCTGAGGTACTGAGAGTTAGAAATGTCAACTACTGTTTTGGGGGACACAGTTCAAGCTGTAACACTTCCCCCCCTCATCTTTCCAGCCTAATCCTGCATTTCCTCACACATGGTCCCTCTGCTGCAGCCACACTCCTCATCCTCAGGGGACATTTCTGACACTTTCTTTCTCTCAGACTCAAGGCTTTCTTCCGGCCTTCTCTGCTTGTCTCTGCCAATCGGACCTCCACTTTTTCCTAGTGATGACAGCTTTCATTTGCCTAGCACTTATCCTGTGTCAGGGAGTGTTCTGAACTCTTTACTCAGCATACACGTTTAGCCCTACCTGGTGAAGATCATGAGCCCATTTTACAGATGAGGAAATGGAGGCACAGAAATGTTAACTTGCTCAAGGCCTCTCAACAAGAAGATTCTGACATTTTCCTGGCGTATTTCCCTCTTATTTTTGAGTCTTTGCTGGTTGCTGGAGAAAAAAGATCTTAGTGCTGGCGAGCCTTCTGGTTGGTGGCCTCCCCTTCTGAGATGGTCAGGGCCTCAGTTTACCTTGATCCATACTGTGTGTCCTCAGTTCTTGGGTGGGGATGAGGCATGGGATTCGGGATTCTTTTACGTTAACTCTATTCTCCCCACTGGAGCCCCTGGACCCTTGTACCTTAAATCAAGCCCAGGCTCCTCAGAGTGGGGTCCAGTGTTTCAAATTGTGCCAAATTATCAACATCTTTTGTGGGGTGTGTCAAAAATATACAAGCCAGGACAGCACTCCAGACCTAACCAAATCTTTGGTGGGGAGACCCACAGCCTGCCTTTGTAATAAACTTCCCAGTATTCTTATAAGTTTGAGAATTGCTGTCGAAATCCCTCATGCGATGCTTACAAAATGATGTTTTGACTGAATGACCCATTGACTGCTTAGATGAACCTCAGCAGTGTGCGTCTATGGGGGACAGACCAAGAGGAAAGTTTAAAAATTTTCCTGCCAGTTTTCACAGATCAGTTTTTCTCTGCACCTAAAACTGCTCCAAAAATAAAGCCTACTCTTTTTCTTTTAAATGAAGGTCGTTGCCCATAGAGTAACTAAAGAATGTCGTGGGATGTAGGACTGAAAAACATGGGGTATGGCTGGCACGGACGATTTCTACTTAAAACCTCTCTGCAGCATGGCCCCCTTCAGAATCAGAGGGAAATCGGCAGGTCCCTGACCTGGTCTCACCACCCTCTCCTCACCCCCTGTCCGAAACTCCGAAGAGCCCAGGGGTGACAGGAGACAGTTGCTGCACCCCCCAGAGGAGCCCAGCTGTTTCCGAGCCCCTCGGTTCAGCCACCTGAACCCATTCACAGTTTTCCTGTCAGTTAACCCGGCCGCGGGGCACTGTGGGAAGGGGCCCCTCTAGACCGGGTGGGGCCGCGTTCCATTTACGGGCGTCTTTCCTCCCGCCTCAGCTGAACAGGTGCAGGCAGAAGCAGCTGGGTGAAATGAGGACAGCCTTCCTCTCCTTTCCTTTCTCCTCTCCCTCCCGCTCCCTCCTCTGAAGCCACAACATCCCATTTCCTCCCCAACATTCAAAAGCATTTCTCCCGCTACCCCACCATCCTTCATTCGTCAAAGGGCAGCACACCCTCCCCCTCACCGTGTGTGTCTGTGTGTGTGTGAAGGGGAGGGGTTGCTTTAAGCTGGGGGCGGGGGGCGGTTCATGATCAAGGGAAAGTGGGAAGCCGTTGGTTTGCATTGCCACCTCCCCTTCTGTTCTGGTGGGCTTTGTTTTGTTTTTCAGGAAGGTGGAGAAAGGGAAATGGTGTCTTGGGAACCAGGGGAAGGAGGGGAGGGCAGGTGCGGGCCCTGGGCCGCTGACTTTACCTGTGGCCCCTCAGGCACTGAGAAGCCTTGGTTTTGAAGTTGGCCCACCTGCCTCCTTTGGACAGATTCCTCCCTGTCTCCTGAAAGAATGAGCGTGGGGTAGTGATGGGGAATCGGATCGATAGTCACATTCACTAGAACAAAGGTACTCAAATTTGAGAGTACATTCATGTCTCCTGGAGGGCTTGTTCAACTGAGATTCCGACTCAGGACTGAGGTGGGGCTGGACAATTTGCATTTCTGATTTGCTTCCCAGTTGATGCTGCTCCTGCTGGCTCAGGGGCCACACCTAGAGAACCACTGTTGTAGAGCTCCCCTTAAGATTTCTGATACATGGGCTCTGCAGAGACACCCCTGGAAGACCGGGTCACTCAAGGAAGTTGGGTCCCCAGTGGTGGCCTTATCACTCCGGCTCAAATCCCAACCCTTCCCCCTCGAAGTTCTGTGTGATTTAGCTCAGTTTGGGTGGGACTGTGGCTTAAGAGCACAGAAAGAAGACCCTCCCTGTGTGCTTTCCCCTCACTCCCATGGCCAGGCCCCCTCCAAGCGATGCCTCCTGCCATCTTGAATCTTTTGTTTCCATATCTTCTTCCCTGCCAGTTGTAGGGAAATAGATGCCCTTATATTCTCTGACGCTTACCCCTCAGGTATCTGCTATGGAATATTAGGCAGCTCTTCCAATCATGAATTTAATCTCTTATGTGGTGACTTTGGAATGACCTACCTTGACATATTGTAGAGTGAAACTGCTCAAGTATAGGCAGAAAATATTCCTGCTTTTGTAAAAAACAGCCAATTTATAAAGTTATAAATGAACATATACATACTTACATGCCCACAGACCAGAAAAAAAATTCTGGAAGGACCCTTTCCAGATCGACATCAGAAGTTAGCTCAGGGACTTCCCTGGTGACCCAGTGGCTAAGAATCCACATTCCAATGGAAAGGAATTTGGGTTCCATCCTTGGTTGGGGAGCTAAGATCCCACATGCTGTGGAGCAACTAAGACCCGATGCAGATAAATAAACATTAAAAAAATAATTGAAAAATTATAAAAAACAGCTCAGGAAGATGTGAAATTTTACCGTTTACTTTCTCTAATCCTGTATTTTAACAAGCCCATCTCACGCTAATTAAAAGCCAGTGGACTGAACCTAGAGGGGTGGGATGGGGAAGGAGGTGGGAGGGATGTTCAAGTGGGAGGGGACATGGGTAAACCTATGGCTGATTCATGTTGGTGTTGGGTAGAAACCAATGCAATACTGTAAAGCACTTATCCTTCAATTGAAAAAAAAAACCTGAAAATAATAAAAAATGGTGCAGCTCTGGAAAGCTGTACTGAACTATTAACAGTAGGGAGTAGGAAGTAGGAGTGTGGGGTCTGTCACCGCACACACAAACACACACTGGACTGTTTGAATTTGTTAAAAGGAGGATTATTTCTGTCCCTTAATTTAAGAAAAAAAAAAAAAAGGAAATATAGGCCTAAAAGGAAATAGATGGCCTCCCCGGCTCCCCCATCCTTTCCCTGGCAGCTCTTGGCTCACCCGCACCAGCTGCTGCCCCCAAGCCCTCCGCACTCCTCCAGCTGCTGAGCCATCTCATTCCTTCCTGTCACCGTCAGATTTCTCCACTGAGTGGCCTTCACTTGTTGCCTCCATTTCTTCAACAGCCATTCTCTTGATTTTAAAGAAGCATCACATGTTTTTGTTTGCCGATGACCAGCATTCCCAAAAAGAAAAAAAGAAAAATCCCATAGCCTTCAAACAGCATCCACAAACAGGACTCGATCTGGTCCTGTCCTATCTGCTTCTCACTGCACCCTCATGCCCTTTCATCATTGTAATCTGCACAAGTACTATTTTGTGTCCTGAAATGTTTTTACGTCACCTAATTTTGTAAGCCTGTCTCTGTATGGACACAGCATCATTTCTTCTCTGAATGGAACTATGGTTATTTCACCAGGCCTTGATTGTTAGGCCTTTGGGTGGTTTCCAGTTTTTTGCTATTTATTCATTCATGATTTCACCCCCTTCTTTTGGGCCCCACCTCCTGCCAGCCTATAAAAACTGCCCTCTTAAAGGTCACTGCTTTCGGTCTTCCCTCCATATCTACCAGCTTCTTCTTAGTCCTTGACTGAGCCCTTGTCCTGATTTTAACTGGACTTGGCCTTGTTAACCATCTTCACTGCCGCCCACCAGCCCATCCATCAAACCCTTCCTGAAATTCCAGTCTCCCTTCATTGGCTTTTATTTTTTTCTTTCTTGTTTTCTTTTAAATACAGACCTTTTTACATTTTCATTATTAAAAAAAATAACATTAGTGAATGGATACTGTGGGAAGTAAAAATATATTTATTTTACATTTCTTGGTTGAATTATGAATTATATTTGTATATTTAAATATATATATATGAAAAGTGAAAGTCGATCAGTCGTGTCCGACTCTTTTCGACCCCATGGACCATACAGTCCATGGAACTCTCTAGGCCAGAATACTGGAGTGGGGGGTAGCCGTTCCCGTCTCCCATTCTTCCCAACCCAGGGATCGAACCCAGGTCTCCCACATTGCAGGCACATTCTTTACCAGCTGAACCACCAGGGAAGCCCATATATATATATCTATAAATTGTGAAGCAGAAATACATTACCAGTTCCATGGAAGCTTCCTGTGTCCCCCTTTCTGGGTCATTCATCTAAAAACTGATAATATTCCACTGAAATACTCCAAAACTTTATTTTATCCTTCCCCTAATTAATTTTGAGAAGTTGTAAATTTGAAGGGGTTCTGGCTAGAGAAGCCTACCATCTACCCATAATGACATTGTTTCTTTCCAGTTCTATCCCTTTATTTTTCGTTGGTTTCTGCTTTTGCTAGGACCTCCAATTCACTGTCAATTAGAAGCAGGAATAGCAGACATCCCTGGCTTGTTCCTGAATTGAAAGGAAATGCTTCTAATGTTTTCCCACTAATGATAAGGAGTGCTCTACGTTTTTGGTAGATGCTGTTTAACCGGTTAAGGAAGGTTCTTTTTATCTCTAGTCTGTTGCTAAATTTTATGAAGTGCTTTTTCTACTTCTGTTGAAATGATCTTATGGGTTTTCTTTTTTCATCTGCAAATGCTATAAATTGCATTAATCTTTTTATGTTAAACTTCCTTTGCATTTCTAGGATAAATTCATTTGGGACATAATATATTATCTTTTTAATATATGGCTGAGTTGTAGGAAGATCTTAAAGTACTGATTTAAATTTTGTTTATGGTTATATGTAAAGTTGGAGAAGGAAATGGCCTCCTAGTCCAGTATTCTTGCCTGGAGAATTCCATGGACAGAGCAGCCTGGCTGGCTACAGTCCTGGGGGTTGCAAACAGTCAGACACAACAGAGCGACTAACATTACATTATATATAAAGTAAATAACCATATGCAGGGACTTCCCTGGCAGTCCAGTGGTTGAGACTCCACAGTACCCTTGCAGGGTACGTGGGTTTGATCCCTGGTTAGGGACCTAAGATTCTCCATGCCACAGAGCGTGGCCAGAAAAATTACCATATGCATCCTGGTTTTTCTGGGCTAGTATCAGGTTATACCTATTTCCTAGCATATTTATTACTAATGCGCCCTTTAACTTTCAAAGATGTCTTTGTTCACATAATAAAATATATGTGAGTATTCTGTGTATGGAGCTATGTAGGTTTTGCTTTTTCTACTTGAGTTAGTTTAGCTGGATCATATTTTTCTGTAATGTTGTCTAGTTTGTTTCAAACTTATTGGCATAAAGTTGTTCATGCATGTGTGCTAAGTCGCTTCAGTCAAATTCAACTCTGTGGACTGTAGCCCGCCAGGCTCCTCCGTCCAGGGAGTTCTCCAGGCAAGAATATTGGAATGGGTTGCCATGCCCTACTTCAGGGGATCTTCCTGATCCAGGGATCAAACCTGCATTTCTTATGTCTTCTGCACTGGCAGACTGGTTCTTTACCACTAGTGCTACCTGGGAAGCCCAGAGTTGTTCACAGTTTTTTCATTTTTAAAACTCTGATGCAGTGTTAAAAATCTCACATGTTGCTTATTTGCATCTTTTTTCTTGATCAATATTACCTAAGTTTTTTCTCTCTTATTAGTCTTAATGATGTACAACTCTTGACCTCATTGATTTTCTCTGTTTATTTTCTATTTCATTTTGCCTTTATTCAGTTTTTGTTTTTCTGCTTTTTTTCTTTCTGTGTAGTTGATTTACGATGTTGTGTTAGTCTCATGTGTACTGCAAAATGATTTGGAGATATATATATATTCCTGTATGTTTATATTCTTGTATATGCTTTGCTTAGTCGCTCAGTCGTGTCTGACTCTTGGTGACCGCATGGACTGTAGCCTCCGCCAGGCTTCTCTGTCCATGGGATTCTCCAGGCAAGAATACTGGAGTGGATTGCCATGCCCTCCTCCAGGGGATCTTCCCAACCCGGGGATCGAACCCAGGTCTTCCACGTTGCAGGTGGATTCTTTACCGTCTGAGCCACTTGGGAAGCCCATATTCTTGTGTATATATATGTAATGTTTTTCAAATTTTTTTCCATTATAGGTTATTACAATATATTGAATATAGTTCCCTGAGGTATACGTTAAATCCTTGTTATTTATGTTTTTTATATAGTAGTGGATAACTGTTAATTCTGTGATGCTAATTTATCCTACCCTCATCTTGTTTTCATTTTTCTTCTCTTAGGGTTTATTCTGCTACTCTTTGTTTAACTTCCTAATTTCTATCCTTGATTTATCAATTTTGAATCCTTTTTCTCGTTTCTATTATATGCACTTAAGGCTATGTATTTCCCAATAAATGTTATTTAGGTTGCATCCTGGAAGTATTTTTCTTTATTAACCATACATGCATGCATGCTAAGTCATTTCAGTCGTGTCTGACTCTTTGCAACCTTATGGTTCGTAGCCTGCTAGGCTCCACTGTCCATAGGATTCTCCAGGCAAGAATACTGGAATGGGGTGACAGGCCCTCCTCCAGGGGATATTCCCCACCCAGGGAATGAACCCACATCTCTTGCATCTCCTGCACTGGCAGGCATACCTATCATAAAAGGCACAGATCTTAATTATACAGTTTTGTGAGTTTTGGCACATGTAAACTTACATGTTAAAAATCATCCAAATCAAGATCTAGGATATTTGCCTCATCCAAGAAAGCTCCATTCAAGTGAGGCCCATTTTGGATCCATCTCCTCTTCAGCACCAGAATTAATCAGCATTAGAACTATACTTGGCTAGAAGTTCACCTTCGTGGAATCATACCGTATAGTCTCTTTTGTGTCCAGCTTCTTTCACTCAGCATATGTTGTGTGCATTAGTTAATTTGTTCCTTTTTACTGCTGAGTTTATTCTATTATATGGGAAGCTATACACTATTGTTTACCCATTTTCTATTGATTGGTGTTTGGATTATTTCCAGTTTTTGACTGTTGTGAATAAAGTACTGAGACATAAGCTTGTTAATGGCATTATTCAAATATTCCAAATGCTTTTTGATTTGTCTATTTGATTTATCAATTACTAAAAAAAGATTTATTAAAATCTCCTACCTGACTGATAAATGGTGAATTTATCAATTTCTCTTTATAGTTTTGTCAAATTTGGCTTTATATATTTTGAACCTTTGTTATTGGGGATGTATAGGTTTAGAATTATCATGTATCATTCTAGCAAACAATAAACTATTACTGTAGCAAATTTCTAAGTCATTCTATGGTGACTATCTCTTACAAAACTTTTTGCCTTAGAGCCCATTTTATCTCACATGAGTATTTGGCATCAGCTTTCTTTCAGTTAGTATTTATTCAGTATATTTTTTCCATCATTTAACTTTCAGTTTAGTTCAGTTCAGTCGCTCAGTCATGTCCGACTCTTTGCGACCCCATGAATCGCAGCACACCAGGCCTTCCTGTCCATCACCAACTCCCGGAGTTCACCCAAACTCATGTGCATCGAGTTGGTGATACCATCCAGCCATCTCATCCTCTGTCGTCCCCTTCTCCTCCTGCCCCCAATCCCTCCCAGCATCAGGGTCTTTTCCAATGAGTCAACTCTTCGCATGAGGTAGCCAAAGTATTGAAGTTTCAGCCTCAGCATCAGTCCTTCCAATGAATTCCCAGGACTGGTCTTCTTTAGGATGGACTGGTTGGATCTCTTTGCAGTCCAAGGGACTCGCAAGAGTCTTCTCCAGCATCACAGTTCAAAAGCATCAATTCTTCGGCACTCAACTTTCTTCACAGTCCAACTCTCACATCCATACATGACCACTGGAAAAACCATAGCCTTGACTAGAAGGACCTTTGTTGGCAAAGTAGTATCTCTGCTTTTTAATATGTTATCTAGGTTGGTCATAACTTTCCTTCCAAGGAGTAAGTGTCTTTTAATTTCATGGCTGCAATCACCATCTGCAGTGATTTTGGAGCCCCCCAAAATAAAGTCTGCCACTGTTTCCACTGTTTCCCCATCTATTTGCCATGAAGTGATGGGACCAGATGCCATGATCTTAGTTTTCTGAATGCTGAGCTTTTATTTCTTGTCTACCAATACTTCTAATGAGGCCTAGTTAGTGTTCTTGCCTGGAGAATCCCAGGGACGAGGGAGCCTGGTGGGCTGATGTCTCTGGGGTCGCACAGAGTTGGACACGACTGAAGTGACTTAGCAGCAGCAGCAGCAGTTTAGAAGTCAAAAGACCTCCCTTCTAGTCTCATTGTTCAGCTGGGTGTAGGAATACTTGCCTTGGACTTCCCTGGTGGTCCAGTGGTTAACGCTCGAAATTATACTGCAAGGGGCACGGGTTCAATCCCTGGTTGGAAAACTAAGATCCTACATCCTATGTGGTGCAGCCAAAAAAAAAAATTAAGAGCAAAAGACTACTTACCTTGCATGCTCCTCTTCACCAGTGTTATGAGATTCAAATGAGATAAAGTATGTGAAATCACTCTGCAAACTTTAAAGTATTTTGCAAATTATTGTCCTGGCCACCTAACAATGAGAGTCGTCAGAAGCTTGCTTAAAGCCATAGTGGTTAAGAACTTAGTTGGTTAACAAAGTCATGCTTTTGCACTTGCAAATACTATTTCATAGAGTGGTTCCAAGATTAAATGTATTAAAAGTACTAAAGTATCTGGAGCATAGTAAGTGTTCAATAAATAGTAAGTTGGTATTTTTATGATTACGATTATTATGTTGTTTTTGCTTTTACCTGAATTCTAGCTCCTCAACTTACCAGTGTATGACCGTAGGCAAATTCTTGAACCTCTCTAAGCCTCAGCTTCCTCATCTTTGAAGCCAGAATAATAATAACTACTTCATAGTGTTGTTCTGAGAATGGTGTAAAATGATGATGAAAAGAACTTGGCACCGTCCTGAGTTACCATGACCTCAATCTTGATGATCTCTTCTACTATTAGAATTCTTTTTATTATTTTTATATTTATTTAAATTGTCTGTGCCAGGTCTTAGTTGCGGCATGTGGGATCTTCGATCTTTGTTTCGGCATGCGGGATCTTTAGTTGCAGCATGCAAACTCTTATTTGAGGCATGTGGGATCTAGTTCCCTGACCAGCAATTGAACCTGGGACTCTGCCGCACCCCACAACTGGGAGCTCAGAGTCCTAGCCACTGGATCAACAGGGAAGTTTCTAGAGCTCTTTTAAATGTTGGCACTTTTCTAACATCTCAAATTATCTCTAACCTCTTGCTTGAGCTTGAAGCCCTTACTTAAAATGCTAGCAGAGTAGGTCCACTTGAGTATCTTACCATCAATTTAAAGCCTTCTGTCTAAAGCTAAATTCTTTATCCTTTCTCCCCACCAAATCATCTCAGCTCCTTGAACACCAGAGTGATGGGCTTATGTCAAGCTCCACCCTTAAGGAGCTCACCATAATAGAAGACTGACCCTAAACATCTGCTAGAAGTGCCATTGTAGAAATTCATACCAGATGCTTCAGGAGACTCTACAGAAGAGATGGGCCCTGTGGGGATGAGGGTGGCCAAGTCTGGGAAAGCTTCCAGGACCAGAGGAAGCCCATTTCCCCATTTCCAACAAACATACCAGAAACATCATCTGAGTTTATTCCATTATATGGGAGGCTGTACACTATTGTCTACCCATTTTCTATTGATTGATGTTTGGATTGTTCCCAGTTTTGGGCTGTTGTGAATAAAGCCCTGATGAACATCTCTGTATAAATCCTCTGTCTGTCATTCTCCCAACACAACAGACTGGGATTCATAAAATTAAACAGCTCTTCTCACTTCATGACTCCCAAGCAGTTATCCCGAGTCAGGGATCCAGGCTTCTTAGTTTTGTGGAGACACAGTGTCCATGTTCTGGAAGTCCTTGATTAGCTCTTCTGCATCCTACTCTGCTCAACTGAGCGACAGTGAGGACTGTGCCAGGTGTGTATGTGCCTGAAGAGGCAACATCACTGCTGCCCACATTCATTGGTCAGACCCACTGGATGGCGGCCGCCTAACTGCAAGGGATACTGGGAATTGTAGTTTCTTTGTGTACCCAGGAAGAGGAAAAGGGATTGGTGGGCTTCTAACCAATCTTAGCCGTAGCTGTCTCAGAAACATCTTTGGCAGCAGCCACTCCTGACTTACTGGAAGGACTGATGCTGAAGCTGAAGCTCCAATACTTTAGCCACCTAATATGAAGAACTGACTCTTTGGAAAAGACCCTGCCGCTGGGAAAGATTGAAGGCAGGAGGAGAAAGGGACCACAGAGGATGAGAGGTTGGATGGCATCACCGACTCAATGGACATGAGTTTGAGCAAGCTCTGGGAGTTGGTAATGGACAGGGAAGCTGGGCGTGCTGCAGTCCATGGGGTCGCAAAGAGTTGGACATGACTGAGCTACTGAACTGAACCGAACTGAGTCCTGACTTGCACCCTTTGCTATGCTTGTGAAAGCCTGGGCCACAGAGCAGAGGGCCATCGCCTTGGTAATCCCTGTGTTCAATCCCAGCTGGATAAGATCAACATTTTTTTTCCTGCTCACTTTCATAATCCTTCTAGCCAAGGAAAAGTTATTTTGGCACCTGGACCAGTGTTTGACACCTAGTAGGTATACAAGAAGTATTTTTGAAATGAATGAATTTTCTCAGCTCTAGGAATTGCTTAGAGATTACTTATAATTGTAAATTAAACTGAGCACTTGGGTGGGGTGAGAGAGAGAGAAATGGAGAGGGGGTGATGGGGAGGGGAAGGGGGAGGGAGGAGAACTTTTGAAAACTGCACAATCAGGGTTGGGAGGACCTCTTTTTATTAAAAAAGAGCTTGTTTATTGGTCACAGCTGGACTGCCCTTGAAGGCAAATGAAAACACTTCAGTGCTAGAGGCTTTCCAGCATGGCTACTTCCTTCCTTAGAATCTAAAAGGAAAAGTGACATGGCAGAGCAGAGGCCCCAAGGGACTGGAACTGGAAGAGAAGCTCTCACTGTGCCTTCTTGGCACTTGGCTCTGAAGGGAGCCCTCAGAGCGTGGCCAAGCGCCAAGCGCAGACTCTGATGGGTTACAGTCTACCTTGTCCATTGTGGAAACTTGGACAAGTCACTTAATTTTTTTGTGCCAGTTTCCTCATCTGTACTATAAAGGTAATAATACCCCCCTTCCTTGGTTTTTAGATTGAGCAGGTCAATATAGTAAAAAGCATAGGTCAGTGACTGGCCCAATTAAGTGCTCTGTAATGATAGATAGTGTCATCATTATTGACATCATTGTCATCATTCTGTCAGGGACAGAAAAGAAGTGATCGTAAGAAATCCTAAAATGATAGACTGGAAGGACTATTAGCGGGGACTCAATCTAGTCCCCAGCTCCATGGACTGTTTTTGGTGTCTAGTTGGATTCTTGTGCTGCCTCTGGTTTTCAGCTCACACCATAGCTCTAAGCCCTTGGGTCCAATAGGTGAAATTTATTTTAATGGCTTCCTAAGTCCAGGCTGCCGCAGCCCAATCCCTGCCCCCACCCTTGCCTGTTTTGCCCCTAGTCTGCCTTTCCTGCCCTGGAACACTGTTCCCCACCACCCAGATCTTCACTCTGCCACCCCATCACCACCCCACCTATGTTCTGCTAGATCCTGTCCTGGGATCACGTTCTGCACATCAGTGCCAACTAGTTAATCTGATAAAAGGATTGCTCTGAAAGTACTAATTAGAAATGGTGCAAAGGTTGCTGCTTCATACAAAGGTGCATTATGGCTGGGGCCCTTCTCGAGCAAATGCCCCACCCTTTGTGTCCTGGTCTGTGGGAAGGAGAGATGGAACAGCGTTCCAGCTGGGAAGTTGGGAAGATTGAAGGCCATCAACATTCCCTGAAAGAAGACAGTTCCTCTCTGAGCTTCCTTCCTGTTGGCTGAGGAGGGAATAGATGAGGATGTTGGCAGAGACATAGCAGGTGCACATGACAGGGACCTTTAGTCAGTGGATTTCTAGACAGAGCTTGGTGCTGGAGCAGGTGGGGCAGGATATGAAAATGGCTAATACTTGTCCCTGCCTTCCAGGAGTGGGAAATGTGAGTACCCATTTAATAAGCCTGCAAAGTAAACTATGTCACATGATAACACAAATACAAATCCGTGTATAGACCAAGGTGAGAGATCCATTCAAACTGGAGGGTCCTGATGATTCCATGAAAAGGTCAATGGTAGCCTTAAAACTGAGTCCCAAAGAGGACTTTTTTAAAGTATATTTAACTTTTTGCCGGTAAATTTTGTATGTTGAGTACTAGAAAACCTGTAAATACTAGAGCACAGGAAGAAAGGAAAATCACCCATGGTCTCACAGTTCAAGGTGAGCTCTGTTATCTCCAGATAATGGGGTTATAGGTGACTTTTGTTTACATTCCTGTATTTTTAAGTTTTCTATCATGAGTTTTGCAATTTAAAGGTAGACACTTATAAAAGCAAACAACAAAAAAATTAAAACCCAAAGAACTCAGGCTAACCTTTCAGTGTGTTATCCTCTTAGTTGTTTTGCAATATACAAGTTTTTCATTCCATTCATACATCCCTGCTCTTTTCAACATCTCAGCATTTGCCCTGCTGTTATAAATGCTTCATAAATATAACTACATGGTTGTGGATGGAATTCCTATGGTCATTTCCTTCTGTTGAGCTGTAAGCTAGTTTACAGTTTTTTTTTTTTTGCTGTTCTGAATAGCCTTTCCTATGCATAAGTCCTTTTTTAAAATTAATAAACATTTTTATTTAGGTTGACAGCAAAACTGAATGGAAATTACATAGAGTTCTCATATATTTTCAGTCCCCACACATATACAACCTCTTCCACTACAAAGCCCATCCTTTTTTTTTAAGTATAGTTTTATCTATTTATTTTTTGGCTGTGTTGGGTCTTTGTTGCTGCACAGGTTACTCTATAGCTGCGGTGCGCAGGCTTCTTTCATTGCGGTGGCTTCTCTTGTTGATGAGCCAGGCTCTCTCTAGGGCTCCAGAGCCACTCAGTAATTGCGGCTCCCGAGCTCTAGAGCACTGGCTCAATAGTTGTGGGCTTAGTTGCTCCTGGGCATGAGGGATCTTCCTGGATCAGGGATCAAACTGTGTCTCCTGCGTTAGCAGGTGGATTCTTTACCATTGAGCCACTGGGGAAGCCCTCCAACCCGACTCTTGACATCCCCCACCAGAGAGTCCATTTGTGACCACTGATGAACTGTTGCTTCATTATCACTCAGAGTTCACAGCTTACATTAGGGTTCATTCTTGGGATCATATAGTCTATAGATTTTGACATGTGTCCACCATTGTAGTATCATACAGAATGGTTTCACTGTCCTGAAAGTTCTCTGTACTCTGCCTGTTCATCCCTTTCTTCCTGCTGAACCCTGGCAACCACTGATCTTTTTACTGTTTCTATGTGTGTGTGTGTTGGTCGCTTGCCACCCCGTAGACTGTAACCTGCAGGGCTCCTCTGTCCATGGAATTCTCCAGGCATGAATAATGGAGTGGGTTGCCATTCCCTTCTCCAGGGGATCTTCCCAACCCAGGGATTGAACCCTGGTCGCCTGCATTGCAGGCAGATTCTTTAGTGTCTGTGTAGCTTTGCATTTTTCAAAATGTCATGTAGTTGGGATTACACAGTATATAGCCTTTTCAGGTTGGCTTCTTTCATTTAGTAATATGCATCTAAGATTCCTTTGTATTTCCATGACTTGATAATTCCTTTTTTCTTTTTGCACTGAATATTCCATTGTCTGCCTATACCACAGTTTATTTATCCATCCACCTACTGAAGGACATCTTGGTTTGTTCTAAGTTTGGGCAGTTATGCATAAAGCTGCTGTACACATCCGTGTGCAGACTTTTATGTGGACATAAGTTTTCAGTGCATTTGGGTAAATACCAAGGAGTACAACTGTTGGATCATATAGCGAGAGTATATTGAGTTTTGTAAGAAACCACCAAACTGACTGGGAGAAGGTGAGGGTGGGATGATTTGTATATTACCATGTGTAAAATAGATGACCAGTGCAAGTGTGATGTGTGAAGCAGGGCACCCAAAGCTGGTGCCCTGGGACCACCCAGAGGGATAGTGTGGGGAGGGAGGAAGGGGGGGTTCAGGATGGGGGGAAACATGTGTACCCGTGGGTGATTCATGTTGATGTATGGCAAAAACCATCACAATATTGTGAATTTAATTTACAATAAATTAATAAATTTAATTTTAATTTATAATTAATAAATTTAATTTATACAATAAATTAATAAATTTAATTATCCTCCAATTAAAATCAATTAATTAATTTTTAAAAAGAAGCCACCAAATTGTCTTCTGTGTGGCGGTACCATTTTGCATTTCCAACAGCATTGAATGAGAGTTCCTGTTGCTTCACATCCTTGCCAGCATTTGGTGTGTCCGTGTTCTGAATTAACTCACAGTATATAGTGGTGTGAAATAAAGAACAAGCGTACACTGATGTCTGCCCTGGGTTCCAGGCACAGAGGAAACCCTTGTAATTTCCTAAGTGATAAGAGCACTAGGAGCATCTTTTGTTCTAATATATGGTCTTTGAACCCCCCATTCCTGATGCAGGTCTTCTAAATCCCTTGGAATTTCCTAGGTGATAGCAGTCTTTTGTTCTAATAAGGTAGCTCTGAGTGGGCTCCTGGATGGCCTCAGGATAGAGGTGGGCCACCAGAAAGACTACGCCATGATTAGAAGCTTGGAATTTTCCATCCCAGTCTCTGGAGAGGAGAGACTGGAAATGGAGTTAATAATTGATCATGCCTACATCAGGAAGCCTCCATTAAAAATTCCAATAGCATGGGGTTGGAGGAGCTTCCAGGAGGATGAACACCTTCTCATACCAGGAGGGTGATGAACACCAGCTCTGCTCGGGACCCTTCCAGACCTCACCATATGTATCTTCATCTGGCTGCTCCTTTGTATCCCTTATCATATCTTTTAATAAACTGGTAAACTGAAGTAAATATTTCCCTGAATTCTGTGAGCTGCTGTAGTGAATGAATTGAATCCAAGGATGTCATTGGAACCTCTGATTTGTAGCCAAGTGGGACAGAAGTTGTGGGTAATCTAGAGACCTGCTACTTGTAATTGGCATCTCCGTGTGGCAGTCTTGGGGGACTGAGCCCCGAACCTGTGGGATCCGATACTGTGTCCAGGTAGATTAGATAGTGTCAGAATTGAGTTTGGTAGATGTTCTTTATCAAGTTCCCCTCTATTCCTAGTTTGCTGAGAGTCATAATTATTTTTTTTTAATCATGAATGGGTTTTAGGTTTCATCGAATGCTTTTTCCGCACCTATTGATGTCCTTATGTTAGTTTTCTTCTTTAGCTTGTTGACCTGATGAGTTATATTAGTTGGCTTTGAATGCTGAACCAGCCTTGCACACCTGGAGTAAATCTCACTTGGTCATGGTGTCTAATTTTTGTACAATTCTGTATTAGTGTATTCAATCTGCTAATATTTTGTTGAGGATTTTTGCATCTATATTCATGAAAGATTTGGTCTGTGGGTTTTTTCTTGTTTGGTTATGCTGCTTGGTTTATGAGATTTTAGTTTACCAACCGGGGATTGAACCAAGGCCCTGAGCAGTGGGGACACAGAGTCTTAACCACTGGACTGCCAGGGAATTCTCTGATTCTTATAATGTTTTTGTCTTGTTTTGCTGTTAAGGTAATACTAATGTAATTGAATAAGTTGCTGCTGCTGCTGCTGCTGCTGCTGCTGCTAAGTCGCTTCAGTTGTGTCCAACTCTGTGCGACCCCATAGACGGCAGCCCACCAGGCTCCCCCATCCCTGGGATTCTCCAGGCAAGAACACTGGAGTGGGTTGCCGTTTCCTTCTCCAGTGCGTGAAAGTGAAAAGTGGAAGTGAAGCTGCTCAGTCTTGCCGACTCTTAGCAATCCCATGGACTGCAGCCTACCAGGCTCCTCCGTCCATGGGATTGTCCAGGCAAGAGTACTGGAGTGGGTTGCCATTGCCTTCTCCAATTGAATAAGTTAGTGCATATTTATTCTGTATCTATCTTCTGAAAGAGATTGTAGAGAATTTTAATTTCTTCTTTGAATATTTGGTAGAATTTACCAGTGAACACATTTGGGCTTGGTGCTTTCTGTTTTGGAAGGTTTTTAATTATTGAATCAGTGTCTTTAATAGATATAGGGCTATTAAATTGTCCTTTAGTAATTTTTTAAGGATATATTTTAGAGGTAGGATTTCTTGTCAAGAGTTTAATGTGTGTGTGTGACTCTGAAAGTAGTACATGCTCATTGTTAAATAAATAAGCTGGATAGAAATATACCAAGTAAAGAAGTAAAAGTTTCCTAACAACCCCCTTCAGCAGACAGACTCCACTGAAGTGATCACTATTAATGGTTTGCTGTGGATTTTTCCAAACTTTGTTTCTCTGCTTTGGCAACACTGTGTGGCCTATGGGATCTTCAGTTCCCTAACAAGGGATTGAACCTGGGCCATGCAAGTGAAAACCTGGTATCCTAACAGTCTGCCACCAGGGAATTCCCTTTCCAAATATTTTCTCCACCTGATTTGAATATTTTTAAAATCCTTGATACCTATTGATAAATTGCTTTCTAAAGGACCTGTAATAAGGTGTGAACATTTTCCGAAATATTTAATCACTTATTTATTTGACTGTGCTGGATCATAGCTGTGGCATACAAAATCTTCTAGAGGTGGCTTGCGAACCTTTAATTGCGCCATGTGGGATTTAGTTCCCTGAGTAGGGATCAAATCTGGCCACCCTGCTCTGGGAGCAGAGTCTTAACCAGCGGACCACCAGGGAAGTCCTTCGCACGATCCTTTCTAATAGGAGTGAGGTTTACATTTTTTCCCCACTTTTTCCTAAGTATAGAAATATAGCATATTATTTTAGACAATAAAGAACATTTTTAAAGAAAAAATTCAAATCACCCATAATTCTGCTATGTAGAAATGACATAGTAATGTCTTAGAATATTCCTCTCTGAGCACAGAACAGGAGCACAAATCACAGGTTGTCATGTGACATGCACAATGCACCGGATCAGGAGATAAAACATGTCCGTGTCCCCCACCCCAGATCATGCACTGATACATTATTGTAGTCACAGTCATCTTCTCTAGCCAAGTTTGTTTGTTTCTTTTTGTTTTTAACCATCTTAATCTTTCTCTACTCAATTTTCCCCCCTGAGTTAATACAGTGAATATTTTTCCCTATTTTCAAAAATTCTGCAGCATCTTGGGATGATTATCCTGCTATATGTAAATATTTGTATCCTTCTTTGGCTTCTTTTGACCAGATTCCTGGAAGAATATGAATGCTTTTTGAAATGTTTGGTGCTAGGAATTCCCTGCTGGTCCAGTGGTTAGGACACCTTATTCTCACTGCCTAGGGCCTGGGTTCAATCTCTGGTTGGGGAACTAAAATTTCACATTATGTGGCATGCCCCCCCACAAATGTTTACTTATTGTCCATTTGTCTTCCAGAAACATATCAGATTTATACTCTAGAGGTAATATTTTAATGGGGAGGAAGTGGCGGGGGGAGGTAGGGGATGGCCAACATATGGTCGTTATTCATAGTGGCTTCACTGAACCATGGCTAGCTTGATGGCTGGTGGCTCCTTCCAGCAGACGAGGGCCCTCAGCTTCATGGGTCCGTGGCTTAAACATTCATTTATTCATTTAACCAATATTACTGAGCACTGTCTGCTTGCTGTACATTGTTCTAAGAGAACAGACTGCAAAGAGAAGGCAAACTTCTTGCCCTTGGAGAGCTGACCTTCAGATGAAGCAGTCAGAACATAAGCATCTAAACAAATGCATGTGTAATATGTCTGACAGTGAAAGAGTTAAGAAAAAGGAAGCTGGGTCTGGGCATGGAGAGCAACTGCCTGGGCATGTTGGTGCCATTCTAATTGGACTGGGGAGGGCGGGCGGTAGCATTAAAGCTGAGACCTGATGAGGAACCGTAGGAAAATCTAGAGCTGTCCTGAATCTCAGTCCCAGCTGGACATGAGAACCACCTGGGGGAGCTTTGGGGAGTTCCCTGGTTGTCCAGTGTGTGTACGCTGTGGAGGAAGATTCAATCCCTGGTCAGGGAACTAAGATCCTGCATGCTGCAAGGCGTTCCCTCCTCTCCCCTCAGATAAATATGCCAGGCACCAGGCCCTCTGAACATGAACCTCTGGAACCCAGGAACCTGTATTTTTTTTTAAGTTCCCTGAGTGATTCTGATGTGCAGCCAGAGTGGAGAACCAGTGGCTTAGTGTAGCTCTGACAATAGAAATGCAATTCAAACCGCATGTATAATTTTTTTAATTCACGCATTTTTTTTTTTTTTTTTGACTGCACTGGGTCTTCATTGCTGTGCTCGGGCTTTCTCTAGTTGCAGTGAGTGGGGGCTACTCTTTGTTTTGGTGTGCGGGCTTCTCATTGTGGTGGCTTCTCTTACTGTGGAGCACAGGCTCTAGGCGCGAGGGCTGCAGTTGCAACTTGCAGGCTCTAGAGTTTGGGCTCACTATTTGCGGCACGCGGGCTTGTTAGTTTTTCCATGGCATGTGAAATCTTCCTGGACCAGGGATTGAAACCATGTCCCTTGCATTGGCAGTGGATTTTTTTTTGGCTGTGTGGGTCTTTATTGCTATGCATGGACTTCTCTCTAGTTGCGTTGTGTAGGCTTCTCATTGCAGTGGCATCTCTTGTTGTGGGGAACGGGCTCTAGGGCATTGTGGGCTCCCGTAGTTGCAGTACGTGGGCTCAGTAGTTGCGGCTCCTGGACTCGAGAGCACAGGCTCAATAGTTGTGGCTTATGGGCTTGGCTGCTCTGTGGCATGTGGAATCTTCCCAGACCAAGGATCGAATCTGCGTCTCCGGCATTGGCAGGCAGATTCTTTACCACTGAATCACCAGGCAAGCCCGGGAGGTGGATTTTTATACACTGCACCACCAGGGAAGTCCCAAGTGTATTAAACAATCTAGTAGCCTTGTTTAAGGAGGAAAAGGGAATAGGTGACATTAATCATGGGCTTCCCTAATGGTTCATGGGTAAGGAATCCACCTGCCAATACAGGAGGCGTGGATTTGATTTCTGGGTTGGGAAGATTCCCCTAGAGAAGGAAATGGCAACCCCCTCCAGTATTCTTGCCTGGGAAATCCCATGGACCGAAGAGCCTGCTACAGTCCGTGGGATCACAAAGAGTCAGACATGACTTAGTAACTAAACAACAACAAGGACATTAATTGTAATAACATTTTAATTTACCTAATACATTGAAAATATTATTGTGCCATGTAACCAATATAAAAATTGATTTGTGTGATATTTTACATCTTTTGTACTAAGTCTTTGAGACTCGGTATGTATTTTACATTCAGAAGTTCATCTCAGGACTTCCCTGGTGATCCATTGGTGAAGAATCTGCCTGCCGGTGAATAGGACACGGGTTCAATCCCTGGTCTGGAAAGAGCCCACAGGCCATGGAGCAGCTAAGCCTGTATACCACAGCTGCTAAAGCCTGCACGCCCTAGAGCCCGCGCTCCACAACTAGAGCAAGAAGAACGCGTGCACGAAAACTAGAGAAAGGCTGCTCACAGCAACGAAGACCTAGCGCAGCCAAAAATAAATAAATAATTGAAAAAAACCAAAAACAAAAAAGTGCATTTCAGTTCAGACAAACCACATTGCAACTGCTCAGTAGAAGCTTGTGGCCACTATATCGGCCAGTACAGAGGAAGAGTTTTCTGAGCAAAAGATCCAGACAGATTCTTGAGTTTTAGGTACAACTAGGAGGCAAGTGAGCTGAAGGGGGGGAGTAAAGGAGGGTGAGGGTGGTAACACAGTCAGGGCCTGGCGTTTTGGATTTTATTTCTAAATGTGATGAAAAGCCGTTGGTCACTTTTAAGGCAAGAAATGGTTTGCTTTAATTTACTTCTTTAAAAGACTCTTTGCTGCATTTGAAACAGTCTGCGTGGAGGCCAAAGTGCAGCAGAATGGCCCAGATATAGGCTATTACATTGACTTGGTGGCAGATACAGGCAGCAGGGATTTACGAGGTCTTGGGGCAGGTCCTGAAAAGTGTCTGGATCCCCAGTAGATTTGTTGTTGCTGTTGTCGTTCAGTTGGTAAGTCATGTCTGACTTTTTGCGACTCCATGGACTGCAGCACTCCAGTCTTATCTGTCCTCCACTCTCTCTTGCAATTTGCTCAAATTCATGACCTTTAAGCGGAGAAGGCAATGGCACCCCACTCCAGTACTCTTGCCTGGAAAATCCCATGCACGGAGGAGCCTGGTGGGCTGCAGTCCATGGGATCACAGAGTCGGACACGACTGAAGTGACTTAGCAGCAGCAGCAGCATGACCTTTAAGTTGGTGATGCTATCTAACCATCCTATCTTCTGCCACCTCCATTGCCTTTTACCTTCAAACTTTTCCAGCACCAAGGTCTTTTCCAGTGAGTAGGCTCTTCACATCAGGTGGCCAGAGTATTGAAGCTTCAGCTTCAGTCTCAGTCCTTCCAGTGAATATTCAGGGTTGATTTCCTTTAGAACTGCTCAGTAGATATTCCATTGCATAGCCCGTTGGAGTTGCTGATGGACTGGGTGTGTCACACATGAGGAAGAGAATAGTCAGAGATGACTCCGAGTTTTGTCATGAGCAAATGCTGTGGAGCTAGATTTGGGGTAGGGGGTGGAATTGGGTTTAGGAGGAAAATAAGAGTTAAATTTAAGCATAGACCAATGAACATTGGATGTGTCCTCTAAAATCCAAAACAAAGGTGTCAGCAAAGACCCCGGGGGCATGCAAAAATGCAGGAAGTGTTCCAACAATGGAGATCCCAAAACCAAGACTATGTATGTATTGGAGGAGATATGGAAAAAATGAGGTAAAACTCACTGCAATAGACTATAGTGGACCTTGAATGCCAGACTAAGGAATTTGAAATTTATTTGATAGGCATGGGGGGAGCTATTGGAAATTTTTGAGTGATAACTAATATGATCAGAACTTAACATTAAAATGAAAATAAAATTATAAAAAAATAACTTTACAATGACAATTCTATGTTTCAGTTCAGTTCAGTTGCTCAGTCATGTCCGACTCTTTGCAACCTCATGAATCGCAGCACGCCAGGCCACCCTCTCCATCACCAACTCCAAGAGTTCACTCAAACTCATGTCCATCAAGTTGGTGATGCCACCCAGCCATCTCACCCTCCATCGTCCCCTTCTCCTCCTGCCCTCAATCCCTCCCAGCATCAGGGCCTTTTCCAATGAGTCAACTCTTCACATGAGGTGGCCAAAGTATTGGAGTTTCAGCTTCAGCATCAGTCCTTCCAATGAACCCCCAGGACTGGTCTCCTTTAGGATGGACTGGTTGGATCTCCTTGCAGTCCAAGGGACTCTCAAGAGTCTTCTCCAACACCACAGTTCAAAAGCATCAATTCTTCGGTGCTCAGTTTTCTTCACAGTCCAACTCTCACATCCGTATGTGACCACTGGAAAAACCATAGCCTTAACTAGACAGACCTTTGTAGGCAAAATAATATCTCTGCTTTTCAATATACTGTCTAGGTTTAGTCATAACTTTCCTTCCAAGGAGTAAGCGTCTTTTAATTTCATGGCTGCAATCACCGTCTGCAGTGATTTTGGAGCCCCCCAAAATAAAGTCTGACACTGTTTCCACTCTTTCCCCATCTATTTCCCATGAAGTGATGGGACCAGATGCCATGATCTTAGTTTTCTGAATGTTGAGCTTTAAGCTAACTTTTTCACTCTCCTCTTTCACTTTTATCAAGAGGCTTTTTAGTTCTTCACTTTCTGCCATTAGGGTGGTGTCATCTGCATACCTGAGGTTATTGATATTTCTCCCGGCAATGTTGATTCCAGCTTGTGCTTCTTCCAGCCCAGCATTTCACATGATGTACTCTGCATATAAGTTAAATAAGCAGAGTGACAGTATACAGCCTTGACTTACTCCTTTTCCTATTTGGAACCAGTCTGTTGTTCCATGTCCAGTTCTAACTGTTGCTTCCTGACCTGCATATAGGTTTCTCAAGAGGCAGGTCAGGTGGTCTGTATTCCCATCTCTTTCAGAATTCTCCACAGTTTATTGTGATCCACAGAGTCAAAGGCTTTGGCATAGTCAATAAAGCAGAAATAGATGTTTTTCTGGAACTCTCTTGCTTTTTCGATGATCCAGCGGATGTTGGCAATTTGATCTCTGGTTCTTCTGCCTTTTCTAAAACCAGCTTGAACATCAGGAAGTTCACGGTTCACGTACTGCTGAAGCCTGGCTTGGAGAATTTTGAGCATTACTTTACTAGCGTGTGAGATGAGTGCGGTAGTTTGAGCATTCTTTGGCATTGCCTTTCTTTGGGATTGGAATGAAAACTGACCTTTTCCAGTCCTGTGGCCACTGCTGAGTCTTCCAAATTTGCTGGCATATTGAGTGCAGCACTTTCACAGCATCATCTTTCAGGATTTGAAATAGCTCAACTGGAATTCCATCAGCTCCACTTGTTCGTGAGGTTTGACAGAATGTGGTCCACTGGAGAAGGGAATGGCAAACCACTTCAGTATTCTTGCCTTGAGAACCCCATGAACAGTATGAAAAGGCAAAATGATAGGATACTGAAAGGGGAACTCCCCAGGTTGGTAGGTGCCCAATATGCTACTGGAGATCAGTGGAGAAATAACTCCAGAAAGAATGAAGGGATGGAGCCAAAGCAAAAACAATACCCAGCTGTGGATGTGACTGGTGATAGAAGCAAGGTCCGATGCTGTAAAGAACAATATTGCATGGAGACCTGGAATGTCAGGTCCGTGAATCAAGGCAAATTGGAAGTGGTCAAACAGGAGACAGCAAGAGTGAACATTGACATTCTAGGAATCAGTGAACTAAAATGGACTGGAATGGGTGAATTTAACTCAGATGACCATTATATCTACTACTGTGGGCAGGAATCCCTTAGAAGAAATGGAGTAGCCATCATGGTCAACGAAAGAGTCTGAAATGTAGTACTTGGATGCAGTCTCAAAAATGACAGAATGATCTCTGTTCGTTTCCAAGGCAAACCATTCAATATCACGGTGATCCAAGCCTATGCCACAACCAGTAACGCTGAAGAAGCTGAAGTTGAATGGTTCTATGAAGACCTACAAGACCTTTTAGAACTAACACCCAGAAAAGATGTCCTTTTCATTATAGGGGACTGGAATGCAAAAGTAGGAAGTCAAGAAACACCTGGAGTAACAGGCAAATTTGGCCTTGGAGTACGGAATGAAGCAGGGCAAAGGCTAATAGAGTTTTGCCAAGAGAACACACTGGTCATAACAAACACTCTCTTCCAACAACACAAGAGAAGACTGTACACATGGACATCACCAGATGGTCAACACCGAAATCAGATTGATTATATTCTTTGCAGCCAAAGATGGAGAAGCTCTATACAGTCAGGAAAAACAAGACCAGGAGCTGACTGTGGCTCAGATCATGAACTCTTTATTGCCAAATTCAGACTTAAATGGAAGAAAGTAGGGAAAACCACTAGACCATTCAGGTATGACCTAAATCAAATCCCTTATGATTATACAGTGGAAGTGAGAAATAGATTTAAGGGACTAGATCTGATAGAGTGCCTGATGAACTATGGACGGAGGTTCGTGACATTGTACAGGAGACAGGGATCAAGATCATCCCCATGGAAAAGAAATGCAAAAAAGCAAAATGGCTGCCTGAGGAGGCCTTACGAATAGCTGTGAAAAGAAGAGAAGTGAAAAGCAAATGAGAAAAGGAAAGACATAAGCATCTGAATGCAGAGTTCCAAAGAATAGCAAGGAGACATAAGAAAGCCTTCCTCAGCGATCAATGCAAAGAAATAGAGGAAAACAAGAGAATGGGAAAGACTAGAGATCTCATCAAGAAAATTAGAGATACCAAAGGAACATTTCATGCAAAGATGGGCTCGATAAAGGACAGAAATGGTCTGGACCTAACAGAAGCAGAAGATATTAAGAAGAGGTGGCAGAATACACAGAACAACTGTACAAAAAAGAGCTTCACGACCCAGATGAATGAAAAATGCCCACGAGATAATTTTCACTAAAATTTTAGATATAGGCTGATTAGAACCCAGTATTTTTTTTAAATTTCATGTATGAATAAAAAGGCTCACATATAAAAAAGGAAACTGGAAGGAACTTTATCAAAATGTTTAATACAGATGGTTTCAGTGGTTGGTAAGACTATAAATAGATTGGTTTTTTTTTTTCCTTCTACTTCTCTATATTTTCCAGTTTTTTTACATTGGCCTGTATAACTTTAATTGAGCACTATAACTAATTTTATAGTGAGAATAAGTTTAAACTAACAAATGTGTCCAGGATTGGAGGAGTATTTTGAACGGGGCTATTGAAGGTGGGGATGTGGGTTAGGTTCATTGCAGGAGTCCAATAGAAAGGGAAGGGGAGGATGAACTGGGGCAGGGACCACAGGATGAGGAAAGTAGAAAATGTATTTTGCCATCGAATGGATATATATGGAAGCCTTACCTCAGACAAGCATAGTGGTTAAGAGAATGGGCCCTGGGGCCAGGCTACTGGGGTTTGAGTCTGAAGTTGGGTCATTTACTTGGGCAAATCACTCTCTGCTTGTTTACAATCTATAAATTGGAATAATAATTGTACCTACTGCAGAAGACTGTTCTAGGAAGTAACTGAGTGAATACGTTTTCACCACTTAGAACAGTGTTCAGCTTATAGTAAGCAATCAATATAGTAACTCTATTCTTGTTACTCCCAGGGTAACTAAGCCTGTTACTCCCAACCTTAGTGGAATTAGTGCTGAAGGTGGGTGCAGAATGTGTATTGGAGTGAAGTGGGTAGACAAAGGTTATTGAAGCATTATTCCTAACAGCTTAATTTTTATAAGAATATATTTGTACATTATGCATTATTTATTTTTATTTTTGGCTGTGCTGGGTCTTTGTTGCTGCAAAGGCTCTTCTCTAATTGCGGCGATCGGGGTCTACTCTTCGTTGTGGTATGCCGGCTTCTCATTGCCGTGGCTTCTCTTGTTGTGGAGCACGGGCTCTCGGGCAGGCAGGCTTCAGAAGCTGTGGTTCCCAGTCGTTCCCAGGCTCTAGAGAACAGGCTCTATAGCTGTGGCAAGCAGGCTTAGTTGCGCCTCTGCATGTGGGATCTTCCCGGACCAGGGATCGAACGTGCGTCTCCTGCATTTGGCTGCCAAATTCTTTACCAATGAGCCACCAGGGAAGCCCTACATTATACAATATTTTAAAAATCTTAGTAAAGTTTTTTTGGAAATAGGTTGGGCCATCTCAGAAACTGTGAGTTCCCATCATTGAAGAAGTTCCCATAAGTACTACATAGATCATAGGGGGCGGGTACAGGACTGGGACTGCAAACTAGTTTTCATCAGAGGATGTACTGGGTTTTAATTTTTTTTATATATACCTAGATTCATTCCATTAAAGGTACTGTCCTTTATTCTAAGCCCTCTCTAAGGGTTTAGTGTTCACATAGTCTTTATTTTATGAAATATGGTATATATAGACTAGGTTTTTCCCCTGATAACCTTGACAACTGTCTTAATTTTTGGTCTCCAAAATTTTGGGGGAAATTTTATTGGTCTTTCAAATGTAAATTTCTGGGAACTACAGTTGTGGGGAAAGTGAATAATTTGGTTAGGCTCAATGAGGTGCCCCTGACTCCCCTTCTGACCCTGAGATTCACGCATTTCTAGGTCCTGGCTGGACCCCTCATCCAATGAGTCATTCTGCAAATGTGAGCTTTGAGCTGGGAGGATTGGATAAAGATGTGATTGGATCTGCTCAGCTCTGCCACTACAGCTGAGGTCTAGTTCTTCAGATATACTCCCCCTGGCAGAGATTGTTCTGGGGACAGGTACCATGTAGCCCTTGAGCAAAGAATAGCCTCAGACAGCGTCACGTCTGAACTAGCAAGTGGAAGAGGAAGGCTCCTGGTGGGGAGACTCTGTGTGTGTTATGGGGCCAGGAAGTGTTGTCCAGGTCAGTCCAACAGGCTCTCCACTCCAAGGAGCTGATAATATGATACCTTTATGTACAAACGACAGTTTTGTTTTCACTACTTTTCAGAGCCTCAGTTTCCTCATATATAATATGAGAGTAAAAGTAACAATAATACAATTTAGGGAACTTCTCTGGTCGTCCAGTGGTTAAGACTCCAAGCTTCCAGTGCAAGGGTGTGGGTTCGATCCCTGGTCAGGGGACTAAAATCCCACATACAGTGTGGCTAAATATATATATATATATATATATATAAATATATATATATATATATATAATTTTTTTTAATACAATCTAACAGCTTCAGAGGTGCATCCCTCTCTACTTCCCTCACCTCCATCCAGAGCTGGAAAGCAGAATCAGACTCTGAGAGGTAGACGTGGGTCAAAAGATAATGGATAGAGCAGAGGTGTACAGAGTTACCTTAAAGAGACAGAACAGCTTCCAGAAAAACAAGGCCTAATTGTCATTGGACCAGAAATATCTACCTATTTTCTGAGAAAGGTCTGTTAGCCCTGGGGACTTTATTTTTTTTTTTTCCTTTTGGCTATGCTGCATTGCTTATAGGATCTTAGTTCCCTGACCAGGGATGGAACCCAGGACAGCAGTGAAAAGTACAGAGTCCTAACCACTGGGCTGCCAGGGAATTCCCAGCCCTGGATACTTTTTAAAAGCGGCAAGAGGTCATTGAGTAGACAGGTGGCCTGGCCAAGCCTGGTGATTATTCCCTATTGTGGATAAGAGTCACCGCTTAGGCTGTGTCCCCAACACTGAAACACCTTCCCTTAGTTCACCCCCTCACTCTCCAAGTCCCTTCAGATTCCCCTCTGCCTGCCCCTGGGGAAGAGCCTACTTGGAGAATACGTGCTGACCGGGGGCCCCTGGGTGCTTCCGTCTTGTTCACTCAGCAAACTGTGTCTCCCACTGTCAGTTAATACTTGGCTGTGTGGGGTGCACCGCTTCCTTGGAGTGCTGGTTCCCTGGTGTGCCCCCAGGAGTGGAGGCCCCTCTGGGCCTGCTGGCTGGTCATATTTTAGAGACTGAGGAGGCAGGTCCAGGCACGCTGCCCATGTGGCCTTGAAGCTGCCTCCTCAGGCAACACCTGCTGTGCTCACCTCGCTCCAGTTTCTGCAGTTCAGCTCTGTGTTCTTGTGAAGATGAAGCCGATGAGTGGAGAAGAAAGCCCTTTCTAACATGGTTCAGCATTGTACACACGTAAATGGCGATCGTCACTTTAAAATGGGATCGTGTGTGCGTACATTATGAAAAGTGCAATGTGCCGTATGAGTTACCGTGGTTCTGCTGGAAGCCAAGAACAGTGGGAAATTGACAGTTAAGCTCAAGAGCAATAGCAGATTGCCCCCCCTCACCCACCCACCTCCCTGCCCCGTTTTCAGGGTTGCATTGATGACAGGGCCTGGGTTTACCCAGAGGAAGAGCTAAGGTGGGAACTGAACCGTGCTGTGGTTCAGCAGGTGGCTGCCCCCCTGTGACCCCGGCCGAGTTGGGCTGTTGTTGAGGGTAACGAGGGCGCTTGGGACCCTTCATCAGGAGCCTGCTGCAGCCGGCCGGCGAGCTTCCAGTTAAGCTCAAGGGCAGCGCGCCCCATCACGTGGCTCACCAGACCCTGAGCTCAGGCTGTTGATTTTCCGGACTGAACCCCAGCAACCCCCAGCTGCTACTGTCAGAGGGGAAGGGGCGAGGGTTAGTGCTTGCTCAGCCAGTCCTGACGGATGATGGAGGCCCCTGCCAAGGCTCCCATGTGAGCTGGATGCACACTCACGCTGCACAACTGGAGAGCCTCACGTGTGCCTTTTTGAGGTGGCACCTTCTAAGCAACTTGGATGTGCATTTATATTTAGAAATCACTTGGAGGGGCTTAGAAGTGGGGTGGGGGTGGGAAAAGATGGTATCTGATTAGCTGTGCTGAGTACTGTTCTAAGGGTTTTACATCTTTAATTTGCACCTCCCCAAATCCTGGTGGTAGATTTCATTTACAGTTGAGGAAACTGAGGCACAGGAGGCTTAATTCGCCAAGATAGTACAGCTGTTAGAATATGGCAAAACTGGGATTTAAACTGGGCAGGAAGTCCGACTGTGGAGTTGGAGCTCTTTTTTATTATTAGTGTCAGTTTTCCAACACACACCTAAGGCAGAGAGAGACTTGTCCAGGCCACGCAACTTAGGTGGCAGACCTGGGTCAGTCTATTTCTAGGGGTCACACTGGTAAATATCACTCTATCCTACATCCACGGTTGATATTATAATATTCAACCATAATATATAGCACAATATCCTACTGTAGTATAATAGTCTATTAAAAGGTTATAACTCATTTAATGAATCCACTATTGTTGGACATTTAGGCTGTTTCCATTTTTTAGCATTTTAAATAAATGCCGTTTTGTTTTTTTTTTAAGAGAGAGAAATGGTAGGAATGTTGTTTGTTTTCCCAGTTTATTTGTTTGTTTTGAAGGATTTAGAGCAGATGGGCTGAGCTCCCCGAGGCTGAAGTGTTGGAGACTTTGAGTTGACTGCTTGAATGGAGAATGAAATTCTGATTAGGAATGGTGCCAGTGTGGAGAGAAGGAAGGAACAGACTCTATGCTTGAGCCCGGGGATTTGGCATTGCCTCCTGAGATAGAAAATTTGGAATGCATTTCAGAAATATCTGTCATTCCCACTTTGGATGTTTTCACGTTCTGTAGCATTTTCCAGCCCAACATCCCGTTGATGTTGTGCAGACACCCGTGGGTGGGGCGGGCAGAGGGTGAGGCCCTTCTTTCCCCCAGATCAGCCAGGTGCAGCCATTCGGAGTCTCACCATCTGTCCATCCCATGCCCCTTGCTCCTTCTGCCCCTCTCCAACAACTCAGTCTCCGTTCCTGGGTACTCTTTTCAGTGTCTATATGCATGCTCAATTGCTAAGTTGTGTCCAACTCTTATGACCCCCTGGACTGTAGCCCGGCAGGCTCCTCTGTCCCTGGGATTTCCCCAGGCAAGAATACTGGAGTGGGTTGCCATTTTCATTTCCAGGGGAATCTTACCGACCTAGGGATCGAACTCGAGTCTCTTGCATCTCTTGCATTGGCAGGCAGATTCTTTTTCACTGTGCCACCCAGGAGCCGTATATCCCAGGTCAAAAACAGACAAGGAAGCTTGAGGGCATCACACACAGTAATTATTGTAATGGCCTTTATTGGTTGAGTCCTCCGTCTGGCACTGAGAGCTTTCCAGGCTCCATTGCTTTTATACTCACATCAACTTTATGGGATAGAATCACTATAAGACCACTTTTTTTTTTTTTAATGTTAGCCACACCCCTCAACATGTGGGACCTTAGTTCGCTGACCAGGAATGGAACCCATGCCCCTGGCATTGGAACGCAGTGTCTTAACCGTTGGACCCCTGGGGAAATCCTGAGACCACCATTTTGTAGAGGAGGAAAAGGAGACTTCAAGAGGTTAAGGGCTTGCCCAAGACTATGTAGCTAGGGCCGGGGGCAGCCAGGACTAATCTAACTCCATAGCCACATCGTGTTACCCACCATGTCTGCTTTGTAACCTTCAGGATGCACTGTAAATAGAGGACACGCTATCTCTGGGAGGGAGGAATCTTCAGTAAATCAGCAAGAACACGTTCACTTGCCTGCATGTGTACACACCAGGTGGGCTCACTTGGAGAATCTTGGAATTGCAAAGGATCTTGGGAGTCCCTCTTCCTACCTTATTTTAAAATTGTGGCAAAGGCGATCCAGAGAGATCCACTGACTTTCCTAAGGACAAGATGGTAGCCCAACCAGATTAGAACTAGAGTCTTCTGATGCCTACCCCATAGCTCCTCAAGTGGCAGGTAGCTCGTAGCTCTACTCTGTTGGGAGGATTGGAGCAAAAGGATGAGTCAGTAGGCAGGCTGAAGGGAGGAGGGAGTAGTTTGGCACCACTGGGCAAGGCTGGTGTTCAGGGGCCCTGTGCAGGCATGGGGATTCTCTGATTGTCCACTCCTACCTCCAGGACACATCTGAGTTTCAAATCCATTGTCCTGAGAAATATGTTCCCATGCGTGCTAAGTCGCTTCAGTTGTGTTCAACTTTTTGCGAACCTCTGGACTGTAGCCCGCTCACCAGGCTCCTCTGTCCATGGGATTTTCCAGGCAAGAATACTGGAATAAGTTGCCTTGCCTTCCTCCAGGGGATCTTCCTGATGACCCAGGGATCAAGCCTGCATCTCCTGCGGCTCCTGCATTGCAGGCTGATTCTTTACCACTGAGTCACCAGGAAAGCCAGCCCCCTGAGAAATACAGGAGGGGACAGTTGGGAGGAAGACAACGTGGCCTGATGATGAACAGCCTGAGCTCTGACGTTAGACAGACCAGGATTCGTATCCAGGCAAGGTGCTTCACCTCTCTGAGCCTCAGTTTCTTTTTCCACAAAATGGGAGTAATAAGTATTTAGCCTATGGGGCCACTGTGAGAAAGAAATGAGATAATGCTGGGAAAGAAACTGGCACAAGTTTGTGGAAAAAAGAGAAGAATCTTGGGGTTGTTTGAGTTGGTGGAAAAAAGAGAGCATATAACTGGTAACCAAATATATGATTTCAACAAAAGGCCAAGTATTTCTTAATTTCATCTGATTCACGATTTCTCACAGGCAAGTGTCAGGGGGGTGCTCATTCACATTACCCCCATGGAGGCGAATGGTGCTGGTGGTGAGAAACAGCTTTGACCTCTGTTGGGTGAAGAGGGATGGGGGAGAGTTTCTTGGGCTCAGGGATAACACAGGATTGCTTTTTACTTCCTGTCTTGAAAGGGGCGGGGGAGATGGAGAGGAAGGAGGATTGTTAATATAAACTTGAAATCAGATTTTTTTTTTTTGTAAAGTACATGTCCTCAGCTGTGTGACCTCAAGTGAACCTCTCATGGTCTCAATTCTTTCTTTACCACAAGGTCATTGAGATGGCCACATAATAGCCAGTTTACATGCAGCATCTTATTTAATCCTTAAGACCAGCCTGAGAGATAGATGTTACCATCCCATTTTAGATAAAGGAGAAAACTGTGGTTCAGGGAAAGTTAACTAATTTGTCTAAGGCTGTGCTGCACACAACCACCAAGGGGTAAGTCTGTGATTTAAGCCCAGGACTGACACCAAAGCCCATGTACTTTCTGCCCAGGGTAGATTCAGATTTTTTTTAATGTTTATTTTATTTATTACTTATTTATTTGGCTTCTCTGGATCTTAGTTGTGGCATATGGGACATCTGGTTCCATGGCAAGGGATTGAACCTGTGCCCCCTGAATTGGGAGCATGGAGTCTTAGCTGTTGTACCACCAGGGAAGTCCCTAGATTCAGATTTTGTTCGGCCTAAACCTTATATAATTTGGGGGGCCTGCTTTAAGAAAAATAGTACAAATATCACAAATAAAAACGGTACAGAAATGAATATTTATTTAGATTCTAAAATGAAATCTCAACATACTAGAACAAATGTGAAGCCTCAAAAATGTCACAAACATCACAAAATCCAGAAAAATAATAGAACATTTGTGTTAACTACTTGATTCTCCTCTATGTTACTTTTCCTTACATCTTTTGGCTGCATTTTCCTTTTTTTGTGTCTTCTTATGACACTCTCCATAGAGAAAATAAAAAAGATAACTCAGTGTTATTTAGCACAGTTGATTGGAAGTTTTTTAAAAAATTATCAATAGTTTAGAAGTTTATTTCAGCATTACAAGTGACTGGTAATGTCATATAAATGTTAGGATTCAGTTCAATTCAGTTCATTCTCTCAGTCGTGTCTGACTCTGCAACCCCATGGACTGGAGCAAGTCAGGCTTCCCTGTAGTTGTCACATTTGGGAAAGTCTCCATCAAAATTCCTGCCGTATGTGAACCATATGATTTTAGGGCAATTTGTGTTTTCTGATGCAGTGATTTATCGAAAATAATCTTCAAATTAGTGATATGTCTTATGCCATTTGCTGTCAGCTAAATGTTATCTTCGTCGATAATCAGTTTTATGACAAATCAGCAAAAAAATATTCGAATCTTTTTTAATAGCTTCCCCTTTGCTACTCCTTGAGATGGAATGAAAATTGTTTACATTAATAAAAGGCTCAAAAAAAAAAGGCTCATAATTAAACTTTTTTCTCCTAAATCTATGACCTTTTAAAGGGAATTCATTACAAAATACCGGATGCGAAAACATCTGAAGCATTTGGACGATCTGGCCTAGAAAGAGGGAAGGCTGGAGGAAGCAAATAACTAGCCATCTTCAAGGATATGAACCATAATGGACAAGAGTTACCAGAGTGTGTCTGAGAATTTGATTCTGGGATCTGGGGAGGGGCTCAGGTTAACACATTCTGAAGGCACTTTGAGCAGGTGCCCTAAAATGGATACAGAGAGTAACAGAGGAATCTGCGAATGTGTGGACAGCTGTCAGCTGCCTTGCCGTGGACTCAAAGTTTGACCGCTGATCCCCAGTTGCTGGGGTTGCTGGATAGAAACGCAGAATCTGGACTGCCCTGGTGGTCCAGTAGATAAGAATCCGCCTGTCAGTGCAGGGGACACGGGTTCCATCCCTGGTCTGGGAAGATTCCACCTGCCGCAGGGCAGTTAAGCCTGTGGGCCACAGCTACTGACGGCCCTGCGCTTAGAGTCGGTGCTCTGCAGCAAGAGAAGCCACTGCAGTAAGTCCCCACACTGCAACTGGAAAGTAGCCCCTGCTTGCTACAACTAGAGAAAGCCTGCGTGCAGCAAAAAAAGACCCAGAACCGCCAGTAAATAAATAAAAACTAAAAGAAATGCAGACTCTCGGGCTCCACCCAGAACTGCTAAATCTTAGTCTGCATCTTCACCAAGTCCTGAGTGATTCTGTGCAGGGGATTGTCTGAGAAGCCCTGCACCAGAACTTTAGCAGAATCTTCCAGATCTACCTCCATCCCAACTTGGCAGCTGGTCTTTTTCCTCTCTGTGTCCTTCACCTTGGGACCTGGCCTGTCTTCTGGTACCCATCCTTTGTGTTGATTCATTGTATTTCTATTTCCCTTCCCACAGGCCGCCAACTAGAGGGTCGTGGGGTATTCCTCTTTGATTTCCAACCCCTCTCAGTGCCTGGCACACAAGAGTTTCCATAATGGGATGTCCACTGGGTGCCAAGAGCTTTGCCTGTCTTACCTCCCATGGCCTTCTTCTTAAGCTTGTAGGCTGAAACAAATACCCCCATTTAAAATACTTTTTTAGTTATTTATTTGGCTGCACTGGATCTTAGTTGCAGCCTGTGGGATCTAGTTTCCCCACCAGGGATCGAACCCAGGACCCGTTCATTGGGAGCTCCGAGTCACCGTGGACCACCAGGGAAGTCCCCAAATACTCCCATTTTATGCATGAAGAAACTGAGGCTCCATCACCTGTCTAGGGTCATGTGGCAGAGCTGGAAACCAAGGAGTGTCTGATTCCAAGGCTTTCAGTAGGGGATCAGTAAATGTTACTTACTTACTTGATTATTCATTCAAGCATTCATACGTGTTTTAATTTATTCACTGAAGAGACTCAGGGGAAGACAAAGAAGAACAGCATAGCAGCTACTTCCTCCTGGTGAACTATTTTTAGAACAGGTGCTGGGTGGTGTCAGCCTTCCAAGGGCAGGGAGTTGGGCTGCCCAGGAGGCCCCTGGCCAGTCCAGCCGTGGGAGAGGGGACATGCTACTCCACCACTGCCCCACCCCTTTCGATGTCCTCCATGACTCAGCAAAGAAACCATGGGTCTGAAATCAGAGATGAGGCCGAAAAACCCTCAAAAATGTTGTCTTTTCCTGGAGGAATGTCTTTTCCATGTTGCTCATTCCTCTGCCAGCGAATCCAGGAAGCCTTTGGCCTGCGGTCAGCTGTGACCCCCTGATCTGATTTCCTGGGACTCACCCCTCCTCCTCCCGCCTTCTCCCCAGGCCTGAGGACAAGGTCAGTTCTTCTTCTTCCGTGGTCGCTGGTTTGAGGCTGCAGGGGGCTTGTCCCGTCCAAGTCTCCTTAGCTTGTCCTTGAATCATTAAATCCAGATCCTAGACGCAGATTCCTTGGGTTGAAATTTGGCATCCTCTTACTAGCTGCGTGACCTTAGGCAAGTCATTTCACTTCTCAGTGCCTCAGTTTCCTCCTCTGTAAAGTGAGGATAACACTAAATTTGAGAATTAAGATAATTAATTTATGTAAAACATTTAGAACCACACTTGACATACAGTATATATAACTGTTGTTATCATGAATTACAAAGCAGATATTAATACCTGGAGGAGACATGGATAAACTCCTGCTAAATGTCTTTTCTTTGCATTGGTTCTAATCTCACCCCAGATGTGTGTGAACTCTGTTCCATCCCTGAGTCAGGAAGATCCCTCGGAGAAGGGAATGGCAACCCGCTCTAGTGTTCTTGCCTGGAGAATTCCATGGACAGAGGAGCCTGGCGGGTTACAGTCCATGGGGTGACAAAGAGTCAGACACGACTGAGCGACTAATGCGGAGAGCTAAAGAGGGCGACAGTAAATGAGGGAATATGTGAATACATTAGAAAGCTCCGAGGTGACCTCTGAAAATGAAATTCTTGTAAATGGGTGAGAGGCATGACTCAGTGGATTGTTGGTTTGGGAATAACCACATTCATCCTAGGAGGGGGTGGCCCTCTTCTGAGAATGTCCAATCTTGGGAGACAGATCTACTTTCTAAGGGATAGTTCCCGGATCGACTGAGAAACTCAGTGCGGAGGTATATGGGCATCAGGGGAAAGTGAAGTCGCTCGGTCATGTCCGACTCTTTGCGACCTGTGGACTATAGCCCACCGAGCTCATCCGTCCATGGGATTCTCCAGGCAAGAATACTGGAGTGGGTTGCCATTTCGAAGAGAGTAATTCCTGGGTGAAGGGGGACTTGTGGCTCTCAGCCCGGGAGGTGTTTTATAGCCACCTGGGGATAAGCATACAAACCTGGGCCCCAGGCCTAGAGATGCCGGTCTCTAGGTCTTGGAGTGGAGCAGGGGTATCAGAGTTCTTCACAAGCTTGGGACTTCCCTGACAGTCCAGTGAGTGCTTGGGGTTCGGCACTTTCACTCCTGTGGCCTGGGTTCAGCCTCCAGTCAAGGAACTGAGATTCCAACAAGCTGTGCAGAGTGGCCTCACCTCCCCCCGCCCCAAAAAAAGAATTCTTCTCAAGCTCCCCAGGTGATCAGGTGTGAGGCCAAGCAGTAATCGGAGACCGTGTAATAATGACAACATATACTATAAACTGGACATCAGAGATACATTGCCCTGTCTCAGAACCACCCCTACGAGCAGCTTATAGTATCCCCATTTTATAGGTAAGAATACTGAGGGTCAAGATCATACAGAAGAGCTTCTATTTAAATCTAGGTCTGAGTCGAAAGGCCTAATATATTTATATATATTATAAATTAAGGTATAGTTGCTTTATAGTATTGTGTTAGTTTCTGCTGTACAACCAAATGAATCAGTTATGTATATATACATATACATATACCCCCTCCTTTTTGAACCACCTCCCCCGACCCCATCCCACCCTATCCCACCACCCCTCCAGGTCATCACAGAGCACAGAGATGAGCTCCTTGTGCTATGCAGCAGCTCCCCACTCCACCCTGCAGGAGGTCCACCTGGGAGAAACTTCCCAGGAATTGACGTTAAGATCCTCTGCTCTGATGTAAACTGTAAAATCCATACATGATGGGTTGGAAGAGATATGCAAACTGATTTAAAGAGATCCAGAGGCTTAGGGAGCCAAGGAAGTCTTGCCCTTAACCCTTGGCCTCTGTTAACATATCTACAGAAAGAATGCGTCAGTGGGGCTGGGGGTGCTGCTTGGGCTGAGGGAGAGGACCCACCCCTGCCGACCTCTGGGAGCGTCCTGATCTGGTGTCAACTTTCTTTACGTGTTTGTTTATTTGCACCGGGTCTTAGTTGTGGCACGTGGAATCTTTAGCTGCGGCATGTGGGATCTAGTTCCAAGACCAAGGATTGAACCTGAGCCCCCTGCACTGGGAATCATAGCCATTGGACCACCAGGGAAGTCCCCAGCATCAGCTCTTTGCTTCTTTCTTCCTTCTCTCCCCACCTCTCTGGCTGTTAATTTGCTTCAGAAGCTCCTCTTTCTCTGCTTACCCCTTGAGTGTGGCATATCTCTGCATTCCAATCCACCAGGTTTCCTCGGTGGCAGCTTCCAGTCCGGAGTTGGGCTGCCTGTGCTAAGGACTTCAGAGTTTTGTATCCCTGATGTCCAGACTCAAGACATCAAGGTCAGGGTTGAGGAGAGAGGAGGGCAGCATCAGCTAGGACCAGAGTTCACAGTCCAGCTGAGTCCATCTTGGCTGTGGACCTTGGAAGTTATTTTATTTTTTTTTAATCTCAGTCTCTTTACCTGTGAAATGGGATCATAACACCTATCTTAAATGATTGTTGTGGGAATGAAAATAGACTTGGTATTCCAGAAACACAGTAAGAACTCTGTAAAGGGCATCTATTTATTATGTCCAGCCAGTGTGGGACTTTATGTGAATATGGAGACTTCAGAGGGTCTTTCCCTCTAAAGCTGTTCTTCCACGTAGATTCCTAGTCGGAAGAAACAGAAACACCTTCCATCAAATTGTCAAAGCCAGATTCCGGATGGTCAGCCTGGACTATTTCCCTGGCCACCATCCAAATGGCCACTGACTTTCAGTGTTTCTGTCTCCTGCATTTCTTCTGTTATCATAAGCTGTCCTTGCAATTTCTCACTGTTATTATAAGAACCTCTTAACTGTTCACTCAGCTCACTCCTTCCCAAACTCCAAACGCTTCTGTACTCAGGCTCTATGCTATGCTATGCTAAGTCACTTCAGTTGTGTCCGACTCTGTGCGACCCCCTAGATGGCAGCCCACCAGGCTCCCCCGTCCCTGGGATTCTCCAGGCAAGAACACTGGAGGGGGTTGCCATTTCCTTCTCCAATGCACGAAAGTGAAAAGTCAAAGTGAAGTCGCTCAGTCCTGTCCGACCCTCAGCGACCCCATGGACTGCAGCCTACCAGGCTTCTCCATCCATGGGATTTTCCAGGCAAGAGTACTGGAGTGGGGTGCCATTGCCTTCTCCGACTCAGGCTCTAGTCCAGATGAAAACCCTTTAGTAGCTCTCCATTGCCTTTGGAGCACAACTCAGCTACTGCTGCAGCCACAAGGCCCTTCACGGTCAGCCCTGCTTTCTGTCTGGCCTCTGTTCCTGCTGCCATCTCTTGGGCCCTACCTGCTGGCTGTGCTGAACCACATACCAAATATTCCAGTTTCTCACACCTCACTAAGCATCACTAAGTCTTTGCTGGAAGACACACACACACACACACACACACACACACACACACAGAGGCTGGAGCAGGCGCGCTTCTTCTGAGGTTTCCAACAAGTCTCTGTTTTTCCAACAAGACTCTGAGCCCCCAATACCCCTTCAGCATCTCTGGGTACCGGATACATGGCAGTTAGAGGCTCTCCTCGTAAAGCGTGACACTGCTTGGTGTGGGCCATGCTCAGGTCTGTACACCTTACATCCTCAGGCCTCTCTGAGGTCTATGTGCTTCTTTCATCCATTCTGTTACATTTGTTGAGCACTTTCCTCTGGTCCAGCCCTGGTGCCTGGATGTGGCAGGGTTAGGAGGCTAGGAATGCCTGGGGTGAGAAAAGGGATTCCTGTTTATCTAGAAAGGTCAGGAAACGTCTCTGAGAAGGTGAACATTGAGCAGAGACATGAGACAAGGGGGAAGGGAGCTGTGAGGGAATCTGGGGGAAGGGTGGTCCAGGCAGAAGGAATAGCCAGGACAAAGGGATCCCTAGCCCCTTTGGACTGATGAGGAAGCCAAGAGTCTAGGTTAAGTCATCCAGAATCACAGAGTAAGTGGCCGAGCTGGGTCTTCAACCCCAGTTCAGTAACTCCTGACTCTTTCTCTGGGCCGTTACTCTACATGGTCTTTTGGAGGGACAGTGGGTGCCTTGGCTGAGGGCGGGCTGCTCCGTTCACCGTGACACACTCTGGCTGGAGTCTGACTTCCCACGTCAAGTACGGCATGGGCAGATCGGCTGTTACTCATCTGCGGCTCTGTTTCTCTGTTTGGCCCATCCATTTCTTTCCCTGGTATTTGCTGGAGACAGTGCAGTTGTGTCTCCTCCCCCGGCAGCTTCAAAAAGCACACTTTCTTGGACACTTCCCTGGTGGTCCAGTGGCTGAGACACCGAACTCCCAACACAGGAGGCCCGGGTTTAATCCCTGGTCAGGGAACTAAATCCCATCTGCCCCAGCTAAAAGATCCTGCACCAAATCTAGGAAACTGAAGCTAATACCGACACAGCCAAGTAAATAATAAGAATAACGCTTTTTCCTGCAAAGGTGAGGACCAGACCCTGGATTATGGTGGCTTGGCAAAGGCAAACTCCCCCTAGCTGGTCAGTGGTCAGAGTGGCCTCTGTATCTCATCCCACAGCTCCTTTCAGACTTCAGCAGAACTGAAGTGAGTGTCTCTGCAGAGGTGGTGTATGAGCTGGCCTCAAAGGACATGGAGCATTTTAAGAGCGGTGGGGAAATCGGGTTTTAGACAGAAAGAAGTGTATGAGCTGAGCAGAAACATCCATGTTGGACATTTCAGTGGCCCAGGAGTATAGGTGGGGGTGGGTGGAATGTGTTGTTGGGGAGATAAGACTGGAGAGAGAATTTTGGGTAGATCATGGCAACCTTTTTTTTTTTTTTAAATGGATGACTTTGCGTGTGCATTTCAGATAAGAGATCTGGATTTTGCCCTGTAGACAAAGAGATTTTAAGGTTTAAAGAAGTAAAGAAAATGTGTGTGCATTCCTGAAGTTTTGAAAGAGTACTTGGGCAATCCTGGGAACTCAGGCTGAGAGGGTGAATGGAGGTGGAGGACCGTGGGAAGAGAGCACGGCAGGAGTGCCCAGCTTCGGCAAGAGTGCTGGAGGCTAGAGTGGGGGAACTAGATTCCAGAGACGGTTGGAAGAAGAGGTAACAGGATCGGCTTGTAGGTTGATGTGGAGCCTGAGCCAGAGGAGCTGACAAAGAATACTGTCCACGTTTTATCCACGTGGTGAAACAGTGAATCATGGTTCTCTGAGGACAGGTTTTGAGCATCTTGTGCTTGAGGCGTCTCTGTGACGTCGGGTAGAGGGTGTGGGTTGGGAGTTTGGGATGGAGGTTAGAGCTAGGGAAGCGTGAGAGCTGAGGCTGAAGGAATGGAGTGAGGTCTAAGAGGTGTGCTAGGTGAGAAGAGAAAACCAGGGCCTTAAGGCCTGGAAGATGTTTGTACTTCCAGAGGCAGGTGAACCAGGGGTGGGGGACTGTGGATGAGTGTTTTGATTAAGGCATCCCTGGGACTGTTTGACACACCTCAGCGCCTGATGATAGGCGGTAGAGGACACATTTAATGGAGGGCACACGGTTGACTAAGTCTAGGTTATCTGCTTAGAGACACGCAGACCAGCCAGTGGTGCTTCTGGTCAGCCTGGGGTTATTTACATGGCCTCTGTGCAGGTTGCCTCTTCCTCTGCACACACCCAGCTTCCTACTGCTGGGGTGGGGGTGGGGGGCAGGTGGGGGGAGTGGGGGTGTGGGGGGAGAAACTCCTGAAAGTGGAGATCCTGACCTCTCCCCCATTATTCTCCAGGAAGCTCAGCCCAGGGCTTTGCACCCTATAGAGCACCAGATGTGCGTGCAGAATAACCAAGCAGAATGGGTGGCAGCGGGGAACCCAGTCTGCTGATTCTCCTTGAGTTCCTTTTTAAGAAGAACATACCATTTGTGGGATGAGTCCCCTGAATTTTGAGTTGCTTCAGGCTTGCTCCACCCATTGGTCCCTCCATCCATTCTAGATCAGATTTCCCTGTGTCAATAGCCACTAGAAGTTGAGGACTTTGAACATGGGATTGGGAGGCTCCCAGCCCTCTTCATGCATAACCTTATTTACATTACAACAAGTCTCCGAGGCTTTCTCCCAGGACACATAACAAGTTAAGTGGCAGAGGTGGGATTCAGGCTCAGGTCTAACTCAAAAGACCTGTGCTCTCAAGAATTCATGCTAAGGCCTCCCTAGATAAAAGGTGACCATATAATTTATTATCCAATTGGAAACACCTTTTTTTGGGTATCCATTTATTTTGGGGGGCTGTTGCAGGGTTTAGTTGCAGCACGCGGGATCTTCAGTCTTCGTTACAGTATGTGGGATCTTTTAATTGCAGAATGCAAGCTCTTAGTTGCACACGTGGGATATAATTCCCTGACCAGGAATCGAATCCGGTCCCCTTGCATTGGGAGCACAGAGTCTTAGCTAGTGGGCCACCAGGGAAGTCTAGAATGCTTTTTAAAAAGTTTTATTGAGATATAATTTTCATATCATAGAATTCACCTATATAAAGTGCACACCTCAGTGGTTTTTAGGATATTTATAGACTTGTGCAATCATCACTATAATCTAATTTTAGAATATTTTCATCATCCCCGAAAGAAATGCAGTACCCATTAGCAGTCAGTCCTCATCAGCACCACCACCCCAGACCTAGGCTGACCACTGATCTATTTTCTGCCTCCATAGATTTGCCTATTCTGAACAATTCATATAAATGGAGTCATACTATGCATGGGGCTTTTGGCTGGCTTCCTTCTCTTACCATAATGCTTTCAGAGTTCATTCATGTTGTACTATGCATCAGTGCTTTATTCCTTTTTATGTTATGTTATTTTTTATTTATTTTTTGGCCATGCTGCAGGGCATCTAAGATCTTAGTTCTCCAGCCCTCGCCCCCTGCAGGGGAAGCTGGCTTCTTAACCACTGGCCCACCAAGGAGGTCCCTTCATTCCTTTTTACGAATGTATCAGTGATCTTCCATTGTCTGAATACCACTCATTAGACCATTCTTAAATATGATTCATTATATTTGTTCATATGTTGATGGACATTTGATTGCTTACATTTTTTGGCTATCATGAATAATAATAATGCTCTGACACTTGTATTCAAGTTTTTGTGTAGATGTATGGTTTTTTCTTGGGCATCTACCTAGGAGTGAAATCACTAGGTTATATGGTAACTGTCTGTTTAACATTTGAGGAACTGCCAAGTTGTTCTCCAAAGTAGCTTCACCATTTTATATTCCCATAGCAGTCAGAGTAGGAGGGCTCCACTTTCTCCATATCCTCAGCAACACTTGTTATTCCAATCTGGGACACTTTTGAGAGTGAAAGGGTGCACCATTTATAATTATACTAGGACAAATGCTACTAACTGGAACATAGTCTACTTAGATACAAAAAAATTTAGAAGATTCAATTCCTGATTTCAGAGAACTTTCAGGCCACACGATGAGTCAAAGCCCCCAAAGCCACATACTTGAGTCAATTAAAGAATCAAGTAAAGGTAAATTATTAAGAAGGAAAGCAAAGTACATTTTGTTTCCCCCAGGAGATTGTGTTCCCTTTAAGAGAAAAGAGCTGTCTTTTATTTGTTCTTGTATTGGTCATGGCCTTAGGAGGTTCTTGGCATTTGATCGGGTGTCAGGGAAGATCTGTGGAATAAATGAATGAATAAGAGAAAAAATGATACAAACACTCTTGGAGGAAATGTTTTTTTTTTAAAAAAAAAAAAAGGAAGAAAAGGTCACTTGGGGACTTCCCTGATGGTCCAGTGGCTGAGACTATGAGCTCCCAATCAGGGTCCCTGGGTTCCATACCTTGTCAGGAAACTAGATCCTGCATGCCACAACTATAATTCGACACAGCCAAATAAATAAATAGTATTTTTTAAAATGAAAAGTCAGCTGGCTTGGATTTGTGTGTTTGGGGGAAGTATGGATCTTTTCTGCTCATTAACAACCCTTGTTTAATCACTCAGTCGTATCTGACTCTTTGTGACCTGGTGAACTGCGGCACACCAGTTCCCTGTCCTTCATTATCTCCCGGAGTTTGCTCAAACCCATGTCCAGTGAGTCGGTGATGCCATCCAACCCTCTCATCCTCTGTTGCCCCCTTCTCCTCCCACCCTCAGTTTTCCCAGCATCAGTCTTTTCCAGTGAGTCAGCTGTTCGTATCACGTGGCCAAAGTATTGGAGCTTCAGCTTCAGCATCAGTCCTTCCAATGAATATTCAGGACTGATTTCCTTTAGGATTGACTGGTCTGATCTCCTTGCAGTGCAAGGGACTCTCAAAAGTCTTCTCTAACACCACAGTTCAAAAGCATCAATTCTTTGGCACTCAGCTTTCTTTCTAGTCCAACTCTCACATCCACACATGACTACTGGAAAAACCATAGCTTTGACTAGATGGACCTTTGTCAGCAAAGTAATGTCTCTGGTTTTTAATATGCTGTCTAAGTTGGTCATAGCTTTTTTTCCAAGGAGCAAGCATCTTTTATTTCATGGCTGTGGTCACCATCTGCAGTGACTTTGGAGCCCAAGAAAATAAAAGTCTGTCACTGTTTCCATTGTTTCCCCATCTATTTGTCATGAAGTGATGGGACTGGATGCCATGATCTTAGTTTTTTGAATGTTGAGTTTTAAGCCAGCTTTTTCACTTTCCTCTTTCACCTTCATCAAGAGGCTTCTCAGTTCCTCTTCACTTTCAGCCATAAGGGTGGTGTCATCTGCATACCTGAGGTTATTGATTTGGGAATCTTAAACTGGATTTTGCCAGTGTAAATGACTGACAAGAGGTGGAGGAAAGGCCTTCCACACAGGGGAGTTGCCTGAGCAGGAAGTCTGGAACCACAGCCATGTCTTTATCCTACAGGAGGTTAACAAACTTTAGGAATAAATGTGATACCTACTCCCAGGAGTTTCCAATCTTTGGGGAATACAATGAGCACAGTTTGTTCAGTTCAGTCGCTCAGTCATGTCCAACTCTTTTCCAACCCCATGGACTGCAGCACACCAGGCTTCCCTGTTAATCACCAGCTCCCAGAGCTTGCTCAAATTCATGTCCATCGAGTCTGTGATGCCATCCAACCATCTCATCCTTTGCTGTCCCCTTCTCCTCCTGCCCTCAATCTTACCCAGCATCAGGGTCTTTTCCAATGAGTCAGTTCTCACATCAGGTTGGCAAAGTATTGGAGCTTCAAGTTCAGCATCAGTCCTTCCGATAAATATTCAGGACTGATTTCCTTTAGGATTGACTGGTCTGATCTCCTTGTTGTCCAAGGGACTCTCAAGAGTCTTCTCCTGCACCACAGTTCAAAAGCATCAATTCTTCAGTGCTAAGCTTTCTTTATGGTCCAACTCTCACATCCATACATGACTACTGGAAAAACCATAGCTTTGACTTTGTCGGCAAAATGATGTCTCTGCTTTTTCATATGCTGTCTACATTTGTCAAGCTTTTCTTCCAAGGAACAAGCACCTTTTAATTTCATGGCTGCAGTTGGAACACCCTTTTACTGGTTGTATGCCTGGGTGTCATCAAGCCTGGGTGTCATACTGGTTGTATGACTGGGTGTCATCAACCTTTTTGGCTCAAAATTCCTGTGAATCTTTCAATCTTACAACCTGGGAAGTTCCTGGAATTGGTGGGCCAGGAGCTAGGCCTTAAAGTAAAGAGGTAGATTTGAAGGAAGGAGCAGGATGCCAGTGTTGGGTGATAAGGCTCTGAGGTGGACTGGAGTGCTCCAGCTAAGATAAAATGGGATAGGGTGCCTTGGCACTCTTGAAGAACTTTAAAAGACAGGCTGGTTGACTTTTAAATTTGACTGATAAGCAGGTCCATGTACTGGAGATGAAAGGTGTGTCTATGAGAGATTAATCTGATGGCTCTGGGCCATGGATCCTGAATCTATCTGGAAGCAGGGAAAAGACCTAGAGCCTCTGAGGGAGGCTTCTGTAATTGTAATGTAGCCCCGGCCTTTCAGAAGAGGGTTTGAAACTCCTTTGGGGACAGTCTTATGATGTATATCGCTTCCATGGAGTTTCATTTTCCTTAACCATTGATAATTTAAACCATTATTTTTATATTTTAGCAAGTATGACTATATTATGGAGCTCATGCCAAATGTACATACATTTTAAAGACAGCGTATTAGACTTTGGGCTTTCCTGGTGGCTCAGTGGTAAAGAATCCACCCGCCAATGCAGGAGACTTGAGACTCAGGTTCGCTCTCTAGGTCAGGAAGGTCCTCTGGAGGAGGAAATGGCAACCTGCTCCAATGTTCTTGCCTGGACAATGGCATGCATAGAGGAGCCTGACAGGCTACAGTCCACAGGGTGGCAAAGAACCAGACATGACTGAGCAACTGAGCATGCATGCATTAGACTTTCAGGTTTGCAGAAAGCAATTTTAGATTATGCAAACGGATTCTTCAGAGAGATGAATTCTCTCTGCTGTGAAGGGGGTTTGCTTTGGTTTTTTTTTGTTGTTGTTGTTTTGTTGTTTTTTTTGATGTGGACCATGTTTAAAGTCTTTACGGAATTTGTTACAGTGCTGCTTCTGTTTTAGGCTTTGGACTTTTGGCCCTGAGGCATGTGGCATCTTAGCTCCCCAACCAGGAATCAAACCAGCACCCCCTGCACTGGAAAGTGAAGTCTTTTTTTAAAAAATTAATTAATTAATTTATTGGCTGTGCTGGGCCTTTGTTGCTGGGAGAGGGCTTTCTCTAGTTGAGGAGAGCAGGAGCTGCTCGCCAGTTGTGATGCACGGGCATCTCACGGTGGTGGTCTTCTCTTGTTTCAGAGGAGCATACATTCTAGGGCAATCAAGCTTCTGGAGGTGTGGCTCCTGGGCTCCACAGTTGCAGCTGTTAGGCTCTAGAACACTGTTAGGTTCAGTAGTTGTGGCGCAGGGCATAGCTGCCTCGAGGCCTGTGGGAGCTTCCTGACCCTGGGATCGAACTCATGTCCCCTGCATTGGCAGGCAGATTCTCAACCACTGGACCACTAGTGGCAAATTTTGAGAAATTTGCCAAAAGCCTACCAGAGGAATAGGAATAGTGGGATCTAAGTGAGCTTCAGGGAATGGTTTTATTGGCCCAGGGAACCAGTTGGGTACAGGAAACCCAATGAAGAAAGAAATCTAAGATGGCACTAGAGCTTAAAGTCTGAGGACTCTGAAGAAAGATGATGCTATTCATAAAAAAAAATGTACAAGTTAAGGGGACTTCCCTGGCAGTCCAGTGGTTAAGATTCTGCACTGCCATGTGGAGGGGGTGCAAGTTTGATTCCTGGTCAGGGAACTGAGATCCCACATGCCACACCATGTGGCCTGAACTAATTAATTAAATAAATAAAAGAGATAACTGATACCTTTAAAATATGTATAAGAGAGGGGTGGGAAGATGATGGTCTACCTTGAGAACATTGGGCACAGGTGGCCTTGAGAACAAAGGATGGCCACGGAGAAGGAACCAGTAACCTTTGGTCTTTTTCAGCCTCTGCTAAAGCCTTCAGAGTTCCGTCCAGTGGCTTGGCATCCTTGGCACTTTGCCTTCTTTACTTTCAGTGCATCACTACTAAATAAGATGTTTACTGTAGGATTTTATAGATGCCCTATATCAGACTAGAAAAGTTTCCATCTATCCCTACTTTGACAAGAGTTTTTTCTTATTGTAAATGGATGTTGAATTTTATAAAAAACTTCTTTGGCATCTGTTGATATGATCGTATGTTTTTTTTCCCCTTTAATCTTTTAGTGTGATAAAATATAATGGTTCTGTTCAAAATAAACTATGCATTTTTTGTATAAAGTCAATAACATATCACCCTTTTTATATTTGCTAATATCTTGCTTAGGATTTTACATTCATGTTCATAAGTGTAATTGTCTTTTCTCATATTGCACTTGTTGGAATCAAAATTATACTAAAAATGAGTTGAGATGTGAACCCTCTTTTTATATTCTCTGAAAGAGTTTGTATTGAAATGACTGTTTTCTTGAATGTTTGGTGGAGCTCTTTGCCTATTTGCTATTGAAGGGTGTCCTATCGTGTGGGTGAGAGTAGAGAAAGGAACTTTTATTTTGGGAGTGAAAGTTGCTTAAACAATGAGGAAAATTTACTATCTCACGCATCACAAAAAGCCCAGTGGTAGGTGGTGCCAAGATTGGTTAAATCAGCAGTGCAACAACACTAGGGAGAGAAATTCGTTCTGATCTTTCAGCTGTCATTCTCAGGTGTCAGCTTCTTCCCTCATTGTTGCAAGATGGCTGCAGCTGCTCTGGACATCACAGCAACATGGCTAAGGGTGTGGGTTCTGTAGCCAAACCTGGTTTCAGATCCCATAGGTCTCTGATACTGGGTAAATTGCTTAACCTATCTGTCATATGGGAAGGTAACAGTCCATTACCTCAGAAGTTTAATATTATATGGATTAAATGAATTAGTTTTTTAAACTCTTAGAATTATGCACTTAGAATCATTGTTGCTAAGTCACTTCAGTCGTGTCCGACTCTGTGTGACCCCAGAGACGGCAGGCCACCAGGGATCCCAGCTCCCCACCGTCCCTGGGATCCTCCAGGCAAGAACACTGGAGTGGGTTGCCATCTCCTTCTCCAATGCATGAAAGCGAAAAGTGAAAGTGAAGTCGCTCAGTTGTGTCCGACTTAGCGACCCCCATGGACTGCAGCCTACCAGGCTCCTCCATCCGTAGGATTTTCCAGGCAAGAGTACTGAGTGGGGTGCCATTGCCTTCTCCACTTAGAATCATAGTAAGCATCCAATAAATTTTAGCATATCTTACTCCATTCTCACATAAGGCAGAAATGAGTCTTTTATCTTTTGCACTGCATTTATTGAAGCCCCTTAGCAGGCTGCCGTCTATGGGGTCGCACAGAGTCGGACACGACTGAAGCGACTTAGCAGCAGCAGTAGCAGCAGCAGACTTATTTCACACCTTATGGCCAGATTATGACAACTACCCATCCCTAAACCAGCTATGGAATTGTCTTGATTTGGTTTAGAATAATTTAGGTTTAACCTCTGAGACAGAGGAGTATCCAGCCTCTTCTAAAACAGTCATCTGATATCACAACAAAATCTGGGTTCTGTTTGTAAGGCTGAAGTTGGGGTGGCGATAGTGGGGGCTTTGGGGGTCACACAAAGAAGGGCAGGGTAGGATTCCCCATCCCTACTGGTTCTCCATGATATTTCTTCAAATCACCCCTTAGATTTGCCTAGCACTTCACAGTTTACTTAGTGGGTTTTTTTTTTTTTTTTTTTTTTTTAGTATTTATTTATTTGGATGTACCAGGTCTTAGTTGTGGCATGCAGAAGTTTTAGTTGGGGCATGTGGGATCTAGTTCCCTGACCAGGGCTCAAACCTGGGTCCCCTGCATTGGGAACTCAAAGCCTTAACCACTGGACCACCAGGGAAATCCCAACTTAGTGTTTTTTAACCAGTGCCTTATTTCATCTGGTCTTAGAAGCATCCCCTAAGCAGTTTGGGCTCTTGTTATCCCCTTTTATAGATGGGGAAATAAGCTCCCAGATTTAAAGCACTTGCTTGGTTCTGGGTTTATAGGTGGTACAGAACCAGGTCTTGAGACTTAAATTGAGGTCTTTGGGTTCAAAATTCTTCCTTTTTTTTTTTTTGCCAGACCATGGGGCATGTGGGATCTTATTTCCTCCAACCAGGGATCAAACCCACGCCTCCTGCAGTGAAAGCGAAGAGTCCCAGTCACTGGACTGCCCGGGAATTACCAAAAGATGCTGTTTTCTTCCTCTTCCGTGAATTCCCAGTTGTCTGTCATCCACATGGGGCCCTCACAACTGCCACATCCTACTTCATATTTTCAAAATTAATAGTTTTTCACTGAATAAATGTATCTTAAAACGGAAGCTTGATGAAGGCCCAGCTTTGATGTTCTGGTGCACACACAGCTTTCGAATGAGCACAAAACTGTTAAAAATACATTTACTCAGGATTATAACTCGTGCTCTGGTGTCCAACTGCATTCGAATCCCACTCTGATGAGGTAGCATGTACAGCTGCTTTCCACCTCGATGCCCGTGGACCTCACATTTTAGGGTACAGCAGTCCCCCCGGTCCAAGCCCCCAGCCTTGTGACTTTGCCTGATGGCTCTTTCCATTGTCAGGACCCACTGTGCTCACCACCATCCAGGAAAGCTGGAAGTGCTGGTGGTGCTTAATTCCAGACCTGCCTCCACACGCAGCAGCCTTCAACCGTGCGATTGTGCTGGTGTTTTTCTCACATCCAATTTGTCTCATTCATGCATTCATTTATTCAGGCAGAAAAAAAAAAAAAAGTTTAAACACTTAGTATGAACCAGGCACCGTTCTGTTTCAGTGGGGTAGAGTAGACAAACTATAAACAGAACACGGAGGTAAGGTGTGGTGTATGTCAGTGATTAGTGGTAAGCAGAAAAATCGAGCAGTGACTTTAGTCAAAGCCCAAAGGCAGAGCCGTGGGGTCACTGGATGCAGAACATGCCAGGCAGATGGGACAGGAAATACAAAGGGAACATGTATGCCTGATATGGTCCAGGAGCAATAAGGAGACCAGTGTGGCCTGAGCAGGGTGAGTGAGAGACAGTTTCGTGAATGGAGAGCCCTGGGGGTTGAGACTAGACTGGAGGGGGCAAGGGTGGACCAGGGATGCCCCTTAGGAGCCACCATCCCAATCCAGGCAACAGATGATGCCGCTTAGACCAGGGTGGAAGAAGCGGAAATAGAGAAAAGGCAAGGACTGGAGATGTATTTTGGACATAGAAATGAGTAATGCTTTGGATGTGGGAGACCAGTCAGGACAAAGAAGAACTGAATTTGGACCAGGGAGGTAGCAGAGGAAAAGAAGAAAGAGGGTTGAATTTTACAGATATTTTGAAAGTAGACTCTTCCATGGTCTGCTGATGGGTGGATGTGGGAGTTGAAAGAGAGTAGTCAGGAATGACACCAAGTGTTCTGGCCTGAGCAGCTGGAAGGATGGAGTTGCCACGTGCTGATATGGGGGAAGCTGGTGGGAGGAGCAGGTTTGTTGAGGAAAGCTGAGGATCTCCATGTTGGAGAAGTTGGGTGTAGAGGTGCTGGGTGAAGCTGTCAAGAAGGCAGCCTCCTGGGTAAAACAGAAACAGAAAACAGGTCAGCTCATGTGCCTGCTCTGATTTGATGGCACTGCCCAGAGTACTGTGTTGACATTTTTAAGGTCCGTCCGGCCTCACTGGGAGTGTTCTGATCAACAGTGAAGCCTGTCTCGGGAGCTGAGTAAACAAATAATGGTGAATACCGGGTGTAAGATGTTCCACTGTAGAGTGGGAAGAAAATGTGAAAAATTCTGATCTATGTATTTTTGTCTTATTCTTTCCATTTTTTTAGTGTGTTGTATAATGGACATAATATGTTAGAGTAGCAGGTTTGGACATAGTTTCTAAATTAAGTCTTCCATATCTACTGGAAGAGATTGCTCCGTTTTTACTGAGGAGTGGATGAACAATAACTTTTGAAGAGTACAGATCTAAAATGTTGTACAGCAGATGCTGAAAATAGTGACCTTGATCACCGTAAGCCCTGAAGTGTCTCCTGAGTCCTCAAAAAAATTATGTTTGGGTTTTTGTTGTTGTTAAATAATTTATTTATTTTTGGCTGTGCTGGGTCTTCCTCATTGCTTGGGCTACTCTCTGGTTGCAGTGCACAGACTTCTTATTACGCTGGCTTCTCTTGTTGTGGAGCATGGGCTCCAAGGCTCTCAGGCTTCTGTAGGTGCAGCATGTGGGCTCAATAGTTTCAGCTTGCAGACTCTAGGGCACAGGCTTAGTAGTTGTGGCGCATGGCTTAGTTACTCTGTGGCACATGGGATCTTCCCAGACCAGGGATCAAACCCATGTCTCCTTCATTGGCAGGTGGATTCTTTACCACGGAGCCACCCAGGAAGCCCCCAGTTTGGTTTTGTGCTTGATTTTTCCACTCAAAAATACGCATTCAGGACACAACATCATTAGGTAATATTTCTACTAAAAATATAAAAATATTTATCAATCCTCATTTAGTCAGGAGAAAACAATCAGATGCATCCAAATTGGAGTACACTGTGTAAAACAACTGGCTTTCCAAAATACCCATGTTCTCAAAGACTTTTCCACCCCTTGGTCACAGTGCAAGGCATGTGGGATCTTAGTTCCCTGACCAGGTATCAAACCTGTGCCCTCTGGAGTAGAAGCACAGTCCTAACCATTGGACCACTGGGGAAGTACATCAAAAACTTTTTTTAAAGGATCAGAAACTGTTCTAGAGTAAAGGAAATTAAAGCGGTTACATTGCAAACACGATCCTTGAATGGATCTTGGGTTGAGAAAGCAAAAAGTTATGAAGGGTTATTACTGGAACAGCTGGGGACCTTGGTATGCAGATTGCGATATTGTATTAGCATACATTTCTAATTGGGATCATTGTTTCATGGTTACGTGGGAGACTTGCATTCTTAGGCGACCCAGACTGAAACATGTAGAGATGAGAAATCATGATGTCTGTAATCAGGTCTCAAATAGTTCAGCAAAATACACATAGGAATTTAGGTGAAAGGTGTGTTAGTGGTCACTGCTATTCTTGCAGCTTTCCTGTAGTTTTGAAATATTCCCAAATAAAAAGTTGGGGGGGGGGAACAGTATGAAGAGTATTCATATAAGTGTCTCCAGTTCTCAGAAAACTAGGATATCTGATAATAGCCCATCAGACCAGTTTTCATATATTAGAATTTGCCAGATCTTCACCACCACTACAGTACTCCCTGGCATTTTTCTTTTCCATGTGCCTCCACATCTATTGTGTTACATTTATTATCATAAATAGTCTGTACACATAAAGAAGTTTGTGTCTGTAAGTACCACAATCACAATGAACTTAAAAAAAATGGCTCACCGTATGCCAGGCACTATTTCATGTGTTTAACACGAATGAGTGCATTCCATCCTTCTAGCCACTAGAAGGGGAGGTATTACTCATAGAGACAGAGTAAAGGGACAAAGCAAGTAATTAAAAAGTTAATCCCACTAGGGCATTGTAAGTAAAGAAAAAAGTATAGGAGACCCCTGTAAGTTAATGATCACTCAAGAAAGCAGGTTTGCTTAACTACCAAACCCAACAGGCTTGCTTAGCAACAAAACCATGCAACAGAAGCACAGTTTCATTACTGTCATTCTTAGTTTCAGAACAGGAAACTGAGGCACAGAAAGGTGGTACAATTTGCCCAAAGTCACACAGCCAGGGTAGGTGGAGGGACAGAGTGATGTGGCCCCAAGCCCTCCAGTGTTCATCACCGTCCCCTTGACCACTCGCTTTACACTGTGAAATGTAATGGCGGTGCCATTCTAGAAGGATGGCTTCTGCTGCTCAAACCTTTACTTTTCTCTGAGGGGTCCTGGGTGTATGTTCATAGAGTAAAGGGTACTCCTTAAGAGAGGGAATGATAGTAATAGCAACAAAAACTTCCATCTTTGAATGCTCACAGGCATTCAGTGGGCCGGGCACCGGCAAGATGCTTTCTGCCTGTTTAGTCCTCAGAACCCCTTTGCGGCTGAAACTATTCTTACTCTCATTGAACAAAAAAAGAAAAGGTGGAGCCCGGCTTTGAAGGCAAGCAGACTTGCCCCAGCCCCCACCCAAGATGCCTCGCCTCTCTACCTGTCATCTGAATGGGTCTGAAGGTAACTGAGCCACGGAATGTAGCCCGTGGGGTGATGAGCCTCACCCATCACCTTGTTCACCCCCTCAGTTCTAGGAGGGGGACATTTCAATGCTGAAGAGGAGGAGGAGTGGGAAGAGGAAGAAGGGGAAGAAAGCATTGTTTCCTTCCTCCTTGGGGCTTTTCATCTGGCTTGTGACATTCCATTCCCACCCCTCCTTTCATTTGCCATTTCATTGAGCAACTTGTTCTAATTGAATGCACCTGGGCAGAAACTCCTCCCCATATTGGCCCTGGTCAGTGCTTTGCCTTTTTTTTTTTTTTCCCCTTCTTTTATGAATAATGAGGGGAGCCCCTGTTCCTTTGAGATGGAGGTGCTTGGTAAAGTTCCCAGGCAGATCAGCCAACCCTCCAGGAACTCCTCTGCCCTGGCCCAGCACTGAGCTCACCGGCCTCCATGGAGGACAGCCAGCCAGCTTGTAGCTGACCTTGGCCAGAGGTCCTGGATGACTCTGCTCTGGGCATGTCAGTCCTAGTCAAGGGCGAGGCAGAGGTATCCTTCAAAATGCCCGGCTTACCAGGATCCCCCTTCCCCAGGATGTAGGCTCACTCCCAAGCTTCCAGGACTGGGTAGTTTCTGTCCGCCTTCCTCACTAAACCAACAACTAATAAATCAATTTGCACTCATAGATCAGCACAAGAGGTAGCGGAATGAAGTAGTTAAGAGCATGGATTCTCCAGCCAGACTCACTAGATTGTATCTAGCCTCGACCACTTTAGCTTTGTGACCTTGGGCAAATTATTTAGCCACTTTAAAGTACTGGTTTCCCTTTCTGTAAAATGGAGGGAAATAATAGTATACTTATGGAGAAAAAAAATGATTTACTCTCTCATCAAAGATGCACCATCTTAACAGAACAGTCCTACTCAATAATTCTGAAAGTAAAAAAACATCCAGGACAGAACTGGTTTTTGGTTATGTACTAACTTCAAAAGCTACATTTTTAGCCCTTCTGCACCCTAAAAGCCCTGTACGCTTCAACATGTTTGCCTCCCCTTAACGTCATATCTAATTTTTATAATTTTAAATACACTGTTCTCTTTAACAAAAGCGTGCAATGCAATGATTAGTTAGCTCAAGAAACTTCTTGCTTGTATTTTTGAAGACAGGAATAGAAGACTTACAAGATCAGAGAAGGTACACAGCCCACATTCACACTGATACAACAAGAACTCTTGAATTTAAAAATTTATACACATTACTAATAAACCACTTTTCATCTCGCCAGTTGGTAGTTGTTTTTTTTTTTAAGTAGATATCTAATGTTTGTTCATTAGTTTGGTTCAGCCTTTCAGCAGGGAAATTTGGTAATAAGAACTGTATCAAAAGCCTTAGAATGTTTCATAACTTCAGATTGAGAAATTTCACTTCTAGAAATTAATTCACTTCTAGAAATAATCATGAGTGTGCACAAAAATATTACCACAAAAATATTTTACAGTATTATTTCTAATAGGGAGGAACTAGAAACTACCTAGATTTCCAATAATACAGCTTTGGTGAAATACATTACGATATATTCACTCAATGGTTTACTAGGTAGTTATTTAAAAAGTTATAGAATATTTAATGAGATGGAAAAGTGCTGACAGTATACTTTTTCGTGAAAAAAAAAAAGTTTACAAAATAGTTCGCAATGATGTCATTCTTAAAAATATGTTTATTCATAGAACAATTTTAGAAAAATAAACATTGTCATTTTAAAGGGTTATCTGGCCAACTGATGCAATGCGCCAACTCATTGGAAAAGGCCCTGATGCTGGGAAAGACTAAGGGCTGGAGGAGAAGGGGACAACAGAGGATGAGATGGTTGGATGGCATCACTGACTCAATGGACATGAGTTTGAGCAAGCTCTGGGAGATGGTGAAGGACAGGGAAGCCTGGCATGCTGCAGTCCATGGGGTCTCAAAGAGTTGGATATGACTTAGTGACTGAAGGACAACAATCTGGATGGTGAAACTGCCAGTACTTACTCTTTACTTTTTTGTGTGACATTGGTATTTTCTGTCTTCTACAATGCATTGAATATTTCCGTGATATGCAAACAGCAAAAAATTTATTGTATAAAAAAGAACAATTCACTGGGATAATGCTTAGCGCAGGACTGACCTCTTTCTATAGAGTGTCATTTCTCTAGTAATTAACTTCCTTAGTGTCTCACCTCCTTGGAGGACCCCAGGAAAGGCAGGGATCCCCATGGCCTCCTGCCATTTGGAGCATTACTGGAGGCTTGTGGTGTGTTTGCCTCCTGGTCACGCGGAATCCAGCTCTGGAAACGCTGCAAAGTCCCAAAGCTTGGGAGGTAAAAGTGGCGCCTGAAAGATTTTATACAATCTGAGCAAGAAACTCCTCTAGAAAGGAGGCAGTTTCTCCGCCCATCATTTCCTCAAACGGAAACTAAGGCCAACGTCAGGGTTTGTCCAAGGCCACACACCCAACTTAATGACAGACAAGGTGAGGCCTTGAATCCATGACCCTTCCGCCCTGTTGTAGTTCTCAAGCGTGCGGATTTAGGACTGTCTCTTCTCACACTTTAGTGTGTACAGGAATCACCAGGGATCTGGTTAAAGGCAGATTTTGATCCAGTAGGTCAGGGGATGGGCCTGAGGTTCTGCTTTTCTGACCCGCTCTCAGGCTGGTTCGGGGATCAGTTTAAGTAGCCACGGGGTAGAGCAGAGATTCTGGGGGCAGACCGTCGGCTTCCCAATCCTAGCTCTGCCGCAGACGAACTATTATTATAGTTACTGCTTCAGTTTCCTCAACTGCAAAATCAGTATAAGACCTAACCCACAGCTTCTTCATTAAGATTTTAATAAGTGCTCAGACCAGTCTCCCCTAAGATCTAGCTATTTTATTATTATTTACTTTTCCTAGAGCAAGCAGCGGGTGAAGTAGAGTTTGACGAATGAATGAATAACCTTTCGGGGCGCCTGGAGTCGGGAGATGCAAAAATGGAAGGGCTCGGAGGTGGGGGCGGGGGGCGAGGAGAGGCCCACCTCCAAAGCACACTCCTCTAGCACCGGGTGGTCAAAAGGATCCGGAGCGCCCGGAAGCCGGCGGCCCGCGCCCAGCCGACCAATGCGGTCGCCCGGGGGAGGGGGAGCGCCCGCCAGCCCTTTCCGTCCGGGCGCCGGAGGCCCCGCCCCCGGAGCGTCGCGACGTCTGAGCATTCCACGGTTGCTACTCGGTCTCGAGGGGCGGGGCGCCTGTCAGGGAAGCGGCGCGCGCGCGGCGGCGGGGGCGGGCTGAGGCTCGGCCGCGCAGTGCCAGCGACAGCGCCACAGTCCCGCGCCCCGCGCTCTCCGGCCCGCCGCCTGCGTTCTGGCTCCCGAGCCCGCACTCCCGCCCTGCCCGCGCGCTGCCCGAGGATGGAGCTGCTGTGCTGCGAGGGCACTCGGCACGCGCCCCGGGCCGGGCCGGACCCGCGGCTGCTAGGGGACCAGCGTGTCCTGCAGAGCTTGCTCCGCCTGGAGGAGCGCTACGTGCCCCGCGCCTCTTACTTCCAGTGTGTGCAGAGGGAGATCAAGCCGCACATGCGGAAGATGCTGGCGTACTGGATGCTGGAGGTACCGCCTGGGCGGGTCTCCCCTCCCCCGTCACCCCCGCGTCCCGGGCTCCGGACATCCCGGGGCCGCCCTGTCGGGACATCCTGGTCCTCAGCAACAATCAGCAAGATGTTTCTGTGGCGCAGATCCCCGGGGCCTGGACTTTTCACTCGCGCGCCCTTAGCCGGCTGCCTCGGTGCTGTCTTTTTCTTGCCCTTCTCTGACCCTGACCGCCAGGCATTTGGCACCCCCAAATAACCCTGTCTTCGGGCGGGGAAAGCGGGGCGAGGGCCACCCTCTCCCCTCTGACTTCTCTCAAAAGCCTCCCCCCGCCCCCACCGCACGCCCGGTCTTCTCTGGAGAGCGCGCCTGGAAAACCCTGGGCTCGGCCGCCCCCGCCGCAGAGCTGGTTCCTTGTGTGTGTCGCGGGGGTTCTGGCGGGGAAGCCGGTGGGGGTGGCGCGCTGTTCCGGCCGTCAGGGAAATGGAAAGTGCGGGAGGCAGCCGCTGGAGTCTCCTCCCTTCCTTTTGGGTGTGTGCACTGGGTGGCAGTAATGGGGGTAAGGTCCCAGTTCTCTGGCTTCTATGGGTGACTCTTCCGAACCCCTCTCCCTTGGTACGGGGGGTGCAGATCAGCCTCAGTTTGGATTCCTGAAGGAAGGGAGCCTCTGGCGTATCCCGCTCCGCCCCCCCCCCCCACTCCCACCCCCGGGGAAAGGAGGCACCGCAGAGGAAGTGGGAGGGTGTCACCTTGGGGAAGGCGCATCCTGCGTGTTAGTCCTTGTCACTGTGAGTACACCTACCCCCTCCCGTGTCTTGCTCCCCATTCCACTTCCCTTCAGCGCACCGCACCCCTCGCCTTTAGTTGCTGCTGCGTTTCCTAAGCCTCTGCCCCCGAAGTGACTGTGCGCCCTCCCCCAGGTGTGTGAGGAGCAGCGCTGTGAAGAGGAAGTCTTCCCCCTGGCCATGAACTACCTGGATCGCTACCTGTCCTGCGTCCCCACCCGAAAGGCGCAGTTGCAGCTCCTGGGTGCGGTCTGCATGCTGCTGGCCTCCAAGCTGCGCGAGACAACGCCCCTGACCATCGAGAAGCTGTGCATCTACACCGACCATTCTGTCTCCCCGCGCCAGCTGCGGGTGCGTGCATACCCTCCCCACCTGCCAGCACCCCCTGCCTCCTTCCTAACGTACCAGGATGGGGGAAGCTGAGACCTCGGGAGGCTTTCTGCCCCTGTGCAGGGTAGCAGCTTTTTTTCTTTTTCTTTTGACAAAAGATGGGACAGTGTGGTGTGATGGTCAGGGTGGCCCCAGTTCAGGCTTGCACTCCCAGCATGAACCAGATCCCCTGTCTTGACCTCCAGGGGGTGCCACTCCTTCATGGTCTTTCCCCCAGATAGCAACAAGTCAAACTGCATGTCTACACTCACCAGAACTTTGCCTCTGGGTTTACACAGCCACCAGGAGTTATTTATTGGCAGCAGCAGGGCATGCCTGTGCACCCCCACTGGAGTGGGGGAGTGGAACGTGCTTCACGTGGGGGAAGGGGCCGCCCGGGTTGAATCTTGTCTCCCAGTGTGTGGACTTTGTGATCAAAAAGTCTCCCAGAGCTGATTAAAGCCAGGCCCCAGCTGCTGTAAGGAAGGGCCGAGGAGTTCCATCCCACTTTGCTTCCTTCCTTCCTTTTATATCCCAGGAGAACCAGCTCCTTCCCTCATTCTCCATTCCCTAGTCTCACCCTGAGAAATTGCTCTCAGAAGCAGCTGCTTCAGGCCTGGTGGAATCATCTTTTCCCCTTTAGCCAAAGGCAAGTGCTGAGGCACAGACTGGGGCTGAACTGCAGCTGCTTCCGATGTGATAATGATGCCCTCTCCCCTGGCCCACCCACCCTGACCAAGGTCTTTCATAACCCTGTGGGGAGCTGCTGTCACTCCTGTGGTTTGGGAAGTGGCTCCCTGGGCCTCTTGCTGGGAACTTGGGCTGGGCTCTTCCCGAGGCAGGGCAGGGGAGTCATGGTTCTCTTTCCCCATTGAGCCTGGAGAGGAGGTGGGGAGTTGCTTGGATTTGGAAGAGGTTATTTGGGAGCGTGCAGATCATCTCTCGGGGGACCCAGGGGAGAGGGGTGAGCTGGCACCTTCCTCCATCTTGCTCTACAGCAGTCGAGTCTTCTCTTGACCCGAGAGGCGTCTCTGGGCCCCATCTCCCGGGGAGGAGGGCAGCGTGCTGGCTGCTGTGATTGGCTGGCCAGGAAAGCCAGGGTACTGGGGCCCCTGAGTGCTGCTTGTCGGGGAACGGGATTCCTCTTCCTGCCAAGTAGCTCTCGGATATGGGAGTAGGAGGCCAGAGCTGGGAATCTGGGAGGCTCCACAGCTCTTTGTGATGAATCTGGTAGTTTGGGGCAAGTCTGAAGGTGGAGCTGGTTTCCAGGGCTAGAGAGCAAGATGTTTCTGAAGGAGTTTGGGCTGGTGGAAGGGGACTTCATTTTTGTGAAAAGATGAGCATGGGATGTGTGCCTTTATGTGAGGGCAGTTTTTCAGAACAGGCCAAAAGTCCTCTCCTCCCACTCCCCCTGCCTGAGCTGGGGGTGGAGCGTGCCGATCGATGACTTCCTAGAAGGTCAGAGTTGGAAGGGACATCAGAGAGCTCCGGTCAGTCCAAATAATCCTTGTGCCGCAAAGAAGGTGGGGGCCCAGAGGAGGAAGGAAGGGTCCTGGCTTGGTGCTGCACGGAGGGTGTGTTTGAGGCCTCAGGTGGCCTCAGAGGTTAGGGTTTTGATGGAAGCTGCTAGGGGTGTGTTCTCTGTCATGTGAGGACTGAGATTCTCAGGAGATACTCTGCCCAGATGGAGGGTAAGGTGGCCACCTTCCCCCAACGCAGGACCCTATGCGTCCCCACTCCGAGCTGCCTTCCAGATGTTTCCTTGGATCCTGGATGCTTTTTGTTGACTTCTGAGTTAGGAGTTTGACCCCTGGAATAAGCACAGGGAGTAGAATGCTAAATTCTCTGCTCAACTTCTTCTGGCTCCAGGCCAGGCTGATTTCTGTGAGGCTTTGTGAGAGGCTGAAGATCATGACACCTAGGTGGGGGCCAGGAGAGGGGCAGCTGTGACAGAGGGCCGAAAAGAGATTGGGTGGGGTTGCCATTTCTACCCCATGAAGGGTCAAACCCGTGAGTTCCTTCCTGAGATAAGACAATGAAGAAATCCTCCTGTGTGCAACTCAGAAATAGGGCCAGGGCTGGGAACCTCAGAGGAGTGGACTGGGTGGGGCTCCCAGTCTCCTTCCAGGACCCAGCAGTAGTAGGGAGGCTGGGACTGATGGAGAGATGGTTTGGTCCCTCAGGGATCATCACCTGGACCCATCCTGTCTGCCTTGACCTCCACTTCTCCCCCTGAGACTCAAAGACACTAAGCACTGGGTTTCAGCCAGAGAGGTGGAGTGGGGTGCTCTATTTCAGCCCCCCACCCCAGTGTCCCCCCAAGGGGATGTGGGTTGGGTTGGGCAACCTCCACTTTGAGGAACCTTGGGGTTGGCTCAGGGGCTGTGTCAGAGGAGGAAGGGCCTCACGCTAACCCCAGTTTCTTCAAGAGGTGTGGACTTGGTGGGCATGCTGAGTTGGGGGAGAGGCTAGTAATCTCCCCTTTCGCAAATCCTTGAGATTATGGAGAGTCTTTCTGCTTCACACCAGAAGAGCCTCTAGTTCCTGGTGATGGTGGTCTGCAGACTTTTCTTTCAGCTATGACTGGAGGCCTGCTCAGAGCCTTGCAGGAAGTTGAGAGAAGGCCTGGACAGTTGGACCCCCAAAAGATAACCCAGCAGGATTAAAAGAGGCAGTTTATGTAAAGCATGTAGTTCTGGCATCTAGGAAGTTGATCAATAGATGCTCAAAGCAAGTGCCCCTAGCTGTTCCCTGCCCTGGACTCCCCATTCCACAGTGCCAGTCCTGAAGTTCAAAAGCAGACCTGGAGTCTTGACCTTCAAGTGTGATGTGCTTCGTTCCCTGTGAGACTTCCACTTTACTTCCTCCCCTTCCCTTCTTCAGCCACTGACCCCGCCCTCTTCCTCTGCCTCCAGGATTGGGAGGTGCTGGTCTTGGGGAAGCTCAAGTGGGACCTGGCCGCAGTGATTGCCCACGATTTCCTGGCCCTGATTCTGCACCGGCTCTCTCTGCCCCGCGACCGACAAGCCTTGGTCAAGAAGCACGCCCAGACCTTTTTGGCCCTCTGTGCTACAGGTAAGAGTCCCACACACACATGTGCCAAGCCAGGGAAATCAGAAGACTTGGAAAGGTGAGAGAGAACTAGGAGGTTCGGTTTATAACTTCAAAATTTGTGAAAATTCTATCCTCTGAGCCCCCAGTATCAACACAAGAAAGCAGCAGAGCTGTTTGGGATCTCAGAGATGCTGCAGCCCCCCACCCCCACCTCCCACCTGAGTATGTAGCTGGGGACACCAAGGACTTAGAGAGAAGTGACTTGCCCAGGCTGTCTCAGTGACTAAGCCAGGCCAAGAACCCAGGTCTCTTAACCTTAATTTTGTGTCCATACCAGGAAGAGACCCATTCACTCTCTGGTTCCTGGCCTGGATCACTTACTACCCTGACCCTCTCCCCAGCTGTTCTTATACCACGCACTGCTGGGGTGTCCCAGTATACCCGTGCTCTATTCATACAGCCTGGCACTTCCTGGGAAATAAAAGGTGCATGCTGGTATTCACCCTTGTCTCATGGTCCCTTTTCTCTTTCCTAGACTACACTTTTGCCATGTACCCACCATCCATGATTGCCACAGGCAGCATCGGAGCTGCAGTGCAAGGCCTGGGTGCCTGCTCCACGTCTGGGGACGAGCTCACAGAGCTGCTGGCAGGGATCACAGGCACTGAAGTGGTGAGTGCTGGGCAGCTGGGCAAATGGCCTCAGCTCACGAGGTAGCACTTTCCCCTGAGCTTCCAGCAGAGGGTGCTATGGACCACCCCCAACCTGGTCTCCACTCCAGGTTTCAAGTGCCCCACCTTTGTGGCTTCTGTGGTCTTTTATCTCCTGCCTTGGTCTGGAGAAGAGCAAGTGCTGCGGGTGGGCCGAAAGGCACTGCCCCTGGGTACCCTTTCCTTGCCGAGCAGTATGCAGGAGTGGGGGTGGGGGGTTCGGTGTCAGATGTCAGGCCCTCTCACACCCTCTTGCCACATCCTCTTGCCAGTTTCTGAGAACTGAAGGCTGATTCCTGGGGTTGGGCTGTGGCCTAACCTCCCCAGACTTCCCTGTGTTGGGAGGTGTCCTCCTGTACCTGCTGCCAGATGCTGGTGGAGGACGGGAAGCGGGGTGGGAAGCGGACCTTCCTCACCACTCCCCCTTGTCCCCAGGACTGCCTGCGGGCCTGTCAGGAGCAGATTGAAGCTGCCCTCAGGGAGAGCCTCAGGGAAGCCGCCCAGACCTCTCCCAGCCCAGCGCCCAAAGCCCCCAGGGTCTCCAGCAGCCAGGGGCCCAGCCAGACCAGCACTCCCACAGACGTCACGGCCATCCACCTGTAGCCCTGGAGAGGCCCCCTCGAGTGGCTGCTGACAGCAGGAGGGGACCTTGTCCCTCCCTGGCTGCAGGAACGGAATCATGCCACAGCTGAAGCCTGAGGGGGCTCCTTCCCCTTGCCCCTCGCCAGCCAGGGGGGTCAGGTCCTACCTAACCCTGCAGCGTGCACTAAGGGGCCTGGCCGGCCACGGCTGGGGGCCAGTCCGGCTCCTCCTCCTGCCTGCATCCAGCCAGTGACATTGAGGTGTAATACATGTACCAGCATTCCTTTCTAGGGGCTCCCTTATCTCTGGGGCTCTCAACTGCCAAAACTGAACCCGAGCCCCTGGCAGAGAAAGCTCGGAGTCCTAACCACTGGACCGCCAGGGGATTCCCTAATTACTGCATTTGGATTGGGATCTTTCTGAAGAAGCCTCGGATGTTCTAGTTACACATTAGGGGCAAGAGTGGACATCCCTCTCCAAGCACGTGGAGGCCCGGCATAATCCTAGCTACTCCTAGGAGGGGCCCCGGCCACCGTCCAGGGGCAGGAACCAACCTCCTTGCTTTGCTTTCTGCTCAGCTTCTCCTGTGTGATTGGGGGGAGGGGGGTGTCAGTGCAGAAGGAAGTTGTTTTAATTTATTAATTACTTTGAGTACAACTGTATGAGGGTGTGGTGGGGCCCTTCTCCCCCCGCCACAGGGGTGGTAACCCTGGTGGTTGCTGTATTCCTCCCCTCTGCTACTTGCTAGAGGATCTTTGTGGCCAAGGAGCTGCTATGCCTGGAGTGGGGCCATACCCTCCTCTCCCTTTGGCCCTCTGCCCCATCCTCCAGGAGCAGGGGGTGTTGTGGAATGAAGCAGGGGATGACCTGGTGATGACCAAGCCCCCTGTCCAGAGAGGGAGGCAGGCCCTGTTAACACAGGTCTTTCCTGAGGCCACAAGGTCCAGGCTGGTGGCTGAGGACCATCATGCTACCTTTATAATAAAGTTTCTAGAATAAAACTGACTTTGGCTTCTTGGATTAGAGGGCAGTCTGTGGGAAAGCCTATTTCTAGACTGCATGGGGTAAAAGAAGGCAGAAATCAATGTCTGGAGCAGGAGTCGTCCCACCTTTTCTGTCTTGGGCCAGAGCAGACACTTCAGGCTTTGTGGGCCATGTGGCTTCTGCCTGTGTTATCCGAAGGTCTGCTGTAGAACCTGATGTGCACATTTCTAAAAAGCACTGCACTGCAAAACTGCACAATTAAGGCCACATGGCTTATGGGGGAAAACGGGGCCTGAAGCACAATACTCAAATACTTAATGAAGGACACTTTTTTTTTTAAGATGGTGTTTTTACACATTAAATGGCTAAGAAACATACTGTAATAAATATGGCCCTTTATCTTGAAAAACAAACACCTGAAGTTGGCTGTGGAAGCAGAGGTCGGAAGGATGTGGAAGGCACGTTGTGACACCAGATGTGGGTGTGGTGCCAACCCAGAAGGTGAGCTGGGGGCGTTGGCACAGGGCTGGGCATGTGCGTTTTGTGTCATCTGGCTTGGCTCTGTGGGGGTAGTTTTTTGCTTTCATCTAGTGTCTCAAGACAGAACTATATAAATGAAATTTGCTTTATGACCGAATAGAGTCATTAGGTTGGAACAAACTCATATTTGCAAAAGCAAGTAACAGGGTTCTAGCCAGGCTGCACTGGTCTCTGCTGTAGGGGCAGTGAAAGTAGTCACAGGACATGGAAGTGGATGGATGTGGCTGTGTCCCAATAAAACTTTATTTTAGGGACACTGAAACTTAAATTTCATATAATCTTCACCTATCACAAAATACTGCTGTTTTTTCTCTGCCTCCCCCACCAACCATTTAAAATGTAAAAAATCATTTTTCTCTCATGGACTGTAAGAAAACAGGCATACACAACCCTGATTTGCCAACCCCTGGTTGAACGCTTTCATTGGCTAAGAAAGTTAGAAAGGGAACTGGTCTGGTGGTGACCCTGGGTCTGACCTTTCTCATCCTGAATTTCCACCTTCCTCTAGGTGCTTTCTTCTAGCTCTTGCAACCAATCTGAGACCTTCTCGTGTTTGAACAACCTCCTGGTTGCTGGTATTCTCCCCAAGTAGCTTGTGTCAGGGGAAGGCAAAGGCTGTGCCCTCTAGGGGCTGGCAGGGTGGGTACAGCCTAGAGAAGAAGAATAAGGTGGGGGAAATACGTGGCTCCCATGTAAATAGGTAAGAATCCACTGCTACGCATGAGGGGAAAGCAGTGCCCGCCTCCAGCGAAGCAGTGCTTGCTTCCAGCGAAACAAGGATAGCAAAGATCTCCATCCATCACATCAAAACACTGAGGTTCAATAAATACCTGCCTTTTGTCTTTATCCACCTCCCGGTGACCTGACACCAGCCTGAGAGGAAGTACCCATTCCAACCCTAGCTGGGACCCGGGAGTGCTGGGCTGTGGGACCTCAAGTCCGGTCTCAGAACTGAGCAGGGATGCAGGCCTAGAACGCAAGAGGGAACCAGCCCTACTCAGGTCCCCCTGTTGAGAACTGGGGAGTCAGAGGCCAGCGACCTGTCTTGGCCCTGATCCGGGTCTTCAGCTGTCAAGGCTCGGAATCACCTCCAGTCACCATCAGGGATCCTGGAGTCCTTCCACGCTCCGCAGACCCGGACGAGTGCTGCGTCCTCACTCCATGGTGACAGGAACATCTTCTACATCTCGGGGGATGGCACTCTGCAACTCACGCCTGATTTCTGGGGACAGCTGGGGGTGGGGCTGCAGCCGGAGCAGTTCCAGGAGGGCCTCCTTCTGCTCCGTGGCCAGGTCGGCCTTGTAGCGCTGGACCAAAGTCAGGAGGCACTGGTGCCAGAGCACAGGCAGCTCGCGCTTCTCTGTCCGGAAGCCCAGGAAGTGGAAGACCAGGGCGTCCAGCACTCGGTAGGGCAGCGCGTACTTCTTGTCCAGCAGCAGCCGCAGGAAGATGCTGTTGGCCCCACTGTACTCCATCTCTGCAATTTTCAGCATGGCCGCACTAGTGGGGAAGGGAGGCAGGGAAACGCTGGGGGAAAGCTGCTCCTTACCCTGGCCCTGCCACGGGGTCTAAACTGTGCTGTCCCTAAAGGAAAATCTCTGCATTCTTCTCCCCTCCCCTCACTCCCTCGACCTGTTACCCGGGCTACGCTGACTCACGCCAAATACCCTTGTCTGGCTCAGACTGCTTCTGTCTCAGAGTGTGTCCAAATGTCTCTGCCCCAACCTACTTTCTTCCTGCGTTCCCCCCTCTCTCATTCATTCAACTCTTTACTGAGCACCTAGCATGGGCCAGGCCCTGGGACCTTGTTCCCACGGGACTGACAATCTTGTGGAGTTATCATATACCCATCGACTTAACTGCAAACCCAAGGGCTTATGCTTGACTCCTTCCCCACGTGTCCCGACCCCGCCCCAAGTCCTGGGACTCTGCTGTCGAGATGGGCCAATCTATGGTCCTGCAGAGCCCGCAACACTACCTGGAGTGCAGCACGGGGATGGAGCACTTGGTGATGATGCTGCCCACGATGATGGCTTCCCGGAGGGTACAGGTGCCCGACTCGCACAGCGGGATCAGGATGCCTGGGGAGGGGCAGAGGGGCACGGTCACTAGCAGTCCAGAGGGAGAGAAAGGAGGTCCTGCAAGAGCTCCGGCCCTGCCCTTTCTTAATCGCCTCCTGGGTCCCCACCTTTAAACCAGGCTCCAGGTTTGAACAGGGCCTTCTTCAGGGCCATGTAGAGGTGGAAGTTGAGTCGTTTGTACTCAGCGATGTCATCTCGTACCCGGGGGAGCAGAACCAGGTTATAGAAGCGCTGGGCCATCCGTTCCTTTAGGTTAGAGGCAAAAATCCTAGTGGTTTTGGAAAGAAGGAGGAAGATCCCAGGTCAGTTCAAAGAGCTGGCCCTTCAAATATCACTGCGGATGATATTTGCATGCAAGAGATCTGAGGGTCCAGGGAGGGAGCTGGGTCAGTGCAGCACCCAGGTCAGATTAGAGAGGGAACAGGAGGGGCTGCAAGATGTACCTGAATGGGGGTGAACACTGTCTGTCTTCAGGCAAGCCAGAGCTCTGCAGACAGACAGGAACCAGCTGTTCACCTTCCCCTCCCTATCAGGGGTCCCCTGTACCCTGCTGTGACCAGGGACCTGCACATGCCTGGGGAGCCACAGACTTTTGAGGCCACCCTGACACTGCAGGGTTGTGTCCCTGTAGTTAGGCGCCTCTCCCCTAGAAATGCATCACAGGACGTTCTTAACAGGACCTTGGCCCCAGAACAGGAAACAGGAAAAGCTGGGGAAGTGATGCCATAAAGAAGCACAAGAGAGCTCTGGGAGGGCATGTAACGACAAAGAGAGGGAAAGCCTGTCCTTCCCACACCCAGCCCTCCCTATAGACCCAAGGCTGCCCCACTCCCATCAGCTCTACCTTGTGGCCTGGTACATGGCAGCAGCGGTCCAGGCCTCAGGCTCCGTGACGTAGAGGATCTGCTCCCAGTTGGAGAGGGCAGGGATGATCTTAAATGCCTTGGGCAGTTTCCCACTGCGGTACTTAGACAACACCTGCGCAGGAGGGAATAGAACCATCTTCGTCGCTGCTTGTCAGGCACCCATCTGAGTTCCTCGCGTCCATTAACTCACTCAGTCCTCACAACCATCCTGTAAGGAGGTTCTAGTATCATCCTCATTTTTCAGTGGGGAATTGAGCCTAGAGTCATAAGCGGGGAGAGGGACCCCGAGCCTGCCCTCAGGCCTACAAGAGATGTGGGCCCCCAGAGCCCTGGTGGGGGTGTCCCGTCATGGCTCTCCTCTCAGTCCTTACCTCCCGAACCCCTCTGTAGACCTCTAGGACGCGGGGGTCCAGCTGGGGCACAGGGAAGCCCGAGACCTCGGACATGACCGTTTCGACTTCCGTCTGCTTCTCAGTTAACTTCTCCATGATGATGTCAGCCAGGGTGCGCCTGGGGGAACAGGAGGGAGGGGGCGGCAGGGCCGCACTCTCTGTCTGGGGAGCTCTGGACACCCCACGCCATCTCTCGAGAGCCCTGATAAACTTGCAACCTTGCTGGGATGTATGACCTTGGTCCACGCTGGGCCTACCCACCCAGCAAAGAATCCCTGCAGAGCACAAAGGACCAGGCAGTCATTCAGCTGAGGATGGAGCTTCGAGTTGCATGGAGGGGAGGAACCTGGGCTCTGAAGGCGACTGCTGGGTTTAGGTCGTGGCTCCTCCGCTCCCTCTGTGACCTTGGGCAGGCTACTCTGCCTCTCTAAGCCTCAGCTCCCTCCCCTATAAAACAGGGATGATAACATACCTACCTGCATGAAGTTAACACATGGAGTAAAACCCTTCTCTGACCTCTTCAGAGTGCCAGACACACCTCAGTGATACACCGAGATTTCTGGGAGCTGGGATCATTAGGAAGAGAGCATGGCATACCCCCTCTCCTGTTTCAATTTATTAAAATTGATGGGGAGAGGTCCAAGATGAATGATCAGTTTATCCCAGCCTCCTTACACACAATCTGACTGGGATGATTCAGAATTATCATTACATTGGGCTTCAGTACGGTAAGGGCACCTTCAGGGGCTGCTGAAGTCTATATACAAACCACTCCTGTCTTTGGAGGGCAGGACTTCCAAGCTGTCCCCTTCCACCACGGCACTTTAAAGCAATGTATGGCAGAAGCCAGACATTCCCTTGTACCATCTATGCGACAGACATGGTAACCAAAAGGCAGAGGGGTCAGTAACCCACCCACGGTCTAGAGCTCTTGAGTGGGGGAAAGAGTCAAAGCCTGGTCTTTCAAGGTCTGAAGGCCAGGTACCTTACGGTATATGTGTGCCCCCCAGCTAAGCGGCCTCTGACTGCTGAGTCCATGTGGGCTCTCTGCAGACACCAGCTGCCACCCCTCAAGACTGTCAGGAGCCCCTGTTCCTAGCCGTTTTACTCTTCTGTTGAAAACCATCCTGCCAAGCTCGTCAGAATGAGCTGCCAAAGTAGAGGGACAGGCGCTGAGTGAGACCGAGAGGCTCTCTGGAGAGACCAGCACACGTTCTGTGATATCCACCTCGGATCCTGGGCGGCAAGCTGGGAAAGGGACTCATGCCTTCACGGCTCAAATACATGGCCACGGAACTTGCTGTTTCAGACCCCGTCTTTCATAGCGTTAACAGCGCCGATACTAGTATACTAATGATGCTAGAGTGTGTGAACCCACAAACAACCTGAGGAACCAAGAACAGTGTCATCACAGCATCAGAATGAACTGGTTGAGGGCCCTCATTGGAGGCACCTCTCTCCTGGGCCAAAACCCTGGGCTCCAGAGCCTGACCCGTAGGAGCTTAAAAACCTGCATGTTTTTCACGCAGCATAGTGGTTCTAATTTGTTCTCATCTGGGGGATGATTCTGTCCTTTAGGGGACATCTGACAGCATCTGGTGACATTTCTGGTTATCACAGAGTCGGGGAGGGGGTCACTACTGCTGTCCAGTGGGTATAGGTCAGGCATGCTGTTTAACAGCCTACACTGCACAGGACAGCCTCCACAGAAAAGAACTATCCAGCCTCAAATGCCAGTGGTGCAAGGGCTGGAAAACCCTGGATAAAATGACAGTTAGGGTGTGAAAGAGATGTGGCCAAAGAAACCGAGCCTACTGCTAAGAAAACTGAGCATACCAAGACCAAATGCAATGGAGTGGATTGCCCAGAGACAGAATAAGGCCTTGCAGCGACGTCACCAGGCAATCCAGGCAGTTCTAAGACGGGTGGACAGAGCGGGGGAGCTATCTTGAGTCTGCACCATTCTCATTCAGAGCAGTCCTCAGAGGGTGCGCCGCTTTTGTCAAAGTGGCTCCCCAAACTGGCAATGAATGCTCAGGCCCTTCCCAGAGATGGGGACTCAAAACTCTGCCAGAGCAAACGCTTCTCTGCATCTCATCTTTCTTTCCTACATAGCTGCTACTAGGACCTGCTCTCCCAAATCCCAGGCTGTGCCAGCCCTACCTGGCAGGAGGGTTCTTGTTCATGAACATCTCAATGGCACGCTCATCCTCGGGGTCCACGACCACCTCCGCCTGATAGCCCGGCCCTGCCATTGTGGCAGCCTTCTCCAGGGTGGGCCACTCCTCGTCATCTGATCCATCCTGCGGCACTCCTGGACCTGGAAGAGGGAGATGAAATGGGTGAGCAAGGCCAAGCAGTGGGTGAGGAATTCAGAGGTCAACTCAACTTTAACCATTATGGATATGGTCTGGGCCTCACACGCTTGTAATAAATGCACACTACCTTCCAGACCCCAGGGGCGTGCCATCCTGCTTGAGAACCAAAATGTACACGTGTGAACCAATGAGACAGTGATAGCCATAAACGAGAGCAAACACACTAAACTGTTATATAACATACGTAACCACCATGACCGTAAGGAGCAGGTGCTATTATTATACCCAGTTTCAGATGGGAATGCTGAAGCACAGAAAAGTTGACTGACTTGCCTACTGCAGGCAGTCTGGGTCTAGATCATACATTTACCACCTCTCTCTTACATGCGTGGCAGGGTTTGATTAGTGTCGAAACGAGTGGCAGAGACGATGTATACCACAGGCACTCAGAAGAGAAGATGGATGCGAAGGATGCCTAGGCTCTGGATGGGCAGTATGGGAACTGGAGGAGTGTGTTCTAGACCTCGGTAACACTGGCAGGAGGGCTTGTTGGGAAGCCCAAGAGTGTCTGCTAGGAATTCTCTGGTGGTCTAGTGGTTTGGACTCCATGCTTTCACTGCAGGAAGCGAGAAGTACAATCCGTGCCATAAGATCCCACGTGGCCTGAGGTGCAGCACACACACACACACACACACACACACACCCCCCAGAGATACTGTGTGATAAAAGTTAAATAAAGGGGGAGGGTTACACATACCAGATGTTCTGTCTCCACATGCTAACAACTCCCAAATCTGTACCCGTAGGGTTACAATCTCTTTGCTCCAGACCCTACCGCCAGCTGCCTCTTGTACAGCTTGTTCATGGATGACCCCCAGGCACTTCAATCTCGGTCTGTCACTCCCAGCCCTCCTAGGTCTATTCTCCGTGTTCCACGTCTAAGTAAATGGAACCACCATCCAGTCAATGCTAACCCGGAACCTAGGCAGCAGGCCTGCCTTGCCCACTGCCCCCCACTCTCAACACCCAACCAACTACCAAGTCCTTTTCCACTGAACCTCACACAATCTCTCGCAAAGCTTTCACAGCCCTGTCAAAGCCTAGGTCAGTATCATCTCTTGTCTAGATAATTCCACAGTCCCCTAACTGGTCTCTTTAGTCTCTATTCGCTTCCCGCTCTACAGGGCAGCCACTGAGACTTTTGTAACCACCATTCAGCAAACGATGACAGTGCCTACTACATGTGAGGCACTGTTCTGGGTGCCAGAAATATATCAGCAAACAAGAGAAAAACATTTTGCCCTTACAGAACTTATGTTCTAATGGTGAACACAGACAATGAACTAATATGATGTACTTTATGTTAAAAAAAACACAAATGCCATGACAAAGAAATACAGCAGAGTAGAGAAGTTGTGATGTGGAGACAGGGGTGATGTGTTGCAGTTTTTAATGGGGTGGTCAGGATAGGCCTCTCTGAGCAGGTGAGGAATTAAGGGAGGAAACCAACAGGAGTACGAGGACAGAAGGACCTGCCAGGGTGAAGGCCCTGACTCGCCATGTTTAAGGAGCAATGAAGCCTATATGGATGGACTTGAGTTGATGACACCATCCAACCATCTCATCCTCTCTCGTCCCCTTCTCCTCCTGCATTCAATCTTTCCCAGCATCAGTCTTTTCCAATGAGTCAGCTCTTCGCATCAGGTGGCCAAAGTACTGGAGCTTCAGCTTCAGCACCAGTCCTTCCAGTGAATATTCAGGACTGATCTCTTTTAGAACTAGCTGGTTTGACCCGGATGGAGAGAAGAGGGCAAAGGGAAAGGAGCAGGAGAGGTCAGACTGACAACAGGTACAGATCATATAGGTCTCTGTAGATCAGGCAATCCTGAGTTGCTGAGTGGAGAGTAGACTGTGGCAGATACGGGATTCTCGGTAAGAGGCTACTGCAGTCACCCAGGTGAGAGATCACTGTGGTTTGAACAGGATGGTGTTCCAAGATGGTGCCAACTGATCTGATTCTGGATATATTTTTAAGGCAGAGTCAACAGGACTTCCTAATTGATTGGATATGGAGCGAGAAAGAGACAAGTCTAGAGTTTTCTGCCTGGAGCAAATGGAAGGACATCATGTCATTAATTGAGATGAAGCAGACTGGGAGTGGAGCAGGTTTGGCAAGATGGTCAGGATTTCTGTTCTGGACATGCTAAATCTGAGATGTTTCTTAGACTTCAAATTGGAGAAGCTAAAGAGAGAGCTGAAATATAAGACTTTGGGTTTCATGGAAGAGATCGAGGCTGGAATATGAACTTGGAAGCAGTTACCAAACAGACAGTATTTAAACCTCAACCCTGATGACAGCACCAGGGAAGTCATCAGAGGTGAAGAGACTAGCTCCAAGGATGTAATGCTGTGGCACTACAGGAAGAGGCTGGCAACAAACGAGAAGTCAGCAAAGGGAGCTCCCTGGTGGCCTAGTGTAAGGATTCTGGGCTTTCACTGCTGGGGCTCAGGGTTCAACCCCTGGTAGGGGAACTGAGATCCCACCAGCAGGCGTCGGAAGCGGGAGAATAGGAGCCAGCAAAGGATACTGAGAGGTGTGTGCGTGTACTCAGTCGTGTCTGACTCTTTGTGACCCTGTGGACTTTTCCTGACTATAGCCTGTCAGGCTCCCCTGTCCATGGGATTCTCCAGGTAAGAATACTGGAGTGGGTTGCCATTTCCTTCTCCAGGGGATCTTCCTGGCTCAGGGATTGAACCAACATCTCTTGCATTGGCAGGTGGGTTCCACCACCTGGGAAGCCCACTGAGGTGAAAAACTAGCAAAACAGGGATGTGATGTCTTAGAAGCGGAGTAAAGATACTGTAGCAAGGAGGCTAGTGTTTGTGAACGCTGCTGCTGCTAAGTCGCTTCAGTCGTGTCTGACTCTGTGCGACCCCACAGACGGCAGCCCACCAGGCTCCCCCACCCCTGGGATTCTCCAGGCAAAAACACTGGACTGGGTTGCCATTTGCTTGTCCAATGCATGAAAGTGAAAAGTGAAAGTGAAGTCGCTCAGCCGTGTCCGACTCTTAGAGACCCCATGGACTGCAGCCCACCAGGCTCCTCCGTCCATGGGATTTTCCAGGCAAGAGTACTGGAGTGGGCTGTCATTGCCTTCTCCGTTTGTGAATGCTGCTCACAGACAAATGAAAGATGAGTGTTGAGAAATGGATTAAGCAACTTGGAGGTCAACACTCTCAGAGTAATAACGAGAAAAATGACCATCTTTTAAATAATCTCGCTCCCTTTCTAGTCCTGAAACAATATTGTTCTTTGTGCTCAGAGCACTCCCTACTTTTCAGTTCTCAGCACAACGGTCATGCAACCTGGGAAACCTGACTCCCAAGACTAATGCTATTGTCAGAGAAGCTATACTTTATCACGAGTGCATTATTCTAATTGCTTACTTAATTCTTTCTCTCGGGCTACACTGGAAGATCCTGACGTTAGGTATACCTTTACCCTGTTTACAGTTTTTTATCTAAACCATCTAAACTCCTAGCACGGCGGGATGTGCGTAGTAGACATTCCATGATTACTTACAAAACACGTAAATAAATGCCAGGAGAACTTAGCGGCGTGAGTAACCACTTCCTGCTGGCCTAACCTCGGTGATGCCTATAAGAGTGCCACTCTAAGGAATGGGCGTGGAGGGCTCCGGCAACCCTCAATCTGCCCCAGAGCTGGGTCTCCCAACCCCATTACCTTTGCCAAGGGCCTCAGTTTTTTGTTGTTGTTGTTTTTTAATTCCAAGTTATTCCCCTGCCAGACACCTTTCAGCCGTCCGCCCCAGCTACCCACCCTCCTCCTCGTACCCCATCCCCCCCACTCACCCAGCCGCGTGGTGCGCTCCCGCGGCACCGCGGGCCTGTCCCCGCTCCCATGCTCGGCCTCGAGCTCCTCTTGCTGCTGCCGCGCTTGCTGCAAAATCCGTCGGGTCAGCCGGGGCCCCACGTACTCTTCCTCCTCGTCTCCGGTTCCGCGACCCCGCCGTTTTTCTCGGGCTCCTGCCCGCACCGCGTCACCAGCCAGGATCTGCTCGGCCAGCGGCGCATGCTTCTCCTGACCCCCGGCCGAGCGGGCCGCCTTGAACTTGGGCATTTTTCTAGAAAACCAAGCCGTGAAGTTTCCCACGTGGGTATGGAGGAAAAAAAGGCCCCGAGTGCGCTTGCGCGGTAAACACCCAGCGCCCGAGAGCCCACCGGAGCTCACAGCGCCCCCTCGCGTCTGGAGGCCGGGTGTGCCAGAAGCCCCGTCCCACCCCCCCCCCCCCCCAAAAAGAGCTCACGGGTCCTGGAGCTGGGTCCTCCCGAATTTAACGTTGTCTTCTCTAAGTGGTTGTAGTCCGAGATACACTTTCCTAGTTTCATGGATCTGGGTCCAGGGTGCCCAGGCGAATGGGAATTCCCTGACCGGCGAACCAGGGGATCGGGGGCGGGGCGGAGTCGGGCAGTGACCTCACCGAAGGACCCAGACACGCCCTTCCTCGTGGGCGTGTCGACTGGACGCTGTGTTTTTACGTAAGTTCCGGAGCGCCTGCCTCCATTGGAGCTCGCTTTAGCGAGGTGGTTTCTCCTCTTGTGGGCTGCTGGAGCACAGCGCATTTCACTTGTTTGATCCTCCCATCTTCCTGGCACGACACCATGGGAGTGACTTGGTAGGACTTCAGAGGACTTTGTGGGGCGGGGTTTGGGGACTTGAAGGCCCCTGGAGCCTCGAATATACCCGGGAGGAGGATCCCGACCAGGGTCCACAGTCCCCCGGAAGATGAGCAAAATGTCCTCGGATTGTGTAAGTGAGGGGGCCACCGCGAGGGCTGCAGAATCTGCAGGCCCCTTTCCTCGGAGATTCGCCCCTTCTTCCTGGAAGGCGGCAGGAAAAAGGGTTTAAGAACCCGTTAATGATCGTGTACCTCCTTCCTTTTTTCTTGATACAATTTCTTGACCGTGAAGCCTGGGGTAGAACTTTAGGGTTGAAAGTAGTATGTCGGGACTCGGACCCGTCTGCAGGCAGGGCTTGGATGGGTAGGGGATAGGCAACAAGGAGATAGTATCTTTTTTAGGTTTTTGCCTGCCCCTCCTTACAGCCACTAAATGCAGTTAGATCAGCATGTGTCTGGTTCTAGTTTGGCCTTTGTAAGATCTTGAGTCTGGAGGGAAAAAAGGAGCTGTTGGGAATTAGGAGATAGGAATTACAGGCACATCACCTCTTCAGGGTCTGTTTCCTATTCTGTTTAATTACCTGGTTGGTTTAGTTTTTATGGACTTATTTTAACACGTTATAAGTCAGTGTGGCAGGGAAAGGTATGGGCTTAATTCTCTTCGAGTCATTTAGTTCCAAAATGCTAGATTTCAGAGCTTTAAAATATATATATCTTGAGCATCTCTCCCAGAGAGGGCTTAGAGGCCAGGTTATCTGAAGGCAATGGCTCTAGGCTTCTCATGTAAGAGCCTGTGGGAATTCCTGGTAGCCCAGGTCTTGCAGATTTGTCAGTGACTGCACATTTGCTTCCTGAAGCTGGCATCATGAGCCTCCTTCAAAGTCCTGTAGTGTAAGAAGGGTGCGAAGAATGGGAATGAAAAGTTTGCTAGGGTCTTTCATGACAGTCCAGTGGTTAACATTCCACGCTTCCACTGCAGGAGGCACCTTCTACTTCAAGGGGCATGGGTTCAATCCCTGATTGGGGAATTAGATCCTGTATGCCTTGTGGCGCAACCAAAAAAAAAAAAAAGCATGCTGCAAAGAGGCGTGAAACCCTGGAAGTACCTGTTCTCTCAGGGCAGAAGGCAAGCAGGGAAAGGGCTCTCTCTTGGGATGCTTCGCAACTTTTTCAGGCTTCTAGGACTTCTGACCCCAGTAGCATCACCTTAGGGATTCTCTTATATTTCAAAATGAGGCACATCATCATCATTACTTGTTAGTACTTTTTCTGATGGAGATTAGAGACAGTTTTAATAACAGTAGGACTCTATAGCTTCATTTAGCCGATTTTGGTTGATCATAAAGTAATGCAGTGTCCCCCAACATTCAGCCACATATGATTCTACTTAAGATTTTTAAATAGCCATGTAGCACTTGAAATATTATTTATTAATGTCTTCTTTTAATTCCCTTTCTTTTCCTTAAAAGTATTTATAGCTGTATTCCTGGGGAAGCATTCTGGTAGAGTTAAGAGCGTGGACGTGGAGCCAGCTTGCCTGGCTTTGACTCTCGGCCACACCACACCAAGCTGTGTGACCTTGTGCGAGTTATTCAACCCCTCTGTACTTTTCTTTCCTCACTGGTAACAAAGAGATAATTGTATATCTTATGGGGCTAATGTGAGGATTCAAAGAGTTAGTTCATCGAAAGGTCTTTGGGCACTACCTGTCACATAGCTGGTCCTTGGTGATTGTTACCTGCCACTCTGTAAAGGGGGAGCCAGTTTCCCTCACCATAGAAGGAAATCTTGGAAATGACTTTTTGTTTCGTTGTTTTGGTTAAATTCGTGTACATGCTGTTTCCTTTCACGTCTGAGGATTAGAAATTTGAGGCTTGCTTTCTCTTTGGTCCCAGGAGCCTTAAAACTTTCTGCCTTGATGGAAATGTTCTGTATTAGCACTGCTCTCAGCCACTTGTGGCTGTCAAGCCTTGAAATGTGGGTTTTGCAGCTGAGGAGTTGAGGTTTTAATTTTTAATTCGTTTAAATGTAAATAGTCGCATGTGGCTTGTGGCTACTGTGCTGGACAGCTTGCATGCAAAGTGTTAAAGAGAGTAATAATAATTGGAATAATAATTCCAAGTTGAGGTTTTCTTTTTGATGTAGTCAAAACTGAAAGAAACGCAGAAGAAATCCCTTTCTCATTGTATGACTCTGTGTTACTGAATGCTCAATCTATGTGCCACCTAAAATCTTCTCTTGAACGTTGGCATACTTGCCACACTCCGTCAACGGAGGTGCTCTAAACAGGAAGTTCAAAGCACTGGTATGCGTCCTGAGACCTGCTCTGGTTCTTAGTGGAGTTCTCAAGAGACTGTGGGCCTCTGTTTCCTTCTTTTTAAACTGAGAAGGTTCGGTTTGATGGTGTCTGTGCACATACTGGCCCTGATGAGCTACGATTCTGCAGGCAAGTGAATGACTCATTGATTTTGGTCCTTTTCCTTCCAGTGTGTCTCAGATGCCCGTGGCCGAGGGCAAGAGCGTCCAGCAGACTGTGGAGCTCCTCACCCGGAAATTGGAGATGCTTGGAGCAGAGAAGCAAGGAACATTTTGTGTGGACTGTGAGACCTATCACACAGCTGCCTCTACCCTGGGCAGCCAAGGTCAGTGAGAGATGGGCCTGTGGGATGGCTGGAACCTGGTTTGGAGTTAATAGACATTCATGTTCATTGGAATCTTTCTGCTCGTCTGCTGAGGGTGGTGTTCTTGGATATGTGGTATATGTGTATCTGAATTCATTAATTTTTTCCTTCATCTCTTAGTCTGGGCCTGTGTTGTAGTCTTTTTGCACTTTTAAAGCACTTCTCATTTCTCAAAGTGTTGGTCACTAATTTTCTCAGAATCATCTGGGTTGCTTGTTAGAGGTGCAGGTTCCTGGCCCAGCTTACAGACTCACTGGTAATCAGTCATAATCTACATTATAGTAAATTTCACAGGTGATCTTTGTGCACTCCAAAGTTTGAAAAAGTCTCCTTTTAAGCTCAGAAGCCTTTGTATATAATTCTGTTGGAGCTTTAGAGTTTGGGAAACTTTCTGTAGAAAAGCTTCCTGTTTCCCACACCTAGCCAGTGGCCTTGGCTACCACCTTAACATAACCTTGATTGATGAATTAACTTTTGTTTAAATGTATTTCAAATTGAGATGCATTGTGGCTGGTGGTGGTAGGGAGGTAAAGAGGATCTCTGAATAGGAGTTAGGGAACCTAGGTTCTTTTAGTCTTGTCTCTTCAGTAACTTGACTTTGGATGGTTCCACAGCACAGTGAATAAGCCTAAATCATGGAACCGGATAACGGAGTCCTGCCTGCCACAACTAACTGCATCCTTAGGTAATTCTGCAGTCTGTGACTGTTCCTGTGCCAGTCACTTGCCTATTTCCCCAGGGATTTATTCCCTGCCCTGCTCCTGTGAACTACATTTGCCTGGCCCCCATTTAGTTCCCTTTGGCCAGTGAAAGGCACTGGCAAAAATTGGAGAGAGGAGGAAAGAGAGAGACAGCCCCTCTCCCTGTCCCTCTGCCATGGGCTGTGTCTCTTCCTTGGTTCTACCTCCTGTTAGGCAACCCTTGTTCCTGGCTCTCAGAACAGCACATCTGCCCTTTTTCCTTCTAGCCCTAGGGATGGTAGCGGCTCCCTGTGTTACTAATCTTTGGGTGACCTCACCATTCCATTTGATTTTTCAGTTCTACCAACCCCTGTACTTTGTTCCCTGTATTAAACCCCCTCTAAAGAAACTTACCTGTGTGGGCTCCGTTTTTGCACCCTTCGCAGTACACTTATCTGCAAAATGAAGATAATTCCAGTATTTATCTCCTAGTTAAATAAGTTTGTACACACAAGTTCTTCGAACCAAGGTTGTCATGGAATAAATAGCTAATAAATGGTAGCTTAAGAGCTGTACTGAATTTCATGGTCAGTGCAGTTGCAATGTTAGCATTTGTTTTGCCTGCAAACGGCAGAATATAAGAATCAAGAGAGAGAACAGTTATGAAACCATTTGGAAAATAGAACGCTAGTATACAGATGTGGAGAAGGCAATGGCACCCTACTCCAGTACTCTTGCCTGGAGAATCCCGTGGACAGAGGAGCCTGGTGGGCTGCAGTCCATAGCGTAGCTAAGAGTCGGACGCGACTGAAGGGACTTAGCAGCAGCAGTATACAGATATAAGATGACATGCTACTTCTGTGACACTCCCTGGCTTGGTCTCTGTTTTCCTGATCAGACCTTTGCTTTCAAGGAGCTACAGTCTAGTTGGAGAAACAGCAGGTTCTTGGTGGGCTGTGGGGTAGGATGGAAGGAGGTCGGGACGCCTAGATTAGAGTTCCAGTTCTGTCGCTTACCGGCTCTGTGCCTTTGAATCAGAAGTTCTCACACTGTCTAGCTTTAGCATCACCTAGAGGGAAGGCTTGTTATCACACAGATGGGTGGGTTCCCTTCTCCCCACCCCCGCAGAGTTTCTGACCCAGTGGCTGTGGGGTAGGGTGGAGAATATACATTCGTAACAGATTCCCAGGTAGTGATGTGGGTGCTGGCTGGTCAGGGACCAAAGCTTTTCAGAATTTTTTCAAGAGAATAAAAACACTTCCAGACTCCCATAATATGAATTAAGTATCACAGTGAGGCTGCATGAGAACAGAATGACAGATCGGCTTTGGATGTCTTTATTGGAGGATTAAAATGTTTGGAACTGGACTTCCCAGGTGAAAGTGTGAGTATGCAGCGGGCAGTTGGGAGGGTGTAGGGCGAGGTTGGAGCGGAGCCGATGGTGTTCAGGCAGTGGCAGCGCAGTGGAGGCCTGCAGAGGCCACAGCACCCGCACTCGTCTCTGCACTCATTCCCATTGCTGCGCTCGCATCCCTGCCTGAATCCACCCACTTTGTATCCTACTTCAGGTCCTATTTTTTCCATGAAGGTTCTTCCAACTGACTCTTGCCACTTTGACCACTTCCTTCCCTGAGGTCTTTCCTTCCCTTCAAAGACTTCTGGTCTGTCATCAGGCAAACACTTTGGTTTCATGGTCTTCTAAAAAGTTTTCCACCTATCTTCAATGAAAGTGAAAGTCGCTTAGTCATGTCCGACTCTTTGCAACCCCATGGACTATACAGTTCATGGAATTCTCCAGGCCGGAATACTGGAGTGGGGAGTTGTTACTGTCTCCAGGTGATCTTCCCAGCCCAGAGACTGAACCCAGGTCTCCTGCATTGCAGGCAGATTCTTCACCAGCTGAGCCACAAGGGAAGTCCAAGATTACTGGAGTGGGTAGCCTATCCCTTCTCATCCCAATCCAGGAATCGAACAGGGGTCTCCTGTATTGCAGGCGGATTCTTTACCAACTGAGCTATCAGGGAAGGACAATGACAGTCTTCAGTGAGATTGTCAGCTTCTTGGGGCCAGGGGCTAAGTCCTCTACTTACATGCCTCTTCAGCCCTAGCAGTGTTGGGGCTAGTTTAAGGACTTGGAAAACTCACTTCTCAGGGACTGGAGCCGGTAAGCTGAGATCTTCTGATCTAGATTCCAAGTTCTTTCTACTATGGTTGTACTGCACTGCTTGCTTCCTAAGTCAGCTAGATGTCTTAAAATTCTCCCAAGCCACCCCCTGCCCCCGCCCCCCATTGCCTTCAGGATGAAGACTAAACTTGGGCACAGAAGGCAAGGCTCAGGCCTCCTGTCCAGCCTCGTGTTCAGATTCTCCCCTGTGCTGCTTCTGTGGGGCCACTTCCTCTGTTTCAAAGAGGGTGGAGGCCAAGGAAGGGAGTGATGGGCAAAAAAGAGAGCAGCTGCTTCATGTGTGCTCAAATGCTGTTACTTTTATTTTCCTTGTTATGTAATATATGACTATACGGAAGACCATATGTAAATCTTGTGTGAGTTATTAATCATCATCTTTAATCATCCATCTGTGAGCCCATCACTCAACCTTAAGAGTTAAACCAGGGACTTCCCTGGTGGTCCAGTGGTTAAGATTCTGTGCTTTTACCGCAGTGGGGGCAGGTTTGGTCCCTGGCCAGGGAAATTCCAGATGCTGTACGGTGTGGCTAAAAGGAAAAAGAGCAAGAGAGAAGAAAATAGAAACTAAAAGCTAAAAGGCATAACAACCAGAATGCAAAAATGCAGGGCTGACTACAAATGATGGGGTGCAAAACTTACTCCCAACTATCAGAAATAAATAAAAGCTGGGGGAAAAAATGAAATAAACCATCATCTGGACTGTCAAAAGTTCTAGTGTGCCCATCACCTTTTTCTGTAGATTGGGTGGGTCTGCCACATGCTGCCTGGCTGCTGGTCTTCTCTGGAAAAGGCTGTTGGTGAGGGCCTTGCCTCCGCCGCCCTCCAGGACTGCTGGGGCGATGCTGGATTGCCTCCTGGCCCCATTCAGCACTTTGGCCTCTACTCTGGGATGTGCTGAGGAAGGTCTTGTCGCTGAGCAGGATCTCCGTCCCTTGCAGGTCAGGCCGGGAAGCTGATGTATGTGATGCACAATTCTGAGTACCCTTTGAGCTGCTTCGCCCTCTTTGAGAACGGCCCTTGCCTTGTTGCCGACACCAACTTTGACGTGCTCATGGTGAAACTCAAGGGCTTTTTCCAGAGTGCCAAGGCCAGCAAGATCGAGACCCGGGGCACCCGTTACCAGTACTGTGACTTCCTAGTGAAGGTGGGCACGGTCACAATGGGGCCTAGTGCCCGAGGCATCTCTGTGGAGGTAAGACCTAGGTGAACTAGAGCAGATGTGGTGAAGGGCGTGGCTCTGCAGGTTCCCGCAGGCAGATGTGTCTGCCTCCCTGATTTCTGTCTGCAGAGCAGCTACACCTCCTTGCCCTGCATTTTTTATCCTTTCTTTAATCACTGAGGGACGCTCTAGCCCAGAATGGGAATGGGGAGCTGGATTCGCAGCAGGTAGAAAGCTTAGGAAGGCTGGCTTAGGAAGAAGAGGAGGGATGGTCAAGGAGGGGCAGGTGAACTGTTACACGGAGGGACCAATCAAAGTTTTGAAGCAAAGATGTGCCCTTCCCTTTGACATGCTGTCCACTTTCTTTCGTGGTATGTGTGACGATTTCATCTATGACGTATATTGAAAATGACAAAGATGGAGTGTGACAGTAGCTGGCTTTGGGACCACTGAGAGTCTGTACAATCTAACACAGTCCCAGCACTGTGTGAGATTAAAAAAAAAAGAATAAGTAAACTGCAGGGCCTTCCTTTTGAACGTTTATGACTTAATAAGAGAGCCAGGCCTAAACATGCAAGCTGTTTTTGAAGTTAGTCTGTAAGAAATGCCATAAAGGAAGCACAGATTGCTCTGGGAGTTCGGGGCAGAGAGCACCGCTGACTTTGGGGACTGTGATACCTCTTGCAGGATTAGCATTTAAGGAGGGAATTGAAATGTGGAGACCTGGGGATAGGTAAGTCCTCAAAAGCAGGACAGGTGGAGAAAAGGGCGTTAGTGGTCATGACTACTGTGACACTCCAGAGACCTCTAGAGCTAAGATGTCCTGACTCTTTTCATTCATAACACACAGAGAATTTGCCAAGACCCACGGGGAACTCACTGTTTGTTTATCCTCCACGTTTTCAACTTTGCAACACAAACACACCTGGCAGTTTCTTTACTTATTTCTCCTTGTACTTGCCAGTAATTTGCCCTGCCATCTCTCCAGTGAAAAACTAGGAGAGGAGAATGAGCAAGCGTAAGATCTGTATCCTTCAGCCCCTGTCACATGAGTTGGGAAATCATTTCTTAAGGTCAGAGCCCAGGTTATATCTACCTTGGGAATAATGGTTGCTCTTGAAGTGACTTACGGGCCTGAATGTCTTTTTGCCCTCTTGTCAATTCCCCCAACTTATACACCCCGCAGACTTTTTCTCCTGCTCTTCATTTTTTCTCATAGAATTTTCCCAAGCTGTCCATGAATCTACACGCATCATAGCTGGGACTATAAAATTCAGAAATAATTTGAAGGGACCAAGCTGTGCCTCTGGGTCTTGTGCACAGGCCTGTGAGTTGATAATCTCAAGATGAGAATGTTTGAGCTTAAACGGTACAGTGCTGAGGGTTTCAAATTCCTGGTGTTTGAGCTGGATATTTCCTGCGGGGCAACTCTGGGTTGGAAGGTTTGTGTCCTGGTCTCCGGGTTGGGGAAGATGGATGCAGAGGGCAAATGACCTGTCCTTGCTCTCACTCACCCTCCATCTCCCTTCTCTTGGTCCCCAGGTGGAGTATGGCCCCTGTGTGGTAGCTAGCGACTGCTGGAGCTTGTTGTTGGAGTTCCTGCAGAGCTTTCTAGGCAGCCACACCCCAGGGGCACCCGCAGTGTTTGGGAACAGACATGACGCTGTCTACAGCCCAGCAGACACCATGGTCCAGTACATGGAACTCTTCAACAAGATCCGCAAGCAGCAGCAGGTGCCGGTGGCGGGGATTCGTTAGCAACTGGCAGCTGCTGGGCTGAACTGTGTCACCGGCCGAGGGAGTCGGGGGGGCACTCCACAGAAGGAGCAGGCACCGCACCCTCAGGCCTCTGGACCCCGGAAATCCTGGGCAGACAGGAGGGTGTCCCTCCCTGTCTAGTTCCCAGCTGTGGCTTTTGTTCTGGGGTGCTGGACTCCCCTCCACTGAGCTTCACACACAGTCCCTCCTGTGCCTGCCCCGCCACAGTTGTTTCAGCCCCCGCCTTGCTGGGCTTGGCCTGTCCTCAGGAAAGTGATTACCCAGAGCAGAGACGTCTGGAGCTCTCCTGCTTTAGGGGAAAAGGTCAGATGGGGGTGTCCTTGCTGAGTGTCGGTGGAAAGGCAGTCTGTGTTACCAGTTCCTGAGGATTTGGTCCAGCCACACAGTGGACAGGCTATGTGTTGCATTGGGGCTTCACTCAGAGGATGTGGCTGGGCCTTTCCTGGGAAAGAAGCAGGAGGCCAAGCTTATTTGGTGGCTGTCGTTTTCTGACCTGTTTGCTGAGGTAAATCGTGAGATCAGTTTTCTAGGGTGTTGCCTGAGTCCTTTGAAGTCTCCCCTCTGGCCATCTTTCCATTCGGTAGTGAATGATATTAAAGCACAGGCTGAGTGGCTATAAGAAGAAGCTAAAGTACAGAGGCTCATAGTTTATTTTTCTCTTCTCTAATAGTACAGAGGTAATCAGATAGCCCAGGGCAGGCTTAACTCCACAAGGTTGTCAGGAACTTGGTTTCCTTTGAGCTTGTTGTCCAGCCACCCCTGGGGTGTTGTCCTTGGGCAACTCAGAGCATCATCAACTACATGTCCAGTTCCCCTGGGGTAAGAGAGAGAGAACAGTTTTCTTTTCTAAAGGCCATGCCCTGGAGTTGCTCCAGTCACTCTGGCTACACCTGCCTGAGAGGAGCTCTGGGATAGAGAGCCTCTTATTTGGGTGGTCATGTGCCCAGTTAAAATGCCAGGGGTTCTGTGACCAAAAGGTGAAGGAGAAAATGGATGTGGGGGCCTAGTTAATAGCCTCTGCCCCAGGGAGCTCAATGGACCTGCCCAAGACTATTCTTGCTATTTTGCAAAGAGCACCCCTGTAAGCTATTTGTTTCTGAGTTGGATTGGGATGGGGCTGATATCAGAGCCACTTTAGCTGGATTATTCACATGGGGACGTCACTTCTGCACCCCTTGAGTCAGTCTCTGCATCAAGACCTCTCCAGTTCTCGAGTGCCCAGAGCTCGGGGTTAAACAGTTGACCTGAGGCCCACACTGCGCTTCAGGGTGTCCTGAACTCTTAACTCCTCATCTCATGGGAGCCTCCAAGCTGCTCATTTGACCTCCATCGCCTGCCCCTGCCCTCCTGCTTCAGAGATGCTCAGTCCAGCTAACCCTGAGGTCACAGTCAGAGCTGGTCTTAAGAAGCAAGTTCATGTATGTACTGTGGGTTGTCCTAGGATCTGTCTCTCATCGAAAACCCAGGAAGAAGAACCCTTTTCAGATCTAAGTGCTCAGATCTAAGGCTCTGTAACAAGAATCAGGTGGTGGTCACATTTCCCTCTTAACTTTGGCTGGCAAGAAGCGCAGTTCAGCTTTCTAACTGGAGAATCTGTCATCCGTGTTTTCTGTTCTCACCTTCCCCTGGCTTCATTTGTTTCTTCGTTGTTTGTTTTTTTTTTTTTTTTCCATTTTATAATGGAGATATGTTTTAGATATTAACTTACACATAATAAAATACATAGTTTTTTTTTTATGTTTTTGGCCTTCTGATTTATATTGGCTCTTGTCCAGACTTACCCGTTTGTATTTTGCTGTAGACTGCTTTAAATCTTCTATGAGATGAGATAGCATTTTGAGCATCATGTGTTCCTGAAAATAAACAGAAATCGAACGTGGTAAATATGACTCTAGATTTATGCATTATAAGGAGGGATTTCTATTACTAACTCCCTAACTATGTCTTTTAGATACAGTCTTGGTTCATAAATGTCCAGAAAGTCTTCACTTTTGTTCTTTTCCCTTATTTTGAGCATACATTTGACCAGATTTAAGTCCAGTGAACACCAGATCAATCTATAAGAGTTGCCACCTCACGTACTCTTGTCCATCTTTGTCCTTTGTGTCAGTTAAAGAAAGCTTATTACTAAAAAAAAGGCAAGTAATACAATACATTTCTTAATTTAACTCCACTAGCAAAGTTGCCAAAACTGAACTGATAACTAGTGGGAAGGGCCCAAATGTCATCCACCTTCTGTATCTACGTCTGAATGGGACTTTCAAGAGTTAGTTTAGTATTGTTGGCATATCATTTTTGAAAGATGAGGTTGAGTGAAAGTTAAGCTTTTGAATAAGGGAAAGAGGGCACGGTTAGCCTCATTTTAAGATTAAAAAGCTTACACTCAGCGAGAAAGTGGGCGTTTGGGTTCAAGCCTGACATTCCTTATACACCAGACTGCCTTCTTGTCCCTCCCTCCTCTTTCCCCAGATGCCTTGCCCCTGCCACCTCTGTATCTAACCCCAAACGAGCAGAAACCAGAATGTTTCTAGGGTCCTGCTCACATGTCACCTTGGTGGGTACCTTTGGCAGTCACAGAGAAATCCGCTAACCTGTTGGAGCCCTGCAGGGCAGCATTAAGATTTACCTGGTTCTCCTTCACTATAAGATGGGGGCGGGGGGGGGGGGATCATGCTGAGAGGTGAAGCTGGAGTCAGGACCAAACTTCAGACTCAGGACTCATGGCTCCCAGCATGTGTCAAAGAGTGGCACCTGGACCTCTGTGGAGCCAGGTGATTTTAAGTGGAATGTGGGATACATTTTTATTTTAATACTTATGCCTTATTCTAATATATATTAGAAATGTAACTGGTACTTTTGCCTTATATGATGAGGATAAGTAAGTTTTTTAAAAAGAGTCTTCTTAAAGGGAACTAGTAAGTTATACTACAGGTGATACCTACAAGAGGCAGAATCCGGAGGAGGAAGATGGATGCTAGAATTTGGGGAAATGCTGTGTTCTCCTGTGGGTCGTCTGCTGCTTGTATCCCTTGATGGTTCCTGCCCTTTGCTCCTGGGCTGTGTTCGCCCCCGTCTCTCCTGTGCTCTTCTGACTCTCTGTCCCCCCTGTTGCCACGCTGCCTCCTGCTTGCTTGCTTTTCTTTGGTCTTGAAGGCCCAAGTCATCCCATGTCCCCCCTGCTGTGTTTGAGTGTCACTGTGTCACTGAAGGAATACCCAGGGATTGATCACTCCTTCCTACCGCCAGGTTTGTCCCAGCCCACTGTATCCAGGGTTCGTTCCTGAGGCTTCAGGATGAGAGAGGTAGTGAGAAATTTTCTCCCCAAATCCTAGAAGGTGAGGAGCTGCTATTGCTGCTAAGTCGCATCAGTTGTGTCCAACTCTGTGTGACCCCATAGACGGCAGCCCACCAGGCTCCTCTGTCCCTGGGATTCTCCAGGCAAGAACACTGGAGTGGGGTGCCATTTCCTTCTCCAGTGGGTAAAAGTGAAGTCACTCAGTTGTGTCCGACTCTCAGCGACCCCATGGACTGCAGCCTACCAGGCTCCTCTGTCCATGGGATTTTCCAGGCAAGAGTACTGGAGTGGGTCGCCAGTGCCTCCGAAGGTGAGGGGAGTGGTTAGAAATTCCTACCTAAGTGTGTCCTCTAGGTGTCAGAAGTTAAGACTTAAAACTCCCCGCAAGGCGCGTTTCTGCCATTGTGTGGAACGTTCCAAAATCAGTCTCTAGGGTTACAAGGGACCCTTGAGGTCACACAGTTTGACTGTCATTCAGTACCCATAACTTTACACTATCCCTCCCAGCGATCATGAAGCCTTGACTTGACCTCATCTAGAGAAGTCTCTTCCCTGTTTATTTCACTTTTGTCACTACCTCTGAGACAAAAATCAAAACCTACCCGTTCTTTCCCTCCCAGATTGTGGATACCATCTGGTGCTTAATGAGGGAACTGATCACTGGTTGGTGCTGGAGTATGAGCGGACTATGGTTCTAACTCTACTGCAGGTTCTCAACCCCTGAGGGAGCCTCAGGAAGCCTAAGATGCCTCGAAAGTGGACACAGGTTTGTGGAGAAATGCAGTTCTCTGGGAATAGGATTTATAGGGTTCATTAAAGTATCTCAAAGATCTGTGATCCAAATAAAAGAATCTCTGAAGGGAGAGCATCCTGAAAGGAAAGAACAGGAAGGTGAAGATAAAGCAGGTGTGAGATACATCCAGCTGACTTACCACACGCTAGCGCTTCCCCTGCCTTTCGGACCTTCATCTCGGGTCCATCCCCTCCAAGGTTTTCCCTCCTTCATTTTTTATAGTCCTTCTGGCCTTTCAGTCAGGTTCTGGGAAGCTGCACTGTGTCCTTGCTCTTTTCCCTCCTATAGGTTCCTGCTTCTCCTCTTTTCTCTATGTACATACAACCTCTTAGAAATGAGTAGGAGGAATTATGTCAGGAGCAAATTTATAGCCCACTTTGTGGCCCAGGAGTTACTCTTCCCATGTGACTCAGCCCATGGGGTCTGAAGATTACCCTGTTGTAATGGCATCTGGCTTCATGAGCATATTTTCATTTTTCAGGATGGTGTGATTGATGAGGCGAGAAATAGTTTGTCGCCTCTGAAATGAAATTAGTGAGTTGAAAAGATTCTTGGAACTTTGAGGGCAAAGATCCCTAATTCTCTTGTGGTCTCTGTTTTATTTGCCAATACAGCCCCTGCTGCGTCAGATGGCATAGACCTGTTTTTCAAAGTTAACATGAATTCTACTGAATTTTCTTTGGAGGCTTTAAGAAATAATTTAGGGTCCACGTATGTATATTCTAGATTGTATAAAGGCAGAATTCAATATTGAACATCTTCTGTCTTGTGGGAAAGGCAAGGCTAGGAACGTGGAGGTGACAGGACAGGTGTTCCGAGGCAGCCTCCTAAAGGGAAGAGAACACGGCTTTAGGAGACAGATGGCTGCGTGCTTGCCGCAGTACCGTCCCTAACCTGCCAGGTAGCTTCAGTCACGTTGGCCTTTCTGGGTCTCATCTGTGTAGTGGGAGTGATGATGCCCTTTGCGTTTCATAGGCTTGTTGAGAGGCTCGAGGGAGAAGAGGTGTGAGAGTGCCTTGTAGGCAAGTGATGCTGCCTCTGCTCTTGCTTCTTTTCAGTGGCACCAAAGGTACTGTGTATGGCTAGGATGTTGAAGACGGGAAGCTACGGGGTCATTACTATTTGGTAGCAGATTAAAATTCTGCTCCAGTGCAAAGGAAATAGTTGTAATGGAGACCACGCAATGTGGGGAGAGGGTCCAGAGAAAGTGTCTATCATACAGGTGTATTTTTGTAACCAGATCAGTGAGCATAGTTGTAGGGACTGTAATATTCACTCACAGGGTTGAGATGTTTACTTGTTCTCTTACAGCCTAAAGGAAAAGAAGCTGAACTAACAACAACAACAACAAAGGCGGGGGGTATAGAAATATATAGAATTTACTATATCTTCTTTATGCAGTACATCCATCCCTGTTTCTCCTCAGTTCCCAAGTCTTAGTGCCTGCTTCTGAACTGTTTCTGATACGGATGTATGTGGTGGCTTTACTTGCAGCCAGTGGTGGCTAAGTTCAGTGCTCCCAATTGTGTTTTCCATTCCTCACTGATGAACCACCTAAGCTGTTAACTCTGAAGCTATAATAAAACCTTTTTGTTAGCTATCCTACATAAGCTTTTCCTGTTTTACTTATCTAAAATAAAATAGCCTTTTTATTCTTTCTGCTTCCATCTGATGCACAATTCTCAAACTTGTTGGTATCAGGATTCCTTGATGCTCTTAAAAATTTACTGAGTACCCCAAAGAGCCTTAGTGTGGGTTGTATCATTGATAGTTAATTAAAACTTATTTATAATGAAAAAGCATTAATTCATCTAAAGGTAATAATAAACCCATCACATGTTAACATACATAAAATATTTTAATGAAAAGTAACTTTTTTCCAAAAAAGTTTAGAAGAATGGCATTGTTTTATATTTTTGCAAATCTCTTGACTATCTGGCATAGTCGAAGACAATGGATCCTAGTGTCTGCTTCTTTAGTCAGTCTGTTGAAATTTGTTATTCAGTTGAAGAATGTGAAGAAATCCAACCTCACACATTCTGGGGCTTCCCAGGTGGCTCAGGGGTAGAGAGTCCACCTGCCACATGGGAGACGCAGGAGCTGCAGGTTCAAACCGTGCGTCAGGAAGATTCCCTGGAGAAGGAAATGACAACCTGCTCCAGTATTTTTGCCTGAGAAATCTCACGGACAGACGGACCTGGAGGGCTACAGTCCATGGGGTCACAAAGAGTCAGACATGACTGAGCAACTAAACCACCACCACCACAGTGATACTGTCTTCCAATAATAGGGGATGTTCTTTGATGCTCCATCAGAACTCTGCTAAAGGTTAGTTGCAATGTGGAATCTCAAATTCTATCAGTGAGCTTTCTGTACTCTGTTATATTAACATTGATTAGTTTATTTTGCACTGTGAAGGGCTCTTTTAACCATACACGATTTTGTAGCATGCATTGGTCATTTGGAAGATACTGCAGATCTTTTAAATGTTGACACATTTCATTATACAATATCAAAAAATCATATTTGTTAATGTCACCATCAATCTCAACAGAAAAGTCTTGGGAAGCTATTAAGCTCAGAGTGGTAGATATATTTTCAAAAATCCTAAGTTTTGCTTGAGAGCTTGAGTTTGATCATTACTAACAAATGCTGTCAGGCTCAATTTATTTATTTCTGAGGAAATATCTGTCAGAGACCCAAGGCTGAATGACTGTTAGCTGTTATTCCAAGTGAAAATGGTATTGCATGAATTGCTAATTCAGCTCAAAATTCAGAGAAATTGAATAAGTGCTTTTCCTCAAGAGAAACTTTATAAGGCACCAAAGTGCTTTATGTCTCTATCTACTTAATCACATAGAACAGTATTATTGGAAAAATATGTTCTTAGATAAAACAAAGTTTTATTTTAGTGTTTCATCAAGCAGTTTCTTAAAGTGACACACGTATAATTCTTTCTTCCTGTGACTGGATGGTAGTGAAAACTGCGTTGACTGCTAGTACAATTTAGTGCCATTTCCTGGATTTGTGTTATGGAAGCAGCAGCTTTACCCATTGTTACTTTTGTATCATTAGCGCCAATGTCATCACAGTGACAAAGGCAAGTAGTATCTTACTACTATGAAAACAATTTTGACTTCAGGGATCCTCCTGAAAGTGTTCTGGTCACCAGGGCCCCACAGGCCACACTTTGAGAACCACTGGTCTAATACTTAGAGTACTGAGAACTGCTTTTTTGCAAGCCAGCCCTTCCTTCAGAAGTTTTAAGTGACTCCAAAATCCTTCGCTCAAAAAAGCACCCATAAATGTGTCAGGAACTTTGTTAGAGAAATAACATTGAATAAAATACGATCTTATTCTCCAGAAATTTTCTTGAGGGTTTGGGGAGCAGGAGGAGAAAATAGATAATTGAGTTAAAATGTAAGATACGAATTCCTTAAAATTATGTTAAAGGTGTTAGCAAAGGGAGTGCTAAATTTTAGGTCTTAACTTGTGGGCTTCCCAGGTGACTAGGTGCAGGAGATGGAGGCTTGATCCCTGGGTGAAGAAGATCCCCTGGAGGAGGAAATGGCAACCCATTCCAGTATTCTTGCCTGAAAAATCCCACGGAGGGCTACAGTCCATGGGGTGGCCAAGGGTCACACACTGAACAGGAACACTGAGCTCTTGAACCACACGGCAAATCCTCATCAAATCGATTAATCAATCACTAGGATTTATCGCTTCATCAGACGTTTTTAAAGTGTTTAAGTTAGTTACCTTTGGAAGTTTCACAGAGCTGACTCCAGGCTGTAGATTCATGCTTACACATGCACATGCCCTGCCCCCTTCTTATTTTGTTTGTTGTTCTTTGGCTTCTGTTAATTCTGTTTCATATTTACAAGTGTGTAGCTTTGAGCCAGTGTAGGTAGTAAAGAATGTGTTTCTTTTCCTTGCGCTTGTATTTAAAGGTAAGCCTTTACCTGTTTCAGCCTTGCAGTTGGGTGATGTAACAGTGTTGGTCTTATTTGGAGGAACTCCCCCCCCAACTATGTCAGGACAATGCACCCAAGAGGCTCCTCGGGAAGGAAACTTTTTCTTACGTTGAGAAGATTTGTAAATAGCCGCAGTTCTGTTTCCCTGGGGTCTCCATCCCCACCTTCTGCTGAACTTCTTCAGTTTACAGCAGCAGCGAACCACTTCCTTAGGGGAATTTCCATAAAAAGGCGGAATCCCGACTTTGTCATCAGTGGCAAAAGTGAGACACTTGCTCTATCGCCTGGGAACCAATAGTGTAGCTTCTTCAAAAGCTGACTCAGGATCTTTTGGACACCGTGAAAACTGATAGTCTTATTTTTAACAGAACAAAACAAAAACCTAGACGGTATAATGAGGAACGCTTTCCCGCTTGGCAGTGGAAAGAGATGTTAAAGACGGTCCATCCCAAAGGAGTGCAGCGAACTACCGTAAGATTCCTTTACAGTTCCGCAGGCTGAAGGGCTGCGGGGAAGGGGGCGGAGATGGGCTCTTGTGAGTCTCTGGTCCTTTAAGGAGGAGGGACGGCCGTAAGACTCTGTACCTTTAAGAGTCTCTTTGTCTGGAAACCTCCTTATTTACCCTCCTGTGCTTCAACCAAACTTCGACCCGCGATTCACAACGCCCCTTTACGCCACCGCCCCTTACGCCAGGCTCAAGTCGGCCGCGCGTCGGTGGCTAACCCTAAACTTGGCGGCCGCCGCGCGAACCCCCGGAGAGGATGTCTGTGCCGGGTCGGGGCCCTAGGCTGCGCCGTTGGCGCAATGCGGGGCGCGGGGGGCGGGGCTCCGGCGGGCGGGCCAATGGGCGGAAAGGGGGCGGGGCCGCGTTCGGTTGTCTCGCGCCCTGGTGACAGCTCGCGCGTGCTGATGATGGCGGTAAATAGAGGGGGGTCGGGGGAGGGGGCGGAGGAGGTGGGGCGGCCGCAAAGGGGGTAGCTCCAGAGAGTGGGGGGACGGGAACCGGGGAGGACGTGACGGCCAGGGATCCCATTCGGAGACTCGGAGGCGGGGACAGGAGTCTCCGGCACACTGGCCCTCCCCTTTAAAGAAGCAAAATCCTCACACACCGGGTGAGGGGCGACAAAGGCGGCGCGCGGCTAGCGGGCGGGAGGAGTGGCGGCAGGGGGCGGGACCGCGGCGCCGGCGGGCTGGGGGCGCCCGGGGCGGGGGCCCGCGGGAGGCGAGAGCCGGCTGTCCTGGCGCGCCGGCCCTTTATTTTGGCGGGGTGGGCGACCGCTGGGTTTGGGGTAAAAGCCTGGAGGGGAGAAGGGAAGGCAGGCTTGGGGGCGTTTCGGGGGAACGGATCTGAGAATGAGATGAAGAGGATTAAGGGGAGAAAGGGGTAGGAGGCAGGGAGAGAAGGAGTGAGGAAAAGCCAGCCAAGGAGGTGGGAAGGAGGCAAAGCCCAGGCTGGGTGATAAGGAATCCGGGCCGGGAATGAGGTTAGGAGGACCGAGCCCGGGAAGAGGGCTCCCCCGGTTAGGTGTGAGAGCAGGGTTCTGGAGGGGAAAGCTTGGTAAGGGATGGTAGTGGGGCGAGGGTTACAGGGGTAGGAGTTGGAAGTGGAAGGCAAGGAGGGGCAGAGCTGGGGGAGTAGTTGGGAGTAGAGAGAGAGTGATTAAGAGCCAGACGTGACAAGGGTGTGAACTAGTGCAGGGCGAGATGAGCTGAACGACTAGGACCGGCGATGGGTGGAAACTGCGAGGTTCTGAGAAAGGTATGGGTTAGTGGATGGGCAGTGGGTGTGAATTCTTGAAAGTGAGGAAGAGGGGAATTAAACACTGGACTAGTAACCAGGTGGAGTTAGGAATAAGTGCGGCCGATTTGGAAGGGTGAAAAGCAATGGACAGGAGAGATGGGGCGTTTGTAGGACAATTCGGGGGCCAGAAAAGCTCAAAGAAGAGAGTGAGGGTGTGAGAAGTGATGGCGGTCTGGGACAGGGTAACTGGGGAATTGTGTTAATCGCCGAGGTTCAGCAAGATCCAAGGTCCAGACTGAGGTAAAGAGACAAGGCTGAAAGCATAGGATGAGGGGAGCAAGGAAGAGATGGACCCCAGGATTTAAAGGATGAGATGGGGAGTGAGGGAAAAGAACAGAGTTAAGGGAAGCTTGGGGAAGCCTGATGGATTTCAACCTGGGGGAGACTGCACAGTTGGGGGAGATGCTCCAGAAGGTTCACATGGGTCAGGGCACAGACTCTCTAGCGAAGGATCAAGAGTAGGGAGCCTTTGGTGCAGAAGAGGAGGAACCATGGTGAGTGAAAAGAGACCTAGAGATAGGGGCAAAAACTAAAAAGTAACAGTGGAGGTGGGGGGTGCAGGAAAGGAATTCTTTGTTGAGAAGAGAACTGTTAGTGTATTGAAAGTGTGAGTCCTTTTGTCCATGAAAGTAGGAAATTCCAGAAACCTCTTTCTCTCTTCAAGGAATCTTGAATCTGCTTCCACCTTTCATGGTTTTTTAAATCGACTTTTCATGTCCACTTTGAAAAGATGAGACCCATTTTGATTTTGTTCTTGTATGAACGATAAAGTGTCAACTGGGTGCTGAGAAGCTCTGCCTTTTACTGGTGGTGTGATCATAGGAAACTGGGTTGTATTTCCAGTGTGGTTGTGCCTGTATGGTGTGACAGTGTTGTGCTGTAGCAGTGTGGTACCTGACAAGCGCTAGGCAGTGCTTTCTCGACAGCATTTTTATTTTCAGTGGCGAGCACCCTGTTATTGAGATAGATAAAGATGAAAATCTTTTCGTTTTGTTTAATCAACCAAATTTCTGCCTACTTGTTTTTGATGGCTGGAGAACATTGAAATCATTTCAGAGAAAGGCAAATAGCCAACCAGGGAAGTTTGCAGGGGAAGAGATTTAAATCAGCGTGCTGAGGGTTTAGCTGCCTTTAGCTTTGTGTGTGACTTTTTGTACTGTAGTAGAGAACTCACCCATTTGACAAAAATGGAATAAAGAAAGGGAGATTTAGAATAGTAGAGGCTTTTACAGTGGGACTTATCTTTCAGTTAAATAATGGGTTTATGAGTAATTTTATCATAACCTGTAAGGTAATGCATGCTGGAGCCTTGGACAGCTCCACTGCCTCTCCTGTTTTGTAGGTGTGAATAAAAAAATTAATATTTTTCTAGAATAAGTTTTTTATATTTAAGACACTTTGGGGAATTTAAAGGAAGATAAATTTGGGACAAAATTTAGGTTATTCTTAACCAAGTATTTTGTTTTGATGATTTTTAATCCTGAAGCTTTTACATTTAGCTAAAAATATGAACGATTATTACTTTGCATTTGATGATACCAAAGGACAGCATATAATTTACTTAGGAAAAAACCACAAACTGTTTTTGAGACTCTTATATGAGGTTATTTCATTGGTGTACCTTCAGATACACAAAGATGCTTTTTCTTTAAAGTTGTGTAAATTTTGGATTGCCACTGTTTTCTGGATATTTGTATAAATAGCAAAGATCACCTTTATGGGATCTGTGATAGTTAGCAAAGATTAGATCTTGATTAGTGGACATCAGAAACATTGGTCATTAATATAGGTGAGTAATTTAGAATATTAAATTAAATTTCTGGGTTCAGCTGCTATGTTCATGGATTCCAGATTCTGTGGAGCAGGTGTTCAAGGTGACTAGGTTGGTTTAGCAGTTTGACAGGATTTTTTAAAATTACTATTTTTTCCCGCTAAGTTTCAAGAGGATTAGTCTGAAATGTTAACTTTCAAACTGAAGGGTGACTTTGGTGTGAGGCATCTGTCTCTATGAAGTGTGTGTGTGTGTGTGTGTGTGTGTGTGTCCCCGTCCTTTCTACATGTGTTTGGCAGTGCTAGTAGGTTGTATTCTGTGTGTGGTATTGCCATTTTTATATTATAATTCTTTTGTACTTGATATCTTAGTATAAATTACTCTAGACTTACTTGGTAATGATGAAGAAGAAAATATAAACTACAAGATAAACCAGAGGAAAGTCCATTTGGGCCTTAGCTGTTGTTTCTGTATGCTGCTGTGGTGTGTTAAATCTCTACTTCTCACTGTAAATGGTTATTTCTCAGTTGATATTTCTCTTTTAGTACAAATAATACTATTTGTCGGTAAGGAATTCAGTGATAAATTTAAGTTTTATTTCCATTTTTTCATCAAGCAGAAGTCTCAGTTTATTTTGGCTACAATCTTATTTGCTAAGCCAAAAACTTTTAAGTTTATTTATTCAACCAGTAGGTTGTATATAATTAAATGTTTTTCTGGTTAATTGTAGATTCTTTGGATGGGAAGAGATCTTGAAAGGACCTCTAGTTTATCCTGCAACTTCAGTCAATATGCCACTTAAATCATCCCAGGTAGATAAAAATTTATCCTCTTTGTGTAAATCTTCAGAGGTAATGTGGCAACCTTTGTAGTTAATATACAACATTAATATACAACATTTCCAGCATTTAATTATTTTCTCTAACAGGACAGTCTGTATTCTATCCAGAATACAGAACAAATGCAGAATAAAAACACAGTATTTGTGCTTGTTCTCTCTTGCCCCATTCTTGATACTATAGTAAGCAGATATTTATACTCGAAAATCAAGATGACCTTATTTCTTCGTAAACTCAGTAATAGTAGCTCCCCATGTATAGTGCTTTTGTGTCAGACACTGTTGTAAGCTCTTTGCAGACTGTAACTCATTTCCTCCTTCCAGTAGTCCTATGAGGGTGGCATACTACTGTTCTCATTTTACATGGGATGAAATACAAGGTCTTTGAGATTAAATGACTTGCCCAAGGTTATATTCAGACATTTCTACAGCTACTTGTTTGATAGTTGATAATCTTATAGTACAGATTATATGGGTTTTTTTTAATCAGGTAATAACTAAAGGATAGATTTAATCTTTTAGTTTATAAGGTAGGGTGAGGTGGGGATAGGGTTTGAACCTTGGCGTTTTATGGGCAGTTTACTTTAGTATTACCTCTGCTTGACTGTTGTGAGGTGATCCATCACCATGCTCTTCAGATTATTTTATCCCTAACCAGTCTTGTTTGCCAATCCTTAAATTAGCCCTATGATTCTGTTATTAACCATTTCAGTCCTTCCTAGATGGGGAACTTGGGACAGACGCCATAAGGGCTGTGTTTGATGCAAAGATTGCATCAGGGTTCTTACACTGTTGTATATTTTTCCTTACAAAATTGTATTTTTAAAACAAAACAAATCCAAATCAATAAGATGCCAAATTGTATTTCAGATTGATTATTGTCAACTTTTTTAGCTAGAAAGAGGCCATTGGCTTTTCCTCAGTGGGTAACAGTCTCTCATCTGCAGACCTCTATGGTATATAACAAGTCCACACAGGTTTGTAGATGAGAAATTGTTTGCCCACCGAGGAAAATATGGAACTCAGGTTTCAGTGTGGAGAGCTATCCATAAACAAAATCTGTTCAGATGCTTGCTGACTTTTCCCCCTGAGTTCTCTTTGTATGTGCCTATGTAGGCCACATGCTAAAGACATTTATGCGTGTTTTTTGTGGTTGTTTAGTCACTAAGTCGTGTCCGACTCTGCGACCCCATGGACTGTAGCCCACCAGGCTCCTTCTCCATGGGATTGTTTGTTTGTTTTTTTAGAACAGTTTAGGTTCACAGTAAAATTGAAGGGAAAGTACAGAGGTTTCCCTGCCCCTACACCTGCATAACCTCCCCCCATTATCAATATCCCTCACCAAAGTGGTTTCTTACAATTGACATTTAAAAAATAAGTAATAATTTATTATTGTTAGTGTTTTCTAAGTACCCAGCATGAGTTATGTGAATTGTATGTGAATTGCTTGTGTGAATTGTATGTGAATTGCTTGAAACTCAAAACAACATTAGGAGAAAGCTTCCTTGTGGGGATTTTACTCAGGTTTTTTTTTTGGTGACTTTGGATTTTTTTTACAGTTTTCAAATTTATAGAAAAGTTGAAAAAATGATACAAGGAGTTTATATATGCCTTTCTTCAAATCCAGGAATTGTTTTATTTTGCCCCATTTGTTTTATCATTTTCTCTCACTTGTGTATTTTTTTTATTTGATGTTGGGGTATAGCCGATTAACAAACAATGTTGTGATAGTTTCAGGTGAACAGCGAAAGGGACCGTACATATCCTCACCTGTGTATTTTTAAAGAAGTAAGTTTGAAAGAAAAATGGATATGAAGCCCTTAATCTTAAAAAGAAAAGGGAAGAATGGTTTCAGTATATCAGCAAGTTGGTATGTGTTTGATTTCAGTCAAGCATGTGAAGCAAAAGAATCTCAAGATTGGACTTTGAGTGGATTTTGCGGTTTCATGGTTTGTTGTCCTCATGATATTTTGAAAAACATTCCTCATCAGCAAAAGCTGTCCTGGTCTGCCCTTTTGTAGGGGCCTCCTTAGTACCCTGGACGGTATGCTCACACAAAGTGGTCCTCAGCATATGCCAGCTCTGTGGGTAATTACTGCATAAAAACAGGAGCCACAGCACCATTCAGCTCCTTGACTGAGACATATTTAAGTGAAATACACATTTTACCTAAAGACCCTTCTGTTGCTTCGAGGAACTGGAAAAGATCTAAGTGTAAAATAGACTGCCTGAGAAACACTGCTTGCAATTAATACAAGTAGGTTTGCCTTATGGTAAAGAGATGAATATAAATATCTTAACATTCTATTACCTCCCCCCAAATAAACCTAAATCTGGGGAGTCTATTCAGTTGTTGTGATATGAAGGGATTTTACAGACCCTCTCCCCATTGCCACCGTCCAGCTCATCCTTCATCTTTATGAAAATGGTAGCCTGTCCGTTTGATAAAGGCATAACCTGCAGAATGAGGCCTGTCTGATTTCAGCTGAAGGGATTATGAACTGAATTCTAACCAAGGTGAAATACAGCACTGCCCCCACCCCCACCCCTGTTAAGTGATCATCAAAGCTATAAAATATAGCTCTTATTAAAGCTGGTGATAATAATGAAAAACACTTTGCTTTTACAAGGATGAGAAAATTACAAATTATTGGAAAAGCTTTCTTTCCAGCCATGTGTTATTGTTTCTGAGTCTTGGGCAGTTTTAAAGACTATACTACTGTTCCTTTGCCATTTACATGTTAATAGAAGTCTGAAAAGTAAGACACTCTTCTGAAATTTCCAGGGTTGTTTTTATTATGTGTCAAGTTGTAAACAGCATTCTGTGACAGGTATTTTCTCTCTTTGTCTCCTATTGAGCTAATTAGTAATTTACACTCTAGTAACATCTCTTTCAGCCTCGCATTTTCAGCGTGTGAAAATGCCTGCTATTCTGCGCCTTCCATGCAGCCCGGGCTGGCAAATGATGGGGGGCAGATGTTGGTTAGCACATCAGAAGGATCACGGATAAAATTTATTTTTGTGTTGTGTTTTTATAAACACACAGGCTTTTCGTATCTGCGTCCCCTGCCATGCTGCCCCTGCCCCTCCCCCATTCAAACAGAAACGTTGTGACTTGCAGTCCAGAGCTACTGCCCTTGCTTCAACTTCGGACTGTTTTCTATTCTGTCTCCCACCCTCACCCCCACCGCACCCCACCCCCACACTGTAGGATTTAGGGGGGATTAGCAGGACAGTCTGGCATAGTTTAGAGCCCAGGAAGCTGGTCTTCACTGCTCCCTCCCTTGGACAGAATGCAGAGCTCCTGGTCATTGTCTCTAGGAGCCAGCAGTGCCTCTCTTGCCGGGCAGCTTGTGTGAGGGGTGGGAGGACAGCATGCTTTTATATGACACTTGACTCTCTCCAAAGCAAAGACAGGCCCTACCTTTCCGTCAGCATTTTCAGAACGCAGCCACCAGTGAGCAGAAGACCATTTAGAGCTTGGCTTGGGCACTTTGTCACATTGGTGTTCCACTCTCTCCTGGCCCCATGCTGTCTCTCTCAGTCTCAGACATGGGACTCTGACGTCTATGTGTAGTGTCTGTCCTGTGTTCACTCGGATAGGCCATGTGATGTGAGCATGGTAATGCAGCAGGAGCGATTGACTTTGAAATAAAAGTCTTAAGGATCAGTTTGTTCTGTGAGGAATAGAAATTTAAATTGAGAATTAAAGGAGGGTAGAGAGGGGTTTACTGATGTATCAGTTTGAGCCAAAACCTTTCTAGAATGCTTGATAATTTGTGGTACTTATTTTTGCAGTTAGGAATCCTCATTCATCAGGATAATAAGGTCACAATCCCTGTTAGAGCTAATTAGAGTCTCCCTGACAAAAATTGTTACCTGGAGGTAACCACAAAGAAAATCAGGTAAGAAAATGTGTGAATAGCCCAGTTCAGCCATCGTTGCTAATAGCATTATAATCATAGACGTCTAGCTTTTGACAGTGAAGCAGTATTCATGAACAGAGGACATCTCGTTTATGTTAGCATTCACTGAGTATGCGGGGCTGTGCTAGCGTTCTGAATGTTTCTGTGGTTGGCCTTTGCTAACATTTGCTTTCTTTACTCTCCTTTTCCTGTGTTCTAGTATAACCACCTATATCCATTGTCTTATTTATATTAGATGTCCATGGCGAGATATTGATTATACTTTTGTGCTTCCACATCTAAAAGAGGTCAAAGGTCAGATTAATAAACAACATATGAAAAAATAAAATATCACAGGGGTTTGATCATATGGGTATTGTGAGTTAAAAGTAAGAAAGTGAATGTATGACTATGGAATTGAATATATTCTTTTAAAAGAAACATTTCTACAATATATGGCATAGTGTGAAGAACTGATAACTGTATGTTTCAAGTGAAAGGTAAATAAGTATGCCTTAGTGAAGAGATCAAACTAATTTGTGGTGGCATCACTGTCTATTCCCAAAATGGTTAAACATTAACGTTGTTCCTAGTTACACTGTTAATATACTTCTTGAATTCTTTTTTCTTCATAGGCCATTCAGCTTTGCCTACAGCTAACAAGTTCAAAATCTATTTAAGCTATAAATTCTAATTCTATTCCTTTAAATAAATATAACATAAAACACCATTACCACTTTTTTTACCTGTTAGATTAAGAGATTAAACAAGTTGATGTGGCCAGTAGTAGATGAGGATGTGGGGAAATTGGAAGTCTCACTTTTGATGGGAATGTAAGTTTCTTTGAAGATAAATTTGGCAGCATCTGCTGAACTTTTAAAAATTGGAGTATAGTAGCTTCACATGGAGAATGCAATGGCACCCCACTCCAGTACTCTTGCCTGGAAAATCCCATGGACGGAGGAGCCTGGTAGGCTGCAGTCCATGGGGTCGCTAAGAGTCAGGCACGACTGAGCGACTTCACTTTCACTTTTCACTTTCATGCACTGGAGAAGGAAATGGCAGCCCGCTCCAGTGTTCTTGCCTGGAGAATCCCAGGGACGGGGCAGCCTGGTGAGCTGCCGTCTATGGGGTCACACAGTCTCGGACACCACTGAAGCGACTTAGCAGCAGCAGCAGCAGCAGCAGCAGCAGCAGCTTCACACGAAGAAGGCGATGGCACCCCACTCCAGTACTCTTGCCTGGAAAATCCCAGGGATGGAGGAGCCTGGTAGGCTGCAGTCCTTGCGGTCACTGAGGGTCGGGCATGACTGAGCGACTTCACTTTCACTTTTCACTTTCATGCATTGGAGAAGGAAATGGCAACCCGCTCCAGCGTTCTTGCCTGGAGAATCTCAGGGACGGGGGAGCCTGGTGGGCTGCCGTCTATGGGGTCACACAGAGTCGGACACGACTGAAGCGACTTAGCAGCAGCTTCACAACGTAGTGTTGGTTCCCACTGTGCAGCACAGTGACTCGGCCGTGCGTGTACATGCACTGCAGTGTGCGTTCTCAGTCGTGTCCAACTCTTTGCAGCCCTGTGCACTGTGCACCTCCAGGCTCCTCTGTCCATGGGGTTTTCCAGGCAAGAAGACCGGAGTGGGTTGCCATTTCCTTCTTCAGGGGATCTTCCCGACCCGGGGACTGAACCCACGTCTCTTACGTCTCCTGCACTGGCAGGCGGGTTCTTTACCAGCTGAGCCACCAGGGAGGCCCTGTTGGAATTTTAAATGTGCGTGTCGTGTGACCTAGAGATTTTACTTCTAGAAATTTGCCCTATAAATATATTTATACGCTTGCATGAAAAAATGAGTATAAAGTTTTTCTTTATAGCATCGTTTGTCCCTGCAAAAACAGTGATGTCCATCAGCTAGGGACTGGCTAAATAATGTGTAGGGAGTCCATACAATGGAATACCATTCAGCTATTAAGGAATGCAGTGAATCTCTTATTGCTGATGTAGAAAGATGTCCATTTTTAAGTTTTTTTTTTTTTTAAGTCACGATATAGGACAATATAGAATGTTCCTATTTTTGTAAGATGTTAAGAAGTGCTATGGAGGTGTTGCTGTTTAGGAGAGAAGGTATTTTTGTGCTTCCCCGGTGGCTCAGTGGTAAAGAATCCACCTGCCAGTGCAGGAGACGCAGGTTTAATCCCCAAGTAGGGAAGATTGCCTGGAGAAGGAAATGACAACTAACTTTAGTATTCTTGCCTAGGAGATCCCATGGACAGAGGAGCCTGGCAGGCTACAGTCCATAGAGGTCGCAAAAGAGTCAGACACGACTTAGAGACTAAACAACAACAAATTGACTTTTTCCTCTATGTACTTCTGTAGTGGTTGCTTTTTATAAGCAGGTGAAGAAGGGGTTAATTAAGAGCGTTTTCGTGAAGGAAATTTCCATGGTAGTAAGGGAGGAGTGAGAGGCTGGTCTGAGAAGAGAACTGCTCTGTTCATAAGAGATATATGAGGTATGTCAGTCAAGCTTTTAAGTAAGAAGTGAGGACTGGATGGCAAGAAGAGGGGATGTAGTGGATGTCGAGAACATTTGGTGGAGATTTGAAAGGCAGTCCACGGAGATGAGGATAGTACCTAGTCCTGTTGAGTTGTTGTCAAGATTGAAGTAAATAATGCATATAAAATATTTTAATTAATTAATCAATTTTTATCTTTGGCTGTGCTGGGTCTTTGTTACTGCACGGGCTTTCTCTAGTTGCAGCGAGCAGGGGCTGCTCTCCAGTTGTGGCGTACGTGCTTCTTATTACAGTGGCTTCTCTTGTTGCAGAGCACGGGTTCTAGAACATGAGGACTCAGTAGCTATGGCACACAGGCTTAATTGCCCTGCAGGATGTGGAATCTTCCCAGACCAGGGATCAAACCTGTGTCCCCTGCATTGGTAATTGGATTCTTAACCACTGAACCACCAGGGACGTCCTGTATAAAATACTTAAGACAGTGACTGATACCTAGTAAGTGCTCAGTGTTGGCTATTGTTATTGAATGAAAATACCTCATCTTTTGTAAGCCTGAATAAATTTATGTGTTGTGTGCGGTGATAATTCTGCTAATCCCATTGACAGACATGTAGTTTGGATTTTTTCCCAGTAGTATTGATGGTTGGCCCAAACATTTCTGTTCTTCACCTTTGGTCCTCCCACCTGCTAACACTTAGATCAACATCTGAAATCTGAATACAGTTCTAGAGCTTTAGAAATATGATGTCCTACAAGTTGCTCTTGGGTTTGTTTACCAGTATTATCATGTATACTACCTAACATTTGGGGCCTGTAAAAAGATGGGAACAGATAATTTGGGGAGAAAAACATCATTTTCTATGCTCATGGGATGTGGAATAGAAATGTCACTTTGCACCGAAAGTGTTAATCAGTTTTTGTTAGCAGTGCAATGTAATGAGCATATTAGCTACAACACCTTCCTTGGCAGCCAGCAGTCCTCTTGTGAAATCTTTTAGGAAACAGAAATCTGGTGAGAAGTATTCCTGAGCAATTGAAATATCTTTGCGGCGGGGGGCGGGGAGTGGGAATTACAAAGAACAAATAAAGTAGAAAAAAAATTCTTTACCAAAAGGAAATTGTTTCACCGCTGAGAGCCATGAGAGAAGACGTTCTACCTGTGGGCTGAAGATGCGACAGTGCAGTTTTTTAGGGCTGTAAAGCAAGTTCGTTTTGCATTTTGATTTTTCACTGAAGTTTATCACTTAAAGAACTTCAAGGTATATTTCTATTTCATGAAAAATATTTATAAAACTTTTAAGAATGGTGGATTTCTCAACATATACTGTATATTGTAGTGTAAGTTATTTTCTACTTCCAGTTAAAATGTATCTTAAAACAGTTATTTTTTGAGGTTTAAAAAAGTCAGCCGAAATAACAAGAAAAATTTATATTTAAGCACAGCACTTCATACTTGAGGTGTTCAGTAAGCTTTTATTGAATAAATTAATACACACATGAATGAAAAATATTATTCTGAATTTGGACTTCATACTCTGTGATTTGGGCACAGCCTAGCATTGCTGTATAAAGGCCTTCTGTTCAGCTCCCGTCTCCATGCCCATGTTCCTCTCCCCACAAACACCCTCTCTAATGTGTTTGATACAGGTCCTTGATTCTATATACATCTTTATAAAATACTTAGTGATTCTGTGTGTGTGTGTGTATCTTTAATTCCGAAATTGTTCGTCATACCACCCTGCTGTAGAACTTGGCTAGAGAATTCTCCTGGTAAAAATGCTGTAGATGTTACTCTAGTCTTGACTTTTTTGGTTAGCACCATTTTAAGAGGGGTGTGTGTGTGTGTGTGTGTGTGTGTGTGTGTCTGTCTGTCTGTCTGTCTGTTGGGCTGTACATTTAGCTAATTGCTCCTAACTGCAGCATAGTGTTCCGTGGTGCACATCATTTCCATAGTGATAGCTGCCTAGGCTACCACAAACCGTGCTACCAATAAACAGGCTTGTCCATGTTCATTATGGACACATTTGAGAACTTCTTCGGGATACACTCAGGAGTGGTGTTGTGGGATGCGTATTGTCAGGCTGCTGAATGGTTGTATCACTCTACACCCCACAGACACTGTGTTCCCAACCTCCCCCACATGTGGTATTGTCCACATTTCTAACTTTTGCCATTTAATAATGTCTGATTTTAATTTGTATTTTTTAAATTACTAGTAATTGTGCATTTCTTCATATTCTAATTAGCTGTTTCCTTTCTAAAAAAAAATTGTGCATTTCTTCATATTCTAATTAGCTGTTTCCTTTCTGTGAAATGAGCATGAAGGATTGAACATAGTATTTAATTAATGTTTTTAAGCTGGAGGAACTTTTGGTTACACATTGTATTTTGCAAGATGTTAATATATTTTCTCAAACTTCAAAAAGTGTCATCCTTATGCAGAATCTTATTGTTTTTCTTCCTGAGTCCAAGAGATGATGAACCTTTTTCTAAGCATTCAACTTGAAAAGCCATAAAGTATGCTACAATTAAAGCATCTTACTAATCTGTTCTCATTGTCTTCATGTATGCTGAACACTGAGAGCAAGTGTTTTTGCCAGAACAGATTTGGTGGAAAAGTGCTTCGTTGTGTTAGTTAAAGAAAATCTCCCCTGGTCAGAAATCAGTGGATGACTATAAAAAGAAATTAGATCCAGCTGCTTCTCCCTGTTTACAATCTCCCTAGGTGTCAGAAAGCTGAGTTAATAGCAGGAAGCATCATCTCTTTGCCTGGAAAATTCCCTGGACAGAGGAGCCTGGCAGGCTATAGTCCATGGTGCTTAGTTGCTCAGTTGTGTCTGACTCTTTGCAACCCCATGGACTGTAGCCTCCGCCAGGCTCCTCTGTCCATGGGATTCTCCAAGGCAAAAATCCTGGAGTGGGTTGCCATGCCATCCTCCAGGATCGAAACCAGGGATCGAACCCAGGTCTCCCGCATTGCAGGCAGATTCTTTGCCAGCTGAACTACCAGGAAAGCCCTGAGTCAGACACGACTGAGTACATGACACATCACCTCTAACTTGCCTGTCTCTGAAGAGCTCAACACTTGATTGAGAAGTACTTCTCAGCGCTCATTGAATATAAGCTGCTGCTGCTGCTGCTAAGTTGCCTCAGTCGTGTCTGACTCTGTGCAATCCCATAGATGGCAGCCCGCCAGGCTCCCCCGTCCCTGGGATTCTCCAGGCAAGAACACTGGAGTAGATTGCCATTTCCTTCTCCAATGTATGAAAGCAAAAAGTGAAAGTGAAGTCGGGCAGTCGTATCGGACTCTTAGCGACCCCACGGACTGCAGCCCACCAGGCTCCTCCGTCCATGGGATTCTCCAGGCAAGAGTACTGGAGTGGAGTGCCATTGCCTTCTCCGTGAATATAAGCAGATAATATTTAAAAAAAGAGCAAATACCATATTATACTTCTCATTTTTCTATGAAAGGGTATAGAAAGTATGTATATGTGCTTAGTTACTTCAGTCGTGTCTGATCCTTTTCGACCCTATGCAGTACCAGGCTCCTCTGTCCATGGGATCACCGACTCGATGGACATGCGTTTGAACAAGCTCGGGAGTTGGTGATGGACATGGAAGCCTGGCGTGCAGCAGTCCATGGGATCACACTCTACTGAACTGAACCGAGGCAAGAGTAGTGGAGTGGGTTGTGCCGTCCTCTAGGGGCTCTTCCTGACCCAGGGATCAAACCTGAGTCTCTTACGTCTCCTGCACTGGCAAGGTGAGTTCTTAACCACTAGCACCACCTGGGAAGCCCAATAGAAAGTATGAACGCTTTGATTTTTAAAGTGGTGTGGATGGAGAAAAGCACATTTCCTAATTGAGATGCCACTTCTCAGGGTCCTAGAGAAAGTTAAGCAGCAGTTTCTGGTTTGCTCGTGAATCTTCTTCCTGTTCATTTCAGGTCTCAGAAAAGAAGGAATGACTCTGATTCAAAATGCTCTTTCCTTGTTCGAACAGGTTCCCAGTATTTGTGCTTTCCTTTCTGAGGAAGCAGTACAGTTTTTTAAGTGTTTTCATTTCTGACCAAGATGTGATGCAATCAAATCATTATGTTGACTTTGGTTCAGTATCTGCCTGACTGAGTGGAAAAGGAATTTTAATTTGTGATGTGATTGACAAAGCTATGAGCTTTTCCCAACAATACCATAGTATGATAAAAAAAAATTTCTGCTTGTTCTGTTTTGCCGATTTTTGTGGTTATGCCTCTTGAGTAAGTTTCTATCAGCAAAACATTATTTCCTGCTCTTAATTTTTTTCAAACTAAGCTACACTCTATGCTAAGATGTAGAGTTTTCCAAGGGCTTTGATTTTGTTCTGCCTTTAAGATTACTGTTTTTCTTTCATTATTTTTTCACTCAGAAATCTTGTCTGGAAAATTAGATTTTTAGATGTGATTTTGAAATACTGTTTTTAACCTTTTCAAGAATCTTTTAAAATTTAATATTTATCAGTGCTAAGTATGAAGAGAGCATAAAAAGTATCGTACCTGCTTTTCTTCTCCCCGATATTCTGCCTCTCCAGAGACCTCCGTTTTCCACTCCTCCATTTAATTCTATTAAATGGAATTTAATGCCATTTTTTCCTAAACAGTAGCCTTTGTTGTTCAGTCACTAAGTCGTGTACGATTCTTTGTGACCCCATGAACTACAGCACACTAGGCTCTCCTGTCCTTCCCATCTCCTGAAGTTTGCTCAGACTCATATCCATTGAGTCGATGATGCTATCTAACCATCTTATCCTCTGCTGCTCCTTTCTTTTCCTGCCCTCAATCTTTCCCAGCATCAAGTTCATTTCCAGTGAGTTGGCTCCTCTCATCAGGTGGCCAAAATATTAAGCTGCTATGTTTAAAAATCTGTATGGGTTTTCTGTAGATCCAAACAGCTCTCATCCTGGGATCTACCTTCCTGAAGAGTATAGGTATTTTCTTCACTTCCTATGTTGGAACTCTCCTGGACCTCATATCTTCCCCCTTCATTGTTTATACCTCAAGTAAGCAATTCTTCCAGAAGATTCCTAAGAAAAGGGTGCATGGGATATAAATCTGCATGTATGAAAATGTCATTTTCTCTCACACTTGGTTTATAGTTTATCTAGTTCTAGAATTCTAGATTGGAGGATATTTTCTCTGAATTTAAGAAGCATTGCTGTGTTGATATCTAGCTTCTATTATTGCTATGAGAAACCCTGTGGTATTCTGATTCTTGATTTTTTTCCCCCTCCTTGGTTACTTTCAGGATCTGATCTTTGTCCCTGATATTCTGAAATATTATGATAATCTGTCACCGAGGCCTTCTTTTCTCTGTTGTACTGAGTACACCAAGAGCCTTTTCAATTTAGAAACAAGGATGTGTTTCAGTTCTGGGAGATTTTCTTTAATTCTTAAGTTCTACCCAAATCCCCCCTTCCCCTTCCTCCCTGCTGCCCCTTGTTTTCTTATTCTTTCTCTGTGAAACTCTTATTATTATTTGTGTTTGGAGCTTATGGACTGATGAGTCCTTTCATTTTACCATCTTATCTATTTTTCAATTTATTTTTTGGTCTCTGTTTTCCTTTTTGGCAGGTATCTTGAACTTCATCTTCAGATTCTTCTAATTAGTTTTATATGTTCTTTGTCATATTTTTAATTTTCAAGATTTTTTTCTCAATATTCCTTTTTAATAGTTTTCTATTTTTGTTTCATGGATGGAATAGCTCTTCTCTATATTAATTACAGTTTTAAAAGTTTTCTGCAGCCTCCAGTACATCTCTGTTTTCCTTAAAGTACCTTACTTTATCATTTGTTTTGGTCTTTCTTTTAGGGAATTTCCTTAAATGTATGGTCTTGGCTATCTTACTCATATTCCAGAATGAGATGCCGAAAAACTTAAAACTGAATTTGCCTGAGTGGGGGCTTCTAAAAGTTAACTGGTGGTCTTCATTTTAAGGTGACTAACCTAGAATGCTTTGTGTGGCGGTGGGGGGGTGGTGGTATGTGTGTGTTGGGGGGGTGGTATGTGTGGAGGGGGGTCAGGGAGCGGGTCACCTCTAGCAATCCGTGTTTATAGGTATTTTCTTTTCTCTTAGCCAGGTTTTTCCCCAAACAGAATGCTGCAATCATTGGCCTGCATTCCTGCCTACAACATTTGGGGAACTGAGTGGGGAAAGAGCTGGGGATACCTGCCTTCAGGATCTCAGCCTTCTTTTAATCCCCATCTTTTTAGCCTGGTAGGCCTGCATCTAGTTGTGCCTAGGTGAAGGGGCTCTTTATTTTGCAGAGTAAATTCCCTCGCTCTGACTGGTGGCTGCTTGGAGTCAGGGTGGGAGCCTTTGGGTAGAACTTTCACTTTGTTTTCCTTTATGAAGCCCTGCCTTATGTCCCCACTTTCAGATCATTCTGAGCTTTTCTGGAATATAAAGCAAGTTCACTTTGCTCTGGGCTTCCCCTTAAGATGCTCTTAGTTTTGGTTTCTTTGCTGTGCTATATCAAGTAACTTACCAATCTTCTTTTCAGCTTCCAAAAACTTTGTTATGGTCATTTCCCTTCCTAGTCTTTGTCCTTAGCAATTTTATGTTTTTAATGCCATTTTAGTGGACTTTGGGAGGTAAATAAAGGTGTTCAATGCATCATGTTTCATTGAAGATCCAGATTTCTTTCTTTGATGCCCCTGTTTCAACACAAAACTTAATAGGCTTATGGTTTATAGCCATTGCAAAATTTTGCTACGATAACAGAATTGTACAGGATATAAATTCATTTGGTCTTTTTCTACCCTAATGAATTAATGGCTAACCTATAGCTTGCTATGAGAGCGTGTATGCTTGCTTGGTTGCTTCAGTTGTGTGTAACTCTGCGACCCCATGGGCTATAGCCCTCCAGCCTCCTCTGTCTATAGGATTTTCCCAGCAGGAATACTGGAGTGAGTTGCCATGCCCACCTCCAGAGGCTCTTCCTGACCCAGGGATCTAACCCATATCTCCTGCATTGCAGGCGGATTCTTCACCACTGAGCCACAAGGGAATTCTTGCTATGAAGAATGACATCTAAATGACTTCAGGAAGTTTGAAGACAGTATAATAGAAATTTAGGTCATAAAGTAACTTAAATATTCCTCTTACAGATGTGTAAACTGTGACCCTGAGAACAGAGCTGGCTTACCCATGTTCATTCATCCATCTAGAGCTAGAATTGAGTCTCTTCTCCAATATTCTTTTTTAATATATTTATTTATATACTAATTTATTTGGCTGCACCGGGTCTTACTTAGTTCTGGCATTTAGGATCTTCAGTATTCATTGTGATGTGTGGGATATAGTTCCTTGACCAAGGATTGAACCAAGGCATGCTGCATTGGGAGCATGGAGTCTTAGCCACTGGACCAGCAGGGAAGTCCCTTCAGTGTTCTTTTTCTTGCCAGTGTGGTTCTGTCTTTTCTCATTAAAGTAGCTGGAAATAGGTGCTCTTTACCATGGTTTATGTCACCCAAATGTCCTGTTAATTTAGTGTCAGCTTTAAGTTGCAGTCATGGACTTTTTTTTTTTCCTTTTAAAGTTTGGGGTCTAGTTTTATTGGGGTGAACTTTAAAACTCAAGAAAATTTCTATCCTACCCCAAAGTTGTTTCTGTTTTGAGGAATTTATATTGACAATTTAAAAGTTTTCTTTTTTCTTCCTACTGTTCCCTTCTCATGGCCTCCAAAAGTTCTTTGTGGGGGAAGGCAGAAACTCTTTCCTGATTGTAATTAAGCAGATAAAATTATTTAGAACAAATTAGTACACCTGTTGCCATGTTTCAGTAATGGGAAAAGGAAACATGTTGTTCAAATGTCAAGTTTATTTGGAGAAATCCTAGAATGCTTTCTTTACTGAATTTTCAAAATGCAGTTCTCAGTTCTCTTCCAGGACCCCTTCTGCATTTTATCCCATGATAGAACTCTTCTGTCTTACTTTCCTTTCCCTCCTGTATTTTGTACTTTGTACAGTTTGCCCCAGAACACCACCACATGCATTATTTGTTGACTAAGATTCTTTGGTGATTTTCATTTCTATGTAGAGTTCTTGGGGTCAGAAACCCTACTTTATACTTTTGAATAAGTTCACTTCTACATACATTTATGGAGTGCCTTCACTGAGGTGTTGGGTTCCTCTGTAGGTGCCAGCATCTTGGGGTCCATGTTAGGTCTTTGACAGATGCTGATGGTTGGTATAAAATACTCGCCTTTTCTCCAGTCACTGTTACGACCTGATTGAGAGAATGTTCTTGCCCATTCCTTCGTATCATGTTGTGCTGGTGGGTTCCTTACCCACTAGTGCCATCTGAGAAGTTATGTGTCACACTGGTGACTAGCAATAATAGCTGGGAGAAGAGCAGGGACAGCCTATTGCTGGAAGCTAAGGAGTCGAATGTTTCCTCCAATGAACTAGAAGCCCTCTGAGCGTCCTTACAGCCTCCAGATATCAGGATCATAAAGAGGTGCTCCCAGTGAATCAATGACACCCTTTAATACAAGTGACCCACAAAGAAAAATGGTGTCTCTTAGGATTGAGTGGACTTGGGTGAGCATTGTTCCATGACTGAGCTAAGCTGTTACACACATAATCTGAGGCAACCTAGAACACTTAGAATCATAAAGCATTGTTTTCTTGTTATTTCTTCTTTTCCTCTCATCCTCTTCTGAAGTTAAATAATGCTCTTTCATTATTATGCTTTGGAAATACATTAACTTTTACTTTTTTCAATTTTTTAAAAATTGTGAAGCATGAAATACATTTAAAACATAGGTGTGTTTTATTAAAGACTAGTAAAACAAAAGCTGGGGTAACATGCTACAAGTTTAAAATTCCCTTTGTGTGATTGTTCCTTATGCCCTACCCCAGGTTAACCAGTATCCTATTACCAAGAAAGTTAGGAATTTGATTCTCTTTATTATGTGTAAAGTTTCTACACTTGAAAAATAGCTCAGTAATGAAAGGCCTTCAGTGTTATTACAGGTATATTTTATTTTTTACATGAGGTATTACTAGAGAAATAACAGGTAACATTGATCACTTAGCCTCTTGCCATTGATTTTCCTGAACTCTGTACACATTGTAACTCCCCAATAATTGTATGAGATAGATGAGAAAATTGAGTCTTGGAGCTAGGAACTGGGTCCCACTGGGATTGTAATCTGGCCAGTCTGACTCCTAAATCTGCTCTCTTAACCACTACACCTAATCAAGGTATTGTCTTATAATTTGATGCAATTTTATATTTTTAACATCTGCATCTATGTCTTTTGTGTCTTTGAATACTCTAACCAGAACACAGGGTAGCCATCAAGTTCTGTGCTGTTTCTGCTGAAACAAAGAAGTTGGAAAGCTCTGTAGGCTTCAGATCTTAGCCCAGTTTCTTAACTTCTCATTGCTTGATGCAGATATACAGTCCGTCAATTTATCTAAACCAGATTATATCTTTACATTGTCCATTTCTAAAATGTTCATTTTATAAATATTATTTTTAATGGGAATTTTCAGGGAACCCCCATAATCTCACTTATATTTGTAGTGTAGTGAATAGTGATAGTTTGAGAACTAAGATCATGGCATCTGGTCCCATCACATCATGGCAAATAGATGGGGAAACAATGAAAGCAGTGACAGACTTTATTTTTTGGGCTCCAAAATCACTGCAGATGGTGACTGCAGCCATAAAATTAAAAGACTCTTGCTCCTTGGAAGAAAAGTTATGACCAACCTAGACAGCATATTAAAAAGCAGAGATATTACTTTGCCAACAAAGGTCCATCTAGTCAAAGCTTTGGTTTTTCCAGTACTCGTGTATGGATGTGAGAGTTGTACTATAAAGACAGCTGAGCACCGAAGAATTCATGCTTTTGAACTGTGGTGTTGGAGAAGACTCTTGAGAGTCCCTTGGACTGCAAAGAGATCCAACCAGTCCATCCTAAAGGAAATCAGTCCTGAATATTCATTGAAAGGAATAATGCTGAGGCTGAAACTCCAATACTTTGACTACCTGATTCGATTCATTTGGAAAGACCCTGTTGCTGGGAAAGATTGAAGGCAGGAGGAGAAGGGGACAACAGAGGATGAAATGGTTGGATGGCATCACTGACTCAATGGACATGAGTTTGAGTAAGCTCCAGGAGTTGGTGATGGACAGGGAAGCCTGGCGTACTGCAGTCCATGGGGTTGCAGAGTCGGACATGACTGTGTGACTGAACTGAACTGAACTGAAACTTTTAAAAGAGCTTTGATTATACAGAGTATTTTTTTAATATGATATTTCAAAATTCTTCTAAAAATATTTCATGTTTGTAAGACACAAGTAACTTTTGGTACTTGTTTAGATATGATCACTAAGAGATAGCTTTTTTATAAAACAGTTATTGACTCTCCTTAGTGAATTAATGTTTCCTTTGCAGTATTTTCTCTGAAAACAACTAGCTGTAGTGACAAGTCTTTATGTTTAAATTTTAAAATTAGATACCGTTTCAATAGAAGGAGTGCAGATTTTATAGCTCAATAACTCCTTGAACAAGCCATATGAAGTGCCACAGAATATTGCTGTCTGCCAACCAAGTTTTACCATGGTACAAAATTTCTCCTAAACCTCCTGTTCTTTGCCACTTATGTGGAATTACTGGCAACTTTAAACAATTATCTTGGGCCTCTGCTTAGTAGCTTAGTCATGTCTGACTCTTTGCGACCCCATGGACTGTAGCCCGCCAGGCTCATGGGGATTCTCCAGGCAAGAATACTGGAGTGGGTTGCCATGCCCTCCTCCAGGGGATCTTCCCAACTCAGGGATCGAACCCAGGTCTCCTGCATTGTAGCTGGATTCTTTACCATCTGAGCCACCAGGGAAGCCCAAGAATACTGGAGTAGGTAGCCTATCCCTTCTCCCGGGGGACGTCCCAACCCAGGAATCAAACCAGGGTCCTGCATTGCAGGCAAATTCTTTAACAGCTCAGCTTCCCTGCGAAGTGCTGCTCTTTTCTTGCTATTAGATATTGGACTAGTCATCTAATCACCAATTTGAGTATCCATTTCTCATCTGTAAAATGCCGCTGACACCTACCTCATTGTGAGAATTAACTAAGCAAATAATGTGATCCCCCCGACGCGCACACACAGCATGGTATCTAGTAAAAGTATGATGTTTTTATAAGTGTTCCCTTCCCATTGTACACTGCTGTTTAATGCTGACAAAATTGTTGTATAGTATTTATAAAATGTGCTTGGTAATGACCAAACTAATGCTTTAAAAATGGCTTCTATGAATGCTGGCTGACGAAACTCTACCAATTAATAATATCTATCCTATGTGGGGATTATAAAAAAACAGGATTGTATTTAAGCACAGTGATGAAATAGCAACTCCGGCATATGCTGTGTGTAAGGTGTTTTTTGTGGCTGACGCTGCTACTCTACAAACTAAGTGGGATTTTGGTATTGCTTTTGTTGGCATATAGAACAAGTGAAGTCACTCAGTCCTGTCCGACTCTTTGCGACCCTGTAGACTGTAGCGCACCAGGCTCCTCTGTCCATGGGATTCTCCAGGCAAGAATACTGGAGTGGGTTGCCATTTCCTTCTCCAGGGGATCTTCCCGACCCAGGGATCAAACCCAGGTCTCCTGCATTGCAGGCAGACGCTTTAACCTCTGAGCCACCGTATCTTACATAATTGAGGATGCATATTATGCTGTTGCTTTTAGGTCATTTTATTTTTTGGTGAAAAGGATTTCCCAATCTGGCTAAGGTTGTATGTTCTTTATTTCTTATTAAATAGTTAATTAAGACCAGAATGTCGTTTAACTAAAATGAAGACCCAGATACCAAATACATTTTAAAATTCTTGAGCTCTGCATGAGTGACCAAACTCTTTTATCCTAGCATGCCCCCAAGTCCCTGGAACATTTGAATATCTGTGCCTCCTCTCACCAGAGTAGTGATCTAAAGCCTCTGCTTTCCTTGGTGGGAGGGGGAGAGAAGCCCACTCACGGGCAGCTCTCTTCAGTTTACAGTGCGCCTGCAGACGCAGTTTCTTATTTGATCTTCACAGCAGTCTTGGAAAGGAGCAGAGCTGATATTATATCCATTAACAAGTGAGAACATACGGGTCCCAAGACATTCGTGAGTTGCCCAAGCTCACATTGCTACTAAATGGATAACATGAGGCTTAACCCCAAGTCTTCTGATTCTAAATCTAAGGCTTTCTCACTCTCCCATGTTCTTATTCCCATTATAAATTAACAGACCCATTTAGTATCTTATCAAATATGATGTCAATCAATAAGGCAGGTGGATTTCTAAAACTTTTTTGATTCTAACCACCACATAGGCATTTAGGGAAGAAAAATTGTAATGTGGGGCCTGCTTATCTTTCAGTCAGAGACTCTGGATCTCTTGTACAGTGTATTGATCCCAAATTGTTTTTATTTAAGAAGGGTAAAACAATATGAAATGTTTTATTCTAACACAAAAATGTATCCGTGGAAAAGTGATAAAATTTGCAGTGGTAAATACCATGTGAGATTTTAATTGAAAGTATGAATACTTTATTAACGTTAAAAAGGGATTGCCGAGAACTTCCCTGGCGGCCCAGTGATGGGACCTTGCTTTCCAATGCCAGGGGTGCAGGTTCCGTCTCTGGTCAGGGTTCTAGCATCCCACATGCCTTGTGGCCAATGGACCAAAACAAAGAACAGAAACAATGCTTTAACAAATTGAATAGGGACTTTGAAAATGGTCTACATTAAAAAAGAAAAATCTTAAAAAGAAGTACCGTGGTGTTCTTGCATTTCACATGAGGTCTCTTTATTTAGTTGTAGATGCATGTAGAACTTTTCCTTACCTAGTTATGTGAGTTTCCTCTGCCTTTGTATCTTCAAGCCTTTTGGCCTCTGTTTATAATTGAATATGACTGAACACTCATGATTTAAAAATGTATTTATGACATTATGACTTAAAAATATGTCATTCATAGACTTTTTACCCAATTACAGAGAAAACATTGAACTCAGGTTCTGAGCCATTGGTTCTGTGGCTCAGACATGAGACTACGTTTTCATTCCAAAGCAATCAGCATTGATGTAGCTTTCTGGATTATCATACCTTCTTTGTACTCTCAGGGTTGTCTTGAGGCATCTCAGACATGTGTGGAAGCATTTGAAAACCATAACAATATGTTACATGCTTTCATTCATGCATGAGTCTTCTGATTGAGAGTTGGACTGTGAAGAAGGCTGAGTGCCGAAGAATTGATGCTTTTGAACTGTGGTGCTGGAGAAGACTCTTGAGAGTCCCTTGGACTGCAAGGAGATCCAACCAGTCCATTCTGAAGGAGATCAACCCTGTGATTTCTTTGGAGGCAATGATGCTGAAGCTGAAACTCCAGTACTTTGGCCACCTCATGCGAAGAGCTGACTCATTGGAAAAGACTCTGATGCTGGGAGGGATTGGGGGCAGGAGGAGAAGGGGACGACAGAGGATGGGATGGCTGGATGGCATCACTGACTTGATGGACATGAGTCTGAGTGAACTCCGGGAGATGGTGATGGACAGGGAGGCCTGGCATGCTGCGATTCATGGGGTCGCAAAGAGTCGGACACGACTGAGCGACTGAACTGAACTGAACTGAACTGAACTGAGACTTTTTGTCATAAGACATTTTGCTCCATGAGCTCATAAGTTGGAATAGACCAGGAAAACACTTAAATCCAGCAAAGTCTTGCAGATAAGGAGTGAATGGTTGGTGGGAAATAAGCCACCATGGAAATAGCAGATGAAACTTGAAATTTTTTTCTCAGTTTAATAACCAGTCTCTTCATTCTTTCATCAGTATTTATTGAACACCTAGTGAGCACTAGGACACCATCAATGTTCACAATTAGTAAATTAAGATGCTGCTGCTGTCCTCCAGGAGCTTACAGGGGAAGACAGTTACAGGCAAGAGACAACATAGGTTAATAAATATAAAACTCTGAAATATGTCATAAAATATTTTGATGCATATAAATGTAAAACTATATTTTAATGATGTATAAATTATATACAGTTTAGATAACTTTAATTACCTAAAATATGGGTCTGTTCTACTTGGTAAACCATCTGAACATTCCCTACGTTGATATTAGAGATCTCTTAAGGAAAGCACCTTGCTGCTGCCACCTTGATGCTAGTCCCTGGTGGCTGGTATTTCTTAAGAGGAGAAACCTGGGTTTGAATCCTAGCTCTGCCACTTTTTAACTGTTGAACTTACTTGTGTCTCGGTTTCTTTAACATTTTTTCCATGGCATTTTTATGATTTATGTATTTATTTCTGATTACCCGGGGTCTCCATTGCTGTGCATGGGCTTTCTCTCGTTGCAGTACACAAGCTTCTCTTTGTGGTGGCTTCTTTTGCTGCAGAGCATGGGCTCTAGGGCTCGCAGGCTACAGTAGTTGCGGCACATGGGCTTAGTAGTTGCAGTTCCTGGGCTCTCAAGCACAGGCTCAGTAGTTGTGGCGCATGGGCTTAGTGGCCCCATGGCATGTGGAATCTTCCCAGACCAGGGCTTGAACCTATGCCCTCTGCATTGGCAGGCAGATTCTTAACCACTGGACCACCAAGGAAGTTCTGAATCTCAGTTTCAGTGTCTGTGAAATGGGAATAAAGATAATACCTACCTCACAGTTTACTGTGAGGACTGACTGAGTTAATATTGAGTTGGCCAAAAAGCTCACTTGGGTTTTTACATAACATTTTGTAGAAAAACCCGAACAACCCACTATATGCTAGAGTGCTTAGTTGAGTGTCTGGTACACTTCAAAGGCTATGCAAGTGTCCTTGGCAGCTATCATCATCGTCATCATCATTATCGTTATTGTTTGGCAGGATAAAAGTAAATTGAGTAAAGTTCTCAAGAAAGAATTTTCTCCTCAGCCCCTGAAAATTACTGTAAATGTCGCAAGATAAAGGAAGGAAACTAAACTTTTGTTAATCATCAGCTATGTGGTAGGCTGGACTTCCCAGGTGGCTCAGTGGTAAAGAATCTGTCTGTCAATGCAGGAGATGTGGGTTCAGATCTCTGGGTTGGGAAGATCCCCTGAAGAAGGAAATGGCAACCCACTCCAGTATTCTTGCCTGGAGAATCCCCATGGACAGAGGAGCCTGGCGGGCTACAGTCCATGGGGTCGCAAAGAGTCGGACACGACTTAGTGACTAAACAACAACAATGTGCCAGGCAGCTTACTAGGATTTTACCTGCATTTTCATTTAATCCTTACGCCAGTGCTCTGACGTAGATGAGAAAACAGGCTTAGAGAAATTAGATTGCTTTCGTAAGGTCTGGTACGGCCACTGTGATGATAACTGGTCTCTGTTACTCTGCATCCTATACTCTTCTTGCCTTGCACATGCCACAAAGCCTGAGAGTTCAACAAGTTTCACTTATAATAGGTACAATTGGAATTTGCTTGTTTGGCACTTTATCTCTAATAACTATTTAAAGGGATGTCTTCTACATTTTTAGTTTGGTCCTATTGCAGTGATTTGTTCTATATATCTGAATTTTCGCCACCCCCCCATTCAAAACTATATTACAATAGTATAAACAATATAAATGGGACCTAGATGGAAACTATTTGAATGAGGGTAGTCTTATTAATAGTTTGCAGAATTAATCTGACCCATTATAACTTTCCAGTTTTCAAGATCACCGTCATAAGTATTGAAGTCACTGCTCGACAGATTAATAGCTATTTCATAGGTCTTTTACGCTTAGCCTCTGTGTAGTTATGTATACTAGGTGCTCGGTATAGAACTGATTGTTTTGGCCAGCTTTTGGGTACATCCAGAATGAGTTCAAGTAACTTGGATTTTAAAGTAATTAAGTTAACTTTTAACCATTTGCTGTTTTTATATTAAAAGCAGGGTTGAAAATTTGGACAGGAAAGAGGGAAATTTTATGAGGAATTCCCTGGTGGTCCAGTGGTTAGGATCCTGTGCTTTCACCGCCAAGGGTGTGGGTTCAGTCTCTGGTTGGGAAACTAAGATCCCACAAGTGGCACGGTGTGCCCCTCCCCCCAGCTAAAGTAACAAGGGAAAGGATATAGTTGTAAAACACCCATCCATACAGTGTCAGCTTAGCTTCCTGAATAAGGTTGCCTCAAACCCCCAACCTAGAATGTGTGCAAGTTGTAAGCTCTTCTCTTCCTAAAAATATTTGTGTATTTCCTGGATTTTCAGTTCAGTTCAGTCGCTCAGTCGTGTCTGACTCTTTGCGACCCCATGAATCACAGCACGCCAAGCCTCCCTGTCCATCACCATCTCCTGGAGTTCACTCAGATTCACATCCATCGAGTCAGTGATGCCATCCAGCCATCTCATCCTCTGTCATCCCCTTCTCCTCCTGCCCTCAATCCCTCCCAGCATCAGTCTTTTCCAATGAGTCAACTCTTCGCATGAGGTAGCCAAAGTACTGGAGTTTCAGCTTTAGCATCATTCCTTCCAAAGAAATCCCAGGGCTGATCTCCTTCAGAATGGACTGGTTGGATCTCCTTGCAGTCCAAGGAACTCTCAAGAGTCTTCTCCAGCACCACAGTTCAAAAGCATCAATTCTTCGGCACTCAGCCTTCTTCACAGTCCAACTCTCACATCTATACACGACCGCAGGAAAAACCATAGCCTTGACTAGACGGACCTTAGTCGGCAAAGTAATGTCTCTGCTTTTGAATATGCTATTTAGGTTGATCATAACTTTTCTTCCAAGGAGTTGCCATCATGCAATTGCTTCTGCCTCCTGGGCCCTGTTTTTCTTGCCTTGTGCCTCTGATATGCAGCATAATGTCCTCAGATGGGATACTTGGCTTCTTCTCTGATTCTCAGAAAGGCCCTGTTCATACACAGCATTTGTGTTCTTAGTTAGTACACCTAACTGAAGAAAGGAGGAAAAACGAGTGAGCCCTATATTGCATTCATGCAACTTCCCTTTAAGGCATTCTTGTTCTGAAAATGTTCCAGACCTCCCTTAACTGGAGAACTTCACCTCCCCCTCAACCCCAGCTTCACTCTGCTATACTGTTCTTTTCTTCTCCTCCTGTTCCTCTCATCATCCTTCTCTCTGTTCCTTTCAGAGATAAAACAAGTTCTTCTCCTCATCTAATGTAAAGCAGTTCCCCTTTCTTGACCATCATTCTGGGATCTTGACAGCCATTCTTCAGGGAACCATCCATCCCAAGGGGACTGGACCTGAGTGGTGGGAGACCCTATTGAGGGAACCTGTTTTCAACAAGAGAGTGTCTTCTAAGAGAAATTCTTGTGTTAGCTATTAGGATGGCAAAATAGAGAACTTTTCATCTTGTTACATGGTGGCAGACAGTGTATTAATTTCAAGTTTATTGAATCCTGCCTCTTGAATACAGTGTGAGAAACCTAAAAAATGATTGTGCACGTAATGTGTCCAAATTCTAGATAGCTTAGACTAATACAGTGTTCTTGTGCATAGAATGTATGCTGCTTACCTAAAAGACATGAAGCCGCCTAACACAAAGATGTCACCACTTGGCATCTTGCATCATTACATGTTTCACTTACACAGAAACAATTTGGGCTTTTGAAACACAATTATTTTTGTTGCCATGAATTTGTTTTGTTTTTTTCTGACAGTTTCAAGCTATATGCAAGGGCAGTGTGTATTCTTTAAAACCTAAAATAAACACAGAAGTGCATCTTTTCAGGAAGTAAACCTTTCATACTTCCATCAGTCTATTCATAAATGACTTAATATTTGCTCTTAGTGGAAAAAAAAATTGCAGCTTTTTATCCTCACTCTTTTACCTCAGTTTTGAAGACATGGGGAGTTCACTAAACTGCACTGTAATATACTGATCCTGTTTTTTGAATTTATAAATAAAATTCATGAAATTGTTTTTCTCTTGCTATATAGCAGCCTGACCTGACAGATTTTTCCCCCCGTAGGTAATAGAGACGAGGAGACCTAACCAATGACTGTGGAGTAATATGGAAGAAGATGGGAAAAACTTGTTTAATGGGTAAGAAATAAAACTGTAATAAAAAGTTGTTCGTGGAAACTATCACAGCAGTATTATGTAATACTAGGCTTCAGTAGGTGGCCAAGATTGGTATCCTGTTAGGGCGAGTGCTCAGCCACTGTCTTTGTCTTATCACCATTCTGAACTTTCATCGCCTTCTTTCTTCTTACCCTTGTGACTTTTTAAATGCTGTGAATTAACTTAAGAGGAGACACAGCTATATTTGAAAATAAACACAGGACCTGGAGACCAGCCCCCATAGTAAAACAGTTCTTGGGTAAGTCTTGACGCTTACTGTTGGTTGGATAGAGACCATATCTGTCATGACCTGTCTAGAGTGTTAGCAGCCCCTTCTCACTCCCCAGATACTGCCGGCTGCTGTGATGTTAGGCTCACCCTGGGGATCCTGTTCTTTAGCCAAGTGCAGATTGTGTGTCAGGTGGTAATCAAATAGAATTCTACGGAAAATCCAATAAAAAGGTGTTACTGAGTTTATGATATAAAAATTTATACAAGTCCGTACATGCTTATTGTCAATAATTCAAACATTACAAAGAACAAAAACGTTCTGTTCGAATCTTAGCCAACCCCCCCACCCCGCCCCATATATGTAAGTGCATGATGTCTTTTTCTTTGCCTGCTGGTTAAAAACTTGCACTTAGGAACCAGACTGTTTTTGACTAGCCATTAGTAGCTTGACATTCGGGCAGGTTAATTTCTCTTTGCCTCAGTTCCTTGAGTATAAGTGGGAACAATAAAATGCCTATCTCATAGCGATGTTGAAGATTGATTAGTTAATCTATATTAAAAAAAAACTTGAAAGAATGCCCAAAATATAGTGAGTGCTCAGTAAATGTTAGCTATAGTTTTCTTATGTATCCCAGTTAGCATTTTTATGTACCAGCCTTCTATAGATGAATCTTGTGATACACTGCAAGAGGTAAGCCTTCTTGGATAAAGTCAATCCTGATGTCAAGGATTTTTAATTTTTTCCATGAGTGTTTCCTTTCTTGGCTTCAAGCTTCATTTCTCGCAGAGTATGCTACAAGACTGTGCGTGAGAATAGAGTTATACACCCTCATCTCTTACTACATATCATATGGTGTAAATAATGCTTACAGGTATGTAGGAATTATCAAGCATCTTCGGGCTGTGATAGTTTTATCTTGCCCATAAAAGTATCTGTGTCAAAAAGGATGCACAGTTCTCTTGTTTCTAGATAGCTGTGTTACATTTTCTGTTAAGATTCCTTTAATCTATTTTGAAGGACAAATCTTCTTGAGTTTTCTTTTCTTCTTGTTTCACAGAATCACAATAGTTTTGAAAATGTCTGGTATCTTTTCCATGGCTAGTCAGCACTTCCTTAGGTGATACAGGCAGCTACTTATTTTAAGAGAGAAGGACACTAAAACAGTCATCTCTTTTTAATATTTCCCTTTTGTATTGTTCCAGGGCTCTATTAGGTTATAATGGGCAATTTTTTTCTGCTGTGACTATTTTAGAAGACAAATATATAAAAACAGAGGTTGACATTCACTGAGTATTCTGTGTCAGGCACCATTTTAAGTGCTTTTCTCATTTATTCATTAGTGAATTTAATCCTATCATCCACTTATGCTGCTGCTGCTGCTACTGCTAAGTTGCTTCAGTCGTGTCTGACTCTGTGCTACCCCTCAGACAGCAGCCCACCAGGCTCCCCCGTCCCCGGGATTCTCCAGGCAAGAACACCGGAGTGGGTTGCCATTTCCTTCTCCAATGCATGAAAGTGAAAAGTGAAAGTGAAGTCGCTCAGTCGTGTCCGACTCTTAGCGACCCCATGGACTGCAGCCTACCAGGCTCCTCCGTCCATGGGATTCTCCAGGCAAGAGTACTGGAGTGGGTTGCCATTGCCTTCTCTGCATCCACTTATGAGGCAGATGCTGTTATTATCTTCATTTTAAAAGCTGAGAAAAATGAGGCATTGATTAACTTGCTCAAAGTCACATCACAAGTGGCAGCTTCAGGATTCAAACCCAGGTCCTCCACTCTGGAGCCTGTGCTGTTAACCAGTGGGGTGCTGGCCTAGTTTTTGATCAACTTAGAAGATTCGCTAAGGTGCACAGGGATTTAAGTAAGATAATAAAGTCAAATATCACCTGAAAAAGTCACCATAACCGATCTGTTTCTGCTTGCTTGTGAGAAAGAAAATTTTAAATCATGCTTCTTCTTAAGTTTGGGAAAAATAATGGTGTGAGATGATGTGAGATTCACAAATAATTAGTTTTTTCTTGACCATACTTAAATGAATACAACTGTTTTACTTCTTTATGAATTGTTTGTAGTAGATAGAAATCACCTGACTCTAGCTAAGGAACAGTACATGTTAAGTGAGTTGATTTGTAGATTACTATTTAATTGCTGCTCATGGAAACATACAGACAGAAGGACTGAACTGTGCAGCAGTTTGTAACTGGTTGGTAATTAGAAATTGTTCTTTTGTCCTGTTAAATAATATTTGACTGACAGTCAGCAGGAAGTTGTTGAAGAGAAGAAAAGGCAGGAGAAAAGGCAATATGGGTCTTGTAATTAGAGTGTCACTTATAAGTGATGATCTAAAAAAGTAAAGGTACATGAGCAGCCGACATTTATATAGGAACTGGAAGGAGTTAGAGTCCGTGGTTTTTGGTTTTTGTTCTGTTTTGTCTTGTCAGAGAGAAATACTGGCTTTTCTTCAAATAGCAATTTCATTTCCTGTTGAAATATGGTAAAGTACAAAGAGTAAGCAACATTTAAAGTAACACAAGCACACTGACGAAATAGTTCAGCTTTCCTGTAAAGTGTGGCTACAAGCAGTGATGTTTCCCCCTCTCCATCTTTTTGAACTCTCTTTCCTTGAGAATCCCTTCTGAATGTTCGTAACAGTGATGGCTGTTAGTGTACTCTTTGCCGCACTTAGATACTCTTTACCACAGTGTCTTAAAGGGTGGCCAGGAGCCCCTGAAACTTTCGGGAGTCAAAGCTAATTTCATAACAGTATTAAAACATACTTGCATACGAGTATGCAGTAGAGTTTTCCAAAGACAGCATGATGTACAAAGAATGGAGGGAAGAGATAGGGAGTGTGGGATCTACATATATTCTCTGCTATATTTAAAATGGACAGCCAGCAAGGACCTGCTGTACAGCACACGGAACTCTGCTCAGTGTTATGTGGCAGCCTGCACAGGAGGGGAGTTTAGGGGAGAATGGATACATGTATGTGTATGGCCGAGTCCCTTTGCTGTGTACCTAAAACTATTACAATACTGTTAATTGACTTTACTCCAATATAAAACAGAAAGTTTAAAAATAAATAAACACATATCCTCTTCTCTGAAAGAAAGAAAAAAAGAAATAGCAGAATCCAGCTGTCTTACTTATTCCAGGCATTTAAAAGATTTATAAAAATGTAACATACAACCACTTTTCTCACTAGATATATAATGATAATTACTGAGGTTTATTTCTACATTAGCACATTACAATGACCCCAATATAGGCAAGAAAGTCATGGCGCTCTCTCTAATGACTGGGCGGACTGTGCCTGCCACACAGCATCCCATGTAGATTCTAATGACATCCCAGTTGAGTGCAGCTGTGTCCCCCAGATTAGAAAAGTGAAAATGCTGTTCCTTTTTCATAGTTGTGCTAGAGGATATGATAAAGATTACATTGGTTGTTTCCAGCTTTGGGAGGACCAGAAGGCCTTCCTGGACAGCCTTTTATTTTTCAGTATTAATTGAGCATCTGTGATGTTGCAGTCTTGTTTTAGGGCTGGAAATGTCAGTGAACAACAACAGCAAAAAAACCCCTCTACCCTCATGGGGCTTCCATCCCAGCCTTTGAGTCTTTTGCTGTAGTAACAGCTCCCTCTTGAGGGCAGTCTGAGTTCATGGCAGTGTAGCTATGGTGGGTCTTGAACACTGACCGCTGTTTCTCAGTGGCTAAGAACCGAGAATAAAGTGGGAGCTGCTTGACATTTTGCAATTTTTTTTTTAAAGGCACCAAACGGTTTGGGATTTTTCAAATCTTATCTAGAACCCCAATATAACAATAAAAGTGGGCCTGTCCAGTCACCAGTATTGTGGTTGTTTTAATCTTATCTTGTTTTCAAAGTTAGCGCCACTTTTTTCAAGAAGTGTAACTTTTAAAAAAATTCAGTACCAACTGATGTTAAATTTATTCTAATTATTTTTTATTTGTTGAAGGAAAAATATTCAGATATGTGTGAGATTTTCATTGCCTGGTGAGTTGCTCCCAAGACTCTATAATTTGTTTAATAGACTTTTATACAGAAGGAGACTACTTCGCTCATTAGATGGAATCACTTAATAATGACTACAAGGTTAACTAATGCGGCCATCAGACTCCTGCTCAGCATTTGGATGTCTCTTGTATCACTCACAACTTCAGCATTTCTGAATGCACACGACTGGGAATACCATTAGAATATTAATGGAAAAAGAAGCTGACGTGCAAAATGTGAATGGCCAAAAGTCATCTCTAAAGATTATTTTAACCTTTTTAATTTCCAGGAGTTCTGCATCAAACTTGGCCTTCCAACTTAAGAAATTCTCAACTGTATCAGGAATGCCATGAAATAATTGCTTTCCAGCTGCTTCTGCTTCTTTTTGTTGCTTTTCTTCTCTTACAGTTTTTATTTGATCTGCCCTTTCACTTAATTTTTCCTGCATCGCTGTCACTAAAGAGCATCACCATACCAGGGCTTTCTTCTTGCCTGAAATGCTGATAATTTAATGTCTGCGACATTATTCATAATTTCTGTGAAATTATTCTGCAACATCATTATCTTCTAGGTTTACCTGGGAGATTATTTCCTAGAAGGGCGCTTCATCCAGGTACTTCTTACTGTATGTAGATTTGAGGATAGTCTGGACAGTTTCATCACTTTCTTCGGCCTCAGATGTTACAGTAATGGTGAAGCTGGGTAGATTTTCTGATAACACTTAGCAGGACCTTGTCAAGTGAAGCACTACTGAAAGAGACTGCGGTCTCAGGAGAATCCATTCATATTCTGGAATACTCTTTGTTAGGGGGGGTTGAATTAATGTACAATCAAGCTGTGAAGGAATTATGGTAGCTTGCATGGCTCCTTGCCATCGTCTGTCATGGGGACCCTTGATCATGCCCATGAATTGCCTAGACATCCTGTCTGCTGTGGCATTGGCTAAGCAGGCTCAGATGCAAAGATCCAGGCTGAGAGGCCTGTGGCCCAAAGCCAGACCAGGAGCAGCACCCGACACTGGCCTCCACCACCTCCCTTGGCAACCTTCTAAAAGGAGAAGGTAACTTCTGAATCCATACCTTCTTCACTTACTGCCTGATCTGTGTGCAGCGCTCCCGCCTACTGTCTTTCCTTTGGCAGTCCCTCAGACCCGTCTTCCCGAGGAAAGCTTTGTTTACAGGCCCCTGAATGACCTTGCTTGTTCTTCCCCAGTATTCTATAGACTATAATAGCCAGAAGGACACAACCACAAGGTCAGTTAATAAAACAAACAATATAAGCAGGTTCATATGTAGTAAAATAGAACTGTTTATAAGTAGCTCTAAAAAGCAGGTGGCAAAAAATAAAAAATAAATAAAAAGCAGGTGGCTTCTGTTCTGTAGATCAGCGTTTCTCAAACCCATGACGTGTGTGTACCACTGCATGGTTTTTACCAGTCCAGTAACATCTGTTGAGTTAACTTAATATTTTTCTGTAAACCAGATTACTTTTTTTTTAACCTAAAAGCCTACTTCCTCACCCTAAAAAAGATACCTACGGAGATATGGATTTTCTATTATTTTATAAGACACATAACCATATATGACTACTGCGTTTAAAGATACTTGCCTCTGGAGAGTTCCATTTCTGGATAAGATGAAGTAAGCATACTCTGCCTAGTGTCTCCCGCTGAATGCAGCTAAAATCCTGGATAGAACTCATGGACCAGCAATTTAAGGACTCTGAGAAGTCAATAGTAGCAGGTGGATTAGAAAAGACCAGAATTTTAAATACAGCTACGAATATCCCCTGGCCTGGGTGGAGTGCAGTCCACCCTGGAAGTGGGAATCAGGCATGGAAAGAGAGAGCTCTAGAAGAAACCCTCCAATCTTGACTTGATGGGGAAGGAGACTTCTAACGCTCAGAGAAAGAGGTGTAGAAACTTCCTCCCTTAAAAAAGCATCCCTCCCTTCTCCCAGGCCCCAGCCACCAGGCAGTCTTGTGGTGTCGTTGCTGGCAGTGACAGCAGCAGGACCCACAGCCGCCTGAACGTCCTAAGCGAGGGGAACCGTCCCCTCCAGTTGTCGGTGTTGTTTGGTCACCAAGTTGTGTCTGACACTTTGAGACCCCATGACCTGCAGCACGTCAGGCCTCCCTGTCCTTCACGGTCTCCTTGAGTTCCCTCCAGTTAGAGAAGCGATAGTCCTAAAAAGGACCCCTCACTTTTTTTCTTTCTCCTTGTCTTCCTGCTGCCTAGTTCTCAAAATATCTGAGAGAACAGGATAGCAAAGGCCTCAGCTTTCTGGCTGGAAGACAGAAAGGAACTAAAAGGTACCTAGGAAGACAGTGGAGGAGGAGGAGCTCAGGAAACCAAGCCTTCAGAGTTATCTGTGCACTCCTGGGTCCCCTCCTTAACACGCTGCATGAATCTGGTCCTGAAGAGCACACAAAAACTATTAGAATTGACTATGCGATAAATAACTGCCCAGGGCCTAGACTGGCCACTGGCTAGCCCTCATGCCAGACAGTGCTAATATTTCTGCAAAGGCTTTCACTGAGGAACTGATATACTTTTATTTATTTATTTATGGCTGTGCTGGGTCTTTGTTGCTGCGAGGCTTCTTCTCATTGCTGTGGCTTCTCTTGTTGCAGAGCACAGGCTCTGGGGCACGCGGGCTCCAGTAGTTGCGGCTCGCATGCTCTGGAGCAAAGGCTCAATAGAAGAACTGATACTTAAACCTTACCTCACAGAAGGGTTGGTTGGGACTTGTGATCTGAATCCCGCCAGGTTGGATTGCAAATATCAACATTTTCCTTAGGATTTAAGCAAGACTCAGAATCTCACAATATTCAAAATGTCCAAGATACAAAATGATTCAACCTGCATGTGGATTATGCCCTTCCCCTTCAGTTTGATTGGCAAAGCTAGGCCACATGCCCACTGCTAGACTTGTGACCATTGCCTGTGCACAAACTGGCTGAGACCTCACAGGGCCCATCCCTGGAACTAGTGCTGAAGTCAGCTTCTGCTGAAGCACATGGCCTCGTGGAGGAAGAGTGGCTACTCCAGGTGCAAGCAAAGACCAGCTCCTCCTTTTAGACGTCATTGCTAAGAGTCGGGCACGACTGAGCGGCTTCACTTTCCCTTTTCACTTTCATGCATTGCAGAAGGAAATGGCACCCCACTCCAGTATTCTTGCCTGGAGAATCCCAGGGACAGAGGAGCCTGGTGGGCTGCCGTCTGTGGGGTCGCACAGAGTCGGACACGACTGAAGTGACTTAGCAGCAGCAACAGCAGAGCTTATCTAACTGTGTTCTCAGATTTTAAGGGACCTTTCTATAATAGGTACAGAGAGGATTGAGAAGAGGTGATCTCTCCTAGGACTCATTACAAATTTTATTAGGCCCTTTATATGTTTTCCCTTTGTGTATGATTCTATTTTTATTTTTTAGCAGATGGGTAAACATGCCTCGAGACTAACCATCACTTTAGCTCTGAGTTAAATAACCAGTTGAAGAATACAGATGTAATGAGCTACACCTTAGCCTTTGTAGCTGAAGATGCCTGACCAATAATTACCATCTCGCTAGCGGGTCCCCACCAGCTGCCCAGGCTGGTCCATGATTTGCAGCTGTGTGGAGTTTGGCATAGTGTGCACCTGCCATCCTCTCTTCAGAAAAGAGATACTCCAGGTGCTCGTCAATGCTCCCTAGGCTTATCAGCCGCTGTGATTTCTCTGGGTCCCCAGTGGTGCTGTATCATTTGAAGTTTTGCTTTAGTGTGTCTTCAAAGTGTTTCCTTTCCGTATTCTGCTTGAGTTATCTCCGTGCAGTTCATTACACAGCAGCTACTTGAGAATGCAAAGCAGAGCATCTCAGAGAGCATGCTTGAGAGAGAGGCTCCTGAAAGTGGTGAAGCTGATTAATATTTCATATTCTTAAAGCCTTAAGTGTGTCAGATTTTGAATTGGGCAAACATTTTTCATCTGAAAAATATCTAGAAGAAGGTAGTTTTAAATTGTAAACAAACCTGCCGCATTAAAATGGCAGGATCAGATTGTGAGGGACTAAGTTGGATTCTACTTGAAGAGGTGTGCAGTAATGTGATTTATAAAATATATATATATATACTGATCATGCAGATGACCAAAATATGTTTCTCACATATATTTGGTCTTTGTGCATAATTCCTGGCTCACAGCTCCAAAACCCCGTGGAATTTCCCATGTTGAGTGATGGAGGTGTAGTTGGCTATGTTAATGAAATGACTTTTGAAAAGCACCTGAGGACAGGGTCTGGTTGCCCACAGAACCACCCGTGTGATTAGAGGGTGGGAACTTTTAATTTCACCACCTGACCTCTGCAGTGGGGATAGGGGTGGAGATTGAATTAGTCCCCAGTGCTCAGTGATTTAAGAAATCATGCCTATGTAATGAAACTGCCATAAAAACCTAAAGGTTTGGGCTCAAAGAGCTTCCATGCTGGGAAACCAGAATGTTTCCATATGCCACTGTGCTGAGCCCTGAGTTCCATGAAAACACAAGTCCCTTTTAGGACTTCGCCCTTTGAATCTCTTCATCTAGTTGTTGATTCATATCCTTTATGATAAATTGGTAATACAGTAAGTAAACAGAGTTTCCTAACTTCCGTGAGCCATTCTAGCAAATGCATCAAACCCAAAGAGGGAGTCTTGGGAACCTCTAATTGATAGACAGTTGGTCAGAACTACAGGTCACAAATTGAGGTTTCAATTGGTGTCTGAAGCAGAGATGTTTTTGTAGGACTGAACCCTTTACCTGTGGAATCTGATTCCATCACTGGGTAGATAGTGTCAGAATTCAGTTGAATTCTCAGACATGCTGATGGCGTCCAGGAATTAATTGCTTGTTGGTGTGGGGAAGCCTACACACACCACACAGACACACACACACCCTTGAACTGGGTCCAGGAACCTAATGTAAGATGACTGAGAAGAGCCCAGAGTAAGAATTTGCCCCCGAATACCTGTACATTACCTTTATATTATTGGACCAACGGGAAGAGGAGTTTGTGTGGATAGTGGAAGGATTTCAACAGAGAGCATAATCCTAGTTATAATCCTCCCTTCGCTGGCGGTGCCTGTTTGTGATGTGGAGCAAGTTACAGGGTCGCTTTATATGCTGACAGTCATTTCTTGAGCTCTGACTGTGTGCTGGGCATTGCTGCAAGCATTTTTACAGATGTTAACTCATTTAATTTTCACAACAGCCCTATGAAGTATAAACTATTATTGCCTCCATATTACAGAGAAGGAAACTGAGGCCCAGAAAGATCATTTTCCCAAGGTCATATATAACTAATAACAATAGAGCTTGAACTCCAACCCCAGCAGTTTGGCTTGAACATTTAAGCGCTATGCTATCCTGCTTCTGGGGGCTTCCCAGGTGCTGCTAGTTGTAAAGAACCCACCTGCCAATGCAGGAGACGTAAGAGGCGTGGGTTTGATACCTGAGTTGGGAAGATCCTCTGGAGGAAGGTGCAGCAAGCCACTCCAGTATTCTTGCCTGGAGAATCCCTTGGACAGAGGAGCCTGGCAGGCTGTAGTCCATAGGGTCACAAAAGGTTGGACATGACTAAAATGACTTAGCATGCACGCACATATTGCCTCTAGTTTATTTGTAAAAGACACATTAAAAATATGTGCCATAACTATTTTATAGGGTAGGAAGCTGAAGATGAAATAAAAGTACTTTTAATAAGGAAATAGTTCTCTGCAAAAAAGAAAACATAGTCAAGAGCCTAAAACCAATGTTGGCAATTACCATGAGAAGCCTTTCTCTGTGCCATTTAGAATCGTAGGCTCAGACGGTTAGAAGGCTCTCCAAGGCTTTGGTCTAAGAGGACTTTATCTAAAACAGTAGTTCCCAGATTTTTTTATTTCATAGATCTATAAAATACACACTTGCAGGCACACATGTATGCCAACCCAAACTGTCAGTCTGTTATCACTGTAAAGAAGGGGACTTCACACCAAGAACATTGGAGAGATGTAGTTTCTTAACAAAGAACAGTATTTCCCAAGAACAAAAGAGATAGGCATCTTCCCTTGGCCAGTGGAATTATTGGTCTGGAGAGTAGTTGGGGAATGTCTTCATCTAGACTGGTAGGTTTAGATCCATTTGTGGGGGTAAAAATTACCTTGGGGTAGAGTGAACTCCCAGGTGATTGCATCAGTCATATCAGTTGGAAGCACACTCAGGAAATACCAGTTGAGGTGTAGTTTACCTTGCTTCTTAGTGAAGCTTTTACTGTGTTTGCTTTGGCACCATCAGAAGGGGCCCTTACCTAGTCAGGCTCTCTCTATTTCTCATCTTCCATGTGAGATTGGAAACTCTTGAGTTCACAGGTCTCATTTGTACTGAACAATGTTATATGTTCAGTTCTCATTGTGCTGAACAATGTTATATGTTTCTTCAAAAAGGAAGAAACATATAAAAGTATCATCTTAACCAGCTTTGGTTAAAATGTGATAAAGTTTAAAAAAAAAGAAAAAGGCAAAAAAACTACTTAGATTTCACTGGTGGTCCAGTGGCTAAGACTCCTCGCTCTCAGTGCAGAGGGCCTGGATTCGATCCCTTGTCAGGGAACTAGATCCCACAGGCTGTAACTAAAAGATCCTGTGCGCCACAACTCAGAGCCAGGGCAGCTAAATAAAGGAATATTTTAAAAAACTACTATTTTAGCCATTTCAGTAGTGTTAAGGATATTCACCTCGTTGTGAAACAGAACTTTTTCATCCTGCAAATCTAAAACCCCCTACATACCCTTTTCCTCCTCTCCTCAGTCCCTGGTAACCACCATTATACTTTCTGTTTTGAGGAATTTGACTCTCTGAATATTTTCCATACCTCATGGAAGTGAAATCATACTGTATTTGTCTTTTGGTGACTGGCATATTTTATTTAGCACAATGTCCTTAAGGTCCATCCATGTTGTATTACGTGTCAGAATTCCTTTTTTAAGGCTGAATCTATGCCATTGTACATGTATCAGTTTGTTTATTCATCCATTGATGGGCATTTCTCTGATGATTACTGATGTTGAGCATCTTTTCAGTGCATATTGGCCATTTGTATATCATCTTTGGAGAAATGCCTATTCAAGTCCTTTGGGTTATTTGATTTATATTTAATTGTTTAATAGGGTGGTTTGATTTTTTTTTTTTTGGTATTGAGTTGTAGAAGTTGTTTATACATTTTGGTTATTAATTATTTGAAAATATTTTTCCTATTCTGTAGGCTGCCTTTCACTCTGTTGATTGTATCCTTTGATGCACAAAGGTTTTCAAGTTTGATGTAGTCTTCTCTATTTTTGCTTTTGTTGCCTGTGTTTTTGGTATAATATCCAAAAAATCGTTGCCAAGTCCAGTGTCATGAAGATTTTCCCCTATGTTTTCTTCTAGGACTTGTATATTTTTAGGTTAGGTCTTTAATCCATTTTGGGTTAATTTTTGTATATGGTGTAAGGGTCCAATCATTCCTTTACATGTGGATATTAATTTTCTAAAAACATTTGTTGAAGAGACAGTTCTTTCTTCACTGAGTGGTCTTGGCACCCTTGCTGAAGTTCATTTCACCATATATACAAGAATTTATTTCGGGTTTTTCTGTTCTATTTCACTGGTGTATTTGTTTTTATGCCAGTACCATAGTGTTTTGATTACTGTAGCTTTGTGGTAGGCTTGGAAATGAGAACGTGTGTGTTCTTCCAGTGGTGTTCTTTTTCAAAATTGTTTTGACTCTTTGGAGTCCCTTGAGATCCTATATGAATTTTAGGATATATTTTCCTATTTCTGCAAAAAAAAAAAGCCATTGAAATTTTAATAGGGATTTCATTGAATCAGTAGATTATTTGGGGTAACATTAACATCTTAACATATTAAGTTTTCCAGTCTCTGAACATGAGATGTCTTTTCATGTATTTGTGATTTCTTTCAGCAGTGTTTTGTAGTTTTCAGTATACAAGTCTTTTACTTCCTTGGTGAGGTTTACTCCCAAGTATGTATTCTTTTTATTTTATTCTATTATAAATGAAATTGTTTTCTTAGTTTCCTTTTCATATTTCATTGTTACTGTATAGGAACATACTGAGTTTTATATATTGATCTTGTATACTGCAACTTTGCTAAATTTATTAGTTTTAACTGTGTGTGTGTGTGTGTGTTATCTCTAGAGTTTTCTACATATAAGATCATGTCATCTATGAACAGAGGTAATTTTTTCAATTTTCATCACTGAGTATGATGTTAGCCCTGCCTGGGCTTTTCATAAATGGGTTTGGGGGGGGCCCAGAACTCTGCAGTCATCCGGACCTCAGAATTTTGGCATTTTTAACAGATAGATTATTGTGTTCAATACATTTTTCTTCTTTCGAACTTCAGCCTTAGAAGATAAAGCCTTATCTGCAGTTTTAGAGACATTCTGCATCATCTTCACGTATGAACACAAAGTGAGGATTCCTTTATTTCTTAAAACTGCTTAATGACATCAACACCTTAATGTGTCCTGCCACACTTCCCACTAAATTCTGAGATATTTTCTTTACTGGCAGACTCAGGCTGGCCTCTTAGAATAAATAATGCATTAAGTGGTCCCTCAGAAGACTGTTAATTGGTCTCTTGGAATATGTAATGTCTGTTGTTTAGCTTCTGCCAATATTAGATAAGATTTTTTTTTAACTGATAGTTCCTTCAAAGTGGTTTAAAGTGAAAGAAAGTGAAGTTGCTCAGTCGTGTCCGACTCTTTGTGACCCCATGGACTGTAACTTATCAGGCTCATCTATCCATGGGATTTTCCAGGCAATAGTACTGGAGTGGATTGCCGTTTCCTTCTCTAGTGGATCTTCCCGACCCAGGGATCGAACCCAGGTCTCCCGCATTGTAGATAGACGCTTTACCGTCTGAGCCACCAGGGAAGTCAAAGTGGTTTAGTTCTTATTAATCCTGATAAGTTCTTATGTGAGTGATAGGTATAGTGATAATGTATATGTTTTGATAAATTGGCTGTAGTGGAATTGGGTTGTTTGATGGGGACTTTACCTTTGACTGTAGGCTGTTAGTGACCAGTAACTTAAAAATAACAAACTGAAGTTTTCTGAGATGTCAGACTCAAAAAGCACATATTCAGAAATGAAAGGTTTAACTTGAGAAAAATTACCATTCTGGTTATTCATATGTATTAAAAGCTACAGATAATGAGTAGCTTTTAATACATATGAATAACTAATTCTGGCCTGCCGGAATCTTGTTTTGTTATACCTCACTGAGGTTATAACTTGATGGGTATGGACAACGTTCAGCACAGTTACCACAGGCAACATGGGAAGGATACAGGGGAAAAAAATTGATGAAGTCAGTAAAGCTTATTTTTTGTTCTCATATTGTTTTGTAGGGACCTTTAAGCCTCAAGTCTTTCTTCTCCAGGGTCTCAGGCAGTGATTCATACTTTCCCTTCACTCTTTAGTTGCTTCCTCTTTGTGTTTCAGTTGTGCAGTATCCTGCCCCTTCGCACCAGCTTTCCACTTCCTGCTGTGGTAAATTAATCTATACTTAATTAATAGCAGTTGATTGGCTTTAGGTGTTTCCCTTATAAGATTCTCTATTTGCCGTTAATGGGAGTGTCAGTGCCTTCATCTAAATGGTGGGACCCACCAGCAGGCCAGGATATATTTAAAATAGGAGAAGAAGTGTCTGGGACTTGTGAGATTTAAACTCCATGAAGTTGGTTGCCTGGGTGTGCACTGGCCTTCTATTCTCTTGTGCCAGCTCACTATAGTTGAGTTCCCAGAAGTACTTCTGCTTTATTCTTAGTGAGAGATGAGAGTTCATGCACAGTTCATGTCTTTGAAATGCCTTCTCTGCCTTATTTGAAAGAAGGCCCCCTTTATATTTTTGCCACGCAGCACATTCTGTTGGACCTGTAAGTATTCAATGGGTATACCCCCATTGGAGAGTGTGAGCTGAGACCGAGTCTGCTTCTTTAATTCAGTGGCATTTTATGGTGCTCTGGGTTTGTTTTTAACATCTTAATTGGACTTCTACTATCCTTACTCTGTGTTACTATTAAATGCAGTTTTTCAAAAACGTAAGAAAAAGAGATAATAAATAATAAAACTCTCATTTATTTTGGAAAGGTAGTGATTTTTCTTATTTTTTATGAAAGTATCCTCTGTTTTCTTATTTTGGTATGACGGGCTTCTTGGATGAAACTATTGGTAAAGTCAAGGCCAGATAGTCAGTTACTGTAAGCTGGTCAGTTAGCCAGCCCAACTCTAAGCCCTGTGGAAGCAAAAATAACTTTTGGGGAATGAGTGCCAAGGTAGCCAAGTCAGCCAGTACTTTGTTTAGAGTCAGCCACTTTCAGAATGCATTTACATGGCCATCTCATTTGCATCTCCCTCAGAACAGCTCTTCGGAGTAGGTGTTATTGCTCCTCAGGTTTACAGACTGAAGACACTGACGCTTATAACGTACCTGATGTACCTGGAGTGGTGCAGAGGGAGGAGGCCTCCGTCACCCAGCCGACGGCCTTCCCCATCCCAGCGTACACCTGCACTGTCACACTCGTGCTCCTTCAGAGAGAAGTGGCTTGGGTGTTGAGAGAATTACTTTGCTGCTCAGTAAACTGGAATAATGTTAGGAGCTGTCCATGAAGGAAATGAAGCTCTCTTGAGAGCTAGAAGAGTCTGCTCACAGAATTCCCTTCTATTGACAATTTTCGGTAGTGGCCTCTGGGGAAGCAGAGTAGAAATTACCTTGGTACCTTGGCTGATATGAAATTTCAAATGATTGACATGACTAACTGAGGCTTCTGCAATAAGCCAAAAAGGTCTGCACTTTGCTGGTCATAAGCTTGTAGAAAAGAAGTATGTGAGGCGCTTCCTTTTGCAATGCTTAGTGCTACTAGGATATAATTCCTTAGGTTCTCCATATGCCATAAGTACCACCAGGCTGCCTGTCCCCGAATCCTATTTTCTAATAAAGATATAGTAAACCATATATGCTCTGTGCTTATCTTCTGTCATCTTGCTGATGCCTGACTTTTTAAAATTGAAACAGTTTCCTCAGTGCTGTATCCTTTTGGAAAATAGATAACACATTTTTTCCCCCCAAAAGGTACAAATGTCAGTGGCTCTCTTTTTTCCCCACCTTTACTCCCCTCCACCCCAGTTTGCCACTACAGGGCATGTGATAAGAGAGAGGGAGATTGTACTTGCATAGTTTTTTCCAATCTTGATGGCATATTATAGGCACTCTTCTACCCCTTTTCTCTTTAACATACTGTATTTTAAAGTGTTGTATACATAGGCCTGCCTCTTTAAAAAAAAAAAAAAAAAGAAACGAAAAACGACTGGTAGTTTCAGTTATATGGCCAGTTTATAATTTATAACTTGTTCTCAACTAAAGCCTGAGTGTTTTCTTTGTAGCTTCTAGTCTTCTCCTTTTGTGTGTATGTAACAAACACCACTTTGTATTTGGCCCTTCTCTTTGGACATTTGTCTTCTTTGCTCTTAAAATAAAGTGCTGAAAAGCTGTCTCTCCATTCATGCAAAATATGAAGGGCCTCAATCCTGACGGATGTGCCCTGGCATATCATCGGGAAAGCACCAGATTAAATATTCTACCATCCTTTTTTAAGAAACAAGACATCAGCAAGATGGGGTTTCCTTTCCTTAGAGCAGCCACTGAAATCACCATCTCATCCGATGATCCATGTCTAAATTCTAGTCAGATTTATTTTCTATTCACAGAAATTGTTCCTTTTTCTTCCTCTCCAGGCAGTTCCTAATGTATATATGTGTCTCCCATACAAATGGCCACGTGTGGAAAGCCCTCCTCAGCCATGTGGGGAAAGTGGGAGGAGGGAGATTCCCAATTTCCCTGCCTGGGCTGCAGCTGGGAAAGCAGTTCTTGGCATTTCAAGTTGAAACTTTGAATAAATTTTCTCAGAATAATGCATTTGAGAGTTAACTTCCATAGTGGTATCACTGGTATTCTGGTATGATACCAAGGATTCATGATGGGCTCAACAATATGCCAGAGCACATCTGTCAGGACAGAGGTCCATCCTATTTTGCATGAATGAAAACACAACTTTTGAGCATTTTATTTCAAGAGCAAAGAAGACAAATGTCCAAAGAGGAGGGACCAAATACAAAGCAGTACGTTTGTGAATATTGTATTGATTCTGTGTGGCCAAATTTTGCTTCCTCAAACATCGCATGGACTGGGAGTAAGCTTCATCTGACGGGAGTCAGAGGAACAGAAATATTTGTTGTGCTACTGTTTTTTCCTGTGACTACAGTGCAACTCAGAAAGGCGTAGGGTGAGCTCCTTGCCACCTGGATAAATCAGAGTTAGTGAGGAAGAAGCAGAATTGCAAAAGAAAAAAAAAAAGATTTTTATTTCCCAATAAAGAAGTTTCATAAAGAGAGGAAACATTAGACTAAGCAAGAACACTTCAACAGATGCACTAAAGTGGCCTTGTGCCCCCTAAAGACAAATATCCTCTGGAAATTTTTGTGAGCAGAATTCTGATGAAATTTTTTTGGGAAGCTACAGAGTTTGCCACCTGAGTCTAAAGGCTGTTTTCTTGAGGCCCAGTCCAGAGGACTATGCAAGCCATGTCTGTGACTAACACTGCCTCAAAACACTGCTCCACCTTGACTGGGTGTGTCGTAGGGGGCGGGAGGGTGCGCTACAGGGTACTACTAGATATGATGGTAAATGGCAGAGAGGAAAGGTGTCTCATAACTTGTCTAATTGGTGAATGGTTCATATCTCAAGGTCTTCTTTGCTATCAGAGAGTATATTGTTTGCTTTTTTGTCTTTAAGTATTTTTTTCATGGAACTTTTCAGGCATATGCAAAAATAAAGGGACTAGTTATAATGAACTCCATGTCCCCATCAATCAGCTTCAAAAATTTTGAACATTTTGACAATTGTGTTTCATTTATCTTCCTGCCACATTTTCCCCCTAGAGTATTTTAAAGCAAATTCCATACATCATAATATTTCACCTGTAAATACTTCAGAGATGTCTCTAACATATAAAGACTGAAAAAATACAGCCATAATGTCATTGTTACATCAAACTAATAATTACTTAGTATTATCTAATACTTAGTCTGTATTTAAATTTCTCCAATTTTGGACTTAGGGTTTAGGGAAGGGCAGCTGGGGGAAAGGACTGCAAAGGGGCATGAAACTTCTGGGGTGATGGACATGTTTATTATTTTGGTTGTGGTGATTTCACAAGTACATACCATATGTCAAAATTTATCAAGTTGCACCTTTTAAATATGTGCAGTTCATTGTATGTCAATTCTACTTCAATGAAATTGTTGGTTTTTTTAAAAATAGAGTGGTACAGCTAGAGACAAACAGTATTTTAAACATTTCCCCCAGTTTTCTCAAAAATACATTTTTATATTTGGCTTGTTCAAATTAGGCTCTAAAGAAGAACCACACATTGCATTTGGTTGATCTGTTTCTAGGGTTCTCATAACCTATAGCAGATCTACCCACCCGCTTTTTTCCTCTTGTTGTCTATTTGTTAAAGACTCCAGACCATTGATCCTGTAACATTTGTCACACTCTGACTTGGTGTTTTGGCCAACTGCAGCCTTGCAGCATGTTCCTGTCACACATTGCTTACGATCTGGTGCCAGATCCAAAGGCTTTGGTGGACTCAGGTTCAGCTATTTTAGCAAGAGTACGGTGATAGGTGCTATTCCTGTGAACTTCTTACTGCATTCCATCAGGAAAGCATATAATGTCTGGTTGTCCTATTTTTGATGTAAAATTGGTCAGTGGAGTCAGGTGCTGTCAGCCTTATGCATCCATTGCAAAGTTTCCTGTCAGCTTTTACCTAGTAGTTGACAGAGCTACTGGCTAGATCTATTGTTTCATTATGTGCATGTACGTGTCTGCACGTGGGTGTCTATGCACAATGTATTGAGATATAATCTACGTACAATAAACTGCATGTATTTAAAGGGCACAGTTCAGGAAGTCTGACATGTATACATTTTTGATGACTGCCCAGCTGCTCTAGAGACATAGTGCTTTGGAGGCACACTGTAGGGACAAACCATAATCCCTGGTGGTCAGACATTTAAAGGGTAAATTCATTCTTTCAGCGGTAGAAGTAGACTTTCCATGTGGCTATGGAATAGAAGGGCTTCCCCAGGGGCTCAGCGGTAAAGAATCCACCTGCAATGCAAGAAACTCGGGTTCGACCTCTGGGTTGGAAAGATACCCTGGATAAGGGCATGGTAACCCACTCTAGTATTCTTGTCTAGAGAATCCCGTAGATAGAGGAACCTGGCAGGCTACAGTCCATACGGCTGTAAAGAGTTGGAGACAACGGAGGCTCACAGCACATGGAGCAGAAGAGGAAGACTTGAGTTTGGATTTTGCTTGAACACTAGCTTGTCTGGGAGATCAAACTGAAAGCATCATCAGGTTTGATCTGGAAGCAGCATAAACTACTCAGCCCAGGAGCAGACGTGTTCAGTCCTCACAGCCAATTTAGTTATCCTCCTTTCTCGTGTGCCACTTCGCATAGAGTCACAGACAACATTTGTATGTGTATGGGTGGGTGGGTGGGTGTGCTCCCACTGTATTCAGAATTTCTCTGAATTTGGTATGAACAGTCTTCCTTGTGCCCAGTCTACTATCCTCCTAGGTTCAGTTCTAGGCACAGATCTCTTTGGCAAGAGTATTAGGTTAATGAATTAAAAAACCAGATCCCTTCAAGGGCAGCTACTTAGCTTTGTTCCACAGATGGCATATCCTTAACCCCCTGTCTGTCATCTTATATGTCCTGATCATCAGGAGACTTGGATGAAACAGTGTGTATAGCTCAATGTATGATTATCCCTGCTACCAAATGTTCAGAAGCTTCATCCTGCAAGTAGCATTAACAGTAGTGTACCATAATGCGGGTATCAGAATGTGAAGATGCAACTCGAGACCAAGCCTCTGCAAGGAAATGGACAGATGTTATATGCAAGGGTATTTGTGGGGCTCTGTGAATGTACTAAAAATTATTGAGTTGTGTGCTTTGAATGAGTGAATTTTACAGTATGTCAACTATAGCTCAATAAAATGGCTTTTTCTAAAGTGTGAGGTTAAAATACATTAATTAATAGAAATGATACTTGATGTTCCGGGAACAGATGAAATCACCAAGAAGACAGCTGAGGATAGAACCTTAAGGAGGAGAGTTCACATTTCAAGGAACACATATGAAAACAAAAAAGGTGTATTTACAGACTCAGGAAGAAACCCAGAAGAGAGCAGTCACCTAAAATGCAGAAGTGAGTGAGTGTTCAGTGTCAGGCAAAATAGATGTGGATGGGGACTGAGAAAAAGCCGATGGACTCAGCTCTGAGGAAACTGCAAAGGCCTTTGAGAAAACAGTTTCTGTGAAATAAATGTGTGAAGGAGTGAGTTGTGGGAAACATGAAGCTGCACATTCCTCTTGCCAGAAATAAAGCAGGCAGAAGGAAAAAGAGCCTAAAAACGTCAAGCAGGGCAGACTTGGGTCTGTGTGTCCTGTAGACAGGAGAGACTTGGACATGTTTGAACCTGGAGAGGAAGGAGCCGAACAGAAGAGCAGAGACTGAAGGTACAGAGGGCTTCGCCCAGTGCTGGCTCTTCATACAGTTAGATCAGTTGGTACTTGGCACAGAGCGGAGCATCTGTACAGTGCTGGAGGTTCTGTCCTCTGTCATCTCCCGGTGCTGTGGCAAGTCAGGCTTGTGTGCTGGCCCGCTCTCTAGATGAATTCTCCTCCTTTATCATCGAAGAGAGCAGATCCTAATGCAAGTGAGACATCATCACGTGGACATAACCTTGAATCTGCTATAACCCCTGATTAGACTCATTCTTGAACATCAGCACTCGGTTACTGATGAGTGATGGCCCACCTCGCAAGCCTCCAACACACCCAGCACATCAGCATACCATCACCTGTGGCCAAGAGCCACTGCTCAAGTGGCCGGTTTACTCTCAGGTCTAAGAGCTCAGGAACACATTGACTTAGAGCTTCCAAACCCATCTCAGAGAATTCAGCCTTGAGGGGGAGTCTCTGAGGGACAGCCTGACCTACAGGTTCTCTCTCACCCATCCACCACAAGCACCCACATTCAGGAAGAATGGTAATGGAGGGGCCAAGGGAAAGTGCAGCAGGTGTGAGGACTCTCCACCCCTTTAGCCATCATTCGCCCAGCGCCCAGCCAGTCTCCACACTGCACTTTGTTGTTGTTTAGTCCCTAACTCATATGCAGCTCTCTGCGACCCCATGGACTGCAGCAGGCCAGGCTCCTCTGTCCTCCAGTATCTTCTGGGCTTTGCTCAAATCCATGTCCACTGAGTTAGTGATGCTATCTAACCATCTCATCCTCTGCCACCCCTTTCTCCTTCTGCCTTTGTCTTTTCCAATGAGTCAGCTCTTCACATCAAGTGGCCAAAGTATTGGAGCTTCAGCAACAATCCTTCCAATGAGTATTCAGGGTTGATTTCCTTTAGGGTTGACCAGTTTGATCTCCTTGCAGTCCAAGGGACTCTCAAGAATCTTCTCCAGCAGCACAATTGAAAAGCATCAGTTCTTAGCGCTCAGCCATCTTTATGGTACAGCCCTCACATCCGAATATGATACTGGATGAACTATAGCTTTGACTGTAGGGACCTTTGTTGGCAAAGTGATGTCTCTGCTTTTTAATACACTATCTAGGTTTGTTAGGACTTCCCTGGTGGCTCAGACAGTAAAGCGTCTGCCTACAATGTGGGAGACCTGGGTTCAGTCCCTGTGTTGGGAAGATCTCCTGGAGAAGGAAATGGCAACCCACTCCAATAGTCTTGCCTGGGAAATCCCATGGACAGAGGAGCCTGGTGGGCTACAGTCCATGGAGTTGCAAAGAGTCAGACACGGCTGAGCAACTTCACTTCACTGGGTTTGTTATAGTTTTCCTTCCAAGGAGCAAACATCTTTTAATTTCCTGCTACAGTCACCATCTACAATGATTTTGGAGCTCAAGAAAAAAAAAATCTGTCACTGCTTCCGCTTTTTTCCCGTCTGTTTGCTATGAAGTGATGGGATTGGATACCACGGTCTTAGATTTTTTAATGTTGAGTCTCAAGCCAACATTGCACTTAGACAGAAGCTAACCTCACCCTTCTCAGTCTTTGTCCCTAGTTTTTGTTTTTGTTATTTTGTATCTATTTCTTTTTTTATTTTTATTTTAGCCATAATTCACAAATTCAAAAGGCTAGTTTCATTATACTTAAAATACAACCTTTTAAAGCCCCATATAATACTCTAAAATGTAGCATTCTTCCCTTTTGGGTTATTAACTGTATCTTAGTTATTTTATTTATTTTTATTTTTTGCCTGTGCCACACAGTATATGGGGTCTTAGTTCCCTGACCAGGAATCAAACCCATGCCGCCTACACTGGAACCAGAGAGTCTTAACTAGACCATCAGGAAAGTCCTATTACTGTATCTTAATGTGATGTCTACTTTGTTTAAAAAAAAATTCTTTTTCTTAATTTTATATTGATATTAAATTATATTTTCCAATATCTCTCAGAAAGAAACCATTAGCTGAAAATAGAATTCATTTTTAACACTAGTTATTTGTAAAAACATGTTCACTGTGTTTTCAAGCATCCTTTGCAGGTTTTGTGGGACATGTCATGTAGGGTATGTGCAGTAAGTTGAAGGGTTAAAATACCCTGCTCTGTCGCATATGGCAGTGAGCAGAATCGCAGATGTTGATGATACCACGTAATTAGTATTCTTTTATGTAAATGAAGGCTGTCAGCATGTTACCATAGTGTCTACTCTCTCTGAAGCTGGAATTTATGCCACTTGGTCTCACCAAGACCAAGCAGGATTTTTCCACTATCCATAGTTAAGAACTGAGAAGAAATCAAGACGATGAGAGAGAAGAAATGGAAATTTCCCTAAAGTGGATTCTTTTAAATTTTTCCTATTTTATTTTTGTTGATTTTTCTCCCCAGAAATTTTTATTTCTGGTGATGAGATGCTGTTATCCATTTCAGATTGGCTAAGAAATCTGCTCATTGAGAACAGGAATGTTCCAATTAAAAGACAAATCATATTTTCAAGCTATAAATTTTTGAAAGATTTTGTAACGTTCAGTCATCTCTCTCAAACAGGAACCTTTTAAAATAATCTAGAAGTTTCTCATCAGAACAGAAGGCTCACACTAAATTTCATTAGCTTCTTTTACTATTTCGTGACATTAACTATAGTAGAATCCTTTAAATATTAATTATGGTTTTTAGCTCGAGCTGATTCAGATTTTTAAATATAAAGCTATAGCACTTGAAGAAGCAAAAGCCAGTATTTTGTCAGGTTTGCTTTCCCTTTATGCAGATCAATCCAAGGTGTCCTGGACATTTATTTACAGTTACTGATCTATTTGATGATGGAGAACTATTAAGGCTCATCTTCTTAATTCCCATTACACTGGGAAACATGGTGCCTGCACACTGGATGATATATTTTTTAATTGGAAATGTCAGGACTTTTATTACCTTCAGTGATTATGAAGGAAAAGGGGTATATGTCAGAAAAATGTAAAAGAAATTTCCTATTTGTGCCTATGAGCATGAGGCCTTGTGCGTGAAGTGGTCGGAGGCTGTGAGGGGTGGTCCATGGAAGCACATGGTCTTCCTTTTGGTGTTTTTGTTTGTTTGTTTGTACACTGCAAACATTTAAATGATTACTGTTGAGCATACATTTTGGAAATTTTTTTTACTTCAAACTGCAACAAATTAAATAAATGTTTATATATACAAAGAAAATATAGCCAAAATTTCTTGAACTGAGTATACCCAAGATTGTATTCTCTTTATTCTCTATTGTGTATTGGCTTTTGTGTCACTTTTGAGTGATTTCCAATTCATGCCTCAGATATGTCTTTACTCTAGAGAAGCTAGTCTGCCTAGGTTAAATCAGTGTAGTAAGGTACAGAGTAGCCTCGTGTCTTCCTGAATGGATTTACTCTGCCATATGGCAGGTTAGTGAATCGCCACGACAGATTTGTAACGGGAAAAAGGCTGTGCAGGAAAGGATGTGCGTGCCCAGCAGATTTATGGATCAGAAAATGAAATCGGAAGAAAGAATTTCCAGAGTGCCCTTTCCATTTGACAGCATTCCATGCAGAGGGGGTGGAATTTTTTTTAGTGTTTTGTTTGTTTGTTTGTTTTTTGTTCCAACGTGCATGTTTTTTGTTTTTCTAGACAGAAGCTGATTTTTATAAGGTACCAGTGTTCTGGGTGTTGGGTTGCTATATTCCTGTTCACAGATATACTCTCTTTTTATAGAATTTGAAGCTGTGCTGTGTTTCATGTGATAAGATCTCTGTAGCAATTAAATTTCTAAAGACACATCAAGGTTCCTCTTGGCTCAAGTGGGGATTTGTCCGGTTTTGAGTTATAAGAAGAGGCTATTCAGACATGATTCAGTGAGTACTGAATGTTCTGGAGGGAGAAAACAGAAAAGCCAAGTGAGCTAAAGATAGTATGTCCTGGCGTATTTAAATCTTTGCTATCTAATACTGCAGCCACCAGTCGCATGTGGCCATTTAAATTAAAATTAATTAACAGTAAGCCCCTCCGTCTCACTGGCCACATTTCAGGTGCTCAGGAGACACATGTGGCAGTCGTGCAGTATTGGGCGATGCAGATAAAGAATGTTTCCATCATCCCAGAAAGTTCTGTTGGACAACATTTGTCAAGTGAAAGATCTTGGGAAATAAAATTCTTTGATTTATATGAGGTGTTCTTCATCCCTATATAATTTCCTGGATTACATTCTAAGGCTTTAATGTAAAAATGAATCTCCTGTAGAGCTTGTGAAAAATGGAGATTTTAGACCCCTCCCCCAAACCATCAAGTTTGGGGTCATCACCAGAAATCTGTACATATGACAAGTATCCTAAGGAATTTTGTTGCTGGTAGATGGTTCAGGGACTACGTTTTGAAAAATACCAAGTTAATGACAAACTTGGGAATTACCAATCTTTTGACTTCCCCTTTTCATTCTTTTATTACTTTGTGTCCCCAGTAATTGGTTGTAAGCATCATGTGTATCCAACTTAAACTCTTGATTGGTAATAAGGAGAAAAAAGAAAATTCATTTATTGACCATCTTATCTTTCTAATATGTCTTTTAATTTGACTATGCCCTACAAAAAGTAAACAGAAATGGTTATTTCAGCACTATTCTGGGCTATGTGGAGAAGTAATTCTGACAGACTACCTTTGACCACTAAAGAAATGAGCACACCCACAAGTCTTGAAATTATAAAGGTTAAAGAAAAAAAGAAATATAACACTTGATCTCCTCTCTGAAGGAGGTTATATCTAGTTATATGGATACATACATCCACAGACACGGCTTAAAGGGCACTTAGCAACAAGTCAATAGTTAGAAAAATAATATAGTAGAAACTAAATCCTGATAGTACTCAAAGGATGATCTGATTTGATGGAAGATAAACCAATCCATTCTGAAGGAGATCAGCCCTGGGATTTCTTTGGAAGGAATGATGCTAAAGCTGAAACTCCAGTACTTTGGCCACCGCATGCGAAGTGTTGACTCATTGGAAAAGACTCTGATGCTGGGAAGGATTGGGGGCAGGAGGAGAAGGGGACGACAGAGGATGAGATGGCTGGATGGCATCACTGACTTGATGGACGTGAATCTGAGTGAACTCCGGTAGTTGGTGATGGACAGGGTGGCCTGGCGTGCTGCGATTCATGGAGTTGCAAAGAGTCGGACACGACTGAGCGACTGAACTGAACTGAACTGAATCTAGAGTTTCCTTTGTATGATGATTTAAGGATTTCTTATATAGGAATGGGCTGGAATGGGCAGTTTAAAAATGAGAAGGGTCTCTGGTTGGTACTATGATATATTTGTGAGTTTTAGCAATAGGGCCAAGCCAGAAAGGAAAACCAACTGAAGGAACTACTTAGAGTACTTTGGATTTAGAACTTCTCTTGGGTGACCCCATCATGATAGAACTGTAATTGCTCCCAGAAATGAGAGCAGACAAGAAATGAGGTGAAAGAAGTCCACTTTATAAGAGGAACTCCCTTTAGGGAATTTAAATACTGGTATTGTTGGCAGGTCAGCTTTCCAAAGAATAAAAGGTTTTCTTTTAAAATAGCCTCTTTCCCTTGAAGAAATTGCTTATTAGGCTTCTCTGATGAACAATATTGAAGAAGCAATGTTAGAAAGACCAAAAAAAAAAAGCTTAGTGAGTTACCGCTGTTTTAAAAATAAAAAGCATTTTTGCATACATTATCTGGAAGGTTTGCTTTTTTTTTTGGTCTCATAGTTTGATTAAATACTGTAATAACCAGTAGCCACTATATCACCAAGTCAGATTTGTCTAGTTCTGTAGTTACTTATTCTTCCAGTAAGGAAGGTAAATGTTTTCCCATCCTTTTTACAAGATGTAAATGTTCTTTACAGACACTTTGGCTTAGTCCCTCAGAGTTACTGTAACAAAAATGCCATAGACTGGGTGGCTTATACATAACAGTTCTGGAGGCTGGGAAGTCCAAGATCATGGCACCAGATTCCATATCTGGCAAAGACATTGGTTCACAGACATGTGGCTGGCTTTTCACTTGTGTTCTCACATGGAGGAAGGGGTGAGGGAGCTCTTTTTAGAAGCACTAATCCCATTCCTGAAGGCTCATCCCATGGGGGTCAACCCGTTCATGACTTAAGCATCTTCCAAAGACCTCACCTCCTAATACCATCCCCTGGGGGAGGAGGGGGTTTAAGATTTCAGCATATGAAAGGAGGCACAAACTTGTAGACCACAGAAAACAAGTAAAATGTTAGATTGAGGCTCAGTCTACCTACTTAGCTAGGATCTTTGGACACAAAATAAAATTACTTTGTACTACAAAGGACTTTCTCTTTCTTACCATTTCTCTCGCGCTCTTTTTTTAACCATATTTTGTTATCTCTACTTTGAAATACAGTGAAATTGACCTAAGATTGCCTTTGCATTTGAGTGTCTTCATCTCTCCTGGTTTGTGATGAGGTCCCGGTGTCACTGGTTTGTGAGCTCTCTCGGTCTCCGCCTTTCCTCTGCCCTGTCCCTTTTTGCATACAGCCAGCATCTTGTCACCATGAGTCAGAGAGGCTTTCATTTCCAGGACATCATCAATTCAGAGATGGCTCAGAATACGGGCTTCTTTCCCCTAGTGGCCAGTTGAGTGCAACGTGAAATGAGGGTAATGACATTTCTAAATCAGCCTTACGTAAAAATTAGCTGATACTCAAGAACGAAAACAGCCTTAGAAAATGTAAAGTTACACATTAGTGGTAAGGTCTGTCGTTTAGTATTTTATGATTCTTCCTTTTTTTTTAAGGAATTGTCTTTCTGTAATTCCCGGTCTATGCCGAAATTGCTTTTTCCTTTTATAAAAATTCCTTCCAAAGGAACCAATTTTGAATTGAAAACTAAAGAATACTGAGTGGAAAATGCCGGTTGCAAGCCTTTTTCTAGAAAAATATTTTGCTGAAAGTTTTTTTTTCTCTCTCTCTCTCTCTCTCTTTGGGGACCCTTATCGTGCCAGGTTGAAAGAGTGGAGCCTTCCCTAAGACATGGATAGATGCAAACATGTAGGGCGGTTGCGGCTCGCCCAGGACCACTCCATCCTGAACCCGCAGAAGTGGTACTGCCGGGAGTGCGCCACCACCGAGTCGGTGTGGGCTTGTCTCAAGTGCTCGCACGTGGCCTGCGGCCGCTACATCGAAGATCACGCACTCAAACACTTCGAAGAGACCAGACACCCCCTAGCCATGGAGGTCCGGGATCTCTACGTGTTCTGCTACCTGTGCAAGGACTACGTGCTTAACGACAACCCGGAGGGGGACCTGAAGCTGCTGAGAAGCTCCCTCCTGGCGGTCAGGGGCCAGACGCAGGACCCGCCGCTGAGGCGCGGGCGGACGCTGCGGTCCATGGCTGCGGGCGAGGACGCCGTCCCGCCTCAGCGCGCTCCTCAGGGACAGCCGCAGATGCTCACGGCTCTGTGGTACCGGCGCCAGCGCCTGCTGGCCAGGACGCTGCGGCTCTGGTTCGAGAAGACCTCGCGGGGCCAGGCCAAGCTGGAGCAGCGGCGGCGGGAAGAGGCGCTGGAGCGCAAGAAGGAGGCGGCGCGGCAGCGGCGGCGCGAGGTGAAGCGACGGCTGCTGGAGGAGCTGGCCAGCGCCCCTCCGCGCAAAAGCGCGCGCCTGCTGCTGCACGCGCCCCGCACCGCGCCGCCGCGCGTGCCCGCCGCGCGCGCGCCCGCCGGGCCCCGCCCTGCGCCGCGCCGCGCGCCCGCCATGGCGCCTGGCGTCACGGGCCTGCGCAACCTGGGCAATACCTGCTACATGAACTCCATCCTGCAGGTGCTCAGCCACCTGCGCAAGTTCCGCGAGTGCTTTCTGAACCTCGACCCGTCCAAGACGGAGCAGCTGTTCCCCAGGGCCGCCAACGGCAAGGCCCCGCTCTCAGGCAGGCCAGCCAGCAGCTCCGCCACAGAGCTGTCGTCGCCCCGGAGTGACGGGGCCGAGGCCTGCGAGCGCGAGGGCCTCTGCTTGAACGGTGGGACCTCCCTTAGCAGGAGGCTAGAGCTCATTCAGAACAAGGAGCCCAGCTCGAAGCACATCTCCCTCTGCCACGAACTGCACACCCTCTTCCGCGTCATGTGGTCGGGGAAGTGGGCCCTGGTGTCGCCCTTCGCCATGCTTCACTCGGTGTGGAGCCTGATCCCCGCCTTCCGCGGCTACGACCAGCAGGACGCGCAGGAGTTTCTCTGCGAGCTTTTGCACAAAGTGCAGCAGGAACTCGAGTCCGAAGGCACGACACGCCGGATCCTCATCCCCTTCTCCCAGAGGAAGCTCACCAAACAGGTCTTAAAGGTGGTGAACACCATATTTCATGGGCAGCTACTTAGCCAGGTAGGTGTGTGCTCGGCGCAGCCCTGACTGCCCACCACGCTGGAGCCGGGCTGGTGTAGTAGTAGGCTTCCCGTGAGTGCCTTCCCCAAGTTGTTGGCCTAATGAGGATACGTTTGCTGTAACTATGCACAGTGGAGGGCGGCCGCGGTGCCTTTCACAGTACTATGTGAGGGCTTCGTTGGTGAATCTGCCTCCTGTTTTCCAGGCAGATTTTTAGTTTAACTTGCCAAATCACTTCACTTTCAGGAAATGTCTTTTAATCTATAATGATGATACAGTAATGTAATATTCTCGTTACAGTTAAGTACCCATTGCTGGCATCCCATCCCATTTGATCAGCTTTAGGAAATTGAAGAGTTTGCCTATAACCTTGGTTCCATGGTTGTTTGAAAGAGCATCATTCCTTCTAAAGCCTTCCTTCAAATTACAAGGGAGGGAGGTGGCTAGGAAGATGCCAAAGGCCTAAGCAACCCTCCCTCCGGTTCCCCAGTCCTTTTCGTTTCCTTAGCCATGTAAGGATATGAGGGAAGACACAGGTAAGGCTTTGTGAGAACATGCAGAAAGAATTGATAGAGTTTAAAAAGTGGGCAACTTGAGAGATTCAGGTAAAACCTGTGCACTATGCTACTGAGATAGTTAGAATTTTAAAAGAAGGATGAATAGAACGGGAAGAAAAGTTTATTTCAGCTTTTGTATTTCAGCTTGTGAAAAGGGAGTATTTCTCAGCACTTCCTCAACCTCCCTGGGAGTCTGTAGGAAGAAAGGTGCACCTAGGAAGGTTATAGTCCGGGAGGAGGGCAAATCACAAGGTACTTCGAGGCTCTTGGAGCACAGGCATCAGTGTAGGGATGCTGCTAGAAACAAAAGCAAAAAGAGGAAAGCTGGGTTGGATGGAAGGAGTGGAGTCTAGAGGAGGATAGAGTATGAGGATGAGAGAAGCAGACAGGAATCTGCAAATTCTCCATCTCAGACGGATGCCTTGATGACTCCGTGATAACTTCTGTCTGTTATACTGAGGCTCTGAATGGGAGAGAAGAGAGAAAGGGGGGTCGGTAATACTGTCTGTGCTGTGTGGTTTTCCAGTTCCAGCTAGCATCACAGAGATACATACCAGAAGCAATATGCTCTAATTCTCTTAAAAGTTATGTTTATCATTTAAATATGAAATATTGTTTGAAAGCTGTACACTTAGTTTTGGTTGTTATGTGCTAGCAAAAATGAATGTGGGAAGCATGGAAGTTACATAACCTATAAACTAATCTTTTCATCCTAGGTCACTTGTGTATCATGCAATTACAAATCCAATACCATTGAGCCCTTTTGGGATCTGTCCCTGGAGTTCCCTGAACGCTATCACTGCATAGAAAAGGGGTTTGTCCCTTTGAATCAGACAGAGTGCCTGCTCACTGAGATGCTGGCCAAGTTCACAGAGACAGAGGCCCTGGAAGGCAGAATCTACGCTTGTGACCAGTGTAACAGTGAGTCCTGGGGGGAAGGTGTGGGTAACTAGAATATCAATTTAAGGTATTTCAATTGCCCTTTTAGTCAAAAATAACACTGTAATATTGAGTGGTTCTAAAGCATCTTTTAAGGATGTTTTTCCTCCTATTTTCCTGAGAAAAAGCATATGGACATTATATATTAAAAAAAATAAAACCAAACCTAGGAGTTGGACCTCCTTGGACTCCTGCTGTGATTGAAGTTAGTTGTTATCTTGGGAGGCATTTGAAAGTATGGACCTTGAAATGGGGACTCCAAGAATGTATTTAGCTTCATAGGTTATGGGGGTCTTGCTTAAATTCATGAATAGAGTTTGACAGTTCTAATTTAGTCTAAATACAGGTGGCATAGCCTGTTTGAGGGCTATGTATCAGAAAAGTGTGCTTTTATCCTGAATTCAAGTCTGTCAGAAGTGATGCTAAGGGTACATTGAAACCAAGAGAGGAAGTCATATGGTACATTGCTCCATGGCAGCTTCATCATTATTTTCTCATCCCTGAAAGGTTCACATCTCAGAAGGGTCAGAGGAAGTATTTCTCTATCATGGCTTTAATTGTAAAGTGGAATTTTTTCCATATGGTTCTGAGAGCACCTTATGCATCCCCCAACCCTGTGTCTTGCCACATTAACAATGCTTTTGCTAACCCAGCATGTACACCGGAAATGCAGAGCAAATACTTTGAAACTGATGTTTGGGGGTTTTGGCATATAGAGATTTGGAAACTAAGATGAATGGATTGTGCAGAGATCTGAGAACAATGTGCAGCCATATTATAGTTCACACTATAAGTTTTGGTTTGGGAATAACAATTTTATGGTAGCCCTTTAATATTTTTGCATATGGCTTTTAAAGTAGTGAATTGTGGGAAACCTGTTCTCTCTGAAGAATCAAGTCAAAAATCAAAAGTCACACTTCTGATGCCATTTTAAAACAAAATGTGAAATCCTGTACTTGGTTAAGCATAAACTCATCTATCCTGTTACATAGAGATATATAAAGGCAGTGATTTAAATTGTCTTATTAGGACAGTATGTAATTTTTTTCTTTTTAAAATAGTGAGTCATGAAGTTTTATACTTGTAGGAAACAGAAAGATGTTAACAGCCTTAAGTCTATCATTCTCGGACCTGATAGATTAGGCAAGAAACACTTTTATTTATTTTTGCAAGAAAGGATTGTTTTTTCTGGTTGTCAGATGTGCCCATTTATCAGTATCTCTGTAGACAGGTTCAAATAGCAAGGAAGGAAAGCTATAAGTGAAGGGATGAGATGCACCGATCTGTTGCTTGTGAAAGTTTCAAAACTATCAGTCTTTCACCTCTTTGTATAGCCAGCTTAATCAAATGGGAGACAGAACTGATCAGTCTTAACTGAATCAGTGATTTTTCTTCGTGAATTTCATTTGAGAGAAACAAAGCCAGATTCTATATTGTCTTCATTTTAGCTCACATACTCCCTCTGCTGAGAGCAGCAGTCACTGCCAGGATTCCCAGGCAGAGAGCTGCAGTAATATTCAAAAATCTGCTGGTGAACAGGAATGTAAAATAAGGCCAGGCCCCTCTTTGAATTCTCTTTCTGCTCATGCCCTCACATACCATGACTGCCAGCCCTAGTAAAAGCTGCAATCTAGTTGCTGCAATCTATCATGAGAAGCAACAGCTCCACAACCTATTGTCAGAGAAAGCTCCATGATACGTCATCTGCCTGTGATTTGCTACTTTTCACAAGCGGTACAGACAGGACTTCGAATCAGATGCCAGGCTCCTCAGACACTGAGACCATGATATCAACAGCTCAGAGACAATTAGCAGACACCACAGTGGACCATGAATTTTATATTCCCGTCCATTCACTGACTGAATTAATATAACAGAGCAGTCATCAGTAAATGGTTATAGAGAAGGCTTCTGATGGAAATTAAGAGAACTTCATTTCTGTTTTCCTTGCTGTAATTTAGAAATGCATTTCACCCACAATTCAGTATCTTTAGAAACAAAATTGGAGTCCTGAGCATTGGTTTTGTTTTGAATGGGGTGTATGTAGCCAATGGCCAGCCTTGTTCTGCATGTCTAGCAGTGCTGTTACCAAGAAACATGTTTCAGAAAATAAGTATGACATAAAAATACAAAACCAGTGAAGTTTCTTTTCTAAATATTTGTATAGGCCACAAGCAAGTCACATGGGAGAAAAAATCTCTTTAAATACACTGTCCTTTGGTAATCCTGTGCCTCTTGCATGCATGCATGCTCAAACACTAAGTCGTATCTGACTCTTTGCGACCCCATGGACTGTAGCCCACCAGGCTCCTCTGTCCATGGGATTTCCCAGGCAGAAGTACTGGAGTGGGCTGCCATGTCTTCTTCCAGGGTATCTTTCCAACCCAGGGATCGAACCTGCATCTCCTGCCTTGGCAGGCAGATTGTTTAGCACTGAACCACCTGGGAAACCCCCTGTGTCCTCTTACCTTTTCCCTAAACCTGAGATACATGCATTATCCCCCATTTCACAGGAAAGGAAACTGAGATTCCTTTCAAGTGGTGGGAAGGACAAAGGATGCACCTTACAACTGCATCAGCCTTCTTTAAGCAGCCATCCCCCGAGAGCCACACAGTCATTTCTCTCATCTCAGCCAGAACTTCCGTGGCCATACCACGTGGGCATGTGAGGCTGGGAAATGCAGCCTTAGAGAGGATCACATTGCTCCCCAAATAAAACTGAGGTTGAAGTACTGAGACACTAGGAGAATGCATATTGGGTGGCAAGTCACTGTCTCTGCGTGGCTCGGAAAGAATGAGTCTCCTCACGATCCATGTCTTATACCTTCCCAAACCATCTAGGCAAACGACGAAAATCCAATCCAAAACCCCTTGTTCTGAGTGAAGCTAGAAAGCAGTTAATGATCTACAGACTACCTCAGGTCCTCCGGCTGCACCTTAAAAGATTCAGGTGAGCTTGCTCTAGGGCATCCCAGGTGTCTGTGAGCTGTGGCAATAGCTACTTCAAAGGCTTTGGTGAGGGCAGATGTCTTTGGTGTTGCGGGGAGAAGCCTGCTTCCTGGAGTCCTTAGGCTTTCCATGGAGTATATGGTTCCTGCCCAGTGAGGCAAGTGGATGTTGGGGGTCAGGACGGGGCTTCTGCCCTCACAGCCCTATTAAATCAGCTAGGCTGCAGTGGGTGTCTGTGCTTGAAGATTTAATAGCCTCACTTGGGCTTATATAGAGCCATCTTCAGAATAAAGTATGAGATAATCTGTGAAAAGAAGGGTAGGAAGTAAACTATAAAGAGTATTGCCTGGATTGCTTGTTTAGGGATTTCTAGTTTCAGAGAACATCTGAATGTTCACAGGAAATATATGTGAACACTGAGTACTCCTACCTTGCTGTGAAAACCAAATCCAGGTTAAGTTTTCTCCACTTCTATTTTACCTACCTCTGCCTATGATCACACATGCCATTTCTTACTGGTAAGAAGTTCATATCCATGTTACAGGTGGTCTGGCCGTAATCACCGAGAGAAGATTGGGGTCCATGTCGTCTTTGACCAGGTATTAACCATGGAACCTTACTGCTGCAGGGACATGCTCTCCTCTCTTGACAAAGAGACCTTTGCCTATGATCTCTCCGCAGTGGTCATGCATCACGGGAAAGGGTTTGGCTCAGGACACTACACAGCCTATTGCTACAACACAGAGGGAGGTGCGTGCGCTTTACTCTGTGGGGTGGGGGACACCAAAAAGGGTTGGTTTGTCCACATTTCATTCCTCTCCTTTTTATTTAATCTGTAGGGGGATATTACATACATTGAAATCCAGTGGAAAGAATTATGAAAGATGGATTCAAATTTTGAATATATCACTAAGTGACAACATATAACTCTTCTAAGAATTGACAGGAACTAACATGTAAAAGTGCTGAGCGTGGTGCCTAGCACATAATGGTCAGTTAATGCTAGAGGTTATAGCTGTTGTTAATACTTCTGCTGCAGACCTCTTTCCTTCTTGGTTTTGCATAAACAGTATGACCTAGCTATGTCGTGGTCATATTCATACTATATGAGTCTCACTAGCATCAGCCCATAGTAAAGCTGAGGACACTTTCTGAGCACTTACAATACTATGTCCTGATCACCTCCCTTAACATGGGAGGTGTGAGGATCCAAGGGCCCTTCCCAAGGAGCTTTCTTTCAGTCCTTGTCCCCCAGAGCAGAGCCTCCCAGCTACTGTGTTAAGGCAGGTGGGTTGTGGATGTGTTTTTAATAGTTTACCCATCTTGAACCCCTCAGCCCTTGGGGTGGCTACCAGAGTGAGCTGTGAAAAATAACTTTATTCCTTCTAAGTTTTCCTTTCCTTCCATACCTTTATCTATGTACATTTCCCCTCTCCTCCCCATTTTTTTCACATCTCTTAGCCCCCAGTCTGTCTTCGTAGAAGTCCCTAATGGGCAGTGAAAAAGCCTGAATGAAATGAGGACAAAAATTAGTCAGTACTGTAAGCAGTATTGTGGTGGGGCTTGTGGGGCTAAAACCAATGGTTTCATTTACTTATCTCTTCCTCCACCACCACCAATCAAAGGTTGGATCTATTCAGAACTTCTCTGTCCCTTTTTTCATCTCCTCGTTTGCCTGCTGATTGAAATTTAAGTTGGGTAGTCATATTCTCTCTTTCTTTCATTTGGTTTCCTAGGTTTTTGGGTCCACTGCAATGACTCAAAGCTGAATGTATGCAGTGTCGAGGAAGTGTGCAAAACTCAAGCCTACATCCTTTTTTACACTCAAAGAACAGTTCAGGGCAATGCAAGAATCTCAGCAACCCAACTCCAAACTCAGGTGCATTCCAGCAACAACGATGAGGGCAGACCACGGACCTTCCCCTGAATGGGAAGCACATTATCAAGGACTGACTTGCTTTTAAACTCTTGGTATTGGTACATCTTTCCTCTTACAGGAAATAAGGTTTACTACAGGAACAGATTACTAGGTTTGCCTCACTGGGTCTAGAGCAGAAGGTGCTGGGTGACTAGTATCTATCACAAAATCTGTAGTCACTTTCTTTTAAATGGGTTTAGAAAATTCCCTCCTTTGGTAAAGCAAATCAAAAGGAGTAACTTCTATGAAGACTCTTTCAACAGTTGCTTCTGAATATAGAGGGATTTGGGTGGAGGAAAGAGGGAGTGAGTTGGTCATATCCAGCTGTGTTTTCTTCCTATTATGTGATTCCCCTGCTAATCGGGACCCCTTGCAGCACCGGAAGAGCCTCCTGACGTGAGCAGCCTTCGGCAGAGCACTGCAGAGCAAGGAGGGGCCCTGGGCTGGCAGCTTGCTGGACAGGATTGGTTCCAAGGCGGGAGGTGAAGTCAGGACTTTTTCCTACAGAGGAAGTAGTCCTCAAGGGTTGAAAATTTAGAGACTTCCTTTTTTAGGAGATAGCAGTTGAAGAATGGAAGGAGGTGCATGGAGCAAATTTCTTCATGAAAAATGGGAGGTTTTTCATGTCATATTCTACCTGGCTGCTGCTGTCATTTAATCATTCCACATCTTCTGAGATGGCACGAACATCCCTTCATTCTAAAGAAGGAGCAGTTCACATGGGGAAGCAAGAAACTGGTACATGGCATGCTCTTTGTGGCATGCTGAGCCTGAGTTCACTCCTGGATACTCAGTTCTGTAGCAAACTCCTGGTTCGGGTCTAGGGCAAGCTCGTAGTTTGGTTTAAACTGGTCTTTTTAGGTCAGGTTTCTGAGGCTTTCTCAGAACTCAAGAGGGTGGGGGTGGGGGAGCCAGTGGTCCAGGGCTTATCGAAATGCCTGTCCCCCGTTCTCATCTTGGTGCAGCATGCAGCTTCTCTTAACCTGCAGTTTATTTCCTTTTCACAAGGTGTGGGAGCTTTGGCTTTTCGAAGGCTTAGGACTCTTCCTCCTGTATGTCTGAACAGTTTATTGCTGAGAGCCCTGGCTGGTTTCCTCCAAAATCTGCTAATCCCTACTATTTCTTTACCCACCCACCCTCAGTCCATCAGAGAAAAACAAGTGTCCTGTCCATCACTTCAGTGCTAGTAAGATATATCTTTCTTTTTTAAACTGGGTCGGTTTCTAACTGGCATGAAATTGCCCATATGGAAGCCCTCTGCCCTGTCAGGCACCACTGAATTTCCCTCCTCGGTCCTTCACTTTGACTCACTAGTAACAGTGAATGCATACTGCCGCTCTCACTGTGGGAGTGCCACAGCACCTCAGCCTGTCACTCAAAATGCTCATCTTTTGACTATGTCATATTAACATTCAGTTCAGGTAGAAGTACAGATGTCACCTGAAGGGAGTAGATGTGAAGGAAGTTTGGGGAGGGGTGGGAAGTTAGCAAACAAGAGGCTAATGGGGTGTAGCTTTAGCAATGTTGAAAGACCACATTTCCCAAGCAGATCTGTATAGTATTTGCTGTTGACCTCTTTTGAGATGAATTCTCCCATAGGACCTACCAGACAGCACTGAGATTTGGAGGAAATCAGACAGAAGATGACTCACCGTGATAAAGAAAGGGAGTGACTATACTTTAAATTAAACTTGCTTTTTCCAACACTGTGAGGTTTCTGTAATATTTAGCTTTTATTTGGAAGCGATAGCGTATGGCATTTTTTATGCTATTTGGTTTATATTTTCTACTGCAGGCTTCTTTGTACAAGCTTGGCCCGGGCTTACCCTCACCTGGACACTGTTTTAAAGTGTCACAGCCACCCATGCTGCCAGAGGCTCTGATAACAAGACTGTAGTCTCTAGATCCACATTTTTAAGTTGGTATGATTGGTGATGACCTTTTGTGGCAAGAGAAAAGCGCACTGACTTAAAAAAAAAGTAAAAAGGGAAGGAAAATATAAATTGTGCCTCATCTTTCACTGAATGCTATATTTATTATTCTAGAAAAAGAGAACTGACAAACAGAGAAGTACTATACAGCATCTACTAAATCCCTCAGGCTGTCCCGGGGGGAATAAGAAAAATAAACATCTCATGGAAAATTAAAACATCTTCAAATTTAATTTTTAAAAAGTTTTATACCAAAAGTTAAGAATTAAGCAGACTAAGGACTTTGTATTAATAGGGTAAGTGCTTCAAATTAATAAAATCACTTAAAGTGAGTTGGAACAGAAACCAATATCAGAGTCCTCAAAGTGCTGCACACACTTGAAGGTGCCCCTGCAGCCAGACACCTCAGGTACCCAGAGGCAGCAGCAATAGACGCTGTTGAGAAGTTAGTATTTATGGAGATTTTTATTAAAGAAAAGAATTTCCTGATGCATAAGCCAATGGCTGTTGTGAGGGAAATGTCCTTTTGCCTTTAATTTATTTACATACTGAAGTAGATGAATTTCTTAGTTGCATCTTACTTTAAGTCAAAACATTGTAAAGAAGAAAATAAGAACCAGGTGGAAGTCGACTAGATGCTGCCAAATCAAATCCAAGATCTCCTAACTGAACCTTACGGGCCTGCTTCTCTCCCAGACAAGTAGTTATAGCCCTGTTCTAGGAACCCTTTGTAGTTGGCTGGTGTGTTTACTTCCTGCTGTAGCCAGCCAAGATGAATGCAACCTGGCCCTCAAAATTTTACCTCAATCTAGCTTGACCCTCATACTTGTGGTTGCCTCAGAGACAAGCATTCATGCTAGTGTTAACAAAAAAATTAGGAATGCCCTCAATGGCTAGGAACTGAAGCTCTTATTCAAGATGGCAGGCCTCTTGCCTGCTTTGATCCAGTCCCTCTCAGGCTGACGGGGACAGTGACGCACTGTAAAGAATTTCCAGATGTCTCTTAAATGTCATGAATAAAATTGGGAACTATAAAAGTGTTAATGTGTCCTATGGACTCAATAGCAGAGTTTATTTTTGTTTTTAATGTCAAGGTTTCTAGAGTCAATGATTCTGAGTTTTCCACTCTGGCTATGATTACACTTCCATCCAAGTGTAAGCACTGATGAGGTGGGTTGGCAGGCAGTGGGGCACAGCCCTAGCCAGGTCCCAGCATAAACGTGAGAGGTTGACAGTAGTACAGAATGAAAACTTGGTTGGGTGGGGGTGGGTGGGGTGGGGGGGTGGGATATGGGTGGGCAGGGAGGGAGAAAGGGAGTTTGTTTTACGTACTGATAAAGCTTTGTGAACTGATTTTATACAATTCATAAAATTTGGTGCCTTGTACCTAATTATGGTTTGCATGGGATTGAAAAGATTAAGGGAAAGGATTCTTGTCATTTCAAGTGGCAAATGGGTCTGTATAGTGTAAAGGACATTTGGTATCACTTTTTAAAAACATTTCGTATCTTATGTGTGTGAAAGCAAATTATTACCAGCAAGTTCTGAAAATTCTACTGTAATGTCCAAAATCTTTGTGTTTGATTATTCATCGGTGTCTCCTTTTCAAGGCAAACTATATACCCTATTCTTTTTTACCACCCCTTATATTCCGAACATTAACTCAGGCCTTTTTAAAATCAGGCTGGGAGGGCTTCCCCTTCCTAAACATATAATATATCCCTATCTGAAGTTTTATCTTTTAAGTGGAAGGGTTACTTTTCCAGCTGGTTGGGAGAGCACAAATGTTCAGAAAAAGGTATTTAGTTTGTCTAATACTAGGCAACGTATAGTGCAAGTCAAACAAAAACCGTTCCTCCTGAAGTGGCACCTTCATTAGTTCTGAAGTTCTTCTGCACAAAGTTTCAGGAAGCAGTATAAAACACAGTCCCCTACATGTGAGCCTTTAGATTGTAAGGCAAGCCAGTGCACTGTGTAATATGCAAACAAGAAGGCTCAAGAACCTGTCCCAGCAACCCAGTCCCACTGATGGGGACGAGACTGAGTAGCTGTGGCCAAGAAGACCCGGCCTGCTCACCTGCAGGGCTATAAACAGCGTGTTCCTTTTACTCCCACCTTAGGGTTTCCACTGAGCTCCTGAGTCTTCACCAAAGGGTGTTTAAAAAGCTTACTCAAAGCACACTTGATAATTGGGTCCCTCAGCCTAATGACTGGCCTAATTAGGTGAGGAGGTTCTATCTGTGGAATAAAACCTCTCATGGCCACTTTTTTTTTCCTTACCAGGTAAGTATGCATCTCCCTGGTGGTTGATTTTTTTGAAGTTAGCACTAAAATTGAAAAGCGCCTTCTAAATATGACTGTGAGTTTAGTTTTTATCTTCCATATTTAAATTAACCATTTTCTTGGTCTAGGACTTTAACCACTGTGTATTCAACCCAAACACTGTTCTAAGCACACCTCAGTCACTAGAGCACTGAAGTGAATGGTCATTTTGTGGACTGTTTCCATACTAACTTCTGCTGGCATGTTTCTATTTCAGATCTAACTAGGTAGTGTAGGAGATTTTCCCATAGTGTTAACTAGCCTGGGCTAAACACCTCATGACAGGATGTAAAACACTTCCCTTGAGGAACAATGTTGTGTTGAAATGGTAAAAGCCAGGGTTTTCATTTACAGAATTCATAATTATCCATCAAAATTTGGTGTAGATTTGGTAGCTTTAACCTGCTAAATTCTTACCGCTTTCAGGAATTAAGCCAGTTGAAATGAAACTTTACCTTATCAGCTTATGGCTTTATAAACCAACAGCAACACTGTTACTTGAAGCTAAGACATCACATTTTAAGTGAAACTTGAATTACACTTTTGGAAGCTGCCATGTCTTTAATTTTGGCCATGTTTTGAATTTTACCTTTGAAAATTGCTATCAAATAGAACTTTTCACAGTTATGAGTAGCTCAGGTAGCAGACTTCAAGGATGTAAGTTTCACTGCTATAAAGAACAACAGGTGCTGGTATTTCTAGGCTTAGCAGTGGTCTGATACAGGCTGACGGGGCTTGAAAGTTTCCTTCCTGGTCACCATTTGGGGGGTGATAGCTTCAAACCCAAGCCTTACTTAATGTATGTTACTTTTCCTCATCTTAACAGCCTAGTAAGATACAAACTTGCCAGAGCATCTGTGATCACTATGTAGATTCTTAAAAGGATCCTGACATCATGTTAAGCCAGCCACAGGCCTCAATTCATACAGGCTCAAACTCCTTCCTCCTAATAGCTGGGACCTCCCTGATTAGAGCTCATTAAGAAAATGGTGCTTTTCTTTAACATATAAAAAACCTAAGTCTCTAACAGCTTTCTTAGCCAGATTTATGCCAGCAGGGTCAAGGAGGGACCATTTTATTCTATTTACCTTTAGTGAACAGACTGCTAGAGATAACGCCTAACTTAAAATTAGGCCACTGTGGTGTATTTATACTGACCCTCCTTCCCAATTCTTATCCTTTAATCCCATACCAGTTACAGAGACTTGGCACAAAAAAGTAGTATGTATATTTTTTAAACACCTAGTAGAGCAAATCAACTAGAAAAAATTGCCAAGGGGAGCCTGGCTGTATGTCCACACCTTCATCATTCTTTCCATGCCAGTTCCTTACATACTCCATTTCCAAAGAACCCCAAACTCCTGGACAGTGGCACTACCCTGAATTTTAGGGTCAGAAAATATCTCTTACTTTGTGAAGGAAGCAGCTTCCTCAAGCAGTGCTGCTTCAGAGCCCACTGCCCAGGCTTACTCACACCTTGCCTCCACCTGCACATTACTGCCCTCGAATCCCACTGTATTATAGCAACAATGCCTCCCTGGTGCCTGGAAAACCCACCTGGTGCACTAAAATGCTATGCAACACCAAATGGCTTCTTCCCATAGTACTGCTCAAAAATGGAAATTCCTCAAGAATAAGCTATTACCTATGCTAACATCACTGTATGGTGGCTACAGTTTCCATTTCTTTTTTTCTTTTACTATGAAACAAACCATCTGTTAAAATCCATGTTTGGGACTTGTTCCTGTCTCTCTCGAGTGTGAAATATAAATCATGTTTTTATGATTTTTGTAAATCTTGACTTTTTACACCTTGTTTTTGTAAGCTGAAGTTTTCTTATTAAAAGAATAAAATATCTTTGTGTACACGCTTTATTTGTTAAAATACCATTAGATTATTCCTCAGGACAAGAGCCAAGATCAGCCCCTGCAGAAACTTAGGAACTATGTACAGCATTTTACAGAACAGAAGACAATACTTTAGCTGAAGCCTGCCTGTTGAGCAGAGAAGGGTGTCCTGAGTGGACTCGGCAAAGAAAAGGAAGTCGGGCAGGGAAGGGAAGGTGCCATCTGACAAACTTCAGCCGCCATCAGGGCAAGTCTGGTGATGGTCACAGATTGGAGGCTGTTTTTGAAGGGGTCGAGTACAGCACAGGGATTCCATGTGTCTGCAATCAGACAACAGGTGGCATTAGAAAGGTAAAATTACTGGAGTAAAAATTGCTAAATCCCTTGCAACATCTGGAAACTTATCTAACTAGGAACAGCCAAGGGTCTTTTGTCAAGTCTCTTTCCTATTAGTCTGTGAACAGGTGATCTAAGTTATTTCTTCTCCCAGCCTCTAGGACTTCTGAAAGAACAGTGGTTAGTGCTTACCTACACAGGCTAGACCCCAGGCTGAGGTGCCATTAGGTCAATGTCACTCAAATTTCTGGCCAGCCAAACTCCAGCAGCAAAGAGTCCCAAATTGAGAATCAAGTTCCTGGAAAAAGGAACGCATCCTATTAACCCTGTGGTCACTGAGTCACGTGTCTGGTTAACGAGAGACTTGTGGGGGGGGGGGCCGGTTCCCATAATCACACACTGGAGGAAGCCGTCCCCTCCTGAGGCAGAAGCACTTCAGAATCGCATGAGCACTGATCGGTACATAATAGGTTGCCCAAGACCACATGGTTATTTAAGGTTCGTTTCTACGTCTAATGAGAGCAGGGTCAAACGCAAAGGCCAATTAAGCACTTGTCCAGAGCCAAAAAGCCTGTTTGTTGCAGCCCCCTCCCCCAGGGTCCCCGTGAGCATAGCTTCTCTAGACAGAGCCTGGTGACTGAAAAGAGCGCTTCGGCAGCACGGAAATCCTCCCGATCAAGGACCTCAGCAAAGCACAGCCAGAGCCACAAAGAGGCCAAGATGTGGGTGATGTAAAAAAATCTGGAGGAACCAGTTCAAGGAAGGGAAATCCAGGGGGTACGCATAACGCGCGCGAAGGGCCGGAGAGGGACCGAGCCCCCGGGCCTCGGTTACCTCCGGAAGTCATTCCTGTCGGTGGCGAAGCGGTAGACGCCCCGAAGCCAGTCCCCCACGTTGTCTGGAATTTCGGGAGCTTCATTTGCTGAGCCCGCAGCGGTCACGCCGGCCCCACTGGAAGCCATAGCAGCACCTCAGCGCTCTGTACGAACGCTCGCCACGCACCGGGCGGGCGCCGACAGATTACGCAACTTCCGGCCTCACACTTCCGCGGGCCACTGGCCAACAGAGGGCACAGCGGCTCGCGCATCGACAGGCGCCTGCAGAACTTCCCGGGTGCGCGTCCGCCACCTCGGCCAGGGGTGGAGCGCCGCCGTGCTCCAGTCTCCCTGGTCGGGTTCCACTTCCAGCTCCGTCCTGGCCTTCGGCCGGCGCACCGGCTCACAGTCCAGGTGTTCTCCGAACCAACTTCATTGGTTCGGGAGGAGAACGCTGGGGATGGGGCCGCCCGGCCTGTGGGTGTGGGGCAGGGGCACTCAGCGGGGGATGCGTAGCTTTGAGGAATGGGCTTCTCCAAGTCTCCAGGAAGAGTCATAAAGTGCGCGGGCTGAAAGGAGGCAGTCAAACCTGTCATCTCGCCGCCCCTCCCCAGACGTGGTCCTGATTCAGTCTAGGACTTAGAGGGGTAAGAGAGCCTCGCTCTCTCGCCTTACATATCGCAACCCCCCAATTCCCCTTTCTCCAGGCTGCGCCACTAGCAAATGGTACAGTGCCTCCTGGAGGTGTCGCTGTCCCCAGTTCGGAGAGGGGCCGGGGTCTCCCAGGGCCGAGGAAGGCGATGGCCTAAGAAAAAGCCTTCGGGTTCCGATTCAGAGGAAGAGGAGCAGGTGGGGCAGGGAGCGTCCTTCTTGGGATCAAGGGGCGTCTCTAGGCGGCCCTGCGCTTGCCCTTGGCGTGCCTCCGTCTGGTCTCCAGTTCGATACTCCTGCTCCGCGCTGGATCCAAGAATCCCAATCCGGGTTTCCAGACTAGAGCTGACGGCAGTGGCGAGAAGGGTTGCCCGGGAGATGGTCGCAGCATTCGGCTGGGCGCAGTCCCGGTCTCCAACTCTGCAGAGCCCCTCCTCTCCTGTTCCGGGCGGGGTCAGAAACGCCCATCTCAGAGCCGCGAGTCTCTTTCTCCCAGATTCGGGCGGGGCAGCGGCCAGAAGCCAGTCCCAGTCCGGGCCCAACCTCCCGCTCCGCCCCGAGCCGTGCGCGCCGCCGCCGTGGGTCCGCTCCAGGCTCCCGCCCCTCCCCGCCTCCGCCCAGCAGAGGGCGGCCGCGGCCCCAGCCCAGGAGCGAGTCCCGCGCCGCAGCCCCAACGGCGGCGCGGGGTGGGTTCTGGAGGCCCTCGGAGCGCGCCGGCCAGGGACGCGCGGTGAGAGCTGCGGGCCCCGAAGCTCGGGTCTGGGGGGGCGGGGGGCGGGGCGGGGGCGCTGCTGGAGGGGCGGGACGGCGTGGGACCGGGGTGAGGGTCCCAGCCCGGGAGAACCACCCCCCTCAGCCCAGCCCGAGCCGCTGCCCCCTTCCCCTTTGATCTTAACCTTCTCCTCCCTTACCCGGGGACGCCCTGCTTTCCAGTGTCGGGGCCGGACTCGAACCCGCATCCGAATAGCGACGCTCAAAGCAGCTGGGGCAGCAGGGGCCGCCCCCCGGCAGGGCATAACGTCCCCCGCCCAAGGGCCCGGCGCAGTCCTGGCAGCAGAAGTGATTTTCGTGCCAGCGCTGTCCCTCGGCCTCGGTGCAGCGCTGGGAGAAAATCAGCTGAGAGAGGGAGAGGGGGACGGTTCATTCATTCATTCACTCATTCATTCATCCAATAACCACGCCTTATACCCAGTTGACGCTGAAGCACGTCTACAGACATTCCCATTTGATCTACTCAAACACTCTCAGACGCGGGGAGGGCTGATTGGATTAGCCAGGATCCCCCAGCTAGCAGGTGGCACATCCTGAAGAAGTGCGACCCGGGTCGCCTGGACGCCCATTCCAGGTTTCCATACTGCCTCTTGTGCAGACACTGAACGAGTTCCTCGCTGGAGCAGGAACAGCACTAGCATACTGAGATGATCGTCTGTCCTAGAGTCCCTGCTCTGGAGAAATTGAGTCCATGAAAATTGGGGGGACTCTGCTTACGGTGGGGAAGGGCACAAAGGCAACGGGCCCCAGGTACCCAGAGCTCAAAAGTCAGAGCAAGGTGAATACAGAAGTCCCAGACTGATTTCCAGTTCTCTGTACCCCACTCCGTGGTACTGAAAGAGGCGTCCCTTTGCACCCTGCCACTCAACCCTGGGCAGACCCCCTCCAGCCCCTCCCTTCAAGGTTGTACCTGGTCACAAGCCGGGCAGCGCGGCCGCAACAGCTCTGCGTGATGACGGCCACAGTAAAGACGCCCATCGTGGTAGAAGTAGATGAGGTTGATCAGGGCCTGGCCACAGGCCTGGCAGGCAAAGCAAGCCCGGTGCCAGCAGCGCCGCTCTCCTGCCCGAGCTGTGAACACTCCGTACTCCCCTGGCCTCAGCGGCTCCCTGCACTGCGGGGCGTGGGTGCTGGGCTGGTCACAGGCTGCATATGCCAGTCTCCAGGCTCTTCCATCCCAACCCCAACCTAACTGTTCTTCCCACACCTCTGGCAAACCCACCTCCACTGCAGGCTCCACCAAGAACCCCTACATTTGGTTTCCCTTTTTCCTGAATGTTGCCAAACTCAATCCCCAAACCTCTTTTCCTCTTCGGAGTCCCCAAAGCCATCCCCTTCTGCAACAGTGAGAGGGCAAAGAGAGGAGGAAGGGGAATATGGTGGCCAGGTCAGGTGTTACATACATTTTCACAGGTGCATTCTTCAAGTTTGAGAGGTACCAGGCAGGCCACCCCCTGTCCCAGGGCCTCCCGCCTTCATTGGGCACAGAAGAGCCGCAGCTCAGCCAGCTCCTCCTCCCCAAGGGCCAGGCAGTAGCAATCCTGCAGAAACAGGCGTCCACTGTAACTGGGAGAGCCCCAGCAGGTAAGATTGAAGTTTGACTAGAGAGAGGAGGTTTAGTTGTTTGGTCAAAGACAGACTGTAAAACCTCAAGGAGCTGCAGGAAATAACAGCACAGATGAGCACTGAGGAGAGGGAGGAGAGGTGGAGTACATCCACATGTGTCTCATTCCCCAAGGAGTGGTGATCACTCAGGTCCTGATGGCCCCATAGCACTTAGCCCATCTTCCTGTACTGGGTTGGCCAAAATGTTCATTCAGGATTTTCCATAACATAGAATGGAAGAACTCAAATGGACTTTTTGACCAACCCAGTATTTAGATCCTGGCTCCCAATGAGCTGTAGCTCAATATCACTTCCCACTGGATTTCCCCTATTCCATATTCTCCTGCCTTGCCTCCCCAATTGAATTGTAAGCCTTTGGGCGGGGCACACGTAGGGGCCTCAATAAATACTTAACCACCATATGCTCTACATTTGTACATTCCATTATCAGGTTCAAAAGCTGGTCATGTTCATTTTCTTATTTGCTCTTCGGCTAAGTATGGTGGTGGACAGAGTGGATGTCACTGCCCACATTGTGTAGACAGGAAAGCTCAGGCCAGGGGTGGGGGGATGTCTTCCCCCAATTAGTGGCATATCTAGGCCGTAAATTTGTGCCTCCCTCCCTTGTGTACCTCACTTCTTCCCACAGTAAGTAAAGAGAGGGAAGCAAGAGAGAGGAAAGCTGGGGAGAGGGAGACCCACATCGCTGTCCTGTGGAGGGAGCTGCTGGAGGAGGCTCCGGAGCCCGGGCCAACTGGGGGCCGGGGTGGTATCCAGGCCAGGGTGCCCCCAGCTCAGAACTTCAGGATCCTGAGGAGACACAGCACAGGGAGGGAGGCAGAGCTCGGTTTGTCCTTCCTTCCCCTCCCGCCCTCCCTCATTCATCACCACCTCTTCGTCAGTCCCGGACAGTGTCTACCCTCCTGCATTTGGAGACTCTTCCTTCACGATCACAAGGACAGTTGATCCACTCTCGTGTTTGTGGTCTCACTGAGGGAGGTTAGCGGGACACACCCCTAAACATCTTCCCTTCTTATGCTTGAAATCACCCCCTTCACTCCTTAGGGCCAAACCCCCTAGGTTCTGCTTTGGCAACATAAGCCCAATAGGAGAGAATTCATGTATATGTGTGAATAAGTTTAAGGAAGCTGAAGAATTTCCTGTGGTTCAGTGGTTAGGACTCTATGCTTTCATTGCCAAGGTCCCAGGTTCAATCCCTGGTTGGGGAACTAAGATTCTACAAGCTGTTACAGCACAACCAAATTGGGGAAAAAAAAAAAAAAAAAAAGGTAGAGAAGTTGAACCCCTGCGTTCTGAGGAGGCTATATGGACAGGGATTCCTGCAAAGGAAAAAGGCTGCAAGAAGCTGGGCACAAAGGCTAACTAACTACCTCCCATTTGGTGGAAAGAGGTCCAGAGGATGAAGGGGATGGCAATCTCAGAGGGAAGGGCAGGACTCCTCCCACCTGAGCAGAGGTCTCCTCAGGGTCCTCCTTGGGCATGAGGTCTAGGTCGCTGTCTGAGTTGACTGGTGGATTCAGCTCTGGAGAGGCCAGCCTCTTTGCTCGATGGGGCCAGCCAGAATTCAGCAGTGATATTGGTGGTAAAGTCTGCACAGAAAACAGCAAGAGGCCTCCCATTTATTTGACCATAACAATGAGCTAGGCAGGCTAAGTGCTTTACAGGCATTGTCTCCATCAGTCCTCCCATCAACTACATGAGTCAGGTAGTTTTCTGGTCACCATTTTACAGATGGTCCAACTGAACCTCAGTAAGTGTACGTGGTCTGCTCAAGGTCACAAAGCTAGTAAATGGCAGAGTCAGATCTTGAGGCCAGAGCTTTCAGCTCCAGAGTTTCTGAGGCTCCAACTCTGGGGTCTCCCAGCACTGGGATGGAGGAAAGCAGAGCCCTGTAATGGAAGAAGGAGATAAGCCACCTTTCCCGTGAACCTTTGGGTGGACTGGCCCCTGTTCCCCGCCTCCCCAGTCATAATTCCCACCATTCTTTACTGGGCACTCAGCACCCAGGAAGCCTGCTTTCTCATCTCTTCTCACTTCTGCTGTAGGCTTCGGCCAGGTAAAAGAACCACTTCACCAGGAGACCCTTAGCCTCTCCAGCCCATACCAGCTCACCTTTCCCTATGCTCCAGAAATAGGTACAGTGGGTGTCCCCAGATTTCTCACCTAATGTTCCTCTTTGCCCCCTGTGCCTCTCTCAGCTCCTCATCTGGTCTATCAGCTCTTCCAGGACAGAGGAAAATCCTGTGCTTCTATCTTCTGTCTCTAGTGGCAACGTCACTGGATAATTCTAAGTGCAATTCTTTAGCCCTCCTCTGGGCAAGTCCTGCTATGGCTACATTATCTTGGGGATGGGAGGTGACTACTGAAGTGGTAAAGGGATGAACCCTGCCCACAACAAGCTCATCGTCTACTGGGTCAGGCATCGATGAAACCAGAGAGCATGGGGCCAGGATTCTGGGCAGATAGACACGGCATTCTAGGAAGAAAAAAAAAAAAGACTAAACTTTCTAGAATATTTACTCTGTGCCAGGGGCTTTTCTGGGGCTTCCCAGGTGGTGCTAGTGGTAAAGAAGCCTCCTGCCAATGCAGGAGTCAGAGGAGACTCAGGTCCAATCCCTGGGTGGGGAAGATCCCCTGGAGGAAGGCATGGCAAACCACTGAAGCAATTTAGCACCCACTGCATGCAGAGACTTTTCTAGCATGTTACATAATCATCCTCACAACAATCCTGTGACGCAGTTTCTATTATCCCATTTTACGGTTGAAACAAACAGGTTAACTAACTTGCCTGAGGTCACATTAGAAGGCTAAGGGAAGCTTTAGAGGAGGAAGTTGTCTTTGAGAGCTGGGATGGCAGCTGGGCACAGGAAGGGATCATCAAATCCCTAGCCTCCGTGAGACCCAGCTTTAGGGCTGGGTACAGGGTTTGGACCATAAAAATTATATGGCTTCCCAGCCCTGAGCCCTCACCCTCTGCCACCCTTCCCAGCTTCCTGGCTCCACACCCATCTGCTTCCTTCCTGTTCTGTCCCTCAGGTCAGCTTTCCTGTGGAAAGCAGCCAGGATGGGCTGTTCACACTCAGGGCCAGGAGGGGACTGAGACCCTCTTTTCCAGGTTCTAGTTTGCATGAAATCGTCTCACAGAGGACCAACGCTCAGAAATCAGTCCTCACGCCTCACCCCAGGACTGGATAACTCCACGTTCACTTAGCACTGGACTCCATCTTACTAACATGCTGGATTCCTTCCAGAATTCTCCTCCCCCCCACCTTACAAATAATACAAGACTGAACCCCCTCCCCGTTGGGCACAGTGTAAACGGGCTCAGGAGTTCTACTTTCCTGAAGGGCAGAGGCCAGGGATTGGGAAGTTGAGGGGTGGGGTGTAAGGGATGAAAGATTTCCCCGGACAGTGAGAGGAAGAAAGGTTCGAGAAGTTTCTGGTACTGCCAAGTGCCCTCTTGACAGATCCCCAGGTTTTTTCTTGGCTTTCTCAGGGCCCACCTCCGAAGCGGGAAGCGGTGTGGTTCTCAAGTCAGTTGGAGTGCCCAGTGCGGCTGCTGGAGTTTAGGAGAGGGGACGGGACTTCGCCGGGGTCTCACCCTTGCTGAGCGCTGGTGTCCGGGCAGCTCTGCACAGACGCCGCTGTCGGGCCCCTCACCCAGTCTCCACCTCCAGGTCTAGGCGCCCGCCTCTGCCCGCCCCCGAGAGCGCGGCCCTTCCTCTCCCAGCACCCCCACTCCCCGCCCCGCGGGCCCCGTCCGCCTCTCCGGGGCTGGTAGGGCCCGACGGCTCGGGGAGGGGCCTAGAGCCGCTAAGTGAAGGAAAGCATTTGAGGGATATCGGGTGAAAACGGTGCAGGCTCCACTGCTCCCACGCCCGTGGGCTTAGTCCTGGGACCGCATCTCTGCGGGCGCTGAGCAGACACCCAGGAGACATCGTTATGCCGGGTTCTCAAGCACTCGCTGAACAAAACGCCTTTCGAAGCCTGCAGGTCCCCCCAGACCTTCTTCTGGTCTCCTAGACCCGCCCTTGTCTGTGTGTCCCCACCCCCACCTAGTTCCCTCCCCCTTGTCCCCAGCCCCTTTCTGGGGTCCCTTGTACGACCCTTCCCCGTCCCATCCCTTCAAGTTCCTCCCCCATCTTTCGTGTTTCTCCCCGGTCCCGCCCTGGCTCCGGTCCTTTTTCTCATCCCTGGAGTGGAAACCTTTGGTCCCACCTCTGGTCCCCTCGGCCCCGCCCTGAGCCCCGCCCCCGCCCCAGGCTCCGCCCCGTCCCCGCTAGGCTAGCTCTGCCGCTGGCCCGGAGCGCCCTCTGGTGTCTGCGCATGCTCCCTGCTCGCTACCGCAAAGTCCTCCAAAGGGACCTTCTAGGCTGCGCGCCGGTCGCCCCCGATCGGGTCCGCCTGCCCGCAGCGTCTCGTTGGTGCAGCCGATGACCTCCGACCCCGCCGCCGCGGGGCGGGGAGGCCTTAGCTCCGGGCGGGCGGCGGCTGCTGCAGTGGGACCCGGGAGCGGGGCCCGGCGCCGCCCGGGCCGTGGGGCGATGTGAGTCGGGGTGCGGCGGGGCGGGGACGAAGCGGCTCCACCGAGGCCGCACCGCGCCTCGCCGCAGTCTCCGCTCCCTCCCGAGGAAGTCCCGGGAGGGCGGGCGGTGGAGCCCCGGGGCTGGGGGCGGGCATCTAGGGACTACGCGCGGCCCTGACCTCCCCTATTCCTTCCCGGCATCTAGAAATTCCCGTCAATTCTGTTACCTAAATCTGCCTCTAACCTCCCAGAACCACCCCATCCCCACCCCCGACACACCTTCTCGTGTCCTGGAGTCCCGAGAACCCCGGTCTCCTGCAAATTCCCCTGCTACGCCCCCAGAACCACCATTCTCTCTGGGATGAACCCAGATGCTTCCGCCGTCCTGAAATTCCTCCGAGTCTTCATGCTTCTCCATTCTCCTTGCACCGTGCTCAAATCCAAAGCATCTGTCCACCTTTCCCCAATCCCTCTCAGACGTTTTGAGTCTCCATAACCTCAAACTCCTACTCCCAGTCCACATCTGTCTCAGAGCAGAGCCTTCTCCTCCTGTCACCCGATGTCACCCCCTTAGCTGGGCTGTCATATGTTCTGGTATCTTTAAGAGCAGTGAAGGAAACAGGAAAAGATACAGCGCCCTCTCCCATCTTGCACCCTGCAGTTCTTGGCTTCACCCCCACACTCCCTGTTGGTGGCTCAAGCCCCAGTATTTACCCAGCTGCCCGTCTTTACCCAGCTGTGCACATCTTCCTCAGCCCGCTGCCCCTTCCAGAGAGTAAGCCAGACAGAGGGTAGGGGTCCTTTTACCTGGAAAGTACCCAAAGATGCAGAGCACATGGGGCCCTGGGAAATGACCTTGTTTTTCCAGAGCAGGAGGGTGGGATTTCAAGGATCTCCAGGGTCCTGGCTTGTTGACTTGTCCACCTAGGGCTCAGATTACTGAAATTTTGGTTGATAGCATTTCTGTTAAATTATAGGCCTTTTGGAGCTTGGAGAACAGAAAGTCTATCAAGGTTCCAAATGTGAAATTGAAGGAGCTTGTCCTAGAAGAGGAAAATGTTGATTTTAGTGGTGTTTGTCCTATGTACTTACTTCTAGAGGTGAAGCTCCATATTTTACAGCTGTTTCCTGTAAAAAACTGGAAAGCTATTTCCCTTAAAGGCGTTGGGGTGGGAGTTGTGGGTGGCGATGGAGGGTCTGCTTGACAGACTCTCTGTGATACTTAGCAGCAACATAGAATATTGGTTTCCTGAATCTTAAGCCATTGCTCTTTCCAATACATCTTCGTGTCCTCTTGAGAGATCTCTCTGTAGAGTTCAAGTTCTCTGCAAAGGTAAGGTGATGATCTTGGTATTGGTTGTAACAGGATTCAGAGGGGGTCTAGAAGTGACTTAAAATGTTCTGGCCTGTCTCGGACTTCAAAGTCACTGTTTCCAGGGTAGTCTTTCCCTCTCAGGGCCTATGGGGCTTAGAATTTGTGGTCCCTTTGGCCTTGATCTTTCTTCATTGGCTTTTATATACCATTATAGCCTGGAACGGATATCCCAGTGGGGTGGACTGACAGCAAGTCAGTTTCATCAACCATTGAGGGGTGAGGATAGAAGTTTTCCACTAACCTGTGGTCTCTGTCTCCTATGCTAGGTGAGCCCCAGGTGTGTCCCAGGGAGATCCAGGTGACTTCTCTGCAGACTGCTTGCCATGCCACCCCACCAAGAACAGGGGGAATAAAGTGGGGGTCCTTCCCCATGCCCCTCCCATGGTCAGCTCTCCAATGGCCTGGGTGAGGTGAGACCCGTGTATAGGAGCCACTTTTCTAGAATTTCCCAAGTTGGGAGGAATTGAGGGTGCAGGTCAGGATTGTTCAAGACTTTACACTTTGAATGGGAGTTCTAGAAAGTATCTAGTCCCACCGATTCCTTTCTTGCAGCAAGTTGCAAACCCATAATTTCTGGTTGGGATTGGTCCATGGGTTTGCTTGGTCCCTTAGGTCACTGTAGCCTGGTGGTGTCATCGCCATTCCAGCCACAGTCCCAAATGTTGTGACATACAATTTGAGTCCCATAATCCGGGAGGGAAAAGCCGGGTAGTAAGGCCTCTGGTCTCCCATTTGGACAAAAGGGAACAAACCGAGTGTTTTTTAAATGAAGAAATGCCTACTCAAGGTTATGAAAATAGTGCTCTGTTTTCAATTTCAATTGCCTGAATATATCTCTTAACCATAACATAACATCTCATTTGAAGAGAACATCAAAAATAAATTTGAGATAGATGTTATAACCTCAGATATGCAGATGACGCCACCCTTATGGCAGAAAGCGAAGAGGAACTAAAAAGCCTCTTGATAAAAGTGAAAGAGGAGAATGAAAAAGCTAGCTTAAAACTCAGCATTCAAAAAACTAAGATCGTGGTGTCCAGTCCCATCACTTCATGGCAAATAGATAGGGAAACAGTGAAAACAGTGAGAGACTCTATTTTTTTGGGCTCCAAAATCACTGCAGATGGTGACTGCAGCCATGAAATTAAAAGACGCTTGCTCCTTGGAAGAAAAGCCATGACCAACCTAGACAGCATACTCAAAAGCAGAGACATTACTTTGCCAACAAAGGTCCATCTAGTCAAGGCTATGCTTTTTCCAGTAGTCATATATGGATGTGAGAGTTGGATCATAAAGAAAGCTGAGCACCAAAGAATTGATGCTTTTGAACTGTGGCGTTGGAGAAGACTCTTGAGAGTCCCTTGGACTCCAAGGAGATCAAACCAGTCAATCCTAAAGGATATCAACCCTGAATATTCATTGGAAGGACTGAAACTGAAGCTCCAGTACTTTAGCCACCTGATGCAAAGAACTGACTCATTGGGAAAGACCCTGATGCTGGGAAAGATTGAAGGCAGGAGGAGAAGGGGACGACAGAGGAAAAGATGGTTGGATGCCATCACTGACTCAATGGACATGAGTTTGAGCAAGCTCTGAGAGTTGGTGGTGGACAGGAAAGCCTGGCATGCTGCAGTCCATGGGGTCGCAAAGAGTCAGACACAACTGAGCAACTGAACTGAATTGAACTGAGATGTTGGGGTGGTGGTAAGAAAGGAAAAGAGAGGATCTGAGTGAGATGGGACAGGAGGAACAGGAGAAAGTTCCAGGTCAAAGTGTCTGGGACTCCCCACCTACAGTTTCTTTGCTGAGTCTGGATGAGGGCCCCGGCTGGCACCCAGCTCCTGATGCAGATCCGTTCCTCTAGGTCCCTCCTTTTAGCCATGTTTTTTATGCTGCCCAGGCTGCCCTTCCCTATCATACTGTTAGTCAGAATCCTACATACTTCTCAAGGTCCAGGTCAAGCGTTACCCCTGAGAAGCTCTCTCCATCCCCTCATCAGCATTAATCCTTAACACATCCTAACTCGAGTTAATGTTTATCCAGTGTGTGTCTGGCCCTGGATTGAGAGTGTGAATTCCTTGAGGAAGGGACTGTGAGTCTTGGACAGAGTAGGTGATCACAGCGGGGTGGTTCTGCCAGAGTTCCCCAGAGCGGGGCTCCGGGGAGCTGGCTTTGATGACCTTACTGCCCTTTGTGTTTTTTGCTAGGGCAGGCAGGCTGCTCTGACACCATGGGGAGCTGCTGCAGCTGCCTGAACCGAGACAGCGTCTCAGACAACCACCCCACCAAGTTCAAGGTACCCACAGCCCCCTCCTTTCCCGTGTACCCAGAATGGCCTCCTAGGTTCTGCCCAAGCTGTCGAGTTGCCTGCCTAGAGAAGGTGAAATGACCTGCTGAGGCTGTGGGCTTATTAACACTTACTAAGAATTCTCAAGCTCAGATCTCTGAGCAGGCCCAAGGAAAACAGGCTCAGTCCATTGCCGTTTCTGCAGCTCTTAGTCTTGCTAAGAATGAAGAAATGCTGAGAGTAGTAAAGATTGTGCTTTCAGCACGACCGACGTTCACTCCCGTCAGTGTATCTTTAAACAACAGAAGTGTGCTCTGTTAAGTTTGCTGCTTGCTTTGGGAGGCTAAGGCCAGGCCTAGTGGACCTGTGTACACCGCACACTCCTTCCATTTCCTATAGGGAGGCGCCTCCTCCTCACCCGCGCGTCTTGAAGCCCAAGTTTCTCCCGCTCACCAGAAGAGGGAGCCCTCAGCAAGGTCCTCCAGTTGGGGGAGGGGGTGGAGGCCTTTATATTTGTTCCGCTTGAATTTGACTCTCCCAGGGTCTTCTGATTTTGAATTCACGATGAAACCTTTTCTCGCATTAACATCTGGTCCTTGGATACTAGCCATGGACCGTTTGGGGTCATCTAACCTTGGATGTCTAACTACCTGACCTTAGGGTCAACTTACCACCCATCCCTGCACTGCCCAAATGACAGAACTAAAGCCTAGAGAATTGTCTTGGGTCACTGACACTGTCTCATCCATGTCCCAGTAATCGTGTGGCGTTCCTAGTGGCTCACAGACCAACACACACTTGAGGGGCTCAGTCATTGACCCCTCTGTCCTGTGCGCCTGCCAGGTGACAAATGTGGATGATGAGGGGGTGGAGCTGGGCTCCGGAGTGATGGAGCTGACCCAGAGCGAGCTGGTGCTGCACCTGCATCGGCGCGAGGCTGTCCGCTGGCCTTACCTCTGCCTGCGGCGCTATGGCTACGACTCCAACCTCTTCTCTTTTGAGAGTGGCCGCCGGTGTCAGACTGGCCAGGGTGAGTACCAGGCCCTGCCCCACGCTGGGATGGGGACTTGTCCATGAGAAACAGGTTCTGCGGCCGGAAGTCGCAGCTGGAGGGTCAGTAGGGAAGTCCATTGACTTGGCAGGTGTTGCCCAAAGAAGGGAAGGGTCATGGCCAAGGGCGCACAGGAGTAAGTGGACTCCCATGCCAGTGCTTTTTCTCTTCAGTCACTGCAGCTCCAGCCTGGGTGGCTTTGTGGGGTCATTTGTTGCACAACCCATGGGAAGCAGGCAGTGGTCCCAGGCAGAGCCTGCCTGGGAAAGCAAGCAGTTCCTCCTCCTTTTGTTACTTTAGTTTGAGGGTCCCTGTTGCCCCCTCAGTAAGATCAAACAGCCCCACGTCATATTCCCAGGTCCCTGTGTATAATGAAAGGTCAGGCAGGAGCGCTCATTGCCTTGGGCCTGTGCGGGGTGGGAATGATAGATTCCGAGAGGTCCACAGTGTAGGGAGTAACCCTCATAAGGTTAATCTTTGTCTCCCGTTACCTGTGGGTGGTGAAGTATGATATATTCGGCCTTCCTCCCCTTTCTCCCTGCAGCTGGAGGTCAGGGAGGAGTGGTTTGTTCCATGATGTTAAGTCTGGGGCCAACCATTGCTCTTTGAAGGGCGGCATGGTCTGGGCTTGTCTTTGAGCTGAGCTGCCAGAAAGAATCCCCCACAGGATTGTGTTCAGTGCAATGTGGGGCTGTGATGGCAGTGATGGCACTAGCGAGCTCCTCTGATGAGGCCGCCAGCATAGCAGTGCATCTCTGTGGCTGTAGTGGCCGGGGGAGCCCTTCCCTCCATGCACCTTACTGTGGAACTCAAGAGACAGAGACAGTTAACGCTGGCTGAGCAGCAAGAGGGGAGGAAGGGGCCTCTCTGCTCTTGGTGGGGTTTAGTCCACACTGAGGATCCCAGAGGAACCACAGATCCCAACACAGGGTTCTTCTAAAACTCCAGTCTTTTAAGCCCTTGACATATCTTGGAATGAGATAGAATAGAATAGAATGAGGAAAGAATAGTCCTGTTTCTTCTCCCTTCTACCCTTTTCATTCCATTCCTGCAGACCTGACACCCCAGCTTAGTCTGTCTGTGTGGACACCCACATGCACCTCCCAAGTAGCTTCCCTGAGTCCTGGTCCCCATTGTTACAGGAGGATGTAGAATCCCAGGCTGGCCCAGCATCCCAAGGACATCTTTGGATTCCCTGAGTCCAATCCTGCTGAGGACCATGTGTTGCTGCCTTGGGAGTTTGAGGGGCTGTAAGGGTACCCGCGTGGAGGAGCCACATGGTTGCCATGCCATATTTGTCCTTTAGCTAGATGGCCCATCCTTCCTTTCTCTACCAGAGTTCAAGCTCCGTGAGGTCAGAAGCCCGTACACAGTAGATAGTCACTCTCTGGCCAGGCACTGGGCTAAGTATACAGTGAACAGACAGTGAACAGGACAGACCCTCCCACCCTCAAAGAGCTTTGAGACTGTTGGGCATAGAGCTGAGGGCTGGGGCCCTGGCAGAGCTCTTTTTTTCTGGGGAGCAAGGGGTATCTGACACTATTCTTTCCACTTTGATTTTTTACTTCACTTTCTTTTACCCCTGTGCACACACAGCCTTATGAAAGTAATTTAACCTCAGGAATATAGTTGAAGTACCAGAGCTTATGGCTCAGACGGTAAAGAATCTGCCTGCAGTGTGGGAAACCTGGGTTCGATCCCTGGGTTGGGAAGACCCCCTGGAGGAGGGCATGGCAACCCACTCCAGTATTCTTGCCTGGAGAATCCCCATGGACAGAGAGGCCCAGCGGCCCACAGTCCGTGGGGTCACAGAGTGGGACACAACTAAGTGACTAAGCACAGCACGCTAGATCTTAAGATGATGGAAATGCATAGTGTGTGTTGGGGGAGGGGAGTGAAGGCCTTGGGCCGGCTCCTCCCATGGCTCTTGGATATTGGCGAGTGTGCGGAGAACAGTCAGGATGCTAACCCTAACCCCTCAGGCCTGGGACTGAAGTTCAGGGACGTTTCCTGAACTCTGTGCATCCTTTCAACCTCCCTGGTCCTCCCCTATAGGATGCAGGGTCAGAGGAGCCTCATTTCTTCCTCTCCTTCTTCAGGGATATTTGCATTTAAGTGCTCCAGGGCTGAGGAAATCTTCAACCTCCTCCAGGATCTGATGCAGTGCAACAGCATCAATGTGATGGAAGAGCCAGTCATCATCACCCGCAACAGCCACCCGGCTGAGCTTGACCTCCCTCGGGCCCCCCAGCCTCCCAATGGTGAGGAAACCCCTCTCCTCAGCACCCCAACGCACACACAAGCACAGGTCCAGGGAGCACTGGTCTTGGAGGCATGAGTCAGGCAGGCAGGTGGAGGATGGCTGGGTGAGCCAGGCTTCCAGGACCATCATCCATCATCAGACAACTCCCAGGGATAGATAAGTCCTGGCCTAGACTAATCAGGTGACTCAAGCTGAGGCTGGGGAGTCCAGAGCCTTGTATTGACGGATGGTCGGGGAGCAGACAGGAAGACATTGGGTTTCCATGGAAACGGCAGTCTGGAGCCGCTTTGCTTCCTTTCTTCTATCTACTGGGTCATACCCATATACCTTTCCTGACAGCTGGTGCACCATCTCTGCCCACAGCTGTCTGGAGAGGTTCCCACGGTTTCTGCTTGTTCATTCACTAAATCACATCGAACGCCTGCTTTGTGTCCTGCCCTCCATCAGCTGGCCCATGAGGGACAGAAGAAATAGACACACGGTCCTTGATTTTGAGGAGCTTCCCTGGAGCTCACTGGCAGAGCTGGAATGAAGTGTAGGGTCAGTTCAGTGACAGCAAGGTGTGCCTTAAGTGTTTCAGATAAGGCTCTGATGGGGGGAGTGGAGTTCAAGCTGAGCGTTCAGAAGAATGGCAGAGGTTGAAGATCAGACACAAGGTGAAGACAATGGGGACTGCCAGTTCGGTGGGTGGGCCCTCGAGGACCCTGGGAGTGTCTCCCTGGGAGAGTCCCAGGCTGCCACATGCACGGTTGCAGGCAGCTGCCACCTGGTTTAAGGACCCCTTGTCTCCTGTGTGCCCAGCTCTAGGCTATACCATCTCCAGCTTCTCCAATGGCTTCCCTGGCTGCCCAGGGGAGGGTCCCCGATTCTCAGCACCCCGGCGCCCCTCAACAAGCAGCCTCCGCCACCCCTCGCTTGGTGAAGAGTCCACCCATGCCCTCATTGCCCCAGATGAGCAGGTGAGCAACTGGCTGCCCAGGGTCTTCCTGTTGGTCTGGTGGGGGTAGGGGGTTGGGAAAATACAGCACCTCCTGCCAGTGAGGCTCATGAGAGGGAAGAAAATGGACAGGGCCCCTTCCTGTCCCAAGAAAGGGAGGCCGCTTCCCTGGAAGGTTTGGAGGGCAAGGAAGAGGAGGAGACTGCAGCCCTCTCCCATGTGCTTCTCCTCTCATCCTGTCCCCTGTTCTCTGCTTCCTTCTTGCCCTTGGACCCTCCCGCCCAGTCCCACACCTACGTCAACACGCCAGCCAGCGAGGAGGAGCAGCGCCGAAGCCGGCACTGCCTGCAGCCCTTGCCTGAGGGCCGGGCGCCCTTTGCACAGCAGGCCCGGGGCCCCGACCAGCGGGACCCACAGGTGTTCCTGCAGCCGGGCCAGGTGAAGTTCGTGTTGGGCCCCACCCCAGCTCGGCGGCACATGACCAAGTGCCAAGGCCTGTGCCCGAGCCTGCAGGACGCCCCCCACCACAACAATAACAACGAGGGCCTTTCAGAGTGCCCGGCCCAGCCCAAGTGCACCTACGAGAACGTCAGCGGCGGGTTGCGGCCGGGGGCGGGCTGGAAACTGAGCCCGGAGGAGCCGGGCTGGAACGGCCTGGCCCAGCGCCGGGCTGCACTACTGCACTATGAAAACCTGCCCTCCCTGCCCCCGGTGTGGGAGAGCCAGGCCCCACAGCCAGGGGAGGAGGCCGGGGATGACGGTGACTCAAGGGACGGGCTCACACCCTCCTCCAACGGCTTCCCGGAAGGCGAGGAGGACGAGACCCCGCTGCAGAAGCCCACCAGCACCCGGCCTGCCCTCCGCAGTCACGGCAGCTTCCCCGTGCCGCTGACCCGGCGCCGAGGCTCCCCAAGGGTCTTCAACTTTGATTTCCGCCGCCCGGGCCCGGAGCCCCCGAGGCAGCTCAACTACATCCAGGTGGAGCTGAAGGGCTGGGGTGGAGACCACTCCAAGGGGCCCCCGAACCCCTCCGCCCCCCGAGGCCCTGTGCCCACCACGCACCCTACCCGCAGCTCAGACTCCTACGCCGTGATCGACCTCAAAAAGACCGTGGCCATGTCCAACCTGCAGAGGGCGCTGCCCCGCGACGACGGGACCGCCCGGAAAACCCGGCACAACAGCACCGACCTGCCTCTGTAGGGGCGCCCCTCCTCCGCCCGGCCCATCCTCCGCCTCCCGCTCCATGCCCTGAACCCCCACGCCGGGGCTCGGGGCTGCTTCGCAGAAGGGCACTGAGGTGGACCAGATGCTTACCGCACTGGCCAGAGTCCCCAAAGATATCAGCCGCAGAGTCCCCCGGTGTCCGAGTTGGGGACAGGAGGGAGGAGGACCAGGCGAGGAGGGAGCCGCGGTGTAAACTGTGAAGGGCCCCCCGACGGCAATTAGCACCCTCCCGTTCTGTCATCTGTCGCGTCTGTCGTCTGTGTTTTTTTGGTTGAAATTTGGAAACATTTTGTACCTGTTGATTTTATTTATCAGTTTATTTTTCTATTTATTGTTTTAAATGTAATTTAACATATTTATTATTAATATAATTATTTTTAAATTCTGACGTGGATGATGTCACATTTTTAAAGAGTTTTTTTCTGGCATGCCTGGGGTGGGAGTCCAGGAGGCCTCACAGAGGTAGGGTCTTCACTCTAGGGTGATTGTGGTATTTGTGACAAGTAACAACCATTTCTTTTTCTCCTCTAAGAAGCCCTGGCCAGGAACTGAAAGTTGCCAGGGACGGCTGCTCTGTCAAAGTAAAGTGACAAGGCACCTGGAGTCCTTGATGCCCAAAGGGGATCTGTAAGAAAAACTCCCCGGACCCTCTGAGGCTGTAGTCAGTGGGAGTGGAATTGAGGGGTGGGGTGCTGTACCATATTCACCTTCTCTGGACTCTCTCACTGAGTCCCCCTTCCGCCCCCAGGTGGATCCGATTGGGTACTGCCCTCCTTTCCCACCTTGGCCCCAAGGGGGACCCTGGATCTTCCTTCAGCGCCATCCACATGGCAGGGTCAAGACTAGAACCTTTAAACAGCACTTTACTAAAAACCCAGGAAAAGCAAAAAAAAACAAAGAGGGAAAAACAGAGTAATACAGAACTAAATAGACTTACAAAGTGTGACTTTCCCGGAGAAGTCCTCCCTCGGAATGAGCTCTTTGGGGCATTTCTGACCGACTGCAGGGATGGGGCCCTCACAGAGCCACCACATCGCAACTCCTGCCTGGGCCCCTCTGCCCAGGGCTGTACGCTCCCCCTGCCTGAGGCCGTGGTTGCAGAAGCTCCCTTTCCGTATAGGGAGGCTGCCTCTTTCCTCTTCCTCCTCCCACCAGCCTCCCTGCCTCAAAATTCCCCTTTCTGTCTCAAACCCCTGAATGGTTAATCTCCAGAAAATCCAATGTCTCTAATGAGGCACTTAGGGCCCTGTGGAAGAGAGGGAGCAGGGTTTGTCCAAGCCTTAGGGACAAGCCTTCTTGTCTCATCACTGTTTGTGCCCCAGCTCCCTGTCCAGTGGAGTGAGCAGACCTGTCCTCCACACCAAGGAAACAGGCCAGGGCGGGGCCCACCCATCTCCTTCCCCTCCTGCTATTCAACCACTGTCCAGGGCCTCAATTCCAGAAGTGCCCTCTTCCCTGAGCGGGAATTAAACCAACCAGCTATCAGAACCCCCTGACCTTGGGTGTCCCTCTCTGTGCAGGAAATGGGCAAAGAGAACTGGCCACAGAAGATGTAAGAGACCCTTCACCTGGGGCCCAGTAGGATCCCAGAGTGTGGCTGGCTCCGAACACTTCTCTCCTTTACACCCTTTTGATCTCTGGACCAGAGGGCTCACCTATGGCAGGCTGGGTTTCATGCATTTTTCCCACACTGCAGTAGGGCAGCACCGTCCTCTCTCTGCTGCTTACCCAGGCAGGCAGCTCAATTCTGCTTTCTCTGTGTCCTCCCACATGACCCCTGCTCCTCCTTTTGGCCTCCACAGTCAGGAGCAGTGGACCCTTCAAACAGGATCACCAAGATTGGGGGGCAGGTATGGCTGTGCCAGGACCAGGCCTAGGGCCCCTGGCTGTGCTAGTGACTCATGAGTGTGCTCAGGCTCCTCCTTACTCGTGAACTCTGTCATGGGGGAGTCAGGAGCCTGGCTTGAATCGAGGCTGGGTTCTGGGGCTGACTTGGCTGTCATCTCCGCTCTCTTGAGCATTTGGTCACCCCAAATAGGCCTTGGATTTGCCCTTGGAAAACACAGAGCTAATCGTGAGAAGTAGCTAATGAGATGATGAAAATAGCACCACTTTGGAAAGCAGATCCACCTGGGCAGGCATTTGCCCCAACCGCTCCCCAGGGAACAAAACCACTGGCTGTCATAACTCTTCAGCCCCAGAGACCGACCTCAGGCTTGCTGCTGCTCCTTTACTGAACACTCACTGTCAGGGATGGCCAGGTCTTGGTCAGGCCCAGAGCTTCCCCCAGAGTAAGCGGTAATCACTCTAGTCTACATATTTGTGGGGCATTGGGTGGGGGTCCAGGGCACATCCCAGGAATTGGCTCCCAGCCCAGTGTGGCCACCAAGCTTCCCTGTTTCCTCCCCAGGTCACTGCCTGTGACCCACGAGGCTATGGCAGGAACTTTCCTCTGGTGTGGCGGTGGGCTGTGAGTGGACGGCTTTCCCGGTGGGAGGGGAGCATTGGGGAGGGAGTGATGCCGAGGAGGGTGACCGCCGCTCCTATGTCTGAGCCTACCCTGGTAGCGTCAGGGTGTGGTATGCAGGCCGAATCCATTTCCATTGCCATCATCGTCCAACCATCTCCACCAACATGGTGAATGTTTGCTGACTGCTCAATTCTCTTCTTTAGAATCGGGCCCTACCCACCTCCCGGGCTGCCCTCAGGAAAGGACAGGAGCCAGCATCCTGTCCAGGAGTGACATTTCAGGTCAGACCAGGAGGGGCCCTCCCCAAGCCCACCCCTGGGTAATAATAGCACTTGACAACGGTATAAACATGGGCAGCTTATAGACGGTTTATCTCTTTCAGCTCACTGGGCTGGATTGTTATCACTGCCGTGCAGAGGAGGAAACAGGTCAAGAGGTGAAGTGACTTGCCTGGGGCCATGGAGTTAATTAGTGGCTTGAGCTGGGGCTGCCTGCCAGTCGTGTGTCTTTCCCAGGCCCTTCTCCCAGGCTGGCCTCCAGGTGCTGAGTTTCCTCAGGTGGGCTGTGGGGTGAACATGTTGAGTGCTGCCCCAGACAGAAGTGGGCCATTTGTTGGTGCGGGCCACATTCCAGCGTTCTCACTCAGGAATCCTTTTGAATTCCAAGCCGGGGCCTTGCCTGGCTGACAGCAAGGTGGACCTGCTTTCCCCTCAGGTTGGCCTGACACCCACCCACACATCCTGCCTCTCTATTCTTTAATATATTTAAATTTAAAAATAATTTTTTTAAATTTATTTTTCTGGTTATACCTCAAGGCATGTGGAACTTCCCAAACAGGGATCAAACCTAAGCTCCCTCCAGTGCCAATGCAGTCTTAACCACTGGACTACCAGGGATGCCCTAAAGCCACTCAACTCTTTCAGTGCCTTAGAATGGCTCCCATTCTGTAGGTGGGTGTGCAGAGGGGCTTGAACTCTCCCACCCCCACCACCCTCTCCTCCAGGCATCGCAAGCCCACAAGAGGCTTGTCAGGTCAGGCCAGGACCTCCCTGGGCTCTGGGGGGTTCTCTTGACCAACACCTTAAAGAGGAGTCATACTCTCAGGTGGAGGAGGGTTTATAGTGAAGGGTCCCCAAGACTCCAGGAAGGCCATGGGTGGCTGAAGCCCGGTTGAGAGGGCCTGGGCTCCATGTCTACAGAATCACAAAGTTAAGATGCAGTCTTGCAGGTCAGCTAGGCTGGGACCCATCCGGCAGTCCCTTCAATAGGATTCCTCAGGATGCTTATCAGGTTTCCGTTGACACACTCCCTGGATGGGGAGCTCACTGCTTCACAAGTGCTCTCTCCAGGGAGGTCTTACGATGTCCCTAAACTGTCCATTGGTGGGCCCTAGTTCTGCTCACAGACCCACACACAGTTAAGGCTAGTCTCTCTGCCAAGGGAACCTGAATTTTGAAACCTGGCCTCATTGCTTACTAACATCTTGACCTCTTCAGGCTTCGGTTTCCTCATCTGTGACACGGGGATTATAACAGTTCTTCCGTCTTGAAAGTGTGAGGATCAGGGAATTCCCTAGTGTGCCCTAGTTTGACCCAGAACTACTGAATGCAGGGCTCAGGACTGACCTGCACCTTCCTTCAGCCCGATGTCATTGCTGTTCCGGATGTTCCACCTCTGCCTGAGTTTGCACTCACTCCACGGGTCCTTCCTGTTCTTGGGACCTCAGAGCTGGCCTGACACCAGGTCTTTCCATACAAACATCAGCAGCTACCTTGGTTTGTTAAATCAAAGTCTAGACCCTCCTGCTCATTCAGCTGACGTCTCTTGTTGTTTGCCTGTGCCTATCCTGGCATCTAGAGGCACCAGCCCTGGCAGTAAACCTGGAGGTGATGGGAAAGCAGAGGTGGAGGTGGGAGGGGCTCTCCGTGGGCAATGGATCACGAGGGGTCTCCACGGCATCTGGGGTTCTCAGCCTAACTCTTCTGGAAGCTTCACTCTGCCTGCCAGTGGTTGGTAGGACGCCTTGCCCCCACTTGCCTTGCTCGCAGGTGGACCCCTCTCCTGACCTCTCTGGGGATGGATATTCCCACCCCAGGGCCCCGTGGATGCTTGTGGATGGGGCTGGGGAGGTCAGGAGAGTAACAGCATCACTCCAGGTGACGCTCCAGGTGGGCGCTGTCATTATACTCCTTCTTGAGGGATTATTAATATAATGACTGAGCTAATGAGCACTGTGGGGGTGGGAAGGGGACTTTAACCCCGCCCGGTGCCTGCTGATTGATGGAGTTGTTTCCTCAGCCATCTCTTCAGCTCCTTTAGCTGGGGAGACCTGGCCCCTTGGGGGCCCCATCGTCTCCCTCCACTTGCCTCTCCTTTAGCCTGACCCGGTTCCCCTTTGGGTGAGAAGATCCCAGAAAGGGTGTGGCAGGGACAAGATGCGGGGGTGAGAGATGACGGACTGGGGACTCTGGCTCTGGGGAAGGCAATGTAAAAGCAGTGAAACCTCTGATTTTGACTGCATGCTGCCTGGGCTGGGGAAAGCCAGGCAGCTGAGTCTGAGAAGGGCTTGAGGGGAGATGGGAGCAGCCATGGAAGAAAGGGTGAGGGACTTCAGGGTGGGAGTAAGGAAGTTTCCAGGTGTTCTTTGAGGCATCTTGCCTCTCTGGCCCAGATGGGCTGGTACTGGCCCAAATCTTTCCTTTTAAGCGCCTTTCCTCTTGGGATGAAAGGGCTTGGGGGAATCTCTCAGTGTATTGCTATATCAGAGTGGGGCTGGAGGACCCCATGAATCTATGACTTGTATACAGGCATACAAGTGCCTGCTGTGCTGTGCTAAGTTGCCTCAGTCGTGTGCATCTCTTTGCGACCCCATGGACTGTAGCCCACAAAGCTCCTCTGCCCATGGGATTCTCCAGGAAAGAATACTTCAGTGGGTTGCCATGCCCTCCTCCAGGGGATCTTCCAGACCCAAGGATCAAACCCGCATCTCTTATGTCTCCTGCACTGGCAGTTAGGTTCTTTACCACTAGTGCCACCTGGGAAGCCTTGATTTCTCAAGCCATGGTTAGACACAGTGGGTTCAAGTTTCAAAATCTGGGTCATGGGGGCTAAGTCCTGACAAAACCCCACCTCCCCGGAACTGTCAAGTTGGAGCAGTGAGGCTCACACAAGATAGGATTATGGACCATGTGCCTCTGCACATGGAGAGCTGTGTGACCTCAGACAGATCACCCAACCTCTCTGAATCTGTTTCCTCATTTATTAAGGGAAGCTAATAGCACCTTCCAATGTTGTTGTGTCTTAAACAAGAAAATGCACATAAAGTGCTCAGTGGGCGCTTGGCACAGAGCTCCAGCTTTCCTATGCTATGGTTGTCATAGCAACTGCCAGTGACATGGGGAAGCTGGCTGAAAGGGAATCATGAATGGTGGGGAAGATTAGGGGAAGGAATTGGAAGTGTGGGCCTAGCAGTTAAGCTGGGGGCATGGGAGGAGAGGAGCCGATGGGGCGGGAGCATGATGGTTGGGGAAGAAGGAGGGGGAGGTGACCATACTTGATAGGCCGTGTGCCCATGATTGGAAGAGGCAGCTGTGGGGCTCAGACCAGATCGGGTGTGGGCATTCACCTGTCCACTCACTCAACAAATATTTAGTGAGTGCCTGTTAGGTGCCAGGCACGGTGATAGGTGGGGACAAGGCAGCCATCAGGACAAATAGGGCACTGCCCTCCTGAGCTTACCTTCTACTGACGGTGAGAGGATTAACCACCTAATTAATTACAATGAACAAGTTAAGTTCAGGGACGAACATTCCTTTGAAGAAACTGCAGAAGGAGAAATGTGATTGAAGGGCAGGAAGGGGCCACATGTCAAAGAAGGTCTTGCTGGGGAGATGACTGTAAGGCAGAGGCAGGAAGAAGGCTGAGTGAACAGCCAAGGGAAGGAAGGTCCAGACTATGGGGAGAGCACGTGCAAAGGCCCTGCAGGAAAAGTGACAGGGTCCAAGGAGGCCTGTGTCGCTGGAAAGGGGTTAAGGAGCTGAGAGGGGGCAGGGGAAGGATCCAGGACACAGGGAGTCCTGTGGGCCAGGGGAGGCCATTGGACTAGCTACTGGCAGGTTGGAAGCAGAGACCTGACTTGAGTTCTAATAGAGTGGCTCTGGCTGCGGCCTGGGGTGGAGGTGGGGCTATTGGGTAGAAAGGGCAGAAGTGGGGAGACATATGAGGAGGCTACTGCTGGAATCTGGGGAGATGTGACAGTGCTGAGGAGCCCATTGGTGGCCATAGGAAAAGAGAGAAGAGGACAGATTTGGGATCTATTCTGAAGTAGATCCAACAGAGGACTGGCAAAGGAAATGATCAGGGGTGGTGAGATGTGGGAAGGATAAAGGCGGGGGGAAGAAGAGAAGGAGGGCTCTGAGGTCTGGGGCCTGCTCCTTATCTAGGCCTGTGGGGAGGGATGCCTTCTACTGAATGGAAAAGGACTGTGAGGGGCGGACAGACAGATTTCAGTGGGAGGCCTGGGAGAATGCCCCCTGACGGTGATCCATGCCTGGGACCAGAGGTTAAAGAGCTGGGTCCTCAGACACCACGACTCATTGCTGAGGGCTCCACCATGCGCTCCCAGGCCCACCTTGCTGTTCCTTCCCTTGTGATTCTGTGTCTGTTCTCTGCCAGATCTGTGACCAGGGATGACCTGGATGCTGAGCTCCCATCCTACCCCTGGGACTTTGGGAGGTGAGATTGCAGCGATGCAGTGGGAGGGGGCACTGCTGTTCAGAGCAGGCCTGGAGGAGCTTGGCACACAGAGGGTGGCCCATGTAGGCTGAGAGCACCCGGAGGATGAGCCACTGGAGGCTGGCCCTGGCACAAAGCTGTGGTGACACCTTCTCCTACAAAGGGACAAAGATGAGACCCTCAGAAATCCTCCTGGAGCCTCAGGATCATGGTCTCAGCTTCCTAGAATCTGGGCTGGCCATGGAGGGTGTGACTGGACTTGGCAGGAAGCAGGGCCAAGTTCAGCCAGACCCCTTCCAGATAAGCTCAGAATCTGGAAAGCAATAGGGGTGGCTTTGGGGAGTGTCCAGGCATCTGGATGCCTCTTCTCCTCCATCCCTGCTGGGTGCATGAGGACCCCCTGATGTTGTGGGTTTCCCTGTACAGTGGGTGGAGCCAGCCCTCCAGACACCAGGATGCAGGGGAGAGCTGGGGAGGCTGACGATACATTCCAGGAGGGGTCCCTCCCAAGGTTGCCTGTCCCCAGCTGCCTGCCTGGAACCCCCGGCCCCTATTTTGCCCCCAGGTGTCCCACACAAGGAGCGCTGAGCAGAGGGAAAGCCCTAGCAGGCTCCACACTGTAACTCACAGGCCCACCCCTCCAGAACCCAAACTCGATGGGCGGGGATCTGGGTTGGAGTCAGCTCTGGCTCCTCGGTCCTGGGACCATAACCACATCTCTCTGAGGCCCGATTAGGGGCCCTGGATGAGAGAGGCGGCGGAGCTTTCTAAATGCATTATCAGTGTTTGGTTTGGGACTTTCGGAACAGGTTCAGTTCCTGCTCCTTATCCAGGCCCTGATAATTAGAGTCTGGCCTTTGATATGCCTCAGTCTGGGACATAGGACTCCCAGCCCTGCTACCCAGCCCCAGCATTCACCACCCACGGAGACTGGTCTGTGGCCAAGGCCAGCTCCATCCAAATCACCCCTCCCTGTGGCCTGTCTGATCTGCCCAGCCCCCGCAGGGTCTCAAGAGGACACGGCACAGGAGCATAGGTTCCTGGCCCCCTGGACAGGTCTGGGGACTTAAAGGCGAGACTGGTCAAGAACAGGAGGGAGTCACTGGAAGTTTCCAGCCCCCACGGCCAAGTGGGTCACTCTCTGTGGGGGAGGAATTGAAGACAATGGTGCAGACCCACGGGGTAAACTATGGACTGGCCTGAGGTTGACTGCCTCATGCTAAAGCCAGACCCCTCGGCCTCATTTCCTCCTTGGGAGATGCAGTCACACAGAGGGGCTTTCCCTGGTCCGGATGCTGCACCAAGAGGGGGTCTTGGGCTTACCTTTCAATAAGGAGTCTGGGGGACATGGCTACTGTGGAGGCGAGGTACAGAGAAGGGTGGGAAGGAGGAGGGAGAAAGAGGAGAGTGGAGGGTCATATGGAGTAAGAGGAGGAGGGGTGGGGAAAGGAGAGGGGAACAGGGACAGGATGGAGGAGGCCTTCCTTGCTGCCCAGCTTAGAGAAAGGTGTATCTGGGCACACACAGCTGCCTCTTGAGGAGCAGGAGCTCATGCACAGCCTGGGGCTAGACATGAGCGTGTAGATGGGCAAGCGTGTCCCTGCATGTGCCTGCGTGTTCATGCGTGTACATCCTGCACCATGTGAGCATGGGGCCTTTTCAGCATTTTGCATCATGAGCCAGGACACACATAGACACTCACACAGAACATTTGTCTGAACAAGGCACTCTGATTTATTCTGTTCCAGTTTGAAAAAAAGCCCTTTTTAGGATCTACCAGATTGAATTCACTCAGCCCCGCCTCAGGGAGCCCCAGTCTGAGGGGAGACACAGCCCTGCCTCAGGGAGCCCCAGTCTGAGGGGAGACACAGCCCTGCCTCAGGGAGCCCCAGTCTGAGGAAACACCGTAGAGTCAGGTCAATTGGGCTGTCATGAATAAGAGTCCAAGTCAGGCCCTCAGGGATCTGTTGGAAGCCAGAGGCTATAGGTCCCTGGGGGCCTGAGCCCCAACATCCTCAATGACAGAGTTTCCCTCTTGGATGTACTACTGTGGAGATATCAGTGTGAGGACCCCTCCTCAGAATTTCATGATCTCTGACACAGACTCAGCCAATCTGCGGGTGTCCAATTTCCTGTGACAGTCCAGCCTGCTGTGAACATCACAGGGAGGTCACAGGAGGTCCCTGTGACCAGGCGGGGTCTAGGTCACTGAAGAGGGGGTGACAGAGAAGTGAGGGGAGAGGGAAGGAGCAAGGGGCCCTGCTCTCCGTTCCTTGCTCCAGACGCACACACACCTCCAGCCCTGAGAGTCCTCTGTGGACTAACTCCTCGCGGAGGCCACTGTTTCTTTGCCATACGGGACCCACGCTCTCACTGAGTCCTGGGAGTGCGAGTTGAACTCCTTCTTGCTAAGGGAGGCCGCAGGGCCCCGGCCTCCAGAGGACCACTCCCAGGGGCTTTCTCTCCTGTCACCAGGCAGATCCAGGGCTTGGCCATCACCAACCAGGGGTTTGGCCTGAACCAGATGGAGCTAGGTACCACCTTCGAAAGCACCCACTTTGATGGGATAATGGGCCTGGCCTCCTCTTCCATCTCTGCTGGGGGGCTGGCTGGCTTTTTCCACGGGCATGGGTGGCTTTTGGAGCCTGACACCAGACCCCGTAGTCAGTTTCTATCTCACCATAAGAGAGGACCCCGTGCCTGGGAGCTCCCTCTGCTCTGCAAATGGTCAACCCATGACTGGACAGGGCCTTCTGGAAGCCTGGCTAGAAACCTTGCCCCAAGCCAGGGGCTGGGGGCGTGCAAGAGGAACAGGACGGTGGTACTGGGGATCAGGCCCACTGGGCTGACTCAGAGAGTAGGCTCCAGAAATAGGGGTCTAGTCACCCCACAGCTGCCTCCTCCACAGTTTGACTATGTCTCTGGTCCCTGGTTGACAGATGACATCATCATGGGAGAAGTCACCTTTGGGGGCAAGAACAGCCAGCTGTGCACAGGCGAGGTCTCCTGGAGCCCTGTGGTTACCCAGGTTACCAGCAGATCACCTTCCAGGGGTGGGGAGATTCAAATGCCATCCCCTGCTAAGGGAGGAGGCCTGGGGGGCTTCCTTTGGGAAACATATAGGGCTTTTCCCAGCCCAGGGCAGACCTGCAGATTGCTCTGAAGGAGGGCCTGCATGGAGGCTGCAGGAAGACTGGCATGACCTCTGACCTTTAACGGCTCCTGTAGGTTATCCATAGGGGACTGAACCACTGACTGGTGCTCCCAGGGCTGCTTGGCTGTCATGGACACAGGCACCTCCCTCATCACTATCCCTGAACAGGTTTGTGGTCAGCTTATCGGGGCCCCAGGGAACAACCGAGGAAAAGGAGGCACCCCAACCCGCTGTCACTGGGCAGTCAAAGGATACTGACCAGGGGCTCCTCCTGAGGATTTGCAAGCCATTTCCCTGTCAGGTGTCTCGTGCCAGGTACAGTGGGATCTCCCTGCCCTCCCCCCCAGAGCCCCTCTTCCTCAAAGACTTCCCCAGCAACAGCCCCTTGCTCATATTTCAGTCCTACCAGCTTGGACTCCACCTTGGTGTCTTCACTGGGGCATCCAATCTGGGGTGGGGACTTACGTGCAGTGGAGCCGGGAGAGGAAGGTTGGGAGGTTGAGGGACCAGCGGGGAAGGATTTGGGTGCAGGATGGATTTCCAAGTTGTGAGACCAGCCACCTCCATCCCCTGGAGCTCTGAGGGAACAGGTTCTGACTACCTGTCTCAGTTCCATTCAGTCGCTCAGTCGTGTCTGGCTCTTTGTGACCCCATGGACTGCAGCACAGCTAGGCTTCCCTGTCCGTCGCCAACTCCCGGAGTTTACTCAAACTCATGTCCATTGAGTCGGTCATGCCATCCAACCATCTCATCTTCTGTCGTCCCCTTCTCCTCCTGCCTGCAATTGTTCCCGGCATCAGCTACCTGTCTCTGCCTCCCTTTTTATTTCTCCAGCTTGTCACCAACTGCAGTAGTTGCCAGAGCCCACCTACCATTCTCTTCACAATCAGTGGCATCCACTTCCTCTGCTGAGTGCTCAGCGCCTCCTCCCCATGATTCTCTACGTCTCTCTCCCCATTCTCTTTCATACCGGGGCACTGGGGGACCCAGGAGGCCGGGTGGGAGGGAAGCTCATAGAGCTCTGGGATGTCCGATTTGCATAAGACTTTAAGGGTCATCTTATTGACTTCTTCCACAAGCATAATACCAGGAACTGCCATTTATCCAGAGCTTCCTGAGATGCTGTATGCGCAGTGGTTGAGGTTTGCTCCGTCTGCACTACAATCCTTGTTCTGCCACTTCTGGGCCTTGTAACCTTGGGCAAGTCACTGAACTTCTCTGAGCCTCTCTTTCCTTATCTGTAAAATAGGGACAATACAGTGTTTACCTCATAAGGTCCTGGTGAGATTAACTAGACTGGCAGACGCAGAGCAATCAGAGGAGGGTCGGGCACATGCTGAGCACCCCATAAGTGCTGGTGGTACTTCCTGGTTCAGATGCTGAGCCAAGGGTTCTGTGTATGTTTGCTCTTCAAATCCTCCTGATAATTCCAGGAGTACCACCATCACCCCCCATAGGGGGTCTCTCAACTCCTTCTTAAACCTGAGATATGGCCTTTACCACGCGTAGACAGTCCCCATTCCATTTGCCCAAGAGGGATGATGGTCACGGGGTCCTCTCCAAATATTCAATTGCAGTGGGCTGGGCCCTCCTTCTCTCCCAGCCTTCCACCCTGATCCTGACTAACAAATATGCATTGAGTACCCTCTGTGCTGCTACTGCAGGAGACACAAGGAAGGAGGGGACACTACTCTGTCCTCTGAATACTTGTGATTAACAGTTTATGTGACAAATGACAGCTAAGAGTGCAAGATGTTTTGTGTGTGCGCGCGCACATGGGCTCAATGTCAAGGAGAGGGGTGTTCTTCAAATCGAAGCTCATGGACTTCCCTGGTGCTCTGATAGTTAAGAATCTACCTGCCAGTGCTGAGGATATGGACTCCATCTCCGGTCCAGGAAGATTCCACATGCGGCGGGGCAGCTGAGCTTGTGTGCCGCAACTACTGAGCCTGTGTGCGCTATAGCCTGTACTCCACAACAAGAGAAGCCACCACAATGAGAAGCCCAAGCACCTCAGTTAGAGAGTAGCCCCAGCTTGTTACAACTAGAGAAAGCCCATGCACAGCAAAGAAGACCCAACACAGCCAAAAATAAGTAAACATATATATACATACATTAAAAAGAAATCACAGCTCACAAACAACACGTTAGAAGTCAATTCAGTTGATTGGAACCAATATTCAAGAAACAATTAAATAGAAGAGAAAAACTAGAGTGCATCCCATGTATTTTGGACTAGAATTTTATTGGGGGGGAGGGTGAAGCTTTTGTTTTAATTAAACTTTGTATGTATGTGTACATAAGGTTATGGTGTAAAATATATTTCTAATTGTGAGTTGTGGTTAAAAAAAAAAACCCAAAGGCCTCAGTTCGGTGACTGGGCCTTTGTCTCCTTCAGGGGACCCCTCTCCTTGCTATACTCCAGCCTTGCTGGCCCCATCACTTCCTCTTTCCTACCTCAGGCCCTTTGCACATGCTATTTTGCTGCCATAAAATTTCTTTCCTCACTCCCTTCACCTACCTGACTTGTGTTCATCATGCAGAGCAGAGCAATGGGTCATATTATCCCTGCCCCTCAACTGATGGAGAAGCTGAAGCTCAGAGAGGTTAAGTGACTAGCCCAATGTCACGCAGCCAGGCAGAGGTGGGCTGGGATTTGAATATAGGCTTCTCTGATTTCAGAGCTCAGTTCTTTCCTTAACCCATGAGATCTGCCTGTGGACAGCTTCAACTCCTTTTCCTCCAGGTCAGCGCAGTAATGGCCTCCTTGAGTTGTAGCCCACACTCTTGCTCTCAGAGAGCCGCCAGTCCCCAGGGCTCCCTGAAGATGTCTTCTTAAGGATCTGCTACTCCATCTCTCATGCAACACAAGGTCGGTATGGCTGCTGTTGTACAGACTGACTCTGCCTGTTTCCTGGTCAGAGGCATTCCATCTGGGTCTCATGGAAGCTGAGACGCATCTATTTTCATTCACTCCAGCCAAACTCTCCTTCTCAGGGCTGAGAGCTTGGAGACCCCAAATAAAGCAGCTATAGGCCTAGCTTTGGGGAACAAGGTGGGTGGCAGGAGAGTTAAATAGGAGGTTGAGATCAGTTCCACTCTCAGGCCCACTCAATATAGGTCAGTGGGTCCCAAATCTGTCATTCAAATACCACCCTCATGATCTCTGCACTAGCTGTTTGTGGCTGCTGGTTAGAATCTGCTGATGTAGGAATGGGCGGTGAGGCCAGGTCAAGTTTCCCCGCCAGTTCTCTGTCTTGTATAAGGTGCTGTTTCTGGAGATGTGGGACAGTAGTTGGGGAGGAAGCAAGCCGGTGGAGTGGACATACGCACAGACACAGAGTCTCCAATTTGGCAGGGGGGCTGACCCTGAGACGCTCACAGTTGTCCTGCCTGTCAAACGGACAGGGCCACCTCTAGGCAGTACCTTGGCGGTGGGGGACAAGCTCTGGGAGTTCCTGGCTGGATTTCACATGTAGGAGGCTGTCTGTCCCTCCCCATGGGGCCCATGGAGTAGGGGGAGAAGAGAAATTGAACACCTAGATTCCAGGGCTGGGGCCCCCAGGCCCTTGGCTCTACCCCTCTTCGAGGTGGCTGGTCTTGTCACTCCTCGGTGACAAGGATTTCAGACTGCAATTATGCTGCTTCCTGGTATTCCTCAGTTAGAAGTGTGTCCCGAACTCCCATAGTCCACGAAATCATGGGTGAGATGAGTCTGATATCTATGTGTGCTAAAATATATAACAATAAACACAGCTACATATAAAAGACATGCTCATCCTCATTGCACCTAAAGTCATTTCTGCTTCTCTGCTCTTGTGGACAGTGTTAGCCCAGGTGAATGCACGCTTCTCCCACCAGTTCGGGACTCCCTGAGCAGAGGCTGCCTCCCTGCTTCATCTTTGGCTGGGGTGGAGTGGTGGTGGGTCTCTGATGACAAGTGTTCTCTCCTTTTTTTCTAGTTTCAAGTATATAATATAATGATCCACTATTTTTATATATTGCAAAATTATCATCACAATCATTCTAATTAACATCCATCTTCATACACAGTTATACGTTTTTTTCATGATGAACTTTTAAAATTTATTCTCTTACAGATTTTCAAATGTATAGTACAATATTATTAACTATAGGCAACATGCTATACATTACAAACCCATTACTTATTAATATTTATAACTATAAATTTGCATCTTTTAATTCTCTTCACCCATTTTGCCCAACTCTCATGCTTTGCCTCTGGCAATAACAGATACGTGCTCTGTACCTATGAGCTTTTTCTGTTTTTGGTGTTTAGATTTAGTATTTGTCTTTCTCTGAATTATTTTATTAGCATAATGCTCTCAAGTTCCATCAATATTATGGTTCCTGTTTTAGTCGTTAAGTTGTGTCTGACTCTTTGGGATACTATGAACTGTAGCCTGCCAGGCTCCTCTGTCCACTGATTCCCCAGGCAGGAATACTGGAGTGGGTTGCCATTTCCTTCTCTAGGGTGTTCTGTCTCTATTCCTCCTTTTCCTCTTTTTTTTTTTGGCCACACCACACGGCTTGCAAGGTCTTAGCTCCCCAACTAGGGATCAAACTTGTGCCCTCAGCAGTGAAAGCAGAGTCTTTACCACTGGACCACCAGGGAATTCTCTTCCTTCTTCCTTTTAAAATGTGACTTTATAAGATTGTAATTGATGTTTAATATACATACATACAGAAAGGTGCACATACTGTGAGTATTCAGCATTGACTTCTCAAAGACCCACGTGACCTGAACACACGTCAAGAAACAGAACATCATCAGCCCTCTCCGGATATTTCTTTTTCTCTTCAGCCCCGGTCCAATGTAAAGAAAAAGAGTCTGACTCAGTTGACGGTTATTGAGGGCTTGCTCTGTGCTGCCACTATGGTTTTATTGGATAATTCCAGCAACCCTGAGGGGCGGATGATTCTCCCTGTTTTACAATCAGGGAACTTCAGGGTTGAAAGGGCAAATGAGTTGTCAGGGTCAAGTGGTCAACAAATGGTGAAGATTGGTCTCCCAAGTTAATCCATATCACACATCAGTGTCATATTTTTTTAACTTTTTATTTTATATTGGAGTATAGTCTATTAACAATCCTGTGATAAGCTCAGGGGTTCCACAGAGGGATTCAGCCATACATATACATGTATCCATTCTCCCCCAAACTTCCCTCCCATCCAGGTTGCCACATAACATTGAGCAGAGTTCCCTATGCTGTACAGTAGGACCTTGTTGGTTATCCATTTTAAATATAGCAGAGCATCACACTCTTAAAAGTGTGCAAAGAGAGGTGAACGTAGAGTTCAAAGTAGGCTCCACGGATCATAAGAAATAATCTGCATGGACATCTGTCTGCCCAGAAACATCCCTTACTTATTCTGGGGACTATTGTTTACACTCTTTAAAAGGCTTCCTGAGGGAGCCACCAAGTTCTTTTAGGGCTCTACCTGCTGACCACAATTGGTTGCTCCAAGAATAGATACCTGACCCAAGATAGGTTAATCAGAGAGCTTCCCTGGGAATTTTGGTTTCATTCTTTCTCTGGAAATGAAAAACTCATGTGCTGGAGCTCAGTTATTTGGAGAAAGGCAGCCTGTAGTGAGAGAGGGAGGGAAAGAGAATGGGTAAAGCAGGAATGGAAAGCAAATATCCTGATAGCATTTGAATCCCAGATTTCAGTTGACCCCAAGGCTCTGCCCCATCCTTCCTCTTCCTGCGGCTATGTTGCAATATATATGCCTCACCATCCATCCTGTTTCCACCTAAGCCAGACAAGCTAGCTGTTGTCTCTGAGCAAGGATACATTAATCAATGGACCAGAGAAAAAACAGCCAGTCTATTTACCCATTTATACACACAGAGATCAATTTCCAGTTGTTTGAGATCCAGATGGATAAAATGGACTCCATTATTGAGTGGGGATAAGGTAACCTACCTTATGGTGGTGTTGTGAGGTTGCTTGATGAAACAAATATAAAGTATCGTGCCTGGCACAACTTCAGTGATGGGATATTTTTGTAGGGGAGGAAGAATCCATTTTAAAATCTTGAGCCTAGCTCTTTCTTATGTCAGAGTTCTAATTAATAAACACAGAAGGGATGATGGACATAAAAAAGTACCACCATAATGACTGTTGGAGGTAAGGACCAATAACGGATGTTAAAATTGGTGGGCAGTGTGATATATGTATGTGTGTGTATATATAGCCACACGATGGAATATAGCTCAACTATAAAAAAGAATGAAATAATGCCATTTGAAGCAAGGCAAACGGACCTAGAGATTATCATGCTAAGTGAAGTAAGTCACATAGAGAAAGACAAATATATGGTATCACTTATATGTGGAATCTAAAAAAGTAATAAATTCACTTATTTACAAAAGAGAAACAGACAGAGAAAAAAATTTATGGTTACCAAAGGGGAAAGGGAGTGGAGGGATAAATTTGGAGTTTGGGATTAAGAGAAACAAACTTCTATATACAGTATAGATAATCAACACAGAAATTACTGTAGAGCACATCAAACAATATTCAATGTTTTATCATCTATAATGGAAAATAATCTGAAAAATATATATAACTGAATCACTTTGCTGTATACCTGAAATTAACACAACATTATAAATCAATTATACCCCAACAAAAATTTTAAAAATTAAATTAAAATTTAAAAAAAATTGATGGGCAGAAGAATGATGAAAAACAGAAGGCTTGCATAGCCTCAAAGTGTCTCCCCAGAAGATACTTATTAATTTTCAAGGGAAAGATAGTTACTGTTCACTAGAGACATCTAGTAGACCTCACCTTAACCAAGTTACTAAGGTTAAACCACCAGTAATGAGACCTTTCCATATCAGGTACCTCCTGATATCATCCACTGAGAAGGGTATATCACCTCTGTGGTTTCTGCAGCCAAATGCATGCCTTCAGTTTCATGAGAAAACATCAGAATAGCCCAAACTGAGGGACATTCTTTGAAATAACTGCTCAGCACTTTTTAGAAGTAGCAAGGTCATGAAAGGCAAAAGCCCAGGAACTTTCACAGATTGGAGAAGGCTAAGCCATGAAAAACGACACGTGACGTGGGAACCTAGACGCAAATCAGAAAAAGGACATTAGTGGGAAAACTGGTGGAATTCAGCTAAGGTCTATAAATCAGATAATAGTATTAGGTCAGGGCTAATTTCCTGGCTTTGATCATTGTAGTGTGGTTATGATGTCAGATGTTAACTTTAAGAGATTCTGGATGAAAGGTATATAGGTACTCTCTGTACTATATAACTTTTCTTTAATTCAAAAATTATATCAAAAGGAAAAGGAGGGGAAAAAAATGAATCCTTGAACTTGGAAAAAGAAGCCCTCTTTTCCAGTTTGCCCCCAATAAGTTGTATTAAATCAATATAATGGTGTAAGTATAAAATGCACAAAACTTAAGGAAAAAACTATAAAAACAAGGTAAACAGCCAAAGCTGTAACTAAAACTCATATAGACTGCTGCCAAAGATGTGAGGTTTATATAGTAGCTGTCCTTGGAGTTGAGGTGAGGTCTCTTATCTCTTTAACTCTTATTTCAGGAGTAAGAACACACACAGAGACACAGATTCCCTGGTGCAGTCTCATACCCACTGCAAGAGACCTATCTACCAGGATTCCTCAAAAGGTGCTCCTTTAGCCTCTGTGTGGGTGACTCTGGGAAGCCAGTTAGGAACAGGTTAGTTGCTCAGGCCAGAGGTGATGGAGGCTTGGATGAGGCAAAGTTGGTGAAGATGGAGAAACACAAACACACCAAGAATGCCTTTGGGAGGCAGAACCTATGGGATCCACTCAGAATGTGTACTGAGTGTCAGTGATGTGCCATGCCTGGTTCTAGGCCCTTTGTGTATTCACTCACTGGGTCATTCAACAAATGTTAGCTCTGCCTGCTCTCACACGTTCGATCCCCTCCTCTGGAGGAGGAAATGGCAACCCACTCCAGTATCTTTGCCTGGAAAATCCCGAGGACAGAGGAACCTAGAGGACTACAGTCCATGGGGTCGCAAAGAGTCGGACACGACTGAAGCGACTGAGCGTGAGCACGTGGGTGACTCTGATAATGAGAAGCTCACAACTCTCCTCCTTTGGTTGATATTCAGTTCGTGCCCAAGTGCTACTGATGGGAATGAGAAATTAGAATCAACCCAAATCATAGGGCTAAGTAGAGCCAGCTTCCAAAATGACAGGGCACTGCATAGCCACCAAGAGTGATAAGGGTGTGGCTTATCTCAGTTCACGGAAGTGTGCACATAACAATCTTCAGGAACAAGAGAACAGAAATAGCATTTGCACACTGATTACAGCTATGTTAAAATCTCACTGTGTACATTAAGAGCTAGAGATAATTTAGAAATTTAGAATGGTGCAAATAATTGCTGTTCCATGTTGCTTTGATTTTTTTTAAAAAAGTGGTTTATGTATAGAATTTAAATAAAATTTAGCACACAAAATTTTTTCTTAAATCCTCCATTAAAGGACTTGGGGGTTGTTGTTTCAAAATTGGGAATGGCTGTATGAGCACTGGATTGGGAAGGATTCTGAGGTCATGTCTCAGCTCCATGAAAGGGTGTGGTCTGTTTGATTAGTGATGTCTGCCATGGGTGAAGGATTAGCAGCGGCAGTATGCAGGCTAGCACCTGCTCTCTCTTCTTGAGACACTCCCAGCAACCAGTTTCACTTGTGGTCACTCTGAAAGGTGAATGAGCTGCTTAAGGAGCCAGGTGAGAGAAATAACCTCTTCTTTTAGTTGAGGATTTGGGGCAAGTCACTGGAATGGATACAAGATGATACGCAATAGGGACTTCCTTGGTGGTTCAGTGGTTAATATTCTGCACTCTCAATGTAGGTGGCCTGGGTTCAATCCCTAGTCAAGAAAGTAGATCCCGCACGCTGCAGCTAAAAGTTCGCATGCTGTAACTAAAGATCCCACATACCGCAACTGAAAAAAAAAAAAAAATCCCGCACACTGCAGCTAAGATCCAGCACAGCCAAATAAATATATAAATATTAAAAAAAGAAAAAAAGGGTGGTATGGAATATATACCATAAGGGTAGGAAAAGCAAAGTCCTCCACAATAGAGGCCAATTTGAGGGTAGGTAGACACAGAAGGGGAGGCTTTATGGCCTTTGTACTGGGTCTTGAAGGATGAGGAGATTTTGCAGGTGGAGATGCCTGTGAAGGGTATTGCATGGAGGCCACAGCATGGATAAAGCACGGAGGCTGGAAAATAACAGGCCTCCTGGGCAGCAAGCAAGAAGATCGCTATGACTGGAGCACAGAGCATGTTTAGGTTAGTAGTGGAAGGTGAAGATGGAAACGGAGGCAGGGGCCAGCCAGAGTGTGTCCTGAAGACTAGGGTAATGAGTCTGGATTTTATTTAGTCAGTCACAGGGAGGCTTTGGTGAGTTTTGAGACAGGTGGTACTTAGACAGGAGACCAGAGGATAAGAAGAAAATGCCTCTTTCCTGGGAGACCATCACTGAGAGGACCCCAGGCCCTGTATTTTGATACGATCCGTTTGGAGTGTGGGGTGGAAATCAGAGCACTGGGATAGCGAGGTGCGGGAGATAAAACAAAATCCCACTGAGAACCACCCCACGGGCTCCATCCGCTGTTTGGGATTTCCTGAGCTCTGGGCCAAGCACAGGGAGGTGGAAGCCACAGTCTCCACTTTCGAGGAGATTCTGGTCTATGGAGGGAGGAAACATACCCCAGGAAACAACTGGAGACCAATCTTAGACAGTGTGCCATTGGGCACCAAAGGGAGGACACCAGCTGAGGGGCAGCATTAAAGGGTAGAAGATGAACTTGGTGGGGAGCCAGTGGGTCAGGCTTCCCCGGGCTCCTGTCCTTGGGTGGGGGCAGCCTGGATGACTTCTAAGGGGTCCTCCAACTCTGCACATCCCTGGCTCTAGGAGGAGCTGTCCTGAAGGATGGGCAGAACTTGGACATGTAGAAGGAAGAGAAATGGGCTTCCCGGGAATGGGGAGCTGGGTGGTGGGAGACAGCCAGAGCGGACAAGGACTCAGGATGTATGGGGACACTGAGGGGACTGACTGACCTTTGTCAGGTCAGGTTGGGCAGGCTGAGGCAGCAGAGCCCCAGGATCTGGCAAGCAAATAGGTACCCCGGCTCCATGCAGTCAGGCCAGGGATACACATCCCTAGGCCAGGGATACTCAGAAGGGATGTGGGGTGATCGGGGTTTGGGGACAGTTAGCCTGCAGTCATCAGACTCCTTGAGATCTGCCAGATAAGGAAAGGGTCCCAGGAGGCCCATACTGGGGAGTGTGGTTGGCCTCACAAGACTTAGGGGACCCCGTGGATTCTGCTATATTCACAGGATGTGGCAAGACTCTAAGGATTCTCCAATTTCCTTTTTTAAAAAATATTTAATTCTGGGCTTCCCTGCTGGCTCAGTGGTAAAGAACCCGTCTCCAATGCAAGAGACACAGGTTCAATCCCTGATCCAGGAAGATCCCACATGCCTCGGAGAAACAGCCTGTGCACCACAACTATCGAGCCTGTGCTCTAGAGCCCAGAGGTCGCAGCCACTGAGCCTGTGTGCCAGGAGCCCACGCTCTGCAACAAGACACTGCAATGGGAAGGTGTGCACCACAGCTAGAGAGTAGCCCCCGTTTGCTGAAACTAGGGAAAAGTCCAGGCAGCAGCGAAGACCGGCTCGGCCAAAGACAAAAATAAATAAATAAAATTCAAAAACACGTATTTCTGATCATTGAGAGTAAGCTCCATGCCTCATTATTGTAGTCAGCCCCGCATTTTTGCGTCCTGGTTGCTATGCATTCATTCAGAACTTCCCTGACCAGGGATTAAACCCATTTCCCTTCAGTGGAAGCTCAGAATTTTAACCACTGGACTGCCAGGGAAGTCCCTCCTATGACTTTCCTTTGTCTGCTCTCCAAAACCGGACCCTGGGGAAGGCACTGCCTCCTTACCTTGCCTTTAGCCCAGAGTCCAGCGTGTCCCTGGAGACTGTGGGCAGGAATGGGAGCTGACCTGGCCTTGAGACACAGGCAGGCAGGGACCTCCTTCTCTCTGCCAGGCCTGGGCAGACCTCTAGAGCCCTTCTGCCCCTCCTCCATCCAGGGCCAGGGGAGACTCCAGGGCTCTGGCAAGGCAGTGGGTGGCAGTGGCCAGAGTGGAAAGTCCCCACGGGCTGGATTTTATCGGTGTTTGGCAGGCCTGGTTTTGGCCTCCTTCCTGGGGCTCAAGGGCCTGACAATCTGTTTGGAGCATTGAGCGAGGGGTATGAGGTGGCAGAGGGGGTACAGGGTGGGGGCTTTTTCCATTCACCCTAAAATGGAGAGTTCTCTAGTGCCAGGTTGGTGGGCACCGGGCCAGCTCTAGGTCACCTCATGTGGTGAGAAGCTTGTTGCTGGGAAGCCGGCAGGACCTGGAGATGAGGGACAGAGGTGGACATGGGAGATCAGGCCCAGAGCAGGAAGGAGGACAGACGAGGGCTGGGGAAGAGGGTAATGGGGGACACAGGTGTTTTAGGAGAACTAAAGACACGGGCAGCGTTGCAACGGGACAGAAGAAGAGAGACAACAAAGAACAGAAGCATGGCCTGGGACGTCCCCCTGTTCCCATGCCCCTGCCCAGGCCTCCTGTTGCTGCAGACCAGTGTCTGCGCAACCAGAAGCCAGTGTGGCTTACACGTGGGTGTCCTGAGAGCTTGCTGAACTATGATGAGAATTTCCCCAAATGCCCCGTTTGACCAGGAAGTCCTCTAAAGCTAGCCCTGGTAGCTCTAACTTCAGTCACTGGCGACCCAGCTCCATCATCTGCATCCATGCTAATAATGCCACCATCATTACCACCATCAGCACCACACTAACCACCATCTTCATTACCTTTATCCAGCTACTGACCCCATCATCCCCCAGACACCCTAACTGCATCCCTCAAGGGCTTGGGAGTACTTGAACCAGGACTCAAGTCAGAATCTTTGAATGTATCACCTCTAGACCAGTGATACTCAACCATTTTGCTCCCAAAAGGGATGCTGGGCTGTGCCTGCAGACATTGTTGGTTGGCACAACTGGGGGACTGCTACTGGCATCTAGTGAGTAGAGGCCAAGGATGCCGCTCAACATCCTACAATGCCCAGGGCAGCCCCACAACAAAGAGTTTTTTTTGTTCTGAAGTTTTGGAATTACGGACTTCTCTGTAGACTTGCCTATAGACCTTAGAGCCCTCATTTCTGCCCTCCTCTGGCCCTCCCCTCAAAACGCCCAGCTCACACCTCTGGTTCCTGGGCAAAGAAGTCATCTTTGCCACTCCATCTTTCGGCAAGTTTGATCTCTTATCGCTCACACCTCCTGGCCTCCACTGCTTGTTCTGAAAAGTCAATAGGATGAAAAGTCCTTTGAGGCCACCCTCACAAAGGAAAACACACGGAAACGACTGATACAGGGAGCCCAGGGTACACCCAGGGTTGAGACCAGGCTTGTCCAGGGCAGAGAGGCAGGGACTGGGCTGGGTCCCCGAGGTATAAAGCAGGAAGGGCTGTTCAGGCTTTCACTCCGCTGCAACAGCACAACTCAGAGTTGCCTCTCTGCTGCAGCCAGCTGGGAATCAGTGTCATGAAGTGGATGGTACTGGCCTTGGTCTGCCTCCAGGCCTTGGCGGCAGCAGCATTGGTCAAGTGAGTCTGGGGCCTGAATGCTGGGACAGGAGCCCTGGCAGCTTTTAAAAAAATAAATTAATTTCTTTTATAAATAAGTTTATATTTAACTTATTTCTTTTATAAATAAGTTTATAAACAAACTTATTTTATAAGTGTATAAACTTAGTTTATTTTATGTTTATAAACAGTTTATAACTTATTTATAAAAATAAACATATTAAAAAATTACTTATTTTATAAATAAGTTTATATTATTTTATAAAACAGATACCGATTCACAGACTTAGAGAACAAACTTATGGTTGCCAGGAGGGAAGGACTGGGGGAAGAGATAGTTAAGGAGTTTGGGATCTATGTGTACACTCTGCTACATTTAAAATGGATAACCAACAGGGACCTACCTTATAGCACAGGGAACTCTGCTCAATATTATGTGTCAACCTGGATGGGAGGGGAGTTTGGGAGAGAATGGATACATGTACATGCCTGGCTGAGTCCCTTTGCTGTTGACCTGAAACTCACAAATTGTTAATCAGCTATGTGCTGTGTTGTGCTTAGCTGCTCAGCCATGTCCGACTCTTTGCGATCCCATGGACCACAGCCTGCCAGGCTCCTCTGTCCATGAGACTCTCCAGGCAAGAATACTGGAGTGGGTTGCCATGCCCTCCTCCAGGGGATCTTCCTAACCCAGGAATTGAACCCAGGTTTCCCATATTGCAAGGAGATCCAACCAGTCCATCCTAAAGGAGATCAGTCCTGGGTGTTCATTGGAAGGACTGATGTTGAAGCTGAAACTCCAATACTTTGGCCACCTGATGTGAAGAGCTGACTCATCTGAAAAGACCCTGATGCTGGAAAAGACTGAGGGCAGGAGGAGAAGGGGACGACAGAGGATGAGATGGTTGGATGGCATAACCGACTCAATGGACATAGATTTGGGTGGACTCCAGGAGTTGGTGATGGACAGGGAGGCCTGGCATGCTGTGGTTCATGGGGTTGCAAAAAGTCGGATGTGACTGAGTGACTGAACTGACTTCCCATACTGCAGGTGAATTCTTTACCGTCTGAGTCACTAGGGAAGCCCAAGAATACTGGATTCGGTAGCCTATCCCTTCTCCAAGGGAACTTCCCCACCCAGGAATTGAACCACGATCTCCTGCATTGCAGGCAGATTCTTTACCAGTTGAGCTACCCATGAAGCCCTAATCAGCTATACCCTAGTAGAAAATAACAAGTAAAAAAAAAAAAAACACCAAAACTACTATAGACTGGATGATTTATAAATAACAGAAATTTTTTTCTCAAAGTTTTGGAGGCTGGGTAGTCCAGGATCAAGGTGCCAGTAGATTTGGTGTCTGGTCGAGAATCTTCTAGTTCATATGCATACCCCCCATCATTCTGCTGTCCTCACGTGTTGGAAGGGACATTGAAACTCTCTGGGTGACCTGCTTCTGCTCTGAGGCAGGGAAGGCTCTCTGAGTGTGCACTGGACAGATCTCAGGATGGGAAGAGATATGGCCTCTGCCTTCAGGAAGCTTCCAGTTGGAGGGAGAAGCATCATCCATTCCCTCACTGATGATAAAGGATAAAGACCAGAATGATAGATAAAGATAAATGATAAAGACCAGAAACAGACAGAGTAGGGGCAACTCCTGCCTAAAAAAAAAAAAAGACCTTGAAAGCAATTATTTCTAGATAGGGTGATGTTTGCTAGAAGTTTCCTTAAGGGCCCCCAATTTATTTGACAGATGCCAAATCATCTAAGCAGAAACACCAGTCATGTAATCTCTATATGCTGAGGTGTCAGGGGAAAGGGGATAAGGCGGCCAGGCTCACAGGACATCAAAAGGGCGCCCAGCCTGCCTCATTGCCTGCGATTGCACCAATAAAAGGGCATTTCTTTTGGTGGAAAGTTGGCTTCTCTCAGAAACTTCTTTGAATATGCCAATTCTGGAGTGGTGTTGGTGTGAAGCAATCGTCAGCCTTCATATCTCAAGGTGAATGGGTTTAGCAGAGAATTTCTGGAGGATGCAGGGTCTTGAGAGAATGGGGAAGAGATGGGGAAAGAAGCAGGAATCCAGAAGCCTGGAGCAAGGCCTGGGGGCACTGGCAGAGACCCCTGGGCAATGGAGGCAGGCAAGTCTGGGAAGACACGGGCAGAAACCCATAATTCAGGAGATCCAGTTCCAGAGGCTGATCTGGGCTCCGGACCACTCAAGCCAACCTCCCCATGGTCCCTGCCTCCTGTGAGGAGCGTGACTGACTCAGGCCAGACAAGGAGCAGAAGAACCAGGACCCTGTCTTCTGAGTCCGCAGTCTAGTGCTGCTGCCCTGGGCCCGTGCTCTGGCACATCCAGCCGGTGCCCGTTGCCTGAGGGCCACCATTCCGGGGGACTCCCTTTGGGGTTAACTTTGCCATCTCTGAAGCCTTTTTATTTTTTGAATTATGTATTGCTTTTTAATTTATTATTTTTCTGTGTTGTGCAGCACGTGGGATCTTAGTTTCCTAAACAGAGATTGAACCCGTGCCCTCTGCATTGGGAGTGCGGAGTCTTAACTACTGAACCACCAAGGAAGTCCTTCTGAAACTTTTTTTTAAAAAATGCACAAATTGGGAATTCCCCTGTGGTCCAGTGGTTAAGGGCTCTGCACTTTCACTGCGAGAGCATGGGTTCAGTCCCTGGTCAGGAAACAAAGATCCAGCAAGCACGGCCGAAACAAACCAACAAACCACACAAATCTTGCAAGGAGTAATGTCTAAAGTTCCTCTCCCCTTCCTGGGAAAAGAGTTTATGGGGTATTTGAGAGTGGAGGACCAGGGTGGGATGACGACCCATGGGATGAGGTCAGGGCAGGCCTGGGTGAAGGTAGCTGTTTTCTGAATCTTGGAGCAAGTCCTGAGAAGAGTTTTCCAAAAAAGAGAAAGAGAGAGGAAGAAAAAGAGAGGCAGAGGGAGAAAGAGCCAGAGAGAGACAGAGATCGAGACAGAAATGGAGAAAGAGGAAGACAGACACATACAAGCGACAGGCCCCGGGGACAGAGCGATGGGGAGCCTGAGGCATTTGGGGATGGAGAAAGAGCTTGGGATATTAGAGGTGCAGTAGGAAAGAGGGAGGCCCTGCCCTGACCCCAGCCCTTCTGCAGAATTCCCTTGAAGAAATTTAAGTCCATCCGTGAGACCATGAAGGAGAAGGGCCTCCTGGAGGACTTCCTGAGGACCTACAAGCATGACCCGGCCCAGAAGTACCACTTTGGTGACTTCAGCGTGGCCACCGAGCCCATGGACTACATGGACGTGAGTCTTGACCCTTCCCTGGGGCTCCCCCTCCTCCTGCTGCCAAAGGCTGAGGGCCAGACCGGGGCTGTGAGCTGCTCTCTCCCTCTCTGCACCCTCCCACTCGCCCCCTGGAGGCTGCCCCTGTCTCTCAGACCTGCCTGTCAGCCGGAGACTTCATTGCCTGAGAAAGCACGGAGGGACCCCTGATGACCTGGCAGCTGAGTCCATGCAGACTTTTGCTGCTGCCCCGGGCGGGCTCAGACTGAGGGCCTGTGGGTTCTGAGCAAGTGTGGAGGGCAGGCTCAAACCCCTGCTTGAGGTGTGGGCTGTGGGGCTGGCTACCCTGCCGCTCTGACCATGGAGAAGGCTGGGCCTGATGGGCAGAGCAGCAGAGTGACCGGCTTCAATGCCCCCACCACAAGTGAGACCTGCCCGCCATACCCCTACCCAGAGCTAAGAGCCTGCCCCATGTCCCTTCCTCCCCACCCAGGCTGCTTACTTTGGTGAGATCAGCATTGGGACGCCACCACAGAACTTCTTGGTCCTTTTTGATACCGGCTCCTCCAACCTGTGGGTGCCCTCTCTCTACTGCCAGAGCCAGGCCTGCAGTGAGTGCTGGGCTGAGCAGGGGAGGGCATTGACACCTGCTGGGGAAGGGCCGCACTTTCATAAAGATTGCTGGGGGGCGGGGCTGTGGGGTGGGCAGGGAGCTCCAGGCCTGGAAAGGTCCAGGGATTTGTCCAGTGTCACAGGGCACATGTCCAAGCCAGAGGGAAGGAACTGGCCCCGAGCCTGGGTGGCCCCTCTCTGATTACCAGGACATATTCCTTCACCTACTCCAGCCTAGCCCAGCTCACTCCACTCCGTTCTGTTCACTCGGGGTAGTGCCATTCCGGCCCACTCCACTCTACAACACTCTTTCTATGCTACTCCCCCACCACGATTTACTAAGCTCTTACTGTACTCTCCCAAGGACCCGGGAGAAGGACATAGATGTGGTCCTCCTCCCGTCACTGTCCTTGGAGATGTTCACTTCCTAGGATGGCCCTGACCCCTGCCAAAGCCTTGGGGTTTGGGTCTTGACACCTCTAGTCTAGAAGGTCCCTCACTGGCTCCATCCTAGGCTGTCTCAGGATCCTGGTGTGGCCAGCTTCTCCTCGGGGTGAGGCAAGGGTCAGGGAATACCCTGGAGGTTCATTCACTCCTTCATCTGATGAGTAATTTCTTGACACTTGCCATGTATCAGGAGATCTGCTGGGGGCCAGGAAGATGGAGACAGATACTATACAACTTGCCCACACTACAGTCCTAGGGAGGTCATCATCCGAGGGCATCTGACAATTCTGTGATTTTGTCAGGTTGGTGGGGGCAGGGGGTGCTTTGGGGTCAAGGCTGCCCAGTTCTTAAGGGTCTTCCAATGCCAGGAATGTCAGTTGGCTACCACCTGACTCCTTGGGCAGCAGGGGGAGGTGTGTGCACGTGTGTGTGTGTATGCTGAGGCTCTATGATATGAGTACAGGCTGGGAGACAGTTGGGCAGCCTTGCAGACCTTAGAGGGGGCCAGCATGACTTCCCTAATTTTCCCTTCCCTGCAGCCAGCCACCCCCGCTTCAACCCCAGCCTGTCCTCCACCTACTCCTCCAATGAGCAGACCTTCTTCCTGCAGTATGGCAGCGGCAGCCTCACTGGCCTCTTAGGCTATGATACTCTGACGGTGAGTGATGCTGCCGGCTGAACCCTCTCCTCTTTCCAGGAAACAGGCAAGGTAATGCGGAGCTGTGAACTGGATTCTAACCTCATAGTTCTCAGAGTCTGATGGGGAGACTTAGACGGAGGCCTTTGAAGAATATAGGAAACACCCAGTGCTCTACAATGGTTTGTTATTGTTTAGTTGCTCAGTTCAGTTCAGTTGCTCAGTCGTGTCCAACTCTTTGCAACCCCATGAATCGCAGCACGTCAGGCCTCCCTGTCCATCACCAACTCCTGGAGTTCACTCAGACTCACGTCCATCGAGTCCGTGATGCCATCCAGCCATCTCATCCTCGGTCGTCCCCTCCTCCTCCTGCCCCCAATCCCTCCCAGCATCAGAGTCTTTTCCAGTGAGTCAACTCTTCGCATGAGGTGGCCAAAGTACTGGAGTTTCAGCTTTAGCATCATTCCTTCCAAAGAAATCCCAGGGCTGATCTCCTTCAGAATGGACTGGTTGGATCTCCTTGCAGTCCAAGGGACTCTCAGGAGTCTTCTCCAACACCACAGTTCAAAAGCATCAATTCTTCGGCGCTCAGCCTTCTTCACAGTCCAGCTCTCACATCCATACATAACCACAGGAAAAACCATAGCCTTGACTAGACGGACCTTAGTCGGCAAAGTGATGTCTCTGCTTTTGAATATGCTATCTAGGTTGGTCGGAACTTTTCTTCCAAGGAGTAAGCGTCTTTTAACTTCGTGGCTGCAGTCACCATCTGCAGTGATTTTGGAGCCAAAAAAATAAAGTCTGCCACTGTTTCCACTGTTTCCCCATCTATTTCCCATGAAATGATGGGACCGGACGCCATGATCTTCGTTTTCTGAATGTTGAGCTTTAAGCCAACTGTTTTACTCTCCACTTTCACTTTTATCAAGAGGCTTTTGAGTTCCTCTTCACTTTCTGCCATAAGGGTGGTGTCATCTACATATCTGATGTTATTGATATTTACAGTTGTGTCTAACTCTTTGCAACCCCGTGGACTGTATTGCCCACCAGGCTCCTCTGCTCATGGGATTTCTCAGGCAAGAATTCTGGAGTGGATTGCCATTTCCTTCTCCAGGAGGTCTTCCTGACCCAGGGATTGAATCCATGTCTCCTGCATTGGCAGGTAGATTCTTTAGCACTGAGCCACCAGGGAAGCCGATGCTCTACCATACAGGTCAGAAAATCATAACACTAGAGACTCATCCGGGAACTTCCTTGGGGGTCCAGTGGTTTAGACACTGAGCTTCCAATGCAAGGGGCTGATCCCTGGTCAGGGAACTAAGATCCTGCATGCTGTGAGGTGCAGCCAAAAAAAAAACACAGAAAAGGCTCATCCATCCACTTATCGACCCCTCACTGTGGGCCACCACGTGCCAGGTAGCGAGGACACAGAGTGACTGGGATGACCTCCTCCTTTTCCTTAAGGAGCTTAAAGCCTAGGGGAGAGGCAGGTGGGGTGGGCGGTGCTGCAGCAGGTGAGGGTGGCTCCTTGGGAGAGAAAGTGGCTTTCGCAAACCTGTCAAGAAGCGAGGTGGCAGAAGTGAGGGAGGGATGAAGAGCAGACAGATGGGTCTCAGGAGGGGGATCCAGAGGGAGGTGTGTGGAGTTACATTCATCACTTCCCATCCTCTGCGTCCCCTCCAGGTCCAAGGCATCCAGGTCCCCAACCAGGAGTTCGGCTTGAGTAAGACCGAGCCGGGTACCAATTTCCTCTATGCGAAGTTCGACGGCATCATGGGCATGGCCTACCCCTCCCTGTCCGTGGATGGGGCCACCACCGTCCTTCAGGGCATGGTGCAGGAGGGTGCCCTCACCAGCCCGATCTTCAGCTTCTACCTCAGCAGGTAAGGAACTACCCGGCAGTCCCCGGCTCCCAGCCCACTAGCTTCCACAGGCCTGGACGGCTGAGGTTCAAACACTTTGGAGTTTGGAGGCAGGCATTCCCAGCAGGCATTTGGCAGGACCTTTCCTCCTGGGCTTCTGATTCTTCCTTTCCCGTGCTCCCCATTCCCGCATCTGTCCCCAGCCCACTCGATCTCTTCTTTACGTTTCCTGGCCAAGACAGAATCTCCCCTTCCTCCGGCAGAACTCTGCTTGGGGCATTGTTGCAGCTTCTCCTGGGGCTTCCCTGGTGGCTCAGATGGTGAAGAATCTGCCTGCAATGAGGGAGACGTGGGTTCAATCCCTGGGTGGGTAAGATCCCCTGGAGAAGGGAATGGCAACCCACTCCAGTATTCTTGCTTGGAGAATTCCATGGACAGAGGAGCCTGGCGGGCTACAGTCCATAGGGTCGCCGTGAGTCAGACACGACTGAGCAGCTAACACTTTCACTTTTCTCCTACCTCTAGGGCTGACTGCCTGCCCAGAGCCGCAGTGAGCTCACTTCTTTCTGACCAAATGTTTTCTACCTGGACACCTCTTTTGTATAATAATCTATTGCTTCATCTCCTTTGATGTATTGTTCTAGCCAGGTCTTCTGGCCTCAGTCCACCATGAACTCGAACAAATTGTTGTTCTTACCACAAACACGAGCAAACGTGGTTATTTACGTGGATGGGCCCTGGAGCCAAGCAGTGGGAAGGGGTGGGTGGCCTGGAGGGGACTTTCCATCTTTCCTCTGTAGAATTAGACAACCACCTTCTAGAGACGATCAACATCTGCTCTCCGGGGCTTAGTCATTTGAACCTGACTTTCAACAATATTATCCTGTTACTAAGGTTGCTGACCTCTGTTTACAAGTACTCTTGAGTTTAGCCCGGAGGATTGCTGCCCAGTGCCACACTCCTGCTCGTCTACTGTCTCACAGGGAGGTCGTGCCCTCCACTCCCCCTGGGCCCCTCCTCCCTCCGATTCCAGCAGAAAAACAACCTACTGGGCCCCGGTCAGGCTCCTGCTGACACGCTCCACCAGGAGCATGAAATGAAAGGCAGAGGAGAGAGGTGGGACAGGGCTGCAGGCCAGATGACCAGAGGCTTTCCCAGAGGAAGCACTTGGTGGAGCGGCCTCATTTGAGAGCTGGAGGCACTGGGAATTCCCAGCCTTGGTCAGAGGTGGGGGACACAACGTCTGCCCTTAGGGAGCCCCAATCTGAGGGGAGACAGGGCTGCCTTCAGGGAGCCCCAGTCTGAGGGGAGACACAGCCCAGCCTCAGGGAGCCCCAGTCTGAGGGGAGACACAGCCCAGCCTCAGGGAGCCCCAGTCTGAGGGGAGACACAGCGCTGCCTCAGGGAGCCTCAGTCTGAGGGGAGACACAGCCCTACCTCAGGGAGCCCCAGTCTGGAGCCAGGGCAGGACTTCTATTTCCCTGCCTTTCCCACAGCCACTTCCTGACTCACCTTTCGCTTTACATTCTGCAGCCAACAGGGCTCTCAGGATGGGGGAGCAGTCATCTTTGGGGGTGTGGACAGCAGGCTGTACACGGGGCAGATCTACTGGGCCCCCGTCACTCAGGAGCTGTACTGGCAGATTGGCATTGAGGAGTGAGTCTGCAGCGGGCCCTGGGGGCGGGGGCCGTTCATTTGGGCAGGATGTTGCACACACACATTCAGGACTTGGGGTTTCAAGACCTTGGTCGGCCTGGAGAAGGTGGGTGTGGTGGGGACAACACAGGAAGAGGCAGGGTCTGGAATCCCAGACATTTCAGACCCTGCCATCCAACCCTAGGGCCTTAGAGATTAGAAACTGGGGTGTGTCGGGGGAGGGACTAATTTACTCAAAGTATTTACAACAAATCTATAGCCCTGGCCATCAGTCTTTCTAGAACTATCTGTGGAACTTTTAAGAAACAGAAGACATGGCCATTCAGGCAGACTTGGACAGACTGTTACGAGGCTGGGGGGTGGTTGGATTGACCTCTGTAGAATCTTTATCTTCTGAGGTGCACCGTGATTCGGTGGCTGTGGCCCATCCCCTAACTGCCCTGAGCTGGGAGGCGCTGAGACCCCATCTTCTCACCATTCAGGTTCCTCATTGGTGACCAGGCTACGGGCTGGTGCTCCGCAGGCTGCCAGGCCATCGTGGACACCGGCACATCTCTGCTCACGGTGCCCCAGCAGTTCCTGAGTGCCCTTCTGCAGGCCACGGGGGCCCAGAAGGACCAGTATGGGCAGGTGCATGCGGCGGAGGCGTGCCCTTTCCCGGGGAGAGGCTAGGGGGCATTTATGGTTTTTCCTGGGAGCACAAGAATAGCCTGATTCTTGGCCTCCGTGCTTCTTGCTGCCTCCTGTCACTGGAGGTGGGGGCCCTGGGATGACTGGGGGCTGGCTGGGGGCCGGAAGGCTGATTCAGGGGGGCCAGATGCCTGTGCTGGTATGGGAGGTCACTAATAGGTAGAATTTCCTCTGAGCTTCAATCTCTTAGAGCAAACAGGTTAAACACCTGCTGGGCTTTGCAGTAAGAGCTAAATAACTAGAATGTGGGACCAAGCCTGAGAGCGACAAGGAATAACTCTTGAATCCAGAGCTCCCTCACCTCCATCTTGGGAGGTGGATTGGGCAGGGCCCTGCCCCATCTTTACCCCCTCCTGAACCTACCAAAGGGTTTGCATAATTAAGGTATTCTCACTAACTTTGGTGGGCTGATGTGATATACTGTCTACATACCTGTGTATTTTATTTATTATTTTAATTTTTATTGGGGTATAGTTGCTTTACAATGCTGTGTAAAGCTGTCCAACGAAGAGAATCAGTTAGAGGCATACATATATCCATCCCCTCCCTCTTTGACCTCCCACCCGGCCACCACCATTCCACCCCTCTAGTCATCACAGAGCACCCAGCTGAACACCTTGTGCTATACAGCAGCTTCCCATCAGCCATCTATTTTACACACAGTAGAGTATCAGACCTATTTTAAAAGGACACTTGCAGGGAAGAGGAGTAGATTTAAACTTTCATGGGGGAAATTCAAGAAAGAGGCATGTTTTGAGAAAGATGACTCAGGTCCCCCCACAACCCACCCTCTGTACAGCAGCTTCTATAACTTGGAGGTTCTGTACGCGAGTCCTCATGGGTAACACCAGCAGTATTGGTGTTGCAGCCTCTGGTCCAAGAGCAGATTTGGGGCTCGGGCTCAGGACCCCAGGGGCTGCCGTGATGGGGATGGCAGGTCCTCTTAGCGGGGAGATGAGGCGACCCGGCGCTGTTCCTCTCTGCAGTTTCCTGTGGACTGTAACAACATCCAGAACCTGCCCACCCTCACCTTTGTCATCAATGGCATGCAGTTCCCTCTGCCTCCCGCCTCCTACATCCTCAGTGTAAGTCCTGGTTCCTGCAGGCTGAGCCAGTGGGCACAAGATCAGGGGTAGAGGTGGGTGAGGGGCGGGAGGAAGCTGTGAGGAGCCAGAAACACTCGGTCCCCTTAACTGTGCCATTTCCTTGAAGCATTGATTTCTCTTCCCCTCTCATGGATTTTAAACCCCCTTCTCTGGAACCAGGCTGTGAAAGAGCAGAGCAATCATCTATTATTAATAATTATTATTAATTAAGGGGGAGAGGCACTGGCTCTCTGTTGAGCACTTACAAGAGTCAGCCGCCAAGTGAAGCACTTTGTCTGCATTTTCCTGATAACTCGTCATAACATTTAATGAGGGAGATATGAATTTTTATTTTATAAGTAAAAACTTGGAGGTTTCAAGAGGTTAACTCATTGGCCTAAAGCTACATAGTTAGGGTGAAGCTAAGGATTGAACCTAAGTTGATCTGGCTCCAAGGCTTTACTACCAGGAGTTGAGGAGATCCTGCAGAGGGAGGGCCCTTGCAACCTGCCCTCAGTCACACTAGAATCCCCAACCAGCCCCGCTCTGGCAGCTCAGTTGGCCTGTGAGGCCTCAAGGGTAGAAACTCTGGCCCTTCTTTTTCTGTATCTGTGCTGCTGGCCTGGGGCTCTGGGCTGCACAGTGCCCCGTCCATCTGGGAGCTGATGAATGAGTGATGCCCTTGTGTGTTGTGCAGAATGGCGACAGCTACTGCGTCCTGGGGGTGGAGGTCACCTACATACCCTCCCAGAATGGCCAGCCCCTGTGGATCCTCGGGGACGTCTTTCTCAGGTCATACTATTCCGTCTACGACCTGGGCAACAACAGGGTGGGCTTCGCCACAGCCGCCAAGACTCAGCGCCTGGACTCCCGGGCTTCCTTCTCCTTCTGGACGCTCCATCCTACAGGGGCTTCTCTCTACACTTCCTCTCTGCATTTAGCCTCCCTTCTCTGGACTCTGGACTTTCTCTAACAATAAATAGCTCTTCTCCACATCGGCCGTCCTGTTGTTTTTAGAGGGCATTCACAGCCTGTAGGCTCAGGGAATGGGGCAATAAGAGTCACAGGCAACTTTGCCTCTACTGGAGCATGTTGTCCCTGAGTTTCTAGGAGGTTCATGGTGGGTCACTGAGATTCTAAGAGAAATAGGGCATGAGGTAGGCTTGGGGGTGAGCCCTGTACCCCTCAAAGTTTGGAGTCTCTTCACAGCTTCTCTCTGGAGAGGGAAGACAGTGGTAGTGGCATGCAGGCAGGGCATTCCTTTGTAAGGGACAATCCAAAGTGCTCTGCTGACCTAATTTACCATATACCACCAGAGTTACCCCACACATATCACTAGCAGTGTGACTAGGGGTCCCATGTGTCTTAAATCTAGGCTTCTTCCTTCATATCAGTGATCAAGTTTGCCCTAGGAGCTTTCAGAAGAAGGCTGGAGGACAATGAACATTGTAACAGATGTGGGTCCTTTAGGGAGACATCACCTGATGCCACCAGAGCATCTTGTGACGTCCAGCAGAGGAGGGTGACATGAAAAGATCAGGAAGTTTTTCTGTTCAGCAACATGGTGGTGATGTACCTGCAAGCTCCAGCTAATGAGGTCTGGGTGGGGAGGGCCCCCACCTAGGTAAATGGAGAACTCATGATGGGAGAGGAGGTGGGCTCCATTTTACAATCATATTTCCTTCACCACGCTGATCAACCTTGTTCCTTATGCTCCAGACGCAGGTCTGGTACCCCATTCCAAACCAGGAGGATGAGGGTTGACACAGAGGGGTTTCTATGGCAACAGCACACCATCTGTGACCCTACCTCTTTCCTAGACTCCAGGAAAGCCAGCACACTGCACGCCCCTCACTGGGGTCAAATAGGCCACAGGGTATATTATGATGATCTGTGGTTCGTGACATTACTTCCTGAAAAGAGAAAACTTGCAAAAGGGGTAGAAACCAAGTGGATCAAAGTTTCCAAATTAAACGCCAAGTCCCAGCACAGGCCTGAGCCCACAGGGTGGGACTACAAATCCCGACGTGCCTAGCAGAGCCGTCGCCCAGCAGGGAGGACTACGTTTCCCAGCGGACTCTGCAGCAGGCAGACAGGCGGTAGGGCGGGGAGGGGCGGAGCCGGGAGGGGCGGGGCCGCGGGGGTAGGGTGCTGCCCTCTGCCGGGCGCGGCGGGAAGTGAGTGCCGAGTGACAGCAGGAGCCCCGGCGCCGGGCGCGGGGCTCGGTGACAGCGGAGGCGGCGGCCGCGGGCTGGACGTAGGGAGCGGCGGCGGCGCCGACTGCAGAGGGCAGGGCGGACGGGGGCGGGCCTCACCGGTGGCGCGGAGCCGGAGGAGCCCGGGAGGGGGCGGCCGGCGGAGCTCTCGGGCCCGACACCTGAACTTGGGACAAGTTGCCGGAGTCGCGGGGCGCGGGCGGCGGACGGATTGACCTTCATAGCTAGGTGAGCGGGACCGGGGGGCAAGGGGTGCGCGGAGGGCCCGGAACTCCCGACCCAGGCTCCGCTGCTCCGATCCCGTGGGTCCGCGAGACAGGTGGGTGGCTGGGTGGGGGTGTCGACTGGAAAGGGGAGCTAGACCGTGTGCGCCGCACTGCCAGCCGCCCCGCCGTCCGTCTAGCCGGCCCGGCTCGTCCGGCGCATGGCCGGGGCGGCGCTGCCCGCGGAGCTTGTGAGCCCCTCCAGCCCCTCCCTTCAGGCCCGGGCCGGGGGGCGGCTTCTCCGCGACCTTATGTAACCAGGCGGGAGGGGCCGTGGCGGGCATGGGCCTTCCCCGCCCGGGAGATGAAGTCGAAGGGGCGGGAGGCGTGGGAGTGAACTTGCAAGAAGTTTTGAGGGCGTGTGGGCCCAGCGCCCGCTTCTTCTCCACCGGACGCGGCTGGGGCGACGGGTGGCACAGGGGAGGGCGCCGGAGGTAGGGGAGTGTGTGGGGGCCGAGTCCGGCCGGGCCAGGCCCTGCCTGGATGGTCCCGGGGAGTGGGCGGGCCGGAGCGGCGCCACGCCCCGGGGGCCGGGCCGCTGAGGGGGTGCTGCGGGTTGAAGTACCATCCTTTCCTCCCTTCCCGCCCCTTCCTCCCCCTCGGTCTCTTGAAGAAGCCGCTCCAACCCGCGTCCCCTGGTATGCCCGAGAACAGTCTTTTTCTCCCCCTTGCATTATTCCACGACGTTAGGGAACACCAACCTCAGATCACACCACTCCTGCCTTCCCTGCAGCTCCCAGCCATCTACCCGTCCCCAGAGTATCCCCCCTCCTTCCCGGTCCTGAATCCCGGAAAACACGCCCCCTTCCCCCGATTCCTTGAGTCTGCACCTCCCAACCCCAGGCTGTCCCACCCCCAAGTCAGCACTTCTCCGCCGTCCCCGCCCGCCCCCGGTACTCCGATCAACCATTCGGCCGAAGCGGCGAGTGCGCTCGCCTTCTCGAAGGGAGCGGGCTGATGCCAGCTCGGCTCCCCTCCCCTCGGCTCCCTCCCGCCAGCAGTTCTGGCTTCACGCACGGCTGCCCAGAGCTGCTCAGGGTTGCGCGAGCAGGTTCGCGCCGCAGCCGCCCGGGGCTCCCCGGCCGGGCTCGCAGGGGGAGGGAGGGAGGCGGGGGTTAGGGGTGGAGGGAGGGCGCCCGGGGCGGGGCTCGTCTGCCCTGGGCTCCGCCACCCCCTCCTCGTCGGGCCAACTCCTCACCGCTGAGTCCTTCTCCGATGCCGCGCCCACCCCTGGCGTCGACCTCACGCGCGTGTGTTCTGGGGGTGGTTATGCGTGAACAGTTCCTGGACCAAACTCGAGCGCTTTGGCTTAGCGTTCTCCGGGGAAGTGATAGTTAGTCCTTGTGATAGTGATAGTCAACCCTTGAGTGGGGAGGGGGTACTTAGTTGAGCCGGGAATGGGACAAGGCTGGTGTCGGTCCCCAGTGACGCCTCTGGGATGTGGGTTCAGAACCCTGATGGCTGAGATTCCACCCGCCCAAGACCTGGCACTCTTGGCCAACTGGGGGTGGAGGGGAAGGTGGGGGGCTGGTCTCGTGTGGGTGTCTTCAGAGCAGAACCAGGCCCTGCCCTCAGGGAGATCACAAGTCTGGGAGAGACAGCCGGCAAGAGTTAAAGGCAGGCCAGAAGAGGCAGGCGGAGGAAGGGCTGGCTGCCTCCGGAGCTTTACCTGGTAGTCTGAGGTATGCCTGGATCTTGCCTCAGTTTCTCCAGCCATGGGGAAAAATAGCAGTTCACACGGACCCCTTCATTCTGCCTGCCTCCTGGCTTCTCAGGCAGAAGAGTTGGAAACCAGGCAATGGAAACGAAGAGCTGTTTAGGGTGACTGTGTGCTCTGCTTGTCTGGGAGCGCAGCCAACGTTGCTTACAGTTTACGAGGCCTGCTACAGCTGCAGTGAGGGCTGTTTTGCCCTCAGCTCAGCTCTCTGAGGTGCAGCCAAATGGGAGCCCAGGTTTCCTGATTCTGTGCTCTGTGGAAAGGGTGCAATGGTTGGGGACATCTCCTCAGGTGAGCACTCAGTCCCGAGAGAGCCCCTGGGCTTCTGAGGGGCTGATGGCCTGGTAACTCACAGTCGGAGGTGGGTAGGAGGGTGGGCCGGGGCTCGCAGGAGCCCGTCCAGTGCTCGGGGATGCTGGGGGTCCCCAGCGCTCACCCCACGGCCAGTGAGGCGTCCCTCCTGCCTCTCAGCTGGAAAGCAGGTGGGAGGGGCTTCCCACCCCTCAAGCCTGGCTGCCCTTTGAGGGTCTGGCTTCTGGCCCCATCCCTCCTGGGGCTCTGTTTATGGCTGTAATTGCATCATTAGCCAGAGTTTATAGAGTTACTTAGCACCTGCCCCCACAGGGAGTGGCCTAGCCACCCCTCGGCTTCTGTCTCTTCCTTTTCAAAGTCGACTTGGTTTCTGCCGGCAACTGGGGTTTCCCCAACCGCAGCTGGCATGCAAGCCAGGTTGGGCCTTTGTCCTAGGGATGGAGGGCAGTCAGCACTTGGGGCCCAGCTTGGGGCTGCCCTGGAGATGACCGTGGAAATTGGGTTGGCCTCCTCTGATTCAGAGGGGGAGGGGGGTGTTCAGGGCTCCTGGAGCTGCCAGCAGTGTCCACATCCCAGGACGCAGTGGGTGTTTTTGCTTATGATGTATGTATCCACGTCTGAAAAGAGAGGTAAAAATGCACACACTTCACAGGCAGCTGTGAGGAGTCAGGTGCCTGGCACATGGTGAGTCCAGATGCTGCTCTGTGTCTGTGTGGGGTGTGTGTGATTGATGGGAGTTTGTGTGTGTGGTTATGAGATCGTGGGTATCTAGATACATGTATGTAGATGAATTGTGTACACACATGTCTATGAGCATGTAAGAATAATATTAATGGAATATGCATCTACTCTCTTTATGCTATAATAGAGCAATATTGTAATAAAACTTAGTCATAAACTATAGTTGCCAACATGTATTGTGTATTTACTCTTCAGAATGAGGTAGAAATTATTATTTTCATTATACTGATTCAGAGAAGTTAAGCAGGTTGCCTGAAGTCACACAGCCTGGAAGTGGTAGGGATTCTAACCCAGGCCCAACTGAGTCCAAAATCCATGTTCTCAGTCCCTGCAGAAGACCACTTCAGGGTTCCCAGGAGTTCTCCCTTACAAGGCTGGGGCATGGTGTGACAGGAACCTTCTTTTCCCCATCGGGATCTCCTGCTCTGAGCAGTGATGGGACTTGCTGAAGCCCCTTCTCCAGGGCACACCTGTCTCCTGACTGCTCTTCTGAGCTGCTGACCCAGGTGACTGAAGGGTCCCCCGGCGAGGACTCTCCTGCCTGGCTGGGGGAAGAGATGGCTTCAGACAAGGCTTCCTGGGTCTCCTTGGCTACCTCAAACATGCCCTTACAGTGCAGCCCTCAGTAGGCACTTGTTTAATCAGATGAGGAGAAAAAGCCGGGAAAGTACTTGGGTGAGAGCCGGATGGCAGTGAAAGTCCTGAAAAGAACCCAGGAGACCCTGTGTTGACAGGCCATGTGGCTGGGCCAGTCCCTGTCTCCCTTAGCTTCCATTTCCATATCTATGAGCCTCCATCACCGGTGGGGTCCCCTCCAGCGTGAGCCTTCTATCCATCTTTGGCCAAAGCACCCAGACAGGAGACGCTTCAGAAAGGGTGGAGTGTGGGGTGCGGGGGAGGTGGGGGGCAGCCCAAGTCCACCCCATAGAGCTTTTGCTAAAGGCTGGCCCCCGTGGAGCCATCAGCCAGCTTTTCTTGGGACAGAGCCATTGCCACCGGGTACTGAGCACTGCGCTAAGTGCCCCCGAGTTGGGGGGCGGTCAAGAGCACGGGCTCTGGGGCCAGGTCGCCGGGTGTGGAATCTCAGCTCTGCCACTTGCTATGTGGCCCTGGGCCAGCTGCTGTCCTGCACTGTGCCTCTGTTTCCATACCCAGAACGCGAGGAGTATTGTAGTGCCCGCAAACAGTGCTGTCAGGAGGGCTGAGTATGTTGCTGCTCGCTGCCTTTACAGCACTTAGAACACTGCTGTGCTCCAAGAAATGTTATCATAATTAACTCCTTTAACTTCTTCATTTCTCATTTCCAGGTGAGGAAATAGAGGCATAGAGAGCTCTAGGGGAGAAATAAAGACCTATGGGTTGCAAACAGGCCTCCCTCGTGGGTCTAAGATCCTCAAGCAAAATGCCTTCAGTGGGGCTTTGCAGACTCCGTGGCCACAGTCCCCAGCACCCCCTGCTGTACCACACCCAGCCTGGTGTCCACAGTCGACAGCAGAGCAGATGGTCAGGCCTGCAGCATCTCTACCACCCCTGCCCTGCCCGGCCCTGCCCCCTGAGACTGCTTGGAGTGCATTGGGCCCAGTCACTTACTACTGACTCCTGACCAGAGGCCCTCCCTTGCCCTCGTGTTGCCTGGCCCTCCTGCACTCTGCACCAGAGATACATACAGATCTCCTTGTCTGCAGTGTCACCAAGACAGACATAAGATCTCAGCTATAAGGCTGGATCTGGGACTTATCGTCATGCCCACAGGAAGTGCTTTGTTGCCTGTGGAGCAATGGGTGAGAGCAGGTAGCAACCAAGAGGGGCAGAAGCAAGAGGCAGAGTCATCATCAGCTTTCTTTACTGTCTCTTAAGAAGGAAGAAAGTGAGCTCCGGTCATCCCCACCCTTGTCCATCTTCCTGGGGGCCAGGCCACATTCTTGGCTCCTGTCCACACAGCGGGGTCCCACAGTCAAAGGGGATGATATGAGATTAATTCAGGAATTCCAACAGGCTCTCTGGAAACGAAAGGAGCATATTCCCTCATCCTAGCCCTGTTCATGCTGGTCCCTTTTCCTGACAGTACCTCCTCTGTTTCCCTCCCTATAGGCAAATCATCTGTCCCTGTAGGCTTACCCTTCCAGGGAACTGCTCCATCTGACTGCACTTCTGGCTGGATATTAGGATGACCTGGGGAGCTCTTAAAAAATACCATTGCACCTGAGTCTTTGGGGAGAGGCGTGGGCATCAATATTATTTTTTTAGTATGTGTGATGATTTTGATGCCCTGTCTCTCAGACAGTGGTTCTTGTCAGGTGGGCGTCAGCATCAGGATTGGTAGAACATTTACTGTCCCCCAGCCCCGCCCATGGTTTCTGAGTGGATTCCTGTAGGTCTAGAGTTTACAATTCTGGCGCACTTTCAAGTGATGCTAATGCTTCTGGTCCTGGGACCCCATTTTGATAACCTACTCTTTGATAACCTACTCTTTTGTGACTACCCAGGCCAGAGCTTTCTGTTTCCTGGGTCTCCGATTGCCCAGGGTGTCTTAGGGCCGTCTGCTTTTCGAAGCCAGGTCCCCAGGGGCAGGGACCACTGTGAGATCATTTGGTGACCACTAGTCTGTGGTATCAGAGAAGGCGATGGCACCCCACTCCAGTACTCTTGCCTGGAAAATCCCATGGACGGAGGAGCCTGGTGGGCTGCAGTCCATGGGATCGCTAACAGTCGGACACGACTGAGCAACTTCACTTTCACTTTTCACTTTCATGCATTGGAGAAGGAAATGGCAACCCACTGCATTGTTCATGCCTGGAGAATCCCAGGGACGGGGGAGCCTAGTGGGCTGCCGTCTATGGGGTTGCATAGAGTCGGACACGACTGAAGCGACTTAGCAGCAGCAGCAGCAGCAGCAGCAACAGTCTCTGGTATGGCCATCCTTCCCTCCTCCATCCTGACTCTCTGCCCCTACATCCCATTAAACTGACCGGTGTCCAGTCTTGGCCCCACCCTTGGGGACGAGTGCTCAGGAAATAGTGACTGCTTCAGGCAGGGTGAGGTGGACAGCGCCAGTCCCGAGAGTCTTCAGTACTGGGGGCAAGTCCTTGGAACCAGAATAGCATTTCTGGCTTCAGGGGGTGGGTGTCCAGAACAGCCCCTCACTCTCCCTAAGTGAGGCTGTCAAAAGGTCCACCATGTTATTTGACTTTCCCACCCCATAGAGGGTATTTGATCACTGTTTGAACTGCATTTTTGGTGAATAATAAAAATGATCAAACACAGGCAAGAAACAGCCATTCCCTTCTGCTCTCCTCACCCTGGAGACACCGGGCTGGCAGATGGGAGTCATTGTTGGGGGTCAAGATGTCTCCATCATCTTTTAGGGGGTCCTGGGCTTTGAGGGCAGCAGATAGTTGGGGTGACCCTGTGGGCTTGCCCCAAGGCCTGTAGTAGCAGAGTCTTCCTTGCAAGCCAGGGGAAGCTAGCTATGTACCGGGTGCTCAGCACAGCTTCATGAAGGGAGTAGCTGAGTGTGAAATGGGCCCAGACCCAAGGACACACAGATGCTTTACCCAGGTCTCTGTCCTGCAGGAGCATCACCACCTAAGACCCAGGGACGCAACCAAGCAGGAACCCCCTGCCTCCACCCGCCCGCAGGGATCCAGGCCCAGCCCTCTCTGGTGGGCTCCCAGCCTGTCTCTCCCTGCACAGAGTTTGCAGCAGCCCTGCCCATTGCCTGCCCACCCCTGCCACTCCCCAGTTCCACCAGTGGGTCTGTGGGGTGGGGCTCCGGTTTGTTTTCCCCTGTTTGCCTAGGGAAGTCACAGCCTGTCCTCTGCCTTGTTTATAACTGGTTTGGGGACAGCAGCTGCCCCAGCCCCCTACAGTCCCTGAGGGGTGCAGGGTGGCCAGGAGGTGACACACTATCCTGTGCCCCCCCTGCCGCCTCTGTCCCCGCCCCCCTCGCCCTGGCCAGGTGTTGTCTCTCTCAGCTGCCCCTGCCAGCGCGGGGCCAGCTGACTGGGGCTGCAGGGCTGTGGGCCTCAGAAGCCAGCTGGCACTGCCCCCGTGTTTTCTAGAGGAGGGGACTGGGACCCAGGGAGGCTGGGGGACCCACTCCAGCATGCACTCGGGTCAGCAGTCATGGACAGACTGGGTGCCTAGCACTGTGCGAACCAAGCAGGATGGGTGGGAATAAAGACACAGCTCCTTTCCCAAAGCTGATGGCCTGGGAGCGGGGAGGGGGGGAATTTCAGTATCTGCAGAGGACAGAGGAAGTCAGAGCGATGTGTTATCGTACAGAGCCAGGGACTAAATGACCACAAACGTGCCAGCACCTGGCCCTTTGGTCTTAAGAACATTCTTCCTTTTTTTTAAAATTAATTTTTATTGGAGTATGGTTGCTTTACAATGTTGTGTTAGTTTCAGATGTACAGAAAAGTGAATCGGTTAGGCACACGTGCATGCTAAGTCGCTGCAGTCGTGTTCAACTCCTTGAGACATTATGAGCTGTAACCCGCCAGGCTATATGTCCACTCTTTTGTAGACTCTGTGGGGCTTTCCAGGTGGCTCAGTGGTAAAGAATCCACCTGCCAGTGCTCGAGACACAATAGACTCGGGTTCCGTCCTTAGGTCGGGAAGATCCTCTGGAGGAGGAAATGGCAACCCACTCCAGTATTCTTGCCTGGAGAATCCCATGGACAGAGGAGCCTGGTGGGCTACAGTCCATGGGGTTGCAAAGAGTCAGACGTGACTGAGCACACACCCATTCCCATATAGGTCATTACAGAATGTTGATTGGAGCTCCCGGTGCTATCCAGTAACCTACTGCTATATAGTAGATTCTTATTGGTTATCCATTTTACATGTGTTAATATATAGCAATGTATATATGTTAATCCTAGGCTCCCAGTTTATTCCCCCTGCTCACCCTTGAAGAGCCTTCTTCCCTGGCCAAGGGAAAGTTTTTACAAAAGGGCTTGGGCCCGTGCCTAGAACTTGGCTCAGCGCTTCTCACCCGCTGAGAAGACTCCAGGAAGGACTTGTTCTCTTGACCCTGGGTCCTCCCACTGGGGGGGTCGCCTCTGCAGGCCCAGGGGCTTCTCCCCCTGAACTGGGCCCTCCCCTCCAGGAGACCTGGAGTCTGCTGAGTGCCAGGTGAGGCCACGGGGAGGCTGCTGGCCCCTGAGCCCCTCACCTCTCGCTGAGGCCCTGGGCCCTGGGGTATGTGGTGCTAATCGGGCCTAACACAGGCCTCTTTGGACCCGCCTGTGCTGAGCCCTGAGACTTGGGCTCGGAACTGCGGGCGGTGTGTCTGCTCCCCCGCCCCAAGCACTCTTCTCCTTTCTCTCTTTCCTTTGCCCCTCCCACCCCCGTCCCTCTGACTGTCTATTTCCACAGCAACTGGAACTTCACCCCTCGATGCAGGTGTGTCTCCTTGTCCTGCTCTCTGTCCCCCTCCTCTCCATCTTCTTCATTTCATTTTTCTGCCTCCCTCCTTCTTTCGGTGTATTTATAGGATGAGTGAGGCCTGCCCTGTTCCTCCAGAGCCTTCCCAGCATGGGCCTCTGAACTCTGCTGTCAGGGACCCGGAGGAGCAGACCAGGGCAGGGTGAAGTGGGCATGAGAGAGCCTAGCTTCATGCAACTCTCTCCCCTGGGCCACCAGGGGCATATGGTGGCTAGGATGCTCCAGGGTTCAGATGGAGATGAAAAGGGCTGTGGTACCCAGGTCCTGTGGGCGGAGGGGCAGCTGGAAGAGCCCTCTACAAACACCCCTGGTTGTCACTGGCTCCTCCAGACCCGTGACCAGATATAGGATCTCATCCGCTTTGGCCGAATCATAATGGTTCGCAAAGCCAGGTGGGGGAAGAAACTATTAGAACTTCTATTTCGATGTATTTGTATCTCATCCTTTTCTCCCTCCTTTTATTGTGAAATGTAGCCTAATTGCCAAAAAGAGCATAAACCTATATGGATAATACAACAAATAATTATAAACGTGAACACCCAGGTTACCACCACCTCAGTGAAGAAACAGAATGTAGCCTGCATTTGAAATCAACTTGTGTGCTCCACCTTGGCCATAAGCCCCTTCCCAAGCGAACCACTATCCTGACTTTTTTTTTTTCCCCCTCAGTGTGGGCGTGCAGTAGCCTAGTTCCCTAAACAGGGATTGAACATCTGCCTCCTGCTTTGGTAGCCTGGAGTCCCAACTATTGGACCACCAGGGAAGTCCCTCTACTGACTTTTAAGATAATCAGTTCCTTGCTCGCCTTGATCATGTTACCACCTCTACCTGTGGCCTTTAGCAGCAGAGCTTAGTTTCGCCCGATTTTAAATTTATGCAGCTGGAGTAACACTGGGCATGTTCGTTGACCAGTGGAGAGATCTGGCTACACTGTTGTGAGTGTCTGCGTTCACGTATCAGCATCCACTGTGTGAACTTGATACCATAGCTGTATCCATCCCACCACTCATGGACGTTTGGGTTGCTTGCCTTTTTTGGGTGCTGTGAACAATGCTGGAAGAACATCCTGGGATGTGCTTCCTGCTGTGTTGGTGTGTACATTTCTTCAGAGTCCATATAGAGTGGAATTGCTAGAGTATTGCTGCAGGGTATACGATGCATATTTCAATTTTAGTAAATTCTGTGTGAAGTGGTCACACCAATTCGCTCCTCACTGGTTGCTCTGTATCTTCACTGATACTTGGTATCAGTAGACTGTCTTGTTTCTGTCCTGGTGAGCTGTTGAAACTGTAACAGTATCTCATCCTGAGTGTAATTTATATTTCCCTCCTCCACTTTTTTATAGATCTATTTTTGTGTATGTTTGCTCATATGCATGACATATTCATACACTGGCATTTATTAACACTTCCTGAGAAAAGAAGGTTATATTGGGGGTGCTCAAAATTTGTTACTCACAGGGGTGTGTGATCAAAATAATTGAAAGACCACTGAAATATTGAATGGCAGGGAGGAGGCTGGTTTGTAGGTTGGGGTTGGGGAGGTGGTCTTGGGATGAGATTCCCAAGTGGTACTGCCTGCCGGGGGGCAGCTCTGCCCAGAGAGTACTGAGCCCACAGGGTACTCACCAGCACCTCCAGGCCCTCCTGCCTGGCACATCTACAGCTCTCGCAGCAGATACCCTTCAAGTTAGAATTGGCAGACGCCTGGCTTTCAGGTCCTTTTAGGGCAGCAGTTCTCTTTGTCTCCCAGGGGACATTTGGTGATGTCTGATGACATTTTTGGTTGTCACAACTCAGGGAATGCTACTGGCATCTAGCGGGTAGAGGCCAGAGATGCTGCTAAAGGTTCTAAAGTGCTCAAAGAGCCCCTCAAGAAAGAGTTACTCTGGCCCCAAGTGTCAGTCGTGTTGAGGTTGAGAAACTGTGACCTGGGAAGGGAGCCAGGAACCTGAGATTTGCTGTGAACTTGCTGCGTGGCCTTCGGGACGTCCCTGAGTGCTGTGAGTCTTGGACTCCTCATCAAAAAGGAGGGGGGCCTGTGTCCTGCCCCTCCCCACCACGGGTGGTCGTTGGGACTGGGGAGAGGGGGGCTGGCTGTGTGGGCATCTTGGAAGGTGTCCCTGCAAAGAGGCCCTGGGCCATTGTCTCCAGGGGGTGAGGGGTTTCTAGAACCAGCCCTTCCCCTTGTCTGTCCACAGAGCTGGAGGCGCATGAGCCCGGCCCTGGTTCCTGCCACTCCAGGCCTCAGCAGGCTGTGGCAGAACGGCCCTGAGGGCCCCTGCCTTTTGATGAGGGCTGCAGAAATGAGGGGCTCTCAGGAGAGCCCTGGGGCCCCAGGAAATCATTCCTGACTTTTTCTTCAGCTGGGTGGGAGTCCAAGGCTGTGTGGGATGATAAGAGGTGCTTATCATATTCCTTATCTGAGGCTCTGTTGCAAGTCCAGCGGTGAAGGGCGGGAGCCAGAGGTCATTCTTAGGGGCTTTGTACACCCAGGCCAGGCTCTGTGTCCTTCTGGAGTGCGCTCTCCCAGGGAAAGCCCAGGATCGAGCCAGAGTCTGGGTCGGAGCTCTCAGGGCCCCTCTGACCTCCCAGTCCTGGGATTCACTCCCCTCATGCATCTCGAGGTCCCTTGGCCTGCCTGGTCTCCCCTCCGCTACGCTGTCCCTTCCTGAGATATACTCGTGAACGGGCCTAGTAAACTCATCCACTCTGAGGTGCAGACAGCTAATAACAGCTCAGCGACTTCCAGCCTTTCTTGACAAGCGGTATCTACCCATCAATGCTGAGAATCCCTTAGCTCCGAGAAGGAAACACTAGTGAAACGTCAAGTGTCCTGGGCTATTGGAGAAGTGCGTTGGGGGCTGAGGAACCTCTGAAATCTCATGCAGTGAGAGCCTTTCCCACAAGCTCGTGTGGTGGCTCAGAGCTTCACAGGACCGTGCTGGGTCTCAGGGTCCGTTTCGAGGTGGGCCAGAGTGAGGCTGTGAACTGGGTGTCTGGAGACCCTGGGAAGGCCCGGGGCTGAGGTCACAGACATGTGGTCAGTTAGGAAGGAGGTGAACTGCGGGGCTTCTGACTAAGGAGGGGCGGGGAGGCTGTGCAGGTTAGGGTTTGACCCATTCGGGACCCAGCAGGAGTCCTGCAAATTCTTGCCCCTCTGTGCCTCTCCGTCTTGGTGCAGGGGCAGCTTGGCCTGGGGCCCTGTGAGGCCAGGCTGTGTGAGGGGTGGAGGCTGTCAGAGGCTCAGTCTGGGAGCAGGGAGGGGCCCAGGCAGTGGCCTGGAGCCCCGGGTCAGTGAGATGGGAGCTGGGAGCCCGTCTGCCTCAGATGGGGTTGTGGGTGTGCGAGGCCTTCCGGGCCTGTGGTTCGCCCTGCACTGTGAGTAGTCCTCAGCAGAGTTTGCAGCTCCCAGGGGATTGTGTAACTTCCTCTCAGGCCAAGGTGCAGGGGGCTGGGTGAGAAACAGCCCTAGGGAAAATGAGGAAACTGGGGCTGGCGCTGGGGCAGGGGCCTGGTCCTGGGCTCTGGCCTCCGGAGGAACTGAGCGTTCCTGGGGGCCTCCTTCCAAGGGGCTGCCCTCGCCTGGGTACGTGGGCATGTGTGCGTACGTACACAGGGAATGTTACTGGCATCTAGCGTTACTAGATGCCGATGTTACTGGCGTGTGTGTGTGTTGTTTGGGGGTGTCTCTGCGGAGCTGGGTGAGTGGGGATGAAGTCCCACAGGCTGTGCTGGCCTGGGGCTATCTTTCGAGCAGGATCAGAGAAGCAGGTGATGCAGGGGAGGGGCAGGAGGGGGCCCTGTGGAGTCAGGAGTCCCCAGAGCTGACTGCCAGCCCCACTTCTGAGGAGCCGCTCCTGGCCTCCTCTGCTGTCTCCCAGATGCGTGCGAGGCTCGAGGCTCGGGTGAGAAGGGAATAGGCGTGATGTGCTTAGTGGGCTGTGGCCAGGCTGCAGGAGCTCCTCGCTGATGTCAGAATTGAGAGCAGACGCCGCCGGTCAGTCTGGGCTCGATTCCTGTCCTTGCTGCTTTTGCAGCTGTGTGATGCTGGTGCCTCAGTCTCCTCTTCTGTCAAATGGAGATGAGAGTCACAGGGCCCAGCATGTGTATTCATCCCGAGGGTTAAAAGACTTAATGCACGTGGCGCGAGTATACATCATACGGTATGTGAGCATGTTTGTGTGCAAACAGCAAAACACCAGATTCACGCTGATTCTTTCTGATGGCAAGGATTAGGCATGTAGACTGCGGATAATAACAAGAGATCCTGTTTCCAGGGCTCTCTCCACAACAGCTGTTGTTGTTTAGTAGCTAAGTCATAGCCGACTCTTTGAGACCCTAAGAACTGCAGCATGCCAGGCTTCCCTATCCTTCACTATCTTCCGGAATTTGCTCTAACTCATGTCCATTGAGTCAGTGATGCCATCCAACCATCTCATCCTCCGTCATCCCCTTCTCCTCCTGCCTTCAATCTTTCCCAGCATCAGGGTCTTTTCCAATGAGTCAGCCCTTGGCATCAAGGCCACAGTATTGGAGCTTCAGCTTTATCATCAGTCCCTCCAATGAATAGTCACGGTTGATTTCCATTAAGATTGACTGGTTTGATCTCCTTGCAGTCCAAGGGGCTCTCAAGAGCCTTCTCCAGCACCACAATTAGAAAGCATCAGTTCTTTGGCCTCAACCTTCTTTATGGTCCAGCTCTCACAACTGTGCATGACAACATAGCTGTTACTCTATGGACCTCTGTAGGCAAAAGGTCTCTGCTGTTTTAATACACTGCTGGGTTTGTCATTGCTTTTCTTCCAAGGAGCAGGGTGTACTGAGAGGAAGATGGGGGGCTGGCTTTGCTGCTCATCAGCTCCAGCTGGGAGCACTGTCTTCTCCCTGTACCATCTCCAATCTCACAGTCAACAAATATAAAGAATGACACTGATATAGGAAATGGCTTTTTTATAGTTGAAGGGAGTAGACTTCCTTAGGTGGAGCTCTCTGGGTTTAAAGGCCACTCACCCGGAGGGCAGGATGGGGCAGGATGGTTAAGCACGTGGCTCCAGATTCGGCGGCCCTGGCTTTGACTCCTGCCTGAGCCTGTGACCTTGGCCTCAGTTTCCTCACATGTAAAATTCCTTACAGTCCCTTCCTCCTAAGATGATGGGGAGGATGAAATGAGATACTGTAATAAAATGCTTAGCACAGGCCTGGCCAGAGTCAGTGCCCGCCAAATGGATGGCTCTCTTGGGCACCTGTTGCATGGAGGGTTGTGTGCCAGGCTGGGAGCGGGGCTACGTGGATTCCTTGGAGGGCTGTTCTCTGAATTGTGGATCAGGGCCGCTGTTTGGACCCTAATCAGGCCATGAAATCAGCTTACTGGGTCTCAGTGAAAATGAAATGAAAAGGAAGTAATAAATTAAATGAAAAAGAATGATAGGAAACGTCCAAGTGTGATGCACAGTGCTGGTGAGTGTTGTTTTGTACAGCTTTGGGGGGTCTCATGTGCACGTGAATATGCACTCTGGGCTGTGTGCGTGTGTGTGTATATTGGGTCAAATAAAATATACTTTTCTGTGAGTCAGGGTCAAAATATTTGGAGTCACTGCCTGCGAGATGATCTCCCTCCATGCAGTGATGTTTATGGAGCATCTACTCAGTGTGAGACCAAGTTCCACATGTGGGAGCCAGAATGGGGGGATGGGGGTTCAGGGCCCAGATCTTAGCAGAGTGGCTGGGTGAGCCGGCCCTGTGGGGTCAGCAGAGACAAAGGGCTGGGGGTGGTCAGGTAGGGCTTCCCGGGTGATGACATGTGCTTGTGGTAACAGTGAGAGGAAGCAGTGCCTGGGGTGAGTGGTTGACTTGGGATCTGGAGATAGAGAGCACCCCCCCCAATGGAGGCTCCCTGTCAGTGGAGGGCGCAGAGCTAGACCTCACCAGAGGTGAGGGTGAGGGTTGTCTGAGGTTGGGCTGGGCACGTTTTTCCTTGCTGGGGTGGGGCAGAGGAGGACTCGGGTTTAGGGGTGCTCCCGGACCTCAGGACTTGCAGGGTCTGCAGTGACAGGTGGGGCGCAGAGCTCAGACCTCTCCTTCTTTCCCCTGGCCCCCTGGGAGCCTTCTGAGCCTTCATCTCCTCCTTTCTGCTGCCCCTACTGGCTCTGGTGGGCCTGCCTGGCCTGAGACCTGACTCAGCCCTGAGTCCTGACTCAGCCCTGAGTCCTGGTCCAGGAGCCAGAAGACTTTCTATGACTTAGATCTCTGCCCAGGATAAGTCGGGGACTCCATTTCTTTGTCTGTAAAGTGGGCACACGAATCCCTGAGCAGCCAGCCGACTGGGTGGTGATGCCCATCTTGTGACCTCACGGGGATGAGCAGCTACAGGAAGTGTGGCGAACTCTGGGTGGGTTGTAACTCTGGTCTCTAAGGCTGGGAAGGCTCAGGCAGGTCATGAGGGTATCAGCTGCCTAGCTGGAGAGCCCCTACCTTCCCATCCCGTGACCTGGGGCACGGGTGGGGAGAGGCCTGTGACGCATGGTGAACTGGGGATATCCCCGGATCTGAGGGGGAGATGGCCAGTTAGGGCCCCAGAGGATGAGACCCAGGCTGGGAAACCCAGCCGCTAGAGCCCCCACCTACATAGGGTACCCAAGGAACCCCAGCTTGGACTGTGAGGCCATGTGGAGGGGCGCGCCCTGGGACTTGTTGGTAGAAGTCAATTTCCAGGAAGCTATGGGTGGCTTTGAGCCTGCGGAGCCCAGAGCCCTGAGGCTCAGGCATGTACTCCCATAGGAGGATGTGGTATTTAATGAGAGGTCATGCATATTGAGTACCTACTGTATGCCAGACACTGTGCTAAGCGCTTTTGTATATTTGCAGATTTCATCCTCGCAATAACCTAACACCCAAGTCTTTTTATACATCCCGTTTTATGGGTGAGGAATCGGAGGCTCAGAATGGTGAAATCTCTCTTGCTAACTAGTGAGTGGCAGGGCTGGGCTGAGGGCTTGAGTTCTGGATTCAGGATACCAGGGTTGAAACCCAGGCAGTAGCACTTGCCAGCTGTGTGTCCTTCCTCGGATGTGAGCCTGAAGCTCTTTGCCCATTCGTTTCTTGCTCAATAAAATGGGCAGAACCCCAGTGCCCTCCTCAAAGGGTTGTTGGGAGAATTACGCGGGATCATGGAGGTCAAGTGCTTAGTACTTAGGACACCGTTTCTCCTGTCTGCACCAAAGACCAACTATGTGGCCCTGGGCGAGTTCTCTGGTCTCTTGGGTCCCAGTCTCTCCAGCTGTGTGACGTGGAATACTAACCCCTTCTCTACCCTTCTCAAGAGGATTGCTGAGGATCAGATGGAATCAAAACCCTGGATGGGTCATGAGGGAGGCCTCCAGAGAACAGAGATCCTAGACTCTTGAGCTCCCAGAGCTACCAGGAGTTTTTCAGGGTTTGGGGCTGCCTGCAGGTCCTGATGTATTTTGTCTGGGCAGGCTTCAAGCTTTATGTTTCCTTCTGGCTTGTGCAGACCTTTGAAGTGCTGACCCCAGATCCAACTCCAGAGTTTCTCAAGATGCATTCTGTGGAAGGGTTTGGTGATCCAGCAGGTTTGGGAGAGTGTGAGTTAAAAAAAAAGCGGGGGGATGGATTTCTTTGCTACAGGACTTGTTAGAGCCTTCGATATGCTAATATTCATTATGCAACCCCCAGGTGTGGTCACGATGTACTTCCGGATATCTCAATGGCCTGCTGTTCAAAGCTCCATTTTCCAGATGGAGAAACTGAGTCCTGGAGGGAAGGCTAGGAAATGGTTTTCCCAGATCATGGGAAATTTCCCATGTTATCATTTCCGTTTCCCAGTTATCTATAACTGAGCTGTGTGACTAGATGCCAGGGCTCCTGACTCCATGGCCAGGACATCCGCTTCTTTCCCTCCTTCCTCTGTTCTGCTTTCTTCCTGAAGGAGCCTCACCTTTTTCTGGCCCCTTCCCTCTCTCTCCCAGCAGCAATAGAGGGTATCCTGTTCCTTCTGGGCCTTGCTGTGCGATGGGGCTGTGCCCAGCACCCGGCCTCCTGGGTGATGCTTCTGGGCTGGCAGACGGCAGTAAGGCACCACCCCAGCTGAGCAGCTCCTCGCAAGTTAATTCTGTTTTCTGAGCCTCGGTCTCCTCAGCTGCAGAGTGATGCTCGTCACCTTGTCCCTCACCTGCAGGTGAGAGGTTTGGCTCTGACATCGTGCGAATGTGCTCTGTTCACCTGCAATTCATGTCCAGATGTCCATGAGTCTAGCAGTTCTGATCATTTTGGGGAAGAACAGGGAAGAAATGAGGGGGCCCCTGGTCATGGGATCTGATGTGGTTCTGACTCCCCAGGTCCAATTCGTCCCCCATGTTTGACATCTGCCCGTTAGGATAATGCTGGTCCTGTCTGCTCCCAGTTCCGCTGGTGACCGGCCTGAGTGATGCTAGAGACCCGTTTCACAGAGGAGGCATGAGGGGAGGGGAGGGGAGTTGGGAGCGTGGCCTCCTAGTGTCCTGTGGGGGGTTGTTGTTAGAATTGGGAAAGACACTCAAGTGTCTCTGTGCTTCGGGTCAGTTCCGCCTTGAGAGGGTGGGTCTCTGGAGTCCGCCTGCTCGTTTGATGCTCCCTCAGTCAGGGAGCGTGTGTGTGCGTGCCTGCATCTCCCTCCACTCAGCAGAGGGGGTATAAACATCCCAGGCTCTCTGCTGGCTGCGGTGGGCGCTGAGGGATAGGCTGGGGCGTGGACCAGGCTGGCTGGGGAGGTGGGAGGAGGTGGTGCCTCCCTGGCAGCATGTCCTCACCCAGAGGGCTGTTTGCCCGGGTTATTCTTAGCACTGACTCATTAGAGAGACTATTTTTAGCCCTGTTTCTAAGTGTTGCCAACATCTGGTGCAGCCAGTGCTGAAGGGGGTTGGGGGTGGCAGGGGCGACCCCTTTGGGCATGACTGGGGACCCAAGCCTCTGGCCAGACAGTGAGGACACTGCTTTCTGCACCTGCCCATTGCTTGAAGCTGGGCACGCAGTAGGTTTCCTATTCATGCTTGAGTGTTGCGGGCGGGCCCCCAACTGTCAGGGATGGGGGTTGGAAGGTGGGATGAGGGTTACCATCCAGCCAGAGAGTGAGTGAGCTGATGGTGCTCCCCAGGTAGGCGTTCCCCTGTCCGTCCCTCAGGGGTGCCAGTTGGCCTCTGATCCCTGAAGAGAAGGGCCTCGGGGGAGGTGGGCTAGCCCCCAGCTGGGGCACTTGTTACAGCGGCCACTGTGGAGGATCTGTGGACATTGTAGGGAACGGCAGTGCCCAGGGGTGAGGTGTGCAGGCTCGGGGCCAGACTGCCTGGGCTCAAGCCCTGGCTGTGCAGCTTCCTTAGCTGTGTGGCCTTGGGCAAGTCATCAGCCTCTCTGTGCCTCAGTTTCCTCCTCTGTGAGATGGGAGTGGGAGTAGAGTGTTGTAAGGCTGAGGTAGGATAACGGCCTAAGAGCTTGCCTAGCGAGCGCCGTGGTGCAGGGAGCTGGTGGCTTTCTCACCGTTGCTAATGTCACTCTTACTAGCGAGAAGCTCTGCCTGTGCCTTGAGCTGGGGAAGGAGGCGTGTCGACGGAGTGCGGTGAAGCTTGGGATGGGGCGCAGAGGGAGGGGTAGCACCAGGGCATCATGACGGGGTGCTTTCTGCCAAGCTGCCCCGAGGGATTAAGGGCACACAGGTGAGTTGGAATGTGGGCTTTGCCCTTCACAGGTTGGGTGAGTCACTTAACTTCTCTGAATGTCCATTTTTTTCTTTTATTTTTTTAATCTACAAGACAAAGATGATACTAGGTAGGCTATAGGGTTATGAAAAATAAAGCATTTGATGTTTGTGGGGGCATTTTGCCCAGCGCTGGGTACATGAGAGGATCTGAATCCATGAGACTTTTCTTCCTTTTTTTTTTTTTTTTGCTGTGTCCCTTTTCCCATGCGAGGGATGGGGTGCCATGAGGGTCCTGGAGGAGAGCTTGGCCTGGAGGTTTGGAGTGTGGGGGCTGGGGTCCTAGCTCTCCATGAGCCTGGGTGATCCACACACGTAAGTTCCCCCCAGGTTTCTGTAACACAGTGGCTGGAGAAAACTCTGAGTTCTAGACTCTTTCTCAGAATCCCTGGGGGTGCCTTGGGGAAGGACTAGGCAGAGGGGCACTGGGGAAGGGGAAGCCCCCGGTTGGAGGCCAGGTAATCTGGCCCTTCCTACTCCCCACAGAACTGCTTCATTCTCATGTTTAGCTATCAAAGTTCCAGGTAAATTTTGTCTGAAAAGCGGGTTCTGCTGTTGAAATCAGCCTGGGAGTCTCTGAGAGGGGTGACCTCCTAGGCTCCTTGTTGTGTGACTTGGCACTGACTCTGGAGGTGCCCTGGGCCGTGGGTCCTGATGTCCAGAGGGTGCTGGCACTCCCCGTGAAGCATGGGGGTGGAGCGGGGGCTGCCAGGCTGTGCCTGGGGGGAGAGGTTTGAGTGCTGCCCTGCCTCGCTATCTATGGGACGTGGGGACCTGAAGACAATACTCAGCCTCACCAGCAAACTCTCCCCGGGGGAAGCGCAGGCTGAGACTGGGCAGAGGGGCCCTGGCCACAGTGCAGTCATGTTCCTGGTAAACACTCAAGAATATCTGAAAAGAATGAATGAAGTGGCACCACAGCGTCCCCGGACAGCTGCCCCTCTGAGAGGGTGGCAGATCCCCCCTTGCTCTTTTTGTGTTTTAATTAATCTTTATTTATTTATTTCTGGCTGTGCTGGGTCCTCGTTGCTGTACGTGGACTTTCTCTAGCTGTGGTGAGTGGGGGCTGTTCTTCGTTGCTGTGCGTAGGCTGCTCATTGCGGCTTCTCTGGCTGCAGAGCATGAGTTTCTAGGCGCGTAGGCTCAGCAGTTCTGGCCCACGGGCTTAATTGCTCTGTGGCACGTGTGGGATCTTCCCGGACCAGGGATCGAACCTGTGTCCCCTGCATTGGCAGGCGGACTCTTATCCACTATGCCACTAGGGAAGTCCATCCCCTTCCTCTTCTTTTCGCCCTTCACTCTGCCTTCCCTGTTCTCTGCTTCATTCAACCAGCCTTAAGCTCCCCCAGCCCTGCCCATAACCTTAAACAAAGACACTTCCCCAACCTGAGCCTCAGTTTCTTCACGGGTGAAATGAGGATGGTGGGCTCAGCTTGGGAGGCCCCTTCCGGCGTCTCAGCCTCTGTTCTCAGGGCAGGTCATACAGGTCCAGAATGTCCAGCCCCTCTCACCAGTGGCGGGGGGAGAGGTGGTCCTCAGGGTCTGAGGCGAGGGTAGGGCAGCTGCAGTGCTCTGACGGGGCCTTCAGGGTGTGATGGGCCTGGGCGGGGGCTTGGGCGGGGAGGCAGGGACCCGTGGGTGTGAGAGGAAGGGTGGGCATCCAAGTGTGTCCGCTGGGCTGGGGCCGCCACCGTGACTTTTGTGTGTGACCCTCTGCAGGCGTGGGCGGCAGCCCATAGGGACACATTTGTGTCGTTATGACTGGACGTGAGAGGGTGTGTGGGTCAGGCCAGCCTCGGGCTGGGGCGGTTATCTCCTGTTGCTGGGAGCTTCCTGAGCTCTGAGGAGAATGGAAAGTGACTTCATGCAAGGGCGCCCCTCCCCAGCTCCCCTCTTTAGGCACAGCCTGAGGTAGAGGGTGGCCTGGCCTTCCTCCCCTCTTCCTCACTCACCAGAGGCCTGTGTCCCCTTCCTCCCTCGCCTCAGACCCTGTGTCTCACTCAGGGTTTTGGGGGGGCTGTCTTGACCTGCATTCTGACTCTTCTCTCCATGGCATCCTGTGTGGGCGGGGGAGGGGAGGCGAGTGGTCCATGCCTGCAGCTCTAGGAGTCGGTGCACCCCCAGGCCTCGTACAGCTAATCCTCTGAGCAGAGGAAGTGTCCTCCGGAGGCCCAGCCTGGGACGCCGTGGTCAGCACCCCGCACCGGCCGAGTGGTTTTCCAGCAGGAGGAGACCCGCGGGGAGGGTTGAGGAGAGGCTCCACCTGCCCACCGGCTCCCGGCTCGGCAGTCTTGGCTGCAGCCACTGCCGGTGACTCATTCCCCTGGGGAACTAGCCGGCTCCTCTCCTGAGGCTCTGGGCCCTGGGAGGAGCAGGGAGGCCCTCCTTCCATATGACGGGGAGGGGTCCCAGCTGACCGCTCTCATATCCTCCAGCCCCCGCAGACTTCACCTTCCTAGTAGCCACAGCCCCAGATCACCATAATGGGTCCCGGGTGCCTCACAAGTAGGCAGCCCCGTCTGGGCAGCTGGACTCAGGAGTCCCTCTTCCCCAGCACCAGCCACCAGGCATGTCCCCATTCCAGTGCCTGGGCTCGGTGGGGGTGTGGATGGTGCCTGTCCCCACCCCGGGGGAGGGAGGTGACTGAGCAGCCTGGGAGGGGGTGGGGAGGCCCTCTCCAGGGAAATGAATTCTTGGCTGGACCCCAGATGCTGGCCTGCCCATCTCTGCTCCGGGGTAACACTGGGTGCACACACAGCCCCATTGTACGCCTGGGCCCTGTGCCCGCCGTGGGCCTGGCACCAGCTCTGTCCACAGCAGTGGCTCCGTCAGCTCCTCAGCAGCCCCTGCCAGGGCCCGGGCCACTGGGCCCCCGGTGAGGAGGAGGAGGGAGGGCTGGTGGTGAGGCTGTGAGTGGGGGTGCCCTGAGCGGGGGAGCGGGCACCATGCAGGTGCTTGAGGAGCCAAGCGCATGCGTTGGTTTCTCATCAACTGTGGATACAGGGTAGGGAGCACTGTCTCCCCTTCACATGAGGAAATCGAGGTGTCGAGACCCCGAGAGGCTGCAGTAACTCGCCCAAGGGCACAGAGCTAGCAAGCGCTGGAGCTGGGGTTCAAGCTCAGGCAGCCTTTGTCCACAGCCTCTCAGTACCGCTTACTGTGCTGCACACCCAGCCTCGGGTCAGGGCTCAGGGAAAGGCCGGCTCCTTCTTTTCCCCAGCCCAACTTAGAGGAGCCAGGTAGGCTACTTTCTAGAAAGTACAAGTCCCCACGGTGGAAGGGGATCCCAGAACAGTAGGGTCTGGAGTCCCCATGTGCTTGTGAGAAGCGTGGAGTTTAGATGCTATTGGTGGCTGGGCAGGCAGAACAAGTCCCCAGGATCGGAAGGCGTCTCCTTGCCTCAGTTCCCCTGCTGTGGTGGCACTGAGTGTCCCCCTTCTCGGGAGGACACGGGAATGTGGAAGAGAGGTGTGGCCAGGGCTGAACTTGGAGCCTCACCCCCTTTTCCTGTGCTCCGCAGGCTGGCCTGGAGGCTCTGCATCCCCAGCCTAGAGCAAGGCCTCCTGTTGCTTCTATTCTGAGAATCCGTCCTGAGCTGCCCCATCTCCTCAGGTTTCCCAGCCTGAAGGGGCCTCTGAGGCCGGAGAGGCTGCCAAGGGGGTAGCCCAGCGCTCAGCTTTGAGGGGTCCCGTCTCTGCCTACCGCCTGGGCCCTCAGGCCAGCCTGGAGGGTGCCTGGAACCAACACCTATGGGGCTCAACTTATCTGCTCACGAGCCCTGACCCGCCGTGGGATCAGGCAGAGCTAAAGCTTCTCCCTTATCCCGGCCTAACCTCCTTGTTCCCGTCCATCCCGGGCATGAGGCCTGGCTCCCCTTTGGTGCCACCTCAACCCTCTCACCAAATGGACAGGGCAGTCTGCGGGGACTGCAAGGTTGTGCAATGCCAAGGCTGGGCCGCTGGGACAGGTGGGTAAGAGGGAGGCTGGACGGGAACACCGAGGCTGGCTCCCCTCTCACCCCACCCGGGAGCCCTGTCATGCCCAGCCTGCTCGGGCTCAGCTTTCTCTGATTACGCTGTCCCCCTACAAAGCCAGAACACCTTCATCCCAGGCCACAGGAAGGCATGTCAAGCCCAGAAGGGCCAGGTTTGAGTGCCTTCTCCCTGGGAGATGCTGAGAAAGAGAAAATCTGGGGACAGCCCTTGGGGAGCTTCTACTACAGCTGAGAAAACTCGACAGAGTAACTCCTCTGTGCCTCAGTTTCTCATTTATAAAATGGGTACACTAATATTTCCTACTTCCCAGTGTTGTTGAGAAGGACAAATGAATTAAGACACAGTAAAGCCCTTAGTAAGATTTCCTGACAAACGGGAAGTGCTCAGTTCAGGTTTATTGGTAGTAGGCATAGTAAGGGCTTCCCTGGTGGCTTGGATGGTAAAGGATCCACCTGCAACGTGGGAGACCTGGGTTTGATCCCTGGGTCGGGAAGATCCCTTGGAGGAGGGCATGGCAACCCACTCCAGTATTCTTGCCTGAAGAATCCCATGGACAGAGGAGCCTGGCGGGCTGCAGTCCATAGGATTGCAAAGAATCGGACACGACTGAGCAACTAAGCACAGCACAGTCATAGTGAGATAGTCATTCTAAACAGAAGTACAATACAGTATATGTTATCAAGTAATGTTGTTTTTTCAAAATAGATTGCGAGTACTGGTGAGGACAGGGACTGTCTTACTTATATCTGGATCTTGGTGTCAGGCGCGGAGCCTGTCATGGAGCCAATTAAGTAATTGTTTCCAAATGGTAATCAGAGGAGGGTGGAGTCAGGGTAGGCTGCCTGGAAGAGGTGGCTCTGGAGCAGGCCTTCCAGAGACACACAGGCATTATTAGACAATCTGTGGAAGGAGGATAGGGCAGGAGGCACATCTGGAGGTCTGGATGGTGTCAGGGAGAAAGTGATGGGACCCTGTTCACTGAGCCCAGGACTTGGTTAGGACAGGGGGATCCTGAGTTCCCTGAGTGTCCGCCTACGGAGTTTGGGCTTTATCTGGTGGACAGTGGGGGTGATGGGGCAGGGAGATGGCCTTTCTTTGTTGCTCAGTGTGTTTCATTCTGCTCCTTGTTCTCTTAGGGCCGATTCCTTTCTCCACTTCTCCAAAGACAGTACACCCTCTCTCTGCTCTTCGGTCCCTTTTCTCTGATCCCTGCTCACTCCCAGCCCACGTATCCATGCTCTGTTCTTGGTCTTCTGCTTAGCTGCCCTGGCCTGTTCCCCCTACCTGCTCTTGTTCAGCATCCGCTTCCTCTCCCTGGCCCAGACCCACGTTCCCTGGGATTGGGGTCGGCTGGACTTGAACTTGAGGGGAGTGGGATACGAGCGTGGTGTGACCACACGATGGGAACGCGGGTCCTGGTGACCGAGCCAGGAGGACACCCTCTCTCCTGACCTAGCCCGCTACCCTCTTCAGGGAATGACCCCCTGGTAATGTGGCTAAGGCCCATTAGGAGGATCTTACTTCGCATTTGTCAACCTAATAAATGGAAACAGGTTTCTCTAACAGAAAAATTAGAGAGTGATAGGCCTTCATTTTCTTGCTATTAAATTTAGCCTAAAAGGGTACTGAACCAGGTGGGGACCAAACTGAAGAAAACCACCCTCTTCTGTCACCTTGTAAACATCCATGATATCCATCCATCACTTCATGCACTGTATCCATCCAGGCATCCATCCATTCACCCATCTGTCCATCATATCTATCCACCCGTTATATCCGTCCATCCGTCCCTTAATCCTCTATGTCCCTCTGGGCATCCATTACATCCATACATCTAACCATGCATCTACCAAGTATTTCCTGAGTGCCAAATTAGTTGCTTTACGTTTAATCCTTACAGAAACGCTTCAAGATAGACATTATCTTCCTTTTGCACACGAGGACCCTAGGATCCTGTGAAGCAAAGTTGCTGGAGGTCACACAGCCAATGAGCAACCGATCTGGACTTCAGCTCTCTCTGCTTCAAAACTCATGCTCGTAGTGTGGGGTCAAGTGGCCTCCCTGGGTGTCCCCAGTGCCTCTTTCTGAACGTGGAGCATGACAGCCTTGCTTCTGAAGGCATGGACAGGCATGCTCAGGTTCTGGAATGCCGGAGTTCCATAGTTCTATCCGAGGAGCAGCCCTGGGGGCCAGAAGTCACTCTGGATGTACAGTCCTATTGGCATTTGCTACCGGTAACAATGTCACCAGCCCCACACCTGCAGTGGAGGCTTCCTGATCATGTAACTTGCAACCCAGCACGTCCTTATTTCTTCTCTTCGTCAGGCCAACTCTGCTTCTGAGGGCACTCCTGTCTGCCACAGGTAGAAGGTTCTAGGTACATGCTTGGCCACTGCATCCGACCGCACCAGTCTCTCTGCAGCAACTGGGCTCTTGCACGCCTGCCTCTCTGCTTCTCCCTAGGATAACCAGCCAGCATTTTACTCTGGCACTTTTAATAATAGCTTTGTAAGCTGTAGTTAGCTGCACAATTTCAGGTCAAAACGTCCTCCTCAGGCCCCTTTGGTTGAGACAGGGCTGTGAGTGCAGACAGCTTACCTGGGTGATGACCCCAGGAAGTCCCCTTTGTGGATTAGGTGGAGTGAGGCGGGGCGGGGAAGGGGAGGGGGCAGGTGACCACTGTGTGCTCTGGAGAAAGTGCTTCAGATCCCCAGCCTTGGGACCCCTCAGCTCGTAAAGAATCCACCTGCAATGCGGGAGACCTGGGCTCAATCCCTGGGTTGGGAAGATCCCCTGGAGAAGGGGAAGGCTCCCCACTCCAGTATTCTGGCCTGGAGAATTTCATGGACTGTATAGTCCATAGGGTCGCAGAGTCAGACATGACCAAGCGACGTTCACTTCATTCGGGAGAAGGGGCTGGAATTGGGGGTTTGTTACCAGTTCCCCTCCGTCTTTGGCTGGGGCAAGGCGGGCGCTGCCTCCGCTGGCTCTGGTGCAGCTGTGTGCAGGTGCTGGCTGATGGAGGTGCTCGGGTGGGCAGGTCGGGACTGGGAGTGGCCAGGGGCCGTGGCCGGGGCCCTGACGGCCTCTGCCACTCTCACTGAACGCAGGCATGGTGGCTGGCCAGTCCCTAAGAGTGTGCCTCCTGCCAAGCCCTCTTGTCATCGCTCACTTCTCTCGAGGCCCACGAACCTGCCACCACCCTCTCCTGCTGCCCCTGGGCAGACCCTTCCCACTGGGACCAGGCATGGGCACGACATTCACCACATTCAGCGACCACCTGCTCTGTGCTGGGTGTCCCTGTAAGAGGAGAAGCTGCCAGGGCCCCTCTAGATGCTCCGAGCAGAGGGAAGGGACTCAGCGGCGTGCAGGGGGTCCTTACCAGGGGCCACATGCGGTGGCCCCTTCTGGCCTTTTCTCTCTTTCTCTGAGCTCAACATCCGCTCCTAGAGGGTGGGGGCAACGCACTGGGTGGCCACAGGGCCTGAGCCACTCTGAGTCCCCTTCCGGCAGAGCTCTGCGGAGGCTGTGATTGTAGCGGTTTTTCTGACTTCCTTTTCCTTTTTCTCGCGCCCCTGCCTCTTCCCCCTCCTGAGGCCTCCAGACCCACGGCTGCCACGTGGCTGCCTTTTCGTCAGTGGGGAACCAAGCCTTCCAGTGCTCTCTAGCTGAGTCTCTATGGGGAACAGGATGCAATTCACGGTGCAATAAGGGTGGGGGGTCGGTTTATTCATGAGCGCCCTTCTTTGTCCCTGGGGAAAACACTGCCTGGTACCTGCTTCCTGGAGAGGGGCCTTCTCCTTCTAGACTCCTGCCCCCATCCCTCAGACTCACACTAGACTCACTCCCAAATTGGGGTCGCGGGGAAGGAGCAGAGTTAAGGAGGGAGGGGCGTGTAGGTAAGGCCACCTGGTGTGCAGGCAGGGAGGGCAGGTGCCGGCCTGGCAGGCACACACACAGCACACCCTCCAGACTCCTACGGGCCACCGGCAGGCCTGCCAAGTCCCGGTCCCTTTTGACTCATCTCTCCGGCTGCCACCCACAGACTTTCCCCTTGATGTTTTCACTTCCAAACCAGGTTTGGTCAGCGTGCGTGTGCCAGGGTGGCGAGTGGGGTGGGGGGGTGGGGGAGGAACATGTTGGCCTGGGCTGGCCAGCCCCATGCCCTCTGACATTCTCCTCCTACTTACTGGTGGCATCTATTTCCCACCCCGAGGAGGGCAGGGCCGGCTTTGGCAGAGTGAACTGGGCCTTGAAGTTGTACCTGCCCCACTTGGATAGAAAGGTGGCTGTGCTTATTCGGGGCAGGCGTGTGTCGGTGTGAGGGCTGGGAGGACGTGGGAGAGATTAGCACGGGGGACTTAGGACGTGACTTTCAGTTTGTCTCAGGTGGGAGCTTAAGCATCTTTGATCAAGTCTCACCCCCGTGGGGGATGCGGGGCGGGGGGTTGGGGGCACAGGTCGGGGGAGGGGTGGATGGGGAGCGCAGAGTGAGCAAGGCTTCGCCCCGACCCAACGAGCTCAAAAGCCAGGGCACTGGGTTCCTCCCTCTGCCTGGCAAAGGGCAAGTGTTCCTTGTGACATTTCAGGACAGAAAATGAGGTGGGGGCCTGCTGTGTGCGCTTTGAGCATGAGATCTCTGGTGGCGGGCGAGGGTGGGACAGGTGAAGGCGGCTGCCTCCCTCTGCTCTCTTGGCTGGGAGGGGGTAACGCTGTGGTACAAGGTCATTTCAAGTGTTGGGGAGAGAGTTCTCCTCTGGCTTCCAGACGGATGGGTTAGAGTTGCCAGCCGGGCACCTGGGCCGGGCAGCAGAGAAGCTATGCCGTGCTCTGGGTCTGGGGCAGCTGCTGTTCAGGAAGCCCTAGGCCGAGTGCAGGCTGGCTGGGCGAGGACCCGGGCAGGGGACCCCTGGATTTTGTGGCCCGATTGAATGTTCCCAGTTTCCAGAAGCGCAGCTCAAGCCGGGGCAGGGCGAGGGAGAAGGCCCAGCCACCGGGTGGGGGGCGGTATCGAGGGGAGAACAGCCTGTGGTCATCCTGCGGCCCCTGCCTGCTCCAGCCGCCCTGTCCTGCCCCCACCAGGCATGAGTCAGACCGAAAGCAGAAGCTGCCAGACATTGCACAGGGTGAAGCGAGGCAGAACCAGCAGTGCTATTTTGGAACCTGGTTAATTCCCCCTCCTGTCCCCCAGCGCTCATCACTCAGGGCACCCCACCCCACCCCCCGCCCCGTTCCTGGGTTCCTGGTCGCCAGCTCTTTGCCTTCCCTGTAGAGACTGCTGGGGCAGGACCCCATGTCCCCTGGCGTGTGTGGAGGTGGGGTTGCTTAAAGCCCCTCCCTTTGAGGGACCCCTCCTTCTCCCTAGCTGAGAAGTGCTGTCTTCTCTGGAACCGGCCTTCTGGGGTGTCAGGGGGTGCCCCCTCCCGGTGGGAGCTGGCGCTGCCGGTCTGGCACGCACCCTCCCTCTGCCCCTCCTCTGCCACTCAGGCCAGCTGTCGGCGGCCTCTCACCGGGGCTGTGAGCTGACCAGGCTTCAGGTGGGAGCCTCTCCCGGCAGTGACTCTTGGAGGTTTGGGAGGGATTTCTGGACGCGGAGGGGGGATATTTTGGGGCCAAGGGCCTTTCTAGAGCCCATGACGTCGTGCGCCTTGCAGCAGCCCCGGTGACCCCCTAGTCAATGGTTCTCTCTCGGGCATCCCAGGCCCGCTTGAGGGCCCACAGTTTAGGATTGTTTGGAGTCCTATGAACCTGGGGGCCCCTGGCCATCCAGTCCGCGGAGGTGAAAGAGGTCAGCGGGTGTGTGTTTCTGAGCTGAAGCTGAGGGTGTTTGTGAGAGTGTTGCTACCCACCCGTGGGTCCAGGGGCGGAGGTCCCTGCTGCTCCTGAAGCTGTGTGGCCAGGGAGAGGGCGGGCTTTGCTGTTGCTCGTGTATGCGTGGGAGACCACCCTGGGCTCCGTCCACTGGGTGTTGCCACCTCCCGGGGAAACCCTGAGGTCAGTGCTCCATCCTGCTATCTGCCATCCAGCAACCTGGAGTGGGGGCCCATCAGCGGGCATGATGCGAGGGGACCAGTTAGAATGTGGGTCCCTTTGAAGCTCAGGGGAGCCGATTTTGGGTCTCTCGGTGCTCTGCTGGGTTTGGGCTCGGGCAGGTGAAGGGGAGGGGCGAGCAGTCGGGGTGTGTAGAGTGGTCATCCAGGCTGGCTATAGGGGCCCCAGCAGCCCGCACGCCTCAAGCACCGCTCACCGGCATAGACTGTCCTCAGCGTTGTCCACTCTCTGCTGGTGCTGTTCTCTGGGCAGCCAAGTCCTGGGGCAGTGTGTGTGTGTGTGTGTGTGCACATGTGCACGCGCGTACAGTGGTTTGTGTAGGAGATGCTGTGTGTGTGTGAGTAGGCCTGTCTGGGTTGCTTTCCCACCACAGGGAACCTTATCGGCTTCCCTTTGGTCCCTGCAGGCTGTTTCCCTCCTGCCACGGCCAGAGGCCCGGCACCAGGTAATCGGGAGTCCAGCCAGCCTGGAGCCCTCATTCCCAGCTCCACCTTGACCCTGGGGCCTGAGAATTTGGGCAGTTTGCTCAGGTTCACTGTGGGGCTCCGAAGGCCTGTGCCTGTCCCTTTAAGCATCTCTTTCCACCTCATGGCTCCCTCTCCCACCTGTCACACTTGAAACCAGCAAGTGATCAAGCTTCAACAAGCTGCAAGTGAAGTGACTTTAATGTGCCCGCCAATCTCCTAGGATGCCATGTTAAAGCGCTAACATAGAGTGTCTGACTCCATAGGTCTGGGCTGGGGCCTGAAAATCTGCATTTCTAACCAGCTCTCTGGGATGTGATGTCTGTGGGTCATGCTTTCAGTGGTGAAGTCAGCCAGATGGACACAGCTCACCCTGCCAGGGAACTGACCTTCATGGGCCACCCCCTAGGTGCTGGGCACCTCACACACTCCAGCTCCTTTGATTCCCCTCACCTCCTCTGAGAGAGGTGGAATGACTGCCATCCTATTTTACAGATGGGGAAACTGAGGCTCCAAGAGGTTAAGTACCTGTTCTGGGTCACACAGCGGAAGAGTGTCACAAAGCCAGACGAGCTCTGGTCTGTCGGGTCCACAGCATATGAGCATTTTACTGAACCCAGTCATCTTCCAGGGAGCGGACTCAGAAGGCAGAGATGCAGCTGAGGGGATGGCAGAGGGGTTGGACTTCAGGGAGCAGCATCCAGCCCCACCTGCCTAGCCCAGAGCCTTATGACTCCCTCACTGGCTCCTCAGGCCCTTTCCAGGCTGAATCCCAGCCTGGGCGCCCAGCATGCAGCCAGTCTCCAGGCACTCATGAGACTCTGCAGGCGGAGGTTGGTTGTGCAGACCAGGCGCCCCAGCTCCACTGCCTACTGTCATGCAACCTTGGGCAAGCTGTCAGCCTCTTTACCTCAGTTGCTCCCTCTGTGAAATGGGGAGTATATTACTGCATCCTCAGTGGTGTATAGTCTGAGGATGACATCAGTACCATGTATCAGCTTAGAACTATGCAAAGGAATCAGGGCAAATAGTAATGAATGCCTGGTGGTTTGTTCCCAGACGCCGTGGGCCACCTTCTGCGAATTTAATGCAGTTGTCAGGGCTCATAGGTGTCTTTCTTCCTTCCTTTGTCCCTCCTCTCTTCCAAAGTCTTCTTGTATTAGGCAAAGCCTGGATGCTTCAGTTTTAAAGAGGTTGTCTTCATCATCCTCAGAGGCAGATTAAATTCTGAAAAAGGAGGCCAAACAGTAGGAATTCATTGCAGTGGATGGTGGGCAGGGAGGCTGGAGACGGGAGAGGTGGCTGCAGCCGGGAGGAAGCAGAGGAAGCCCCCAAGGGCAGGGGCAGGAGGTAGGCGCCCCTGGGGCAGAGAAGGCTGGGTTTGGAGTGAGGCCCCGGGTCTGGAGCCAGAGGCCGCTCTGTGTGCCAGCTGTGTGCTCCTCGCTGCCACGGGTTGTGTCCTCTCACACCGGGGTCAGCAGGCCTGCCCTGCCCAAAAGGCCGGCACTGGGGCTGGGGAGCGGTTGCGGTCTCCTAAGGAGACAGGCAAGTGAAGACTGGGTCCCCCAAGGCTGCTGCAGCTCCAGAGACAGAGTTCCTGAGATAGCGCCTGAGACAGCTCTCCCTGTCCCCCGCCTGCAGGGCGGCTCGGCGGGCATCCAGCCCCGGACCATCCGTGTGACCTGAGCCCTGCACCTGCCCAGAGTGGGAAGGGGGCCCACCACCATACCCCCTGCCCCCTCACATGACCAACCAGGGGTCCAACTTGGAGAGGGACCCCAAGGGGGCTCACACAGCTGGGCGATGGGACAGCTAAACACAGCTTTTCAATCCTACTCGGCCCTTTGGGAACAGACTCATTCCAGAGGCTCCAAACTCTTGGGCCCCAAATCCATGATGGCATGCAGTGACCAACCAGGTGGAGTCTTGGGCCTCAGCTTCCCTGGGGGGCATTGATGACCTTACAGGCTAACCTACCACCCACAGAACTTAGCACGGGGAGGGGATCGGGTGGGCTGGGGGCGGCAGGGGGGCCATCACACAGGGCTTGAACCCCTTGGAGACCCAGCCTTGACACCCCTGTTCTTCAGGCCCCGTTCCTGTCTGGGGTGCCACCTGTGGGCTGCCCTTCCCTCCCAGCCCCTCCTCTGCTGTCCAGTGTCGGGACTCCAGGCCATGCAATCGCATTTCTGTCCAGCCTGTTTGATACGATTTCCCCCTGAGGCCCTTGCGTGGCCCACATTAACTGCCTCAGTGAGATCCCGATGTATGGTCGGTCTCTTGAGCCCTGGGCCTGGATCCATCTTGGCTGTGTAGCAGCAGAGAGCCTGCAGGTGGGCCGGGCCTGGCCTGTGTCCTGAGGCCTCTGGGAGGGCTGAGGGGTGTGCAGGCCTCGGGACCCTCCGTAGGGTTCACTGAGGACAGCAAAGGATGAGGGGTGAGGCAGGGCTGGGAGTTTACGGGGACAATAATCCATTTCCAGGGTTCTTCCCTCTGCACCCCTGGTTTCCTTCTGATACTAGAGCTGGTGGTGGCCACACACCTGCAGGAGAGAGCTGGGCTGGTCTCCCCGCTTCACTGCGTCCTTGTAGTGGGACCTTGCCCAGGGCCCGGAACCCCTCTGCGAGTCTTGGTTTTCTCATCTGCAGAAGCTCTGTTTGTCCTGTGAAGTGTCTGTGGGGACGGGTGAGGTCTGATCTCTGTCATGTGCTCAGCACTCTGCCTGGTCCACGGAGGAGACTCGGGCTGTTTGCTGAATGAGTGAACAGGTGGTAACTGAGCACGTGACGGGTGGTTGGACGAGCAGCCTCCCAGGGCCCCGAGTCTCGTTCTGGGAAGCCTGCCGGCTGGGATGGGGCGGAGGTTCTGAGGAAGAAAGCCGATTTCTCTGGGAGCTTCCTTGTAGCTGGGTAGACTGGCGGTGACCAGGAAACAACCGGAGAATAAAACCGTGTGAGCCACAGGCAGGCTGGTCAAGGGGGTGGGGTGGCTGGCGTGGGCTGCAGGGGAGAAGGGGGAGACGGGGGTTACAGCCCCCTCACCCTGCTCCAACCCAGGAGAGGGGCAGCTCCGCGCCGAGAGGCAGGGTGAAGGGTTCCGCACTGTGTGTCTGGGTGTGAGACAGACAGACGGCAGACGCGTTTGTGCACGTGGCCCACCTGAGTCTATGCATATCACAAGGGCAGACACCTCCCAGGACTGTTCTGGTTTCTCCTCTCCCTGCTTCTTTCAGCCACGTGTCCCCCTGCCCACCCGCGGCCCCCATCCTTCAAAGCGCAGTGACAGTCCTCCTGGGGCCGGCCTCCTGCCAGGGACCAGCTGATCCCTCGGGGACAAGATGGGCGCCTCTCTGGTCTGGGATCGCCTTTGAAGCTGCCCCCCTTGCCCTGCCTGGGGCCAACCAGGAGGCGCCAGCTCCCCCAGTTGCTTTCCTTCAATGTTGGAGGCAGCCAGAGGGCCCACTGTTGCTTTTCATGACCCCCAAGGGAGCTTGGGTCACCTAAGATGATGATAACCCACCCAAGTGTCTCCAGCACAGGCGCTGTGCTCAGTTCTCTGCCTGCCCTTGATCCCTTTAGAACCCAGAGAGGTAGGCTTACTTGCTCCCCACCCGCCTCTCCTATAGCACTGCAGTGAATTACGTATCATAGAAAGATACGTAAGCTTTGGAAAGAAAATCTTTTACAACCCAAGGCTTCTGGACAGGAAACAAAGAGGGTGTCCGGTACTGGGAAAAACTGGCCAAAGCCTTGCTTCTTCTGGCCAGTCTGTAATGAAAGATAGAAGCTAGGTGACCACCAGGCAGGGCTCCCCCTACCTGGGGCCCTGATATGTAAATGGGTGGAGGAATGGAGGGGACCATTTCCTCAAAAGAAACTAAAGAACAGAAAGAGGAGACTTGCTCAGGGATGCCGCCGGTGGGCATGGATGAAGCGGTGGTGAACAGTGACCCAATGGTGATATCACCCCGCCGAGCCCATGCTTTCACGCTTGCAGAGGCCTGCACACAGCATCCCAGCTTAGGTCACAGCAGCTCTGTGGGAGAGGTTCCCCAGCTGGTAAGTCCCACTTGGCTGGTGGAAAGACTGAGGCTGGGCTTGGACAGAGTCAGGCCCACGTCTGGAATTCATCCCCAGACATCCTGCTGCCAAGTCCCCACATCATCTTATGGGCAGGTATGCTGGCTCCTGGGGTCCAATCTTAATGCACTTCCCTACCCTTAGCTCTCTTTGGTTGCCACCCAAGTGATGCCCCCCAGACCCTCTGGGGACCCATGACTGCCTTGATAATTAAGAACGGCCTTGTCCTAAGGTGTGAGGGTTCTATGGACACTCTTGTTCCATTTCCTAGTTCATCAGGCCTTCCTTTGCCAGGCCCTCTGCCAGAGGGGGCTCCGAGAAGTTAAAACAACCCCCATTCCTGGAATCTTCCCCTCTCTTCCCTTCCCAAGGCTGAAAGGTTACCCAGGAGGTCGCGGGGTCCGTCCCCCTGCCTCCGGGAGCCTCAGCACCTGTTCATGAGGCCTTCCTTTAGTGATTGGTTTGATTTCCCCTCCGTCTCAGCTGGGCAGCTCCCACACAGCTGGTGGTTTGTAACAGACTGGATCAGAAGAAAACTTCTTCCGACCGCAGAGGCATAGAACGCAATAAATGGCTTAACCAGGCACCTTGGCCTCTGAGCGTCCACACTTTGTTGTTTCAGCCGCCAGACATAATGTTTTTTCCTAGGAATACAGGAAATTATCTCTGCCCTTTGAGGAAGGGCAGAATTTTTTCTGCTTGTGTTTGAGGATTCCAGACCATTCCCTTGTCCCAGGACCCTCTGGCCCCTGAGCTAGATGAAAGAGATCAGCTGCTAAAACCCTTTGATTGGAGGGGGGCTTCTTCAGTGGGAATCCCTAAAATAAAATGTGACCACCTTGTCCCAAGTGCGGGACCAGGGCCAAACTCTAAGCCCCAGGATTAGGATGGTGGAGTCAGACTGCCAGCATCCAGCCTAGCCGCTCATTAGCTCTGCGACCTTTGGCAAGTGACAAACTCTCTATACAACATTCTTCATCTATAAAGGGGGGTGGGGTGGGGAGGATAGTACTGGGACTCATATCATAAAGTGATTGTGATAATTATTAATAAATAAGATGTATTTTAGCATACCTGGTGCATAAACAGGTCCATACCTGGTCCATAAGCATTAGTTTATTTTTCCTCATTAAAAAGATAAACATGTTCATTACAGAAAAAGAACAACATTCCAAAAGGTAGAAAGAAAGAAAAAATTGTTCGTGATTTCATCATCCAAAGAAGTCAGTAATATTTTAGTTTATTTCCTCCCAAGAGGCTTTTTTACACATATTTTGCACAATGATGATCAGATTTTATATATAACTTTGCGTACTACTTTTTGTCACTTGACATATCCCTGTGTTATTTATTATAAACACAACATTCTACGAGGAGAAACACAACCCTTTTTTTTTTTCTTTTTTGACCCTGTGTCTTGTGGGATATTAGTTCCCCAATCAGGGATTGAACCTGGGAACCTGGGTCCTCAGCAGTGAAAGTGCAGAGTGCTAACCAGTGGGACCCCCAGATAATTCCAGAACGCAACATAATTTAACCATCCTATTGCTAGACATTGAGATTATTTTTGATTTTTCTCCATAGAATGTGATGGACATCTTTATGCATAAAAGCCTTTTCTGTATTTGAGACTTCTTCCTCGAGCTGGCGGATATTTTTAAAGGCTTTGATATTTTTAAAGGCTTTGATACCAAGCTACCCTTGGGCGGTGGTGTTGAAGCTGCCTGGTACCAAAGGCATTTTAAAGTCATAGCCGCACTTGGGTGGGGGAGGGGAAGGGTAATTTGCTCACCTCTTCTTTTACGTTCTTTAAGGTCTGCCCTCATTCTTCTGTAAAATTTTGATGAAAGTACGACACACTTAGAGAAAAGTGTGCACATTGTTGAGCAGCTGGATGCATTTTCATAAACTCGATACTCCCATGTCACCAATATCCGCCTCACATTACAGAACATTCCTAGTCCTCCCAGCCCCCACCCCAAGCTGTCCTGTGTCCCCTCCCCTTCACTCCCCCCAAGGGTTACCAGGATCCTGAATTCTAACATAAAAGATTTGTGTTACCCGTTTCTGAACCATCTGTATAACAATCACTCTGTACGCCCGTTTGGCTTTTGTTCACCGTTAAATGTCTGTGAGAGTCATCTGAGTTGTGTTTAGCAATAGTTGGTTCACTCCCATCGCTAAGCAGCATTCCAGGGCACGGAGATATCACCTCTTTATCCATCTTCCTGTTGATGGACATTTGAGTGGTGTCCAGTTTTGGCCACTATCTATAGCGCTTGCTGTGAACATTCTAGTCCATGTCCTCTGGTGCCCACAGGGATGCTTTTCTGCTGGGCAGACACTTAGGAATGGAATTGCTGGTTCTGGAGGCTCTATGTGTTTTCTCCTTCCTGCTCATATTTTTTAAAAGATCACCTGGAAGGAGGAAAAGTCCCCAAGGCAGTTCAGGCCCCGCACGTGCCTCAGCTGAGGGCTGTTTGGGGGGCCCTTCAAGAAGATCACATCCCCTCTGAAGGCTGGTGTCTGGGGCTGTAGGGGAACCTGAGTTGGGCCCTGGGTGCTGGCACGTGGCTTCTGACCCTGACCTGTGCTTCCGGAGGCCACTCAGTGTCTCCACTCAGGGTCCTCAGCTGGCCTAATAACCACTGCGCTGAGCAAGGCAGGGCTTGGGCCAGATTCCAGGTGGACCTAGGGGATCTCACCTTTGGACATGATTGGAAGCCAGCTGGACCCCTCACAAACCCCTAGAAAATGCCTTACTTCCTTTCCCCTTGGTTTTAAAGAATTACAGCAGAGACTTCCTTGGTGGTCCAGTGGTTAGGAATCTGTACTTCCACGGCTAAGGGTGCGAGTTTGACCCCTGGTCAGGGAATTGGGATCCTGCATGCCTCATGGTGCGACCACACACATACACACACACACACACACACACACACACACACACACACACACACACACACACACACACAAGAATCGTACCAGTAGCACGTCTTCATAACCCTAAGAGTTAACTGCTTCGAAAGTGGGATGAGAAACTCTAAGAACCCCTCTTTGCCCCTCCCAGCCCACCTGTCTTCCCCAGAGGTAACCACAATGAACAGTTTGGATGTTGGGGGCCCAGTGAATCAGGCTGCCTGGTTCAAATCACCATCTTGCTACTTACCAGATATGTGACTTTGGGCCAATGACTTCACGGTTCTGCACCTCAGTTTCTCCCTGGAAATTGAGGGCAATACTAGCAGTCACTGGCTCGGGCTGTTGTGAAGAACAGATGAGTTAATATTTGGAAAGCACCTAGTGCAGCCTTGACCATTGGTAAGTATTCAAGAAGCATCCTGATTCTTCCAGTCTTTTCTGCACATTTATTTATTTCCTGCCTCAGCGGGCTCTGGCTGAACATTTTATCCTGCAGTTTGATTTGTCCATTCAACGCTGTGTCTCTGAGATCTTCTTCCTGATACCTGAGACCTTCCTGTCCTGGGATCCTCTTTCTACTTGCCTCTCCTCACTGATTTCTCGCCATCTTTCCCCTCCCTCTGTCCACATCTTTCCTTGGGAAAGGTTCTGACCATCTGTTCATACTAAGGTGTAAATGACTGACAAGGGAGGCCCCCACACAGGCTGGTATGAAACCAGCTCTGGCCTCTGACCAGAGAAGGGCACTGCTTCAGAAAGGAGGCAGGATCCACCCATTATTGAACGCCTAAGGGCTGTTAGCCTGAAGAAGGCAATGGCAACCCACTCTGGTACTCTTGCCTGGAGAATCCCATGGACAGAGGAGCCTGGTGGGCTGCAGTCCATGGGGTCACGAAGAGTCAGACACAACTGAGCAACTCATACACACAAGGGCACACTCACTGTGTCTCCTAGAATCCTCACGACAATCCCATGAGGCAGGTGCCATTACTGGCTCCATTTTCACCAGGGAAGAAACCAAGGCACGGGGAGGTTGAGTGGCTTTCCCAACGCCACCCAGCCAGTATGGGCAGAGCAGGTACTTTGGCTGCCTCCACTGGACGGAGGAGCCCATTTCGGTCACAACTAAACTAGAACCCAGACTCAGCTTAGAGGCAGGCTCCCAGTGTTATGCATGGTGGACCCTTTCCAGGCCTGGCAGGTCTGAGGTCAGATGTTGGGGAGGGTCTGGGGCATTTTCATTTCCTGTGTCCCTCCTCTCAGCCCCTCCTGACCAGACTGGGCACTGGGGAGGCTGTAAGTGGCCCTCAGGCGCTGAGTGAGCACGTGTGCTTTGGGGCTTGGTGGGGAGAGGAGCCTCGAGGCAACGAGAGCCCACTACCATCTGTGCCCTCTCCGGGACCACCCCGTCTGCCCTTGGATCCCCTCACCCCTCAAGTCCCACCCTAAACTCCACACCCATCCCACTGAGCCACACCGCACCCAGAGCAACCCAGGCGGGGAGGTGGGGTGGGCAGAGGATGGGGCTGGGACTCAGCTAGTGGCAGCAGCTCTGTGTGTGTGTGTGTGTGTGGGGGGGGGGTGACAGCTTTGGCAATGGGGGTGGAAGTGGGAGAGCCAGCCTCTGTCAGAGGACAGGGCACAAGCTAAGGCGTCTGACACCCTCTGATACGCAGTCACCTCACGGTTTGCAATTCAGCATCCTCTCCCCAAGGCTCTCCTAGACCCCACGTGGGATTCCTGTGTCCATTTTACAAATGAGCAAACTGAGGCTGGCACAGCCAGTGAGAGGCTTAGCCGGGGCCCGAGCCCAGATTCTTGCCCAGCCCTTTGTCAGAGAAACAAGGGGCTCGTTCTCCCCGAGTCCCCCTGGGGCCGGCTGGCACTGCCAGGCCCAGTGTCTGCATCGCCTCGCCACCCACTGGGGCCAACTGAAGTCAGATTGTTCCTGCTCACTGCTTGTGTGAGCAGGCAGGGGGTGCAGCTGTGAGGGGAGAGGGCCGGGGTCAGAGTCTGTGAGGTTTGCAAGGCTGTAGTTGGGGAGGAGGGCCAAAGACAGGCCACCTCTCTGTGGGAGCACAGGACGGAGGAGGGCAGAGAAGGGGGGCGTCTGCCCCTTCCTCCATGGCGACTGTCCTGTTGGGAGCTGGCCAGAGGCCCCCGGGGCTGAAGCAGCCTCTTCAGGAATTCCTAGCCTAAGGGGGCAGAAAAGCGAGGAAGGGAGATGAGGTAATGGCCACTGACTACTCAGCCTGCAAGGTGGACGGAGCCGCTCCACTTTATAGGTCAGGCAGCAGGATGGTTAGAGGGAGCCCTGGCCTGGGGCCAGGTGGCTGGGGCTCCATTCCTGGCCCTGGATCAACCAGACGCGCAACCTGGGACAAACGCCTTCCCAGCTCTACACGGAGACAGAATCCCCAGCCCCGCCCAAGACGGGCCGGGGAGCCAGACTGGCACTGGGTCCCGGCTCTGATCCCGCTGCAGCATGCTCAACCTCCCTGTGCCACCGTCTCTCCTCATCTGTAGGAGGAGAATAACCAAGGCTACCAGAGGGGGCTGTTTGAGGTGAAGGTGTTTGGAACCCGGTCCAGCACACAGTGCATGCTCAGATAGGATGCAGATTATTATTAGTTCCCCGATCTGGTGATTTTCACTGAATATCTGCCAGCGTGTGCTCAGTTGCTCAGTCGCCTCCGACTCTTTGCAGCCCCATGGGCTGCAGCCCGCCAGGCTCCTCTGCCTAAGGAATTTTCCAGGCAAGAATACCGGAGTGGGTTGCCATTTCCTTCTCCAGGGAATCTTCCCAACACAAGGATTGAACCCATGTGCATTGGCAGGTGGGTTCTTTACCACTAGCTCCACCAGGAAGCCCGTATTTTCCAGTACCTTCCTCTAGTGCCGACGTAGTCTGATGTCTGGCACTCGGCAGAACATGCCAGCCTGTACTGCTTTCCCTTGTCACCCCCAGGTGTATGGGTCTCATTCTTAGGACCTTGGGGTGCAGCTCCGGCCTCTGGTCTACACTGCGGCTGACCTGCCAGTCTTGTGCTGATCCACCACTTACTGACTCAGTTTACCAAGTGCCCTCGCTGCACCCAGGGAGGACAAGGTGCCCCGAGGCGACCCTCTCTGTGTGGGGTTACCATGACCCAGGGACTTGCCTTTCTCACTTTCTGGACTGTAGATGCCATGGGCTCAGGGCCTACAGCTGGCTCAGTGCTGGATGGCCAGTGCTGGTTCATAAATAGTAAACATTCCCTGTATACATTTGTAGAGGCCTGAGGCACCGCAGTGAACAAGACAGACAAAATGCCTGCCCTGGGGGGAGTTTGCATTCCTGCTGAGAGATAGATAGAGGATGAATTGAAATAACTAAGCAAAAATGCATAATATTTAAGATGGTGATAAGCGACAGGGAGAAACTTAAAACAGGGAAGGGGCATAGAGTTGGGGGTGGGGGTGCTGGTTTTGCAATGTTGAATAAGGTAGGAGGTGACACACTTGAGTGGTGGGGGTGAAGGAATAAGCCTTGGTGGCATTGGGGGATGGGCACCCCAGGCAGCGGGAAGCGCAGGTGCAAAGGCCCTGAGGCAGGAAACATGCTTCATGCGTTTGAGGCATTAGGTGTGGCTGGAACAGGTGGAACAGGGAGGAGAGTAAGAGGTGATGGGGTCACAGGAGACCATCAGGTGGGGACAGATCAGAGAGGCCTTTTTATGGGAAGGACTTCAGCTTTTACGCGGAGAGAAATGGGAACCATGGAGAGTTCTGAGCCGAAAGAGAGACAGTCTCTAACTTAGGTTGTAACAGGATCCCTCTAATTATCGAGTTGCAAGTAGAATGTCGTGGGGCCAGCTGGAGGTTAGGAGGCGCCGTCAGGAAGCCAGGTAAGGCATGGCAGAGGCTGGGCCCTCCCTGGGGGCAGCGAGGCAGTAGAAGAGGAGGATGTATTTGGGGTCATATCTGGCAGGCTTACCAGGTGGCATGAGAGAGAAAAAGGGGTTAAGACTGACTCCAAGTTTGGGGTGCTGACATACTAGAACAAATGAAGGGAGCATGAATGGATCTCTGGCCCAAGAAACCAGCAGGCTTGGATTTAAGTCTCGGCTTTGCCATCCACTTGCTCAGTGACCTTGAGCAAACCTCCCACGCGCCCTCCTGCTCCCGTGAAATGCGGTCACCTTTGTTCTGGTCTCTCCCCAAGAGCCCACGCACTTGGTCTTGCTTGTTTTTGTTGTTGTTTTGTGTTTGTTTGGCGGTACCGTGTGGTTTACGGGATCTTAGTTCCCAGACTAGGGATTGAACCCGGGACCCCTGCGGTGGAAGTGTGGAGTCCTAAGCACTGGACTACCAGGAAAGTCACAGGAGACATTAGAGACATGGGTTCGATCCCTGGGTCGGAAAGGTCCCCTGGAGGAGGGCATGGCAACCCACTCCTGTATTCTTGCCTGGAGAATCCCCATGGACAGAGGAACCTGGTAGGGTACAGACCATGGGGTCGCACGGAGTCGGACATGACTGAAGCGACTGAACACAGTTCCCAGACCAGGGATTGAACCCGGCCCCCTGCCGTGGAAGCTCAGAGTCCTTATCACTGGACGGCCAGGGAAGTTCCGAGACCCTGTGCAAGTTGCAGGGCCCCCTGCCTCACTGCCCTGCAATCTGTCCCCAGGGAGCCGGCAGCCACCATGGCGTCGCGAATCGGGCTCCGCATGCAGCTCATGCGGGAGCAGGCGCAGCAGGAGGAGCAGCGGGAGCGCATGCAGCAGCAGGCCGTCATGCATTACATGCAGCAGCAACAGCAGCAGCAGCAGCAGCAGCTGGGGGGGCCGCCCACCCCAGCCATCAACACCCCCGTCCACTTCCAATCTCCGCCACCAGTGCCCGGGGAGGTGCTGAAGGTGAGGCCTGAGGCTCGGGCTGGTCCCCTCCAACCCCTGCCCCGGTCCCTCGGAGCTCCAGCCTGGAACCTTTTGCCTCCTCCCCCCTCTCCCAGGTGCAGTCCTACCTGGAGAACCCCACCTCCTACCACCTGCAGCAGTCCCGGGACCAGAAGGTGCGGGAGTACTTGTCTGAGACCTACGGGAACAAGTTTGCCGCCCACATCAGCCCCGCCCAGGGCTCCCCAAAGCCCCTACCAGCCGCCTCCCCAGGCGTGCGGCCCGCACACGTGTTGTCGTCCTCAGCCGGCAACAGTGCTCCCAACAGCCCCATGGCCATGCTGCACATCGGCTCCAACCCGGAGCGGGAGGTGAGTGCGGAGCTGGCCCGTGCCTGCCACCGGCAGAGCTGGGGCCCCCTGTTGTGCCCCTGCGGCTCCTAGTCTGATGGCAGAGGCAAGGCACTGCCCTCAGGGAGCCCCAGTCTGAGGGGAGACACAGCCCTGCCCTCAGGGAGCCCCAGTCTCCTAGGAGAAACATCATCCCTAGTTCGGAAAGCCCTGCTAGGAAGAAACAAGAGACTCATACCGGAATGCGCAGCACACCTGCAAAGCCATGTCCTGGCAGAAGGCATAAAGCAATCTCCCTGGGCAACTTGGCTCCTTAGGAAGAGCCCTAACCTGAGCCTTGGGGCCTGGGGAACCTGGACAGCTCAGGTCTCTCTGGGCCTGTTCCCTTACCCCCAGATGAGCGGGTGGGGTGAGGTGGGCTCTAAGGTCCCTCAGGTCAGCGGCTGTCCAGTACCCCTTTCCCCTCTGCCTTTCTCCAAGTGCCTTCTCCCACAAAGGGACTGTGTTTTTTTTGTTTGTTTGTTTCAGTTTGATGTCATTGACAACATTATGTGTCTGGATGATGTCCTGGGCTTCATCAATCCTGAAACTCAGATGCCTAACACGGTACTGCTGGCCAGGGCAGGGCGGGTGTGTCAGGGGGAGGGGCAGAGGCCACCCAAGAGCCGTGACCCAGGAGAGAACTAGAGACAGGGTCCTCACCTGCGTGGAGATGGTGTCTCGCTGCAGAGATGAGAGTCGCCTCCATCCAACCATGTGATGAGGGCCCAGGCCCGGGAGAATTGTGCATCCAGAGACATATCCCTTAGCCTGTGTGCGTGGTGGGGCTTCAGTGCCGGGGGGGCGGGTCTCTGGGGAGGGCTGCCCAAGTTGGGATGGGGCGGGTGGGGGGCACTGGTGCTGAGGGGAGCAGTGTGGCTCCAGGAAGGCCTGGAGCGGATGAGTTCCTTTGGGATATGGGGCTCTTCTCTACCTGGTAAAGAATCCGCCTGCAATGCGGGAGACCTGGGTTCGATTGCTGGGTTGGGAAGATCCCCTGGAGAAGGGAAAAGCTAGCTACCCACTCCAGTATTCTGGCCCGGAGAATTCCATGGACTGTATAGCCCACTGGGTCGCAAAGAATCAGACACGACTGAGCGACTTTCACTTTCACTCCTCTACCAAGGGCTTCCCTGGTGGCTCAGACGGGAAAGAATATGCCCGTGATGCAGAAGACCTAGGTTCGATCCCTGGGTTGTGAAAATCCCCTGGAGAAGAGAATGGCGACCCACTCCAGTATTCTTGCCTGGAGAATCCCATGGACAGAGGAACCTGGTGGGCCACAGTCCACAGGTTCCCAAAGAGCTGGACACGATTGAGCCACTCACACACATGCACACACCTCTACTAAGCCCGCGGCCCAGTGGAGCACAGGCCTGTGCCCCTCCCTCTGAGGGGGAAGTGCTATCAGGCCTGCTTGGTCCTCTGCCTCCAGAAGCCTTAGCAGCATTTATAGTCCAGCCTTCCCCTACAGGTTCCTGGATTGGTGGGAAGGGGCCAGGCTTAGAATCTAGATGCCTATCTTTGGCTGTGACCCTGGGAAGTCCCTTAACGGTTCTGAACCCCTGGGGATGGTGCCTTCTACCCACAGGATGATGGGCAACTTAGATAAGGCAAGACATTGGGGACGAGTTCTGTGCAATGGGGGACAGGTATTTACATTGAGCAGGTGAAACTGGGGTATCTTCTCCCCTTTTTTTGGAGCTCCATGAGCCTTAGCTGCTCACTCCCGCCCTTGGGGCCCCGGCCCTTGATGCTGTGGGAGGTCAGGGAGTCAGTTCTCCATGACCGCTGCCCTGGTGCCAGTGTGGCTCAGCAGGATGGGAAGCCTGCTGCTGCCAGCAGGGCCGGGGAGGGCTGGGAGGGGAGAGGGCAGGGCACAGCGGCTGGCCCTGTCAGTGGTTCCCCCTGTACTCTGCAGGGTTCTGGGCCTGTGATTTTGCTTTTCGTGAATGTGTGGTAGGAGATCTTTCCAGAACTCAGATCTTTTCCTGTGGGGCCCCCGTTTAACCCCTCAATGGCTGCCTGTCGTCAAGCACCAGGGTCTCTGCAAGTGGAACCTGCCCTCCCGGGCCCCCCAGCATCGCCCTCATCACGCTCTGCGCTCGACAGCTCCTTCCAGTCTGCTTCTCTGCTCAGCCACCCCCTGCTCTAGTGCCCTTCCTCACCACGCCCTCTGGAAACCTTCCAGAAACTCCAGATTAGGTGCTCCTCCCCCAGGCTTCTACAGGCCCTATCTCCCCTCCTGCCGCTGCTTCCAGCAACACTGGGTGCTGCTTGCTGAGGGCAGGGGCTGCCTCTTCAGCTCTGGACTCTGCCCAGACTCTGACCCCAGCGTGGCCTCCCCAGCTGTCCCGGGGAATCGCTGTTCCTAGGGCGATGGGCCCTGGGGAGAGGCCCCCGCAGAATGGGGGCCGCTCACTGAGTCTTCTTCCCCGCCTCTTCCTGCAGCTGCCCCTGTCCAGCAGTCACCTGAATGTGTACAGTGGAGACCCTCAGGTCACCGCCTCCCTGGTGGGCGTCACCAGCAGCTCCTGCCCAGCGGACCTGACGCAGAAGCGTGAGCTCACAGGTACTGCCCGCTGTCTCCGGGAGCGCCCCCATCCTGGCTGTGTCTCCCCAGCACCTCCCCTCCCAGCTCTCCTCTTCTGTTCTCCAGATGCTGAGAGCCGGGCCCTGGCCAAGGAGCGGCAGAAGAAAGACAATCACAACCTCAGTGAGTCTCTCCTGCCCCTCTTCCTCCTCTCACCTGCGCTGGCTCCAAAGCTACCCTCTGATGTGCAGCTTCTAGGAAGGATTCCTTACATGAGGCCTTAAAATCCTGGCATTGGCGTGACTGGATTCAGCCTCTTCCCACCAGTCCTTGCTAGGAGGTGGGGGGAGAGGTGCTCCAGGGAAGAGATATTCATGAAATTCCCAGAACTTCAGAGGGAATGAGTTTATCAGATTGTTTTCTTTAGGGCGTGGAGCCTTCTGAGCACTGGATCAGGCCTCTCCAGGCAGCTTTGTCTGCTACAGTCTTCCCCTCCTTAATCATGTCTGGCCTGCCCCCAACCCCCTTACCCCCACAGCCACCCCATTTGGTGGTGGTGGTGGTTATTCGGTTGCTTGGTCATGTCCGACTCTTTGAGACCCCACAGGCTGCAGCACGCCAGGCTTCCCTGTCCTTCACCATCTCCCAGAGCTTGCTCAAACTCATGTCCATCGAGTCAGAGCTGCCATCCAACCATCCTGTCCTCTGTCATCCCCTTCTCCTCCTTCGCTGTCTTTCCCAGGGTCTTCAATGAGTTGGCTCTTCGCTCACGTCACCCGTTCCTTCCCAGAAGAACTAAGGCTTCCCTCCTTGGGCTGGAAGGTGGGGTCCTCATCTCCCTAATTGTTTCCCCTGATATTTGTTACTTCTAGTTGAAAGGCGACGGAGGTTCAACATCAATGACCGCATCAAGGAGCTGGGCATGCTGATCCCCAAGGCCAATGATTTGTGAGTAGATTTTCTGGAGAAACGGGAGGGGAGAGTAGCAGCTCACAGGTATCATCTGCTGGTTGCCAGGGGGAAAGGATGGGAAGAGAATCCCCTTTTGCTTCTTAAAGATCTTATCATCTGTTTGGGGGCGGGGGGGGGGGGGAGAAGAAACTTCCATCACCTAACTAAGAAAGGCTCAAGACAGGAAGGAGGAGTACAGGTCCCAGAAGTAAGGGTGGGGTCAGGGAGGCTTCCTAGAGGAGGAGTCATGCTAGGAAAGTTTGCTGAGGCCACCAGACTGGTGCAGAGGTGGTCTGGGGACAGGAGTCGTGAGGGTCGAGAACAGGTGTGGGTTTTGGTGGCAGGAATGGGAGGCTTGAGGAAGGAGGCTGCTCCGAATTGCCTGGTTCCTAGGATCGCAATGCAGGAGACCTGAGTTCCCTCCCTAGGTTAGGAAGATCACCTGGAGAAGGGAACAGCCACCCACTCCAGTGTTCTTGTCTGGAAATCCTGTGGATAGAGATGCCTGGCAGGCTATAGTCCACAGGGTTGCAAAGAATCGGATACGACTGAGCGACTGGCCCTTTCACTTGGGATTAATGAGGTGGGTGGTGGCACCACAGTCACTTGGGAGGGCACATTTGCAGATGGAGATTGGCCTCCTCCATAAATAGGGGTTGGTCAGGTCTGGGGTTTGGGGCAAAATTGGAACAGGCAACATCAACTCTGAAACCACAGCAGGGTTTTACGTCCACCCACGAAACTCCTGGCCAATCCTAGCCCCCTCCTCTGAGCATGAGCCTCTGATTCTGCCTGGCCTGCAGGGACGTGCGCTGGAACAAGGGCACCATCCTCAAGGCCTCTGTTGACTACATCCGGAGAATGCAGAAGGACCTGCAGAAATCCCGGGAGCTGGAGAACCATTCTCGGCGCCTGGAGATGACCAACAAGCAGCTCTGGCTCCGTATCCAGGTCTGGGTCTTGAACCTGGTCCTCTTGGGTGGCTCTGACTCCTGACCCCTGGCCTGAGTCCTGACCCCAGGGGCAGTGCTTACACTTCTGCAGTTGGAGATGGAGGGATGATCCCCATGGGGAAGGAAGACGTATCAGTCAGGATGTTATTGTTGGGTAACAATCCCCAGCACTTTAAGCAGCAGATGTCAGCTGGAGGGTCTGCTCTGCGAGACTCATTTTAGGATCCAGACTGGTGGATAGTACATCTAGCACTGGTTTTTAAAGCCCCATGTCACTCTTAGGGTCCTTTCTGCTCACATTTCCTTGATCAATGCAAGCACATGCCTACACCTAACTTCAAGGGGGCAGGAAAGGGTAAACCTACCTCTGTGGGAGGCAGAGAGCTGGAATTACTTGGCAGGGAGTGCCCATAGTGAGCAAGAGAAAGAACAAAGGCTTGGGGAAGTCCATGCTACCACCTAGAGCCACCTAGTCCTGGCTCTGTTGTTGAAGGCCTTTTGTCCTCTTTGGGCCTGACACTGGTCACCTATATAAAGGGCAATTGGCCTGCAGCTTCAAAGATTTTCTATTTCTTCTGGTAGATAATACGATTCACATTGCAATCCAGCATACATAGTCAGCTAAAAGTGAAAAAAAATCAAAGTTTCATGAAAGAACCCTCATCCTTAATAGATGCAATGCATTCTGATAATTTCTAGTCTAGTCTAGTCTAGGCAAGTCTATTTCAATTTAAAAAAAAAAAATAGAGAGCTGTTCAAGGCTCAACTGTAGTGGTTTCCCAACCCACTAATGAGTTGTGACTTGTAGCTGGAAAACACACTGGTGAAGACTCTAGAGCTGCCCTATGCTTGCTCCCAGCTGAGATATTTTGTGGTCTTGAGTGCCACAAAGGGAGGGTCAAGGGCGGCAGCGGGGGTTGGGGTGGGCGGCAGGGGTTCCCAGGGGTGGGCGCCTCCAGCCTCTGTCTGTCCCACCCGCAGGAGCTGGAGATGCAGGCTCGGGTGCACGGGCTGCCCACCACCTCGCCCTCTGGCATGAACATGGCCGAGCTGGCCCAGCAGGTGGTGAAGCAGGAGCTGCCCAGCGAGGAGGGCCCTGGGGAGGCCCTGCTATTGGGGGCTGAGGTCCCTGACCCCGAACCACTGCCAGCTCTGCCCCCTCAGGCCCCGCTGCCCCCTCCAGCCCAGCCGCCCCAGCCACCATCCCCATTCCACCACCTGGACTTCAGCCACAACCTGAGCTTTGGGGGCGGGGGCAACGAAGGGCCCCCAGGCTACCCCGAACCTCTGGGGCCAGAGCATGCCTCCCCGTTCCCCAACCTGTCCAAGAAAGATCTGGACCTCATGCTCCTAGACGACTCCCTGCTCCCACTGGCCTCCGACCCCCTCTTCTCCACCATGTCCCCTGAGGCTTCCAAGGCCAGCAGCCGCAGGAGCAGCTTCAGCATGGAGGAGGGCGACGTGCTGTGACCTGGGCGACAGGGGCGGGCCTGGGGTCTGGGAGGGCCAGGGCCACTGCCCCCCCACCCTTCAGGCTGCACTTGTGTGTGAAGTAGCCCCTGCCCGGCCTCACTCCTCCCGTCGGCCCCCCACCCCGTGTGGACTTAGTGCCCGCTTGGCAGCCCATGGGTTGGAAGCCCCCCACCCAGGGGCAGCTCTTTTCACGGGGCTGGGCAGGAAAAGGCCTCCAGCCCAGCTCCTCCCAGAGGTGAAATCATGAGGGCAAGGCGAGGGGGCGCCGCAGAGGGGGGACAAGGTGTGCTGGAGGTAAGAAGACACCTTACCTTTGAGCCTGGTCCCCCCATCAGTGAAGGAGGACTCATTGGAACCAGGGGTCCGGAAGTTCCTTCTTGGAGGCATGGACTGGTCCAGGGGTGCCCAGGCTTGCCTTTCTGGCACTCCCCCCACCCCCCCTTTGGTGCTAACAGCTCTCCTCCAGGTGGTGTGAGGGCGGGGGTACCCAGAAGAGGGGGCGCTGGGTTCGTTAGAATGTGGGGTCACTGCTGGAAGAGCAGCTCCCCTCAAGGCTCCCCACTTTGTGCCTTTAGTAAACACTGTGCTTTGTACCCTCTTGTCCTGTCTCTTTGGAGGGGGTCTGGGGGCCAACAGATGCCGGGGAGGAGTCAACCCAATGGACTCAGTTCAGATGCCCCCGAAGGGGATCGGGGCTGGGGGATACAGACAGAAGGGACTGAGTCCATCGCCTGGTTCCCCCAGCTCCCTAGCAGGGCCCCATGGAAGCTGGAGATGTAGCCTTACTTAGGGGTCTTGGGTGCTTCTGGGGGCTGTGTCCCTCCCCATGGCCACAAGGTGGTGCTGCCGCCCCGCTGGTCTCACACCTCCTGCTGAGGCCTGAGTTGGCTGAGCCAGGTGACTGGGAGACCCTGTTGCTTGGAAACCAAGTCTACAGCTTCTGGGCATTGTGGGCCCAGACTACCCGGGCTGGGGACGGTGGGCATGTTTCTCCTGTCCCCACCCCCAGTTCTTTCCTCTGCATAGGTGGGCTGCCTGCTCTGTGGGGGCAAGGCCCAGGACAAGCTCCCTAGGTTATGAGGGTTAAGTGGGTTAAGTGAGAGGGACCCATGTGAACTACAGTTGGGAGTTGGGCGAAGGTTCTGCTCCGGCACCCTCAGGCGTTGAGACCCCTCCAAACCCCTTCCTCTCTGGGCTAAAGGCTCTCTCACCCCACAGGGGTTCCTGGGGGGCCTCTGCTCCAAGACCCTGGGGCTTTAGGACCTCAGTCAGGGTGAGGGAAATGGGCTTGGGACAGACAGGGGTGAGGGGGTGTGCCTCTTGAGGCGGGGGTGTCTGGGGGAAGGGAGGAGAGCATCTTTGCCTGCTTTGCCCGCCTCTCCCTCGACTTCCCACAGTCTCTTCAGGCAAAGACCAAAATGGCTTCCCCCTCTTGGGGCCTTGTGAGGACAACTGGGCCTAATTAAAAAAAAAAAAAAAAAATCCCAAGATGAAAATGGCTAAGAGGGCAATTTCCTCCTTGCAGAACGGGAGATCAAATCAATGTTGGAGCAATTAACATGTGAGGGAGAGGTGGAAAGGGCCGGGTGTGTGGGTGCTGATGACGGCCGGGCCGGGGATTAATCTCAAGGTCAGATGGAGCTGTGGATGCCTTTGTGAGTTGGAGCTCGCACAAGCATGGGCACCTCCTGCCCGTTCCAGGCCCCACCCCACAGCCGGGACCTGCCCACGGCCTGGGAGCCTTTCTTCTCCTGAGGCAGGTCCTGAGCTCTGGCTGGGGGAGGCGTGAGGGTGTGGAAATCTTCCGAGGCCCTCCTTCAGGCCACAGAGGCTCTCTCCAACCCCAATCTGTTCTTTCTTTTCACCCTGGGGACTGACTCGGGGGAGTAGCGCGCTGCCCTCCCACTGGTTCAAGCAGCCTCTCAAGACCATGGTATCCTCACCTGCCTGCTGGCTTCTGGCCCCGAGGTTCCTTCAGCCTGGCCCACCACCTGCAGCTGGACGGCCCAACGGGGTGTGCTGAGGGTGTGGGTGGGGGTTCTGCCCACAAGAGGGCGCTCAGAGCCAGGCGTGGGCAGTGGCCAGGAGGTGAGCAGTCTCCACTTGGTTGTGCTTTTCAAGCTGCAATCCTACGTTTGATTTCAGCAGACACAGAGTACCTCCAGAATTTCAGCAAGCCACCAGAAAGTGTTCACGTATCTGAGACTGGTCTGTGCGACCCTTAGCTAGTAGCTGGGATGGAGTCGGTCGACAGTTTCTGACTGCAGGTTATGAACATCTCTGATTAAATAAGAAGAGGATGCTGTCTTCATCCACACTCTTTATGTGGTACACAACACCGTTCCAGGCATCAGGTCCACGAGGAGGGGATCTGTAAACAGGTGGAGTGGGTGAGGACTGGTGTGAAAGCAGAGATGGACCCATTGAACCCCCTCATTTCCCAGAGGAAGCCCCCAGCGACTGGAGAGGAAGCGAAAATGTGAAAAGGCAGTGGGATCTGGGAAGGGCTCCAAGCCAGGTCAGGGAAGGACGAGTAGCTTCAGCTCCCATGGGTCCGCCATGGAGCCCCAAAGCCAAGCAGGTGCACTGGGCGAGGGACCTGCCATCCTCCGCTCCACTCCCTCCATCTGCCCATCCCCTGCCAGCTGCCGGCTTCTCATCTCCTGTACCGGGAGGGAGCTGGGATCTGAGGACAAGAAGCAGGACAGACACACTCATCACGGTGTACACAGAGGAAGGTGGCTTTCCACCCCTGCCATCCACAGAGCACCTCCCTACTCATTCAGACGGGAAACCAAGAGTAGATTCCAGGCCCTGCTGAGAACAGGCAAGGGCTGGTGCTGGCTCTTGACTCCTTAGAACCCACCTCCTCAGCGTTAGGAAGTCTTGGACATCCCACAGCATCTTTCCTTCGAGGCCTGGCCCACCCTCTGCAGAACAGGGCTGTCTGGAATTGGAGTGAAGCCTGGGGCAGGAGGGAGGGGGGATCCTGAGGTGGGGAAGAAGATGGAGCTCAGAATGTTCTTTGGAATTTCTCTTTCCATCACCCACTGGTCCTTTAAATCAGAGGTTCTTCACTGTTTGGCGCCACTGGCTTGGATGAGAGTCTGATATACACTATGGATCTTCCCTGCCCCAGCCTCCTAAAAAATGAACCCTAAAATCAACCCTCCTGTTCCCAACCCATGCCTTCCTCCCCATCTCAAAGCCTGGGCCCCCTCCATGCCGCCTGAAGCAGATAGAGCCCCTTCAATTCACCCCCTGCCCCTCACTTCCTGAGACCTTTGCCTCTCGGGGTCCAGCCCCCATCCACCTCTTGGGCTCCTCCATTCTCATCTTTTTTCTTTGCTCTCTCTTTTCCGAGGGGGGCAGTGGAATTTATACAATATTTAAGCAGCCAGAGCCAAGTCCGGGAAGATATTATTAATGTAAAAGGGACGGGCTGCAAATGCTTTTGGACCTGGTTACAATTAGAGGGTGATTTTTCTAAAGGTCAATGAATTCAGATAATATCCACAGGGGGGAGAGAAATTTAATACCTTTTTAGTGAATTAATTAATTATAATATTATATCGGCTTGGGGTTCTTTTCCAGAGTGATTAAGGGAGCGATCTGTCTTCTGTGAGGCTGGGAGCGGCGCCTGCCGCCAGCGAGGACCTGGTCTCTGGGCTCAGGACGGGGGCCCTTTCCTCTCCTCTCGCTCCAGCTCTGTCCAGGGAGCCGGAGGGCTGAAGGCAGCAGGGGAGGCAGGCAGGACTGGGTCTGACTAGGGCACATGGGGTGATTGGCGGTGCCCTGTGATCTCAGCCCGGCCGTATTCCTGGTGGCTTGTCACTGAGCCTCACGCCATGGCCTGAGAAGGTGAGGCGTGGGTTACAGCCTCCTTCTTTACACTTGGGAGAAACCAAGGCCCAGTGGGTTCAGAGACTGGGCCTAAACCTCACCATGGGTTAAGACAGACTGGGGTGGTAGACCCAGCTGGAAATAACAAGAAGGTTCCCCCACCTCCCACACCAAAACTTCTGGAAAATATCCCCTGGCCCGTGTAGTTCCCCTTTTAGAAGAAAGAGACCCTTTCAGGGCATCACATGTGCCCAGGCTCAGCTTATAAAATGAAAATGTCCCAGCAGTGCTGATAAGTCAAGTGGCTGTGAGGTCCGCAGAGGAAATAACTAAGATTTCTGTTCCCAGAGGGACCCAGAAGCACCCCAGGGAGAGCTGCTCCTCACCCACTTGTGCGTGCATCCATGTGTTCAATCATTCAGTCACTCAACAAACATTCGGGGCATACCCACTCTTTTTTTTTCCTTTCATTTTTGGGGGCATACCCACTTTGAGCCATCACAGACAGACTGAAATAGTCCTTCTCCGGGCCAAGCCTGCCCCATCTTGAGCCCCAGGTGCTCATCTGAGTGACAGAGGGTGGGCTGGGGAGACCTCCGTGGTCCCCTTCCACCTGGACGACAGCTCTGGCCTCCAGACTCCACCTGAGGGCAGGAAGGCTGGGAGACAGTGATTGCTCATTCCCTCAGCAAATCCTGAGCACTCCTCACGGCCGGCTCTGTGCCGGGTACCGGGGATGTCCCAGGGGGATAAGGGACAGTCCCTACTCCCTGGCAGCCAGTCCCCAGACAGGTGGGGGTGACGAGACAGACACGTGAACAGCCAAGATGATCCAGTGAGGGGGTAACAGGAAGACAGGGGTGATATTACACTGGATCACGAGGGACTTGGCTGACAAGGAGAGGGAGGGGGCATTCCAGGCACAAACGGCAAAAGCCACCTGCAGACCAGACAGGCTGTGGGGCCCAGGCACTGACCGGAAGACCGTTCCACGAGCACAGGTTCTGGGTCCAGGGGCGGAGCGCATCGGAACCAAATGGGCCCATGTTGACATGCAGTCTCTGCCACGGCTTGTGTGTTAAGGCAGTTTGGGGGGCGGGGGTACTTTCTCTGTCTCCTTTCCCCTTCAGTAAAGGGACTGCCATCGCTACCACCCAAGGTCGTTGTGGGAATTAAAGGAATTGTCCTTCAGTCGCCCAGTCGTGTCCGACTCTGCGAACCCCCGGACTGCAGCCCACCCCGGAGTTTCCCCATGTTCCTTAAAGGAATAACCGAAAGGAAAGGCCAGGCACAGCATCTCGCTACTGTCTGGCTCCAGACTTCACTTCCAGGCGGCCCCTGAGGGATGAGTGGGCCCTGGTTGTGCCCACAATCCTGTTTCCTCCCCAGGGGGCGCCCCCGGCGGCCCTAGCCTGGGGACCTCGGGCCGGGGAGACCAGCGCCTCCCTTCCCGCCTCGCTGCGCCCCGCGCCCCCTCCGCCCTGCCCCCACCTTGGCCCTGGCTGCCCCCGCCCTTCCCCCGCCCTCTCCCCCCTTTCCGTGCGCGGCTGGCCGGGAGGGCCTTCCCATTGTGCTATCTTTGGGCCCTAAATTAAAATTGATGACATCTTGAAATGAGCAGTGAGGGTAATTTTGCTTCTGAGCCGGGATGCTAATGAGGCCCCTTAATGGTGCAAACGCCGAGCTGACGGGTCGTGTGTCACGCGCGGCGGCGAGGGGGGTAATGGCCGCGGTAAGTGCCGGTAATTACACCCTGTCTCCCTGTATTTTGGCAGGCCTGGCGGGAGAGCGGGGGCTCCATCACAGCCGCCCCGGGCGCCCCCACCCACCGCGGGCCTGACCTCCGGAGATACCCGCCTCCTCCCCGCCAGGCCCCCCACCCCATCCCCTCTCCAAACCAGGGGCCTGGGGCTCAACCACCCCTCCACGCCCATGCACGCACTGTGCAACAGCGCACACACACACTTCCACGACTGTGTCCTCTACAGCCTGAGGACACGCCCGCAGTGTGAACAGCACCAGCATACACACCCGTGTTCACCCACTCCCACCCCCGGCACGCCGCACCCCGGGAACACACACGGCTCCATGTACACACCCTCGCGGTACACACGTTATGTGTGCTCACGAATAGTGCGTCCTCAAGTAGGGCGCATGTGCTGGGCAGCTACGGTGCTGCGGCTCTGTTCTCTCTCACCCTCCGCACTCGCCCCATTTTATGATGCGGACACTGAGCCTCGGGAGGTGCAGCAGCCCATCCAGGGTTACCCAGCAGACGGAGGCAGAGGCAGGAGTGGAAGTCAGGTCTCACTGTGCCGTCCTGGCACCCACCACATGTCCTCTGATGTGTACCTGCCTACACAGCTCTCCGCCTACGGACACATACGCACCTGTACGTGCACATGTGTTTATCACACACGGGTCACATATAACTTCCATGCACCCAAATACAGCTACCAATGTACTGTGCGGGCATTCACCCAGGAACTGTTGACACACAGGCGTGTGGGTGTACTTAGCATGCACACATGCACACACAGTTACACACATGTGCGTATGTGCTTGGATCACATACTGTTCACACTCCACAGGCCTGTAGGCTGCCCGTTATGCAGCCGCTCCAGGTTCTGGCACCTCACTTTCTAATGAAGGGGAAATAAGTCCTTCTTCCCTCTGGCATAGTTAGCTGTCGAGGCGTAATGACAGCTACACAAAGGTGTGTGACATGTGCTCCTACAACACCCCTGCAGAAATACACACTGGGTGCACACACAGACATTGTACACAGGCACACACATTCGGAACATATGGTATCTGAGTTCTTCGAGCATGTGGCACACGGCCTTTAGACACATTTCTGCGCAGATGTGATCCACGTGCAGTGACCACACAGGCACAGCCCTGGGCTAGACTGCAGGTCCGCAGCAGTGAAATTGGATCCCACAAAGCCTGTGGTTTCGTGTCATGTGTATATCCTAGCCCCCTACACCCCACCCTGGGTGAATGGCTATCAACCTGTTTATGGTAAAGGGTGGTAGCATGGACTTTGGACTTTGACTGCCTGGGTTCTGGGTCTGGGTCCATCACTTTCCTTGCTATGTGACGTTGGATAAGTTACTTAACCTCTCTGTGTCTTGTTTTCCACCTCTGTAAAATGGGATAAGGGTGTTGTGAGGGCTAAATGAGTTAACAGATGCAAAGCTCTCAGTGCCTGGCACATGGAAGCCCCCACATTTATTGGGGTGTGCATCAGCAACAAAGGATGCATGTCGGGATGTGAGAGGTACTAGGGGGTAGGCAGTGGAAGGCAGAAGACAGAGTTCCCCCTTAAGCCTGAGGTGGTCAGGGAGGGCTTTCTGGAGGAATAGTTGAGCTGGCCCTTGAGAAGAACTGTAGCCACCGTTCACTGAGCACCTATTCTGTGCTGGGTCCCACATTAAACCCTTGGTGTGAATTAAACCCCTTGAGTCTTCAGTGACCCCCAGGAGGTGGGTACGGTCATGTCCACATTACGAATGAGGAGAAAGGGGCCCAGAGAGACTAGGTAACTTGCCCAAAGTCAGGAAGGAGTGAGGCAAGAGGAGAGGAGGGCCTGGGAATTCCAGGTGGGGAGCAGCATGTGTCAGAAATAGAGCAACAGATGGGAAAACACCCTGGGGGCTTTCCTTGATACACTGTATCAGTTTCCAGATAATGAGGGAGGGGAGAAGCATCTGGAGGGGGTTTCTGACCTAATTGCTGCGTCTCTTGTGGGGGCACCAGGGACCCAGTGGGGGTGGGGTGACTGGCACTGCCCAAAGAGTCTGGAGCATCTTCACCTCTTCCTCCTGCCCCCACCAAGGACCAGATAGGGAAGGGGCGGGTCATGCTGAGAATCCCCTCCCTGGAAACCAGGCCTGGCTCCCTGGAAAGGGACCAGAGGGAGGCCCAGGAGGGCAAGAAGGCACAGGAGGAGGCCGTGAGGGGCAGTGAGCAAATGTCTACCCCTGGTCCTGAAGCCAGCATGGCTGCTCCCCAGGGGCTGATTCCCTTGGACTCCTCCATAAGGAATAAATGCTCACCAGGGGGACTTCCCGGGCTGTCCAGTGGTTAAAACGTTGCCTTCCAATGCAGGGGATGCGGTTCATTCAGTCCCTGGCAGGGGAGCTAAGATCCTGCATGTCTTGCAGACAAAAACAAAACAACGCCCCCCCAAAAAACAGAAACAATATTTTAACAAATTCAATAAGGACTTAAAAAATGGTCCACATTAAAAAAAAATCTTTAAAAAAGTTAAAAAGAAATAAAGTATGCTGTATTAAAAAAAAGGGAGGCGGTGCTTTCCAGGTGGCGCTAGTGGAAAAGAACTCGCCTGCCAATGCAGGAGACACAAGAGACACGGGTTTGATCCCTGGTTCGGGAAGATCCCCTGGAGGAGGAAGTAGCAACCACTCCAGTATTCTTGCCTGTAAAATTCCATGGACAGAGGAGCCTAGAGGGCTACAGTCCACGGGGCTGCAAAGAGTCGAACACAACTGAGCACACAGATTAAAAGAGAAATGTTCACCAAGGGCCCCAAGTTTCTCCCCAGAGGGGCCACAACATCCCTTTTGGCCTCACGTCTATAAAAGCGTCCCAGGGCTTGGCAGGCTGGTCCACTCATCATCCCTGAAGAGACCAGTGTTTGCACAAGCTCTTGCCATTTGTGGTACCTTTTTTGATACCCAGCCAACGCAAGTGCTCCATCCTCCACAAAGATCTCCGTTCAGGCACTTTGGGGCCCATCCACCCTGTATCTGCGTCTCAAGTCATTAGGCCAATGGCAGAACATGCAAGAGGGGATATGCCTCATCCACTAGGGCAGCTCTCTGGATAGTTGAACTAAGCCCCTGTCCCCTGCCATCTGCAGGGTCCTCCCTCTCCCCTGATCCCAGTCCCGTCACCTGCCCCCTGCTCTCTGATGCCTGCCCCCAGCAGCCTTTACTCCAGACACTGCGTTGCTTTCACCCCTTTCCCTAAATCCCAGCGTGCCCAGCCACACTCCCTACCCTGGCCCTCCACATCACATATGAGCCTTCCTTCATTGTGCCCCCTTGCCAGTGCTGGGAAGGAGCATGGCAATGGCCCCTCAACTGTCGGTCAGCATCTCAACTCCTCCCCTTTCTGGTGGTAAGAATTTGGGGAAGCCCTCCACCTATATCGTTTTTTGCCTTGTGTCAGAGGAGAGGATGGTCACAGTCCAACCCCCTAGGTCGGGGATTCCCTGGGGTGGGTGAGCACTGTCTCCCGCCCACTGGTGTGGACAGCGCCTGGCCCATGGCAGGCAGAGGAGGGTGTGTATGTTGTGGGACCATGTCGTCTATTGTTCAAATCAGCACCGTTTAAGAGTGAGAGGTGGGGGACTTCCCTGGTGGCCCAGTGGTTAAGAATTTGCCTACCAATGCAGGGGACATGGGTTTGATCCCTGGTCTGGGAAGATCCCACATACCAGCGCACCACAACTGGAGAAAGCCCAAGTGCAGCAATGAAGACCCAGTGCAACCCCAAACAAACAAACAAAGAAAAGAGTGGAAGGGGGTCCTGTGAATAATGACATCAGTGCAATCGGAGAAAAGTAGGCCTGTCTTGGGAGAAGCAGGATGTGTGGTCACTGGATCTGCCGGTGATGTTGGTCCCCTTCCTGCCCATACCTCTCGTGGGATGTGCCAGGGGTCTGTGCACCCATCAGCCCGCAGGCCTGACCACCTCTGGGCCCTCAGGAGCCTGCCCAGCCCCTGCCAGGGGAGACACATAGAGAGGGTCCCAAGTAGGGGTAGACTCTCAAGAGGGAGAGGTGACTTCTGAGCTGTTGGGAGTGGTTTCTGAGGCTCGACAGTGGAGAGGAAATCTGAGAGGTGGGAAGGAGGGGTTCAGTTCAGTTCAGTTCAGTCGCTCAGTCGTGTCCAACTCTTTGCAACCCCATGAATCGCAGCATGCCAGGCCTCCCTGTCCATCACCAACTCCCGGAGTTCACTCAGACTCACATCCATCGAGTCTGTGATGCCATCCAGCCATCTCATCCTCTGTCATCCCCTTCTTCTCCTGCCCCCAATCCCTCCCAGCATCAGTCTTTTCCAATGAGTCAACTCTTCGCATGAGGTGGCCAAAGTACTGGAGTTTCAGCTTTAGCATCATTCCTTCCAAAGAAATCCCAGGGCTGATCTCCTTCAGAATGGACTGGTTGGATCTCCTTGCAGTCCAAGGGACTCTCAAGAGTCTTCAACACCACAGTTCAAAAGCATCAATTCTTCGGCACTCAGCCTTCTTCACAGTCCAACTCTCACATCCATACATAACCACAGGAAAAACCATAGCCTTGACTAGATGGACCTTAGTCGGCAAAGTAATGTCTCTGCTTTTGAATATACTATCTAGGTTGGTCATAACTTTTCTTCCAAGGAGTAAGCGTCTTTTAATTTCATGGCTGCAATCACCATCTGCAGTGATTTTAGAGCCCCCCAAAATAAAGTCTGCCACTGTTTCCACTGTTTCCCCCATCTATTTCCCATGAAGTGATGGGACCGGGATGCCATGATCTTCGTTTTCTGAATGTTGAGCTTTAAGCCAACTTTTTCACTCTCCTCTTTTACTTTCATCAAGAGGCTTTTGAGTTCCTCTTCATTTTCTGCCATAAGGGTAGTGTCATCTGCATATCTGAGGTTATTGATATTTCTCCCAGCAATCTTGATTCCAGCTTGTGTTTCTTCCAGTCCAGCATTTCTCATGATGTACTCTGCATAGAAGTTAAATAACCAGGGTGACAATATACAGCCTTGATGTACTCCTTTTCCTATTTGGAACCAGTCTATTGTTCCATGTCCAGTTCTAACTGTTGCTTCCTGACCTGCATACAGGTTTCTCAAGAGGCAGGTCAGGTGGTCTGGTATTCCCATCTCTTTCAGAATTTTCCACAGTTTATTGTGATCCGCACAGTCAAAGGCTTTGGCATAGTCAATAAAGCAGAAATAGATGTTTTTCTGGAACTCTCTGGGTAGTGGATCCCAAATTCAAAGATGCTTTCCTGGAGGTACCACCAACCTCCATTATAGAAGGTAGTGACTGTAACCCTTATGAAGCACTGGCTTTGCAAGGCAGACACTCTTCTGGGCACTTTTCATGCACTAGCTCTCCTAATCCTCCAGGAAGCCTTGGGGGTTGGGGTGGTCCTGTTATCCCTGTTTTATGGAAGAGAAAGCTGAGACAGAGAGGTCCAGGGAAACTCACCCAATGCCTCACAACCCAGGTGGCCCCTCCCCATCTTCCGAGGCCCTGCTCCTGGCTTATAGTGAAGTTAAGCTGTGTCGCTGGAGGCTGATGGCTCCTCGGGGAGGGGCAAGCCCCTTCCTTCCAGGTCCCAATTCTGCATGTCGTGAAATCTGAAAATTCTGCAGGAGGCAGCTGGACTAGTAGAAAGAAGCTAGCCTCTGGAGGTAGACCCGGGTTTGACACTGGTTCTGTCACTTGCTGTGTGAACCCCTGGTACGTTTCTCACTCTCATGGTGCCTCAGCCTCCCCGTCTGGAAAATACCTGTCCTGTTTGGTGTCAGAGACTGGTTCCCTGTCCTCTTGCCCTTCAAGCTGGGCCTGCCCTGGGCTCCCTTCACCCCAAGAAGGCTTAAATTCAGGCCTCCGGAACCCACAGTTCTATCCTGACTCAGGCCAGGGGTTTGAAAGTGGAAGGCTACAGGCTCCTGAATCTGAGATACTCAAAATGATAGAAGTTGTTATATTCAGATTATTATCATGAGAGGGCACGTGACTTCAGGCCAGGGCAGCATGAACTCGTCCAGCTGCGCCCCCTGCCCTCCCCGCCACCATCAGGATGGGCTCAGAGGCTGGGCTGGGCTGGGGTTGAGAGGCACCAACTACTATGAGCCCATCAGGTGCCTTAGCCGGTAGGTTCTAGAAAAGGGAAGGGGGAGAGGGAGACTGCTTCCTAATGAACAATTAGTGTCTGCTGAGTGGCTAATCATGTGGTTCCGTGTAATTAAGAAGCTCATTAGTGCTGTGTCAATTAAGGTTTAATTAGTCCCTTCTTTAGAGAAGCCTGTAAGACCCTCATGCTGGAAGCTTCTGGAATGGAAAGTGGGAGTAGGGGTGGGGGAATGGATGCAAGGAGAGACCTCAGGTTGAGCCCCTCTTCCTCAGGATCCGGGATCAGTGATTTTATTGACCCCTGGCCCCACCTTCGCTGGCTCTGGTCATGGAGATTTGGGGGCTCCATGAGGCTCCCCATCACCAGCGTTTGTTCCCCCTGGTGAGTGATGATGCCCCTGCACAGCTCTTAAGGCATGGAACCCCATTCTCCACTCCTGCTAAAGCCAGTAACGTCAGCTGCTCTCCCTTGAGAAAGGTGAAGAAACTGGGACCCAGAGAGGTGAAGAAACTTGCTCAAGGTCACACAGTCAATTAAGCGGAGGATCTGGGATTCAACCCCAGGACTGCCAGGTTCTTTTCTTCTTACTTTTTCCTCCTCTGCCCTCTCCTGAACATACCACCTTCCTCTGTTTCTCAGCCAGGACCTGGCCTGGTGCAGAGCAACCCTGGGTGCCCTCCTGCAGGCAGGCAGAGGCTGTAGGTAGAGCTTGGTGGCGGGGCCCCAGCTGCTTGGCTGTCCACAAGGGATGGACTTGAGACCATAGTTGTCTCTGGAGCATCACATTCAGCAAGTCTTCTTACCCTCAGCTCCCAGCCAGCTGTTTTCCTGAGTCTCCCCCATCCCCTGCCACCTCATCCCACTCTCTTCCAGAGGGGTACCACTCCTAAGGTAGGGCAGCCTTATTTTCTGTTGGGGTCCAGAGCTGACCACGGCTTCAGGCAGAAACCGCTTTCCTTATAGCACACAGCATCCCCCTGCCCTGTTTAAGAATTTGATCAGCTTTATTGTGGTAAATTTACAAACCATAAAGTTCATTCATTTTAAATGTCCAATGCAATGGCTTTTAGTACAGATGATCAGAGTTGTCTGATCATCACTCTAATGTAATTTTAGAATATTTCTATCTCCCCAAAACAGAGCCCTGTACCCATTAGTGGTCACCCCTTAATCCACCCTCCACCCCCAAACCCAGCCCTAGGCAACACTAATCTGCTTTGTCTCTCCAGATATTCCAACTTGGACATTTCGTATAAATGAGGCCAGACAAGACGTGGTCTTCGACTGGCTTCTCTTATTTACCGTAATATTTCCCCCTCTCTTGTTAATACTATTTTAAATTATACTGTGATAGACATCATGAAACACAAGATCTTCATGTATATGCTGAATAATTTTTTTAGGGTAAATTCCTAAAAGGAAGATTGCTAGGACACGAGTTGGGGCACTTAGTCTGACCGACCTCCCACTCCCTCTTGCCTCCAGCATCTGATCGCAGTTGTTGGGGTCATCCCTGCCCGGGACAGGCACCTTCCTCTCGTGTCTATACCGTACCATCCCCCTGCCCCACCTCAGGCCTCCCCCTCATCTTTCTCCTTTTGGTTCCCTCGTGAGCATCGACTCTGGACTCAACTTCCGGGAACGTCATTGCTGGATCGTTTCCCAAGGCTTATGGGATGAAGCCCACACTCCCTCATGGTCTTTCAAGGTTTCTTGCAACCCCAGCTGCCTTCCTCTCTCCCTCTCTCCCTTCTTGCAAACTTCCAGTAATTCAGCCAGACCAAACTCTGCACCTGTGCTGCTTCTGTTGGCTTTTCATCTTAACTCCAAATCCCCCCAAACTAAACACTAGATGCTCCATGAAGCTTTCTCTGATCCCTCAACCTGAAGTGATGTCTCCCACTGCAGAGCAATGCAGGCCTCGGGAGCCTGGCTGACATCACTCACCTCCAGCCAGGCTTCCTCTGCAGAACGTGGGTGGGATGGTGTTTCTGGGCTACGGCCGGGCAAGTGAGGTGGTGCAGTGAGCCCCCTCCGCTGTGCTCAGATGGTGATGCTCAGCACCATCACTCTGGGGCCCAGAGTCCTCATTTCATTTCAACCAACTTTTCTGTGTCTTCTCTGGAAAGCCAGGCCCTGGGCTAGATCTGGAGATGGGGAGATAATTAAAACAAACCCGTGCCTGCAGGGAGCCTATAGTTTAGTGGGAGAAGAAACACGTGAGCAGAACAAGGCGGTGAGGGCATGGCTGGGAACACAGGGCAGGGCTCTGGTACGACTTCCTAAGCTGGCACCTCCTGAGCTGACCACCTCCTAGTGGTCGTGGTAGATGGGAGATTCTGCCTCCCCCACCTGTCTCCCAACCCCCAACAGCAAGAGCAGACACCTCCCCAATGGGGGAGGTGAGGATGAGAGATCTGGCTCAAGGAGGGGAGGAAATAAAACAGAACAGAGATAATTGTTCCCAACTGACAACTTTTTCTAATTAGGGACCAGTTATGTCCTCAGGTACTTAACTGGGGTCCTGGTAGATTCTCTAATCTGCTAGGTAATTACTGGCCAGTAATTCTACCAGGATGAAATTTGGAGAAGAAATATGTTATCACAACAGTTTGGTATTCTTTGTCCTGGTGGCTTTGCCCAGAAAGCAAGCTGGTTGATCCGTGTTCTCTCTTCTGCCTCTAACCCCGCATCCCTCCATATCCCCTGGAGGCCTGGTCCTCCGCATGCCTCTCACTGGTCTGTGTCCCTGTCCTGCTGCCTGAGCTCTAAGAGCTGGCAACTGAGTTGAAAAGCATCAGCCAACACCACAAAATATGGGGTCATGTGTATTGTTGCCTTTGCCTCAAACCAGCTTTTGGTGACAATGAATTACTGTACGTCAGGAACTAGGAAAGGGACAACCTTTGAAATTTGAACTGCCTTGACATCTTTGTTGAAAATAAATTGATCATATATGCATGTGTCTATTTCTGGACTTTCTGTTCTATTCCATTGATTTATTTGTCCATCTGTCAATTCCATCAATTTGTTCTGTTTCCTGTAGATTTGTAAAATCAAGAGCATAAGTTCTTCAAATTCTTGCTCTTTTAAAAAAGTTTTGACCATCCTATGCCACTTGTCTCTTTTATGATTTGAGAATCAACTTGTCAATTTCCACTTAAAAGCTTACTGGAGGGACTTCCCTGGTGGTCCAGTGGTTAAGAATTTGCCTTGCAATGCAGGAGATGTGTGTTCCATCCCTGGTTGGGGAACTAAGATCCCCCAGGCTGTACAGCAACTAAGCCTGACACACCCCAACTAGAGAGTCCATGTACCACAGTGAAGGCTCCAGTGCGATGCCAGCAAGACCTGATGCAGCCAAATAAATGAATATTTTTAAAAATCTACTGTAATTTTTATTGAGATTGCACTGAATCTATAGATCAGTTGGTGGGGAAAATGATATTTTAACAATATTGAGTTTTCTGATCCAGGTACATAATCCATCTTTCCATTCCATTTCTCTCAACAATGTATTTTAATTCTTCAGTGTACAGTCTTATACATTTTTGGTTAGATTTATCACTAAGTGTTTCATAGTTCTCAATGCTTCCTTCATGGCCCAGCCACCCACCCCTGGTCCAGCCGGGCATGATCAAGTTCAGGGCTGCCGCACACTGTCGGGCTTCAAGGGGCACCGTTCACAGAAGTCAGTGTGAACAGCAGCCTCTGGAGTCTTTCATTGGGAAGCACTTCTCTGACCAGTGGGCTTCACTCAATACACCAGCAAGATGCATGCCAGCTTTTAATAGAAAGAACCACTTAAGGTGGGGGGCTCTCTCCTTGGGGAAGTGGGGGGTGTGTCTTAAGCATTTATTTTTCTTTTGTCTGCCCAGCAACCTTTCTCCTCCTTCTAAAACAATGTCTCTGCTTTGGGGAACTGCTCCTCTTCCCCTCCATGTGGTTCTGATGAGGCTCTTAATTACCAAAGCCCCCTCCCCAACAGGAGTAAACAGATGATCCAGACCACCAATTAGTGCAGCCACAGTCCAAGCAGCTGCAAAGAGTCGGACACGACTGAGCAACTAGCACTTTCACTTTTCATAGTCACGATAGCTTGATTGGTTCAAAGAGTCAAGTGTTCCTGGCAGCAGCGATCCATCCAGAGCATGGCCACAGGATCCCAGAGAGCCATCCTGAGTCCTCTCTGAGGGTGAGAGTCCTTTCCCCCCTGGGGTTGTTGGTGTCTGTGGCTTCGATCTGCCCTGCTCTCTCCCCATCCACCAGAATGGAGATGTATCTGTAACAGGAGACACTAAGGCCAACACACAGGGGGTTGCAGAGCTGAGACAGAAAGGAGAGAGAGAATCCTGGAGACACCGGGTCCCCACCTCCCACTGATGGCTGAAGATCTTTCTTTAATTTTTCAAATACCAAAGTGTTCTTTCAGCTATGAGAGCCAATAAATTCCTTTTTTGTTGTTTAAGTCGGTTTGCATAGGATTTCCGTCACCAGCATGGTAGGCATGGAGCTCTCCAGGAAAGTGAGACTTTGGAGGCAAACCTTTCTTTCCTCTTGCAGAGCAACTAATGTCACGAAAAGCAAAGTAAATCAGCCAATATGTTTTCTTATTCCTTTCCAGTTTTATCAAGAAATCATTGACATACATCACTGTATAAGTTTAACATGTATGGCATGATAGTTTGATTTATATATATTGTGAAATGATGATCATAATGGTTCAGTTAGCATCCGTCAGTGTATCTTACTTACTGAATCTCAGATACGGTAAACAGAGAAGGAAGAAACAATGGGAAAGGGTAATTGACTTCCAATACTGCAGATTGATTCTGATGATGTCTTTGTACTTTATGTGAAAAGAATCCATAGTCTGTTCTTTTGTGTCTGGCTTGCTTCCCACTGTTGGGTTGGTTCATTCTCACTGCTATGGACAATTACACTGCGTGACTACACTGCAATCTATTTCTCCAATCCACCATGAATAGACAAGTGAGTTCCCACTTGGCGGCCATTATGAATATAGTGTTTTAGCAGACACTCTAGTCCTTGGGATTTCTCTGGTGTTCTAGTGGCTAAGACTCTGCGTTTCCAATGAAGGGGGCCTGGGTTTGATCCCTGGTCATTGAACTAGACCCCACATACTGCAACTAAGAGGTCACATTCCTCAGCTAAAGATCCTACGTGCCACAACTAAGACCCAATGCAGTCAAATAAACAAATAAATCTTTTTGCTGCTGCTGCTGCTGCTGCTGCTAAGTCGCTTCAGTCGTGGCCAACTATGTGCGACCCCATAGACGGCAGCCCACCAGGCTCCCCCGTCCCTGGGATTCTCCAGGCATGAACAATGGAGTGGGTTGCCATTTCCTTCTCCAACGCGTGAAAATGAAGTCGCTCAGTCGTGTCCAACTCTTAGCGACCCCATGGACTGCAGCCTACCAGGCTCCTCCGCCCATGGGATTTTCCAAGCAAGAGTACTGGAGTGGGGTGCCATTGCCTTCTCTGAATAAATCTTTTTAAAACGACTTAAATCTAAAACAAATGAACAAAACACAAAAAGCCCACCTTCTGGTCCTTGCCTTTGGGAAATGTGTGTACCTAGGTGTGTTTCATATACAACCAGAAGGGAATTGCTGGTTTGTATGGTTGATATAGGGCTTCCCTGCTGGCTCAGTGGTAAAGAATCTGCCTGCCAATGCAGGAGACGTGGGTTTGATCCCTGGGTCGGGAAGATCCCCTGGAGAAGAAATTGGCAGTCTACTTCAGAATTCTTGTCTGAGAAATCCCGTGGACAGAGGAGCCTGGCAGGCTACAGTCCATGAGATCACAAAAGAGTCAGACATGGCTTAGCAACAAAATGGCAATGGTTGACAGATGGCCATTTTGCCAAAGCAGAGGCGCTGATTTATACTCTCAGTGGTGGTGCACAAGGGTTCTAGGTTCTGAAATGTGAAGTAGGCAGTCTCAACCTACAGCAAAATGGGGCGTGTGGGGAGCTGGCCCCTGGATGGAAACAGCTGGACTTCTCCATCTCAAGAGTGGGTGGTAGGGGGAAGGCAGGGGCAGTGACACCCAGGAGTGGGGATGGGGGAGGAGTAATAGCCTGTAGCCGCAGGAAGAGCTGGAAGGCCATCTCTTGCTCTCCTCCCGAGCTAAGCAGGTAGAGGAGGCTGGGGTAATGCCAAGAGCACTCGGCCTGAAACTCGCCTTCTCTCTCTGTGAATTGTCCTCACGTTCCTTTGGACTGATGTAGAAATTGCTCTGCGCCTGTGATCAGCCCCTGGTGACAGAGTCGCACCCCTGGAGAGTAGGGGGAAGGCTGCGGCAGACCCTGTGGTGGCCTCCCCAACAGCGGGTCCCTTCTCCCTGCCCTGCAGTGGACCAGGTGGGGCTGTCCGCCAGTCCCTGCACACCCACTGATGGTGATGGGACTGCCTGTCTCCTCAGGCTTTACCAGTGAAGGGCTCTCTGGCCAACCCCTGCCTCTTAGCATCTCCACCCCTTTGCCCGAGGGTATCCTCCAGCAGCCCAAGCAGGCAGCAAATGCCAGAAAACTGATGCTCTTTTGGGAACAGCCTTCAACCAGTGATGGTGGGTTTGGTGTATAAATACTTCAGCTCCCTCAAAGGCAGGATTGAGCACCAGCGACATGCAGTGGTAACCGATTTGATACCACACCCTTTATTGGCCACTTCCCCTCCCAGTCTCACTCCTCTTCTCCTGATGGTTCCTGGAATCCCCTCCTGAACAAACCTACTCGCACTTGAAGCTTTGTCTAGGGCTTCTTTCTGGAGAAGTCAACCTTAGACCACCTGTAACCCAATCTGGACAAAGATGTAAGTAGGCCTGTCGCAAGCTTCTGGAAATGCTTTTGCCCCTCTCATGAAAGGTTTCAGGGGAGAAGGTCTCTCTCCCCGTCTCTGCTTCTTTTTGTTCTGTGTGGACGCCGTGTGAGCTTGCTGCCTGGGGCTGCAGTAGCCACTTTGTGATGAGGAGGGTCTCCCTGGATCGCATGCTGAGGATAGCAGAGCCAAAGGATGGGAGCCAGGCTCCTTGAGAGCACCTCTGAGTCTCCAGATCAAGTCAGGATGACTGACCTCTGCACCTCTTTTAAGGAGACAGGGCATGTCCTTACAGGTGAAGCCATCTTTCGCTGGCTTTGCTGCTGCTTGCAGCCAAGCTCATTGATTACTGATACAGGCCTTGAGCTAGAGGCATTGACGTTGGACTGGATACTCCAGCTACCACCTTGAAGCTCCTGGTCAGTGGCACCAGAGAAGAGCTAAAAGAGGCTCGGGGTGGAGTGGGGCGGAGGAAGGCTTGAACTCCACAGGTGGCTGAGGACCTGGAGCTGAGCACCAGGGTTCCCAGGAGCAAGAGGGACACATGGGGCAGCAGGTAGCTGGGGTCCCAAGGACAGGGGGCGGGGAGGGCAAGAACCTATTAATCGGCCCAGGGTGAGCGTTGTTATTGTTATTATTATGAAGCATCTCAAGGCTCACACTCATCCTGGCCTGTCCAGGCCCCATTAATGGCCCCATAAATCCCAGCCATAAAGAGTAATGGGGGGAGACAAATGAGATAATTAGGAATAAATCTCACCGAGGTCTCTATTCAGCAGCGTCCCTGGAACGGGCCAATCTTCCAAGCCATTAGCTAGGCCCCTAATTAATGCCGCTGCTGGACGGTGTGGAGGCTCCGGGCGTGGGAGGGACCCGGGACCCGGGAGGGGCACCGCTGCACCCGCGGCCCCAGCGGGCGACCTTGGGCGCAGCCGAGGGACGCGTGCCCGCAGCCTGCCCGCCTCTGTCTCCAGCGCCTTGGGGACGCTTTGTCTGCACTGTCCCCTCTGCCTCGCCGTCTCTTCCCCTCCTTTTCAGCATCTTACTCCATCTCTGCTTTGTCTAGCTTCAGTCTCTGCTTCGCTCCTATCAGATAGTCACTGGCTGCTGCACTGAGCCAGTGTGATTTAGCAGGAATTGTGGGGGCCACCTGTAACCACCCTCCTCCATCTGTCCTTCCTTCTCTGGGGACCCCTCATCACGCCTTCCCCCAGGGCAGTCCTTGGAACAGGGAGGACCCCTTCCCCCCCATACCGCCACTGCAATGCTGCCTGTGGGGCGGCTCTCTCTCCTGCCCAGGGCCGGCATCTGCCTCTGGGTGTTACTTCTGCTGCTAGAGCCTGAGACTGAGCCTCTCTCTCCTCCCAGGCTTCAGATATTTGAAGGCTTTTGTCCTTTTCCTTTTTTGGGGGTCAAGCCCTGTACCTTAGTCCTCAGACCCGGGACTGAACTTGGACCCCGCCCCGACAGTGAAAGCTTGGAGTCCAAACCACTGGACCGCCAAGGAATTCCCTGAAGGCCTTTGTCCTTGGCTTTCCTTCTCCAGCCAGATGCCCTGTGCAGCTCAAGGTTTCCAGCCCGGCGTCCTAGACCCACCTACGGTGACTTCCGTTGTTTTAATCTGCCACCCCGTCTCCCCCTTTTTCAGTCCTAGCACTCCCATTTCTTTGGGAAACGTGCTCACCTGGTCCTGGAGGGGCAGCCAGGTAACCCACCAGAGGCCTGGCTCTTTGTGGCCCTCTGTCCCATGACGTGGTGGGCTTATCGCCTTCCCTGGGCCCCCTGAGAAAGGCCTGACAAGACACAGAAGATGAACACACAGCTCTTCCCCACCTCTGAGCCCTGCTGCCTGTCTGCCTCCTGAGGGAGCCAGACTGTCACCCAGAGACCCAGAGATGGCAGGAACCATGGGGCAGAGGCCACTGCAGGGTCTGGAAAGGTAGGAAAACCAGGTGCAGGGCAAGTAAGGCTGGGAGGGGGCTTTTCTCTGGGGGAGGTGGAAGGGGGGGGAGGTGGAAGGGAGGTGATGGCCGGGCAGCGGGGGCCTCTGGGCACAGGTACCATTCCATGACTGTCTCCCTAGCGTCCTAGGAAAGCTGGACTGTAGGAAGGAGCATAGACATGGATGCGACAGCCAGATCTGTGATCTCTGCTCCCTCTGCCACCCCTGCATGTGCCCTGAGGCTCCCAGACCTCCCTGCATGTGCCAGCCAGTCCTTAGAGTATGTGTGTACTTGGTCATGTCCAGCTCTTTGTGACCCTATAGACCTTATAGACGGTAGCCCGCCAGGCTCCTCTGTCCATGGAGTTTCCCAGGCAAGAATACTGGAGTGGATTGCCATTTCCTCCTCCAGTGGACCTTCCGATCCAGCGATCCAACCCGCGTCTCTTGTGTTTCCTGCGTTGGCAGGCGGGTTCTTTGCCACTACACCACCTGAAAATCCTCTCCTCTTTCCTGCTGCTCAGCAATGGGGAGTGTCTGAAGCAATCCTCCTGAGCCTTGGGGGTCACCCCTTTGCCCCCCAGACTACCCCATCTTCCCAGGGAACTGGAGAAGTCCCCAGGGCATGACTACAGACAATTCAGCATCTCTGATGCTGCTTAAAGATGTCCCCTCCTTGCCCTGGAGCCTTGAGGGATTCAAGTCCTGAAGTCAAGTTGGCCCAGCTCTGAGTTCAAGTACAGGAAATGCCAATTAAATGTGCCGAAGAAGTGGGAGAAGCTGGTGGATGCAGATGGGGTCTGGGTGAGCACTCTCCCCCCACAAGCCAGCCCCTGGCTCAGCTTCTTGCTTCGTTACAGGGCAAACACATGGGATCACCCGGAGGTCATGGGAAGTCCTGGCCAGGGACAACTCAATCTGGCCTGACCAGCTTGTCCTCACACAAATGTGATCATGCTTGTCTTGGATTAGACAATCCAGGGCAGGAGGGTGCCCCTCAAGAAGTCTCCCAGGCAAATGGAGGGGCTGATGTACTGCTCCACGGGTGAAAGAAAACCAGAGACGCAGGTCACTCCCCCGGACACTGGGACCGTCATTAGATTTCCAGAGCCTCATCACTGTTCCATCGTGCACACTAGGAAACTGAGGTCCAAAGAGTGGCAGGGCCTCTTCCCGGGGCCCACAGCAGAACCTGGCTGAGATCACTGGGTCAGAGAGCAGAGACTGAGAGCCGACAGAGAAGGGCCACGGTGTAGATAGGAAGGGTCTAGAACCAGGGCTTGCCCGGGAAGGATGTGTGGGCAGAGCTGGGTGGGTGGGTGGCCTCTAACACAAATGTCATTTCAGTTCAGTTCAGTTCAGTCACTCATTCGTGTCTGACTCTTTGTGACCCTGTGGACTGCAGCACACCAGGCCTCTCTGTCCATCAGCAACTCCCGGAGCGTATTCAAACTCATGTCCTTCGAATCGGTGATGCCATCCAAGCATCTCATCCTCTTTCGTCCCCTTCTTTTGCCCTCAATCTTTCCCAGCATCAGGATCTTTTGCAATGAGTCAGTTCTTTGCATCAGGTGGCCAAAGCATTGGAGATTCAGCTTCAGCATCAGTCCTTCCAATGAACACTCAGGGCTGATTTCCTTTAGGATGGACTGATTGGATCTCCTTGCAGTCCAAGGGACTCTCAAGAGTCTTTTCCAACACCACAGTTCAAAAACATCAATTCATCGGTGCTCAGCTTTCTTTATAGTCCAACTTTCACATCCATACATGACTACTGGAAAAACCATAGCTTTGACTAGACGGACCTTCGTTGGCAAAGTAATGTCTCTGCTTTTTAACATGCTGTCTAGGTTGGTCATAGCTTTTCTTCCAAGAAGCAAACCTCTTTTAATTTCATGGCTGCAGTCACCATCTGCAGTGATTTTGGAGCCCCCCAAAATGAAGTCTCTCACTGTTTCCATTGTTTCCCCATCTTTTTGCCATGAAGTGATGGGACCAGATGCCATGATCTTAGTTTTCTGAATGTTGAATTTTAAGCCAACTTTTTCACTCTCCTCTTTCACTTTCATCAAGAGGCTTTTGAGTTCCTCTTCATTTTCTGCCATCGGGGTGGTGTCATCTGCATATCTGAGGTTATTGATATTTCTCCTGGCAATCTTGATTCTAGCTTGTGCTTCATCCAGCCCAATGCTCCTCATGATGTACTCTGATGTACATGAAATGCTTCTCATGATGTACTCTGCATATAAGTTAAATAAGCAGGGTGACAATATGCAGCCTTGACATACCCCTTTCCCGAGTTGGAACCAGTCTGTTGTTCCATGTCCAGTTCTAACTGTTGCTTCCTGACCTGCATACAGATTTCTCAGGAGGCAGGTCAGGTGGTCTACTGTTTTCATCTTTTTAAGGATTTTCCACAATTTGTTGTGATCCACACAGTCAAAGGCTTTGGCGTAGTCAGTAAAGCAGAAGTAGATGTTTTCCTGGAACTCTGCTGCTTTGCTGATGATCCAATGGATGCTGGCAATTTGATCTCTGGTTCCTCTGCTTTTTCTAAATCCAGCTTGAACGTCTGGAAGTTCATGGTTCACGTACTATTAAAGCCTGGTTTGGAGAATTTTGAGCATTAATTTACTAACGTGAGATGAGTGCAATTGTGTGGTAGTTTGAACATTCTTTGGCATTGCCTTTCTTTGGGATTAGAATGAAAACTGACCTTTTCCAGTTGTGGCCACTGCTGAGTTTTCCAAATTTGCTGGCATATTAAGTGCAGCACTTTCACAGCATCATCTTTTAGGATTTGAAATAGCTCAACTGAAATTCCATCACCTCTAATACCATTAAATGCCATCTACCTCCCACCAAAGTTGAGACCACCTGGGCAAGGATGCGGAGGTGGGGAAGGCAGGGCAGGCCTGGGATGGGGGCGTGGGCAGACGGCAGCAGACACAGAGGTCAGGCTGAACAGGGCTGGCGGTGTTGCAGGCTCTGCAAAGTGCGGTGTGTGACCGCATGTGTATATATGTCTGGTGTGTGTCTGTGTGTGGTATGTGTGTGACTTTGTGGAATGTGTGTAAATATGTGGCTGGAAGGAGAGTGTGTGTATGTGTGTGTGAGTGGTATGTGTGTAACTTTGTGGAAGGCACATGAGTATGTGGCTATAAGGAGAGGGAGGTGGGGAGAGAGAGAGAGACTGTGTGTGTGTATGTGTGTGTGTGTGTGTGTGTGTGTGTGTGTGTGTGTATGCTGGGGGAGGCTGGCTAAATTCCGCCCTGTCTTGCTCCCACCCAGCTCAGCCTCTCGGATTTCAGCCACTGTCCTGCAGCAGGAAATCACTATTTGGACTGCAGAGGTGCCTCTTCCTGCCTTAGCCCCTGCGGAGGGGAGAGGGCCAGGGAGGGGGCCTTCCTGCCTACCTGGACCAGACCTTGAGTTGGTCAGGAGCACCTCCAACCCCGGTTCTCCCAGCCACTCAAGTTCCTTGAACCCAGCCCGGGTAAGGAACTGGGTTGAGCGAGGACTGAAGAGAAGCCCTCCCACCGTCGTCCATCCTCCTGGGGACAGGGAGGCAGCAGTGAGAGAAGTGGACACTCCCCACAGCCATGGTGGGTGGACAGCACCCCTCATTGAGGTCAGCTAAGTCACAAACACATGCCTTGAGGCCCATTGATCCCACCTTCAGGACTATTCTACAGAAACTGCTCATTTGTTCAAAAGGACATGCTCATGTAACTTGTTTATAACAGAGATGAATGGATGGGATTCAGCGGAGCTGGGCACCTGGATCATGGCAGCTTATCCCTCGGGAAGCTCCAGGCCCCTCTTCAATGTGCTGATAAGGAAGAGCCCCCAAGGCAAAATGGTCAAGTGATAAAAATAGTGCAATGTGCGGGGGATGCTGACATTTTTGTAAATAAAAAGGAAAACGATCGAGGTAAAAGCTCGTGTATGCACAGATTAGACTTGAAGCGCTTGTACATCAAGCAGACAATAACTAAGCAAAAAGAAAAAACCACCCCAAACCTGAGACAAATGAGCAGATAAATGTACGTTGAGGGGGGCAAGTGATGGGGCTTCTCTCTTGACTTTGACCTTGCTGATGGGATTCTGGGGAGGTCAGTTCCTCTCTGTGTCCTGAGTTTCCTACGTGCTCCCAGAAGTCAGAAAACGTTGGTGCTGGTGAAGTGAGGTCTGAGTACATGCGTATGAGTTTGCTGGGGGTGGGGGGTGCTGGGGGCTGTCCTCACCACCTCCTGTAACCTCCTCTTGCTGACACTGCAGCCCACGCCTAAGGCCGTGGGCTGCTCTTAGCGTGGCATTCCTTCACAGAGTTCAGATTTCATCTGGCCCTTTTCCTGAGCTCCCTCCTTTCCTCCAGAATCCATCGGGGCCTCTCCACCCTTTGTTCCTGGAAGCAGCACCGCCAGTTTCCCAGGAGGTCTCCATCTTTCAAGGGCTTCTTCGGCCACGTCTTCTCCTCAGGACAATCCAAGGGCAACCACGAGACGTCCTCTCACTCACCCTGAACCCATCCTGGTTTCCCCCAGGTCCAGGACCGGGTGGAGGGGGGCTTGGTCCAGGCAGCCCTCCCAACGCTCAGCCTCAGTGCTCAGGTCTTCCCCCTCCAACCCTCAACCCCTACCCCACACCAAGGGCCTTGGACACGTGACCTCTGAGGCTCCCACCAGTCCTGACAGCTTTCTTCTATCTCAGCCCCCTGGCAATCAGGGGGTCAACTGCAGCTGGGCCACGTGAAACCCACTCAGGCCACAAACGAGTTCCAGTGCCGCGCTGGTTGCCCCCTCCCCAGGCACGGCTCAGCCACTGACACAGGCGTTGCCCTATGCCTCGGAGCCATTATGGCTTCGAGAAACTGGAGTCAGCAGGAGATTAATTAATCAAAACCTGAGCACATCTGCTGTTAATTAATTCTATGCCAGGGGTTAACTCTTCCCGGTCTGGGCTTCTCCATCCCTTTGGCCGGAAGAGGGAAATAAAGGTGGGGAGTGGGTACCCCTCTTTCTTCCTTCCCTCAGGGGGAGACATGAAACAAGGGCGGGGGGGCCCAGAAACCAGGAAAGCCCTATTCATTAGGGAGGGTGCAGGGAGGGCTGTGGGAGTGTTTGCTTTTGAGAGTCCTGGTCCACGGCTGCTACTCATGAGTCCTGAGGAAATCTGAGATGGACATACATCTTTATTTACAGCAACAAATAGAACAGACCCACCCTCCATTCCCTCCCTCTCCCCTTCCAGTCTTTTCTATACCGTTCCCCCCTCCCACCCCACCCTGGGCCCAAGGCCAGCCCTGCCCTCCGGGGTCACTGTATGGGTCAGGCCCCCCCACCAAGACCCCAGGAGGGGGATTGGGGAGGGGTTTGGCTGAGGTCGGGTGGGGTGTGTTTCTTTTCACATTTTGCTGTCCTCGAAGCCTGGGATGGGGGGCAGGGGAGGCAGGCACAGGGGCAGTGAGAGGTAGAGAAGCACACAGCCCCCGTGCCCCAGCCTCCCCCACGTCCCTGCCCCTCCCCCAACTTTCACAGTGTTCGGCAGCCCTGGCAGCTGATCCAGGAGCAGCTCCCCCTTCTGTGGCCCCCAACTAGGTCCTGGGAAACCGGGAAGGAGGACCGGCACCCCCTCTCACCGGGCTGGGGTTCCAGGAGGGTGCAGGGCTGATGGGAAGGGCCCAGGGGGAGGGGCGGCGCGGCCTGGGGCGACAGCCAGGGACATGGGTGGCCTCTGGAGCGTGCAGGGGTCAGGAGGAGAAGCAGAGGCCGCAGCACTCCATGCAGATCTCCAGGCAGTCGGCCGACTCGCAGCAGGCGTCCAGGATGCCGCAGTCCAGGTCACAGGGCAGGTCGCAGTCAGCACACTCGCCGGAGCCGCAGCAGCAGCAGCAGAGGCATGAGTCCTCGGAGCTGCAGGAGCCGCACGTGGCGCAGTCCAGGACCAGGTTGCACAGCGTCAGGAACTCGCAGAACAGGCAGGACAGGATGCAGTGGACGCAGCAGTCTGCGGGCGAGAGGGCCAGGGGCTCACTCGGTGAGGAGTGACGCTCGTGCAACCCTGAGTACTGGGAAATGGGGGCCCACCTTCCAGGTGACCCCAAGGCACAGGGAAGTCACAGGGAGCAAGGGTCTGAAACCCAGCAGCCTAGATCCTGAGTCCCTGCTTCCGAGGGACCGACTCCCTCGGTCGTTTATCTATTTCATGAACATACCCAGGATGGGTATGTTCCAGACCCTGTTCTAAGTGTTGCGCAGGAATTAAACTCTTTTAAACTTGTAGCAAAGAAGAGTTGATTCACTGGAAAAGACTCTGACGCTGGGAGGGATTGGAGGCAGGAGGAAAAGGGGACGACAGAGGATGAGATGGCTGGATGGCATCACTGACTCGATGGACATGAATTTGAGTGAACTCCAGGAGTTGGTGATGGACAGGGAGGCCTGGCAAGCTGTGATTCATGGGGTCGCAAAGAGTTGGACACGACTAAGTGACTGAACAGAACTGAACTGAAACTTGTAACAACTCCTTGAGGTGGGGCTGTGTCAACCCCTCGATAGAGATGAAGAAACGGAGGCTCGGAGAAGTTTATTCAAAACTGATCCAGGGACTTCCCTGGTGGTCCAGTGGTCAAGAATCCACCTGCCAATGCAGGGGATACTGGTTGGATCCCTGGTCCGGAAAGATCCCACATGCTGTGGCGCAACTAAGCCCAAGGTCCACAGCTACTGAGCTTGTGCCCTGGAGCCTGGGAACTGCAGCTGCCGCACCCATGTGCCTTAGAGCCCTGCTTCACAACAAGAGAAGCAATGAGGAGCCTGCACATTGTGACTAGGGTAGACCCCGCTCTCTGCAGCTAGAGAGAGACTGAGCACAGACAAAAGTGAAATAAATAGATAATCTATGCGGAATCCTACCACCCTGCTCAGCCCTTGCCCAGTGACAGCATCCTCACTCACTCCCCGCCTCTGGCCACCCCTGCATTCACACGGAGGCCAGAGGACCCCTGAAAGACTTCCGTTGGATTCCATCCTTCCCGCCCAGAGTGCTCAGTGGCCCCCAAGGCCCCTCTCCCATCACTCCGCTGTGGCCACACTGGCTGCTCCCCATCCTTGCAGGCACAGCCTCCTTGTTCTCTCGGCGCTCTAGCCCCAGAAACCTGCTCCGCTCACTCTATCTCTCCTCCTTCAAATGTCTCCCCTCGGTGAAGCCTTCCTCGAGCATACTCTTCAATAGTGCAAGCTGCCCACCTGACCCCAGCACCCCCGTCCCCTCCCACAGGCCTGCTCTGCCTCCCTGCCTAGGACTCATCACCTTCCACGGCTTACACAGCTCTGCCACCTACTAGAGTACCAGCATCAAAAGGGCGGGCATCCAACACGGGCACACTGTGGGTGCTGAGTAAATAAATATAAGGGGAAGGAATTGACGCATGCTCCCGCCCTTAGGCATCCAGCTGGACGTGGCGGCGCTGGCCCAGCAGCCCAGTCTCTGAACTGCTCAGCGTGTGGCCAGGGTGCTTGGCTGGCACTCCTCCCAGGGGCCGGGCCATAGGCCGTGTCCAGTTCCCCTGACCAGGTGGGCCCCTGGCATAGGCTGCTGGTCCGGTGGGAGTCTCACACTGCCACTGTGGCTCTGATGACCACACCCCGGACCTGTGTACAGGGAATCTTTTGCAACCCTAAGAACTGTAGCCTGCCAGGCTCCTCTGTCCATGGGATTCTCTAGGCAAGAATACTGGAGTGGATTGCCATGCCATCCTCCAGGGGCTTCTCCCTACTCAGGGATGGAACCCATATCTCTTAGGTCTTCTGAGTTGGCAAGTGGGTTCTTTACCACTAGCACCACCTGGACGCCCCACTAGGAGCCTCACCTCTCCCCAGTCCTCCCCTGGAACTTCATCAACTGGCCGCATAAGCCAGTTCTCACCTCCGTGCTAACGTGCCCTGGCTGGATCCTCCTACTGGTCCTTTAAGGCTCGCTCGGCCACCTTCAGAGCCTTCCCAGACTCCCCGCCCCGGTTTCCGGGGCTGGTGTGGGTATCCCCGCGTTCACTTTATCACTCCTGATATATCGTATTGCAGAGTGAGATGAGCTGTTTGTGTCTCTCATGAAAGCTTTATGAAACCAGGTCCTGGGTGCCTCGCACACTGCACAGTGCCTGGCTCATGGGTCATGCTCCATTAACTTTGTTTCATTTTAAAACAGATTTGTTTATTTGGCTGTACTGGGTCTTATTTGTGGTATTCCCTGACCAGGAATCAAACCCAGGCCCCTTGCATCGGGAGCGTGGAGTCTTAGCCACTGGACCACGAAGGAAGGCCTCCCTGTTCACTTTAAATGTACGAATATCCCCTTCATAAATAAGGTTCTTGGGCATAATCTGCTCTGGGGGGGAAGGGTGAAAGTTATGAACATGTCATGTGCAAAGGTGTACGCTGAATTCTGTACACTGATTTCAGGTATATACTGAATTCTGTCTGCAGAGGACCAGCCAGAGTCTCCCAACATGGAGAGAAACTACTTAAAAGTTCTGGGGTTAAGGCCAAGCATCACTGGGTTACAGGCAGCCATCACCTTGCTGAACTCATGCCTGTGGGGTGGGGGACCTGATTGCCCAGGACAGCCCCCCAGAGGACCTCTGTGCGGCAGGAACAATGGCGGGAGTATCCAGGTGCTCTGACCTCCCACTGCACTTTGCACCTCCCACCTTTCCCCCAATTAAGCATCTGATGGCGCATCATTTTATTCTGCTATTGTGCTCTCACTAGGCAAATGGTCCATTCCTCAAGGAAAATTCGTGTTTCCAGAAATGGGGTGGCTTTGGTTGGACCAGCCCAGATGGTTCCATTCCCTGTTACAGCAACTCTGAGAGAGGAGGGATGAGAAGGGGTGGTCTTGAGAGCTCAGATGTGTCTTCCTTTACCCAGCAAGTGTCCTCTGCAAGGTTCTCTGTCCTGCATCAGATTCCCTGGAGAGCTTGTTAAAATCTAAACTCCTGGGCCCCACCCAGAGGTTTGGACCTTGAGGGCCTGGCGTGGGGATAGGGTGCCACGCTTCTAAGCAACCTAGTAAAGATGCTGCTGCCACTCCCTGCATCAGACTTCGGGAGGCTTCTCCTCTGGGGAGGCGGAGTGGGGCGCTTACCTTCCTGCGCCTGGAGGGGAATCTGGGAGGCAGCGGACTTGGTGCTCCCCTTGCTCTTCTTACTGCCCTGGCTAGCGAGAGACGGGTGCGTCTGCAACTTCCGGTGGGCCTTGGGGCCACCCAGGGCACCATTCCCCGTCCGCCTGGCTCCGCCCAGCTCCGAGGGGTGGCCAGAGCCATTCGCCACTAGTGGGGTGCAGTCCAAGGGGTTCCCCTGGGGCTGGCCTAGAGAGACCATGAGAAAACGGTGATGGAGGAGAAGGTGGGGGATAGGGTGGCCGGCGCAGTCCCCCAGGGATCTGCTCAACTCCTGCTGGCTTCGTTCCTAGATACATCCCAGGTTACCTAGCTGATCTGCATTTTTGCAGATGAGGAGGTGGAGGCCCAGAGAGCAGAACTGACTTGCCCAGAGGTGCATCACAGAATAGCCTCCAAGTGGAGCCTGGCCCCTGACTTCCAGGCCAGGGGTCATTCAAGAACAGACAGAGGTGCGGGCAAGAGGAGAAGCGCAGGGGCCTGCACCCCACCTTCTTACCCCACATGAAATCCACTCTCCTGCTCTTGGGGTCTGGGGATTTTGGTGAGAGTGGTGGCAGAGAGGGGTGGAGGGGCAGCTGGGAAGTAGTTAACTGTCACCTCGGCCCCTGCCAAGCCCCCAGCTGCTTCTGCCCTTCGAGTGCCGGGTGATTCATTGGAAACATCTGTTTGGAGATGAACGCCTTGCCCTGGAATCCAGGGGGGCTCCTCACAACAGCCCCCCCACCTCCTGCTCCTTCCACCCCCAGCTCCCCTGCCCCCGCTGGAAGAAAGTTTGCTGAATGGCCCTTGGGGTCCAGGTGGGGAGCGGGAAAGGGAAGAGGGAGGCCAGTAGGGAGACCTCAGAAGCCAGGAACCCTGGGTCCCCATCCCAGACTGAGGGACCAAACCAGCTATCAGTGGGGTGCGGGGAAAATGGTCCTGGAGAGCATGCCAGCACCTGGTTCCTTCCCTCACCTCACTCAGGTTTGCCCACTTGGATGGTACGGTTCTGTCCGCAAAAGATGAAGGCAAGTGTGTGTCTGTGTGTCTGTGTGTCAGGGCAGGAGTCTGAGAAGGGGTCACAAGAGTTCGAGGACCCCTCTGCTGAGGGCCCCTGACTCCTGGGTGGGATCCTCTGGCCCTGAGGACCCTTAGTAAATGTGTAAGTTTGGGGCACTTCCTTCTCTCCGGCCCTCGGGTCTGGATCCCCAGGCCCCTCCAGGCCAAACCTCCGGGTCTGGATTGCGGCAGGAGATGTCGGGGGGCGGTGGCGGGTGCTGGAGGCTGAGGGGACAGAAGGGGGCCTGACTGGGGGTGCTGGGCCTTCTAGTAATGGTGGGAGCACTTCGCCGGGCACCCACTGCATGCCGGCACTGTTCAGAGCACTCGGGGTGCGAACTGTTCTCTGCATTGCCATGGGGCGGTATCCTTTTACAGATGAGGAAACTGAGTCCCAGAGATGTATAGAAACTTGTTCCAGGTCACACAGATAAGGGTCAGAGGTAGGATCAGCCTGGAGGCTAAAAGGAGGGACTCCAAGGGCAGAGGGGCGAGGAGGGGGGCAGAAGTTGGGAGACAAAGGGCTGAGGAATGATTGCGACTACCACAACCATCACTACCCTTTTAATTAGTAGCCAGCATGCTTTGAGCTGTGACGAGGTGCCAGATACAGGGCTGAGAGTCCTATGTGTAATAATTTCGTTAAGCATCAAACAGAACTACTGTTACTAGCCCATTTTATAGATGAAAAAACCAAGGCCCAGAGAGGGTAAAACTTGCCAGAGCTTCCACAGCTAGGCCGTGGAGTGGGAAGGAGAAAGGAGATGACAATCTTGGGGGTGGCGGGGGTCAGGGCAAGATGGGAGACAGAGCTGGGAACCTTTGGCCCTGAGCAGCAGCTGGTGCCTGCATCTGGGTAAACAGGGGTAAGGCCATGGGAAGTGGCCAGGCCTGAATCATCCTGCCCCCACCTCTGGGCTCCACGGGGGGGTGGCGGGGTGGGGGGATGACTGCGCTGAGTCCTTGGCCAGCTTTGGTGCCCTCTGCCCTGCTGCCTAAACACAGGCGCAGTGACCAGAGGGCGGGGGCGTGTGGTGAGCTGAGGGCCCCGGGAGATTTGGGCGGACACAGAGCTCGCCTGTGGCCACGGCCGTGGGGGCTGAGTCACAGAGCAAACACCCAGGGCCCATGGACACAGGAGCGTCTGTCCCTTCCAGGCCCTCTCCTCCGTGGCCACGGCGTTTACCTCTTTCTCTCAGTCCTGCTGGTGGGTGTGTCTCGAGGGCAGTGTGCTAGCAGGATTAGTAACCCCGACTTCCAGGGTGTCCAGCTTACCCCAAATGCCCTGCCTGAAAGTGGCTGCATGACTCTGCCATGCCAGCAGGGCAGGCAGGCATAGGACAGAGCCCTGGGACAGGACACTTGAGCTCCCCGGTCTGTGTCCAGGGTGAGGGAGCCTCAGTTTCCTCATCTATAAAATGGGCTTGGCAAGAGCTATCCAGCTGCCTCACTACAGGCTGATTTGGAGAGTCTGAGAGCTCATACAGAAAAAGAAAGTTGAAAAGTACCAATGTGTCCCATAGATTTTGCCGCTCTTACTGGCAATTACAAAATGATTTTGGAAGCCCCTTCCTCTGCTTCTGAGGGTGATGGTGGCGAATTCTCCCCCTCTAGGACCTCCTCGGAGATACGGAGCCAAACCCGGGAACACAGCTGAGTTTTGCTCCTTTCTACTCAGAGCAACTAGAAGCGTCTCTCCTGTCATTTTGCTCTTGACACCCTGAAAGCTGGGCTGCCTCGGGCTCCAATTTCCTGCCCTCGGGCCCCAGCCCTCCTCCGTAGACTGCACACGCTCTCATTCTGAACCACACTGCCTGCAGCCTGTCCACACTCATTCTGAACTAATTTATCCAAATCATTTTGTGGATAGAAATGATGTGGATGTCCTCCTAGACAGCAAGGACAGTGACAATGCCTTACACTCTTCCACCGCCCACACCTCACAGTCCTGGCCCAGGCTAGGCTTCCATGGGCACCCAAAGCCCATCTGTGCTGGACTCCCTAGAGTGACCCCCATTTATTGCCACCCCAAACCCCAGACCCCTAGGACTCACGTGTCACAGCTTCTATGGGGACATCGAGGTCAGTGCTGTCCAGGGCCTGGGGGGCCCCAGGGTCATTGCCTTGGGTCATGGAGGGTGCCGCTGCTTCCTCCAGGGAGCCCTCCTCAAGCGCTGCCTCCACGGGGTGAGCAGATCCGGTCACTACCTCCAGCCCAGGGAGGAGGGATGGGGTCTGGGCTAGAAAAAAGCAGACGACTGAGGGACATCTTCCTGGTGCCCTCCGGCTGGCCCAGCCCTGGTCCCCTCCCAGCAGCCCAGAATGCCCTGAGCCCTCATTCTTGGTCTGTGTACCAGTTACCCAGCGCTTACCCTATCTGGTAACGGTGCCAGCCTCTAAAATAGAAAGTTCTCAAACCACAGCCCATGAGCGAGCAAGGGTGTGTGCACGTGCGTGTGTGTGTGTGTGTGTGTGTGTGGTCAGGGAGGGGACCAGAGATGCATGGTACAAAGGAAAGTGGGGGAAAGAGGCAGAGACACAGTGCAGGAGAGAACAGACGGTCAGCGATGGAGAGATAGGAACAGGCATCCAGAGTGACGTGGAGAGAGAAAGAATCAAAAGGATGTGAAAGGCAGAAGCGAAGAGAGACAGCGCATCAGAACTCGAGAGACCGGGCACGTAGATGCCCAGTGACAGCCCAGGACAGGCAAGCAACTAAGAGCAAGGCAGTGATGGAGAGAAAGATAAAGATGGGGCCAGAGGCAGAGGCGATGGAGAGGGCGCAAGATACAGATGGAGAAACAGTGAGAAACCAGGGCAGAGAGAGAGGACGATAGCACGAGAAAGAGTCTGAGAAGCCTGGGGTGAGGCGGAGGGGCTCCAGGCAGGAAGAGAGACAGGGAGACGGCCCAAGAGGGCTGGAAGAGGCGGCTGGCAGCCACATGTAATTACAGTGAGCGGCTCGGTCCCTCTCTCCAGGGTGGGCGGAAGGCAGACATGGAGCCACCTTCAAACCCACAGTTCCTGAGGCAGCAGGACCAGGGCCGGCTGGGCCCAAGGAGGAAAGTTCTGGGGGGTGGCACGGGAAGGCAGAAAGGTGACTGGGCGTGGGAAAGCCTGAGGGTGGACAGGAGAAAGTGAGGCCTGGGGTCACAGGGCCAGGGGCCGAGGTGGGGCAATGACGGGGTGCAGCCTGGGCCTCCCATCAGCCCCCAGGTTGTGCAGTGGGAATGACAGGGGCACCCCAAGAGGGTGCCCCTTCCCCCAAGCCATGATGGGAGCAGGGGAGATGGAAATGGAGACCAAAGGGCCCAGGGAGGGGAGAGCCACACAGGGAGCTACAGAGAAAGACGAGAAAGGGTGATGAAATCCAGACAGTAAGAGGTCAGCGCCCACCCATCCACACCACGGAGAGATCACGAGACACACCCGCAGGGACAAAGACTAGTCTTAGAGACAGCAGCGGAGCCGACCGCAGAGCACAGATGGCCTTAGGGACAGGGTCTTTCTCTGAGCTGTCTCCAAATGAGGGCAGGGAGCAATTCAGGTTGGGCACTCGGGTCTAGGGGGCAGGAGCATCTGCAGGGGAGGGGACGATCCAGGGCCTCAGATTCCCCTGGACGATCCTTGTTCCAAAGACTGGTCTCCCATGGCAGGGGGTGGAGGCTCCAGGGGCCCCAAGGAGGTTGCCCAGAGAGCGGCAGGTGTGCTCCAACCTGCCCGGGGAAACCACTGGCCCTGCCTGGAGCTGGGAGCTGGGACAGGGGGAGGGAGCACTGGGGCTGCAGCCACCCCTGAAGGGTGGCACTTATGTGCTGGGAACCCCTCCTGGTGCCCAGGGAGGCAGGGGGTGGGTTCCTCCAGCCCCATCCACTCCTTAAGCTCCTCTCACCACCCGGCTAATAGGTTAATAGGAGGACAAGTGTTTTTTTGCTGGGCCTACGGGAAGCAGGGGAGCAGAGATGACCCCCAAGGGGGAGCCAGGCTGCCCGCCTAGTGGTGGAGGCTGATCTACAGTGGAGCAGAGGGGATGCTGGAGGCCAAGACCAAGGTGAGAGGGAGGCTCACAGCTTGAGTTCTAGTTCCCAGGAAGGGAGGGGGCTGCCCAGCTCCAGCCTCTGGCCCCAGAGGCGTTCTGCCAGAGCCCGGAAGTGGGAGTGCTGACCCTCCCAGGCACTATAATGACAGAGGCCCGAGCCAGGAGCCAGAAGACCCAAGCCCTGGTTTTTACCGGATACCAGCTTGGGCGAGTTACTAGGACTTAGGTCACCTTGCATGAAAAGGGGGCAAGCATGCTTATCCCTCAGGGTTTCAAAGAGTAAATGAAACCCTCAGCAGTACCTGGCACGCAGGGGGCCTCTCCCATACGCTTCCTCCGCCCGTCCCCTGCCTGACCTCTCTCCTCTCCCTTCCTTCCTTTCCTCCTTCCTTCCTGTGCTGTTTGGTGTGACAGCGACGACACCCCCCCCCCAATACGTCAAGCACTGGGTGGACCACAGTGCGAAAGACCAGGTCACTGACCCAGGAGCTCTCTGTTGGGGTAGGGGTGGGTGAGAGTCACACACACGGAAGGGCAAGAGTTACAGCACGGGCAGCTAAGGACTGTGGAAGCAGAGAAGGCAGGCACTCATCCCTGGGGTGTGGTGTGTGTGTATGTGCGTGTGTGCGAGTCTAGGAGGCTTCTTGGAGAGGGCAATGCCCATATCGGGTCTTGAATAATCAATCAGTCAGCAAAGAAGGGGGAAAGGAAGTTCTGAGACCAGCAGCAGACCCCAGCGTGAATAGCTGCAGAGTGAACGAGGGAAGATAGAGTAACTGCGTTCTGGGCCTTGTGGTCACATCCCAGGCTTTCTCCTGAGGTCACCAGGGCACACAGAGGTGACACTGCCACTCTTGGAGTGGAAGGAGCCGAGCCTGCAGCTCTCTTGGGCCCCCAGGGTTGGAGAGGGAGGAAATTGAGAAAGCAGGATTAGGAGACGGGTCCCCACCCCGGCCCTCCTCCCCGACATGTCGACTGCCACGCTCTGGGCAGTCTCTCCTCACAGTCACCTACAGGGCTGGTGACCTTGAATCTAGTGGGAACAGGAAATTACAGAGAGCCCAGACGAGGTCCTGAGGAGCCCCCTCCTGCAGGAAGCCTGCCATTCTGGGGTGAGCATCAGACCACGGAAGGAAACTAGGGAGGAAAGTAAAGCCAGTCCAGTTGTCTTGACCTGGAAACACAGACAGACAGGCCTCTTGGAGCCAGAGGGCAGCAGAGGGGACCCAGCAGACGCTGGAGGAGAAACCCTGAGGGCAGAAAGGCAAACTGCAGAGGGCGCAGAGATGGGAAAAAGGCTGAGGAGGACCAAGAAGCGGTGGGGAAACCTGCCTGCGGGTGACGCACGGCCCGGGGGCCACGACGCCAAGATGTTGGACCAAAAGCAGCTCTCACCGCGAGCACACGGGGCAGCAAACCCAGATAAGAGGCCAACCATCAAAAGGCCAAAAGACCCTAGTTTTCCTTCTTGGGACCAGGAGACCCCTGCTCAGCCCCAGAGGGGAGAACGTCTCTAAGGAGAAACTTCTGGAGGGTGGGGAGGCCAGCAAAGGCCAAGGGCCACCGGGTGGACAAGCAGCTTAAGTCACCTAGGCATGAAGGCACCTGCCCAGGGTGGGGGTGGTGTGAGAATCCCTGGTTGGAGTCCTGCCCTCCCTGGAGGTACCATCTGCTCACCCACAGGTATATCTGCCCCATCTGATCAAACAGCCACTTTTTTTCTGATGTGCACAGGGGTAATTCCCAGGAAATGGCAACCCACTCCAGTATTCTTGCCTGGAGAATTCCATGGACCGAGGAGACTGGTAGGCTGTACTCCATGGGGTTGCAAAGAGTCAGACACGACTGAGTGACTATCACTCCCTCACTCCAGGGGTTAGGACTCTGCACCTCCTATATGTCTTGCTGCTGCTAAGTCGCTTCAATCGTGTCCGACTCTGTGCGATCCCATAGACGGCAGCCCACCAGGCTTCCCCATCCCTGGGATTCTCCAGGCAAGAACACTGCAGTGGGTTGCCATTTCTTTCTCCAATGCATGAAAGTGAAAAGTGAAAGTGAAGTCGCTCAGTCGTGTCTGACTCTAGCGACCCCATGGACTGCAGCCTACCAGGCTCTTCTGTATATGTCTTGAGATGCAGCCAAAATAATAATAATAATAATAAATTAAAAATAAGATAATTGTATACTGGGAGCCAGCCATGAGGTGGGCATTTCTGAGCAGAAGCCCCAGTCCTACACCTCTCTCAAGAGTCTCCAAAGAAGAAATGCAGAAAGGCAAGGGCCCCTATGCCTCGATATACTCTCATCCTTGGCACAGGACAATGCCTTGAGTTCTGGAAAGACAGCCTCAGAAGAGGGTAGAAAGGTCACATTTAAATCCATAAGCCTGAGAGGGAAGCAGAAAGACTTGAGCTTCAGCTGGACCCTGGGCGCTCCCTTTGCTTGCCATTCCTGGACCGAGAGGGAGTTGGGGGGACCTCTTCTAGGTGGGATGGGTTCAGCCCAAGCCTGGAAAAGGCCCACAGAACCCACGTCCTCGAGCTCCCATGCCTGCTTCTTCCAGCCGAGCCCGCTCTCCTGTCTTTGTGGACAGTGGGCCCAGCCTCTCCCCCTGGAGCTCCGACCATCTCTCCAGAGACACCCGGGATCTGATTTGCTCAGAGAGCAGTGACTGGAGACCTTCATCCCAGTCCCTCCTTGACCTGGTATTCAAGGCCTCAGTCTATGCCTTCAACCTAATCAATGGACAGGATCCTGTGTTCCAGGTCGACTGACCTCTCCATGGTCCCAGGCCACCACTGGGCCTTCTGCCCAATCCATCCAGGCTTCTATTGTCCCTCTGGATCAGAAGGTCCTACCCCTCCCCTCTCCCCAAATCCAATCATCCTTCACCACCCAGCCGGAGGTTCACCTCTTCCTCCAGAAAGACTTCCCTGACCCTCAAGCCAACAGTCTCTCCTCGGAGTGGCCACTTCCTGAGGATTCAGCGCCCAGAGCTCGCTGCTGTAAACTGTAACTGGGAGTGAAGCGTGGGTCCTCAACCAGCCCTCCCCAGCTCTCGCCTGGGGCGGCGTCAGTGTCATCTTTGCACCCCCAGTGGCACTAAGCCAATGTCTGATGGTGAGGACTGAGTTCTGGAGTCTAGAATGCCCCAGGTTGGGAGGAGGAGAGAGAACCAGAAGGTGAGGATTAGGGTTGGCGCCTGGCACCGCGACAGTAAGAACGTGGGCTTGCTTGATACACACTGCGACCTATGGGACACAGGCCCACGCCACCAGGCCAAGGACTGGAGAGGGCCTGAGCTGACCAGTTAGGCTGGGTCCAGCTGGTTTTATTTTAGGTCTGAAAGCTCCAATTCCCCAGGAAATTCACTTCAGAACCAAGAGCAGGAATGTGACGCCCCAGTGCTGGACAGAAATTTGCTGTGGGTTAGGGAGCCAGGCTCCTGGGGCTCTCAGGGCTGGAGCAGGAGGAGGCCACTGGAGGAGCCAAGGGTGCGGGGGCTTAGCCACCCGGCCCGACCAGAGCTGCCCCCTTGTTCCCCGTCTGCATCCTGGGCTGCTGAGGGAGGGGCTGACTTGCTACCCCCCGGGGTAGCGCCATGGCCTTACTGTTCTGTCAGCGCTCAGCAGGGAGCGTGGGGGATTCTGGTCTCGGATTCAGGCGTCTGTGGGGTTTTGGCTGGGTGTCCTGCGGTTTGGGCTTCCTGGGCAGCAAGCTCAATCTCCCAAGGCGGCAGAGCCAGGCCTTCTTGTGTTATGAAAGCCACATTGTCTGGCCCTGCCCAGGCTGGGGAGGGGGCTTGCTGGGGCTCGGGCCTCAAGTTACAGCCCAGGACTTAGCCCTTTCCCAGTGGCCCATCCTGGCCCTTGTCCCGGCTCCAGGCTCCAGCACATTCAGCCCCTCCTCCCCCTGCTGGGGCAAACGGGTCACACAGGAGAGAGGGTCTTGGAAGGAGGGAGTGGAGGAGAGAACAGAGAAGGTGGATAAGCCAGGGAAGAAGGCAGGGGAGATGGGGAGAGAGGTGGAGAATCAGGAGGCCGAGAAAGAGAGAAGGGGCAAGAGACAGAAAGAGCCTTCCCAGGTCCCTGCCCCGAGCTCTCCCCCCAGGCTCCAGAAGCCCATTCCTGAAGGAGTTTATATCCCAGAAGTCCCTACTCCAGGGGCCCCACATTCCGAGGGCAGCCTGAGGGCTGGCGGGATGCGAAGCAGACACATTGGTTTCATGTATGTGCGGGCCCCTGGCCAGCCGTCTGCCACTTGCCCTCCCACCACTTTAGACAGCACCCCCCTCACTCCACAGCCCTGCGTCTCCAAAGGGCCAGTATCCACACCAGGTAGACTTGGGTCTTTCCAAATGCGCAGACCAGTCCCTATGGGTGGATGTGGAGACTGAGGCCAGAGAGGGGAAGAAACTTGTCCAAGGCCATGCAGCAAGTTCAAGTCAGAGGTTCAGGAGGAGACCTCCATTATTTGGAGACTCAAAGAGGGGAGAAAGGGCTAATGGGGCTGGGTGAGAGGGAGGCAGATGATCAGACTAACCTAGAACTGAGATTAAAGGCATGACATCCAGGCCTGTGCTCCTGCCCGCCACCCTTCCGCCTTCCCCAATAAACCCAAGATGTTCCTGACTTCTCCCTGTTGCTGCTATCTACTGGGAGCCTCAGCGCACATGTGTATGGTGAGAAGGTGGACAGAGAGCCACATCACCAGGACTCCCCAGGGCCCCTGCCCCCTTCCCAGGTCCCCTTAGGAAGTCGCAAACCCTGGGCAGGGGGGACGCTCCTGCAGGAATAATTCCAGGGAAGTTACAGATCCTGTGTTTGGGGGAAGGGACAGTTCACTTGAGTGGTGGGCACTTGGTTGGGGTGAGTGCCTGAAATAGAGAAACGGGGAGAGAGAAGGGGGGGCGCAGGAGAAACTCTGCGTATGTGTGTATGTGTGTGTGTGTGTCTGTGTGTGCAAGCAGGGGGGAGTGGCGGGGGCTGGCCAGGCCCGGGTGGGAAGGAAGGCGAGCGAGAGGAGATGGCAAGGAGGGGAGGGGCCGATCCTGCAGCCGCTTGCTGTGGACAAAAGTTTTCGGGAAGCACTAGGCTAGGATGGGGGAAGGGAAGGAGAGAAAGACTCAGACACCCCCACCTCCGCCTGAGGCCCCCATAAATATTTACACACTGGGCAGAAACGGTTGGGACACAAATCCCAGACGGACAGACAGACACTGCGGTGTGTGTGTGTCTGGTGTTGGGAGTGGGGAGAGCTGGAGCCAACTTGGCGCGGCCGCTGCCTCCGTTCGGGCCCTGCCCCCATCGTCCCAGCCCTCCACTCTCCTTGGACCCAGTCCCCGATACCCAGATTTCTCGCCCCCACCTCCACTCAGGGTCCCCCGAACCGTCTCCTCACTTCTCAAAGAGGAGAGGGGAGAATTACCAGCCACCCTCCCCCAGCCGCCTGCCCCCGCTCCCGTCCGGTCTTGTTCTGCATCCCTGGTTCCTACCTGGGCCCGGGGCTGCGCTGGGGGCTCCATGGGGCGCGTCGCAGTGAGGGGGGTGCTGGCCACTCACCTGGGACATCGGCCCGGGACCTGCGAGAAACAAGGCTCAGCGGGTGTGGCGGAAGGTCCCCGCGCGCGCGCGCGCCGGGGAAAAGGGGCCCAGGGCAGGGGGCGATCCAGCCGCAGCCGCGCGCCCACCGCCTCCCGGCTCGGTCCGGGACTGACTGACTCTAGTGAGCTGCGCGCCGCTCTCTCGCCTCGCCGGGATCACCGCGCGGGGCCTGCCATGCGCACCGGCCGCGGCCGCCCCAGCCCAGGGGCCACTCGGCTTCTCCGCGCCCCTCCCCTCTCACTCGCTCCGTTCTCGCATTTCGGCGCCAGCGCGCGCCTCTCGCTCCCTCGCTTCTGCCTCCTCTCCCTGCAGCCCCCTCGCTCCTCCCTGGCTCGCCTCGCCTCTTCCCTCCCCTCCTCTCCGGCCCACCCTCTCCCCGCCCCCTCCTCGCCTTCCCAGGCGCCCCCCCACCACGTCCCTCCCCCCGCGCCGGGCTAGGCGCTGCCTGGGCCGGACACGTCTGTCCGCGGGGCGCCGCGGCCGGAGCCCCCACAGGAAGCCGGCTCCGCGCGTTTCCTCCGAGCTCTCGGAGCTGGGCCCCAGTCTCCCCAAATCTCCGCCCCCCTCCCAGGCCCAACTGCCCGGGAAGCTTGCAAAGGGGGCCGCGAGTTCCCCTTCGCCTGCGCTAAACTCTGCAAAAGTTTTGGAAAAAGCAAAAGAACGAGAGAGAGAAAAAAACCACGGTGATCACAACTACCTCGTGCCAATTGTCTGAGTATTTGTGGCCCCCAAATCTCGTTGTCCCAAAGACGAGGAGTGATCGAGTTTCTCAGGCACGCTTCGCCCACCCCCTCGGTCCCCGCCCGCGGTCCTAAGCTGTGGCACAGACCGGGTGCCCACCCCGCCAGAAGCTGTCCCTTCGGGAAATCCGGTTGGTGACATTCGAGCCTCCCGTGTCCCAAGAGCAGCCCTCAGCATCCCTGATTCCTCCACCCCCACCAGCCGCACGTGGGAATTTGGGTCAGAAACCCGGCTTTGGAGGCAAAGAGAGGTTCTGGAGTTCAGTCCTTCATTTGGCTCCACACTGGAATCCGAGGCCTTCCAAACTGCGGGGTGCTTGGGAAAGAGGCGAGAGTAAGCCCCTCTTGGGGGAGGGGGGTGTGAGGGAGGGGGTGTGTGGGGGAGGGGCATCCGGGCGACCCATCTGGAATTGAGCTGGATCCCTCCTCAGGGCGGGGGTAGGAAGAAGCTGCGACCAGACAGGCGTGGTGGGGGTGGGGGTGGGGGGGTTAGTTCAGGGACCCTAGCTTGGCACCCGATCCCCGAGGAAGGGGGAGGCGTGGAGCCTGCGGCCCACCGGGTGAGGGGTGGGCGGGCCCGGAGACGATCAGGTGGGCCGCCCGCTGGGGTGACGGCGTCTGGCCGCACTAGACCGAGGACGCCTGGGAGCCGCGTCTGGGCTCCCCACCACGAGGGCCGGTGAGCAATTAGGGAGGCGGCGGCGGCGCCAGGCCAGTTCTCCCGGTTCCGCCTTCCAAGCCCAGGCTTGAAGCCGGGGCTGGGACGCGGGGGCCGAGCTAGGGACCCAGGGCCTCTTCTCGGTGTTCCCCAGCGCCCCCCACCCCGCACTCGCTACTTACGATGCTCAAAGGTCCTCGTGGCGCCGTCGCAGCCAGGACCACTGTGGCCCCCAGGGGTCTCGCCACCAAGAGGCAGCGTCCCCGCGATGAGCCCAGGTGCCTCCGGCCGGAAGTGGAGGCCCCCAGGTGGGGAGGAAGGGGTCCCACTCCCGGGGCCGGGCTGCCTGTTGCGGAGCCCGGCCTGGAGCCCCGGGAGCCAGCCGGGATCAGGCTGCTGTCTGGAAGTTCTGGGGAGCGGGGCGGATTCCCCTTTCCTCGCAATGGCTGAGTCACCGGGACGCACCCGCGGGGCTTGGCGACTGCAGCATTCTTACCGGTTTACCTGGGCCCCGGAGTTTGGCCTCATCCGCCTCCAAGATTGGAAGTGGAAGGACATAAGGTGGGAGGGGGGTGGGGGTGGACATTGTCTCCAGGGCAGCCTCCACTGTCTCTCTCCTCTCCTGCATGTGCGGCCCCTCCCTAAGCGCAGACCCGAGCCCTGCACCATTGACCAGCCCCCCCACCCCTCTTCTCAGTCTCTAACCCCAGCCCCTAAACTCTGGATCCGCCCAGTCTCCCAGCCTCTCTGTCTGAAATCACCTGCTTGGGATCAGAAGTCCCCTGACTCTGGCCCAGCACCAAGTAATATGTCTGGTTTGTTGGAAATGTAAAAACAGGCTTTAGATTTAATCCCACATGCTGATTATACAGGTGTGCTCAGTGTGTGAAAATTCAGCAAGGTGAACATTTACCTGCAGTGTACTTTCTTTTTTTAAAAATATGAGTATTATACTTGAATAAAAAGTTGGGAAAACAAAAACAAAAACACCCACTAATTAAAATCAGCATTCCAGGACAAAACACAGTATGGTGTGATGACCAGGTGGTGGGGTTTGGCATGGGACTCCAGTTCCAGACTTCAGTTCCACCATCTACCTGTTTTCCTGGGAAGTCCCTTTACCTCTCTGAGCCTCAGGAGGAACACACATTGGGACCCTCCACGTGGACCTTAATAGTTTCAGTGCGATCCAGGATCAGGACTAGGATGAGGTAACTGGGAGACTCTGCTGGGGTGCGAAATTTGGGAAGGTGCCAATATAAAAAACATTGTAATTTGATATTAAAAAGTAAATCAGCAAATTACAGCCCTGCCAGCTAGCTGCCTATTTTTATAAGTAAAGTTTTATTGGAACCAGGGCTGAGATTGAAGTGAAACGAGTGAGATGGGATCGTGAAAATTCAGGTTTAGATCCTGTCTTCATTTAAAGTGTTGGCATTTTGTTCATTAGAGATTTTTTGCATTAATTTCAATTTTTAGATATGTTGCAGGAAAATATTGGTTTATGTTAATTACCAAGGGTTGGTGTTTTTTTTTTTTTTTCGCTGCTGCCTTAAAGTTTCACGCTTGAGCCTCACTCACTTTAGGCCTTGCACACCTCATCCTTGTCCTTGGCCTATTACTGTCTCTTCCCAAAGGACCTGACTAGGACCCCAGAGTAAATGAGTAGAGGCTGAAGATGGTTCCACCACCTCCAGACCCCACCCCACAACACCAAGTGGGCTCTGCAGACAAGCCCAGACCTAGCTTTCCTGGGGCCCAATAATTAGTTCAGAGTCAAATGCAAAGTGCTCACAATGGCCTTCAGGCTCCCAGAGTTGGGCTCTACCCGCCCTCACTTTCATCTCCCCTCACTCATTTCTTTCCAGCCTTGCTGCTTCCCGAGTTTGTTTTTTCAGCTTGTCTCATGTGTTTGCTCAGGGCCTTTGCACTTGCTCTCTCTTCTGCCCAGAATGCGCTTCCCCTAGCTATGCACTTGGCCCCCTTCCTTGTCTTCCCCTACTTAGGTCATCTTCTCAGAGAGGCCATCCCAGACCCCTCGCTTTCTGTCCCCTCCCACCACTTTATTATTCTTCATAAACCTTTCACCTCTTTTCCTATTTATGTACTTGTTTGTTGACTAGCAGAATGTAAGCTCCAGGGGAGAGGGGACTTTGGTCTGTCTCCTAGGGTACTCCCTAGAACTGGGTCTGACACAGGTAGCTCAATATATATTTCCAGTTTTGCAGATGGGAAAACAAGGGGCCAGACAGGGAAAGGGGCTAATGCAAGTCACGCAGTGAGCTGGTGGTAAAAGCTTACCAAGCGCCAAGTTTTCCAACTTCCAACTCAGTGCTCTTTCCTGCCTCCTGGGGCTTTTCCTCACTCCCTTACCCCCACAGCCCTCCAGACAGTGAAGGGTGACAGTCGCCCTGCGTGGCTCTCCTGTCGGCTCCCTTCCACACAATGTGATTACAGAGCCTGGCCTGGCTCCAGCCCCTGGCGTCCACCCCTCCCCAGTGTCCCGCAGGCGTGCACAGCTCTTCCCGGCTTCCTGTCGCTGGCACAGGACCAGTCGGTGGCTGGGCTGGGTTCCACAGCTGGACCACAGCTGTGGTCTTGGTGCCCTGGAGAGTGGGGGACGGGCCGCTGTGGCGCAACCTCCCTGCAGAGGACTTGCGTCCAAGGGGGAGTGCTTGTGTGTTGTTGGGGGAGGGGCTGGATAGGAAGTGAGTGCCCTGCCAGGATCGCTGTCCCTAATAAGCAGAGTGGAGGATGGGGCTCCCCACCCTTTCTGGAGGACATGGCATGTGGAAGTGGCAGGGAGCTCTGGGTCCCAGGCCTGCTTCTGTTCCTCTCTGTATTCTTGGTGATCAGAAGACAGTGGTTCAGTACACATGAGCTGGGTTTATTCTGTGTGCCAGTCCCTTGCTGGATGGTTCTAGGCTTGTTGCTTCCTTTAATACCCACACAGTCTGGATAGCTATTATCCCCATTTTACAGATGAGGAAACCGAGGCACAGTGAGGTGAAGTGACTTGCCCATGGCCACACAACTAGTATGGAGTGGAGCTGGGACTTGTACCACATTTCTTTTTTCACTTTTTAGCCATGCCACGTGGTATGCGGGATCTTAGTTGCCCAACCAGGGACTGAACTGCTGCCCCCTACATTGGAAGCATGGAGTCTTAACCACTGGACCACCAGGGAAGTTCCTTGAACCACATTTCTGAAGCCCAGTGCAGTGATCATTCTGGTCCCTGACAGGGCCTTTACCACAGAGGGAGAACGGTGATTTTCTCTGGAGGTGTCTCCCACCTCCAAGCTGGCTACCGGAGGTGGAGGCGTGGCCCTGCTCCCCTCCTCTGAATCTTTTGTGATTGACAGTCTAGAAAGAGTGAGGCTTGGTTTAATGTCATGGAGACCCAGTTTGCACCCTGGCGCAGTCTCTTCTACCTAGCTCTGTGATTTGGGAAAAGTCATTTGAATTATTTGAGCTTCCAGTTCTGTTGTGTGAACCCGAGAGGACAGTTCTCATCCCACAACTGGGGAGAAATTAAATGACCACCTGGTACAACATCACAGGCTTCAGTAAATGGTAGTTCCTTGGTTCTGTGCTCCTGGGCATTCATCCCCCAAATGAGGGGAGCCTCACAGGGCACATATATGTCCATTGTTCTGAGTTTTGTTTCATGAGTCTTGTTTCATACCCTTATATGGTGCTTACTATGCGACAGGCACAGATCACAGCACTTTGGGTGAATTAACCAGTTTAATAGTCACAACATTAAATATCAGTTTATATTAAATACCAGTATTTCCCTTGTTTCACAGGTGAAGAGAGAAGCACAGCGAGCTTAAGTAACTTGCCTGAGCCCCACAGCCTCCCCTTCAGCCCCATCTTCCCTGGGGGAGTGGGAGGGGCCTCAGGTCATCACCGAGCCTCTTGTCATTGTTCAGTCGCCAAGTTGTGGCTGACTCTTTGCGACCCCATGGACTGCAGCATGCCAGGCTTTCCTGTTCACTGTCTCCTGGAGTTTGCTCAAATTCATGTCCACTGAGCTGGTGATGCTGTTTAACCATCTCATCCTCTGCCACTTCCCTCTCCTTTTGCTTTCAATCTTTCCCAGCCTCAGGGTCTTTTCCAATGAGTCAGCTCTTTGCATTAGGTGGCCACTGGAGCTTCAACTTCAGCATCAGTCCTTCCAATGAATATTCAGGGTTGATTTCCTTTAGAACTGACTCTTCTTGCAGTCCAAGAGTCTTCTCCAGCACCAGGGGGACTTCACTGATCCTCTCCTGCTGGATAAATCTTCTTCATCCCCCTGGTAAGTTAATTAACTCTGAGCTGCTGTTCAGTTCAGTTGAGTCGCTCAGTCATGTCTGACTCTTTGTGACCCCATGGACTGCAGCACACCAGGCCTCCCTGTTCATCACTAACTCCCAGAGTAAGCTGCTGTTAATCATGTATAAATGTCTTCACGCACAGGCCTCCAAACTTTTTTTCTTAGTAATTCAACTTTATAACAATTTTAAGTAAACCTGTTAACATTTTCTGGACAGTGCCAGCATTTGGATTAAATTTTTAAAAACCTATTTTTTTAGAGTAGATTTAAGTTCACAGCAAGATTGAGTAGAAGTATAGTGAGTTCCTGTATATCTCACTAGGTTGTATATTGGCACCCTATTTATTTAACCTCTATGGACATCATGTGAAATGCCTGGCTGGATGAATCACAAGATGGAATCAAGATGGCTGAGAGAATTGTCAACAACCTCAGATATGCAAATGATACCTCTCGAACGGAAAAAAGTGAAAAAGGAACTAAATAAAGAACCTCTTGATGAGGGTGAAGGAGGAGAGTGAAAAAGCTGGCTTAAAAGTTAACATTTAAAAAACTAAGATCATGGCATCTGGTCCTACCACTTCATGTTAAATAGAAGGGAGAAGAGTGGAAGATTTTATTTTCTTGGGCTCCAAAATCACCATGGGCCGTGACTACAGTGATGACGTTAAAAGATGCTTGCTCCTTGGAAGGAAAGCTGTGACAAACCTAGACAGTGTGTTAAAGAGCAGAGACATCAAAAGGTCTGTAGAGTCAAAGCTATGGTTTTTCCAGTAGTCATGTATGGATGTGAGAATTGGACCATAAAAAAGCTGAGCATCGAAGAACTGATGTTTTCAAATTGTGGTCCTAGAGAAGACTCTTGAGAGTCCCTTGGACAGCAAGGAGTTCAGTCAATCCTAAAGGAAATCAACTCTGTTCACTGGAAGTACTGATGCTGAAGCTGAGCTCCAATACTTTGGCCACCTGATGTGAAGAGCCGACTCACTGGAAAAAATCCTGATGCTGGGAAAGATTGAAGGCAACAGGGGAAGGGGGCGGACAGCAGAGGATGAGATGGTTAGACAGCATCCCCGACTCAATGGACACCAGTTTGAGCAAACTCCAGGAGATAGCAAAGGACAGGGAAGCCTGGTGTGCTGCAGTCCTTGAGGTCGCAAAGAGTCGAACATGACGGAGGGGCTGAACGACAGCAACAACATATATTCTCTAGTCTCACTACATGCACAGCCTCCCCCACCGTCCACAACCCACACCAGATGCTACATTTTTTACAGCTGATGAATCTACATCATTGTATCATTATTACTCAAAGCTCATGGTTAACCTCAGGGTTCATCCTTGGCATTGTACATTCTTTGGGTTTTGAGAAACATAAGGACATGTATCTACCACAGTAGTATCATACAGAGTATTTTCACTTCCCTTAAAATCCTCCGAGCTCCACTTGTTCGTGCTTCCCTCCCCTAACTCTTAACAACCACTGATCTTTTAACTGTCTCCATAATTCTACCTTTCCCAGAATGTCGTGTAGTTGGAATCATACATTATGTAGCCTTTCTGATTGGCTTCTTTCATTTAATAATATATACTTAACGTTCCTCCAGATCTTTTCATGGCTCGATAGCCCATTTCTTTTTATCACTGAATGATATTCCATTGTCTGAATATACCACAGTTTCTTTATCCATTTTTTTTTAAACTGAAGGGCATCTTGGTTTCTTAGAAGTTTTGGCAATTATGAATAAAGCTGCCATAAACATCTTTGTGCAGGTTTCTTTGTGGACATAAGTTTCCAACTCATTTGGGTAAATTCCTAGCAGCATGAGGAATTCCTAGCAGTAAGAGAATGTTTAATTTTCCAAGAAATGTCCGAACTATCTTTCAAGGTGGCTGTACCATTTTGCATTCCTATCAGCAATGGGAGTTCCTTGTGCTCTACATCCTTAGCAGCGTTTGGAGTTGTTAGTGTTTTGCAGTCTCGTTATTCTGATAGGTGTGTAGTGGTATCTCGTTGTTGCTTTAAATTGCATTTCCCTAGTGACATATGAAACTCCAGTACTTTGGCCACCTCATGCGAAGAGCTGACTCATTGGAAAAGACTGATGCTGGGAGGGATTGGGGGCAGGAGGAGAAGGGGACAACAGAGGATGAGATGGCTGGATGGCATCACTGACTCGATGGACGTGAGTCTGAGTGAACTCCGGGAGTTGGTGATGGACAGGGAGGCCTGGCGTGCTGCAATTCATGGGGTCGCAAAGAGTCGGACACGACTGAGCGACTGAACTGAACTGAACTGAATGACATATGAGGTTGAGCATCTTTTCATATGCTTGTTTGCATCTGTATGTCATCTTCAGTGTCTGTTCAGATCTTTTGCTCATTTTTAAATTCGGTGGTACATTTTTAAAATTGTTGAATTCTTTTGAGTTCTTTGTATATTTTGGGTGAGTCCTTTATCAGATATGTGTTTGGCAAATATTTTCTCCCAGCTTATGGCTTGTCTATTCTACTTGAAAGTGTTTTTCACAGAGCAGAAGTTTTAAATTTTAAGTCCACTTTATCAGTTATTTCTTTCACCTATTGTGTCCTTTGTATTATATCTAAAGAGTCATGGCCAATCTTGAGGTCATCTAATTTTCTCTCAAGTAATCTTCTGGGGGTTAATAATTTTGTGTTTACATTGAGGCTTGTGATCCATTCTGAGTTAATTTTTGTGAGGACTGTAAGGTCTGTGTCTAGATTCTTTTTATTTTATCTTTTGTATGTGGATGTCCAATTGTTCCAACACCATTTGTTGAAAAGAGTGTCTTTGCTCTTTTGTGCCGCTCTTTTGTCAAAGATCAGTTGACTGACAAAAATCAGTCTGTATTTATATGAGTCTGTTTCTGGGATCTCGATTTTGTTCCAATAATCTATTTGTCTATTCTTTTGCCAATACCACACTGTTTTGATTACTGTAGCTTTATAGTGAGTGTTCTAGGTCTTCATAGAACCGTTCAACTTCAGCTTCTTCAGCGTTACTGGTTGGGGCATAAGCTTGGATCACCGTGATAATGAATGGTTTCCCTTGGAAACGAACAGAGATCATTCTTTCGTTTTTGAGATTGCATCCAAGTACTGCATTTCGGACTCATTTGTTGACCATGATGGCTATTCCATTTCTTCTGAGGGATTCCTGCCCACAATAGTAGATATAATGGTCATCTGAGTTAAATTCACCCATTCCAGTCTGTTTTAGTTCGCTGATTCCTAGAATGTTGACGTTCACTCTTGCCATCTCCTGTTTGACCACTGCCAATTTGCCTTGATTCATGGACCTAACATTCCAGGTTCCTATACAATATTGCTCTTTCAGCATCGGATCTTGCTTCTATCACCAGTCACACCCACAACTAGGTATTGTTTTTGCTTTGGCTCCATCCCTTCATTCTTTCTGGAGTTATTCCTCCACTGATCTCCAGTAGCATATTGGGCACTTACTGACCTGGGTGGTTCCTCTTTTAGTATACCATCATTTTGCCTTTTCATACTGTTCATGGTGTTCTCGAGGCAAGAATACTGAAGTGGTTTGCCATTCCCTTCTCCAGTGGACCACATTCTGTCAGACCTCTCCACCATGACCCGTCTGTCTTGGGTGGCCCCACATGGCATGGCTTAGTTTCACTGAGTTAGACAAGGCTGTGGTCCGAGTGATCAGATTGGCTAGTTTTCTGTGATTATGTTTTCAGTGTGTCTGCCCTCTGATGCCCTCTTGCAACACCTACCATCTTACTTGGGTTTCTCTTACTTTGGACATGGGGTATCTCTTCACAGCTGCTCCAGCAAAGTGCAGCCGCTGCTCCTTACCTTGGACGAGTTTGCCCCTCCTGACCTTGAACGTGGAGTAGCTCCACTTGGCCCTCCTGTGCCCATGCAGCCGCCGCTCCTTGGACGTGAGGTAGCTCATCTTGGCCACTGCCCCTGACCTCGGGCATGGGGTAGCTCCTCTTGGCCGCTCCTGCTCCGTCGCAGCCTGGGGCTCTCGGTAGCTCCCCCAAAAAAGACGTCCTTTTCATTATAGGGGACTGGAATGCAAAAGTAGGAAGTCAAGAAACACCTGGAGTAGCAGGCAAATTTGGCCTTGGAATACAGAATAAAGCAGGGTGAAGGCTAATAGAGTTTTGCCAAGAGAACACACTGGTCATAGCGAACACCCTTTTCCAACAACACAAGAGAAGACTCTACACATGGACATCACCAGATGGTCAACACCGAAATCAGATTGATTATATTCTTTGCAGCCAAAGATGGAGAAGCTCTATACAGTCAGCAAGACCAGGAGCTGACTGTGGCTCATATCATGAACTCCTTTTGCCAAATTCAGACTTAAATGGAAGAAAGTAGGGAAAACCACTAGACCATTCAGGTATGACCTAAATCAAATCCCTTATGATTATACACTGGAAATGAGAAATAGATTTAAGGGACTACATCTGGTAGACAGAGTGCCTGATGAACTATGGACAGAGGTTCATGATGTTGTACAAGAGACAGGGATCAAGACCATCCCCATGGAAAAGAAATGCAAAAAAGCAAAATGGCTGTCTGGGGAGGACTTACAAATAGCTGTGAAAAGAAGAGAAGTGAAAAGCAAAGGAGAAAAGGAAAGATATTCCCATTTGAATGGAGAGTTCCAGAGAATAGCAAGAAGAGATAAGAAAGACTTCCTCAGCGATCAGTGCAAAGAAATAGAGGAAAACAACAGACTGGGAAAGACTAGAGATCTCTTCAAGAAAAATAGAGATACCAAGGGAACATTTCATGCGAAGATGGGCTTGATAAAGGACAGAAATGATATGGACCTAACAGAAGCAGAAGATATTAAGAAGAGGTGGCAAGAATAAGATCTTCACGACCCAGATAATCATGATGGTGTGATCACTTACCTAGAACCAGACATCCTGGAATGTGAAGTCAAGTGGACCTTAGAAAGCATCACTACGAACAAAGCTAGGGGAGGTGATGGAATTCCAGTTGAGCTGTTTCAAATCCTGAAAGATGATGCTGTGAAAGTGCTACACTAAATATACCAGCAAATTTGGAAAACTTAGCAGTGGCCACAGGACTGGAACAGGTCAATTTTCATTCCAATCCCAAAGAAAGGCAATGCCAAAGAATGTTCAAACTACCACACAATTGCACTCATCTCACACACTAGTAAAGTAATGCTCAAAATTCTGCAAGCCAGGCTTCAGCAATACGTGAACCATGAACTTCCAGATGTTCAAGCTGATTTTAGAAAAGGCAGAGGAACCAGAGATCAAATTGCCAACATCCACTGGATCATGGAAAAAGCAAGAGAGTTCCAGAAAAACACCTATTTCTGCTTTATTGACTATACCAAAGCCTTTGACTGTGTTGTGGATCACAAGAAACTGTGGAAAATTCTGAGAGAGATGGGAATACCAGACCACCTGACCTGCCTCTTGAGAAACCTATATGCAGGTCAGGAGGCAACAGTTAAAACTGGACATGGAACAACAGACTGGTTCCAAATAGGAAAAGGAGTACGTCAAGGCTGTATGTTGTCACCCTGCATATTTAACTTCTATGCAGAGTACATCATGAGAAACGCTGGACTGGAAGAAACACAAGCTGGAATCAAGATTGCCGGGAGAAATATCAATAATCTCAGATATGCAGATGACACCACCCTTATGGCAGAAAGTGAAGAGGAACTAAAAAACCTCTTGATGAAAGTGAAAGTGGAGAGTGAAAAAGTTGGCTTAAAACTCAACATTCAGAAAACTAAGATCATGGCATCTGGTCCCATCACTTCATGGGAAATAGATGGGGAAACAGTGGAAACAGTGTCAGACTTTATTATGGGGGGCTCCAAAATCACTGCAGATGGTGATTACAGCCATGAAATCAAAAGACACTTACTCTTTGGAAGGAAAGCTATGACCAACCTAGATAGCATATTAGAAAGCAGAGATATTACTTTGCCAACAAAGGTCCATCTAGTCAAGGCTATGGTTTTTCCAGTGGTCATGTATGGACGTGAGAGTTGGACTGTGAAGAAAGCTGAGCACTGAAGCATTGCTGCTTTTGAACTGTGGTGTTGGAGAAGACTCTTGAGAGTCCCTTGGACTGCAAGGAGGTCCAACCAGTCCATCCTAAAGGAGACCAGTCCTGGGTGTTCAGTGGAAGGACTGATGCTGAAGCTGAAACTCCAATACTTTGGCCACCTCATGCGAAGAGTTGACTCATTGGAAAAGACCCTGATGCTGGGAGGGACTGGGGGCAGGAGGAGAAGGGGACAACAGAGGATGAGATGGCTGGATGGCGTCACTGACTTGATGCATATGAGTTTGGGTGAACTCCGGGAGTTGGTGATGGACAGGGAGGCCTGGCGTGCTGCGATACATGGGGTTGCAAACAGTCGGACACAACTGAGCGACTGAACTGAACTGAACTGAACTGATAGTGCATCTTAATGTTGGATAATGCCCGTTCTCCAACTTTGTTTTTCTTCAATAATGTGTTTTTTACTCTGAGTCTTTTGCCCCTCCATATACAAACCACTTTCTAATGACTTTATGAAGATACAATTCACAAACCATACAATTTACCCATTTAAGTTGTACAATTTAATGAGTTTGGGTATATTACATTATTAATTATTTTAAATTGTGGTAAGACATTTGTAATATACTTTTTTCCACTTTAAAAATTTTAAGTGTACTATTCAGTGGCATGAATTACATTCAAAGTGTGCAGCCATCACCCCTATCCAATTCCAAATCTTTTTCTTTATTCCAAACAGCACTTTGGAAGTACTAAGCAGTGACTCCCCAGTTTGTTCGGGTGTCCCTGACAAAGTACCAAAAACTAGATAGCTTAAAACAATAGCAACTTATTATATGAGATTCATCTATGTTGCAGAATGTATCAGAACTTCATTTCTTTTTATGGTTGAATAATATTCCACTATATGGGTATGTCACAGATTTTTACCATTCGTGTCTTGTTGGAAACTTGAGTTGTTTCCAACTTTTGGCTACTATGAGTCATGCTGCAGTGAACATTGGTGTTCAAGCCCTGCTTCTTCTAAAGTGTCTGGACAATGCACCAGTATCAACTTTTTAAAACTGCCCATCAAGCAAGTTTTAAAAATTGCCTCATATGTGTCATTTGCTTGTAAATTATATGCCTATGCTCTTTTGTTAATATGTAATGTACATAATAAAGATGCTTCAAAGTGAAAAGGTGAGACAAAGAATAAATATGAATAAATACAATACAAATAGAAATAAAAATAAGTAAGTGTTTCTTCCCAAATCCCATCTTAGAGACAGTGAGGTAGCACTCTACCCGAAGGAATACATGTGATTGACAGACAGCCTTGCCTTCACTTCCTGATTATTTTATTTTTTTTTATTTTTATTTTTTTTCCTGATTATTTTAAAGATCCCATATTTCTTTGACAATCTGATGAAAGTTATGGGCACTCTCCAAAACCTTCCGTCAAATACTCATAGCATTTCCAGTACAAGTTTCACGGACTGAGGCTGCAGAATTGCCCACTCCAAGTGCCACCTCTGCTGCTGCCACTTGAGAAGTCGCCTGCAGAAGTGGAAAATGCAGCTTCTCCCTTCCTTGTGCCTTCCCACCTCTCACTGTTTCTTCCCATTCGCAGAACCTAACTGGAGCTTGGGAAATGTAGTTGCAGACTTCCAGGGCCTGCAGAACACAGAAAGGAGGGCATGAAGCTGGGAGCTGACAGGCAGAGCACCAGCCAGTCACAGCAGCCACGCAGACTCCACTGGAAGCAGATCCATGTGGACTCCTGCATTTTCTGTTTACCCGCTCCTGGGACGCCCTCCTGGACGACGGGTGCTGTTCGTCCACCACACTTCCTCCAGCACCTGGAGTCAGGTAACTGAGTCAGGGCTCAATAAAGCTGTTCTCCTGGACCGATAGAGACACTGAGTGTTCTCTGCTTTCAACATACGAAGGAACCAAGGTCCAGAAAGTCGTGACTTGCCCAAAGGGCCCCAGCAGCCGTGACTTGCCTGTCTGGCAAGTCTCGGGAAGGGTTTGGAAGAGGACCGGGCTGACTTGGCAGCTGCCCGCGCCCCGCTCCCCGCCACGCCTCTTGATCTGGCTGCCTGGAGCAAGCTGTGAGCCGAGATGTGGATGCAGCTCTTTCATGTCTGCATGTGCTCTAGGAGCTGGGGCCAAGAAGCGCTGACTCAGCCGTGACCTCCTCAGGGCTGAGAACTTCCTCCTGCCCCAGGAAATAGGGCGTTCTGGTGCCTCTGCCCAAAGGGCCAGGCTGGAGGTCGGGGAGTCTAGTCAATGGGGGCAGGAGCTAGAAAAGGCAGGGGGGACCCTGCACCGGCTCCTCGCTCCTCTGTCCGCCAGGGTGCAGCGCTTCACCACAGAGACTCTGATACACTGACATATTTTACTAAGATGCTAAAAATGGTGACCATATTTCCCAAACTAAAGTCACGGTACACATGGTTAGACACGTGTGAATTTCCTTATGAGCACAAAGGGAGACGTTGTTCGAAATAGGGTCTATCTCAGGGTTTCTTGATCTTGGCACTCGTGACAAAAGTTTTGGGACTAGGTGATTCCTTTGTTGTGGGGCTGTTCTGGGCATTGTAGGATGTTTCCCAGCATCCCTGACCTCTACCCACTAGATGCCAGTTGCATCCCCAAGTTGTGACAACTGAAAATGTCTCCAGACATTGCCAAGTGTCCCTGGGGCAAGGTAGAGGGAAGCACTCCAGATAACAGCACTGGTATATCCCTGTAACTCAGGATGTATCTCTACATTAAATATGCCTAGTGGGCCGGAGATGGTGCCCAGTCTGGTGGAAATATAGTCCTGCCCCTCAAGGAGAGATGAACAATCCTAGCCCTAGTCTGAGGGAAGAGAGATCGTGACCTTGGGGAACTTCTGGACTAATGGGGAAGATTGGACAGCCCCTGGATAAACTGGAAAACGTGGTGGCAAGAGCATTGAACTTTGGGGACTTTCATGGTGGTGCAGTGGTTAAGACTTCACTTTCCAATGCAGGAGGTGTGGATTAAGTCCCTAGTTGGGGAGCTAAGGGAGTTTTTTTTATGTCTCACAGCCAAAAAACCAAAACATGAATAGAAAGCAATATTATAACAAATTCAATAAAGAATTTTAAAATGGTTCACATCAAAAATCTTAAAAAAAAAAAAAAAAGAACATTGAAACTTGGAGCCAGAATACAGAATTAAAACCCTGGCTTCACCATTTATACAACAAGTTGCCTCTTTGTGCCTTAGTTACCTTATCTGTAAGATGAGGATAATGTTGGTACTACCTATCTTGTAGAGTTCTATTAAGTTAATTATGATGACAAATTTTATTTTTTGAAACTTTTAGATTTCTGGAAAAGTTGAGAAGCTAGTGCAGAGTTCCCAGTTTTCTCTGTTATTAACGTTTGTTATAAGTAATGATGCAATACTGATACATTATTATTAACTAAAGCCCATGGTTTATTCAGACTTCCTTAGCTTTTCCCTAAAGGTCTTTATTCTGTTCCAGGATCCCATTCAGGACTTCTCATCACATTTACTTGTCATGGTTCCTTAGGCTCCTCTTGGCTGTGACAGCTTTTCAGACTTTTCTTGTCTTTGACGACCTTGACAGTTTTGATGGGTATTAATCGGGTACTGTCTTCCCAGGTTTTGCTAGTGGTAAAGAACCCACCTACCAATGCAAAAGACATAAGAGATGCAGGATTGATCCCTGAGTCAGGAGGATCCCCTGGAGGAGGGGATGGCAACCCACTCCAATATTCTTGCTTGGAGAATCCCATGGACAGAGGAGCCTGGTGGGCTTCAACCTGTAAGGTTGCAAAGAGTTGGACACCACTGAAGCGCCTTGGCACGCAGGCACAGTCAAGTGCTAGTCCTGCAAGGTGTCAAGGTGTGCCTTTATTGGAATTTGTATATAATTTTTTAGGAATTCATTCACTTGTTCGTTTTGGCTGTGCTGGGTCTTTGCTGCTGTGTGCTGGGTTTTCTCTGGTTGTGGTTTGTGGGTTTCTCATTGTGTTGGCTTCTCCTGCTGCTGAGCACCAGCTCTAGGGTGCGCAGGTTTCAGCAGCTGTGGCCCGTGGGCTTGGTAGCTGAGGCTCCCGGGCTCCAGAGCTCAGGCTCAGTAGTTGTAGTGCACCGGCTTAGTTGCTCTGAGGCATGTGGAGTCTTCCTGGATCAGGGATCAGACCTGTGTCCCCTGCATTGGTAGGTGGATTCTTTACCACTGGACCACCAGAGAAGGCCCCCTTTATTGAAATTTGTCTTGTTTTTTCTTATAATTGGACTGGGATTATAGATTTGGGGAGGGGAGAAGTCACAGGGGTAAAGCACACTTCTCACCATATTGTCTCGACAGTATATCCTATCAGTGTGACTTCCAGCTGTGGATGTTGACCTAGATGACCTGGCTGGGATGGTGTTTGTCACGTTTCTGTGCTGTGGACTGATCCCCCCACCTCTCTTGGCTGTGCTCTTGGGAAGAAAGTGGTTGTATATAGCCCATGCTTCACGAGTGGGGAGCCTCATAATGAATTGGTGAAGATTGAATAAATGCAGACATGTAGTGTTAGCCAGAAAGTTCATTTGGGTTTTTTTGGTGTGATCTTATGACTCATTGGAAAAGACCCTGATGCTGGGAAAGATTGAGGGCAGGAGGAGAAGGGGAAGACACAGTATGAGATGGCTGGGTGGCATCACCGACTCAATGGACATGGGTTTGGGTGGACTCCGGGAGTTGGTGATGGACAGGGAGGCCTGGCGTGCTATAGTTCATGGGGTCGCAAAGAGTCGGATACAACTGACCGACTGAACTATGGAAAAACTCGAACGAACTTTTTGGCCAAGCCAATATATTCTCCTTAGAACAGTGCCTGGCATGTGGTAACTCCCGAATGATTTGCTATTATGATGACAATGGGGAGACCCTCTGAAGAAGAGATTGGACATTCTCTACACAGAAAACATAACCAAGACAACTTGTAAGACAGTATGCTGTGTTAGGCAGAATAAAGACATCCCTCACTCTACCAGAGATGTCCCAGGGATTTATGAATATGTTGCCTTATGTGGCAGAAAGGACTTTCCAGATGTGATAAAGGGTGTGGATCTTGAGATGGGGAGATTACCCTAGATTGTACAGGGGTGCCAATCGCCAGGCTCCTCTGTTTACCAGGCAAGAATACTGGCATGATTCCCTTCTCCAGGGGATCTTCGTGGCCCAGGGATCAAACCCAGGTCTCCGGCATTGCAGGCAGATTCTTTACCATCTGAGCCACCAGAGAAACCCTAATGTAATCACACAAATTCTTAAAACTGGAGACGCTTTCCTGGCTGAAAGTGTGGAGAGAAGGCACACAGTGTCCGCGACTTTCATCACCCAAGGCAAAGGGTCAGAGAGACGGCAGCATTAGCACTTGACGCACATAAGCCAGCTTTGCAGACAGACGGGGGAAGGGCCTCCGGGCCCCAGGAAGCCACACGGCCCTGCCAACCCTGGAGTTCAGCCCCATGAGACCTGTGTTGGATATCTTATCTACAGAACCATGAGGTGATACATCTGCAGTGTTAAAAGCCTCTGGCATTGGTTAAGGCAGCGATGGGAAACTAATACGTGTGCTGACAAGCATGGAGCTGGAAGTGGAAATGCAGTCCTCTAGCAGAAATTGCTATGTACTAACTGCAGATGAATCAGCTGGCCAACCCTCTTGCCCTGCAAACTCAATTCTTCCCAACAATAACAACAATCAAAAAAGATTGGTGCTGATGCTGTCATTCTTGGGGGCCAGCTTCACCCCAGGCACTCGGCGTGGGCTTTCAGAACATCGTCACACCACACCACACTCTTTCCGATTTTACAGGACAGACAGAGGGGAGGATCTTCTGCCCTTCTTCCCTCCTGGGTCAGCTCCCTGCTGATAATTAACTCTCTGCAAGTTGGAAGTTGCTCTTTAGAAAGCCAAAGTCCCTTTACATCCAAAGAGTCAGAGACTTGCCTGGTGGTCCAATGGTTAAGACTCCACGCTTTCAACTTTGGGGACCTGGTTTCCATCCCTGGTCAGGGAACTAGATCCCACATGCCACAACTAACACCCAGAAGAGCCTAATAAATATATATAAACAAAACAAAGGGTCAGTTTGAGGAGGTGTTTGCTATCTTACAGGCCTTAGTTCAAGGCAGCCTAAAAAATAGTCTTTGCAGATTTATCAGACCTTGCCAGAGCATTTGGAATACCCTGCAAACATTCATTCATTCATTAAGCATCTATTAAGTACTAACAATTGATCCCTGTTCTCAAGAAGCTCCAACCCTATCAGGGAAGAGTAGGGCTTGGACAGGCATAACCATAACCTGGTAGAGTAGGACTGTGACCTTCAGGAAGCATGTCATGAGTGTTTAACTGGGGACGGGGCACCAGGATGTGGGAATCTAGGAAGACTGCAAGGAGGTGGCACATTTAAGTTGGGTCTTGAACGAGTGAACTTCATGTTTCCATTCCCTTCGTCATTAAACAAACATGGACGGAGCGCCCACTGGGTGCCAGCTCTGTGCTCCTGAAACTAAGGGGACTCTAGGAACTCTGTGTCGAGGAGGTGGCAGAGCTGTAGATGCTGAATTCCCTCACTGCACCGTGCGCGCCCCCTAGAGGCAGGAAGAGGAGTGAGTGTGTGGAGGCCAAAGGCTGGTTCCTGGGAAGCCTTTTCCAGGAGAGTGGGTCTACATAGAGCAAAGTCAGCGAAGGAGACCAGGCAAAGAGGTCAGAGAAAATTAGCAGGAGAACCAAGGGGGCAAGATCAAGCCCATCCCTGACATTTGAAAGGCCCGAGAAATGCAATGGCTCCCAGCTCCTAGCCTGCCCCTCCCCTTTTCTTTTCACATTTTCAGCTTGTCCTGCAGAGTGAGAGTCTCCTTTTTTACAACTTATTTTTATTTATCTCTTTACCTGTGCTGGGTCTTAGTTGAGGCTTGCAGGATCTTCCATCTGGAGAAGGGATCTCCTAGCTAGGGCATGCTGGATGCTCAGTTGCCGCATGTGGGATCTAGTCCCTTAACCAGGGATGGAACCTGGGCCCCTGCACTGGGGGCAGAGTCTTAGCCACTGGACCACCAGGTCTCCTATTAATGGAATGCACATACATTCCAACCATACACCCCAGCTCTATCCGTGCCCCCACCTTCAAACAGCTGCCCCCTGATTACCCCTCAGATCCAGGGCACACACACTCTGGATCTGCTTCACCCTCAAGAGGACAAACCAAGGGTGGAAGCCTGGGTTTGTAGGCTCTGGAAGGGGGCCTAGGACTGTTTGGGCAAAGATGCTCAAATATTGGGTACCTGGAGTGTGGCCTAGAAGACAGGTCACATGCTGGGGTAGGGGGGCATGTTCTTTGGCCTTGTGAACTCCTTGTTCTGTCTTGGACTCTGGTTGTCTGGGTCTGAAGGTCATTTTGGGGATAATTATGGAAGCAGGAGGAGAAGGGGGCAACAGAGGATGAGCTGGTTGAATGGCATCATCTACTCAATGGGCACTAGTTTGAGCAAACTCTGAGAGATGGTGAAGGACAGGTAAGCCTGGTGTGTATATACAGTCCCATGGGGTTGCAAAGAGTCAGACATGACTTAGTAGCTGAACAAGAGTGGAAGCCCTAAGAGCAGGTTTCATCCGATGTCACCTTCTCCAGGGAGATTGAGTGAAACAGGATTAAGGAGAGGCCGCTGCCCCAGAAAGTGACCCCGGGCTCAGTGAGAGCAGAGTCTGCACAGGGCAGGCTGTGCAGAGATTCGGGGTGAACCTGAGGTGAGGGATGGGAGGCAGAGAATACAGAGCCCTCTTTCAAGAAACTTGGCAGAGAAAGGAAATAAAGCCCAAGGAAGGGCGTGTAAGCAGGAGGGAGGCGAGAGGGAATGTTTGTGTTTAGAAGGCAGTAGACAGGAGTATGTTCTGGTCTGAGGGAAAAGAGTCTGTGGAGAGAGAGAGAGGCTGAGAAATCAGGGGAAAAAGGAATGATGAGAAAGCATGTCCAGAAAGGATCTTTTAAACTTATCAGCCAGGGGGATATGATGGCCTTAAAAGAAAAAAGAAAAAAAAAAAAAGAATAGAAGGATTCCTCTTTCTACAAGCCAAGAAGGTGGGAGGAGATTGAGAGATTGCAGGAGCCCTGGTTGGGTGGTCTGGATTGTCCCTGAAATAATCCACATTTATCGAACACCCATTCACTATGTGTCAGGCATAGTTTTAGGCAAGAAGCACGTAAAATCTTACCTGTGTCTCACAACAGTCCTTAGGGTTGATACTATTCTTGTCCCCTCCATCTGACAGAAATGAAAATGGAGGCACCAGGGACTTCCCTGGGGTGCAGTGGTTAAAACTTCACCTTCCAGTACGGGGGTGCAGGTTCAATATCTGGTTGGGGAACTAAGATGCCACATGCCTCGCAGCCAAAAAATGTAAAACAGAAGCAAGATTGTAACAAATGCAATAAAGACTTTAAAAATGGTCCATATCGTGCGCGCATGCGCACACACACACACACACACACACACACACACACACAATTAAAAAGGAAAAAAGAAAATGGAGGCACCAGAAGGAATAGTAACTGGCCAAAACTGGCACATCTGTTAGTGACCTGTGTCTTAGACCAGGCAAAGTGGCCTCTGACCAGGTATCCACTGTTTAGAATCCTCGGCGTGTCACACCACATGTGAAAAGAAATTGACTAACAGGATGAGACTTCAGCTTCTAGCCATAATGAAGTGACAGGGGCTAGTTTACTCTCCTGCCTTAAAAAAACCAGGACTCCAGACAAAACAGCTGAAACCATGATTTTCAGACTTTGGACAAAGGCAGCCTGGGACTGATCCCTGGGAAGAAGGTGAGCCCTGCAATTACCCCAGCTCCCCGCCCCAGGCTGTTTCCAGACTTCAGTGTCGGGAGGAGGGAATCCAAACAGAGCTTGAATGTCTTGCTGATTGAGAAGACAGATTTAGAAAGGTGCTAGAAATTCACAGGCCAGAGTCCCAGCGGGGGGAAGCTGAACACACATCCAAGATCCGCAGAAGTGTCTCCTTGAATCTGGCTGAGCGCTGATTTGCACGTACAAGAAAGAAAAGGCTGGGGAAAGAGACGCTGAAGGCAAAGCAATGCCTAGCAATGTCTGGAGCTCACATGGGGCAGGAATTAGTTTGTGCTCCCATCAGACAGAGTAGAAAGACCTCATATTACACGGGGTATTGAGTACAGTCCTCAGAAGGGTAAGGCCTTAGCAGAGGTCTACATTAACCTTGGACTAACAGCTACTCTGTATGTGTCCGAAGAATCTTAAAAGCAAGCCTCACAAGTATACATCTTACTCCAAGTATGTTAGCTATGTGCCAGAACAAAGTCCAACATTACTTAAAGGAATGCAACAAACTCCTACACCAAACAACGGAAAATTCACAATGCCTAGCTTCTAATCAAAGTACAGACAGATGTCCCTCCTGAACACAGAGGCAAAAATTTAAGCAAAGTTTTAGCAAATCAAATTCAACAATATATAAAAAGGATAATATATTATGATCAAGTGGGATTTATCTCAGGAATGCAAAGTTGGTTTAATGTTTGAAAACCAATCAATGGAATTCACCATATTAACATACGAAAAAAGAGGAAACCATAGGATCATTTTAATAGATGTAGAAAAACTGTTTGACAAAATCCAAGATCCATTCCTGATTTTAAAAACTTTCAGAAAATTAGGAATAGAAGGAAAGTTCCTCTGTCTGATGAAGAATGTCTAGAAACAGAAACAGGGAATTCCTTGGTGGTCTAATGGTTAGGACTCATTGCTTTCACTGACCTGGGCCTGTGTTCAATCCCTTGTTGGGGAATTAAAGTGAAGTGAAGTGAAGTTGCTCAGTCGTGTCTGACTCTTTGTGGCCCCATGGACTGTAGCCTACCAGGCTCCTCTGTCCATGGGATTTTCCAGGCAAGAATACTGGAGTGGGTTGCCATTTCCTTCTGCAGGGGATCTTCCCGACCCAGGGATCGAACCCAGGTCTCCTGCATTGCAGGCGGATGCTTTACCCTCTAAGCCACCAGGGAAGTTTTTGGAGAATTAAGATCCTGTAAGCCTTGAGCAGTATGGCCAAAAAAAATCTAGGAACAAACAACAACAAAAGGCATGCAAAGTAGAAAAATATGACCCACAATCAGGAGAAAAATCAATCAGTAGAAAGACTCAGAAATGAAGAGATGAAATAACTAGCAGAGGAAGACACTGAAGAGATAATATAAATGTGCTTCACTCATATGCCTCATGTATTCAAGAAGGCAGAGAAACATACAAACACAAACAAGAGAGAAACAGAAGTTTTAAAAAAAAAAACCCAACTGTCATGTCCAAAAATGAAAAATCAGTTCAGTTCAGTCACTCAGTTGTGTTTGACTCTTTGTGACCCCATGGACTGTAGCACGCCAGGCTTCGCTGTCCCTCACCAGCTCCCGGAGCTTGCTCAAATTCATTTCCATCGAGTCGGTGCTGTCATCCAATCATTTCATCCTCTGTCGTCCCCTTCTCCTCCTGCCTTCAGCATCAGGGTCTTTTCCAATCAGTCAGTTCTTCTCATCAGGTGGCCAAAGTATTGGAGTTTCAGCTTCAAAATCAGTCCTTCTAATAAATACTCAGGACTGATTTCCTTTAGGATGGACTGGTTGGATCTCCTTGCAGTCCAAGGGACTCTCAAGAGTTTTCTCCAACACCACAGTTCAAAAGCATCAATTCTTTGGTGTTCAGCTTTCTTTATAGTCCAACTCTCACATCCATACATGACTACTAGAAAAACCATAGCTTTGACTAGACGGACCTTTGTTGGCAAAGTAATGTCTCTGCTTTTTAATATGCTTGTCTAAGTTGGTCATAGCTTTTCTTCCAAGGAGAACCATCTTTTAATTTCATGGCTGCAGTCACCATCTGCAGTGATTTTGGAGCCCCCCAAAATGAAGTCTCTCCATTGTTTCCCCATCTATTTGCCATGAAGTGATGGGACCAGATGCCATGATCTTAGTTTTCTGAATGTTGAGTTTTAAGCCAGCTTTTTCACTCTTCTCTTTCACTTTCATCAAGAGTCTCTTTAGTTCTTCTTCAATTTCTGCCATAATGGTGGTGTCATCTGCGTATCTGAGGTTATTGATATTTCTCCCAGCAATCTTGATTCCAGCTTGTGCTTCATCATTTTAAATGAATATAATATCTTAAATTAAAAAAATACACTGAATGTGACTAAGAACAGTTTAGACATTGTAGAAGAAATTATCAGTGAATATTCAGATATACCAGTTAAAAAATATCTAAACTGCAGCTCAGAGGAAAAATAAGAGGTGAAAAAACATAAGTAGAACATCAGTGACATTTGAATACTGTCAAGTCATCTAACACGTGAGAAACTGAAGACTCAGATTGGGACAGGGAAATAAAAATATATATATTAGGAGAAGTAATTATAGCTTTCTTCTTAAATTTGATGAAAACTAGAAACAACAGACAAGTAAATAAATAAATATTTTTTTAAAGACATTATAAAATGACACAAAATTCAGTGATTTTTATATTTTTCTATCATCATAGAAAAAGCATAGCTCAGCGTACACACACAGACATGTTTTTGGTTTTAAGTAAGATATATTTTGTCAGCCTAGGAAACTGGAACTTATTTCACATAATGGATTGTTGGCTTTATTTGCAGCTTTTAACTATCAGGATATGGAAGTGGGAGGGGGTCTCCTTTGCACTATTGCTCTAGCTGCAAACATGAAGGGTAGGACTATGTCTGGTACAGGATAGACCCCAGATCTCACCAAAGAACCCAAGTGCTCCCCACTGCCCCACACTGCCTGCTTGCAGAGAATGGGGAGGGTGTTGGGGAAGAGTAAAGCCTAACTCCATAGCACAGGGAACTCTACTCCATCCTCCATAATGACCTATGTGGGAAAAGAATCTAAAGACAGAGTGCGTCTTTGTGTATGTATAGCTGGGCCACTCTGCTGCACAGCAGAAACCAACACAACCTTGTAAAGCAACTAAAATCCAGCAAAAATTAATTTTTAAAAATAAACAAAATACTGTATTAAAAAAAAATAAAGTGACTCCTACCATATTTCAATAGGGATAAAAGAATAAAGCACAGAGGAGTTTCTGGAAGAGGCCAGTTAAGATGAAAAGGAACGTCTGTGGGAGTGGAATTTAATGTTAAGGAGGAAAGCTTGAGGGGTGAAGGTGATGAGGGTGCTGGGGGCTTTTCTTTTGGGGTGGCGGTGGACAACAGACTCACCAGTAGTAGGGTTGCTGCTGCTGCTGCTGCTAAGTCACTTCAGTCGTGTCCGACTCTGCGCGACCCCACAGATGGCAGTCCACCAGGCTTCCCCGTCCCTGGGATTCTCCAGGCAAGAACACTGGAGTGGGCTGCCATTTCCTTCTCCAATGCATGAAAGTGAAAAGTGGAAGTGAAGTCGCTCAGTCGTGTCCGACTCTTAGCGACCCCATGGACTGCAGCCTACCAGGCTCCTCCGTCCATGGGATTTTCCAGGCAAGAGTACTGGAGTGGGCTGCCATTGCCTTTTCAGAGTAGTAGGGTTATCAGGTAGGGTTATCAGGTGAGAAATCGTAGCCTGAGCTGGGAAGCTGTTGGGTTCTGATCTCTCCATTGAGAAGACTCTCTTTACTTCAGCCAATGCCCTATTACCCTCAGAAGTGGAAAGCCAGCCCACTTGGCAATTGTAAAAATAAATGCAAGAGGAAACAAAGCAACATACTATGTGCTGTCAAGATATTGTGCCTGCCAGATATTGCTAATGCCGGGCCAGAGATAGCTAGTTTGATAGAGATGTTATTAGACACAGGCTAGCACTAAGCTGACATCTTTCTCTTTGACGGTATCAAAAGGATTAAAAAGGACTCAAAATGCAATTACTTTTTGCCATCGAGTCATCTCTGGGACACCTGTGATACAGCCCCCATTGTCTGCGAAGCATTGCTCTGGGCTAGACTCCAGACAGTGCTAATCCGAGTGGTCAAACCGAACTTCCCCCACCTGCCACTGACTGTTACGTGCTGGTACCCTGTCTCCAAAGACAGCCCCCAACAAGCTCCCCCATCCCTGTGCCATGTCCCTCCTCCTACCAGGAGACGGAGGCCATCTCCCCTCCCTGTGGGTCTGGGCTGGCCTTGGGAACTCGCCTTGACCAATAGCATGCACCAGAAGCGAAGATGTGCCCCTTTCAGCCTGAGCGTTAACTGATCCCTTCTGCCTGGACTCCTTGGAGCTCTGGACTGCCAGGTGAGAAAACCACCCAACTGGAGAAGGAGGTCCCACTGCCCCAGCGAAACTGCCAGCTGAATGCAGCCAAATGAGTGAGCCCACTACCACCATGAGGCACACAGGTCACCCCAGCTGAGCCCCCAGCAACGTGGGAGATAGCAAATAGCTGCTGCTTTAAGTCACCGCAGTTTGGAGCACCGCATAACAGCAACAGGCACCTGATTGTGTGCCAAGCACCACCAACAGCCTTACACGTGTTATTTGTTTAATCCTCACAACGTTCCTGGGAGAATGGTACCTTTCACTCCATTTTACAGATGGGAGAACGCAGGCTCAGAAAGGTGATGTCACCGTGCCCATGGTTTCATAGCTATTAATAGAAAAGTACTGGAGTGTAGGCTGGACCTAGTGTGTCTGATTCCAAGATGGGCAAGGCAAAGGGATGGTGGGGAGATCAGCAGGGACCCCGCATTTCCATGCTAGTGGGGAGAGAGAGATGCTGTCCAACTTGCCCCAGTCCAGGACGCTCCTAGTCCCCCAGCCAGAGTGCAGCAGGCTCAGGAGGGCAGTGCAAGATGGAACAGGAGGCCAGGTTCTGCACTGAGAGCTCATGCTGGGAGAAAGGGGCTCCATGGCCACCAAATTAAATTTTTTTTATTAATTTGGCTGAGCCAGGTCTTATATATAATTGTGTTTATGTATGTGTCTTGGCCGTGTGGGTCTTTGTTGCTGCACGGCCTTTTTCTAGTTGTGGAGAGTGGGCGCTGCTCTTCGTTGCGGTGCACAGGCTTCTCACAGCGGTGGCTTCTCTTGTCGTGGAACATGGATTCTAGGCCACCTGGGCGTCAGGAGTTGCTGCACGTGGGCTCAGGAGTCGTGCTTCCTGGGCTCTAGAGCATAGGCTCAATAGTTACGGTGCTCAGGCTTAGCTGCTCTGAGGCCTGTGGGATCTTCCTGGATCAGGGATCAGACCCATGTCCCCTGCAGGGGCAGGCAGATTCTGTTACCACTGAGCCACCAGGGATGCCCTGCCTCAGGTCTTTGCTGTGGCATGCAAGCTGCTAGTTGTGGCATGCGGGATTTAGTTCCTTGACCAGGGATGGAACCGGGCCTCCTGCACTGAGAGTTTGGAGTCTTAGCCATTGGACCACCAGAGAAGTCCTGAGCCACCAGCTCTTCGACCCAGACAGATTCCCAGCCCCCTACCCTGCCTGGGCCGCCACTAGACTTCACGTGACCCCAACTGGATCTGATCTCTGAAAAAGGTCACCTAGTTTGTCTAGCTTGCTAACCTGGGGACCCATGTGGCCAGCCTCCTGATATCCAGTGCCTGCTCTGTGATGGATACGGAGCTGCCCACATTGGGCATTTCCCTGGCGCAGGATTCCCTCCTGCCTGTCTCCCAGCATCCTGCTGAATAGTCTTCCTGAGCCACAAGCTAAACCTGAAGTTTCCCTCCTCTCTTGATCCTCGATGCCTGGATGCTTAGATTGACAAGATTAGCATCTCCTCGGGCCTGTAGAGCCCACACCAGGATTCAGAGCTGGGTAGCCAGGGGACCCTTCAGGCATCAGTTTGTGTGAATTTACTAACAGACAGGCATTCACTGGAGCCCTGGGAAGAGAAGGGACACTCCTGGTGCAGCAGCCTGCGATAGCGGGAGAGGTGAGAGGGATGCCGAGGGATCACCAGAAGGCACCGTGGAGCGTCACTCTCAGCCTCGGGTCCACCCTTCTCGGCAGAAGTCATGGAGCTGAAAGCCAGATGCCGCAGACCTTGCTGACAATAGAGATCTGGGTGAAAGTCGATTTCCACCTAACATGGATGTGCGTGCGTGCCAAGTCTCTTCTGTCATGTTTGACTCTGTGCAACCCTATGGACTGCAGCTTGCCAGGTTCCTCTGTCTGTGGGATTCTCCAAGCAAGAACACTGGAGTGGGTTGCTGTGACCTTCTCTAAGGGATCTTCCCCACCCAGGGATTGAACCTGTGTCTCTTACATCTACCTGCACTGGCAGGCGGGTTATTTACCACTAGAGCCACCTGGGAATCCCAACGTGGATGCATTGGGTAGTATTTGGAAGCAGCAGAGAGTGCCCTTTGGGGCTGCATTTGCTCACGGAAAGCATGGAGGAGATGTGCCATTTTTCTGCTGCAGCCTCCCCGGGGCCATTCTGTAACTTGGCAGCAGCAGTAGCGTCATGCTGATCCCTGGATGGCAAGCCATGAGGTATGATCTGGAACTCTGAGTGTCAGTTGGACCCCTGGTGGGTCCCAGGTGGTCACCTTCCCTTCTGGGAGATGCTGCCGGCTTGGCTAGGCCACGGCATTCCGGTAGGAGCCACTTTTATCTGCCTGGGCGCTTGTCTTCTCTCTTCCTGTTGCCTCTCCTCCCTCTTTAAATCCTCTCCCCACAAGAGCTGTTTAGTTTTCAAACTGTCACTGATTCTGTAGGTTTGAGGGCAGCCCCTGGGCCTGCGGGAGGATGGACAGAGAATCCAGAGGTTGACAGTGTAGCCTGGGAGCTGTCACTCACCACGTGGGCCCTGGGGAACATCCCCTTTCTTTTGGGGCCTTCTGTTTTCTAACCTGTAAAACGATCAGGTTGAAATGAAAGTTTCCTCCCAGCTTGAACCTACAATGATTCAGTCCTCAAGCATGTGGTCTGCTGTCTGACAGGTACTGGGCTGGGTGCTGGTTTTTGTAAAGCTCGCTTTCTAGGAGACAGGAAGGTGAATAAGCATGGAATTAGACCAGAGAGGACTACGTGCTGCGCCGTTAAAAAGAATACATTTGAATCAGTTCTGATGAGATGGATGAAACTGGGGCCGATTATACAGAGTGAAGTAAGCCAGAAAGAAAAACACCAATACAGTATACTAACACATATATATGGAATTTAGAGATGGCAATGACGACCCTGTATGCAAGACAGCAAAAAAGACACAGATGTGTATAACGGATGTGGTTGAAAAGATTGAGCTCTATCAGCCTTGTGAAGAAAGCAGCAGTGACCTGGCTCTCTGGCCCCCACTGCCACCCCCTCAGCCCATCCCCCACTCCTCAGGTACAGGCACCGTCAATTCTTTTAGATGATTCCTTTGAGTTTTAGCAGTGCACACTTCTGTGGAAGAGACTTGTATCACTATTTTTGGACTTATCAGTATTAGGTCCCAATTAAGTTCTCACTTAATTTTTTTTTAAGATTTTTTTTTCAATGTGGATCTTTAAGTTTTTACTGAATTTGTTACAATCTTGCTTCTGGTTTACGTTTTAGCTTTTTGGCTGGGAGGCATGCTAGATCTTAGCTCCCTGACCAAGGATCGAATCTGCACCCCCTGCATTGGAAGGTGAAGTCTTAACTACTGGACTGCAGGGAAGTCCCTAAGTTCTCACTTTATAAGATGTAGATTAAATTTTCTTTTATCCATCCTCCCCATTAGAACCTTCACCTAGAACCCCTGCCTGTCTCCCCATTCTCCCAATGTGGTTATATCATCCTCTTGGTTAGACAGAAATTCAATGTTTTCACTTTTTTAAATTAAATCAAAATTTTTTTGGCCACACCTCACAGCCTGTGGGATCTTAACTTCCCATTCCGGGGAACTGAACCTAGGCCCCCTGCAGCGGAAGCTCAGAGTCTTAACCACTGGGCCACCAGGGAAGTCTCATCAACGTCTTCATTTTTATGACTAATTGTTATTTATAGCTAAACCATGTAGTAGATTATTAATATTATTTCAACATTTGTTCTCTATGGAGTGAGCTGCCCTTTTTAAAATTTGCTTTGCTTTCCTTATCCATGTTAGTGATTCGGTCCCCAAATCTTTCCCGGTAGTGTAGATCTCATCTCAGTAAGTCCAAATTTTAGGCATTCTATGCATTTCATCTTCTTGAATAAATTGTTCCCAGAGCCCTTTCACTTCTGCAGGAGGACCTACTGGCTCTCTATTTCACGCACTGATCCTAATCTCTCTCTCCTGTGGATTTTCTGATGTCTTTGTCTTGTGTTTGCAGGAGGGAACACACCTCCACCCTCCCACTGTAGAAATGGTCAATGGAAGTTGTAATTTGGGGAGAATTTGCATGTCTCAGCATGTTTTTGTTTTATATTTAATAGTTTGGCAGAGTATGGAACTTTAGGTTGGAAAAAATCTTCCCTTAGAACTTTGAAGGCAATGCTCCCTCACATTCTGTGACAGTTCTCTGAAACAGCCAATGCTGTTTTGAGTCCTGATCCTTTCACGTGATTGTTTTTTTCTAGAAGTTTGTAGCATCTTCTCTTTGTCACCGGTGTTCTGAAATTCTGTGACGTTGTGCTTTGGTGAAGGGGCATTTTCATATACTCTTTGGCCTATTTTAGGTCACTTCCCCAGTGGCTCAGATGGTAAAGCGTCTGCCTACAATGCGGGAGACCTGAGTTTGGTTCCTGGGTTGGGAAGATCTCCTGGAGAAGGCAATGGCAACCCACTTCAGCATTCTTGCCTGGAAAATCCCACGGACAGAGGAACCTGGTAGGCTACAGTCCATGGGGTCGCAAAGAGACGGACACGACTGAGCGACATTTACTTTACTTTTTACTTTGGCCTATTCAGTTTGGAAACTCATGTCCATCAATTCTGGGAAATGCTCTAGAAGTAATTTTTTTTTTTTTGATAGGAAAGTAGGATTTATTGGTGGGTGTAAGTAAGCAGGCGACAGTGCCCTGGCTCTCATGAGCGCAAGGGCCACCATTTGTTCTGAGGGCCACGATTGGGTATATATTTTACCCCACACCCATCTGGGATAAACTGCTTTTCTGCCACCGTGTTTTCAAATTCATCTGCGTTAAACTTAGTAAATCCCTGCTTCTTGGAGATGTGGATCGTCAGGTGTCCAGGAAACTTTCACTTGGCTCTGCAGAGGACCTCAGTCACATGCTTCCTGTTCTGCAGCTTGGTGAGGATGGACATCGTGACTTGGCCAGTGTGGACCCTGGCCACTGTGCCCTGGGGCTCTCCAAAGGCATCTTGCATACCTGTCTGGAGTCTATCACTCTAGCACAGGACAACATCTTATAGATGTAGGTGACATAGAAGGGGTGGAGCTACACTCGGATGTGAAAACCAACTTTGCCACAGCTTTTCGCCATGTACTTGCTGGCACAAATATGGGCAGCCTCCAGGGCTTTAGAGGAGAACTGCTGATATTCATCCGATACCATGTGGCCACAGAGTAGGAACTCATCACTTTTGCCTTCTTCTGTCCCAGGTCAGTGATGCTAATCTTAGCATCAGGGACATCTCGGCATAAGCCGAAGGGAGATTTTGGGTATGGCTTGTTCTTACAATACCGGTAACACCAGGCAGGGTGGATTGTCTGTGGCCTGCTGAAGGGAAAGAGCTCTTGAAATAATTTTTAAGGGATTTTTCTCTTTTCTGTTTTTTTTTTTTTGTTTCTTTGATTTTGTTTCTTTGTTTGCTACAGTTTGGGAGGATATCTTTAACTTCCAGTCTTTCTGTTTAATTGTCATTCCTGTTGTATTTTAAATCTCTGAGACCTTATTTTGTCCCCTGAATGTTCATTTTTATAGCATCTTATTCTGATCTCATGGTTGCAATATCATATTTCTCTGAGAATAAATAATTTTTTAAAAAGTTTCCTTCCGTCTGCACAACAGTATCCCCCAAGTTGCTTTCATCTGTTTGTTTTGATCTCTGTTCTTCATATTAGATGCTTTCCTCATGTGTCTGTGAACCTTTGGGTTCCTGCTGAAGAATGGAACTCTAAAAGCTTTGCAACTATGGGCGGGCCTTTGCTGCCTCTACCCTTTAGAAGCCCTTGAGGACTTCCTCGGTGGTACAGTGGTTCAGCTTCGCCTGCCAATGCAAGGGATATGGGTTCAACCCTGATCTGGGAAGATCCCACATGCTGTGGGGCAACAAAGTCCGTGGGCCACAACTACTAAGGCCTATGCGCCTAGAGCCTGTGCTCCACAAGAGAAGCCACCGCGATGGCAAGCCCATGCACTGCATCGGAGAGTAGCCCCTACTTGCTGCAACTAGAGAAAAGTCCTCGAGTAGCAAAGAAGACCCAGGGCAACCAGAACTAAATAGATAGATAAATACATTTTAGGGAATACTAAAAAAAAGTCTCTCTTGATGTCAGAGTCTCTCACCCAGTCCGCCTGAAGTGACCCTGCCTCTCTTACATCTGTGTTCCCCAGCCCAAAGACTCTCCGTCTTACTCACTCTAGAATATGCATCTCCCATCACCTGCAATGGTACAGAGGGGGAAAGGAACTGACCTGCACAGAGTAAGAGAGGGGATTTGGAGAACTAACTGCTCCTTAAATTGACTTTTAGTTTGTTTTCTTTTTTAAACAGGCTTTTTTATTTTTTTAAGATTTTTTTGATGGGGACCATTTTTAAAGTCTTCATTGAATTTGTTACACTATTGCTTGTTTTATGGTTTTTGGCCTTTGGGCCAGGAAGCATGTGGGATCTTAGTTCCCTGACCAGGGACTGAACCCACACTCCCTGCACTGAAAGGCGAAGTCTTAAACCACTGGACCGCCAGTGAAGTCCGTAGGCTTAATTTCTTTTTAGAGAAGTTTTCAGTTCAGTTCAGTTCAGTTCAGTTGCTCAGTTGTGTCCGACTCTTTGTGATCCCATGAATTGCAGCACGCCAGGCCTCCCTGTCCATCACCAACTTCCAGAGTTCACTCAGACTCCTGTCCATCGAGTCAATGATGCCATCCAGCCATCTCATCCTCTGTTGTCCCCTTCTCCTCCTGCCCCCAATCCCTCCCAGCATCAGGGTCTTTCCCAATGAGTCAAATCTTTGCATGAAGTGGCCAAAGTATTGGAGTTTCAGCTTTAGCATCAGTCCTTCCAATGAACACCCAGGACTGATCTCCCTTAGAATGGACTGGTTGGATCTCCTTGCAGTCCAAGGGACTCTCAAGAGTCTTCTTCAACACCACAGTTCAAAAGCATCAATTCTTTGGCACTCACCTTTCTTCACAGTCCAACTCTCACATCCACACATGATTACTGGAAAAACCATAGCCTTGACTAGATGGACCTTTGTTGGCAAAGTAATATCTCTGCTTTTGAATATGCTATCTAGGTTGGTCATAACTTTCCTTCCAGAGAAGTTTTAGGTTCATGGAAAAGTTGAGTAGAAAGTCTAGTGAGTTCCTGTACACCCCCTGCTCTCCTGCCCACATATGCACAGCCTCTCTTACCATCAACATTCTCACCCCAGGGGACATTCGTTACAGTGGATTAACCTACATGGACACACCATTGTCCCCAAAGTCCACAGTTTACATGAGTGTCCACCCTTGGTGTTGAACATTCTATGGGTCTGGACAAATGTATAAATGCACATACTCACCATATAGTTTCACATTATTTTCACTGCCCTAAAAATCATGTGCTCTATCTATTCATTCCTCCCTCCTCCCAACCCCTGACAACTACTTCCGTTTTACCTTTTAAAATTCACTCTTATCCCTGCTTCTAGAAGTAACCCATGCCAATCTAGCCCGGAGCCCCAGGCCCTGAGTTGGGGAGTGGGGCTGCTTCTCAGCTGTCCTCATCTCTGGCAGGACTCAGCTTTCTCTGCCATCGTCTCTCCAGCTTCCAAAACTTGTTGCTGTTGTCTCCTCCCTTGTTCTACTGGTTTCTATGAATCTACACCTTAAGAACAAGGCCCTCTGTGTAGTTAAGCAGGGCTTCAGGAGGAAAACGCATGAGCTCAACTTGCCACCTCTAATTAAAGGTGCTGCAGGTGAAATCTCTGTGGTCACCTCAAGTTCAACTTGACCCAGACCACTCCCCCATCTTCTGCAAAATAAGGTTCTGATTCTCTGTAGGTTCTGGTTTCTGCCCGTGGCTCCTGCTGCTCTGCTGCCTACGCTTTGACACCACAGGGTCCTCTCTGCACCTTTGTGTCCTTTGCCTCCTGTTTGTGGACACTCTCCCTTTCTCTCTTCCTCTGGGGTCCCTCCCGTTTCCCCTCCTCTGTTCGCAGCAAGATCCGGCCTCTCATACCCAGGCCTGAATGAACAGCCTGTTAGTGACCTTCGAGTATTTTCCCTTCACATCTAACCTACGAAATGTCTTCAAACAAATAAACTTGCCATAGTCATGTCATTTATGGCCCCCAAATATTTTGTCTAGAGCAAAAAGTCCCGGTTTCTGAGTAGGCAGGTGAGTTTCCACAATATGACTACTGTATCTGCCTGTCCCAGCCTGCTTCTCCTGCTAAGACCACTGGGCCTGGTCATAGCCACTCTGAGCACACTGGTCCCTTCCGGACCCTGATCCCTCTGCCTGCACACCTCCCCAAACTCATTGTAAATGCTGCCTCTGACACTGAGCTCCCCGAGTTACCCCAGAAATTGCCCACAGCCTCTTCTAGGTTTCTAACCTTGAATCAAAAGTCATGTTGCCATGTTTGGCTAACATATCTGTCCTTCTTCGGGGTTGTCTGAGGGGAGGGACTGGGTCTTATCCATCCTGTACATTCAGGGCTTAGCTCGGTATCTCGTATGCATTAAGTCCTCGATAAATGTGTGAGTGATTGACTTTATAGTTATATTTCATTATTTGTCTGTCTATTCTTTTCTATGCTGCTGTCTTCATTGTCACCATATTAATAACACTTTGATAGGAAGATCGTTTAAATAATTAAACTCCTTGAAAGTGTCATTAGAAGGACCTTCTTTGTACCAAAGATTGCTCACAGCAAAACAGAAAAGAGCATGTTCTTTTGCATGCTGTCTTAACTTGATTTATTATTTCACTCCTTTACGTGTCTGTCTTTCTTCCCTAACTGTTCTGTCTGCCCTGCAAGGGCAGGGTCTGTGCTTAGCTATTCCTGCCAGCATTCCTCATGGCACTCGGCCCCAGCCTGGGCAGAGAGCAGGGGCTCCGTAAAGATGTGTAGATGGACTCACATGTGCTCCAAGGTGCAGGGAGGATAAGAGGGCTGGTCTGGGGTGACTGACTTTCTGGAGTGGAAGCAAAATCAGATAGCCAAGCTGGGCTTGGGTCAGGCCTGTGGGGAGGGTGATGGTGAGGACCAGTGTGGACCGTGGGAGAAGGCATCTGGGAACAGCCCATCACAGCCAAGTGTTCTTTGGGAAGCAGGGAGAAGAGCAGAATGAGGAAGAGGGTAGATGGAGGAGAGGAATGTGTGTGGACAGAGTGGCGGCAGGGTGAGGGTGGCCAGCACAGTGGGGCAGGGACGAAGAGGGTGGGCAGGCCTCCAGGGTCAAGGCCTCAGGGGGTCAGGGCCTGACCAGCCCCCTGCCCCACCTCCACTTCCCTACTTCTCTTTCACCTCCACTTCGGGTGTCAGAGCCAACTTCACCTTCACCCTCACTGGGCTGGGTCTCCCCTCCCTTGGATCAGCATCACCAGGTCCAGGCTGAGGCCTCTGCTCCCTGATGGCATCCCGCCTCCCGCCCTCCCCCCGGCCATTCGAGAGTCCCATGACTGTGTCCAGACACCCCCTCCCAGAGCGGACCCCACCCCTCTTCCTGAGCAGCTGAGCCCGAGCCCTTGGGGAGATAACAAGGAAGGGGTTATGAGAGGCACCTAGTTTGATGGACAAGGGCGGGTCCTCATGGGAGTATCACGCTGAATCTTGCTGCCCTCTCCTACTCCCACTTAAACATGTATCAAAACCCACAACATCAATACAGTCAAAAATACGGATAGTAAACCCTCTTCTTGACATTCCAAGGGTATTCCCTTCCCCTCCCACTCTGGGGTCCTTGCTTGCTCTCTCCCTCTGCCGCTAAACTAGTGAGAGAGAGTTTACACCCCTGCCTCCCTTTCTGCTCCATACATGGACTGCTTAACACGACTCCCTTCTCTCAGAGTAGGTGCCATCCTAGGGTGCCAGGGGCTTCCTGCTGCCAAGTCCATAGTGGCGATGGTAGTGGTTGAGGAGGGGTGGTTCTTCCAGGCTTTGTCCTCCCTGAGCGCCTCAGCCCTGCCCTGCAGAACCCCTGCCTTGGCCTCAGGCTGCCCTCTCACCTGGCCCTCCTCCTGATTGCCTTCTCCATCTCTGCCTTCCTTCACAGCCATGTTTCTTGGCCCACAACCAGATGTGGGCCCAGATTTATCAGCATTTCAGCAAGGTTCATCTCTCCAGCCCCTCTGGGCAGGGCCAGCTTGCTTGTCCTGGCCCTCCCTGTAGGCCCAGCTGAATAACAGACCTCTTCCTTGGCTGTGTCTTGAGCCCAGAGGGGCTGAAGGAGTGAGATTTCTTCCTTTGGCCCAGGACCCAAACCTTGGAATCTTTCTTCTTTTGTTTTTAAATGAAACATTCCAGCCACACAAAGGTATCGGGAATAATGGGATGAACCCGTGTTCCTAGCAGCTGGCTCAAGAATAAACATTATTGATGTACTTGAAGCCCCTTGAGTACGCCTTCTCGGGGCATCTTCCCTTCCCCAGAGAGGCAACCGCCATCCTGAATTTGTTATTTATCACTCCTACAAATTCTTTAAATGTTCATGACATGTATATGTGGCTTACACACGCATGGCTTCAAAGCACTGTGTAACCAGCAGCACTCTGTGTATCTTTCTTCCATTTTCGCCCCTCAGATGTACCTGCTACTGACAAGTTGCACTGTGGACTCCTTTTCTCCACAGTCTAATATTCCACTGTCACAACGTGCCACACTTGACCTCCTCACTCTCTCATAAATAGGCATTTCAGATACACCAGCTGCGGTCGTTTTGGACCTTTCTTCTCTTGTGCAGCTACCTGGTCCCAGCTTCTATTCTGTTCAAAAAGCTTCCTGATATCATTTCCCAAAGCAATCTCCCTTTTTAGGACTCCATTACCTGTCACCCAGATAGCCCCAGTAGCCACCTAACTGGCCCCCACAGCCCCAGCTTAGCCCACTCACCCCACAGCTACTTTTTCCCCACAGCTGATATCGGTTGGGTAGCCTCTGCTCTAAACCCTCTCCTGGGCGCTGCCCCCCACCCCCAGCTGGGACCCCCCAGCTGGCCCTTGAACTCTCCACAGCCTGACTCCCTCATTTCCCGTATCACCTCCCACCACTGCAGCCAGAGCTTTAAATGTTCTAAACTGCCCCGATCCTGCCTTCTCTCTGCTATTGCTCCACTTACCAAGCTCTCCTGCTGAGTCTTAGCTTCCCCTTGAGGCTCCTCCAGTACATCTTCTCTGAGAAGCCTGCTCTGAACACCTCTGGAGGCCACAGCCCAGGGTGATGGAACCAGATTTAGCCCCTGCCAAGCTCACTTGAGGCTACAGTCCATGGGGTCGCAGAGAGTTGGACACGACTTGGTGACTGAACAATGATCACAATAAAGCTCACCTGAAGAATCAGACTGTTCCCCTCTGATGCAAACTCAGTGACATGGGTCACAACTCTGAATCTCATCAGCAGTACCAGCAGCATTGCTGCTGATGGGGTACCAGTCAGTATGGGCCCCGTGTGCTGGCTTCACGAGTTCATTTAATTCTCCCCTCGATCTGAGGAGTCAGGGATTCTTTTTCCTCTGTAAAGATTTGGAGGCGGGGATGTGGACCATTTTTTAAGTTTTCATTGAATGTGTTACAATATTGCTTCTGTTTTTGTTTTTTTGGCCATGAGGCATGTGGGATTTTAGCTCCCTGACTAGGGATCGAACCCATACCCCTGGGTTAGAAGGTGAAGTCTTAACCACTGGACCACCAGGAAATCCCAGAGTCAGGAATTCTTATCATCACTTCGTAGATAAGGAATTTGTATAGACAAGGAAAAAATATATATATACAGATAAGGAGACTGCTCCGAAAGTCCCTTGCCCGAGGCCCAGCCTGTGCCAGAAGATGTAAATATCGTTCAGCAATGACAGTGGTAGGCCAGGCTTCTGTCAGTCCAGTCTTCCTCACATCTGCCTCTCCACACAGACCTTTGTTTTCTGCCACATGAACCTTCCTGAAGCTCCATCTAGGCCCCTCTACAAGTCTAGAGTGTTTTTTTCTCTCCCTGTTCCCTACCTGTCAGTTTCCCCTTCCCAGCTGTGGCCTCTCTTCCAGGCAGTCCTTCAGGAGCACAGGGGGCCCCTGAGCCCCATGGTAATTGGCAGCCAAGATTACATTTCATTAACAGCTATTATGGGCTGTGGACCTAATGTGCACCTAATATGCATGACACATTTTTATATGTGTCTCATTAATCTTCTCAACAAGCCAGTCATGATCACCCTATCCCAATTTACAGATGAGGAAACCAAAGCCCAGAGAGGTCAGGAAGTTTTCCCAAGACCTCAGAGCTAGCAAGTAGCAGAGGCAGGATTTGAACCCCTGCAGAGCCTGAGTTTGCTCCCCTGCAGTCCTTGGCCCTGATTGCCATCAGTTTCCCAGCTGAGAGCTGAGTCTGGGGCTTCTCTGCTGTCCACCCACTTGTTACTGTGCTTGGCTGCTCTTGACCCCAGGCAGCGGCCGATGGAGACAGTCGGAGTTCCAGTCTGAGAGCAGGAGGGGCTCTGACCCTTAGCGGGGGTGAAAGGTTTCTACACAGGACCAGGAACTCCAGCATGCCCACTCCACCCCGTACCACTCCTGTTAATTCAACCCATCTTTCAAAGGTCACCAATGCCCCCTTCCTAGCCCCTCTTGGGTAGGACAGAGGGCCTTTCAGCCTTGGCTGCCACCATGACCACTTTCTTGGGAGGGGTTGTTTTTCTAAACTTTTGAACCTGAGGTGGAGACAGACTGCAGGTGTGCGGGCGACCTGGGTCTGTGTGATGGGATGTCACAGTCACTACCGTGTGGTTTGTGTCCTTGCCCGGGGTGGCCACAGGATAATTGCAGGCTTTCAACATGGAAGGGACCTCTTGGTGTAAATGTAGCTGATGAGCAGCATCACGTGTGTGCCCATGTGTCTGTGCATGTGCTCAGGTGTGTGCCTGTGTGTGTGTGGTCCTCGGGAATCCTCTCCACCTCTCTCCTCTGCCCAGCGGCCTCTCTGCCCTCACAGCTCAGATTCTATTCCAGCAGAAGCTCTCCCCCTCAACTACCTCCTCCTCCCTGTGTGATTATTTTTATAGGGCATTTCAGCCTTCTTTCTCAGGCTCTCTTTGTCCCTCAGTGACATTTCAAGCCTCAACTTACCTGATTCTGCCTAGAGCACTCTGAAGCCAGGGCCTGATTCCTAGCTCTGAGGTACTCTGTACCTCAGTTTCCCCTTTTGGAGTCTCCAAGGAGAAGGGGGGGACAACCTGCTCTTTTCTCTTCCCCCAGATTCAACCAGATTCCTCATTCTTTTAATGCTTCACCTGTTAGTCTCTGATTCCCAAAGTCTCAGTTTCCTCATCTGTGAAATGGGGATAATAATAGTATCTAACTCAGAGTTAGGTGGCATCACTTAATGGATATGAGTTTGAGCAACGTCTGGAGATGGTGGCGGATAGGGAAGCCTGGCGTGCTGCAGTCCATGGGGTCTCAAAGAATCAGACACGATTTAGCGACTGAACAACAATGAACAGAGTTGTGAAGATTAGACAAAATAAAAGGCTTCTATAATAGGATGTGGTATGTGATAAGAGCTCGTTAAATGTTAGTAATTACTGTTACCATTAAAAATCTTTACTGACCCCTTTATCGTGCCCAGTGTATTAGGCTCCAGAGGCGTCTTCTCTCCAGATCGCTCTCATCTCTCTTACTTCTTCCGTTTCTGTTCAAGGTGCTTCATAGGTCAAAGTTGGATGGGTCTAGAAGCCCCCAAACAGCAGGAGGAACACTTTTCTGCCCTGGGCTATAGACCGCTCTCTGGGACACGGGGTCACAGGGCTGTAGTTCTCACAGGAGGTTGAGCATTCCCTCCCACACTCCACCTCCCGTCCTTCCCTGGAGGGCAAGTTTGCCCGAAGAGGAGCCGCAGCTCAGCTTTGTCTAAAGCGCCCTCTGCTGGCCACTGGCAAGGCCTTGGTCGAGGGTGGCGAGTAGGGGGAAAGGAGCCTCCTGAGTGTGAGGGGAAGGGAACGTCTGCCCAGTGCAGAGTCCACAGGCACCGGTGTCCGTGCTCAGTCGTGTCCGACCCTGCGACCGCACAGACTGCCGCCCACCAGACTCCTCTGTCTGTGGAACTGTCCAGGCAAGAATACTGGAGCGGGTTGCCATTTCCTATTCCAGGGGATCTTCCCAACCCAGGGACCAAACTGGTGTCTCCTGCATTGGCAGGCGGATTCTTTACCCCTGCGCCACCTCGGAAGCCACTGTGTTACCTTCTCACCCTCAAAATGTCTGGCTTGGAGTATCCCTCTTTTTTTTTTTTTTTGGTTGCCAGCCTGAGAACAGCTTCCAAAGACAGCTTAACCCAGTAAATGCAGAAATATTCAGACCTGGACAAGCAGCCAGCCAGAGCTAACCACCTGCTCCCGATAACAGTAGGAAGAAGAGAAGCTAGACAGCATGCAGAACTTCCTGACAGCAAAACAAGACTGGGGATGAGGTGGTTCTTATTTAGGAGGTAATGAAATCCCATGGACAGAGGAACCAGCCTGATGGGCTACAGTCCATGGGGTGGCAAAAAGTTGGACACAACAGCATCTGAACACCAAATGATGGGGGGGGGGGGTGCTGTCCCACGTGGGATCTGTCAGAACAGTAAGGACATTAATGCCTGAGTCTAACTCAGGAGACGGAGGTCCACGGCAGCCTCCCATTCCTGACATTTTAAGACCTTCTCTGCCAACATCTGGGAGAGGTCTCACCCCACGTCCAAATGTACTGACCAGACATTTGCCATATCCCTGGGGGAAGGAATAAAAAAAGACTAGTTTGAAGCAGGAGAAACTGAAGTTGGACCACTGGAAGGGCTGTCCTGACACTGAGGCTAGGGGTCTTGTCCCTTTAGAGTCTCCCATCTGGGAAGAATGCTCCTAGGGCCAGGGAACAAACCTTCTCCTGCGGGTGGAGTTGGGAGCTCGCAGGTAGCAGCTAACACCTCTGGATTCTCTGGAAGGCTAATGGGTTCCATGGGAAAGCAGGGGGAAAGGGAAGCAGCCACAGTGAAACTGCGGGTAACTGCTTTGCTGCACTGTCAAGACACAGACTACATGCAGCTAGTCCTACCCTAGTTCATGCAGCTAGTGCAGAACCCTGGCAGCCTCCATGGAGGGTGATGGGGGCAGATTACGATTTGAGCAGTGCTACTTCATAGCGCCTGGTGGGCAGAGCTCCCCTGGCCTGCCCATCCTGAGATGCCCTCCCTAGGCAGGGACAGGGGATTCACCCCGGGCTCTGCACCAGAATCCAGAGGATTAGGGCACGGGAAGGAGGCGGGGTAGACGGGGCTGGACAGGTCGGGGAGGACACAGATGATGGTTGAAAAGAATAGGAAAGGCCTGAGATGGGAAGTCAGTGGAGACTCAGCCTCCAGATCCTGCTGGCTCTACCCACACCCCCCGCCCCCGCCACTTGCCTCAGGCTTGGCTTTTGGAAAGTTCCAGCATTTTGATGCTTTGTGGGGTTACTGATGTCGGTCCGCTTTCTCAACACCTTCCCTCCCCTGGCCACACTTCCCCTAAGTGCACACACTCCTTCCCGAGCCCTGCTGTGAAGAAGTGCCCATGGTACTGGAAGGGAGCTGGAGTCTGAAGGGGGTGCTCCCCTACTGCGGATGGGTAGTGGGTGGGGAGTCAGGATTTGGTGTGGTCCAGTGTGGTGGTGCTCCCTACCCTGCTCTGCCCTTAACAGCCTGAACCTCTTCCTTATCTCCCCCACCTGTCTGGAGTCCCCTCTCCATGGGCTGCAATAACCCTTTTTTCGACCCAAGTCTACACTTACAAGCACTTACACTGCACAGTGGAGGACAAGCATCTCAATGCCACTCCCTCCCCTACGCACACCTATCCGGGTAGCCTCCACCCACGGGTGATGGGCCCAGAGGGCTTCCCGGGCATGTGCTTCTGCAGCAAGAACCCTCTGGATCCCAGGAGGAAATCTACTGCGCAGTGAAAAACGTCCAGGCAGGAAAACTTGGATTTCAAACCCATGAAGGAGCCAGGCCCAGGAGTTGTGACTTTGGGAGAAAACAGAATGATGGAGACCTGGTTTGAGAGAAAATTCCCTGGATGATGAGTGGAAAAGGGAGCCAGGTGGAGCGGAGAGGAGCTGGAACAAAGCTGTGAATGATCATGGAGGCGGAGATGCTGGTGCTGGGGCTCGGTCCACTTCCGCACTTGCAGCAAGCACCCCTCCAGGAGACCCCGCTGCCCAGAGCGTCCTCCCCTCCCTTGCTGACACACGCAGGGCCCGGTGAAGAGAGGACGTTTAATATTTCTGTGCTGGTCAAACAGAACACAGGTGGGGAGTACATAGGGGAGGGGGCAGAGGGCCCCCTGCCTCTTGGGAGGGGTGGTTTGTGAAGGGGTGTATGTGGGGGTTTCTTGGGAAATAGTCCAAGGAGTCTTCTCAGCAAAGGGGCCTGGCCTGGGGTGTTGTGTAAGCATCAAACACACCCAGTCCTTGGCCTTAAGTTGGGGTCCCCCATAGGGGGTCTGTGGAGAGTCTCACTTTTTTTCCAGCTCCTTCGCTGGAATCCACACTCCCAGTGTGATGGGGAACTTGGTCCTGGAGAGGGGGGGTCTGGAGAGCCCCCAGGAAGCAGCCCAGGGTTGGGAGGAGGGCTCCCCGTGCCCATGGCCCAAGGGGATGAGAACCCTGCAGGGGGAGCTGAGGGCAGCAGTCTCCTCCCCTCTGCCCATGCTCCTTCCCCCAGGCTGGGCCAGAGCAGAGGGGAGGTGAGCAGGGCCCCCAGCTTCTACTGAGTCCCAGGGTCCTCGGGGTTGGGGTGGAGAGAGGGGGTCTTGGCCACCAACAGACACTGTAAACTTTGGTTTAAAACAATAACTTAAGTCGGGGAGGGCTTCCAGCCTGGGGCTGGGGTGGGCAAGAGGAGCAGGGGATGTGGGAGGCGACAAAGGAAAAAGCCAGCGAAAAGTTTTGGTTTTTGCTTCCGGCATAAGGAAGGTCTTTGGTCATCCAAGTAACTGAGGGTGCAGGGTTGGGGTGGGTGAGGGGAGACTATAACGGGGGACCTGAAGGCTGGGGTGGCAGTGACCGGCTGGGTCACAGCAGCCACCATATTCATCCCGCCCGCTTTCAGCCTGGCCTTTCCCCGGACAGAGGCAGACGCTTTCCTGCAGCCCCGGCACCACCTCGCCCGACTCCAGCCTCAAGGGTAGCTCGGCTCCACCTCCACGAGTCCACCGGGCACAGGCCTCTTCCTGTGCTTCCTGGCATGGGGGGCAGCAGCCAGCAAACAGGGGTGGAGGCCTGCTGCAGCCTGGAGCCAGACGCCCTGTTTCCACGGACCCCGCCCTCAATCCGGGTTCTCTCCCCACAACCCCGGGACTTGTCCCCCCACCCCCCACCCCGCACTAGCTGTGGCTTCTGAACAGGCAGAGCTGAGGGGGCTGGTTTCTCCTGGGGCTGCTCTGAGATTTAGCTGCCCTGACCCAGGCCAGGGCAGGGGAAGGAGTCAGGGTGGAGCTACTTCTTCACAGTACGGACAAGATGGTGGAAAGGAGCACAGATGGAGGAGGTGGGGGCCTCTGGCCAGACCACATGGCCAGAGCCAGGGGTGCGGTGCCCTGGGTTTGAGAGGGTGGCTTAGCCCCGCCTGCGGGTCTCCAAGGCGCTGAGGGGCCCTGTAGGGGCAAGCTGGTGGGGGAGGAGGGCCCTGTTGCTGCTGGTGGTTGGGGACAAGGGGCATGGAATTCAGATGTTGGGGGGGGGGGGGTCTGAGGAGGGGTCTGGGCCCTCCGTGTCCTCTGCCGGTCCCAGACCAGGGATTCTGTGTCCCCTCGGGGTGGAGGGCGGACCGTCCCTGCCCCCGAGTGTCGTAGGTCAGTCAGGTCACCTTGGGAGTTGCTGGCCCAGCCCCACCATCTGAGTCCTGGAAGTGCCTTGAGGTTGGGTGGGGCGGGGTATGGGGGTAAGTGGGGCCTGCTCCTGAGGGCGGGGTCTCACCCCTGCCCCCGGAGGCCCTTAGGACAGCTCTTCTCCCGGCAGCTCCTCCTCCAGCTCCCTGTCTTCTGGAGGGCCCGTGGTGCTGGGGTTGGGGGGCCCCAGGGGGGGCCCGGGCCGCCTGTCCTCCTCGGCCTCAGCCGGCTCCTCTTTCACCTGTACCTGGTGGCTGTAATGGGAGGGGTGATGTGGACACCCAGGGGGCCTCCCCCTGCCCGCTCCCACCCCAAATGCATCCAGAATCTGGGGGCACCGGGGGGTGTCTCCCCAGGAGCCCCTCATTTCTGAGGGACTGAGGGCTGACATCAGTCCGGTCTTCCCCGGGGCTCTCTTCAAAGGAAAGGAGGTGTCGGGATGGGCAGAGATGGTCCTTGGTTGAGAAGTAAAGAGGAAGGGAGATGAGAAAGGATGGAGGAGGGAAGGAAATAAAAATAAAGGATGGAGGTGGGGAGCCATGAGGAGAGCGTGGGGCCACTGGTGCTGGGAAGAGAGCTGGACCGGAGGCGACAAGATGGGGATCCCAGCTGCAGGGGGACAAGATCCCACCTTCCCAAGGTTTGCGGGGGGGACTGAGGTGGGCTGGGGTCCGCGCCACAGCCTCACCTGTACTGGGGTGGGGAGAGGCGAGGCGGGCTGCTGCTGCCATTGCTGGGCAGCGGCTCCACGGGGGCACCCGCGTCGTCGTGGCCGAGGGGCAGGAGGCTGCTGGCGGAGCCAGGGTTCAGCATGCCGGGGCTGTTGAGGAGGGGGAAGCTGCTCTCGGCCAGGGCAGCCTGGAGGGTACAGAAGTGGAGGCCCGTCAGTGGGCTCCACCTGGTCAGGTGATGTCCCTTCCCCAGCCCTCAGGAGCCTCCTGTGCTGCGTGTCTGCGCCCTGGCAGATCTCTGGTGCTCCTGCCTCTGACCCTGACCTGCCTTTCAGCTTTGCTGAGAACCTGGGCTTGACTTATTCCCCTCCAGGGAGACAGAGGACCCCTCCCACAAACGAACAAGCCAGGGAAGGGGACTCCATTGCCTATCTATGCCAACCTCCCTGCCCTGTGCCCCGTGTCTCTGCCAGAGAGGGTGGGGGAGGCTCTCTTCTGAGGCCAGCGAGCTGGAGGGAAGGTGACAGGGCTGGAAGGCGCTGGTCGGGGACCAGTCCACTACCTGGTAGCTGGCGTTAAGTGCTCCGTAACTGAGGCCCGAGATCATGTTCTTTACCAAGGTGGGGCTCCTGGAGGAGAGAGAAGGCATGTCTGCTTCATTCATTGGCTTACTCCTCACTCAGGCCTTGACCCTAACTGAGGGCCTGCTTTGTGCCAGGGGAGGTCCCGTTCACTATCCTGGAGGTCATAGTCAGCCGTGCCCATCTTTTTCAGCCCTCCTGCTGACCTGAAACAGCAGGAAGCAAGAGCCGCCTTCACAGGAGAGCTGCCCGGGCTCCTAGGGACCCTGGAACACACCCAGAGTCTCCGAGCTGATGAGTGGGACAGAGATTCCTCCCTGTGTCTTTCTCCACACCAGGCAGCCCAGGAGCTTTTCTCTTCAGTTTAGATTTCCCACTGTCCGACAAGGTCTGAGTGATAGCCTCCAGAGTCCCCTTTCTGTAAAATCCACTTTCCTGCCATCCTGAATTTTGGGACATCTAGAATGCCATGTGCTCAGCCTGTCCCCACATGCTCTACACCACAGGCTTTTCTATACAAAAAAGTACTCCAGGATTTGGGTCAGGAAAAGCAATGGCTTAAGGCCATCCTTCCACAGTGACTACTCCCAGTTTAGAGCGTCTCAGAGAGGTTAAGAAACTGGCCCAGTGTCACAGAGCTGAGGAGAAATAGAGGTATAATTAGAGCCTAGATCTTCTGATTACAGGGTGAAAACGGGACATGAAGATTTCAAGTGTTGGGACTGCCATGTGAGGGCACTCAGAAGGGGTGTGGTTCCTTTTTGAGTCCCAACCCTGCCCAAGCCCCCACTGCCGCCTGAAGGTAAGAAGGCTCTTGTCTGGGAGAAGGAATCTTTGAGGGGTACAGACATCCACAGATATAATCTAACTTGCTTCACACCTCTCTCCGCCTCTTCATAGGCCTCTGGCCCAAGAAGCACAGGCAGGCCCACATGAGATGTCTGGGGTGGAAGGTGGCAGAGCTGGAAGGGAAGCTGAAAGAGGAGGCTCTGACCCTCTCCCAGGTCCCTCAGTCTCCACTCAGAGCACTACGTAGGAGAGGTCAGAGACCCAGCTGTCAGGGATCTGCTGGGCAACTGCCTCCCAGCCCCTTGCCCTCTCTGGGCCTCCTCTCCCTGTGAAAAATGAAGAAGTGGGGCCCAGGGATCTCACAGGTTTGGCTCATCCTGTGACAAGACGGGGGAGAGTGGCTCTGGGGATGGCAGCCCCTTCGTCAATGGCCACGCTGGCTGCCACCTGCCCACGTCCTGATGCCCGGTTCCTCTCAGCTACTCCCTCGGTCAGAAGCAGAAGACTGAAATGTCCTCTCCCTGAATCACCAGTCACTTCCAGACTCTGGGCCCTCCTGGGCCCCTGTGGCCTCCTTTCTCCCCGCCCTCCCCCACGGTGGGAAGGCTCTGGTGCACGGAGGTGCCCTGGGGAGGTATGGGGGGGTGGGCCACGCACCCCGTCATCTTTGGCGGTCTTCGCTTCTGGTACTCCCGCTCATCCACAGTCCACACGGCACCCTTGACGTTCTCCACACGCACGAAGCACTTGTGCAGGCTGAGGTTGTGTCGCACCGCATTCTGGGGGTACGGGGACAGGAAGCAGATGCTCAGAGGGGGCCCCTCCTCCATGCAGGGGAGCACAGGCAGGAGAGTTCTCAGGTCCCACCTGGTCCCACCTTCCCTGGCCCAGTGACAAGCGGCAGCGGGTGGGCAGGAAACGACGCGGCTGGAGCGGAGGGAAGGCCCCTCTGCGCCCTTGGAGCCGAGGGTCCCTGGGACCCCTCGCCACCGCCAGCCCACTGTATCGTCTGCTCCCCGCCACATTTTAGAAAACTCTGTCTACCAGGTGACTGAAACCTCGTTAGCAATAGCCCATTTTCCCACCATCATCAGGCAAACACATGCAGTCGTTGGGGCTTCTGAAGAGCACGAGACCCCATTCAGGCCCTGGCCCCTCAGTGAGCCTGGGACGTCGTAGCTCAGGCACACACAGTCTCCATTAAGCCTCAAAAGTCTTGGGAATAACTCAGGAAGCCTTGCTGCAACTTCCTCTATCCCCTTGGGGCATGGGAGCCTTGACTCTGGGTTGTGGCTTAGACTGTTACTGTTTAGCCGCTCAGTCGTGTGACCCCATGGACTGTTGCCTGCCAGGCTCCTCTGTCCATGGGATTTTCCAGTCAAGAATACTGGAGTGGGTTGCCATTTCCCTTTCCAGTGGATCTTCCCCACCCAGAGATCGAACATGCGTTCTCCTGCATTGGCAGGTGGATTCTTTACCACTGGGACACCAGTGAAGCCCTCTGGCTCAGAAAACATAGCTTATTGAGAGCACGAAGTATACAGTAGGGGCCTACTGCATGCTTGTTAACATAAGGAAGCTGGGAGAAAGGAGTGTGTGAGTTTAGTGGCTGTACAGCAGGAAGAGAAGGGAAAAGAAGAAAAGTCACCTTGGCAGTCCCACCTCCTCCCAGAAGGATAACTTCAGGAATTGAGGTCATCTGGTTTGTAGGACACTTGGGTGGGGGCAGGGTGCTTGGCCCATATCGCCCCCTGGGAGCCTGGGCTAGAGCCCTAATCCATCCCCCACTGCCCCCCCACGTTCCTCACTCCTGTCCCCCGCTCTCCTCTTTCAGCTTCACACCCCCAAGCCATTCCTGCCCCTGTTACCTGTCCCCTCCAGCCTCCCCCCACCTCATCTCCATCCTTGTCTCCTCTTTACATTTCTAAACGGGGAGGAAAGCAGGCTGGGCGGGCAGCCCGTGCCCCTGGAGATCCCCTCTCCCTCTCTCCCTCCCAACTCTTGCCACTTGCAACTGGCCCGATTTCATTACCAATTTTAATTTGCCTCTAATTAAATCCTGTGTATTTTTCCAACTCGCTTGCTAATCCACGAGGGAGGCGGGCGGCTGGAGTGGAATCTCTTGGAGCGATAATTACAAAGGGCCTAATCACGCCGGGGCTCCTGTCTTGGAATAAATTTGCCCGCATTACGGGGCTCCGATCCTCCGCTTTGCAAATGAGAATGACCCCAATTTCCGAGGATGGCCTCACTGGGGCTTTTTTCCCTCATTTCGAAGCCTGATTCGTGATGAGAGACTAATTCGTTACGCTGAAACATTAACGGCAATTTAAGGGGTCTGGCGGGGGCTGCGTAAACAAAAGGACCGGCCCACAACACGGGCCCTGGGAGGGGACAGACACAGGGGGAGGGCCGGCAAGGACCGTCAGCTTGGCAGATGGCCGCTCTGTCCCCGGCTGAACGGCAGCTGGCCTGGCCCACGCTGGCTCCCGACCCTTCTGCCCTGGTCTGAAGCGGACAGCATCCCAGGCTGAAGGGCCCGAGGAAGGAAAGGAGGAGGGAGGAGAGGAAGCTGAAATAGTTGAGAAGAGGTGGGACCTCAGGAGCAGACAAACGGACGGAAAGGAAACAGATGAGTCGGGTGTGTACCCAAGGTGCATTTCCCAAGTGACATGAGTGGCAGCTTGATGGCAAAAATCCTGAAAGTCAGAGTGGACCACAAGCTGAGATGGTTTCTGCTGTGCCACAGGGAGGGCACAGGTGGTGCCCTACACGTGGCAGAAGCACCAGCAGAGCACAGCTCAATGGGACGGTCACTCACTGAGTGAGCTTCTTGCTGGGACCTAAACGAGGCGAGGGGAGGTGGGGGTGAAGACCTCCACGGAAGGAGACACACTGCTGAGACGACCAAGGCTGGGCCACCAGCCCAAGGTGGTTGGTATGAAGGCCCAGGGGGTTGAGCTACGGCAGGGGTGGCTTCCTGACGGTCATCAAAGGGTTTAAGGAGTCACCTAAACCAGCTCCTCCTGACCTCAAGAGGGATTGTAGAGGTGATAAGAGAGGACAGCAAAGGAGGATAGGTGGGTGAGAGGCACTTGGCCCCCAAGGAGGCAGCTGTCTGTAGCAGTGAGGCTCCACACTGATTCCCCTAAAGGTAGAGGATTAATATAGTAAAGCAAATGTTACATAACAACTGTAATGATCCCGACATTTGTATAGGACTCTGTCCTTTATGAAACCTGGTATCCAAACCGGCTTGCAGGTTGGAGACTGAACCAGGTGGCCCCCAGAAGGCCCTGCTGGCTCAGAGAGAGGGCAGGACTGTGGTTGGCAGGAAATGACATCACTCACAGCCAATCAGAGCAGCTGCCCCAGCCTCGCTGCATCTTTGGCAAGCATTGGGAATTGGGCATGGGGATACAGAAGGTCAGGAAGCAGTCTCTCCTGCTGAACTTAGCACTTTCAAGGAAGAGAAGGCTGAGCTCTGTACAGACCCTACCTGTCCTGATCACTGGTGGGGAGGGGGGGTCCCTGTGACACTTGTGGAAACCTGGTGGGCCAGGGGAGGTAGGCTGCTTAACTGCAGCTTCTGCTCTGGCCAGCAGAGGGACTCAAGAGCCAGGGATCTGATTCAGGTCCTGCGACACCGGGTCCTGGTAGCCATCCTTTCCCACAGGGCGCGGACACTTCCTTCTTTCCCCTCAGCCGCTCCCACCCTGCTGCACAGAATGTAATACTTTCACCCATCAGACAGACAGACAGCACACCCCCCCATCCTGGCTCTAGAAAAATAAACAGCTTAGTGTCCCAGCTCACATCTCTGCACCCCATTTTTCTAGCATCCCTCCCTTGCCTCTTTCTGGTCCCCCAGGAAAACTCTACAGCTGAAGGTGTTCAAATGACTAATTGGATGAAGACAATTATCTTCCTGCCACTGATGGGCGGAGCTGGGGAGAGTATGAGTGTCTGTGTTTGTGCCCCACAGTCCAGTCCAGGATTTCGGTCTACACACACGTCCAGGCCTGCAATCACCCAATCCTGCCACCGCCCGCCCCCCCCCTCCCCCATCCATTCTAGGCTTCAGAGTGTGCACTCTGGCAAGGAATCTGGACCTTCAAGGACTCCTGTGAATGGGACCCAGGCCTCCCTACCAGGTTCGGGCACTACTGACTCCTGGAGGCCCTACTTCAGGGGGCTGGGGTCTTTGGGGCCAAGGGGGGCCCCTCTAGAGAAGTGGGGGTGGGGGTGGAGGGGCCCAGGGCCCAGCCTGGGGCCTGCTGAGTCATTTGTACAGAACTGCCTCTCCAACGGGTCTGTTAGCCGGCTTTGGTTTCAAAGGAATGTGGAGATGTCCAAGGTTGCCCAGGGCCCTGGTGAGGAGGAAGGGGCATGCCTTACCTTCCAGGTGGCTGTGTTCCTGCGGAAATAGGCGAACATCCTGGTGAACCAGTTATAGATCTCATTCAGGGTCAGCTGCCTGTCGGGGGTTTCCAGGATGGCCTGTGGACAACGAAGAAGTACAGGGACCCTCAGTCTGGGCCTCCAAGGGTCACAGGCCTGTGTGCTCTCCCTAGCTCTCCTCTAGGGCCCTTAACTCGTCTGAGGACAGGAGAGACCCACGGAGGAAGCGCGTGGACAAGCCTGGGGGTGCTCTCTGGTCCTCTGAGAGGGGCAGGCTGGTTGCAGCCCAACCAGAGGCTAAAGGGAACACAAGTCTCAAGGGCCATGCACTTGTTGGAGGAGCGTGTGAATTTCTGCTGGAGGGAACATGGCTCAAACAGCCCCTGCCCTCAACTGGGAAGGAAAGCAGCATTCTTAAGAGAAAGTAGAGCAGGCCATTTGGAATTTATCCTGGTTTTGGCAAAGGGCACCCCAAGCATGAGATGGAGTGTGTGTGTGTGCGCGCGTGAGAGAGACAGAGAAAAGGAGATAGCTACGAGTGACGCTAAGTGTAATAAAAAGTAGTCTCACGGGGTAACCTGTATGTGGAAAAGAGAGACTGGATGACACGGTGGGTATGAGCAGCAAAAAACAGCGAGTGTGCTCTCAGAGACAGGTCCACCTGACCAGCAGGCTGGGATCAGCCGAGGTCCCACGGGAGAGGCCATTGGCTGAGGAGGAAACTCGGGTGCGAGCGGGACAGGACTCCCATGATGCTCTCTGCTCCCAGGATCCCCTGGGGGCCAGGACGCTGAGGGAGGTGCGCAGCCAGTGTGCCGCCCCCAACCCACTCCCTCTGCCTCCCCACGGCTGGCTCACCTGGCGGATCAGGGAGGCGTAGGTGAAGGGCGGCCGGACGTCGGCGTTCTTGTAGAACTCATGGTTCTGGGCCAGCTCTGGGGGCAGACAGTCAGGGCATGAGGAGGTAACCGGAAGCGGGGGCTCCGGCTGCGGCGGAAGACGCCCCTCCCCGCGGCGGCCCTTACCTGAGGAGATGGGGGAGCAGAACTTGTCGTTGCTCCTCCGCCGGGCGGGGCCCCCGCTGTGCAGGGAGGCGGAGCCCAGGCCGGGGGGCCTCAGCGGGGTGACGGGGGCGGCGGCCGAGGTCGGGGGGTGCGCGAGGCCGTCTGGGAACGAGTCGGCTGCGGAGACCGTCACCTTGGAGAATGAGGAGCCGGGGACTGGGTTCAGCTGTGAGCAACAGGGCAGGGTGCTGAGCCGGGGGGCCCCCAGTGAGGGGCGGGGGGCGCGCGGTTCGGAGAGCCGCAGGGAGGGGAGAGTCACTCACTGGCTGGCTGAAGGGCTTGGGCTCCGAGGGCCGCATGTGCAGATGGGTCATCATGGCCTGCAGCCGCTCGCTCTCCTTGGCGAGCTGTGGAGAGGCGGGCGGTGAGCAGGGGCCTGTGCTAGGGGCAGCTGGGCCCTCTTCCCCTTCCACATCCCAAACCTCCATCCCCAGCACCTCTCATCCCTGCCCCCTGGCGTCTCCCTCCGTCTCCTGCTCCTTGAAACCCTCTGCACTTATCCGGACTGTGTCCCCGGCCTGGAGCCCAACACAGCCGCTGCCCGTCAGTGCCCACTTCTCCTCAACAGCACACGCCTTTTCTCCCCATCAAGGGCAGAGGCTGTGGCTGAAGTTCAGTGGCACTTGTGTGTGAGGGTGCCCTCACACACTGAATGGGGATACAGGAATGGACGGATGATTCATTCACCCCTATTCATAAATTCAACGGATCTTTCACAACCATCCTCTCACGCCAAGGTGCTCTGCTGGGTACTGGAAGGCAGTGGGTAAACACTGGTTGGCTGCCTCAGGGACTGTCCCGAGTAGCCTCCAAAGTATTCCAGGCTGTAGAGCGTGGACTCTGGAGCCAGACTGCTCTGGTCCTAATCCCAGCTCTGCTACCGACTGGCTGAGTGACCAGAGGCAAGCTACTGCACCTCTGTGTGCCTCTGTTTATGGCTGTAAAGTGGGCATAGCATCTTCCCAGGTGGCGCACTGGTAAAGAATCTGCCTGCTAACGCAAAAAACACAAAGGGACACAGGTTCGATCCCTGAGTCAAGATGCCCTGGCGTAGGAAATGGCTACCCACTCCAATTCTTGCCTGGAAAATTCCATGGGCTAGGACTCTGGTGGCAGAGAGTTGGTTACGACTGCGCACACACAAAGCAGGCATAATAATAGGACCCACCATATATCACTCAGAGAATCCCTTGAGTCACCTAGGTGTTTAGCATAGCACAAACAGGTACTCAACATGTTAGCTATTCCTGTTTATTTTTGTTGTTTTTATCAGTATGCATCTCTTTGGGACCTCCTAGCAGAGTGGCCCCCAACCCTGGCTCCCCCCTCAGAATCCAACTGTGTTCACAGACCTTGAGAACCTAAGATGACCCTTCCAGGAGCCCCCCGCGCCCTGCCCCCACAGCTTGGGGCCACACCTGGATCTCCAGCTGCTGCACCACCTGCATCTGCACACGGCACTGGGCCGTGCTCCGGTCGTCCAGGGCGTGCTCCGTGTTGAGGTGTCTTCCGGTGGGGAGGAGGGGGCGGACAAGAGAAAGTTGGCCCTGGTCGTCTTGCTGTCACCACCCTCCCCTCCCCTCCTCTAATCCCGCCCACGGCCTGGAGAGCAGACAGACCATGACATACAAAGAAGGGAACCAGACAAAAAAAAAAACAGGGCCACGGAGGAAGCCCGCCTTCTCGTCAGCCTCCTTTGATGTCTTTGCTAAAATCCCAGCTACAGAGAGATCTAATTGCAAATGAACTAATTAAGTAAACCTCTGACGAAGCGTGAAAACAATTTGTTTGACCCTGATGCTGCAAGGGTCTGGGAGACAGCGGAGTTAATCAGTCAGTGACAGAGCCTGGCACGGCTGTGGCAGCTGGCCGCCTGCTGCCAGCCGCCTGTCCGCCAGGCCCAGAGGCCGTCTCTAGGCCGTCACTCGGGGATGGGCCTGGGGGAAGCTGGGGAGGGCGGTGGGAGAAGGTCTCTCCTCCTCACACCCCCACCCTGCTGGGCTTCAGCTGCCTGGAGACTGGGAACTGGGGACAAGGGACAGGGCAGGGAGGCTGCTGGACCAGGAACACAGATTGGGCGGGGGGGCGGGTAGGTGCGATGAGGGAGTTGATGGTGCAGAGAAGGAATGAGGCCCCGCCCCCTGGGGTGAGGACACAGGACACTTGGGTAAGTTGGGTGGCAGGCTGGGGGACAAAGGAGAGGGGTGGTGACACCTACTTGATAAACTGGCCCAGGTCTTCACACAGGGTCTCACAGCCTGGCCACTTGCACTCTCCATGTCCGTACAGGGGGTGGGAGCCAGGCGTCTCCTCGTGGGAGGAGCTGCAAGGACAGGGAGGAGACGGGGGTCAGGGACCCTGAACACACCAGCAGCCTGGGTCCTGCGCAGCCCCAGCTTCCCTACGGATGAGGTTTCAGTCCCTAATACAGGTTCCCCAGAGGCCGAGCACAGTTTTGTGTGCCCCGGGAGAAGCCCCCAACTATGGCAGCCCTCGGGGTCAAAGCCAGTCCCCAGGCAGGTGTGCAGTGCTTCCTCCCGGCCCAAGCCCCATACCTGTCTCTCCGAGGTGTGAGCACAGTGGGCTGTCCGTTGGGCAGGGTGTGGTGGGAGAGGGGAGGTGAGACTTTGGGGGGGGCGGCGAACGAGGTAGCGGTAGTGGCCGTGCCGGTGAGGTCCAGCCCCTCCTGCTTTACGCTGTCCTCGGCGGGCTGCCCGGGGGCACCCTCGCCCTTCCACAGCTGGGGCAGGTCCGTGGGGCACACAGCTGCTGCAGGGCAGAGAGGGGAGGCCGGTGGGGCCCCAGGAACACAGGAGGCCCCCTGCTGCAGCTGGCTCCTGGGAGCCCTTGGGGGCAAGCGAGGGCAGTGGGGCTGGGGCTGGGGCTGGGTGGGGGCTGGGTACTCACCTTGCGGGAGGGTCTGCAGGGGCCCTGAGGCTTGGCTGGGCTGCAGGCTGACCAGCCCCTGTCTCTGCAGGTTGAGCAGGTGCTGCTGCTGCAACTGTTGCATCTGCAGGAGCTGCTGCTGGAAGGCCAGCTGCTTGTTCCCCAGGGCCTGGTGGGGGGCCCGCGGGGGCGGGCAGAGAGGGGTCCCCTCAGCCTCGGGCGTGCCGTCTGGTCCCCATCCCACAGCCACCCCCTCCCAGGGCCTGTCGGCCCCCGGAGCTGTCGTGGTGGCGTCCGCCGCTGCAGCCTCCCTGCTCCCAGCCCAGCTTCCATAGGGCTGCATGCTGCCTCGCGGTAAACACGCCTGCACGCACGCACGCAGGCGCGCAAACACACACACACACAGCCAGACCCAGACACGCAGCACGACGCCCTCCCTGCTCCCGCCTCCCTCCTTCCACGGCTTCAGCTCCCGCACCACAGCTGTGCTCGCCTTGGGGGGGCGGGGGGCTCGCATCACAATGATGGATGAACCTGTCAGACTCAGGGGGCCACTCCTGCTTGGCGGGCACCCTTCCCACATGCCCGGGGTGCCCCCCTTCTGCTCTGAGGAGGGGGCCTTCTCCCCTCCAGCTCCTCTCCTCTCTTGCTTCTTAGATACAGAGAATCCAGGAGTCTGATGGGACTTTAACAGATCAGCATCGACAGGTCACCAGACAGGGGAACAGACACATTGCTGCTGCCCAGGTGCCCGCCAGCCGCCCGCACTTGCTTGTTCTGCTCTTGCTGGCTCTCTCTTCCCTGCCCTGCCCCCTGATCTCCCTACCAGGCCCCCTGCCCCCCGATTCAGTACTTCACGCAAGCACTAGCGAGTCAGTCTGTCAGTAAGTCTCTTCTAAAGGCCCAGGAGCCAAGCAAGTCCTGGGTGCTTAGGAGGCAGGGATGGCTGGGCCCACCCGCCCTGGAGGTGGGAGGATGAGGGGGGGTTGCTTCTCAGTAAACCCACTCTAGAGACAATGCAGAGAGTGTAACAAATACAACACCTCTGATGGGGAGGCTGAGGCTGGGAGGGAATGACTGGGCGACAGCAAGGCAGCTCCTGGGAAGAGGCAACTCAGAACATGGCTGTGTGTGGGTGGCAGGAACGGGGCGTGGGGTAGGGGCAGGGGGTTGGGGGTGGTACAGGGCCTGGTGTGGAACCTTAGGAGGCACTGTGGCACAAAGAGGGAGAGTGATGTGGGCCGAGGGGTCCCCTGGAGAGGCAGCACAGGATGCTACAGGATGTGACAGGACTTGGAATAGAGCTAAAGAGACTGAAAGATTCTCAGGACCAGGCCTGGAGGGCTGAGGTGCTGGGTCACTGAGATGAGGAGGCAGGAAGAGGGCCAGACCACGAGGCAGCCTGTCCTGAACGAGGACACTCACACATTGACACATGCGTGCTCAGATACCCAGGGCTCAGCACATCTGCTCTCCTCATCCCACAACACGAAGCAAGGAGAAGAGGACTGAACGGGGTTGAGGGGAGATGGAGGAATGTGCCTCCACCCCCCCGCCCCCGGCCGCAACCCCCTCCCCAGCCTCTCCTGATATTTCTACTGTTCCCACAAAGCAATTCTCTCCCAACCACTCTGGGATGCCCAGCCTCTGGCCAGGACGGGGTTGAAGTGGCGGGTGAAGGGCAGGCGTCCTTTGAAGGGCATGTCCTGCCCTGCCCAAGCCCCTCACCTCTTTGGGTTGCTGCTTCCCGGCCTGCTGTTGGGTGAGGAGTTGGAGGTGGAGCTGCTCTTGCTGCTTCTTGTAATATTCCTGCAGCTGGGGATGGATAGCAGGGCGGGAGGGGGTTAGCGCTGGCCGGGACTGCTGACCCCAAGGCAGCACCAGCCCTCTCAGGACTGGGCTGCTGAAAGACAGATGGCCCAGCAGGGAGGGCTGCCCTGCCCTCCCCGGTCTGCAGTCTGCATGGAGAGAGCTTCCCTGAGTAGAGCCAGGACTGAGAGGGGCAAGGGGAGCCTCCCCCACACTCCATGCCCTCCCTCTCCCTTAGGTCAGGAAAAGGTGGGGGATGTTCTCTGTCCCTCCCTTCGGGTTTGGAGATACAGGTGGGGCCAGCAGGCTGTGAGGGTGTAGGGGGTGGGGGGTCTGCTGTGGGAGAGGCCTGACCTCTGACCTCTCCCCAGCTGTCCTGGAAGAAGGCAGGTCAGTCTGGCCTGAGCAGTCTCTCTGGTTTCTGACACTGCTGTGGCCCTTGGTGATGTTGCTAGTAAACAGGGTGGGAGTGGGGAGGCCAGAACACCCTGCCCTTCCCTCAGCCTGGGGGCAGACTCACCTGCTGGATCATGAGTGCTTGCTGCTGCTGGAGCAAGGCCTGCAGCTGGGGGGGCGACAGGATCTGCTGCATCTGCTGGGGGGTGAGCATCTGGGACGACATCATGGCCACTGACACGGGCACCTGCGGGATGGGCCGAGTCAGACCCTCACCTCCACCCCCACCCCACGGAGGCCCCCACCCAGGGCCTCGCCCCTAGCAGGGCAGAGTGGCTGCAGAGTGAGCAGCCTTGGGTTCACATTCTGGCTCTGCCACCTGCTAGCCGTGTCTCCGGACAAGTGACTCACCTCCTTCATTCTTGGTTTTCTTTCTTCTTAGAAAACAAACATTTTTTGGCCATAGAACCTGTGGGATCTTAGTTCCCCAAGCGAGGATAGAACCCGTGCCCCCTGCATGGAACTGCGGAGTCTTAATCACTGAACCACCAGTGAAGTCCCTATTCTTGGTTTTCTTGTCTCTGAAATAGCGACAGTCTTGGAAGTAGCGACAGTGGCTGCCTCTTAAGGTTATAACAGGGGCTAAGGACCTAATACTTAGAACAAAGCCTGCAGATGTGCTGTGCTTAGTCGCTCAGTTGTGTCCAACTCTTTGCAACCTCATGGACTGTAGCCCCCAGGGTCCTCTGTCCATGGGGATTCTCCAGGCAATAATACTGGAGTGGGTTGCCATGCCCCTCCTCCAGGGGATCTTCCCAACCCAAGGATTAAACCCAGGTCTCCCGCATTGCAGGTGAATTCTTTACCATCTGAACCACCACAGGGAAGCTCTTATATGCAGTTCTTGGTGTGAGAAGATTAGAACCTAGTGACACTGGTCAATAGAACCCATGCTTTGCAGGATTTCCCCCACAACCACCAAGTGATGGGGAGGGGCAGTATGTAGCCACTGCCAACTCCTAATCAGTGTGTTCTGACAACAGGACCCACAAGGTGGGCCTGGCTAGGAGGGCAGCCTGCAGCCACAGGAAGGTTTCAAAATGCCCACATGGCACTAGGATCTGGACTTTGGCCCAGCTCACATCCATGTCATGTACTCCAGCCCATCTGCCTAAACGGCCTGGAGCTGATGCCCAGGGAGCACGGTAGTGCCATCCTGGGTGAGTGGATGGAAATCCAGAGGTCCAAGTGGGGTGGAAATACCAGGCAGGGGCACAGGGAGGCAGGCCACTGCTCCTTGCTGGGCACTGAACTTGCCATGTGACCTCTTGGCAAGTCACTGGCCGTCTCCAGAATCTCCCATAAAACAGGGATCGGACTGTGAGAGATGCCTCCATCCTGCTGGAACATGCATGGTTTTCAAACAGGGCAGCTTTCTGTCCCCCGCCCTGGGTGAGGCCTCTCTAGGAGGCCCAGAGAATCCAGCTACAGGCAGAAGATTCAGGGAAAAGCAGTACCATTATTCTTTCCCCCAGTTCCCACCTCCCCTGAAATCCCCAAGCTGGGCATTCATATCCAGGGTAGTCCAAGTGGCAACACTGTCTTGTTGCCCTGCTTTAGCAGGAGAGGTGTCCCGACCAGCCCATCGGCCACCCCCATCAGTTTTCAAGGCCTATGTGGTCAAGACTCTGATCTCCTGCCTCTCTCCCCAGCCCCAGCACAGCCCCAGCAGAGCTGGCACTCAGTGTAAGTTTATGCTTCCCTGAGCTGAGTTACCATCCCCTGCAGATCAACTTTGGGGCAGGGAGGGAGGGGAGCTGGCGGCCCAGTCCAGGAGGAGTGTCCTGCAGAGACTTGTCCTGGTCAGGACAGGACAGGTTATGTCCCCAGAGGACTCCTGGGCCCTTTTACCTTTCCCCAGCCTCATGGGTACGGCAGAAGAGGAGGAGGTGGTTCCACTCAGGATCCCTGGCAGAGGCTGGGCTCAGCCTGAAGCCACCAGTGAGGTTATCCCCAGGCAGACAGGGGACATGCAGGGGACTGAGGGACAGCAACAAGTCTCACCACTCCCACCCCATAGGCAGTGGCCGAGCCACAGCCCTGGGCTCCCCTCCTCTACCTAAGCCATCTCTGTGCAAACATCCCTGGAAGGGGCACCTTGCTTTTTAGCCACGGTCACACCGGGTGAATGAGGGTGCCCCAAGTGCAGGGTTGGAATTCATGCCCAGGTCTGTGTGCTCCATAGTTCCCGCTGTGCCCAGGTCCTGCACTGCCTGCCCCATCCGAGCAGCTCTTGAGAAGGGCTGGGAGAATGAGCAGAAATGGAACCATCCAGAGAGCTGAAGGGGTCAAAAAGGTTGGAGATTCCAACGCCCAACCTCCCTCTTTATAGCTGTCACTGGGGAAGACAGGGAAAAGTCAGGCTGCAGGGCTGTTCTGGTCCCCATCCCTGGAGGGGCCTGCGGTGGGGGGCAGACCACGGCACAGACCCACCCCGCCTTGCAGAGCCAGCCTGTATCCTTTGCTGGGTGATCCCAAAAAGGTAGTGATGAGCTCAGAGTCATGGATTTCTGAGTCAGGTGACCCAGGTTCTTGTCCCTGACACTGACTGTCTTTTGAAATCCCTTAAGCTTCCTTTTCTGCATCCACTAACTGGGGTCAGGCAGGCCTGCCTTCCCTGCTTCACAGGACTACTCAAGAGGAAGCTGTTGGCAACTGATAATGTACCAGGCTAAGCCCTGTATGTGCATCATCTCCCTGAATTTTCATAGCCACCCTGGGAAGAGGGCACCATCACGGTCATCATTTTATAGATGAGAAAACTGAGGCCTAGAGGGACAATGGGAAAAGGGGTAAGTGGAAGTTATTTGTGTGTCATGAAACTCTACACAAACATAAAGACAATTACTTTTGAAAACCCTCTGGCTTTTCCATTTTCCCTCTGTCCCCCCACTCCTCCACGAGTGCACCCCAGCACTTGGGCCCCAGGAGCATTACACGGTAAGGGTCACTTGAGACCAGAGTTCTGGCCCTCCCATGCTCATGGCTGTGGGGATTGACCTAGAGCAGATGGCCAGGGCTCCGGCCAGGAACACTGAGCCCAGACACCCGGGAGGTCTTTCCAGGCACCAGGACTGTGAGTCACTGCAAGTGGCCTGCAGGAAAGGATGCGGCATTTCCTTCCTTGGGGCTTTCCTACTTGGAGGCAGGGGAATGGAAGAGATGACCTTGGAAGGCCTCCCCAGCCTCTGCTGTTCCTGCCAACTGGCCGAGCAGCTGGCTGGAGAGGTGGCTGCAGCAATCTGGACGGATTACCTTGTGTGTACTCGTCTCTAAGGTGGCCCAGCAGGGTCAAGAAAGGTCAGTGAGGTGGCTGCTGCTTGCTGATCTCCTAGACTGCCTAAACCCATCCCTTCCCTTCCCGCCCCTTGGGGGTTCTGAGAACTGAACTGGAGCTCCCCTGGTGTCCCCAATGACCCCCCTCACCAGGCTGGGATGTGTCAGGATGGGCATCGTCAGCGAGTCAGCTCGGCAAGGCCAGTGAGTCACCATCTGGAGGGCGGCCAGGGCAGCTAAATGCTTACAAAAGCCCTGGCAGTGTGAGCCCTGGGCAAAATGCCGCCAGCTGCCTCCAGCCCCGCCCTCAGCGACCCTGCTTAGGCTCGGGGCCCTCCAACCACCATACATGTGGTATGCTGGGCTGGGAGGGGCAGAGATGGCACCTGACACAGAAGAGGCTCATTTGGAGGCTGAAATGGATACAATTTGGTGCCAGAATCAAGGACCCAAACTCAACCTCTTTTAAATGGGTGAGTGGGGAGACTAGGCCAAGGTTGCAAATAACCCTTGAGAATAACCAGAGAGTAGTTCTCAGTCCTGGCTGGAGCTGCAGCAAGAAAGATTGTGGTGAGACACCAAGAAGAACTTCAAGGAATGGCAAGGGGGCTGAGAAGATGAGACAGTGGCTGGCTTAGCTAAGGGGCTGCCCCAACCACCCTTCTGAAGAAACTCCTAGCTACCTGTACTGCCTTCTGTGAGTGACTCTCCCTGCTTGGGGCCCAGACCCAAACCAAGCAATCTCTAGGCTGGAGTTGGAGACCTAACCTGGCATTAGAAACTCTTGTGAAGCTGGCTCTGAGAGAGGGGTGGTAAACACAGCTTGGGGGTGAGCCGGCAGGTGATCCTGCCTTGAGTTGGGGACTACTGGGAAAGCGGCTGCCACTGAGCTGCCTGACTCACCTTATTCAAACTCCAGATTGACATAATGCACTCTCCTGGGTCCTCCCACCAGCTGTGAGATCACAGAAAAACTGTTTCCAGGCCCTGGACCTCACTAGGGGTCAGAAGCCCCACTTCCTTGAAAACTGAACCTGAGCATGAGGAGGAGAGGCAAGGAGGGTGTCCAGGTTTGGAGGAGGAGGATCATTGGCTGGGACCCCAGGCTCCTGGAGAAGTTCAGACATGGCCCTAAGAACCCCCATCTCCAGCAGCCCAGAGAACCATCAGGCCACGCCTCTGTACCGGGGACTCTGGTTCACTACTGTAGCATGTGACAACATCACAATGCAGGCAGGAAAGTGTGTGTTCTGGAGCTAGTTGTTTGGCTTCAAATCCTGGCTTGGCCCCTTGTTAGCTGTGTGTCTTTGACCATGTTTCTTAACCTCTCTGGGCCTGAGTGGCTTCATCTGCAAAACGGAGCTAATAACAGCATCTGTCTCCTAGGATGGTGAAGATAAAATGGGATGATATTTGTAAACTACCTGTGTCTACCCCATGGTAAGCACCGTGTAAATGTCGTCAGTTTAGGAAGCACTGAGTAAGTGTTTGTTGAGTGACCTCTCTCACTGTTGGCAGTGGGGGTGGTTTCCTAAGGAGGATTCCACAGCGTCCCTTCTTTTCTCGGTCCTTCCAACTACCATCCAGCTCCTTCCTCTTACTGGGTCAACAGACCCTCTCTGGATTGGGGAACATTCCAACCGTTCCCCAGCTGACTCCTCCCTGATTTTAGAAGATGGTATTGGCTGGACCAGGGGCTTCCCAGGTGGCACAGCGTAAAGACTCCACTTGCAAATGCAGGAGCCACGGGGGACCTGGGTTCAGATCTCTAAGTTGGGAAGATCCCCTGGAGGAGGAAACGGGAACCCACTCCAGAATTCTTGCTTGAAAAATCCCTTGGACAGAGGAGCCTGGCGGGCTACAGTCCATGAGTCGGACATGACTGAGCATGCAAGCTATTCTAAAAGCAGTAGGCTGGGCCTAGGGGAGAAAACTCAGAACAGACTCAGCACAGTAGCCTGAGGGCTACTTCAGACCCAAGGAGTATATGGGGGTGGGAGGGGGCGTGGAGAATGAAAGTGTTAGTCACTTAGTTGTGTCCAACTCTTTGCAATCCCATGGATTAGAGCCCATGAGGCTTCTCTGTCCGTGGGATTCTCCAGGCAAGAATACTGGAGTGGGTAGCCATTCCCTTCTCCAGGGGATCTTCTTGACCCAGGGATTGAACCCAGGTCTCCTACATTGCAGGCAGATGGCGGGGGGATGGTGGGGGCGGGGGGGGGGGGGCATTCCCTAGTTTAAACAGACCCAGTTTTGACACTACAGGAGACAGGAGACCCTTATACTTCATTCCCATCAGCTCTCCGGATTCTGTCCTCCCCTCCCCCGCCCAGGCCACTACCCCTCTGTGCCCGGCTCCTCCCCCCTGAGAGATGTCTCATTGGATTGGAGGCTTTTAGAAGAGGGCCACTGTCTGGCACCTTTAACTTCTTGACTGCACTTACATAAAACACAGATCTGCGTTCAGAGCCCCAGGACAAAACCTAGGCCTGGGTCCTTGTCCAGGCACCCAGTACCCCATCCCTGCCCTGCCCTTCTTGTCCCCCCTTCCTTCCCTCAGCACCCCACCCCCCAAGGCTCCAGCTTTGCTCACCCTTCCTCCCTTAGATAAACTTCCTTTCAAAGCCCCGCTTAATCCTCTCCCCAATTCGGAGTGCCCTCCCCTCCCAGCAAAGAGGGGTGGGGAGAGCGAGGAAGCTTGGTGGCTGGGCCCGGCGATGGGGAGGGGGGTGGGCTGCCCACGGAGCTGTGACCCACCCCGACTCAGACTGCAATTCTCCCAAGTTCTTTGTGACACAAAAGGTAAACAGAAGGCCTGGCTTACCCCCGCCCCCAACCCCATCTCCCCTCCCCCAGCCGGCCAGATGGGCCAGCACACTGGGGGGAAGGGAGAGGGGGAAAAAAGGGCAGATTGTGCAAAGGAAAACAAAAGAGACAGAGAGACATCAAGAGACAGGAAACGTGGGGAGACAGAGGGTTGGTGGGTGAGAGACGAGGTAGGGGGAGGGCTGGGCGTGGTGGCCTCAGCGAGTGAGAGAGCTGGGGAGAGGAGGGACAGGCTGAGTGACCCAGAAGTGCTGGGGAGAGACCAGAGGCGGTGGGCAGAGAGATGCAGAAGAGGAGGGCTGAATCAGACTCAGACTCTGAGCCGACTGGCTTGGGGGGGAAGGTCAGGTGCAGACGGGAGGGCAGCGTTTCTCCACCCACCCGGCAGTGACTGTGGCTCCCACTGGGAAGTTGCCCACTCTCTGGCACTGGGGATGGGCCAGAGCACTTCTCCAGCGGGTCCTCCCCTCCCTCGGTGTCCTCCTCACCTGCACAGCAGAGGCCGACTGTTTGCTGTCGTTGTTCCCTGGGGAGCTGAGGCCCGAGGCCTGCTGCAGCAGGAACTGCCGGGCCACCTGGAGAGCCTGCAAGACAGGGGTGCATCAGTGTTCCAGCAGCTCTAGGGGACATTTGGAGAGAATGAAGGGGAGGAGGTCAGGTTCACGTGGAAGGTCGTGGGAATGAAAGTGAAGAAGGAATTCATAGGGCCTGACTCCATCTTAGGCCTGTTCATGCTGATCATGCTCGGCCACCTTTCCAATGGACTCTGAACTCTTTGTTTAGTGCCTATGAAAACAACAACAGAAGGATAAGATCCCCTCCAGACAGGGGAACCTTGAAGAGCGTATCTAGGTTACTCATCGCCTAAGAGAAACCATACACTAGATCACCCCTTCCTCCAGACAGGCCATAAATTTTTCTGTATCTATCGGAGTGTAACCTCAGGTTTATTGATTATTGGCTAATTGTTTGTTTGAGCACATGAGCACATAGCATGTGAATGATGGGGTTTTGGGGATTGTATTTTCCTTGGTTTATGTAAGTCTCAAGGAATTTGGAGTGGTGGGTTCAGACACATGCACATGGGATATAAAAGATTTTCACAAATGCTGGTCGGGGTCCTTGGCTAAGAGGAGACTCTGCCTTGGGCCTGCCGGTGTAATAAACTGCACTCCACTATCTGCATTGTCCTGAGTGAGTTTGTTTCCCAGAACACGTGCCTACAACAAGAGGGTCACGGGGTCCACCTGGGCTTGTGGAGAAAGCTAGGAGTCACTGAGAGAAGCTACCAGGCTTTGAGGATCAGAGCCTGTAGGGACTCACTCTGGAACTGTTGGGACTCAATGAGGGCAGTGGTACAGAATCCGCCTGCCAATGCAGGGAACGTGGATTCAATCCCTGGGTTGTGAAGACCCCCTGGAGTAGGAAATGGTAACCCACTCTAGTATTTTCCAGTATTGCCGGAAAATTCCATGGACAGAAGGGCCTGGAGGGCAGTCCATGGGGTCCCAAAGAGTTGGACATGACCGAGCACATAACACACGTGTCAATGGGGGAGCAAACGGAAGGGTGGGTGGTCAAACAATGATCCAGGAGAAAGTATTAACATTAACAGAGATTATTTGTCGAGCATCTACTACAAACATGTCAGGCACTTTACAGGGACAATCTCATTTGATCCTCTCCTGGGAAGGTGTGAGGTAGGGATTATCAGACCCATTTTACAGATAAGAAAACTGAGTCTCCAGGAAGTTAAGTAAAATGCCCAAGGTCACATAACTCAGAAGCATCAGAGCTAGGATTTGAGGCCAAGAAGCCTGGCTCCCAAGCCATCTGTCTTACTAGGTGGTCAGTCTGAGGGCTCACGGGAATATCACCCACTTGAAGTCAGAGCACACAGTTGGGTGGATGAGGGTCTGAGCACTGCATGGCTTTACGAGTCCAGGGCGGTCTGGGCCCAGGACATCATGGCACTTGGGGAATTGAACTAAATCCTGAAGGGAGTGTGAACTATCAGTGAGGCCAAGGTGGCTCAGACTGGACTCTGAGGTGGTGGGATCATGGGATCATGGGAATGGGAAGCGCACAGTTTGCAGGAGGAGCATCTCTGGCTAGTCAGTGGGTAAGGGAGGTGGGCAGATGGGCAGTGAGTGGGAAGTTGAGCAGGAGAGGTCTGGTAGGAAGGGAGGGCTCAGGAAGTTCTCTGCAAGGTCTGCCAAGCCCTCCATCCCTGCCCCTCACCCACACCCCCTCCCACTCCAGGTCAGTAGGGGGTACAGAGGCTGGGGGTACAGGACTAGTTTTGAATCCACATTCCAGAAGCAAAAAGTCTGTCTGTCCCCAGGTTCCTCGAAGACCTCCTCAGGGCCTGGAGTGGTCGTGTCCAGGCTCTGGCATCAGGCAGACCTGAGTGTGAAGTCCAGCTGTGCCACCGCCCCCACCACCCCCGTGGGGTGATCATGGGCAAGTTATCCCCTCTCCTTGCATCGAGACCTCCTGCTCTGCAAACCTGGGCCACCACCCAGCTCCGAAACACGTGGGGGATGGGGGTGTTAAAGGACCAGTGCTTGGCACACAGCTGGCATTCTCAGGATCTGCTCCTTTCCCTTCTGAATCTCTCCACCTTCCTCTTTGTCACCTCCTCCAGCCTCTCCCCAGCACACCTACTAAATGAATCCACCTGTGGCCCCCTCGCACATATGCCCACACAAACCCTTGTCTACCCTCATGTGGACTTCCACTCCCATGCCCACTGCAAGCTGAGCCCCACCAAGGCGGCTCTGAAAGAGAGGGTATGGATGCATGCATACCTCCCCCGGCCCCCACTGCAAACACTCAGGGAGCCCACTGTGTACCAAGCGTAAAGGCACACCCCCTTCGCAGCCCTTTCATTGAACAGCTGAGCCTCCCGGAGGCTTAAATCTAGTTCACCTTAGGACAGCATCTAAACACACCCTGGTGTTTATGGGAACGTGTCCCTGGGAAGAACTGGAATCCAGATTAGCATGGCCCTCAGCAGCGCTTCAGATCCTAGACCTCCCCCATGCCCTTCTTTCTGCAGACCTCAGCCTGGAGAAGTGGCCCAGGGGTGCTTCTCTTCAAGACACACATCAGAAAGTAGAAATCTGACCTGAGTCAAGGGCTCTGAGAGGCTGTGGGAGGAGATGTGGGGTGGGGAGAGGAAAGGAGGTGGCCGAGTTGTCATCAGGAAGGGTCTCTGCTTCTATGTGCCTCATTTCTAGGGACCACCCCCCAGGTCTAGTGACACAAGCTAGACAGATGCTCTATGTCCTCCAAAGGTAGATATGGGGTAGGAAGGTCAGGGGTCAGGAGCTGGCAGCCCAGGTGACCCAGAGGAGACGCTGGTCAGGGTGGGGGGAGGATGCACCCCAGATCTCTAGTAGGAACAGAGGAGCCTCATGGGAAGGATTTCCAGGGGAAGTTGTGGGGGGCACGCTGATCAGTCTCCTGGTGGGGGGGGAGTGGCCTGGGGGGGTTGAATTCACTCCCCACTCTCCTACTTTGTGGGCCCCTGGAGCATGAAATTACAAGACTTACAGGGAAAAAAATGACAGGGCCTTACAATCTCATTCCTGTGAGAACTCCCTGAGGCAGGCCCTCATCACCGCACCGCTCCGCCCCCCGCCCCATCTCCACTTCCCCTACTCCTACCACTCTGAGCTTTCCTCCCGTTAGGCCTGGTGAGATTCTAGGCCTGGCCAGAGCGTCACCTCCTCTGACCTCCCAGCTTTCCCCACACTCCTTCTTCTGGTTTCCAGTGTGCCCCGGACTGTGCTAGGTGCTGGGGAAACAAGAGAAACAGAACATGGACTGTCCCAGAGCGGCGATGGGCGCCAGAGCCCAGGGGTGGTGGCAGCGCTGACTGGAGTCTGGAAGGGCAGGCTCACCAGGACTCAGCAGGAGGGTGAAGGGAGAAAGCATAGCGACCCCCACCCAATGGGCAACAGAAATGGACAGCAAGTCTGGGGACCTTGAAACCACTTCCAGGACAGAAAATCAAGCTGTGTTGGGGGTAAGCAGGCAGAGAGGCTGGAGAGCCTCCGGGGTTTGTTCCTCCGGGCACTTCATTGATTCCTCCTTTACTCACTCGTTCACTTTCACGGCCCCTTGCCTCGTTACTGGCTTGGAGAAGATTGAGGGGTGACAGAGGAGATGGGGGAGGCCACAGTGGGCAGCACATGCTCATTTCATGGACTTTGTTTACAGCCCAGCCCCAACACCCGACCCAGTGAGGGACCTGGTTCCACCTATAGCTGCCCAGGAGTGGGTGATGATGGGTGGACAGGGGTTGGAGGCCCAAGCTCCCCTCCCCAGATGTCCTGGTCACTTATGCTTAGTGCACTGTGATACTGCTTCATCCTCACCCCCATCTGGACCCCTAGCCAGGGGTGGTGCTCCAGGAGGAGAAGGGCGGGCCAGGAGAGGCCCTTTGGCCCAGGAAGTCCTCCCCCAGGGTGGTCATCCATGGGATCAGGTAGGTCTGAGACTTCCTAAAGCCCCGTCCGACTCACAGTCACCACCCTGGCACTACAGGCGTAAGTCTACCCTGCCCGCCTCAGCTAGGGCCTGATACATCACTGCAGACTGCCCACCTCTGAGACACGTGGGAAATGACACCCCCCCGCCAACCTTGACAAATGCAGCCCCACCTTCTCTGCTGATGACGACCAGGTCCTGGCCTCCTTGAAAACAGAGACATTGTTAAATGGATCTGTGGGTTCCTGCCCCGGTCACCAGCACCTGGCAGACACCCTTGGGAAATGCACTTGAGTCTAGGCTGAACAGGGAAGGCAGGCCCAGAATGACACAGAGCTCAGGAGCCAGCATGTGAACAGGGCCTGGCAGTTTTCAAAGCACTTCTACATTTGGGTGAAGCTTCCCAACCTTGAGCTAGACAGGGCAGGTGTCACTGGCTTCATTTGACAGACAAGGAAATTGAGGCCCAGGGTCCCATAGCTAGGAAGTGGAGTTCAGACACCTCCAACTGCCCAGCCCCCCTCAACCCCATGGAGAGATCATCGTGATCTCATGCACAGTCTGGTGAGGCCTACAAATGTGCCTTCCCCGAAGTCTTGGGAGCTTGCAGCTGTCTAGATGTGAAGGGGAGGTACAGCTGGATGAAAGCGGGGAAAGACCAAAAAAACAATCTCCCCAGGAGGAAAGTGGGCTCAGTTTCCCCTCCCTGCAGGCCAGAGATACCCAGATACATCTTTTGGTGGAAAGAGGCATTTAGGATCCCATCAGGGTCGGAAATTCCCTGGAGGTCCAATGGTTAAGACTCTGTGTTTCCACTGCAGGGGAGCAAGGGTTTGATTCTGGGGCTGGGAACTAAGATCTCACAAGCCACGTGGTACAGCCAAAAAAAAAAAAATCCCACCAGGGAGAAGGCATGGAGGGTTCAGGGAGCAATAGGAAATTGGGAACCATTTGGCCTTTTCAAGCTTATTTTCCGTCTCCCTCCACCCCTCAGACTGAAAACCAAATGCTCAGCTCTGTGGTTTGGGAATTAAGGTCTAGTTTTCCTCTCAAGCAGGCAGCACTGGTTCTTTCAGTGCCTGAACCCTGGTCAAAGGGATCTGGATCTAAATCCTGGCTCTACCATCTACTGAACGACCTTGGCTAAGTCCTGCTCTGAGCCTCAGTTTCTTCCTCTGTAAAATGGGAATAACCCTGTAGTCAGCTCAGAGGTTTGTTGTGAAGAATACATGAGACAGTGTGCGTGCAGTACTCAGCACAGTGCGACCCCAGCAGGTCCTGGATGGACGTTAACTCCTGTGATGGTGATTATTAATCTTTTACCTTCCCAGGCAGCTCCTGATCATTTGCCCACTGCCACCAGAAGGACTTGTGAACCAACTCCTCTTCCATCTACACCCACCCCACTCCCCCCTCAAGCCTAAGAACTCAGTCTCGCTAATGAAGCCGAACTCTCCTCCCCCTACTGCCCATTCAGAAGTCATTAGCAGGATCTCCACAATTAGGAACAAATGGTTTATAACGGATGGCACCCAGGGAGGGCCATGAGGATGGAGGGGAATGAAGCTAGTGCTTGGAGGGCAACAGGGAGCTACTAGGAAAAGAAAAACAAGTCCTGGGGCAGAAGGGTCTCTCATCTACGGGATGAGACCACACCCTCATTTCTGTCTGGGAGAATTCAGGGAAGGACCAGTGACCTCTGTGCAGAGGTCAGGTGCAGGGATGTTTACCAGTTCTTTCTCCAAGCTAGAGGATTCCAGGTCTGCGTTGGGGTCCCAGGCTTGCTGTGTGCGTGTGCGTGTCCATGTGTGTGTGAGGACGTGGTGCTCAGGAAGACAAGCTTGAAGGACTGAACTTTGAGAACAGAGCAGAATCACACAGATCACAGAACTGGTGAGCTGGAGGGTTAGAGGGTTATCTAGTCTGGTGTTTTCCAAAGTGCTGGCCTGGCCATGATCTAATGGTGGGTCATAGAATATCAATTGAGAAGGTCAAAAACAAGGAAAAAATACACACACACATGAAAATATCAGAGTTAATACATAAGCATAAGCATTGTTTCATAAAACTGCGCTGCTGCTCCAAACAAAAGGTATTTCTTACAACAGATTCCAGCAAAAATATCTGCAAAACACTGATGTAGTTCACTTTATCGATAAGGAAATGGAAATTCAGAGACAGGCAGTGAAGTGCCCAGAGTCACACAGCAGCTGAAGCAGAACCTGAATCCCCTGGGCCTGACATGGGCTCTGAACAGGGGAAGTGCGCCAGGAGGTGGGCAGGCAGGATGGAGGACCCCCGGGAATTAAAACTCTGGTTTAATTCCAATGGTGGTGAAGGGCAGCCAAAATAAACAAAACTGAAACTTTTGTTTGCATCTAGCTAATTTTGGCAAAATTGGGATCTCAACTGTCTGGATAGTTTCAACTGAGAGCTGGCTAGATTTAGAGGAAAGGGCCCTAGAAGGGTGTTTAGGGGGCCAGCCCACCCCAAACCTGAAAAGCCCTCCCAGAAAGGCCTATCACCTGATCACCTGTCCCCCTGGAACATGACTTTTGATTCCTTTATCCATAATTCAGGGGGTATTTATGAAGTCCCGCAGGACACCCACACTGTCCTAGACACTGGGGACACGGTGTGTTTGCTTTAACTGGGCTCACATCCTAATAAAATGAGACAGACGCTGTAACACAATGAAGCGAGCTGTGAGATAGTGGCCATGTTGTGCAGGACGGTGGGATGGTTACTTAGGTTGTACGGCCAGGGAGGACCCCTCCGAGGACACACTGAGGATGAGGGGGCTACTCTTTCAGGGGACGGATATACGACTGGAAGGAGCTGGTACAAGAGTCCAGAAGCAGGTGTAAGGCTGGAGCGTTATGAACCAAAAAGGCCAGTGTGGCCAAGCTTCCAAGGAAGTCTCAGGAATGAGTGGCAGCCAGATCACAGGGATGCTGGTTTTTTATTGCATTCTATATTCGAGGAAAAATTGCTGGAGAATTTTAAGCAAGAACGGCTGTAATCTTTGAGAGCAGATACCTAACCCACTGCTAGTAAACAGTAGGTACCTAATAAGTACTTGTTGACTGGTACAGGAAACCTCTGTCTACTCCTTGAAATACAAGTCCTCTGGGACCAGAGTGTGGAGGGAAAGAGGACAGGGAGAAGGGTCAGCAGTCAGGGGTCCCAACCACCAAGGGTGCTGACCTGGGGAGATCCAGGCTCTCCACCAGCCAGGCTTTGTCCTCCAGCAAAGAGACATAAAAATGAAATTACGCAGAGAAGGAGGGGCATGGAGGATCGGGGAGAGGAGACCATAAAACCCCCGAAGTGATTCTACACCTTTTTCCCTTGGAAAAAAAAAAAAAAAGCTTTTTGGGTAAGGCTGTAAATTTTTTTTACACCAACCTCGTAAAAATGACATCGGCACATTCTCAAATTAGAACCATTAAAATGAAAACCAGCAACGCAGATACAGGCAGGCCCACGTAGGTGGGAGACACACAGCCCAGTTTCAGGACCCCTTCCCCAACAAGTGTGTTGAGAATGCGACCCCTCCAAGGAAGATGATTAACACAAGAACCCACCACGGCCCAGAAGGGCAAGGTCCTCCCTAGAGGCTGGCCCTCCCCTCCATTCTTGCCCCAGAGGCATGGGTGCAGCCTCTCGGGGCCAAAACCAGCTCCCCAGGAAGGTCCAACAGTGGCGTCCGGAAGGAACTGAAGCACTGTGGGCTGAGGGTTGCGGGGTGGTGGCGCTTCCCCTCCTAGACATGTCCCAGTAACTGGAGTTCTCTGGAAGTGGGTCTGCTCCCAGGTCTGGGTTCAGGGCCACTGTGAACCCAGCCACTGCCCTCATGCTAGCCACCCTGCAGGGGCCCTAAGAGTGAGGTTTGGAGTGGGGGCTGTGCGGGGCATACGGTTCCCTCCCCACCGACTCCCACTGGGGCTCCCTCAGGAGAACACCTAGCTGACCCACTGAGAGGGGGTCCTGGGATGTGCCCACCTGGCTTCAGTCCTTCACCCTTAGAAGAGGAAACACTCACCTTCTTCCCCCTCAATTCTCCCCAAACTCCTTATCAGTAAGGACAAGAACTCTGGTATAAAAGGGAGATGAAAGAGGTGGGGTGGGAGGGTGGGAGGAGGGGGTCTCAGAATTCCACAGCAGAAGGGAAGCCTGAGGGTACAGTGGGCAGTCTCCTTCCTAGTCCCAAGGAAGCAGGGGCCTGGGGACACCCCTCCTCTACCTTTCTCTCCCCTCTTAGGGAAACTTCCTTTCCTGTCGGACCAGGAGGCAGACATGCAAAACAGGGGGGCCTTTGGCTTAGTTACCCAGGAGGGGTATGAGAAGGGGAGTTTGGCCCTCTCAGGACCCTGCCCGTCACCTTACTACCTGGCCCCACCTCCCACTTGGCCCCTGTTCCCAGGCAGGAGGGACGCAGGGAGTTTCTAACACTCCCTGCAGCTGTCCCCAAGTCTGGGACCTCCCTCGCGTGAACTTTCTAAGTCTCCCCTCTGAGGAGTGTGGGCCCTGACTCTCCCTTCGGGGGGGGCCCCCAGCACCTCCTGGGAAAGGACTCATTCTACAGAAAGAGAAGGGGAGTCTGGAGGGTGTGGGACCGGAGATGAAAGAACGGGATCTGGGGCGGGAGCGAAGACTTGAAGAAATGGGCCCCAGACCTGCAGACGAAAGGCAACTGCTGACTGCACACGTGAGGTGTCTGTGCTAATTCACCTCCGAAGACTCCCCTTTTTCCACCCCATCCCCCCAGGAACTGGGGCCACGAGAGCCAGATGGGAGAGGGAAAGGAAAATCTCTTCCATTCTTCCTTCCCCTAGCTCCCTGACACTGCCCAGCCCCGTCTCTATGGAGGGGGCTGAGGTAAAAGCCCATTAATGTGCAGAGCCCCCCAACCATTCTGAATCTCCTCACAGGATGTGAACAGGGTGGGATTTGGCCTGGTTGCCAGAGCAACTGCAGTGGGAGTTCCCAGACGCTAGGCAACCCTCCCGTGACCCTTGCTGACCTGTCACCCCCGCAACCAGAGGACAATAGGAGTGGCAGCTCTGGAGGCCCCGACTCCTTTCAGCCCAGCCGCTCTGCCCGCTGCCCGCCCCCCCCAACCCCGCTGCCTGCCTGGCCCAGTCCCCCTGGCCCCAAGTCCAGCGAGCATCCCGCCTGGCCCCCGAAACCTCCACAGGCCCTCCACCTCACTTCCCCAGAGCTGCCACACACTTCTCCCAGCCCTGGCTGTGCCCTCATCGGAGAGCTTAAAGGATATTTGTGGAGACCCCGGGGAAAGCCCTACACAATGGGAACGTGTTCATACAGGTGAAGTCAGATTAGGAGAAAATGCAAGGGCAACCTTCAAAGAAAAAATGCCACCCTAGAGGGGAAATATGGGCCAAGGAAGACTTTGGCTTGATGAGGGAAGGCAGGGGTTGATGGGCAGCTGGCACGCCTGTTGGGTTCAAGGCATCTCTAACAGGATCACTAACCCTAGCGGGCCAGCAGGGTGCTGGGTGCAGAATGAGCTTCCATGCATGTTTGCTGAGTGAATGCGCGCTCCAAGGCTCACAGTCCTCCCCTGCCTCCTCCTCAGGGGAGATTCGCCAGGAGACTGGAGACCAGGTGAAAGCCCCAAGGACAGAGTGGAGGCAGTGTGGCTCTGTCACTCACCAAAAAGGGGCTGGGAGGAGGGAGCAGGAAGCTGGGGCCTTGGCTGCTGGACCGAGGCAGGGCAGCCAGACCAGACGGGGACCCTCTCTCCAGTCAGACAGGGCCGGGCAGCCCAGCCCTGCCCCCCTACCCCCACCCCCTGGCCGCCTCTGTTTAAACAAGCTCTCGGCCTGCTGTTGCATGGAAACCGGCGCCTCTTGTTCCAGAGTGACGTGGCTGCCCTCTTCAGCACTGTTTGTTTCAGCCTAAAGTCCTGTCACCAGCCTGACTTCTGACTCGCCCTGTTTATCTCTCTCTCTCCTTTGTCAACTCATTACTCCCAAAGGCCAAGACTGCATTTCCAGGGCTTGTTTATCCAGAGCAGAGGGGCAGGGACCAACCGACAGATGGACAGACGGACAGAGGAAGAGGCGCCACGGGGGCACAAGGAGGAGGGACCAGGGCGCCACCCACAGACCCACTCACAACCTCTGGAGTGGCCACTTAGAGCCGGCGGCCAGCGCTGCTTTTTGTTGGTTTGTTTTAAGAGCGCTTTTAGCCTGAGAGTGGAGAGCTCTCATTCACTCACCAACAGTGGTTTATTTAGCACCTAGTAGGCACCAGGCCTTGCTGCCTCAGGGACTGCGAAGTGTGGTAGGAGCTGAGCCCTGCACGAGGAAACACCAGGAGCCAGGAGAACCGAGAACTACCATCCCTGGCACCTGGACAAGTCACTGCTGCCTCTGGCTGCCCCCTTATCTGTGATGTGGGAATAAGAACAACACAAACTTCCCCGAGAAGGTAAGGGGATTAAAGAACCAAAGCATCAAACAGAGGCATGGTTTTTGTTTGTCCTCCAAGGACTTCCTGATTGGGGTTGAGAGGGAGCAGGCACTTGCTGGGCCCAGCCCTCTTCCTCCATTCACTCTCCCAACAAAGAGTCAGAGACATTTGTTGCGGGGGAGGGGGTATCCAGAAATCGTTACCCTGAAGCCCCACCCCCAAAAGCTTCACTAATATATCGGAGGCAGAAGGATGGCCCACAGACTGTTTCCTCTTAATTGACAATTTTGTAATTTTAATTTTGCAGGGTTCTTTTCATAGTTTGGAGCCAAGAAAACCTTTTTTAAGTCTCAAATATTTTCCTTGGCCCTAGGCACTACGCCCGTAGTGAGTGCAAATGGATAAACCAGCCCTCCCTCTGCCTGCCTCCAAATCTCCACCCCAGTTTATTTGTGAAACAGATATAGGATTTTCCAGGACTTTGGGATATTCACCAAAACAAACAGGGATAACTGGAACGTGGAATATAGATGGTAAAACACCAGCCTGAATGCAACAGAAACAAGAAACCTGATCAGTACAGACAGTCCCGTCTCTCCCCACCCCACACCACTCCCCGCGTATCCTGCTGCTCACTGGCGCTCAGTATTCTCTTTAAATAATTTCTTAAAAGAAACTTTCCCCCTAGCCTTCCCTCCACTTTCACAAATTTTCATAGCTCTGTCTGCCTAGAGGTGCGATAGAAGTCTTCACCCACACAAAATGGGTGGCCTTGGAAATCTCTGGCCTGGTGTGTTTTGTTATTGTTTTGATAAAGGGTAGGGTTCTGCCCTTTGACCTTCTGTCCCCCATAGATGGTACAGATTCTGTGGGTCTCTTCCCCAGGGAACCTGCTTAGGCAAGCTTGGGAGATGCCAGCGAACTCCCAAGGACCATCTCCCTGGAGAAAGGAGACAGGCCTTTTCTGCTCAAGTTCCCACTGTTTGCAAGAGGAAGGGATTTTTAAAAGTCCTCAATTCTGTTCACACCCGTATGGATCAGTCACTGGGGGGAAGGATTTCACACCCAAATTGCATCTGATCCTAACAGTCCCTGTGCTTCAGGTGCCAAGAGGCCAAGGCTCAGGGAAACCCAGGACTGGCCCAGAAGAACTGCAGGGAAGGAGAGGTGGAGACGGAACCTGGGTTTGCTCATTCCCTGAGTCAGTCCTGGCTAACCAGCTCTAGATTCGGCCTTCTGACAGTGCTGCTTCCAATCTGACCTCTGGCTTCAAGTGTGGAGGGAAAGGGCCCCTTAGGGGCTATGAAGTGGGAGAAGGAGCCTCAGGGCAAACCTGGGGGAGAGCAAGAGAGTGATAGGGGCACACACCTGTGCACACAGGGCAGGGAGGGGCACAGGCAGGGAGGCACGTGCAGGACCAGCCCCCAGGGGTAGCACCACCAGCAGTGACTTGAGAACCAAAGTCAAATAAGAGAAGGCACATCCCAAGGCCAGCCCTGGCTGGGCCGGTTCTCCTGAACTTGTCAAGCATGATTTTCCCTTATTCCCGGGTGGGGCTGGGAACTGGGGCCCCTGCTCTGTCATAACCCAACCAGGCTCCCCACCCTAAGGCCTCCTGATCCTCAGAGAGGCTGGTCTTGGACTCCTGAACTCTGCAGTTTAGGGTGGGAATGATGAAGGGGGAAGAGGGAGGAGGATACAGACAGAGGTTTCCAGTCCGGGCACTAAACATGGAGGCCTGCCTCTGCCTGCAGCTCGGGAACTCCTCCCAGGTGTGCTGACCCCCGGTGCCTGTGAGTTGACTCACAGCTTGGATCAGGGGCCCCAGGCAGAGGTGCAGGTGGGGAATGCATTACAATACAAACAAAGTAAAGCTCCCAACGTGTGCAGAGCCCCCCAGGCCAAAGAGGAGACACCCAGAGCGGGGTCTCCCTCCCCCAACCCTGTTTGTTAACTTAGCCAGAGTGCAGGAGTAGAGCCCAGGTGCCTGCCTGCCTGCCCAAGATGCACCCACCTCGAGCCTGCTGCCCAGCCATCTGTCTGCCCTTGTGGGCATTTCTGAGCCTAAGCCCGGAGATCTCAGGGCCCCCAGCCACACCACCCTTTCTGGAAGGGCTGCTCTCCTCTGGCCTTAGTGATCACTAGAGGGAGGAGGGGTTGTCTCTGCTGGTTGGACCTTCTCAAGAAGGTTAAAGTAAGACAGCTAGGCTGGGAGGGGAGGCCCCCGGGGGAGCCAGGATGTAGGAGCAGGGGTCCGGCATCCCTCCCAGGTGGCTGGGGAGGCGTGCCGGCTCCTACCTGTTGCTGCTGGAAGTGCAGGAGCTCCGCGGGGCTCATCTCGCCGTTGCTGTCCGCGCCCACGGCCGAGTCCCTGCCCGCACCCCCTGCGGCAGGGCCCGCAGCCCCGCCGCCGCTACTGCCGCCACCGCCGCCATCGGCCTGCCCAGAGAGGCTGCCCACGCCGTTCTGACCAGACGGAGCTGACCTGATTGTCTCCGAGGCGGATTCCACCATCATGTCGCTCTAGCGGGACCTGGAGAGGGAGGAGAGACGTGGGGGAGGGGCTGAGGCACGAAGGCCTGCCAGGCAGGGCCAGCAAGCGATGCCCCCCCAACACCCCCGTCCCCAGACAACACAACCCCACCGAGCCCTGGGGCGGCTTCTCCCTCTCAACTTCCTGGAGGCTGACCCTGGGACCCCTGTTGGGGTGCAGACCCTCCTAATGTCACCCTCCCCCCAGGCCCAGGCAAGGGCAGCTCCAGACTGTAGCTGAGGTGCCCCCATTGCCCCATATTTCCTCGAGGGGGCGATGCCCCACCCTCAAACCAGTTCAGGCCTCTCCCTCCAGGCTAGTGTGTAAGGCAGAGCCAGGACGGGCAGGGGTCTGCAAGGACTGAAAAGCAGCTGAGGTATTCACTGGGAGCCACCATATTGCCTCCCCTCAACACTTGTGATGGCGGTTGTGTTTATTTCCCCCCAGATCCGGAGCTCCCCAAGGACAGGGCCTCCTTTCCCCACTGCAGCACAGGCAGCCGCCGTCTGCCCAGGACCCACTACTGGATGCCAGTCCCTCAGCTGGGCCTGGAGCTGTGCTCCGGGAGGGGGGGCAGCCAGTGGTCCGACATCCCTGACCTTCCATTCTAAGGCCCTCAGCCCAGCGCCTGGCCCAAAGCTGATTCTCAGTGTTTACTGTCTCCGCAGGCACCCAGACCCCTTCTCACAAGAATTGTGGGAGACCGTTCCTTTCGTCCTGATTTTATAGATGGGAAACCGAGGGTCCAGAGGGTCAGGAGATTTACCCAAGGCTGAGCCAAGGCCTGAATCCAGTGTCTTCTTCCCCCACGTCCCCAAACTGCCTCTCAAGCAATGGCAAAAACATGCTCAGGACAAGAGGGTATGACAGGGATGGTCAAGGCCAGCGAGGAGGGGGCCTGCGGTTCCTTCTGCATCTCATGGACGGTGCACTAGCTCAGATACCTGTTACACAGACCGAAGCAGATGGGGGGCTTCAGTAGGCAGAGCTGTTCTCAAAGGCTGGGGTCTCCAGCTATCGCCAAAGCCACAGTCCCTTGAGAGGAACACTGATTTCAGCCAACAAGACACAGTGGTATCCACTACTGATCTCTGACAGGAGTCTTAACCTCCCTAAATCTCTCTCAGTTTCTTTGTCTGTAGAAGGAATTTCTCCCAGCCTCAGAGTCCCGTGAGGAGTAAATAAAACAGCACACACAAATCACCTGCAGAGTTAAGGGCCAACAGATGATCGGTCCCTTCCTCACCTGCCCTCTCTCTGTTTGTAAGGGTGAAGGCCCTGGGCTCGGAGAAGTCGAAGACTTGGCCGAGATCACACAGCGATCAAGGGGTGGAAGCCAGTCGGTGATCTTTCCTCCCCTTCTTGATTCCCTTTTGGCCTTTGCAGACCCCACAGACACATGGAGTCCCTGACCCAATAAACGGGTGCGAGTGGGCCTTACTAGGCCAACGGCTGGAAGAGACTCATTGCCTTACTTTCTTCTCCAAGGAGGCAGCTCCCAAATTCTCTTTCACCTTGGAAGAATTCTCTCCCGTCACCCTACTGAGCCCCTTGCTGTTTTTGTCCCCAGTGTCGGCAGAATGGGAAGGACAGTGAGGGCGTGGGGGGAGCTGGGGGTACAGAGCACTGCTGAGGGCCCACGGGGAGCCCACGAGTCCCCGTGTGCCACGTCACACTTGCTCTTGTGATGATCTGTGCGGCCTCCTGGGTGACCCCGTGCTGCTGGAGTGTCCCTTTTTCTCTGCGTGTTCCCAAGGACTTTTTACAACCACCCCTCTCCCCCTAGCTGCGGCTCCCAATCCTGGGTTCCGAGAGGAGCTGGGCCGGGGGCAAGGGCAAGGTTGGGGGTGACGGTTTGGAAGAGATGGAGCACTCGGTCTCAGGCCTTAATGGCTGTGTCAGCCTGGGGGCCGGCAGCTGCCAAATGATGGATGGCATGGACACCATCCTCCACCCACCAGAGCACAGGGCTCCAGTTCCCCCCAGCAGCCTACAGAGCACCTTCCTGCACTCAGGCCTGGGCTCCCAGCTACCCAAGGGGGAGGGGAAGACAGCAGGGCCCCTCTGCTCTCCCTCGGCCTGACCCTGGCCCTGATTCCAAGTCTAGCTGCCCTGAGATCTGAGAACTCCTGGGCCCCTGGGGACAAAGACCAGAGCCTCAGGGCTGTGTGTGTGTGTGTGTGTGTGTGTGTGTGCACAGGAGAAAGGAGAGGGAATCCAGCAGTTTCTTCCTTGGGGTAAGAGAGAGTGCCCCCCTTCCCACACACACCATAAAGTTGATCAGACAGCAAGTTTGGAGGAAAGGAGAAAAAAGGAAGGAGGATGCAAACAGAAGTGTCCTTTTCTTTTCTTTTTTATTGGGGGGGGGCAGGATATAGAGCGACACCCAGTGAACAACATAATTGCTGCAATGTGGCGTGTAATAATAGCTATTCAAGCGCCGATCATTCATATTAAACAGGGTGAAGCAAGCCTCTCATTTGCATGCTTGAGATTATATGCATTTGAAAAGTCATTTCCGCAGGGTGTATGAATGGCATTAATTCCCACGTGGCGCTCTGCTCTGCCCGCTCCCCGGGGCCTTCAACTCCTTCGAGGGTCCTGCCCGCCCACCAGCACGCACCCAAACCTGCAGGTGGGTGCTCCCAGGAAATCTCCACACCCTCACCTCTGCCCTGAGACACCTGCCCTCCCGAGGGGAAGCACATGGGCAGAGGGCAGCCTCATGCCTGTCTCTCCGCTGGGTGATGTAACAACACTGGGGTGTTCCCTGCACTGTGGGTGAGCAGGTTCTGGGTGCCTGGGGCCCAGCCAGGTAGGGGTGGGGTGGCTGGGGTGGGGTGCTGGAGGCAGGCCTTGATATCAGTGCCTGGTTCCCATAAGGACAGGGGAGAAAGCCAGTGTCCGTGGGAACCTGGACTCTGGCTGGGGGAGACAGGGGCCTGAGTGTCAAGGCACCAGAGCTCAGCCACAAGCAGCTGTGAATCCTTTCCCTTCCTCCTCTGGGCCTCTGTTTTCCTGTCTCTGCGTGGTGAGGTGGTCCTGAAGGTCTCTTAGGACTTGGAAGCTTCAGGAGTATAACTCCCCAGTCAGTGTGTGGATAGGAAACCACCAAGTTCTAGAGGCGGCCGAGAGACATGGAGGGTCCACTTGAATCACAGCTGTCCCTTTCCCAAGGGGAAATGCAGGCCTCAAAACTCCCCGTGGAGACCTGGGCTGCCTGCGGTGGTACTGAGGGGTCCCCTCCAAGAACCCCCTCCTCCGTTCACTCCCACCCCTCTGCCTCTTTCCACACACTTCCCCCTCTGCCAAGCCAGCTCCAGCCCTGGGGACCCCTGTCCTCAGCAAAGAACTGCTGACTGACCACCTGCAGGAGCCGAGAAGCGCTCTGGGAAGGAGACCATCTGGTTTCAAGGGCCACCTGGGTGACCTTGAGCCAGTCACTGGTTGCTTTTTCTTTCTTCAAATGGACACGTAAGGAGAGGGAACAAGATCTTTCTAGGATTCCCTAAAATTGATTCGGTCATGGCCAACTCAGCCTTCCCTGAACCCTCCCCTGCCGCAAGCTGGGGGCAGCGCGGAGTCATCCCCTGTGCGCCAGGATTTCTCCGTGGGGTGCTGGTCCTACCCTTGGGCAGGTCCTGGTTTCTGGTCTCTCAGGGCTCCCCTGGGGCGCCAGGGCACCTGAGAGCCTCTGGCCAGTTAAGGAAGGAAGGAAGGAAGCAGGGTCAAAGCCGCAACCGCCTCTTCCGCTCTGGGGGTGTCTGCGGGGCCGCCGGGGGCTCTCCCACCTCCCCTGAGGCTCCTGGCCCTTCGAAGGATGCGGGCTCGAAGCACGGACCGGCTTGGAACGCGCCGGGTCCGCCTCTGTCCCCTCCCTGGCCGGAAGTGACGAGTTCCACCCACCTTGGGGCCAAAGGGAGGACCCAAGGGTTAGGGTGCTTTCTGGGGGGGGGGGGGGCAGGGAAAAGGAACAGGGAGCCCCACACGCGCAGAAACCTTTTGTGCCTTTTCCGCGGGCCCATATGGTGTACGGAGTATTAATTACCGTAGCTTTTTAATTAACAATCGCTTAATCTGAGCGATTGCCATGACACCCTATGCCTCGCCGCGAACCCGCACCGCCCGCCCTGCCAACTCATCAATTAATTTTTATTGACGTTTTCTTCCCCAAACAGGCACAATACCAGGGTTTTCCAATTAACACCTCCGCGATCTCTAATTAGTGCAATTAACAGACTGATGGATGCCCGGAGTTTACCCGCGAGGGAGGGAGCGAGGGAAGGGGCGGGGCAGCCCCCAGCGCGCTCTCGCTAGGGGCCTCGTGTCCGGCAGGACGCACACGTGCATGCGTGCAGCCGGAGAAGGGGCGCACCCCCAGCTCTCAGGGGAAGCCCAGCTGGTAGGGGCGTGACCACAGGTAACCTGTACCCAGAGCAGTGGTGGTGATTTGAGTTGAAATAGCAGACACCGGGGTCCAGCCCTTGGGAAACCTAGAATCTTGTCGGGGGGCAGTTGAAAGCCTGAGACTAGAAGTTGCGAAGCTGGCTTCTAGCCCTACCTCTGTCACCAATTTGCAGTTTAACTTGGGGCAAGTTCTTCCCTTTTCTTCTCTGTAGGATGACGGGGGAAATTGGACTAGATGTAGCTATCTGTTTACAATGTATATACCCCTATCAACTTCCAAGAAAGACTGGGAAGCAGACTGCAATAAAAGACAGACAAAGCTACTTAAAATATAATACCATGGGGTAGTACAAGGGAGAATAAATGGGCCAAGACCTTAAGCCAGAGGATCTCAAAACTTCAGTGCATCAGAATCGCCTTGGGAGGCTTGTTAAAATACAGATTACTGGGCCCCTGGCCTGGAGCTTCTGATGTTAGGCCTGGAATGCCTTGAGAATTCATTTCTTAAAAGTTCCTAGGTGATGCTGATTAGGCAGTTATGAGCTTCCTGGTGGCCAAAACGAGGTGATCTACCCCCAAGACCATTCGTTCATTCAACGTGGATTTTGTGCCAGTTAAGCCAAGCACTGAGTGAGGCCCTATCTACAGGATACTAAAACTTGGTCCTGGCCTCCAACTGGCTTACAAAACTCAAACAAGCCAGCGTAGGTGTCCTGGGTGTTTTGAGGGCAACTGGTAATAATGGAGGTACAATTTCACCTCCCTTTTTTCCTGGGTAAATTTGGCATTTGTTTTTTTTGAAAGTTTAGCCAGTAGCGTGAAGTTTTGGCCACAAACAAACTCATTCTTTTCTTTCTTCTGATGCTGCCCAGGAGAATATTTCACCAGCAATGACCCTTCATCCATTCATTCGTTCAACAAATATTTAAGCACCTACTCACGTGCCAGGCTGTGTGTGTGCAGACCTGAGTAGGCCTTGCACTCCGGGAGCTATGTCCCCACAAGGTGAGGCAGACGATAAATAAAGACACATGTAGATAAGCTCAAATAAAATAAATTCTATAAATATGAGTACAGGGAACAAATAAAAGACTCAATTTATATGGAGGGGCAAAGAAGGCTTCTTTTTAAGAACTGGCATTTATACTTAGAAATGAAGAATAAGCAGGTATCGGTCAGGCAAAGTGTACACTGAATGCAGGGGGAACAGCATCTGCAAAAGGCCTGATTTTACAAGAGCAGTCACTGGTTTTTGAAGACTTCCTTCAGAGCAAAGAGTCTTTGAAATGGATGCATTTCTGGATTATATAAAAAGACATGGGATGTCCCTGGCAATCCAGTGGTTCAGACTTCACCTTCCAAAACAGGGAGACCGGGTTCAATCCTTGGTTGAGGAACTAAGACGCCACATGCCTCGTGGCCAAAAAATCAGAACGTAAAACAGAAGCAATATTCTAATAAATTCAATAAAAGACTTTATAGTACTACATGGGGGGGGGGGAGCTTTCAAAGATAGGTTCTCATAAGGTGTAATTTAGAGAAAAAAAAAAAAAAGCCACACATAAGCAGGTACCATATGGAACAGAGCATGGGGCTACCTTTTATTTCCCTCCTCTTCTCTTCCTCTTCCTCCTCTAGCTGTCCCGCTATCAGATCCCACTTGTGTCAAGGGACGTAAAGCAGAGGGCTCTTCACAACGAGCACTGGCATTTCAAGCACCTGAAGGATACTTCCCAATCTGTCATCCCAAGGCCTGGGGATCCCCTTGCCCATCCAGCTCAGGCCCCAAAGGCCCACTGGCTTCGGGCCACCAGGTGAGAGGAGGGCTCCAGCAGGAGCCCTGGGGGCCTCGGCCTTTCCTCCCAGCCCCTCATTGCACATCCTACCTGCTGACCCTGCTCTGGTCTCTTATTAGCTCTGTAATTAGAACATGAGCAGTGAGGTCACCATCTGAGCCTTGGTTTCTTTATTTGTCACGTGAAGCTAATACAGTAACCCTTCCTTACAGGGCTGCCGCGGTATCGCTGCCTGAAGGTGTGCAGAGAAGGCTACTTACTACTGTTGTGGGGACCCAGCAAGTCCAGATGCCATCCCCTCATCCCGGCCCTGATGCTGGGGCCCCATCCATTCCAGGCTTGTCCATTTTCACTCTCTTCAGCACTTGAGGAAAGTGAGACAGAACCCAAGGGTTGGAATGTCTCTGTAGCTGCCAATCGGGTCCTCAAAGCAAGGCAGGGTGATGCGAGCCCCATGACTGCTTGGCACTTTGATCAGCCTGGGCAGTGTCTCTCCTCAGGCAGAGGGGGCCATCGGAGCTCCAGAAAAAGAGCTCAGTCCCTCTCCAGGGGCCTCCCTGGACTGTGGGATGCTCTTGTGTGGGTCAGAGTCTGGCACCCTGGGCTCCCTGCTAACTCACTTCAGCCTAAGAGTCTCCCTGAATGACACACTGGGAACTATCTGGTGTCCAACTTCAGGGATCATTTGAGGCCTCTTCTTAGCACAAAACCTCCAAGCCCAAGGAGCTGATGCACATGCCAGGATAAGGACGTGCCTCTGATTTGGAAGGTGAGCTGCCATCCTGGGGTTCTCTGTTCTAGGTTCTCCTCCAAGTTTCAAATAACTTTATCTTCTAATCATAAGAGTAGGACATCTTGGTAGAAGCATGTGAAGAGGAAATAAATGAATAGTACCTGTAAGTTTACCAGCTGGAGAGCTAAACTTTGGGGCCCTACCCCTTTCAGTCTTGTCCATTTCATTCTCTTTGGGCATATAAATTTCTAAAACGTGAGCTTGGGTTCATAATCTGTACATGGTTTGAATTTTTTTCCCACTCACCACTTACTATCATAACCATTTCCACATGACATCAAATATTTTAATCAGCAGTTTTTAGTTGTCACAGAGTTGTCTGAATGACGCTGGGCACAGAGGGTACTGGCATTTGGGCACACAGAAGTGAATAAAACACAGCCCTTGCTGGGGGGAGGGGGGTTATAGTTGGGTGGAGAGAGACAGACACAGGCAAACACAAGCATTAAAAAATATTCATACCTGTCCTCTGTGCGCCAAGTAGCTTCAGTTGTGTCCAGCTCTTTGCAACCCAATGGACAGCCGATGGACTGTAGCCCACCAGGCTCTACTGTCCATGGGAATCTCCAGACAAGAATACTGCAGTGGGTTGCCATGCCCTCCAAAGAATCTTCCTGACCCAGGGATGGAACGCGTGTCTCTTACGTCTCCTGTATTGGCAGGTGGGTTCTTTAACCACTAGTGCCACCTGGGAAGCCCCCACCTGGGCTCTAGCTGGGATCAATTTAATTGGATTCTCTGGGAAGTCAGATCTAGGCATGGATAATTTTAACAGTATTCTAAATTTCCAGTACAACCAGGGTTGAGAACCGACTACACAACACACAACTGTACCCATGTTATGTTCAGCAGATACTGGAGAAGGGGGCTGGCTATGGACGCCTCCAGGGAGGCATGGATGCCTCGAGGGAGTAGGATGCTCTGGGAAGGTTTCCTGTAGGAGGTGACTTCTGAGCTGAGTCTTCAGTAAGTGAAGCCTGGGCACACAATTTGTGAATATATTTTAGTAACAACTATTCCACTCAGAGTCCTTGAAAGTTCTTCCCCATATCCTGTCACACAGAGGCACTCACTATGACAGATGAAGGAACCACTCTTTGAGGAAGTTTAGTGATGTTTCAAGGTTTCTTGGCTGCTAGGAGGTTGAGCCAAACTGAAACCCTACAGCTCCCAAACCAGAGCTCTTCCCTGGAATTCCATCTCAAGGTGGCAAAGCCCGGAGGGCGGTCATTGGAATTTCCGAGGAATCTGAACCTTTCCTCACCACCACACCATGCCCCTGCCCCAGCGCACTTTTCACTGGCTCCGGCCCCAAAATGCTTCCACCAGGCCCTAGCAAGGTGGCCTCCCTCAACACTTCTTCCAAGTACCATGACCGAAAGAAAGAATTAACAGCAAGAAAAAGAGAAAAAGAGAACCAAAGAGCCCACTCCATCTCATTAAGAAAGTAAACATAAGAGCCATCTAAGTGTCTAATTAAGCTTCTAATTAGTCCCTGCTTGTTACTAATGCAAATTAGATTACTCCGCTTAACTACAGCATGTCCACAACACCCTTGTTAATTGCGGCCTTTTGAAATTAAATTACTCCCTAATTAGCATATCAAAGCCATTGATTCGGAGCTGGGAAAGATGAGGGCAAGAGGAGCCGAATGCCAAGTTTGGTTAATCAGAGATGGCTAATTAAATAGTGCTGTCTTTCGTGGGGGGCCTGCTGGTTAAGGGGTGGGGTACTCACCCAGGGCCTGAGAGGCCATCTGGAGCCTGGTTCTGGTAGTGCCCTTGGCACCAGGGGGCTCCCGTGGGCACAGGAAGGGCTCCTGCCAGCCTGGGACAGACCAGTGGTCTGTCCTTCTTTGGGCCCTGGCCCCTTTCTTTGTCTCCCGATATCTAGCAGTGGCATTTACAGGAATCTTGGGTACCAACTCAGAGGCATCCAAAAAACACACCCACATTCAAATATGCAAGATACAGCATCCTTCCACATCTTTTTCCCTGTTCCAAGATGACTTCCAGAAAGGTTACTGTTGCCCAGCGCTTCTCTAGTCCCCACGTGTGGTTCCATTCTTGGAAGAAAGTCTCCTCTCCCCCACCAAAAAGTACATTAAGTTTCTGTTGGGGATGGCAGGTAAGAGGGTGATGACTTTCATAGAGGGGTTCACCTCGGAGCCGATGGGCTAACTTTAGCTTAGAACAGATCCCTCAAGACATAAGGCCCTAAAATTCCCTCTGTGGTAGAAAGAAGGGGGGAAAAAATTCATCTACCACAATCAGTTCTTAAGCAGCTGTGCAAGAATTAGATGTGGGTCTGGGTGTCCTTAAAGGTCTTCTCTGAGCTTGTACAGACCTTGCAAAGCCTCTCAGACACCCGCCCTGCCTAGATCTTCCTAGAATACTGAAGTGAAAGTGAAGTCGCTCAGTCGTGTCTGACTCTCTGCGACCCCATGGACTGTAGCCTACCAGGTTCTTCCGTCCGAGGGATTTTCCAGGCAAGAATACTGGAGTGGGTTGCCATTTCAGCAAAATCTCCATGGCAAAGTTGCTAACAGAAATGCCCTCAGGGTCAGTCCCCAAGGGGGCCAAGTGGGACTCGGAAGATACTCAACGCCAGCCTATCTTTACCCCACAGAAATGCAGGCTCCATGTTTCATAGTGTGCGGGTTTTTCAAAAGAAGCCAAGCAGGGATATTTATGTGAAATTTACCACCGTAATAAACTTTGTGAGAGCCAACAAAGGGGTGACGTTAGCCCATCTGTGATCTCAGTCCTATGGCCAGCATTCTGCAGGGGCAAGCTCCGGTCAGCTGTGTGACCCTGGACAAGTTAATCACCTCTCTGGGCCAGGGGACCTCACTTGTTAAACAAGAACAAGGAAAGGAGGCATGGGAAATGGCAAATCACAGTCCCTCAGCCAGGGTCTGGTGACCGCCTCGTTCCACTGTACCTGCCATAATCCCTTCCCAGACTTGGGATGTCTTCTAGAACCTTCCTCCTCCATCTTCCATGCAGAAGGCAGAGTCTGACCTTGTAGGTGTCTTTGGCAGGAGGTACACACCTGTGCCCTCTGCTGTACATTTAACAGATTAGCCCTAATGGAGGGCAACAGATCTTAAATGCCTCATCTAAAAAGGACAGAACTTTCACAAGAATAAAATCTTGGTGACTGACGGTCCCTACCCTGGTCCATCAATGTCTCCTCCACCAACTAGGATGTGTATCTGTGCATATTCGATTCTGTCCCCAGATCTTCCTACCCCAGTCCTCCTCTCCGAGTTTCTCACCAGCAGACCTCAAAGCACACAGAATCAAGGTCATGGCCAAATTTCCAAAGGGTTTGGTTTTGCTGATGAATGCAGGGATCAACCCAGGCCCAGGGGAAAGGAAGACTGCCCCCCTCCCCATTCGTTCAGAAGGGTGAATCTCAGGTAGGGTCCAGTCCATGGGTAGCCATCCAAGCCAAACTGGGCTAAAGGGCCCATAGCAGTGGTTTTATTTTAGAAAATAAATTTAAAAGCAGGAAAAGATAGATGGGGAAGGGGTGAGGCTGTCCTGGTGTAAGGGGGAGGGCAGAAAGGCAGCACACAAGGGCCAAGCTGCAGCCCGTCTCGCTGAGCTCTCTCCCAAGGAGATTCAATTAATTGATAACAAGAGGCATCAAATTAATTTCTGGAGGATGTGAGATTCTGATGAAGGGAAATCTTCGAAGATGAGGATCTAGAGGGAGGGGGCACGCAGCGGCCCCTCTAATCAGGCTCCGCTGCCTAATTGCGGGGGAGGAGACTTGCCTGGGCCGCAGGGTCGCTGCCCCGCGCTCCACAGCGCCCCTGTCGGGCAGGACCCGCGGAGGCGGTGGAACAAAGGGGACCGGTCTCCTCTCTCACCCAACTTCCAATCCCCCCAGTCCACAGCTGCGGGAAAGTGGGTAGCAGGGAGAGGGGAGTGTGGGTGCTCCCTCCCCAGCGGTACAGTCAGGAAAACTGGGGCTCAGAGAGGGAGCGTCACGGTCCATGGTCAAGGTCGCAGAGGGAACGAGCAAGCGGGTCATGTGCGCTTACCCGAGCCGCTCACCAGGGAGTCTCAGACCCGCGCAACCCAGACCGGCCCCAAGCTCAGGGAGGTCAGCACAAGGCGTGGGAGACCCTCCCTGTAGCTGAAAGATCTGAGGCCACCAGGTCAGGCCCCTCTTCCAGAGTTGCCTGGACCTCTCAAAATCCCCCAGCATCCTTTCGGAGAGGGCCGAAGACACTCGGCGCGCACGTCCCAGTGCTCAGGTCTCAGAGATCGAGGAGCTGCCGGCACCTCGCACTGATGAGCTCGCGCAGGCTCCGGCAAACACTGGCCGGGCGAGCAATCCTGAACGAGTGCACTCAGCCAGGGCGCGAGGACCCGGAGCTTGGCCTCTCCTGGGAACACCGGAGGCTTCCGAAGGGAAAGATTCCCCCAAATGGACCGACTACGCACCCTCAACATCCGACCTTCGCAAGTGCCTGCGACTCTGACCCGGCCCGGAGACGACCCGAACTGGAGATGCGGAAGCCTGGAGAAGCACTGCGCCCAAGCACGAGCGGCAGCCGCCCCTCCCTCGGTCTCCTGTAAATCCCGAGTCCCCATCCCTCCCCCAAATGCTCCCTCCCACAAATGGTCCCCAGCAGCGCGCCCTTTTCTTTCAAGTTGCCATACACTCTGCTCCAAGAACCCCCTGAAGGAGAGAGAGGAGGAAGTATATGCTACCCTCTTTTTGACCAACTTCCTTCGGCCTGGGTCTCCTGGAAGCCTGGGCTCCAGAGCTGGGAAGCCGAATCTGAAGAAGTCTGCCTGCTGGCCGCCGGACTGAAGAAACACAAGCCCCTTCACCAGCCCACTGGGCCGGTTTCCCTCCACACAGCTCAGCCTTCCTGCAGGCTCTGCTAGGACCTGGCATCCTGTCCTGGCTGGGGAGTATGGGAACCAGAGCCTGCCCCCCACCACCAGCACCTGTGGGAAAGATCCTCACTGGGGGACTTGCTCCATTTCTGATTTTCCAAGTTGCAAGGGAGCCACCTCTTCTAAAATCTCTTTGCGGAGAGACTCCGGCAGCTCAGCGGTGGAAGGCAACCACACGCAGTGATGGCTCCACAAGGTTTGTGGAATCCCGGTCTCCAATCCCAGACCCACCCTTCCCTCCAGTCACCATCATCTGTCTCTCCTTCGCTGCCCAAAGAAATTCTGGGTAACTTCCACCCGCTGACCCTGCCTATCTTGAACAAACATGGGGGTCACTAGACACCCTACTCTGTAACCATCTGAGAAAAACCCACCATCTCACCCCCACTCCTTCCCATCTGCACTTGTGGCCCAGGTAGGTATGGTCAGAAACTCCCAGTGGGAGAGCAAAACCCCTTTCCCCACACCCTGCACCACCAATGACCCCACCCAGCTTCTGGTCCCAGCTTGGGAGGCTCCAGTTGGGCAGAGGATGGGGCCTGGGGAGGTAGGCAGAGCTGCTGGGCCCGGGTGAACAGGCTGCAGGGGACAAGGATCAAAGGAAGACCACCAGCCTGGCCAAGGCCAGAATGGCTCACTCCTTGAGGCACTAGAAGCTTTGACTCTATAGCCCAGCACACTGCGGCCTTGACCAAATGGGTATCTTTTGTGCAGGGAGCTCTTGGTTTCTAGCTCAGGCAGGCATGCTCTGAGTCCAGGCTCCTCCCAAGGCCCACCTGAATGCTACTTCAAAAGCCAACTGTATCTGCAAGCCTGGGGCTGGGGGGTGTTGGAATAGAGGGTTCCTGTGCCCCCCAACAGGACAGCACTGGCCGTGGGTGAAAGTATGCATTTCCATGGAGAATCCAGGAAGGCAACACTGAAAAAGACAGTGACTTCACCCTCAAGGGAAGGAGCTTTTTGCTTCTCCAAGGTGACCCATCCAGAGGTGGGTCCCAGATTGATTTAAGACTGCCAGCCAAATCTATCTTCCATTAGACTGTGTGAGCCAGGGTTCCATACCATAGGAGTCTCCCTTTTTTGGAGAAAGATGGTACCATTTTTCCTCCTCTGTGTTCTAAGGTATTATCCCTCCCACTTTTGTGTCCATGAGCACCTTAGCATGCTGGGGGGAGGTGGACCTTCCAGGGTCTTGTGCAGCTGAGAGATCCAAAGTCCTGAGCCCAGATCCTCCCTTAAAAGAAAGACAGGAAGGGGAAATCCAGCCTTCTTGCTGGAGGGCTGAGGGGGACCCAGGCCTGAGCCCAAGAAAAAGGGAGGGGAAGTGGCAGGCCCTCCCATCCTCTCCTTTCTCCCTTCCCCACAGCAGAGGCTCAAGCCCTACCGATTACACTGGTGGGAATTCCAGGAGCCCCACCACTAACTATGTGACCTCAGACAAGCTGTTTCTTCTCTCGAGGCTTTATTTTCCTAACCCTTAAAATGGAGATTAATTTCCAGTCCAGCACGTGGCCTGGCAGTGCTGGGAATCTAATGAAAGCTACCCCTGGGTCAGTACTATGGTGTGCCAGGCACTGTTCTAGGTACTTGACACCTGCTCTTCCATCCCACTGGCAAACAGGCTCTCAACTGCTATCACTGACCTACTTTATGCGTAAGAAAACTGTGGTTCAAAGAGCTTAATTAAGTTCTCCAGAGTCCCATCACCACTGGCAGGTTCCAAAGCCTTTTCCTTTGTGACCCATGTTCTGCCCTGGGGAGGCCTGAGTTCCTTGCCCTGAGTTCCAGAGTCGGCACCAAGTCATAGGAAGCCACTTCAGCCACTGGAGCCTCAGCATCCAGTCAAAAACAGTGCCCATCCTGCCCTGGTCTGGGAAGCTGGGAGCTTTTGAAAGGAAACTGTGCCAGAGCTCCTTGGATGGAAGAAAGTATCACTTTCACTGCTGCTGTTGCTAAGTCACTTCAGTCGTGTCTGACTCTGTTCGACCCCATAGATGGCAGCCCACCAGGCTCTTCTGTCTCTGGGCTTCTCCAGGCAAGAATACACAGTTTGGGTTATCAGAAAAGCAAAGGTGCTGTGCCTGCTTGGGCTGGGCTGGAGGGGTTTGCATTTCAGCTGGAGAGACAGGAAAGCCACCAGGGTAGTGGGGCAGCAAAGGATTAGGAGGTAGGGAAGAAGGGTGCAGCCACGCCAGGCGTGGCAGATCAGGGAAGCCTTCTTGGGTAGATGACCCTTCCCCTCCTTGCACCTCATACCTCTCTTCTGACAAAGACACCCTTGCACCACCCTCCTCTCTCCTGTCTCGTCTGCCTTTCCTACCCTGACAATGTGCAGACCCCAGCCCTCACAGCTTGGGCACTCCAATGCCCAACCTGGGAGCTGCCCAGACAGTGTAGGGGCTCAGCAAACCCTTGGGGGATTAATGGATTAAAGGACCCTTCCACCACAGCTCCAACTTTCCAGCCTCTAAGGAAGAGGTGTGTTTAGAGTAGGGGCCCAGCAGGATATGCACATTCCTGGCAAGAAGGGACCTACCTGCCAGCAGCCAGAAAGGAAGTTTCTGGCCAAAGGCAGAGGAAAGGGGGTGGGGTAGGGGTGTCCAGGTGTGAGAAGGGACAGGGACAGGTCCTTTTGCAAGTTGGGCCCACACTAGCCCCCCCACCCCACCCCCACACTCCCCCACACTGGTGTCAGGCCTTTCTCTCCCCAGGGCTCAGGGGTTCACCAGCTCCATAACTCCTGCAAAACATGCCCAGGACTGGGAGAGGGAGAGAAAACCCCACTCAGCAATCTAGCACTTAGTGCCAGAAGAAAAGGTTCCCATGGTCTCCCCCAGCGTAGTGCCAAGATTAGGATGGGGGAGGGGTAAGGTAGTGAGGGGGAATCCAGGAGAGATTCAGATCTTACAGGGGTCCCAAGCTGCAGGGGGTCGGGGGGGAGGGGGGGAAGCACAGCCACTTCTACCTGATGCCACTTTGCCCCACTGATGACAGTGGGAGTGACACCAGATGGGGCGCCCAGGAGACAGTCATACTTCTGAGAGGCTCAGATCTAAGGGTGCTGGAGCGGGCAGACTGTCCAGGTGCCCACAGCACAGTCCCAGGGGCCTCCCTCCTGCCTGCCAGGTGACAAAGAGCCCAGAACCCAGGCAAAACAAAGTTCCTCAAGTTAAAACAAAAACAAAACAAGCCTGCAGATTTCCCCTCCCCTGCAGCAGTTTTCTGCCGGGTTGGGCAGGGTTGGCTGAGGCAGGGGCTGTCAGAGGTGGGTGACTCTCCTTAAAGCAGTTGGGCCCTGGCAAGCTTATTGGGCCTTCGGCCCTTCCCCCCCACCCCTGCCCCACCCACTGGCTTATTAGGAAGGTCATCAGCTTGAAATGCCCAGTGCCAGTAGCCTTCAGTCCCGATTCTCACAAAAAGTGAATTTCTGGGTTCAAATTCTTGGTGTCGAGGTCTCCATTACCCGCTGTGTTCTACCACGGGACTGGTCAGACTCTCCCTCGGCTACAGGCTGTATAGATGATCCCACAGCTCCTTCCTTCTGGGTGGGAGAAGGGGGCACCCAGGGGAACCTCCAGCTCCAACCCTAGCTGCCTCTCAAACTGCTCCTCAAGCCCTCAATCCCAGACCCAACACAGTTCGCTCTGGGACAACCCAGGCACATGCGGGATGAAGATGCTCAAGTTCAAGTGAAAACCCGCATTGGCCAAAATGCTCCTGGGCTTTTCTCAACCACCACTGAGATGACAGCTTCAGACTCCGGTTTTCTCCTGGGGCACCTCACCTCCAACCCCTGCTCCGGTCTCCGAGGTCAATCAGCAGGGAGACTCGGCCCAAGGATGCAAGACATGCGGAGATCTTCAGACGGCTTAAACCCAGGCACCGAGGGAGCGAGGAAATCAGCGGGGCGGGGGTTGGCAAGAGAAGCCGGCGACGCACAGGGCCGAGTCGGGGGTTCTCTATCTGGGCTCAGGGTCTCAGCGTTCCCATATCCTCTCCTCCCAACCAAGAGAGTCCGGATGGGACGCCCAAGTGTTCACGAGGTCGCCCCAGTTGGAGAGAAGGAATCCGCAGCCGTTAGGGCCTCTGACTCAGAATCCGCCTCCCGCGAAAGCACCCGCTCCTTTGCTAGGGAGGCCAGGACCCCAGGCAGCTCAAGGCGCCCCGCTTTCTAGCGCCTCGGGCTCTAGCCGGGCTCAGCTCAAGTTAGTTAGGCGTTGATGGGGAGCGCAAGGCTGGAGCGCTGCCGGGGTGACCGCAGCTCGGGGAGAAGTGTTTGCGGGGGGCCTGTCTGGGAAGATGCCACAGTCCTGGGTCTGAGGAGGGGGTCCTACTTGGTTATCCCGGGACACTCTTCCCAGGCGATCTCCGAACCCTGCTGCCGCCTTCTCTCCTCCCCTGTACGGTGAGGCGGGGCTCTCTTCAAATGGGGCGAATAAAGATACCCACAGGGTCGGCCCCCCACCCTCCGGCACCGGCGCACAAAATCACAAGAGGCCGTTTCTAGACGCTCTCAAGTCCCCAAGAAGTTTTCCTCTCGAATCTCCCAGCCGACCCAGGGATGGAGGAAAGGAGACGACTGGCCCCGGAACCTCCGAGATGCGACCCCAGCAAACCGAGTCCCCTCCTCATCCAAGGAGACGCGGCGAGGTGGACTGCGGTCTCCCCCGTCCCCATCTGTCTGCCTCCGGCGCGTCTTGGGGAGTCCTGGACACACTGGGGTTGGGGGAGCCCACTTCACCACTTCCCTCCCCGGCTCAGCAAAGTCTAGGCCGAGAAGTACTCTTTGTCTTACCCGGGGAGTGGGGGGGGTGCGCCGGTCGCTCCCCCGGACACCCCATTCCCCGTGGCTAGGCCGGGAGGGGGCCGGTCCTAGATTCTTGGGGGGATGGCGGGCCTTAATAGCCTTTCCAGCCCCCCACCCCCACCCCGGCCGACCTCCGCTGCCCACCCCCCGCCGCCGCGCCGTAGACCCCACCTGTTCCCCAGGCAGCTCCCGGCCGCGGGGGCCTGAGCCGGGGGCGGGGTGTCGCGGCCCCGCGGGGTCAGGGCGCCGCAGCCGGCCCCGGCTGGAACAAAGTGCGCCGGCCTGGGCCCGGCTCCTCCCGGCGCCCGGCGCGTCTCCGGCGGGCAGTTTGCAAACACAAAGTGAGCCAGTGAGCGGGCGAGAGAGTGCGCGAGCGAGGGAGTTGGGCTGGTCGCCGGCCCAGCCCCCACCCGCGTCCCCGGGCTCGGCCGGCCACCTACCTGTCCGGCCCGGCCGCTCCGTGCGGGCTCCGGCCCGTCAGCCCGCGCGGGGCATGGGGCTCGCTCGGGTCGCCGCCCGGGCCCGCCGCCGCCGCCGCCTGCTGGGGCTGCCCCTCCGCGCCGCCCGGCGCCGCGCAGCTCCCGGGCGCCCTCCCTCCGCGCCGCGCCGGCCGGCCGCCCGCCGCGCGCCCTAGCCTCGCCGGGGCATCGCACTTTGGGGGCGGCTCGGCTCGCTCCGGCTCTGCTCCTCCTTCTCGATCCTCCCGCGACGCTTGTCCGCTCGCTTCGCCGCCGGGGCTCCGGGACCCCGGCGTCCCCGCCCCCGGCCCAGCCCTGGTTCCGGCCCGGGCTCCTCCCCGCCGCGCCGCCGCCGCCGCCTGCGCCGCGCCCTCTTCGCGGGTTGGGGGGGTGGGGGGCGCCCCGTCCCGGCCGCCGGCCGCACGCTCCGGTCCGTAGGGGCGGCCGGCTCCCGACTCCGAGGGGCTGCGACTGAGCCCGGGCAGCGAGTGGCTGCGAGCGGGCGGCACGCGGGCGGGGCGGGAGGGGGCGGGGGAGGCGGGGAAGGAGGGAGCGCGCCGAGAGCCAGGGAGGAGGGAGCCGGCGCGCGGCGGAGGGAGGGCAGACCAACTTCTAGCGCTACCATAATTCGCCTAAAGCAGGTGCAGCAACTTTCACCCGGCCCCGCAGCTGGCGGCGAGCGAAAGGAGACCACGTGGGCCAAACTTTAGAGGAAGAAAAAGTGGGGAAGACATAGGGCTGCGAATCTGTAAAAAGGAGGTGGGGGTGGGGGGGAATGGAGGGACTCCAGGGATTCACTCTGGCTTTGCGAATCCCAAGGCGCGCTTCGCAAACCCCAGCCTTTCTCTGGAGTCTGGAGGGACGGCCAAGCCCTTGCTCCCACACGGTTCATTGGTTCCCGGCGGGCTGTGCCCGGCGCAGGGAGTGGCCGGGGGGGCCCCAGGGGTCCGGAGCCGGTGTCCCTCCTCCCCTCCCTTCTGCGCCCCGCTGCGTAGGGCTGGGGGGCGTGTGCTTTTGAAGCTGGGTGGGGTGTGGTGGGGGGGAGACTCCCCTGGGCTTTGTGAAACGGTCACCCCGGGCGCGCGCCGCCTCCCTCTCCGGAAGGGGAATTTCCCATAAAGTGCTCTACGAACCAGTGAAAAAGGGGCCCAAAGCCGGATCCGCGCGGGCAGAGCGGAGTGCAAAGTAGAAGCAATTATCCGGACAAATTAGATTGTAAACAAAACTCAACGTCTTTTGCCTGAGGGCGGGGAAGTGCGCAAGGAGGAACCCGAGGGATTGTGGCTGGAGCCAAGGTGTGTCTTTGGGTTGGGAGGGGGAAGTCCGGATGAGGAAAGGCCCCAGATCCGAGGGGGAGGGCTGTGCTGGTAGCTGGAGCCCCACGCGCAGAGACTCGTGGAAATCTGAATAAATTCTCTCTCCGCCTTTTAACCCCAAAACATCTCCGATCTGGCTCTGTGTGTTGCAGTGACGAGAGGTGAGGGACACCTCAGAGCCTGTCACGGACTGGCCCGTGACCAAGGGAGGGCCCGGCTGTGACTGGAGGCTAGGAAGGCCTTGGCCCTAGAAGGCTCTTCTGGCCCAAATCCCCCCAGGCAGGTGGAGACTGTCAGACACGGAATGCTCCTGTGGATTGGGAGCTGCGGGTGCCTCAGGGGTGACCGGGCTGTGGCCTGGGGAGAGAGGATTTCTTGGAGAGAAGCCTTTCCAAGGGGACTTGGAAGAAAAGAGGTTTCCTCTTGGGTTCTCCTCGCTTTACTCCGTCCCTTTTCTGTGGGTGCAGATGACCAGGTGGAGCTGTCATGTGTGTGCTGCCTGTCCAGGTCCAGAACCTATGGATCTGCTCTGCATGGGGCAGGTGTGACAGGCATATTCAGGTTCTGCTGGAGCTTTTCAGATAGCAAGCTGTGAAATCGCTGGGAAGAGGACCCTGAGCGCCTTGTATGTGGGTACCACAGGTCCTTTCCAGTGTAGCAATAACAGAAGCATTACGAATAAAATAACCACAGCTAACGTTTGAGTTGAACCACATGCCAGGCATAGGACTTATTTCATCTTTGCCATAACCCTATAAGTAGACAGTCCTGTGATCTCCATTTTACAAAAAAGTTAAGTTCACCTATCTACACTTACCTGGCTGGTAAGGGATGAAACAGGATTCCAACCAGAGCTACTCCAGTGAGGCCTTTGAAGCAGTGCTGCCTGCTTGTGGGTTACCTGAGGAGTACAGTGTAGGAGGAAGGAAGTCTTTGGTGGTGTGATTCTATTTATTTTCTGTGGAGGGTCAGCTCTGGTGGGAGTCAGGGCATGTGGACGGGCCTGAGCCTGACCTGGAGTTGACAGGTCCTATGTAAGCCCAGCTGGATGATGACCATGCCCCTTGGGCCTCCCTCCCTCCTCCCTCCTTTTCCTGCAGAGATTTCTTCGGGTGGGGTGAGAACTAAGGACTTCCAATACAGAAGATGCAATGAGGTGACGTCCAGTGGGTTTCTCCAGCTGTTTTCTGTCTGGCTCCCTGGCCCACTGCATCCTTTCCCATCACCTTCCTGCAGCAGCCCTCTGCACCTCATACGTGGATTCACTTGCCCAAAGGGATTTCCCTAAGAAATGATTTTCAGTTTACCATTATCTCCAGGTCAGTTCAGTTCCCAGCACCCCATGAGTCACAGTAGGGAGCCCAAGGGAGGCCAAAGATCCTGTCTGGTCCTCACCTAAAAGGCAATTTAATTAGGAAACAAGGTCTTACCGAATACATATATAGAACACCCCCCCCCCCCCCGCCAGATTAAAGCAGCCGGTCCAAAGCCTTTCTGGATGCAGGGGCTCCAGAAAAAGTTTCCAAAGGGTAGCCCTTGGCTCCTAAGCAGAAGCAACTGTGAATAGGTAGGAGGGTCCTCTTTCCACCTGTCTTTGTTTCCTCAAAGGGTCCCAGGGTCAGGGCCTACGATGTGACAAGAACAAGGGCCCATGGCCTGGCCCTACCAGGGAGGCCATGATTAAGAGCACAGAGGCTGGAGTGAGGCAGCCTAGGGCTGAACTTCAGCATCTGTCACTTACCAGCTGTGTGATCTGGACAAGTTACAGGATAGAGCCACAGTTTCCTTATCCATGACCTTGGGAGAATGCCTTCTGGGGTTTGGAGGGTAGCGTGAAAAAGCCCGGGCAAAGCATCTAGCTCTGTGCCTATTCATCACATATTTTCCATAAACACTCACTTTCTGTTTTGTGAGCCCCAGTTTCCTCACCTAAAAACGAGAATACTGACTTCACAAAATTGTAGATCATACGTATGTCTGCAGCTGATACTTGTAAGCGCCTGCTGAGTGCCAGGCACTTGATTCACATGCTGTTCAGCTGCATCACCCCGGGCAAAGTGGCTCTTCTCATTTTACAGTGAGGCACTCAAGCTCAGGGGCTCCCAGGTGGCAAAGTGGTAAAAAAAAAAAAACACCCTGCCAATGCAGGAGACTTAAGAGACACGGTTCGATCCCTGGGTTGGGAAGATCCCCTGGAGGAGGAAATGGCAATCACTCCAGTATTCCTGCTAGGAAAATCCCATGGACAGAGGAGCCTGGTGGGCTACAGTCCACAGGATTGCACAGAGTCGGACACGACTGAACACACACATTACACTACTACTACTCAAGCTCAGAGAAGTCAGGCAACTTACCTCAGGTCACATACCTAGAGCGTGGTGCAGCAAGGATTCACTCTCAGGTCTTCATGCCCTGAAGAGATGCCCTTTCCCAGGGTCAGCTACCTCCCTGTTCTGGGGATGGATTGGGTTCAGTCATGTCCAACTCTTTGTGACCCCATGGACTGCAGCATGCCAGGCCTCCCTGTCCATCACCAACTCCCAGAGTTCACTCAAATTCATGTCCATTGAGTTGGTGATGCCATCCCACCATCTCATCCTCTGTCGTCCCCTTCTCCTCCTGCCTTCAATCTTTCCCAGCATCAGGGTCTTTTCCAGTGAGTCAGTTCTTTGCATCAGGTGGCCAAAGTGTTGGAGTTTCAGCTTCAGCATCAGTCCTTCCAATGAATATTCAGGACTGATTTCCTTTAGGATGGACTGGTTGGATCTCCTTGCAGTCCAAGGGACTCTCAGGAGTCTTCTCCAACACCGCAGTTCAAAAGCATCAATTCTCTGGTGCTCAGCTTTCTTTATAGTCCAACTCTCACATCCATACATGACTACTGGAAAAACCATAGCTTTGACTAGATGGACCTTGTTGGCAAAGTAATGTCTCTGCGTTTTAATATGCTGTCTAGGTTGGTCATAACTTTTCTTCCAAGGAGCAAGCGTCTTTTAATTTCATGGCTGCAATCACCATCTGCAGTGATTTTGGAGCCCCTCAAAATAAAGTCTGTCACTGTTTCCACTGTTTCCCCATCTATTTGCCATGAAGTGATGGAACCAGATGAAGTGGGTTAGTGGGCATGTTCTTAGTACCAGGCCCGACATTGGGGGTGGGGGTGCCCTCTATTCCCACAGTCCCAACACATCTAGACTCAGATATTTTATGTTTCCATTCATCTGATTGCTTGAATCTTACTTCTTTTCCCCCTTCAAAACCCTTTTTTTTTTTTTTTTTAAGGGAATTCCCTGGTAGTCCAGTGGTTAAGACTAGGCGCTTTCACTGCTGTGGGCCTGGGGTTTAACCCCTGGTTGGGGAACAAAGATCCACACAGCATAAGAACAACAACAACCCAAACTGTTTTTTAGTTAATTAAGGAATAAAACATTACCAACATAATGTAGCGGCTCAACACCTAAGTATATACTGACAGAAATGCATAATGCGTTCAGCAAAAGACAGATACTAAAATGGTTGAATGGTAGAATAGTGCCATTCAAGATAGCCATTAACAGTGAAATGGGTGAATAAATGCTGATATTCTCATGCATGGGCTAGTACTTGGTAATGAGAATGAACAAGCCATAGGCACACCCAGCAATGAGGAGAAGTCTCACAAACAATGTTGAGCATAAAAATCAGTCACGCCTTTGGCTGGAACTCCAGTCTTCCAGTAATTCACCAAAATGTCCAACACAAAGGCAAGGAGGGGCACCCACCCCTTTCTCTCTAGGCCTTTCAGAGAACATGGAGTCAGTCCTTTGACCACATACATGGGAATCTACAAAAAACAGGTGATATTATAGATATCAAGGGAATGGACACTATTAAAAAAGGAATGCCCCCAAATGGTACCATGACAAAACTGGACGAGTCTACCATGTTACCCAGCATGCTTTTGGCATCATTGTAAACAACGTAAGGGCAAGACTCTTGTCAAGAGAATTAATGTGCATATAGAGTATATAGGGGCTTCCCAGGTGGTGCTTGTGGTAAAGAACCCACCTGCCAGTACAGGAGTCCTAAGAGATGTGGGTTCGATCCCTGGGGTGGAAAGATCCCCTGGAGGCAGGCATAGAGACCCACTCTTGTCTGGAGAATCCCAAGGACAGAGGATCCTGGTGGGCTATAGTCCATGGAGTCGCAAAGAGTCAGACTCAACGGAAGTGACTTAGCATACACACGCCTAGAACATATTCAGCACTCTAAGAGCTGAGATAGCTTCCTGAAACTTGTGAAGGAAAATGATCAGGAAAAAGAGGGAAGGACTTCCCTGGTGGTCCAGTGGTTAAGGATCCACCTGCCAATGCAGGCGGGGGGATGGGTTCAATCCGTGGCCCGGGAAGATGCCGCATGCCACAGAGCAAGTGAGCCTGGGTGCCACGACTCTGAACCCTTTGAGCCTAGGGCCCGCACACCACAAGAGAGGGGAGCTCCCACTCATCGCAGCTAGAGAAAGCTCTCATGCAGCACAAAGACCCAGTGCAGCGAAAAATAAATCAATAAACGCTCCCTCCCTGCAAGAAAAAAGAAGGAAGCTAAAGAGAAAGATGCTTAGGTTCAACTGAATCGGCAGCCTGCTCCACCCAGAGAAGCACACTTCAGGAAAACCAATGGAAAGAAGCCTGAACTGTTGGAGTCCATCCCCTGTGAGTTCATGACATGATGGGTGTAAAGAATCTAAAAGACCTGGAGTGAAAAAAAAAGGCCAATCACAGAGATAAATTCTACTTATCTGAAATTCAAAAATCGATTGAGCGAAATTGACAAGATAGAACTCAGGCGAGTGGCAGCTTTAGGTGGGGGAATAACTTGGGCTTCCTGGGGGATTGGGAATACTTTGTGTTTTTTGAATTTGGGATTTGGTTACAGGGGTGTGCTCACTTTATGACAACTGAGCTGGGGTACACTTATGGTTTGTACATCTTTATGCTTAAAAAAAAAAGCCTATTAATTGTTACTGATAAAATTGAGATTCTTCAATATCCCTTTTTCCCTTTCTCAAGCCTTCCTTTGCCAGAGGTAGCCAGAGGTAAGTAAGTTTTACACTCTTAGTCACTTAGTGTGGCTTTGGTGTCCTAAAATGTTAAATAAAATGTATCCTTCTGCTCCTTGCTTTTACTATTTGTTGGTGGTGGTATTCTTTACTAAATTTCATGTTGCTGAGGTTAATTCAGGTTTGCTACGAGCATCTCTGGGTCATTAATTGAAAAGACTGATGAAGATCGTTCTGTCACATCTGTGTGCTCCCGTTTCTTTACCCAGCCTCCCAGTGACAGTTGGGTTGTTTGGCTGTTGTGGCCACGCTGCAGTGGGCTTCCTTTGAGCAGTGTACCCCCGCCCCAACGCCACCCCCCCCCCCCCCCCCCCCCACCAGGGCCTTCTGCTTCTCTCCTTGTTTGCCTCCTGCTCAGTCAAGTTGACCTTCTTTCTCTCTGTGTTTCCTCCACTCACTCTGGAATCTTCTCCCCTCCCCATCTCCCAGCTGTCCCTCCCCACCCTGCTTCCCAATCTTTCTGACTCAGAAAGACCCAGGGTCTGTGCTGGGTAGAGGTGGGGGAGGGATGGAAGGGGGTAGCCTCTTTCTTTGCCACAAAGGCCCCTGTTCCCCAAGATAAATGACGATTTAAACAAAGAAATATTTCATTAAGAGTTGATATCTTAATGAACTGTGCCAGGAACCTCCAAGGCACTCTCCAGACTCTCCCTCTTATTAAGGGGGGCTCCTACCCTGGGGTGGGGGAGGCTTATCAGTTTACCATATTGCCCTGAGTAGAGGACCATGCAGTGTGGGAAGCTGTCCCAGGGGACTGAGGAGGAGGGGAAGGCACCCAGGCCTGGGGGTGGGGCCAGGTTGCCCTCTTGGTAGGAGACTGGCCCAGTGCTGGGCCCTGGGAGGTGTTTGCAGGGCTCACTTTTAGGCTCTCAGAGATGCATGCCTTGTCCATGGGGTGGCGGGAAGGGGACTCTGCGCTCCTTGGTGGAAAATCATTCATTAAGGAACGAGAAATGAACGATAACCTGACAAGCAGTGGACAATTTTTCCATCAATTCGAACACAGTGTCTTTGGGTGAAATGAGATGATCACCGCCCTCCCCCCGCCGGCCCCCCCACCCCAATCCCATGGAGGGATTTTCACAGACAGACAGAACAGGACATAGGCAGGGATGGGCCTAGAAAAGCGCACTTCCTCTGTCCACGCACCACAGCCAGCCATTCCCCAAGGCAGGGGTGGTGGGGAATGCCCCAGAGACAAAGAAAGGCCAGGGAGGAGTGCACAGATGAGAATCCCTTCTCTTTTCCTGCAGCTCATCCTTTAAGAGCTACCCCACTTCTTCCTTCCTCAGAAAGATGCTTCTAATTGGGACCTCTCTGACGGTCCAGTGGCTAAGACTCCAGGCTTCCAATGCAGGGGGCCCCGGGGTTCAATCCTTGGTCAGGGAACTAGATCCCACATGCCACAGCTAAGAGTTCGCAGGCCACAACTAACGAGCGCAGATCCTGCGTGCTGCAGTTGAGACCCAGCACAACCAAATAATTAAAATATTAAGAAAGAAGGAAAGAAAACCCCATAGATTTAAATCCCAATTCTGTCACTTTCTAGCCTGAAATCCTGAAGCAGCAGGGCTTAATCTCAGTTTCTTCAACTCCAGAAAAGGGAGAAAGAGGGCCTGGCAGAGATGGTGAGAGAGTGTAACACCGATAGGGTTCTCTGTGAAGGCAGCCTGTAGATCGAAGCCACGATCCGATCGGTCTCTCTTGATCACCCCAGCCCACTTCCATCTCTTTCCCTCTCCTCCTTAGCTGCTTGCGTTGGTGTGACAATGTGTTGTTGGATAATTATTATTTCATAAGCACCAAGTAACTTCAAATACATTGTTTTCTTCCTTCACTGGTTAACCGAGTATGCCTCATCTCTCTAACTAGATAATAAACTGAGGTCAGAGCCCATGATTTTAGTCATTTTGGGATTTCCTCTTACGCCCAGCCTAGTGTGTTTTGCACAGTAAACGCTTGTTGATTTGGTTTGATTATTATTCTATAGTTAAAAAAAAACAGTCTGACACCTCAGGGCAAGTCGGGGCACTGCAGGTGATAGCGAAGGAGCTGTAGAACCTCTGGCCATTCCCTGTCTTCAGTGATTGGAGGGAAAGAGCTGGGGGTCGAAGTGAGGACTTGGATTGAAAATGGGACATGATGGAACTTCTCCGGTGGTCCAGTGGTTAAGAGTCTGCCTGGCAATGCAGAGGACAGGGGTTCGATCCCTGGTCCGGGAGGATCCCGCATATTGAGCCCACGCTCTGGAGTCTGTGCTCCGAAACGAGAGGAGCCACTGGGGTGAGAAGGCGCACACGCTGCAACTAGAGCATAGCCCCTACTCTCTGCCGCTGGAGAAAGCCCACACACAGCAACGAAGACCCAGCACAGCCAAAAATAAAACAAGTAAAATTTTGAAAATGGGACAAGACGGCATCCTCACTCCCTCGGGGCTGTTGCTGCCTCCATGTGCCTCCCGCTCTTTCCATCGCCGCTTGCTGCGCCCTTTCTGCGTGTCTACCGTTGGAGATGCCTTCAGAACTCTGTACTCAGAAAGGGAAACATTCTTTCCCTGAGGAAACTGGAGGGCCTGGGGTTTGGGGTCTCGGTCACTGGAGGGTGAGGTGGGATATGAAGGAGGAAAGTCAAAACCAAGATGGCCTCACACTGGAAATAGCCATTACCTATTGAGTATCTGTTTATCAGGCATTTTTCATATGTATCGCTGATCCTCACGGTAGTCCTAGTGTTGAATTTTATTTCATTTGTTTTTAAAGAGGAAGCAGTTCCCCAAATGGCAGAGGCAATCGATATAGGGTGGGTAGAGGGGAAAGAAGTGACAGTCTTATTTTATTTATGTATTTACTTGGCTGCCCTGGGTCCTAGTTGCGGTACTCAGGATCTTCCATCTTCATTGCGGCATGCTGGATCTTTAGTTGCGGTGTGCAAACTCTTAATTGCATCATGTGGGATCTAATTCCCTGACCAGGGATCGAACCCAGCCCCCCTGCATTGGGAGTGCAGAGTCTTAGCCACTGGAGCCCCCTGCATTGGGAGAGTGGAATCTTAGCTACTGGACTGCTGGGGAAGTCCCAAGAGCATTTTCGTAAGTCACTGATTGTGTGTGGCATCTGGCAGGGCCGGTGGAGTGGGGCTCACACACTTTTCTGGGCTTCCTCACTCTGGTTGGAGTCCACTCCATACCGGGCCAGGACTCCAGGGCTCTCCTCCTTCCCAGTTCTCCTGCATCCCCTCTTCTTTCTGGTCTTCTCTCTTCCAGATTCTTTTGCTCTTGACCCCTGACCCTCCAGTCCTCAAGACCTCGCTCATGGTTGCTGGGCAGCAGGAATTCCCCAGAGCCAGGCATCCAGAGGCTGGAGTGAGGCTGAATCTTCTTCAGAGAAGAACCAACTGTGCACCAGTCTCTGTGTAAAGCGTTCTTTATCAGTGACGTCATTTCACCTCCCGACCACCCTTTGGGATGATATAGTGGATGCTGTGGGTGCCCTGTCTGTGTGCCCTCACCCTGCTCTCATCACTTATACCCCTAAGGCTTCCTACCTGCCTAACTTTGCCTGAGGGCTTCCTCTGGGCTTTGGATCATTCTTTGCCTGTATGTGGGAGACCAGAAGTGCTGGGAATTTAACACCATCCAAGGGAGCCCTGAACCCATGATGGAAGGGCTGCAGCTGCTGCTGCTAAGTCGCTTCAGTCGTGTCCGACTCTGAGACCCTATAGATGGCAGCCCACCAGGCTCCCCCCTCCCTGGGATTCTCCAGGCAAGAACACCGGAGTGGGTTGCCATTTCCTTCTCCAATGCATGAAACTGAAAAGTGAAAGTGAAGTCGCTCAGTTGTGTCCAACTCTTAGCGACCCCATGGACCGCAGCCCACCAGGCTCCTCCGCCCATGGGATTTTCCAGGCAAGAGTACTGGAGTGGGGTGCCATTGCCTTCTCCGGATGGAAGGGCAGTGGTATATAAATAACCCTCCTCCTTCACCTCTGTGCTGGGGTCACCTAGGTGTGAAATCTACACACACTTCCAGGGTTTCCCAGCAGGAACCCACCTGAGGAGCTGTCTTGATGACCAACCTGATTGTGTTTCTTCCTCTCTTTATCTTACTCCCCTACTTCTCTACTGGTGTTTCCTTTACCACCTAAATCACTCATGTACACTGGAATCGTGGTCTCAGGATACCCGCTTCTGGGGGAACCCAGCCTAAGTCAGGTGGGTACCATCATCCTCATTTTACAAATGAGAAGACTCAAAGCTTTGAGAGGTTGAAACTCACAACCAGTTTCACAATTCTGTAAGGGAAGTGCCTACATTCATACCCTGGCTTGTTAGATGCCAGAACATCCACTCCACTTCATTGCTCTGCCATATGCCTTCTTTTAAAAAAATTTCTTAATTAAAAAAGCTTTGGAGGATAATTGCTGTATCATGTTGTGTTAGTTTCTGCTGTACAACAACGTGAATCAGCCATTTGTATATATATATCTCCTCCCTCTTGAGCCTCCCTCCGAACCCACCCCATCCCACCCTCTAGGTCATCACAGAGCTCCCTGTGACGTGTAGCGGCTTCCCACTAGCTCTCTGTTTTACACATGGTAGTCTATATATGTCAGAGCTATTCTCTCAATTCATCCCGCCCTCCCCTTTATTGCTCAACTGTATGCCTTCTTGAGGGCCCTGCCGCTCTGCCCCCAAAGTCTGGGGAGCAGGGTGGATAGGCTGTGCACTGGCTGGAAACGGAGGGTGTTTCCAGGTCACCCAGCCCTCCCTGCTTCCCTGTGGGCCCCTGGCCAGGAATCAGAGCCAGTTCCTGGATCATGGACAGAAAGAGAAGAGAACACCCACAAGACTGCCTACAGGATGAATGGGAAAAAGTGAATGCCACTTGGAGTGCTAGAAAAGAAGAGAGAGCCAGACGTACGAAGGCTGATGGACTCGGGACTGAGGACTCCTCTGAGTCTTTGCCTGGGATCAGACTTCCCTACATGCAGCAGCCCCTGTAAAGAGGAGGATTAGGGGTGAGAGGTGGGAAGAGATGTCTTGATAGTGGAGTTTGCTCAGCCTCAGACTCTGAAAAGTCCCTTTCTGGGAATCTCAGGCACAGGGAGAAATTGGCCAGTGTCTTCCTTGAGTATGAAGATGGGCACTTTGTGGGGGTGACCTAAGCCCCGCAAAGACAAAATTTCATGGACAGAACATCATGCAATTTTTTACTTGGTTGGGTTTCATGACACCTTTGTCTTAGTTTACGTTCTAGAAGCAGACTCTGACGCAAGAGTTAGAGCTCGAGTTGGGAGTGGAAAAGTGGGGGACTGGGGAGACAGGAGGCCCACATCAGGAGTGTTAGCATGTACTGTGAGTGAGAGGGGCATGGTCCCACTGGGGAACCGCAGAAGACATTTGAGACATGCTTCTAGTTGTCCATATGATAAGGCAAGAAAGTTGGGGTATTTATCCACCAACTCCCTCTTTGCCATAGTTGGAAGACTGCTTCCAGATACAATAATTCTCCAACACTTCGAAATTGTCCTAGGCTTGAGCCAAGGGTGTTTCCATGGCCAGAAAGAGGGAAAAAAATAACCCTCAGGCAAAGGGCAGGTGTTGGCAGCAACCAACCTTCTTCATTTGGAGGTAAGTGCCGAGAGACATTGCAGAAAGCCAGCGCTGGCCACACTCTGCCCTCCTCCTTGACGTCTCCTCTTCATGTGCCTTTGTGGGTTTGCATCATCTCCTTGAATGCTTGGGGTTCTCAAGGCTTCTGACCCATGGCTCTCCTCAAGCTACATGTCCCCCTGGACAATCCTGTGTACTCCCATGCGTTTAACTACCGTCTGAGTTGGTCCAAGTTGTCTTGGACTTCCCTCCACCCCTACCCGACGTCTGTGAGCCTCCAGTGCTGGCGTTCCCAACGTGTCCCAGACCCAAATTATCATCTGTATCCAAAGACATGCCCTCCCTCTGCATCTTCTCCTCCGTGGTGGCATCAGAACCCACTCAGTCACTTTAGAAACTATTACTAGAAATCACCCCTTGAGTCTCCCCAGCCCTTCCTTTTCACATCCAGTCTCCAGGTCTTGTGGATGTGGCTTCCAAAATGATTCTGAGAGTCATACCCTCTGCTCCGTCCTCACTCCTACTGCTGGACCCTCATCATCTTCTACTTGGGGTGTTCCAGTAGCCTCCTGACGACTCCCGTTTCCAACCTTATCCCCAACCTGTGCCTCCTTCTAGCTCCTCTTCCACACTGGTCAAAGAGTTCAGTCTACAATGCCAACCTGAACTTTCGATATCTTGTTCAAGACCCATGCCTGAAGGGCCAACCAATTTCAAGCATGTTGGTCTGGTGTATCTTTCTTGGACCTTCGATCCCTTCCCTGGCCGCTCCCAGCTCTGCTTTGTTCTTGTGGTGTGTGTGCCGTGCTCTTTCCTCTCAGGCTGTGCCCTCTGCTTGGAATACTTTTTTTTTTTTTTTTTCCAACTTGTTTTCATTGCTGACTCTACGACCCAGCTTAGATGCTACCTTCTCTCAGAAGTTCTCCTTGAATGCTCCAAGCTGGATTAGACGCTCTTCTTTTGTGCTCTTACACTGGTGCAAGCATCAGAAAATCCACTGCAAATGGGCTTAAATAAATAGACTGACTCGTGTAACTGCGTCAAGGGGTAGGGCCTGCTGCAGGTGACGTGTGATCCAGGGGCTTAAGAAACGACGCTGCAGTAGTCTCCGTATTGCTAACTCTGCCTTACCCTGGGTGGGCTTCATTCTTAGAGTCCTTGGAGGGAGTCCCATAACTTCAGACTCACATCCTGCCCAGTTCAGTGCAGTGAACTGTTCAAGCAAATGCTGACTTGTTGAGACCTGTCTCAGAAGTTACTTGTTCCTCCTCAAATCAATCAAAATGTCCGAGGGCTTAGAGCACTCTACTTCAGCAGTTGGTAAACTATGGCCAGCTTGTTCTGTAGTGGCAGAGTTCAGTAATGGAGGAAGAAAGGAGCAAACGTTTTCTATAAAAAGATAGATAGTAAATATTTTAGGTTTGGTGGGCTGAAGCAAAAATCAAGGATATTATGTAGCGACCAATGTAATAAGACAGAAAACAAATTTCCACAAAATTTTTATGGATGGAATTACAATAATAATCGAGTACAATTTTTGGTAATAAATGGTCTGCTAGTGAGAAAAAAGGGATTTTTTTGGTTGAGGGGTGGGATAACATTTTGCTTAGTTGGAGTTCAAAGTTAATGCTCCTTACTATCAGGTCGATGGCAAACATTCATCTGTAAAAATTACTCTTAGTTCACAGACTGGGGCCTGTGAACAAACCCCCCACAAACTCAGGCAGGGGTCTTTCCTGGTGGTCCAGTGGTTAAGACTCTGCGATTCTACTGCAAGGGGCGTGGGTTTGATCCCTGGTCGGGGAACTAAGATTCTGGATGCCTCGTGGTGCAGCCAAAAAATTAAAAAGAACAAACAACAACAACAAAAACAACAGGCAGGATTTGGTCTGGAGGCCAAAGTTTGCAGACCCCTCCCCTGAATGAAATCAAACTATTATCAAGCTAAAGGAAGAGACCTGGGAAGCTGGAGAAGGAGACAGCAAACCACCTTGATGGTGGAGATAACATCAGTGCCACAGGGCCTCAGGTGTGGGGCTACCTTTGTGATTCGCCATTCACAAAGGCAGGCTATGGGATATTTTATCAGACATTTCTTTTAAGACTAGTTCAAGTCCACTAAGCCTCAGGAACCTGATGCCATCCCTAAAACATAGGCAGGGCAAAGGTGGTTGTACCCTTTCAACAGAAGGGAAATGATGCTCAGAGAAGAGTGACTCATCTGAGGTTTCCCAGCAAGGCCTCTCTGAGATACCTTTGAGGATTCTAAGACGTGAGCCTTGGGACGGGTGCTTTGCTGAGTGAGTAACTGAACAGTTATGGTATGCCCTAGTTAGAGGGCAGAGGCTGGGCCAGCAGCAGTACAGGCTAGTCTAGACATGTCCTGGGAGGCTAGGTCTCTGGAGTACTCTGTGACATCCAAGGATCAGTCTCCTGGGATGGGCATGGTCAACACATTTTCTCAGGAACCCAGCTCTATTTCAAGAGTCTCTGGGCTTAGGCCTGTCTCCCAAGGAGGACAGGTGATATCAGCCTGGTAGTCCTGAGCTGGAGGGAAATTAGGCTGCAGGCAAGAATGCCCAGGACACAGACAACAAATTTGACCCCTCGCCTGTTGCCTCCAGCCTCCGGGCCTGGCCCCATCTGTCCCCGAAGAGCACTCTGGTGACTGCGGGCTAGGGTGTGGTTTAAACCTTGATTTGGGGATGACCCCAAGGTGGGGACAGGCTGTGGGCCGCCCTCCTCCGGGGCTGACCTGGCCTCAGGCAGGGCTGTCCACTGCCAGGAAAGGGCCTGCAGGAGGGCAGAGGCAGCCAGAAATGAAGGATGGTTGCTGGGGTCCTTTCCAGGATATATGCACAATGATATATGGATACCGATTGTGTGGGCACCGGTACCAACACATATACACTCACTGGCCTCACACGTGTATTTACACACTCCCATAGGCAGACACTCACTGGCCTCACACTCCCATAGGCAGACACTCACTGGCCTCACGCGTGTATTTACACACTCCCATAGGCAGATGGCCACACCCTGCCCATCTTCACTACCAGGATCTCACACTCACACCCTCACATACTCCTATGGTTTCCCACACTTATATACACACCCCCATGCTCACACACACCAGTATTAGTTTCCTAGCTCTGCCATCACAGAGCACCACACACTGGATGACTGGAAACAGCAGGATTTGGTTCTTGTCTCACGGTTTTGGAGGCTAGACACCAAAACCACGGTTCTGGCTGAGATCCGCAGGGTGGCTCCTTCTCTGATTCTTGCTAGTTTCTGTCAGCCTCAGGCATCCCTTGGCTTGCAGCTGCCTCGCTCCAATGTCTGCCTCCAGCGTCACGCAGACGTGGGTTTCTGTGTTTCCACACGGACACCTCTGTTTCAGGGCACTCGTCATTGCATGAGGGGCCACTTGACTCCGGTGTAACCTCGTCTGAACGGATTATATCTGCCGTGGCCCTGTTTCCAAGTGTAAAGTCATATTCTGAGGTGCTGGGGGTTAGGACCTCAATATATCTCTTTTGAGGGGGACACATTTGACCCATGACAACATCTTACAGCCATAAAAATCTCACATGTACGTATTATATCCCCACAGTGGCACACAGATGTATATGCTCAAAGTCACACAGACACATGTTCACACGTTCTCACGGTCACAGGATGACACATACCCACATACGCCACCAGGATCACACACACACACATCCCTACCGGGATCACACACACACTCTCTCTGCTTCAGTCTCCTGGTGTTACACACCCCTCACAGTTGCTCCTTCCTGCGCCTGCATGCCCGGCCTCCCTCTGACACATTCCTCACCCCACCCTGGGGCCACACTCGGAGGCCACCCCGCGGGGGTCATGCTCTGAGACCCACACTTGGCTTGTACCTCTCACATCCTCTCCCACCCACACAGTCTCTCCGGTTCTGACTCCTCCTCCAGCCAGCATGCTCAATCCCCAAGCAACCCTCAGGGTCCGGGAGGCAGCAGCCAGCCAGGGCGGGGTTGGGGAGGTCCCCCTGCCCTGCTGCAGCCGGGCACCAGGTGGAGAGCCCCCTGCCGGCTGGGGCCTGGAGCCCCCCCGAGCAAGCCTTCTCCATCTTGGACTCCCACTCTTCCCTCTCTGGGGCAGACAGACAGACAGACACACGGACACATATACGTACGCTCTCACGCTCAGCCCCGTGCCCCTCCGGCAGCCCCACGGCAGCAGTCTGTTCCTCATTATGGGCCAATGCGCCTGTTTACTCACCCAGCTGGAGATGGTTAGAGAGTGATAAATAATGAAAGAGAAAACAGGCTTTTCCCCTCTGCGGCTTCTATTTATGTAACATGTGTCACAGCTCACTCACAGACTTTGTTTCAGAGCTGGTTGCAGGAAATAGTTTATTTTTTCCGGACGGTGGCTTGGGGGGCGGGGTGAGGGGGCTCGGGGTTTGGGTTTCTGGTCTCACGCCCATGGGAGTTTCGGGATCTGGTTCCCAGAGTCGTCTTCCCCTGGTGCCGCCCCTCCCCGCCTCCCCCTTCCCCCACGACAGCTCCGAGGCCGACGTCATGGCTCAAGGCTGCCTCAGAACTGGGTTTTCTGATTCCACTGATTTGCAAGGAGGTAGGGTGGTTGGGGGCCCCTCCCAGCTGCCTGTGAAACCCCTCAAACAGATGGGTTTAAGAGCCACACAGCTTGAGGCTAGGACTCCTTGAAAGGAGTAGGTGTGACAGGGGGTTTCCCAGGTAGCCTGCACCTGTTAGGGAGGAGGGTACACAAGAATCCGTTCTGTTAGATATCAATAATAGGGACTTCCTTGGTGGTCCAGTGGTTGAGAATCTGCCTTGCAATGCAGGGGACGTGGGTTCGATCCCTGATTTGGGAACTAAGGTCCCACCTGCTCGGAGCAACTAAGCCTGAGTGCAGCAACGACTGAGCCCAAGCACCACAATCAGAGAGTCCAAGCGCGGCAACCAAAGATCTCACGTGCCGCAATTGACACTCGGCGCAGCCAAGTAAATGACATTTTAGAACACGGATCATAGATCCATGCCCTGTATCCACTTAGCCCTTTCGTGTCCATGGTCTATCTGAGGCTTCGTCACTTTCAGCGGCTCCTTCCCAGGTGAGAGAGATTGAGGAACGGGAACCCAGAGGGACTGACTGGCGCCTTGGTCTGCTCACCTGGTTGTGAAGAGCCAGGACTTCAAACTCACCCCACTCACCATCTCCCCTCTCCCAGCGCATGTGGGAGTGTTTACTATGGTGTGGGGGCTTGGAATGTAGTGGATGTGAGCTGTCAGAGGTCTGAGAGTGGGCTGCCTCCCCATCCTTCCCCTAGGACCAAGGCGGGCATCCTTTGAGAGATGCTCTGGGGAGGGAAGAAGCGGCACGAAGTGGTACTGCTTCTTGACCCCCCAGTGCAGAGAGGGCTTTGGGAGGTTTAAAGACAACCTGCCCCCTTGCAGCCTGTCTCTTTTGCCAGGGCAGGGAGCCCATGCCTTATTTGACATGGAGCCTCATTGTGGGGGTGGTCCCAGGCCACTTGTTGGGGGAACCCCAGAAGGTATCGACCTCTGAGGAATGCAGGGTCTCCTTGGAAGATGGGCTGAGAGGCCCCAACCCCAGCAGACTTGGTGTGTGAATGCGAGTGTGTGTGTGTGCGTGCACAGATGACACAGGGTCAGTCCTAGTGGCCTCGGGGATCTTTTCGGGAACCGCTCCACAGGGAATCTCCTAGGGAGAAGAGGCCACATTCCCAAGACAAGGATTTTTGAACGGGTGTCTGACAAGCATAAGAACACACAGTGAGGACTCAGTGAAAAAGAGAAAAAGCGTGATGGAGGTGGTTTTCAAATTTACTGGGTGTCAGGATCCCAAGAGACTTAGTTCAACGCTGATGCCCAGGCTCACACCTGGGTGTTAGTTCAGAAGGTGGAGAGTGTCCAGCAGTCGACATGGCTGACAAGGTCCTGGGAGTTCTGAGATGGGTGGTTTCCCAGAGGCTTGGAGACAGCACCGTCGTCCTCAGTGGCTCAGGAGGCACCCCGCTCCAGCCCCCTCCCCCAGTGAGAAGGAAGCTTTACAGTCAGGAGAAAATCTGACTTTCCTCAAAGAATGGCAATGAATCGGTCAGAAGAATAATGAAATTGATTTGGTTGGAAAGAAGGGAGAGGGGAAGGGAGGGAGGGCAGAGGAATGGAAGGAAGGAAAATGAGCTTGGTACACTCAGGCACCAGGCTCAGTTATACGGCGTTTGGATCTGTCTGCTCTGACTTTGAGACATCCATACCCACTTCTGGAACCTGCAACGCTGTCAACATTTTATTCTTATTACGAGCTAATTCTTATACAGGCACACCCACCTCACCCCGAGTCCAAACTTTTTATATCAGCTGAGCGATTAGCACACCTTCGAGCTCATACTGCATTCCAGGCACTGTTCTAAGTACTTTATAGGATTCCCTTGTGGTCCAGTGGTTTAAGAGCTCCTGGCCTCAGAGCTCTCCGACTGCAGGCAAACGCCCAAGACAAGAGGCTGGGCACCCGGGGTCTCTGGTTTTTTATCCTGGGAGCACTCACGGCTCTGAGAGGGTCCCAGGAGAGAGGCGCCACATGAAGGGGGCTCCAGGAGCACCCCCTGCCTAGGTTTTCAGGAGACCCCTGCATCCTTATCCCCTTGGCAGGATGGATGCGTCACAACCTGGAGCTCAACAGTGTCGGGGAGGGTCAGGGCTGAACAGGGGCCCCACCCTGGATGTTTGTTGAGGCTGCAGTTCAGTTTAGCTTGGTTTCAGTTGTGTCCGAATCTTCGAGACCCCACGCACTGCAGCGCGACAAGCTTCCCTGTCCATCACCAACTCCTGGAGTTTACTCAAACTCATCGAGTAGGTGATGCCATCCAGCCATCTCATCCTCTGTCGTCTGCTTCTCCTCCCGCTGCAAACGTAGCTTAGTTTCCCAAGTATGGTGGGTCCTGCCCACAAACATTCACCTGTATACACACATACTCTCAGGAGCCTCCCCTGCATTCAGGGCCCCCTTTCATGAAGAAACCTCTGGTTTCTAATGTCCCCTGTGGATGGTGACACGTATAGGGAGTTGGTGATGGACAGGGAGGCCTGGCGTGCTGCAATTCATGGGGTTGCAAACAGTTGGACACGACTGAGCGACTGAACTGAACCGATAGTAAAAATCATCCTAGACATTACATGCTCTGCACACCTTGTCTCTAAGCTTCACATCGGTCTTGCAAGAAGGTTTTTTTAACAGAATCACCCACTATCCTTAGAGATGAGGATAACGGGGTTCAGAAAAGCCAAGCACTTGTCCTGAGGCCACACAGCCCGTGCGTGACGGGGCTGGATTGGGGTCCAGACGCTTTATCCCTGTCGTCAGGCTGCCGCTCCCGTTTCTCTCCCCGCGTCCAGCGCCCAGCGCAGCACCCAGGATGTGTTCAGGAAGTCCACCGAGCCTTGTGCATGTGTGGGTCTTCTTTCATACACAATCAGCACAGTCTCCAGTCACCCCTTTCTCCAAAACCACCCTAAGCTGTGATCGCGAGGCAGACTCAGAATTGCAGAGCCCTCTGCTTTCTCTGCAGCCAGAACTAGCACCATCCTGAACTCCCCGAGGGCCCTAGCCTCAGTTTCCCTCTGTCTCTCAGGTCCACACACCTGAGCAAGGCTTTGAGGAGATGGACAGCCTCTAGTCGGGCTCCTGCCCCAGGTCTGACCCTCACTCTGGAAGCCGCTGCCCGCCTCCGTCCCCCCTCTTCCTATGAAACATCAGGCCTGGCACTGCCCCCCACACACACACCCGCCCCGCTGCATTCCCCTCTCCTGGCAGCCCCCTGGGAGCCCGGGCTTTGCTTGAGGGCAGCGAGTGAAGTCGGCTGTAACAGAGAAACCTCGGGCTCCTCTTTAGAAGTCCCTGGAGGAGGCAGATCTGAGGAAAGGCTGCCGAGAAGGCGCCTGCAGCAATGTCAGCTTGAGAACAACCTGGCTGACAGGATGCTGAGCGGGGATTAAGGTCGGGATCAGGGAAGCAAGGGAGACAACGCAAGTTCCCTGCTCCCCTTGTTGCTGCCACCGCAGCCTCCTCGCAGGCTTCTGGGTTTGTCTTCTTGTTTGTTCTCTGGGAAAGTGGGAGAGGGATGTGGGCAAGGGTGAGGCAGGGAAGTGGGGGGAAGGACAGGGGAGAGGTGGAGACAGGCAGGCCTGGGATGGAAAGCGATGGGTTCTCCTCTGGTCCTCAGGACTTGGTGAAGGACGGGCAGTGGCATGGTGGTCCTCGTTGGGGACCCTTCCCCCGCAACTGTCCCCAGTTGATGGGGCATCGATCACCTACCCTGTTAACTGTCCCCCATGTGCAGAGCCTGTCCTGGTGGCAGGACTCGTGAGGACAGAGCTGTTCTTGCTCTGAGAGAGGCTCCCAGCCAACGAGACAGGTGCAGTACATCTCCCAGAAAGGGGACAAGCCGGTTTCCACCTGCCCACAAATGCAAGCTCGTGGCAGAAGGGCCTTCACTCCGACCTGCCTCCTCACTGAAACGTCACAGGAGTTAGCCAGGTGGGCAGCAGAGCGTCAGTAGCAGCTGATGGAGCCCCGGACGCATCGCCCCTGGTGGGTGGCTAAAAGCGTGGCCTCTGGTCTCACGCTGCATGGGTTTGAATTCTGGCTCTGCTGCTGACTTACTGTGGGACTATCGGCTAAACTCTCTACTCCTCCGCTGAGGGGAATGGTAGCACCCCCTCCTGAGGCTGTTAAGATGAAGGGAGTGAGCACAAGAGCCGTGCCTGGGATAGGGCGGGACACAGGTGATGGGTGCGCTGAGGACGGTTGCATTTATCGTGAAGCAGAGGGAAGGAATAAGAGTGGGAATCTGCAGTGAATCACCCGAAAGCTTCTGAGAGAAAGGAGTTTGGAGTCTGACTTTGGAAGCCGAGGCTTGACAGGGTCGGAACGAAAGAGTGAATTGGGGGGTGAGAGACAAAGCCCCTTGTTTGCCAGGAGAGTGGAGGGCCTGAGAGGGGCGGAGATTTAAGGATATGTCTGGGGAGAGGGACAAGTATTCATTTTCTGGGAACTTCAGTCTTTCCGGGGCCATCCTTTCTCCAAGGCTCTAGCTCTAACTAGGGCTAACATGACTACTGTCTCCTAGTCTTGCCAAGGATGAGCCTGGGGTGCAAAGGACATGAAAAGATCCTGTTGATCACTGTGACCTTCGAAGACTGGGGCTTGGTCCAGAAATCCAAGCCATTCAGAGAAGCTTCTAGTGGCGCCTGCATTCTCTGGACCTGATGAGGGACAAGACAAGCAGATAAACACGCTGAGATTGCAAACGTGGAGGCAGATGGTCCCTGGGGTTGGGTTCCAGCTTTACCACTGACCAGCTGTTTGGAGCAGGTCAATCAGCTTCTCTGGGTCTTCGTCGCCTGGTTTGTGACATAGCAGAAAGATTCACACAGAAACAGAGGACAGCTTGTTCTTGGCTTCCTTGGGGAGAGCCACCACAGGGCCTGCTCACCCTGGCCCACACTGAAGCTCCTCTTGGGGTTCTTCAGCCCCTCACGCCATCTCTGGGCACCCTGACTGTAGGCTGGAAGTAGAGAAGGGTCTGAGCGGGAGTGAGAGCCCAGTGTGGGCTCCAGTAATTGAGGAAAGGATCCGCTGCACATGAGCGCTGGGGGGAAGCACTGGGCCAGGGGGCCTGGTCTCTGTGGGGGCGAGTGGGGTACCCTGAGCTGGGGACTGTATCTCTAGGGGACTGGTTTCGGGAGATGCTAATTTCAAAAGCTTCTTTTAAAGAAACCTGTCAATACAATTTATGTGTATATTTATTGTAGGAAATTTGGAAAATGCAGAAAAGCGTAGAAAAAGAGCTAAAGCTGAAGCTCTAGTACTTTGGTTACTTGATGCAGAGAGTTGACTCATTGGAAAATATCTTGTTGCTGGGAAAGACTGAAGGGAAAAGGAGAAGGGGCCAGCAGAGGACGAGATGGTTGGATGGTATCATGGACTCAGTGGACTTAAATGTGAGCAGACTCCAGGAGATGGTGAAGAACAGGGGAGCCTGGTGTGCTGCAGTCCATGAGGTCTCAAAGAGTCGACGTGACTTAGGGGCTAAACAACAACAACAACACACTTGATGTACGTATAACTCAAAAAATGTAGAAACAGCGTCATGGAGTAATGAATACAGTTTCATGAAACTAGTTTCTTCATTAAGTAAAACATCAGGAATTTTTCCTCCAGATCATTAAATATTCTCCTCCAGCATCATTTAAAATGGCCGCACAGGGGACTTCCTGATGGCCCAGTGGTCAAGACTTCTCCTTCCAGTGCAAGGATGTGGGTGTAACCCTCAGTCAGGAAGCTGAGATCCCACATGTTAGTCAGGGCCGACTCAGTCGCTCAGTCATGTGCGACTCTGCCACCCCACGGACTGTAGGCCACCAGGCCCCTCTGCCCATGGAAATCTCCAAGCAAGAAAACTGGAGCGGGTTGCTAGTCTCTTCTCCAGGGGATCTTTTGGACTCAGGGGTCGAACCCAAGACTCCCATAATGCAGTCAGATTCTTTACCGTCTGAGCCGCCCATGCCTCGTGGCCAAAAACCCCAAACATAAAACAGAAGCAATTTTGTAACAAATTCAATAAAGACTTTAAAAATAGTCCACATCAAAAAAAAAGAAAATAAAAAAAATAAAAAATAAAATGACTGCACAGTGCCCCGTCTTCTGAGCGTGTTGTAAGGCATACACTTTTATCAGTCCTCAATTGTTGGGCATCCAGAATGTTTCTAGATTTTTGCTGTTATAAGCAGTGCTGTGACAAACATCACTGTAGAGAAATCTTTGAAGGGGCGGCTAACTTGATGGTTGTTTATTTGTCTGTCTACCCCAGCCTGGAGTGTGAGATTTTCCAGGGCTGGCCCTGTATCCGAAGCAAGAGCTTGGCTCCTGGTTCTCTGTAGACCTCCAGTAATTGTTGAATTGCATTTTCTGGGGCTTGTGCTCCAGGCTGAGGAACTAGGATGATGGGCTTATCAAGAGGAAACCCACCTTCCCTGCTAGGACACTCAGGGGTCCCCAGTGCCCTCTGTAGGGTCTGCCAACTTCTGGGGGGAAAAAAAAAACCATTTCCAAGCCCAGAGCTACCACCGTCGCAGAGGCTTGCTGAACTGCTTCCCTTTATCTCTTATCTTTTCCTGGGCAAACCTTCCGTGGCCTCCCCCTGCCAGGACCCTCCCCCCTGCACCACCATCCCCACCTCTGACTCATTTGAGTCCTTTTGTTATGTCTGCAGGCTGAAGGCCTAGCCGACAGAGCCCTTTCACCTGCTCATTACTGTTGTGGCAGCAGCCGGGCTCCCCCTGAAGCAGCCCCTTCTCTGCCCCCCACCCCCGTTTCTGACAGCACAGTCCCTAGGCTCTGGGAAGTGCCCACAGGGCACCCTCAGCCCTGCCCCCTGCTCTGCCCGCCGCCTGCCTCCCATGGTACCAAGGAGCTTGGTCTCTTCCTCCCCCGGGGGCTCTGGGTGGATGCTGTCATTCTTAGATAGTTTTGTAGAATCAGGGGTTTTTGGAGCTGAGACCCAGCTCCTCACTTTTCAATGGGCCTTTAACACGGTTGAGAGGTAAGGGACAAAAATGAGAGGTAAAACTTACTAATTTAATCTCCCCCTCAAGCATCCATGCCCTCCCGCAGTGCTCTCTTCCGTCTTCTCCTCCCCCACCTCCTTTTTCTTTCTCTTCCCCCCTTTTCCTCTTCTCTCTTTCAGCTCCGACACACTCTCCCACCCTCCTGTCCTCATTTCCCCTCCTCTCCCCTTCTTTTTTAAGTTTTTTTTTTTTCTTTTAACTTTCAAGGTCATTCCGGACTCCTGACGCTGCCAGTCCCTTGGTGAGACGTGAGCGCCATTGGCGTCCGTGGCCTCTGTTTCCGTGGCAACCCAGTAACCATTAATTTTCAATTAAAGGAGACAAAAAGCTCGATGACAGCTCCAGGTCTGCTGAAGATGTCAAGAATCTGTATTAATATACAGCAAGAGAGCATAATTGTGTGTCCATCTTCCAGAGCAGCGAAAAATGGAGGGATAATTACCAGCTCGAAAGCCACTCTGTAATTTAGTTCTTACTGTCACCACAGCCCTACACATTAGCATAAATTAAAAGCAGAGTTTATTGTTATCAAAGTGCATTGATATCGCCAGACCTGGTTTCTTCCTTTTAACTGTTTGTCGTGGGTGAGTGACTCCCCAGCTCTCTCGGGGTCTCCCTGGGGTGGCGAGAAGTTCCAGCGCGGGGTGATGCCTAGGCACGGATGCTGGGTCAAGAAGGTCTTGGCCATTTCTGCCATCCTCCCTTGGGGTGGATGGAGACCAGGGTCAGGGTGTAGCCCCTCTGAAGGGGTCTGGGGATGCTGGTAATGGGGAACTTGGATATTAATTCGCCTTCCAAGTGTTAGTGCTTTGTTTTGCCTGAGGCCCCTCCAGCTCCCTCTGGAGGGGGGCTGTTGCCCATTTAGGGGACCTTTTCAGAGCCCAGTACAGCACAGGGCAGGTGTGAATGCTAAGTCGCTTCAGTCCTGTCTGATTCTTTGCAACCCCATGGACTGTAGCCCATGAGGATCCTCCATCCATGGCATTTCCCAGGCAAGAACACTGGAGTGGATTGCCATTCCCTTCTCCAGGGGATCCTCCCCACCCAGGGATTGAATCTGTATCTCTTACGTCTCCTGCATTGGCAGGCAGGTTCTTTACCACTGTGCCGCCTGGGAAGCCCAGTGAGAGTGCTCAAAGCCAGCCTAGAAAACAGTGAATGACAAGCGGTTTCCTCTCCTGGGGTGGATGTCAGCGGGGGCCCTTCTTGCTTCCCCAGTTCAGAGTGTGAATTTCCCCTCTTGGTGTGGAGATGATCCTGGCTCTGGCCCGGTTCCCGCTGGCCACTCAGGGTCCCAGGTCCCCAGTGTGGCCTCTCTGGATGTCCCTCTGCTTGCTGCTCTACTATGCATCGCCACCTCCTCCCCTCCCCTGGGTCCTGCCACCCTACAGCCTCACCTCCGAGTAGTCACAGCGCCTGGAAGTGTCTCGCTGCCATGGTGCCCGTGACAACCACAGAAATCATGAATTTCCATGAATGGGGGATGCGGAGTTTTCTTGTATTCTATCCAGAGAGAGCTGTCCTTCAGAGGGGAATTTAGTGTAATTACCCTTAAGGGAGCGATCCTTACACAGTCAGTCACAACACTGACCTCCTGGCTGAGATCTGACAGCAAAATTACAGGCTGTGTACTCAACAGAAGGGGCATCCTTCTTTTTTTTGGGGGGGGGGTGGGGTGGGTGGGGTAGGCGGGAAGGAAGGAGGAGGAGGGGAAGGAGATGCAGAGGCTTTGAAAAGAAAAGTGCTGGCTTCCAGCTGCCAGGCGAGGGATCTCCGAGGCGTCCGTGGGGCAGGGAGACTTGCCCAGAGGTCCCCATGAACGTCTGCTGGTTCTAAGGAGGGGTCGAAGTGGGTAGTCCAGCCTCTTCAACCTTGAACTGTGGTCTGTGATCTTTGCTAAAGTCGATCTTATGGTAGGTTAGGGTTTGAAAGATATTAGAAATTATTTGATAAACCACCCACACGTGTTTCCCCAAACACATCTATCTGTCCCTTGGTCTGTCTTCCAGGGCTTGAATTTCCACTGTTCCTCCTGCGTTTGAGTTAATACATCCTATATCCTGTTAGGGGCTTTCAAAGTGGCTCAGTAGTAAAGAATCTGCCTGCCAATGCAGGAGATGCAGGTTCAGTCCCCGGGTCGCGAAGATCTCCTGGAGGAGGAAATGGCAACCCGCTCCAGGCTTCTTGCCTGGGAAATTCTGTGGGCAGAGAAGACTCAAGGGCTACAGTCCATGGGGTCACAAAGAGTTGGACACAACTGAGTGAGTGAGCACGCGCGCACACACACACACACACATGCCCTGTTAAACCTCCCCTGGTTTATTTACCTGGCAGGACTAACTTGCTAATCTGTGACCATTTCAAATTTAGCATGAACTTATCAGTCACACGTGCTGGCCTGTCACTTGGCAGAAGCCTAAGGACACGCAGACCAGGCAAGTTTTCACAATGTGATGGAGAAAGTCCTCAGTGTGGACAGATTGCTGTGGACTGTAAAGCCAGGGAAGGAATGGAAGTAGATCCCCAAATCTCCCAGCAGGGAGGGGCCCCCAAACCAGTATGTCCAAACACTTCCCAATGCAGGGGATCCCTCTCCCAAAACTCAGCTGCTTCCTCTCCTAGGACTCCTACCAGTAGGAGCTCACCAGCTTGAAAGAGGTGCATTTCCCACTGAACAGCACTGACTCCTGGAAAATTCGTCTTGAGTGGAAACGGTTTCTTACCTTCCCTTTGGAGCCCAGGGACTAATCTAAACTTTCTCCCATGGGACAGCCTTTTAGCTTCACGGAGACCGTGCTCAGCTGTGTAACATCCTCTCCTTCAGTTCTAGGGCCCAGTGAGCCCATCGCCACCTAGCTCACCCTCCCGTGGAAGAGCCGAAAAAGAACCTGAAAGGACGAGGGAGGTGTTTCAACACTAATCCAGTGTTTACTGAGCACCTACTTTGCTCCCAACACAAATACCCACCACCCATCCCATCCAGTGAGGCGAGGATATACTATTACAATGTCACTGTAGAAGAAAAAAAGACCCAGGAAGCTGTAAGTCACTTGCCCCAGATGACCCAGTGGCCGAGGGGTAGAGCGAGATTGGAACCCAGACTCCGATCCCTGTGAGGCTTGCTTTGAGCACCCAACTGCCTTTGCCCCCAGGCCCAGCAAGCATCCTGTACTCTGTCAATGCTCTGCCTGTTTCCTCCCCTCCAGGACGCTTTGCTCCAGGGACCTAATGCCTTCTCTCCTCTCTCCTCAGCAGGGAGAAGGATTTCCAGGGGAAACCCAGCTCGAGTCCTGCTTCCTCCCTGAAAGGTCCCCTGCTTTAATGACAACATCAGCAATTATTTCCGACCATAGGTCTAGCTCCAGAGCTTGTCATGTGCTTAAAGTAGGGCATTTTACTCAATTCCCTGGGCATTTTCCCTGGCTGAGGGTTCTGCCTGGACCCCTGTCCCCTCTGAGATCTGTTTCTCCTTCAAGGCCACCTTCTCAGTAATCCCAGTCCTAACCATCTTTTCCCACTTCCTGGTACCCCTGCTTCTCCCCACAGTTCCAATCACTTTATAACATCATATGGGGTATTCTCATTATTAGGCTCACTGCCTGTTTTCCTCCACTTTAGCCTCCAGAAGGACAGGGACTTGTTCGTTTTGCTTACTATTGCGTCCCCACTTAGAACCATGCCTAGTATAAAGCAGGTGCCTAATGCATAATTGTCAAATGGAGGAATACTTAAAACCAAGGAGTGTTAATTTCACAACAGAGAGGAACTAGGGCCCTAGTTATGGGTTAGGTGGCTTGGCCAAGGTCACAGAGCTGGCAATACCCAGACTCAAGTCCTCATTCATTTGGAGCTACTGAGCATAAGGGCTCTAAGTGGGGCCTGCTCTGAGCTTTGGAGGGGCAGGGTGGCTAGCTGGATTGCTGGGGGATTTCTGCCTGCACACCCCCCAACAGGACTTTCTGGGTCCCCCTCCCCTTCCTCTTCCGGCAGCTCCTTTCAGCAGCCCTGCCCTCCTCCCAGCCGGGGAGGGGCCTGCAGGTGTAGTTTGACTGGCTTCCCTCCCCCCCAGGACTGGTCCCTGCCTGGCCTGGAGTCCACACCCAGGGGCCCTGGGCACCCCTGGGAGGCCCCCACCCTGATCTCTGAGTGGCTCCTCTCCCTGGATGTGAGTCTGGGCCCCAGAGTGCCCACACAGAACATACATCTTAAACAAACACTTCTCCTTGCTGTTTATCTCCCTGGCCTTTAAACAAACTCTTTCAAAGGTTTCTGCTGATAGGAGAGATTTACTGAAAACCATTCCTTGCTTAAAAGCTCTGGGTTTATGTTGCCGGGGTGGGGGCAGCGGGGCTTGGAGCCTGGGGTTTCTCTGCCTCCGGACCACATGTTTATCCTCCAGGCCTTGATAGAGGAGCAACACAGACTAATCTTTATGGAAAAGAAAATAGGAAACGCAGGAAAGGGGAGGGGTGCAGACTGGGGGAGAAGTTTGGCTCTTGTCTTTGACTCCAGGAGGCCAGTGGCAGGTCTGGTGCGGCTGTGCCCACCAAGCTGCTGCCCGAGGGAGTGGGTGCCGTGCCTTGCAGGGTGGGGCTCCCTTGAACTTTGGACGGAAGGCCTTAGGGCAGGTGAGCCTCTTCTAGGGCCCCCACCCCTGGACAGAGGCCAGGGTGGGCCTCTCCTACTTGGCGGGGGGCCAGGGCAGGGATGCGGGGCCGCAGTCACGTGACAATGTTTACTCTTGTATTCGACCGACGTTTAGTAAGCACCTAGCTGTGTGCAAGAACCTGGACTACAGAGTTGAATAGGTGTTAACTCTGACTTCAGCGTTTCTGGCAGCCTGGTGCTCACGTGGATTAGCTCATGTATTACAGCAGCCATAGAGGTGGATTCTGGCTTCCCTGGTGGCTCAGACGGTAAAGCATCTGCCTACAGTGTGGGACACGGGGCTCAATCCCTGGGTCGGGAAGATCCCCTGGAGGAGGAAATGGCAACCCACTCCAGTATTCTTGCCTGGAAAATTCCATGGATGGCTACAGTCCAAAGGATCCCGAAGAGTCAGACACAACTGAGCAACTTCACTGGAGAGGTAGATTCTATAATTACCCTAGTTTTGCAGACAGGGAAACCAAGGCACAGAGAGATTGAGACCTACCCCTGAGGTTTTGGTTTAACTGGGAGGCAGTCTGGGCATTATATTCTAAAGTGTATCCTGAGGGGACTGCCCTGGCGGTCCAATGGTTAAGACTCCAGACTTCCAATGCAGGGAGTACGGTTCGACCCCTAACTGGGGAACTAACATCCCTCCCGCAGCTATAGAGCAACTAAACCCGAGGGCTCCAGAGCCCTTGAGCCACAGCTAGAGAGCCTGTGTGCCACAAGGAAAGATCCCGGGTGTTGCAACGAAGACCTGAGGCAGCCAACTAAGTAAATAAATGAAAATTTAAAAAAAAAAAAAAAAAGAGAGGAATGAATCTTTACCACTTATGGGCCTGGGCCAGGTGGGTTGCATACATTTTCTCATTACTCTGCCTCCCAAAGCTTTGAGATACATCTCGCGGCCACCTCGGATGAGAAGACAGGAGCACTGGGATCTTAGTAACTTGCCTAAGGCCAAATTCAAATTGTGGATTTAAATCCACAGTTAAATGACCTAGTATTTATTCCTGACCCTTGAAGAGTGCTTTATACTTTTAAAGCTGTCTTCAGGTTTATTTTGTCCACTGAGGAGGAAAGACTGAGTGGCCTGTTGTAAGTTACACACCTGATTTCTCAGCCTAGGAAAGACCCATGGGAGGTTATGTTGTTTTTGTTTTGAAACCTACTTGGGCTTTTGTAGATAGAAGCTGCTCCTAAGAGGAGAATGGGGCCAGGGAAGTGGGCCAGGGCAGAGGCCCTGGGCAAGGGCGGATGTCATTGCAAAGACTCTGCTGACTTCCGTCTGTGCTTTGTTTGTGAAGTGAAGGGGCTGTCGTGGCAGGTGGGGAAGGGAAGGGAAGGCAGGTAGGAATTTCCACTCCTTCCTGGCCCGGAAGCCACTGCCCCTCCTCTATGTTTACACTTGACAGGCCACACCCCTCAGGATGGCACAGACTGACACCCCTTCCCTCAACCCCTCTGCTCTGAGCCTTTCCCAGTGCCCAGAAAGCAATTTTCAGCACCTGGGACCTGGGTGGGCCCAGCTTCCAGGGAAGAAAGGGGGAGATATGATGAGGAGGCTGGGCATGGGTATAGGAAAGTTGGGGAGGTAGGCGGTAGCCCAGGCTAGGACAAAATTACGTGATTGCCTCGTACTTGTCACCTTTCTCTTTGTATTATTTTTTTATATCATGACACCAAGTTTCTAAAACCTTTCATCCCCTCCTAGCAACTCTTGCTCTAAAACATTTCATTCACACAAAGGTAAACATGACCGATGAAAAGTGAAAGTCACTCAGTTGTGTCCAGCTCTTTGTGACCCATGGACTGTAGGCTGCCAGGCTCTTCTGTCCATGGAATTCTCCAGGCAAGAATACTGGAGTGGGTAGCCATTCCCTTCTCCAGGGGATCTTCCAAACCCAGGAACCTGGATCTCCTGTGTTACAGGCAGGTTCTTTACCATCTGAACCACCACAGATAGCAGCTTCTAAAGCCATCCTTTCACGAGAGAAGTGCATTTTGGCAATGGCCTCTTTGTTCGTCCATTCATTCTTTGATTTATTCAGCAATTTCCTTGGGCATTCCTGGGGACCCTCCATCCCATCTGAAAGCCTTATCTAGCCGGCTCTGAATTGTTTGATGGGCTGCTGTCCAAGCTTTGGCTTTGCCAAAATGACACCCTTACCCTATTGTACAACATCTAGGTATACTGGCAGCAACACAAACTCTCTTTTTCACAATTCAGTGAAAGAAAAGGTAATTCATTCTCCTGGAAAAAAGTTTGGGAGACTTTACTTTAAGTAAAAACGGGTGGTGATTTTATCCCAGTGCTCACTGCAGTGTTAGTCACAATAGCCGAGATGTGAAAGCAACCCAAATGTCCACTGGCAGATGAATGGATAAAGAAGATGTGAAAGATATACATAATGGAATATTACTCAGCCATAAAAAGAAATGAAATAATGCCACTTGCCATAACAATGGCACCCCACTCCAGCACTCTTGCCTGGAAAATCCCAGGCAAGATCCCTGGCAATCCCAGGACGGAGGAGCCTGGTGGGCCACAGTCCATGGGGTCTCTAACAGTCGGACACGACTGAGCGACTTCACTTTCGCTTTTCACTTTGGTGCATTGGAGAAGGAAATGGCAACCCACTGCAGTGTTCTTGCCTGGAGAATCCCAGGGATGGGGAGCCTGGCGGGCTGCTGTCTATGGGGTCGCACAGAGTCAGACACAACTGAAGCGACTTAGCAGCAGCAGCAGCAGCCACAACATGGATGGACCTAGAGGTTATCATACTAAGTGAAGTAAGTCAGAAAGACAAATATCATACAATATCACTTATATGCGGAAACTAAAGAAAAAGACACAAATGAACTTTTTTACAAAATAGAAATAGACCCAGGCATAGGAAACACCAAAAGGGAAAGGGAAGAGAGGGATAAATTAGGAGTTTGGGATTAGCATAGACACACTGCTGCTGTTGCTAAGTTGCTTCAGTCGTGTCCGAATCTGTGTGACCCCAGAGACGGCAGCCCACCAGGCTCCCCCGTCCCTGGGACTCTCCAGGCAAGAACACTGGAGTGGGTTGCCATTTCCTTCTCCAATGCACCAAAGTGAAAAGTGAAAGTGAAGTCGCTCAGTCGTGTCCGACTCTTAGAGACCCCATGGACTGCAGCCTACCAGGCTCCTCAGTCCACGGGATTTTCCAGGCAAGAGTACTGGAGTGGGGCGCCATCGCCTTCTCTGATAGACACTACTATATATAAAATAGATAACCAACAAAATTACCTGTGTAGCACAGGAAATTGTACTCAATACTTTATAATAACCTCTAAGGGAAAAGAATCTGAAAAAGTATATATATAGAAATATTCTTTCCCCAGGGCTTAGTTGCCCCGAGGCATGTAGATCTTAGTTCCCCAACCAGGGATGGACCCCACCTTCCCTGTATTGGAAGGTGGATTCTTAACCACTGGACCGCCAGTGAAGTCCCCAATCAATTTATTCTCGTCTGGCCATCAGGCTGAGTTCCTTAGGGCAGTTGAGCAGGAGCCCATTGAGAATATCAGAGCTTGGAGGGAATTTCCAAAGGGGGCCACTGTGGATCAAAGTTCTGGATTCATTTCCCTCTGTTCCCTTCCATAGAGAAAGAGCTGACTTGTGAGCTCTTAGGAGAAGACTCTGAGCTCAGAGCTGGAAGGGACTCAAAGAATCCTCTAGTCTGGTTTACAGAGGCTAGAGGGGCTTAAAAGTAGTACAACATTTTAATAAGCTTAATTTACACTGTAACCCTGAATATAAAGTAACTAAGAGTCATACCTCTCTTCTAAGTTGGAGAGGCTGGACCCTGCATACTCTGCTCTCCCAATTACCCCTTGAGTGGTCCGGAGCTCCCTGTGGAGCTCCAAAGCTTGAAGTGCACATATAGAATCCACAAAGGTCTTTCAGTGATTCACCTTTCAGACAAGTGAAGAGCATGATGGGGAGGATGGGGGCCCCTAATTAGGGTCCTCCACCCTCCACGGTCTGCTTTGGGTTCACATTCCTTCCCTAAACACATGATGTGTTTTCCTTTCCAACCTGACCTGTGAAATCCTACCCACCTCAGGCTCAGCCCAGATGTCACCTTTTCATGGTCCCCAGTTCTCTCATGCGATTGATTCTGGCCCCACGCCAGCTACGGTCGGTGTTCCCAGAGCTGGCTAATTTTGCACCTCTCTTGGGATCAACTTCCCTTGCATTTCTGCTCACGAAGCAGGTCTTTTCTCCCTCATCAGACTGTTGGGTTCTCTGAAGTCAGGGGCACTTTTTTCATCTCAAGCATCCAGCCTGTGAAAGGTGTGCAGTCACAGTGAAGCTGTTGACATTTTTTTCTGGGGTGAAGGTGAGATGCTTTGCCTGTGGTTGTGGGAGGGTCTGCCTACTGGACAGTCCTAGTTGATGAGCACTTAAGGGCCTTGAGTTTAATCAGCTGCGTACTTGGAGAAATGAATGAGAATGGGGGAGCGACACGGTCTTTAGGGCTTGGGGGAGGGTCCTTACTGCCCTGAACTGGATCCTCCTCCACCACCACCCCTGAAAATGCAGAGCAGAAAAGGGGGTAAGGGAAGAGAAGTCAGGGCCAATACACCTCCCACCACCACTGGTTTCCCTCTCCTCTGGCATTTTAAGAGCTCAGACTCAAACCTTTCAAGGGCTTTTGAAACAATGAGATTTGCAAGTGCCCTGAGCTCAGTCTAATTGCTTAAAAGCCACTTCAGGCTCCAACTGACCCAGGATAAAGCCTGGGGGGTGGGCAGGGGGGAGGGGAGACCCAAGACACTCTGTCACTCTGCTCCCCAGGCCTTTCTTGGTGACCAAGAACTGCACTAGGGGTAATGCTAAAAGGAATGAATATTCGATTGTCTCCAGCTAGCAGAGTCACTGTCACTGAAACTTCCCTGAATTTTCCCCAGCCTTTGCCTCCAGGGAACCCCTCACACCTAAACCTGCTCTCACACACCTTCTCATGCAAAGCCCAGCATCTCCAGGAGTGGTCGGGGCAGGTGTGTTCACAACTAGTTTTCAGAGATCAGACTAACCTAAGGTAACGAGGTCCAGAAGGGTCAGATGGCAAGTCTGGAGGTATTTGACTCAAAGATGCTGCTGCTCTGTTCCCCTGGGATCTTCTGCTATAGAGGCATGGTGGGTTTTGCAATCTCTAAGTCAGTTTCACCTCTCCATGCCTTACTGATTACTCATCCTCCAAGTTCTGGTTCCTTTTCCTTTTTAATATTTATTGATTTATTTGGCTGTTCTGGGTCTTAGCTGTGGCATGCAGGATGCTTAGTTGCAGCATGCTATCTCTTAGTTGCGGCACGTGGGATCTAGTTTCCTGACCAGGAATCAAACCTGGGTACCCTGCATGGAGAACGTGGAGTCTTCTCAGCCCCTGGACGACTGGATTTCTATACAGAATTCTTTTCTCTGGCCCAGGACCGTACAAGGCCCCGTATTACATAGGATCAAAAGTGCTCTATAGCCTTTGAGTCCCCCCATAATTTGGCCCCACCTCCCCTTAGCTCCATCCCTCCCCCACCCACCGCGCCTTTTCACACGCTGCGCTCTTGCCCTCCACTCCCCATCATCCAGTGCAGACATCTATTTATGTGCCTGGCATCAGGCTCAGCAGGGGGGACACTGAGATGACTAATTCATCCTGCTTTCAGAATGACACGTTTTAGGTGGAACATAGAAATATAAACAAATGAATTTCTCTGCCGCAAATTTGTTGAGCACCTACTATGCTTCAGATGCTGCCCTAGGCTCTAGGGACATTGAGGTAAACAAAACGGATAAAGTTCCCACCTTTGTGGAGCTTATAAGGTGGAAGAAGAAATGGGCAGCAACACCTAAGCAGAGAGATACGTAATCTGCCAGATAGAGCTGGTGAAGGGAAACAGAGCAGGGGAAGGAGAAGGGCCTTGGAGGTGGGGCCATCCGAAGGGAGACCTGAGTGGAGAGCGAGAACAGCTTGTGCAAAGGTCCTGAGGCAGAGCTGCCTGTGTGTTCAAGGAGGAGCAAGAGGCCAGAAACGCTTATGCTGGGAAAGATTGAGGTCAGGAGGAGAAGCAGTCAACAGAGGATGAGATGTTTGGATGCCATCACTGACTCAATGGACATGAGTTTGAGCAATCTCTGGGAGAGAGTGAAGGACAGGGGAGCCTGGCATGCTGCAATCTATGGGGTTGCAAAAGTTAGACATGACTGAGTGACTGAACAACAAGAGGCCAGTATAACTGGAGAAGAATAACTAAGGGAAAGACAGGAGATGAGTCAGAAGAAACTGGGGCCAGATCATGATGGGGGCTCTAGACTCAGCAAGGGCATTGGGTTCTAGAATGAGATGGGGCCACTGGGGATATTGAGTGGGGATATTGAGAAATATGAACAAATATATGTTTTGAAAGGCTCACTTTGGCTGCTGATGGGGAACAGCCTGGAATGGAGGCAATAGGAGAAGGAGGGAAACTAATTAGGAGGCTACTATAATAGTCTAGCAAGAGCCGGGGATGGTTGGGGTACTGGGAAGTAGTCAGATTAGAGATCATTATGATACATTCAATACATTAGATCTTGATAGAGATCAATACGATACATAACTGAGTAGACACTCAATTATGAGAACACAAGTCCAGAACCCCTGAGGGACCAGGAGGTGGTGGGCTGGACTGTTGACAAGAGAGGATTGCTAGAGGTTTGATCACTGAGCTGAATCTTAAATGAGGAGGAATCGGTCCAGACAGGAGATGGGAGATTGGCCAGAGGGACCAGCAAGTATTGAGGTGTGAGCCTCATGTACTGTGGAGAGCTGGGAGCAGGTAGCAGGTCAAAGCATCATTTAGCCGCAGGGAGTGGTATAATGGGTGATGGGGACAAACACCGAGGTGGGGCCCTGTTCAAGAGTTTGGGGTTCCTTTAGTAGGCAGCAGAAAGCCACAAAGGGTGTCAAGCCCGACCGCTTCCACATCCAATCTATGTGGGACAAAGGCCACTCCGGATGGGGAGAAGGGGGAAGGGCAGGACTGGGGTTTGGGAGGCCAGTTAGGAGGCTGACTTGGTTACAGACAGCAGTGGCCTGGACCACAGGAACCCTGATGGAACGTTGTCAGGATGCTCAGTAGATGGCTGATTGGAGAAAAGGGCTTAGAAAACAAAGAAGGAAGAGTGACCCCTGTTCGGCTCCAGGGCCCTTAGACTGGAATGAGGCCCCCCGCTTAGGACCCTTCTCACAGGGCAAGGAGTCTGCAGAGCCCACCAGGACCACCCTCCTTCCAGATCATTCTTCAGATACCCAGGGCCCCGAAACTCTCATGTGCAGGGTCTATGTGGGCCGCCTCCCCAGGTTCACCCTCCAGGGTGAAGCCTGTCTGGGTTGCAGGCTGAGTGTGGGGGATTACATGGAACTGGGATGGCCATGTGGTACTCTTAAAGCCCCTCTCAGCCCAGGTGAAGCTGGGGATGGGAAGGGAGGGGAGGCTGGCAGGGGTTGGGGGGGTGCAGGTAGGGGAGCTCAGAGGCCCAGCTTCCCTGCACTGCCCTGTGCAGAACTCCAGGAAGCCTGAGAACTCTCAATTTGAACCTGGCTTTCCAGATCCTTAGAAGGTGTATGTGTCAGCCTGGGAGAATAGAACATATTTTATTTAACAGTTTGTTAACTTGATTTATAACTTTTAAATATTTAGACATATGGAATGTGGGCCTCCATTTGTACTTTTGCCCAGTCCAGGAGGGGTGAGTGGAAAACTCCCCAGAGCCGGGATTGTATCTTATTTGCCTTGCTCACCCTCTCTCCTCCACCCCATCTCAGGGCCCCTGGGCCTTGGTAATTTCCATCCAGCTGGACAGAGAGTCAGATCCCGGCCTGGTAGTGAGAAATGTGGACTTGTTCTGGCCCCAGGGAGAAGGTTCATCAGGCAACTGACTGCAGAGGCCTTTGGATGGTGTGGCCTGGGCAGGGGGTGGGGAGGACATGGGCTGGGGCCTAGACGGTGAGGACTTGGGACCCCAGGCACAGACAGCCCCATTCACAGCCCACCTCTGTCTGCTCTTTAAGACTGTGTGGTTCTTGTAGGACAGGATAATGAAAATAATCCCTAATTATCCCTACCTAGCAGAGCACTGGTGGGGGGAAGAGGCAGTGAGTATTGGCATGTAGTTACTGCTGCTATTATCACATAAAATGGTCTCTTTGAGGGAACTTTTAAGCCAAGTTAAAGGGCAGCTCCTGGCAAATGAAAGGAGCTGAAGTTGGTTTTGGTGACAGAGCTTTCTCTTCCACTTTATTTTTTTTTAAACTATATATATACATTGTATATATAATATATATATATGTGCCTGCAATGCAGGAGACCCCTGTTCGATTCCTGGGTCAGGAAGATCCCCTGGAGAAGGGATAGGCTACCCACTCCAGTATTCTTGGGCTTCCCTTGCGGCTCAGCTGGTAAAGAATCCGCCTGCAATGTAGGAGACCTAGGTTCAATCCCTGGGTTGGGAAGATCCTCTGGAGATGGGAAAGGCTACCTACTCTGGTATTCTGGCCTGGAGAATTCCATGGGCAAAGAGTCGGACACAGCTGAGTGACTTTCATTATAATATATATATAAACTTAAGTAAATGTATTTCATTTTATCGTAGTTTTTAGTATTTATTTAACTGTGCTGGGCTCTAGTTGTGGCATGCGAGACCTTCAATCTTTTTGCAGGATATTTAGTTGCAGCATGCAAACTCTTAGTTGCGCATGTGGGATCCAGTTCCCTGACCAGGGATTGAACCTGGGTCAGCTCCATTGGGAATGTGGAGTCTTAGCCACTGGACTACCACGGCAGTCCCTCTTCCCACTTTCCAAGTTCCCCATGAGGAGTCACTCAGTGATCAAGCTGTCCCTCCCCCTGACCCCCTCTAACCCCCCACCCCCATCCACCACCAAAGCTACCTATTATTTCTTCATGCTTCACCTTCTCCATCCTTCCATTCCCTGGAAGCCTGGCCAAGCAATTCACTTGCACAGGACTTGTGGGATCTTAGCCCAGGATCCTAACCACCAGGCCACCAGGGAACTCCCCACTCCCAAATTCTTGAGGGCCCTGTTCACAGGAAGATGTCAATGGGTGAGAATGAGCCCAGCACTGTGCTCACTGCCTGAAACACACCGTCTCATTCAATCCTTTTAAATAATCCAATGAACTTGGTTCCAGATGCTGGGGTCCCTGTTTTATACAGGAGGAGACTGGGGCAGAGAGAGGTTAAAAAAACTGGGCCGGGATTTCTCAGCAGATAAGTTACAAAGCCAGAACCAGCACCCAAGAATGAGTGGCTGGAGTTCACTCTCTTTCCCAGGAGGACTCCAGCCATATTTGGAGCTCCTGTGACACTCCCGTGGAATAGCGTTTAGACCTGCTGGAGACAAGGCCCTATTCTGATGGAGACACTTTGATGGGAGGATAGCAGGCACTTTAGCTGGCTGATGGCAGGCTGAAGATCTGGTTTGTCTGGGAGAGGAAGTTCTTTTGTTTTCCTTCAGATTATAGCTGAGGACCTTCCAGGCAAAAAACAAGCAAACAAAACAACGCTCTCTTTTTGAGGGAGGAGGGCTGTGAGTGGGTCTGGAAAGGAAGATACTTGGTGGTTTTGAAGAGGCTTTTGGGGGACAGCACAGGTTCCCGTTGGAGGCGATTCTATGAGGACAAGGAGCTGCTCCTTCCCCACCACAACCCTGGTGACATGGGCTCCTTGGAGCGCTGCCCAACATGGGGAGCAAAGGCACATGAAGCGACACGTAGCCATCATTTGCTTGTTGAGTGGAGACCGACATTTGATTCTGGCCCCTGCCTTCAAGAGCTTACAGTCTCAAAGGATGATGGATACACACCCTGGAGGAGCTTCTCATGGAAAGAGCACTTGCTGAGGCCTGCCTTCTGGCCCTGTTGTGAGCCCACTGTGTGACCTTGGGGAAGTCACTTGCCTTCTCTGATCTTGTTTTTCATCCATACAGTGAGGAAGTTAGTATTGGTCACTGGATAAAGCCTTGTTTTTCCTTTTAACAATGAGACCTGGAATTCTAATGCCATTCAACACAGGACTCTTCTGCAAACAGCTGAGCTGCTCTGCTTCTGAGAGGTAGGGAACCCACACTCTACCTTCTTCCTCTTCTTTTTAGATAATTTTCCAGGGCAGCTCTAAGTGTCTCTATGGTAAGGCCAGAACCACATGGAGAAAGCGCAGGAATGACATGGAGGAAGCTGGATGGTCTTGAAAGCTAGAAGGATTGTGATGGGAGGAGGTGTGGGAAGGGCATACCAGGCCAGAGACAGTATTGAGAAAAGATGTAGAGACAGGGAAGGGCATGGTTGACACCTGTGCACAGCCAGCCTGGCCCAGATGGAGGAGTTCTACACTAGAGGTGGGGAAAAACAGCAAGAAAGAGGTTCCCAGGTGGCATCCATGTGACTGTCATAGGGACACGAAGAAGTAAAGATGATTTCCACCACAACTGGGAACGTTTCCAGGCTCCTTCTTACAGAGGGGCAGGGTATGCCCTGCTGTGAGGTTGGCGGGGTGGGGGGTAGGGGTGGAGCAAGAACCAGAATCTAGGAAATAGTAATAATAACGGTGTCTACCTCAGAGTATTGTCTGGAGGGTGGAATGAGTTAGTATATGGAAAGCCTGGAAATGCAGCTGGCACATGGCGAAATTTGCATAAGCTTTCGGTAAAGTCAGACCAGAGAGGACCCTGAGGTTGCCAAAGCTGTGCATCCTTTCTACCCGCTGGACTTGCATTGGCCAGTCAGTCGGTTCAGTCACTCAGTCATGTCCAACTCTGCCACCCCACGGACTGCAGCACACCAGGCTTCCCTGTCCATCACCACCTCCTGGAGCTTACTCAAACTGATGTCCATTGAGTCAGTGATGTCATCCAACCATCTCATCCTCTGTCGTCCCCTTCTCCTTCCACCTTCCATCTTTCCCAGCATCAGGGTCTTTTCCAATGAGTCGGTTCTTCACATCAGGTGGCCAAAGTATTGGAGGTGCAGCTTCAGCATCAGTCCTTTCAATGAAGATTCAAGACTGATTGCCTTTAGGGTTAGTGATGGTTTTGGATTTCTCCAGCTTCTATGCTCGCCCATGCTGGTGATTCTGTGATGTGTGTGTGTGCATGTGTGCATGCAGGCATGCATGCGCATGCATGGGAAAGGGATGTAAATGCAGGTGTCTTTCTGGGCCACTCCCTGACACACGCACACACATTCCCTCCCTCATTTCTCTGTTGCTGGTTTGCTCCCAGCCATCCCACCCTCCAGAGCCCCTGACTTCCTTCCTACCCCCGCTCCAAGCCCACACCTCACCCCAGCCTCCTCCCTCGCCTCTCCCAGAGCCCATGGCCCTCCCACTCACCATAAATCTGTAACTCTGGAGCGTGTGTGTTGGGGTGGTAGAGGGGGTGCTGCGGTGGAAAGGCAGCAAACCAAACCAACCCCAGCTAATGAAAAGGGCGATAAATCTCCATCCATCAGGTTTGTTGTGAGCACAAACATTGCCAAACAAGGGCCCAGATGGCCTGTGGGCCCTCCTCCCCATGGTTTGTAGAGCTTTAAATGGCACGGTTGCTTTATACATCTATTCACTATGTGGAAATGGGGGTGGAGAAATGACAGTATCCAGGGGTGCTGGGCCACAAAATAGGATTGGGCCAGGTGGGAACCCTTTTGCCCCACCCCCAAGCAGGGTTCCTCTGGCCAGTCCTTAACTCCCCTGCCCCGTTCCTGGAGAGAACCCAGGGTGAGCCCTGTCTGACATGGGCCAACTGGGGGAGGAGGGAGAAGGAAGAGGCTGCCTCCACAGCCTGGACTCAATCTGTTCCAATCCCCAGACACATCCTGGGGCAGCCAGACCCAGCTCCTCTCTGTTGTTTCTAAAGTTCTTCATCCCTTGCCCAGAACTTTCCTTCCTTTCCATCTGGTCAGTTTGAAGCCTACTCTATCTTTCAAGCTCAAGCCAAGCCCCACCTCCTCCAGGAAGTCTCCCTGCCCCCAATCCTCCTGGACCTGTCCTGGCTCATTCCTACAGCCTGGCCCACTGGTAGTCCAACTCAGTCATTACCAGAGGTGGAAAGGCCTAGGTGCACAGTTGGGCTTTACCGCTGAGCAGAGGGACCTGGAGCAGGTTAATATGTCAGCCTCAATTTCTCACTCTGTAAAATAGGTATAATCACGGCACAGTCGGGCTTCCCAGGAGGCTTGCTGCTGCTGCTAAGTCGCTTCAGTCATGTCTGACTCTGTGCGACCCCACAGACGGCAGCCCACCAGGCTCCCCTGTCCCTGGGATTCTCCAGGCAAGAACACTGGAGTGGGTTGCCTTTGCCTTCTCCAATGCATCAAAGTGAAAAGTGAAAGTGAAGTCGCTCAGTCATGTCTGACTCTTAGCGACCCCATGGACTGCAGCCCACCAGGCTCCTCCATCCATGGGATTTTCCAGGCAAGAGTGCTGGAGTGGAGTGCCATCACCTTCTCCGAGGAGGCTTGGTGGGTAAGTAATCCGCCTGCAATGCAGTAGACTCGGAAGACATGGGGTCAATCCCTGGGTTGGGAAGATCCCCTGGAGTAGGGCACGGCAACCCACTCCAGTATTCTTGCCTGGAGAACCCCAAGGACAGAGGAGCATGAGGGCCACGGTCCATGGGGTTGCAGAGTCAGATACGACTGAAACGACTTCGTAAGAAGGTACACCATAATTATTTACCGACCAAAAAGGATGTTTGGGCTAAGGGATGGGAAAACCTGGACTCTCCCTACTGTTCAGTCTAATATTATTAATGTTTATGTATTTACTTTGTGGTCTCACTTCCCATACTTCTTTTTTTTAATTTATTTTTTAATTGCACTGTTCAGTTTTTAAGTCAGTGTGCAATGCTGAGCAAGACACATGACCTCTCTGGGCCTCATCTGCTCCTTCTGTAATATCAGGACGCTGCCACCTTCTCTATCCTATAGTCCTGCTGGGATGACATGGAATGGTCTTTGGAGGCTGCTCAGAACAGGGAAGGTGTGGCTTGTGATGATGCTGATGTCAGGGATGGAGTTGGGGGGAGGTTCTCCAAGTCAAGTCAGAGGCACCCAGTGGTACATAATTCATACACTCTCTATAGTCAAAACACACAGGCGTGTTCCCCTACCCCTAATGGGGTGCCTCCTATCTCTTCCTATCCCGTGACAACTCCAGACATAAAGGACCAAGAAAGAAAATGCCAGAGGCTTTGAATTCCTGATCCTCTGTGGGAAAACCCCCAAAGGGAGCCAAGGGGCTCCAAACGGATGCTCTATGGTTCCTTATTTCTAGGTCACCAGGGGGGTTTACCAATGGCTGGTGAATGAAGAAACCATTTAGGATAAAAATACTTCACTTGAGAGTCTTGGAATCCCTAAGATGCCCATGGATAGGCTATGCTGCTGCTGCTGCTGCTGCTAAGTTGCTTCAGTCGTGTCCGACTCTGTGCGACCCCATAGACAGCAGCCCACCAGGCTCCCCTGTCCCTGGGATTCTCCAGGCAAGAACACTGGAGTGGGCTGCCATTGCCTTCTCCAATGCATGAAAGTGAAAAGTGAAAGTGAAGTTGTTCAGTCGTGTCTGGCTCTTAGTGACCTCATGGACTGCAGCCTACCAGGCTCCTCAGTCCATGGGATTTTCCAGGCAAGAGTACTGGAGTGGGGTGCCATTGCCTTCTCCGTGGATAGGCTTTAGGAGTTGCTAAATCACTTGAAAATACTTGTAAAATTATGTACGTGAATATATGTGAGCTTATGAACTGCTCCATGTTGGTGATCTGGAACTTCCAGTAAATTCTCAAAGGAGTCCATGACTCAACAAAAGTAGACTTGCTCTATCCCTGATCCCTCATGTCAAAGGTGGAGGAAGCTGAGGCCAAGAGAGGGGATATGAGCTGCTGAGTGACCCATACGGAGCCAGATGAAGCCTAAGGTCCCTAACCCTGTGGGGCTGTGTGGATGGGTTAGGGCTGCACAACCAAAAATGCAGGTGCGGCCCCCCAGGAGGCTGTGCAACAGCCCACAGTGCAGTGCAGTCTCTCCTTGCTTCTGGGGAAACATGGACAGGAGGGTGGGTGCCGATGTCTGTTTCCATGGAAACCAAACATGGAAAGAAAAGGAATTCCCTATTACCAAGAAGCCTGGGCACACCTGTGGGCCTCAGTTTCCAGGTCCACCTCCTATGAATGAGTGTGACCTTGGACAAATCACTTAACCTCATTGGGGTCAGACTGTCCAGCTGCAAAGTGGGGACACACACTTACCTGATGAGGATATTATGAGGATGTGATGAGTCAGTGTCAATGAAAATACCAGTAACGGCGAGTGGCACTTAGTAAGTGTTCAATAAACAGCAATTTTGTTCCTGTTGTTTGATAGTTGGCAACTTTGCAGTTTCTTTGTTCACTACAAAGTCTCTGACTCTGTGCCCCTTACATCTTCTCCACTCAGTTGTAAATTCTGCAGCTTAATCAACTGTCTTGTTTAGAGTTGTATCTCCCCAAGCCTGGCACGCGGCGTGCAACAGGTATTTATTAAATGAATGAATGGAAGTACCAAAGCACATTCTTAAGGATGAGAAGGAGCTCTGACAACGTGAGAACACTCATCAGTTTGGATCAGCCCCAAGATCAGCCCCAGAGCTGTGCCAAGAGCCCTATTAAGGATCAAGAGAGTTGGCTTCCGGTCCCAGTTCTGCCACTTAACTGCTGAGCCACCTCAGCCAAGTTGCCAGACCTCTCTGGGCCTCTGTGCTTCCTCCAAACCGTGGGAGCCCTGAGATTCCCCGGCTTCCCCCTTCAAGGCTGGCCTCCGACCAGCTGGGGAGTGTGGGAATGTGGGATCTGGGGATAATTCAGTCACTTCATTAATGACAATGAAGCAGAAATGGGAGAGGATGTTAGGGCGGGGGAGGGGGGTGGGGGAGCGGAGTAGCAGTCTTGGAAGAAAAATCAACAAGAGCCTGAGCAGCTGCGGGTTGGGGTAGGTTTGGGGACAACCACGCTGGTCCAAAGCGCCAGGGGTTGTGCGCCCCGGGAGCGTGTCTCCTCCACGGCGTGTGCCCCCGGGGCTCGGCCTGCCCCTCCCTTCCTTGTGCGCCTCGCCAGTTCCCGCCGCCACTGACTTTCTGACTTCTTAACTTGTCAGCAAATCCCAGAGTTAAAAATGCACACGCACGCCGGCCAGCCGCCAGCAGGGCCGTCTGGCCGCGGCTCCAGATGTGGGGCCACCGCGCAGGCCGCCCGCCCCGCCGCGCAGACTAAACAATCAGCCTTGGCCGTGAGCGCAGCGCAATTCCAGATGCCGCGTCCCTCGCGCCGCGCGCTAATTGGGCCGCGGGCGCGAGGCTCTGTCAGCGCCGGCCAGGCCCTGCCGGGGGCGGCCTTGGCCCCGGGCCGGTCCGCTTAACAACTTAGGGCGGCGGCGGGGTGGGGGGTAGAGGGCGGAGGAAGGAGGGAGAAAGACAGGGACTCAGAGACAGACAGACAGCCAGACACACGGAGGCAGACAGCAAGGGACAGAGACATTCTCAAAAAGAGACAGAGCTAGACAATGAGAGAGCCAGGCTCAGATTTAGGGAACAGAAGAAAGGCAGAGACACACACACAGAGCGGGAGAGACCGAGAGCAGAGGCAGGGCAGACCAACTCCACAGCGAAATCAAGAGAGGCAGGAACGCGTGGAAGGCCGAGAGAGACCTACGCGTTTGCCGCGAGTCTACGCAAGGGTGTCCACCCTCCTGTTTTAAAGAACCTCCTTCTCACATTCTCACTTTTTATAATTCTTCCTAGACCCCGGCGAAGCTGGGGACTGGGCCCGCCGCCTGGCCACCTAGCCCTGGCTGCGAGGAGCCTGGGGGACTGCGCAGAGGCAGAGTCCTCGCCCCAAAGGAACCTGAGCCGTCGAGGGGTCACCACCAATCCTGGCTGGGAGAAGTTGCGGGCGGGAGCAGGAGGGGGGCTCAGCGGGAGTTTGCCTGGAGGCTGGGGGATGCCCGGAATGACTCCAGCAGTGTCCCTCCTGTAACCAGGCAGGCACTTCGGCGGCGGCGGCGGCACCCTCCTTCCCCTGGCGCCCTGGGGCCTCCGGGGGGGTTGAGGGGGCAGAGACGGGGGATGGCAGGTTAAGCCGAGGCCCAGGGCAGGGAAGCCCACTGGGGACCACCCGGGGGAGCCCCCCCAGCCTCTTGTTCCGCCCCCGCCGGGAGGCCCGGGCGCCCCGGGGGTGAGCGCGGAGGGCAGTGCGGCGGCCCGGCGGCTCTTGGCGGCCCCTCTCTGACAATCTTTCCTTTGTTTGTTTTCTTAAATCTGGGAGGCCCGAATTCCTGCCGGATTCCGTAGGTTTCTCTCAGGAAGGAGGCGCCCCCACCCCCACCTCCTCTCACGTCGGGCCCGGCTGCTGGGGGAAAGGCAGGTTCTTCCCGGAGGCCCGCGGCGCGCAGCCCCGCGGCCCCGGGCACAGCGAGCGGGCGCCGGGCGCGGCGGAGAGTCCCGGGCGCCCTGCCCGCGCGCGCCACCACGCAGCCCCGCCGCAGGGCCACCGGCGGCCTCCGCCGAGAACATTAAAAAAAAACAACAAAATCAAACCAGGAGAGTTTAAAAAGATACAAAGAGCAGCTCTCCCCACTGCACCCCAGCCCCATTCCACACCCCTCCACCTCTCACACTCCCCCCGCCCCATTTTTTTATTTTGGTCTCCAAACTTGAGCCTCATTAATTTCCAAAAAAAATTTCCCCCAATAAAAGGCAAACATGGAAAGAAAAACAAACTATTAGAAAATAGAGGAGGGAGGAAATGTTATTTAAAAGGTTAGCAGACCGCATCATTTTCCAATGATATTATATACTCCCAGTAGTATCCAAAATATATATGGGCCCTGGGCCAAGAATGTAAAAAAAAAAAAAGAAAGAAAAAAGAAAAAAATTAGAAAAAACCCTCTCTTAGACACAACATCTGGAGCTGGGAGCGAACAAACCCCCCATTTATCACACTTAATCCTCCAATGAAGCAATCGACAGTTGACTTCTGTTTTGCTAATTTAGCTGCTTTCAAGCGCCGGCCCTGTCCAGACCGGGAATTAAGTGTCACTTGTGGAGGGCCTGCCCCACCCCCGCCGGTCTTTGCTCCCTCCCCGCGCCCGCCGGCCCTCGGATAGGGAAGAAAGACCATTAAAGAAGAAAGAAACTTTTTATGAATTCCCTTTATGACTGCCCACTCGGGTCAGTGAAAAACTCCACTCTGACCTTCTTCTGCCCCCTGGGCCCAGCACCCTGACATCCACTTCCTTGGTGACACACCCCTACCAACCAGCTAGCTGCCTCCCCCTTCAGACTGGCATATCAATGCCAGCAGCTGGCACCAACGCCAGCAGGCTCCAGGCGGTCACCCCTGCTCGCTCACCGGTTGCTCCTCGGGTTGGCTAGGTGCTGCCAGCCTCCTGTCTGGCATCTCGACCCTCAGGCCGGGACAGCAGAGGGAGGCCCCTGGTGCTTGGGTGGCAGGGGCCTCTAATGGAGACTGGAGGCTCCGAGGTGGAGGCCCAGGGCCAGCAGCATTTGGAGACTTTAGGATCTGGGGAGAGAAGCGGGAGGGAGAATGAATCAGGGAGAGTGTATCATTTGAGGATTAGTCAATAAATCCCTGGGACCCTGGCCCAGTGGGGCTGGTGCCAGGGAGCCTGGCTGGCCGGGAGCGCAGACTTCCCTCCTCAGGAACCTTCTTTACCGCCCACCCCCAAAGGCCTCAGTGGGTCTCTCCTCATCCCTCTCTGTCTGTCTCTTAGTCTCTAAGCCTCCTCTCCTAGACTTTGGAGCCCAGGGTACAGCCATTTGCTGTTCCCGTCCCCTGTTGCTGGGGACAGCTGTGCAAGAGAGCAGTGAAGGTTATAGGCTTAGGGGACTGTCCTCAGGAATCTGCAAACAGCAGAGCCTGGAGCATGTGCCCCAGTGCAGCCGGCCCACTGTTCTTCACTCAGCCCACCCTGGCCCCCAGCTCCTGTGTCCTGGCAGAGCCCCCAGGAACAGCCTGCACTCCTGAAAGAGGCCCCCAGAACCCTGAATTCCAGTCTTCTGCAGGCTCTCATGGTGGCCTGGCAGGGCCTCAGACTTAGTTCTGGCCCTTATCTGGATGTAATTCCACCTCCTGACCCTGCCCTCCAGGGCGCACAAAAGTATCCTGCGTATGGACTCTATCGTTCCGGTAGGCATCTAAGAACACCTACTGCAGGCCAGGGAATGTGCTAGTGTCAGGGTATGGAGCTGCAGGATGATCCTTGCCCCTGGGGGCTGAAGCCTCTACTGGGCCCTGTTTTCTGTTCTGAAGAGGATATTACCCAACTGTCTTCATTCAAAAAGCAGTCACTGCGCACATGCTAAGCCCTGGGGATCTGGAGATGCGTGTGTGCTTAGTTGCTCAGTCGTGTCTGACTCTTTGCGACCCCGTGGGTTGTAGCCCGTCAGGCTCCTCTGTCCATGGGATTCTCCAGGCAAGAATACTGGAGTGGGTTGCCAAGCCCTTCTCCAGGGGATCTTCCCAACCCAGGGATCGAACCTAGGTCTCCTGCATTCCAGGTGGATAATTTACCGCCTGAGCCACCAGGGGTAAAGCCAGCTATCTGGAGATGACGGAAGACCATTTGTGTCTTTAAAGTTGCCAGAGAAACGGACACGCCAACAGTTAATTCTAAGACAAGGCAGAAAAAACTAAAAGCCCAAGTAAGACATTTGTAAAAGATTCAGGGTGTGCCCAGTGGAGAGACTGACTCACCCATGGTGGGCTGGAAGGAGGGTGTGATGGACCCTGGCTGGTGGGGAGGCCTCATTGCATTTGTTCCTGCAGCTCAGCCTAGGGGTAGTACACCTAGTGGTTATGAGCAAGCGGTCAGAAGCCAGGCGGGTGGTTCAGCTTCCTGCTCCGCCACACCACCTGTGGGATCTAGGATTTCTTAGTTTCTTTGAGCCTTGGTTTCATCATCTGTAAAGTGGGACTAACAGTAGCAATTGTTTTGGGAGGATCCAGTGGGATAACGCAGAGCAAGCAGCTGGCATATGGTGAGGTCTGAGTGAATGTCCACTTTAGTTTTCTTTCTTCCAGGGGATATGGATGGACACCTCGTAGCCTCCCTACCATCCTCCCTGCAGCCTCTCCCTTCTGCCTAAGGAAACGGCAGTGTGCTGGGTACAGAGAGTAAATAGAAAACCTGTCAACTCTTGGCTCAAGTGACAGCAGGTGGACAATGCTGTGCGCAGTTGGATGGTAGACTTGGATGTGCCCTCTCCTCTCTCTGATACCTGGCCATGGACTGGGTGAGCCATAATTGCTGTTTTCCTTGCTCTCATGTCTCTGGAAGCCGCTCAGAGGAGGACCCTCTGAAGCTCTCTTTCCCTGCTCAGCAGAAAGTCAAGAAGTGTCTTTTTGGCCTAGAGTCACTATTTTGTGACTCTGATTTGAGCTGAGACCTCACTTGCTATGTGTCCTGGGGTAAGACATGTCCCCTCTCTGGGACTCAGACTCCTCGTGGGTAAAATGGGTGAATGTTCTCAAGCAGCTTTGCAACTCTGCTTCTCCTTTGAGCTGGGGGTGCCTTCTCGTCTTTTCTGGAAGCTGCCCCTTTCATCTGAGGGTGTGGTTTCTATGCCTCCATTTCTCGCCTGCCTCTTGTCTTTTCTCTATGATATCCCTTCTTTCTCCCTTCTTCTTCCCCTTGGGCCTCCTCTGCTTCTCTTTTTTAAAAAATTGCTTTAATTAACTTTTGGCTGCGTTGGGTCTTCCTTGCTGCACGGGCTTTCTCTAGTTGTGGTGTGTGGGCTTCTTGTTGTGATGACTTCCCTTGCTGTGGCTCTAGAGTGCAGGCTCAGTAGCTGTGGCACATGGGCTTAGTTGCCCTGCAGCATGTGGAATCTTCCTGGACCAGAGCTTGAACCCATGTCCTCTGCACTGGCAGTTGGATTCTTAACCACTGGACCGCCAGGGAAGTCTGGCTCTCTTCTTCTTTTTCTCTCTCTCTTTCTCTTCCTCTGCCATAGTACTGAGACCTAGAGAGTGTGTGGATGAACTGATTTCTTCTCTAGGTTTCCTCCTCCCAACTCCACCCAGCTTTTTGATTCCCAAACAGAATCTGGGCCCAAGAAGCCAGGCCTCTCCACCTGTCCTCCTGGCTGGGGCTTTGTCCCTCCTGGCTTGGGTGGTACCCTGACCTTTGACCTCTGACTTCTGAGAGAGTGGGGCATTAGCATCCCAGCTGGACCAAGAGAGTGCCTAATATGGGTCTTCTGTCCCCAGAGACTGGCAGGCTCTGTCTTCCCACGCTGCCTCCCCCCCAGAATCCCAGGCTTGGGGAAGGGGGGCAGGAAAGGAAGCCTTTTCTAAGCTTGCTGATGCTCAGCCCCCCACCCAGCTCCTCCACAATGCCATCTCCCACCTCTGAGGCTAGGAGGAGTCTGTCATGGAGGCCCATGTGCTTGGAGGTTATTAGTGTCCCCAAGGAACTGACTCGTTATTGTCAGGAACCATTTCCAGAGAGCCTACTGCAGGCCATGTACTGTGCCCTGAGCTCGGAGGAGGCGTCTCTGTTGGAAGCGGGTAGGACAAAAGACTAGGGGGTGTGCTGCTTGCCAAACCAGGCTCGTGGGCAGAGGGTTTGGCAGTGCCTGTGCGTGGGTCGAGTTGGAGTGGCACCTGAGATGGAGCCAGGTCCCGGAGGCAGGTAAACAGGATGCTGTGTGCTTTGTGTGGGGGAGGAGGAGGGGGACAGGGAGGGGCACAATGGGCTATTGTGTGCTCCACTCACTGTCACTCCTGGACTCTGGGCTTCCCCTTCCTCTCTGTCACCCTCCCGCTGGGCTTTACAAACATCAAGATGTGTGGAAGATGAATTCAGAGTCTTCCACTTTTGGGATCCCCCCCCCCCCCCGCCACCCCGTTCTTACCTAGATCACAGGGGACCACGATGGTGTGGTAGATGCTGCATGGCCCCAGCCCTGTTTAGTTTTTCCTCTTTTTCTCCCAGCTAAGGAGGGAACGAGGAGGGAACATCTGGTCAGGTGGGTGACAGAAGTGAGATCTAGCCAAGTCTGGTGACCGGGCTCTGGCCTCAGCTGGGTCCCAGTGTCTGTCCTTGGGAAAGTCACACAACTGCTCTAAACCTCAGTTTACTCATCAGTAAAATGGGCTAAGGATGACCTTCACTCTGTCTGCCTCAGAGCATGGTGTGGTGTTGTGACAGCCTCTGGACACTGGCAAGGGCCAGACACAGGGAAGAGCTGAGCTTGCCGCTGTTATTTCTCTGCTGCAAGACCCCTTCTACCTGCCAAAGCTTCCCTTCTGAGGGCAGGAGTAGGGAGAATTGATGACTGCCCATGTGGGACTATAGAAGGACCTAAGAACAGGAATGAGAATTCAGATTCTCAAGGTATTCAGCCAGCTGATCTTCATCCGTTCACCATTCAGTCAACCTTTTTTTTTTAGTTTCTTCTCTAAGCCAAGTACTTTGAAATTCTAGGTCTTCAGAGATGAACAAGGCATACCTTCTGCTGTTCTGCTATTGGGGAACTAACTCCTAGTCAGATGGGAGAGGCTGAAAACACACATACACACACATGAGACTTGAATGTATAATAACAACAGCTAATATTTATTGAGCACTTACTGTGTGCCAGGAATGGGTTGAGCACTTTACATACATTAATTCATACAATCATAACCATTCTGAAGATGAAGCAGTTGAGGCCCAGAGAAGGTAAGCAACTTGCCCAAAGTCACATAGCTAGTAAGTAACAGCCAAGATTAGATTCAGGCACTCTGTTTAGAGTCTGGACTCTTAGCCAGTACACAGTACACACAACATACATGAACCTATACAAACAAGGGGGAAAGAAGAGTTAAGAGAAGATTGGGTTGAACCTCTGAAGGAAGAGAAAAGGGGAGGAAAAATTGACCACTGTTCACTTCCACTGGGGCAGGGCAAGGTGAACCAGCCTTGACTTAAAGCTGAAAAGACTTGGAGTAGGGGCTCTTGGGATGTGTTTTTAGGGCAAGAGGCTGAGCCGGTCTTTCTTGAAGATAGCAGAAAGCTTTTTTAAAAAAATTATTTATTTATTTGGCTGTAGTGGGTGTTAGTTGTGGCATGTGGGATCTTTGATCTTTGTTGCAACATGTAGAATGTGGGTTCTTTCAGCGGGGGCATGTGGGATCTAGTTCCTCGACCAGGGATTGAACCCGGGCCCCCTGCACTGGGAGGGCACAGGCTTAGCCACAGGAACACCAGGGACATCCTGAGAGCTTTCTTGTTGCGATAGCCCTGTCAGCCCTCTGCTTATGGTCCTTTCCAGCACAAAACTGGGAGGGAGGGTTCTCAAGAGGCTCTCAAGAGGGTAACTTCTATGTATGAATGGAGGGTGCCCCCCAAAGCCTGCTGGGCCCCTTGCTCTTTCTTGTGCCTGCAGATGCTGGTGAGCTGTGAGGAATTAAGTAGGACTGAATGATACAGAAGGTATTTCTTTGGGAACAAATGATGCAAACCCACCTCCGACGAGTTTAAGCAGAAGGCAAGGATTCATCGACATAAATAAGCATAAGCAGGAAGGGCTGGAGTGGTGTATGTACACGTCCAGACATGTGGGGTGGCAATGGGGGCCCCAGTTTAGACAGTCCCGAGCCACATAAAGATACCATCAACTTTCTCTCTTTCTTTTTTGAGTTCATCCATATCTTGGCTGTGTTGTTTGTTGTGTGAGAGTCTCTTTTTCCCCGTCCGCCCCCCTCACTGGGGATGGGGAAAAAAGGGAGGTCAGGGCTTCTCCTCTGTTAGAGGACAGGGAGAGGTCAGTAAAAGACCATGGCAACAATTTCATACTCACATCTCAGACAAAAAAGAACATCTGTCACTCTCAACACCCTCTGTCTATAAAATCCTAGGGGAGGACTTCTATTGGCCTAGCTTGGGTCATGTGCCCACTTCTGGGAAAATGGTGTGCAGTGATTGGCTAGACCTGGCACATGCCCGCCCTAAGTCAGGAGGGGTGGGGAATTATGATTGGCAGCCCCGTGGATTGGGGAAGCAGCCTTTTGTGAAGGAAAGAGGTGCAGTCACCAGCGTGGAGGAGGCTCCCAGGCAGACACAAACAACAGGTGCCCCCAGTACAAGGGATAGAGGAAGGGATAGAATAGACTTAGCACGTGTTCTTGGAGCTTCACGATTTGGGGGGAAAAGCCTTCATGACATTTTAAGCATGATTTTTATTTATAACACACATAGCTATGATCTGGAATAAAATTTAAAGTTCATATAGACTTCTAAGATAAAACAGAAGAGATCAAAAAATGGGGGGCTTGTAGCAGGCTGTTTTCCTTACCTAACCCCCTCCTACTCATTTTTTCAAGCTTCTGTGATATTAAGGATGGAGATAGGATGGAAATGGGGTAGGAAATTTGAGTTTCACATGGATCTTGGAGACAGAGAGATGTGATTTAAAATCTTGCTCTGTCATTTTCCTAGTGAGTCTGTTTGCTTCCCTGTAAAATGGGTACATCGCTGCCTGCTTGGGGGAAGGGTTACCATTAGAAGTAAATGACCTAATAATGAAACACCTAGCTTGGAAAATCCCATGGACGGAGGAGCCTGGTAGGCTTCAGTCCATGGGGTCGCTAAGAGTCGGACACGACTGAGCAACTTCACTTTCACTTTTCACTTTCATGCATTGGAGAAGGAAATGGCAACCCACTCCAGTGTTCTTGCCTGGAGAATCCCAGGGACGGGAGAGCCTGGTGGGCTGCCGTCTATGGGGTCGCAGAGTCGGACACGACTGAAGCGACTTGGCGGCAGCAGCAGTAGCAGCAGCCCCGTGTCTGGCTTGAAGGGAAGACACTTTGTGAATGTCAGCTCTTACTTCTGTCCTTCCTGTGTCTGCAGGCTCCTGAAGCCAGCTCTGGCAATCTAGGGCCATGAGAGCAGAGAAGGAAGTCCCACTCAAGGCCCTGAGCTAACCTCCTGCTGCTCCTGGCAGAAGCCTTGTGGCTGTCTCCTCTAGGGAGCTATAATCATAGACATGAGTGCAGTGATAACTGGCTTTGCCACCTGGTAGATACTGAATAGGCAATTAATCCTTTACTAGTGTAGACAAAACATCACCCTCCAAGGGGGAATTCACTGACCCACGTTCCCAAAGCTCCTTGTACTAACTTCTCTTGTGGTTCATATAGCTGAGCACTGCAATGATGCGTTTACCTGTTTATATGACTTGTGAATTCTAAGAGAGAGGAATTGTTTTCTCCATCCCTGTACCTCCCTTCAGTGCTCAACACAGAAGCTGGCATGGAGTGAGGACCCACTGACTGTTTGATGGCTTAATGAAGGAATAAATGGATGGACCTGCTGCCTTGGGTTGCTTTTTGTCCAAGGACTGAGTTACCATCACTGCTTGCTGCTGCTAAATCGCTTCAGTCGTGTCCGACTCTGTGCGACCCTATGGACAGCAGCCCACCAGGCTCCCTCGTCCCTGGGATTCTCCAGGCAAGAACACTGAAGTGGGTTGCCATTTCCTTCTCTGCTTACTGAGCCACTAAAATGTATTGGGCATATATTAGAGCTCTTCCATTGTTCTGTCACATAATTCCCAAGACAATCCTGGGTCACAGAGATTGTAACTTGCCCCCATTCAATTCAATTAATTAATTATTTTTTTCCACATCATGAGGCATAGGGGATCTTAGTTCCTTGACCAGGGATCAAACCTGTGCCCCTTTCTTTGGGAGCACAGAGTCTTCACCACTGGAACGCCAGGGAAGTCCCCTTGCCCCCATTTAAGAGATGAGAAACTGAGGCTCAGAAGGTTAAATTATTTAACCAGGGTCACCCAGTCTATTCATGGTGGCATTGAAATGCAAACCCAGTTCTGTCAGATGTCAAAGTCAGGGAATAAACCTCTACATGCTTCTGTCTTCCATCTCAGGTTGTACTGAGGTGTCCAGAGAAGAGGGCTAAGGTAGAGAGAGCCCCCCTAGAAATGAAGCTGAAATGGGAGCTCTTTTAGAAAGAGGCAAGGGTTGGTGATCAGAGAGGCCACTGGCTTTGGTTGGGGGGAGGGGAGGAGAGAGGGGGGCTCTTGGGGGCTGGAGGTCATGGTGAAGTTCAAGGGGACTTGGGTCTGGGGAGAGGGAGGAGGTGGTCAAGTCCTGGCAGGCGGTGTCAGAGCAGGGTCTCCCTCTCGGAACTGGCTGGGGCTGAGAGTCAGCCCTTTCAGGTCGTTTTCTAGCTGGATTGGGGGGTGTTTAATATTAATAGTAATGACTGTGGCGGGAAGATAATAGGCCTCAGTCAGATTAGAAGGGGGTAAGCGCTTATCTCTGGCTGCTGAAGACACATGTCTTTCACCTGCTCCTTTAATATCCCCCCTCTTTCATTCCACCGCCCACCCCCTCCCACCAGCCTAGAACAAAAGGGGTATTATGGGCCGGGTGTTTTCAGGCTGCAGCCAAGGAGACCTCCCCTTCCCCCTCCGCTCCCCCTGCATACCCGCCCGCCGCGCCCCCCCCCCAAGTCTGAATGAAGCTTTTTCCTCCCGTAAGAGATTAGCTCCATTTGACAAGGCAGTGAACTTTGGGAGGGGTGAGTGGGGGGGTCTCCTCCGGGAGCCTCCAAAGTGCAGCCCTAACGGATGCTGCTGGAGAGAGAGCCCAAGAAACAGCCCTGAAGACAGACAGACAGACGCAGGGCAGGAAAAGCATCGAGGTAGGGTCAGATACCGAGACCCAAGAACACAGCATGTGCTTACACACTTACACACACAGACACACACGTTCCAGGGTGTTGGAGAAAAAGAGCAGAGATGCGGGTCAGGGGAGAGACAGAGAGAGAAAGACAGACACACAGACATCCACAAAGAATGAGGAGACAGAGAGACATGCACACACTTGTCACTAGATAGACCCGGAGAGGGACAAAGGTGGAAAGATGGGGGGCTGGAGACATAAAGCCAGAGACACCAAAGACGCAGACGAGGATGGGGAGAAGACGACAAACGGAGGAGATGAGGTGAAGCTGGCAAGAAGCCGGGGGAGCATGGAGACCCAGAAGAGCCTTGCACAGGGGCCTGCTGGACCTTTGACCTTCCCTGGCGCTGGCTCTGTTGACCCTGGTCTTGGATCAGGGCCAGTCTGGAGCGGGTATTTTTATAGCTTGGGAGGAATGGGGTGGAGATGGAGCATGGGCTGGATAAAGGGAGTGAATTGGAAAAGCCGTGGACAGACAATGCCCGAGGGAAATGTGAATTTCCTTGATAAGGTAGCCCCCAGTCTCTGATGGGTGCCATCAGGTGTGGGGGTGATGGGCTGGGGGACACAGCTCTGAGGAGGCTTCTTTGGGGGTCATGTTGGAGGAGGATCCATCCCTCCTGCTGGTGGCAAGATGGAGACAGAAGGAAAACAGGGCCCACTTCCACCACAATTAAGACTCCTGGCCCCACTGCCTTCCATGTCGGAGAGTACTAATGGCTTAGCAGTGAGAAAGCTGGGCTGTTGGACCACAAGAGTCCTGGGTCCTAAACTGTGCTCTGCCTCTACGTGACTTTAGGGAAGGGACAAAAACATCGTAGCTTCCCTTTCCCTATTTACAGAGGACTTCCCAGGTGGCGCTAGTGGTAAAGAACCCGTCTGCCAATGCAGGAGACATAAGAGATGGGGGTTGGATCCCTGGGTGGGGGAGATCCCCTGGAGGAGGAAATGGCAGCCCACTCCAGTATTCTTGCCTGGAGAATCCCATGGACAGAGAAACGTGGCGGGTTATAGTCCATAGGGTCACAGAGTCAGATACAAATGAAGTGGCTTAGCACACTCCATCTACAGAATGGTAATAACAACAGTATCTCCCTCAACAGTGGTTGTAAGGTTCAAATTAGGACAAGGTCTTGGCATCATTGAGACCCAGAGTAAAGACTGGTGTCTATTTGCTACTTAGTATTTGCAGCCTCTGTTCTAAACAATCTTTCCAGTATTATCTCATTTAAATCTGAGAAGAGCCCCTTCAAGACCTGACTGGAGACCACTGTGAAATCACAATCAATCCGTTCCATGGTGGAGCCGTGATTTGGTCCTAGCCGGCTGGGGACTGTCCACTACTGCTTCCTACATCCCCATTCTTATTAAGAAGAGACACATGGTCCCCATCCCCACTGTCCAGAAGGAGCTCCACTGCCTTTTCTGGAGGAGAAGCTGATTTTTATACAACCAAAGGGGCTTGCAGTTCTTGCTGGTGGAAGGGCAGGCGAGGCAGAGGTTCTCCATGAGGGGAAAAAGAGTGCTTGCCAATTTCCATGGTGTAAATACTCGCACCATGGCTGGCTCCCCGCTACCAGGGTGACCTTGACTGGACAGGAATCCGGAAGAGATGCCTGCAATCTGCTCCGAAGCCTGGGTAGGCTGGGTAAGCGGGGCCCAGGTTGCCTGTGCAGAGAGAAGGTGACTTTCGTGTACCTGCTTTCACCCCTGGGAGCTTCCTGGCTCATTCAGGAGAGTAGAGGCACCTGGTACCCACACTCAGTGCCCATGCCAGGGGCTGAACCGAAGATTCTAAACCAAGGGCACATGCTATCGAATTTGTAGATGTTTAGAAGTGGGAAGGGAGCATGGTGTGGGGGGCGGTGGTGCTGTCTCGTGTAGCCCTCTGTCCTCCGTGGCTGGAACTCCTAAAGGTCAGAACCGCCTCTTCCCCTCCCCACCACCCTTGGTCACTTCAGCACCCCTTTCCCTCCCGAGTGCCCAGAACACCCCTCTAGGTGCTGTGAACCGGTGTGGGGTAACAACAGTGCCAGGGGTGGGGTGGCACCAGAGGCCTGTGGTCCCCCTCCTCTGGGCGCCCCCAGTGCCTTCTGTGAAACCAAACACTCCCCAGTGGCCCACCCGGACACCTGACTCCCTCCTGGGGCCCACTCAGGGTGCAAGCCATTTCCTGTCTGGGTCTTGGTAACCCCCTGAAATCCCAGCCTCCCTCCCCGATCCCTTCCAAATGCTTATTAAGCCGTTTGCAAATCCAGGGCTGAACTGAGCGGCGTGAGTTTAATAAAGCAGAAGACAGATGCCATCCATCACGGGGGCCCCGGGTGGGGTGCGGTGAGCTGATGGACGCACACCCTTCTGGCTGCTTCTAGGTCAGCCAGCTACACATCCAAACAGACCTTCCCCTTGCCTACCCTGGCTGTGGTCCCCATCAGGACCACCTCCTGGCTGCATGTGGCTACTCTTAAGGTCACATGCCTGCCATGGATCCTGTTGGGAGGACCATGGCTCACTCTGGACAGAGAGAGTGTGGGAATCAGGTGAGGGGGCAGCCCAAGCCTGCATTCCACGTGAATATCTGTAACAGGCAGGGTCCAGAATAGGATACAAATTCAAGCAGGGGCCCTACACCTCAGTAATCAAGATAAATATTTTGATGTAATTTTTTAAAAGTCAAAAGCAATGCTAAAACATCCATGATGAATAAAATGGCATAATTTTGAATAAAGATGGTCCATTTTACTGATTGCCCTGTTGCTTTGGTCTCCGGTATGAATCATTGTGGTCTGATAGCAGACACCTCAAATGCAGAGGGTTCAGAAGCAAATTCCTGAACTGCCCCTAGATCTGCTCCTTCAAGCGTCTTCCTGTCTCAGAAGACTCTGTCTGGCCAGTTGCTCAGGCCAAAAAAAAATTGGAGTTATCCTTGACTGCTTTCTTTCTCTGATATCTCGCACCCAACTTTTAGGCTGTGATTTCAAAATACATCCAGAATCTGATGACTTCTCGGCACCTCCACTGCTGTGTTTCTGGGCCCGTGTCACCCCTCTGCTCAGCACTCCCCACGGCTCGCACTGCACTGGAGTAAAGGCTCTTCCAGTAACCATGGGGCCCTGTGGGCCCGCCCCCTTCCCTTCTTTGACATGCCTCCTATTAATCATTCTCTCCCTCGCTCCCTGCACTCTGGGAGGGAGAGTGCAGACTCTTGCCTCAGGTCCTTTGCACGTCCTATTCCTCTGCCTGAAACACTCTTACCCGGATATCCACCTGGCTCCTTCTGTCATCTGAGGTCTGTCCAAACATCACCTTACCACAAATCTACTGCTGCATGCTGCTGCCCACCGTGGTCCTCCCTATCCCACGTGCCCTGCTTTTATTTTTTCCTCTCTCTCTTTTTTTTGAGGGCAGAGTTTGTCTCTAAGTCCCCGTTGTGACCACAGTGCCTGGCAGTTGGACACAGTTAATGCTGTCTGCCAGCCCCACCTTTGAACAGAAGGCTGTGCACTGAGAGTGTTTCCTTTTGCCTATCTGCCAGGGTTTGATCCTTGTCTTGTTCCAAGTCCTACAAAAGGCACCTCCTCCAGGAAGCCTGGCTCTTGGCCAAGGGTGTGCAAACCCAAGTCAGAACTAAGGGCTCTGAACAGGGACAGGAGCACTGAGATTCAGTCCTGCTCAGGATCCAGCTCCCTGTGCCTCCTTGAGCAAGTCACCTCTCCTCTCTGGACCTCCATTCCTCCTTTAAAAAGGGTTTAGACCAGGTTCCTTCTATCTCTGACCTTTGAAGATTTTAAAGTCTTTCAAGAGAGCCTAATGTGGTTTCTGGAGTCAGACTGTCTGGGCTCAAATCCTGGTACCACCACTTCCTGAAAAATGAAAGTGTTAGTTGCTTAGCCGTGTCTGACTCTTTGTGACCCTATGGACTGTAGCCCTCCAGGCTCCTCTGTCTGTAGGGTTCTCAGGCAAAAATATTGGAGCAGGTAGCCATTCCCTTCTCCAGGGGATCTTCCCAATCCTAGGATGGAATTTGGCTCTCCCGCATTGCAGGTGGATTCTTTACTACTTCCTAGCTGGGCCTATTAGATGTTCCAGGCATCTTTTGTTGCATCTGTAAAATGGGGACAATTATGGGCCTCACTTCACAGGATTGTTGTGAAAACGAAATGAGAGGATGAGAGTGTGGTCAATGACTGAGAAAGCACCTAAAATGCTCCAGAAATATTTACTAGTTTCAGTACCAAGGGTAGTAGAAGAATCCTGAAGAATTCTAGAGTTTCCTAATTGGTTTTTTACCAATTTACACATATTTATTAAGAGCAGGAACAACAAACTTTTCATCCCCAGGAAATAGAAAGGCTGACAAGGGGCCGAGGGGAGCTGCTCTCACGTCTTGCCCCTGGACAGTCCTGGCTTTGCTCATCCCAACCAAGGTGTAGTCAGTGGCCTACGTCTTCCTCCACCCCCTACCCTCTGCTCCCAGCCTCCTCCCTGTGGCAGCCCACGGTCCCAGCCTGTCCCACCGGGCATCCCCTGAGCTGGCTCCATAGCCCCCTGAGAATTCAGGCTGGGCTGCGGCTCGCCTTTCACACCCAGATGCAGGAGGCGGCGCGGGAGCCCTGCCTGGGGCTGGGCCAGGGGCCAGCTCGACATCTGGCATCAATTACCAACGGTGGCTGCGGAGTGGACTCCTCTGCCTGCCACTCACCTATCTGCCGGGGTGACAGAGGAGATGGGAAAAAGGTTTTCACAGCTGGAATAAATTGAGGGGAAGTGGAGGGGGAGGGTTGCAAAGAGACAAAAAACAACATTGAACTCAAGATGGAAGAAAGACAGTGTTAGGGGAGGTAATGAAGAAAATATGTGTGAGCGTGGCCTGCGTGTGTGTGTGCGTGTGTCTCTGTGTGTGTGTGGGTGTGTGTGTGTGGTGTTGGCAAGTCAGCCAGGGTATTCTATTTAGTGTTATTTAGTATTTTGTTTATTTGGGGGAGGGGCCGCCTACTTCTACTGAAGACTGGGTAGAATTTCTATTTGAGGTCTCCCAGTAATAAGAGGTGAGGTGGGTGAGAAGCGGGAACAGAGGGGAAAAGCAGGGAAGAGGCCCCAGTGAGGACAGACCAGGAGGTACTTACTGAGGGGGCAAGAAAGGGAACAACAAAAAAATAAGGCCCTTGGAAGAGGAGAAGAGGATAAAGCCAAGTGGCCCATAAGACGCCAGAGCCTGGCCTCTACCTCAGTGCCCGGTACCCTGAGTTGGGCCCGGGAGCCTGTGCGCCTCTGTGTGCCGGTGGAAGCTGGGGAGGGAAGCCCTCCCCTCCCCCACCTGCTGACCCCACACAGCTCACTCATCCCTCCCTCCCAGCCACCCACACCTCTGAGTTCAGGCCACAGGAATTCCCCTCTTTCTCCATCTGCTCCCCACTGACACGAAGGCACTTTCAATTGCCTGCTCATTAGTCATCAAGATCCTTCCCCTGGACACACGGGTCCAGTTTCCATCTAGAGCCAGGGCCACAGGGGCCCCCACCCCACACTAGGCCCCTATCGCAGAGAACTGGGCTGTAATAACCTCATCAGAAGGCGGTGGAGGGGGCCCCTCCAGAGGCCCTCGAAGTGTTATGTGAGGGGCTGGGGGGGGTGTGGCCCACTGTGAACAGCCCACTTGAGGCGGCTAACGCCCCTTCATATTATTATCCCTGTTGAGTCCATAAAAGCCCCCTCTAGCGTTACAGCATTTGAGAGACTATTAAGTTTTAAGGCCTTGGACCTCCGGGGAGGAGGCAGGTTGACAGGGGCGTTTTGTGGGCTCTGGGTTTCCGTGGCAGCTGGGAGGCTGACAGGGGCTGAGGATGCGGGCACAGGCCTTAGGAAGCGGTGGGCAGGGGGCAGGCCCAGGGGCAGGGCAGAGGGTAAGGGGCACACAGGGCTTGCAGGGGCGCTCTCCCCTTCACTCCGGGCCTGGTCAGGGGCTCCCACATTCTTGAGGGAGGTGAGGGGGAGAAGACAGGGCTTTGCCTTAATGGAAGAGGAGGGCTGAGGGGCTCGGGGCCTTGGCGAGAGACCCTGGGTCTCCCACCCTCCGCTGGGCCAGCTCTTAGCCCCGCGTCCTCGCCCCGCTCTGGTCTCCTTCCCAGGCATGTGGCAGCCATGCTGCGGAATCTCCTGCCTCCCTCCTCTGGAGGCTGGGGCAGGGGCCCCAACACCCCAGTGCCCCCTCCACCCACACTTGTCCTGGGCCCTCTGTGCCCTCAGGCCAGCCCTGAGGCAGTCCTGGCAGGTGGAGAGGCCCACTTGGGAGCAGCAAATCTGTGTTTGAATCCAGGCCCTGACACTTAGGAGCCCTGGGACCTTGGTGCTGTTCTTGGGACCTCACTTTTCTTGCCTGTTGCCAGAGGGGTGGGACTGGGTCATTCCTGCACTTAGCGCACCAGTCCTCTGCGTCTAACGTCGTGGCTTTGTGTGAGGAGTGAATATTAGCCTCAAGTGAAAACTCAAGCACGTTTAGAATAATAGCTGATGTACTTGAGCGCTCACAGTGCGCTAGGGGCTTTACAGGTAGCCTGTCATGACAACGACCCTCTGAGTGGCAACTCTTTAGTCCCTCTTTGCCAGTGAGAACACCAAGGTCCTGGGGGATGAAGTGCCCGGCTCTAGGCTGACCGGATGAAGGGCCCATGGCTCCATACTAGCCAGCCCACCTCAGGGCCTTGACCACCTGTAAACCCGTCAGGTGCTAGTGTTGTGTAGGAGGACTGGTCTCTGGATGTGGAGAAAGGACTGCCCCAGGCCTCTATCTGTTCTCAATACCCACCCATGAACACATTCTCGGGGCTAACCCGTCTGAGCCTCACTTTCCCCCTCTACACCTTGAGGATGATAGCGAGATGAACAGTGCCCATCTCCTGGACTGCTGGGAAAGAGGAACAGGCCCTGAGCCCAGGGCCAGACCACACGGAGGGTTCCACCCTTGTTAGTTACCCTCGTCATTGTCACCGCCATCCTCACAGGTTGCAAGAACCCCCTCTCCAGCCAGCTCTGGAGGCCAACCAGCCAGAGAGAGTCCATGTGGTGGTGGGGGGGCGGGCAGTCAGCCCAGTGTGGTCTGGAGGCCAAAGAACCAACTTCCTACCTGTCTTCTCCTAAAGCCTGCAATTTGGAGATAATAGTAATAATAACACCACACATTTGGAGAGCCCTCTCTTTAGCATTTCAATTCAATTCTGCAAATATTTACTGTGTGCTGACCATGTGAGGAGCCTTCACATCGATTACCTTCTCCTAATGGGCCAACCCCTCCCCTCGGCTCTGGCATCCACACACAAACCCATGTATGTGTGTGCATACACGCACAAGCACGCGGATGTGAGCAGAGGCACACAGGGACACATGCTGACACACGAGCACGCACCCAGGGCTGTTGTTTGCCCTCTCTCACCTCTCAGACTCCATATATGTTTTAGCCCTAATTTGGGACATTCGCCTTAAACTCTAAGATGCTCAGAAGGCTGGGACCCTGACCTCCTAAATCACCCTGCAGAGGATATTTGGGCAGGGTCATAGGAAGGCTCAGAGCTAGCTGGGTGATTCGCACATGGACTTGGGAGTCAGCCAGCCCCCATTCAGATCCCTGTTCTGCTGTTTAGCAGTTCCGTGTCCCTGGACAAGTTGTTACATCTTTTTGTGCTTCAGCTTCCTTATCTGTAAGATAGGGATGACAATAGCAGCCACCTCGTAGGCTCAGGGAGAATTAACAGGACAACACACCTGGCCAGGGTACGACCAGGGATGGTGGTGATGGTATGATGACGGGTGTGCCGATTGCTTTCCTGCAGATAACTCTTCACACAGTAACACTGAGTGTCACTGTGAGGGATCCCAGCTAAAATATATTTTCCCTTATCAGTTTGTGATCAATGCCACAATCAGTATTTTGGGTTAAGGTATTTATTTAAAAAAAAAAAAAACAAACTATGCCTGAAATTCACTGGCTTAGCATCATCATGGGAATGAGTTTAGCAGATCCTTTATAATTTGACCCTAGTTATGGGATGGTCCCCTTCCCCTTCTTCAGAAAACATCTATTGTGCACTTCCTATTTGCTGATCGTCAAAGACACGAAAGTGAATCAGACACAGAACCTGCTCCCAAGAAGCTCTCTGCCTGGAGGTGGATCCCACTGTGGAGACCAGTGAGAAGAGCTCTGATGGCTGTCAGTGCAGGAGTTGAGAACGGGATGGGGGGATTCCAGAAGATGGAGGGATTGAGTCTGGGAGGAAATGAGCGTTTGGTCTCCCTGGAGCAGGTGATGGTGGGCAGGCTGAAGGGCAGTGGGGTTTTGCAGACAGGGCCATGCTGGCGGTGTGGGGCACAAAAGGGCTGGACACAGCGCCGAGGGCTCGACTGTGGTGGGAGCAGATTGCATCTACTGCGACGTTCTCCAGAGGCCTCCCTGCTGCCCTGCATTTGCCCTCCTCCACTGCCAGCGCCTCCACTCCTGGACGAGGCAACCAAGAAGCAGCTGGTTTCCTTTCAGGGCCCTCGCTTATTGAAAAATCAGTCTCAGACTTTCCTGCTGGTCCAGTGGTTAAGAATCTGCCTGCCAACGCAGAGGACATAGATTCGATCCCTGGTCCCAGAAGGCGCCGCATGCTGTAGAACAGCTGTTCCTGGGCACCACAGCTGTTGAAGCCCACGCGCCTGAAGCCTGTGGTCCGCAAGAGAAGCCCCCTCTCACTGTAACCAGAGAACGCCTGTGTGCAGCAGCAAAGATCCAGCACAGCCAAACATAAATACATATATAAATTAAAAAAAAAATTCTCTTTTAAACATGAGCCTCTTCATGGACAGTGAGATGTTCGGGCCCTGGGAGGTGTGCTGGGCTGATGGGGAAGAGCGGATGGCTGTCAGATGGCGCCCTGTTTCCCAGCTCACTGGGGCACACCCCACCTCCAGGCTATAATTGTGTGTCTCTTTTTCTGCCCTGTGGAGTAAAAGGGACTCCCCTGTCGCTCCCATTGGTGCAGCCCTCACCAGTTGGCGCCAGTGGCACTCCTTGCCACGCACCAGGGTAGCGTCCTCTTTATGTTTCCCTGAGGCTCAGAGACATGACATGCTTTCTGGGAACAGCAGAGCTGCTCCGTGACCGTGTTCCTCTTTGTATTTCCATTACGTACATCTCAGCCCCAGAATCCAAGAATAGCTGCAATACCCGAGGAGAAAGAACCAGATTTTATAAGATAGGCAAGTCCAGAAGCCTCTCTATCATTCTACCCCATGCCACCCTCCCCCTCTGGGTTACTTGCCCTCATTGCTCTAGCTTTCCCCAGTCTAACCCTTCTTCTGTAAACTAATGCTCTTACTGATGTACAATATACATAGAGCGGTGCATAAGTCATAAATGTACAGCTTGAAGAAATTTTGCAAAACCAATACAACCGTGTAACCGACACTCAGAGGAAGAACAGAACATTTACTAGTACCTTGGAATACTGCCTGGTGCCCCTTGCCAGTTACTGCCCACTCACTGCCCACCAAAAGTCATCACTCTTCTGTATTAGCTTTTAATACCATAGATTTGTTTTGCCTGCTTTCGAATTTTATATACATGGACTCATTCAATATGTAGGCATTTTGCATCTTCTTCCTTTCGCTGGATATTCTGTTGACAAGATTCATTTGCAGTGTTGCATACTGCCATTGTATAAACTTTGTTGTCTATCAATAGCATGTTCTTTCTCATTCTTTTCTAGTATTCCATAGCTTCAATATTATCTCCATTTATTGCTGCATTCTACTGTTGAGTTTTTCCAGATTTTTTCCTACCGCATATAAGATTGCCATGAACATTTGTCGACAAATAGAATTTCTGGGTCACAGACCATGCATGCCTTCAGTTTTATTAGATAACGCCAATGGTTCTCAGTGACCGATGAACCAATTTATATTCCCAACAGCAATGCAACTGTCTGATGCTGCCACATCCTCATCAACACTTGATGTTCTCTGTCTTTTTATTTTAACCACTTCGCTCCATGTACGGCAGAGTTGCATTGTGGTTTTAGCTTTGTATTTCTCTGATTCATGAAATTGTTTCTTATGTATAGTGGCTATTTGGATATCATCTTTCTGTGGGATGAATATCAAGTGTTTGGCCCATTTTTCTTTTCTTGTTTTTGTTTTTATTTTCTTACTGATCTATAGGAGACATTTATCTTCTGGATATAAGTCATTTGGTGGATATATATTTTACAAATAGCTTTGTGTCCTTTCTTTAAGAACTCTATGGGGACTTCCCTGGTGGTCCAGCGTTTGAGAATCTACCTTGCAGTGCAGGGGACACGGGTTCAATCCCTGCTCAAGGAATCAGAATCCCACGTGCTGTGGAGCAACTGAGCCTGGCGCCACAACTAAGACTTGATGCAGCCAAACAAACATTTTTAAGAAAGAACTTTTTGCCTACCCTAAGGTCATGAAGATATTCTCTGTTTTCTTCTAGACGCTTTATTGTCTTGCCTTCCACACTTGTATCTCTAGCCCATCTGGAGTTGATTTTTGTGTATACTCTGAGATAATGGGTCAAGATTCATTTTTGTTTTTTTAACATTCATTTTTAAAACATGGGCTAGCATCATCTTGACCTTGGGCCTACCTCATCCACTTCCAAATGAAAGATCTATTTTAATCAAGAAAGGCTTTTGTGTCCAAATGTGCCCTTTCACAGTCAAATTCAGAAGCAGCCCTCTGGGTCCCCATGTAGGGTCCAAGGCAGAACTCACAACCCATGTGGTCCTGAACTGTGCCTGGCTCACCTCTTTCTGGGAAGTGCCCTGGCACAGGAGGAAATCCGGGGAGAGAGATGAAGCACACTCCCACCTCTCAGCTGGGACTCTACCACGCACTGGGCTCCCGTGACCAGATTTAAAGATGCCCTGTGGAGCTTCCCTGGTGGCTCAGTGGTAAAGAATCTGCCTGCCAATGCAGGAGACACGGGTTCCATCCCTGATCCGGGAAGATTCCACGTGCTGAGAAGCAACTAAGCCTGTGTACGTCCCACAGCTACAGAGCCTGTGAGCTGCAACGACTGAAGCCCACGAGCCCATGAGCCTGTGCTCTGCAACAAGAGAAGCCACTGCACTGAGAAGCCGAGCCCCGCAGCTTGAGAGTAGCCCCCGCCGGCCGCAACTAGAGAAAAGCCTGCAGGCAGCAACAAAGACCCAGTGCGGCCAAAAATAAACCAGCAAACAAATAGATACAATTAGAAAAGAAAAAAGAAGAGATGCCTTGTGAAGTTCTGACTCTGGGATTCCTTGCAGAATTTGGGGACTTTCTGCTTTCTCTACCGATATTTATTCACTCCACAAGGGCTTGGTTGCCTACTCTGGTCACTGGTCAGTAGACCTATAGCCAGAAAGAAAACAGACAGCAAATCACGCCCTCGTGGACCTTGTATTCTGATGGAGGGAGAAAGGCAATTAGAATAGAAATAAGTAAAACACATAAAGAAGAGTATGAAGGAAGATGACAATATAGAGAAATACATATAAAAAAGCAAGACAGAGGGGTAGGATGCTGCGAGGTTAATTTTAAGTTGGATGGTGATAGGAGGGAGGCATTATTGAGATGGAGACATCTGAGCAAACACCGGCAAGCCGAGCTGATATCTGTGGGGAGGAGAGGGAGAGCATTCTAAATGGAAGGAACAGCAAATACAAGATCCCAGAGGCAAGAAATGGTTACACAGCCTACGTTGTACACCTGAAATTAATATAAAATTGCAACTCAACTATACTTCAATAAAAAGAAAAGAAACGGTTACACAGGTGAAGGAAGAGCTGAGAAGACAAAGAGGCATCTGGGAAACAAGTGGATGGATGCCACTGTCAACAGAGACAAAAGGAAGAAGTGTTCTTAGATCCCGCAGATGGGAGTCATTCAGCAGAAGCGGCAACCATGGCGAGGTGTAAGCTGGGGGCTGGATTCGTGGAGATGTGGCCGGAGACACAGATTGAAGGGAAAAGGAGAAGCAGGAGGCAGAGGATGAAATGGTTGGATGGCATCATCGACTAGTGCTCATTGAATTAGAGCAAATTCCAGGAGACAGTGAAGGACAGGGAAGCCTGGCATGTTGCAGTTCATGGGTCACAAAGAGTTAGCGACTAAATGACAACACAGGGCAGTCTAGGGGACCAGATGCCCAAGACTGAGAAAAGAGCAAGGGAGAGGAGAACCGGACTTGAAAATGGACCGTCCCACAAGGAGACACCTCCTCACACTCACTAGACGGCTAAAGTGAAAAAGATGGATTCTGCCAAATGTCGACAAGGAGGGGGAGCATCTGAAACTCTCCCACCTTGCAGATGGTGTGCAAGATTGTAAAAGCCACTTCAGAAAATTGTTTGTCAATCTCTATGGAAGTTATTTATACACCTACCCTCAGGCCTAGCAATTCTACTCTAGGGATAAACCCAGAGAAGTGAGAATCTTTCTTCACAAGGACTTGCACTAGAATTTCATCCCGGCACTGATAGTAACATCCACCAACAAGAGAGAGGCCTCCCCGAAAAACAAACAGAAAAACCGAAAACATTTGGGGTCCACCAACAAGAAAATGGATTAAATTATGGTAAATGCATCCCATGGAATAGGCATTATAATAAGAATAAAACTAACTGCTGCTACATGCAACAACATGGATGAATCTTCAAGACACTACACTGAGTGAAGAGAGCCAGACACAAAGAACATGTAACCCAGAATTCCATTTATAAAGTACACAGACGGACAAAACTAATCCAGGGTGATAAGCGATCCAAAAAAAAAAAGGTTGCCTGGGGGAAGGAGGATTGGCTGGAAAGGGCCACAAGGGAAACTTTCTGGGATTATGGAAATGTTTTCTACCTTGATCCGGGGTACTGATAGCACATTTACGTTTGACAAAACTCGTCAACTGTACACTTAAGATCTATGTGTTTATCACTCTATGAAAATTATACCTCAATAAAGGAAATGCAAAAATAAACCAAAAAACACTCAGATCACCATCTCCCCTCCTCTGCCCCCAGCCTAGCTTGGGCTCCTCACAGGGTGGGACGGCCGTTTCATCTCTCAGCTGTCAGCCATCTGCAGCCTCTCCCCAGCCTGCACACAGCAGCAGATGCATCCTTCTAAATCAGCTGTTGGGGAAACGGTGGGGAAGAGGTCGGGGAGGAGCAGGCTTGGAGCCCAAAGATCCCAGTTTCAATCTCAGTTCCATGTCTTGCCAGCTGTGTCATCTAGTTGAGCCACATTGCTTCTCTAGATCTTTCTTTGTCATCTGTAAAATGGGACAACTCCTCCTTCAGAGAATTGTTGGGAAGATGAAAAAATGGGGTAGTGTCTGGAAAAGAGCTTCAGAGACTGAGGAATCTGGAAGCCATAGGGTGTCACACCAGTCCACTGCTTAGGCGCTTTCGATGGCTGTTGCATAGCAGATGAGGTTGGATCATTGTCTCAATCCTTCACTCCCAGCAAAGGGATCCTGTGGCCACATCCCCTGTCACATGACTCGACTTTCCCACTGCAGTCTGGGTGGCTTGGTCATGTGACTTGCTTTGGCCAATGACTTGGCCGTGGGTGTGGCCAGGGCACAGGGATGTGAGGTTCGGCTTGGTCTCCTGAGCTCCTGCTGGTCCAAGGAGAACATAGAGCTGTCTGGAGCCCCACCCACAGTCTGTGAGCGAAACAAAGACTTGTTGTTGTAAACCATGAGTGTTTGTGTTCATGTGATTTGCTGGCCAGCATTAATGTGGTGCTGGCTGACTAACATAGCCTCAAGGTCATCTCCAAGCGGGTCTCCCTTCACTTACCTCTCCAGTCCCATTTCCAGCAACTCAGGTCCAGCCAAACCAGTCCACCCAACATCCCATGAGACTTAACACTCCCTTTCGCTCCCAGTTGCCTAACTCAGTGTTTTCTTTTCCATCTCAATCCTTCCTCTTTCCTGAGGGCCGAAGTTTTTCTCCCTTCATTATACTAGTCTATACCAGTTTGTGCCAGCTGTACCAATCCCCAAAAGACAACAGCAGTACCACTTCTTTCCAGAAGCTTTCCTTTACTGCCCATCCCCAGCCCACCTCGGCACAACCGCCCTCTTTTGAGCTCCTGCAGCCCTCCCCTTCGTGGGATGCTGAGCACACTCTGACCAGCATCGCCATTGGCTAAAGCTTTCCTTCGTCTGTGGTTTAGGAGTCTTTTGTTAAACTGTGCTTGGGAAATACCTGTTGAATGAATCAACAATAGCCTGTGTAACCTGCTGCAGAACACCCCACTTCCCAGAAACTGTGATTTGCAAGTCTAGCTTCAGGCTCAATCTAGCAGTTATAGCTGAGGTGGAGAAAAAGGCTATGAACATCAGCCACCCAGCAAGAGAGAGAAGTACCCCTTAGGGTCAAGGGGAAGAGAAGGGCCCGGCCTAACTCTCCTCTTGTCCCTTCCCCATCCCCGTCCCGTCCTTTTTCTTGTCTCTGTCTCACGGAATGGCTGTACTGACTTCCTATTCCTAGACGGTAAGCCATCAACACACAGATGGAATCTAGATTGTCTTACTTATCTTAGTTTTGATCTTGGTGTGGGTGCCCAGTGCTTTGAATGTGTTGCTCAATAAATGTTTAATGTCTGAAAGTATGAATGACATGCCCTTTTCAAGCCTGATTGGAAAATGATTTTATATTCAGTAGTTTGGGACCCAAACTGCCCTAGTCTCCCTGAGTTTAGAAACATTTAAAAACTCTCCAATGCCAGCTATTTTGGGTTTGGGGTGATGATGACAGAGAGCGCATTCTTTGCAAAGTTAAGGGGCCAACTGGCAAATGTCTGCTATTTGAAGGGGTCGTCCAAGACCAGGGACCATCCATTAGAAAGTCCCTCTCCAGAAATATCCCCCATCCTCAAACACCCACCTAATGACAAAATCTCTAGGTGAAAAAGCCCCTCTTTTAAAATTCAGACCTAACCCTTTGAGATCAATCTGTTTGCTCAAGGTCAAGTTCCCAGTGTGGCAGAGTGGGAGCCTCAGGCCAGGCCTAGAGAAGGGTAATCAAAGGGCGTAGGTTTCAAGACAAACATTCCGCATTCTGCACTGTTATCTAAGACCCTGGGGCAAAGAGAGGCCCAGGTGGAAGGGTAGATTATCTTGAGCCTCCCTGTGGATTCCTAGATGCAGGTGTAATCTTAGGTGGAAGAGTCTGGCTTCCAGGGCTTGGCTGTGAATGTTCTGTAGGGTGGGAAAAGGGGAGGAGGGAGTCCTGAATGGGAGTCCAGGAGAGGTGCGTGGGGGAAACGGAGCCCAAGAGGGAGTCTTGACATCACTGGACTTCCAGCCCATTCTGTAAGCCTCCTAGGGCACCAAGCAGAGGTTCTCTGTGGGACACCACTGGGCAGAAATAAAGGAGGAGGCAAGAGTTGAATTAAGGCACCATAACTCCCAGGGACTGACCTGAGTGCTCTGCGGGGCCCACCTGAGCCCCACATCTTCAGGATTTACGCAGCTGCTAGGCCTCCTTGGAGCCCTGACTCCTAATTCAAGTCATGGGATTATTTATTCCTGCTAGTGTCAGCTGAGAGGGTTGAAGTCAACTCTGGCTCACTCAGAACCCTCAGGGAGCAAGCCGGGGGCCGGGGACAGGGCAGAAGCACAGTGCGCCGGTGCAGACAGACAGACACACAGGCCCGAACGACCCAGAGCCCTACCCTCCTCAGCCAGGCTGCAGGCCCCAAGCTAGACCCCTGTGCCCGGTCCCCATGGGTGCTTAGGGAATTGTGGAGGTTATTTTAAGGTTGTTTCCATGTCCTTATCTCCCCACCCCCATCCAACAAACAGTCAGACAGAAAAACAAACAGGCCAGGGCCTGGGCTGTTCTCACGGAGAAGCAGACCCATCCTCCCTTCCCCCAGCCCCAGACTCTCCCCAACTAAATTCCTCCAGGCAGGGCCCCTGCGCTTCCGTTCAGCACATCAGCTCATCAAAGGGGAGAAGCCTGCTGTCCATGCCCAGAAGCTGTTTCCCCCAGCTGCTTTTCTTTTAAATTTATTTCAATTTTATTGGAGTATCCCAGTTGCTTCTCCTGCCCCATTTTCCAGGGATGCCCTGCTGGGGCCTTGGACAGGGTGGGTTGGGGGCATTTTGCTGGCCAAGGGAGCCCCAGTGATTCCCGGCTGTTTGGGTCAGATGCCCTAAGTGGAGGGTTTTCTTTTGGCAGGGGGTAATTTGGGGCCCCTATACAACAACCTCCCAGAAACACTCAATTCCAGGCTTTGCAAAGAAGGAAATATTATATAAAAAACGTAGGAAGAGCTAAAGCCAGACATTAGGGTCCATAAAGGGAGAGGCCTTCTGTGCGTGCCAGGGGTGGGGGAGGCTTGCAGAAACAGAACTGTGAGATGGATTTAATCAACCAACGTTGATTACTCAGTGGTTACCATGGGCCAGGCACCATTCTAAGGCTCTGCAGAAGATGAGTGATCCTGACAGCCTGGTCTGGGCATCAGGGAGCTTAACTTCTAGTTGAGACAGAAAGCTGGGAGGTATGGCTGGAGGAGAGTGAGAGGGGACCAGGAAGACGAGACTTAAGTGGAGAAAGAGGGCCGAGGCACAGCTTATAAGCCTTATAAGAGGTCTTATAAGTCCCCACCCCTTCGGATTTTATTCTAATCAGAACAAGAAGGGTAGGAGAGAGGTGCCCAGAGGCCCACAGTCTTGTAGAGGGAGGAAGGGATCACCTGACATGGAGGTACCACAAGAGGTCTCCTATGAGCTGGGGTTTGTGAGGAGGGATGTTGCCCACGTAGGGAGTGGGGGCAGGCGCTCTCCCTGTCTGTCTCAATGAAGGGGCTAAAGGAAGCCTGCGGGCCTGGTCAAGTTTTCCTCCTCCCCCTCCTCTCTGTTCACGAACCCCTAATCCCCTCTGCTTGCCTCATTTTCCACCTTCTTTCTGCACTCCCCATCTGGCCTTCTGGGTGCCAGGCAACCTCCACCTCCCTCCCCATCTGACTCTGATTAGGGTCAAAGAAAATGGCAACCCACTCCAGTATTCTTTGCCTGGGAAATCCCATGGACAGAGGAGCCTGGTGGGCTACAGTCCATGGGGTCGCAAAAGAGTCAGACATGACGTGGTGACTGGATTTGGGCTGTGGAGCCCTTAGGTCAGCCACACAGCAGTGGCTGCCCAGGGCACTGTCAAGACATGACCCCGAGCCTCCTGGGCCAGCTGGAGCCCTGGTCTGAGGAGAGGAGCCCCACCCTCCATCTGGAACCCCTGCCCCTCTGCCTGGTCCCATTCCCAGCTCAGGCCGCAGCTCCCCCTTCACCCCTAGGACAGCATGGACATTCTCAGAGCAGAGGTCAGAGCTGCAAGAGAGCTCAAAGATACCCATTAGACTATCAATCATTCCATCCATCAATTAAGCAGGTAGGCAGGGACAAAACTCCAATTGAGAGGTTCACTAATTTGGAGAATTTGTGGATGTCTAATCAAAATGGAAACTCTGCCTTGCTCTGTGGGGTAAAAGTGTCCTGCATGAGTGCTAAGTTGATTCAGTCTTGTCTGACTCTTTGCGATCCTATAGATTGCAGCCTGCCAGGCTCCTCTGTCCATGGGATTCTCCAGGCAAGAATACTGGAGTGGGTTGCCATGCCCTCCTCCAGGGGAGCTTCCCAACTGAGGGATAAAACCCACATCTCTTATGTCTCCCTCATTGGAGGCTGGTTCTTTACCATTAGTACCACCTGGGAAGCCCCAGAATGTCCTGTGATGTGTTAAGTCGCTTCAGTTGAGTCTGACTCTTTGCCATCCCATGGACTGTAGCCCACCAAGCTTCTCTGTCCATGAGATTCTCCACGCATGAGTACTGGAGTGGGTTGCCATGCCCTCCTCCAGGGGAGCTTCCCAACCCAGGGATTGAATCCATGTTCTACAGTTGACCATTTGATGCTTTTTGTATTTGCCCTAGGGGTGGGGCAGGAGACAGGGTCCCATCACTTGACAATCTGGGGTGGGGGCTAGTGAATGATGGGAAGCTGTGAGGTGTCTCTGTTTTCCTTCTCATCCTTCCTGTCTCTTCTTCCAACCTAGATGGTAGCGAGAGGGAGAAGTGCAATTTAGGCCAGATTTTAAAAGTTGGTGGCTTATATATACACTTATGTGTAAAACAGATAACTGACGAGGTCACAGGGAGCTCTATTCAGTGCTGCAGCAACCTAAATGTGAAGGAAATATAAAAAAGGGGCTATACGTATACGAAGAGTTGCTGCACAGCAGAAACTGACACAATAACTTCAATAAAAAGTTTAAAAAAGAAAAGAAAGAAAGAAAAAAAAGTTGGTGGCTTGGCTTCAGCCCAATGCCTGGAGGACCCAGGAGCCCTTTGGAGCCTAAGGGAAGTCCTACCCTGCCTCACGTGTGCGACTCCATCCCTTCTAGAGCAAGAGGGGACAGTGAGGTCACCACGGTCCCCCAGGGCCCAGGAAGCCCCAACAGCCACCGGCATCTGAAGGCAGAGCGGTGACCCGGTGTCCCAGGGCCGCGCCTGGGGCCTTTCTTGGACCCGAAAGAAAGCAGCTCCTACCCCTCCCACCGTCCAGAACAAAGCCGGCAGCAACCGTATCGAGGCGCTCGGCAAAAGCCCCGCGGGCCCTCACTCTCGGGTCCACGCTGGCCTGGGCCGCATCGCCAGTCCCTCCTCCTCCGCCCTCCAGGCCCTTCTGTCCCCTCCCCCTGCGCGGAAGCGCCTGTTCGCGGTTTTCCGACGGTGACTAATCCGGCTGGTTGAGCAACTAGCCGGCCCCGGCGCCCTGGAGACCGCGGCTGCGTCCGCCACCGCGCGGCGCAGTGCCCCGGCCTTGAACTTCGCCGGCCCAGGGCCGACCCCGCTCGCTCACGCGGTCCTGCCGGGCTCTAGACCCCGCAGCCCGACCTCGGCCCGAGCACGCGGGGCCCGGCCCTGCTCGTCTTCCAGGACGCGCGGGCGGTGCGTGGCGCTCGGATCCCCTAGACTCTCCAGGTTAGGAAGGGGGGGTATCTCCTCTCGACCGAGCGCTGGTGGCGAGACTGCGGGGAGAGGGGCGCCCCGCGAGGGCCTGGGCGAAGTGAACTATTTGGCCCACTTTGCATTTTGAAAGCTCGGCGTCTTTGCAAAATTCTCCAAGGTCGAGATGTATTCGTGGAATGCGGTCGGAGGTGAAGGTGCTCAGAGGCACTCGCCCCAGAACCCGCATGTGAACACACACACACCCTCCCCAGGCCACTCCAACTCTTGGCGATCCCACGTTTCTCTGCCTCACCTGACTCCCAGTTTTGCCCCGTTGGCAACCCTCTCCCCAGTCCTTACTCGCACCCCCACCAGCCCGGCTGTCAGCACCTACTGTCTTTCTGTCTGTCTGTCTGTCTGTCACCGTCTCTCTCCCTCACTCGGGGTGTTTATGTCATTGTTTTCCTGAGTTCCCCGCGCCAGGCTCTCCTGCCATCAAAGTCCGCCATCCCCACTCGGCCTGTGTAATTTAAAGCCATAGTTAAATTATGACTTCTCCGGACCTGTTGTGGCACCTACGCCTGAGCCTAATTAAATGATCACATCCATTCTGAAGGCAGCTCTCTTCTCCCCTCCAACGTTAATTACAACATAAGAGGCTTTAATGGCCCGCCTCACCTCCAGCTCCTGGAAAGAAAGGTCAGGCGATTAATTTTCGTCATTAATCTTTTCCCAATGTGGACACTGTGCTGTCACCGGAGCCTATTAAACCCCCTTTGTCCCCCCTTCCAGCCTCCCTCGCCCCTCATGCCCTCCTCCCTGAGTGACTGCAGAGAAGGAAAATATTTAAGAATCACTTTGTCTCTCTGGCTTTTTTTTTTTTTCCCCTTTTCCTGGAGACAGCTTCTCCTTGGGGGGCTCAGGGTGAGATACAGGGAGGGGGGCACCAAGTTTGTTACCCTGCAGCTTCAGACTGCAGGCCCTTCATGTCTGGAATGTTACAAGTCCAGGAATCAGGCTGGGGAGCAGAAAGGGGAGCAGGCTGGGTCTGTGGCATTCTATCACTCCAGGGTGGAGTGGGGGGGAGGGCAGGCGGAGGGGGTGGGAAAGGCCAGGCCCTGCCATGCTTGTGTTGAGGGAGAGACAGGAGCCTCCTGTCCCTGGTTCATCCTCCACTTGGATCCTCACAATAGAAAACAATAATGGGAGGACTTCCCTGGTGGTCCAGTGGCTAAGATTCTGCACTCCCAAGGCAGGAGGCCAGAATTCTATCCCTGGTCAAGGAACTAGATCCCACATGCCGCAAATAAAGATCTCCCGTGCTGCAAGGAAGATCGGATCTATGATCCTATGTGCTGCAATGTAGATCCAGCTCAGGCAAATAATCAAATATTGAAAAAAACATGGACAAAAGCCAATAAAAAATGTATTGACACGGTTTTCCAGTCTGGTATAGGCTGGAAGTTCATTCTGTGGTGATCTAGATTTCTTTCCCATCACCTCCCCTTGTTCCTTTACCTCTTCCTCCCTCTCCCTGCAACTTTAGCCCCATTAAATTGGGGATAATCTAGATTTCTGTAGTTGCAGAGGGCTGGGCAATGGCCACCCGTCTGAGGAAGCTGATCCTAGACCCATCCTTCAGAAACTGGGTGTCTGCCAGCCTCGATGGTGGTCCTGGACTCTCAGTGAGGGGTGGGGTGAGTGGGGGTGGGGCAGCCTGGTGGACTAGCAGATAGGGCAGGGCTGGGGGGCTGTGTTGGGGCCAAGGGGATGGAGGCAGCCCTGGGGGTGTGCCTTCCCGGCACCCTGAATTCCAACAGCAGGCCCAAAAGAGGAAGAAGCAGGAGGCTGAATAAGTTCTCTGCAGACGACTTTTATTCCAATCCTAGAATTTATTTGATTTAAAGTTCTAATCCAGAAGAGAGTCCCCGGGAAATGGAGGGGGTGAGGATGGGCCAGGCAGGAACCAGAGAAATGAAGGTATGAGCAGCTCCCAGGCTGGCTGAGTCTGCGGGGGGCTGAGCTCTCTGGGGGGCCCAGCTCTGTCCCCCGAGGGAGCATACTAGGGGCTCAGGCCAGTGAGGGTGATGATTAGAAAGTGACAAAACTGAAGAGGTGGGGTTTGCAGAGAGGGTAGGGTACTCATTACCAAAACTCATGAGCCTAGACTGGCCATACTCCTCAGCCCTTGAGACACAGATCCATCGCCTCAACAAAAGCTGAATTAGCCATCCCTCAAACCTCAGAAACCCAGGGCTGCAGTGATTTCTAGAACTTATGTCCCCCTAGGTAGAAAGATGCTAAGTGTATGTGTCTGTTGCGGGGGGGGGGGGGGGGGGGGGGGGGGGGGGGGGTGGAGGCAGGGTGATGGTATCATGGGAACCTGAGACTCCCCAGTGAGAGGAAAGGGTAGCTTGGCCCTAGCATTCCTTGACCCTAATGGTGGAGTTAGGAGAGCTCCTTTTTGGGAATCAGTCAAACATGTGCAAGGACTCAGTTCTGGACTGGGGCAAACAGGAAAGGCGGGGGCAAGGTGTGGGGGAGTGCGGAATTCAGTTTGTAAAAGGGACTTGGAAGACCCCACCAGTGACCAAAATTGTTTCATGTCCAGCAAGGCTGGTGGTGTCCAAGTCCTTGGCTTTTAGAAAGAAGAAACTTCTAGGAAACTCAAGAGTTGGCGGTGACCCAGGAAACTTAGATTCCTCAGACAGAGGCCTTCTTTCCAGGAAAGTGTCCCCTCTCGCCTCCACCTCCCCAAACCTGGCTCCTCCTGGCATCGGCCACAAGGTGGGCACAGGCATCTTCCAGTGGCCCAGGAGCACATCCCCCCATTCGGAGTCAGTCCCTCCCCTGACACCCCCCCAACCCACTCCAAGGACACTGGGGACATCACGTCCACAGAACCCTGCACAGCCAGAGAATAATAATTAATAACCATTAGGAACAATAAGGAATACCAGTGCCCAGTCAGCCCAATGTGCAGCCTCGGCTTTTTTCCTTCTTCCTTTTTTTTTTTTTCCTTTTTACTTTAATGAAAACAATGATTTGACTTTGAAGAAAGTGACTTTTTTAAAGTGAAAACTGGATTGAGTTCCTCACCCGCCCCCTCCCCCTTGCCATCCCTCTTCCCTTCTGAGCTCCTCCTCCCATCTTGCCCCCTCCCATTTTTCTCTCTCCCTTTTTTCTTTTTCTTTTAATACTCTGCGTTCTATCATGCAAATCCCCTTTCAAATTATGAGAGTATTAGAGCCATCAACGGTAATGTCACCGCCACAAAATGAGAGTGGGGACTTAAGCACCTAACGAACAATGAAATGTGCGAGCCCTGGGACAGGACAATTAAGAACTGGGCTTAGCCAGCCAGGGAAATTTATTGCTATCAAATCCATATTTCTATTTTCCCCCTGAACAGTAACCTATTTGAATATGATTAAAGGGTTTCATTACGGCAGAGAGAAAGGCCCGTGTCCCACGGTTCCTGGTGAGCTCACAAACACAGGCTTGGAGCCGGGGTGTCCCTGTGAGGAGATGGGTGGGGGGGGGCGGGGGGAGGAAAGACTGTGGGGGATCAGGGGTCCAGAAAGTGAACATGAGGGGGCTGGTTCCCCACAGAGATGGGGCTAGCAGAGGACGTGGGGGGCAAGAAAGGAGGTCTGAGAGTCTCTGGTTCTCTGACTCTTTGCAGAAGGTGCTGGAAAGTCCATGAGCAGATAGGGAGACTGAGGCACTGAGAGGCTGAGCTGCTTGGTGGTGGCCACTCAAATTAGTGAGAGTAGGGGAGCCAGGATTTGATCCAAAACCAGGGCTGGTCTCCCTCTTCTTCCTACCCCGCCGTCCCCCCCCCCCCCCCCCCCCCCCCCCCGGCGCCGGCATTCCCCTCCTTCCTTTCCATCTACCTTCTTCCCCACCCCCCAAGTGATAAATGCTATAAAGATATACTAACAGCCATCCTGGCCAGGGAAGATTTACAGTCCGTCCGGGTGAGGAGACGAGACCAGTCAGAGGAGGCTGAAAGCAGCTGGAGACAGGGGACAGCTTGCTGTTAGGATAAGCAGTGCTGGTGCCGAGTCCTGAAGGGGTTCGGGGTTGGTTCAGAGGGGCCGGTGTGGGCTGGAGCAGCAGCTAAAGGCTGTGCTCTAACACAAACAGATGGCAAAGAATTCTTCTCCCCTAGAAGTCTGCACATTATCACTCTGCTCCACGGCAGAGCCTTAATAAGATCCGGCCGTCGCTCTTTCCTGCTTTCTCAGCTGCACCCAAACCGGTGATGACCTCCACAATACCAATCGCGGCGGCATGGCTCCTGGGCATTTGCGAATCGTTTTAGTTATAGGGAGCTTTCACATCCCTCCTCGCCTTAAATCCTCAAGACAGCCCTTTAAAGTGGGGCAGGGTGGGTGAGGGAGATTCAGAGGGGTTCAGTAACTTGTCCATAGTCACCCAGGTGATAAATGACAGATCTGGAAGTTGAACCCAGGACTCTAACATCCATGCTCACATACATGTGATTTCTGGCAGGGGGGCAGCCAGGAACACACTGCAGTCCAGCCAGCTGCTGCTCACCACGCCCCCCTGCCCAACTTGTGGCAGCTTCGATCTTGCTGGAATTCCTGATGGAGAGGATAGTGGTTTGCCCAGACAGATTAACTGTATCAGCCCAGACAGTTGAGGGTGATGGATGTCCTGGGAGACTGCCCTCATGGGCAGTCCAGACTCACACCGGCAAATCGGGAATTACTCCAGATGGGAAAGAATTAAATGCTGAGCTTTTCTGGTGGTCCAGTGGTTAAGACCCTGAGCTTCCAATGCAGGGGATGCGGGTTCCATCCCTACTCAGGGAACTAAGATCCCACACACCATGTGGTGCAGCAACCCCCCCCCCCCAACAAAAAAAAGAGAAAGTAATAGTAAGGACTTGATAATTGGTAGACATTGTTAGTTAAGTGATGCATTGTGTGGTCCTGAGCTGGGGGGTGGCATATGGCAGGGTGGGCCAAAGGTGAGAGATAATCTCTTCTGATAACTGGCAGCACCATCCCAGGGCCTCCTTCCCCCCTTTCCTTATCTATTTCCTAATAGCTTCCCCCATCTGTAACCCCCTTCCCATTATACTCCCTCGGTGGCTCAAATGGTGAAGCGTCTGCCTACAATGTGGGAGACCTGAGTTCAATCCCTGGGTTGGGAAGATCTCCTGGAGAAGAAAATGGCAACCCACTCCAGTATTCTAGCCTGGAAAGTCCCATGGACAGAGGAACCTGGTAGGCTCCTAGGATCTTGTCCATGGGGTCGCAAATAGTCAGACACGACTGAGCGACTTCACTTTCACTTTCCCATTATACTCTTCAGAGTCTGCACTCATTTCTCCATTACTCTTCTATCCATCCATTCAACAAACATTTACCAAGCATGTGCTGGGATATAGAGATGTTGGCCCCAGCATCCCTGTTTTCAAGGAGCTCATCGGCTATTAGAGAAACGGGAAGGCATATGGCAAAGAATAATGAGCAGAGGCCCGAGGGGGAGCTTCCAACTGGGCACGCACATACTCCAAGGAAGGGAAGGCAGACGTCATCCCCACTCAAGAGGTGAGCAAGCTGAGGCTCAGAGAACTCAAGTGAAGAGCCCAAGGTGGTGGCTGGTGTGAGAACCAAAACCTGGCCACCTGACAAACTATTTGCCATTTCTGTCCCACCCTATTTCCTTCCCATTCTGCCTTCCCTAAGACCATCTAATCTCTTCAGTCTTGGCCTCTGTTCATCTACCCACCCAAGGGTGTGGGTTAAAATAATAAGCCCATACACTGGCCCATTGGGATGGACACTGATCACAGCAATGGAGCAGGGTCCTGAGGCCCCCTGCTGGGCTGGGTGCTAATGTTTAGCTGTTGAATCTTGGGGAAGTCCAATAAATTCCAGGGCAATGGCTAGGCTGGTAGGGGCAGTGAATTGGGCTGGGGCAGTGATTATTTACTAACTGGTATGGGAATGTTAACCACCAGTACAGGCACACCAGTATATACCACCCAACTCTCAGCATTCTGTCCATCCAGCTGTGCACCCATCAATCATCCCATTCTCATTCCACCTCATAAACCAGGTCCACCTCAGCCCCACCCACTGCGTACAGGCTTGAGCACTTGTATGGGAGCATCTCGAAGCAGAAGAACTTCCTTCTCTCTAGGAGCTGACACCTGAGTTGGGGAGCCAGGATGTGTGAGTATGTGTTAGTCAACTAGTCGTGTCTGACTCTTTGCAACCCCAAAGACTGTAGCCCACCAGGCTCCTCTCTGTCCATGGGATTTCCCAGGCAAGAATGCTGGAGTGGGTTGCTATGCCCTTCTCCAGGGGATCTTCCCGACTCAGGGATAGAACCTGGGTCTCCTGCACTGCAGGTGGATTCTTTACCGTCTGAGCCATCTGGGAAGCCTGGGGAGGCAGGCTAGACCCACTCAGATGCTCAGCAACAGCCCAGGAGGTGTCTTTCAGCAGCCCAGGATGAGTTGCCCAGCGCCTGGTACATGCCGAAATGGCTCAGAGAAGATGAAGAATATCTGTGTAGAAGAGGCTAGGGAGGCTGTTACAGCATGAGCTGGAGCTTTTGGTAAATGCGGTTAACTCTCCCAGCTTCTCCTTGGCTCAGCCTCTTGGGGACATCTCATGCTCCGTTCTCCATCCCCAACGTCCACGTCTGGTTTGCTGTGAGTCTGCCCTCACTCTGCCTCAGAAACTGGAGAGTGGGGACCAAGATGTGGCTTGCTCCCACTTTGACCTCTCTCTCCAGCTGATATGTTACCTCCTGCGGGGAAGGAGTCAGGCTGTGCTTGGATTACCAGCTAGTCCTCCCCCGCCACCTCCCTTTTCTCCCCTTCTGTTTCCTTCTCAGGGCTGTCAGTTTAACGGACAGGTGTTTAATTCCAGCCTGTCGGGTGCCTGGCAATGCCAGCATCACTGCACATCAGTTTGTGGAGCTTGCTCTTACAAGAACAGTGAGAAGTTGTACTCTGCTCTCTGTAGCTCAGCTCTCTGTGTCTTTGTCTCCATCTCATCGGGCAAATGTAGTTGCACCTTGCTCACTAGCGTTTTCCTCTGGGGCAGCTGGGCTCAGAGAGCCAGGCAAGAGAGGCCAAAAGCTTTTCCAAGTGCCTCCAGTGGAGAACGAGTTCCCAAGCCCTAGGTGTCATCAGTTACATCCCTGGCACGTGCTGGGCCTGCTTTTTAACTATTAAAATCATGTAATAGCTAAAGCACACTGCTTCTGCAGCCCCAGGGCAGAGAGGCAGCTGTCAGTTGTGCTAGCCAGCACATAAGCTGCTTCTCTCCTCTGCACCAGTGCTGCTCAGGCATGAGCCAGGAACGGCATAAACCCAGGAAATACATGGAGGCAGCCCCAGGAATCTGTCCAGAAGCTTAGACATTGGTGTCAGTGCATAATCTGGGATTCACTGTGTCATGCTACCCCCAGCAAGACTTGCCATGCAGCCATCTATCAGTCTGTGGGAAATTCTCCATGCTGGGGGCTAGGGACAGATCAGAGGTCAGAAAGGAGGACCCATCTTTGATGGTTATGGATGAAGCTTAAGGAACTGGGTCAGAACTGGGCACCTCTGGGACATGTTAACTGTGGCCAGAGGACAGAGCTGGACAGCCCAGCTCAGGTGTTGAAAGCACCTGAATGGCGTCTCTGAGGGTTGTTGGGCTCACCCTGGCACACAGCTTCCCCTCTTCTATTCCTGCCCACCCATACCCACTCCCTTCCTCGCTTATCTATTTCTTTCTGCTTTGACACCTCCTACCTGTCCCCCCACCAGACCTCCACCCACCCACATACACCAACGAGGCATCACGGTTCCTAACGAAACGGAACCACTGCCAGATGAAATATATTACTATTAAATACTTAATTCTTCTAGTGAGCAGAGAGCAGGCAGTATGAATACGATTATTAAAGAAAATTACTTTGGCTGATCAGATATTTCTGCATACTAATTTCTGACCCCTCTTCCCTCACTCCCGCTTCGCGTCCCTCAGAGACCAGGACAGATAAAATTCCATCACAAATAGCTGATTACCGAGGCTTGCATTAAAAATCACATTTCCCCTGCTCTCTCTCTCTCTCTCTCTCTCTCCTGTGCCTTCTCTAGGCTGATGTCCTTGCTGGAGAAGGGGTGTCCCTAGACAACAGCAGCCACTGGACAACACATAGGGAGGCCCTAGTCCCTCCTTCTCTTCTCTTTCTCTCCATTTGCTCCAATGTCAGCAGATCTACTAATCCAACCAGTTCCCTAAACGGGCAGAAGATCCTGAGAGTCCAGAAGCCTGAGAGTCCCTGCCTTTAGCGTCTTAAACATCTTATCACAGCCTCAAGCTTCAGTGTTCTGCGCTTAAGGACATAGAGGGGCCATCCACCAACAAAAATGGCCGACTTTACGCTGAGTGGGGATCTCCCGCTCTCAGGAACAGGAAGCGTGTTCAGAGGCCCCACCCCAAAGGGTAGGGACTTCCTAACTTCAGAGCTTTCTGATTGGCTGAGCTGTAGGTTTCTTTGTAAACATCCGAGGAATACAGAGTGAAGGAATTCATTCATTCACCACTGAAGTCAGCATACGTTGGCATGTGTGTAAGACGTGTGTATGTATCTCCAATGTCTGACTCAAAATCACACTCGAACCTTCAATACCTTGGTTTTCTCATCTGCAGAATGGGGGTAATAGCAGTACCTACGTTCCTGAGGATTAACAGAAAGCGCTTAGAACACCATCTGGCACTTAATATGTACCATGTAAGGGTTACACCCAACCCATTCATGAATGACTCATCCCGTAATTCCCTCCCCCAGAGGAGTTTCTCCAGGCTTCTTTCCTAGACTCTCACTTGGCTTAACTAGGTTCTCAGTGCCTCCCAGATCCCCTTCGCAAGGATCCCTCAACCCCACACTGAGCATTGGCACCGGAGCAATTATCAGAGTTCTGGCAATCAGGGGCGGTGAGGGGAGCATGCTAAAAATATACCCATTCCCCACAATCCCATAAGCCTTCAATTTACCTGCTTTTATAAAAAGATGCTTCCTTAGGTGTCACCCGTGGAAGATATAATTACAGCTTGGGAATGTTAATTCCTCTGCTCCTGATACGTGGATCACTGCTCTGCAGGGCTCCTGCCCTCCCCAGAGCGTTGGGTGGGGGCGGGGGAGATGGGCAGGTGGCCTGGAGAGAATCAGGTAATGCCAGGCCTGGAGACCTGCAGGGATGTGCCCATAAACCAGCGCACCTTGGCGGGACCTAGGGTGATGAACGAGGTCTGCAGTGGGTGTCTTCTCATCCCAGATTATCCTCAGGAATCCCCTGGGGAGATGGGGCAGGATGGGGAGGACACCCTGGACAGAGCCCTTGCCAGCCTTGTGAGGAAGAGGGAATCCTGCTCCATCCCCCTCCACCCCACCCTCTCTTCAGCCCTTTCTCAACACAACAGCCAGAGGGATCTCCCTAAAACCTGAGAACTATTCCCTCCTCTCACTCAGAATCACCACAGTGGCCTCTAGCTCCGACCCACCCCTTCCCCCCAGCACTCTGCAGCTCCCACTCTTGTACATATTGTCCTTCTGTTTTGTTGTAATGCAGATCCTTCACGAAGATATAATTCCATGAGGACAAGGACTGCTGTTTTCTTCACTGTTTTCTTCCCAAGGCTCAGGACAGCACCAGGCACACATAGGTGCTCATTGAGAGTTTGTGGATGAAGGTGACTCTTCAGAAAGGATTTCCAAGCAGGAGGAAGCATGAGGGCAAAGCACAAAGGCACAGGAGGGACCCACGCATTTGGCAAGCATGAGTGTTTCTCCATGTTCAGTGCACAAGCACGAATGCTAATGGAAAAGAGGAAGAGACGCAGAGCTGGCGTGGCCTCAGTCTATCTGGAGCTGGGAAGTAGGAGGGTGGCAACATGAGTAGATTTGGGTTTCTGGGGACTTCCCTGGTGGTCCGGCAGTTAAGAATCTGCCTTCCAGTGCAGAGGACTCGGATTCCATCCCTGTTCGGGGAACTGAGATCCCAGATGCTGCGGGGCAACTAAGCCTTGGGGCCATAACTACTGAGCCCACACACTCTGCAGCCCAAGCACCACAACTAGAGACCATGTGCTGCAACAAAGACCCAGCACAACCAAAAAAAAAATAATAATAATAATAATAAGATTTGTGTTTCTGGAAGATCCTGGGGGCTGGTGGAGAGTGGATTACAGGTGAGCAAGACTGGAGGCAAGAAGACCAGGAAGGAAGCTGCTTAGATTCGCAGGAGGGAGAGGATGAGGTCCTGGCCCAGAGCAGGGTGGTGTGGATGGGAGTGAGTTTCTAAGAGATGCATAGGGGTCTGGAGTGAAAAGCAAGGTGGCAGGCTTCCTCCCGTCTCTTCAAAGCAGGTCTTCCTGGTCCCCAACCCTAGCCGGACTGTCCCCAGCTCCGCCCCTGGGAGATCCCTCCCTTGCCATCTGGCTTCTATCTAAGTTCTGTTCAGCTTGCAAAGCTCAACCCGATGGCTTCCTCTGGCCCCGAGCCCTCTGTGTCACACCAATGTTCTCTGAATGAATGTCTGGTGCTCCTTATTGACCACGTGGGTCATTGCCTGTCCACAATGACATGGACATGTTTCAAGAAAACTTTCCTTGAGAATTCCTTGAGGGTAGGGATTGTGGCTTTTCTACTGTGAGCCTGACAGAATTACACGGTGATTTAGAGCCTGGGAGTTTTGCCTCTGGCTGTCCTGGGTTTAAATCCTGAGTTTCCCTCTTAGAAGCTAATTGACTCTAGGTAAAGTAACTTCCCCATTTGTAAAATGAGAATAAAAATATTATCCCCTCACAGGATTTTTCTGAGGATGAACTGAGTTAAAACACGTAAGAGAGATGAGCACCTTTACACAATCCTACAACATCTATACGTCTCCTGTGTTGCACATCTGCTGCTGCTACTGCTGCTAAGTCGCTTCAGTCGTGTCCGATTCTGTGCGACCCCATAGACAGCAGCCCACCAGGCTCCCCCGTGCACGTCACACCCCTACAAATATTTAGCGGAATGCATCACAGCGGTGACTGATGCTCTGTCTTTCCCACTGGACTGTAAGCACCTGGAGGGCGGGAGTGAGCAGAGCCCAGCACAATCTCTTGACACATCATAACTCAGATAAGTACATGCTGAATGAATGGATGGGTATAGTATTAAACATGTAACATTGAATTCAGCTGAAACTAAGATGCCAAACAAGAGAGAAGCCTAGGGACATCTCTTGGGGGTCCCAGTTCGATCCTTGACTGGGGATCTAGATCTCACATGTTACAACTAAGATCTGATGCAGCTAAAGAAATTGATTTTTTTTTCTTTAAGAGAGAAACCTAATCTAGCCAAATTGAGCCTGCTTCTTCCCAGGAATTCTGGTGTCCTGGAGGAGCATCCCTGAAAGGATTTTTTTCATCACACCCTTGCTGAGGGGTCCAAGCCATGACTCCTCAGCTGGGCCTGGCCTAGGGCAGGGTGGGCAAGTCTGGAGGGAGGTCCTGGGCTGTCTGGCCCCCACCCTGCCTCAGAACGGAGGATTCTGGGATCAGAGGCAGGGGCAGGGCTCAGCCTGCCGGACCCTCTGGGGAGCTGGCAGGCCCCGAGCCTCTGTGGAGCACTCGTCCCAAGGCTGTATATACACAGGGCCGGGAATGTTTATTTTTCCTTATTGACTTTCTCCAAATAAACCCCTGGCCAGCAGAAAGGGGCTCCCAGCAGCAGCTGTTTACCCAGTGTTTGTGATAAAGAGGCTTCTCCATAGCAACAGGTGGCAATGTGCAGCTCTCAGAACACGGCAGGGCCTTGCAATGGGGCTGTGTTTACTCAAAGGGGAAGAGAAAGGGGAGGAGGGAGGAAGGGAGGGTGGGAGGCAGGCAGGAAGGAAGGCAGGAAGGAAGGGAAACCAGGAGACTGAAGGCTGGGAAGTGAACCAAGGGGACACCCGGGAGGAAGCCCCAGGAGGAGTGCGGTTTCTGTCCTCAGCAAGGCTTCCGCTGTGAGTTCCTGGTGGGCCCGGAGAAGGGAATTCCATCCAGTGACGTGCAGGGAAGCATGTGCCTGGCGGGTGTGGGGCAGCTTCGAGCACCATACCCAGGAGACACCCAACACAGGCTTGTGTGAGCTGGTCAGTGTGAGCCTCAGTAATTGTGTATTTAAGTTACCGTGTGTGTGTGTGTGTGTACACGTGTCCTTTCATAGTGGGAGGGGAGGGCAGACTTGTTTCCTAAGGCTGCCACGTTACCACAGAGTTGGTGGCTTAGAACAACGGGAACTGATTCAGAGTTCAGGAGACCAGAGGCCTGAGATCAAGGCTGAGGTGAGCTTGGTTGTGTGTGGAGGTTCAGAGGCAGTGTCTGCTGCATGCTGCTCTCCCTGCTTCTCGGAACGGCCAGCCGCCCCTCGTGTTCCTTGGCTGTGGGGCATCACTCTGGGCTCCGGTCCCACTTCCACGGGGTGTTCTCCCCGCGTGTCTCTGTGTCTGAGACTGCGCTCCCATCTTCTCATAAGGACACCAAACATTCGATTAAGGGCCCCCCCCGCCCCGGTCCGGTGTGACCTTATCTCGACCAATCTGCAAAGACCCTATTTTCAAATAAAATGATATTCACAGGCATGAGGGGTTTGGACTTGAACACATCTTTTGGGGGACACAACTGTAGGACAGCGGTGGTTTTCAGTAAAGCTTTGGTGATAAACCCACATGCGACTCTTTGAAAGCAGTCAGCTCCCTCATGCACTCTCCATCCCTCCCCTGCACAAGGTGGTGGGGTGTCTGGGGAAGGCGGGAAGGAAGCTGCCTCACCTGGGTGAAGCCCTCAGACGGTGGCCAGAGCAGGAGACGGGAGGCATCAGTGTGGTGCTGGGTCCACCCCATCCCAGTTGTGTGACTTTGCACAAGTTGCTTCTTCCCCCAGTGCCTCCATTTCCTCGTTTGTCCAACAGCACCCACCCCACAGGGCTGGGAGAATCAGAAGGCTATTGGCACAATGCCTGACACGCAGCAGGCATGACTCAAAGTCAGGCCATCACTCTTATTTTCACAAGAGGCCTTGACTTTTCCATGAGAAGCACATGGAAACCGGCTTGGGACGTCAGCTCCACTGGATAGTATCTCCTCCTGCAGACAGTGGCCTTTGCTCCAAAGCTGGCACAGTGACCCCGGCACCCGGGGGGATGTGATTGAATGTGGGCATACCTGATGGAGTCAGTCCCAGAGACCCGGTGTGTGGTGGGGGGGTGGGGAGAGGGTATCAGCAGGGATCTTCCAGGGAGACACCATACACCAGGGCACGCAGACACACACCTGCACCCCTCTGCTCCCTAAGCATCTGTGCAAAGAAGACCCAGGCCAGTACAACCACCTGCTCTGTGGTGTGCAGGGAGTCAGTGACCAGGCTGAAAGCCTGCACACACACACACATACACACACACACATGCACACTCCCCTCATGGAGACATGTGTGTGCCTCTGAGACACACACACACACAATTCACAGGCATACACACCTTACAGATATACACACCCCTCACAGACACACACCCCTCACAGACATACACACGCATGTACAGGCGTGCGTGCGCGCACACACACACCCCTCACAGCCTTCCTCCCACAGACAGGCTCAGCCACAGGAAACCCATCTCCAGTCCCATAGGTTCGGCAAGTCCACACAGCCCATGGAAATCCGCAACTATCTGTCCACACACACACATTTCTTGAACAACTACCATGCTCCAGACACTGTCCTAGTCCCTGGAGAGGTGGCAGGAGACAAAACCTGGAGAGTCCACGCTAGACAGTAAGAAAAATGAATACGGAACTTACTTCATGTATAAGAAGGAATTTAGTGCTGTGGACAGACCTGAAGGCAGGGCAGGAGGGAGAGAGGGGGACAACCTTAAGCGGGTCCTCTGCGCCCTCCCGGGGCGCCCTTGCCCCCCAGTGCCAGGGCGTAAGGAGAGCCCCACGGGCCCCCCAGGGACGGTCAGATGTGTGTTGGGGCTCCGGCATCCCCCTCCCTCGAGGGTGGGCCGTGCTCCCCGAGCTCCGCTGCTCTCTAACTGCAGCGTGTCATCCTCCTGTTACTATTCTGATCCTCATTACAGGGACCTGTCCTCACGCTCAAGCACAACCACCACGCAGCCTGTTACACAGCTCCACAGGGAGACAGGGCATTCTTCTGGCGCTGCGGGGAGGACAGTCAGAGCAGCCCGGGGAGGAAGAGTTGATGCCTTCTGGAGTTTCTCGCGGGGGGTGCAGTCCCTTCTGGATGTCAACTCTTTCTCTCTTCTGTCCTCCCAGCTCCTATTATCATCCTTACCGTCGAGCGTGCAGCTAATTGTTTACTGCAAGCTGCTGCCTGCCACTAGCTGAGCCAGGAGGACCTCAGATCCCGGCCGGCCCTTCGCTCCCTTTATCTGTGTAGCTGGGCACACACGGCAGTGCTGGGCACAAAGTTGGTGCCCCATAGATGCAAGACAGGAGAAGAACCAAAATAAATGCGGGATTTGATTGGAGGAGAAGCGTAGCCTGTTGCCTTAGGCCCCCGGGTGAGGCAACAGGGCACAGGAAGGATGAGAGGCAAGGGGCTTCCCTCTTCCAGCCTCCAAGGAGCTGCGCTCTACCAGAATCATAGTCCTTGAACTTCTGTGTCAGTGATTCCTTCGTGCTGAATGTGACCCCCTCCTTCCAGAGTTCTCGTTTACAACACAAGCATCCTCCCTGGGAAAATTAATGTATTTCATGACCAGACTGTGATGTTGAATGACCTTGGGCAGGTCCTTCAACTTCTCTGGGCTTCAGTGTGCTATTCTGTAAAATGGGGCTATTTCTCATGCTTCTCTCAAGGTTGTCATACTGATTAAACGAGTGACTCTAGAAAGCACTCATCAACGTGCCTGACACACAGTGACTGCTTGGTGACTGGGTGAGCATGGGAATCTGGGGTATTGCTCCGACAGGACACATCACTGGGGTGGGGGTGGGGGTGGAAGGAGAATTTTGCTAGATGGATCATTCTCCTGAGGGCTGGCCAGCGTTGGTATTGCCCAAGAGACTGGGGCAAGAGAGGGGACCTGAGGGACTCAGAATCTCAGGCAGCTGGGTGGGCTTGGGCCCTTGGGAGCAGAGCCCTGGGGAGGCACGGGACGGGGCTGCCTGGGAGAGAGAAGTGGGAAGGTGAGGGACAGGGGACCAGCAGGTTGACTCCCAGCCCCAAGTGATGAGCACAGGGGAGACAGCTAGAGAACAGAGCCCTCAGAAAGTTTCCAGCACATTCCTGCTAAAATTAGCCTTGTCTTGCATACGCAACTCTATATTTAAACCTGTGGCCTGTCAGAGCCGCTGCGCCGCTGGCACACGCCAGCGGGCTTGGGGCCCAGCACAGAAGCAGGGGTGCAGGCGGCAGCCCTGGGCATGGCCGAGGAATCCAGGGGCAAGGTCATCACCCGCCCCACCTGCTGGTGCAGAGTTGCAGGGGGTGCATGAGCATGCGGTGCACGTGTGTTCCTCCCAAGCAGTGTGCCAGGCCTCCAGCCTCTTGTCCTGGCCTCAGGGGACAGACTGCAGCAGGACAGACAGACATAAATAGTCCCAGATGCCGGCACATGCAGAAGGGATGGAGACAGGCACGTGGGCAGAATGACTGAGGGAGGGGCGTCAGCTTGACATCCAGGCGGCACGTCCAAGGGACCAAAGGGCAGGCTCACAGTGGGAGCTTGGCCCCCTCTGACCACCGAGCCCCTGACTCTGAGGATGAGGAGAAACCACCTGTCCCCTCCTTTCCTCGCAGCCGCCCAGCTTTCTCCAGGGAGAGCGCTGGCTGATAAGAATCCGTTTTTACCTGAGGCCTGGAACATTAACTTTGACACTGAAAAGGGGATATTTTATTACCCAGGAATATTTCTGCATCTCTTCAGAGATCTTCTCGCTCAACCCCCACCCTCAGCAGCAAGCCTCTTTAGACAATTACAGCTGACTCTCCAGTTAGACCTCCTGATGGGGCCGCTCCGGGCCCCACAGGGCTAAGTGTCATATGGGTAAGTGTCTCCCTTATCTTGTGAGGCTGACCCCTCACCCTTGCCCTACTGTTGTGTGTGGATGTCTGTGTGTGTGCATGCGCGTGTGTGCACAGGCCTGGGGCAGGAGTGGGTGACCCTGATGCTCTCTCACCAGGCGTTCCTGCAGCCCCCGTCTTCCCAGATTGCGGACCTCCAAGGGGCCCGCCTCTGGGAGCATTCAGTCCCCTCTTAGGCTACAGATGGGACAACTGAGTCTGTAAGAATGCCCAGGGTCACCTAAGGAGCTCACAGCTGACTTGGGCCTGAACCTGGGTTCTACACCTTTCCACGCATCCTTTGTCTTCTGTTGAGCCAAGTCCCTGTCATCCTTAGTGCATGCCCGGCCCAGATGTCACTTCCTCTCTGAGATCTGGCTCTGACTTTCCAGGCAGGGTGACCAATGGGCCAATTTTCCTGTGACTGTCCTGGTTGCAGCACAGAATGTTCCACAACCAAGCCAGGATGGTTGGTCACCCTATTTCCAGGTCAAAATGATTCCACCTCTTTCTGTGCTCCCAGAATATCCAAGGATAACAGATAATATTTATTGACCCACTCTCCCATTGTCCTAAGCACTCAACAGGGATTCCCTGGTTTTACCCTCATAATAACACTAAAGTAAATACGATTATCCCCATTTGGCGGATGAAAAGAAGAAGGCAGAGAGAGGCGAAAAGGCAAGCCCAGCTGAGAGGGGCAGAGCCGGGATTGAACCATTCAGACTCTAGCTCCAGAGGCAGGGCTCTTAGCCACTGGGTTATCAGGCCCTCTCTTGGAGGGTTCCTCTTGTGGTTGGTATACAAGGCTGTCACCTTGGGACTTCCCTGGTGGTCCAGCAGTTAAGAATCTGCCTTGTAATGCTGGGGATGTGAGTTCGATCCCTGGTTGGGGAACTAAGATCCTAGATGCTTCAGAGCAACTAAGCCCACAGGCCACAATGAAAGATCCCACAACGAAGATCCTGTGTGCTGCAACTAAGACCCAATAGCTAACCCTAACACAGCCAAGTGAATAAAGAACTTTTTTTTAAAAAAAAGGAGACTGTCTCTTTGCTCAACCAAACTCTCGGCAGAACAAAACCGAAGTCTCCTTAACCCTGTGTGGTGCTGGGCACATGATAGGCAACCAAGCAAAACTGTGCTGACTGAATCCATGCCTGGCCTGCCCTCCCTCCGTTAGCGCGAATTCCTTCCTTTGACCCACACCCTGGGCCTCTGGCCTTCCCAGTCATCTTCCCTGCTCCTATTTGGTGTCTTTCTGGTTCCCCAGCCCTCTATCCCAGAGTGCTGAGAGAAACTACTTTCTCATGAGCCAGCGAAGGCCGGAAGAAACCCGTGCGGGCGTTCTGAGCGGTTCCAGACTCGGCCTTTGGCCCGAGGCCACCGCAGACCCACCTCTGCATGTGGCCCCAGGACGGGAGCGCTCAGACTCCGGAAGCTGGACCCTGGTGGTGGCCTCTGGCTTCTGGGGCCTCCGCGCCAGCCACCCCGCTCCTGAGCAGCTGTAATCCCCCACCGAGGGGTACGGGTGGTACAACTCTTGCGGTTTACTGTTTCCAGAAACCCTTAGTGAAATTACAGCTTTAATTAAATACAGCTGGCTGTACGTTATACTCCATATAATTATCGTGTTATTATTATTATCACTTAGACAAAAGTTCAAACAAAGTTTATTGTAAATACTGTTTGACAGAAACAACTGAAGGAACTGAGGGCTGTTGGCTCGCCTGAGTGACAGGGGGCGTGGCTGTGGCCGCTCTTCCGCAAAGGGGTGAGGAGCCCTTTGGGGCAGGCGGTGTGGTGAAGACAACCAGGAAGGGAGAGCCCTGGGCTAGGCTCAGGCTAAGGAGCCGTGGGACCTTGGGCAAGTCCCCGCCCCATCTCTAGGCCTCGGTTCCCTTCTCTGGAATAGGGGAGTTTCATTTATCCTATGACTGTTGCTTGAGACCTACTATGTGTCAGGCACTGTTCCAAGCCCTGGAGCTCAGTGGTCAACCAAGCAAACAAAATTCCTACCCTCAGGGAGCTTACATTCTAGTGGAAAGAAGAGCGACAGAGCATGAATGCATTAATAAACGTGCAGTCTAATAGTAGGTAGCGGGACTTCCCTGGTGGTCCCAGTGGTTAAGAATCCTTCCAATTCCGGGAACGTGGGTTTGATCCGTGCTTGGGGAACTAAGATTCCACATGCCTCAGGGCAACTAGGCTCGCATGCCACAACTAGGGAGAAGTACACATGCCACAACAAACAGCCTGTGTGCCACAACTAGGCCCAACACAACCAAATAAGCAAATAATAATTAAATAAAGTGTACATTTCAAAAATAGCAGGTAAAAAAAAATAGCAGGTAGCAATGAGTCGAGAAGTGAAAACTGCTCAGTCATGTCCGACTCTTTGTGATCCCATGGACTATACAGTCCATGGAATTCTCCAGGCCAGAATACTGGAGCGGGCAGCCTTTCCCTTCTCCAGGGGATCTTCCCAACCCAGGGATTGAAGCCAGGTCTCCCGCACTGCAGACAGATTCTTTACCAGCTGAGCCACAAGGGAAGCCCAAGCGATGAGTAACCTGAGGAAAAATAAAGCAGGGAAGGACAGAGAAAGGAATATTAGAAGGACTGCTGCTGCTGCTGAGTCGCCTCAGTCGTGTCCGACTCTGTGCGACCCCACAGATGGCCTCCCACCAGGCTCCCTGTCCCTGGGATTCTCCAGGCAAGAACACTGGAGTGGGTTGCCATTTCCTTCTCCAGTGCATGGAAGTGAAAAGTGAAAGTGAAGTCGCTCAGTCGTGTCTGACTCTTAGCGACCTCATGGACTGCAGCCTGCCAGGCTCCTCCGTCCCTGGGATTTTCCAGGCAAGAGTACTGGAGTGGGGTGCCATTGCCTTATCCGAGAAGGACTGGGGAGGGGTTACTATATCAAGAAAGACTCCCTTAAAAGAGGTGACCTTTGGCCAGGGACCCCAATAAAGTGGAGGATTGAGTTGTTGAGAAAATAGGGGGAAGAGGACAGCCAGCTGAGGGACAGGCACTAGCAAAGGCCCTGGGGCAGGAGCCTATTTGGTGTGTTCAAGAGATTATGAGGAGGCCAGAGTCCTTGGAACAGAGGAAAGGATGAAAGAGATGATGGGAGACAGTCGGAGGGAGAGTGGGGCGCATGTCATGTTTGGTAGGCTATAGAGCCGTCTCTTTGGGGGGCTTTGGATTTTATTCAAGTGTGATGCAGTGACTTCCCTGGTGGTCCAGGGGTTAAAAATCTGCTTTGCAATGAGGGGGCAAGAGCTCCATCCCTGGTTAGGGAACTAAGATCCCACATGCAGCAGAGTAACTAAGCCCGTACACCGCAACTACTGAGGCCACATGCTCTGGAACCCATGGGACACAACTAGAGAGTGAAGAATGCTGAGGCCTAACCATTGGACCACCAGGAAATTCCCAAGATGCCAGCTTTAGAGACAAGCTGCCATAGGCTTCCCACTAGAAAAGCCACAGAAATTAACAATAGCTTCTATTCATTGAGTGCTTTCTATGGACCAGGCACTGTTCTGGTTTTGATATTTTTTTTTTCTCATTTAATCTTTATATCCACCCTAAGAGGTGGGTTCTATGGTTAACCCCACTTTGCAGATAGGGAAACTGAGGCACAGAGAGGTTAAGCATCTTGCCCAAGGTCACATAACTAGTGAGCAGGGAGCTGGGATTGAACCCAGGCTGTCTGGCTCCAGAGCCTTTGCTTCGTCAGATTCAAGCTTCCTTGACAGTCTAGAGAGAGACATTTCAAATTAGCTGGAGACAGAGGGACCATTATTCCTGATCTCCTTGACTTCCCACTCCCAGAGCATGGCAAGTGTCTGACTGAACTGGATCGCTGAAAGGTACAGCACGAGGGGAACTTTCTATGTGTGGAAGGAGAGGGTTCTCTGAGCCTACTGTCTGAACACCTCCATGGCCCTTCCCTGGAGGCTCAGATGGTCAAGAATCTGCCTGCAATGCAGGATAACTGGGTTCCATCCCTGGTTCGAAGGACCCCTGGAGAAGGGAATGGCTACCTACCCCAGTACTCTTGTCTGGAGAATTTCACAGACAGAGGAGCCTGGTGGACTACAGTCCATGGCGTGGCAAAGAGTCAGACACGACTGAGCCACTAACACATTTCACTGTATATGGCCCTTACAATTGGTACCTAAAGTCAAAGATCCACAGCATATTTAAACTGGAAGAATCTTCAATATCAAGCCTAACTTGTATGGTACAGACATGGGAACTGAGGCTCAGAGAGAGGCGGTTACCCTGCAACCTATCCAGAGAGATTCATAGCTCAGATTTTGCCCCATGACAGTACTTGGGGTCCTCACTGAGGGCTGTGCAGGGTAGAAACTACACATTATGGGGTAAACCTGGAGTGGTGGCCCAGAATTTCTCTGCTCTAACTCCAGCTGTGTGGTGTGCATGGCCCTGTGTGTGTGCACAGGTGTCAGAGGGCTGAGCTGGAGAAGGTGGGCGTGAGCCTGGGCTCTAGGAATCCAGGAAATAGCCTGTGACTTCCAGCACTCCCAGCCCCAGCCACAAGGGGCAGTGTGGTGCCCAGTAAGGCCAGGAGCTTCTGCAGACAAAGCAGGGAGTAAAAGGGGTTGGGGGCCTGGCATTTCACAATTCTTGTGCCTATAAGGATGGGGGCAGGTTGTTACTGGTGGCCAGGCCACCGCCGTGAGCCTGCTGTTTGTCCTCCTTCCCGGGAGACGCTCGGCCCATCACCTGGCTCGGAGTGCGGAGCAGGTTGCTAACTTATGCTGACACACTGGCAGGGGCAACCGTTCCCAGGCTGATACCTCATGGCAGCCACACTTGCACAAATCTTTAATTGTTTAGTTTAAAGAATTGTGTTTTGACCGCGAGGGGATTTTGGCTGGAGCTCAAGAAGTGATAATGATATTTCGCTGCCAAGACGTCTCCTTGGCGCTCTGTGTGTTAATGTGCACTTCCAAGACGCTCCAATTAACTGCATCAGCTCTCGGGGAGAGAAAGGAGAGGGAGAGGAGGCAGGCAGGGGAGAAGGGAAGGAGAAGGCTAGTGATCCGGAGAAGGCAGACAGGCCCCCCTTCATCTTTTCTATTAGCAAACAAACGGGGGGGGGGGTGGACGACAAAGTTCTTGAAGCTCCAAGTGAAGTGGTGTCTCACGCTTTGGAGGGGAGATCCTGGATAAGAGCAGGAGGTCCTCGAAGTCAGATGCCCCATTCCAAGCAGAGGCTCTCCTGACCTGCAGTTCCCAGGGGTGGACTGGCTTCACGGGCCCCCACAGGTTTCCCAGCTTCACCCATTTCCTCCTTGCTGGTCCCTGCCTACAAGCCGTCTGCCTCCCCATGACTCAAGAGGGAGAAGAAAGAGCTGATACAGACCCCTGACTCTGATCCTACCCCTGACCTCAGCCTCTGACCATTCTGGCCTCCTCCCTCCTGCTCGCCCCCACCCTCCCCACCCTTCTAGCAGCTCTGTTGTTCCTTGAACTGAACATGCTGCGCTCGCATACACACATACACACACACACACACACACACACACTGCAGAAACTGCATTTGCTGTTCCTCTGCTTACAGAGCTCTTCACCAAGGTATCTGCTGGCGGCCTTCCCCACCTCCTGGAGGTTTCGACACGTGTCACCTTCTCAGTGAGGCCATATCACACATTGCAAGACATGCCCCATCACTGCCTCTCCCCCCTTCCCAGCTTTGTCTCTGCAGTCTTTATCACCATCTAAAATATCATTTATCCAGTTTCTAATTTTATTGTCTGTCCACCACTGGCATGGAACCTTGGAGGGGGGCAGAGTTTTGTGTTCTGCTATCTATTTCCAGTAAGTAAAACAGTACCTGGCACACGGGAGACAATTAATATTTGGTTGTTGGGGACCTCCCTGATGGTCCAGTGGCTCAGACTCTGGGCTCCCAACGCAGGAGGCCCAGGGTTCCATCCCTGGTCAGGGAAACTAGATCCCACATGCTGCAACTAAGAGTTTGCAGGCCACAACCAAGACCAGACACAGCCAAATAAATTTTGAAAAGATTGCAGGTTAAAGACAGCGTGAATGAACTCTGCACTTACCACCGCGCCTTGTCCCACCACAGTTCCCTACTCTGAATCCGAGCTCCAACTCCATGTCCACCCCTCCAGTTAGGCCAGCCACTACATGAACCCCTCCCCCTAAGTATTTCTTGACCCTCATTTCTCACTCCTACTCTCTGACCCGCGATTCAACCGCAGCTCTAGCCCCGCCCTTCACCTCTGCTCTTACCCCTGCCCTCACCAATCAAATCTTGACCCTTCCCCCATCCAGTCAGCGCCTTCTTAATTAAATGGTCCTCAGCCCTTCCCAGAAGTCTCTAGCTCCCCTGTGATTTGAGGACCCACTCCACCCTGGGCCTTGAAGTAGGCCCTCCCACTGGAAATTCCAAAGCGCCGGTAGGGGGGCACACCTCTCCAGGTGAACACGTTCCCCCTCCCAACCCTGCCCCCAAAGAGAGGACAGGGGGTCAGGATGTTCTGGCCCAGATGGCTTCCCAAGGGCCAAGTTCCCAGGCAGGCAGGCTCACTTGTTAAAGAGCCTTGGAGAAGGACTCTGGGGAGACGGCAACCCCTTCAGCCTTGCCTCTGGTCAGGAGTAGCTATGGGAGGCCTTTGTGGGGTTACTTCACTCTCCCCAGGGGTGAGGGGAGGGGGAGGGGAAGGAGGAGGGAGCAGAGAAAGGGGAGGAGGGGGGAGGCGGGGAGAGGAGGAAACGGAGGAGGAAAGGGAGGAGGGAGGGGGAAGGAGTGGGGCTCCTCGGTCTTCCCACGACGACGGTGCCCGACTTAAGCACAAAAATGACTTTTCCACATGCTGAGGTGTGAGTTCACAACAGCCACCCCCCCTCCCTTCTCACACACAGACTCACACTCTGTCCACGCGCAGAAGCATCTAGAAGCGCAAACACAGGCCAAAGCGGCAGTGTATGTGAAAGCAAAGGCTTGCTCTAAAGCAACATTCGCCCACTGTACCCCCCGCCCCACCGCCGCCAAAGTGCAGGCGTGGGGGCGGCCGGCCGGGCGCCCCTGAGAAGGAGGGGGTGAGGGCTGAGGTCCCAGCGGCGTGGGTCGGCATTCTCCATCCCCTCCCCTCCGCCTTCCTCCCACCGCCTTCTCCCCTCTCCCGGTACCCATTAGGCCTCCGAGGGAGGGTCAGCTCTGCCGGCTCAGGTTACCAGAAGCTGAAGACAGGAAGATTTAGCGAGGGAGCCGGGACCAGCACAGTGTGCTGTTTGTCCGCCTTTGAAACCGGAGGCCGCGCGGCGGGGGCGGGGAGCGGGCGGGAGGCCGCGGACACTCGGGTGAATTATCGCTGCGTTCGGGTTCTGACTTCCAAGGCTCTGGCCGCCCTCCCCCGGCCCCAGCTCCTGTTTCTCCAGGTGCCGGGGTGTTTTCCTACGTGTTAATTTGCCCCAGTTCACGCGCCCATTCTTGGCCCCGGCCCCCCAAGGGGCGACCAGCCCGCCCTAGGGTGTGGGTCAGGGGGGCCCTGGGTAGGGGGGCGGCGGAGAGAGCCGGGAGGTGAGGCCCGAGTCTCGCCTTGGGCTGGGAGGAACAAGAGACCAGGCGGGTGGTGCGTGTTTGGGGAGGGCTGGTGTCGGCTCAGAGAAGCTCCACTGCTCTCTCCACGCCCGACACCCCCGTCCCCAAAGCCCCAGGGAGGTCCCGATGGGCCTGCGCACTCACAGCGACCCCTGCCGGCCCCTCAGCACACCCCAGCCACCTCCTCCGGGAAGTTCGCCAGGGCTTCCCCTCCCTGGAAAAGAGACCGGTAGACAATGCTGTGAGATGCTTTTGGCTTACCAGATGTCCTGTCGCTCCGTCTTCCCCAAGACATCATAAGCTATTCATGATTTTTAGAGATGACATTTTAGAGACAAGGGAAACAGGCTCTGAGAGGTTAAGCGACTTGCCCAAGGCCACACAGCTACTTAGAAGCAAAGTCAGTTTTTCTAAGTTTTTCTGAGTTGAATGTCTACAGTCTTCCCTCTCATGAATGTGGGAAGAAGGTGTCTGAACAGGAAGGAGAGGGGGTTGGGATGGGATGGTAAACCCACCCACCCCTGGGCTAGGGGAGGGGCCTAACAGCAGGGAAAGCTCTCGGGAATGCCAGAGACCACCTGATCTCACTCTTTTGATCCCTGGCACTCCTCTCCCAGGCTGGGACGGAACCAGGGTCTGAAGTTGAGGCAAGAGTCTGCTGACACTCAGGGTGGCCTGTGTGGGGTTGGCCTACACCTCCTTCTGTCCCTAACCCTCCAGGCCTGGGGCCCTGGGGGTGGGAGGGAATTCCTATCAGCCCTGGGAGTAGGAGGCTGCCGGTTAGAAAGGGGCTATTTCTGCTGCAGAAAGCTGGCAGTACAAAGGGTCTCCTGGTGACAGGACCCCTCCCCACTTCCCTTCCCAGGCTGGGCTGAACTGGGTTGGGGGAGGCTGTTCTGACAGTGGTCCACCTTGGGTCCTGCTCTCCCCACCCCACCAGGGCCCCTCCTTCTCCACCAGCCCTGGCTTCTCACCCCTACTTGGCTGCACTGTCCTGCCCCCTCCTTCCTGGCTGCAGTCTTCTCTCCCAAAGATGAGCAGAGCCACCTCCCTCCCACCTGCCCCTCCTCTTCTCGCCTCAGCTCCTGCGAATGCTTTGCCTGTCAGGTGGGCTGTGGGGACTACAGGCAGGTAGGTCAAGGAGTGAGGAGCGGTCCCCTTCCTGCCCCTCCCTGCCTGCCCACGTGGGAATGGCAAACCTGCAGCCTCCTAAGTGGAGCTGTGTGGCAGGTGAGGCAAGGAGACAGGCGTTCAGAATTAGGGTGCTTAGATTTCCCCATCACGTCCCACCCTGGCCATCTTTCCCTTTTACCATCCCCTCCTTTCACATGCCCACCTGAAGCCAGAGCTCTGTTCCTGCCTAAGACCAAACCCCACGTCCCCCGACACTATCACCCTGACCTTACCCTCCCTGGATTTCTTACTTTGGGGGTCATGATTTCTTACCTTCTGCTTCTGGTGGAACCCCCAGGGCTAAAGGGCAAGACGGGGCATCAAGGGAGGGGTAAGCATGCTACAAGGAGGGAGGCCTTAACTACCTTCTCACAGGGATGTTGCCTGGTGGTCCAGTGGCTAAGACTCCATGCCCTATGCAGGGGGCCTGAGTTCGATCCTTGGGCAAGGCACTAGATCCCAATGCCACAACTAAGACCCTGCACAGCCAAATAAAAAATAAAAACAAAAACCTTCTCACGCCTCCCCCTGCCCCAACTAATTTGGGGCAGTTAAAGTAAATCAGATTGTCCTGTATTTCCCACTCTTTCCCTTGTAGCTCAGTCAGTAAAGAATCTGCTTGCAGTGCAGGAGACCTGGGTTTGATCCCTGAGTTGGGAAGATCCCCTGGAGAAGGAAAGGGCAACCCACTCCAGTATCCTTGCCTGGAAAATCTCATGGACAGAAGAGCCTGGTAGGCTGCAGTCCGTGGGGTCTCAAAGAATCAGGCATGACTGAGCAACTAACACTTCCTTCCTTCCTTCCCACTCACGAGTGTGGTCTTGGGCAAATGATTTAGCCTCTTTCTGGCCATGTCTTTTCATTTCTTTTTTTAAATCTATCTTCTGGAGTTGGTTGGGAGGACTAGCTATACCTGGCACATAGTAGGTGTTTTAGAAATGAAGCTTTATTCCAGGCATATTGTTAAAGGTATGCCTGGGGAGAGCAGAAGCAGGAGGAAAGGGCAAGGTGGCCAGATGGCAGGCAGAGTAGAGCAGGCTCAAAGAATTCCTGCTGAGACCTTTCGAAAAGTCTGGAAGGGTCCAGGGATGGACCAAGATGGTAACTAAATGGTCTTCAGCATCTTTACCGAGTTCCTAAAGGCCTTGGCCTTTTAGGAATGATGGAGAATTCCTTTGCTGAACAAATATAGAATTTTTTTAACATGTTTTATGTGCCAAGGCCAACACTAGACCAGTTGTGCTGAGGAGATGGGCATGTTTCTTGCCCTCATGGTTCTTTCATTTTAGTGGAGTGACACAGACCAAAAAGAAAAAAAAAAAAGAAAAAAATCAATGGATGGATAAGACAACTACAAAAGAATTGCAAGAAAATTAACCAGAGGCTAAAATGGCTGGTCATCCAAAAGCATAGTATGGAACGTGAACCTGCAGGATGAGAAGGAGCTGAGGAAAGCACAATGGCAGAGGGCCAGATGGTGCAGAGGAAGCCGGGGTGGAGGCGGGAGGGAAGAGAGCGAATAAGATGCAGGGGAGAGGCCGCTGAAAGGCCCTGCTGTGTGTGTAGGATGCTGTTGGCCATCCTAGGGTGTTGGGAGTTCCTTGTTGTATGCAGCTGGAGGTCACAGGAAAGAGGAGAGAGACACCATTGGATGAATGCTCCAAGGTCATCTTTGCTGCTCTGAGAAGGGATGGGTGAGGATAAGGGTGGGAGCAGGGGCTCGGTGAGGCTGAGCCAAGCTCAGGCTGGAAGGGAGAGGGACTGACCTTGGTGGTAGCAGTGGAAGTTTGACTGAGCATGAATTTGACCCGGAAGGACTGGCTGATGGGTGGGAGAGGAGGAGTAAGGATAAGAGAGAAGGACTACTGATGGATCTCCCCTGATGGCCCAGTAGCTAAGACTCCACTGTCTTGATGCAGGGGGCCCCAGGTTGGATCCCTGGTCAGGGAATTAGATCCCACCTGCCTCAACTAAAGATCCTGCATGTCATAAGGAAGACTGAAGATCCCACGTGCCGCAACTAACACCCAGCACAGCCAAATAATATAATATAATGTTATATGTGTATATATATATATATATACACTTTTTTTTTCTTTTAAGGAGGATGGCTGAGCTTTGGGCAGACTGGCAGATGTGAACACCATTTCCTGAAAACTTGAGGGAGGAGGTGTGGGGAGCCACACCAGAACTCTTGTGGTTCTATTACATCTTAGATGACTTTGCAGAAGGGAGGTGAACAGTTGGGGAAATGGATCAAGAGGGAAAGTTCTCTTAACCTTTTTCTCTTAATCTATGTTTTCTCATCTGTAAATCCAGGGTAGGAATAAAGTTCACTTCCCAGGACTGTACGACGAGAAATAATTTGTATCTGTGAACATGCCTGGTGCGCTGCCCGCCACACTTCAGCACGTGGGCATGGCGGATGGGGGCAGGTTCTCCCTCTCTGAGGCTGAGCACCCCCACAGCGGGGATGCTCCAGTGGTGACCACTTTGAGGGGACACCCAACCCACAGGCTGGCCGTGAACAGAGACCTAAGGCACCTACAGAGCAGGAGCAGGTAGCAGGCTATGTGAGAACAATCAGGAACGGCTTCTAGATGGGGCCACTGGGACTGAGTTTTGTCCTGTTACTTTAAGCTTTTACTCCAGACATTTCAAACATATATGAAAGTAGACAGAATAGTACGAGAGCCGCCCTGTATCCCATCACCCTGCTTCAACAAGAAGCAATTCGTGGTCAGTTTTGTCCCACCTCTCCCTATATGGTTTGAGGCAAATCGTAGGCGTATTACTTCACCCATAAGTATTTATGTATATATAAAAAAAGATACGGACTCTAAAAAATAACTTTAATACCAATATCAAGTAAAACATTAAAATGACATCTTTAACTCCGGTAGCAATCCCAGCACCCACCTCTAGGTTATGAAACCCATCCCACTCCATCCTACCCTCTCTGGGGTGGGTGAAGGGACAGGGGCCTGGGAGGGAAGAGGCGCCCCTTCTTAGTCCTTCAAGGTCCAAAAAGAAGAGAGCTCAAAGGTGCCAACCACACCCCCAAATCCCATCGTGACACCATATCTGTGGGGCATACACCCCAAGAAGTCTTTGTGGCTTTACCAAGCCTGGCCTGGGCAGACTCTCTGGAAGCCCACTGTACCCCCATTCCTCCCTGTGCCCCTCAGATGGCCCTCAGCTCATTGGGGAGGCTCTTTCCTTCCCTGAGGGATGAGGCATTCACCCCACATCTTAATTCTTGTGATGAGCTCTGGGAAGGAGGGTGATAGGACCTGGAGGCAAGGGCAGGAAGAGGCATCCTTCAAACACCTCTGGGCCCTGAACCCGAACCTGTATCCAGGCCTCCAGAGCTGGGAGGAAGAAGGACCCCCCCGCCCCCACTGGAACATAACACACTCCAAATAACCCACCTGAGCAGGAAGCAAGACAGGAAATCTAGGGCCTGGGATGAGCTCCCAGGGAGAGGGGAGCCCTCCAGGGACCCCACTAGGCACTGGGTTTTTCTCTTTCTCTTTTTAAAAAAATATTTATTTATTTGGCTGCATCGGATCTTAGTTGTGGCAGGCAGGATCTTTAGCTGCAGCATGTGGGATCTAGTTCCCTGACCAGGGATTGAGCCCAGGGTCCCCTGCATTGGGAGCTCGGAGTCTTAGCCACTGGACCACCAGGGAGGTCCCTGGCTTTCTCTTGTCCTTCCTCCTGCTGGAGTCTTCTGCTGCTAACCCCTTCCCCTGACTAGAATCCACTGGACACTGTTTCCCATTTACTCTTTCAGGGATGCTCCATCTTCTCAAGGACCCCCTCCCCCACACCAGGGACTTCTCAAGGACCGACACCATAATGTATCCCTTCTTACCCCCAAAAGCTGTCCTCCCACCTGAGGGTCCTTCTCCTTTCTCCCATGGACATCAGCTGCCTGGATGGTATTTCAATTCAGAGATCGAAGAGAAACCTACACACTAACTCTGAATTCAATTTAATTACAAGTAGGACCTACATTTGTTCAGTAATGTAGGTGGAATCCTGGGGTTGGATTGATTTCTGAGCAAACAAGCCAAGGAGGACTCAGGACTTTCTCTGGCACTACCCTTGGGCTGGGGGCCTCTAGACCCTGCTGACACATTTCAAGTAATGGGAGGCTCAGTGCCTCACGAGGCTGCCCATTCTGTGGTAGAAGAATCCTGCACCACCAGAAACACTTTCCTTCTTGGGAACCACAACTGAGACTCCTGTTTTGGGGTTTGTGTGTGTGTGTTTGGATGTGCATGTAGGTGCATGCATGCTAAGTTGCTTCAGTTGTGTCCTACCTTTTGTGACCCAATGGACTGTAGGCTCCTCTGTCCATAGGGTTCTCCAGGCAAGAATACTGGAGTGGGTTGCCGTGTCCTCTTCCAGGGGTTGCATATAGGAGGCACTTCTAAAACACTAGCCAGTTTTCATGGAAAAAAGTTCTGTTGTCATTATGGCAAAGAGCTTCATAATCTGATTGCCTTTAGTTGCCTGAATTGCTGGTCTAAGTGCAGCATCACGTAGAGTTTGAAGTGAAGTGAAAGTCGCTCAGTTGTGTCCGGCTCTGCAACCACATGAGCTATACAGTCCATGGAATTCCCCAGGCCAGAATAGTGGAGTGGGTAGACTTTCCCTTCTCCAGGGGATTTTGGAGAACCCAGGTCCCAACCCAGGGACCGAACCCAGGTCTTCTGCAGGTCAGTCTGCATTGTGGCAGATTCTTTACCAGCTGAGACACAAGGGAAGCCCGAATAGAGTTTATCTATGCAGTTCATTCCAATTCTAAAGAAAGGCAATGCCAAAGAATGCTCAAACTGCTGCACAGTTGCACTCATCTCACACACTAGTAAAGTAATGCTCAAAATTCTCCAAGCCAGGCTTCAGCAATACGTGAACCATGAACTTGCAGATGTTCAAGCTGGTTTTAGAAAAGGCAGAGGAACCAGAAATCAAATTGCCAACATCCGCTGGATCATGGAAAAGCAAGAGAGTTCCAGAAAAACATCTATTTCTGCTTTATTGACTATGCCAAAGCCTTTGACTGTGTGGATCACAATAAACTGTGGAAAATTCTGAAAGAGATGGGAATACAGACCACCTGACCTGCCTTTTGAGAAACGTATATGCAGGTCAGGAAGCAACAGTTAGAACTGGACATGGAACAACAGACTGGTTCCAAATAGGAAAAGGAGGACATCAAGGCTGTATATTGTCACTCTACTTATTTAACTTATATGCAGAGTACATCGTGAGAAATGCTGGACTGGAAGAAACACAAGCTGGAATCAAGATTGCTGGGAGAAATATCAATAACCTCAGATATGCAGATGACACCACCCTTATGGCAGAAAGTGAAGAGGAACTAAAAAGCCTCTTGACGAAAGTGAAAGTGGAGAGTGAAAAAGTTGGCTTAAAACTCAACATTCAGAAAACGAAGATCATGGCATCTGGTCCCATCACTTCATGGAAATAGATGTGGAAACAGTGTCAGACTTTATTCTTTTGGGCTCCCAAATCACTGCAGATGGTGACTGCAGCCATGAAATTAAAAGACACTTACTCCTTGGAAGAAAACTTATGACCAACCTAGATAGCATACTGAAAAGCAGAGACATTACTTTGCCAACAACCGTCCATCCAGTCAAGGCTATGGTTTTTCCAGTGGTCATGTATGGATGTGAGAGTTGGACTGTGAAGAAAGCTGAGCGCCGAAGAATTGATGCTTTTGAACTGTGGTGTTGGAAAAGCCTCTTGAGAGTCCCTTGGACTGCAAGGAGATTCAACCAGTCCATTCTGAAAGCAATCAGCCCTGGGATTTCTTTGGAAGGAATGATGCTAAAGCTGAAACTCCAGTACTTTGGCTACCTCATACGAAGAGTTGACTCATTGGAAGGGATTGGGGGCAGGAGGAGAAGGAGACGACAGAGGATGAGATGGCTGGATGGCATCACCGACTCGGTGGACATGAGTTTGAGTAGACTCCTGGAGTTGGTGATGGACAGGGAGGCCTGGCATGCTGCGATTCGTGGGGTCACAAAGAGTCGGACACGACTGAGTGACTGAACTGAACTGATGCAGATATTCCTTGGCCTCTGGGACTGAGGAGCCTAGGGTTTGAAGAGGGGAGGCAGTGGGAAAGATGGAGAATAGGAGGCAGGAGGAATACTTGAGGTAAAGAGGTAGCCTGCATAAAAGCTTGTAGGGGGAAATGGAGGGGGGCAGGAAGAAGCTGGGCTGGTATGAAAGCCTTGGGGTTGGTGAAGGAAACCCAAATTAACAAACATCCCCAGAAAAAGGGCTTTCCTTACAGGCAACCTTGGGTAAGTGACTTAACCTATCAGAACCTCAGTATCTTCATCTGAAAAGTGGGCACAATGTTAATACCCCTCTCCTAGACTTGTTGTGGGGATTAAATGAGACAAATTGTGCAGTAGCATCTGGCACATACTAAGTGTCAATACCAAATAACAATAACATACTATATATAATACAATATTATATTACAAATAATATACTATTATTTACTCTTTTCTGAGCCCCAATTCTCCTTCCAGCTGCAGAATCTGGGCTCCCTTTCAGTATCTGTTTAAGAAATTCATTCTTCCCACGTGTGTGGTTCTCCTTGCAGCAGACAGCAGCCATCCCTGGGTAGGGCAGGGCAGAGGCTCCCCTGTCCATTACTCAGGGTTTCCAAGACCCTGGCAGGGGCTCCCTTGTCCTCCTCCTCCTCTCTGGGCAGCTCCCAGCTCCTGAGGGACAGGAAGCATGTGTTTGGAGAGGGGGGAGTCCTCCCTTAGTTGTTGTACCTGGAGTCAGCATCCCAGAGCCAGGCCCTGGGGCTCTGGGTGCTGGCTGCCCTAGGCAGCCTACTACTATTACTATTATTAACTAACTAACTCATTGGCGCAGTCGTGTCCGACTCTTTGCAACCCCATGGACAGAGAAAGCTCCTCTGTCCATAGGATTTTCTAGGCAAGAGTACTGGAGTGGGTTGCCATTTCCTTCTCCAGGGAATCTTCCCCACCCAGGGATCGAACCCAGGTCTCCCGCATTAAAGGGGTCCTGATGGCTGAGGAGTCAGGCAAACTATGTGCTGGGCTGGGCTCTTTCACAGACTTGCTGTGTGACTGTTGGGCAAGTCTCTTCCCCTCTCTGAGCCTCAGTTTCCTTTGTGATTCAAAAAAGGAGAAAGGAATTATGATTCCGTGATCCGATGTAAGTTATTCAGATGGGACAGGGGAAGTTAGGGAAACCAGGTAGTTTAACCGATAGAGTCCAGTCACTGGGACTCAAAGAGAAGCGATTGGGGAGGATTATCTTAATAGCTCTCCCCAATTACCCAGGTCACCGCAGGAATGGAGACCGAGTTTGACTAACTCCCTGACTCAGGAACACAACCGTCTGCTTTTCTTCCCTGGTTCCAACCCAGCCTCTTCCAGGGGCTTTAACCCTGTTTACAGAAATGGGAATTTGCATGATGAAAATAACTCCAGCCGGACTGCCATTTTACTGAGCTTGGCACAGGGCTCGGAAAAAGCGGCTGCATAGCCAATTACTGGAATTTTTAAACACAAATAATATTTTATGGGATCAGTGGGCTGGCGCGGAGCCGCCGCACCCGGCGCTGCTCCTCCGCCCACAAACAAGCTCCGATTGTACGGCGGGCGAGCGCGCCAGCCCGGGGCTGGGAGGTAGGGTGGGGGTCCGTGGGCGGGCCGGGGTCCCGGCGCGGGCAGGTGCAGCGCAGGGCTCGACGGCGCGGGCTCCGGCGGGCAGGGAGCGTTGGCGAGGCCCCGACGCGGGTGGGGAGCGCCGGGCGCCCAGCTCACCTGCAGCGCCGCGCCTGGAAGCGTTTAGCGCGAGAGGGCGCGCCCAGCGCGAGGCTCCCCCGCCCCGAGGCCGCCCGCTGGGCCTGGCCCGCGCCCCGCGCCCTTGGCATAGCCGTGGCCGCCGCGCCGCCTCCGGAAGGCCGGTTTCCCGGAACGGCCTGAGGGCGGCGGGGAATCCGCGCAGAGGCCCTGGAGCCACCCCTCGCCTTCCCGATCCCGCCCGAGGCGAGCTGGCGCGTTGGGGAAGCCGACGCCCGAGCCCGGGGCTGCGCGTGAGGCCAGCCCCGGCCTAGGGCACAGTCCCAGGGGCAGGGACCTCCCCGGGGTCCTTCCAGGGGTCCCCATTCCTGCGTGCCCCGAGCCCGGGGGCCTGGCCCGGGACCCCCGGGGGCTGGCCCTCCCGGCAGCCGCGCACCCCCTGCCGGGGACTCGTCGCCCCGCCGTCCGCCCGCCTTCCGCGGCCGAGCGCCCGGCCCCAGCACGCACAGGGTTAAGCAGGAGCAGGTGTGTCGCCAGATGCTGCTCACCACCCCTCTCCCCCGCAGCCCCGTCGCCTCCTCCTCCGCCCACCCGCTCAGAACCAAACAGTCCCAAATAAAAGTGCTATTGTTGCCTTTCCCCACCCCCGTCGCTGCCCCGCCACCTGGAGCGGAGCCCGGTCCCCTCTTCACCTGCCCCGGGGCCGGCCGGGGGGAGGGGAAGTGGGGCCTCCGAGCGGTGACTTCCGCTCCCCCTGGGCCTCCAGCTTCCCCGCCCCCAGCGCTCCCAGCACCGACCCCTGGGTTAAGGCCGGGCTGGGGGGAGGGCGGGGCCGGGGACGTGGTTTTGGGGGGGAGGTAAGGGGTGGGTTCCTTTCTGACCCGAGAGCTGGGTTCTGACCTCCCCGCGCCCCTCTCTCCAGCCCCCCATCCTCACTGGCTAGACCGCGGCGGGGTGTGCGAGGCTGGAGAACAGCAGGCCCTGTCGAGGCGCCCAGGACAGTGCCAGCCTCGCTCGGGAACTGGCAGCTGGTATTTTTAAAACATTATTTGTCCCTCAGCAAGTCAGGGAAGGCGGGGTAAGAGTAAGGACTCTCTTTTACAGACCGAGGAGCGGAGGCGCGCGGAGGTGAAGTGTCTAGCCCAGACAGGAGGCTGGTCAGAACTCAGAGGTCTGTGGGCTGCCCTGGCACCGCCGGGCCTCGGGCGCTCACTGGATGGACAAGGAATGGGGGACCCCAGAGACTGGCAGCCTGGCACCGCCTCGGATTCAGTGTAGGCCGTTAGACTAGTTACTCCTCCCCAGGTTTCCTCTGGTCTTAAATCGACGGGGGTGGGGGTGGACCAGCGTGATTCCTTATTTCCCTTAACTCCAAGAAGCTGGCTGACCCCCGGAGGTCTGGGGGCCCGGGGTGGGACCCCACGTAGGAGCGAGGCAGCCGCGGCCTGTCGGAGGGAAGAAAATGTTTCCCCTTTCGCTCCCCATCTCCGCCAGCCTCCCCCGCCCTGCCTCCATCCCTCCTGCTGGCCCCAGGGAGGCTGAACCACGAGGTTAAATAAATATCTGACGGTGACTCAAGGAAACGAGTCAAGACCGTTGCCGGGAGAAGAAACCCAGACCTCAGTGAAGATCCGCCCCCGAGTCCGAGCGGCCCCCGCTCCGCCCCTGATGTGTGTGTGCGGAGCCCTGGCCCTCTCTGGTCTTGCCTAAGAGCCCCAGGAGAGCCACCCTCTCTCCCGAACCTGCTCTTGCTTGATAGTCGGCACTGCTGAGGCTGGGGGCGTGCGCGCAGGGTTACCGTATTTCCTTTCCCTGCGCCCTAGGTTTTGAGCGCAGGTATTTAACTTCTCCAACCCACGGGAAGAGTCCTTTCTGTACTGTGGCAAGTCGCGAGGCTTGAGATTTTGTTTTTGTTCTCTTAGCTCTCCCATAACCTCTCTCCTGACGTGCCAGCTTGTCAATCCTGTTTCCTATCTCGACCTGAACCTTTAGTGGGCATCTCAAACTCAACGTGTTCAACTTTGAAATTCTGATCTTTCCCCCAGACCTGCTCCTTTTTGTCTTCTCCATCTCCGAAACGGGCAACTTCATCCTTCCAGTTGCTCGGGAAGAAAATCGTAGAGTTATTCTCAACCCCTCTCTTTTTCTGTCATTCATCCAAATGCTCAAGCGAATCTTGTTTACATTACCTTCAAATTATGTCCAGAATCTGCTTGCTACCCTTTACCACTCTCCCCACTTACCCCCACCCCCGCCCCGTTCAAGCCCACCAGCTTCTCCTGCCGGGAATATCGACGCCCCTCTTGTCGCTCTGCATCCCTTGTCCCCTCAGTCTGTTCTCAGCAGAGCAGCCAGGATTATCTTTTTAAAATCGAAGTCAGAGCCTGTCCTTCTTCTGCTCAAATATTGAATGGGTGCACATCTCAGTCAGAGAAAAGGATCCTTCAAAGATCCTAGAGGATCTGATCAGTGCCCTGCCTTTCCCTCTCACTCCTCTCCCCCTCACTCTGTTCCACTCCCCGTTGTACAGGCAGGACAGCAGGTTTCTGCCTCAGGACCTTTGCACTTGCTGTGGCCTTTGCCTGGAACAATCTTTTCCCAGATCCCTGCAGTGCTTTCTCACTCATTTTGCTAAGGTTCTTTTCTACCCTCCACCAACCAATACCCCCAGGCTCCCCATCTCCCTTCCCTCGCTTTGCATATCTCAGTGGCTTTTAGCACCATCTAATATAGGCTACATACTTACCTGCTAATTTGGTTGTCTGTCTCTTCCATTGTAGATGCTATGAAGTCAGAGACTTTTTTTTTAAGTCTCGGCTCAGGACTTCCCTGGTGGTCCAGTGTTTAAGAATCTGCCTTCCAATGCAGGGTACATGGGTCCAATTTCTGGTTGGTGGGTTTGATTCCTGGTCAGGAAGCTAAGATCCTACATGCTGTGGCCCATGTACCACAAGATCCCATATGCTGAACTAGGATTCCATGTAGCTGAATACACACATACACGCACAGATAAATATTTTAAAAGATCCACTTAGTTTAAAAAAAAGTCTCTGATGGAGAACAGAGTTTCACACATAGTGAGCACTTGATAAATATTTGTTGAATCAATGAAAGAATGACCCAGTTACCTTCCCTTTCTGGACCTTACTTTTCTCACCTGTTCAAGTGAGTTGGATCCAATGAAAGTCCCCTCAGCTTTGAGAGTCCCATGAGGGATTCCAGCCAAGCCAGGGGGAATGCCTTCTGTATACAATATCCCCAAGGGGAGTGGTTTAGAGGGGTTGAAGGTGGGCTGAGGAGGGTTCTGAAGTATTTTTGGAAATCTGGAATTGACACCTTTCCTGGTACTTAAGGGGTCAGGATAGAAAAGCGGGGAGGAGTGTGCTAATCAGTCATTCATTTGTTCAAGGCAGGTGCGCTTCAGATGCCTTTCCCAGAGGGTCCCCAGGGCAGAGGCACTACTGTAGAGGGGGAAGGGGGCAGTACTCAGAACGAGTCTTTGGTGGCTGAGCTGAGCTTTCATAGACACTAGGAGTCCAAGATGATTAAGACTCAGGTCCCTTTCTGGGAGAGCTCAGACTAGCATCTAATAACTTTAAAACAACGATTGGTGTGTTGTGATCAGGAAGCTTATCTGGGAGGCTGACGGGAGAACGATCCCAACTCTACCCATGGTGGGAGCAGATGTCAGAGGAGGCTTCCTGGAGGAGGTGACACACCCGAGCAGGGCTTGAAAGATAAATAGAGGTGAGGAGGGCTTTTGGTGACAGCATGACTGTAGTGCCAGCACTTCTGGATCATGGAAGTGATTTGGTAAGAGATGAATGCTGTGATTTGGGAAGGTAGGAGCAAGGGGTAGAAAGCGGAACCAAGGTGTTACCAGAGGACACTTATGCACAGCGGTTGCAGCCTCACCCAGAGCACCTACTCATTCATTCAGGAAGCATTCGTGAAGGTCTCCCATGTGTCCAGCCTGGGACAAGACCCCAGAGGAGACCTGGGCCAGTGGACAGGACACTTGGGCCATCAAAAGCTCTGGTCCAGGTTGGCTGTGTGACCCCGGGTGAGCCTGGAGCCTGTCTGAGTTTTAGTTCTCCCAACTGTAGAGGCAATAGATAATTTCAGCTGCACTGTGTGACTCAAGGAGTACATTGAGGATCAAATGAGATAAGCTCATCATATGCACTTAAGTGTATGACAGAGAGACAAGAACTAACACAAAGCAAGGTCTCAGTCCTTCAGGAGCTTGGAGTATGGCCTTTGTAGCTTACAGCCCCCTCCCTTGTTCTCTCAACTTTCTTTTTCCATCTGGGTCTTGCAGCCCCTTGGGACTGGCTGACTCCCACCATAACCTTGCACTTACTTGCCTAGGCTTCCTTCCTGACCCCAGACATCTTAAGAAGGCTCCCCCTTGTGGTATTTCCTGGAATAACAAAACAGGTCTCTGATAAAAAATGGGGCCAGACTGACCACAAAGAGGGAGCTGGAAGAACCCAGAAGAGAAAGGACCTGAAGATCTGGGGAAGGATCGGGGCAAACCTGCAAAGAAAGTACATCCTGAAACAGAATGTTAGACTGGAAGGGACCTGGGACCTCCTCCCAGACCCCATTTTACAGATGAGGAAACTGAGGTTCAGGGAAAAGGAAGTTAGGGGCAGGACCATGACTCAGGTGTCCATACACTCCTATGCTGGGTTCATTCTGTCACACCAAGTACCATATGCAATCCAACTCAATGAACAGTGTATATTGCAAATTCCCACTAAATCTGGCAGCATTCCTCCTAAGGACCTCAGACTAAGCAGTAGTCTCCCCCAGGGCAAAGATTAACAAACGCCAAAGACTCTGTAGCCGGAGAGGCTGGTATAACTTGAGTTAATGTATTCTGGATCCAGAGATCAGAGATATACCACTCACCTGGATTTTTTTCTTTTTATTAGGGTATGGTTACAGGGATGAGGCTGGGGACATAACTAAAACCACATCTAAATGACCAACTCAGCCGGAGGGGTGTGTGCACTGCGGTGTGTGTGTTGTAGCTGCAAGTATGGAGTGCTTTATCCAAAAATTTTCCAACCTACATCTTTTAATTTAGCTCTTGCTATTATTAGCCCACTTTAGAGATAACAGTGAGTCACCAAAGGACCAAGTGATTTGCCAAGGTCAAGAAGAACATTGAAGAAAGACCACTGTGGTGCATATAGAAGGCACGGATAGACACAACAGTTGCCCATGAGACTATCTCGTTTTTATTGAGCCGCTTTTGGGAGCAAGTCCTTGCAACCTGCAGCCCTTTCCTACCACAGAGGAGATTTCTGCTGTCTTCCTTGGATCCTGGCAGCCTGGAGGGGCCTCAAGCTTTATGCTTAAAGTAAAGGGTGAGTTGGGTGATGGACATAAAGAATACAGCAGAGGAAGAGGGGTTTCCTGCCTGCACTGAGCTGAGGGGCTTTCAAATAGCTTCATTTGGCTCACTGGCTGGTTGAGGGGAGGCCTGGATTTCTGATCACCGCAGGGATTGGAAAGCAAAGCTGGGCTTGAGGGCCACTGTGAAAATAGACCAAGAGCCAGGAAAGACATGGTTGCTGTGTCCCATTGCTTCATCAGCAGGATGCTAAGTGGATAGAGAAAAGCCTGGGATCGGGCGTGGAGCACACTGGGTCCTGGGTTCAAGTGCTGTATGACCCTATACATTGCAGAGCAGTGGTCGGGAATGCAGGCTCTGGAGCCAGGCTGCCTGGGTTCACATCTCAGCTTCCCCACTCAATAGATCTGTGGGACTTCCCTGGTGGTTCAGCAGTAAAGAATCTGCCCACCAATGCAGGGGACTTGGATTCTATCCCTGGTATGGGAAGATTCCACAGGCCGCAGAGCAACCACGCCTTGGAGCCTGAATGCCTTAACAAGAGAAGCTGAAGCAATGAGAAGCCTTCACACTGCAGCTAGAGAGTAGCTCCAGCTCACCACAACTAGGGAAAAGCTGGTATGCAGCAATGAAGACTCAGAACAGCCAAACATAAACAAATAAGATAAAATAAATAGATCTGTGGCCTCGGCTTCACCTCTCAGAGCCTGTTTTCTTATCAGTAAAATCTCCCACCCAGAGATTTTTGGAAGCCTTATATGAATGAATCATGTGATGTACTTAGGAAAATGCCCAGCAATATAGTAAGTGCTCAATAAATGCAATCTATTATTAGAAAGACCCATCTGAGTTACAAGATCATCACCTGTGCAGTGAAAGGGGCTCTGTCAGTAGAGCGATTTCTGGTTTGGTGACCACAGCTCTCTGGGGAAGGTTTTTTTATTTTTATTTTTCCCCAGGAGGGGCAAAAGTATAGAAAATAAAGCTTGGCACAACAGTTTGTGGTGTAGCTTACAGAAGATTTGAATGTTTCCCCCGAGAGCATGAGTTTTACAGGGTGGAGTCCCAGGACCAGAGCATCCTAAGATTCCTGGACCGGTTAGTCTGTAGTTCTGGGGATATCTTCTCAGTCTGGAGGGTGAGTCCAGGGGCCACCCTGCTGAGTGACTGGGGCCCCTGACCCTAAGCCTGGCAGCTTAAGCCTTGGTGTCCAGAGGGCATGCTGAGGTGAGTCCTGGGGAGCTGAGTTCCCTGCATTGTCTTGCATCCCAGCCTGTCCCTGGGGGGTAGATTTTGGGGGAGGAGGAAAGAGAGGCCTTTGTGGAAGAAGGCAGGCAGAGAAAGCTCCTTGCCCATCATGTTTACTGAACTGCACTGAATTATGACTAAATGCCAAGATCTGGCTTCAGGCTATTGACTAAATCATTTAGGGGTTGACAGAGGAGGGAGGGAGGGGACATGGGGGAGCTTGGGGGAGAATGTTCTTGTAATTCTTCAGTCTGAGGTACATTAAGGAGCCATAAGCCATGTCGAGAGCTTGAATTACATTAGAGAGATTATCCTGTTACAGTTCATAATCCTGGATAATATACCGTCTCGGAGCACACCTGCCCATGATAAATCTCACCCCATCACGGCCTGACCCAGGGGACCCAGGGAGGCTGGGACAGCTGGCAGGGGCTAGTGGTGTGGACACAGCCTCGGCAGAGGCACCTGTGAGGCCTTCTGACTCATCTTCGTGCCCCCACACCTGCCTCAGCTCAGAGGGAGCGAATGGAGCCTGGAGCTTCAAACTTCTCCATCTCCATTCAAGGCGATTGGCATCCTAACACCCCTCTAGCCATAACCCCCATCCCACGAGCCCACCTCCTGCTCTGGGGGGACAGGTTCTTGGCATCCCTGTCCCCAGGCTCTCCTCTCCCTGAAAGCTTTCCTCTTAATCTCTCCAAACCCAGCTGGCATTTCATGGTCCCTGAAGACTGTGTAGAGAACACACTGACAGACCCTTCCCTCCAGTTCACAGCACTGACAGCCCTGCTGAATGGGCGTGTCACCTGCCGCCTGCGTGTTTCTGAGCCTCCACCTCCCCAGCTAGAGCACAAGGACCACGAAATCAGGAGTCGTGACTACAGCTACAGCACTTAGCCCAGAGGTGCTTGTCCACTGTCATGTAACTGGTTAGAGGCAGAATCAGGGTTCAAACCCTACTTGTCTGGCTCCAGAGTCTGAGCTTTTGGCCGCCAGGGAACACCGCCTCTCTGACCTGTGCCACCTGTGGGCCTGCTCCCGTATCCTTCCTAGATTCTATTTGCCTTATATTGAGGATCCTCGTAAGTGAGGGATGACCCTCGTGGTGGCTGTTAGGGTGTGATAGCACCCGAGCCTCCTAGCTTCACCCTGAGCCTTTTCAAGTGGCCCGCTCCTTTGCATGACCTCACTAACACCCCCAATTGCGTGGGGGCCCCATCCCAGTCCTAACATTCTCTCTCCTGCAGGTCATTTCTTGGCCCCTAGCTCCCAGCAGGCCCAGAAGTGTCTGGGAACCTAGTACCTGTCCTGTTCTCTCTTTGCATGACGCTCCAAACCCCATCAGCCTCAGATTCTCCTTTACCTCCCTTCCCCAGACCCACATTCCACATGTACCTCTCCCTGGGGGAATGGAAAGGGTACCTTTCTAGATTTCCTGGGGTGAGCTAAGCTATGAGGGCTTCAGCAAAAGCCAGTCACTCCAGGTCTCCTGAAAAGAAGCCACAGGGACTTCTCTGGTGATCCAATGGCTAAGACTCTGTGCTCCCAAAGCAGGGTGCCAGGGTTCGATCCCTGGTCGAGAGATTAGATCCCATGTGCTGCAACTGAGAGATCCTGAACGCTGCAACTAAAGACCCCATGGGCTGCAGCAAGGATGGAAGATCCCACGTGCCGCAACTGAGCCCCAGCAGCACAATTAATGAATAAGATGTGCTCCCCGAGCGTCAAGCACTGGGCTATGCTCTTTACCCACATGATCTCATTCACCTCAGGCCGGCCCTATGAAACAGGTGATTTCTACAGATGAGAAAATTGAGGCTTAGGGCCGGTAAACACAGAGTCACAGGGCAACACCTAGTAAAGGGCAGAGCTGGGATTCAAACCCACGCCTGCTGGTCCCACAGTTCGTGCGCCTCATCCCTGATGCCACCCTGCCTCCTGATGGCGGGTGCCAGACTCCCTGGCTTGCCTCCCCGGCCCCCGCTCTGCACAAGCCACCCTTCTCCATCCCTTCTCATCCCTGCAGGCATCTCTAGCACCTCAATCTCTACCTCTTCTCTTGCCAACTTCCAGAACTCCTCTGGATTCCAAGTCACGCAGGCGCATCAAGGATTCCTCCCCTCTCTTGAGTACCCTTCCCCTTTCATCCAGAGATGGAACATGATGGTTTGACCATCCACTCATCCGTTTATTCCTATCATTCTCATGGAATCCTGGAATGTTAGGGCTAGAAGGGGCTTTGATGATTGTCTGGTCCACTGGCTTTTAAAGCAGAATGCAGGGGACTTCCCTGGTGGCCCAGTGGTTAAGAGTCCACTTTCCAACGCAGAGGACAAGGGTTCGATTCCTGGTCGGGGACCTTTAAGATCCCACATGTCTCAGGGCAGTTAAGCCCCTGCACCACAGCTAGAGAAGCCGCAACCCCCCGAACCCATGCACCCTAGAGCCGGCGCTCAGTCCTGTGTGACTCTTTACGACTCCAGGGACTATATGTAGCCCACCGGACTCCTCCGTCCCTGGGATTTTCCCAGCAAGAATACTGGAGTGGGTTACCGTTTCCTACTCCAGGGGATCTTCCCAACCCAGGGATAGAACCTGTATCTCTTACGTTTCCTGCACTGGCAGGTGGTTTCTTTACCTCTAGCACCACCTGGGAAACATCGAAATAAAGACCCAGTAGAGTAAAAAAATAAAACAAACAGAAAGAACCCAGGATGCATTTTTTACAGACAGTCTTCTCTGAAAGTTCTAGAGAAATCAGACGAATGAGTGCAGGGTGTTGGAAGGTTGGGAGTAGTATCCAGGGTCCTGCCTTCTGGCTCCACCCTTCCTCCTGCTCCTTACTCTCAGAGTGCAGTTAGCCCCGGGGCTCTGTCCAGACACCCAGCCCATAAGAACCCGTTGCTTTCAGCCACTACCTAAGGGATGGCCAGGCTTCTTGCTCTCTGTGGGCCTGCAGGACCTCTCTTCTCCTCATGAGCTCTGCAGGCAGATAACCAGACTTCTTACACAGCAGCTCAGAACTCCCTGAAACACACAAGTGGAAGATTCCAGCGTTCTTAAGACGAAGGCCCGAAAGGAGAATGTCTTCACTTCTGCAGCATCCACTTGGCTAAATTCAGGGCGAGAAGAAATAAGCTCCACGTCTTAGTGGAGGAATGACAAAGGATCTGTGGTCATCTTTAACCCACCACCATCTGTGTGACCTTGAGCAAGAAAATTACTTAACCTTCCTCATTTTCCATCTGTGTTCTCATCTGTGAAGAATAAATACATGGAATCCATGGAAATCCATGGAAAGTACTTAGAACAGTGTCTGGCACATAGTAAGTATTTACTACATGTTAGCTGGTGCTAGTTTTATTTCTAACCCATATGCCTAGCACTGTGCTAGGCAACTGGTGATGGGAGGGAGGGCTATAAGAGTAATGGCAAAAACAGTTTATACTCCTGATAATAAATAATCTAGTTCATGAGATAAAATTAACACATGCTGAGATCAAAGTACTAATTCAAGGCATTGTGTAATTAAAGAGCCCATGAGAGGCACAGATAACATATTTGAGGAAGCTGGAGGACAAAGAGACTGGACGTGGGGGCTGGGTGGCCAGTGAGGGCTTGCAAGGAGGGAGGGGCGCGCATGGAGGGGAGGGCAGTCCAGCGCTTCAGCACAGACTCAGCCACGCTCCCTGCCTTCAGATCTTAGCTCTGCCACTTTCTGGATGTGCCTCTGTGATCTTGCAAGATGAGCAGCCTCTCTATATGTCAGTTTCCTTTCTGTTACGTGTGTGTATCTCCCAGGGCTCCAGTGAGGAGTAGCTGACTTACTTCCTAGGAAAGGCAGCAGTGTCTGACATGGAAGAGCTGCTCAGCAAGCTGAGTTGACCTCATCATCCCTCCTAGGAGGAGACTTTGGCTAGATGGAGAGGAGGGACAGGGGTCTCTGGGTGGATGGACACAGGGACTGCAGGTGTAAAGTGGGGCTGTGCCTGTGTCTCTGCTCGGGGATGGGGAGAGTGTTCGGGAGTGAGGATGGGGGCGTGGGCAGCAAAGGCCAAGGCAGAGAGGAGTACGAAGGGCAGACCGTGGGAGTCTTCAAGCCCAGCTAGAGTAGTTCAGGCTTGATCCTCACAGCTTCCTAACAAGAGAGGAATGCCATCTGGGCTGTGTGTGAAAGAGCCCCTGGCAGTGGTGTGCAGGTGGATTAAAGATGAGAGAGATGGCTTAGGAGACCATGGCCACAATTCAGGCATGAAATGGGCAGGTCCCAGACTTAGGTGGTGGTGGAGGGAAAGGGAGGGACTGGCCACCTGGAGAGGGAAGTCCCTGCAGCTCTAGGGGAGCCTCCTGCCCATCCACCCACCATGCCCGGCTTCTGGCTTCTACTCTGGCTTCCTCCCTTCCGGGTCAGGCTTTTTGAAGGCTGCATCCAGGAAGGGGGAAGCACAGGGTCAGCCCCACCCCCAGAGAAATGACTGGACCCCATCTGGTCCCCAGTGTGGACCTCCGCCAAGAGAAGCAGTTCTGGGAGGGGAACCCAGCCCTGCCTGTGTGTGTGTGTGTGTGTGTGTGTGTGTGTGTGTGTATGAGACAGAGATTGTGTGTTAAGAGAGAGTGTATTTGTTGTCTGTGTGTTTGTCGTGTGTGCCTGTGTGTGTGAGAGAGACTGTGAGTGTGTGACAAGGAGGGAAGAGGAAGGACCATATGTCTATTTTCTCTGGAAAACAGATGTCTCCTCAAGTGGGTGAGAGAGTCAGCAAAGGAAGAAGAGAAGTGGGGTTAGGGGATCAGCTCCACATTAGCAAATAAATTGTCCCACACGCGGGGCCCTGCTTGTGTCGGTTTTTCTGATTTTTCAGATATTTTCCTTTCTCTCTCTTGAAATCTTTCCTTTTCCGGTGTTTTCTTTTTTTCCTTTCTCTCTCCCCCAGGCTCACACACCTGTGCCAGCCCCAGGCGGTGTTCCCTCTGTCTAGCAGCTCGGATGGCAAGGAGCAGGGGGTGCCCCCTCCTTTGCTCAGGCTTCTCCTGGGGGTGGGGTGGGGTTGGGTCAGAGCCTGGCCAGCAGTGGGCTAGGGTAACAGACCAGGTCACTCTCCCTATCTCGCCTCTGCCCAGCTTGCCTTGTGTCCACGTTCTCCTCTCCATCTCTCCCCCAACAAACACGTGGCGGGCACCAGTGATGCATCGGGCACTGGTCCAGGCCCAGGGTCCAGTGGATTCTGGAGTCCTCCTTGCCCCGGCATCCTTGCTTTGGGAGCGTGGGATGGGAAGGGAACATCTTTTGCTTACTCTCCAGGCATGATGCGTCAGAACAGAAACCCCATCAGCTCACCTCTCTGGTTTTGTCCTGGTGTTTCCCAGTGTATTCTCTGCTCTCCTATCTCCCTCCTGGGGAGAAACACAGAGACATGGGAGCCAGAGAGGCCTGGGTTCACATCCCAGTCCTGCCTCTTCCAAGCTGCGGCATCTGCAGCAAGAAGAGGCTTCACCTCACTGGCCTCTGTATTTCCTCATCCAGACTGTAACATTTCCTGTGGGGTTGTTGGGAGAATGAAATTAGAAAAATGAGCTGAAGTGTCTAACAAAGCCATTTTCTCTCTCTCTCTTTTTTTTTGGGGGGGGGAGGGGGATCCTTGTTTCTTTTCTCTTGCCCTTTTGTTTATTTAAGATAAATTTTCTGAGCCTTCAGTATGCAGGAACTGAGCGAGGGGGAGAGGGTGGGGGTCCTGATGTCCCCTCTCTAGGAAACAAGATTCCCGCCAGAGCTGGCAGCCCACGCCCTTGGCCTCTGCTTCCTCCCACCTCATCTTCGCCAGGGGGGCACACGGAGGGCTTCCGAGCAGGCGTGACACCTGTGCTCTAGGGGCAGGGATGGGAGGAGGAAGTGGGGTAACGGTCCTGCTCCTGTCACTCCTCTTTCCCTCCATCTTCCCTTCTCCCGCCCCATGACACTCTTTCTCTCTCTCCCTCCCTCTCTCTTCTCCTCTCCCTCCATTCCTCTCTCCCCTTCGGCTCCCCCTGCGGCTTGCCAGCTGCCAGCAGATGACATCTCCTTTCATGTTTGGGGCTGAGCGCGGCTTTGAATGTTCGTTTGATTCCGTTAAGATAATAGCTGGTTCACTGTCAGATGCAGACTGATCAGTTAAAACCTTAATCACTGCCTGTCTCCTCACACGGCACTTATTTTTTAAGAGATTAATCCCCTCAGCCCAGCTTCGGCTCACATTCGCCTTGGAGGAAAAAAAAAGGCAAGGTTTTGCTATCCTTGTTGTTATTATTGTTATTATTGTCACCCTTGTTACGCTGCGTGTTAACCCCCTCCCTCTCTTCTTTCAGCTGCTCCTTGCTTTCCTTTCCCTGATTTGGGGTCCCTATTAGCTCACTTGTGTTCTCTCTTTCTCTCTCCCTCTCACACACAGGCACACTCGCTGTGCCCCTCCAGACAGAGAGTGAGCACGGTAGCCCGTGCGTGCCCTCCTTGACATCATGCGCACATGTGGAAGTTGTGTATACCACGCAGGGGCAGGACTCAGTCCAGGCACATTCAGATCAGGGCAGCTCAAAGATGCAGCTATATGCCATGGGCAAAGCCCGATCTTCGGAGTCAGACAGATATGCCCCATGCCTCCCTTAGGTATTCACTTGCTGTAAATGTGAACTTGGAGAGGAGCCTCAGTTTCCTCATCTGTACAATGGGCATGAGAACACTCCCTTCAGGGAGGCTGCGAGCACTGACTGCAAGGAAACACGTAGGATACCCACAGCAGGGCCAGGCACAGGGCAGGAACACTGTTATTCTCCTTCATTGTTCCTGCCTCCCAGATTCTATGGAAAGACCTCCCAGAGTCCCTCCCAGAAGAGGACGCCTCCTCTCTAGGCCTTTTTACAGATGCTCCTCACATGATCACCTGTCTCAGCTGATAGGTCTCACCCAGGATCTGGGAAGGGAACTTTCCTTGACGCTGACCCATAAAGGGAATGTTTATAGTCGAACGTAGAATTTTACAGAGGAAAGTAATTCAGAGATGGTCTAAGTCACCCAACCCCTCTAAGTACAGGAAGAGGTTGAGGTTCCGAGAGGGGCTGGCTTGCCCTGGGCTAGGATTCAGCCCTGGCCTTGCACTACACCAGTATTTACTTAGCACATACCATGGGCCCCCGCCCTAGGCCACTGCAGAGAACAACCAGGCTGAACCACACCCCGGGTGGCACACAGGCTGGCTTCGACTCCTTCCTGCTCTGGCAGGTGCTGCAGACACAGGAAGGCTTTCTGGAGGAGGTGGCATGGGGAGAATTTGGGATGGCAGGCCTTGGAGGCAGGGGGAAGGGAATGAACACCCGAGGGCTCCTGGGGCCCCCAGGAGCCTGGCTCCAGCCTGGCTTCTGTGCTTAGCGAGATGATCTGACAGATTGGGAGCTGTCCGCACGCTCCTGCTCCTTGGAGGTTTCAAAACAAAGCTCTAGTGGTGTTTGCAGTTGAAGAGACTGGTGTCAGGAGCAAGGAAAAACTTTCTGCCCCAGAGGCACGGAAACAAGGGCCAGAGAAGGGCTGGCGTGCCCATCACTGGCGTCACGCTGTCCTTTCTTCATAGCCACGTGTTAGGAGTTTGCGCTCTGGAGCCAGAAAGCCTGGGTTAGAATTGCTTGCTAGCTGGGTACCTTGGACAAATCCGGGACTCAGTTTCCTTTTCCAAAACAGGAATGATGACAGTACTTAGCCCTTAGCGCCTGACACATAGTCAGTGCAATAGAAGTGTTTGTCATGACTATTCACTAAAGATGCTTGGGAGCGCTGAGGAGGCAGGGTGGAACCGGACATGGTCCTGCTGTCCCCATGAGCTTGGCCTAGTGGGGAGGCTGACAAGTCAACCCACAGTTGTGGTCCCACGTGGAGGACACTTGGCCCAAACTCAGGGATGAGGGGCTGCCTTCTGGAAGAAGTATTGGGTTAGCCAAAAAGTGCGTTCAGGGGGTTTCCATATGATGCTATGGAAAAACCATAATGAACTTCTTGGCCAACCCAATAGATGGTCCCACCTATGGATAGGGCTGCTCTATCCCCAGCTCTGAGAACTGGGCCCGGCACAGAGCCAGTCTTTGCTGGATGAACAGGTGAAGAGCCAGCTGAGCTCTGTCCTGAAGGAGGAGCAGGACAATGCCCTCCCCTCCGTCCAGAGGCCTTGCTGGCTGTTCTGATAGCAGCGGGATGCGGAGAAGGAAGATTAGGGTGGAGGTGGAAGAGGGGGTTGGGAAACATAAGGAGGATGGGGTAGGGGTTTCCCACCACGTGGTGGAGGTGGGGGTGGGGGGTGGGAAAGTAGAGGTGAAGGTGAGTTCTGCTCCTGCTAGAGAGGGGAGCTGGAAAGGGTTAGGGGGCCTGAAACATCCTCCCCCCACCTTGCCAGTACCAGCAGGAGGCAGCCCGGGGTTAATGGCATGACACCCCTGCGGCAGTCGGCCCGATGGGCTTCTGACGCCTTTTCTAATTTGGTGAGCACTGAAGATTAGGAGGCAGGGAGAAGAGAGTTTTCCTCTCGCAGGTTATTATCCTGCCAACTCCCCGGGCGCCCAAGGGAGGGAGTCAGCGTGTTCCAGGAGAAAAGGAAGCAGGGCCTGGCATTCTGGATCGAGTGCCCCTGGGGAGCGGGGAGGGAGCCAAGGCTGGTGCAGATAAAATTGATGCTATTAATGGGTCTGGTGCTGGTTGAAATGGGAGCAGCAGCCACCACAGCAGCGGCAGAGCCAGTGGGAGGAGGGAAGGGGCTTCTTGGAAGTAGAACTCACAGATGCTGAGCATCTTTGGCTTGAAGAGACCCCGGATTTGCCTTTTCTGGAAAAAGAAGGGCATCCTGCCTGTGTGGATGATCCATCCCCCCACCCCCACCGCATCCACCCCTCCTCAGTCTAGGCCAAGGGTCCAGAGGTCTGGGTTGAGGCTAATCTCAGTTCCTCAGGGAAAGACCAATGCCTCCAGGCTGCACGTCATGTGGACGTGGTTCTAGAGAATTCCATCTCACACCTGGCTCTGCTCTCAGCTCACACTGGGGGAGGGAAAGGGAGGATGTGTGTGTGTGTGTGTGTGTGTGTTCTCAGTTGTGTCTGACTCTTTGCAATCCCATGGACTGTAGCCCGCCAGACTCCTCTGTCCATGCGTGTTCTCCAGGCAAGAATATTAGAGTGGGTTGCCATGCCCTCCTCCAAAGGATCTTCCCAACCCAGGGGTCCAACTCATATCTCCTGTGTCTACAGCGTTGGCAGGCGGATTCTTTACCACTGAGCCACCTGGGAAGCCCAAGCTAGAGGTGGGCCCAAGCCAGGCTATTCTGGACTCAGAAGGGGGCCCAGGATGGCCCTGTTGGCCAGAAAGAGCATCCATGGAGGCCCGAGCCTGATGCCTGAAGTTCCCCATTAGCCCATTCCAGTTGGGCTAAGGCTGGGTGGTGTCCTGGAAGGGGCCCAGCATGGAGGCCAGGAATGCTGAGCTCCAGTTCTCCCCTGACCCACTGAGAAGATGGGCGACCTCAGCCTGGGTACCACCTCTCTTTGGGCTTCAATTTCCCCAGATCTGAGCATTATGTTCTCTTGGGTCCTGCGGAGGTGGTGGCTGGTGCTGAAGTGTGCCTGCCCCTCAGGTCACACATGGTCTCCTCTGGGAGCTCTCCCTAATCAGTAACCACTGAGACTGCAGGGCTTAGGGGGCCAGATGGAGGAGAAGGGGCAGGGGTGAGGGGGGCTTCTGGGGGAGGGACCTAGCACAGGCGGGGCCTCGGAAAGACAGGTGGGAGAGAGGCACAGTCCCCCTGGGGGGAGGAGGGGTCCCAGGGCAGCTATGAGGGTTTGGGTAGTGGCGGCCTCACGAGGAGACCTTTCCAGACCAGTAGGGGACCTAATTATTAGACACCCCAGGTGAATCCTTTCAAACAACCCCACATGTAACAAAATTATCGTCATAATAAATAAATAATAATAATGGCTGGAAAAAAATCAGTGAAAATGTCCTTTCGTTAAACTTTCTGTAGGGAACTTCTCAGGTGGTTCAGTGGTTGAGATTTCACCTTCCAGTGCCAGGGATGTGGGTTCAGTCCCAGGTTGAGGAGATAGGGTCACACGTGTCTCTTGGCTGAAAAAACCAGAACATAAACAACAGAAGCAATATTGTAACAAAGACTTTAAAAATGGTACACATCAGAAGAATCTTGTATAATCATATCAGCCAATAAGCAGCAAATAACATGAATATTATACTGCAGAAAAGATAAAAGTAATTGACGAATACTTCATATTAATGGCTCTTTTGGGGACTTCCCAGGTGGCACTAGTGGTAAAGAACACAGCTGCCAATGCAGGAGATATAAGGGACGCGTATTCCATCCCTGGGTGGGGAAGATCCCCTGGAAGAGGGCATGGCAACCCTCTCCAGCGTTCTTGCTGGGAGAATCCCATGGACAGAGCAGCCTGGCGGGCTACACTCCATGGAGTTGCAAAGAGTCAGATAAAACTGAACCGACTTAGCACGCATGCAATGGCTTTTTTGGGGGGCTGGGGAGAAGGAAATAGATGGAGGAAAGCTCCCCAAAGAGTGACGTCAGCAAGCTGCTGAGAATGGCTTGCACAGAGAATGACAGGACTGAGTCTGTGACTTTGTCTTTGGAATCTCTGCACAGCATGGTTTATTTTTGAAACTGCCGTTTAGTCGCAGGGATGTGTAAAACTCCAGGAGCCGAGGCACTGTGACTGAAACCAGCACTAATGACCCTGAATTGTTACAAACTGACTCTGGGAGTGAAGAGTGTAGCGAGGTCTGTGCGTTCCAAGCTGACTTATAGCCAGGAGAGCTCTTCAAAGGAACTCCCTGCACAATCTCTATGAAAGAATACGTAACAGAGATGCGCTCATTTGACGCTCATGTCTATATTATTGAAACTTAACAGTAACTGCAGTAATTGCTTAGAACATAGCACAACAGAAGATTCCTTTTTTCCTCCAAGCGAGGAATATTTTATCTCTGACACAGAATTGCTGGCACATGGTGATAAGAAAAAAGCAGACCGACTTTTAGTCAATTTTATTGTTTTAAAGTTCTCGTCACACAATGAACCTTTTCTTTGCCTGCACCTGAGGCAGACTGCTCTCTCTGCCCCGCCACCCCCCCGTCTCTGCCCAACCCCAGTTCTCCACTGGGCTTTGCAAATTCACGGTCCCTTATTCCCCCAAAACCTTGGCTCCAAACTCTTCCCAATCTATGCAAGTTAAGAAAACAGAAGCAAATAGCAATATATGTTAATCATCGTCATTGTTGTTATTTTTTAAAAGTAAAGAACCTAGTCAGTTTCTATTAGGATCTGTACCATGGCCTAACTGTTGCATTTAGTATGTTACATCTATTAGTTCACTTGATGTCCACAATTGTCTTAGGAGGCAGGTTTTATTAAGCCCATTTTTATTGATGAGAAAACTGAGACTTGTGAGGCTCGCATACATTCCGTTTACACAGCTGGCAAGCATCAGAGATGAATTCAGACTCCAAAGCTCATGCTCTTACCCCCCGTGTAATGGACGATACAATGGCTTTTGTTTATTTGTGGCTGTGCTTGGTCTTCGTTGCTGTCGCTGGTCGTGGTGCGTGGGCTTCTTGTTGGGGTGGCTTCTCTTGTTGCACGGGCTCCAGGGCCTGTGGGCTCAGTAGCTGTGGCCTGTGGGCTTAGTTGCCTCACAGAATATGGCATCTTCCCAAACCAGGGATCGAACCCATGTCCCCTGCTTTGGCAGGCGGGTTCTTAACCACTAGACTGTCAAGGAAGTCCCTACAAGGCTTTATTTGATTACATATCCAATGAGTAGAGCCAGTAATGTTGCAGAGACTCAGAGAAGATGGGGTTATTTTGAAAGGCCAAGGGGTCCGAGAAGACTTCCTGGCGGAGGGTGCTCTTCATTTTGGCTTTTAAAATTTTAATTACATTTTTTTTTTTTTTGGTCACGTCATACAGCTTGTGGGATCTTAGTTTCCCAAATAGGGATCAAGCCCTCACCCTTGGCAATGAAAGCTCAGAGTCCTAGCCACAGGAGCATCAGAGAATTCCCTTCATTTAAACTTTAAGGCAGACTGCCCTCAGGAGCATCGCTTGCCTTGCCCATACCACTTCATCCAGGTAAAACATGCTTTGTCTTGGTGACCAGTCAGGACAGAGCTCCTACCATCCCAGGGCCAAATCTTTTCCTTTTCCCATCTCAAGGCCACCTCTCTCCTAGGCAGTCTTGCTTCCTCCGCCACTCCTGCCTCTGGGTAACCCTTACCTGATTCTGTTCTGCACTGTACTCATTTGCAGACACTGGAGAAAAATGCTTCCCCACCACCCCTTCATAGCTTCCCTCATAGCTCAGTTGGTAAATTATCTGCCTGCAATACAGAAGATCTGGGTTCGATTCCTGGGTTGGGGAGATCCCCCGGAGAAGGAAATGGCAAACCACTCCAATATTCTTGCCTGGAGAATCTCATGGACAGAGGAGCCTGACAGGCTACAGTCCATGGGATCACAAGAGTTGGACATGACTTAGTGACTAAACCACCACCACCACACCCCCCTACCCACATAGAAATGCTTTATTTCTATTTTATTTACCAAATACTTATTGAGGGCTTACTGTGTTCCAGGCCTCTTCTAAATATCAAGTCTTTCAAACATGAGCTGTTCAGTTCTCATCATAAGCTGATGAGGTCGTTACCATAATTGCCTCCCTTTTGCAGATGGGGAAACTGAGGCACAGATACTCACCCGGTAAGTGGCAGTTGAGATTCAACTAGGCCATCTGGCAGCAAATGCCATGTATTTAACCACCAAGCTAAGTTTTGAGAGCAGGAAGGGTTCTTTAGTCTTCTCTGCAGGCCTGACAAACCTGGCCCTCAGGTCTTTTTCCTACAGTGTCAGAAGATGCAGAAAATTTTCTTTGAATGAACTGAACCAGGTGAGTCTGACACTTGGTTCCTGACACTATGGGGGTCCACTGGATCCAGTGGTTCTCAGCTGGGGATGGTTTGTCTCCCTCCTTCTTGGGGACATTTAGTATCTGTCCCCAAGTATCTGTAGTGATCACAAGTGGGAAGAAGTGTGCGTATGTGATGTCAGCATACAGTGGGTAGAAGCTAAACACGATGCTGTTAATATCCTGTAATGCACGGACCAGCCCCTGAGGCTCAGTTTTCTCACCTCTATAGCAGACTCTGGTCAGGGGCAGCAAAGATAATGGCCAGGAAGGTAACTGCTATTGTGGGCTGGGGAGTGTGGGGCTTGAGATAAATCCTGCAGGCCTGAGCCTGCCCGTTCCTGCTCCTCCAGAAGGAGCTGCTGTTTGTATTGTTGGGGGGAGGGGGACAGACCTTGCTCCTCCATTCCTCCTTCTTAGAAAGAGGGAGAAATGGGTGGGGAGTCCCACAGGAGTCCCAGGCCTGCAGGTCTCCAGGAACAGTAGGCAGAAGAACCAAGGGGAGGGGAGGCACTCAAGGGTCAGCAGTGGACCCACACACACACACAAAGACAGCGCTTAGTCGTGTCCGACTCTTGGTCATCCCATAAACTGTAGCCCACCAGGCTCCTCTGTCCATAGGCTTCTCCAGGCAAGAATACTGGAGTGGGTTGCCATTTCCTTCTCCAGGGGAACTTACCGAGCCAGGAATTGAACCCAGGTTTCCCGCACTGCAGGCAGATGCTTTACCAACTGAGTTACCCGGAAAGCCCCGGCAGTGGGCCCAGCCGCCTGCAAACTGGGCTCTGTCCCATTGGGGCCTGGAAGGCACTTCCTCAGACAGTAGCAATTATCGCAATCAAACAGTTGACACCAATTACGCACCAGGCCGGAGAGGCGACAGCGGCTGCTCACGGGCACCTCGGCTTTGCATATCTTAATGCGGACTGACAGACGCTGACCCTCAGGGCCACCAGGCTTGCCAGCCCTCAGCTGTTTCTCTGGCACCCATTTTGAGAGCCAGATGACTGCCAGGGCCCGCTCCTTTGCAGCATAGAACTGACTGCATCTGGAAGATGGAAAAGTTCATGCCCCCAAGGTCCCTGGAATCTGCAGTGCAGGGAGCACGGGGCTGGGATTGAACCCAACCTTCCCAGGAGGGCTGAAGGTGCCCAGTGACCTGGAGCGCTGGGTCCAGGCAGATGGGAAGCGCCTCGGGAAGCACCCACCAGGTCGCTGCTGCCCCACTCAGGGAACCCACCAGGCACCACCGAGAGGTCGCTCAGCTTCACACTGTGAGGTCTCACTCTTCGTCCCCCATTCCCAGGGAGAAGAGGAGAGTCTTTTAGGAAGAAGAGCTCCCCCCAGCGGAAGCTGGTCCTGGACAGTTTCTTTTCTTAGGGGGTGGCAGGGAGGGCGGGTGTTATGCAGTGTTTTCCATGCTGTTCTGCCACTGGCGAAGAGTCCGCCTGCAGTGCGGGAGACCAGGGTTCCATCCCTGGGTTGGGAACATCCCCTGGAGAAGGGAGAGGCTACCCGCTCCAGTGTTCTGGCCTGGAGAATTCCATGGACTATGCAGTCCATGGGGTCGCAAAGAGTCAGACACGACTGAGCGACTTTCACTTTCGCTTTCACTTTCTGCTGGGAGCTAGGGATACAGCCATACACAAGGGGCTGGGCTGCAGGCAGCAGAAGCCCCAAACTCAGCCTGCACTGTGGGGGTGGGAGGATGGATAGGCCTGTGTTCGTGACATGGTGTAGGGCAGTTAGGGACTCGTGGAGCTTCAGCTTTTCCTGACCTGTAAAGGCCTTCCAGTTTTAGGATCCCCCAAAGCAGGAGGTTCATCATAAGGGAAGTCAGGGTCAGGATTGGAACCTGAAGCGTTGATTTCACCAGGGCAGCGCACTTTACCTGAACTTACTTCTAACTTCATCCTCCTCCCTCTTATACGGTGCAAATTCCTGTTTGTCTCCCCACCCTGGCTCCATCCCAGGAACCCCAGAAGATTACTAGGTGGCAAAGGAGAAACTAATCCAGTTTAGGGCTGATATTTCAAGTACAAAGCATAAGCCCTCTGTCCACTAGCGCCTCTCAGCCTCCGCAAGGCTGGTGGTGCCCTGTGTACCCGAGGCGTGCAGTGCCATGAGGCTCTAAGAAAGGAGGCTCCTGGCCATCTTGCATGTCACCTCTTTGCCCCCAGGCCGTCCCTAGGCCCCATTCCCCCCAGCCATCAGGCTTCCCTGAAAGTCAAGGACTGTGGTGGGAGGGGCGCCTTCAGGAGAAGGAAGACTCGTGGCCCCTGGGGTAGGAGGCGGATCATCTTACCAGAGCACTTTGCCAGGCAAGCTGTTTTCCTAATGTGCACCGAGGGGGTGCCCCCAGCCTCCCTCCAGATTTCCTAACACGCCCCTTGCGCTTTCCACCGCCCCCTGGGCACTGCTAGCCCAATCTCTTAGACGCTTTTCCATCCTGTTTTCGGATCTTGTGAACAGGAACTCTTCAGAAAACTGAGGATGATTCCCTCCCTCCCGCAAAGGTGTTCGGACCTCCCCACTGTTCAAAGGGAAAAACAGGATTCGGCAGGGGAGAGGGCCCCAGAAGAGCTGGGAATAGGGCTGGGAGGCGGGGGGGCCATGAAGCTCTGAGCGCCACCGATGGGCGAGCTCCGACTGGGCCCTTACAGGGCGCCTCCTGCGCGCTCCCCGAGGGTTCCCTCCTTGGGCCGCCCATCCTCTGCCCCGTCACGAGGATGGAGTGGCGCCAAGGTAACTGCCCTGTTTTCGAGACTTGGCCTGGGGACCCTGTTTGAGTCCTAGCGGCGCTTCTGGCTGGGCGTCTGGACTGAAAGCGCAGTTTCCCCGCGGGTATCCGGAGGCGATCTCCGGCCTGTGGAGGGCTCCCTCCTGAGTCCAGCTCAGAGCCGGCAGCCCAGGGATTCGGATTCTAGGCCTTCATCTTGGAGAAGCGAGAGCAGAGTCGTCGGCGCGAGAGCATCAGCGCTACGCCCTGAGCTCAGGGCAGCCGGGCGTGGCGGCGTCCCCTCGGGCCCTCGCCGCCACGTGCGCGCTCCGTCGGGCGGCCGCGTGAGTCACCGTCCCCGCCTCGTGTGGCGCCGGGCCCGGGCGGCCGAGGCAGACGCCGGGCCCGGGTGCCAAGCGGAAGAGGGTGAGATCCCGCCCGTGCGCCGGGCAGAGAGGAGCCCCGGTGCAGGGCGGGCCACCACCGCGCGCCCCTCCGCGCCCACCCCGCCAAGCCCGGCGACTTTAAACCCAGCGCGTGGCGGCGATTCCCCGGGCCTCCGCGAGGGCGGGCGATGCTCCTGACACGGACCGGGGAGTGTTTATCTGGATACCGCGTCAGCAAGTGCATCGGCTTTAAAAGGCCAAGCGGGGTTCCTGGGGATTAAGGATCAGACACTGGGAGCCCTGTTCTCTCCGTCCCCGCCCTCTTTCCCACCCCAGGAACAAGAAAAAGAAAAATCTGTTGGAAACGCACTCCCCCCCCGCCCCACTCGCTCCCCACCGCCCCCACCTTCTCCTTCTGCTTTCACCGACTTAAAAGAAAAATAAAATACATTCCAGGAACCGGGACGGCTGCGGAGCAAACTCAAACCAGAAAATGCTTAAAGATGTTTTAATGACTTAAACACAGGGCCGGTTTGTGTCTAAAAGTTTCCACATTAAAAAAAAAAAAAAGAAAAGCAAATTCAATATTAAATATCCTTCCACCTCCTCCTGGGCCTCTCCACCAGCCTCTCCGCCCCTCCTCCTGGTTCCCCTCGCCTTCTAGGGGCTCCTCGGCCCAGTTTTCCTCTGCATCTCTGCTTTCAGCTGTGGGCTATTAGCACCCGGTGTGAACAGAGACCAGGCCCCTCCATAAACTTTATATTCACATTCCAAAAACGAAAAAAACAAGGAAAGGGGAGAAGAACAACACCCTCGGTACAGGCCTAAATGCTCCTGCGAGCAGAGGCCACCCCTCCCCCCCAGTTCAGGGCCGGAGGAACTGTTAACTAGCAGCTGACAGATTTTTACAGCGTGAATTAGACCCTCATTTGGCTCAGGATTAGCCCACATCTTCCATCTCATTATTGCTCTGCGTTGTTGGAGCCCCCTTTCTTGAAGCTGGGGGGTTGCAGATAGGTCTCTGGGGCCCTGATCAGAATTCTCACTCTCTGAGCTGGGGTGGGATGGGGTGAGGAGACAGGAGGGGTGAGACTTGGAGTCCAGGATGGAGCTGGGGGTGGCCAGCTGGAGGGCCTGCATGAGGAATTTGTCAGGTGAAGTGAACTAGACACCTGCCTTATGATGGAGACACATTATGTGGTGGTATTGCAGGCGCTGGCTTAGAGACTGATCTTCTTATTATTCCAAGGGATCACAAACCTTGGGAGCAACAATAGTGATTATAAGATTTACTGGGTACTTACTATATGCCAAGCCCTCTATAGAGTCCCTTTGTATTTCATTTTCAAATTAATCCATGATGTGGGTACTATTGTTATTTATGCCCATTTTACAGATGAAGATGCTAAGGCTTAGAGAGGGTAGGAAATTTACCTGAGGACCGAGCCAGTAAGTAGCAGAGGCAGGATTCAAACCTAGGACTAAATCTAGAGTCTGAGCCTTTAGGTCAAACTCTCTCTAAGGCCAAGATCACAGTGGGTGCCGACTATGTAAATATCTGTTTCTAAGCTCCTGGTTTTCATTTCACTCACTGAGTTTTAGGAACTTTAAGCCTGAATTCCTGTTGGTATAGATAGCTCTGACCATCTTCTGTTGTCTGTTATTGGTGTTTAATCGTGAAGTCATGTCCGACTCTTTTGCGACCGACCCCATGGACTATAGCCCACCAGGCTCTTCTGTCCATGGGATTCTCCAGGCAAGAATACTGGAGTGGGTTGCCATTTCATCCTTAAGAGGATCAGGGAACGAACCTGAGTCTCTTGCTTGGCAAGCAAATTCTTTACCACTGATAACAGGTAAGCCCCCTGTTATCTAGAATGAGACAAAGACAATGATCCCCCATCTGATCCTGGATCCACCTCCTGGGTTCAAGAACTGTTAGGATAGGAAACTGACCAGGGTTCTCTCCTTCTCTTCCTGGACCTGATGAAGCCCTTTACAGGGTGTCATTTTTCACGAGGTAGTTAGGCATTTTCCAAGAGGCCTGGGGAGAGAGAGGGGCATTCATGTCATCAGAATGGAGAAAGGCTGAAGAAGCTGGAGTCCTGGGCAGCTGCCCAGATGTGTGGCCTCTGGGAGCTTGACTGCAGAGGCAGCTCCAGCTGTTGCCGCCTCCTGCTTCTTGTGAAGGTCAGTGCAGGGTGGGGAGAGGGGAGAGTGGTGGACCTGCTGGTGTCCAGACACAAAGGACATGGTGATGCTTTGGTTTTCTCAGCTCGAGAGCTCTTCCTGGGAAAGGCTGCTTTGTGGATAGCATTTACGACTCAAGGGTCAGCCCAGAGCAGGAAAATGTCTGGGAATTCTAGAGCTGCTCAGAATCTTTTTTTTCTTTAAGTGGAAATTTGAGGAAATTTTGAAGCATATGTAATACTTTGACTTTAAGTGCCCTTTACAAAGGTAAATCACTTTGTCAGTTTAGGAATGTAAAAATGCTTTATGTATAACTTGGTTTGCTCATAAACTATCTTCATTTGGGTGTATTTAGAAATGTGAGGCCAGAAAAGGAAAGCTGAAATTCGAGGAAAAACCTACAACCCCTTAACTTGAAGTGAGAAAACAGATAGAAACTTCTTTATAAAATTTGCTTGTCTCATCGTGGGTTTAGGTACTTGTGTGGTTCTAAAGGTTGGGGGTCAGAGGCTGCCCCCATCTCTTTTTGGCCTCACCCCCTGGCCTATGGGATCTTAGTTCCCAGTACCCGTGACCTGTGGGCAGTGGAAGTGCCAAGTCTTAACCACTGGACCACCAAAGAAGTCCCTAGTCTCCTTTTTCCCTAGTCCTCTTGCCACCCTCTGGCTTCTAATCTTTCTCCCCTGGAGCAGAGAGTCTCCTTGAAGTTTTCAAAAAGCTCCCAAACTCAGTTCATTCCAATCAACAGTTAGTAAGATCCTTTAGAGACAGTAGTGTGAGTTAGACCCAGCCTTTGCCCTTGGGTGCCAGATGCAGGCCACGTCAGAAGAGGATACCCGCTGTTTATTGAGTACTTTCTATGTGCCGGGCACTGTATTAAGTGATATATGTATTATATTCACACAGTTAAACCCAAGAGTTGAGTTTCATTACATCCATTTTACAAATGGGGAAACTGAGGCACAGATTAAGTAATTTTCTCAAGATCAACTGGGATTTGAATCCAGGTCATCTGAGCCCTTACCCATCCCTGTATCCCCAGGCCAGGAGGGCTCCCCGAAAGCTTAACGAGCACTGAGGAGAGCACGCTGTCTGTCCTTGGGCATCTCAAAAGGGCTCTTCAGGGAGATGACCCTGGGGTGGCTACAGAGGCAAAGGAAATGGGAAAGAACATTCTAGGCTGAAAGGACGGCAGAAAGAGGCATCCCAGTATAAACTCCAGTACTGAAGGCCAAGAGATAAATGTTTTTTGGAATTCCTAAGCATGTAAATAAAGTATGAAGTCAGAGCACACCGGGGAGGAGGCTGGAGAGGCAGGTAGGAGGAGAGCCAGACCACAGCAAGCTTGTTCCGTGCTTGCAGCTGAGGGTGTTTTCTGTAGCAGATGGACAGCTATGCAAGGGTTTATGGCAGGGAATGATGCAAGAGATGTGCACTCTTGATAGAATTCCTTGGGGGAAGGAAACCTAGCATAGAAAGGACTGCATACAGGTGAGACTGGAGGCGTGAACACCATCTGGGAATGGAATGGGGAATCTGAACAGACAGCTTGACACTGGGGATGGAGAAAAGGCTTGAACCAGAATGGTTTTTCCTATCGTTTCTATTGCAGTCTGCCTTATTCCACTGTGTGTGTGCTCAGTCAGTCAGGCATGTCTGACTCTTGGTGACCCCATGGACTGTAGCTGGCCAGTGTCTCTGTCCATGAAAATTTCCAGGCAAGAATACTGGAGTGGGTTGCCGTTTCCTACTCCAGGGGATCTTCTTGACTCAAGGATCGAACCCGCATCTCTTGCGTCTTCTTCATTGACAGGTGAATTCTTTACCACTGCACCACCTGGAAAGCCCACCTTATTCCATTAGAGATTCTCAACTAGACCTCTGACTTCCTAAATTCTTTAAATTCTAAATTTTAAATCTAAATTCTGCTCAGAATGTTTCCTTATTTTTCCCCCACTAACTGCTCACCACTAGGTAACCTGGCCCAGTTCACATCACTCAGTTTCTTCTCTGAAAACTGGCCCATTTATTACAGTGAGGTGACCATGCGGGCAGGTGGCTGAGTTCAGTCCTGATTCCACCTGTTACACAATCATTCATAGCAATCCCTTTCACTCAGCACCGTGTTCTTCTTTGAACTATGGATCATGTGGTCACCTTAGTTAAAGCACATACACACAAAAAAAACTATTGGAACAAAGCCTTGAACTCAGTTCAGTTCAGTTCAGTTCAGTCGCTCAGTTGTGTCCGACTCTGCTACCCCATGAATCGCAGCATGCCAGGCCTCTCTGACCATCACCATCTCCTGGAGTTCACTCAAACTCACATCCATCGAGTCGGCGATGCCATCCAGCCATCTCATCCTCTGTCGTCCCCTTCTCCTCCTGCCCTCAATCCCTCCCAGCATCAGTCTTTTCCAATGAGTCAACTCTTCGCATGAGGTGGCCAAAGTACTGGAGTTTCAGCTTTAGCATCATTCCTTCCAAAGAACACGCAGGGCTGATCTCCTTTAGAATGGACTGGATGGATCTCCTTGCAGTCCAAGGGACTCTCAAGAGTCTTCTCCAACACCACAGTTCAAAAGCATCAATTCTTCAGTGCTCAGCTTTCTTCACCTTGAATCCAGATGGTATTAAATCATGTGTAGGTTCATTAAAACAGTCTTACTTGTTTCAGTGGTAACTCCTTCCCGCCTTCTTTTCCTTCCTTCCTTTCGTTCCTCTCTCCCTGCCTCTGTTCCTTCTTTCTTTTTCTGTCTTTCTTTCCTTATTTCTTTGTTGTTGTTTAATACATAAAGACAAAGAGGTTCAAGTGCATTAAATGAATTGCTGAGAGCACACATGTGGTAAGAAGTAGAGGCTGGGGTTGGACTCGAACCTTCTGATGTCTGCTATACCACAGTTTCTCTTTTATGCTGTGATAGATTAAAGATGGCCACATGCTCTTTGCAACCCTCTCATTCAAAGGTGGAGTCTAACCTCTTTCCTTGAACCTGGGTTGGCCTTGGTGATTTGCATAACCAATAGAATGTGAGAGAAGTGACAAGGGTTGAGTGAGTGACAGAATTAGGTCCTGAGCCTAGGTTTCCCGACTCCAGGTTCAAAGCTTCCTTCCCTCTTGGCCTCCCCACATCTCACCCCCATCTTCCCCTTTGTCCGAGAGGCATCCTCTCAGCCCTTCCACTCACCACTGATGCCCTGCATCTCCGTCTAGCATCAGATAGGAATGGGGAGAGGGATGTCGTCTTTTATCTGCATATAAAGATCTGAAAATGGAAAAAGTTTAAGTTTTACAGTCCTGGAGAAAAAGAGACTCAGAGAGTGAATGCTGGGAAAACATGGGGGGAGGAGCGTGGTGTGAGAGGGAGACCCTGGAGGATGTTTCAGTAGGTTAATAACCTAAGCTGCTGCCAAGTTGAAATTAGAAAGAGGAAGGTTCTGCCTCCTGAATGTGGAGGAGGGGGGCTAATCCTGTCCTTTGATAAATGGATGACATCCTAGCAAAATGAGATGCTCCGCCCCAGTGGCTGCAGGGGGACATTGGGCTGGGGAGGCAGAGGTGGGTAGGGGGCCTTGGGAGCCCCAGCAATGAGGTTAAGATGCAGAACTGTGAGGCACGGGGACATTAGCAATGAAATTGCAGTCACTTTGGCGGCTCTTTATTAAATAACTTGCAATAGCGATGATGGGCAGAGGTAGCGGCTCAGTCTGGATTACTCACCTCCCTACCCCAGGCTTTCTGGGGACCTGTCCCTTCCCTCTGCCTTTCTGGGTCCTCTCTAATCAATTCCCCAGCTCCGCACTGTCCCTTGTCACTCATTCTCTTTGGTTCAGACCCGGACTTGAATGACCTTTAGCAGCTACAGCTTTTACCGCCTCTGCATGGATGATGCTTTCGAGGCTCCCAGGGGGAGCTCAGGGACTCTCTTCCCCCCTCTCCCTTTCCAGTGTTCTCATCTCTGGATAGTGGCTGGGAGTGAAGAGGTCACTTGCCTTTTGTACATTTCAGGAAGGCCCACTGCTGCTTGGGTTTTCCCAAAGAGCGGTGACTTCCGCCTCCTGGGAGTCCCTGGGTACAACTACTCCCAGCCCTCTGGGGATGTATTTTTTAAATCTCTTTTCCCCTAGACTTTTATACCTCTAAAAGTCTCATAGGTAGAAATTGGCCCCTGCAAGCTTGAAAAGAGCTCCCAACTACAACAACATACCCCTAAACCTCTACCTTCAAGTCTTCCAAATGCTGAGTGAAAGGCCAGACATGATTTAGTGGGATGATTTTCCCCACTAAAAAATTTAGTGGGAGTTTAGGCAAAGCTCTTGAAACCTAACTCAAATGATGCAATGAAAGTTTATTTCAATTCTCTCCATCTTTCATTGGGAAAAAAATGACTGAGATCTTTATACATCCTGGGTGAAATCCTAGGCAATCGGGATTTAGGAGAGAAAGGGGATGTGGCTTTGCTTTCTCAGATGGCTCAGTTTGGTGGAGGAGACTAATGATAATAATTGCGAGTTTATTAGAGCTGTTACAAACCACTTCATATGTATCACAACATACGAGTATGTGTAATATACGTACCATTTAATTCTCACAGCAACACGATGACACCACTACTGTTACTTGCAGTTGTTAGCTTTGAGGTGCATACACATGTGCTCAGTCCGTCATTCGTGTCTGACTCTTTGCGACCCGAGTCCTGCCAGGCTCCTCTGTCCCTGGGATTCTCCAGGCAGGAATACTGGAGTAGATTGCCAATTCCTCCTCCAGGGGATCTCTCTGACCCAGGGATCAAACCCACATCTCCTGTGGCTCCTGCATTGGCAGGCAGATACTTGACACCTGAGCCACTTGGTAAGCCCATTACTATTACTATCCCCCATTAAATAGTGAGAAAATGAGGCACGGAGTGGATTACAAACTTATTCAAGGTCGCACAGCTAGTAAGTGGCAGAACTGGGATTTGAACCCAAGCTGTTTGTCTCTAGCTCCAGAATTTATGCTCTTAAAAACTAAGTACAAGTCAGTGTAATTACAATTCAGGGGAGGTGGTTAGTACTGGAGAAGAAGGCAATGGCACCCCACTCCGGTACTTTTGCCTGGAAAATCCCATGGACGGAGGAGCCTGGTGGGCTGCAGTCCATGGTGTCGCTAGAGTGGGACATGACTGAGCGACTTCACTTTCACTTTTCATGCATTGGAGAAGGAAATGGCAACCCACTCCAGTGTTCTCGCCTGGAGAATCCCAGGGATGGGGAAGCCTGGTGGGCTGCTGTCTATGGGGTCGCACAGAGTTGAACACGACTGAAGTAACTTAGCAGCAGCAGCAGCAGCAAGTTAGTACTGGACCAGAATGAGATGTTAAAGATAATCCAGACAAACCCTCATATCAGCTGAGAAACTGAGGGTCTGAGAAGTTGAGTGACTTTCCTAACGTTAGGATTACTAAGTGGCTGTTGAACTTACATCACCCATTCTAAGGAGTCTCTTTCCCTTCCTCCATCACTGCCTGGAATCTGGGAGAGATGCAAACAGTGGGGGAAAGGCATTCTGGGCAGGAAGCCTGGCAGGAACCAAGATGGAGGCCCAGGATTCCTGGCAGGTTCTGGAAACAGCAAGTAGAGGGGGTGCGGCTGGAGCACCTGAACATGGGGGCAGCGAAGGATGAGGCTGGAAAGGAGGCAAGGTGGGAACGGATTGGAAAGGGTCAGCATATTTTGCTAAGACAAAGAGGAGTTATGAAGGATGCCATGATCAAATGCTCTTCATTGGCGTTCTCTCTGGCCATTGTGCGGAAGGAAATGAGAAGATATACAAAGGACTGACTTGGTGGAGGGCAGGGTGTCCCCGGGGATGCTCTGGTGTGAACAGGACACTGCTAAGGTGGTTAAGAAGAGCATGTAACAAGGACAAAAAAGGGGGAAATATAAACTGCCTATAGGTTAGAGCCCTAACTTAAGGTTTTCATACAGTTAAAAAGAAGCAAGTGTCAGGATGAGCTGAGAAGCCTTGGACCAATGGGATTTTGCTAACAGATAAGAGAGAGAGTGAGAGCCTTCAGCTGGTATTTCGCACTCATCTTCCTAAGGAGACTCTGCATCGACAAGTGGAAGGTAAATGGAAGTTAACGGCTGCAGCCTAAGAAGGACTAAGAGGCTGTGAGACAGCTCTTGGGTTCTCTAAGCAAATTCAAGTCCTCTGGGACAGATCTAGAGAAGGAGCTTGACCAAGGCACATCAGTGTCCCTGGGGCCACCAGGGAAGATGGAGATTCTGTACACCACTGAGCAGTTATCCAACACTGACCTCAGCTATGATTCCTGATGGGTTTCCTGAGGGTATGCTTGTGACAGTCTCCCTGGATTCTATCTTTATTGTTCAAGCAAGTTTTGTTTAAAAGGCACATATAGTTTCATAAAAACAATACATGTGGATAGTTTAAAAAGTCAGACAATGCTCAGAGGCGCAGACACAACCCAGCAGTCTCCTGCGCTTCACTCCCCGCGCTGGTTACTTTCCAGGCTCACTAGAGGTGCTGTTCTCAAATTTTTTGCCTTTTCCTCTTAGCTTTTCAACATGTTCTGGTATTTACTTTCTCAATTTAAAGTAGTATGCCTGAAACGCTGTCCCTCGCTTCACTGATCTTAGGTTGTTTTGTGAACTTCTCCTCACAAACATTACTAGCCCTCCTTCCCTTCAGAGCTGGCGGAAGACCACTGCTGAGTCTCCTTCCGGTTGAGAGGGACACGTGACTATTTCTGGCCAATGAGACTGTAATAGGAAGTGATGCCTATCACTCCTGAGGCAGGACAAGCTCATACATTCTTCAGGGTGCCATGTGTTCAGATTGGGGTAGCTACACTTTGGTAGAACCACTAACTGAATGACTTTATGGAGCAGAGCCCCCTGACAACCCATATGAGGAAGACATAAACTTCTGGTATGTTATGCCATTTAGATTTTGGGGTTGTTACTATAGAATAACTCTGTCCATCCTGACTAATATATGTCTTACGAGTTTAGCCCACTTATACCCCTTCGCCGAATCCTACTAATTACATCTCAATTTTCAACAACTTAAAAACATTTTTTTTTAAATTTATTTTTGACTGTGGCAGGTCTTAGCTGCAGCATGCAGGATCTTTTGTTGCGGCAAACAGGCTTCTTTCTAGCTGTGGTGCACAGGGTCAGTTGTTGCTGAGTGCTGGCTTAGTTGCCCCATGGCCTGTGGGCTCACAGTTCCCTAACCAGGGATTGAACTGAACCCACATCCCCTGCATTGGAAGATAGATTCTTAACCTCTGGAGCACCAGGGACTTTCTGTAAGTCCAACAAAAAGCACCAACAACTCTTTATAAGATATACCTTATTACATTTTTCTGCTCTGCTGCTGCTGCTGCTAAGCCGCTTCAGTTCAGTTCAGTTCAGTCGCTCAGTCGTGTCTGACTCTTTGGGACCCCATGAATTGCAGCACACCAGGTCTCCCTATCCATCACTATCTCCCGGAGTTCACTCAGACTCACGTCCATCGAGTCGGTGATGCCATCCAGCCATCTCATCCTGCGTCGTCCCCTTCTCCTTCTGCCCCCAATACCTCCCAGCATCAGAGTCTTTTCCAATGAGTCAAGTCTTCGCATGAGGTGTCCGAAGTACTGGAGCTTCAGTTTTAGCATCATTCCTTCCAAAGAAATCCCAGGGTTGATCTCCTTCAGAATGGACTGGTTGGATCTCCTTGCAGTCCAAGGGACTCTCAAGAGTCTTCTCCAATACCACAATTCAAATGCATCAATTCTTTGGTGCTCAGCCTTTTTCACAGTCCAGCTCTCACATCCTTATTGCCAAATTCAGACTTAAGTTGAAGAAAGTAGGGAAAACTACTAGACCATTCAGGTATGACCTAAATCAAATCCCTTATGATTATACAGTGGAGGTGAGAAATAGATTTAAGGGTCTAGATCTGATAGATAGAGTGCCTGATGAACTGTGGAATGAGGTTCGTGACATTGTACAGGAGACAGGGATCAAGACCATCCCCATGGAAAAGAAATGCAAAAAAGCAAAATGGCTGTCTGGGGAGGCCTTACAAATAGCTGTGAAAAGAAGAGAGGCAAAAAGCAAAGGAGAAAAGCAAAGATATAAGCATCTGAATGCAGAGTTCCAAAGAATAGCAAGAAGAGATAAGGAAGCCTTCTTCAGTGATCAATGCAAAGAAATAGAGGAAAACAACAGAATGGGAAAGACTAGAGATCTCTTCAAGAAAATTAGAGATACCAAGGGAACATTTCATGCAAAGATGGGCTTGATAAAGGACAGAAATGGTATGGACCTAACAGAAGCAGAAGATATTAAGAAGAAGTGGCAAGAATACACGGAAGAACTGTACAAAAAAGATCTTCACAACCCAGATAATCATGATGATGTGATCACTAATCTAGAGCCAGACATCTTGGAATGTGAAGTCAAGTGGGCCTTAGAAAGCATCACTATGAACAAAGCTAGTGGAGGTGATGGAATTCCAGTTGAGCTATTTCAAATCCTGAAAGATGATGCTGTGAAAGTGCTGCACTCAATATGCCAGCAAATTTGGAAAACTCAGCAGTGGCCACAGGACTGGAAAAGGTCAGTTTTCATTCCAATCCCAAAGAAAGGCAATGCCAAAGAATGCTCAAACTACCGCACAATTGCACTCATCTCACACGCTAGTAAAGTAATGCTCAAAATTCTGCAAGCCAGGCTTCAGCAATACATGAACCATGAACTTCATGATGTTCAAGCTGGTTTTAGAAAAGGCAGAGGAACCAGAGATCAAATTGCCAACATCCGCTGGATCATGGAAAAGCAAGAGAGTTCCAGAAAAACATCTATTTCTGCTTTATTGACTATGCCAAAGCCTTTGACTGCATGGATCACAATAAACTGGGGAAAATTCTGAGAGAGATGGGAATACAGACCACCTGACCTGCCTCTTGAGAAACCTATATGCAGGTCAGGAAGCAACAGTTAGAACTGGACATGGAACAACAGACTGGTTCCAAATAGGAAAAGGAGTATGTCAAGGCTGTATATTGTCACCCTGCTTATTTAACTTCTATGCAGAGTACATCATGAGAAACGCTGGACTGGAAGAAACACAAGCTGGAATCAAGATTGCCGGGAGAAATATCAATAACCTCAGATATGCAGATGACACCACCCTTATGGCAGAAAGTGAAGAGGAACTAAAAAGCCTCTTGATGAAAGTGAAAGAGGAGAGTGAAAAAGTTGGCTTAAAGCTCAACATTCAGAAAACAAAGATCATGGCATCTGGTCCCATCACTTCGTGTGAAATAGATGGGGAACCAGTAGAAACAGTGTCAGACTTTATTTTTTTGGGCTCCGAAATCACTGCAGATGGTGATTGCAGCCATGAAATTAAAAGACGCTTACTCCTTGGAAGAAAAGTTATGATCAACCTAGATAGTATATTCAAAAGCAGAGACATTACTTTGCCAACTAAGGTCCGTCTAGTCAAGTCACTTCAGTCGTGTCCCACTCTTTGCGACCCCATAGATGGCAACCCACCAGGCTCCCCCATCCCTGGGATTCTCCAGGCAAGAACACTGGAGTGAGTTGCCATTGCCTTCTCCAATGCATGAAAGTGAAAAGTGAAAGTGAAGTCGCTCAGTCGTGTCCGACTCTTCACGACCCCATGGACTGCAGCCTACCAGGCTCCTCCGTCCATGGGATTTTCCAGGCAAGAGTACTGGAGTGGGGTGCCATCACCTTCTCCATTTTTTCTACTTTATCACACTGTAATTTATCAGATCCACTCTTCTGTTTTCTTGGAGAGAGATCTCCTGGAGCCCTCCAAACTTCTGGTCCAATATGGACTAAAGGCTCTCTAGATCAAGACAATTGTTATTCCCTGTTTTCTGGATTCCTCGTTGCCTTCTTTTTGGGTTTACTTTCTCTTCTTGGTGGAGCACGTCCTCCGGTAGCTTTCTGATAAAGGGTTATTGGAAGATGTGTTTTTTAGACTCTGTGTGTCTGTAAATGTCTTTTTGCCATCCACATATTCAATACACGTTTGGTAAATTGTCTGGAGATGGAAGCCTTAGGTTGAAAATAACCATGGCATCGTCACCAAAATCTTGGGCACACAGTTTGAGTGCATTTCCTAGCCTCTTTTGCAAGAAAGTTCGGCCATGACGTTAAGTTCCCTCTCATGGAATTTAAAATTCCAGACCACAGGAAGACCTGCGTATGCTTTTCCATAGTCTTCTCCTTTCTGGCAAGGTGGATGGAGGTGGTGAAAATGAAATTCTATGGGTTTGCAAAAACCAAGAGATGAAAAGAGTATCAGTTCCTGAATAACCACCTGGAGAACTGTCCTGACCTGAACAACCACACAGGTATGTGATATGAGCTAAAAATAAACATCTATTGTGTTAAAAATCTACTACCCCAGTGAAATTTTAAGGTCTATTTGTTATGCAGTCTTATCTACTCTAATTAGTACAGAAATTGATTCTACGAGTGGGGTGATGCCATCCTAAAAACAAAACTGGTGGCATTGTCTAGGGGTAGGTGGTGAGGAAACAAATATAGCAGGATGGAGAGAAGGTGCTATTGCTTATGCTGGGACAAAAGCATTTGATAAAACTGATACCAGAGATAATTTAACATTCTACTGAGACTGTACTTCCAGTGGGAGAGGTTAAAAACTATAGACAGGCTTTGTTGTCAGTTTTTTACTTCACTTAGGTTGTCACCAGGCAAAGACGAGCTCAGGAAAGCATGTAGAGATTCACATTTGAAGAAACAGTTTCTGGATCTAATGAAGGAGCTGGTTAATAAGACTGAATAAGTCTTTAAGTCACAAAGACCAAGAAGTCATCTCAGTTAAACAAAGGCGCTCAGCCCTGTAGTGGGATGAAGTTAAGGACATTATCTCTCTCATAAGCCTCTTGCTACAGATGGCTTTACAGTAGCTGATATTAATTTGACAGCTAGAAATTGGCATAAGGACAAAGAAACAAAAAACAACAAATAGATGCAAGAACCATGTCTAGGAAACCTTGGATGTGGTTACTGGCACATGTGATCAACGGGAGGCAAACAGATCAGAAATCTATCTGAAAGAATCAATTTAATTCCCAAGGAAACCACAAACATAGACTCATTTTTTATTATTATTTTAAAAATTTTGGCCACACGCTCCCTGACCAGGGACCAAACCTATGCTCCCTGCATTAGAAGGTGGAGTCTTAACTGGACCACCAGGGAAGTCCCCCCAAATCTTTAAAACAACATTGGATTCCCAAGTATCCATGAACAACACATGGGTGGAGAAAGCAGTGAGACCCTGAAAAAGGGAATGCTCCCAGTGCCCGCTTCATGTGTGAACACAGGATATAATGAAAAATTTCCCAGAGTGCAGATCAGGGGTGATGGAACACAATGGTTAGTGTCTGAAAAAGAGAATGTGCAGGCTCCTGAGAGGCAGTCATCTCCATTGCCAAGGCTGTGGATCCTAGCAGTGTTCCACCATCATGATGGACCAGGGAGTGTGTGTTTCACAATCTTAACCACAATTATCCTATATAATGGGTGTGTGCAGAGTTGGACGGTGGAGCACAGTTCCTAATTTTTTGGACCAAGAGAGATTCCATCAGATTTGTTAGGAACGACTGCACGTCGCCTAGAGGATGTGGACATGAAGTAGAATGCAGAGGCTGGGTGGGGCTTTGCTTTGATACCCTTGGAAGGGGGCTGAGTGCATTCTATGAGTGACAACAAGGCCACACATGCCTCTGACTGTGGAAGAGACTCCTAGCTGGGCTCTCAGATTCGTTCTCTTCTTTCTGGGCACACAGATGAGATTACATTTCCCAAGATCCCTTGTTGGAAGGCAGAGCCACGTGGCTAAATTGTCTCCAATGGAACATGAGTGGAAATGATGTGTATCAGTTTCAGACTTGGTCTGTGCAGACTTATCCCCTGTGTGCAGCCTCGCATGCTCTTCCTTTCTACTGGTTGGCTATAGACAGAACATGAGGGCTGGACTTCCCTGGTGGTTCTGTGGTTAAGAATTCACCAGCCAATGCAGGGGACACAAGTTCAATCCCTGCTCCAGGAAGATTCCACATGCCTCTGGGGCTACTAAGCCTGTGCACCACAGCTACTGAAGCCTGCATGCCCAGAGCCCGTGCTTTGCAACAAGAGAAGCCAAGGCAGTGAGAAGCCCATATCCAAAACTAGAGAGTAGCCTCTGTTCACTGCAGCTAGGGAAAGCCTGCATGCAGCAACAAAGACCCAGTGTAGCCAAAAAAAAAAAAGAAAAGAAAAAGAGTGCTCCAGAGCAAGCGTCCTAACCTGAGGTCCAGGGGCCAAAAAGTCAGGGCGGGGGGTGGTCTATGAATTTGGATAAGGGAGGTATGTCTTTATTTTCCCTATCCTTGAACTGATATTTAGCATTTCTTTTTTATTATGGCTGTAGATGACAAACTACAATAGTATTATCAGTGCTTGAGATTTTGTCACCAGTAGAAATCACAGATAGTTTTATATCACATTACAGTTCTTGCAGATATCTCAAAATATCGTTATAGTCATCACTACTTGGAAATTACGGCACTGATTAGACCTGCCACGGGATTGCACGTAATTGCAGCCTTCCTGTTGACAGTCGTGTAACACAACTGGCCAGTGCTGAGCAGAGGAGGAGTTCAACCACCAAATACTGAAGTCACACATTCTCATTGGTAAAGAGAGATTTGTGCTGCTTTCCAGGGGTCCCTGACTGCCATTGTTGGTCAATTAATATGTGAAGGGAGGTGAGTGGTTTTCATTGTGTGTTTTTATTTTAAAAAGCTTGCAAAACCAGATGATTCAAATAAGAATTCCTCACGTTCCGTACTATCGAGAGGTATGCAGACCACAAATGTTGTCAGCCTTCCCATCAATAAGACTTTAAAAAATAAATGAAACTTCATTTTCAAGTTAAAAAAAATTTTTTTGGCCATGCCACGCAGCATGTGGGATCTTAGTCCCCCAACCAGAGAAGGAACCTGTGCACTCTGCATTGAAAATGAGGAGTCTTAACCACTGGGCCACCAGGAAAGTCCATAAATGCAGCATTATATCACCTGTGCTTTTAACCGTATTGTCTTATTAGCTAATGAATTAATATGGAAACACATGTTATTACATCTCAGATTGTCTTTTTGTATTTTGATAACTATGTGTCCATATAATTGGTTTGGTTTTTACTGCTATGAGCTGTGTTTTACAGATTTAAAAATATCTTGAGAAGGAGGCCACAGGCTTCACCAGCCAGCCAAAGGGGACCAGGGCACAAAAGAGTTTGGGAAGGGAGCCTGTGGTACAGTTGGGTCCCATGGGAGAGAGCCTGCCTATTGCCTGAACATCCATCCAGGACTATTACGTGAGCAAAAAATAAACTTCTGTTGTGTTAATTTTAGGATTTCTTGTTAACAGGGCATATCCGACCTCAAGCAAAGACATTCATCCATTGATTCGTTGCTTGTGTCGTTACTTCTAAGCAATTCAGTGCCATACCAGTACTTGCTCTGTGTTCTCTGCTGTGTGTGATCCTCACTCCCACAAATTAAACAAATTTTTTAACTTAATATTTTTGCTCTGAAATTTCACATGTGTGCCCTAGAATGGCTTCATTACTTTTGCCGGACCCTCAGTGGGCCTTTTTAAACCTGGCAACTCATCATATCTTTTAATCCGGGAAATTTTGTTCTCTGAGGCAATGTACTGGTTAGCTATTGCCATGTAACTCATCACCCCCAAAACTTGGTAATCTAAAGCCATTACAATCATGTTATAACCTCTGAGTGTGGATCTGGGGAAAGTTCAGCTATATGGTTCTCTCTCAGGGGGTTGCAGTCTGATGGTGGCTGGAGCTGGAATAGTGAGGACTGGAGCAGCTGGGGCCTTACTGGGCGTCTCTCTCTCTTCTCAGGGTAGGCTGTGTGCTCTCTCCACATGGCCTAGCTTGGGCTTCCTTGCAGCATGGTGGCCCTGGGCCAATCAGATGGCTTCCCTGGTGGCTCAGGGCTCCAGGACAATACTTCTAGCAGCAAAGTGGGAGGAAAATTAGCTTTGACGACCTAGCTTTAGAATTCACACAGGCTGCCCTCCCCCATACTCTACTGGTAAACACAGTCAGAAAAACCTTTCAAGAGCCAAGGTTAAGAGAACTAGACACCACCTCTCGACGGGGTATGGCAAAATTCTAGAAAAGTGTGTAAGACAGGATCTATTGCAGCCATCTTTAGAAAATATGAATACAGCCTGCTGCCATTGCCTCTTCCTTTTAGTCCTTTTCATGATATATCTCCTAACAGTCAGTTTTGATCCTCTGGACTAATCCTTTAATTTTCTTATCTATCCTCCGTTATTATCCCTTGTTTTATCTTTTTGTTCTACTTTCGAGGAGATTTCATTGGCTTTATCATCAACCTGACTTTTACATTTGGACTACCATCTTTATGTTTCTTTCTTTTTAAAAAAATTTATTTGGCTGCTCTAGGTCTTAGCTGCAGCATGCACAATCTAGTTCCCTGGCCAGAGACTGAACCCCAGCCTCCTGCATTGGAAGTGTGGAGTCTTAGCCTCTGGACCAGGGAAGTCTGTCTCTTTTTTTTTTTTAAATAAATTCTGCATCCTGTTTTCATGTCATGGATTTTCCATTATCTTTCTGAGGCTATAAATTATAATGTCTTTGAATCATTCTGCTTTCTATAATTCCCTCTTTTCTTTATGATTTCCTTTCTTCCCTCCTCCCTTATTAATTCTTCTTTTAATGTTTGAATCTTTTCTCAGATACTTGTTTAATTTTGGATGTTTCTATTGGAAGCCTTGGTGGGCTTACGGGCTCACTTGTCTTGATCAGGTGGCCAGTGGCTGTTTTTATTGGAAGTTCCAGATCCACTGTATGTTGGTCTTTTCTGTGGAGTCATTTGATTTGGCTAGAAAAGGCTTCTCTCATCTTCTGTGCAGGAGCCCAGCCACTGGTGTCCAGAGTTGAGTGGGACGGTCAGTCTAGGGAGTTCTTCACCAGGTGGACTCTGGTTTGATTTTCTTGGGTCTGCCATTTACAGAGGAAGTGGAGGACCACGGCCGCAGAACAGTTCACTCAGGACACTGTAGGTCCAAAGTGATGGCTTGGCACGTGAGCAGAGGTGTGGAGAGGGCAGGAGATATGAAGCAGGAAACGCAGGCACCAAGTGTGGGCTGGAGACATATATTTGGAAGTTAATAAAGCTGGTGCTAGTGGTATAGAACCCACCTACCAATGCAAGAGATGTAAGAGACGAATGTGGGTTCAATCCCTGGGTTGGGAAGATCCCCCGGAGTAGGAAATGGCAACCCACTCCAATATTTTTGTCTGGAAAATTCCATGGACAAAGAAGCCTGGTGGGCTGCAGTCCATGGGGTCACAAAAAGTCAGACATGACTGACCACAGCACAAGTTAAAGTTAAGATGTATGGATGGTATTCAAAACCATGAGATCACATGAGATCTCTATACTGAGTTGAACAGCATCACCCCTTGCCCGGCCCCATTTATGTCCACCATGAACTGTGGATGTGATCTTATCTTATTTACAAATAAGTTTTTGAAGATTTAATCAAGTTAAGGTGAGGTCATTCCAATGACCTCCAATGGACCTTCCAATGGCCCAAATCCAATGACTGGTGTCCTTTAAAGAGGAGGAAAATTTGGACACAGACTTACAAGAGGGAAGATGTCCATGTGAAGATGGGGGCAGAGATTGGAGCTTTGCTGTTTAAGCCAAGGATTGCAGGCAACACCCAGAAGCCAGGAGAGACAAGGAGAGGGTCTTGCCTAGAGCCTCTGGAGGGAGCGTGGTGCCTTGATAGACTTCTAGTTACCAGAGCTATGAGAAAATACACCTTAAAAAATTTTTTTTTTTTAATTGGAAGATAATTACTTTACAGTATTGTGGGGTTTTTTTTTTTTGCCATACATCAACACAAATCGGCCATAGGCATACATGTGTCCCCTCCCTCCTGAACCCCTCTTTTACCTCCCTCACCACCCCATCTCTGCTTTTAAAGCCACAAGGTACTTTGTTACTGCAGCCCAGGGTAACTAGTCCAATCACCAAGGATGTGTGTATAGATTGTGGGCAGGGGGCTCCAAGGATGGAGCTCTGGGACACTGACTCTCACCGAGGTCAGGAAGGAGAAAAAGGTAGTGCAAGAGAGACTGAAAGGGCGCAGCCAGGGAGGGAGGATGACCGGGAGCGCTTGAGGTTCTAGAGCAAATGTGAAGCAAGTATTTCAAGAAGACAGGAAACCCCAGATGCTCCAGATACATTGATACCAAGGAGGACCGAGAACTGATCACTGAATCTGGCCGAGACGGGGTCACTGGAGACCTTGCCTTGTCCAGTTTGGGTGGAATGATTGATGTGAACTGGAGGATGGAGAGAAGGAAGTGCAGGTAGCCAGTACACAGTGACGACCATTGCCCCTGGTTTTGTAGCCAGCAAAGAGGATTTGCTCACCTCATCCTTATAGCAGCCCTATGAGATGAGCATCGTTGTTTATAGAAAGGGAACACAAGGCCCAGCGGTACTGGAGAATTTGTCCCAGCCCTTGCCAGACTGAGAGTGTAGAAACCCAGGTTTTCAGAAGCAAAAAATCCAAACTCTTTCCATGTTTCCAAGTGGCAACTGATCTGATAAATAACCCTGGAAAGGGATGGAGAAAAAAACCCCAACACACTAGTTCTTGCCTGTACCCAGATGGCTCCAGGGCCGTCCTGGGAGACAGTTCTTTGTAAAGACGCCCTTTCCCCAGTCCCTCACCTGGGCCATACTCTCTCTTGGCCTTTCCCCATGTGCAGGGACCTATCCCCTCCTCCTTGGGGTATCTCTGTCTGGGATAGGGGAGGTGCACAGGGCTGGGGAACCTCAACCTGAATGGCTAGTCTATTTTCTCCTCTTCACTCTGTGTCCTCAAGTAGAGGCTGAACACTTAAATGCCTCCTGGGGCTGGGCACACAATTGGACAACAGTAAGGTGGGCCCTGGACAGCACAGCAAGGCATGGTTGAGGCTAAAGGTAAATGAGCATGAAGGCCCCACCTGAAAATGTTCAAATTCAACTTTCAAACAATGAGAGACTTCCTTGGTGGTCCAGTGGTTAAGAATCCACCTTCCAATACAGGGGATGTGAATTCAGGGAACTAAGATCCCACATGCTGCAGGTCAGCTAAGCCTGTGTGCCCCAACTAGAGAAACCCATGTGCCACAACAAAGACCCAGCACAGCCAAAAATAAAAAAAGGGGACCCTGCCAACTAGTGTGAGCAGGTCTAAGTTTGATCCTGGGCCAGAGTGCGGACTCCAGTGCCCTAAGTGCCCCCATCAAACTTCCTCTCCCAGGATTTGGGGTCCATTGTTCTACCCTAAGGCTTCCTTCCCTGATGTAAATGGGTACCCAGGGTTCACCCGCATGACTGGGGCCTAAAGAACACCAGGCTCGAGGGTTGGGGAGGGACCGTCACCCCACAGTCTCTGTACAGACCTTTGTCCCTCGTGGGGCCTTTGTCTGCCTCCTGTCAGGGTGTCGTGGCGACTGTCAACGCCTTGCTGGTGCTATGTGACCTCTTGGCTGGCTTCTGTCTGCCTCTCCAGAACCCCTTGGCCATGGGAGGGTGATCTGTGTGGGCTGCCTCAATGGCCCGCTTGCCTCTGGCTTCCTGTTGGGTGGGAAGCATGACTGAGGTGTGAGGGAGCAGGGAGAGGTCACGGGAGGTGCTGCCCTGCTGTGTTCCCCACAGGGTTGGTTTGGGCTCCAACAACACTCACAGCTCTTCTCAAGGTGGTCTTCTGTTGTTGTTGATTTTAATTTGGCTGTGCCAGGTTGCGGCATGTGGGATCTAGTCCCCTGACCAGGGATTGAACCTGGGCTCCCTGCGTTAGAAGCACAGAGTACTAGCCACTGGACGTCCCTGGTGGGAAGCCCAAGGTGGCCTTCTCTGTCTGACATTCCTTCCCCTTGCCTTTAAAAAGCGCCTACAGTTCTCTCCTTTGATAGCCTTGGACGCTGCACTCTTCCTTGGGGTTTCCCTACATCTGTCTATACCTTTGTAAATGATAGTCTTTTCGTGCCGAGTTGAATCTTGTCCCACTCCCCTAGATTCATGTCTACCTAGAATCTCAGAAGGGGACTTCCTTTGGAAAGAGGGTCTTTGCTGATGCAATTAGTTAAGATCATACCAAGTTGGGGTAGATTCTAGCTCCAAAAGCTGGTGTCCTTCCTCATAAGAAGGCCATGTAAAGACACCTAGGGAAGGAGGCCATGTGATGATGGAGGCAGAGAGTGGAGTGAGGCAGGGATGCCAAGGACTGTCTGCAGCCACCAGAAGATGCGAGAGAGGCATGTGACAGTTTTCTCTGAGTCTCTAGAAGAAACTGACCTTGCCAACACCTTGATTTCAGACTTCTGGCTTCCAAAATAGAGAGAGAAGGAAAATTCTGTAGTCCTAGCACCCAGTTTGTGGTAATTTATTACAGAAGCCCTAGTAAAGAAAAACATCCTTTATCAAGCTTTCTTTCAATTCTCTGAACTTGAGTGCACCATCTGATCCTGTGAGGACCCTGCCTCTAGTTCACCTCATTTCCCAGAGGCTTTCCTTTACCCTGGGGCTTCCCAGGTGGCTCAGCATAACGAATCCACCTGCAATGCAGGAGATGCGGGTTTAATCCCTGGGTCAGGAAGATCCCCTGGAGAGGGAAATGGCAACCCACTCCAGTATTCTTGCCTGGAGAATGCCATGGACAGAGAAGCCTGGTGGGCTATGGTCTATGGGGTCACAAAGAATTGGACATGACTGAGCACGCATGTTCCATTACCCTCAGTAAGTCCCCAGTCCTCACCTAGGTACCTAAGAGCTTCCCCACTAGAGTTCCCTGCTGCTTCTTCACACCTTTTATTGCCTGGTTCCCACAAATGTGAATCCAGGGATTTCCCTGTTGGTCCAGTGGTTAAGACTGTGCTTCGGGGCTTCCCCCGTGGCTCAGTGGTAAAGAATCCACCTGCCAATGCAGGAGACACGGGTTCGATCCCTGATCTTGGAAGATCCCACATGCCTCAGAGCAACGAAGTCCACGCACCCCAACTATTGAGCTTGTGCTCTGGAGACCAGGAGCCACAACTACTGAACCCCACATGCTGTGATTACTGAAACTGAGCACCCTGGAGTCTGTGCTCTGCAGCAAGGGAAGCCCCTGCAATGAGAAGCCCTCATGCCGTGCCTAGAAAGTTGGCGAGCCCCTGCTCGCCACAACCAGAGGAGAGCCCACGCAGCAGCAAAGACCCAGCACACCCAAAAATAAATAAATAAAAGAATAACAATGAAAAGACTGCGCTTCCACTGCAGGCGGTGTGGGTTTGATCCCTGGTTGAGGAACTAAGATCCCATACGCGGAGTGGCACAGCCAAAAACAAACAAACAAAAAGCAAATGTGAATCCGCGGCCCAAGCCCAGCTGGTCTCTCGGCTCCTGACCCCGCTTTGCATTCATTCCCGGCATCTTTTCTGGGTTCCTCCACCCACACCTCATACGTCTTTAAGGCCGGCTCCACCCGTTGTCCTCCAGCAGGGAGCTTTCAGGACGCCCCAGCCTGCAGAAATGGACCTTATTAGCTCTTGGTGCCATCACTCGTGCTTCAGGGTAGACACCAATGGGGTAGACAGAGTGTCCCGTGTGTGCTTCTCCGCAACTAAACTGCAAGGCCCAGAGAGCCGCAGGTCCTTCCTGTGAGGAGCCCATGCAGGACACGTGATAATATGCGTGAAGAACGAGCCTGAAGTGTTTCTGGAAAGGATGCTCCTACTGTACCACCAGGGGAAGAGGCAGGACTTCCTGGCTCCCAGGGGAACCTGGGTCCACAGCCCTTACCAGCTGGAATCCTTCTGTGACATCACAGTAGGGACAGGGGCCCTGAGTGATGCCTACCAAGCAGACTTCTGTGGACTCGGAAAGATGCTTCAGTAGGTGGGATAAGAGAATCCCCCTCTCTTCCCCAGTTAGATCCTTCTATTTTCCAGTTTCAGACTGTACAATAGTCTGACTGCTCCCCCTCCCAGAGGTGTGTGTGGGGACAGAGGGTTTGGGGGCATTCTAATCCTCCAGCCTGGAGGCCCCACGGTGCTTCTCCTGGTCCTTCATCCCCACAACTCATCGAAAGCTCCTCCAACTCACTGCTATTCCGAGCCCTCAGCCCACTCCCCGGCAACTCTCAATTCCTCCTCTTTTCAGAGAAAATGAAGAGATCCCCTGTGGTAGAGTCTGTCTCTAAGTCCTCGATCCTGCAAGAAGAGAACTTGCCCCAGAAAGAGGCTGAGTGAGTATTGTACTGAGGCAGGGAAGCACTGTCCTTGCATTAAGAAAAAAAAAAAATCTATCTCCTGAGTCTCTTCTCAACTGATCTGACATTTCCCCCTTTTAGGAAAGGCTGGCACCCCAGGGAGTTCGGATGGGAGGCAGAGTGCAGCCTGGGGGGCCGGCCCTGCCCCTCTGCGGCCCATGTCTCTGAGCCCTGCCTCTGCGGGTGCAGCCTGAGGACCAGGGCCGTGCTGCACCCTCGGCCCTCTCCTGTCTCCCGCCCAGCCCCTCAGGCGCTCCCCAGCTTGTCGTCTGGAAGGAAGCAGCTATCTTCTCCGGGGAATGCATTCAAGTCTCAGTCCTCCCAGAATTCTCCGAAGCCCAAGGCGAACGCCAAGTCCCAGCTGGTCTCTGGGGACAAGCCAAGAGCTTCCTGCAGTGCCACACCACCACGCAGGCTGGCACCCATGGGCATGTGGCCTCGGGGATTTCTTAACCCGCTCTCCAAGTCCTGGCCAGAGGAGCCCCTGGACACCTATATCCCACTGGGAGCGAGCCACTTTCTCAGCCTGGAAGCCCTATCCCCAGTGATGTCACTCGTGGAGGGTGACAAAGCCCGGTCCTCTCCACCATTCTGTTTTAAATAAAAATATATTTAGTCAGTTATGGTCTTTCTCTTGTAACTACTGGAAGCAGAGTAAGGATCTGTTTTAACTGAGAATATATTTTCTCAATTTTATTCCAAATTGGGCTTTCTAGGGTCCTGATTGTATGACTGAAGGTCTTGATGGGCTTTCAGTTATGTCTGCCTGTAACCCTGTGTATGGGGGGCACTGTGACCCTTGTATTTTTTCCTATTGTATCCAGTTTTGATGGGCCATGGAGTCAGGTCCACCAGGGTTCAATTCCCATAAACACGATGATGGGATTTTTATTGGAACTGTATTGAATCTACAGATCTGTTTGGTGAGAACTGATATCATTAAATTATGAATCTTCATGAACAGGTTATATCACTTCATTTATTTAGGTCTTTAAATTCTCTTAACAATATTTTATAGTTTCAGTGTAGAGGTCTTATACAGTTTTCATTAGATTTATTCCTAGGCACTGGATGGTTTTTGTTGCTGTTGAAAATTTTATTTTTTATACAGGATTTTTCTAAGTATTGGTGATGGGTAGTGTAGGAATGAGAGGCCTCTGTAATACCCTTAATTTTGAAAATAAGAGCTTTATTGACATATAATTCACCTACTGATGATCAACATGAATGCTCAGTCATGTCTGACTTTTTGCAACCCCATGGACTGTAGTCCACCAGGCTCCTCTTTCCATGAGATTTACCAGGCAAGAATACTGGAATAGGTTACTATTTCCTCCTCCAGGGGATCTTCCTGACCCAGGGATCAAACCCATGTTTCCTGCATCTCCAGCACTGACAAGCAGATTCTTTACTACTGTGCTACTTGGGAAGTCCAATCCACACACTACAGTCACCCATTTAAAAATGTCCAACGGCTTTTAGTATGTTCATAAATATGTGTAACCATCACAATCAATTTAAAAACATTTTATCACTTCAAAAAGAAGCCTCATTTTCTTTAGTTATTACTTGCCTATTGTACTGCTTTTATAATATCATTTTCTTTTTTTTTTTTTTTTGCTGCTGGTATAGATGTATCTAGGTATATCACTTGTATTCAGTGATTTCATGAAGTACACATATTCTTATAGTTTGTAGATTCTTCTGGATTTTCTTATGTATAACATGTCATCTATGAATAATAGTATTTTGACCTTCCTCTTTCCAATCCTTAAACGTCTAATATAATGTTGAATAGAACATTGTTGTGAATGGGTATCTATATCTTATACCGATCTGAAGGAGGAAACTTTCACTATTTCATCATTAAATAAGATGATTGCTATAAGGTTTTGTCTGCAGAGTCTTTATCAGATTAAGGATGTCCTCTGTAAATTTACTAGATGTTTTTAATCATAAATTGGTCATCTAGTTTCAAATCCTGAATCTTCCATTCATTAGTCCTTCTATTCTGAGGAAACCACTGACCTTCTCTGGGACTCAGTTTCTCCATCTTAAATGGAGAAAAGAATTTCTACCTTAAAGCTTCTTGTGAAATTGGAAATATTTATGAAGAACAGCTAACCCAAGTAGGTGCTCAACTGAATGCATGGCGTTGCATTATGTACCGTCTTATTTATCCTCCTCCCACTCCACCCCCCCTCCCATGAAGTTTTGCTTTGCCTCTCATCGTCCAGTGCTGTATCCATAGTGTTACGAACAGTACCTGACATATAGGAATTGCTTCAAGAAAGAATTTTTTACCATGTTTGGTTGAGCTGGGTCTTTGTTGCTGCCAGCTCTCTCTAGCTGCAGAGCTTGGGACTTCTCACCACGGTGGCCTCTTTTGTTGTGGAGCACAGGCTCTAGACGCATGGGCTTCAGTAGTTGTGGCTTGCTGCTTTTAGGGCACACAGGCTTCAGTAGATTTGGCCCACGGGCTTAGCTGCTTCTCCACACGTGGAATCTTCCCAGACCAGGGACTGAACCCCCGTCCCCTACATTGGCAGGTAGATTCTTATCCACTGTACCACCAGGGAAGTCCAAGAAAGAAAAATTTTGATTAATCAATGTCTATTTTCTCTTTTCTGAAACCCTATGGCTATAAAGCATGGTTTGAGAGCCCAGAATTATACTTGTCCCTTAGAGAATCACATAATTCTCTTGGGTACTTCCAAAGTTCAGTCCCAACTCTCCTTCTGACTTTTAAAAAGTGTCATATTTTCCAATTCTAGATTAATCAATTTCTGCAGTCCCTTCTCCGCTAGTTTGTTGTACATCAACAATAGAGCTCTAGGACTTCCCTGGTGGTCCAGTGGTTGAGATGTTGTGCTTCTAACGCAGGGGGCATGGGTTTGATCCCTGGTCAGGGAACTAAGATCATATGCCATTCTGTGCAGTCAGATCAATCAATCAATAAAACCTTTGATTGAAAAAACAGAGCTCTGGGGTCAATTCCCAGCATACCAACCTGAGCTGCATGATGGTGGACAAGTCCCTCCCCCATCTGACCCCTGAGACCTCAGGGGTTTCCTCCAATTGTGGTTCCACTGAGATGCGACACTCATGGGCTTGCAAATCTCCTGAGAATCTGCTCTGCTTTATCCGTCTCTCGTCTCTCGTAAGAGCAGCAAAGAAACTGGATGAGCCTTCTAAACTGTCAGGAAGTTCTGAAATCCGGGAGGTGGATGAGGAACTTGCAGCCTGAGGGATGAAGACTGGAGGGCACTTCTGGACATCCCCCAATACCGTCCAGCCCCAGTTTGTATCAGGATTTCCTTATTCCTGCTGGAACGCCTTCCCATTGCCAGTAAATCCTCTCTACCCTCCAGATTAGGATTTTCAACCTTGGCACCATTAACATTTTGGACCAGATAATTCTTTGTCGCGAGGGCTGCCCTGTGTATGGGAGGATGTTTAGAAGCATCTCCGACATCTACCCTCTAGGTACTAGGAGCACTGCCCACCTACCACACACACATTCTGAGTTGTGACTACTAAAAATATCTCTAGACAATGCCAAAAGACCTTTCTAAAGCCCCTCTTTCACCAACCTCTCCCAGTTCAAACTGTCTCTCCCACAGTAGGCCTTTCCTGCCTCCCCCAACTTACATTCATCCCCCTCTTCTCAGAACTCTGAACAGTGTGAGTCAGAGCTGTCACCATCGCAGGCGAGAATGGTATCTAACATCTATGGAGCACTTATCCCATGCTGTTGCACAGACTATCTGGTAGAATCCTCACACCAGACCCAAATGTAGATTACATGTGTGGTCCTCTTTATTTTTCAGATACGGGAGCCCAGAGAGATCAAGTCACTTGTCCAAGGTCACATAGGCAGTAGGTGGTGGATGTGGGATTCAAATTCAGGCTGTCTAACTCACCCGCTCATAAACCAATCACTCTATGCTACACGTCATTTCCTCAATTGTTTCCTATGTATTCATCTGCCCCTAAACTCAACTGCAAACCTTTTGAGGGTAGGGACTAAAATACATCTGTGTATTTTTCACAGGGCCAAGCATAGGGCAGGAGAGCCAAATACTCTTTAGGGATTGATTTCCTGCCAGTATGGAGTTTGAGGCATTAGAAGGCATGAGTATGTGGATGAGATCAAGGATTGGGGAGAAGAAATGTTCAATATAAGGTTTAAATATTCATAATATTCATAAAATATTCAAAATATTCATAAAATGCACTGAACAGAGTTGCACATCTCAGTGAATTTTCACAAACTGAACACACTGTGTGTAACCAGCTCCAGAATCAGATCATCATCAACCCAGACGCCTCCCGCATATTCCTTTCCACTTTATCCATTACTTCATCCTCTCTTGAAGTAACTACCATCTTGCCTTGTAGTAACAGAGATTCATTTTGCCTCTTTTTGTCCTTTTAATAAATGGAACCAAGGAGAATGTAGTCCTTTGTGTTTGGCTTCTTCTGCTCAGCATTGTGAGAACCATCCATGGTGTTTATATAGCTATAGTTTGTTCCTCTCTTCTCGAGAGAGTTCCTTCCATTGTGCAACTATACCAGTTTATTTACTGTTAATGAATATTTGGTAGTTTCCAGTTTGGAGCTATTGTGAGGAGCACTATATGAACATTAGTGGATATATATCCTTTGGCAAATCCAGTATGCATTTCTGTTGCAGCAATGCCTACCTATGGAAGTGCTAGGGCATAGGCATGGTCATGCTTCGACTTTAGTGGATACTGAAAGGATCTCTAAGTTTTTGTATTTGGAGGCTTTTAAAGCACTATCGATGTGCCTCAGCCCCTGGGTGCTGTTTTGAAGAGATGGGAGAAGAGTGGTATGGTCTCCCTGGAATCTTCCAGAAGATCACACCTGTATAAGAACCTTCTTAGGAAAATAAAATGGTCAGAGATGAAAGGGACCATTTAGATCTCAAGTCCAAGGCCTTCACTGTGCACAAGGAGAAACAGGTCAGAGACAAGGGTTGACTGGTCTAAGGTGGTGTGGTTCTAGCCTGCTCTAGAAGCCAAGTGTTTGGATTCGAGATCCCCATTTTGCTATTTGAGTACTTGAAGAGAGCTGCTCACCTGCGAGATTGTGGGGTGGAACCAGATGCTCCATTGGACCCACCAGGATTCTATATGAAGCATGAGAGTCGGGAGGAGGGGAACTGGGGAGCTGTCTTGTTCCCTACATTTTCCTTGAGTCTGGGCTAAAGCCAAAGAAAACACAAGTCTGGCTGCTTCTCTCGCAAGGGGAAGTCAAAGTGAGAGGCTTTACAATTAGAGTCTGGAAAATCTTCCACTTCACTGCCCCCAGCTCCCCGACCAGGGAGAGGATGGGGTGAGGGGTGAGGGAGGGCCCTGCTGGCAGTGGGGACAGGAATTTCAGGGTCTGGAAACAAGACGGGCTTCTCCCTCAAGGGGCTCACAATATTCGGTAAAACCAGACAGCCTTTGGGCATAGAGCAAAACCCCACTTATTACGTACGTACTGAAATTCCATCCACTAGGATCCTAGAGGGAGGCTTGAGCCCACCTCGAAAGGAAGCAGCTAAGCCCATGAGACCACCAGCTGCAGCCTCGGTCCTTACCTGGTGTCCCAAAGCCACCCCTATCTGCAGCCCTCAGACTTCCGCATCCTGATCCTGGTCCCCGCTCCACGGTCCACATCCGCCCCGCCTGAAATTCACTTTCTATTTTCATGAAGCGGTTTAAGCCAACCATCCGGAGGGAATAGAAGGTGTTCCCCTACCTTGCCCCAACTTCTCTTCTCTCACACCTCCTTCCCAGATCCAGAGGTCCCCACCAGGTAGATGAGACCTAAGAGAAGGGTAAAAGAGAGGAGGTTGCTTCTCTTTGCAAACTCTTCTGCCACCCCCTCTTCCCTCCCCAGCCGTTTGCCTTCCCGCCCTGGCTCCCGCGCCGGGCTGGGGCGCCAACTAAATCTGATCAAAATGCAATTGCCAAGTCGTTAAGGTATTTGAATTAAAAAAAAAAAAAAACTCCCGAGAAAGAAAGTATTTGATGGCTAATAATCTCATTTCAATATAATGGGACCTTCTTCTGCAGAGAGCAAGACAGGTTAAGAGATATAATTATGACTTTGCAAACTCTCTCCCAAGCGCGGGAGACGCGCTGACAGGTCTGCGCGCGGCTGCGCCCGACTCCGCTCGCTCCGAGGGGAGACGCTTTGTCTGCAGGGCCTGTTAAAGAGACACGGTCCTTTTTCTCCACCCAACCCCCACCCCCCACCCCCTGCCTCGGCCTACATTGCAATTTAACTGTCAGCCGTGTCCTCGCCCCAGGATCAGCTCTGAGTCCCACGCGAGGATCGGGGGTGGGGTGGAAGAGGAAGACCGGACTAGGGGGAGGAGGAAGAAGAGCGAAGGGCCGACTGTAAAACGCTGCCCCAGGAACTCGGAGTTGGGCTTGCAAACCCGCTCCCTTAGTGGGCTCTTTAAGGTCACGTCTATACTGTAGGGTCGAGGTGGAGCAATGGTTGGGCGGGGTGGTGGTGCTGGTGGCGGCGGTGGTAATTCAGGCCGCTCAGATTTATCTATCGCCCGTCTCCAAAGTAGCCCTTCTTGAAGGACCTCAAAGGAACGGATTCCTTCCTCGTAGAATCGCTCGGTTTCAGCTGGCGGAAAGGAACCGAATTGGGGAGATGGGGAGAGATGGCGTTGGTGCTGTTCATAGCTACCTTTCCTCTACACTCTGAACTTTTTCTCCTCCCCTTTACTATATTGGGAGGGGGGCGGGGGTAAAAAAAACCCAACTCATTGGAAGCCCGGATAGGAAACCCTTGAAGAAAGATTTTCTCGGTGTCACAAAAAAAATTGAGAGAGAAAATCTCTAATGCGGAGTCTACGTGTGTGCGGGGTGGGTATTGGGAGGAGGCAAAACGACCGGCTCAGCGCCGTTAGAGAGTTTTGATTGCAGTTCGGGTCAAGAGACTGGGGGACAGTCGATGCCAGGAGTTGGAGAGGTGTTTGAACCGCGGCAGCCGATGAGCTTAGCGGCGCAGCGGTGCCAAGGGACCCTGGGCCCTTACTTGGAAAGGTGGGCGAGCGTCTGTGCGCGCGAGTGCGCACGTTTGTGAGCACTGCTCCGGGGAGAGCCCTGCGCTCCCAACCCGGCCAATAGTTGGAGCCGGAAAGCGAACGCAGGGAAAGAACGCACTCAACACAGACCGACAGACAGACACTCTTGTCCGGAGAAAAGGAGTCGGGGCTAAAGGGACGGGAAGCCGGTGGAATTCCCGGTCTTCGCTTGTCCCCGGCGCTCTCGCAGCAGACGGGAGATTGATACTGGGTATTTCCCGCCGATCTCGGCGCCGCCCAGCTTTGCGCGGAAACAATTCGGAGGAAGCGGGTGCGTCACCGCCCCTCCTCGGCACTCCGAGCCCCTGGAACGGTGGCCGGGAGGACGCCGGCCACGTGGCCGCAAGAGGGTGAGGCTCCGGCGAACCCCGGGGCCACTTTGACGAGAGGGGCCGGCAGGCCTAGAGGCGCCGCGACCCCTCTTCTCCAACTGGTGAGGCCGTGGAGCCGGGGTCCCAGGACTCCCTCTAGTCTTCGCGCCCGGCCCCGAGGACTGTTCGAGACGCCTTGTTGCACACCAGCCACGGCGAGTCCCTAGAGTCACTCGCGCAGCAGTAAAAATGAGGTTGGCACGGCCGCGTCCTGCGTGGACCGCACACCTGGAGGCGTATCCTTGAAGGGCGGTTTGTAAGCGAGAGGAGTCGTCCTCGCTCGCCCGACGGCTCCCCCTGGTGGCCCAGGTCGCAGGTTTCCCCAGAGGCAGAGGACTTGGGGGAGAACCAGGCCTCCGAGTAAGAGAGAAGCGATGCTCACCTGGTCGGCCTGGGCTGGGCACTCGCCCCAGCATATGCCGTCCCTGCGGCTTCTTCGGGCCCGGGGTGGCCATAGCCTGCAGTAGCACCCTTAGCTTCTCCCGTCGCTCACCGCAGAATGGAGAGGGGGCGTTTCTGGAAGCAGCACTCCCCACCCTGCTCCACTCACTAGGCAATAACTTTGCTAGGCGGCTTTCCGACACCCCTGCCCATCTTCCTCTCGGTGTTTAATGATCCAATAGGACTGAGGCCTGGCGCGCGGCCGCCGCAGGGGACCGTGGCTGCCGGGAGCCCACGTGGCCGCGCGGGACTCGGCTGGGATTCCCCGGGTGGCGGGTCGGGCTGGGGCCGGAGCCGATGCCTCTGGGGGCGGGGGTAGTTCGGGGCGCCGAGGACGGCGGGCCGGGGTCCCGGCCCGGTGGGGGGCGCCGGGGAAGGCGGGCGCGGGCCGGGCGCGCCGCCGGCGGGGTCAGGGGCGAAGGGGCAGGCGGAGGGCAGCGCGCGGGGAGCCGGCGCGGCGTCTCGGGTTACGCTGCCCGGCCCTCCCACCCGCAGCTCGGGCGCGGGGCCCCGGGCGGACTCGGGCCGTCCCCCGCTGTTTGCATTTCTCTGGCAGGCGGCGGGGCTTGGGTTGAAAGGAATCGCCTCCATTTGGAACGTTGTTTATTTTTCTTAACTAGCCAGTGCCGACAGACGACCCCGAAAGCACGGCGGCCGGACCCGGCCGAGCTCTCGCTGGGAAGGGGGTCAGGACCGGGGTGGGGGCGGCCCGACGAGAGGGGAGGCGCGAGCCTCAGCCAGGGGAATGCGCCCGGGTCCCCTCCCCGCCGACTCGGGGGAAGGGTCTCGGAGGAGCCGAGAAAGACTTTCTTCTGTGTAGGAAAACCTGCTTTCTCCTGTCGCAGTTACCTTCGCTTTGACCTTGCACCAGGCGGGGCGGGCGAAGCGGTTAAGCTTTCCGGCTTTGGGGTCCCGCCGCCTTGGGTTTCAGTTCCGCCTCCTTCATTTTTTTTTCTTTTAGCTCCATGACCTTGATTAAGCCGTCTTTGTGACTCAGTTTCCCCAGTTCTCAAATGGGTATAACGTAGTGCTTAGCGGTTTGGGATGTTGTAAGGACTAAATGCACTTCACATAAACCCTTAGCGCTGGGCCTGGAACTTGCCAAGAGCTCAGGAGACAATAGTCCCGCTCGTCGGGGCGGTGGACGGTGGTCGGTGCCCGATCCAGGCGAGGGTGAGTGAAGTGGGGGGAGGCGGGTGCAGCCAGCAGACGTGCGGCCCACCTGGAAGAGGCTCGGGCTGGAGGCCCACGACTCTCGAGCTCCGGGGAGAGGTGCGGGCTGGGGAAGAGTTCTGAGCGTTTTGACATGAAATGAATAAAATGCAAATGATATTCAAAGCCAGATGCTAATGAGGATCTATCCTTTGAGCGTCCACAGCCCCGGCAGTGCCCAGAACAGTGGCGGAGCTGGTGTGAACTCAGAGATGGGCAGCGTCCTGTAGCCGGGGACTTGTGTGTGTGTGTGTGTGTGTGTGTGTGTGTGTGTGTGTGTGTCGGCGCGCGCCTGCTCCGGAATGTGCGTAGCCGGCTCCGGGTGTGCTCGCGCCGTCATGAAAATGAGGTCAGGGAAGGTCGTTCCACTCTGCAGCATAAATCAAGGAGGAAAGGAGAATGGATGTGAGAGACAGTCCCTGGAGACCGCCCCGAGAGAGGCTGAGCGAGGGAAGCAGGAGGGGGAAAAGTTCTGCGGAGATTGGGCGAGAAGCGGGCTCAGGAGCTCGCCCTCCCCGCGCTTCCCGCCCCGGAGGGTCCCTTCTCTGGAGCTGCGGCGCCCGGACTCGGGCGAGATCGCGCTTTTAATACCCGTATCCAACCCCCTCCCCAGGCTCCCAACACTTTCCCCTCGGTTCCCCCCGCCAACCCCCTCATTTAAATGGTCCTCATCAAAGAGCCCTTTGTGTGGACGGTGAAGCTCCTTGCACCCAGCCTCTTCAGGAGCATGTCAGTGCCCCCGAGCACACGCCAGTTGCACTCGTAATCGCACACTTGTTACTTGCGCACAAGCGTCGGGGCTCCCCGGCGCGGGGAGGCGGGGGAGGCGGTGGTGGCGTCCTGCGGGGATCGGAATCCAACGCTCGGGAGCGGGCTGCTCTCCTCTGTCCGCGCCGAAGGACTCCGGCCCCGGGTTCTTTCTCCACGCAGTCCGCTTCCCCGGTCTTGCTGACACTCGCTACTGTGATCCTTCGGCCTCTCTGGCTCTCCGCTTTCCACCAGCCGCCAGGGGAGCGTGGTGCTCCAGGAAGGTATTTTCCTGCGCGCTATCCTGTGACCCCCAACCCGGAATCTCCGGGGGCTCAGGCTGTCCTGGGCCGGAACGGACGCACAAGTTTCAGGCGACCTGCCTCTCAGGGAAAGGGGGACCAGTGTGGAGCGGCCCGGTATGGAGAGGAGGGTGGAAAGGGGTATCTCTTCCTTCTTTCTTTGAACTCCAGGCCCAGAGGGCTGAAAGGGGGGCAGGGCACAGTGAAGAAGGACCACAGTCCCCAGCGCCTCTGTGGAGCCCGGGGAATTTGCTCTTCGCTGGTATGATGGGTACCCCCAGCTCCAAGAACCAGAAGGAAGAGGATGGACTGGATGGCTCCCACACTCCGATCAGATTTTTTTCCCCATCACATTCTCCTTATGAAAATAACAACAGCGATGCTTAAAGCCTGTATGGTAGGCAAAAAATCAGAACACAGTAATATACATTGAATTAAATTTACAGGGAGCTGTCACCGTCAAGAGTCTTCCTTGAGCCTCCACATTTTGTAGATTAATTAATTAGATCATGCAGTCATTCATCAAATATTTAGTGAGCTCCTACTAAGTGACAGAGGAACAGAATGCCAAGAGCCTGGCCCTCCCTGCACTTACATTCTCCTGGGACAGAAAGTGAAGATAAACTCAGACATATAATCCGATGTTAGGCTGGGTAGCCCTGTGTGCTGTGAAGGAAAGATTAAGGTTAAGGGTCAGAAAGGTCCTCTCTGGGGAGAAGGCAAGGACCTGAGTGAAGTCAGGGAATGAGCCATGCCAATCTCTGGAGGGAGAAGGTCCAGGCAGAGGGCCCGGCCAGTGCAGAGACTGAGATGTGGAAAGTGCCTGCTTTGCAGCCTGACAGGGAGGGGAGAGGGAGGAGGTGAGATGGAAGGCTAGGCCTAGCTTTGTAGGTCTGGGAGGGGGATTTGGGATTATATATACTAGGTGTGATTGGGAAGCCGTTTGAGAATTTTATTTAAAAAGGACCGACACAACTTGCGTTTTATAAAATAAAGATGGCATTTAACTACCTTATCCGAGTTCTCCAGGTTTATGAGTTCCTTAACTCAGACCTCCAAGCTTGTCTCAGTCCAACATGTCAAAGATACATGCCCAAGCGAGACTGCCCCAGAGGGAGCCAAAGACATCTTGAACAGTACCCCCTTTCTCCCACCCATAAGTTTTAGGAAGATGTCCAGAATGGGGCAGTGGCTAGGGGCTCTAAATGTGCCAGCTGGGTCAGATTTCTCAGCCTCGGGGGATTCCTGACTCCCCATCCCAGCTGTTGCCTCTGCTTTACCTACCCTGGGTCTTTTCCGGTCTGTGGAGACTGTGAGGGCCACTCTGGAGTGAGAAGGGAAGCCCCAGTCTCGCCGCGACGCTCCAATTCCGCTGCTCCGGCTGCAGAATTCTTTCTCCCGTTGAGTGAGTCCCCGCTGTGCTCACAGGCTGCACCGTGGTCCCACACCGCCTCCCGGTGGCCAATGGGGATACTGCAGTAGGGGTCGGTGTTGGGTGCAGAACAGTCCCAGGGACCGCAGAGGGCGCCGGAGCAGGCTTACTGCGGGTTTACGAGGGGCCGGGTGCCACGCAAGGCTCTTCACTTACTCTGTTTAACCATCAAAGTAACTTCGGGAGACAGAGTTATCATATCCCTCACTATACAGAGGAGGAAACTGAGGACAAGAGAGGTAGCGTGCTTTGTCTGAACATGAAAGTCGTGTCTGACTCTTTGTGACCCCATGGACGACTATACAGTCTATGGACTTCTCCAGGCCAGAATACTGGAGTGGGTAGCCTTTCCCTTCTCCAGGCGATCTTCCCAACTCAGTGATTGAACCCAGGTCTCCCGCATTGCGGGCGGATTCTTTACCAGCTGAGCCGGAAGGGAAGCCCAAGAATACTGGAGTGGATAGCCTATCTCTTCTCCAGCGGATCTTCTCGACCCAGGAATCGAATTGGGGTCTCCTGCATTGCAGAGGGATTCTTTACCAGCTGAGCTACCAGGGAATCCCTGTATGAGAACGTAGAGCTAGTCAGTTGCAGAGTGACTTGGTTTTATGCTATCTCTGGGTGACATAGGATATGCTAAGGGACAAATGGAGAAGGCAATGGCACCCCACTCCAGTACTCTTGCCTGGAAAATCCCATGGACAGAGGAGCCTGGTAGGCTGCAGTCCAAGGGGTCGCTGAGAATTGGACACGACTCAGTGACTTCACTTTCACTTTCACTTTCATGCATTGGAGAAGGAAATGGCAACCCACTCCAGTGTTCTTGCTTGGAGAATCCCAGGGATGGTGGAGCTTGGTGGGCTGCCGTCTATGGGGTCGCACAGAGTCGGACACGACTGAAGCAACTTAGCAAGGGACAAAAACTGGCTTCCATCCTAGGGAGCTCGCCCTCCCTTTAGCCCTAAAGAATCAGCTAGAAAATGCCTTTAGCAGGTGCACTGAGCTTCCAAATCTGTGTCTGGGAATGTTCAGAGGTTTTCCCCCCTTCTCAGGTCTGAGCCTGTTTCAGAGGGGTCCATGGTTGGCAGGTTGAGGCCAGTTCGGGCACAGCTGCACAACTCTGTCCTGCTGCATGGTCAGGGGTCTCTGTCCCCTCTCTGAGATTCAGGCTGGTTGAGCACCCTTGTCCCTGACGGGGAAAAGCAAAGTGCTCTGGGTAGGTAGCTCTTAAACCATGACAGCACAGAGGAAGGGAAGGCAGGGGGTGACCATACTGAGCCCACTCAGTGCTCCTTCTCTATCTTGAGTCCCAGGGTCAGGAGACCCCTGATTGACATGGAGGCCCCCTCTTCTCAGGGCTCTGGGACTGCTCAAGCTGGTTTTACACCTGCAGCCAGTGGGGAGAGGACGCCTGGGCAGAGCCCTCCACTCCAGAGTAAATGTGGGCGCCGTTCATCATCCTCTGCTGCCCCCTAGTGGGCTAGGATATGGCTGCAGCCTCCAGCCTCCGCACTCAGCGGCTTAGCCTTCCCATCTTCTCGCTTTTCTTCCCAGGACCAGAAGCCAAACAGGTTTCCTAGGAAGGAGACGTGAAACTTCCGGGAAGGTTTGGCCACCCCGACCTGTGTCCACCTAACATCAGGATTATTACCTCCCAACAAACGTTTAACAAGAGGCTACGGTGCAGTCTCCCCCAACCTCCTTCGGCCTCGGGAGAAGACGGTGCCCCAAATGACTCCTACAATCTTTATTATTATCAATATTTTTAGCTCTTAACTTTTAAACAATTGTAGATTCAAAGGAAGTTCAAAGATAGTGCAGAGAGGTCCTGAGTACCCTTCTAGGACATTAGTGGATTCTTATATAACCATGACAGCAATCAAGAGTCATAACTATTCCAGCACAGCCAGAAGCCCCTCCCCTCCGTGCACCCATTTATAGCCACACCCACTCCTCCCTGTCTCAGCATTCTTAAGCACCGACAACTGGTAATGTGTTTTCCATCTCTGTAATGTTCTCATTTCGAGAATGTTATATATAAATGGAATCATACACTATTTGAAATTTTGAGAGTTATAACTCAGAGAAAACATTGAGATCCATCCTATTTGTTTGTGGCATGTATCAACAGTTCATTGCTTTTTACTGCTGAGAAGTATTCCACGGTTGTTGTTGTCGTGGCTAAGGTGTATCTGACTCTTTGCGACCCCATGAACAGCAGCACGCCAGGCTTCTCTGCGCACCGCTATCTCCTTGAGTTTCTTCAAACTCATGCCCACCGAGTCAGTGATGCCATCCAACCATCTCATCCTCTGTCACCCCCTTCTCCTCTTGCCCTGAGTTTTTCCCAGCATCAGGGTCTTTTTCAATGAGTCACCTCTTCGCATCAGGTGGCCAAAGTATTGGAGCTTCAGCTTCAGCATCAGTCCTTCCGATGAAGATTCAGGGTTGATTTCCTTTAGGATTGACTGGTTTGATCTCCTTGCAGTCCAAGGGACTCTCCAGAGTCTTCTGCGCCTTTTGGTTAAGATCAAGTGTAGTACTCCATGGAGATACACATAAACAGTTTGCTTAATCGTTCATCCATTGAGGAATATCTGGTTGTTTTCAGTTTCGGGTTTTCACAAATAAAACTGCTCTGGACAGTCATGTATAGGTTTTCTTGTAGATGTAAATTATTATTTCTCTGAGATAAATGCTCAAGAGCACAATTGCTTATGGTTCCTTATCATAATTGTTTCTTAGGGCAAGTGTACATTCAGCTTTTTAAAAAAACTGTCAATTCTAGTTTATTTTGGCATCCTCTTAATGGAGGCTTTTGCAGAGCAAAAGTTTTTTGGTTTTGGTGAAGTCTTTTTTATCAACTTTTTCTTTTATGTATTGGATTATGCTCTTGGTATCATGTGTAAGAACTCACTAAGCTCTATGTCCCAAAGGTTTTCCTCTAGTTTACCTTCTGAACTTTCATAGTTTTATGCCATACATTTAAATCTATGCTCCGTTTTGAGTTAATTTTTGTATAAGGTGTGAGGTTTAGATCAAAAGGTTTAGATCAAGGAGTCTTCTTTTTAACTTATGGATATCCTGTTGCCCCAGCATCATTTGTTGAAAAGACTGTACTTCCTCCATAGAACTACTTTTGCATGTTTGTCAAAAATCAGTTGGCATTATTTCAGTGTTTTTCTGTCCCATGGGTTGTCTCCACTAATACTGCGCAGCTTTGATTACCGCGGATAAATAACTGACGTAGACAGCCATATTTATGATTCCTCCTTCTCTGTTCTTCCTTTCACAGCCGTTTTCTTTCCTCTAGTCCCTTCGCCTTTCCATATACATTTTGAAACAATCTTATCTCTATCTACGAAAAAACAATCTCGCTGAGATTTTGACAGGAATTGCATTAAACTTGTATATCAGTTTTGGGGAAAACTGATATCTTTACAATGTAAGTCTTCCAGTCCATGAACACTGCATTTATTTAGATGTTTGCTTTCTTTAGTGTTTCGTAGCTTTCAGCATAGCAATTCCTATATGTGTTTTGTTAGATTTATATGTAAGTACTTTATCTTTAATGAGTGATTATAAATGGTGTTATATGTAAAAAAATTATTTCCATGCATTTATTGCTAGTATATGGAAATACAGTTTATTTGTGTGTATTGGTTGTTTGTCCTTTTGTATTGCTGAGTAGTATTTCCTTTGTATGGAGGAATCACAGTTTATTTAGCCATTTGCCAGCTGGGTTACTTCCAGTTTTTGACAGTCGTGCCCAAAGGGTGCTATGAGCATCATGCCTGTTTTCTTTTTTTAATGAATGTAAAGTCAACCTACTTGCTGGGTTGTGTAGTGAGTGAGAAGTCATGGAATAGGTGGGCGTGGAACAGGACTTTTTCAGTTGGTCATGCTAAGCTCCCTGGATGATGGAGGGAACAGCTGATATGTGTAATTAAAGTGTTAGGGAGCCAGTAAGAACACCACATGAAAGATGAGTGTCCGGAGAGGACGCTTGAGACTTCCTGCCACCAGCAGACTTGATCAGGACCAGACACATACAACCTCCCACTATCGTCCCAGGGAAGGGGGTGGAGACGGTGAGGGGGGTGGTGAGGGAGAGGGGGGTTGCCAGGGTGCTGCAGCCTCTGACATCCTCAACAATCTATTCACTTCAACAGCCAGGAAAATATTGCCATCTTCTTTTACCCAGGTGGACTTTAAGAATATTCAAACAACGCAGAGCATAAGGTAAGAGGTAAATGTTCCCCTTCACTGGTACCCAGACTTAACTCCTGTTACCATCAGGAGGCAATCCTTGCACATTCTTTCCTGTTTCTACACACACACACAGACACACACCTGAGTATCTACGGATATGTCTTTATCTTCGTTTACGTTTATGTTGACGAAGTACTGTAATACGTGTCACTCAGCAGCTTGACTTTTTGGTACCTAAATATTTTGGTGCTCTGACCTCCGCACAGATCTTTCCCACCCTCAGCATGGTGCTCTGTGCTTGTGATGAAGCACCACTTACCTAGCTCCTTTCCTATTCATGGCCAGTTGACTTACTTGTCAGTTTCACTATTATGTAAAATATTGTGACAAATAGCCTTTTATTTACGTAGCTGTGCACACATGACTGTATTCTCTCATGTGGACCCCAGAAATGATTGAATTGCTTGCAGGAGGGGTTGCCTGTTTAATAGTTTGATAAATCTGGACAAATTGATTTCCTAAAAGGATGTGCTCATTTATATTCCCGCCAACAGCTTTTGACTATCAATTTTCTCAACCTTATCACCACTAGAAATGACCAATCTTTTAAGTTCTTATTAGTTTAATGGGTGGAAAAATGATCCCCTCTCCCAGTTGCTTGAATTTGCATTTTCCCATTTACTAATAAAATTGATCTTGTCTTCTGTATATGAATTTTCCATGGATGTTTCTTTGGATTGCAATTCCTGTCCTTTTCCATTTCTTCTATGGAGTTGTTGCCCTTGTTATAAAACCAAATTCATCCCAGTAAATCTGAAGCTCTAATTAGCATTCATGAATCGGCAGCACACATCTAGAAGGGTGCTCTGAGGAGCTGCACAGAATAGAAGGATTCTATAGCAAGAAGGGTTGTGGGGGGGCAAGGAAGCTTTTAGCAAAAGAAAATAAAGGATTATTTTAAGGCCTGGACATCTTTTTGGAGGGGTGGGGGAAGGGTTTTATCATGCAGATGGCCTCTTCCTCCTCTAAGGGAGGGAGAAGGTCCAAGTGGCAGATTAGCTCATGGGTGCTGACCACAGAGTTCCAAGCTGGTTAATTGAGACCGTCCCTGGGGGAGAGGAGACTACAGTTAGGTCAAGTGCTACGTCTGGATCTGTTGTCACGGGCTTTGGCAAAAGTGGCATCATTTTGGGCCTGTTGTTTTTCTCCTTAACACCCTTTACTGATTGATTTTATGAGTTCCCTATACATTCAGGATAGCTTAAAAAATTTTTTTTGAGTATAACATTATTTTTTTCTATCCTGTCACTTTTCTTCTTATTATTAGTTAATGTTTTGGCCATGCTGAACACCATGTGGGATCTTAGTTCCCTGACTAGGGATGAAACTTGCTCCCCCTGCATTGGAAGCACGGAGACTTAACCCCTGGACTGTCAAGATCCCGTCACTTTTTAAAAACATCGTTTATAAATAGTATGTTTTATTATACGTGAGAAAAGTAGTGTTTTCTAAGTAGAAAATCTGTAAGGCTTTTCCTTTCTGGCTTCTCTGCGGGAGCTGCTTGTGTGGAGAGCCAGTCCTCTGGGGAAAGGGTTGGGGCGTTTCTTGCAGAAGCCTGCTGCCCATGGAGACCCATTTCCTAAGGGAAGGAGTTCACCAGAGACATGGGGGATAATTATGAATATCTGGTGGCTGCAGGGAGCCCTGTGTTTCCTACCCGTGTGCCTGGGCTCACCTCTGGAACCAGTCAGGGGGACAGTGAAGCCAGACCCAGGCCGATGTGGGGGCACATAGCCTTCCTTTACACCTGGGCCTGGTGCCTGGCAGGTCACCGTGGTTTGCTGAGCCTCCTTCCTTTGCCTTGGGAACACAGAACCAAGATCTTTCCTCACCACCCAGTTCTCACTGCACCCTGAGAGGAATTCAGGATGAGAAACAATCTAAGGCACAATGAGCTTTGGATAAACCCGGGGTGGGGGTGCCCAGAGAGTTAGATGCATTTCCCAGGAAGAATTCCAATGGCCCCAGATTCTTGCATCTTCCCAGTCACAGGAAAGCACTAAAATCATTAACTCAAGGTGTCTGCTCTCTGTGATGAGCAGGAATGTTTTACCAAGATGTAAGCTTGACCGCTGCAGGAGACACAGGTTCAATCCTTGGCTCAGGAAGATCCCCCCAGGACTCTTGCCTGGGAAGTCCCATGGACAGAGGAGCCTGGTGGTCTATGGTTCATGGGGTCACAAAGAGTTAGACATCACTCTGTGACGGAACAACAGCAAGGCTTGACTGCATGTGGCTTTGACTGGCCAAAAATATCACAAACACACTGGCTTCTCCCCTACCTCTTTGGAGCAGATTCCTCAGGGTTACTAAGCAGCTGTCTCCCAGGCTATAGTCCTCAGTAAGGGTTCCAGAATAAAACTTTAACTCATAACTCGTATGTTGCACATTTTTCCTTAAGGCGACAGCTCTTCTTCCTGGGGTGGGCAGGGTCCTACCCAGAAAAGCCCTTCCCATTCCCTCCAGCTTGGGTGTCTCTCCCCAGGAGCCTGGGATACAGGTCTCAGGTCCAGGGGGCCCTCAGATGGGGGAGGGTCACGCCACACCGGAAGCAAACCTCCTGGCTGGCCCTCTGGCTGCAGGGCCACTTCCCTCTGGCCCCCTCTTCCATCTCCCACCTTCTCTCGCATCCTCCTCCTCAACCCCCCCTCCTCTGAAGTCGAGGCCACCTGCACCCCGGGTGGAAGTGGTGTTCGCGGAAGGGGTCCTCCCAGCCAAGCTGCCCCTTGGTGGGAGGGGGTGGAGGGGCTGCAGAACGACAGGGTCCCTGGGAAGTGGGCCTGATTCATCAGGGCTCCCCCAGCACCTCTGAGAACTGGGAAGGATTGAGGCCTCCTTGAGAAAGTGGGGGGCCTGGGCTGGTGGGCTCTAAGGGAACAGGGTAGGAGGGAAGAGGAGTCAGGAGAAGCCCTGTCCCCTGCTGGGTGCACAGAGCATCGATGGACCCTGACCGGCCTCAACTCTGCCCCCTGGGGCAGCCACAGGAAACGGAGGTGCTCTTGGCTCCCCCTTCCCCCTTCCTGGCCCCCAGTTTCGGTGAGGCAATAGTGGGGTGGGCAGGCAGGGGAGACGTTGAAAAGTTCCCGGGCAAAACTATGGGGCATCTCAAGGCTGCCCACTCTTTCCACTCCCCGGCACCCCTGCCCACCACCATCACAGTGTCTCTCACTTCCTGGGTTCCTGGTTTTAGGTCTTGCTAAAAGACTAAAGACAGTTGACAGGGTCTGAACATCATCTGGATCCTGGCCATAGTCCTAAGCCCCACTGGACCCCATCACGCCCAGGTCTGACTGGTGAGTCAGTAATGTGTTTCCACCCCTGGGAGGTTTTATGGGTGCTGGAGGGGGATGGAAAGCTGGGAGCAAAGGAGGAGAGTGCGCTGAGCAGCAGTCTCCGGAGGGGCAGGGGTCCCCAGAGGGGCAGGGGCGGCTCAGGAGGAGGGCTGGGAAGAGGGAGAGGCAGCCTGGGTGCTGTGGGCACAGCTGTCCCTCAGCTTTCCCGCCACCTGACTTGAGGCTGGTGAGATGTTGCTTAAAAAAATAAGTGGACGAAAGAATTTAATGTACTTCCATTTAGTGAACTTGAGGATTTTTAGAATCAGGAGATCATTGACATTTATACATAGTTTACATAGAAAAGAAGAAAGAAAAAAACCCCTCAAACCTGGTGCGGTGGGTGCAATTTGAGGTGTGGTTATTGAAGTCTGCTGGCCAGTGCCCAGTTCAGAGCTTCACTGAAACGGGGACATAGCTGGCACTGGGGCTGCGATGCTGGCTGCATCTACTATCATCTGATGACACCAGGTGGGATGCCCCAGGTGTGCCAGTCCTCAGGGCTTCCCAGGGGGCACAGATGAGACTGAAATCTAACCAGGTGCTACCTGAGTACCCCCCTAAGAAGGGGGTGCAGTTGTCTAATCAACAGGCCCCTCCACACAGGAAGTGGGGACTCATTTGTCTAGTTTCCAGAGAGGAGCAGGATCTGCCTGCCGCAGGCACTGTCACTGGAGCTCGGGGTCCAGATATTCCACTCCATTTCTTTATTTTTAACTCACTGTATTTTTTATGAGGACGTATTTAAAAATAAATTGCAGCTATCCTGACACTCCACCTTTAAATAATTCAGTAGGCAACTCTAAAAAAAGAGCCTCTCGCTACCTAGGAAATTAATATTATCACAGCCAATGCAATTAAAAACCATTTCTCAGTAGCCTGCGTTCCCCAGTTGGATTTCAAATTTTCCCAGTAAATTCAGCACTCTAACCTTGAGCAGGAACCCATCTGACTGAGACCTCCAGCTTCTCCAGAAACCCCTACCTTGGATCTGGAGGGGAGCCTGGGCCCCAGAGGAGCTCAGAAAGAAGGCAGAGAACTAGAAAGAGGAAGTGGAATACTGGAGTTTTTGAGGAAAAGACCTCAAACCCATGAGCCCAAATTGCCCCCTGGACACCTGGCATGCTGCCAGACTCTTAGAGGTGATTGTCAATGAAGAGGTGGCTTCGGCACATTCCTGGGACTGTGTACCTTCTCTTGCAAACCGTTAAAAGAAAAAAGAGGCATATTAAAATGTTTAAAAGTTTATTTGAGCAAAAGTTAATTTGAACTGGGCAGCATCCAATCTAGCAGACAATGAAAGACTTTCATAGAGGAGTGGAAAAACAAGGAAATTATCTGGCAAAAAAGCAGGTTGGTTATTGCAAAGCTGCTTTCCTCTGGTAGGGGTCTATCAGGCAGATTGCTTAAATAGGGCTCATCGGAGGACTCCTGATTGACTAGGTTAAGATTCCATTTCTGGAAGGGCTGAAAATACAGGTAAAGTCTCACTTTGGTGACATGGGGCTTAGCATAAGTGACTCCATTCGGGGCCTGTGTCTTGTTTTTAACTGACCTCATGTGAAGTCATGGCTGCTCTGACTTATCTTCATCCCACCCATTTTCCAGAGAAAGAAACAGGGGTTCAGAGAGGGGCAGTGACCTGCCCAAGCCCACACATGGCTGAGCTAAGAAACTAGTCTGGGTCTTGGGCCCAAGCCTTGTTCCCTGGGCCCTTCTACTCACTGGGCTTATGTACAGAGTCCTTCCCGGCTCCCAACAGCACCCAAGGGGCTGGAAGTCTTCTGGTTGGTTGGCCAACAAGAGAACTGAGGATCTGAAAGGGGGATGATGGGAAAACAGAGGGCCAGGTAGAGAAGGTGGCCCCTTCAAAGAGATCAAAGGTGGGAATGCAGAGCAGAGTTTTAGAGCCTGGAGGAAACGTGTTGTTTAGTCTCCAAGTCATGTCCAACTCTTTGCAACCCCACGGACTGTAGCACACCAGGAAATGTAGGCAGCAATATATCAATATATTCATATAATCTTATAATTTACAAGGCTCGTTCATTTGCATTACTTATTATAACCCTCACAACGACAGTATGGAGGTAATATTCCTCTCCCTATGGGTGAGGAGGGCTTCCCAGGTGGCACAGTGGTAAAGAATCTGCCTGCCAGTGCAGGAGATCCCTGGGTGGGAAAGGTCCCCTGGAGAAGGGAATGGCAACCCACTCCAGCATTGTTGCCTGGAAAATTTCCTGGACAGCGGAGCCTGGAAGGCTACAGTCCATGGGGCTGCAAAGAGTCAGACATGACTGAGCACATACATACCACACACGTGGGTGAGGAAAGAGTCCAGAGCAGGCCTGCTGAAAGGGGCAGGTGGCTTTATACTGGTGTCTGAGGCTCCTGAGTTCCATCAGGATTTTCCACTGTGTGTCCCCCTGCAGTCAGAATGGTGCTAGTGGTAAAGAACTCGCCTGCCAATGCAGGAGACAAGGAGACGAGGGTCAGGAAGATGCCCTGGAGGAGGAAATGGCAACCCAACCCACTCCAGTATTCTTGCCTGGAAAATTCCATGGTCAGAGGAGCCTGGTGGGCTACAGTCCTTGGGGTCTAAAAGATCTGGACATGACTGAGCACACACACAGACACACACACACACACAGACACACACACACATGCACACATGCACACACACAGACACATATACACACACACGCACATACCCCTGCAGTCAGAACAGGAAGCCAGGAGGTTGAGGTTGGGGCAGATTGGCACACAAACGCGGAGGCAACCCCATCCCCTTCCCACTGTGTATCAGGTTGGCAGCCACAGCCTCCTGGCAAGGAGGAAGGCTGCCCCTGGCTACTGCGGGTCAGAAAGAGGTGACAACAAGGAAGTATGTGCTGTGGGCTCAGGTTGGTCCTTTTTCTCACCCTGATCCTTTCCTGGGTCCCGTCTGCTGTCCACGGAGAAGAGGAGCCAGCTTCCCGTAGGTCTGGAGTTCACCGTCTGTCCACACGTGATCGTCCGTCCTCCGGCTGAGATCCGTCTTGGACTCAAGTGTGTCTGCTGTGTCACAGGCCAGTCCTCTCCCACATCTCACTCCCTCGGAAGCTCTGCATTCGTTCTGGGTCCTCCAAGTGTCTGATGCTTATTGATGATCCTACTTATTAACAGTAATCCAGATAGCTTGGTAGTGTGGAGAGTATCAGTCCTGTTTTTAGCAATGAGGAGATTGGAGGTGGACACCATAAGAATGGGGACAAGGTTCACTCAGCCAGGAGGTGAGGAGGAAAGAGGTCCTCGTCACGTGGTAGCAAAGACGTTGGCAGCGTTGCCGCCTTCAGTAATGTGGAAAGTGGGGAACGTGCCTGATGAACCGGGTGGTGTGGCCGAGGTCACCGGGCAAATTGTGGAGCACGCTGCCTTGTTTCTTCTTATGCAACGTGAGCGAAAAGAGAGAAACTAGAGGCAGTGCTCTTAAATGTCAAGGGAGCTGGTACTTGATGGCTCTGAAAATTCTCAGCCTCTCCAGACAGTCAGTCAGTCAGTTCAGTTGCTCAGTCATGTCTGACTCTTTGCGACCCCATGGACTGCAGTACGCCAGGCCTCCCTGTCCATCACCAGCTCCCAGAGCTTGCTCAAACTCATGTCCATCGAGTCGGTGAATTGGTCCATCCAACCATCTCATCCTCTGTCGTCCCCTTCTTCTCCTGCCTTCAATCTTTCCCAGTGTCAGGGTCTTTTCCAATGAGTCAGCTCTTTGCAATCAGGTGGCCAAAGCATTGGAGTTTCAACTTCAACATCAGTCCTTCCAATGAATATTCAGGACTGATTTCCTTTAGGATGGACTGGTTGGATTTACTTGCAGTCCAAGGGACTCTCAAGAGTCTTCTCCAACACCACAGTTCAAAAGCATCAATTCTTCGGCGCTCTGCTTTCTTTATAGTCCAACTCTCACATCCATACATGACTACTGAAAAAACCACAGCTTTGACTAGACGGATCTTTGTTGACAAAGTAACTTTTCTGCTTTTTCATATGCTGGCTAGGTTTGTCATAGCTTTTCTTTCAAGAAGCAAGCATCTTTTAATTTCATGGGTGCATTCACCATCTGCAGTGATTTTGGAGCTCAAGAAAATAAAGTCTGTCACTGTTTCCATTGTTTCCCTCTCTAATTGCCATGAAGTGATGGGACCGGATGTCATGGTGTTCATTTTTTGAATGTTGAGTTTTAAGCCAGCTTTTTCACTCTTTCACTTTCATCAAGAGGCTCCTTAAATGATGCTAAAATCAAATCCAGAGCACTCTCAGGAAGATCTGGCCTAAAGATGAAACCAAGGGTGTGAGTATAAATCCCTTGTGAAGACCTCGGAAAGATGAAAGATAGTGCCTCAGACCAAAGGACTTTAATGAGTTTAAGGGCGACTGCCTCACAGATTCTTTCAATCAAACATGAGGTCTTCTAAGAAGCTTAAAGACAGTCTGATCGTTTCTAAGAAGCTAAAAATAGAATTGCCATATGACTCATCAGTTCCACTTCTGGGTAAACATCTGAAAAAAACAAAACCAAACCGCGAATTTGATAAGATACATGCACCCCAATGTTCATAGCAGCAGTTTTTAGAGTTGCCAAGGTAAAGAAATGGCCTAAGCTTCTATCAACAGACAAATTGAGAAAGAAGAGGTGATTGATACATACATACAAACGTACAATGGAATACTGCTGCTGCTGCTAAGTCACTTCAGTCATGTCCGACTCTGTGCGACCCCATAGACGGCAGCCCACCAGGCTCGGCTGTCCCTGAGATTCTCCACGCAAGAACACTGGAGTGGGTTGCCATTGCCTTCTCCAACAATGGAATACTACTTAGCCTTAAAAAGAATGACTTTTGCTATTCACAACAATATGGAGGGTTTGGAGGTATGGTTAGTAAAATAAGTCAGACAGTAAGAAAAATACTTCGTAACATCACTTATATGTGGAAGCTGAAAAATACAATAAACTAGTAACTGTAACAAAAAAGAAGCATAATATATAGAGAACAAACTAGTGGCTACTGGTGGGGAGAGGGAAGGGTGGAGGGGCACCATAGAGGTAGGAGAGTAAGAGCTACAAATTATTCTGTACAAAATAAGCTACAAGGATACTGTATAAAGTAGGGAATAGAGCCAATATTTCAAAGTAACTATCAATGGACTATAAACTTTAAAAATTGGGAATCACTATATTGCATGCCTGTAACATATAAATTATATATCAACTATACTTCAATTGAAAATAGAAGAAAAAAAGCATTATGACTCAGCAGCAGAATCCCAAGGTATAGAAGAGATCTTGTCTTGAAGAGACTTGTGGGAGTGGCTTTTGTCTAAGTGAGTGAATCCCAATAGGATACACAGGCGACCCACACTGTTTTTTTTTTTTTTTTTAAGAGAAATGACATTCATAAACACTGCCAGCTTGACTGAAAGGAACAAGGGGGCACAAAATTTCAAAAGGTATTTGTATCTCCCAAGGAGGGGCAGGAAGCAGGCTAAGAAAACTACAAAGGTATAAGCATGGGTTGCCTTTCATGGAAAGTGAAGGATAACTCAGAGGGCAGGATTGAAAGCCCAGCAAGAGAAGCCAAGAGCCATGGGGAATTATTTTCAGGTAGGAGCAGGGCAGAGTCCTCATTGAGGAATTTCCAACACTTGTCCAGCTGAGTTTTAGCTTTTCTATGGATCTGTGGTTCCTTTTGCCTCCTGTTTCCCATATATATATATATATATATATATATATATATATATATATATATATATTTTCTTTTCTGATGGCAGTGCATCTTCTTTGCAGCTTGTAGTCTATCTGCTGAAGCATGAGGGCCTTCTCTAGCTGCAGGGCATGGCTCTAAAGCCTGAGGGCTCTCTAGTTGCAGTGAGCAGGTTTAGCTGCCCCAGAGTATGTGGAATATTAGTTCCCTGACCAGGGATCAAACCCACATCCCTTGCATTGGAGGCAGATTCTTAACCACTGGACTACCAGGGAAGTCCTTTTTTTTTAGGTTCTCACTCTGTTGAATAAGCACTTCTATCAGGGTTATCCCATGCCTGAAGCACCTTTGTCTGTTGGCTATATGTCTGATAACTTATCTCTCTAGCTCACAGGTCTGCATATTGAGAACTGTACCTGAGGAGCTTCATCCACACCTGGGCCTGATTCAAATGGCAATTTCCTAGACTTCATTCTGATGAAATTTTTGATGGCCTTTTGAAGGCATGAGCATATTTTGCATGTGGGAGAAATGTACATATCTTGTGGCCAGATTATGCACTGTGGCAGTTTCTGAGCAGTCCACAGAATCTTTAATACTCCTTCCTTCAAGAGATGGAGCCGAATCTCTCTCCCTTTGAGTATGGGCTGGACACAGTGACCAGCTTCTAATGAACAGAATACAGCAGAAGTGTGTGACTTCAGGGATTAGGTTGTAAAAGGCACTGGGAATTCATCTCCACCCTCTCCAGCATTGATCATTCTGGATAAGGAACCAAGACCTTGGTCCTACATGCACGTGGGGAGCCACCTGCCAAGTGGTCCCCCAGGCACGGCCAGGCTCTCAGGTGACTGCAGCGCGTGCTGACACCCCGACTGCCACCACGTGAGAGTCTGAACCGGGAACACCCAGTTAGGATGGATGCCCCCAGGGTGCTCTGTGAGATAATACACACGTCATTTGTTGTTTTCAGTTTCTAAATTTGGGGGCAACTTATCGTGCAGCCTCAAATGAGTTAGGAAGGAAACCACGAGTCTTTTTTCTTTTCATTAGAAGCCAATGGACGATGGCATTTCAAGAAGGAAGAAGAGGTGAGCTGTACCCACTGCTGCTTACCTCTCCAATATAATGATGTTTGAGCACATGCCAATGGATTTAGCAATGTGGAAGCTGCTGGAGACTGATGAGATGTTTCAGGGAGTGAGCCACGAAATTAAAAGACGCTTGCTCCTTGGAAGAAAAGCTATGACCAACCTAGACAGCATATTAAAAAGCAGAGACATTATTTTACCAACAAAGGTCTGTCTAGTCAAAGCTATGGTTTTTCCAGTGGTCGTGTATGGATATGAGAGTTGGACCATAAAGAAAGCTGAGCACCGAAGAATTGATGCTTTTGAACTGTGGTGTTGGAGAAGACTCTTGAGAGAGTCCCTTGGACTGCAAGTAAATCCAACCAGTCCATTTTTAAGGAAATCACTCCTGAATATTCATTGGAAGGACTGATGCTGAAGCTGAAACTTCAATACTTTGGCCACCTGATGTGAAGAGCTGACTCAGTTGAAAAGACCCTGATGCTGGGAAAGATTGAAGGTGAGAGAAGAAGGGGATGACAGAGGATGAGATGGTTGGATGGCATCACTGACTCAATAGACATGAGTCTGAGTAAACTCCAGGAGTTGGTGATGGACAGGGAGGCCTGGCGTGCTGCAGTCCATGGGGTCGCTGAGTCAGACACGACTGAATGACTGAACTGAAACAAATTGGAGTGGGTTCAAGAGAGAACAGAAAGACAAATACCATAGGCTGAGAGTGTATTCAGCCTTTATGAGGGAGTTGCTGTGAAGAGCAATAGAACACGGAACAGTAGCTGGAGGTGCTGTGGGGTCGAGAGAAGGATTTTACTATATCCATAGCCCATTGTATTGTAATTGTTACAACAAGTTAGAGAGGGAGAAAAAATGTTGCGGAAGAGAGGGGAGAACTTCTGGAGTAATTTTTTTCCAGAAAGAGGGGTTTAGGGCTGATGTGGCAACGTCACCTGAGAGGTGAGCAGGAGAGTAATGGGAAGAAGAGCTTGTGTTGACGACTCTGGGCTTCAGAGGGCAGAGTGAGAGGACCTGGGGATTTGGGGATGGGGTTAGTTTAATGAATCTGTAAGGCCTTATGGAGAGTGATTCTGGGTGATGAGGAAGGACCAGGGAACCCTGGGCATCTTGTCCTGACAGGAGGAGACGGATGGATGCAGGTGTGAAGAGGCTGGTCTGGGGGTCCCAGAGTTTTCACAGAAACAACTGGAGATCTGAGGTCTCGCTCACTCCTGCCCTTGGTGGTGGGTGGTGGGAGGGGTGGTTTGATGGAAAACCTGGGGTCCCTCTCTGCTCCTTCTAAGAAGGTGTGGAAGCTGTGTGAGGTAGGTGGCAGTAAATGGGTAAAAATTTGCCTGAATCCATCCTGAAGGATAAGGAGAGAGCTCCATAAATGATTTTTGTTTGTTTTAATTTTTATTTCTGTATTTATTTATTATTTGTTTGGGGGCTGGGCTGGGTCTTTGCTGCTGAGAGTGGGCTTTTCTCGAGTTGCAGTGAGTGGAGGGCAAGCTTCAATTCCACTTATGCATCATGTTGATAGTTCCTTTCTGGAGCTAGATGCACGTTCCCATCTTTGAAAGTTTGCAACATGAAGGTTTGTATGTTGGGAACTCACTGTACTGAGTTCCTATTGAGGCTTAAACAACAAACATTTACTGCTCGCAGTTCTGGAGGCCAGGAAGTCCAAGATCAAAGCAGAGGGATATTCCATGTCAGGGGAGGGCTTCCTGGTTCGTAGAGGGTGGTCCACACGCTATGTCCCCACGTGGCAGAAGGGGCAAGGGTGCTTTGTAGGGTCTCTTTTATAAGAGCACTAATTCCACTCATGAGGGCTCCACTCTAAGGACCCAGTCACTCCCAAAGGCCCCACCTCCTAATACCATCAACTTGGGGGTTAGGATTTCAGTACACAAATTTTTGGTGGATTCATTCAGTCTAATCCACAAACCTCTGTAACACACTGCCAGAGTTTCTCAATATGGACAGGCTGCTGAGAAGTAGCAGAGGTTTCCAGAAAGTTCTGAGGAAAGACAGAGGCCAGTGAACAAAAGACACCAAAGGGCACTTGGAAGAAACAGAAAGTATACAAGCCTTGGGGGAAAAAAGACCCCAAAACTTTCAAAGTGAGAAGTTTCCTATCGCCAGAGGAGAGAGGGCATCCCCAGATAAGACAGGCATGCTGCGTGAGTGGTGCCGGTGGTGAAGAACCCGTCTGCCAATGCAGGAGACATAGAGACTCGGGTTCGATCCCTGGGTCGGGAAGATCCAGGGGAGGAGGGCGTGGCAACCCACTGCAGTATTCCTGCCTGGAGAATCCGGTGGACAGAGGAGCCTCATGGGCTAGAGTCCACCAGGCTGCAAAGAGTCAGACATGACTGAGCAACTAAGTGCGCGTGCGCACGCACACACACACGCACACACACACACACAGTGTTCCTCAGCTCTAGTCAGAGAGTGAAATGCGTGAGAAGGAAGCTTGGCTTTGAAGCTGGAGGAAGGGAGCCATGAGCCAAGGGGTGTGGCAGACTCTAGAAGTCAGCAAGAAAACAGCACTGTGGTTGTACAGCTACAAGGAACTGAATTCTGCCCAAGACCCGAATGAGCGATAAAAGAATCTTCTCTAAGAGCCTCCAGAAAGGAATGCTGCTGACTGACTCTTTGATTTCAGTCCAGTGAGACCCATACTGAACTTCTGATCTGCGTAACTCAGATCATAAACGTCCGTCATTTTAAGCCACTGTGTTAGTGGCAGTTTGCTGTCGCAGCAGTAGGTAACGATGGCACTCAGAGTGAGTGAGTTTTGTAATTATACTTGATGGTGCCGTACTAAAACCCAGTGAGTTATTTGTTAAGTTGTAGTGAAGCAAACGTGAACCGTGAACTTCCAGATGTTCAAGCTGGTTTTAGGAAAGGCAGAGGAACCAGAGATCAAATTGCCAACATCTGCTGGGTCATGGAAAAAGCAAGAGAATTCCAGAAAAACATCTATTTCTGTTTTATTGACTATGCCAAAGACTTTGACTGTGTGGATCACAATAAACTGTGGAAAATTCCACAAGCTGGAATCAAGATTGCCAGGAGAAATATCAATAACCTCAGATATGCAGATGACACCACCCTTATGGCAGAAGGTGAAGAAGAACTAAAGAGCCTCTCAATGAAAGTGAAAGAGGAGAGTGAAAACAGACAAGTTTGGTCCACAATATTGGGTTAATCCATGGCAAAGAAGGGAGCTTAAGCATTACTCTCCATTGACCCTTTAGTTCCATGTCTTCAGGAATTGGCTAACGTTACAGAAGACAAACTCTGAAAATAAATAAACCTAGCAAAGTGTTTTTGGAGTAACTTGGAAAAGGTATAAATATTGCCAACATATCTCTTCTTTCATTACAGGTGCAATCTGAACATCAGATCATACTCCCACATAAAACTTAAACCCCAAACCACTTGACCTGATGGCTGTGGCTGCTGTTAACAGGAAAACATCCTAGAATCAACATTCAGATTAAGGAGCTTTGGGCCACAGTGTAATGCAATGCACTGCTTCCTTCATCGAGAAAGTCTTGCTATGAAAAAAACCATCAGCACAACTGAACAGGGTCTTTGCCAAAGTGGTAAAAACTGTGAATTGCATAAGATGAGTGTTTGGCTCTGTTTGAGCATCTTTGAGGCTTGTAAACCATGGGGACAGTGTGTGAAGTGGGTACGTACGTGTGTGTGTGTGTGTGTGTGTGTGTGTGCACATGAGAGTCCCCAGGGCATGTCTTCCCTACAGCCTCCCCAGGAGACCTGGCTAGGGGAGGGCAGCCTGGCTTCCATGCCTCGGTTATCAGGAGGCACCAAAAGGGAGCGAGGGGATCCCAGGGAAGGGGCTCGCCTGGCGACACCCCCGGATAGAACTGCACGGACCTGGAGACAGAGTGGCCGGAAGCGTGGTAGATGCGATACCAGTAGTGGCCCGAGTCTTCCTCCCTCAGACCAGTCATGGTGACTGGTGGTCTGTGTGCTGGTTGGGAAAGAATTTCCAGACACAGAGTATTTCAGCAAGGAGTGAGTTTACCAAGAACAAAGAGCAGAGATGATGAGGGCGCTGCAAGCACAGTGGGCTGACCTCCTGACAGACCAGGGAGGGCAGGCTGGGTGCTGTTAGAACAGTGGGTCGGCTCAAGGGAGAGCTGACGCTTTTTGTGGGTTAGTAGCCAATTTTTCAGAGAAGGCAATGGCACCTCACTCCAGTACTCTTGCCTGGAAAATCCCATGGATGGAGAAGCCTGGTAGGCTGCAGTCCGTGGGGTCGCTAAGAGTCAGACACGACTGAGCGACTTCACTTTCACTTTTCACTTTCCTGCATTGGAGAAGGAAATGGCAGCCCACTCCAGTGTTCTTGCCTGGAGAATCCCGGGGATGGGGGAGCCTGGTGGGCTGCCATCTCTGGGGTCACACAGAGTTGGACACGACTGAAGTGACTTAGCAGCAGCAGCAGCAGCTGCCAATTTTTATAGAGAAAGGGAATTCCTGCCAGAACGGTAAGCATTAGGTGATTGATTAGGGTACTATAGGGTGAGTTGGAGAAGGCAATGGCACCCTACTCCAGTACTCTTGCCTGGAAAATCCCATGGATGGAGGAGCCTAGTAGGCTGCAGTCCATGGGGTCACTAAGAGTCAGACACGACTGAGCAACTTTACTTTCACTTTTTACTGTCATGCATTGGAGAAGGAAATGGCAACCCACTCCAGTGTTCTTGCCTGGAGAATCCCAGGGACGGGGGAGCCTGGTGGGCTGCCGTCTATGGGGTTGCACAGAGTTGGACACGACTGAAGTGACTTAGCAGTAGCAGTAGGGTGAGTACCGGGGTAGGCATTTTTACCTAATATGCTGGCCAGTTTAGATCGGGGGTGGGGGGAGCTCATAGCAACAGTTGCCATGGGGCTCAGTCAGTTCTGGAGATGACGCAGGGCTCGGCATCTGTGGCCTTGATACCTGTGACCTTGATACCTGTGACCTTGATATAGGGCTCCACATTGACAGTGAAGAAGCCGGAGCTCGGGTTGTCCCAGATAGAGAACCAAGAGCCCTGGGCACAGAGCCAGTAACCAGCCTGGTGCACATGAGCGTGGACACCTTACACTAGCCCTTCCTCTCGTAGGGCCTGGTCTTGGGCGGGTACTGGCACCTCACCAAGAGGGCCTGCCCTGATACTTTTTGAGGGTGCTGACCCTTTGAGAGCTCCCACCAGTGGAGAAAAGGCTGCTGGTCAGGGCCACGTGGCCTACCCACAGCCCTCTGGCCACAGAGCCCCTTGCTCTGCGTTCTCTCCTCTCCTCCCCTAGCTCCCTGCTCCCTCCTCTCCTGGGAAGGGCAGCAGCAGTTTCGGGGCGGTGGTAGTGGGGTCTCTGGGCCACATGGCCCTTCTCCAGTGTGCTGGCTGGAGCCAACACGTGGGGTCTCTGGGGAACTGGCAGCTGGGTGAGATTCCACTTGGCTCTTTCAGCACTTCTGAGATGGACAGAATGAAAGAGATAAGGGCTGGCCCGGGGAGAGGAAGACCTGGGGGGTGAGATCCCAAGGGCAGAGGGAAGGGGGGCCCCTTGGCCGAACCTAGAAGCTGAAGCCCGCTTAGTGCGCAGCCCCCAGTCTCTGTAGAGACTGCTCCTCTCCTCTGTACCCACCTGCCCCTTCCCCACCATGACCTGCCCCTGGGGGAGGAGCTGAGGAGGCCAGGAGGAAACTGGTCAGGTGATGGGCTGTCCCCTCTTTCTCTTCTTCCTCTCTTTGCACCCTGCAGGCTCCTGCTTCTACCCTCCTCTCTGGGGGGAGTCGTGCTGAAGGCCTCCAGGGGCCCTCAGGGGACTGAGCAGGAGCTGTTAGCTCCACAGACCCCCAGGGTGGTCAGAATCTTCATGCCTGGTCAGGGAGGGCCTGTCTGGTGGGTCAGGAAGGTTTTATGGGTGCTGGAGGGGACAGGAGAGAGGAGGCAGAGATTGAATTCCAGCAAGGAAGTACAAGGAGGGCTCCTGGCAAAGGAGCAGGAGAGGGAAGCTGAGAGCAAAGAGATCAGGAGTCCTCAGAGGGGTTGTGGGGGCAGGGATAAGTGGTCACAGATGAGGCGGGAAGGGAACACAGGAGCTGGGGGACCTGGCGTCATCTCCGCACCCTCACCTGTCTACCGGTGGACACCAGAGAAACACTGGTGTAACTGATACATAAAGACCCTTATATCTCTTCTCTTAGCAAGTGTTAGCACTGTTAAGATTTATTATCCTAATTAATTAATTATTTTGACCATGCAGCATGGCTTGTGGGATCTTAGTTCCCAGACGGGGGATTGAAACTGGACCCTGGGCTGTGAAAGAACAGAGTCCTAACCACTGGACCACCAGGGAATTTCCTAGGATTTAATTTTAAAAAGATTCAATTTAGTAACGTCCTTGGTGGTCCAGTGGCTAAGACTGTGCTCCCAACGCAGGGGGCCTGGCCTGGGAACTAGATCCCAGACGCTGCAACTAAAGCCCAGCGCAGCCAAATAAATAAGATGTCTTTAAAAATAAAATTTGCAAAGAAAGAGAAAGAGAGAAGAGAGACGGAGAGTTTGAGATTGATTAGGACTCTGGCCTGTGCTTCCCAGGTGGCTCAGAGGTAAAGAATCCACCTGCCGAGGCAGGAGATTCAGGAGCCTCGGGTTCGATCCCTGGGTGGGGAAGATCCCCAGAGAAAGAAATGTCAGCCCACTCCAGTATTCTTGGCTGGAAATCTCATGCTCAGAGGAGCCAGCAGGCTGCAGTCCATGGGATCGTAAAGGGTCAAGATAGCACTGACCAGACCGAGAACGCGCTTTATGGACGTGTAATTCCAGTTGTGGCCACTGGGGGCTCTGCAGCCTAACACCTGTGCCTGGAACCCTGTACAGAGTCAGTGACTGACCTGGGAACTGGAACCCATCAAGGGGACTTGGCTCTAAGTCCAGTGCTTTGCCTCCCCCGCCTGCCCCGCGCCTCCCACTCCTCCTCGGTGCAGTGGCCTCCTCCTTGCAATAGGAGTGAGCTGAGACCGAGGATAAGAGCAAAGGGACAGACAAAAGCTGGACGCGTTAGGAGCTTGGCCTGTGAGGACCCGCGGATCCACAGGTGGGAAAGCAGGATGGAGCTTCGGAGCGAGGCGCAGCCAAGGGCAGCGCCAGCCTCTCACACAGTGCTACTTTCCGAGGCGTCTTCCTGGGCCCTGCCTCTCAGTTCCCGCAATAGGTTTGCGATGGAAGTGTTGCTTTTCTCTCACACACGCGGCTGCCCAGAAACACCAGTGACCTGCTGAAAGTCGGACCGTGAGGGACGAATGGAACCAGACCAGGCCCCCTGACTTCGACCGCACCTGACTCTCAGCTGAAGTCGGGCCCGCAGGCGGGACGGGAGACAGAATTGCGTGGCGCGGGCATAGCGCCCCCTACAGGAACCGAATGACACGCCACACGGGGAGGCACCCTCCTGAGCGGAGGAAGGGGACCCGGCTGGTACAAAGAAGTGTCGCCGTGCGTCAGGGTGTGTGGCTGCTCCTTCCCACGAAATTCCCCCTTGTCTGGCCACTGTGACCACTGGGCAGGGCCACCCATCTGGTGTAAGAAAAAGGATCTAAGTGCCTTGAGTCACTTTACACTTCTAAGCCCAGGAAACGGGCCAAATGCTCTCACCATACAACCAGGATGACCCTGGCTCTGGCTTCACTAACGTCACCATGGCTGGGATGAAACAGGAGGATTCAGGAACCTACCAGGGTGAAGCCAAGGACTCCAACGGTGCCACCATTCCGTACAGGAAAATCCTCCTGCAGGTTTGCCCAGGTGAGCTCTTTGCTGAGGGACGGGACCTTCCTGGGGTGTCCTGGGCCACTCAGGACACTCAGGCCCTTCCCCAGCCTCCGTCACCCCAGATCCCAGCAGCTCCCTGCTCCCTCCCACACTGACCGTGGGCAGTTGGGTCCCCAGTCCCCAGACACAGGCTGACACTTGCATCTTTGGGTGTCCTGACTCGAAAGCTAGAAGCTCCACCGGAGGCCCACTGGGGATCCACACAGTGACTCAGACGCAAGCTCACCCTGCCTGGAGCTGGCCACCCCGTGTGAGCGAGGAGGGCCTGGGTGAGTCCTGGGGTCTAGGGTCTCCTGCAGGCTGTTTTGGCCCAGAAGGAGCGGGGCCTTGGGGACGAGTGTCTGTGCTGTCTGCCTCCACAGGAGCCCCTGGCTCTCCCCACCATTGCGAGGAGCTCAGTGTCAGGCTCTCTCCCCGGCCCCGTCTCTCTCTTCCCACCAGCTCTAGCGAAGCTCCTTCCCCTGGGGCCCCAGCTCTGGCCTGAAGGACCCTGAGGGGCTGGCTCTCGCCCCTCCCCCTCTTCCTCTCAGGACTTTGGGGGCTGGTCCACTCTCCTGGGGACCCTGGGCGGCATCGCCTTCTCTGTGTTGTCATCAGTCGCATTTGCTTTTCTGGTGATATCCATGCCAATCCCCGTCAGTGTCTCTGAGCACAGGTAGGTCGGGGGGTCTTATTGGAAGGGAGGGGTCTGGGAAGGGCTGGACAGGTGACTGTGTGGCCTCTGATTCAGGAAGAGGAGGACTGGGGGTGGGCGAAGAGATCTGAATGGGGTCCCAGGTCTCATCTCAGAGCTGGGTTGGCAGGGGAGAAGGAGGGGTTGAATTTCACGTATGATGGGGCTGGGAGATAGCTGTTAATACATGTCAGGAGTGACAGGACTTCCATGAGTGCTGGTTTCACATGTGAGGGACGTGAGGTCTGTCTTCAGTCATGTGGCTACTTCCGGGAGATTCTCTGCAGGCACCTCTGGGTAGTGCCCCTCCCCGTCTGTCTGTTGCAGATCTGGGGTCTTCTGCAATAGACAGATCTGGTACCCCAACTGGTCTGCTTGTACTGCTGGCCCCAGTGACTCTCTGCTCTCACTCCAGCCCTGTCTCTCTGCCACCACCCCTCTTGGCAGGGTCATTCCTGTCTCCATGACCAACGGGCTCTGGCCCCTTCCTGGTCCCCTGGAAGCCTCTGACTCTCTTAGGGTGCCAGCTGCCCCCAGACTTGGGCTCAGAGCAGGTCATTCCCCATGAGTCAGAGGAACTCTAGGTATTGCCCCACGTGCTGGTGCCGTGAGCCCATGGCTCCTTGACAGTGGTTCGGGTGGGTCAGGTACAGAATCAGGCTCCAGTTCCACGAGTCCTGGGGCCTGGACTGGGGGAGTACCAAGGCAGTGGTCACCGCAGCCTGGGTCCAGCCTGCTTCTTCTCCCTCCTCTCTCCATGGATCCAAGGCTCTGTCTCCTCTGGCTTGGCCACCCCCAGACAGCTGGTCAACCTGCTGTGCGGCCTCGTTGTGGCCAAGGGCCTGCTGCCATCAGCTGTGCTTGTGTTCCTGTGCTCCGGCCGTTGGGTAGGTGGGTGGGTTTGGCTTGGGCACAGAGGGCAGGGGCTGAAGGAGATGGTGAAGGCCCTGCTGAGAAAGATGGTAAGGGGGCAAGGCAGCAGGCACAGAGGTGAGGTTTCCAGTCTATTCCAATCTCTTTGAGGTTTCCAATCGATTTGATCCTGATTTGAACCCCCCAAGTCTCTGCCCGTCTCTGGCCGCTTCTTTGCTTCTCATAAGCCACCAAGATCCTCTACCTCCAAACTCTCAGGTCTCGTCTAAACGTTGCCCCACTCACACAGACGCACACTCCTCTCGCATTCACTCATTCAGGATGACATCTGTTGAGCTGGCGTCAGTCTCTTAGAGATTGACTGGCACCTGGAGAGGCGGGGCAGGCTTGGGAAAGGAGTAGGGCCAGGCGGTGTCTGTACTTCACTCGGAGAAATTCCTTCTCACTCCCCAGGGCTGGAAGAACACTTTGGGGGCAGCAGGAGTGAAGGCTTCTGATGGCCCTCCAACGCAGTCCAGGCCCCTGGAGCGACACTCACTCACCCACATCTACTCTTGACCCTCCCTGTTCACTGTGATCCTTCCTGAGCAAAGACTGTTCTGTGCTCATGGAAGACAGCTCCCAGCCCTGAATCCACTGTGTCGCAGTGCAGACCCACCCTTGCTGGGCCACTCCATGGGCATCTGCTCCCATGTCCCAGCCTCTTTCTCCCCAACCCTAGAAACTTTCTCCTCCAGGGCTCCTCCTCCTGCTTTTGGGTTCAGAAACCACCCAGACCATCACCTTCATCAGCGCTGGCTCCCTTCTGCCTTCCCCTCCCCTCTCCCCCTCCTCTCTCCATTATCTCCACCCAATTCAGGCTGTTCTACCTCACACCGCATCCGGGTGTCTCTCCCTTACTAGTCCTTCACTCTCAGCCTCTACCTCCCCAGCGGCTCTATAGATGGGGAATCATTCCTGGGCAGAGCCTGACCGTTGCTTGCACCTGCTAGGGTTTCTATTCTACAGGAAATTCTATTCTCCAGCTTCCTCAAGGCCTGCCACCTCTAGCCCATATGAGCCTCTGCAAACACAGAGAAAACCTCAGTTTCGAAAAGACAGGTGGTGTGTGTTTCCCATGAATCCTTGCATGCGGGGAAGAAAGGACTAGGCTCACTGGTGTTTCTCTCTTCTCACCCCCAATCTTTGAGAATAGCAGAAAACAAATAGAAAAAGAAGGTAAATCCAAATTAAGAAAACAGACCATCAACAGATTCAATTTCTGAGGGTTAAAAATTGAGATCAGGAAAATTAGAATATTCAGAGCAGAAAGCTCAACAGCCTGAGATACAAGTTGGAGAATATACCCTTCATTCCACTTGAGGAAAATCTGTAGCATTGTTATCAAGTCCAAGCTCAGTCTGCTGGCCTCATAGACAAGGTATTGGGGTAAGAAATAATGATTTTATTTGGAAAGCTGGGAGTCTGGGAAGGTGGCAGACTAATGTCCTAGAGAACCACCTTGCAGGCTCAGCTGCTTCAGTTTTGTCCAACTCTTTGTGACTCTACGGACTGTAGCTCCCCAGGCTGCTCTGTTGATGGGATTCTCCAGGCAAGAATACTGGAGTGGGCTGCCATGTCCTTCTCCAGGGGACCTTCCCGATGCAGGGATCCAACCCACGTCTCTTATGTCTCCTGCAATGACAGGCGGGTTCTTTACCATTAGCTGCATCTGGGAAGCCCAGAGAACCATCTTACCCAAGTAGAATTCAAGCTTCTTTTACACTAAAAAAAGATGGTGGGTGGCTGGTTACTGTGAACTCTTAGGTGTTGGAATCCTTTGTTCTTGAAGCTGTCCCCATGGTCAGATCACCATATTCCTGTAAACCTCCAATAAGACAAATGTTACTCTTTGTTCGGCAAATGTTTATATGAATGGGAAAGTGTTACATCTTTAAAGGTCAGAGCCTTGTTCTGTGACAATCTAGAAGGATGGGATGGGGAAGGAGGTTTGGGAGTGAGGGGACATGGGTATACCTATGGTTGATTCTTGGTGATGTATAATGAAAACCCACAAAATTCTGTAAAGCAATTATCCTTCAATTAAAAAAATAAATTAAAAAAAAGGTTGGAGCCTTGAGAATGGCTATCCTGTACATTTCAGGCTGTAGGCAACATTCTTAACTTGAAACAAAAGCAATAAAATACACAGGTTAAAGTAAAAGAAACTAATCCAATATATACTTTCCTACTACATACAGAGGTAAGGATTTAACACAAGCACACAGAATGTTTGAATTTAGAATTAATGGCAATAATTCATGGGACAGAAGAGAAACTTCAAATAACTGCCATAAATATCCTCAAAGACGCTGTACCTTTTTACTAGTCAGGCATTGACAAAAGAAAGCAAATGGCAATATTACTTTAATTTATTAATTTGACAAATCATTAAAAAGATTTTCATATCAGTGCTGGAGAGGGTCTTGTGAAGCAGGTGTTATCTGTGTTAATGGCAGAATATAAGTTGGTCAGCATTTTTTAAGGTGAATAGGGAGGATCTATGAAGTTTAACTGGAGAAGGCAATGGCATCCCACTCTAGTACTCTTGCCTGGAAAATCCCATGGACGGAGGAGCCTGGTAGGCTGCAGTCCAAGGGATCGCTGAGAGTTGGACAAGACTCAGTGACTTCACTTTGACTTTTCACTTTCATGCATTGGAGAAGGAAATGGCAACCCACTCCAGTGTTCTTGCCTGGAGAATCCCAGGGATGAGGGAGCTTGGTGGGCTGCCGTCTCTGGGGTCGCACAGAGTCGGACATGACTGAAATGACTTAGCAGCAGCAGCAGCATGAAGTTTAACATGTATATTCTTTGACTTGTCAGCTCTACTTGTAGGTCCTCAGCTCTCACACACACACACACACACACACACACACACACACACACACACAGGAGCATGCTCAGAAAGACAAAGATGCTCATCACACATTGTTTGTAATTGTGAGCCCTTGTCAAGGGTTTAGCTAAGCTCCTCTGGGATCTTGGTGCCTAGACATCCATGCTGTTTGGCCAGGAGGCTTGCCAGAGTCTTAAACTGACACTAACCCCTGACCCCCTTGGAGTCACAAAAATAAGTTCCTGATTGACTTCCCCAGTAGCCCTGCGGTCAAGAGCCTTCTCTGTGGCCCAGAGCCTTCCCTTCACCAAAACCCCACTCATTTTGGTTTGAAGTGACCAATTTTGTCTCAGCTCAGGTACCCCAAAGCACTGCATCCATGGACCCTAACAAAGGCTTGGGCTCCGGGTCCTGACTCTGTACTCTGCCTTGACCTCCCCATGTGGCCTCTCGAGGCACCTATGAGTGATAACTTCACTATTTCTATACCCCTTGTTGTCTTTTGTTGAACTCTATCCAGCACTCTTAAAAAGTGTTACTGTAACAAAGTCACAGCAGCCCCGTGGGGCAGTAATAAGATAACAGCACCTCTCTTCTGTTTGGTACCACAGAGCAGTTCAAAAAGAATGGGACTCATCTTTATGCCAGTGGGAAGGATGGGAGGAGGGACAGTTAGGGAGTGTGGGATGGACATGTACACACTGCTATATTTAAAATGTGTAACCAACAAGGACCTACCGTATAGCACAAGGGACTCTGCTCAGTGCTATGTGGCAGCTTGGACGGCAGTGGCGTCTGGGGGAGAATGGATACATGCATATGTATGGCTGAGTCCCTTTGCTGTTCACCTGAAGCCATCACAACATTGTTTGGTAATCAGCTATACCCCAATACAAAAAAAAAAGTTTTTTTAAAAAAAGTAAGGAAAGAAAAGAATGGGGCTCCTCTTAGGTGTGAACACAGCTTCAGGCCCAAACTTCATGTTGGGTTTAATTTTTAGTGCAGAATGGCACGGGCTTCCCTGGTGGCTCAGTGGTAAAGAATCTGCCTGCAATGCAGGAGACGCTGGTCGGATCCCTGGGTCGGTAAAATCTCCTGGAGGAGGGTATGGCAACCCACTGCAGTATTCTTGCCTGGAGAATCCCGTGGACAGAGGAGCCTGGTGGGCTACATACAGTCCATAGGGTCGCAAAGAGTTGGACACAGCTGAAGCAACTGAGCACGCATGCATGCCGAGTGGCATGGAGAGTATAATCTCATCTCTGCAAAGAAGGATCAACTCAGACGGTACATTCGTTTGCTCACGCAAGCCTACAGTTACTGAAACCCAGGAACTGCCTAAAAATCTACGCATCCATCAAACAACAGGGCTACCTTTAGAGGGGGGGGGAGCCTGGTTAGTGTTGGGGGAAGGAGTGGAGAAGGGAACTTTATCTGTTTATCACTGTGGTGCTTGTTTTTAAGAAAGAATCTTTACATACACAATTTCATGTGTTGCTGTGTAATGAAGATATTTTAAATTAAATTTATTTTCTCCTGTTGATCCAGCTTCTGTCAATTCAGTTATTGGGTCAGCCAAAAAGAACCTAGAAGGGTAGAGGAAAATTCTTCCCCTACGGTGGGCTGCTGGATTCTACCTGGCAGAGGCAGAGAACTCTGCAGAAAGGATGCCGACAGAGGAGCCGAAGCATCAGCAGGCCCTGCCCCAGGCCACAGGGACTCTTTCTAAGCATGTTGAAGAGCCTCTGACTTGAGCCTGGGCTTGTCCAGACTCCTCAGCTGCATCCTGCGTTGTTCAGACATCCTGAGTGAGAGGAAGTGAGAGTGGGGGCTAGATAGGGGGCGGGCACAAGCTCCGTGATCTGGGACTAGAGGGGACAGGGCTCTCCACAGATGGCAGCCTGAGAGAGAGAAAGAGGGAAGAGAGAGGAGAGAAAGCCTGAGCTGGTGTTAAGCTAATCAGGCCAGAGTGACCGTCCCTTATCCTGCCTGTGTCTGACTTGTCTTGGTCATTCCCCAGACAAGGAATTCATGTGCTTGTTGGTGTCAAAGTTAGAGGCAAGTTCAGTTCTTAAACGATTGTTTGAGGTTCCCCATGCAAATGTTTAATTAATTAATTTTTGGCCCCATGGCATGACTTGCAGAATCTTAGTTCCCAGGCTAAGGATTGAACCTGGGCCACAGAAGTGACACAGGCCAAGTCTTAACCCCTGGGCTGCTGAGAAATTTCCACCCTCCCCACCCCACCACCATATATGTTTTAAACCTTTGCAATGGTCAAGATGGAACAAAAATAATAAAATTCTATAAATAAGAAAACCGCCGTCCAAGTGCTTGTATTTTTCTCTATTGTATTGTAAAACTTTGATAAATATGTAATTTGAGTCAACTGTGTTAGAACTTCAAGTCTGTCCCAGTCTGCGTTGAACTTCAACATTATGAAGTCTTCTCTGGTGGCTCAGATGGTAAAGAATCGGCCTGCGATGAAGAGACCTGGGTTTGATCACGGGTCAGGAAGATCCCCTGGAGAAGGAAAGGGCAACACACTCCAGTATTCTTGCCTGGAGAATTTCAGGGACAGAGGAGCCTGGTGGGCTACAGTCCATGGGGTCCCAAAGAGTCAGATATGACTGAGTGATTAATACAACAGGCAACTCAACATTATAAATGGCTTTCAAATATGTGATTTCCTTAGGGAAATCTTTTTCAGTTTCTGGAATCCTTTTTCCAGTCTTCAGTGTTTCTGGAATCCTTGCTGTCTCTGCCCAGATCTTACTCATTCCACCTGGCTGACGGGCAGAGTCACTCCACTGGACCCCCTTTGGGGTTTCCACCTGCAATGCCAGCTGGGCTTCCTCTACTTGCTCTCTAGAGGTCACCGAATTCATGTTGAGCTTTAGAAGGAGTGTGGAGGAGTGGAAAGAGACCTGATTCACTCTGATCCTATGTGTGTTGGGGGGTGGGGGGGGGGGTGGGGTGGGAGGGAGTGGTAGGTATTGGGAAAGGAGTTCAGAAGATTTGGCCCTAAGCATACTTTTCTGCAGGAGACCAGAGCAGAGCGCCCTAGGCAGGAAGACTTTAGAAAAAAAATCTCAGGGAAGGCCATTGGAAGTCTAGCCAGAGCTGTCGACCTCATAGACTTGATGGGAGAGAAGGTGTAATATTCCCATTTGACAGACAGGGAGACTGAGTCCCCTCTGTCCCTGCAGTCACGCCGAGAGAAGGAGCAGGCAGGTGGAGCTGCCTTTCCTCACCCCTCCTGGGACTACTGTGGTCTCAGCTTCTCTCAGATTCTTCTCACGTCCTGAATCTTGGGACTGGGGAGGGGGAAGAAGACAGGTACCCCCTAGAAGGTCAACAGAGTAATGGGAGTCATCCCGCGCTGTCTTCTGTAACAGGGCCACAGACTATGCCATTGCCTGAGCGCAGTTCCCACAGAGCCATTTGCCCGCAGCTCCTCCTGGGAGAGCTCGTGTGAGGAAGAGATGGGACTCAGGACTGGGGACAGAGACTGACCTCGGGCATGAGCGCTCTCTCGGCAGGTTCCGTTCCTCAAGGACCCACTGAGCTCCCCACAAAGGTCCAGATGCTCAGCAGAGACTGCACTATGGGGGCTCCAGGACCCCCAGCTCTGCAAGGAAGATGCTAACCCAACGACGTGGAGAAACGGCAGCGCAGGGAAACGGTGACTCCGCTGTCGGCGGCGAAGGGAGGGCCCCTTTTCACACAGCAAAGCGCAAGTCGGGAAGACCGAGGGCTGCGAAGAGTAAGCGTGGGCAGAACGCGATCTTGGGAGGAATCGGAGGGGAGCCGCGGCGCGGTTCACACACACGCGCAGCCTGGAGGGCCTATAGCGCACTTTGGCCAGCAGGGGGCGGGGCAGCCCGTCCATCGCCCGAGCGCGCTCCCGGCTCCCGGCCCTGCCCTGCTCCTCCGCGGAGCAGCCTGGCTGTGCTCCCTGTTTAGCCCCGGCGCGACTCCGGCACAAGAAGGAGCTCTGAGCCTGGAGTCCTCTGGGCCCCCGTGATGCCACTAATTCACGGGGGAACCTTAAGAGAATCACGAGACTCCCCGTGCCTCGGTTTTCCTCAGTGTGAAAGAGGAGAGTGACGGCTGCTTCACTTTTTAGGCCAGTGATTTCCAGGCTTACCTGCATCCGGGGATCGCCAGGGGGTCTTCAAACACACTGCTGCCTGGTCCCACCCCAGGGGGATCTTTTCATTGGTCTGCGTCTGGCGTGGGCGTTGGCATATTCTCATACCTTCCAGGTGATTCTAAGGTGCCGACAAGTTTGACAGTTCCAGACATAGGTACTCTGGTGACAAGGCCTCGGAAACTAAGTTACAAGTGTGTTTTTACCTCTTTCTCCCAAGGTCCCTTTTATACTGTCTTGTTTTCTTAAAACTGAAATTTCGTCTCCCTTCTGTGTCTTCCTAGCTCCTGTATAACCTGGGTAAGTGGAAACTGTAGATTTCCCTCACAATCTGAACTCAAAAGACTTAAATATTGACTCCTCTCACCTATGATGTAAATAAACCTGTGATGCAAAAACCCACGCAGTCTGAGTAAGCCTGAGCTGAGGGCGTCTTTCCCAGGCTCCTGGGTGGTGTGGGCTGTGTAGGGCCAGAGAGTTGTGAAATATCAGTGCTTCTGATACCTGGGGTAAAGAAGTGGTTCCAGGTTAGTCATCAGCTCCAGCCCCCAGGAAATGGCTCAGAAGCCTCCACATTTTATTTGGGACGACCCTAAATCTGATGAGGATGACAGACTTCAATGGGAAGGAGAGATTTCAAGAAATGAAAAGGGACCTGGGCCAGGAAGCGGGTCTGATGGAGGAGAAGGCATGGAACAGAACTTCCCATTCTTGAATTCCCTCCCACTGCCTCCCCCAGACTCCTCACTTCTCAGGGCTGTACCAATACTGGGGGAGAGGAGTATTGCCACCCCGCCCTCACTGGAACCTGTGGGAACTCGTCCCTGAACCCGGGGTCCCCCACTTCCTCCTGCTCCTTTATGACACTGAGGTCTGGGACCTTGCAGGAAACAGCATTCCTGTGTCTCTGGAAGAGGCTTCCCAGCATCTGAGCACAATGCTATGGGGGTGACTCTCCCCCCAGAGCTGAGGATCCCTAGATTGCCTTCTCTCAATACAATTCCAAGTCTCCAAAGCGTGGGTCTCCCAGCTGGGGGACTCTCCCTGAGCATCTAGGCCACTCCCTCCCACCCAGCTCCTCTCAGTGGAACCAAACACAACGGACAGGTGTTCTCCCCTACCCTCCCCCTCTCCCCCTCTCTGGGGATTCGTTTCTCCATCACCCAGCAGATCAGGTCCCCTCCACTGCAGTCAGCTTTGACTCCTCTTTTTCTAGTTAGACATATCTTATTTCATACCACATAAAAATGGTATTTATATACCATATAAAAGTATAATATTTGATATTTCCAAAAAGCACATGCATTTTCAAAGTCTATGGCAATGAAGGAAAGTTATTCCCATCCTATATGCCAGATAAAGGGTTAATAGCTTTTGTACATAAACATCTTTTTTTTAACAAATAAAAAAAAAAGAATCAGGCAAACACTTTCATTTTTTTTAACATTTTCATTTTTAAAAAGGCTTAGGATATGAACAAGTAATTCATTAGAGAATAAAGAAGAAACAATATAAACGCATGTATGGACAAGTGTGCAAAATGGCTGATAAAGAAACACGAAATGAATGCTCTCATGCTTGGTCCATCCGTTCAAAGAAGATGAAAATAACGATAATCACCTTCTGTGCTAGAGAGGTGTAAGGCAAAGGGAATCCTGGTGAATTGTTGGGAGGACAAAATTGATAGCCTCTTCCTGGAGTGAATTAAAAGGCAGAGAAAGTCATTCATTCATTCATTCATTCCATCCTTTGGGTTGTTTCTAAGATTTGGCTGCTGTGAATAAAGCTGTTGTGAACAGTTTTGTTCAGAGGCAGCAAAAGGAAAACAAAAGAAGCAGCTAGTTAGTGAAGCAGTTTGTGAATTTTTTTCTAAATAACTTGACATGTGTGATGATTGCTGTTTAAAAAGACACAGGGCTTCCCTGATAGCTCAGTTGGTAAAGAATCCACGTGCAATGTAGGAGACCCTGGTTCGATTCCTGGGTCAGAAGATCCCCTGGAGAAGGGATAGGCTACCCACTCCAGTATTCTTGGGCTTCCCTTGTGGTGCAGCTATAAACAAGCTACCTGCAATGCGGGAGTCCTGGGTTCGATCCCTGGGTTGGGAAGATCCCCTAGAGAAGGGAACGGCTACCCACTCCAGTATTCTGGCCTGGAGAATTCCATGGACTGTATAGTCCATGGGGTCGCAAACAGCTGAATGACTGAGCGACTTTCACAGCTCACATCTCAAAAAGACACAAAATTGTACAAGATTCAAAAAGCCAAAAACACTCTTCTCCATCATTCTAAGCCTCAGTTTCCATTCCCCTGAAGGAATCACTGAAAATCTCTTATCTATTTATTCAGATGTTTACTTCTATATTCTGGGGAAGGAAAATATAGAAGAGAGAAAAAGTTTATAGTGTTATTTATTGATTTTCCAGCTTTACATATTATCTGTTAATCTATTAATGAAGATGAGAATTGAATCATTTAATGCATTACTATCCCTCCCAATCCCATTTCCTCTACCTGTAAACCCACAGTCAATCACAACTGCCCATAAAAGATGGATGGATATTCAGATTTTACATTTTCTGACCCTGTAAATATTTTTTATAGCCTAGCCATGGAAACAACGTACTATGATCATGTCTTCTTTTCAGTATAAGTCATTCTGCTCTCCCCACCTCCCCCAATGACTCTTCTAATATTCTTATCTGGGGTGGGGGAAGGGTAGATGCCTGTCTTCTAATACTCTTGAATCCTAGTTGCTGCTGTGGTAAGTCATTATTGAAATGGAATAATAACTATCTTCCAGAATGTAGAGAGAAAAAGGAATTTAATTTTAAAATGCTGATTTATAGGACTTCCCTGGTGGTGCAGTGGATACGAATCCGCCTGCCAGGGCTTCCCTGGTGGCTTAGATGGTCAAGAATCCACTGTCAAGGCAGGGGACACAGTCTCAACTGCTGGTCTGGGAAGACTCCACATGCCTCAAGCCCGTGGGCCACATCTACTGAGCCCAGATGCTGCTGCTACGGCAGCTCTCACATCTAGAGCCCGTGCTCCACAGCAGGAGAAGCCGCTGCAATGAGAAGCCAGTGCACCATCCCTAGAGAGTAGCCCCGCTCTCCACAACTAGAGAAAGCCTGCTGGGGCAACAAAGGCTCAGCACAGCCACAAACAAACAAAGCAGTGTGCACATGTCAAAAAAAGTAAATGATTTACACAACCATCAGGAGTAGGGAGACAACTTGGTGTTTTTCCCAAAGGACAGAAGAATATGAAAATAATTTTCTTAAGCTGGTTTTAGAAAAGGCAGAGGAACCAGAGATCAAATTGCAAACATCCACTGGATCATTGAAAAAGCAAGACAGTTCCAGAAAAACATCTATTTCTGCTTTATTGACTACCAAAGCCTTTGACTGTGTGGATCACAATCAACTGTGGAAAATTCTGAAAGAGATGGGAATACAGACCACCTGACCTGCCTCTTGAGAAACCTATATGCAGGTCAGGAAGCAACAGTTAGAACTGAACATGGAACAACAGACTGGTTCCAAATAGGAAAAGGAGTACATCAAGGCTGTATATTGTCACCCTGTTTATTTAACTTCTATGCAGAGTACATCATGAGAAATGCTGGGCTGGATGAAGCACAAGATTGCTTCATCCAGGAATCAAGATTGCCGGGAGAAATATCAATAACCTCAGATATGCAGATGACACCACCCTTATGGCAGAAAGCAAAGAAGAACTAAAAAGCCTCTTGAGGAAAGTGAAAGAGGAGAGTGAAAAAGTTGGCTTAAAGCTCAACATTCAGAAAACGAAGATCATGGCATCTGGTCCCATCACTTCATGGAAAATAGATGGGGAAACAGTGGAAACAGTGTCAGACTTTATTTTTCTGGGCTCCAAAATCACTGCAGATGGTGATTGCAGCCATGAAATTAAAAGACACTTACTGCTTGTATGGAAAGTTATGACCAAATTAGACAGCATGTTAAAAAGCAGAGACATCACTTTGCCGACAAAGGTCTGCCAAATAAAGGCTATGGTTTTTCCGGTAGTCACATATGGACGTGAGAGTTGGACTATAAAGAAAGCTGAGCATCAAAGAATTGCTGCTTTTGAACTGTGGTGTTGGAGAAGACTCTTGAGAGTCCCTTGGACTGCAAGGAGATCCAACTAGTCCATCCTAAAGGAGATTAGTCCTGGGTGTTCATTGGAACGACTGATGCTAAAGCTGAAACTCCAATACTTTGGCCACCTGATGCAAAGAGCTGACTCATTTGAAAAGACCCTGATGCTGGGAAAGATTGAGGGTAGAAGAAGGGGACGACAGAGGATGAGATGGTTGGATGGCATCACTGACTCAATGGACGTGAGTTTGGGTGAACTCTGGGAGTTGATGACGGACAGGGAGGCCTGGCATGCTGCGGGTTCATGGGGTCGCAAAGAGTTGGACATGACTGACTGGACTGAACTGGACTGAAAATGGAGAAGAAAATTTTGTTGAAGTGAAGGGAAATGAAGAGTGCTGATTAAAAGGGCTTCCTGCATTCCAAACAGGATTAATGAAAAGAGAGCTATGTTCTGTCTGTCAGGATCAGCTCATTTATGCTGGAGTCATAAACATACTCTACCCTTCAGCGGCTTTGCAGGACAAATGTTGACTTCTCTCCAGTATGCTGAGGGTCCCTGGTGAGCTTTCAAGGCATTGTCCTTGGAGACTGCCTCCGAGTTCCAGGCTGCTTCAGTCTGATGGCCTGTCCAAATCAACGTGCTTCTTTAGCAGAAGAAAGTGCCAGAAAGAGAAGCAATTAAATGTTCACACCAGAACTGACACAGTACAGTTCTTTCGACAAAACCAATATAATAGTGCCTTGCCCAGTTTCAAGGAGCTGAAAATGATGATTCTCTCTCTCAATGTCTAGAAATAAAAATGAACTGAATACCACCAAGCAGTTGTAATGTCAACCATACACCTGTATGCCAAAAAAAAAAAAAGTTTATCTGCAATAACTAAGAGAAAATTCTTACAATAACTAAGAGAAAATCAGTGTTGGAGGGAAGAAAGGGTTACTTCTAAAGGACTTAAAAAAAAAATCTTGGCTTCAGAGTTTTCTGCTGCAGCATGAATGCCAGAAAACAACAAATTATTCTTTCTTGAGAATAGAGGGAAATATTATGATCCATTAATTTCATGCCTCATTAAATTGTCCTCATTGTGTAAAGACAACCCAGAGTTTTCATGTGAAAGAAACTAGGTATCTTTCTTTGAAAATATAGATCGAAAATTTACTGAGTTCACTGAGGTAAAAAGTAAAAAACAAAATGACAAATGAGGAAGCTGTGGTTTACAAATACGTTTAATCAGAAACCAGTCAGGCTGAAGATAAGCTAACTGCTGTAATTCTGACTTAAAGATAAACAAAACTTAACGTTTGTAACTGTTGCTAGCTAGGGCATAGAAATGTAATTGAGTTTTACATTTTGATCTTCTATTTAGTGACTTGATAGTTTCTCCTATTAACTCTAGTCATATACGTTTGGAATTTCTAACACAGATAATCATATCACTGCAAACAATGTTAGTTTTATCATCTGCTTCTGATACTTATGGCTTCCTTCTTTTTTTTTTCCTAGTCTTAAGGCGTTGCCTAGGCTTTTCAGTAGGATGATGGCTAGAATGCGCATGCCTGTCCTGGTCCTGGATTTGAAGGGAATGCATTCCCTTTTCCAAAGTCAGGATTCCCATCATATGCTACATTGCTCCGTACAGTTGTAATTTTGTGGCACGTGCACGCTCAGTCACCCAGTCTTGTCTGACTGGTTACGACCCCATGGACTGTAGCCCACCAGGCTCTTCTGTCCATGGGATTCTCCAGGCAAGAACACTGGAGCAGGTTACCATTTGCTACTCCAGGGGATCTTCCTGATCCAGAAATCGAACCTGCGTCTCCTGCATTGGCAGGCAGATTCTTTACCACTAGTGCCTAATAGGTACATTTCTAGCAGCGGAATTGCTGGGTTGGTGGGAACATGCATTTCTACTGATGTTGTCAAAATGGCCTTCATCACAGTACGCTTGGGGTCCGAGGGTAAACCTGTAGTCCCAGTGACCAACAGTGAGTGAGGTGCCCTCAGCTAATGCTAAATCAGCGTCGGGGACTGTCTGCTTTCTGTCAATCTGCTGGGTCCGGGTTACACTTTGTTGTGTTTGTACCTTGTCGGGGATAAGGAAGGGTGATCAGCTTTTTGAGCACTGATGTGCATTCTTCTTTAGCTCACTGGCCCTTTTCTTACTGATCTCTTTGATCCACAAATGGTTTCCTAAAACTAAGCAATGCAAACAGACGTGCTTCAGGGAAGAATGGCCTGAGAACTGTGAGCAGAAAGAACATGAAGAAGGATCAGCTCCTGGAGGTGCCAGCGGTGACCTGGTGAGAACTGGCCATGCAGGGAGAGGGAGGTGGGGCCTGGGGGTGGTGGGGGGGGTGCAAGAGCATTAGGTTGAGATGGAACTGACTGTTGATGGCAGAAAGAGGATGTAGGAGGTGAGGGAGAGAGCAGCTGGGATGACTGGCAGATGTGTGGGGCCAATGATAGAGGGAGAGCCCGGGGGAGGGAGCAGTCAGCCTGGGAGGAGGTCTGAGAACCACCCCCTCCCCCGTGGGGTGAGGAATACACCCTAGGGGCTAGGCGTTGTTCTTCACGAATATAAGGTCAAAGTCTTTCTTTCAGGAACTGTATGGTTCACTGGTTGGGGGGCTTCCCAGCATAACCAAAACTGGAGTCTGGCTGCTCACCGCTCAGAAAGCTAATAAAGAGGGAAAGTTGATGGAAAAGGAAAGTTTGCTTTATCTTGGATGCTGGCAACTGCGGGGATGGAGGGTAGACGCCTGTCCAAAGGCTGACTCCCCCGACCTGACAATCAGGGGGCAAGAGCTTTTATAGACAGAAGGAGGGGGCTACATGAAGAAACAGCAGTCAGCTCTGATAGTCACCTTGACATTGGTCACCTGTGGTCTGACCAGTGTCATCTTGATTTCTGAATTGGAGTGAATCCACTCCTTGACTCTCTCTGAGGCCCTCGCCTGCCTCCCCTGCTCCACCAAGCCTGCACCTTTCCTCCGCCCCTTCTCCCTCCTGTTCTCGCCTGCTTACTGCCTTTCAGCCCATGGGTCCAGGAGCAGAGACAATGAGAAGATGTCTGTTTTCCTGTGACCAGCCTCTGCATCGCCCTCCCAGTACCCCGGTCACTCTTTCTTGTGTTTTCAGGGCCCCTGCCCACAGTCCAGAGACCCTCCTGAGGACACCAGTTCTCAGGAGGATCCCTGACCCTTGTTTCAGAATGGGTTTGGTGGTGGGAGGCTGGGGAAGCCCCCAGCAGTCAGCCCTTGAGAGCAGTGGGAGCTCCTTTTGGTCTGTGATGAGGACTTGTCTTCGGGTGAACTCTGGAGCAATGGAGTGAGGAGCATCCAGGGAGGAAGGCCTCGTGTGAGTTTAGAAGGATGGAAGGCGCTGATGGCAGCTGGAATAGTCTCCAAGCCTGGGGAGATCAACAGGCAACGACTGCTCTGTGAACCTCTCAGATGCGCTACAGTCTAAAGGGAAGGAGGGTGAAGGTCCTTGGTTCTACTCCCATCACCAGCAGGATGTAAGTTCAAGGTGAGATCATTCCTCTAGACTTTGAACCACAGCTCCCAGCAGTGTGTCAGACCAACAGCATTTGATAACATCTGTTACACGCTGACATAAGCCTCAGTTTTTATTTTATAAAGAGATTGCTTCCATCTTCCATGACTGTCATTTTCTTTAGAGAGAAGTTTTTTATTGCCTTGGATCAGGAGGGTAAGAACCACATCTGGCAACGGCAGGATGCAGAGGGAGGAAACCGGGGTCCTGAGAACACCATGCAGCCCAGCCCCCACCCACTCCTTAGACGGCAGAGCTTGGTTTCACACGAGATGGAAATAAACCCCTAAGCTGTGTTAAACCGTCACTTGGAGTTTCTCTGTTCTTTAGAACTGAACCCAGTGCCAACAAATACAGCTATCTGTGGAGAGTTTTGTTAGGTGAACAGTTTCAGTTTAGCAGTTATTCCTCCTAAGCATTTTGACGATGTTTATTCCACTGCCTCCTGGCTTGTGTTGTTGCAGGTGAGAAGGCTGCTATTTAAAATCCTTCATAAGTGAAGACTGCTTCCTCTCAGTTTTATGTTCTGCAATTTCTTGACAATATGCCAAGGTGAGGGTTTCTTTTTGTTTATGTGGCTTGGTTTGTGAAAGCTTGTGTCTGTGGCTTAATGATTTGTTATAACGCTGGAAAATTCTCAATCTGTTCACATATTGCCTCTTCAGTTATGCCCAGGATGTAGAGACCTGCTCCCATCCGGACAAGAAGAAAGAGCCAGTCACAAATTTTCCTGAATCTCCAAGGAGTTGAGGTTGTAAGACAACGGAATAAACTAAAACCCCAAAGGAAGAGAGGCCACTCCACATAGACTCAAGATGTTATCCCTGGCTCACCTGTCCTCAGGAGGGGAGGAAAAGATGCAGAATACCAAACAAGTGGGTCAGAACAATTCAGCTGTTTTACCAAATTATCAAAGATCAAGTGCAGGCTAGCATGACAGTATAGAACTCCTGGGATCCCAAGATCAGAGGAGTGTTCACACCAGCTTTCAGCTTCTCTTCCAGGTGCTCATGGGAAGGATGGAAGACGGAAAGTCTCCCTCAATGGGGAGGACCTGGAGCAAGGGAGTGGGAAAATAGATCCCTGCTCTCTATGGAAAAAAAGTATCAAGCAGCTGGGGTAAGGGCAACAAGTCTTGTCATCCCCAGGGAAGAGGTGGAGACCCACTGAAGCTAAGGAAGTGTACAGAAAATACTGTGTGGCTGCCAAGAGCACAAATATGAGGGCTGGAGGTCCAGCAGTTATTTTGGCCACAAGATGATAGACTTTGGAGGCTGTGAATAGGATGGTGGGGCAGAGAGAAGGAACCAGATTCCCTGATGATGATCAGCCCAGCCCTACGTGTCTCTCTCTGAACTTTTTAGTAAAATATAATAAACTCTTACTGGAATCTTCTTTGGTATTCAGCCTGCTAATTCTGAATGAATAAGTACAGAATGAATTTATTCAAGTACATGAATAAGTACACCTCATTTAGCGAGGACCCTCATGTTTCTGGGACTTCCCTAGATCATAAACCCTACGTGTAAATATGGATTCAGCCAGGCTACAAGGTAACCTTGTTTTCATGGGTAGACCTCCTTGCAAACTTCAGCAACTATTAAAAAAAATTCTAGGTTAAAATTATTTTAGTGTGAAACACATTACTAGGATAACAATTTTTGAGTATTGAGGGCTGAGGACACAGTCTAAAAACTACTGCCGCTTAGAATGCTGCTGCTACTGCTGCTGAGTCGCTTCAGTTGTGTCCGACTCTGTGCGACCCCATAAACGGCAGCCCACCAGGCTCCCCCGTCCCCGGGATTCTCCAGGCAAGAACGCTGGAGTGGGTTGCCATTTCCTTCTCCAATGCATGAAAGTGAAAAGTCAAAGTGAAATCACTCAGTTGTGTCCGACTCTTCGCGATCCCATGGACTGCAGCCTACCAGGCTCCTCCATCCATGGGATTTTCCAGGCAAGAGTACTGGAGTGGGGTGCCACTGCGTTCTCGCTACCTCCGCTTAATAGGTGAGAAGTTACAGAAGCATATCCAAAGATAAACTGAGTAAATTGCTCCCTCTAGTGGTGACTTTGCATTTATACACGACTGAGACGACTGGGTTTATTGTTTTGTTTTGTGATTCAAAAAAAAAAAAAAAAAACAAACCTAAGTTTGGAAATTTTTAAATTGACTTTTTAAAAACTTTTTTTTTTTCTTGAAAAAATGAGTTTGTGTTTTTTCTATTTGAAAATAGTGCAGTTACTGTGGAATGAATGGCATTTTTCCCCATTAAAACTTACATGATTAAGGGTTTCTAACATAATTATTTTATGAAAGATCTGCCATTAACAGACTGGTTATTGTACAAATAGCTGTTGTCTATGTAAACTGGCTTTTGCAATCCATATAAAATTGAAAATAGTGAGAATCTGTGCTATCATTTCACTAGGACATTTTGAAAAAGTATTAAAAGCATAACATTTTGATAATAATTCTTCACATAATTGAATCATTCATAGTACTATAATCATTTTATGAGATTATTAATAAGCTCTGGACTAATACGATACTGATTTGGCAGGAGATAGATGGGCTCCAGGTCAGACTTTTACCGTTGGCCTCCTGTCTGCATTTCATGGGGCAGGAAGCAGTGGGCTTCAGGCTGGATACTTACAACTGTTCGCATTTCCTGAGACAAGAGACAGACGGGCTCCAGTTGAGGAATTTACAATCAGCCTCCTGTTTGCCCTCCAAAACGGAAGTAACAACAGAAACAGGGTAAGTGACCAGTCTTTGTCTCGTGTGGACTCTGAGAGTCCTGGCAATAGTCAAGGTAGAAGTCATGGCAAGGACAAAGGGGCAAGATTCTGTCTGCGTGAAGGACTGAGGGATCTCCGCTCTCACCTGTTCGGGACAAAGGAGACTCTACACGTGCACAGAAAGGCCCCCTGTGGGTCAGAAGTCAGGGGATAATGCCAGGCCATGGTGAATGAGTCTGGCACCTCCCAGAAGCCTTCACTTTGAGATCCATCTTGGCTGAGAACTGTGTGTGTGTGGCCCAAGGGAGGGCCTCAGGGGAGGTCATGTGTGGACAAAGAGACCAGATAATTGGCTAAAGGTAAATACAGTCAACAAAAACAAGACCAGGAGCTGACTGTGGCTCAGATCATGAACTCCTTATTGCCAAATTCAGACTTAAATGGAAGAAAGTAGGGAAAACCACTAGAACATTCAGGTATGACCTAAATCAAATCCTTTATGATTATACAGTGGAAGCGAGAAATAGATTTAAGGGCCTAGATCTGATAGAGTGCCTGATGAACTATGGAATGAGGTTCGTGACATTGTACAGGAGACAGGGATCAAGACCATCCCCATGGAAAAGAAATGCAAAAAAGCAAAATGGCTGTCTGGGGAGGCCTTACAAATAGCTGTGAAAAGAAGAGAGGCGAAAAGCAAAGGAGGAAAGGAAAGATATAAGCATCTGAATGCAGAGTTCCAAAGAATAGCAAGAAGAGATAAGAAAGCCTTCTTCAGTGATCAATGCGAAGGAATAGAGGAAAACAACAGAATGGGAAAGACTAGAGATCTCTTCAAGAAAATTAGAGATACCAAGGGAACATTTCATGCAAAGATGGGCTTGATAAAGGACAGAAATGGTATGGACCTAACAGAAGCAGAAGATATTAAGAAGAGGTGGCAAGAATACACCGAAGAACTCTACAAAAAAGATCTTCATGACCTGGATAATCACGATGGTGTGATCACTCATTTAGAGCCAGACATCCTGGGATGTGAAGTCAAGTGGGCCTTAGAAAGCATCACTACAAACAAAGCTAGTGGAGGTGATGGAATTCCAGTTGAGCTGTTTCAAATCCTGAAAGATGATGCTGTGAAAGTGCTGCACTCAATATGCCAGCAAGTTTGGAAAACTCAGCAGTGGCCACAGGACTGGAAAAGGTCAGTTTTCATTCCAGTCCCAAAGAAAGGCAGTGCCAAAGTATGTTCAAACTACCGCACAATTGCACTCATCTCACATGCCAGTAAAGTAATGCTCAAAATTCTCCAAGCCAGGCTTCAGCAATACGTGAACCATGAACTTCCAGATGTTCAAGCTGGTTTTAGAAAAGGCAGAGCAACCAGAGATCAAATTGCCAACATCCGCTGGATCATGGAAAAAGCAAGAGAGTTCCAGAAAAACATTTACTTCTGCTTTATTGACTATGCCAAAGCCTTTGACTGTGTGGATCACAATCAACTGTGGAAAATTCTGAGAGAGATGGGAATACCAGACCACCTGACCTGCATCTTGAGAAACCTATATGCAGGTCAGGAAGCAACAGTTAGAATTGGACATGGAACAACAGACTGGTTCCAAATAGGAAAAGGAGTACATCAAGGCTGTATATTGTCACCCTGCTTATTTAACTTCTGTGCAGAGTACATCATGAGAAACGCTGGGCTGGAAGAAGCACAAGCTGGAGTCAAGATTGCCGGGAGAAATATCAATAACCTCAGATATGCAGATGACACCATCTTTATGGCAGAAAGTGAAGAGGAACTAAAAAGCCTCTTGAGGAAAGTGAAAGTGGAGAGTGAAAAAGTTGGCTTAAAGCTCAACATTCATAAAACAAAGATCATGGCATCTGGTCCCATCACTTCATGGGAAATAGATGGGGAAACAGTGGAAACAGTGTCAGACTTTATTTTTCTGGGCTCCAAAATCACTGCAGATGGTGATTGCAGCCATGAAATTAAAAGACGCTTACTCCTTGGAAGGAAAGTTATGACCAACCTAGACAGCATATTCAGAAGCAGAGACATTACTTTGCTGACTGAGGTCTGTCTAGTCAACGCTATGGTTTTTCCTGTGGTCATGTATGGATGTGAGAGTTGGACTGTGAAGAAGGCTGAGCACCGAAGAATTGATGCTTTTGAACTGTGGTGTTGGAGAAGACTCTTGAGAGTCCCTTGGACTGCAAGGAGATCCAACCAGTCCATTCTGAAGGAGATCAGCCCTGGGATTTCTTTGGAGGGAATGATGCTAAAGCTGAAACTCCAGTACTTTGGCCACCTCATGTGAAGAGTTGACTCATTGGAAAAGACCCTGATGCTGGGAGGGATGGGGGGCAGGAGGAGAAGGGGACGACAGAGGATGAGATGGTTGGATGGCATCACTGACTCGATGGACATGAGTCTGAGTGAACTCCGGGAGTTGGTGATGGACAGGGAGGCCTGGTGTGCAGCAATTCATGGGGTCGCAGAGAGTTGGACACGACTGAGCGACTGAACTGAACAGAACTGAAGGAAAGACCCAGAAGAACTGACCTATTTACACGACTTAACTGCCTCTTTACTGAGCTCCTCCTCACTAAGAAGGATGCCCACACCCTTTCTCTCTGGATGTGAATCCCTGTTTTGCTTCTGTCTTAACTAAAACTGTCTCCCTGAATGCTCTCCCACTTGTTATGCTATGTCTTCAATAATAAACTTTGTATTCCTGCATTTACAGTTTTTGTCTCTGTGATAAATGCATTTTTCACTGGGGGAATAGATCCAGGGCAAAATAGCTTCTAGCCTCCAGTGCTTGCTGGGATTCTTGGTTCTCATCTAGGCTACCCAGGTTTAATTTCTGGGCAGAGAATTAAGATCTTGCTTCATACCACTATTCACTGCTGCCAAGCCAAAATAACTGGGACAATGAATGTTTCTATCTAAATATTTTTGAGAAACTGGAGTTCAAAATGTAAGCAAACTATGGTCAAAGTAAATGCTAGTATATATCATGGACAGAATCTAAATTAAAGATCTAATATATATCATTCATATATGAATATAAGTAATGCACATGTGCACAGACTCATACCTATATGATTTTGAGCAATGAAATAAAGAACTTAGTGGATTTTAGGTAAGGCTTCAAAAACTTGTACTTGTCTGTATTATCTTTTTCATTTATCATATGAAATTCTCCCTAAAATTATTAGATACTCTCCCTAATCTCTTCCTGAGGTTAGAATGGAAGTGATTCTTTGCAGTTCACTGACATCTGCCAAGGTCATACAATTAATATTAGGAGGATACTCTGGACAAGGCTTCCAGGTGGCGCCAGTGGCAAAGAATCCTCCTGCCAATGCAGGAGACAAAGAGATGTTGGTTTGATCCCTGGGGTGGGAAGATCTCCTGGAGGAGGGCATGGCAACTGACTCCAGTATTCTTGCCAGGAGAATCCCATGGACAGAGGAGCCTGACGGGCTATAATCCAGAGGGTCACAAAGAGTCGGACAGGACTGAAGCAGCTTAGCACTCATCCACTCTGGACAGTCAGTTCAGTTCAGCTGCTCAGTCGTGTCCAACTCTTTGCCACCCCATGGTCTGCAGGATGCCAGTCCTCCCTGTTCATCAACTCCAACTCTAGGAGTTCACTCAAACTCATGTCCATCGAGTTGGTGATGCCATCCAACCTTCTCATCCTCTGTTGTGCCCTTCTCCTTCTGCCCTCAATCTTTCCCAGCATCAGGGTCTTTTCCAATGAGTCAGCTCTTCCATCGGGTGGCCAAAGTATTGGAGTTTCAGCTTCAGCATCAGTCCTTCCAACGAATATTCAGGACTGATTTCCTTTAGGATGGACTGGTTGGATCTCCTTGCTGTCCAAAGGACTCTCAAGAGTCTTCTCCAACACCACAGTACAAAAACATCAGTTCTTTGGCATTCAGCTTTCTTTACAGTCCGACTCTCACATCTATATATGACAGCTGGAAAAACCATAGCCTTGACTAGATGGACCTTTGTTGGTAAAGTATTGTCTCTGCTTTTTAATATGCTGTCTAGGTTGGTCATAGCTCTTCTTCCAAGGAGCAAGCTTATTTTAATTTCATGGCTGCAATCACCATCTGCAGTGATTTTGGAGCCCAGAAAAATAAAGTCTGACACTGTTTCCACTGTTTCCCATCTATTTCCCATGAAGTGATGGGACCAGATGCCATGATCTTTGTTTTATGAATGTTGAGCTTTAAGCCAACTTTTTTACTCTCCTCTTTCACTTTTATCAAGAGGTTCTTTGGTTCTTCTTCACTTTCTGCCATAAAGGTGGTGCCATCTGCATATCTGAGGTTATTGATATTTCTCCCGGCAGTCTTGATTCCAGTTTGTGTTTCATCCAGCTTGGTATTTTGTGTGATGCACACTGCATATAAGTTGAAAAGCAGGGTGACAATATACAGCCTTGATGTACTCCTTTTCCTATTTGGAACCAGTCTGTTGTTCCATGTCCAATTCTAACTGTTGCTCCTTGACCTGCATATAGGTTTCTCAAGATGCAGGTCAGGTGGTCTGGTATTCCCATCTCTCTCAGAATTTTCCACAGTTGATTGTGATCCACACAGTCAAAGGCTTTGGCATAGTCAATAAAGCAGAAGTAAATGTTTTTCTGGAACTCTCTTGCTTTTTCCATGATCCAGCGGATGTTGGCAATTTGATCTCTGGTTGCTCTGCCTTTTCTAAATCCAGCTTGAACATCTGGAAGTTCTTGGTTCACATACTGTTGAAGTCTGACTTGGAGAATTTTGAGCATTAGTTTGCTAGTTGTGAAATGAGTGCAATTGTGTGGTAGTTTGAACATTATTTGACATTGCCTTTCTTTGGGACTGGAATGAAAATTGACCTTTCCCAGTCCTGTGGCCATTGCTGAGTTTTCCAAATTTGCTGGCATATTGAGTGCAGCACTTTCACAGCATCATCTTTCAGGATTTGAAACAGCTCAACTGGAATTCCATCACCTCCACTAGCTTTGTTCATAGTGATGCTTCAACTGATTCAATAATCATTCATTTCTCCCACCTGGAGGGGGTTTCAGTATTTGTAAAACAACTCAAAACTATTGTGTGTATCCATTGATGGGGAACCAGGACTTTGCCCCAAAGCTACTCTATTGTTTCTCTAGACTGTCTCTCCCTGGTCTGACATCCCTCCCTTTCCTAAACAGCAGGTGCTCAGATCTCCCCATTGGGACTCAGGGAAGGTTGAGGAGGCTGAGTGAAGACTGTTTCCTGTAATTAAAGAAAGAAAGGACACAGAAGGCCGTGTGCCCAGGAGCGCCATGGGGCCCTGTACTCCCTGTACTCCCATTTCTTTTCTTTTTTAACTTTTTATTCCATATTGGAGTATAGACAATTAACAATGTTGTGATAGTTCGTACTCCCGTGCCTGATGCAAATGAACCAGCAAAGCTCTGCTCACTGAAGCTTTAGAGACTTGGCTGATAGAAGCTTCTACAGCCATGTTAGAGAAAGGAGAAAGGTGAACTCTGTGCTGACTCTTAAAGCTTCGGTCCACATGGTATGCAGGAAATATTTATTTCATGAGTGACTGAACTGAACTGAAGGTTAAGAAACTGATTTTGACAAGAAAGGAAAAGTTAATAAAAGAAGGAAATCTAAATAATACGCTTTCATGTTAAGATTCAATAGGAAATGATAGACAGTGACATTAAAATTGAATTGGGTACCTTTAAAAGTCCATTTGAAGGGTGTATATTCAATTTTTTGTTTTGTTTTGCCATTAGCCAGGATGCCAATTTGCATTTGTGTCAAAGTTAGTACCAGTGATTTTGAAGGTTCACTTATAAATTTGTATTTCAGTCTTACTGCTAGGATTCTGGTTGCCTTGGATAGTCGATGCAAAAAGAGTGTGTTCAGCAAGGCATTTTGTTGCCGTTGGGTGAGGAAGCATTTAATGATCTTGTGGGATAGTGAGAAAACCTGGGGCTCAGCTGAAAAGACTCTCATAGCCAAATTGGGATTAGTGAGCATCAGAAATGAAACAGCAGGGGATTCCCTGGTGGTTTAGTGGTTACAACTCTGGGCTACTGCAGGCGGTGCAGGTTCCATTGCTGGGGGTGTGAGTTCGATCCTTCGTCAGAGAACTCAGATCCCACATGGGGCAACATGTGGTGTTAATGGTGTTAGTCGCTGAGTTGTGTCTGACTCTTTGTGACCTCGTAGACTGTAGCCCTCCAGGCTCCTCTGTCCATGGGCTTTTCCAGGAAAGAATACCGGAGTGGGTCACCATTCCCTTCTCCAGGGGATCTTTCAGACCCAGAGATCGAACCTGGGTCTCCCACCCTCCCCCTCAAAATAGCAGCCTGTCTATCAAGACAAATTGATAGACAAATATAATTATATTCAAAATGGAAGAACGGAATATCTTTTTCTTTATGGATAGTAAGTGCTATATATAGGTTGGGTTTTTTTCCCCTGATTAAAAAAAAGGTTCATATTTAACTGCATGGATGTTTGAAGAGTGCGTAGAAGGGTTCTCATGCCCAAAGCCTAGAATAATCACTGTCAACAAGGCTGATAAAACTACCCCCCACCCCCCATTATCAGGATGGCTTTGTCGGGTTATTCAGGCTGCTGGCTTTCTGATGAGCACTTCTCTACCCTGGTCTGAGTTGAGATGCTGCAGCCAGATTTCTCCTCTGTCAACAGGGAGACTAGAGGGGACCAAGTGCTGGAGGAAGGGACAGGGTTGTGTCTTCCTGTTTGCGTCTGTTCCTGTGAGTGTTGCCCCAAACAATGCATTTCAACTGGGGCAAGAGCAGTGGTTCCAGTGTGCAGTTATTCCTGCTCCTGGTAACCGTCCTGTTGAGGCAATCTGAGGTTGGAAAAGAATTTCCAAATACAGAGCATTTCAGAGGGGAGTGAGTTTATTAAGAACAAAGAGCAGAGATACTGTGGGCACCGGGAGCGCAGCGGGCCGACCTCCTGACAGGGGAGAGCCGACCATTTTCGTTGGTTAGTAGACGATTTTTATAGCCTCAAGACAAAGAAAATTCCTGCTTGAAGGATGGCCTTTAGGTGACTCTTTAGGGCAAAGCCGGACACGACTTCAGCGACTGAACATGCCTGCACATAGGGTGCTTTAGGGTAACTACCCCCGTGAGCATTTTTGCCTAATTTGGGGTCAGGAAGCCTGTTGGTGATGATCAGGGGGGCTTTTGCCAATGGTTACAAAGGGGCTAAGTCAGCTTCGGAGGTGACCTTGCTTCTGGGCTCTATTTCTGTGGCCTTGGTACAAGGTCTCACACCTGTGGCCTTGGGGTGCGCGTGCATGCTAAGTCACTTCAGTCGTGTCTGACTCTTTGTGACCGTATGGACTATATCCTGCCAGGCTCCTCTTGTCCAAGGGATTCTCCAAGCAAGAATATTGGAGTAGGTTGTCATGCCCTCCTTCAGGGGGTCTTCCTGACCCAGGGATTGAACCCAAGTCTCCAGCAACTCCTGCACTGTAGGCAGATTCTTTACCATCTGAGCCACCAAGGAAGGCCTTGGGGGCAGGGCTCAACAAGTCTCATTGGGCCTCTTCAGAAACACCAGCACCAGAATTCAGAGATCTGGGTCCTGGACCCATAAGGCCCTCCTTTGAGCCAAAATCTTTTTGGCTCATACACATTCTCATTGTTAAAAGATGTCACACATATATTCTAGCTAGGTTAGAACAGTTATGTGATTAACCAATCCATGTTAAGAAAGAAACTGTTACCTTATCCCATTGTGAAGATTGGAACCTATTCACATGGGCCAGTGACTTACTAAAGTAGAAAAAGAACCCAACCAGAATAATATTTACACAGGCTTTCATAATAGTACTAAAAATAATGTTTGAAGAATAAAACCAAAAAGACTCATGGTACCTTAAAAATAAACCCTCCTGGTGCTGGGGCCTCTGAAGGAGGAACTTTGAACTGAACCGTCATAAAATGAAAAGAGATCCTAGGTCACAAGTCCCAAGACTATTTAATGAGAAGCCGTAAGACAGTAGCTTGTTGCGAGAAGTAGTTTGAGAATTTAAAATCCTGGCTGCAGGAAAGTTAGGACTCCACACTGCAGGGGGCCCAGGTTTCATCCCTGGTCAGGGAACTAAGATCTTGCAAGTCATACGATGAAGCTTCACCCATGGCCTCCTAAAAAAAGAAAGACAGAAAAAATAATGGATGGGTCACTAAACTCTTCAGAAAAACAGTGGGTTAAAAAATGAGAGGATACTTTACGTTCTGTTTACTTCAAGTACACAAAGCGATCAGACAGGTCGAGAAAGACTTCTCTCATTTAAATGCACTCAGGTGGTGCCTCTAGTTAGGACATCATGAAGGAGCCATCACTTTCCTGTGATACTCAAGTTTAGTTAGAAATCCTTCTCGGGCTATTTAATGAAAAGTTCCCAAAAGAGAAACAGGGAAATGAGAACCAGAGGACAGAAACAAAACCAGCAGATAGTAAAGTGCTGCTGCTGCTAAGTCGCTTCAGTCGTGTCCGACTCTGTGCGACCCGATAGACGGCAGCCCACCAGGCTCCCCCGTCCCTGGGACTCTCCAGGCAAGAACACTGGAGTGGGTTGCCATTTCCTTCTCCAATGCATTAAAGTGAAAAATGAAAGTAAATTCGCTCAGTCGTGCCCGATTCTTCGCTACCCCATGGACTGCAGCCTACCAGGCTCCTTTGTCCATGGGATTTTCCAGGCAAGAGTACTGGAGTGGGGTGCCATTGCCTTCTCCGAGTAAAGTGCTAACCCATCAGTATTTACCTTAGATGTAAATCATTGTCACACCCTTACAAAAGACACAAAGTGGATAAGACACCACAATCCAGGTAGATACTGCTTGTAAGAATCTCACTTCAAAGACAACGACTAGGTAAGTTGAAGGGAAAAGGATGGAACAAGATACAGAAACATGACTTTTTTAAAAAGCAGAAGTGGCTACATTAACAGGACTTCCCTGGTGGCTCAGGCAGTAAAGAATCTGCCTGCACTGGAGGAGACGTGGGTTTGATTCCTGGGTTGGGAAGATCCCTTGGAGAAGGGAATGGCTATCTATCTACTCCAGTATTCTTGCCCAGAGAATTCCATGGACAGAGGAGCCTGGCTATATCAATATCTGATTAGACTTCAGAGCAAAGAAAAGAGCTAGAGACAAAGAGAGCCATTTTATATGATAAAAGCACCAATCAACCTGGAAGACTTGATGATCTTGTAAGAATATACAGCTAATAACAGAACCTCAAAGGACATGAAGCAAAAACTAATGGAAAAAAAAGGTTTCTCTTAATCTTCCAGGAATTTGACCCTGAACACTGACCCTGAACCCTGAAAGTAGGCAGACACAAAAAATTGGCATGTGCTGTAGTATTCATTTAGGTCCGGAAGACACATCTTGTAAGAAGAGAGATCTGTTACATTAACTGTGCAAATGTGACTCATCCTTGTAAAAATCAAACAGACGCCCCACTGAGTCAGAAAATTTCAAAATCTCTGTCTTCTTTCCCTCCCTGTGGGCCAGACAAATAAAACAAATAGCGTTTCTGGCAGATTTCAACCCGAGTGCAGTTGCAAACCTGGTTTCTAATATCATTTATAGAACAAAGAATAGAAAAAAAATTTAGTAAAATGTTAACTACCATGATCTCTGCAGGGTGTAATAGTAGGATAAAAATTTCTTCATTATTGTTGATGTCTTAGAAGTTGCTGCATTCAACAGTTTTAATTTAAAATGTTAAAGTTAACCTTAGAGGTTTTTTTTTTTGCTTTTATAATCTGCCGACATGATAGTACTTTTTTCTGCTTTCATACTTGAATAGCAATCAGCTTTTGTATACAATTCTGGAGGCAGATTTTCTGTACACATCATCCCACTGTGTCTCAGTATTTGTGACTCGGTAGAAGAAATTCCAGTCCCACTCAGTTCAATCCTTTTGAAGGAATCAAGTTTTCTTTTCCTGTTTGTTTAGCAGCAGGAGCTTTTATTTAAATTTAAAATTTCTCACCTGGAAACTGTCCAGTCTTGATTTTTCTTCATGAATGTTTCCTTGCCAATGTAAAAAATTCTCTCAACTTCCAATTTCAGATATCTTTTCAGATCTAGAGAGTAGGTCTTTTTGTTTCTAATTTTTATGGAAGTGTAGTTGACTTACAATGTTGTGTTAGTTTCTTGTATACAGTGAAGTGATCCATGATCCAGTGTATATATAATTTTTCAGATATGTATATATATATTCTCAGATTCTTTTCCGTTACAGTTTATTACAAAATACTGAATGTAGTTCCCTATACTATACAGTAAGACCTTCTTTAAAAAAAATCTATTTTATATATAGTAGTTTGTATCTACTAATCCCAAACTCCTAGTTTACCCCTTCCTCCCTTCCTTTCCCCTTTGGTAACCGTAAGTTTGTTTTCTACGTCTGCAAGTCTATTTTGGTTTTGTAAATAAGTTCATTTGTGTCATATTTTAGATTCCACCTATGGGTGCGATCATATGGTATTTGTTTTTGTCTGACGACTGCAGTTAGTATGATAATCTCTAGGTCCATTCCAATTGCTGCAAACAGCATTATTTCATACTTTATTACGGCTGAATAATGTTCCTATATATTTGCCTATATACCACATCTTCTTTATCCACTCATCTGTTCGTGAACATTTAGGTAATTTCCATATTTTGGACATTGTAATTAGTGCTGCTCTGAACATTGGGGTACTTGTATCTTGGAAAGTGTTTTTATTTAATATACACTTTAAATCTTGTTTATGATCCACTGTCCCATGTTAATCTTCAAGGACATTCCTTATTTGTAGATGATCTGTAGATTGGACTTCTATGCTTTGTCCTCTAGTATATTTCTTAGCTGTTTAACATGTCCTAGTCATTTTACATTCGGGATTATTTCTGAAGTGAATCTTTTCTGTTATTGACTTTTCACACTGTCAAATCTGCCTTTCATTGCTTCTAGTAAGGAACCTTTTGGATTTCTTTCTTCTTTATTCACTGTCCTGTATTATATCATCTTGCATCTTTTCTGGTCTATGAATGAGCCTAGTCTTGGATCCCTATGTTGTCCTTGAAGTCTGGAGCCAAGATACCCAGTGATGAAACACAGCATCAGACTCAGCACCTCCCAGCAATGGCATAACATCCTGTTGTGCAACTTTCTGGAGCCTCTGGGGTAGAGTGTCTCTCTGTAGCTGTGCCAGGAGCCACAGAACAGCTGGAGTCAGCGCACATGAAGGATGAGGAAGGCCAGGCTCTGGGGGCTGCTCTGGATGCTCTTCGTTCCAGGTAAGATGCAGAGGAGGCGTGAGTGGGTGAGCTCTCTGCCTAGGACCTGGGGTTGGGGCCAAGCCCTCCACAAGAAAGGTCTCCCGTTTCCTCTGAAGCTCCAGGGCTGTGGCCACCCAAGACAGAGCCAGCCAGTAGATATGCCACGCTGGGTTTCTCCACCCAGACTTAAAAGAATCAGGAGAACACACAGGGCCTGAGAACAGAACTAAAGGGGGCGGGTTAGGGAAGCAAGATGCCTGTGCCTTTTGATGTTGTCAGGGACATGCAAAACCCCGAGTGGGAAACTAATGGTAGAGAAAAATCTCACCTTGACATGACCTAAGGGAATTTTGTTTTTGAGTTTGACATTTTTTTCCCTTTATATTCCATCATGGTGCTTTGGATGTTGAAAGAAGTGTTAGTCACTCAGTTGTGTCCAGCTCTTTGTGACCCCATGTCTATCCGTGGGATTCTCCAGGCAAGAATACTGGAATGGGTTGCCATTTCCTTCTCCAGGGGATCTTCCCCACCCAGGGATCGAACCTGGGTCTCTCACACTGAAGGCAGGCTTTTTACCAACTGAGCCACCAGGGAAGCCTAAACCCCAAAGACATAGTCCATTCAATAAATACCTCCCAGTGGCCAAGCATGGGCCAGGAGACCTGCTATTGCTGAGGACACAGAAGTGCACAGGAGAAAAGTGCCCGTTTTCACAGAGGCCGTGATCCCAGGGCCCTGAGGCTCTGCTGCTCGGGCTGCGCAGGGTTGCTGGGGCCCTTCTCTCCTCTTCCTGCCTAGCTCACACCTTCACTAAAAGTGGAAGCACTTGGAGCTTTCTTTGTTCCTGCTCCCAGTCCTCATGAATACATCGGGAAAATAAGCAGAGAACGGGAGCATATCAACAAGGAATTAAAAGAAACGTTTGCTTTGGAAAGACAAAAGATTCTAGGGAGAGGATGTTTTCCGGGGACCCGCTGCCTTGAGCAAAGTCCTGGGTAATCACCTGGTAGAGCCTGCAGACCAGGGTTGCTCCGGGACTTCTTGGAGCTGGGGTTATGATCCGGATGGGGTACATGGAGGTGTGGTTCCCATGGACCAGTGCACTTCCTTGCGTCTTTTCTTTCTTTTCTTTTTTTAAAGATCTGTTTTCATTTTGCAGTGGAGGTTGTGTTTATTTATTGATTTATTTTTAGTTTTATTCATTTATCCGCCCGCACGGGGTCTTCATCGCGGTGCATGGGCTTTCTCTAGTTGGGGTGAGTGGGGCTGCTCTCTGGTTGCAGTGCATGGGTTTCTTGTGGCGGCGGCTTCTCTTGTCGCAGCTCACGGGTTCTGGAGCACAGGTTCAGTAGTCGCGGTGCATAGGCGTACTTGCCCCTTGGCATGTGGTATCTCCCTGAAGCAGGGATGGAACCTGAGTCCCTGCATTGGCAGACCGATTCCCAACCCCACTCGACAGCCAGGGAAGTCCCTCCTTGTGTCTTATTCACGTTTTTCCAGGAGAACTGGGAGAAGATGGAAGGTTGAAGACTGAGAGGAAACCAGTGGTTTTTTTCCCCCACTGAGTCCCATCAGGGTAGCTTAGGGTGTAACATAAAAGCTCCTTCTAGACCCTGTATCCTGGGAAATAGAATTATTCGTCAGTTATTCTCGTTTGGGTTGTCACTGGCTTTAATCCCAACTAGACAGCTGCTTTGGGCAATCTAGCTCAGAGATTTAGAGCTGATTCTAGAGTTTTCCCTGGTGGCTCAGACGGTAAAGAGTCTGCCTGCAGTGCCGGGGACCCAGGTTCTAATCCATAGGTCAGGAATATCCCCTAGAGAAGGAACCAGCAACCCACACCAGTATTCTTGCCTGGAAAAATCCCATAGATGGAGGAACCTGACAGGCTACAGTCCATGGGGTCACAGTTACTGCTAAGTGTTTAAGACACTCTCTCATTTAATCTTCATAACTTATAAGTTGATACTACTATTATTCCTAGTTTAGAGACTAGGGTCGCCAAGAGTCAGACACTTTCTAGAGTCTGACTATGAGGGTCTGAATCCTGACTTCCCACGTTTCTCCTGTGGGACCTTGGGTGAATCACACAATGTGTGTGTGCCCTCAGTTGCATCCAACTCTTTGCAACCACACGCACTGTAGCCCGCCAGGCTCCTCTGTCCATGGGATTTTCCAGGTAAGAATACTGGAGTGGGTTGCCATTCCCACTCCAGAGGATCTTTCCAATCCAGGGATCAAACCCCTGTCTCTTGCACTGACAAGCAGATTCTTTACCACTAAGCCACCTGGGAAGCCCAAATCACATAATAACTTCTGGGTTATTAAGTAAACTTTCTGTCTCCCAATTTCCTTGTCTTGAAACTAGGAAAAACAGCAGTATCAACGGATACGTTATAAAGATTAAATGAGAGAGTGTCTTAACACTTAGCAGTAGAAGGTATTTGTTATTCTTTTTTACATTAATAATATAGAGAAGTCCTTTCTTGAAATGGTGCAAAAAGTGATGTACAGACTTCACTTGTGCGTTAGTTTCTCACTCTCCATTCACAAGAGCCTGGCAGGTTTGTGAGCAATCTGTCTCCTGTGACTCCTATTGTCTTGACCCATCTGGGCAGTTATAACAAAATACCACAGTCTGGGTGGCTTATAAACAACAGAAATTTACTTCTCCCAGTTCTGGAGGCTGGAAATTCAAGGTCACGGTACCAGCATGATTGGGCTCTGGGGAAGGTCCTCTTCTGAGCTGCAGACTGACTACCAGTTTCCCACTGTATCCTCATGTGGGGGAAGGGGCAAGGGAGCTCCCCGGAGCCTCATTACTAAAGGCACTAATCCTGTTCCTGAGGGCAGAGCCCTTATGACCTAACTATCTCCACCTTGAAGTTTAAGATTTCAAAATACGAATTTTAGGGGGACACTAGCATTTAGATTAATAAAAGCAGCAATAATTGTAGGTAGTGGTAGCCTGACCTTAGTAATGGTAGGTGGATTGACCCACCGCTATCCAGCCCATTATTTATTTGGTTTTCCATGAAGGAAGGTATCTCAGGCCTGGATGGATAAACTACAGACCCTCAGTGAAGGGAGTCCTGCTGTGTCCAGTGGAAAACACAGACCTAGATCTTATTACTTCAACTCTACTTGGCCCTCCCATCAGCAAGGATCCCTTGGACCAGACCAGAAATTCATGCCAATTCTAAGTTCAACATTCAAGAGTGTGATTGAAACTTTTGTCCCTGTGATCCAGAGGTTCTCAGCCTTGGCACTATTGACATTATGGGTGGGTTAATTTTTTCTCATGGGGGCTGGCCTGTGCGCTGAAGGATGTTTAACATTTAACAACATCTTTGGCCTCTACCCATTAGATGCCATTAGCACCTCCTTGCTCCCAATGATGGGGCTTCCCTGGTAGCTCAGCTGGTAAAGAATCTGCCTGCAATGCAGGAGACCTCAGTTCTATTCCTGGGTTGGGAAGATCCCCTGGAAAAGGGATAGGCTACCTACTCCTGTATTCTTGGGCTTCCCTGGTGGCTCAACAGTAAAGAATCCACCTGCAATGTGGGAGACTTGGGTTCGATCCCTGGGTTGGGAAGATCCCCTGGAGAAGGGAATGGCAACCCACTCTAGTATTCTTGCCTGGAGAATCCCATGGACAGAGGAGCCTGGTGGGCTATAGTCCATGGGGTCTCAAGGAGTTGGACATGACTGAGTGACTAAGCACAGCATAACTCCCAATTATAACAACGAAAAATATCTGCAGTCATTGCCCAGTGTCCCCAGAGGGAAAATTGTCCCCAGTGGAAGACCACTGCTGTGACTCCTTGACAGTCTGTAATATTTAGAACTCTTTTGGATGCAAGCAACATCCTATAGACCAATCAACACAGTAAGAAAGAGCAGCAGTCTCAACAGAGGCTTCTGATTGGCCCAGCCTTAGTCATGTGCCCATATCTAGGCCAATCAGCATGGCCAGGGTGGTGAGATTCTTTGGCTAAGCCTGTGTCTCTGTGTCTATCCTGGAGAATACAGGCAGCCCCATCAGTAAAGGTACATAGGATGAGAAAGATGAGCACCTTGAGAAAGAGGTGATCTGCTACCCAAGGAAGGGAGACATGAAGACCACACCACCAGACATCAATGTCCACCATGTCCTCGAGATGGCTTCCTTGCCATTTTTCCAATAGTCTCTTGAACTGGTCTCTCTCCTCTGACGTAGATGAAGTTCCTCTAGCTGTTCAGAAGAGTCACTTTCTGATAGTAACATCTCTTCACATCCACTTTGCACCCTGTGCCTGGTGGTCTAGTGGTTAGGATTCGGCAGTCTTGTTCTGCCCCCTGTACATCCTTCTCTATAATCGTTCCCTCCCATCATGCCCCTGTCACTCATGGCCTTAGCACGTGTCCCACGCTCTGTCTCTATTCAGACAATTTCTTCCTCTCAAAAACAGTCATTTATGAAAGTTGATTTGCACAAATCATACACAGTCTAACTTTTGTGGTCAAAATCAAACAAACAAACCAAATGAACCCCCACCTCCCAAAACTACTTGCAATGATAAGATCTGGGATCTAATGCTAACTTGCAGGGAAAGCTGCATCTTCTCTGGAGACCTTGAGAATCTTGTCTAAAAATCAGGTGATTTAACAAGAAAGAAAGGTGGCTCCTCTCTCTTTTTTTTTTTTTTTCCCAAAAAGAAGGAAGCTATTCCTCACAGAGCCTAACTCAAATTCTCTGCTTACAGAAATCCAAGCTGCCGCTAAACTGTTCGAGGAGAAGTGTACTCTAGCAGAGGGGCAGACCTTGAACGTGAGCTGTCCTACCAATACAAACATATATTCCAACAGCCAGAAGGCTTGGCAGAGGCTGAAAGATAACGGGGAGGTCCAGACACTGGCAATCACAGAGGGGTCCAGTCAAGTCCAGAAGGGGAAGTACTTCCTAGAAGATATGCCCAGTGAAGGGATGCTGCAAGTCCGAATGACCAACCTTCAAGTGGAGGACTCAGGATTGTACCGATGTGTGATCTTGGGACCCAGCGACCCCATCATCCTGTTCTACCCAGTCCGCCTGGTGGTGACCAAGAGTGAGTGACCTGGGGGTGGGTGGGAGAGGGTGGGAGAGCCAGATCAGGTCGAGTGGGAAGGTGGCGGGAGCACCAGTAGGGCTGTGGCTCAGGATTTCTAGAAGCTTATGATCTTGCTCCTTGTTTCTCGAAGCTCCTTGTTTCTCATTTGAGGTCTTTGAGAGACGTTTGGTCTAACGGTAAGAAGGGATTGCATCTCATTCTTTGTGTGGGACTCCTCTTTGGGAGCAGAACCTAACATGCTGTGCTATTGTAGGAAATGGGATAAGGTGAAAAGTGAGTGATGGACTTGGGACACTTTAGTCTCAAGCTTCAGGTCTTCATGTAGAAGTCATTTCCTTGGGAAGCCTCTGTGAGTCACCCTCCCTTCCTAAGGATGCATCTGAGGCCCCTCCTGGGTGCTTCCAAAGCAGTGCTCCTCCGACCTTAAGAGGGCACACACCACCTGGGGGTCTTATTTTAAATGTAATACATCTAGGATGGGACCTAGATTCTGTATTTCCAGCTTCCTCACAGACAATGCTGATGCTGCTGGTCCATGGCTTCTGTTTTGAGTAGCAAAGCACCAGGGCTCGCTTGGTGCTCTCTTTATAGACAGCTCTGTCTCGCTGGATGAAGTAGTGGCCAGTTTCCTTAACTGTCTCCCGTATTCATCTTTGAGAACCTTGAGGAGATAACCTGTGCCTCATTCAACTCTATATCTCTAGCAACTGATGAAGTGCCTGGCATATAGTAGGGCCTCCACAGATGTTGACTGGATGAATTAAGGAAAGCAGATTAGAACGGGGGCAGATTCAAGTGCCTAGGCCCTGTGGAGCCCACATCTAAGGAAGACAAGACGTATCTGCACTATATTAATGAAAGATAACTTGCAAAGCAATATGCCACAGGTATAGGTGAGTGCAAGGCAGAGAGAATGGTATAAGATAATCAGGGAATTATTCTTGAAGAAGGGCTGGTGGTGAAGACATGGATTGGTGAAGAATGGCAGGCAAGTGTATTTCCAATAACATGAATAGCCTGGAAATACCTTCCTTCTTGCTTATCTCCCTCCCTCCTTCTTTCCTTTTCCCCATCTCTGACCCCAAAAATGTCACACTATTTCTTTATTAAAATGAAAAGCAAAAGGAAACCTTGGTTCATGAGTGGCCATATTCATTCCCCTCCTCAGTCCCATTTACTCTACCACTCCTCCTTCCAGCTATCCATCATCTGTCCAACCTTCCAATGTGCTTTCTTGCAGATTCTTTGGGAACCCCTGACTCAGATGAGTATCCTTGCCAGATCTCTGTTCAGAATCCCACCCTACCTCCCGTCACCACCAAGCTCCATCCCAGGCCCAGGCCCAGGCCCAGGCCCAGGCCCAGGCCCGTGACCCAACTCGTCCCCACATCAGCCGATAGGCTCTCCTCTCCTGGCCTCACAGTCACCCCCACAAATGTGACACATGTCACCAGGTATGGTTTCCAGGTCTCGGGGCCCTTGGATCAGACACCAAGTCCCTTGATTCCCAGCCCATGTGCTGAGAGGGTGTGGGGAGTGAGGGATGGGGGAGGGTAGAGGGCAGGGTGGGTTTGAGTCCTCTCGGTCCGGTGGACCTCCCCAGGGGAAGAAGGAGTGTGCTGGTGCTGGAGAGAGGAGGATGCTCTTGGAGGCAATACGAGGCTGCCATTCTCCCCACCGTTTCCCTCTGTGTTTGCTTCTTGCATGTCAGAGGGGTAAGGAGAGGGAAATGGCATCTGTGCTGAATTCCAAGGGCTCAGCAAACCCGTAATGGTGTAGTGGGAAAAGAGACCCTGGATTCTAATGTCAGCCAGATCGACTGAAAGTGTAACTTCAGGCCACTCAGGATTCTTCTCTGGCTTCAGTTTCTTTGTTTCTATGGTTGGGGTTGGAGGGGGTAGGGGAGGGTAGAAAAAAAAATCAGAGCTGGAATTCATAATCTAGCCCAACAGCTCTGAGCAAGTGAGGTACATTAGGATATCCTGGAGCATTAGCTTTTATTTGGCTTGTTTTATTTATTTATTAAAAAATTTTTTTTGAATGCACCCTGCAGCATGTGGGATCTCAGTTTCCCAAACAGGGATGTAACCAGCATCCCCTCCACTGCAAGGCAGAGTCTTGATCATTGGACAACTGGGGAAATCCCTGGGTTGTTTTCAATGCTGATGCATGTGACCTCTGCAGACCAAAAGGATTAGAATTTCTGGAGGTGGGGCTGGTCTCAGTAGTTTTTATAAGATCTTCAGGACTCTTAAAATGTGCAGGCAAAGCTAAGAACCATGACCTTTGCATGCTCACCCTTTTATACAGTTTATTATTAAATGTTGATTTATCTTAGAGTGTGTTTATCACTAAATGTTGACTTAGCAGTGAAAGAAAGATTCTTCCATATTCCTACCAATCTAATGTGTCGTTTCTTGTCCATCTTCTCTTCTAGCTTTTATTCATGCTTGGATATATTTTAATGTGGCATTAATCCTAATTATACATATTTTCATTATTTTTTCTTGGCTAAACCTATTCTTCAGTGTTGCTCCCTAGTCTTTGTAGTCAGAATTTCAGCATACTTTTCTATCAATAGAAAGCCATTGCTCACATAATCCTTTGCCTGTTTTCAGACACTGAGATTATTTTCATTTTTTGTAGTATTGATAACTTTGAGATGAACATATATTTGTAGATGTCTGTTTCTTCTTTGAAATTGTTCACTCAAAAGAAATTCCCTTAAAAGAAGCCCAACATTTATACTGTTCTGTATGTGTCTTTGCATGCTCAATTGTGTCCAACTCTTTGTGACCACATGGACTGTAGCCTGCCAGGCTCCTTTGTCCATGGAATTCTCCAGGCAAGAATACTATGGTGGGTTACCATTTCCTCCTCCAGGGAGTCTTCCTGACCTAGAGATTGAACCTGCATCTCCTGCATTGGCAGGTGGATTCTTTATCACAGAGCTACCGGGAAAGCCATTTTCCTCTATACATACTGTCAATTTGTTTTCCAAAGGTTGGAAACAATTTGAAGTGAGATCCACAATGAGGAAGAGAAGCAGTGTCACTACAGAGCTCTGGTAAAAATATATCTGTCAAAATAGATGCGATGCTGAAAGCTCATATTCTGTGTATGCTGGTGCCAAATCAAATCTCAAGGACAATTTTGGGTGAAGTAAAAGGAGTAGCTTTGTTGCTTTGCTAGGCAAAGGGGGCCACTGTGGGCTAATGTTCTCAAAACTATGGGTTGCAACTTGGGGAAGATAGTGACAAGTTTTGTAGTAATTGTTCAGAGAGAGTGTGATCAGCTCTTGAACATTCTTCTGATGGGCTGGTGATGACATAAGTAGGAGTCAGCATCCTTATCCTTCAGGTCCAACTGGTCTAGGGTCTACATGCTTGTGAGTGGCAGACCATCATTAATCTTTGTTAACTTCTATCACCTGGAGGGGGTTTCAGTATCTGCAAAACAGCTCAAAGATATTGTCTGTATCCACTGATGAGGAATCACAAACTGAAATCAAGACTGCTAGGAGAATATCAACAACCTCAGAGATGCAGATGATATCACTCTAATGGCAGAAAGAGAAAGTAAAGAGCCTCTTGATAGGGGTAAAGAGGAGAGTGAAAAAGCTGGCTTAAAACTCAACACTCAAAAAACTAAGATCATGGCTTCCAGTCCCATCACTTGAAATGACAAATAGATGGGGAAAAAGTGAAAACAGTGGCAGAATTTGTTTCCTTGGGATCCAAAAATCACTGCAGATCATGACTGAATTCACAAAATTAAAAGACACTTTCTGCTTGGAAGAAAAGCTATGACCAACCTAGACAGCACATTAAAAAGCAGAGACATCACTTTGCTGACAAAGGTCTGTATAGTCAAAGCTATGGTTTTTCCAGCAGTCATGTATAGATGTGAGAGTTGAACCATAAAGAAAGCTGAGCACCAAAGAATTGATGCTTTTGAACTGTGGTGTTGGAGAAGATTCTTGAGAGTCCCTTGGACTGCAAGGAGATCAAATCAGTCCATCCTATAAGAAATCAACCCTGAGTATTCATTGGAAGGACTGATGCTGAAGCTGAAGCTCCAATACTTTGGCCACCTGATACAAAGAGCTGACTCACTGGAAAAGACCATGATTCTGGGAAAGATTGAGGACAGGAGGAAGGGGATGACAGAGAATGAGATGTTTGGGTGGCATCATAGACTCAATGGACATGAGTCTGAGGAAACTCTGGGAGATGGTGAAAGACGAGGAAGCCTGGCATGCTGCAGTCCATGGGGTTGCAAACAGTCGGACACAACTGAGTGACTGAATGACAACAACGATTGATGGGAAACAGGACCTTGCTCGGAGGCTGCTCTTGACGTTTTCTCCCTGGTCTTGCATCCCCAGTTCAGTTCAGTTGCTCAGTCGTGTCTGAGTCCTTGCAACTCTATGACTGCAACATGCCAGGCTTTCCTGTCCATCACCCATTCCTAGAGCTTGCTCAAACTCATGTTCATCAAGTTGGTGATGCCATTCAATCATCTCATCCTCTGATGTTCCCTTCTCCTCCCACCTTCAGTCTTTCCCAGCATCAGGGTCTTTTCCAGTTCGTCCCATTAGGTGGCCAAAGTACTGGAGTTTCAGCTTCAACATCAGTCCTTCCAATGAATATTCAGGACTGATTTCCTATAGGGTGAACTAGTTTGATCTCCTTGCAGGCCAAGGGACTCTCAAGAGTCTTCCCCAACATCACATTTCAAAAGCATCAATTCTTTGGTGCTCAGCTTTCTTTACGGCCCAACTCTCACATCCATACGTGACTGCTGGAAAAATCATAGCTTTGACTAGACAGACCTTTGTTAGCAACGTAATGTCTCTGCTTTTTAATATCCTGTCTAGGTTGGTCACAGTTTTTCTTCCAAGGAGCAAGTGTCTTTTAATTTCATGGCTGCAGTCACCATCTGCAGTGATTTTGGAGCCCAAGAAAATTAAGTTTGTCACTGTTTCCATTGTTTCCCCATCTATTTGCCGTGAAGTGATGGGAATGGATGCCATGATCTCCATTTTTTTGAATGTTGAGTTTTAGGCCAATTTTTTCACTCTCCTCTTTCACTTTCATTAAGAGGCTCTTCAGTTCCTCTTCACTTTCTATCACAAGGGTGATGTCATCTCCATATCTGAAGTTATTGATATTTCTCCAGGTAATCTTAATTCCAGCTTGTGCTTCATCCAGCCTGGCATTTTGCTTGATGTTCTCTGCATAGAAGTTAAATAAGCAGAGTGACAATAGACAGCCTTGACGTAGTCCTTTCTCAATTTGGAACCAGTCTGTTGTTTCATGTCCGGTTCTAACTGCTCCTTCTTGACCTACATACAGATTTCTCAGGAGGCAGGTAAAGTGTATTCTCATCTCTTGAAGAATTTTCCACAGTTTGTTGTGATCCACACAGTCAAAGGCTTTAGCATAGTCAATAAAGCAGAAGTAGATGTTTTCCTGGAACTCTCTTGCTTTTTCTATGATCCAACAGATGTTGGCAATTTGATCTCTATTCCTTTGCCTTTTCTAAATCCAGCTTGAACATCTGGAAGTTCTTGGTTCATGTACTATTGAAGCCTCACTTGGAAAACTTTGAGCATTATTTTGCTAGTGTGAGAGATGAGTGCAATTGTGTGGTAGTTTGAATATTCTTTGGCATTGCCTTTCTTTGGGATTGGAATGAAAACTGACCTTTTTCAGTCCTGTGGTCACTGCTGAGTTTTCCAAATTTGTTGGCATATTGAGTACAGCACTTTCACAGATGATGATCTTTTAGGATTTGCAATAGCTCAGCTGGAATTCCATCAGTTACACTAGCTTTGTTCATAATGATGCTTCCTCATGCCCACTTGAATTCAACACTCCAAGATGTCTGGTTCTAGGTGAGTCATCACACCATCGTGGTTATCTGGGTTAGGAAGGTCTTTTTTGCATACTTCTTCTGTGTATTCTTGCCACCTCTTCTTAATATCTTCTGCTTCTGTTAGGTCCATTCCATTTCTGTCCTTTATTGAGCCCATCTTTGCATGAAATGTTCCCTTGGTATCTCTAATTTTCTTGAAGAGATCTCTAGTCTTTCCCATTCTATTGTTTTCCTCTATTTCTTTGCATTGATCACTGAGGAAGGCTTTCTTATCTCTTCTTTGAAACTGTGCATTCAGATGGGTATATCTTCCCTTTCCTCCTTTGCCTTTAGCTTCCCCTCCCTTCCCTAATTAACAACGGCTTGAATCTGCCCCCTGGGGCTCAGGGAAAGCCATGGAGGCTGAATGAAGGTTGTTTCCTACAATCAAAGAAATGGGGGACACAAAAACCTTGTGCCCAGGAGCCCCACAGGACCCTGCATGGTATCAGACATGAGCTGGAACTTGCTTTCATCTATTACTGTGGACCTTAAGCTCCATAGGGTAGAGGCAGAGTGCCCTCTTCCCCTTCTGTTGTGCCTAAGTGGCTGGTACATAGTAGGAGATCATTAAAACATTTAAAATAAAACACAGCTTTACAATAAATGCTATTCTTTTTTTCCCACTAATTTTCCAGAGTATAAACTGAGAGTGCAAACATTCACCCATATTCCTACTAAAGGCTATACCTCCTTCACCTATTGGATTTATGTGTTTTAATTAACATGAACCATCCTATGTGTCAGCGTCCAGCTGGGAAGGTAGAAGCCACTGAGCTGTTTGAAAAAGAGGGAATTTAGTGGAGGGAGCAGTTTGTCCAGGAGATGGAGGAGCAGAGGCACCTATCTGGGGCTGGAGGGTGTGGCACCTCAGAGGAAGCCACTGTCACCCTGTCTTCGGAGGGTTCCATGGAGGCAGGCTGTGGAGAAAATCTTGTGCAAATGTTTTAGGAAGGGATCCCAGGAAAAACCATTCCTGGGGAGTGGGACTGGGAGGGAAGGAAACCTAGCAAACGGTGCCATAACAAAAGCGAGGGGCCTCTGGGCATCACAGGAGTTGTCTGTATGGAGAGGGGCTGGGGAGCTGGAGCGTTTGTACTCCCAGCACTCGGTGAGGGGCGCAGGAATTCCCCAGCACTGTGGCTGGAGTGCCTTAGGGTGGGGTGGGATAGGGGTATCTGGCTGCCCACATACAGCCTCAGAAAGGAATGCAACGCTTGCCCTTGAGAGTGGACATGTTCTAGGAGCTCTGTGCAAGAAAACGTTCCAGGGCTTGGAGGGGATAAGGCAGGGCACTGGCAGGAGACCCTTGGAGAGAGCACAGTTTGTGGAGCCCAGAGCTGGAACCTCCCTGGAGAGTAGGGCTGCACCCGGGCACAGGCTTGCACTGCAGGGGGCATAGCTGCAAGCCTGAGGGTCTAGAGAGGCACTGCCTTCCAGCCTCCGCCCCAGTCCCTAGCCAGGGCAGCCAGGGCTGAACTTGGCTGCCTCAGACATCTAGTTCCTGCAGATGCAAGACAGCGTCGCAGGCTGGGGGTAGATTTTAGCACAAAAGGACCTGTGCTGCTTTCTATGGCTGTTGTATCATTTCTCCCTTTGCAGGCTTGTACATTCAGGTTTAAGTTTTGCATAGGCAAACATGTTGATTTTTAAATTATTGCTTTGTTTTATTCCTTAATTGTGTTTATCCTATTTCCTGGTGCCTTCTCTATTTTTTTCACTTTATTTTAATCTTAATCCATCGGTGAGGGGGGTGTTATTTTGCTATATGGTGTGAATGATAGAAGCAATGACTTTTTCTTACATTTTGCCATCCAGGAATCACAAGACTGTTTATTTACTAGACAATTCTTGCCTACCTTTTGGGCTGCCGATTTCCTTAGATATGAATTCTTAACTATCCTTGGATCTATATCTGGACTTCTATTTGTTTCCCTGCTGTTTCTCTTTTCAACCTGGTGTCTCATCTCTATGGATTAGTTGTGCTATAACCTATTTCCACGGACTTCCCAGGTGGCAGTAGTGGTAAAGAACCTGCCAAAGCAGGAGGCATAAGAGACACGGGTTTGATCCCTGGGTCAGGAAGATCCCCTAGAGGAGGGCATGGCAACCCACTCCAGTATTCTTGCTTGGAGAATCCCATGGACAGAGGAGCCTGGAGGGCTGCAATCTATAGTGTCGCAAAGAGGCAGACACAGCTGAAGCAAGTGAACACACACGCAACCTATTTCCGCATCTGCTGAGTCTATACAAGCCAAGTTTCTCCATTCATTCGCGTCCTTCTCTTACAGTACCTACTGATGTTTACCCAGGACTTTTAGAATCACGTTGCTGAGGTCTATGAAAATTCATGATGGGATTTTGATGAGGACTGGAATCTCAGTTTATAAATGAGGCCAGAGAGGTGAGGTGACTCTCCCAGGATAGGTCCTGATGCTGAGAATGGAAGCCAGCTTTCCTTGCTCTGGGAGCCCTCGCTCTCTCTACTGCATGAAAGCAGGAAGGAGCCTTGTCCTCCTGTCCTTTCTCCCTGACGCCTCTTCTGAACGTGGACTCTGTGCTGTCTACTAAGTATATTTCTAATCAGTAGTTTTAGGTGATGGGACAAACTAGAGGCACGTGACAGAGCCAGTCAGTATGGGGAAAGGAGGGATTGGGAGCAGATGAGCCACGAGGTGTGAAAGCCCGTGATAGACACGCGCATGTGTGGGAGCATCCGTGTCAATAGCCGCGCTCAGTCTTCTGTCTCCCCCAGGGCCCCTGGGATCAGCATCGTCATTCCTGCAGCATGTGGACTCCTGAGTAAGACCCTGGTCTTCATCGGTCTGTTTGCTGTCACGCAGAGGTCATTTGCATCTTAGCCACAGGAATCCACAAGAGTGACCTCCAACCTCCACCCGTGTCCACTTGGCAGTTGTGCCTGAAGAGGGGCATAAGGGAAAGAGGCGGGGGTCAGTGACATGAGCTGATCTGTAACTCAGGTGACGTCTAAGGCTCAGGATCCCACCTTCGTGGCCCTGCTAACTCCCCTCATTTAACTGATAACATTGGGTGTGCTTTGTTCCCTCACAAGAGAAGATACGGCCCCACACCTGCTCATTCCACTGGCAGCTCAGGGTTTGCATTAAATACAGACACTGCCTGGGACTTCCCTGGTGGCCCAGTGGCTAAGTCCGAGTTCCCAATGCAGGGGGCCCCCTGGGTTCCATCCCTGTCGGGGAACTAGATCCCACTTGCTGCAACGAAGGTCGAAGATCCCACGTGCTGCAACTAAGACCTGGCACAGCCAAATAAATAAATAAGTAAATAAATATTAAAAAATGAAGACACTGCCTGATGCTTTTCACTGTCACGGGTTGTGGGGGTCGTGAGGCACAGAGGCTACAGCTGCTAACTCTGCTCTGGTCCTCACCCTGGACTACAACATTTTGGCTTGAACTGGACAGAGTTCCCAGTACAGAAGCATCTTGTTCTCTCAGCTGCCAGGGCTTTCCTCTCCTCTAGAATCAGATGTTTCAGTTTCTCCCCTTCATTTATGGCCTTTTCCAACACTCCCAGAAGATTGTTGAAAACCATGGAGCAAAGAGAAGATGAGATGTCATGGTAAGAATTCCATATTTGGGAAAGGGGAACTGAGCTAACCAGAAGGGTGTATCCTGGGACAATACTGGGAGGATGAGATAGGATCCATGGCTGAGGACTGGTAAAGCAATATCATTTGTCTATGGTGTGCATTTATTGTGGGCATCAGTGGGGGTGCATCTGGCCACTGGATCCTCAGAACAACCCCACAAAGGCAGAGATCCATGCCTGGAATGAGACCACATGAGAAGGGGGTCACTGCTTACTGGCAGGGACAAAAACTAGAGCTCCTTTACTGAAGACCAAGCGCCTCAAAGCCATATAGACCAGGACAACAGGGAGCCTGCTCTAAGTGCCTCTTCCTTGTATCACAGGAGGGGCAGGGTTGGTGGTGACCAGCTCTCGCCAGTTAGGCTCCTGGAGGTTGTCTCCCACGTGCCCTGCTGGCACCACCCCCTGCCTTCCTCTGCCTCTCTCTCTGCCCCTACAACTCCCCCTTCACTCTCAAGCTCATCCATGAAATAGGTATCCAGGCCCACCAAATGATTTAAATCAGTACTTTCTGATTTTCTACCTCTTCTGACTCTAAAGGGGAAGGGACCCCACTAGTGGTCACTAGTGGTGAGGAGATGATGAGTCCTTCCATTCCTATTCAGGGATGGCCAAGGCCAAAGCTGTCTTAAATTCCCCGAGAGCAAACATATTCTACCACCCATGATCCATATTCTTACCATCAGGATGCCCTTCCCCTCCCTTTCTGAAACAGGCATCCTGAGAGCTAAGGTACAGCCCTCCCCTCCCTGAGCCCTCTGCCATCCTGTGAGGACTTCCTCACCAACCTGGGAACTGACCCCTCTGAGAATCATGCATTTGGCCACTTAGGTCAAGTCACATTTCTGTACCATAGATGCCAGGGGAAAGAGAAGGGGCAGGAGAAATATCTTTCTCCATGCTCAGTAGAAGGGGAAGTAGAGTTCCGTGCCCCGTGAGACCCACACCTTGGGGCATATCCCCCAAATGGAAAGGGTATTGGGTGATGGAGAGCCAGATGACGATGAATATCTATTACACAATTCCAAAGCTGGTAGAATTAAATGAGACAACCTGTGTAAAACATCTGGCACACAGCAGGACTGCAATCCTTGGAGTCACTCCTAATACCATTAGAACTGTGGTTTCTATGCTCACGTCTGGACTGGAACTCAGGGAAACACATACCTTAGATTCAGGCAGAGCACCTGAGGAACACTTCAGGGGCTACCTGACTCTTACAGGACTTTTGGATGTGGGTGAACTCTGATTCATCCTCTATTTGGACCACTTGCTTCAGAATCACCTGGTATGCTTGTTAAAATGCAGGTTCCTAGGCTCTCCCCAGACTTATCAAATCAGTGTGTCTGGGGTGAAGCCCAGACAGATGTATGTTCACCAAGCTTCCCAAGTGACTCAGCCACATACATGCCCATCCTTGGGAATTGGTGTGGAGTAAGATGGAAGAAGGTGGGTCATCAGGAAGGCTTGACTCAGGCCTCGAAAGGCAAGTCAAGCTGGATACACAGTGTCAGGCGGGTGGGGAGATTGGTAGGAGGAGTTGTGGGATGTAGTGGTCAGTGGCCAGTGATAAGAAGGTCTTGGTGGCTGGAGGCAGTCTTGGTGGCAGAGAGGTGGGACATCAGATGGATGGGTCTAGACTTGCTCTGGTGGAGAATGGGGAGCTGCTGAGTGTTTCCCAATTGGGTTGTGACATGATGAAAGCAGGAAGGAAGATGTCACAAGGGCAGTGACCTCTCTCTTCTCTTTCTTCTGCATTTTCCTGAGCTGCCCTGTCTTGTCACATTTTCCTCAGGGTTTCTCAACTGCAAACTGACAACCAAGCCTCCTCAGGGAAGATGGAAAACACCCAAATGAGGCAACATCCTCCAGTAAATGGAAAAGATGCTGAAGTGACTGATGCACAGTGGATCCAGGGAGCAGGATGAAGTGGAGGGGGAAGGCTCTGGGGGTAGCCATGGCAACTGCTGCTGCCACCCCAGGTCTCAGGTAAGGAGAGGCAGGGAGAGGGATGTAGGTGGCTAAGCAGAGGTACCTACTAAGGAGGAGTTTTCTCTCATTTCTTAAGGAGGGACTGAAGTGGGATTAGGGCACCTGTGTATTAGAGATGGAGAAGCAGGAAAGGAAGATCATGAATGCATACTGTCCTGCTTGACCCTGTCCCAGCAGGGACCGATTGATGAAATAGAAGCTGGAGGTTCTTCTGCACCTTGAGGTTGAGAAAACTATGTGAAGTCAACCAAATAATCTCTCCTTGATCTACTGATATGTAGAGGGCAGTCCCCCTCTAAAGGAATCAGGAACTAAGACAGAGGAGCATTAATAGAGGAAAGGGCAAATAACAACAAAAGGGCCAAGCAGCAACATGGGAGCAAAATTACGGTGGAAGCCCTCCTAGCAAGGCGGAGAGGGGGTGGAAAGAAGGTAAGGGCTCTAGAATCAGACAGAGCTGGCCACTTTCCAAATATGTGACATTAGGAAGTCCTCTATCCTCCCTGAGCCTCTTTTTCCTCATTTGAGTCCCTATTCAGAAGTATTCATTTGTAAATGGTACCTACTTCAGAAGGTTGTTCCAAGAGTTTAAAACCAGACAGACGGACTTCCCTGGTGGTCCAGTGGTTACGAATCTGCCTATCTGTGCAGGAGACATGGATTCGATCCCTGGTCTGGGGACTCCACCTACCTCAGGGCAACTAAGCCTGTGTACCCTGCCTACTGAGGCCTGCGTGCCCCAGACCCCATTGCTCTTCAATAAGAGAAGCCCCTGCAATAAGAAGTCCATGCATGGCAACTAGGGAGTAGCCCTCACTTCCCTCAAATAAAGAGAAGCCCAAGTACAGCAATGAAGACCCAGCACAGCTATACATATTAATACACAAAGGAAAGCAGACTGATGTAAATTCTTGGCTCAGGGTTTATGGCACAGTAGGTGCTAGGTAAAAGTTATGGTGGTTGGTGGTGATGTAACCAGGTGTAGGGTGATCACTGGTATTGAGGGTTGAGAAGAGAAAGAGGTTAGTACCAGCTGGATCTGTTCACGTAGACTCCCCATGTCTTTCTTTTGTTTGTAACTGAAGATGGTATTTAAGCCAGAGTTCTAAACCACCTTGTGGAGTTCCTCATTTTACCCTGGGCATCTCCCACCTTTACATGAGATATGCATGTTTAAAAGCTTGTTTGTTTTTCTCTTATTAATCTTCTTTTTTAAAAAAAATCTAAGCTACTTATTTTTATTTTATTTATTTATTTTCACTATTATTTTATTTTGGCTCTGCTGGGTCTTTGTTGTGGCACGTGGGCTTAGTTGACCCATGGCATGTGGAATCTTCCTGGACCAGAGATGAAACCCACTTCCCGGGCATAAGAAGGCAGATTCTTAACCACTGGATCACCAGGGAAGTCCTTAATCTTCTTTTATTGTAGGGGTCTCAGCCAAGAACTCAGAAGCGTAGAAGGAAAATGATTTTTCCTCCCTTATACCTATTGACTTCTAACTTCCTTCCTCCATTGAGGTCTCTCCAGCTCCAGGCAGCTATTTGGGACCAGACCTACTAAACTTTTGCTGAAAGTTTCACATGTGTGAAACTCACATCTAGTTCACAGGACATACCCACTTTACTCATTCCAGCAAACTGGAGCTTCCAGCAAACTGGAGCTCTGGTGGATCCCTATACAGTCATCTTTCCTTCACTCTGCCATGGAGACAAGGAGCCATCAGCAGTCTCTGCCTGTTGTAGTTCTCAGGTTTGAGTCAAATATCAGTCTGCTGTATCCTCCAAACTCCAGGGGACACTTAACCAGCTCTTCAAGTTGTAGCCTTGAAGCCCCTCTCCTTAGACTTGAGGTAACGGGCAGGCATCCACTCCCTTTTGCCCATAGGATCATAGGACACCAAAACTGTCTCTCCACATCCTTTCCTAATCTTCAAAATCCCCACAACTTTATATCCTTGATGTGGGTAAGGTTTAGATACCTTTCTGCATGAGTTATACTGGTCTCCCAGCTCACTCTGCAATGTGGGATCTTTCCTTTGAACTTATATTAGTGGAGGTTCAGTTGCAGACAACAAAATCCAATGTATCTATTTTAAGTACAATAGAAATGCATCCTTTAAAAATAGAATATTAAGCCGTTGTTGCTAAGTCACGTCTGACTCTTTGTTACTCCATGAACTGCAGGACAGCAGGCTTCCCTGTTCTTCACTATCTCCCAGAGCTTGCTCAAACTCATGTTCATTGAGTCAGTGAGGCCATCCAACCATCTTATCCTCTGTCACCCCATTCTCCTCTTACCTTCAATCTTTCCCAGCATCAGGGCCTTTTCCAGTGAGTTGGCTTTTTGCATCAGGTGGCCAAAGTATTGGAGCTTCAGCTTCAGCATCAGTCCTTCCAATGAATATTCAGGGTTGATTTCCTTTAAGATTGACTGGTTTGATCTCCTTGCTGTCCAAGGGACTCTCAAGAGTCTTGTCTAGCACTGCAGTTTGAAAGCATCAATTCTTCAGCACTCAGCCTTCTATATGGTCCAACTCTCACATCCATACATGACTACTGGAAAAACCATAGCTTTGACTATACAGACCTTTGTCAGCAAAGTGATGTCTCTGCTTTTTAATGCATCATCTAGGTTTTTCAAAGCTAGCTTTTCTTCCAAGGAGCAAGCATCTTTTAATTTCTACTCCTGAGTTTCTTGGAATGACTGTCAAAGCCACATACATGGTGGGGCAATTAAGGGGCCACTGCTTGTCCCATAGTCAGGACTCTGAGGAATCAGTAAACTTTCCAAATCAGGAAGCTACAGGATTGTTTCTGATCCCATACTTACCCCATGTCAGCCATGCTCTGTACCAGCAAAATGGATGCCTTTCTTCCTATTCAACTCAGTTCCAAATTTAAGTTTCATACAGATGCCTTTGATTGGTGGAGCCCAAATTATCTCTGGAGCCATGGCTGCCAGAAAGCCTGAGAAGTGATTTTGCAGACCTTTCATTATATGAGGCCCAAGAGAGGGAGGTGGGAATGGAAGCTAATTCCACAGCATTTGCCCAAACAATCTCAGCCAAAACTGAGATGCAAATAGTTCAAATTTTAAAGATTGTTTGTCCTTGCTGTCAATGAAAGATAAACTGAGTAGAAAACAAACATCCCCTCTTTGTTGTGTTTTGGCAAATATATTCTCTTATCTATCTTAAAGTAATGTTATAATAGCAACTTCCTATTTCCACAAAACAGTATTTTAGATATTATTATGTGCTATATATATCACCCTGAAGCCATAACAAGATATAGACCCAGAAAATAAATTCCAAAATTTGTGGTACTTTTCTTGGAAACTTCAGTGTGTTTTAAAAATGACTATTTCCCATCAGTCTCTTCTGTTCCGGGGATACTGACATGATCATTCATTGCACAGTGACATCTGGAAAATTCAGCTTCCTTGGCAGCCACACAAGTAAAAGCTGTTCCCTGTAAATTGAGAGTTTTCAGAACATCATAAAATCAGAAATGATTACTTTAGGAACCAAGGGCAGGTCTTCTGGGATAGGGGTTGCTCTTTCTACCAATCCTGGGCTACTGTACTGTGATCCTTCCCCAGGCTTAATCCCACCCCTTCTTTGAAAGACTTGCCTTGAACCGAACTTCCCATTGCATTCTGACCTTGCCTTATGTAAGATGCTCGCACAGCTCTGCTGAGGCTGAGTTCTCCTTGACTTCTGTGAGCAATAAACTCATCTTTCCCTTTTCAACAGGGTGTGTCAGTGATATTCGAGAAGCCAGCATTTTGATAATGTAATTAAACCCATCCATTTCTCCCTTATGACTTAGGTTCTGGGATCTTATTCAAGATGTCCTTCTCAACCTGAAGCACTGTAATACCTTGAATATTGTCTTTTACACAATGTTTGAAGATATTCTCATACATTAACTTTGTTAGCTTTACAGTTTTGACATAAACAGGACACAACAAAGAAATGTGTCCCTAGGAGGAGGGGGGCAGGATCTCATGAATGTCCATCTCCACCATCTAGACCTGTGCTAATACTCTAGCCATTAATCACATGTGCCTGTGTGCATTTAAATAAATTAAAATTAAGAGAAAAATAAGAATCAGTTCCGCAGTCACACGTGTCACATGTCAGAGCCAAACAGCCACACATGGGAGTGGCTGCTGTGTTGGCTGGGGAGGCATGGAACACACCACTGTGGGGAGCTTTATTTGAACAGCACTGTTTTCTCTATTTCTGTTTCAACAAAACTGACTGGTTGAAAAAGCTTTTGGTTTCTTGTTATAAATTTAGCATCTTATTAATACAGATTACAACTTTTTATAGCAGACTGTACACTGTATTTTCATAACTGGGCAGTTTGATGAAGAGTTTCCATTTCACTAAAGCAGATGTTTTTCCCCCTTAGAGAATCAAACTTCTGAATTTCAATTTTCCTTCCTCAAAGAAAGGGTTTGTTTGCTATTGTGGTGCCTCAATCCTTTTGCCCTATTCCCCTCAAGTCTACTCCAAAGCCATCTTGTGCTAGCTCAAAGCAAGTGCAAGTGTGGCCCATCTGGATAGATAATGAGGCTACACTGGCAGCTGGGGTGCATGGGGGCTGCTTGGCGGCGAGCAAAGAGTTGTGGTGAGGGGGTGCAGGGTTGGAGGGCAGGGTTCAAATGCCCAACTCAGGCATCTCTCTGTGCAGTCTGTGAAATGTGGGCAAGTCAGTGGCCTGCTCTGCTGCACAGCCTCTGCAAGGAAACAGGCAGGAGGCTTGAGACCCACTCTGCAGTCCCCTCCTCATGCGAACAAGGCACTTGCGAGGATAGTGATGCAGGGTTGAGCAAAGCTGGGCTCACAGAAGTGAGTGAGAGGCTGGCTTGGCCCTTGGCAGACTCGCAGGCTGTCTAGAGAGGATGGAAGCATGTCCGCCGCAGGATGGTGACAGAACACAGCACAGAATCAGGGCCAGGATGCGTGGCCAGATGCTACGTGCCCAGGGCAGGGTGGGGTGGCTGCTGCAGCCGGGAGTTCTCTGCACCGGCATCTTGCAAGAGGGGCCCCTTGTGGCCCTCTTGTAAGTGAGGTGAGTTGGGGAGCAGCCCTTGGAGGCATTGGGAGAAACGGGCAAGCTCTCAAACAGCCTGAGGCAGTACCAGCATGGAGTGGGCTCACAAGGGGAGTAGACACAGAGGGCTAGAGATCTAGGGGTCTTAACGCAGGCCCAGGCCTCTAACTGAGCCACGGAGTCCAGTTAACATAGCACAGCTGAGCGCTTGCATGAGATCAGTGGTGAGGACACAGAATCATGGACAAAGCAGATATAGACCCTCCCCACTTTGCCCCTGTTAGCAAAAACTGATGCACTGTATATGTGGGCTTCCCATGTAGCTCAGTCAGTAAAGAATCTGCCTGCAGTGTAGGAGACCCGGGTTCTATCCCTGGGTTGGGAAGATCCCCTGGAGGAGGAAATGGCAACCCACTCCAGTATCCTTGCCTGGAAAATCTCATGGACACAGGAGCCTGGTGCCCTGCAGTCCATGGGGTTGCAGAGAGTCGGGCACGACTGAGCGACTAACACTTACTTACTTACTTATATGTGGGCCTATTTCTGGATCTTCTAGTTTATTCTATTGATCTATTTGTCTTTACACTAATTTCACACTGTCTTATTTACTGTAGCTTCACAGCAAATATATCTATCAGATAATGTAAATACTTCAACTTTGTTTTTCAAGATTGTTTTGGCTATTCTATAACCTTCCATCTCCATATAAATTTTAGGACCATCTAGTCCGTTTCAACAGATAAAATGTCCATCAACTGGCGAGTGAATAAACAAAATGTATTCCCCTACAGTGGAATACTGTTCAGCTATTTAAAGGAATGAAGTACCGATATAACTTGCTGTAGAAAGTACTGCTACAACATGGACGAATCTCAAAAACACTGTGCTAAAGGAGCCAGTCACAAAGCACCACATATTGTATAATTTCGTTTTCCTGAAATTTCCAGAATAGAGAAATCTATAAAGGAAGAAAGTAGATTAGCAGTGGCCTGGGGCTGCAGTGCTGAGACAGGCAGGAACCGGGAGAAAAATAAGTGAGAAAATGGTCTCCCAAAAGATCTCCATGTGCTAATCCCTGGAACCTGTGAATGATACTTGCATGATTAAAAAAAAGGAGGAGTTCTTTCAGATGTAGTTAAGGATTTTGAGATGGGGAGATTATTACGGACTAGGTGGTTAGTACTAAATGCAATCATGTATATCCTTCTAACAGGGAGGTGAAGGAGATTTGAACACACACAAAAAATGTTCCGAGAAGGTGGTGTGAAGATGAAGCAGAGATTTGAAGATGCTGACTTTGTTTTTGTACTTTTTTAAAAAACGGAAATCTGAAGATCCTTTTATTTTTCATTTTTTTTGGAGTATAGTTGCTTTACAATGCTGTGTTAGTTTCTACCACACAGCAAAGTGAATCAGCTATAGGTATGCATATGTCCTCTCTCTTTTGGATTTCCCTTCCATTTAGGTCACCACAGAGCACTAAGTAAGAGTTCCCTGTGCTATGCAGTCGGTTCTCATTAGTTACCTATTTTATACATAATGTCGATAGGGTATATATGTCAATTCCAAGGGCTTCCCAGGTGGTGCTAGTGGAAAAGGGTCTGCCAATGCAGGAGACATAAGAGACATGGGTTAGATCTCTGGGTCGGGAAGATCCCCTGGAGGAGGGCATGGTAACCCACTCAAAGCATTCTTGCCTGGAGAATCTCATGAACAGAGGAGCCTGACCGGGTATAGTTCATAAGGGTTGCAGAGTCAGACAAGACTGAAGCGACTTAGCATGCATGTCGATCCTAATCGCCCAATTCATTTTACCTTTTCCCCTTTGGTATCCATACATTTGTTCTCTGTGTCTATGTCTTTATTTCTGCTTTGTAAATAAAATCGTCTATACCAATTTTTTCAGATTTCACATATATGCATTAATATATGATATTTGTTTTTCTCTTTCTGATTTACTTCGCCTCTGTATGACAGCCTCTAGGTCCATCCATGTCTCTACAATTTCATTCCTTTTTATTAAAGATGCTGACTTTGAAGACTTCAGTGATAAAGTCACTACCTGCAGAATGTTGGCACTACCAGAAGCTGGAGGCGGCAAGGACCAACTTCTTTCCTATATTCTCTGAAGACGCTGTAGCCCTACTAATATCTTGATCTTGGTTCAGTGATACTGACTTCAGACTCCTGGCCTCCAGGACTGCGAGAGAATACAAGTCTACTGTTTTAAGTCACCACATTTGCAGTAATAGGAGTAATAGGAAACTTATTCAGGGTGTGACTGCTCATGGACATGGGTGATGAAATGTTCTGAAACAGGATTGTGGTGATGGTTGCACAACTCAGTGAATATCCCCAAAACCACTGGAGTGTACACTCTAAGTGGGTCAATTTTATGCTGTGTGAATTATATCTCAATAAGACTGTTAAAAAATCTTTGTGACCTTGGGTTAAGCAAAGATTTCTTAGATATAACACCAAGGTATGATACATAAAAAATGATATGTTGGAGACTCCATAAAAATTTACAACCCTTGCTCTTGAAAGACACTATTAAGAAAATAAAAACCACAGATTGGGAAAAATATTTGCAAAACACATATTTGATACAAGACCCATCAGGCTGTGTGAAGAGTCCTCAAACTCAATAAGAAGAAAACAAACAAATGAAAAATGAAGATTTGAACAGACCCTATCTCAAAGCAGATATATTGATGGCAAATAGGTACAACAAAAGATTCTCAGTATCATTAGTTATCAGAGAAATGCAAATAAAACCACAACAAACACTACTACATACTATTAGAATGAGGGGCGGGAGAACAACATTTGACTACGTCATAATGCTGTGAAGGATAGAGGAGCAACTGGAAGCTCACTGGTAGAAATGCAGAATGGTGCAGCCACATTGGAAAGCAATTAGTTTTCTTTTTAAATTAAATTCAAGCTTACAATAGAACCCAGAAATCCTGCTCTAGGTATTTACCCAAGTGAAACATAAGCCTATTTCACAAAATCCTATGTGTAAATATTTGTAGTAGTTTTATCTGGAATAATCCCAAACTGGAAACCAAATCTTATTATCCCTGAACTGGGAGGGATATGCATAAACAATTATGATACATCCATACAGTAGGATCCTGCTTTGCAATAAAAAGAAACAAAGTATTGATATATTCAACAACAGACAACATCTCAAATGCCTTATACTAAGTGAAAGAAGCCAGCTAATATGCTACACATCGGAGAAAAAGAAACCCTCAGCTCTGTTGGTGGGAATGTAAGTTGGTGCAGCCACAATGGAAAATGGTATGGAAGTTCCTCAGAAAACTAAATACAGAGTTGTTATATGATCCAGCAATCCCACTCTTAGGCGTATATGTGGACAAAGCTATAATTCAAAAAGATACACGCACCTCTATGTTCATGAGCATCCTTATTCACAATAGCCAAGACATGGAAGCAGCCTAAATGTCAATTAACAGATGAATGGATAAAGAAGATGAGGTACATATATAAATAGAACACTACTCAATTTAAAAAGAATGAAATAATGCCTTTTTCAGGAACATGGATGGAACCAGAGATTATTATGCTGAGTGAAGTCAGTCAGAAAGAGAACGATGAATGCCATGCGCTATCATTTGTATGTGGAATCTACAACACGACAGAAATTAACTTATCAACAAAATAGAAACAGATTCACAGGCATGGAGAATAGACTTGTGGTCGCCAAGGGAGAGGGGCCAGGGGAGGGAAGGGATTTGGAGTTTGGGATTAGCTGATGCAAACTATTGGCTTCCTGGGTGGTGCACTGATAAAGAAGCCACCTGCCAATGCAGGAGACACAGAGGACACAGATTTGATCTCTGAGTCGGGAAGATCCCTTAGAGTAGGAAATGGCAACCCACTCCAGTAGGCAATGGCACCCCACTCCAGTACTCTTGCCTGCAAAATCCCATGGACGGAGGAGCCTGGTGGGCTGCAGTCCATGGGGTCACTAAGAATCGGACACGACTCAGTGACTTCACTTTGACTTTTCACTTTCATGCATTGGAGAAGGAAATGGCAACCCAGTCCAGTGTTCTTGCCTGGAGAATCCCAGGGACGGGGGGAGCCTGGTGGGCTGCCGTCCCTGGGGTTGCACAGATCGGACAAGACTGAAGCGATTTAGCAGCAGCAGCAGCAGCAGCAGCAGCAGCAGCAGCAGCAGCAGCAGCAGCAGCAGCAGCAGCAGCAGCAGTATTCTTGCCTGGAAAATTCCATGGACAGAGGAGCCCAGTGGGCTATAGTCCATGGGGTCACAGAGAGTTGGACACGACGGAGCACAATGCAAACTAATATGTATTGAGTGGATGAACCGCAAGGCCTTTGTGTACAGCACAGGAAACTATATTCAGTATCCTGTGATAAACCATAATGGAAAAGGATATAAAAAGGAATGTATAACCGAATCACTCTGCTGTATAGCAGAAATTAACTTCAATAAAAAAATACGCTAGACGCTGAGCCATTTCATTTTTATAACATTCCGGAAAGGGCAGAACTGTAGAGGGAAAAACACCGGGTCAGTTTGCTAGGAACTGAGGGTGGGGTGAGGGGAAGGCTACAGAAAGACACTAGGAAACTTTGAGGGGTAATGAAGCACTTCTGTATCTTGATTGTGGTGGTCGTTACAAGTCCCCATGGGTTTTCAGACTCCCAGAACTTTCTACTGCAAAGGGTGAATTTTACCTATGTAAATTAGACCTTAATTTTTTAATCCAAAATAGAAAGACACAAAAATATCTTGCTGTGTTAAATTATTGTGTACATAAGAGTCTAATTAATTTGTACAATTTTTTACACATAAATAAAAATAAATCTTTTACAAATAAATCTTTCCAAATTTCCCTCAGAAACATTGAATCCAATTTATACTTCGTCTGTTGAGTGGAATGAGGGCATGTGGGTTTTTCCTTTCTTGTCAACGCAGCTATCACAGTGAATGCATTTTTCACAAGGCCTCACTAGGGGCACAGTAGGGGGTTAATAGAAGCATAGATTCTAAGCACATGTGGTGGCCACAAGAGATAAATGAGATGCCCTGAGTCCCGAAGCCATTTACTGTTTAGATGGAGGAAAGAAAGTAAGATATCTTCTGTGTTGGGAGGAGAGACAGTCTCTGAACTCAGGGCTTTGGGGAGCAGTGTTAAACTAGGGGAGAAAATGAAAAAGGGTGAGTGAGGAAAGCGTATTGAGAGGTCTAAAGTGACAACCATACCTCATTTCTACCCCAGGTGCCCAGAGCCATGTGCCGTACAGAAGACTGAAAGAGCCAAGAAAGGGATGAATGGATGTTGAGACTGAAATTTGGGATCAGCAAAAATAAAGCTTCCTTGCTTTGGGATTTGGGGGGTTCAAGCTCATTTTAAGGCTGTGGCCATGCAAACTTGAGGATGTTTTACTCTGAGTCCCATCTAAGGAGAAAGTTGGCATAGGTGAGGAGGGGGAGGATGCATAGTCATGGGGGTCCACCTGGGTCCCCACATGCCCAGGAGCCTATGACGCAGCTCCTGGGTGTCAGAAGTCCCTTCTCATTCTCAGCCCTGAGGACTAAGTGAAGGGTGGAGTCTTGGGCCAGATGCTGGGTCATTTTAGCTGGAGCCAGACAGCTGTATAGCAGAGATAGGGTGGGCTGAGAGGAAGCTGAGGAAGCATGCCCGTGTGCTGGCTGGGGGCCGGAGCAGGGGAAGGCAGGGCTGCGGGGTGTGGTTTCTGGAGTGGAGAAGGGGGAAGGGAAACACCGGGGCTGCTTTAGGAGGGCTGCAGCGGGGAGCAGGGGTCTGGACAGAGCTGGTGGGTGATTAGAGATGATGGTAGGAGAGGCAGAGAGAGGGATAAAGATAAGGAGACATGTGAGTATGGAAAAGGAGAGGCCGCTTGTGTGTGTGTGTCTATGTGAGTATGTATGTGAGTGTGAGAGTGTTAGTGTGTACATAGTGTAACAGCGTGTGAGTGTATATGTGAGTATGAGAGTGTGTGAGTGTGTGGATGTATGAGAGTGTATTAGTGTATGTGTGTGAGTGTATGTGAGTGTGTGTGTATGAGTGTTTCAGTGTGTGTGTAGGTATGTATGAGCGTGTGTTAGTGTATGTGAGTCTTCCCCTTCCCCAAAGAGATACTGCAGTTATATCACATACCCAATAGGCACCATGAGGTGTGTATGTGTGTGTGAGTGTGTATGAGTGTGTGTATGTATGAGACTGTGTTAATGTATGTGAGTGTGTGTGTATGAGAGTGTGTGAGAGTACGTGTATGAGTGTGTGTATGTGTGTGAGTGTGTGTATGAGTGTGTGAGTGTGTATGAGTGTGTGAGTGTGTATGAGTGTGTGAGTGTGTGTGTATGTGTGCCCTCGTGTGAGAGCACAGGTGCTCCTTCCTGAACCCAAACTTTATACTCCAAGTCTCACAATTTGCATCTTCTTTTTTCTTGTCACTCTGTGCTGTGTGCTTAGTCACTCAGTCGTGTCTGACTCCTTGCAACCCCACGGACTGTAGCCCGCCAGGCCCCTCTGCCCATGGAGATTCTCCAGGCAAGAATACTGGAGTGGTTGCCACACTCTAACAGTGACAAAAATAAGGTTGCATCTGGGCATGTAGAGGTTTACCTGCAAGTGTGAGCATGCGTGACTGCTCGGACTAGCCAGGAGCCCGGGCGAGAGAAAGGCAGTGCCAGAACGAACGCGTGCATTTAGGAATGAACGCACGAGAAAATGAATGGGAGTTTACAGGAAGCTCCGTGTGAATGTGGGTGTGTGAATAAATGGGTCTGAGATGCCCTGCTGCAGCCCTGTAGCCTATACCCATGGTCTCTGAGAGAGAGGATTCCAGAGAAGTCTGTACCTGAGGTTCTAGAAACCTCACACCACCCCTCTAGGTGAATAATGGGCTTCAGAGGACCACACTCTTATTCACCAGATTCTGGGAGGGAACCTGAAGAGGGTGAGGAGTCTTCTGACCCTGAGAGCCCTCCCTGGGTGGGGAGGCCCCAGACTGGGTGGAGCAGCCACACCTGCCTGAAGTTTCGAGGAAGAGGGGGCGGAAACTGCCCCGGCACCGCCCTCTTGTAGGCTCTGCGGGCTCCCGCGGTCTTCTGGTCACAGTGGGTCCCACAACTTCCTCATTTCCCTAAATGGGCAACTTCACATTTAGAACACCAGGTCTTCCCTGGCAGACCCAAATGGCCAGGCCAGGATAGGCCTGGGCCCCTAACCCTGGGTCCCTGCCCCCCACTGGGCTGCGCCATCCCCACTGCATGGAGCCATGCCTCCCACCTTCCTGCTGCTGTCGCTGCTGCTCCTGCGGCTCCAGGGCCCTGTCTCAGGTAAGAGGGTGGGTGGGAGGTTGGGGGCAGGGAACGGTCTGTCCCTGGACCCCCTTCCTGCTTTTCTTGCCGAGTGATCTTGTGAGGTTGGAGGAGGAGGAGGAGGTCTGGCAGACCTAGTCGCCCCTTACCAGAGACCAGTGAGAAGTTTCCAGCAGAATATCTGGCCCTGGGGAAAGTTAACCCAGGCCTCACCAACTAAGATAAAGCTCTGGACCCTCTCTGCACGGGCCCCTTTATCTGCCCGGCTTCCTCAGGACCTCTGACCAGGGCCACTCCCTTTCCTCATACAACAAGGCCTCCTCCCTTGGGCCTCTGTCGGGAAGGCCCTGTTGGTTCTTTATAAGAAGCATTACCTTACGGGTGTGGGTGCTGAACTTGCTTTTTCTTGGAACATTGGGGCACAACCCCCGTCCCTACCCCCTGTCCTTGGCGGGGAGGGAAGCAATCCTTGAAGCCCTCTCTCCCACCCAACAGCTACTAAATGCTCTTTGAGGGGACCTCACCCAATTCTGCCTCCCTCGCTGCCATGGCAACCAAGTTACCACTTCCCGTTCAGTTCTGGGCACCGCCTGTGACAGGGCTGAAAGGTGGGCACACACGAACACAGTGCCCCGGAGACCCTTTGCAAGGTCGTCCCATCTGTACACCTCTCCCAGAAAGGCCCCCCCTGCCAGGGCAGAAGAGTGTCTCCTGGGGTCCCCCAAACCTGTCACCTGCCAAATAATTGAGTGGGATGATTCTGTTTAATTTGCATGGTACAAAGTGATACGAGAGAAGGCGTTGCCTTACTCCAAGCCTCAACTCTAGCGGCAGCTGGGTTGGAAACTAAGGTGGACGTCTTGGATGCTGGGCTCTTTCTTGGCCATCACAGCCCTGGGCTCCGTTGGGAAAGCCTGGAGCAACCTGCATCAGGGAAAAGGAGGCGTGCACTGCGCACGCACCACATTTAAGGCGCTGTCCAGGAGCACAGTTCTCACAGCCAAGCAGAGACAGATAAGAAGCAAAGACCTTACCCGGTCTGCTCACACAGCCAGTGATAGAATCGAGTTTTAACCTATGTTTATTTAGACTCCAAAATGTCTGTTCTCTACTCTGTGTGTGTGTGCTTGCAGAAGACTCTGAGGGTGTTAGAGGAGTAACTGCTGAGCGGAAGGTGGGTAGAGGGGCGGAGGGCCCCCACCGCAGCCTTCTCCTTCTTCCTGTCCCCTGGCTCGACACCCTCTCCCTAGTTCTACCCTCTCCTCATCAGACTGTGGATTATGAAGCTCACGGACCACATCTGCTTCCTAGGGATAGAGGGCAACTTATGAGCAGTGAAGAACCGTAGAGTTCTTTGGTTTAAACACAACCGGGAGTTGATAACACATGTTTGGACATACTGAATCTATGGGTTTTAGGTAACTAGAATATTTTAAAATTAAACATCAGCTAGAGTGAACACAGACAACTTGTTATTTAAAAGATGACTAGAGTGAAACTGTTTGTGAAACAAATAACTAGTGTTAATATTTTCCAAGCCTGAATTTTCTCACCTACCTAAGTTCACTGGGCTCTGGAATTTCAGAATGACGACTTGCGTTTGTGTCTGTATCTCCCTGAGGGCGGGATAAGACCCTGAAGACGGGGCTTATCACTTTCCCATCGGACTAGAAAATGCCACACACAAAAAGGGCTGTGTCTGCTCAAGTTCCCTAAATGTCAGGGCTAAGCTTCCTTTGTTAAACTAGGGGCTCCCTGTGGGCTATGCCTGTGTCTCCACCATTATACTGGGAGTTCCCCTGTATGTATCTAGCTAGCCCTGTATCTTCCTCATCATTTTAGGATTTCTCCAAGGGCACAGGACTACTGTCTTCCCCATCAGTCTGGGAACTCCTAAAGGGCAGGGCTAGCATCTCCTGCAACAGACGAGAGCTCCCTGGGGGAGGGGGCCTGTGTCCCCCTCTATCAGAGTTGGGCTGTATTTCTCCTTTGAGTTCCACGAGAGCAGAGCAATAGCTACCTGCCTCTTCACAAGTTTAGAGTTTCAAGTTGCTTCCTTCCTCCTTGCTCAAGCAGTTGTGTCTCCCCAGGTGCCCCCATGGAGAGTGTGTACTTAAAATTGCAGCACTTCGAAGGGGAGACTCTGTCTGTGCAGTGCTCCTACAAGAGCCGTAAAAACCACGTGGAGGGTAAGGTTTGGTGCAAAATCAGGAGGAGAAAGTGCGAGACTGGGTTCACCCGTGTCGGGGTGCAGGGGCCACGCTACTTGCTGCAGGACGATACCCAGGCCAAGGTGGTCAACGTCACCATGGCGGCCCTCAGGCACCAGGACTCAGGCCGGTACTGGTGCATGCGCAACAGCTCTGGCATCCTCTACCCTCTGATGGGCTTCCTGCTGGAAGTGTCTCCAGGTGAGCAGGCCTGCTGGGGCGCTGGGATGCTGGGGGGTGTCCTCCCGCCCTGTAGTCCACTGACATCAAAGACAACAAGGATGATAATGATCCATCAGTGGGCATGATGGACAGTGGGGTTTTCACAGTTCTCTCACAGACACCTTCATGGGCATTTTACAGATGAAGAAAATTAGATGTAAAAAGTCCTTTGCGGCTCTGACCTTGTTCAGGATCACAGAGCTAGCAAGTGGACGAGATGAGATTCGAGCTCAGGACTCTTTGTGCTTTGTTTTATTCAATCATCTGTTCAGTATTTATTCACTGTGCCCTGATTCTCTGCCAGGCATGATTCTAGGCTCTGAGGACACAGTGGTGAGCAAAACCAGACACGTTCCTGTCCTATGGGAGGTGATACGGAATAACACATTTTCAGACAAACAGTTGCAGATAACAGTGAATGTTCTTAAGCAAATAAGACAATGGGATGAACTAGGAAGTTCTGTGGTGAGGGGAGCGACTGAGTTAGTGGGGAGTCAAAGAAGGCTTCCCTGAGCAGATGACATCATGCAGAACCTGTGTGGGAAGAGAGTTTTCTAGCCTTGTTGAAAGTGGGTGGTTCAAAGGGCTTTCCAGGTGGGGAGAATGGCATATGCAAAGGCCCTGAGGTGAGAAGAAGCTGGTGCATGTTGAGTATTGGGCAGAGCAATAGAAGATGGGTCTGGAGAGGCAAACAGCAGTCCTGATGCCCATGATATGGGGGTCTGAGTTTTATTCTAGGTACAAGAGGAAGCTATTGGAGAGTTTTAGAGGGGTGACATTGTGCCTTGACTTTAAGATGATCAAAGCTCTCTCTTTAGTACAAACAAAGAGAGGAGGGCCAAGAACGAAGCCCTGCACTCTTTCTACATTTACAAGATAGGAAAGGGTGAGGAGCCAGACAGAGAGCCTGCAAAAAGCTTCCAGTGACTGTGAAAATTACTCTCCACCCTTCCCGGTTCCTCTAACCCAACTGCATCCCCATCTTCTGTTGGGTCTGAACTTGGGCAACTGCCATCTCTAAGACGCAGAGCAAATCTCATTCCTCCCTTCTCCAGTTCTGCTGTAGCCCCAGGGAAGTAGTCAAAACCAGTTTACTGAAGTCTTCATTTGTACGGACAAAAACATGAAATTGAGGGCGGGAGGAGAAGGGGACGACAGAGGATGAGATGGCTGGATGGCATCACCGACTCGACGGACATGAGTTTGGGTGGACTCTGGGAGTTGGTGATGGACAGGGAAGCCTGGCACGCTGCAGTTCATGGGTCGCAAAGAGTCAGACACGACTGAGCGACTGAACTGAGAGTAAACGTGACATGGTTTTCCCCTTAGTGTGTCTTCCCGCTGTACTCTGTTGGATCTCACTTTCCATCTCTTAACCACAATTTGGGGAGATTTCAACTTTGCAGGCCTTACTAGGAAATGAAAAATCTGCAAAACTTCTACTCTTCCACTGCATCTTGCAAATCGAGCTTTCTGGCCCCAGGCACCTGAGATGGGCGAGGGGGACAGCTGCTGTCCAACCTCCCTCCTTCATCACAGGAGGTAGGGGAGGAGGGTTCCTCTTCATCATCTTCTGGTCCTGCACCTCCCAACCCCTTGGTGTACTGAGGCAGGGATGAAGGAGAGGGAAACGGTTGTGTGACCTCACTGACCCTGCAGGAGGGCTCTGTCTCTGTGAACATCACTCCTTTTCTGCCCTACTCTTAGATCCTCTGTGGCCAAGTGCTGGCTCTGCCAGGGCAGCTGTGTGTGTTCTTTGAAGGGTCCTTTGGGGGTCTTCATACTGCTCACTAGGATGATTTGGGAGATCTGGCTCCAGGTTGGCCCTTTGTCCTATCCCCACCTCACCAATTCTGCTTGTTCTGGTTTCCTCGCACAGAAAAATGGGCACCTTCCTCGGTGAGGCCCTCGGAGAGCGTCCGTGCATGCATGGCAGTGGGATGCAGCCACAGCCCTCTCCCCACCACAGCATCCCTTTCTCTCTGTTCTCCTGTTTCCTGATGAGATTGGCTCAACACTGCTCCCTAGACTGACCCCTCAAGCTCCTGCCTGCTCCCCTCCCACCAACCAGACTCCAGCCTTCTTCTAGAAACGGGGGGTGAATGCCCGCCCAATGCATGAGGGTGGCAGGACCAGTTCGGGTGTCTCTCAATAAGCCCCCAAGGAAGGCATTTGACCTCACTGCTCGTAGTGTTCTTGGGAATCGGGGTCTTTGATGCGTCCTCGTCCTCATCTCCGGATCCCAGTTGCCAACCGTGGAGCAGCTGAGAAAGGTCACATTCAACGTCAGAGCAGAGAAATCTCTGACTTACAGGAATGAGGAAGGCCCAGAGAGTGACAAGAGAGGTGGGGGCAGGGAGGGAAGTGTCCTCTTGTCCCTGTGGCCAGACAGGGGACACTGGCAAACTTGTGAAAGACTCTTCCTTTTTGCTGTGCCTACTTCCTCCTCCTTGACCTCACCCCCTGAACACACACACCTGGTCCCTCAGCAAAGCAGGGTCCTAGATCCAAGGGACAGCCTCCCCACCACCCCAGTCCCCAGACAAGTGTGTGGGCTGCCGACAGCTGCTTCCAGAACCAAGACCCTGACCCAGTCTCACCTTCCTCCCTTTCTGGTCCCTCAGCCTCCAGAACCAAGGGAAACACTCCTCTCATAAAGCTGCCCAACATCCTCCAGAGTGAAACCGTTGTCGCCACAGGCCCTGTGCCCACCTCAGGCTTTGGGGGCCCTTTCATCAGCCAGGCGACAGCGTTCACAGCTGGACTCCTCACCTTGGCCAGACCACTGCCTTCTCCCACCTCAGGGAGCACCAGACTGACTTCTGTGATGGGCTCCAGTTTCTCCAGCACTGGCCTGTCCACCATGGGGCCCGGGAGGGCCACCGGGTCCCAGACAGCAACTGCATCTCCTAGCAACACCCGAGCCTCCGCTGCAGGCCCAGGCTCCACCTCCACTAAGGCCGCGCACCTCTGCACCGTGGGAGCCCCCACCATGGGAATGTGCCCCACCAGCAGAACTCTCCTCAACCACTTATTCCCCAGCAGGTACCTGGCGCGGGGGCTGGCATCGAATGCCGTTTTCCCAGACCTGGGAACAGACCGCCTGAGCAGACCGCAAGGTGCAGATGTCACGGCAGAGCAGCCCCTGTCGCACTCGCCACCCTACCGGGAATCCAGCCTGGCCTGTTGCTGAATGGGCGATGGGAAGCTGGCGTGGACGAGGGACAGGAAGGATGGCGGCAGGAAATGAGGGTGGGGCTGCGTCAGCACAGAATCTGAGGATGAAGAGGAGAGGGTCAGGACCGCACGAGGGGAGCGTCTCGGAGAGTCGGAAACGGGGACACTTTAATGTGGGTCCCCCAGGAGTGGACTCAGAGACCAGGATGCATGTTGTTCCCGGAATACGGGACAGAGCCAGGGGAAGTGAGGCGGGGCAGGGAGGGCAGCAGGCAGAGCGCTTGCACAGGCTGGCCACCACCGTGGGCAGCAAGGGCTCAGCCCCGCTGGGGAGAGCCCGGGGTCCAGTGTCAGGCAGCCGTGTGGAGGGCGAGGGGGCCGGGCCTTTATGTCCCACTGTTGGTGGTTGATGGCGGGCTGCCTGCCATGCGTGGCATGGAGGGCTCCAGTGACAAGAGAAAGCCTTCAGACCAAAAGTTTTTTTAACGGAGGTGCTGATGGCCGGTGTAGATGGAAGTGACGTGGCAAAGGGGGATACAGGCAGGGTAACCACAGCATGTGTTCTGGAGGACCGAGGTGGGAAGTGCCATCCTCGGTCACCCTGGGGAGAGTAAGACTCTTGGCCTCTTCTGTCACAAATGGGTGTCTCTTAGAGCCCCTGCCCCCAGCAGAGAGTACTCCCCCAAATACTGGAGAGATGCATGCCTTTGCTGGGGGCTCGGGGCTTCGTCCTCCTGACCTTTGAGCACCTCACTTCCTTCTCCCGCGGCTCAGTCCCCAAGGAAGAGAGGCCATCGCTCCCCATGGGGACTGGCGGGTCCCACTCCTCTCGCGTGGGATGTGGGAAGACGTGGGCCCGGGTGGAGTGCCCAGTACTCATCTCCTCCTGGCCCTGTCCCGTCTCCCCAGATACCTGGACTTTTATCCCATGGTGCTCGTGGGGGTGCTGGTGCTGCTCTCCATGCTTGTGATGCTGATCGCAGTCTACAGCTTCTGGAAGAAGAGACACATGGGAAGTGAGTAGAACCCAACCCTCGCAGCCCACCGAGGACAGAGTGCTGGGGAGCCTGATACCCTTTCCAAAGCGCCCGACTGCCCCTGGTCTCCAGGTGGTCGATCCTCACCTGCATCCAGTCAGGAGGACCATTTGACACCCAGGAGAGGGGGAGGGTGGGCAGGCAGTGGAACCTTCTGGGGCCCAGGCACTTGGCAGTGGAGGGCAGAGGCAGAGCGGCTGGCCCGGGAGCTTCGGGTGCTGAGCAGGACTGTCCCCTGCGTCTCTCCCCGTCCTCGCAGGATACAGCATATGCCATGACCCTGCCAGATCCTGGAAGGACTCGCCTGCAAGACTGGAACCTCTCTGGAGGCCCGCTTGATCTGAAGCCACTCAACTGTGGGGTGGGGAGGAGCTTCTCCCAGAGGGACCCCAGGAGACCCCCAGGAGACTCCTCAGAGGAGCGAAGACGGAGACCTGTCTGGGTTGGAGCCGGGCTGGGGGTGAGGACTGTGCAACCTGGACTCAGGCCTTCTTGGAACCGGAGGCTGTGCCGCACCTACTCAGTTCCCCTGGGCTGCTGGGAACCTGGCGGGGTTGGGAGTCAGAGCACGTGGCACTAGGCAGGGAGTCTCTGAGGGTTTGGGGCGCCACTGAGATGGCTCCTGAGAGCCACAGACCCCCGGGGCCCCAGCTAGGTGGCAGACAAGCCCCGAGGGAGCTGTTGGCAGACAGAGAACCTCTGCTATCATCAGCCTCGAAACCTCTTACTACAGAACTGAGCGGGGAGGGGTGGACAGCTGGGGTCCCCCTCCCCCGACCTGGGGCCCTGTCCTCAGTTTCCCTCTGCTCCCCTCAGGCGTCCCTATGCTCTTGGGGAAGAAAGAGTCTCAGAAGCAGCTTATGTCACAAGGGTCCCACGCTGGAGGAGAAACAGTGACTAAGAGGTGGGGGCCACTAGAGGCCCTGGGGACCCCTGAGCTATCTAAGCCTCCCACACCCTGGGCCAAGCATCCTCTACTGGGCCTCCGCATGCGCCCTGGCCTGACCACAGCTGCTTGTCCCTCAGGTCCCGAGTGCCAGCGGAGCCCACGCCCCCACTGCTGCCTGCTGGCCGGGCTGTCCAGGGACAGCTGTGACCAGGCAGCTGAGACCCCTCGCCTGCAGGGCCAGCCTGTCCCTAGACCTGCATGCAGAGGCTGACCAAGGCTCTTTCCCCCAGTTCCTGCACTCCAGCTCTGGGTCTGTACTCCTGGAGGGGATGCAGGGGAAGCCTGGGGTCCACTGGAGGGGAAGTTATAGCTCAGAGAAAGGGGGGATCAATTCCCTCCAGGGGACTCATGGTCCCCTGGGAAAAGAGGACCCAACAGTGACACAGCAAAGACAACTCAGAGCCGCTGGGCTGGGAGGGGGTGGGGAGGGGGGATGGAGCCAAGGAGCCTGGGTCAGGGGCGCAGCGGCCAGAGGAGTCTCTCCTGCCCCGCTTCATCCCCCGCACCCGCCCCCTCCAGCTCATGGCTCAGATTCAGCCTCTTCAGCAGCAAAGGCTAAAGAATAGGGGCTGGATTCCTCCCCTTGGGAGGGGTGTCCACCACCCCTGGGGCCGCTGGAATGAGAGCCTTGGGGTGGATGTGGCCTCTCTGCTCTCAGCCCTGGGTCATAGCCCTCCTGGGTAGGACAGCAAACATCAAAGGCAGGGGAGTGACACAGAGGGGCCTTGGTGGGCAGCCAGCCCAGGGTCGCCACTCCAGAGTGGAAGTGGGGAGAGAGGAAGGGGCAGGGGGCAATCCCGGGGGGGACAGCAGGGAGGCAGCCCCTCTCCACTGTGTCCAGAAGAAGACACTAGAGGAGAGACTCAGACTGAGGAACTGACAGGCCTGGTGCCAGGACACACACGCGCACACTGATAACCAGCCTCCTTATCGGGAGGGTGTGGCCGACACCCTGTGTGTAACCAAGAGGGGGTTAATTTTCCACCCGAAAAGCACACACCTATGGCCCTGCCCCGGTTGAGAGCAGGATGTCGGGGAGAGTACTGCAGGGGCTCAGGACCGGGACCCAGGGGTGCACCTGTCACGTGGGACCCTGTGCAAGTCACTAACCCTATCGGGCCTCACGTTTCCTCTCTTGTGAAAGGGGACACTAATTCCTACCTCTCAAGACTGTATTCAGGATAAAACGGAATAACACACGAACCTTACACAACTGACTAAAAGACTGATGCTTGGTCCTCCAGTTCTTTTCCAGGTCTGATGCTTCTCCATTCTACCTTTAAGACCGTCGGAACCTAAGTCTCTGTTTTGTCCTCGACTGTAAAGGGGTAGGGAGGGAAGAGGGCCACATGGTCTGGTCCTAGAAGGTGGGGCTGGGCGTAGGCAGAGGCCTCTGTGCCCTGATGTTATACAGGTGAGTTGTTAGGGGGACCAAACATCCCTGTTTGTCCAGGATGAGGGGTTCCTGGAACCAGGTGGACCTGCCCAAGCTGCCCAGCCCTGGAGCCAGTTCCCACGTGGACTCGAGCTAAGGACAGACACACAGCGCTGGGGAGGTGCAGACCATGTCCCCAGCTCCCCAGCCCTTAGGGGCCTGGGTGGTGTTTTTGGACCTCTAGGCCTCCAGGACATTTTCCCCCAAACCCTGGCCTCTGTCTTCCTGCTACCTGTTTGTCCTTCTCCCTGGAGCTCCAGGAAGACCCAGATCCGCAGCAGATCCAGGGCGGGCCAGTGCAGGGCAGGGAAGGTATCAGGCCAGGGCTACTGCTGCCTTTGGTGAACAAGATGAGGGACTTTCTGAGCAGTGGGCGAGACGACAGGACATGCCTGCGAACAGTTGCCTGTCATGGCTAAGGGAAGGAGAAAATAAAGGAAGCCCAGCACCCATGGGATGTTCACTCTGTGAGCCCTGATCTGAGCCCAGGGGACAGGCGTGTTCTTGCTGCGGGGCCAGCAGGTGAGCCTGGGGTGTACGGTCCCCCGAGGCTGCACATGGGCTTCTCAGTCTGCATCAGCCTGGACAGGTGGATGCTATGCTGTGTGGCCGGGCTCCTTCTTCAGGCTATGGGGCTTCCTGGCCCAGGGCTGGGAGTAGTGAGGGCAGAAGGCGGCCTCGAGTCTTCTGGGGCAGACCCCTCTCAGGGCAACCAGTTCCCTCCATCCGCTGACACCGGGAGTCTGAAGCCCCAGCAACCCCTGCCTTCTTGGAGATCCTGAAGGGTGGCCTGTCTCCAGAACTGCTCCTTGAGTGGCCTGGGGCGGTCTGACGTCTGCCCATTCTGTTTCCCACCTTTCGCTTCCCCAGCCTCATCCCTGAGCGTATAAGCCTCCCTGCCAGTTGCTGCTCCCCATAAGCCCGATCTGCTCTGCGGCTTGTTTATGGACTTGTCTCTTCTTTGTTGTTTATTAACCAGGAACAGCCTGTGACAATTGTTTTTCTGTAGCTCATCTGCTGACCATTATTTTTTAAATGTGTTTGATTAGTATGGCCTTTCAACCACCACTATGGACTGACAATGGCCAGCTGGGGGCTGGGGGTACAGGCAGGACCTGCGGGGCAGAGATCCTTTCCCCTCCTCTCTCCCTCCCCCTTCTTCTGCACCTATCTCCCTCTCCCCACCCGTCCCCTCTGATGTTCACACCCCAACTTTGCTCTCTCCCACCCTTGCCAGGGACCCTCCCTGCACCTCCATTCCTGGAAATGACTTTCCATCTCCCTCCACCCCCTTTTTCAGTCCCCATGGAATGTCCCAATCCCCAAGCAAACCTGGATGGGAAGTCTCTGACCTCTGGCAACCTCAGAAGTGTCGCCGAACTCTCTCACTCACCTTCGGCCCCCTACATTTTTTTCAGTGGAGAGGAGAAAGTTGAGGCTTGGGAGGAAGAGGTCGGATCGAGAAGGGAGAAAGAAGGAGGAAAAATAGGTTCTTAATTTGTTAACAAGTCCAAGTTCGTACTGCTTGCCGCATGACAGGAAAATAAATGGACAGGAAGTTGTTGGGACATGGAAGAGCAACTTCATTTGGAAAGCCAGCTGATGGAGAACGGGCTCAAAGAAATGTCTTACCTGAGTCAGAATTCAGGCTTGTTTTATACTAAAAGGGAGATGGTGTTGCAGACTTCTTGGTGTCAGCCAGACCCTGGAGGGGAGGTGAAAATGCTTTGTTTTTGTAGTTCCTGTAAACTTCCAATAAGACAAATGCTATTCTCCATTCTGCAACTTTTTATCTCTGCATGAATGAAAAAGCAATGTACCTTTAAAGGTCAGAGCCCAGAATGGGCTATTATGTATATTTCAGGCTATAAACAACATTCTCAACCAGAAGCAAAAGCAATCCCTGGTGGTCCAGTGGTTAAGGACCTACACTTCCATCATAGGGGGAAGGAACTCAGATACTGCATGATGAGCAGTGCAGCCAAAAAACAAAAAAGGTTAAAATAGAAGAAACCTATCCCGTATGGAAAGGCAGGGAGACAGGCTGATGGGGAAGAGGCTGGGCAGGGAGGGTCAGAGTTCCCCCGGAGCCTCAGTCAAGGCTCCGATGTAGCACATGCAGCTGAGGGTCCTGCCTGCAGACTGAGGCCTCCCCATCCTCTCTAGGCTGCCGCTTCCCAGGCTAGCTTTGGTGGCCGAGCTGAATCCCCCTGGACTCCGGCTCTCCCTTCTCAGGAGCTTGCTGCTGTCTCGTTTCCTTCCCCTTGCCCGAAGTCAGGAAGAGGGCCCATGGCCTGGGAAGCCACATACTGGCTGCATGTCCTGCTGGTGCTCTGGGCTCAGGTGAGGGGCAAGGAGGGAGGGCAGAGGGAACAGGACAGGCAGAGAGGGAGACGGACATGGAGGAGGCTGTGAGGAGGAGGGGCAGGGGACAGTGGTGTAGTGGCGGGGGCCAGCTCTGGGGTTCATTCTGTGTGAGCAGGAAGAGGGTGGCTCCTGCAGCGGAAGGCCTTCATCTCACAGCCCTGCATTGGTGGCTGGGGGGCTTCCTGACCGGAAGGTTTATTCTCAGGTTGGGAACAGAAGCCAGAGTTGCCACGTAAACCATAGGATGAGACAGTCTCTATGAGATGCTGATACCCACCCCAGCAAGGCTTAACACTGAAAACCCGTGCAGGGGAGCATCCGCATATTGTTGTGGTTGTTGTTCAGTTGCTTAATCGTGTCCGACTCTATGATCCCATGGACACCAGTGCGTCAGGCTTCCCTGTCCTTCACCATCTCCCAGAGTTTGCTCAGACTCACAACCATGGAGCCGATGATGCCATCCAACCATCTCATCCTCTATCGCCCCTTTCTCCTTTTGCCTTCAATCTTTCCCAGCATCAGGGTCTTTGCCAAAAAGTCAACTCTTCGCATCAGGTGGCCAAAGTATTAGAGCTTCAGCTACAACATCAGTCCTTCTGCCTCAACATCAGTCCTTCCAATGAGTATTCAGGATTGATTTCCTTTAGGATTGACTGGTTTGATCTCCTTGTAGTCCAATGGACTCTGAAGAGTCTTCTCCAGCATCACATTTCAAAAGCATCAGTTCTGAGCACTGAGCATCAGTGCTCAGCCTTGTTTATGGTCCAACTCTCACATCCATAAGTGACTACTGGAAAAACCATAGCTTTGACTAGATGGACCTTTGTTGGCAAAGTGATGTCTTTGTCTAGGTTGGTCATAGCTTTTCTTCTAAGGAACAAGCATCTTTTAATTTCATGACTGCAGTCACTGTTCACAGTGATTTTGGAGCCCAAGAAAATAAACTCTCTCAAATTTCCATTGTTCCAGCTCCCAGAATACTGGAAATAAAAGCAAAAATAAACAAACAGGACCTAATTAAAATTAAAAGCTTCTGCACAACAAAGGAAACTCTAAGCAAGGTGAAAAGACAGCCTTTGGAATGGGAGAAAATAATAGCAAATGAAGCAACTGACAAACAACTAATCTCAAAAATATATAAGCAACTCCTGCAGCTCAATTCCAGAAAAATAAATGACCCAATCAAAACATGGGCCAAAGAACTAAATAGACATTTCTCCAAAGAAGACATACAGATGGCTAACAAACACATAAAAAGATGCTCAACATCACTCATCATCAGAGAAATGCAAATCAAAACCACAATGAGGTACCATTTCACGTCAGTGATCCAAAAGTCTACAAGCAATAAATGCTGGAGAGGGTGTGGAGAAGAGGGAACCCTCTTACACTGTTGGTAGGAATGCAAACTAGTACAGCCACTATAGAGAACAGTGTGGAGATTCCTTAGAAAACTGGAAATAGAACTGCCTTATGACCCAGCAATCCCACTACTGGGCATACACACCGAGGAAACCAGAATTGAAAGAGACACGTGTACCCCAATGTTCACTGCAGCACTGTTTATAATAGCCAGGACATGGAAGCAACCTAGACGTCCATCAGCAGATGAATGGATAAGAAAGCTGTGGTACATATACACACAATGGAGTATTACTCAGCCATTAAAAAGAATACATTTGAATCAGTTCTAATGAGGTGGATGAAACTGGAGCCGATTATACAGAGTGAAGTAAGCCAGAAAGAAAAACACCAATACAGTATGGTAATGCATATATATGGAATTTAGAAAGATGGTAATGATAACCCTGTATGTGAGACAGCAAAAGAGACACAGATGTATAGAACAGGCTTTTGGACTCTGTGGGAGAGGGAGAGGGTGGGATGATTTGAGAGAATGGCATTGAAACATGTATAATATCATGTATGAAACAAATTGCCAGTCCAGGTTCGATGCATGATACTGGATGCTTGGGGCTGGTGCACTGGGATGACCCAGAGGGATGGTATGGGGAGGGAGGAGGGAGGGGGGTTCAGGATGGGGAACATGTGTATACCTGTGGTGGATTCATGTTGACGCATGGCAATACCAATACAATATTGTAAAGTAATTAACCTCCGAAAATAAAATAAAATAAAATAAAAATTTCCATTGTTTCCCCACCTATTTGCCATGAAGTGGTGGGACCAGATGCTATGATGTGCATTTTTTGAATGTTGAGTTTGAGTCAAATTTTCACTCCTCTTTCACCTTCATCAAGAGACTCTTTAGTTCCTCTTCAGTTTCTGCCATGAGGGTGCTGTCATCTGCATATCTGGTATTGATATTTCCCCTGGCAATCTTGATTCCAGCTTATGCTTCATCCAGTCTAGCATTTCACATGATGTACTCTGCATAAAAGTTAAATAAACCAGGGTGACAATACACAGCTTTGACGTACTCCTTTCCCAATTTTGAACCAGTCCGTTGTTCCATGTCTGATTATATCTGTTGCTTCTTGATCTGCATATAGATTTCTTAGGAGGCAGATAATGTGGTCTGCCTTTTCCAACTCTTTAAGAATTTTCCCCAATTTACTGTGATCCGCACAGTCAAAGGCTTGAGTGTGGTCAGCGAAGCAGAAGTAAATGTTTTCTGGAATTCCCTTGCTTTTCCCACAATCCCATGGATGAGGACAATTTGATCTTTGCACATGGTTGTACTGTGTTAGTCACTGGCCCAGGCTCTAGATAATTCCCAGGAGTCTTGATCTTCCAGTCAGGCTGACCTCAGTTCGGCCTCTGTCATCATGACTTTGGTGATCTTAGGGCAAAGGACTTGGGATTCTATTGGTGTGGAAGCCACGAGTCTTTCAGGACCTCTGGTCGCAGAACCATCTGTCTGGTGTGTCCCAGGGCGTGTTCCTTTCCTCCTTTTGTGTGCCTTTAAGACTTCCTGAATCACAGATGTTAGAGCCAGAAAGGAGTCTAAAAATCACTTCCGGCAACCTTTTCACAGATGAAAACTGGGGCCCCTTCCTCAAGGTCTCTGGCTCGTCAGGGATAGAACCAGTCCCAAACCACAGACCTGCTGGCTTTTGGTGGGCTCTGCTTTCCCCAACACATACACTTCTCTGAACACTTCTGTTGCTACCCACAGGACTCCTCCATCGATGTGTGATGTTCGCATAGCTTCCTCAGGCTTGAACAAGACTGGCTTATTGGTCCATTACCAGGCATCCCTGATCCCCAACTTCTCCTAAAGGGCTGTGCTCAACATGGGTCACAGGTAACCAGGTGGGGGTCAAGAAATGTGGACAGACAGGAGACAGCCAGGTGGCGAGGCAGGCATGAGCCCCTGGGGGTGGGGATGAGCAGCCAAGAGCTCAGAGAGCCTGAAATTGCCCCTAATAGTAAGAAACCTTATGTGTCAGAGTGGGAAGTCTGGGGTCATCCTTAGCCCGAGGCCCTCAAATACTCCTCCTAAAAATTTCAGAGTTGCAAATCATCCCCTGTGTTCTTTGGGTTGGTCAGGGCTTGAAAGGTACCTTCCAAGACTCTCACCCTGTGTGAGCCTGTCCAGCCATTTGGAAGCCTGAGGACCCAGATCAGCTGCTGGCTCATTTACTGTCTAAGCCTTGACTCACTTTTATCCATGGAGGGCATGGGGCTAAGCTCTGGGAGGGGAATCAAAAACTTTGAGACCCCCATCCTTAGCTGGAGAAACCCACAGCCCAACCAGGAGGTCAAACATGTAAATAAAGGATTATTTCCATGTCTGTATGATGTCACATGTCATACATGTAGACATCATAGAAGCATGTTGGGTGGAGGTCCAGTGAAGGGAGGACCAGTTTGTTGGAGAAAGCCAGGGGTATGGACTCTCCTGGAGGACTCCCCAGAGGAGGTGACACCACCTGGGTCTGTTGGATGAGCAGGAATTTATCCAGGGGTGACAGCACGGGTTGGGGGGAAGGAGGGAGGCATAACACCTCCATGTGTCTGCAGGACCATATGTGTGTGCTCCTCTCGCCCAGGACTGGGGGCTAGAAGTGGGGAGTCCTAGAGTGTGGGGCAGCCAGATAGGGATGTACCCCTCTCAGTCACCCTTCCAGTTTCAGCACCATCCACCATCAGGAGCACCAGGAGAACCACTGGTGCCTCCCACCATGTCCCTGACAGCTACTGTCACCTCATCCTGGTCCTCGCAGCCCTTCATTTCCTCCCACCCACTGTTGACGCCAACTACCATGTTCCCCTGGATACCTGGCTCTCAGGGGATGAAATGGAGACAGATGATTTGCTTCTGGTCATTTCACCTCTTTGCGCCTCAGTTTTTTCATCTGCGAAATGGGACCAATAACATTCCCACCTAATATCCAAGTTTCTTACCCTTTGCACTATTGACATTTGGGTATTATACTGAACATTTCCTTGTCTTGAGGGGCTGGACTGTAGGTGGTAGGATATTTAGCAGCATCCTTGGCCTCTACCTGTTAGATAACAATAGCACAAATACCCTCCAGACGGCACAGTTGTGACAACCAAAAATGTCTCCAGGAATCACCAAATTTGCCTTGGTGGACACAGCCACCCGAGTTGGGAACCATTGTTTTACAGGGTTGTTGTGGGGATAAAATGAGATCAGGGACTTAAAGGGCTCAGTGTCAGGGACATGACCAGAGCTCCTTCTTTTTCCTTCTCCCCACCCCAGCTCTTCTCTATCTTTCAGTACAGGCAGGGAGCCATTCCAAGCTGCGAGGGTCTAGGCGAGTAACACTCTGTGGTGACTACCACCTGTGGCCTGATTTCTCCTCCACCCCGCCTGAGGGTTCTCAGGTGGCTGATGATGGTGGAGGAGGCACAAGTGACAGGCAATCACCCCGCCTTCCTCCTGGAGGAAGACCTTATCCTCACATACCTGCCCACCAGACCTCAGACCACCCTCCCTTCTCCTCTCCAAACCTCCACTCCATTCCTGGCAGTGTCACAGCCTAACTCTCAGGTCCTGTGGGCAAGGAGGGCAAGCAAGGTCATAATAAAAGCATTCCCAAATGAGCTACTGAGCAGGAGGTGAGATGACAGAAGAGGCTGATTGATTCACTGGGATTTTGCCCAGGGGCCTCTGCTCTGGTTGGCCATGGGATTCGATGACCCTGAGAAGTGATGAATCTGCAGTTCTGAGTAATCTTCCCCAAAATGTGGCAGGATATCCCCCTTCTGCCCACATGGCCTGGATTTTCCAGAGTTATGAGTCATTCCTTGGGGAGGGGAGCACTTCTGTCTCTGAATGACCATAGAAAAAAGATGAGGTAAACATACACCAAAATAGTACTACTATTCCTGGAGAATGGGGTTAGAGGAGGGGAGGAAAATTCCACTCAATATAATGAAGAGGATTGACTCTGAACACAGATTGTGTTGTTAGTCGCTCAGTTGGGTCCAAATCTCTGTGGCCCTACGGACAGTAGCGCAGCAGGCTCCTCTGTCCAAGGTATTCTCTAGGCAAGAATACTGGAGGGGGTAACCATTCACTTCTCCAGGAGATTGAACCCAGGTCTCCTGCATTGCAGGCAGATTCTTTACCATCTGAGCTACTGGGGAGCCAGATTATGTTGATCTAAATCTAACTTCTATCTTATATGAGCTGTGTGAGCCTATGCAAGTTGTTTAATTTTTCTGGATCTCAGTTATCTGGAACAATAATATTATCAACTTGTTGGGTAATGATGTAACATATAAATTGTTCAGACCAACGCCTAACACATAGTAAGCACTCAATAAATATTAGTGTGATTTAAGTGGTGGGATTATGGACCCCTTTTACCTTTTTAGAGAAAACTTTTATATATTTTTCCCCATAAAAATTTTTTGAATGTAGCTTTTAAAATATTTTACAAATGCTAAATACATTTTATATAGCTATTCATGTTAATAGGCATAACTTCCCTTTAAAGCTGGGCTCCACCTAAATATGGCAGCTGATACTGGGGAAAATTGCATGCGGTTTGAAGTTATGATGTTTCAACTGCACAAGAAATATTCCAAATAAATGTTGATATCATTTGTTGTATGTCATCTATTTAGTAAGCATGGTTAAATCTCGATTCTTACAATTTCAATACTAGGTCTTTACAAATTATCTATTTTTTCTAAATTGAGATGTTTTTCAAATTCTAAAAAAAATTTTTTTTGGAAACAAGCAAATTTTGTAGCAACTAATCTGTCTTTAGGACTGGTTTTGCTTTCTATGCTAATCCAGCCCCTTTCTAATCTAATCTAACCTAGCTCTACTGTTTCTACTTTAACTCCGGGGTTCTGGCAGATGTCTCAAAATTGAGAGTAGATTTAAAAGCATCTCACGGCTGGATAATGTTAGAAAGGGCTGATCTACATGCACACTGGTGTCAAGATTTATTTCCTTGTTGATCCCTGATTGCCCAATGTGCTCTGGGTGTGGAAGGAAGGCCTTGTGACCTAGCTCAGGCCAAAACATTACAGGGAAACAGTGCCACCATGTGGGGTCCTGCTGGTGCTAGAGGTGCGAATCAGCCCCTCAGTTGGGGGAACTTTCTTTTCCGGAAGGTTGCAATTCTCTAATAATTCTCTCTTATTTTTAAAGATATGCATCTGACTAAGGCAAGGCCACTCTTCAGTTGGCAGAGATCTGTGGTCAAAGCCTGGTCTTATTTCTACCTTGACAGGCATCCTGACTTCTCAACTCGATCTTAGACCAGAAGTCCAAAGTTGCCTTTCTGAATGAGATGGCCAGATATGCCTCAGACTTTCTCAGATGACTCATTTGAAGGCCTCCTTTCACTCCCCAAACCCAGGTGTTCACAGTTTAGAATCTGGCTTCTACAGATTTACAGTATCAACATCACTTCCACACAGAGGAACAAAGAGGAACTGCCTCTTGTTTATTGCACCTCGCTAGCACCTGGCATGGTGCTTGGCACATGGTGGTAGTGTTTAGTTGCTAAATAGTGTCTGATTCTTGTGACCCCATGAACTGTAACTCATCAGGCATGTCTGTCCAGAGGATTCTCCAGGCAGGAATACTGGAGTGGTTACCATTTCCTTCTTCAGGGGATCTTCCCAACCCAGGGGTCAAACTCAGGTCTTCTGCACTGCAGGCAGATTCTTTACCGACTGAACTCCCAGGGAAGCCCTGGCACATGGTAGGTGCTTGGAAAATATTTGTGGAATAAATGAATGTGCCCCTGAGAAGAATGCTCCAGGCTCTCCTGTTCCCTTCTATAAGAAGGAAAGGAAAGTCAAGAAGGAGAGGGCATTTGTAGGCCAAGTTCCCTGCCAGGAACAGATGGCTTTTACACAAAACTGTTGAATTATCATTCATTTTGGGGCTTTCCCAGTGGCTCAGCAGTAAAGAATCCACCTACAATGCCGGAGACGTGGGTTCAGTTCCTGGATTAGGAAGATCCCCTGGAGAAGGAAATGGCAACCCACTCCAGTATCCTTGCCTGGCAAATCCCATTGACAGAGGAGCCTGGTGGGCCACAGTCCAAGGGATCACAAAAGAGTCAGATACAACTTAGTGACTAAACCACAAAAACAACTTCAATCATTTTAACAAGGTTCTTTACAGAGGAGTGGTCAAGGATAAGGGAAGGGGTCATGATGCATTGAAAGAGAGGGAGCTGTTAACACCCCCAGACTTGACAGAGCAGGGAGAGAAAATTGTGTTATTGGAACTGAGTGAGCACCAGAGCCACAGAAGAGGGACCACCAATGGGAGCTGTTGCTGCAGAGGAAGGCAGACCCTGTTCAAACCGCAGAACACATGGAGAGAGTAGGGGAAAGTAAAGACCAAACTTATTTCTTCTCTTGACCTCCAAACTCCTGCCAATATCTTCCTTTGACTTAACCCAGGAGTAGGCTGGTGGGCTGGGATCCTGGGTGATGCAGTCCAGAGGGGCAGTCTCCTAGGAACAGAGCAGGTCTGAACAGAAAGAGCATGGGTTGGTGGAGGGGGCAGGAGGGAAGAATGACAGGCCCAGTGGTCAAGGATGTCAAAGGTAGCAGAAAAGCCAAGAAGGGGAGGACTGGGACAAGACTGCTATGACTTGTAGGGATCAGAGTCAAAGAAGCAGTTGAAAAGCATGAACAGCAAAGCCGTCTCTAAATTTTTCAAAAAATAAAATATAGATACAAGATAATAAAAGAACAGCGATTGAAGAGGAAGCAGAGACAAATGAGGGCCTTTGGGGACAGTTGAGACTGTGCCCATGTGATCATGGAGGAAAAGGCCCTGGGGGTGGGAGGCCGGTAGAGCTTGAAGATACTGGAAGAAAGAGGACGTAGGTGAGAAAGCAGGTTCCTGGGGATTGGCGAGGGCAGAGAGAAAGAGAGAGAGAGAGAGAGAGAGAGAGAGAGAGAGAGAGAGAGAGAGAGAGAGAGAGAGAGAGAGAGAGAGAGAGGGAGGGAGGGAGGGAGGGAGAGAGGAGAGGTAATCTTGGAAAAGGAAAATGGAAATGGAAACCTGGGATGGACATAGACAGGAAGAAGAAACGAAGAATTTAGAGAAAAATATATTGAAGAGGGAGGAAAATAATGTCAGCTACTCTTTTGAGCACTTCACAATCGATCATATACCTTTACATACCCAGATACTGAAGCTGCTGGAGAGTTAGAAAACCTGCCCAATAGCTAGCAAATAATAGAGCAGGACCTACTCACTGTAAGAAGCAGACCCTGTATGCTTAACCCCTAGTCTGTAGTTTCAATATCTGTCCCACCCAGGCTTCCAGTTCCTACACTCTGCCCCACATTCAGGCTAGACATCCTCCTCCAGCCTTGCCAGATCTGGTCCAGTTCTGATCCAATCAAGCAGCAATTAAGACTCCCAGCACCTAAGATGCCTTTCACCAGGCTCAGTACATGGGTCTCTGCCTCTAAGCTCCTGTGTTCTCAACCAGATCTTCCCTTTGACCAGATGTCCTGCATCACTATGGCCCCTGGACAGAGGTTGAGATCCTTAGCTCAGAAATATGAGATCTTAATAATGGGAGAATTGCCTCAGTCAGAAGTGGCAGGGAGTGACAATATAAATATTAATACAAAGAGACAGGTGGGATCAGGCCAAGTCTGAGGGAGCAGATGTGAGAGTGTGAGGCTGGAAGGAAGGGGTGTGGACCCAGGAAGGCAAGATCAAGTAAAAGCAGAACAAGACCACAAAAGGAAGTGTTAAGTGGCTGCTTATCAGTCAGTGATGTTTATAGGCTCTAATGACTGTGGTTGGTGGACCCAGTCAAGAGTTTTCTCAAGCTCACTTCTCAGGCAGGGCTGGGCAGGGGATTTCCCAGGCTGGATTACTGGTATGCCTGGATAGAATTTGAGTTGTTCCAGGTTTGAGAAGCCTGTTTCCCTGCCAGCTCTTGGTGACCACACCCTTCCCCAGCCCGGGACGGGTGCTGGCCATGGTCCTGACCAGACACTGGTGCTTCCCTGGCTGCCCAGGTTGGTGACAGTGGTGACAGGAGGGTAACAGAGAATCTGAAAGAGGGTGAAGATGTTCACACATGATGGTCCTGATCTATTCCTAGGGAAACAGAGGGAGTAGAAGTGTGTGTCTGAAGACACTGATGATCTGGGAGACCTGCTATAAGCAGTTTACTAGGAAACCTCCATGTATTTTGTTTGTTTTGTTTTTAAATTTTTAAAAATTTATTTATTTTAATTGGAGGCTAATTACTTTACAATATTGTAGTGGTTTTGCCATACATTGACATGAATCAGCCATGGGTGTACATGTGTTCCGCATCTTGAACCCCTCTCTCACCTCCCTCCCCATCCCATCCTTCTGGGTCATCCCAGTTCACCAGCCCTAAGCATCCTGTCTCATGCATCAAACCTGGACCGGCGATCTGTTTCACATATGATAATACACATGTTTCAGTGCTATTCTCTCCAATCATCCCACCCTCGCCTTCTCCCACAGAGTCCAAAAGACTGTTCTATACATCTGTGTCTCTTTTGCTGCCTCGCATACAGGGTTATCGTTACCATCTTTCTAAATTCCATATATATGCGTTAGAGTACTGTATTGGTGTTTTTCTATCTGGCTTACTTCACTCTGTATAATCGGCTCCAGTTTCATCCACCTCATTAGAACTGATTCAAATATATTCTTTTTAATGGCTGAGTAATATTTCATTATGTATATGTACCACAGCTTTAATGGCTGAGTAATATTCCATTATGTATATGTACCACCAAGAAAGCTGATGGACATCTAAACTGCTTCTATGTCCTGGCTATTATAAACAGTGCTGTGATGAACATTGAGGTACATGTGTCTCTTTCAATTCTGGTTTCTTTGGTGTGTATGCCCAGCAGTGGGATTGCTGGGTCATATGGCACTTCTATTGCCAGTTTTTAAAGGAATCTCCACACTGTTCCCCATAGTGGCTGTACTAGTTTGCATTCCCACTAACAGTGTAAGAGGGTTCCCTTTTCTCCACACCCTCTCCAGCATTTATTGTTTGTAGACTTTTGGATAGCAGCCATTCTGACCGGTGTGAGATGGTACCTCATTGTGGTTTTGATTTGCATTTCTCTGATGATGAGTGATGTTGAGCATCTTTTTATGTGTTTGTTAGACATCTGTATGTCTTCTTTGAAGAGATGTCTGCTCAGTTCTTTGGCCCATGTTTTGATTGGGTCATTTATTTTTCTGGAATTGAGCTGCAGGAGTTGCTTGTATATTTTGGAGATTAATTCTTTGTCAGTTGCTTCATTTGCTATTATTTTCTCCTATTCTGAAGGCTGTTTTTTCACCTTGCTTATATTTTCCTTCATTGTGCAAAAGCTTTTAAGTTTAATTAGGTTCCATTTGTTTATTTTTGCTTTTATTTCCATTACTCTGGGAGGTGGGTCATAGAGGATCCTGCTGTGATGTATGTCAGAGAGTGTTTTGTTTATGTTTTCCTCTAGGAGTTTTAGTTTCTGGTCTTATGTTTAGATCTTTAATTCATTTTGAATTTTTTTTGTGTGTATGGTGTTAGAAAGTATTCTAGTTTCATTTTTTTACAAGTGGTTGATCAGTTTTCCAAGAACCACTTGTTAAAGAGATTGTCTTTACTCCATTGTATATTGTTGCTTTCATTGTCAAAGATAAGGTGTCCATAGGTGTGTGGATTTATCTCTGGGCTTTCTATTTTGTTCCATTGATCTATATTTTTGTCTTTGTGCCAGTACCATACTGTCTTGATGACTGTAGCTTTGTAGTATAGCCTGATGTCAGGCAGGTTGATTCCTCCAGTTCCATTCTTCTTTCTCAAGATTGTTTTGGCTATTTGAGATTTTTTGTATTTCCATACAAATTTGAAATTATTTGTTCTAGTTCTGTGAAAATACCGTTGGTAGCTTGATAGGGATTGCATTGAATCTATAGATTGCTTTGGGTAGTATACTAATTTTCACTATATTGATTCTTCCAGTCCATGAACATGGTATATTTCTCCATCTATTTGTGTCCTCTTTGATTTCTTTCACCAGTGTTTTATAGTTTTCTATATATAGGTCTTTTGTTTCTTTAGGTAGATATATTCCTAAGTATTTTATTCTTTAGTTGCAATGATGAATGGAATTGTTTGCTTAATTTCTCTTTCTTTTTTCTCATTGTTAGCGTATAGGAATGCAAGGGATTTTTTTGTGTTAATTTTATACCCTGCAACTTTACTATATTCATTGATTAGCTCTAGTAATTTTCTGGTGGAATCTTTAGGGTTTTCTATATAGAGGATCATGTCATCTGCAAACAGCGAGAGTTTTACTTCTTTTCCAATCTGGATTCCTTTTATCTCTTTTTCTGCTCTGATTGCTGTGGCCAAAACTTCCAAATCTATGTTGAATAGTAATGGTGAGAGTGGGCACCCTTGTCTTGTTCCTGACTTTAGGGGAAATGCTTTCAATTTTTCACCATTGAGGATACTGTTTGCTGTGGGTTTGTCATATATAGCTTTTATTGTGTTGAGGTATGTTCCTTCTATTCCTGCTTTCTGTAGGGTTTTTATCATAAATGGATGTTGAATTTTGTCAAAGGCTTTCTCTGCATCTATTGAAATAATCATATGGTTTCTATCTTTCAATTTGTTAATGTGGTGTATTACATTGATTGATTTGCAGATATTGAAGAATCCTTGCATCCCTGGGATAAAGCCTACTTGGTCATGATGTATGATCTTTTTAATATGTTGTTGGATTCTGTTGGCTAGAATTTTGTTAAGGATTTTTGCATCTATGTTCATCAGTGATATTGGCCTGTAGTTTTCTTTTTTTGTGACATCTTTGTCTGGTTTTGGTATTAGGGTGATGGTGATCTCATAGAATGAGTTTGGAAGTTTACCTTCCTCTGCAATTTTCTGGAAGATTTTGAGTAGGATAGGTGTTAGCTATTCTCTAAATTTTTGGTAGAATTCAGCTGTGAAGCTGTCTGGTCCTGCGTTTTTTTTTTTTTTTGCTGGAAGATTTTTGATTACAGTTTCAATTTCCATGCTTGTGATGGGTCTGTTAAGATTTTCTATTTCTTCCTGGTTCAATTTTGGAAAGTTATACTTTTCTAAGAATTTGTCCATATCTTCCAAGTTGTCTATTTTATTGGCATACAGTTGCTGATAGTAGTCTCTTATGATCCTCTGTATTTCTATGTTGTCTGTTGTGATCTCTCCATTTTCATTTCTAATTTTGTTGATTTGATTCTTCTCCATTTGTTTCTTGATGAGTTTGGCTAATGGTTTGCCAATTTTATCTATCTTCTCAAAGAACCAGCTTTTAGTTTTGTTGATTTTTGCTATGGTCTCTTTTGTTTCTTTTGCATTTATTTCTGCCCTACTTTTAAAGATTTCTTTCCTTCTACTAACCCCAGGGTTCTTCATTTCTTCCTTTTCTAGTTGCTTGAAGTGTAGAGTTAGGTTATTTATTTGACTTTTTTATTGTTTATTGAGGTAAGCCTGTGTTGTTATGAACCTTCCCCTTAGCACTGCTTTTACAGTGTCCCGTAAGTTTGGGTTGTTGTGTTTTCATTTTCATTTGTTTCTATGCATATTTTGATTTCTTCTGTAATTTGTTGGTTATTCAGAAGCGTGTTGTTCAGCCTCCATATGTTGGAATTTTTAATAGTTTTTTTTTTCCTGTAATTGACATCTAATCTTACTGCATTGTGGTCAGAAAAGATGCTTGGAATGATTTCAATTTTTTTGAATTTACCAAGGCTAGATTTATGGCCCAGGATGTGAATCTATCCTCGAGAAGTTTTCATTTGCACCTGAGAAAAAGGTGAAATTCATTGTTTTGTGGTGAATGTCCTATAGATATCAATTAGGTCTAACTGCTGCATTATATCATTTAAAGTTTGTGTTTCCTTGTTACTTTTCTGTTTAGTTGATCTATCCATAGGTGTAAGTGGGGTATTAAAGTCTCCCACTATTATTGTGTTATTGTTAATTTCCCATTTCATACTTGTTAGCATTTGCCTTATATACTGTGGTGCTCCTATGTTGGGTGGATATATATTTATAATTGTTATATCTTCTTCTTGGATTGATCCTTTGATCATTATGTAGTGTCCTTTTTTGTCTCTTTTCACAGCCTTTGTTTTAAAGTCTTTTTTATCTGATATGAGTATTGCTACCTCTGCTTTCTTTTGGTTTCTATTTGCATGAAATATCTTTTCCAGCCCTTCACTTTCAGTCTATATGTGTCCCTTGTTTTGAGGTGGGTCTCTTGTAGACAACATATATAGGGGTCTTGTTTTTGTATCTATTCAGCCAGGCTTTGTCTTTTGGTTGGGGCATTCAACCCATTTACATTTAAGGTAATTATTGATAAGTATGATCCTGTTGCCATCTACTTTGTTATTTTGGGTTTGAGTTTATACACTCTTTCTGTGTTTCCTGTCTAGAGAAGATCCTTTAGCATTTGTTGAAGAGCTGATTTGGTGGTGCTGAATTCTCTCAGCTTTTTTTTGTCTGTAAAGCTTTTGATTTCTCCTTCATATTTGAATGAGATCCTTGCTGGGTACAGTAATCTGGGCTGTAGATTATTTTCTTTCGTCACTTTAAGTATGTCCTGCCATTCCTTCCTGGCCTGAAGAGTTTCTTTTGAGAGATCAGCTATTATCCTTATGGGAATCCCCTTGTGTGTTATTTGCTGTTTTTCCCTTGCTACTTTTAATATTTGTTCTTTGTGTTTGATCGTTGTTAATTTGATTAATATGTGTCTTGGGGTGTTTCACCTTGGGTTTATCCTGTTTGGAACTCTCTGGGTTTCTTGAACTTGGGTGGCTATTTCCTTCCCCATTTTAAGGAAGTTTTCTACTATTATCTCAAGTATTTTCTCATGGCCTTTCTTTTTGTCTTCTTCTGGGACTCCTATGATTCGAATTTTGGGGCATTTAACATTGTCCCAGAAGTCTCTGAGGTTGTCTTCATTTCTTTATTTTTTTTTCCCTCACTGCTTCATTTATTTCTACAATTTTATCTTCTACCTCACTTATCCTATCTTCTGCCTCCATTATTCTACTGTTGGTTCCCTCCAGACTGTTTTTGATTTCATTTATTGCATTATTCATTATTGATTGACTTTTAAACATTTCTTCTATGCCCTTGTTAAACATTTCTTGCATCTTCTCAATCCTTTTATCCAGGCTATTTATCTGTAACTCCATTTTGTTTTCAAGATTTTGGATCATTTTTACTATCATTGTTCTGAATTATTTTTCAGTTAGACTCCCTATCTTCCCTTTTGTTTGGTTTGGTGGACATTTATAATGTTCCTTTACCTGCTGAGTATTTCTCTGCCTTTTCATCTTGTTTAGATTGCTGTGTTTGGGGTGGCCTTTCTGTATTCTGGCAGTTTGTGGTTCCTCTTTATTGTGGAGGTTCCTTGCTATGGGTGGGGTTGGACGGGTGACTTGTCAAGGTTTCCTGGTTAGGGAAGCTTGTGTCGGTGTTCTGGTGGGTGAAGCTAGATTTCTTCTCTCTGGAGTGCAATGAAGTGTCCAGTAGTGAGTTTTGAGATGTCTATGGGTTTGGTGTGACTTTGAGCAGCCTGTATATTGAAGCCCAGGGCTTTGTTCCTGCATTGCTGGAGAATTTGTGCGGTATGTCTTGCTCTGGAACTTGTTGGCTCTTGGGTGGTGCTTGGTTTCAGTGTAGGTATGGAGGCTTTTGAATGAATTCTTATCAATTAATGTTCCCTGGAGTCAGGAGTTCTCTGGTGTTCTCAGGTTTTGGACTTAAGCCTCCTGACTCTGGTTTTCAGTCTTATTCTTACAGTAGCCTCAAGACTTCTCCATCTATACAGGATTGATGATAAAACATCTAGGTTAATGATGAAAAGCTTCTCCACAGTGAGGGACACCTAAGAGTTACATGGAGAAGAGAAGAGGGCGGAGGGAGATGGAGGTCACCAGGAGGAGAAGAGGGGGAATCAAAAGGGGAGAGAGCAAGCTAGCCGGTAATCAATTTCCTATGTGCTCTTCACACTCTGGACCCCTCAGAGAGGTTCATGGAGTTACACAGAGAAGAGAAGAGGGAGGAAGGCGACAGAGGTGACCAGGAGGAGAAAGGGGGAATCAAAAGGAGAGAGACAGACCCATCCAGTAATCAGTTCTCTACATATTCTCCACAGCCTGGAACAAACAAAGAGATTCACAGAGTTGGGTAGAGAAGAGAAGGGAGAGGGAGGAGATAGAGGTGACCTGGTGGAGAAAAATGAGAGTCAAAAGGGGGAGAGAGCAATCAAGCCAGTAATCACACTCCCAAGTAAAAATGGGTACTGAAGATTGGTTTCTTCAGTTCAGTTCAGTCACTCAGTCATGTCTGACTCTTTGCAACCCCATGAATTGCAGCACGCCAAGCCTCCCTGTCCATCACCAACTCCCGGAGTTCACTCAAACTCACGTCCTTGAGTTGGTGATGCCATCCAGTCATCTCATCCTCTGTCATCCCCTTGTCCTCCTGCCCCAACCCCTCCCAGCATTAGAGTCTTTTCCAATGAGTCAACTCTTCGCATGAGGTGGACAAATCATTCCTTCCAAAGAACACCCAGGACTGATCTCCTTTAGAATGGACTGGCTGTATCTCCTTGCAGTCCAAGGGACTCTCAAGAGTCTTCTCCAACACCACAGTTCAAAAGCATCAATTCTTCGGCACTCAGCTTTCTTCACAGTCCAACTCTCACATCCATACATGACCACTGGAAAAACCATAGCCTTGACTAGACGGAACTTAGTCGCCAAAGCAATGTCTCTGCTTTTGAATATACTATCTAGGTTGGTCATAACTTTTCTTCCAAGGAGTAAGCGTCTTTTAATTTCATGGCTGCAATCACCATCTGCAGTGATTTTGGAGCCCCCAAAATAAAGTTTCTCACTGTTTCCACTGTTTTCCCATCTATTTCCCATGAAGTGATGGGACCAGATGCCATGATCTTCATTTTCTGAATGTTGAGCTTTAGGTCAACTTTTTCACTCTCCACTTTCACTTTCCTCAAGAGGCTTTTTAGTTCCTCTTCACTTTCTGCCATAAGGGTGGTGTCATCTGCATATCTGAGGTTATTGATATTTCTCCTGGCCATCTTGATTCCAGCTTGTGCTTCTTCCAGCCCAGCGTTTCTCATGATGTACTCTGCATAGAAGTTAAATAAGCAGGGTGACAATACACAGCCTTGACGTACTCCTTTTCCTATTTGGAACCAGTCTGTTTTTCCATGTCCAGTTCTAACTGTTGCTTCCTGACCTAACAGAAGCAGAAGATATTAAGAAGAGGTGGCAAGAATACACAGAAGAACTGTACAAAAAAGATCTTCATGACCAAGATAATCACGATGGTGTGATCACTCACCTAGAGCCAGACATCCTGGAATGTGAAGTCAAGTGGGCCCTAGAGAGCATCACTATGAATAAAGCTAGTGGAGGTAATGGAATTCCAGTTGAGCTATTTCAAATCCTGAAAGATGATGCTGTGAAAGTGCTGCACTCAATATGCCAGCAAATATGGAAAACTCAGCAGTGGCCACAGGACTGGAAAAGGTCAGTTTTCATTCCAATCCCAAAGAAAGGCAATGCCAAAGAATGCTCAAACTACCGCACAATTGCACTCATCTCACATGCTAGTAAAGTAATGCTCAAAATTCTCCAAGCCAGGCTTCAGCAATATGTGAACCGTGAACTTCCAGATGTTCAAGCTGGTATTAGAAAAGGCAGATGAACCAGAGATCAAATTGCAAACATCCACTGGATCACCAAAAAAGCAGGAGAGTTCCAGAAAAACATCTATTTCTGCTTTATTGACTATGCCAAAGCCTTTGACTGTGTGGATCACAATAAACTGTGGAAAATTCTGAAAGAGATAGGAATACCAGACCACCTAACCTGCCTCTTGAGAAATCTGTATGCAGGTCAGGAAGCAGCAATTAGAACTGGACATGGAACAACAGACTGGTTCCAAATAGGAAAAGGAGTACATCAAGGCTGTGTACTGTCACCCTGCTTATTTAACTTCTATGCAGAGTACATCATGAGAAACGCTGGGCTGGAAGAAACACAAGCTGGAATCAAGATTGCCGGGAGAAATATCAATAACCTCAGATATGCAGATGACACCACCCTTATGGCAGAAAGTGAAGAGGAACTAAAAAGCCTCTTGAGGAAAGTGAAAGTGGAGAGTGAAAAAGTTGACCTAAAGCTCAACATTCAGAAAACGAAGATCATGGCATCTGGTCCCATCACTTCATGGGAAATAGATGGGAAAACAGTGGAAACAGTGAGAAACTTTATTTTGGGGGCTCCAAAATTACTGCAGATGGTGATTGCAGCCATGAAATTAAAAGACGCTTACTCCTCGGAAGGAAAGTTATGACCAACCTAGATAGTATATTCAGAAGCAGAGACATTACTTTGCCGACTAAGGTCTGTCTAGTCAAGGCTATGGTTTTTCCAGTGGTCATGTATGGATGTGAGAGTTGGACTGTGAAGAAAGCTGAGCACTGAAGAATTGATGCTTTTGAACTGTGGTGTTGGAGAAGACTCTTGAGAGTCCCTTGGACTGCAAGGAGATCCAACCGGTCCATCCTAAAGGAGACCAGTCCTGGGTGTTCATTTGGAAGGACTGATGCTAAAGCTGAAACTCCAATACTTTGTCCACCTCATGAGAAAAGTTGACTCATTGGAAAAGACTCTGATGCTGGGGGGGATTGGGGGTAGGAGGAGAAGGGGATGACAGAGGACAAGATGGCTGGATGGCACCACCGACTCGATGGACAAGAGTTTGGGTAAACTCTGGGAGTTGGTGATGGACAGGGAGGCTTGGCATGCTGCGATTCATGGGCGCAGAGTTGGACACGATTGAGTGACTGAACTGAACTGAACTGATGTTGCCCTCTGGAATTCCAAAACTCCCCACAGACCCGCTGGTGAGAGTGTTTCCTGGTGTTTGGAAACTTCTCCTCTTTTAAAACTCCCTTCCCCGGATGGATTTCCACCCCTACCTCTTTTGTCTCTCTTTTCATCTTTTATATTTTGTCCTGCCTCCTTTTGAAGACAACGGGCTGCCTTTCTGGGTGCCTGATGTCCTCTGCCAGCATTCAGAAGTTTTTTTGTGGAATTTGCTCAGTGTTCAAATGTTCTCTTGATGAATTTGTTGGGGAGAAAGTGGTCTTCCCATCCTATTCCTCCACCATCTTAGGACTGCCCCCACCTCCGCGCATTTTGAAAACGATGGCCCAGCAGCTGTGAAGTCTCAGTCAAAGTCAGACATCACTTCCCCCAAGTCCTGCTTCTGGTTCTAGGGCTTCCCTCAGCTATGTTGTCATTGTGTCCAGGAACCCCGAGGCTTCAAGAGACCTGAGTTCTCCAGCACGTACATGGCAAGTGAATAAATGCATGCATGCAATCACTGTTGCAAAAGTTCTAGGGCCACAACAGATTTCCCAACCTGGGGATACAACAAAAGGACTGAGAACCCCCAGTGAAATGGACTCTTGGAGGGCACAAATAAAGCCTTGTGTGTACTAGGACCCAGGAGAAAGGAGCAGGCTGAGCCAGACTTGCCTGTGAGGGCCCAGGAGTCTCCAGCAGAGGCACGGGTCAAACAGCGGCCTGCCACGGAATCAGGGGCACTGACTACAACAGTCCTGGGAGCCGAAGCATGCTCAAATAAGTTCTTTTGAGGGAAGTCACCATTACCTCCATTACCTCTACCATAGTTTGACATCAGGCCAAACTACAGGGAGGGAACACAGCTCTATCCAGCAGCAGAAAATTGGATTTAAGATATATTGAGTATGGCCTTGACTACCAGAGCAAGACCCAGTTTTACCCACAGCCAGTCCCTCCCACCAGGAAGTTTCCACAAACCTGTTATTCTCATCCTTCAGAGGGCAGACAGAAGGAAAACCACAATCACAGAAAACTAAGCAAACTGATAACATGGATCACAACCTTGTCTAACTCAATGAAACTATGAGCTGTGCTCTGTAGGGCCACCCAAGACAGATGGGTCATGGTGGAGTGTTTGGACAAAACGTGGTCCACTGGAGAAGAGAACAGCAAACCATTTCATCATTCTTGCCTTGAGAACCCATGAACAGTATGAAAAGGCAAAAAGATAGGACACTGAAAGACTAACTCCCCAGATCAGTAGGTGCCCAATATGGCTACTGGAGAAGAGTGAAGAAATAGCTCCAGAAAGAATGAAGAGGCTGAGCCAAAGCAGAAACAACACCCCGTTGTGGATGTCTCCAGTCATATAGGTAAAGTCTGAGGCTGTAAAGAACAATATTGCCTAGGAACCTGGAATGTTAGGTCCATGAATCAAGGCAAATTGGAAGTGGTCAAACAGGAGATGGCAAGAGTGAACATTGACATTTTAGGAATCAGTGAACTAAAATGGACTGGAATGAGTGAATTTAACTCAGATGACCATTATATCTCCTACTGTGGGCAAGAATCTCTTAGAAGAAATGGAGTAGCCCTCATAGTCAGCACTAGAGTCCGAAATGCAGTACTTGGGTACAATCTCAAAAAGGACAGAATGATCTCTGTTCATTTCCCAGGCAAACCATTCAGTGTCATAGTAATTCAAGTCTATCCCCCAACAACCAATGCCAAAGAAGCTAAAGTTGACTGGTTCTATGAAGACCTATATGACCTTCTAGAACTAACACCCAAAAAAGATGTCCTTTTCATCATAGGGGACTGGAATGCAAGAGTAGGAAGTCAAGAGATACCTGAAGTAACAGGCAAGTTTGGCATTGGAGTGCAAAATGAAGCAGGGCAAAGGCTAACAGAGTTTTGCCAAGAGAATGAACTGGTCATAGCAAATACCCTTTTCTAACAACCCAAGAGATGACTCCACACAAGGACATCACCAGATGGTCAATACTGAAATCATGTTGATTATATTCTTTGCAGCAGAAGATGGAGAAGCTCTATACAGTCAGCAAAAATAAGACCTGGAGCTGACTATGGCTCAGATCATGAACTTCTTATGGCAAAATTCAGACTTAAATTGAAGAAAGTAGGGAAAACCACTAGGCCATTCAGGTATTGACATAAATCAAATCCCTTATGATTACATAGTGGAAGTAACAAATAAAGTCAAGGGATTAGATCTGATAGAGTGCCTGAAGAACTATGGATAGAGGTTCATGACATTGGACAGGAGGTGGTGATCAAAACCATCCCCGAGAAAAAGAAATGCAAAAAGGCAAAATGGTTGTCTGAGGAGACCTTACAAATAGCTGACAAAAGAAGAGAAGCCAGAGGCAAGGGAGATAAGGAAAGATATACCCATCTGAATGCAGAGTTCCAAAGAATAGCATGGAGAGTTAAGAAAGCCTTCCTAAGTAAACAATGCAAAGAAATAGAGGAAAACAATAGAATGGGAAAGACCAGACACCTCTTCAAGAAAATTAGATACCAAGGGAACATTTCATGCAAAGATGGGCACAATAAAGGACAGAAATGGTATGGACCTAACAGAAGCAGAAGATATTAAGAAGAGGTGGCAAGGATACACAGAAGAACTATACACAAAAGATCTTCATGACCCAGATAACCACGATGGTGTGATCACTCACCTAGAGCCAGACATCTTGGAGTGGGAAGTCAAGTGGGCCTTAGGAAGCATCACTATGAACAAAGCTAGTGGAACTGATGGAATTCCAGCTGAGCTATGTCAAATCCTAAAAGATGATGCTGTTAAAGTGCTGCACTCAATATGCCAGCAAATACGGAAAACTCAGCAGTGGCCACAGGACTGGAAAAGGTCAGTTTTCATTCCAATCCCAAAGAAGGGCAATGCCAAAGAATGTTGAAACTACTGCACACTTGCACTCATTTCACACGCTAGTAAAGTAATGCTCAAAATTCTTGATGTCAGGCTTCAACAGTATGTGAACCGAGAACTTGCAGATGTACAAGCTGGATTTAGAAAAGGCAGACGAACCAGAGATCAAATTGCCAACATCCATTGGATCATAGAAAAAGCAAGGGAATTACAGAAAAACATCTATTTCTGCTTTATTGACTATGCTAAAGCCTTTGATTGTGTGGATCACAACAAACTGTGGAAAATTCTTAAAGAGTGGGGAATACCAGACCACCTGACCTGCCTCCTGCAAAACCTATATGCAGGTCAAGCAGCAACAGTTAGAACTGGACATGGAACAATGGACTGGTTCCAAATTGGGAAAGGAGTATGTCAAGGCTATCTATTGTCATCCTGCTTATTTAGCTTCTATGCAGAGTACATCATGCGAAATGTCTGGCTGGATGAAGTACAAGCTGGAATTAAGATTGCCAGGAGAAATATTAATAACCTCAGATATGCAGATGATAACACCCTTATAGCAGAAAACGAAGAGGAACTGAAGAGCCTCTTGATGAAAGTTAAATGGAGAGTAAAAAAGCTGGCTTAAAATTCAACATTCATAAAACTAAGATCATGGCATCTGGTCCCATCACTTCACGGGAAATAGATGGGGAAACAGTGTCAGACTTTATTTTGGGGGGCTCCAAAATCACTGCAGATGATGACTGCAGCCATGAAATTAAAAGACGCTTGCTCTTTGGAAGAAAAGCTATGACAAACCTAGAGAGTGTATTAAAAAGCAGAGACATCACTTTGCCAACAAAAGTCCATCTAGTCAAAGCTATGGTTTTCCAGTAGTCATATGGATGTGAGAACTGGACCATAAAGAAAGCTGAGCATTGAAGAATTGATGCTTTTGAACTGTGATGTTAGAGAAGACTCTTGAGAGTCCCTGGGACTGCAAGGAGATCAAATCAGCCAATTCTAAAGGAAATCAACCCTGAATGTTCATTGGAAGGACTGATGCTGAAGCTGAAAACTCCAAAACTTTGGCCACCTGATGCGAAGAGCTGAATCATTAGAAAAGATTCTGATGCTGGGAAAGGCTGAAGACAGGAGGAGAAGGGGATGACAGGATGAGATGGTGGATGGCATCAGTGACTCAATGAACATGAGTTTGAGCAAGCTTCGGGAGATCGTGAAGGACAGAAAAGCCTGGAGTGCTGCAGTCCATGGGGTCACAGAGTCAGACATGACTGAGTAATTGAATAACAACAATAATCAGAGAATGAAGGCATTCAGAGTGAATGATGTATTAGAGGGGGAGAGATCTGTGACCAAGTATGAGGTCGTGGGTATCTTTGAATGCAGATTTAGCAAATGGAAAGGAAAGATTCTGTGCTTGGACGTGGGGTCATGTAGAATGTTCCTGTGCTCAGATATGAGGATCAGGGGATTGAACTACAAATCAGCACAAGCTTAGAGAAGGAGTTTGGTATGTGCATGCTGTGAATTCATATACATGAACTGGCAGAGATTTCTTGGTGCCTGTCCTTTGCTATGAGGCTTAGAGGAACAAAAATCATACCCTTTTCTCAGGTAGGAAGGATGTGGGAAGAAGAGGTCAGAATGGAGCATAAATGGGACTGGAAGTAAGGTAAAGATTCACGGGATTTCAGAGTTCTGTTTTGGCCTAAGATATAGGAAGTTAGAAACACTTTTAAAATAGCACCAAAATCATGGACCAGAGAGAAATTTAACAAAATATGTGAAAGATCTGTATGCCAAAAACCATAAAACATTGGCGACAGAAACCATAGAAGAAGTAACTAAATGGTGAGCTAGAATGTGTCCAAGGATTGAAAGACTCAGTAGTGTTAAGATGTCTGTTGTTTAGTTGCTAAGTCATGTCTGACTCTTTTGCAACCCCATGCATTGTAGCCTGTCAGGCTCCTCTGTCCATGCGATTTGGGGGGCAATAATACTGGAGTGGGTAGCCATTTCCTTCTGCAGGGGATCTTCCCAACCCAGGGATCAAACCTGCATCTCCCGCATTGCAGTTGGATGGATTCTTTACCGCTGAGCCACCAGGAAGTCCATTAAGATGTCTGCTGGTGCTGCTGCTAAGTCGCTTCAGTCGTGTCCGACTCTGTGCGACCCCATAGGTGGCAGCCCACCAGGCTCCCCCGTCCCTGGGATTCTCCAGGCAAGAACACTGGAGTGGGTTGCCATTTCCTTCTTCCTCCCAAATTAAGCTATAGAGTCAATGAAATCCCATCAAAAGCCTGATAGGCTTTGGGGAGAGTGGAGGGGGTAGAAATTGACAGGGAGATTCTAAAATCTACATTCCAAAGCAAAGTTACTAAAGCAGTTAAAACCATTTTGAGAAGGAACAGTGTAGTTGGATTACATCACCTGATTTTAAGACTTGTTATAAAGTTACAATGAATATGACCCAGCAATCCCACTAGGGCATATACTCTGAGAAAACCATAATTCAAAAAGACACATAATTCAAAAAGTACCCCAATGTGCACAGCAGCACTATTTGCAGTAGCCAGGACATGGAAGCAACCTAAATGTCCATTGACAGATGAATGGATAAAGAAGATGTGGTATCTATACACAATTGAATATTACTCAGCCATGAAAAGGCATGAAATCGAGTCATTTGTAGCGATGTGGATGGACCTAGAGCCTGTCATATGGAGTGAAGTGTCAGAAAGAGAGAAACAAATATTGCATATTAAATGCATATGTATGGAATCTAGAAAAATGGTATTGATGAACCTATTTGCAGGGCAGGAATAGAGATATAAATGTAGAGATGTGGACTAAGAGAGAGGAGAGGGTGGAATGAATTGGGAAAATAGCACGGACATATATCCACTACCCTGTGTGAAATAGACAGCTAGTGGGAAGCTGCTGTAGAGCCCAGGGAGCCCAGCTCAGAGCTCTGTGATGACCTGGAGGGTTGGCATTGGGGGCAGGGGTGGGAGGGAGGCTCAAGAGGGAGGGGATGTATGTATACATACAGCTGACTCACTTTGTTAGTACAGCAGAAACACAACATCGTAAAGCAATTGTACTCCAATAAAAAAAAGCAAAGCCCCAATGAGTAGTCAAGGTAGGGTGTGATTGGTAAAAGACCAACACATAGATCAAAGGAACAGAATGGACAGTCAAGATGGAGACCTACACGTCAAATGACTTTCAATGAAGATACTAAGGCAAATGAGTGGAGAAAGGATAATCTCAACCAATGAGAAGGCTGGTACGGGCTGGCCCGTGAGCCGCCCTCTCAGCGGTCTGGGATCCACAGCACCCCCTGCTGGGCTGCAGCGGTGGCTCCTCCTCTCCCGTCTTCACCTCCCCCGCTCTGCTCCCCCTCCCTGAATCATGAAGCCAGATCCCAGTCCTGACGGTTGCTCAACCTCCAGGAGCCAGTTCCTGTGGGCAGTGTCTGGGGAGCCCGACCCTCGTGAAAAGACGAGATCTTGCACAAGGCACCCTGCGTCTGTCCTCCACAAGGGAAGGGTGACATGGAGCTTGTCGGGCTGCTCATCCTGCTCGCTGTCACAGGTAGGAGTCCCTCCCTCCGCTGCTGACTCTCCCTCCCCTTCCTTGAGTCTGTGGCAAGTGGGTGGGTGGGGAGCGCTGAGCCACACTCTAAAGACGGCTGAAATCCTCCGCCTGTCCTGCACCCCCGCTTCCCACTGTGCCCCGTATTCTCCACGCTTTCCCTTTCCCTCCCTCCCCAGTATCAGCTCTTCACGCTGGTGGAGGCATCAGAGGCTGGTGGATTTGGACACCTAGAAAGAGGAGGAGTTCTGATGGTGGCATCTCAGGCACTAGCTAGTAGTTGGGGGAAGTTTGGGGAGCACTGGTAGGAGTCCCTAACATTTTGAACCACTTGAGCATAAAACTAGTCCCAGAGGAATAGCAGGGTGGGAGGGAGAAAAGAACCAAGCACTGGGAATCTGCATCTTTGGGGTACCCCTCCTGGGCTCTGAAGGTCCTCCTGTCCTCAGCCCTGGGGGCTGAAGGTTCTGTGATTGAGCTGCAGGGATGAGCACCCCAGAATTTTGCACATGACAGCATTTTCTCATTGGGGGATGCTTCTTGCTCCCCCCAGAGGAAAAGTCACATGGTGTTGGGGGGAGACAATGTTCCAGTGAAGCTGGAGTTTCTTAGCTGGAGGTGGGGCAGGGAAGGCAGGGGGATGTTGGTCTGCCTGGAGGCAGATGGACAGGGTGGTATGGGGGATATTGCTTATCAGGTCTCTCTGGTTCCAAAAGGCAGGCCACCAGCTCCCTAATCCTGGCAAGTTTCTGTTACCCATGTGGTTGACAAAGTGATTGAAGAGAAGGGAGGCTGAGGCAGAGGGTGCTGGGTGATTCTCTTTCAGCCCCTGCCCTGGCATCAGACTGGCGCTCCCCCACCCCAAGGAGGGTCCCTAAAATAGCAGCCTCATGTTTCCCCCAAAATAGCTCTGAGATGCATCCCTCCTGAAAGGGGAACAAAGCCACAGAAATAGGGAAGCTGGAAGCTAAAGGTCACAAAGAGGAGAATGTGGGGCTGCTACTGGCGTGGGCAGCTGCAGAGTTAGCAAGCATGGTGGGCATGGGGAGGGAGCGTTCAGCCCCCCGTGGGACCAGCCCCAGGCCTGAGAGGCCACTGGCCTTGCTCTCTTGACATGGACGGGGAGAGACGAGGGCATGATCCCCTGTAACAGGAAGAACACGTGTGGACTAGGACCGGCAGGAACTTCAAGACCAAGTGTCTCTGGAAATAGGCTCAGAGAGGGTCAATTACTTCTCTAAAGTGGTCCAACAAGTCCAGTGGTGATAAAGCCAGACCCAGACCCAGGACCCAGGGTTCCTGGTTTCCTCACTTGCTATAAACACACACTTGGGCTTTGCCACCTCTTCCCAGCTTATGTGGACCTGAGTTCCTTACGGGCAGGACTGCTGTCTCTTCTGTTCAGTGAGCATAGTAGGTGTTCAGTAGACACACGGTGCAGTGAAGGGACGTCTCCTCCCCAGAGCCGTCCGGAGCGCACAACACCACGGTGTTCCAGGGCACGATGGGCCGGTCCCTGCGGGTCTCCTGCCCCTACAACTCCTTCAAGCACTGGGGGAGACGCAAAGCCTGGTGCCGCCAGCTGGGTGAAGAAGGCCTGTGCCAGCAAGTGGTCAGCACCCACCCCTCGTGGCTGCTGTCCTTCCTGAAGAGGCGCAACGGGAGCACGGCCATCACAGATGACGCCCTGGGGGGCACACTCACCATCACGCTGCGGAATCTTCAAGCCCACGACGCTGGCCTCTACCAGTGCCAGAGCCTCCACGGCAGCGAGGCTGACACCCTCAGGAAGGTCCTGGTGGAGGTGCTGGCTGGTGAGTGGGCGGCTGACTGCACCCCGCCCTGAGGCTGGGGCTCTGAGCACAGGATCGACCACCCTCGGGGCTTTTGGGGGCCCTGGGAGGTCCCACGGTGTGGATTTGTCCCCCTGCCCAACTGAGGGCCACTGTGGCTCGTTGTGCCGATTGCTGACCACACGAGGGGGTCGCCATCCAGCCCTGTGCCCCGCTCCAGGCTGCGCGCCCTGGTGGAGGACTGCATCGCTTGCAGGAAGGGTACAGTCCTTCCTTTACAGACACTTAGGAGCTAGCTGTGGTCCTGCTCCCCTCCAAACAGCTTTATCCATCTGGCATCCCGTTGGGATGTGAGCCCTGAGGTGGTCCTTAAGGAGTAGGAGGACATTCACTCATTCCCTCACCCAACCACCCAAAGCACCTACCGATGTAGATTAAGCACCAACTTGGTACAGAAAAACAGGCCCAGAAAGGAACACTGCTGTGACCCGGGGCAACTGCTTCTCCTCTCTGGGCCTCCATTTCCCCATCTTTAAATGGTGGTGATGGAGTGGGTGCCGCTGACCCCATATGGCTCCCGTAAGAAACAAGCAACAGAGTTTTACAGTGCTTGGGGGCAGTGACAGCCCTCGCCCCAGTCTCCTGCTGCTAACTGCTTGGGATCGTCATTCCCGGTTTAACTAGGTGAGATAGGGAGTGCTGGGGTCCTTCTCGCCCCTGAGCTTGCACAGGGGTGCCCTCCAGGAAAGCGTTCTGTCTGTGTCTCCTGTGTCCCAAACAAATCTGAGGTCACAGATCCCTTTTCTGACTCTCTCTTTGTCCAACTCTTCCCCCTAACATGGCCCCTTATCATGGAAATGAAGGTCGGAAACTTGTCTAAGATGGGGAGGGTAGGTGAGACCATCTGCCTTAGACCCCAAACCCCATCTCCATGGAAGTAGGTGGAGAGGAAACACTGCGATCCTATCAGAGTCTAAGGTTCAGCTGACTCCCACAGATACAGCAGGAAAAGGGTAACAAGAATAACAACAATAATATCTGTAGCTGGTACAGCCAGCTTGACAGTCCACACCGGACTTTCAGAAACACTGATCGTCTCGTTTGCTCTTCCCAAAGACCCTGTGTGATGGGAGGGTGGGGGTGCAGTCACTGAGCTCCTTGAGGGGATGGGCACTACACAGGCTGTTCTCGCTGAATCCTGCAACACTATTATTAAGAAGGGGTTCCTAACTGCTCCACTCTACAGGTGAGGAAACTGAGGCTCAGAGACGTTAACAACTTGATCCACACAGGGTGAGGTCCCAGAGAGCTTCACCCCACCCAGAGGGGTCCTCTCCACTGTGGCTTCAAGAAGGGGACTAGCAGCTCACAGGCTCTGTCTCCCACAGACCCCCGTGATTACCAGGACCCTGGAGATCTCTGGATCCCTGAGGGGTCTGAGAGCTTCGAGAATGCCCAGGTGGAGCACAGCATCTCCAGGTATAGTAACAAGTCTTTGCTAAGATCCCTGGGTAGACTCCACCCTGCAGAGCCCAGGCATGGGGTGGCAGCTGGGGGGCGGGGGGTGCCAGAAGTACAGATCCCGAGGCAACTGGAACAGGAAGGGATCTATATATGATCTTGTCTAAACACCCCTCCAACCCGCCAGTGTGTGTTGGTGTGACTGTACCAGTTGTTAAAATATTGCAAAACTTCCCTAACAGTTTATAAATAGCTGATGCTCCAAGATTCTTGAATGACTGGCCTCCCACCCCTTCCCCTGGCAGCCCTCAGACAGAATCCTCACAGTTCAGCAACAATGAAAGTTTTAGGATTAATATTTCAGCACAAAACTCGTACCCCCAGATCCCTGCTTCCCTGACGGGACCAGAATCAGTTCTGACTGGTTCTTGACTATGTACTGGTGTTTAAACACTGTTAGTATAACCATGAAGTGCACGTGTGTGTGCACACACACACAAAAACACACCACAACACATCACACCATCATGAAGGCAGAAAACCGCTCAGCGAGGGAGGTGGTTGTTTGAAAGTACTCAGCAGGCAGATCCATGCCTGGAACTCAGGTCTCCTGACTACAGGCTCCCTAAGCCCCATAAAGCCTCATCCAGGGCTGGCGGTGGGTGTGGGAGGTGTCCCCAGCCCCCAGAGCTCCTGAGGTCTCCCCATTCCTTCTCTGAGGACAGATTCCAGCGTGTGTGTCCCCTCATGGCCTCCCACATGCCCTCTTTGTTTCTCCAAGGAGCCTTTCGGAAGAGGAGAGCCCCTTCCCACCCACTTCCATCCTTTTCCTCCTGGCCTGCATCTTTCTCAGCAAGCTTCTAGCAGCCAGCGCCCTCTGGGCTGCAGCCTGGCATGGGCAGAAACAACGGCCACCCCAGGCCAGTGGACCGGACTGTGGCCACAACCCAGGTTACCAGCTCCAAACTCTGACAGGTGAGCTTGGAGAGCACAGTGGTGGCCGGGGGCTGGAGAGGTGGGGCAGAGAGGCGCTGAGTGAGTACCCTGTCTGTTGCAGAGCTGAGAGACACATGAGAGAGGAGGACCCTCAGTGGAGAGAGGTTCAGGAGAGGTCTGCACGGATCACTCCAGCCTGCTGCACACCTGCCCCTTGGCCACCAAGTCTCCTGGCTCTGCTTTGGCAAAAGGCCGCTCTGCCTCTACCCTTCTTCCTTTGGCCGTGGAAGCACGCGCGCGTGTGTGTGTGCTCACGCACACACGTGTGCACATGGGAGGTGGGAAGGATACCTCCAGCTTCTGGACATTGGCCATTAAACAGTCTCACAAATAAACCCAAGACTTCATGTTTCTTTGATGGTTTAGGGTGTCATGAAGGTCTTCTCTTTTGCTACAAGGCTAGGAGAGGGAATACCGATGAGGAGAAGTCAGAAGGTCTGGCTCCTTAGGGTCCAGGGTCTTAGAATACCACGTTCTTCCATTTCCACAGGCTCCAAACTGGCCCAACTTTTTAAGTCTTCTCTCTCCTTCCTAGAGATCTGATTACCAAGCCCTGCTTCCCTCTGTGGAATTTCTCTAGCATCTTCTCTCATCCTCCTGCCTCCCGTCCACTCGTTCCCTATGATTATTGCTGGGCCCCCACTCCAGGCCCCCCTCCCTCTGCCTGTCTCAAGCCCCCCCCCCCCCCAAGACCATCCAGTTCCCAGCTGACTCATCCATTCATCTCCCTAGAGGTTTGTTTTTATCGTGTTATGCTCCCTCCAGAGAAATGGCAAGGGCTTGGGTCGTTGGCACAGCATACCAGAGCTAGGGACTACTGGTCCAAGCCCCAAGCCTCTCATCGTATAGAAGGGAAACTGAGGCTCAAAAGGGAAAGATTTACCCAGAGTCCCCTGTGCAGCCTGGAAATCCTACTTTCACTTGACTTTCCAGGTGCCCTTACCTCTAGCTCAACCCTACTTATTTATTTAAAATAATCCCCCCTCATTTTTTTTAGCCACGCTGCATAGCTTGCAGCATCTTAGTTCCCTGACCAGGGATTGAACCTGGGCCCCAGCAGTGGAAGTGTGGAGTCCTAACCACAGGACTACCAGGGAAGTTCCAATCCTACTTATTTCAATAAAAACTGATATCTTCTGTGCCAGGTACCAGTCCAGGCACTGGAGACACAACAGTGAACAAGACAAGCAAAGATTTCTGCCCACAGAGAGCCTTGATCTAATGGGAAGAAGGCAGACAGACAAATACAATGTCGGTCAGTCAGCTGGTTGGGAGTGCGGGGAGGGCAGAAGGCCCGGGGAATGATGCAATTCTAAGGGGTAGTCAGGAGGCACCACTTGAGAAACACCTCAGGGAAGCAAGGCAGGAAGAGTGTTCGAGACACTGGGAACAACCAAGGCAGCTCGGGGAACCTCATCTCTCTCTTCAACACACACACACACCTCCTGGACCAAGCATGAGGGGAAACTAGATGGAAGCTACCCTGAAGGCGGGCTGTCCTCGAGGAGGAAGTGGGCTGGCCATATCTGCAGGCTCTCTGTCCCGGCCTCAGAGCGGAAGGCCAGGAGTCCCTCTCCACGGCCACATGTGGCTGCATTGCTCCCTAACCTGGATGCGAGTCCCTGGGGTTTGGAATCACTGGGAAAGAGCCCTCGGTGCAGCCCTGTGTATCAGCCTCAGGTTAATAGGTCACTCCCCTTGTCACAGCCCTGCCCCACCCACTCCTGTCGAGGCTATTCCGGTGGCCTCTGCCCCCAGCTCTTGGATCCTGGTCTAGTCTGTGTTTCCCTGGCCTCCCTGACTCAGCTGCACTCTAGTGAAACTTCCCCGTTGGGTCCTGGTGCAGTCGTCTCCTTCCTGCAGACACAGGCACAGTCTAGGAGCCAAGACAGAGCAGAGCCCAAAGCGAGCCCACGACAGCGCCCTCCCGCCCACCCCGCCTGAGCACCAGGAGTGAAGGGACAGAAGGGGAGGCTCTGGGGGTGTGCCTGGTGGAGGGGTGCTGCTGGAACTTTCCTGCTCTTGGGAGCTCAGCCTTCGCTCCTTCCTGCTCGGCCAGGTCAGAGACGTCCACCCTGGGATCCCCCGCCTTTCACTCTCGAGTGCACACTGAACTGAAAGCGTTTTCCAATGGGAAGTTTGCCTCCTTAAGAAACCTTGAGCAAGCTCCTTAACTGCTCTGAGCCTCAGGCTCCTTGCACATAAAGACAAACAAAAATCCCAACACCAAACCAAACCCCAACAACCCTACTTTGGTGGGTTTTTATGAGATTGAAAGAAATAACATGAAAGTCCCTGGCCAGCTGTCTGGCACATAGTAGGTCCTGCATAAGCACTGGCTTTCTTCCTCTTCTCAAACGCCTGGTGAGAGGACATGTCACTGGGTCCTTGCCACTTCTGTCCCAGGCACCCAGTGGGGGACTGTGTCTGTTTTAGGCACTCAATAAATATTGAAGACAGTTCTCCTCCTCACACAAATCTCCCAGGTTGGCTTATTAGAGCAAAAATAATTTTCTGGTAAGGAAATAAAAGAAAGACTGATACGCCTTGGCAGAACAGACATACAGCCGTCCATATCACTCACAAGGGAGACCCAGGTGTCCAGTCGGCTGGAGACTCTGCCAGTATTAGCACCGAGAGTCCTGTGTCCCCAGAAAACCCTCATCCCAGGTGAACAGGGACAGCTGGTCTCCATATCACCGTGTCCACGAGACTCAGCTAAACACGGCTTTCTCAGGCTCCTGGTCCCTGCTTCGCATTCTCAGCTCCCTTGCTCCTGGAGGGAGGAGGAGGTAGGGAGACAGGAGGAGGAGGGCAGGGAGGACAGAAGAAGGAGGGAGGGAGGTTTTTCCAGGCCCCTTTGCAGGTGTGAGCATCTAGGTCAGAGCGGTGTGTCCTCCCAGGCATTCCCACCTGGCCTGCTGTGGTCTGAGCACTGGCGCATCCCTGGTGTCAGCAGGTTCACCCCTCACATTCTGTGCAGGGTCCCCAGCCCCAGTTCTGCACAGGGTGATGCAAATGGGGACCAGATGGACCCTGTGTGGGGAGTGGGTTTGTGTCATGGAGAGGAACCCCAAATTATGAGACTTGGAGCTGATATAGAGCATCTGGCACGTTGAACACTGGCCCATCTTCCTCTCTGGTGGGAGAGAGAGACATCTTTACTTCGGAATAGAACCTGATCATTTCCAGGGAGGAAGGGGAAGGATGGAAGCAAATCTCTCTGGAGCTGACACACTGTCTCTAACTCCCCAGGCACGTTTGCTCTTCAAGCTCCCTGGAACAAAGCTCGGTCAGTGACCTTTCCTGAGAAGGCCCCGATCATGCAGAAACATGAACATATTCACAGAGAACTGTCTTCCGACAGAGAGGACAGTGCATTCATGAAATAAAAATAATACATCAAAAATGCTTGGAGAATTAAAAATACTGTAAATTAAAAGCACTAAGGGATAAAAATTTGAAGGACAAGGATAGAAGGGATGGAAGAAAAAATATGAGGATATCTTCCAGGAATCAGAACACAATGGGCCAAAAAAAAAAAAAAAAAGGAAGGAAACCTAGACAGAAAAGCTATGAAAATGAGATGAGTACAGGAGGCTCAATATCCGATTAATTGTCAAAGCAGTAGTGCAGCTCCTAAAAGTGGAGAATGTGGTCCACACCGGAAGTGTCTAGGGAGCACTCAGCACAGGGAGCGAAGACAGGTCAGCCCAGGGTGCACCATCGAGGGGGGGCTTCCTGGATGATCTCTGGAGAGCTCGGGTAGGGCACTCACACAGAATTTTAAATTAAGATGGACTCAGGCCCTGGGGAGGACATTTTACTTCCCTCCTTCACAGCTCTGCATCATCAGATTCTATATTCAGAATACCCTGAAGATCATCTTCCCCCTTTCTCTAGTGCTCCCTGGTTGCCATAATCCTCCTCCCTGACTTCACTCCTTAGGGGTGCCCAGGATCCCAGGCTTCTGTATTCCTTGGGCCTTCTCATTCTGCCTCGCCCACTCCTATCTGGAGCACTGAGCCAACCAGAGCTTGGAACAGCTCCTTCTCCCCACCCATGGCGGGGCCCACCAGTGCCTGCTTCCCAACCCCATGGTCACTGAGAGCCCCACGTGAGTGTCTGAGGCCAAATTTCCTGCCCCCAGGGGAATGCTGTGTCAGTGCCCAGAGGAGCCTCAGAGCTGACATCTCCTTGCCCAGCCATGGGCCCCAAACTGCTCCTGCTGCTGCTCCTGGGACTAGTAGGTAAGGTTCAGAAGGAGCTGCACTCTGGGCCCCATGTACCCTGCTCCATGCCCAGGGATAATTGGCATTGCCCTGGCAACAATTACATGTGTAGGCCCAGAAGTGGACCTCTAGACCCCTGACCCCCTGGGCAGTGGGTGGACCAGGAGGTGCCCTGCCTGACATTCCCTCAACTTTCTTCCCTAGGCCAGGGCTCGACAGGCAGCCTCCCGGAGCTGCTGCAGGCGCCCAAGGGGAGCTCCATCCTGGTGCAGTGCCACTACCGACTCCAGGATGTCAAGGCACAAAAGGTGTGGTGCCAGGTCCTGCCAGAGGGATGCCAGCCCTTGGTGACATCAGCTGTGAATCGCGGGGCCCCAGCTGGCAGCCGCGTATTTCTCACCGACCTGGGGGGCGGCCTGCTCCAGGTGGAGATGCTTGCCCTGCGGGAGGAGGATGCTGGAGAGTATGCCTGTGTGGTGGAGGGCCTCTCGGGGCCCCAGACTGTGCACAGGGTCACTCTGGATGTGCTTCCTGCAGGTGAGTTATCCCAGCCTGGCCAGCAGCCCTGGCCTGCCCTCCTGCCCCAACCTGCCGCTCTTGGGTCCTTGGTGGGTGGGAGCCCTTGTGGGTGAGGAATATTGGCCAAATGCCCAATATTCTTTTGACAGCTCTGCAAGGAACGGAAGCCAAACTGGGTGAGAAGTCTGAGATAAATCAGACAAAGAGCAGTCCCCTTTCCGCTCTTGCATGGGTGGGTCTCCCCACAGGAAGTCACATCCTTCTTCCCCTACTCAGGGTCTTGGCCTCCTCATCCAGCATTTTTAACATACCATATGCTGTTATTTCCCCCTTAGAAATGCTTTAAACAAAGTTTTGATTCAGACATATCAACCGGAATTAATTTTTTGGTATATGTTCCAGGCTTAAGATTAATGGCTTAAAAACTACTGAATTTATACCTTATTTTATAAGTCTTCACTGAGCGTCTAGTATGTGTCTCATGTAACAGGCAGGGTACATTCAATGGCTGAATTCCTTTGACTTATTCAGTTTTAAAAACAGAAAAAGTGTCTCATCAATATATAGTCAATATTCTCGACCCTATTTCAGTTTACAAAGTACTCTTCACAGGATTCATTTTTACAGTCTATAACTTTCTCATGTCTAAATATTTACTAAAAGAACATTTCAAAGTATTAAATATTCCTCAGAAAAGTACAATATTGTAAAAAATAATTGTTCTGTTGGGAACATGGTCAGCTACCTGAGGAAGCAGACTGTTCTACCTTCCTCTTATGGATGTTGACATCTTTTTGATTTAAGTATTCCTTTCTTAAGTAATTTGTGCCAAAGGCCCAAAATAAGGAAATCAAGACATTTTTCCTTGTGTTTTTCTCCATCTGTTATGAGGAGGGACTAAGCTGTCATTAGAATCTCTCTTGTGTCCACAATTTTTACTCATATTATAAACATACTCCTGTTAACTCTGGTTATCCTTTGTTCTCCTGCTTCCTTGACACTCTAAGGTCTAGTAACTCAAGGTTAGAACTTCCTAAACGGCAAATGGTCACAAGACAATGCACTGGGGAAGGGTGGCAGGGAGATGGGTACCCTCAGTGGGACATCTGAGGTGTGGGGACCCCAAGAGTTGTAGAGGATGGATATTCAGGCAAATGGGTAGAGCCCAGTATCCAGGGAGGATACAGCGGTCTTAAAAACCAGATCAGGACATATGCCACAAGGCTGGGGTCAATGATGTCTCAGTTCCTGGTTTACCGTGGGGCGGGGAGTGGGAATGGCGATTGCTAAGAACCAGGCAAGACCCTCCTCTCAGAGGATCTAGGAGGGCTGCTGCGTTCCCAAGGCAGATCCTCAGGCTGACAGAAACCAACCCTGAGCCCCACAGATAGAAGCTGAGCACATTGTTGGAATGACAAAAAAACTTGTCACAAAACTGAGTCTCAGGGTCTAAGCCAAAGCTCTCAGCAAGTGTCAGCTTTCAGGACTGACCCTATGTTCCTTAGCTCCAGAGCTTGGGATGGGGCCCAGCCAACCTGCAAGGCTGGTCACAAGGTTGCAGGTATGCAGAGAGGTCTAGTAGGCTGGGCCAAAGCCCCTTTAGAGAGCAAGTGATGAGAGCTGGGAGCAAGGTCCCCAAGGAGCTCAGAGTAGAGAGGCCTATTCTGGGGTGGGGAAGGGAAGTGGGCACAGATAACACAGTGGGGTTTCTGCATAGTCTGAGCAGCCTGACTGAGACTAGGCACAGGGGGAACGGGTAAAGGAGAAGAAATTCAGAGGGGGAGGCTGGGAGCTGGCAGCAGAGGGGACGTGAGCATATTCACAATCAGATAAAGACTTAGACTTCCAGAATAAGAGGCCCCTTAAGGAATATCCCAAGCACCCCTTTGTGTTTCTTACTCCAGACCTTCCTCAGTTCTACTCCCCCAGTCCCTCAGATCTCAGCAAGCCCTTCAACCCTGCTCAATAAGGACTTCCTTCTCACTCAGCTCCTGGCCTGAAAGAGGAGGAGGAGGAGATCCATCAGGATGGGACTCTGGGTGAGAGCTCCTCTTTGGACTCTGTAAACAGCGGCAGCCCTTTGGATACCAGCCAGGATAAGAAGAGGTACTGACAAGAACTGTATGTGGGTGGCTGGGAAAGGGTGATGGTGAAGATACAGCTTGTTTAGAGCCCCAGACTAAATTGAAAGGAAAAGTTACAATTCTCTCCACTCCTGGGGAAGCTGCTCAACAGGTAGGCAGGTAGGCAGACAGACAGGCATACCTCTCTATTCCAGTTCAGCACTGAGCCCTTTATTCCAGTACATCTCCAGTAGTCTCTCTTCTTCCCTGCTTGAGTCTGCCTGCCTCATTCCATTAAAAAAAAAGCTCTTTCTCCCGACCATGGCACACCAAGAATGGTGCCTCTGCGCCACTTCTCCAGGATTCCTGCCAAGCAGCTCCCCACCAGGTTCAGGGCTAAGCTCACTTCCTTCTTCGTGTGTCTCAGCAGACCCTGGATTTGGGGTGCTGTGTTCCTGCTGGGCCTGCTGGTGATGGTGGCGGTGGTGCTGCTTGCTGTGATGGTCAAAAGGAAAGGTGGGTAGATCTCCACCTGCGTATCCCAGCAGGGCTCTTCCGGCCCTGTATCAGCCATTCCTGCATTTGAGGCTGGGAATCCAGGTCTGCTCCCCCTACAGATGGGCCTCGGCAAGCGCCCCCAGGCCCTACAATTCCCGTGGCTGAAAGGTGGAGAAGAGCACAGAGATTCCGTGGGAGGTGGCCTGGGGAGAGACAGGAATCGTAGGGTGAGACAGTGGCACTGGGGACAGGTGGCTGGAAGAGATGGGGGATTTCAGGAGATGGCTTGAGTGTTGAGACAGGATGAAGGGAGCTGTGGAAGTAGTAAGTGGGGGAGTCAGGGCTGGCCGGAGGTGGGGGCTGGGGAGATGGAGGGGGAAGACTTTGCTGTTGGGAGTGGGGATGTTTGAGTATGGGCTGGAACAGAGGTTGCCAAGGTTTCTGAAGAGAGTGCATGTGTGGGAGGCACTGAGTCAGCACAAGGAGCAGTCTGTGCTTCTGTTCCACCAGGAAACAGGTTTGCTGTCGGTGGACAATTTCAGAGCAGCGGAATCTCAAACACGGTAAGAAACCTCTGCAGGCCCCCAGCCAAATTCCCTAGACCCTCTCTCTGCCATACTCACTGACAAGTCCTGGGATGATCGGGTGGAGAAAAGACTGGAACCCACATGAGGTCCAAATCCACTTCTTAAATGCAGTAAACTTGCCAACTATAGTCTTGCACCTTCCCACTTTGCCATCCACCTGCCCAGATTTAGGGAGATACTTGGGGCCTGAAAATCTTCCCAGTGAAGCTGTCTTGCCCACAGACATACTCAGGATTCCGGAGACAGATCCAGTGTGATCCTGGACTTCCCACCTCAAGGAACTGGGGTAGAGGGAGGCATTTTCTCTTTGCCTGACAGGCCTGCTTTTGTTATAGGCTCCCTCCTCAGTGGTCCACCACATCAGTGACTCTGGACTGGCTGTTGATTTACCATCAGATGTACCATATGTCAAGCTTGACTCACCACCTTCCTTTGATGATACCACTTACACTAACCTTCCTCCTGATTCCCTGTCAGGGAAACTCCTACCCCTAGAACCACCCTCTGTGGCCCCTCTGCCTCCTAAGGTTGAGATCAGCTCCAAGCCTGTGACATACGCTACAGTCATCTTCCCTGGAAAGGGCAAGAGTGGAGAAGCCGCCTGCGAGCCAGCCCAGGAGCCGCCTAATAGCCAGGCTCCACCCAGCTGAGCTGTTCACCATCCTGTACACCACCGCAGATTAGCCCCAGGGTTTTGTGTAGCCATCCATGCAACCCATGCTCTAGATCCTTAAGCTATCAGATCTTTAGGATCTAATGTCTTGACTTTTCTGACCTGGTGAGTGATACTTGGAATGACTGAGCTGTCCTGGGAAACTAGCCATGTTAGTTCCTCTGCCATTACACCAAAGAACTAAATAAACTCTAAATGATAATATATGAGCTCTTGATGCTTGGGAGGGAATGGAAGGGCCCTGGTTTGACTGCTCGTCAACTGAAAAGAGTGGTCTAGAGTTTGTCCTGTAATGCTCTCCTGCCAGAGGGGAAGTGATTTCCCTCCCTGATCAGACTCCTGCAATGCAGTCTGATTTAAGGGGCATGAAGGGGGATTTCTTCAAAAGCATTTCCTGCCTTTATCATGACACTTGAAAGTATAGATTCATTTGCTTGAGACAGAAATCTCCTTTTTTCTGCTTTTGACCTTGTAAACACACGTGACCTCTGACGATGCAACACATAATGGGAGAAGGAGGATAATTCCTTAGCGCCAGGGGCTGCTAGTGCTAAAGAACCCGCCCACCAGTGCAGGAGATGTAAGAGACATGGGTTCGACCCCTGGGTCAGGAAGATCCCCAGGAGCAGGAAATGGCAACCCACTCTAGTATTCTTGCCTGGAGAACTCCATGGACAGAGGAGGCTGGTGGGGTCGCACAGAGTCGGACAAGACTGAAGCGACTTAGCACAGCACAAAGAGGGCTCAGGACAGAAAGGGTAGGAGAGATGGGGTTAAAAAGAAACAGGAGTAAGGCCAGAAACAAACAGATACCAAGCCTATTCCTTGGTAGAACAAAGGATTTTCAAGCACCAGGAGATAAAAGATCTTCACAGACATCAGTTTTATCAGAGTTGGCTCTTTCTCAACTGTGTGGTCTTCTGGTAGCTCTGTTCCCTTAACTCTGAGCCTGGGATGAGCCCAGTGAAGAAAAGGCATGCAGGTGGGGGAATAAGGAATAAATGGTAAATGTGTGGCCACAGTTAAGTATAAATGAAAGCTAGTCCAGGCTGGGTATAGGAAGGCCTTTAAGGTTCCTGCCATGACTTCTCCTCAAACTGTTTGAAAATATTTGTCCATATTGAGATGAGAAACTTAGATGGAGAAGAGGAGGTGCTCAGGAATCCAGTCTTTTACAATCATGAAGAACTAGGCAAAAAGAGGTTTTCACTGCCTAAACCATCTGGAAGGGCCCTAAGCTTAGTCTAGGTACATGAGGCGAAGAGACAGGCAGGGGCTGTTTAAGCCTAGTAATGCTATTTTCAGGGAGCTCTGGCAGGATGTTCTGGGCTTCCTTTGATAGAGTCTCAGCCTGTGACAGAACCTAAATTTACTCTGTCCCTTGTGGAGGCAGCAGCTCCCCACCAATCAACTAAGCCCTCATTTACCCTGGCTAAGATGACTGGGGACTTTCCTGGGGAGAAGGAGAGATGGGGGAAGGGCAGAATAAAGTCTAAAAAGCCCCCCTCTGGGAGAAATGACTATAATTGGTCTGAATGTAACTGTTTAGAACCTGACAGAAGTAGAAGTATATTTAACAATGCAAAGGAAAATACTAAGATAGTCAGTTGACTGGTAGAGAAGACTGAAGGAGGAAAGGGAAATGTACTAATTCCATCAGTGCCTATGATAGAAAGTCTATGAATTATAGTCACAGAGTCAGTTATAAAAGTAACTTCTAAAAGGAAAATGCTAAAATTAATTTCATTCATTTTATAAAAACAAAGTAAATGCAAATGACGTGATGAGATGACTGCTTCACACTAGAACCTTTGGAACTCAGGTAAAGAAGCTCTCAGAGGAAAATACACACCCTTAACAAGAATTAAGCATCTTACTCAAACAGCTAGTTAATTTTAAAGGAGAAAAATGACATAACTAGTACATAAATAAAAGAGTTTATTCTTTGAAGTCAACTGAAATAAAGTGTTAGCTAACTTACTCAAGAAGATGGATGAAATAAACAACAAGGGGGAAATATTCACAGATAAAAAGACAATAACAAAAAAGTAAGAATATTTTGTGCTAGTGGTGGAGGAGTGGGAATGACTGTAAAGGGGCCTGAAAGAACTTTGGGGTGTAATTAAATGTTCTTCATCATGGTTGTGGTAGTTACACGGTATATACATTTGTCAAAACCTATCCAATAGGCGTAACTTATGGCATATAAATTATATTTTGATAAAATTTATTTTACAAAGTATTTGAAAGGTCATTGGGGAATAATTAGAACAGTCTTAGAGAGAAAAGCTCTTTAAAGTATCATACAAAACTCAGAAGCCATAAAAGAATTCATAGATACATCACAACTGACACATTAAGATAAATTAAGACTGATACTTTTCCCTCTATGACAAAACACCATAAATGAAAGTCAAAAGACAAAATAAGGACAAATTTTGCAACCCATATAAAGGCAGAGGGCTCATTTCTCTAACTCCTACATATCAATTAGAAAACAAATACTTAATAGAATATGGTCACAGGATATATACCTACAGCTCACACACAAAAAAATATAGACATAATAAAGATGTTTAAATTCATCTAAGGAAAATACAAGTTAAAAGTACATTGAGAGTAATTTTAAAAGAAAATGGTTAAAGAACTCTGAAAATTCTCACCTTCATAAAAGAAACAAGAAAACTGGCAAAAATATGGTCAAATTTTTTAGAACTCTGGAAATTAACCAATGGCTTGCATCAATCCAAGGAGTGTTTACTCAAGAAAAATGGCTTCCCCTTGCCCCTATTTAAGAGACAACTTTATAAAGCAATAATTATATACCTGTGCTGATGGGCACACCATTTATTAAGATGTAACTTTTATGACAGTAACAATATGAAGAAGGAGAAAAAAGGAATGGAGCTACATAGAATCAAAGTTTTTGTCTAAATATATTATTGAAATTGTTATATTAATCTGAACTAGATTATTTTAAATTAAAATGCTAACTATAATCTCTACAGTAAGAAAATAGTGCAAAATTATACAGTAAAAGAAATGACAAGGGAATTAAATTATCTAATATGACAAAAGACAGTGGCGAAATAAAGGAGAAAAAAGACATAAAAGAAGTAGAAACAAATAACAAGCTGGAAGACATAAATCTTACCTTATCAGTAACTATACTGAATGTAAATAGATTAAACATCCTAATTAAAAGGCAGATATTGGCAAAATTGATTTAAAAAATATATGATTCTAATATATGCTGCTTCTAGAAGACAAACGTTAGATTGAAAACCACAAGTCTGCTGAAAGTAAAAGAATGGAAAAACATATCATGCAAACTAGTTACAGAGCACTAGAGTAGCTATGGGAGAAGGCAATGGCACCCCACTCCAGTACTCTTGCCTGGAAAATCCCATGGACGGAGGAGCCTGGTGGGCTGCAGTCCATGGGGTCGCTAGGAGTAAGACACAACTGAGTGACTTCACTTTCACTTTTCACTTTCATGCAGTGGAGAAGGAAATGGCAACCCACTCCAGTGTTCTTGCCTGGAGAATCCCAGGGACGGGGGAGCCTGGTGGGCTGCTGTCTCTGGGGTCGCACAGAGTCAGACACGACTGAAGCGACTTAGCAGCAGCAGCGGTGGCAGAGTAGCTATACTAATATCAGACAAAATAGGCTTTAGGACAAAAATTGTTACTAGTGACAAAGGAGATTTTATAATGATAAAAGAATAAATCCACTGAGAAGATAAAACAATTATAAATATATGTGTACCTAAGAACAGAGTTTCAAAATACATGAGGCAAAAACTGACAGAACTGAAGGGATAAATAAATTGTAATGGTTGTAGACTTCAATATTTTACTTTCAAAAACAATACAGCAAAGAGGTCAACAACAAAAGAGTAGACAGGAATAACACTATAAACCAATTGGACCTCTCAGATATCTACAGAACACACCATCCAACAAAGCAGAATACACATTCTTCTCAAATATACATGCAACAGTCTCTAGGATAGACCATATGCTTGACCATAATCAAGTCTAAATAAATTCAGAAGGCCTGAAATTATATAAAGTATTTTTTCTGACCATAATGGTTTGAAACTAGAAGTCAATAACAGAAGCAAAATTTGGAAAGTCACAAATATGTGGAAATCAAACAACTCACTCCTAAATAACAAATAGGAAAAAGAAGAAATCACAACAGAAATTAGAAATCAATGAATACTTTGAAATGAATGAATATAATTACGCAACATACCAAAAGTTAGTTGATTCAACAAAGACAGTGCTTAGAGGGAAATTTATAGTTGTAAACACCTATGTTAGAAAAAAAAAAGAGAAGATTTCAAATTAATAACCTAATTTTCCACCCGAAAAAACTAGAAATAAAAGAGCAGACTAAACTCAAAGCAAGCAGAAGGAAGAAAATAATAAAAAATTAGAGCAGAAATAAATGAAATAGAGAACAGAAAAACAACAGAAAAAAAATCAACAAAACCAAAAGTTGGTTCTTTGACCAGATCACCAAAATTGACAAATCTTGGCTAGAATGGATAAGAAATAAAGAGAAGATGACTCAAATTACTAAATCAGAAATGAAAAGGGAAGAACTACTGACCTTATGAAATAAAAAGGATAAGAAATATTATGAAAAATTGCATATCTTAGATAACTTGGATGAAATGGACAAATTCCTAGAAAGATGTAAACTACTGAAAATGACTTAAGGAGAAATAGAAAATCTATACCATGTAAAGAGGTTTAATTAGTAATCAAAAAACTTCCCACAAAGAGATGCTTAGGACCAGATGGCTTTTCTGGTGAGTTCAATCAAATACTGAATGAATGTTAAAACCAATCCTTTACAAACTCTTCAAAAAAAAAAAAAATAAAAAAGAAGAGGAAGGAATACTTACCAACTCATTTCTATGAGAGCAGTTTTACTTAGATACAAAAACCAGACAAAGAGATCACAAGAAAACTATAGGCCAACATTCTTTATGAATGTAGATGTAAAAAATCTTCAATGAAACAGTGGCAGATAGGACCTGGGAACAAATAGAAAGGATTACAGACCATGACAAAGCAAGACTTATTCTAGGAATGCAAGGTTGGTTCTACATTTGAAAATCAGTATGATACATCATATTAATAGAAACTCCTCCCCGCCAAACCACATGATCATTTCAATGGGTGACAGAAAAAGTGTTTGGCAAAACCCAACACTCTATCATGATAAAAACACTATAAAGAAGAACACATTTGAGTCAGTTCTAATGAGGTGGATGAAACTGGAGCCGATTATACAGAGTGAAGTAAGCCAGAAAGAAACATCAATATTAATACTTATATATGGGAGGGATTGGGGGCAGGAGGAAAAGGGGATGACAGAGGATGAGATGGCTGGATGGCATCACCGACTCCATGGATGTGAGTTTGAGTGAACTCTGGGAGATGGTGATGGACAGGGAGGCCTGGCGTGCTGCAATTCATGGGGTCGCAAAGAGTTGGACACAACTGAGCGACTGAACTGAACTGACTGAACTGATATGGAATTTATGGTGACAATGATCCTATAAACAAGACAGCAAAAGAGACACAGATGTAAAGAACAGACTTTTGGACTCTATGGGAGAAGGTAAGGGTGGGATGATTTGAGAGAATAGCATTGAAACATGTATATTACCATATGTGAAACAGATGACCAGTGCAAGTTTGATGCATGAAGCAGGGCACTCAAAGCCAGTGCTCTGGGACAACCCACAGGGATGGGGTGGAGAGGGGGGTGGTTCAGGATAGGGAGGACACATGTGCAGCCATGGCTGATTCACGTTGATGTATGGCAAAAACCACCACAATAAAGTAATTATCTTCCAGTTAAATAAATAAAATTTTTAAAAAGAAAACTTAATAATGCTGATAGCAGTTCTCTGCAAATTGATTTACAGAGTCAACATATTCTATCAAAATTACAGCTGTCCTTTTTGTAGAAACTGGCAAGCTGATAGTGATATGGAAATTCAAGGGACCCAGAACAATCAAAACAATCTTGAAAAAGAATAATAAAGTTGGAAGACTCACATTTCCTGATTTTAAAACTTACTACAAAGCTGCAATAATCAGGACTGTGTGGCTTGCCATAAGGATAGATATATAGGCCAATGCAACAGAATTGAGAGTTCAGAAATAAATCCATACATCTAATAAAACCATATATCAACAAGAGTACTTGGGGACTTCCCTGGTGATCCAGTGGTTAAGACTCTAAGCTTCCACAGCAGAGGGCCTGGGTTTGATCCCTGGTCAGGAAACTAAAGATCCCTGCCATACCATGCAGTGCAGCCAAAACAAAACTAATAAATAAATCTTATTAAAAAATAAAAATGACAGTATTTACTTAAATGAGGGAGGAATAGTCTTTTTAACAAATGGTGCTGAGATAGTTGGAAAAGGCAATGGCACCCCATTCCAGTCTTCTTCCCTGGAAAATCCCATGGACAGAGGAGCCTGGTAGGCTGTAGTCCATGGGGTTATGAAGAGTCGGACACGACTCAGTGACTTCACTTTCACTTTTCGCTTTCATGCATTGGAGAAGGACATGGTAACCCACTCCAGTGTTCTTGCCTGGAGAATCCCAGGGACGGGGGAGCCTGGTGTGCCATCTATGGGGTCACACAGAGTTGGACATGACTGAAGCGACTTAGCAGCAGCAGCAGCAGCAGCAGCAGCAGCAGCTGAGACAGTGTATATCCACATGCAAAAGAATGAGGGAAACTTAAATTTCACTATATGCAAAAATGAACTCAAAATAATCAAAGACCTAAATAAAAGCTAAAACTATAAAACTCTTAAGAAAACAGAGAAAAAAATCTTTGTGACTTAAGATGAGCAATGGTTTCTAAGCTATGACACCAAAGCTGCTGCTGCTGCTGCTAAGTCGCTTCAGTAGTGTCTGACTCTGTGCGACCCCAGAGACGGCAGCCCATAAGCCGCCAAAAAACAAAAACAGATAAATTGGACTTCATCAAAACAAAACACTTTTGTGCTATAAAACAATACCACCATGAATGTGAAAAGACAACTTACAGAATAAGAGAAAATATTTATAAATCAAATCTGATAAGGGTTTAGCATCCAGAATATATAAGAAATTCTTCAAGCTCAACAATAAAAAGGCAAATATTCCAATAACAAACAGGCAGAGGATCTGAATAGACATTTCTCTAAGAAGACATACAAATGGCCAATAAGCTTATAAAAAATGAACATCATTAGTCATTAAGGAAATACAATTCAACAACACACTGAGATATTACTTCACAATCACTGCTGCTGCTGCTGCTAAGTCACTTCAGTCGTGTCCAGCTCTGTGCAACCCCATAAACAGCAGCCCACCAGGCTCCGTCATCCCTGGGATTCTCCAGGCAAGAACACTGGAGTGGGTTGCCATTTCCTTCTCCAATGCATGAAAGCGAAAAGTGAAAGTGAAGTCGCTCAGTCGTGTCCGACTCTTCGTGACCCCATGGACTGCAGCCTAGAATGGCTATATAAAAAAACAAGCAAATAACAATTGTTTGTGAAGATGTGAAAAACTGGAACCCTTACACATTGCCGCTGGGAATATAACTGGTATAGCAACTTAGGAGAAAAGATGACAGTTCCTTAAAGAGCTAAACAGAGAGCATCTGCATGACCTAACAATGCCTTTCCTGGGTATATACCGAGAAGAACTGAAACATGGGTTTAAACAAAAACCTGCACACGAATGTTTATGATGGCATTATTCATAGTGACAAAAAAGCAGAACCAAGCCAATATCCACTAGTGCATGGTCAGATCAGCAAAATGCGGCATATCCATATAATGGAATGTTATTCAGCCACAAAAGGAAATGCTACAACATGGAAGAATTACCTGTTAATACATCTCACCTTCTATAAGATGGAATCAGCTTAATCTCAAAGCCTCCCTGGCCTCTGGTCTAGCTCTGGTTCTAGTAATAATTTCTTCCACAGTTGCATTAATGAAGAGAGTTAAGAAAGATCTAAATTTCATGCTTTAGAAACACATGCTTTTATTTTTACGAAGATATAGTGGTGAATGTAAAAGGCTAGCATATTTAATATGTACATATACAGCATCTTAAAAAGGAGACTTGGTGGCATATCTTTGTGTTACATGTAATAAAAGAATCATGGTCCCTTCAGAGGATTTTTGTTTGATTAACAGATACATTCTTGAATTTCTTCTTTATCCTTCTTGTTGACATCAACCTCTCTGACAAACCCTGAAAATAGGAACATAAAGAGTAATACAAACACAAAGAATTTCCTTGGCTATTACAAATTTAACTCATGGCCTGGAAAAAGGAGATTTGCTGGGTCCTAAAGCAAGGAACTATATTCTCTCCTCTCTTTTTCTTGCTCATTTCTTAGCATTCACCTTCATAGACATTACCTTGTGATTTCTAAGGCCTTCTTTCTCCCTTAGCGACCATCCAGCTACTCCATGGAAACAACCTACTTGTTTGCGCAGGGACCAAAGGGGAATTTCCTATGCCTAAGAGTTACAGATGCTGAAACAAAGGGCTGACAGGGGCTCTTACACCCCTTACATAAAGGACTCTCTGTTGAGGCGGAGGCTGGCACTGTGAGAGAATGACAACGACCTCTAAAGCAAGGACTAATCCTCATACCTGGATGTCCCTTCTTATTTGAAAATGCCTTTTAACTGCTTGTGAGTAAGAATCTGAGACTGTTCTTTATGTCTCTCAGACAAGAGTTCCAGAAAGGAATGCTTACTCTGTATTTCCAAATTTTGTTCAAAGGAGTTATTTTCCTCCAGGAATTCTCCCTCTATCCAAATCCTGGTCAGGCAGGTGTCAAAAGGTCTGATGATGTTGGTCAAGGACATCTCTCCATTTCTCATTACAAAGGCTTTAAGCTCAGAGACCCATTGGTGATAGACGGGGCAGGTCCCACATCGAGAGAAGAACTCCTTAAAGTACTGAAAGGAAAGGAAGGTCCATTAGCTCAGGGATTAGTACTTTTTCCCTCCACTCCACTCCATCAGAACTTACTGCAGCTCCCACTCAGCACACTCACTCAGGGCTAGGGGAACAGGAAGGAGTTACTGATGGTCAAGGAGGCCCAGACAGTCTGTTCTCAGATACAGAGGAACTGCAATGTTTTTTAGATTCAGAAGGAAAGGATGTAGGAGAATGTGTCAAACTATAGACAAAGCCAGAGTGTTCTACTGAGAAGGGCTAAGTGTCAACATTTTAATGGCATTGGGTAGTAGCTTTTGCAAATCCAGTAAGAAATCCAGTCCTGATTTACATGCAAGAATATCTGGGGGGATACATGAGGTAGGTGGACAGAGTCTGTAGGTGGAGGGGGAAAAAAGGGTTCAAGGAGGAAAAAGAAACCAAGGCAGCAAGGAGAAGAGTAAGGGAGAGAGGCAGGTGGCAGAAAGAGTACCATGCCTTAGGTGTTAGTTGAGGATAACGGAGACAGGTACCATGAGGGTTTGGTGGCGAGTCTTTGCGAGAGTTTGCAGGAGGACATCCTCTGGCATTTTCTGTAAAATTAGCACCTGGCACTCTAGGAATCGGACAAAGCCATGGGAACCAAATAGTGAGGCATTGGTTCTTTTCACCAGCTGGCGAGCCTTGGAGAAGTGGTACTCAAACTGATTCCACTGTGAGTCCTGGGCAAACCTGAAGGGAAAGAACCACAGCTCTCAGCTCTCTCCCCTAATTGCCCACTATGGCTCCTCCATAGAACTGTCACTACTCCGAGGGTCTAAGACCTCCTTCAGTCAGATTTGTGATTCTAGTAAGGGGCCAATGCTACTAACTCACATGTAAGGAGGCTCAAAAGAAAACCAATGATATACAGCTTTGCCATGGATTATCTCACACTTAAATGTAACTCTAAACTGAACCCTCAATCTATGAACCCAAACCTCTTAAGGGACAAGAAGAATCCTTCCAATAACGTGGAGGGAAATGGGAGGTGAGTGGTCTTTAGAAATGGGTTGGAGATGTGGAACCATCCTGCCTTGGAGGGCAAAAGGCAATAGCTTAAATGAGTTCATGGCGTCTTTAAACTTACCCTTTCCCACAGCCCCAAGTAACACTCTGACACCCTACATTACCACATGGCCAGAGAGGAGTGGACCCCCAGCATGACATTGCTCTGAGAATTTAGAATGCAGCTGTGCTCATAGTGTTGAATGAAATGCAGACATTCCTCAAAGGGCCGACACAGCCATCCTGTGGACAGAGAAAGTAACCAGGCTGGTAGTATAAGTTGTCAACCCTAATGTGGTATATAAGGTGCGTGGTCCAGGGGAGGAGACACCCTGAAAAGCAGACACCTTGAATCACAGTGTGGTTCCTAGACTTTAAGGAACAAGGGTGAGGAGCAGAGGCCAAGCCCAAAGGACAGGCCCATGAGCGCCTGTGTTCCAAACCTAGGGCCCCACCTGAGGTCTGAATCCCTCAGGAATACAGCAGAGCCATGCACAAGATTTACCTTTTCCATAGAGCAGCAGATCTAAGCAAGCAGAATAGAAGCAGGCCTGGCCAAGGACATCATGACTCTGGGAAATGAGCGCCCACTGACTCTCCAGCACGTGGACACACAGATCAAATCTGCCGAGAGACAGAGCCACAGGGACCAGTTGGAGAACGGGAAGGGCTGTATAGGAGAGGACGGGATCTTATACCTTCAAGGTGGCCTAACAGCCCCTAGATCTCCATTCCGTAATTCTATTTATATAGAGAGTATCTGTGCCTGGGATCAGACCTATATCTAAACAAAGGAAGTGGGAAAATGACTCTGAGACAACTTCCAGGGTCTTGAGCAGTTACCGACCTCCTTGCAGTAAAATGCATGTGGGGGGTGGAGGGAAAGGAGGGGGGATATCTAGTGCCCAGACTCTGCATTTCTACCCCTGACCCCTCAAACTTAAGACGATGTTTCCTGGAGGACTACTGAAGACAGTCCTGGCTGTGGAGACAAGACAGCTTCTCCCTCTCCACTCTAAACTGCTCTGGTAGGTCATAATCTCCCCTCTGAGGCAACAAATAAATACAAAGGACAGAAAAGGATCTTAATACTTCTTCTTCAGAAATGCAGATCTGAAGAGAACTGAGAGAACCAGATTCTCCAGAGCTGGTTTCTTGAGGTGTCTGCATATCTCATGAGCTTGAAAACCTAAGGAGGTTAAAGAGCATTGTGAGGTCTAGAGGTGCGCCTGGCCTCTCTAAAAGCCCCAGGCCCACCAGCCCCAGGCCCCATTACCCAGCTTGATGGAGAAGTCGAGATGCCCAAGGCAGAGTTTGGTATAGGCCAAGGCCTGCATGAGCTGGGCTGTGGCCAACAGTCCCTCCCTGGAGAACCAGCACAGGCTGCTTTTCTGAATGGCCAGCTGCTCACGGTTCAGCCACTTCTCCTTGTCACCCACGTTCTGGGAGAACTGGGAGAGGGCCACATAGGTAGAGACAACCTGTGGGACAACAAACATGGGGTGAATATCCAGACTGCACAGTCAGGCTGCAGCTCCAGCTCGTCCCTTTTCTGGGTAAGAGCCCCCGCGTGCCTGCTATTCACTCTATGTAGCACCCCTGGGGGCCACTGCTCCAGCTATGAAAACACACTCCTTCTCACCCCTACATGTCTGATTTGAACATTGTCACTGCTTCTTCTTTAAACAAACAGCTTCCTCCATCTGCCCCTCTTCTTTTCCCCAATCCAAGACTTTCCCCTTCAAAACGCTGGTCAAACTGCACCTCTTCTGTTTTCTCTAACTGATGCCTCTAACTGCTCCTTAGAACTCTATAGAACTGCCGCCTAGATCTCTGTCAACAGTTGTGTGTACATTCGACATCATTTGATGACACTTTGAAACTCTGTCTCCATTAGATTTCCAATATAAGTAGACTCTGTCACTCCTAAGAATTTTCCAACAGCTTCTCATCTTCTTCGGAGTAAAAGCCAAAACTCCCACAGCGGCCACAAGGCCTGCACCATCTGCCATCCCCCTCCCTAGACTCTCTGACTCACCTCCTGGCTCTTTCTCTTCTCACTCCCTCCTCCAGTCACACGGGCCCCTGCACTACTCCTCCACACAGAGGACAGGCCTTGTGCATCCACTCTGCTTCCTCTTGCCCGCTCTTCTCCCAGGCAGCCTCTTCTCCCACATGCCCTACTTTCTCATCTCCTTCAAATAGTTGCCCAAATGCTACCTGCTTGGTGAGGCTTTCCCTACCACCTTATTAAAACTGCACCTCTAGTTCCCAGAACTCTGTGTCCTCTGGTCTCCACTTAATTTATTTCAGTGCATTTATTATCACCTAACATACTAAATATTTCACTTATGTTTCCCTGGAACTAAGATCCAGTGTCTGGTACAGAGTAAGTAAAAGTCGTTCAGTTGTGTTCGACTCTTTGTGACCCCACAGACTAAACAGTCCATGAATTCTCTAGTCCAGAATACTGGAGTGGGTAGCCTTTCCCTTCTCCAGGGGATCTTTTACTCTGGCTTTTACTCCAAAGAAGATGAGAAGCTGTTGGAAAATTCTTAGGAGTGACAGAGTCTACTTATATGGGAAATCTAATGGAGACAGAGTTTCAAAGTGTCATCAAATGATGTCAAATGTACACACAACCCAGGGATTGAACCCACATTGCAGGCAGGTTCTTTACCAACTGAGCTATCAGGGAAATCCGGTATAGAATAGGTGTTCATATTTGTTGAGCAAATGGATATACATAGAGACACTAAAATTAGGAAGACATATTTCCCTTTCTTCTTTTTCCCTAAGTCAGCAAATCTTATCCTTATTTTTGGACCACTGGCTTGAGAATCTGGTGGAAGCTATGACCCCTTCCCTACTTCTGATCACTCCTTAAATACTCTTTTGTACACACAAATACACACTAATGTCAACATTCAGTTCAGAGGGTACACAGATAGCGTCATACATGAAAGCCTCCCTATAAACTGCAAAGTAAGAACCCTGTTCAAACACACAATCAGCAAAGTCCTGTTAAGTCTGGGTTACTGTGGAACCATGCTTTACCAGGGACTTGACAGGGTCTCTCCCCTAGCACTTTATGTTTCTGAGTGAGGTCCAGAGGTAAAGCAAGGGCTTGCTTACCTGGGCTTCACCAGGAAACTCCTTGACTGAATTCTTCTGCATAAGAGTGGCCAGGCAGGCAAACCTGCGGCTGCTGGCTGTGGCCTCCAGGCTGTAGAGCTGCCGGAGCAGGGAGAGACAGTGCATCTGCTGCTGGAGGACTGCCAGCTGCTTCTTCCTGGTGTGAAGCAAAGGGTGGTTAGCACGCCCTTATCCTTTACCAGGGTCCACCAGCCTTCCCCAAAAGAAATTGGAGTCTACTCACCCACAGACTTCCAGACTCAGAAAGATTCCTGGGAGCCCACTACTTCTAACCTCATATGCTTTTCAAATTCATCCCTCTTGACCAAAAAGAAGTTTCCAGAGAGGTTTTTTTTTTTAAAAAGGTTCATTCTTTGAATTGTTCTTTTGGTTGAACAGATTTCCTATAAATTATTATAGCTCGATAACTAGGAAGTGTTTAATATTATGTGTATATCTATCAGAGAAATAACACTAAATTCCATATATGTGTATGTGTACACACAGTACACATATATTTATCTTTATTTGAAAAAGGCAGGATAATACCATACTTCAAAGAGAAAAGATGTACTCGTTCTGCTACACTGAACTGGCCCAGAGTAAGGTAAATGAATGAGAACTGTTCATATGCTTGAAAAGAGGAGCCTTAGAGTCAAATAGGCAAAATTTCAGCCTAGGTCCAACTTGAGCTCTCTGTGACCCTAAATGGAACCAGGACAAGTTGGCAGAGCTTCTCACTTCTCACTAGGGTTGTTTCGAGGTTGACTCAGGGAACAGGAATACCAGCATTTTTCTAGAAATGTTTGGAAAATGACACCAAGCCAGGTCCAGGGAAAACTCCTTTTCAGCAGACGAAGGGCTCGCCTAGCCAGTTTTTTGGCCAGGGTGATCTGTCCCATGTTGAAACAGACCTGGAGATAGTAAAGTGAGAAAGACAATGTAAACATGAGAAGAGTCCTAAGGACGAGGTTCTGGATACAACACACCGGCTCTTATTTTGGAATGCGTACCTGGGGCCCGAGGTGCCAGAGTGAGCAGAGATAGAGCAGAACCTGGCCACACTAACAAGCACCCGTAGGGCCATGAGCAAGCAAAGGATTGAGAAAATGGAGAAAGCACTCTTCTTTCTCATCTCCCACAGTAGAGAGAGGCTGTGATTTACAAAGAGATGCTGGGAGACGCAGATGGGACTGTCTTTAGCTTCAGATGCCATGGAAAGCATCTGAGATATCACCAAATCTCATCACTCTCTTCATAAACAAGTTGTACCACCACAGTGTATGAGGATAGGAGCTGAGGTACTACCCTGAAGTTATCATATACCTTCATGCTCTATGGTTAAATCTATGGCTAAGAAAGGGATCAAGTCTATGGTAACTTCTGAACAATCTTAGGAAGACTGTACAATAATTCTTTCTTTAAAATGGAAAGAAAGAATTATTTAAAACTTTGCTTCCCTGGTGGCTCAGATGGTAAAGAATCTGCCTGCGGTGCAGGAGACCTGGGTTTGATCCCTGGGTCAGGAAGATCCCCTGGAGGGGGGCACGGCAACCCACTCCAGTATCCTTGCCTGCAGAATCCCATGGACAGAGGAGCCTGGCAGGCTACAGTCAGTCCATGGGGTCTGAAAGAGTTGGACACGACTGAGTGACTAACACTTTCAAAGACCTTTTGGTTGAAACACAAATAATACAACACTGTGGACTACTGTAATATTCCCTTTGGTGTTCAAAGGCTTTATCCACGTTAGGTTTATTCTTCTAACCAAAGTATCTTAAGGTTTACACTGAAATTAATTTTTCCTTACTTTTAAAAAATTTTAAATCTTGGCTCCCCAACAAAAATCCCCCCGTTTTATGGAGTCATTATTTATAAATTGATAATCATTCCAACACATTTTTCTCTGTGGATTTAATAGCAATGAGGCTGGGAGAAGTTACTGAGCTGTCCTGGGTTATTCATACAGAATAAATAAGTTTACTCCTATTTGTCATTTGACAATGGAATGTCTCATGCCGTGCTTGCCCCAGAGTTTTTATTTGTCATACAAATCTAATTCCTTCAGGAAATCTGTCATAAATGATACAGAATGATCTACAAGGTACATTATTTATTAATTTTTTTTGGCTGCAGTGCACCCAAAGATCTTAGTTTCCTGACCAGGGACTGAAGCCTCCTGCCCACTTGCTGCTAGAGTGGAAGCGTGGAGTCTCAATCACTGGATCACCAGGGAAGTTTTGTTTACTGTTAAAGCAAGATGCGGAATGGAGTACAGAGAGCTCCTATTTGTATTTAACAAAGGAAGTGGTTAGATTATATACATTAATGTATGCTGAGCCCCTCTGGCAAAATACATACAGATATATAACATTGGAGGGAGGACCCAGCAGCTGAGTGGTATAGGGTTGAGCGGGAAGAGTTTGAAAAGTATGCTCTTTTCCTTCTAGCTTTATTGAGATATCTTTCACACATAACATTGTGTAGGTTTCAGGTGTACAACGTGATGGTTTCTTTCACTGAAGGACAGTGACATATAACGTTAGTTTTAGGTGTACAGTACAATGTTTCAATATATGTATATACTGGGAAATGATCACTACAACAAGTTTAACATCTATCACCACATACAATTACAATTTTTTTCTTGTGATGAGAACTTTTAAGATCTATTCTCTTAGCAACTTTCAAATATACAATACAGTATTGTTAACTACAGTCACAAGCTGTACATCATAGGACTTATAACTGGAAGTTTATATCTTTTGATCACTTTCACCAACCTATCAACTATGCTGGGGGTGACAAGGGATTAGGAAGTGCTCTTTCACTTTCTACATGTATTTCTATGTTTTGAATTTAAATCACATTTATAATTGCTCACAAAAGGCAAAGAGACTTTAAAGGAAATAATAGGGTAATCCTTAAGGAGAAATACCGCAAACTTCAAGGTTAACCCCTGCCCTCACCTCTGACTGGAGACGACAGAAAGTGGCTTCTTCAAACTGACAGATCTTCACCTTGTGCTTTTTAAAAAACGAGAATGCGGAGGGTTGGCCCAGAAGACTGCTTGCCTTCCTCAAATAAAAGAAGGCCTCCAAACAAGAGAAGGGGAGGAGAAACTGCATTAGGATTCGGATGCTACTAAGTGTGTGATCAGGACGACGGCTGGACCAAGGCTATGAAGAATCTGAACTGTGGCAGGATTTAACTGGAAACGGGGAGCTGGACTGTGCGGGAGACGTCGAGGTACTCTTCACTGCCACACTTCCGCTTTGTACTCTCGCCTAGACCCCTTACAGCGCCTTCCTCTCCCCCACTTTCCTCCGTTTTTTCATACTTGTTGGTAAGAAATCCCCATCAAATCCCCCCAAGTCATAGGGCTCAGCTCAGGGGTAGAGAGCAGAGCTTGCTTACCATGTAATTATCTGACAGCTCCAAGGAGGCAGCGGCAGATTCCAGCAGGTAATAAAATGCACAAGTGGTTTCTCCAATGACCAGGCAGTGCTGGGTGAGGGGCGAGAGCACTAACTTCAGGACTTCCCTACAGTGGCAGGGCTTCGTGGTCAACAGGCCTTTCTTGGGGTTGCTCTGAGCCAGACTCCTGTTCACTTTATCCAGGAACTCTTCCTCTGTTCTTTGTGGAGAGAAGATGAAGAGCTAACAGTGGCCATACAGCACCCACTTTTGCTGAGGCATTACCAGGTCCGAAAGCCACTTTGTCTGGGAAGTTTTCCTTTATGATTCATTAATCCTATGTCTATCCTTCTCCTCCATCGATCCACAAGGTTTTGAATGACAGGGACTTTGTTCTTAATGGCAAAGCCCTATCAGGGAGTTTAAAAAACCTAAAGCCAAACTAAGTACCTCACAAACGAAATGGGGAAAAGACCACATCTCAAGAGCAAACTAACACTCTGCTACATGAAAACACAAAAATGATACAAAGCAATAACTAATAATAAATTTATTTATCAGCCCATTTGAACTCTATCATGGCACACATAAATATTATTTTATGAAATAACACCATCTTATTCTATAAAAACCCTGCCATTCAGGTAGGCAAAATTATCTCCCTTTTACAGATGAAGAAATTGAAGCTCTGGGAGGTTAAATAACGTACATATGACCTCGCAGCTACTGATGTGTGTGCTGTACTTAGTCGCTCAGTCATATCCAACTCTTTGTGACCCCGGGGACTGTAGCCCCCTAGAATCCTCTGGGATTCTCCAGGCAGCAATACTGAAGTGGGTTGCCATGCCCTCCTCCAGGGCGTCTTCTCAACCCAGGGATCGAACCTAGGTCTCCCACATTGCAGGTGGCTTCTTTACCATCTGAGCCACCAGGGAAGCCCAAGAATACTGGAGTGGATAGCCTATCCCTTCTCCAGCGGATCTTCTCAACCCAGGAATCGAACTAGGGTCTCCTCCAGTGCAGGCAGATTCTGAGCTACTAAGTAAAACCAAAACTAGAGTTCACCTTTCTGAACTACTAGTCTGGTGCATTTTTCACAGGCACCACAAGTTCAAAAGAGGTCTGATCTCTCTGAGATAGAATGACTGAAAAAGTGAGAACTGAGGAGGGCTTTGGATAGTGAACATTTTGATAAGTTAGAAGGATATAGACGTCACTGAGTATTTTTAAAAGGGAGAATTATGTTAGCAAAGACATATTAAGGATGGGGGTGACTAATGTAGAATATAGATTTTTGTTTGAAAACTGTAGGAAATCAGGCTGAATAAATGAGAGTTGAATAACTTGAGAGTTGCTGGTGAATTCAAGGTAGGAACTTGAAAAATTGGTAAGATATGCATTAGAAAGCCAGGAAGTACATGGTTATGAAATATAAAATCATTTTAATATCATCTGGGTTCAAAAGTAATTGAGCAGGCAAATTTATAGCTGAAAAAATCTGTTACGTGTATAATACACTTGAGAGAGATTAAATAAAGTTTTTCTTAATCACTAAGAAATAATTTCCCTATAAACAGTCAAACAAAGCCTTTCCGATTCACTGTTAACTTGCATTTTGGGCTGAGAACAGAAGTCACCATTCCTGGGTGGTCACATGCCTTCCTTGTCTGTAGGTAAGGTGAGTGCCCTAGTTTAATGATCAGCTGTGTCTTACTTTCTGGCGGCCTCCACGACCACTCTCAGCATCTCCACCTACCTGCAGTATTCCCTTGTGAAAGACTCCTGACTTCTGGATGATTCTGTCTGGAACTGAGAAGTGTCTGTAGGGAGGAAAAGATGACTGTCCTTAATCGCCTGTGTTTGTATTAACTGAGAACATTTAAAAATTCCTGACTATCTTTCATGAAAATTGCTTCCCCCATTATAAAAGTGGTAAATTTAGGTTTAATAGTAACCTTACATGCAAGATTAGGGTACTAATTCTTTTTTCCTTAAATGCAATTACTTGTGATTTAAATAGTAATTCCTTTCATTCTCAAACCTCCCAAACCAATTCCTAATTCTGTTTGCCAAAGAAATGAATAAAGAATATGACCGTCTGGTTTGATGACTAATTCTAATAGTAGAGATCTATGAACATATCTGGGTCAGATTTATAACTAGGTGGGAGAGAACCACAGAAGAAGTGACCTAGTAGAGAAAAACATGAGGGCACAAGATGTCATCCCACCAGGGTCACAGGGGCCAGGAGAGGTTTTCAGCTTTACCTGGTTGATCCTAAATAACCTCTGTCCTCCAGACCTGCCTCTTCCTCTGCAGCTGACTTCTGATCAAAAGGCAAAGACTGGAAAATGCTGTGGCGATGCTACCTATTTGGGCTCAGGAGCACAGGTGGTGGGACTGAAAAGGAGTCTAAAGGAACGATTATAGGGAGGGTTTGTGCTAAGCAAAAGGGCTGGCTTGCCGATTATTTAATGATGTCATACAAGGTAAAGTAAGGAAACTGGAATTTGGCAGCACTATTGTGATGCACAATTCTCAGGCACCATCGTATTGCAGCCTGAGAGAACAGCATGCTTTGTTCTGCATGTCTGTGCACAGAGACCCAGGGTCTGGGAAGCCTCCCTAAGAGTTTGGTTGTGCTGGAAAGGTCTTGAGCCTCGCTCACGCCTAGACTGACCAAGATGCCTTATCTAAAGGTCAGTACTGACCTCTCAAAAACAAAAGGCTGAAAAGCAATTACGAATGATAGTGTGACTTTTTCATAATACCAACCAGGACATTCACTGTTTTCTTTCCTCTTCCCCTCAGAAAGTACAAAAGTGCAAGTTACCATAGACCTCATCAGCCAGAGACCAATTTCTCCAAGTCACTGGTCCACCTTCACAGAGTCATAAAAATGTTATAGCCAGAAGAGGTATTAAGATCATAGATCAGAATCTTCATTTTAGTATTTTACCACCACCAATTCGCTACATCCCTTTCCCCCACCAACACCAACACCAACACCAACACCAACACCAACTTCTCCTTTATTAAAGTAGAGGAAAAGAAGATATTCCTGGGTCTTGACAGCTGTCTTCAAATATGAAAGAAGGCACAAAGCTGAAAAATGAGTGAAAAATTTGCAGGAAGGTAGAATTCACCTGGAATCCTATCACTTCCACTAGCTTTGGTCATAGTGATGCTTTCTAAGGCCCACTTGACTTCACATTCCAGGATGTCTGGCTCTAGGTGACTGATCACACCGTTGTGATTATCTGGGTCGTGAACATCTTTTTTGTACAGTTCTTCTGTGTATTCTTGCCACCTCTTCTTAATATCTTCTGCTTCTGTTAGGTCCAGACCATTTCTGTCCTTTATTGAGCCCATCTTTGCATGAAATGTTCCCTTGGTATCTCTAATTTTCTTGAAGAGAACTCTTGTCTTTCCCATTCTGTTCTTTTCCTCTATTTCTTTGCATTGATCTCTGAGGAAGGCTTTCTTATCTCTTCTTGCTATTCTTTGGAACTCTGCATTCAGATGCTTATATCTTTCCTATTCTCCTTTGCTTTTCGCTTCTCTTTTTTCACAGCTATTTGTAAGGCCTCCCCAGAAGCCATTTTGCTTTTTTGCATTTCTTTTCCATGGGGATGGTCTTGATCCCTGTCTCCTGTACAATGTCATGAACCTCATTCCATAGTTCATCAGGCACTCTTATCTATCAGATCTAGTCCCTTAAATCTATTTCTCACTTCCATAAGGGAGAAATCATAAGGGATTTGATTTAGGTCATACCTGAATGGTCTAGTGGTTTTCCCTACTTTCTTCAATTTAAGTCTGAATTTGGCAATAAGGAGTTCATGATCTGAGCCACAGTCACCTCCTGGTCTTGTTTTTGTTGACTGTATAGAGCTTCTCCATCTTTGGCTGCAAAGAATATAATCAATCTGATTTCAGTGTTGACCATCTGGTGATGTCCATGTGTACAGTCTTCTCTTGTGTTGTTGGAAGAGGGTGTTTTCTATGACCAGCACATTTTCTTGGCAAAACTCTATTAGTCTTTGCCCTGCTTCATTCTGTAATCCAAGGCCAAATTTGCCTGTTACTCCAGGTGTTTCTTGACTTCCTACTTAAGCATTCCAGTCCCCTATAATGAAAAGGACATCTTTTTGGGGTGTTAGTTCTAAAAGGTCTTGTAGGTCTTCATAGAACTGTTCAACTTCAGCTTTTTCAGCATTACTGGTTGGGGCATAGACTTGGATTACTATGATACTGAATGGTTTGCCTTGGAAACGAACAGAAATCATTCTGTTGTTTTTGAGACTGCATCCAAGTACTGCATTTCAGACTCTTTTGTTGACCATGATGGCTACTCCATTTCTTCTAAGGGATTCCTGCCCACAGTAGTAGGTATAACGGTCATCTGAGTTAAATTCACCCATTCCAGTCCATTTTAGTTTGCTGATTCCTAGAATGTCGACGTTCACTCTTGCCATCTCTTGTTTGACCACTTCCAATTTGCCTTGATTCATGGACCTGACATTCCAGGTTCCTTTGCAATATTGCTCTTTACAGCATTGGACCTTGCTTCTATCACCAGTCACATCCACAACTGGGTATTGTTTTTGCTCTGGCTCCATCCCTTTATTCTTTCTGGAGTTATTTCTCCACTGATCCCCAGTAGCATATTGGGCACCTACCAATCTGGGGAGTTCCTCTTTTGGTATCCTATCATTTTGCCTTTTCATACTGTTCATGGGGTTCTCGAGGCAAGAATACTGAAGTGATTTGCCATTCCCTTCTCCAGTGGGCCATATTCTGTCAGCAGTGGCCACAGGACTGGAAAAGGTCAATTTTCATTCTAATCCCAAAGAAAGGCAACGCCAAAGAATGCTCAAACTACCGCACAATTGCACTCATCTCACACGCTAGTAAAGTAATGCTCAAAATTCTCCAAGCCAGGCTTCAGCAATACATGAACCATGAACTTCCAGATGTTCAAGCTGGTTTTAGAAAAGGTAGAGGAACGAGAGATCAAATTGCCAACATCCACTGGATCATCGAAAAAGCAAGAGACTTCCAGAAAAACATCTATTTCTGCTTTATTGACTATGCCAAAGCCTTTGACTGTGTGGATCACAATCAACTGTGGAAAATTCTGAAAGAGATGGGAATACCAGACCACCTGACCTGCCTCTTGAGAAATCTGTATGTGGGTCAGGAAGCAACAGTGAGAACTGGACATGGAACAACAGACTGGTTCCAAATAGGAAAAGGAGTACGTCAAGGCTGTATTTTGTCACCCTGCTTATTTAACTTCTATGCAGAGTACATCATGAGAAACGCTGGGCTGGAAGAAGCACAAGCTGCAATCAAGATTGCCGGGAAAAACATCAATAACCCCAGATATGCAGATGACACCACCCTTATGGCAGAAAGTGAAGAGGAGCTAAGAAGCCTCTTGAGGAAAGTGAAAGAGGAGAGTGAAAAAGTTGGCTTAAAGCTCAACATTCAGAAAACGAAGATCATGGCATCTGGTCTCATCACTTCACGGGAAATAGAAGGGGAAACAGTGGAAACAGTGTCAGACTTTATTTTGGGGGGGCTCCAAAATCACTGCAGATGGTGACTGCAGCCATGAAATTAAAAGACGCTTACTCCTTGGAAGGAAAGTTATGACCAACCTAGATAGCATATTCAGAAGCAGAGACATTACTTTGCCAACAAAGGTCCATCTAGTCAAGGCTATGGTTTTTCCAGTGGTCATGTATGGATGTGAGAGTTGGACTGTGAAGAAAGCTGAGCGCCGAAGAATTGATGCTTTTGAATTGTGGTATTGGAGAAGACGCTTGAGAGTCCCTTGGACTGCAAGGAGATCCAATCAGTCCATTCTGAAGGAGATCAGCCCTGGGATTTCTTTGGAAGGAATGATGCTAAAGCTGAAACTCCAGTACTTTGGCCACCTCACGCGAAGAGTTGACTCATTGGAAAAGACTCTGATGCTGGGAGGGATTGGGGGCAGGAGGAGAAGGGGACGACAGAGGATGAGATGGCTGGAAGGCATCACCGACTCAATGGACAGGGAGGCCTGGTGTGCCGAGATTCATGGGGTCGCAAAGAGTCGGACACGACTGAGCGACTGAACTGAACTGAACTGAGAGTTCACCTTGGTGAGAGAAGTTTTCTAACAGCTACTAAGAATGAAATGAGCTGTCCTACAAGGCAAGCTAACTGAAAATGTTAAAACAAAGAGGGTGAACTGTTGGCTCTCTGTAGTGAAATTTCAGAGTCTTAACCACTGGACCACCAGAGAATTCCAAGGGTGAACTCTTATCTGGGTTGTGGTAGAGGGCTATAGGTTTGGGGGAACATCTATCCACTAAAGCTTCTTTAGGTAGCTAACTCCTACATAACCCTCAGATCTCACTTCTGGCATTATCTCCTTCAGGGAAAAATCTTACTCATTTCTCAGGCTGGGCTAACAGCCATTTCGCTAGGTATCCAAACCCCTAGGTAGTTGATTTTATCACCTTTACCAGGCCATATTGGAATTCTCTATTTATATGTCTGTACCACCACCACCCCCCAAAAAACCTGATAATTTCACTTCGTATTCTTAACACCTACTTGAAGCATCTGATACACATAAGGACTCTGTATATGTGTACGGAAGTAAAAATTTATAATAATGAAAACAATAATTAAATGTATTGAGCACTAACCATATCCCTGGTACTGTTCAAAGCACATTATATATTTTAACTCATTTAGTCCTCACAACTACCCTATGAAGTGTGTACTGTTATTTTCTTCAATTAATTGAGGTTAAGTAACTTGCCCAAGGGGCTTCCCCAAGTGGCTCAGTGATAAAGAATCTTCCTGCCAATGCAAGGAGACATAGGAGACTTGAGTTTGATCTTCGGGTCAGGAAGATCCCCTGGCAGAGGAAATGGCAATCCACTCCAGTGTTCTTGCCTGGAGAATCCCATGGACAGAGGAGCCTAGCAGGCTACAGTCCCTGGGTTCGCAAAAGGGTTGGACACCATCGAGCAACTGAGCACACACCTACAGCTTGCCCAATATTGCCAACCAAAACAAGTATGACCTCTAAAGTTCCTTTTAACTCTGAGATCACACTGTTTTAAAAAAAATTTCTGGTATTTCAGTGATAAATGACTCTCTCCACCTATTTTTCTCTCTTAATCTGATTTCATCTTTTGAATGAAGAGTTCCAAGTACACGAATAAAGAGAAGTGATGCGCACATAGCTTCTTTCTGCTCCCTGATTTACCTTGGGGAGAAGGCAGCTGCAATCTGTCTGTGATCACTTGTGTTAGTATTGAGCCAGTGTCTTTATAGCTACAGAATCGGGAGGTCCCGCTGGAGCTCTTAGTGGAACAGATGGCGAAACGATGGAAGGGGACAAAGTCTCCCCCATGACAGCTTCCACAGCGGCAGGCCAGATCTCGAAGAAAGCAGGCACATTCAAGGTGTAGGGCTGTTTGCTGTGCCTTGGGCCACAGCTCCCAAGCCCCTTCCCGCAAAAGAGGCACTCCAAATTCAAGCACCTCCATCTGAGGTAGGGATAGTTCCTTTTGTAGCTTTAGAGGAGAGTCAGCATCTGAAACATAGGAATGCTAAATGAGAGCCTCCCTTAAGGTAGTAAACTCCCAAGCACATGCTACTAGCTTATAAGAAAATTCTATCAATAATTCTTGCTTGGTATTATTGCTTCCTTTGTATAAATAACTGTATACCAGTGATACTGACCATATTTAGGATAAAGTACAACAGGGAAGAAATGATCAGGAGACAGATTTCTTAGTTATTCCTCCTAAATTGAGCTTTTTTTTTTTTTTTTTACTATTAATATAAATTATTATAAACATCAAGTAACCAGAAAGGCTCTGCTCAAATATAAGACTTAACTCAAAGTCAAAGGGAAACTATTTGTGGATTGTATGTGCTTTGGGTACCCTATGTCACAATTTTATTCTTTCATGTGGAGAATATGAGAGTGCAGCTATTTAATGCATATCTTGCTTTGCTCATGTTTGTTTCAATATCACACTTAACTCCCTTGTGAATTCCTAAAATCAGAAATAATTTACCCACTTTTCTTCTTATTTATCCCAAGAAGCCAATAAAAGACTAGGGCAATATTTTCTAAACCAAAAATCAAGATACAAATACTTAATGCACAGGGTTTAACATGGAGCTAGAATTCTTGAAATTAAGACAATTTTGAAAAATAAAAGCTATTCATTCACTATAAACATGGCTCTTCCAAGATTAAAACAATAATTTCCCCAATTCTTTAGACATAAGCTTTAGGAGACGGGGGCCCATGACACATAATATTGATGTTCTTTCTGAACAAACACACCCTCACCCAAAGCTCTCTATTTGGGCCTGAGAACAAGGCACCAGCTCACCTGACTTTGTCTTCTCTTTGGTACGCTCATTCTCGACAGAGGAAGGCACTAATGTCGGCTCCGCAGGAAGCTCTTGGCCCTTATTGCACCAGCGGAGCACGTGCATACCCACAAGATCCTTCAGCACCTCAAGCAGCTTATTCTTACTCCAGCCAGGCAGGAGGTGCTGCAGCAGATCTACATGGAAGGAGTGACCAATGACTGCAGCACATTTAACCAGCGACTGTTCCTCTGGGCTCAGTTGATCTAGTTGGTTCACTGCTATTTCTGAAGAAAAAGAAATTAGCAATGAATAAGTTTTCTACCAACAGAGAATACACCATGTTAATAATCTGCTCATTAGGGAAAAAAAAAAAGGCTTGCTTTTTCTTTCACCTGTTCTCCACTCAGCCAAATCTCTTGAAAGAACCTTATCTCCATGTCTTCTTTTCTCCCCATTCCTCATTCATTATTTATCCAGCAATCGGGTTTTCACCACGACACTGAAGCTGTTTCTTGCGGTCAACTAAACATGGAGGCTGGGCTTCCTGGTCCCAGAAGCCAATTAGTGTAAAGAGCTAAAAACTGCAAGCATTTTAGTAAATCTCTCCAAATTCTGATCCATATATTAAAGCAGTTGTTATTAAACCAATTATATTACCAACCCCTAAATCTTGGAATAATTCTAAACTTTTCCCTCTCTCTCACAACCAACTGGCCACCCACTCATTCTCTTTCTAAAAGTTCTTGAGTATATTTCCTTCCAAACAATTCTAGTCTAAGTAGTCATTTTCACCTGGATCACTATACTACCATTTTGAACATCAGCAGTCTTCTTCTCTTCTTATCCCAATAACACATTAACTAGTGGTAGAACTGTACACCTAAAGTACAAATATAATGTCAGCCCCCTTGTTAAATATTTTCATAACTTATATGGCTTTTTACAATGCAGCTTTGGCTTTTCATTTAGACTTGCTGACTGAACTATTCATTTTAGCTTATGAGTTAACAAATCCTTTTGCCTTCCCTGTGGAATACTGACCTTGTGTTAACTTTCTAGCCATTGCCTAGGATCCCCATAAAATTAGAATGTCAGCTGAGTTACCAGGTAACACTGCTTATGCAAAGAGTGATCCTTGACTGGAAACTGAATTTGGACTAGGAAAACTGTGAATAAGCTACAGCTACCTGGTGGTAAGCCACAGCTTTGTGGGGGTTCCTCGGGTGTAGTGATTCCTGTAATAGGTCACAGTGCCTAGAAGCTATGCCTACAGGTCTATTCTAAGAGACAGCAGTTTCTCGTTGGGAAATAGGGCATCTAAGCACCCATCCATCATAGTCTCATTCCATCACATCTAAGTTATTCCCTGAGGTTCCAGGGGATAGCAGTAGGAACTGTTGTGAGGATCCCCACTGAAGGAAACCACTGGCTACGTTCTCTTGGAGTGCTGTTTCCTGACCTGTACGCTTCTCAGTTAGTGAAGCCAAAGCTAAGTGTGGCCCATCACAGTTGGAGGAATATGAACTGTCCAGATGGACCTAAAAACCACCAGAGTGAACAGCTTATGACAGCTAATATTCACTGACTGTTTATTATATACCATGATTTATTTCATTTAATCTTCAACTAACCCCATGAGGTTGGGACTATTATTATCCTCACTTGACTGATGAGAAGACTAAGGCTTAGATAAGTTTATCTAACATTTCACATCCAGGAAGCGGGGGAACCAATGGTACCCAGGTTTTTCTGATGCCAGAGCCCTGGCTCTTAATTACCAAGGCGTTCTGTGTTGCTGTTTCACATTACATGTCTATATTCTCAGTAAGACCACAGTTGACTTGAAGTTATGCTTAATCATAATATTCCTGAAAAGGGGTTAATAAAGTACCCTGGCCACTATACATCTGAATAGAACATTACAACCTTCATGTATAAAAAGAGCACTCCCTGTCTAATTATGCCTAGCCATTCTGAGGGCTTTATTCTTCATCTCATCAATCATTATAAGCTTATACTTCACCCTCTTTTTCTTAAACTCCTGCTAGGTCCCTAACACTGTCTCTTCACTAGCACCACGGATTTTCTTAAACCTCAGCAACATTTTCTCCCTTGATTACTGTCTCCTCCAGCACAGGAATATGCACAAAGGGAAACTCAGGTCATAATTTTTATTAAATAACTAGAAAACTTTTCCAAGTCAGCCTCAAAGAGAACAGTGGGCTCAGTTATGTAAAACATAACTCAAGTAGCATTACAAAGTCTTTAACAACTCTTCAGGCAGTGCCAGAATTTGTTTCTGAAAGGCAGGTTCCCTTTTTGAAGAAATGAAGCTAGTGTGATAATGAGGGATATATACTCAATCACCCACCAAATTACTAAGTGCAAGGACATCCCTAATTGATTCACATGAGGTCTTCAAGGGACCTGCCTTTTAATAACGGTGGAAGAAGCACTGTATCCAAGTTCACATCATCCTTGACTGTGCAGACATAAAGTTCCTGGTCTTCAGAGCTGGCAGGAGAAATACTGTACATTGTGGATTTCATGGCACTGGCTGCAGGGAAAGAAGACTATGATTGAGGAAAATGCTCAGTGGCTGTAGTTTTAAAGACACAAGATAACAAGAATGTACTCAAGAAACTGAATTGTTTAAGGTGAATGGGACACACACCCTTAAAGTGGTTTACCCCACCCATCCTGCCTGTTCTCTCATTTTTCTCTTAGAAACTAACAACATTTTCTGTAACACACAGTATCTAACATTCTTACTCTTCCTGTTTACCTCCTAACAGCCCTCTCTGTTACTGCACTGCAGCTTGAGGACGTCTTTCTGGATTTACACATATTTCTACCTCTTTCTTTTTCCCTTCTCTCACTCTCCATTCAAACCCTCAAGTCATCCTTCTCATCACTAATGTGCAATTCTCGACTAGACTCTCATATTTATCAATCCTCTTTGATGTTTATAAATCCTATTTTTAAATCCCCACTTCTTGGGCTGCTCAAAAAAAGAACTGAAGTAGGTTGACTCAATTACTTTATCTGAGGCAGGTATTTAGTGTTTTCAACATGAAAAGTGAAAGAAGCGTTAGTTGCTCAGTTGTATCCGACTCTTTGTGAGCCCAAGGACTGTAGCCCGCCAGGCTTTTCTCTGTCCATGGAATACTCCGGGCAAGAACACTGCATGGGTAGCCTTTCCCTTCTCCAGGGGATCTTCCTGGCTCAGGGATGGAACCCAGGTCTCCTGTATCGCAGGCAGATTCTTTACGGCCTTAGCCACCAGATGGTAAACACAGCTGCATATTATTTGTATAGTTCACTTAGCCAGGAAGGCCTAATCCAGCTTATAAGGTCAGCAGGGAATAGGCATATGCCTAATAAGGGCCAGGTGATGCCATGCTCAGGCACGAACTCCAGCAGCGGGACCAGGGTAGAATCATGGGAAGCTCAGCTTACCTGAGAGAGTCTCCCACTTGCTGTTCCTCACTTCCTCCTTTTGGAGGTCATGAAAGCACAGTATGTTTTTAGAGAGAAGATCCTGGCATAAGACCTCACAGTAAAGGGGGTTTCCAAAGCACCTGCGGAGAAGGTAGCTGTAGAGAGGTAAGCAGGGGATTGCTGACTAAAGAGGCCCACTTGAAGAGAGCCAAGCAGAATGGTATTTCATAATGAGGACTACTTCTTTTGTTAAAGTCAGTCCCTGATGATACACACTAACAGAGGGAAGCGGCAGCCCAGAAATATAAAAAGACGTTTCTGACTGGTTTCGTAATGTATTTTGGCAGTAACTTTTCTCTCTTAACCATTTTGCTTGAAATAGTTTGCTTGCTTAACTATTTTGCTGAAAAGGAACTAATACCCCCTTGCTGAAGGGTCTGGAAGAAATTGGCCTGGCCACACATAATGGAAAAATGAGGCAAGCCATCCAAGTCCTAACTGTCCTATGAAAACCTGGGTGAATGGTTCAGGGAGGTAGCCCTTTTACTGGGTTACTAGGAGACTGTCTAAAATCCACTTTTGGGCTTCATCATGGTTTCTAATGCCCTCTCCCCCAACTCTGGTGTGAGACCTGAGCCTTCTCCTATATTATGGCACTGGCTCCTCCCTTAATCAAGTGCCCAGCTAGTCCTAGCCACTCACATCTGCAGCTCTTGGGGGATGCTCACCACCCCCAGTTCCCAACATGCCATTCTCAACAGTGAGGTCGCTGCCAACTTTGAAATGGGCACCAGGACAGCTGGAGGGCTCTGCAGGAAGTACTGGGCCTGGCCACACAGGGTGGAGGTAGGGGTCAGCGTCATCACCATGATGATGGGCACGCCGGAGAGCAATGTTCCTGAAAATTCCCAGGAAGCTGCATCCATATACTGGGCCTCGTCAATGAGGAAAATCAGTGGTGTTTCCCTTACTGCCTGGAAATAACAGTTGAGAAACATTGAAAACCTCTGATTAGAAATGAAGTCATCTGATTTTCAAATCTACCATGAATTTCGAATTTCCCATCAACACCTTAAATGTCAGTACATGCTGGTATTTTCAGAGTAAAATGTAAACTAAGCCCAGGTAATATTTTACTTTATAAATATAAAATAAAGCCTGTATATCTAATTCCTAAAGAAATGTACTGAGTTTCTTTGAACATGAAAATACTCTAATTGAAATATGAAACAAACATCAAAACGTTCTCCAAATCAAACTTGAAGCTTTCAAATATTTCATTTTGGCAAAAGCTTCAAATTGTGTGGTAATTCATAGTATTTTTTATAGAGTAACTTCCAAGCCAGGCTGCACATCAGAATTACCTGGGAGTACTAGCTAAAACCACCAATTATCATGTTCCACTCATGTAGACTTAAAAAAAAGTATTTTCTTTTATCCACATTCTCTGCCCACATTCCATTCCCCACTACCACAGGTAATCATGCTAGTATACTTATCCTACCACCTTCTGCTTGTATTGCATTCCTATAAAATGCACATCGCTGTTTTGTCAAGCAAAGTGTTTTTATGTAAATAGTACTGTATTACAGGTCTCATTATTTCTCTCTTTACTCAGGACTTCAAAAATTGGTTTATAGCATTATATGTTTTATGTGTACAATATTATATTTTAACTTCTGTACACACTACACCATGCTTACCACCGAAGGTATAGTTTCCATCCATCACCATATAGTTGACCCCCTTCACCCTCTGGCAACCGATACTCAGTTCTCTGTATCTATGTGTTTGCTTTTGCTCATTTATTAATATTCAACATGAATGAAGTTATATGGTATTTGTCTTTCTCCACCTGATTTATTTCACTTAGTATGGTGCCCTCAAGTTCCATCCATGTTGTCAGAAATGGCAAGATTTTATCTTTTTTATTCAGCCATTCCACTTCTGGATATTCATCTGAAGAATATAAAAACACTAATTTGGAAAGATACATGCATCCCTATGTTCACTGCAGCATTACTTACTATAGCCAAGATGCAGAAACAACTGATGTGCTGGCCGATGGATAAACGGATAAAGAATATGTGGTGTATAAATATGTATATGTATATATACACACTCAGCCATAAGAAAAGATAACAAAAGATAAAAACCTCTGCCATAAGAAAAGATAAAATATTCAGGATTATTTTTAGATCACTCTGTGTTGCTGTGTTTTTACTTTCTGCCTTACTTCTTTTTTTTTTTTTTGCCTTACTTCTAATATCGGCACTATATATACCCTAAGTGTGCATCTATAAATTCATGCCAACACCTCCCTAACCTTCACAAACAAAACACTGCAATGAACCAGCTACCTGGGATTTATATCCGGAAGTAGAACTGCTGGGTATAGACGATGAATTTTACTAAAAGTTTGACTGGTTACTTCAACATAGCTTTCCAGAATGGCTACAATCAGTTTCTTCTTATACAGGTCCTTGACTCTGGAATCCTAGACTGGGGACTGAGTATCTGTATTTTTGATAAATAGGAGGTAAAATAGCTATCCGCCTGCGTCTAGAAATCACTGTTTTGAGTTATTAAAATTTCATTAAGAAATAGGATCAGGAAAGAGCAAACACCTTTTCTTGTATGCTGTGCTATAGAATGGATTCAAGGTTAAAATAAATAAAACAATGAAGATATCAATAAATATGTAGGCCAGGAAATGTCTAAGTCCAGGCAATATGTGGATAGATTATGCTGAGCATGAATCATTTCCACCTATTAAGAATTAATGGTATGTAGCAAAAATACCCACCTTCTCAAGCACTTCAAAAAAACATGCTTTAATCTTCTGTTGTCTGGCCAGGTCATCCATGCGCGAAACTTTGAAGGATAAGGGAAACTGACCGGGAAAATTAACCATATATTATCATTCAAAATGACAATCTAGTAAAAATATACAGGTTCTCAAAAGCAAAGAGAAAATGATTTTATTTTGAGTAAGAATGGGTTTCTACAGGAGTGAGCATAGGGTTACAAATACCAATCAAACATCAATATATAGTTTAGAGGGTGATACTGAAAGTTCACTGGTAGTTAGAGAGAGACATCTCCTTTTCATGCTGAACTTTGGCAAACCCTTAAAGGATCATGACTGAGGAATAAAGTGACAAGTCAGGCTTAGCAATGTCACTCTGGACAATTCTAGTACCCCGGTTATTCTAAATATACCAAAATGAATGTAGCAGCAGACTTATGAGAAAGTATTGCAATCGACATCCCCATTGTGCCAGGCTGGAGCGCATGAGCTCCCATGGGCCTGAGAGCCAAAGTGAGACTGCTCCTTGGCGACTTCAGGGAAGGCCTGTCTTGAGACAGCCGTATGCTGAGGGACTGGAAAGATTTTTGTTTTCTCTGTTTTTCATTAGATTCAATGCCCTGCATGCTGGGTAGATTAGGAGAAGTGATGAAGGATGAATAAATCGAAGTGTGGACCAGGGAATTCTTAGCCTACTTGCTATTGGGTACTACATAAATCCTAGATCACTGGAAGCTTGAGATTTAGATGCTGGTTCAAGTGACATACTCCATGATGCGGGAATGGAAAGGGAAGGTTAAAGAACAAGATGCTGCAACCAACTCGAGAACACATGGATATAACTGCTGGGCATCCTTCACTGGTCAGTATCACCTTTTTAGCACTTTCACATTTACAATGCACCCTACCTCCTCTAAAATTCATACAAAAACCACATAAAGTACTACAACTGTCATTTTGCAGGTGAAAAAAATTGAGGCTCAGAAAGGCTAAGTGATTTGCGCCAAGACATACAACTAGCAAGTTTCAGAGTTGGTCCTAGAATCCATTCTCCTCAAAAAGGAAAAAGTCTGTGTTCTGGTGTCAAAGACTTTTCAGATCTCAATCCTGCCATTGCTAACTCTGTGTCCTTAGGATATATGTACATATATGTACATATGGCTAAAGGGTTTTAGATTAGAAGACAATCCTGGGTCCAATTATCCACCAAAAATGTCAGTAATATCAGTAATCCAGTTCACACAGCTATCGCCTTCGTTACCTTCACAAAGAAAAGGTCATTAAAAAGGCAGTGGAGTGGCTCCTCCACTATCCCACTGAGCTGTTTGCGGAGGCGCTCTTGCCGGTAATGGGCTGGACATGTATCAATCTCAAAGAAGATGGCCATGAGAGTCTGGATGGCGTAGAAGCACTGCTTGGAATCCGCTTTCTTCAGCTTCAACGGCAACACCCTGGTGAACATTACTATGGTCACTGGGAGTCCCCTGATGCACAGAGAGGCCTCACTCCAGCAGCCCAAGGATGCCGGATCTAATGATACAAGCATCTCACCAGTGAGGGAAAGGAGCCCCAAGAGAAATACACGCCAAGTCAGAAATCAAGAGTCTTTACCTGTGCCCTTCCTTCTGGGCCAGGAAGTTTATTTCAGCCAAGAGCTGACTTTTTCCACAGCCTTTTCCACCTTCATACAGAACTGCCTGACCCTTCTTCTGGTACAAACATTCCTGCTGTGCCATTCGGAAAGCTTCCAGTTCTTTCTCCCGGTCTGTTAAAGAGACAAGGAGCACATAACATACCTGTACTTCTTGGCAGATACTTATTTATTTAAATTAATTTGTAAAGGTAATTCTCAGAATGGCTTCTCCCCCAGAATCCTTGGCAGAATTCCATTACTTGATAAACCTTCAGATCTTTTTTTCCAGAAAATCAACTCTGGACTATACATAAATGTGTGTTGGGCTTGCAGGCTTTTTCCAGAGCCTAAGGAATAATATTGAGGACAACGAGGCACCATATGGACACGGGAGCTACTATATCTTCTCAGCTTTTTGTAAAAAAAAAATTCCATTATAACTATTGAGTGTTCAGAATCTGTCACTGCTATGCGAAAATAATGGTCTAGTGGATATAGATAAGAGAAATATACAGACAGGGTAAACACAGTATGGGTGGAACAGTCTCGGTGCTATCGTCACCATCTCAGGATGAGGAATTTCCCTCTAAAGATTTCTCCCTAAAGATGCGAATCCTTCCAAAGATTCTTACTAAATGTTGGAACTTGAAATGTAAACATCCAGTGTGGAAAAGAAATGGTAAGTCTTCCTCAAAATTAACATAAATTCACTAAGAAGGTTGCTCTCTATTTTCTATTACAAGCTTAGATGCATTTAGTCTCTTTTTGCTTTTTAAATAACATTCAATCATCTACAAAATTATGACTTAAGGTAAAAAGGGAAACTTACCTAGCAAAGAGTGATTTTTATTTCTCTCTGTGGCCAAATGTCTCTTTCCAAACATTCTGGGGAAAAGGACAAAGGGAAATGTGTTAATTAAAAATAGATTGAGATAGATAATACACTTTTAAATAGAGGACAAGTTGTCCTTATAAACAAATATTTTCAAACAATCAAAGAAGTCCAGAGTTCTGTATAAACGTTTTTTAAAAACTAAAAAAAAATTTGGAAGGGGAGAAGGGGAGAAAAACTATTAATTTTCCCAGGCTTAGGGAAGTAACCAGTGAAAGTACAGAGAGAAAAAAGAACATCTAGACTAGTGACCCACTACTACTCTCCTCTTCATGTTGCACAGAAGTTCCCTGAGGAACGAGCTAAGAGCTAAACATAAAAGCTAAAGATCGCAGACATGAAACCCTCCTCTTACGTCTCTTATTCCATCAGGCCAGTATTAGAAGCATCGTTCTCTCTAATTTCATACAGTTAAGCACTGATTATTTCTACGCCCCGACTCTATAAAACAGAGGGGAGTGAACTATCACAGAATGACACTCACATACATCTTCTATGGCCAACGTATTCATACATCTTCCCTGGGTTAGAGATATTTTTCATCATTTTCTCTGGGAGCTTCCTGAAGTTGTAAGCAGGTAGCATAGATCTCAGATATGTTACCTCATCACAGGACACCAAACCCGGATAAGCAGTTATCATTCTTGCCACGAGGCTTACTTTGGGGCCAATAACTGTATCACAGAGACAGTAAAGAAAAGGATGGAGACTTTTTGATCACTTCCTCCATCTTTGCCTTCTAAATCACAGACCTAACAGTCCAATATCCTATCCTACCTGTATATTCGTGTCTTGAGACTGCCCCAACCATGCCACAGAATACTGGTCCGTTGGTGATACTGATGGAAACAAGCCTGGGGATGAGAAAAATAACAGTTGGTAACTATGTACTCAGAAACCTCTACTTCAGGCAACAGACTGCTACTCCCCTAGATCCAGAAATCTAGTTTTAGGGCTCAGAATGCACAGGGCCAGAGGCTGCTGTCAGACAGCACCACATGGTGGGTACAAAGTACTGAATATTAGGGAAATAGTCAAAAGGAACAAAATGTTTCTCCTTCTCCAGGAATGGCAGTTGAAGAGCTATTAGTAGTAAAAACACTAAAAATACCTTGTATCTATCAGATACTTTATGTGTGCTCTTTGAAGTACTTTCAAATTCATTACCTCATCTGATCCTTTGAGGGATAATTAACAACAAACATGTGAGGTATGTAGGGCAAATATTTAAAATCATTTGACAGAAGGGGAAAAAAAAAAACTGAACCCATGAATTAACTTTCCCAGGGTTGTATGAGTTAATATTAGAACCACAATGAGAATCCAGGCCTCCTGACTCCCAGACCAATATTATTTCCACTACAGCATGCTACTTCACATAAAATCCCACACTGAAAAGTAGATCAATAGAACTATACAGGATTAATGGATCAAATAATGCTAGAATGTGAGAGGAAAGGAATACTCAGAATGTCAGGCTGCTGATGGAAGCATTTCCCAAAATATGCTCCTTAGAACATTCATCCTTCTGGGTTTTTATATGTCTTGGTGTTTGGTGATCAAGCAAATTTGGGAAATGTTGAATAAAACAAAATACAGCAAATTTCTTCACTGTGAGACCACTCAGAAACTTTGATGTTAATGTACATTGTGAACCTTCAAGAAGGAAACACAGTTGCATCAATTCCCAAACATACAGGACCATGAAGGCATTTTCTGTTAGTATTTTTAAAGGGACTAGTGTTCTACCAAACACATTTTAGCAAATTACTGAATCAGTAATTATCTTCAAGAAAAAAAAAGAACAAACACTGACCTGGAAAGTAGATTTTAGAATCTATCACTGTCAAATTACTTGGCTTTCTAACATGACCTATGGGTCTTAGTTTACTTAAGTTCAGGAGGCCAAATGAGATGAACTCTAAGATCTTGTCTAGCTCTTAACATCTACAATGAAAATGAAAGTTAAAGTCACTCAGTCGCGTCCAACTCTTTGCGATCCCATGGACTATACAGTCCATGGAATTCTCCAGGCCAGAATACTGGAGTGGGTAGCCTTTCTCTTCTTCAGTGGATCTTCCTAACCCGGGGATCGAACCCAGGTCAAACTAAGGATCAAATCAAGGATCGAACCAAGAGCCAGACAAGATCTTGAGAGCTCATCTCAACATCTACAATATTCTAAACTAAAAAAGACTGAAAGGATCAAGTTATGGTCTAAGAGTCATAGAAGGCATGCTTAAAGGCACTGTAAGATAATCAATCTCTAATGACCAAAGAAATGACTATCTTATTCAACAGTAAGGGCTAACAGCAGGACCGTTGAAGACCAGAAGCCAGTGCAAAATTTGGAAACAGAATAGACCGCACTGGAAGGAATGGCTTAGCGTACTCATACTGGAGGTACGACTGGGAAGTAGGCTGCAGTATCTGCGAATCTCAACAAGCCTGAAAGAACTGCAATCACATACCTGGTGGCTCAGATGGTTAAGAATCTGCCTGCAATGCAGGAGACCCAGGTTTGATCCCTGGGTCAGGAAGATACCCTGGAGAAGGGAGTGGCTACCTACTCCAGTGTTCTTGCTTTGAGAAATCCATGGACAGAGGAGCCTGGTGGGCTACAGTCCACGGGGTCCCAAAGAATTGGACACAACTGAGTGACTAACACTTTCACTTTTCACCAAGAAAAGCAACTGTACCATCTTATCTATAAAATACCAGGTTGGCCAAAAGGTTTGTTTGGGTTTTTCTGTTACATTTTATTGATAAGCCTGAACGAACCTTTTGGCCAACCCAGTAAGAAGCTGGATGAGACAGTCTCTAAGTTCCTCTTCAGTATGAAAAGGGAATATTTGTATTTTGTAAGAGGCTGCTATGAGGTAATGAAAATAACACAGGTTTGAGTTCAGAAGATCTGGGTGTCATTACCAGTTCTGCTACATGCTAGTAACTCCTCTTCTGGGGCCTGTTTCCTCATGTGTAAAATGATACAAATGTTCACACTGCTAGCATATGCTGAAGTATTTTAAAAATGTTAAAGTATTATGAAACTATGTGATATAATTTTTATTCATCTTGAATAAGTATGGCAAGCAAACAAATCTTTGACTCAACATTGACATTAGGAATGACTGTTTTTCAAATCTATTCATGTACACACTTTTCTTATACCTTTCTAGTGGAAAAAAAAAAATAAAACCAAAACGGTCATTTGGAAAATTCCAACCAATCATGTCATAGTTGCACAACTTCATTAGGACTGGGCTTTTGTAGGTGGGAGAGTAGTGTGGATATGGAGGCAGATCAATTCAGTGTGAATTCCAGAAAAATCAACAGGACTGGGAAAGACCAAGAGTGAAAGCCAAGAAGAAGAGCGTTAACCAGCTGTGGTCCCTTCCTATCGAGGTAATTGCTCCACAACTTCTCTTCCTTCCCCCTCCCCTCCCCCAAAACAGGCAGCCATCTCTTCACATACAGATTTATCAGTTGTATATTAATTTACACACTGGTTATTCCTTTGCAGTGTTCTAGCATCTTGCTATGCATACTCTGCACCTTCCCCTCTCCCACCCCACTGGATGAAGGCTTACACCCATTTCCCCTGGGAATCTAGCACACAGTTCTGTATCTAGTGATTTCTTAACATATCTTGTCTTCTGACTTCTCTTAGCACGCTCCCTCCCCTTCAGGCAGACTCTGGATGCTCTCAACTCCTGATACTTGCTACCACCTCCTACCCTGCCTGAAGAGCCCCACTGGGTCTGAGAAGCTCCTCTCTGCCCCACCTTCCTCCTCACTTGGTCTCAGCAAGATTCTCCCAGCAGAAGCTGAAGATGCTGAAGGAGCTCTCCAGGGCATGCGCACACTCGTCTGGCTTCTTATCCCCAGGAAGGCCGAAAACACAGAGGAACATGCAGCCCTGAGACAGGTGACAAAGAAAGAAGAGGGAAATTGACCTGGGGAAGAAATATAGCTTGCCTCAACTGAACCAGCTTCCCTGAGTGAAGCCAGACCCCTTCCTGGCTCGGATTTCTATTAGACATGAAGGACTCTATAAGATTCACGAAATCGACATCCTAGGCTACATCAATAGGGAAATTTTTAAAGAAAGAAAAACTTCATTTAACTATATAAAGAACTGAAATTTAAAATACCAGAGACATATGTTAAGAACTTTCAAAAATTCAATTTCTAGTCTCTATCTTTGAGAGAGAGTGTCTATCAGTGAGAGAGAAACTGGTCATAAGACTATTATTCCTTATTCACCTTTAATGTTGATATGGCAAGTTCCCTTGTACTTACTGTCTCAAACATAAAGATTCGGCTCAGCTGGCCACCCCCTTTCTCTATCACTGTGGAGATGTATAACGCAGCCTCCTGGATAAGATGACACAAATGCAACATCCACGCTGTCTTGTGGAACTCGAGGCTGACCAAAACCATAGTCACAGTACGGAATTCGGATATATACTCCATAGGCTGGCCTTCATCAATCTACAAAGATATGGTGAGTCACCTTGCTGTATCTTCAACTTTCAGTACCATGTCTAGGCATTTAAGTTCTATATTCCATGGTAAACATGAGAAAATAACTTTCGGACATTAGACAAAAAAATTAAAATTCAGGTTCAAGAGGCATAGAACATGTACCAACTAGTGCACTTGGAGTTAAAATCATTTGACTTTAAATCTGACTTACTGATGAAATTTGTCAAGCTTTTCTATTTTCTTCTCTAAGACATAGTTTGATATATCTAACTCTATTAGTCTTTATATCACTTACTACATATACAGAATCAGTCAACACGTATTTACCAAGCATACACTCTATACCCTATTTACAGAGTATTAGTTTCCAGAGGGACAAACAAAAACCAAATATGGTTTCTACTTTCTAGGACTGAGAAATCTAAACTTATAAGTCATGTCAGTAATTGGTGCAGATGGGAAAATCTGCTGGTATTACAATGGGGAGGAGATGAACTGGATCAGTATGAATGGTTGTCACATATGTATATGTACACTTATTTATACAAACACACACAAAGCCTACACACAATGGCTCAAGAACTAGGAAACAACCTTCTTCAAAAGGTTTTTCATTATGTGCTTCCGCAGGGTTTGCTCAAGTGCAGAATCTGGATCCAACTCCAGGGCGGTTCTTAGAATGTCTGAGAGAAGGAAAGCAAACAAAATGTCTCCAGCCATGCAAAAAATTAATCTTTGAAACGGGCACGGGGAGTATAATAAAGGACAAAGTAACTTACCAGCACTTGTCCGGTAATGCGGCAGATAATCGAGGCACTTGTAAAAATGCTCATCAAAATCAAATGGGTCAATGATCCGCATATCTCTTAACTATGGAAAGGGAACTGCTCAATTCGGTATCCACCCACCAACTGGATTACCTTTGGTTCTTTAATAGAGGGCTGAGGAAGGCATTTCCCTTGTTTATTGCTCATCTTTTCCGCCTTACTATTCTGCCTGATTTTCCTGGGAGAGTATCCCTCACCTCCCTCCAAAATAAAGTTCCAGTGGTTACTGGTTTGGCCTGGTGTTGAGCACCGCCAGAGTCCTGCCCTGTGCAGCAGGAAGTCCTTTTCAGGACTTTCAGTGGATGCAACCAGCCTCCTACCTTCACAGCTTCATCCTCCCGCATGATTTCCACTTCAAACATGTATTGCTCACAGAGCTTCCAGCAGTTCCAGGACAGGACAATCTCATTTGCTTGAGCCAGCCGTTGAGCTAACTGGACACCATCTACATCCCGCCCAATCACCAAGAGGTACTGGCGCTGCTCATCTCCAACTATAACCTGGGAAATCCGACCTGCAGAGAGACCTATCCAGAGAAAAGAAGACAAGTGATGACTAGACAAACTCAGCTGGCAAACTGTATATACAAAGAAACAAAGATAAACCTGAAAGTAGACTTTTTGTTGGAAACGCTGCAAGCTAGAAGACAGCAGAACAGCTTTCACGTAAGAGGGGAAAACTCTGTCGATCTAGAATTCTATACCCAGGGGAAATGCCCTTCAAAAACAAAGGTGAAATTTTTTTTTTTTGCAGACACAGAAACATATCTACAGCAGACCCATACTATGAGAAATGTTAAAGGAAGTTCTTCAACCTCAAACAGACAATAAAAAAGGTTGATTAGGACATGGAGAAATTGGAACTTTTATACATTGCTGGTGGAAATGTAAAATGGTACAACCACTTTGGTAAAAAATAATTAACAATTTCTGAAAAAGGTAAACATGCATCTACCATTATGACCCAGCGCTTTCACTCCTAGGTATTTAACCAAGAGAAGTAAATGCAAATGTCCATACAAAGACTTGTACACAGATGTTCATGGCAGCTTTATTTGTAATAGCCCAAAATGGATAACAATGAATGATGAATGTCAAATTATGCTGAATTAAAGTAGCCAAAGAGTACATACTGTATGATACCACTTATATAACATTATTAAAAAATTAAAAATAAACTCTAAGATAGAAAGGAGATCTGTGATTGTTTGGGGGTGGGGAGGGAAGGGAGGGAAAGTTTATAAAGGGGCACAGAACACTTTAGTGAGTGTTGAATATGTTCATTATTTTGATTGTCGTGATGGTTTCAAAATGTCTATGTACAGTTATCAATTATGAATTATCTACCAATAAAACAAAAACCAGAAAAACAAAAAAAGGATGGTAGGAGAGATGCCATACAACTCAGAATATTATTCTTCACTTCTGCTCAAAATACCAATGAGTAGCTGAAGCCAACTTTTGCCCTTACTTCAGAAACCCCTGGAGGTTGTGGACTCCTGTGAAGCGGTTTTTTGTATAGAGCGTCCCCTTCAGCCTTGACTTTGCCATTGTTGTAACTGTGGCCTGTGTTCAGTTTTTAAATTTCTATGGCATTGTATTATATTTTTGATAATGTAATACAGTAACATAGTTCAAAAATCAAACTATATAAAGACTATACATTAAAAAGTCTTGATTCAAACTTATATATCTATCTACACTATTTTCCTCCAATAGGTAACTTCTATTAGTTTCTTATATATCTTTCTGGTGTTTCTTTATATAAATATAAACAAAAATTCTTAACTTTTCTTCCTTACTCATAAGGTAGCATACTAAACACAGTGCTTTGCATCTTGCTTTTTCTCACCGATATTTTGGAGCTATTGCTAGAGCAAAACATCTTTTTTTAAAGTTGCAGAGAATCTCAGTAGGTAGGCATGTTATTGTTTATTTAACTAGTCTTCCATAGATGTATTGTTTTCAAACTTTTATCACAATTTATATTGCAACCAAATTTTACACATATGATATTTTATAAGTATTCAGATGTACTGATAGGATAAATGGTATGGTTGAAGGATAAATGTTAGGCTTGCTGGGTTGAAGAAAAAAAATGCATTTGCAATCTTGATAGAAATTACTGAATCACCCTCCATAGAAGTTGTACCACTGTTGCCTCTCATCAGCACTGTGTGAGGTTTATTCCTCACAGCCTCATCAACAGTGTGCTCAGCATCTGAATTTTTCCATATCTATAGATAAGAAATGATCTAAATTGGTACTTTCAATTGGTATTTTTCTTATTATGAAGTTGACCAGTTTTCTACAAGTTACAAGGGATGCTTTCTTTATGTGCTACTTCTTCTTTGCTCATTTTTCTCTTAGAATGTTAGTCTTTTCTTGATTTCTAGGTGTTTTTTCTATATTAGAAAAATTCACCTGCTGTCTACATAAGTTGCAAATGTTGTTTTTCTCTGGGTTGTCATTTATCTTTTGAATTTTTATAGTGGTTTATTATTATTAACTGATCACTCTTTTAGTAGCTATTACCTATCTTTAGCTGCAGGTCCTGGCCTTCTCTGGTATGGTAGATCCCAAATTTCTCCTGTATCTCCAGACTGCATTTTGCCACCAGAGTAATGATGTCACTCAGTTGATTTTGTTCCACTGTCCAGAGTGCTAGGAGCACATTCCCTGCAGAGATAAAAAATAAGCTGACAGAGATCAAATATCTGAATTCACTCTCCAGGGCAAACCCACAGTAATGCAGATGTCATGGAAGGTGTCAGACAAGGTTTCTTGGCCCTATTTATCATGCTAGGTTAAAATACTGCTTTAGATCCTCAAAACTATTCAGTATATAAAAACATTACTAGGTAGAAGCTGAAATGTTCCTAAAACTAAGGCTATTTTTGGTAGCCCTTTCTCTTTTTTCCATCAGTATATTAACAGAAAGAGGAGAGGGACTAGCTAACAAGTTCACAAAATGTAGGATTACATTCAAGTTGAATTTTAAGTTTTTAAATGGTTTTATTAAATTTAAATGAAAGGATAGGCCAACTCTGTGGCAGACAGCTGTTAATGATCCTAAGAGTTCTCCAGAAAGGAGAGACAAGCTAGACTTCTCTCCCTATCGTATAGTTAGCTTCTGCTATTAGTGACCAAGGTTTTCGTTAGTTTTCTCATGAGTGCTTTATAGGTACTTATTTTCCTGTCATTCAGTCTGAACAAAATGTAAAGTACATGGGAGCTGACTACCGACACGGCTTTTCCATTAAATTGAGAGATCCTCTGAGGCAGAGACTGTGCCTTCCTCATCTTTGCTTTCCCAGGGCCCAGTACATGTTAAATAACCAAACAATGCTATATGCCAAATTCCATCTAAATATAGTCTTCCTAACTTATAGTGCTGTAAATATTTAAAAAAAAAAACCAAAAACTGAAAAATACCTGTGATATTTAGGATATCTCCTCCAAAACAGAGCACATCTGAAATCAAATAAGGGAGAGAGAGGAAAACAAGTCAAAAATCAGAGATACGCCAGATCACGGGTAGACTCATGTATGATGAAAAGAATGGCCTACTGAGTTTTTCCTATTTTTTTCTGGTTAATTTATTCTCTCTAAAGCTCAGACTCCTTTCTTTCCCCTAAATTCTCCCGCAAATCTGTGGTTCCTATATCCGTATTCTCTAAAAACGGGAATGTCCTCCTCAAAAACCCTTTGAAGTTATCTTCAAAGCCATTCTATTTGTTCTCTGGATCCTAGTCCCTTTCACCCTCTTAAAAGCTTCACTCCCTTTCTTATCGTCTCTCTACTCCATCATTCCCATTAATATATATTAAAAAAACAAAACAAAACCAAACCAAAGCACAACAAAATTAACCCATGTATTCTTGACTGTTTTCTTCTCTAGTTATTAGCTCATTTTTGTTATATTCCCAGCAAAAGGATTCTCAAGAGGCTGGTGATACACAAGTTTCTCCTCCTATCCTAATCATGCTTATTTTCTTTACCATTCTCTTCTCGGTTTATTCCAATTTGGCCATTTCCACCAATTCACTAAAATTATCATCGACAGGATTCATCTTGCTAAATTCACTATTTTTCTGACATCACTGCGCTTGATACCCTTTCATTCTCAAGCCAGCTAGAACGGCCCTCTTCTAGAGACATTACTTCCACTTATGTCTTCAGAAATACCACAAAATCCTACCTGACTGGCTGATTTACAGTCTCTTTTGTAGGTTCTTTTTCAGTAATCAAAATCCTCCCCTGGAATTCCTTAAGGCTTAGTTTTAGGCTCTTTATTTACACTCGCCCCACACGGACTCAATCATTTAACTTTAATATCTTCATGCCATCAACTCACTTTTCAACTCTAACAGATATATTCTCTGAACTCCATCTCAATCACAGCTACTAACTTCATTTCTCCCCTTGAATGACTGACTTATTAACATCTTTAAACTCAATCTATTTTTTTATTTTTAAAAAAATTTTATTTTTACTTTATTAAAATAGAACCCTTAATTTTCGTTCTCAAAGCCATCTTTCCCATCACGATTCAGTGATTTCACCATAAACTCAGCTACAAAAGTCAGAAAACTTGAGGATCCCTTTCCTCACTGCTTCCCACTGAAATCTGATACATTAGAAAATCCTTTCTGCTGAACTGCGAAATATTTGTATTTCAAATCACCTCCATATAGCTCCCTTCATTGCCATATATCTAGACCAACGGTTTCAACTTTTACTGCATACTGAAATTGCCTGTGAAACTTTAAAAATCCTCATTCTTGGGCCTCATCCAAGATGTTCTAATTTAACTAGTCTGGGGTGAAGTCTAGACAGGATTTTTAAAAGCTTCCTAAGTGGTTATCCAATGTGCTACCAAGGTTGAGAAACACTAACCTAGATAAAACCTCCATTATCTTGCTGCAGCTGCTCCAGATGCCTCTTCCAGCTTCCATTCTTAACACCTATCCTCCACTAGTCCCCAATAATAGTCTCCACAGGGGTAGGCAGGTACTGCATCTATTTTATTTTCCCATCTGTTCCAATACCCAGCAGTTCTTGCTTATAATACAAACATGATATATGATTTCCATCTCCTCCTTTCATCTAAACTTGAAGAAATCAATTGAAAGACTTTATTTTTAAATTAAAACAAAATTTTGGCCACACCCCACGGCTTGCAGTATCTTAGTTCCTGGACCAGGGATTGAACCTGGACTCCAGTATTGGAAACATGGAGTCCTAACCACTGGATTACCAGGGAATTCTCTAAAGACTTTTTATACTTGTTCCTCAGGGGTACAGGGGCAGTCAAATAGTCACTTCACATGGCTAAAGGAAATGCCACGAAGTAATTATTCTGGTGAATCTCGGAATAATGATATAACTCAACAGGATACTGTCAGTAAAGGAAGGCAATGTTATATTAGTACTAAAGGGTATAGGGCCAGAGTAATTTATGTTAGGTAGACCTAACGACTCAAAGCTCTTTGAAGAGTAGATTTTTGTATGCCCTGCACTTATTATAATGTATGTCACAGAGATGGTACTCAGAACATGTTTATTGTACAAATGAAAAGTCCCTTCCCCCTCCAGATTAGGCAAATATCCACAAACTTAATACATGGCAGAAAGTAAACACTCATTCCTACTTCAACAGATCAAAATGCAATAACAGAATGGGAAGGTGTTCTATATGTTTTATCTGATATACACATGAGATACATATTACAGTTTGAAGAGACAACCTGAGGAATACTTTATTTTGAAATAAAATACAAATATATAAAGTAAAAAGCAGCACTCTCCTCCTTTCTGAACAGGATGAGTCAACATGATGTGAAACTGGGTATAATGGCAGATACAGGCAAAGGTCTAGCTCATCAGTGGCAAAAAGATACCAAGATATTAACCAAAAGATATTAAGGATGAATGACACTAAAAGGATGTCACTTTTAGTGTGCATTTTAAAGTACCCCAGGTTCCCTTCTGTTACAAACCCTCAGGGGCCCAGCACCACACCTCTTTCCTCCCCCACAATAGTCACTCACGCTCCACGATGTCACTAATGTAATAACTGAAGATGTGGGCCAGTCTGTCCATGTCATGTTCCAACTTGCAGCTCAGGCTGAACCTGTCCATTAATGCTGTAAACCCTGACCACCAAAGCAAAAATCACTATGTTAGCTGCAAATCCTAAACTTTTAGGCTCTATTCCCTCCACACATCAGGCCAGTAAAACCGAAGATCTCTTCAAGATGAAGTGAAGCGAAGTGAAGTCGCTCAGTTGTGTCCAACTCTTCGCGACCCCATGGACTGTAGCCTACCAGGCTACTTGGTCCATGGGATTTTCCAGGCAAGAGTATTGGAGTGGGTTGCCATTTCCTTCTCCTCTTCAAGATGAGTCATTTCATTATCTTTTAACATGATGTTACTTAGCAAGTGCTCAGGGCCAGACTGGTTGCTGCTCCCTCTGGGAGTCCGGAGGGCCACCCTCCCCCATGATTCCAGGAGCTGCCCATGGTGAAGACTCATCCAAATCCAGCTACTGCTTTCCCATTACACCTTCTTAAGGCTCCCTGGCCCAGGGAAACTGTGGGATTCCCCCCTGCCCCAAGTGAGGGACACAGAAACCACTGACAAGGAGAATGGATTAAAGCCTTATGGAAAACTCACGGAGAGCTTTTTGAGGACAGACACCTGAATCACTCATTTTCATATCCGTGACACACTTAGCTCCATAAATATCTGTTAAATAAATGACTCTCATAGCAGTTGTTTATGCATATGAAGTCACTTCAGTCCTGTCCAGCTCTTTGTGACCCTATGGGCTACAGCCCGCCAGGCTCCTCTGTCCATGGGCTTCTCCAGGCAACAATACTGGAGTGGGTTGCCATGCCCTCCTCATACGTATCTTTCCCACCCAGGGATCAAATCAAGGTCTCTTCTATCTCCTGCATTGGCAAGCAGTACCACTAACGCCATCTGCGAAGCCCCTCTGCTAGGTCTCAACTCCTAGAACAATGGCGGGCACTTACTTACAGACTCAAAATAGGAATTAACTGACCCAAATAGCATCACTGGATGAAGCAGAATGTTTAATGGAAAATGCTCAAGGTTGGGAAAAACTTGGGTTCAAAGCCTGCCATATGACCCTGAAAAATCCTTTCCCCTTTCTGTGTCTCAATTACATCGTCGCTGAAGTGAATTCCAGGGCTAGGCCAGGTCGTCCGAAAAGGCGTCCTTCTGCTCTGCAAATGGCCCTCTAGTTTTCGGCGGAGGCGGCGAAAAGTGCAGACACACTCCGCCTTAGCTCACCCCGGGGCCACGCCCGTAACCGCCGCGGCCCAGACGAGCTGAAGCCCAACGGCCACTCCTCCAGCAGGTCGGGAGAGCGACGCGTCTCCCTTCGCCCTCACCCGTCACGTGGACGCCAAGGAGGACGCCCTGGGCCGTGGCGAGCTCGGGTTCGGATCCCCTGGGCTTCCTGAAGACCAGTAGGTCGGGAAGCAGCGCCGCCAACCTGGCCTCTACTGGCCACAGAGGCGGCGCCGCCAGCCGCTTGGCGGTTGCCATGGCGGCGGCGGGCTGGCCCGTCGAGTTACCGGAAACGGGGTTCCTCCGCGTAGTAGCCACTCTTCAACGACGGCCCTGACTGGTCCCTCCCATCAACCAATCAGTGCGGACTCCCTTGGGGCCGGTCCCATGTTTTTCAGCGCTTTAGCGCTAGCTCCGGCTTCCGGTGGGCGGGGAAGCGGAGCGGAAGGCGGGCTGGGCGGTGCCTTCGAAGGAGCAAAACTTGGACGTTTTAAAATGTTTGAAACATGAAAATGCTTCTACAGTGAAACTGATCAACTGGGATTAAGTATCGAAAGGGCGGTCCTTTTCATTTCACCGGCACTGAAAGTTGGGTCATCTTAGTTTGTAAGGACGAATTCCATTTGGCATCTGACGAAAACAAACTCAGAATGGTTCTTAATACCGTTAGACTAAGGCTGTTTAACACAGGCAGTCATTTTTTTCCATTTTTGTCGTCTGCCAGGTCATTCGGTATCATGGGAGTATTTCCCGAGCGATTTTTCTCGCACTTTTGTGTGAAAAGGTACTATTTAAGGTTGCCGGTCTGTGGTTCCTATTTGTTAAAACACTAAGCAATAAAAGGATGAGTATATTATGGATTTTTAACAATCACAGAAATGCGTCTTTTTCTGCATAAAGAAATTAAAAATCACATCTTCACTGTGTTTAGTTGTACACGTCAATGCTGTTTTGGTGATAACTAAAGGGTTAATTTTACTCGTGGAATTATTGCCTCTTGTGAGAGTATCAAATAAATGTATGATCAACCCACAGGTGGCAATAGTATCTCCTCAGTAGAGTGGGAGGGCCAAAAGGGCAGAAAGAGAGTTGAAGGGGCAACACACAGCTCCAAGCTTGACACTGTCCATAGATAGAGCACATGTGTTTACAAAGACTGCAATACATAATAAACACAATCTGGAACCCATGGGATGCAGACTCCTCAAAATTCAAGACACTTTTTTTTTTTTCAGCATTTTTATGTTTATTTTAAAAAATAACAATTGAAATGACATCAATGATCCATCACCTGTGCTTCTTCCACTGCTGAGGGGGTAAAAAAAACCCCAAACCCTTCTATGTAGTTGAGTCGGGAAGGAAAATCAAGACATTATTACCAGACATCCATTAGCGAGAAAAATGCTCTAAAAATGCTCTTTTGGTCCAGTGGTATAGACACTGACATGATCAATGTACCAGTGCAATTAAAATATATACATTTACAATTATCCTGCCAAAAAAAGCACTTAAAATAACTATGTATTAAACCAATTATTCACTCATCCACTCACTCTTTTTGCATCACTACAGTCACAAGGACAAATGAATAAAAGAACTTCTGGTAACAAAGAAAAAAAATCCAAACCTCACCCCCACTTTGTGGGTTATTATGTGCTAAAATGACCACAATAAAAGGGTCATGAGCTATCTGAAATGCAATGACAAAATGACAACTGAAGCATTTCATTTAAAAAAAAACCTAAACTCAAGCTTGTGAGAAAAAAAATCCACAACAGTATGAGGTTGGTAGTATATGTACAATCTTACAGACACAAATAAATAGCATTTTAGAACTGTTGTTGGCTTAAGTACTAGAAATTAGGTCTGAGGAATTTCTTCTGAACTCTGCATCTTGAAGACTCCTAAACAAAACCAAAGGATAAAAACTCCTCATTGTTTTTAGTAATCTGTCATCTTAAGAACCTGGGGCTTACCAAATAAAGTCAATACCAAAGGGTCAACCCCTCCTGACATCTGGAAGCTAGGACAGATGAGTAGACTCAAGGGACTAGGGAGATACTTCACTTCCTGCTTTCTCTGCACAGCTCTGTACCTCTATTTTGTACAATTACATTGATTTCCTTTTGTGATGTTTTCTTTGGTGGGTTTAATTTCTTTTCCCTCTTAATACAGCTAGAATGATATCAAAGGAAAAGCCAATCGGCTAGTCTTGGTATTAAAATCAAAACCAAATGTTCTTTGAAAGAATTACAAAGTTTTCCTTGTTTCTAAAAACCACCACAACAAAAAACCAGCAACTCTTCTGAAATCACCTTAGTTCTCCCAGGGTTCCACATCTAGAAAAGAAACATGTTTTTCTGACGCACAGCCTACTCTGGGGGCTTCAGCCTTGCTCCTGACCCTGCAAGAATCTCTTATCTCCACCTTACCCCCAGAACATGGATGCAAAGTGAAAGCCTTTCTGCACAAGACCTATGGAGCAAAGGGGAAACGAGTGGAAACTGGTACCAAAGAATCAGCTGCCATGGGAAAAATGAGAACGTTCCCTCTCTCGGGCCAGCACAAAGCACAGCAGGAGTGAAGCCAACATCCACCCCACGCTCTAGCAGGCAACCTGGATTAGGTCCCAGCTAGCTTGACTAAACAGTGCTTTCCAGAAACTGTCAAGAATCAAATCTCAGACTTCCCTTTCCATGCTTGTTAAAAGGTTATAGTATAAATGTAAATTCTTCTCTTCATTATAATGATCCATCCCAGGCATCCATCCACTGGCGAATCATGCTATATGACATCACAAGGGTATATATACTAGTTTTTGTCCTTCTGGACTGAAACACACACAAACCTTTCTATTCCCCAAATGCTGTCACAAAGCCTATGATTGAAAATCTCTAGTTTTGCTGTTTTGGAGTTACTATACATATCCTCACTACTTCAGTACAGAAGTTGTATAATTTTGTTTTCTACTACGAAAAGGCAGTTTCAAGGTCCAGTACCCTCAAAATCGTCTTACAAAACTGTGGTCGATATGACCTGTCACCAGACAGACAAGTAGACCACACCTTGTGAAAGCCAAGAGATCCAGCAATCTATGTTTTTAGTGCTTCAATCTTTTATCATTCTATCCCCAGAGTTAACTTTTTCTTGGCTGGAGTCCAAAAATCCCAATCTATCATCTGGGTAGAAGAGATTCTTATTATTACCACAGATTAGATGAATGTATCTCAGAATTTATTGTTTCCATATCATGAGATGGAGCTTCCTTGCCTGGAAACCATCTCTGAATACAAAAGGTCCATCAGTCAGCCTGAGATCTCCCATTAGAGGGATGGGTACTGTTCAGAATCTGTGGGAAGTAATGGGCTGCAGCTTCCCCAATTGCAGTTTAGGTTGAGAAAGTTGTTCTCTGCTCAGATGGCTGGCTGGCATCACCAGTCAACACAAGTGCTATGTGTGTACTGCTGGGCTGGCATGAGTCCCTTGCATCATCCCAATCCATGAAATGTCAATGTCAGCAACAGTCTGAGAGAAGTCCTGACTGAAAGGGTGAGACAAAGGCTTGCAACTTCAGTTTGCCAGACATCCTTGCAATTATAATACTGAGCCACTTATTAAAAACTAAGTGGTTTCTGTCCTGTAGAAAAGGGCAGAATGTGGTCGTCAGTGTCCCATCGGAAGAGGTGATCAGTTTCCCTGAACGGTGGGAAACAGCGTGAGGAAGATGGCCTCGATTGGCTCCATCACAAGGCCTGGGGTTAGGACACGCGGATGATTTGTGTCATAGCCTCCTCATCCGCTTGATTTGGATCCTACAAAGGGAAGCACAGCAACAATTAAAGTCCTTTGCAAAAGCAACCAGGAATTCAGGGCTCTCACTACTTATCACCAAGGGGAAGTACACAAACACTCTGTCTACACACATGGGCTACAATGCAATTCCACTAGGAAAGAAGAGACAATAAACTTCATTCTTAGAAAAAGATTTCAAGTCTGGTCTGGCACTCCATGAAAGAGCACTCCAGAGTTGAGAGTATCTCACTTTTTTAACACCTGTGCTGTGTTCTACACACTTAAGGATTAAGGATCCCTAGGTGGCTAAAAAAAGACCTAGAGAAACCAAGTCATGTTGTATATTTTCATTATTTAAATACTGAACACTTGGCAGGGTTGGAAAGGACATTGGATTTTATTTACTTTAATGCACTCATTTTGCAGATAAACATGAAGCCTGGACTAGAATCAAAAAGTTAGTGACAAGCCCAGCAAGAATTAATTCTCAAATCTCTTGGCACCGACTTAATCTTCTTTCCACTAAACTCTGCCTGCCTTTTTCAAAACCCTGCACTGTTAAGACGAAGGTCAGTCCTTGGGAGTTCACTGGCAGCCCAGGGTGGGTCTGCTTTCACTGCTGTGGCTTACATTCACTCTCTGGTCGGGGAACTAAGATCCTGCAAGCCACGCAGTGCTACCGTCTACACAAAAACCCACCACCTAACAGCCACCTTCAGTTCCTCCATACCAGGGCTCTGAAGCCTCAACTGGCATGATCCAAGACAAAGCTGAAACATTTCTAGGGGTGGCAGGACAAAAGGCTGAGTCTTGATCAAAGAGGAAGACCAATAACCAACATTTAGTGAGTTCTCACCATGCACTAAGCACTGTGATTAAAAAAGCACTATCTTATAAAGATGGACTGGACCACAGTAAAGCTGGAATGTGACAGGTCTTCAGAATAAAGCTTTAGTATGGGAGAAACAGAATAATGGGAGGAACCTAGTCAACAAAAATTTACTGGTACTCATTCTTGAATGGGTATTATGCTAAATACAACGGGGAACAATAACTTGACTCTCTACACAGCTTATAGTCTAGAGTAGACAACCACTGCACAGTTACACAAATAAAATGATTATTACTACACTCAAAAGGAAGACGTGAGAAAATAATGGAGTAGAAGAAACCTCTGGATATGGCCTCTCAGATTGAAACCAAGACCTAAAAGATATGGAGACAGTCATGCAAAAGGATGGCATGAAAAGCTTTACAGACAAGCTATTTTAAAGACACAGGTTCTTGAACAGTACAGCAAGAGCATAAACACCGAGAAGCAGGAGGAAATAAAGCCAAAGGTGGGCAGGAGCTAGATCCTACAGGGCCCTGCTGGCCATGGTAAGCACTTTGGATTTTAGTCTGTGTGCAAATGGAAAAGGGCAGGCGTGGAAGGGAGCAGGCTGGTGATGTGATATGATACAGACACTAAGATGTGGAGAGTGAACTAGAGGGGCACAAGAGGGGAAGAAGGGAGATTAGACAGCTGTTCCCTTAACTGAAGCAAAGAAGAGAGGGTTAGACTAGCCTGACAGCAATTGGGAGGGAAAAAGTAAGCTGATTCAGAGAATAGTTTAGAGTTAAAACCAAGAGGACTTCAAAACCGGACAACTCTAGCTTTAATAATTGGGTGAAGGGACATGTGACTTATTGAGATGAGTGTCTGGTTTAGGTTTAAAGATAAAATAAAAACCAAGAGTTCTACTTTGGACATATTGACTAGAAATGCCAATAAGATACAATCAGTGAAATTAGATGTAAGAACCAGTATGGCTATAGACTAAGTTCTGGAATTACACAGCCTAGGCATGAATTTCAGTTGTACCATTTTATTAGATATTTTACTGTAGGCAAATGACTTAACCCTTCTAAACCTCAGATTCAAATGTAAAACAGAAACTATAATTCTTACCTCATGGGGGTCAAGGCTGTTGTAAAGATTCAATGATAAAATGCTTAACGTAATGGCTGGCACACAGCAGTTAAGAGTTAGCTGCTGCTACCACTACCCTAGGGAATAACTTGTGCTCTGAAAATCAAAAAAAGTGAGAATTTCAAGAAGGAATTAATAGTAGTAACTGGAAAAGACTGAGGAAAAAAAGGCCACTGGATCAAAGACTTTAGTTCTTTTAAGAAGAAAGGGACTCTAAGATATACAATGTTGCATCCAGTTTACAGACTGATTAGTCCCTAGTGTGAAAAGCGGACACTGTGAAGGCTTCCACCCAGGAAGATTCAAGGCAATAAAGCTAAGAATAAAAAGTATAAATCCTCTTACCTGCATATGAGGACTATCTTTTTCCTTTGGAGAGAAAAATCGTCCACCTTCACCACGCTTCCGTGCCATGGCATGACGGTGCCGAGACTCATGCAAGTATTTCTAAAACAAGAAAAACCAAGTTACTAGCTGAAAGCAGCAGAGCTCTCCAATGCTCAAAAGTTTAGGATGGCTGTGATCAAAACCACCAGGGGCAATTATGATCTTGTGTTATGGAGAAATCTTGGAGAAAACACAAACAGCAGCTAATCGTATCTAACTATCATAAGAAAGTGAATGCCAAATGAGTAATAACTAAATACAGGTTCCCCAAAGATGTAGCAGTAATCGCCACCTACCCCCCAAAATATATCCTCCCTTTTGCTTTAGTAACAAACCAAATTTTAGCTGGTACAGTCTCATTAAAGAGACGGCATTTCCTAGCCTTATTTGCAGGTAAGTATGGCCATGTAATTAAATTTTGGCTAATGTGATCATGGAACTTTTTGAATGTTTCCTTCAAAGAAACTTTCCTTATTCCCTCTGTTCCTTGGCTAGAGCCCAGGCAGTCATCTTGGACTATGGACAGCACACTAAACAATCAGGACAGTAAGACAGGAGGAGAATGCTCTTGAGGGTTGCCACAGCCCAGGACAATAGGTCTCTGCACTTTGTGTTAGTCGCTCAGTCATGTCTAACTCTTTGCAGCCTCACAGACTGTAGCCCACCAGGCTCCTCTGTCTATGGAATTCTCCAGGCAAGAATACTGGAGTGGGTAACCACTTTTCCCTTCTCCAGGGGATCTTCCCAAACCAGAGATCAAACCTGGGTGTACTGGAGGCGGATTCTTTACTGTCTGAGCCACCAGGGAAGTCCACCTCTGGACTTTACGGAAGATTAAAAAACAAAACAAAACAGCAACAATGAAACGCTATTTATGTTGTAGTTATTTTTTAACTGTTATAGTTGCAGCTCCATATAGCAATAATAAATACCATTACAAAAGGTAACAGCTATCTAACTTCAAAGTCTGGAAGGTACTCAAGGAAACTCACCACATAAAAGGTTATTTCAGAAGTAGAACCCTGCTGTTCTCATCCTGTATCCGTCCCAATGTTATACATACCCGTCTCTCCTTTGGAATTTTCCCTTCTGCTTCTAATTTAGCCCGAGCTTGTCTCCTCTTAAGTATACGGTGGTACTGTTTGGCATTGACATAGAGAGGCTCTTCTTCAAGCATCTCTGCCCCAGGGAGAGGGATTCTCTGGATTGCAGGCACAGAGCCAGCACCAGGTACCATCTGTGTGAAGAGCAGAATCAGAGCTTATTAAGTAGTAACATGAAGTATGGACCTGGGAAATAATTTCTCGGTCCCTGTTCTTCTGAATGCTACGACAAATAGCTTTATAGGGTACTTGTTGAATGCAGATTCCTGGAGAACATTTACATTTAAGGCCTGCATTTTAAACAAATGTTCCAGATGATTCTGTAATAGGGGGCCAAGGACCCACACTGAGAAACAACATAACCCTGTCCAGGTTTTTGCCCACGCACAGCTCCATTTTCTAAGAATGTCTGCTGCCATCTAATGGTCATGAACAGTAATCACAGGCAGTAAAAGAGCTCAGGATCAACCAAGCGCTGCTAACAGCGTCTAGTTACATAATTGTTAACTTACTATACAATTCAACCCACATTTTCCAGAACAAATCAGGTTCCACTACCTTCCCAATAATAACAACTTTAAATGGTTATATTGTTTCTTCTAGTGGACTCCTCCACTTCTGTGAAGTTTCTAATACTTCTTTCTTAGCTTACCCATTTTAGGTATTGTACACTGACACTCTATTTTGACATATGAGTTTACAGTCAACTCTCCTTCCCCTCTTCGCAATATATTTACATCACACCTTTTTTTTGGCTTCTCTATTGACTACATCTTTCTAATTTTGAACGTTTTTGTTTCACCCACTTTGGGCCATATACTTTCTACTTCCCAAAGATTAGTAGTCTATAACTCTTCATTTCAGTTATGAATAAGATTCCAGAAGTGAATATTTACATCTGCTTTTCTTCTGCTATATCTCTAGCACCTAGAATAGTCTCTGGCACACAGTAGGTACACAGAATGAGTTATGGTTTACTGTAATGTTTATTGTAAAAGCAGACCACTGTGTCTTAAGAATCTCAGTCTCAAGAGGTCAGGATTATACACAAGCTTCATGAGAGATTTTAAAACACAAGCTGAAGAAATTTTCAAAGACAAAGATACATGGAAAAATAAACTATAGACAATGAAATGAAAAATCTGTTTTCTTACCATGACCATCCCGCCTGAACTGACCACGTTGCCTGCCACTGGCAGTGTCACGGTGACAGTCCCTTGCCCACTGCTGGTTGTGTTGGTGTTGGCGCTGGCTCCCGTCTGAACAATCTGTGCTCCTGCCAGACTGGCTGCGGGGATGGTGATCATGCCTGAAACAGGGACTGTAACTTTAAGAAAATAAAACATAAAACAAACAAACAAAAAAACAGGTATACAGAAAGAAGGGAACACAGTTAGTCCCTCTTCTATCTGGCACACATTTATTAATCCTGGAAACACATGCTCTTTTAGCCAAGAGGAGAAAAAGCACTCTTCCATTCTCTGCCTTGCTTGCTGTATATAATCCAAGTAATCACAAGTTTAGAGATGTTAATAACTATATGGGTTCTAGTTCTGAATAAAACTACTCATACTGAGCCGAAAGTTTTCAGTGGGTGACCAAATATTTTGGAGGCTTCCCTTTCTATGAGTTAGTCTGACTTCAGCTATAGCCACTGTTCTTATATAAATGACCTGTTTCAGGATGAAGATTTTAAAAAACTGTTTATTCTCAACTGACAATGAGTCAGACAGCTACAGGACTAAATCTTAAAATTAAACCAGGCATGCCAAACCCCCAGACTTCCACAGCAGCACTTGAGGATTTGTCCATCATTCTCTGAGCTATGCCTGTTCTGGCTCTCTCCTGGGTCATAGGAGAGCACACTGCCTGCACTCACTGGCTCTTGTCTACTGCCAGATTTTAATCACAAGTCAAACCTTCCGTCACAGAATACATACCACTAATAAGGGTTCTGAATGGTATTTGTTTGGTCACATTCATGTCTCGCTTACTAGACTAGAGTGTCTTTGAGAAGAAAACTGTTTTCAGTAATGTGCTACATACAGTGGTCATTTAAAGTCTTTTGGAATAAATGAATAATGAAGTGGCCTGGGGGAAAAAGAAAAAAAGCAGAGATATATTTCTCTACCACTAAAGAAACTCCGTATTTCTAATCTTCCATTTAGAGAACAGTTCTTAGAAAGAATAAAAACCTTGTATAATCCCTAGGGTCATAGTGGCTGAATTTAACAACTATTGTAGTTCTCCCACGAAATGGAATCAGCACTGGTCGCATATTGGTGACAAGGAGCTAACAATCAATGGACACATCACAAAATTTCTAAAGCAGTCATTTGCTCAAGATGAACAGGATGCCCCCAAAAGTCCAACAGAAATGCCGGGTATTCGTACCTTGCTGGAGAATGGTGCCATCTGCATTAACTGGCTGGTAGACGATGGTCTGCCCTTCAGCAGTCTGGGCCACTTGCTGCCCCTGGACAGCGATCTGCTGCTGTGTCTGTAGGGAACAAATCATGACACAATTTAATAATTCCAAAGACACCACAAGAAGAAAGGACCATGCAGTGCTTTTTGAGAAAAAGGCATTTCTGTGATAGTTTTCTTCCCCGTTTCTACTACATGTGGAACACTCTACCCAGTTGTCTGACGCTCGCAAAGCAGCTGTGCGCCTCTGCTGACGCCGTGCAGAGACCGTGGAGTTACCTGCGTCTGGCCAGCAGTGACGGCTGTCTGGGGCTGCTGGATGATGATCTGCTGGGTCTGGCCTTGCTGGCCCTGCACCTGCACGGCCTGCCCACCCTGGATCTGGATCTGCCCCGGTGGGACCAACTGTATCTGCACAAGAGAACACCAAGATGAGTGCCCTGCCGACACTGGTCGCCATTGGTCCTGGAGTGTTAGTTACTCAAATTCATCTACAAGGCAGGAAATGCTCTGGAGAGGAAAAAAACCACAAGCCCTGTTCTTCTCTCTTATGAATTAGAGAGAGCTTGTTTTCCATTTATGAAACTGGGGAATTTTGACCACTATCTGGATACTGGATGATATTAAAGATGATATTGCTGGCATTGGGAATATATTTCTAAAAGCTTATTCACTTAAAAATACACCCTGAAGTATTTTTGATAGATGAAATGGTAGTGTATATATTCAAAATAATCCTTGAGTCAGGGGAAATAGACGAAAATAGATTTCAACAGTAAAATACTAGTTTGTGTGTTAAAATGGGTGATGAGGATTCGCCGTATCATTCTCTTTGCTCGTGTCTATGTTTGAAGTTTTTTAAAACAAAATATTGAAAAAAAATTATTAAGTAACTTTAAAATTTTCTAGCTGGAATTCTATAAATACACACACACACATAAAATCCTTAGAAGATTTTGTATAGAAAGGGGTATTATCATATTTAACAAATTAAATTAGAAAATGTTGGTAAATAAACAAATAAGAAATTTATCTGGTTATCTGGATCTATTTCTACCTGTTTTGGATAGCAAGGAATACCTATTATTGGTCAATAGGGTTTCCTCTTCTATCTATTCATATTCTTTGCCCATTTTTCTACTCAACTGTTACTTTCATATCAACACATATAAAGAATTTTAAAAAATGTATTCTGGACACAAACCCCATTATATGTTAAAAATATCTTCTCCAAATTATGTCTTCTACCTTTATTTTATGATATATTTTGACATACACCAAATTTTTCAGTTATAAAATTGTGTTTTTTTGGTTTTTAAGAAATCCTTCTCTACCCCACATCATAAAGAAAATATTCCTATGAACAGAATATAAAAGTTTCCAAGTATGCTTTTTTAATAATTAGATCTGTAATCTATCTGGCAAGTATTTTTGATATAGTGTGAGGCAGAGATCAATTTGCCTTTTTGATACCACTCTTGAACCATTTCTTCACTGAAACTTTACACTGTTTTGGTTATATACCAATTTCCAATAGTCCTACATCTATTTCTTGGCTCTCTACTCCATTGTCTATATCACGCCACGGATCTTAATCTGAAGAGAGAGCACAGGCTTAACTGGAATTCTAAAACAGAAGGTACAATTCAAAGAAAGGTGAAGTACACTTCTAAAAGACATGGTTATTCAAAAACAACACACACTAAAGCAATCTCTAATAAAAATGGATTGAAATTTTAAGTGTTTTATGGGAGGCTCTGGAATCATACCTAGAGCCATGTCATGCAACATTAACAGAAAATAATTTTTCCAAGATGGTTTGATTAGTTACAGTGCTGCCTAGAGTGAGGGGAATAAGATAACCTTTTCAATATCTTCTCTTAAAGGCCAAAAATCCTACAAAATCCACAGAATCTACAGCTGAAATGAACACTAGCAATCACCTGATATAAACTGCATTTTTCAAATGAGAAAACCAACAATCAAAGAACTTGGCCGAGAGAAAAAAGTCTGTTTAATGGCAGACCTGCAAATGAATTCAGGTCACTGCATTCCTGATAGTCTTCCTAGCTCTGTATCACACTGTTTCTATTCAACAGAGAAGAGGGCATGCCAAGCTGGGGGACTGGAGAGGAGGCACTGAGAGGAAGGACAGAAATGAAATAGCAGTGTGAAATTGAGGCAAGTACACATACTGAAGTATATTTAAAGACTCATACATTTATGCATGCAGAAATGTAGAAACTATTTTTAATCCTGACTACAACTCTATCTTGGCAAAAATATGCTGACAGCCTTAAAAATGACCTTACCCTTTGCCCAATCAATTCCTCCACTCCCAGAAATATTCCCCTAAGATTAAATTCAAGTGAAAAAAATAAAGCTATAAAATTCAAATACATTTATAGTAATCTTACCTATAAAAGCAAAAACAAGAAAAAAAAACACAAAATAAGTACACAGTTAAATTACAAATTCTGATTCATCAAATTGACTACTATGTAGGAATTTAAAAATAAAAGGAAGTAAAACAAAACCATAATAAAAAAACTATATGCTCGTATTACAACTATGCCCAAGAGGTGTGCACAGAACTACAAAGGAATATGCAAAACGTAAAAGTTTGGTTATCAAGCATGGCTCAATTTTTTTTCAACTGGTGGCTCAGACAGTTTGCCTATGGCAACCCACTCTAGTATTCTTGCCTGGAAAATCCCACGGACGGAGGAGCCTGGTAGGCTACAGTCCATGGGGTCGCAAAGAGTCAGATATGACTGAGCGACTTCACTTCACTTCATATTATATTACTCCAGAAAAATGAAGATATTAATGAAATCACAGAAGATATAAGCAGCTTTAGAAAATTTTAGTAAAAAGTTCATAAACATATATATATATATACATACACACACTCACTGGGATCTGGCTATTAGTTATTAATACAAAGGTGATATGACTTAAGCATATACTTCTCTGTAAATTATTTCTCACTAAAAATACTTCATTATTAATCCTTCCCCCAAAGTCAACAGTTCAGCCTTTTTAACAAGGACATAATGTCATAATGTGTGCTGAGTCATTTCAGTCATATCCGACTCTTTGTGACCCTATGGACTGTAGCCCACCAGGCTCCTCTGTCCATGAGATTCTCCAGGCAAAAATAGTGGGGTATTTTTAGTGGGGTAGATAGCTATTCCCTTCTCCAGGGGATCTTCCCAACCCAGGGACTGAACCCGAGTCTACTGTCTCCTACACCGCAGGCAGATTCTTTACCACTGAGCCACTGAGGAAGTTCAAGGACACGATACACCATATGAATACAGTATGATGTATTCAATCGATTCTTTACCAACAGACACTCAGGCTACAATTTTTTTTTTGCTTGTATAAAGCTTCAATAAATGTCTTTGTATATTTCTCCCTACATATTTATCTTTTCTTCCTATAAGAATAGATTCTCAGAAGTGGGACAGGTACATCAAAAGGCTTAAATATTCAAGAGCGAGATACCTTCCAAAAGGACTTTACAATTCGAAAATCAACAAAAATAATGTGCTTCATTGTCTTTACACCCATTCTAGCACTGGATATAATCAGTGTTTTAAATTTCTGCCAACAAGAGGAAAATGCCTGTAATTTTACTTTTGTTTTCTGTTTCTGAATCAGTCTTTCCAGTGAATTTCCCTAACTACTTTACATGTCTGTTTAAAGAGTCAGCTTTTATTTAGTTTTTTACATTTTTGCTGGTTTTCTACTTCATTCATTTTAACCTATCTTTTGCTCATTTTCTTCTTGTCCTAACTTCCTAAAAAAAAATTATTTATTTTCAGTTCTTTTAAAATATTCAAGGTTATAAATTTTGCTCTAAGTATAGCTTGAGGTGTGTGTGATAGGCTTGGACTGAAATATTTTCATCACTTGCTAGATAAGTTATAAATAACATGGAAGGAAATGAAAAGGATAATATTTCTGACCCAAAACAACAATCTCCAAAGTAGACTATACATTTCCCCCCTCAGTGCCCAGAAGAGCCAACAAAGGACACGTTGATGGTGACTTTTACTAAACTAGATGCTCTTTTTATAAGGGCTTCCCAGGTGGCACTAGTGAAGGTCCTGCCTGCCAACACAGAAGATTTAAGAGATGTGGGTTTGATCCCTAGGTTGGGAAGATCCCCTAGAGGAGGGCATGGCAACCTGAAATCGAACAGGACTCTACAGTCCTTGCCCCTAACCATGTCCTCTGCCTGCCTGTTGTCTGTGGCAAACTTGAGTCAAACAATAACTTTAAACAGAGAAGTGAGAAACGTGGAAACAAAGGAAACCAGTCAAAGGAGACTAATGATAGTACTGTAGTCAGGAAGCATAGTCGAGGATCTCTAGTTCTTCCTCAAGGGCTAGAGATAATACTCTGAGCTATGTCCTGTGAGCTGTCTTACAGATAATAAAACACCAGGTGGAGAAGCTAACTACACGATGACCAGACTGTACCCAGGACGTGAGTGCCGCAGTTCCAAGAACTGGCCACAAAGAAATGGTGACAAACAGACCCTGGAACTGACAATTCACTACACCTAAAACAACTAGGATGGTGGTGGTTAGGCCACTGAAGAGCAATTTGAAGGTGACTGTCAGAGCTGACTGTGCTGTTCCTGTATGTAGCCCCTTCCTTCTGTCTATAAAAGCTCTTGCCTCACTGTTTGCTACTGGCGGGGAGGTGGGGAGAAAGTCGGCTTTTGGGCAGATGTCCACCAGCCTTCCCCTCCCTAGCTGCCAGCATTTGAAACAAAGCAAACTTTCCTGTCTCCCTTCTACCAACCTGGCCTGTTTATTGGCTTTTGAGCAGTGAGCAGCCAGACTCTCCACACTCTTTTGGTAACAAACCCACCCCAGTACTGATGCCTGGAGAAACCCATGGACAGAGGAGTCTGGGGGGGCTACAGTCCTTAGGATTACAAAGCTGGACACGACTGAAATGACTTAGCAAGCTCTCTTTTTATATTACTTACATTGATTCAAGATCATGTCTAATATCTTAGCCCTTACCAGAAATGTCCTATTTCTCTACAGCTCTGCTTTCTATCACTGACACTACAAAGGTGGGAAACTGACTAAATGCAACTAAATGCAAAAGGAAGGTTAAGAAGCAATTAAATACAGTATCAATTTTCAATTTGTAACAACTTATTTCTTAAAACTTCTATCCCGATATTCTAAAACTCTTTAAAAAAAAAAAACAAAAAAACCACTCACCTGCTGCAAACCCTGTGTCCCAGATACAGGTACTTGCATGATGGTTTGACCTTGTCCACCAGGAACAGCCTGGACCATGATGGGTTGGCCAGTTGATGTGATTAACTGACCTCCACTGACCTGTACCATTAATGGCTGCCCCTGGACCTAGAATAAAGTAAAATAAGAACAATGAAATAACATAAGACACAAAATGATTTTTACCTAAAGACAATCACTGCAACTACTCTGCTGTCTTGCTAGAGGAGGAAAAAGTAGGAGAGACACTAAGAAAATAATTTCAGGTCCTCATCCTCAAGGAGACTTCTTCAAAAATACAGTATCTGTAACTAAGTGCCAAGCTGAATACTTAAAAGTCAGATAAAATGGGGTATAAGCAGAGTCTTTGGGAAGTCTCAATAGAAACAAGGTGTTTATCATCAAATACAGGCTAAACTCATGAGAAGTATTTAATCAAATCATCAAGACTATTTGCCTTTTTAGTCCAACATCCAGGAACAGTCTCGGGTGAAGACTGGAGAGTAGGCAGTGAGAGGGAGGGCTGATGCTGGGGATGGTGGTTGGAGTGCAAATTCTAAATAACCTGGAAGGAGTAAATCAAACTGTACCTGGTAATGACTTCAGGTGAGCTATCAAGCAGCTCCAAAAGCTTATGTAGAATACCCTTCCTCCCTACAGTTTCTCAAGCATAAATGAAACACATACCTTTTACCCTCTACCTCACCACTGAGAATTCTTGTCCCGTGGTTGTTTAAGGAGCCTACTAGTATAAATGCCTAGAAATATATTGGTCAGTTTACAATTTTTGTGGTGGGACTGCTCACACTGGACCCTGCAATATCTGCATAGTTCTTTTAGCTTTAAAAAGCATGAGCATTATACAAATTTTCAACAGTACCAAAACACTCTCAATTTTCAATCTCCAGTGAGTAAATGGATCACTCTAAAACCCAGGGCACTGAAAATGCTGTAACATCTTGAGTCCCAATGCATTCTGAAAGTCAAAAAACAAACCACTTTAGACATGAATCGAAATGTTCAACAAAATCACTGAAAATCCAAACCTTTCAGACTCTATCTTTGTTTTGAGGAACTATTTGTAACAGATCAAAAGAAAATTTGTGTATCTGAAATAATCATTCTCAATGCCAGTGAAAGTATGTTCAAATAACAGTATTTAGTTAAAAGATCAATCTGTTCTAGATTAGTAGATTAGATATTAAGCCCTCCCCACCCCTATGAGCATATTGGAATCTTTAGGAACATTCAAATTCTGCGTTTTGTTAAACTGCTCCTTGACAAATTCCACTTTACTATATAAAGATTTTACAATCTGATTCTCCTCTGCTTTTCTCCTCTCACTTCCCCATCCCAAACCAAATTCCTTTTGGTATACTAATGTTTCTACATGCTCTATTAGGAAAGATTTTTAAAAATATTTGTTGCATAACTAACTGAAAGAACTATTTTAAATTCTCCACAAATAATCAGAGCCCTAGAGGAAAGGTTTCCATTATCTCTAAAGTGCTTCCATTTCTTTAAGTAAAATCTGCATAAGAAGGAAACAAGTTTTAAGCAACTGTTTTTGTAATTTTCTGGCTATCCATCATCGTAACTTTTCCCTTCGTTCCCTTCGCTGACAGGCTATATATGCACATGATGAACCATTTGAGACTCCAAGGAACCTGCTGTTTTTACAACATATGATGATACAAGGATACATGCATCAGACAAGAAGCCATACAGTTAAGAGCATGTTACATTCCCATTCCACAAGTGGTTAACGACAATACTGTTTTATGTATCAATAAGATGAAGCGAGCATGAAAAACATGAGTATCAAGCTGCTGAACTCTGAGATTTGAATAGTTTGGGAGTACCTACAAACTCAGCTTATTTCAGCTTAATTTATGTTTAGAACTGGCTGTATATCATCAAACATTAGGAGTGGCAGGTATGGGAGTAGGGCTGAAAGGGTAAAGTGAAATGATTACAGTTAGGGATAGTTCGCTGCAGGATGCTTGCTCAGCAGCACTAACAGTAGAGTGAGATGCCAGTTCTACATTCTAGGTCCTTCTCATTCCATTCAGAGAAGGAAAAAAGGCAGGGTACTTGAACTTTGCCAAGTTCTCAAAAATATGGTCATTTTAGTTAAAGTAACCTAATAAATACGGAAAAGACTTTTGTTCCTTCTGTTTATATAGGACCTGGCCCAAATATAACCCCAATTTAGGTACTTAACTTGGTCATACATAATGTTAAGAAACTGCATTGTTTAAGTAGGAATTCTTACGGTGGCTATAATACCTAAGATTTACAGACAGCATCTCTCTCTTCTGTCCAACCAAGAGCTATGGGGCAATCTCTGCAGATCCAATAATAAGGTCACGACTTCCCCAAGAAAAATAGTGAATAGTGAATAGAATAGCAGAGATTAACAAGATTCAGTGATTAGATCAATCTTGTCAAATGCAATCATTATTTTATATCTGAGTTGTCCTTTTAATAAAGCACAATCTAGCCTAGTAAAATGTATACATTTTCTTCTCTATTATCGTAATACAAAGTTCAAGAAAATTTACCGTGCAATCTTATTACAGAATCTGAGCTCTAAATAGGTTCTAATGCTACTTGTTAAGAATTTCTTCACTGATTTGTTCTCAGGTATTCCCCCCAAAACATACTAGCCAAATGGCACTTTTCAGAAAACTGGTACAGCATCACTATATGATTTAGCACAAAGCATTAGGAAATTGGCATCGTATAAGCCTCAAAGGCAAGTTAGCAGCACCAAAGTCATGCAACTGGCTCTGCCGTCCCTCCGTGAGGTCCTACCACGAACAGCACCAGACACGAGGAGAGAGGTTCATGCAGTGCTTACAGAGAGTCAGAGAGAGCACCACTACCTGCAGGGTCTGGACTTGCTGGCCTGAGGCGGATGCCACCTGGGCCTCAGTCTGCAACTGGACAGCAGTGACACCACCCTGCTGCTGAGAACAGGAACAGGAAGAGCTTGAAATGTGTCAGGAAGGAAATGTATAGTTCAAGACATGAGATCACCTTACCTCTTGTGGGAGAGGAAGGGTCTTCTTTCAATAGCCCCACCCTACACAGGACTTTCGAACTGGAGACTCCCTATACTGAAGCTTTTTGTTGAAGGTAACAGGTTACAGACTTCTGTCTTACAAATTACAGATTACAGTCTTCTGTCTCCAGAGCAGAACTCAAATACACTTCCATGACTCAAAAACATCGATGTAGCTGACATCATTAACAAAAAATTTTTAATGTAGTCCTTCCCTCCAAAATTAAGCATTTGATCCTTCTGCATGCATTTAATGTTCTTTTTATTTCCTCAAATGAGTTCACAAGAACAAAATAGTTCATCAGGTTTTAGCAGCCTAGAAGCTACAATGAAGAGCTTCTGGAACTTGAATGCAACCACCAGAAAGGAAGAATAAAGCAATCACTATGAGACAAAAACATCTTCTTGACGTCACTGCCCTCATGTCCCCAAACTAGGATTACTCCTACTCAGTTGGACTACCTTAGAAGCAATGTATTCACAGACTCAACTTAATTTTTATTACCCCTAGTAGTAACTTCAGACAGAGCAAGAATTCACTCACTAGGGCACTGGTATGAATGAATGGAGGGTCCTCTGTGGAATCTCCCTTCCTTTCAAGGCAGCTGAAAGAAGCTGTAGTTGTGTGGAAGGAAAAGCCAGCAAAGGAATTTTGACAATTAATCTCTTTTAATAAAAAGTAGCTCCTTCCTTTGGTCATTAGATAGAACAACTCACCATCAAAACACCCACTGCCCACCTACTCCCTCCCCCCACCCCCCACTAATGACTTTTCTATATTATCTAGGTCCCATTTTGGAAACAAAACATTTTCAATTTTGGCCTACAGGCCAAATCAATGCACAATAAATTTATTTTCTTTCAGGGAGAAAAAACAAGAGAAGTTTTCCTAAAACAAACCCAGGTATATATAATCAGAAAATGTAATCTGTGTATAAATTCAAGAAGGCAACCTATCTTAATTAGGAATAAACCAGCAGCAGAAATCCTTTCTAATATGTGTTTATCCATAACTGTAGCTACCTATCACCTTCATATTGAACTACAGGTTTTCAAAATAAACAGTGTGATGGATCAAATTAAATAGTGGATTTCTTAGAAGCTATCTTGGTTTGTCTATTGTGGCCAAAGCCTTACCAGACCACAAGATGGCTTAATCAATAAGAGAAACAACCAAATTTAATGCAGGAAAACAAAACTACCCTTCAAAGCTCCATCTGAAAACAGACTAGGTATTTTTGATTTCTAGTAAGATAAAAGGGGGGCAGTTTATTAAACCAGGAACCCATGACATCAAATTCTAAGTAATTATGGACTGGATAGACTTCTGAACAGAGAAAATCAGAGAAATCACAATAAATCCAATTGTCAAAAAGTACTTCAGCACAAGTCACCAGACACACTAGAAGATCTGATGCCTCTCAAATCCAGAACTGAGAAGTGCTATTATCACCTCCACTGCTGTGACATTTAAAGCAGTTTTCCTTCCATACCTGCTGCTGAATCTGTCCGGCCTGTACAACAATCTGCTCTGCTGAACTGTTGCTGTTTGCTGCATACTGTTCCATGGTCCCTCCAAGTCAGAGTCCTGTCCGCAGTCAGTGTCACGCTGGAGATCCTAGAGGACTGCCAGATGCACTCCTAAGAGAGAGGGAAGAAAAGAAAGTGAACTGAGACTGTTAGTCAAGGCCTCACGAGATATTTAATTCATTGTTAATATGCATTAACATATTAACATTTAATATGTTAAACAGCATCTTGATAATGCCATTTAACATGTTTAAAAATGCTTAGTCATTTCTCATCAGCAACTTTCCCTTTCAGTACTACTAGGGCAACACTTGCACCTCAGAAATTCTCATTAAGTTACAGTATCAATTGCTTACAAGGCCCATTTAACACAGCTTTTCAGGCCTGCACATGTACTTTAGAGAACTGTGCCTTTAATTTGTAATACATTTGCACTAAATGTGATATGAAATTTAACATTTTAGGATTTATTATTTAGTACGTAATTACCCAGATCTGAAGTCCAACAGATTGCTTATTAGTGTTAAGTAAGAAAGATACAGTGAAGGTTTGGGAGTTTGGGCTTTAATCCAGAGCAATAAATAAAAAGGAATTACATAAATGCTATTTGCAGATTAAAAAAAAAATTTTTACATATCAAGGCTATTATTTTCTCTGAAAAAAATCTACATTTTCCTCAGTCATGAATCTGAATGCCTGATAATACCCCACCCTTTGTTAATTTTTTTTAATGACAATTTTCAAATATATACCCCAAATAGCGAGAACACTATAATGTTCCACCTAATCCCCATAGCAATCACCCAGCTTCAACAATTTTCAACCTATGGTCAATCTTATTTCACATATATCTCATCCATTTTTTCATTCACTCTCCCCCTGCATTGCTGTTGTTCAGTTGCCAGAGTCCGACTCTTCGTGACCCCATGGACTGCATTATTTTGAAGCAAATCCCAGACACCTTATTACTCCATAGCTCCATAAATACTTCAGCATCTGCCTCCAAAGAGTAAGGATTCTTTTGCCTTTATCATTTTATCACAATGCTACTGTGTCTCTACAATTACTTCAAACATTAAAAATTTTGTAAGTTTTTAATATCATTAAGAAAAAAAAAAAGCAAGGGAATTCCTCCCCCTCGAAAAAATCTACTTCTGCTTCATTGACCATGCTAGAGCCTTTGTTTGGATCACAACTGTGGAATATTCTTAATGAGACAGGAATACCAGACCACATTACCTGCCTCCTGAGAAACCTGTATGCAGGATAACAAGCAAGTTAGAACTGGACATGGAAAAACGGACTGGTTCAAAATTGGGAAAGGAGGATGTCAAGGCTCTGTATTGTCCCCGTGCTTCTTTAACTTATATACAGAGTACATATCACGTGAAATGCCTGACTGGATGAAGCAGAAGCTGGAATCAAGACTGCTGGGAGAAATATCGACAATCTCCAATATGCCCACGATACCACTTTAATGGCAGAAAGCGAACAGGATCTAAAGAGCCTCTTGACGAAGGTGAAAGAGGAGAGTGAAAAAGCTGGCTTAAAATTCAACATTCAAAAAACTGAAGATCATGGCATCTGGTCCCATCACTTCATAGCAAACAGATGGCGAAAATGTGGAGACAGTGTCATGTTTCATTTTCTTGGGCTCCACAATCATTGTGGACGGTGACTGCAGCCACACAATTGAAAGACACTTGCTCCTGGGAATAACAGCTATGACAAACCGAGACAGCAGATTAAAAAGCAGAGGTATCACTTTGCCGACAAAGGTCCATATAAATCAGTTATGGGTTTTCCAGTAGTCATGTATGGACGTGACCATAAGGAAGGCTGAGCACTGAAGAATCGACGCTTTTGAACTGTGGTGCTGGAGAAAACTCTTGAGAGTCCCTTGGACTTGAAGGAGATCCAACCAGTCAATCCTTACGGAAATCAACCCTGAATATTAATTGGAAGGACTGGTGCTAAAAGCTGAAGCTCCAATACTTTGGCCACCTGATGTGAAGAAATGACTCACTGGACAAGACTGATGCTGGGAAAGATTGAGGGCAAGAGGCGGCAATAGACGATGAGATGGTTGGATGCCATCACTGACTCAATGGACCGGAGCTGAGCAAACTCAGGGAGATAGTGAAGGTCAGGGAAGCCTGGTGTGCTGCAGTTCATGGGGTCACAAAGAGTCAGAAATGACTTAGCAACTGAGTAACAGCAACAAATATCATTAAATATGCAGTCAAGGCCCAAATTTACTCTTCTCATACACTTTAACAGCTGAAAGCTCCTTTTTGAAATAAGGACACGATTAGATAAACTGAAGTAATAATGAGAACCCTGAATAAAGGCTTGATTCAAAACCTTTAGATTTTCTCCCAAACTTTTCTCCAGGCCTCCATAAATTCTAAAATTTGAGTGACAGTTGCATTTGAGTTACACTGAATTACATGAGCTGCACATCATAGCAGCAAAGCAATGTACCTCTCCCCACAAATCCACACATGGTGGATAAGATGAATTACCCACCATGATTGTAAAGTGTCTCAGTTATTTGTGAATGCCCACATATTTAGGAAGAAGCGCACTGATGGGTTGGAGAAGGCAATGGCACCCCACTCCAGTACTCTTGCCTGGAAAATCCCATGGACGGAGAAGCCTGGTGGGCTGCAGTCCATGGGGTTGTCGCTAAGAGCCAGACACGACTGAGCGACTTCTCTTTCACTTTTCACTTTCATGCATTGGAGAAGGAAATAGCAACCCACTCCAGTGTTCTTGCCTGGAGAATCCCAGGGACGGGGCAGCCTGGTGGGCTGCCGTCTATGGGGTCGCACAGAGTCGGACACGACTGAAGCGACTTAGCAGCAGCAGCAGCAGCACTGATGGGTGAAGTAGGTTCAGACATAGATATATACAGACACCTCTCTAAAAAGGCAAGTACAGTACATTAAGAGCAGATTCTAGATGGCGGGCACACAGGTATTGTAAAACTCAACTTTACTGTTATCTAAAAAATTTTATACTAAATGTTGGGAGGAAAATCTAATAAAGCTCAATCAAGTCTATTACTCACAACCAAACCGGTACAGAGGGTAAGAGCCATAAACGAGTGGCAGGATGACTACGCCGCTGAGCCTGACAGTGTATCTGGCCATATGGCTCTTCATCTCACCACCCTTGCTCTAATGGAATGCTCACCAAACACGCATCTAGCTATAATTTGGATTCACATATACAGTAGCCAACAGGGAGCAGATATGATCAGTAACACAAGTAAACCCAACAGTTAATGCTCATTGCATAGTGACAAATCAGCCTTCTGATTTTTATATGTCTCTTCTAAACTGGTTGACTGAGTTGGCTCCTCAGAGATTCTGGGAACAGTACAGAAAACCAGATTTTCAGCCAGACTCAGTGGCTCTTTCAGGGAAGTGAATGGTCTTTCCTAAATTCTATCTTGTCTCTAACTGCAATACCCACAATGCATTTATGTTTCTAAGCTAATAAAATTAAAAATTAAAGGTCCTGAGTAGTGTGACTTCATTTATATGAATCCCTGAGATGGTAATAGTAATCCAGAGATGGAAGGCAGATCAGTGGTTTCCTGGAAATGGAAAAGGGGGAAGAGGGAAGTTGACTGGGATAGAGCATCTGGAACTTTCTGGGGTGATAAAATGTCTTATTTTTTCATTATGGTGGTGGTTGCATTTGTGTATAAATTTATCAAAATCCATTAAAACATACACTTAAAATGATTAAAGAGTTGATTAATAAAACAAGATCAGGAAGGAATGTCCTCTGTATTTTAACAACCCACTCCACCTTCAGTCCCCTTCCTGTGTGAGATTTTTTTCCTTGACCCCTAATTTCCAGAAATTTACATCATACTGGAAGTGCAGAGAAATGACTGATAAAATGTCATCCAGGTTTTAACTAATTTATCCTCGTCATACAAATACTACAACTTAAAAACATTTAAATCCACTATACTGATGGGTCAAAACAGAAGGGGTTTCAAGTTTAACAGCAATTTCCTGTCATATATTAATGAAGGAGTGATTCAGCTTGGAGGATGATATTTAGACTGCCAATGGTGATGAACGGTTGCCACCAGCTTCTATGAAGCCATGTGTTCCCATTACTGTGAGCTTCAGTTAGCAGAACTGCAATATAATCTGACGTCGTCTTTCCTGAAGTGCTTTTCTGCCCACATTCTGACAGAATTAAGTGAGCCGGATTTAGCCTGTCTAGTTCTTGCTCCTACCTCAAAGTTTGAATGTCTTTTCCTCAAAGACAGAAAGAACATATGTTTATTCTGGTTAGCAAGAAAATCTCTTCCTCCTCACTTCAAGGTACAGAACCTGAAATGCAGCTAACTACGTAGAAATCCATTTGTTTTGGACCAACACACGATTTAACCCAACCAGAAACTCAACCTCAATAAACAAGTGAAAAACCCTGCAGAATTATCATATTTGATCATCACTACCAGGCAAAGACTAGAAGAGCAGTTTCTAAAACTTTTTGACAGCTCACAGTAAGAAACACATTTCGTATCACAAATGCACTGAGAACGTATTTTAAAAAGTAACAAAGTTTCATAACTGATCTTTGTAAGTATAACTTAAGATGAATGGTGGTATTCTCTATCCTACTGTAAAAAACTACCAGCATTGGCCCACTAAATTGACTTCACAACTTAACAAACAGGTCCTGATCTATGTTTGATAGAAGACTAGAGAACAAAGAATTGTCCTGTATCCCCATCATCCAAAAGGTTTCTGGATTGCAGCTAATTTGCATAATCCCCACTAATGATGGACCACCTGTCAAACACTGTCTTGAAGGTTTTAGAAATAACACGAAAACTATAAGTTTTTAACTTCAAAGTCTTTAAATTTAGTAAAGGAGTAAAAATCTATACCCAAACCCTAAAGGAAAAAAACAAAAGAGTGTGAAGGACAGAAACTGGGGACAGTCATGAAGTCTTTAGAAAAAATGTGGCATCTGACCTGGTCTTAAGCACAAGTAGGATTTACACATGTCGAAGTGGAAGGGAATGGAGTGCTCCAAATGAAGTCATAGCATAAAAACAAAGAGAAAAATTTCCACATATAAAACAGCAGGCTAAAAGGCCACACATCAAGAGAAAGCTAAAGGTCAGATTACTGTACTCAAAATTCCAGGCAAGGAAGTTCTTTTGCAAATAGGTAGGGTTTCTAGAGGGGTTTAGCAATAATATGACCGGACAATAACTGTCTATTAGAAAGAAGTCTAGCAAAAATGTTTGCTGATTTTAAAGTGACACATACTACCATCTTTAAGTCCCAAGGTATTTATCCTCTCCAAAGGCAAATGTAAACGTTCTTAAAAAATATCTAAATCACACTGCCCCATCTATCAGATATTTCACAAATCAATTTTTAAAATGTGTTCAACAATAAAAAATTCATGGCAAAAATGAAAACAAGTGTCCCCAATTTTTTAGTAGTGGAAAGAGCACTAGTGTAGCTTTCTGAAACTTACCAGTTATGACTTCAGTAAATGTGATTATAAAAATAGGCATCATATACTAAAAGCTGACTGTATGTAACAAGGACTGCTGTACTGTGAAAAATAGTACACCTGAATGAAAAATTCTAAAGTCCTAGGAGAAAAATCTCCCTTCCTCCCCTCCAAAGTCAGCTGTTATTGTGGAGCAGAATCTCATAAGCCAGTAACTTATTTTTCCAAACTTGGAAAAAAAAAAACGTGCTTCCAGACTTCTGAAATTTCCACAAAATAACTGCTTCTGAAAAATCCTTTAGCAAAATATACAAGTGGTTTTACCAACTGCGTTTCCCAACCTACTGAACTGTCACAAATGCCCACTGCCCAACGTTTTCTTCTTCCCCTGAACACAGCAGTTTGGTGCCTCAGCACATGCTCTTCTCTTTGTGAGCAATGCTCTTCCGTTCTTTCCTGCCCAAAGAAACCCCATTATCCTTCAAGGCCAATTAAAAGTGTGGCAATGCTGGCCTTCCACCGAGGCTGTCGTTAGCTCACACATCACAGAACTGAACTTGGCCCCGTTACAGCACTAACCCTGAGATATGAATTACCTGTTCACCTGTCAATCTCCACCAGGCTTCTCATCGACCTCTAATCACTCTCCCCCCAGCAGATGGACGCCTGGTTCATACTAACTGTTAGATACTTGGCTGTCAAAGGAGATTTCCTTTCACCCTAATGAAAACCCCAGAAGACTGTTAAGTTTCTATAAATACCCAAGAAAACGTCAACATACTGGGAAACAAAAAACAAACCAAGAGATGGCTGTGAACCAAGCTAATGAGTGAAGTCTGACATGTTCGAAGTGACACAGAAAGGTGAAAGGAAAAGAAACTACATTCCTAAGGGAGCGAGAATCCACGAAATGAGCAACAACAGATTAAGATTAATGAAAGCAAATTGTGCAGCCTCGGGGGAAAGGAATGCACAGAGCTCGCAATCTTCCAAGAGCGAGGTTCCAGGCACCGAATGGACAGGGGCTTACAGCCCGGGCAAGGAAGGGACACCGCCTGGATGGGCTCCAGGACGGAGGTGTGCGGTTCTGCCCGGCGATCGGGGCGGGGAAGAGAGGAAATGACGAGCCAAAAGGGGGTGGTAACGGCGCCGGGACCGGAGACCCGGGAGTGCGCTAGGAGGAGGGGCGCAGCGGGGTCCGAGAAGGGGGCGCACTAACGAACCCCTTCCCCTCCCCCTACCCCCCCTGCAGAGGGACGGCGAGGGCGGGCCCTCAGAGTGTCGACGCGGGGGCGGGTCGGGCCCCGTCCGCGCTGCACGCGGGGCCCGGTGGCCACGGCGCGCGTCTTCCCCGGTTCTCCTTCCCCACCTAGGAGAGCTGCAGACAGGACAGACCCGCTCACGGAGGGGAGGGGTGCGCGGGACCCGCGGGGGGAGACTTTCCGTCCCGGGGGCCGCCGCGTGTTGAGTGCAAGGGCAGGTTTAAGTTGTGAGGCCAGAAAGACCAGGAGGAAACTGCCTAGGCCCGAGTGGGTGTATACCTGAACGTAGGGGCCTTGTGAAAGGCAAACCCCACACCCCCGGGTCTGGGGCCCGAGAAACTGGGCCAAAGGGTCGGGGAGAACAGCGACGCATCCCCAACTGGCCCTGGCACCCTGCGCGGGTATGGGCCCCGAGATGCCTGCTCCCGAGGGCGCCATCCCCTCGCGGGGCGGCCCCCTGCAGGCCTCGGTGGGGAGTGCCCCGGAGAGCTTCGCAGGCTCTGGTCCGGGGCAGCAGGTCGCCCCGCTCGGCTAGACTCAGCTCGACTCCCGGGGCTCGACAGGCGCCTGGGCCTCTCCTGAGTGGTCAGCGAGACCCGCCAATCGGGGCGCTGGGGCCGGCTCTGGGCCGCTGGATATTGGCTCCTCACACTCACCGTGCCTCGCTCCCCCGGTTCGCTGCCCGCGCTGATTGGCTCCAGTACCGGACCCCGAAACCCAATCAGAGGCTCCAGCCGCCGCTGCCGCCGCCACTGCCGCTGCCTCGCAAAATGGCGAAGTCGAACAAAGGGGAATCGGGCCTCCCTCCAACTGCCTCCGCGCAGGCGCCTCTTAGGCCACGCCCCCTACCCCGAGCTCTGGGCTCGCCCCACCCCCGCAGAAGCAGCACTGCGCAGGCGTATGCCTTAGCCACGCCCACTTTCCTGATTGGCTCCCACCCGGCCGAAGGAATACGCAGGCGTCTTCTAGGCGCGCCAGACCCTTCCACTCAAACAGAGCCTTGAATATTAGCAGCACGCAGGCGCTAAGTAACTCCTTTGCTAACTGCCCTCCCTCTTCTTTGCGGCCCCTGGAGACACACCCCTTGGGACTTAATGCGCAGGCGCCGCTCTACCGAACTTGCATTCGGCTGTCTCGTTACGCATGCCCGGGCGGCAGCGGCGGTCGGGCTTCACCGCCGGAAGTTCGGCGGCCATCACCAAAGAGTGCAGGTTCGGCTGGCTAGCTAGAGGGGCCCGTTTCCGCCCGGCTCCCGGATGGTGGGCGGCCATCTTTGGTGCGCGCAATTAAAGGCTGTGGTGGGATTGGCTTCGCATCGTGGGCTCGTCCGCTGTTACCCACCTACCAGAGCCCTTCCCCGCGGGGCGGGACCTCGTAACGGCCAACTCCTTTCCAGGTGAAGGGTAACGGCGGTACGTTGGGTCTTTGAGCAAGCCTCCTCGCTTCCTCCCACGGGATCCCAGGACAGGCCCTACGCCCTGGCTGATCAGCCCTAGGGTAGGAGACGGAGAATGGGAGGCCTCTCTCTACTTCTTCCCCCAGTTCCCGCCCCCCGCCCCCCGGCAAAAAGATGGGGGTGAGTCTTCCTTAAGGGGCCACCTTCCCTCTCACCCCTGCTCGCGCCTTGGCAGTACACACCGCCTGACCGGTACACTCTCTAGTTGGCGACTTAACGGGACTGTGGCCAAGTCCCACCTTTTTGTCCCTGGGCTAGACCCAATGGGGAAGTACTCCTGCATCTTTCAGAGAAAAGACTGTCCTAAATCAGCCTTGCTCGGCGCGGGCGCGGGGAAAGGAGGAGGCGGGTCTTAGGACTGCCTTTCTTCCTCTCCTGCAAAGCGCGAAATGCAATCGGGTCACGGCCGCCTCCGAACCCAGGCATTATTCCTCTCCTTGCCCCGAGGATTTTTGCGTTCCTTTCTAGAGAAGTCACACTCAGTGATAAACGGTGGGGGGAAGAGTTCGAACGTGGGTGGGCAGGGCAGTCTGAATGTAATATATTTGGGCTGCCTAAGCATTTTTACTCCCTTTTTATAGCTGAAGAAACACTTAAGTTCTGGAAATAGTGACCCAGTATCATGGCTGGCAGCCCTAATGAAGATTCAGAAGGAAGCCGAGTGCGTAACAACTATTAACTTACTGGTGAACCGAAATTCAGAATGATTGAGGTCAAAGCACACACATTTTTAATTAAGCTAGTAATTGAATTGTCTTATTTTCCTCTTCTGTTGATTTATTTTAGAAAGGCTGATACAATCTTAGGCAAGCCCACTCATTACTTTGCACATGCTTTAATTCGCTTTAGATAACTCATTAAATTCTGAACACTTGTCTCTTAAATGAAGGAGGGACGAGGCGGGGAGAGGTAGTGGTGGTGGTGGGCACAGTAAAGGAAAAGAAGTAGCTTAGTATTTTTCTATATGTAACAAAAGTTTTCTTTCTCTTTGCACATTTTAGATTACTTATGTGAAAGGAGACCTATTTGCGTGCCCCCAGACAGACTCTTTAGTGCATTGTATCAGTGAGGACTGTCGAATGGGCGCTGGGATAGCTGTCCTCTTCAAGAAGAAATTTGGAGGAGTGCAGGAACTGTTGAATCAACGTGAGTTTTGAAAGCACCTGAACTCACATGCCCTGACCAGACCATCTTTTGATGCTCCTTTTAAGCTTAATAATTTAAACAAGATATATATGCACAGATGGGGTTCCTAACTACCGAGTCCTTTTAACTCTGCAGATTAAGTTTTTCCTCTTCAGAGATGGTCTCTAGTTTGGGTTGGCCCACGAAACCTGAGTTCTTGTAAAAGTTTTAAATTTCTCCGTATTTCATAAATCTTTCTTAATAATATTACTCCATTTGTCTGAAGCCTTTAATAACTCTGGCATGCTTAGCAAAATCCACAGTTTTTAGCCTGGCATTCAGGATTCTCTGTTTGCCCATACTGTGCTTATGCTTCAGAGTTTAGAACTTTTCCTTACAAACACTTCCTGTTGCTTGCTCCCAGTGATTGTAAAGCAGAAAAGTGTACTAGAATCAGAGGTGGAGCTTCTGAAAACAGTTGCTTAGACCACAGTCCAGGCTTACTGAATCAAGTTGCCACTGGTGATTCCGCTCCTAGCCTAAAGAAAGCAACTTCTTAACTGCTTTGTGTTATATTTGTTTCAAAACACTACATAGTTCTCCTGACTGGAAACTGTTAAATAATTAACTTTTTAATGTTAATACACCTATGTTCCCCCATAATGCTTAACACATTAGCTGTTTGTATGTAAAAATATAATTACTAAATTATTAAATACACATTTGGCAAGTGAAAAATGCTGTACATTCTAAAACATTTCAAGGCAGTAGACATTAACATTTTTTAAGAGAACAAGAAAGGCTATTTGAAAATGTAGCAGGATTGAAGATGGAGTGTGAAGAAAATGTGATTGAAAACAACGTGATTTCCTAAAACAGTAGGAAAACTGGAAGTTAAGGTGTATGGTATTTAGGAAGGCTGATAAGGATCAAAGGGTTCTTCAGAGTTGAAAATTAATCCTACTTCTGAAGTAGACTTAGATCTATGAAGATCTTTTAAAAATCTAAGAGTGAAGATCAGTGTTTTGGTGTTTCTTTTTTACTATTAAATAACTGTTTTTCTTAGAGAAAAAGTCTGGAGAAGTGGCTGTTCTGAAGAGAGATGGACGATACATATATCACCTGGTAAGACGGGGCCAGTTCTCAGTGAGCGTCAAGTCTCAGCAAACAGATGGGCTGCGCTGCGTTGTGTCGCTCACAGTGTGTCCTTATAGACCATCAAAAATGCCCCAAAGCTGGCCTCGTGCTCACTCAGACCCAGGGCTGGTGGCGATTTGGTGCCCTGCATTAGAAACGTGCGGCTGCATCCCAACTCCGTGGGAAAAAGTTGTGATATTTACCAAAGCCCTGTTATATGATGTGCGAAAGTTAGGGATGCTTCCCTTGCTTTCATTCCTTCATTGTCGTAGTGAAATAGAGACAATAAAGTCTCAAGAGACGGATTGCTCAAAAGAGTTTTTCTCTCATTCTTCCTTACCAAATGCAGTGCCAGGTAATACTCTGCTCCTCTCCTGCTTGCTTCCTCCATGTGGATTTCTTCCACTGTCCCAGTGGCCTTTGACCTGTGAAGGAGTGCAGCTTCTTGGTGATGCTGCTGGATGACTTAGAGCCAACTCACTACAAGCTTGGTTTGGGTAGCACACAAAGTGGGGATGCTGTGACTACGGTGACTACGAGTCTTGTTTGGAATGCTACCAGTTTCTTTCTGTGCTTTTATAGGGAAATAAAAAGCAAGCGCTGTTTCTAAATAAATAAACCTAACAGGAAATTTTAAGGTGCTATGGGTTCTTCCTTGTTACAGGTAGGTAGCTTATCTCTTGGAAGTGGCACAGGAACTTTCACCTACCTTGCTTAAAAACAATAGACAATAGGCACACCTACTAATCTGGGTTTCTTAGGAAGAGAAAAGATGTGGCCGTGTCTGGGCCTCTGGCTCTATTCAGTATATTCCTCAGGGGCTCGCCTAGCTGGAAGAGACTATATGACATGTGTTATCTAGGCTAGTCTATAAAAGTATACTTATTTTAATTATCACAATGTTGGGAGGACATGATGACGTATTTTGCCTCTCATTTTGGACTAATGGAAATTTGAATTTGTTCTTCATACTCAGATTACAAAGAAAAGGGCTTCACACAAGCCAACTTATGAAAACTTACGGAAGAGTTTAGAGGCTATGAAGTCTCATTGTCTGAGGAATGGAGTCACCGACCTTTCCATGCCAAGGCAAGGAAATCCAGGGCCCTAAATGACTTGATTGGTGGGGTTTACTGTCTTACCCAAAGACAAATGACTTAAAAGCTTATCTTAACCCAAAATGTAGACTTAAAGGTGGACAAATTTTAAAACATTTAAAAATCATCAGTAAACCAGTTGTCAGATCTTCGCTCAAGGCATGCCCATCTTTTAGCTTAGGCTGAATGAATCAGGATGATTAAAACAGATCTTCCTCAGCCCGCCTAGTAGGGAGGAACCATTGTTCACCACTATTTGTTGAATTCTCGGCATCCTCTAGTACAGCTCAAGAATCAAGACTGAGCAATTGTGATTTCTCTCTGGGCCACTCCAGGTGTCCCAAACCTGTTCATTCTGAGTGAACAAAATTGTAGGTTGTCACAGCTTTGTAAACTACATGCTATTTATGTTCAGCATGGATAGTAGCCAGAGGGTATGTTGCTGGTGTAATGTCTTAGACCCTAGATATTGGGAACTTAGGGGACTGATGTCGGGGGTTTAGTACCCTCTCTGTTTCCTTTTCAGGAATAGGCTTGGGGTCCCTTCTCTTCCTGACAGACTAGTTCTGAGTCAGTACTGACCACGCATGCAGGTTTATTCCACGCTCCGAGTTAGAAATGTGGTTACTTGATCCCTCATCTTGCACTGGTCTGTAATATATTCATGACTTATGTACCAGAAACTTTTTTTTTTAATCACAGGTTTTTCAGGTACTTAATGCATTAATAAAAAATTATCAATTTTAAGCCTTTTTTCCCTGTGGATATTGAGGATCAGTAAAGTAACATCTTGGAAGAAAGCTGCCAGGTAGTAGTTTTGTGGGCTGATTGAGGTTTCTCACCAGGGTGTCAGGAAGATTGGAATTACAATCAGCTTGGCATTTCCCAGTTATCTTGCTTAACATTCTGTTATCATAAGTGTATTTTTAAAATGGGCTTTCCTGGTGGCTCAGTTGGTAAAGAATCTGCCTGCAGTGTGGGAGACCCAGGTTCGATCCCTAGGTCAGGAAGATCCTCTGGAGAAGGGCATGGCAACCCACTCCAATATTGTTACCTGGAGAATCCCCATGGACAGAGGAGCCTGGCAGGTTATAGTCCATGGGGTCACAAAGAGTCAAACACGACTGAGTGACTAACACAGTTTAAAAATACCAACCTTTTCCCATCCACCCACGGCTAGTTTTCACTAGTAGAAACTGAGTTCTTCTGTCTGGCGGCAGAGTTACACATTTCTAAATGTACCCTGAAGTAACTGGGAATTGGTAGTTTATTTGGCAGAAGAGAAGTGACAGCTATTGGATGGTAGGGCTGTCTAGGAAACAGCCTTAGGTGACTCACAACAGGCAGTCACGTCTAAACTCCCACCGTGGTTGCCTATAGGTGCGAGACCAGATGTTATCTTTGGCTTTGGGTGGATGCAGCCTAGGGAAGGAGGGAAGGAGCTTTTTCCTCAGTCACAACCAGTGGAGATATGTTGTCTTTTTCAGGATTGGATGTGGTCTTGATCGTCTGCAATGGGAAAATGTATCCGCTATAATTGAGGAGGTCTTTGAGGCAACAGACATCAGCATTACCGTGTACACACTCTGAACAGAAGAGCATTTTGGATGTGTCTACCTTCTGCATCGCCTGGGCCACAGGATTGAGCAAACTGACCTTAAGATGGGCAGAGGACCGTTTCTTGTGAAGTAGTCTGTGTCACAGGCCAGACCTGGGTTGCTGTATTCTCAGGATTGAATAGGACTGAAGGAGGGGTTTCTTGTTGCTGGGAATTTTTCTTTTTCAGGAAGGTAAGGGGAGGGACCAAATGTTGGGCCTAGGACCCCTATTTTGCTGCGGATGCCATGTGATTTGTTTGGGTTGCCACTAGGTGGCAGCATTGCTTTTCTCTGCTGTTTTAAGAGAAATTTCAGGAAGGATGTCAGTTTTCAGTTAATTTTGCATCTTGTGTCGTTTGTTCACAAATTGATCCTAGGAGAGAATTATGGGTTTGATTTTTGTTTAAATTACAAGGTTTTTATGTTTACAAGGAATTTGTGGTGACAAAAATGGAAAAATAAATATCTTTTTTTGGGGGGGGCTCCAGTGAGGTTCTGCGCACATGTCGGTGTTGTTCTGTACTTGACTAACGGAGGATTCACCTGTAACTTAATTTGGAAGAGTCAGAGGGCCCAGTAGGAAGAGTGGCAAGGTGAGAAGACATCAGAATGGGCAAGAACATTGGAAAGGCAGGCTTTTAGAATCTCCTTGTGGTGAACTCTTCCTCTCTCCTGTCCACCATATAGTTTCTGTGACTGAAGGAAATGGCAGCCCACTCCAGTGTTCTTGCCTGGAGAATCCCAGGGACGGCAGAGCCTGGTGGGCTGCCGTCTATGGGGTTGCACAGAGTCGGACACGACTGAAGTGACTTAGTAGCAAACCTGTCTGAATTTAGTCATAAAACAGAATAACATGTGAAACACCTGGCAAAGTTCTTAGTGTGAACTAATGAATGACTGAATCTGCAGTTCTCAACAAAATCCACACACATCTCTTTAAAGGTCCACTCCCTCTTAAACAAGAATTCTAATTTGGTAGTTAGGGGTGGGGGAGAATGGCCAGTTTTGTGTTTCTGAGCTCCAGAGGATTCTGGTGTGTGTCCAGCTGGGATGGAAAAGAGTAAATTGGTCCCCTTCTAAGTTCAGAGCAGCACTTTGTCCACTCTTGATTTCCATATTGGAAGAATAAGGCTCATGGATTTTAGCCAGTGGTTCAGTATCAGGCTTCCTTGGTGGCTCAGAGGTTAAAGCGTCTGCCTGCAATGCGGGAGACCTGGGTTTGATCTCTGGGGTCAGGACGATCCTCTGGAGAAGGAAATAGAAACCCACTCCAGTATTTTCTGGAGAATCCCATGGACAGAGGAGCCTGGTGGGCTACAGTCCACGGGGTCGCAAAGAGTCGGACATGACTGAGCGACTTCACTTTCAGTATCAGAGGTGTGGGGAAACGAGACTGTTTCTACCCTCTTCTCTTACTGTGGTATTGAGATCAGACAGACCTATTGATTTTCTTCATAGAATGAATTCTTGGTCTGTCATAGGACTTGCTGCTTTCCCAAGTGTAAAAAAAGAACTGGATTTTAGAAGGGGCTTGTTGAAACACCAGGAGAGCACTGGTTAAATGTAATCTTTGTACTTGAGACTTGTGTTCTTATTGCGTGGCAGCCTGATATGAGGCAGCAGTTTCAAAAAGTATTTGACTTCTTCCGTATCTGTATGTGTAACAGACAAGTTCTCTATGTTGTTGGGGTAGGGGCAGTGCTGGGAGCAAGTTCATTGTCAAACTTTTAGACTAAGGCTTTTCTGGAAGCTTTGTTTCTGTCCACAGACACACAGTGAGGTTGAAAGGGAAGAAAGAATGTACAGAACTAAAAAGGAGAGTGGGATGGTAAAGGGAAACTTAGAATTAAAGTATTTTGCTTAGCTCTGCAAAGAAATCTTATCACTGGGTCGAAACATTGGTTTTCTAGGATTAGGGTTAATTTGTTTCATGGAGTATGAGCCTCGTTCACATTTCTGTTAACAAAACCTAGTCTTGTGAAGGTCCGGCTGTAATTGGAATTCCACAGGGATGTGATAAAGTGCCCTGTCATTTGCAGATACTCTTGGGGTCAAATTCCGATGACTTATCACACTTGAAGCCTGGGGAAAGGAGGCATGACCTGATAATCAGAATGGGCACATTATTCCTGGAAACCTAGTTTGGCAAACACCCAGAAATTCACATGTGAAATTTTGCTTCCACATAGGACTCAGACAAGCCTTATAAGAAACGAGACTTTTGACACCATCCTGCCCTTGCCATCAAATATGACGCACAGACCACCCCTACATTATGTGTATCCAAACATTTAAATCCTACTTCTCACCTTTTCCTCTTTAACCAAGGAGGTAATTGCTTATGGATTGGGAATTGGAACCGGAACAGGTTTCCTGTGCCTTTTGTTTCATCCTCTGGCATACTCCTTGTTTTCAGAGGAGAGAAAAGACGCTCATTTGCAAGTAATCTTGAGACTATTTTCTGAAGGTTAAGACAAAGGTGAAGTCTGCATGGGAGTTGGTACATTCTGTGTAGCCCTGGCAAGTTCTGTTTAAGCCTTTCCTCTACTTTATATAATGTGGCTTGGCTTATAGCCTGGGACATTCCTGTTTCTGGAATTTGCTCACTGTCTATAATTTCTAAATGTTCTAGTTCCTTAAAAAACCTGGTCACAGAAAGACCACGCCACCTCTTTTATTAATGTTGCTGTTTAAAAAAAAAATCCCAACGTAACATGAGATGCATTTCTAGACATGTTGCAAAGATCTGTTCAGACTTTGGGTCTGAGGCTCTTTGCCATAAGCCCAATTGGGGGAATAATACGGACCTTCAGTCCCACGGAGCCTGGTGCCGTTTGTCTCTTCACAACTCACTTTCCTGTTTCCCAAGAGCAGCCTTAGAGAGAGAGGTACAGCTTAAGTGATTTATAGCATAAGTGTATTTTGAGTTGTCAGAGGGCCTTGGGCAGGATTGGTTGGTGTCGAATGTTGTCCAGCTCCAAGCGGTGTTAGGGAGTCAGGCATGTCCCCGATGACCACGTGTCATTGCTGTCTCGGTGGCAGCAGGCAGACCTTTGTGAGAAAACAAAGCAACGTTACTGAGAGCCCTGCTGGCCCCAAACAACGAAGAGTTTTCTTTTTGAGTTAGGGTTTCTTTGTGCCTTCCTCAGTGAATGCCTGAATTTCTCCATAGTCACCTGTGATTTCTGTTTTACTCAGGATTGGATTTGTTTCATTTATACTTTGATGTGGTTCACACAGAGAAAGCCCCAGCAGAGATCTGCTTCAACTATGGTGCAGCTGCTGCTGTGTAGTTACTAAGTCGTGTCTGACTCTTTGCAAGTCCATGGAGTAGCCAGCCAGGCTGCTCTGTCCATGGGATTTCCCAGGCAAGAATCTTGGAGTGGATTGCCATTTCCTTCTCCAGGGGATCTTCCTGACCCCGGGATTGAACCCATGTCTCCTGCTTGGTGGGCGGTTTCTTTACCACTGAGCCACCTGGGAAGCCTGTGTTATCTTGGCTTTAACTATACGGTTAAATCCTATTCTGTCATTTTTTCAAAAGATGGAAGAAGACATATGAGGCACATTTTCTTTAACAAATGCTTATTTCTTGAGAGTATTTTAATTAAGCAAAGTTCTTTGGGGCTTTTAGATTACAACTTGATTTCATGCCATTTTTTTTTTTTTTTAAACTTGGTACATTTTAACCTCTCCCTTCAGGAATATGAGCAACTCAAATAGAGTACAGGGAAGCATGTTAATGGGTCCAGATAATACGATTATGTACACTAATGGAAGGAGGCTTAGAATGTGGAACATGTCCAATGATATTTTATTAAAAAATAATTTGACTTAGAAGTGGACTTTCTCTCAAACTGATTTATCTGTTTATGTTGATTTAGATCAGCATAAGAGGCAACTCTGAATTATCCAAAATTAAAAGCTTTTTAATCCTCCTTGAAATGCTTAATTTTTATAGCAGATTTAGCTATTTAATTATTTGACTGAATAGGTAAGACACACTCATCTCTGAGGTCTTGCTAGTTTGGCAGCTGAAAGAAGTGGCCTGTGACTACAAGATGTTTAAGAAGAAAGTATACTAGAGTTAAAATTAGGCTGCCTGTCATCATTCTACAGAATTTATGTAGGGTTTATAATTATGATTGCTAGTCCCTACACTAATAAAATCCTCAAGGAATTTTTGTATTTTCAGAGGTCACCTTTAGAAATCTTTGTATTATTACCACCACTCTTGAGTGGTGTTTTATTTTAGGTGAGCAAGGTATCACATGGTACTATCTGACCCTGGTCTCACTGAACTCAGTGAATGAGTCCTGCTTTTTTGTAAGAAATGGCTGAGAACTGTGACTTCATGGATTGGTGAATGCTCAGCTAGAGAATGATCCAACACCCTGTGTGCATAGACCTGCCAACATCAGGCTCTGGAACATTGATGTTTCCAGAACACGTCCATGAAGCAACATCTCTTTATTAAGACTGAGAGGCACTATCTCCATGGAAGCAAGCTGCTTTCATGTTTTATTAATCTGTGCTGCTGCTGCTAAGTCACTTCAGTCGTGTCCGACTCTGTGTGACCCCATAGACGGCAGCCCACCAGGCTCCGCCGTCTCTGGGATTCTCCAGGCAAGAACACTGGAGTGGGTATTAATCTGTGAGGTGTCCAGAATTAAAGCTGGATGAGGGTGTGAAGACCCTTTTTCTGATAAGGGAAATTTTTGATCAGTAACTCAGGTCTTGTAAAGGGACTTAGTCATACATACCACTTCTGTGGGAGCAAACTAGATCAGACCAAATTCAAAAGGAGACAGTAGGAGATCCTGTACCCTCTTTTCCTGAGGGCAATTGGCCTGTTTCTCTGAAACAGTCTAATTTACCCTCAGCAAGAGGTCGAATTGGCCTTAATTGTGTCCTAATTATTTGCTTAAGTAGCTAATCTTTACTTCCAGTTCTCCTATCCCATCTTGATACCTGTTAGGAGGCCACTTCTCAGCTGTTGCCTAATTTGCACACATCTTTTTAACCCTTTAAACGTTCCTTTATAGCAGAACTTGCTGCTTTATTATCTCCGTTCCTGAATTCATCGTTTTTCTGCAAGTCCTGCTGAGGTCTTCTCAACGTAAGAGAAGTGTTCTTGCATTGTATGTTCACACAGCAATTCCTGGTCTCCCTCAAAGCAGAACCATTTGTTTGAAAACATGAGTTTCTCTGCCTCCTTTCTCTTCACAAAGAGTTGAGTACAAATTCATTCAAGGACATTCAAAAGTACCAAAAATGGGGGGAAAAAATGCCCCTGTAGGAATGAAAAACCAGCATTAAAGGAAAAATAGAATGGTAAGATTGCAAATGGGGTGGGGGCAGAGTGTCTAGAAGGTGCCTAGAGTTTATAAGTTTGGACAGGTGGACATGGGGACTTGGTAGAGGACTGAAATATCTTTGCTGTTCAGTAACAGGTCCTTGCGGGCGTCCCAGCTGGTGTAAAGAATCCACCTGCCGAATGCAGGAGATGCAAGAGTCGTCGAGGGCTCGAGCCCTGTGTTGGAAAGATCCCCTGGAATAGGCAATGGCAATCGGCCCCAGTATTCTTAGCTGAAAATTTCATGCACAGAGGAGCCTGACAGGCTACAGTCCATGGGGCCGCAAAGATTTGGACATGACCAAGCAATTGAGCATGTGTGCGTGTGTATACACACACACCCCCCACACGTGCGCAACAGGCCCTTGTACCATCCTCATCTTAGTTATTCAGTCTCATCAAAGCTTTTGGATTTCTATCACCCTTTAGCACTCTAAGTTATGGAGAAAGTCAGTTTGATATAAAAGGGTAGGAGAGAAAGGATTTAGGGAGAGGAATTTAGAGGAAAGAGAAAAGGCAGGATCTAAGAATGTTATTACCACCAACCAGGAAAAAAAAAAAAAAAAAAAAGATGAAATCCTTTTGAAGGAAAATCAAAGAGACCACTCATTCCACCTGACCTACCCAAGTTGACAGTGAACAGACTCACGTGAGGCTGAACCTAGCTGCCTACTTCAGGATGTCCGCCAACTTCTCCTCATAGTACAGGAAGTTCTCCTGAATGTCCTCCCAGGGCTCAAAGGCCTTGGATTCACCCTCTTCTTGCTCCACGAAATTCTGCCAGATGTACTCGAAGTCCTGGGGCTTCATGATGCGAAGTCTGCAGCCGGCCTCCTTCAGCTTCCTGAGAGCTGCCTGGACCTCGGGCTCCTCCCACATGAACAGCCGCCCCACCAGGATGAGCAGGCGCAGGTTCTTGGTCTTGTTGAGGGTCTTGACGATGCGGTCCGCGCAGGCCGCGCAGGGGCTGGAGGACACGTACCAGGTGACCAGGTAGCGCAGGGCGGGGTCGAAGGTCGGCATGATGCTGTTGAAGAAGGCTTCCTCGGCGTGGGCAGCGGCATGCTCGTCCTCCAGATACCCTCGAGAGGCCTGCACTTGGCCTCCCTTGCTCTGTGCTTCCACCACATAGCAGAGGAAGGTCTTGTTCCTGCCGGAGCTGTACTCCACGTTCCGGAACTGAAACTTAAAGTAGTGGGCAGGCAGTCGCTCCCTATGGGTCAAGGAGACAAACGCACAGGGAAGGAGAGTGGGTGATGAGTTCTTGTGCTAGGACTTGCCTGGAGTAGGTGGCTTTCCAAGATCAACTCCCCCGGGGACAGATTCATTCTACTGAAACAGGCCTTGCCTATATGCTAACGGTGGTGACAAAGGGACGAGGGAATTCAAATGGTGTATCTGAAGGAGAAGAGAGTGTGGAGTGAGGTGTATATCCTGGACGCCACGTTAGCGCAGATCTCCAAACACTCCTTCACTCCCAACACACAGCACATGCTCAGATTTCTAGATCAGTGACTCTTTAACCTGACTGTGCACTAGAATCTGCTGGAGGAGCTACAGATGTCTGTGCTGGTGCCCCACACCAATAAATCAGAACATTTGGAGGAGGCCTGGGCATCAGTGTTAAAAAAAAAAAAATGCTCCAGGTGATTCAAATAAGTAGCCAGGTTTGAAAAGCAGGGTCCAAATAGTATTACAAAGTAGCAAGCATGTAAAAATTCTCATGACAGAGCAAGGCAATGATTGTGCAGAATATTTCACACTTGCATAATCTCTCCTTGTCACTCACAGATATTGCAGCTTAGGTAAGATGTGGCCTAAAACGTGCAGTCCAGGCTCTCCCAAGGACTTTCTCATGTCATCTTTTCCCTCAGGCGAAAGAATGGTTGTCATGTAAGTGTCCAAGAAGGTTTATTTTTGAGGCTAGGCTACCTCAGGGTACTTTGATATGAATTAACTTGTGTAGTATTGACACATTTCAAAACCATAAAAGATAGCCTCTGTCCTTTAGATGCTTATAGTCTTACCAGCGAGATTCTAGCTGGAAAGCAAAGATGTGAGTAAGACAGCTGAGAACAGTAGAAGCCTGCTGACAGTGACAAGGTGGAGTAAGGACCCATGATGAAGTTTCTTAAAGTTTAGCCTTGATTCAGGAGTCAATAGAGAATTGTTACAGGTTTCCAAGGAAAGAAAAGTATAATGAAACTGAGGTACATGGAAGAGTTACGGGGGGTGACTTTAGGCAGAGACAGTGAAGCTGGGGAAAAGTCTGAAATTTGGGAAGCCCACTTGGTGTCTTAGGGCACCAGACTTGGTGAGGAATATGTCCAGTGGCTTCCAGGGGAAGTGGATGATTAGCAGATGAAAGCAGCAGAAAAAGGCCGGGTGTTTCAAAAAGTTTGGTAATAAAAAAAGGAGAGAAGCTAAAGAAGCAGCATCAGAGCTGAAGATCGTCTTGTTTGTATGTGCATGTTTTTCTAAAATAGGGAAGATTTGTGCGGGTTTGAAGGCCAGATGTGACTGCAGCCATGAAATTAAAAGACGCTTACTCCTTGGAAGGAAAGTTATGACCAACCTAGACAGCATATTCAAAAGCAGAGATGTTACTTTGCCAACAAAGGTCTGTCTAGTCAAGGCTATGGTTTTTCCAGTGGTCATGTATGGATGTGAGAGTTGGACCATAAAGAAAGCTGAGGGCCAAAGGATTGATGCTTTTGAACTGTGGTGTTGGATAAGACTCTTGAGAGTCCCTTGGACTGCAAGGAGATCCAACCAGTCCATCCTAAAGGAGATCAGTCCTGGGTGTTCATTGGAAGGACTGATGCTGAAGCTGAAACTCCTCCAATACTTTGTCCACCTCATGCGAAAAGTTGACTCATTGGAAAAGACCCTGATGCTGGGAGGGATTGGGAGCAGGAGGAGAAGGGGACGACAGAGGATGAGATGGCTGGATGGCATCACCAACTTGATGGACATGCTGCTACTGCTGCTGCTGCTAAGTCGCTTCAATCGTGTCCGACTCTGTGTGACCCATAGATGGCAGCCCACCAGGCTCCCCCGTCCCTGGGATTCTCCAGGCAAGAACACTGGAGTGAGTTGCCATTTCCTTCTCCAATGCATGAAAGTGAAAAGTGAAAGTGAAGTTGCTCAGTCGTGTCCGACCTAGTGACCCCATGGACTGCAGCCTACCAGGCTCCTCCGTCCATGGGGTTTTCCAGGCAAGAGTACTGAAGTGGGTTGCCATTGCCTTCTCCGTGATGGATATGAGTTTGGGTGAACTCTGGGAGTTGGTAATGGACATGGAGGCCCGGCGTGCTGTGATTCATGGGGTCACAAAGAGTTGGACATGACTGAGCGACTGAACTGAACTGAGCTGAAGGCCAAGGAGAATGAAGAGCCTGTAAGAAGAGAGACTGAAAAGGTCAGAAGGAGAGGAGGGGATGAGTACCAGCTGGAGAGGCTGAATGTTTTCTTTTTAAAAATGTAATCTTGGATTTCCCTGGGGGTCTACCAGTTAAGAATCAGCCTGCCAATGCAGAGGACATGGGTTCAATCCCTGCTCCGGGAAGATTCCACATGCTGAGGAGCAACTAAGCCCTCATAATGCGACTACTGTGCCCTGCTCCCTAGAGCCTGTGCTCCACAACAAGAGAAGCCTCCGAAAGGAGAAGCCCCCGCTTGCTGCAACTAGAGAAAGCCCACATGCATCGATGAAGACCCAGTGCAGACAAAAATAAAACAAAAAAGCTTTAAACAATGTGATCTCTGTGGTTGCCCCCAGAGGATCCCCAACTAGTAGCTCTGCTCTTTCTTCCCTACACCCCTTCCCTCCCCCCAGAGAGGTCACCCAACTCCCTGGGCTTTAGGGGGATCCCTGGTATCCCAGGGCCTTGGCTTCTTAGTGATAAGTAGCAGGTGCCAAAGAGCTGAGTAGATGTGAGCTGTTTCCCTGCAGTTGTCCCCACCCCCATCACCAATTCCCCACCCAGGTTTCCATGTCCCTTGCTGTCAGGTTAGGTTTCCACTGTGGAGATGGATGTGTTTGGGGCCCCAGCCCTGGGATTCCTTCGGGTACTATCTTTAGCTCTCTTAAGTCCCTCTGTCCCTGGTTGAATGTGTTTATTATTTACTTAACATTTGGGGAGAAAGGATGGCCTGATGATTCCCCTCTCCTCTTTCAGTCCCTGCTGGGAAGTCACTTACACTAGTCTCTCCCCCGTTAAACTCACCCCAGAAGACCACTCCTCAACTCAGCCAGTTGTTAAATGATCCTTTCACTTCCTAGAGTGGCTTTTTTTCCTCCTGAGAAGCACGGAGCCTACACTTCTTGCTGAAACCTTTTTTTTCCCCCTCTCTAATCAGTGCCAGACCACCCCCAATCCCACCCCTACCCTCCCAACCATCCCCAGGTCCAATCCAGAGCCACCTGTAGGATGGATTTGCAGGTAAAGGTTCTGGAAGGATTCATAGCTACTTGGTTGGCTTGGGGGCTTCAACAGTAGCTTCCTATGTGGTCCCTCAGGTTTCCTTTCAGAAACTGAAAAGTATTGCTCCAACTTTGCCAAGTACAGCCCAACCAAGAAGACGTGTGGCCCAGTGTGAGGTTGCATGCTGGCTGGCTGGTCTACAACTGATGCTTCTCTCAGTCTGTCCTCTTCTTTAGGCAAGAGGAAAGGACCCTGAGAAATGGGAAGGCCAGTGGAGAGGAAGAAGGTTCACCTCTCCGTAAATATTGGTTTCTGACCCCTGGGGCCAGCAGCCTCATGGTCTGCCCTGTCCCTCAGCAGGGCTTTCTGGACCCGTTACCTCAGAAAGGGAAGTGCATTCAAGGGGCAAAGGAAAGTCAGGGAAGGTCTCGGCTCCCAGTCTTTCTTGGGGTTGGCTCAGAGACAGCCTGCTTGGCTTCTCAGTGAAATTCCTGGTTTTTCTAGAAGGAGCATACAGGTTGAATGAGGTTCTTTGGGCTTTTCAGACTGAAACAGCCAGGTCCTGGAGGGCCACCAGGAGAACAGAGTTGGTCTGAAATTTCTCCAGAGAGCTAGCCCATGTGGTCGTCTTGGGTTATGTTCTAGAATCACAAAGTAAGTCAACACTATTATGCCCACTCGGCTTCCCTGGTGGCTCAGTAGTAAAGAATCCACCTGCCAATGAAGGAGACATGGGTTCGATCCCTGGGTCGGGAAGATCCCCTGGAGAAGGAAATGGCAACCCACTCCAGTATTCTTGCTTGGGAAACCCAATGGACAGAGGAGCTTGGCAGGCTACAGTCCATGAGGTCGCAAAAGAGTTGGACATGACAGAGCGACTAAATAACATTATGCCCACTAGTGGAAAGACAGAAATAGTGACGGTGACTTTGTAGATGATCACACACATCTTTCATTTTCTAGTAGCATGACATGCTCCAGTACCATATTTACATATGCTCTTTGCTCTCAACCCCAGCAGATATTTTCCTGCTGAAGTGTGAGTGTGTGTGTGTGTGTGTGTGTGTGAGTGTATGTTGGAGTGGTGGCCAGGAGACAGATGCTGATGATAGATTTCTTCACCTGGACCTAGTCCCTTCTTCAAGCACAGAAACTAACAGCATAACTCCTACTCCCTCCTGCCAACTTCAGCACCTCCTTAGGAACCATTTCCTCATACTTTCTGCAAACAAGGCCATTCACACTTCATCTCCTTAGACCTGGGTTTCTGGACATTGCAGTTCTCTAGGCTGGAAACCAAGAATCCTTATATCTAGAAAAAAGAGGGACAACTGTCTGCTTGATGGAGGGAGAAGAGATGTGACTCAGTGTTTTATATGTATATATATATTTATTTATTTATTTATTTATTTATTTATTTATTTTCCCCCTCACTTTTACATTAAAAAACATTTGCATTTCCTAAGCATAAATCTAGACAGTGAAGGCAAGCAACTTGGAGGGCAGTGGAAGCTCGTCTGAGATTAGACATTCGCCCCCCCCAAATAATCCATGGAGCAGAAAACCTACTGACAGGTAACTGAGTGATGACTCATTTCCACTTTGCTCACTAGACCTTTTCATGACCTACTTGAAAGAGGCAGAATTGCCAATCTGAGTTTCCTTTCCCCTTTCTCAGACCACTTTTCGAAGTGGATGCTACAGAGTGGGCATTGTCAGAAGGAGGAAACAGAGTTCTAACAGCCAGACTTCCTGGAGCTACGAAGGTGTTTGATGGGCTGCTGGCTCCTGACTGGCAGTTCTGGATGGGATTCTGCAAGCCCTGGGCCCGCCCTTTTTCTTGGGCCCACCGTTTCTCCGAGGAATGCCATCCTGCACATATGCTTCAACCTTCCCCTGACCCTCAGAGGAGACCAGAGTCCGTGACCGTCTTCTATCCTTTATGAAACAAGCTCTTCACAGTCTGCTCAGGAGTCCAGGTGAGGGGCGAGCATTAATAGTGGCATTGAACTCCTGGCCCAGCCTCTCTGAACCCTGCTTCTCCTCTCTCTCCTCACGTGGGTGGAGTAAGCTACGGGTGGCTAAAGAAGTGGTTGAAAGGAGACTCACTGCCTGTGCCATTTATCTCTGTTCCAGAATAACCCCTTTGATAGCAGGTTCAGCTTCATGTAAAATCATACACAACATAACTAGAGATAAAGACAAACACACAGCAAGCGCTGCTGCCAGGCAGAGCTGCAGCTGGGATGGAGGGATGGGGAACCTACCCATTCAGGTGCCCCAGAGCTTCCCTCAAGCAAGCTGAGTTCAGAAGCAAAAGAGAACCAGAGGAATTCTTTTGTGAGCCTAGTGCTGTTGGATCTTTGTATATATATTAATAATATATCCGGAACTTCTCCCCTCAAGAAGCTCCCCCTGATGGTTAGGGAGTTTGGGGTCGATGTGTACACACTGCTATATTTAAAATGGGTAATCAACAAGGACCTACAGTATAGCGCAGGGAACTCTGCTCAGTGTTACGGGGCAGCCTGGATGGGAGGGGGTTGAGGGACCATGGATACCTGTGTATGTGTGGCTGAGTCCCTTTGCTGTCCACCTGAAACTATCACAACATTGCTAATCAGCTGTGAGGTGACAGTCATTCAGTCGTGTCCGACTCTTTACAATCCCATGGACTGTAGCCCACCAGGCTCCTCTGTCCATGGAATTCTCCAGGCAAGAATACTAGAGTGGGTTGCCATTCCCTTCTCCAGGGGGATCTTCCTGACTCAGGGGTTGAACCTGCGTCTCCTGCATTGAAGGCAGATTCTTTATCATCTGAGCCACAGGGGAAGCCCTCCAATATAAAATAAAAAGTTACAAAAAGTAGCCCTCGCCTCATTAATTCCCTACCCGAATGTCTGACAGAGAGCCTTCCACACAATAGGCACTCAATCATGAGTTCACTCATTTATTCAACAAATAATTATTGAGCACCAGTCAGGAGCTGGATGCCACTCTTGGTACTGGGGACAAAACACCTAAAAGGCAGAGTCCTTGTCCTCATGGAGATAAAATACTTCTGGGGAAAACGGGCAGTGAATAAATGACTGCTTTTCAGAAATTTTTTGTTGAATTTGCATAAAAGATGTCTCTTTATGGCTTTTTCTGGAGGTGGTGTGGTGATTTGGAGTCAGCCAGTCTTGGGATTCACATCCTACTCCATCCACTTCACGCACGCGTTCTTAGTCACTGTCTGTCCGACTCTTTGCGACCCTATAAACCGTAGCCCTCCAGGCTCCTCAGTCCATGGGGATTCTCCAGGCAAGAACACTGGCGTGGGTTGACATGCCCTCCTCCAGGGGATCTTCCCAACCCAGGGATCGAACCCAAGTCTCTCGAATCTCCTGCATGGGAAGGCAGGTTCTTTACCATTAGTGCCACCTGGGAAACCTGACGTCACCCACTAGCTTTGGGCTAATTCTCTCTCCCTCTGAGACTTGGTTTCCTCATCCAGAAGACAGACTGAGTAATCTCACCTCTCTTTGGACAACAGCCGACTTTTGAAAACTTAAATCTGGTACTGAAGGATGGTGCCTTCTTTGGGCCTCAAGTCTTCCCCTTTTAAGCACATCCCTCCTCTGCCCTTCCATTCCTATTCAGAGGGTTCTCTCTCTCAGTGCTTTTTTTTTTTTTTTGTAAAGCCTTGATTTCTAACATTTGCTGCTTTCCTGTACACACACCTGCTGTGGAGATTTCAAGAAACGAACAGGAAGTCAGTGAACACAGATGTGGTAAGAGGTGCACCCGATGGGCCCTCAGCTGAGGCAGGAACAGGCCTGGGCACACCACTGCTGCTATAGACCTTTTGCTAGCATTTTCTATCACGTCATTTTTAATGTTCTAAAGTCTGCTTTTTTTTTTCTGACCGAGTCATGCAGCCTATAGGATCTTAGTTCCCTGACCATGGATTAAACCCAGGCCCTCGAGAGGGAAAGTGCCCAGCCCTAACTCCTGGACCACCCGGGAATCCCATGGTTTCTATCCCGAGTGCCCTATTCACACCAGAATCACAAGTGGGCACGTTTCTCCTTATTCATACCTGGTAGTGCCCCTGCCCTCAGACTGTTTGCTCAAAAGCCATCTGCTGTTCTAGTCTGGGGCCCTGTTCGGAGGAGTAGTGTGATGAGACCCTCCCCCGGGAAGGCCAGGCTCTGCTGGCCCTTTGATGCCAGGACACCTGGAGAGCCGAGCAGAGGAGAGCTTTCCCTCCGCCTGTCCCCTCACAGACAGCCGCACCTTGGGGCTATTTTAAGTTGTCTGTTTACCCGCAGGGGCCCAGGAGACAGATCTCCACAGCTGTTCCTTGAGGCCGGGAAATATGAAGGGCTCCACCTCCCTCCTGAACTGCTCTCAGAGCGTCGTGAAAGTGGCCCTCCTGTGCCTCACTGGGGAGCCTTGGCTTAGGGAAGACTTTGCACCTCACCACCTGGAGGATGGAGACAGGTGGGAGCTCTGTTTGGGAGACCAGTGAAAAGGACGCTAGGCTGGAGTCAGAAAGCATGCCTCTTACTGGTTCTGTGGTCCAGGAGCATGGCTGGACCTCCCTGTTTCTCCAGCTGTAGTGTGGTGGTACAGCTCCTCTCTCAGCCTCACGGTGAGGCTGGAATGAACTCAGGTGTGTGTAAGTGTGCCGGCATCATAAACCCCCGGACACGTGTCTGTAATATCAGAGGATTTAATCTTTCAAAATCCACCACCCTGAGCCCCCAAAGCATGTTCAACTCAGCAAACATACTTTAACTCTCTTCCAAACTGACCCTGCCCGTGTGCTGGGGAGATTACAACACAGCACAGAGTGGGTGTGTCTCCGTGTGTGCGTGTGTGTGAGAGACCAAGGCCAGCATGGGCCAGCACACTTAGCTGTTAGAAAAAGGATCTCTTTCCATAAAAAGCCACTGGAATGGAGGACACTCCCGGCCTGGCGGCCCTAGGCCCTCCCTGTGTCTATATTAATCTGTGCCCTGTGGCTCCTTTAATCCTGGGATGGGGGTGACATTACTCGGTTGGCCACGGACAAGTGCAAGTTCAGGGGCTCTTCCCTGAAGCCTTGCCTCAGGAACTAGGATACATTTCCCTCAGGTTCTCTTAGAAACCGGAAAATGTCTCAGCCGGAAGGGAACTTGGGAATCAAGCAGCACTACTTCCTAAGGTTGCAAATGAAAAAATTGCAGCCAGGCCAGGACTGGAAAAACACTTGCCCAGCTTCAGCCAGCAAGTCCCAATCACCTCCCAGGGTTCCTTCTGCCCTTGAAGGCATCATGCCTCCATTTTCCCTGCAATTTCTCTTCCTGCGGCCCCTCCTCTGCCTGTGGGCATTGCTGGAGACTCCCAAGAAGGAATCCTTATGCCCCCACATACTCAGTCCCTGGATCAGGAAGATCCCCTGGGGGAGGAAATGGCAACCCACTCCAGTATTCTTGCTGGGAAAATCCCATGAACAGAGGAGCCTGGTGGGCTACAGTCCATGGGGTCACAAAGACTTGGACATGACTTAATGACTAAACAACAACAATAACCACAAATTCCCTTCTTATTCTTTGTTTAGGAATTTAGCAGAATCTTCTGCCAGAAGGACATGGAGAGAAGAGGAGGACGACTGCCTTGCTTTATTCCTGGAGGTGCCATCATCTAGACAAGGCAGGGGGACCCTCTTTGGAGCCTCAGCATTCTCTGCTGTAGGTCCTGCTCCCTCCAGGCTGCGGTGGAGGGCGAAGGAACACCTCCTCCGCCCAGAAGCTCCAGCCCTGGCCTGTACCCTCTCTTTTTCCCTGGGGGCGGATGCGAATCTCTGCCCCTGGGGAGATTCCGAGATGAAGCAGCAAGAAAAACGGACTGCGTCTCACTCTAGCTTGGGAAAGGATGGATCTGTCTTTCCTAGCTTAGGCTCTTCTGCTTCAGGGAGAAGCTCTAAAGAAAGAGAGGAAGACATATGGGTAGAGGAGAGGCCCACTCAGAAGCAGGGACAGAAGTTGAAGGAGGAGGTTCTCTGGGACCGTTCTGAAACGTGCTGGCGGTATCCCATGATCTCACCCAATTGCCCGGGACTAAACTGCTTTTACCCAGAGAGGCAGGTGACACCCCAACACCAGGAAGCCCCAGGGCTGGTTTCCTTCTCAGGGTCCTCGATTCCCCAGAGTTGCCCCTACCTCCGCTGATCGGAGGTGTCACTCTGAGAGGCCCAGAGGGAGTTGCTGCTGCTTCCCACGCGCTGCACACCCGGGTGCTCTCCCGCCTGCGGCGCGGTGACCCTGACCCCTACGATTACCATCCTAAGCCCACCAGCCTGTCCCGCCTGCTTCGTGCCAGGGAGGAGGAACCCAGCCCACGCCCAGCTCTCACCCGGTGACGATCTCGAAGGGCGGCAGCTCAATCAGCTCCTTCAGCTTCTCGGGGTCCTCTAGGTTCTCCGCGTCCTCGCCATTCTGGGAGGCAGGCTCCGCGGCCGCCGCGGCCTCTTCTTTCTGAGCCATGGAGGGGCTGAGGCTCTGGAGTCAATGAGAAAAAGGGGAGAGGCGGCGGGTCTGGGCCAAGGCCTGGCGGCAGAGTCCCAAGCAGCTGTCAGCAGCTAAATCTGCCTGGGGTGACGGGGAAAGGATGGGGCAGGCCAGGCGAGTGCACTCAGCCCCTGGCCCCGCAGACTTTATAGCCAGAGGCCCCTCCCCCAGCTTCTCTCTATCTTTTTTTAATTGAGTGACGGCGGGTGCGGGGATGGGGGGAATGGAAAATCTGGCCATCGGTGTCCCCTATTTATCAGAAGCAGAGACAGGAAGCTGGCAGGTGGGGATGGCTTGGCCTGCACCCCTGCCCCCTGCACCGGGTAACACAGGTCTTCACATTCTCTTTCTCTTCCTCCCTGTTTTTATTTTTTCTCCCCCACCCAGCTCGCCTGGGGAGATTGCGGAAGGGACCTAGGGTGGGTGAGTTTTTGGAGGGGAGTTCTCTCAGAGGTTTAAGTGGGACAAGGATTGTGTTGAAAGGGACCCAGGCCAGCCTGACTGGGGGGACTTGGGTTCAGGGAAGGAGGGTCCTGAGATGGGGTGAGGGGGATAAGTACTGCCGATGGGGAAGACACTGTGAGCTGTTACTCAAAGGGAGTGCACGCTGATTTGCCTATAATGATGCCTAGCGCAACACCACATCCACTGGCAGCCTCCAGAAGTAACTATATTGCCATTGACTAAGCTTAGAGTTTTGGAAATAGGCCAGGCAGTGACTTCAGTGTTTTCTGTGTGAAATCGGACTTAATGCTCTCAACCATCCTGGGAGGGCATGTGGATTATCCCCATTTTACACAGAAATGTTAAGGCCCCTGTTTGGGGTCATCAGCCCCAAAGCGGCAGGGCCAGGATTAAAGTGAGGACTTTTTGTTCCTGAGGCCAAACATTCACCTGCTGTGTGTGTGTGTTCCCTCTCATTTGGTCCTTTATTTTTTTTTAATAAGTATTTATTGAGCATCTATTAAATGCCAAGGGCTGATTCAGTTACTTGGGCACGGCAAAGAACAGAACAAATGAAAATCCTTGCCCTCATGCAGCTTGAGGGGGTTGGAAAATATGCAGGGTAAGTCATATACATGGTCTGTTTGGTAGTGCTAGGAAGGAAAGGCAGAGAAGGGGGACAGAGTGACACTTTTTTTTTTGCAGGGTGGCCAGAGAAGAACTTTGAAAAGGAAATAATTGAGAAAAGATCTGAAAAAGCCGAGGGAAATAATTCTAGGGATATCTAAGGGGGAAGTGTTCCAAGGAGCAGAAGAGCAGGTGCAAAGGTCCTAAGGTGGGAGCATTCCTGGTTTGTTTCAGGACCGAGTAGGGACATTTGTGTGGCTTGGGAGTCTTAGGGGGTGAGGCCAGAGAGATAAACAAAGGCTAAGTAGGCTGGCATCACCGACTCAATGGGCACGAATTTGAGCAAGCTCCAGGAGATAGTGTAGGACAGGGAAGCCTGGTGTACTGCAGTCCATGGGGTCACAAAGAGTCAGCTACGACTTAGCGACTGAGCAAGTACGCGGGGGCCTTAGGGGCTGTTCTAAGGACCTTGGCTTTTTCTCTGAGTGAGATAGGAAGACACTGTCTTTGACCAGATGAGTCACGTGGTCTGACAGATATTTGTAGGCTCACCCAGGCAGCTTTGTTGAGAACAGAGCAAAGGTGAGAAAGAGCAGAAGCAGAAGCACTGGCTAGAAGCCTATTGAAATGAAGGAAAGATGACGGGGGCCCCTGGAGCAGCCCCTGAGCTGGAGCAGTGTTGGGGGCGCTGGGTGAATTTTGTTCTTCGCCTGGTGCATGCTGAGCTGGGGCCATGGGTTTTTGTGTCTAGGGCAGGGCAAACACTCTCAGGGCAACAGAAGGTGGGGGTCAGAGTCACCAAGAGGCTGAAAATGAGGAACCTAAGAATGTTGGGGAACTCGTCTGAACATAGCTCCCAGAGCTAGTGGGGGGTGGTGATGAGAAGGTAGGGGACCCTTTCCATGGTCTAAGTAGAGGATAGGAGTCAGCCTGGTTGGGAGGATCTGGGGCTCTCTCCTCCAGAGAGTTCTGGGCAGCATGGCACCCTATGAGTAAGATGCCCAAGCATTTTGATCTGTCATAGTTTATATCTGTTGTCCAGGTATAATTGGTACTGGCTCCCCAGTCACTCCCAAAGTGCCCCAGTACCGAGACTATATGGTCACTTTCCTTATTAGGCTTGTTGCTAATTCTGGCATTCTTATCCAGAAGTTATTCATTTTTTTTTTCAGGCATTTTTTCCAGGGGATGTAAGGCACAGGATAGTGGTAGTGGTGACTGTGTCCTCAGAGAAAAGGCAGTGATAGCTGATAAATAACAAACACACATTATTATTATAATTAGCATCGCACAAACAACCAACATTTAAATGCAAAGAGATCACTTCGTCCTTTTATTTGATCAGCAATTATTGAGGGCTTCTAAGAGCCAGACACTCCTGGAGTAAACACCAAGAATATGGACATGAATGAGGTGCTGCCCCATCAGGAGCAGCTCCCAGTCTCAATAGCTTTGGGGGGCATTCGGGCACTCAGGCTTTCATTATCACATTTGATCCTCATGCCTGTCTCACAGAGTATATATTATTGTCTTCATTTTGCAGGTTAGAGCCCTGTAGCTCAGAAAGGTGATTTGTATAAGATCACATGAGGATTTAAGTCCAGGTCTTCTGAGCTTATGTTCTTATTTCCAGGGCCGCGCCCAGCTAGCTCTGATCGATACATCTCTAAAGCATTATCTCCCACTTCTGGCTGCAGCTACTGGACTAAGGAAGAGTAAACTGTCTTGCAGTGGGGAAGGTGGGGAGAGGGATCCTTTCAGCTCGCTGTTCCCTTGTGGGAAAGGCTTCCTTCCTGAGGGTGAAAGTAAAAGTCACTCAGTCGTGTCTGACTCTTTGAGACCCCATGGACTGTATAGTTCATGAATTCTCCAGGCCAGAATACTGGAGTGGGTAGCCTTTCCCTTCTCCAGGGGATCTTCCCAACGCAGGGATTGAACCCAGGTCTCCCACACTGCAGGCGGATTCTTTACTAGCTGAGCCAAAAGGAAAGCCCAAGAATACTGGAGAGGGTAGCCTATCCCTTTTCTAGAGGATCTTCCCGACCCAAGAATTGAACTGGGGCCTCATGCATTGCAGGTGGATTCTTTACCAACTGATGAGCTATCATCTTACATTTTGGCTGTAGTGTATGCCCTAGGGGCTTTCCAGCTGGCAGCAGTGGTAAAGAACCTGCCTGTCAATACAGGAGGCCTAAGAGACATAGGTTCAATCCCTGGGTTGGGAAGATCCCCTGGAGGAGAGCATGGCAAGCCACTCCAGCATTCTTGCCTGGAGAATCCCACAGACAGAGGAACCTGGCAGGCTGCAGCCATAGGGTTGCAAAGAGTGGGACACGACTTAGCACACACGCACGCACGCATGTATGTCCTAGACTGGGGGGGGGGGGGAGGAAAGATCCATGTTTATATCCCCATCTCAGATCTCGATTCACTGTGTGATGATGTTGGCCAAATCACTTAGCATCTCTGGATGGTCCTCAGTGTCCCCGCCCGTGACAAAGGCTGAGTTATTGCTCGTATTCCAGGATGCCCAAAGGGATGAAAATGTGGAATCAGGGCCGCTCCCAAAGACCTGTAGTGTGGGGATGAACAGTGTGGTGGAAATTTTCTGAGTGATGTTGGGAGATGGTACAGAGGTGGTTCATGTTCCTCCCTGAAGACATGATCCCTGACCCCTGCCAACTCTATACACTGGGGAGGGTGCCCTGGACCTCCCTGGACTGATGACTGACGGTTTCCTTTCCCACTGCACCTTCCCCCGCACCCCCTTCCCTGGAGGCTCTCTGACTCTCTCTGGCTATTTATGGCACCTCCTAGGGGCCCACATTCCTGCCTTGTCCCTGGCTTTCCTTTCCAAGCTAGTCCAGTTTCCCTGGCTGGCCCGAATACAGCAGTTAATCTGGGGGGTCGAGTGCCAGGGGCCGGACCCTTCCTCCTGCAGCTGCCACTGTTCTCTTTTTAGTGTGGGCACTCCCCCCACACCCCCGTGTTAGTACTCTTGGGTATGTTTCTATCAATAAACCACTTCTATCAAGGAGGAAAATGAGAAACAAGTATTTATTTCAGTGGTATCAGCAGGGTGTTGGGACTTGAACTCACGTCTGTCAGCCTCCAAGTTCCATGCTTTTACTACTGTGTTATGCAGCCTGGAATTCAGTAGTGCGAGAGCTGACACCAGCCCAACCCTTCCTGGGGTGTGATGGGGTTCTAAGCAGGTCACATAAATGAACTCATTTACTCCTCGTAAGGATGTTGGGGTAGGTACTAGTATTTCCTTCATTTTGTTGGTGGGGGAAATTGAGATCAGAGAGGTTAAGTGACTTGCCCAAAGTCACACAGCTAGTGAGAACAGAGCTTTGGGCTTCTAGAGTCTTAAGTCCTCCACCTTTCAGTCCCGACTGCTACCAGGACCCCTGAAGCCAGGCTCTGAGGGAGGAGGGGCAAGAAGGGAACTAGGGGGAGAAGGTGTTCTTGCAGGGAGACTGAGCTCTGGGGAGCAACTTGTGTATGAAGGGGGTGTGTGTGTGTGCGCGCACGTGTGTGTGTAGGGGGTATAGGTATGGAGACAGCAGACAGCAGGTGAGTGGGAATGGAAACTCACAAGGGAATTCTCCCACGCTGTCTTGAGACCCAGCCCCCTGTGTCTGGGAGGAGCTGGGTTAGGCCCCGGGCCTGCATCTTTCGGCCCTATTTCCCATGGTCATTTCAGAAAACCTTCCGAGGTCCTAGGAGGCGCTGAGGAGGAGGTGGCAGGGTCAGACACGGCTCTTTCTTGGGTCTTGGCCAGAAGCCGAGCTGCCCTCACTAGGAAGGGAGTAGAGAGGCCACGAGGGGGCTGGTGGAAAATAGCTGCCTCACCAGGGGAAGGTTTAAATTCTCACTCTGGGAAAGCAGATACCTCGGGAGCCCGCTGATGGAATGGATGCTTCATGTGCAGGGACAGCTGGTGCCCCAACAGCACGTTGCCCCAGCGACGCAGCCTGGGTGTGCCCGCCCCGTGGTCACTACTGAGACGAGGTACACAAACAATGGGCCACGGGCACGAGGCACCCCCTGGTGGGCAGGAGCCTGCCCCTGCTGGCAACCGCTGTGTTGACATAAACAACAGGGGGTGTCCGGAGCCTTGGCGGGGTGCAGCGAAGGGGCCCCGGGTCTCCCAGAGTCTGAGGCTCCCTGGGGCGGGAGGAGAAACTCAAATCACACAGGGCAGGATGGAGTTTCCAGTCTTCTCCTGGGCAGGACACCATGCTTGGCTGGCCATGCAGGATGCACGGCCTGGGGAAAAGTGGTGACAACTGGGACTTTAGTCCTGGTCACCTCGGTCTTCCATTCCAGCGGCCACTCCCGGCACCACCCGGCCCCCAGGGCTGGCTGGCGCTTTGAGTCTTTGAGGAGAGCGATCTGATTAGAATCGTGCCCATTAGGTGACTAATAGTATTCCCCTTTGAAGGGATGTTTGCAGGGCCACAAAACCTACTGGGAGAAAGCGATAAACTTAATAATCAACTTCTCAGAGGAGACTTTCAGCCCTTGGAAATGTGCTGGAGTAGGTGCAGGTGGAGCGGGAAGGAGCTCACTGGGTGCCTCTCTGCCCAGGTCATTTCTGGGCAGGCTGAGGGGACCTCAGAGATACAGACACCAGAGGGACGAAAGAGGCTGATTAGATACCCCCGAGGCTCCTGGTGTGACAAAGAGGCCTTCTCCTAGCTTGCAGGTTAGAAGAGGGGGATTTTGTTATGAAGGGTTCTTGAAAGCTAGGTTGGGGGAAGGGGCCTCGGTGGACTCTGTGTGAGGGGGGAGGGGGGAGGTCCAGATTTGAGTGGATGCCTGCCAAAGTCAGGCTTTGTTTGGACGGGTGACTTCATCACTGATGAAGATCAGCAAGAAAGCTTTAAAACAAAAATATCTTGTGCTTGTGTTCTGAAACTACAAGAAAAGGGAACTCTGGAAAGACTCTGAAACAGGGGAACCCTGGGAGATAGAATGGGTGGAGCACAAAGGAAGCAAGCCTTCGGAGCCCTGGCGTGATCTTGACCGTACTTGAGGGCCTTACACCTCTGCTAGAGCATCACCTCTACCTGCCCATAGGGCAGGACCAACGTTTGTCTACTGAACAGACACCTACCAGCCTGCCCACCTCACCTGCCACTGTGTATCCTCATTCCGCAGACATTGCCAAAGGAGGAAGGAGAAAGGGACTGGGGAGCAAAGAAAGGATGAAGATACAGCAGAGTGAGAGATCACCCTGCCTGCTGGGGTGGCCATTCCACCAGAAGCTGCTCCCCACCTCTCCAGACATTGGTGAAGGGCTTCTCTCTCCCCCACTCACCGAGTGAATCATTTTCAGACACCATGTTCCGCTCAGAGGCAAATGGAAAAACACTGCCCAAGGGCACAGAAGCACACACACGTGGCTCGGACTGTGGAATCCCTGGACACATCTGGCAAAGGGAAGAAACAACTCCGACTCTATTTAGGCACAACTCTTTCACTTTTCACTTTCATGCATTGGAGAAGGAAATGGCAGCCCACTCCAGTATTCCTGCCTGGAGAATCCCAGGGACAGAGGAGCCTGGTAGGAGGCCGTCTACGGGGCTGCACAGAGTCGGACATGACTGAAGCGACTTAGCAGTAGCAGCTAGGTGATGAGAGAGGAGGGGCCAAGGGCAGTGTGTATTCCAGGCTGGGCTCAGAGCTGGAAAGCAGGGTAGAGGAAGGGCGAGAGGCCAGGCAGGTGGGGAGGTGAGGGTGGGGGACGGGGATCAGAACTCCTGTTCAGAAACCAAGGAGTAGGTGCTGAGATTAAGGACAACTTTGGGTCAGAGGATAAGTTTGAGGTTGGAGATCCTGCCCCTTCTGGCTGTTTTTGCACAAAGCCAGGAAGCCCTTTATTTGGCTCATGCCTTGCCAGGCAGTCAGGCTATTCCAGGGCTTGGGACACTGCCCAAATTGAGCTTCCTTCTAGGACCAAAATCCAAAACTAGAGGCATCTAGACTTCTGGGCTTGTGGTGTTTGTTCTGGGGTGGTTGGAGTCACATGAGCAGCATGGTGCATCTTCTTAGAGAAACAGTTTAATTTCTAGAATTAGTTGGCAACATCAATACAATTGGTAGCAAGTATGTATAATGCCTACATGAGATGGTGATGGTAAAGACAATGACAAATATCTCTGGAAGGTCCTTATGTTGAAATGGATAAGAACCTATGCAGTGTGGCTCCTGAGCATGTCCTTGATCATTTATAAATTTAGTTACCTGGATCAATGGAGTTTTCAATTCAACTAAAAGCAGCTTTAAAAAAAAAATCTGTTTGAGGCGAAGTCAAAATTCATGTGAATGTGTGCAATAAAGAGTTCACCATTTTTTGTGTGTGGCACAGTCAGGCTGGTCCACAGACCCGTGGGGAAGGTCACTCAGCCTCCCAGCACTTAGGAAGTCCAGGAAATACTTCTGGTGTCTCAGGGCAGAGTGGGTCTCCATTGCTGTATGAGTCAGAACCACGGGTGCTCATTAAACAGGTGGCCTCCCGGGGTCTCTTCTTAGGACAACCCACATTTATTGAGCACTTCCTCTGTGCCAGATGCATTCACTCTTTCCTCAGATTCTCTGAGGTCCCCATTTTACAGATGAAGAAAATGAAGTGTGCTGCTGCTGCTGCTAAGTCGCTTCAGTCGTGTCCGACTCTGCGCGAATGAAGCATAGACAATGAAGTAAGTTGTACCGGATTATCAGTTAATGAATGACAGAGTCAGTGTCCAAGCCCAAGGTGATCTGTCTCCAAGGTCGGAACTGCAAACAACTGCACCCTATCTGTGGGCCCTCATTCCTCAAGTTGATCTAATTCCGTGAGTCTGGAGCAAGGCTGGAGTCCAGGCCATCAACCAAGGTTCCAGGAGGTCACTAGGCTGCACTTTGAGAGGCAACGCTCCCCCAGCCGCTGTTCTCAATCTGCTCGCACAGTAGAACCACCTGAGAAGTTTCAACAGCTATGAATGCCTTTGTGTGTGCTAAGCTGCTTTAGTCGTGTCCGATTCTTCGTGACCCATGGAAAAGAAATGAAAAAAAGCAAAATGGTTGCCTGGGGAGGCCTTATAAATAGCTGTGAAAAGAAGACAAGTGAAAAGCAAAGGAGAAAAAGAAAGATATAGCATCTGAATGCAGAGTTCCAAAGAATAGCAAGGAGAGATAAGAAAGCCTTCCTCAGCAATCAGTGCAAAGAAATAGAGGAAAACAACAGAATGGGAAATACTAGAGATCTCTTTAAGAAAATTAGAGATACCAAGGGAACATTTCATGCAAAGATGGGCACAATAAAGGGCAGAAATGGTATGGACCTAACAGAAGCAGAAGATATTAAGAAGAGGTGGCAAGAATACACAGAACTGTACGAAAAAGATCTTCATGACCAAGATAATCACAATGGTGTGATCACTCACCTAGAGCCAGACATCCTGGATTGTGAGTCAAGTGGGCCTTAGAAAGCATCACTACTAACAAAGCTAGTGGAGGTGATGAAATTCCAGTTGAGCTATTTCAAATTCTGGAAGATGATGCTGTGAAAGTGCTGTACTCAATATGCCAGCAAATTTGGAAAACTCAGCAGTGGCCACAGGACTGGAAAGGATCAGTTTTCATTCCAATTCCAAAGAAAGGCAATGCCAAAGAATGTTCAGACTACCGCACAATTGCACTCATCTCACACGCTAGTAAAGTAATGCTCAAAATTCTCCAAGACAGGCTTCATCAATACGTGAGCCGAGAACTTCCAGATGTTCAAGCTGGTTTTAGAAAAGGCAGAGGAACCAGAGATCAAATTGCCAACATCCACTGGATCATGGAAAAAGCAAGAGAGTTCCAGAAAAACATCTATTTCTGCTTTATTGACTATACCAAAGCCTTTGACTGTGTAGATCACAATAAACTGTGGGAAATTTGAGAAACCTATATGCAGGTCAGGAAGCAACAGTTAGAACTGGACATGGAACAACAGACTGGTTCCAAATAGGAAAAGGAGTACATGAAGGCTGTATATTGTCACCCTGCTTATTTAACTTCTATGCAGAGTACCTCATGAGAAATGCTGGGCTGGAAGAAGCACAAGCTGGAATCAAGATGCCATGAGAAATATCAATAACCTCAGATATGCAGATGACACCACCCTTATGGCAGAAAGTGAAGAGGAACTCAAAAGCCTCTTGAGGAAAGTGAAAGAGGAGAGTGAAAAAGTTGTCTTAAAGCTCAACATTCAGAAAACAAAGATCATGGCATCCGGTCCCATCACTTCATGGGAAATAGATGGGGAAACAGTGGAAACAGTGTCAGACTTTATTTTTTGGGGCTCCAAAATCACTGCAGATGGTAATTGCAGCCATGAAATTAAAAGACGCTTACTCCTTGGAAGGAAAGCTATGACCAACCTAGATAGCATATTCAGAAGCAGAGATATTACTTTGCCAACAAAGGTCTGTCTAGTCAAGGCTATGGTTTTCCAGTGGTCATGTATGGATGTGAGAGTTGGACTGTGAAGAAAGCTGAGCACCGAAGAATTGATGCTTTTGAACTGTGGTATTGGAGAAGACTCTAAGAGTCCCTTGGACTGCATGGAGATCCCACCAGTCCATCCTAAAGGAGATCAGTCCTGGGTGTTCTTTGGAAGGACTGATGCTAAAGCTGAAACTCCAGTACTTTGGCCACCTCATGTGAAGAGTTGACTCATTGGAAAAGACTCTGATGCTGGGAGGGGATGGGGGCAGGAGGAGAAGGGGACGACAGAGGATGAGATGGCTGGATGGCATCACCGACTCGATGGACATGAGTTTGAGTGAACTCCGGGAGTTGGTGATGGACAGGGAGGCCTGGCTTGCTGCGATTCATGAGGTCGAAAAGAGTCGGACATGACTGAGCGACTGAAATGAACTGAACTGAACGGATAGACCATAGCCTTCCAGGCTCCTCTATCCATGGGGCTCTGCAGGCAAGAATACTGGAGTGGATTGCCATGCCCTTCTCCAATGACTGCAATTCCCTCCCTGCAAAGAGAGGCTTTTTCAATTGGTCCAGGGTCAGGGGCAGGTGGGGGCTGGTCAGCATTATACTTTAATGGGACAGTCTGTTCCTTTATTTAATCAATCAAAGATAAATGAACAGCTTCTCTGTGTCCTGTGCCACACTGGGGCTGGGGACACAAGGGCAGATGGAACACAGGTGACCCACGGGCCCCGCTGGGCAGAGCATGCCCAGAGGAGGTGGGGAGGAGAGATTCCGTCTTGCTTCTCCTTCCTTGGTGAGCTCCAGGAACAGCCTGTCTCCTTCTCAAATGATAATGTCCTCTTGGAGGACACGATGTTCCCCCTGTGTGGTCCTTGGATCCCCCACGGGGATACGTTTGGTCCCAGACCCAGAACTCAACCCACAGGATCTAAGGCTGTCACAGTAAAGAGAGCCCTGAAAGACCATCCGTGCTTGGAGTGCTCTAATTGCAGTGAGCAGCTGATAGAAGTGCTGCTGCTGCTGCGTCGCTTCAGTCGTGTCCGACTCTGTGCGACCCAAGATGGTAGCCCACCAGGCTCCCCCATCTCTGGGATTCTCCAGGCAAGAAATAAATCCAAAGATGCCTAAGCTCACCCCCAAAGTTCTGATTCTTAGGTCTTGGGTAGGGTATGAGGAACATGCACTTTTATTAATTTTTTGGCTGCATGTGGGATCTTAGTTCCCTGACCAGGAACTGAACCCATGCCCCTGCATTGGGGGCATGGAGTCTTAACCCCTGGACCACCAGGGAAGTCCCTTTGCATCTTTAATAAGCTTCCAGATGGCTCTGGAACACCCTCAGTGGAAGTTCTCAGGTGGGCTACACATGAGGAAGTCCTGGCAGTTTTAAAAACACCGATGCCCAGGCGCATCCCTAGAGTCTGGTTGATATTTTTAAAAGCTCCTTCCACAAGGCACCTGGGCCTTCCAGCTGGCCTTGTTTAAGATTTAGGGAGGCAGCTCTGGGGCCATCAATTCTTGTCACCATCAGGGCTTTGAGACAACAAGGGAAGAAAGCAAGAGGACAGAAGAGAGGAAAATTAAAAAAAAAAATTAGGAAGGTTTAGAAAGAGAAGTAAGAGAGAAGGCTGGACAAAAAACTCCTCCTCAATTCACTGATCAGCACTGAGGCTTACATCTTTTTCAACATGTTTTCTTATTAATAATGATTAATTGATGTAAAAAACTAATAGTATAAGAGGGCAAAAATAAACAAGATCTATAATCTTATCAGATATAATGACTTAAGGTCTTAGTATGACATATATAATGGATAATGTATCGTATAACTATATTATATTGTTATTAGTGTAATTAATATAATTAAAATTAATTATAGAAATTGAAAAAGAGTAGTATGACATATATAATGCACAATGTATCATATAACTATATATTATGTTATCAATGTAATTAATATGATTAATTCAAATAAATTAATTATAGAAATTGAAAAAGTGTAGATACACATATATGTATAAGTGCGTCACTTTGCTGCACACTTGAAACTAATAGAATATTGTTAATCAACTATATGCCAATATAAAAAATTAAAATAAATTAAATAAGATTAATATAATATGGAATATATTATTATATAGGTGGTATAGAATATATATGTATATATTATGATACATAATATAAAATAAGCAATAAATATATAGTTTGACAAGATAATTGGTATCCTTTCTTACTTTATTTTTCTGTGGCTTTAAGTCCCAAATTTTGAGTGAGGTTTGGCAGGGCATTCACACCTTCATTCATGTGTGCGTGCACACACACACACACACACACACACACAAACAGAGACACAGAGACACACAGACACAGACACAGACACACAGACACACAGACACACACACACAGACACACACACACACACACACACATGTCCATTCCCACCCAGCTGTCCCGAACCTCACACACTTCACATCATACCCAGATAGTTAGTTAGGATTTTATTCATTGATCCTATCACTACTAAATTAATTCCTGTTAATACAGGATGTATTACTTTATATTGAATGTGAACTGTTTCCCCCTCTCCCGTGTCTCTGAATCCTAATGGAAAGTGGCACGAGGGGACCCAGGACAGTGGCCGCATTGGATCAAGTCACCTTCAGGGACTCCCCACAGTCCCCTCCACAGCCCTGCCTGTGGTCTCCTCTGCCCCCACCCCCGCCTCCCTCCTCTCCCCTGATCCTGGCCTCAGTCACCCCTCTCCCCTTGGGGGCCCGTCCTCGGGACAAAGGCTGTCCCTCCACAAGTGATAGGTGATGGAAACGCCCACGGTGAGCCAGGCCAGGTAGGGCAGCAGCAGCAGGGTGGCCAGCTTGTTGATGGGGTGCCAGATCAGAGCCGTGCTCATCACCAGCCTGAAGAGCAGCAGCAGGTGCAGCAGGGCCTGGGCAGGGCAGGGCAGTCAGGAGGGCTGCCCTGGGAATTGCCCTTGACCTTTCTGCAGCACCCTGGAGCCAGCGAGCCAAGTTGCTCTGTGCTTGGTGCAGCCTGCCCCGCCGCTACCTGCCTGCACCTGACGTGCCTTGCTCCCTGCTTCGGAGGCCTTGCAGCCTCCCTGCCCTGTCCCCTGCCCCACTGCTGAGCTCTGGTGCCTTACCAGGCCGGGAGTGTGGGCTGCCGACAGGAGAATCAGGACAGCCCAGCTGATGGTGAGCTGCACAGCGTAGAGACCGAGGGGCAGTGCCAGTGGCTACCTGAAGCCCCCCTCCCCCCCACCCCGCCCCAGGTCCTTCCACACCAGATGGGAGGCATAGCTGTGGACAATGCTCAGAGGAGGCTGATTCATGGTAAATGGAGCCTTGTGGTTGCCAAAAGAAAATCCTCTGTGGGCTGAACCAGGGGGTAAGTGGGTCTAGACATCCTTTGAAGGCAGGGGGCAGGTAAGGGAGGGTGGGCTGGAATCCTAGGCAGGTACAGAGGAGACACCCCAAAAGAGGCAAGATGAGGTCCCATCCCTTTAGAGACCAGCGTGCGGCAGCAATTCAGGGATGGGGGACTTGCTCCCAGCCCAGGGCATGAGAAGCAGGGACTTGCCCCTTGATGGAGTAGATGGTTGTCCACACCAGCAACAAGACTCTGTGAGGTGGGCACCAGGGCAGCTCTCTCAGGCTGTCACACCAGTCAGACATCGAGTGATGGATGAGCAGCCAGACAAGGGTGGGCCCACACTGAGTGATGGATGAGCAGCCGGACAAGGGTGGGCCCCAGAAGAGGCAGGATCACGAAGATGGCCCCTTGAGGCCACATTCTCCTGGAGGAGGTGCGATCTGGGGAGGCAGAGAACACGCTGACGATAGCCTTCCCCGCATCTGCCTGCCTGTCTCCTCCTACCTGACACTCTTCCCTGGCCTGAGCCTCTCATAGGAGGTCTAGTCCTGGACACGCCCTGGGGTCTGCGCCCAGCCCCCTCCTCTGAGCCAACGCTGCCTTCCCCCTTTTCCACGTTCCATGGACTTACTTTCTCCACACCACTCATGTGGGACTCAAGAGTGCCCCGTCTAGGACTGACAACTACTTCTCAGTGAAAGACTCCTCTCCCCCAGTGTGTGTCTGACTCCTGGATCTCAGGTCCAGGATCACACATCTCTTCTGCCTCCCACAATGGATGGCACTTGGCCAGGTACATAGCAGGCCCTTGATGGAGGGCAGTGTCTGAGATCAAACTCAACCAAGCCAACATAACCAACCTGGAAGAACCACATTTGGAAGACAGGAGCCAGAGAACCCTGGGCTTCCTTTCCAGTCCAGAACCAACCAGCGCATCTGCCCTAGGCTTATCTCACTATTCTAGACTGGAAAACCCCAAGGGCCCACTCTGCTGGAGCTCCCATCCAAGTTCAGACTCAGCTGAATGACACTATGGGTTCCTTTCTCTGAAGTTCTCATCTACCCTGAGAGGCTGGGGGAGGTTCCCCCTCCATCTCTCCACTTCCAGAGGGTCGGGGCCACAAACACAAGCACTCAGATGTCTTGTGGCCTGACCTCTCAAGGGAACAACTGCTTGGTCTCTGATTAAAACGCTGCCATGCTTACTTACTCGGAGAAGGCAATGGCAACCCACTCCAGTGTTCTTGCCTGGGGAATCCCAGGGACGGGGGAGCCTAGTGGGCTGCCGTCTATGGGGTCGCACAGAGTCGGACATGACTGAAGTGACTTAGCAGCAGCAGCAGCAGCAGCAAAGTAAGGCAGAGAAGGCAATGGCGCCCCACTCCAGTACTCTTGCCTGGAAAATCCCATGGAAGGAGGAGCCTGGTAGGCTGCAGTCCATGGCGTCGCGAAGAGTCGGACACGACTGAGTGACTTCCCTTCCCATGCTTACTTGTATTTTGTTCTGCGTCTTCCTTTGCAAGCAGGGTGAGGCACAGACCGTCCTCCAACGGAAGCTATTGTTTAATTGCTAAGTCGTGCCTTACTCTTGTAAACCCATGGACTGTAGCCCACCAGGCTCCTCTGTCCATGGGATTTCCTAGGCAAGAATGCCAGAGTGGATAGCTACGCTCTTCTCCAGGGGATCTTCCCAACCCAGGGTTACAACCCGAGTCTCCTGCATTGCCGGTGGATTCTTTTATCTCTGAGCCACCTGGGTAGTTCCTCCAACCAAGATCCCCCACCCAATATCATTCTTCTCATTTGCCTGTGATATTTCAACCTTGTCCCCATGATTGCCAGAATTTGAAGGGGAAAAAAGGTGATTTTTCTCAGTGTCTGGAGTGACAGTCTACACCGTCCTCTTCTGTCAAGGGCCCATGAACATGTCCTGGAGGTTCCGGGGACAGGGCTGGCCATCCTGTTGGCCTGTGCATCTTTCTATTTATTCTCTGCTTCTCACTGTCTGTTTCTTCCCCTTCTGCCTTCCTGTCTCTCTATCATTTCTAGTTTTCTATCCAGTGTTGGAGGTCTCCCCGCTCCCACCACCCCCAATGCTTTTTTCCTGTTCTCCTCCAACTGCTGGTGCCTCCTTATTTATTCTCAGTCCTGTGTGTCCCCTTACCTCAGGCAGCACACCTCCCAGACTGAGTGCCAGTGCTGTGTGATGTGTGGAAGGCAAAGGAGGGTGGGGACAGGGAGAAGGGTGGAGCGGGGCTCCCAGCTGGACTGCCTTTCTCCAGTGACAAGGCTGATGGCATTAGCTGGGGAGTCCAGGTTGCTGCCTGTATGGCCCAGAAGGGTTCCTCTCCTCAGAGGGTCCCCTGGTCTACTAGACCCAGTCTCTGGAGGGGCCCGCCCCCTTGATGAAACTATTGAGGCGTTGGTGCTGTGCAACCTGAACCTCCTGAGACGGCTGAGCCCCAGGCTGCCAGGCTTCTGATGCCTGGCATCTTGGTCTCTGCATCTCACGAACCAGCTTTGTGTCCGTAGGGGTGGCAGGGACCCTCAGATGTAACTGGGGCTGTCCCCAGTGAAACAAGCCCCAGCTTCGGAAATGATCTCATAAGATGTAGCCCCTCGTTATTGACCGCTAGCTCACATGGCCCATCCTGGCTTGGAGTAGAACTTGACAGATGTTTCACAAGCCCCTGGAATCTCATGATTCAGAGAAAAAGGCAGCCACCTGTGTGTCTCAGAGCTTTGTCCAGCAAAGACCAACCGCTCCCCTCTTCATCCCCCAAAGTTCCGAGCACCTCTTTCTTGCTTGTGCTTTAGACAGGCGGTCCTCTCCCCAGGTTGGCTACTCTCCACCCTTCCTTTGCCCCATCTCTCCACTTTGGGGACCTGGGCACCTCTGGGAGGTATTTATCCCCTCCTCCCAGGGAAGGCGGCGCAGGGGTGGGGGTTGCAGTTTGGGACAAGAAGCTAGAGAATCATTAACTAAGATGAAAGGAGCAGCAGTTACTTATTTTCTACGGGTGATGATCAACGTGGGGCTGGGAGAGACCTCCGCTGCAGGAGGCCAGACCGTGGCAACAAGTTACCACTTCTGAGTAACCATGCCCTGGTGTGCGCTTTATGTTTATTAGCTTAATAATGACCATCTTTATCCCTCTCAAGGTAAATATTATCATGTGCTTTTGACAGGCCAGGAAGTGAGGCTCAGAAAGGTTGAACAACTAACCTATGATTACACAGTCAGCAAGTGGGTCACCGGGTTCAGTGTTGGCAGTCTGGATCCCAAAATGCTTCCTCTTTCCTCTCAGCTGGCCCACTCTTTCGTCCAAGTCTTTATTAAACACCTACTTTGGATCGATCGGGCTCTGCCTAGAGCTGAAGATAATGGAGCAGATGGCTGGAAAAACCTCCCTCTGCGAAGGGAGCTTTCATCCCAGTGGCAGAGTGACAAAGGAAGGACCAGGCTGGCAAACATCCAGAGTGGCATCAACCCTGCGGGCAGTGGAAAGAGCCTCAGTAGGGAGTGGATATGGTTGTGCCCCAATGCCACCAGCAACTTGTGGGCCATTAGCCCAGTGTCTTCACTGTCATATCTGTGCAGGAAGTGGGTAGAACTAGGCATTGTCTAAGCTCAGCAGTAAAAAATCCACCTGCAAAGCAGGAGATGTGGGTTTGATCCCTGGGTTGGTAAGACCCCCTGGAGAAGGAAATGGCAACCCACTCTAGTATTCTTGCTTGGGAAATCCCATGGACAGAGGAGCCTGGTGGGCTACAGTCCATGGGGTCACAGGAGTTGGGCACAACTCAGCAACTAAGCCACTACCAAGCTCCCTGGGCAGGCCCACAGTGCCATCACCTGGGGGCTTCTAAGACAGAGAACCTCAGGCCCCACCTTAGGCCAATGGGTCAGAACTTGAATTCTTACAAGGTCCCTCAGACGGTTCATGTACACATTACAGTTTGAGAAGCCCTAGTTAGGGTTCCTCTTACCTTGCGCTGTTGCAGCAGCCACTGACCAGCAGAGGGCAGTCTAGAGAGGCCTCACCTGTACCCAGGTTGTCTCCCTCTGTCCCTCCCCTCCAGACCTAGGTGGGTAAGTCCACGGACTTTTGGATCCTCCCTCACCTCGTCTGGACTTTGCCAGCATACAGGACAGACTCCCCACCCCTCTTTGGGGCGGCTGGGAGGCAGGACTCTGCCGAAGCGGGAAGCGGGAAGCGCCAGGCCACTCCTGCCTGAATTCCCTGAATTCCCCGCCCACCTCCACTTGTCTGCGGGCTTGCCTGGAGTCTGGCTGACTTCTCTGTTTCTCAGAGAAGGAACTGCTGTTCCTGGACAAGCCGGCAGCCTCTGGGGTCACCTACACGGTAAGGTGCGCACCCCCTGGGGCAGCCGGGGGTGGGCCGAGCGTTAAGATGGGGCTACCTGGGGCCCAGGGGTGGAGCTAGGCCAGCTCAGGTGAGGCTGGCAGGTGTGGAGACCCGGTGCTAGAGGAGGGAGAAGGAAGGGGCTTGGCAGAGGGCCACAGCCCAGTGCGTGTGAGGACCAGGGGAGGCACTCGGTGAATGCAGCTCATGACTTGGGCTGGGACTCACTATCCTGGTACACATTTTATGTATAATTGGAGATCTTTCAGCAGTAGACCCAATAAGAAGCAGTGATGTGGAGAGGGGTTGAGAGTTTCCTTAAAGAATATGAGCAGAACTTTGCAACAGGAGCCTGGATCCTTGTGCTGGAGGAAGCAACTCCCTAGGGACAGGTGATGGCGCATCCTAAAATACTCTCATCTTGGGAAAGTGCCACCCAGGATGATCCAGAGTCTGGGGCAGGACATACTGGAGAGCTGGGTACCAAAGGGTCAGCCATGGGGTTGGGAGGGTCCAGTCTGCAGGTACCAGGCTGTTACGCTATATATTCGGGGCCCTTTCCCTTCCTGGGGGCAAAGAGAAGGATGGGGTGAGGACCAACACAGCCTGGAGAGCTGTCAGCCTGCAGAAAGGGGGCTGAGAGGAGGGAGGAGTTACCTGCTCCAGGCCAGGTAATGAATTGGCTCCTGTGAGAGGCCCTCCAGGTTGGAAGGTAGGACAAGGGGACTCTGCTGCACCACCCAATGCAGTGGAGGGGATTTGGACTCTGGTCTTTGGAGGCCCTGGAAAAGCTGTTGCTATAGAAACAGAGTGAGCCCCTCCTTTCTTTCCCTACAGCTGGCCCATCTCCTGCTGCTGGTGCCTCGGTGGGCAGGGGGTAGGCGAGAGCGTCATTCGCTGTGGCACCAAGGGTGTGCCTTTAGCTCCTTACGTTTGTTTTTCCTTCTATTTATTTTCATTTCTTTCTCTTTCAACTTCAGTTCCTCTAGAAGTGAAAAGGAAGAGACCTCGGGGAAAAAGAAGGGACAGGGAGAGAAAGGGAGTGTTTCTGGAAGCTCTTGTCATCCTTGCTCATCCTTTCCTTCTGCCTTCAGTTGTAGCTTAATAATCCATCCTCTGCCCTCACTGGGGGAGGAAACTTGGCTTCCTTATCTGGGAAATGAGATAAAAATAACAGCTAGCTCATAAAGCTGCTGTGAGGATCAAATGAGCTGGGCCACGTAGAGCGCTGTAACACCCTGGCTCTGTGGATGTTAGCTATTATTATTACAGTTATAATTCCAATTATCTCTACTGCGGAAGGACTGCGAGGATTGAACGGGATGTAAAGGGAAGCCTGTGGCTCTGATCCCCATCTCCACCAGATTCAGGCATCGCCAGCTCACTTATTCCACTCACGCGCCCCGCCACGGCCACCGTCTGCAGGGTTAGATGTTAAGGCCGAGGGAGCAACGTCACGCCTTCCCTTCTTGTCTATATTTTCAATGAAGGCATGGGGGAAATAGATCCCACCCCAGGGCTCCATCCTGAGGATACAGAGGCGCTTTAGCCCCTGGCCAGGGGGAGCTGGGAAGGGGGCTTAGGTTTCATGGGTCTTGAGAAGGAAGAAAGAAGGTGGGCAAGGGTGGAGCAGGTGCTTGGGGGCGCAGCCTCAGGTTGGGGTTAGGGGTGTGAAGTGAAAGTCGCTCAGTCGTGTCCGACTCTTTGTGACCCCATGGACTATACATTCCATGGAATTTTCTAGGCCAGAATACTGGAGTGTGTAGCCTTTCCTTTTTCCAGGGGATCTTCCCAACCCAGGGACTGAACCCAGGTCTCCCGCATTGCGGGCGGATTCTTTACCAGCTGAGCCACAAGGTATGAGTGAGGGAATAATTCATCAGTGCAGATCCTAGTGGATCAGCCATGGGGACCCTGGGGACTCGGAAGGAGGATGTGGTGTCTCACAGAACTCAACCTCGGAGTAAATGAATCCCATGCTCTCAGAAGCTCTTTGAGAGCCAAGTAAGATGCCATTGTGTCAGGACAATGCCTAGGCCACAGTGGGTGCTCAGAAATTGCTCATTTGAGTGGAAATCCATACAGGACAGCATGTGATCAAGAATCAATCAGTATGGACTTCCCTGGTGGTCCTGGTCCTGGACTTCCTGGTGGTTAAGTCTTTGAGCTTTCAATGCAGGGGATGTGTATTTGATCCCTGGACAGGGAACTAAGATACCACATGCTGTGCAGTGTGGCCAAGAAAAAAATTAAAATAAACAGTTAGTATGGTGGGAGGATGGTGGTCAGGGAGGGCGAAACCGTCAAGGGCTGGTGAGTGGGGGCTGGCAGGGGGCACTACTAAGCAAGAGTGGTCCAGGCGAGTGAAGGAGGCAGAGGGTGACAGCGTGAAGCAGAGGACAGCAGGAACAAAGGCCAAAGCTTAGACTCCACCAGCTGCGCAGAGCCCAGTCTTGCTGAGGGTGCAAATTAAGGGAGGAAGAGGATAAGTTGGAGGAGAAGACCTGGGGAAGAGCTGGCATCTTTTAAAAAAATTATTTGTTTATTTATTTGGCTGCATCAGGTCTTAGCTGCGGCACGTGGCCTCTGTAGTTGGGGCACTCACACTCTCCAGTTGGGGCACGCAGGCCTAGAGGGCTCAGTGGCCTGTGGGATTTTAGTTTCCCCAACCAGGGATCGAACCCAAGCCCCTGCAGTGCAAGGTAGATTCTTAACCACTGGACCGCCAGGGAAGTCCCAAGAGCTGGCATCTCTAGGGGGATGCTGCTGGACAGCACAGGCCCCTGTCTGACCCTGGGAACCTGGTGGACCTCACCTGGAGACCTCACTTTGGGTTTTCTTTCTCTTTCTGCTTCCACTTTTAACTTTTGTTACTCTTGTAGAATATATATATATATATATATATATATATATATTAAATATATCCCTGTGAGTTACCCTCTGACCTCTCTAGCAGAAGGAGGGGCATAAATAAAACACACGTATTTGGACAGGGTTTATCATCTACAAGAGATTTTCACACGATCTCATGCCATCCTCATCATCAGTCTGAGAGGCTATTTTTTCCCACTTTTAATAGTGTTTAAAAAGAATTAAAAGATTAATAGAAAGACAAGCTTGAATGTGAAAAATTCAGACTACAGAAAAAAGGGTTTAAGAAAATAGAAAGTCCTCTTTTACACCTTCCAGCTCCCCCAATTTCTCATCTCTTTCAGTGACAACCAATAAGAATAGTTTGGAGGTTGTCCTCCCCCAGACTCGCATGTCCAAGGCAGGAATCACTAGAACATGTTGCTGCTGAGTCCTTGAAGTAGACAGAATATCAATCGCAATGTGCTGTGAGTGTAAAATATACATGGACTTCAAAGACTTGTAATGAAAAAAGAATGTAAAATATTGCAATAAATTTACATTGATTATCTGTCAACATATTATTTTGAATATACTGGGTTACATAAAATATATTAAAAATTAATTTCTCCTGATTCTTTTTACTTTTTTAATGTAGACTCTAAAAAGTATAAAAGCACATCTGTGGCTCACATTATATTTTTTATTACACAGCTCTGCTGCAGACTTTTCTCTATCACTTAAATCGTGCATGTGTGCATGCTAAGTCACTTCAGTCGTGTCCACCTCTGTGGGACCCTATGGCCTGTAGCCGGCTACACTCTTCTGTCCATGGGATTCTTCAGGCAAGAACACTGGAGTGGGTTTCCATGCCCTCTTCCAGGGGACCTTCCCAACCCAGGGATCTTGTGTCTCTTATGTCTCCTGCATTGGCAGGCAGGTTCTTTACCACCTGGGAAGCCCATCACTTACATATGCTGCTGCTGCTGCTGCTAAGTCACTTCAGTCATGTCCGACTCTGTTTGACCCCATAAACGGCAGCCTACCAGGCTCCCCCGTCCCTGGGATTCTCCAGGCAAGAACACTGGAGTGGGTTGCCATTTCCTTCTCCAGTGCATGAAAGAGAAAAGTGAAAGTGAAGTCGCTTAGTCATGTCCAACTCTTAGCGACCCCATGGACTGCAGCCCATCAGCCTCCTCCGTGCATAGGATTTTCCAGGCAAGAGTACTGGAGTGGGCTGCCATTGCCTTCTCCTCACTTACATATACACACTCATAAATATATATCTACACTTCAATCTAGTTTTGCTGTCTACATTAATGAGATCAGAGGATGTCTAGCCCTTTGTGACTTCATTTTCTATTTAAAAAAAATCCTTTGTGCATACATATATCTTTGTTGACACTCTGCTATATTTGTTTTTTATTCATGCATTTATTTATTGTGGGTCTTCGTTGCTGTGCTTGGGCTTTCGCTAGTTGTGGAGCCCGGGAGACACTCCAGCTGCTGCGCACAGGCTTCTCATTGCAGCGGCTTCCCTGGCTTCTGAGCGAGGCTCCAGGTGCGCGGGCTTCAGTGGTTGTGGTACAAGGGCTCATTCGTTGCAGCTGAGGGCTCTAGAGCTTGGGTTCAGGATCTTCTTGGATCAGGGATCAAACCCATGTCCCCTGCATTGGCAGGCAGATTCTCACCCACTGTGCCATCAGGAAAGTCCTTGCTTTTCTATTTTAAGACTTTCCATGGGCTTCCCTGGTGGCTCAGAGGGTAAAGCGTCTGCCTGCAATGCAGGAGACCTGGGTTCCATCCCTGGGTCAGGAAGATCCCCTGGAGAAGGAAATGGCAACCCACCCCAGTACTCTTGTCTGGAAAATCCCATGGACAGAGAAGCCTGGTAGACTACAGCCCATGGGATCGCAGAGAGCCGGACGCGACTGAGCGACTTCACTTTCTTTCACATTCTGTCGGCCCATGGAGATCAAGGGCTCTATTTAGACAGAGGTAAAAACTGAGGCACGTTAAACAGTAGGACAGGCTCACTCAGGCAGTGACCAAGGTGGTGTGTGAATTCACATCCTCTAACTCCAAACCCACGGTCTTTCTGTCTAGTGAGAGGTGAAATTAGTTAGGGCATGGGGAGTCACGGCAGGTTCTTGAGGGAGAGAGAGGGAAACAGAGAGACAGAGGGAGGGACGGAGAGATTGGTGAAGTTCTGTTAAGGAAATTGATCTGACTGGGGTGCATGGGGTATGCCGGATGAAGATAATTTGCTCCCTCCTCACTGCAGCGACTTAGAAGCCAGGTCTTAGCCTCCGACGGCTCACGTGACACTGACTCTCTTCCCCAGGCCCTCGGCCTCGGCTGGCACGTGGGTGCAGGGCAACCGGCAGCATCAAGCGACCAGGCGGATGTGCTCCTATGAGAGCTCCTTCCAGCCCGCCCAGTTTCTACTGCTGGTGGGGGTTCCAATGGCGAGCGCCGTGCTCCTGGTCCAGTGCCTTCGATGGCGCTGTCCTCGCCGGCTGCTGGGGGCCTGCTGGGAGCTGGAGAGCCACGAGGAGCCAGCGCCCCCTCCCACTCCCCTACCGGAAGATGAGTCCTCCAGGGCAGGCCCGCCGGCCACGCTGCAGGAGGTGGCCACCTTCTATCAGGAATTGCACACACCCACCCAAGGCCAGACCGTCATCCGGCAGCTGATGCACAAACTGTTGGTGTTTTCTGCTCGAGAGGTGGACCACCGTGGTGGCTGCCTGATGCTCCAGGATACAGGCATTTCCCTGCTCATCCCTCCAGGTAACAGCACCCAGCTCCCTTCTCAGCCTACAGCTGTTCATGTTACATATTAGACAGGGGCGCCAACCCTGAGAGAGCACCAGAGACACCTTCATCAATTTGAAAATTGTATGTTTCGTGTACGTCTTTCTTGACTCCAAAGATGGATATACTACACATTTTTATGACAGTTTCGTGGCAGGTGGAGGCAAAGGGCCTTGTTCTAATAAACAGTCTGTTACGACATTTCTCCCCAAAAGGGAAGTACAGTGTCTGGAGGAAGAGCACCCTTTGCAAATTCTCAGAAGAGTCTGAGTGAGCTTGCAGCATCCCTCGGAGGAGGGGGACGACTTGCTTGTGGTTCCATCCCAAGTCAGTCACCACCCTCTTGTTCTCCTCCACACTGCCCCCTGCCCCGTGTGCCCTGTGGCGTCCCCTCTCTGGGGCTCCCGGCCCGCATCCTCTCCTGCTCTGGCCGGGCCTCCTCTGCGGCAGGGGTGTGCCTGCCTGCCAGGCCCCCCTCAGCTCCCCGTCCTCCCCAGGTGCTGTGTCTGTGGGCCGCCAGGAGCGGGTGTCGCTGACCCTGGTGTGGGACCTGACGGATGCCCCCTCGCTGTCCCGAGCTCAGGGGCTGGTGAGCCCCGTGGTGGCGTGCGGCCCCCACGGGGCCTCCTTCCTGAAGCCCTGCACCCTCACCTTCAAGCACTGTGCCCAGCAGCCCAGCCAGGCCCGCACCTACAGCAGTAACACCGCCCTGCTGGACGCCAAGGCCTGGAAGCCGCTGGGGCGGCCGGGAGACCACACCTCCCGGGATGAATGTCGCATCCACCTCTCCCACTTCAGGTGGGTGCCCGCCTGTGGGCCTGGACTTCCCGCCCCTGTTTCTGCCTGCCTTGTCCTCACCTCTCTGCGGGGACTGCCTCTTATGCTGTCCAAGCTGGCCTGCAAAGCCCGTATCTCCCATTCTTCCCCACTCCCTCTGTCCCAGTGCCTATGGCTGCTTATCTTGCTGCCACCCCATCCAGGACTGTGCATCCCCCCATGGTCCCGCTGTCTGTCTAGAAAGGTCTGGCTCAGCCCCGGTCATCTATCTAGAGGGGCCTGTCCCGTCTCCACCTCTGTCTCTAACATTGTCTGTCTCTTCTCTGTGCCCTGGCTCAGGACTGTCTCCCCGCTGTCCAGGGCACGTTGCCCCTTCCAGTTCTCTAAGACTCCATCCCAGGTTATGTCTGTCCTTGGCTCTGTCCTTCTAGGATCCTAGACCCTCTGCCTCCCAGTCTCCTTGCCACCCATGACCAGAGCAGGGCCATGCATGGTGGCCCGGAGCTCAGCTTGCCTCTTTCCTACACTGACCCAGTGACAGTCACTGGCATGACTCACATTCCGTCCCTCTAGCCAACCCTCCACCCTAGTTCTTCCCTACATGGCCTGGAATGTTCTCCTTTCCTCCCTGGAGGCCCCCACAGAGGCCCCTGGTGCGGTGGGAGCTGGGTGGCAGGTGGGCTGGTGTCCCGGCCTCCCCGGTCCCATCGTACGTGGTCCCTGCCACCGCCTCTCTCTGCAGCCTCTACACCTGTGTGCTGGAGGCGCCGGTGGGCCGGGAAGCCCGAAAGTGGCTGCAGCTGGCTGTGTTCTGCTCGCCGCTGGCCCCAGGGCAGTCCCACCTGCAGCTGCGTGTCTACTTCCTCAATAACACGCCCTGCGCCCTGCAGTGGGCTGTGACCAACGAGCAGCCGCACGGTGGGCGCCTGCGCGGGCCCTGCCAGCTCTTCGACTTCACCGGGGCCCGAGGAGACCAGTGCCTGAAACTCAAATACATCTCAGAGGGTGAGGGAGGCCGAGCCGGGGAACAGTGCATCCGGGAGCCCCGTGGAGGGAGGGGTCTGGGCCTTCCCTGAGGTGGAAATCTGGGTGCCTCAAGTTTCTTTTTGAGACTTCTGGGCATGCAGCAGCCTTGGGGGGCGAAGGAGGAGGGTGCTTCCGGCTCCTCCTGCTGCCTCCCGGAGCCCCAGGCTTTGCTCAGTACCCCCCTCTGCTGCACTCAGCCCTGGGCCCTCCGCGGGAGCACAGATGATGCTGGTGAGCAGCGGGAGGAGAGGTGTTGCCTCCGCAGGGGCAGGGCGGGAGGAGGAGGCTTTTATGGTCCTGCCTGGTTGAGCCCACGTCAGAGAAGGAGGCCCAGTCTTTTCTGCCCTCGTTCCTTGGTTGGCTGCGGGAATCGTCCACGGTGCCAAGGGTGTGGTTGTGTGGGTGTGGACAGGGCGCGCATGCGTGCTGCTTTCAGAGGATGGGAGGGTGGGGGTTGGATGGGAAGGTGGAAGGGCGGAGGGGTGGGTCTGTGTGCTGGAAGAAGGAAGACCACGCACAGGGTCCCCGCCCAGGCCCTGGGACCTGCCACCCACTGGAGTCGCCCTCCTGCATTTGCTCCTGCCCTGACCTCCCCTTAAACGAAGGCCACCCTCCTGAGGCCTTCTGCTCTCTGCAGGTTGGGAGAACGTGGACGACAGCAGCTGTCAGCTCGTGCCGCACCTGCACATCTGGCACGGGAAGTGCCCCTTCCGCTCCTTCTGCTTCCGGAGAAAAGCAGGTAGCCCTGGAGCCCCGCGTCCCCCTCCTCCCCTCCCCTCCCCTCCCCTGGTCACCCTGGAGCCCTGCAGCGCCTCATTCGGCCACGCGTGCAGAGCTTCTCTTTAAAGATAGGGGCCACAGCAGATCTTCACAGAGAGAAAGATGGGGTGGCCGGCACAGCTGCTTCCGAGTTCCAAAGTCTTTCTGTGAAAGTCTATTTGCTGTCCTGCTCTTCTCTCCTGGGCCTGTTCCTCCCTCACCTGCTACATCTCCTTTTTTGTAGCCAATGAGAACGAGGATTGCTCCGCGCTGACCAATGAGATCATTGTCACCATGCACACCTTCCAGGATGTGAGTCGGCGCGGAGGGGCTGAGGAGGGGCAGGGCAGGGGAGTGGTGGACGAGGTGGGCGAGGGTCTGGTGGCCAGCAAGTATGGCTCTGATTACACAGCCAAGAGGTGAAGAGGGCATTCTTCCAGGGGCAGAGACTGTCTGGCCTCCAAGTGACGCTCCATCTTTGACTCTCCTGTCCACCCATGGGTGGATCCAGCCGGAGGGTAAAAGAACCAGACCCTACATGAACCCTGTAGGGGTTTCTTCCAACCTGGAGGCACTTGGGCGTCAAAGAGAAGTACTTTCTTTCTGGACAGATTGTCTGCATCTGAGAGACAGTGCTGTGTATCTTCGGATGGAGAGTGACCCAGGAGGAGGAGGGGCTTGAATAGGTGGGATGGAAGTTAGAGATCCCGCCCTCCTGCAGGAAGACAGGAAGAAATCAGGGGAATCTTTGGGGAACCATGTGACATCTTATTGGAAACTAGGCAGATACTCCTCAAGGTATCCTTCGAGAAGGAGTAACCAAGGAGAAGAACAGTGGAGGAAGGGGGCCATATATATGCCTGAGTTCAGCGTCTCTATTATTAGATGACCTCCCCTGCCCTTGACCCCACTCAGCACTTCTCCTGGTGCCCTAGGATGTACCTTGTTTGGTCTTCATGTCCCGGGTCCCAAAGAGCTCAGTGAGCAAACTCAAGGCTGAAGGCTCTGGGGTTGGGGGAGCAGAGGGTAGAGGGTATTGGTTAGGGTGGGGCTGTGTCTCCTGGCTGAAGCAGAGATGGGAGGAATGGAGGTGGGTGCCCTGGCTTTTTGCTCACGGGACATCTCATGATCCCTAAGTGTGTTCCCTGCCCCTCTGTTGGCTCAGGGCTTGGAGACCAAGTACATGGAAATCCTCAGGTTCCAGGCGTCAGAGGAGGAATCCTGGGCAGTCCCACCCCCAGTCACCCAGCCACCCCCCTGCAACAGGTGAGGTGGGGGTTGCTTGGGCTGCTGTGAAGGGTAGGGGATGTTTGGGATTGCTGTCCCTGGGCTTGCAGGGCGAGCACAGCATTGAGGTATCTGTGGAGCCAGGCTGGGCCTTTTGATTCTCCCCTTCAAGGACACACTTTCCTCCACCTCAGGCTGCCCCCAGAGCTCTTCGAGCAGCTGCAGATGTTGTTGGAGCCAAACAGCATCACTGGCAATGACTGGCGGCGACTGGCCTCCCATCTGGGGCTCTGCGGTATGAAAATCCGGTAAGAGGGATAAGGTCTGCACATGGGAGCGGAGGGTGGACTGGTGGGGGTTCTCAGGACCCCTTGGAGACTGGACCATTCACATGAGAGTGACTTAAAAGTCAGGGAATGGCTACTCCCCACCCTACTTCCCAGAAGAGAACTGATTTCATTGGCAATGATCTCATTTGTTTGGGTCCAACAGTCTTTGTTCTCATGGCTTCAAAGAGAAGAGGACATGACAGGTGAGAGAGGAAAAAGCCAGGGGAGAGGACCAGGGGAAGTCACAGGGACTCCACAGGAAGGTTCTGGGCATCTTTCTATCACTGTATTCTTGGTACCTAGAGTGATGCCTTGGAGAAGGCAATGGCACCCCACTCCAGTCTTCTTCCTGGAAAATCCCATGGACGGGGGAGCCTGGTAGGCTGCAGACCATGGGGTTACTAAGAGTCGGACACGACTGAGCGACTTCACTTTCACTTTTCATTTCCATGCATTGGAAAAGGAAATGGCAACCCACTCCAGTGTTCTTGCCTGGAGAATCCCAGGGACGGGGGAGCCTGGTGGGCTGCCGTCTATGGGGTCACATAGAGTCGGACATGACTGAAGTGACTTAGCAGCAGCTTAGCAGCAGAGCGATGCCGTTCATGGCCAGTGTGCAGTGCAGTACATAAATATTGGCTCGGTAAATATTTAACAATGAATCAGTTCACATGTAAGTCACTGGTACATACTGAGTACTTGACATGCTGTGCCCTGCGGGGCAGAATGGAAGACTACAGGATAATGTGTGTAAAGCCTGTAGCTGAGTGCATGGCACATGTTAATTCAATAAATATTGGCAAAACAGGCAGTGCAGCTATGCACTGCATAGAGAGATGAGTAGACCAATTCTGAGCTGAGCTCCAGCACTCAGATGATGACAACAGTGGTCAAAGACCACACCCAGGAGATGGGATGAGAGCTGGATCCTTAAAACAAGGTAGATTTTAGAATCACCCACTTTAAAGACTTTGCTGGTGGTTCAGTGGTTAAGACTCTGTGCTTCCACTGCAGATGTGGGTTCAACCCCTGGCTAGGGAATTAAGATTCTGCATGCCATAGGGTGTGGCATAAATAAATAAAAATTCTCCCTCAAAAGCAAAAAATAAAACCACTCTTCTATTAAATATTTATCAAGTACCTACTAGTCCTGGAAAAATTATACTAAGCATTGGGATATAGAATGAATAAAATATGGTCCCAACACCAGGGAGGTCACTCTGTACTAAGGGATACAGAGAGCTTAAAAAAAATCAAGGTATGTGTTCCTTTGACATTCTTTTTATGTACTCAATATTGTGAGGCAAGTTGAAAACAGGTAAAAAATGGCTAAAGCAAGAATAATGAAGACTTACGTCAATTTCAGTTGACCTGCACAACGTAGAGGTTAGAGGGGTGACCCTCCATGCAGTTGAAATCCTAGTATAACTTACAGCTGCCCTCCACATCCACGGTTCAGCCTCCACAGATTCAACCAACCAAGGACCATGTAGTACTGTAATATTTACTGTTGGAAAAAATCTGCATGTAAGTGGACTCACACAGCTCAAAGTGGTGTTGTTCGAGAGTCAACTATATATCTCAATTAAATAAAAAAGAATAATAAAGCCTAATGGGAGTCTGGACTAAGGGATGCAGAGGTGGGAACAAGCGCTTCAGGTGGTAGGGAAGTAGGGGATCAACTTGGGGAGGGGGCCAGAGGGTCAACTGCAGGTCTGGTATGCTTAAGGTGGGAAGGAAGGTTCAGAATGGGAGCCAGGAGAAAAGGTCAGAAAAACACGGCAAGGCCAAATGGTGGGTGGGCAGGGAAGTCAGGAGAGTGGGCTTGGTTAGCAGGTGAAAGAGACTCTGGAGGGGTTTTGAGCAGGGGAGGGCCCTGGGTAGGAAGAACTATTTCCCTGGTGGTGGGCAGGATGTGACCTGGGAGAGAGGGAGGGTGGGGAGTGTTTGGGGTGGGGGTAGGGCGCAGAGAAGGCAAACACAGAACATCGCAGATGGATATTCTGCATCCTCAGAGGTCTTCTCATCCAAGCCCTGGTGTGAGAAAAGAGAAAACTGAAGCCTAGAGAGGAGTAGACTTTGAGCCAGTGCAATCTCAGATGTGACCCAGGCGATCTCTGATTTCAAAGTCCTGGGTCCTCCCACCATCTAGAGTGCCCTGAAAGAAGGCATGATGAGGGCCAGAGCTGGGGGCAGGTGGGTGGCGGATCTCGACACAGGGCCCCCTCCCTCCTCTCACACCCCTCCCCCCATCCTGGCCAGGTTCATGTCCTGTCAGCGCAGCCCCGCGGCAGCCATCCTGGAGCTATTTGAGGAGCAGAATGGCAGCCTCCAGGAGCTGCACTACCTCATGACCCTCATGGAGCGGCTGGACTGCGCCTCCGTCATCCAGAACTACCTGAACGGGACGCAAAGCGGCAGCCCACCCCAGCTGCGCGCTGGCGCCCAGGAGAACGAAGGCCTGGAGCTGGACGAGAAGCTCTGAGCGCCCCGGTACGGCGCAGGGCGCGGCTCTGTCCCCCGGGAGGCCGTGGATGATGTGCCCCGACACCCAGGAAGAAAAACAGCTGCTCTTCCTGGCTGGACCCACCGACCTCATCAGGACCCTCGCGTGGTTCCCCCGGGGCCACAGCAAGGCCGGACGCCACTGGGAGCCCGCGCCTTTCAGGACCGCCCTTCCGGCCCGCTTCGTCCTGTGTGCAGAGCCCTTCCTGGCCGGCAGGGGGCGCAGGAGCCCAGGAGATGGCCCCAGCTTGGCCGACCTCCGGGAAGCTGTTTAATAGACCAGTGCGCTGTTAGACTGCCCTGTTGGCACTCCTTGGGGACTGGTTAGTCCGCAGAGTATTTGCCGAGCACTGAAGTGATACTCAGCATTGGACTGGGTATCATGGGAACTCCTGGAATAAATGAGGTCGGGTTTGGACCCTTGCGAAACTCCTCTGGGAAAGATTGAAGACCAGGAGGAGAAGGGGACGACAGAGGATGAGATGGCTGGGTGGCATCATCCACTCAATGGACATGAGTTTGGGTAATCTCCGGGAGCTGGTGATGGACAGGGAGGCCTGGCGTGCTGCAGTCCATGGGGTCGCAAAGGGCCGGACACGACCGAGCAGCTGAACTGAACTGAACTGAACTGAAACCCCTCTTGAGGAAACCAAGATGCCCTCGTAGGAGCTGAGGGCAAACTCCCAGCGCTTGCCCTGTGGTTAGGGATATGAATGTCGTATGAACTGTACCAGCATAAGGAGCTGGGAAAGGAGGGGGCTGAGTATGGGCTGGAGCCGTGAGAAAGCCTTGTGAATGATGTTGCGGAGATGGTTTGCAGAGTGGCTCAGAGATCTTCAGGTGGAGAAAGGGAGAGATGTGACTGGACTTAGAGTAGGAGCCTGATGCACATGGGTGCTGAGGCATCAAGGAGCCCAGCACAGTGACTGTGAGGCAAGGGCAGGACCAGAGTTCAAGGCCAGATCTAGAGATGGGCAGTCACAGCAGCTGACCTACCTGTCTCCCCTGACTTCCTTCATCTCTGTCCTCTCATTCTTGCCTTGTCTTCCTCTCTCTCTGCCATTATCTCTGTCATGAAACGTTAAAGCTGGAAAGAAACTTTCAAGATGATTATTGTTGCCCGACCTTTTAATCTCTTTATCTCGAGCTGTGTGCATTTTAAGTCTCTCTGACTGCGTTTTGCTGTTGCTGGCCCCTGCAGTGTCTCCATCCCTGAATCTCTTGGTCACTGCTCGTCTGAGCATCTTTTTGTTTTTGCCTAGTTACTGTGCTTGCCCTTGTGTGTTTCTTTTTCTCTCTGAGACCCTCAGTCATTCCTCTCAGGCAAATGTCTTGAGACCATGGTTAAGTATCAAGGCTACTGAAAGACACCAGACTGCCCTAGGAATCGATGGGTGGGGGCTTTATCTTGTGAAAGAAGAAAGTCACTCGGTTTTGTCTGGCTCTTTGCAACCCTATGGACTGTAGCCCACCAGGCTCCTCTGTCTATGGAACACTCACGCCAGAATACTGGAGTGGGTTGCCATTCTCTTCTCCAGGGGATCTTCCAGACACAGGGATCGAACCCAGGCCTCCCACATTGCAGTCAGATTCTTCACTGTCTGAGCCACCAGGGAAGTCCTTTATTGTGTGAGTCAGGATCCAGTTTAGGGTCAGGAGAGAGAGGATAGGGATTAAAGAACATCCCATTTAGTAAATAAATTTATTCAGTACCTACTGTGTGTTAGACACTGTATAGAAAATAAATCAGTAGGCTGGGTCCTGAAAGGAGAACAAAGGATTTAACTCTATTCAAGCAATTCTTTTGTTGGCAAATAGGTGTTGTTAAATTTTTCAAGAGCAGGCAAATGATCTCTCTGGCAACACTAACAATTTGCTTCTGTATTTAATTAAAAAATATTACAGCTTTTTCTATGATGAACAATATTGTATAATAAAATATGAAAATTGCCTTTCTTTGTTACTAACTGTATTTTGCTTAGATTGGTAAATTCCGATGTGGATAGGAATGATTTTATGTGGTAAAGCTGTACCGATGGGAGCAGGCTGGAGAGAAGTGTTTTGTAGATTGTACTGTTAGTATGAATGTCATCTGGGTCCAGAATGGTAGATTAGGGAGGTTTGCTTTCCATTCTGTTAGAAGCAAGCCTTCAGGTTGGGACCCTCCCACTGCCTACCACCGCACTGCCTCCCTCCTCCCCTAACCCCATCCATCCTGTTAGTCCTCCTACCCCACTGGGGGATGCCAGCTACTCCAGGCTGGCACCTTGGCCTTCTCTGTCTTCATTTGGCTCAGGATTGAGTAAGAGCGTCTTTCTCACCTGGAGTCTGGTGCCCATCCCCCCTCATCACCAATTGTTTCTTCCTAGTTTTCTACACCAGCCGAAGGCATCTTTATTTTGTGTTACTCCCTACCCTGGAACAAGTCACTTTAGGGGTTTTATGTCTTGTGGAATTGTGAATAAAAGCCATAGGGGATGTCGTGGAGGGTGATTCTAGGATGGGAGAGACTGCCTTCTGGCCATAGCCTTAATTCATCAGGATGGGCTCACAGAGCTGGGAAACGGAGTCTTGGAAATCTTGAGGTAGGTGGCAAACTGCCTGATGCCTGTAAGGTGGATCTTTCCTGTCTCAAATCAAACCCAGCTGGCACATATTTGCCAATACCTAAAGCCAAGAGAAGGCATGTTCCGATGGCATTGGGACACTTAGCAATTCTAGAGCTAATTAGCTTGGCTCTTCCCTCTCTGGCTTCAGTCTCTACACTGGGATGAAGCGACCATGTTCAAGGCTCTCAAAGGGCCTCTTTGGATTTTATGGTCCTGTGCAGAGATGGCACATGGGAGACCCAGGGAATATCCACTTGGGGATTTTTCTTTGTGTATTGCCTTTAAGTAGAGCAGTTGGTCATTACTTGTGGCCCTGTCTCTGGCCCTTTCCCAGGTAGGTTACCTCTCTGGTCTCTAAAAATATCAGATTTGTGACGTCTCTTCTGCATGTTGTAGCAGCCCATGCCTGAACTTTCACCTGTTGGGTCAAGAGTCAGGAGGGGAATGAACTGAGAGTCAGGTCCACATCTGCAGGGGTAGAGGCTGCAGTGCCCAGAGGTAACACGCATCGTTGGCCCCCTGTCTGCCTCCGGAATGACATTCGTGCGAAGGTCAGATTCAAGATGCCCCTCAGAATACTGTGAAAGCCACATACTGTGAAGCCTACATTTTCTAGTAGTCATATCAAAAAATGTAAAAAGAAACCGATGAAGTCAGGTTTGAATAATATATTTCGTTAAACCTGGGCTTCCCTGGTAGCTCAGATAAAGAATGTGACTGCAGTGAAGGATGCCTGCATTCAATCCCTGGGTTGGAAAGATCCCGGGGAAAAGAGAATGGCAACCTACTTCATTCTTGCTTGGAGAACCCTATGGGCAGAGGAGCCTGGTGGGCTATAGTCCATGGGGTCACAAAGAGTCAGACACAACTGAGTGACTTTCACTTCCCTTCATTTGACCTAATATATCTAGGATAGTATAATTTCCACATGTAATCAATATAAAAATTATTAATAGAATAGTTTACATTCTTGTTTCATAAAGTATTTGGAAACTGGTGTGTATTTTATATAAAATGTGCTAAATTTTCACTGGAAATATATGATCTGTATTTCAGTTCAGTTCAGTCACTTAGTCGGGTCCAACTCTTTGTGACCCCATGAACTGAAGCACGGCAGGCCTCCCTGTCCATCACCAACTCCCAGAATTCACTCAAACTCATGTCCATTGAGTCGGTGATGGCATCCAGCCATCTCATCCTCTGTCATCCCCTTCTCCTCCTGCCCTCAATCCCTCCCAGCATCAGAGTCTTTTCCATTGAGTCAACTCTTCACATGAGGTGGCCAAAGTATTGGAGTTTCAGCTTTTGCATCAGTCCTTCCAATGAACACCCAGGACTGATATCCTTCAGAATGGACTGGTTGGATCTCTGTGCAGTCCAAGGGACTCTCATGAGTCTTCTCCAACACCACAGTTCGAAAGCATCAATTCCTTGGCGCTCAGCTTTCTTCACAGTCCAACTCTCACATCCATATGTGATCACTGGAAAAACCATAGCCTTGACTAGATGGACCTTTGTTGGCAAAGTAATGTCTCTGCTTTTGAATATGCTATCTAGGTTGGTCATAACTTTCCTTCCAAGGAGTAAGTGTCTTTTAATTTCATGACTGCAATCACCATCTGCAGTGATTTTGGAGCTCAGAAAAAATAAAGTCAGCCACTGTTTCCCCATGAAGTGATGGGACCAGATGCCATGATCTTTGTTTTCTGAATGTTGAGCTTTAAGACAACTTTTTCACTCTCCTCTTTCACTTTCCTCAAGAGACTTTTTAGTTCCTCTTCACTTTCTGCCATAAGGGTGGTGTCATCTGCATATCTGAGGTTATTGATATCTCTCCCAGCAATCTTGATTCCAGCTTGTGCTTCTTCCAGCCCAGCGTTTCTCATGAGGTACTCTGCATAGAAGTTAAATAAGCAGGGTGACAATATACAGCCTTGACGTACTCCTTTTCCTTTCAGAACCAGTCTGTTGTTCCATGTCCAGTTCTAACTGTTGCTTCCTGACCTGCATATAGGTTTCTCAAGAGGCAGTCTGTATTTAGCTTTCATAAAATTACAGCTGAAAAAGTACATTTACATATGCAAGTTAAGTGAGCTGAAAGTTTTCCAAAAATGAAATGAAGTATGGGAACTAAAAATTTTCAAACAATTAAAATAAAATGAAAATTCAGTTCCTCAGGGGCACTATCCACATTTTAAGGGTGCGGTAGGCATGTCTGGCTAGTGGGGACCATGATGGACAGTAAAGATCTGTATTATGGATCCAGCTGGGAATAACTTTATAGTGTACTTGCCTATTCATTAATTCATCAAACATTGGTTGAACACCTGCCCTGTACAAAGTGTTGCTTATAAAAAAATCAGTGAAGAAGAGCACTCTTTGTTTGTTAGAAGCTCCTGGGATGGTGGGAGTCAGAGATGAGCACTTGCCTTCTATCTCTCTCTGCACCTGACTCAAGAGGGAAGTAGGAGATAGGTCCAGGCAGACACTCTGTGCTGTGAGAATGGCTCAGATGGCAGTGTGGTACTGAGGGATGGATTCAGAGTCAAGTATTCCTGGCTCACCAGCTCCAGCACATCAGATTGGTTCTTAGTTGCTGACAACAGAATCCACTCTTACTGGGGATTACAGATGGGGCATTAACCTGAAGAATAAACAATCATTTGAAGGGCTGAGAAATATAATTGAAGTTAAGCTTCCAGACTGTTGCCCTAAACTGTGTGGAAGTGTCAACCCAAGGGGAGGAAACTGATGTTACTGTGGCTGCTGCTACTGAGCACTAGAGCGCAGAATTTCCACTTTATGCAACCTCTTCTGCCACCAGTTCTGCTACTTCCGAGTCAGGAACTGGATCTTACCATCACCTCTGAAAGCCGAAGCCTCTGCTGCCATCCACGTCAGCAAAAATGGAGCTCCATGTATTTCTCACCTTTTCTGAATCAGATCTCAAGTGTGTGTGTGTGTGTGTGTGTGTGTGTGTGTGTGTGTGTAGGGGGGCCTTCAGGGAGTCAGAGCCCAGATCACATGGTGAATCCTAGCTACAAAAGACTTTGGAAATTTGAGTTCTGACTTTACTCTTGGGAAGAAGGGACTCCTTGTATGCAGATATCCCCAAATATGGAAAAAGCTACTCAAAGTTGATGGAAACTGTGAATCTGATGGGTGTCCACAATAGCCAGGGTGTGGATAATGCTGTGGCTCCAGGGAGCAAACTCTCCTCATGGAAAAAGTCATGCCCTCAGCAGGTGTTAGCCTTATTCCCTGGCTTGCAGAATCTTCTCAATAAAGCACGACTGCACACATCCCTCGGGGCATCTCTCTGATCCCTGCACAATCCAGGATCAGACTGGACACAGTTCATGAGGATGCAGCAAAAGCTTGCCAGCAATAGTGAACTGATCTACTCAACGCCTTCTCCAGCCCCACTTGCCTTCCTGTAGTGCAGAGGCTGAAAACTAAACTTACGCTTCCCAGACTCGCCGGTACATAGGGATCTAGAGGTGCTTGTAAGTGTATGTTAGTTGCTCAGCCGTGTTCCACTCTTTGCAACTCCATGGACTGTAACCAGCTAGGCTCCTCTGTCCATGGAATTCTCCAGGCAAGAATGCTTGAGTGGGTTGCCATTCCCTTCTCCAGGAGATCTTCCTGACCCAGGGATCGAACCCAGGTCTCCTGCATTGTAGGCAGATTCATTACCGTTTGAGCAAAAGCGAAGTCCTTTAGATGTGCTTAAGTTCTGCTGATCAGCTGAACTCAGGTGGGGCTTTGACTTGGTGTTGAACAATGTAATGTAGGGTGTTGAATGGGGCAAGAGGGTAGTGATTATTTTGAGGAGTGGAAGTGGTCCAGGAACCAGCAGCTGTGGCTGCACCTTCCTGACTTGGCAGCTCTCTCAGTGGCCTGATGCTGCGATGGGGTTCGGGGACTCAGGACTAGAAGCCCTATTTATCTATTCCTTCAGCCCTTCCAATGATTCCATGGACTCTCTAGACTCCATAATCTATTGCTTTCCACTTAAACTAGCTTGAGGGAGACTCTATCATGTACAACTAGGACCCCTATCCAAAGTGCCCATGATTTTTTCTCTGTAAAGACTGCCTTTTATTTTGTGTTCATACCCTTTTTACTTTGCTGGTGTCAAAGAGTCTATTATCTCATGAAAGGATAATAGTGGAGATGATAGTTTTATTAAAATGTCCTTACCTGGCAAAATAAAAAGGTAGTGATCCTATGTGGATTTTCCCCTTCCCAATCTAAAAAAACAAAACAAAATAAATTTATTGGTCTTTGATATTAAAAAACCGGGGAACATTCTTTTATGAGAACTGTCATCCTCATTCATCCTTTTCAAAGCCTCACACAGGTATGTTTATTCATCTACTCAGCACATATTTGGCTACTTATTATTTGCTTAGAATCCTTCATTTATTTTCTTATCTTCAGGTAATCTTTCTCACACTGGCTTTGTTCTAATCCATGCTAGTTTCTCGTAGGTAGACTGCTATGGCTTTTGGCCAGAAAAAAATCTGTCATCAATACTAACTGGTTAGTGCTGTAAAGTCATAAAGACGTTAGCCTGAGGACAGGAATGTACTTTATATAAGCTTCAACCCTCAAGTGGGAATAGATTTGCTTTCCTTATTTGGAAAACATCTCCTTTATTTACTCAGAAAGATGCCATCTGAAAATTACAATAATCTGTAGGAAATGCTGAAGTGACTATCGATGGGATTGTAAGAAAATTCCTTAGTTAGGTAGAGAGGGAGATGGCAATCACAAAGAGTCTAACACTTGATCCAGGGGGGTAGCTGGCCACCCTGCCCCTGGGAATTCAAGAAAAGTGTAGGGAGAGTGGGTGACAGAGAAGGGCACCCAGTGGCACTGGTCATCCTGAAGATCAGCCAGGAAAACCTTCATGTCTTGCTTGGGTCCTCTTGAGTTCCGGCCGAAGAGGCCACGTGTGGCTAGATGGCAGGGGCAGACCACTTTTGGCGCCAGAGCCTGAGCCTTTGGGAAGGCTCTCTTCCCTCTCTCTGTTTCTGGAAGCTCTCCTTCTTTGTGTGCCTGTATTGTCCTTTCTTCCCATGTGCCCTCTTCCTTCTGGGCCAAGCTAGGTAGAGATGACTAAGGTACGTTTCATCCCTGGGAGCAGATCATGTGATCTCTTTACTGCAGCCTTTGTTTCTCTCCCTTGATGAGCCTTTACATTTATTAAATGTTATCAAAGCAGAATGTGGTTCCATTCCCTTGAGGCCCAATCTTGGAAGCCTGGCAATGGGACCTGAGCCTGCCGTTTACAAGTTGTGTGACCTTGAGTGAGGTGATTAACATCTGTCTGCCTCTATTTCTGCATCTGTGAAATGGGGCTAAGGGCAGTGCCACAGTAAGAACACCAGTCTGCAGGGCTGCCAAGGTTAAATGAGATAGTGTCTTGAAAACACTTAGCTTCGTGTCTGGCAATCAGTAAGCTCTCACCAAATGTGAGCTATTGTAATGAGCGTCAGCTCCGACTAAACAGATTATATATTTTAGAAATTTGTGCAGTGGATTGGTTTGTCTCATTGTGAACACACTCATTGGCGCTTGGAAGCAAGAAGCCTCTTGCTTCTCTAGTGTTTGCTCTGTCCTCCCCTTCTTCCTCAGTTATCGCTTGTACTATTCCAATTCTTGAAGAATACCGGGTTGTAAAAATTTATAGGGTTCTTGTATAGCATCCAATTTACAGCAGGCTTTCAGGAAACTGTGTTCAATAAGTACTTGTTAACTCAATCAAAAATGAAGTCATCCATGTGGATAAATGACTAGCTGCCCAGGTGGCTGAAGCAGCATGCATGCACGTACGTGAGCACACACACACACACACATACACACACGCATTCACACACACACACACACACACACACACACACACACAGAGGCAGAGGCGTTCCTGCCACATTTCTCCAGGCTCACCTTTGGAAATCTACTCATCTGAAGCCCAGAGCTTGGACAGGGTTTCCCAGGGGCAGCTTTGGTGGTAGACTGCATAGGTCTCCTCCAACCAACAATAATCCCAGACGTGTGACAGCACCTCTCAGTGTAATAGCCATGCGACATCGGTTGTGTTCCTGGATTGTCTTCTACAGAGAACTGACAGCTGAGAGGTTCAGTGATTTTCTTTTCTTTTTTTAAAAATGTGTTTATTATTTATTTGGCCATGCCAAGTGGCATGTGAGATCTTAGTTCCCTGACCAGGGATCGAACCCATGACCCAGCGGCGGAAGTGTAGAGTCTTAACCACATGACCGCCAGGGAAGTTCCCAGTGATTTTCCTCAGTGAAGGGTCTGGACTCAAACCCAAGCCTCTTCGCTCTAAAACCTGGATTATAATACTGCTCAAAAAGGTCAAATCCCCACCTCCCGTTAGAACTATATTTCTGGGTTAAGTCTTGTGTTGCCATTAGATCTTTGTTAATAAAACATACAAAACACACATATTCTCTGAAGGGGATCCAGTTCTACCTTGATGGCTAAAATTAGTTTGTCAGATGGTATGGCTGTTACCTGGGGCAAACATTTCTCCACATGAGCATCTCTGAGCGTAACTGAGATGAGGTGGTTGACAGTTGTTTCTTAGAACACATTTCCCACTTTGAGGTAAAAGAATTGCACTGGGCGTACACTTCTCAGCCTCCCTGCAGTTAGGTGAGGCCAGGTAACAAAGCTCACCAGCAGACTGTGAGTAGGGGGGGCGGCAGGAGACTCCCAGGCCTGGGGCCTTCGGGCAATCAGCATGGCTCCCCCACACCCCCTTTCTCTTCCCCGCTGGCTGCAAACAGACCTGATGGTGACCCAGCTTCCCCTGGGAGGACAAGGACCCTATCTTGGGGGACAACAGAGAAACAAGATGGAAAGAGCCAGGGTCACTGACTCTCTGCCTGAAATAGAGCATCCTGCTGACCAGGAAGACTCCCTCAGATGTTACGTGAAAGAGAAATAAACTTCTAACGTTTTAAAGCCACTGAGTTATTGTTGAATGTCTTTGTCACAGCAGCCTGCCTATCTGTCAGAATTAAATGAGTTTACCCACATGAGCTGGTTGGCATGGGGCCTGGAACGTAGTAAATGTTGGCTCTTTGACACTGTTTGGGTGTTAGATCTTTGCATTTATCTCCGAGTCTCTCAGTGGAGTGGAGAAGGTGATGGCACCCCGCTCCAGTACTCTTGCCTGGAAAATCCCATGGATGGAGGAGCCTGGTAGGCTGCAGTCCATGGGGTCGCTAAGAGTCGGACACGACTGAGTGACTTCACTTTCACGCATTGGAGAAGGAAATGGCAGCCCACTCCAGTGTTCTTGCCTGGAGAATTCCAGGGACAGGGGAGCCTGGTGGGCTGCCGTCTATGGGGTCGCACAGAGTCAGACACGACTGAAGCGACTTAGCAGCAGCAGCAATAGCTCTCAGTGGAGAATTCAGGAGCAGTTTTTCGCAAGGGTGCTGTTGTACCTGGGCTGCTCTGTGCTAGTGCCCAGGTGACCAAGCCTGGCCTGGAGCGGGCATCTGCCTGCCTGCCTGGACCACTGAGAGGCTTTAGGCCAGGGGAGACCAGTGGACTTAGTTGGGTTTGCCGGCATCAGGAGGTAACTTCTTTTTTTAAAAAATAATTTTGTTTATTTTTATTTCTGGCCGTGCTGGGTCTGCACTGCAGCACAGGCTCTTCTCTGGCTGTGGTGAGCGGGGGCTCCTCTCTGGCTGTGGTTCCCAGGCTTCTCATTGCCTTGGCTCCCCTTCTTGTGGAGCACGGACCCTAGGGTGTGTGGGCTTCAGCAGTCGTAGCCCCAGAGCACAGGCTCATCAGCGGTGGTGCAGGGGCTTGGTGGCACCATGGCGTGCGGGATCTTCCCAGATCAGGATTCGAACGTGTGTCTCCTGCACTGGCAGGCGCATTCTTTCCACACCAGAGAAGCCCAGGAGGCAGCTTGTTGAACCTTGGCCCTGGTGACCTCCACCTGCGAGAGGGGCCCTGATGAGGCTCTTCTCTGGAGTGACTGAGGGCAGAAGGCACCTGCAGATGGGATGAGAACAGCAGAAGCCAGTGCGAGACCGGCAGGCTCGTGGGAGAACCCTCAGAAGCCCCCAGCGATGACCGGGTGAGATGTGGGCTGGAGCAGAAGTTCTGAAAGAGCAGGTAGGGGCAAGAGGCGGTGAAGCATGGGTGCCATGCGTAAATGTGAGCCCCTGTGTAGACAGGTGAGATGGGGAAACTTAGATTACCCTAAAATAAGGTTACCCCTAAAATAAAAGAGTCTGCTCAGTCAAGGGAGAGCTGTCGTGTTTTGTATTATGTTTAGAATCAGGGCCACTAGTGCACTCTTAAAATTCATGGGCTGTTCTTTTCTTGCTAGTAACTATTTAGAATCTTCCCACCCCCACCTCTGGCCCTATGTTTTCAATGGGATGTTTCTTTCCTTTCTTTTCTTAAAGATTTTTTCTTTGATGTGGACCATTTTTAAATGGTCTATACTGACTTTGTTACAATATTGCTTCTGTTTTGTGTTTTAGTTTTGTGGCCTCAAGGCATGTGGGATCTTAGCTTCTTGACCAGGGGTTGAACCCACGCACTCTCCATTCGAAGGAGAAGTCTTAACCACTGGACCACCAGGGAAGTCCCGGGATGTTCATATACACATTTTTTTTCCCAGATTTTCACTGTTAACAAATCATAGACTTATTTGAAGTTGCATAAAGAATCCAGAAACTACAATAAACTCATCACCCACTCCTCACAGTGGTGGCATGTTACTAATTATCAGGAATCATGAAAATTAGAAAAGTACCATTGCCAACATCCGCTGGATCATGGAAAAAGCAAGAGAGTTCCAGAAAGACATCTATTTCTGCTTTATTGACTATGCCAAAGCCTTTGACTGTGTAGATCACAATAAACTGTGGAAAATTCTGAAAGAGATAGGAATACCAGACCACCTGACCTGCCTCTTGAGAAACCTATGTGCAGGTCAGGAAGCAACAGTTAGAACTGGACATGGAACAATAGTTCTGGTTCTGAATAGGAACAGGAGTACATCAAGGCTGTATATTGTCACCCTGCTTATTTAATGCAGAGTACATCATGAAAAATGCTGGGCTGGAAGAAACACAAGCTGGAATCAAGATTGCCGGGAGAAATCTCAATAACCTCAGATATGTAGACGACACCACCCTTATGGCAGAAAGTGAAGAGGAACTAAAAAGCCTCTTGATGAATGTGAAAGAGGAGAGTGAAAAAGTTGGCTTAAAGCTCAACATGCAGAAAACGAAGATCATGGCATCTGGTCCCATCACTTCATGGGAAATAGATGGGGAAACAGTGGAAACAGTGTCAGACTTTATTTTTTGGGGCTCCAAAATCACTGCAGATGGTGATTGCAGCCATGAAATTAAAAGATGCTTACTCCTTGGAAGGAAAGTTATGACCAACCTAGATAGCATATTCAAAAGCAGAGACATTACTTTGCCAACAAAGGTCCATCTAGTCAAGGCTATGGTTTTTCCAGTGGTCATGTATGGATGTGAGAGTTGGGCTGTGAAGAAAGCTGAGTGCCAAAGGATTGATGCTTTTGAACTGTGGTGTTGGAGAAGACTCTTGAGAGTCCCTTGGACTGCAAGGAGATCCAACCAGTCCATTCTAAAGGAGATCAGTCCTGGGTGTTCTTTGGAAGGACTGATGCTAAAGCTGAAACTCCAGTACTTTGGCCACCTCATGAGAAGAGTTGACTCATTGGAAAAGACTCTGATGCTGGGAGGGATTGGGGGCAGGAGGAGAAGGGGATGACAGAGGATGAGATGGCTGGATGGCATCACCGACTCGATGGACATGAGTTTGAGTGAACTCCGGGAGTTGGTGATGGACAGGGAGGCCTGGCATGCTGCAATTCATGGGGTCTCAGAGTTGGACACGACTGAGCGACTGAACTGAACTGAACTGAACCATTGGCACAATACAGTCAACAAGTGGATTAGTTAACAGACCTTACTCAGATTTCACTGGCTTTTGCAGGTGCTCATTTATGGGGTATGTCTTTGGGCATAATTCTAGGCTCATTTATCACATACATAGATTTCTAGGCCACCACTGCACATCTAAATACTGTTTTCTTCACAGCAGGAATAAGTATGTTAACAACCTACAGTGCAGGGAGGAAGAGCAGGAGTTTTGTCAACAGACAGACATGGATCCTGGCTTCTCCACTGGGCAGCTGTGGGACCTTGGATAGGGAAGATAACTCAGTTTTCCCGAGCCTGTTTCCCCATCTGTAGAATGGGCAGGATAGAAAAAGCATGTGCTCTCTGGATTGTCTCCGAGATGAAACGAGGTCATTCCCAGCAGAGCATGTGCCTGGTGTTCTGTATTATTAGTGCCCTGCTGTTACTGTCTTTTCACTTTATGACTCAGGGTTGTTGACTCAGCTTCTAGAATAATCAAGGTTCATAAGAAAGAAAAAAAAAGGAGAACTTGCACGTGACATACTCAGCCCCCTGGGGCTACACTTGTCAGCTCCCCTCCCCAAGACGATGCCCTGTGACAAGCCTATGCCAGGGTCCCTGATCACACACCCCATTGTACCTCCTCCTCACAGATGCCCTATAAGGGTAGCTCCTCAGAATCCCTGTTTGACTCATCCCGACCTTCCTTTATCTTTCCAAGTATCTTCAAAACTCTTGTCTTTTTTGCACTTGCCTCACCACCTTTTCCTGCTCCTTACCCTCACCTTCTTATTCCAGAATCATGGCCAGTGGGAGCAACTCACATGGCACTTATGAGACCATCACATATAGAAATACACACGTGCAAACTAGGACTTTATTTAAGGGGAACTTGGATGGAGACAGATGACTATGCCCATATTGACACCTATTTCTTCTTTTCTCTCTCTTTCTCATTAGACTGTGAGCTCTTGGAAGACAAAGGTTGTTTGAGTTGCTCAGGCCCATTTCTGGTGCCTATGGACACAAACCTTCCTAATAATAATCACACACAAATCCCTTGTTTGCGCACTCTAAAAAGAAATGGTACAAATGAACTTATTTATGAAACAGAAACAGACTCACACTTAGAGAATGAAATTATGGTTGGGGGGGAAGGATGGGGAGAAGGGTAGTTAGGGAGTTTGGAATTGACATGTAACACCGCTATATTTAAAATGAATAACCAACAAGGACCTAGTGTGTATAGCACAGGGAACTTTGTTCAATGTTATGTGGCAGCCTGGATGGCAGAAGACTTTGAGGGAGAATGGAAACATGCATATGTATGGCTGAGTCCCTTTGCTGTCCACCTGAAACTGTCACAACATTGTTAATCAGCTATACTCCAACATTAAATAAAAAGTTAAAAAATCTGACACAAATAATGGTGGGATTTCAGGGCTTCCCTGATAGTTCAGTTGGTGAAGAATTTGCCTGCAATGCAGGAGACCCTGGTTTGATCCCTGGGTTGGGAAGATCTGCTGGAGAAGCTATTCCCTTGTGGCTCAGCAGGTAAAGAATCCACCTGCAATGTGGGAGACCTGGGTTCAATCCCTGGGTTGGGAAGATCCCTTGGCGCAGGGAAAGGCTACCCACTCTAGTATCTTGGCTTGGAGTATAGTCCATGTACCGTCCTGGGGTCACAGAGTCAGATGCAACTTTCACTTTCACTTTATTGATTGAACTGCAACCATGTTTTTATCATGGTGCTTACATCTCTAATTCACTTTGTTTTTCAGTCGCTAGGTTGTGTCTGAATCTTTGCGACCCCATGGACTGCAGCACGCGAGGCTCTCCTGTCCCTTACCATCTCCAGGAGTTTGCTCAAGTTCATGTATATTAAGTCAGTGATGCTATCTAACCATCTCATCCTCTGCCACCCCTTTTTCCTTTTGCCTTCAATCTTTCCCAGCATCAGGGTCTTTTCCAATAAGCCAGTGAGTCAGCTCTTTGCAGCATTTGGCCAAAGTATTGGAGCTTCAGCTTCAGCATCAGTCCTTCCAATGAATATTCAGCATTGATTTCCTTTAGGATTGACTGGCTTGATCTCCTTGCAGTACCAGGGACTCTTAAGAGTCTTCTCCAGCACCACAGTTCAAAAGCATCAATTCTTTGGTGCTCAGCCTTCTTTATGGTCCAACTCTCACATCCATACATGACTACTGGAAAACCATAGCTTTGACTAGACAAACCTTTGTTGACAACTATGTCTCTGATTTTTAATATGCTCTCTAGGTTTGTCATAGCTTTCCTTTCAAGGAGTAAGTGTCTTTTAATTTTATGGCTACAGTCACCATCTACAGTGATTTTGGAGCCCAAGAAAATAAAATCTGTCACTGTTTCCACTTTTTCCTCATCGATTTGCCATGAAATGATGGGACTGGATGCCATGATCTTAGTTTTTTGAATGTTGAGTTTTAAGTTAGCTTTTCAACTCTCCTCTTTCACCTTTATCAAGAGTCTCTTATGTTCCTCTTCACTTTTTTGCCATTAGAGTGGTATCATCTGTATATCTGAAGTTGTTGATATTTCTCAGCAATTGATTTCGGCAATCTTGATTCCAGCTTGTGCTTCATCCAGCCCGGCATTTTGTATCTAATTCATTCAACATTCTTCAAAGTAAGTATTGGGACAATTTCCATTCTGTGGGTGCAGAAACTGAGGCTTAGCATGATTAGATGACCAGCCAGAACTTTTTCTGTTTTGTTCCCTAGAACGAACACACTCTCAGTTTTGACAGCCTGCCTCTCTCTCCATGTTTGCTTGATCAATAACATGGAACTCCCTATGCAGCCCCATGGGATAGTGGAGCTTGTCAAATGGTGCTATGCCTCTCTATCTTGTTTATATCACAGGCCCCTTAGGATCCAGTGACCGGTGTTGGAGACGGTCCACTGCTGTGAACAGCACGTATGTGTGAAGGGACCTGCCGTCCTCCAGAACTTGTAGGAAAGACACTTCCTACACTTTTACATTTTTTATTCCATCTACTGTCCTTAAGCTAGCCTACAATGCTCTCCTAGGCACATAGGAGGAAATACATTCAGATTCAGCTTACGTGATCGAAAGCCATCTTAGTTGTAGCTACTTGCACATGTTTTTGTTTGTTTGTGTTTTAGCACAGTCTCAGTGAGTTCTCACAATAACTCTGCCATTCAGGTGTGATTCCTACCCTTGTTTTACATATGGGGAAACCAAGGCTCAGAGATTGAAGTGACCTGCCCAACATCACAACCATTGGCTTTGGGTTTTGAACACAGGCCTGTTTGATTCCAAGTCCAGTGCTCTTAAACAAAAGTCTATATATTTTCAACAGTTTCAAATTCAAAATGTATAAAAGGCAACTCAGTTACTGTCTTGTCTTTTGGCCCCTTAGTGTTGCTTCCTTAGAGAAAATATTGCCATTTCTTGAGTTTTCTTTCAGAGTTAATTCTAAGCATATTAACTGCATAGGGGAGTATATTACTTTTTTTCACTTTTCCCGTTTTCTTTTGTGCTCTGCTTTTTTTACTTGACAATGGATCTTGAGATCTTTTCACAATCAATTTATAGACATTTCTTATTTTTCTACAGTTGCAGTTTACAAGGCAATTCACTCCCAGAGCATCGGTGAACCCTAGGACATTTGGCAGACTCCAAGGAGGAAGCTCATGGCTGGAGATATTGGTGGTGGAGACAGGCTACAGGCTTAAACATTAATAATAATATTAAACATTTACTGTGCCTTTATTCAGGGCTGGGAACTGTGGTTAAACACTTCACATGGATTGCCTCATTGAAGCCTCCAGAAAACCCTGTAAGATGGTACTGTCATTATCCTTGTTTAAGGATAAATAAATGGAGATAATGACTCCATTTGTGTGAGGTTCTGGGTTTGTTCCCTGGATTTCCAAATATCTCCAAAGTTGTGGGCTTCCCAGGTGGTGCAGTGGTAAAGGACCCACCTGCCAATGCAGGAGACTCAAAAGACACAAGTTTGATCCCTGGGTCAGGAAGACCCCCTGGAGTAGGAAATAGCAACCCATTTCAATGTTCTTGACTGGAAAATTCCATGGACAGAAGAGCCTTGTGGGGTTGCAAAAGAGTCAGACATGACTGAGCACAGCAAAGCACACAGCAAATGAAGATAGTGACATTGAGTAAGTTTCCCAAGACCACATAGTCAGCAATGACACCGCTGTGGTTTGAGCCCTGGCTGTTTGCTTTCACACTCAATCACTGCACCAGACCACAGTGTGGGAGAGCAGAGAGTGGCCTTTCTGAGTCCTTCCCTGTTTGTGATTAGTTTCTTTTGCCTTTTCAAGAGACAACTCCCCCGCTCCCCCACCACCCCAATCCTCCACCAAGGCTGCCTCTTCTCTGACAAGACTCAGCTTCCCGCCTCCCTCTCCCTCCCCCAGCACAACTGATCTCTTTGTCCCAGACCCCCAGTGATTAAGTCCCAGATTTCCAGAGGGGCCATGTGTATACTAAAAAACAATAACAACTACATAGATCTCCACTGGACCAAAGCCAGGGGAATTTCCAGAGCTGAGTTGAGCCAGTGGGGGAAGAGGTCATTTTGAGATTGTATGTGTGTCTCCCATCTTCTGAAATCACACTGAGTAGCCGCCACCATAAGAAGCTTGGCTGAGGGGCCACTGACACGGCCAGGTGTTACTTCCGGAAGCCTCTGCCTCTGCAGCAGAGACCTGCGTGGAAGAGCTCGCGCCTCTGACACCGCTCACCCGGCACAAAGAGGGGCTCTGATCCTCGGCAGGAGATGTCTGGCTACCTTGGAGGCTGAGGGGCAGCAGGGCTTTCCCAGGGAGGCAGTGCAGTGGAAGGGGGCTCGGGTCTGAGAGTCCTTGGTTTCAAATCCTGGCCGTGTAACCCTCGACACATCACTTCCGGTCCTGCATTGCACTGCTCCCAGGGATGAGGTGTCTGGGCCTCAGCAGATTCTGGGTGCTATTCACACGGAGAACCCAATGCAGACGCTAGCACCTTTTAGTCTTGAACAACATGAGGGAACAGAATTAACTTTATCTCAGAGTCCATTTGCTGAGCTTTCTCAGCAGAAGGAGATGAGACCTACTTCATGGGGCTGCAGAGAGAACTCAACAAGATAACGTGTTTGCAGCTGCTTGATAAATATCAGTTCTTGCTTCCCTTCCCTTCAAGCCCCCATGTAGGCAGTAAGGGACAGCACAATGGTTAAGGCTGTGGACTTTGGTCCCAGACTACTAGGGGTAAAGCTGTGTGATGTTGGACAAGTTAACTTTTCTGAGCCTCGTATTTCATGGCATAAAATGAGGAGAGTAGTACCTGCCTTATGTGTGGTGGGGGGCATTGGATGGATTTCATGAGATATGGTGGTTACAACACAGCTATAGCACCTGTACCTAAAAAGGCCCAGGGTGAGTGAGTGTGACCCGGCTCTCTGTAAAAGATTGTCTTCCTTCCCCCTTTCTCTCTCTTCTTTGATCTTTTGCCTCTGGGCTTTTCTAGCGAAATCCTTTCTTTAAGATCATACACTTTTCCTAATAGAGAAATAGTTTCCTTCAACTTTCTGGTCCTTCTTGACATGGACAGTTTTGAAGAATCCACGTAATTTCTATTGTGGAGTTTCCCACTGTCCGGGTCTCTGCAATTGTTGCCTCTGATTGAATTCAGACAAAAACTTGGGTAAGAACACTGCACTGGTGAGGTGTGCTTGCCCCTGTAGCACACTGGGGGCCATTTCAAGTCAGTTGAACCTGCTCTTCGTCATGCTTAGATGATCCTTTGGCCAAGTGGTGGCCACCATATTTCTCCATTGTACCTGTCTAATTAATAAGTAATCTGGGGGGATTAAACTTGGATTGTCTGAATATCCTACCAATTCTTACCTAATTGTAAGAGAGTACACTGATGATCCTTAGCGGAGGGGATTAACACGTTATAATATGGTACATGGTAATTTCCCTAATTCTATCATCCTTCTACTTCATTAACAGACTTTCTTCTGTAGAGTTTCTCTACTCTTTTGAATATCACCATGAACTCAAGGACTTAAAAAAAAAGATTCAATGTATTATAATTCATTACAACTATTAAAGCTCAAATTGTCCCAAAGTTGGCCAGTGGGAGCCCCTTCAGATTGGTTCTTGTGTTCCTGTGACACGTCTTAAATTAGAATTTAAGCACTTCCTTGATTTTTAGTATAACCTGATACCCTGGGCTCACCTTGTACTTTCTCTGCTGCAGAATTGAATTAGTCATTTCTCCAAGGGGCCCTGCCTGGTTCCTTTTAATGGAGAATGGTATTTAATAACCAAAATCTGGTGACTTGGTATGCTCATTATTGTTGGAGTATTGTTGTTTCTAGCCGTTTTCAGTGGACAGAGCTAAGAAATGCTCTTTTCAAATAAAGCAAATCTTGAATTCACTTTGATATTTCCAGTCAAATCCAACACCACAGGCTCTTCCTCCCCTCCCCACATTCCATATTGATGCTTCCTTTCTCTCACAGTGAAAGCTGCTTCTAAGCAATGTCAATATATTTACTAATTTTCTCGATCTTAAAATACAAGCAAGTCATTTTAGAATTACTACAGCTGACATACTACTAACAGCAGACCTATCAAATCAGGTCTGAGGCTTCTGTGTAGTTCTTTTTCTTTAGATTATATCCACTAAATATGTATAGTCAGGAAATAGTGTCCAAAATAATTTTTTTCCCTATATGTCTTAATACAGAGCTAGCTGTTGATTTAATTTTAATTTTTGAAACAAGTAAAATGTCTAAATGATTGCAAAATAAAAAATACATTAAAAGGTATAAATGTGGCTCTCTCATCCTTACCACTTCCACTGCTTTTCTACCCACTTCCTGAAACTAACTATTTTCATTAGATTCTCATTTACTCTTCCTGGCATCATTGTTGTTTTAAAAGAGCATTGATCCAGCTGAAGAGGAAAAAGGGACTTTAGCTAAAGAAGGAGGTGAATCTCTTAGCGTTTGGGTGTGCTCAGTTGCTTAGTCATGACTCTTTGCAACCCCATGGACTGCAGCCGGCCAGGCTCCTCTGTCCACTGACTCTTCCAGGCAAGAATACTGGCCATTCCTTACTCTAGTCCAGGGGACCCACCTGACCCAGGGATCAAAGTCACCAACCCAGGGATTGAACTCTAGCCTCCTGCATCTCTTACATTTGCGGGTGAATTCTTCACCACTGAGCCGGCTGGGAAGCCCCTAGGCTCTTAAGGTGTAGGTTTAAAGGAGAGTAGTATGAAAATGGAAGGAAAAATACTTCCCTGGTGGTCCAGTGATTAAGGTTCTGCACTTCCATCGGAGGGAGCACAGGTTCGATCCTTGGTTGGGGAGCTAAGTTTCCACATGTTGCAACTAAGACTTGGTGGGGCAAATAGAAAAAAAAAAAAAAAGGAAAGAAAAATAGTAGCAGGAAACAGGGGGACATACAAGGCAGAAGTGGGGAACCAGGGGCTCACTGGGGCTAGAGCATCTCAAGCATTCAGAGGACCCTAAAGCAATTGCCTGGGGGCCAGACTTGCAGGAAAGAGTGTTTCCCGGGGACAGGTCATGTGGGCCCCCTCTCAAAGTGACAGAAGAGGGTGATTTCATGAGCTCTGCCCTCAGGAAAAAAGGCAAGGAAGACTGACAGTATGGGCCAAGGAAGATGACTGATAACTTTTTAGCCAGGCTCTTAAGGAGGGAGATGACAAAGAATAAAGAAGCAACAGCTGCCAGCAAAACAAGCAGCAAGCTGGGTCCCCAAACAGTTGGCTTGGGATTCAGTCGTGGCCATGGAGGTTAGGTTTGTGCAAAAGGGCCCTGAATGAAGGACACGAGCTAAGCTGAGTTCACCAGTGTGTCCCCATCTGTAAGAACCGAGGTAGGAAGTCTGATGCCTTGAATGAGCTAAGAGTTATGAACTCTAGGGAAGAATCCTATTTATCTTTGTGGAGCATGCAAAGATTAAGGGCAGGCATTGCTTACAGAAAATGATTGAATGTTCGGGGCTGAAGACAAAGTGAGAGCATTGCTCCTGTTTTACCTCCTCCTTCTCCAGAGGGGAAAGTGGTCTTCCACTGGAGAGGGTGGGAAAAGCATTGCAAAGAGGTGATTGAAGTCAAGGGCAGGTGAGGAGGCAGGAGAGCCAGGCACAGCAGCTGTAATGAACTCGGGGCTCTGAGCCTGGTGAATTATGTCCTGTCGTCCTGGAGGGACCTGACAAGCGATTTCAGAGCCGCTGTCATTCATCTTTGATGAATTATAGAGGAGGAGATTTGTACTCAAAGACAAGAGATGGGCATATGCGCTCTTGACATTCAAAAAGTGGAAAAGAGGATTCTGGAAGTCACAGCGCATGGGCTGGGATGTTCTCACCCCAGGATTATGAGAAGATGTGTGTGTCTTCAAGAGAGTTGGTTTTGAGTCCCAGCTCTGGTCCTGGATGAGGGCAGGGCTGGGGCAGGTGTTTGGAGGTTACGCCCTCACTTTCAGAACTAGGATGGAGGAATTCCCTGGTGGTCCAGTGGTTAGAACGCCATGCTTTCGCTGCTGAGGGTGCAGGTACAATCCTTGGTTGGGGAACTAAGATCCGGCAAACTATGCAGCAAAACTGGAAAGAGAGAGAGCGAGCAGAGCCAGGACTGTCTGGATAGGGTCAAACCAGCGGAAGGTGGACACTTCGGGGTCTTCTCATTCCTCCTTTACCGCTGTTGACCTCCGGCAGCCATGTTTGTCTGTCTCAGTCTGGGCTCCCCAGAAGCAGACCCTGAGATGAGGGTTTGTGTAAAAGTGTTAGGAAAGGGTTAGGAAGTGTCCCCAGGAAAAAATCAGTGAGGGCACGAGGAAGTGGAAGGGGAAGAGAAAGGAGTCTAGCGCAAGTCCCAAGGTCGCTGTGCACCGCGTAGGTCTCACTTTGGAACTGTCTTTATCGGGCAGGAGGTAGCAGGATGTCTACTTCTCATACGCTCACTCGGTGATTAAGAGATGCCCCAGGAGGGTGTGAATTCCCAGGCATGAGGGAGTCTGAGATCAGCCCCTGGCAGAGGCTCAGACACTGGCGGACTCAGGGGGCTGCACCCCAGGAGCACTGCCTGACCCCACAGCCCCGGCCGGGGAGGTCGAGCCTGGGCAAAGCATCCCATCCAAGGTCAGCCAATCAGGTTCCCCTCCTGGGAGCTTGCAGCAGAAGTGCAGGGTGGAGCCTGGGCTCTGGACAACAGCCACACTCCAGGATTTGAGCTCCAGGTACATTTGTTGGGTTGTCTGATAGCTTGGTGCCTGTTGAATACTGTTCCAAGGCTTGTCGGAGTTCCCATGGCAGAACCCAGAGAACGGGGGTTTTTAGTTCCCCTTGTAGCTGGGGCCAGACATGTGACTTGGGCTGCACCAGTCAGGAGAACCTACCTGAGACATCCACTCAGTAGCAAATGCAAAGCCCTGGACCGGGTATTATTTCACTGATGCTGCTGGCAGCCTAGTCTTCTGGCTTTGGGGATATGATATCAAATACCTAAGACAGAGGTGGCAACAAGCACAGTTGCAAGAGAGTTGAGTTCCTAGCATCCAGTGCCCATCTATTTCCTTTTTTTAAAAAAATTATTTAATTAATTTATTTGGCTGCGTGGGGTCTTAGTTGCTGCACATGGGATTTTCAGTTGAGGTATGTGGCATCTAGTTTCCTGACCAGGGATCAAACCCAGGCCTACCACATTGGGAGCACAGAGTCTTAGCCACTGGACCACCCTGGAATCCCCTCTTCTACTTCCTTTTGTTGGAAGGCATTACAAGCGACAGTGTGGGCAGAGGTTCTTTGGAGTCCAGAGAGGCATTTGATTAAGTCTCTTGGCCATTCCAATGCACAGGTATCTTAGGAATGTGATGGACTAACAGTTGATTCAACCACATCAAAGGAAAAAAGTGACTACTATGTGGACAGTGACTGGAAAGAGGTCTCTAGTGGCATTCCGCAGGGGTCTGCATTGGCTCTGTCCGCTCAACATTGTTATCAACGGCTTGGATGAAGACAAAGAAAGTGTGCTTGATGCTGTGGGAAATACAAAGCTGAAGGAGTGGAGCATGCATCAGGCCACAGAATCAGGTTTCAAGAGGATCTCAATATCTGGAAGGCTGATGAAAATCAAACTTACTGGAATACCTATCAGTTCTACCCTGGGTTAAGAAAATAATGTCAGTGGATGGAGAGAACACTTTGGAAGAAGAGCGAAGAAGTATTCTCTTTCTGTATTTGTACTTCACTTCCTCCACAAAGGATTTTCAGGGGCTTAAAAAAAAACGTGAAGTGGAAAAGAGTTAAAACACAGCTGATAGAATTGTGGCAGAATTACAAGTAGAAAAATACTGCTGCTGCTGCTGCTGCTAAGTCGCTTCAGTCGTGTCCGACTCTGTGCAACCCCATAGACAGCAGCCCACCAGGCTCCTCCATCCCTGGGATTCTCCAGGCAAGAACACTGGAGTGGGTTGCCATTTCCTTCTCCAGTGCATGAAAGTGGAAAGTGAAAGTGAAGTCGCTCAGTCGCGTCCGACTCTTAGCGACCCCATGGACTGCAGCCTACCAGGCTCCTCTGCTCGTGGGGTTTTCCAGGCAAGAGTACTGGAGTGGGGTGCCATTTCCTTCTCCAAGAAAAATACTAACAGCACAGTTAAGATGAAGTCCCAGACATGCAGATCACCCAGTTCTGTAGATCTTGCAAGAGCTGCCCTGAGCTCCCTTGTGGCTGAAGTAAAGAGGGAAACTTGACCTAATTTGAGTTTGCTTTTTTAGTATGCATAAAAGACAAACCACTTATCCAGTAGAAGCACTGCCTTTCTTTAGAGTGAGACCTGAAAGAAAGTTCTCCTTCGGAGGCTTATGAAAAGAACACCTTATGAGGAAGGAGACGAAGTCCTGAAAATGAAATATCAAAGCAAATTCAGTGAAAACAGTTCCACTTGGGGTCCGAGAAACATCTAAGCACTGACTCTAAATTGGGGTAGAACGTGGCTGGTCTCTAGAACTCAATGTTTCTAAAATATTTCCTCGTTATTGCTCTCATCAGTACACAATTCCACCCTATTTCAGTTCATTAGACTCCCTTGGACAGCAAAGAGATCGAACCAATCAATCCTAAAGGAAATCAGTCCTGAATATTCATTGGAAGGACTGATGCTAAAGCTGAAGCTCCAATACTTTGGCCACCTGATTTGAAGAGCCGACTCATTGGGAAAGACCGTGACGCTGGAAAAGATTGAGGGCAGGAGGAGAAGGGAGCGACAGAGGATGAGATGGTTGGAAGGTTTCACTGACTCAGTGGACATGAGTTTGAGCAAACTCCAGGAGATAGTGAAGGACAGGGAAGCCTGCTGTGCTGTGGTACACGGGGTCGAAAAGAGAGCACAATTGAACGACAAGACAAACTAATAGTATTTACTGTCTAGAGTTGATCTTTGGAGAATCATAGAACTTTGAAATATCTGGTTTTTTGGTCTTCCCCTCTAAGAGCCAATTTTCACCCCCTTGGGGGGCCCTACTGTTCCTGAGAATGCCTGCTTTAATGGGATAGAGGATGGCATGTCCTGTGGCAGTTCTTCCCAACAATGATTGCTCAAGGAGAATATTTCTCTATTTGGTGAACTTCCCCTCCTGGTGTTATTGTTTGTTGCTTTAACCAATTTGACTCACTGTGGACTCACAGTCAGGAAATGGCTTTATTTCTTTATTTTTTTCCTCCATCTCCCATTTTCAAGCTTTCCACTGCAGTTTCCTTCCTCTTTCCTTGATGTCTCAGGCAGAAGTTACAGTTTTGGGGCACTTTCAGCTCTCATGTACCATAGTCATGTTCAACCCTTTGCGACCCCATGGACTGCAGCCCACCAGGCTTCTCTGTCCATGGAGTTTCCCAGGCATAAATACTGGAATGGGTTGGCATTTCCTTCTCCAGGGGATCTTCCCAATCCAGGGATCGAACCTGCATCTCTTGAGTCGCCTTCACTGGCAGGCAGATTCTTTAATCCTTATTTTGGCTGTTTCATCTCTTTCAGGCATTGACGGGTCCAACCCAGGCTACATTAAAATTCTGATCTCACACCCAACTCACGGCTTTTCCTCTCCCTACCCCTCAGGTCGTTCCTGAGCTGGAGACCTGCCTTGGGGAGGAGGAATAACCTACTTTTATACCGCCCCCCACCTTCTGGGCTTCCCCTTTGGGTGGACTCCTTCAGAGTCCATGTGGCCCAGGTGTCACTACAGCTGATCAGGGGGTAGCTGCCCCCGTGTCCTTTCTGCATCTCTGCCATCGCAGGCTATCATTTTATATTAATAGTTCTCTGGGAAAGCAGCAGCTGCCAGCCTCCCTGTTCTAGGGCTTGGAGGGCAGGGACAAGCAGGCTCCCCAAGTCCTGTCCTGTGGGAACACCGGGTCAGTCTACTGGTTTCTGTGGCTCAGCCAGCTGGGTGTTGGACTCACTCTCTGCTTTGAAGGCCTCCCACCTTCTGAACTGATCTCGGACCCCCTTGCCTGCCCTGAAGGCTGGCAGAAGCCCCTCCCTGGGGAGGGGTGGGATGGGGAAACACCCCAGCCTTTCTCACTACTCAGCTTATGACTCCCTACTCTTAGAAATGCCCCTAGTTCAGGGGACTACACTCCTCGTCTTTCTCTTGGGGTGCCAGAAGTGGGAGTGCCAAGACTGTGTGATGCAGCTTTGAATAAATCCTGCAGGTACGCCCAGATCACTTCCTCTTTAGAATGTGGGGGCACTTTTGCCTCCTGTCTGCCACTTTGGGGGTGTTAACAGAAGTTCTGAGTTGCTCAAAAAGTCCCATTCAAAACTCCATGAAGTGTTCAAGCTTTCTCTTTGGCCAGGACCCCTTCCCAGGACCCGTCTGCCAAGACACACCCAACCGGTGGCTCAGCACAGCTCCCTAAAGTGGCCGCAGGAACCATATGAAGAGCTGCGGCTGTGCTTGCTCCCTGCCTTTCCACGGTTTCCCAGGAAGTATATCTTGTCACTCCCTCTCTGCTGCTTTTAAGGTTAATTTCTTACCTGGGTTTCCCTGTGGGAAGCAAAAGTTTGTTATAGACAAAATAGGAAAAGAATTCAGAGCGTTTCCTCTCTGGCACTCTCTAAGGGGCATGCATGTTGGATCAGCCTGGTTTCTGCGACCTCACCTGCAGATTGGGGTAACGGGTGAGGAAGATGGGAAAAATGTTTATCTAGTAACATGTGGAAGAGAATGGCAGAAAGGAGTTGGGAAAATAGATGCTGGGGGTTTGAGACATAGGCTGGAATTTGGGGGAAAGAGAAAAGAGAGCTTGGGGCAAAGAGCAGCTCTGATGGGTGGGATGCTGTGGGCTTTGGAAGGGTGAAAAGCTTTGAGGGGAAAATCCAAGTTTCTTCAATAAAACCTTATGTTATTTCCTTTTAAAAAAAGTTTTCATTTTGTATAGGAGTATGGACAATTAATAATGTTGTGATGCTTTCAGGTGGACGGCAAAGGGTCTCAGTCATACATACACATTATCCATTCTCCCCCCCAAGCTCCCCTCCCATCCAGGCTGCCACATAACACTGAGCAGAGTTCCCTGTGCTATATAGTAAAAATGTTATGTTATTTCCTATGACTTCGGGAGCCAGACTTTTTTTTCAAAAATCAAAAACCTCTAGAGTTCTAAAGGTTGACAAACAAGAAGGTGTAATTTTGTTATTTGGTTTAGTTTTGGGTTAAATCAGAACTGGCGAGCCTGCTCCCATCTGCATTTCAGAGACATGAAATTATGTTCTTCCCACTCGGCTCCACACACTGTTTTGGGGCTCTGTGTGGTTTCTGAGCTACACTAAGCAGCAGGGCCTCACAGCCTTCAGCCCTGATTTCCCAGAACATAGAATCAGCTGGGCACCACATGTGAATTCTAAGTGGGCCATTGGGAACGTAATGACTATTTTTTTTTTGGCCACACTGTGAAGCTTGTGGGGTCTTAGCTCCCTGACCAGGGATTGAAACTGCTGAGGACGTGGAGTCTTAACCACTGGACCTCTTGGAATTCCCAGTGACTTTCCCCTCCCCGTGGACTGTGGCCAGGTAGGAGAGAAGGTCTGGGTGAGGATGATTCTGCCACATTTTTGTTCAGGGGTGGCCCATTAGTCAGATAGGCTAGGTGTTGCTGGAATCACAGCACAGATAACCACAAATCTCTGTGGCTTATGACAGAGCCTTATTTTTCACCTGGGCTACATGTCCATTGCCATCCAGTTGCAGCTGTGTGCCATGCATTCTCCTCTTGGGGACCACTGCTGTTGGATAAGGCACTTTCTAGAGCATTAATGGTCCTCATGATAGCAGGGGAAAGGAAAGCCAGAAAGCCTGTGCTAGCTCTTTAAACTTAGCCAGAAGTGACATGTGGGACTTACGCTCACATTTCATGGGCTACAAGTCACATGGTCACGTCTGTGAATAGGCGGGTTTTCCTGGTGGCTCAGCAGAAAAGAATGAGCCTGCCAATGTAGAAGGGGTGGGTTTGATCTCCCAGCTGAGATGATCCCCTGGAAAAGGAAATGGTAACCCACTCCGGTATTCTTGCCTGGATAATCTCATGGACAGGGGAGCCTGGTGGCTATAGTCCATGGGGTTGCAAAGAATCGGACGTTACTTAGCAACTAGCGGAGGTGTATGTTTCTCCCACAGGGAGGGACACAATATTTGGGATAATAATACAGTCTTTCATGGGTGGCTACCAATTCTGCCTGAAACAGCAGTTGCCTGCCGTTTGAAATCTGGCAAAAAAGATTGTCAGAAAAGATCTGAAGGAGGCTGCCATGTGGAGAATTGTATTTTCTCCCCTAAAGATTATTTCATGCTTGTTGGATCCATCATAGTTTGAAATCCTTTTGCTGCTCAACAAGTATTGATGAGTAGAAACTGGATGGTCACATAGCTATTAGCCACATCACTCCAGAACTCCCTGACATACACCTACTGGCTGGCTTAGTTTTCTCTTAATTCATTTTTCTCTGATCCCCTACCTTTTTTTGCCCACTTCATTTCTTCTCTGAGCTCCAAAACCCAGGTAACTCTGACTCCTCTATGGTCATCTAAGATTTTCAAGCTCCTCTCTTAAAAGGCTGGTAATTTCTACTAATAGGATTTTTCTACTCTTTGTCCAGCCAAAGAGTGGGGTCTTCGGAAGTCTTTCTGCCTGAGGAGCTGAATTTCTGCCATAGCTAGATTCACTGAGAGAGATTAGCATGCTATTTTCTCTTCCCCATTACCAAGACATTTTAATATTTTATTAAATCATTTGGCTAGAAAAGCAATGACTAAAAAAACCGTAGATAGAACAACACTTTAAGGAAAGAAATACCTGGGACCCATTGGGTATTTCTTTCTTTGAGCCAGTCCCAGCTAATGGTTGTCCACCCAGGTTGGATCCCCGAGTGTCTGTCCTACTCCTGGGGGGCCAGCACCCTTTGTTGTGGCTCTGGGACCCCTTTCTGGTAGTGATCAGAAACCTTTCCTGGAGGGAGGTTTTTATTTTCTTGCAGGGATGTTTCTGGGCCACAGCCAGAGGCATCCGGTTCACCCACCTGGCAGGCAGAGCTCACGAAAAAGGCAGCCTTATTCATGTTTTTTTTCCTGCCTCCTTATCAACTGGGACAGTTTGTTTTTCCCTCTGACTCAAGGATTCAGAATTTCAGGGCCAGAAAGGGGCTCCCCTGCTGTTTCCTTGAAGTGACAAAACAAAAAGAGCATAGCTACCAACAGCGCATCGTTACATTTCAGCATGAAGAATATTTATAATTGTCTTTTCCAATCAGACATTTTCCCAGCCGGTGTATTTACCTTATTTTTGATTTTGAGGTGGCCTATTTCCTATTCTGTTTTGTTTTGTCTTACCGGCCTTAGCTACGTCTTTTGTGAGCTGGTAATTTGCTCTCTGGTCTCTTAGCAACCAGGAACTTTTCCAGTTTGCTGCTGAATCAGACCTTGGAGTGGCAAACTTTATAAGGGAACCTGCTGAAGGACAGTATCTCTCCCAGAGCCAACAATTTTAAACCAATGTTTGAACAAGAAAATTACCCAGGGTTTCAGGGCATGTACATTCATAAAGGCAACAACTGGCAAAACGCATGTCTGGCTCTCTGGAATGGCTGGCTCTCCCCTGGTCCCAGTCCCCGCTGACCGAGTTCTCTTCATCCTCTGCTCCAGCACAAGGCTTTCCCCCTTCTCTGCTCGAGGGTTGATGTGAAGCAGATGGAGCCCCCCTGGAGAGGAAAGGACTGCGCCCTCCCTGGAGGAGGACAAGGTGGAGGTCCGGAGCGTGACTGATCACGTGGTCCTTGCCAGTTTCACTCCACACGCCTTTGATTTCCTGCCCAGTGTGTGTGAGGCACTGGCTGGGGAAATGTGCAGAACAGAGCCGTGCCCTGTAGAGCCCACAGTCTAGAGAAGAGACGTCAATAAATCACTTACTGTCCAGTGTGTTTGGTCTGATACGCACATAAACAAGGACTTCTGGAGGACAGACGAGAACCTGGCCTGGCGAGCGGGGTGAAAGCCCGTGTGAGTGCTTGTGTTAGAGGCAGAATTGGTCACTTGGGGCGGGAGCCCCAAGCTCGGTCATTAGCCAGTGTGAGAGCTGAGCAGTTCTTGGCATTCGCTATGGCTATGTAAAAAACCTACTCCAAAGCTTAGGGGTAGCGAAGAGCACCATTTTATCGTCCTCTTGAACTCCATGGGTCAGGAGTCAGAAGAGGGCGGGGAGTCTCTTCTTTGCTCCGTGAGGTCTGGAGTCTTGGAAGAGGACTTATATGGTGAGGGCACCTTCAACTGGAGGGGCTGGGCCACTTCAAATCTAGTTTCTTCACGCATACATCTGGCATTCGGGATGGGCTGGCTAATGTCTCCACGTGGCCTCTTGGGCATGGAGTTGTCAGGATTGCTGAACTGGAGGCTCAGGGATCAAAGAGCAAGTGAGAGATCTCTGAGGGCAAGGCAGAAGCTGCATGGCCATTTTAATCCTCACTTTGGAAGTCATGTAACATCACTTCCATACACCCTATGCATCAGGATGAAGAGCGGGAACATAGACCCCACTCAATGGAAAGAGGGCAAAATCTTTGCAGTCATGCTGAAATCACCATCCAAGGAGCCAGGAGTCCTGACTTCTTGTCTGACTCTTCTCATGTGCTGTGTGACCTTGGGTTAGCTGCTTCTCCTCTCTGGGCTCCGGCTTCTTCATGGGTACACAGGACGAGGTTCACAGGTTAATCTAAAGTCCCCTTTCCTGAAAAGCAGCAGCATAGACAGTGTCCTTATTACCTACTGACTCAGAGTGAACTGAATTTCAAGTATAGGGATGGATCTCCAATCGAATCATGTGGATCATTGGGTAGAAATGATTGTGAGAATTTTCACCCTGCTGGAAACTTGAGGAAACTTGGTCTAACTCTCTTGTTTTACAGATGAGGAAATTGAGGTTTAGAGAGGCTAAAGGTCCAGGAGCAATGTAATGATGGACATTAAGGAATAGAACCTGGGCCCCTGAACCAATCATCTTGTGTATGTCCAACATAAGTAGTTGTTAATTGAACTTGAGGGTTTGTCTAGTGGATCTGTGCTTACTGGCTGGGGGCCTTGGCTCAGGCCTGGAGCAGAATGTCAGTGAATTTTGGAGGCAGGTTGAGAAGAGGTGAGTTTGCTTCTGGTTTGCATCCTAATATTTTTTTTTTTTTCACTGCAGCCATATTCAGAAATGGTTCCTGTGCATATATAATGAGGTGACTGAGTTAAATAATAAATGACAAGAGAGGCCACAGGAGGTGGGGAAGCAAAAGCAAGGGAGAGGGAGTCTGATTTCAGCTTAAATTGGAAAGGACATTGAGCTGCTGAGAGAGGAGATGGGAGGGCAGAAGGGCCCATGGTAACAGGAACAAAAAAAGAACTGGCAAAAAGATCCATGTGGCTGTTTGCAGCCCAGGAAGGCTGAGAGAGCAGGGACAAAATTCAGCGTGGAAATATGACAGGACATTGGGCATTTGAAAGTAGAGGGAGGCTGGAGTCATATTTAGTGTTGGGGAATAAAGCAAAAAAAAAAAAAAAGAGAGCGAGTGGGCCATGAAGCATTGACTCTTCATGACAAATGGGCTTTTCCAGAGCTGGCTCCACTACAAACATGGCCTTAAATAGAGTCAGCAGGGCAGGACTGATTTTGCCACATCGTTTGGACATTGACCTGGAATAAGGCTCATCTGTGCTTGGCTACCTGTCAGGATTCTGGGAGGATGGAGGAGAGGAAACACTGAGGAAGCCACTTGGGCTTTTGGAAAGAGCCTGGCTTCCCTACCGTATCCAGCCCATTCTCAGCACGTCAGCAGCCCTTCCACTTCCTCTCTATCCCATCGCCCTCTGTTCTCGCCACAGTTCATGTGGCTCTGACCTGTTTCCATGCCCAGCCCCTCTCATCTATGCCACCGAGTCTGAACCCAGAACAACCTTTCATCACAATTTTCAACCAGCACATTCGTATCTGGACTCCTTCTTATTATCCTCTCTCATTTTGCTTACAAATCCCTTTATTTGGTGCTTATCCCTATGACAGTCTAAGCCTTTATAGGATCAAACTCTGACGACATTCGGCCCTAGGGGTCTAGGAATTCAACATCCCTAAAGGGGGCATTTCAGCCTCTTCTTTTCATGAATACACAGAAAATGATATTTGTACTGCCCATTAGGGTTGAGAACTCCAGCCTGATCCAGGCCCTGCCTAAACACCTCAGGTCTGAGGTATCCAGGCAAAGTTGAAATACATTCTCAGAACTCGGTTTTGGAGGCTCTGCAAAGGACTACAGGATTTTGCACCCTCCCAATTAAACACGTTTTCCCGATAGAGTTGTGTGGTGCCGGTTTGCCCTTTGGCTGACTCAACGCACGACATTCACTCCAGTGACAGGAAAACCTCATTCTTCTTCTGGCATCTAAGGGAGCAGCAGAATAGAACAGCTAGGTGATGGTGCAGTTCACAGCAGGCCCAGCTCATTTGCTTTAGTCCGGAAACAGCAGCCATGGTGTTCAAACACATTTGGGGGGAAAACTGTCGTGCTAGTTACAGAGCAAGTAACAGGGCTCAGGTCTGAAAGGGAGACTAAAGGGAATCCCATGTGGTCCTCAGACAAGCATGGGGGAAGGGTAACAGAAGGCTGGAAAGATGAGAACTGGAAGGGAGGTTCACAGCCCTTGTGGGCTGGGCAGAGATGAAGGGTGTGCCCATCTGGGAGAGACTCCTACAGAGCCCCTGCCCTCGGGAGGGACAGGATTTCCCCAGGGGAAGAGTGGGCTGGAAGAGTACATTCCAGGCCCAGCAAGGAGTGTGAGCCAAAGGACAGAGGGGCAAAAATAAAAAATGGGGTGGAGAAAACCCCAGAGGCCAGGGAACATGCAGAGTGTGTAGACTGCCCAGGGAAAGCACAGGGAGGGAAGTCAGGGGCAGCTTGTGTAGGGTGAACAGAGGGGTGAGGTTAAGAAGCAGTGGGGGAACTTCCCCGGGTGGTCTGCAGGGGTCCCAGGTTTGATCTCTGGTCAAGGAAGTTCCGCATGCCCTGTGGTACAGACAAAAAAGGAAAAAGAAGGAAAAAAAAAGAGAGAGAGAGAGAGAGAGAGAGAACCACTTGTCTGAACTCTCCTTCTGGACCCAGGGAAGCATTGGTATCTTTACAATGCTCTTGAGACTGCTGACCCAAATGATAAAGTTCAAACTCCTGTGTGTGACGTGCAGACCTCTCCGTGCAAAGCTCCTGCTTATCTCTGCCGACTTGTCTCTCTCCACTTGCTCCCGGAGCTCAAGCTGTCTCCTCCTCGGCCATTCCCTGGACATTCCATGCAGTTTCATGCTTCTGAGACTTCACACCTGCTCTCCCTCTGCTCAGGAAACCCCTTCTGCTTGTTGGCTACGTGGATGTCTTTATTCTAGGCTCACTCAGCCTAAGCATCAGTCATGTCCATCTGGACGGTTTGCTTCGCCTTCCAAGGCGGCGTTGACCGCTTTCTCTTGGGCGCCCCACCCTGGACCTGTTCCGCCATTACAGCCCTCATCACCAATGGGGACTTTGGTCACTTTGAGACTTTGGGCAGGTGGTTTCACTCCTGTGGATCACTGCCTTATCTGTAATAGGGATAATGACCCCCACTGCATGAGTTTACTATGAGGGTTGAATGAAATGACTTGGGTCCGGTGTAGAGCATGGGTAGAGCATGCTACACACGTGATTGTTATTATCTGGCTCCCTACCCCTTAGACCAGCACCACCCACTGGAAATAAAACAGAAGCCGCAGATATGAGCCACATAGGCAATTTTTAATTTCACTGTAGCCACGTTAAACAGATAAGAAGTGAAGTTAATTTCAGGAGTATGTTCTATTTAAGTCAATATACTCAGAATGTCATCTATATTTAATCAATATAAGCATGATTAATGAGCTATTTAAACTCTTTTTTCATGTAAGTCTTTGAAACCCACTCTTATTTTACAGTAATAGCACATCTTATTTCAGACCAACCACATTTCAAGGGCCCACTAGCCATATGTGGCCAGTAGCTACTGTTCTGGACAGACAGCTCTAGATTCAAGAGAGTCTGTGGACTTCTGGAGAATATGCACAGTGGCTGATTTCTCTCTGTATCACTCAGTTCTTGGCATAGACTAGTGGTTAATAAATGTTTATGAAATATTATTGAGCTAAGTCAGGTCACTGGGGAGGTTGCCAAGGACAGTCAGTTGATGAACAGTCACAAGCAGTAATGACAGGTTAGGGAAAGCAGGCAGTGCCCAGGAGTGTGCTGCTTTGTGCAGGCAAAGCTGGGGCGAAGGACTGTGAGCAAGTCGGCATCTCTGCAGCAAGTCTGGGATTAAAAGCCTAGAACGGGAAAATTCAGCTTTTGGTCTTGACACTAAAGCCACTATTTGTGTTCCCTTCAAATCAGAGGTGACCAACTTTACCCAGTGATAGAATAGCCGGTCTTTTAGAGGGGCAGGATCTTGGGACCACTGTCATTCCAGAAACCTCCCTGATCACACTGAATTCCAATGAATGGTTATGGAAGTGTATTTGTGTTTGAGTTCTGCTTCCACCATCCGTGAGCTGTGTGACTCTGGACAGCTGACTTAACCTCTCTGAGTTTCAGCTTCCGCCATCTGTGAAATACAGAGGATAACAGTAGCATCTATCTCATAGGCTTACCTTGAGGACACCAGGCACTTAGACCATGTGTGTCAGAGATCACATGCCTCTGGCCTGGCTCCCAATTATCCCCATCTCTTGGTGTTTGCTCCTGTGTATCCCCTCCCTTTGAGTGTGTGTGAACCTAGTGATGTGATTCTAATCAGTAGAACATGGGTGCCACTTCCATGATTAGATATGACAGGCTATGCCTTCTGCCTTGCTGGTACTCTCTCCTGCCCTCTCTCTTGCTTGCTCTGATGAAGCAAGCTGCCGTGTTATGAGATACTCTATGGAGAGGTCCACATGATAAGGAACTGTGGAGGCCTCCCACTTGAGACTCCAGGAGGAGAAGGGTCCGACAGCTAAAGAAGAACTAAGTCTTGACAACCACCACGTGAGTGAGATTGGAAGTGAATTCACCCAATCAAGCCTTGAGATGAGACTGTGGGCTTCTGAGAGCTAGTGGACCCAGATAAATTCCGCTTGGGCCCACTGAAGCTGTGAGACAATATGTGTGTTGCTAAGTCCTGGGGTAATTTGTTTCTCAGAAATGAGTAACTAATACATTCATGCAACAGCTTGACACAGCCTCTAGAATATAGAAGATGTTCAGTAAATTTACGTAATACTCTTAGCAGTGGTATTGGAAAATTCCGCCGTTGATAAGGGGGTCTTATCCTATACTTAGAAAGCTAGGCAGCCTACCAAAGGCCTTCATGAGCAGCCAGGAATAAAGCAGGCTTGCTTGAGTGAAGTCATATATTTATGTGTATTTTAATTGGGATATATGTTCCCTGGTGGCTCAGAGGGTAAAGCGTCTGCCGGCAATGCTGGAGACCCGGGTTTGATCTGTGGGTCAGGAAGATTTCCCTGGAGAAGGAAATGGCAATCCACTTCAGTATTCTTGCCTGGAGAATCTCATGAACGGAGGAGCCTGGTAGGTTACAGTCCATGGGGTCGCAAAGAGTCGGACACGACTGAGCGACTTCACTTTCACTTTCTAATTGGGATATAGTGGCTTTAACAATGTTCTGTTAGTTTTGGCAGTACAATGAAGTGACTCAGCCATATGTTTGCATACATCCCCTCCCCCTTGGACCTCCCTTCCACGCTCCTCTGTCCTACCCATCTAGGTCATCACAGAGCACCGAGCTGAACTTCCTGAGCTTTAGGGCAGCTTTCCACTAGCTATCTGTTTTACACGCGGTGGTTTAGTTACTACGTCGTGTCTGACTCTTGTGACTCCATGGACTGGAGGCTCCTCTGTTCGTGGGATTTCTCAGGCAAGCATACTGGAGTGGGTTGCCATTTCCTGCTCCAGGGGATCTTCCTGACCCAGGGACTGAACTCAGGTCTCCTGCACTGCAGGCAGATTCTTTACCAGCTGAGCCTCCAGGGAAGCCCATTTTCCACATGGGAGTGTATGCATGTCAATCTCAATCTCCCAATTCATCCCACACCCCTGTCCTCCCACCCCATGATCACATATCCGTTCTCTACCTCTGGGTCTCTATTTCTGCTTTGCAAATAGATTCACCCGTACCATTTTTCTAGATTCCACATGTATACATTAATACACCATATTTGTTTCTCTCTTTCTGACTTACTTCGCTTTGTATGGCAGACTCTAGGTCCATCCATATCTCTACTAATAACCCAACTTGGTTTGTTTTTAATTTCAATTACAATTTATTCCTTTGCACTGGAATAAACATTTGCCTACTCACTCCAGGCATAGTTTCAATCCAATCCCATGACACTCCTCTTCCAACCAGTCCTGGTATATTCACACTGTGAGGACACAAACGGGATCTTTTCCTGGGATGGGGCGTCACGGCCGACTTGGGGGCCCAAAGCAGCGACGTGCCTGAGAATAAGATATAATCAATCTAAAGGTCAGAGTAGTGTTTCTGTTTTTCCTTTTTTCAGAACTTGATTGTTCTCAGAGAAAAACTAGTACGATGAGTCCATGCATAATGGAGTTTAGCATCTCTGATGGGGAAACCTAATCAATTGTGAAATACTATCGATCACAACATGTCTGGTCTGGGAAACAAACGTGTTAGCTAAAGGGGGGTAGTCTGTGCATCGTTTCGAGGAAGGGGATCCCAAGGAACAGCGATTTGTCAGTGTTTTTCCAGCACTGTTCAGAACAAGGGGGCCCTTCTGGCTGACAGAAACATCCGCTCTGCTTGGCAGGCGGGCCCAAGAGACACCGGGAGCATCAGGCAATCATAACTCACCGACACGAGCCATTAAGATCATCCTGCTCCTCTCTGGCATGAAGTCCTTGCTTACTAGGCAGGCTGCTGATGAAAATAATTCGTTTCTCTTGTACCTTGGCCTCCCACCCATGGACGTGAGATTCTGGTTTTCTCAGAAGTCGTGCTTTTCTCTGGAACTAATGAGCTGATGATATTCTGACGTATTAATCAGTCTATTGAGGGTTTGTATAGCCTGGGTCAATCTCTGACGTCTGGCCTCTAGTTATTGTTGTTCAGCTGATGTTGAGGCTGAAGCTCCAATACTTTAGCCACCTGATGCAAAGAACTGACTCATTGGAAAAGACCCTGATGCTGGGAAAGATTGAAGGCAGGAGGAGAAGGGGATGACAGAAGATGAGATGGTTGGATGGCATCATCGACTCGATGGACATGGGTTTACACGGACTCCGGGAGTTGGTGATGGACAGGGAGGCCTGGTGTGCTGCGGTTCATGGGGTCTTAAAGAGTCGGACATGACTGAGCGACTGAACTGAACTGAACTGAGCTCAGTCATGTCTGACTCTTTGCGACCCCATGGACTGCAGCGTGCCAGGCTTCCCTGTCCTTCACCATCTCCTGGAGCTTGCTCAAACTCATGTCCATTGAGTCAGTGATGCCATTCAACCAAGATGAGACATCCCTTGTCGTCCCTTTCTCTTCCTGCTTTCAATCTTTCCCAGCATCAGGGTCTTTTCTAATGAGCTGGCTCTTCGCACCAGGTGGCCATAGTGTTGGAGCTTCAACTTCAGCAACAGTCCTTCCAATGAAGAGTCAGGATTGATTTCTTTAGGATTGATTGGTTTGATCTCCTTGCAGTTCATGGGACTCTCAAGAGTCTTCTCCAACACTGCAGTTCAAAAGCATCAATTCTTCGGCACTCAGCCTTCTTCATAGTCCAGCTCTCACATCCATACATGACTCTTGGAAAAACCACAGCTTTTACTAGATGGACCTTTGTTGGCAAAGTAATATCTCTGCTTTTTAATATGCTGTCTAGGTTGGTCATAGCTTTTCTTTCAAGGAACAAGCATCTTTTTATTTCATGGCTGTAGTCACCATCTGCAGTGATTTTGGAGCCCAAGAATATAAACTCTGTCACTGTTTTCATTGTTTCCCCATCTATTTGCCATGAAGTGATGGGACCAGATGCCATGATCTTTGTTTTTTGAATACTGAGTTTTAAGCCAGCTTTTATACTCTCCTTTTCACTTTCCTCAAGAGGCTTTTTAGTTCTTCTTTGCTTTCTGCCATAAGGGTGGTGTCATCTGCATATCTGAGGTTATTGATATGTCTCCTGGCAATCTTGATTCCAGCTTGTGCTTCATCCACCCTGGCATTTCACATAATGTGCTCTGCATATAAGTTAAATAAACAGGGTGACAATATACAGCCTTGACGTACTCCTTTCCCAATTTAGAATCAGTCTGTTGTTCCATGTCCGGTTCTAACTGTTGCATCTTGACCTGCGTACAGGGTTCACAGGAGGCAGGTAAGGTGGTCTGGTATTCCCATCTCTTGAAGAATTTTCCAGTTTGTTGTGATCCACACAATCGAAGGCTTTAGTGTAGTCAATAAAGCAGAAGTAGATGTTTTTCTGGAATTCTCTTGCTTTTTCAATGATTGAACGGATGTTGGCAATTTGATCTCTGGTTCCTCTGCCTTTTCTAAATCCAGTGTGAACATCTGGAAGTTCTCGGTTCCTGTACTGTTTAGAATTAGCTTGCCACCTCATGCGAAGAGTTGACTCATTGGAAAAGACTCTGATGCTGGGAGGGACTGGGGGCAGGAGAAGAAGGGGACGACAGAGGATGAAATGGCTGGATGGCATCACTCACTTGATGGACGTGAGTCTGAGTGAACTCTGGGATTTGGTGATGGACAGGGAGGCCTGGCGTGCTGCGATTCATGGGGTCGCAAAGAGTCGAACACGACTCAGCTCCTGAACTGGACTGAACTGGAGAATTTTAAGCTCTAGGTCATTGACCAAATAGAACTGCTGCCTTTCAAGTTCAGTTCAGTTCAGTCGCTCAGTTGTGTTCGACTCTTTGCAACCCCATGGTCAGCCGCATGCCAAGTTTCCCTGTCCATCACCAAATTCCGGAGCTTAGGCAATACCTGGGACCCAGGGATCTCCTGTCTTTCCTCCATCTTCCACCCCTCTTTTCTTTTTATTCTTCTGCTTTCTCCTGCCCCTACCCACCTTCACCAAGGATAACCTTGAATTACAGTGGCTTCGGATGTCCCTGGTGGTCCAGTGGCTAGGACTCTGTGCTCCCAATGCAGGGGACCCAAGTTCAATCCCTGGTCAGGGAACTAGATCCCACATGCCACAACTAAGAGCTTGCATGCCAGAACGAAGATCAAAGATACTGCATGCCACAGCTAAGACCCGTTGCAGCCTAATAAATAAATATTTTTATTACAAGAATTGCAGTGGCCTTAGTGGGGCACTTTTAACCTAGATAAGCTTATCCATTTATGAGATGTTGACAGCTCAGTTGGTAAAGAATCCTCCTGCAATGCAGGTGACCTTGGTTTGATTCCTGGGTCAGGAAGATCCACTGGAGAAGGGACAGGCTACCCACCCCAATTTTCTTGGGCTTCCCTTGTGGCTCAGCTCGTAAAGAATGTGCCTGTAATGCGGGAGACCTGGGCTCAGTCCCTGGATTGGGAAGATCCCCTGGAGAAGGGAAAGGCTACCCACTCTAGTATTCCAGCCTGGAGAATTCCATGGACTGTATAGTCCAGGGGGTCAAAAACAGCTGGACAGGACTAAGTGACTTTCACTTCACTTCACTGCTAGAAAAGAACAGGGCTCTGATTTTCCCCAAAACAATGGGATGCATTTTTTAGTGGTACGCAAAAACTTCTAAGAAACCAAATGAATCAAAACAAAACAATGCCTCTTGAAAGATTCTTTGCAAAAGCTTAATGGCGGATCTAAAGAGACATGTGCATTGACTAACTCCACTCTGACTGCTCTTTCCCTTTCCCTTCCCCTAAATATTCAGAACTATATTATCCCCTTCACTCAACTGGCTTTCATACTGAAGATGAGCCAGAGGTTAAACAAATGCTTTTTAAAGTGAAGTCTTTCAATGACAGTGGAAAATCAGATGTAAGCATCTTTTCTTCATGGTCAAAGGCTGAACTTAGGTCCATCATCAAAGATTTTTCAAACCCTAAAGAGAATCCTCAAAAATTTTATGAGGAACTTAGAATTCTAATTGGAGTTTATGGTCCGGGACCCCTGGATCTCTCCCAATGTATTCATGTGGCATTAAGATCTGGTGATGCCTGAAAATGGAGGGCTGAAGCCAAATGGGAAGGTCCCAGGAGTGACATTAAAGACCCACATAATAACCACTCCACCAAGGACGACCCAAAATTCACTAGAAAGATAACCCAACACCTACTTGACTGACTGGTCTATTATTCAATTTTGCAAACAAAAAAAGAATGAACCAGTCTTAGACTGAGACAGGAAAACTTTTTTTGTGTGAAATAGTCTAAGCTTTCTTTATTAAATGCAGGCACAGCAAATGCCCTGATGTCCTTGTTCATGAGTGGGCTCCTGTCCAAAATACACTGCTGCTGCTGCTGCAAAGTCGCTTCAGTCATGCCCGACTCTGTGCGACCCCATAGACGGCCTCCTACCAGGCTCCTCTGTCCCTGGGATTCGCCAGGCAAGAACACTGGAGTGGGTTGCCATGTCCTTCTCCAATGCATGAACGTGAAAAGTTAAAGTGAAGTCGTTCAGTCGTGTCTGACTCTCAGTGACCCCATGGACTGCAGCCCACCAGGCTCCTCCATCCATGGGATTTTCCAGGCAAGAGTACTGGAGTGGGGTGCCAAAATACACTAGGGAGGCTTATAAAGAGACACGAGCTGGACTGGGAAGCCATCCTTCTTTCTGAACGAATAATCCTAGCTGAGCATGTCGAAAAAACTCTGGAGCAAGGTACATTTCAAAAAGCTGTTAAACATAAATGATCCTGTAGTTATAACAGCTGCAAGGGCTGAGAGACCTTTGCGTACACTTTTCAAGCCAGGATCTAGAGGTCTTCCATTCAGAAAACTTGTAGCCCGAGACGTCTGCCTTCACTGTAAACAACCAGAGCCCTGGGAAAGGGAATTTCCCACACTGAATTCACCCTTTAATAGACCTCCACCTACTAATCCAGACTGGTTTTCCCTGGGGGGAAGTCTTAAAATTTTTGATTACTGAAATAAAAGTAACATTGATTGGACTCTGAGGGATCCCCCTCATGATATCTCTAAAATAGCAAAGGGAAACTAAGATTTTAAAAAAATGGGGACTCCTATACAATATTATGAATATTGGAGCCACTTTATCTATGCTAAACCTCATTTTCATAGAATGGCAGATCTCTAAGACTCCCCTCGGATGCATGGGGGTCTTCTGTAGTGGGAGTTTCTAGTGAAATTTGGTGTACTCATGGCTAAACCAGTCAGGATGACACAAGGGCCATTTTTGGGAAAACCATACTTTCCCTCTGTGTGGTCCTGCACCAGTAAACCTGTGAGGATGAGATTTGCTTTCTAAATTGAGGAGTCATATAAAATTTAGCTCAGAGGGAAAATGGCTGTAGAATTTCCTGACCTTCCTGAACCTGAGCTGCTCTGCTCTCTGCAAGCAGGAATTGATGAAATTGAGGCTCTAATGCATGAAGGCTCAATCTTTCCAAGGTTCCTGAATTCCTGTGGATTTCTTCCTCAACAGATATAGGCAGAATTAAGAGTGCTGAATGCATAAGAATTCAAATAGATCATTTCAAACCTTAGCCTAAATGGCCTCAGCACCCACTAAAACCAGAAGCTGCACTAGAAGTTACCAATTCAGCCAACCAGAGGCTACCAAGTGCAGAAGACTCAACTAAACAAGGACTTAAAATTCCATGCACTAGTCCCTGTAACACTCTGGTCTTATCCATGATCAAACCAAATGGATAAGATTGTTGATTTGTTCATGATCTAAGGGCGATTAAGAATTCTTCCCAATATTGTACGGTTATAATCTTTGATAATTAAAACAAGGAAAAAAAACTAATATGTGGAGCAATGTTAAATAAAATGTAAAAAAGTTATACCCAGAATATTAGAAATTATAATTGTAACTAATATATTTGCAAATTATGTTATATTAGCCTGGCCATTGTTGGGAAATAAAAGTCATAACAGATCTAAAAAAAAAAAAAAGAGAAAATTGTGATACTGGGACCTTCCCAGCATTGCTGTTAAGACTGCTTTTCCACTGCAGGGGCAGAAGTTTGATCCTTGATTGGGGAACAAAGATTCTACATACCCCGTGGTGCGGCCAAAAAAAAAAAAAAACGCAAAAGGAAAAAGAAAATTGTGATACTAAGTTTGCTGCTGCTGCTGCTGCTAAGTCGCTTCAGTCGTGTCCAACTCTGTGTGACCATATAGACGGCAGCCCACCACGCTCCCCCGTCCCTGGGATTCTCCAGGCAAGAACACTGGAGTGAGTTGCCATTTCCTTGTAGGTCCAAATCCCAATACTTGGTGATTGGATGCATCTACAGACTCAGAACGACTCACAGCAGTGGATCTTTGCTTTCTATAGCATTCCAGTTGACAAAGAGAATCAGTATTTATTTGCTTTCACTTGGAAAATCCAACAATATACCTGGACTCCAATGTCACAAGGGTTCACTGAAGCCCCATCCTATTTCCACAGATTTTTTATATCAAGACTTGGGAAACTTATAGTTCCCTAAACACTCTATATTCATTCAATATGTAGGTGACTTATTTCTATGTTCCCCTACAGGGCAGGTCTCAGAAGTAGATGTGATTTATCTATTATAACTATTAGACTTTAAAGGCCATAAGGTGTCCACGGAAACACTCTGATTTTCAAAAAAGAAGGTCCACCTCCTAGGACATGATTTGACTGAAGGAGGCATTTCTGTCTCACCTGAACGAAGGAAAACAATCCAAAAATTACCCCAACCTACAGCTAGATAACAATTAAGGAGTTACCTTGGACTTGCAGGATGCTGTAGACCCTGAGTTCCAAAATTTTCTCTGATTGTTACTCCCCAGAATAAACTTGCAAGGAACTCAATTCCAGAGCCCTTACCATGGGAAGATAATCCTGAGCAAGCCTTCAGCCAAATAAAATGAGCCTTGCAGCAAACTCGAGCCTTAGGGCTCCCTCGGGCTTCCCAGGTGGCTCAGTTGGTAAAAGAATCTGCCTGCTGATACAGGAGCTGCAGGAGACACGGGTTCGATCCCTGGGTTGGGAAGATTCCCCCCGAGAAGGAAATGACAATGCACTCCAGTATTCTTGCCTGGACAATCCCATGGACAGAGGAATCTGGCAAGCTACAGTGCATAGGGTGGCAAAGAGTCAGACACGACTGAGTGAGCACAGAGCAGAGCATAGTGGGTTCCCTAAAGACACTCAGCCTTTCACCTTGTCTGTCCACAAGCATGATAACCAGGCTCCAGGAATTCTAACACAAGAGCGTGGAGGGAAACAGACCTATTGCTTAGAATAACTCACAGTTAGACCCAGTAGCCAGAGCACTTCCAAACTGAAGCAGTAGCTGCAGCAGCTAAATTGGTGGAAGCCTCAGCTGAATTGGTTATTAGGATATGACTCATACTTACAAGCCCCTCACACTGCCGAGTCTATTAAATTCTGATCAGACCCAACATTTTTCAGCAAACAGACTAACGTAGGAGATCCATCTTTCACCAACTAACCATCATCGTAAGCACTGTAACTCGCTCAGCCCTGCTGCCCTTGCCTGACGATGATACAGATCACGGTATCTGTATAGATGTGGTGTCATGGTTATTGACCCCCAGCATTGACTTATTGGAGACACTACTAGAAAACCTAGATTTAATAGTCGATGCTAAGAATGCAGAAGGGAAATATCAACAGGATACGTTGTAACAGCTCAATATGAACTATTAGAAAGGGCACTCCTTCTCCAATTTAAGTCTGCACAACCAGCACAACTATTCAATACATGCCCTCAACTTGGGCTTGTTAGCTGTCCAAGGGAACATCAGGAAACGTTTAGAATACTGATAGCAGATCTGCCGTTGGGGTGGTCCATGACTTTGATATGCTGTGGAAAGACAAAAGGCTCCACACTTCTAACATAACCTGAATCAAAAATGGGCTCCAAGGAAATGAACAGCCCTCTGCCATTCTGTTGCCCAACTGAATTGCAATGATTAAAACTGAAGCTCATACTAGAAAAACAAAACCTGAATATCAGGGTAACGCTCTAGGAGACTTCCATGCTAAATCAGCCAGTGCTTAAATTGTTCCAATATGCAACCTGAATGAACTCCATAAGATTGATTCTAATCAAATTATTTATGATCATTTGTCTAAAAGACAGAATCAGCCACCCTTGCTGGAACAATAATATTGAGACCAATGAGGTTGCAAATTTAATATTAAATGAAGACACTGAGGGCCCAGGCAACCATCTGGTTCTTCCTGAGTCCTTAAAATGTGATAACTAAAAAGCTCTATATTCTGCAGTGTGTCACGGCATGGATAAAATGACTCAAATTATGAAGAAGTATTGGCGGGATGACTGCATCAAGGTTGCAAAATTGGTTTATGACCAACATCTTATTTGTCAAACCCATAACCCTGGAAAGACTATTAAGGTATTAGATGGAGCATTCTCACCACCTACTGGGTGATTTGAACACTTACAAAGAGATTTCATTCAATTTCCTCTGCAATGGGTAACCAATTTGTTCTTGTAATTGTTTGTGTGTTCTCAAGATGGATTTAAGCCTTCCCATGCAGAAAGGCTGATGCCACAGCCATGGCTAGGAAACTTTAAGAAAATATATTTTCTTCATGGGACATCCCCAGTGAAATCTCTAAGTGATCAGGGAACTCATTTCATTGGACAAATGATTAAGCAATTAAATAGCTGCTGCTGACACAATGGCATTACCGTAGTCTTTACCATCCTCAGTCATTTGCTAAAGTCAGATGGACAAATGGTAACCTAAACTGCTGCTGCTGTGAAGTCACTTCAGTCGTGTCTGACTCTGTGTGACCCCACAGATGGCAGCCCACCAGGCTCTGTCGTCCCTGGGATTCCCCAGGCAAGAACACTGGAGTGGGTTGCCATTCCTTCTCCAAACCTAAACTAAAGTTACCTAAATTAACAGAATCAACTGGATTGCCAAAGTCAAAATTTCTGCTACTGATTTTGATGACAGTTAGATGAACACTTACAGGAAAACATAAATTAACACCTTATGAAACAGGAACAGGAAGACCCATGCCTTTGATGATAGAGGTACATATGTCTCCTGCACTCATAAAATCTGATATGACTCTATAATGTAAAGTTTTCTTAAATTATGCCAAAGCATATTTCCACCACATAGAGGAAGCTTTCTGTGACCCTTCTGCAGATGGTCGAACCTTCCGCAACTTAGATCCTGGAGAGTGAGTCTTTTGGAAGTGACACCTAAGAAAGGCCTCACCTGGACTTCTCTGGTGGTGCAGTGGTTGGGAGTCTGCCTTGTAAAGCAGAAGATGCCAGTTTGATCCCTGGGAAGATTCTACGTGCCAGAGGGCAGCTAAGCCCATGCACTACTGCTACGGAGCCCATGTGCCACAACTACTTAAGCTGGCACACCCAGAGCTGGTGCTCTGCAACCGAAGTCACTGCAATGAGAAGCTCACGTACCGCAACTAGAAGTATCGCACTCTGCAGCTAGAGTAAGCACATGTGCAGTAACGGAGACTCAGTGCAGCCAAAAATAAATAAACACTGAAAAAAAGGAAAAACTACCTGTGACCCTCATTCCAGATTCTCCTCACTCCCCTGGAGGCAGCAAAACTTTAAGGACTTGACCTTTGGGTCCATGTCTCCCAGTTGAAAGGGCTCCCCTAAACTCTTGGAATTGCACACACGCTGGTGATCTAAAGTTAAGATTGACCTGGGTGATTCTGCCCCAGAAGCAGGCAATCTCTTGAGGTGAGCAGTTTTCTCAAGCTGATGGATCAAGATCATCTGTCATATGAAATCTTTGCCTCTTTTGCCTATCGGCAAACTGCTTTTTCTCTCTGTTAATGCACAGGCAGACAACAATACTTGTATATTATGAGGGCTTGTCAATAATTAGGATCTCACAAACAATAGCCACTGCAGGAAACTTAACTAGTGGCTGAATATGTCATGCTAAACCAAAATCAGCACATGAAGGGAGAGGACCCTTAGTTCACCTTGTAAGTAATTTCACTGCAATACCAAATGCCACAGTATGCCTAAATTATTGCACAGTTTCTTTTTGTAAAGTTTATTAATCCTGACACCCCCATTCCTTGCCTCAACCCATCCCTGGGGGTAGGAACAGAGAAGGCAATGGCACCCCACTCCAGTACTCTTGCCTGGAAAATTGCATGGACAGAGGAGCCTGGTAGGCTGCAGTCCATGGGGTCGCTAAGAGTCGGGCACGACTGAGTGACTTCACTTTCGCTTTTCACTTTCATGCACTGGAGAAGGAAATGGCAACCCACTCCAGTGTTCTTGCCTGGAGAATCCCAGAGACAGTGGGCCCCCGTCTATGGGGTCGCACAGAGTTGGACACTACTGAAGCGACTTAGCAGCAGCAGCAGGGGTAGGAAAACAAGATCCACTGAATATAAATACAAAAGGCACTGCAGAGCAGGCAGTGAAAATTAGATTATTTGTAGGCTTGTTGTCCGATCCCAAGATGTAGGTGGTTTTTCAGTATGTGGTTTTTCAGCATTTGAGTTTGGATCAAATGATGCTAAGACTTCTATATCAATGACTGGGTCCATGAATGTAATACATACAAAGGAGCCTTATGTACATCTCCTGGCCACTCCTTTATTCGTGGAGGGTTTGACAATGGTTCCTATGCTTGGACAACTCGTGGTCTTGACAGCTGGGGGATGAGAAGACAGGGTGCTCTTGCTGTATTTATGCTTCCATTGCCTCTTCATGCTATCTCAGAAACTCAACATCGGTCCATTCCTTTGAATGTATGCGTCCATGTATGCTTAGTCGCTTCAGTTATGTTTGACTCTTTGTGACCCCGAGGATTGTAGCCCACCAGGCTCCTCAGTCCATGGGATTCTCCAGACAAGAATACTGGAGTGGGTTACCATGCCCTCCTCCAAGGGATCCTGACCCTGGGATCGAACCCACATCTCCTGCATGTCCTGCATTGCAGTGGACCCTTTACTGCTGAGCCACCAGGGAAGCCTTTTGAATGTATACTATCAGTTGAAAAGAAGTTTACCAGCAGAGGATAACCCCTCTGGATGGGCATCATTTGAACTATTCCTTCTTCCTTGGCTTGGCATTAGAACAGATGAACATATGACTGGAAACTTATCCTTAACTCTAGCAACCATTGCTGAGTCTACTGCTGAGGCCATGGCTGCATGCAGAAGTCCCTAGGCTCTCTTGCTAAGATGGTTGTAGATCATGCAATTGCTTTAGATTTCTTGTTGGCTGAACAAGGAAGAGTCTGTGCCATAGCAAATACTTCCTGTTGTACCTGGATCAGTTCCCCAGTATTGTTACAAGAAACTAACAAAAAGCTACCTGGCTAAAACAGGTTGATACCTCATCAGGTGCACTGTTTGATTTATTTGATAGCAACGGGTTTGGTTAGTGGGGGTCTGGCTAAGGAGCATACTTTAGTCTCTTAGTCTTATCCGCCTAATAGTCATCATTATAGGCTCCCTGGTGTGTTGTGTTCTCTCAAAGATCCTAAATGTATGTTTGCAATCATCAGCAGTGCATCAGATGGTCTCACTGCACGTGGAGAAGCAGAAACAAGATACACAATGCGATAAACAGTGAAAGCAATTCTTCCATGGATCTGACATCATAACCCACTGGTTTCACAAAGAGACAAGAGCATTTAACTCACATGGTGACTGAGAATGGTGGGAGGACCAAGTTTCTGGTCAATCTCTCATGTACGACAGGATGACCGAGAAAGGGGAATTGCTAAATAACGAGGCCCTTAGACTGAGGTGGCTCTGATGCCCTGGCACCTACCTAAGCAAACCAATATCTAAGCCTATAAATACTCCAGGGTTATGGAAGGGAAACCCAGGCAGAACCAATCACAAACAGCCAATTAGGATTTAAACTCTAGGCTATCAATAATTTCCTTACTTTGCTTCTGCCTTTTCTCTGTACTGAGCTTTCCTCTAGCTCCCCTCAACAGGGTGCTTCTAACCATATCTAGTTTGGTGATGCCTGATTTGAATAGATTTTTGCTCAAGTAATTTCCATGCTATCAAGTTGTAGTCTGCCTCAGTTTATCTTTTAACACAGGATTGTGTTGGGAGCTGGTGATGGATGATTCCAGAGACACTGACTTGCCTCCAGGACACTTGCCAAGAAGGCAGGGAGGCTGGGACTTTGCCAGGCCACTTCAAAACATCCCTTGACCTGGGCTAGTGTCCTTTGGGATATCAGAGTCTCATTGCTTCCTAATTTGTCATTGCCACAGAGGTTACTGCCCAGGTCCAAGGGGATATAGTATGAGGACCAAGGAGCCTTGCATGGGAAGGGGCCTGAGAGAGAGGCACTGCCTACAAGAGGAGGGGCGAGTGCGTGGGGAATGAGTTTTGCCTCTGTTCCACCTCCCCTGGGGAGGTGAGGGCTGGAACTCATATCCTACATTGGTCAGCTAATAATATGCTCAGTGATGAGGTCTCTCCTGATTTGTGGCCATTGCAGCTCTACGCAGTGGCCAGGAGGGTGGGCAGTGATGTGTGTTGGTGAGGATGAGAAGGCCACAAGATCCTGATGAACAAGTGTGGACACTGGGACTGACAGTGGTCTGCTAGCCGAGGCTGGCCTTGCCCAGGGAGACCTGATGTCACTCACAAGAGTAAAAGAAGAGATCTGATTGCCTCCTTAGAGTTAGGGGAAGGGAGCCATTAATCTCACACTATCTCTCCCAGGGGCTTTGAGCCCTCTCCCCTGAACCTCCCATAACATACCTCCCAGGTCTCCTGCCTGACTCTGCTCTCCTGAGACCTCTGTCATATTCTCCTCTTCCCTAGTTTGTCAAATGCTTGAATTCTCCATCTTTGCTAGTAGGTGTTTCATTTTAAAATAATTAAAAAAGCAAATTAATTTCTTTTCAAATTGTGGATATTAGGAAGAGGCAATGTATTGGCATGTATAATATTCAGAAGGTCCTAAAGGGCTCGGGGAAAACGTCACTTCCATCCCTTTCCCCAACCACCTGGTTTTCCCCAAGGCAATGAGTTACCAGTTTCTTGGGTTATAGTAAAATCTTTACATAAAAGGGACCAGGAGTTATAAAATGTCTATTAATCCAATAGTTCTTTATTGAGCACCCATCAGATGCCAAGCCCTGGGAATAGGAAGAGCAATGGGAATGGTCTCAGCACCCTGAGATCCCAAGGCCTAGCAGAGGAGCAGCAGGTTGGCCAGCAATTACAATCTGGTTTCTTTAAAGAAGAAACAGAGATATGTGTGGGGTGCAGTGGTACCACCAAGGGGTGAGAGAAGAAAATAATCCAGCAGTGGAGACAAAAAAGGCCCCAAACCCACTTTTTGAGCTGTCCTCAGACACGACTAGTCCCTGGTGGTTCAGACGGTAAAGAATCTGCCTGCAATGTGGGAGGCTGGGTTTGATCCCCGGATCAGAAAGATCCCCTGGAGGAGGGCATGGCTACCCACTCCAGTATTCTTGCCTGGAGAATTCCATGGACAGAGGAGCCTGATGGGCTATAGTCCATGGGGTCCAAAGAGTTGAACATGACTGAGTGACTAACACTTTATAATAGAATCCAGTTCTCCTTTTTTTTTGATTCTTTCTTTCAGCCTAGTTTCAAAGATTGAAAGCCTATTTTGGGCTATCTGCCAACTTTAAAAAAGAAAAAAAACAACCCACAGCTTTATTGAGATATAATTCAGATACCGCACAATTTACCATTTAAAGTGTACAGCTCATTATCTCTTTGCATATTCTTAGAATTGTGCCTTAACACCACAATCAATTTTAGAACATTTTCATTATCCCCAGGGGAAACGTCACACCTCTTAGTTGCCGCTCACTGATCACCCCATCCCTTCAGGCCCTGGCAGTGACCAATCTACTTTCATTCTCTGCTATGCTCTGCTGTGCTAAGTCGCTTCAGTCGTGTCTGACTCTGTGCGACCTCATAGACAGCAGCCCACCAGGCTCCCCTGTCCCTGGGATTCTCCAGGCAAGAACACTGGAGCGGGCTGCCATTTCCTTCTCCAATGCATGAAAGTGAAAAGTGAAAGTGAAGTCGCTCAGTCGTGTCTGACTCTCAGTGACCCCATGGACTGCAGCCTACCAGGCTCCCCCGTCCATGGGATTTTCCAGGCAAGAGTACTGGAGTGGGCTGCCATTGCCTTCTCCGTTCATTCTCTATAGATTGGTCTATTCCAAACACTTCATTTAAATGGAATCATACAATACGTAGCCTTTTGTGTGTCTGGGTCCTTTCATTTCACATAATGTGTTTAAGGTCCTCCATGTTGTAACATGGATCAGTACTTCATTTCTTTCTGCGGCCAAATAATACTCCATTGTGTGGGTAAACCACATTTTGTTTATCCATTCATCAGTTGATAACATTTGGGTGGTTTCCACGTTTCGACTATTGTGAATAGAGCTGCTATAAACATTCATGTACGTTTTTGTTTGAAAACTTGTCTTTAATTCTTTTGTATATATGCCTGGGAGTGGGCCTGCTGAGTCATAGGCTATTAGCCATTCTGTATTTAACTTATTAAGGAAGCACAGTGTTGTTTTCCCGCATTGGCTGCACCAGTTTTCAGTCCCGCCAGCAGGGTACGAGGGCTCGTTTCTCATCTTCCTACTTTTTAAATTGGATTTTAGTTTTAAAACCCAGTGCTCTGATGCTGGGAAAGACTGAGGGCAGGAGGAGATGGGGGCGATGGTTGGATGGCATCCTCGATCAATGGACATGCATTTGAGTGAACTCCGGGAGATGGTAAGGACAGGAAAGCCGGGCGTGCTGCAGTCCATGGGGTTGAAAAGAGCTGGACACGACTGAGTGACTGAACAACAACCACAACCAAAATGTTCCTTCTGGAATCACCCACTTAGCTGCTCACTCTGCTGCCCCTGATCCTTCTGAAGTCATCCACGCATGTCTGAGAGCAGGCCTGGGGAGAATTCCTAAATTGCGGTTATCTTCAAACTTTCACTTCTTTATACTGGAAGGAAAGACCTCAGGCAGCTGAGAAAGGGAGGCGGGGTCTGTTCAGTAGCTGTATTGAGCCTCCCATTTGACTCCAGAGGACTGACTGGTTGCTTCTTTGCCAATGGCAGACACAGGTCACTCTGGGTGAGTTTCGTGAGCAGGAGAGGGTAAACTGGAGAGCCAAGGACAGGGACAGGCAGGCAGGCAGGAGGACGTTGAGGGTCTTGTAATCCTTCAAGGTCGAGCCAGGAGAGACATGGAGGTCAGGCTGTGTCTGGAGGGGCCAAAGAATGTGCTGCCCTGCGGTCAGCAGCAAGCCAGGAGCCAGGAGCCAGGAGCCAGGAAAGAGCAAGGCCAGGCCATGGTCCACGCTGTGGGAGGCGGGACAAGCCAGTGCTGCCCCAGCAGAGTGCACCACAGAGCCTGCTGGCTCCGGAGCCCGACTTGACTGAACACCCAGCTCTGGGCTGCTGGGTCTGGGGATGCAGAGGTGGTTGCAGATGTTGGGAAGGAAGGCTTTTGTTGCTCCTATTGCAAACAGAGGGGACCTGGGGTGCTGGGTATGGAGAAGTGTGACTGATGGGGGAATGGTCATCCCCAGGACAGCCCGCGCCACATTCCTGCACTGCCCCCCACCAGGCAGTCAGTCCCCAGGCGTGCTATGTGGGCTTTCCAACAAGACACTGGCTGACAGAGAAGTGTGTAAACCCAGTGACTCCAGCCAGCCAGGCCTTTGGAAAGCTGCTAGATAGATGTTAACACCAACGTACAGACTCAGTCTGGCTCATCTCTGCACAAGATGGTAACTGACATTTGTTTGTGCCAGGCGCTGTTCTAGGCACCTCAGATGTGTCCATCCACTTAATCCTCAGCAACCTACAGGGTGGGTTCTCTTCTAATGCCAGTTTGCAGATGAGGGAAGTGAGGCACAGGGTGGTTATGCAACTGCCCCAAACACCTAGCTGGTAAATGCTGGAGTGGGGGTTGAAGCTAGACAGCTAGCAGATGGGAAAGGACAGAAGGGAGTTTTCTATCTCTCAAAGTGTCTGTTGAAGCAGATGAGACATGGGTGTTACGTGAAATAGTGGTAAACTAATGAGATGTTCTAGACCTAATTGGTACCCAGCATCCCAGCTGCCCTAACTGGTTCCAGAGTCCATAGCCTTCACTGCTAGGCTGTGCTGTTGTCTCTTAGCCAGTGAGTCCTTGCTCTCCACCCCCACGCCCCACCCCGCAAGGTCCTGAGGACCCAGGGTGCGTGGTCTCATAGACTCCAGTGAGATTCTGCTGCTTCAGTGTCCTGTCCAGTCCCTCTTTGCCGCCCCTTGGCCTCCTCAGGTGAATCTTCCAGCTTCCCTCCTTATCACCCTGCCTAATGTTACAAGACTTAGCAGAAAACAAAATTAAAGATACACAAAAAAATGAAAAAAACAAAACCAAACCCCAAACTTTACAAAATAACCCAAACCAGGACACCTAGCAACTGTTCCATTTCAGAGAACCAGGGAATTATTTTGCAGGGTAAGTATGTCCCAACTATTGCATGAGGCACACTTATACTTGAGATGTACTTATACCACACAATTATCTGCTGTCTTTCTGAAATTCAAATAGAACTCACAGTCTTGTGTTTTATTTGGCAAGCCTATGCCTGTTTTCTGAGTTTTGGGCTGGGCTCTTATGTAGATGAAGAGTGGCTGCTATGAATATTTCCTCTGCCAAATAACTCCTGTTGGTCTGAGTGGGATTCCTGAGGGAACCTACCGTTAGTAAGTCTCTATTAAGACACATGCTTATTTAATCCTGTTTCCAGTTTTGAGGTCACGGTCTCGCCCATCCCAGAGTGAGTGTGAAGTCGCTCAGTCGTGTCTGACTCTTTGCGACCCCATGGGCTGGAGCCTACGGGGCTTCTCCGTCCACAGGATTCTCCAGGCAAGAATACTGGAGTGGGTTATCATTTCCTTCTCCAGGGGATCTTCCTGACCCAGGGATCGAACCTGGGTCTGCCGCATTGGAGGCAGACGCTTTAACCTCTGAGCCACCAGGGACAGATGAATATTTATAAGCCTGTGTGCTTAAACCACACTATGAGCTCTTTTTTTTTTTTTTGAATTCTACATGTATCCTGTCCACAAAGCCCTTCCTTCTCCCCTCATCAGTCCTCTTTAATTGCTCCCCTTTCAAAGAGAATTTGCAGATTAGCCTTTCTGAGTCTCCTTTAGGAAGAACCAGGCCAGCTTCCCACCGCATCATATTGGTTAGATGTCCTGGCATCTCTCTTACAGATTCCGTCAACGTGTTTGGAAAAGAAGGCAGGCCTACTGTTCTCTGGTCCTCAGACTCCTGTGCAGGTAGCTTTGTAGGTGGGAGAGAGATTGACCGTCATCCAGGCTTCTGGAACCTGAGGACTTTCATGTTAATAGGATGGACATTTTGGCCAGCATTTATGCAATTACACACCTCAGAGCTCTTGGGTAGATGCCATCTGGTCGGCAGGATTTATTTACATCAAAATTTTCAATTAGGTCTAGAACATCTCATTAGTTTACCACTATTTCATGTAACGCCATGTCTTGTCTGCTTCAATAGACACTTTGAGGGATAGAAAACTCCCTTCTATCCTTTCCCATCTGCTAGCTGAGGTTATTAAGGTTGTTTATAGGCAAGACCCTATATTAGATGCTGAAGGAAGCAAAGATGTGGAAGGTATGGTCCCTGCAATCAAAGAGCTCTCAGCCTGGTGAGAAAGATGATTGAGTTAGGAATGCTTTCAGATGCAAGTAATAGGAAAATTAACTAAGAGTAGATTAAACAAGTAAGATTAAAATTTTTTGTCTAATAATTAGTCTGGAGGTGGGTAAACACTGATGTTGCTTTAGCTGCTCAACAATGTCCTTAGGGACCAGGCCCTATAGATCTACTTTTAGCAACTGGCTTTTCATCCTTGCGCTTTTTGTCTCATGGTCACCAAATGACTGCTGCAGCCCCAGGCATCATGCCAGTGTTTGAGACACACACAAAAAGGAAGGACAAGATACCAGCTTTTCCTGTCTCTTTTCCTGGGAAAGATGAATGCTTTCCAGAAGTACTCCCTTACCTCTACCTCTCCCATTCCCAGAAACTCCATAGAATAAAACTTGAGCTCATCTATCTTTGGCTACAGCAGTGCTACATGAGTACCCTAGCATTAAAAGAGGCTGGGACCATGAACATTTAGGCTTTCCCGCCTCTGTGGTGAAGACAGACAAGGTTGGGAATGGGTGTTGGTTAGCCAGCCTACAGTAGCTGCCTCAGAAGGGAAGCCAAAAGCATGCAAAAGTCACTGACAACCTAGGCGGTTACAGCAAAGGTGGAACAGATCCAGGTCCAGTAAACCCTGTATTCCCTTGGGTTTTTTTTTTTTTCTTTTTAATATGGAACTCAGAAAGAAGGAAATTTCTTGTGAACTGGATGTAGACATGGGACTTGAGTTGTGCCAGGAAGGCTGGATGAGAATTAAACGTGGTTGGGTCAAGGACATTCTAGGCTGGGGAAATGATGGAGATGCCTAGAGATGGGGATGCATAGTTGGTTTGAAGGGCAGGGAGCATGGCATGGCGGGCTCACGCAGAGGGGAAAATGTACCAAAAGAATTAATCGTGGTTGATTTTCGAGAGGTTACAACTTGCCCCACATGCATGGAGAAGGGTAAGCACTGTGTGGGGAGGAGGGGCCCAGGAAAGCTCTCTTCCAGTGTGTCATATCGCCCGGCTTCAGCCTCCTGGGCTCTGAGCAAGCACGGCCTGACTGCTCAGGCTGAAGGGCCTCTTTGCCTCCAACTCCAGCAACTTCTGCCCATTTGGTCCTTGTCTCTGGAACCCACTCTCTTGCTTCTCCTCTCTTCCTTCCTTTCCATCTCTGGAATGGCGCCGTTGCCTTGGCCCACTTTGGGATGTTGTCGTTTGTGCTCAGATGTTGGCAATTACGTTTCCTTCCTTGGTCTTGACCTTCTGACCACTGACCACTCTGCCCACACTCAGTTATCTCTCGGCAACTGGTAACTCCAACTTCACGCCTGTAATCTACTCTTGGCCCAATCATTCAGCTGGACTTGGCCAAGTCATTCATCCAGCCCTTAGGGAGAGCTTGAGAACTTTGAATGTCAGGCAAGGCATTTGTTCTTTGTCTAACAGACACAAGATAGTCACTGAAAGGCTCAGTTGGGAGAATTCAAGTCAGGAGAGGGTGTGGTCTTGGGAAGCTCTTCTTGACAGTGGCCTTTAGAAGGGATAGGGCTTCCCTGGTGGCTCAGATAGTAAAGTGTTTGCCTGCAATGCGGGAGACCCAAGTTCAATCCCTGGGTTGGGAAGATCCCCTGGTGAAGGAAATGGCAACCCACTCCAGTACTCTTGCGTGGAAAATCCCATGGATGGAGGAGCCTGGTAGGCTACAGTCCATATAGTCGCAAAGAGTCAGACAAAACTAAGCGGCTTTGCTTTCACTTTAGAAGGAACTGGGGGGAGAAGATGCAAGGACAAGCAGTTGGGAGGCTGCTGGAGTTGCCCAGGAAGATCTGAACTGGGTGGGGTCAGGTGAAGGGCCGGATATAAGAAAAACATGAAAGAATGTGTCAATAGGATCTGAGACATGATGATTTGGTTTGGGAAGAGAGGAAGAAACGCATCAGGAAACCTGTGTTTCTAGCAGATCTATTATCAGGAACAGCTGATGAGTATCCACTGAACCACTGTGTGTTTGGTCATTTTTTAAGAAGCTCCATTTGGCTTTAGCTGCATTGTGGGAAGTGGCAGAGAGCTTCTACTCAGGGGTGTGTCCACAAGGCAGTGGGAGAGACAGACAGCGTGAGAGTTCAGGAGAGGGCTCCTGTGGAGGTGGACATCTGTAGGTGCTAGTAGGGAAGAGGGGGAAAGTACAGGTAGGAAAGAGCAGAGAGAAACAACAGACCGTGGAGCAGGCGCTGTGCGGAGGTCAAGAAGAGGAGGGAAAGTCAGAGAGGGAGCTGCAGGTAAGAAGGACATGAGGGTCGGAGAAACTAGAACAGCCGAGATTCAAATAGGAGCGAATGGCAGACCCTGAGTCTTCCTTGGCAAGGTAAAGAATCCGAGTTCTTTTCCCGGGTCTTTGTCATTTCTGAGTCCAGCTCTGGCCCCGTGATAATTAAATGCACCACCCCCCCTCTCTCCAGTGTTCTCCCGTGGGGTGCTTATTTTTACTTTTGGAGTTAAGTCCGATTCTGCAGGATACATTTCCCATACATTTTTGACCTGAGTTAATTCTGATTTTCATCTGCCTGTCACAATGAGTGAGCTCCCCAATTCTCCTGATTTAAATATTCCTCAGTTTTCAGATTTTTTTTTTTTTAAACAAAGTCAGAACATCTTATGTGGCTTGCTAGTCAAGCCCTGCTCTTACATTTGGTTGCCTCATAAGATTTTTCTTTTTTGGGCTTCTTGTTAAACATTTTCCCTGAGAGATGCTGGAGAACATTTTTCAGAATACCTGTGGCCTTTTTGCTTCTTTCTATTCTTAGCTCATTTTTGTATTTTCCTTGTTCCTTTCCCAAAGCCCTATCTTATTACAGATTTTTTTTTCTGTTAGATTGTTGGAGTTAATTTTGTGTAATAATGATAACCACAGCTAACATTTGTACAGTATCTTATAATTTACAAAGCATATCACATCCATTTTCTTATTTTATCTTTACAACAATTCTGTGAAGCAGTGTAGGTACAATTGACCTTATTTTACAAAGCAAACCTCAGCTGGTAATAAACAGAAGGAGTCAGGGTGACTTAAGATCTTTAGCTGCTTTCTTTTTTATATAATAATACCCCAAAGCAGAGAAAACAAACCCGATACATGACCATTAGAGGAAATTTGAAAAGTCCAGGAAAGAACAAAGAAGAAAACACATGTTACTGGGCCGGTCTAGGAACTACTACTGGCAGCACTTGCGGTATTTCTTTCCAGTCATACTTCTGTGAATTGGTAAAGATTATATAATTAGAAACTCCATCTTGATGTTGGACTCTGATTTTTTAAGTGTAACAGCTTGTGAGCATTTTCCCATGCCAATCAACTATTTCAAAATCTCTTCTGGCCTATGGCTGTACTATAATTTATGCAACAATTCCCCTCTTCCAGGACCTTAAAGCTGTTTCCCTTTTCAGTGCATACAAAAACACGTTAGATGGACAACTTTCTACCATAAACACCTGTCTGAGGCTTTGTTCTAAGCAGAAGGGTGGAATGGCTGGGTTCAAGAGCATACTGTTCAACTATATCGCACAGATGTATCAGCTTTTATTCTAACAAGAAGGATGCGTGTGTGTCTCTCTTACCACACCCTTGCTAGCACTGAATACTATATTTTAAATTCCTTGTTAATATTATGGATGAAAACCAAAATCTCATGGCTTTGTTTTACATTTCTTTGATTGCTTATGAGACAGGACTTTGATGCTCGGAAGAAGTAAAACTCCTCCTGGTTCTTAAATCTTAGCTGTGCTGAATTCTCATGGATGTAGCGACAAAGAACATCCAGTAAGCCTCCCTCCCCCAAAACATCTCAAATGCAGTTAACAGGAGCAGGGAAGATTCCCAGCGGGATGACTGGGTGAGGCAGAAGCACGTGATGGAGTTGGAGCCAATACGTGTCTCTCATGATTCTTTTCCTTAGGAAGACATGGGGAGTACGAGCAGGCCAGTTCTTTATAACTATATTTACAGCATTGATTTCCATTGCTTTGGTGAGGAAAACTTCCAACAGGAGATGCAAATTGCCTCAGAACCTATAAATCCTGCTAGCATAGCCCTGGCATTCTTAGACCAGACCAGCCAGTGTGGTGCTTTCTTCTCCGGTGAGTAGCTATCTCTGAATTTTGAAGTGGCGTGAGAGAAGGGTCCAGGGCTATGGAATGGGATGATCCAGCCCTGTGGTCTTGGACTTGGGAATATTCACTGGTGAGGTTTTAGCTTCCCAATCTATGGTCGCAAAAGGCTATCTTTACCAACAGGCTGCTGTGAATCAGATGGCTGGCTCTACCACTAACCTTGAACAAGATGCTTAAGCTCTGGAACCTCAGTTTCCTCATCTGTGAAATGGGGATAAAAGTAGTACTTACCTCCTAGAATTACTGTGAAGAGTTAATTACTGTCAATGAGTTACTCTAGGTAAGGCACTTAGGACAGCGACTGTTTCATGCTAAGTGCTATGGAAATGTTGACTCAAAATATTTGCTTGCCAGACTGGAAGCTTTCAAAGGGCAGGGATCTTGATTACCTGGTATAACATCATGCCTGTAACAGTGTGCCTGGTCTGTAATAGAGCCTTCACATATATTAATCAAGTAAATGTTGAGTGACTGAGAGTGCTTTAAAAACTGATGAGTGCAACTCAGGAGTCTGGCAGAATTATCAGTTACAGACTTTATTTTCTTGGACTCCAAAATCACTGCAGATGGTAACTGCAGGCATACAACTAAAAGACACTTGCTCCTTGGAAGAAAAAAGCTATGACCAACCTAGACAGCATATTAAAAAGCAGAGATGTTACTTTGCTAACAAAGGTCCATCTAGTCAAAGCTATGGTTTATCCAGTAGTCATGCATGCACGTGAGAGTTGGACCATAAAGAAAGCTGAGCGCTGAGAAATTGATGCTTTTGAACTGTGGTGCTGGAGAAGACTCTTGAGAGTCCCTTGGACTGCAAGGAAATCAAACCAGTCAATCCTAAAGGAAATCAACCCTGAATATTCATTGGAAGGACTGATGCTGAAGCTGAAGCTCCAATACTTTGGCCACCTGATGCGAAGAATTGGCTGATTGGAAAAGACCCTGAGGCTGGGAAAGATTGAGGGCAAGGGGAGAAGGGGATGACAGGGGACGAGATGGTTGGATGGCATCGCCGACTCGATGGACATGAGTTTGAGCAGGCTCCGGGAGCTGGTGCTGGACAGGGAGGCCTGCACTCGATGGGGCTGTAAAGAGTTGAATACAACTGAGTGACGGAACTGAATTAGCTGTCATCGCCCTGTTTCTTTTGGAAGTCTCCTGTAGCTTGGAGACTGGAGAGCACAGAATACCTGGGGTCTGGCTCATTGATCTGATGCTTTCTATAAAGACGTTTAGGGTCAGGACTTCCCTGGTGGTCCATGGCTAAAACTTGGAGCTCCCAATGAAGGAGGCCCAGGTTTGATCCCTGACCAGGGAGCTAGATTCCACATGCTGCAACTAAAGATTTCACATGCTGTGACTAAGGCCCAGCACAGCCAAATAAATAAATAGATATTAAAAAAGAAGATGTTTAGGGTCTTGTCACTGGGTAAGGTCTTGAAGGCATAGATCAACTGAGAAGGAAGAGGCAGTGGCAGATTTCCACGAAGTAGACGCACCGCATATTTTTGGCCAGAAAATTCCTTGTTTATCAAAATCAGGCTTCAGAAACATGAGGTTTCGTGAGGGCCAGAGAGGTAACCTACCAGATAGGACTGGGGGAGGGGTTGCATTTTTGCTGATCCTTATTTAGGCTGCATTAAAAAAAAATATTTATTTGACTGCACTGCGTCTTAGTTGCAGCATGCAGGATCTTTAGCTGTGGCAAGTGAACTTCTTAGTTGCAGCGTGTGGGATCTAGTTCCCTGACCAGGGATCTAACATGGGTCCCAGAACGGCGGGTATGGAGTCTTAGTCATTGGACCACCAGGGAAGTCCCTTTAGGCTGGCTTGTTTTGAAACACACGTGGCATATTAAGCTCCTACTACTATTCTTTTCTTCTATCATACTTGCTCGTATGATCTCATACTGGTCTTGGTGGACCAGGCATGGTGTTCCCAATTCTGATACAAACCCTGATGCAGAAACATGTCTCCTCACTGTTGGAAGAACAAGGTAACAGGGCACCGTGATAAGTGTTGGCTGACTCCCAGCCTGGGGTCGGGACAGTGGAGCGTGCGGCCACCTTGATGCTCCAACCAACTGATGACAGGGGATGCTACACAAAACCATGGGACTAACATGGTTAGTTTCTCCAGAGAAAGCAAACATCTGCACTCTTAAACGGAACCTTGTAATGTTCACACAGTAAGTGGGAAACGTGTAATAAGTGCCCTGCGAGTCAAACAAAATAATTCTGTGTCCCCATAGCCCACAGGCTCGAGCTTTTGATTCTGCTGCAAGTTAGGGAAATAGTTCAAGTTCAGATGAGACAGGGAAGCAGCAGTCAGCCCCCACTTATAGAGTTGCTCTTCTTTAAGGAGTTCCAGGAGCTTTTACCTGTAGCATCTCATACCTGGCTATGGAGGTAGAATGGCACGGATGAAGGCGATGAGGAGGAGGATTCGGGAGGTGGCTTAAGGTCCAAAGGCATGTAGGCAATGCAGAGCTGAGATTCAACTCAGGTCTTTTGACGCCAGGCCAGGGGCCTTTTGCTCAGAGTCTCCTGCAGGAGCTATTTTGGTTAAATACATTTCACCTGCATTTGGGGTAGGCGGTGGCCATGTATGCTGGCTCTCCCCACTCACACGCCCAGGTCCAGTTTGTCCAGGTCCAGTTCTCTGGGTTGTTCTGACACCCTGGGAGCTTGCTCAGCCTGGGGCAGAGGGGCTGGAGATGAAAGCCCCTGGGAGTGACGGAACGAATGTTTCTGCCCTCTGTTCAGCACTGGGAGGCCTCATTCTCCAGTGTCTCCTGGTGGGTATGAGCTCAGGTACCCAAAGGAAGCAGTAATCCCCTCGTTAGCACCCCTCCCCCCTCCTCCCCTGGCACTCTTGGCTTTCCTCCCCTCCCCTCTTACTTCCCCTCTACCTCATGTGGGTGTCTTGGGCTCCCCTCTCAAAGAAACCTCCGGCACCCGTGATCTTGTCTCTGGGTCTGCTTTTAGGAAACCAAGGCAAGAGGGTGTCGTAGAGGCATTTCTGGTACCATAGAAAAAGGCAATAACCCAGAGATTTTTCTGGTGGTCCTGACCCACTGGCCATCTGTGGGCCCCATTGCCCTTGATTCCTGGTGCCCAGGCTGAGTGGGGGGCGGGGAGCAGCAGCAAGTAGGGAAAAGACCAGGATCCGGGCATCAAGGGTGCTGGGTTCTGTCTCAGATCTGCTACTAATAGGCTGTGTATCCTTGGCAAAGTCCCTTTTTCCCTCCTTGGACCTTAATCTAAGTCACTGGTCCAAGGAGGTGGTTGAGCTGAAGCCTTCTTCTTGCTCTAGGACTCCATAACAGCCTCATGGTTGCTTTTCCTTTAAAATTTTTAAAGAGAATTTTAATTGGAGGCTAATTGGTTTACAATGTTGGGTGGATTTCTGCCATGCAACAGGATGAATCAGTCACAAGCACACACATGTCCCCTCCCTTTCCAGCCTGCCTCCCACTCCTCTAGGTCATCACAGAGCACCAGGCTGAGGTCCTGGCTAGACCGCAGCTTCCCACTCGCTATTTCACACATGGCAGCGATCCATGGCAAAGCTACTCTCTCAGTTCGTCCCACCCTCTCTTTCCCCTCCTTTCCCTTCATTTCTCTCCCCCTCGCTCATTTAATCATCTGTATTTGCCTCTCTCTCTCTCTCTCTCTTTCTCTCTCTCTCTCTCAGTCCACAATGCTGGGCCAGTTTTAAGGGACTGGCTGGTAAGATACCCAGCTTTAGCTGTCCTTGGAAATGACAGGTGATGCTTAATCCATGCAGCATTCTTTGGGAACCTGGAGAAAACCACTTTCTCTATGTCTAGGTATCATTATTGCTAAGAACGATGACATCAATATACCTCATCAGACCCGTGAGTGCTTAACTGAGAAAAATGCTTTTGTCACTGTTGGTAAATATAAAGGGCGCCCACTCAATCAGAATGACACCCCCAGACGGGCGCTTTCGCTCCCTTCCCCACACCGTGCCTACTCATTTGCAGTCCTGCCCTTCTTCAAATGACACTTCTTCTTTTTTATTGATGTTTCAGCACTTTGACAAATACATTTTTCCATGAAGAGAAACATAATTAACTTAAGTCATTTATATTAATCACAAGGGGGGAAAATCATGCAAAACAGGGGTAATTTTGTATTGAACAAGGCATGTTATCTAATGAATATAGATGATGCTGATTTATGTGTTTATCCAAAAAGCATCAGTGGGAAAAATAAAAAAGCCATCACTAAACCCCACCCCACGCCCCCAAAAAAGCTGAAAAAAAAAAAAAGTCCTTCAACGATGCTTCCTGGTTTGGTGGCAACCTGCCCGCAGATTGAAAAATAAAATGACTTTTCAAGTTTTTACACAGCTTGAATAGCAAGAGAAATTCTCGCCCAGCGTGGGTGTCCTCTGCATGAATCCCAGGGAAGCTGTAACTAATGGTTTCTGTAAACATTATGTTGACGGGGCCGGGTCTGCATAGACGGGACGGTGGGGACTGTTTTTCACGGAATCTTAGGGAGCGGTCCTGAGGTTTGTCAGTGCAGAGTGTGTTTGGCAGGGACCTGGCCACATAGCTCATGCTGCCCAGCTATGTCGACCAACAGAGGTGGCTCATTGGATGGCAACGTTGCAATGGGAACAATTCCTCACTGTGAATAAGAGTGTAACACCTCCCATTTGTGCAAAGCACTAGTCTGGGGCTTAGCAGATTCCAAGTAGAATGTTGTGTGGGAGGAGATAAGGAAGCATCACAGGTGTGTCACTAAATCACAGAATGTTCCAGCCGGAAGTCCACACCCAGCATGAGACCCACCCCCTCATTTTCCCATCGAGGCAACTGAAAATCAGGGAATAACAATATTTGGCATTTACTGAGCCCTCGCTATGTATCAGGATTTGTTCTAAGCGCTTTAATCCTAGCAATTATTTTAATGAGATAGGTGCTATCATTGTCCCCATTTTACAGATGAGAAAACTAAGGCTCAGAGAAAGGAAGGCACCGCAGCAAGTGACAGGCTGGACTAGACCTCAGATTGTGGTCTCTCTAAATCTCACCCAGAAGGAGAGGGACATTGGTCGTCCGTGTATATGAAATGCCCATGAGGAGCTTTTAGAGCAAGATTTTGGAAACTTTTTTAGAGCTCTCTTCGTCTCTCTTCTTTTTGTTTTATGTGGTCTGTTCCCTTTTGCTGTCACTAGCCATAAAAATCCCTACAAAATCTCAGAGGACTATGAGCTTGCCTCAGGGACGCAGAGGTGACAGCTTAATGAGCCCGGAGATGGTATTCCAGGAGGAATCTGACTTGGAGTCACAGGGTGGAGACAGTGAATTCGTGGAGGCAGAGGAACCAGGGGTGGGGTTCCTGGAAGAAGACAGGGGCCAGGCTAGAAGCTGTTTGGGGCCCCGCAAGACCCTGTAGCAACAGCAGTTACTGATTTCGCAAGTGGGAACGTAAGACAGGATGGCAGTTTCTGACCCCTCAATGGGTTAGTGGTGAGCCTGGCAGGGAAGCTGGGTCCTTTGTTTCTACTTCCTGTTGTCTGTCTTGGGCCTGCAGTTGGTCCCCCTCCACCTCAGACCTTCAAATAGAAGCCCTGAGTGTCAGGGGACTCTGGAGCCAGACTGTCTGGATTGCCTGCCTCTGCCATTTGCTGTGTGACCTTGGAGGAGTCCCCTAACCTATCTGACCCTAGAGTCCTTTCCCTGCACTGAGATCAGTTCAGTTCAGTTCAGTCGCTCAGTCGTGTCCTACTTTGCAGCACGCGAGGCCTCTCTGTCCATCACTGAGATGGCTAAGTACAAATGCTCAGATTTAGGACAGTTCAATATATATGACGGGCTTCCCTGATGGTTCAGACAGGAAAGAATCTGCCTGCAGTGCAGGAGATGCGGTTTTCAATCCCTGGGTTGGGAAGATCCCCTGGAGAAGGGAAGGGCAACCCACTCCAGTATTCTTGCCTGGAGAATCCCACGGACAGAGGAGCCTGGTGGGCTACAGTCCATGGGGTCGCAAAATGTTGGACACTACTGAATGACTTTCACACACACATACACACAACATACATGAGTGGCCATTATTATGATTATAATGAAAAGGACCCAAATCTCATGAGCATCCATCTCCTTATCTGTGACCTCACACAAGTGCTAAGTGCACAGCAGGTTCGGCAGGCCTGGCTTGGAGGGGGAGGAGCAGGGAGATAGGAAGGGTTTCTGGCAGGGAGCAGGGAGGGGAGGCAGGCTCTGAACCTGCTTGCCCGCTGACCAGGCTGCAGTTTGTCTCTTGCTTGGTCTGCGGCTCCCTGCACAGGCCGGCTGAGCGGGCTCCAGGACCACATCCATCCTCCGCTGCCTGCACGGCGGTGCTAGAGAACACATCCGTCACTGTCTCTGGTGGCATGGATCACTGGCGTGTCATCTTTGACAAATGTCTGTGCCAGCGAGCTCTGAGCGGCTGTGGGTACTTACAGATGCTGAAAACTCACAAACACATACAGGCAGCTCCACACGCCAGAGAACACAAACGAGGACCAGCGCTGGGATTGCAGGGGTGGGGGAAAGAGGAGTCTCCATTGGGAGACCTGGGCTCTGCCTCACCTTTCACGAAACTCTGAGCCAACGACTTCGTCTCCCTGTGCCTGGGTTCCACCCCACTCCCACGGAGTCCTGCCCTCAGTGGTGGTGTAAGATTCAGTCCTAATTTTCATCACACTGTTAGTGACGATAGCAACTAACCCTTATCAAGCACCTGCTCTGGGTTGGCATTTGTGCATGCCTATACTAGCTCGGGCTTCTCTGGTGGCTCAGCGGTAAAGAATCCACCAGAAATACCGGAGATGTGCGTTTGATTCCTGGATTGGGAAGATTCCCTGGAGACGGGAATGGCAACCCACTCCAGTATTCTTGCCTGGGCAGTCCTATGGACAGAGGAGCCTGGTGGGCTACAGTCCATAGAGTTGTAAAGAGTTGGACATGGCCTAGCGACTAAACAACAATTATCAGCTCACCAAATTCCCCAAACAAGTGCATTTCACAGATGAGGAAAGGGAGATTCAGAAAAGCAGCTTAATCTGGGCCCACATGGGAAGTGGCAGTGCCAGCTCTAGGCTGGGAGCCGGCCACCTTGATCCATGAAGGGGGGTCACCACTGCATTTACTGATCTCTGCCATTGTTGTTTGAAAGTCAGACAATAAATAAATGATGTGGCTGTGTGCCAATACAACTTTATTCATGATAGGAGTGAGTCAGCTGGATTTGTTTTGGTGGCTCAAAAGTCCACATTTTGCCGACCTCATGTGGAAGGGCTGTCTATGCTTCAGAGCGGCAGTACCAAACATAGCTGAGAACATGGACTTGAGACCCAGACAGCCTGTGTTCCAACCCCAGCTGAGTCACTCAGTGGTTGTGGGACCCTGGGTGAGTGACTTACTAGCTCCTTGACTCAGTTTCTCCATCCATAAAATAGGAATAATAATATTGTCCACCCCATAGGGTTGTTATGAGAAATCACTTATTAACCATGTAGAGCTCTTAGAGCAATACTGGGCATATCATAAGCACTGAGTAATCATTACTTATCCTCACAAGTCAAGGAACATCATCTTCACAGTCTGAGAGTTTGAGGCCCAGTCCCACGGTGAGTTGTGTGAGAGTTCCTGGCTCAGTTCTGGTTCCAGCTCTCTTCTTTCTTCCCTCCACCAATCCAAATCCTCAGTGAGAGAAGAGCCTGCTCTTCATTTCTTCAGCTCTTAGCTCCCAAGATGCCAGACAAAAAGAGCTTAGGGACTAGCCTGCTTCTTACCGTTATAAGGACACCATGGTCCAGAGAGGGGAAGCAACTTGCTCAAGGTCACACAGCCCTTGGTGTTAGATTCCCTTCTCATATCTTACCATCAATGCATGTTTCCAAAGTCTTTAACTTTCTCTTCAGAGAAAGAGAACAGAGAATAGAGACCTGTTCTCCTGGCTTGGTGAAATGTAAGACGTTTTCCTGCAGGCCTGCTTATCCAGGAGGGGATGGCTCTCTATTCCTTGGGTCTGGCAAACACAGGTGTGAAGAGCAGAGGCTGAGGCCAGCCTCTTCCTGTCCAGGCACATTTTGGAGACCCTCCTGTCCATCCAGGGCCTGAGCCCAGCTCATCCCCAGCCCAGGCCCCTGTCTCCTTGCCAGCTGTTCTATCTTCTGCTCTGTTGAGCCCTCCTTGGGGGAATGACTAGGGCTAACATTTCCTGGAAAAAGCTGAGAGTAGACACAATATAGAATATATAATCCCATCACCCTTGAGTCAGGGAGCACTTGAGTTCTCTAGTGGTTAGTACCTATGTTTGTGTATATTGAGAATAAAAAACAGTTTAGACATCAGTACTGGCCACTCCTAGCTTGTCCCTTGGCCCTAGTGGTTCCTGTTGAAATAAACAACTTGGCAAAATATCAGCATTAGACAAAGCCTCTCTGTGTCGATGATAAACACAAGCGTGGTTACAAAAAGGATGTATGGACATCCTTTTCTTTCAGTGGACAGAAGTGACTCTTCTTTCTTTACCATAAACAGCTCTGGCCTTGCTTCATTCCTGTTGTCTCTTAGATAAAAATGATTAAGACACACAACCAGCAAAATGCTCCAGCTTCATGATAGCATTCAATTAAGAACAAACCTTGGTTCCTAAGCCTTCTCCAAAATCATGCAAAACAAGTCCAAACCCTACACCAACTTCTTACTGAGGCTGCTCCACAGTTTCTCATGGCCCATGCTCTCCTTGATGGTGGCAATTTCATAAACTGAACTTTGTTTGACTCTGTGGGTGTACCTGGTGATGTCTGGACATCAGGCTTTACTAACATATTTATTGCTATTGAAACATGGATGAGCAAATTGGAGAAAGAAGTGTCAAATCATGAGATGTGAAGTGGGAGAAGCATGAGAAAGCCTGTCCCTGTGTCCTACGGAACCTCAGATACTTTAAATGAGCAACATCACTCTTTAAGGTGGACCCTGGCGTGAGCACTGTTTAATTTTCTCCTCTTAATAACTCTGGTGGGATATGAATATTCCATTTATAGGCAAAACCCCTGAGGCTCAACAAGCTCTAGGAACTTGCCTGCAGTTCTTCAGCTGGTAAGTGGTGGGTCAAAGAGCCAGGAGTCCTCTGATATCAAGCCCAGTGTTGATGATTTGGTACCAGGTTGAAGTGCAGTGTACAAAGCAAGAAGACCCCATGGATCTTTTAGTTTTTACTGTCAACAGCAATAATGACCTTAAGATGGGTGGTCTCCTGTAGATCACGTCAACCACATGGTCAGAGTCAATGACGGGGTTTTGGTGGCCACGGTCTCTCCACCTTCAGAGCAGACATCAGCTCCCAAAGCCAGGCTTCCAACCCATCTCATCTGAAGGATGCAATTGTTGCTGCAAGCCCTGCTCTGGGAGTTGCTGAGCAAGGAGGGATCCCACTGATGCCCTCTCCTTAAATCTACTGTATATATCTAGCATTCCATATTTATTTTCTTTATGAAAGTGAAAGTGAAAGTCGCTCAGTTGTGTCTGACACTTTGTGACCCCATGGACTGTACAGTCCATGGAATTCTCCAGGCCAGAATACTGAAATGAGTAACCATTCCCTTCTCCAGAGAATCTTCCCAACCCAGGAATCGAACCAGGGCCTCCTGCATTGCAGGAGGATTCTTTACCAGCTGAGCTACCAGAGAAGCCCTATTTTCTTTATATATGTATGCAACTTAAAAAAAATTATTTATTTTTGGTTGTGCTGGGGCTTCGTAGCTGCAAGAGCTTTTTCTCTAGTTGCAGTGAGCAGGGGCTATTCTCTAGTTGCTGCTGTGGGCTTCTCATTGCAGTGGCTTCTCTTATGGAGCATGGGTTTTAGCATCCACAGGCTTCAGTAGTTGCACCTCCCAGGCTCTAGAGCACAGGCTCAAAATTTGTGGTGCACAGGCTTAGTTCCATGGCATGTGGAATCTTCTGAGACCAGGGATCGAATCTGTGTCTCCTGCACTGACCAGTGGGTTCTTTACCACTGAGCCACCAGGGAAGCCCCTGTATTTACGTTCTTAAGCTGTAATTTCTGTAGAGAGAATATGCAGAAGGGGACTGTATAACCTCATCCTAAGAAGTCCACAGCAGAGCGTGGAGATCTGTCTTCGCAAAGCTCTTCTCCCTGCTGTTTGAAGAGGCACCTTTCCCTTTCAGCTCTATGGGCTGACACCCATGTAGGACACCTGTAGGGTGCATTGGGGAAAACTGAAAAGGCAGAGGGAGGGGGAGGACGGGGAGCTTTACAAGTGCCCACTCCATGCCAGATATTGTGCTTGGTGCTTCTCCTAAGTGTAGGAGTCCATGAGGGTTGAGTCTTATTTTAGCCGGAGAACTGTCACTTGGAGGCAGCTGGTAGTGTGAGGATTTGGAACGAGAGGTGAGTTTATCTTTGGTGCCTGCTTCTCTCGTTTTAGGAGAACCAGCAGACTGGGGCCCTGGGTAGAGAAATGTAGACCAAGCACCCAGCCATTGTTCTTGGAGAACATGGTGCTGTCACCTAAATCTGGCCACCCATTCTCTCAGCTGCCAGAGGGTGTGTTCTGTCTAGTCATGGAAATTTGGTGTGTTTCACCAGTCTGTGTCCTTGGGGAATTGGAAAAATAGAAAATGTGTTTTGGTGTTCCCAGCATAGTGTGGTTTCAGACTGAATAATCCGGACTGTGAAAGATGGATCTATCAGCCGTTATGCTGGCTTTGTCTGGCCTTGGGAGTCAGCCCAGCCCTGAGGGTTCAGATGTGGGGTTTCTGTTGAAAAATGACACCATTGCAGCTTTGTCTCAGCTCCTTTAGGTCTGCAGGTTCTGCTGGGGACTCAGGGAAGTGGGGGGGGCCACCCAGTAATTCTGATACAAGGTGCTCAGCTGGCTCACCATATGGTGCCTGCCAAGGGTGGGCAGAAGCCCTGAGGGTGGCGCCTGTGAGCCCGAGTAGCAGTCTCGGGTGGCAGCATAAGTCACTTCCTGTTTTGTCCTTGCTGTGTCATGCGTTCAGCGAACTTTCCAGGGCACCGCTAATCTGGTTGCAGCAACTGGATAATAACCCTCTTACCCTCCAGCGCTCCATGGAACTCTGGCCTTGAGCAGCTTCTCCAGGACACACGTGCCTGCCGTGGTTGTCACACCGCTGCTCCCTGTGTCTAGAATGGCTTTCCAGGGTCTGTTTTCAGCTATCACTGCTTAGTAACTTTTTCCCCGACTGCCCTAACCTTCTCACTTCGTGTTGCTGTTCAGTCGCTATGTCGTGTCCGACTCTTCATGATCTCTTGGACTGCAGCATGCCAGGCTTCCCTGTCCTTCACTGTCTCCTGCAGTTTGCACAGATTCATGTCTGTTGAGTCAGTGATGCTAGCTAACCATCTCGTCCTCCACCACTCCCTTCTAGCTTCCTACCCCCTGCAATAATTTTCTACTTAGCATGTATTTCTAACATTGTGTAGACTTTCCTTATGCATCTTATATGTTATGTGTCTCAATCACTAGAATATGAGTTCTCTGGGGGCAGGGAATTTTGCTTGATATGGTCACAGCTACAATCCCTACATGCACAGTAAGCATTCAGTACATACGTATTGAAAGAATGAATGAATTTACTGTATTTTGATTTTACTTAGAGTTTATATTTCATCAAACACTTTCATCATTTATAGATATGATCATATGTTTCCCTCGGATTTGTTGGTGTAATGAATTATGTTAATTGATTTCCCGTTATAAATCTGTGTTACTAGGAGAAATCTCATTTGATCATAATGACGTTTTGCCAGATTTCATTTACTAGTGTTTTATTTTGAATTTTTACAATTCTGTGTAGAAGAATAATTAGTCTACAGTCTCCTTTTTCTAAGCACTCTCTGCATTAGGTTTTGGTACTAAGGCAATGTAGGCTTCATAAAATGAATTGCAGTGCTTTATCTTTTTCCATGATTAGGAGGAGTTTAATTAACATTGGAATTAGTTGTTCTTTAAAGGTTACACAGAACTCAGCTGTGAAACCATCTGTTCCTGGTGCCTTTTATAATGGTAGATCTTTAATCACCTTTCTAGTCTCTTCTGCAGTAATTGGCCTTCTCATTTTCTACTTCTCCTTGGGTCAGTTTAGGTAATTTATATTTTTCTAAGTAAATATCCACCTCTGGATTTCCTATTTTGTTTCTTCAGAGTTGCTGTAGAATTGCCTGCTAATCTTTCAATCTCTAGTGCACCTAGGTCTATATCTTCTTTCTCATTCCTAATCCTGCTTGATTTTGTTTTTCCTTTCCCTTTAATCAATCCTCTGATGAATTTGCTTGATCTCAGCACTTGTGAGAAATAGAGTGCCCACACCCGGAGCCTATGGGTTCATTGCGAGAGGTACCTGTGGGAGGCTGGCATGGAACAGCTCATGATGGCAGCGGTGGCAGGACCCCGGAGGGTGTGGGAAGCAGCTGGTGCTAAAGATTGGGTTTTAAGCCCTGGCTCTCTCACTTCCTGGCTGTGTGACCTTGGCAAAACACTTGGCTTCTTGGCACTTCTCTTTCCCTCTTTGGGAAGGGGGATGACGGTAGAAGTACCCAGCTCCCACGGGTGGAGAGGAGGACTAGATGCGTGTACAGGTGAAAGTGCAGAGCACAACACCTGGAAGAGAGCAAGTGTGCAATTGACATCAGCCTTCACTATGGAGGGAACATGGTGGAGGGAACAAGAGGTCACGAGAATTTCCAGAAATCACTGGAAGGCCTGTGGAAGAACAGACTTTGGACCCCATCCTGCAGATACTTGAGAGGAGTAATGATTCGGGGTGTGTGTGTGTGTGTGTGTGCGTGTGTGTGTGTGTGTGCGCGTGCGCGCACACATGCACACTCAGTCTCTTAGTCATGTCTGACTCTTTGTGACCCCATGGACTATAGCCTAGCAGGCTCCTCTGTCCATGGAATATTCCAGACAAGAGCACTGGTGCGGGTAGTCATTTCCCACTCCAGGGTGATTTGGCACTAAGGGGAATGTGGCCTTCCTCGGGACTCCCAAACCAGCTAGATATGGGGGCTCTGCAGCGCCACATACACTCTCTCACTACGTCTTTCCTATAACCCCACTAAGTGGGTATTAGATGGAAACTATGAGAGTGCCAATATTCAACCATTTTAACCTAAAAAGGATACTTTCACAGGTTCACCCTAATGTTATTATGTCCATTTTCTGATGACAAACTCAGAGTGGTTAAGCAACTGTCTGAAGTTCACATAGCCTGCTGGTAGACATACCAGCATGGTCAACAAAACAAAACAAAACAAGCCTCACAAAACCATGCAAAGATAGGCTGCAAACGCAGCTTGAAGGAGGTGGCAGATATCGGTGGCTGAAAAATGGTCAGTGTGTGAGTACCTAGGAGGCTGATCTGCACAGCAGGGCTCTGATGGAGAGAGCTCCCGGGCCTAAAAACCCAGTCCCTAATGCTCTGGCCTGTGTGGGGAGTCACGGCCATTCTGACATTCTTTTTATGGAACTATTTCAGCAAGTACCTTACAAAAGAAGCAGGCATTTATTTGCAGGACTTGGAAGCTCTTGAAAAGCAGGGGTCCTCTACCATTTATCTTGTAACCACCTTACAAGTTACAACTAACAGTTTCCTGACAAATGGTCAGCTGTGCAGGTTTGAGCTTGTTTCATAGGGGACTGCTCATTCAGACTGAATTTTGGGGAGGGAGGGGTGGATGTTTCTTAGCTAGTTTTGTCCACTGTAGGCATGAGAAAGTGGGCTCGAATAGTCAGTAGGGTGTATCCATCCAGAGGCCTGTGAATGACAATATTTAGGGTGGGACCTTAAACTTGGGACTCAATGAAGTTGACAGAATGATTTGTATACTGAGGCTGCAGGCAGATGTATAGTACACAGGCACATATAATAAACTGACAAGGGTGTAGAGGGTGTGATGTCAGTCTCCAGATCCCTACACTAAGCAACGAGGCAAATCCTTAACTAGAAGGCTAGAATGCTAGCTCCATGGTCTGGCCTGCAGCTCTGTGGTCCAGAATCCTCCATCATGAGCCTTAGCCACTGCTTATGCCCTTTCTTAAATACCAAGAGCCCAAAGAACTGGGATCAGTCTGTTTCTAGTCTGTCTCTCCAACATCCTGCAAATTTCTGACTCTGGTTGGGCATTACCACAGGCCTGGTCTCCAAACTGAGAGGCCCCCAGGGTGCCTTCCCTCTGTCAGGCCCAGGGAGACTCTGCCCTGCCCTGTTGTCTAGCTCTCCATGCAGGAATGAGATGAGTCATTCATCTCAGTCCTGTTTTCTGCGATGAAGACAGTTCTCAGAGTCTGAGCAAAGGATTGAGAGCCCTGGCAGCTTCTGCGGAACCCACTGTGGTGCTCCCCCAGCCCTGCCTTGGAACTCTGGCTTGGGTTTCAGCTCACACCAACAACTTTCTACTGCAAGCACTGCTGCTCTCTGCTCCAGAGAATTCTCTGGCTGCTGGAGAGTGGGCATTTGGGTAGGGGAGAGAGCAGAACTGTGGGAAGGTAAAGCCAACAGGAAGAGCCCTCAACCAATAATAAAAGAGCATGACAGGATAAATAGCCCAGTTCCTTGTCTCTTGGGTGGGACAGCCCTATGACATGTTCTAGGCAGTGTCCCAGAGGGTACCCACTGGAACTGAGTTCATTAATACCATCATTCCCATCCCATTTCCCCATTCTGCTGCTGCTGCTTCTTAAGTTTGATTCCCCCAAAACGACTTCCAGCCACATCCTTGCCTCAGTGTCTGCTTCTGGGGAATCCCACTAGAGCCTCCTTTAAAATATTCTTCCCTTTCAACCCAGCCCATGTGTACCTACTGATCGATTGGGGATGCTTTGCAAATACCAGCAGGCAGCTTCCCTCCTTAGCTAGTCTGTCTTCACTCTAGCTCAGGTCTTTGGGATTTGTGGATTCAGAGAGCATTAGTCAAACATGCTCGTTCTACCGCCTGAGCAGGGCTTAAGCAAACCCATATGGCTCATTGCAATGCAAGCTCTCCTGTAGCTCCTGGGGGTCTTCAAGGATGGATGCACCTTGGGGAGAAGTTTACCTTCACTTGTTTCTGGACCCAGCATGGGCTCAAGTTGAATGTCAGTGCTCTAGAGCACGAGCTCTTCTGTGGCTGCTGTCCCTCTGTACAGTCTCGTCCCAAGGACTGTATGGAGCTTCTTTATCACCAGCCCAGCCTTTCTCAAGTGGTGGACTTAAAAAAACATTCATTCTTAAAGGAATACATAGGAAAGTCTTAGGTAAGAGAATTCCTAACCTCAAAGATGCCAGATAAACTAGCACTTATTAGAATTTTTGAAATCTATTTGGAAGCTTGATATTGTATTCAGTTATGATTTCTAAATGATGGAGTTTTCATTTTGGAGCTTGAGGGACTGGCCCTTCTCTCAGTGGTAGTGTAGTCCATGAATCCCGGGGTCCAAGGCCTGGCTCTGTCCCATGAACTCATCTCTGCACTGGCTCCTGTATCAGTGGCCTTCTGTCCACCATCACCTGAGTCCAAAGACACCTCATGTAACATGTTCAAGCCAAAGCCTGGCTCTCCCGCTGTCTCTTCCATCATGGTTAGGGGCAGCTGCTTCTTCTAGTAGCTTGAGACAAAACCCCTTAGACTCATTTTGATTCCCCTCTTCCTCTCACACGCCCACCCTATCCTTCAGTAGAAACTGCTGTCTTAACCTTCCAATCTGTCTGATATCTCCCCCCTCCCCTGCTGCCTGTCTGGTCTAGTCTGATTCTTTATTGCCTAGATTTGCACAGCGCCAAAATCTCTTACACTGGTTCCAGTCTCACCCTGGCTACACTTCTGTATAGTCACAGCGCAGTGGCCAATAAAAACCCAAGTCAGAGCAGATCCTTCCCTGCCCAGAGCCCCCCAGTAGCTCCCAGCCCCACTTGAGTAAAGGCCGAGTCCTTACAATGGCCTCCAGGCCCTGTCAGAACTGCTCCCAAACCTTTCTATACCTTAGACTTTAACTGCTCCTGTTCACTCACTGATTAATCCTATTCCAGCTAGACTGTCCTCCTTGCTTCTCTTCAAAGACCCACCTGCACCCCTGCCTTAGGGGTTTTTGGCTTATGGTCTCCTTTGCCTAGAATATTCTGCCCCAGAAGAGTATCCCTTATCTCCTGCAGGTCTCTACTCAAGGCTCCACCTCCTAAAACCATCACATCAGGGGTAAAGATGTCAACACATGAATTCTGGGGAGACATAAACACTTGGCCCTTGGCAGAGAGGAAGGAACCACTTTTGACTATCCTTCACACTGTGCTATAGTTGGAATTTTCTTTTCTTGTCCTCAAGTGTCTGAATACAGGTAGACCATCTTGCACCACAAAGGCTGGTTTCTTTGCCAAAAACCATGATCAGATCTACACGGGAGAGGCACATTGCCCCCGCTGCCATCACTCTTACTTTATTATGCTTAAAACTGAATGTGCATCAGAATCATCTGGAGGGCTTGTTAAAGAATGAGTTGCTGGGCTCTGAATTTCTGACTCAGTAGATCTGAGGTGGGGCCTCACATGTGCATCTTTGATTCTCTAGGTGATGTTGATGTTGCTGGTCCAGGCACCACATTTTGAGAACCACTGAACCCCTCATCGTGCCTTGGGTTCAGTCACAAAATCCTCTTCCATAAACTTGGAGGCAGGATTCCCTTGACTGTGGGTGGGGGAGTGGGAGGCAGTAGAGAAGGGAAGCTTCCTCACTTTCTTATGATTATAGCTGCACACAAAAATGTTAGCTATTTATGAGCCCTGTAATGAACAAGGCATTGTACACAAATATGACTGGGATGAGATTGCTAGGTTCAATAAGTTCCAAAAATGCCATGTATTATTAGCACAGTGCTTCGTAGTATATAAAGGGCTTCCACATACTTTTTCTAATTTGATCCTTAGAGAGACCGTGGGAGGTGAGCTAGGCATATATCATCACCCCATTTTACAGATGAGGGATCACTAGGGGAATTAACCTTTTTGCTTGACTGTTGTGTTCCAGGCATATGCCATAAGGAAGCTCATCTAGGCCTCACAACGACCCTCAGAAATAGATATTATTACTTACCACAGAGATCAATAAACTTGGGGCTGAGAAGCTGAATGAGTTGTCAAAGGTTGTGCATTTCATTAGCAGCAGAGCCAGAACCAGAATCAATTTCTCCTGACTCACTATTGAAGACTCTTTCTAAGACACTGTATTTTGTGTGTGTAACTGGGGTGAAATTTATAACTATTCAAGAAGTTGTAACTAAAGAGCGTTTTCTTTTGTTTTTTCAGATTCTCTCTTGACTCCTCTCCGTGTTCGGTTTTTTCAATCTAGATTTTCAATCCTCTGTGACAGAATCAAGACACTGGGGAGAGAGTGCTGGAACTGGAGGCTAAGCTGAGTTGTATTAGGAGAGGGAGTAAGTGGAGGGAAGGTGGTTGGGGAATGTCTTCTGGGCAGAGTGTTGAAAGTTTTGTGGGTTTAGCAACTGGGAGACCCCAGAGCAGCTGCCAGGTGGGAAATGGGAGAAGAGAGAGAGAGAGAGAGAGAGAGAGAGAGAGAGAGAGAGAGGGATTTCATAGAGTCTGTCTCCAGAATTTAAATTCGATCCCTATTACTATTCTTGAAGAGATTCAGGGAAATTGACATAAATGTAAAATTACTTTTGGCCCCTGAACTGTGCTCATTTAAATGTGATGCTGTGCAGAAAATAGGTCACATGGGACCCCAGTTTATATTAAGGTTATGTATGCATGTATTTGAAAGTGAAGATGTTTGAATGTGAAAGATAAGGTGTAAAAAATGATTCAGTGGCAGAGAGATTAAGAGTGGGAAGGAACGAGATAAGGGAAGGAAGAGAAGCAAGAGAGAAACAAAGAAGAAAGAGAAAAAGCAGGGAAGGTATGAGAAAAATGGACAGGTATGAGCAAAGAGATACAGAGAAGCAACTGAGAAAGAGAAATCAACTGGCATAAAGTAAGTGTCTTCTACTCATTTCCCAGGCTCTCTACTACTGTGTTTCTCAAACTGTCATTAATTATTAGGAATACAGTTTCCATGGCTACTCACTAATTAGACACATGCATAACTGGGGGAAACATGTTTTTCAGGAATAATGCTTACGCTTATGGTCTTCCTTGAGCCACACTTACCACTATTCACATCCTGTGTAGTCTCCCTCCCACACTGACCCTGGGGTTGACCATGTAACCGGCTTCAAGCAAGACATTAACAAGGATGATGCAAGAGAAGGCTTGCTAAGTTCTTATACAATAGGGCTTGTCCTCTTGGAATTTTGCTCTTGGGATACCCCCTACTTGGAACTCAGAAGTCGTACCTTGGGTGCCCAAACTAGCCATATGGAGAGGTCACTGGTTGGTGCACTGAGGCCCTGAATGCCCACCTGAGCTGAGCTCCTGGACAATAGACAGCCTTAACTTGCCAGCCATGCACATGGGGCATCTTGAAAGTGAGTTCTCCAGTCCCAGTAGAGCCACCCAAATGGTGTCCATGGGGGCATAGATGTGCTATCTTCACTGAACCCTGCCCAAATTCCAGAATCACACAAAAAAATAGATGTCATTGTCCCAAGCTCACCAAGTTTTGGGTTGGGTTTGTTCTGCAGCCATAGATAACCAACAATTCTAACTGCACACGGGGCACCATGGTAGTTTCTGTGGTATTCAACTCTATTTTATTTTTTAAGATGTTACATTGATTTCTTGACCTACTAATGAGTTTTGATCCACAGTTTAAAAGTGCTGGCCTAATCAATGATGGATTGAGAGAATCTGTCTTCTAACCTCTCTATCTTGCTGCTCTTAGGATCTGTGACAAAAGAGATGAGAGGTGATCTCAAGATGTCACCCAGCCCAGGATTGTCACCACCCAGCCCAGACTTACTTTATGCCAATTGGTTTCTATTTCTCGGTATCTCTTTACCTTTATTTGTCCATTTTCCTAATACCTTCCTCCTTTTTTCTTTCTTCTTTGTTTCTCTCTCTTTTGTTTAGGCTTTCCCTAAAGGGAAACAGTGGAAACAGTGTTGGACTTTATTTTTTGGGGGCTCCAAAATCACTGCAGATGGTGACTGCAGCCATGAAATTAAAAGACGCTTACTCCTTGGAAGAAAAGTTATGACCAACCTAGATAGCATATTCAAAAAGCAGAGACATTACTTTGCCAACAAAGGTCCGTCTAGTCAAGGCTATGGTTTTTCCAGTGGTCATGTATGGATGCGAGAGTTGGACTGTGAAGAAAGCTGAGTGCTGAAGAATTGATGCTTTTGAATTGTGGTGTTGGAGAAGACTCTTGAGAGTCCCTTGGACTGCAAGGAGATCCAACCAGTCCATTCTAAAGGAGATTAGCCCTGGGTATTCTTTGGAAGGACTGATGCTAAAGCTGAAACTCCAGTACTTTGGCCACTTCATGCGAAGGGTTGACTCATTGGAAAAGACTCTGATGCTGGGAGGGATTGGGGGCAGGAGGAAAAGGGGATGACAGAGGATGAGATGGCTGGATGGCATCACCGACTCAATGGACATGAGTTTGAGTGAACTCCAGGAGATGGTGATGGACAGGGAGGCCTGGCGTGCTGTGATTTATGGGGTGGCAAAGAGTTGGACATGACTGAGCGACTGAAATGAACTGAACTGAAAGCCATCTGGGTCTCCAGGTAGATGATTCTACTCAGTAGATAATTTTACTCGGGGCAACTATTTAGCCCTTTTGCATACCTGGTTCTGAATCTCGTGAGGAAGCATAGTCTACTGGTACCCAAGATACTGAATTTATCCCTCCAAAGACAGGATGGATATCACTTCCCCCATCCATTTTATGCCCCATATACCCATCTTATGCCCTCTGTTTCTCAAGACACTGGGTTAAGATGAAGCAAGCTTCTCCCTGTCATTAAAGACGCTTATAGCACAGTCCTATCAAATACACTTTTCCCTGCCCCCCTGCTGAATACAGCAATCCCTGTTCAGCATTATATTCTGCAGAACAAATATGTCAGGACCACTTGGGGAGCTTGTTAAATGCAGATCCACAGGCCCCATTAAATGGGCTCAAAAAACCCCTCTGGAGAGCTGTACCTGAAAATCTGCATTGTAATGAGCTTCCCAGCCAGTTTTCCTGCACATGATTATATAGGTTTAAGTATTCTAAGGGCCTTGGTCTGGATCAGTGCACTTCAGTGTTTCCTGCCTCAAGTCATAGGAGAAATATGTTCACATTCTGTTCCTACACACACATACGTATCTGTCAAGGAAATAGAAATTTCGTCAAACTCTACTGTTGATGTATGCTGCACTATGAATTTTCTATCCTGTTTTTTATTTTTTTCCAAAGGCTGATTATAGCTCATTAAACTGCTTTTATGATCACCAGGGGGTCACAGTGTGTGGTTAGTAACAAACCTGGTCTAAGGAAACCCAGGTTATATGTGTAGCCAGCAGACGCGGCAGGTTCTCCAGAGTTTTGCTATAATAGTGATCGTTTGGAATTGCAAGCCTGGTCTCCACCTTTTTCCAATGTGCCTTTTGATTCTGCTTCTAACAGGGCTTATATTCACGTGTGTTGTGTGCTCAGTTGTAAAGAATCTGCCTGCCAATGCAGAATGTACTGGAGATGCAGGTTCAGTCTCTGGGTAGAGAAGATCCCCTGGAGAAGGAAATGGCAACCTACTCCTTGCCTGGAAAACTCCATGGACAGAGGAGCCTGGTGGGCTACAGACCATAGGATCGCAGAGTTGGACAGGACTGATTGGAACTCAGGCTGTAGCTGAATTGGGAGTCTGGGGCTCCCTCCAGGACTCAGTTTGCAAGAACCAGTAGCTCTAAGAACTTTTGGTTGCTGGGAGAAGGGCATAAGGCAGGAAAGGACATTGCAGGGCTATGACAGTTAACCTCTGCTCCCCCCCCCCCCCCGCCCCCCCGCCCGGTGATTGTTCCCAAATCCTCAGGAGTTAGGGGCTGGAGTTCCAAGTCCACGAGTGGGGTCCATGAAGGGCTGTGTGCACCTCCGGCAAGTGCAGAGCTTCTCCAACGTCCAGCTGCTCTAAGCACCTACAAGGCACCTCCTGGGACTCCCAGAAATGAACTGGAGAAGGCCGTGATAGCCAATAATTTAAGCAACCTTGTCTTAATTTTATTTTATTTTTGAAAACGTTTATTTATTTAGTTCTGGCTGTGCTGGGTCTTCATTGCTGCAAGCTGGCTTTCTCATGGGCTTTCTCTTGTTCTGGCGAGTGAGCTTCTCATTGCGGTCGCTTCTCTTGTTGCGGAGCACTGGCTCTAGAGCTCGAGGGCTCAGCAGTTGTGGTACACGGGCTGATCTGTCCCACAGCACATGGGATCTTCCTGGATCAGGGGTTGAATCCATGCCCCCCTGCAATGGCAGGTGGATTCTTAAATACCGGGCCACTAGGGAAGTCCCCTTGTCTTGAATTTATATTTTCATATTCTGTCAGTTCTTGGGTGAAGTTCCCTAGATTCACTGCCTTCTATGTCAATAGGGCTTGCTCATCCCTAGCCTACTTCTTTCAAATGCAAAGTGAGTGGCCATCACAGGCTACTTCAGAATTGGGACCAGTCCTTATTTCCTGTCCCATTCTCCGTGGGCCCTTGACCTTCTGTTTCATCCTCCAGCCAGACAAGGTCCCATTTTCTGTTCTCAGATTTCAGCCTCTTTATCCTCTCCATCATTTTTGACATTTGAGACCAGCCACCAAAATCAAAACAGATTCAAAAATGTGCCATTTATGGTGTCCAAGAAAGGCAAATGGATCCCTAAATGATTGATTTAGTGGTTGCAGCTGGGCCTGGATGTAGACAGACAGCTAATGAGGTAATTTTTCTAAATGCAAAGTGTAAACAAGATAACAGCTCCTCCCCACCCCCCCTCTCTCTCTGAGTCTCTCTGGGTTTCTTTCCCTTTCCCTCAATTTTCTGCAGAGATGCACAAACCAATTTGCATTTTTACACTGTTGTGAGTTGAATTGTATTCTCTCAAAATAATATGTTGGGAGTCCTAATACCCAGAATGTGGCTTTGTTTAGAGATGGGGTCTTTGCAAAGGTGATCCAGTTAAAATGAGGTCATTAGGGTGAGTGCTAATCCAATGTAATTGGTGCCTTTAGGAAAAGGGGACAGTTTGGACACAGAGAAAAACATGCATCAGGGGAAGATGATAATAAAGTGACACAGAGAAGTCATCATTCTACAAGCCAGGAGGCGGGGCTGGATCAGATCCCTTCCTCACAGCCCTCCAAAGGAACCACCTCTGGTGACACCTTGATCTTGGACTTCCAGCCTCCAGAACAATGAGACAATACACTGCTATTGTTTAAGTTACATGGTCTATGGTATTTTGTTAAGGCAGCTGCAGCAAACGAAGACACGCACATTTAAAATGGTTTTCTTGAGAAAGAGACCCACAAACTTAGAGAGCGAATTTATGGTTGTCAGGGGGGAGGATATGGGGAGAGGATATGGGGAGAGGATAGTTAGGGAGTTTGGGATGGACATGTACACACTGCTATATTTAAAATGGATAACCAACAAGGTCCTGCTGTATAGCCCAGGGAACTCTGCTCCATGTTATGTGGCAGCCTGGATGGGAGGGGAGTCTGGGGGAGAATGGATACAAGTATATTTATGGTGAGCACCTTCGCTGTTCACCTGCAACTGTCACAACATTGTTAATTGGCTACACCCCAATTCAAAATACAAAATAAAAAAACTGGTTTTCTTCTTTGTTATTTCAGTTGGTCATTCTCTTTCCTGAAGTAGGGGAGGGCAAAGAGGATGAAGATTTCCTGTGAAGTTGTGAGGCTTATGGTTCAGGGTTCTTGACTATGCTGGTCCTTCCGAAGCCCTGGTAGGACCTCCTGTGATGTCTTCACGTGGTCGTATGTTTTTATAAAATATGCCAATGATGTTTAAACAGCCGTTGCTTACAACCGTTGACTCTTCAGGGCAGCTTCCTTGCCAGCATGCTTTCCATCACATCAGGTGAGCTTCTGGTGGCCCTCTGGTTTCCTTAGACCTGGATAAAGGGAGTTTGAGTTGAGAATGTAGACAGCTGGAGTTTAGCTGGTCACATGGATGGTTTTTGGTCACTCCTACCTATAATGAAGGGGCTTCCCAGGTGGCTCAGTGGTAAAGAATCCATCTGCCAATGCAGGAGATGCGTGAGGCTCTGATCCCTGGGTCAGGAAGGTCCCCTGGAGCAGGAAACGACAACCCACTCCAGTATTCTTTCCGGGAAAATTCCATGGACAGAGGAACCAGGTGGGCTACAGTTCATGGGGTCACAAAGAGTCAGACTTTACTGAGTACACACACACACACACACACACACACACACACACACACATGCACGCAGTCACCCCAGTGGAGGAACAGCTTCCATGGAAGCTTCTATTGGCGCCTTTGTCCATTCACCTTGTAATGGGACACAAAGGTGGTAGGCCAAAGTCAGGTTACTATCTGAAGAGAGCCCATGGCACCCGGCACCAGAAGTATGTGGCTAGTGGAGAAAAATCAGGTTTGAAACATGGAGCCAGAAGCTAGTCTGTGGAAATTCTTCCAAGGATCAAATGCATAAAATTATTAGTCCTTAAAAGTTTAGTATTTGAGGGGTGTGGTGATTTCTTTGGTTAATAAAAATAATCATTTTATTAAATAATTATCTTAATCAATAATAATAATGAAATTATTTAATGCAGATGAATGTATTTTTCTGGATTATGTGACGTTGGTAGTGGCTGCTAGCTTTTTAGAATTTATCATTTGTTACGCTTTCATTTCTTACTTGAAATACTTACTTTTGTACCTGATTTCACTGAGTATTAAGCACCTGCCACATGCCAGGCCCTGAGAAGCCGAGAGTGAAACAGGCAGGCAGAGAGCTTACAGCCAAATCAGGGGGGAGACTGACACCAACAGCCCCGCGAACGGACTGCCATCTGCACCATCGCTAAAGCGTACAGTTTCCCCGGGGGGAGAAGTGGTCATTTTCAGTAGGAAATAACGTTGTCTTATCACCATTTCCTGACAACCACTGCCTGTATGGTGCATGAGCGGAGTGAAATAAAGCCAAGTTTAAATTTGAGCGCTGGATTATCTGCCAGGCTCTCTCCCTGGGAACGTCGTTCATTTCCGAAACGCAGGCATCACAACAAAATACTAAAATCTACTCCACGGAGTCACTAATCACCGCCAATCAAACCAGAAGGTAGACCTGCTCCTGCCCAAACTTCACCATAACAGGGAGGATTATCAGACTCAGGGGCGGGTGCCCAGGATGGGCTCCTTCCTTTGCTCATTCAATCATCGGGCGTGTGGGTCTCGACCTGACAGACGTACCCGATCACTCATCACCCAGTGCTATTTTGTCTTTGGGAAGGCTTAGAGATGGCACCTCTTTGGCTTCAGCCACAGAAAGGGATTTGCTGATGAGAGGACAGTCTTCTTCAAGGTGGGGAGAGTGAAAAAGTGACAGTCTGGACCAGAACTAACAAGGCTCGCAGAGGGAGAATAGGTTGAGGAATTTGGCTAATGCAGACAAGCCTTGATGGGAAGTAGGGGGCTGACATGGTGGAAGGCAAGGGGCCAGAGATGGTTGATGGGGGACTTGTGTTCAAATGTGGATTTTATTCTTTGGGTCATGAGGAGCTATTAATGTTCCTGAGCCCTAGGGGCAAACTGAACCCAAATCTGTTTGAGGATGATCAATTTATCAGCTATCTGGCCCAAAAACGATGTTTGGAAGCAGGGACGTGAGGCTGATGGTGAAAACTAGGCAAGAGTTTGTAGCTTGGAGTGTGGGGATGGGAGAAAGATATGCTCAAGAATGGAGGGGGTTAACCACAGGGGCACCACGGATCTCCAGGCAGAGTGAACAGCAATCAGGCCCCCAGGCCATGCTGACCTTACTCAGCATCATCCGATCATCAGCCTCATTAGAACACCTAAACCCACGTGGATGTCTGTGATTGTGTGGTCCTAATTAATTTATCCTCATCAGAAGATGCTATTCAAATGCTCAGCCCATCCCCCTCCTCTGGGTGTGGGGACCAGGGGTGGGTAAAGCACAGTCCAAACTTTTCCAACTTCAGTGGCATTGCAGGAAGGAGGATGCGGCGGGATCATTTGTTGTGGTGAATCACGGCTGTGTCTTCCGCAGCTGCCCTGTGCAGGAAGGCTGGATATCACAGATATATTTTTGAGACTGCTTTATAACAACCCGTGAGAATCTCCTTTGTTTTACGCTTCCCTGAAGCAGAGCTGCTGAACCATGACTGCTTCCCAAACAGCAGCTTCGGCTGCAAATCAAGGCAGTCTCGCACCTGCAGGGCACAGGTGGCCAGAGGTGGCTCTGGATGGTCATCAGTCTTTCTCTGCCACACCTTGGGGCCCCTGAGTCAGCAGCAGCCGCCGCCTGTCTTTGGGTCCATTTTGGCCACAAAGGCAGAATAGGCCTACCCCAGGAAAGCAGGTTCCCCCCTGCCCGAAGCCTTCTGTTGCTTTTTCTGTTCATCCAGTTGCCACCCAGTTGGGTACCCTCCTCTGTGAAGCCTTCCATTCCATCCCGGAAGACCTCTTCCTCCTCTGACTCCATGTAGACTAGACTCACCTGGTGTTTTTTAGCTTGTGCTTCCTGTTTCTTTTGTTAGATTTATTTTCTTTTTTCTTTCTTTCAGGCTTGAGCCTATTCTTCGCCTCCTCCAATAAATTAATTCTTTGGAAGAAGGACCGTGTCTTATACGTAAGGAGACATATAATCTTCCATCTAAATCCAGAGGCTTCCAACAGTGGCATAGTTATTGCTGATGCCTGTTCGTATTTTCTTGACACTCACAGTTCTCATGTGTGGGTGCATGCTAAGTTGCTTCAGCTGTGTTCGACTGTATGCAACACTATGGACTGTATCCCCTCCGGCTCCTCTGTCCACTGGGTTCTCCAGGCAAGAACACTGGAGTGGGTTGCCACACCCTCCTCCAGGGGATCTTCCCGACCCAGGGATCGAACTCACATCTCTTATGTCTCCTGTGTTGGCAGGCAGGTTCGTTACCACTGGTGCCCCCTGGGAAGCCCCTCTGTTCTTATACATGCCCGCATTTTCTGACTGCAGACCTGAGGCCTTTGTTCACTGGAGCACGCTGGAAAGGCCAGGGTTTGTGCACAACCCAGGAGCAGCCCACAGCCAGTGATGGCATGTGGATACCCGGCTTCCTCTGCTGGATGAGTCTGTTTTACATAATCTCCCAGAGGCCCCTGGTGAGATTGTCCACAGAGGTAATCTGCTCCTTAATAAACCCTGGATTAACTTCTTCCCTCCTTGCATCATTTTCCCATGCTACTACCTCCACCATCCAAACAAACTATTTGCATTCAAGTCTTTCAGGGACAACCCTGGCCATTAACAAGGTGTGGTGGTCCTCCTTAAAGACTTCCTGTTCTGGCCCTGCCTAACCTGTTGCTAGCCAAGAGCACTCACTCACCTTTTGCCAATTGAATGTATGAATGGATTAAAAAAATGCTCCATTGTACCCCTGCAATGGCATTTGAACCAGCTTCTCATAGCACAGAAAGGATTATATGTTTCACTTGTCCATACTTGTTTCTCCCTCGTATATAAATACTTCATAGCTTGTCTCCTCTCCTCCAGCCACTAACATCTCCATCCTCATCTTTATAATCAGCTGATAACCTCACTTCTTGTTTTACTGTGAACACAGCAATCATGGGAAGAGGAGGTTTCATGGGTTCCTAGCATGCCTACCCGCCGCCTGCATCTGTGCTCTGCCTCTCCACCTGGCTTCCTGTTACTGCAGGTCAGCTGTCCACACTTCTCTCTCTCTCCTCCTCCTGGTCTTCACCCATCTGCTGCCTCTGGATTTGACATTTCTCAGTTAAAATTGCACCCTCCCTTACTCCCCAGCCCCTAGGCTCTGCTGCTGTTTCCCTAGAGCCCTTCTATCCACCTGGCTTCCTGCACAGCATGCTTCTTTTTATTGCCGCCCCTCACCGCCCCGCTTTAAGTGTGTACTCTGTGTGAGCAGGAATCTTTAGTTATTGCATTAAAAACTGTACACGGAAAGAAGAAAGGTGGCAGTTGTTTGAAGTGAGAGAATTAAAAACAGTTTAGAATGTAAGACCAGAAACAGATCGTAGACATTAATCTGGTCCAAATCTCTTGTTTTATGGGTGAGGAGATGTAGGCCCAGAGGCTCTCTGGCAGTTAGATGAAGAGTGGGGATGGGAAGCTCTCAGTCTCAGCACCTCAGTTTGGGGTTAATTTCACAGCTCATTGTCACAGACCTGGCATTCCAGTCTCTAGTCCTGTGATCCTTGGGGGTTAGTTTACTCTTGATGCCACTGGACTTCAGTCACTCTTTGCCTGCTGTGGTGTTATCTCCCTCAAAGACCTTCAGGAGCATGAACTGGGGTTTCTTCCTCTGAAATTCCCAGCACATAACCCAGCACTTTAAGTGATGTGAGCGGGAAACACAAGGGAGGCCTCCTGCCCACTTCTAAGCCTATGATTGTAACAAAAGTGGTTGCTGCTGGGCATCCTCCAAGTGCCCCTACAGTACATGAGAACATTAACCTTGGATAGTGCCTGGAAAGATAGGCACTGTTTGCCCATTTTATGGATGAGGATACTGAGGCTCAGAGTTGAGCACACTGCTGTAAGCTAATAACAAAACGTGCCAGTATTCATTCTCACATTATGGATAGAGAGCCATCGGGCTGAAAGGGTAGAAGAAAGATGGCAGATTAGAAAACTTACACTTGGGCTTCCCTAGTGGCTCAGTGGTAAAGAATCTGCCTGCCAACGCAGGAGACACGGGTTCGATCCCTGGTCTGGGAAGATTCCACATGCCACGGAGCAACTAAGCCCCACGCACTGTAACTATTGCTCTAGAGCCTGGGAACCGCAACTATCAAAGCAAGAGAAGCCCCTGCGACGAGCAGCCCATGCACCACAACTGGAGAAGCGCCTGCAGTGAGAAGCCCCTGCTTACCGCAACTAGAGAAAAACCCGCGCGGCAATGGAGACTCAGCACAGCCAAAATAAATGAATAAATACAATTTTTAAAGAAGAGAAAACTTGCACTTGGTGTGCGCTCTTCTCTGATGCTTGTATGTCCCCCAGGAAGAGACAAAGCTGTCCTCTGAACAGGGTGAGCTCAAGGGCTCAGTGACTGAGGTGGATTCTTTCCTGAGACAGTTTGGATCAGGCAAAGGCGGGAAAAGGAAAGTGCTAGCTGTTGGTCCTGGAGAAGGCAATGGCACCCTACTCCAGTACTCTTGCCTGGAAAATCCCATGGACAGAGGAGCCTGGTAGGCTGCAGTCCATGGGGTCACTAAGAGTCTGACATGACTGGGCGACTTCACTTTGACTTTTCACTTTCATGCATTGTTCTTGCCTGGAGAATCCCAGGGATGGGGGAGCCTGGTGGGCTGCCGTCTGTGGGGTCGCACAGAGTCGGACACGACTGAAGCGACTTAGCAGCAGCAGCAGCAGCAGCAGCAGCAGCAGCAGGTGTTGGTACAAGGCAGGGGGCCCAGAAGGTGCAGGGATGCAGGGATGGCAAAGCAGGACCACCGTAGGCAAATTCTGCCTAGTTCACAATTCAGCTGATAGCACAGGACAAGGAGCCAACAAGTACTGATTGATTGGTTGGTTGATTCCCATCGACACATCCCACCTTAGCCTCAGAAACAGAGCCCAATGTGTCGGATGCTCTGGCTTTGGAATTTTTGCGATAACAATTTTCAAGCTGGAAGCAAATGTAGATGCACATTGAGCCGAACACTTTGCTTTGCAAGTAAATTGTACAACTTCTGCAGCCACAGCATGCTTTGAGAAGCAAAGGCTGGGTTGATTTCCTGGCTGTAAAATCTCACAATGCCTCCATTGGAGGTGTTGATTGATATGCTAAGATTCAAAAGTGAGCATCACACCTGCCTCTTCAGGACAAGATAAAAAGTACTGAACAATTTTACAGGCAACTGTGTGGAGGGAGGGCTGAGCCCGCCTGCCAGGCTTGTGTGAGACCTGAGCTCTCACCACCCAGCGGATGGTTGGAGCAGAGGATGGACAAGATCTGGTCCAAAGTTCTGGCTTCACTAACGGGGAAACAGCTCGTGGGCAGGCAACTCAGCCAGCGAAAGCGATCTGGTTAGAGGTCACAGGCGAACCAGAAATACACCCTGGGGACCCTTTCATGTCTGTCCCTGGGTTTCATGGGCCTTATGTCATGACATTCTGGGGCAAAATGGACATGTGCGTGCCTGGATACCTAAAAACTCAACACCGAGGCCGCTATGCACACATGCTATGATATGATTAAAGGCAAGACCACCTGGGCAAAGGCTTTAGCTAGAAGTACACCTAGGAAAGGTTTCCATTTCCCTGAGCTGGAAGAACTTAAAAGGAGAACATGAAGCAAGTCTCAGGACACTGCAGCTCATGGGACTTGTACTGCAAGACAGCTGCTCGTGTGGCCATTTTGGAACAAGCCTACTACACTACCTCCTGGAAGAAAAGGAATATATAACAAGAGCTGATGAAGAAACGGTCCCTGAATGTGTGGGATTGCTGAGCTTCTCCCCAAGCTGCTGCCTGCGTTCAGGTCTTCAACACTTCTCTCCCAGACTCTCAGAATTGCCTTGTCAAACAAAGTTTACCAATGATGAAAATATTTTAAGCTACAAGAAAATGCAGAGAAAAGCAAACCATGCTTACCACCCTAATGTAACAATCGTTTATATTCTATCATTATATAATACATATTGTATATGGTGGGCTTCCCAGGTGGTGCTGCTGGTAAAGAACCCGTCTGCCAATGCAGGTAGACGTAAGAGACGTGGGTTCAATCCCTTGGAAGAGGGGCATGGCAACCCACTCCAGTTTACTTGCCTAGAGAATCCCATATACAAGGAAGCCTGGAGGGCTGCAGTCCATAGGGTGGTACAGAGAGGGACATGACTGAAGCAACTTAGCATGCACGATGCACTCACTGTATATGATACATATAGATGTATACATTATATACATATAATATATACATTATATATAATCACATCACATGCACTCTACATAGTAATATTTTATACATTCTACGTGTATTATTACAGTATACGTATATTCTGTAAGATCTTACAGAAAATTCTAAATGAACTTTTTGGCCAACCCAATACTAATACATTAGGTATATAATCTTACTGATGAGGCCCCTTTCTACCTCCCAGTCATCCTATTCCCATCCTTCCCTCCTCTTCCTTAACTACTAGCCTGAAATTTCTCCTTCCCAGCTGTGTCATATGATTGATCTCACGCTGGATATACTTTTTGCAACTTTTTTCATTCAACACTATGTGATTAAGCTATATCCATGTTGATACATGTTGATCTAGTTTATTCTTTCCATTGAATTAATTTTAATTTCGTGACCCCATTGTAAAGTCTATTATTTTAGTTTTCTAGGGCTGCCATAATAAGGTATCACAGACTGGATGGCTGAAGTAGTAGACATTTGTATCCTGGCAGTTCCAGAGGCTAGAAGTCTAAGAGCAAGGCGTTGGCAGCACTGGGTGTTTCTGAGGCCTCTCCCCTTGGCTTGAAGTTGGCATTACTTCCCTGTGTTTAGGCGTGGTCTTCCCTCTGTGCCTGTCTGTGTCCTCATCTTCTCTTAAAAGGACACCAGTCACAGTGGATAAGGACCCACCCTCCTGGCCTCACTGTAACTCAGTCACCTCTTTAAAGAGTGTGTGCCTGCATGCTCAGCTGCGTCCGACTCTTGGCGATCCTGTGGACCGTAGCCCGCCAGGCTCCTCCATCCATGGAATTTTCCAGGCAAGAATGTTGGAGTGGGTTGCCATTTCCTTCTCCAGAAGGTCTTTCCAATCCTCTTTAAAGACCTCATCTCCAAATATAGCTACATTCTGAGGTAGTGAAGTGTTAAGTCTTCAATAAATGAACAAGCAAGCTTCAATATATGTCCCTTGGGGGACACATTTCAGTACAAACAGCTGTTATAACTATTCTTTTTACAAACAACACTGTAATGAGCATCTTCGTATATGTCTCTGTGAACCTATGGGAGAATTTCTGTGGGGCCAGCACTGGAAAGTGGGGTCCTGGATGCAAAGGTGTACACACTGAAAGTTTATTAGATGTTGACAAATTGCTTTCCAAAGATGGCCTATAATTTATCCTCTCACTCTCAGCATGTGCGTATTTCATGTATGCTTGGTATCGTCAGACTCTTTGCAATATGATCAGTGTGAAAAGACAGCACTCTGTGGTCTTAATTTTAATTTCCTTGATTGCCAGTGAGGTTTGGAAACACTTAGTGGCCACTCATGTTTTCTGATCTACAGATTGCTTGTTCACATCCCTCCTCACCTATTTTCCTATTCTGCTTTTACCTCATTGATGTGCAGGGAATTGACACCTATTCTAGATCCTAGTCCTCAGTTAACTAGCATCATCTCTTATCGGGTCTCCTGGCTTCCACTGTCTCCATTGGTCAGTTCCTCTTTGAGGATCTTTACCCTCTTTTGAGAGACCACAGGATAAAATTCAGACTCAGTAGAGCCTTCCAGGCCCTCACAATCTAGCTGGAACCTAACTTCCTAGCCTCACCCCCTCCCCACTCTCCCTAGATTCCCACTGGTGAGGATCTTTGCATGTTACTCCTGCTGCCTGGATGCCTGGCTTCTCCTTTGATTACTGCAGAAATCACATCCTTTCATATCCGGCTCTGATGTCAGCTCACGTAGGGAAGACCCCAAAGTCCTTGGGCAGAGACAGAGGACAGCTTCTGCATACCATCACCAAGGTACCTGCCCCCTGCACCAGGGGCTTGTGGATGAGTTCCATTTCCTCAGCCAGAACCTGAGCCCTACCAAGAGCAAGCAAATCCCCCCTTATTCATCTCCATGTTCTCCATACTGGTACATGTTAAGAGCTCAATATTGGCTCAGTTTTATTTTTTAAATTCTGAGATGTTATTTGAGAGAATACTGTTGTTCATGAGTAGGCAGCAGTAAATAGAATTGCTTAGTTCATTCTTCCTGCCTGAAATTCACTCAGTTATCCCCAAAGTCATAAACTTAGGTTCACAAAACAAGCTCCACAGGGTATAGAATGGGAGAGATGAAGCTTAGCAGCAGCATGAGGTCAGAATAGGGGAAGTTAGGAGGAAGCTCATTATGCGTGAACTCTGAGGGGTGGTTCTAGGAAAACTACAGCAATGTTAAGACAGGGTAATGAAAATGTAGCATCCAGAAGGAGACAATAGTTCTAGTATTCTCTCATCAAACCACTGTTGGACCTGTGTTCTAAGCATTACACTTCCGAGGGCAGGGGGTGGGGGTGGACACAGACCATCTATAATACTTTCACGAGAGAGGGAGGGTAATCAGGAGAGTAAAGGGGTAAGAGCCCACATCGACTGAGGCAGGATGGACAGAGCCAGGGCTATTTATCCTGGAGGCTCGAGGACACAGTGAGTGTTAACGTCTCTTCAAATACAGTGTGCAAGGGGCTTGCCTTTTGGAACAGGGAATAGAAATGTCCTATATCACTGTGCAAGATACAAGCAAAACTGATGAAAGAAATTTACAAAAAGATTTCTGCCAGCCAGAGTAGGAAATTTTAGGCATCGGGAGGATTAGAAGATGGTTTGGCTGCTTTGAGGAGTGAGGACTGCTCTGTTGGGAGAATTATTTATGCAGTGGCTGGGCGGTAAGGCATACTGTTCAGGGGGCTTGTGGATCAAATGGTGATTTGGTTTGAATTAAAGGACCTTTAAGGTCTTTTCTTATGCTTGAGCCAATGCGGCTCAGATGGTAAGAAATCTGCCTGGAATACAGGAGACCCAGGCTCTATCCCTGGGTCCAGAAGATCCCCTGGAGAAGAGAATAGCTACCCACGCCAGTATTCTTGCCTGGAGGATTTCATGGGCAGAGGAGCCCGGCAGGCTATCATCCATGCGGTCACTAAGAGTTGGACACAACTAACACTTTTGCTTTCACTGTAAGGTCTTTTCTAAGCTGAAATTTCCCAAGTCCATGACTTTGAATCAGATAGATCCACATGGGAGACCAAAGTCTCAAAGCATCTTTGAGTCTTATTAAATGAAAGTTACTCTCTGACAGGCAGGACCTCTGGCTGACAGTCTTTCACTGGCCGCCACCCCACTCAAGTCCTGACACCTTCTTAAACAGCTCCATAGCTCCATGTATGTCTCAGACAATACTGTCTGTGCTTCCCGCCTTTACTGTCTTGATTGGCCAATGGTTCACTGACTTTAATGTAAACTAGAACAATCTGGAAAGCTTGACAAAAGCGCAAATTCCTGGGTTGTAAGAGTGGAGCACAGGATCTAGGCTTAAGCCACCCAGCAAACTGCACTCCCATGACCCCCGTGATGGGTCTAGGGATCTGCAAGTGAGAAAATCAGAGCTGATGAGCTCTCATGAGATACTTTAGGATAGATGGTGACACTCTTTTCCATTGGCTTAGACATCATTAGGTCTGAGGCTGCCACCATAGCCATTTTGTCCCCAAGAGGAGAGAAGCAGCAAAGCCAGGATGTGGGAAGATGCAGTTGCGATTATAGAGAACCTCGTTCTCATGACATAATTAGAGTTCTGAATCCGAATATCGCTGAAGCCAGACTATCTTGGGTTTTGTGGCGAGCTGAGTGAATTAATTCTCTCTTTTGTTTAAGGCATTTGAATTGGGTTTTCTGCCACCTGAAAGTTCTTAAGTGATACAGACTCAAACACCATTCTTCGTGGGCAGATCTGATTGAAAAGTGTGTTTGGTTGTCAGCCCTGCGTCCTTGCAAAGCTGCAGGTTGCTGTGCTGGCTTCAGTGGGTCAGCGTCTATTATGGATTTAGGATCCATTAGGTGCCGAGCATTCTACTAGGGGCCACAAGTGATAAACAGAAGACTTGATTCTTCCCCTCAGAGAGTTTATGCTCTCCTAGCTGCAAGACAAACATGAGGCAAGTGTCAGGGGAGTGATGTAGGGGTAGGATTTTTTTTTTTTGGGGGGGGGGGATGGTTCTCTGTGGCCTGGGTTGGATCAAGAAAGCTTCATGGACAAGAGTGAGAAAGAAAGGAAAGAGGCTTTATTAAAAGCTGGAACACCATCTCCAAGCACCTTATGTAAACTATGAGGAATATATGGGCCATAGAATAGAAACAGCATTAAATAAAATTCCATAAAATTATATCTCATAGTATGCTTTGGATGATATAACTATACAAGCAGATGTATCCTGGATGCTAGATGAAATAACCCAAGAGTCAAGGAATTAGAGACCTTTTTGGTTACTAATATACTAACCCTTTGTGGCTGGCAGTGGCTTAAAATGTTTAATTGGATAAATTACATGTTTTGAAAGTTTCCAGGTTCTTTGTGTTTCTGCAGCTTTGCAGGTTAATTGCTCTGTTAATTCTGGAACAAGGCTTGCCTCCTCTAAAACTGATGGTAGATTTAATCTTCATAGCCTCTCTTTTACTTTCCTAGGAAAGTTGAGATAAAGTCAACTCTGGACTTACTCTGTGCTTGTTCCTGACTTTAGAGTGAGGTAGAAGGGTCCCATACACTGGGCTTGCTCTCTGGCCTCTTAAACTGGGAGGATCCCATTTCCTACCATCACTGAGAACCCCAGGACAATACCTAAAAAGTCCTTTCCAGCTCTTCATCAGGTGATTTGAAATCTTGGTGCCAGCTAGCTCCATACCATTCCTGAATAACACCAGCAGACTCTTGCTTTACTTGCTTCTTCTCTACCTAGACAGCTAATTCTTAAGGATCTTGCTGAAAGTCCTTTTTTTTTTTTTTGCCACACTGATGCCTATCACCCTCTCCCACCCTAAAGCTTCACCCAGTCCTTTGTACATAGTAGGCACTCAATATGACTTTGCTGGGAATTCCCTGGTGGCTCGGTGGTTAGGATTCCGGACTTCCACTGTGTGAAAAGTGAAAACCCAGGTGGCCTGGATTCAGTTCCTGGTTGGGGAACTGAGATTCCACAAGCCACATGGCACGGCCAAAAAGAAAAACAACGACCACAGCAAAGGAGCTTGCTAAAGAGGTGCATGTGTACATTTAATCCTGCCGTCAGTGGCTGGAAATTCATCTTACTCCTGGCTGATGAGAATTACTGCAGGAATCTGGATCATAGTGGAACAGGTCTTTACTCTTCTCCCGTGTTACATTTCCGTCTATGGTTGGGTCCCTGGGAACCCCACTCCCCTGAGAGTTCCCTCTTCAATCCCTGACCCCCGGGGTTGGGATTTGTTTGTCACTGCTCCTGGAATGTTCTCCAGCAAGTCCTCTCTCCCTGGGTCATCATCTCGATCTTCAGAGTGGAATTTGTCAATGACTGGCAAGGCGCTCTTGCTCATATGTCATACATCGTTAGGCTAAAAGGCCCCATCACCACTAGCAATGAGCTAAGGAGGATCACAGGGTTAGCAGGGATAGACATCTACACCTTACTCCAGAAAATAAATACAAATCCATCAAAAGGATGTTTTATGATGGTTCCCCTGGCAAATGACCATGCCTAAAACAGCCTATCTCTGACGTCAGAATTTTCATCTTTTGGGGTTAAAGTACTGCTTCATGTTAAACTAAAGACTCTTTCCACCCATCTCATTAAATTATGATCATATATTATTCTTTTAATGTGAATGAGTTTGTGTGGGCTTTCAAGTGTGCAGATGACAGGAAGTGGGAGAGACTGATTAATCAGAATACACTGATAGAGTGGAGTGGGCCAGAGGATCAGGATGCCTGGAGATCACTGGTGGGAAAAATGTGAGGAAGCAGTCTTCAGCCTTAAGTTTGGAGTGAAGGGTATAACCGAGTCATGGAACCTGGATTAATAAGCCTCATTCCTACCTTCCTTTACTTACTCAATACACTTTCACCAAGTGGGTAATGGGGTGGATCATTTTACTAAACTGTGGCATTTTTTAGGGTGAAAGCAGTCACTATTAATATCTATGCTGGGATAGCAGGCAGACCTAGATATACAGTCACCTTAGTGACACCTGCAAGACTTCATGCCGGACAGACAGAATTACCTGCTGCACCAAGAAACCTGTAGATGAGACGGAGAATATGACATGGTGATAAGAACAACACAGAGCTTTAAAAAAAAATTTACCAGGCACTGTGATAAGTAACTCATCTGATCCTTTCCTGTGGTTACTTATGTTATACCCATTACACAGATGTGGAAACTTGCCAACATCCCAAGGCTGAGCGGAGATGGAGCCAGAAGTCCAAGGATGGGGGGTTGGCTCCTGAGTCAGGCTCTTCTGCACCAAGAAAAGAAGAGACACAGCACAAAGGGGGTTCCAAGGAGGGAGGCAAACTTCCATTTGGGGAAAACAAGTTGGGTTTCCTGGCAAAGGAAGCATTTAGTCTGTTCTGTGGGGGAGCTGGAAGGAGAAGAGAAGGTGGAAAAATGGTGGAATTAGAGGCATAGAAGCAGAAAAAACAAACAAACAAACATGGGCATATTTGGAAACATAAAAAATTAGGGTTGGGCCACGGCATTTGGAATTAACAGAAATTAACAATTATTGAAAGTGAAAGTGACTCAGTTGTGTCTGACTCTCTGTGACCCCATGGACTATACAGTCCATGGAATTCTCCAGGCCAGAATACTGGAGTGGGTAGCCTTTCCCTTCTCCAGGGAATATTCCCAACCCGGGATCAAATCCAGGTCTCCCACATTGCAGGCGGATTCTTTACCAACTGAGCTATCAGGGAAGCCCTTGAAGATTATTTTGAAGAAAATTAGATGTACCAAAGGAACATTTCATGCAAAGATGGGCACAATAAAGGAGAGAAATGGTATGGACCTAACAGAAGCAGAAGATATTAAGAAAAGGTGGCAAGAACACACAGAAGAACTACACAAAAAAGATCTTCATGACCCAGATAACCATGATGGTGCGATCACTCACCTAGAGCCAGACATCCTGGAGGCCAAAGTCAAGTGGGCTTTACGAAGCATTGCTACAAATAAAGCAGGTGGAGGTGATGGAATTCCAGCTGAGCTATTTCAAATCCTAAAAGATAATGCTGTAAAAGGGCTGCACTCAACATGCCAGGAAATTTGGAAAACTCGCAGTGGCCACAGGACTGGAAAAGGTCAGCTTTCATTCCAATCCCAAAGAAAGGCAATGTTAAAGAATGTTCAAACTACCTCATAATTGCACTCATCTCACATGCTAGCAAAGTAATGCTCAAAATTCTCCAACCCAGCCTTCAACTGTACGTGAACCAAGAACTTGCAGATGTTCAAGCTAGATTTAGAAAAGGCAGAGGAACCACAGATCAAATTGCCAAGATCCATTGGATCAGTGAAAAAGCAAGAGAGCTCCAGAAAAACATCTACTTTTGCCTTATTGACTAAACCAAAGCCTTTGACTGTGTGTATCACAACAAACTGGAAAATTCTTAAAGAGATGGTAATACCAGACCACCTTACCTGCCTCCTGAGAAATCTGTATGCAGGTCAAGAAGCAACATTTAGAACTGGACGTGGAACAATAGACTGGCTCCAAATTGGGAAAGGAGTACACCAAGGCTGTATATTGCCACTCTGCTTATTTAACTTATATGCAGGTACATCATGGGAAATGCCAGGTTGGATGAAGCACAGCTGAAATCAAGATTGCTGGGAGAAATATCAATAACTTCAGATATGCAGATGACACCACCCTTATGGCAGAAAGCAAAGAGGAATTAAAGAGCTTCTTGATGAAATTGAAAGAGGAGAGTGAAAAAGCTGGCTTAAAATTTAACATTCAAAAAATGAAGATCATGTCATCTGGTCCCATCACTTCATGGCAAGCAGATGGGGAAGTGATGGAAACAGTGAGAGACTTTATTTTCTTGGGCTCCAAAATTACTGCAGATGGTGACTGCAGCCATAAAATTAAAAGACGCTTGCTCCTTGGAAGAAAAGCTATGACAAACCTAGACAGCATATTAAAAAGCAGAGACATTACTTTGCCAACAAAGGTCTGTCTAGTCAAAGGTATAGTTTTTCCAGTGGTCATGTATGGATGTGAGAGTTGGACCATAAAGAAAGCTGAGTGCTGAAGAACTGATACTTTTGAACTGTGGTGTTGGAGATGACTCTTGAGAGTCCCTTGGACTGCAAGGAGGTCCAACCAGTCAATCCTAAAGGAAATCAGTCCTGAATATTCACTGAAGGACTGATGCTGAAGTTGAAGCTCCAATACGTTGGCCAACTGATGCAAAGAACTGACTCAGCGGAAAAGACCCTGATACTGGGAAGGATTGAAGGCAGGAGGAAAAGGGGACGAAATGGTTGGATGGCACCACTGACTTGATGAACATGAGTTTGAGCAAGCTCTGGAAGTTGGTGATAGACAGGGAAGCCTGGCGTACTGCAGTCTATGGGATTGCAAATAGTCGGACTTGACTGAATGACTGAAGTGAACAATTATTAAGGGCTCACTAAGGATTGTGTATTTTGATCAGCATCACAACCTTTGACATCGCAGCTGTTTTTTATTCCCATCTTACAGATGAGGATACCGAGGCTGAGAGAGGTTAAATAATTAGTTTCAGGTCAATCAGCTGGTAAGAAGCTCTTTCTGGCAATCCAACTCCAGAAGGCACACTCTCAGTCCTTATAGTATAACACCTTCTTGTGGGGTGGGTGACATGCCTGAAAGGGAAATTTCAACTAGGCTGAGAGGACTTAATTTATCATGGACATGGGGTAAGGAATATGGAAGGGTGACAGGCCAAATTTGACACTCTGTGCTGGGTGGGAAGAATCAAGGAAGCTTATTTTCATGGGGCTGTGTTGGTGTTTCATTTGTTGGAGGAGGGAGTCTTTGTTGTGGGTATCCTACAACAAATCTAATTCAGGAACTCTAGCAATTTCTCATGGAGCCTACTGTATGGCTTCAGTTTCCCTTTATATAAACAAATGAGATTCTCTAAGCAAGAGATTCAGAATACTAGAATATTAAGTAACTTAGTTGGCTTTGTCAAGATGGCCAGAAAGTGAGATGAATGTACATCATTAGAGTCTCTTAAGCGGCTGGGCATTTGCTGTCACTCACTTCCACTGAAAAATCTGGTTCCCTCAAAATTCTTTGAAGACAAGTTAGAGAAAGGAAAGGGGATCATGACCTTAATGTCTTTTGAATTGGATGGAAAAGACTTCCTTTTTATGGCTGCAAAGTAATACTCCCCATCCAGGCTGAGGAGGTTGAAGGTCAGTTTGCAGATGAGTCAGGAATAAAAAGGCTCACTGCCAGGCTCCTCTGGTAGGACTGTATTCCTGTTTCAGCAAACACCAGCTCAGCTGGGGCTTTCAAAACTTGGATGGGTCTTCCTGTTCCTGGAGGGTGGACCATGTTGGTAAAACCTGGATGGGCTAGTTGTTATCCAGTCGCTAAGTTTTGTCCAACTCTTTGTGACCCCATGGACTGCAGCAAGCCAGGCTCCTCTGTCCTCCACTGTCTCCAGGAGTTTGCTCAATTTCATGTCCATTGAGTTGGTGATGCTATCTAACCATCTCATCCTCTGTTGCCCTCTGCTCGTCTTCTGGAGTGTAGACTGTGTTGGTAGAAGCCTGAGGGGTCTTCCCATGCCTGGAGGCCTGGACTGCGCTGGCTTGAATTTTGTTGCTGCTTTCCTTGGGCACTGTGCCTGTGGGACTGGGTCGTGCTAACCTGGTCCAATGATCAGGGCTCCCAGAAGGTTTAGCAACGTCTCAGCTCTAATAGCACTTGATTGTAAGGAAGTACATTTTTCTGTAGAAATCAACTCTTCAGTTAAAAAATAATACCTATTCCCTAACATGTGTGCTACAGCTGGGAGCGAGAGTTAGCAGAATACAAATACACATCTAAGTGCAATCGGTAATTTTCCAAACATTATCAATCACTGCTCGGTTGTCCTCAGGTTTTCCTTTCTGCTTTAAAGAGAAACTTTATCCATTTATTTATTTATCCAACAATTAGTTGATAAATGCCTCCTGAGTAAGAGACTAAGCTTGCTGGTGGGGTCAATTGAAAAGGCAGAAACCACCCTGACCTCAAGGAGCTTGTAGTCAGAGGGGGAGTGAGGGGTGAAGTAGACAATCACATAGGCAACAAATAGAAGTCTTGAGAAAATCTATGAGGAGGTGATGGTTTAAAGCATCCAAACCTTACAGCTTGCATGCATGGTCTGGGTAAGCATGTTCACCTGAAATTTTTTCCCTATAAAACTTCAAGTTTTATACTATTGTTTCTGAAAGGCCATTTCTAGTGTGATTATAATGCTCAGCAGTTGCGGCAAATCTTTTCATTGGGTTGATTATTTGCCCCAAAAGTATGATAAATTCCAGCCTGATTCCTGGAGCATTTCAAGAGATGTTTTGTGATGAACCCAGAGAGACCAAGCTAGAGAACCCTTTATTCTCACCCTGCTGCTGAAGCAGCTGTGAGCGGCTGAAACGAGCCCACTGGCAGCTGACACCACCTCTCTCGGGGGGCGCCAGCTGCGGTGAACTCAGTGAAGGGGAGGGGCTTGTCTGCCGGCAGCTTCCAGATAAATTGGATGAATTAGGGAGGGATAAAGATTTTCTCCCCCTCTGATACTGCAAGGATGATACATGAGGAAGTGCATGGCATTTCTCTCCTTGCCCATCTGAGTCCCAGGTCACGGCTCCATCACTGCCTTCCCCTCCAAGGTTCTGAGCCAATCCAAGAGAACTCCAGGGCAGGGTTGGCTAGACTCTTGCCACTTCAACCTTTGATAATCTCCAACTCTTCTACCATAAGTCTCATTGGTTTCCATGATATGGGCTCCAAATAGAGACTCAATCGGAAAGAGGAGAGCAAGTCCTGGATTCACTACCACTTTGAACGGGGACATGAAATATTAGGATGATGACTGCTCTCTTATCCTTTTCAGCTGCCACTGCTCTTTTGTAGAGATGGAGGAATGGAAGGAGTGACCCAGTGTGCCAGTAAATCTGAGTGGTCCACCAGGTTCTGGCAGCCTGGTCCAGTGGCAGCTTCTAGGAGCCTCCGTGTTCCCTCCTGCATTCTACAGGTGAATGGTTCACATACCTGATGAGAATCTTGGAGTTCCTGCTCTACACTGTGCACTGTCCCCGCTGCTCAAGATGCAGAGATGAAAAGGGCCCTGTCTCTGCGCTCAGGCTCTCGCAGTGTTGCAAAGGCTACACAGGCTGTGTTTTGGAGGCTCTCTGTGGATGCTGAAGCGTGGAGACTGGGATGGGGAAGGAGGGGCAAGGGGAGGCTTCCTCCACTGCAGAGGAAATTCTAGTGGAAGCTTTCCAGAGTTGCTGCAGATGAAAACTGAGGATGTATCACAGCACTGGGTGAGCGCAGGACACCATGGAAGATGGGTAAATTGGTCACATGCTCTGGACCACTCAGATTTACTGATATACAGGGTTGCTCCTTCCATTCCTCCATCTCTACAAAAGAGCAATGCGAGATGAAAAGGATAAGAAAGCAGTCATCATCCTAATATTTCATGTCCCCGTTCAAAGTGGTAGTGAATCCAGGACTTGCTCTCCTTTTTCCTATTGAGGGTCAGAAGCAACCAGGGTGGGCGATAACCAGATGCAGGCCAAATGGCTTCAGGGTCTGCGTGGTCAGGCCCCCAGTCAGCAATGGAAATATTTTCAGGAGGCCCTGGTGCTGGGAAATGGTGTTGGGGACCCAGGTGAGGGATTTGCAGGAGGCTGGGCAGATTCTGGGGGGTGCCTTCCGGTGGAAGCTTAGTGTCTGGTGATCTAGGTGACGCAGCTTCCGCTGAGCTTCAGAGCCTGGCCTCACCAGCTCCTTGATTTTGGCTATGTGAGACCTAAGCAGAGAACCTAGCCAAGCTCTCAGACTTTAAAAATAATTATTTAAAGTTATTTACTTATTTATTTTTGGCTGTGCTAGGTCTTCGTTGCTGCACAGGGGCTTTCTCTAGTTGTGGCAAGTGGGGGCCTCTCTCTCTTGTGATGCTCAGGCTTCTCATTGCAGCGGCTTCTCTTCTTGAGGAGCACGGGATCGTAGGCATGTGGGTTTCAGTAGCTGTGGTGCACAGGTTTCAGCAGTTAGTTGCCCCTTGGCATATGGATTCTTCCCAGACCAGGAACAGAACCTGTGTTCCCTGCATTGGCAGGTGGATTCTTTAAAAAAAAAAAATGATTTGCAGTAATCTTTCTACAATTTATTTATTTTTAATTGAAGAATAATTGCTTGACAATACTGGTTTGATCTCTGCCATACATCAACATGAATGAGCCCTAGGTATACATATGGGCCCTCCCCCCTGAACCTCCCTCCCACTTCCCACCCTTTCCCAGCCCTCTAGGTTGTTGCAGAGCCCCAGTCTGGGTTCCCTGGGTGATACAGCAAATTCCTGTTGGCTATCTATTTTACGTCTGGTAGCGTACATACTCCCGTGCCACTCTCTCCATTCATCTCACCCTCTCCTTCCTCCCCAGTCCATGCCCATAAGTCTGTTCTCTATGTCGCCGTCTCCATTGCTGGTCAGGCAGATTCATAACCACTGGGCCACCAGGGGAGTTCAGCCCTCAGACTTCCGACTGGGAGATAATCAGCGGGTACTGTTTTAAGCCTCTACGTTGCTCTCAGTTGTAGGCAGAGAAAATGAACCTGGGGCCCACAACAGCACGGAAGCAGGACCTCTGTCTGGCAGGACACACTTCTAAAACAGGATGACACACCCCTTGGATTTGTCCCTTACTTCCGTGGTGAGGTCGGAGGCTGCGGCCAAACCGGAAGCCAACATGGGATGACTCAGCCTCACCTGTGCTGAGATCATGGCTGTGAGCTCCCCCAGCATGGGGCAGGGGGCGGCAGGGGGGCGGGACTGTTCTATTTTCAGAGTGGTTTGTGACTGTGAATTTCCAAACAGAGGGAAGGCTGGGGCCCCCAGGTGGGTCTGTAAGGGGTCAGCGATCTCCCCCTGGCCAGTTATCCTCCTGAACTGAACTGTGATTGGATGTTCACAAGAAATGTGGTCCCTATATGGAAGTCTTCAGGTTTTAGCAAGATGTCCAAGGCCATCTGTGGCTTCACGTTATCTCCACCCCAACACGAGGTACACTCTGGGGATCACACCAACTTTTATGATGCATTATTACGCATCTTATGATGCATTTTATGAGGCAACTTTTACTCTGCATTAAGCTCAGGCTTTATCCATCTTCAAGAGTTCACTATTAAATACACGGAGCTAGTTTTCTATTATTATCTCCTTCAAAGGAAGTAGCTTTTCAGCTTCTCAGTTTCTTTCCTTCTCCAGAATGGGAAATGAAGAGAGTTTTAGGAGAAGATTGTGGAGACATGAGCCCAGAACCCCAGGACTGGAGGAGCCTGAATGTCATGTGGTTCAACCTTCCGTTTGTGGCAGCCTCTGGGTGGGGTGATGGTTCCAAGCTCTCCTGGAATGATTCCAGAGACAGCAGATTCACTGCTGATCAGCAAAAGCAACATATCTTTTGAGACTCAAATAGAGATATCCTCCTAGTTGATGCCTTTCCCTGTGGCTTCTATACTTGGTATATCACTGCCTCTTGGGGCCTCATAAACCCTTGTCCTTCACATTCATTCACTCAACACAACACCCTTTTACTGACTGCCTGATTTGGGATGGGCAAGGAGAGGGGTTTTGAGAGAGTCATAAGACTCAAGTACAGCGCTTGAGGAGGGCATTCGGCCCCTCTCCAAATCCCTCTTTGGTGGGACAACCCTGCACCTCTCAGGGTCTTCGCTGACACTGTTGGGAGTCCTTTCAAAGAGGAACTCATCATGGTGGTTCTTTTCTACACCTGCTCAGTCAGAAGCCCTGCCTTGCTCTCTCAATGCTCAGGGCTCCTAGAGTGAAAGTGATCCTCCAAGGGGCTCTGCCCAGCACGCAGCAGAGTGGGTTCACGCTAGATGCTCTCCTGGGGTCCACCTGGCCAAGACTGTAGGGACATCACAGGCAGCCATGAGATCCATGCTGTGCCTCAAGTTTCCTCCTTTATAAAATGGGGATGATAGCAGTTCCTACCTTATACAAATGCTTGAGGATGAAATGAGTTAACACATGTGATGTGCATTCCACTCTGCCTGGCACACGGTAAAAGCTCCATCAACGCCATCATCATTGTTATCATCATCACCATCATCACCCTACTAGCCACGCCTTCGCAGCCAATGGAAACGGATACTCTTTTCCCTTGGTGTCTGCCTTTGTCTTCCCTGGCTCCCATCTGGTCTGTTGAGATAACGGAAATAACTTCCCCATATTGAACACTGCACACCTGTTACTCATCACCCTCTTGTGACCATACATCAACCCTGGGAGGCAGATGTTACTATCTCCAGTGTACAGACTAGGCAGCTGGGTCTTTGAGAGATATAAGTGGCCCAGTGCTACAGAGCTGGTGAAAACCAGAGCCCAGGATGCAAACCCAGATCTAGATGTTTCTGCCCTATTTATTATCGGCTGGGTGACAGAGTCAGTGCCTGTCGCCAACACATTCTCAAAGTGAAAAGTGAAGTTGCTCAGTCGTGTCCAAATCTTTGTAGCCCACCAGGCTCCTCTGTCCATGGGATTTTCCAGGCAAGATTATTGGAGTGGGTTGCCATTTCTTTCTCCAGGAGATCTTCCCAACCCAGAGGTTGAACCCACGTCTCCCGCATTGTAGGTAGACGCTTTACTGTCTGAGCCACCAAGGAAGTCCAATTCCCTATTGGTGGGCCAAGTGGGTCTCCTTCATCCTTGTCCTAACATCCTTTAGGTTGTTGCCTAAAGTTGTGAAGTCCCACAGTGCTCCAGATGCCAACTGGTAAGGACGGGCCTAAATGGGTTGTGTAGAGAGGGCTTGGGGAATCATTAGTGAAAGAAGCCACAGGTGAGGGAAGGAGAGGAGGCTAGGACTGGGCGAGACTCTGAAACCAGAATGCCTGAGGTCAGGACCACCAGCCACTGGCTGTGTGACCTCTGGGTCTCAGTGGGTTTAGCTGTGAAACGGAGAATCAAATAATGGGACTTTGTTGGCTGGTTGTGAGATTTAAGTGAGATAAATATTATAGTTCTTGCTGCAGAGCTCAATCTATGTAAGCCATTATTATTATTGTTATTATTATTGCTATAGTTTCCCAAGCATCATCAGTGACTAAGGTGTGGACTGGCAGCTGAGGGAGAGTGGGGGCTGGGAGCAGACTGCTCCCTCCGGCCTCGCCTTCTCCTTCCTGGCTCTCACCCACTTAGAGCCGGGCAGCACCCACCCCTGCTTCTCCAGACCCTGGTCAGGCCAGGGTGCCTCCTTCCCTAAGCACGTGCACTTCAGAAATACCACACACGTTGCCAAGAAACCACCTTCCCCATCTATTTTAAAACCTGGTCAGGCTTTCTGTTTAATGTTTTAAAAGGCTATGTTCTAAAGAGGGACATGGTTAAGAAAATTATGGCACATCAACCTGATGGGATATTAAGCAGCCATTAAAGGGATAATTATGAGGATTGTGTAGCAAAATGGAAAATGCTTACAGATTAATATGAAATGGAAAAACAGCATGAAAAATCGGATCACATAGTGATTGCAACTAATCAAAACCATATCCCTGTGAAGCAACACAGGAAAATAGTAGCGTCTCTTGTCCTTCCTTTATTGCTCTTCTCCCTTTCTCTCCTTCCCTCCTTCCCACCCCCACCCCGCTTCCAATCTTCCCTTCCTTTCATTCAACAGTAGTTTACTGAGCTCCTGCACTGTGTAGACACTACGCTCATTACCTGATTTAGAAAGGTGAAAAGACAGTTTCTGCCCTCAAGAAGTCTAACCAGAGAGATGAATCTGAAAACAAATAATCTTGACAGGTCAGAATTTAAATAATTCAATGTGACAACGAAAGCAATTAACTCTGCTGAGGGGAATCAACAACGCTTCCCTAATTGCTAACCCACTGGTTGAATTGGAAGGTGTTCAGTTGGAGGGGAAGAGGGTTCTAAGTGGAGGGACCAGCGTGTACCAAGGCGCAGATGTGGGAGAACAGGGTGCACACCTCTTTGGACTTCTGGTCCACCTGCCCTTGAGTTCTGTGTCCAACACGGAGGTGAAGGGACTGTGCTTCCATCTGATGTTACTCCCATGGGTCAGGGGTGCCTCAACCCCATAACTGTATTTAGGATTCCTTTATAGCCCCTGCATCCAGAAATTTATCAGAATCATGTGGATCCACCTGATAGCTTCATAGGCTCTGTGGATGTGAGTGTGGGGAGAAGCTACATGGAGCTCCTAGCCCCACTGGTCATCCCCATCACCCAGAAAGCTAGTTGGAAATAGACGTTTGCCTCTGTTCGGGGTATTTTGGTGTTACCAATCAGGTTCATCAGCCGCATTTCAGGAGCAAGGAAATTATAGCCTAGGGAGGGGAAACTGGTGATTCATCTTGCAAATTACTGGCCTGAACTCAGTTCTTCTGGCCCCAAAGCCAGTGCTCTTTGTTACACTCATGTCGCTCTTCCTGTGGAGAATAACCCGACCATTTCCTCCCCATGACCATCACCTCTCTGGTTGCTCTATTTTTGCTTTTCCTCAGTGTCAAGGGTATGCAGCCCTTTCCCAATGCTGTAAGGTGTGGAGGACAAGCATTCTTCCCCACTCATGACCTTCATGCTTCCATCCTTTCCAGCTTTCATCTTTCTAGGCAGTCCAATGCCTGAACCTTTGTCTGCTTCTGGAAGCCACCATGCCCTGGGTCTCAAGGTCACGTGTCCTGTCCCTCTTCCACCTCCAGCTCCTTCCCGCTGTCTCGAGAAACCTGATCTAAGGCAGGCATTCTGGCTAGAATAAGGAAAAGTGGCAAACTGGGAAAAGCCTCCAGGACTCCATCCTCCTTCCCAGAATCAGCTCAGAGGTTGCCAAGAGAAAATCCTTCCTCAGCTGGCATCTCAGCCTCATCATCTGTCAATGGTGGGTACTTCCTAGTGTTTGAACCCAAGGCTCTCCAGTCTCACCAAGCCTGGCAATCATGTGACTAAGTTTCTGAGAGTCTGCACGTGGAGTAGGAGGACCAGCTTCTGTAGATGACCCTGCTTTCTTCAGTGCTGATCCACATGCTTGTTGGTGGGGTTGGGGGTCACACCACAGGACCTCAGGGGCATCATATGGGTCGCACTTGAGTATCCCGGTGGAAGCTGAGCTGTGAAGCAAAGGAGCCAACTTGGACTACAAAGAGTCTTTGGGCCGTTTGTCACTTGTTTTTCTGTTTTCCCACCTATAAATGTGTTCCCTTGCTTTGGCATTCATGTGGTTTCAGAATGCTATTATCTTGTCAACATTGTTCCGTAGCATCAACATTATCTCTTAATTACACAATTACTGTGTTATGTACTGTAGGTCTAGTAATAAAATATTTCAAGTGTTCAAGCACAGACTAGATTTTGAAAAATACAATTTGAGTCAAACCAACTTGTAAAAACCACTAATAAATGTCACAGTCAAAAGAGAACTTTGTGATCTTCCCCCCTTCAAAGGAGGAAGAGACTGAGTTCCAGAGCAGAGGAGGGGCCTGTGGTTGGTCATGTAATAGCTATTATAGTGAGTTTTTCAGACATGAGAGCCCATGAGGGAGCCAAGATCCCAAAGCAACTGAGCAGAGTTGGGGGCTGGAGCTCAGGCCTGGTAACTCCTGATCTACTTCATTCCTTTCTTTTTCTAGAGTAGGTTACGAGGGACTTCGCTGGTGGTCCAGTGGCTAAGTGGTCCATAGTCAATGCAGGGGCCTTGGGTTTGATCCCAGTTCAGGGAACTAGACCTCACATGCCATAACTAAAGATCCCACATGCCTCAGTGAAGAGCGAAGAGCCCAGGTTCCACAAGAAAGACCTGGCAAAATCAAATAAATACATAAATCAACATTTTAAAAAATGTAAAAAGAAAGAGTAGGTTATGCAACTTTTCCAGGTCAGTTGGTCAACATTGAGTTTGGAAGCCAATCCCCAAAGGACTGGCTTCCTCTGAGGACCAGGTCCCACTGCTCACAGATTCTCAGTGATTAAAGGAAGGAGCATGGTACAGTCCCAGGGCACTCCATCTCACCTCTGTGTCAAAGAATTATGTCTCCAGGAAACATCTATTAAGAGGCAAATTGCCAGTTGCAGAGGCAGGCATGAAGCCAATTGTGCCATTGTCAATAATTAGTTTATTAGACAGGGAGTTAAGCCTGAAGGGACATCACAGGGGACAAGAGATGGTGACCGAGGGAGGAGGAGAGAAAAATGCATACAGTGAGGTGCCCTGGGAAAGGCGGGTGGAGTTGGAGGGTAGATGAAGATTTTGGGGAACTGGCAACAGCAGAAGAATAGTCCCTAAAGGAACAGGATTTACCCTTTGATGAAATTCACATTTTATCCCATCACTTCCTGTTACTTGTGACCCAAGACTAAACCAGTCATGGCAGACACTTGGCATAACTCCCTTGTCTTGACAGTGGAGGGCCTTGTAGATACCTGTCTCCCTCTGAGCTTGGAGACAGCCCCAGAATTCCTCTGAAAGGCAATCTTTACAATCTCCATCTTTTAAGTTTTTTTAGTTACCAATGGTTGGGAGTTGAATTGTGTCCCCTCAAAAGATATATTGAAGTCTTGACCTCCAGTATCTGTGAATGTGGCTTCATTTGGAGATCTTTGCAAAATTCATTAGATTAAGATGAGGTAATACTGGATTAGGCTGGGCCTTAAATCCAATGACTGGAGTCCTTGTAAGAAGAGAGTAAGGTTGACATAGGAGAGATTTGCTGTGTGATGACAAGGGCAGAGCTTGGGGCATAACCCCTAAGTCTCTATTTAGCCCTACAGTGGATGGGGAGCCCAAGCAGGGGAAGGTGAAAGAATGCAGGAAGAGACTGCTCTGATGTCAGAGTTCTGCCTGGAAGGGGGTGGGGGTGGGGGGCACATCATTCCTTCAAAGCAGGAAGCTGTTTCTTCAGATTCGGGCCCTGTAGTACCACAACAGTGCTTTAAGAGCAGAAGTTGTCTGTCCTCTTCTTCCCCTTAATTCAAGGTGTTTCAGAGTGAACCAGTAAGCATGCACAGCTGGGTCTACCTCTGAACCCAGTGGTTCTGTTTGGCATTTTCCAGCTGGATTTGATCAGAAGGATAGAACTGCCCTGCAGTTGGGAACCTCAGACCCGATTTTCGCAGACCTCAGGGCCCAGTCCATGAAAATTTCTCTGTGCATCCTAATGCCCAGGGGTGTGGAGAGGCTCATGGTGATCTCTCTCTCTCTGTCTCTCACACACAGGTCTTGTTTGCTCATCTTGCATCGGATCAGATGGTTCTGTGTTGGATTATCTGAGCGTATCATGTACCATGCCTTTTCTCAAGTCCCTTACTGTACAGGGTGTTCTTTGCCTAAAATGTTCGTCAAGCACGGTCCTCTGCCTCCTTCAAATCTCAGATCAGCTAAACTTTCCTGGGGCCCCTCAGACAGAACTGTCACCCCTCCTCTGTGCCCCAGGGCACTGGATGTCCACCTCCATTCTGTGCCTATCACACTGCGGTTCTGGGACTTTGCAGGCTCAGGGATGGTACCCTTCCATAGAACTGGGAAAGGAGTGGGGTGGCAGGTAGATCATCTCTGCTGAATAAACGAATGAATGAACTCACGCACGTGTTACACCTTCCGCACCTCTGCTCAAAACCCTGCAGTGATTCCCCACTGCACTCAGAGGAAACCCTCGGGGTCCTTAGAGGACTGTGGGCCCCATCAGACCTGCCCCAGGAGCCCTTGAAGCCACCTCCTCCTCTCTCACTCTTATTCTCTCTAATCCAGCCACACTAGCCTCACTTTTTTTTTTTTTTTTACCATTTTTTTACTTATTTACCATTTTTCTTGCATTCACAACAATAAATAAAACACACTGTTTTGCTTTTTTTTTTTCCCTTGGGGCTGCGTGGCTTATAGGATCTTAGTTCCCCAAGCAGGGATGGAACCCAGGCCCTCTGCAGCAGAAGCATGGAGTCCTAACCACTGGGCAGCCAGGGAATTCTGGTTTGCACACTTTTATGAATGTCTTATAAATAAAGATTTTGTGCAAATCCTTCTGCTATTCTCTTGATCAGCTTTATAATCCTCAGCTTTGTTCATTCATTTTCACTCTTGTATCATATTTCAATGTATAATTACACCTCATTTTTAAAGATATTCTCCTGCTGTTGCTTTTATTGGTGGGTTTTTATTTCCTGTCCAAACAGGACCACCATGAACATTTTGTCCAGGTGTCCTGGGGCACATGCTACCTGCAGGAGGGTCATAGGTATGCACACCCCCCACGTGCCTTTTCACATTCGGTGCCTTTCTATATAAGTCTGGACCCTTTTCCTCACTGTCCGTCTCTTCTCTGCCAAACTTGAGACCAACTCATACCACATCTTCTTGGAGAACCTTCCTCCCTAAGTCTCTGTGCTGGAACTTTGTCTGCGCTGCCACTGAAATACTGCTCTGTGCTGGTCTCAGCCCATTAAGAATCAGTATTGTGGTTGGACCAGTCCTTCTGGGTCTTACTATGCTTGCAAGGAGAAAACGAAAGATAAGTATCTGAATGCAGAGTTCCAAAGAATAGCAAGGAGAGATAAGAAAGCCTTCCTCAGTGATCAATGCAAAGAAATAGAGGAAAAGAACAGAATGGGAAAGACTAGAGATCTCTTCAAGAAAATTAGAGATACCAAGGGAATATTTCATGCAAAGATGGGCTTGATCAAGGACAGAAATGGTATGGACCTAACAGAAGCAGAAGATATTAAGAAGAGGTGGCAAGAATACACGGAAGAACTGTACAAAAAAGATCTTCATGACCCAGATAATCATGATGGTGTGATCACTTACCTAGAGCCAGACATCCTGGAATGTGAAGTCAAGTGGGCCTTAGAAAGCATCACTACGAACAAAGCTAGTGGAGGTGATGGAATTCCAGTTGAGATATTTCAAATCCTGAAAGATGATGCTGTGAAAGTGCTGCACTCAATATGCCAGCAAATTTGAAAAACTCAGCAGTGGCCACAGGACTGGAAAAGGTCAGTTTTCATTCCAATCCCAAAGAAAGGCAATGCCAAAGAATGTTCAGACTACTGCACAATTGCACTCATCTCACATGCTAGTAAAGTAATGCTCAAAATTCTCCAAGCCAGGCTTCAGCAATACATGAACTGAGAACTTCCAGATGTTCAAGCTGGTTTTCAAAAAGGCAGAGGAACCAGAGATCAAATTGCCAACATCCACTGGATCATGGAAAAAGCAAGAGAGTTCCAGAAAAACATCTCTTTCTGCTTTATTGACTATGCCAAAGCCTTTGACTGTGTGGATCACAATAAACTGTGGAAAATTCTTCAGGAGATGGGAATAGCAGGCCACCTGACCTGCCTCTTGAGAAATCTGTATGCAGGTCAGGAAGCAACAGTTAGAACTAGACATGGAACAACAGACTGGTTCCAGATAGGAAAAGGAGTACGTCAAGGCTGTATATTGTCACCCCGCTTATTTAACTTCTATGCAGAGTACATCATGAGAAACGCTGGGCTGGAAGAAGCACAAGCTGGAATCAAGATTGTCGGGAGAAATATCAATAATCTCAGATATGCAGATGACACCACCCTTATGGCATAAAGTGAAGAGGAACTCAAAAGCCTCTTGAGGAAAGTGAAAAAGGAGAGTGAAAAAGTTGTCTTAAAGCTCAACATTCAGAAAATGAAGATCATGGCGTCTTGTCCCATCACTTCATGGGAAATAGATGGGGAAACAGGGAAACAGTGTCAGACTTTATTTTTGGGGGCTCCAAAATCACTGCAGATGGTGACTGTAGCCGTGAAATTAAAAGACGCTTACTCCTTGGAAGAAAAGTTATGACCAACCTAGATAGCATATTCAAAAGCAGAGACATTACTTTGCCGACTAAGGTCCGTCTAGTCAAGGCTATCGTTTTCCAGTGGTCATGTATGGATGTGAGAGTTGGACTGTGAAGAAGGCTGAGTGCCGAAGAATTGATGCTTTTGAACTGCGGTGTTGGAGAAGACTCTTGAGCGTCCCTTGGACTGCAAGGAGATCCAATCAGTCCATTCTGAAGGAGATCAGCCCTGGAATTTCTTTGGAAGGACTGATGCTAAAGCTGAAACTCCAGTACTTTGGCCACCTCATGCGAAGAGTTGACTCATTGGAAAAGACTCTGCTGCTGGGAGGGATTGGGGGCAGGAGGAGAAGGGGACAACAGAGGATGAGATGGCTGGATGGCATCACTGACTCGATGGAGGTGAGTCTGAGTGAACTCCGGGAGTTGGTGATAGACAGGGAGGCCTGGCGTGCTGAGATTCATGGGGTTGCAAAGAGATGGACGTGACTGAGTGACTGAACTGAACTGATGCTTGCAAGACACCCTTCAGCGATAACCATCAGGAAGCTTTTAAAAATAAGGATTTGTTACTTACAGGACCTGGAAATTGCATCGCACACTTGGGGCCACACTGTGAGGTCATGGGAGCATCAGGGGATGGAGAACACACATGGGGCCTGAGGTTTGGCTTCTTTTGGGGTTGAGGGTGGGGGCCTAGGGTTGTGCAGGCACACTATCGGTGAATTTAAAGCTTAAGAGCAGGAATCTAAAGCCCAGGAAGAGGAAAAACAAGCGGCCCAAACGGTCAGTTATCAAAATCAACCAAGATTTTGACAACACACAAGTGTCTCAGAGCAGGGAGGAGGCCAGGCTCTTTATGTAGTTGTGAGGCTGGCTGTTTATTTGAGGTCACCGCCTTTGAAGTGGATGCCTCTTTGAAGAGGATGTCTTAACAATCAAAGCTTGAGTCAGGCACTTGCTTTACAAAAAAAAGAAAAAAAAACCTGTTAGGGTTTACACTGCAAATACCTCTCACTCAGAACATTAATGATAGTGATGCCTCTCTTAAGCACCTCTGCCAGACTATGGTAAACCCTGCTCGCCTCTATGATACACGCTGATCAGCACCTGAGACCGCCTGAGCCCATCTGCCTGGGAGGCTACCTTCTGGTTCTGCCTGCTGAGTTACACACTTACCAGGAGTTGGTTGTGTTTGCTCCCAAGCCCACTTAGGCTAATTCTACTTGTTAAGTAGTTATAGGAATTAATCAAGTGTGACATGAACCAATGAAATACACATGTGAGGGGAGGGAGCGCTGTTTGTTGAAGGCTTCAGAAAGACATACTAAGAAGCTGATGCATGGAGTTTGAATGAGCTGACTTGAATGAAATGCTCTTATCTAGCCATATCTGTGTTTCCCCACCGCAAGGGTGAACTTGAAGGCAGACACTTATCTTTCTGCCTTGAGTTCCAGCCCAAGGCCCATGACAGAGTAGGAGTAGATAAATGCAGGTTGATCAAAAAATAAATGAAGAAATAAATGTTGAAATTTTAAAAGGGAAAACAAGACTCCTTACACATGAGTCATGAAAACAAACTGCTGGGAATTAGATGCGGGTGAAACAACTATAGATTAGAAAAAGACCGATAAAAGTCTGGAAGGATTCTGCACTTGGATTGCTTTAACAAGGGTCCTTAAATTTTTGCTCCAATTGAAAGAGAAAGAAACTGGCAAAATCATAGTCTCCACGTGATGGATGTTGTTTATGCATGAAAGATGAGGTGGAACCTCAGCCAACAGTCCCACACTCTGAGAAAAGGGCTTGGCTTCCCTACTGAATAAGAGGAGAGTTAGTACATTCATATGTTTTAAGATTAAAAAGGAAGTGTGTTGGTTGGTTTTAGCAGGAAAAAAAATGGCATGCTTAAATGAGATGCTTTGAAGAGAGTTTAATAAAAGGACTGTTTATAAAACTGTGAGCAGAAATTAGGGAAACCACAAAGGAGTGAGCCAGAGGTTAGAGGAACCCAGGGTTCCTCTGGATAGCAGCTGAGTTCGGGGTTAAGAAAAAGGAGCTGGGGAATAATACTGTCTACAGAAAAAAGTGCACAGCTTGAGTTGCCAGTTAAGTTTTATTTGGGGCAGAGTGAGGACTGCAGCCTGGAGGGCAGAACCTCAGATGCTCTGAGAAGCTGCTCCAAAGAGGCAGGGGGAAGGTCGGTGTATATGTGATTTTGGAGAAGGGGGAGGACATGTAATTAACCGCATAATTTTTTGCAGGAAGTTTCTGCTAGTCATAAGGGGCAGTTGTCACCATGAAGGATTCTAGTGTTTTCTAGATATGAGGAGATACAAGAACTGGGCTCATAAAATCAGCTCCTAACATCTAACAATCTGAAGACTTGTTCTGCCAGTTCCCCTACCTCCCCAAACACGCAGTGCCTCATTTCTGCTCTCTACTCTGAACTCCTTTCAGGGGGTTGTCATGAACTCCTTATTGCAAAATTCAGACTGAAATTGAAGAAAGTAGGGAAAATTCCTAGGCCATTCAGATGTGACCTAAATCAAATCCCTTATGATTATGCAGTGGAAGTGACTAATAGATTCAAGGGATTAGATCTGATAGACAGAGTGCCTGAAGAACTATGGACGGAAGTTCATGACATTGTACAGGAGGCAGTGATCAAAACCATCCCCAAGGAAAAAAAAATGCAAAAAGGTGAAAAGGCTGTCTGAGGAAGCCTTACAAATAGCTAAGAAAAGAAAAGAAGGAAAAGCAAGGAGAAAAGGAAAGATATAAGCATCTGAATGCAGTTTCAGAGAATAGCAAGGAGAGATAAGAAAGCCTTCCTCAGTGATCAGTGCAAAGAAATAGAGGAAAACAACAGAATGGGAAAGACTAGAGATCGCTTCAAGAAAATTAGAGATACCAAGGGAACATTTCATGCAAAGATGGACACAATAAAGGACAGAAATGGTATGGACCTAACAGAAGCAGAAGATATTAAGAAGAGGTGGCAAGAATGCACAGAACTGTACAAAAAAGATCTTCATGACCCAGATAACCACAATGGTGTGGTCACTGACCTAGAGCCAGACATCCTGGAATGCAAAGTCAAGTGGGCCTTAGGAAGCATCACTATAAATAAAGCTAGTGGAGTTGATGGAATTCCAGCTGAGATATTTCAAATCCTAAAATTGCTGCTGCTAAAGTGCTGCACTCAATATGCCAGCAAATTTGGAAAACTCAGCAGTGGCCACAGGACTGGAAAAGGTCAGTTTTCATTCCAATCCCAAAGAAAGGCAATGCCAAAGAATGCTCAAACTACCGCACAATTGCACTCATCTCACACACTAGCAAAGTAATGCTCAAAATTCTCCAAGCTAGGCTTTAACAGTACATGAACTGAGAACTTCCAGATGTTCAAGCTGGTTTTGGAAAAGGCAGAGGAACCAGAGATCAAACTGCCAATATCTGCTGGATCATAGAAAAAGCAAGAGAATTCTAGAAAAACATCTACTTCTGCTTTATTGACTATGCCTAAGCCTTTGACTGTATGGATCACAAAAAACTGGAAAATTCCTAAAGAGATGGGAATACCAGACCACCTAACCTGCCTCCTGTGAAACCTGTATGCAGGTCAAGAAGCAACATTTAGAACCGGACATGGAGCAACAAACTGGTTCCAAACTGGGAAAGGAGTACGTCAAGCCTGTATATTGTCACCCTGCAACAAACTGGCTCTAAATTGGGAAAGGAGTACGTCAAGGCTGTATATTGTCACCCTGCTTATTTAACTTATATGTAAATCATGCAAAATGCTGGTCTGGATGAAGTACAAACTGGAATCAAGATTGCTGGGAGAAATATCAGTAACTTCAGCTATGCAGATGACACCACCCGTATGGCAGAAAGAGAAGAGGAACTAAAGAGTCTCTTGATGAAAGTGAAAGAGGAGAGAGAAAAAGCTGGCTTAAAACTCAACATTCAAAACACTAAGATCATGGTATCTGGTCCCATCGCTTCATGGGAAATAGATGGGGGAACAGTGAGAGATTTTTATTTTCTTGGGCTCCAAAATTACTGCAGATGGTGACTGCAGCCATGAAATTAGAAGGTGCTTGCTCCTTATAAGAAAAGCTATGACCAATCTAGACAGCATATTAAAAAGCAAAGACATTACTTTGCCAACAAAGGCCTATATAGTTAAAGCTTTGGTTTTTCCAGTAGTCGTGTATGAATGTGAGAGTTGGACCATAAAGAAAGCTGAGTGCTGAAGAATTGATGCTTTTGAACTGTGGTGTTGCAGAAGACTCTTGAGAGTCCTTTGGACTGCAAGGAGATTAAACCAGTCCATTCTGAAGGAAATCAATCTTGAATATTCATTGGAAGGACTGACGCTGAAGCTGAAACTTCAATACTTTGGCCACTCGATGCGAAGAACTGAGTCATTAGAAAAGACCCTAATGGTGGGAAAGATTGAAGGCAGGAGGAGAAAGGGACGACAGAGGATGAGATGGTTGGATGGCATCACCGACTCAATGGACATGAGTTTGAGCAAGCTCTGGGAGTTGGTGAAGGACAGGGAAAGCCTGGTGTGCAGTAGTCCTTGGGGTCACAAAGAGTTGGACACGACTGAGCGACTGAACAATGACAACAGCAACACATGATTTAATCCTTGTAGAGGTAGACGGCAAGTGCCAATTTGTTGTTAGTAATACCTGGTTTCTCATTCCTCTCTCCCTCCAGTTGCCTGCCAGTGTCTCCTATTGGCCAAACCCAGTAGAGAGAAAAAAGTCAAAGGAACCTAGTGATATAGTTTATGCAGGTAAAACTTCTAGGGTGGGCAGCAGATGGAGAATGGAGAACAGTGGATTGGGGTCAAATGGAAAACATCCAGCATGGTATCATTTTTTAAAATGTATTTTTCCCCTTTGACATTTTCAATTTGTTGGCACAGTATGACTCCCAGTCTTGCCAGATTGGAAGGCTTCTACTTTAATTGTTTACATATTTATCACGTATGCTAGATGGTGAATACCTCGAGGCAGGGATCCTGTTCTGGGTATCTTTGGAGTTCCAAGCCTGGCCCAGGGCTTGACATGCAGAAGAGGCTCAGTTATTCATTGAATACGTGCTGGTGACACTGTAAGAAAAATTATTTGTCAAAAAAATCAGTAATCTGCATGCTTATTCATTCAACAAGTGTTTATTGAGTGGCTAATATATGCCAGGTACTGCCCTAAACAAAGTCGACACAAGGCTACAGTCTAGAGGGGAAGGAAACAAATTCTTTCACTCATTCAACAAACATCGACTGACCAACTATGTGCTAGGCACTGTTAAGCCATGAACAAGATAGGTCTCTGTCCTCACTGAACTTCTGTTTAAATGGGCATGTGCTCTCCTTGGGTTTCCCTGATAGCTCAGTTGGTAAAAGAATCTGCCTGCAATTCAGGAGACTCCAGTTTGATTCCTGAGTCAGGAAGATCCACTGGAGAAGGGATAGGCTACCCATTCCAGTATTCTTGGGCTTCCCTTGTGGCTCAGCTGGTAAAGAATCTGCCTGCAATGTGGGAGACCTGGGTTCAATCCCTGGGTTGGAAAGATCCCCTGAAAAAGGGAAAGGCTACAAACTCCAGTATTCTTGCCTAGAAAATTCCATGGACTGTATAGTCCAGGGGGTTGCAAAGAGTCGGACATGTGCTGTCCTTAAGTAGCCATCATTAAACCTGGAGGGAACCTGGAATGGACACTGCTTTTTAAAAAGTTAATAAGGTCCATAGCTTCATAGCTTCAGATAGATGAAAGGCAAGCAGGATGCCATTTTAGGTCATGGAAAGACAATCCCTGGGGCTGGAGGAAAGCCAGAGCTTGGAGAGAATGTCCTTACAGGGCAGAGGTGTCCTTGTTAAGGACATCTGATCCCCTGGTGTTGGATGGTTAGGATGGATTCCAAGTAAGAAGATCTAAGCTCTTCACACTTCTCCCATAGCAGGGCTTTACATGGAAGGTCTTCAATTAATTTCTGTGGAATTAAGTAGACTCTTACCAGCCTTTTACCAAGATGTAGGCTCTGCAGAAGCCAGGCGTGGGCGAGGAAGGGCTAGCTGGCAGCCTGGGGGAGCCGTGGCAGGGGAAGGGGGGTGGCATTGCCTTGTGTAGATGCTTGGGATTATTTTAGAGCCATGTGTCGCTTGGCTCTGTGTGCTGGAGCCAGTCTTTTCTGGGAAGCTAGAGGGGATCAAACGTAGCTCATCATATTAACTCCCCAACTCCTACCCTCCTGAGCTTTGGGAGTTTAAATTCCTCTGTTGTGTAAACACCAAATTTCTGGGGAAATGGTATTCTCAGGGGATGGAAAGCTGGACTCTCCTGTCACATGCCTCCCATCTTAATGTGAAGCTCTTGGAATCAGCTGAGTGCAAGAAGCTCGTAAGGTCCCTTTCAGTGTGGCCGCTGCCCCTTTGAGAACATTTCTCCCTCCCAGGACTTTGGCTGCTGTGGATAGGTTGCCCCCTGTAACTAGGTATCCTTGGCCATCAAAGGAGCAGCTGAGAATCTGCAGGACTGGCCTTCAGCACGGGTCTTTGGAGACAGCTGCTTACCTAGTGTGTCTTTGCAGGCTCCAGGGGAGGGATTTTCTCCCCTATGCACGTCCCAAAATACCTCCTCTATCAGGCTTTTGATGTCTGGGATTGCTTTCCTGTGGACAAAGCCTTCCATTCCACAATGGAGGCCCCCGAAATAGAAGTGAACGCACTTGTGTTTGGCATTGCCCACAACAAGCTGTTCTTGGCCACGCGCTCCTGCTCGTGCTGTTCCCGCTGCCAGGAATATCCTCCCACGCCCTCGTTTCCCTTGCCCTGATCCTCTAAGAGGCAGTTCAAACGTCTCTTGCCCTAGGGGATGTTGTAATTGGTTTCTCTAGATGACAAGAAACAGACGTACTCAGACTTGTTCAAACACAGGCTGGTGGTGTGGCAAGGATAAAAGCAGAAGTGATGAGGAGGATTGGACTCCTGGACCTCCAGGAGGAGGAGACCTAACTCCTACAGTTTGTCTGTGCCACAAGCCTGGGTGTAAGTGCTTGAGTGTAGGGACTAGACTTTATCCTTGTTGGAAACCTCAGATCTAGCCTGGAGCTCAGTACCTAAGATGTATCCAATAGTTTTTTGTTTTTTTTTTTTTTGAATGGGGAGGGTAGCTTTTTTTTTTTTTTTTTGATGTGGACCATTTTTAAAGTCTTTGTTGAATTTGTTTTATGGTTTTGTTTTTTTTTTTTTTTGGCTGCAAGGTATGTGGGATCTTAGCTCTCCAACCAGGGATGGAACCGACAGCCCCTGCATTGGAAGTGTGAAATCTTAGCCACTAGATCACCAGGGAAGCCCCCCAATAGTTGTTTTTGAATAAATGAATGAAAAATTAAATGAATCCTAAGTATGGGCTTCCCAGGTGGCTTAGTGGGTAAAGAATCTGCCTGCAATGCAGGAGACACTGGTTTGACCCCTGGGTTAGGAAGATCCCCTGGAGGAGGGCATGGCAACCCATTCTAGTATTCTTGCCTGGAGAATCCCATGGACAGAGGAGCCTGGCGGGCTACAGTCCATGGGGTTGCAGAGTCGAACTCGACTGAAGTGACTGAGCATGCAGGGGAAGAAGTTATAGGATTTGTTTTCAAGGTACTGATGTTCTAGTTGGGGAACTAATCAATGAAACGAAATAATACTAAGAAATAGTGCAAAACAATGGTTAAGACATGACCCATAGCTTGTAAGATGAATACAACAAAGATGCCTTAGGGGCAAGGAGATTTAGTTAGCAAGTAGCCCTGAGAAAGGCTCTAATTCACACTAGCATGTCACTGACTGGTGCTAGACTTCCTCTGAGTGCAGACTTTTCGAAGAACATTAGAGTGAATATCGACTAGTGTACAATTTCATATTGGGCTCCACAATCGATGGCCAGGGACGGAGCTAGGAAAGGCAGGAGGTGCACAGACACAAATCTCAGGCAGAGGTAAATCTCAGGTGACATTGAGAGTTGGCTGAGGGCTGGCTTCCAACATTGGGGTGCATTAGATGATACCATCTGGACCCCCTTGCGGCCCATGAGCAACACTGGGTGGTGGATCAGTGATCCCCATTGGTCTAATTGGATTGGTAGAGCCAACAGAAAGACCAGGACTGTACCCTGTGTCTGCTGAGTTACTACCAGCTGCTCACTTTAGTTCAGTTGTTTAGTGTTCAACTCTTGGTAACCCCAGGGACTGCAGCATGCCAGGCTTGCCAGCTGCTGGTTGTGAATAAACGAGAAGTCCCCTGGGTGGACTTCCGGACTCCACAGTGAACCTGATGCTTCCTAGTTTTACAGACTTAAATCAAAGGCCAAGAAGAAAGAGATCTTTGCAGCTCTCTGTTTTGGAGACTGGCCCTTGGGGTGAGTCCAGTACCATCCCTTCTTGTGTTTGGATGTGTTTCTCTGAAACTTCTCACCAAATGTGTTGTACTTGGACAGGCTCTGCCAAGTTGCCAAGGATAAGCAAGGAGCACTTGTGGGAGATCCCTAGGGTCTTTCTCCCATTGTTTACTGTCCATCCCATGTATGTGGACCTTCATCTTTTATTTTTTTAAAAATATTTAGTTGTTTATTTGGCTGTTCTGAGTCTTGGTTTCGCCATTCAGGATCTAGTGCTCTGACCAGGGATTGAACCTAGGCCCCTGCATCAGGAGCACAGAGTCTTAGCCACTGGACCACCAGGAAAGTCCCGTAGACCATCATCTATTCTTATACTTGAAATAGAGTAAGTAGCAACCTAACTGAACCCACTGAGCCCAAACCCCTCAGAGAGAAAAAGCAGCCTCAGAAAAATTCAACTTTCTCCATATTCATGCAGCACCTTGTGTTTACCTGTTTCCCCACATAAACTCCCACTCTTTGTGCGTGTGTGCCTTTCACTGATTAGTCAGCCCCTCCTGGAGGGCTTATCAGGCATGGGCAGTGTTCTGGGCATTACAGAGTATGGGCTGGGCTATGCTCACTTGATAGAGACTCAAACTACACAGACATTCATTAGCTCATGAAATAAGAAAAAGTCCAGGGGTCTCCTGGGGTCTCCAGAAACTGGGGTCTCCAGAAGCTGCCAACTTATCAGCACAGCAGTGTCACCAAGGACCCAGGCTCCTGCCACCCTGCTGCTCTGCTGTTCTTGACGTGTCAGTGATGTCACCCATCAGATGGCGGGGGTTTTCCAACCCCCGGACAACATTCTGATGTCCAGAGACAGAAGTAAGGCAGGTCAAGGGCCTTCGCTTCTCACTCTCTCTTATTCGGATGTGAAGAGCAGCTTTATTCATCATGGCTAAAAACTTGGAAGCAAAAATTGATCTTCAGTAAATGAAAAGATAAGCAAGCTGTAGTACCTTTAGACAACAGAATATAACTCAGTGAATATAAGCGGGAAGATGCAGAGCAAAAAGGGGTGGTGCACCCAGTGTTGGCCATACTGGGCCTCGGGGCAGTGGCAGCAGTTAGCAGATGATAACATCTGCAAACATCTCCAGTGCACAAAGTCTGAAGCTCAGGAAAGAGACCTGGGCCGAAGATAGCAGATTCAGGAGTGATCAACACAGAGGAAGCAGAGAAATACTTGAGGGAGACAAAATCATCTCAGGAAAACAGACATGGGAGCCCGGGACAGAGCTGCCGCCCTGAGCATCCGTGGACTGCCCTTTTCTGCTTCGTTTGGGCGCTTTGTTGGGCGGGGTGAGGGTTCAAGGATTGTCACCAGGCAGGGATTTTCCTTGAGGATCACACTTGCAGAGACAGTTTAACACATACCCTGATGTGTGGATTTCTGCATGCCCCCTAGGTTACTCAAATTTGCAAGACCTGATTTGGAGTGACAAGAGAAGGGGGCTGAAGACGGAGCCCTGTGGAGCCCCAACATTTAGGGACCAGTGGAGACAGAGAGAAGCTTGAGAGGGAGATTGAAAAGAACACGGGACAGGGAGGAGGGGGCACGCAAGAGCATCCCAGGACTCAGGAGAGGTCATGGAACTCAATTTGTGTTGAAGGCATGTTACGTATTTCTCTTCTGTCTCAGCAGAGTGCCACTGCCACGAATATGGTATAGACTTACTTCCCCACATCAAATTAAAAGTAAGAGTCAGGCATTCAGGTGGAGAGGATAGGGAAGCATGCTATCTTCCTGTGATGCCCTGTGGGTAGGGTTAACATCACAGAGTCTGTAACCACAGAGCTGGGGTTGAAGTCTGGCTAGCTGAGTGACAAGCGGCAGCTTTCTCAGAGACTCTGGGCCTCAGTCATTTTTCTGTGAGACAGAGGCTCTAATACCTAATCCAAGGGTGTGTGGTGGGGTCAACGGCTTACTGTGTGCTCACAGGAAGCAAGTGCTCAGTAAGTGGTACCCAGTCTGGACCCCTAGGCTCTCATTCAGTACCCAGCACACGACTGGAGCTCAAGTATCATGTTTTGAATAAAAATGAGAACATAATTTTGCTGGTGGGGAAAAAAAAAAAAAAGCAAACAAACTTAGAGCAGCATAGGGTTGCCAAGAGCTAAGGGAGTGAGTTAGGACTAGGATGTAAAAGATAAACAGATCACATCCGCAGGGGAGCAGTTTTAGAAAGAAGCCAGCAAATGGACTTTCAGTAGAAGAGCAGGCTGGCTGCAAGAGGCATGTTATTATGGAGAGATCCAGAATGGGTGAGGAAATCAGTAAGAACATGCTCCAAGTCTGGGTTCTTCTGTATCTTTGCAGAAGATACAGAATTTCCAGTTTTTCTGGAGTCCGCTTCCTTGAGCATCCTACCGCTTTAGATGGTTGCCATGGTGGAAAGAACGCGGCTACTGGAGCTAGGGAATTTCAGGTTCTAGTCTCAGTTCTGTCACTATCCCACCTGTGTGATCTTACAAAAGTTACTTAACATCTCTGGGCCTCAGTTTCCTCATCTGTAAAGCGAGGCTAACCCACTTCAACTGGGGACACTGTGGAGAAAATGAGATCAGAGTATGTAACTCATAACACCCAGCACTTAATAGGTGAACAATGACTAGTTTTGACTTGTTTTCCCTTACATCTTAGGTACAGTGGGTTCTTCTGCTCTCAAGTAAAGGGGCGTAAGCATCCCAGGTGGCTCAGTGGTAAAGAATTTGTCTGCTGGGCAGGAGACACGGGTTTGATCTCTGGGTCAGGAAGATTCAAAAATCCAGGGCATGGCAACCCACACCAATATTCTTGCCTGGACAATCCCATAGATAGAGGAGCCTGGCGGGCTACAGTCCATGGGGTTGCAAAGAGTCAGGCATGACTGAGCACACACACACAGAGGGGCTTGAAGGTGTGTCTTGACCAGTCAAGGAAGCCCACTGTAAGGAAAGGAGGATGTGGAAGGTGTTCGTCTTCTGTCCCAGGGCTGGGAGAAGGAGGCCCAGGCTCTGGGGGAGGGAAAGGCATGAGGAACCCCTCACCCCCGACCGCAGCTGCCACCCTCCACACCAAGGTAGTGGTGACCACCGGTGACTAGTGGCCCCAGGGAGCCTGTGAAACTGGTACCTTACCTCTCCATCTCTGAAGCAAAGTTGGAACTCAGCCTCTGCCCCCAGCCTTCCTCCACGCTGCTGTGTACCCCAGGGATGGGCGGGGAGGAGCCCTGAGTCTCCAGGGTATCAGGGCTCCATAGCACCTCCTCTGCTGCCTCCTAGAGGACGCTTTCAGGATGGCCCCACCGCCAAGCCCTCCTCCCAAGACACAAATGGCCTTGGCCCCTCTAGCGCCCCCTGGACCTGAGGTCAATCCTAGAGCCTGGGGGTCTGGAGGGAAATCTCTCAGGGGGCTCCTCCCTTCTCCTCCCCTCCAAATATACCTGTAGCTCACAATGTAGAGCCCTCAGCAGTTCTCAGAAAACTTTCCCCTCCCATAATGCAAGCAGGGAGGAGGGACGTGCGGGCACAGAGAAGTGACCTGGGCAAGATGGCAGGGCTAACAAGTGGTGGGACCTAGACCAGAACCTGGGAACTCCCAGTCCAGAGCCATTCTGTGCTCTGAAGTGTTGAAGGCCCATGTCCCATCTCTCTGGCTTGATGTGATAGGGTGGTTTGCTGGCAGTTCGTGTCGATATGAACTTCCTCATAGTCCTCAGTGGCTGAGCTGGTAAAGAACCCACCTGCCAGCACAGGAGACATGAGTTTTGATCCCTGAGTCAGGAAGATCTCCTGGAGAAGGGAATGGCAACCCACTCCCAGCATTCTTGCCTGGGAAGTCCCATGGACAGAGGAGCCAGGGGGCTAGTCCATGGGGTCGCAAAGAATAGGAAACGGCTGAGCACATGCATGTACGTGGGAGACTTACTCAGGTTTTGGTGTTGCGAGGGGAGTCTGTCTCTTCTTCCCTATCCTTCCTCCCCGACATTTGCTGCTTCCTTGAGTCCCGAAAAAGTGTCTGAAGGTCCAAACCCATGCTCACCCCCTTACTCCCCTGCATGCCTCGGTCTGATACTCAAGCTCCAGGAAATGAAGCTGTTTCTCAGCCCATTTAATGGCATTGCCTGGAGCCCAAGGGCGCTGCACTTTCAGGGGACTTACTGTTGTACCCTTGCACATGGACACCCTTCTCCCCTCTAACTGCATCTCCCCAGCCCCAGCCCAGCTCCACTGGCAGCCTGAGAGCTGGATCCATTACAGAGCAGGCAGAAGTCACTAGCACCGATTGAAATTCTCAGGTGGAGCGAGTCTGGGTGGCATTTGAAGACGAGAATTTAATTCGATAGTTTGTATTCCACTTAGGTCGTGCTCTACCTGACTGCTGGTAAACAGCTGTAAGCTGCCACAGCTGTCTGGCGGCGGAGAGGAAATACAGTCTGGGGAGTAGAATGGTGATGGTGGGGCACGATGCCAAGAAGACAGAACTTCCCGGGGGAATGGGACGAGGCGGCATGGTATGTGCATGGGGCTGGGCCCCAGGGGCAGGGGACCCCATTCATTTCTTCCTTCCTGAGCCCCTGAGTCAAGTGATGGGCTCTGAATAAATGGTGTTCAGGCTGCCTCCTACTCTGAACTTCACACTCTCAGAGGGAGCTCAGTGGTGTCATGGAGGGGACCAGGAATTTGGAATTGGAAGGTTGGGGTTCAATTCAGTCTTGGCTCTTAGTTCCTGCAAAACTGAGGCTGGGCCAGTCAGTCGGCCCTCTCTGAATCTCTGAGGGTGAAGGGGCAATCCTCACCACTTGTCTCCCTCCAGGGTGCGGTGAGGTCAGAGAGGATATGGGGGACGGTGCCTCATGACCTGGAAGGCCTGGGAGGTGTCGGCCCTGTTACCAGGACAGAGGAGCCCACAGCCTGCTTCTCACTGGTCCCATATCGCCCAAGGAATAAAGCTGGGCAGGACCTCAGTAAGCCAAGTGAGCTATTAGCCTAGGATTTGAGAAGTGCTTAGACTGTCCACAGCTGACCTCCGCAGCTAAGCTCATCTCCAGAAGACAACTGTCAAAGCATGTTAGTCGGTTGCCTTAAAGGGGTAACGGCCCCCAACACCCAGGCTTCCTTCTCCTGGCATTGGTCAGTACACTCTTACTTGAGGAAGGGGAGAGTAGAGCCTTGGTGGGAGTGGGACCTAGGATAGACACAATGTCACTGTGATGATCCTTAGTTAATTCTCCTGTAACCCAGGCACCATGCTGGGCGAGGGACAGGGCAGTCTTCCTCTCGTCTCTTCATTTATCCCTCCGACCATTTAGCAGGCACAGAAATAGCATCAGCTATGTCAGAAGTGTGGACAGGGAAACAGGGGCATAGTGGGTGCTTGGGAGCTTTATGTCCAGTTGAGGGGACACACACAGCAAGCATCTGAACCTCCAAGTCAAGCTTAGAAGCTCCTCCTCACCCATAAGCAGGGCTGTCCAGCGTTTCAGCAACCTTGCCATGATCCATATGCTGCTCATGCCTTTAAGACAACATATACTTGAGAAAAAAAAAAAAGTGTGATCTAATACAGTTATCTAGTTCAATGCCATATAATTATCTTCCATTTATCACTGTCAAGGGTATACAGTCTTTCTTCCATAATGGCAGCCCATATGTTGACAAGGCCTCTGGTTACTCTTTGGAAGTGTCATGTTGGCTAAATATGCAAAGACAGGGGAGGAGAGGAGCACACAGACAGCCTCGCTCACTCTCGTCCAGAGGATGTTCTGCAGTGTTTGACCTGAAAGAGTGACACTGCCCACAGGGGACTCCATAAAATCTCCATGCCTTTGCCACATGAGGGGACCACGCCAGCTTCAGTGGCCGACTGGGACTGAGGTGGGAGACGAGGGTATGGGACGGTCTGCTCTCCTCCCCTCCCCACCCTCCCACCCGCTTCTTGCTGCCCTGACTCTGGTCCCTTTGTGTCCTGTTTCATCTATATGACTACTCTTGCCCATTCATTGCCGTGAACTTTGGCCTGATCCCTCCTTTGCCCAAACCCGTTCTGCTCCCAGCTCCCGGAACGCCCCGTGTTAGATTGCTGGGCCTCCCACCTACCTGCTGAAAACCTGGGAGAAGCAACAGTGTGTGTGATGGTGAGAAACCTCACGTGAACATGACGCTAAAGAAATTCTCATCACTCTGTGATCTGGGACAGGCAGAGTCTAGATGGGGAGCGATCACGAAGGGAGATGATAGAGAGCTGAAGTCAGAATATGCAAAATGCAAGGACTTCCCTGGTGGTCCAGCGGTCAAGAATCTGCCTTCCAATGCAAGGGATGTGAGTTCAGTCCCTGGTTGGGGAAGTAAGATCCCACGTGCCTCAGAGCAACTAAGCCTATATGCTGCAACTACTGAGCCCACCAAATAAATAAATACAAAAAATTTTAAAAGAATGCATAAAATATAAGCTCTTTCAGTGAAAGACTCTGAACACTCCTTGGCACCCTGTGTCCTGGTCTAACCTCAGCAACCACCCTCACACACGGATCATTGAACCAGCCCCCAGGCCTGTCTCCCCGATCCCACCCTTGCGCCTCACAACTTGTATAACTGACCTCAGTCCCCGGCGTCCTCCCCTTGGCCTTTCTGCTCCACCTCCCTTCTGTTCTACCCGTCGGGCCCGTCGCAGTCCTGCCCCAGGCCCTTGGCCCCTTCAGTTCTGCTCCACTTCATTCAGGCTCCCGCTCAAATGTCACCTCCTCAGACTTTCTCTGAGCACTCCACTGAGAATCAGACCTGTCACCACTGTGTCCTCAGTGTCGAGAAAAATCCTGGGCACATAATATGTATTTAATGAACATTTGTTGAAAGAGTGGATGTGGGAATGAGTGAACTGCAGTGGTCAGAGGGAAGTGCAGAAGCAGCGGGCAGATTGCGGCACGGCTGAGGACAGGGGCAGCGAGCATCTTTCTGACCGTCTTCCTGCAACTGAGGGGGCAGTTTGGGTCATGGAGGGAAGGTAGGAGAGGCAGGAAGTGGGGTGCCCAGGGCAGCCTGGCCCACTCTCCTGTTCTCCCCAGGGGCCTCCTAGCTCAGTTCCTTCTTGCTTCCCCACTTTCCCTTCGTGCTTCTGCAGAACTAATGAATAATGACAGGCCTGTAACTAGACCACCATCAGCACCTTCACTGTCCCAGACAGTCAGCACCCTGAATAAAGATCCGGTTCAGTGGCCTCACACTCCACACCCCTGCTCATGGTCTCGTTTAGTAAAGTGACTTGTTTTCTAGGATCCTGAAGAGTCAGAAAGGAACCAGCTGGGATGTGCTGGGGACGAACCTGGGGAAGCATAGAGTGGCAGCCTGTTGTGGAGAAAGGCTGAAAGGGGAGCTGGCACTGGGGTCCTGGGGTGGTCACTTCACCTCCCAGGTTCCAATTTTCTCCTCCATCAGCCCTCAAAGAGCTGGAAAGATCAGTAGCTTTTCACACTACATTTGGAACACCCTGGGGAATGCAAACGACATTTGGATTCTACATGGAACCAGACAGGAATGAAACCATGACCATCACCTGGCCGAGAGCTCTCTTCACTGGGGTCTGTGGACACCTGCGGGGGCCCTGAGTGGGATGAAGGGCAGAGTGCCTAGCACCTCCCCTGCTTCAACCAAGGCAGCCCCCACTTTATCTGTCTCATGCTCTGTATTGCATACTGATTAAGATTTCACTTGAAGAAAGGCTTCTCCACTAACCTTTGAGAAACCCTATAGCAGATGGTCCCCAGATTCTTTTCCAGTTTGGACAATTTCGGTCTTCATTTTCTTAAGAGCGGGGAAGGCTCAGGTCCTCAAGCCTGTCTTGCTTCTCCCAATGAGCGGCGATCATTGGGTGCTGCAGGTGGGTGCAGGGCTGTCAGGCGTCCCCAGGGACAAGGCGGGCCCAAGGCCTGCCTGCCCAGAGCAGGTGCCTGCTCATTGCCCACCGAGCTGCCTGGAGGGTGGAGCAGCAGAGAGGCTGGAACCCGAATCAGTGGGAGGAGGGTGACAAGGCTGCTGGGAGCTTGGGGGCCGTTCTGCTGAGGGGAAAGTGGTTGGCTTGACTCTCCAACCCCTGAAGAGGGCACCTCTTGTGTCCTCTGGAAGAGGGTGACAGAAGCAAGTAGCAAGAAGTCCTGGAGTGCCCCCACCCCACCATGCCCCTTCCCCAGCTCAGGGAGAGACAACGCCTGTGTCTGAGTGACAGCTCATCCAAATGGGAATGAGTCCTTCATCTCATCTAGAGCCCCAGGAAGAGGTGTGGGACCCTAGGTCCCACTCTTGGTGTCGCTGTTCATTTGCCCAGTTGTGTCTGGCTCTTTGCGACCCCATGAACTGCAGCACGCCTGACTTCCCTGTCCTTCACTATCTCCCAGGGCTTGCTCAAACTCATGTCTGTTGAGTTGATGACGCCATCCAACCATCTCATCCTCTGTCATCCCCTTCTCCTCCTACCTTCAGTCTTTTCCAGCATCAGGGTCTTTTCCAATGAGCTGGCTCTGCGTCAGGTGGCCAAAGTGCTGAAGCTTCAGCATCAGTCCTTCTAATGAATATTCAGGGTTGATTTCCTTTAGGATTGACTAGTTTGATCTCCTTAAAGCCTTTTCCAATCTCTGATGAGTCTACCCTGGCCTTGGCCTTGATGGGAGAGGGGCTGGAGCGCAAAGGCCAGCACCATAGCAGAGGCTGGCAGGGGAGCTGGTGCTGCCAGAAGCCGAGAGGGAGAGACAGGGATGGAGGGGCCAGGGTAAACCCCACAGGGAAGAAAATCAAGCTCCGCAGACAGAATAATGAGGAGAACAAGGCCTCGCTGAGGTGATGGGGACTTCAGAGCCTCAAGGTCCGCACTCCTGTGAATGCTGGATCGTAGGTGATGTGCCTGTTTGGCTGCAAGTTATAGAAACGGGGTCAAACTGGCTCAGACAATGAGGACATGGATTTGTCTCCCATAAAGTGCAGAGAAAAGTGGACTTTAGAGTTACCCCGCTGTGAAGGAGCAAAGGCAAGATTCGAACCAGGGCTTGTAACAGGTCTGAGGGAATAGCCTGGGAGCTCTCCTTAGCTTGAACCGAGCAGAACCCTAAGGGCCTTCCCAGGACAGGAGTCCCTTCATATGCTCTGCTTCAGCTCCTCTCTGAAGTACCCAGGATCTGATGCACATTTCCTGAGTTGTTTTGCACGTATGAAAAGACCCCCACCAAATAGAAGATGTTAGGTACTTGAAGACCACGAGCGCATGGCCAGATATTGTTCACCGCTATGACACCACCCTGTTACTTCACCGGCAGCTAATCAGAGAATTGTGTACAAGCTGATCACGGACCCTGGAACCCGCCTCGCTCACCTGGCTTCTAAAAGTTCTTTGCTAGAGGGCTCCCTGATAGCTCACTGGTAAAGAGTCCACCCGCCAATGCAGGGGACATGGGTTTGATCCCTGGTCCAGAAACAGCCCACATGCCTTGCATGTAGAGTGTTCAATGAGAGAAGCCCTAGCAACGAGAAGCCACTTCAAGAAAGAGGTGGCTCTGCTTACCTCCACTTGCCCCAACTAGAAACAGTCCATGCAGCAACGAAGACCCAGCACAGCCAAAACAAAACAGAAATCCACAAATAAATAAAAATAAATAGAAACAAACACAAACCCCAAAAAGTGCTTTGCTGAAACCCTTGGGGAGTTTGGGGTTTTGAGTGCAAGAGTCACCCATCTCCTTGTCTCATTCTGCAGTAAACCTTTCTCTGTTCCAAACTCTGATATTTTTGTTTGGTGTCTCTGTACATCGGGCCTATGGACTGAACTTGCTTTAACCCCTCCCAGCAAGCTCCTCCCTCTTGGCCTGGTGGGTCCAGTGCAGCATCTTAGCCTCTGGGGAGGTCAGGCTAGCCCCAGGTTGTGGGAGAGGGGGTGGTCCCTGGTGGCCTGGCCACTAGGCTGCAAGGCTGGGCCAGAACAAGGGTGTCTTGGGAGGGGGTGTTCGGAGGGGGGAGCAGCCTTCACAGAGGTCTAGGGTGGATGCAGAGACCCAGTCCTGAAGGGAAGCCCTGTCTGGAATTGGGAAGTTAAATTTCACAGAAAGGCAATCAGTTAATATCCATCACTTCCTTTAATCCACAAACAACTCTTGGAATGAATAGAGGAGGAAACAGAGAGAAAGAATCATAAAGTAATTTGTCCAAGATTATTCAACTGCCAAGTAGCAGGCCTGGGATTTGAACCCTGGTCGGCATGACAGCAACATTCAGTTTTCCACTTGTCTGGTGGATGAGGGGCTCTAGGGAGGAGGCTGCTCGGTGAATGTGGGCCTCTTTGAGACTCACTCCAGATGCATGAGGCACCTTGGCTGCACAATTAACTGCACTGCTGGCCAGGTGGGAGTCTGTGCTGTGCCAGCCGCCTGCCTCCCCATGCTGGACAGCGCTGGTGCAGGTGGCAGGAGCTATAAGAACCACTATTTGTTTCAATAAAGGGGTCTGTGCATTTTGTGAGCTCCTCAGCGTAACAGAGTCCTGGATCTGAGGTGCATTTTCATTTCTCCTCACCCACTGTGATCCAGTTTCTGTTTAATTTTCAACCGAATGCATCCTTTCCGTTTTTCAGGCTGCTTACACAAGTGACGTCTGGTCTTCTGGGAGTTGTGGCATGCTGTCTTTGCTTGCTTGATTTCTCAACACCTTTCTCCTGCCTAAAGACTTGCCTGACAAGGATGTTTTAAAATTATATTACTGTGATTTCCCCTGCTCTTTTTTTCCTGCCTAAAAGGAACTATAATGTCTTTATTTGTGTATTCCCCCCACCTCTCTCGTGGGCTGCTCCTTGTCAAGTTACAACTGTCTCACGCCCCCACGGGCTTAACTGGAACAGTGGGAGGTCGAGTCCCTGGGAAGGGGAAGAGTGGATCCCAAGAGCCCTCCGGTTTGACATGAGATGCAAGAAAATATCTCAATATAAACAGAAGCCACCTCGCTGCTCTAACAGGAATACCTACAGCACAAACACGCTCTCCAATACATAGAAAATGCTTGGAAAAACCCAGCTTCTCAAGGGTAAATGATGCTTTCAGAAGAAAACCATTTACTGAATGCATTATAAGGTTTTGCAAGGACATGATGCTTCTGCAGTTAGAATGTAAAAGAACAAATCCCCAGCAAGTTGCTGTCATAGGACTGTTTCTGATGTGGCCCAGAGCAGAGGGAGCCTAAACAGCTGTGAGTGTTTGGTGAGGGAGAAGGAGAGCCTGTGGTTATTTGTACCAAAGGTGCCCAAAGAACTTAGGACTTTAACGATTTTACTGTAGCAAAGAATGTATTGGGCTTCCCTGGTGACTCAGTGGTAAAGAATCCACCTTCGATGTGGAAGTCACAGGAGACATGGGTTCAATTCCTGAGTGGGGAAGATCCCCTGGAGGAGGGCATGGCTACTCACACTCCAGTATCCTTGCCTGGAGAATGCTATGGATAGAGGAACCTGGTGAGCTATAGTCCACAGGGTCGCAAAGAGTCAGACACAACTAAAGGGACAGAGCACATGTGCACAAAGAATGTATTTGTTAGGGTATATGCTAGGCTGCTGTAACCAAGCCACCCTATGAATTCAGTGGGTTTATTTTTCTCTTATGTGATCATGCAGAGACATAGGTAGATGGTTCATAGTGGGCAGGAGGCACAGCTCTGTAAGGTCACCAAGGGTCCCAGACTCCTTTTGTAGAATATTGCCCTCATCCACATGGTCACTGCTGATTCATGAGCATTCTGTCCAGGTGAGAAAGGTGCATGAACACATCAACAATTTAAGAGCAAGACCCAGAAGTTGTGGCATCCTTTCTCTGTAAATCCCCTTGACAAGAACTTGGCCCCATAGCTCCACACAACCAGCTGCATGGGAAACTGGGAAATGTAAATCAGTGGGAGGCCAGAGTTAAAACACTGAGATCTTATCGCTAAAAGCAGGAGAGGAGAATGGAAACCAGGGATTAAGTAGCAGATTGGAGCACCACCACCACCCAAAAAATTCCATACAAATGACCCAGTTAAGGGCTTCCCTGGCGGCTCAGTGGTAGAGAATCTGCCTGCAATGCAAGAGCTGCAGGAGATGTGGGTTCAATCCTTGGATTGTGAAGATCCCCTGGAGGAGGGTATGGGAGCCCACTCCAGTATTCTTGCCTGGAGAATCCCAAGGACAGAGGAGTCTGGCGGGGTACAGTCCATGGGGTCACAAAGAGCTGGACACGACTGCACCAAATTAGCATGCACTTCAAGACAATCTTTAAAAACAGCCACGACCCTCTCCCCTCAAATACCACTTTACATGAATCATGGCAGCAAATTGAGATGGCTTCAGATAAAAGAGGCAAATCATATCCCATCAAGCCAGTCACTAAAGTAGGCAGCTCCCCTGTTTTTCAGTGACCCGAGAGTCGGAGATCTTATTTCTCCCCTCCGAGGAAGCAACAGGAGCAATAAATAGCGCGTCAAAGAACGCACATGTTATTCTGTAAAGGCATAGAAATTCTACCTGGAGGCCTTGCTGACAAGGCTTCCCAATCTTCCCTGAGATTTAATACAGGAAATAAATTCAATTTCAGCACTTGGTGCCTGCCTCATGGTGGGTGCCCTGTAAATGGCTGTTGAATAAACGCTTTAGAAAGCGGCCGTCTCTGTAATGTCTAGGGACAGCTGGGAGGAGGGAGGCTGTTTTTCACGAACCTGAATGGCTTTTCTTATCTTGGTTTTGCCGAGAGAATGGGAAATATGGTTTTGCTTGCTCTGGTCAGGCAGCCCTGTCCCCACGGGTACCCCATAGGTACCCAGTTGGAATCACTGCTATTGAAACAAGAGATAGATGGGTGCCAGGCTAGGTGTTTATAACTGGCCCCCTATTCCCACCTCCTGGGGTGAGAAGATGAGCTCCAGGCTGGACATTCATCATCAGTTCCCTGTTTACGTTTCCTGAAGCTGGAGACACACGGGCTCCAGGACAACGTATTTATGACCGGACTCCTGTCTATATTTTGAGATCTACACCTCGATATAAAAACCAGTCATGGGAATAGGGTAAATAACCGGACACCGGGCATTTTTATGGCAGGGACAGAGTGGGACTAAACTCTGTTAAGAGATCAGGAGGTCATATATGTCCCATCCTTGGGACCGGGGAGACATTTGACAGTCTCAGAAAGGCCCTGTGGGCGTTCAAAAGGAGGGGAACCTTTTGTGATAGCAATGTGTGATGCTAAAGCCATCTCATGGGCCTCTTTACTAGAATGTATCTGGGACATGCATGCACGTTTGGGAGGGTCCCAGGGCAGGTCAGGTGTGGAAAAAGAAACCAGATAATTCGCTAAATGTAAACAAAGACCCGGAAGAACTGACCTGTATAAACGATTTAGCCATCTTTTTATTGCACTCTTCCTCACTAGGGGGGAACATCTCCACCCTCTCTCTCCAGGGGTGCGTCTCTTGCCTTGCTTCTCTCTTAACTAAACAGCTTCTCTGTGTGCACTCCCACTTGTTGCGGAGTGTCTCTAAATAAACTTTGTGCTTGCCTTTACAGTTCTTGCCTTCGTGAGAAATCCATTTCTCACTGGTGGGCAAAGATCCAGGGGAAAACAGCTTCTAGCCTTTAGGCCTTACTGGTCTGGTGGCTGGGATTTCTGATTCTCCTCCAAGCTACCCAGGTTCAGTTCCTGGTCATGGAATTAGGGTCTCACTTCAAGGCACTACTCACCGCTGCCTCGTCGAGATCGTCACGCTTATGTGGGGTGGGGGGACAGTACCTGTGCAAAATATTCTTTTATCTCTCCATCACTTCAGTAGCTAAAAGCTGGAAAAATCAGCATCATGAACATAGCCGTGTGTTGCCAATTTTTTGACAAGGGTATAAAGTGCATTGAGATCAATAGACACTCTTTAGGTCCTGCTGGACCATGGTTCTGAGAAGGTGTTGGTTTGGGGCGAGGAAGAGGTCAACATTCAGAATTAGGCAGGAGAGCCAGACTTGAGAGGAGCCAGGAGATGCCCAAGAGACGGGGGAATGTCACCACTGGAGGTGAGGGCTGGCCGAGGGCTCGGCACTCAGGAAAACAGAGAACAGGTGGTCCGCAGGAGGAGCTCCCCGGGCCTAATGGGGGCTGCTCAGGCGTCCAGGAGACAGGTCTGTGCAAACACGGAGAATGGTAACAAGGACAATGACATTTGTGACGCACACAGCTAAGTGTTATCCGTGCAGTGTGGTACCCAAGAGGTCAGTATGATTATCACTCCCATCTTACAGGGGAGGAAATGGACTCGGAGGGGTGGAAAAATGTCCAAGTTTACATACACGCCTGGCGGCTGAGCCAGGACTTCACCCCAGGTCTGGTGGACTCTACAGAGTGTGGAAGGACAGAGCAAGGAAACCATATATGGGAGAGCCAGCTCAGCTGACAGCAAGGGAAAGGATTTCAGTGATGGAGGCATCCATCAGCTTCCTGAGCGACAGCGGGCCCACAGACAGGGATGGGAGGCCCCTGGCGGGAATGACGAGGGAGGGCCTGGAGAGGATGCAACAGCTACAGTCAGCGCTGACCCAGACCCTGGAGACACCAGCAGGCCTGGAAGCCTGGGTGGCGGATCACTAGGCAGAAGCTGCGGGAAGGCAGCTGGCGCAGCACCGATGTGAGTCGGGGGATGTGTGCGGGCTCTCTGTACGGGTACCTCCCTTAGTTCGCAGTGGCTTTCTAAGACCCTGACCCCGGCTTCCTTCCCTTCCCTCCCGGCCCCTCATCCTCTCCTCCCCTCTTCTCTTCTCCTTTTCCTCAGGGTGATCTTGGCCATCCTGTGGTTTAAACCTCTCCTCAGAGCTGTAGTCTTGCACAGCCAGCTCCTTGTGATAGATACATCCCCCCACGGCTGTCCCATGGTGCAAGGTGTCACGTGGACCTCTTACCTCTCCTGGGCGGCCATGGCTGAGAGATGATATCACCAACAGGAAACCTGGGAGCCACCCCAAACACCTCCCTTCAGCCCGGCACCGAGCCCTCTGGCTTCTATGTCCTACAGCTCTCCAGAAGCGCCTTCCCACTGCAGGGCTTTAGTTCAGACACTTCTCACTCTCACCCGGACCCTTGCTATGGCTATAATGCGTTTTCTCTCATTTCGTCTCCCCACCCCTGTCCAATATCCACGGAGAAGCCCAGGGGGGCAGAACCAAGCGTGTGTCTCTGCACCTCTCCACGCCTCCCTGTCTGAGATTGTTTGGTCTCTCCCTGCAACCCCCCAGCATCCCAGGCTCCTGAGAATAGCTCTGACAGCTCTGGATGACCAGGCCTCTGTTTCTCTCTGTGGCCTCCTCTACGAGAAGGCATCCCACCTTTCCTTTCCTCTCATCCTGGCCCAGCCAGCGCTTAATCCTTCCCTGAGCTGAGCCCAGCCACCAGGGCAGGACACCTTCCCTGAAGCATCCTGTCTGGTCATTAGCCTGTGACTTCATCCGCTACTCATTTGTCACCTGCATTTCCTTCCTCCCTGCCTCCTTCCTTCCATTACTCTCTCTCCTCCCTCCCTCTCCTATCCTTCTTTCCTTTCTTTTCCTTTCTCCCCTTTTCTTCCTTCCTTCTTTTCTTTCTTTCACTTATGAATATTTCAAATATATACAAAGTAGAAAGAATAGCATAATTAACTCATAAATACCAATCATCAGCTTGAACAATTATCAACTCAAGGACAACCTTGTCTCTCTCTGTCTTACGCACACCACACACACACACACACACACAAATGATCAGTCTGAAGTCAGCTGCAGACATATAGTCTTATCCATGAACATTTTAGAATCCATGTCTAAAAGATAAGGACTGTCTAAAAATAAGCGCAATATAAGTACCCTAACATTGCTTAAAAATCATCAAATAGTCACAGATGTCCCCATTTCCCCGATTATCTCATAGATTCTTTTTCACAGTTTGCCCAGATCAGAATCCAGAAGAGGTCTCACTTTGCAAGTGATGGGTGTGCTTCTTCAGTCCCATTTAATCTGGAGCTCTTCCCTCCCTCTTACTTTTGCTCCCAGCAGTATATTTACTGAGGAAACCAGGTCTTTGTTTCACAGTTTGCATCTGTCTGGATTTTGTGGGTGGTGTTTACATAGTGTCTTTGAACATGACCTCTGTCTTGCATGCTTCCTGTAAGATTTTCCACTGGGTATCCTAACTGTCCACATCTCAAAGATGGTGGTCACCTTCACCTCTGTATCCCTGGAAGCTCAGATGATGCCTTCCTTTAGCTAGGCACACCACGAAATGTTTTGATGGGAAGGAAGAAAGAAAGGAGAGACAATAGGGAAGGGAAGGGAAGAAATAAAAAATTACGGAAGGATCAGGTGAGACTGTGGGCCCGGGTTTCTCAGCGTAATGCACAGACCAGAATTACCTCTGGTCCACCTGTTAAAAATGATGTTGCCTGGGCTTTATCCCCGCTCCATGAAAAGCCAGAAACTCTGAGCCCTGGGCCCAGGAATCTGCATTTCTAACACACTGCACTCCTCTCTCTGTGGGTCTGAGCCTCTGCATCTGTGCAGGGAGGCCCTCCTTCACCGAGGCCCTTCCCAGCTCCAGCCCTCTGAGCCCACGTCAGGGATCTATGGTTCTGAAGAATGGAGACTTCCCTTCGAGTGTTCTGCATTTGTAAAAGCAAATGCTTGATCAAGACTAGCGCCTGACGCTGCTGCTGAAATCAGCTGCATCGCTGTGTCTATTTTCTGATGAGTCTGCCCTGTCCAGGCTGTGGGTTCTTCAGGGGACAGCCTCCAGGTTCCCAGCCTCTTTGGGGAGGTGATGTGACCCACCAGGCAGGGAACCAGGGCAAACCCCACTGCCTGGCAGGCTCCTGGTGAGCCCCTTCTCTGGATTGCCCCTTCCTCCACCCGCCCTTCCTCCACCTCCCCAACCCCCAGATTCTTTTTTTCTGTACTTCTGCGCACTTCTGAGTCTTACCGAAAAGCCAGGGACTCCCCCTCCCCCAAGGCTTCTCAGGTGGCGCTGCTGGTAAAGAACCTACCTGCCAATGCAAGAGATTTAAGAGACCTGAGGTCGATCCCTGGATGGGGAAGATCCCCTGGAGTAGGAAAGGGCAGCTCACTCCAGTATTCTTGCCTGGGAAATTCCATGGACTGAGATGCCTGGTGGGCTACAGTCTGCGGGGCAGCAGAGCGTCGGATACCACTGAGCGGCGCACACGCGTGCGTACACACACAAACACACACCTCCTTTCCCATCATCCTCCCCCCTTTCCCCACCTCCGGGCTGTAGGCTTTGGTTTTCTCCTTTAATTATTATTTGTTTGTTTATCTTTCCACTGGTTTTCAACCCCAGGGATAGTTCTCCTCCCCAAGCCAATTTGAATTAATTTTGCCAGGACAATTCCTCCAGACAATGTATCAATTGCTGTATTAAAATCAAGATGTATTACATCTCTCCCATCCTTCCCGTCCCTTAATTTCTTAGTTCCCTCAAAGGCACAATCAAGTGTGTCTGGCATAATTTGTTCTTCATAAGCCCAGACTGCTCACTGCATGCACTTGCAATTTGAGAAAGATTCTTGGCAGTGTTTTATTTCCATAATACTTTCCTTTATTGTGTCTGATGATTAAATCTTGGTGATTAAGGTGACAGTGAGGTGGACCTCGGGCCCAGCCCTGTCACTGAGGCCTTCTCCCAGGTTTCTTCCACTCTTTGCACTCTTCTGCCCTCTGGCTGTGACCAGTCACACTCACTACGGGTGGGTAGGGCCACCAAGAGCAGCTGGGGACATAAGCTAATGGGGGCTTTTGTCCAGATGCAGTGGGTGAGCTCAAAGGATAAAAATGATTGTGCAGAACCAAAGCCCACGGAGAATGGAGGGACAGCGTTGGTGGATGGCATGAGATGAATTGTGTCCCCTCAAAATTCATATTATAATTTGTATTTTAAGCCGGTAATCCCCAGAACCTGTGAATGTGGTCTTATTTGGAAATGGGGATAGTCTGTACAGTTAGTTAAGATGAGGTCATGGCAGTGGGCCTGAATTCAATATGACTGATGTCCTTATAAAAAAGGGGACATTTGAACATAGAGACAGGCACACGGGGAGAATGCCATGCGACGATGAAGACAGAGATGGGGGTGAGGCACGTGAGAGCCAAGAAACATCACAGATTGCCAGCAAGTCATTGGAAGTGAGGAGAGAAGCAAGGAAGACTCTCCTCCAGAGCCTCCCAGAAGGAATCAACCCCGCCAACACCTTGATCTCAGACTTCCAGCTTCCAGAAGTGTGAGAAAGTATGTTTCTGTTGTTTGAACCACCCAGCCTGTGGTACTCAGTGATGGCGGCCCCAGGAAGCGAATACAGTGGATAAGAACGTGGGCTTTGCCATCAGACAGGCCTGGGTTTGAATCCTGGTTCCACATCTCATTAACCAGTGGCCCTGGACAAGTTCACGTCACCTCTTGCCGTCCCTATTGCTTCACTTAAAATGGACCCATCCGAACACCTTCCTTAGTGACCGGGAGACGTAGCAGACGCTCTTAGCATCCTGACTACACCCCTGCAGCCTACCTGGGGGTGACCCATGCATGGTGGCCCTACTGCCCCCTGCCTTCTGTGTCTCTGCTTGACAGCGCTCTCTGGGGGCTAGAAGTGTCTAGGCTGCAGGAGGCAGGAGATGTCAAGGGGTTGATGTCCTGCAAACACCTCTCATGAGGGACAGAAGTGGGTGATTAAACAGCCCAGCTCCCTCTCCTCTGGGTGGGGCACGACCCCGAGGTTAGTTGCGCATGGTCTCCCGGAGGGCGCCAGCCCCCGCTGCCTGGAGCAGTAGCCCTGTCATCATGAGCACCCTCCACGGGCTTCTCCCCTGCTCCTGTCGTACATCCCCACTCCTGCATGCTCACGGCCAGATCACTTCCCAACCAAACTACTTGTTCCAAAATTTTGGCTTTGAGATTTCCTTTGGAAAGAAATCAGACAAAGAGATGATGTGTTAAAGTGCTCGGTACAGCGAGTGTCTTAAAGGAAGTGCTCAGTCCACTCTTGTGGGTAGACGAGCTGTCTGTGCAGCACAGCTGATGCGCTGTCCACTGTGTTGGTAAGGGAGGGTGCATCGCATAGGCCCAGGGTCTCCAAGGCCTGTTCATCGGAATAGTGTGAGCGGGCGGGCTCCATAGCCGCACGCATTGAGTAGCTGGTGGTCTGCTCCTTTGGCCTCTTCAGCACATGGGAACAGTGACTAGGCATGCATTGCAAGGGGTCCTTGGGTGTCTAGCTTGGGTGACGCGTTCAGATGGCGCTGGGGGAGCAGAGCACAGGAGCAGACGCAGCTTGTGTGAATACAGCTGTGAGCATGGGGGAACGGCCAGCACCCAAACACCTTTCCAGCTCCAGCACCCAGATGAGAGCACTGGGAAGAGAGCTCGATGGCTCCTTTCCATCGCCCGCCTGCTACCGGGAGCTGCTTGATGTATGATCCCTGCCTGACTGTTCAGAACGGGAAACACAGCAACAGGGATGCTGCCTGCTTTGAAGAATTGTCTCCAAAGAAGGGGACATATTAGAATTGGCAGGAGCCTCAGATTTAATTTAAGTTGACCCATCACTGCATGAGAGAAAATGAAATGACTGTGCTAGACCCTATATAGCAGTATTGATATTCTGGTTAATTCTTTGTTGAGGGGTTGTCCTGTGCATTGCAGGAGGTTTACCAGCATCTCTGGTCTCTACCCGCTGGATCCCAGTAGCAACCCCATCCCATGCTGTAACAACTAAAAATATCTCCGAGCATTGCCTAATGTCCCTGGGGGGCAAAAATCACCCCCAGTTGGGAACCAGAGCTGTAGAAGCAACGCACGTGTGTAGAAACACAGAATAAACACGTGTGACCAGAAACAGACGGAAGCACCTTTTTTTCCTTAGTCCTGGTTGGACTCAGCAGGCATGGTTTTTGAGAACAGGGCTCTGTGGTGATATATATCTGATTTCAGTTTTCATTTCTCATTCACCAGCTTTGTGACGTTGGATGTAAAATGAAAATCAGATCATCCCACTCCTCTGTTTAAAACCCTCCCCTAGTTTTCCATTGATCTTAAAATGAAATCCATACTCTTTCCCATCATCTCCCAGATCTGAGTCTCCTTTAATACCCCTCTCCCCTCTCCCTCACTCTGCTGCAGCCACACTGAGCTCTGTTTTTGGTCCCCAGTTGTGCAAAGCTCTGCTCCCCCCATGAGCCTTTTGCACTTGCCACCCTTTGGCTAGAACATCCTTTCCCCAGATCACTGTGTATCTGGCTCCATCGCCTGTCAAGTCTCAGCTCAAATGTCACCTTCTCAGAAATGCCTTCCCTGACCTCTGATCACCATAACTAAGGTAGCTGCCTCTGCCCCTTCGCTCTCTCTATGTAGCCCCCAACCCCTGGTCTGTCTTATTACACTTTAGCACACCCCCAGGTGTATACTTTTCCTTGCTTCTTGTCTGTATCCCCACAACAATATAAGATCCATGAGGATAGGACCTATAACATCATTGGACAAATAATATTTCATGGATTTGTCGGGAAGATTAGATGAGATAATGGTGTGCGTCAGTCGCTCAGTCGTGTCCGACTCTTTGAGACCCCATGGACTCTAACTTACCAGGCTGCTCTGCCCGTGGAGTTCTCCAGGCAAGAATACTGGAGTGGATAGCCATGCTCTTCTCCAGGGGCTCTTCCCGACCCAGGGATGGAACCCAGGTCTCCCACGTTGCAGGCGGATACTTTACAATCTGAGACACGAGGGAAGCCCGTGAGATAATGATGGAAAAATAATAACGACAGTCATGATAAAGCACTTGCAAGCACATGCCTAAATCAGTATCTGCTGATTTTAACTTATTATTTTTATCATACAATTTAGAGATGATCTAAACTGGTGGTTGCCCCAAATCATCTGACCTACTCTTCATGTTTGGGGAGATTTCCAAGGTAGAATCCAAAAGCACCACATTTTCTACTTATAATGACCAACTCATCCTGGTTTTCCTGGAAGTTTTCTGATTTTAGTGCCGGAAGTCCTGCATTTTGGAACACCTCCTTTTGGGGCAAACTGGGATGGTTGGTTACCTTATTTCTAGCTCAAATATGAGTGCTATTAAATCAAATGGCAGCTTTGGTCCCACTGAGCTTTTATCTCATTAACTGAGTTAAATGAGAGATGATTGGGGGAGCACACTTTGTGCTGGTGTGGTTTTGTGGTGAAGGTGATGTTTGTGTATGTGTGTTAGTCACTCAGTCGTGTTCGACTCTTTGTGACCCCATGCACTGTAGCCCGCCAGGCTTCTCTGCCCGTGAATTCTCCAGGCAAGAATACTGGAGTGGGGTTGCCACGCTCTTCTCCAGGGGATCTTCCTGACCCAGGGATTGAACCCGGGTCTCCTGCATTGCAGGAGGATTCGTTACCATCTGAGCCACAAAGGAAGCCCAAAGGTGATGACAGCTTGCCAACTGTTACAGAGACATAGATTTTTTTTAGCAGGCTGTTTCTAAGGTTTGTCCCAGTATTTGTTTCCTGCTGCTGAACGAAAGACTGTTTCTGCACTTCTGATGATTTTGTGAGCTCTCCTCATCCTTACTAAACAGCTCTCTCTTTAAACTCCCTAGAAAGGGTTCTGTTGTCTGCAACTAAGAAACTCAACCAATACCCACAGTAATTGTACAAGTCTCTTCTACCCTGAGGCCTACCCTATAGTAAAGAGCCTCTTAAAGGGTGCTTGAGATAAATCAATATTTGGACCATCGAGAGGATTGCTCTATTACCAGTCCATTCACTTGATAAGACAAATGCCAGCGTCTGCTGTTACAAATGCCAGCGTCTGCCGTTTCAAATGCCCCAGACAGAGTCTACTGCACTGTGTTGTAAGATGTACATTCGATCAGTTCAGTGAAGCTGTGAACACAGCCCTCCTGATTCCTGGGCATCTGTGCCTGGGCACCAGCAGACTAGGGTATCACTGATGCTGGATCCTGAGTATCTCTGAGCTAGCCAGAAGTGTGGAGACACACTCCTCCAGCTGGGAATGGGCTTGGGAAACAGACCTAGCACAGAGGGTTGCCCTGGAGACTAGCTGGTCCTGGTTAACATGCCCCCAAGGGCGTGTAGAACTCATGGAAAGTTTGGATAAGCACAGGCACCAAGGTATTTGGGGTTAGTAAAGAAAATTCCAAGAAAAGATTCAATTCAGAAGGCAAGTAGGATATCAGTCACCCTGGGAGGCTTGTCCACAGACCTGGGTTCAGTCAAGAGAAATGAGTTCAGATGGGGGCCGGGTAGGAATTGGGGCCAGCACCTCAAGTCCAAAGCTTAGAGGAAAACTCAAGTCAGAAGACAGTAAAGTGAAAGTGAAGTCGCTCAGTCGTGTCCGACTCTTTGCGACCCTGTGGACTGTAGTCCACCAGGCTCCTCCATCCATGGGATTCTCCAGGCAAGACTACTGGAGTGGGTTGCCATTTCCTTCTCCAGGGGATCTTCCTGACCCAGGGATCGAACCCAGGTCTCCTGCATTTCAGGCAGACACTTTAGGCCCCCTGGTGGCTCAGACAGTAAAGCATCTGTCTATCAATGCGGGAGACCTGGGTTTGATTCCTGGGTCGGTAAGATTCTCTGGAGAAGGAAATGGCAGCCCACTCCAGTACTCTTGCCTAGAAAATCCTATGGACAGAGGAGCCTGGTGCAGGCTATTGTCCATGGAGTCGCAAAGAGTCTGACACGACTGAGCGATTTCACTTCAGAAGACATTAGGACTCCCTAAAGAACAATCTAACTGGATTAGCACACATCCCTGTAGAAGTGCAGTGTTGCTTTGTATGCATATGACTCTGAGTTTATACCCAGAATACAGTGTTATGGACTTGTGTTTCACTTTTTAAACTCTTAACACTGATTTTTTTTTTAAACTTTTGATTTGAGTAAATTTCTCTATTTACTGATGTATAACTTCTACACAGTAACATGCAGAATCTTAAGTGTACAGCTCAATGAATTTTTTATAACAGCTTTATTGAGATAATTCACATTCCACAAATTCAGTGTTAAAGTTTCAGTAGTTTTAAGTATATTTGCTAGTTGGGTAGCCATTACCACTCTCTAATTCAGAACTTTTTCATCACTCCAAAAAGAAACCCTGGGCCCATTAACAGTCATTCCCTGTTTTTTTCTTCCCTGCCCTTTGCCCCTAGCAACTGTTAAGCCACTTTCTGTCTCTATGGATTTCTCAGTTAGGATTTTAAACTTCACAGAGTTGGAATGAACTCTTTAATTTCTGGTTTCTTTCACTCAACAAAATGCATATGAAATTCACTCATGATGCTCTTGCTGTTGTTTTTCATTGCTATGCAGTATTCCATTGCCTGAATCTAATACAATGAGTAGATTGAATAAGAATCTACTATAATAAGTGTACTCATTCTATTGCTGCAGATGTTTCCAGTTGTTGGATATTAAAAATAATGTTTCAAAGACATAGAATCAAGGACATAGAGAGTACACTGGTGGTTGCCAAGGCGGGAGGGAGAGTGGAAGAGGGATGGCGTGGGGTTTGGGGTTAGCAGATGCAAACCGGTATATACAGAGTGGATGAACAACAAGGTCCTACTGTATAGCACAGGGAACTATAGTCAATATCTTGCAAAAAATTGCAATAAGAAAGAACATGGAAAAGAATATTTATATATGTATGTATAACCAAGTCACTTTGCTCTATAGCAGTCATTAACACAACTCTGTAATTCAATGACACTTCAATAAAAAATAAATTAAAAAAATAAAGTTTCAGCACTTTGCAGAGGCTGTCCATACGGCTGGTGTCTCCAGCACTGGTCAGCAATTTGGGCCCCAGATCTGGTTGGTCACAGAAACTCAACAGTGGAGACACACCTGGGATCTCAGTAAGACAAAGAACAGAGTCTATGATGCAGCCATCTATGTGCAGTTAAAAGGACATACACAAACAGATGCCACACAAACAACTCCAGGGTGCATCCCAAAGGATGGGGGGTGGCCTGTGAGAGATGTGGGGGTGGTGCCAGTGGGGAATGTGGGCGGGAGAGGGGACCTGCAAGGGCTGATGGTGAGTTTGTGGTGACTGGTTATACACACATGCACACACACACACACACACACACACACATAGACACACAGACACACACAGACACACAGACAAGCATGCACAGAAAGGAAAGGAGGGAGAAAAGAAAGAGGGAGAGAGAGGGAGAGAGAGAGAAGACACTTTCTTTCTCTAACTTGTTCAAAGACAGTCCCTGGATTACAGTGGCCAGTTTAATGGTTAAACTTGAGCCAGGAGTCTCTTTAGGAGTGGGGAGGGCTGATCTCCCCAGTTCCCACGGCCTAAAGACAAAGGAGGGAATGAAGCTCTCCTCCTGCCACTAATTAAGTCCTCACTGGGCTGGGTTGGATTTTATTAAGTTTCCAATTCATCAAGATTATGGATGAGATTTCTCCTCCTTCCTTTGGAGTCAGTTGAGATTTATACTATGTCCCGGGTGAAAAAAATCCTCTTTGGGCTTCATTTTCTTTTTTTGGAGCTGATTTTCTTTAAATAGGTGGTTGGGCTCTGTTCCGCAGAGAAATTCCAAAGCTGAGGGTCCTTCTGTATCCTAGTCAGGCAAGAGTGTCTAGTCGGGAAAGAGCTTCAATCTCACGTCCCTGCTTCCAGGCACCCGCTCCCACAGTCTTGCCTCCTGTATCCACCTCACTGACTTTCAGCCAGGTGCCACACTCAGGCCGCCTGCTATCCAGGGGTGCCAGGTTCGAGGACGAGGAACAGTACAGATGTTTGACTGGGGCCACAGGCAGATTCTTACAGAACATGTACACAGCTGGCTGTTGGGCATGTCCATGAGGGGAGCTCTGCCCAAAGGAAGTGGGCTTTGTGGTTCCATCACTAAGTTGTCCCCGACTCTCCGCGATGACTCCATGGACTGGAGCACATCAGGCTTCCCTGTCCTCCACTGCCTCGTGGAGTTTGCTCAAGTTTATGTCCATTGAATCGGTGTTGCTATCTAACCATCTAACCAGGAAGTGGGCTACAGAGCCACAAAAGTGGGACCTCAGATGTGAGACAGTAAGAGAGCCTCCTATGGGCTGCAGGGTATGGAGTTTTTGGAACCCCTGCCTGGAACCCCCAAGAGGCAGAAGGAGAGAGGAGGGGCTTGTGGATTTGAAACCTGGAGCCTCTCATCCTCTCCCTTATGCCCATCTCCCTAGGATGACAGAGTGTCCGTGCTGGGCGATGATGTCAAGAATCTAGTCCAGACAACATTCTCTCCATGCGCACGGGAAGTGAAAAAGGAAGACACACCCAAGGCAGGTCCCCAGCTTCAGCGGCAGAAATAGAGCAGAGCCAGGTCGCCTGGGGTGTGCGTGCACCATAGGTTCCTGCTTTGACTTGATTCTGGACTGATCCTGCTTGGGGCAGGGTGGGGGTATGTTCTAGTTCTCAACCCAGCCCTAGTGCTCAGGGATCCAGGTTTTTTTTTTTTTTTTTTTTAGAAAGAAAGAAAGTTAAGGAGAGAGATAAAGAGACAAAATGACAGGGGCAGACTTTTCTTGGCAGAGGTAGAAATTATGGCAAGATGAGAAAAGAAGAGTGGACACAGGGATGGGGACAGTAAAGGAGAAAGAGATGGCAAAGAGGAAGGAGGGGAGGGGTGAAGGGAGAGCAGCTGGCCAGGCGGGGCCCCCAGTCCCTCGTGCAGGGCAGAAGGAACTGCCCTCCGTCCTCCTACCCCACACCTGCCAGCTGGTCCGTGAGCCTCAGACCCTGAGTGGGTGTCAGCCAAGCCCAGTGCCAGTGCCCGCCTCCAGGCCATGCTGGGCCTTCCCTGATCCACTGCAAGCTCTGTCTGGTCGCAGGAAGGTTTGGAGAAGGGAGGGGAGAGGCAGTGGGAGCCAGGGGCCCTGGGGACAACTCCCACCTTCACTGTCTTCCTGTGCCTGAGACTGAGCAAGCTGGAGTTTGCTCTGGTCCCAGAACGCTGGTGGGGTCAGCAAAGGAGACACTAAGTGAGAGCTGGGGAAGCGTGGCCTCGTGACTTCAGCACCCTGTGTGATACATAAATCATGACTGGCCTGGGAGAAAGGCCAAGAGCTATTTCCTGCCAGCTTGCTGAGCAGTGCTTACACCCTCTCACCTGAAATGGCAGAAGCAGAGAAAATGGGAACTGCCAATACACCAAGAACAAGGACCGAATGTAGCAAGCCTGCTCCAGCTGGTGGTGAAGGCTGGCATGAGGGTGCAGACAGAGTACCCTATGAACAAGGGCCGGATGCTTGCATGACAGACCCAACTCCACCACTTACCAGCTGTTCAGGGCAAGTGAGGTACCTTGATGTCCCCGGCCTCAGTTTCCTCATCTGTAAAATGGATTCAACAGTCATAACCGTGACACTGGTTTGTTATTTAACAGCATTTTTCAGCAATGTTCCTATTCAGTGGTCAGTCCTACTCCATCCAGAGTCCTTCACTCATTTCAACTGAGAAGGCCCTGAGGTTTCTAGATTCTGTGGAGAAGTCCAGACACAGCAGCCAGGACCCTCTGACAGAGAAGCAAGCCCTTTAAGGTCTCTGCAGCAGCTAGAGCTACCTGAGCGTTCAGAGGGCAGCCAGGACTCCACCAGGCACACCTGGAGATACCCAGGGTCAAGACAGGGGAGGCACATAGCTATCTAGCTTTGAATCATGCGTTCTTAGTCTCCTGATGTAATGGACAGGTGAACAGGCCGTCCGTGGGGGAAGTGGCAGATAACGCAGGGTGGGTAAGGCTCACTTTGGGAAACACAGTTTCCCTGCTCGGAGAGGGTCACCATCAGATAATCCCACACTAGACATGATTGGGGAAAAGGAGGCATGGGACACCTGGGTGGGGGCATAAGCAGCTGTCACGGCCGCGCCTTCCCCTGGCAGCGCCCCAGCCCTGAGGCTCTTTCACACGCTCTTCTCTTCTCGTTCACGCTCTGTCTTCATCCCCAGCTGTCAATTCGCGGGTCTCAAAATGACATGAGTTAAATATCTTGAAGAGCTAGGGACTCATCATACGGCAATGTTGACCCAGAAAGCAGTGCTTCTTCGAGCCGGTCACAAACCCAGGGGTTTTTATTTCAGTAGGGGGTGATTACAGGGTCCTTGGTGCTGTTAAAGACCTATGTTCTTAAGTGTTATCGTCTGATAAATAGATGACATTATGGGCTTTCCCAGTGGTCCAGTGGGTAAAGAATCCCCCTATGATGCAGGAGACACAGGAGAGGCTGGTTCGATCCCTCAGTCAGAAAGATCCCCTGGCGGATGGAATGGCAACCCACTCTAGGATTCTTGCCTGGAGAATCCCATGGACAGAGGAGCCTGGTGGCTAGAGTCCATGGAGTTGCAAAGCGCTGGACACGACTAAGTGACTGATCACACACACACACACACGTGGGTTGAATTAAGTCCTCCCAAAAGACATATTAAGTTATAACCCTTGGGGTTCTGTGGCTTTACTGGGAATAGGGCCTTTGCAGAGGTAATCAAGTTAAGATGAAGGCATCAGGGTGGACCCTGACCCGATGTGACCAGTGTCCTTATAAGAAGGGGAGAAGGCAAAGAGGCAGAGAGGAGGAAGCCACATGAAGATGGAGGCAGAGGTTGGAATGATGCTGCCATGAGCCAGGGAATGCCTGGAGTCGCCAGGAGCGGGGAGAGGTGGGAAGGATCCTACCCCAGAGGTTTCGGAGGGAGTGTGACCCAGGCAGCCCCTTCATCCCGGACTTCTGATCTGCAGAACTGTGAGCGAATACACTTCTCTTGTTTTAAGTCGTCCAGTCTGTGATACTTTGGGCTTCCCTGGTGGCTCAGTGGTAAAAAAAATCCTCCTGCCAATGCAGGAGACATGGGTTCAATCCCTGGGTTGGGAAGATCCCCTGGAGAAAGAAACGGCAACCCACTCCAGTGTTCTTGCCTGAGAAATCCCATGGACATGGGGTTGCAAAGAGTCGGACGTGACTTAGCTACTAAACAACAGTTGCAGTGCTTTGTTACAGCAGCCTTAGAAAATGAATATGGGCGGAAAAAGTGCAGTATTTCAGTGGAGACAGCTGAGGCACGGCAAGAAGGAAGGTATGTGATTTAAGAGGACCCTGGAATCTCTTCTCTTTGTCTACCCAGCAGGTTCTCTTCTCTTTCCTTTGCTTTGCCTCCCTGCTCCTCTGTCACCAGCGGATGCGTTGATCAATACTGAACAGGGTCAGCGACCCGCCCATGCACCTCGCTTTGCTCTGAAGGCGGAGAGGGGCACAGAAATATCACAGCTGAACTCTCACCCAAGACCTCCTGGGCACCTGTGGAGGTGGCAAAAGGTGTGCGCTCTGGGGCCAGCACCCTCCGGGGTGAGGCTGCCAATTACTGGCTGTGTGACTTCAGGCATATAATTAAACTACCTGAGATTACTTCCTCCTCCGTGAAATAGGGAAAAACTCACCTGCTTCACAGGGTCCTTTTGAGAATTTTGAGATAATATACGGTAAGCGATTAGCCCAAACAATCAATCAATGCTAATTATTATTAGTGTTGGGGACTTGATGTAATACAGGATAAAGTGTGATCAATGCTTGCTCAAAGGTAAAACTAGATTGTTTTGAGAAGACAGCAGGAGACTATTTCTACCCAGGGGCCAAGGAAATACTCTGCATATTTGCAGAGTGGCAGTATTCCATGAGAGCCTGGAAGGATGAGTAGGTTTTATCTTAGAGGCAGGGGGATGGTGCGAAGAAGGGAATGGTAACACACTCCAGTATTCTTTTTTTTTTTTTTTTTTCACTCCAGTATTCTTGCCTGGAGAATTCCATGGACAGAGGAGCCTGGCGGGCTACAGTCCATGGTGTCGCAAGAGTCAGACATGACTTATCGACTAAAGAGGTGGGGGGAGAGAGAGAGGGCAATGGTGAGTATGTATGTGTTGGTGGGATGTGTTGGAGGGGAGGGATAAAGGACTCTCTCCTGGGGGGAACTAGCACTGGTGGAGGCAAGGGGTCATCAGGGTCAGCAGCCCCTGTTTGTACATCCAGCATTCCGTACGTGTGGTGTGCGGTGAGATGTGGGACCCACAATGAATGAGGTCTAGACAGCAGGGGCCCTGATGTCACGGGAAGGAGTCTGGTCTTGATTCTGAAGGCAGTGGCCCCCGTGGAAGTTAGAACAACACCAGAGGCCTCCAAAAGCTGGAGGAAGACACATCAGAACCAGGAAGCTCATCAAGGGTTCAGTAATCAACTCCAGTGATGAAAAGAGTCTGAACCAGGATGGGGTAGAGGAAAGAAAGGGGGCAGATTTGACAATAATGGGGCTAACATTGAGAGCACTTGATACCTGGGGGAGAGGGGGATGTGGAAAGGAACACTGAACGTGATTCCTTTGTTTTTTGCCAGAATTATCTGGAATGACAGTAAGGGAGGGTATTAGTTAGAGTCTGTAAGTAAGGCCCTCTCCAGTCCCTGCCCCAGCACCCTAGAGGCCTGCAGGAGGTGGAGATGGGCACTCAATTAATGAAGAATTTGATGCCACGGCAGTGAGGGAAGCACAGAGAAATCACAAGTTTGGAGGGGTGCTAATTAAGGTTAAGAGACCCAGTGGCAATCATGCTCTCTCCAGAGGGCTGCTGGAAACACAGACTTGGATAGAGGAGTGGGTTGGAGATAGAATCTTAGGCACCAACAGCAGCCAAGTGAAAATGATAGCCCCACCCATGCTTAAAGCCCAGAGATGGCCCAGATCTTTAATCAACCTGTAGGCTCCGTGAGATTTGTCATGATAGTGATTTTAGAGACAGTATCAGATGCTGGGGTTGGCGGGGAGGGAGCACAGTGATGGACTAAGATAACCAATGATCCTCATAGCAACCTCCAGGAATAGGAATGGACGAGTCCACTTCCTGCTGGAGTCTCACGTGCCTCAGACACCCCTGCAGGGCCGGGGGCAGGGGTGAGGGGGAACACCAGGAATCCCCTCCTCCTCTATTGCCACTTTGAAATGTCAGCGTGAATCCTTTTCTCATCAAAAAATGATTTTAAGACTTTGTTTTTAAAATCAAAAGGGGTTTTAGAGCTGGAAGCCTTGCTGCCATAATGAGACATGTTTTATGGAGCCGTTAACAGGCACTTGGAGGACAGTGATGACCTATAAATGTATTCATGGATTCAGAACTGAGGCAGGTTTCACCGACTGATTGCAGATGCCTTGGAGATGACGTCCATAGGAAGGAGACAGCTGGCCACATTCACCAGCCTCGAGGCTGCCCACACCTCCCCACCTGCACTCCCACTTCACGCTCACCCTGCTGCCTCAGCACTGACCCCCACGTCTCAGTATCTCTCTCAAACTCTGAGACACCTTTCAGGAAAACCACAGGTCCTAACCAGGCCATCATTTTCTCTGTTTCATCTACAGGACGCCCCCGGGCAGCCTAGCACCCTGATTTCCTTGCTCACTCCCAACTCCCTCCGCCATAATCGGCTTTCTCTGAGGTTGTAGCATTCAGTTAGGCTGACCTGGGTTCCAGTCCTGCCTGCTTAGGTCCTGACCGTGCACAGCCAGCCTCTCCAGCCTCAGCTTTTCTGTCTGGGAAAGGTTCTCTCCTTGTCTGTACCCTGCTGGGCCTGGCACGGTGCCTGGCACACATCTGATGCTCCGCAGATGCCAAGTGGGTGCTTGGCTGCCTACTTCCCAGGAGTGCTACATGGATGTGCACCAACCAGCATTGCTCGCCCTATGAAAGTGCTCAGTGATGTTTAGGTTGGCTTGTAGATGTTGGTTATATCATACCAGCCTCCTCCTGGTGTTCTGCGTGGCTCCCCATCGGAAAAGACTTTGCCCGTTTTCAAGAGGGCCAATCTGGGGACTCCCCTGGTGGTCTAGTGGCTAAGACTCTGTGCTCGTAATGCAGGGGGCCGCCCAAGTTCGATTCCTAGTCAGGGAGCAGGAACTAGATCCCGCATGCTGAAATGAAGATCAAAGATGCCGAATGCAGAAGACCTGGTGCAGCCAAATATATATATGTATATGCATATATGTATACATGTATATGTTTATGTACGTATATGTATATGCGTATATGTATGCGTTTATGCATACATGTATACGTTTATGTACGTACATGTATATGCATATATGTATACGTTTATGTATACATGTATACGTTTATGTACGTACATGTATATGCATATATGTATACGTTTATGTATACATGTATAAATATGTGTGTAAAGAGAGGACCGGTCTGCCTCACTCTCTGGTCCTGGCAGACTTTTGCCTTCCTCGTGCAGCTCTCCCTGGCTGCTCCCAGCCTGGATGATGTCCCTCCCCTGGCTGATGTCTTCCTTTTAGTTCCTCTGAGTTTGAGGCTTGTGCTGACTCTGCAGCTCCCAGCCAGATTCTAAGCCCTACAAGATGCTGTTTGTTATCTTTCTTTGCTGGGTAGACACACCCAAAGATAGGCGGGCTGGCCAGTCACCAGATGCAGTCACTGATGCAGCCACCAGAAAGGAATCCCAGATAACACATCAGAGCAGAATCACATCTGTCCCACCGTTTTGGGCGTGGAACCAGGCCAGGCATTGGCAGTGCACGCAGGCCTGCACACACACACACACACACACACACTTGAGTGTGCCAAGGCATACTGGGGAAAGGACAGTCTTTTCTTCCCTGTAAAGCTCCGCTGAGCTGTGCCCCAGTACTGAGGGCCCAGGTCTGAGCGTGGGGATGACCTGCACGAGGTGAGGAAGGTTCTAGTCTGACGGACTGGGCGAATGTGACATGGCTGCTTCTCCACTGCTGAAGGGGCACCGGGAGGAGGTGAGGGCTAGAGCTGTGCAGCCCAGCTCGGCGGCGAGAACACTGCCAAGCCCAGGAGGTGTGGGGATGAGACGGGTGCATGGGGGTCCCAACCTGGGGCTTCGTCCTGAGGTAGGTGGGCTGACATCTGACAGTAGGTTTTGATTTCAGGTGAAAATATACACTCACACACACACACACACACGGAGATCCATTCCTGCCACACACACACACACACACACACATAGATGCACACACATGACACCCCGAGGCGGTAGGTACATAGTTCCCTAACACACCCTGCTCACACACTGATACTGGACGAGCTCTCGCTGGTTTCTCAGGACAAGAAGTCGGAACAGAGAGCGGACGTGCCCACGGCACAGAAGGGGCACGTGCACAGCGCGCAGCCTTGTTGAGTGGTGAGTGGTGGGTACACTGACTCGGCAAATATCTGCCTATTTACTGAGACCCACACTGTGCCAAATTGTGAACATGCATGTACCTGCCTACACGGGCACACTCACACACACACCCTTAATTGTATCTCTTCAGGGGCAAAGCCCTGCACAGAGGTATGTTTAAATGATGCTCACTTTCATCACAAATGCATCCACACACACACGCACTCATCCATCCACAGACACTCAAAAGTGGCCAGTGAAACTTCTATTATTTTCCTCACAAGAACAGCAAACTGGGAAGCTTGTAGTCTGAACCACCAGCTCCAGGTCCAACACTGTTTCCCTAGCTGCCTCTCCTGGGGCCAGGGGCCAAGTGTCAGATGAAATGACTTTTTAACGCCCATCTGGGAATCAAGAAAAGGAGATGGTACTAACACTCCCTTCGTAACCCCTTCCCAGCGTTTGAGAAAACTGGATGTTATTAAAATTGCTTTAACTCTAAAGGGCATGAAAGGTGGAGACGGGAAAAGGCAGCAGTTGCAGCCTGGAGGGCTTGCTGGATGCTGCAGGATGCCCTTGGGGAGAGGATCCCTGCACGCAGAGCTGGCAGGCTGTCCTGGCATGATTTTTCCAGCAACGGGAGCGTGACGCCAATCCAAACCATTTGCTATTAGTCACAGCCATTCTTCTCTTGGTGCTCCCACGGGGGGCACCTCTTGGGTTCTCAGGTGAGCTCAGGTAAAGGGAAGCTTAGACCCTGTTGCCGGGGAGCTCCTCAGCTGATGGGAGAAACAGAGCTCCTGGTTTCAGGTGGCTCTTGGCCTCATTGAGGGAAGATGGACATAAATATGCTAACAAGAGGGGGAAAATAGAGTTGGAAGAGAAAGAAATATTCGTGCAGTATAATTAGCATTTATATGAAATTTTAAAGCATGAAAAACAATTCCATATGTTGTTTTGACAGACATACACATGAAGAATAAAGTGCAGGCAGCCCCTTGCTTTGAACAATTCCCCAGTATATACATGTGTACACATACGTTGCCAGCAACTTCAAGGCTCTTACTTCGTTGGGAAAGAATTTGGAGACAATGGATTTATTTAGAGAGAAATACTCCACAGACAGAGTGTGGGCATCTCGGATGGCCAGAGAGAGTGCCTTGAAATTTGGTGTGGTTAGTTTTTACAGGCTGGGTAATTTCACAGGCTAATGAGTGAGATGATTATTCCAATTATTTTAGGGAAGGGGCAGGGATTTCCAGGAATTGGATCACCCCCACTCTTTGGCTTTTTATGGTTGATCTTAGAACTGTCACAGCACTGGTGGGTGTGTCATTTAGATGCTAATGTATTACAATGAGCATATAACAAGGATCAAGTTCTACCGGAAGTCGAATCTTCTGGATCTTGGACCTATTTGTTTCCAATTAGTTTATGTCATATCTCCAGGCTATTTTTTTAAAGGTTGTGCTCTGCCCCCTGCCCTCCTATTTCACATATATATCCAATCCCCATACATTAATATATTCCATACATATATACGTTCTTATATGTATGTATACATGGGAATACACATGGATTTCCATTATCATGGTTTGGTTAAACCTGTCCCCCAGCAACACAATTTGCATTTAAGTTACCGTGGTATGTTGGCAATGAGTAATCGTGCAAGGCACAGACTCTGATGCTAGTTCTTCATTCCGTGTAACACTCAGTAAAAACAAACCCAAACTGTGCTTCATGGTCAGCAACTAGCCATGCCACTCCTTTCACATCTGCGGTGACTGCTCATTGCACACTGTTCATCAGCTCATGCACAGACCGCAACGTGTGCAGTTGTGCTGTTCCCGTGTCTTCTGGTGGCGGCATTTTGCAAAAATGGATCATTTAAAGAGGAAAACGGCCAACGGAGATGAAGGCATAGCAAAGACACAGAAAGTTGACAGCACTGGGACGAGAATGAAAAGTCGAATGTCGGTGGAGCTGCAGAAGAGATAGCTGACCGCGGGTGCGCGGACTCAGCCGCTGCCCGGGAGACCACAGACGCGCGGCCACGAGGAGCCTAGTGAAGGACAGTTCACGGACGCTAATGAGGTTGTGGTAAAAAGGGTGAGGAGATCTCAGAGGAAGTGACGTGGGCAAAAACTTCACATGAAAGGAACTCTTGGAGATATTGATGACACTGGAAGTGCAAAGGGTAAAATTCAAACTTAGGACGGATGGAAAAGATATTTGCTCTTTATTGTAAAATGGAAAAAAAAAAAAAAAAAACCAGAGTTGAAAGATGTTTGCCCTCTATCTACATGATGAGAAGGCAGGCACTATTCAAACTACCCTTGAGAATTTTTTTAAACAAAGAAACAAAACATCTTAATTAATGTTTCTAATGTTTTAAATTAAATGAATTACAAAAAGTTAATATTTTGAACATTATTTTTACTAGTTTTAAAGAACTTTCCTGTATGTTTCCCTATACACTTCCTATAACCTATAGTGAGAATTTTTAAATGTTTTATCCCCAATTTTTTAACCTTTAATTGGAGATAATTACTTTATAATGTGTTAGTTTCTGCTGTACAACAATGTGAATCACCTATAATTATACATATAGTCCCTCCTTCTTGAGCCTCCCTCCCCCTACCATCCTTCCCCTTTAGGTCATCACAGAGCACCTTGCTGAGCTCCATGTGTTATACAGCAGCTCCCCACTAGCTATCTATGTTAACAAAAAAATTTTTAAAGTCACAATGAAGTCACAAATTTTCCCATTGATTTTAAGATAACTTTGCATAGTTTGAGCTTGTGTGGTCCTTTTTATGGCCCTGAACTACTGTGCAGAGTGAGAACCACCTAAGTAAAGAATAATGTATCAGGGATACAGAAGTGTGTGGGGATGATAAACACCTGATTTCAGTGCTTCTGGTTAGGTCTGGAGGATGGAGAGATGGAATATGACTAGGGAGGTGAATACAGGAGACTTTGACTATATTTACAGAATTTTATTTCTTAACTTGGTATCACAGTTTCAATAGTATTCATTGTTCCTTCTCAAATATTTTTATGCATTAATTTCTTAATAGAAACGTAAATAAAACTGTACAAATGAGCATATCCAATCATCCCATTTCTTTACTATAATGATAAAGTGCTGATTAGTGGAAGAAAAATTATAAGAGTAGGGCTGGTGATTTAGAGGAGACTTTCTGAAAGAGGGGGGCTTCTCCGGTGGCTCAGAGGTAAAGAATCCACCTGCAATGCAGGAAACCTGCCGGCTGATGCAGGAGAAATGCCTGCTGATGCAGGAGAAATAAGAGACTCGGGTTAGATCACTGGGTCAGGAAAATCCCCTGGAGGAGGAAATGGCAACCCACTTCAGTGTTCTTGTTTGGAGAATCCCATGGACAGAGGAGCCTGGCAGGCTACAGTCCGTGGGGTCACAGAGTCGGATGGGACTGAGAGATGGAGCATGCATAGGTCCCGAAAGATGATGATTCAGGAGATAGAAGAGACAGGAGGGGCAGGAGGGCATCTGAAAAGGCAGAGAGGGCAGACTCCAGGGGGAAGCAGGCCCTCGGCCACAGATACCCTGGAGAAGACTCTGCGCTCCCCAGGATGGAGGTTGGGAGTGACTGTGGAGGAAAGGGCCTGAAGGAGGCCCTGGCTCTGCTCTTCCTCCCACTGTGGACGAGCCCACCACACGGGACAAGTCCTTAATCTCCCTGGGCCTCAGGTATCTCATCTGTAGAAGGGGGATGCTTGGACCTTCTCAGAAGAAACACTTTCTCGATGTTCCCTCTGGGATTAATTATATTTCTTTCTTGCACACTAGGGTTAAGGCCAAGTGTTTCAAGTTCCCCCAACCATGGGCTGTGTGACCTATTTCTGGGCAAAGGAAGACCATTCCCACTGACCCTCCAGGCAGTCTGGAAGCTCTCTCAATAGTGCACCAAGGCGTGTGCCAACCGTATCAGAGTCATCATCTCCTTCCCACTTCTGTCCTTGGAAGCCACCAGAAGCACACCCAGGTTGCTAGCCACCTCTGCTGATGGACTGGGAAAGATTTCCCAGGGTGGTATTGGTCATGTGCATGCATGCTAAGTTTCGGTCATGTCCAACTCTTTGTGACCCTATGGACTGTAGCCTGCTAGGCTTCTTTGTCCATGGGGATTCTCCAGGCAAAAATACTGGAGTGGGTTGCCATGCCCTCCTCCAGGGCATCTTTTTGGCCCAGGGACTGAACCTGCATCTCTTATGTCTCCTGCGTTGACAAGCAGATTCTTTACCACTAGCACCTTGTTGGTCATGGGCCCTGGTAATACAGGGATCCTACACAACTGGAAGGGGAAGGTGTCAGGCTGACCTGCAAGGGGGCAGTGCTGGCCTGTTAGAAGGATTTTGGGCAAAGAAAACACAGGGTTAGAAAACAGTTTTCTCTTCTGTTTTTCTTGGAGGCTGATGGGAAAACTTCAATTCTCATCTGTGGGAACCTGATCCCACCGCCCCCCTCCCCCTGCCTGCCGCTCGTCTTCCCAGGGGCCTCTGGGTTTCCCTAAATCCTTCACAGTAAAGTTGGTTCCCAAAGGACAGAGGGAGATCTGCCCCTTCACCGTCTGTCATTCATTCTGGATCTTTTTCTCATTACCTTCCTCCCAGTTCTAATTTAGTCCCTGGTGCCTCTCTCATCCTGAATGACAGAACCAGATGAAAATTAGAAAGAGAGGAACTTTCTGCAGAGGTGAGAGTCAGTTGCTTTGGGGATATCTCTCTTTCCTCTAGGGATGAGGCCAATTTTCCTAAATCTATTATTATAAGATGAACAAAAACATTTCAAGAATTTATAACTCTCATAAGACATTCCAGATGGGAAATACTCCTCTGGGACTTGGGGTGAGCTGGCTCTTTTTTGGTAAAAGCAGAGATGCATAGACATTGCACTGAGAAGGTAGCAGATAATGTAGACCCAGTGGAGAAATGGAAACCTTCCTATGCCAGGAAGCCTGCAGGGGTGGAAAAAGCGGTCCTTTTATCGGGTACAGTGATGATGTAACTACCATTTATTGTAACCACAGGTGTTGTGCTAAGTGTTTCACGTGTCACCCAGACCACCACTCAATGTAGGTCTTATTATTAGGCCCATTTTACAGGTGAAGAAATGGAGGCACAAAAGGCAATGTGCCTGAGACCAAAGATGGACTATGGGCTTCCCTGGTGGCTCAGACAGTAAAGGAATCTGCCTGCAATGTGGAACATGGGTTTGATCCCTGGGTCAGGGAGAAGGGAATGGCTACCCACTTCAGTATTCCTGCCAGGAGAACTCCATGGACAGACGAGCCTGGTGGGCTACAGTCCATGGGGTCAAAAAGATTCAGACATGACTGAGCAACTTTGAGAGAAAGATAGAGTTGGACCATAGAGAAGGCTAAGCACCAAAGAACTGATGCTTTCAGATTGTGGTGAAGACTCTTGAGGGTCCCTTGGACTTCAAGATCAAACCAGTCTAATCCTAAAGGAAATCAACCCTGAATATGCATTGGTGGGACTGATGCTGAAGCTGAAGCTCCAATACTTTGTCCCCCTGAAGGAGAGAACCAGCTCTTTGGAAAAGACCCTGATGCTGGGAAAGATTGAAGGCAGGAGGAGAAGAGGGCAACAGAGGATGAAATGTTCGGATGGCACCACTGACTCAATGGATATGAATCTGAGTAAACTTCAGGAGATAGTGAAGGACAGGGAGTCTATGGGGTCGCAAAGAGCCAGACACGACTTAATGACTGAACAACAACAGCAGCAACAATGACAACAAATAAAGCCAGATGGAGCCACTTGGGTAATAAATGATGATGTCTAAGAGAATTGGAGAAGGCAATGGCACCCCACTCCAGTACTCTTGCCTGGAAAATCCCATGGATGGAGGAGACTTGTAGGCTGCAGTCCATGGGGTCGCTAAGAGTCGGACACGACTGAGTAACTTCACTTTGACTTTTCACTTTCATGCATTGGAGAAGGAAATGGCAACCCACTCCAGTGTTCTTGCCTGGAGAATCCCAGGGATGGGGGAGCCTGGTGGGCTGCCATTTATGGGGTCGCACAGAGTCGGACACGACTGAAGTGACTTAGCAGCAAATTAGCAGCAGCAAGAGAGAATGTGATTCACTTGCTGGAGTTAATCATGTAAACTGACGCCATCTTTTTATTTATTTTTTTTTCAAAAATTTTTTGATCTGGACCATGGAAGAAGCACAAGCTGGAATCAAGATTGCCGGAAGAAACATCAATAACCTCAGATATGCAGATGGCACCACCCTTATGGCAGAAAGTGAAGAGGAACTAAAAAGCCTCTTGAGGAAAGTGAAAGAGGAGAGTGAAAAGTTGGCCTAAAGCTCAACATTCAGAAAACGAAGATCATGGCATCTGGTCCCATCACTTCATGGCAAATAGATGGGGAAACAGTGGAAACAGTGTCAGATTTTATCTTTTTGGGCTCCAAAATCACTGTAGATGGTGACTGCAGCCATAAAATTAAAAGATGTTTACTCCTTGGAAGGAAAGTTATGACCAACCTAGATAGCATATTCAAAAGCAGAGACATTACTTTGCCAACAAAGGTCCGTCTAGTCAAGGCTATGGTTTTTCCAGTAGTCATGTATGGATGTGAGAGTTGGACTGTAAAGAAAGCTGAGTGCCAAAGAATTGATGCTTTTGAACTGTGGTGTTGGAGAAGTCTCTTGAAAGTCCCTTGGACTGCAGGGAGATCCAACCAGTCCATTTTAAAGGAGATCAGTCCTGGGTGTTCTTTGGAAGGAATGATGCTAAAGCTGAAACTCCAGTACTTTGGCCACCTGATATGAAGAGTTGACTCATTAGAAAAGACTCGGATGCTGGGAGGGATTGAGGGCAGGAGGAGAAGGGGACGACAGAGGATGAGATGGCTGGATGGCATCACTGACTCGATGGATGTGAGTCTGAGTGAACTCTGGGAGTTGGTGATGGACAGGGAGGCCTGGTGTGCTGCGATTCATGGGGTTGCAAAGAGTCAGACATGACTGAGCGACTGAACTGACTGACTGACTGATCTTCAAAATGAATTTGCCATAACACTGCCCCCGATTCGTGTTTTGTCTTTCTAGCCACAAGGCATGTGGGATCCTAGCTTCCCGACCAGGAATCCAGCCCACACCCCCTGAACCGGAAGGAAAGCCCGGATGTCATCTTTTATGCCGCTGTCTCTTTGTTAGTTGCTACCGCTCACTTTCCCTAAACCCAGCAAAAGAGGAACTCCAGGACGGAGTGCTGCGCTGGCGTTAGGACGGCTACGTTCTTCAGCCTCTCCCTCTGTGTGTGACCCTGGGCAAGCCCTCCTTGACCCTGGGATGCGGCGTGCACATCTGTCAGAGGAGGCGCTGGGACTAGCTGGCTCCAGCAGCACATCTCAGTCCCACCATCCCGTTGGCGTCAGTCTACTGACTCCATGGAGGGCGGGGGATCGTGTCCAGCTGCTGTTTGCGAGTTTTCCAGGGCTCTTCCTACCTGGGCATGGTCCCCATGCTGTCTGTGTGTTGCAGTGAAGCCAGTTGTATAGGAGTGCCTAGCCGCCTGTCCCTTTTGAATTCTCCCTTTGGGGATGTGACTTCACACCTCCCTGTGCTGGGTGGGAACAGATGAACGCTAAATGTTTGCTCTGAGGGGGCACCTTCCTTCCCTTCAGCAGGATGCCTTCAGTCCAGGATCTGGGGATGGATGTCTCTGATCTGACCTTCTGGGATGTCCTCCCAGCAGCAATCGATCACTCTTGCTGTGTGAGTCTGTCTTTCCGGGTCCCCAAAGGCCAGAGGCAATGCCTGCTTCGCCAGAGCTGGTCCCTAACTGATGGAGGAGGTGAATTAATTACGTAGCCTCAGGCACATTGCGGTCCCATTCTGGGTCTCAGTTTTCACAACTGTACCATGAAAAGATCAGACCAGACAGTCCCCTAAGATACTTCCACCTCGAGTATTGTAGTTTATTTCATTTCTGTGTTTTTGTTTCATGTTCCTCCCAGGCCCTCACAGTCCCCATGTCTTAGCTACATCATATGTGCTGGTTGGGCTTTTAAGCTGCTTCTAGCATGTCACTGGAGGAGCATAACACCCTGGGCTAAGTGCTCTTTTGTTGGACTAACTTGCTATTAAAACATGGCTAATATTGAGGTTTTGTTTATGAAATAACACTGCATGCCATAGACAGAACAGGAAAGAGGATGCATGCATTTCTTAGAATGTAGGGAAAATGTCTAATAGCACCGGAGGAGGAACTCAGAGAGATGGGGTGTTTCAGTTTCATACCCGGTGGATGCTTTTGGCTGTAGTGTTGCTGGAAGCTAATAATTCCTAAAAAATGCGGCTGATGAGACTAAGGGGCCTTCCAAATTTCATCAAGGAGCCTGTGGGGCTTCCCTAAAATTTCATTAGGAAGAGACCAATTTAAAGATTAACTGATGGAAGAGATGCAGTCATCTAATTAATTGTAGCAGGCCCAAGAGGTAATGTCGAGAGAGAGGTTCCTGGCAAATGATGGAGACCCCCAAAAAGAGGAGAGCTGAAGAATAAAGAATAATCCATGTTCGGGAGGGAGGGGACATGGGTGTACCTATGGCTGATTCTTGTCGATGTTTGATAGAAAACCACAAAATTCTGTAAAGAAATTGTCCTTCAATTAAAAAAATAAAGTGTCAAAGAAAAAAGCAAGCCCAAGAGATAATGTAGGTAGAGAGGCAAAAGAAAAAAAAATCAGTATTTCTACGGCCCAGGGAGGAAGGTTCCCTTTTCAAATGATGAGTCTCAGTATCCAAAGAGTGAGGCTCCCCAAAGCTGGACCCCTCTATAATTATGGAATGAAAAGAACCTTGAGATGACATTCAGCTTCCTTTCACTTATCTAAAATTCCTCAATAGCTTTGTAATGAAGTTTAGTCCCTATGCAAATCTAACCAGCAGGAAGAAGCACCTGTGCAAATATCATTGCTAAACTACTGAATAAATCTCCCAGCGCAAATAATGACAGCAGCTATGACTTACAGTGCCTTCTGTGTAAAATGTACTTCACATGCATCCAACTATAACTTTATAATAACCCTGCATGGGGATTAATATTTCAAGGCTACCATGTATAGTTATACAGATGACACATTACACAACTGTGGGAGCACCATTCACACCAGAGTCTGTGAATGGTAGCTTTGGAAATTGTGCAGTGCCCAACCTGTACGACTGCACAAGTTTAATCATAATATGACAAGACTTCTACAGTGTTCTGTACTATTCTAAGCACTTCCATGTTTGTCAGCTTATTTAATCCTTATAGCCCACCATGCAAGATGTCTGGGTTCAAAATACACCTTTCCGTCATTCCACGTTACCACTTGGGCAGTTATTTTAATACATTGTCCCATGGCCTCTGGTCAGCTTCTCTGCCTATGACTGTCATGCATCTGTGGGTGCAGAGGGTGACTGTACTGAGTTCCTGAACCTGTGAAGCTGACAACCAAGCCCTGGAGCACGGTGACCCACTGAGGCAGACGTTCTGGGAGGCCCTCCTGAGTTGGCCAGGGAGCCACTTCCCATGTTCGTCAATCACCATGTTCACCACACACCACTGGTCTTCATGCCTAAGGAAGAGGCACTTGCCCCACATTTTTGTAGAATGAGAATGTAAACCATTTTGAAAGATTCTGCACTGACTGCATAAGAAGGAAGTAGAGGAATTATCTGATGACCACTCCTTCCCCAAACCCTCATATATGAGGTACCAAGGAGGGTGAGAGGACATTCCTCAGGTCATTAGATCTCTAAGACTGGCCTCTGGTTGGGCTCGGCACATTCTGTACCAGAAGCAGTGGAACAGACATGGTGGTCCTGTCAGAGCCCTGGTTCTAGCTCCTCCTTTAAAAAAAAATTACTTGTTTCTTTGGCTGCACAAAGTCTTAGTTGAGGCAGGCAGGATCTTTGATCTTCCTTGTGGCATGCTGGATCTTTAGTTGTGGGCGTGTGGGATCCCTGACTAGGGATTGAACTTGGACCCCCTGCATTGGGAGTGCAGAGTTTTAGCCACTGGACCACCAGGAAAGTCTCCTTATTCCTCCTTTTACTCACATGCTGGTGTGATGTGGGATGTGTCTGTCTGTGCACATTGGTTAGAGGAATCATTTTGTGGTTAAGTGGGATGAGGCATCCATGGAGGCCTCCTCCATGGAGAAGGCATGTCTGCTCATGGGCATGACTCATGAGGACCACGGCTCACTCCTTGTATAAATGTGCCTTGTGGTTGCTCCAGGTCTTTCTTCTCTGCAATCCCCGTCAGCCAGTTTTCAGTACGAAGAACACCCTCTCTCCCTCAGGTGGGGAGGACTTCCATCCTCCACAACCATGTAGCCCCCATGGATTTCAAGTAGCCTTGCTATTGCCATAGCAACCTGACCCAGCCTGCTTGTTGCATATTTCTGAGTGCAGATTGCATTCTGTCATCTTATCCACATGTCTGGGCCAGCTTGACTAGGAGAGAGGGGGTGGTGGGTGTTTAGTCAGACTGGACAACTGCAATGTCCCTCAGTCACTTGGGCTTGGTGGGAAAAGCAGATGAGCTCAGCGTGGTTTCCTAAGCCTCTCAGCCCTTTATATCCCATCTACACCATGGTGCATTCCCTGCTTATCATCCCCATTTGTTCTTCCTTTTCCTGAATGTTCCTCAGGCCCCTCCCACATGTCAACTGTCATCCTTAACCCAACCAATCTTCCCAGAGGCCTCAGGCCCCTCTCTTGGATCAGACCCAGAGGTGGGGTGTGGGGCTTGTGTCAGAGAGCTGGAGAAGGAACCTAAGACAGAAAACCTGTTCTTTGGGCAATATTCCAAACTTCTCAGCCCAAGGTTTTCTCTTCATAGGGGCAAAAAAATGGGGTATAAGAGGATATGGGAGTCATTGTCCTTATTTATCCTAAAATCTTCAGGATAGATTGCTAATTTTCCTTAAGTCATGGCCAGCATTTCTCTGGGTGATTTATACTAACCTTGCATTTTCCCCTCTTAAGTATTTTGCCATAGTTACCTTGCTGAAAATTGGATTTTTAAAAACTCCTTCACTGGGATCTTCAGTTGTTGACAGTGAAAGTCGCTCAGTCGTGTCTAACTCTTTGTGACCCCATAGACTGTAGCCTGCCAGGCTCCTCTGTCCATGGAATTCTCCAGGCCAGAATACTGGGGTGGGGAGCCATTACCTTCTCTAGGGGATCTTCCCAACCCAGGGATTGAACTGGGGTCTCCTCTACTGCAGGCAGAATCTTTACCAGCGGAGCTACCAGAGACCCTTAAATTGTTGTGATCCTTCTTATAGTCTGTGCTCAGAACCAAGGCCAACCCATCCCTCCTCTTGTCCCTGAAGTGACCTGTTCGGGTAGCCCCTCAGGGATTAGGGGCATCTCAAGATTAGGGACTGGGCATCTCAGGAGCCTGTGAAGATAATGCTGGTGTCTTTCAAAAGCACTCCTCACGGTGGCTTCAGAGCTACTGTTGGAAGGTCAAAAAGTTGCAGTCCAGCAGCCCATAAACACATACTTGATTTATTCATTTGGTTGTAAAATTTTTAGTTTATACATATATGTACTTTTAGCAAAGATTTTTTAAATTGAAGTATAGTTGTACAATATTATATGTTAGAGGTGAATGATATAGTGATTCCAACTATTTAGTGGTTGTATTCCATTTATAGTGAAAAGTGAAATGTTAGTCACTCAGTCAAGTCTGACTCTTTGCGATCCCATGAACTGTAGCCTGCCAAACTCCTCTGTCCATGGAATTCTCCAGGTAAGAATACTGGAGTGGGGAGCCCTTCTCTTCTCCAGGGGGTCTTCCCAACCCAGGGATTAAACTCGTGTCTCCTGCATTGTGGGTAGATTCTTTACCATCTGAGCCACCAGGTAGTGAGTGTTGAGTGAAAGTCGCTCATTCGTGTCTGACTGTTTGCGACCCCGTGGACTATACAGTCCTTGTAATTCTTCAGGCCAGAATACTGGAGTGGGCAGCCTTTCCCTTCTCCAGGGGATCTTCCCAACCCAGGGACTGAACCCAGGTCTCCCGCATTGCAGGTGGATTTTTTACCAGCTGAACCACAAGGGAAGCTTGTGTTGAGCCACCAGGGAAATTATAGTTATTATTTATTTATAGTTATTATATTGCAGTTATTGTAATAGTTATGGTTTGTTTATGGCTATAAAATAATATTATAGTATAATAATTATTATATTACTATAATAAGTATACTATATTTCTTATAAAATATTGACTACACTCCCTATGTTGTACAATATGTCCTTGTAACTTATCCTATACGTTGTGGGGTTTGTACCTCTTAACCCCCTACCCCTATACTACCCCTCCCCACTTCCCTCTCCCCACTGGTGACCACTAGTTCTATATGTTTGTGAATCTGTGAATATATTTGTGAATTCTTTTTTTTTGTTATATCATGAATACCTATGTTAAAAATATTTGAAATTGATTGTTTTGAAGCAAAGCATGCACACTCGTATTTGCCATAGTATCTCTAAGACATGGCTGTCTTTTACACTCCGACACGTCACTAAGCGACTGGCTTGATGCGAAAAGCATTCTCGTTTGCACCATCTGGAGAAAGGGCTGGTTCCTCCTCGGTCAGTGGTGGCAGGTCGCGGCTGTGCTGCTAACCGTCTCCTGCACTGAGCTTGGTAGACTCCCACTTGCCGAGTAGGAATCTATCTTTCGGAGTCAAGGTTTGCGACTCAAGATATTATTCATAGACAGGGTCAGATAATGAAAAAGGCTCTGCTTTAAATAGGAACACGTTCTCCTTCACATTATTAATACGCGGAGATAATTATAGTCTCTGGACAAAATTCCAGGGAAAGAATAATTGATTTAGGAAATGCTTGGAGTCAGGGTCAGGCTGCCCTTTGATACAATGTCCCTGGGAACGTGGTGAGCATTGTCACTAAAGCTAGGCTGGTCATAGTGGGACAGGATATGCAGAATTTGTGGGACTGGGTTCAGCAAATGCAGCTTGGAGTCTGGAAGGGTGAAACAGGAAAGGAAATGCTAAAGGTGGTAGACAGCTCTCTAGACCACAGGCTCTCGAAGTGGGGTCCATGAACAGCATTCCAGGGACCCCTGAACTTGTGTGGGGAAAAGTCATAGCTTTAATTTCAATAACTCCTAACTGCAACCTAGCATTTGCTTCAATTATGAACATAGACAAACCCTGACAGTATTAGTGGTGCCTTGACTCTCCTACTCGTGGAAATTAGCTTTTTCATCATTTGACACTTTCTGCAGATACCTCGAAATGGTGTTTCTACTTATCACTCTTCTAAATGCCTTTAGATTTTAACGGGTTAATCAAAAGTATTATTAATACTACGTTACAAATTTGAAGACATACATATAAATAACTAGCTTCCTTTGTAATCCTATACATTTTACTTCATTCATTTAAAACATCATTCGGAGGAGGGTCCATGGGCCTCACGTGTACGTCCTGCAACCCAGCCCACCTATGGCCGGTCTTATTAGAGGGGCCAGGAAATGGCAACCCACTGCAGTGTTCTTGCCTGGAGAATCCCAGGGACGGGGGAGCCTGGTGGGCTGCCATCTATGGGGTCGCACAGAGTCAGACACGACTGAAGCGACTTAGCAGCAGTAGCAGCATCTGGGGGATGGCCTCGGTGACAATTCTCACCAAGTTCCTGGGGATGCTGTATAAGACGGCAGCCTGATTTTGACTCCAAGCAGCTCCTAAATCAAAATCACCATGCTAAAGAGGTCCATATCACAGAGAAGAGTCACAATAACTGCTCTAGGCATCCCTTTATTTATTTTGGAGGGAATCTCTTTTGTTTATATTTTAATCTTTAATTAATTTTTATTGAAGTATAGTGGCTTTACAAAATTGTGTTAGTTTCTGCTGTATAGCAAAGAGAATTAGTTATATGTATACATATGAAACTGTAAGTCGCTCAGTCATGTCCAACTCTTTGCATCCCTATGGACTATTGCCCATCAGGCCCCTCTGTCCATGGAATTCTTCAGGCCAGAATACTGGAGTGGATAACCGTTCCCTTCTCCAGGGGAATCTTCTCAACCCAGGGATCAAACCCAGGTCTCCCGCATTGCAGGCAGATTCTTTCCCAGCTGAGCTGGTAAAGGGAAGCCCATGTACACTTACATCCCCTCTTTTTTTGGATTTCCTTTTCTTTTAGGTCACCTCAGAGCACTGAGGAGAGTTCTCTGTGTTGCACAGTAGGTTCTCACTGGTTACCTATTTTATCCATAGTGGAGTATACCTGTCAAGGCTTCCCTTTAAAAGGAGAAGCAACTTCTGGAACCTACAGGTAAGGCCAGACTGGAAGGGAAGAGCCCCAGAAGCCCAATTTAGCAACACTTGCATAAACCAAAGGAGTGAAACCCAAACAGTGGCATCTTGGCATTTGCGGAGAGATCTTTCTAGAGGGCTTCCCTGGTGGCTCAGACAGTAAAGAATCTGCTTGGAATGCAGTAGATCCAGGTTCCATCTCTGGGTGGGGAAGATCCCCTGGAGAAGGAAATGGCTACCTACACCAATATTCTTTTTTTTTTTTTTCCTACACCAGTATTCTTGTCGGGAGAATTCCATGGACAGAGGAGCCTGCCTGGCTGCAGTCCACGGAGTCACAGAGAGTCAGACACGATTGAGTGACTAGCACTTATTCCTGTAAATACCCCTCAGGCAAACGTCCCCTCTGCAGGCACCAAAGCTTGCTTTTGGTTCAGATGGGGTCAGAATGGTGTCAAAAGGAAGTCAGGAGGGTGGGCTGACCCAACCCAGTGGAATACGGAGCACCCCGGTGTGGAATACGGAGGAGCATCTGGGAAGGTCTCCATTGTGTGGATCCTGCTCTTTCAGGGGCTGAGTGGCGGAGATTCTGAACTTTACCTTGATTCCAGCAGCCTTAGGGCTGCAACCGTCTCAGTGTCCAGGAAGCCCCCTCCTCCTCCCCAGGAGGCTGCTCACTGCAGGGGCCTGAGCCTCCTGGGGACATGTGTCACAAGAGGGTGCCAGGAGCTGGAGTTGCAAGCAAAAACAGAAAGCCAGGTTTTTGGTGTTCAGCCAGAATATTTGGTAAAGGATTATTATCCCGATTGCAGGTAGCAACTTATTACTGGGTCATAAAATCAATTTAGTGGATCACAACAAGCATTAAAAGGTAGAACAGAAAATAGTGTATGTCACACCCAGGTTAAGCATTACCTTGTGAACCTAGTTTTTGTTTTATATACGTGTATGTACGTGAGTACTGGGTTGCGATGTGATTTATTTCTTACTATGGATCACAGCCAAGGGTTTAAAAAACAGTGCTGTCAAGATGCCGGTGCAACCCCGCAGAGAAATCACAGCAACGGGAAGAGAGTGTATCCTAAAGTAATAATTTAATTCAAGGACTTAATAGTGATTTTAGTGAATATAAGGGGGAAAAATGAGCATACCAAGCCGCCAGAGTGCCATCTATTATTCAATACCAGGATCAAATCAGGACCTCACCTTGTAGGGACCTCATCAATCAGTGAGGGGTGCTTGGATGACTACAGTAAAACCTGAAACAGTCTCTGGGAATGAGAAGGGAGAAGAAAAGAATTACATGGAATATCACCACGAGGGCAGGCCTCACAGCGGGCTGGGTCACAACCCAGGTGCTTGCATCATTTACTGAGACTTGATTCTTAAACTCTAAAATGAGGATGTGGATGGGTGAGGGTGGAAGGGAGGCTTAAGAGGGAGGAGACTTACATATACTCATAATTGATTCACACTGCTGTACAACAGAAACTAATACAACGCTGAAAGCCATTATCCTCCAATTAAAAAGTTTGAAAAATAGAGCAAAAGCAAACAAAAAAATGCATTACCTACTGAACTTGGGAAACCTTCCTAATAAAGAATTGCCTTTAGTTTCCTTGTCTAACCCTGCCCCCACCAAACAAAAAAATTAATGAAAGGAAGATGATTGTTTCAGGCTGGCTGACCTCATGGGACTGGTTTCCTGATCAAGTGGGATAATGCAGAGGTAAGCTCTGGCATATACGAAAAGTCTCAGGAATGACTGCTGCCAATAGGGAGAGTGATTTTCTCTTCCCTAAAACAGAATGCTAGTATATTTTAGGAGCTGTTTGCATTACAGTAAGAGGATGGGCTCCAGGCACACAGGGCCTTCAGCATTTCCTGCTCTAGTTTCTTCCATTACTACTTCCGGGCGGGGGTGGCAGAGGGGGTTGCTGGCAGGTGTCCTCAGAGTGCAGGGCAGCCTGCTGCCTGGGATGCAGATTTTGGGGATGATGACCCAGCCCCGAGCAGACTGTTCCTCCACAGCAATTTGCTGCCTTCTTCCAAAGTGACTGGGCCGTGCTAGTCTCTCCTGTTAGGCACAGAGCCATCTCAGAGACTGGAGCTGAAGTGTACATCACCAAGCTGAGGTCAGGCTGGGCCCTGCTGCAAAATTGGCCTCCAGGTTATCATCTGTGAGGCTGTTGGTCCCTTCAGGAAGCCAGGCAGCGGGAGAGGAAAGCAGCAAGAATGGAAGGAGTAGACAGTGAGAGGCATGGGGCACAGCCTGCTCCCCACCTCTTTGCCCTGAGAAAGAGGATGAGACGGTGGTATGGGCTGAGTTGAGTTCTCCCAAACTCATATGTTGAAGTCCTAATCCCAGCACCTCAGAATAGGACTGTATTTGGAAACACTATCTTCAATGAAGTTAAAATGAGGTCATTAAGGTGGGTCCTAATCCAATATGACTGGTGTCCTTATAAGAAGAGGAGATCAGGACACAGTTGTACACAGAGGAAGCTGGATGATAACTCACAAGCTGGAATCAAGATTGCTGGGAGAAATATCAACAACCTCAGGTACGCAGATGATACCATTCTAATAGTAGAAAGTGAAGAGGAACTAAAGAGCCTCTTGATGAGGGTGAAAGAGGAGAGTGAAAAAGCTGACTTAAAACTCAACATTCTGAAAACAAAGATCATGACATTCATTCCCATTACTTCATGACAAATAGATGGGGAAAAGAAAGGAGTGACAGATTTTATTTTCTTGGGCTCCAAAATCACTGTGGACAGCGACTGCAGCCATGAAATTAAGAGATGCTTGCTCTTTGGAAGGAAAGCTATGACAAACCTAGACTGCATATTGAAAAGCAGAGACATCACTTTGCCGACAAACATCTGTATAGTCAAAGCTATGGTTTTTCTGGTAGTTATGTACAAATGTGAGAGCTGAGCACTGAAGAACTGATGCTTTTGAACTGTGGTGCTGGAGAAGCCTCTTGAGAGTCCCTTGGACTGCAAGGAGGTCAAACCAGTCTAACCCTAAAGGAAATCAACCTTGAATATTCATTGGAAGGACTGATATTGAAGCTGAAGCTCCAATACTTTGGCCACCTGATGCGAAGAGCTGACTCACTGGAAAAGACCTTGATGCTTGCAAAGACTGAAGGCAAAAGGAGAAGAGGGTTAGATGAGATGGTTAGAGAGCAAGACCAACTCAATGGACATGAGCTTGAGCAACCTCTGGGAGATAGTTAAGGACAGGGAAGCCTGGCATGTGGCAATCCATAGGGTTGTAAAGAGTCTGACACAACTGAGCGACTGAACAATTGAACAATATGCAGGGGAAGGGTCATGTGCAAACTCAGGGAGAAAGTGCCATCTCCAAGCCAAGGAGAAGAAACCCACCCTGCCAACATCTTGATCTTGGACCTTTAGCCTCCAGAACTGGGAGAAAATACATTTCTGTCATTTATTTTGCTATATAAACTTCACTATCCCAGGGTGCCTGGAGCAGCCCAGCTTCAGGCTTAGGAGTGAAGATGAACTAGTGTTAAGAGCTTGCGACTGGCAACCGTGTAGTCTTAAGCTGTTATATTCATAGCTTGTTGAAACTGAAAAATGGCCATCTGCTGGGGTCCAGCCCCTGCAGGATCCAGGGGAACCTGAAGGAAAAATGGCATCGGCGGATGATTTAGAGAGATAAGGAAAGAATATTGTAGATCAGAAGAGGGAAAGAGGCTGATATTCCTTGGTTTACACAGAAAGCTAATAGCGTCTTAGAAGCTCAGGCAGGAAAGTGAACGCAGGGAGCCTCTATACTCCAAGGGATCAGCCTGAAAAAGAAAGTAAGAGAGAGAGAGAAAAAAAAAAGAAAAACACGGGGTGACCAAGCTTCTCCAAGCGAGGCCCATTTTTTTTCATTTTTAAAAGGATCTTTTATACCTTAACTTGTACACAGAGGGAAATGAAAGATGCAAAGTCATACAGAGTCAGCCCAAACATTACATCTGTTTTGTCTTTATAGAAACCAGGATTTTTTCTGCAAACCTTTCCCATAGGCAATGTTGTGTACATTATCTTCTGGCCTTGGAGGCCTGCGGACATTTTATGACCCTCTTTTGATAAAGGCTTCTCAACCAGAAAACTTATTTTCTCTTGAAATGTTTTTTCTTTATATTTCTAATCTATGTCAGCCTCAGAAAGTATTAAACAAGTTACATTTCTCAGGAAGCAAAGGCGCAGTAAGTTACAAGAAAGAACCAATTAGCTCAAAAGTCTGATGTGGTTAATTTCAAGGCTACACTTGTTTTTCTTACTTTCCAACTATGTTAACTAATGCACTCCCAGGTGCACAGTGGATAAGAGATATGGGAACTTAGCAACAAGCATTGGCCCAATAATGAAATCCTATGCCAGCACTGCTCTAATAACTTTTAACTCTTTGAAAGGCTCTATGCTTTAGACTTCTTGTGCCTCTCACAGTTGGGAGGCTGTAAAAAATCATATGCATAGCTGCAAGAGTCTGGATATACCTGCCAAGCAAGCTAGGATGCTAACAGAGGGGGTTTGATTTGAAATATTCCTCTCATATCCAGGAGACTTATTAGCTATAGCCCTAAGCTGATTTTCTCCAGAGAAAGGTGGTCAGGGATAGCCCCCCTGTTAATGTCAGAGGAGTCGGTGAAAGTCATGAAATAGTAAAAGAGACAGATTCTGGTTTTGGGGTAGATGCTCGAGAAAGCCTAGGGAGCCCATTGAGTCCAGAAGCCTTGCTTAACAGTTCTCTTCCACATGACCTTGTCATGGGTGGGATCTCCCGTGGTGACTCCTGGCAGAGATCCTTACTTAGGTGGTTCTCAGTATGGTTCCCAGACCAACAGCATCAGTGTCACCTGGGAACTTGTTAGAAATGCAAGTTTTCAGGATTTACCCCAAACCCACTGAATCAGTAACTCTGGGGATGGGGTCTAAGTTTATTCAAGACCTCCAGGGGATTCTGAGGCATGCTCAAACTTGAGCTGCACTGCTCTACACAAAGGTTTTGATGCTTAACAACAGGACTCTGTAAACTTGTGTCATACAGGGTAGGGAGTCAGGGAAAGCTGTTGCCATGGGAATTCAGCCCACAGCTTTCTGAAGGGGTCTCCATGACGTGCAGGTGGAAAGAAGGGATATCAAATGAGAGAAGAACCATTTTGGGCTTCCCATTGGCCCTGCCCATGCAGGAGATGCAAGAGAGGCAGGCTCAATCCTTGGGTTGGGAAGATGCCCTTGAGGAAGAAATGGCACCCCACGCCAGTATTCTTGCCTGGAAAACTCCATGGATAGGGGAGCCTGGTGGGCTATAGTCCATAGTGCTGCAAAGAGTTGGACATGACTGAGCACACACCCACACTGCTGCTGCTGCTAAGTCACTTCAGTCATGTCTGACTCTGTGCGACCCCATAGATGGTAGCCCACGAGGCTCCCCCATCCCTGGGATTCTCCAGGCGAGAACACTGGAGTGAGTTGCCATTTCCTTCTCCAATGCATGAAAGTGAGAAGTGAAAGTGAAGTTGCTCAGTCGTGTCCAACTCTCAGCGATCCCATGGACTGCAGCCCACCAGGCTCCTCCATCCATGAGATTTTCCAGGCAAGAGTACTGGAGTGGGGTGCCATTGCCTTCTCCGACACACCCACACAGAGGGACCATTTCAGTCCCACAGCCCAAGTTCCCCTGTGCTCAATCAGAAATGAGAGAGCACCTGATTTATTCCAAATCCCCTCAATTCTTTTTCTTCTCCATCCTTTTTCTGACCAAATCTTCACCTACTACAGATATAATCTTAAACAATGACCTTGGTCCCTCAAAGATTTATCTACTGGGAGAAAGCAGGGGTGGAGAGAGATAAGAGAGAGGAGAGAGCAAGAATTTTATTATTAAAGGATGCCTACTCAAGCATCATACAGTGGTTCCAGAAGTGACTTAAGTGGCTCAATAAATGTTGCTTTCCTCCTCCTCCCTTCTGAGTATTGAACAACTAGAAGCACATTAGTATATCAGAAAAGGCAGCAATAACTTTCAAAGTACTTTAAACTCTCTTTATATGGGACAAAAACGACTAATGTTAAGACATTTGTAAATACAATTTTTATACTTAACCTCAGTTTTTAAGGGATTAGGATGCAATGAAAAATTAGTTCTGAAAAGGCATCTTCATGTGAAGCTAAAATAATACCATTACAGTCTGCAGTTTTCTGGCATTCTAGCTAGACTCGGGGATTCTGGAGGAATGCATGTTGAGAGTGTCTTTTATCCCTCAAGTATAAAATGAGTGCCCCATTCTTTTCCCATAATGATGTCCACTGGGTTTCCTATGGCTCTTGGGAGAGCATTTGAGTCCTAGAATCCTGGCAAAGGTCTAGAGTGCAAGCAATGGATACTGAGAAGAGATCTATCTCTTAGCATAAAGCTAGCTAACTTGGCATCTTGCTATGATCATTGGAACCCTGATTTACTTTCGGTACTTCCTGACTTTCTGGAGCTGGGCTCTGACAAAAGACATGTTAACAATAAAGACAGCTAATATTGGCTGGACACTTACCATGAGCGTCAGAGGCTGCCCTGCATACTTGGCTACAGAGTTAACCAAAGACTGGTAATTTAAATAAATCCCTTGCTTAGCTACTAAGTAGCTAAATCATCTAGAACCTATGTTTTGCTGCTATCACTATGCAAACTTTCGACAGGTGTACCCTGACTCAGTGAGATGGAGCACGGTTTTTCTGGGAAGGCAGAGAACAAAAGAGAAGGAGCACCAAGTGATCGTTGTACCAAACTAGGTCAGGACATGGGAGGATTATCTACTGACTCCAGGTCTTCCTGGTGTGATTGCTTTAAGAAGGAGGCTGTTGGAAAGCACAGTTCAGTTCAGCTCAGCCGCTCAGTCGTGTCCGACTCTTTGCGACCCCATGAATCGCAGCATGCCAGGCCTTCCTGTTCATCAACATCTCCCAGAGTTCACTCAGACACGTCCATCGAGTCCGTGATGCTATCCAGCCATCTCATCCTCGGTCGTCCCCTTCTCCTCCTGCCCCCAATCCCTCCCAGCATCAGAGTCTTTTCCAATGAGCCAACTGTTCGCATGAGGTGGCCAAAGTACTGGAGTTTCAGCTTTAGCATCATTCCTTCCAAAGAAACCCCCGGGTTGATCTCCTTCAGAATGGACTGGTTGGATCTCCCTGCAGTCCAAGGGACTCTCAAGAGTCTTCTCCAACACCACAGTTCAAAAGCATCAATTCTTCGGCGCTCAGCCTTCTTCACAGTCCAACTCTCACATCCATACATGACCACAGGAAAAACCATAGCCTTGACTAAACAGACCTTAGTCGGCAAAGTAATGTCTCTGCTTTTGAACATACTATCTAGGTTGGTCATAACTTTTCTTCCAAGGAGTAAGCGCCTTTTAATTTAATGGCTGCAATCACCATCTGCAGTGATTTTGGAGCCCCCCAGAATAAAGTCTGCCACTGTTTCTACTGTTTCCCCATCTATTTCCCATGAAATGATGGGACCAGATGCCATGATCTTCGTTTTCTGAATGTTGAGCTTTAAGCCAACTTTTTTGCTCTCCTCTTTCACTTTCATCAAGAGGCTTTTGAGTTCCTCTTCACTTTCTGCCATAAGGGTGGTGTCATCTGCATATCTGAGGTTATTGATATTTCTCCTGGCAATCTTGATTCTGGCTTGTGTTTCCTCCAGTCCAGCATTTCTCATGATGTACTCTGCATAGAAGTTAAATAAGCAGGATGACAATATACAGCCTTGACATACTCCTTTTCCTATTTGGAACCAGTCTGTTGTTCCATGTCCAGTTCTAACTGTTGCTTCCTGACCTGCATACAGATTTCTCAAGAGGCAGGTCAGGTGGTCTGTATTCCCATCTCTTTCAGAATTTTCCACAGTTTATTGTGATCCACACAGTCAAAGGCTTTGGCATAGTCAATAAAGCAGAAATAGATGTTTTTTCTGGAACTCTTGCTTTTCCATGATCCAGCAGATGTTGGCAATTTGATCTCTGGTTCCTCTGCCTTTTCTAAAACCAGCTTGAACATCAGGAAGTTCACGGTTCACATATTGTTGAAGCCTGGCTTGGAGAATTTTGAGCATTACTTTGCTAGCATGTGAGATGAGTGTAATTGTGCGGTAGTTTGAGCATTCTTTGGCATTGCCTTTCTTTGGGATTGGAATGAACACTGACCTTTTCCAGTCCTGTGGCCGCTGCTGAGTTTTCCAAATGTGCTGGCATATTGAGTGCAGCACTTTCACAGCATCATCTTTCAGGATTTGAAACAGCTCAGCTGGAATTCCATCACCTCCACTAGCTTTGTTCATAGTGATGCTTTCTAAGGCCCACTTGACTTCACTTTCCAAGATGTCTGGTTCTAGATTAGTGATCACATCATCATGATTATCTGGGTCATGAAAATCTTTTTTTGTACAGTTCTTCCATGTATTCTTGCCACCTCTTCTTAATATCTTTTGCTTCTGTTAGGTCCATACCATTTCTCTCCTTTATTGAGCCCATCTTTGCATGAAATGTTTCCTTGGTATCTCTATTTTCTTGAAGAGTTCTCTAGTCTTTCCCATTTTGTTGTTTTCCTCTATTTCTTTGCATTGATCACTGAAGAAGGCTTTCTTATCTCTTCTTGCTATTCTTTGGAACTCTGCATTCAGATGCTTATATCTCTCTTTTTCTCCTTTGCTTTTCGCTTCTCTTCTTTTCACAGCTATTTGTAAGGCCTCGCCAGACAGCCATTTTGCTTTTTTGCATTTCTTTTGCATGGGGATGGTCTTGATCCCTGTCTCCTGTACAGTGTCACGAACCTCATTCCATAGTTCATCAGGCACTCTCTCTATCAGATCTAGGCCCTTAAATCTATTTCTCACTTCCACTGTATAATCATAAGGGATTTGATTTAGGTCATACCTGAATGGTCTAGCGGTTTTCCCTACTTTCTTCAATTTAAGTCTGAATTTGGCAATAAGGAGTTCATGATCTGAGCCACAGTCAGCTCCTGGTCTTGTTTTTGCTGACTGTATAGAGCTTCTCCATCTTTGGCTGCAAAGACTATAATCAATCTGATTTCAGTGTTGACCATCTGATGATGTCCATGTGTAGAGTCTTCTCTTGTGTTGTTGGAAGAGGGTGTTTGCTATGACCAGTGCATTTTCTTGGCAAAACTCTATTAGTCTTTGCCCTGCTTCATTCCGCATTCCAAGGCCAAATTTGCCTGTTACTCCAGGTGTTTCTTGACTTCCTACTTTTGCATTCTGAGAGAGTCATTTCCTAGGCAGGTTGATGGGAAGTCTAGGGGTCCCCAAGGAGAGAGGGGTCTGGAATTCTCAAGGAGGAAGAAAGGACAAACGTTTTTTTCCTTCTCTACATTCCTTAGGGTTCTATAACAACAATGTATTCTGCCTGAGGACAGTCTCTGGATTAAACCTTCTGGCTAATTCCGTTATCTTAAAATGTAAATTATGGGAGTAGGTCTGATGAGGTCTTTACAACCTCCAGACATTCTTTTGATTTACTGGAGAGTATATAACTCCACTGTTAACACTAGCAAGGGGGTACTCTTTCTACCCCCTTCTGATGCCTATGTCAGAAGCTTTCTCTATCTCCTTTATACTTTAATAAAATTTTATTACACAAAAGCTCTGAGCGATCAAGCCTCGTCTCTGGCCCCGGATTGAATTCTTCTCCTCCGGTGGCCAAGAATCCCGGCGTCGTGATTCAACAACAACCTGTCAATTCCAGTCCCCTATAATGAAAAGGACATCTTTTTCGGGTGTTAGTTCTAAAAGGTCTTGTAGGTCTTCATAAAACCGTTCAACTTCAGCTTCTTCAGCATTACTGGTTGGGGCATAGACTTGGATAACTGTGATATTGAATGGTTTGCCTTGGAAACTAACAGAGATCATTCTGTCATTTTTGAGATTGCATCCAAGTACTGCATTTTGGACTCTTTTGTTGACCATGATGGCTACTCCATTTTTTCTGAGGGATTCCTGCCCGCAGTAGTAGATATAATGATCATCTGAGTTAAATTCACCCATTCCAGTCCATTTTAGTTTGCTGATTCCTAGAATGTCGACGTTCACCCTTGCCATCTCTTGTTTGACCACTTCTAATTTGCCTTGATTCATGGACTTGACATTCTAGGTTCCTATGCAATATTGCTCTTTACAGCATCGGATCTTGCTTCTATCTCCAGTCACATCCACAACCGGGTATTGTTTTTACTTTGGCCCCATCCCTTCATTCTTTCTGGAGTTATTTCTCCACTCATCTCCAGTAGCATATTGGGCACCTAATGACCTGGGGAGTTCCTCTTTTGGTATACTATCATTTTGCCTTTTCATACTTGGAAAGGGACAGTTTGAGAGACCTCAGTGACTACAGTGAGGCATCCAGATAGAAGCCAGCAAGATGAGAAGTTGGCAGCTAAGCAGGACGTGGAAACGGCTGACCATGAGGAGGCACAGAAGACACGAGATTCACAAATGATGGGGCCTTCTGGACAGCAGCATCTTTTCTCCTACAGGTACCCTCTAGGGAGGGAGGAGTCTCCTACTGACCTGCTCCAGCCGCCATATTTATCTCCAAAGCTGCTTTATCCTTTCAACCTACATTTAATCTTGACTCCCTCCACCCCTCAACTTCCCTGACCTTCATCTCACCTTTCTCCTACCTGTTTTAACCTCCTGTGTGTCTGTTCACTGCAAGACAGTCCCTGTTGGGACCAGACATGGCCTTTCCACTTCACCTTTCCACACCTTGAGATGCCTCTCCATCTAGAGATCAGAGCCCCCTCTGTTGACTTGCACACCCAGGGTATTTGCTTTTTAACTCAGCCAGATGAAGGCCCACACTGCCACCTCAATAGATCCATGAGAGTTGCTACTAAAGAAGTTCTGCCTCCTGAGGGACTAAGACCATAATTGGCTTTTGCAGGTCTGTGACTCCTGATTTTATTTTAATAACCATCAGTTTCCAACACAATAGTTCACCCCTTTATTATATGCTCTTCCCCTCGCTGCCATCTACTTGCTGCCTTGACTCCTAGCACCTCTTTTCCCAAACCCACACCCCATTGTCAAAGTCTCCTCCATTCTACACCTCCTTTTTATTTTTAAAAGTTAAAAAAGTACTGGGTCTTCACGGCAGTGCAGGGGCTTCTCTTGTGGCCCTTGGGCTCTACAGCATGTGGGCTCAGTAGTTGTAGCACGCTTAGTTGCCCTGTAGCATATGGGGCCTTAGTTCCCCTACCAGGGATTGAACCCGTGTCCTCTGCACTGGAAGGCAGATTCTTAACCACTGGACCACCAGGGAAGTCCCATCCTGCATTCCAGACTCACATAGAGAGCTCTGCCCAGACACCCTAGTGCCCTCCAAGCCCAGTGTGGGCTGTGCTCTGATGGAGATGCCAAGGGAACCACAGTGGCCAGCTCTCTGGCTCTGCAGCAGCCCTCAGAGCATTTCATCCTCCTTCCTTTAGGACTTGAAACCAATCCTTCACCTGGACCCTCTCTTCTCCTCCTCTGGAATCTCACTCCCTAAGCCATGCTTCCCTGACAGCTTCTAATGTTCCCTCCTTGGTCCGTGAATGTTGACCATTTTTCTTATGACTCTCACCATAACCCTCCTTGGTCCTCTTCCTACTGCAATAGGCTTTTTCATTCTCAAACTTGGTCTTCACTTCTTAGCTTCTACTTAAGCCTTGTATCTTCGTATAATCAAGTTCCTAGTCCCTTATAACTTCACTGAAAGCATTCTTGCTAAGATCACCAAAATTCTCCTAATGTTAAAGCTTAACACGCTCTCTTGCTAATCCTTAGCGTCTACTCTGCTTAGATCTTTGGCCACTCTTTTCCCCGTAGAAGCCTATGCATAGCACACACTTAACGTTTCTTTGTCTCATCTTTCCTGATCTCAGGCCTTTGGGACTCAAAGGACTTTAAGCATCTGTTATAGCAATGCTTCCCTAGTGGGCTTCCCTAGTGGCTCAGATGGTAAAACGTCTGTCTGCAATGCAGGAAACCCGGGTTCGATCCCTGGGTTGGGAAGATCCTCTGGAGAAGGAAATGGCAGCCCACTCCAGTATTCTTGCCTGGAAAATCTCATGGCCCGCCGAGCCTGGTAGGCTACCGTTCATGGGGTTGCAAAGAGTTGGACACAACTGAGAGACTTCACGCTCACTTTCACAGCAGTGCTATAAATGGTGCCAGGGCTATTTCCTCCTGCTGTTCACTCTTCCCACGTGGCTTGTGGGCTTACTCTTTTCCTGCGTTCCCCACTGAGCCTGGTGGTGTGGACTGAAGGAAAGTTGAAAGGAAATGAGTAGGGACAAGAGAACGATCCACGTAAATGACCCTGTTGGTCAGACATCAATCCTGATCCTCCAGGAGAACAAAACATGTTTATTTGCATTTGAAAATAATGTTAGTAAAATACTTAAAATATTGTCTGTTTTATAGATGCTCTCATCTCTTGAGTCACAAAGCCTCCTTTGTGACCCCAGCGTAACATCAAAACATTCCCTGGAAAGTATTTTGAGAGAGGGGATTGAAAACCAAAGATCTGGAACTAGACGACCTGTCCCCACATCCTCTCTACAGACACCTTTCAGTCCTCCTTATCCAGCCAGAAGAGCTCTCCAGAGGCAGAATTCCATTATCTCAGTTACCCAACCGTCTCCTGTGGATCTTGTACTTCCCATGGTCTGTCTCCTAATGGCTCCATTTCTTCCGTCTCCATCTAGATTGCATAAGCATAAAGCCCATCAGAAATAACCCTCATCACATTCGGGGGTTCTCAATGACTGTCTGTAGGAGTAGAAAACCTCTTTTAGCTGTTTCCTTTTTTTTTTTTTTTTAAGTTGGTGGATGGGGACTTCCCAGGTGGTCCAGGGGTTGAGAATCCACCTTGCAATGCAAGGGACGCTGCTTCAATCCCTGGTCAGGGAAGATCCCACAGGCTGCAGGAGCAACTAAGCCTATGCACGGCAACTACTGAGCTCGTGTGCTGCGAGTGATGAGGTCCGCCCAGCTAGAGCCCGTGCTCCCCGACAAGAGAAGCCACCGCAATGAGAAGCCCGAGCACCGCAGCAAGAGAGGAGCCCCCACTTGCTGAAACCAGAGAAAGCCCATGTTCAGCAACAAAGACTCACTACAGTCAACAAATAAATGTATAAAGTTGGTGGGTAGGAAGCATAAATAGTTTTAAAAAGGTACTTCCTTCTAACAGATTTGAGCAATTGGTCCAGTCACTGAACACAGAGGAATTGCACAGGCATTTCCTGGAAATACTGTAACCAGTGTTAACACCTTCACTAGCTTAGGTGATAAAGGGCAAAGATAAAAATACAGGAAAAGCTTTTCTGGAATGCATTTGTATCTTGAGGGTATACATCACTTTGATATTTATCAATCTTTATAAAGTTTCTGACTTCTTTACATTCAGATCCTATTCTTGTGTCTGATCCTTCCAGTGCTGCGTCTGCCAGTTATGATCGTCCCTCCTCTTATCCCTCTAGGGCAGGAGAGCCTGGCAGGTCAGCAGAAAAGCCAGGGCCTTGAGAGTTTTTGACATCTGTCTGTGGCTTTCCCTCTATGGCCACTCAGGGAGCCCTCATCTGCAGTCTCTCTACTGCCGTCTGCAGAGGGGAAAGTTTTAATATCCTTCATCTCTTTACAAAATTAACGCAGAAATTCTGCTGACAAGCCTTACCCTTTCCAAGGTTTAAATCCCAGGGCCCTTGAGCTGTGACAATTTAAATGAGTAAGATTTCCAAAAACTGATGAGTGAGGTTTTAAATGTCTCATAGCAGCAAGTTGCCAAATCCTCCTTTAAAGACTTCTGTAGGACAAAGCGGTTGGTGAGCATTTGTCTGCGGAAGCATGCTATGTCCACAAGCCGTGATGGTGGGGAAGCTGCCTTTAAGAGTGATTATAAACCAAAACAGTTGGAAGAAACCTTAAGGACTAGTCCACCAATAAGCACATTTTAAAGATGATTAAAACTGAGCCAAGGAGGGTTAAGTCATTTGTCCAAGGTGACAGTGTCAACTTTAACTTAAGTCCCCCAAGCGTAGGCCTAAACAAAATCTAAAGAAATAAAGATTGAAAATTTAGCCAATTTTGCAGAAGTTATAGGCATACAGATTCAGAAAACTGAGTAGCCCCAAATAGGATAATCCTAAAGAATCCTTACCAAAACACATCGTAGTCAAATTTCTAAAATTTTGTGAAGAAGAAATTTTGAAAACATCAAGAGAAAAGTTATACCAATTTGAATGATAACAGATTTCTCATAAGAGGCTATAAAGAAATGGTACAACATTTTGCAAGTGCTGAAAAAGAATTTAAAAGACAGATTGGCCCAATGGATAAAAATACATGATCCAACTATAAGCTGTCTACAAGAAAGTCACTTCAAATGCAATAATATAGGTAAGTTGAAAATAAAAGAATTGAAAAAGATATACCATACAAATGGTAATCAAAGGAAAGCAAAGTCAGAAAAAGCAGACGTTAGCACAAGGAAACTTAGCAAGGACAGAGGGGGTCACTACATGATGATGAAAGGGTCAGTCCACCAAGAAGACATTGTAACTCCAAATGTGAATGGACCAAGGGGCAGAGCTGGGAAACACGTGAAGCAGAGACTAAGATGGGAGGAAAGAGAAGAGAGTTAGACACATCCGCAATTATAGTTCCAGATTTCAGCACTCTCATGTCTTAACAAGTGGCAGAACAATCAGGCAGAAAACTCTATCAACTATACCAGTGACCGTATGGAAGAGCTCAACGGCACTATCAACAGGCAGAATCTAATAGACGTTTGTAGAGCACTTGACCCAGCAAGAGCAAAATACCCATTCTTAAGCACTCGCAGAACAGAGACCGAGAGAAACCACATTCTGGGCCACAGAAATGATCCCAAAGTTTTTTTTCAAAAGCTGAAATCATGCAGAGAGTGTTCTTGAAAGTAAAAGTCACAACAGAGAGATGAAATGAAAATCTCTAAACACTTGGAACAGCTAAGTAACCCATGGTTCAAAAAGGATGTCTCAGGGCAAAGCATATGCTGCTGCTGCTGCTAAGTCGCTTCAGTCGTGTCTGACTCTGTGCGACCCCATAGACGGCAGCCCACCAGGCTCCCCCGTCCCTGGGATTCTCCAGGCAAGAACACTGGAGTGGGTTGCCATTTCCTTCTCCAATGCATGAAAGTGAAAAGTGAAAGTGAAGCTGCTCAGTCGTGTCCGACTCTCAGTGACCCCATGGACTGCAGCCTACCAGGCTCCTCCGTCCATGGGATTTTCCAGGCAAGAGTACTGGAGTGGGGTGCCATTGCCTTCATAATATTAATACATACATTAAAATGATATGCTATAAAATATATATTATATTTATATACACTAAAGCTGTACTGCAGAAAATTTATAGAACTTCAAGTTTATTTTAGAGAAGAGGAAAAGTCTCAAATCAATAATCAAAGCTCTGACTTTAAGAATCTAGTAAAACAAGAACAAAATAAACACAAGGAAATTAGAAATATTAAAGATAAGAGGATAAAACAATGAAATTGAAAACAGAAAAACAATAAAGCCGATAACACAAAAATGTTTTCTAAACATTAAATAAAATTGACAAATTTCTAGTAAAATTAACAAAGAAAAAAAAGAGAAAATACAGATTTCTAACATCAGGAATGAAACAGTAGATATCACCTCTGATCTCAGAGACATCAAAAAGATAATATGAGCACACTACAAACAACTCTACACGTGTAAATTTGACAATTTAGGTGAAATGGACCAACTCCTTGCAAAGCACAAACTACTATAATTTACTCAGTAAAAAGAGATTATTTGAGTAGCCCCATCACTATAAAAAAAATTAAATTTGTAAGTTAAAAACTCCTGAAAAAGGACTCTCCAGGTCCAGAGGGTTTTATCAGCGAATTCTACCAAACATGTAAAGAAGAATTAATACTGCTTCTACAATAGTGTTTTCCAGAAAATAGAAGAGGAGGGAACACTTTTCAATTCACTTTAGAAGGCAATTCAGGCAGATCTTGTTTTATTGCAGTTCATTTCATTGCTCTTTGCAGATACTACATTTTCCCCAAATTGAAGAGTTTGTGGCATCCCTGCATTGATCAAGCCTATTGGCATCATTTTTTCCAACAGCATTTGCTCCCGTTGTGTCTCTGTGCCACATTTTGGTAATTCTCTCAGTATCTCAAACCCTCTGATAGCAAAAAGATGATGAATCACTGAAGGCTCAGGTAATGGTTAGACTTTTGTAGCAATAAGGTATTTTAAAATTAATGTATGCATATTTTGCTTTTAAAGCACAATGCTATTGCGCACTTATTAGTGTAAATGTGACATTTTCATGCACCAGGAAGCCAAGAAAGTTAATTGTGATCATTGCTTTGTGGTAGTGGTCTGAAACCGAACCTACGATATCTTGATGCTAACACCAGACAAAGATAGTAAAAAAAAAAAAAAAAAGACTATAAGACCAGAATCCCTCATGAATGTAAATACAAACGTTTTAAACAATCAGCAAATAGAATTCAGCAATATATTAAAAAACCAACCTCAAAAGGTCATATACTATATGATTCCACTTACATACCATTTCCAGAATGACAAAATTATAGAGATGGAGAACAAATTAGTGGTTTCCAAGGATTTAGGGATGTGGTAATTGTGGTGTGTGAGGGGGTGTGGTTATGGCATGGAGAGTGTGGGGGAGACTGCTGCAGCAGCGGAATAATTCTGTATTTTAGCCGAGGTGATGGTTACACATATCCACACGTGTGATAAAATGGCATGCCACTATACTCACATTGTACCGATATGTTTCCTGGCTTTGATAGTGTATTATAGTATATATTAGATATTGCAGTATGGTATATGTAGCATAAGTTTCGTATATATATATATATATAATATATAGTATATATTATAGTTAAGATCTAGCCATTAGGAGAACCTGGGAGAAAGGCACATGGTACTCTGTACTGTCTTTACAACTTCTACAGATCTGCGATTACCTGAAAACAAAGGGCTTAAAAACCACTTAGTCCATATCACAGCCAATAGACTCAAGATGCCAGGCTTTGCTCTCCCTCTCAAACCAGGTCCCCACGCCCACACTGTGGTTGTGTCAGTGTCCTGGGGAGCATCGGTTCCCACAGCCCATCTCTTCAAGTCATAATATTTGCAGCTATTCCTTCTAGTTAACAAACTATAACCCTGCACCAAGGTACTAATGAAACCATCATTTGGCTGTTAGCTTCTAAACTCAATGGCTTCTCTGTCTCTCTTTGTTATCTGCTTGACCATTTAGGAAGTCAGTAGCAGAAAGGTGGTGGAGAAGGTTGTCTTGGTAGCACCAGCTCTTGTTTTCTGGGCATCTTCCGTCCTGCTCCCAGACACATCCCTGATCTCAAGCCAGAGTTCGGATGGTTGGGTTTGGCGTCTCAGCTGTGAGCTTGAAGGAGAAGAAAAGATAACTTTGCTGGCTGGAAAGATGATACTGGGAGCCCAATGTGCCAAAGCTAGACTGGGGGTGGGGCTGAGGCCGACAGGACCCAGGAGCACCAGGCACAGGTCAGAACCCAATCATTTCTGGAATCGCTCTTCTTTTTAAAAATATTAATCAATTTTATTTTTTGACTGTGCGGGTGCTTCTCTAGTTGCGGCCAGCAGGGGGTACTGTTCCCTGGTGGCTGCAGGAAAGACCCCGCAGTGCGTGCGCTCCTCATTGCTGTGGCTCCTCATTGCTGTGGCTTCTCTTGCCGCAAAGCACCAGTTCTAGTCTCTTGGGCTTCAGAAGTTGTGGCTTTGGGCTTTAGAGCGCTGGCTCAGTCGTTGTGGCTCATGGGCCCACTTGCTCCATAGCATGTGGGATCCTCCCCGACCAGAAAACAAACCCAGGTCCCCTGCATTGCAAGCTGGACCCCTAACCATTGGACAGCCAGGGAAGCCTCTGGAATCAATCTTCTTATCAGGGCCCTGCTTGTTCCAGAAATGGAACCGTGAAAGCAGCAGCCTCCTATAAGGTAGTCTCCCTTCTTCCTAACAAATACTCTGGAACCGTTTACATGCCATGCCATGCTATACAGGGTGACAGAATGCTTGCCTAGACTGAGTGAGTGTGCATCTTCCAACCCATGTGCAACAAGTAACCAGGGTAGATTAATAGCTTAATTAAGTGACCCAGGTCAGAGCTGATCACACAAGGAGACTATGAATATTTGGAGGAGCATAGACAAAGATTTCTTTCCACGTCGACTACTGCATTCACTCTGACCTTGCCAGAGTGTTCTTGGAGAGAAGGGAGAAACAAATTCGTAGAGCATCCACAAACACCAGCCTTTGGAATCTTTATTCTGCTGAAAGCTGATTCACAGTCAGTGCTACATTAGAACCATTCATGGCATATTTCCAGTGAAATAGCATCTTACAAGTCAAGCTCTTCATATGCCAAGATACATCTCTGATGTCCTAATTCAGTCTAGGGCATTTTTTTAAACATTAAACCTCAAAGCCTGTCTGTGCACTGCAATCCTGCTGACAATCACCCTCCAACCCTCAGAGCCTAGCACCCCACTCTTGTGCAGGGCAAGGAGGGACGCCTGTATAGTCAGCTCTATTTGTTGCCAAGACTGGGCAGTGAAGCAGCTCATCCAAGCTACCCCTGGGCAACTCTTGTCCTCAAGGTTGTGGTCTGTGTGTCAGCTGGAAAAGAATTTCTAGACATGAGGCAGAATGAGAGGAGAATAGAATTTATTAGAACTGGAGATGCATTTAGAACTGTGGGTCAGCTCAAGGGAGAGCCAACCCCTTTTGAGGGTTTGGAGCCAATTTTTATAGCCTCAGGACAAAGAAAATTCCTATGGAGAGGGGTGGCATTAGGTCACGATTCTCTACGGTGACTTAATATGAAGATGGGAGCTGGCTGGTTAGGCACAGGATAGCTCATGACAAACAGGACGGCTCGTGACAGCAGTTGCCATGGAGCTTGGCTAATTCCAGAGATATTGTCCTATGACCTCAGTCCAGGGCTCCACACTCAATCTCGTTAGGAGTTAGACTCAGCTTAGTGACTGGTGTTCAGGATCTTCATGTCCTCACCTCAATAAAAGCTGAAGACTCAGCTTGTGATGGTGAGTCCCTTCTCTCTAAGCACAGGAAATGAGCTTGAGCTGAGGACCAAACTTAAAAGTCTGCCAGCAGAGCACCAGGGCTCTGAAGCCACAAAGCAGCCTATGTCAGTTTGAAGCAAGGCATTTTTTTGAGGCTCAATAATGAAACTGCAAATCCCAAGAATAGGGTTAACACACCAGCAGAAATATCCCCCAGAAATATCCCCCAGATATTTCCCCCAGAAATATCCAGTGTGTTACTTGGAAGCTTCACAACTCTGAAGCATCAGTGCTTTTACAGCATTTTCAGCATGTCTACCCTTTCTGACCTCAACATTTTGTGAGATTGGGCAACTTCAGCACTTGTATATGAAACACACTCCAGAAGTTATGAAGAATGCTCACACATACCACACTCATTTAATCCTCAACCAGTCCTGTGAGATAGATGAAGAAGAACTGTAGGGATAAGAACCACGCCCATTATAGGAATGCAAGACATCATTGTCTTATAGCATCACAGTTCTTTTCATCCCCTCCCCCATCCCAAGAGTGTGTTAGTCACTCGGTTCTCAGTCGTGTCTAACTCTTTGTGACCCCATGGACTGTAGCCGCCAGACTCTTTTGTCCATAGAATTCTTCAGGCAAGAATACTGGAGTGGGTTGGTAGTCCTTTCTCTGGGGGATCTTCCCAACCCAGGGATTGAACCGGGTCTCCTGCACGGCAGGCAGATTCTTTACCATCTGAGCCGCCAGGGAAGGCTTATCCCAAGAGTAAACCCCTCTACTTATTTCTTAAGGAGGTACGCCACTATGCTAAACCAGGAACTATCCATATTGATCCCAAATTCAAAGAATTTCATTTATATGTTGTTCTCATTTAATCAGAGAATCATGAAAATCACTTATAAGAGGGTTTGTTTTGATTACTTCTTTTCAATAAATGTCACCAGATAACTTAATTCATCACTAAGACTTTCTAAGTGATCAAATTGTGCACAGTAATTTGGGTCTCAAAAATATCTGGCTTCTTTTTTGTAGTTTGTCAATAGAAAGTAGAGAAAAGCCCAGAGGAGAGATGCTTATATACAAAATCCAGAGCCCAGTGGGTAGAAATAAACATAAGTAAAATTGCTCCAGGCAATTGCTTAGCACTCCTGGCACTTCTACTTAATCCCAGGAAGTACAAGGACACAGAGCTTCTCCTGCACTCTACACTTACTTACTCAGCAGTTCTTAGAATAGTCATAAAAGACACAGGGCAGAAGGGGGGACTGGTTAAAGTGTTAAAAAATGTTCTGTAACTCTTTTGTTAATTTTCGAGTAGGATAAAAGTCTTTAATAATCATAATGTTATAGGCAGAAATTCCAGGTTCAACTGCACATCCAGGGAATTATCATTCAATGAAAAGTGTGCTAACTATGTATTCGGTGCTGTTCTGGTCATTTCAAAGTCTGACTTAAAATATTTCCTTTGGAATGAATAATTCATGATTAAAATTTCAAAATTTTGAATAGATAATTCGTGATTGAAAAATTACAAGTGTACAGAGGAAAATCTTGCTGACTTTCAGTTTCCCACCCCAGAGGACACTAGTATTAACAGGATTTTTTGTACCTATATGGAAGGATGGGAGCAAATATAAAACCTGTTCTTATCTACTCATGCCCTTTTTATAAAATGACAGTTAATTTACAAATAGAAGGTTAATTACTGCTCTCACCTTTTATCCTCTACTTAACGTGTCTTCATGATTTCAAAATGACTAAAGGAATTCCCTTTTTAATGACTATATATGTACCACATTTTAATCAGCCCCCCCATATGTGGCATTGTTTTAATTTTTTTGCTATCATAACAAAATTGTGATAAATTGCCTCTTGCTTGCATCATTTTGGAACATACGTATCTAAGATACATTTTCAGAAGTAGAAATGCATTTGCATACTTGTCGTTTTGAGGTACATTGCCAAATTGTCTTCCTTACGAAGTGTGCTGGTATCAATCTGTCAATCTTTGCTGACTGCCAGCATCCCAGAATGCTCTGGTTTGGAGAAAGTCCACGATCAGCTTTATCATACAATTTAGCATATGGTGGTACATTTCCTCACACATTTAGGAATTCTCACATCTTCAGGAGCAGTCCATAGAAAACTGAGCAAAAGGACCAAACCGAAACAATTAATGTAAAATATGGCTCCCATCTTTGCAACAGAGACCCTCAAGTGGTATTCTAACTAGAAATTGTAGCTGTGTCTCTGACTCAGACCTACTGTCTGAATACTTCCAGTAATGCTTCAGCGGAGACATAGGTATGACTCTTAAGCATTGTCTGGAAATTGGTACAACATTTGCTTTGATTCTGGCTGCTTTCAAAGACCATTCATAAATGGTACTGGGTTTCAGTCCCTTCCTCTCGGTAGGTAAATGTACCTCATCATTATTTTATCTGCAGAAGATAACAGACTTGTTTAATCCAAATACTCAATCGGTAGACAGTTGCTCCAGCATCAGGAGCAATTCTAAAGCTTCCATCCACACAGCAACATTTAAATGCTCCTAAATTTAGGATGGATGATAAATTTCAACACGCATGTCTTAAAGTCAAAAATCTTAAGCAGACTTTTCTGTCTTTTAGTTCATCTGTTTTCTTTTGAAACAAGGATATTGTGGCAACAACTACGAAAAAACTGTCAGCTTGTTCTTTCAGAGGAACATTGTTCTCTTTATATTGTAAAGATCGGGATGCAGAAAATCTCTGTAACAGATGCTGAACAGGCCATGTTCAACTATTCAGAGGAATCCGCATTTTCGGGTATAGGAATAACTTAAGGATGAAACCACAGAGAAGTGCAATAACATTTTCATTTCAGAAGTGACATCATCCAAGTTTTATGTCTTGTATCTGCCTTCACTGAAGGGACAGCTGGGTACCAAACTCAGTTGATACAGCTTATGTATCTTCTACCTCACCAATAAGTCTTTTTTCCCTACAAAGTCTGATTGCGGGTTATAGACATGCTTTGCAAATCTTGCACTTTTCCTTGTGCTATGGACATATTCCTGTAGCATTTTAGCGATGTGAGCAGAGCTATTGTCTCCATGATGCACCCAAGACTGAGAATAAATGGTTTAAATGGTGTTGCTTGAGCTCTGACCTAACGTACTGATTCATTTAGTCGAGTGTCAAATGATATGTCTCTCAACTGCTGACCACTGGGGTTAGGTGCACAGTCTTGAGTTAATCTGGCTTTAGGTTGACTGGCCAGCTCACTTTCACCTGAGACAGTATCAGATGTGGTAACAAACCTAATCCTCCAGGGACGACAGAGTTTTGGCTATTTTTAAGTCAATTTATTTTTTAATGTAGTGGCTGCATCCCACATAAGGCACCTGGCTCCTCTGTCTAGAAGCAAACATCATCAATTCTTAGTGAATCCTTCAAGAAACATCCTCTGCGTATACAAGCAAGTACACCCTCAACCCAAAGCACATTCGATAGTACTTTAGGAATCATCAATTCCCTCAAATTCTGCACACTCCTTTGAAGCACAGGAGCAATAGCCAACATGATTCTAATATTTTTTTAGAAGCCATATGTTACATCAACATTTTTACTCTAAGAAGGAGACTCGGGCTCCTTCCTGGGATTTTGGCAGTCCTTATATTTTCAGGGGGCTTCCCAGGTGGCTTAGTGGTAAAGAATCTCCTTGCCAGTGCAGGAGATGTGGGTTTGATCTTTGGATCAGGAAGGTCACCTGGGGGAAATGGCAACCCACTCCAGTATTCTTGCCTGAAAAATTCCATGGACAGAGGAGCCTGGTGGGCTACATTCGCAGAGTTGGACACGACTGAGCACACACACACACACACACACACACACACACACACACACACACACACACACACACACACAGAGTCAGGAATCCACTTATAAAACATCTCCTAAGTGGAATCGCAAAGAGTCGGACACGACTGAGCAACTGAACTGAACTGAAATGGAATCTCTTGAGGATACTTAAAATATATTATGAAAACTCTTAATCATATAAAAGTAGGAAGTTTTATTATTAACCTGTATCCAGTCTTGTTTCTATTATCCTTTACTGGATTATTTAAAAGCAAATTCCAGATCATAATTCATCTTGGGATGACCTTTTCAGAGGTAAGTAAGAATATCTATTTCACGGGGTACACTTGGCTACTAGCTTTCCAAAAGCTAGAACCTTACCTTGGCCAGTCCCACAGCAGCTATCTTCCCTTCTCCAAACAGTTATTACCATAACCCTGTGCTGTTCAGCAGCTCTGTTGAGATTTTTTTCTCAATAGTTAGAATACAGCCAGAGGGACTCAACAAAAGGGTTAGAAAAGATGAAGGTGGTGCAGAGGGCCAAGAACCAGCCCACACACAGGGCTCATGGGAGACGCCTTTTCCCCATGCAGACTTTTGAAGAGGGTCCCTTTCTTTGCCACTTGCCCAACCTAAACAGGTTGGCCATATCAGGCCTCCTGACTAATCATGGTTCTGCCTCTTTCCAACTCATGTAGCCGTGCAGGAGACCATTGGTATTTTAGACTCTTTTTTGTTTTCATGGATGACTAAAAACAGAAGCTGGTTCATAAGAGTCCCTGGGAATCTATCCACTGAAGATATTGGGTAAGAAAGACAAAGAGTGAATAGAGACAAGATGGAGATTTGAGATTTAAACACACACACGCACACACACACACACAGAGGCTTGAGCTGCTGAGACCCTTATAAGCAGACTAGAGACAGGCTGGGAGAGGTGATGCTGTAATCTGTGGCTGGAGTACAGAGATGTGTGTTTGGCTAGATGTGAGCATGGGCAGAAGGGGTCAGGGGCAGACCCCACAGCCTGAACCAGAAATGTTGCAACAATAGCGCTAGACGCCAGCACGTGCTCATACATAGAGTGCTTAAGCACTCACACGGATGGATATTTTAACAGAAGAGGTTTGTGCTGGTTGAGTGAGACTTGACAAATAAAATACTTGTAAATTGAGTCCCTCATGTTTTATTATTTCTGGGAAGGTATACTCCAGAACAGAAAATTGCTTCTATCTGGAGCCCAACATTTTCAATAAGTAAATCAGATAGGCTAACTCTTACAGATCCAACCAGAGTCCAGGAAGTCATCTGAGGGAAAAGAAGGAAGTATTCTAGACTCCAGGGCATAATTAAAAAAAAAAAAAAAAGGAAATAAAAAACTACTTACCAGAAAGAAACTGTCTTGAAGACACTGGTTTCTACAGAAGAAAATATTTCTTGCTTCATTTATTTTTATTTTTACTTTATTTTACTTTACAATACTGTATTGGTTTTGCCATACATTGACATGAATCTACCACGAGTGTACATGCGTTCCCAAACGTGAACCCCCTCCCACCTCCCTCCCCATAACATCTCTCTGGGTCATCCCCGTGCACCAGCCCCAAGCATCCTGTATCCTGCATCGGACATAGACTATCATATCTTACATGATAGTATTCATGTTTCAATGCCATTCTCCCGAATCATCCCACCCTCTCCTTCTCCCTCACAGTCCAAAAGTCCGCTATACACATCTGTATCTCTTTTGCTGTCTTGCATACAGGGTCATCATTGCCATCTTTCTAAATTCCATATGTATGTGTTAGTATACTGTATTGGTGTTTTTCTTGCTGGCTTACTTCACTCTGTATAATTGGCTCCAGTTTCATCCACCTCATTAGAACTGATTCAAATGTATTCTTTTTAGTGGCTGAGTAATACTCCATTGTGAATATGTACCACAGCTTTCTTATCCATCTGTATACAATTTTTGAGGTTTTATATTCCAGCTGCAATTAGTATACACTGTTGGCTATGCTCTCTGTGTTATACAGTGCATCACTGAGCCTATCTTACATCCTGCCGTTCGTACCTCCCATTCCCCCGTCTGACATTGCCTCCCCCACCCAAATCAGTAACCGCTAGTTTGTTCTCTTGGGCTTGTCTGATGGCTCACAGAATCTGCCCACAACACAGGAGCCACAGAAGGCACAGATTCGACCTCTGGGTCAGGAAGATCCCCTGGAGGAGGGCATGACAACCCACTCCAGTATTCTTGCCAGAAAAATCCCATGGACAGAGAAGCCTGGCAGGTTATAGTATGTAGGTTCTCAAAGAGTTGGGAACAACTGCAGTGACTTAGCACACAGGCACGGTTTGTTCCCTATACCTGTGAGTCTGCTTCTTTCATGCTATGTTTGCTGGTTTGTTGTATTTTTTATTATTTGGTGTATTTTTTTAGATTCCACATATAAGCACTATCATATAGTACTTATCTTCTCTGACTTATTTCACTTAGTATAATGCCCTCCAAGTACATGCATGTTGCTGCAAATAGCAAAATATTATTCTTTTGTTTAGGCTTTGGTAGTCTTCCATTGTTTGTATATGTTGATACCACAGTTTCTTTGTCTAGCCGTCTATTGGTGGACACTTGGATTGTTTACACACCTTGACAATCATAAATAATGCTGCTATGGATGTTGGAGTGCATGTGTTGCTGTGAGTCAGTGATCTTGTTTTTTCCAGATGTATACCTAGAAGTGGAATTGCTGGATCATATGGCAGTTCTAATTTTTTAGCTTTTTGAAGAATCTCCATACTGTTTTTCACTGTGGTTGTACCAATTTACATTCCCACAAACAACATACCAGGGTTCCCTTTTCTCCACATCCTAGTCAACATCTGTTGTTTGTAGACTTTTTAATGGTGGTCATTGTGATAGATATCTCATTGATATCTATGTGAGGTGAGATCTCATTGTGGTTTTGCTATGAAGAAAACATTTCTGAAAAGAAACCTGGAAACCAGAAACAGTCTGGAATTCAGAAAAGGAACCCAGCCACGTGATCTGGGTCTAGCAAGACAGACGTCCAGGTGGAAGTAAATGGGAGTATCTGACTCACAGAGGGTCAGAGAAAGGGAGTCTGAAAAAACATGTTCTCCCTTTCTCAAAAACGATGTGTTCACGAAACACTCTGGACTGACTGTAAAAATTACTGTAACTTTGTAGATCTTAAACCAAAGGAGGTTGCTTCCAGGTATGGAAATGCAGGGTTCCACTTCCAGGAAAACATCAGATTCTGCATTAGTGGTCACTGGAGACTATTGAACAACTTAAATTGGGGGAGGGGAAGATGGCTCAAGGGTAGGTTTAAGGCAGAAATTAGAGCTTGTTGGTGATTCAGAAAGCCATGTGTCTCCAACAGAACTAGATAAAGGACTGGCTGTACTAAGCGCTGCCTAAGTTGGGAAGGCCAGACAAATATTTATTCACAGAAGAAATACTAATTATGAAAATGAATTATGATCTTGTTGGCACAGCACAAACGATTCCAGCCAAAGGTATCTATGACCTTGGTTTCAATATTACTTGAGATAATTCTCCATCCTTGAAGTATTTGAGAACTAAGTGTGAATGCCCGGTCTTCATCTTGTTTGTTTAAATCTGTTGCTCTTTGTAGTTTTGAATTTTGATAGCAGGGACTTCCCTGGCACCACACTTGAATCCATCTGGAGTTTTTACCTGCCTTGTTCTCCAAGAAAAGGTCCTCCAGGAGGCTCACATACGCTTCCAACCTCAGGTCACTTGATGTTTTTAGAAGGTGGTTTTCTGGGAGGTTCCAGGACCCAGGTGGTGAAGTGGTAGAGGATCCACCTGTCAGTGGAGGAGACACAAGAGACACAGGTCCAATCCCTGGTTGGGGAAGATTCCCTGCAGTAGGAAATGGTAACCCACTCCAGTATTCATGCCTGAAAAATCCCATGGGTGGAGGAGCCTGCCAGCTGCAGAGAGTCAGACATGACTGAGCGACTGAGCGACTGAGCAACCAGTGGGACCAGCAGCTGATGCTAGTATCATCTTCAAAGTGATAAACATGGTTCTCCCACCTCCACTGTGCTGGTTTCTAGGTTTGTGACATCTTAAGTTACTAAGGAACATCATTTCCTGAAGCTGTTCTCTGTTGATAGATACCTTACAGTTTCTCTAAAACTTTCCCAAGAACAGTCCTTAACTGCTTCAGTCATCTATGTGGAAGCTGGTGACACTGGTGCTACTGTGGCAAATTTAACCTTCTTAGTGGAAAAGACGCATTTTGCATCAGCCTCATGAATACATCATGTTCCCTCATCAACCTCCCTAATGAGATTTTGGAAGTGAGCCCAGCTGCCATAGTCAGTTTACCAGGCAGACAATGTTCCAAATTTTCAAATGTTCCAGTTTTACCAACAATATACAGAAGCGGTGAAGATGCTAGGTCATCTTCCTTCTCATAATCATTGCAGGCAGAACCCATTTACATTGTAAACACACAAATGGAGGATCTTTCATTAGGTCAACGTGGCTCTTCAGTTGCGAGTACTGAAGAGCTGGCATCTTGAGACATTTTTGTCTGATAATGCTAGTCTATTTCTTTAATGATAACTTTAGAGGTCATCTCAGTGGTCTTTGGTATATGATGTGGATTCAGAAACAACCACTGATTTGGGGGACCAGAAATAAATCTTAATCTTCCTCTATTAGGCATCTTGATCTGGGTACACTCAGCTTCCAAACAAGATGTGACATTGGACACAGACATTGTGATTTTCACAATTTTTAATTTATGGTCACTTGGCCAGAGTTAACTGAATTAAAATTTGTCTTGACGCTTTGGTTGCACATAGTAAAATATTTTAGCATGGCAATATACCTTTCTCCTTGTGGCCCTGTCAACTGACTTTTTTTAAAAAGTGTGAACCTTTGAAGAGCACTCTGTAGATCAATCTAAGTGTCCTATGGTGGCAGTGAATTTTTTGTACTCAAACTCTCTACATTTTGGTTATTTTAAAAATCAGTTGGACTGCAGCCTACCAGGCTCCTCTGTCCATCACACTGGTTAATAAACAACATGTCAAACTTGAAAACACCGACAAAAAAAATCAGTTGGGAAACATTAATCAAAGTATTCAATATGGTCCCCAAATATTTCAGATCTTATGGAAAAAAAGCAATGATTTAAAGTAAGGCTTGTAAACAGAAAAATATTGAAATTTATTTCTAGAAAAGTAAGAGAAGAACTGAACCTATTGGAATGGCTGCAATAAAAAGTAATGACAGCACCAAATGCTGGAGAGGATGTGGAGAAACAGAATCACGCATGCATGGTCGGTGGGAGATTTAATTCTCCAAACTTTTTATTTTGAAATGACTATTGATTTACAGGAAGTTACAACAAACATGCAGAGTTGTTTCACGTACCTCTTCCCCCTCAATGGGAAATCTTTTTTTTTGTTTTACATTAGAAAATTTTTTTAAAATTTATATTTGTATAGTTGATTTAGTCTTGCATTAGTTTCAGGCGTACAGCAAAGTGATTTAGTTAGACATATGCAGGTATCTGGGCTTCCCCAGTGGCTTAGTGGTAAAGAATCCATCGCAATGCAGGGGACGAAGGTTCAATCCCTGGCTCAGGAAGATTCCCTGGAGGAGGTCATGGCTAGCCACTCTAGTATTCTTGCCTGGAGAATCCCATGGACAGAGGAGCATGGCAGGCTACAGTCCGTAGGATTGCAAAGAGTTGAACACAGCTGAAGCGACTGAGCATGCATGTGTACGTGTATCTTCCTTTTCACATTCTTTTCCAATATAGGTTGTTACAGAATATTGAATATAGTTCCCTGTGCTATATAGTAGGTCCTTGTTGATTATCTATTTTATATATAGGAGTGTATATAAATTAATCCCAAACTCCTAATTTATCTTCAGTGGTAACCTCCCTCAGTGGGAACATCTTACATAACCATTCCACACCATCAAAGCCCAGAAATTGACACTGGTACAGTCCACAGAGCTTATTCACATTTGTATAGTTTTACATGTGTTCATTTATGCACACGTATAGTTTTCTGCAACTTTGTTCCATGTACAGCTTCATGGAACCGTCATTATAGTGAAGATACAGAACTATCCCATCACCACGAGACTGCCCTGTGGCACTTCTTTATAACTGCACCTGCTCTCTCACCCCCTTTCCTAACCTCTAGCAGGCACTATAATTTTGTTATTGCAAGAATATTCTAGAATATTATTAATTATTTTACAGTGTGAAATCTTTTGAAACTGACTTTTCTTCACTTATTATCATTCCCTTGAGATCTATTTAATTTCTCAAGTGTATGATAGCTTGCTCCTCTTTATTACTGAGTGCAGTTGGCGCTCTGTGTTCCAAGGTTCTTCATCCTCAAGTCAAAAATATTAGAAAAGAAAAAAATTCCACAAAGGGTTCCAAAAAGCAAAACTTGAATTTGCCACACACCAACTATTTACTTAGCATTTATGTTGTATTAGGCGTTATAACAGTTAGAATTGAACATGGAATAACAGACTGGTTCCAAATAGGAAAAGGAGTATGTCACGGCTGTGTATTGTCACCCTGCCTCTTTAACTTATATGCAGAGTACATCATGAGAAATGCTGGACTGGAAGAAACACAAGCTGGAATCAAGATTGCCGGGAGAAATATCAATAACCTCAGATATGCAGATGATACCACCCTTATGGCAGAAAGTGAAGAGGAACTAAAAAGCCTCTTGAGGAAAGTGAAAGAGGAGAGTGAAAAAGTTGGCTTAAAGCTCAACATTCAGAAAACGAAGATCATGGCATCTGGTCCCATCACTTCGTGGGAAATAGATGGGGAAACAGTGGAAACAGTGGCAGACTATTTTTGGGGGGGCTCCAAAATCACTGCAGATGGTGATTGCAGTCATGAAATTAAAAGACGCTTACTCCTTGGAAGGAAAGCTATGACCAACCTAGATAGCATATTCAAAAGCAGAGGCATTACTTTGCCAACAAAGGTCTGTCTAGTCAAGGCTATGGTTTTTCCAGTGGTCATGTATGAATGTGAGATTTGGACTGTGAAGAAGGCTGAGCGCCGAAGAGTTGATGCTTTTGAACTGTGGTGTTGGAGAAGACTCTTGAGAGTCCCTTGGACTGTAGGGAGATCCAACCAGTCCATTCTAAAGGAGATCAGTCCTGGGTGTTCTTTGGAAGGACTGATGCTAAAGCTGAAACTCCAGCACTTTGGCCACCTCATGCGAAGAGTTGACTCATTGGAAAAGACTCTGATGCTGGGAGGGATTGGGGGCAGGAGGAAAAGGAGACGACAGAGGATGAGATGGCTGGATGGCATCACTGACTTGATGCACATGAATTTGGGTGAACTTCAGGAGTTGGTGATGGACCGGGAGGCCTGGTATGCTGCAATTCATGGGGTCTCAAAGAGTCAGACATGACTGAGCAACTGAACTGAACTGAACTGAGGCATTATAAGTTATCTACAGTTATCTATAGATTTAGGGGCTTCCCAGGTGGCTCACTGGTAAAGAATCTGCCTGTCAATGCAGGAGACTTGCAGGAGATGAGGGTTCGATCCCTGGGTTGGGTAGATCTTCTGAAGCAGGAAATAGTAACCCACTCCAGTATTCTTGCCAGGAAAATCCTGTGAACAGAGGAATCTGGAGGGCTGCAGTCCCTGTGGTGGCCAAGAGTCAGACACGACTGAACATGAACACGCACAGGTGATGTAAAATATACAGGAGGATGTGCATAGGTAACAGGCAAATACGAAGTATGCCATTTTATAGAAGAGACGAGCATCCTCTGAGGTTGGTATTCCAAGTTGGGGGTTGGTTCTGGAACCAATGCCTCGTGGATACCAAGGGACAACTGTAATAGTATTGACTGTCCTGCAGGTTAACTCTTTACCCATCGAAGGACATCTGGGTTGTTTCCAGTGTTGGCAAATTTGAATAAAACTGCTATGAACATTTGTGAACAGGCCTTTGTATGAACCTAGTTTTCATTTCTTTGCAATAAATTCCCAAGAGCACAACGAATGTATGATATAGTAACTTCATGTTTAGTTTTAAAAGACATTGTCAAACCAACTTTCACAGAGGCTGCACCATTTCACAGTCCTGCCAGAATATGTGGAAATCCAGTTTCTGTTCCTCCTCACCAGCGTTTGGTGATATTACTATCCAGGTATGTAGTGATATCTCACTGTGGGCCTAATTTGCAAGCCTCTAGTGGCTGATGATGTTTTATGTTCTTCATGTGCTATCTGTTTAGCTTCTTAAGTGAAATGTCATGTTTACTATCTGTGTCTCCTTTTCAGTGAAATGTCTGTCCACGTATGTTGCGCTTTTTCTAAGGGCACTGACATTTTTCTTCTACGGCTGAATATTGAGAGTTCCTTATATATTTTATATACAACAACCTTGTTGAGTATGTGGTTTGCAAATATTTTCTCCTGGCCTGTAGCTCATCTTTTCACCCTCTAAAGAGAATCTTTGGCAGAGCAAAAGATTTTAATTTTGCTGAGGTCCAGCTGATAATTTTTTTCCTTTTATGGTTCATGCTTTTAGTGTCAAATCTGAGAACATTTCATTTACCCCTAGATCCTGAAGATTTCTCACTTTTTTTTTTCAAGTTTTATGTTTTACATTTAAGACCATGATATGTTTTGAGTTAATATCTGTATGAGGTATGAAGTTTAGGTCAATGTTCATTTTATTTTTGCCTGTGGATGTCAATTGCTCCAACACTATTTATTGAAGGAGGTATGGTTTTTTTTAAATTGAATTACTTTCACACCTTATCAAAAATCAGTCAGACATATTTGTGTGGACCTATTTCTAAGTTCTCTGTTCTGTTTCATTGGTCTATGGGTCTAGAAACCATCAAAACCACACTATCTTGATTTCTGCAGCTATGTAGTATAAGTCTTAACATCAGGTAGAGTGATTTCTCTCTCCCATGCTATTTTGCTTTTTCAAAATTGTGTAAGCTATTCTAGGTCCTCTCCTTTCCAAGTAAATTTTGGAATAAGCCTGTGTATGTTTATAAAACATCTTGCTGGGAATTTGATAGGAATTGTATTAAATATATAGATCACTTTGGAGAAAACTGACATCTTTACTGTGTTAAATCTTCCAGTCCACAAATAGAGTATCTCTCTCCATTTACTTAGGTCTTCCTTGATTTCTATCATCTGTATTTTGTAATTTTTCAACATATACATCTTATACTTGTTTTGTTGGATTTATACCTAAATGTCCTATTTTCCAAGAAGCAATTATACATGGCATTGTGTTTTAATTTTGATTTCCACATGCTTGCTGTTTGTAAATAAAAATGCAATTGATTTTTCTGTGTCTTCCTTGTAACCTGAAACCTTGTCAAACTCAGTTATTCTAGAAATTTTAAAAAACTCCTTTGAATTGTTTGTAGAGAGAATCATGTCACCTGCAAATAGAAATGGTTTTATTTTTTCCATTCTGATTTATATGTATTTTATTTCTTTTTCAAGATTTAATTTTAAAATTCTACAATTGTCTCCAGTTAATAAGTACTAAAGATATAATGTAGCGCATGATATATATAATTAACACTGTTGTATGTGGTGAGAGTAAATCCGAAGAGTTCTCATCACAAGAAAAATTTTTTTTCTCTTTCTTTCATTTTATATCTAAACCAAATGATGAGTGTTAACTAAACTTATTGTGATAATCATTTCATAATGTATATAAATAAAATCATTATACTGTACACCTTAAATGTATACAGTGCTCTATGTGCTGTATGTCAATCATGTCTCAATAAACCTGGAAGAAAAGAAAGAAAGAGCCAGAGAATGCTAAACTTTCTACAATTTGTAAAGCAGCTCCCCTTCCACCCCCTTCCACCCCCTTAGCAGGAACAATCCAGACTAAACTGTCATTATTGCAGGTTGAAAAATCCTAAACAATGTTAACCTCTAAAAAGGGCTTCCCTGGGAAAACTGGTCAACCACTCGTAAAAGAATGAAACTAGAACACTTTCTAACACCATACACAAAAATAAACTCAAAGTGGATTAAAAATCTAAACGTAAGATGAGAAACTATAAAACTCCTAGAGGAGAACCTAGGCAAAACACTCTCTGACATAAATCACAGCAGGATCCTCTATGACCCACCTCCCAGAATACTGGAAATAAAAGCAAAAATAAAAAATGGGATCTGATTAAAATTAAAGTCTTCTGCACAACAAAGGAAACTATAAGCAAGGTGAAAAGACTGCCTTCTGAATGGGAGAAAATAATAGCAAATGAAGCAACTGACAAACAACTAATCTCAAAAATATACAAGCAACTCCTGTAGCTCAATTCTAGAAAAATAAACGACCCAATCAAAAAATGGGCCAAAGAACTAAATAGACATTTCTCCAAAGAAGACATACAGATGGCTAACAAACACATGAAAAGATGCTCAACATCACTCATTATCAGAGAAATGCAAATCAAAACCACAATGAGGTACCATTTCATGCCAGTCAGAATGGCTGCTATCCAAAAGTCTACAAGCTATAAATGCTGGAGAGGGTGTGGAGAAAAGGGAACCCTCTTACACTGTTGGTGGGAATGCAAACTAGTACAGCCACTATGGAGAACAGTGTGGAGACTCCTTAAAAAAATGGAAATAGAACTGCCTTATGACCCAGCAATCCCACTGCTGGGCATACACACTGAGGAAACCAGAATTGAAAGAGACACGTGTACCCCAATGTTCATCGCAGCACTGTTTATAATAGCCAGGACATGGAAGCAACCTAGATGTCCATCAGCAGACGAATGGATAAGAAAGCTGTGGTACATATACACAATGGAGTATTACTCAGCCATTAAAAAGAATACATTTGAATCAGTTCTAATGAGGTGGATGAAACTGGAGCCTATTATACAGAGTGAAGTAAGCCAGAAAGAAAAACACCAATACAGTATACTAACACATACATATGGAATTTAGAAAGACGGTAATGATAACCCTGTATGCGAGACAGCAAAAGAGACACAGATGTATAGAACAGACTTTTGGACTCTGTGGGAGAGGGTGAGGGTGGGATGACTGGGGAGAATGGCATTGAAACATGTATAATATCATGTAAGAAACGAATTGCCAGTCTAGGTTCAATGCAGGATACAGGATGCTTGGGGCTGGTGCACTGGGATGCCCCAGAGAGATGGTATGGGGAGGGAGGTTCAGGATTGGGAACCCATGTACACCTGTGGCGGATTCATGTTGATGTATGGCAAAACCAACACAGTATTGTAAAGTAAAATAAAGTAAAATTAAAAAAATAATAAAAACGGCTACCCTGATGGTTCAGTTGGTAAAGAGTCCTCCTGCAATGCAGGAGACCCTGGTTCAATTCCTGGGTCAGGAAGATCCACTGGAGAAGGGATAGGCTACCCACTCCAGTATTCTTGGGCTTCCCATGTGACTTAGTGGGTAAAGAATCCACCTGTAATGTGGGAGACAGGTTTGATCCCTGGGTTGGGAGGATCACCTGGAGACGGGAAGGGTTACCCACTCCAGTATTCTGGCCTGGAGAATTCCATGGACTGTATAATCCATGGGGTTGCAAAGAGTCGGACACGACTGAACAACTTTCTTCTAACCTTACTTACTAACCTCTTACCCTTACTTACCTCTAAAAATCATCAATATGACAGGGCTTACACGAGAACTCTTGGTACTTTCTGCTCAGTTTTGCTGTGAACTTAAAACTGCTGTAAAAATAATATTTATTAATTTAAGAAGTTAAGTTCTGTAACCGTGACTGGGATTTGTGGACTTGTTTGAGGAATCACTGGCTGGAACTCCTCTTTTTAAATGGACACATTTATATCCTATATCAGAAAGTACTGAAGTTGATAAGACTTCCATTTCTGAAGCATTTAAATTTAGTGAACAATTCAAGAGCATCAGAGACAATTTATTTAACCAAAATTGTCTTGGCAAAATATTTGTTGAAGACAAGTACTGGATAGAGATAAAAATACAGTACATTAGAAGATATTTTGGTTGACATTTATGCATTTTAATTTCAAAAAATTGAATTTAGACCAGCCTACATTTAGCAGACGTGCTATGACCTGCCCTGGTACTTCAGCACCTACAAAAAGTTTATTTTCACGATTAAAGATATTACTATCATCAGAAGAGTCAACTGACCTATCAACTCAAGCTTATTTTCATGATATACAAATCGTGCTGAAAGCTAAATATTGAAAAGAATATCATTCTGAGATAAATAAAATCTTCAGAAAAATAGAAAATGTCAAAGAAGTTGTCATATACCAATGACAATTATTCTCCTTATTATTTAGAAATTTTTACTGTCAGTATAAAAATTTTATTCTGCTTACATGTAAGTGGATTTTTTAAAGAAAAATATCATTTAAAAAGTTTAAATAGAACCAGATTCAGGCTACCAATTTAATAAAAGTCAACATTGGTCAGCACATGTTTCAAAAAATTATAGACTTTTAGCTATTTTTAATATCTCCCTTTGCTCTAAAAAAAGTGTCCTGTTTAGACATTAAATTGCAATGGTTACCTTTGGTATAACTTAACTGAACTTGCAGATATAGTCAGCATTATGGAAGTCTAAGATAGAACTTCTGGTATAGGTACAAGGATAAGGAATTGTCTCCTAACAAGCCCCTAGGACACTAAGAGCAGGATAGATAACCAGAGCAATCATAATTAGGAGTTATGGAGGGCAATGGGCACCCCACTCCAGTACTTTTGCCTGGAAAATCCCACAGACGGAGGAGCCTGGTAGGCTGCAGGCCATGGGGTCCTGAAGGGTCGGACACTACTGAGCGACTTCACTTTCACTTTTCACTTTCCCCGCACTGGAGGAGGAAATGGCAACCCACTCCAGTGTTCTTACCTGGAGAATCCCAGGGACGGAGGAGCCTGGTGGGCTGCCGTCTATGGGGTCCCACAGAGTCGGACACGACTGAAGCGACTTAGCAGCAGCAGCAGGATCTCTCTTTAGATGAACTTTGGGGCTTCCCAGGTGGTGCTAGTGGTAAAGAACCTGCCTGTGAATGCAGGAGACGTAAGAGACATGGGTTCAGTCCCTGGGTTGGGAAGATCCGCTGGAGGTTGGCACAGCAACCTGCTCCAGTATTCTTGCCTGGGAAATCCCAGGGACGGGGGAGCCTGGTGGGCTGCAGTCTATGGGGTCGCACAGAGTCGGACATGACTGAAGTGAGACTTAGCAGCAGCAGCAGCAGGGAGCACATCTAGAGAGGACGGGACTATGGACTGTGCTCTTTGAAAGCCCGAAACGCCCCTGCTCCTACACCAGAGAGAAGAGTGCCGTGGGAACACTCTAACTCCGCCTGCTGTGGAAGAGCGCACTGTGGAAAATTGAAACACATAACTGTAGATCCAAAGAGACTGGGAAGCAAGTTTATTGGAATGGGTGAAGATGCTGGCGGTCCCATCATTTGCCTCTGGGTTTCTCTCTCAGTAGCAGCAGTGGGTGTGTACAACACCCCCAGTGCAACACCACCGCTGAGGAAAAATCTGGTATCGCGCCAGCCCCCAGGATGCGCCACGATTATCAGCTGGTACGTGCAAAGATAGGGACCACAAGCATCAACCTGCGGTGTTCTTGGAGGAGTCAGGCTAAGACTCTTCTGTCTGCTTCCAGCCCAAGCAAGGACAGGAGAGCTCGCACACTCACACTGAAGGTGTTAACTCAGAGCAGACAGAGACAGGGCCACTGAGACACAGGAAAGAAACCTATCATGCTAGAATTCGAGCTGATAGACTGGGAAGATGGATTAGATTTCTGAGGCTGCTATAACAAAGCACGGTAAACTAAGTGGCTTAAAACAAGATAAGTGTCCTCTCATGCTTCTGGAGGCCACAAGTCCAAAGTCAAGGTGTTGATAGGGCCATGCTCTCCCTGAAGCCTCTGGAGGGTGCTGGATGAGGGGCGGGGGTTCCTTCCTTGCCTCTTCTGGCTTCTGGAAGCCCACAGCATTCCTTAACTTGTGGCCAATCTGCCTTTGACTTTACATGGTTTCTTCCCTCTGTGTCTCTTTTCTTCTTGTAAGGACATCAGTCATACTGGATTAAGGGCCCACCCTGTACCAGTATAATCTCTTCTTAACTTACATCTTAGTTACATCTACAAAGATCCTATTTCCAAATAAGTTCATGTGTACAGGTATCAAGGTTTAGAGCTTCAGCAAATTAGAACTTCTTATCTAACTTCAGTTAGAATTGATTATTTTCTCAACATAACTCATTATCAGAGAAATGCAAATCAAAACCACAATGAGGTACCATTTCACACCAGTCAGAATGGCTGCTATCCAAAAATCTATAAGCAATAAATGCTGGAGAGGGTGTGGAGAAAAGGGAACCCTCTTACACTGTTGGTGGGAATGCAAACTAGTACAGCCACTATGGAGAACAGTGTGGACACTCTTTTAAAAACTGGAAATAGAACTGCCTTATGACCCAGCAATCCCACTGCTGGGCATACACACCAAGGAAACCAGAATTGAAAGAGACACGTGTACCCCAATGTTCATTGCAGGTCTGTTTATAATAGCCAGGACATGGAAGCAACCTAGATGTCCATCAGCAGATGAATGGATAAGAAAGCTGTGGTACATATACACAATGGAGTATTAGCCATTATAAAGAATACATTTGAATCAGTTCTAATGAGGTGGATGAAACTGGAGCTGATTATACAGAATGAAGTAAGCCAGAAAGAAAAACACCAATACAGTATACTAACACATATATATGGAATTTAGAAAGATGGTAACGATAACCCTATATGCGAGACAGTAAAAGAGATACAGATGTATAGAACAGACTTTTGGACTCTGTGGGAGAGGGCGAGGGTGGGATGACTGGGGAGAATGGCACTGAAACATGTATATTATCATATGTGAAACGAATCGCTAGTCTAGGTTCGATGCATGAGATAGGGTGCTCGGGGCTGGTGCACTGGGATGACCCAGAGGGATGGGATGGGGAGGGATGTGGGAGGGGGTTCAGGATGGGGAACACGTGTACACCTGTGGTGGATTCGTGTTGAGGTATGGCGAAACTGCTACAATATTGTAAAGTAATTAGCCTCCAATTAAAATAAATAAGTTTATAGAAAAAAAGAACTAATTATTTTGGGGGGACATGATTCAATACACAGTTATTTTTTAATTAATTACCTTATTTTAGTTGGAGGACAATTACTTTACAATATTGTGATGGTTTTGACCATATATCAGCATGAGTCAGCCAGGGCTTACTTATGTCCCCTTCATCCTGAAGCCCCCTTGACTGGAGGTTTAACGACTCCAGTCAAGATTCTTGAAGAAACTCCTTGTCAGTGAAGGAAAAATGTGTTATACTCAGATTATGGGTATTTGGGGCTTCTGTGGTGGCTCAGATGGTAAATAATCTATCTGTAGTGTGGGAGACTTGGATTTGATCCCTGGGTAGGGAAGATCTCCTGGAGAAGGAAATGGCTACTCATTCCAATATTCTGGCCTGGAGAATTCCATGGAAAGAAGAGTCTGGTGGGCTACAGTCCGTGGGGTCACAAAGAGTTGGACATGAATGAGTGACTAACACTTTCACTTTTCACTTTTAGGAATCTTAGAGAAACGGGCATATAAAGTCAAGACAGAGAAATTTGAAATGTCAAAAAAGTTCAATGACTCTCTAGTCAGAAACATTGCAATGAAAGATCGCTTTGGATCTCTTCGAGAGCGCTACTATAAAATAGTTTCTCATTTTGCGAAGTGATTTTGAATGATATGATTGCTCTCCTCTCAGGAATGGATATGATCAAAGCCCAGTAAAGATAAAGCGACACTGTATTCTCATATGCCATTTGCAATGCGTAACGCTATTACTGATCCCAGAGAAAATTTAAATGCAAGCCCAGACATATCTGGTCTATGCTGGTCTATATTGGTCTTCAGGAATTTTCCCTAGCAAATATGAAGTAGTTCATATAAATATGCTGACATCTTTCAGCAGCTGGAAGGACTCGGTCTGGGTGTTAACACAGCAGGGAACAATCAGAACTGGGAGAAGAACCAGTGATTGACATGCTGACACGCGGCTGTAAGAATTGCAGTGGGGAACAATTACATTGCTCAAAGAACATTTCACAATTGGGTGGGAAGAGAATTATGTCAGTGCTGAAAGATTTCACAGCTGTACTCCAAAACAAACCTGGAAATGCACATTATAGGTACTGGAAACAAAAGAACCTATTATTTTGTCTTCTTGTAAATAAGTGGTGAAGTACTGGGAGGTGGCAGAAAAGATAATTCTAAAGGGCAATTTGGCTTCCTGTCAGCACCTGGGTCTTGGTAGTTGTCATTTCCAAATGTGTAACTACCTCCCCAAAAGAGCAGGGTTAGGCTTTCTGTAGAATGTTAGAATGAGCCCAGCCTGAGAATTTTTTCTGTAACCCCAGAATAATTATTTTACTGTATTGGTTTAAAGCTCAATAAGTTTCAATTGGTAGTAAGACTTTTGGTATGTGACTGAAGGGATGATAAAAAAAAAATCTTACACTGGAACACAGAGTGGGCAAAACAAATTTAATTCCTAATTTAAGAGAGATTCTAGGATGAGTCATGGTAATAAGCCGAACACAGTAGACCTAACCTACTACTTCACTTCTCTCTCCTGCATTTAGATCGTGCGTAAGATGCACATACATCTTGTTTGGGTTATTAAGCTCTTGTTCTAACTGCTTGACCAACCTTCCTACACTTTTCTGGGCTGATAGACTGCAAACTGTATTTCTCCTTTGCCAGCTAGCGCCTTCTTAGGTTCTGCCACTAGGGGGCACTAGAAGGTGACCAGAAGGCTGAGACTGCCAGGGTCTAGTTCAATATTTTGAGTCTGATTGCTATGACTGTCATTCCAGCCACTGTTGCTCGCCCCAGCTGGGAGTCCTTGGTTCTAGTTCTTTCCATGTTGCCAGAACCAGCCTCACTACAGTCTCTTGAAACTCCCTAGTAACTGCTAACCAAGTCTTTAACAAACTGCTACTGGGTCTATTTTTCCTGACTAGACCTTGACAAAAAGGCATCAATAACACTACACAATTTCTCTATATGCTGTTTCCTTAGCCTGTTTGATGTGCCTGTGGGTCATTTACTGACAAGTGTGGCTGTAAGACTTAGATGTATGAAGATGTGTTTGTATGGAGCTTAAAGGCACCAACCTGTGGGCTACCTGGCCTGTGCTCCACACCCACCTCTCACATTAACTAATGCTCCAGAGTGTTCACATTCCACCCGGCCTGAAAATCCTTACAGTGGGTGCTAAATCACTAGCTGAATCATTACATTATTACATTCCCTGCATTGATGGCATAGCAACTTTAGATCATGGTTTTGAAAAATGCTTAGACTATCTTCGATTACTTGGCTATCTGTTCCAAAGCTTAATGAATTATTATCTTGAGATATCCGAAGTTAAATATTTGAGACACAAGGGAAATGGATGTATTAATCTGAACTGGAGAGAAACTGTCTTAATAAAAGAAAAGGCATTTTATTAACCGACAACCAGGGCAGATCACTCCTTGGAGGAACGTGTTGTTGTGGGAGATTTGCTGTTCATTTTGCTACAGCCAGACCATTCAAACCAGTCAATCCTAAAGCAAATCAACCCTGAATATTCATTGGAAGGACTGATGCTGAAGCTGAAGCTCCAATATTTTGGTCACCTCATGCGAAGTTGACTCTTTGGAAAAGACCCTGATGCTGGGAAAGATTGAGGGCAGGAGGAGAAGAGGGCGACAGAGGGTGAGATGGCTGGATGGCATCATCGACTCAATGGACATAGGTCTGAGCAAACTCCAGGAGACAACGAAGGACAGAGAAGCCTGGTGTGCTGCACTCCATGGGGCTGCAAAGCATCAGACGTGATTGAGTGACTGAGCATCAATAACAAGACCATTCTGTGATTTAACCCAGAAAGGAAAGCCAGAGAATCAGAATGTAGGAAGCTTTGGACCAAGAACATCTTAGGAACCTCTTATAATGGCTGTTAAATGCAGATTTCACAGCAGCACTTCTTCACAGGCATGAATGTCAAATATTCAGTGATCAGTCTGGACAGAAAGGTTTTTTTACTCTCAGAAAGAACTCATGCTATCTCTGAGAGCTTTAAAAAAAGCAAGCTTTACAAACTTGGACAACAAATCACAAACAGACTTCGATGGGGCACGTGTGACAACCACGAGCAGATTCTTAGAGGGCGCACAACTTCCAAACTGATGAGGGAATGGTCCTGAAAAAGAGCAGTGAGAACCCGGACGTGAAGAAGGTCTTATACAGCAAGCAGATGTTGCATTCCAAAGATTTCATGTTTAAAAAGGAAAAAGGGTAATTGTGATCATCAGTTGTGAGAATTTCACAGTTGTCTGAGGCACTCGGCTTGGTGCCAAAAGTGCTCCAAAGGAGTTCAAGTGCACAAAACGATTCATCTACAAAAGCCTGACATCATTGGATATTTTATGCCAAACCTGGAGATGCACATAGAGGTACCAGATTTTGCAGTAATTAAAGAAGTGTATCTATTTAGTGTAATTAATTTCTATTTCCCCTTCTTTGGCTTCCAGCTCAGTCAATTCTACTCAGTAGCGATAGACGAATCCATGACATTTTGGCCTCATTCTCCACCAGGGGACCTAGGCCATCTCTCTCATAAATATGTCCAAGGTCAAGGGTAAGAGAGTAGGTGTTAAGCAAGCATTAAGCAAAAGGACTCCTGTCAACCCTAAACAGTATTTCTCCTTCTTTGTCTGACTAACTTCACTCAGTATGACAATCTTAGATCCATCCTTGCTGCTGCAAATGGCATTATCTCATTCTTTTTAACAGCTGAGTAATATTCTGCTGTATATATATATATTCTGTGTATATATGTACACAATGCTATATTTAAAATGGATGACCAACAAGGACCTGCTGTATAGCACAGGAAACCCTGCTCAACATTCCATAATGGCCTAACTGGAAAAACAATTTGAAATATATACACACACCCATATATATATAACTGAATCTCTTTTTTGTACACCTGAAACTAACACATTGTTAATCAAGTATATTGTCGTTGTTCAGTCGCTAAGTTGTCTCCCACTCTTTGCAACCCTATGAAAAACAGTGCACCAGATTCCTGCACTATCTTCTGGGGTTTGCTCAAATCCATGTCCATTGAGTCAGTGATGCTATCCAACCATCTCATCCTCTGCTGCCACCTTCTCTTGCCTTCAACCTTTCCCAGCATCAGGGTCTTTTCCAGCGAGCTGGCTCTTTGCATCAGGTGGACAAAGTACTAGAGCTTCAGCTTCAACAACAATCCTTCCAATGAATATTCAGGGTTGATTCCCTTTAGGACGGGCTGATTTGATGTCCTTGCAGTCCAAGGGACCCTCAAGAGTCTTCTCCAGCACCACAATTTGAAAGCATTATTTCTTTGGTGCTCAGCCTTCTTTATGGACCAATTCTCATATCCATACGTGACTACTGGGAAAACAATAGCTTTGACTCTACATACCTTTGTCGGCACAGTGATGTCTCTGCTTTTTAATATGCTGTCTAGGTTTGTCATAGCTTTCCTCCCAAGGAGCCCTAGTTCTAAGCCATGGGTGTGTCCCAAGCCCCTAGTGTAGAACACACACCCATGGCTTCCTTCTATCTCAGGACGATGTGACAAGAGCAGGGGCCACTCTGCTATCCTCCACTCACTGGCTTTGCAGACTAACAAAACATGGGCCATGATGTGATTCCACACCTATGTGGTTACGGTCAGTGGGGGCCTCTTACACATTCATTTTTTACAAGGACCAGAGAATGAAATCTTTCTGTCCACTCACCTTCTGGAAACAGCCAAGAGAGGGAGGCTGTCCTCAGGAAGGATCTTCACTCACCCTTCGGTGGCACGATCATCAGGAGCTACATTGTCGCCTGGGGCTGAGACCATGCCCTGCGCCACCCCCACCCCACTCCCATGCTGTGGATCAAATCTTGGCAGGAAAGCTGGCATCTACTGCCAGCCCAGTTCCTCTTGGTGTGCTGGCTGTCTGGCCTCGTCCTCTCATATCACAGGAGCTGCCCTGGAGCCTGGGTCCCTGGCAGGGACCTTGACCTCTGGAAAACTCCTGACCCTTGAAAGTCATTGAACAGAGCAGGACTTGGCAAACATTTTAGGCCTTGAGGGCCAGAGGCAAAGGAGAGGAAAATTAATAGGAATCTACATAACAAGGGGAAAAAAGAGAAAAAAGAGATAATTTCACAAGGAAAGATGTAAGCATCTGAATGCAGAGTTCCAGAGAATAGCAAGAAGAGATAAGAAAGCCTTCTTCAGAGATCAATGCAAAGAAATAGAGGAAAACAACAGAATGGGAAAGACCAGAGATCTCTTCAAGAAAGCTAGAGATACCAAGGGAACATTTCATGCAAAGATGGACTCAATAAAGGACAGAAATGGTATGGACCTAACAGAAGCAAAAGATATTAAGAAGAGGTGGCAAGAATACATAGAAGAACTGTACAAAAAAGATCTTCACGACCCAGATAATCACAATGGTGTGATCACTCACCTAGAGCCAGACATTCTGGAATGTCTGTGGAAGTCAAGTGGGCCTTAGAAAGCATCATTACGAACCAAGCTAGTGGAGGTGATGGCATTCCAGCTGAGCTATTTCAAATCCTGAAAGATGATGCTGTGAAAGTGCTGCCCTCAATATGCCAGCAAATTTGGAAAACTCAGCAGTGGCCACAGGACTGGAAAAGGTCAGTTTTCATTCCAATCCCAAAGAAAGGCAATGCCAAAGAATGCTCAAACTACCACACAATTACACTCATCTCACATGCTAGTAAAGTAATGCTCAAAATTCTCCAAGCCAGGCGTCAGCAATACGTGAACCATGAACTTCCAGATGTTCAAGCTGGTTTTAGAAAAGGCAGAGGAACCAGAGATCAAATTGCCAATATCCGCTGGATCATGGAAAAAGCAAGATACTTCCAGAAAAACATCTATTTCTGCTTTATTGACTATGCCAAAGCCTTTGCCTGTGTGGATCACAATAAAAATGGAAAATTCTGAAAGAGATGGGAATACCAGACCACCTGACCTGCCTCTTGAGAAACCTATATGCAGGTCAGGAAGCAACAGTTAGAACTGGACATGGAACAACGGACTGGTTCCAAATAGGAAAAGGAGTACGTCAAGGCTGTATATTGTCACCCTGCTTATTTAACTTATACACAGGGTACATCATGAGAAATGCTGGACTGGAAGAAACACAAGCTGGAATCAAGATTGCCAGGAGAAATATCAATAACCTCAGATATGCAGATGACACCACCTTTACGGCAGAAAGTGAAGAGGAACTAAAAGCCTCTTGATCAAAGTGAAAGAGGAGAGTGAAAAAGTTAGCTTAAAGCTCAACATTCAGAAAACGAAGATCATGGCATCTGGTCCCATCACTTCATGGGAAATAGATGGGGAAACAGTGGAAACAGTGTCAGATTTAATTTTGGGGGGCTCCAAAATCACTGCAGATGGCGACTGCAGCCATGAAATTAAAAGACGCTTACTCCTTGGAAGAAAAGTTGTGACCAACCTAGATAGCATATTCGAAAGCAGAGACATTACTTTGCCAACAAAGGTCCATCTAGTCAAGGCTATGGTTTTTCCAGTAGTCATGTATGGATGTGAGAATTGGACTGTGAAGAAAGCTGAGCAACAAAGAATTGATGCTTTTGAACTGTGGTGTTGGAGAAGACTCTTGAGAGTCCTTTGGACTGTAAGGAGATCCAACTGGTCCATTCTGAAGGAGATCAGCCCTGGGTGTTCTTTGGAAGGAATGATGCTAAAGCTGAAACTCTAGTACTTTGGCCACCTCATGGAAAGAGTTGACTCACGGGAAAAACTCTGATGCTGCGAGGGATTGGGGGCAGGAGAAGAAAGGGACGACAGAGGATGAGATGGCTGGATGGCATCACTGACTCGATGGACGTGAGTCTGAGAGGACTCCAGGAGCTGGTGATGGGCAGGGGGAGGCCTGGCGTGCTGCGATTCATGGGGTCGCCAAGAGTCAGACATGACTGAGCAGCTGAACTGAACTGAATTGAACTGTCTGCTTGGAGGAGGGCCATCGTGCCAGTAGCACCCTCAGTGCCCAGCTGCCACACACCCCTCTCAGGATGAGGAGCAGAGATCCAGGCAGGAGGAGGCTGCTGGCTCTGGCGGGTGGAGCTTGGGGTGTCACTGGGCAGAGAGTGAAACTGACTGTAGCAACTGCCAGCCCCGCACTCCAGGCCTCATCACCTTGGATTCACTTCTTAGAGTGAATTGCTGCCCACCTTTCCCTTTTCTTCATGTCACGTGGACAGTATCAATATCTAAGGCCCTTGGCAGTGTGCCAGCCCCAGAACTCACCATGTGCCCTGGTTCTTTCCAGACGATATAAGTTGGCTGGTACCACCTCTCCCCTCCTCCGACCCATAGCATCATGACTCCTCAGCTCTGTGGCCCAGGGCCCAATTTCTGGGGCAGCCACTGCAGTCATTAGAGGATAATTACTGTATTATTTGGCTTTTCTCACCGATATTATTTGAGTGCCCAGCCCTGTTCCCTGCTCCACCATCTCAGACCCTTGGCAGGGGACCTGGGCCTGTAGTGCTAGCTCCTAAACCATTAGAGAGGAACTAAGCTTGCCGTGGGGGCTTCCCAGTTGGTGCTAGTGGTAAAGAACACACTTGCCAGCATAAGAGAAGCGGGTTTGATCGCCCTGAGTTGGGATGGTCCCCTGGAAGAGGGCATGGCAAGCCACTCCAATATTCTTGCCTGGAGAATCCCATGGACAGAGGAGCCTGGCAGGCTACAGACCATAGTGTTGCAAAGAGTCAGACACGATGGAAGTGACTTACCATGCACACAAGCTCTGCCTTGGCACTTCTCATTCCCCACATCCCTGGAGTTACCCCAAAACATCAGACTCTTGGCAATGGGCTGGGCCTCCAGTGAAAGCTCAGGAGTTGTACAAAAGTGGTCCCCAAACTGCCTTGGTTCTTAGAATTGACTGGTTGCCTGATCCCCTAGTCACCCTACCTCTCTCACATCGCGGAACCACACTGGTGCCTAGGACTCTCAGCAAGGGATCTGGGTCTGTCCTGCCAGACCCTGAAGCCATTGAAAATTCACTGTTCAGATTGAGAAGGGCTGTTAATTTGCACACCAGGTTTCACAGCCTTAGTCCTAAAACATCTCATTAATACTGGTTTATTGATTACGTGCTGACAGAACAACATTTTGGATATACTGGGCTAAATAAAACATTTAAAAATTAATTTCCCCTATTTCTTTATACTTTTAAAAATTTGGCTGCTAGACAGTGTAAACCCTACCTGCGCCTCATTCAAGCAGGGCTGCAAAAGAGTGTCCCTGGGCGGCCTTGGAACATTTTTTAAGATTTTTTTTTTTAATGTGGGCCATTTTAAAAGTCTTTATTGAATGTATTACAATATTGTTTGTGTTTTATGTTTGGGTTTTTTGGATGCAAGGCATGTGAGATCTTAACTCTTTTGACCAGGGATTGAACTCACACCCTTGCATTGGAAGGCAAAGTCTTAATCAGTGGACTACTAGCGAAGTGCCTTGCCTGGTACTTTTCCCACATCACCATGGCCGCACTGGGGACTCCAGCTTGGCAGGGCCTCTGGTGCTGACTCCACATTCTCTGTGGTGCCAGGACCTCAGGTCACCAAAGTTAGCAAATAAAAATGCAGGATTCTCAGTTCTATTTGAATCTTAGATGAGCAACAAATAATCTTATGAGTATGGTCTATATCATCCTTTGTTGCTTATCTCAAATTCAAGTTTGACATCTAGTATTTGATCTGTCAATCCTGTGAGTTGGGCCCCCAATTCCTCTATGATGTCCATCTCTGAGGCCACACCAAGGACTGAGTCCTCCGCGAGGGGCCAGGACCGCTGGTGCCATGCACAAAAGCCCTTAAAAGGTAGTGACTGCTTTGCCTCCCCAAATCTCAGAGTATCCTGGTTGCCCAGGCCCTGCTCCCCGCAGGCCCCTGAGACAGCACCGATACCTTGGACCCCTCGAATGGCCTGAGCTGTGGTGCCCTGCTCCAGAAGCAATTAAAATATTTTTCCACTGCTTTGGTTTACTTCAAGTGTATTGTCTGGTTTGACTGACCCCGCTTTCCTGGGTCAACACTAAAGCCACAGCCTTGGTAGTGACAGTCAGTATACTGACTTGGTTCTGCTTAGACGGCATGGTCTCCACTTTGCCCATATGCCCCGTGTCACCACGGCCACTTGAGTGTCTAAGCCCCTTGGTAAAGAGCCTGGACCACTGGTACCAACAGCAGAAGCCCCTGGAGCCTGGTCCCGGCAGTGCCTTTGCAGTCCTCAGTGTGTACTGTGGGCCAGTCTCCATATCCCCCACCTCACAGTGGTGTGAACTCCACAGCCATCAGAAAGTGGCCACCATCCTGCCCTGGTTCTCCTGGCGGGCCCTCCTCTCTTCCCCTCCATTGCTAGGTTTACGGTGATTTATGCCCCTGACAGGTGGCCCAAGTGTCCCTGGATCTCCAGGTGCACGGCCCCTGCAGTGCCTTCTTCCTCCCTGGATGGGGATTCTGGGTCAAGGGCCAGCCTACAGAAGGGACTGCACTCAGGCCCCCATGGGCTTTCACTTGCTTCTGGCTGAATGCTGTTTTTCTTCCTACTCCTCACCTCTCTACCACTAGACAGTGTGTGGATTCCAGCTGCTCCCCCGCAGGTCACACCAGAGTCAGTGAAGACCTTGTGGGCCTGCAAAGTCCTCTGGCCAGCTGGCCATGCTAGAGTTAGTCAGTTTTGCGAGGTTTTGCATAACCTTCATTTTTTTTTAAACAGAAGATATTTCTTTGTAAAAAGCTTATTTATTTATATAATTTTTGTTGCACTGGGTCTTCCCTGCTGCATGGGCTTTCCCTAGTTGGAACAGCCGGGGGCTGCTCTTCGTTGCGGGGCACAGGTTTCTCACTGCGGTGGCTTTTCCTGTGGAGCGCGGGCTCCAGGCATTCGGGCTTCCGTAGTCGCAGCTTGCAGGCTCAGTAGTTGTGGCTCGTGGGCTCTAGAGAGTGGACTCAGAGGTTTTGGCACACGGGCTTCATTGCTCCTTGGCATGTGGGGTCTTCCCAGACCGGGGACTGAAGCCATGTCCCCTGCATTGGCAGGTGGGTTCTTATCTACTGTACCACCAGGGAAGTCTTGCTTCTTTATTTTTATGTCCCTCTCTTGGTCATTGTTTCTGTTGCTTTTTCAGCCTCACTTCTAATTTCTCCTTTGAATATGTGATGTTTGGTGTTAACTAAGAGGGAGCGCAGAGAAGTTCCAGGTAGGAGCTTCCTGTTAGAACACCTGTTTTGGCCTGGTGATGAGGTCCTATGCAAATCTGGAAAAGCTCCTTAAACATTTAGCTTCAGTTTTCTTTCCTGTAAGTGAGAGGGGGTGTCTGCTGGTGCTTTTGCAAGAATGAGAATGATTTGAGTTCTCTGGGGCTGGTAGAATGTGATTTTATATATTCTTTTGAACCCGCTTTTGGTCTTCTGCATTTGTTACAGGAGCAAGGACAGCTGCCAGGGATGCAGTTGTGTGCTAGGAGGGAGAGGAAACCCATCCACACATTTAAAACATCTTAAAGAGTTCTGTTTGTAATTGCTTTTGGAATAGTAGTCTGACTGGGGCCTTTTGCCTGAACTGCTCACACCTGGCACAGATTCTCACCTAACCTGATGCTTTTGTTTCCATCCCTGCCCCGAGACTCCTTGTCCTGAATCTCAGCTGTGACCTAGAGGTTTTTCCATTTACCATCAATATTGAAGCCAACACTTTCAAGTGGCAGGAGCTCCTCAACCTTGGCTGTAAGCTTTAGCAGAACTTGGAAGTTTTGTTTTGGCCCGAGGTGTCTGGTTGCTCCAGCACACTCCTTGAAAGCACTTAATCATAGTGCTTTGTATGTTACCACTGGGACTCAGTGATGTGAGCTCAAAAGATCGTGGTCTGCTGTGGAGAGAAGCTGGGTTTTGGAGGCAGGTAGGGGAGGGAGGCTTCTGTGAACTGGCCCCTGGGTGCTACACACAGCACCCCACTCTGCCTCAGTTGCAGACAGCAGTCTGCCCCCTGAGCAGAAAGCCTTGCTTTTGGTTCCTATAGTCTGGTGGGAGAAGCTTCCTGTGAGTATTTTAGTTTTTTAAAAAATGTGTATTTTTGGCTGCACTGGGTCTGCACTGTTGGCTGCGGGCTTTCCCTAGTTGCAGTGCATGGGCTTCTCACTGTGGTGGCTTCTCTTGTTGTGGGGCACAGGCTCCAGGCTCATGGACTTCAGCAGCTGCAACACATGGGCCCAGTAGCTGTAGCTCCTGGGCTCTAGAGCACAGGCTCCTTAGTCCCGGTGCCCGGGCTTCGTGGCTCCGTGGCCTGCGGGATCTTCCTGGATCAAGGATCAAACTCAAGTCCCCTGCACTGGCGGGTGGATTCTTTACCACTGAGCCACCAGGGAAGTCCAGGACTTTGGTTTTAATATGGCAGAAATCTTATCGTTACATACACAGAATGAACTCACACACTAGTATGCCTGGAAACTTGGGGTCAGAGATACAGAGTTGTAGGGTTGTTGTGCCAGCCCTGGGAGAAAGGGTGGGCAGGTGAAAATGACGAGATTGCCAAGATGAGGATGAATAATGGGTGCTGGGTGATGTCTCATGGCCAGCCTGGGCTCTATAGCAGGGATGTCTAGAACCTCCTGAGATCCCCTTATGGTAAAAGCTAGAATGAGGTATACATCTGGGGCCACAGAGGGTGTTAGTTGCCCTCTGTCCCTCCCCTCTTCTTTTTCTTCTCAGATCCAAGTAGAACAGGACCGGCTTGAGAGGAGGAAGGTGAACATCCAGGAGACTTCAGCTGGAGCCCCACTTCGAGCTCTAGCAGCTCAGGTCTCCCCTTGGTCTCTAGAGCTCTGTGTTTCAGGGTGACGGCCTGTCCCTCCCCAGCCATGGGTCGTACAGGCCTGGAGCTTGAGCCTTTGAGTTCTGGACTAGTTGGAGTATAGGTATGAAAATTCCTCCTTGGGTAGCTCACCTTTCTGGGAGGATTCTGAAATTGAATGTGTTCATTGTTGGTAATACAATTAATACCACTTGGCACAGATAGGGACCAGGGGATGCCAACACTTGATAAGGAAGCCTGCATGGGAGAACCCTTCTAGCTCTGGGATTCTATGGGTTTAATCCTGCTAATATGTGTAATTTAAAATCTCAGTGATGTATATCAATAACGAGGATTTAGTTTGTCTTTTCTAAAGATATGGGCTATGTATACCTAGTGTTCTGCAGTTTACAAAGCAGGATTGAGATAACCTGGACAAAACCCCTCTGAGTCATTATACAGCTAAGAAAGCTGGCTCTTAACTCCAAGTTCCTGATCCCTGCCCTAGAGCCAGTGGGCAGTGGGGCAGTGGGCGGTGGGGCAGTGGGTGGTGGGCAGTGGGTGGTGGGCAGTGGGTGGTGGAGGGTTTGCTTGGGCCCTGGGCAGAGACTTTTCCTGGGCTCTGCTCTGACCAGTTACCTGTGTGACTCTGATCAAGGAATAATGCCTCATTCCTGCCTACCCACTCCTTCTCCTCCCTAATGTATCTCATAAACCAGAGTAACAACTACCTTCCCATGGACCACACCTGGAGCTCTATGACCTGGTCATTCCCTTCCATCTCTTCCTGCAGTGCGGTTCCCAGAGTCACAGAAACTCTTGACTATGAGTGAATAAATCATCACATATTTGAAAAAAAACAGGACTCTGAGGACCATGCTATTTTTCAGTGTTTTGAAGTAAATTGTAATGGCCTTAAGGGCATTGCTATGGGCTGAATGCTTGTGTCTCCCCCAAATTCCTATGGTGGGTGGTTTGGTCACAAAAGTCATGTCTGACACTTGGGATCCTGTGGACTCTAGCCTGCCAGGCTCCTCTGTCCATGGAATGTCCCAGGCAAGAATGCTGGAGTGGGTTGCCATTTCCTTTTCCAGGGGATCCTTCCCACCCAGGGATTGAACCTGCTTCTCCTGCATCACAGCCACCAGGGAAACCCTAATCCCCAATGTGATGGTATTTGGGAGAGAATTAGGGTTAGATGACATCATGAGTGGAGCCCGCATGATGGGATTAGTGCCCTTTTAAGAAGATGAAAAAACTAGAGCTTTGTCTATCCACCCTCTGAAGATACAAGAAGAAGGATGCTGTCTGCAAACCAGGAAGGGAGCCCTCCCCAAAACCTGTCTGTGCTGGTACCCTGATCTCAGTCTTGCAGCCTCCAGAGCTGTGAACAATGAGTGTTTGTTATTTAAGCCACCAGCCTATAGTATCTTGTGATAGCAGCCCAAGCTGATTAAGCTAGGCATGGACAATGTTTGCATATTTATGCATGTAAGAATTAAAGATTTTAAAATGTAAAAAATAAAAAACTAAAAATAAAAAAAAATAAAAATATGTTATAAAAAAATAAATAAAATAAAATAAAATAAAACAAAAAAATAAAATAAAATAAAATCAATTTGGGGCACAGTACTAGGCACCCAACAGGCCCTGGGTAGATGGGAACTAAACTCTTTTTCTTTCTAAACCTCATCACTCACAAGGAAGGACTTTGGCACAACACCCAGAACACTCCCTGCATTTCTAATCTCTTGTGTTCCCTGTAGGTAATTGCACAGAAAATCCATGCTGCAAAGCCTTCAAGGAGAATTACAAGGAATTATAAATCTTCATTTCACCTTCCTAGGTTTTTTTTTTTTCTGATGGAGAAGCTGGCACATATTTAGGGTTGGGTAGGTGGGCTGGTGGATGAGGCCGACCTGCAGCTATGTAGACGAGCTATTCCTTGTCCTCATCTCATCTCATGTAAAAATCAATGTGGGAGCCTACCTAAGCTTAACCCAAACCATCTTCAACCCTTGGGGCTGATGAGGTCCTGAGAGCTACATTCATGCAGCCTTCAAGGTGAGGGCCAAGGTCCAGAGACGGGATGTGTTCAGCTCAATGACAGAGAGCTGGTTTGAACTGACCCCGGACGTTGACCACTCAGGGATGTTTGTGGGGCCTTGTGCTGAGAAACAGCCACTGCTTCCTGCAACAATGATCAGTGAGGATTGGAAGGTTTGCACAGGGCAGGACATCCACTGAGCTGCTTTGCGACAGCCTTGGTAGAAATTCACATTACTGATCACTACTCAGAACATGGCATGAGCTCTGAGATGGAGACACAAGGTTTGACAGTGAGGTTAACACATGAAACCAGGCATCTGAGAAATTCTGGTCATGTGGTCATCTTATCCTGGTTGGCGGCCCTAGATTGTCAGGCATGAGAGAAAGGAAAAATGAGTCACAAAACTCTTGCCCTGCCCATCCTGTCCACATCCCTCCCCAAAGGACACCCTAGACTGTGAGGCTGTGGGAAGGATGATAAATATATTCAAGTGGGTTTAGCAGTGTCAGTAATATAAGAGCAGTAACACTCCTGGAAACTTCCAGAGAAAGGTAATTAGGAGAAATGAAGGTAAATAGCAAAAATAGGATTAATAACAATAGCAGCTGCCTTCTTTAAGTGCTCACTCTGTGGCAAGCCCTGCCCCTGTACTACCTTATCTGAGCCTCTCTGAGGTCTCGTGAGGTTAATATTATAACCCCAATTTTATAGAGGAGGATACTGAGTTCCAAGAAATTGCATTCAGGCTGCTCAGCAAGTAAATGATAAAATCAGGATTCCAGTGCAGACCCCCAGGACCCCAAAGCCAGGCCTCTGCTGAGGCAGAGTGAAAACAAAGCATGAGTTCTTACATCAGACAGGCCCTGGTTCCACCGTGGACCAGCTCTGGCGAAATGACCTGGGCGAGTGACGTTTATGTGCTTCACTTCTCTCATCTGGAAAAAGAGGAACAGAAGGTGATTAAATGAGATGACGCTTACGAAGCACAGTTTCTGGTTAAGGTAGGTGTGCCCTGAATCAATGCTGCTGGTTTTCTTCTTTCTACACCTTCATTATGATTCTGGGCACCTGTGGCTTTAGTCAGCTTTGTGTTATTTGGAAATCTAGACGTCCTCACCAAGTGACAAGGACAGCTCTGCCTTTCCCTGTTGTTCTTCCCCAGTCTTTCCCGTCTCAACAAATGGAGTGAATTGTATCCCCTCCAAATTTCTATATTGAAGTCTTACCCTTAATTTGATCATAGTTGGAGACACGGTCTTTAGGGGGTAATTAGGAATACCAGACCATCCGACCTGCCTCTTGAGAAACCTGTATGCAGGTCAGGAAGCAACAGTTAGAACTGGACATGGAACAACAGACTGGTTTCAAATAGGAAAAGGAGTACATCAAGGCTGTGTATTGTCACCCTGCTTATTTAACTTATATGCAGAGTACACCATGAGAAACGCTGGACTAGAAGAAATACAAGCTGGAATCAACATTGACGGGAGAAATATCTATCACCTCAGATATGCAGATGACACCACCCTTATGGCAGAAAGTGAAGAGGAACTCAAAAGCCTCTTGATGAAAGTGAAAGAGGAGAGTGAAAAAGTTGGCTTAAAGCTCAACATTCAGAAAACTAAAGTCATGGCAACTGGTCCCATCACTTCATGGGAAATAGATGGGGAAACAGTGGAAACAGTGTCAGACTTTATTTTGGGGGGCTCCAGAATCACTATAGATGGTGACTGCAGCCATGAAATTAAAAGACGCTTACTCCTTGGAAGGAAAGTTATGACCAACCTAGACAGTATATCCAAGAGCAGAGACATTACTTTGTCCACAAAGGTCTGTCTGGTCAAGGCTCTGGTTTTTCCAGTGGTCATGTATAGATATGAAAGTTGGACTATAAAGAAAGCTGAGCACCAAAGAATTGATGCTTTTGAACTGTGGTGTTGGAGAAGATTCTTGAGAGTCCCTTGGACTGTAAGGAGATCGAACCATTCCATCCTAAAGATCAGTCCTGGGTGTTCATTGGAAGGACTGATGTTAAAGCTGAAACTCCAATACTTTGGCCACCTGATGCAAAGAGCTGACTCATTTGAAAAGACCCTGATGCTGGAAAAGACTGAGGGCAGGAGGAGAAGGGGACGACAGAGGATGAGATAGTTGGATGGCATCACCGACCCAATGGACATGAGTTTGGATAGACTCCTGCAGTTGGTGGTGGACAGGGAGGCCTGGTGTGCTGCAGTTCTTGGGGTCACAAAGAGTCGGACACAACTGAACTGAACTGAACTGAGCCAGGTTCCTAAGAGTGAGTCCTGGGCTTCTCAGGTGGCTCAGTGGTAAAGAATCTACCTGCAGGAGATATGAGTTCGATCTCTGGTTTGGGAAGATCCCTTGGAGTAGGAAATGGCAACCCACTCCAGTATTCTTGCCTGGGAAATCCCATGGACAGAGGAGACTGGCAGGCTATGGTTCATGGGATCATAAAGAGTCAGACATGACTTAGAGACCAAATAGCAATGAAGAATGGGTCCTAATCCAATAGGATTGGTGTCCTTCTAAGAAGAGGAAGAGAAACCAGAGCTCTTTCTCTGCTGTGTGAGAATACATTAAATAAAAAATCCAGGTAAATTTATTTTTAAAAAGCTTTTTTATTTTCTTGATTGAAGGACAATTACTCTACAATGTTACATTAGTTTCCGCTATACCACATTGTGAATCAGTCATAAGTATTCCCTCCCTCTTGAGCCTCCCTCCCTCCACTCCGCCCCCATCCACTCCCCTGGGGCATCACAGAGAATCAGTCTGAGCGCCCTGTGCTACACCACAGCTTCCCACTAGCCATCTATTTCACACATGGTAGTGTGTATATTGGAGAAGACAATGGTACCCCACTCCAGTACTCTTGCCTGGAAAATTCCATGGACGGAGGAACCTGGTGGACTGCAGTCCGTGGGGTTGCTAAGAGTCAGACATGACTGAGCGACTTCACTTTCACTACTCACTTTCATGCATTGGAGAAGGAAATGGCAACCCACTCCAGTGTTCTTGCCTGGAGAGTCCCAGGGACGGGGGAGCCTGGTGGGCTGCTGTCTATGGGGTCGCACAGAGTCGGACACGACTGAAGCGACTTAGCAGCAGCAGCAGCAGCAGTGTGTACATGTCAGTGCTGTGGTCTCAATTTGTCCCACGTGTGAGAACATATTGAGAAGGCGGTATCTGTAAACCAGGAAGGAAACTCGCACCAGAAACCATCCTGCTGGACCTTCAGCTGGTACTTCTCAGCCCCCAGAACTGTGAACCCATAAACCCCTGTGGTTTAAGACACGCGGTGCATGCCATCCTGTTATTGCAGCTGGACCCAGCTAATACAGCCACCACGTGAGCAGTCCACAAGCCAGAGACCTGGGTGTTGTTCTAGACGCTTCTAGTTTCCTCTTGGTCCTACATCAGGCCTGGCTGGCTGGTCTAGGTGTATGGGTCTCACTCTGGTCCCACATCATCCAATAACATATGAAATCAATGCTACTTCCAAGACATTTCTCAAACCTTATTTCTTCTTGTTTCAGTAAGCATCTTTATGGACCGTTTTAAGAGTAAAAATATAAGAGAAACAATGTATCCACCATCAGACTCAATGCATCATCACGTGGCGAATTTTACTTCGTCTTACTTTACCCGCTCCCCCTTTTCAGATTGTCTTGAAAGGAACCCCAGCCACTCTATAATTTTGCCTATAAAGATTTCAGCAATTTTCTGTAAAAGGTAAAGACTCCTTTCAAAAAATATAATCATCTGATCATCACTCCTAGTATTTTTCATCAATTCCTTAAAATAATAAAATATGCAGTTGATGTTTATATTTTCATGACTGACTTGAGAAAATATTTTTTCATTTTTTTGAATCAGGATTCGGCAGGAGCCACACACTGTGACTGGCTTAGTGTCTCTTAAATTCCTTTTTCTTTATATGCTCCCTTCCATCTTTTCATCGCTATCCAATTTTATAAATAATTTGGGTCATTTGTCCTGGAGAGCTTCACGCAGTCTGAATTTTGCTGATTATCTCCTTGAGGTATAGCTTAACAAGTTCCTGTGTCCTTTGTATTTTCCATAAATAAGTGTGTGTATGTAGAGAAAGAAAGAATGTCCTTCAGTGTCCTCATTTTAAGTTGTTCTCTCTTTTGCAAGGGGGTGAAGAATTAAACATTTCTTTACATCTTTGGGGATCAAGGAAGTTTTATATTTTTGTTCTGTTATCCTTAGATGGTAAGTTACTGTTCAGCTTCTCTTACAAACTCCCACCTCTCACCACTTATTTTTCTGTTGTCCATGGGTGTACTGATTTATTGGTGAAATCTGTCTTTTAATTTCTTTTCATCTCCATCCGTTTCCTTCGCCTTGGTCTCAGTCATCATTTTCCTCCTCTGAACAGTGACGATGGTCTCTGGACAAGTCTCCCTGTGACTCCTAGGCTCCCTTGCAGCTCAGGGTTCTGCGGCAGCAGCCAGACCTTTCCGAACAGCCCTATCCTGACTCCTCAATGCACCCAAAGTGCGCTGCACAACGCCCTCAGGGAGCGAGACAAAGAAGGATGTTTGCGATTATCCTGGTGTTTCAGCTTAAGTTCCCCCCAAATCCAACTCTGAGATGAGGACTGAATGCAGATACGTTGTTGACTTGCGAGGCAAACTCCAGGAGGAGCATAGGGAAGTACAGATAAGAGGGTTGTTATCAAGTCAGTAACCCAAGGGGTGAGTGGGACTCAGTCCTGGGGGATGGCCCTGGGAGCCAGGGAGTCAGAGTTACCCCGCCTGTGGGGTGAGGGAGCTGGGGTACTAATCCACCACTTCCCCTTAGACATGGGAATGAGAGACAGCTGCTCTGGGGTGGCGTTTATTTTCAGGAATTCCTGACCTACCATCAGATGGCAAAGTGGACCTTAGCATGCAGGAAAAAAAAAAAAAACCAGACAAAGGATACACTAATGGGGTAAAGGCAGGGGGTACGGGCAGAGCGCAGACAGCACCTGGCACACCTGGGGGCACCTGCTTCACCACAGAACCTGGCACCGAGAGCTGCAGGAAGTACTCAGATACTGTTCGTGTGTGCTCAGCTGCTTCAGTCGTGTCCAACTCTTTGTGACCCTATGGACTGTAGCCCACCAGGCCCCTCTGTCTATGCGATTCTTCAGGCAAGAATACTGGGGAGGGTGGCTGTGCCCTCCTCCAGGGGATCTTCCTAACCCAGGGATAGAACTTGCATAGCTTAACGTCTACCTGCATTGCAGGCAGGTTCTATACCACAAGTGCCACCTGGGAAGCCCACTCAGATACTACCCCTTCCCCGTATCACAGACAGGCATCCTGACAGAGGCCAGACAGGTGGCCACGGGAAGGATTAAGCCCGCTGCAAGCCACAGAGACACCTGTTCTCTGCAAACGAGCCTTCTGCACCTGCAGGGAAGTCCACTTCTCATGCCACTTATTTCGGGCGACTTCCAGGTGGCTGAGCGTGTCTACTAAGTGACAGAGAAGGGGCGTTGGTGACAACCTTCAACCTCTCAGAACAGTGGCACTTCTGTGACCCATTCCCATGGAACGACTGCCCTGTGATATGGGTGGGAAGAGACTGTTGCCCTCATTTTACAGAAAAGAAAGAAGCACAGGTGGGAGAAGGGCCTTGCTGTGATCCATCCAGATCAGGAAGGGGCAGGCCCCGAAGCCCTGGCTTCTTTCTTAGTGCTGAGTGTCTACGTGGGCAGAGCTATTTTGCCAGAAGTTGCGGGTGCAGGGAGGAAAGTCAAAGTCAGAGTGAGAATTCTGTGGCCACTTTTCCAAAGTGCCAGGCGGGGCAGGCGATATTCTGGAGAGCAGCCACAAGGTGGCAGAGAGACTGCATCCAGCTCCGTGTCTCTGGTCTCCTTGGGGGCCGGGGGCAGGGGACCAAGGGTGAAAGCCTGCTGAACGTTCCTTGAGACCCCCGATGACTCCTGGAGGGTTGGCAGGGAACAGAGGAGAAAACACAGGAGGAAACGAGAAGGTAGGAATTCTGCCAACTCCTGCGTGACCTTGGGTAGGTCACTTGCCCTCTCTGGGCAAGACCTTCTCCTGTAAAATGGGGGGATTTGGACTTTAAGAAGAGCGTCACAGTATTTTCCAGCTCTGGCCTTGCAGGAGGCACCTGGGGGACTGAGGTTGTCCTCGGCCTGGACTCTGGGTGCAAGCCTGGGGGCTGGGGAGATAGTCATAGGTGCTTGGGAGATGATGGGACGACAGCGGCCAGAGGGCGACTTCAGAGCAGTGTGAGGAAGGGATAGGAGGGAGAATGTGAAGATGCAGAACAGCGTGTGGGAGTGAGGAGTCAGACACTAGGGGCAGGGCAGCACTCTCAGGTAGCGGCTTCAGATAAATCGCCTTTTCTTCAGGCACCCTGTCCCCCTGCTCCCAATGCACACTCTATGCATTTCATACCTTATTAGCCAGGTTTATTTCCTTCATAGCTTCCATCCCTTTCTGAAATTATTTACTGATTTATGGCCTTATTTCTGTCTCCTCTGGAATTTAAGCTCCATAAGGTCAGGGGCTTTGTCTTCTGATTTATTCTAGAACTTTAGTGTCTAGTACAGTTCCTGGAATACAGTAGTTGCTCAGTGAATAGCAGCTAATGAATGCCTGTCTATATAAATTGAAGTAGACAATATCTGGAACTGGAAGTCAGAGACCTGGGCAGGGGCGGGGTTGGGGTGGAGTTGTTTCTCTGCTTCTGCCACAAGCATGCTGTGTAATCTTGGGGGAATTCCTTCCCCTCTCTGGGCTTCAGTTTCTTCTTCCTTAAAGTGAAGTATTTGAGTTCCAGGATCAATCATCTTAGATATTCAGCAATAAGAATTCCTTCCTTCCCAATTCTCAAGTCCTAGGATTAAATCCCCCTTCATGGATCACAGCCTTGTAGTTGTGAAGGGGCTTGGGTAACTCAATGAAGCTATGAGCCGTGCCATGCAGGGCCACCCAAGACTGATGGGTCACAGTGAAGAGTTCTGACAAAATGTGGTCCCCTGGAGGAGAGAGGGGCACACCACTCCAGTGTTCTTGCCACGAGAACCCCATGAACAGTCAACATCACAGTAATCCAAGTCTATGCCCAGTTTGGTCAGTCAGCCATCGTAGTTGCTTTCTCCTTTAGGGAGACTGATGGAGAGAGATCTTGGCGGGCAAGCGTTGATTCACTCGACAAACATTTCTAGGCCCTTATTTGCGTGAGGCTCCACTCTGAGCGCTGAAGGTACAGTGGAGACCAGAGGTGCATGCTGGCCTCACTGGGCTTCTCACATTCTAGTGGGAAAAGGCAAGAAATCCTGGGCCTTCTCCCTTCTCTCTTGAAGGCAGAAAAGGCTGAATTCTAGAGACAGACAGTGATCTAGGTTCAGAGACATCCAGAAAGGAGATCTCTGATATAAGATGATGGGGCCTGTGAGAGTAGGGCCTGTGGAGGTTGCCTGTGGACACAGCTCTAGGAAAAATAACAGAGTGAATGAAGCGGCATTTCAGTCTTGTTCCGGGTCTGGTGTCTGAGAAACAGCTGGGTCTGGCCTTGGTGTGCAAGGCCTGCCTGAAAGCCTGCCCTATCCCACCTGCCCATCTCATCAGCGCATACCAGTCCTGAGTCCCCATCCCCTTTCTTCTGTGTCTGCGTTCTGTTCAGTGATGAATGTGAGTCACTAGATAGAGTAGAGCCAAGGCATTAAGGACTGTGTAGGATTTACCCTTCCAAAACAAAAAGTTGAAGTTCATTACCACGTAAACCCTAAAGAAGTGACTCCAGTGGTAGAATTTCAGGCCCACTGTCAGGTTAGATTTGGGGAGAAAGATACAAAGTTTTGCCTCCTATAGTCTGTTGTCTGCGGTGACCTCGACTTCCCCTCTCCTGGGGCCTGAGCACACAGGTCTCAGAGCTTCTCTATTAGGGTGCAGTCAGAAGCCACGGCATCGGCACCACCCGGAAGCTGCTTAGAAATGCAGGCTCTCAGGCCCTGCACACCAGACTCTGCACTTTAATAGGCTCTGCCCACACACACTCACGTGTCTGAGAAACCCGGGGCTGGACCATCTCTCTTTCACCCTGAGAATGAGGACGATGCTGCCGGCAGCCCCAGAGCCGCCCCTGCCTGTCTCTGCGTTCCATTTCCAGGGCCAAACTGCTTACTTATTAGGAGGCAGAAAGAGGGGCACTGGGAAGAAGAAGGTGGACACTTGTTAGCGTAACAAGCCATGGCAGCTCCCTCAAAGAGCCTCCCTTTAGATACGGGGTGGGCTGGCTGATGATTGGGCCCTCCTCAGAATTAGGAATTTACTTTGCATTCAGACTGGCATTTATTCACAAAGGAAATCAGTCCATGAAGCAGCATTTCCTGTGCTCACTAAAGAGCATCTGTAATACGTGTGTGGGATCTCTTTCCTTTACCCGTGCAGAGCCACACTGCACCCTTTGAAGGGAGGCTAAATTATTGTTTTTTAAATAGGATTATTTATTTATTTTGGCTGTGCTGGGTCTTTGATGCTGTGCGGCCTTTCTCTAGTTGCAGTGAGCGGGGGCTACCCTCTAATTGCAGTGTGTGGGCTCCTCATTGCGGTGGCTTCTCTTGTTGCAGAGTGCCAGCTCTGGGCGCACTGGCCTCATTAGTTGTGGCACACGGGCTTAATTGCCCCGTGGCATGTGGAATCTTCCCAGACCAGGGATCGAACCGGTGTCCCCTGCATTGGCAGGCGGATTCTTTGCCATTGGACCACCAGGGAAGTCACAGAAAGGCTAAATTCTGAAGCAGATTTCTCTAGATGTTTGCAGGCCAGGCCACTTATGTTTCAAGGAATCAAATTTCTGTGTTCCAATGGCCTGGCCTTTAGTGCATTTTTGGGCAAACCCATTTTCTTCTCTGGTCTTAGTTTCCATATTTCTCAGGGACATTCATATCCTAACAGTGTATTATTCCTTGGCTCCACAGTTTCTGTATAGAGATCAGACATGAACAGAATAGGAACTAAACTGGACGTGGGGCTCTCCTGTAATTCTTGTTCTCTGTCATCATTCCTTCTGAGTTGGTCCTCTTCTGGGAAAACCTCTCTCTGCGTTCTTCTCCGGGGTATCTCCCTTGCATGGTTTGCTTTCCTCCCCCACCTCGGATGTCCCCTGTGTCTTTGTCCAGGCTGGTCCCTTTGTCCTAAATGCCCACCCTTCCTTGTTCTGCTGGGTTCACTTATACCCTACTCCATCATTCTTAAAGACTTGGGTCAATGGTCACCTTCTGTTTGAAACCCCTTGACTCCCTCAAGTTAGTTGTTCATGCCACCATTTCTCAGAGCTTTTCCTGTTGGATCCATTCTCTTTGTGGGCTTAGAAGGATCCATTCTGGGGTCTGCCTGCTCCTCTCGGCTCCCTGAGGTCAGGGACGTGTGTCTGTTTCCCTTCATACCTTAAGCCACTGGGCTACCACTCCCACTGTGGACACGGTAGGATGTCCACTGTGGGAATCTAGGTGCTCTCTGTTTCTTTTTTTTTTTTTTTTAAGTTTTCCTGCCTTTCTAGACTTTCCAACAAGCCTTCTGCTACATTTGCAAAGAATTAAGTCAGTTTCAGGTTTTTCTCCCTCTACGTAACCCCGGGTAAACCTAGGTTCAGCTTGTCTTCATTCACAGTTGCACATCTATTACTTTCTAGTTATTTTTAAAATATTTATTTATCTGGCTGCATTGAGTCTTGGTTGCATCCCGTGAGTTCTTTGGTTGTGGCCCACAGACTCTCTAGCTGTGGTATTCTCCGTAGCACGTGGGATCCCAGTTCCCTGACCAGGAATCAAACCCCGCCCCCTGCATTGCAAGATGGATTCTTAACCACTGAACCACCAGGGAGGTTCCTGCACATCTTTCTAATGCCCTGCAAGCTGACCAATTGCCCATCATAATTGACACTGGGAACCACCTCTGTGGGTTCCTGAAGCCTAGACCAAGGGTTTCTGTCCCTAACTGGTCTCCACACAGGCCACCAAGGGCCAATGGGGTGGCGTGTTCCTCTCACTGCTACCTTCTGCTGCCCGGGGATAACCTCTCTAGACTCACTTGCCTTCCCAGGAGGGATGGGGGGAAGCACCCACAGAGATACATCAGCACAATCCTGACCTTCCATCTCATTCACAGTGAAGACTGCTTGTTTCCCGCCCCGCCCCCCCCTATTTAAATTCTCTGTAGGGAAGAGGGAGGGAACACTCTGGTTTGAATTACATATTGATCTCTTGAGCAAATATATCCCACCTGTCAGCCTGCTGTCTCAGAGGCCATTCTCTGGTCGTTCCCAGAGCCCAGCTATCGACCTGTGACTCATCTATAGGCCTCTGGGTCCTACCCAAATTGCCAGAGCCCCTCCCCATGCCCCATGTCCCAAGAATTCTGTCTTCCAGAAGTCCAAATCTTCCCAAACCTCCTCCTCTCTGCCTCCTAGAGCCCAGGACCTAAAGATTTGAATCCTGCTTTGCCACCTGCCACCCCCTCCTCTCTCTTTCACCTACAGAGAAAGCACCCTCTGTCTAGTTTGATTCCAAGGGCAAAGGGATCTCTGCTGTTCACTGGCCACAGCCTATGTGATTCAGAATACAGGTACGCCTTGGAGATACTGGGGGTCTGGTTCCAGAACACTTTGATAATGTGACTACATGAGTTTTTTAGCTTCTCAATGCATATAAAAGTTGTTTACACTATACTGTAGTCTATTAAATGTGCAACAAATAGCATCATATCTATGAAAACAGTGTATGTACCTTAATTTAAAAATATTCTGTTGCTAAAAAAGTGCTGGTCACCATCGGAGTCTTCAGTAAGTTGTGGTCTTTTTGCTGGTGGGGTCTTGCCTCCATGTCCATGGCTGATCAGAGTGGTGGTTGCTGAAAGCCGGGGTGGCTGTGGCAATTTCTTAAAATAAGACAACATTGAAGTTTGCTGCACTGATTGACTCTTCCTTTCATGAATTATTTCTCTGTAGCCTGCAATGCTGCTTGAAAGCATTTTACCTATAGAACTTCTTTCAGAATTGGAGTCAGTCCTCTCAAACCCTGCCACTGCTTTATCAACTAAGTTCATATAATATTCCAAAGCTTTTGTTGTCATTTCAACAATCTTCACAGCATCTTCACCATGAATAGTTTCCATCTCCAGAAACAACTTTCTGTGCCCATTGATAAGGAGCAATTTCTTATCTGTTAAGAGTTTTATCCTGAGATTGCTGCAGTTCAGTCATGTCTTGAGGCTCCAGTTCGAGTTCTAGTTCTCTCCTGTTGCTATCATATCTGCAGATACTTCCTCCACTGAAGTCTTGAACCCCTCAAAGTCACCCATGAAGGTTGGAATCAGCTTCTTCCAACTCCTTGTTAATATTGATATTTTGACTTCTTCTCATGAATCATGATTTTTTTTTTACAAACAAAAATAATTTGACAGTGTTAGGTCTTCGCTGTGGTACTCAGAATTGCCAATCTTTGTGGTGTTATGCAGGACCTTTTATTTGCAGCCTGTGGGATCTTTAGTTGCAGCATCTGTGATTTAGTCCCCTGACAGGGATGAAACCTAGGCACCCTGCTTGGGAGCACAGAGTGTTTGCCACTGGACCACTAGAAAAGTTCTGAATCACCAGTGTTCTTAATGATATCTAGGATGGTTAATCTTTTCCAGAAGGATTTCAATTTACTTTGCCCAGATCCGTCAGAGAAGTCAGCATCGATGGCAGCTATAGACTTACGAAATGTATTTCTTAAAGAATAAGACTTGAAAGTCAAAATGACTCTTTGATTTACGGGCTGCAGAATGGATATTGTGTTAGCAGGTGTGAAAGCAACATGAATCTTGTTGAGCATCTCCATCAGAGCTCTTGGATGGGATGACCAAGTGCATTGTGGAAAAGCAGGAATATTTTAACAGGAATCTTTTTCTGAGCAGTCAGTCTCAACAGTGGGCTTAAAATACCCAGTAAATTATGTTGTAAACAGATGTGCTGTCTTCCAGGATTGTTTTTCCATTTTTGGACCACAGGCAGAGTAGATTCAGTGTAATTCTTTCTGGGCCTTAGGATTTGGTGGATGGGAAATGAGGACTGGCTTCAATTTATAGTCACTGGCTGCATGAGCCCCTAACAAGAAGGCCAGCCTGGATTTTGAAGCTTTAAAGCCAGAATTGACTTCTCCGCTTTAGCTATGACAAACTGTGGGAAATTTTTAAAGAGATAGGAATATCAGATCACCTTACCTGTCTCCTGAGTAACCTGTATGCAGGTCATGAAACAACAGTTAGAAATGGACATGGAATAACAGACTGGTTCCAAATTGGGAAAGGAATATAAGGCTGTATATTTTCACCCTGCTTATTTAACTTATATGCAGAATATGTTATGCAAAATGCCAGGATACATGCATGACTCACAAGCTGGATTCAAGATTGCTGGGAGAAATATCAACAACCTCAGATATGCAGATGGTCTAGTATCATTTGCCTGGTATATAATGGTAGAAATCAAAGAAGAACTAAAAAGCCTTTTGATGAGGGCGAAAGAGGAGAGTGAAAAAGCTGGCTGGAAACTCAACATTCAAAAAACGAAGATTGTGGCATCCAGTCTCATCACCTCATGGTAAATAGAAGGGGGAAAAGTGGAAGCAGTGACAGATTTTATTTTCTGGGGCTACAAAATCACTGGATGTTGACTGCTACCATGAAACTCAAAGACACTTGCCTCTTGGAAGGAAAGCTATGACAAACCAAGATAGCATATTAAAGAGCAGAGACATCACTTTGCTGACAATGATCTCTATAGTCAAAGTGAGAATTTTTCCAGTAGTCATGTACAGATGTGAGAGTTGGACCATAAAGAAGGCTGAGCAGCAAAAATTGATGCTTTCAAATGATGATGTTGGAGAAGACTCTTGAGAGTCCTTTGGACAGCAAGGAGATCAAACCAGTCGATCCTAAAGGAAATCAACCCTGAGTAATCTTTGGAAGGACTGATGTTGAAGCTGAAACTCCAATACTTTGGCCATCTGATACGAAGAGACGACTCATTGGAAAAGACCCTGATGCTGGGAAAGACTGAAGGCAAAAGAAGAGGATGGCAGAGGATGAGATGGTTGGATAGCATCACCGACTCAATGGACATGAAGCTGAACAAACTGGAAGATAGTGGAGGACTGGGAAGCCTAGCGTGCTCCAGTCCATGGGGTCGCAAAGACTCAGGCACGAGTTAGCAACTGAACAGCAACAAGAGCAACTCTAGTCATGAGTGTCCTGGATGTCATCTTCCTCCAGCAGAAGGCTGTTTCATCGACATTGAAAATCTGTTGTTTAGTGAAGCCGCCTTCGTGAATTATCTAGATCTTCTGGATAACTTGCAGCTTCTGCATCAGCACTTGCTACTTACCTTGCACTTTTATGTTGCAGAGTAGGCTTATTTCCTTAAACCAATGGCTGCTAGCTTCAAACTTGTCTTTTGTATCTTCCTCACCCCACTCAGTCTTCATGTAATTGAAGAGAGTTAGGGCTTTTCTCTGGATCAGGCTTTGGCTTGAGGGTTGTTGTGGTTAGTTTGATCTCCTGTTGAGACTACTCCAACTTTCCCCGTATCAGCCATAAGGCTCTTTCACACACACACATGGTAACATTCGTGCATTCATTGGAGCAGCACCTTTAGTTTCCTTTAACTTGCCCTTACATTTACAACCTGGCTACCTGGGGCAAGAGGCCTAGCTTTTGGCCTATCTTTGCTTTTGACATGTCTTTCTTACTAAGTTAGGGTTAGGGTTAAGGTTACCTGGGTTCGATCACTGGGTTGGGAATATCCCCTGGAGAAGGGAATGGAAGCTCACTCCAGTATTTTTGCTGAAAGAATTCCATGGACACAGGGGCCTGGCAGGCTATAAGTCCATGGGACTGCAAAGAGTCAGACATGACTGAGCAACTAACTCTTTCTTTCTTACTAAATTTAATCACCTCTAGCTTTTGATTTAAAGTAAGAGACATACTACTCTCTTTTCACTTGCACAGTTAAAGGCCACTGCAGAGTTATTAATTGGTCTAATTAAGTGGTCTAATAATTGGTCTGTTGTGTCTCAGGGGATGGGGAGGCCTAAGGAGAGGGAGAGAGGCAGGGGAATGACTGTTAGGTGGAGCAGCAGGAACACACGAAAACATTGGTCAAGCAAGCTCGCCGTCTTATAAGAGCGTAGTGTTTGTGGGAACTGAGGCACAGAAAGGTTCAGCGACTTGCCTGAGGTCACAGAGTCAGAAGGTGGAGAGCTGGGACTGGAAGCCCAGCTACCTGGCTCCTACGTTCAGGCTCCAAACCTAGACTGGGCCACCCTGACCTCCAAGAGCCTATCAGGCTCAGAAAGCTAACTCTAGGCTATCCAGTCCCTAAGTAGCTTTCTTAGCAACCTGGCTCGACTTCCCCAGGAATGAATTAACACACCCACCCATCCTTTCCTTTACTCGTGTTCATTCAACAAACCAATCATCTCCTGTGCGCAAGGCACTGCTCTGGGTGCTGAGTGCAGACCTGCACACGCCCCCATGGGGATGATGCTCTAGTAAAGTCGACAGGCAATAATAAAATACACACGTGATACTTGTATAGGTCATATGTGTTGTAGTCAGTAAAAAATATAATATGTCAGAATGTGATATGTGCCACAGAAAGATAAGGCAGCTGTGGTGGGTGGTGGTGGTGGCCAGGAAATGCCTGTCTGGGGAGGTAATATCCAAGCAGAGATGGAGTGAACCAAAGCAAGGGGCCCTGGGGGTCTGGGAGAGCCATGCAGGTCGAGGGGATGCTAGGTGCAAAGGCCCAGAGGCAGCCATGTGTGTGGAGTGTACGACTCGGATGGAGCTGATGAGGCTGGTGAGTGTCGGGCCAGGCTGTGGTTAGAAGGGCAGGAAGAGCCAGGTGGGAGGGCTGTTCTCTCATGCGGGGGCCTGAGGGACATGGGTGATGGAGGACTCTTGGAGAGAGGGAAAGAGCTGAGACCATGAGGAAGGAAAGGCAGCCCTCAGTCAACTCCTGGAAGGCCAGATGTGTTAGGAACTCGAGTCCACTTTGGGGAGGATGCAGAGGCTGGGGAGGCAGCCTGAGCGAGGCTGGGGCTGGGATGGAGAGCTCGGCCCAGGGAGGTCAGCATGCCCGGGAGGGAGAGGCTGGAGCCATAGATATTTGAGGTGGAAAAGCCCCGCTAGGTCATGGAGTGGGTCCCCTGGGGCTCATGGAGGAGATGTGTTGGCAGGAGAAACCCCGCCTGCTCATTTCATGCTCCGGCTGAGAGCCTGAGCTGGAGATGGGAGCGAGTGGAAATTAGATGGGAATTTATTTAAGGCTTTTAAACATTTCTGCACTCAGGGGGCCTCAAGAGAACCACACATCATCTCCTCCACTGCCTGACCTGGAGCCACAGCAGGGACACCTGCGGTCCCTGGGCCCCCCTGGTGCACCACAGTTGGGGAGGTTGGGCTGCTCCCGTCTCTCCCCTCACTCCGGAAGGTCTCTGGCTGGAGTGCCATAGGGTGGGCAGTGGGCTGCCCTCTGCATTCCCCTGTCTGGGCCTCAGGAGACAGATTTGGAGGGCATGGCCAGCCAGTGTCTCCTCCTCCATCCTGGACTCCAGGGAAGGCTGCATGACAATGACGAGGGTGATGAGGGGACAAAGACCCTCCCTGCATCCCTAACTGAGCCTGTCACCATGGGCTGAGCTGCAAATTGGGGCTTTGACAGCCTTCTCCTGAACATCTTTGAAAGATTCACTTTTTCTAAGTATTATTGCTTCAAACATTTCTCCAAGCTTTACCCAGTGTGCCCAGAAATCACTTTGCAACACCTGTGCAGTACAGGGGAGTGAAAAAAACAGTACAGATACAGTATTGTGTAGGGTTATGAGCATGGGCTCTGGGGCCAGACCGCCTGGTTCAAATCTGAGGTCCACCACTTACCAGCTGGCTGACCTTGGACCAGTGACTTAAACTCTCTGTGCCTCAACTTTTCCACCTGTAAAGTGCGGATAACAATAATACCTACCCAAGAGAGTGAGGGTACATGCATTAGGATACAAAAGGGCTCAGGAAGGTGCCTGACATACAGGGAGGAATTGAGAAGTATTAGCTATTATTTTGTTCTGTGTTTTGAACCATCTGTTTCTGCAGGTGATCCTGGTGAAAACGGGGAGCCGCTGTTCTACTGACTAGCGATTGTGACAGTAGAGCTCCTGTCCCCAGCCCTCTCAGGGGAGGGTTCTGGAGGGCCTTCAGGTGGGTATACCAGCTCTGTGCTGTTTATTCGTTCAGATAGTCATTTGTCGTATAGTCAGTCACTCTTTCATCTGCTTGCTCCTTCAGCTGACCATTCATTCATCCGTGCATTCAGGAGACAGCTTCCCTGCACAGGCAGAATGCAGGGGTGTCTGGTACTGCTGCTGCTGCTGTTAAGTCACTTCAGTTGTGTCCGACTCTGTGTGACCCCATAGACGGAAGCCCACCAGGCTCCCCCGTCCCTAGGATTCTCCAGGCAAGAACACTGGAGTGCTTGCCATTTCCTTCTCCAATGCCTGAAAGTGAAAAGTGAAAGGGAAGTCGCTCAGTTGCGTCCAACTCTTAGTGAGCCCATGGACTGCAGCCTACCAGGCTCCTCTGTCCATGGGATTTCCCAGGCAAGAGTACTGGAGTGGGGTGTCATTGCCTTCTCTGGATGTCTGGTACAGGCCATTGCTTTTCAGGGCTCACACTCATACATAGATGGGGAGGCTCCTGTCCATATACACTCACCTTAGTTCATCCTGGATCTTGAGGAAGCATCGCTCAGCCCAGTGGGAGACACAGCCACACAAATACCCAGGTACTGTGTCATTCGCAGAGTCCTGATGAAGCTGTACATGCCGTCACAGAGAGGGCAGGCCAATACGTTTTGCTGGTGGGGACAAGGGCCTGGCAGCCTAAGTGTTACCAAACAGGTGATTTTTGAGACCCAAACAAGAGGTTAGGGTTGTGGGGGACATTTATTGAAATGAGAGCCATGGTGGTTAATTAAAGGGGTGGGCTGTAGAGCCAGAAGTCCTAGATGGACTTGGTACTTCCTGTCTCTGTGTCTCTGTTTTCTCATCTGTAAAATGGGGATAATTACAGTAACTCCCTTATAGGTTTTATAAGTTTTTTTAATATAAAGCATTTAGCATGTAAACACAGGGTCCATCTGGGGCTTGTTTGGTTGTTCAAAAGTATATCATTGTTGCCATTAGAACCAAGTCCCTTCTGTCTCTCTGCTTTCTTTTTTTTTTTTTTACATTTATTTATTTATTTGGCTGAGCTGTGTCTTAGCTGTGGCATGCGGGATCTAGTTCCCTGACCAGGGATCAAACCCGGCCTCCCTGCATTGGGAGCGTGGAGTCTTAGCCACTGAACCACCAGGGAAGTCCCCTTTCTTTCTTTTTGAGGCATTTAAGCTCAGCATCACAAGATGGCTGCTTTGTTTCCAGATGTCACATCTGTATTCTAAGTGGGGAAGCCTATAGCTAAGCAGGCATGCCTACTGAGTTTGCCTTTTTAGCACAAACTTTCCCAGAAGAGCCACCCAACAACTTCCAATTAATCTCTTTGGCCAGAAGTGTTCCACGGCCACCCACAGTCCCACAGTGAATGGAAGGGTGAACTAGATGACCTCTAGAGTCCAAGGATGCCAGAATTCCACCCCAGACCCAGACCTGGCAGTTCAGGTGGCACCAGGAGAATGTGAGCTCCTTGAAGCTACTATTAGTAATTCAGCTAGGAGTCCCAGGACCTAACCCAGGGCCTCCCACAACAGGTGCACGAATAATACTTTATGAATGAAAGAACCAGTGTGCAAGCTCTTCAAAGGCAGGGATCATATCTTCCTTGTGTTTTATGTCCCTGGTAGTTGCTGGGGATGTCAGATCAATATATGGTTGTATTATCCTGTGAGTGCTGTAACACCGGGGACTGTCCGTTATGATTCCACGTGGTTCAGTGCCTGGCCTGGTGCCTGGCCTATAGCAGAATACACAGCAGGGTCTGCTGAATGGCTTACCCCTCAGCTGACCAAGAACTCTGGTGTCCTCCAACCCGCCTCATGAGACTTCCTTGATCCGGTAGTGCTGTTGTCCATCAGAGATGGAAAGCCAGGTACGCCTTATTAAAGAGCCAGAATGCTTTCCTACATAATGAGGCTGCTCCTTCTCAGCTAGGATTGTCAGGAGCTGCAAATTGGAGGGTGCTTAGTGGAAAGCCTGACCCTAGCTGTCTCGGGTCCTATGTGGGAAATCTATCCCTCACCTAGAATGGGAGGGAGCTGGGTCCTGCCAGGATGCCTTACCCCAGGGGGCCTTTGCTGGGCCCTTCATGGACTCCAGAGCCTGGGAGGACAGAGGCCATTGGGTCAAAGGAATGTCCTTTCTGGGAGGCAATCCAAGGCAATCCAAGTTTTAGCCATGATGCCTTGTTTGTGTCACACTGATGTGCTCAGAAGTGTCCTGGGAGAAAGCTCCAGAAGCCCCTTGCTCCCTGAGGCCCCTTTTCATTCCCATCTGTCACTGCTCATCACCCCTTCTCCCATCTACTTTTTAATCCGACCTCCCCAAAAGGGAAAGTTAGAATTTGTAACAGAATTGACCCAGGATAAGGGTTTCAAGTCAGAAGATATTGGTCAGACCCAGAGAATGTTCTAGGGTCTGTTGTTAGGAGACCGCTCCTGGAACGACCACACACAGACTTTTCCCTAGAGGTCTGCAGGACAGGAAGAACCTTTGTGTTGTTAGGATGCAGGGGAACACACCAGGAGAGGTCTAGCCGGCCCTTTCCCATGGCCTTCCACCCCTAAGGTGCAAGATGTTTTTATTCCTTTGCAGAATATTCACAGCTCATGTGCATCATGACTCTGGCCTTTTCTGTCCCATCACAGACCCCACAGCACCGTAGAGATTTTTTCCCCAGTTAGACAGCATGCGTCCCGAAGGCAAGGGCTCTTCTGTGTTTGTTCTGCAGCCTTGATGCTTGGTGAGCTGTCAGTAAGCGTTGAACAAAGGGTGAGCAAAAGGATGATGGAGCCCCTAGGAACCATTTAGACTCACCCACTTGCTCTACAAGTAAGTCAGTAGGGTCCCAGTTTGTCAAAAGAAGGCCCATTGTCCCCATCAGTCAAATAGGAGAAGTAGATTTTTGTATTTGTGCTGAGTCAGGTTCACCACTGAGTTATTGTGGAAAGTGAGGGCACGCATGGACACACTTGAACACGTGAAGTTGAAAGGAAAATGGATGATGATCCCATCCATTTTGCAGAGCTGGCTTAGTATTCATAGTTTACAATCAGGTGGCATGATCCTCATTTATTGACAAAGAAATGGGGGCTCAAATAAGTTACATGATTTGCCCAAGGTCACAGTGAGTTAAGCAGGAGACCCTGGACTCACACTGAGACCAGCTGCCTCCATACCTTTCAGGAAGCCCTGGGTGGGGTATTCTGTGCAGGGCATGGTACCAGTTACAGAGAACTTTGAGATGCGGTCCTGGTAATCTAACAGTCCTGAACAAAATTGACCCAGTAAAAGGGTTTCCACATCAAGAGATACTGATCAGACTCGGGGAATGTTCCAGGGGCCATCATTGGAAAATAGCTCATGGCGCCACTGCCTTCACTGGAAAGTGAAGATATTAGTCACTCAATCACGTCCCAGGCAGGAACACTAGAGTGGGTAGCCGTTTCCTTCTCCAGGAGATCTTCCCAAACAAGGTATCCTCATTGCAGGTGGATTCTTTACCATCTAAGCCATGAGGGAAGCCTGCCTTCATTGGAAAGGAAACCTAATAAGTAGCCCTCTGTTAGTTTCCTACTGGTGCTGTAAGAAGTTATCACCCACCTGGTGGCTGATAACAACACAAATGTATCATCTTACAGCTCTGGAGGGCAGAAGCCTGAAATCAGGGTGTCAGCAGGGCTGAGCGCCTTTCAGAGGCTCTACGGAGAAGGCAATGACACCCCACTCCAGTACTCTTGCCTGGAAAATCCCGTGGGCGGAGGAGCCTGGGAGGCTGCAGTCCATGGGGTCGCTAAGAGTCGGACACCACTGAGCAACTTTCACTTTTCACTTTCTTGCATTGGAGAAGGAAATGGCAACCCACTCCAGTGTTCTTGCCTGGAGAATCCCAGGGACGAGGGAGCCTGGTTGGCTGCCGTCTATGGGGTCGCACAGAGTCGGACACGACTGAAGTGACTTAGCAGGAGCAGCAGCAGCAGCAGGGAGAGCCTGATTCCTTGCCTTTTCGTCCTCTAGCCCTGGCTCCTGGTCCCTTCCTCAGATCACCCAGACCTCTGCTTCTGTTGTTACATCTCCTACTCGGACTCTGACTTTCCTGCCTCCCTTTTATCAGGACCCTTATGAATACCGTGAACTCGCCAGAATAGTCATCCAGGAGGGTCTCTCCATCGCAAGATCCTAAACTTTATCACATCTACAAAGTCCCTTTTCCCATGTAAGGTGACATATTCATGGGCTCCAGGGATCAGGAAATGGACACCAGCCTACCCAGTGTCGGGCTGTTGCACTGAGTGGGCGGCTTGTGAGCCTTATTATCACATTTCATTCTTACAACCACCACACGAGAAATAAACCAATGAACATGAGAAATAAGCCAATACACCTGCTTCACAGATGAGGAGCTGAGTGGATAAGTGTCAAGACATTTGTGGCAGAATCCAGTTCCTCCAAAACTACCACCTATGCTTTTAGACATCAAAATAGAAAGAGAATGAGGCTCCGTGTGAATGGTCCCAACTTGTCAAATAAAGGTCCAGTGTTCCCATCAGCCCATTAGGAGACGAAAGAGATTTTTGTCTTTGTGCTGAGTCAGGCTGTGATTTGGAGAGGATAAGGATGTTGTGTGCTAGGGCTGGAGCAGGCAAGACCTTAGATGACAGACAAGCCACTGGGACATTTAGGACAACACATTATGGATCCCCCAGAATGAGGAAGTTCCTGCAGGTGATTTGGTCTGTGAGAGATGACTCTGCTGAGGGCCACTGTGAACAGGCTCCAGGCTGCTGCAGGCAGGGTTGGGGACTGGGCGGCAGGCGCAGGTTTCCTGCAGGTGTCTGCTCAGATTCCACAGGCTGAGGGTCACCAAGGACAAAAGGCTAAATGACCCCACAATGAGTCCCCGAGACGCCTTTGAGGCCTGCCTGCTTGACATGCCTTTGCAAGATCAGTACCCAGAGCCCCAGAGGCAGGCCTGTCCTCCATCCCCTGTGTGACCACCTGCTGAGATGGCTCAGAGGAATCAGCTGTTTGACTTAGGAACTGGCTGAACTGGAGACAGGCAGGCAGGGCGTGGCTGTCAGTCCTGAACCCCAAAAGGGAAATTCTGAGGGTCTGTCCGCCCTGTGACCAGGAGGCAGGCCACTGCAGATCAGAGGAGGCTGACTCGGGTTGGGACTGTCCGCAGGACTGGGTCATGGGCACTGCTGGTGGCCATGGTCAAGGACACCCTCCCTTTTTCTTCCTAGACGACCCCGACTTCACCTGGCAGTCACCTCTCACAGCCTGCTGCTACGCTGGTGTCCAGCAATACCCCATTCGTGGAGCTGTTGAGAAGTTAAATGGAAAAGAACATGAAGTAAGGCAGAAAGAAAAACACCAATACAGTATACTAACGCATATATATGGAATTTAGGAAGATGGTAACAATAACTCTGTATGCGAGACAGCAAAAGAGACACAGATGTATAGAACAGTCTTTTGGACTCTGTGGGAGAGGGAGAGGGTGGGATGATTTGGGAGAATGGCATTGAAACATGTATAATGTCATATAAGAAATGAATCACCAGTTCAGGTTCAATGCAGGATACAGGATGCTTGGGGCTGTTGCACTGGGATGACCCAGAGGGATGGTACAGGGAGGGAAGTGGGAGGGGGGTTCAGGATTGGGAACACGTGTACACCCGTGGCAGATTCATGTTGATGTATGGCAAAACCAGTACAATATTGTAAAGTAATTAGCCTCCAATTAAAATAAATAAATTTAAATTAAAAAAAAGAATTACTTTTGTCCTAAAACAATAAGAATAGTTGATTAGCATTAATTTTGGTGTTACTCACAAATGTTGTCTATAACAAATATAACTTCTTCAACAACAAAGAAATGAATTAAATTCTTTAATTTTAAACACACACACACAAAAAAATAAAATAACATGAGATGCCTGGAATTCCGTAAGCATCCCCGTCTCTTGGGGAGCTCCTCCCAGGACTCGCCCTTGATGCTGTTTGGTGCTTTGGATTGCTTTCTCCCTCCCTCTCTGTCTTTCCTTCCTCCCACCTCTCCTTCCCTCCCTCTTTTTGCCTTCCTCCTCACTCCCTTCAGTCTTTCTTTTTTATGGGAAATCAAAAATAGCAGGTCAGTAACTTTTATCTTGAGATCCCTGAGGAGCTTGAAGCTTACTAGCCGGTGCTTATCTTGCCCATTAGTGGATGTGACCTCCTTTATCCACCCCTGGACACGCACTGGAGGCATCCACATCCTTTCCAGTCCTTTAAAGGTATCAGGATATATACCCGAACTGGATATAGAAAGTCAAAGGAACCAAGGGCATGGGTCACTTTCAGCCCCCGAAGCATCATCTAGCACATTCCTAGTACGTGTGTGCTAAGTCACTTAGTCGTGTCCGACTCTTTGCGACCCCATGGACTGTGGCCTGCCAGGCCCCTCTGTCCATGGGATGCTCCAGGCAAGAATACTGGAGTGGGCTGCCAGGGGATCTTCCCGACCCTGGGATCAAACTGGCACCTCTTACATCTCCTGCATTGGCAGACAGGCTCTTTAACAGTAGCGCCATCTGGGAAACCAGCACTTTTCCAGAGGCTTGATAAATTCTGGGGGAGGGAGGGAGGGAAGAAGGAAGGAAAAGGACAGAAAGGAGGAGGAAAAGCACAGCATGTTGCGTGTGTGGGGACCCTGTAGCCCCTTCTGCACACGGGGCACGTGACGGACCCACTATGCCACCCATTTATTTAACAAACATTCATGGAGCTCCTGATGTGGTGCTGGACACTAGAGGGGAAACAGACAAATAATAGATGGGGTGTGCACTCCAGGGGCCTTCAGTATAGCTGGGAAGTGAAGGTCTGAACATAAGTAATTTAACTCGGGGAAAAGGAAAAAGGCAGCAACCCCGAGACAGAAGCATGGCTCTGAGTCCCAGGGCTCCGGGCGAGCAACCTGGCACTTTTTCACTAACGGCTGGTTTTGCAGGGATGGCAGTAAAGTGAGAGGGGTGGGTAGGAGGGCCACATCTGCATTTACCGTCCCGCCTGCAGTCTGGCTTGGAAAGGAGCGGGCTGCAGCACTCAACCTCTGCTCAGAGGGAACTCCCTGGCAGTCCAGTGGTTAAGACTCCACGCTTCCATCGCAGAGGGCGCAGGTTCCATCCCTGGTCAGGGAACTAAGATCCCACATGCCGTGGAGGCATAGAAAGACAAAAACAAAGACAAAAAAATTCACTCAGCAAGTACTGACGAGGCAGGGAGAGTCTCTGAGAAGAGGTCCCCCCTCCTTTGGAGGGGAAGATGTCCCTCAACAGACCCTGAACGGTGCCCAGGCTGCCTGCGTTTTCCTCCCTTTGTGTCTGTGCTGTTTCTGTGCTGGTAACACTCATCGGTGCACACTTATCCAGAGGCGTGCGCACACACACGTGACCAGCACCTGCGCACACACCCTGCCATTATTACCACCTGGGGTGTTGACGCTGCAGACTGTACATGGTTCCCTCGGGGCTGCCTCATTTTCCTGCACAGCTGGCTGCCTCCGCCCCGTCTCCCTCTGAAGACCTCACACCTCCATGCCTCACCTTCCCGACTCCCCGTCCTATCTTTCCAGGCCTCCCTGCTGCCAGAGCCCACGCGCCCCTTCTCCTGTTTCCTTTCCCTTCCGTTCTCCCTTTCTCTGCCTGTTCTGTCTGTCACTGCCTCTCTCTTCACCCCAGTGGTGTGTGTGTGCGTGTGTGTGTGTGTGTGTGTGTGTGTGTGTGTGTGTGTGTGTGTGTGTGTGTGTAAGCGAGAGAAAGAGGGACAGAAGGAGACCATTCCCTTTTAGAGTTTTTCTCCTTGATTTAACCATTGCTTCCTGCTGAAGAAGCACCAGTGCAGCGGAGCTAATTTCAACTGCCTATGGGAAGAATGATATAGAAATGTTGCCAGGTTGGGACCAAGATATATGAATAAGTTCATGAAACCTGGCCCAAGTGTATGGGGGCCTCTCCAGCGGCTGCCCCTGCTCCCCAAGTTGGCTATCTTCTCGTTGTTCTGGGGACACAGCATCACAGGGAGGATCCTAGTTCAGGGCAATGACAATGCCTCTTGGTGCAGATGGGACTGGAACTCCCCATCCTTGGGTGCGTTAGTTGCCCAGTCGTGTTTGACTCTTTCTGACCCTGTGGACTGTGCCCATCAGGCTCCTCTGTCCATTGGATTCTCCAGGCCAGAATACTAGAGTGGGTTGCCATTCCCTTCTCCAGGAGATCTTCCTGACCCAGAGATCAAACCTGGGTCTCCCACACTGCAGGCAGAATCTTTACTGTCTGAGTCATCAGGAAAGCCCCCTGTTCTTGAGGGTTTAACAAATTAATGGAGACAGTGAAGGTTGGCTAAGAGGCTGGCAGTGCTCTGAGCCCTGGGGGGGTGGCCCAAGGGCCAGGGACAGAGAACAGGTGGTCTTCATTCCTCCAGGCTGTCTGTCTGCACGTCCACTGCAAACAGCTCCCTAAATTCAGTTCCTACCATGTCTCTAAGAAATCTGAATGGATCCTTGCTGGACTAGACGTGAGTACATTGGAGCTCAGGAGGCTGGAACCCTGAGGTCCTACAGCTAGTGGGTCATCTGTAGACCCAAATCCAGATCTGCCTTACTCTTTTGTCATTCAGAGCAGGTGAGATGCTACGGCTCAGGACTTAGGCACTGACTTCGCTGATCCAGGAGTTGGGGAGACCCGAAGATGCTCAGGCTTTAGGTTGTCTACCCAAGGTTATGGGTTTGAAAACCGTATCCTGAAGCTCTCTCAGGGAAACTCTCTTCATTAAGCTTCAGACTTCGTAATCAGTATATGCATGATGGTTTAGCTGCTTTTTCTAATATACACAAAGGTATCACGATTTTGAATTCATGCAAATGTATATCACATGCTTTTGTATCTTTCTCTAACACACTGATGGCTTTCTCTGCAAGCTCTTGGTGAGGAAGCCTGTGTGATCTGGGCATAGGTTTAACACCTGGGAGCAGTTTGCAATCCATGCAGCATGGGAGTTGGTGGGGAAATACCCCAGCTTTCTCACCTGTCTGGAAAGTGACTGAGGCATGGGCCACCTCTCCCAGAGGTCCCTACTGGGGGAGAGCCTAGCTGTCCCCAGTGGTGGCCTGCCCCCTGCAGAGACTCCTGCCAGCTTCCTCTTTCCTTATCTCCCTCTCCCAGTCCACTCCATGTTCTCCTGGGGTCACGCCTACACAATCCTCAAACCCTGGAACCAGGCTCTGCTTCTGGGGACCTCAGTCCAGAAAGGGGCTTCCCCGATGGCTCAGCCAGGAACGAATCAGCCTGCAATGCAAGGGACTCAGGAGGGGTGAGTTTGATCCCTGGGTTGGGAAGATCCTCCAGAGGAGGAAATGACAACCCACTCCAATATTCTCACCTGAAAAAACTCATGGAAGAGGAGTCTGGTGGGCTAGAGTCCACAGGGTTGCAAAGAATCAGACATGACTCAGCACCTAAGCATGCAGCACGCAGCCCAGGAAAGCCCTAAGAGGAGCAAGGGAGCCAGAATTCAAACCCAGGTCTGTCTGACTCCGTTGCCCACACACCTAACCCTTATGCTACGACTGTGTGACCAGGAAAGCCATGCACACGTACGTGCTCACCTGCTGTTACAGGTAAACTTGCATTACACTCAATGTCCTCTCTCGGAGGATTCAGAAGACGCTTAGTGAGGATGCTAGAGACTCTCACTCTCCCCTCGGGTGCTGATTAATAGCAAGCTTGTGACGGAGGCCTTCCCTGGTGGCTCAGCGGTAAAGAATGCGCCTGCCAGTGCAGGAGACGTGGGCTCGATCCCTGGGTTGGGCAGATCCCCTGGAGGAGGAAATGGCAACCCTACTCCCATATTCTTGCCTGGAGAATCCCATGGACAGAGGAACCTGGTGGGCTACAGTCCATGGGGTCACAAAGAGTCAGACAAGACAGCAACTAAACAACAGGTTAACGGAGTTTAACCAAGTCTCTCTGCTCTCGTAACCAGACTCGCCCTCCAGGGTAGAGAAGGAAGGAAATGCCTCTGCTCTCCTGGCCTTGCTCAGTTGTAGATGGCCCGGGAGGGCACGTCTGCCTGTCTCTAGGTGTGCTGAGCAGCTTTATTAGGTTCATAGGAGATGAGAGTGAAATAATACAGAGAAAAGAACTTAGTGCTCTCTGCTTCTCTTGTAGAGGAGATGAGTTCCAGAGAAAAAGCAGGTCAGGGCCTGGGCTGTTGCTAAGTTATTTTTGTTAGCATTTGTGCCTGGAGAACTTTTAGACCTTGAGGATAGCTTATGCTTGCCACTTGTGTTATATCTTTATTTTTCTTTCAAATAAAACGTTGCTATTGTATCAGCTGGCTTTGAAAGATGGGTTTTCACTGTTAATGTTTTTTTTTTTTTTTCTTATTAGAAACTGTAGAGGAGGTGGGGTTCCGGGGGGTTGTGGACATGGAGAGCGTTATACTCCTGACTGCTTTAAAGCTGGTGAAACTGCATAGGAATTACAGTCCTTAATTGTTCATTCATCCAAGTCCTCCCCACAAAACCCTGTGGCAAATTACACCTTGGAATGGGAATAATCCAACTAGACTTCACTGGGAGAGCAAAGAAGGAACAGGCAGTTTTTAGACACTGAGTGAGCAGCAAGGGATCCAGAGAGCAGTGAGGGGGCAGGTGAGATGTGAAGGAACCCACCACCGAGGTCGAGGTCCATCTCCCTTATATGAAGTGTCCGTGGAGTGCCACTGAGGTCCTCCTGGATGGGAAAAATGAAAGTAGCTGGAGAGGGGGGAGAAAGGAAGAGGATTTGTTTTTTTGAGACTTAAGTCCAAGGTTACCAGCTTACTGGCCAACTAACTTCCTCCAGCCTGCTAGCAAGTATTGCAGATCCTCTTAGCCTATCGGTCAGCTCGGTCACTAAGTTGTGTCTGACTCTTTGTGACCCCATGGGCTGCAGCACACCAGGCCTCCCTGTCCATCACCAACTCCCAGAGCTTGCTCAAACTCATGTCCACAGAGTCAGTGATGCCATACAACCATCTCATCCTCTGTCTTCCCCTTCTCCTCCTGCCCTCAATCTTTCCCAGCATCAGGGGCTTTTCCAATGAGTCAGTTTTTCACATCATGTGGCCAAAGTATGGGAGTTTCAGCTTCAGCATCAGTCCTTCCAATGAATATTCAGGACTGATCTCCCTTAGGATGGACTGGTTGGATCTTTGGTGTCTTCTCCAACACCACCATTCAAAAGCATCAATTCTTCAGCACTCAGCTTTCTTTATTTTTTATTTATTTTCCTTTTAAAAAAATTTATTTTATTATTATTTTTTTTACTTTACAATATTGTATTGGTTTCGCCATACATCAACATGAATCTGCCACAGGTGTACACGTGTTCCCAATCCTGAACCCCCCTCCCACCTCCCTCCCCATACCATCCCTCTGGATCATTCCAGTGCACCAGCCCCAAGGATCCTGTATCCTGCATCAAACCTAGACTGGTGATTCATTTCTTATATGATATTATACATGTTTCAATGCCATTCTCCCAAATCATCCCATCCTCTCCCTCTCCCACAGAGGCCAAAAGACCGTTCTATACATCTGTGTCTCTTGCGCTGTCTCACATACAGGGTTATCGTTATCATCTTTCTAAATTCCATATATATCCATTAGTATACTGTATTGGTGCTTTTCTTTCTGGCTTACTTCACTCTGTATAATCAGCTCCAGTTTCATCCACCTGATTAGAACTGATTCAAATGTATTCTTTTTAATGGCTGAGTAATACTCCATTGTGTATATGTATCACAGCTTTCTTATCCATTATACTCCAGCTCTCACATCCATGCATGACTACTGGAAGAACCATAGATTTGACTAGACGGACCTTTGTCAGCAAAGTAATATTTCTGCTTTTTAATAAGTTGTCTATGTTGGTCATAGCTTTTCTTACAAGGAGCTAGCTTCTTTTAATTTCAAGGCTGCAGTCACCATCTGCAGTGATTTTAGAGCCCAAAAAGATAAAGTTTGCCACTGTTTCCATTGTTTTCCCATCTATTTGCCGTGAAATGATGGGACCAGGTGCCATGATCTTTGCTTTCTGAATGTTGAGTTTTAAGCCAACTTTTTCACTCTCCTCTTTCACTTTCATCAAGAGGCTCTTTAGTTCTTCTTCACTTTCTGCCATAAAGGGTGGTGTCATCTGCATATCTGAGGTTATTGATATTTCTCCCAGCAGTCTTGATTCCCGCTTGTGCTTCATCCAGCCTACAGTTACATCTATATCTATCCTTAGCCTATAGTTCTGTCTGTATCATATGTCTATATCTATATCCATGTTGTTGTTTAGTCTCTTGGTCGTGACCAACTCTCTTGCGACTCCATGCATTGCATCTCACCAGGCTCCTCTGCCCATGAGATTTTCCAGGCAGGAATACTAGAGCAGGTTGCCATTTCCTTCTCCAGGGGAATCTTCTTAACCCAGGAAGTGGACCCAAGTCTCCTGCATCGCAGGCGGATTCTGTATCACTGGGCCACCGGTGAAGCTCATCTGTGTCTGTAGCCATATCCCTGTCTCTGCTGCTGCTGCTGCTAAGTCGTGCCAGTCGTGTCCGACCCTGTGCGACCCCATAGACGGAAGCCCACCAGGCTCCCCCGTCCCTGGGATTCTCCAGGCAAGAACACTGGAGTGGGTTACCATTTCCTTCTCCAAAGCATGAAAGTGAAAAGTGAAAGGGAAGTCACTCAGTCGTGTCCGACTCTTAGCAGCCCCGTGGACTGCAGCCCACTAGGCTCCTCCATCCATGCGATTTCCCAGGCAAGAGTACTGGAGTGGGGTGCCATTGCCTTCTCCAATCCCTATCTATACCTATCTTATACCTATCTTATATATGATAGCATGTCCTCTTCAAAGGACTTCTTTGGTGGCTCAGACAGTAAAGCCTCTGCCTACAATGCAGGAGACCTGGTTCAATTCCCGGGTTGGGAAGATCTCCTGGAGAAGGAAATGGCAACCCACTCCGGAATTCTTGCCTGGGAAATCTCATGGATGGAGGCGCCTGGTAGGCTACAGTCCATGGGGTCCCAAAGAGTTGGACATGACTGAGCGACTTCACTTTCACTGTCCTCTTCAGGGCAGAGCAGAATTTTATTCATCTGGCCACTGACTGCTGTAAGGCACTGACATGTATATATTTTTGGATTGCCTTACCAATAATACTTCTGTTCCAGTTTTGGCAGTTGACAAAGACTTCTAACTCTTACCCCCAAGAGCTTAGGAAGTAGGGAGAGATGAGTTTGGAATATTCACATATACTCAACTGCTCTTGATTTCAACAGAGACCTCTCCTTGGCACATCATCCTCTCTGGTCCAGCATGTTGCTTCCAGGGTGGCAGCGAGGGAGCAAGGGAATACCCACTTGGCCAACCAATCAGCTGGGACCTCAGTCTTGGACATTAATGGATGTGAGATGACCATCCTCTCTTTTATTCTCATTTTACATATGAGGAAATAGATATCGAGAAAGGGAGATGGTTTGCCAAGTTTTTCACTGTTTGCACTGTGAACTTCCAGATGTTCAAGCTGGAGTTAGAAAAGGCAGAGGAACCAGAGATCAAATTGTCAACATCTGCTGGATCATCGAAAAAGCAAGAGAGTTCCAGAAATATATCTACTTTTGCTGCATTGACTACTCCAAAGCCTTTGACTGTGTGGATCACAACAAACTGTGGAAAATTCTTAAAGACATGGAAATACCAGACCACCTGGCCTGCCTCCTGAGAAATCTGTATGCAGCAGTTAGAAGTCTGAAGCAACAGTTGGAACCAGACATGGAACAACAGACTGGTTCCAAATCAGGAAAGGAGTGCATCAAGGCTGCATATTATCACCCTGCTTATTTAACATATATGCAGAGTACATCATGAGAAATGCTGGGCTGGAAGAAGCACAAGCTGGAAGCAAGATTGCTGGGAGAAATATCAATAACCTCAGATATGCAGATGACACCACCCTTATGGCAGAAAGTGAAGAGGAACTAAAGAGCCTCTTGATGAAAGTGAAAGAGGAGAGTGAAAAAGTTGGCTTAAAGCTCAACATTCAGAAGACTAAGATCATGGCATCCAGTTCCATCACTTCACTGCAAATAGATGGGGAAACAATGACAAACTTTATCTTTTTGGGCTCCAAAATCACTGCAGATGGTGACTATAGCCATGAAATTAAAAGACCTTGCTCTTTGGAAAAAAAGCTATGAACAACCTAGACAGCATATTAAAAAGCAGAGACATTACTTTACCAACAAAGGTCTGTCTAGTCAAAGCTATGGCTTTTCCAGTAGTCATGTATGGATATGAGAGTTGACCTATGAAGAAAGCTGAGTGCCAAAGAACTGATGCTTTTGAATGGTGGTGTTGGAGAAGACACCAAAGATCCAACCAGTCCATCCTAAGGGAGATCAGTCCTGAATATTCACTGAAAGGACTGATGCTGAAGCTGAAACTCCAATACATTGGCCACTTGATGTGAAAAACTGACTCATTGGAAAAGCCCCTGGTGCTGGGAGAGATTGAGGGCAGGAGGAGAAGGGGATGACAGAGGATGAGATGGTTGTATGGCATCACCGACTCTGTGGATGTGAGTTTGAGCAAGCTCTGGGAGTTGGTGATGGACAGGGAGGTCTGGTGTGCTGCAGCCCATGGGGTTGCAAAGAGTTGGATATGACTAAGCAACTGAAGTGAACTGAACTGCACTGGTAGAAACCATCTAGGTTCTTGGTTTAAGTTCTTTCCATTCCATTCTCTCCACATATTAGCTCCTATTACATGTTATGTTAAGCCCTGAGGATACTGAAATCCAGACAAATGCCTTCTCTTCCTTGTGCGTATGATACGGATGGAAGATGGACAATGAAATAAGCAGTAACAATGTGATGTGGTGAGTCCTACAATCAGGGAAGCGCAGGTGGAGTGAAGACTTTGTATCTACTCTGTGCATCTGTGATCCCGGTAGGCTTCCTGGAAGAAATGACATTTAAGCTACAATAAAACCAGAAGAGTGAGTATGAATCATCCAGGAGAACTGAGATGCGAGAGTGGGGTTGGGAGGAAAACGTTGCAGGCAGGGGAGGAGCGTGGGAGAAATCCTGGCAATGAGATGGAGCATGATGCATTTAAGGAACTGAAACAAGTACAGCATGGTCAGAAAATACAAGCATGTTGGCTGGGGTAGGTGGGGCTAGTGGGACATACACAGAAGACTCACCTTCATGTACAGATTGAAGATTTTTGAGGGCAAGGACTATGTCTTTTGCTCTTCTTGTGAGTTGAACAGCTCAGGGCTGAATATTAATGCTTGCTGTTAATGCTTGCATGAATGAATTTATGAGGGCAAAACACCACAGGCATCCTTATAAACTCCTAAAAATGCTCATCCTCCATTCTATGCGCTAGGGATTAACTCAAATACAATTTCCTAAAAGCACCATGACATTTGAGGTCAGCTCACATTTTCATCAATGTTGCCTCCTTTGAAACTGGGGAAAAGTATCTTCCTATCTCTCTGAGAGTCTTGCCCTTTACTCAGCATTTCTGCCAGCTTCTGGGTGGGTGACATGGACCCCCAGTCTTCCCTGTCAGGCTTTGGCTGACTACCCTCAGGCTTTCATGGATGATCAGCACAGAAGCCTGGGAGCCTCTGGCTCAGTGGCTAAAAGTTCAATGAACATTGAGTTCACTGCGGAAGCGGTTGCACAGAGAGGTCAAGGTCAATGGTGGTATCAGAATAGGAGCTGAAGGAGTTTAAGGGTAGAATTCATATTAACTGCTTGTAATTCTTGCAGTCATAGACCCATCCTTTGCTGGAACACTTGAAAAGACACACCCGTGTGTATCCATAAGCACACATCCATGAATGCAGGGTGAATCGCCTCGTATTAGGTCTCACTGTGGGATGATGCTTTCTTTTCCTCCCTTGCTCCTTTATTCCACATTTTCAGTCATTTTTTTCCTAATGAAACTATCAGGCAGAACTAATCCAAACATCAGCTTAATTAATCAACATTTGGCAGTCTATAACTACATGCTCCGGTCCAAATTACTTGTGACAACTTTCTTAATACAAAAGCCAAAACAGCTACAGGCAGGCAGTGGCTCCATCAGCTGGCTGGAGAGCACGGCTCTTCAATTTATCTCATATATTTTAATAAAGTCACAATAAACCTTTAGTCCCCAGGTATGACAGGGAGCATCTTGCTGCTGGAAAATGTCATTATTTTATTTTCATCTCAGCAAAGGAAACATAAGTGCCCTTGTGGTGAAGTTGTTCTCTCCCCAGAAGCTACTCCTGGACAGAGGGTGGGATCGTTCTGCAGAGATGCCTCAGTTGGTCCAGAGCTCATATCAACAGGGCTCTCAGGGGCAGGTGCTCTGGCCACGAGGGTAAGTGTAGCCAGTTGGCTCCTTCTGAAAGCTCTGATTCCCTTTCGGAGATTGATCTCATAAATGGAAGAAGAATCAGAGTAAGATGATAATCTTTTCTATGTATTTGCCACTTGATGGTTCATAGACTCTTTTCATGGACCTGGTCTCATTTGATCTTCCAATATCCCTGAGCTCTAGGTGAGGGAGGAATTTATTTCTTCATGGGCTCATTCCTTCACTCAACAGCAATATTGCTTAAGTACTAACTTGGTGCTAGGAACTAGGCGATACACTAAGGACTCAGGCATGAGTGAGCACGATGGTGTGGTCCTGCTGTGCTGAGCATCTTCATTTCTGCTTCCAGTCCACTCTCCATCCTCCGCCACCCTGCCCTGTGCCCTGCAGGCTTGCCCGTGTAGACTGCATCACCTGGACAGCCTGCCCTCTCCCTACTGATCGGGTTTGGTCAATGGGCAGAGGTGGGAGACAAGCCGTGAGAGGAGACAGAGGCTGAGGATTTCATTCTTGTGGTTTCCTTCCTGCTGGGCTGTAGGCTGGCAGGATCTGCATTCCTCTGCCCAAGGCCACAGCTCCCACTTCTCCTAAGTATAAGCACATCTCTCCAGATTCTAGTAACTGCTTTCTCCTCTTGCTTCTTTAAGCCTAGGAGAGGTCCCCAAACCACTCTCAGGTTTGATGATTTTCTGGATAAACTCAGAGAATGCACTGAAAGCTGTGATGCTTAAAGTTATAGCTTATCAAAGGAAAGAATACAGATTTAAATCAGCCATAAGAGAAAGTACAGAGTCCAGGAAAGTTACCACATTTGGACCTTCCAATGTGCTCTCCCTGCAAAGCACCACTTTTTTGCCATGGACGTGTGATAACACACTTGGAATAATGTCAACCAGGGAAGTTCACCAGAGACCATAGGATCCAGAATTTTAATGGGGTTCCATTACACACTGCCTACGAGGCACACTTGTAGTTTTCCGACTTTTCTGGAGGTAGATCTGATACCATATGGCCCAGGGCCCCCATCATAAATCTGTCCAGTGGCCAAGAGCTGCCCAGTGGGCAAAACCCCAACCAAGAAGAATTTAATTATCAAACCTGAATCTTTCGTTTTGTTTTCTGGCTGCACCTCGATGTGAACAACCGACTCATTGGGAAAGACCCTGATGCGGGGAGGGATTGAGGGCAGGAGGAGAAAGAGACGACAGAGGATGAGATGGTTGGATGGCATCACTGCCTAAATGGACACGAACTTCGGCAAATTCTGAGAGATGGTGAGGGACAGGGAAGCCTGGTGTGCTGCAGTCCATGAGGTTGCAAAGAGTCGGACATGACTTGGTGATTGAAAAACAACGAAAACTATGCGGAATAGGGAAATCTTATTTTTCCAACCTGGCATCTGAACCTCTTCCTTTGGAAGTGCTGTGTCTTAACCACTGGACCACCAGGAAAGTCCCGTTGCCCCAGCAAAGAAAGGCACTGCTCTCACACACTCCATTCCAAGGGCCTAGAGATCCCCTTCTAGTAGCTGAGGGCAAAGGCCAGACCTCTCCTCGTGTGTATGTGTGTGCTAAGTTGCTTCTGTTGTGTCCAACTCTTTGCCACGCTATGGACTGTAGCCCGCAAGGCTCCACTGCCCATGAGATTCTCCAGGCAAGAATACTGGAGTGGGTTGCTATGCCCTCCTTCAGGGGATCTTCCTGACCGAGGGATCGAACCTGTGTCTCTTACGTCTAACCAGAATCGGCAGGCTGGTTTTTTTTTTTTTTTTACCACTAGTGCCACCTGGGAAGCCCAGACCTCTCCTTAGGTAAATTTAATTCTTTGCTGCACATGAGTCCTTGTGCAGGACCTCTGGGTACCCCCTGACTGCTCTCCAGGCCCATGGAAAGCCTTGTTTAGACTGTGAGCTTTATGGTCTAGCTGGCCTGCATCAGTTTCTCAGATGGTAGATAAAGGATCTGGAGGTATTTAATCCAAATTTTAAAAGCATATTTGTTGTCTTGCTTTATTATAAAATTAACAAATGCACATAGTAAATTATTCTAACAATACAGAAATGTATAATATAGAGAGTTCCCCATCATATAACATAATCCAGAAGAGTATATAAAACAGAAAGTTTCCCCATAATTCAAGAAATAACTGTTCTAAAAAATTTGGTTTATATTTTCCATTTTTTCTATGCATATTTTAACATACAAATATGTAATTACTTTGAACCAAAATGATATACTATACCTAGCGTCTGTAACTTGCTTTTTCTTCTTAACAGTATATCATAGATACGACATGGAAATGCCACCGCATATAAATGAACCTCGTTTTTTTTCAACGACTGAATAGTATTCCAGTATGAATGCGTCACGATTTATTTAACCAATCGCTTATTGATAGGCATCTGGGTTATTACCAGTTTTTTTCTAATGCAAACAATGCTACAGTGAACATCCTTGTACATATATAATTGGGCTCTGTGCTAAAATTTCTGTAGGGCAAATTCTTAAAAGAGGAATTGCTGGGTTAAAGGATAGGTACATTTTGCAATTTCATAGATCATGCCAAATTGTACTCTGAAAAGCTGATCCAATTTATAGTCATATTAAGGATGGATGGGAGTGCTGGATTCCTGTCCCCCTTGCTAACTGGTTGTTAGTAATCCTTTACGGAAATCCAAATGTTTAATGTGAAACCAGCATTATGCTCTTCCTTTCCTGAACTGGATGGCGGCCCATTTCCCTTCAATGTCCCCATGGGGTAGGTGGCTCTCTTGGCCCCAGACCAGGCCTGTGAAGACTGGGTGGTAGGGAATGTAGTAACCCTGGAAAGGTGAACTCTGGAGTAAAGCAGTTAAGCGGGGCCTTTCTTAACATTTTGTTCATGTAGACACTTGATTTGAAATCGAACATTTGAAACTTATTCCCCTGGGTGTGTCTAGTGCCCCATGATTTTTTCCTAAATTAGATATGTTAGTTTTCTATTGTTGTGTGACACATTACCATGAATTTCATAACTTAAAACAACACGAACTTATCATCTCCTAATCTCTATATGTTGGAAGCCCAGGCACAGTGTCATAGCTGAGTTCTCTGTTTAGGATCTCAACAGACACAGAGACCAAGGGGTGAGGCAGGGGTGAAGCTCATTCGGATTGTTGGCAGAATTGGGTTCCTGTTTTCTTGCTGGCTGTCAGCTGGGGGTCATGCTCAGCTCTTAGAGTTCTGCCCTCGGTCCTGGCCACATGGGTCTTTCACAAGAGGGCAGTTTTCTTCTTCGAAGCCAGTGGGAGAGCCTCTCTCCAGCCTGCTACCACCGTCTTATATGAAGGAACAGTAACTGTCTAGGTGCGTGTCATGATTACTTTAGCTGGATAAAGTAACCTAACCACCTCAGTGACTATCTCATCCTGGTTCCGAGTCTGACCCACTGTCAAGCAGAGGGCGTTATACAGGCGCAGACAGCAGCGCATGGTGTTCTGGATTTCTGCCTACCACCTTTGCCAACTCAGGGATGGGTTCCGTGTGCACCAGCCTTCAGGGGAGGGGCCAGGGAGAGCTGCAATCCCAGGTGCACTGTCCTTTGGCAGAACAATTACAGTCCTCTTCTATTTTTGTCTCTTATATGGTTAAACACTGGAAAGTTCCAGATGGGTCATACTTCCCCTTTTCTGCCTTTTCCCTTCAGGTAAAGGGATGGACCCAGGTGACCAGGATTATTCTACCCAACTGGGGTGAGTGTCATACCTAAGATAGAGTAATCAATTTTTCCCTCCTGAAAATTTGGAACTAGAGTATGCATTAGGTTAGTGGTCAGATCTAGAGGAATTCAATCAGAAGAGAAAAACTAAAAACTGAAGGTGACATGTGAAAATGTGGGGTGACCAGCGAGGTATGGTTTGCTCAGGACCGAGGGGTCCTCTGGGACAGCAGGGCTGTCGGCGCTTGAATCAGGTCTCAGGCAAACCGGATGAGCTGGTCATCCTAGAGGAAAGAGACCTATGGCCCCAGAGAGGGACAGAGGATCTTCCCTGTACAGCGGTGCACATCATTTGTTGTTCAGTTGCTAAGCTGTATCCGACTTTTTGCTACCCCATGGGCTGCAGCACACCAGGCTCCTCTGTCCTTCACCATCTCCAGGAGTTTGCTCAAATTCATGTCCATTGAGTCAGTGATGCTATATAACCATCTTATCCTCTGTTGCACCCTTCTCCTCCTGCCTTCAGTCTTTCCCAGCATCAGGGTCTTTTCCAATGAGTCAGCTCTTTGCATCAGGTAGTCAGAGTATTGGCGCTTCAGCTTCAGCACCAGTCCTTCCAGTGAATATTCAGGGTTGATTTCCTTTACGATTGACAGGTTTGATCTCCTTGCACTCCAAGGGACTCTCAAGAGTCTTCTCCAGCACCACAGTTCAAAAGCATTAGTTGACTGCACCCAATCCTGGGAGAAGCCTGTCTGGGTTTCTTGCCCTAAATCCCAAGGACCACCCCATAAATCTCCCAATCTCTCTCTGTTTAACTGGCCTGAAGGGTGAACTCCTATTAAGACCATGCTTTCCAGCTTCCCTTGTCGTTAAAGTGGTCCAAGTGACTGGATTCTTGCCAGTGAGAAGGCGAGCAGATGGGATGTGTCTTCCATTCTCCGGCAGTGAACACTGCATGTGTGAGCTCCATGCACTCTCTTTCCCACCCTGTGGCTGCAAGTGGACAACACTGGGATCTTAGTGCTAAAGAGAGAACAGCCCAGTCCTGATTATGTTTGAGGTGAGTTGCCAAGGTGGGTTCCTGGACCTGCATGGGACTTTGTGTGTGAGAGAGAAATCAAGACTGTTGTGTTAAGTCACTGGGATTTTAGAGCTTATTTGTCTCTGCAGAAGAGTCTTCGAACACCGTGGGTTTCTTTTATTCTTCAATAAAGCTTTGGCTAAGACAGCTCGGGTCACCGGGTACTTACTGACAGTATGTTCAGTTACAGACTGCCTGGGAAGAGTCTTAATTACTCACTTACAGAACAATCAGAGATGCTCATGAGTTCATACCCAGGGGCCGGATTTGGGAGTCCAGGTGCAGGGAAAGAGCTGAGGGAATGCAGCTGACTTGGCCAAGGTTCCCACCTCCCTGTGAACTGGCTCTCCCCCATCAACAGATAATAAGCGTGAGGACTCTGGCAGGAAACTCCTGTGTCCCAAACAAGGCAGTCAGCAAGGTTCCTGCATTGCTCTGGGGCCAAATGAAGGAACAAGGTTTTTGGATGTGGGGACAGGACCAGGCTAAGGTGAACACCAGGGAACCAGCCCAGCCTGGCAGCAGGAATCCTAGGCCTTATCTTCCTGTTGCCATCTGCTTAGGGAAGGTAGATTTTGGTTTCCAGGTCAAAACGCTTCCAGCAGACTAGTTCCTAAAACACACAAGTTGCTAGAACTGACTCAAAGAGAAATAGAAAATCTGAATAGACCTCTAACAAGGGAAGAGATGAAATCAATCATTTAAAAAAAAAACAAAAAAACTTCTAATAGGGACATCCCTGGTGGTCCAGTGGTGAAGACTTCACCTTCCAGTGCAGGAGGTTTGAGTTCAATCCCTGCTCAGAAAGCTAAGATCCTACACGCCTTGAGGCCAAAAAGAAACAAAGAACATAAAGCAGAAGCAATACTGTAATTAATTCAATAAAGACTTTAAAAATAAATGAATAAAAACCCTTCCTGTAGAGGAAAGTCCAGGACTAAAGGCTTCATTGGTAAATTCAGCTGTTGTTCAGTCGCTAAGTCATGTCCGACTCTTTGTGACCCCACAGACTGCAGAACACCAGACCTCCCTGTCCCTCACTATCTCCCAGAGTTTGCCCAAGTTCATGTCAATTGAGTCGGTGATGCTATTCAACCAACTCATCCTCTGGCCCCTTCTACTCCTCTTGCCTTCAGTCTTTCCCAGCATCTTTGGTAAATACTACCAAACATTTAAAGAAGAATGAACACTGATCCTTCTCAAACTCTACCAACAAATCAAAGAGGAGGAACTGCTGAGGCCAGTGGTTCCCTGATACCAAGGCCCATAGCCACAGACTGCCGAGGCACCAGAGGACCGACGTAGCTGACCTGTTACAAATGGCGACTCTGGGCTGAAGGCACCTGGGACCATTACCTCCAGCTCCTCCTCAGTCCCCTGCCAAGCGCCCTGTCTTTACTGCAGAACGTTCCATGCGACTCCCTCCTGCCTCTCTTGGTCACCCAGCCCACTCCTGCACCCGCTCAGCTGACAGGCATCCTCCCCAGGCTGGGCTAATATCCCTGTTGCTTTCATCACCTTCTCCCCCTCCCCCTCCTGCGGCTCTCCTTCTCCCAGTCCAGCCCTTTCCATGCCGAGCCCACGAATCACCTGGGGGTTTGTTCAAGTGCAACAAACTGAGACTCTGCAATGCTAACAACCCCCCGTGTGATGTGAAATCTCCCAGTCCCGGAGCAAGATTTTGAGTAGGGAGGGTCTAGAACACACATCCTGGCAACACCTCTTGAACTCAATTCACATGGCTGCCTCAAAGGGAATTCTGAAAAGTCACCCCTCTCCAGGGAACCTGGAAATCAGGACCGTTCCACCTGTGCCAGGTGGAATCGGAAGCTCCTCCCTGTCTTACCCTGTCTTCTGCCTCACTAACAGGTGGATGGGGGCAGAAGGAGGGAGACCCTGCTGGGCCTGAGGGAAGTCAGAGCCTGAGGAAGGCAGGCTAGAGGCAGAGGCGCTGCAGTGGGGCCTCTGGCCTCTGGGAGGCGCTAGCAACCGCTAAGGGGTGCCCGGTTAACACTGGTATCCAGGGCCTTCTCCAGTCTGGGAAGCATCTCCGTGTTTCATCCTCTCATGACACATTATGACTCTGATTTTTACAGATGAAAGCGTAGCAGCTGACTTGTTCCAGGTGGCGGGAGTCACGGATCCAACACGGCCACCCGGAAATCACTTTATTGTCAGCCGGGTCAGCTTAGAAGCTGGATGGGGGCCCCTGAGGACTCCTGCATATCAATGCCTCCCCTCGGAACAAGGGAAAGGACTGGAAGACAAAGGGATTGTTGGGGGACGGTCTGCTGACGCTGTGGTCCCAGGGTGGTGAGAGAGGAAGCCCTCCATTCCTCCCGGAGAAGGTGACTTGAGTGACAGCATAATCAGAGGTTATATCAGAACCTCGGCTTCGGTTCCTCCCGCTCCCTTCTAGCATGAATTGACGTGTGAAGGGGAGGGGCTGCAAAACACCAAGGCCCCTGATCATGCCCTTGAAGCATGTATGACGCTAAAGGCAGTCAGAAGGGACCATCGTCCCCACTGAATGTACCTAAGACGTGAGGGATGCTGGAAGTTCACCTCTGAGCCCACTAGGCACACACACACGTACAAATGCACACATACACACCACAACCTCCCCCACAACATTCCTGTAATCCTGCATCCCCATTCTTCCCCCTCACACGTCAATAGACCCTAATGGACAAATGAGTAGGGACCTGGTGGCCCCTGAGACCGTGGGGGGGCCATGTCAGACAATGTCTCACTCAAACACAAAACTTCAGTTGTCAAATCTCCTTCCAGCCAAAGCAGCTCATGCAAGCTCTAGGCTTGGATCCAGAGTCCCTGCACTCTCCAGCAGTGTGCCATTGAGCAAAGCCTTTTGACTGCCCACTGAGACTCAGTTTTCTCATCTGGAATATGGGCAGCATAGTTGCTGCAGAGTTGATATAAGTCTTGGCTGAGGTAAGAAATGAGAGGGGACTCAGGCAACTGTAAAGCAAGGCATTACCACGAAAAGCCAACAGCAACAATTACAAGAAAGCAGACATTATTCTGGGCTTCCCAGGTGGTGCTAGTGGTTAAGAACCTGCCTGCCAAGGCAGGAGATGTAAGAGACGCAGGTTTGATTCTGGGGTTGGGAAGATCCCCTGGAAGAGAGCATGGCAAGCCACTCCAGTATTTTTGCTGGGAGAATCCCATGGACAGAGGAGTCTGATGGGCTATAATATTCATGGGGTCACAAAGAGTCAGACACAACTGAGGCCGACTTAGCACACACACACATTACTCATGGAAACAAACACCTAGAATCCAGAGGGAGGCGCAACGGATGCCCGGCTGCGCCCAGTAGTGGATGCTCCTTAGAAGAAGATCACTTCCTGTTATCCCAGCCCAGCTGCCTGATGCAGGGAAGCATGTAATCCCTACTCCATGAAGCCCTCCACAGTGAAGCTTCTCTCCCTGAAGGCGAGCTCGGGCAGGTGTTGTCACGCTGCTCTCAGGGACTGTGCTAATTGTACGTTATCTCCTTGGCCAGGATGCCGGCTTCCTCAGCTCAGCTTCCCAGACCGCCTGCCCCCCTTGAGAACCCAGCCTCTTGTTAAGTTGTTACCAAAGCCCCAGGGCTGCAGCTCTGAGACAGGGACAAAGACAGCTAATGTAAATCCCACTGTAGTGTCCATGGGCTGCCTGGGACCCCCTGGGCAAAGATGCACTGAGCGTCTGCTACTCGTCAAGCCCTGTACTGGGCTCTGGATGCAGAGACGGGAAGGTACAGTCCCGGCTCTCCAGGAGCTCCCAGGCTGGAGAGGCAGGTAGGTGCGATGCACGTGCCGAGTGCTACAGTAGAGAAGTCTCAGAGCGAGCGGCACTTTACAGAGGAGGCGATGCTGGAGCACACAGACTTGAAGGGTGAAGAGGGCTTTGTCAGATGTGAAAGGATTCCAGGGGCAAGGAAGGGACTTCCAAGCAGGGAAATGGTGTGTGCAAAGGCAAGGGGGCGTGAGGGAACCCGACTCCTTGAGGGAATGGCAGAGCTGGGTATAGTGCAGCACCAGGTCCGTGGGGCGCACTGACGTGCTAACGCTCACACGCTCAGTTCTACGTGTGTCTATCCAGTTCCCCAACCCGACCGGAAACTCCCTGAAGGCAGAGACTATATTTTGATTCGATTCTATATGATTCAATAAACATTTATTGAGAATACATTATATACAGAGCACTGAGTTGTTTCCTATGGAGAGGCCAAGGTCAAGAGTAGGTTCCTGCCCTTGAAGGGGCCATGTCTAGGGGAGGGTGGAGACTGACACATCCGGCTGGACCACAAAGCAAGACAGATCTACAGGAGTCTGGGTGGAAGCCCTGGAGTTTAGAGAGTCTGAAGGTGGGGCAGGAGAAGAGATGAATGCCAACCAGGAAAGGTTTATGGCGGAGGTGGCGTTGAGCTGACTCTTAAATGTCAACAGGAAAGATGGTGGGAAGTTTATCTTTATAAGTGGAAGAGCTGGCATATGTGAAGCCCCAAATTTTGAAAAATGTAGGTCAGTTCTGGAATAATGATGAGACTCTCGTGACAGCGATGGTAGGCATACGGGTTGTGAGTGTGGGGGAGGGATTTAGGAAGAAACTAACAACAGATACCTCTATATAATATTTGTGGTGGTCCAGTCTGTTGCGTATTACATATATTTGCCTATTTTACATGCATTTACTTACATAGACTTCATAGTAGCCCTGTGAAGTAGATGCTATTATATTCCCTAAGAAATTTGAGGCACAGAGAGGCAGATAAACTTGCCTGAGGTCACACAGCTAGCAGGCAGCAGAGGCGGGGTTTGAATTCAGCCATTCTTGCTCCAGAGTTCATGCTGTGTACACTACCAGGGGACTTTGGGGAAAAGGATCCGCAGTAACAAAAAAAGACCTCCAAGAGGAAATGACTTATCTTCTAGGATGTGATGTTAACATATCTAGAAATGACCCCTTGAACTGTGGCAGTCATTTCACAACCAGGAGGAGGAGCTATTCTGACGTGCTGAAGAGGGTGGGCTGGAAAGAGGCAGAGAATCTCGAAGAAGCACAGTAGAACCACAGAACCTATCAGCTTTGGCAGTAGCTCTACTCGGGGGCCTCTGGTGGAATGACATCCTTAATCTTCCTGGCTTGAGGGTACTTGAGGTGAGGGTTTCTGTTACTTTCAACCTGAAGCATCCCATGATACTTTTGGAGCTAGGCTGTGAAGCGGTTTCTAATGCAGCATCTTATACCATGCAGTGGTAACTGGAGAGAGAGAAACTTCTGGTATCCTCACAAGGCACAGCTCTTAGGCAGACACTCCAGTCCAGCCCTAGTTAGGGCTCTCCACCCTATAACAAAGGCAGACTGAAAGGGTGGCAGAGGGGAGCCTGGAGCCGGCAGTTCCGGGTTCTGCGTGTGGCTCCACACTCAGCTTGCTGTGTGACGGTGGGGAAGTCATCTCCCTCTCTGAGTCTTAGCTTCATTGTCTTTGAAATGAAAGGGTTGGACTAAATGTTCTTTTAGCATCCTTCCAGCTCTCTGATTCTCTGATGAGTTGTCATCTGTCTAAACCTAATAAGCTGCTTTACTAAAAAAAAAAAAAAAAATTAAAACAGGGGATGGTGAGAGCTAAAGTTGGGGGTGGCGGATGGGCAATTTATTCCAGTGACTGCCTTTGAGTCACCGAGACTGGCTGAGAAAAATTTTTTCTCTGTAGAAATGGAGCAAGAGGATTTAGAATTGTCCACTCTCTCAGAGATCAGGATAGGATGAAGTTTGGGGGAACTGCTTGCTATGTTTGTGCCGTGACTCGGCTCTGCACACCAGAGAGGACACTGTTACCCTCATTTCAGGGCAGGGGTAGGGGTGGGGAGGGCAGACACTCAAGAGTCAGCTGCTGTGGCTCCTTGAAACCTCTGGCTTTGGAGATGGAACAGCAGCGCCCACTCTATGCAGCTAGAAATAATGGATCGCTTTAGGCTGTAACATCTGCCTTACGTTCAAATCCGAAGCAGCCGTAGACAAAACTTTCAGTTGTAAAATGTTTATTCAGTTCCTTCTTAGCTTTCTTTTGTTCCCCTGCCCTTATCTAGCTCTTGGACTGAAGTTTCCTGGTTTACTGACTCTTGGGCTACCTCTCACCCATTCCCACCTCTACTACTCGGGATATTCCCCCAGGCCTGTCCTTTCTGAATATGCTCTGAAATTGCCTTTTCCTGCTTTTAATCGCAATCCACCCATACCTCTGTTTTCCAAATGGATTGGTCTCAGTGTTACAAAGGCAATCTGATTGAACAAATTTATGCTAAATTGTGACTGACTACTGACTTTTCACACACACAAAAAAATCCCCCCCCCCTTTTTTTTCATGAAAGTAAATATATTACATTGAATTAATTTATTTTGTTTTGGTCACACCCTGAGGCTTGTAGGATCTTAGTTCCCTAAATAAAGATTGAACCCAGGCCTTGTACCAAGTTCTAACCACTGAACCACTAGGAATTCCCTGAATTAATTTCTAAGTGTAAAAGTTTGAGTACCATAACAAATGTGAAGGGATTATTTTCTGGAAGGAAAAAGAAATTTTGCAGAAGGTGGGCACTGGAACATATAGCTAACTTTTTATGGGCCTTTTTTTGTTGTTGTTGTTAACTTCAAAAACATCCGACGCAGTCAGCAGAGAAATTTGGCTTCTAAAAGCTGTAAGTCCAGTGTGCTTAACCTGAGAATGTTAAAAATATCTGGAGGTGAAGGAAAATGGGATTGGGTGACTGTGTATCACCCAATATCACAAAGGAAAGGGGGATGAAAACATGGGGGACCCAGCTTGTCTAGGCTGTACTGAGACTTGAACAGACCCGGAGAATATGGTGATAGTAGGTATGTATCAAGTGAGCATGATTGGCTAGTCATCGTTGAAATTACAAGTATGAACCCAGTAATCCTTTCAAACAAATGAATAAGAGTAGGAACTACTCGCATCCGTTTTATAGATGAGAAAACTGAACCACAGAGAGTTAAGAGTTCTCTTAAGTTCTCAAGGTATGAGAGCCAGGCTTTGAACCCAAGCGTTGTGGCCCCAGAGCCACACTCAGGGCTGAGCTGTCTTTTCAGACCTGTGATATGGATGGAAAGTGCCCCTCACATCTTCAGCCTCCTGCTGGCTTAGAGTGGTCTCGGGGCTCACTTTCACCTAAACCTTTTCTTGCCTTCCCATCAAAATGGCCTGCCCCTTTGGGGCTTCCCTGGTAGCTCAGCTGGTAAAGAATCTGCCTGCAATGCAGGAGACCCCGATTTGATTCCTGTGTCGGGAAGATCCACTGGAGAAGGGACAGGCTGCCCATTCTAGTATTCTTGGGCTTCCCTTGTGGCTCAGCTAGTAAAGAATCCACCTGCAATGTGGGAGACCTGGGTTTGATCCCTGGGTTGGGAAGATCCCCTAGAGAAGGGAACAGCTGACTATCCACTCCAGTATTCTGGAGTGTTCCTGGAGAATTCCATGGATGGGATCGCAGAAGAGGTGACACGACTGAGTGACCTTCACTTTGCCTTTGCATGCTCTCTCCATCTTCTCATGAAATGAAAATGTAATTAACCAATGTCGATATGTAAAAGGTGAGTGTTGTCCTTTAGTTACTAAACAAACATTTCCTGCATGCTCACACCATGTCTAGTACAGCACTAAACACTGTGCAGAATAAAAAATTCAGCTCTGCATGGTCCCGCCCTCGAGGAGCTCACAGTTGAGTTCAAAAGATCAATATAAATAACTCTAATGCTGAATAGAAAGGATTGTGAGCCACAGTATCGGTTTAAAAGAAAAAAAAAACAAGGAAGGAAAAGAGATTATAGCCTGGGGGTCTGCTCTGGAGGGGGATGATGTAGCTTTGAGCTTGACTTTGAAGCCTGCGCTGAAGGAAAGGGCAGCCCCGCTGGCAGAAACAGCAAGAGTCAGAAAGGCGTGAGCAGATTGGAGGAGCGGGAAATGACCCCGTTAGGCTGGTGCCCTGGTGCCGACCGGCTGGGAGTACCCGTGGAGTTTTGTCTTAAACAAGGTTTGGGTACACACTGGGGACTGAGGGAGTTGGTTTTCACCTCCTAGGAGCCGTATGTGCAATTGTGCAATGATGTTCTGGCAACAACACTTTAACCTTCTGATTCTCCAGCTGGGTTCTCCGACTACCCAGGGACACCCAGCAACTGTTCTGGAAGGACCAAAGCCACAGGGGGACCATTGTGCATCTTCTTGGACCAACATTTTCATTTGGTGGATAGTATTTTGAAACTTTGCTTTCAAATGAAAACAATTACTGGTACATTATGGCATAGAATGCAATATTTGCTCTTTTCTTTTTTCAGCTAAAAAGGGAGCCTTCGGATAGACCACTTGGAAGTGTGGTTAGAAGTGACAGTCAAACTGACCGAGAGGGATGGGATGGGGAGGGAAGTGGGAGGGGTGTTCAGGATGGGGAACACATGTACACCCGAGGCAGATTCATGTCAGTATACGGCAAAACCAATACAATATTGTAAAATGAAAACAACAACAACAACAACAACTATTCAGTAACCAGTAAGAGCGGTGATCAATCACAACTAAAGGATCTTGAAGGACCCCAGTAACATCAGAAGGGAATCCTCTAATTGCTGGGTTACGGGGAGGACAGGAGCCCTAAAGGGAGAGGCTGGGGCGGCAGTGAGGAAAGGGCACTCGGGGACTCAGGGCAGCTGTTCCCTGCCTGGTAGGGGAGTGCGTCAGTATTTCAACAACTGGCTGAGTATCTGTCCTGGCTCTCCTCCTAGCAGCCGCAGGGAGCCCACTGGCTTTCATCTTCTGTTAAGTAAACATTGCAGGAAACTCGGGGGGAGTAATGCTTTGACCTAAGGGGTGATTCCATGCTGGACTTAGGCATCTGGAAGAGGGGTTTCCTGGGTGCAGCATGGCCCTGCGGGCCCCCTAAATCACAGAGTCTGTGTGACCATTTCCTTAGCCCACATGCCAATGGCCTGGCCCACGTGGTTTATCAGTGCTACTATAGTCAGAGGAGTTCCCCCAACCCAGACTTCCTGTAAGAGAGCAAAGCCCACTCTGCCATGAGCTTGCCCAATTTTACCTACAAGTATCAGTATTCTTGCCTTGAAAATCCCATGGATGGAAGAGCCTGCTAGGCTGCAGTCCATGGGGTGGCTAAGAGTTGGGCACGACTGAGCAACTTCACTTTCACTTTTCACTTTCATGCACTGGAGAAGGAAATGGCAACCCACTCCAGTGTTCTTGTCTGGAGAATCCCAGGGACGGGGGAGCCTGGTGGGCTGCCATCTATGGGGTCTCACAGAGTTGGACATGACTGAAGCAACTTAGCAGTAGCAGTATACAAGAACATTGGAGGGAGAAAAAAATTCATCCAGACTCTTGGCAATACATCAAGGATACTTGAATGCATTTGAAATATAATGAGTATGTAGCCATAAAAGACATGCCTCATAAGAATCTTTTGAAGGAAGAAATAAAACAAGTGATCCTGCCTTTGTATCTTGCCTCTCAGAGGCAGCAATGAGTCCCCCGGTGCTCTCCCCAAATCACAAACTCAGGTATAAATTACAATTACTAATTAGGTTCTTGCACGGGATGTGCCATAGTTAATGCGAAGCAGACAAACCTCCCACCTTTGGCTTGGCTCCTTCAGGCAGTTTCTGTGTCCCCAGGCTTGGTGTGGAGGCAGAGACACCCAGCTGTTCCCACCTGGCACAGCCCACTTCCTGAGAGAAAGTAGGGGAATACTTTATTCTTTCCTCTCAGTTCTTCTTGCAGCCAGAGTTGGTCAGGTGACCTAGTTCTGGCCAATGAGGTATCAAGAAGGGTCTGCTGGGGCTTCTGGGAAAATCCTTGATCTCTCCTAAAAAGGGAAAGATGAGGAGAGGGTGCTTTTGCCTCTTCCTTTTTTACTGCTTAGGACATTGTGCTGTGATGTAAGGATGTGATAATAGGAACCATGGATGCCACCTCGCCAGTGTGAGTGGAGGGGTGGTGGACTGAAGGTGGCAGGATTGATGGGAGGGAATGGTCTGAGTCCCTCTTAATGTGGACACGCTCCTGCTCAACCCCAGGAACCACCTACCTCTGAAAGTTTTATTACAAAAGGAGTAAACTCCTATTTTTATCCAGCTTTTAGTCATGAGCTGTTACTGGTAGCCAAAATCATCCTACATTAGTCAGGATAAACTAGACTTTGTTCCTGTAACACACTGACTCACAAATCTTGTAGGTTAAGCACAAAAGGTTTATTTCTCCTTCTCTTTTAAGACCGCTGAGAGTTGGAACAGCCCTTCTGTGTCCCATGGCTATGTCAGGGCGGCCCCCAGGGTCACTGAGCAGAGGCAGAGAGAAGTGCAGAATCACATGGGCTGTGTTACAGGCCAGGGCTGGACGTGGCTTACATCACGTCTGCACATCCCATGGACCCACCCAATCTAACTACATGGGGGCGCTGAGAAATGGGCACACACAGCGTTGTCTGCACCTCACTTCCTGATTCACATGCTATCTTGTCTGTTTTTCCCCAGACAAAAGTCATTCACTCATTCGACAGAAATTTATTGAACTTCTTTGTGGCAGATGCGCTATAGGGAATATAAAAGAAAGACAGTAGCCTTATATAACATCACGTTGCTGGGCTTCAGATCATCCATCATATAGGAGACACGAAATAAAGCAGTAAGTAAATAGAATATATTAAAATACACACATATTTTAATGTTAAATTATATAAATTATATTAGAACATCAACTTAGTTGGCTTAAACATTCAAAAAATTAGGATCATGGCATCTGGTCCTATCACTTCATAGCAAATAGACGGCAAAACAATAGAAACAGTGAGAGATTTTATTTTCCTGGGCTTCAAAATCACTGCAGATGGTGACTGCAGTCATGAGATCAAAAGATGCTTGCTCCTTGGAAGATAACCTATGACAAACTCGATAGCATATTAAAAGGCAGAGACAGTAGTTTGCCAACAAAGGTCTGAATAGTTAAAGTTATGGTTTTTCCAGTAGTCATGTACGGATGTGAGAGTTGGACCATAAAGAAGTCTGAGCAGCAAAGAACTGATGCTTTCAAATGATGATGTGGAGAGGACTCTTGAGAGTCCCTTGGACTGCAAGGAGATCAAACTAGTCAATCCTAAAGGAAATCATCCCTGAGTATTCATTGGAAGGACTAGTGCTGAAGCTGAAGCTCCAATACTTTGGCCACCTGATGCAAAGATCTGACTCATTGGAATAGAGCCTGATGCTGGGAAAGATTGAGGGCAGGAGGAGAAGGGGATGACAGAGGATGAGATGGCTAGATGGCATCACTGACTCAGTGGACATGAGTTTAAGCAATCTCCTGGAGATGGTGAAGGACACGGAAGCCTGGTGTGCTGCAGTCCATGGGGTCGCATAGAGTCGGACAGGACTGAATGACTGAATAGCAACAATCTACATATGTTAATGTATGCTAATTCATGATCATTCCTGTCCTCAAAAAGCTTAGCGTTTAACTGAGAGTCAGATGAATAGAGATGATGAAGTACCAGGTGGCAGACACACTCACAGAGGCAGCAGCACAGAAGTGGGAGTGGGGTTCAAAAGCACACCGGCTCGTCTGGCCTGCAGAAATCAGGAAAGGCTTTAGAGAGGAGATGGCACGAGGCCAGGGTCTGAAGGACGGAGAAGAATTTACGAAACAAAGATGGGGAAGTGGGAAGTCTGGAACTCTGCAGAAGCATGAATAAATGCAGGCCATCCTGACAAGTCCTGCCTGGTAGGGATGTGGCCAAGGGTGCCTTTGTGCATCTGGAGGTCAGGGAGAGGATGTGGAGGGGCAGGTTTTAGTGGTGGGGGCCTAGAGCTCTAATTCAGAGGTTCTCTAACCTGGCTGCACGTTAGAATTGTATGGCTGACTTTAAAAAATGCCAACGCTTGGGCTCCTCCCCCAATCAACTGAGTAAGAGGGTACCCGGGTCAGGGCCCAGGCATCAGAGCTTTTTAAAAGGCCCCAGGTGATTGTAACAGGCCACCAGGACAGTGTCACTGTCCAGATGTAGGATGGAGATAGGTTTGTTTGCCTTGCTCAGAAATGGAATACAGGCAACCCTGTAGGAAGGTGCCCCTCCCTCACTGATCTTAGACTCCTTAAAGGAAAGTCTCCTAACATCAGGGAGAGGGAGAAGAGAGTTGCCAAAATGTTCCTTTGTCATTATTTTTTCCTTTGCTCATTGTTCCTCCTCTGCCCTGGCAGTGCCTCTTCTCGCTTTACCTGAGGCACCCTGGGGCCCCGGAGCAGCTGTGCTGACAGCTGGCAGGAAATTTCTCAGTCTCCGGAGACTACAGAGGAGACAAGGCTGATGGAACCTCTGTCCCTGATTAATTACCAGGTATCAGGAGGCCCCTCTCCACCCAGAGGTGGCTCCTAGGCCTCGCTCAGTGTACAAACAACTTTTTCCTTCAGGCCGCATGTCCTGCCTTGTGCCCAAGACCCTCAGACCAGTGGCTGGCAGACAGCATGCCTGTAAGACTGACCAATATCCTGCATTTGGTTTTTATTCAACAGATAAGTCCTGGTTCTCCCACTTGGTAGACTCTGCCACCCTGGGGTAACGTCTCTTTTCTCCTGCAGTAGCTTCCCTGGGCGATTTGCCTTCTCTCATCGCTCTGAACGTGTTCCCAGGATGAAGACTCATTTCACTAGCAGCCTACAGTGAATGTGCTGCAAGAACCGTTGTGGAGTGAATTTGAAAGCCAAGGGGGAGTTTTGCCTGCATTTGTTGTCGGGGTGCAAATGGCAGCGTCTCAGCACCTGGGGCCTCCGCTGGAGTTCAGTCACTGCTCCCGCCTGTGCCAGGGAGGAGGGAGGCTTTAGTTCTGAGGCACTGCCACTGATTCTGGGCAGAATCCAAAGAAATCCGAGAAACTTCTTTCTCGGTTTGGATTTCCAGATTCTGAATGGTCTTTATCTCTGCATCCATCCATTCGCTCATTCATTCAGCATGTACACTGAGTGTCTACCCCCTGCGTACCCGCCCAGTGCTATGAGCTGGGCCTGCAGAGGCGAGTGCGTTGGATACTCAAGGAGTTTGCAGTTGAGCCAGAGCTATGACACGGCAAAATTAGCACAAACGACCTGTGTGCAGTTTGGTTATCTTACGTCTTGAGTGGAAGTCAGCCCTAATGGAAACCAGACCAGTGGTTTTTCAAACTGGGTTCTTTGGAGTCTCTGTAGTCATTGTAGAAGACGAGGGGCTACAGAGTCAGTGGGCTGTGGTCCTCCTCTCCCTCTTCAACTCTGATGGGTTCTCTTTTGTCTACTTTATATACGAGAGTTTTGTGTAAGGTCTATGATGGTTAAGGTTACGTGTTAGATTGGCTGGACCATTATGTGTTAGATTGGCTGGACCAAACACCTGATACTTGGTCAGATGTTCTGCCTGTTTCTGTGAGGGTATTTTTTTGGAGGAGATTAATAAGTAAATTAGTAGACTTTGAGTAAGGCAAATTGTCCTCTGTAGTGTGGGTGAGCCTCATCCAGTCACTTCAGTTCAATTCAGTTCAGTTCAGTTGCTCAGTCATGTCCGACTCTTTGCGACACCATGAATCACAGCACGCCAGGCCTCCCTGTCCATCACCAACCCCCGGATTTCACTCAGACTCATGTCCATTGAGTTGGTGATGCCATTCAGCCATCTCATCCTCTGTCATCCCCTTCTCCTCCTGCCCCCAATCCCTCCCAGCATCAGAGTCTTTTCCAGTGAGTCAACACTTCATACCAGGTGGCCAAAGTATTGGAGTTTCAGCTTTAGCATCAGTCCTTCCAAAGAACACCCAGGACTGATCTCCTTTTGGATGGACTGGTTGGATCTCCTTGCAGTCCAAGGGACTCTCAAGAGTCTTCTCCAACACCACAGTTCAAAAGCATCAATTCTTTGGTGCTCAGCTTTCTTCACAGTCCAACTCTCACATCCGTACATGACCACGGGTAAAACCATAGCCTTGACTAGACAGACCTTTGTTGGCAAAGTAATGTCTCTGCTTTTGAATATGCTGTCTAGGTTGGTCATAACTTTCCTTCCAAGGAGTAAGTGTCTTTTAATTTCATGGCTGCAATCACCATCTGCAGTGATTTTGGAGCCCCCCAAAATAAAGTCTGACACTGTTTCCACTGTTTCCCATCTATTTCCCATGAAGTGATGGGACCAGATGCCATGATCTTCATTTTCTGAATATTGAGCTTTAAGCCAACTTTTTCACTCTCCTCTTTCACTTTCCTCAAGAGGCTTTTTAGTTCCTCTTCACTTTCTGCCATAAGGGTGGTGTCATCTACATATCTGAGGTTATTGATACTTCTCCCGGCAATCTTGATTCCAGCTTGTGCTTCTTCCAGCCCAGCGTTTCTCATGATGTACTCTGCATAGAAGTTAAATAAGCAGGATGACAATATACAGCCTTGACGTACTCCTTTTCCTTTCAGAACCAGTCTGTTGTTCCATGTCCAGTTCTAACTGCTGCTTCCTGACCTGCATACAGGTTTCTCAAGAGGCAGGTCAGGTGGTCTGGTATTCCCATCTCTTTCAGAATTTTCCACAGTTGATTGTGATCCACACAGTCAAAGGCTTTGGCATAGTCAATAAAGCAGAAATAGATGTTTTCTGGAACTCTCTTGCTTTTCGATGATCCAGCAGATGTTTGCAATTTGATCTCTGGTTCCTCTGCCTTTTCTAAAACCAGCTTGAACATCTGGAAGTTCATGGTTCACTTATTGCTGAAGCCTGGCTTGGAGAATTGTGAGCATTACTTTACTAGCATGTGAGATGAGTGCAATTGTGCGGTAGTTTGAACATTCTTTGGCTTTGCCTTTCTTTGGGACTGGAATGAAAACTGACCTTTTCCAGTCCTGTGGCCACTGCTGAGTTTTCCAAATTTGCTGGCATATTGAGTGCACAACATCATCTTCCAGGATTTGAAATAGCTCAACTGGAATGCCATCACCTCCACTAGCTTTGTTCGTAGTGATGCTTTCTAAGGCCCACTTGATTTCACATTCCAGGATGTCTGACTCTAGGTGAGTGATCACACCATCATGATTATCTGGGTCGTGAAGATCTGTTTTTTACAGTTCTTCTGTGTATTCTTGCCACCTCTCCTTAATATCTTCTGCTTCTGTTAGGTCCATATCATTTCTGTCCTTTATCAAGCCCATCTTCGCATGAAATGTTCCCTCGGTATCTCTACTTTTCTTGAAGTGAGCTCTAGTCTTTCCCATTCTGTTGTTTTCCTCTATTTCTTTGCATTGATCTCTGAGGAAGGCTTTCTTATCTCTTCTTGCTATTCTTTGGAACTCTGCATTCAGATGCTTATATCTTTCCTTTTCTCCTTTGCTTTTTGCTTCTCTTCTTTTCACAGCCATTTTGCTTTTCTGCATTTGTTTTCCATGGGGATGGTCTTGATCCCTGTCTTCTGTACAATGTCATGAACCTCATTCCATAGTTCATCAGGCACTCTATCAGATCTAGTCCCCTAAATCTATTTCTCACTTCTACTGTATAATCATAAGGGATTTGATTTAGGTCATACCTGAATGGTCCAGTGGTTTTCCCTACTTTCTTCAATTTAAGTCTGAATTTGGCAATAAGGAGTTCATGATCTGAGCCACAGTCAGCTCCCGGTCTTGCTTTTGCTGACTGTATAGAGCTTCTCCATCTTTGGCTGCAAAGAGTATAATCAGTCTGATTTCGGTGTTGACCATCTGGTGATGTCCATGTGTAGAGTCTTCTCTTGTGTTGTTGGGAGAGGGTGTTTGCTATGACCAGTGCATTTTCTTGGCAGAACTCTATTAGCCTTTGCCCTGCTTTATTCTGCATTCCAAGGCCAAATTTGCCTGTTACCCCAGGTGTTTCTTGACTTCCTACTTTTGCATTCCAGTCCCCCTATAATGAAAAGAACATCTTTTTTGGGTGTTAGTTCTAAAAGATCATGTAGGTCTTCATAGAATCATTCAACTTCAGCTTCTTCAGCATTACTGGTTGGGGCATAGACTTGGATAACTGTGATATTGAATGGTTTGCCTTGGAAATTAACAGAGATCATTCTGTTATTTTTGAGATTGCATCCAAGTACTGCATTTCAGACTCTTTTGTTGACCATGATGGCTACTCCATTTCTTCTGAGGGATTCCTGCCCACAGTAGTAGATATAATGGTCATCTGAGTTAAATTCACCCATTCCAGTCCATTTTAGTTCACTGATTCCTAGAATGTTGACGTTCACTCTTGCCACCTCCTGTTTGACCACTTCCAATTTGCCTTGATTCATGGACCTAACATTCCAGGTTCCTACGCAATATTGCTCTTTATAGCATCGGACGTTGCTTCTATCACCAGTCACATCCACAACTGGGTATTGTTTTTGCTTTGGCTCCATCCCTTCATTCTTTCTGGAGTTATTTCTCCACTGATCTCCAGTAGCATATTGGGCACCTACTGACCTGGGGAGTTCCTCTTTCAGTATCCTATCATTTTGCTTTTTCATACTGTTCATGGGGTTCTCAAGGCAAGAATACTGAAGTGGTTTGCCATTCCCTTCTCCAGTGGATCACATTCTGTCAGACCTCTCCACCATGACCCGCCCATCTTGGGTGGCCTGGCATGGCATGGCTTAGTTTCACTGAGTTAGACAAGGCTGTGGTCCGTGTGAGTAGATTGACTAGTTGTCTGTGATTTGGTTTTAGTGTGTCTGCCCTCTGACGCCCTCTCACAACACCTACCATCTTACTTAGGTTTCTCTTACCTTGGACATGGGGTATCTCTTCACGGCTGCTCCAGCAAAGTGCAGCTGCTGCTCCTTACCTTGGACGAGGCATATCTCCTCACGGTCGCCCCTCATAACCTTGAATGTGGAGTAGCTCCTCTCGGCCCTCCTGCACCCTCCTCGGCCCTCCTGACTCATCCAGTCAGTTGAAGGCAAAGACTGATCTTCCCTGAACACCAGAGCGGGAAGGAATTCAGCCAGTAGACCTTCAGACTGAAACTTAATCTCCATGCTGAGGGCCTACCCTGCAGATGTTGAAAATGCCAACTTCCATAATCATGTGAGCCAATTCCTTAAAACAAATCTTTCTTTCTCTCTCTTTCTTCCTCTACTTTGTGATGCCAGCTATCCTTGCCTGGCTGTAACCCACTACCCTGCCTCAGTTCTGGCCTTCTCCCTGGTTCAAGGTGTCTGCCTGGTTTGGGGCTTGGTAGTCTGGGTTGTGACCTAATAGCTACTGCAATTTACATGTCCAGCGATTTACTATTTTCAAAGTGTGTTGCGAACATTATCTCATTTAAGCTTTACAATACCTTTTTACAGATGACAATGCTGAGGTTAGGATGCCTTCAATGGCTCGCCCAAGGTCATACAACGAGTAAAGAGCAGACACAGGAGTTAAATGTCTGCACTCAAAACCCCAGGTACTTCCCTCTATACCATGCTGTCAGCCATTTAGTCTGTTACACCAGAGAACACTAGGCATTTAATATTTTTCCAGCAGAAGGGAACTGGAGACTGGAGTGGAGTCATTCGGACTTGTTCCCTGATTTCCAGAGTGAGCAGGTGGAAGACCCTTGCGGTGGTGAAAGGTGACCTCAGGCGAACTGCAGCAGCTGCTTGTCAAGCCGGCACTCTCTGGAGTTGGCCGCATTTTCTGGCTCTCACTGGTAGAATGTCCGTGATTCATGGCAATGTGGGGACTTTACGAGCCTGTGATAAAACAGTAATCATCAGCTGTGAGGTTGACACTAGATTATGGAGCGGTGCAGTTGAATTGAGTTACTGCACTTTCCTGGGGGTTGTTCATGTGACGGCGGTGTTGATCTAAGAGGTGTCTGTGGGCGTAGGGCTCGGGATGGACTCTTGCCAAGATGCCTTTCCCGGGATGGGGTGCAGGTAGGCCAGGGCTGACCGGCTCCTCCCTCTGACCCTCTGACTCTGCGCTTGTGGCTTCAGGAGCCCTGTGTGTTGTTGTGTGTGATTGTGCAGAGAGGGGGCCTCGAGGGCAGAGGGTTGAGTAGCTGTACTCCTCAATTAGCTAAGATGCTGCCTTCTTCTCCCAGGCCACATCCAGCGTGTTGGCAAATCCTTCAAGCTGCTCCCAGACTCGGTGGGTCACTTCTTAGCAGCCACTCTGCCATCGCTGATCAGGGGTGCTTTATCGCTCTTTGCTTTATCACCTTCCAGTCCTCTCCACTTACCCCTCACCCCCGCAGTCTATTCTCTACACAATAGCGGGAGGGATCCTATTAAAATTTAAATCTCTTTTCTGCTCAAAATCCTGCCATGGCCCCCCATTTCCCTCAGTGGGAAAGCCAGAGTCATCACAGCAGCCTGTGGGGACCTGCGTGAGAAGGTGCCCATCACCTCCTAGCCCTCCCCTCCCAGGGCTTGTCCCTTCCACTTGCTCTGCCCCGAAATCAGCAGTCTCCTTGCCATCCTCAAACGTATCAAGCCCAGTCCCATCCCCAGGGCTTTGCACAGTCTGTTCCCCTTGCTTGAGAGCTCTTCCCCCAGGTTTCCACATGGCTTGTCCCACACCACTGTACTCCATGGGGCTGACCCTGTCTACTTCATTTAAAATTGAGATCCCCTCTCTGTTCCACCCCATCTCCCTTAGACTGTCGAAATTTCTCTTTTCCCATGGTAGTTTTCAGCCTCTAACCCACTAGAAAATGTATTTAGTATAATGTATTAATTATTGTCTATCTCCCTCCAAGAAAGCAGGGATCATTCTTACTTGACCGCTGATATATATCAAGTGTACAGTAGGTGCTCGATTAACGTTTGTGGAGTGAATAAACAGGGGCTGCGTTTTTCTTGTCAGATCAGGGACTCTTCAAGGGCTGCAACTGTATTTTCTCCTTTCGACTGGAGACCCACCCCCCCCACCCCCCCATCCCCCTGCCCCCCAAGGCAGACACAGTGCCTTCACCACGCAGGAGCCTCTTACTCCATTATACTTACTTTTCTTGACTCTGCCCTGGATCTAAGACTTTGCAAACCGCAGTCAGAGAGTGGGGTAAAGGGAGGCAAAGCTCCCTGCAGGCCTGGGGTGTGAAGGTCCAGCCATGAACACTGTGTCTCTGGTCCCTTCTCCTGTTGAGACGATGCTCCCCACCAGCCTGTGGGCCCAGTGTGCTAGGGGTGTGGCTCCTGAGTCCCTCACCTCTTGAGGGACCTCTCTTGACCTCCAGGAGGGCCAGTTCCAAAGCCTGGAGCCTGCTTAGTTTCTTTCCTCTGGTTTTATGTAGTCCTATGGAGCATCCAGCACGTTCTCAGGGAGGTCTCCCACCCCAGCCAGTGGCTGGGGACTGCATTGCTGTCCACACCGTCCACCCTGCACTACATCCTCCCCAGCCTTGCCTGGGTCCTTCCTTCCCCTCTGTTCATCAAAAGGTCATTGCCTTCCGGAGCCAATTCCCAAATATTGCCTGAAAATCACTTGATTTGGGAATTGATATCCCTCAGCTGCCTTGTCCTTGCCAGTCCGTGGTGTCAAACCGGTCAGAACCCAAGGAGGCCACTTGACGTGGTGGAAGAAGAACGCTGAAGGGGTGACTGTGGAAATGCGCCTCCCAGATGTCTGACTATGATGCTCATGCTTGAGCCGCAGCTCCTGCCTGAAACCACTGGCTCCCAGCCAGTGTCTGAGCATGGCAAACCCACTCCAGAGAGGGGGACCCTCTGATGGGCCACTTTGGCTCAAGGACTCTGGCAGTCTCGCTGGATCCTTTCCTAGCCTGAGAGACTCCCACCCAGCCTTCTTTCCTGGCCACTCTGCTTCCTTCCCGGATCAGACCTGCACCCGGGTTGGGTCTGGCAGCTCTCCCAGCCTTCCCCGGCACCCTCTGCATGCTTCCCCTCACAGGTACTGCCCTTTTTTAATCACGTGCACATCTAGTCCCATCTTGGAGTCTGCTTCTTGGGGGACCCAGTCTAACACTCTTGCCTTGGAGCCTGGCAGACCTGGCCTCAAATAGTGACTTCTCAGGGCTGGAGCTTCTGCACTGATAAATTGAAGCAAATGCCCAAGCTGTTGCCCCAGCGCCTCCCACTAATGGGTGTTTTAGAGGAGCTTTTCCACTCAATGGCTCCTTTTTTTTTTTTTTTTTAATCCTAAAAAGGGAAATTGCTTGCTTAATTTAATTTGTTTAATATTCCTGTTAAAAAATGAGGTTCAATTAAGATACCCAGGAAAACCATAATGTTCATTTAACAGAAGAATGGAATTTGACTTCCACGACTGCATTTTTTTTCTTTTTTCTGTTTTTTTTTTTTTAAACACAAATCCAGGTAAATGAATTACTGAGCTTTATTAGATGCTTTAATTATAGGTTGTTCATGAAAATATTACTGAAATTAAACTCAAGTGTGTTCACCTAGGAAAAAGCTTTATATGTTGCTTTAAAATAACCAGATTTCCAGACTTAATCGATAATGGTCAGTTGAAAACCAGCTGAGAAATTAGCTCCTTAGTTGTGATAGAGAAACAGGCTCTCTATATAAAGCTGGTCCCTCTGAGGCTTGTGGGGAGTAAATGCCAACCTTGTAAGACAAAAGCTTCACATATGTGGACCAAATTGCACTCATACATGGGCAGGCCCTGCCCAGAGGCCCAAACCTCCAGGGTGAGTGAACCCTGCCAACATCTCCAAAAACCCTCCATGCATAAGGGCACAAATGCAATCCCAACACATTTGTTGTCTAAACATTTGTCCCGACGTCTAGATTATCTAAGTGAAAATTCAGAATCTCTCCAGGCATTTATGCATCCTAACTAACCTTCCTGCCTCTCCTCTCCTTGAACACGCGTTGACATACCACATATGCAAGAGCTGGCTTTGATGAGGCCATCCAGGCCCTTACAGGACTTTCCTCCGTGTTCAGGAATGCTCACTTCCCAAGGGATTGGTGAGGGTTTGCTCCAGAACCTTTTCCTTCCTGCTTCTCTCTGGGAGCCCCTTTCAAAGTGGCAACTCATACAGCCCAACAGCTATTTAGAAACAAAGGTTTGGCTCCAAGATGAGGCATCTTGGGGGATGAATTAAGCACCATACACAATGGGGTCTCCCCTCTGAAGCCAGCTTGACTCACTCACTATGAACTGGTGTCTCTTCCACTCTAACTAGCCAACCAGCTCACTCTGCCCTCTGTCCCTAGGGGCCTTTCTGTCCTTTCAAATTGGGCCTCAAGTACAACTTGTTAACTTCTAAGGAAATCTACCTTGGGTGGGGTTGCCTGGGTGGCTGTTACAGAAGATGCTTATAGTAGGAAGTTTTCAAGCCAGCAGGTCTGGAATTCCTGTGCCCCTACTTACTGTCTGTGACCTTGAGAAGGTAGTTAACCTCTCTGGACCCTAGTGTCCTTAGCTCTAAAGTGGGGATGATAATAACTCTCCATTTCTCTGAGTCTCTCATCTCATAAATCTGCCCCGCACTTTCCTTTCCTAAAACTATTCTTCCTTGACCCAACACTCTATCCTCTTTCTTTCCTTTCCCTCTTTTCCCTAAAGGCTTAATCTGCCTTCTTGCGCCCATGCCCTCACTTCCCACTCCCTCCTCATCAGCCAGTGTTCTAGTAACAAGCAACAAAACACACTCTAGATAGTTTAAGCTGAAAAGAAAGAAATGAAGGAGTCCTGTGGATCTTCCAGAAGCTTGGGGAAGGTCAGGGAAGACCTGGATGCTGAACATGGGGAGCAGTGCCCACAGTCCAGCATTGTCTATGCTGGAGTCTCTGCTAGCCCCAGGTGCTAGGCCCCAAAGATTGACCCCCAAAGACATCCTCAGCTGAAAATGGATTCCACATGGCCTCTGTTTCCACCCCTCATTCACTCCTCCATCCAGCGGCTCTCTGGTCTGGCTGATGCTAGAGCCCACATCAAGGGCGGTACCCCAGCTGCAAGGGAGGCTGGGAAAGAGAGGTTTCTGACTTGCACCTGAGAAGCTGACCATGCATAGGAAGAGCGCTCAGAGGATGCTGGCATCAAGACAAGCATTCTGCACATGTTCCCCCACTGGAGGCCCTCGGGTCTCTTCCATTGCTCCCCTGAAGAGCTCTGTGGAGGCTCCAAGCTGGGCATCTCCTCTCTGCCCATCCATGTCTACTGCCCACCCTCCTCCAGAGGCTGACCTGGAGGACCTGCATCACACTGCTGCCTCACTCACCTACAGTTGGGTTTTCCTAATAGGGAGCCTCGGTTGGAGATGGGAAGGGGAAGTGAGGTCAGGGATTATCTCCCCTGCTCCCTACCTGCGGGGTCTCAGCAGGTTTGCTTTGTCCCTCTGCCCACTTCACAAGCCTGTCAGACAGCTCTCTCCTCTCAGTTCTCCCTGTCTCCAGGCTTGTTAACCTCCCCTTCTTCCTGGTTCCTCTGCTCAGGGCGGTGACCACTCATGCTATTTGCTCTTATCCCTCCCAGGGCACTACGTCCTCCTCGAGGCTCTCCCGACATCACGGCCACTGTTCTCGAAACCCTTCATTAAATCCTCCTGAAGTTTCCAAACTTAAGAGTGCCATCTCGCTCCTGCCAAGACCCTGAAAGAGTGCCACAGTAACCTCCATTTTGCCAGGGCCAGTGGACCCCTTTCTGTCTTGATCTTCTTTGACCTCTTGGCTGCCTTCGACATTGGGGCAACTTCTTCCTCGATAGCCTCTGACCCCTTGGATTTCAACTCTCTGGTTGTGTCTGTTTAGTTTCCCTCTGGGTGTCTCCTCTTCCGTCTACCTTCTGAGCATGGCTGTTCCTCAGGGATTCTGTTTATGGATTTCCCCTCTTTCCTCTTGACTTGATCTCCATAGCTGAGATCATCCACCTCCCCCTCCCTTTTTTTAACCTCATCTCTTTACATCTCCCGATGTCATACCTCCAGCCTTTTGCCTGAGTTTGATTCCAGGTACCTACTGGAAGCACCCATCTGGATGTCACTTTAAGTATCATCAACTCAACAAAAGCAGAAGTGATTCATCACCCCCTCTCACTAGTATCCACTTTTCTCCCTGTGTTGCAAGTCTTAGTTGAAGGCAACACCACCTGTTCAGTCACCCAAGTCAGCAGCCAGCAGGCTCTTCCTTCTTGCTCCCTGGGATTTTCCATCTCTTTCCCTTCTTGAGTGTTTCTTGAGCCAGTCCTCCTCCCCTTGATCTGAGACCTCATCATATCTCGGGTGATAGATAGTAGCTTCCTTCCCAGCCTCTTAGGTTTCGATCTTGACCAGTGAAAGACACTGCCCCCCTTTTAGCCAAGGTTATGTTTCTAAAATGTGAACGAACTATGTTAGATTCTGCTGGAAGCCCTTCAGTCTTCTGCGGGATTGAACCCAAGCTCCTTTGCCAGGCCCACAAAATTTTCCATGGCTTCATCCCTGCCTACCTCTTCAACCTCAGCTCCTGCCTCACTCCCTGTCTCTGTGACCATGCTCTTAATAAATTGATTGACTTATACTTTCAAACACTAAATGTCCTGTTCCACGTGTCCGTGACCTTGCTATGTGATCGCCTCCTACCCAGAGTGCTGTTCCCCCTTTTAATCATTTCCTTAGCCTTCAAGTCTGTGTCCCTTCCTCCCGGGCTGATGTTTTAAGTGTGGGGACCATGCATTCCATCTTTGCATTTATCATTCATATTGATTTTTTTTCCTTTGTGTCTTATCACTCCCACTAGACTATAATCTTCCTAATGGCAAGGATTGTCCCTTAATCATTTCTAGCACTTTGTGTCTGGCACATAAATGTGTATTGATCTGAATTGAGTAGAAAGTATTGGATCAGCTGGGTGGCAGAGTCTCTGAAAGCCCTGATATCCTGAAGTTTTGGGGGATAGGATCTACAAGGAGACCTTTCTGTTTATACTTAAAGGTGGATTTCCTGGAGGGCGTCCTGGGAAACATACAAGCCCAAAGCCCCTCCCTTCTGATGGAGAACTCTTAGGGCTGTGGACGGCAGCAAACACTTCTTAAAAAAGAATCAAGTTCTTACCACTGGCCTGGAAATTCTCTCCAGCCAGAGTTAGAACCACTGGCACTGCTCATCTTCTTGTAGTCTGCCTTTCCAGGAATGCTCTGGATCTTAGTTCTTCTCCTTTGAAATTTTACATGTTTTCCAGGTTGGAGGAGGCCATCAAGCATTAAGATCCAGAGGGTTTAGGAGTCAGACAGGCCCAGCTTGAAATCTTCTTACCAGCGTTGTGACCTTGGTGGTTCATTGAGTCCCTGAACTGTTTCCTCATCTCTCAGATGGGGGAGATAATTATAATACCCAGATCATGGGGTGGTTGTTAGGATTAGTTGAGACTAAGTGAGAAGGACGTCATGCACTTAGCTCACTGCCTGGCGCAGAGGCTCTCACGTAGGCTTCATCCAAATCTTGCCTCCTCTGAGAAATCGCCGGTGACTCAGAACCAGCCCACAATAGTTTTCCTCCTCTGAAGCGTGTGATGAGTCCCAAACACTCATCCTGGCATTTAACCATTCACCACTTCTGAGTATTCATCACCCCCCGACGTGCAAACCAAGTCTATCTGTGTTGTCTGTCTTCTCTCCCCCACTAGGTTTTAAGCCACTGGAGGACAAAGATCATGAAGAAAATACAGACACCCCTAGAGAAACTTTGGGTTCAGTTCCCAACCACCACAATAAAGCGTATATTGCAATAAAGCGAGTCATGCCAATTTTTTGGTTTCCCAATGTATATCAAAGTTATGATTATACTATACCATAGTCTACTGAGTGTGCAATAACATCATGTCTAAAAAAACAATGTACAGACCTTAATTTAAAAACACTTCATTGCTAAAAAATGTTAACCTTCATCTGACAATGCAGGGTTGCTACGGACATTCAATTTGTACAGAACAGAACATCAGCTAAAGCTTAATAAATTGAAGCACAATAAAACGAGGTTTGCCTGTACTTTATTGAGACAGTGCATGTACTAAGACATTGCATGTCCCTTTCTCTCCTTTAATCAAACATCTTTAAGTGCCCACTCAAGGCTGCAGTGGGAAGGGCTGCTTATTGAGGAGATCTGAGTGTCTTGAACTGGGTGGGGGAGGGAGGTGTAGAGGGGAGGAGGAGGGACACCCTAGAGAGTCCATTTGTGGGAATGTTAATTCATCCTCTTTTGTTAACACTGGGTACACAGGGTGGCCTCCTACTCCTGGCATCTGAAAAGTAATGCCCTCATAGAGCCCAGCTCCAGGAGAGGAGGTGCCAGCAGCTAACAATTTATCCCAGAATGCTGCTGAGAGAACACTGGCAGTTTAATGAGTCGGGATCCAGGGAGCTAAAGAGAGCTAAGTCCCCACTGGAGAAAAACAGGACCTGGGGTGACCTCCACCAACATCTGTCTGTGTGTGTTTCTGCCATACTAGGTCCCAACTTAAGCTAGATGGGGACACGGAATAAGCCTCCCTCACTGGAACAGGCGTTCCCCCACCTCTGCCTGGGCTGGTAAAATCTGAGCCCCAAGGAAGGCCTCTGTCTGTTCCAGCAGGAGAGGTAGGAGGGGAGGTCAACGCTTGCCCATGTGGCCATGTGGACTTGTTCTCCTGCTGTCTCTGGGCCAGAGACAGAGCCCTCCTGTTCTTCCTGAGGCCCCTTTCTGGTTTGGACCCGGGGGACAGGGTGGAACTTGGAAACTCAGCCTCCCCCACACCCACCCATAGCTTAGGCGGTGGGTCATCACAGCCCCTACTTTCCCTGATAGTCACAGCTGCGTTTGTCACGCTGGTGGCGGACAGAGCCTCCCACGCGCCTTAACTGGATGTGAAAAGTTAATTCAGGTATAAACGTGAAGGCTTAATGAGAGGAGAGCTCTGCAGATTAATTATGCCTCTTTCTTTTTTTTTTTTTTGCCAAGGCAACAGCACGCTCCCCTGCAGCCAGCCACCATTGCCCGTTGGCCCTAGCTACTCTCCCGTGCCTTCCTTGGGAGAAGGCCAGCATGTGTCCTCCATGCTTAAGTGGTGACAGTGACTGAGGACTGGGTCAGAATAAGTGGGTAGTAATTATGGTGTTTGGGAGATGGAAACTGCAGGGTAGATGTACATGGAGGTGGGCATGAACTGTACTCTTGCAGTCAAATTATCAGGCCCCTCCCCCAGCTCTGCAAACCTTCCAGCCTTCTTTGGCTTTCTTTGACCTCACCTGTGTGCCGAGCAGATTTAAAGAGCTCTAATCCTATCCTCAAGATGCTGAAGGACCTTTGGGACTTGTTAATATCACCACTGGCTTCTATGATGGCTCAGAGGTCAAGAATCCACCTGCCAACGCAGGAGACGTGGGTTGGATCCCGGGGTCAGGAAGCTCCCCTGGAGAAGGAAACGGCCACCCACTCCGGTATTCTTGCCTGGGAAATCCCATGAACAGAGGAGCCGGGCAGGCTATAGTCCATGGGGTTGCCAAACAGTCAGACTCGGATGACTGTAAACAAGAACGCAGTATCTTCATCATCATTACCATTCATTTACTGAGCATATCCTACGGCAAGGCGCTGTACCAAGCACACGATGGATTCTTTAATTTCATCTTGTTAGTAATCCTAGTAATGGGTGTTCTCGTCCCCATCCCCATTTTACAGATGGGGAATTAGAGGCCTAAAGAAGTATAAGTAAACTGTCCATGGCTGTACCACTAGATATCAGCAAAATGGGCTTTGATTGTCTTCCTTCTGATTCTGAGCTGTTAGGCGGCCCAGTCTATTAGCTTCCTATAGAAAGGCACCAACCTAGAGATGGAAATAGCCAGCCTCACATCTTAGGCAGGAGTGTGTCATTCTGCAGACGGCATGTGATGCTTGGAAGTTCTAAGCAGGAAGATTGCAGCAGGCTGGGGTGGGCAGCAGGCACGTCCTGCTTTGAGGTAGTTTATTAAAAATCTTGAAGCTGGCTTCCAGGATGGGCAAGGTTTCCTTCTCACCTTCTCCACCATGAGCCCATCCAAAGAATCCACATTTCTTCTGTGACAGAAGAAGGTGGCGCAGCCAGTTCCCAGGACCTGCAGAAGGAGTCCGCAACCAATAGGCTCTTCCCCATCCAGGTGGGGCGCCCCATCACAGGTGGCAAGCCTGTCATGCCAAGACTGAGCAGAAATGACCTCCAGGCCCTCTGGCCCCCTCCCAGAGCAGATAGAACAGAGAGAAGGCCCACAGATCTGACTGGCTCTGCAGGTTGTGTCTGAGGTACCAAGCTTCTCTGTTAAAACAGGAATTCTGCAGGGGCTGTCAAATCAAGGGCCTATTCTCCCCGAAACTGCAATTGTGTGCTCCACTTTCATCCACAGAGCATCCGGGGATGGCGACTGCAGGCCAGACATTGCATGGAAGTTTTGAGGGCAGCTACCACCATCACCAAAGGGACCTTTCAAACTGGAGAACCACAGACTGCACGGGGAGGTGTGTGAGGAGGGCAGCTGGTGGGGGTCAGGGGCCCAGAGATGTTCAGAAACAAACTCAAGGTCACAGAGTAAGTCAGCAGAAGCAATGCCCCAAATCTGCATTTCTGGGCTCCCAGGGCAGGACTTGCTCCACAGAGTTCCTGCTCACCTCCGCCCTTGGCCTCCCTGGGTGTGACTGCAGCGCAAAGAGCCCTGAGCAGGACGGAGGGGCAGAGGGACTACTCTGAGGTGGTGAATGTGTCCCGTGCTGGCCACTGAGGTTTGCCACCTGCTCGTTAGGTGCCGGGCACTAGGGGAAGTGAATGCTCCCTTTTAATCCGCAGGACCATTTCGTGGGTAGATGACTGACATCATCTCCATTTTAAAGATGTGGAGAGTGAGGCTTCAAAGGATGGGTTGACTTGCTTAAAAGCACCTAGCTAGTAAGCGGCGGAGAAGGCAATGGCACCCCACTCCAGAACTCTTGCCTGGAAAATCCCATGGACGGAGGAGCCTGGTAGGCTGTAGTCCATGGGGTTGCAAAGAGTCGGACACGACTGAGCGACTTCACTTTCACTTTTCACTTTCATGCATTGGAGAAGGAAATGGCAATCCACTCCAGTGTTCTTGCCTGGAGAATCCCAGGGACAGGGGAGCCTGGTGGACTGCCGTCTATGGGGTGGCACAGAGTCAGACACAACTGAAGCGACTTAGCAGCAGCAGCAGCAGTACGTGCCAGGACCTACAACTGGGAGTGTGACGAGCAGAGGGCACCTGTTGGAAGGGGTGGCTCCAGCTTCATCTGAAAATATTTCTGGGGCAGCTACCGTGTTTCAGGAGCTTTCCACGTAGCTCAGTGGAAAAGAAGCTGCCTGCTAATGCAGGAGATGTGGGTTCGATCCCTGGGTTGGGAAGGTCCCCTGGAGTAGGAAATAGCAACCCACTCCAGTATTATTGCCTGGAAAATTCCACGGACAGAGGAGTCTGGCGGGCTATAGTCCTAGGTGTCATGAACAGCTGGACATGACTGAGCACACGCACCACCACCGTGTGCCAGGCAGCCCACCGATGCACCAGGGACACAGCGGTGAGCAAGACAGACGGGATCGCAGCCTCACGGAACCCACAGTTAATGAAACAGGTGAGTGTGCCGCATGCATTTTGTCTAGCTCCAGGTTCCCACGGCGCTGTCTGGTTTTGCACTCGGCTGCAAGACAGCCCGGCCTGAGGCATTACTGGAATCAGCAACACAAGACCTCACTCCAGACCAAGGGAACCTGGCCTCTGGGGAGAAGTCTGGGTGGCTCTGTGTTCCACAGACTCTCCGGATGATCGTATCTGACCTCAGGTGGAGGACCACCACTGGACAGCAAGCATGACTGCACTTGAGCAAAGCCAGTCAAGAACATGTGTCTTAAAGGAAAGAACTGTGGGAGTGTGGTGGCCACCAAGAGTCCACCTTTGGAAGGGCAGTGCCCCTTGGGGAGGAGGAGTGTAGGGCAGAAAGGACTGGCGGGGAGACCCCAGACACACGTCCTCAAAGCTGACCCAGATGACAGAATGGCGGTACCTGAACGTAGATTAATATGAATGATGTCAAGGTTCCTGGCTGTCATCTGCCTGGGAAGATTTTATTTATTTATTCCAATTTCTAAAGAGGGGCCTTTTGCTAGAGTGCCTTGAGATTTAGGCGTAAAATTTAAAGCACTAATTAAAATACATAAAACATGGCATGGAGCAATTAGAGTGGCAGGAAGAGGCATAGAGAAGCCTCATCAGTCCTGAGTGCTTGCGAGTGGGAAGAGCCCAATTTCGTAGGTAGTCAGTGCCTTGCCCCAGACGTTGAAGGTCAGGAGTGAAGGGGTTGTGGGTGAAGAGAGATCAAGAGATGAGAAGGATTTCTGGATGCCTTTCCAGGCCCCTGAGACCAGCTGGCGCTACCTGAAGAGAGGTTCCAAGCTCTTCACCTATGTCTTTGTGATAAAAGCCCCCTGCTTAAGCTAACTCGGTGGGTTTCTGATCCTTACAGTGAGTTTCTCTTTAAAATACTTGCCCCTACTTCCCTGTCAAGTTTTTAGGATCAAATCAGATCATGTATTTGAAAGGGCTGAGTGACCTGGAAGGAACTGTAGCAATTAGGAAATATCTGGAAAACAGTTCTAAGCTTAAATATAATCAATGGATTGCTGCAAGGAGAACTCAGAGGCAGGAGGACTTACTGGGGGGAGAGTTTAATTAAGGGAGCTCTACAGAGGCAGTGGTTATGCACAGAGATCTGTGGAAGTCGTGTGATACAGATGGCAAGAGAGAGAAGGAAGACCTCCAGGCAGGGGAAACAGCATAAGCAGCCGTGTGAAGAACTGTGGGGTCAGGGGATGGCAAGCGGGCTACTGGGGCTGCCTTCTAGCAGGGGTTGATTGGGGAATTCCAGTGAGTGGATGCTTTCTGTATATACTGGGCACTAGGAAGCGGGAGACCTGGGTTCAATCCCTGGGTTGGGAAGATCTCCTGGAGGAGGCATGGCAACCCACTCCAGTATTCTTGCCTGGAGAATCCCCATGGACAGAGGAACCTGGCAGCCTGCAGTTTACGGGGTTACAAAGAGCTGGACACGACTGAGCAACTAAGCGCAGCACACAGGAAGACTTTGGAGGTTAAAGCAAAAAGAATCTGATGGATTGGTTGGAGGCAGGAAGGGAAATATTAAGAAGTCAGTGTAGTTTCAGGAAGGCCTTCCCAGGTGGCTTCCTGGGTTGGGAAGATCCCCTGGAGAAGGAAATGGCACCCCACTCCATTATTCTTGCTTGGGAAATTCCAAGGACAGAGGAGCCTGGAGGGCTACCATCCATGGGGTCGCACAAGAGTCGAACATGACTTAGCACACATGCACTGTCATTCCAGGGAGTCTGGAAAAGCATTCTGAAAGAGAGATTCCATGAATGAAGAGAACCAAAATTAGGTCACTGGCTGGAAGTGGGGCACTCGCTCATTTGTTCAACAAGCTTTGGTGAGCGCCTACTGTGCCGACATGTTCCAAGCAGACGTGGTTCAGGGGAAGTGAAACAGGCGTGGCTCCTGCCCTCCCGCAGCCTGCAGTCTGGTTAGGGGGACGGACATTAATGCAGCAATGATGCTGATCATTAAGTGATTATGAGTGGTGAGAAGAACCCGCTGCAGGGCTTGCCCAAATCGGGGAAAGGATGGAGGTGCATTAGGCAAGGCGTCCCAGAGGAAGTGAGTCTTTCCCTAAGATGCAAAGTTGGAGTAGTTTTCTAAGTGAAGAGTAAGTTGAGACACTCTCCAAGTTGTGAGAACAGAGGCCTAGAAGTGGCTGGAACACAGAGAGAGCTAGGACTGGGAGCTGCCTTCGTGAGGGAAGGGTCTGGGAAGGTGGTGGGGCCTTCAGGGATTTGCTGCCAGAAAATGGCAGAAGGGAGGCGGTAGGACTCAAGGGGAAACGGAGGCTTAATGCAGACGCTGTTGCAATAATCTAAATGGGGAAAAGCCCCCAAAATGGTTTTATCTTTGAAGCAGGATGGGAAATAAAGAAAGAAATAAAGAAGGAGGATGGGAAATGAAGAAAGAAAGCATTTTTAAGCTACCACATGCCAGATAGGTCATTTTCCTTATCTTCACAAGAGCCCCATGATCTAAGACTCATTTCCCAGATGAGAAAGCTGAGGTTTGGGACAGGTAGGGCAGCTTACCTGAGACATGGGGTGGCAGAGCTAAATTGGTCCCAGGACTTTAGGGTAGATCCTCCCATGCTATCTTGTACCTCATGTGTAGGCTTCCTGGGAAGTGAATTTGGGAGAAGAAAATGAAATTGGGCGTTGACTCTGAGTTTCTAATCATGGAACGTGCAAAGCGTTAGTCATTCAGTTCTGTCTGACTCTTGGCGACCCCAAGGACTGTAGCCTGCCAGCTCCTCTGACCATGGAATTCTCCAGGCAAGCATACTGGAGTGGGTAGCCATTCCTTTCTCCAGGGGATCTTCCCAACCCAGGGATCAAACCCGCATCTCCTGCATTGCACACAGATTCTTTACCATCTGAGCCACCAGGGAAGTCCCTCTAATCATGGGGATACCAACTAAAGAGATCAGCTTTGGAGACAGGTTGAAATCCAGACTGCCAGAGAGGATGAGGGGTCCGGGCTAGATATGAAGGTGAGAAGGTACCCTTGCAGACCCCCAGGCGCATGCTGCTGCTGCTGCTAAGTTGCTTCAGTCGTGTCCGACTCTGTGTGACCCCAGAGATGGCAGCCCACCAGGCTCCCCCATCCCTGGGATTCTCCAGGCAAGAACACTGGAGTGGGTTGCCATTGCCTTCTCCGCCAGGCACATGGGTCTCCCATTAACATGGATCTCTGGGGGCCTTCTCCCTCACTTCTCTTCCCTTCCCCCTGGACATGCTTATCCGACTGGTCCACCTTTTGCTGATCTTCTAATTAACAAAAGAGCCAATTGTTTGATTTTTTTTTCCCAAATTCATATTTTAGGAAAGGAAGCAAGATGATTTTGCATAGGTTTGTCTGATTGCTGGATTAACAGGCGCCTTCCAACTTCTTAATCCTTATTTAATTTCTAGATCAACCTGGTTCAGCTCAACAAAGCCTACACCCAGGAAATTCAGGAGAAAAGCTGCATTTTCAGGAGTTAAGCCCTGGCATTGTACTCTTTCTTCAATGTGACCAGATTGTGCCTCAGTCTGTAATGAGAGGGACAGGCTGACAAAGAAGTGAGCTACCAGGTACAAACCCAAAGAGCAGAGTCTGAATTTTGGAAATAATGCCTCGGAGAGACGGAATGGGGCTGGGGCTTGGGAATGGAGCCAGAATGAGAGTGAGTGGATTAAGCGCTCCAAGACCTGGGAGCCTCAGGTTGAAGCAGAGACTCACGTCATATCCAGGGTCCAGGCAGGAAAAAGAGGTCATATTCAAATTGGGTAATTTTAAGAGAGTTTAACAAAGGGTCCATTTAGAGGTGAGGACAGGATGCAGAGAAACCAGAGGGGGCTAGTATCCGGGGTTATCCCTACTCCTAGATCTGAAGGAGCAGCGGGAGGTCGGAATCACCAGCACCCAGAGGCAGAGTGAGATGTGTGGAGGACCCCTGCCTGACAGGTGCTGTGACCCCACCGGGTGGGGCCTGAGAGATGAGCACCCCAGTCTCCCACCCTGATCTCTTGCTGATGTTATTCATTGACCAAAGCCCACAGGAAGCCCAGGAGCAGGGGGCCCCTTGAGGAGTTCCCCATAGAGCAGTCTCCCGGGGTGCAGACAGGGGAGGCAGGGGTGAGAAAGAAAGGGGCAACAGGAGATGCCCAGCATGGCTCTCCGCGGTCACCTTCTTGTCCTCTCTTGCTGGATACTTGGCTGTGGGCAGCGGAGAACGAGCAATGGGTGGGAGGCGTGGGAGCCAAGCTTTAGCCTCAGCCTTCGCTGTCTGAGCCTGGCCTCCCTCTTTCTCGGCCTTTCCTGGCCGTGTCTCCATGCCCTTTCCTTCTCTCCTTGCCTTCATCAAAGCTTACTTGTCTCTCGGGGCTCATTAAGTAAGGGGAACTAGTCTGACAGACTGAACCTGGTTTGAACATGTTTTCCCTTCATGTTCATCCAGAGAAGAAGCAACGCACAGACTGTGACCTGCCTCAGACCTCAGAGGAGTTTGGACGCAGCTCCACTGAGGATGGGAAAAATCAACCTATTTCAGGTATATCAGGCCTGCCTTGCCTTGGCTCTCATCTTGTCCAGGCTCTGAGGAGCTGTTGGAGCAGGGCAGCCTTTGCACATGCTCCTCTCACTCTTAACTCATTCAGTTTGGTGGATTCTGGTCCTTCCTGCCCCTTTCTTCCAGGAAGCCTTCCTTGATTACCCCACCTGCATCGTTTGCCTCCGCTCTGCAGGCCCTCATCATTCACAGGTTCAGGTTATTCCCGGATGTGGCTCTGGCAGCACGTGTTTACAGATTTCCCAGACTGTGATCACTCCCAAGGAGAGGCTCTTTGGAATCTCCCCTAGTTCTTCCTCTAGTATCTGTACCATCTTAGCCAATGTCTCTGGGACACGTGTGTGGTAAGGGGGAAGGCAGGGTGCTCTTAGAATCAGCTATTCAGAGTCCAGAGAAATGTTGGTGAGAAGTAACTTGTAATATGGGCTTTCCACGTGGCTCAGTGGTAAAGAATCCACCTGCACTGCACGAGACATGAGTCCGATCCCTGGGTTGGGAAGATCCCCTGGAGAAGGAAATGGCAACCCACTCCAGTGTTCTTGGCTGGGGAACTCCGTGGACAGAGGAGCCTGGTGGGCTATAGTTCATAGTGTCTCAAAAGAGTAGGACACGACTTAGCAACTAAACAACAATGACATGTAGTATATTCAGGGTCCTGTGGTTCCGGGAACAGAGAGAGACCACTGAACCAGGGTCCTGTTCAGATTTTAGAAGCTAAGACTGTTAGACTTGGAAAGAAGCAAGGAAATCACCTAGCCCCATGATTTGCACTAATTTTTAGCTCCAGAATCTTTTATTTTGCACAAGCATAATCTTTTATTTCCTACAAACATTCCAATAGATTGCAGATAAAGAGCAGCAGCTTTGATTGAAGAGATGTAGGGGTTGGGGCTCCAGTCATACAGCCTCAGATGGTCCCAAAGCCCTGGAGAACCAAGGCCTCCATGTGGCACAGGCCGAAGCCCCCAGCTTGTCCAGCCCCGGTGTGAACACAGAGGCAACAGAGGGGGTGCCTCACCCGAGCAGGTTACTGGCAAAGCAGTGATGGGCATTTCCAGGCTGGCAACATTCCTCCCCCGACCCTTGCTTCCTCTGAATGTCCCCACAAGTCACCACCCTGGGGTCAAGATCATCTCCCTTGGTCATCTTTGGCTGGCCCTCTCCTGTGCCCATCAGACGTGCTCCAAGAAGCCAGGCGTGCAGGGTGCAGAGCACAGCCTATGAAGCTGGGCCAGGCCAGTGGGCGGTGCTGGACACCCAGCATCTCTTTACTTACTCCAGCCCTCTAAACCCCAATTGCTGAGCCATCTAGTTGCCAGCTGGCCTGGGGCTTTGAGGGTCACGGAGGACCCAGGCCAGTTCCTCTCCTGTCCTCTGATGGGCCCTTTCCTTGCTCCCTCCTCCTGGGAGCTTCGTGGTGGCCTCTCTGCTCGGGTCCCTCTGCCCTCCCACTGCTCCTGTGTGCAGTCCCATTAGCATGCGGGGCCCATCCTGGCTGGCTCCTCATATTATTTGCACAGGTTAAGTATTCCTGATAAGGCTTCTCAAATCAGAGGGCTGAAATGAACTTAATTAGAACTCGAAATACTCCAGGTAGAGATAAAAGGCAGCGCATCCAGGTCTCTGAAGCAACAAACTGGGGGTGGGGAGAGGAGCGTGGAGGAGCAGGTGAGGGAATCTGGTCCCACGCCAGGATGAAACACTTTCCTGTGCAGAAATGGGGGAGATGGGGCCATCTGAGCTCTTCATCTCACAACCGCCCTCTCTCACCCCGCTCGAACTCTGACCCTCTACCCACAACATGGATGTAGAGTCCACACTTGGGACACAAGCAGCCCAGCTGTGAGGGGAGGGGCTGGGCTGCGGGGCACGAGGGGGAAAGAGAATTCCATCTGTAAAATGAGGGTAAATATCAAAGAATGGGCTGGGGTTTATATGAGTCATATGTGTGAAGAGCAGAGAACTGCCTGGTACATGATAGGCGTTCAATAATAAATGCACAGGTATTATTATTAGTGAACTCTGCCTTGTCCTGTTTAATCTGTGTGTGTGTGTGTGTGTGTGTGTGTGTGTGTGTGTGTGTGTGTGTGGTGGGGAGAGGATGTTCATTTCCACATGTGGCGCTGCACAAAACGATGTGTCTGCAGGTGACCACACCAGACCTCAGAACCCATGTGGAGTGCTCTCGTGGAAAATGCCTCTCGTCACCTCACCATCCCCCTGGACGACCACGTTGACCTTTGCAATCTTGTCAAATCAGAGGACAAGAAGGGCTTTGTGGGCAGATGGCAGATGCCAGCCTCAGCTCACTGGAGTTGGCACATCAGGGGTGCAGCTTGTGGAACCTGAAGGATGAGGCCCTCTGCTGCCTGGAGGGACAGGGAGAGGATTGTGGGCCCCGTGGGACCCTGTGCCAGACTCAGCATAAGTGACCCTGTGGGACCAAACCTCCTGGCCTCTTGGCATCAGCATCCCTGGGCCAGGCCTACTGTGAACCACTAGGGGGACTGAGTCTGGAGATGTTGGCAAGGGGGCCTCCAGCTGCTCGGTGACCTGCAGAAGCACGTAGAATTTAGAGCTCATAGGCATTAGAGAGCCATTTCCATCATAGGAGAAAACTGTGGCTCAGAGAGGGAGAGTTATTTCCCCAAAATCTCAGAGCTCGAGTTGAACCCAGATCTCCCAATTCCATTCTTTGGGCAAGAACAACCTCTTCCAACTTTCCAATAAAAATGGATGCCTCAGTAAGGAAAATGACCCTAACCTTTGTTTAGTGCTTTACAGTTTATAACACCTACCTAATCTGTAATGGGGATGTTCTTTCATAGATATGAAATCAATGCATTTTAATTTCCTCACTAAATTGCATTCTCACGCAGCCTTCCTCCGTCAAGGCTGAGCCGTGAGTCTCTCAGCCCCATGAAGGAGAGGGTGAGTTTACTCTGAACAAAGACTCCATGGTCTCCAGGGCTCTGGAGAACCCAGTGGGATTTGTGGCTCATGCAGTGTGACCCTGGCAGGTGACTTCTCTACACTGGGCCCTTTTTATCAGCACCAGGGGCTGTTCCAAGGCCTCCTTAGAGCAGCTGTGAGGTCAACAGTGTCTGTGTTGAGTATGTGCCTCACACCTGTTGGCAAGCCTGGAGGACACAGTCACAGAGTTTCACCCAGGGGACATCCATCAGACAGCATGGGGACCCCCTTCTTTCCTGTCCTAGGGATCTTCAGGGGGCAAGGGAGCTGAAGATAAGCGGGTGGGCAATGAGACCCTCAGCTGATCTTTCTCCAGGCTGAGCTCCCCAAGGAGAAAGGCGTGCTGGGTGAGGGAAGGAGACACAGAGTAGAGGGGAGTCTGATCCTCTTTTCCTCTGGGGCTTGAGAAGGTCATCACCTCCCAGGCTGCTCCTGCCCCTATGGCAGGTGGCTGCACTGAGGTCAGCTGGGTGACGGAGGGCAGGATTTCAGATCTCTGCACACCCCTGAGCTCCTGGGTGCCGGAAAAGGAGCCCAGATGCTTCTGCTTATCCTGAAGTTATTTGAGTCTGATGGGGGAGTTTCTTAGAGGGTTCAGGGAAGACTGCTGGGTAGGACCTCAGAGGATCCTCAGCACCAACAAGAGACACGATGGGACCAGTTCTATATGGAGTTCTAGGGCGGCCCAGCCCTGCTGGAGGGGAGAAAGAGTGGGAAGTTTAGCAGCCTTGACCATCGGCAGAGCAATCCTGCTGAACACACGGTAGAACGCATCACCCCATCTTGCTGGGCACCAAACTGCGCATGAACAGACTGGCTTGAGGCCAGAGGTGCCCTTTTCTCCCAACGTCATGCAGGCCACTGCCCATCCACGTAGTTGCCATCCTGGCGGGCACGTAGAAAACAGAGAGGTGAGCACTTTGTCCACCAGAAACTGCGTGGTTCCTTTAAAAGGCTGTTGAAATTGTTGAGTCGGGGGACTTCCCTGGTGGTGTCATAGCTAAGACTCTGCGCTCCCAATGCAGAGGGCGTGGGTTCAATCCCTGGTCAGGGAACTAGATCCCACATGCTGCAGCTAAGAGTTTGCATGTTGCAACAAAGACCCAGCACAGCCAAATAAGTGAATTAAGTTAAATCAATAAATATTTAAGATAAATAAATTATTGACTCAAACCTAGATTACCGTATTGGGCTAAACTTAGCTTCTCCCTTTCCCCATCACCCACAGGATGGGAGCACTCTCTCCAATTGGCTGATAGGGAATAAAGAAAAGGGCTTTCTCACACATCTGAGCACACTGTGAGTACATCTGTGACCTTGCCACACTCATACATTTTTGGCTGATATCTCGTAAGTGCTGGAGAATGGCCACCACGGGGGGTCAGCGTAGCAAGGCCATACGGTCTGGAGGCCGTGGTAGCGTGCCCAGAATCATCTTTATTGTCACCATTTCTACTGCCAGAGGTTCCTCCTGCTGACAGGTCCCTCGGTGCTGTGTTCTCAGCTGGGCTGAGTGTGGAGAGTAACTGAAGGTTGATACAGCACAACCGGGAGAAACAGCCCAGGCTTTGGAACCACTCAGTCCAGACCTGGGTTGAAATCCCAGCCCCGCTATTTACCAGCTATGCAACCCTGGGGAAGCAACTTGTCCCCTCTCAACTCTAAAATGATAATAATAGCACTGAGTTTGCAGTCTGGATGTGAGAATTAGAGGTGTAGGTAGAGCATAAACCCTGTGCCCTGGACAAAATAGGTGCTCAATAAAATAGCAGCAAATTTGTGGGTGAACGAATGGGCTAACTTGATGGTTTTGAATTGTGCTGGAGAAGACTCTGGAGAGCCCCTTGGACTGCAAAGAGATCAAACCAGACACTCGTAAAGGAAATCAACACTGAATATTCAATGGAAGGACTGATGCTGAAGCTGAAGCTTTGGTACTTCACCTGATGCAAAGAGCCGTTTCATTGGTTAAGACCCTGATGCTGGGGTAAGACTGAAAGTAGACAGAGAAGAGGGAGGCAGAGGATGAGATTGTTAGATAGCATCGCTGACTCAATGAACATGAATTTGAGCAAACTCCAGGAGATGGTGAAGGACGGGGAAGTCTGGTGTGCTGCAGTCCACCGGGTCGCAAAGAGTCAGACACGACTTGGTGATTGAACAACAACAGAAAACTTGCTGAGACGAGCACACGCGCGTGGACTCCGCACTGAAAGGCAGCTGCTGAGACGAGCACACGCGCGTGGACTCCGCGCTGAAAGGCAGCATGCATGTGTGTGTGCTCATTCGCTCTGCCATGTCCGACTCTTTGCAGCTCCCACCAGGCTCCTTTGTCCATGGGAGTTTTCAGGCAAGAAAACTGGAGCAGGTTGCCATTGCCTCCTCCAGGGGGTCTTTCTGACCCAGGGATTGAACCCGCATCTCTTGTGTCTCCTGCACTGGCTCATTCATCACCACTCCACTGCATGGCACTCAGGGCTGAAGCCAAATGGCCTTGCATTCCTGACTTGGTCACTCCCTTGCTATATAGCAGTGGAAATTTTATTTAGCCTCCCTAGGTCTCGGATCTTTCATGGGTACAGTGAGAAGGAGGAGAAGGATGTCCGTTAAATGGTGCTACTGTGGATGAAATGAGTTCATGTAAACAAGCTTCGGACAGCAGCAGTACCTGGCATGAGTTAAGTGCTGCATAAAAGCTTGCCATTATGATAATGCCAGTGTGCTAAGGGATGCCATTCCACCCCATCTCTGTGCCCAGCACCGCCGCGGGCTTTGGGGAGGATGTATGAGAAGCATAAGACATGGCAGCTGGCCTCAAGGAGCTTGTTGAGGAGGCTGGATGATGCGAAGATGATGGGCAAGAGTGGTGGGAATGTAAAGAGGGGCCCAGGGGAATTCAGACAGCAGATGCCGTAGGGAGCAGAGGAGCCAGTGGAGGGAGGCTTCAGGGGAGAGGACGCCTACTTGAAGGATGCACAGGGCATGTTAGTCAGTCTGCGCATGCCTGGTGTCTCATCACTACCACCATGAGGGCAACTGTTAAGACAGTGACAGTGTAACAGACAAGGGCTGCCTGGGAGTCCAGACACCGGGGGCCTTTTCCTTGGCTTCATCTTTTGAAGAACAGAAGACTTGGGGCAATCACTTGCCTCTCTGAGGCTCAGTTTCCTTAAATGTAAAACAGTAATAGGGCCTTCCCTGGAGGACCATGGAGAAGGCAATGGCAACCCACTCCAGTAGTCTTGCCTGGAGAATCCCATGGACAGAGGAGCCTGGTGGGCTACAGTCCATGGGGCTGCAAAAGAGTCAGACATAACTGAGCAAACAACAACTAGAGGAGCAACCTAGACAGCACATTAAAAAGCAGAGACATCACTTTGTCAACAAAGGTCCGTCTAGTCAAGGCTATGGTTTTTTCAGTAGTCATGTATGAATGTCAGAGTGGGACAATAAAGAAAGCTGAGCACTGAAGAATTGATGCTTTTGAACTGTGGTATTGGAGAAGATTCTTGAGAGTCCCTTGAACTGCAAGGAGATCCAACAAGTCTATCCTAAAGGAAATCAGTCCTGAATATTCATTGGAAGGATGGATGCTGAAGCTGAAATTCCAATACTTTGGCCACCTGATGAGAAGAACTGACTCATTTGAAAAGACCCTGATGCTGGGAAAGATTGAAGGCAGGAGGAGAAGGGGATGACAGAGGATGAGATCGTTGGATGGCATCATTGACTCTATGAATATGAGTTTGAGCAAGCTCTGGGAGTTGGTGATGGACAGGGAAGCCTGGCGTACTGCAGTCCATGGGGTCACAAAGAGTCAAACATGACTGAGTGAGCAACTGAACTGAACTGGAGGTCCAGTGGCTAAGACTCTGTGTTTTAACTGCAGTGGGCATGGGTTGAGTCCCTGGTCGGGAAAATAAAATCCTGCATGCCACTCAATGAGGTCAAAAAGAGAGAGAATAATGGTACCTATCCTTTCAACTTCACAGGATTGGAGCTGAGCTAAAATAAACCAATAAGGATGAACTCGAGGTGTTGCTACACTCAGTATGGTTTAGCCAATGTACTGTATTAAGAGCCAATCCCAAGAACTACTGGGAGAACTCAGTGTAGACACTCTAAAGGAGAAATTGGGGAGGGGACAGTCATATCATCACACAGGCTGAGAAGTCTCCTATGCATTTGAGTTTTAATTTTTCCATACCCTTGACATTAACCATGAGTCAAGTAGCTGGAATTTGTGTCTTTTCTCTACCTCAGCTGTCTGCTCCCCACCCCCACCCCACCCACCCAATGTCAGGGCTGGTGACAACAGGAACACGAAGCTCCAAGCTTCTTAGGGGAAAAAGATTCTAGAATCCAACCAAGCTTGTTTGTTGGGTGGTGACCTTTCTTCTCTGGCCCATGAGATGCTGGCCAGGGGGTCCCATCTGCTATCCACCCCTCCGCCCACATGCCCATCCACCTCTGCTCATTACCTCCACCCCAGTTTCTACTCTGCTCATCCCTCAACCCAGAAATCAAACTTAATCACCTTCTATCCAGTGTCTGCACTGAGATAAATAGTTGTGGAATGCTCCTGAGGAGGGAAAAAAAATTTCCAGCATTTAAAATATTGAGCCGCTCAGAAATAATTATTCATGAGGCTTTCGTGCATGCATTAGAGTTTCCCCTCGAGGCTGAGGGCCGCCTGCTGGAACGAACTTAGCCACTACTTGGCCTTTCTTTCCCCGTTTTCATTTTGCTCTCTCTTTTTTCTTCCCTGCGTTTGCAGTTCCTTAAAATATTCAGATTGAAACATTAAAAATGCTCATCAACAGGACATGGACAGGGTTATGCTGAGCTCATCAACAGGAGGAGCCCACTGGTGGGAGGAAGGACTTGAGATGGACTGTAGTGAAGAATGCCTGCAGGAGAGGCGGCGGGTATGCGGTTTGAGGAGACGGAGCTCTTAGGGAGCCCCAGTCTGAGGGGAGACACAGCCCAACCAGGCCCTGATAAACACTGGGGAATTCACCTAAAGAAAAGGACATGGTCCTTGCCCCTGAAGAACACCTATCTTATTTAGGAGACAGATACATGAAAGTTTTCCGGTTTGCTATGGTAAATGCTGGAGCCAAGATGGATCCACAGTTCTGGGGAGAGCCCTGGAACGTTCTCTGCAGGAGCTGGCCTGCCTCTCCTCTTGGCTCATGCACCTCGCATCTCCGTTTTGCTGTGGGGTCTTGAAAAAAGATAGGAACAGAAAGAACCTTGGTGTTGAACGTAGAATATGTTAACCTCTGTAATGACGTTTTTTACACTATGATGTTTTTATGACTTGTTCAGTAACAACTCTGAGACATGTCCTATACAGTCTCCCAAAGCTCCCTAGTGGGATCAGCCCCCCACAGTAGTTGCCCACAGTAGTAACTCACTCCCTATATGAGCTTTCTTCACTTTCTTATTTCCTCTTTTCTTTGTGGGTCCTTTCTGAGGTTATTTCCCCAATGGACTACTTGTCCCCACATCATTGTCTCACAGTCTGTTTCTGGAGAACTCAATCCAAGACCCTTGAGGTGAATGTCTCTCCTTTGACCAGCTAGAGAAAAGATCATACAACCAAGAGATGAGGGTACCGACCTGGGAAAGACAAGAAGATGCATCATATTGTCACTCTTTTTTCAGCACCTGATATGATACCACGTACAGGAAGGGTGGGCAGATGCTCAGAAAGTATTCCATTGATTGAACTAACTCAAGTGCATTCTGTCCTCAACTTGATGTGTGACCTTGGGCACATCACTTTACCTCTCCGAGTCACTGTCACCATCTTCAGGGAATGGATGACAACATTGCCTATTTTAGAAGAAGGAATGAGACAATAGCTGTGAATAAGCCTTGTGATTCTAATGCCCTCTAAATTGTAAGAGGTGGGAGATTAGAGAACTGCCTCTTAGCCTTGGGGCTCCTTTTCAAAGCACCCAACTAGGAACATTTTAGTGGCTAAAAAACAGCATCAATTTTCTCATTGAAATTCTTTTATTCAACAAAGTGAATAATCTTAGTGAAAGGAATATGCATTATGTTTTCTGTAGGAGTCATTAAAGTTGTTTTCATTTTGACTTAAAAACACGCAGTGTCTGACTATTTAGTCTGAAATGGCTCTGTGCAAAAAGAAAGGCTGTTCTTCACCAATCTTCATTCGATAGCTGAGAAAATGGGCGAAGAAAGGCTGTGTCTTTTGCGGGGCCACAGGCTGCTTAGAGAAATTCATGGATTCTGCAGAGCCTTCGTGGCCATGGGCTCCAGCCACGCCCTGTGCTGGGTGTTGGTGTGCTGAGGCCCTGCTGTCATGGAACTGTCAGTCTCCTGGGGCATGGGATGAAAGGAATAGTCACACTAAGGGTTTAACAATAAGTCTTATGATAGAAAACATATGTTTCTCTAAGAATTACAGCGGTGGAGCTGGTGCAAGTGGATGATGGAGGAAGTACCCAGAAGAAAGTGCTACCTGAGCTGAAGTCTGAGACATTATCTGAGAAAAAAAATCAAGGCGAGATTCCTAGAGGAGAGAGCATAAGCAAAGGTCCTGTGGCCCAAGGTGGTACATAGTGGGCTTGGTGAAGTGAAAGGAGATCCTTGAGGCCACAGTTCGGAGAGTGAGAGGTGGAGTGAAGAGGAATGGGGCTGCAAAGGTGGGCAGGGAGAGGCCACTGAGTCCTTAAAGGCTATAGGCATTACAACCAAGAGGGGAATCCAAGTTCTACTCATTTTTTCTTCGTAGTACCCCACACTGTATTATGAAAAAACAAGCATGCAGATAAGATGCATAGTGGACCCCGTATAACTACCATCTTGATTCTACACTAGCATTTTGCTCTATTTGTTTTTTTCACATATCTGTTCATCTCTTATCCATATTTTTTGTATAACTGTTAATATTTTATTATATATGCCTTAGTTCTTTCTAATGGAAAAAATAAAACCTCACAGATAAAATTCTACCTGAGCCCTAACCCAGGTCACAATCTCCTAGTTTAGCCAGTGGGGAACCCCAGCGTGAGATTAGAGAGTGGGAGGAGAGAAAGGATGGTATTGCCTTATTCATCTCTTGATCCATCTTATATTTTCTGCCATTCAAAGTGGCAGACACCAGCCATAAACACTTCAGCCTGTGCCAGGAGCCAGCGCGAGAAACTCTGCCCTTGGCAAAGTCATGAGGAAGGAGGCTCGGCATTACGCAAAGGCGAGATCAAGCCTCAGGAAACCCCCTGTTCCCGAGCATCTACCCCCAAAACCAGAGTCTATTTTATGCTCTCACCTACACTTCTGACTTTATGGGGGGCTCTCCCCCATCACCATTTCTCTCGGAGAAGGAGTTAAATCGCAGCTGCAGTTAATAAAGATTCCTGGGCGTGACAAGAGTGTTTCAACTTACAAACTCCTCTGAAGGTTCTCTAGCCTGCCTGAGCAGGTTCGTCCAGCTACATGTGATTGTTTACAGCCTCCCAACCATGAGAGGCATGAGATGCTTTAAACTTTCTATATACAGACTCTTTTGAGAAGTTAGAAAATTATTAGTATAGTATAGTAGATTGATTAGAAATTATATTGGTGAAGGGTTTTTCATTTGTTGAGCCAATATTTGCTGCTAAATCTCCATATTCCTTGCCCCTATAATGAATATAACTAGCATATAGGAGAAATAAGTATTAACCTTTAAGATTAATCTTGTTAACCTTAGGTTAAGTAAATTCCTTTCTTGATTGTAACCCACTACACCCTCACCCTATAGGAATGCAACTTTATTTGGAAGGTGGCACTTGGTTTAAGAAAAAATCACCCCTGGAAAAAACAAGTGTTCTGGTTGACTGACCGTTATCAGAAAGGGCCATAAAATGTCAGCAGGCCTCATGGCCAGAAGATGATGTAAAACCCATAAGACCTTTGTATAATTTTATATGAAGCACCTGATTGTGACAAGGTTCAGGTCTGCTGACCCCGCGTGACTCTGTATTCATCCCTATGTATAACAAAAAGTATATAAGCAAACCTGAAAAATAAAGAAATGGGATCAGTTTCTGGAAAGACTGATTCCCCCGTGTCGTTCTTTCCCCTTCTGGCTGAATTCCCATCTGGTACGTGGGTACTCACCAAGCCTGCTAATTTTGCGTAGGCTTCTAAGATCAGACTGGGGAGGCCTCAGTGCCTCCTCTCCTTCGGGAGAATGGAAAGACACCTGTGGCCTACGTAGGTGGTGATTGGTATTCCACGTAAACCAACTTATTCAGCCTCCTTTTCTCCATTAATCTTCCTACTACAGTATTCCTTTCTAGTCTCTCTTTATACTTCTAGTTAAATAAGTTCTTTCCTAGGACGCCTACTCCGTCTCCCCTTCGAATTACCCTGGATCCACCGGGGCTGGACCCCGGCAAGCCTGCATATCGTAAACAGCTGAGTAACCCAACTTCTTACCAAGATACAAAACATTCCATCACTCTAGAAAGTTCCTTTGTTCTCCTTCAGTCAATCCCTGCCTCAAACTCCCAGGCAACCACTGTTCTGATATTTTACACCATACATTGACTTTGCTTATTCTAGAACTTCATGTAAGTGGAGCCAGTCAGTATATCCCCTTTTTAGCAGTGCTTCTTTCACTCCACATGTTTTTGAGATTCATCCATATTGTTGCATGAATCAATAGTTGATTCCTTTCTGTTGAATACCATCCAGAGGATGTGAATTTCACAATTTGGTTATCTACTCTGTTGTTAATAAAATGTGGGTTGTTTTCAGTTTTGAGTGATTATGAATGATGGTGCTATGAATGTTTTCATACAAGTCTTTTTGAGGATGTGTGTTTTCGTTTCTCTGGGGTAAATTCTCAAGAAAGGAATTGTTGGGTCATAGGCTTTGATGTCAGTTTCATTTTACGAGAAACTTGTGGACCTTTCCCAAAGTAGCTGTACTATGTGCATTCCTGCCCTGAGCGCCAGTGAGTTCCAGTTGCTCCACTTCTCATCAGCACTTCGTGTTGTTAGTCTTTCACGTTTTAATTGGTGGGTGTGTGATGATGGTTCGTTATGGCTTTCATTCATATTTCTCTCACGGGTAACGATGCTGAGTCCTTTTTCCTTGTGACTTTTGGTGAACTATCAAACTCCTTTGCCTTTTTTTCTTCTTAAAGTAGATTGTTTATCTCCTAATTATTGAGTCTTAGGAGTTCTTTATATACATCCTGTATCTACATCCTTTGTCAGACCTAACAATAATTATTTATCCAAGAAATATTTCAGTGCCACCACTACACACTGGGCAACATACTCAACTAGACGGCATGGAACCTGCCTCTTGGAAAGCCACAGTCTGGGTCTCCTGACCACTAAGCCCAGTGCTGTTCCTACTACACTCAGCTTTTCCTTCAGGGGACAGCTCTGGATTCCATAGGTCCCCAGGATCCTGAGCTAAGCAGGATGACCTGGTTTTGAAACCCAGCTTGGCCGTTTACTTGTTGTGTGACTGGGGGCAAGTCACCTAATTTCTCTTAGTCTCAGTTTATACTCATCTATAAAAACAGAATTTCAGAAACCCCTACCCCTTGGATTACTGTGAAGTTTAAGGAGGCGAAAGTACCAGGTGTTAAGTAAGCCTGCAGCCATCTTGGCCTCCGTTCTCCCCTTTCCTTGGTGACAAGACACTGTCCTAGCTCTCTGTGGCAGCAAGGTGTGTTCTGTCCTTGCAGGACTCTAATGGAGAAAAGTATTTAGTTTAAAAATGAGATGTTATGGGGACTTCCCTGGGGGCCTAGTGGTTAGGATTCCGGGCTTTCACCGCCATGGCCTAGGTTCAATCCTTGGTTGGGGAACTGAGTTCCCGCAAGCCGTGGGGGCACAGCCAAGAACAGAGAGAAAGAGAAAGAGAGAAATGTTATGATGGTGCAAACAAAGTGATGGGGACTTACTCTCCCCCGGCTGCAGGCATAGGCCCCTGCTTTTCAGAATTGATGAGGTTTTCTGAGTCTGCTAATGGAGTGTGTTTTTAATGAGCTTCCTGATTTCTCTCCATCACCAAACAGCTGGAGGAGAAGTGCACTGGCATGAGAGTGAGGAGACTCTGGCCTGGCTGGGTCTCTAACTGGCCGTGTGCCCCCCGGCAAGTTCTCTCACCCACCTCCTGCACACCCTTCCTTGTAACAGGAGAAGGTGGACAAAGGGATTTCTAAGGTCTCTTCCAGCCAATAATTCTGTGCTTGTGAACTTCTTTTGCCCCTGGCAGAGGCTGCACCACAGCCGGAAGACATTTAAAAACAGAATCAGCTGTCAGCAAGCTTGAGCTAAGCATTTTTGTGTGTTCTTATATTTGGGGGGAGGCACAAGTGGGCTCTGAGATGTGACGTCACCACGCAGAGCCTCAATCACACCCAGATTAAACAAAAGAAAACTGTCAAAAGGAAAGATATTAGTCCTTAGAAAAACAAAAGCAAAAACAGCCGTGCGTTATTTGGATGCCTCTGTGTTTCTTTTCCTTCAACCAACTTCTTAACCATGAGAAACATGATTCTTTTGATTCATCCAATTGATTAGAAGGTTGGGGCTGGTTTACCTTCCCCTTTCATTTCTGCCTAATTAGAAGACATGCCTCTGTTGACGGACACCCCTTCCCTGTGAGGGTTTCTGAAAGTTTTTTTTTTTTTTTTATTTTTTTAAATTTTAAAATCTTTAATTCTTACATGCATTCCCAAACATGAACCCCCCTCCCACCTCCCTAAGAGTTCTATATGGGCGAGATGAAAGCCACATCTCTTCTCTAATTTACTAATTTGGTAAATCCAAAGCTTCGTGGGAAGGCTTTGTGCCAGCTGTGGTGGAGCAGGATGCAGGCTCATGGGAGCAACAGGAAATGGGCTGGCAGGGCTGGGAGGGGCCGGGCTGGGAGCCGCTTCAGTCACCAGCCACTTAGGAGGCTGCATTCTCTCGTGCTTCAGAGCTGCCAGAGCTGCCTGGGGCACATTGCTTCACCTCTCTGAGCCTCAGTTTCCTCATCTGTAAAATGGTGGCGGTGTCCGTTTGAGAGCGAAGTGGTTGGTGAGTATGAAGCAGTCAGTGCTGGACGCTGCATGTCGCAGATTCTGCGTTCCCATTAACTTTAGGACTATCATTCACCAGAGGGCAGGGAACTGTCTGGGAAGCCACAGATACAAGAAGGTCCCAGATTCCGGCCATTTGGACCTTGGCAAGGGGCCCCTTGCCTAGACACACAAGGACAGCCTCAGGAGCCTCCTCTGTCCTTTTCTCTTGGGATGCTCTTCTGGATTTTCCCAGAGGCTCTGTCCTCCAGGGACAATGTCCCCAACATCCTTTTCCCTCTGAAGCTCCTGGTCTCCATTTATATGTAAATTGGACGTCTGAGTTCAGAGGCCACAGTTTGTTGGATCTGGCTTTTACATTTCAAGGGAGGCAGAAGAAATACCACCATGGAGAGGGATGCAATTTTCTACCCAGAATAAATCTTCCTCTTCCCAGCCCCCGACAACTTCCCATTAGAAGGTGCTAGGACCAGGGGCAGTGAATTTTCTGTCCCAAAGTGTCTCCCCAAGACTGCTCCCCAGGGGGCTCCTGTCACAGGGGCCCTTGTCATCTTCCATCAAGTCCTTTCAAGGGCCGGCACTTTCCACCTCTTTAAGCTTTTTTATACCTGCAGCCAATGCTTCCGAACAAGAGAGGCAGGGTACAGGTTCGCCTGGGCACCCATTCCCGCCCATAACACTGTGCCTCTCTTCCTCCTGCAGGTTCTGCAGGCTCCAAGACCAGCTGGAGGGGTGGGTGGAAGAGCAAAGCCTGCTAATAATACGGTCTAACTTCAGGTCAGGTGTCCGGCCACTGACTATCTCACTTAATTCTCAAGAACCCTTGCAGAAGGTGTCGTTATTAGTCCAACTCTCCAGATCAGGGAGCTAAAGCTCAGAAAGGAAAACTGATTTGCCTGAGGCACGCCCTTTGTTAGCAGGGAGCTGGAGCAGGAGCCAGGCATTCTGACTCCCCAGGGCAGCCTGCCACCCTCTGCTGTGGGGGTAACCCTCATGGGAAGTGGCCAAACTGGGATTTGACCTTCAACCTGTGCAACTTCTAAACCCTGCTTCTTCTGAGGACAGATTCACCCTAAGTATCACACTCTCTGAGTTTTCAAACATAAATAACGTGCAGCAAAACCTAGAGAACATCATCACTCTTCTGGATGCAATTTAATGTACCTTAGAGATTCAAGGAAGCCTGTTGGGTTCACTCAGGAAGGCAGGAGCATCGCTGATATGTTGATTGCTCAGACAACAGGCAGGGCTAGTGATCAGCCGAGACTTCTGGGAAGGAAACTGGGTAAGGGAAAGGTTCCCAGCACTGCCCCAGGTTAACTGCTTATGAAAATGGTAGTGGATTTCAGAATCAGACCTGAGCAAAACTTGTAGAAGACTTGTTTTTTTTTCTTCCTTACACGGTTGGCCATGCCGTGTGGCAAATGGGATCCCACCAGTGACTGAACCCACAACCTCTGCATTGGAAACTTGGAATCTTAACCATTGAACCACCAAGGGAGGTGATTGTAGAGGACTTTTGGGATGTGAGGACAGTTTGATCCCAGCTTCCAGATAGGCACATAATGGCAAGTAACAACAGCTACCACTGGATTTATACTTTAGGCAGCTCTTATATACACATATACAGTTCATATAGTATCTTGTTAAAGCTTATAAACCTATCAGCTGGGTATTTCCCTGGTTTTATGGATGAGGAGATGGCCAACCAAAGAAGTAGCCCAAGGTCACACAAACGGAAATTGCAGGACTTGAGCGGCCCAGCTCCAGAATATGCATTTTAGTCATGCTCTGTGTCCTGTAGCGTTTTCTGAGCCCCTGATGGGTGCCTGGCACAGTGCGAGGTGCCCCGCAAGCAGGGACCCAGCCGATGCTCACACCCCAGTGACGTGGGACTTGCCTGCACTTGCCGAAAGTCACACCGCCAGTCAGCTCTTACTCCTGCCTTCAGGAACGTTGGCCAACAGTGATAATTAAACAAGTTCACTCATAGATATCACATCAGAGGGGAGAAAGCTGCATGACATGGGAAAGGAGGAAGCAAAGCACTAGGGGTTCAAAGGATTGGAGGTGGGGATGCTTTGCAGAACGGGGTTTGGGAGCAGGAGCTACTGGACAGAGAATGGGCTTCTCCCCACTCCAGGCCTTTGAACATGTTCTTGCCATTAAAACTCTCTCCCCCTGCATTCCCACCCCACTCCCTCTGGCCAACACCAACTCGTCTCCTCCTGTCTCCTCTTAAGGGTTTCTTCCTTGGGTCCTTGATTGAAGCCCTGGGTCATGATAACTACTCTTTCCATAAGATTCCGGGCCCTGCAGATCTCCTCCACACCAGACATCACATGCCGATTGTCCTGGCTTCTTCAGTTCAGTTCAGTTCAGTTCATTTCAGTCACTCAGTCATGTCTGACTATTTGCAGCCCCATGGATTGCAGTACGCCAGGCTTCCCTGTCCATCACCAACTCCTGGAGCTTGTTCAAACTCATGTCCTTTGAGTCAGTGATGCCATCCAACTATCCCATCGTCTGTTATCCCTTTTTCCTCTTGCCTTCAATCTTTGCCAGCATCAGGGTCTTTTCCAATGAGTCAGTTCTTCCCATCAGGTGGCCAAAGTATTGGAGCTTCAGCACCAGTTCTTCCAATGAATATCCAGGACTGATTTTTCCTTTAGGATGGACTGGTTTGATCTCCTTGCAATCCTGGCTTCTTACTTAAGGGTTTATGAACTACCTGGGGCAGGAGGATTGCCCTGCTCCATATCCAGCTTGCTCTGCTCCATATCCAGCTCCCAGTAGACAGTTGGTCACTCAGCACTAATTAAGAGATTGCCATGCTCCAATCTATCCCACCCTCAGCCAGCAGAATGAGCCCTGAGCCTAAAGGCCAGGGTTGTAAGAAGACTTGGGGTTGACCATGTGCGGCTGAGAGAGTGGAGCCTCCAGGGAAAATAAATGAGTCCCTGGAGCACGTGTAATAGCTGTGACTTGTCAGAAATGAAGACTCCCACGCTCACCCCAGCCTTGCTAATTCAAATCTGAGTTTTTAACAACATCTCCAATTAATGCTTTGTGCAAACATGGAAATGTGAGCAGCACTGATATCAGAGTTTCTGATAAGCAAGGTGACTGAGGCCGCTCTGGGACTTCACGGAGTTGGCTAGCTCCATAGGGGTGGCATGCAAGGGTCAAGTTCAGGAAGGGCCTCTCTGAGAATTGTATATGCTAAAGCCCAGGGATTAGTATGGCGACCCACTCCAGTATTCTTGCCTGGGAAATCCCATGGACAGAGAAGCCTGGCAGGCTGTAGTCCATGGGATCACAAGAGTTGGACATGGCTTAGTGATTAAACCACCAAACCAAGTGTCCAGGGGTGGGAAAGTTGGGACCCACACAAGTAATTAAATGTGGTCCAATGACAAAGATTGTTTGCCTCATTCTCCTCCTGTTCTTGCCTGGGTCTGGTTAGCTCTGGCCTCCCTGGGTAACCAGTCATGCACGTGGTAATCCGTAGAGTCTGAAGTCACTTTCCCAGGAGAGTCAGGGCTCAGTACACACATCTTCATCACATGTAACCTTGGATCTGACCATGCGTAGTATTCTTTTTTTCACACACTCAGTTTTTCAAAACACTCAGCAAGACACAATTCTCTACTTTAGGCCCTCTCCACTTACAGTATAATTAATTACTTAAATTGAGTTCATTAGTGGTACTATATTTAATTTTTTTAATCAAATGAATTATTAGTCTATTAATAAAAGATAAAGCTTAACAGCTCTTAATGAGCATTCAAAATAGGCAAATTATTTTATTCTGTAACACAATACCAATATTTATCCATGAAATGGGAAGATTGTCCCAAAGAGAAGCTCTGTTCTTTTGACTTAGTTCTCTTTACTACTAGCAAATATGAACTAATTAATTATGTGGCATAAAAAAGAAAGGGAGGAGGAAATGGAAACTTAAGTCCTGCAAACATATTTTGTCTCCTCTGGGCTCCCTTCTGTTCCCCACAACCAGGGGAGACGAGGAATCATCCAAGAAAGTTGCCATTGGCTCCGTGGCTCCCTGAACTGATCAAATAAAGTGTCCATCCCTCTTTTTCCAGATGTTTCTTCATAGGCATTGCTAGTGGAGCCTCTTGCAGAACCAGAAGAAGTGTGGGGTGAGGGGTGGGGCGAGCAGCTACAAGCTGAATAAGAAAAGCATCCTTGAAAATGCTGCGACTTTTATTACACATAGAATATAAAAGGCATGTAAATACAAATATTTTATTCTGCAATTTGAACATTAAATTTCATTGCCATACTCCATGTGTTTTGTTATGCAGGCTGGCATCTGCTAGGAATAAGATTCTGGAATTGCCTTTCCAGCTGGTGTAATTCTGAGAGGTTCTGGAATAGAATTTTGGAGCATCTCCTCACACCAAAAGGCTAATAGATTTGTGTCCGTACTATGTGTGTGTGATGTGTGTGTGTGTTATATATACACATGTAGTGTATACAGATATCTGTGCATGCACTCACTCTGTCCTTTAACTACTTGTTAAAATGCCTTCTAAGAGCTGTTGAAGGTGCTGAGTATTCGGCAATGCACCAGAACAGACAAAATCTCTGTCTTGGTGAAGCTTAGCTTCCCATGGGAGAGAAAGACCATATGCGAACAAAGAAATGTTCACCAATAAAGAAATCCAAAGCAAGGTGAGAGATGAGGGTGGTCAGGGTGCTCCCTGGGATAAGGGTGCCCAGGAAGGGCCTCTCTGAGGGAATAATACCTAAGCAGACACCAGAGTGAGGGGACGCACCGGGATGTGTGGGGTTCCGGAGGGTTAGTGGTCCAAGGGGAGGGCCTGGCACAGGCAAAGGTGAGGACTTTCCTGGAGTGTGTGCGGGACACCAAAGGGGCCGGTGTGGAGAACAGCGAGGGAGAGGAAATCCTGAGTGCTGGATAATAAGCTCCTTAAAGCAGGGGGCGCGGAAGCACTGTCCGTAGAGAAGGAGGACTCCATAGCTTACCTGGCCCAGGCCCCCGTTATCTGGTCAAGTTAAGAAGAACTAGGATTTTTCACTTAGGTCTCCCAACCACCAATCTGCCGCTCCCAGCCCCCAACCCCTGTTCTTCTGGTTCACTCGATTTTCCCAGTAGAGGCCTGAGTGGAAAACAACATAGGGCTGCTCCCTATTCAAGTGTTGACTGATCGAGCCTCTCACTCCCTGACTCAGCCCAACTCAGGTTGGGGGTCCCCTCTGGTATTTCCCAATCCTTCTCTCTTCATCTCTGACCTTCCAGAAAATGGCTGACCAATCCCTGTGTCCCACAGGCTGAGGATGGAACTGTGGTACGGTTCAGCATCTGTACCTCACACTTGTTATGTCTTTAACTGCTTCAGGAGATTTCATGAAGGTCTCACCAGGGAGGGAGCGGGAGAGGCCACAGGACCAGCCCCAGGGAGGGCAGGATTTATAGTGGGAAAGTCTGAGACCCAGGAGCAGCTGGGCGTTTTCCTAGAAGGCAGTGATGGGCAGACTCTGACTTGTGATAAAGAATCTCACATGCCAAGGTGGGGATCCCAGCTCACCTCAACTCAGCCCTGCTCCCAGGGGGTCAAGGAAGCGTAACACCTTCTGTTTTTGGAGGCCTGATGTATCTGTTAGTATGAGGTTTAGTCACACAACAGAACACCCAAATGCTGGTCTAAATAAGTTAGGGCTTGCTTTTCTCTCATGTGAAAGAAACCGTGGTGCTTTTGTGATGCTCATTTGCTCAGCTGTCTGACTATTTGCGACCCCATGGATTGTAGCTCCTCTGTCCATGGAATTTTCCAGGCAAGAATAATGGAGTGGGGTGCCAATTCCTACTCCAGGGGATCTTCCCGACCCGGAGATTGAACTCAGCATTGGCAGGCTGATTCTTTACCACTAGCACCACTTAAAAGAAGCCGTGGGGGTCAGCAATCCAGACCAGGCAAGAGGGCTCCTTGACTGAGGGCACCACTCAAGGGTGCCATCAGTGTCCCAGTTTCCATTCATCTTTCTGTTCCTCAAGGTCACCTCATAACAAGGGGGCTGCTAGAATTCCAGCCATCATGTAGGAGTTCCGGGCAGGAAGTGGGAGGATTTGGGGAAGGCAAAGGAGCATGTATCAGCTGAGGAATCCCCCTTTTAAAATTTATTCTATTTCATTTTTTCTAGCTTTATTGAGGTATAATTGACAAAATGGTAATATAGTATTTAAAGTGTACAATGTGATGATTTGACATGCGTACGTATATGAAATGATTCCCGCAATCAAGTTAATTAGCATATCCATCACCTTTCATAATCACTTATTTTGGTGTTTTTCTTTTGTTTTTGTGAGAATGCTGATGATCTACTCTCCTAGCAAATTTTAAGTGTGGGATACAATTTTACTAACTATAATTACCATGCTGTATACTAGATCCTCAGAACTTATTCATCATCTTATAACTGGAAGTTTGTACCCTTTCACCAACCTCTCTCCGTTTCCCTACTGGCCTCCCCCCGCTCCACAACCCCAGCTCCTAGCAACACCAGTTTACTCTGTATCTGTGAATTAGACATTTTCTTTTTTGAGATTCTACATGTAAGTGATACCACACAGTACTGGTCTTTCTCTGTCTGGCTAATTTCACTTAGCCTAATGTCCTTTGGTTTCATCCATGTTGTTGCAAACGGCAAAATTTCTTTCTTTTTATGGCTGAATAATATTCCATTGTATACATACACTACATTTTCTTTATCCGTTTATCTGTTAACAGACGCTTAGTTTGATTCCATAGCTCGGCTGTTGTGAATAAGGCTTCAAGAAACATAGGGATGCAGATATCTCATTAAATAGTGATTTCATTTCCTTTGGATATACACCCAGAAGTGAGACTGGTGGATCAATCGCATGTTCTGTTCGTAATTTTTGAGGGGCCTCTGACCATTTTCCATAAAGGCTGTGCCCGTGTACCTTCCCACCAACAGTGCCCGGGGCTCCCTTTTCTCTACACAGAGGATCTCCTCTAAAAACCTTTTCCAAAAACCCCAACAATGACTTCCCCTTCTATTTTATTAGCCATCTCCCTCTGTAAGGAAGTCTGAGAACTGTCAGTTTGTTTGTTTCTTTGCTTAAGTGGCATATTTCCATTCTAAGTAAATTATGATACTGATAGAGGGGGCACAGAATACTTGGTATGAACCGCTGTCCCTTATGCAAAGGCACAAACCAGCTTGAGCTTCAGTCGTAGGTCCAGTGACTCAGGTGGAGGATGGCAGAGAACGGGGGGTCTCTTGAGGTCTGGGCTATTTGGATAGAGGAAAGGAACACCTGCTCTTAGGACTCTTACCTTCCAGATAGAAGTAGCATCAGAAGGACTCACAGAGGGTTAGGAACAAGGGATGCAGAGGGGCGTCCTTCTTGGAGTCATTTCGGGGTGGCCCTCCCCCAGTCTTGGATTTCCGTAACATCTCCAAATTAGCGCTCTGATCCCTAAAGTTTTCCTGCTTCCTTCCTTTGTGAAGTGTGGAGGATAACATGGTTCATAAGGCCACAGAGAAAAATAACAAAGGAAATTAATACAAAGCTCCTAACAAAATACTTGGCACATGATAAGTATCTAAATACAGTAGCAGCTTATTATTATTGCTATTGTTATTATTTTGGGTGAGCCAGGGTCTAGTTCAGGCTTCCCTGGTGGCTCAGACGGTAAAGAATCTGCCTGCAATGTGGGAGGTACGGGTTCTATTCCTGAGTCGGTAAGATCCCCCGGAGAAGAACATGGCAACCCATTCCGGTATTTTTGCCTGGGAAGTCCCGTGGATAGAGGAGCCTGGTGGGCTATAGTTCATAGGGTGGCAAAGAGTCAGACACAACTGAGCGACTTAGCACGCACACAGGGTCTAGTCCATGTCTATGCATGTACTCCAGTGCTCCATAAACACGTGAGTGTGCTTGTGTGTGTGCACACAGCTGCCTGTGGAGGAGACGGCAGGAAAGCCAGAATGAGAGACCCTGGTGGGCTGTGGGGCTGACTGTGTCTGTGACTTTGACTCCTGGCATACATGCCCTGCTCTGTCACTTCACAGGCTGGAACAGGGCATGGCTGGATAGGGACTGGTTGGCCTCTCACAGCACTGAGTTTCCATGGGAGGTGCTTTAACACTAAAAATTCTGCAGTCCAATTTTGAGGGCAGCAGGCAGAAAGAAGCTGGTTGCCTAGCAACCAGCCATTAACAGGAAATTAGTCTTTCATCTCTGAATGTCCTGTCCCATTTCCATCCCATCTCTCCCTGTTCTGCCAAACAGAAATACACACACACACACATAGGCACATGTACAGACATACGGACACACACACAGAGCGATATAACTGAGTGCCACCAGGAACTTTAGAGAGAGGACTCACGTTGCTGGGCTCACCACCAGCTTAAGCAGAAAGGTCAGAGAACCCTCAGCCACTCTTGTTCACTACCCTCCTTCAGAGGCTTCCTCCCTCTGCCCATCCTCTCCATTCATAGATGAGTCCTGTTAATCTGCTAGTGGTAAAGAACTCTCTTGCCAGTGCAGGAGATGCAAGAGACATGGGTTCAATCCCTGGTTTGGGAAGATCCCCTGGAGAAGGAAATGGCAACCCATTCCAGTATTCTTGCCTGGAGAATCCCATGGACAGAGGAGGCTGGCAGGCTACAGTCCATAGGGTTGCAAAGAGTTGCAAATGACTGAGCACGCATTCCTGTTTATTTGCTGGGCCCTGATGTCTGTTTTTGTATATGCGCCTTCTGTCTCCTGGTCAGACTGAGAGTTTCACGAGTCTGGGAACTTCCTTTGAGTGGTGCTAGCCAGCCTCTCAAATCTAACCCTAACCTGCTCTCGCTAATCTTACTCAAACTCTGTCCTGAACCCCAACCTCAAACTTGATTTTTAGCCCAGTTTTCTGGCTGCAGTACTGAGTTGGGGTGCATCTGTGGTCTCAACACCTCTCTGGGTATATGAGGCTTCGATGACCAGCCTGGGGAAAGAGAGGAGGAAAGAACAGGCCTGCTCATCACAGGCCCAAGTGACAGCAAGTGCAGACCAGTGTCTGGGGCCTCAGGCCAAGGACTACTTCTGTCTCAACCCTATCCCAATAGAAAAGGATGAAGCTATCCTCTTAGGTCACCTAGTAGCTCTCTCCTCTGAAACATGCCTTTCCCTGGATCCATCCTTCCCTGGTTGAATTTGCTGGGTGATGCTTGGAGTCCTCACAGATGTAAAGATAAATAGAGGGAAAGCCCTATACACAAGGTCATCATCCCCAGTCTGAGTGATATTTTGAGAAAGCTGGCCTTGAAATCTTGAGGATGGTTCTCAAACTGTCCCTCCCCTCCACAGTCCAGTGACGCAGACAACTGATATTCAATTAGTAATGTCAGTTGAACCAAGCATTGTGATAGACTCTACTGTGAGTCCCCAACTCCCGACCCCAGAAGGAGTTCATGGCTCTGGGAAAGCAGTGGGCATGTAACTAGTTGACCCGAGTTGTTATGTGCCCAGTAGAGGCATAAGAAGTGCTACTGAGACCCAGGAAAGGAGTGGTTCCATCTGTAGTTGTTGGGTGGGAGTAAAGAGAATGGAGCAGGTGAGTGAATGGAGAAGCAGGTGACATTTCGATTTGGCTTTGAAATATGAATGGAAGCTTGCCAGACAGGAATGTTTGGAAAAGCGTGAGCGAGAGGGCTTGCCAAGCAGAGGAAACAGCCTGGACAAAGGGGCTGAGTATTTGTAAATAATAATTTTTCAGAATCCAGGGAAGAGACTTGCTATGTTTTAGAAACCAACATTTAAAGAAAAAACACTGATGACATGGAGGAGGTCTGAGCCTCAGCTCTGCCCCGTGACTGGCTGTGCACCCTTAGACCAGTTATGTCACAAGTTATATCACTTTGGTTTTCTTTTTTTAAGTATATTTATTATTTGCCCACACCAGGTCTTAGTTGCAGCATGTAGGATCTGGTTCCCTGACCAGAGATCGAACTTGGGCCCCCTGTATTGGGAGCGTGGAGTCTTAGCCACTGGCCACCAGGGAAGATCCAGGACTTTGGCTTTCTCATCTGTAAAGGAAGGGGTTTGAGTGACCTCTGAGGTTCTTTCTAACTCTGATGACCTATGGTGCATGTGTAGTGATCCTCTGATCATAGGGAGAGAAGGAGGCTCAGGTGGATGTGTGCAGGGGCTGGCAGAGAGCTGGACTGCAGGCTAGGAGGCCTTCCTCCTCATGTGCTCCTTCTTCCCTCTCCACCCCTCTGGGACTGACTACACTACTTCCCCGGGGTCACCAGGCAGTGCAGACCACTCTGAGAGTTGCAGTGACCTTTGCAGAAAATTGCTCATTTCAGATTTAATTGTATTTAAAATCAACATGGGAGGCTTTTGAGCGGGGACTGGCAGGTGTCCTGGAGTAGAAAGACCGGTTGAGAAGTGTCTTGGAGACCCCCTCTGCCTGAGGACCACACTGAGCTGAGAGAATAGAAGTAAGACAGGGCAGTTATGCTTTCTTTCTCTCAAGAACGGGCCTTAAGAAGCGTTATTTACACTCAGGAGAGGAAGGCGATGAGCTGGGTGGAGGAAGGGCTTGTCCTGAATCTCCAGGGCCTCAGTGCGTGTGTGCTAAGTCACTTTGGTCGTGTCCAACTCTTTGTGACTCCATGAGCCATAGCCCCCCAGACCCTTCTGTCCATGGGATTCTCCAGGCAGGAACACTGGATTGGGTTGCCATGCCCTCCTCCAGGGGATCTTCCCGACTAGGGATCGAACCCGCATCTCTTATGTCTCCTGCATTGGCAGGCGGGTTCTTTACCACTAGGGCTACCTGGGAAGCCCAGTCTTTCCTAAATCAGCCCAGCTTATGTATCAACAGAGCAGGGTCCTGCCTGGATGCCTCTTCTGTCCCAGCAATGAGTTCCTTCTCTTGACTACAGGAATGTCCCAGGAAGAGGAGAAAGGCCATATCATTAACACTGGACGGGGTTAGCCTGACAGGCTCTTGGGAGGCCACTATAAAGGAAAGACAGTGAGGGACCTTAAAGAGAGATGAGAGACCCCCAAGATGGACCGACGCTGTGTTCAGACCACTCGCCCTGAGACCTCTGGGCAGCCCTCCCACCACCAGGCAGTGGCCTCGTGGAACCCACTGACCCTGCCTCAGCCTGCCACGACCATGACTTTCCACGCCCTTCAAGGCCTCAGGGACAGGGACATTCCTGGCCTGACAGGAGCAGGGAGGGGAGCGCTTGACCTGAGGCCCCGTCCCCCAGGGTGGTCACTGACTCTGTGTCCAAGACTTTAACTCTTCAAAGCCTTTCCTTTAATGGGGAAGAAGTGTAATTTATTTGTCGAATCAAAGGCTGCTTAGCTGTGCAGCGGCTGCTAAGCCCAGCACCCTTGCCTTGGGCAGAGCAGGGGCTTGATGACTTGCCATGAGTGGGCTTGTGCATATTTAATTTAATTTGTATTTATGGAGTCCTGGGTTGGCTGCCTATGCAGGCCTGTGTGCTTGACTGCTCTCTTTTCGGGCATTTCTGTCTGCAGGCAGACAGGCGTGTGTGTGTGTGTGTGTTTGGCATATACCCATGCACTGACGGACTCCAGCCTGTGTTCACCCACCTTGTATGCACACCTGGCTGGATGGTTCCGGGCAGTGTGCACCTGTGTCAGGATGCAAAGGGGATGCAAGGGTGGGATGAGAGCCTTTGGAGACCTGTGTGTGGGAGGGTGTCCTGCAGAGCGCCCAAACCACACCAGGATCTCAGAGAAGCTGTTGAAGCCTGGGGCCTCAGGGCACAGAGGGCAAGAAAGGCCCAGGTCCATTGCAATCCAGCTTCCCCAGTCTTGGGGAACTTCAGGAGACCAGGGTCTCTCTCTGCCCTCCATCCATCAAAGGATTTCCCATTGCAGCCCCTCAGGCCCCGACCATAAACCACGCCAGCACTTCCGGCCTCCTTTCCCCATTTGAGCAGTGACTTACAGCTGGTTGGGGACAGAGGGGAGGGAGGTGGGTGTGGGGGCTTCCTGGGCACCTGGGCAGAGGAGAGGCTGAGGCAAATGGGGGCCTTCCGCCAAGAGGAGGGTAGACAGAAGCAGTTGGAACCCCTGCGGTATCTCCCCACCTGATCCGAAGATAGATCTTACCTGGAGAGTCTGGGGCTGTGGAGTGTGGAGAGGAGGTGGGCTGAAGGGCCAGGAGTAGAGGGATGAGTCTCATCACCCGGAAGGGAGTTGCATTCTCACTTTCCATGGGGCGCTTGAAGAGAAGAGTCAGGTTTTTCTGTTTGAACCCGGCTGGTGACCCGGTACTGGTTTGAAGGAAGGTAGTAATATGTTTGAAAGAATGTACTGGGTGGAGTTGAGGGAGGCGCTACTTCATCTCAGGACAGCAGAGACAGAAGATTAATCCCTGTAAAAGGCGGGGTAGCCTAGGGGGAACTCGAGGGTTCTCTGGTCTCTTCTGCCTCCCTCCTCCTTCCCTCCTCCCCCAACCCTCCCCACCCCCCGACCCCCACCATCCTCTTCCCTGGTTTCTCCACCCAGGCTTTCCTCTGCTCAACTGGCCAGCCTCTCTTCTGCGGTCTCCCAGGGATGCTAACCGCCCCGAGGGACACTGTCTTGCTCCTCTCTCTGTGATCCACCAAAAGTTCCGCTGTTTCCCTTCCCTGGGAAGGGCAGGGAGGCGCTCCATGCTGCGTGCACGTTCCCTCCCAGCTCCTCCTTTCAGGGAACCAGCCAGCTTTCAGGATTGTTGAGGAGCAGCTTATAATTAACATTCCGGGCTGGTCTGTGTGCAGGTTCCGCAGGACTTGGAGAACTGGGGGTCACGCGGCTCACAGTCCTTCCCTCTCTCCCCGTTTCGCGCGGGTTCATACGTGTGAATCTTTTCTGCCTCTGTCTCATCCCCCTGTTGTTTATCTCCCTCCTCCTCTCCCGTCTCTTGGCCCCAGGCTCTGTGTCTCCTTCCTGCTCCTCTGGATCCCAGCTGCCTCTCGGGCTTTCACTGTTTCGTGTTTTTTTTTTCCACTTCCGGTTTCTCCTCCTGTCCTCTGCCTGCCTTTCTCTCTGAGAGCTCTGATCTTGCTTTCAGCCCTCCTCTCTTTAGGTCTCTCCCTCTGCAGGCCTGTCTCTATGGCTCTCCTTCTGCACACACCTCACCCCCCTCTCTTTCTGACTGTAAATGTTCCAATAAATGAAAAAGGCCAAGCCCCATGTGCCTGGCAGTAGAAAGTAACTTTGCAACCCCAGGAGTGTGGCAGAGATTGTGTACAACAAAAGATTCATAATTACTGCCTTTCAGTACTGCTTTAAAAAAAAAAAAAAAAGCGGAATTCCAGGCAGGAGAGGAAAAGGGGCCTTCCTGAAGCGGCTGGGCCAAAGGACAGGCAGGCAGCAGTGTGTGTGAAAGGGCTCTGACTGTTTTCTCAGCCCCAAGATGGTCCACAGGTTACTTCACCTCTTTGGTCATCTGAATCCACATCCAAAAGCTTCTCTCCATCTAGGTCCCCTGTGCATATTTTTTAAGACTTTTTTAAAAAATGTGGATCATTTTTAAAGACTTTATTGAATTTGTTACAATGTTGTTTCTGTTTTTACGTTTTGGTTTTTGGCCCAGAGGCATGCTGGATCGTAGCTCCCTGACCAGCGATCAAACTCTCACCCCTGGCACGGGAAGGCGAAGCCTTAGCCACTGGACCATCAGGGAAGTCCATCCCCTCCCCACCCCTGCCATGCATGTTTATGCTTATGCCCAGCAGGCTCCCCCACCACACACACACACACACACACACACACACACACACACACACACACATACCTGGACCATCACAATTCCCACAGCTTCCCCCACCACATCTTTGTTGTGGACAGGTGTCACAGAGACCATCTCACAGGTTCCAAATCCTCTTCTTTTTTATTTTATTTTTTAATATTTTAGGCTACCCTGGTGACCTAGCAATAGAGAACCCACTTGCAATGCAAGAGACGCACGAGATGCAGTTTCGATCCCTGGGTTGGGAAGATCCCCTGGAGGAAGGCATGGCACCCCACTCCAGCTCTTGCCTGGAGAATCCCATGGACAGAGGAGCCTGGTGGGCTACAGTCCATAGGGTCACAAAGAGGAGCCTGGTGGGCTACAGTCCATAGGGTCACAAAGAGGAGCCTGGTGGGCTACAGTCCATAGGGTCACAAAGAGTCAGACACGACTGAAGTGACTGAGGACGTGCACACACATAATTCATTAACAATGTGTTAATATCAGGTGTACAGCAAAGTGATTCAATTATACATGTAACTATTTTTTTAAGTTCTTTTCCCATTTAGGTTATTATGGAACACTAAAGTGGAGAGTGAAAAAGTTGGCTTAAATCTTAACATTCAGAAAACGAAGATCATGGCATCCGGTCCCATCACTTCATGGGAAATAGATGGGGAAACAGTGGAAACCGTGTCAGACTTTATTTTTGGGGGCTCCAAAATCACTGCAGATGGTGACTGCAACCATGAAATTAAAAGATGCTTACTCCTTGGAAGAAAAGTTATGACCAACCTAGACAGCATATTCAAAAGCAGAGACATTACTTGGTCCATCTAGTCAAGGCTGTGGTTTTTCCAGTAGTCATGTATGGATGTGAGAGTTGGACTGTGAGAGTTGGACTTGATGCTTTTGAACTGTGGTGTTGGAGAAGACTCTTGAGAGTCCCTTGGACTGCAAGGAGATCCAACCAGTCCATTCTGAAGGAGATCAGCCCTGGGATTTCTTTGGAAGGAATGATGCTAAAGCTGAAACTCCAGTACTTTGGCCACCTCATGCAAAGAGTTGACTCACTGGAAAAGACTCTGATGCTGGGAGGGATTGGGGGCAGGAAGAAAAGGGGACGACAGAGGATGAGATGGCTGGATGGCATCAAGGACTTGACGGACGTGAGTCTGAGTGAACTCCAGGAGTAGGTGATGGACAGAGAGGCCTGGCGTGCTGCGATTCATGGGGTCACAAAGAGTCGGACACGACTGAGTGACTGAACTGAAGTGAACTGAAGCAGAGTTCCCTGTGCTAAACAGTAAGTGCTTGTTGTATTTTAAATGCAGCAATGTATACATGTCAATCCCAAACACCTGAATGATCCCTCCCCACTACCATCCCCTCCTAGTAGCCGTAAGTTCCTTTCCTAAATCTGTGAGTCTGTTTCTGTATTCAATTTCCCTTCTCATCTCAGTGGAAACCTGGTGCCCAGGGACTAGCCTAAACTGGACTCTACCCATTTCTATTCCTTCCTGCTTTTGCTTCTCCAGTGGGGACAGGATAGGAAGAGTGTTTCGGAAAGTAAAATGTCACCTTTTGTGTTTACAGGGACCACCTCTGTGAGGTATGGGGAAAGCTGTATGGATTTTACAAGTCCGGGGTCCAAATCCAGTCCCCGCTCCCCCACCTTGTGATTCTGGGCAAATTATCTCATATCTCAGATTTCATCTCTCAGTTTCTTCACCTGTGAGATGTGGGCTTAATCGCATCTATCTTGCAGATAACAACAACAACAACAATATCTATCTTGAGGGTAACATGTATTTTGAGGATCCACTTATTAGGAACAAGGGCAGTTGGCGATCTGCCAGGACACAAGCTCAGCTAGGGGATGTTCAGAACAACAAGTAAAATAACTTGCACGCCAGTCTCACAGTATCACTCTTGAGTTCATCCAGGAGGACCAGGTGGATTTCAGCCCATCCTGAAGGCCTGCTGCTGCTAAGTTGCTTCAGTCATGTCTGACTCTGTGCGACCCCATAGACGGCCTTCCACCAGGCTCCGCCATCCCTGGGATTCTCCAGGCAAGAACACTGGAGTGGGTTACCATTTCCTTCTCCAATGCATGAAAGTGAAAAGTGAAAGTGAAGTCACTCAGTCGTGTCTGACTCTTAGCGACCTCATGGACTGCAGCCCACCAGGCTCCTCCGCCCATGGGGTTTTCCAGGCAAGAGTACTGGAGTGGGGTGCCATTGCCTTCTCCAATCCTAAAAGCCTAGTTATATCCATTTCTGAATGAAAGGCAGAATTTGGGCAGCGTGCATTGCAGGTGTTGGCAGTGCCTCAGTGCCTCTGGGTTCCATCAGCCCTTACCACTACCCTGCCCAAATGCCAAGTGTCAGCACCGATCCCTGGGCCCAAGGGCCTGTCTGGAGTCTGCTGGGACAGGATAGAGGTGCTGGGAATTAAAGCCCTGGGAGCAGCCCTCAATGGCTGCATGAAGCTGGCAGATAAATTCCTCAGCTCCCTCACCCTCTGGGTGGAAACTCTGAGGCTCGGTGCTACCCTATGACCCAAGGTCCCCATGCAACTGAGCTCCGGCTCCCTCAGTGTTAATCAACTTGACAACACATCTCATCTTGTTTCCTTGCTTTCTCTGCATTCCCTACCAGCACTTTCTTCATCTTCCAAGGAAGCTACATGTGCCCACATCCTTGCCTTGGGTGTCTATTTCTGCAGGAAACCAAACCAAACCAAGATGGAACAGTATACCGCTAAGCCTTTGGGTCTTGGGGTTGGAGTCTTTGGCTCTCAGTTCAATGTTGATTTAACTTAGCTGAGAATTCTTGCCTCTTTGCCAGTTTTTGTTTTTGTTTTTGTTTTAATTTGACTGGACTATAGTTGCTTTACCATGTTGCGTTAATTTCTACCAGACAACGAAGTGAGTCAGCTAGATGTTCACGTGTGTCTCCTGTGTTTGGATCTCCTTCCCATCTAGGTCACCAGAGCACTGAGTAGAGTTCCCTGTGCTGTACAATAGGTTCTCATTCTTTGCCAATTTGATCTTAGTTTTCCCATCCATGAAATGGGGATACTGAAGATTTCTTTCCTACACGTGTGGATCAAATAAGAGGATGCAAAGTAAAAAAAAAAAAAAAGGGTAAGCGATATAATGATGTAAAGAGTTACGCTCGTTATTAAGATTTCTTCTTATCCATTTAATCTCAGCATCAAAGGCTGTTTGGGGGCGGGGTCTCTGGGCCATCCACAGAGTCAGGTCCAGCCCCTTTTCATCCTGGGGGTACCTCCTGCACTGTGAACTCTCATGTCTTCCCCCTGCCTCCCTGACATTGAAGTGTTTAAAGGCCTTCTTGTTACTGGCTCTGGAATTCCTCACGAGGGGCTTCTCACACTGTTTTCCTGGACATTTGACGTCCAGTTTATATTTGACCTTTTCCTGTGATTAATTATTAATAATAAAATGTAAATATATGAATAGATTATATATACATCACTGGTGCCTTCCCCTTGGCTTGTATGACCTCTTTTTCTTGCTAGTTAGCCATGCAGAGGGTATTTTTTCCCTTCTTTCTAGAAACTAGTCTTTTTGATCCTCAGCACACATTTTCCCAGGCTTTCAGGGAGGCTTTTCTGTATTTTTTTCAATAGTGTACAGGTTTCTTAGGCTTAAAAAGAATTCTTTTTAACTTTCTTTCTAACCATTTCTTTCAATTTCCCCCCTTTAACACCTGGTCTCATTTCTTGTTGTTCTATGAGAAATGATTGGTGGCATGATGGGTATTTCGGGCTTTCTCATAGGGGGCTGAACTTCAAAGTATTGAGGTCTGAAGGAGCCAGAGCTTCACCCACAAATGCTTTGTTCCCAGTCCCTGCCTTCTCTCCAGAAGAACCCTGCCCGCTTCCCACCACTGAGCACAGCAAGCCTGGGCATGCATGTGAGAGGTGCCCCTAAGCTCCATCACCGGTAGGGACTGGCTTTGATATGCCACTTTATCACTTGTTCTAGCTGCTGCACTCTGCGCACCTTGCCCTTAATTAATTATACCCTGTGTGCAAGGAGCCATCTCCCTCCCAGTGACAGCCTTCAAGCCCCACCAGATTCGGAAGCAAAACCCTTTCATCTTTCCTGATGGCTTCCCTCTTTCTGCATCATTTTTTTCCTTCCTGCCATCCCTGGCTCCTCAGCAGGTTGGCCTGTGCTCTTGGCCCAAAGCCATCCTATGGTGCCCGGACTCTGCAATGAAATCAAGCTCCAAGAAGCAGGTTGTAGGGCCCCTCAGGTGAGACAGGGAGCAGAGGCAGTGGTGGGGGGCTGGTCTTAGGAGGCCCCAGAAGCTGGTGCTCAAAAATGGTTGGAGGATATTTCTGGGGGAGGTGGGAGCAGGTGTCTGGGTTAGAGGGAGCGTGGTTGCCGGAGATCAGAGATGGGCTTTCGGTAGGGTTCTGGTGATCTATGGGAAATTTGTGCTCATGGCATCAGGATCTGCTATTGCGTCACAGACTGAGAGAGGCTTTACAAACAGAGGTACAGAAATCAGGAGGCTCTGCACACCCTTACACAGACAGCAACGCTGCCGTGATGAGGCTCAGTGAGCACAAGCGATTGGTTCCACACTGTGGCGGCCACAGTGCAGACACCATAACTCCAGCTGTGAAGGGCTCTGCAAACGGGGTGGGGGCGGGGAGCTGCGGACAATGCGTGTGACAGTGACCGACTCTGGACATCCAGAGATAATGGTGTCAACACTGAGGGACTCAGCAAACAGAAGAACCCCAGAGGCATGCCCTCGGTTGACACCACAAACAGCAACAGGACCTGCCTCTCCTGACGCCGCTGAGCTCCGCAAATAAAACCAGACTCCCAAATGACAAACAGTGCCACGCTCTCCAAATGGTGACACCCGGGGTGACAAGCTCTGCAAACAGCTCCGAGCTCTGCAAATAATGACGCACGGTGCCAAGCTTCCCAAGCAGCCAGTGCAGCTGCACCCAGAGCGCGGCCAGCAGAGTGGAGGTCACGGCTGGTCATGCCGGACCCAGGCCCTGGGCACACCCTCCTCCTGCCCCCTTCCCCAGCACTCTGTGCCTCTGCTCTCGCGCTCGCCGCTTTAATTTGAGCTCACTCCTTTAATCTGAACATCTTCCCTGTGGCTCTCACTTCCTCTTCTCTGTCCGTCCCTTTTCTTTCTGTGCTCACCCTCTTGAATGAAGAACCACAGCCCCATGCTTTCTAGAACCCATCCTCTCAGTGGTGACTTCTTCGCAGAAAGTGGCTCCCCCGCTTTCTGATGCCCTCACCCTCCCCCGGCCCATGTCTCTGTGACTGAGCTGCTCCTCACACTTCAGTCCCTACACCTGGCTTGTGGAACATATCTCCACCCACCTGGAAGAGGGATAAGGAGGAGACAGTGACCCACAGAGCCTGCTAAGCCCCACAGGCACTTCTGCTTCACGCTTTACTGTGACCCTGTGAGGAGCGGGATACAAGGACACAGAAGCACAGAGGGAATTCACTCGCCAGGGTCAGGCAGCTCCCATGTTGTAACTCAGCACTGGAGTTTTTAACTTATTAGTATTTATTTTGACTGTGCTGGCTCTTCATGGCAGTGTGCAGGCTTCTCTAGTTGTGGCCCACTGGCTTAATCGCAGCATGTGGAATCTTAGTTCCCCGACCAGGGATCAAACCTGGGCCCCCTGCATTGGGAGCCTGGAATGTTATCTACTAGACCACCGGGAAGTCCCCCAGCATTGGAATTTGCATCTGTCTGACTCTAAAGCTGATGAGTCACTCGTACAGGCCACTTAGCAAAGTGGTCGGGAGTGCAGAATCCGGGTAAGAACTGTTGGAATCCTGGCTCTGCGCCCTGGGGGAAACATATTTAAACTCCCTGTTCCTCAGTTTCCTCATCTGGAAAATGGGGATAATAATCACCCTCACGTCTGAGTGTTTTGGTTCGAGAGGATTACATAAGGTAGTATGCTAAAGAGCCTTGCAGAGTTTTTCTGGAAACCACACTTGGCCTCTCAGCCCTGCTCTGGTCTCCCCATCTTTCCTCTTGGCCCCTGGCCCCATCCACACGGCCTCCTGGGTCTTCCTCAAACATGCCAGCGCATCCCCCTCTCTTAGGGATCATGGTACATGCCTCAGGACTCCCTGGAGGGGAACGGATGTGGGCTGAAATATGCAGACTTAAAGCTGCCCAGGAGAAAGCCATACCCCACCACAAGCACCAGTGGACAGTGGTCACACTCTCTCCCAGCCCAGCCGGTCCCCTTCCAGCTCGCCTGCCTATGACACTGTTCTCCCTGCCTGCCGCTGCCAGAGAAGGCTTGGGCTAGAGGAGAGAAAAGAGGGCAGGCACAAGCAGAGGGGAGATGAAACCAGCATGCATGGCGCCTTCAGGGCAACACTGAGCACGGACGCCGGCTCTGAGGCTTCCCTTTCTGGAGGCCGCCTCCAGCACATGGGGCTGCAGGCTGGGTTGGCCAACAGCCTCTGTGGCCGCTCTCCAAATTCCAGCACTCCAGACGTGAATGAATGAAGCCTCGAAGCCCTGGGTGCCACTTTCTGGGCAACAGAGTAAGGATGCGGCTGACCCTTTGGGACATTTACATCATTGAAAGACTGGGTTCTCCTCCTGGCCAGGAGTTGAGATCCTGGGTCTCTAAGGAGTAATCTTCATAGAGTCCTGTGTGAGAAATGCTAGGCAGTCAGCAGAATTGCAGCACAGTCCCCAGCCTTTCTGCCTTCTGTACTTCCTGACCCCTCGGTCAGGGTTGGTGGGGGCCTGCACATCTCATCAGCAGACCCCGCCTCCTCCTGGCTTTGGAGGCTGCGGCCCAACCCATGCACCCTGCTCGCCCCCTCCAGGCAGGGGGAGCAGCTCCTCCACTTGCTCAGGGTTTTCAGAGCTTGTTGGAGGGAATCAAAGCTTTCCTGTAGAAACTAATGGGGACAGATTTCAGACTCTGAAAGAATCTTTTAAGCAAATGAATAAGCAAAGACCAAGATGTGGGAACAAGCAAGGAGAAGCAAAGAGATGAACATCAAAGCTTCAGGAGGACCACGTGGGGATGAGGAGGAGAAGGGATGCCCCAGCCCCAGGAGTAGCCCTCCTGGCCGCTGAGCACTCTGGTTAAGGGCATGATGACGTCATCCACGAGGAAGCCGGTTCATTTGTTCTCTCACTCCCCACTCATACGTTCATCCATTCATTCAGTAAACAGGTCTCGGGCACATGCTCCAGCGCCAAGGTCAGCAGCACTGAGCTGTGAGAGCAAGACATGAAGCTCTCCAGGGGAACTGATTTCACAAGATCCCATGTTTCCTTCCAAGTCTGTTTCTAAATATCCATCTCAAACTGCACAGGGTCAGAGCTGCTGTCTAGGGCATGGACATCAGTGAGCATACAGGGCAGTGTGTAAGTGACGAGGGCCAGTAACAAAGCCTGCGTGCAGCTCACCTCACAGAGCCTTGGGTGAGCTTTGCAAAGTCATGAGGTAGGGGGTCCTGCAGCTGTTGTTGTGCACACACCCCTGGAAAGACTAGACAGGGCCAGGCCATCGGACAGTTATGATCAGGGTTCTGGAAGCCGAAGTGGACAAAGTCCAGGAGACATCCTTAACCTGTTCCACCCCAAACACCACACATACACACACATCCGCACACACAAGCTCACATACATTTTTTTTGTTTCATAAACATTTTTAAAATTTTTGTTCTATATTGGAGTATGATTGATTAACAATGTTGTGTTAATTTCAGGTATACAACACAGTGATTCAGTTTCACACACACACAGACACACACATTCTCTCCCCTCCCTTCTCTCTGGTTCTGGTTCTCCTCTCCTGCAGACACTGTCTTGAAACAGGCCCCTTTTCTGACTGGCTGTGCTACCAACAGGAGCCACAGGGATGACAACATGGGTAGGAGATGAACTGCCTGGAGTCAGGCGTCCCTAAATCCTACACCTGGGCCTACAGCTCTGTGTCCTTGGCTACTATTCTTGACCCTCAGTACTTGCTCTGATACATGAGGGTGACGCATGCACTTACTTCACAGCGTTTTCACAAGATTTAAAGGAGGTGAAGGAGATCACGGGCTTTTCCAGTGGCTCAGTGGTAAAGAACCTGCTTGCAATGCAGGAGACGAAAGAGATGCAAGTTCGATTCCTGGGTCAGGGAAATTCCCCTCGAGGAGGGCGTGGCAACCCACTCCAATATTCTTGCTTAGGAAATCCCACGGACAGAGGAGCCTGGCAGGCTATATAGTCCATGGGTTGCAAAGAGTTGGACACGATTGCAGCGTCTGAGCATGCATGCAAATGAGATCTTGCCTATAAAATAGACACAGATATTTCTCTGGGGCCAGCACCTCCCTCCCTGCCATCAGACTCACCTGCCCCAGACTCCAGGGAACTGTGAAGTGTAATCTCTGGTTGCTGCAACAGAGTTACGAGGAATTAGCAGCTGTGATGCTCCTTGGGTGGCCAGAGTCCAGCTGGCATCAGTGGCACAAGCTTCAAGTGTAGGGCCAGCTCACAGCAGTAGTGTCCAAATTTGGACCACCTTAGCAGCATCAGTGTGGGAGTTATTCTCGAGTGCGTAGTCCCAGCCCTGGTTTTTAGGCCCTTTAGAGCAGCGATGAGTAATCAAAGATTTTTTGAGTAAATTCTTTTCCTATTTAAATCAGCCAGAGTTCGTTTCTGTTGCTTGCATCTCAGAGCCCAGCCCGACAGAGTGTAAAGTACTTGGCTCAGTGCCCAGAACCCATAGCAAGCGCTCAGTAAACACGAGCAAGTGGGGATAACATACATGAAATGGAAAGGGGCAGGCGCCCAGGCCGGGGGCTGAGGGTGTTGTCACTTGCTCAGCTGCCAGCCCAGGCAGGGTCAGGTTTATTGGTATAGCTCACATGCCAAGGGGTGGGGGAGTGGCTGGAGCAGCAGGAGGGGCGTGGGATGATACTCCTGTTAAGTGACCCCACATGAGAGACACATAGGTTCCTGTAGGAGCCCAAGCGCCAGTGATTCCCTGTACTCTCCAGGTAAACAAGTTTGTATCTATTGCTTGAAACTGTCATCTCAATCTCATTCAAACAAATCCCAGCTCACTGGCCTTCAGGAAAGATGCAGGAGCAGGAGGAGGTCCATGAAGGCAGAGAAACTCACTGAAAAACCATCTCACTCAGCCATTAAAAAGAATATATTTGAATCAGTTCTTATGAGATGGATGAAACTGGAGCCGATTATACAGAGTGAAGTAAGCCAGAAAGAAAAACACCAATACAGTATACTAACACATATATATGGAATTTAGAAAGATGGCAATGATGACCCTGTATGCAAGACAGCAAAAGAGATACAGATGTGTACAGCAGACTTTTGGACTCAGAGGGAGAGGGAGAGAGTGGGATGATTTGGGAGAATGGCCCTGAAACATGTATAATATCATGTAAGAAATGAATGGCCAGTCTATGTCCGATGCAGGATACAGGATGCTTGGGGCTGGTGCACGGGGATGACCCAGAGAGATGTTATGGGGAGAGAGGTGGGAGAGGGGTTCATGTTTGGGAATGCATGTACACTCATGGTGGATTCATGTCAATGTATGGCAAAACCAATACAGCATTGTAAAGTAAAATAAAGTAAAAATAAAAATTAAAAAACAAAAAGAAAAACCATCTCACAGAGTCTGCAGGGTCAGACTGCCCGTATCTCTGCTCCCTCTCTCCCTGGGTGCATGGACCTTTCCCTAAATCTCCCTGTCTCCCCAGTGAGATACACATCACCACCACCAGGAGCCCACTTATAGTCTTTTGGCTTGGGGACTGCAAAGAGGCAGCTGAAGGTATAAGTGGGGCTTCCCTGGATCCCAGCTGGGTCCAGTTGGAGGAAGAAGCACATTTTCTTTCCTCTTCAGGGATTGTTCGAAGCCAAGGGTCATGTCCTGAGTACTCTTCTTGTCCCAGGCCCCTCCCCAGTGCACTCTGCAGGACCATGAGAGTGGGCAGTGGACAACTCCACACAACAGAAACTCAATTCATCAGTGAGTTGCAAGAAAGGAGAAGGCTGTGAAGACTTAGAGATTTGAAAGACTGTCTAGCTTTTGTTGCTTGCATCCCCATGATACCCTTTAAAATGGCCCTCTGTCCTCCATTATTCTTGCAAATTAGGAAGCTGGACTCAGACTTGAGTAGATTCAGGCTTTCCTCTCTCACTGTCTCTTTGTCCCTTTTTCTTTCCAGGTCAGCCTCACAATGAGGACTATGGGTGATTTCCTAATTGGCTGCCCCCCCAAAATATAAACATATCTCAGCGAGAGAGCATCAACCTTTTGCTCCTAAGAAGCCACAGTCCAGCTTCATATCCTCTAAGAATGCATAACTTGGCCATGAGCTTGGCTACATGACTTGGGCTCAGCTCCATGTCACCCGGGTACCCCAGTTCTGGTGTTGAGGGGCATCTGTAACCTTCACTGGCCTGACAGACATCACACAGCTTACCTGTGGCTACAGGTGGGTCTTATAGCTCCCAGCAAGGCAGCTGCCACAATTCCAGGTCCTGGTGATTTCCACACCTCCCTGTTGAGATTTCAGTTTGGGCTCACCATTCTAGAGAAGCTTGTCTTTCTCCCCTCATCCCTCAAGTGAGCGCCTTCCCTTAAAGACACATCCTTCTCCCATCCGCCCGCTCCACTCCCAACCCTGGAGGGCACTGGGAGAGCATGGGAGGGAAAGTGCAGAAAACCTTCGTGGGGCGGCAGGACAGGGCTCCCAAGCAGGTGGGAGGGTAGAGCCAAGGGGACAGGAGCCGAGGCTCTTCAGGGCTCCTCTGCTGAAAACTCAAGGGAAATGGGGGATAGGATGTGGTGGCCAAGCTGTTTATTAATCACAAGCGTGGGGACTGGGTATGTACTTAGCCTTCCCAATGAGTGAATATTTTTCACCTTGTCCTTAGACCTAACTCAAATCCAACACGGATTAGGTGATGTTCTACTTAAAGGCACCAAAAGAAACTCCATGACATATTTTCTAACGGTTTATTTGTTTGGGTCAGGATTTGATATGGTCCATACATATTGAATGGGCGATAGATATGTCTTTTAAGTCTATTAAATCGTAGGTGCCGCCATCTCTGTTTTTTCCTTTTTGCAGCTTATTGATGAAATTAGGTTGCTTGTTCTGTGCAGTTTTCCACTTTCTGGCTTTTACGGATTATCTTGACCAGGCAACCTCATGGGTGGTGCTGTATTCAACCATCAGAAGGGACAAAAGTCTTTCTTTTGTGCTGTTAGTGGCCCAGTGAGAAATGCCTGCACCCGTTCATTCACAGGGATTGCAAAATGGTGCTGTTTTACTATTCTTTCTTCATTGATTAGCTGGATTCTTTATTTCCTAGCAGGACTACATCTTTAATGAGAAACTTCCCCAGATCTACTTTCTGGCCTCAGTGGAACAATGTGTACAGGAAACCTCCATTAGCCCCACCATCCAACCCGGCACACTCAGCCTTCCAACCCAGGTGCTGGCTTAAGAAAGAACCCAGGGCAGGAAAAAGGCTCAAGGTCATCCAGAGTGTTCACTCAGCATGAGCGGCCATCCTCATGCCAATCTGTCTGGTTGGGTATGAACAGGAAGGAATCTTTGGCTTAGATCTTGCTCTCAGGGACCCCTCAGTCTAAAGCACAAATACCAATTTTTAAAAACAGTAGGGCACCTTCTTATCTCCATGGTAGATCATCCTTAGGGGAGTCTGTCTCTGTCCTTAGGGTGGGGAAATTGTCTTTACATCCAACCCCTCTTCACTCATTTCAATAAATACCAGGAATATGAAATCATGTAAGTAGCTGCATTTGAAGGTAATCGAAAAGAAGGGAGGGCTCCCCTGGCAGCTCAGATGGTGAAGAATCTGCCAGTGGTTCAGGAGACCTGGTTCAGTCCCTGGGTTGGGAAGATCCCCTGGAGAAAGAAATGGCAACCCAGTCCAGTATTCTTGCCTGGAGAATCCCAAGGACAGAGGAGCCTGGTGGGCTGTAGTCCACGGAACCACAAAGAATGAAATACCACTGAGTAACCAAGTACACACACAAAAGGAAATGATGCTGACATCATGCCATCAAAAAGCAAATTACTAGTTTGTTCTCTATATCTGTGAGTCTGTTTCTTTTTTTGTTATATTCACTAGTTTGTTTTCCACATATAAGTGATAACATACAATATTTGTCTTTTGCTGTTTGACTTACTTCACTAAGCATTATACTCTCCAGGTTCATCCATGTTGCTACAAATGGCAAAACTTCATTCTTTTTATGGCTGAATAGTATTCCACTGTGTGTGAGTGTGTGTGTGTGTGTGAGTGTGTGTGTGTGAGTGTGTGTGTGTGAGTGTGTGTGAGTGTGTGAGTGTGTGTGAGTGTGTGAGTGTGTGTGAGTGTGTGAGTGTGTGTGAGTGTGTGTGTGAGTGTGTGTGAGTGTGTGTGTGAGTGTGTGTGAGTGTGTGTGTGTGTGAGTGTGTGTGTGAGTGTGTGTGTGTGAGTGTGTGTGTGTGAGTGTGTGTGAGTGTGTGTGAGTGTGTGTGTGTGTGTGTGTGTGTGCGCGCGCATGCATGCATGCTAAATCGCTTCAGTCATGTCCCACTCTTTGCTTCCCTATGGACTGTGGCCCAACAGGCTCCTCTGTCCATGGGGATTCTCCAGGCAGGAATACTAGAGTACGCAGTGGCCATTTCCTCCTCCAGGGGATCTTCCTGACCCAGGGAAGGAACCTGCATCTCTTATGTCTCCTGCATTAGCAGATGGGTTCTTTACCACTAGTGCCCCCTGAGAAGCCCCCATTTGTGTATACCTCACCTTTTTAATCCATTCATCTGGGAAGGGGAAGGGGCAAGATAAGGGTCGAAGCTTAAAAAATATAAACTACTATGCATAAATAAGTAAGCTATAAGAATACGGCACATGGAATATAGCCAATATTTTATAACTATAGAGTCTAACCTTTCAGTATTGTGAATCTCGAGGTTGTATAAAACAGATTGTTCATCTACTATGCCTCCTTGTAATCCAGGAGACCCAGTTTTGATCCTTGGGTTGGGAAGATCCCCTGGAGAAAGAAATGGCAACCCACTCCAGTATTCTTGCCTGGAGAATCCCATGGGCAAAGTAGCCTGGCAGGCTACAGTCCATGGAGTTGCAAAGAGCTGGACATGACTGAGTGACTAGCACGTTGTGAATCACAAGGTTGTATACTTTAAACATATATAATATTGTTCATCAACTATACCTCAATACAATAAAAGGGGGGAAAGCAAATTACTTTAAAAATATCCCTTTGAAAGCCCCAGGTCTTTTTGGAATGCTTTGACCTGCATCTCTCCATCCTCTCCCCTTGTCCTTCAGTTCAGTTCAGTCTCTCAGTCGTGTCCGACTCTTTGTGACCCCATGAATCGCAGCACACCAGGCCTCCCTGTCCATCACCAACTCCCAGGGTTCACTCAGACTCATGTCCATCGAGTCCATGATGCCATCCAGCCATCTCATCCTCTGTCGTCCCCTTCTCCTCCTGCCACCAATCCCTCCCAGCATCAGAGTCTTTTCTAATGAGTCAGCTCTTTGCATGAGGTGGCCAAAGTACTGGAGCTTCAGCTTTCGCATCATTCCCTCCAAAGAAATCCCAGGGTTGATCTCCTTCAGAATGGACTGGTTGGATCTCCTTGTAGTTCAAGGGACTCTCAAGAGTCTTCTCCAACACCACAGTTCAAAAGCATCAATTCTTCAGTGCTCAGCTTTCTTCACAGTCCAACTCTCACATCCATACATGACCACAGGAAAAACCATAGCCTTGACTAGACAGACCTTTGTTGGCAAAGTAATGTCTCTGCTTTTGAATATACTATCTAGGTTGTTCATAACTTTTCTTCCAAGGAGTAAGTGTCTTTTAATTTCATGGCTGCAGTCACCATCTGCAGTGATTTTGGAGCCCCAAAAAATAAAGTCTGACACTGTTTCCACTGTTTCCCCATCTATTTCCCATGAAGTGATGGGACCGGATGCCGTGATCTTTGCTTTCTGAATGTTGAGCTTTAAGCCAACTTTTTCACTCTCCTCTTTCACTTTCATCAAGAGGCTTTTAGTTCCTCTTCACTTTCTGCCATAAGGGTGATGTCATCTGCATATCTGAGGTTATTGATATTTCTCCCACCAATCTTGATTCTAGCTTGCGGTTCTTCCAGTCCAGCGTTTCTCATGATGTACTCTGCATAGAAGTTAAATAAGCAGGGTGACAATTTACAGCCTTGACGTACTCCTTTTCCTATTTGGAACCAGTCTGTTGTTCCACGTCCAGTTCTAACTGTTGCTTCCTAACCTGCATACAGATTTCTCAAGCGGCAGGTTAGGTGGTCTGGTATTCCCATCTCTTTCAGGATTTTCTACAGTTAATTGTGATCCACACAGTCAAAGGCTTTGGCATAGTCAATAAAGCAGAAATAGATGTTTTTATGGAACTCTCTTGCTTTTTCTATGATCCAGTGGATATTGGCAATTTGATCTCTGGTTCCTCTGCCTTTTCTAAAACCAGCTTGAACATCAGGGAGTTCACGGTTCACGTATTGCTGAAGCCTGGCTTGGAGAATTTTGAGCATTACTTCACTAGCGTGTGAGATGAGTGCAATTGTGCAGTAGTTTGAGCCTTCTTTGGCATTGCCTTTCTTTGGGATTGGAATGAAAACTGACCTTTTCCAGTCCTGTGGCCACTGCTGAGTTTTCCAAATTTGCTGGCATATTGAGGGCAGCACTTTCACAGCATCATCTTTCATGATTTGAAACAGCTCAACTGGAATTCCATCACCTCCACTAGCTTTGTTCATAGTGATGCTTTCTGAGGCCCACTTGACTTCACATTCCAGGATGTCTGGCTCTAGATTAGTGATCACATCATCATGATTATCTGGGTTGTGAAGATCTTTTTTGTACAGTTCTTCATGTATTCTTGCCACCTCTTCTTAATATCTTCTGCTTCTGTTAGGTCCATACCATTTCTGTCCTTTATTGAGCCCATCTTTGCATGAAATGTTCCCTTGGTATCTAATTTTCTTGAAGAGATCTCTAGTCTTTCCCATTCTGTTGTTTTCCTCTATTTCTTTGCATTGATCCCTGAGGAAGGCTTTCTTATCTCTTCTTGCTATTCTCTGGAACTCTGCATTCCGATGATGTTCAGTTGCCCAGTCATGTCCAACTCTTTGCGACCCTATGGCTGCAAGCCTGTCTGTCCCTCACCATCTGCTGAAGTTTGCCCAAGCTCATGTCCATTACATCAATGATGCCATCCAGACATCTCATCCTCTGACCCTCTTCTCCTTCTGTCCTCAATCTTTCCCAGCATCAGGGACTTTTCCAATGAGTCAGCTGTTCGTAACAGACAACCAAAATACTGGCATTTCAGCTTCAGCATCAGTCCTTCCCATGAGTATTCAGGGTTGATTTACCTTGAGATTGACTGGTTTGATCTCCTTGCTGTCCAAGGGACTTTCAGGAGTCTTCTTCAGTACCACAGTTCGAAGGCATCAATTCTTCTGCAATCTGCCTTCTTTATGGTCCAGCTCTCATGACCGTACATGACCACTGGAAAGACCAAGCCTTGACTATACGGAACTTTATCGGCAGAGTGATATCTTTGCTTTTCAACACACTGTCTAGCTTCATCATAACTTTGCTTCCAAGAAGCAAACACCTTCTGATTTCATGTCTGCAGTCATCATCCGCAGTGATTTGAGAGCCCAAGAAAAGGAAATCTTCCACCTTTTCCCCTTCTATTTGCCATGAAGTAATGGGGCCAGATGCCATGATCTTAGTTTTCTTAATATTTAGTTTTAAGCTGGCTCTTTCAGTCTCCTCCTTCACCCTCATCAAGAGGTTCTTTAGTTCCTCTTCGCTTTCTGCCATTAGAGTGCTATCATCTGCATATCTAAGGTTGTTGATGTTTCTCCCAGCTATTTTGATTCCAGCCTGTAACTCATCCAGCCCAGTGTTTGTCATGATGGGCTCAACATATGGATTAAACAAACAGGGTGACAGCAGACAGCCCTGTCGTACTCCTTTCTCAATCTTGAACCAATCAGTTGTTCCAAAGAGGGTTCTAACTGTTGTTTCTTGACACGCATACAGGTTTCTCCAGAGACAGGTAAGATGGTCTGATATTCTCATCTCTTTAAGAGCTTTCCACAGTTTATTATGATCCACACAATCAAAGGCTTTGGCACAGTCGATGAAACAGAGGTAGATGTTTTGTGGAATTCTCTTGTTTTCTCTATGATCCAGCAGATGTTGGCAATTTGATCTCTGGTTCCTCTTTCTTTTCTGAACCCAGCTTGGACATCTGGAAGTTCTCGGTTCACATAATACTGAAGCCTGGCATGCAAGATTTTAAGCATGACCTTACCAGTGTGGGAGATGAGTGCAACTGTCCAGTGGTTAGCACATTCTGTAGTACCACCCTTCTTGGGAACCGGGATGAGGATTGACCTTTTCCAGTCCTGCAGCCACTGCTGGGTCTTTCCTATTTGCTGACATGTTGAATGTGATACCTTGATGCCATCATCCTTTAGGGTTTTGAATAGTTGCTCTGGAATTCCGTCACACCCACTAGCTTTATTAACAGCAGTGCTTCCTTAGGCCCTCTTGACTTTGCTCTCCAGGATGTCTGGCTCTGGGTGGCTGACCATAGCATCATAGCAATCAGGTTCATTTGGATCTTTTTTGTACAGCTCTGTGTATTCTTTCCATCTTTTCTTGATCTCTTCTGTATATACTAGGTCTCTACAGTTTATGTCCTTTATTGTGCTCATCTTTGGGCAAAATGTTCCCTTGATTTCTCCAATATTCCTGAAGAGGTCTCTAGTATTTCCCTTTCTGTTGTTTTCTTCTAGTTTTATGCACCATTCATTGAAGAAGACCTTCTTGAAGTCCATTTCACCCCCTAGGGCCTCTCCCTTCACACCCATCAGGAGAATCTCTCCAACAAAGAGCCTTTGCCTTCAGGGGAATTACTCTTTTCCAGCTGCTGGGATAAAGTGGCTGTAGTCAGCTGGGGTTTTAAATAACTTTGTATTTCTCTGTTTTGACAATTATTTAAAAACTGAAGCTCAGATGCCTGCCAAACTTGCCTAAGGTTTCAAAGGTAATGAGGCCCGAGGTTGTGTTTCAAATACAGATTTTTTTAAGCTGCAGAACTCAAAGGTGTGTCCCTGACCTCCACGCTTATCCACCCATCACAGGAGCTGGCACCTCACTGCAGGACAAGGCAGATGTATAGCCCATCCAGGAACCCTGAGAGAAAGACAAATTTATCTAAAGGGATTTGGAAGCTCTTATTTCAGCTGTTAAGTAGGACTTTGGGAAGAGCCTTTTTGCAAGCTACTTGGGGCACAGTGTGGTGCAGTTTAACAGTCAAGAGTGAGCAATCCAAACACAAGGCTTCAGTTCCAATCCACTTCCGCCAACTACTTATGACTGTGCTCATGGGCAAAGGTATTGTCTGTGCCTCAGCGCCCTCACTGAGGAATAGGGATAACAAAAGTGCCTACCCCGTAGGGTTGCTCTGAGGTTTAAAAGCTTTCTGCATTAGCATTGCCCGGATGTTTGCTAGAAATGGAGGTTCTCAGGTCCCTCCCAGACCCACCGAGTCAGGCATAGGCAGGCTCAATAGTGGCCTGTTGAACATGCCCTCTAAGCAACAGGAACGTGCCTTTAAGTCTGAGAGTCAAAGGCTTAACACCTGTGAAGCACTTAGAGTAACAGCTGGGCCATAGGAAGCGGTAAAATAAATGTTACCAGCTTACTCTTACGTAATCATCATTATCAGCTAGGGCGTTCCTTACCCTTCCCCCCAGGGCTTTGGGAGAAGTTTGGCCCAGCTCTGGAGGAGAAAAGGCTGAGCACACCCTTCACACTCAGTAAGCGTCCTGGTCCCTGTGGACTGGTCTGTTTTGTTTTGTCCAACGGAAACATTCCAGCCCCCAGAACAGTGCTCAGACAGAGCCTGAACTTCACAATTATTTACTGCATGAACGTGCTGCCCCCCCCCCCACTCTGTCTCACCTGTTAGTCTGGTCTTGAGAAGAGGCAAGGACAGCATTGATGAGTGGAGTGAAGTTGCTCAGTTGTGTCCGACTCTTTGCGACCCCATAGGCTATAACCTACCAGGCTTCTTTGTCCATGGGACTTTCCAGGCAAGGATACTGGAGTGGGTTGCCGTTTCCTTCTCCAGATGAATGCAAGAAAGTGATGTCACTACACAGCCATCAGAAGGACCATCGCCAATATTCAACAAGTGACGTCTCTTAAAGATTCTTTATAATGTGAAATCTGAAACTATGTTAATGAATTTTCATAGTCTCTTACATTAAAATCCAGTTCTCTCTCTTTCGCACATTTTACCAGGGTTGATCTTTGGGTTTCTTTTTCTAACTTTTTATTTTATATTGGTTGATTAACAATGTTATGATAGGTTCAGGTGTACAGCAAAGGGATCCAGTTATACATATATATGCAGCAATGTACACTTTTGATGAGTACACTTCTCTGCATGATAATTTCAACCAAAAGTTTAACAACATAAACAATCATGGGATATCAGGTGATCTGTGTCTTTTATTGTTCCTGAAGGGACAGCCCTGTGGAGGGGTAAGGTAGTCCAGAATCCGATGCCTGGACCCTGAGCTTAAGCATTAGTATCCTCATCAGTAGATGACAAGGGACTCCAGACTCAAGGAAATTGTCAAAAGTTTGTATGCGGTGGCTGGCACAGCCAGTGCCCTCTCTTTGGCTCCCTGTGTGAAGGTAACCCAGGTCTGGGCCATGGACGTGCAGGTGTGTGCAGAGGGGCCCACGCACAGTAGAACTCCAGGACTGTGTGGACTGCTATTGCTAGCATTCTCCGAGCCAGAGAGACATCTCTGCATTTCTGCATTACCTCCCAACGTCATGCTCATTCTCTCCAATCACGCGCTCTCATTCTTTCTAGAAAATGAGTACAATTCCTAATGAACACACAAAAATAAACCTCTTCATTAACCAGAGAAAAAAATGTACCACCGGAAAGGAACTTGCACCAGAACACAGTAGCAGCACAGCAGCACATGCTGGACTGATTATCCCTGTCTCTGCAGACGGACACGTTCAGCCCAGTGGTTGTGTGGTGGGGTCGGGTCAAGGGGGGCCGCCTTGTTGAGGGCAGCATTTTCACAGGTGTTCTTCAGAATGCTAGTCCCTTGAGATGTTAACCAGGCCAGTGGTGCGACAATCCCATGCTCAGATGTGTTTAGGGAGCTGCTGGGTGTAATGTCTGAAGGTGCATGTTTTTGCTGCAGGACTTCTCAGAGCCTTTACTGTGCCAGTGGGCGTATTCAATCACCAAAATGAGGATCAAGTAGGTGGCCTTTCTCTAACTTGTCGGATTTCTCAGCCCTTTTTTGATGAGAAGGGCACCTTGTGAAAAGTGTTCCCTGGTGCTCATAATGAAAAACACTGACACAGAGACCCAACCTTAGTCTAATCAGAGGAACTAGCTTGAAGATCCAGCTTAGCTATCGTTCAGCAGGACACCTTGAGAAAAATCCCTTTTTTCTTGGAGCCTAGTTAACTCGAAGGAAAGGCCTCAAAAACCAAGGATATGGATTGGCTAGAGAGAGGAGTGGTGTTCTAACCATTATCTTACCACATTTTACCTTTTCTGCATTTAATACTGTGGCATTAAGCAATGCAGCTTGATTGCTTATGCATGGAGCAAATGCTACTGATAACTAACCCAATAGTTATAACTCTCATTTCTTGCTAAAAGAATCCTTTTTCCCAAGTGGCGCTGAGCCCCATAATAGGTTGAATCCCATTCTTTTCTATTTAAAAGTTGTCATATGAAGGTGTGATGATTGGAGCTGTGGCAGCCGTCTTTTGAGCATAAGACAACAAGGATGGAAACCAAAAAGCTGAGGAGGCAGAGGTCGGAGGGAAAAAACCTATATCTTTTATGTCTTCATTAAACTGCTGAACTAATATTTAAACTACTTACCTCTAATTTCAGGGCCTTCCCTGGTGGCTCAGACAGTAAAGAGTCTGCCTGCAGAGTGGGAGACCCAGGTTCAATCCTTGGGTCCAGAAGATCCCCTGGAGAAAGACATGGATAACCCACTCCAGTATTCTTGCCTGGAAAATCCCATGGATGGAGGAGCCTTTCAGGCTACTGGTCATGGGGTCTCAAAGAGTCGGACATGACTGAGTGACTTCACTTTCACCTTCACCTCTAATTTCTTGTCAAATAAACAATAAGTGCCTTCATAGTTTTAGTTGCCACTAATTTAACTTGCATTTACTTGTACTCAGACATAAATTTACTGATAATATTTGTTTTTATCTTTTATTATTCTATTTTCTCATTTGTAAGGGATCCTCAGTTGTGAGCTGCAATCATGGTTCATTTATTAGTAAAGATGAGATAGGAGGCTCTGGTATAATAACAGATAAACCCCTGAAATCTCAGTGACTTCACCCAGTAGTATCTATTCCTCATTCTATCATAGTCCATATGAGGTAGGTAACCCCAGCCCAACCAGTAGCTATGTTTTCTGAAACATATTGTATACTAGTCAGGTTAAGCCAAGTTGCAATGACAATACCTGAAATTTCAGTGGCTTAGTACATAAAGGCTTATTTTCAGCTCATGTTAAGTCTGCTCTTGGGCCACTGACTCTCCAGAGAAGTTCTCTTCCAAGTGGTGATGCAGGGGTCCAGGCTGTGTCTTATAGATACAGACTCCAGGAGAGGTGATTTCCTGGCTGCTGAAGACAGAAAGGAGAGTACTGAGGGTCATGAACCAACCCTTAAATATTTTGGCCTGGAAGTGACATCACTTTTCTTTACAGTCCATTGACCAGAACCACTCACATATCCCAACTTAACTTCAAGGGAAGCTGGGAGACACGGGGAGGATGCATCTGGTATTTGGGAAGCGTTAATTTTCTTTGGCATACTTTAATAATGGCTTGTTTAATAATATTGTCTCTGACTGAGAGCCTGAAATACGTTGAAGGAAGCTGAGAGCAGGAAAAGGTAGAGAGTAAAATTTCCCTGACTCTGCTGAATTCAGCTTCCAGAGGCCAGGCCAGGCACTGGGTTCAAGGTAGCACAAGGAAAGAGGCAGCTTAGTACCCAGACATCTGGTTCTAGTCTCTGTGTTCCTCTGAGCCTTGAGCAAGCCATTTTCTATGGGCTTGCCTAATCTGAAAAATCAAGCTTTTGACCCTGTTCTAGTCATTATGGCTGTGTGCCACGTCACTTTATTCATGTCCGACTTTTTGCGACCCTATGGACTGCAGCCAGCCAGGCTCCTCTGTCCATCGGGATTCTTCAGGCGAGAATACTGAAGTGGGTTGCCATGTCCTTCTCCAGGGGATCTTCCCAACCCTGGGACTGAACCCAGGTCTCATCTCTCCTGCACTGGCACCACTTGGGAAGCCCCATGGCTGGGTAATATTGTCCTAAACCAAGAAACTCTCGCTCATGGTTTTCCTGGGTCAGGAGTGCAGGAGCGGCTGGCTGGGTGGTTCTGCCTCAGGCTCTCTTATCTCAGTCGTTGAGAGGTTTGATAGGGTTGCGGCTCCGCTTCCACAGTGGCTCACATGGCTGGCTACTTGTAGCTGGCTGCTGGCCCAAGGTCGCAGTCCCTGTCCACCGGGCCTCTCCACGGGCCTGCTGGGGCATCCCCATGGCCTGGGACTGGCTCCCTCCCCAGTCCAAACCATCCCAGCTACCAAGATGGAAGCTTCGTGCCTTCAAAGACCTGGCTTCAGAAGTCATACGTCAACACTCTGTTGCAGGAAGAAGGACCCCTTCCAGGGCCCGAAACTGGGCTCTTGTCTAACACTTGGAAATGAATTGTCGGAGGAGGCACATGTGCTGACAAAGCAAGAGATTTTGTTGAGAAAGGGCACCCGGGTGGAGAGCAGTAGAGTAAGGGAACTCAGCAGAAATGCTCTGCCACGTGGCTCGCAGTCTCAGGTTTTATGGTGATGGGATTAGTTTCCGGGTGGTCTTTGGCCAATCATTCTAATTCAGAGTCTTTCCTGGTGGCGCACACATCACTCAGCCAAGATGGATGCTAGCGAGAGGGATTCTGGGAAGTGGACGGACACGCGGTGTCTCCTTTGGCCCTTTCCCGAACTCTTCCGGTTGGTGGTGGCTTCAGTTCAGTTTAGTTCAGCCGCTCAGCCATAGTTCCCTATTCCTTATCAGGATCTCCTGTCATGAAACGACTCATGCAAGTGGTAACTATGGCACCTGGCCAGGGTGAGCGGTTTCAACCAGCGTGCTTCCCCTAGCAGCTCCACTGCACTCTGTGTGTGGCACAGGCCCACCTGTCTCAGCATCAGAGGGGGCCTCACTAGGGTTGGACACTGGGAGACGAAATCATGGAGGACCAGCAGGAAGCCTGGCTTCCCAAGCCCCGTCTCTAAATTCTGACATCTTTAGTCTGTGATGCAACGATACCCCTCCCTCCAAGGAAAGTACAGATCCTCCTCAGATTTCCTAAAGTGCTCCTGGTCCTCTGGAAGTGAAGGCGAAAGTTGCTCAGTCATGTCCAGTTGCTGGACAGTCCATGGAATTCTCCAGGCCAGAATACTAGAGTGGGTAGCCCTTCCCTTCCCCAGGGGATCTTCCCAACCCAGGGATCGAACCCAGGTCTCCTGCATTGCAGGCAGATTCTTTACCAGCTGAGCCACAAGGGAAGCCCAACCTGGTTCTCTGGGATGAGATATTTTCTAGAACAAGAACCCTCAGAGTAAATTCATTTTCTACTTAATTCTTTCAAGAACTCTGAAACAGATGCTGTATTTATCATACCCATTTCACAGATTGGGACCCTGAGGCCCAGAGAGGTTGAACTTGCCTAAGGTCATGGTTGGTACATGCTGAGCCAGATTTCACACACAGAGCCTATGTTATCAGTACCTGCTGGAGCCAGGCTGAGCTGCAGAGGTGAGGATAGTGCTCCTGCCTCTCCTGCCCACCTCCCCAGCCTTGAGCCCTAGTGTCTTCTCTGCGGCCTGGAAGTAGGGTGCCAATGTGCCTCTACTGGGGAAGCTCTTGGCAGTGTCCAGGCAGCTGCTCTCCCCCTCTCCCCCCAGTGCCCACTTCTCCCTGCAGGGCTTCCACCCCATCTGGAAGGACGTGCACCCCAGGAACTTGCTGGAAACTGGAAGCCCCTCTGTCCTTTTACTATTTCTCATGCGTATTGAGCTGATGGTGTTAGCGCCAGAACAAAGCAGCGAGTCCCTGCTAAAGGGAGTGATAACGGCGTCTAAGTCAGAACGAGGAGTGATACTGTTGTGAGCCGGCATATTAGGACTTAGCTGTAAAACGGCCCTTTTCTTTAACTGCCAGCAGCAAGTAAAAAAGCTCCTGACCGCAGATTTATTAAATGTTGTGGACTGAGATAAGATGATTTAAAGTCCATGCTTCTATTCCTGATCCGCCTATTGCCAAGAAGGCTGAACAAAGACTTAACCCATCTCAGCAATTTGCCTACATTTGAATGAGACAAATGTGCAATTTCTTAGGCCCCAGGAAAGGGACCCATGAACCTGGGGTGTGTGTGTGTGTGTGTGTGTGTGTGTGTGTGTGTGTGTATTAGTCGCTCAGTCACATCCAACTCTTTGCGACCCCATTGACTGTAGCTCAATAGGCTCCTCTGTCCATGGAATTCTCCAGGCAAGGATACCTGGAGAAGCATCAAAGCTGCTGCCATTCCCAGGTGGGGGTGGGGACCAGGAGAAACACCGTATGCTCTGACTCAGTGCATGTCCTGAGGGCCCGGTGTGATGAGCCATGTGTGTGTCTGTCGTTACCCAGAGTGGGCTGTGGGTACCATACTTTGGGGGACATGTGTCCTGGGTGGCTGTCTCACAGTGGGAAGCTGGGAAGGTCACGGTTGAGAGGTAAACGCCCTGAAGAGGTGCTAGACTATTGGCTCTACACATACAGCTGGGGCCCCCAGTGGGCTCCCTCTTCTGTGAAATCAAGCTGGTAATAACAAGCGGACTTACCTGCAAGTTTCTTGTGAGGGTTAAATGGGGTGACACCTGTAGAGCCATCTGAACATTGCCTGACGTATTGTAAGCACTTACAATGATGTCTGCCTTTATTTCCTGTGCTTTGGATGTGTGACTGTGTGCATTCCCACTTGGGATGCGATCATTTATTTGCATCTGTGTTCAGTGTGTGTGTGTGTGTATGTGTGTGTGTGTGTGTGTGTGCATACATAAGGGCATCCCTGTGGAGGTGTGAGTGGAACCTCTGGAATTAATGAACTCCCCCCTTCCCAGGCAGAATGTGGCACCCACACCTTATCCTTGAGGAGCCCACCTGGCCCTGGGAGGGGGGGCTAAAGAAAATTCTCCCGTTGCTACAGAGGCCTTCTTTGCCAGGGGCTGGGGAGGGGAAGACAGCCGGGGAACTGGATGACCTGAATGGCGGAGGCAGGGAATCAAAGTCTTACCTATCAGTGTAATTAAGCTCATATAGTTTAATGGAGCTCCAAGGAGCCAGGGTTAACTCTGGCAGATTTTACTCTAATTTTTGTACATTAGCAAATTGGCAGGGTCTGCTAGTTGACTGCACTGCAAGGCCCCCAGCGGGGCTTCTCCCTGGGGGTTGGGGGCTGCAGGGACGAGGCTCAGCCAAGCGAAACGCTGCCAGGGCTGCCGTGTGCCGCCCGGCTCTGGCTGCTGTGTCTGATTTATGGTCTATGAGCAAGATGGCAGTTCAGCCCCATGAAAAGATTCAGGCTTCCCCTTGGTCGGTCAGAAAACTGAGTCCTGGGTGAGTGGTTTCCCAGGTGGCTCAGTGGTAAAGAATTCGCCTGCCAGTGCAGGAGACGTGGGTTCGATCCGTAGGTCAGGAAGATCCCCTGGAGAAGGAAACGGCAACCCACTCCAGCATTCTTGCCTGGGCCTGACAGCCTACTGTACCTGCGGTCGCAAAGAGTTGGGCATGACTTAGCAACTTGGCAACAATAATAATAGATCAGTGGGATGACCTTTTAGCCTTTGGGGTTCAAGTTAAGTGTGCTAAGGGGCGGCTTTATGGAAGGTACAGTTCCAGTGATACTCACCCAGTAGGAATAGAGTTAGGAGTGCCCCCGTGTCCCCATCTGGCTTCTCACCCCTCACAGGGACTCGGCCATGGCTTCTCCCACCTAAGCCATCTGTCCTCTACACCGGGGAAAGACACACGGCCCCTCCTCTGCCTGTGAGACCGATCCTCCCAGCAATGGGGGTGGAGCATCCCACTTCCTTTCTGGACTCATTGCAACCGATGTCCTGTATTGGAGAGGAGGCAGAGAGCTGGGGAAGCCACGAAGGGTGATGTCAGCTGGACCGTGACCTTGGCAGCTTGGTATAGCAGAAGGAACCAGGCCACGGTGGGAGCTGGGAGGGAGGCCTTGTTTCTTCACGTGCAAGTCAAGGGGCTTCACTTAGAGCAGTGGTTCTGAGACTTCGGAGAGTAAGACGGTCACCCAGAGAACACGTTACAGACTATCCCCAGGCTCTGATATTGTGGGCTGGGCCGGGCTCTTGTCTTCAGCAAGTGTCTCAGGGGACTCCATGTATGTGTTCCGTAGGTCTTAACTAAGGTCCCTCCCAGATCTTGCAATGGATGGCCTTCCAGCCCTCGGTCCTTTGGAGCACAAAGTCCATCTCTCACTCTGGGGCATGTGGCGGGGCCATGGTTTTTACATTTTTACTGTGCTGGTGGATGCAGACAACGTCATGTGAGTCATCCATTCCCAGACAGCGGCGCAGCCGGGGGCACTGTGGGCTCTGGGCAGTTCTGGGGAGATTAAACAGCTATAAATCTGCCCCTTCCTGTAGAATTGTGTGTGTGTGTGTGTGTGTGTGTGTGTGTGTGTGTGTGTGTGTGTGTAGAATATTTCAGTGTGGATGGCTGACCTCACCCCGCACCCCGCGACAGGAGCTCAGGCAAAAATATTGGCACAACGGAAACTCTTCTTTTCTCACATCCCGCGTCCAGTCCGTCAGCAAATCTTGCCAGCTCCACCTTCGAAATCTGCCTCAACGTGACTGATCCCACTGCCTGTGGCTCCCCAGGTATTTTGTCTCTTTTTTGAACATCAGCCTCCTAACCAGTCTCCTGCTTTGTCGCCTGCCCTTTCTGGTCACACAGCAGCTAGAGAGGTCCTATTAAAGCAAGTCACTCATCTGTGATAAATCCCCCAGGGGCTTCATACCACACCCCAGATAAAATCCCGAGTCTCTATTGTGCCTATAGGAGCTGGCCCGCCCGCCTCCCTGACCGTGTCTCCTCTCTCTTTTCTCTTCACTCCCTCTTGTTCTAGTCACATGGCCCCTTCCGTCGCCTCGATGTTCCTTGATCCCACCAAACCTGCTCCCTCCTCAGGGTCTCTGCACTGCTGTTCCCGTGGTCTGGAATGCTCTATTTCCACGTGGAGGCATGGTTTGCCCCCTTGCTGCATTCAGGTCTATCTCAGATGGCAGTCAGAGTTCTTCTGTTCTTCTTTGATGAATTTTTGTAAAAAATAATATTCCCTGCATGTTTTATTCCCTTATGCAGCTTTACTGTGTGTGTGTGTGTGTGTGGTATGTGTGTGTGTGTGTGTGTGTGTGTGTGTGTGTGTGTGTGAGTGTATTCACTGGTTTATTTGCTTAAAGCATTAACCACCCAGGAAAATGTAAGTTCCTTGAAGGTAGGGAGGTCGATTGTTTTCTTCTCTGTCCCCAAAGCCTAAAAGAACACCTGGCAAGCAGTGAGCTCTTGAAATACGCAAGATGAGTAAGTGAAATGAGTGAGTGGATGGCTGAGTGAAGTGATAGTGCCTCAGGCATAACCCTGAACCTTATCTGATTTTTTAAACAAGCAAATTAGTCATGAGCTTTGTAATTTCCAATGTATTATTAACAAGTTATGAGCAATAGACTCACTCCTGCCTCAGTGATTGGCAGGAGCTAGTTACTTTTGGATGCTCGTGTGACATCAACGTGGGTAGCTGGAATCGTGCAAATGCTCTGATTTGAAGGGAGTGCCTGAAATAGCACCTTCCTGTTCAGGGCGGATTCATCAGGGCTGGGGATTCATTCTCCCCACACAGCAGGCGTGAATCCCCAGCCCTGATCAGGGCCTGGTCCTGTAGGATTCTCCACTGAAATACCCCATGTTGTGCTGGTGGGGAAGTGAAACTTTGCTTTCCAAGGGACCTGAAATTTTAAAAATCTATCCCGCTTACTCTATTGGCTTGTTAGGGCATCCATAATGACCTACCACAGACTAGGTGACTTAAAAAACAGTTCTAGAGGCTGGAAGTCTGATATCAAGTGCTGGCAGGGCTGATTTCTTCTAAGCCTCTCTCCTTGGCCTGTAGATGGCCAGCTTCTCTCTATGTCTTCTCATGGTCTTCCTTCTCTGCATGTCTGTGTCCTAATTACCCCTTCTTATCATGTCACCAGTCAGATTGAATTACTGTCCAAACCAATGACCTCACTTCAACTTAATTACCTCTTAAAGAACCTAGTTCCACATATACTCATAGTCTGAAGCACTAAGGTTTAGGGCTTCAAAAAATGAATATTGTTTTGGGGAGAGACTCAATTCAGACTATAGCATATACTTATTTCCCTATAAATTTTTACAGAAATTTCTTGAATAGTCAATTTCAAAATAAGTTGCTCACATGGGTTTTGAGTGGTTTAATAGCTTCTCATGATGCGTACAATAATCATTCCCATTTTACAGAAGAGGAGGCGGAAAGGGTAGGGGCCTTACCCAAGGCTACACCGTGAGTTAGTGATGGGATCAGAACTGGACCCCCAGCACAGCACTCCTTTCAGCATCCAGTGACCTTCTGTTCTGGTTAGTACCTGCCTGGTTATCAGGCAGCAAGTCAATATGCATTAATGGATGGACACAGCGCTACCATTTTCCAGCTTGTGCACTGGAACTCTTGTGGAGGAGACAGCTGGCAGAGACGGAGTCTTTCATGCTCTTGCGTCTCTAATGCAGCTAATACCTCTGTCTGGCACACTGCGCCTCTAGTAGACTCCCTACAGAGGACAACTTTAAGAGGAAGGTGGGCTGAATAATCAGCAGAGTCACTAAGCTAGCAGCCTCCCGCGGGCACAGTTTTGTTTCCAGAGATTCCGTTTTCGGTGTTTGAGGGAAGCCAGTCAGAATGCCACCGGGAGGATGAAGACACTTCGGGAATGGGACCCTCTGACCTGCCCACTACATTTGGTGAGGGATAACAATTTCTCCTGGTAAGGGATAACAAATCCACTCTAGGTGAGCACACACCTGTACAGGTGATCCTTTGGAAACCTGAGCTGGGTGAGCAGCAGGTTGCAAGAGGGGGAGGTGACCAGTCCAAAAGGCTGAATGTACTTCCACAGGCCTACCTGCTGTGTAGGTGGGACTAACCCGCTGGTTGTGTCATGTCCCTACAGCATTTTCCCTGACACCAGAAGATTCTACCCTCCCCTGGCCCCATTTCCTCCTTCCTTAAATGAGACTGTAACGCCTGGAGCTGTAGCAGCTATCTTGGGTCCCTGAGACTCTAAGCAATGAGGATGAAAGCTGGCTTGCGGGGATGCTGGAAAAGACCCGTGTCTCTGATGACATGATTGAACAGCTCAGTCAATACCAGCAACACCAACCTTGGATTCCTTGATATTTAGAAAGATCTCCTTTTAATTTAAGCTATGTGGTTGGGTTGCCTGTTAATTGCAGCTGGATGCATTTCTAATGATACTTTTGGTGAGCCAAAAGCAGGCTGATTCTAAAAGATCAGCCTATATGACCCACTGAAACTTCAGGGATTTCTCACGGGTTGTTGAGTGGAGTGGACTGAAGTGGCTTTAAAGATGTGGTATTTGAGCAGGTCCCCAACAGCACAGGACTTCTCTCCCTGTTTCTTCTTGTCGGTTAAGTGAGCGGTGGCTCTGGCCTTCAGAAAGCTGAGCATTCTTAGACGCTTGCCATTTTTACCCCACCTTGGCCAAACTGCCCTGAACTCCAGGGTTGACCTTTTCCCTAGATGGAAAAGGTGTGGGAAAGATCAAACCCCCTGAACTCAATCACTGACATCTCCGAATTGTCTTCCTTCTTTCCCCAGCATCCCTTCTTTCCAGATCATTCCCGGAAATATTAAACACACAACCAGCCCACCACACTGTGTGCAAGGAAAGACTCAGAAACGAAATTCACACGCACCTCAGGAGAGAGGAATTTTGGAACATGACCCATAGTAACAATTTTTCACATTTTCTAGTAATGCACTTCTGTCTTACAGTCAGTCTCTGAAGGAGAGATTTTAATTCATTTGCGGGTGAGGACTTTGCCTGGGCTCCATTGGCAGATCAAGGGTGCTGAGCAGAGCTTTGGAGATTTAGTTGCTGGGTGTTGTTCTGACCATGCTCTTCAGTGACCTTAGAGTCTTAAGTGGGGAAGGAAGCAGGAAGTGGGGGAGGCTATAAAGGAGGGGCTTCCAGGAACCCCATCCTGGCTGTAAACTGAGCAACTCCTTTTATCTGTTTCATATACTGTGCTCTGCTGCGCTTGGATGCTCAGTTGTGTCCAACTCTTTGTGACCCCAGGGACTGTAGCCTGCCAGGCTCTTCTGTCCATAGGAATTCTACAGGCAAGAATATTGGAGTGGGTTGCCATGCCCTCCTTCAGGGTCCCAACCTAGGGATTGAACCCAGGTCTCCCACATTGCAGGCAGATTCTTTACCCTCTGAGCCACCAGAGAAACCCATGAATACTGGAGTGGGTATGCTGTCCCTTCTCCAGGGGATCTTCCTGATCCAGGAATCAAACTTGGGATCTCCTACATTGCAGGCAGATTCCTTACCAGCTGAGCTACCAGGTAAAGCACAACATTCTGAGCTACCAGGGAAGCCCTTTCACACATTAAGATTGAGTTTTCTGGATGTTGGCTGCACCCAGGGATAGTAGCTAAACAATAACGGTAGCTAGTGCTGCAGGCCACTTAACCGTTTGTTATTGGCAATTCCACAGCCATGTGAGTCTGGGGCAATACTCATTTTCTCCCCATTTTCTGAGAAACCCAGGGCTTAGGGAGGTGAGGCCTCTTAGCCAAAGCTTCCAAGTGGCCAAGTTGGGATTCAATTCTAGGTCTTCTGTTCCAAGTCCCCTGGAGGTGATGGCTCCCCCTTGTGGAGCTCCCAGGCAATGGTGGTCGTAGAGAGATCCCGGATTTGGGAAGCACTGGGCCAGATGGAAGAGAACCTGAAAATCAAGCTCTAATCTGGGGGAGTCCAGGGACATCTGAAAGGGCCAAAGAGACCAGAAAGTTCCCCAGAAATGTCACATCAGTAAAGGCCATGTCAGTGGCAGCCCTCTGCAGCTGCCTACCCTAAACAGAATGCTGGAGACAGAGGTGTGATGGTCACCCTGACAGCTTCTTGAATGAGGTGGGCTAGGCCTGCTTTTGAAAGAAGGGGAAAAATTGAGAACAGCATCCAGGAGGGGTGGTGGGAAGAATACAGAATTCTGCCCAAGAAGACTTCTGCCAAAGTTTGCCCCTGCTGGACCACCTGCCCTGGCTGCAAAGTTCTGGTACCTTTGGTTCTGTCTGCTTCCCCACAGCTCTTCTCCCAGTGGTGTGAGAGATATCCATTCATCTCCGGAGCCAGCCCAACCTTAGGCCCAGTGGAGCAAAGACAAGGACAAGTGCCAAGCCACTTGGGTCCATCACAGCTGCACGGCCGGCTCCGGCAGGCTGCAGAGAACACCTTGGCAGGGGGTGAAGAGGGCTGGGCAGAAGCTGAGAGTATGACTGGACTCTGAACCCCGTCGTAACTTTGGAGCCTTGTCTCCCCCATCAGACTCGGAGCTCCCTGGAGTTGGCGCTGTGTCTCCCCTATCAGACTGGGAGCTCCCTGGGGTTGGGGCTGTGTCTCCCCTGTCAGACTGGGAGCTCCCTGGGGTTGGGGCTGTGTCTCCCCTATCAGACTCGGAGCTCCCTGGGGTTGGGGCTGTGTCTCCCTCATCAGACTCGGAGCTCCCCGGGGGCAGGGGCTGTGTCTTCCTCATCAGAACAAGGGTTCTCTGGGCACAGAGTGGTGGGAAGTGTGGCTCTGTCAGTCTGGGCTCTGCGCTGTCTTGATCTTGACATGGTTTAAGGGCCTAGTTGCCAGCAGACGGTTTTTGTTCAAATCTTCTTTCCTAATAATAGTCTTAGAAGAATCGACACTTTCACCTTCCATTCCTCACTCCCGCCCTAAGTTTCGCGGTGGGACAGATGGGAACACCATCCTCAGTCTCGCGCTCTGATTGGCCTATTAGCTTGGGCTACCCCCAGCCAGTGGAAGCCAGGGGCCAGCCCTGGTTCAGCCACAGGAATTCTGGGTAATGTAGCTCCCTGCCTCTTCCCTGCCCCCACTAGGAGGAAATGGCTTCAAATCTCAAAGAGGCTCCTGTGAGGCGGAGCCCTTCTCCTTTCTCCAGAACTAATGGGAGTAATTAGAAACCATTTTTCTCCATAGCCTGGCACAATATTAGTGATTTTCTGAAAGAGCATGATGCTTTGATACAGATCTGCAGGGCTGTTTTTGATAAGACTCAGTCCTCTCTCTGCTGGCAGAAATTGTCGTTTCCACCTTGGGTGGGGCTGGGGCTGGGTGGGTGAGAGGCTGCTGGTGATTTAACTCTATAGAGGCGCATCACTGGGCTTGATGCCCACACAGTGGTCCAGGCTGGCACCTATGCTTTCACAATCGCGTATGCCCAGCTCACAAAGAAATGAGAAAAGAAGAACATCACTTGGTTGTTTTAACGTGTAATGTATTTAAAGGATTGTCTTCTTGCTTAAATTTTTTTTTTTTTTTGATGCAAAAACCATCTAGGAGTATGGGTGATGGGACGGGAAGAGGCTGCCTCTGTGATGGGTGTCAGAGTGCACCTGTGACGGGCATCATAGCAACTGCTTATGTATTATGGGTATTCATCAATGCAGTGTTCATACATCAAGAGATGCTACAAATTCTTAATTATCTGTGCTGAAGAAAGGGAGAGGTGGGAATAATATAGGGAGCCATTCAATAATGGAAGCGAAGCAAGGAAGGAAAATAACAGTTATTGAGGACTAATTCAGAAAGGATAATTGACTTGCCCAGGGTCACCCTGATAGTTAATGTGGGGTCTGGGACTAGACTCTGCATCATCTAATGCCTAGCCTCGTGCTTTTCAAGTGCACTACATGAGTCGTAATAGCACGGATCATGATGATGGTGAATGACGGCAGAGCGCAGACTTAGAACTTCACATGCAATATCTCCTCTTGTCCTCCCTGCAGCCCTGAGGGCTCACCTATTTACAGATGGATGATTCAGGGCTGTTTTCAGTTCAGTTTAAGACACCAAGTGCCTGCTAAGTTCCATCCTGGGTGCCCAACTAGGGACAGGAAATGGAACACTGATAAGATAGATCCTGTCCAACACTTCAATGGGACCACATGCACACGGGAGGATTTCAGTAAACTCTGGCGAGTCCCAGGAGAAATGGACACATAAGAGGTATGTGAGAGCCCATGGGGGCAGGAGGCCAGATTTCAAAGGAGGGGGAAGGGAGAGGGAGCTATTCATGGAGGGCTTCCTGGAGGAGCCGCTCACTAAGCCACGACTTCCACAGGCAGGAGCTGCGGGCCAGGAGGAGAAGGGGGAGGGTGGAGATGGGGGCTCTGGCAGAAGGACGGGAGTGGCCAAGCCTATGTGGTGTGGCAGCGGTACACGCAGAGGCAGGGCAAGTAGGAGGAGCCAGGAGAGGCGGAGAGGATGGTCACAGGCTTGAGTGTCATCCTCTGGAGAGCGCGGAGCCGTGGAAGGCTGTTGAACAGGAAAGAGGCATGATCCCATTCATAAATCGCAAGGTGCTCTGTGGCAGCAGAGGAAGATCTAGAAGGGAGGGGCAGTGGGGGCACCCTGGGGGCCTTCCTATTCCACACCAGCAGCGATGTGCCCTGGGATCCTGGGGAGGGAAAGGGGGCAGGTTCAGGGATGTTTAGGAAATGGGATCACAGGACACAGGGTGTGGGGATGAGGGGGAGGCAGGTATTGGTGGAGTGTCTAAGTTTGTCATCCGGGTAAGCAGAAGGGAGCTTCACAGGAGACCGGATGGAGGCTCAGGGTGGGACATGATGAATCTGAGTGGCTTCTAGAACCTATCACCCATTCCCCACCTGCTGTAAGTCCAGCTCTGCTTCCTGCTCAACAGCCAGGCTGGTGAGTCAGAGAACAGGCAGATGGGTGTGGCTCTGGGACCTGGGGAGCCCGTGAAGAGCAGAGCCCACCGGGTGTTACCAAGAATCTAGGTATTGGATGGGGGGGAAGGTGGTTCTTGCCCCTGACCAGAGCCCTAGTGGAAGGGGCAGTGAAGGGATGTGTGAGCCCTGCCCTTACCCTGTGGGCAGAGCCTCATGAAGGCCCTAACAGAGGACACTGTCCCTGGCCTTATTTCTCACGTGCCTGGGAGACAGCAGGGAAGAGGGCATCGTTTGGGGGGCTTTTTCTCCCTCCTGGGGTGGCTCAGGTAGAGTGGTATGATGATTGACGCATCATTCATGTGTTTTGCCCATGAATGCCTCATTTACTCTTGCCCTCTGTGTGGGGCTAGACCTGGGAGACAAGCACTGCCCTCGGGGAGCTCTCAGGCCTTCGGGGGAGACAAGTGAGTGATGATCTCTGTGAGCATTGCTCCTTGAGAGGTGCTGTCAGATACGCCCTTCGTGAGTGTTCTGGAGGGGCCTTGCGGAGTGCTAAAGAGTACAGGTTCTGGATCACATTGCTGTGCTTGGATGCTTGGAGAGGAGCTTGGATGCTCCTCTCCACTCCCCAGCTGTGCGACCTTGGGCAGATGATTTAACCTTTCTGGGCCTTCCTTCTCCGTCTACAAAATGGGGATGATACAGCACCTGCCACCTTGAGTCCTTATGAGGATTAAAGGCGTTAATACATGAGAAGAGCTTTGAACAGCGCCCGGCACACAGTGAATGTTCCACAGTGTTAGCTGTTATTAATTTGCTTATCATCATCTTCTTCATCACAGACTCAGGAGTCTGCAGGGGAGCATTAGCACAGAGGAGAAGATGCTGGGGAAAGCTTCACAGAGCATCTGACATTTCAGTTGGTCCGGAAAGGTGACATTTTGCCGAGGGGAAAAAACCAAGGCCAGGGAAGCCAACCCAGGCAGAGGGAACAGGAGCAAAAGCAGGAAGTGTGGAAATGCAAGGCACGTTCAGGAGAACAGCCAGGCCCTCAGCTCCAGGAAGCGTGGAGGATTTGGAGATAGAGGCCTGGGGAGGGGAGATCAAGGTTGGCTTGGGAGAGGCTGGAATGTAAGACGATGGAACTCAGGTTTTATTCCAAAGGCAAAAGGGTGCTGGCAGAGTTACTTTAGAAATCGCTATGACCAGGGGACTTCCCTAATGGTCCAGTGGCTAAGACTCCACGTTCCCAATGTAGGGGAGCCCGGGTTCAATCCCTGGTCAGGGAGCTAGATCTCACATGCTGCAAGTAAGAGTTTGTACTGGTTTTTGAGAAAAATTGTGGTGACAGCTGCATGGAAGATGGGTCAGAGGCAGGAGGCTGCCCAGCTGGACCCGGTGAGAGGCAACGAGTGTTTGAGCCCAGGGAGTGCAGGGGTTGGTGGAGAAGATGCTTGGGGAGCTGGCCAAGCACTGAGTTACTGTGAGGATGCAGGGATGGAGGCGAAGCTGGACCTCAGTCCACCTTGATAACCAAGAAAGACGTTAGAAACCTCAGGGGAGACTATTGGGCCACAGGTGCCCTAAGTGAAGGCCTCCAACAGGTGGAACCACATCCTTGGGATTCCTCCACCCAGCATCACTGACTTTTTAAAAAATATTTTCTTAATGTAGACCAATTTAAAAAGTCTTTATTGAATTTTTTACAATATTACTTCTGCTTTATATTTTGTATTGTTTTGGCCCAGAGGCATGCAGGATCTTAGCTTCCCAACCAGGGATTGAACCCTCTTCCCCCTAGTGTTGGGAGGCAAAGTCTTAACCACTAGACCACCGGGAAAGTCCTGCTTCATTGACTCTAGAGCTGCCCCTCTGCTAGCTCTCAGGGAGCTGTGGCCCGTGTCTGGCCCTGGGCAGCACCCTGGTGGATCAGGGCACAGAAGTCACTGCAAAGGAGGGAAACAGACCCCATTTCTGAGCCTGACTGGGCTGCTCACACCTAGCTGTGTGACCCTTTAGAGTCTCTTCACTTCTCTGATCTTTGATTTCCCTCGTTCACAAAATGAGGACAATAGTCACAATCTCAGAGGGCAATTTTAAAGATAAAATACGTGATTACTAAAAGTGCCTAGCGCCGCTCCTGGAGCCCAAGACCCACTCAGTAAGTGACAGGTCCCCAGCAGCACTGACCTTAGGATCCCCTCACTCCACCCCACCCCTGACCCCACTCTTCAGGACTCCCTCTGCCTTACCCATTCCTCCCCACCCCATGGGGGACCCAGTTTCCAAGATGACTTCTAGCTGGGGAGAAGGATCTGTCTAGATTCCCCTTCCACTGAATCCTCTCCTTCTGCCTGAGACACGTGTGACCTGCACTTTACCATTTGGGGCATCTCATTACCTTGGTAGAATCAACAGAGCCTGTCTAGGTTGGAATCTTTGAAGTTCTTCTTGGAGGCAATGCGTGTGTGCCCAGCCACTTCATCGTGGAGGCAGAGGGATGGACAAATCAGCACCCCCAGACCCCTGATCCTGAGCCTTGACTAAGTGTCTCCCTGCCGTCCCTCCCGCCTGCAGACTCTTGGCTGGTCCCTGGAAAGAGATTCTACTGCTTATGATAAGAAAGCTGCTGCTGCTTGTCACCCTCCAATCAGTGTCCAGGCCAGGAAGGCGTGGCTGGATGCTCTGTGTCTCTGCAGCCCGTCTGTCTCCTGCTGCCGCAAAGATCCTCAGAGCTGATTGAAATGTGATGCGTGGGCTCAGGATGGAGGGAGGGAAAACAGCAGCTCAGACCACAGCCGCTGTCCTGGGTCAGTGCCTGTGCTTCCCTCCCTCTACCTGGCACTCCACCCCCTCCTGCGCTAGGCTGCCAAACCATGCATGGCCTTTCCACTCAGCCCACATCTAGGAACAAAGCCAGGCAGCCAGGCATCTTCCTGTCTCTGCATCCCCACCTGACTCCAGCGAAGCTGGGCTGCAGGACAGCCTCCTAGGGCTCAGATCCCTGGGAAGGAGAGACCACTCAAGGACCTTTCTGTTCACCAGGCTCCCTCCAGATCCACTCTCCATGGTACTAGGAGGCAGCTTCCCACAGGAACCATAATTCTAGCTCCCACTAGGATTCCATCACCTGGCTTTGTGCAGTTCGCCATACCTCGTAACTGTTTTGTTCCCTTTGGCCGACAGCCTTGGCTGAGCCCCCTCCAGGAGATATGCTGGGGAAGTGGGCAGTCTGGATGAGCCTGGATCTTTGGACTATTTACTCGGTATTACTTCTACTGACTTACTAAAGTAAAGCAGAGAGGAAGCCTGCAGGGTAAGGACCAAGCAGGAGGGATTATTTTCTTGAAGAAAGGAGATTTGCAAGATGGACAAAGAGAAAATGAACTTGACAGGCAGTTGGATGGATGGACAAGAAACTCAGCATGCAATTTACTGGTTCATTCATTCGCTCACTCACGTGTTAATTAGGTAGTCACTGTGTCTGAGCATTGTTTTAGGGATACAATGGCCAGTCAGGAGAGGTGGTCCCTGTACTCATGAAACACTCGCATTAGGGGAGAACAGACATGCAAACTGGCCCTTAGAGTTCAGGGTGAAGGAGGACAGTTAGGGAAGTGCAGTGAGCCGTTCTATGGGGAAGGCCTATGCGAGTTGGGTGGAACCAGGAAAACCAAAGTCACTTAGATATTTATAACTGAAGTAATTTAATAGAGAAAATTGGCTAAAAGGTGATAGAAGGGATCAACTGACCTGGAAAGCAGCAACGGCAGGAAGCAGCTACGACTCCGCTACAGGGGTAAAGGGTGGGGGCAATGTGATGAGACCCCATTAGGATCCCAAGTTGAAAGTGGATTCATAGTGAGTGTGTCACAGTGAGAGCCAGCGTCCTGCAGGGGGCGCTGCTGTGCCAGTCCCTTAGGCAGAGACGGAGGAATGACACGTCTGTCCTGTGCCTTTCTCTGGCCCTCCACTTCCCTGTCTGAGGAACCAGGTGACAGGGGAGGCCTGTGGGGGTCAGCCACCATGCAACACAGAACAGAACAAGGAAGGGCAAGGGGGCTCAACTCCAAGCAGACTGAGGTGGGGGGGTTCTAGGAGATTTTCCCACAAGAAGTGGTGTCTAAGCCTGAAATATGTACAGACGTTAATCAGAGAAGAAGAGAAAGTCAGGTGACATGGGAGACTCAGTTGCAGGCTCAAAGGTCCGGGGGGCTCAAGAGAGTGTGTTGGCTGGAGGAAGTGAGGAGAGTGGCTTTGTGACACATGGAGGTGAGGGGCTGGGGGGTCAGGGGAAGCATGAGGAGAGAAGCTTCCAGAAGAGATAGGAATGAGGTCATGAAGGGCCCTGAAGGAAAGTCAGCAAGATTGGACATCAATATAAAAGCCATGGGGTGCAAGGGATAGCAATTGTTTTGAGCTGTGATGTGACTGGATCTGGGTTTCTGGAAGACTGTTCTGACTGGAGGGAATATGGATGGAAGGAATGGAGAGGGAAGATTGGAGGCAGGCAGATTAGTAAGGAGACCGTCGTAGTAATCTCAGCAAGCAAGGGTGGAGGAGGGGAGCGCCAGGAGACATGCAGGGTTTCAGGAGTATTTAGCACAGAATTTGACAGGACTTAGTGCATGACTAGTTTGGAGGGGAGGGCAGGGGTTAAGGGTGACACCCATGACTGTGGGTTGGACACCTGGGCAAGTGGAAATACTTTCTGTTGAGACAGAAATGAAGAGAAACAGGAGGAGCCTGCAGGGGAAAGATCAGTTAATGTGGGCATGAGATGCTCCTGAGATGCGGTAATAGTCGTGGCTACAGCAGAATTGTTTTTCCTTAATATGTTTGTGTTTATCCAGCTCTTCGTGAGGAGGCCTCCCACTGAGGCCAGGCCCCTAAGAGGGCAGTCCAAGCGAGTTTTCGTCCTAAAGTCTCACGTTCTTTTTCTGTTCCTCCCCACTTTCAGTGTGCAACTTCGGCATTTATTGAGAATCCAGCTTCTAGGAAGCTGCAGGTCAAGCTGTGTCTTCGAAATCCATCTCTCATCCAGGTTGAGTCATGCCCAGGCCTCTCAGTTCCTCTATCTTTTAATTTTATTAAAACCATGGATTAATTTGTCTTTGCAGGGCCTTAGCTGTGGCCTGCAGAATCTTCGGTCCCTGTTGCGGTATGGGGATTTATTTTAGTTGTATCATGTGACCTCTTGGGCTTTTCAGGGGGTGCTAGTGGTAAAGAACCCCCCTGCCAAGGCAGGAGACATTGGAGACACAGGTTTGATCCCTGAGTTGGGAAGATCCCCTGGAGGAGGGCATGGCAACTCACCCCGATATTCTTGCCTGGAGAATCCCATGGACAGAGGAGCCTGGTGGGCTACAGTCCATAGCGTCCCGAAGAGTTGGACACGACCGAGGCGACTTAGCACACACCCACATGTGAAGTCTTAGTTGCTGCCTGTGGGACCTAGTGCCCTGACCCAGGGATAGAATCTGGGCCCTCTGCTTTGAGAGAGCGGAGTCTTAGCCACTGGACCACCAAGGACGTCCCTCAGCCCTTGGACGCCCCTTCTTATAATCTCCTGCGTGAGCTGGGATACCAGAAGGCTCTGATCATATCCGCCTCTTACTGTGCCTCCTGTCAACTTCTGCTTAGTGATCTCCTGGAATCGGAATGAAACAGAATCACACGACAAAGACGAAGCGTGGTCAGAGCCGTCACACACCTGCAGGGAGGAGGCGGCCATACGGGAGGTGGAGGAAGCTGGGGCCTCACTCTCCTCATGTTCCAAATGTGTGCGTTAGACTTGATGATATCATACCATCCCCTCTTCTTTGGTCTCTAAGAACCTGGGTTTGTCCTGGAAGCAAGGCACTCAGTCCCCTCGATGAACCATGGTTGACCGTGGTGCAGTCAGGCTCACTTCACTATTGGTGATTTGCCAGCAGTGGAGGGGAATGTGACTCAAGTTCCAGCCAATGAGGCGTGTGTTCATTTCCTAGGGCTCCCACAACAGACAGCCACAAACTGGGTAATTTACAATGACGGAAATATATTCTCTCACAGTTTCGGGGCGCAGAAGGTTAAAACCAAGGTGTCGGCAGGGCCATGGTACCTTGAAGGCTCCCGGGGAGAATCCGTTCCTTGCCCTTCGCTTACCTTCTGGTGCCACGGGCCGCCCGGGCACTACTTCGCTTGTCTCTGCGTCACCCGTCTCTGCCTCCCTCATCACGTGCTGTTCTTTCTGTATCTGTTTTCACATGGCCATGTCCTCTCTTTCTCCTCTTCTTGTTCGGATGCTAGTCCTATTGGATTAGAAGCACACCCTGCTTCAGTATGCCCTCATATTAACTCACTAAGGTCATCGACAATGACCTTATTTCCAAATCAGGTCACATTCTGAGGTTCTTTAGTGTATCTTTTGGGGGGAGGGGTGAGACGTGGGAAGTAATCATCAAACATCAGTCTTCGGGAAAGGCCTTCTCCCAGGAACACGCAGTACCCAGGAGAGCCCCCCACCTGTCTCCCTCCTGAGTCTGACCTGTCTCCCTCCTGAGTCTGACACCATCACAGAAAAATGTGACTCTGAAAGATGGGTGTGGACATCTCTCGTCGGTGTTGACAACAGAGGAAGATGGGACAGTGACATTGCTGAACCACTGCGCCAACCCTGAAATCTCCTCTCTCTCTCCTTCTGATCGAGATAACACGCAGAAGCCACTTTTTATGGGGGGGGGGGTCACAATTCAGTTAATTAGAGCCAAACTCATCCTCTCTCCTCTAGGGACATCCTGTTTTCCCGGATCACTTTAGATAAATGTCACAGCTGTAGGATTTGAAGAGATTTCAGGAGTCATCTAGGACAACCTATTCATTGTTAGAATGAAGAAACTGATGCTCAGCAAGGAAAGGGACTCCCTCAGGGCCACACTGCAGGTGAGGGGCACAGCCAGGACCCACACGAGGTTCTCCCGACTCCCCATCCCCCACAGTACTTCTCGGGCTCCTTGTACTCATGTGGCACTCTCTCTACAGGGAAAGGAGGGTGTTGTTCAAAAGGGACTGTCTGCTGGGTGGGCTGCTGCTGAGCGGTCGAGGAAGGACAGGAGCAGTGGGACATATATAGGAAGGATCCCACATACATAAGAAGGATCCCAAGGAGGATGCAGGTGCCCAGCATGCAGCAGAGTTGTGTTCAGCCCCAGGGACACACATTTATTCTAATCACATGCTCTCAGTAGGGTGTGCTGCTCTGATTTATACACCTCAATAGGGCCTTTAATCTCACTGAGGGTTTGATGCTGGCCTGCCCGGCCAGTTGGGCCAGGCAAAGATTTAGCCTCCAGAGCAATTCAGGTCAAGGAGGTGGGTGAAGAAAGTGCAACGCCTGGGACTTTTTCTTTGCTGAGGGCTCTGCTTGCCCACTTCCTTCCTTCTACCAAGGCTGTATGTGGGACGGCGCAGCATGGGTGGTGGGAGGGAGGCGGTGATCCACCCTCACCTGGAGGGCTGGGAGGGATGCACCTGATCTTGACGACTTTCCAAGAATGCAGAGAACGCTCCACTTTGTCAGTCTGGTTGAATCAAGATCTATTAAATTCAAAGAATCTAGAATTTTGGAATTTGGATGGAGGGCACTTGAGGCATTTCCTGGTCAAAGCTGCTCATTCTATAGGGGTGGACACCAGGCCCCAGAAGGGTTCAAGGAAGCTTTCCCTAGAGGCAGAGCTAGTTAGAATCTATACGACCCACATCAGCCTCTCCATGTTCCCTACCTTCATCAGAAGCAGAGCTGACTCGGGTTCAGTCAGCAAGTAAATTTGAGCCTGGAGTCAGCAGCTTCTGACATGGACCCCCAAACCTCCCTTTGAGTGTGGGCTGGACCTAGCCATTGCTTATAACCAATAGGATATGGCAAGAAAGATCCGTGTTGCTTCTGTGGTTAAGTTACAAAAGACAGTGATTTCCATTTTACCAGCTCCCTCTCTTCCTGGCTCCTCCTTTTCTCATGAACTTGCTGTGATAAAGTGAGTTGGAGAGGCCCTCATGGCAAGAAGCTGAGGGCCACCACCTACCAATGGCCAGCAAGGGACGGAGGCCCTCCGTCTAACAGCCACGGAAGAACTGAATCTTGCGAATAAACATAGAGTGAACTTGGCAAGCAGACCCTTCCTCAGTTGAACCTTCAGCTGAGACCACAGCCTTGGCTGACATCTAGGTTGTAGACATGTAAGAGATCATGAAACAGAAGACCCGGTTAAGTAATGCCTAGAACACTAAGGCACAGCAGTGGCTGGAAAATGAATGTGCCTCATTTTAAGTTGCTAAGCTTTGCTATGTAGCAATAGACACCTAAGACAATTCTCTACTCTAGGGTATTTGGAAATGTCCACCTAACACCTTCTAGATAGTGACAAGAATGAAAAGAAATGGTTAATGTGTATTTACAGAAGCTAGTAGTTTGATGAGATAAGATACAGCATGTGAAATAACAATTACATTTTATTGAGTGTTTCCTTCTGCCAGGGATTGCTATCCTTTACATATATTAATTAAAAAAAATTTTTAATCCTCACAACAACCCTGTAAAGCCTATTATTAGCCCTACTTTATAGGTGAGTAAACAGAGGTAGAGAGAGGTGAATATCTTGCCCAGGTTCACACAGTAAGCAATGGAACTGGGAACTGGACCCTGGCTGTCCAGCCTCAGAGGGAAACAAGATCGCATTCATTCATTTAGAAAGCACTTAAATAGCTCTTGTGTGCTTGCTATTGTCAGTTGCTGAGCAGATAAATATATGTTCTTGTCGTGAAGGAGCCAGAGGTTCTGGCCCACATTAGTCATGACCTTGGGCAAGTTATTTAACCTTGCCATCTTCGGGGGATTAGGGGAAAAATAATCCATACAGTGTTGATGAAATGAGTTAGTATTCATAAAATGCACATAGTAGTGCCTGGTACATAGTAAGTGCTACGTTTGTTAAAGATAAATAAATGACTAGCTAGGTTAGCAGGTGGTGACCCCAGCGTGTGGGATTTGCAGGGGCCTGTCTGCTTGGGGTGCAGTGGGAGTGCAGGGGCGGGGAGCTGGCCTTTTTCTCCCATCTTTTGTGCATGTTCATTCAAGTCCTGGGCTCAGTGGTGGGTTTCCCATGCAGCCTGTGGCCTTTTCAATACTTCTTATCCCCTCATTAAGATAATCATCAGTTCTAAGGAAGGCCTTCTCCTGCCAAGACGCCCAACTCTTAATTGGTGTTCACTTTTCAGCCTAAGCGTCTCAAGATGACGGGCTTTTGAAGACAGTCTTTCCAAGCCCAGGGTTCCCTAGTACCTTCGACTCCCTTCGCTGCGAGGCACAAAGGCTCAGAAGTCATGGGGTCCACTCCACAGGCTCCCATGCCTCCCAATTTTCTGATAAACTCTTCTCTGTTGGCCAGACCAGCAATTCCTCTCAATACTTTGCCCAAAGTCCAGAAGATAAAATCATTTGAAACAGCGGATATGTAAAGACTCTGAAAATGCTTAATGAGCTATAAGTGCCAAATGCATCCCACAGATAATGAGAATTGATGTTGGTCAAACTGAGGAGATCAGTGCAGAAAGCAGTGGCCAAGGAGTGCTCAAGGAGGAGATGGGTTCCAGCCAGACCTTAACGAGGGGTAAGGGAAGAGAGAATGGGGGTTTGTGGGGCCATGCAGAGAGGGGGGAGCACATCCTGGGTGTCAGGAGGGCTGAGGTAGATATCACTGGTGCTTATCCACATTGAGTTTTCTTCTCCGTAGAATATAGGTGAATATTTTACCCCTCACCCCTATACTTGCTGTTATGTGAAGGTCACAAGACTGGATCTGGCCAGTCGATTGCAGATATAACTGATGTGTACCTCTAATACGCTACAGCATTAATGGATGGTGCAGGTGTCTTCAGCACTTTCTCTTTCCTGCCGTGGCAACCGTGGAAGCCTATGTCAGGATAGAGGAGCCACCAGGTCAAAGAGCTGAGAACACTGAGATGGAGAAGAGCTACCTGGAAGGCCTCCTGGACCCACAGTGGACTCGGTGAGCGATGAATAAATCTTTGCCACATTAAGCCACTTGCCCGGTGGCTCAGTGGGAAGAATTCACCTGCCAATGCAGGAGCTGCAGGAAACTCGGGTTTGACCCCTGGGTCAGGAAGATCCCCTGGAGGAGGAAAGGGCAACTCCATCCAGTATTCTCGCTGGGAGAATCCCAAGGATAGAAGAGCCTGGTGGGCTGCAGTCCCTGGGGTCGCAAAGAGTTGGACACCACTGACCAGACATACATGCATATTCAGTTCAGTTCAGTCACTCAGTCATGTCCGACTCTTTGCAGCCCCATGAATCGCAGCACGCCCGACCTCCCTGTCCATCACCAACTCCTGGAGTTCACCCAAACTCATGTCCATCAAGTCGGTGATGCCATCCAGCCATCTCATCCTCTGTCGTCCCCTTCTCCTCCTGCCCCCAATCCCTCCCAGCATCAGAGTCTTTTCCAATGAGTCAACTCTTCGCATGAGGTGGCCAAAGTATTGGAGTTTCAGCTTTAGCATCAGTCCTTCCAAAGAAATCCCAGGGCTGATCTCCTTCAGAATGGACTGGTTGGATCTCCTTGCAGTCCAAGGGACTCTCAAGAGTCTTCTCCAATACCACAGTTCAAAAGCATCTATTCTTCGGCGCTCAGCTTTCTTCACAGTCCAACTCTCACATCCATACATGACTACTGGAAAAACCATAGCCTTGACTAGACGGACCTTTGTTGGCAAAGTAATGTCTCTGCTTTTGAATATGCTATCTAGGTTGGTCATAACTTTCCTTCCAAAGAGTAAGCGTCTTTTAATTTTATGGCTATAATCACCATCTGCAGTGATTTTGGAGCTCCAAAAAATAAAGTCTGACACTGTTTCCACTGTTTCCCCATCTATTTGCCACAAAGTGATGGGACCAGATGCCATGATCTTAGTTTTCTGAATGCTGAGCTTTAAGCCAACTTTATCTCTTTTTTTAATTTAAATTTATTTATTTTAATTGGAGGCTAATTACTTTACAATATTGTATTGGTTCTGCCACACATCATCATGAATCCACCACGGGCGTACACATTCCCCATCCTGAACCCCCCCTCCCTCCTCCTTCCCTGTACCATCCCTCTGGGTCATCCCAGTGCACCAGCCCCAAGGATCCTGTATCGAACCTGGACTGGTGATTCATTTCTTATATGATATTATACATGTTTCCATGACATTCCCCCAAATCATCCCACCTTTTCCCTCTCCCACAAAGTCCAAAAGACTGTTCTATACATCTGTGTCTCTTTTGCTGTCTCGCATACAGGGTTATCATTACCATCTTTCTAAATTCCATATATATGCATTAGTATACTGTATTGGTGTTTTTCTTTCTGGCTTACTTCACTCTGAATAATCGGCTCCAGTTTCATCCACCTCATTAGAACTGATTCAAATGTGTTCTTTTTAATGGCTGAGTAATACTCCATTGTGTATATGTACCACCGCTTTCTTATCCATTCATCTGCTGATGGACGTCTAGCAATCTCACTGCTGGGCATACACACCGAGGAAACCAGAACTGAAAGAAACATGTGTACCCCAATGTTTATCGCAGCACTGTTTATAATAACCAGGACATGGAAGCAACCTAGATGTCCAAGCCAACTTTTTCACTCTCCTCTTTCACTTTCATCAAGAGGCTTTTGAGTTCCTCTTCACTTTCTGCCATAAGGGTGGTGTCATCTGCATATCTGAGGTTATTGATATTTCTCCCAGCAATCTTGATTCCAGCTTGTGCTTCTTCCAGTCCAGCGTTTCTCATGATGTACTCTGCGTAGAAGTTAAATAAGCAGGGTGACAATATACAGCCTTGACGTACTCCTTTTCCTATTTGGAACCAGTCTGTTGTTCCATGTCCAGTTCTAACTGTTGCTCCCTGACCTGCATACAGATTTCTCAAGAGGCAGGTCAGGTGGTCTGGTATTCCCATCTCTTTCTGAATTTTCCACCGTTGATTGTGATCCACACAGTCAAAGGCTTTGGCATAGTCAATAAAGCAGAAAGAGATGTTTTTCTGGAACTCTCTTGCTTTTTCCATGATCCAGTGGATGTTGGCAATTTTAAGCCACAGAAATTACAGTGGTGCTGTTTTTGTGAAGACCTAGCCTTCCCTGAAGTCCACAGAAGGCTGTGTATTGAGTAGTGGGACAGGAGGTTAGTTAAAGGGGCCCAGAGGTGGCCTGGAGTGGGGCATCAGAATCACTAGGGGAGACTTTAACTGTGAAAAAACCTCCCATTCAGCTGGGTGTGAGTATCAAGTTGCCCAGGCTGATCCCAGAGTACCAGCCAGGAGGAGGATCACGGATGTGCCCATCCTCATGGCTTACTTGCATGTGATGTTAAATAAACTGCTTTCCTCTCCAAGCCCTGGGTTTTTGGTCATGAAAGGAGAAGAGTATTACTGGACAGATAGGGCCCAGTGCTGACATTTCCCGTAATCCACGTGAAGGGGCTTTGTAAACTGTAAGTGCATCCTAAGTCGCTTCCGTTCTTCGCAGCTCTATGGAATGTAGCCTGACTGGCTCCTCTGTCCCTGGGATTCTCCAGACAAGAATACCGGAGGGGGTTTCCATTTCCTCCTCCAGAGGGTCTTCCCAACCCAGGGACCGAACCCACGTCTGTTGTATCTCCTGCATTGGCAGGCAGGTTCTCTACCACTAGGTCTACCGGGGACTGTAAAGGGCTAGACGAAAGAAAAGCAATCTTATTCTTGATGCTATTAAAGTCCTGAAGAGGCAGGCATTCAGATTCCGGCTACTGGACTGTTCACTGTGAGAATGGCTGTGACTGGTACTTTTAGTCTAGAGTCAGTTTCTCTGGCGGTTTCCCTGTCCCCTCCAGCCCAGAGTGTGCTCCAACAGGACGGGCATTAGGGTTCTGAGTGTCCCTAAGCCAGACGGTGGCATCTGTAGAGACAGCCCTGCTGGTGTCCTTCCTCTGATGCTATTTGATGACATTATCCACCGATCAGCTTAACCACCTGCTACCTGTTGTCCTGCAGATAGCAAAGGTCTGACAACATTCTGCTGCCATTATAAAATATGAATTTTTATTTTTATCCAAGTTTTATGTATGTCAAATAGGTTATAATGTAAAGGAACAGTGACCAGTTATAACCTACCCATCCAGAAGCCCTCTCCTCAGGTGGAACATTTCAACTCTTTAGTTATTTCCTCTGGTCTTTACTTCTTTATTATTGGCTCTTTCTTGATATTTTCCTTTGAGACATTATCCATTGACTTCCTGATAAGGACTCTGAGCACTTTGCACTCTGATATTACTCCTTCTATCACACCCCCAGCATAATCACTCTCCCCACCAGTCTTTCAATAGTGTTTTTATGAGAACTTGTGGCTAAAAATAAATATTCAATGTTTGTATTAACATTTGTGATTAAATAAATACTGCTTAGAAAGAGCCATGTATGATAACAGTTTCCTTCCCAAACCATTCTTAATTTTCTTAGAGCTAATCATTGTCACTATTTTCTTTATTCCATTATTCACATTTTTTACTTCGGGGAGGGATCAGAGCTAAGTGAATGTGTCTCTTCTAGAGCACATTCAGCTGGAAACTATAGCAGATTTTACACACTGTCAAAGTGTAAAATTTACGGATGAGCCCTTAGATCATTCCCCTCCACTGAAACATTGGGAAGAGCAGTCCGGATGTCTGTTATGCCTTTTCACCCTGGTCTTCTAGTTTCTAACTAAGATAACTAGAAATTTCCTCTCTGTTGCGCACAGGAAGAAATGTCTGTTTTCAGAGTCTGAGGGAGAAGGGTCTGGTTTTTTTTTTTTTTTTTTTTTTTATCTAGAAGCTCCCTGAGCACAGAGGTTCTATCTTCTCATAAGCCTGAGTTCCTTGAGGCCATGTTTGAGGGCCATGTCTCATCTTGAGGGGCTCCCTGGGGGCAGGGCTGTGTCTCCCCTCAAACTGGGACTCCCTGAGGCAGGGCTGTGTCTCCCCTCAGACTGGGGCTCCCTGAATACAGGGCTGTGTCTCCCTCAGACTGGGGCTCCCTGAGGCAGGACTGTGTCTCCCCTCAGACTGGGGCTCCCTGAGGCGGGGCTGTGTCTCCCTCAGACTGGGGCTCCCTGAGGCAGGGCTGTGTCTCCCCTCAGACTGGGGCTCCCTGAGGCGGGGCTGTGTCTCCCTCAGACTGGGGCTCCCTGAGGCTGGGCTGTGTCTCGCCTCAGACTGGGGCTCCCTGAGGCAGGGCTGTGTTTCCCCTCAGATTGGGGCTCCCTGAGGCAGGGCTGTGTCTCCCCTCAGACTGGGGCTCCCTGAGGCAGGAATGTGTCTCTCCCATTCTTCACATCTCCTTCCCTCCAGCTCCACCTCAGTGTTTTAGAAGCAGCTCTACTGGGGGAAGCTGAGGCCCTGAATGTTACTGTGAAACCCTGGAGCTGCTTCCCTGCCTGTCCTTCCTACCGATGACCTTGGCCTCCCGGAAGCAAAGAAAATGAGCCCCACAGAGACAGCTCCGCCGAGGCTGTTTGCTATTCTCAGCCTCTCAGAGGCCGGTTCTCTCGTACCCGCTTGCTCCCAAGGGGACCTCCCCTGCCTCTCTTTGCCTTCGCGTGCAGCTTTTCTTTCGTGCTGCCGCTGACAGTGGAGAGACACTGCGGACGGCATGAATGGTAGATTCTTAATTTGGAGCCCCTCCAGTGAGTGAGACTTGCCACCCAGGGAGGACGCATGTTATGTAACCAGCAAACTATGGTGGCATCAGAGGCAGCGTGTCTGCTGAAGAGCGTGAGATTAGAGGAGTGAGAGAAGCGGGGAGCAAGGCCACTTCACAGGAGGGTCTGTGGGGCGCCAGGCTCCGGGCTGGCTATTTGCAGCTGTCTTCTGCCTGTGAAGCTTCACAGTGACCAGTGAAGAGGCGTCAGAATCTCTCTGTGGAGAGAGAAGGGACTGGTTGAAGCCGAGCTGCCTAGCGCCAAGTCCTGCTGAATTCCTGGCGCCCGGCCTGTACCCAGCTGGTTGCCACCCTGAAGCTTCCCCATCTTGGTGAGCTGGTTGGGACTGTGCCTCAGAAGACCTGCTGGAAAAGGTGTCCCCTGTGAGACAGGAAAACCAGACCTAGGAGTTGTCATCTCCAGAGGAAGAAGTCCCTGGCCATTCACTCCCCTGGCCGTGTGAGCCTGGATTTCTCCACCAAGACCCTTGGAAGGTGACTTATGGCTGGAAGCTAATCACTCAGTGAGCCCACACTGTCTCCAGCCTTGATAGCGCAGTAGTGCATCATGGAGGGGAATTTCAGGCTATCTTTCTTCACAAGGTACTAGAGGCAGGCCAAGAGTTGGTTGTAAAGGCTTCTGAGTTTAGCATTTCAGAGGCAGGAGTCTGGCTCATGGCCACCATGAAAATGTACCCCTCAGAACTCCTTCTTCAGAGAGTGTATTGGATTTGGCCACCATGCTCTGAATCCCACCGTGTTGGCACTAAGGCCACGCTTCCCAGCTCTTGACCGAGCGTGGCTGGGATGTGAAGGCAGAGGCCTTCATCTGAGATGAGGGAGGGGAAACATCAGGCTCAGGCCTTCCCCTCACACTGGCCTTATCCCATTTGCTTAACTTTCTTCACCTGCGCTACAGTCTAAGTGTTTTCGACCCAAACTTCCTTCCTTCCCGCTCTCCTTCACAGCAGCAGGCCTGTGCTGCAACTTGACGCTTCTCCCAGCCTTCTCCAGCTTTCCCTCCATTTTCCTTCACAGGCATATCTTCCCTCTCGTAATCCTGGCATCTGCTTCTTGGAGGAGATAGACTAATGCAGGCTCTTATTCAGCCCCTGGACAGGCAGAAATGCTCACCGTCCAGGCACCGAGATGGAAGAGACTGGTGATAAATGCTCCGTGTTTAAAATCCATCATGGACCTCACTTTGATGGAACTGGGTTCCTGCTCCAGGAACTGCAAAGACCCTGAGGCTGGAGTGTGTTTGGCATAACTAAGGTAAACAGTGGTAAGAGATGAGTTCAGAGAGGTAAAAAGGCCACGTCAGGTGGGACCTGGGGTCATCTTGGGACATCATCCCAGCCTGATTGGGAGCCCAGGACTTGGCCGCTTCATGGTTTCCTCTTGTCTCTCTTCCTCTTGTCCATCAGAAGCTGGGTCTGTTCCTCATTGGTCAGTTTCTCCAAGGCTGCAGCATCAAAAGTGGCTTGATTCCTCCCCTTCCTGTGCTTCTTAATCAGCAGTGCGTGGTTGTTCTATTAATATCAGAGAGGGGCATGGAAGTCTGGTGGTTATTAAGGGTTTAAGGAAATCCTGGCCCTGCTCAGTCACTGTTAGCCTTGGAACCTTGGACAAGTTAGTTAATCTCTTGAAGCCCCAGTTCCCATCTGCACAAAAGTAATGCTAATAATAGTAGTCATAGCAGCTAACACTAGTCAAATGTCTGCTCCATGCCAGGCACTATTCTAAGTACATTCCATTTATTGTAAGATCCATGTCTGTGGGATGGCTGCTGTAACTAACCTATAGATGACATGGTTAAGAAACTAGCTGGAGATCACCAGATGGGGAGGAGCAAAGGTGGGCTGCAGACCCACGTGGTCTTTCTTCCCAGATCCTGTGTTATCCTGCCCTGAGTGCTCATCTTACAGCTGTCGGGAGAGCCATCTGAGAAAGTCCTGTGTCCTTTAGGAAATGTCCACAGTCCCGACACATGCCTGGGTTCTGATTCCCGTGCTCTCTAGGACAGTGTGTATAAATACACAGAACACTTTGTCCTTTCATCTGTCATTCAGGAGGACATACTTATTGGGGACCTCTTATGTGCCAAGCAGTGTCACAGGTGCTAGATAGAGCAGAGACCAAGCCAAATCTGCCCTTGACCCCCTGAAACGTACAGTCTAGAGGAGAAGAGAGACATTAAGCAGATAATTATGTAGATGATTAATTACAGTCAGGGTCTGCGCTGTAGAGAGAAGCAGGGGTTAGTGAGAAAATGTAACAGGGTGACTTGAACTGAGTGGGAGTAATTGACCCTAATACTTAGCCCCTGCCAACTTCCATGTGATCCTGTCTAATGGAAGAGACACAGCCCCGCCTCAGGGACCCCAGTCTGAGGGGAGACACAGCCCCACCTCAGGGAGCCCCAGTCTGAGACGAGATACAGCCCCACCTCAGGGAGCCCTAGTCTGAAGGAGAGAGGAGTCCTCCCTGCTTGTATAACAAAAGGGGAACTGCTAAGGTGCCTAACTCTGACTACTGCTGAGGTCAGCGAGCAGGACACGAGGAAAAGCAGTCTGTGGTCAAGGCTGAAGATGTCTTGTTGGAAGGGCTCAGGCTGGCATTTAGGGGTCCTGCCCAGCATAGGCCAAGTATACCTCAGGAGGATCAGCTTTCAGTGACCTTGTGGGTAAGGAGGACACAGGCAGAGGTAGAAATAAGGGCAGGTAACAAAGTTAAGTGACCCAGCGTGCGTACTAAATGGATTAGAGGCGTTAGTCTGAGCTAGTGAGGGTCCCCACATCAGTAAATAGCACAGAGGAGCCCCGGAGCCATTAACCCTCCCCACTGCTCCAGTATCGAAAGGTCCCATTGCTGGAGTTTCCAGAGAGATTAATCTCCATTTCCGTACCTGGCTCTTCAGAGTTGGAAATTAAAGTGAAACCACGGAGCAGAACCTGGGGCTATGGCGATGCAGTCGTGCGGGAGCCAGTGACTCAAAGGAAAGCTAAGGCCAGCTCAACCGCTGACTGAACAGCTGAAGGAGGATTATTTTTTTTTTTTAAGAGAAGGAGTTGGGGAAAAATTTCTAATGAATCCTATCCAACCATAAAATCATGTATAAAATGAATCCTATCTGACAATAAAATAAAAGTGAAACAAATTACTAGGTTCTCATATTTGTAGGAGAAATTAATTTCATGTTTAGAATACTAATTGCTGGCTGAAGGGTCTGGAACCACACTCTGCCTGTATGTAGCCTGAGCCTTAGTTAGAGGGGGCTACCGAGGAGGGGCTGGGGCAGCCTGGGCTGGGGTCTTCTGCTTGGACCCTGCCTCGGCTGAGTCTTTCTTCAGTGCCTGGGGCTCAGTTGGTACAACATTGCTTGGCATGTGTGAATTATTTCTGATATTTTTTGTTTTCCTTAGACTGGGATGTGCCTGGAAATATCAGTTGTATCTCCTCTATCAGAGGTGGGCTCCTAGAGGCCACGCTGTGTCTCCCATCAGCCTGGGGCTCCCTGAGGCGAGGCTGTGTCTCCCTTCAGACTGGGGCTCCCTGAGGGCAGGACTGTGTCTCCCCTCAGCCTGGGGCTCCCTGAGGGCAGAGCTTTCTCTACCTCAGATTGAAGGTAGAAAATGAATCTCCAACAACAGGCTGAGGGTTCCCTGGAGGAAGAAAGTCTTGAGGAAAACTACAAACTCTTTTCTCTGGAAAATGAACACACACACAAGAAGCGACTAGGGATTCATAGCCCCCATCCAGTGTCTGCACAGCTTTTCAGCCAGATAGAGACAAAAAGACTAGAGTACAGACATGAAGTAAAAGTCAGACTGTCTGCCCTCTTAGGGCAGTCGGCAGCACGTTAGTCTCATAATAATCTGAAGGTCCTGAGTTCAAGCCTCAGAGAGGGCAGATCCTTCACTTCTGGGGCTTTCTAGGTGACACATTGGTAAAGAACCCGCCTGCCAGATTCTTTGTAAGAGATGCAGATTCAATCCCTGGGTCAGGAAAATCTCCTTGGAGAAGGAAATGACCATCTGCTCCAGTATTCTTGCCTCGAAAATTACAAGGAGAGAGGAGGCCAGTAGGCTACCGTCCATGGGGTCTTGAAGAGTCAGACACAACTGAGCGTGCGCACACACACACACACACACACACACACACACACACACACACATGATGTAGGAGGTAGTTTCCTGCATGTTGTGCAATGAAGTACACATGATGTTTTCCTTTTGCTTTTTCACCCGCAGTGCCTCGTAGTGGGAAATGTGAGTTAAATCCCAGTTACCCAGGGGTAATTATATTAGCAGTTTATCTGTGAAATGTTAAAAAAAAAAAAAACATGAAACGACAAGAACAAAATCAAAGTCTATCTGCCCTGTTGCCCCTGAAACTCCTGTGTTGCTGCCCTGGCTTAAGTGGCACCTGTTCAGAAGACAACTGGACTTACCCTGGTGGCCAAGCTCACGCTGTGATGATTCCTTTTATTGGTCTCCTGCCCAGCACTGTACCAGCGCTACATCCATTCTGGTCCCTGTACCTTCTGGGGATGACAGGCTTTATTGTGCCCGTTTGACAAAGGAGGTAAACAAGATCCCAAAAATTCTAATAACTTACACAAGCCTGCCCGGCAGCTAAGAATGTGAGGTGGGATTTGGATCCCGAACTGTTGATCTCCTCTCTCTCACACTAAGCTTCCAAGCGCCATACACCATTGAGACAGTCAACCTGTCCCCACTCCACCACTCACATGGTGCCAGCTTCCGGGCAGACGTGGAACCTCGCCTGACAGATGCATTCTTGTGGACAGTCCCCCGAGTCTGACATCACCTCTTGAGGGGTATGTGTGGGGTTTGTCCTGGCTTTGGTCCCATTTCAGTTAGACTAGCTGTGTGACTTTTGAGTGGTGTCACACCTCTCTGGGCTCCATCTCTCAGCTATACAAGGAGACATTTAGACTAATCCAGTGGCGGGCCTTCCTGGTGTGACCTGCTGGGACACAGGTGCCTCTCTGTGTCAGGGTGAGTGGTGGTATGGTGCAGAAGAGACATCTTTTCCTGTTCACCTCTCTGTGGCCCCCATGCCTTTTATTCTGATGATCTTTACATCCTGAAAATGCAGAGCACATGGTTCTGTGTCTCAAGGAGATGAACCAGGGGCCAAGTAGGCGTGCAGGTGATACTGCTCCTAGGCTGTTCCCTGAGGCTAGGGACTGCAGATTGGCAGTTCCGCCCCCGGTGCGAGATACGACGCCTGCAGCATTCCTCATGTACGTAGACTGTCGATGAATGAATAAACAAACAGATGAATGATTAAATGCAAGTGACCAAGACTCACAGCCCCTCCAGAGGACCCGAGTCCAGGTCTGAATCCTCTTCCTGTCCTGCCCCACCCCACCCTCCTGCTCCCCCTGCCACCAACAGCCTGGAAGGAAACAGCCTCCCCCTCTGAACTGTCCATCTGTGTCAGCTGCTGGGCCTTTTGCCGACACTTACGCCCTGCCCCTGTTCCCATGCCCGTGGCTGTGTCCACTGCTCCCACTCGTCCTCATCCCCACATTTTGCTGCCACCATCTCCTTCCTTCTCTGATTCACGCATTTCTTCATTATGATGGAGCGTTCACAGACAGAGAGAAACGGTGTCTGGAGGAGGGAGCCCGGCCTCCCACTTTAGCTCAGGGATCCAGGAGGAGGTGAGACACCTGTGCAGGTGTAGCGAGCCAGGCCCTGGGGACACAGCCCACTGAAGCTGCGGCTCCAGGACAGAGCGTCTGGGCTAAAGCGTAATTACCTCCCCATTAATATGTTAATCTCTCATATACAGACTGAATGCCACTATTTTACTTTAAATAATTAGCTGCCGAGAAGATGTATAGTTCTGGGAAAGTCGCTGGGGCTGCAGCTGAGGGTTTAACATTTTAATTAAAGCCTTTCTGAAAAATATTTACCACGGCCTCTGATACTGTCGGGAAAGAAAGACAGGAAAGAGGAAGAAAGTAAGATGAGAGGAAGAAGGAAAGGAAGGAAGTGGGAGGGAGGGAGGCAGAGAAAGAGGAAGGAAAGGGTACAAAGGAAGAGAGGAGTGGGAAGGAGGAGAGGAGCGGGAAGGAGGCCCCTCTGAAATCCCCCCATGGGCAAGCTCACAGTCTCCCGGGGCATTCCTGACTATGATTCAAGGAGCCCTAAACTCGATTTCGAAGAGAATACAAATCCTTCACCCTCTATGGCATGCTCCTGTGTTTATTTTATTTATTTGGCTGCACCTGGTGCAACATGTGGGATCTAGTTCCCTGACCAGGGATCGAACCTGGGCCCCCTGCACTGGAAGTGTGGAGTCTTAGCCACTGGACCGCCAGGGAAGTCCCTGCTCCTGTGTTTCTAATTCTTGTCTTTCTAGCCCATCCACATCTCCTTGAATCTCCAGAGCCCATTCCCTCGCAGCCCCACCTGACCACCTCCTATCACCCCATCATGGACACCCCATCCCCCAGGCAGCAGGGGTCCCATAGGCAGGACACCTGAGCAAGGGGCTACGGCTCTCAGGGACTCTCTCGATGGGGCAGGGACTCTGAGCTGGGAGCAGGAGCCCCAGCTCCTGAGATGTCTTTTTATGACTCTTCTTTTTTTTTTGGAATTCAACCATCAGCTGAGTTTAATCACCAGCTCTATGTACGTGTGCGTGTTCTCAGGCCCAGCATCTCTGGTCTCCCCTCTCTGCTGCCACCCCTCTTTACTAGCCTTAATTACAGCAATTTAGGAGGCCTGCTTAAGATTGCAGAGTAAACCTATCAATATTTCACTTAAGAATGGATTTCTGTCGGATGGTATCAGAGGCCTATAAATGAGAAATATGAGACTTGTTCTCAGGTAGCCACACACACACACACACACCCTCTGATGAATTATTAACACGTGATTTCCTTTCTGTCTCAGGTACTGGCAACAGCTGAGAGCTCTTCCACTATAGACGGAGATGAGCATTTCTACAGGAGCTATTTGCCTAAAACACATTGAAATAAATAGGAGAAGAGTGTGGCTCTGTGTCCTGAGGTTTCCTGTTGTGAGGAGCGAGGAAACACTGCTGCTCTGAGCAGTTCCCTCTTTGGGTTTGTTGGAGGAAGAAAGGTCATGTTCTCCAGTGAAGAGGGCAAGGTCACCACCAGGCCACAGCATCCATGTCGGGACAGAGAAGGGGCTGGGACCCAGGACCCCTGTTGCTCCCCTTCCCTCATCTTCCTCTCACTCCCGGTGGATCCAGAGTCACAGGAGCTCTCTCAACCATAGGGTCTGCAAGCGGGTTACTCTTAGCTCTGGGAACTGTGGATCCTCGGGTAACAAACATAGGCTTTGCGACCTGACAGTTCTGAGTCCCTTGCTAACTGGGGGACCCCAGGAAAGTCAAATCTTCACTGAGTCTGTTTTCCCCAACTCGAAATGGGAAAACGATCGTACCTGTCTCATGGGGTAGAATTAGCGATGGTAACTCTAAAGCCCCTCTACTGAGGGGGCTTCAGGGTGGTCACTTTGGTGGCAGAGATGACAAGGTGATTTCTTGGTGTGGTTGGTTGTAGGTGCCATACCTTAAAAAGGATATTGGCCAATGCAGTTTGTCCAGAAAGAGGACACTAGAGTGCTGAATGGTTGGGAAACTAAGGACATATAAGAGCAAATCGAAAGGACTGGGAGTGTTTAGCCTAGAGAACTTGTGTCTCAGGATGATATACTTGCTTGCCCTCTTTAAGTACGTCTTCAACATCGTCTTGCCGAAAATGGATCAGAGATGTTATGTGAAGCCCCTAGCCCTCACCCCAGGGAGAAATAGAAACTACAGGAAAAACTCAGATTACTATAAAGGACGTTTTAACCATCTGAACTGTATAAAGATGGAAAGTGCTATTTCACATGGTTCTGAGTCCCCATTACTCACCATTTTCAGGAGTGGCTGGCTGACCACTCAGCAGGGATTCATAGAGGTGACTCATCATTACCAACTGGAGACTATGCTTTCAGGTCTTCTGGTCTCTGATTCCACGCAGAGGGCCCTTCATTAGAGCAACAGTCCTTTCCTCTTTCCATCGCTTCCCTCACTGCCCTCCCTGGGGAAGAGGCGATTTCTCTGTGGGCAGCTTTGGGGGAGAATCTGAGTGCTCCCCGCTTTGGGGATCTTCCTGTTGACAGAAAGCACAGATATTCTGCTTATTCCCACCATGGGAGGAGGGTGGCACTGCAGACGCCCAGCTCTGCCTGAGACTCAGTAAGCCTGGTAAATTTAGGCATGAGGTCTTACAGGCCCACCTTGCTAAGAGACCTTAATGCCACAGTCTCCACTGTCCTTCAGTGGTACTGAAGGTAATATTTGGTTTCCATTTTGCTTGACTCCCGTATCTATTTCTCAGAAAACTCTGAACAAGGTGTGGGGGAAGGGGTGTTAGTCACTGAGCCCTTGAGACCTTAAGGTAGTTCAGTTTCCTAAGGTCGTAACCTAGAGTCGTCACTGCCTTGTTGCTTTCAGATCTCTTTCCGGCCTTCCTGCATATGATGCTTCCCAGCCTCCTTTGCCAGCTAGTCTCTTGCTGGGTCAGCTAATAGGAGGAATAGTGGGAGACAGCAGAAAATGAAAAGTGAGGAACCAGGGTATTTCTCCCTCTCTTGTCCTGCCTTAAGGCATCTCTTCAGGATGGCTGATTCTCCAACGCAGTTCCAGCTCCTACCCCACAGCCTTGGCACCCGGTTTCTGGCAACAGCACTTCCTGTTGTCCCGCCTGCCCGCAGGGTCAGAGTGGCTTCCTGCTCTTGCTGACCTCTGGTTGCTTCTGCACCCCCTTTTTGGTTCCTCAGCTCTTCCAATACTTGTGTAACCAGTTTCCTGTATTAAATCTCTCTGATGGAAATACCTAGTATGGGTTACGTTCTCCTGATTGGACCGTGAGTGATACAGAATAGAGTGTTCACTGGGGAAAATTATGCAGCTGATTCCCAGATGACCAGCACTGCAAAGGTCACCACGTGACTCATAGGTTCCCTAGGGATCACCTAGCAACAGTTAAAATCAGACATGGAATATCAGACTGGTTCTAAATTGGGAAAGGAGTACATCAAGACTGTGTATTGTCACCCTGCTTATTTAACTTATAGGCAGAGTACATCATGAGAAATGCTGGACTGGATGAAGCACAAGCTGTAATCAAGATGATGGGGAGAAATATCAATAACCTCAGCTATGCAGATGACACCACCCTTATGGCAGAAAGCAAAGAAGATCTAAAGAGCCTCTTGATGGGGGTGAAAGAGAAGAGTGAAAAATCTGGTTTAAAACTCAGCATTCAAAAAACAAAGATCAGGGCATCCAGTCCCATCACTTCATGGCAAATAGATGGGGAAACAATGGAAACAGTGAGAGACTTTATTTTGGGGGCTCTAAAATCACTGCAGATGGTGACTGCAGCCATGAAATTAAGAGACGCTTGCTCCTTGGAAGAAAAGCTCTGACCAACCTAGACAGCATATTAAAAAGCAGAGACATTACTTTGTCAACAAAGGTCCATCTAGTCAAAGCTATGGTTTTTCCAGTGGTCATGTATGGATGTGAGAGCTGGACTATAAGGAAAGCTGAGGGCCGAAGAATTGATGCTTTTAAACTGTGCTATGAGAGAAAATTGTTGAGAGCCCTTTGGACAGCAAGGAAATCCAACCAGTCAATCCTAAAGAAAATCAGTCCTGAATATTCATTGGAAGGACTGATGCTGAAGCTGAAGCACCAATACTTTGGCCACCTGATGCAAAGAACTGACTCCTTGGAAAAGACCCTGATGCGGGGAGAGACTGAAGGCTGGAGGAGAAGGGGATGACAGAGGTTGAGATGATTGGATGGCATCACCAACTTGATGGACATGAATTTGAGCAAACTCTGGGAGGTGGTGAAGGACAGGGAAGCTTGTCATGCTGCAGTCCGTGGGTCGCAAAGAGTCAGACACAACTGAGTGACTGAACTGACTGAGGGATCTCTTTAAACCTGAGGCCCCCTGATCTCTATGCCTCTGAATCCTGAGTGTCTTAAGGAGGGATGAAGTCATGGAGGCCACGTGGAGTAGGTCAGGCCCTCCCAGGGTAGGATGTGTGTGTGTGTGTGTGTGTGTGTGTGTGTGTGTGTGTGTGTGCGCACGCACGCACGCGCATGCTCACTTGCTCAGTCCTGTCCAGCTCTTTGTGACCCCATGGACTGTAGCCCACCAGGCTCCTCAGTCAATGGGATTCTCCAGGCAAGAATATGGGAGTGGGTTGCCATTTCCTCCTCTAAGGAATCTTCCTGATCCAGGGAGCAAACCCATGTCATCTGTGGCTCCTGCATTGACAAGTGGAGTCTTTTTACCACTGAGCCGCCTGGGAAGCCCAGGGTAGGGTGTAACAGCCCCGGTTTTAGGATCCCCTTTCCCTACCCCAAGGTCAGTCACTGGGTGCTCCTATAGCAGGGTGGGTAAAACAGTCCATCATTAGATGCAATATTTGACCTGGGTTCAAAGCCCTTTTGCCTCAAGCATTTTCCAAACACGTGATTTCCCTGGAAGGTTTAGCCAGTTCCATCCCAGCCTGTCAGCCCTGCCTTCTCCATTCCCAGCTGTTCACTTTGAGTCAGCTCACCCAATCTTCCTGTGTCTTGGCCTGAGTGTCCTGGTGTAGACCATCTGCTCTGTGCACCCTTGCCTTGTGGGACAGCATGGGTTCTGCAGCTCCAGGCCCCTGACCCTGTATCCACACTTGTCCATGCCTGCATATGACAGGTCTTATCAGAGACAGGTCTCTTGAGTCTCCCCAGGTGCCTGACAGCTGCTGGTGCCCATCAGGGAGCCCCCTTCTGTCTGAGGACACTGCCAGCAGTGAAGCAGCCATCTGCATCGCCTTTCCAGGGGCCTGGCAGTAGGGCAGGCCTGGGGCTGCGGGCGCGGGAGATGGGAGATCTGTCGTACCATCTTCTTTCCGCATCACTGTCTGCCCATAAGCACCCTTAGAAAGTTGATTTAGAGTTTCCTTGCCTGAGGAAAGAAGTAGAAGACTTAATAAACTCTCTGAGATTATTCCATGAACACCACTGAAAACCCTTAAGGGTCTCAACCTACAAATTAATCTTTTCCACAATTACAGCCTTTGCCCTCCCCATCACTGTGACGGCCACGAACTCCGTCATCACCTCTCCAGCACCACCCTCTTCACCATCTCGACTACCAACTGTACCATCACCATCACCTTATCACCATGGCCACCACTACACCTCCATCACCACCCCCATCACTATCCTTAACACCCTATGTCGCTCTGGTAGTGATCACCACCATGCTAGCCAATCATCACTGTTATCCAAGTCAACACTAGGAACACCATCAGCTTCAACCCCTTACACATCACCCTCACTACTGTTGCATGAGCGCCTGGCTGGGCCGAGTACTGTAGGGAGAAATCACCGTGGGGTCTGTCATTGGTGACAGGCATAGCTACACAGCAGCTCAGCAGCAGAGCAGCAACGTGAAATCAAGATACAAGGGAGCAGAGCGGGAGTGTCTCCTTTGCCCAGGCTATGCCTTTTAATAGGATGAGCAGCGGCTAAAGGGACGGGAGGAAAACCATTGCTGAGAGGGAGGAGCCAGAGGAGGTAGCCGGCTCCACGGGTAGAGTCGGGGAAGGAACACCTGGAGCCTCACTGGGACTCAGAGTAGCGGAGGGGTTGGTGATGAGGTCGGCGTAGAGGCTGTTGTCCTTCCTTCGGACAGTACACAAAACACCCAGCTTCCTGGATGGGGCCTGTGATAGGGTGATGAGAAGGAGAAGAGCAGCCCTCTTGTCTGGGAGTTGGCCTTGGTGCCCTCCTGTTGAATGTAAACAATTTCCCAGAATGTTAATATCAGACGAGGCCATTGGCAACCATGATGGAACAAGGCAAAAACAAGTCTGTTCCATAACCACGCCTGAACACAGACAGGACATGAATGTTGTGCAAACCATAACGTATCAAGCAGCCCTCCTCCCAGCTAAGGTGACTGACTGCTGCTCTTTCACTAATTATGGTGCCCGCCTCCCTATGGATCAAGTTGACTGAGATACCCACTCACGGGGTTGCCCCACTTTCTGACAGCTGTCAGTCCTGAGCAGACTGCTGTCTTCTTGGATCTTCTGCAAATCGCCTGACCAGAGCCCAAATCCTCCGATGGCTTCTCTCTAGCTCTGTCCTCTTACGACACAATCAGGTCCCTCCTCTCCATCCCCTCCATGTATGTTCTCCCTCTCTGCAACGAGTAATAAACCCAACTTCGTCCACGGCTGGCGTGTTCCCAGGGTCTTTGACTCTCGGGCACTGACAGGGCTGTGGAAGGGCATTACCTCTAGTGAGTGACAGGGTTGATAATCCCCCCACAGAGGTCTTCCTACTTCTTGAAGGCCACATGGGGTGACGAGGGTGTTGTACCGTTGGGCTGCCTCCGCACCACTTTCTGGATCCACCTTCTCCAGTTGGTCATGCTGATGAGGGGACTGAATGAGACCCAGGTTTCTTTCAAAGCATTGATCGATGGGCCATAGAACTCCCTTGGGCTGCTTGTCGAAGTGCTGGATCGTGCAACTTACTCCTAGACATTCAAAACAAAAGACCAGAAGTCTGTTATTTTAGCAAGCATGTGGTGATCATGAGCAATGACGTTTGGGGACCACAGGTTGAAGTTCCTGTCATTCTGACGGCCTTCAAGTCACCAAAGACGCAAGATCGGGGCTGGCAAGCTGGGCTCTGCCAGCTTCCCCAGAGCCCGAAGAACAGGCCCCACTCCGGAAGCTCAGGCCCCTGTGCTATTTCCCACCCTGGGATCAGGTCCCTCTCTGCCTCTCTAGGGGGGGCCCACATCTTCTTCTAGACATCAGGGCACAAAGAGGCCCAATAACATTTAAGGTAAAGGCAATTGCCTCCAGCAAAACGTGTCTAAAAAGGGATTCAGATTCCATATCTTGAAGTGAACAAAAATATTAATCAATAGATCCATCATCCTGGCTCCTGTGTCTCTGAGGTGCAGATGCAGAGACTGCAGAACAATAATGGTTGTTTTACACAGACACACACACACACACACACATACACACACATAGAGTTGTCTCCATGCGGAGGCTGAGCGGGCAGACGAATCTCTTCTACTCAGAGCTTTGCACAACACTCCCCCCCATCCTCCTAACCTCTCACTCCACCCTGTCCTCACTAACGCAGTCCTCTTCCATGAGGATGGTCCTGGCCTGGTGAGACCTTAGTGTTAGGCCCTTTCCTTTCAGTGGATCCTTCCCAGCCCCACTCGAAGATTGTTCTGTGCTTTATGGAGCTATAGCCTCAGCAATACCTTCTTTCTTTGTTTGAACTCCCTTCTACCTTTAGGACCTATTTCATATCTCTGAGGCTTAGAGTTGATGTTGGGACTGGATAAGACTTTGGGGCCATTGGGCTGGTGGCAAATGTATTTTGCATGTGAGAAGGACATAGCTTTGGGGGGATCCAGAGGGTGGAGTGTTATAGGCTGAATTACGCACGCCCTCCAAATTCATATGTCAAAGCCTTAAGCCGCAGTACCTTAGAAAGTGACTGTATTTGGAAATGGGGCCTTTAGATGAGTAACTGAGTTAAGATGAAGCCCTGGGGTGGGCCCTAATCCGATCTGACTGGTGTCCTTATTAGAAGAGGAGATTAGGACACAGAGACAGCAACAGAGCACACACAGAAGGACACCCATGTGGGCAGGCTGCAAGAGGGCGGCCCTCTGCAAGACGACGGGTGAGACCCCGGAGGAAGCCAACCATCCTGGCACCTTGACTTTGAACTTCAGCCTCCAGAACTGTGAGAAAGTACATTTCTATAGTTAAGCCACGCAGTCTGTGATATTTAGTGGCAACCCAAGAAGACTGATACACCCCATTTCCCCTTTTAGACTCCTCTCCGCTTTTTTCCATCCTCAGCAATCACATCCCTGTAGCTTATTCTCTGGTGTGGGAGGCTACTACACCACAGATGTGAGGGTTCTGGGGCAGCCTCATACAGTTTAGCTTTGTCCGAGAGGCTGGTATGGACGTGCAGTCCAGCTACATCCGACCAATCACAGGTGGCCTGGAGTCACTTGGCTCCTCAGCCTTTCCTCCTCCAGCCAAGCCAGCAGGTGAATCTGGCCCACAGAGCAGATGGCTGGCCATCTGTCCCTTCTAATTCTGCAAGTTTGGGCAAGTTCAGACTCCGGAGCCTCAGTTTCCACATTTGCAGAAGAGAATACTACCATCATTATCCCCGAGGGTTGCTGTGAGGATTTAAATGAAAAGATGCTGACAAAGCACTGAGCCCAGATTGTGGCATAAATTAAGTTCTCTTTGACGCAGAGTCTACACCCATCCCATGCCAGGCTCACCTGACCACTCCCAGGACAGTACTGAGTTTGAGACCTCCGGGTCCTTCGCTCCTTCTAGACTGCCTTTCTCTTCTCATTCTTACTGTCCTCGCTGTGGACCCCTCAAGCGAGCACTTGTTCCAATTGCCTCTAAAAGTTCCTCTGCCTCCCTCCCTATCCCCAGCATTAGCTGCTGGAATGTAGGATGTAACACCTGGGGGCCGCCCACTAAGTCTACACCGTTTTCCTGCCTTCACAGACATGCGCTTCCTGTATTCTCCACCAGGGGGCGCTCTTTGAGGACAGGCGCAGCCACGTGCCTCATTTGTATTGATAACACCTGAGTACCTAGCCCTTTGCAACTGTCCCTCGACCCGAATGCTCTGGATGGAGTATGCCTAGTCCCCAGGGAGAAGGACTAGAAGCATCCCACTGGTGGTGATGCTTACCTCGGTGTGGACATGCTTGGCTGTTATTTTCAGCCTAACTCATGACCCTAACACCACCAAGCATCTTGGTTTACTAAACTAGGAAACGCAGAGACGGAGCAAGATGACCATAGTCCGTTATTCAGGTATTTCCAGCCTGTACCTGGAGAAGAGGCATGTGGGCACTTGCAGGCGAGCATTTCCACTGGCCTGGGCTTGGGTGAAGGTCCCAGTTGGTCCTCCTTCGCTTGTTCCAGCCCACCCCCACCCTAGTCCAGACGAGGATCTTGGGTGAGAGAATGTTAGGAGGAGCGTGACTACTGTGTGTGACTCATGAGTGATTTCCCTAAATGAGAGAGAGGGGTGCTAAGGGCAGGCGCCTTGGTCTTAGGAGTCAAAAGTTGGAGGCTATGGGACCCCCCTCCCCTCCTCTTTCCTAGGTTTGATAAAGCCCCAAGGAAGTGGATACACAAAGCAGGTCTTCAGTAAATGGTATTTGGAGCTGGTGAGGTCCTGCGACATTTCAGGACCAGCAAGGAAAGACCCATGGCTATTTCACCCAAGCAGAGTGGCAGAGACCGCCGCCCACCCCGCCCGCTGCCTCCCTCCCCAGCACAGCAGGTCTGGATGGTGGTTCCGGGTTGGTGCCCCACAGTTTGCTGAGCCCTGCAGTTTTGACAGGCAACCCCAGGAGCCCAGAGGCTCTGCGTGGAAGGCGCCTAATTAATCAAGGCGGTAATGGTCCCGGCGGCAGCAGCCCCGCCGTGCCAGCTCTGTGTGTGTCAGCCTGCAGCTGTTCACTCTCGGGACAGCCCAGCAAGCCCCTGCACACTTACCCTGCCACCTGCACCTGGCTACCTGCCTGACAGAGGCAAAGGCAGACCTGGGAAGACCCAGAAACCAAATTCTTCTGACTTCCAGAGACAGGACACAGGCAATCCCTGAGGGGCCTCTCCCCTGGGTCTTCCTCCTGGGGTGCCTGTGTTTCTGAGCTCTTCTTCAGCCTAGAACCCAATGTAAGCAGGAATCTCACAGAGGACAGTGAGCCCCAAGGAAGAGCTAGGAGACCATGGCGATAGGGTCTTAGCTGCCCCTATGAGCTGTATGCCCAGGGTAAGCCTCTTCACTGTTGGAAGCCTCAGTTTCCTTATCTGTGAAATGGGGACAATAGAGCCCATCCTGACTAGTGCCAAGGACTGAAGAATTTTGCTGAGTGAATGTAAATTGTGTTAGGTGCTGCAGCAACAATATTTGCCTGGAGGTATCAACTCACCTCACAGGAGGCCCCTCCCTGTACAGTGCAGAGAGATCAGGCGCCCTCTGGCTCCTCCTTGTGGACCTCGCTGAGCAGCACAGCACCCCAGCTGTGCCCAGGTTATCTTGGGGCTAAGATCTGGGGTAGGGGGACGCTGTAGTTGAAAGAGATGGGGTCTGGAGGACAGGTACGCCTGGTTCCACCATGAGAACCCAATCTGCATTAGCAGCTTGTCAGGAAGGACAGGATGCTCTGAGGCTCAGAACTGTTCTCATGACTCAGCATCTGACTTCCCCACCTCTCCCCCAAGCTGACCTGAGCCCTGGGGGCCGAGCTCATTTTGAGGATAGAGAGGAGATGACATGATCCAGAAGACCTTGTACTGGGCTTTGGGCCCTTTCAGTTTGGCTGGGGGATGTGGCCCACCCTCTGAACCTGCCAGTTCAGGTGGACAGGCTCGCAGAAAGTCCAGTGAAAAAGCAGGACTAGAGGCACCTACTGCCTGGAAAGTGAAAGTCAACTTTTCAGTCATGTCTGGCTCCTTACCACCCCAGGGACTATACAGTCCATGGAATTCTCCAGGCCAGAATACTGGAGTGGGTAGCCTTTCCCTTCTCCAGAGGATCTTCCCAACCCAGGGATTGAACCCAGGTCTCCTGCATTGCAGGAGGATTCTTTACCAGCTGAGCCACAAGGGAAGCCCAAGAATACTGGAGCGGGTAGCCTATCCCTTCTCCAGGGGATCTTCCCAATGCAGGAATCAAACCAGGGTCTCCTGCATTCCAGGCATATTCTTTACCAACTGAGCTATCAGGGAAGCCCGGGATTGAGGGCAATGACCCTTTAGGAGAAGGAAACATGGGAAGACTTGTGATCTTACCCCATGAGTCCCTCTGGAGGGAGCCTACTCCCACACCCACTTCCTGCGTGGACATAAGCAGGGCATGCTCCCTGGATGTGAGCGGGTGGGGGTCAAGGGACACCCATTACCCTGCTCACTCTCTACCGTACCTCTTCAACTCAGCTCATCTCTTTGGGACACTGTTTCCCCTGAAATGGTCTTTTCAATCTCTCCAGTTCTCAGCTCTTATTGAGAAATGGAGGGGGCCTCTTTGGTCTCCCTTTATCCCGAGAACAGAAAGCTTGAATATCTGCAATGGTGATCGATATAATAAGATCTCTTTCTACAGTGGTACCAGGAAACAGACTCAATCCCATCTTGTAGCAGGGATAACTAACGTTTATACAGCACTGATATCTGCCAGGCTCTGTCCTGACAGCTTTTCATAATTTTATGCATTTCTCATGACTGTGCTAGACTGTCGCTGCTGCGCGGGCTTGCTCTGCTTGTGGAGAGCAGGGGCCACTCTCTAGTGGTGGTGCATGGGCTCCTCACTGAAGGGGCTTCTCTTTTTGCAGAGCACGGGCCCTCGAGCACAGCCTCAGCATGGGCTTGGTTGCCCCGTGGCATGTGGGATCTTCCTGGACCAGCTATCAATCCTGAGTCTCCTGCGTTAGCAGGTAGATTCTTTACACTAAGCCACCAGGGAAGCCCCAGCTTTTCATATATCAACTCATATCAATCCTATGAGGTAAATATTGTTATAGATGGGGAAATTGTGGCCCAGAAAAGCTGAGTCGTGCCCAAAGTCCCACTGTGAACAGAGTAGTAGCTGGCGTTCAAGCCCGGACAGTCTGACTCCAGGATGTGGGCTCTGAGCCTCCAGCCACCCCATTCCTTGCACCGCCACTTCTGCATCCTGCTCCCACGCCTGGCTGTGAGCTCAGGAGGCCAGAACTGGGCTCGCTCCCTCTTTGTCCCCCCCAGCTCCAGCCAGGCTCCGTAGCGCAGGCCAGGTGCTCAGGAACTATCAGCTACATGAATGGATAACTGAGTGAGTGAGAGGCATGGTGTCGGATGCCATTGCACGGTGTTTGGAGTCTAGAGCAAATGCCTGAAGGTCTGGCAGCAATCGGACAGCAGGGAAGCCCCATGAAGACTCACTCTCTTAACACTGTGTTTGGACAGAGGCTCCTTATAGCTGGGAGAAGTCTGCAGAGCTAACCTGGAGCTGATGACGTTTTTGCGCCTTTAGAACCTTCACCACCCCACTTCCACCCCCGAACACCACCACTGTGGAAAGTGAAGTGTGTGAAAGTTGCTGCAGCGACCGACTATTTGCGACCCCATGGGCTGTACAGTCCATGCAATTCTCTAGGCCAGAATATTGGCGTGGCTAGCCTTTCCCTTCTCCAAGGGGTCTTCCCAACCCAGGGATCAAACCCAGGTCTTCCGCATTGTAGATCTGTTCTTTACCAGCTGAGCCACAAGGAAAGCCCTGTGGAAGTGCATCGCAGCAATGTCTCTAGAGCCAAGCAGGGCTCAAAGCAGACTTTCCTTGTAGCTCAGATGGTGAAGAATCCTCCTGCAATGCGGAAGACTCCGGTTCAATTCCTGGGTCAGGAAGATCCCTCGGAGGAGCGCATGGCAACCCACTCCAGTATTCTTGCCTGGAGAATCCCCATGGGCAGAGGAGCCTAGTGGGCTACAGTCCATGGGGTTGCAAAGAGTCAGACATGACTGAGCGGCTAAGCACGTGTGCACAGGGCTCAATGCCCGGCTCAGGCCCCACCACATCCCCACCCCAGCAGCAGCCAGTATTCTGAAACCCATTCTAGTTTGTTCTGATCACTAGTATTATGCCCCAACTGTACTCTCCTCCAGGAGGAAGTCAGCTTCACGTGCCGAGGCTGGAACGCTAAGTGTTCTGGAAGGAACTGGAAATAATCCTGAGACCAGGCAGCGGGTGGTGTATGTGGCTCATGGCAGATGGGGGAGAAGGAGACTCCAGCTCCTTGAGAAATTCTCCTTTTTACAAAGTTCTAAGCTGAGCGTGAGGCTTGGAGATGGGGGTTGTCCATCTGGGGTAGCAGTGTTGGGGGCAGATGGGGAGGGTGAGGGTGAGAAGGTGGGCCCTGGCCTGGCCTGCCCGCCTCTCTGCAGGTTGTGGGAGGAAGGGGATAAATATCCGAGGTGGTGTGTGGGGGGGGTGGGGAGATGGGCAGGCCTGCGGTGTAAGAAATAGTGAGTTAAAAGAATCATTCAGCGAGTACAGAGAAATATCAGGAATCAAATTGCAGGGAAGATTTCAAGTAATCATAAAGGGTTTTTCAAATATATTCACTGCTAAGAGCTACAGATGTCAGGAGAGAAAATTGGTTCACTTACCAATAATAGTCGTGGAGGCTGGGGGAGCAGGATGCAGACAGGAAGGTACTTAACCAGGCATCTCCACCTCCTTCTCTCCTGGGATGCGTGGGGGAGGGGGAGGAGGGGCTGGAGCCCCTCGCAAGGGGGCGAACGGCCAGGCCAGAGCAGGCTGAGTGGGAAGACAGCTTGGAGGGGAGAGAGGAGGACCAGGTGGCCCCAGTGGCCCCACCACTTTCCCTCCAGATCCTTGCACAGTTTATGCGGCGGAAGGACTGCGCTTGGCACTGAGCAGGAGGCTTGTTGCTCTTGTCACTGAGAATTTATTGATGGTTTGTGATGAGCAGAGCCAGATGTGTGGCAGATCAGAGACACTCAGACATGTGGTACCTGCTCTGGGCTCACGACCTGGTTAGGGAGACAAAAGCCACACCGAGGGGAGAATGAGAGAGACCTTGGCCCACGCTGGGAGCCAGGGACTAATTGTGATTGGGGGTGAGAGGAGGCAGTGGTCCTCAAGGCAGAGCAGTCAGGGAGGGCTCCAGGGCGCTCAGACAGTGGTCCGTTCCCCTGCCTTTGACCACAATCCTTGCTGTTTAGTTACTAAGCTGTGTCTGGCTCTTTTGCTACCCCTTGGACTGTAGCCCACCAGGCTCCTCTGTCCATGGGATTTGCAAGGCAAGAATACTGGAGTGGGTTGCCATTTCTTTCTCCAAGGGATCTTCCTGACCCAGGGATGGAACTCGTGTCTGCTGCTTCCTTCTTTTAGAAGCCCTCCTGATGTGCTAAGTGTGCTAACCACAGGTGACTCCACCTGGACCTGCCGGGAGGAAGTCAGGACGACTCTGTCAACAGCAACGGTGCTGGGCTGTGCCTTGACGCTGACTTATGTGTCTCTGAGGGCAGAGGTGGTGTTATTGACCATTTTCACTAGCATGCAGGGGGAGGCACAAATCTCATCCCACCTTATCTAGTATAAATCTCACACTGGTTTCCTGAGCCCTGGTTCTCACAGGGTGATGTAAAGAGGACTGGATGAGACCTGCCCACGTGATGGGTAATGTTACGGGAGGGGAACAGGTGCTCAGGAAGTCAAATCATTCATAATGGACCGGATGCCTGTCCTTTGCTCCAGAAGAGATAATAATTTTACTAAACTGGACAGAAAGCATGCCTCCCTCCGCGGCAGCAGGGACACAACCTCTAGCTTCCAAGGCTGTTTGCTCCACAAACATCCTTGAAAGGAAAATCCAGAACAAGAAGCAATTAGTTTCTTACCTGCAAGATGTGTAGAAACGCAAGACCCAGGGACACACTGTGTAATGTACCTCTTTATCGTGCTTATAGTTATATCTTTTTCCTGCTGGAGTGGCCACTCTGTGAGGACTGGAATCGGTGATTCTTTTGTTTACTGATGTATCATCAATAACTGAGACAGTGCCTGGCATACAACAGGTGCTCATGAAGTGCTGGTCAGTTGAATGCATGATTGCCTGAGGAAGATGAAAGTCCTTGCTTGGCATCTCCTATTCAGGAAGTTTCCTTGTCAAATTGCCAGCCTTCTGTGGGGAGAAGGAAACTTACATTCTAAAAAAAAAAGGGACCTTTTTCTGTGTACCTTGATCGGCATAGGTCGCATGTCTACTAGACATGTTCCTGGTGCCTCTCTGTTGCTGGAAACCACCAGCACCCCTGAGACAGGGAAGGTGTTCAGAGAAGAGCCAGCTGGTTTTGGCTTTATCCCTGCAGCAGGCAACGAGTATGCATCGCCAGGCCCCAGGCATCTCTCCTGGGCCTCCTCGCCTCTTCCCTGTCTTTCTCAGGCTGGTAATTAAAAGTATCAAAGCAAAGTAGGGCTGTCTCATTACATGTCCTGTTTATGTGACTCTAATGTGCTTTGAGAAGATTTGAAGGACTGGGGAATCAGCAGCAGAGCTTGCTTCACGTCCAGCCCGGAGCTGGCAACCCTGAGATAAGGGTATCAAGACCGGGCTGTGAATTAGTTTTAAAGCAAACCAATAATGCATTAATGTGGGCGAGGAATTAAAAATAACAGAGATGTTGCACATTTCTCTGATTAATTAGCTGTTCTAGTTAATTTTTCTGCTTGTAGAGACAAAGCATGGGTCTTAAGAGTGGAGCAATTTCCCATCGGTCACTGTGGTGCTGAAATGGGGCAGCACCGCGTCTTAGTCCCTTCCCGGGGCCAGCAGGAACCACAGGCAGCGGGGTGCCATTGAGGAGGCTACCATGCCACTTGGGAACTTTATTGCTAGGCTCTCTCCTCCACTCAGGAGGGGTCTACAGAGTCAAGGGAAGGGGGAGGGGATTGGAACCAGCAGGCCCAGAACCTCCGTTCAGGAATCTCTGGTAATTCCTAAGAACAGGAACCTGGGAGGGGAAGGGGAGCTTTAGTGTCCATGCCATCCTTCTGAGGGCTGCCCAGGGGGCGCAGTGGTAAAGAAGCCGCGTGCCAGTGCAGGAGATGCAGGAGACGTGAGTTTGATTCCTGGATCAGGAAGATTCTCCTGGAGTGGGAAATGGCAACCCGCTCTAGTATTCTTGTCTGGAAAATTCCACGGACAGAGGAGCCTGGTGGGCTACAGTCCAGAGGTTCGCAAAGAGTCAAACACGACTGAACTCACCTACAGGCAATGCCTGCATCCATCTGAGACTTATTGCACAGGCCCTGAACTCTGCTTCTTTCATCCACTTACTTGTTAGCTCATCCATCCATCACTGTTCATTTGACCTCTTCCGCATCCTAGGCTCTTCACGAGCTGGGGATGACAGAAAGAAAGAATTCCAACTTTGGAGCTCTTCGAGAAGGGACTCCTCGCCTGGGACTGAAATAGAGCGGCTCTCACTGCGAGTTGGCCTCTGTCCTTGCCACAGCTTAGGGTTCAGAGCAGGAGGCAGGTGGCCGGTCTTTACCAGGATGCCGCCCATGCGACTTCCTGTCCACATTCTCCCACCACTGCCTGGATTTGGACACAGTGGGTGGGGCTGGTTTTGTTTCTGTTTTCATTTTTGTTTTAGGAGAACAGAAGAAAGTTCTTCTACCAAAACCTTCTCTTCCAAAGACTCAGGAGCTTGGATCACCAGGCTGGGGCTCAGGACTCCAGACTCCTGGTCTGCTCTGCCACAGACTTGCTGGTGGCCCAGGATAAGCCCCTACTCCAGTCCCAGACCTGTTCCCCACCTGGCTTTTGCTTCTAGATAGAATTCCCCACCTGAGAAATTTCCCACCCCATGGCTGGGCCAGAGAGTAGGACGCTGATGGGTTCTAGATGGTGCGTAAGGGGCACATGTGGAGAAGGCAGGGCCAGGAGGGTTCCTCAGGAATTGAGTGTGGACAGTGAGAACCTGCCCCAGGGACTCAAGCCCAGAGCCATTGGTACCAGGGAGGAATACAGAGTGAAAGGGGCTCGGCAGAGACTGTGATGAACAGAAGGACCCGGGTTCTAGCAGAAAAGGGCAGCTGTTACTCAGCTTCTTCCAACACCACCAGGCTGAACTGCAGTTTCAGAAGAAATCACAATGCAAACTTTTATGTGAAAAAAAAATCTTGGTTTTAACATGTGGGACTCGAATTTAAAACATATGAACATTGGTGTGTAGGCAAGTGAAATATGCCTGGGGACTAGTTTCAGTCCTTGGATGTGTCAATTAGAATTAAGTTTAGTCTGTAGTAACAGAAAATGAACAAATGAAGAAAATATCAGTGGCTTAAATAAGAGAGATTTATTTCTCTCTCACTGCTAAGAAATCCAGAAGTAGTTACTCCTAGACTGCCAATGTGTGCTGTGGTATCCAGGCTCCTTCTATCCTATTTCCCCACCATTCATGGCCTCTAGACCCACGTTACCTCATGGTTTAGGATGGCTGCTGGAGCCACATCCTTTATGTCTGTATTCCAGCCAGCAAGGCAAAAGAAGGGAAGAAGTGCATACTCCCTTCCTTTTAATGACATTCTCTAAAGTTGCACTCTTTATTTTTTTCCTCATATCCCATTGGCCAAAAGTTGGTCATATAGTCCATGAAAGTGAAACTGTTAGTTGCTCAGTTGCGTCTGACTCTTTGTGACTCTATGGACTATAGCCTGCCAGGCTCCTCTGTCCATGGAATTCTCCAGGCAAGAATACTGGAGTGGGTAACCATTCCCTTCTCCATGAGATCTTCCTGACCCAGGGATGGAACCCTGGTGTCCCGCATTGCAGGCAGATTATTTACCATCTGAGCCACCAGGGAAGCCCAATACCAAGTTGCAATTAAGGCCAAAAAAGATTGTGTTCATGCTAAATTTATGATAATCCTGTCCCCAACTAAACAGCAGACATCTTAATAGAAAGGGAAGAGGGGACAGAATGGATTTTAAATGACCGCCAGCAGTCTTGGCCCGTTTGCCTTTGGTCTGAGACCTGGCTGGCCCATTCTGTTCTTTATGGTGGTGGATGGAGAAGGGGGCGTGGCATCTGGCCCCTTGGAGACTGCTCACCAAAAGGGCGAGGCTGCTTGGAGAAGGATCTGCTTTCAGGCGGGGGACCCGGGCAGGTCAGGCTCTACCTGAATGATTTGACCTCTCAGGAAGTGTGGCTCCAGTACCTTTTGGGGTTATTTGGTCCTTGATGTCTTGCAGAAGCAGGAGTTCTCCTTTCCCCACAAGCATCTCTTGCTCACTGACAATCAATAGTGAGCACCCCCAGCCGCATCTTGCAGGGCAGGGCTGATGCCTCCCATTAGTCCTTGTATCTGCACGGGGCTCCAGAAAAAGGTGAGGTGTCACCAGTTTGTTCCCGCTACAGAGCAGGAGGGGTGAAGAACCTTCCATTGCAGTGAAAGTGGTCTGGGTAAAGAAACCAGGATCTCTTAACTAAGTCACGAGAGATAAAACAGTTACTATAAGAAAGGGTGGGATTTCTTGTGATGATGAGGTTCTGAGAGAGATCTGTCTGGCATGAGGTCTGACATCCATCCAGCAAACATGCTTTGCATACCCACTGTGTGCTGGTTACCAGGTTCAGCTGAGGTTGGGGCTGCCAGGAACCAAGGGGAATGAGACATAGAGCATGTTCTTGGGAGTCTCAACTGGGACCTGGGATGCAAGCATATGCCCCCCAAAGCTGCCATTGCAGGGTGTCACTGATCACCACAAAAGGTCTTCATCATTGCTGTCATCCTCAGCACCATCAGCACCATCATCGTCACTGAAGCCACTCCTTATATCATAATCACAGGACTCACCATGGTTGCTATTGTTTAGTCACTCAGTCCCGTCTCTTTGCAGCCGCATGGACTGTAGCCCCCCAGGCTGCTCTGTCCATGGAATTCCCCAGGCAAGAATAACTGGAGTGAGTTGCCATTTCCTTCTCCAGGGGATCTTCCCAACCCAGGGATCAAACCCAGGTCTCCTGCATTGCAAGTAGATTCATTACCACTGGCAAACCTGTTATCACCATTACCACCCAAAATCACACACATGCTTTTGAAAGGGGTTAAACAGAGTGACCCAGCTGCTATCTATGGGATGACTATCGTAACATGTAAATAACATTTGTTGAGCGTTTACCATGTGCTGAGGACTGTTCTAATCACATTACTTATATTAGCTTTTCTAATCTTTGAGCAATCCATGATATAGGTGCTTTTATTAGATCTATTTTGCAGATAAGGAAATGGAGGCACAGATCAGGAGACCCAGAAAGAATGGCATGGAATGAATGGACCCAGAGGAAAGGCAGAAGTAAATCTGGAGATCAGGCCCAGGTTTTTGGTGGGCGCACCAGTCTGCCTTGTGGCGAGGCAGGTGGGGGAACATGTGAGGGGCATCCTCTTTCACCCAAAATAGGAGATAGGGGGCTAACAGCATGTCTCCAGTGACTGGTCCAGAGCAGCTTGTCCAGAGCAGCTTGTCCAGAGTGACTTGGAGACTTTGCTGTCTCGACCCACCTTCAGGGCCCAGACTCTGCACAGAGGACCTAACCCCCCCCTCTCCCCCATGATGGAGAGTGCAGCTCCCCAGGCCTCCCAGCCCAGCATCCTTCTCAGTGCCCGCAGAGAGAAGCTGGCCCTTGTCCCTGGTCTTGCTGACACAGGGGAACTCCTAATGCTTCCTCCAGTTGGTGAGTCAGTTTCTTCTAGCTCCTCCTGGAAATGCCAGCATGCACATCACGTCCTCAGGACACCCTCCCCCGTCTCCATCCCAGTGGGCTCCCCTCGTGGCTGCCCTGCAGCGCCCTGAGGTTCTCCACGTGTGGAACACTTGGTGCCCTCGTGGTTACCTGTCTATAAACCTGTCTTCCACTCCAAACTTGTCACCTCAGGAGGGCAAGACCCAGGCCCTTGGGTCAGTGCTTTCTGTCTGGGGTCCGGCACAGTACCTGGAGTGGCAAAGTGTATTTGCCGAGTGAGTGAGTAGATGCTAAAAGTCTGTGCTGACTCCGACACTAATACCTACAAGTCTTAGCTCTTCCAGGTGAGCCTCCTCAGTTTCCCCTCTGCAAAATGGGAACAAGATTCCAAACGCTGCTGTGAAAATTTAAAACAAGCATAACCTCAGCAGGATTTCCTCCCACCAGGTAGGGGCACGCCAGTGCAGGGAGATTCGCCCTGCAACCACAGTGGGGTGGCCGTGGGTGTGGACCGGTCTCCAGCGTTCAGATGAGGAGATGGCACTCCGAGAGGAGACGTGCCTTACCGAGGGCGCCGGTCTCTTTGCAGCTCCTTACAAATTCCAGCCTCAGAGTCCTGTCCAAATGTACATATGACCCCTCCCCACACCTGCTGCAGGCGGGCAGAGGCTCTGGGAGCTCTAGAGACCAAGTCAGAAAAGGAGGCATGTGGAGGAAAGAGTGGAACCCGGCACCTCCCCGGGGATGAGTGGGAATTCTTCTCTTCCTCACCAGCTTTGCTCTGATTCTCGCCATCCTCCAGAAACCCACTAGGACCTTCCACCCACTTGATTTGCCCTCCCGTGGAAACATTCCTCAGACAGCCTTGGGCTGTGCATCTTGTAGGGTCTGGGTTCTAACCCTGGCTCAGCTATGCATTCCATGCACAGGATTTGTCTTTGACGTGTCACTGATTCTAATGATGCCAGGGGGTTGCCGTGGTGTGGATGGAGGTCTGGAGGAGAAAGTGGTCTCCTCCGTTATTTCCAGGGCTGGGAATAAAACCCTGCTCGCAGTCCAAGTTTCTTTCCAGTACTTGAGGATTGAAATCCTGACCTGTAGATATAGAAAAGTTATAATTCATTTTATTTCTGGGATTTTCTCATAGCCCAGTGGTCCAATGCAAGGGGCCTGAGTTCCATCCCTGGCCAAGGAATTAGATCTCACATGCCTCAACTAAGATCTGGTGCAGCCTAATTAATTAATTAATTAATTAATTAAAAGACATTGGTAGAAATACCCTCCATATTCCACAGCAAGCTATGAAGCCAAGTATCATCCGAGGAAATGAAGAAATCAAGAAGCTACGATCAATGAGTGCAGAAACAGTCAGAAAAACCCCTGAAGTTAAGTGACTCTGAGCCCTTCATCAAACTGAGAGATCCCTGAGGGCAAGGCTGTGTCTCCCCTCAGACTGGGGCTCCCTGAAGGCAGGATTGGGTCTCCCCTGATAGAGGGGCTCCCGATGGCTTCCTTCTGCTTGAGATACCCTCTTGGGTAGGTCTCCTCTTTTCTATAAGTTGCCTGAAGGCAGAACTCTTTCTCCACTTGAGAGTGAAACTGTTTCTTCTGCAAATTACAAAACTGCTCTGAGCTTCAACTTCCTCTTCTATGTATTGAGACAATAATGGATAAGTTGCCGGATTTTTATGAATGGCTGTGATTTTAAAGCACATCTGAAACCCTTGGCACTTCTCCCTTCAAGACTGGCACTTCTGTCTCTTGACTGAGGACTGAACTCAGTGACCTGCTTCTGATGGAAAGAATGTTGTGGAAGTGAAGCTGCTTGACTCCCAAGGCTGGGTCATGAAAAGCAACAGGACTTCCACCAAACTCTGTCTGTCTGCCTCTCTGCTGTGAGGAAGCCACGTGTGGGCATTTTCTCCTCTCCCAGATGAGGTCAGGTGACAGCCAGCATCCACTGTCTGCTGAGTGAGATGCCTCTACCCCATCTGACCAGCACTCATCGGGGACAAACCCTGAGTGAGAACGACTCAGCTGAGCCTGGTCAACCCCTAGATAAGTAACTGGTATTATTTTATGCCACAGTTTCAGGGTATTTGTAGGCAGCAACAGAAAATCAGAACAGCATTACATGAAACAGCTTCTTATCTAATGGCTGGTACCATGCCTGACACATGGTTGCTGCTGCTGCTGCTGCTGCTAAGTTGCTTCAGTTGTGTCCGACTCTGTGCGACCCCACAGACGGCCGCCCACCAGGCTCCCCTGTCCCTAAGATTCTCCAGGCAAGAACACTGGAGTGGGTTGCCATTTCCTTCTCCAGTGCATGAAAGTGAAAAATGAAAGTGAAGTCGCTCAGTCGTGTCCGACTCTTAGCGGTTAGTTTTCCGTAAAACATAGCTGTCCTGTGTTTTACATCAAGTTCAGGGCTGTGCACAGCGGGCTGGGGATGCGTACACTCTCTCTCAGGGATCCCTGACTGTCTTAAAGATGCTGTGGGAAAGGATGGAGCAGGCTCGAGAAGGCTGGAGAATAAACCTGGGAAGGATATCAAAGAAAAGAAAATCAAACAAAAGCTCACTTTGGCAGAGAATCTGCAAGGGTGGTGCTAGGCATCCTGCAATGTCACCCTCACCACCAAGCTCAAAGATAGGTTTCACCCCATTTTGCAGGTGAGAAAACTGAGGCTCAGAGAGGTGCTTTGGTGTCTTGCCCACAGTCTCAGAGCCAATCAGGGCACGTGCTGAGCAGTGAGCTGTCTGCCTGCGCCCTCCCCCTGCCACACCTCATTTTTCATCCGTCCTGTGATGCTTCCCTTTTGCTCTCGACCAATCAATAAACAAGTAATTACCTCGAGCCCCCATGGTACTTATCAGCTCTGGGGTGCCAGGAAGTGCTTCCTGACACCTGCATCCATCTCCACTGCTGCAGTTTCCTTACTTTTTTGGAGACCAGGAAAGTCAGCTCATTTTCCTTCCTGTAAGAAATCTCCAGAGACCTAATCGTTCTGGCTGGACTCCATGCTGCTGCTCTCTCTGACGGGAGAACAGGCCCCCCTCTGACCTCCCCTTAAAAGGGCTGGGGGCTTTCTCTCCTGGGGCCCACTGAAACAGAGCAGGAACATTTCAATCAGGGAAAGATTGGCCCCCGGGATCACAGGCTGGTTCTGTCCAGGGAGGAAGAGGAATCATCTCAGTTATTACAATGGCTCGAGGCCTCCAGGGATATAGGGTAAATCTGTAGCTTTAATTACTGTTTATCTATGGTAGGTCCCCAGGGTGATAACAAAGAAAAGTTTGCAAAACACTGATCTAGATCCCTTACCCCATAAGGTTTGAAGGCCATTAATTCTTTCTTGGATAAAGGAGGACGCCATCAGGAGCCTGGGAGTCTCCTGGAGTGGGGTGAGGGTCCCATGCTTCCAATTCCCTGATCCCACCCTGGTCTCTGGGGAGAGACCAGGTGGCCGCTCAAAGGCCAGCTAGAAGCAGAGACTCAAGCGGTTTCCTTCTCCAGAACTCCAGCCCCCAGCACTTGCTTCTCGTGCCAGAGCGCACAAAGCAGTGTTTTATTTAGAAAATCGATACTGATCGATTATTTATTCAGCTGGAAATAAATAGATCGAGTCACCAGGGTCAGAGATTAACCGAAGCTCTGGGAGGTTGCTGGGACATCTGTGTTTTAGACTCTCCGCCACTCTCACAGTTCCACCCCACCTTTGGCACCACAACCGGCGTGGGTCAGGGGATGACGGGTCCTCCTAGACTGGAAAGAAGGCCGCCACTCAACTCTCAACCACAGGCTACACCCCAACAGGCAGAGACAACAGTAGGGGGCCTCTCCTGGCCTCTGCACGTGGAGTTAGTGTGCTGTGTAAGGGCCGAGTGTGGGCCACGAGCCAGCCTCCCCTGTGCTGTGTTTGTGAGTCCGTGTGTGTGGCACATGCTGCGTCTGATAGCACGGGCTGGTCTCTGCGCGCATTGTCGCACGTGCGTCACGTGACTGTCTGTCTGTCTGTCTGCGTGAGCTCCTTCTCTGGTCACTACGCCAGTCTGACGGTGGCAAAGTACCAAGCGAGGCAACCTGCATGCCAGGCACAGGCCTACCCTACTACCTTACAAGAGTGAGACTTAGGTTTTATGGGAGCAAATTATCTCATTTTTAAAGGTGTTTAAAAATGCTTACACTCTTAGCTTCTTCAAACTAAAATTCAGGGTTGTGAGATGGCGCTGCCGTCAGGTTTCCAGCACGACAGGGGGCAGGGTGGGTGGAGCTGGAGGCAGATACGACTTGAAGTCGAGGTATCAGGAAAGCGGGCAGAGAAGATGGAAGCGGGTACGTGGGGCCAGGGAAAATGCCGAGGGTGGAGCGGGGGACATGGCTGGGGTTGGAAACCCAGCTCTACCACTGAGCCATCTGGGCAGGCGGCATCATTCCCAGAGGGAGTGAATCATAGCCGCCTGGGAAAGCACAGGAAAAGACACACAGTGAGTGGAGGACAGCGGCTAGTCCACAGCAGGCCTTTGGTGGGAGGGCGCTGGAGAAGTAAACAGACGGGCTAGGGTCTCAAAGGCAGGTCCTGCCTTGGTTCTGAGACCTGGCACCTGCCCTTCTCGACCCCCAGGTAAGTTGGGTGGCCTGACCGTTTCCTGTGCTGCGGGTCCGTCCAGGCATCTGGCCTGAGCCCCGGCCCCACTACGGAGCCACAATCCCAGCACAGACAGCTGTGTGAGGCACTCTGAAGTGTTGTGCATTTGAGGTTCTCACAACAGTTCCAGGAGGCATCTCTCCGAGCCCTGCTTTCCTCTTCTATGAAGTAGGTTGCTCTAGGAAACCTGCTTATGTGATGTGTAAACAGCTCTGAGGGCAACACCTGGCTCGTGGCAGGCACCAAAAACGTCACCTATTAATGTCATTCCCATTTCACTGGTAACAAAATTTAGGCATGGAGAGAGCGAGTAACTTGCCAAGGGTGCACGTGTAGCAGGTGGAAGCCCCAGGATTTGATCCTGGCCCTCTGGCTCCAGGAACTTTCCTGGTGGCTCAGACGGTAAAGAATCTGCCTGCCTGCAACGGAGGAGACTCGGGTTCGATCCCTGGGTCAGGAAGATCCCCTGGAGAAGGGAATGGCAATCCACTCTAGTGTTCTTGCCTGGAGAATCCCATGGACAGAGGAGCCTGGCAGGCTATAGTCCATGGGGTCGCAAAGAGTTGGGCACAACTGAGCGACTAACACTTTCACTTTTTCCAGCTGCAGAGCCTGTAGCCTCCCTCCAACTGGCGCTTGCCTTGCCTTGTTCTTGCCAGTAACTGACCCAGAGGCCAGAATTCTGTTTTATTCTGACCAATGAGTTGTGCCTTCTCCCTGCTGAGTTGGCAGTCAGACCTCTGACACTGAACCATCAGCCTGCCTGCTCACCTGTATTCCCCAGCCACTTATGTATCCTGGCCCCCAACATGGTTCACTTCCTGTCTATTGACTTTATCATCTCTCCTAGAGGACTCCCTGCTGCCTGGTATATTCCTATCATGGGGACACAAAGTCTGAAGCAGCTGAGATGATTATCTGTTCTTCATTGTCCCCCAAACTGCTGTGGCCTGGGAAGGCAAGGCTGACAACCTAACGTCAAGGACAACCAAAGTCCAGAGAAATGAGCCTCCCTCTGATTCAGTGGTTACTCAAGACCTGACTTTTGCTTATCATTTTCCAGCACTGGTTTTTCTGTCTTGCCTGTTTAATTGTTTAAAAGAATCCTTTTGCTTCTATTTGTTATTCTTTGGCCTCCATTGTGCTGGACCTTCAAACTTGCTGAGGAGGAGTTTTATTATTGTGCGGAAGATGACCAAACACCATCCTCTGGGTTTCCTTTCGGCTTTGTCCTTTGTTTAATTACCAAGAACCATCCTCTTAGATCCTTGCCCAGAAATGCAGACGGAGTGCACCCTCTGTTTCAAGCTTCAGAACTTCTGGCTTTTCTTCCTGGCTTGGTGGTGTGCTTTTCCATTTGCACTGAGGGGTTGGGGTGCAGGCCATGCCTCTGCTCCCAGACACAGCATCCCAGCTTTCAGACTCCCCTGACCTGGGGTGCACACCTGTGCCCAGCACACTTACAGGGTGTACACACACATATCCACGCATGGTGGGTTTTCAGCCAGTAAATACTTGTTGAATGATCTAGGCAGTTTTCTAGGTGCCAGGATGTGCTTGTCAAAAAGGCAGCACTCTTTGAACACTGCTCCCATGGATATCATACAGACATACACACACACATACAGGAGTGTGGGGACATCTACATGTACATATGCATATACGTACCACACAGACACAGACACACACACACAAAACCACTCACACGTGTAGCCACCCCCCTTCACCATACGTCCTTCTCTTGGGATGAAGCTTCTGGATACTTTGATCATGGTCTGATCTTGTCAGTGTGGATGCCCCTGCCCCTGGGCAAAGTGTCTCCTGCCACGCAGACCGTTGAGGTTCTCAACTAGTGGGTCTCTGTGGCATCACCTCACTTGTTCCACTTAACCTGCCTGCAGAAGTGACTGGGCCCACACCTGACCCAACCATTCCCCTCCTAGGCTTGTGCCTGGAATCTCTCTCATGTGCTCACAAGGAGATACAAACTCAGATGCTCATTAAGCTTTGTTTGCAACAGCAACAACTGGAGGAGACCAAAATGGCCATCCACATGTCAGAGAAACGACTGGATCAGAGCTGCCGATTCAGCATGGATAAACCTCAAACATTTAACATTTTGTAAAGAAAAAGCACATACAATTAATGTGCGTGCGTGCGTGCTAAGTCACTTCAGTCGTGTCTGACTCTGTGCAATCTTATGGACTGTGGCCCACCAGGCTCCTCTGTCCATGGGATTTTCCAGGCACGAATACTGGAGTGGGTTGCTATATAATATTATTTGTACAAAGCTGAGAAACATATAAACCAGGGCTATGTGTTGTTTATGGATACATATATCATGGCAAGAGCACACAAGCCCATACAGGAATGGGCATGACAGACACACACCAGGTCGGGGGTGTGGGAGCCCTAGGCACAGGAACACGGATCAGTACTGGGCAGAGTTTAATAAGAGCTTCAACTGAAACTGTCATGTTTATTTCATAAAGCGGTTGCTGGATACATGATGTTCATTGTGTTATTCATTATATATTTTATGTCCAAAATATCTATTTTAGAAGATATAGTATCAAAAGGGAAACCTAAGATGTGTGTTTATCTAGAATTCCTCTGGGGCCAGAGTTAGAATTATATTAGAGCCTTTATTTCTTCATTTGATTTGCCTTCAAGTTATATGTAAAGCTTTTTTCAGATAAGAATCTTCCATTTAAAGAAAATGACTGGAGTTTCTTGTGAAAGATGGCAATGATTGTCTGCAAGGCGGCTGAATGACTTTTACTCCCGTTTGGTTTCTCGTTTGCTTTATGTTGCTCACCCGGCACCGACGGCAACCGCAGCCCCCGTTTTCTTGTCCTGTTGAAGTGTGTGGGATGAGTGGAGTATGAGGCTGAGTGATGTGGGAGAAAACTTGCCTTGTGGTTTCTTGGCTGATGAGGAGGGTGGAGTCAGCCCTCTTGGAAACCAAAGCTACGAAGATCTTTTCCAAGTCCGAGAGCCCTTCTCCATCATATAGAGTTGCAAAAGCCTGCAAGGTGATCTGGGTCCCAACAGGCACCACTGTGTGAGCCCCTCTTTCCCATGCCCCTCCTTCATCAAAGCTAACCAGTTCAGCGTCCTGCTCTATCAGTGTCCTGCTTGTTGCCAGGAAACCTGGTAAACTGACCCTAGTTCTTACAATGATTCCTTCCAAAGACCCAACATGGCCTCAAAGAAGTGCAGCAGCCAGACCCAAAGGTGTCACCTCCCTTCCTCTTCCAAGGTGATCCCTTAGGTTGAAGATTATATTTACCTGTCTGCTGGGTGTACCCGGACAGGATGGGTGAAAGCCAGGGCTGGTGAAGGAGAAACACATCAAAATGGGGACCCCCCATCAGAACAAAGTCCATTCTGCTCTGCCCCAGGCCCAGTGGTTCACCGGCACCATCTCGTCCCACTGCCAACAGCAGTAATCTATCTCGAGCAGCCGCCCGTATTTGTGTTATCAGCGAGAATCAAATCTGGCAAAATGGCAGGAAAAGTGCTTGCATGGGGCTTTTCAGCAAAACTCATTAACGTGGGGAATAGGACTTGAAAATGAGCCACTTTGCTCATGCTTCAACTCAGAACATTTTCTCCCTTCCCCTACAAACTAGACCCTTCCAGAGGGTGGCCCAGGCCTGGGATGCCCACAGATGTCAGGGAGAGGGGCCCTGGCACCAGTCACTAAGACCTGGCATCTCCATCAAATCCCACCTACTCCTGTGATGGACGGGTTATGAGTTCCATCTTCCAAATGGGACACCTGGGGCGTGTACCAGTTAAGCACACTTCCCCAGGTAGCACAGCCAGCCAAGGCAGAGCTGAAATAAAGCCTCCAGTGCCTCTGGCTACCAAACACAACCTACTACTCCACGCTCCCTTGAGGAATGTCCATCCTGATCCTCTAGGATCTCACCCCATGGAACCCTAAGCTTCCTCCCACTGGTCCAAGGATACAAGCAAGGCAGCTACAGACTCAGAGCCATGGCAAGGTCTGCCCCCAAAAGCACAGAGGGGTTTCCCTGGATGGCTAATGCCACCCAGAGCCCCTAGCACTCAGCCTGGGTGCCTCAGTGGGTGGATACAGCCAGTCTCCTCCCTTTTGGTGACTGCTGCCTGCTCCCCCGTGGGGATTTGTAGTTCTCCTGGAGATCACCTTATCCAAAGCCTCAGGGGCATCAGAGTACTAACAGTAGCTGCGATTTCCCTAACCTCTTCCAAGCACCTTTCATTCTCACAACAAATCTAGGTGATATCACCTACCTCTTGAGTATATGAAGCTCAGAGAAGTGAAGTGAAATGTCCAGGGTCACACAGACAATGTAGATCAGGAGTTGAAAACCCACGTCTATCAGTCTTGGAACCCTTGATCAGTCTCCTGCCTTCTATTCCTACGGCGGTAGGAATAGGCTTTGGGGGGGCTGCCCACTTCCCAGGGAGTCAGCTCATAGTCTGTGCACCCTTTATAAGGCAGCCTCCCAGGTATAAAATGCCATTCCTTCCACATACCCCAACATCACACACTCGAGGGCCCTGCAGGGGAGGTTTCTTAAAGTCCCATCTGTTATTATCTCCATTTGGAAGGAAAGGAAAGAAAGCAAGTGTCAATCTGCGTATGGGGGAGTTTTCTATAGGATATTATTGGAATTTCATCTCCCTGGAAAAAGTCATATGATGGTATTTCAGGTTAGATAGTGAATATATTTTGACTTGACATATGCGGTGAGTCACAGTTAATTGTGTGTTGGTCATTCAGACCTGGCCTGAAGAACGCTTTCGTTCCTCAGGTGTCCCCAGGGTGGCCGTTCTGAGCGTGGGAATATAGTTGCCTTAGTGTTGGTTGAATTCCCTGCCTCATGGGGTTTAGGAAGAAATAAAGCAGTGAGAGTTGTTTTGGGTAAATCTCTCAGGCAGCAGGTAATCAAATATCTGGCCAAGGGTTTCAGCTGTAGGGGTCTATTCAGGTCACGTAACTAGAGGCCCATAGGAGGTAATTCCAGGTTTGGGGCAGTGCAGAGACGTCACCAGAGCCCAGGATTTTTTTTTTTTTTTTGCTGTCCACTCTGCCTGGGGCCACGCTGTCCCTTAAAGTTGCAAGATGGCTGCCCAGCTCCCAAGCAGCTGAGGGGGCGGGGCATCCCTCCTTTGGGTGTGGGGGAGGGGAATATTTCCCAGGCCACGCCTCCTCCAGGCTTCTTTGTTATCTCATTGGCCAGAGCAGGATTACATGTCTAGTCCTAAATTACTGGCGAGAGGGAATGGAATTCTCAGGACTGAGTTAGACTAAACAGGTTTCATCCCCTGGGGCTTGAGATTTGTTGTTGCTTAGTCGATAAGTCCTGTCTGACTCTTTTGTGACCCCCTGGACTGCAGCCAACCAGGCTCCTCTGTCCATGGGGTTTCCCAGGCAAGAATACTGGAGGGGGTTGCCATACCCCCATCCAAAATAGGTGTGTCAGAAGCGAGAAGGAAGGGCAGCTGCTGTGTCACCACCAGCAGCAGAGGGTGAGGCTCCAGATGTCAGTGTCCCCTTCTGCAGCAAGGAGATCAAACCAGTCCGTCCTAAAGGAAGTCAGTCCTGGCTATTCATCGGAAGGACTGATGCTGAAGCTGAAGCTCCAAAATTTTGGCCACCTGATGAGAAGAACTGACTCACTGGACAAGACCCTGATGCTGGGAAAGATTGAGGGCAGGAGGAGAAGGGGATGACAGAGGATGAGATGGTTAGATGGCATCATCGACTCGATGGACGTGAGTCTGAGCAGGCTCCGGGAGTTGGTGATGGGCAGGGAAACCCGGCGTGCTGCAGTCCATGGGGTCTCAAAGAGTCCCACAGGATTGAGCTACAGAACTGAATTGAATTTCTACCATAACCAGTAAAAAGCTGGTCTTAAATGATAGTGCTGGGGGTGGGGCTGGGGAGCAGAGGTGGGGGTGGAAGAGAGCTGGTCACAGCAGGGGCTGATGTCTAACAGGCAGAGCCACTGCAGGAGGCAGGAACCAGGCTATGCAAGAAGCCAAAGCCTAAAGAATTTAAGTCCCTGGCTCAAGGGCTGGACTTGGAGTCATGTAGAAATCAAATTCAAGTTCTCTGAGTCCAGTAATAACTATAAAAATAATAGCAAGTCATATTTACATACTATTCACTATATGCCAGACACTGTTCTATTATCTCATGATATCCCCTCAGCAAACCTAGGAGGTAGTTTGCTATTGTTAGCTCCATTTTACAGTCGAGGAAGCTGAGCACAGAGAGATTAAGTGGACTGCCCAGGGTTGCAGAGCTTGTTGGTTCTGTAGCCAGGACTCAAACATAGGCCATCTAATGTCAGAGATCGAATGCTTAACTGCCATGATGCCTTCCAAGCCTGGAATCCCTGTTTCTCCAACTCACAGGGGGTCCAATTCTTTATTACCAGCCTCTTAATCACTAACTCCAGGAACAAAGGTGCCCTTCCCCCTAGGCTACTGTGTGGTTAGTTATTCACAAGTCAGTCCACTCCCATTCCGATCTTTGATGAGTGATGTATTCTGTGAAAGATGTGACCAGAGATATGGTCAATCTGACCCAGGTCAGTGTGCCAGGCTACTAAGAAATCCTTTCCTAAAACCCCAGTCTTGCCTCAGCTCAGACTGAGGGGCCTCGGGACCACCACCATCATTGTTAGAAATGTTTAGGAAATCCCCATCACCTTTGGTTTGGCCCCAGCAGAACCCCACGGCCCCACCCTTGACCTCAGCCAGAAGGGCATCCAGAGTGCTTTGGCCTCTTCCCAGTGGCTTGACTACTGATCTCTGCTCACTAAGCCCTGGGAATGGAGTGTGTTGACACTGTGCCCAGTCGGTCTGCAGGGCAGGGGTCTGCTTCTCCCCCTGGGAGTCCAGGGGAGACAGAGACACTGAGGGTGTCTGATCATAGCAAACCTAGGAGGTAGGTTTGAGATCATAGCAGGGTCTGATGTCACTAACACATTTTTGCCACTCTGTTCAGATGACGCTCTGAGGTCCAATCCTATTCCCTGATAGGAGAGGTAGGGACCCTGCAGAGAAGGTCCAGGGAGGGGAGGTGGTGGGACACCAGGTGAGACCTCCCTTCTGCCTTTGCCCAGACCCTGGACCTGCTCTCAGTCAGCCCTCCCAGCAAGCCCTGTGTGCCTTCCCTTGTTCTGGAGCACACAGCCCTCAGCTGAGGGGATGAACACAACACAGGAAATCCGAGCCAGCCTCCACTCTTCAAGGTCAGCCTGAAAGGCGAGCTGAGTGAGCAGGGGAGGATGAAGGGGGTCTCTCCCAGCCCCCAAGGCCCTCCATCTTCTCCCTGAGCAGCCTGGTTTGGGCTGACGCCTGCCCTCTCCAGCCTTACAGCTTGTGGAGAAGAATGGGCTGCTTGAAGGACACTTTACCTGTCCATAAATAATCACAGTGTGGAACACACAGGTGGGAGTCTCGCCCTTCGAGTGGTTGGAGGGGGCTGGGCGCTGGCTGGGCTTCTCATCCCAGGGCCCATTGTCCTGGCTCCGTTTCCTCCGAGGAGCTGCTTTTAGCTGGGCCTCAGTGGTGTCAGCATCTCCTCCCACTCCTGGGTAATTTTTTCTCCTGGAGGGGCGGAAGCAAACAAACCGCAGAGCTGTTGCTGCCCAATGAGAGCCGAGGTCCGGGCGGAGTGGGGAAGCAGCCGCTTTAGAGAGTTTTTCTGCAGACGCAGAGATGGACGCCCAGGAATCGATCCTTTCTGAAGATGAATCATGGCAAGATGCACAAAGAAAACCCCTTCGGTCTGAACAGGCAGATAATGTTCCTGACAGGCCCTCCGCTCCAAGTCAATTTGTTGTGATTGGTGGGAGGGCGGGGTGGTGGGGGGCCGTGGAGGGAGGCAGGAGTGAGAGAGGTGGAGTCGGGAGAGGAGGAGAGAATCGTGTAGCATTTGATGGCTAGGCAGATTAAGTTTGGATTTATCTTTTCCTTTAGCGTTAGCAATGCTTGCCTATATCCGTTCAGGTAATTAAGAGGTAACCTGGGGGAATGCATAGCGCGCTCTGCACATCCTCAATGCACTGCAAGATCAGACTTTTTCTAATCATGATCTTAGGGAATCTTAGAACTCGGTTCATCAGAGTTGGGCAGAAACACTGGATATTCTCCAGTTCTGCTCTTTCCATTGTGTAGACGGAAAGACAGAGGCAGGGAGGGGCCTGATCAAGACCAAGGGTAGCCATGTAGACACAGCCCCCCAGGTGCCTAGGGACCTGATGGAAGTACTCAGGTCTCCAGGGGTGGATGGTCCTCATGCCCAGATGCAGAGATGGATTGTCTGCTTTGCCCAGTCAGCATCTTTCTCTCTGAATCTGCCTCTCATTGACCAACACTACAGCTTCTTAATGGCTAGTCTCTACCAGCTTTTGTAGGACCGTCAGGAGAGTGGACCCAGCGGTAGAATAAAAATGTCAATCTTTGGTGTTTACACCAATTGTCTCCTCCTTGGTGCTTCTGGAAAATGCATCATCAGAGATGGGACAGGGTAGGGGCTACCCATGGAGGTCGGCTTGTGAGGTGTGTCCTCCAGAGACCCAAGGAGGTAGAGTGACCTTGTTGAACACTCATTCCAGGAAGCAGATGGCCCCGACAGCAGCAGTTCTCCAGGAAGGGGGAGGGGGAGCAATTTTGGTAATATCTGGAGACCTTTCTGGTTGTCCCCCGCGGGGGTTCTACTGGCGTCTAGTGGGAAGGGGCAAAGGATGAGACTAAACACCCTATAATACAGGGTCAGCCCCCCAGTAAGAAGATCATCCTGCCCAAAAGGTCAATAGCATTGAGGGTGAGAAGCCTTCCCCTAGAGAGGGTGACCTTGCTCACCTTCCATCTACACAGCTTATACCTAGGTGTGGAAATGTTCATTGTTTTGCCCGTGTAGACATAGGTTGTGCTCTCACCAGGTCAGAGGGTGGAGTCCCTGGGGGTGAGGTGAGAGGCATCTGGACAAGCTGGACCGTGCAGCTGATTGTGGAGAGGGATCACGTCTGGTTGGATGTCCCCTCCCTCCCTCTCTGCTCATCTGACTGGATGACATTTCCAAAGAGAGGACTAATCTTTCAAGGGCACTGAAGGTGCTGACGCACCTGCCAGAACCTCACACTTGCTCTCCAAGGTGACTTGTAGGAGACATGTCCGCAATACTGGTGGCTCTCAGTAATGACTCTCCCTTTCTACTGGAGCTGGGGAAGGAGACGAGAAAGCAACCTAGACCTGCTGTCCTCTTACCTCCTTCCTTTCCGCCCTTGCCTTTCAGTCTCACCCTTTTTCCTCTCCTTTATCCATCTTCTGTTCCAACACCTTCTGGCCTAGGCCCTTGCCAAGGGCCCTCTGATTTTTTGATGCCTCTCTCCTGCCCCAGGCTGAATATTGTACAGACCAAAGCAAAGATGTCATCCTTTCTCCTTGGAACCTAGACACCACATAGACAATTACCACCAGCCTGACTCCCAGCACGTTGGTGTACTGTGTCAAGGTGCTAAGATCCTACTGACATTGGCTAATGGCCCTGGGTTCTGAGTATAGGCCTAGGGTGGCTACACGGTGCTGACCCTTCTCCTGGCTACTCCACCTGTTGACAAAGAAACGGGCCCAAGGAACTGCTTAAGGATTCTGGTAGAACAGCAGCTGTACATGTGAGACGTGTGGATCAATGTTTGTACTATTTCCTGGCGTCTGTGTGGCTCAGGCAGTGAGAACATGGGTGCTTGTTACATGGGGTGCCAAAGGGCCAGCTGCAGGGGACGTGTTCCTCCCGTCTTTGTGTATTACCAAGCCCTCTTCCCCCCAAAGTAAGCTTGCGTGGAGAAGCTGGAAGAACTGGGGTTCACATAGCTGCCAGCCTAGACATTCAGTCTTGCTCAAGGTTCGTTCTGATCTGGGCGATGATTCCACGGAGGAAGTAAAGAATATCCAGAAAAGGAAATGGGAAGGGGATGCTTCCAGGAGTCCTTTTACACAATCCAGGCAGTAATGAGTCTCTTCTAACCCAGTGATGGATATTCAAGTGAGACAACCCAGGGGCAGGAACAGAAGAATCCCCCTTGTCCCTTCCTCTCCTGTCTCCCCCACCCTGCCCTTCCTTCCTCCCTGTGAGGTGAACCACTCTTTCTTCTTCACCTGTCTTCTCCCAAGTTCCACTTTTGGAGCTTCAGTTGTGTGTGTAAAAGCAAAGGGTCTCCTGGAAGAGAAACTGGCTTTCTCCCCAAAACACGCCTGTGAGTGCAAAGCTCACCATATCCATGAGGGCTGTGAGGGTGATAATGACATTAAATTAAATGGAGTACAGTGCTGCTAAATTATAGCATGTAGATAATCGCAGCCATGAAATTAAAAGACGCTTACTCCTTGGAAGGAAAGTTATGACCAACCTAGACAGCATATTCAAAAGCAGAGACATTACGTTGCCAACAAACGTCCATCTAGTCAAGGCTATGGTTTTTCCAGTGGTCATGTGTGGATGTGAGAGTTGGACTGTGAAGAAGGCTGAGCACCGAAGAACTGATGCTTTTGATCTGTGGTGTTGGAGAAGACTCTTGAGAGTCCAGTGGACTGCAAGGAGATCCAACCAATCCATTCTGAAGGAGATCAGCCCTGGGTATTCTTTGGAAGGAATGATGGTAAAGCTGAAACTCCAGTACTTTGGCCACCTCATTCGAAGAATTGACTCATTGGAGAAGACTCTGATGCTGGGAGGGATTGGTGGCAGGAGGAGAAGGGGATGACAGAGGATGAGATGGCTGGATGGCATCACTGACTCGATGGATGCGAGTCTGAGTGAACTCCAGGAGTTGGTGATGGACAGGGAGGCCTGGCGTGCTGTGATTCATGGGGTCACAAAGAGTCGGACACGACTGAGCGACTGAACTGAACTGAACTGATGCCATATTGGCTGACAAAATATCTTCGTGTATAATCACCAAAACATTCTGTCAATTATCCTTGTTAGCCTTGAATTACACATAAGAAAACTGAGGATCAGGTAAGATAAGTCACTTGCTTGAAGGTCCAGCACTGGTAATAGAGGTTTTTTTTTTTTTTTTTTTTTTCTTTCTGACTGCAAAGCAGAATCTGTTTCTGTTACACACAGAGGGGGGCAAGAGCAGAGAATGAGGTTTGTCTGAACATTTGGGACCAGAAAGTTACTGCAAGTGAGGCAGGAACGTAGCTCTGGGGTTCCTGAGAGACCAGACCAATAGCTTGAGAAGACGGGGAGAGATGGGGACAGATAAAGAGGGTGGAGGAGCAGGGGTAGCCATGGGGAGGTGGGCATGAGGAGTGCAGGGGCTTCAGGAGCGAAGGTTTGCTGGCCCAAGGGGGCTGCTGGGCAGGAGCATCATGGATGGACAAGGGCCAGAGAGATGCTTTCCTATGCCCTCCTTGGGCCTCTCTCTCCCTCTGTCTCTGCCTCCATTTTCTTGGCATCTGTGCCTCCCAGAGCATTTTCTGAGGACCTCCCACTCCCAATACACACACTTTAGGAGGTTTTCTAGGGAGCTAGGAAGCTGCCAAGGAACCTGAAAACACCTGGTCAAAGGCTCTGGCCCCAGAGTTCACTGTTCTTCCCATTGCTCACCCCTACTCCTCTGGACACCAGCCCCACTGTAATGTGACCACTGAAGACCTCATTGGCAAGGAGTGCAGAATTCTATGGGTCATCTGGTCAACCCTTAGGACCCAGTAGAGAAAACAGACCCAGCGAGGGGATGTGGTTTGCCCAAAGAGCTGGGGAGAGGTGCTGGCATACTGGTCTCTTGACCCGGGTGAGACTCTTCCCCCACTGCATATGCAGGGCCAGGAGGCCACTGCTACTGCCAAGATGGGTCCAGCGGGCCTGCAGCCTGAGACATGGCTTTCCTCTTCCAGAGTCAGTCCCGGGCACTCAGTCTCCAGGGGCTCACCTTCCCTCCCTGGTTTACCATTTAGTGTTGTTAAAGCACATGTCAGTTCAGTGCTTTTGCTACAGTAAATATCTAATCATCGTTTCAGACTCTATTACTTGCCTCACAAAATAGTGCCTGGGAATGGTGCTTATTTAGCTTTGTGCTGAAAAAGACTCAGAAGAGGTCTACAAATGATTGTCAGATTTCAAGTGCTATTGATAGTGGTCCAGAGAGGAAGGCAGCCCACTGACCAGCACTGGGACCAATCCTTATTCTCGCTGTGGGGATACTGGTGTATTTTTAAAACCTGGTTCAGTGAGCCTGTCCTTCACATAAGCTACCGAGATAATGTATGTGCATGTATGTGCGTGCCATGTGTGTGAGAGAGAGGAAATTAAATATTTACAGATTAAAGCAAACCTTTGAGGATTAATATAAAAATGTATATGTCATCTGACACCTTGCCAGTGAGCATGTGTGTGCATTTACAATCATGAGTGTGGGTCCATGGTTTTAAGAGTCCCCAAAATGGTCCCCACAAAGGAGAGCCTAGCTGGAATGACGGGTCATGGTGATCCCATCGGGTTTATCGTTTACAAACTGCTCTCTGTCATTATCATTGCATTACATTATCATTACAAATTGCTGTCTGTCTCTATCGTTACCTCTGCTGATCCTTACTACCGAGCTATTTTCATGCCCATTTTCCAAACAAGCGGGTCCCAGAGAGCCCAGAGCTTGAACTGAAGTTCAAATACTGCTAAGTGTCTGGCTTGAGTTCCTGACTCTATAAAGCATAGAGGCTAAACAGATTCAGAAACATGAGCGGTGGTGGCAGATTTGAATCCAGCTTCTGCACTTACTGGCTGCCAGGTTTTCAGTGGAGAATTATCTTGCTGAGTTCATGATTTTCTCCCTAGGGATTGACTCCCTGCCTGTCTCATACGGAGGTGGTAAAGGATAAATGGTCGGTGTGAGAGGGATACAGGTAGCAAGTGTGGATGCTCCGGGCCATGCCGGGCCCATCGTGGGCACCTGTAAGTGTTTGCTTTTGTTATCTCTGGCTGATCCAGTTTCCATCACCTTGTTTGCTACCAACAATAAGAGAGCCCCTCTCTTCTCCTTGGGTCAACCGTGGTGTCTCTCAATCACAATCGCTACAACATTTTGCTCCACAGGACCCCTTTATACTGTTAAGTATTACTGAGGACTCCAAAGGACTTTCATGTATGGGAGTTATATCTGTTTTTATCTACTGAGAATTTTTTAAAAAATACTGTTATAAAATAATAATAAATCCATGACAAATTAACATAAATAATACCTTTAGGTAAAATAACTATTTGACCAAACAAAGTTTGAATGAGTGGCCTTCTTTCACATATTTTGAAATCTAAAAGTCTGCTTTATTTGAAGACAGCTGGATTCTCTAGCCTGTTTCTGCACTCAATCTGCTGTGATATCACATGTCAGGCAGCCTCTGGAAAACTCCACTGCACATTCATGAGAAAGGAAAAGGGAAAATGGAAGTTAAAATTCTAGTATTATTATAGAAATAATTCTGGCCTCTTGGCCCCAGACCATGCTTTGAGGGCCTCTGTATGAAAGGAACATTAAGCTCCCTCCCTGCGTGGGCAGGATGTGATTCTCTTCATCTCTGTGACTATGTCTGAAAAATTAAGATTGACTAAGACAAAGCAACGAATTACTTCCTCAGATTTCTCTCTAGGGACATATGCTCATAGACTTAATATTGATAAAATAAGGTTTGGCTACTTCTAAACTGAGCCATCAATAGCTAGCAGCCTCTTCAATGACATCCACCATTGGTCTTAGACTGAGAGGCTGTTGATTGATCCACACCATATGTTGTGTCACTGAGAATGCACTTTAATGTAATAAACAGAAAACCAAGATCAAAAATGATTTCAACCATCAGTGAATTTATTATTTAACATAACAAGAAGTCCCAAGGTTGAGAAGATACAGCATTGGTTGTTTCAGAGACTCAACAGTAATCATCAATGGCCCATGTTCTTTCAATTTCTATACTCTACCGGCTGATTATATCAGCCTTATTTCTCCTGTTCACAAGATGGCTGCAGCAGTTCCCACCAGCACATGCAGAAAAAACAATACCATTATCAGATAAATCATTATTTATTTTGGGTCTCTTTGTATTAGTGGGAACCATTTCTCCCAGACAACTTTCCTTTGAATGTTATTGGCCAGAAGGAGGTCACATGCTGTATTAGCTCCTAAGGCTGCTATAGCAAAGTACCACAAACAGGGTGATTCAGAACAATAGAAATCTACTCTCTCATGGTTCCAGAGGCTGGAAGTCGGGAATCAAGGTTTCAGCAGAGCTAAGCTCCTCCTGAAACCTACTGGGGAAGGATTCTTCCTTGCTTTCCAGCTTCTGGTTGCCCCAGAAGGAGCCCTCTTGGCTTGTGGAGCATCACCCAGTTTTCACGTGGTGTTCGCCCCAGACCTCTTTACACTGTCTTCCCCTGTGCATATTCGCGTGTGCTCTGAGTGCTTCACATACGTCAACTTGATGCCCCTCATAACCTCCTTGTGAGGAGCATCTAGTGTTACAACCCATTTTACAGATGAGGAGGCTGAGGAACAGTGAAATTAAGTGACTTGCTTTAGATCATATCATCAGTGGCAGAGGTGGTTTGAACCCAGGCTGTCTTCTTCCAGTAGTGAGCAGCTTATAGATCTTGGGGACACAAAAGTGACTCCTACCACCTGCCCAGCACCCTGATTGTGTTCCCTTTCCCTTGTTTCAAGCAGTTAGCATCTTTGCTTGCAATATAATCTTCCCTTGTTTGTCATAAACTGTGGAAAATTCTGAAAGAGATGGGAATACCAGACCACCTGACCTGCCTCTTGAGAAACCTGTATGCAGGTCAGGAAGCAACAGTTAGAACTGGACATGGAACAACAGACTGGTTCCAAATAGGGAAAGGAGTACATATTGTCATTCTGCTTATTTAACTTATATGCAGAGTACATTATGAGAAATGCTGGGCTGGAGGAAGCACAAGCTGGAATCAAGATTGCTGGGAGAAATATCAATAACCTCAGATATGCAGATGACACCACCCTTATGGCAGAAAGTGAAGAGGAACTAAAGAGCCTCTTGATGAAAGTGAAAGTGGAGAGTGAAAAAGTTGGCCTAAAGCTCAACATTCAGACAACTAAGATCATGGCATCTGGTCTCATCACTTCACGGCAAATAGATGGGAAAACAGTGGAAACAGTGGCTGACTTTATTTTGGGGGACTCCAAAATCACTGCAGATGGTGATTGCAGCCATGAAATTAAAAGACACTTACTCCTTGGAAGGAAAGTTATGACCAATCTAGACAGCATATTAAAAAGCAGAGACATTACTTTGTCCACAAAGGTCCATCTAGTCAAGGCTATGATTTTTTCAGTAGTTATGTATGGATGTGAGAGTTGGACTGTGAAGAAAGCTGAGCACCAAAGAATTGATGTTTTTGAACTGTGGTGTTGGAGAAGACTCTTGAGAGTCCCTTGAACTGCAAGGAGATCCAACCAGTCCATCCTGAAGGAGATCAGTCATGGGTGTTCATTGGAAGGACTGATGTTGAAGCTGAAACTCCAATACTTTGGCCACCTGATGCAAAGAGCTGACTCGTTTGAAAAGACCCTGATGCTGGGAGGGATTGGGGGCAGGAGGAGAAGGGGACGACAGAGGATGAGATGGTTGAATGGCATCACTGACTCAATGGACGTGAGTCTGAGTGAACTCCAGGAGTTAGTGATGGACAGGGAGGCCTGGCGTGCTGTGATTCATGGGGTTGCAAAGAGTCGGACTCAACTGAGTGACTGAACTGAACTGAACTGAGTCACAGTGGACTAGGGCCCACCCTGAGATCTCATCTGAACTTGATCATCTGCAAAGAGTCTATTTCTGGGTGTCACATTCATAGGTACTGGGAGTTGACTTTAACATATCTTTTGGGGGGTGTAGAAAGTGTTAGTCACTCAGTCGTGTCTGACTCTTTGTGACTCCACGGACTGTAGCCGGCCAGGCTCCTCTGTCCTTGGAATTCTCCAGGCAAGAATACTGGAGAGGGCAGCCATTCCCTTCTCCAGGATATCTTCCCAACCCAGGAATCAAACCTGGGTCTCCTGCATTGCAGGAAGATTCTTTACCCTCTGAGCCACCAGGGAAGCCCTTTATGGGGGTGAAGGGGAGACACAGTTCAACTCATTGCACCTGCTTTTCTTGAGACACTGGGAAGAGAAATGAAGTCATTGCTGTTGGCTGCCAGTGGTCCTCAACAAGAGTATAACAGCTTCACTGGGGGGCATTTGGACATGTGGGAAGAGTTTTTAGAAGTCCTAACATATGGGGGTCCATCTGAGCACACTGTTCCTGGGGGTGGTGGAGAAATGCTATATACATCATATAATTGAATGCCAGTAATGCCCCATTGAGAAACACTGGCGACTGATCCAGGGAATGAGACACCTGCTCTGCACATGTGGCCTCTGAGAGGAGGGTAAACAGAACCAAACCAGAGTTCTGGCAGAGACACAAAGAGGGGAACAGATTTGAGAAGGCCATTAGCAAATCTGCTCTCTGTTGCTCTGATGGCATTGTGTGTGTTATTCCAAGGGCCTCCGATCCATACCCAGAGCAGCAATTATCTTCCTCTCTTCCTCTCGATGGCGATGAAGGGAGTGACTGGAATGATTTCCTTATTTGTTTGAAAGACTGTTCTCCTCTTTCCCTCTAGGCCGATGCCCACCCTGCACCCTCAGTTCTAGTGATGCAGATGCTTTAGGAAGATGAAAAGAGGAAAAAAATAAAAGAAATCACTCACAGCCTCAAAAACACGGACATTATTACTTTCTCATTTTTTAAAATTTTGTTTTTCAGAGGTTTTGCTATGTGTGTTTTATTTACCGAATTGGGATCCTTTGTGTATTCAAAACCAGGCATACTGCTGTTTGGAGAGCAATGCCTGTTGTTGTAATGATAAAACTGAAGGGATGCAGAAAATTGTATATAAATGTTACCCAGATCTAATTCCCCAGCAACAACCGCTGTTATCCCTCTGTTGGATCTGTCCAGTTTCATTTTCCTCCCTAAACATTCTAAAATAAAATATTTTAGGTTCAACTACTATATGTACAGTTTTTGTTTTAACTTTGACTCACCGGTAACATTTACAAGTTCTACACAAAGATACTATAAAGAGTAACAGTGACACATAATATCTGCCACTAGATAGTCCTAATTTAAAAAGTATAATGATTCAGAACATTAGTCCTCTGGTTGCTAGAAGCAACGGGACCACTTTCCCCGGGCAGAGTGGACTGAATGAAAATGCAGGCATCTCTTTTGCTCCCTGTGACCCTGATGGAATTGTGGGGAAGACCTTGGGCCTAGGTGGAGTAAGGTGCTTCCTCCTCCAGGGTCTGCTCTGTTATCATGGACCCTTCCAGTCCCCTCCTGTGAGGCCTCCAGGACAGAAGGAACAGATCCAGGAAGACCTTCACGAATGGTCCTCAGAGCCCGTCTCATCCATCATCCACCTCCTTGGAGGGCTCACCTGGCTCAGCCCCCAGCAGACAATGGATCCTGCCCATGATGGGAGACAAACTGTCCTGGGAGGGTTCCTTCTCTGCTCTGGACTGCTTCCCCCTCCGTAGAGGGAGGAGGGGCAGACAGCTGCTTTCTTTTCCAAGGCCCTCTGCAGCCTTGTCAACTGAGCACTCTTCTCTGCCCCCAGCTGAAGGTGAAGGACCCTCAGCATTGCCCTTGCTGTGGGCCCGGCTCTGCCCTGAAGGCCCTGACCACACACCTTCATAACCCTCCTGAGCATGTGCAGAGCCAGGCTTTAGAGTCTCCAGACCCTCTGCAGAATCACCCCTCTCATCTATCCCTCAGGACAAGAGAGGGCAAGGCTTAGCTCCAAAGGGGTCATCCATGGCCCTGGGGCTCCTTGGATCATGTCGTGGAGACAAGCCCTGGCCTTGCCATGCCAGCAGGATGTCCACTTCCCTTGTCTTCCAGCCTCAGTAAACCACTCCTCTCCTCCTGTTCCTTCCAAGCTCCCTCCCAGCCCTGAGCTTGCTCTCCCTCCCGCCTCTGACTCTCCTCAGTCCTGCTCACCCTGGCACCCGCCCAGCCCCTCCACCCCACCCCAGCCTGCACCCCCTCCATCCCTGTGTGAAGGGAAAGGTTAAGTGGAGACACGCTCCCCCTGTCTGTTGCGATAGAGACGCAGCAACATTCTCCTCTAATCAATCTGTCAGGCATGATTAGGCTGCTCCCAGGCCAGCCAGCCCGACAGTCTGACAGCTTCCAGCACTGCCAGGACAGGTGCCCGGCACACAGGCGCTTGAGCACAGACGGACACTCACGTACATGTGCACGTGTGTGCACACACATGCACTTACACACGCACACGCATTTGCAGACATGCGCGCAGACGTGCACACTCATGCTCATGCACTGTTTTCTGAGTCTGGGTCTGGGGCCTCCCTGGGTGACTGGAGACCCTCCTTGGGTGACCAACTCCAATGCTAATCATTTCTTCATTCATTCCACAGGCTTCTACAGAGTGGCTCCTATGCGACAAATCCAGGCCCAGGAGCCGGGAAGTGCCTGCCCTCAGGGAGATTTTTGGTCTGGCAGAGAACACAAAGGGTCAGGGGTAAACAATAAACACAGGAAAATTATATCATGAACAAAGATGCCACTTGTTTGGAAGAAGGAAAAGGGAACACAGTTGGGGGGGTTGGGCAGGTTGCAGGAATTACTCTGAGCCCCCAAGTTCTGGGAGGTGCTCACCACCGGGAGCAGACAGCTTGGGATTAAACCACCTTTGCCACTGACGGTGTGACCTTGGGCAAGTCTTTTGATTTCCCTGTCCCTCAGTTTCCTCATATGTAAGATGGGTTATAACATCGGCTGCTCCTCATAAGGAGCTTATGAGGGGAACCAGGTTAATGACTGTGAGCCTGTCAGAGCAGACCCTGGTGGAAGGGAAGTGTTCAGTGCTTCCGGGATTGATCCGGGGCTGTCCTCACAAGGGGGTTGTCATCTGGAGGACCCAGCATTAGCACAAAGAGGCAGAGGTAAAGAGAATAGGGTCCTGAGGTCGGGGACACAAGGCAAGTAGGTTGAGAAGCAGGACATGAAAGAGCTCAGCCAGGTGGAAACCTGCAAGGCGGAAGTCCTAGCGAGGTAAGGTCTGCAGCCAAAAACTTGTCTTGCCCGTTCCTGATTTGGGCCAGGCCAGGCCTCCAGGCAGAAATGAATGTCATCCTCCAGGAATATACCTGTACCAAAATCTCTGAAAAAATAGTATGTGAAATAGCACAGATTGGCCCATATAACTTCTGTGGGAGTCTGAGAGCTCCGGGTCCAGGGTCTGTGCCCCTTACTGGCTCTGCCCTGAAATGCCCTCTTCTTTCTTCCTATCACCCCTCACTCCTCTTGCTTCCGCACCCTGTACCCCCACCTCATCCAGCACAGAGATCCCTAAAGTTGGCAGACCTACTGTTGCCTGTCCCTACTGACTCAGTGGGGATACCTATAAATAAGTCAAGTGGAAAGTTACGCAAACAAAATTAGGACAACCTCCGTTAACACGAGCTCTCTGCTCCATGGCTGTCCAGGTCAGGATCCCTACTGCCAGTTCCCACACCTGCTCAAAGAGCCCTGGATCTAATCTGGGAATTCCCAGCTTAAGGGTTTTGGCAACATTTTTTCCATATTTAGGACCACTGTTGAAACTGGTGGGAATAAGAGGCGCACACAGTCCTGCCTCAGGCAGCCCCAGTCTGAGGGAGAGAATTTAGACAAGCGTATAAGCAAACACAAGACTAAGACCTTGGAGAAGAGGATAAGGATTCCTGGATAAGAGCTTCCTGTGGCTGGGATGCCGAAGTTGCTCCTTGAAGGATCTTGCCCGTCCTGGATGGACTCATCAGTGCTGAGAACAGCGTCTGGGAGAACTCTGTCCGCAGGTCCTTCAGCCTTCACTTTGACCCTGAGCTTCATACTCTCTAAAAGCTTTGTGTGCCTTTTATGCTGTTGGAGCGTAAAACCCCTCACTTTACAGTAGCTTTCCAAGCCCTGTGAGGAGGGCAGGCAGGGAGTGTCATCCTCACCTTCAAAGGAGGGGAAACAGGCTTAGGAGTCACATAGCTTTCCCAATATCCTGAGCTACATTCCCAGACCTGGAACTGGGACCCTAGATTTTTATCAAAGGTCTCCCCTTGTGCCAGAGTCCTCCTCTAGTGCCTGTTTTCTCCTTTTTAGTTCAGTTCAGTCTCTCAGTCATGTCTGACTCTTTGCGACCCCATGGCCTGCAGCACGCCAGGCCTCCCTGTCCATCATCAACTCCTGGAGTTCACTCAAACTCATGTCCATTGAGTCGGTGATGTCATCCAACCATCTCATCCTCTGTTGTCCCCTTCTCCTCCTGCCTCCCCAATCTTCCCCAGCATCAGGGTCTTTTCAGATGAGTCAGTTCTTCCCATCAGGTGGCCAAAGTATCGGAGTTTCAGCTTCAGCATCAGTCCTTCCAATTCACAGTGAAGCAAATTGCAGTACCCACACGCTGAGGTGGGCTTCCCAGGTGGTGCTAGTGGTAAAGACCCCGCCCACCCACGCAAGAGACAGGTGAGATGAGGACTCAGCCCCTGGGTCAGGAAGATCCCTGGAGAAGGACACGGCAACCCACTCCAGTATTCTTGGCTGGAGAATCCCACGGACAGAGGAGCTTGGCGGACTACAGTCCCTGGGGTTGCAGAGAGTCAGACCTAATTGAAGCAACTTAGCGTGCATGCACGCACATATTGGGGCACTGCAGTTTAAGAGCGGCCAGGCACATCATGAGGCCTCAGTCTGCTGCTACTACTCTACTACTAATGATACTAATTATCATTATTATTATGCTTATTGGGGGTTACCTCCAAAGCAGACCCTGAGATGAGGATTGGTATGCAAGTGGTTTATTTGGTCTTTAAGTTGTGTCTGACTCGTTTGCATTCCCATGGACTGTAGCCCACCAGGCTCCTCTGTCCATGGGATGTCCAGACAGAAATACTGGAGTGGGCTGCCATGTCCTTCTCCAAGGGATCTTCCTGATCCCGGGATCGAACCTGAGTCTCCTGCCTTGGCAGGCAAGTAGTTTGTTTGGGATGTGAGCCCTGGAAGCACCCACAGCGATGTGGGGAAGTAAGGCCGGGAGGGAATGGGAGCCACCATTGGATGTGTTATTGAGCAGCCCCCACTGGGGAGAAGTGGTCTCCATCCCACTGGGGACCTCCTGGTTGCTGCACAGAGGAGCCTCACAGTTGTCCCACCGGAGGGCAAGGATGCCAGGACATTCATCCTCCAGCTTCAGCACATCCCTGGACACTGCTGGGCCCATTAGCCCCCTTGGAAGTTGGGATCCTCCTATGCATGGGGAGGAGAAGGCGCTGAGCCGGGTCATAGGTGCTTGAGTGGGGTCCACAGGCATGAGCTGGGGCGGTGCGTGGGGGAACACTGACCACAGCTGCCCTCAGGGAGATGTACTCCTGCTGACTGGATACCTCCGTACTCTGGGCAGAATCCTATAAGGACTTGGGCCTGAAGCTCTCAAAGAGGGGATTCAGTCTGTTTGGGCCACTGTTGCCTCTCCAGTGCCTAGCACCTTGCTCTGCACACAAGAAGTGCTCAAGAAACATCTTTTGAAACATGAAGGCCCTGTAATAACTTTTCATAGCACATCTGTGCTTCTCATCTAGGCCTCTCTGTGCACATGCACACCCTCTAGAGCAGGCCCAGAACGGTGCAGCCCTTGTTTCTAGCACTGTGCCAGGGTGTTCTCAGAATTCAGGGCATAATAGAGGTCGACACTGAATAAGGAGGAGAAACCAGAAGCCAGACCACTCCATGAGCACAGAGGCTGGAGCGGGGAGCGGGCGAGCTGTGGAAGGCTGTCCAGAGACGGCTGATGGATAAAGATTAAAAGTGTCGAAGGCACGTGGGGAAAAGGCAGGAGATAATGTCTCATTGCCTCAGCAAACTGGCTGGCCGGCGGGATTTCCAAGGAGCTGGCCTCTAGCTTGAGAAAGCTTCTTTGGAACCATGTGATACAAAGAGATGAATTCTTAAGGAAAATAGGTCCAGAGAGAAGGCTTTGTGAGCAACAGGAGAGGAGGTCCCAACAGGGCTTGTGCAGCCTTGGCTGTAATAAAGAGTCTGCAAAGAGCAGATGCAGCGGAGGGAATGCACGGCATGAGAGGAGTAAGGGGTGAAGGGCAGAGGGCCTTCTGCAGCCTCCTTCAGCCTGGTGGGCGATCGAGGAGGGGGCAAAGATGGAAGGAGAGCAACCACAGGGCAGGGAGGCCCCCTTGGAAGCCCTTTCTCTAGCTCCATTTCCTCCAGACTAGGCCAACCTCACAAGAGTGGCAAACTCCTAGCAAGATATGATTTTAGAAGTGTATCAGTCAGTCACTGTTATAAGAATACTGTATACCAAGTCACCCCAAAACTTAGTTGTTTGAAACAACATTATTTTCACATTTATTTTTTGACCACTCCCCATCAAGATGCAGATAGACTCTGAAATGGTCTGTCTCTAGATTTTTGTTAGATAGATAATAAATATTGTTTTCATTAAATACTCTGTTACTAACAGCTCAAGGCATCTCAGTGGATGCAAAGGTCCTTCAGGTCACTCGCAACACCAGGGAGAGATTTTTAGCCACTGGTAGTCTCTTTCCCTCAGGGCCCCACGCGCCTCCACAGGCTGAACTGTGACCTAGTGGAAATGGTTCTCTTCTGTCACTACCAGTTCTTAAGCGGCTCCCTCTCCCTGGCTGCATTTCCATCTCCAGCCAACCTGAACAGCCTCAGGTCCTCTCTCATTCTGGCTTGCATGTCTGTCCCCACCCTTGGGACCTGTAGTTCCACCAGTGTCCTCTCTCCCAAATCCTACAGGGCTGTCTGATTCAGGCACTCAGAGAGGACCATGATTCTGCTCACTAGCCCTCAGGAAGCCCACCAACCAGTTGGCCCTGATGATCTGCTTTCCTTCCACAGTTGAGCTTAGAGCCATGTACGTCAGGTCCTATAGTAAGAAGCCTCAATTTCAGCCAAACAGGTTTGTGTGCAGAATACACAGGGATTTGGGGGATTACACATCATAGTGTAGTTATGGAGACAGAGGTCTGGAGCAAGGAGTAGGAGAAGTTAAAGTTTCTGGACCATTGGATTCTGCAAGGGAGGCAGCCAGGGGACCTCTAGAGCTGGAGGGGGAGAGGTGACAAAAACAGGAGTCGTCTGCCTACCTGTGGTGTCAATGGATCCTCTGTCCTTCTCCGTGGATTTACATCTTGCTCTGTGGTCCTGAATATTCACTGGAAGGACTGATGCTGAAGCTGAAACTCCAATACTTTGGCCACCTGATGCGAAAAACTGACTCATTTGAAAAGACCCTGATGCTTGGAAAGATTGAAGGCTGGAGGAGAAGGGGATGACAGAGGATGAGATGGTTGGATGGCATCACCAACTCGATGGACATGAGTTTGAGCAAGCTCCAGGAGTTGGTGATGGACAGGGAGGCCTGGTGTGCTGCAGTCCAAGGGGTCGCAAAGAGTCAGACACGACTGAGCGACTGAACTGAACTGTGGGCATGGAAGACCATCACTCTCTCTCTCTGCTTCTAGGTGCCTGTCTCTCTCTGTGTTCACCTCTGTCTGTCCATCTTTCTCTCAGTGGTTGTCACTGTGTGTCTCTCTCTTCACCTTGTCCTTCTTAGTATTTCTTTTTTCCCATGTGAGTAGCTGCTGCTGCTAAGTCACTTCAGTCACGTCCGACTTTGTGCGACCCCATAGACAGCAGCCCACCAGGCTCCCCCATCCCTGGGATTCTCTAGGCAAGAATACTGGAGTGGGTTGCCATTTCCTTCTCCAATGCATGAAAGTGAAAAGTGAAAGTGAAGTCACTCAGTCGTGCCCGACTCTTAGCGACCCCATGGACTGCGGCCTACCAGGCTTCTCCGTCCATGGGATTTTCCAGGCACGAGTACTGGAGTGGGTTGCCATTGCCTTCTCCTGCATGTGAGTAGAATGCTCAGCAAATATGAGCTAGTATTTGCTGATGTTCCAGAAGTACATGCTGGTCTTTACCAGGTCTTCCTAAAGTCCTCCTTCAGTTTAAACTGCAAACATTTTAGGTCTGGGGGTGATAGACAACTACAAATGGCATTTGAAGCAGATGGAATTTTCTCCTCACAGCTGATAAATACTTCAGCTCCACTGGCCGTGGCAAAACACACATCCCCTTCTCTCTCCGAGGAACGCTTTCTCAGTCGTGGCAGAGGCTGACTTGTGCGATGTCATCTTCCTTAACTTCCACTAAATATATATTTGCTTGTGTGGGCTGTATGAGGACTTTCGGTTAACTATGCATTTCTTGGTCATTAAAGGGCATACTCGACCTCCACTCCACGACCCTCCCCAGCCCCGGGGCAGCTAAGCTTGGGGCAAGTGCTGAGGTGAAGGCCCCCGCCTACGCTTCCTGAGAAGAGGCAAATGAGGAAGGACTCACCTCCTCAGACAGCCGCCCCATTGCCTGATTGGCAGTCGTCCCCCACATCCTTTTTGCCTCCACTTCCCCATCTGGGAGCCCAGCTGTCATCTTCTTAAACATTCAGATGACTAATGTGGGAACAGAATTCTCAGTGAACTCAGAGAAGGAGCAGGAAGCTTTTGAGCTTGGCCCCCTCCCTGTACCCTGCTCGGGGGATGACATTTTCTCAAGGTGGCAGAGCTGGCCAGCATCTGCATCCTGGCTTTCCCTGGCTCAGCTGCTGCTTGCTTTATCGAACTGGAGTATTTCAGCTGAAGCGGTGGGGTTCCAGGCTCTGCACCCGGGGACAGTCCTCAGCCCCCAGATATGGGTGGGAAGTGAAGAAAGCACACTTCTCCCTGGCTGGCAGAGCACATCCAGAAGTGAAGGTCTTTGGGATTCGGCTGGAGATGTTAAAGAGTTAGGAATATTGAAGGTTGAGAAAGCTCCCTGGACAAAGGGGAAAGCTGGCAACTCCTCCCTTATTTTTCTTTACTCCCAGCCCACCTCCTTTTCTCATGATAGCAGGTTGGAAAGGCACAAGTGGGGAAGCTGTGCTTATAAAACCAGTGGAAGCTCACTTCTCTCAGTGGTGTAAGTGGGGGCACTTCTTGGCCTTCATGTAGCAGAGTCCTTCAGGGAGGACAGTCCTCCATGTGCTTCCATCAGTCAAAGTGGTTCTGCCTTGCTATACATGATATACAGGACTCCCAGCCATAGGGAGGGGGCAAGGGGACAAGCAAGTCCCCATAGCTGTCATTGTTTCTCCCTAGTGGCATCTTCTCAGTGTCATTGGGTCCTTTGCCCAACCCTCTCATGTCACCTCAGGGGAAACAGACCTGAAGAGAAAAGAAGAAATAGATCCCGAGAGACTCAGTAACCTACCCAAGCAAGTGCATGGGAGAGCTAGTCTTCCAGGCTTGTTGCCTCTGACTCCAAACACCCACTCTCTAAGCCCAGGTTCTCAGCTCTGGCTACATTTTAGAATGTGCTAGTCGCTCAGTCGTGCCCCACTCTTTGCGACTCTGTGGACTGCAGCCCACCAGGCTCCTCTTTCCATGGAATTCTCCAGGCAAGAATACTGGAATGGGTTGCCATTCCCTCCTCCGGGGGAGCTTCCTGACCCAGGGATCGAACCCAGTCTCCTGCATTGCAGGCAGATTCTTTACCATTTGAGCCACCAGGGAAGACCAAGGCTACATTTCAGTAGAACTTAAAAATACCCATGCCAGGGCTGAATCCAAGACTAATGAAGTCAGAATCTCTGAAGGTGGAGTCTGGGTATTGGTAAATGTTTAAGTCTGTTAATTGAAATATAACATTCTTCTAGAAGAGTGGGCAAATCCTAAATGTACATATTTGATGGATGTTTCCAAACTGAATACGCACATGTTCAAGTCAAGAAACAGCATTGCTGCCCACCAGCAATCCCCCTCGCACTCCTCCTAGTCTGTACCTAAAATAAACCAATATCCCCACCTTTGACATTTTGGGTTAGTTTTGCCTATCTGTGAACTTCATACAAATGAAAATTTGAAATTATATACTTTTTGTGATTCTGGCTTCATTTATGCATATTCTGTTCTTGGGAGCCATTCCAGTCGTGGCTTGTAATGCTATCTGTTCATTCTCAATGTGCTCAGGAAACTCATTGTATAAGTATGCCACCCTTTATTTCTCAGGTCTCTGGTTGATGAGCATATGAAAACTTTAAGGTTTGGTTTACTATGAGGAATGCTGCTAGGGATGGGTTTGGCTAGCTATGTGCATGCCTTTCTGTATATACACACCTAAGAAAATGTTGGACCGAGGTGGGGTGGGGTATGTGTTTATTTAGTTTAGGTCCTTCCAAACACTTTTCTGCCGGGTAATTGTGCAAGTTAAACTCATGCCAGCAGGGAATGAGCATTCTGGTTGCTCCACAGCCCAGGCGGAACTTGGTATCATCTGTGTTTCATTTTAGCCAACCTGCGGGTGCGCAGTAGGGTCTCACTGTGCTTGGATCTGCCTCTCCCGGATGACCAGTGGAGCTGACATCTGGATATATTTATTGGTCACTTAGGTAGCCTCTTTTGTGAAGTGCCTGGTACCCTTTTCTCCAGGCATCTGTATTTTTTAAAGCTCCCTTGGTGATACTAGTACATGACACGGGTTGAGAACTTCTGTGGCTTAGCCCTGATAGCAGGAAGCTTCTGGCTTTGGGAGAGAGGGGGGGAAGCCAGGATGGACTGTGTGTGTGTGTGCTTGCGTGTGTGTGTGTGTGCCTAGGTGCAACAAGGGCACCCACAGGAGCCATATCCCTGGAGTCCAGGGTGCCCCCTGGGAGCAGCCTAACTAGAACCTTCTGAAAGGCACACTTACTAAGAGAAAGTGGGAAACTCCCATGAAGGAAGCATCACATCACAGCCACAGGAATATGCTGCAGCAGGGGCCAGAGGCCCGAGGCGCTGACCCCAGGAGTTGCCTGCTCTCCGAAAGGGTGCCCTCTGATTTAATGCTCCTTGAATCACACAGGGCTCACCACAGGCCCAGCCCCCCTGGCGCTGTCTTTATTAGGAACGAAATAAGGGAAGGTCATGAAGCCACATAAACCAGAAAAAGTGACATCAGATATTGACTGTAAGAGAGGGGTATTAATGATAGCTGGTTGACAGAAAGGCAGAAGCTGTCCCCAGCCACCCCCACCCCCACCCTCAGTGGAGATCTGGGAGCAAACATTTCATTTTGACACCTGCCAGCAGAGCCGAGATAATCAGATTTCTCTGGGAGGACGAGGCAGTGGCATCAATAAAAAAGGGCAGATTTATCCTCCCAACCTCCTGAGCTTAGTGTGGGCGGGGCTGGTCTTCCAATCACAGCAAGACCCAGAGATTGTCACCGTCACCTTCCCCATCCCCAGTGCCGCCTGGGGTTGTTCAGCACAGTGGGCTGAGTGGCACCTCCCCAGACGCCTGTCCTCCTTGGCTCACCCAGGCACTTGAGGTGAGAAGCATCACCACCAGGGTGATGGCTTCTCAAGGCCATCTGTCTCTACTCAGGCACCCCAGGGGCCCTCACGCTAAGACACTCTTGAGTAAGCAACCATTAAGGGACAAACTCCAGGCCTGGTGGCAGTTTCCAGTTGAGAGATGAAGCCTGAACCCATTGTCAAAGGCACTTAAGGGCTCCCTAGACAGCCTTCTCTTTCTGGACCTCATGGAAAAGTCTGCCTTTTCCCTCTAGTCTCTTACTGTAGCTGAACTACAGGAAAAGAAGAGGATTTCCTTACCTTGGCCATTTTAAAAGCAGTTATAGTGTCTGGTTTTCTAGCTGCTGCTGCTTCGTTGCTCAGTCGTGTCCGACTCTTTGTGACCTCTTGGACTGTAGCCCACCAGGCTCCTCTATCCATGAAATTTCCCAAGTTAAAATACTGGGGCAACTTGCCATTTCCTTCTCCAGGGGATCTTCCTGACCCAGGGATCGAATCTGTGTCTCTTGCACCACCTGCATTGGCAGGCAAGTTTTTCCCCCTAGCACCACCTGGGAGAAATGGCCATCTTGTTCTTCCTTCTCATTTTATATCATCGTCATCATCATCATCCCATTTATTGAGAACTTATTATGTGCCAGGCGCTGTTGTGGGTGTGCTCCACATTTGAGCTGATTTTATTCTCACAACAACCAATGAAACAGGTGCTCTCATCACTACCCTTGTGTAGGTAAGGAAACTAAGGTAGAGAGAGACTATGAAATTTTTCCATGGTTACACAGCCCCACTATATTGCATTTCTTTATTTATTATAAAAAAATTAAGACTCAGAAAAGTAAAGTAATATTCCCACCATAATTGATTCAGTAGTCATGTATGGATGTGAGAGTTGGACTATAAAGAAAGCTGACTGCTGAAGAATTGACGCTTTTGAACTGTGGTGTTGGAGAAGACTCTTGAGAGTCCCTTGGATTGCAAGGAGATCCAACCAGTCCATCCTAAAGGAGATCAGTCCTGAATATTCATTGGAAGGACTGATGTTGAAGCTGAAACTGCAATACTTTGGCTACCTGATGCAAAGAACTGACTCATTTGAAAAGACCCTGATGCTGGGGAAGATTGAAGGCAAGAGGAGAAGGCGACAACAGAGGATGAGATGGTTGGATGGCATCACTGACTCTGTGGACATGAGTTTGAGCAAGCTCTGGGAGTTGGGGATGGACAGGGAAGCCTGGCGTGCTGTGGTCCATGGGGTTGCGAAGAGTTGGACACAACTGAGCGGCCAAACTGAACTGAATTTATTCAATGTACACGTTGTGTCAACAGCTTTACATATTTTACTCTTTGTTGTTCGGTCACTAAGTTGTGTCCAACCCTTTGGGAGCCCATGGACTGCAGCACGCCAGGCTTCCCTGTCCTTCACTATTTCCCGGAGTTTGCTCAAAGTCATGCCCATTGAGTCAGTGATGCTATCTAACCACCTCATCCTCTGCTGCCCCCTCCTCCTTTTGCTTTCAATCTTTCCCAGCACAGGGTCTTTCCCAATGAGTTGGCTCTTCACATCAGGTGGCCGAAGTCTTGGAACATGGCATGACCCCTGTCAAGTGGTGTATCACTCTGCTAGGACTGCTGTATCAAAGTACCACAAACTGGATGGCTTGGAAAAAAAACAAAAACAAAAACACACAGCTGGTCTCGCAGCTCTGGAGGCCAGAAGTCTGAGATCAAGAGGTCGGCAGGGCCATGCTCCCTCTGAAGGGGCTAGAAGGAACTGGTCCAGGCCTCTCTCCTCGCATCTGGTGCTTCCTTAGCTGATGGCAGTAGAACTTCTGTCTTCACATGATGTCCTCCCTGTGTGCAGTTCTCTGTGTCCAGACTTCCCCTTTTTACAGGGACACCCATGATCCTGGATTAGGGCTCACCTTAATGACCCCATCTTAATTTGATCACATCTACAAAGACCTCATCAAAATAATGGCCACATTCCAACCTAGAGAGGTGGGATGGGGAGGGAGGTAGGAGGGGGCTCAGGAGCAATGGGACATAAATATACCTATGGCTGATTCATGTTGATTTAGGGTGGAAACCATCAAAATATTGTTAAGTAATTATCCTTTAACTTAAAAGAATAAGGAGAAAAATAATGGTCACATTCACAGGTACTGAGGTCAAAGGCTTCAGCATCTTCCTGGGCACCCAGGTGGCTGTTCTCTTTTCCCAATGAGGAAAGCAAGACTTGGAGAAGTTAAATGACTTGGCCTTATGTCTGGGCAGTAGAGCCAGTCTAGACAATAGAGGGCCAGAGGTGGGCAATTTTTCCTATTCCAGGGAGAGGTGGTATGGCCAATGATACATCTTGTGAAGAATAAGCTTCATTCATCCATAAATTTGTTAGTGTATTTATTAAGCACCTGCTGAGAGCTGGGCATTGAGTTAGATGCCAGACATTTGGTAGCGTATGCACGCGTGGGTACTTGGTGGCTAAGTTTTGTCCAACTCTCTGTGACCCCATACACTGTAGCCCGCCAGGCTCCTCTGTCCATGGGATTCTCCAGGCAAGAATATTAGAGTGGGTTGCCATTTCCTTCTCCAGGGAATCTTCCCAGAGCAGGGACTGAACCCAAGTCTCCTGCATTGGCAAGTAGATTCTTTACCATTGAGCCACCAGGGAAACCCATAAAATAAATACTTATGACATTTGATAGCAAACAAGACAAATATTGCTCCTGGCCATATAAAGATGAGAGTCTACCGAACTGGGATCTAAAGGCAAAATTGGTATGGCAAACAGGTTTCTAGTGAAACACCAATCCATTGGCCAAGATTCCCCCGACATCTGAGTTGGGAAAGCTTCAGTATTAGTCAGAATTTAGGTCAGACTGTTGTAAGAAAGAGACCCCAAAATACAGTGGCTTAAATAAGACTGGACTTTATTCTTGCTTAAAAATCTTATCGTAGGTCACCCAGTGTAGGCAGAACTGTCTGATGGTCTATGCTCCCAAGGTTCCCAGGGATTCAAACTGCCTCTGTCTTGATGCTTCAAAATGACAGATCAGCAGTACCCTACCTGCATTCCAGCTGGTGAAGGTACAAGGGGAGGACATGCCCACTCACTGCAAGGGCTTAACAAGAAAGTTGCACACATACCGCATTTCTTCACTTCCCATTGGGCAGACCTGAGTTCCACGGCCACACCTTCTTGCAAAAGGGGTTGGGAAGTGATGCCATTGTCTGAGTGGCCTCATGTCCAGTTAAAATGTGGGGGATTCATTTTAACAATGGGTTCAAAAATGGATTCATAGAAGGAGGGGAGAACGGCTATGGGGGACCACCAGCAGCCTTACCCATAGATTCTGAGAGCAACAAAGGGCTGTGACCATTTGTGAGGTCTGTCATGGAAAGAAGATATGAAAATGAAGGAAACTGTGGCACCTGTAACTCACCTGCTGAGGCTGTCTGGCCCATGTTTCTAACAGATCCTCTACCAAAGTACTTTCTAAGGCAGCCAAGAGATAAGATAGAATCACTTATCAAAGAACAGTGGAGTCAGATTCTGATGACTGGGGTGAAGGAGCAGGGACCAGGAAGAGTGCATTTGTCTGGAATCTCTTGGTTCATTAAATGCATCCTGGATGATCATCAGACCCCAGGGAGAGGCTGGCATAGAGGGAGAAGTAACTGGCATTTTCAGTGTTGCCTATACCAAGTATTTTGCATATCTTTGCATACTTATTTAATGCTTGCAGAGGCTCAAATTCTTGTTTTGGTTTTCCATTCCCTAGTCTAAGGCAAGTAAACCAGAAGCAAAACTTGGAATCAAGATTTGAACAACAGTATCAGTTACCTTGACCCAGTTGGTATTTATAGAAAGCTATATCCAACAGCTATAGAATATACACGTATGTTCTACAAGATAGACCATGTGCTGGGCCATGAAACAAATCTTGTACATTTAAAAGTGTGGAAAATACATATATTTGCTTTCCAATAACTATGAACTCTAATTAAAACCCAATAACAATAAAATATCTGCAGAACTACAAAGATTTGGAAATGGAGCGCTTTTCTAAAGAACCATGAATTAAAGGAGAAATCATAAAAGGAATCCAAACATACTCCTAAATGAAAGATAATGGAAAATACAGCACATAAAAATCTGTGGGAGGTAGCTAAAGCAGTGCTGAGAGGGGAATTTATAGCTTTAAATGTTTATATTTGAAAGGAGAAATGTCTGAAATCAATTTTTTAAGTTTTCACCTTATTAAGTTTAAGAGACACAGTGACACAAACTCAAAGTAAGAAAAAGGAAGGAAAGAATAAAGCTAAGAGCACAAAGCAATGGAGCTGAAAACAGATAAACAATTTTAAAAAAATTACCCATCGAAAGTTACAACGAGGTCTCTGGACCTCTTTAAGGAAAAAAAGGAGAAAAGACATAAATGACTAATGTCAGGAATGAAGAGAGGACATCACTATAGAACGTAAAGACCCTCAAAAAGATGATAAGGAAACATAAATAACTTTATTCTAATAAACTTGACAACTTAGATTAAATGGAAAAATTCCTTGAAAGAAGCAAATTACCACAACTGCCTCAAGAAGAAATAGAAAAGTGTTAATAGTTCTAGAGATAGTAAAGAAATTGAATTCATAATTAAACATTTCCACAAAGAAAACTCCAAGCTCAGGTGGCTTCACGAGTGAATACTATCGAAGATTTAAGAACGAAATAATACCAGTTCTACTCAAACTTCACTTTGGACTGACTTTGGCCCTGAAGCCCTGACCCCCAATGTGATGCTATTTGGTGTTGGGGTCTTTAGGAGATAGTTAGGTTGGATAAGGTCATGGGAATCAGGTTATCGTGACAGGATTAGTATCCTTATAAGAAGAAATATTACAGAGCTCTAGTACCCTTTCTGTCTTTATTTCTGTCCCCCTCTCTCTGTGATGTAAGGACTCAGGGAGAAGGCAGCTATCTGTAAGCCAGGAAGATATAGTTCTTACCAGAAGCTGACTTTGCTGGCACCTTGATCTGGGACTTCCAGGCTCCGAATGTAAGAAAATAAATTTCTCATCTTTGACCCACCCAGTTCATGGTATTTTGTTACAGCAGCCTAAACTGATGAACACAAACTCTTCCATAATATAAAGGAAATGAAAAAGCTCTCTAACCCATTTTATGAGGTCAGCATTACCCTAATACCCAAACCAGACAAAGACAGTACAAAAAATAAAAAGCTGCAGACCAATATCCCTCATGAACATAGATTCTTTAACAAAAAAAAGAACAAGATTCATAAGGAAATGTTAGCAAAATGAATATAGCAATGCATATATATTTACCTGGCATCATGACTAAGGAAGCTTTATTCTAGTAATGCCAAATTGGTTTAACACTCAAAAATCAGTCTATGTAATTCACTGTATTAATAGAATAAAGGAGAAAAAATGATCATATTGGCAGATGCAGATAAAGCATTTGACAAAATGCGATGCCCAATTACATTAAAAACAGTGAATTAACTATAGAGGGAAACTTGGTCAACTTGACTAAAATTATCTAAAAAAATCCTATAGCAAACATTACACTTAATGATTAAAGATTTTATGTTCTTTCTATCAAGAAATACGAAGAATCTGAATTTTACCGTACTTGCAAGCTAACAAGTTAGCCTACCACAGCTTCATGGATATTGTATTAGTAGACTCAGGCTGCCGTAGAACAATACAGATTGGTATTTTATCCATAAATAAACAGAAAGTCATTTCCTCATACTGCTGAAGGCTGGAAAGTTCAAGCTGAAGTTTCTAGCAGGGTTCAGTTTCTGGGGAAAGCTGTCTTCCTGGCTTACAGACAATGCTTTGTCCTTACATGGCCTTTCTTCTGAGCATGGCAGAGAAATAGAGATAGGGAGAAAAGGGGAGAGACACTCAGAGAGAGAGAGAGACAGAGAGTAAGGGAGAGACAGAGGAAGAGAGCTGGTTCTCTGGTGTCTCTTCTTATAAAGTCACCAATTCTATTGGATCGGATCCCTATCCTTACAACCTCATTTACTCTTGATTATCTCCTTATGGGCTCTCTCTCTAAATATAGTCATATCAGTGGATTAGTGCTTCAGCAGATGAATTTGACAGGGGCGGGGGGAACACTATTCAGTACATAGTAGATGCTGACAGGGGACATGAGACTCCTGGGTCAGAGACAAAAGAAAGACTGACTCAAAGCCCAGCAGGTAGCACAAGCTTCACATTCTCATCATTCCTCCCCAGGTCCTGTTGGGCTTAAATGGATGCTCACACCAAGCGGGTTTGTGTTGCAGAGGAGGAACCCCAAGCCTACGGTACCTCAATCTTTCATCATAAGGGGCTGTAAGAAATCACGCTCAGCCTTTGCCCTGGAATGACGAACAAGCAAACTGGACAGCAAGTAAATTACCTTTCTTCTCCGGAGGGATACGCTATCTCTGACTCCCTAGGCTGCTTGTTGTGCCAATGTTCTTGAAAAGATAGTTCAGAGGCTAGTGCCGCTGCCGTGGGCATCTCTCTTACAGAAGAGAAGCCTCTTGCACGCATTGGAGAGATGCATGCAGAATCACTCCCCGATACTTCTAGCATGGAGAACAAGGCACAGATGTCTACTCTGACCACTTCAGTTCAACAGTGTGCTAGACAACAGCCAATACGGCAGTGCCATGAACGCAAAGAGTGGCCAAGAAGAGGCAAAATGCTGAGCTGACTGTTTACGCAGAACGTGCTAAGGGATTAGGGCTTTTGTAACAAGACGACTATAAAAATCAATATGGGAATTTAGAAAGATCATAAGATACAAGGTTAAATACTGGAATCAGTTGGACGTCTACATACCAGTAACAAACCATCCTTCAAATTCTACTTACAATCAAATGCTTATGAATAAATTTAAGAAATAAATGCAAGACCAGAAATACAAAGTAAAGATCTAAATACCTGGAATGATAGCCCATGTTCATAAATTAGACGACTCCAAACTGGTGTGGTGACAAGTCGCCCTAAATTAGGTTCTCCTCTCCGATTCATTGAATCTAATCATAATCCCAAAGATTTTTAAGAAGAAATTGTCATGCTGATTTTGAATTTTATACGAAAATTAAAAAAAGACTGAGAATAGCCAAAGAAACTCTATTAAAAAGAATAAAGTTGAGGGCTTATACTACTTGTCTTCAACATTTATTATAAAAGTTACATTAATCCAAACTGTGTGGACTGATGTAAGGATTCCCCAGTAGATCAGTGGGGCATAATAGAGTCTGTTATAGACTCATATGTCAACAAACATTTGATTTTAACCAAAGGCACCAAGTTATTGTAATAGAGAAAAGTCTTTCCAGCAAATGGCACTGGAAGAACCGGATACTAATATGGAAAACTGAATTTGGGCCCTTGCCTAACACATATACAAAAATTAATTTGATATGGATCATACATTCTAGAAGCCTCTAGAAGAAACTGGGAAAATATCTATGTGACTCAAGGGTAGCCAGGTTATCCTAGACAGAATTGAGGAAAGTAATAACCGTAAAAGAAAACATGGTTAAATCAGATTCCATAAAATTTTAAAACTTCTGCTCATCAAAAGGCACTACTGAGAACAAACAGGCAAAAAGTCACAGATTAAGAGAAACGTTTGCAAGACGTGCATCTGACAAAGGACAAATGTCCAGAGTATATAGATCACTCCTGCCACTCAGTAACGAAAAGACAAACAATTCAGTAGACATAGGCCAAGATTTGCACAGGCATTTCACAAAGAAAGATTAATGAATGGCCAATAATGATATGAGAAAAGATGCTCAACATCATTAGTCGTCAGGGAAAAGTAAGCCAAAACTGCATGATATACCACCGCACAGCCTTTTGGATGGCTAAAATTAAAATGACTGACAGCACCACTTTTGATGAGGATGCGGAACGGGGGTTGATAGGACTGTAAAAAGGTACAATTGGTTTGGGAAGTTCTGGCAGCTTTTTTATAAAACTAAATAAACACCTGGACTTTCCTGGTGGCTCAGCGGTAAAGAATTTGCCTGCAATGCAGGAGACCCGGGCTCGATCCCAGGGTAGGGAGGATCCCTTGGAGGAGGGCATGGCAACTCACTCCAGTATTCTTGCCTGGAGAATCCCAGGGACTGGGGAGCCTGGTGGGCTGCCGTCTATGGGATCGCATAGAGTCGGACTCGACTGAAGTGACTTAGCAGAAGCAGCAGCTCAGTCGCTTCAGTCGTGTGCGACTCTGTGCGACCCCATAGACGGCAGCCCACCAGGCTCCCCAGTCCCTGGGATTCTCCAGGCAAGAACACTGGAGTGGGTTGCCATTTCCTTCTCCGATGCATGAAAGTGAAAAGTGAAAGTGAAGTCTCTCAGTCATGTCCAACTCTTCGTGACCCCATGGACTGCAGCCCACCAAGCTCCCCTGTCCCTGGGATTCTCCAGGCAAGAGTCATGGAGTGGGGTGCCATCGCCTTCTCCGGAAGCGACTGAGTACACACGCACAAACATACACCTAACCCGCGACTCAGTAATTTCTCCCCTAGGTATTTATGCAAATGAAGTGAAAGCATATGTTCACAAGAAGTATTGTGTAGCATGTTCATATAGTCTTTGTTAATAATTTTCCCAAACTGAAAACAATCTGGGTGTCCGTTAGCAGGACAACGGAACATAAAACCCTGAGCTCTCCAGTCAATGAACTTAGCCGCAAAAAGGAATGATTTACTGACTCACACGGCTTGGATGAAGCTTTAAAACATGCTATGTGAGAGAAGTCTTAGGCCAAAGAGTATGTACTGTTTGTGTATGAGTCCATTTATATAAAATTCTAGGACTGGCAAGCTAATCTATGGGTTTTCTGTGTTTTTTTTTTTTTGTTTGTTTGTTTTTTTCAGCCATGCAGAATCGTAGTTCCCGGGCCAAGGATCTAAAATTGGACCCTTGGCAGTGAAAGTTCTGAATCCTAACCACTGGACCACCAGGGACTTCCCTAGTCTATGGTTTAAAAAAAAAAATCACAACAGTGCTTATCTTTGCAGAGAATGAGGGTGATGCAGAGATGACTGGAAGAGATATGAGGGGACTTTCTGGCCTAATGATTTGGGTTTACAGACATATGCATCTGCCCAAAACTCGTCAAATGGTATATTTGAGATCGATGCCGTCACTATGCAAATTTCACAGAAAAAGAACTGTAAACTAATATTAAATTCTAGTTAATGTTGTGAATACCAAAGTATTTAAAAGTGAATTTCACTGACATCTATAATACATTTTGAAATGTATCAAAAGCAAGACTCACTAATGGATGGATAAATGATAGATATATGATAAAGCAAATATTCTAAAATACTGATTGCAGAATATAGGTGATAAGTATATAGTCCGTCCATGCTCAGCCTCTCAGTCATTTGAGACACTATGAACTGTACCCCACCAAGCTCTTCTGTCCAGGAGACTTTCCAGATAAGAGTACTGGAGAGGGTCACCATTCCCTTCTCCAGGGGAGCTTCCTGACTCAGGGAATAAATCCAGGTCTCCCACATTGCGGGCAGATTCTTTACCATCTGAGCCACCAGAGACGCGCATCTGGGAAACCCCAAGTATATCATGAAAGTGAAAGTGAAATAGCTCAATCGTGTCTGACTCTTTGTGACCACATGGACTGTAGCCTATCAGGCTCCTCCGTCCATGGGATTTTCCAGGCAAGAGTGCTGGAGTGGATTGCCATTTCCTTCTCCAGGGGATCCTCCCGACCCAGAAACCGAACCCAGGTCTCCCGCATTGCAGGCAGATGCTTTACCGTCTGAGCCACCAGGGAAGTATATCATAGTCATTGACAAATCACTCGCTCGTTTCAGTCTGCTTGAAATTTTTCAAGAAGAATGTTTGGAAAATATGAGGGAAATATTGTTGGACAGTATTTGTATACACCCCCAAATTTATGGGAAATAAGTTTCCCTTATAATGATAAATACCAGCATGCTTAGCTTTTAAGTAACAGATTTGCAGCAAAAGGCTACCCCAAAGAACAGAGGTGCCATGCATTAATTAAAGAATTTTCATATGAACATATAACCCCAAGGCTAAGCTTTTTAGTGTTTAGTATGATGTTCTGCCTTCATCAAAGTCATTAGTGGGATTGAGAATATGATTATGTCCTGACACGTCTGTTTGCATTTCACAGCTGCTAGTCAGGCTCAGTCAACACTTCCACGTGCTGGTAATCGTAATCAACCCATTTGTTCATTTAAGACAAACAAATGATTACTCTTTGGGGTAGAAATACCTTGAGTCCTAATTGGCAAATTATCCCTTCTTACGAACATTAGCCAGTTATTCTGGTTTTCTCCCCAAACATATAGAACCTTAGAGCTACTTTTTCCCTTCCCTGGGAGATTGGTCTGGGAACTTTCTTCTACTCCTCTTCAGGCATGTAAATGCCCAATTATAAGAAATATGTAATGGGCATTTCACACACAAAAACCACACACACACATGCACACATAGTAAGGGGAAGCAAGGAGTATCTTACTTTAGTGCAAATATTACTGTTTAAATTACAGTGCAAGGCCTTTAACTGTACATTAAAAACCACAATATGCAGGCTATGGTCATGCCAACTGGTGAAAGGGATGCCCAACTGCACTTGAGGATTTGATGCATCCATTCAGCTGCGCCTAGGCCCTGTCCTGAGGAACTCTGTCCATCCAACTTCAGATTAAAAGACACAAACCTTTCACCAATTTTGGAACTGGAATGTGGCCCCTTAATCAAAGATCTTGCCAGATCTTTGCATCTTACCAGAAATGGAATCAAGTCTAGTGGAAACTCACGGCAATCCCTTCACTCGGCAGACCTCCTGGAAGAGGTGAGTTCTGAGATTAGCCGAGAACGACAGGAGAACCAGCAAAGGGAGATGGCGAATGTTCCAGGGGTTTGGTGGACAAGAGTGGAGGGAGAGGGCACACCCTGCTGGGTACCATGCCCATGGGGAAATGGCTCACCTGGCCATACCAGCCACTGAAAGCTCTCAATTCTGTGACACCACCCCCCTTCCCAGCCAGGTCTTCATGTTGAGGTCCTCTGAGGTGAGCAGTGCGCAACCTTAACAAAGCTGTGTGGTCAAGGCCACAGGGCCAGCCCCATGCTCGGAGTGCCTGCTTCGCTGGAAGACAGCCAGCTTCCTCTCTTTTGCGTTATATCTCTCTCATGGGCACTCTGCAAGCCAGCATTTCTCAGTTTCATTGTTCATGGGCTGTGGCTTTGGGGACAGTATCTACCTGCCCATTTCTCTAATATGGTTACTTTGTCCTTTATGCGGGGATACATGCTGAACAAGGAACGTTTAATCTAGAGAGATTCAATCCAGAACAAGAAGGAAGAGGGGAACAAGGAGCCTGGGGCCTATAGTGGGCAGGAAGAGACAGTCATCTAGGGTGACCCAGCAGGTCATCCTGGTTGGCCTAGGTCTTGCCAGTGTTAGGCCTGAAAGTGCCACACCCCAGAAACCTGCCCCCCACACCTCAGTCCCAGGCAAATTGGGGTAATTGGTTACCTTACAGCTTTCCCGGTCCTTCAGGGGCCTAGGGCATTACTGATCTCCTACTTCTGGGAAAGGCAGATGGGCCCCCAAACTGGGGGATCCCTGAGGAAGCAGAGGTGGTAAAGCTGATGTTCTCAAACCCAGAGTGGGTAGGAGCCTGTCCGAAGGACTCAGAAATCTCTAGCTAAGAGCGGCTTCTCTCCCTACTCCCTCCCCACCCCATGGGCTGTTCTGCAGACTGACGAAGAGATAGTGATGGGCACGGGCCTCTCTCTGCTAGCCTTTCAGCAAAGAAATCTGAAAAGCCATAGTGTCATCCTAGGCCGAGTTGCTCATTTTTTCTGGGCAACTGTTTAGAGAAAGGAGGCTGCCAACCCCCTCATCCTCAAAGACCTGCCCTAACTGCGTGGCAGCCAGCCTCAGAGCTCCTCAGAGTCCCTGGCAGGAGGGGGACTCTCCTGTTAGCTCCGTGTTGGGCCTGCCTCTTTGACTTCCACCGTGACCGCTGCAGCAGCCTGGATCAGAGCAGCGGGGCACAGCCCACCTGGTGGTGGGCCTGCAGGGGGTGGGCGGCTGCACACTCATGGGGGCAGCCTGGCAAGAGGGAGGGGACCCCAGCCCTCTCCATCACAGCTTCCATCACCTTCAGATGCTTACCATATTTCTGTTTTCTTTCTTCCTTTCTTTCTTCCTTTTTCTTTTTGACCATGCCATGATGCTTGTGGATCTTAGTTCCCCAACCAGGGATCAAACCCATGGAAGCTCAGAGTCCTAACCGCTGGACTGCCAGGGAATTCCCTTGCTATGTTTCTCAGTGTAGATCAGTGGATGGATCTGAGCCAGGGTCCTAGGCTTTCCTTGTGCCAGTGACACCATCTGGAAAATGGATTTGTAACCTCATAATAAAGAGTTCAAGAAATGAACTCATTGAGGGGAACTTTGGGCTGTGGGAGTTGGGGTATTAAGCTGTTTAAAAAGCCTAGGAAGACTGTGTTGGCTGATTGTTCTGGGCAGGTTTAAAAATAGTAATGTTTTGGTTACAGATTACAGGTGTCTGCTCAACTGACATCCCAGTAATGGAGTCCCTAGAACATGCAGCCAATCTGGGTTAGGCATGAGAATGGCAGGAAGCAGAATTTACCTTTGGCGATCAACACAGAAATTCCCAGGAAGGGGAATGGATCTAAAATCAAGGGGATGGGATTGAGATTTTATTAAGCAACCAGTCCAGTGTCTGGCATGGAGTGGGCCTACTATAGAAGGATGCTCCTAGTGTTACTCTAGAGAGAGTCCGAGAGTCAGGTTGAACTGAGAGGCACAGGGGTGAGGAAGAAAGAGAGGCTGGCAGGAACGGCCACAAAGGCAGAGATCATGAGGAGTCATCGTCCGGCCCACAGGCATGTTCGAGGGTGTGGCAGTTAAATGTTCCCATGGGCTTTGTCTGGGATGCAGGTTGCTAGGAAAAGAAGAGAGGCCCCAGTTTACAGATGAAGACGTCAGCTCTGCTTGGAGCTGGGATTTACAATATTTCACTGTCAGCATCATCCCATGCCTCAAAGACCATGCGCTTTCTTTCTCTTTCTACTGCATCACCCCTCTAGTATTTTTCAAGTATTGAGGGGAGTCAGCTGAATTCCTCGAGGAGAGGGGTTGTGTTGATACCATAAGATTGGAAGTTCTGAGATTATGGACTTAAGTGGCTTCATCAAACTTGAAATCCCTGAGGCCAGGAATGGGCTCTATCTATCCCTCAGACTGGGAATTCTCAGCTCATGGCAGCTTGTTACATTTTGGGTGAAAAGCAGGGCTGGGCTGGGCTGGCCCTGCCATGGAAGCCACCTCTGAGCTGGGCTCAGGCTCTTTGAAGCCTCTTTGTATGAAGATGGTGGAGACTGTCCTAGGGTCCTGGTGAAGCAGTGGGACCCAGCCACAACCCAAGAGGAGGGGCCAAGAGTGATGGGCAGGGGACAGGTGTCAGGTCACAGTCCTGTCACGCCTGCCGTTTGCACACCCCTTAGGCCATTTCCTGCATCTTGTACCCCATGTTCTTGCTGCTCTGGGAGCAGATGTTGATGTGGGTGAAGCCCCAAGGAGCACCACAAAGACTACAAATAAGTGTGCTGTGCTCCTTGCTAATGCCTGAGTTGTTGCTTTCCCTTCTCCTCAATGAAAGGAGCATTTTATTGGCTTGGGTTTAGGACCAAAGCATAAACAGCGGCTTGTTTTTTCGTTCTGACATGGCGAAGTTGAGGCGGGAGAGAGGAGTGCTGGGGGAGAATGAGGAGGGACGGAGGTGAGAAGTGGGAGGAAGGCTGGGGGTGTGAGTAGGGAGGATTCAGCCAGCAGGAGGAGGGAACAGCGGGACAAGGGGGTGAGTAGAGGAAGACGGTATCCGAGGAGGGAGGCAGGAGTGGATGCTGCTTGGTGAGACATTATATTCATTTCCCAAGAGCTACCTGCCCATGGGAAGGTGCTAACAGCCAAAGGCAGCAGTCAGTTCCAACTAGAAAAGCGTCGACTCCCTGGAGACACTGTCTGGTCTCAGATGCCAGGGATGCAGAGCGCGGCTTGAAGGCCAAGCACAGGGCTGGGGTTTCCTCGAGTTTTTCTGGCCCCAGGCCACCACCATCCAGGTTCCTGCATGCTATTTTCTTAAATCCCTGAATCTGGAGTTTGAGGTTTTAGAGGGCAAGGACTTGATGCTTCTCTCATTTGGTGAAGCAAGAAGGAGAAGTCTCAATTCAGGGTGCCTTGATCTGGGTCTTCTCCTGTGCATTCTTGGTGCCATCTCATGTTGGGAGTGGAGCTGGAGTGATACAGAAGGGGCAGGACTCCATCGTACCCCAGGTGCCGCCCCCCTACCTCAGTGTGCCTTCCCTTTGTCTCTGCACTCCTGCTGAGGGCCATCTACTGCCTGATGGTCTGGTAACTATGGGTCACCCTCTATGTGTTGACTCACATTTACTTCTTTTCTGGAGTATATCCTGACACTCCCGGTCTATGTTCCCACATCACCCTGTATCTATCTTTACTATTGTTTGTGTCATGCTGAATTTTGATGGTCAGTGTTATCCATGGAGCATAAACTGGAGGGGGTGGTCCTTAAGGGGCAAGAATGGAGTCTTATTTGCCTTTGCATGTTAAGCACAAGGTCAGAAATATGGCTAAGTGGAGTTTCCCCGGTGATCCGGTGGCTAAGACTTTGCACTCCCAATGCAGGGGGCCCAGGTTTGATTTCTGGCCAGGGAACTAGATCCCACGTGCTGCAACTAAGAATCCTGCATGCCGCAACGAAGACCTGGTGCAGCCAGACAAGTATATATTGAAAGAAAGAAGGGCTTCCCTGCTGGCTCAGTGGTAAAGAATCTGCCTGCCAATGCACCAGATGTGGGTTCTGTCCCTGGGTTGGGAACATCCCCTGGAGGAGGAGCCTCCAGTATGCCCTTGGAGGAGAAACCCACTCCAGTACTCTTGTCTGGAGAATCCCATGGACAGAGGATCCTGGAGGGCTGCAGTCTATGGGATTGCAAAAGAGTCAGGTATGATTTGGCCACTGCTGCTGCTAAGTCGCTTCAGTCGTGTCTGACTCTGTGTGACCCCATAGACAGCAGCCCACCAGGCTCCTCCATCCCTGGCATTCTCCAGGCAAGAATACTGGAGTGGGTTGCCACTTCCTTCTCCAATGCATGAGAGTGAAAAGTGAAAGTGAAGTCGCTCAGTCGTGCCCGACTCTTGGCGACCCCATGGACTGCAGCCTACCAGGCTCCTCCGTCCATGGGATTTTCCAGGCAAGAGTACTGGAGTGGGGTGCCATCACCTTCTCCCAGATTTGGCCACTAACCAACAACACAAGAAAGAAAGAAATGTGGTTAAATATCCAATGGTGCTCAAGGACGGAGGAGAGGAAGGAACCGCAGAGAGGTGTCCAGTGCAGTGGAAGATGCATGGACTTGGGTTGAGAAAGCCAAAGTTACATATCTCTCCCCTGTTATTCCCAAACTATGTGGCCTCGAGAGATTACTTTTCAAGGTTGCCGTAAGGATTGAAGTAGCATATACAAACTGCTTACCACACACCCTGGCATGTAGTAGGTGTTCAGTAGATAGTAGTGATTATACAGCCGGCCTCTGGAGTGATAGGGTCAATCCTTACCTATGCTTCCCCTTTACTCCGCCATCAGTTTTATCCACAGAATCTCCGGACCATTTATTCTAGGAGGCAGACATGGATTTTTTTCATGGGCGGAAACAGTCTTCTTGCGTCTTTGCCAGAGTTGTCAGCATGTCTGCCACAGGACTGTTGATAGGAGGTGCAAATGTATTTCCTAATTTGAGACGATGGTGTTTGGAATGCCTGGCACTGGGCTATATTTAGCTCTGAATTCCCCAAATAGCAACATGGAGGAAGAGCCTCCCAGCCAAATATCTCCCATCCAGCTGGATAATATAGCAGTCATAATGATTATTTTTATTATTGCTATTATTATTTGTTGGCTAAATGAACGAATGGAACTTGAGTATCCATTGGCACCTAGAATGTTGGGGTCTTAGAATACCCCATCAGAGCCCTTTGAATGCTATGCAGTCAAATATAACCCATCCTACAAATAAGGAAGCTGACACTGAGAGAGGAGCTGTGACTTGTATACCCAACATCAAACCTGGATGAGAACCCAGTTCTTTGGATTCCAGATTTGATGCTGTTTAAGTTCTAAGGGACTTCACACAAGGGTGTTGAGCTGGCTTTAACCAAGAAGCTGGTCATTCTCTGGTTCATTCCTATATCTGTCTCTGTCTTTCAAGGTCTTTGCTCAGGGGGCCACATGGAGCATGTAATTAGGAGTTAGAAGCTCTGCCTTTTAGTCTCAACTCTGCCCGACACTAACTCTCTGAGCTGGGGTGGGTTGTTTCACTTTCTGGGGTTCTGTTTCTTCATTCAGTGCCCATTATTTATCCATCTATCCATTTATTCATCCACCTATCCATCCAACAAGTGTAGATAGAAAGCCCACTTCCAGTGGGGAAGTACTATCATCCCTGCCCTTTAGGGTTTACACACAACCACTGGGAGGTAAGGGAGATCTATCTGACATGTACACGGAGGAGAGTTATGAAGAGCTGGCCGCATTTAGGAAGGGTACAGAGGCACGGAGAACCCAAAGTAATAACATTCTATGACTCTTTCTCTCTGGTATTGAGAGGGAGTGAGAGTTGGCCAGTGGGCTCCTGATTGCCCAAGACACTGATGTGAACACACACACACTCCTGACTGTACTCAGTTCCCCTCAAAGAGCTCTCCAAAAATGATCCTGAGAAAATCTGGGGAAGAAAGGGCCAAGGTCACAGCTAACCAGGAGCAGGTGTGCTGCAGGTCACATAAAGTTGAGGGTGCAGGCTGTCGGGAGAGATGCATTCATTGTTACTCAGGTATAATATCCCAGGAAGGCAGACACTGTATCTAAGGACACCTTGGAAGTTCCCAGACCGGCAGGCACAGCCTAGGGCCTGTTACTATGTGTCAGTAATTGACTGGATGCAACTGGGTTTCCTCGAGTAAGTCCATTTCCTTCCTGAGCCTCAGTTTACACATCAGTAGGATAGTGAATGGAGAAGGCAATGGCACCCCACTCCAGTACTCTTGCCTGGAGAGTCCCATGGATGGAGGAGCCTGGTGGGCTGCAGTCCATGGGGTCACTAAGAGTCAGACACGACTGAGCAACTTCACTTTCGCTTTTCACTTTCATGCATTGGAGAAGAAAATGGCAACCCACTCCAGTGTTCTTGCCTGGAGAATCCCAGAGACAGAGGAGCCTAGTGGGCTGCCGTCTATGGGGTCGCACAGAGTCAGAAACGACTGAAGCGACTTAGCAGCAGCAGCAGCAGCAGCAGGGTAGTGAAGGGGTGTGAGAACAGATACCACTTGAGTTTGTGTCCAATCTTAAGAATCTGTTGTTTTATGAAAGAATGATCCTCAGAGACCTTCTCTCTGACTCTTAATCTCATTTTTCTTCCTATATTCCATCCTCATGTTCCAAAATTTGATGTTCCAGCCATCTGATTCTTCCCTGCTCTTTCACTGTTCCTCCGTCATATCCCAATTTCTTAACCCCCCAATTCTGCTAAATCTAGTCCTCTTCTAATATCCTGGCATCTGTTAGTCAAACTGGAGCTCCTCAGCTTACGGTTAGGGGGCTGCTGTGGCCCTTCGCTCTGCACTGTGTGTATATAAACACCTAGTCCCATCTCCTCTCTGTGCAGTGTGCACACATACGCCTAGACCTTTCTGCAAAATGCAACGAGCCAAGAGTCCCAAGAGGAATTCCAGCTCTTGTCCGAGTTAATAGGAGAGAGGATGAGAAGAGAAGGCTTGAATTTCAATCACAATGTGATTATTGGCCTTTTTGAAGTTTTGCTGATGTTTCTTTAACCTGGTTGGCTTGATATTACTAACCAAATGCTTGTCTCACAAATCAGCTTTGGCTGCAATTCAAATTTAATTACATTCTAGCTAAGTAAAAGCAAGAAAGAAAGCAAGAGAGAAAGAGAGAGAGGGGAGGAAAAATATAGCTATGTTTATAGACCAGACAACTCTGTCCTAAATCTTTAAATCTCCCTAGGTGCAAGAGTCAATGGGATCCAGACACAGATGGGTCAGGCTTGAGATAGATGTGAAGCAATAACAAGCTTCTTGTAAATTGAAGCTAGGGAACACTGCATGCTGAGGCTGAAAGAAAATTGAGAAGTTGGCAGAGTTGACTCAAGTGGTCCAGCCACCTTGGGTTGTTTCCATTTGGTACCTTCTAAGGCCCTCAGGCTTTCTTCCTGTGTTTCATATTCTCCTATCAGAAAACTTAACGACACTCAAGTATAGATGACGAATGATAATTTGCATTTTTCCTGTCTAGAATTGTTTTTACTAAAAATAAAACAAGGACAGACACATACACAGACAAGCACCTAAAAATTGAATGAACATGTTTAACTGGCAAATAAACCAGTGTGTGTTGAGTGACCTTAAGACTAGGTATTGGGTAACTACAGATGTGTAATGTATGGAATACTAATATAGGAAAGTATGAGGAAGGTGGGGAATAGAGTTAAGGGTGACTCAAGTTCTTTGCTATAGAAAATAAGAGAAAAAACTACTTGTGGGAAAAGGGTGATCATTTCTGCGGAGCCTGGGATGAGTTTGAGGTGCTTGTGAGCATCCAGTGAAGCTGGATATTCGTGCCTGGTTTGGAGGACAGGGCTCCCCTGGGCCATGCGTTTGGGAGCAATGAACTTGCGGGAGAGAAGCCCAGGAGCATGGCTGGGCTTTCTCAGGGAGAATGAGTAACGTGAGGAGAGGAGAGGAGCAAGCGCAGGATCCTGGCGAACACCAAAGCCTTTAAGGAGTGTTCAGGAAACAGGAGTGATCTAAGGGGAAAAACCCATCACAGTCACAAATACCAAGGAAGAAGAATGATTTTTAAGGTACTCAAAACTGTGAAGCGGTAGGGAAAACGAACTAAGAAGTGAATTGCAGGGGAAGAGTCTAAGTGGACATCGCAATTATGAGGTCACTGGTGTCCTAAACAAATGTGGTATCAGTGAAGTGATTTAACTAATACCATTGTGCAGTGGACTGAGGGATGAATGGGGGGGAGAGAAATGTATGCCACTTTTTAAAGAACATCTGGCTTTTCAAGGACGGTGAAAAAGGAGATGATTAGTTAGAAGAAGACTTTATAAAAGGACAAGAACTGGAAACTGCTTCTGTGCTGAGAGGTGAGAGTCAGTGGAAGGGAGGGGTACCTGGGAAGAGAGTGCCTAATTGATGGGAAAAGACCCTCAGTGAGATAGGAGGAAGGCTCTACATCACAGATAGAGGGGTTTTTCTTGGGCAGAAGAACACATCCTTCTTTATGAGAGAAAGAAAGAAGGAATAGATCATTGTGAGAGCAGATAGATTTTTAATGGAGTTGAGGGAATCCATGCCTAATAGCCCCTGTTCATTGTTAACAGGGAATTGTTGTTATCTACAGAGAGTAAACGAGACGTTAAAGATCTTCAGAAGAGTTGAAGAAGGAGCTTCCCTGGTGGTCCATTGGTTAAGAATCCACTTTGCGATGTAGGGGACACCAGTTCGATCCCTGGTCCGCGAGGATCCCACATGCTGCAAGGCAGCTAAGCCTATGCATCACAACCACTAGGCTTACGCTGCGGAGCCCACGAGCCGTGACTACTGAGACCACAGCAGCAACTGCTGAAAGCTGAGCATCCTGCAGCCTGTGCTGCTCAGCAAGAGAAGCTGACACAATGAGAAGCCTGTGCGCTTCAAGCAGAGAGAAGCCGCTACTCTCTGCAACTAGAGAAAGCCTGCATGCAGCAACCAAGACCTGAGGCAGCAAAAAATGACTATTTCAGAAAAGGAAAATCAAAGTTGAGGAAGGTTAGGGCTGCCATAGCAGACAGCGGGAAAGGTAGGTCATGCACGTTTAACTGCTTCAGTTATGTCCGACTCTTTGCAACCCTGTGAACTGAAGCCCACCGGGCTTCTCTGTCCATGGACTTTTCAAGGCAAGAATACTGGAAAGAGTTGCCATTTCCTTCTTCAGAAAAAGGTAGATCATCTAAGCCCAAGTCCTAAGAGGGATAAGGGGCTAGATTGTGGCGCGAGATCCAAACTCTGGTCACAGTTCATGAGTGCTAAGTTGCTTCGGTTGTGTCCAACTCTTTGTTATCCTATGGACTGTAGCCTACCAGGATCCTCCGTCCATGGGATTCTTCAGGCAAGCGTACTGGAGTGGATTGCCATGCCCTCCTCCAGGGGATCTTCCCCACCCAGGGATCAAACCTTCAGTATGCACCTTTTCTTCCCAGGGCTCAGCAGCAGAGGTGTAGGGGAAGATGGTTGGATGGACCAAAGATGAGGGCTTCAGAATGCATGTGGTAGACTGACAAGGCGAGGAGGATGCTGGAGATTCTGGGAAAAGCTGGCAGATAAGATGCTCTTAAAACCATGTTTTTTGGCAACCCACTCCAGTGTTCTTGCCTGGAGAATCCCAGGGACGGCGGAGCCTGGTGGGCTGCCGTCTATGGGGTCGCAAAGAGTTGGACACGACTGAAGCAACTTAGCAGCAGGAGGGCACAGTGGGGAGCCCTGATTTTTAATAAATCCTGAATTGTATTTATTTTAAAAAAATGTTTTTTTTTGTTTTTTTGTTGTGTGTGTATGTGTGTGTGTGTGTGTGTGTGTGTGTGTGTGTGTGTGTGTGTGCGCGTGCATATGTGGGGCAATGTTGTAAGGCCTGGTGAAGGAAATATGTTTGTACTTGTGGAATGGCTTGTAGTTCACCTTCATGCAGCCTGTCCACGGGGCACCTTTAACCCTAGGCTGGCTACTCCTGACTTTTCTCCCTACCTTCTCCATCTTTCTGACTCTTGCCGCATTCAGTAAGGCTCAACATGATTACAAAAGTACACCTGCAACCCCTGCTCCCCCCAATGGCTTTGAATTCAGTCTATACTCAAAATAGAAATTATTTTGTATTACATGCTATTTAGAATTCTATGAGCTTCCTCTTCCCTTCCATTGACAGAGGTAATCAAAGCCAAGTTATATTTGATCTTCTTAAATAGCAGGTATAATCATGCCGTTGGAGAACTCCCATCTGTCCTCTGGGTCTCACATATCCCCATGTACCACAAGGAGGTAATATAAGTGATTATAGAGCTCTTGTTCAACTTTGAAGGTGTTCTCAATGTCTAGCTTCCAGCAGCCCAGTCCAGCTCAACCCAGGCCAACCCAGCTTCCAGCACCAAGGCCAGCGTTCAGCAGTACCAGTGGCTGCTTGAGAAGGGCATACAGCAGCTTGCCAGGACAAATACACAGTTTGTTTTAATGTCTCTGGTTCTTAAGTCTCAGAAGAACTGTGCAATTAACCCGGATCGAGGCTGCAGATTCTTGCAGCCCATAGCTGGCCAGAGAGGCAGAATGATACGACTTGTTGACAGAGAAAGTACAGGGGTGAATCATAACGAGATTTATGGACTGCAGGTTTTTCTACTCTCATTCCCTCTTTCTCTACCATCCTCATTCCACTTTCCAACCAGTTCCACCAGTTCCTAGTGGTGCATTCCCAGTGATATATGACTTCTGGGGATGTGGCTGCCAGGGGTTACAGGAGGGAACCCCCAAATGGAGTGGAAGCTGGACTAAGAGTTGGAGACATCTGTGGCTCCAGTCCATCTCTGCCTGGTATGTGGCTGCCAGGTATGCAGGTCTCCTCTCTCTCTGGGACTTAATTTAGTTATGAGGTGGCTGAACCAGAGGACCTCTAAGATTTCAAGTTGACTGTCTTATCCTGGCTTCTCCGAGAAGCAGACACTGGACCTAGGATTCAAGCACAAGTCGTTTATTTAAGACATGAGTCCAGGAAGTACCAGTAGCAGAATCAGGAAGTGGGATGGGGGAAAGAAGCCAATATAAGTTCTGTATGAACAATTTACCACTGCGAATGACTGGGATTCAATCTCACTGGGAACTTATAGGAGATGGTGTAGGACACGTGTTCCAGAGGTGTCCTCAAGAGGGGGTGACAAGGTAATCGATCACAAAATTCCAATTTGTCATTGATTGGATGCTTCTCTCAGGGTGTTAACTCCCTAGCATTTGCAGCGTTCTCTGTGGGCTGAGGGAGCGGGTGCATGTTCTTACTGCTAGAGAAAGCCCTCAGGCGGGGAGATGCAGGTGCTTGCAATAAGAGACTCTCGGCAGGCACAGAACCAGTGACTGCTAAGGGGATGTGGGCAGGACACTGATGGCATTTCCATGCATATTTAATATCCTTAAAATTCTATGACTTCCTATGACCAAACCAAGAGTGAGAAGAACCATCCATCTTGGAAGCACTCATAGGAAAAGCGTTCTTCTTTTCACCCTAAAGCTAAAAGCTCACACAGTCTGAGAATCTTTCCTGGATGAAGAAGGCTGATAGCCTGGGTTACAGTCACAGGCTTACTGTTCACTATGGGCAAATAGTAGGGAAGACACCCTGGAGGAGGGCATGGCTACTCCATGTACTCCAGTATTCTTGTCTAGAGAAATCCATAGACAGAGGAGTCTGGAAGGCTACCGTCTGTGAGGTCACAAAGAATCAAATATAATTAAAGTGACATAGCAGCAGCAGCAGCGTGGGCAGATTATTCAACCCCTGTGAACCTCAGCTTCTACCCATAAAGAAAGAGCACTAACACCTTGACGAGGTGTCATGATAAATATAGGGGGCCAGGGGGTGAGAGAAGGGCTGGGTTGGGCTGGAGCTGAGGGAACTGATGGGAACATGTCCAGTTCCCCATGTTGAGTGTCCATTCATTAGTCCATGTTGCAGCAGAGGAAGGAGCTGGGAAGCTGCGGCTGGGTCTGAACTGGCTTCCACATCCACGGAGGCCAATGTGATGGTGGAGCACCACAGTGGGTGTTTGTGGTCATGGGAGTACACTGAGTTCTCAGAGGGGGGCATACTCTTGGCTTTAGCTGAGATTTCTGCTCTGGGACATCAGCCATCAACCCAGATAAGCTGATGCAAGGAACAGGACTTAGATTCAGGGAGAAAGTACCACTCAAGTTGGGACGCATGTTCCAGGACAGGTCAGCAAGAAAGCCAAACATAAGACATGGTCTAGGGGAAAAACTGGGGAATCCTGATGCTATGTGTGTATGGCACACATCAGAAACTTTGCTTGGAACTGAAGTAGACCCAGAAATATCATTCCAAACCTTACCTGTTGCAAACAGGAATGTGGCATTAAAAATATGGCCGTCATTGGTGGAAACTGGCATGGCTGAGAAGTCAGGTTCATTCAAGGGAGTATTACCATGACTTTAGAAAAAAAAAAAACCTGTCAGAATAGGGATAAGGGGTTCCGGCACTTTCTAATCACATGCATGGACTTGTATGAAGCTTGAGAAACTTGTGGTTTACATGGAAGGACCTAGCAGAGAGTCTCCATCAGAATGATGTCCTGGATGAAAGGGAAAGGTTTGGATATTCAGAAATGGATATGTCTGTAGAGTACACAGTAATGATAATGATCTCCAAAGCATCAGGCCCATGAGAGGAGAGATGAGATGAGCAGTAATGGGATACCAAGCAGTAGTTTAGCAAAAGAGAGCACACAAGACAAGCAATAGGGGTGAAGGATGGAAGGACTTGGTATATGCCAAGGAGAAAGGTGCTGCTGAGTGCTGAAGAATTTATGCTTTCAAACTGTGGTGTTGGAGAAGACTCTTGAGAGTCCCTTGGATTGCAAGGAGATCCAATCAGTCCATCCTAAAGGAAATCAGTCCTGGATATTCAGGAAGGACTGATGTTGAAGCTGAAACTCCAATACTTTTGCCACCTGATGTGAACAACTGACTCATGTGAAAAGACCCTGATGCTGGGAAAGGTTGAAGGTGGGAGGAGAAAGGGATGACAGAGGATGAGATGGTTGGATGGCATCACTGACTCAATGGACATGAGTTTGAGTAAGCTCTGGGAGTTGGAGATGGACAAGGAGGCCTGGCGTGCTGCAGTCCATGGGGTCGCAAAGAGAAGGACAAGACTGAGCAACTGAACTGAGCTGAACTGAAGGAGAAAGGAGTCTTATGCATAGACCTCTGGGCAACAGGGAGAGATAATCAATGCTGAGCCAGTTTCGTTGCACTTACTGCTAAGGTCTTTGATTGCTACCTGGGTCCTACTTTGCTAATTCTATTTCCTTAGCACCAAGCTAGCCAAAGTGTCACTGTGCTGAAGCCTAACCTCATTCCATTCTCACCATAATATGTTGTGATGACCAATCCAACTTCCTCTCTTCAAGGACCTCTCTCATTAGCAGCAACTACAAAACCACCCTCAGCACAGATGGTATCTGGCAGCTTGGGACAAGGAATAGAGTTAGGCGGAAAAGACACTCTTTGTTGGGGGTTGAGGATGTCAAAGTGGAGACACATAAATAAGGGAGAGAAAGAGAACCTTGGAAAAAGAGAAAGACCAAAGGATGCATAGGAAGACAGTGATGCAGAAGACTAGATGCAGGAAGCTCTTTCAGCAAGTCAGGGGTCCCCTGAGATGCCATGATGAATGAGCAGAGCAATTATCACTCTGCTTGGCGGGGTGCTATGCACCACACAGATGGAGAGCTGTCCACGACGCAGAGGAAACTGTGCGTGGAAAACTCATGCAGCGGGCCTGGGAGAGTGACACCTGCCCAAGGGCAATAGCCATCCGCCCACTGAGCACACAGCAGAAGCCTGCACATCTGTGCTGCACTGCACTCAGCTGCACACCCTGTTGAGGGTGCCTGTATCGCTTTGCATCACAGTTAGCTGTCTGCCTGTCTCTCTTCCCTGTGAGACTGAGACCTCTTGAGAGAATATGCTTTGTCTTATAGATGGTTTATCTTTCTTTGAGAAAACTAAGGTTTCACTGGAACATAATGAGTACCTTCAAAGTTTGGGGACTAAATACTTTATTTGTGCTCGGGGATTCCTGCGTGTGTGCGTGCTGCACAAAGGGTAGGGGATATGAGGGCAGAGAAGTCATGGTGGAGAGATCAGAAAATCAAAACATCAGAGAGATACTCCAAATGTAATATTTCTCAGACTTCTCTGAACTGGTGCCTGGGAAGAGGCAATAAAGATGCGTGTTAAAAATGCACATTGCTAGTCCTATCCCAAGCCTACAGAACCGGACTTAGGGCTGAAGATAGGGATTTTATCTCCCACCGCAGGTAATACTGACGGCCAGCCAGATCTGAGAGCTACTGTTCTACGGGCATCTATCGCGTTTACAAGCGACTGATTCATAGCCAAGCAGGACACTGAAGGTCCTGTCACAGCATCTGGAACAAATTCTCATTTTGCGGATGAAAAAAAGTTGAGGCCCGGTAAGGAGGCGGGCCTTACTCAATTCCACGCCGCCACCTGGTACTTGTGTTGGGGAGACGGCCATCACCTGGGCTTTCCGCATTGCACGTACCCTCTTCGTGGTCCAGGCGACGCTTTTCCTCCGGTTCCTCAGAGACTTCCTTAGGCCGAGAGCGCAGTGCGCTGTCCAGCACCGCGTGCCCTGAAGCACGCCGGCCCGCAGCTGGGCAAACTCCCGCGTCCCGCACTGCGGTGAATTAAGCGACGGTGGGCGGCCCGCAGTGCAGTCTGCAGCGCTGGCCGCCTGCCGTGCCCCCGCCCCGCCCTCTGCACCCGGCGGCGTGCCGATCCTGCTGCAGCCGCAGAGTGGGGCTTTCTCCCGCGCGGCGCTCCATCCAATTCAGGCTAGTTATAAATTGCTATTGCGCGGAGATGGTGACCCAGTCCCCGGCACGTTAGTCCGCAGCTCGCTGATCTATTCCTATGTTAAAGGACCGCACAAGCAGAGGAAGTAGATTAAAATATAATGTATTGCATTTGCATATTCACGTTTCCCTCCCTCAATTTCTCTTGTAGAGTCCCATCAGGCCTGCCTTGTTAAGCTTCTGTCACTGCCGGACAAAGAAATTTAATGACCTGAGGGGCTAGAAGGGACTTCCAAATGTCATCTAACTCAGTTCCTTGTTTCTGGCACAGGAATATTGAAATCCTGAATTCTGATCTTAAACTTGGTAAAGAGGGATGAGTGATGACTGATAGAGACCTGCTGGGTGGTTTCCACTTCACCTTTGGCCCACTCCATTGCGTCTTCTTCTGTGTGGCCTCTCGTTGTCAAATCTTCTTCTCTGAGCTACGAGAAAGGGGCTCTCCCTGCTGTCCCTCAGATCTCCAGCTGAGCACCTGATCTCAGAAACAAGGCCCACTCTCTGTTTCTATTAGCATCCCTCTCTCACTTGATCGGGAGCCACACTCATAGGGGATAACGTTAGATAAATGCCGTGTCTCTAGAGGCTTCAGATGGTGGTAGGACAGGTCCTGGAGGAAAGTACTCAGCGTGTTGAAAAGAATGACAGCCAAAGAATCCCATTTAATTTGATGGCGCGATGAATATTTAAAGTTTTATAAAGAAGTACAGGAAAGCAATCAGGCTTATTCAGGCATGTGCTCTGGGGAACAGAGTATACTCCCCATGTGTTGGCAATATGGGAGCGGGAGATGAGAATGAGGTTGGGGGTGGGGACACACACATAAATAGTTTGTATTCTTCCCATTCTTTGTATTAGGGTGAAAAAGAGCTTACAAGTGTGATTCAAGAAGAAGTGGGGGGGGCAGGGAAATCCTCCCAGATAATTATCATAATGTGCTGACACCCTAAACAGTTCCTTTTAAAAACTGAATTTCTAATATCATCGCTTTGGAGATTAAAATCTTTAGACCTGAATCCCTCGGCAAATGATTCAGGAACCATACACGCTGTGATAAAGGTACCTGCCACAGAAACAGGAGGGGCCATAAATCTCCTGTTGCATGAGTGGAATGTCTAATCGTGTCACCCCTCTGGCAGAGTGAGGTTCTTAGAAACCTCCAAACAGCCGCTCTGAGGGCCGTCCATTCATTATAAACAGGTACCAGATATTTCCACTTTGTGTCAGCCATTATGTCAAGTTCCAGTATCAGAGAATCAGGGTGAGATACAACCCCTGCCTTCAAAGAGCTTCGAGTTCTCCTGAAGAGGCAGATATGCGTGCCCAAGAGACTTTAGTGCTAGTCCAGCGCAGAGCCCAGAGGACAAGCTAAGGGCCAGTGGGGCAGGGCCTGGGGACTTTATCAGTGATGACTGTGGGAATAGGGGGAAGGCTTCATATTAGTCACTGCGGCAGTTGCTGTCATTGCTCTGCTGTTATCTCTTGAGCATTCATCTTTATACAACTAATTTGCTACTATAAACACCTAAGACTTCATCCCGGAGGGCTCCTCCTGGCCAAAGGAGCCAGTTGTGCTGGAGAGTTAATGTCCTTGGAAGCCCTCAGTCAATGATAGATGGCAACTAGGTAGATAAATCCTCCACTCCTTCACCCCTAGAGGGGACAATTCAGAGTGCCTCACACTGTACCTCAGCGGTCCCCAGTAGAATGAGCTCCAACTGAAAATACTTGCTTTATTGGATTATCCCCCTTTATTTCTTCACTTCTCACCTACCTTATCCCACTCCCCACTGACATTTTCAGGTCACCTCCCAAACTTGTTCTGAAATTCCTCTAATGGTCTGTTTCTGGAGGAACCCAAACTAGCTCAGTTCGAATTTCTGGTCTGTAGCCTGCCAGCCTCCTCTGTCCATGGAATTCTCCAAGCAAGAATACTGGAGTGGGCGTCAATCCCTTTTCCAGGGGACCTTCCCAAAGTTAAGGAGCAAACAGTCTCCTGCATTGCAGGCAGTTTCTTTACCATCTGAGCCACCAGGGAAGCCCCAATTCCAATAGCTGACTTTTTATTAAAAGTCACCATGCCCAGCACTGTGCTGACTTTTATACTGTTTCTAATCTTTATAACAATCCGGAAGGGTAGGAATTATTGCTTCCACTTTTCAGATGAAGAAACTGAGTCCTAGAAAGTGAAAATGGATTTCTCAAGATCACAGGAAAAAGTTAGAGATCTTGATCAAATTAAGTCCTGGAGACTCATCAGTGATTGTTCTTTTTCTTCCTAGAACCACACCCAATGTGAAGGGAACAGGGTCCCTTTGAAACTGTGATCAATATGATATCCTCCCCCTCAGTTAAAGAGAAAAGAAAGCACATGCGCATACATGTGAAATTCAGTGTGCAAATCCTAACCCTTAGAACCTCCACGGCCTCCAGATTAAGAAATTATTTTGAGGAATAATACTGTCAAAAACAGGAGACAAAATACATCCCTAGAGATCTGGGGAGGTGGGAAAACTATGAAGTGGACATAGTTTAGGAGGGAGTAACAGGGATAATGGGGATAATACACATATCACTGTTTGATCGGTCAGTGGGGCCCATGAGGTGCAGAAGATAACATAAACTTGGAGAGGTGGGGTAAGGACAGGGCTCTGGCTGAGTGAAAGCTGGGAAGGAGCGTTTGAGGGAAGAGCCCTTGATCCCAATAGAATTCAGAGCCCTGAGGAGGGGGTGAGAGTCTCTAGCTTCAGCTATGAATTCTTGTGCAGAGCTCTTCACTCCCTGATCTCTCAATTATTTGACCTCAGAACTCCCCATCCCAAGCCCTTCATCTCCTCTTTATTTCAGCCATCCATATCATATGCCCAGTCACAACCTGGGCTTTCTAACAGGTAAAACTGTCTCATCTGGAAAACAGAAATCATCCCATGTATTTCAAACAGAGCGGATTTAATATAGGGAATATGCAGCAAAGGGGTTGGTTGGATTTTAAAAGTGAAGAAGAGAAGATGCAGCTCCCCAGAGACTGATGCTTCACATAGCCATTACTGCTCATAGAGCTGGAAGAGTGAAAAGGGGCGAGGGTCCAGATCCCAGGATCCTGCACTCCGAGACATGAGTGGAACCGCTGCTGACACCGGCCAGAGGCCCAGGAGCCCGCATCCCTGCTAATGCTGCTGTCTCACGCAGAAACAGCTTCACCTTCCTCATGCCTTCTAGTCTCACTGGAGCGCCTGCCCTCAGTGGGTCTCATGCAGAATCTAGCTCTCAAGGGAGTCTTGGGAATGAATTTTTGATATCTCTACGGTGCAGGTGGTGGTGCAGTGCTCAGCCGTGTCTGACTCTTTGTGACCCCATGACTGCAGCCCACCAGGCTCCTCTGTTGATGGAATTTTTCAGGCAGGAATACTGGAGTGAGTGGTCATTTTCTCCTTCAGGGGGTCTTCTTAACCCAGGGATCAAACCTGCATTGGCAGGCAGATTCTTTACTGCTGCACCACCGGGGAAGCCCTGTGGTACAGGGGAGAGTATGAAAGAGCAAGTATGGGTCTCCTATCAACAGGCAACACAGCACCAGCCTCCAAACCTGGAACTTTATCTTCTCATTTGCTCTTGGCCACGTGTTCTTATCCATCTCCCACTATACATCCGTTGAACCCCAGCCCCGCTTCAGAGCAAGTCCACTCCCCATCAGTAACCTTTGCCCATCCTCACTAGCCTGCTTACCTCAGATCCCACAGTCCATCTTTCACAAGAACTCCAAGTTCGCCACACACTCAGTATGTCCTCACTTGCTCCTGATTACCTGATATCCTAGAGCACATACATACTGGTTCTTTCTGTCATTTTCAGGGTGACAAATGGCAGGACAAAGTCCCATGACATCTCTGAGTTTCCACCACCATATACTGAAAACAGTGGGCCTCGTTTCTGCCTGAAACACCCATATATGTTCCCTGGAAAACCACCCGTCTCATCTTCAGGGGGTGGTTCCAACATTCCTCTCCCTTCAAATCCCATTTCCTCTTTCTGTACCACTCAACTCGGGAGATCCAGACCACAGATCCACCTCGAAATGCCTGCCATCGCCTTTTTCTTTGTTCATTTCTTCTGGTCTCTGTAGAAGGACCCCACTTTCCTGGGCGCCTGCCTGAACACTTCCTGCCCCTCCCTTACCCTCCCTTGGGAGATCTCTTCTTGTTTTCTTTCTATGCTGGATGCTTCGCTCTGGCTCACACCCAAGTGCTTCCCACTCCCAAGAAAGCCTTTCCTCCACTCTGATTTCTCCTGAGCTTCCATCCCACCTTCCACCCTCCTTTCACAGCTAAACTTCTTGAAAAAGTATTATACGTTCACCGCCTCTACTTCCTCACCTCCCACTCAGTTCCAACCACTAGCAATCTGGTTTCCACATCCATATCACTGCAGAAATTGCTCTCTTGAAGGCCATCAATGACCTCCGAATCACCAAGCCGGATAGCTCTGCTTTACAACCACCATCCCCCCAGCCTACTCCTCTGCCAGGTCAAACACACTACGTAACCAAATTCTGAGACAACGGTCCCAGCTGGTGTGCCGTGGCACACGGGTGTGCTGGAGGTTGGTCACAGACAGGCCTGGGATGCAGCATTCAGCCATATGGGTGATGAAAATAGAGAAATATTTTCAATCCACTGCCAGAGTCCCCCATGTGTCCCTTTTTACCACCTGGTTCCCTAAGCCCCTACTCTAGGACCCCAAGATGGACCTCTTCATTATGTAACAAAATGATGTTTGGTGTTGTAGGGGGTTTCTGCTCTTATTAGTGGGTGCCTGGATACACCAGATGTTAGATCTTTACAGTGTCAGTGTGTGTGTGTGTGTTTGTGTTAGTCGCTCAGTTGTGTCCAACTCTGCTATCCTGTGGACTGTAGCCTGCCAGGCTCCTCTGTCCATGGAATTCGCCAGGCAAGAATATTCCCTTCTCCATAGAATCCTCCCAACTCAAGGATCAAACCCAGGTCTCCTACACTGCAGGCAGATTCTTTACCATCTGAGCCACCAGAGAAACTTAATGCTGTGGTGAGATATAGATTCCTTTAGGACTGGGACTAGCTGCTTAGAGTCAGGGGAGTCTGGAGGGCAAATCACCCCCGTGAAGATTAGCCTTTCTCCTGACCCGCCATGTACCATACAAATATTCTCTATATGAGTCCTGGTATGGAGACATTGCGTAGCAAACCTCCAAGTCCTCTTCCCTTCTTTGAATCCCTTGATAAGGCGTTGTTATTCTACTCTTCTGTGAGATGTTTCTCTGTCTCCTTGTCTGGCTTCTCTAACAAAGTGATCTTGGACAAGCTACTTAGTCTTGTTGAGTCTCAGCCTCCTTATCCATACAGTGGGACCAAGCAGTTTCTGCTTTGCAGGGAGGCCCATGCATGACGTGTAAAATGGCCAGTGCAGGACCGCTGGTGGAGTAAAGTCCATTGAACGGACGTTTCTAACCTCCACCTCCTGCTCTCTCACTCTGGGTTTTCTCCCTTGGGGATTTTCCTCCATTCCCTTGAGCTTCCAGCTTCCCTATACCCCTGACTATTTTTTCCTGACTCACTTATTAAATTACTTCCTGAACAAGAAGAGCTGGGTGTCCCCAAATTCTCAAACTCCAGACATTCAACATGGAACTCATCATTCCCCATTTCCCCTCCCACTTTCTGCCATCTTTCCAGCATTTCTCAAGGACACCAACCATCCTTCCAGCCAAGTACACTTCATAACATAAAGTGGGCTTTGACCACAACCATTTTTGCCCTCAGACCTCACAGCTAGGCATCTCTGAGGTCTGGTCCCTTCTGCTTCTCACACCGCCCTCTTTTATGGTCACTACTATGCCCTTCGATGTGATAGTCCCTGCCCCCCACCCCTACAACTTGGGCGATTTCAGTACCTTTGTGCATGCTGCTCTTTTAGTCAGAAATTTCTCCCAGCAGGTTGACCACCAGATTCCTACACAGGTCTGCTCAAAGCACTTAGGGTTGCCCACTGATCTGCATAAAGGGATCTGGACCTTACCCTCACGGCGTGTGCGTGCTCAGCTGCGTCGCCTGCAGGTGAGTGCCGACCTCTTCTGCTCTCTCATTTCCCACCCTGCTTTTGAATAACAATAACAGTAATAACAGCTAACATTTCTCGAAAATTTACTATATGCCACTTTATCTAATATGCTAAAGTTATTTATGTCACTTAATCCTCTCACGCAGGCTATATTATGTCATTATTATTATTCTCACTTTATTGATGAAGAGAAGGAACCGCAGTGAGGCTCAGCAACTAGCTTAAGGTTAACTTCCCTTGAAGGTGGGGACTTGAATGTAAACTGAGTCTGTATTCAAAGCCCATTTCTAGCCTCCATGCCTTCTTCTGCACTTGCTTTGGGCACCCATCTGCACCCCTCATCCTCCGTTGCACACTTCCTGTGCTGCCCTGCCTCTGTGCCCCCCCCACCCTCCCTTGCACACTTCCTGTGCTTTCCTGCCCCCCCCTACCCTCACCCATACTCCTACCCCTGCCCCCCTGCCCTCCCTTGCACACTCTCTGTGCTGCCCTGCCTCCGCGCCCTCCCCGCCACTCTCCCTTGCACACTTCCTGTGCTGCCCTGCCCCACCACCCTCACCGACACTCCTTCCCCCACCTGGCCTGCCAGGTTCTCTCATCTCTTCGCCCTCTTCCAGATGCTATTCATCCTTCAAGTGTCATTCACATTTTAATGCCTCCTTGAAGTCTTGTCTGATTTCCTTTCTTGGAAGGGATTCTATTCTGTAAATACAACATTTCCCAAACTTTTAATTTTTACCTTGTTTCTTTATATGACAATCATTTGCTCGACCAGTATGTGAGATGGGGCCGCAGCTGATTTCCCCCTTAATCCTTCTCTGTATTTTTCACATGAAGCTTACAAAAGCAGTTTTATGAGACGAAGCTGAATTATTGTCCTGCTTGGGATCTAGAATGTGTTCTGCTCTGCTCTCCAAGCCCCTCTGAAAGAAAAGCCAAGGGTTTGATTAAGGAATGGGAAGAATTCTGTAGTCAGTCAATTCCTGCTGAGATAAATCTCTGGGGTGAAGGATGGTAAGGCAGGGACATAAATGACGATAGCTCTGCTCCCCGAGTCAGTTGGATTATAAAACAAACCATATACTTATGACTGTATGTTCCAAACAATACATAACAGAAGGCAGGGAGAGGCGAAGGGAGGCACCGGGAGCTGGTGTGAGGGAGAGGGAATCAGCCTGTCCATTCTGAGAGTGACCAAATGAATGAACGACAAGATGAATCCTTACCTTGATTCTCCTTAAACAAGTTGACTCCACAACCAGTCACTGTGAGCACTCCAGCTCTGGACTTAGAGTGCCACGGTGAGACTTCCAGCTCTGCTACTCACCAACTCTCCGACCTAGGAAGCCACTCGGCCTCTCTTTACATCAGTTTCCACATCCGTCAAGTGAGGGCGGTAATAGTACCTGCCTCAGAGGCTTTTGTGGGAATTAAGTAAAATGACCTTTGACCATCGTGCAAAGGAGTGGCTGCTGCATGTGTGCCCTCAATGCACAAGCACCCTTGCTGGCATATATCTGATGGCAAGAGAAGAGCCTGGGACTGGCAGGGAGATCTGGTGAAGCGCTGGTGATGCTGGGGTGGAGCTAAGAGCTGCAGTCCTTCCCAGATCTTCCTGGGCACTGGCCCCAGACCTCAGTGTTTTCTGTTTCAATACCATCCTGAAGGTTTGGAGATTCCCTGGTGGTGGCGGTGGTGGTTTAGTTGCTATGTCATGCCCACGTCTTGCGACCCCATGGACTGTAGCCCTCCAGGCTCCTCTGTCCATGGGATTTCCCAGGCAAGAATACTGGAGTGAGCTGCCGTTCCCTTCTCCAGGGGATCTTCCTGACCCAGCAATTGAACCCAGGTCTCCTGTGCTGCAGGCAGATTCTTCACTGACTGAGCCACCCTGGCAGGAAGCAAAAGCCAGGGATGTCAACGACATCTGCTGCCTCAAGCCCTGCTCCAGACGACTGTTTCCTTTATTGCTCTTCTCTGGATCCTAGAGACCATTTTGCTCCAACGCTTCCATTTTAGAGATGGAGAAGCAAAGGTCCAGAGAGAGGGAGAGTTGCCCAAGGTCCCATTAAAGAACCAGAATCCAGATCTTCTGTCTTCCCCTCTGGTGTTCTTTCAGCCACACTACCTCAAACCCCAGGGTCTCCTAACACTGTGCATTTGTCAGGGTAGTTCTCTCGGGCTGCAAAACGTCCACCAAGTTGGCCCTAGGTGCCCCGGCCTTCTCTTTGCTGGATGTCTACTGCACTTCAGGCGCACTTGGTACATTACCGCTTACTGGCACCCTGGCTAGTATTAGAGAGGTTGCCTTGTTCACAGGAGGAGTCTTGTGGAGTTAGAAGATTGAAATCCAGTGCCATCCAAGAGCTCCAAACTCTTGGAGCTACCATGTTAACTGTACAGGACTTAGTCTCTTTGTTTATAATATGGGGTAGTGATCAACTGCCTGTGACTGGTACGGCGAACTAGTGAGACAGCATTTACGAATGCCCTTTACAGACTGCAGGATGCTGTGCCGGTGTCAATTTGTGTACTTTCTCTTCAGAAAGAGACTCTGCCTTCTTCCTCCCCGTCTTCTCCCCTGTGGTACGGAGCAGAGTGCTAGGCAGTGTATAAAAGGCACACAGTCAAGACTTCCGTGTTGATTGAATGTGATCTTTCAGGATTGTCTGACCCTTTGATGAATCAGGCACCCAATCCCAGACCTGGTATTAGGGCAAGGCAGTGAGGCTGTGAAGGAAGCCCCCTGAGGCCTGGGGGAGGGGGAGAGATAAACAGAGGGCTTGATGATGAAAAGTAAACTGGATTTAGAAAACAAACTCCAGCTAATGGCTGTAGGTGGTGTTAGTCATTCTGTTAAGGAATTTGGGAATACATATGCATACTAATAGGAATTTATTTTGGCTGCTTCTTACTCCAGCATTTGGGAAGGGAGGAGGGGTAGAGGGCACTGCAGGATTAAAAGACATGGGACTTGAATCTCTATCAAGTTCGCTCCAGGGCTAGGCCTTGGCTCCAGAGGAAACATGGCAAGATCTACAAGCCCTGTGGGATAAACTGGGATCAGGCTGGCTGTTGGTCCTGGTAGAAGCAGAGAATGGGCCTGGGGATTTAGGAATGACTCCTAGCTTCTAGCCATGCAATCAATTCAGTGGAGGGAGGTCCCATGGCCTCATGAGACTGTGTCCCAGGATCTCTCTGATTCCTCTGGCCCACAAAATTTGTCATCAGTCCACCATGTGCCAAGGGGGACGCTAAGAAGCATCTAGCGAATTCCTGGGATTACAGATGCTCTTCTTTATGGAGCAGACTCAACAGTCCTCACTCTGTGATCCCATATGTTCAGGCACCTGGCTGTGTCCTGTCATCTACCCGAATCCCTCACTGGTTGTTTTTTTTTTTTTTTTTAAATAATTTTTATTGATTGATTATTTGTTTTTGGCTGCACTGGGTCTTGGTTGCTGGGGAAGGGCTTTCTCTAGTTGCAGCAATCAGGGGCTACTCCCTAGTTGCTGTGTGCTGGCTTCTCATTGCTACCGAGCGTGGGCCCTCAGGCGTGCAGGCTTCAGCAGTGGTGACGTACAAGCTTAGTTTCATGTGGGATCTTTTCACAGCAGGAATCAAACCGATGTCCCCTGCATTGGCAGGCAGATTCTTCACCAGCGGACCACCAGGGGAGCCCCCCCGCCCCCAATGCTTTTTAGGCCAATTCCCTCTCTTCTCCATACTGGGTGGATATAGAGAGGCTCCTCCTTGTCTTTTGCACAGGAGTCCTTCGGCTGGTTATGAGGGCCCAGGCCAGCTTGACCTTCTCCTCTGCAGACTGAATGCCTCTCAACCTCCAGTCCCTCCCAAGAACTCCTCTCCTTATGCACTGAGATCCCATTGAGCAAGCGGCATTGGGAGTCACCCCCTGCCCAGAAGTGCGTAGTGCGGATCAGCACCTACAGCTCAACCGGAAAGCCAGGGCATGCAGACGACAAGGTGAAGCTGGTCAGGAGTGCCCAGGAGAGCAGGGGAGGATAGTTCATGATGGGGGCCAGGGGAGCTTGAGCTTTCTCCATGTTGGGACACAGAGTTATCATTGGAGAGGCGGCGCTGCCCTGATGTGCCGTGGGAAGCACAAGGCACCATCACTCTCTGCCGCATAGAGACATGAAAAGGTATATGAAAACATTCTTAAACACCTGCTGGGAGCTCTCTGGGAAATCATTTATCTGCCCTGCACTTCAGTGCCTTAGCTTTAAAACTGAAACAAAGAGGTATGTATTATGCGAAGAGCCCTGCAAATGCTCGTACCCTTCTGCCTAGTGATCCTACTGCAGGGAATCTAACCCAAGCAGAGAAGCGAGAAGGTGGGCAAAGACTCAGGTACAAAGATGTTCCCCCTAGGGTTATTCAGAAAAGTGAAAAGTGTAGAAGAGTCACTTGGATTGGATGGTATGCGAGTTTTCATCTCCTCCCTGGAGCTCTCTCTCCCTCTGCCCCTGCTCCCACCTCTCTTTCACAGGACGGTAAGTAGCACCCCTCTGGGAAGCGTTGGTCCACCTCTGTGGTCCGCAATCAGTAAAAGCAGCCAGGTAGCTGGCATAGCAGTGCCCCTACCCAACCCTTCTGGGCTTGCTCAAGGAAACAAGAAACCCACCATCCCTCTCTTTCCATTACTGACGTGTAAATTATCTGCTGGGGACTTTCCACCATGAATGGTGACAGCAGACTGGTTATTTCTTGGCCTCCTGAGGAGCATCTGGGTCCCCACCCTGCTCCATCTGCCAAGGTTGCTCATGGGTTCCTAGAGCTGGGCAGGCCGTTAGAAAGCACACAAGCTAGCCCCTTTGAGGGAACGGGGATTGTCAACATCGTTTGTTAGTACAGAGGCATGTTGAATATCCAGGCCTCTTGACTCTTAGCCCAGTGCTGAGTGCTCAGGAGAGGCGAATATTATCCAAAAAATAAGCCAGTTGTCCTCAGAATTATCCAAAGTACGAGAAATGATCCAGGTCCTGGCTCTTTATGGGATAGCCATTCCCTTCTCTGAGCTGGGACGACTTTTTTCTTTCTTTCTTTTTGGTTGCACTGGTCTTCATAGCTGTGCACAGGCTTTCTCTAGCTGCTGTGAGCAGGGACTCCTCTTCATTGGAAGGGCTTCTCTTGTCACAGAGCATAGGCCCAAGGAGCTTGGGCTTCAGTAGTTGCAGGCTTAGTTGCTCTGAGGCATGTGGGATTTTCTCGGACCAGGGGTCGAACCCGTGTCCCCTGCATTGGCAGGCAGGCAGATTCTTATCCACCGTGTGTGTGTTTGTTGCTCAGTCGTGTCCGACCCTTTGTGATCCCATGGATTGTAGCCCGTGAGGCTCCTCTGTCCATGGAATTCTCCAGGCAAGAATACTGGAGTGGGTAGCCATTCCCTTCTCCAGGGGATCTTCCTGACCCAGGGGTCAAACCCAGGTCTTCCTTATTGCAGGCAGATTCTTTACCATCTGAGCAACCAAGGAAGTCCTTATCCACTGAACTATCAGGGGAGTCCTGGGACGACTTCCTGATGGCATATTGGGTTCCCTTTGGAGCAGGCTGCATTGGGCAACCCCCAGCATCCCTGGCCTTCATGCCATCCTAATGTCTTATTGGTTTCTGAGTGCAGCTTCATTTCTGCTCTGGTCCCAATTTCATCTTATCCCTGCCGCTAGATCCCGGTCCTCTCCAGGGTGACTCTGGTGTAAAGAGATAATCTAGCCTGATGCCCTTGACCCTTGGAGGGGAATTCAGAGACAGGAATCTAAGCTAAACCTCCTCCTTCCACTTCTAACTCCTCCTCTTGGAATTCCCACCTATGGAATGCAAAACCAAAGGTAAACAAGGAAAAAAACCTCCCTGCTGATTCCCCCCTTCATTCCTTCCCCCACCTCTTCCCTTGGGGAGTCCTCCAGTTTCTGTCCCCACTTCTTCTACTCAACCTTTCCTTCCTCCTTGCTTTCGTCAATTATCTTCTCTTCCCTGGTGGCCCAGACGGTAAAGAATCTGCCTGCAAGGCGGGAGACCTGGGTTCGATTCCTGGGTTGGGAAGACCCTCTGGAGGAGGGCATAGCAACCCATTCCAGTAATTCTTGCCTGGAGAATCCCCGTGGACAGAGGACCCTGGAAGGCTATAGTCCATGGGGTCGCAGAGTCAGACACTTACCAACTAAGCACAGCACACATCTCTATTCCCACCCCATTTCTACCTCTCTTTTCTAGCCCACTCTGATGTACCTTGAGTTTCATCCTGATCATGCCCTTTTTCCCCTTAGGCTTTCTAGAATCCCCCCAAGGAAGTGCCTGTCTTTCAGGGTCTGCAGAACTCTAATTTGGCAATTTCCGTGAGTGCCCATGGGAATGCCGAACACCGGGAGTCTAGGTGCCTGGATTTGGGCAGATTTTCATCCACTTCACAGTGCACAGTCAGAGAGGAGGAGAGTTTCAGATTACAGATTTAAGCAGCTGAGCCAGTCCTGGGCTGCAGAGACGCATCCACATGCCGCATGTGCCTCCCTGTGGGTATCTGGGACAGGTGCACGGGAGGTGTTATCCAGGAGAGCAGAGAGCGATTGAGACATTCTCCCTGGATTTAGCAGCTGGAGTACAAGCAGGAATCTCAAATTTTCAGTTCTTTCTGTGGGAAAGGTACTTGAACCTCTTGGAAAGACCAGTAAGCCAGAGCCTGGTCCAACCTTCCTGGAAACTGGTTGCTGATCCCAGTGGACAGAGAGGATAAATAACCAAAGTTAGATGAGACCCCAGCCAGACCCAGACCTTCTGTTGTTAAGCCCACGGGGATTTAATGACACACCACCAGCCTCGGACAAGTCGCTTTACTGTTCCGGGCCTCATTTTCCTCCAGTGTCAAATGAGGGTTGGTGGGAGGATCAAACAGGGGAAGGCACTGTGCAAACAGTTGGCGCCACTGCACACTTTACAGATTCTGACGATATCCCGAAATCTAAAGGTGCATGTCCAACTCTTTTCGACCCCATGGACTATACAGTCCATGGAATTCTCCAGGGCAGCCTGTACGGGGCTCTCATTTGTCCTGGATCGCCCCGATAGGGTGTGGGGATCAGAACCCGGCCAGGGCTGGGTGGACGCGATCGTCCCAGCCCCCACCCTCAGCCCAGGGCCGGCGCGGCGGGGTTCTCCTCCATCAGGCGGCGGGCTGAAGGCTGCACGGCGCGCTCTGCACGTGAGGCGGCAGCACCGGCTCCGGCCGCAGCGCGCAGCCCAGGCCCCCCGGCTCGCTTGGCGCAGGGGCTGCCCGTGCCGCCGGGCGGCCCAGCCCGCCCTGCCGGCTCCTGGGCGCGAGGCCCGCCCGCCGCCGCTCCATGCGAGCCGGGCTAGCCAGCGGCTGCCCTCGCGCCACCCCGGCAGGGACCGCGGGCTCTCCAGTTCCGGCGGCCGTGAGGAAAGGAAGGGGGTGCGCCGCGCGGCGGGCCCGAGGCCGGCTCACCGGCTCCTGCAGCTCCGCCGGCCGCCACTGGGGGCGGCCTCGCCGTGGGGCTCGGCGGGGACGGCGCGCACGGCCCCGGGTACCCGGCGCCTCCGGCCGCTGGGCTCTCTCCGCCGCCGGCCCTCGGAGGCCGCCGCAGCCCGCCCTGCTCCCTCCTAGCTCCATGCCTGCGATCGCCGTGCGTGTGTGTGTATGTGTGACGGGGGCGCGCGTGTGTGTGCGCGCGCTTGGGGGGGGGCAGTGTGCATGCGGGGCGTGCGGGGGAGTGTGTTTGTGTGCGTGTGGGTGTGAGTGCCTGGCTCGTTCTCTCTGACACACACACACACACACACACACACACACACACACACACACACTCACGCACAACCGGCTGGCTCGTCTGAACTTGAAGACGCCCCACATTCCAAGATGCCCGAGGTTCCTGGGGATGCCCGGGTTTCTTCGATTTGGAAAATCCTACCACCGTCCTCCTAGGGAGAGATTATGTTTTGTTTTGGTTTTAATCTGGAACAGAACAAGTTGTGCTTTTTCTTTCTTTCTTCGTGCTAAATGCCGTGGATATAACTGAATAAGCCGCTCAGGGCTCTCCCCGTGTGGACATCCGAGGCCACCATCTGCCTGTATTCGCCAGGGCTTAGCTCGAGCCAGTCTCGGGCGGGGAAGGATGCGTGGCCGAGCCGGGGAGCCCGGGCGCCCCGCGGAACCGGCCTCGGTGCCTCCCAGCCGAGGGTAGATGCTGCCTCGCCCAGGTGAGTGGTCGCCGCCGCCGCCGCGTCTCAGCGATCGGGTGTCTGGGGGAGCTCGGCGCGGGGCTGAACGCGCCCGGGGGAGCTGGGAACTTTGCATCCCTTTCTTTTTTCACTTGAGGGCTCTCTCACCGGAGCAGCCCTGCAGATACTCTTCTCTTTTCGCCCATCGTTATCGCGGGAGGTTTCCTTTTCATTTCTTTCTTTCTTTCTTTTTTGATCGTGGGGGTGAAACTCTGGCGAGGAGTGGGGAGAGCGAGTTCCGTTTGAGGCCAGAGAGCAGGAGGGAGAGACGGGAGCTGCAGGTAGACAGAAACGTTGAAACAGCAGGAGAACTTTGCCGCCAGACCACTCTGTTGCATCTCCCCACAGGCGAAGCCTGGCTGGAGCGGTTGCTGGGGGCTGGGTCGGACGCCAGGGGCTGGGTGGGGTGGGTAAAGCCGGGTGTGGAGGAGTTGAGTCAGTGCTGAAGGAGGAAAGGAAGGCTTCACTGCAGTTCTGGGAGACAGGCATGTAGGGCAACGTCAGGGACCCTCTCCTGTCTTCAGGTAGAAGGCAGGGAGATGGGGGAGATGGTGTGTGTGCAGCTTGGGGCATCAGAATGGCATGATGAAGCAATATGGAAACTGGTATTAGCTGCGCCTGGTTGATAGGTCTGTCTCCCACCAGCCCTGCCCTGGTTCTAGGGTTCTAAGGTTGGCCTGGGCAGGGAGGAGGGAGAGCAGTGGGCAGTCAGTGCCAGCAGTGCCTCGCTCTGCACAGACCCGAGGGGATGACAGGGAGGTGTCCTACCCATCTTTGCATCATCCCAGTACAAAGGACGTAGGCAGTGAGTTCCAGGGAGACAGCTCTTGAAAGCGAGAACCTGAAAGAGAAAGAGAAGGGAGCCTGAGCGGGGACCACAGGGGGACTGATCCAGGCCAGCACCAAATGCCTGCTGAGATGCCAGAGACAGACAGGCAGATACCTGCGGGGAGTGGGAGCTTGGTGGAGCCCGCACCCCGAGCTGGTGTTACAGGCATGGCTGTAGATGAAGACCCTCTGCACTCACGACAGTGAAGTGTGTGTGTGTGTGCATGTGTGTGTCAGGGAGGGGGTCCTCTGTGGCTGCAAAGGGCTTATTGGCCTTGAGGGGCCGTGGGAGGCGGGAGGCTTCAGGAAATTGACCCCCCATGACTGGGGAGGAGTACAGCTAGGCAGGAAACTGCCTGTCTCTGAGCTGTGAAGTTCCCTGGGACCAGGCTGAGAGGTTCTTGTTGGGCTGTTGTACGAGGGTGGGGGTCGTCTTAGAACTCACAGCTTGTGGGGAGACTAGGAGCACAGATAGGGGGATTGTGGGGAGACTGGGAGCTCAGATCCCGAGTCTTGGGGTTGTGTCCTGGGCTGATCGCTGTCCTCTGCGAAGAGCTGTACACAGCCACATACAGCAGAGCCCAGCCAGCTGTGGCCTCGCTTGTGCGGTACTTTGGAGGCTGAAGGGGGTCAGGGTCCTGCAGGGGAGGACGGGGAAGCTCCAGAGGGCCTGCTGGCAGCCTCTGCAGGCCAGGCCAGCTGCCCGGGCCCATCTGCTGACGCTGGGATGTCGTCTCTCCCTTCTGACTCGGGCTTGGGATGCCGAGTTCCATCTCTGTCCTCCAGCCCCTCCCCTGCTTCTGCTCAAGCCCTCTGCCCAGTCCTCAGTTTAGAGTTTCTGGTCTAATTCCTGTTCAGGAATGTAATTATGTATCTTCCTACCCTGGCCCTGGGGGATACAAACAGCTAACTTGGCATTTCGGTTTCAGCCTCTGGCGATGCGTCTTTGGGAGGTTGGCTCCCAGCTCCATCCCCTGTTGGGTTGGACTGGGCGCCCACTGCCTTCTCTGAGGTGCCAGTTCCTTTCCCAGGCCCTGAAATCTGAGACGCTGGGGAGTCCTGGCCTGAGAGAGGGTGAGCAGAGAGCTTTCAGGAGGCGAGACCGAGGAGGAGAGGGAGGGTGGAAGGGGTGCGAAATGCAGATGAGGTGGGTGGGGCCACTGGGAGAAGCAGGCAGCCTTTTGGGCACCCAGGCCCTGGGTTGGCTACAGTGAAAATCGCCTTTGTGTCTTGCCTGCAGTCTTGAAATAAAATCAAAGATCTGGGGGGTTCTGGCCTCCAGTGACAGGTACCTACGTCAAGCCTGTCCAGCCTGTGAGATGGAGAAGTTCTCCTTCAGAAAGTCCCCTGTCCCAGGCTAGAGGTGAGCACGGTATTGGCATCTGGGGCCTGGCCTCCCATTCTGATGGGGGAGGCTTCTAGACTGAGAGCAGAAACCAACCAGAGGCTGCCGAATGTAACAGGACCCTGGACAGAAGCAAGAACTATTGGAGTGTTTTACAATTTTATTTTGAGCATAGTTGGAGTCTTAGCACAGTTTATTTGAAGTTTAGTTGTAGTTTTTGAGCGCAGTTTATTTGAAGGGATAGAGTTGTCATACACAGGCATACCTTGGAGGTATTGTAGTTCTGTTCCAAACTGCTATAATAAAGCAAATATCGTAATAACGTGAGTCATGAATTTTTGGCTTCCCAGTGCATATCAAAGTTATATTTACTGTAGTCTATGAAGTGCATAAGAGCATTATGTCTTAAAAAAAAGCAAAACCAATGTAATACCTTAATTAAAAAAGACTTTATTGCTAAAAACTCTAACCATCTTGTAAGCCTTCAGAAAGTCATGGTAATAACATCAAAGATCACCGATTACAGATCACTGATCACAGATCACCAGTCACCATAGCAAACACAATAAAAATGAAAATGTTTGAAATACTGCAAGAATTACCAAAGTGTGATACAGAGACTTTGGTAAAATGGTCCCAATATACTTGCTCAATGCAAGATTGTTGCCGCAAACCTTCAATTTGTAAAGAAACACAATATCTATGAAGGGCAATCAAACGAAGCACAGTAAAGCAAGATGTGCCTGGAGTGGAATGGAACCTGCACCTGGAAGGCCTGGGTTGGAATTCTAGCTCCGCCACATCTGTGTTAACCGCTGGAGCCTCTGTACTCTCATCTGGTGACAGGACATAATAGCATGTGCCTTGCAGCTGTGTATGGCCCCATATTTGTCCCAGTGCCCCCCAAACCCCTTAAGATCTGCGGGAGTGTTTGGTTGGAGGGGGAAGTTTCAGAGAGAGGGAGGGGCCCTCAGAGACCTGGAGGAGAGTGTCCCCACCCTCCCCTGCACACAACTGCCAGGAGGGTTTGATGCCATCCTACCTAAGCGGGTCATTAAAAGACTCCAGGAAACCCTCCAAGAAAACTTGGAGAATTGATATTCGAGGAGCAGATTTCACCTCTGGGGCTGTGGCACCTGCTTCTCTCCCTGTCTCTTGTTTGCTGTGGGTTTTTACAGCCGTGCACATTTGCTCAGGATGCTCCGACTCTGTGTTTTACAAGTATCATCTGTCACGCTTTTCTATCTCAAGCCTGAGTGTGAAATCTCTCCCAGAATTCAGCCCCTGCCCTTTCTTCCCTGGCTCCGCCTCTTGCTGCCCCAAGAGTGGCCTCACAGGGCTGGTGTCAGGGCCAGCCTAAGTGAATGGACATAGCTCCGCTGGGGCGTCTACAGGGCTTGTGATTGGACCTGGGTCCCATTTGTGGAGCTGGGTGACCTACCGAATCAGGAAGAGGGGCTTGGGCCAGGACATGTATTTAGTGGGATCTGTCTAATGAGTTACTAGAATAGGGTTGGAGGACTAGCCTAACCATCATGGGTGGGCCTAAGGAAAGGTATATTCAGGGAGCAGGAAGTCAGGTCTGGAGACGGGGACCAAGGGAAAGAGCCATGTTCGGTATGCTCAGGGTGAGGGCCATCAAGAGGGCTTCTTGGAGCAGACGAAGATTTTAGGAACAGCAAAAGCCCATAAAACTCCATAGAAGTTAGATTTTGTCTTATAAATTCTCAGAGATCACTGGGAATTTGGGAGTTTCAGGTGTGGAAAGTAGAATGGATATTCTGAGAATTTCTTAGGCTATCGAGACCAGCTCCTTCGAACAATTTCTTGTTTGTTTATTATGTACCAGGCACAGAGCTAAGAGCTTCACATTTTTTTCTCATTGAATTCTCCCAATCCTGTGAAATGGTCACCAGTGGTACCTCCACTTTATAGATGGGGAAACAGAGGTTCAGAGAAGCTGGGTGCCTGCCAATTAGTTGGTAAGTGGCAGAGCTGTCACTGAGTTCTCAGATCTGTCTGGATCAACCCCCACACTCTTAACCCCTCTGTACTGCCTCTGTCCCCAGGGGAGGGTCAGCAGGATCAGCATGGATTGGTGCCTGTGTGTGCTCTGCTGGCCTCCTGGCCTGGCTGGTGAGGTGACTTCAGAGCCTTCATCACAGAGCCCTGGGGGGCTCAGTCTTCTCATGTGCTTCCCTGCCTGCCATTCTGGCTTATACACATCTGTTTAAAAATTCCTGTCAGATAGTCAGCATGGTCCTTCTGGACAGGATGGAAGATGGTAGGCTGAACTGGACTGCGAGTTAGGGGTCTTGACTCTACCATGTATGTGACTTGGGTGGGACACCCCCGAGGCCTGGTTCCTTTACTGATCCATCAGGATGCTGATGTTGACTTCCTAAGGTGGATGTAAGGTCAGGCCCATGTGAATGTGCTTCAGCCTTGAGCAAGCCCTTTAGCATGCAGGATTATATTTGTGACCTTCCTAATTTTAGATCAAGTAATTAAACTGTCAAAGGCAGTGCTGCCCAGGTATGAGGGCACTGGGGCTTCCCAAGTGGTGCTAGTTGTAAAGAACCCACCTGCCAATGCAGGAGACTTAAGAGACTCGGGTTCAATCCCTGGGCTGGAAAGATCCCCTGGAGGAGGGCATGGCAACCCATTCCAGTATTCTTGCCTGGAGAATCCCTGTGGACAGAGGAGCCTGGTGGGCTACAGTCCATGGGGTCTCAAAGAGTCGAACACAACTGAAGAGACTTAGCACACATGCACACACGAAGGCTTTAATGTATCCGTTTCGTGTGGAGTTCGTGTGGACTGGAGTTCCCCAGTAATATAATCAGTGAGGCAGGTGGACACTGTGCCTTCTGCGAGAAGGGATGCAGAACCTGCAGAAAAAGGGCCTTTGGTCCAGCAGTTGGGTGGGATCAGTGGTGGGCAGCAGGGGAGGGACACACTGATCTCATTTCATATCATGTCATATCATTTACTTTTGCAACTAGGTGACATTATTGAAACTTTGGCACCAGAGAGGGTGAAGGGAGTTAGCCTTCAGCCCGTGTATCTCAACCTTTCTTTAATGATTGCCCTCTTGATGAAAACTTTTAAGACACTATTTCTTATAATTTCACTCCCATAAAATTTTAATATATACTGTATATCTGTTTATGTACTGTATTAGGTATCCCTGTGCTTTGTATACAAAGAGTAAGCTGCTCCCAACAACAAATTTTTACCCCCTTGGGGGTGCTGTTGCCACCAATGAGAATTCATGTTTTAGGACTAACCAACTGGTGGCTCAGACGGTAAAGTGTCTGTCTGCAGTGCAGGAGACCCGGGTTCCATCCCTGGGTTGGGAAGATCCCCTGGAGAAGGAAATGACAACCCACTCCAGCACTCTTGCCTGGAAAATCCCATGGACTGAGGAGCCTGGTAGGCTACCGTCCATGGGATTGCAAAGAGTTGGACATGACTGAGTGACTTCACTTTTCAACTAGAATTAGAAAATGAGGTAGATTTAAGGCGAGGAGAATCCAGGAGATGGTAAGGACAGATCCACACTGGCATGTCACTGCCTGGAGTGTGGTCCATGGACCAGGAGCATCAGCGTCACCCAGAAGCAGGCTGGATGGATGCAAAATCCCAAACCTCCTGACTAGGCATCTCCATTTTATTGAAATGGGGGGTAAGGGCAAGGTTGGATGCGTGATCCTGGAAAACAAGGCTAGTCTGTGAACAGAAGGTCAAAGGAAAAGGGGTGAGAAGCCAGAGACAAGTATGTGCTGGGTCAAACGGCTTGTTAAGCTGAGTCCTGATGGGCCGAGCACGTTTAAGCAATGACACTGTCTGCCTGTGTTGTGATCCGTCACTCTTGTTTTTTTCTCCATGATTCCTTACATTGTAGTTGCACATTGTGAAGAAGGTGTGGGGGGTCCCGTGCAGGAGATGCAAGGCAGTGTGTGGCTTTGTTCCTGAGCAACAGAAGGCCAGGTGTCTGATTTGGACAGATCTAGGTCTGCTCTCTTGAATATCCCCAAGGGTCAAGGTTAATGGGCACCAAACCAACCCAAGAGACAGACTGGAACTGTAGGCACAAGACTTAGGTGTTAACCAGGGTCAAACTGGATTAAAGAGCAAAACTGAGCTCTTGTGATTTATCAGTCTGCTTGCTGTTTTCTGCATAGAGCCTGGGACTCCTTGTCACAGTCCTATATATACGGGGTAATCCCGGAACATGAGAGACTGCGAAATCCCAAACTTGGACTCTTTGGAACTCAATGCATTTACAATCGACCCTCGTTATCTGTGGGTTCTTTATCCGTGGATGCAATCAAAAATTTTCAGAAAAAGACAAATCCCAGAAAGTTCTAAAAAGCAACACTTGAATTTGCCATGTACTGGCAACTATTTACGTAGCATTTACATTGATTTACATACCATTTACATTGTAGTCAGTTTTATAAGTAATCTAGGGAAGATTTTAAAGTATGTGGGAGGCACAGATTTAGAGAATGAATTTATGGTTGTTGGGGGGGGCGGGGGGAAGGATGGGGGGAAAGGGTAGTTACGGAGTTTGAGATGGACATGTTCACACAACTATATTTAAAATGGATAACCAACAAGGACCTACTGAATAGCGTATGGAGTTCTGCTCAGTGTTATGTGGCAGCCTGGATGGGAGGGGAGCTTGGAGGAGAACGGATAAGCGTATATGTACGGCTGAGTCCCTTCTCTATTCACCTGGAACTATCACAACATTGTTAATCCGCCATACCCCAGTACAAAATAAAAAAGTTAAAACAGTAAAGTATATGGGAAGGTGTGTACAGGTTATATGCAAATACTGTGCCATTTTATAAAGAGATTAGAGCCTCTGGATTTTAGCGTCTGTGGGAGTCCTGGATACTAGAACAACCGTATTATGGGCATACCCTGTGTTAACTCATTCACAGCAGACACAGCAAGGAAAGTGAGATGCTGGGTCTGTCTTAACCCCTTTTTCCTCTGTATTTCCCTCCTGGGCCATCCCCCCTTAACACCCTCTTCTTGGGTCTAAGGTCAACACAGGAAGGTCTTCCCTTTAGTCTTAACTCAGGTCTCTAATAAGCTTCTCAGAAATGCAAAAATCTGTCTGCTCCTTCCACCTTCCCTCCCTAAGATTCACTTTCTACTCCTTTTCCCCAAAGCTAGCACCATCTTTCCTAGTTACCCTTTCTGATCTGTTCTGCTATTAAGGCAGCTTTAGTCAAAATAGCTGAGGGGTGGGGATTTACTATGATCCCCAACTAATATCGGGAGTCTGTGCAGACTCCTACTTCAGACTAGTTATAAACTAGGTCTTGCTGTTACATGACTCCCTTTGGTCCCCTAAATGAGTGACATATGGTCACTCAGCCTGCAGGACTTGGAGGAGATTGGGTGGGAAGCCAGGTTTAGGCTCCAGCTTGCATCTCAGTAGCTGATGAAAAAGAGATGTTGGGGCCCCCTGGAGGACAACAATGGAGGTGTAGGCATGCTTGACCTGAGCTCCTGGAAAGCCCTGGAAATGCCCAACAAGGGCCATAAGATGAGGCCTAGTCATTCTAAAAGGGTATTGAGGACTCCTGGGTGGGCAAGTGGATCCTTTGATTCAATTTCCCTTCCCGTGCCCCAGTGGAGCCTCTGTAATACACAGATAAGTTCTCTTAGGGCAGAAGGGAGGAACACGGGTGACCTGGAGACATGGAAATCAAAGGTTAGAGGTTAGAGGTCCTTGTACAGCACAAGGCACCAAGTAGTGGAGGACTCTCTGGGGTGCTGGGGAATTGGTCAGGAACCTACCAAAGATTCACCCTGGGTGATGGAGCCACGCCGGAGCCCTGTCTCCACCAGGACGCCTGTGTACTCTCCATCTGCTCCCGTGTGGCTGTTCGGTGATTGTTCCTGACTGTCAGTCTGCTCTCAGGAGCTTTGATTCATATCACACCTCCCACAGTTGAGAAATCCCATGCGAGGTCAGTCCCCTGCAAGTTCTAGCCCCAGTTCTGCCTCATTTCCACCAAGATGGAGTGTGGGAGAGGACTGGGCAATTTCTGTGCTCACACCATGGAGGAAGCCTTCTCATGGCCATTTCTCATTATGCTTATTAAGGGCCAAGGTATGGGTGTCGTGATTTGCTAGAAACAGTTTCATGGTCTCAATCCACCCCACCTCTTGAGCAAAGTTCTGTACTTTGCTGCCAGTGTGAGAGTGAGGTCTCCTTTGATTTGTTCTAAAGTGCCCCCTCCGCCCCGTACATGCTAAGTCACCTCAGTAGTGTCTGTTTGTGACCCCATGGACTGTAGCCTGCTGGGCTCCTCTGTCCATGGGATTCTCTAGGCAAGAATACTGGAGTGGGTTGCCATTCCCTCCTCCAGGGGATCTTCCCAACTCAGGGATCTCCTGCATTGCAGATGGGTTCTTTACCAATAGTGCCACCTGGAAAGACCTCAAGCCCATCAAGCTTTAAAGTCAGGGGAGCCTGAGTGTTCAGGATTTGGTGATCAAGTTCATGCTCCCTAGACCTTCCCTTTCATGACTGACTGGTCAGCAGTCCTCACTGATTCAATTTAATTCAACACGCAGTTATCGAGCACCTACTGTGCACCACCCCCAGACCGGATACTGCATGCAGCCCTCCACCGCGCCCATTGTTTGATTTCCCCTTCTGCATTTTTTTCTGCCCTGCATGTGGACTCCAGGACTTGCTGGGGGTTGGGGTTGGGGTTGGGATGGCGGTGGGGATGCCCAGCTCTGGCTTGTTTCTGCCGCCTTCCCTCACCTGTGTTCCCGTGCACGCGCGTGTGTGTGTGTGCATGTGCTCAGGATTCAGCTGAGGGTCGTGCACGATTAACCACATGATGTAAAGCTGACGAGTGGTGGCAATGCTGGAGGCGGACGGGTGACGTGGACCCCTTGAGAAATGCGCTCTCAAGCTGCTTTCCCAGATCCCTCCCTGCCCCGCTGCTTAACTGGCTTCTCACCCTCTCACCCAAATGTGAACTGACTGGATGAAGAGATGTGGGGGCTGTGGTCCCGGTTTAGGGGCAGCTGACCCTAAAGGAACCACTTAATCTTCCTCCCAGCTCGGGCATGTACGTCACAGAGGCTGAGCTGCGAGAAGGGGAACTGAGGGGAGACCCTAGAATAGACATAAATCCCGGCCTCTCTGTCTGGTCACAGCTTCTAAGCACATGAGAAATGCGGGCCATCGAACTGGGGGCAGGACGATTTTCTAGTCCTTAAACGGACAACAATCTGGGCAGAGAGCTGTTGGCGGGGAAGGGTGAGCAAAGAGAGCTTGCAAGTAGGCAAGGTGGGTTCATTACTCTTGAGAAGCTGTCCTTGGGTGGGGAAAGGCCCACTTCTTGTCCTCGGGAAGTTTAGGTCTAAGAGGAGGGTGGAGCAGGGAAACATACACATTATCCCGGAATGCTTAGGTACTAAGACATGTGGACACAGTTCCTTCTTATGCAGGGAGCCTGGGTGCACTGGGGCCCCCGTTCCTAGGGCTTACACCGTGTTCTCTTTTCCTGATCATGTGGACTTGGGCAGGTTACTCATTCTGGGCCTCAGTTTCCTCATCTGCAAAATGGAGACTATAATAGTACCCACAGCATAGGGCTGTTGCGATAACTTGATGAATTGTATGTGAGGGGCTGGAGCGGTGCCCGGCACGTGCCGAATGCTGTGTAGTGCGTGTGTGTGCGCCCGCGCATGCGCATGCTAAGTTGCTCAGTCATGTCCAACTCCCTGCGACCCCATGGACTATATAGTTCACAAGGCTCCTCCGTCCATGGGCTTCTCCAGGCAAGAATATTGGAGTGGGTTGCCATCCCTTCTCCAGGGGATCTTCCTGATCCAGATCCTGCAGGTGGATTCTTTATTGTCTGAACCACCAGGGAAGCCCTCCGTGTAGTACACTTCACTATTACTCATGGTAGATAGACTAGCGGCGTTGTTCCTAAGCGTGGAGGGGACCAACTGTGGATCATCTTAGTGGAGGCTCCTCTCCGACAACCACCCACTAAATCATCCAGCACCTTGGGGGAATTCCATGATACTCTCCACGTGATCTCATTTGATTCTACAGAAGTTCCTACCAGGCAAGCAGGAAGGACAGATGCTATGATTACACCCATTATACACAAGAGGACGCTGAGGCACAGAGGTCACTGAGTAGTTCTGATACTGTTGGGTTCTTATTATACCTTGTAACCATACAGTGTTCAGCTTAGCGGCTGGGGAATTTTGTGGAGGAGAGGTTTGTTCTGAAGACAGCTAGTGGATTCAGAATTGGATTTTACACGTGGGCCTTCTTTGTTTGGGGGTCAGATTACAGGGCAATCAGGCCAGATTGTGGGAGGATGTTACAGTCTACAGGCTCAGGCGGTGTCTGCAGGAAATGCCTCATGGGAAAGCACAATGCAGACTCTCAGGGGATGGGGGTTAGTGGCGGGGCCACAGAACGTGCTGCTCTGGGTCCTTTCGAAACCACTATGCATGCACTGGATGGGGTTGGGACGGTACTAGGGGGTCTAATGGGGATGTGGAACCTGGATTGAGGAACTTTCTATCAAAGAAGGAGGCATCTGGTTCAGTCTGGTCTCTTATGTGGAGAGAAGGCCAGAGAGCAACATCTCCCTGCACCGTGATTCCTGCCCCCACCCCCGCCCCCAGAACTCGTTCCCCAGGGCTGAGCCCGGTGGTGGGAAGAGGGACTTCCTGGGGATTTGGGTTGGAAGAAGCTGGAAAAGCCTCTGGGAGTCAAGAAAATAGGCCTTGGAGCAAGATGCAGAAGAGGGCATGAGCTCCCTAGCAGGAGAAACCAGATTTAGAGGTGTGCTGGGGGGGGCGGGGTTTCAGGAACTGGGAGGGTCAGGCGTAGGGATGTCTCGGGTGTGACATAGGCTGATGATGGGGGGATGCGGGTGTAACTGTGGGGAGGGGACAGAATTCCGGCAATGAAGCCACAAGAGGAGAGCTGCCATGGGCGCTCCCTGGGGCTTGAGCCTCCAGATTACCCCCAGCACAAAGCCAGGCTGCTGGGAACCCAAGCCCCATCCCAGGCCTCCTCTCTCCAAGGGAGAAGTCCAGGCCCCCAGCCCATTTCCAGGACTTCATGATTAGCCGGCTCCATAGATCTTGGGCCGTGTGAATATGGTACGTAACGAGGAGGCCCTGCAGGCAGCTGCGGCCCTAGGGTGGCACCCAGGTGCAGGGAGAGAGCAGTGGCCCGTGAGTTACCGGGGAGGCCGGCGGGGAGCCGGAGGCTGGCCCAGCTGGGGCTATGAGTTATCTCTGGCAGGGCCACCCTGCCACGCTGCTGCTCTCTGAGCCGGGCTGATATTTACTGTATATTGGTTTTTAAATTACAGTATGGCATTGATTCCCTGCTCTCCAAGTTCAGCCCTCACTCGCTGCCCCTGTCTCGCTTGGCCTTTCTCCGCCTCTCCTCCTCTTTCTCCATCTATCTTCTCTCTCTCTCGCAGTTCAGGTTTTAGCGCGGAGTATTATCTTACGTCGGCTCACGTTACCCTGTAGTACTATGTTTCTATTGCCTTATGTTTATTAGAGGATGCGTTATTTTCAGCCCTTTCACATATACGGCTCTTGATGGTTTTTAAAGCGTAACTCACAACCACGTTTATCTACTTTGGATCCCGTGACAGTGAGGAAGTAGGGGCAAGCGGAATCGTCTCCATTTAAAGGTAAGGAAATGGGCTCAAAGAGGCTAATGGAATGACCAGGTCAGGCTTGGATTGAATTATATTATATTAAATCATCAGAATAATGGCTCCTGGGTATTGCCTGCTTATAGTGGGTCCGGCGCTGTTCTAATGTAAAATTTATATACTGATTTTATCCCCACATTAGTTCTGTGGGGTGGGTGCTGATTAGTTCATTTTTACAGGTGAGGAAACAGGCCCAGAGAAGTTAAGTCACTTGCCTGAGGTCACACAGCTAGTCAGAGGGCAGAGCTTGGAGGTGAACCCCGGGCAGCCCGGCTCCTGAGCCCACACTCTTATCTGTGATTCAAGCTGTCACATGTTGTGATATGTGTAAGGGTGAGAGATGGGAATAGAGGTGGAGCTTCCCGGTGTATGAGAGGCTTTCTTTTTTCTTTTTTTTTTTTTAACTGGAAGGCAATTGCTTTACAATATTGTGTTGGTTTCTGACATATAGCATCATGAATCAGTCATAGCTATATATGTGTGTATATATATACATATACATGTATGTATATGTATATACATATACATATACATATATATATATACACACATATATCGCCTCTTCCTCAGAGAGACTTTCTTATTCTTGCACGCCTTCACCGTCGGCAATAGTTCTCCTGCACCCAAGGGGAAGGCCTGGGGAACCTTGTGGCGGCTAGATGTGCCCCCAGAGGGGGACAGGCAGAGCTGCTTAGGGCTGGTCTGGCTCCCAGGGGCCCCGGCAGGCCAGTATGCATCAAAGGAGGAGCTGAAAGTGCCTGGGGTCCCGCAGGTTGTGCTGGGCGCAGCCCCTTCCCTCCCTGGGGAACCCCTGCTGAGCACTGCCTCCTCACCCCCCGGGTTGTGGTGAGGATGGAGTGAGTGAACATCTATGAAAGAGCCGCTGTGTCTGGCGTAATTGACATGTGTTCTCTCATTTCGTCCCCTTACAACCTTCACAAAGTAGGTGTTACCTCCCTTTGTGCTGACGTGGAAGCTGGAGCTCAGAACAGCAATGGGATTTTCTTTGGGTCTAAGGTGACCAACTGACCCTACTTGGGACCCAGGGGATTCTGGAATGCAGGACTTTCCGTTATGAAACCAGAGAAGTCCCAGGCCAACCGGGAGGCATCCCAGGTCACGCGGACACTGAGTGGCCGAGCCAGGACTTGAGACCCGCCGTGTCTGACTGCTGCTCTGTGCCCTTACCCACTGCTCTCGATTCCGGCGGGGGTGGTGCCTCTTCTATAGCTGCCTGTGTTTGCTGGGCCCTGGCTGGCTTTAGGGATGCTGAGCTATTTCATCCTTGTGCAACCTTGGGCACTAGACGTTCAGAGTTTCCTGGAAAGGAAGCAGAGAGGGGAAGGTGACTCGCTCAGGTGCCCCAGTCGGGAGGCGGGGGTGTGGCACTCTGCGGCAGCTCCTGTTGTATCTCTTCCCATCCTCTCCACGCCCATGGTCTTCTTTCCTCATCCTGGTAGCTTGCGGAGTAGACAGGGCCAGGCACTTTTAGCCAGTGTACAGGTCGGGAAATGGGAGCGCAGAAAAGCTGAGGTACTTAGCCGATGACACGGCCTGTAAGTGATACAAGCCGGAGCGCTCGTGTCGGGCATTCCCCGCTGGTGCTTCCCCCTGTGCTTTCCGTAACTCGGAGGAGGCCCCCAGCCCAGCCCGGCCCAGTCCTGTTCAAATTCCTGGAGGTCTGAGGCCTGCGGTCTCGGTTATCACGGGGTCCCTTATGCAGAAGTCTGGTTCCTAGACTCAGGCTCCAGGTTGTCCTCCTGTGCTCCAGCCTCGGCAGGTAGAGGGGGCACCTGGCTGCTATGGACATGCCTGCTGGCCTCTCAGCTGCTCTCCTCCCACCAGCTTGGGACTGAAGGCAGGGTGGGCTGCTTTTTCCTGGGATGGCAGCAGAGGCTCTGTTAATGCCAGGCTTCCTTCTAAGGCAACAACATAAAAAGAGTTGGGAAGGACAGTGACAAGAGTCTATAAATTCTGAATGATGTTCAGGAAAGTACCCTGGCCCCCAGGGACCATAAAAACCCAGGCAGCCTGCTGGGTTGAGGGTGAATTATGGGGCCCTGCCTCTGCCACAGGGTCACCTGCCCATCTGGCCTCCCACTTCTAAGGTTCTTTTCTTTTTAACCTCTAAACTCTTATCAGGATTCTTGGCATTTCATGGTTGTCCTCCAGCCACTCATAGAGATGAATGACTCCCCATTAAAAGGTGGGAAAACTGAGGCATACAGTGGGTTGGTAAATAGCTCAGGCTCACCTGAGTCTCTTGAGTCTGTCCTGGGAAATTCTCTCTCACATTTATTGGACACATTTTACTGATTAGGCACTTCCTGCCAGGAACCATTCTAAGTATTTTACACCTGTTAACTCATTTAATCCCACCTAGGACATAGGATTACTGTTGTCACTGTCATCTCCATTCTATAGTGAAGAGACTTGGCAGAGAGAGTTGCAGTCACCTGCCCAGGACCACAGAGCTGGGAAGTTGCAGGACTGTGCTTTGAACCTACATGCTTAACCATCATGTTGTTAGCAAGACCTCAAAACTGAATGGCCCGTGATAGTGACCAGGGGCCCCTGCCATCCCTGGGGCACCCGGCTGGCTGCTGCTTCCCAGGAGACACATGGGCTCCTCCGTTCTGGGTGCTCTCGGCTCTGTGCGGCTTCAGCACACAGATCGAGACATTCCTAAAGGAATGGTGAGCAGAGGCAGGGGTGAGAAGGCCGGTGGAGAAGTGGCCAGTGGAGAAACCTCTGGGCTGGGGGTCTGGAAACCTAAGTTCTGGCCAGCTTTGCCACCAACGGGTCATGCGACCTGGGTGATCCCTCTGAGTTGCCTGCCCCTTTGCCTCTGCTCTCCTCTAATTTGACAGAGGTGGGGCGTCCCTTGGTTTGGGGACCCCAGCTGGTGACGGCAGGGGCAGCAGAAAGACCACAGAAGCTCCAGCTTCAGGCCCAGCCCTGCCTTCACTGCTGGGAATCCAGAGCTGCGGCAGATATTCACCAAGCGCCCAATATTGGTCAGCAGCTGGGCTACAGAGGCCGGTTAGATTGGCCTCTGTAGGCGCTCCCAGGCCAGGAGGGGAGGCCGGGAGGTAAACAGGCAATTATAACATACTGTGTGCTAAGTCGCTTCAGTTGTGTCCGACTCTGCGACCCCATAGACTGTAGCCCACCAGGCTCCTCTGTCCATGGGATCCTCCAGGCAAGAATACTGGAGTGGGTTGCCATTCCCTTCTCCAGGGATCTTCCTGACCCAGGGATCGAACTGGCAGGTAGGTGGGTTATCACTCGCACCACCTGGGAAGCCCACAACACACTGTGATGGGGCAATGATTGGAGGTGAGGAAGTGAGAGAGCTTCCTGGAGGAGGCACTTTCCTCTAGGTCCCGGAAATGCCTCTGGCTAAATGGCTGCAGTGGGCACCTCCGGCCTACCCTGGGGTGGGCACTGTGTGCCCTGCTGATTGCTCTCATTAGCTGGCCTGCAGAGGCACTGCCCTGTCGTCGTCTTTACTTGTCTGTGCCCTCTCGCCACCCCCCACTGGGCCTCCACAGTTCCTAGCACGTGTCATGCTCACTGGCCCCTCGTCTGGAACCCCGTTTCCCACACTCTGCTTGGCTGGGTCCTTCTCATCCTGCAGGACCCAGATTAAATACCGCTCCTGGGGATGGCCTGGCCACCCAAAGTCAGCCCCTTGCTGCTCACACAGGCAGCTTCCCCCCGTCCATATCCCTCTTTCTACCCTGTTCATTCGTTTGTTTGTGGCTTTACTCTTACAACCTGTGACTGGCAGGGGGGCAGGAATTCAAAGCCCAGACGGATGCTCAGGCTGCCTGTGTGCAAGTCCTGCAACAATGCTCACCAGCTGTGTGACCCTGGGCAGGTCACTTCCCCTCTCTGTACCCCAGATTTCCCATGTATAAAATGGGGGAAATAATAGTACCTACCCCAGCAAGGTGTTGCTCCAGTTTCATGAGTTAACATATGTAAAGCACTTGGGACATGGTCTGGCATATGGCAGATGCTTAATAAATATTAGAGATCATTATTATTTTTATACCTCATGCTTAGAAAAGTGCCCAGTGAAGAAATAGTTGATTAAATAAGACACATGGGCTGAATCTTGAAGGGACTAGGTTGGGGTTGGTTAAAGAAAACAGTGGTTTTCCGGCCTAGAAGCACATTGAAGTCACCTGAGGGGTTTTAAAAACCGGTGATGCTTGGACCCCTATTCCAAGAGAGTCTGATTTAATTGTTCTGGGTGTGTCTGGGGCATTGGAGTTTTCCTTTTTTAAAGCTCTCCTGGGATTCTGATTCTAGGGTTGAGAACCATGGAGATGGGGAAAGGCAGGTGCTCACAACACCAAGAACATCCTGCAGCTGGAAGGCCTTGCTGGAGGAGCGAGCAGAGAGAAAGAGGCTAAGGCAGGGGAGCTGAAGGGTGGCACAGGAAGGCAGGACCAAGCCAGGCAGGGTCGCTATGTGCCACGCTAAGGAGCTTAGGCTTGGTGGGGAAGCTGGTGAGGAGCCTGGAAGCCTTTTAAGGCAGAAATGATACTGTCTGATTTGCCTCTAAGGAAACTGGCCTGGGTAGATATATGGACAATGGTTTACTGTGCATGAAATTGAAGGTTTGGAGGTCAGAGAACAGAAGCCCTTCGACCACCACAAGAGCAGTTCAGGGCCTGGTTCATACAGAGAAGGAGAATTGTTTGCTCTCTGTTTAATTGCTTAATCCTCCTTGGCATGTCTGATCAGCGAAACTTGGAGAGAGCAGCATGCTTCCTTCCGCCTTGCCCGACAGCTACATTAGAAACTTCTGTCACGCTTGTTGCTCAGACTTTCAAGTCATATCAATAAAATGGTCAAGTTGCCTGCCTTGGATTCTTTAAAAGTCTGGGGTCAAGGGATTTCTTTTTTCTTCTTTTTACCAAGATGGAATCCAGCAAAGCTCCTCTCCCATCCACCGTAATTCCATTCTGCTGGAGGGGAGCCAATTGTGGCCACTGTTCTGTTTTCTTCTCTCAGCTGTGAAGGATCAGCAGAGCCCAGAGAAAGCACGTCTTGTTCTGTCCTTGTCGGGGCCCAAGGATGAGCATCCTGGCAGCAGGAGGCCGATCCCGCCCTAAGGGGCTCCCCTCTGTACTTCCTTTTCTCAAGGAAGCCAGATGGGCTAAAGGGACAGTCTCAGTCTGACTAGGATCCTGGCTGTCCCAGGGGCTTGCAGTATGACTAAGAGGGTCTCCTCTCCAGCCCTGTCCTATTGTTTCTTTTACTCAGTTGCTAAGTCGTGTTCGACACTTTGCAGCCCCGTGGACTGCAGCACACCAGGCTTCCCTGTCCTTCACCATCTCCCTGAGTTTGCTCAAACTCATATCCATAGAGTCAGTGATGCTATCTAACTGTCTCATCCTCTGCCTACCCCTTCTCCTCCTGCCCTCAATCTTTCCCAGCATCAGAGTCTTTTCCATGAGTTGGCTCTTTGCATGAGGTGGTCAAAGTATTGGAGCTTCAGCATCAGTCCTTCCAATGAATATTCAGGGTTGATTTCCTTTAGGATTGACTGGTTTGATCAAGGGGCTCTCAATAGTCTTCTCCAACACCACAGTTTGAAAGCATCAATTTTTTGGCACTCAGCCTTCTTTATGGTCCAACTCTCACATCTGTTTATGACTACAGGAAAAAACCATAGCTTTGATTATATGGACCTTTGTCATCAAAGTGATGTCTCTGCTTTTTAATATGTTGTCTAGGCTTGTCATAACTCTTCTTCCAAGGAGCAAGCATCTTTTAACTTAGCCGCAGTCACCGTCTGCAGTGATTTTGGAGTCCAAGAAAATAAAATCTGTCACTGTTGCCACTTTTCTCCCTCTATTTGCCATGAAGTAATGGGAAATGTTTCCTCATCTTTAACATTGGGAGATAGAAGAGTTAGAGACATAATATCCTGAGGGCTCTAAGGAAACGAGCCCGCCTCTTTCTGCTTTGAGTCTACTCTCTGTGCTTCTCTTCAAGGCTGCTCTCAGAGGTCATCATCCTGAGGTTTGGCTGGAATATAAATGTGAGGGGTCCTACAGTGATTGATCTTCCAGTCCCAGCGCTCTAACAGATGATCCTGGCTATTATACACCCTGCCTCAGGGCAGGAAGAGCACAGTGCCCTCTACTATGGGCTGAGAACTTTTCTTAGAGATGTGGGAAGACTAGGAATTCCTCAGCAGTCTTAAGGCTTTTATTTGGACAGACAGGTTCCATGATGATATATTTCTGAGTCTTTGTCTCAAGTCGTCAGAGCTTTGATGGCAGAGCTGTTTGCCTCCACCACTGCACATAGCTCAGGCACGCATGTGGAAAGGATGCTTTGTGAAGAGTCAGGCTTCTGGGATGTTGAGGACTGCAGTGGTGGAGGGCTTGTGGTGGAGGAGGTTGGGGTGATCGTGCAGATGAAGGGCGTGACTACTGTGATGGTGGAGATGGTGGTTGAGCTCAACAACAACCATGGTTGTTGGGTCACTATTGTTGTTGATGGTTGTTGAGGGAAAGGCTGGAGAGATAGGGCATCACAAGCAGTTAAGAAGTATTTTTGCTAGGGACAATGGGAAGGCATTGAACAATTACTATTATTTTTATCGAAGCATAGTTGATTTACAAGGTCGTGTTAATTTCTGCTGTACAGCAAAGTGATTCAATTATATATATGTATGTATATATATACACACATATACATACACACATTCTTTTAAAATATTCTTTCCCATTATGGTTTATCATAGGATATTGAATATAGTTCTCTTTGCTGTACAGAAGGACCTTGTTGTTTATCAGTTCTATACATAATAGGAAGGATATATATTGAAGGATTATAATTTAAAGGAAGGGGAACCAGATTTACTTTTTGAAAAGCTTATTTTAATTGCACGGTGGGAAACTCCTTGGAAGATGACAAGAGTAATTGAACGTGGACCAGTTAAGAGGTCACTGGAGTGGTCCAGGAGAGAGACAATGGCGGCTTGGACTGGGGTGGTAGAGGTGGGATGGAGAGAAGTCGGCAGGTGCTGGAGCTAGTTAGGTGGTTAAATCAATGGGACTTGGTGATGATTGAATAATACCTTGATCAGAGAAAAGTGAGATGAGTTTACCTTATTAAAGATGAATGAACCTTATGTTTCTGGCTTGGGAAACTGGACAGATCATTAGATTGTAAGCTGCATGAGGGCAGGGACTTTGTTGTGTCCACCTGTCCTCCCAGGCCCTCAAGCAGCAGCTGGCACATGATAGACCTTCAGTGTAGTTGGTTGGATGACTATTGCTGTTGACCCTTTGTCCCGATTGTAACAGGCCCTGTATATTACATGTATATTTTTGGTTCCAATGCCTGTGTCCTCCACAGGACACCAAACACTCTGGGAGCTGGCCCACAGACGGTTAATATTTGAATGGTTTAGAGCTGAACCTCAGATGAACGTGAATTTAAATCCCAAAGCCTTCCTTTACTGGCTGAGTGATTTGGGGAAAGTTCCTTGACTTCCTTGATCCTCGGTATGTTCACCTCCAGTGTGTTAGTCACTCAGTCGTGTCCGACTCTTTTCTACCCCATGGACTGTAGCCCACCAGGCTCCTCTGTCCATGGGATTCTCCAGGCAAGATTACTGGAGTGGGTTGTGGGTTGCCATTCCCTTCTCCAGAAGATCATCGCAACTCAGGGATTGAACCAGGGTCTCCAGTATTGCAGGCAGGTTCTTTACCATCTGAGCCACCAGGGAAGCCACAGCATTCACCCCTAAGATGGGGATAAAAAAGAGTGCTCACTTGACAGGGTTGTTGCACCGATGCCAGAAGGTAATATAGTGAGATAATGTTGTATACCACTAAGCCCAGTTCCTGGACCGCGGTTGTTAGCGGCAGTCATTTAACAAAAATTAATCATCCGTGTCTTGCATCCAACACTGTGTCAGCACGCAGAGGGTGTGTCTGTGTGTGGGGTGACGGTGAGGAAGTGAGTGGAGGCGGGGAAGCTGTTGAAGCCTCTGGAGATAGGGCTGGACATGCTGGGAGACTGGTGCACTTTCTGCATCCATTGCGTTGCTTCCGCTCTGATCTCTATTCTTGCTGCTCAGCAGTCCAGGAGATGAGACTGTGACACCGCCCTCGAGGCTCTTGATAGGCCCTGAGCGCCGATGGGGAAGGCAGAACGTCTGGGGACTCCGCTGTTCCCCTCTCGACCTTTGCTTCTGTTGAATTCCTGCCGAGTCACAAAGAGAGCTGTTTTAAAAATAGCAACAGGTGATGTTCATCCAGACAGAAGCCTCTCAAACCCACCGCTCCCTAATGGCCTTCGCTCCATGATGAGCGGTGTGGATTGACAGGGAGCCCTGGCGGCGGCTGCTCTCCATGCCTTTCCTCCCTTTGATGGGAAAGTGAGGATTCTGCGAGCCTGAGGACCCCCGAGGGCGTCCCAGAGCAGGGGACAAGGGAGCTCACCGGCCCAGCCACTGCCCCTGTGGCTGTCCTCACGCGTCCACACTGCAGAGAAGCGGAGATGAAAGTCCCAGACGTTGAGCTACTGACTGGATGCAGAGGCAGTTAGAGCAGGGCAGAGGGAGGTGCCCATCCACACCTGAGTCTTCTGTGGGTACCACATAGGGGTGCAGGGAGGGGTCTCTGCACGTGGTGCCCCTTGAGCCCTCTGTCAGCTTCGAGTCAACGCTCGGGAAGACATGGGTGGGACCAGAGGCCAACCTGGCTCAAAATCTGAACTTGCCTTAGGGAGACCCCCACGGGACACACACTCTTGCACAGGCAGAGGCGTAGGTCCTGACCCTCGCGTCCTCTGTGGCCAGCCCCGCCCGCAGGCTCACCCGTGGTCCCTTGAGGGGCACAGCCACAGGCAAGCCTCACATCGGACCTCTCAGGAATAATGCTGTGTGTGTGTGTGTGTGTGTGTGTGTGTGTGTGTGTGTGTGTACACCTACGCACGCAAGTGCCTTTACACGTACAATGGAACCTCAACAGTCAGTTTCTAGGGAAGTCTTCATTTCCAAGTGGTGACAGAAATAGACCGAGTTTCTTTGGAGTGCTTTCTCTTGCTGGTTGACACGTGTGTGATGGCAGAACCGGGGGGCCGCTTTCCTGCTGCTCTCCAGGGGCTAAGGCCCTTCAGCTTGGGGGCGGCAGGGGGAGACTCCAACAAGCTCTGCCTCTGGCTGGAGCCACAGGGTCCTGGCAAAGGGGCCCACTCCCCAGGCGGACCCTGCTTCCCCTTGGGGATGTGAGATTGGAAATCTTGTCTCTTTCCAGGCCCTTTCCTCCTCCTCGCTTTGTTCCTTGGCATCCCTGGGCCAGTTCCTAGTTGTTTCCATTTATCCAACCTCAGGAGCCCCGCCCCCCCCCAGCACCTTCCAGGTCTGAACATGAGATTGACAGTCCTCCTCTGTCCCCCCGGGTGCCCTGTACTCTCCAATCCCAGCACTCCACTGCCCGCATGCCTCCTGCTGCTGGCCTGCAACCCCCAGCTCCAGGAAGCCTCCTGTGGTTGCGCCAGCCCAACCTTACCCGCTTCATTCCTCTCCACACCCTCCTCCGCCTCTCATCATATGTTCACTTTTGAATGCTCTTTCTCTTTGTCACTGTCCTTATGCCCTAGCTGGACTTCATCTTCATTCATTCATTCATTCATTCATTCCCCAAACACTCAAAGAACTTCCTGTCTGCTATGAGCCCAGTCTGGACTGGGCCCTGGGACTATGGAGGTGAGGGAGGCTAACGGTTTTCGGCTCTGGGGCTCCTTGACTCCAGGTCAGCAGATGGAGGGGGATGCCCTGGGGTTCCCTGAAGCCTGAGGTTGGAGAGCAGGGTGGAGGGGGCCTAACTGGGGGGAGTCTTCACCTAGAGCCCAGGAAAGAGAGCAGCCTGGGTGGACCTCCCAGGCCTGCTGCAGCCCATCCCCTGCCTCCAGCCCTTCTGGAACATATCCTCATTGGCATTCCCTCCTCATCCCAACTTTCCCATCAGGGCTAAGTGCAGGAAAGCTAGGGCTCTTGTTTTTCTAGTATCTGAAATGGCTGTGCCTCCCTTTGCTTCATTTCTGAGCAATTTCCTGTCAAATCCTTGCGCGAAGGTGCCTTCCTGTGGACTGTGGATCCAGCTGCTCCCGGAAGCACCCTGAGCCAGCAGGGTCTATAGCAGCCAGCTCCCCGCTCCCAGCACGGGAGAGGGCACCATCACTGTGGCCTGCCTGTGGCAGAGTGTGCCAGCCCCTTGGGCAGGCCTGGGCAGCAGTGGGAGCTGTGCTCAGGGAAAGTTGTAGGAGACGTGGGTTCTACTCCAGGCAGCCCTCAGCCCCTGGCCTCCCTCTGTAGGACCTCAGGTTCCCCAACTACAAAATGAGGGTTGCCGCAAAAACTGCCTGGTGTCCTTCCAGCAGGCCATCTCTCCTGCAGCCACACAAAGCCCGTCCTTTACTTTCTGTTTCTTTGGAGGCAGGGGAGCTGCAAAGAGCTTCAAGGGGGTTGTCCCCCTTGCCCTTCCCCTGGGGCCTCAGCTCACAACGCTGCCTCAAGGCCTGGTAATTGTGTGTAGAGCACACATCCATGCTGAATATGCCCAGCTAAGACCCCAGGGAGAGGACAGCTCCAATCAGTCAGTCAGGTCAGTTCAGTTCAGTTGCTCAGTCGTGTCTGACTCTGTAACCCCATGGACTGCAGCACTCCAGGCCTCCCTGTCCATCACCAACTCCCGGAGTTTACTCAAGCTCACGTCCATTGAGTCAGCGATGCCATCCAACCATCTCGTCCTCTGTCGTCCCCTTCTCCTCCCACCTTCAGTCTTTCCCAGCATCAGGGTCTTTTCCAATGAGTCGCTTACTCACATCAGGTGGCCAAAGTATTGGAGTTTCAGCTTCAACATCAGTCCTTCCAATGAATATTCAGGACTGATTTCCTTTAGAATGGACTGGTTGGAGCTCCACAGAGTCAAATCAGATATATCCTGATAAATTTAAAAAAAAAATGTTATCTGTAAAAATTAGAATGGAAATGCCCAAGAATAGGGGGAACAGTGTGTTATAGATGGAAACAAGACAGAAGACTATTACAATATTTTTAAAGAAAAAAAAAAAGAGTCTATTCAAAATATCACGAACACAGACGGACATGCTACTTCATGGCTGAGTCAGATGATAAGGAAAGGGCACAAGGCAGGTAGATTTGGTAGATTTGTGAGCAATCTAGGTCACCTACATTAACGGCTTTCAAACTTTTTTTTTTGACTGGAACCCCAGAGTAAGAAATATATTTTACATCACAACCTAGTAGGTACCTTTGACACATACAAACACCCATGTGTATAGTGGAAATTATAACAGAAACAAAAATCTTGTGAACTAATATTCTTACTAAGTACAGTGCCCTGTGTTTACTCTATTCTGTTTTATTCCACCTAATCCTGCCTTACCCTGTTTTGTCTTGTTCTGTTAAGCACCCTGGTCATCATCTACTGCATTGATTCCACCACCGATCAGTGGGTCTTGAACCGCAATTTGATGACCAGTGACCTGGAGTGATTGGGCAGATCTGCTGGGATGGATGCTGGGAGCGTCTGTCTGTTCCAATGTGTGTTAGTGAGGACAGTCCTCCTCCTGGACCATCTTCCGGCTGACTGATCCCGACAGAGGACTTTCACTCAGCAGCATGCCAGCAATCACAGACCCTTTCCCTGTGGGAGGAGGGCATGCCCTCCACCTGCCATCCCTGCCCCTGTATTTCTGTGGTGCTGCCCAGGCATTTCTGAACATGTGAGCATCCCCAGCCTCACAAGGGCTCCCCCGCCCAGGAATACATCACAGCCTCCTGGCCTGGTCACGGGGAAAGCCCAAAGAGCCTGGAGTACGTGATTTCTGCAAGGTGGGAGGTGGCGGTGACTGGAGGCTTGTCCCGGTGGGAGGGGCCTCCTGGCCTGGACTCAGCCCACAAACTCTCATCTCACATTTCCTGTGTCCCCCGCACTGTGATTCCCTGGTGGCTCAGCTGGTAAAGAATCTGCCCTCAGTGTGGGAGATCTGGGTTCGATCTCTGCATTGGGAAGATCCCCTGGAGAAGGGAAAGGCAACCCACTCCAGGATTCTGGCCTGGAGAATTCTCTGGACTGTGTAGACCATGGGGTTGCAAAGAGTGGGACACAACTGAGCGACTTTCCCTTTCCCACGCTGTGATACATTAAGGCCGCAGGAACAAAGAGATCTCTCACCGAATGTTCATTGAGCTTCCTCTGAGCACTCTCCCCAGGGCTAATCAAGACAAGGCAGAGATGAAGGAGACACGGTCCTGCTCTCCAGGAGCTGGTGTCTGGGGAGGGTGGGGTATGTGTGTGGACAGCTGCTTAAAGCTGTCCTTGGCTTTGGGATGGCCGAGTCAGGACGGAGTCTGGGAAGTAGAAGAGGGAGAAAGACCAGCCGTTGTGCGCTGGCTGGGTGGGGTTGGGGAGAGTGGCAGAGGGGTGAGGACTTGTGAACAGCCTGGGGGAGACTGACCAGGGTGGGGAGGAGGGGGTCTGCAGGGTGGGAGAAGGGGGGTCAGCGCAGCCCAGTTTGGGAGGATGCTAGGCCGGGGAGGACGGGCAGGCTTGAGTCACATCCCTTCACAGGCCGGGCTTCACCCTGACCCTGAACTGTGCGGGGCACAGAGGGTACCAGCCGTATGTGCCCAGGGGAGTGCCAGCATCAGAGAAGGAGCCTGCAGGAGTGATTTCTGAGGACAATGAGGATGAATGGGGGGACTTGGCAAGGAGTTTTGTTGGGGTGCAGATCCCAGAAGGGAAGCATGTTGGATCTCTGATCCCTCACTAATCTCAAGCCTCACTTCTCAGGGTAATCAAAAAAATGGGTAATTAACAGAAGGGACTAAGTAACCCCTCGGGTTCTCTTCTCTTCCTCTCCCCTCTCTCCCCCAGACAGTGCTAGGCTCCCCTGACAGTCCCAGACAGCCTCCCCAACTCGGGCCTGGGACAGTCCCAGCTGGACCAGGGATGCCCAGGGTGCGGGCGCATCGCATTCCCTGCCCTGTTGTGCTCTAGGCAGGGTTTACGGAGGCTGGAGTCATAAACTAAACTCCAGTCGCAACTCAAACAGTGGCATCCGGCAACAGACTGGACACTTCGCTGGGGAGCGCTGACTCACGGCATCAGCAGGCAGCCCTGCCCTCTGCTGGGGGAGCGTTTACAGGCTGACCCCTCCCCACCACCCGCCCCTCATCCCGTCCTGCACAAGACACCCTCTGGAGAGCAGGGCAGCCCTGCCTCACCCACCCCCACGCCCATCACAGTCAGCAGCTTCTTCTCACCATCCTGACACACTTCGCCGCTGGGACCCACACCCCAACTCAGCTCCTCGCCAAGCGCCCCCCATTCATCCTCATTGTCCTCAGAAAGCAGCCCGGCAGCCACCTCCCCCGATGCTGGCCCTCCCCTGGGTGCGTGCAGCTGGCAGCCTCTGTCTCCCGCACAGTTCAGGGTCACAGTGAAGCCAGGCCTGTGGACCCTGAGCTGCCTCTGGCCACTGTGGACCTTGGGCGGGTTCCATAGCTTCCCCCTGCCTCCTTCTCCTCACCTGTATGATGACATCACCCACCTCCCAGGGCGCTTTGTAGGGATTAAATGACAGGATGCAAGGAAAGTGCTCGGAGAAGCAGAGGAGGAGCTCTGAGTAACATGAGTAGGAGCTGATAATACAAATAATAATACTTATTATTACTGAATGCTTCTAATGTAAGTATAGCCGTCACCTTTCCCCACTAGATCCCAAACTCCAGAAGTCAGGACCATCTTCCCTATCAGATGGAGGGTGTCTTCTCCCGCTGTGCCCCCAACCCTTGCCTTCTTGCGACCCACTGATCTCTCATGCTTGGCTCACTGACCATCTAAGCTTCATAGGAGCCCCGTGGCTGCAGCCTTTTCCCACCATCTGTGCTGATCCTGGCCATGGTGCTGGAGAGCAGAACGGCAGGTCCTTTGCAGAAAGCGCTGGCCCAGGCCTCCAGCCATCCAGGAAAAGGAAGTCCTGGCTGCTTCTCTCGTGGCCATGAGCCAGTGGCCAGGAGAAAAGCCACACGTGGTTCACTTGGGAGCACCAAGTGTGCAGGGTGGGAGTTTCCTCCCGTTCCCAGGCCCCGGATGGGCTGCTCCTGCCTAGATCCGTGGGTGAGCTGGGCCAAAGGGGCCATGGTGTCGGAGGATCCCTCTGGGTGATCGAGACAGCTTCCCTGCAGACTTCTGTTTACTGGGGCCCCAGAGCCCCAGAAAGCACCATCAACCAGCAGGCACTTCTTCTCCTCCCCCTCCCCTTCTTGAGGGGAGGCAGCAGGCACAGGACACCCATTCACGGAGCTCCACCGCTCAGTCCTGACACCTGTTACTTTCCACGTAAATGGGCAAATAAACCCTTACCCAAAGTCTAGAAACCGGGTAACAGCAAACCCGCTGGGGATTCACTTAGAAAAGCCTCCCATGCAATGAAATAACATCACTATCATCCACACCAATAATAATTATCGCTCACAGGGCACTTTGTGCACGCCAGGTACTGTCATAACACTGTAAATACTCATTTAAATCTCTCAGGGATCTTACGAAGTAGGTGCTGCTCTCGCTCCAGTTTCATAGATGAAGCGCAGAAAGGGTGAGGAACTTGCCTGAGGTCACACAGCAGAGCCAGGATCTGCATATTTAATCACAGGTGTGTAGGAGCATCTCTGATGCAATGGTTTGTAGCACCTCTGCCGCCCCAGTTTCTTTCCCCTGTGAGTACACCTCACTCTTATCTTTACTGGTCGACATCCTGCTGCCCTCAAGGCCAAGCCTGGCCCTTGACCCCAAGGCCTCCACAGACCCTTGCCTGGGATCTTGTCTCTTTGTGGCTCTCCGGGGCGGAGGCCAGGAGTGGCAGCCTTGGCCCCACCATCATCTCCACCATTCTTGTCGCTTCTCTGAACCCCTGCACCTCTGCTTCCTGACCTTTTCCTCCCTTTCTGTATCATTTCTGTGAGACAGTCAGGACATCACTTCTGCTGGCCACATGACAGTGCTTTGAGGGCAGGCTTATGTCTTCCGAAGGTCAGATATGTGCTGGACCAGGGGGGGCCTTGCCCCTGACTGGAGGAGGGACTGGTGGATCATGGGGTATCCTCTGTTGTGAGCTCATAGCCACCCCACCCGCAACCCTTCCAGGGTGTTAGGCTGGGCGACCCGCAGAGCATGAAGCGAGCCCCTGATGGAGAAAGGCTGGAGGTGTGCCAATCGGGAAGGAGTGCCTGGGGCACATGGGACAGCTGGGTGTGGATTATGATCCTGGGTATTATTAGGCCCCTTGTCTTAGGAGCTCTCCATCAATACTGACATAAATCACATGGAACGGAAGAGTTCCTTGAGCTGGATTTGTATCTTTGGTGCTCTCAGTGTTGGTGGCTATGGCCTCAGGAATTCTGGAGTGGGCCAGATTTGGAATGACTTAGACAGAGAGACAGGAGTCCAAGAAATCAGCCATTCAGAAGTGGGCCTAGGACATTAGTAGGGGAGTGTGTGTGTGTGTGTGTGTGTGTGTGTAAGAGAGCCACTGAGTCTTAGCTACCTATCACTAACCAGCTGGGTGACCTTGTGCCCACCACCTGCATGCTGTCCTGAGGATAAGTGGCTTTCTGAAGCTGTAGTGGTGGGATGTCCTGCAGAGTCAGGGCCAGGGCGTCCTAGGAGAATGATCACACTCCAGGTGTTTCTCTCCTCCCCTTCTCTTGCCCTTTCAGGAGAGCACAGTGCGTGGCCTCTCTCCTCCCTACTGCTCTGTCCCTTCAGAGCAGCTTCAGGTTACATTTGTCCTTTTGGGCAGAAGGGCTCTTGCCCTGGGGTCAGAGGAGCCCACACAGCAACCCACTCCAGTATTCTTGCCTGGTGAATCCCATGGACAGCGGGACCTGGTAGGCTGCAGCCCATGGGGTCACAAAGAGTCAGATACAACTGAAGTGACTTAGCACCCACACACGACAGGATGTCAGGGTTCAGACAAGGACCAGAAGGGCTGGTTTCCTGCAGGCTGCAGAATCGGGAGACTGGAGAGCTGGCCCCAAAGCCTGGACCAATGCCTGGGAGGGGGCCTCAGAGGACCCTCTGATGGCCACGGCTCCTCCCAGGCTCTTCAGACCCCAAGCCAGTTCTAGACCCAGCAGCTGGTGGGGCCCTTCCCAGGTGGCTCAGGCGGGTGGGGTGGGTGGAGCTTGAGGAGGCCAGGTCTGCTGACAGTGAGGGTCACGGTGCCCGGAACATGCTTGGCGCAGAGCCAGGAACAGAGTATATTCTCCAGGTATTATTATTATTGTTCAGGTTATCTGTTTTTAATACATATCTTGTTGTTAGGGAGCTCCCAGTCTGCGATGACACAGATGTAGGCATAAAAAGAAAGACACGGCGAGTAAAACCATCCATAGTTTCTAGGCAGGAAACTCTGGGCAGGATGCATGTCAGGGACACGTGTAGGCGGGGTGGGTGCTCCATGGTGGGGTTCCAGGTCAGGGTAGAGAGGGCTGGCCCAGAATCCCCACCGCCTCTCATCTGTTCCAGGCGAGAAGATTTCCTGATTGGGAAGCCTGGTTCTTTAGCTCTTTTGGAGGATGAGAGAGAAACAGGCTGAGAACAAAGAGGGAGTACAGGGGTATGGGGCTGACATTAAGGGATGTGTCTCCCAAGGCCAGGAGCTGCAGACTCCGCTCCTGCCCCCTGGAGCAGGGCCTGTGGGGAGGGGTCCTGCACGCAGTTCTCACCTCCCGGATGGGGCCCCGACAGACAGCGCAGCCTTTGGCAGTCACCCGTGCCTCTGTGATCAATACTCTGAGAAAGGTTTCCTGCATCCTGCCGGCTCAGCTTCACGTGCATGCAGAGGGGAGAGAAAGAGCCAGGAAGGTCTCCTCTCCTAAGCAGCGCTGAGCTCATCTCCACCTGCCTCCCCTCACCCCCAGCCCCCTCGTGGAACAGCCGGCAGGAGGGGCCCCCAGCAGAGTGCATTCCATTGTCCTGGTCTTTCCAAGGCTGGCAAAGACAATGCCTTATGTTCTCAGGGAAAAGAGAAGAGGGGGAGATTATTTAATGAAGCCTAAAGAGAAGGACGGAGCTGTGTTAGATGTCAGGAAGAACTTTCCACCAGCCTGCAAGGAAAAGGCCTTTCTTACACGTTATAATTAATTATACATCATTGAAAATGGCTTTGTTAGAAACAGAATGTCGGTCTCACCTCCTGCTTCTGCTGTGCAAACCACTGTGCTTGTAGGTTGATTTGCTGTGGGGTGACTGAACCAGGAAACTGGCTGGGAGCAGAGATAAAAGATAGATGGGAGATATGCAGGTGAAAGGATAGGAGTGATTTTTTTCAGAGACAAGGAGGGAAGGAGGGAGAAGAAGGAAGAGGGGGTGAGTGGGGAGAGAGAGAGATTGAGAGATTGGAAAACAAAAGCATGAGAAATAAATAGTGTTTGAGACTTCAGGCCAATCATTGGACCTCCTTGGGCCTCAGTTTGCTCATCTGTAAAAGGGGGCCCCATTTTAGCTTAGTCTGTGGTTTTATGGAGGTGTGATTATGATTTGACATTCAATTTTGGGGTCCTCTTTACCTTGAATTAATCATTGCTCTTGGAAAACAGATAATGAAAAGAGTACAGATAACTACTTATTTCTTTGGGACCTTCCTGCTTTCTGTCAGTTTGTCCATCCAAGCTATCTCCTATCAGCTTGTCTCTCCACCCATCCATCTCTGTATCGCTCCATCCACTCACACCCTCCCTCTATCCCATCCGTCCACCCACCTGTCCATCTATCTCATTCAGCCATTTGTTAGTCCATTCATCTATCAGTCTTGAATTCTAGCTTACTCTTTGGTGGAACCAAGGTGGGAAAGACAGCATTTTGGAAGGCCCAAGAAGAAAGACCCTGAGGAGGTCTGAGGTTAGTGCATTTAGGCAGAAGCCTCCACAAGTGAGGTGATCTCATAAACTGAATCCCAGACTCACTGACATGTTCCTGCAACCCAGACCTGTGGGCAGCCTCTGGGCAGCTTGCTCTTCCACAAACTCTCCCCTTTGCTTTCCTGTATCACACAGACTATTCTTCTAACTCTTAGGAGAGGATGGGGATAAGGGGAAGGAATCTGTACACAGTAAGGAAGCCCTTATTCTCAGATGGTGGGGATGAAGGGACCCAAGTGAGTAGGTAGGAGGGAAGAAGCGGGAATTGAGGGCGGTTCCTTCTCTGCAGACTTTGAAAGGTCAGCTGAGGGAGGGGAGGTCTCCCATGCTTGAAGCCATGGGAGGCACAAAGGACCCCTGTGTCCTTGAACAACACTCTCCAGGGCAGATGGACCTCTATGGCCCAGAGAATTAACTAAATTGTTGAATAGCTGAGTATATTAACGGACTGATTAAGGGTTTTTACTGATTAAGATAAATGAGAATTGGATAAGAGCACTGCAGTATAGAATTATTCTAGTTCAGAAGACTCCATAGTACATGATAGGAGCTGGTTTTATTTTTTTTTTTATGGATATGTATGAACAAAGATTGGAAGGATTATGCAAATATAAAAAAAATAGTTGCTGGGGTGATTAGAGTATGAGTGTTTTTCTTCCTTTCCTTTCTAAAAGCCTTTTTACTGATATTGCTTTTATAATGAAAGGGTTTTTTTTTTTTTTTTAAGTGAGAAAGACAAGAAAAATAGGTTTGGGGACTTGAGTGGCCTATGTTTTATATTTGAATTATCTAATGTCTTTAGCTATAAATAGATCTTCCTTTACATGGTGTAGTACTTCTCTGGGATTTTACTTTTTTCAAGTCCCCCATGATTGTGTCTGCTCATCTACCTTGATAAGAAGTTCTAATGTGTACAAGTGATGGGGAGCAGATGCAAGATAATGCTTTAATACAGAGAGTTTTGCTATTCAAACTGGTTGGTTCACAGAGCATCGGTATCACCTGGGAACTAGTTAGAAATGACAGTTCTTGGGTCCTACCCCAGACCTGCTAAATTTGAACTGGCATTTTAACAAGATCCTCAGGTAATTTGTATGCACCTTCAGATTTGAGAACCACCGTTCTAGAAGAGTGATTCTCAAGCTTGAGCATACACCTGGAGAGCTTGGCAAGACTAGGATTGTGGGCCCCACTTCAGAGCTTGCTTCGGATTCAGTAGGTCTGGGGTGGAACCCAAGAGAATCTGCATTTCTTCTGAGTTCCCTGGTGAGGCTGCTGCTGCACTTGGAGATAGAACTTTGAAAACCACTCTTCTCTGGATGGAGTGAAATGCCCTGGCCCGCAAGGAGGGAACTGTGTGGCAACTGATGTGCCCTTCACCTGTGTAAATGGACTGTCGTATCTGTGGGTCTGGTTTTCTCTTTCGGCCTCAACTTCCTCATCAGTTAAGCAGGCGAATTGGACGTGATGGACTAAAATCTTCCATCTGCCTCTGATCTTTCTTAATATTCCATTCTGTCAAATTTGCATGTCAAAGCTGATCAGAGTAATTATTTTTCTAAGACATCCTGGGGCTTCCCTCGTGGCTCAGATGGAAAAGAATACACATGCCTCTCGGGAGACCCATGTCCAATCCCTGGGTCTGGAAGATGCCCTGGAGAAGAAAATGGCAACCCACTCCAGTATTTTTGCCTGGAGAATCCCATGGAAAGAGGAGCCTGGCAGGCTACAGTCTATGGGGTTGCAAAGAGTCAGACACGACTGAACGACTAGGCAGGCACGATGCTGTCTGTATGGAGAATGCTCTGTTCATTCTTCAGCCACCCTCCTGAATTGCTAGGTTGACTGCTCACTAAGATAGCATCATAGCATCTACAGGCCTCTATAGTTCTGCCTTGGGATAAGCCCTCAACAGCCACTTCTCCCATGTTTCATGGTTGTCCTATTTATTGACTCATTCAACACATACTTATCAATCATGATCTAGGCTCCTGCCAGTGGGTTGGGTGCTCTGATGAAATCCAGAGAAGTAGACTAAGCTTGAGAGATTCATAGACAGCATATCTTTGAATGTAAGTAACGGAAAACCCAACTCAAAGCTAAAGCCATCAAGAGTAATTTTGGTTCACGTGCTTGAAAAGTTGGGCAATAATACGGACTTCAGGAGCAGCCTGAGCAGGCTGCAGGCTCCACTTCTCATCGGCTCCTTGTGTCTTGTCCTCTGTGTGCTGGCCTTGTCTTCCTCCGCTGACTTCCTTCCTGGTCTCGCATCTGTATCCTGTGGTTTCCTGAAGAATGTGAGTTTCCGGAGGGCAAAGACCATGGCTCTGTTCACTGTAGGATCCACCATTGCCTAGGACAGTGCCTGGGATGCAGATGGCCTCTGCAGTCACTTGTTGCTGAGTACTGTGTCCCTGAGAGTCACTCTAAATGGACAGACTTGGCCCCCAGGTTCCTCAGGAAATAGTCTTCTTGGCTCAGGTCATGAGCAGTCACTATCTGTCTCTGTGTCATGCACATGCTCCATGTACATGGAGCTAGAGTTTGAGTCAGTTTCTGCCGACTGGCCCATGGGAGGTCCTATAGAATTTGTGTGCTTCAGGGACGGATCTTTGGAAGGCAACCGCAGATGCCCATGGCACTCCACCTCTTTGGCTGCCACGCGTACTCTGGCACTCCACGTACATGTTACAGAACACCCGCTTGCATCCAATGAACTCACCTCACGTCTAGAGCAAGGCATGAGATTTCACCCAGGTGCTTCTTACAGCCCCCAGTCCAGCATCTTTCAGTGCTCCACATTCTCTTCATCCAATCCTTATGAATCTGCTGGTGTTTCAGGCCTTGATTTGTTAAATGATAAGCTATCTATGTCTCAACGCACATATGGAGAAAGAATATGAGAACTGCAAAAAAAAAAAATAAATCAAGCAAACAAAAACATACTCCTTCCCTTGGGAAGCCAATAAAACTGGAGAGCCCCATTGCTATCACTGGTGTGTGGCCCCTCGCCTCTTCTGTGGCAGCGTGCACCTTCCTCCGTTAGCCAGTCATGGTGGGAGGCTTTCCATGGGCCATGGTCCTCTCAAGACCCCTCTAAGGTGGATATGGCAGAGGGCTTCTCTTTTCTACTGTTAGCAGTTAGAACTTGGGCATCGCCTTAGGTTGGAGTAATCAAAGGTGGTTGTCAGCCAGACTTGACAGTGTAACTCTCTCTGAAGACCTTAGATTTCCAGTCTGCTTGCCTCCCAGTCAATACCATGCGCCAATGACAGCAGCTAAGAGACATTGCTGAGTAAGTCTTAAGTCTGAGAATTGTCTCCTAGCAACAGACCTCCTTGCTCCGCTTATTCCCTAGTCCTTAATTCCATAGCTTCTGCCTCCACACTCTACCTCCTGGGGCCTGTTCTTGGGGTAAGGGAGGCCCCACCGATCTGCCCTTTGCTCACTGCCTACACCTCAGCTGCCTCCTTACAACAGAAGAGATTGTCCTCCTTTACAGGAAGGGAGTCTTTTTCAAGAGATGTTTGTGTGTGGTCCAGGGATTCAGACCACCTGCTATGGCACCTACACTTTCCTTTGCTCACACACCACAGCATCACTTTTTCATCCCTGCCAGGGTCCAGATTACCATAATCTCAAGAAAATTTGGATTATAAACCACAGGTGGCAATGACAGCTTCTCATAGCAGAGCCATATTTTCTTTTTCCCTTCTGCTCTCAAAGGTCCACCTTGAACCATAGTTTGTCTCTGTACTGTGGGACCCCTCTATTGAAGGCCACAAGAAGCAGTCAGTATATTCCAGAATCCTAAATTTTTCTTACCTACCATAGCCTTATTGGGCACACAGGTCTGTGACCCCAGGAGACTGGGGCAACACTTTAACCACCCTCCTTGCTGTTATATACAAGTACTGACAGTGTGCCAAATTGTGTAATGATAGCCCGCTGCTTCCCCAGTAGACATCACTGTGCCAATTTTTAAAAAACCTCCCCTTCTTTGAGTCATTCTACTGACATTTGCAAGAAAGCTGTCTTATGAAGCCACAGGTCTTTGATGGCTATGAAGGGTCGGTGAACACGCCCTGGGGCCGTGTAGGGTGCTGTCCATGGTGGTCCTAGACGGCAGCATCTTTGTTGTTTGCCAGCAAATCTCTTTGGCGTGTTGTAAACACTTTGCCTGATGTTTAGGGTCAATTATGTCAACATTCCACTTCTGGTAACGAAGAATCCACTAGATGCAATTTAAGACAAGTAGACAAAACCCCAACTTAACCTGACTTCTAAAAATGAGCAGTATTGGTTTGTGTGTTAAGAAAGCGGTGTGAACGTCAGGCTGGATTCACCAGAGTCTGGCTCCATTTCCCCAACCTCTGTGAGTTGGTTTTATCCTCAGGATGCTTTCCTTGGGGGTAGTGAGATGGCTGTAGCAGGTGTGAGCTGCATGTCCACAGATCAGGCCATCTAGAAGGAGAGAAAATACATTTTCCCAACAGTCTTGGGAGGAGTTCTGAGTCCCACTCTGATTGGACCTGCTGGAGCCATACATTCCTCTCATAACCAATCACCATGGCCTCTGGAATTAAATGTACCAATTGCTGCTGGGAGTGGGTGGAATCTACTTTACAGAACCATATCACTCCCCAAGCAGAATCAAGGACTTGGGGGAAGATAGCCATATTATACTCCTGATATATCAAACACTAATAATGCTGATGGCTGTTTTATTATCCTTCTGTGTGCATTGGCTCAAAATGACCTGTAAAGTAGGTACTATTTTTTACCCTCAATTTTATTCCCATGTGAAAAGAGATGAGAAAACTGAAGTTCTTACCTAAGTTACATGATAAGTATTAGAACAAGATCTGACCCAAAGTCTGCCAAACTTCAGTGAAAAAGCTGCTTTCAGGCTTCATCTAGTTGACGCTGTCCACGGGTCAGGCCCTATTGGGAGACAGATGACGCACTCAAACAAGTTATTTGAAAGGGTTAAAGGAACTCTTTCCAAAGGTGCAGGTATGGCATTGGGAAGAAGCCACAGGGATGGTGAAATACCATGAGGCTAGGTAGAGTGAGGGTTGTTAGCACTCCTAAACTTGAAGGGATAAAGGGAGGGGGTAGTTTCTAAAACTCAGAGAGTGTGACCTTTGCTTGAAGGTCACAGCGAGACTCACATGGAGGCATTAGGGACGGGGTAAATAAACCCAATCCACGCTCCTTTCCCTCTTCCCTCTCCTGCTCTTCCGTTTGTCCGGTTGCATGCAGAAGCAGAGAGCATGAGGGCCAATGATTTTGGACACACGGACTAGCCTCCTGGCAGTGATGAGGGTGGAGGGGCGGGACGGTGGATCTGGAGGGGAAACAAAAGATTCTCAGCTAAGGGTGGCACTAATTCATAATAAGCTGAATAATGTACTAGATAGAAGAGGTTTTATGGGGCAGAAGAGCAACCATGGTTTGGGGCCATTTACTGACATGAATCAAGATATACTTTATTGCCATTTTTACAACAGAAATATACTCTTAAATCAGTAAAATATAACAGGTGCTGTTTCTTGGACACATATTATCCTTTCCCAAGTACTTTATATAATGTTATTTCAAATCTCAGTAACTCTAAAAAGAAGGTACTGTGATGAGCCTTGTTTGACAAATAAGGAAACAAAGTCTCAGAGAGGTTACACAGGTGTCATGGAAGGTAACAGCCAGGGCTGGGGAGGCTGACTGCTTGAGTTCAGATCCTAACTTTACCACTCACTCTTGTGACTGTGTGCCTCCATTCCCTCATCTGAAAAATGGGATAACAGTAGTATCTGCCACACGGGGTAGTGACTGTACATGCAAACACCTGGAACAGTGCCTGGAGCACAGTAAATTCTATATAAACACGAGTTTATCCTATTTGCCAAGTGCCTCAAGCTGCAGAGCTGCAGTTGGAATTCCGATTCCAAAGCCAGTGAGTGGTCCCATTATCACAGAGTTGGCCAAGCCAGTGAGGAAGGGCCTGTCATCAGGGGCTCCCTTGGGCTTCCCACCGGCACAGCCAGGAGGTGGTTAATGTACTTGGACCTGGCTACTCACTTCTGTTGCAACTGAATTGGGGTTTAACAGTTGGGGGCTTTACAGAGTCTGCAAGGAGACTCGGGGTCAGTATCAGCAGGTCGCTGGAGTCGATGACGCCACCTTCTTTCCAGAAAGGAAGAGTTGCCGTGCACAGGATTTGGCATGAAATCCTTTGGAACGTGTCCTAACTTCAATACCTGACCTGCCTTTGCAGCTGTGTCCTGTGCTGCCCACCCGCAAAACCACTTGTCGCCCACCATCCAGGGGCTGCAGTGCTCAGCTCTCTTTACCACAACCCCCTGACTCAGCCCAGCTTAGATCCTCAAAATTAGCCATTGGGGTTCTCTGAGTCCCCCACCCTGTCTCTCCCTGAGCTCAGGGCAGAAGCTACTGGGCTACAACCTGTTGGTTGATAGCCTGCATGGATATATTCTCATTCCATAAGTGGTGATTGTATGTTTCCCTGGACAGGCATGAGTCTAGGGCCTGAAGATACCACACTCAACAAAGAGTTAAAAAAGAAGCAGTTAAAAATAGTCCCTACCCTCATGGAGCTTCCTTTTCAAATTCCTCTCTACTCACAGGTCAAATGATGTCTGCAGCCTTTGGAATTGTGCTGTAGTTACCATTTCAGCTCACCGCGTCCAGACCCTGAGGCTCACTGCCGCTGCCATGCCCTCTGTTCCTCCCTGCAATCTTCCCTTCCCCCCTCCTCCCCTCCCCCTTCCTCTTTTCCACCTCCTCCCTTTCCTCCCCCTCCCTTCTCTCCCACCCCTTCCTCCTCTCCTCCCCTTGGGGCCTCCTGTGTCTCCCTCTCTCCTCCTCCCACCTCCTGCCTCCACCTCTTCAGACAGTCACCCACTTAACATGCTCCAGGGGTGGCCCCAGTGCCTGAGTGTGGGAGCTGGGGGAATGCAAATTATTTAGTCAATTTGTTTCTGATGCGGGTGGCTCCTGCTCTCACCCTTGTTGACCAATAGCACCCTGTAGCAGCCGGTGAATCTGGCTCTGCAGCAGGAATGAGTGAGTGGTCTCGCGGGGGCCACAGCCCTCTGGTATCCCGCGCTGCCCAGTGACCTCGCCTTCATCCGTGTTCCCACACCTCCAGGGCTCCATCAGGCACGGATCTCCAGAATTAGAGGACTGGGTGCCTTGTTATCTGATTAGTTTTCCAAGAGAAGAAAATAATAGTACCATGTGCTAAGCAACCACTGTGTACCTCGCTCTGTGCTGAGCATTTTGCAAGAACCAGCTCATTGGATCCCACAGTTCCATCAAGTGGGCTCTCGTTACCCCTGATTTCAGTGCAGAAACCCTGGCTCAGTGAAGAGGAGTGACTGATCCTGGCTCATCCTCTCCCTAACTGGGAGAGCTGGATTTGAATTTGGGACAACGTGCTTCCCAACCACCCTCCTGTGGGGCAGCACTTGTTCCGTTAATGAGTGTTCTAACTCATCCCAGCTGCAAAGGGCACTGCCATCCACTTGCTCTATCCTCCTCCTTAGAAAGACATGGGTTTAGGGTCAAAGGAAAGAAAATGCTTTGCTTGAGGTCACCCATGGGGCCAGTACTGAGCAGGGACTTGCTGTCTCTGGCCAGGACTGTAAACATGCAGGTTACCCTTGGTTCTGTAGGAACTGGGGCGCTGGGCATCCCTGGAGCTGCCAGGGGCGGGGGCGGGAGGGGGGACGGACGAGGGCGGGGGCAGGGTATGTGGCCCTGCAGGAAACACTGGATTATTCATGGCTGTTTACTCAAATCCAGGTGGAAATATTCAACTGCAGGCCTGCCAGGCCTGGGGTTTTTAATGGCAACTTCAAGTTGATGCTGAAAGTTTGTGTTAAAAAAAAAGAGAGAGAGAGAGATTTGAAAACATGAGCCTCAGGTGGGACTTTCAAGTCTGGTGTTAGTGGAGGCAGATGAGACTCTGAAGACTTTGTGGGTCGGGCAGGTCGCTGCGCTTGCAAGGAAGGAAGGAGAGTTTGAGCTCAAAGCGAGGGCTGCTATTCCTTCTCTCTCTCTCTTCCTTTTCTCTTTCCTTCTCCCAGCTGGCCAGGTTGGAAAAGCACTTCTGAGGCTTGGGTAGGACTGATGAATGGTGCCCCACTGTGAGAGTCTCTGGATAGCCCAGAATCTCGGGGTAGGGATGCTGGTGGTGGGTGGGGATGGTGGTGGTTGGTGGGGATGGTCCATGCCGGTCCCATAAGGAAGTTGGGGGCCACTGGGGCTAGGACACAGTGAACGGGCCAGGCCCAGGGTCCTCTGCGGCTGATGAGCTGGGCATTTCACACCTGGCTGTAGGCATTTGTTTCACCGAGAACAATTCAGGAGACGACAGGAGCCTGGCATTTGATGAGGGCAAGAAACGGGAGAAAATGGGAAGAGGCAAAAACCCTGGTCACGTCCCTTTCAGCCTGCCTCTAGGATGCCTGGCTCTTTGCTGATACAAAAGATGCCCAAGCAAGGGGAGCTCCCAGCGCCCGCAGCTGCTTCCTGCTCAGGACTTGACCCATAATTATAATCCCTTTCCTTTGATTTTTCTCTGCGAAAACAGCAACATTCCAGCTAGGCTTTGAGCTGTAAAAAAAAAAAAGAAAAAAGAAAAAAAGAAGCACCGTGCAGAGCTTAAGAGATTTATAAACACAGTGAAAAATCAGTCTTGTTTTCCCACAGCTGGTTTCCCTAGGTGCGTGGAGGGAGGAGGGGAGAGGGGACAGCAGACCAGGAGGAGGGAAGTCACAGGTGGGAGTAGGCGGGATACAGATGTGCAAGACACCTGGGTGTCCGTGGACCAGAGCTGAAGGAAGCCAAGAATATGACTCAGCTGCCAAAAGCCTAGCTCACCGTCTCTGGTGGCAATGAGAAAGGTGCATACATACACACATAGGTGTCATAAGCAGGCGCCCCAGGCGCCCGTCTAAAGGCTCGATGGGACTGGTAGGAACAGAGAAGCCAGAAGGAGAGGGATGAACCTCCTCTGGACTTCATGCCAAGGAGGGACCGAATAAGCCTGGGAGACATCCATCAGTGTGCCTGACGATGTCGAAGTTCCACCATTCAAAGTCAATTGAGAGTACTCCAGCTTTGGGGGCTGGCAGGAGCTCCTGAAGTCATCAGGCCCAATCCCTTACTCTGGAAATGGTTTGTGGCCCATTTTGCAGAGAAGTCATGTGGGTGGCAAGATGGGGGAGCGGGAATTAGCACTCTGATCCATAGCCCCTGTTCGCCTTAGAAACCTGCCTTTGTCTATGGAGTGCTTTGGTGGTAGATATCTTGGGGGAAATGTAGATGGGTGGCTTTGGGGACTCGGAGCTCCTGCTGCATCCAGAGGTGTGGAGGACTCCTCCCAGGAGGAGCGGGCAGCTGGGGGTGCCCAGACCTCTGGGTGCAGGCTCGAGGCAAGTGCCTAAGGGACTTGCGTTCTGGCTGGAGCTAGGAGGGCCAGGGGGACCAAGGTGAGTATTGCCTCTGGGAAGAGGCAAGGTGTGGTCACAGCTGGAGGCAGGGCTGGATACAGAGCCAATGAGGAAGAGGGTTATTTGAGCATCTTACTCCTCTGCGCTCAGCCAGGCTCAGAGGCCAGGTGGGGCAGGTGTCCGGGGCAGAGATGAGGAAGCTGCTGGCTGAGGCGGGGGTGCGTGGGGACAGGGCCTCAGCTCTCTGTACCTGTGGGCAGAGCCTCTGAAAGTCTCTCTGGGGCTGCTGGGCTGTGCTGCAGCGCCTCCCGCCCAGCCATCGCCTGCCTGCCCTGTTTCTTCCTCCCCCGACCAGCACTACCTGAGCTGCATCCTTAATGACCCCCCGCTGCCCCTGAGCCTCTCAGGGCTCAGGTTTCCTAATTGGAAAACTCACAGCCTGCAACCCTGGAAAAGGCAATCACCCAGGGGCCTAGGAGGCTCAAGGTGGAGTACCTGGGCTTCCTCCGGCCACGATGTTCTCGCTTCTCCTGTCAGAAATGATGGGAGCACGCCTTGCAGCAAGCATTCAGGCCAAAGCAGCAGCCCACATGGAAGTGGAGTGTGTGTGGGTGTGTGTGTGTGTGTGTGTGTGGTGTGTGTACATGTGTGCCTGCGGGTGTTTGAATGACCAAGTCTCTCTTGAATGACCAAGTTTGTGTGTGGCGAAGTCCCTGCAGATGGCTGGGAGGACAGAGGCACGGTGGTGTGTGCCTCATGGGGCACTGCCTTGTGTGTGTGCATGCGTCTGGGCACGCGGGCGTCCTCAGCTGTCTGTGTCTCTGTAGATATATGTGTATGTCTTCCATGCACAGGCGGGGGTGATCTTCTGGGTGCCCGTGTGACAACGCACACTGCTATGGTGTCTGATGGGTGTACATGTCTGAGTAACAAGATGAGCGTCTCTCAATGGGCCGGAAGTCCACTGTCGGATGTGTGTCTATGGGGGAGGTGGTGCTAGAGGGCTGCCCTGGCTGTGGCCCCTGTCCAGCTGAGCCGTGTTTTCCAGCATCCTCTGCATGTGAGACCTGTCACCGACACCTGTGCTCAGCGTGTCGGGGATTTGTCAGTGAGCTCAGTGTCTCCTTGGGCGCTGCTGCCCACCCACCGCAACCCTGAGCTTTCTCTCCGTCATCTTTGCTCTCTGGTTGGGCAGAGAAGGCTCCCGAGGGCACCCCTAAGCCCTCAGCACTGTGGTGTCTGCCCCTGTCACTGCCTCACCCCTACCACATCCATCCTGGATCTCAGGGACCCTATTCCCTTCTTGACACCTCAGTGAAAGTGGGGGTTATGGTGAACAAAGATCTCGAGGGGTCCCCAGCTGTCCCCAGGGGACGTGTTCTGCCTCCGGGCTCAGTCACGTGTTCCTTGGGGGCTGGGCCTGGCACAGACAGGTCCTTCGGGGGAACATGAGGTTAAATGAATGAACGGACAGGTGTGCCAGACACACGCGCTTCCCCTGTGGCTCAGTGGTTAAGAAGCTGCCTGCAGTGCAAGAGTTTCAGGAGATGCAGCTTCGATGCGTAGGTTGGGAAGATCCCCTGGAGGAGGGCACAGCAACCCACTTCAGTATTCTTATCTGGAGAGTCCCACGGAAGAGCCTCATTCCCATAGAATAGCCTCAGTTCAGTTCAGTTCGGTCGCTCAGCTGTGTCCGACTCTTTGCGACTCCATGGGCTGCATAGTCTGGCAGGTTACAATCCAAAAGGTCACAAAGAGTCGGACACGACCGAAGTGACTTAGCACACATGCACGCCAGACACATACGTATGTGCAGACAGGTGCCATCTGGCACGGTTTGAGCGGGGAGGTTACTGGGGGTGCAGCAGCATTAAAGGCGAGAGTCCAGGCCAGGCAGAAACACCCCAGGTTGAAGTGGCCGCTCATCGCAGGAAGCTTGAAACTTGCTGCTGGTCGCCCAGGCAAGGCTCAGGACATGATGACGCCTCTTCCAGCGGGGTGCCCATGGCAGAGTTAGGGCACACGTACCCTGTGTCTACAGGCTCTGGGTACTCACAGTCCTGCTGCTGCAAGGTGAGGGGGTGAAGTGGGCCTCCAGGACACATCTTGGGTACAAGGCTCTAAGGTACCCACCCTCCTTTCCTGGGGAGAAATCTCTTTCCCTCTTTCTCAGGGGCCTCTTGTACCCTCCAGGTCGGCTCCTTCCAGCACCAAGAAGAAGCTGGAGGAGGACTTCGTTTGGTGGCTGCCCTCCTCCATCAAGGAGAGCTTTGCCTCTCTGGGCACTGCAGGCCCCTACTATGCCCCTTGGGCCTCTGCGGGTCCAGTTGTCTCTGGGTCCCCAGCCCTGCGGGTCATCTCCACCACTGGGATGAGCTGCCCTCCAGGGAGGGAGGAAAGAAACACATGTCTCTGCAGAAGGCTAGCCCCACTCCGAGCTTCCCTTTCATAATGAAAATGCCATTACGTTTTCTGCTCTCAGCAATATCTCAGCAGAGGCAGCGGGCCGCCCCTTGGGCGACATCTTCCTTCCCCCTGCTGCCAGTCACAGCGGACCACAAAGACAAGTGCAGCATCCGCGACCGCTCTGGCTGTATCCTCCTCCCCGGCCATGGCACCTAGAGATGCTCCAGGCCTCTGTGCCATCGGAGATGGGGAGTGGGCAGACCCCAACTAAGGGTCTAGGGCTGGTGATCCAGAGGGAAGATGCTTTACCAAAGTTTGGAGTCCAAAGGGGAGCTTAGGTCCAACCTGTTCATTCACCAGATGGAACACCTGCAACCCAGAGGAGGCACAGGCTGGCCCAAGGTCACCCAGCAAGCTCCTGATCGCCCACGTGTCCGCAGCACTTGCTAAGTGCCAGGGACTATTCTGGGTATTTTATGTGTAGTAACACTATCAGGAGTGGGGGTAGTGTTTTCCCCACGCACTCTATGAGAAAACTGAGGCACAGAGCCTTTCCCAAGTTCCTGGGACTTGGTGGGCTGGAGCTGGTATTGAACCAAGTCAAATTCAGCATCGGTTCACTCATTTGCCGGTGCTCCGTGGTCTGTGCCCAGGCCTCTCGGGTGGTGTGCTAGTGGTGAAGAACCCGCTTGCCAGTGCAGGTAGACATAAGAGGTGCGGGTTCAATCCCTGGGTCGGGAAGATCTCCTGGAGGAGGGCATGGCAACCTACTCCAGTGTTCTTGCCTGGAGAATCCCCATGGACAGAGGAGCCTGGTGGGCTGCGGGCCATGGGGTCACAAAGGGACTTAGCAGGCACCCATGGTCTGTGACTGCGCCAGCAACATGACCCTGACTCTGGGTCTAGCACTCTCTGCACTGGGGGAGATTTGCAAGATTTCAAACACCACAGCGCCTGTCCTCTCCTGGTATCTCACAGCATCCCAGAGAGGTGATGGGGACGGGAGAGGAGTGAGGATTAGCCTGTCCTGGTCGCAGGTGATGAAACTGAGTCAGGCATTGCTGTACCCACAGTGAGTAAGGCAGGTGCCACAATCGAAACCTGAGACGCCAGCTTCCTACCCATGTATGCTTTTCTGTCCTACGGTAGGGGCTTAGAGCTGTCTGCACTCTTTGCTCAAGACAGAGAGACACTCCAGTGGATCCTCCTAGGCTGCTCAGCATCACGGGGCCCACGAATCCAGCTGGTGCAGACAGGTGTGATCTGTGAGTGGGGCGTCTGTGCGGGTGGGGCTGTGCCTCCCCCTGGGACCCAGAAGGGAAGCTCTGAGGGCAGCGAGTCTGTTTCGTTCCCTGCTGTATCCGCGGCTCCTCAAACTGCACGTGCCGCATAATGGGCATGCCCACGATGTGCTGATTGAATAAACGAACGAATGGAACTGGAAGCCGCTCGGGGCTGCCCAGAGTGGCTGCCGCCTCCATCGGTGGGAACTCCTCGGCTTTATTTATTCCTCTGGGCACCAGACTGTTAGTGTTGGTTTCTACCGAACCCTTGTCAGTGGCGGTCGGGGAAGAAACATCGAAATGATTGAAGTTGGGGAAGCTGTACCTCTGGGGCAGTGTGGCCAGGATGGGGGGTGGTCAGTGACCACAGAAAGGAAAGGCAGCCTCATCTCTGTTGTGGGAGGTTTGAGATACCTGCGCTAGCAAGTGCTTCCAGCCTCTGCCCTCTGTTCCTCAGGCGTGGCCCTGGGATGGGGGAAGATGGAGGGAAAGATGGAGGGGAAGGTGTCTCATTCTACAGGAAGGGTGATGGACTTGAGGCTGGGGAGGGGGAGAGGGTAGGGTGAGTATCAGGCTGTCAGCTGCCCTGTGTCATTGGAGATGGAGGAGACTGGAGAGGGTCCCAGACTCCCCCCAACCACAGGGAATCTGTGTCGGGCAGGAACAGGGTGAGGCCCCCAGCTTGGCTGCAAAATTTAAGTGGATGCTACAGGCAGTTGAGTTGAAGAATCTTTCAATGCAATGTTTCTTTAAAAAAGATACGCACACAATTATGACAAACACAAAAAGACAGGATCTGATAGTGTGCTTACACGACGGACCCCACTCCCTGCCCTGCGGACCCCTGTCCTGGGCCTGGTGAAGAACGGGTGTCACAGAATTGGGGGGCCAGGATGGAGGTGGGGCTGTCATGAGGAGACGCCCTGGGTTGAGAGGATGAATGTGGACGGTGGTGATTGGGGATGGAGTGGGATGTGTCTTGGGAGGTGTTGGTAGAGAGCTGTGATTTGGGGAAGAGGTGATTGGGGTTTGTGGTGACTGGGTGTGCTTAGGAGAGGCTGTGAGCAGGGAGGAGAGTACCGTGGCCAATTTGCCTGGCGCTGGAAGGGAGGGAGAGAGGGCCGTGGGTGGAATGTTTCCCTTAAACCAGCCAATCTCTAATTGGGCCCATTGTGTTTATGGTAATTCACACTGGGTTTGGGGTGCAGGAATCTAGAGCGGTGGTTGGTGGTTGGGGCCGCCTTCTCTGGAATGAGCTGTCAGCAGGGAAGGTGTGGGCGGCTGGGGGCCTGCAGAGGGGAGAGTGCAGTGCCGAGCAGAGACCTGGATGCTGGGGTGTCCTTGGGCCTTCGGCTTCCCATCACCCCACTGAGCCCTAGCCCCTTCCCTTCTTTCCATGGGGCAGCCCCTCACTTCTGGCCCCTCTCCAGAGCCCTGAATGCCCAGGACTCTAGTAACTGTTTCTCCTGCAACCCTTTCTCAAAACAGCCAAGAGGGAAGCCAAGAGGCAGCTCCTCCCCTTAGCACCCAGAGAGGCAGGTGGTGGGAGGAGGTGCCAGGGCGTCCCTCTCTTTCTGATCCTCAAGCCTGAGGCCCTGTGAAGTTGAAGCCACAGGGGAGATGACGAGGCACAAGAGAGGGGGCTCCCTGGGCCATCCAGGGCCCCATCGGGTTCTGGGAGGTCCTAGGGTCTCGTATTTGCAGCCGGAGCACTGAAGGAGTTGGGGTGGGTAATGTGCTGCTCCCCGTGACCTCGACGGCCGTCCATCTTTATTTATTTATTTGGCGGTGCCGGGTCTTAGTCGTGGGATACGGGATCGTCAGCCTTCACTGAGGCACCTGGGAACTTCAGTTGCAGCACGTGGAATCTAGCTCCCTGGCTAAAGATAGAACGCGAGCCCCCTGCACTGGGAGCTCCGAGTCAGCCACTAGACCACCAGCAAAGTCCCAGCCATCCGTCTTTAACACCAACAGGGGCCCCCTATTCCTAACTCTATGCCAAGGCACTGAGGGCCTGGGTGGGACATGATGCCAAGTCTCTGCCCCCTGCTTCGGAGCTTATGGGTCAATGGGAAAGTGGGGTCCCCCACACAGACAGGAACCAACCCCATCAGGCATGGCTCAGAACCACCTCTGGGGAGAGGTGAAGACAGCGGGAGTCTAAAGGAGGGGGGCAGCAGGAGCCGTCAGGGATGCTTCCTGGAGGAGAGGGCACTTGAGATGGGCCTTGCTTTCAGTTCAGTCTTTCGGTTCTCATGGTGCTTGCTCCTTGGGAACTTCCTTGTTTGGATGTCCGTTCCTGGGGCTCTTTCTGGCCACACTGAGGGTGGGGCTCTGCAGAACCTGTGGCTGTGCCCTGATTGTGGCCCAGAAGTGATGGGACGTAGCTCTAGAGGATGTCTCTACTGGAGGAGATTCACTCCATGACTATTCCTGAGGACGTGTACCAGGCACTCTTGGTGCTTAGGTCACTGTCCTGTTGGACCTTCTGTGTCTGAGGTGGTAAGCCTCTGCTCTCTGCTTCAGATTATTCACAGAAGGCACCCTAACAAAAGCAGTCTTCCAGGTACTTAGCTCCTAGTCCCTGGAAGCAATCAAGCAAAAAATGGATAGCCACACTGTAGATCCCCTGGGTCCAAATTCCAGCTGTGCCGTGTTCTAGCTGCTAAACTTTTGGTGCTAACTTACATTCTCTGCGCCCCAGTTTCCTCAGCTGAAGAACAGGGATAATAACCTACCTCGTAATGTTGTTTAAGAAAGCTTATACAGGGGAGGTCATGAAAATGGTGCCGGATATAGGTTAAGTACTCAATAAATGGTGCTTTATGCTAATAGTGGTAATTATTGGTGTGATTATCCTCTGGGGTTTTCTCTTTGCCTGGGGACAGGAGATGAGATTCAAGGCCTCAGCACCTCTACCAGATCTGAGTTCCTGGCTTCTTAGCTGCCCTTTGTCTGTCCTCCATTCAGGAACCTGCCCTCTGAGAAGGTGGGCTTCCGGTTCTGTTGTGGAGGCTGCATTCTGCACAGAGCCCCTCCAGGCCAGCCCTCCTCCTGCTCTGCTGGACAAGGCTGGGTTTCCTGGCTATTACCGACCTCCTAGTTGCTCCCAGCTGAGAACAGGCTCCTCTTCATGGTCCCCGTATCTCTGTTTATCTAAACAGACACAGACCCTTCGGTTTCATCACTCTGGTTCTTCTCATTTGCATAATTCAGTGAAGCTGAGGAAAAAATCCAGGTACCAATCTCATCACTCTATTTAGCTCTGAATACACCTACACCGAGAGTCATATCCTGACCTCGGGGTGTTGTTAATACCTATGTAAATTCCCTGGGATCACTTTGGGAAAGGCAAGACTTTTAACTTTTTTCATGCCAGAAGCTTTATGCAAGTAGAGGTTATTTCTTCTACAAACTACATCTCCCTGAGGGCAGGGCTGTGTCTCCCCTCAGTGTGAGAGCTCTCCTAGGTTCTGACTGCCTTCTAGACTATTTTTCATCCTTCTCCCCCCCCCCCCCCCGCCCCCGCCCATGATTCTTCCACATCTCTTTTCTGTGCTGCTTCTGCCTGAAGAGTTGTCTGGTAACTGGTCACACGCAGCTGGCACCTGACCTCAGCCTCTTTTATTTTCATCTCTCACCTGACTCCCCGATTCTGGGCCTGGACAGAATCTTTCTAACATCCCAACTCGGGTCAGACCATCTGCCTGTACATCGCTGAGCCAGCTGCAAAACCAGGTCACCCTCCCTCTCCTTGTCTTTCTTGTCCCCTTTCCCTAATCGAATTATTTTTCCTCTGCATTGGGCACGTCAGATGAAGCATCAACAGACGCAGGTTCTCTGCACTCGCTGGAAATCCGGAGCACAGCGATGAGATGGGTATAATGAGAGCCTTGATGTATAATCAGCAAAACGCAGGCCCTTCGCACCTTCCTGTCCCCCCTCCCCCCTGCACCACCACCACTGCTTGGTTGCAGGACTGGGAGTGGGGCTGCAGGCAAGCTGGGGTGGGGTGCTGGCTCCCAGTCCTGCCACTTGCTAGTGGGGTGACCGAATTGGGGAGGACAGATCCAGGTGGTTAGCGGATTCTCGTCAGAGCTGGTGTCTCAGTGGCTGGAGCGGGAATGTCTCCCAACCCCAAGCGGTTCCTGTCCATCCCCGGGACACCAAGGCAGTAGCTGGGATGGTCCAAGCCCTGCTCCTCCCTCCTCTTTGGAGCTTTGGTTCAGGTCACAGCCTGGCTTTCTGGCTGCCCTAAGCTCTCCCGAGTACCCAGGACCCAGCTGTCCATCTGCTTACTCGGGGTGAGCCATCGTAATCATCCTGATAATGACACTAATCATGCAGCCTTGTTGTAAATGCTCCGATGCCCGCCAAAGGGCACTCCCTGCCATTATCGCATCTGACAGGCAGGGTGGCTGAGACGCAGTGATATCGAAAGGATTTTTTTATGATCACACAGCATGGCGGCACCAACGCCCCTCTCCCCTTGGCCCCTTTCTGCTTTCTGGAGTGACAGAGACCCGAGGCCTGACCCTTGGCTGCCCCAGGGAGGTGATTTGAAGCCTGGGCTTTGGAGTCAGACATGTGTACTAAGTCTCTTCAGTCATGTCCTAATCTTTGTGACCCTATAGACTGTAGCCTGTCAGGTTCCTCTGTCCAGGCAAGGATACTGGAGTGGGTTGCCATTTCCTTCTCCAGGAAATCTTCCCAACCCAGGAACTGAACTCTCATCTCCTATGCCTCCTGCATTGCCAGGCAGATTCTTTATCACTAGTGCCATCTGAGAATACTGGAGCCAGACAGACCTCAGTTCAAATCCCAGCCCTGCTGTTCTCCATCGTGGGCCTTGGGCAAGTTGCTTCATCATGCTGGGCCTCTGGCACCTCATCTGTGAAATGGAGTAGTGGCCTCTTGCCCAGGGATTTTAGAAGTGGCAGGCAGGGCTCCTGGCACTTGGTAGTGCTCAGTAAGTGGCATCCTTCTTGGTCTGGTCTTGTCTGACAGCCCACTGCCCCTTCCTCTTCCTCCCAGCAAGGTGGCCCATAGCCTGTGTCCAGGGTCCCAAGGAGGGAGACCAGAGAGGGGAGGCAGAGAATGACTTCAGACGATATTCATAGCAATTCCCAGTGCATATCAGCCTCTTATTCCATGCCAGGCAACGCCCTAAGCTCTTTACATGCAGCTTCTCAGTAAATTCTCAGAAAGTCCTTATGAAGTATCTGTTATTATGAAGCTCACTTCCAGGAGGGGAAACTGAGGCACAGGGAAGCTGCACAGTTGGTTTCAAAGCCTGCCCATCTCACCGTGCCTTATCCAGGGTCCACACGACAAGGTGACAAAGCTAATACTGGGCCTTGGGGCTCCCAATCCCCTCGAATGTTTAGAAAGTGATTCAGACTCTGCAGCTCAGACTGCCTGGCCTGTACCATTTACCAGGTGTGTGACCATAGGCAAGCTCCTCCGTCCCTGTGTGCCTCAGTTTTCTCATCTGGAAAATGGGGATAATAGTTATAAGACTACTTATGACATAAGAATTAAATGAGCCAGTGCTTGGAAAGGAGTTAAAACAGTGCCTGATGGAGTCTACGTGTTCCGTGAATGTGGCTGTTCATCATGTCAGCGTTACAACATTAGCACGTTGGTGCTGTTCCATTCTGCGTCTGCCTTGCCTTCTCACTTTTTCCTCAGTTCCGGCTATGCTGAGGTCTACACCCTTGGCATCCAAATCCCCTCTCCTCCACAACATGCTTCTCATGATTTAGCAACTCCCCTTTCCATAGGGGCTTCCCTGGTGGCTCAGCTGGTAAAGAACCTGCCTGCAATGCAGGAGACCTGGGTTCAATCCCTGGGTTGGGAAGATCCCCTGGAGATGGGAAAGGCTACCCACCCAAGTATTCTGGCCTAGAGAATTCCATGGACTGTATAGTCCATGGGGTCGCGAAGAGCTGGAAACAACTGGGCAACTTTCACTTTCACTCTCCACAGGTGCAGGGCTCGGCTCCTTCATCAGGACATCGGGTCCGTACACCCAGAGCATGCATTGATCTTTTATCTTTTGTTCAAAGAAGGGATGTTCTGTCCTCTCCTCCTGGGGCACTTGGTGCTGGCTGGATGACCTGATGCCATCTAGGAAGCTGTACCTTAGTTTGGTTGGGGTGATGGGCAGGGTGCTTTTTTCCCCCCTGTCAGTTGTCAGTAATTGACAGAGGAGATGACTTGAGCATCCCTTAAAGGAAATCTTGTGTGTGTGAGTGTGTGTGTGTGTGTGTTGAGCAAGAGAGCAGTAAAGTAGAAACAGCCCACTCAGATACTTTTTTAGAGCAGTGAAGAGAAAAGGATTCAGTTGGTACAACAAGCAACAGAAAATATATTTTGATTCTGTTTTTCGTCCAGTTAAGGGAAAGAGAAAGAAAAGACAAGGAGACAGAGAAAAGGAGAAAGAGGAAGGAGGAGAGAGCAAAGCAAAATCAGACCCATGAGCGAACCAAGAGAATGGTCACTAAGACATTCTAAAAAGCCCTGAGAAACCTCCTCCTGTCGGAGCCTAAGACCCTGCCACTAAGACCCTTAAGGGTTCTGTTGTATTTTTACAACCATAGGCAACCTGTCACCTTTCTGTACTTGACCTTCAGTCCAGGTGAATTAAGCTGAGGACTTGATTAAGCCTAAACCCTGGAGGCCTCCATAACTGTCTTGCTGATGTTATTCTTGTGTTGTGTCAGTACCCACCTGCTGGGCTCAAGGTACAAAATTGACAGGGTTCCGCCCTTAATGAGCTTCCCAGCCCCAGTCGGGGAGGCAGACACGTAAATAACGATTATCATAAAAGTCAGGCTGCTATAATTACTATAATAAAAGTTCAGATAAAGTGCACAGAGGAGAGATGAGTTAATTCTCACTGGGAAATCCGGAACGGCTTTGTAAAGAATAAGTGATGAGGCCTCTGGACGAGGATCGGGGTTTCTGTAGGCGGGGCAGAGGTGCTAGGGGTGGGCTGGATTTTGTGTCCGACAACTTGGGTTTAATCTCGCTGCCGCTTCCTAGTTGTGTGCTTTGGGGCGGGTGACTTCACTTCTCTGTGCCTGTTTCTTCATCCAGGAGGTGAGGGTAACAGTATCCTAAGGCTATTGTTTTTTGTTGTTGTTCAGTCACTAAGTCATGTGCACCTCTTTGCGACCTCATGGACTGTAGCGCACCAGGCCCCTCTTCCCTCTACTATCTCCTGGATTTTGCTCAAGTTCATGTCCACTGAGTCGGTGATGCCATCTAACCAGTTCTTCCTCTGCTGCCCCCTTCTCTTTTTGCCTTCAGTCTTTCCCATCATCCAAGGTCTTTTCCAATGAATCAACTCTACGCGTCAGATGGCCAAAGTATTGGAGTTCCCGTTTCATCATCAGGCCTTCCAATGAATATTTAGGGTTGATTTCCTTTTGGATTGACTGCTTTGATCTCCTTGCAGTCCAAGGGACTCTCAAGAGTCTTCTCCAGCACCATAATTTGAAAGCATCAATTCTTCAGGCTATGTGACGCTCTCTTATGAAATATCCACTGTGGGATAAAAGTGAAAAATAACACTGGGGGACCTGGTTGTAACAGGATGGCCGTGACCACCGGGCACGTTACCCTCACGTGAGACCACACGCTTGGTGGCTAGCTGGAGGTGGAGGCTGGGCAGCATTTGCCCATAGCTGTCTGTATTTCCTGACCTCTGGGTACAATAAGGAGTGCAGCTGGCTAGGAGACTATCTGAGCAGAGCAGGGATTCTCTTTGGCCTTTGAAAAGCCAAAAATGGCCCTTTTCTGGGATATGGGTAGCTTCATGTGCCTGCGGCAGCTTGGATGGTTGGGAAGTGAGTCGGCTTCTGTCCTTCTGCAGCTGGGCACAAACTACAATTTAGTCACGTTAGAATGAGTGTGTCTTGCCCTGGCAATGGCCCCACCCACCCCTCCCAGCCCACTTGGGCATGAACAAGGCAGCCTTAGTTCACTCTTGAGTGGGTGAGGTGAGCTACCATGAACTGGAGGTCCATTCCCACCACCTCTGGGACTGATGACCCCCTAGACTGCTGCCTGTGCTGTCTGCCTAAAACAAGCCCCAAAAGGGGGAAAGAATTTCAGGTCAAGGGAGGGGCACCTACCTGGCACATGGTGGGTGTGCAGTAATAATCCTTGGGTGACTCCATGGCTGGGCGGGGGGCAGCTGTCTCTGGTGCAGGCTCGATAGGGGAACTTCAGGGGGTGAGATTGGAAGGGTCAGTGGGGGCAAAATGAGAAGTGGAGCATCTCCTGTGTCTTGAGCACGGGGGTGCTCCAGGAGCTGTGAGGAGACCCAGCATCTGCCCACAAGGCGTTCCCAGGTTCTGTCGTGCTTTAGGCGCTGGGCACTCTTGCTTCTTGGCCTTTTGGCCAAGATCAAGTGCAGAACCTGGGGACTGTTAGGTTCTTGAGCGGAAAGTGGCGATGCTGGAGGACACCCTGCTGAGAGGTGGAGGATGGAGTGGGGGAAGGAGCAGGTCAGACTCCTAAAGAAGGGCTGGAATTGGTGACAGCCCAGCCAGGAGAGAACGAGGGCAGAAAAGCAGATGGCAGTGGGACCAGAGAGGATGGCAGGGATTAAAAGCCTGTCGTGTAAATAGAACCAGCAGGACTCAGGGCCCAGGGGAAGCACCCTCAAAAACAAAAAACTGGCACACAGATAAGACAGCTGTAAATGCTTCTTGGAGACAAAGGAGAAGGAGGGAGGAGTCAGCACAGCTCCAAGGGCAACTGAAATTCTCCTGTGCTGCCGGAGGGAGGCGATGTCAGGGCAGACACTTAGGAAACCACTGGGCAGGACTGACTACAGCTGTCTCTGTGCAGAGTCTGGGACCTGGGAACTCTCTCCTAGTTGTATAGGTGGCAGAAATGCACGCATATGCCCCCCAGAGATGTGTTCTCTGGTGTTCACAGCAGCGCTGGATATCTACAGTGGCTCCAATGGGATGCAGCCCAGATGCTCCCCAGCAGAGGAGAGGAGATGTGACTTAAAGAACACTGCCCAGTAAAGCAAGAAGGGCGAAAATCACAGCGCACTCTGCGACAGTTTCATGAACAAAGTCTCCTGAACATCTGAAAAGAGCCAGACATAAAAGAATACAGACAGCAGGAGCCTGTTGATATAAATTACAGAAACAGATGTATCTGCGGTGAAACAAATCCGGACAATAGTCACCCATGGAGGGGACGGGCTTCTACGGGGGTTGGGTCTGTTCCGGTTTTTGATCTGAGTGGTGTTTTCACGCTTCTATGTGTAAAATTCACTGAACTTATAACATAAAACTTTCTGTATGCCTCTTATAGTCCCACAATCAACTTTTTTTTTTTTGGTCACACTGCAAGGCTTGTGAGATCTCAGTTCCCAAACCAGGGATCAGACCGGGGTCCCACAGTGAAAGCTCCAAGCCCTAATCACGGAACCACCAGGGAATTCTCTCCACAAACAGCTTTTAAAAAATATTCCCTTTCCCCATCCCACCAGAAAGGAGCTGGTTTGGAGCAACCAGCCAAAGGGTGATGAGAGTAACCAAGGTCAGGAACACAATGGCAATAGCAGGGCTGAAGCAGGAGAGAATTTGGTTTGGACTCCTTGGCAGGAAAGTTACAGCCAACCTAGACAGCATATTAAAAAGCAGAGACGTTATTTTGCCAACAAAGATCCGTCGAGTCAAGGCTATGGTTTTTCCAGTAGTCATTTATGGATGTGAGTGTTGGACTATAAAGAAAGCTGAGCACAGAAGAATTGATGCTTTAGAACTGTGGTGTTGGAGAAGACTCTTGAGAGTCCCTTGAACTGCAAGGAGATCCAACCAGTCCATCCTAAAGATCAGTCCTAGGTGTTCATTGGAAGGACTGATGTTGAAGCCGAAACTGCAATACTTTGGCCACCTGATGTGAGGAGCTGACTCATTTGAAAAGATCCTGAAGCTGGGAAAGATTGAAGGCAGGAGGAGAAGGGGACGACAGAGGATGAGATGGTTGGATGGCATCACCGACTCAATGGACATGAGTCTGAGTAAACTCCGGGAGTTGGTGGTGGACAGGGAGGCCTGGCATGCTGCAGTCCATGGGGTTGGAAAGAGTTGGAAACGACTGAGCAACTAAACTGAACTGAGGTTGATTTAGGGTGCCTGAGGGGTCAGTCAAGAGAAACTGAACTGGGCCCTGGGGCCAGGATAGGAGGTGGATGGCTGGCCACCTGGGGCTCCTGGAAACAGGAGCAGGTCACCCACAAGGAGTGCAGACAGTGAGGAGAGAAGCCTGCACAGAGTCGGGTGCTGAGAATACCAGGGTTCAAGGGCAGACAGGGAGGGAGATTCTCACAGGCAGCTGGGAGGGGGTGGTCAGAGGTTCAAGCCCAGGAAGGGGTGGGATTCTGGGAGAAAATGGTCATTAGAGTCACATGTTAGCGGAGAGGTCAGTTCAGTTCAGTTCATTTCAGTCGCTCAGTCATGTCTGACTCTTTGAGACCCCATGAACCGCAGCATGCCAGGCCTCCCTGTCCGTCACCAACTCCCAGAGTCCACCCAAACTCATGTCCATTGAGTTGGTGATGCCATCCAACCATGCCATCCTCTGTCGTCCCCTTCTCCTCCTGCCTTCAATCTTTCCCAGCATCAAGGTCTTTTCAGATGAGTCAGCTCTTCGCATCAGGTGGCCAAAGTTTTGCAGTTTCAGCTTTAGCATCAGTCTTTCCAATGAATGTTCAGGACTGATCTCCTTTAGGATGGACTGGTTGGATCTCCTTGCAGTTCAAGGGACTCTCAAGAGTCTTCTCCAACACCACAGTTCAAAAGTATCAATTCTTCTGCACTCATCTTTCTTTATGGTCCAACTCTCACATCCATACATGCTGCTGCTGCTGCTGTTAAGTCACTTCAGTTGTGTCCGACTCTGTGCGACCCCATAGATGGCAGCCCACCAGGCTTCCCCATCCCTGGGATTCTCCAGGCAAGAGTACTGGAGTGGATTACCATTGCCTTCTCCCATCCATACATGACCACTGGAAAAACCATAGCCTTGACTAGACGGACCTTTGCTGACAAAGTAATATCTCTGCTTTTCAATATGCTGTCTAGGTTGGTCATAACTTTTCCTTCCAAGGAGTAAGTGTCTTTTAATTTCATGGCTGCAGTCACCATCTGCAGCGATTTTGGAGCCCCAAAAATAAAGTCTGACACTGTTTCCACTGTTTCCCCATCTATTTGCTGTGAAGTGATGGGACTGGATGCCATGATCCTAGTTTTCTGAATGTTGAGCTTTAAGCCAACTTTTTCACTCTCCTGTTTCACTTTCATCAAGAGGCTTTTTAGTTCTTCTTTACTTTCTGCCATAAGGGTGGTGTCATCTGCATATCTAAGGTTGTTGATATTTCTCCCGGCAATTTTGATTCCAGCTTGTGCTTCCTCCAGCCCAGCGTTTCTCGTGATGTACTCTGCACAGAAGTTAAATAAGCAGGGTGACAATATACAGCCTTGATGTACTCCTTTTCCTATTTGGAACCAGTCTGTTGTTCCATGTCCAGTTCTAACTGTTGCTTCCTGACCTGGATATAGGTTTCACAGGTCAGGTGGTCTGATATTCCCATCTCTTTCAGAATTTTCCACAGTTTATGGTGATCCACACAGTCAAAGGCTTTGGCATAGTCAATAAAGCAGAAATAGATGTTTTTCTGGAACTCTCTTGCTTTTTCCATGATCCAGCGGATGTTCAAGCCTGGTCATTTCGACCATCACCACCACTACCACTGCCTCCTGTATCCTCCACTCGCACTACCTGCGTCCAAATCTTTTCTCTCCTAACGATCTACTTAGTCCAATTACCCTCCCCTGTTCTGAACATCACTGCCCACCTCTACTAACTTAACTCAGGCCCTTTTGGATTCCTAGAACTGCTTCCGAGCCAGAGCTCCCCTATCCTATGCCTGTGCAATCGATTGTTCCAACCCAAATGCGGAACTTTCCTTTTATGTCTGTTAGATTTCACCTTTCTGTCTCAGCCGCAGAGGAGAATGGAGGAGGGTGCGGCTTGGGTGTTGGGTGACCCAGAGTCCAGAGTCTCGGTGGAGCAGGCAGCTGGCATCCCAAGGAGAGTGTCCGTCTCTGCTTCAGTTCCTTCTGGATCACCTGCCCCAGGCCTGCCATTTCCCCAGGTCACAGCAGGCATGTTGCCTAATTCATTTCCCCATAGGGACCACAATTATTTCTAACCACCAGAAGTGAAAATCTATACTTCTGTTTGGGTGTCTGTGATATGAAATTAGGAAGTTGATAAAACCCCTACAAAACCACAAGAATCCCTCACGTTCAAATAACAACAACAATGATAATACTACCTACCGTTTATTGAACCTTACTTACTATGTGCCAGCATGCACGTATGTAACCTGATTGAATTGTCACGTGGTCCGTGTGGGTGTATGCAATGATTGCTCCCTTTTTACAGCTGGGGAAATTGAGGCACAGAGAGGTTCACAACCTTGCCCAAAGTCACTCAGCTAGTAAGTGACAAAGCTATGGTTTAAACCCAGACAGCTCAGACTCTACGGCCGTTCATGAAATATCACGAGTGATGTGAACACAGGAAGCTGTGGCAAAGTAAGCATAATCTGCTCGTAAGACAATTCCTGGGCCTTTCATTTGGGGCTTAAAATGCTGCTTGATGACTTAACAACAAATTTATTTCCGTTCTGTATTCTATTTGGTTTAAGCAAATTTTTTTTTTTACTGACTTTTTTTTTTTTTAAATTTTAAACTTAGTTGATTATTCATTCTGTTGCTGTGAGAGAGCTTCCTGTCATTAAGAGCAGACGTGAGAGGCATCCTCACTGTGGTGGCTTCTCTTGTTGAGGAGCACCCACCCAGGCTCCAGTAGCGGTGGCGCACAGGCTTAGCTGCCCCTCGGCATGTGGAACCTTCTCTCCTGCATTGGCAGGTGAACTCTTATCCACTGGACCACCAGGGAAGTCCTAGGCAAATATTAAGCTGAGTTATGTTTCCCTTGAAGCCACATTGACCAACTCCAGGAAACAACGTGGATGGTTAGGTACACAGCTTGGTCACAAATTTAGGTGGGGACTAAATTTTACACGTTCTTGATTTTATTTCCACGACCCTAATACTCACCCTGAATCCTCTCCTCGCACCTTTGATTAATACAGAGTGTCAGTTTCTGTCATGATTGGGATTTTTCTTTCCTATTCAGCTGAGGGTTGTGCAAAGGTCCTGGGGTCCTCTGGAGTGCTGGCTGCCTTCCCGCATCTTACCAGTGCCTTCAGAGCTCCTCTTTAGAACACCTCAAGTAATTTCCTCACCAAATTTATGCTTTTTTTTTTTTCTAAAAATAGATAAAAGGGGCCATGACCTCAAGCATCTTTTACTTGCCATCCTGAGAACATTCCTGAAGCCTGTGGGGAGGGGGTGGGGTGGAGAAGGAAAGAGAGAGAGTCAAGACAAATTAGAACAGGTATGTCCGTGGGGAGGTCCCTGTCTACTAGAGGAGTGGGAGCTACCCGGGCAGTGCCTTCCCCAGACTTGCAAATGAGCTGAGCCCAGGTGATGTGCTGGGCGGTGAGAGTAGGGGAACTGGCATGCCTAGTTGGAGTGATCATTCTGGGGGGCCTCCTAGAGAATCTGAGGGGACCCAGGGTGAAGATCAGAGAGCCCGGAAGACTCTGCCTCTCGGAAGAGTCAAGGAAGGAATATTAGCCGAGCCCAGAGCCCCCAGCCTCTGGAATGAGCCGTGCCTCCTGGCTTCGATGGGGTTCCACCACGGAACCCCCAGTATAGCAGCAGCAGGGCAGACAGGAGGCACTTAATACCCCAAAGAGGGAACCCCAAAGGAAACAATGGAAGCCAGAAACCAGGGCTCCCATCTCTGAGCGCTGGAATTCTCTAGGGTCAGCCAGGCGAGCTTCCTCCTCGTGTTGAAGAATAGATCTGTATTTCAGAGCTGAGAAAGCTGTGCCCTCCCATCAGTTTCCTCTTTTGGGCCCACATGCCCACAAGGGTGCCTGGAGTGCCTGGACCTCCAAGAGTCACTGCTTTCAGCCTGGTCTTCCTTAGCAGGCTGCCAGGGGGAAGATGGGTTTGAGAGTTGGCAACAAAAACTTAACTGCTCCCTTTAATATGCTTAAAGACAAAACGAAACCAAAACTAGGATATGCTATAGGGGCTATTTGAGCTCTGGCACCAAAGGAAAATGGATTTGAATTCCGGCTCTGGCGCTAACCAGCTGTGTGGCTTTGAGCAAGTTCCTCAACCTCTCTGAGACTCCATATTCTGCTCTATTATTGGGAATAACCGCAGCCACTTCATAGGATTGTATGATTTTGTGTGTTGAAAGTACATGCAGTTAGTAACTGCATATTATAGCTATGAGAAGTTACAATTATTATTATTATCTGGTGACAGGATGTCCCTCCATCTCCTTTCCATGACCTGAACTACAGACTGAACTTGGCTCCAAATCTAGGATCTGACCATGGAGTTTCACATAATTTAGCATGTCTTGTTTTAATTAATATAAAAACAGCATCATTAAGCAATCATGAATGGATAGAAGAATTTATATTAGATCATTTTCAAACTCTTCCAAAGTTCAATATGGTAGCTTTCTACTTAATCATTTATACATTCAGTATATCTCTGGCCAGGCACGTATTCATTCTTTCTAAATGATCTGGAGTCCAGTTTCCTAATTTTCTTTCTGATCGGCACATCATCTGTAGCGGCTCATAACTGGAGCCTCTAGGCGCTGGAAAGAGTCCAGGCTTTGTGGTTAGGCAGACCTGCTTTCCAATTCTGGCTCTGCCACTTGCTAGCTGTGTGGCTTTAGATGAATCTCTCTGAGCCTCACTAGCTCCTTGGGCATAATAAATAGTATGTTACCTCATACAGGATGGGGGCCAATTAAATAAAATACAATCTGCAACCTCTGGTTTAGGATAAACATCAGTGGATGTTAGTCTCCTTCTTGTTCCTTTCCACCCTTTCGTCTTTGTGCCTTGGGCTGTCCTGGTATATTGCATTGTTGGATAGGAGACCAGAAGTTGAGGCTTAATCTGACTGCAGCTCTAGGCTTTTCCTTTTAAAAAGTTTCTGGAGAACTGCTCTCCAGTGCAGAGAAGGTCAATTTCCATTTCACTTCTAAGGGCGAGGGAAACACCCGTCTGCCAGAGGAATTTCTAGAAGCACTGCATGAGAGCCATAACTGGTCCCACATTCAGGGCCACTTCCCTCAGCCACCATAGCTGGTACAGCTAGGAATGAACTTCCACTTGCAAACCCAGTTTCTGCCCTCAGAGGCACCTTTTAATACAAAGCCTTTGTCTTTTCCTCTTGATGGAGATAAAATGGGCTTCATCAAAACTCTGCCTGCCCTCCCTTTCTGCAGCCCCTTCTCACCAGGAACATATCACTTAATGCTGACCTTGAGGAGGAAGGAATCTGGCAGAGCCACAGACCACTTGGTCTGGATTCTTGCCTTTGGTTCCTGCAGTGAGGATCCGCGGGCTCTCAAAGGTGAGTCCTATAGGAAGTGTGTGTTCAGTCCTGTCCAGCTATTTGTGACCCCGTGAACTGTAGCCCGCCAGGCTCCTCTGTCCATGGTAGTCTCCAGGCAAGAATACAGGAGCCAGTTGTCATTTCCTATTCCAGGGGATCTTCCCGACCCAGGGATCAAACCCACATCTGCATCTCCTCTACTGGCAGGTGGATTCTTTCCCATTGAACCACCTGGGAAGCCCGCCTATGAGAGAAGAGCCCCTGAATCTGTCATAGTAGGATAAGCGTCAGTGAGGACGATGGACAGGGAAGATGTGCAGGGGTGTCCTTCTCAGCCCTTTCCAGGTCATCCAGCTTAGGCCTTGACCGACCCTGGCTAAGGATGGACCTGACTGTACAGACCTGGCTTTGAGCCTGGCTGTGCCCTCCCCTGGGTATGTGGTGCTGTGAGGGCTGCTTCACCTCCTGAGTCACAATCTGCCAAGTCCCCCCTGCAGAATAAATGTCTGTGGACGTTCACTCTTTCTTGTCCCTCTCCATCAAATTTTACAGACTCTATCTATAAAGCGTGGGCTGAGCATGGTTCCTAAAGCTTGGGGTTAAGGAGGTGGTGAATGCACAGAGAGGAGAGGGGCAGGAAGCAGGTGAATGGTGGGGGGTTCTGTTGGCCCCTCCAGTGGCTCCACACATCTGTCTTCTGAGTGCCAGGTGCCCTGGGGGCACCAATGGAACAGGAAGAGCTGGCCTTGCCCTCACAGTAATAGGCGGGAGGGGGTGGAATAAATGGAGAGAGACCTTCCAGCCAATGTGAAGAACTGATGTGCTAAAGATGGATGGTCGTGCGATCCAGGCATGACGCCTTCCTGGTGGGACAGGCTGGAGAAAGGTATCATTTTCTGGCCTTGCTAAGGTTTGTTTTGCAGCCCCTTCAAAGAAAACCATAAAAGAAGTTTAATTTGGCTTCCATGGCTTGGAATGACCTTTTCTGCTCACTGGGAAAAGGCCATAATATGGTTTTGAGACTGACTCTTGATGGTGCTGCCTGGAATCAATCCTGCCAGTTTGTGCCTGTCTAGCAGGCAAGCTCTCTGAAGAAGCATCGTTTTCATCAGCTGGACAGCAGGACAACAGCAGCACCGCCCCTGCAGAGGATGCTCCACAAGCCATGCCCAGAGCAGTGCCCAGCAAACAGAGGATGGAATTAAACCAGGAGCATCTTAGAGATTGGGACTTTTGATCCCTTCCTCTTCCCAGAATAGGTTCCTGCCTGCACGCTCAGTGTCCACGTTGGCAAAAGGTGGTGACTTTTAGCTGGTTCCTGAGAGGGTAGATTTTAATACACAGAGATGGAGAGAGTAGAGATATGTGGGCAGGTAGATCATGTAAGGTGGGGTCTTGGGGGCAGAGTTCCAGGACAAGATTGTGTGACAGCCCCTGGTAGAGGCCTGACAGTGTTGGAAGGCCAGAGGAATGGGTGGGCTTCCTGGAGGAGGTGAGAGGGGTGAGCTGGCATAAGGGGAAAGTGAGAGGAAGGTGTGGCAAGAGAAAGAGCCAAGGGGCAGAGGGTGGGTAGGAGCTGGTGTAAATCTCAGTTCCCTCAGCTCATAAAGTTCTGCAGATGCATATTTCTGCCAGTTTTATATTAACATTTACATAACAAGTAGATTGAGAGATTGCATTATTTACATATATATGGAGGCCGGCTGGAGCTGGGGAATCCTTGTGCCTGTACATGACGTTTTATTGATTAATAAATTAGACACTTACAGATCAAGCACAAATCAAATTCATCCATTTCAGACACCCATCAGGTGCAAATGAATGTAAATTGGCGGCTTCATTTGCATACGGAAAGCAAACCATTTAGTCGCCATTTGTCACCGGCACCCTCGAGAGGCTGTAATTTGCCTTGTGGCGCCAGCCTGCAGCAGGGCCGCCCGGGCGCTGTGTGATTTCTGAGACTGGCAAGGCAGCTCGGCTCCAGGCAGGTGGGCACCGGTGGCCTGGGGACCGCTCCTGTCTTCAGCTCCCTGTCCCTAGTCACCCGCCTGCCCCACTGGGGTCAGTGGAATTGAGTGGAGACCACTGCCTTTTCACAGAGTCAGAGTCCGGTGGCCAGAATGACAGGACATCCTTTTTTTTTTTTTCCAATTGCAATATAGTTGCTGTACAATGTCGTGTTAGTTTTGCTGGACAATGAAGTGAATCGGCTCTGTGTATACATATGCGCTGTGTTAACTGCTTCAGTCATGTCCGACTCTTTGTGACCCTGTGGACTATAGCCCGCCAGGCTCCTCGGTTCATGGACTTTTCCAGGCAAGAATACTGGGGTGGGCTGTCATTTCCTTCTCCAGGAGATCTCCCAACCCAGGGATCGAACTTGCGTCTCTTACATTTCCTGCATTGACAGGCAGGTTCGTTACCACTGGAAAGTCCAGGTATACATATATCTGCTCCTTTTTGGATTTCCTTCCTGCTTAGGTGCCCACGGAGCACTAAACAGAGTTCCCCGTGCTATGCAGTGTGTTCTCATTAGTATACACATCAATCCCAATTTCCCAATTCATCCCACCCGCTTTCCCCTTCTTAGTGTCCATACATTTACAGAACTGGAGGACACCTTGAAGTCCGTCTCTACCAGCCCTGTATATTATAGTTAATGAACTGAAGTCCAGAGAAGGGAAGTGACTTTTCCTAAGGTCACACAGCCAGGTGAGTGCAATACCAGGACTAGACCCCAGTTCTCTGCACCCCAAGCAGTGCTTTATCTGTGATGCCACGCTGGTTCTTTCTAATAGGAAAGAACCTATTTCTCCAGAGTCTAGAGCTTTGGGAACCACTGAACCCCGAGTCCCATTTCCTGGAGCAGGGCTTAGGCCTGAAGGTTCAGGATGAAGACAAGCTGGATCTGCTACTCTTAGGATGTATTTGTTCACAAGCCTCTGCCACAGGCTGAGTTCAGGGCACTGGGTGGCTCCTCGCCCCTGGGAATATCTCCTCCACCATCCCTCTGATTCCTCAAATTTCTTTAAGGACAGAAAGTGCTTTTCATGACATAAGAAAAAGACACTGTCTAAAGGCTGGCTGGGATGGGAATAGGCAATGAAGCAGGGGAACCTTGGTCTCCTGCCTGGGTGAGCCAGACCCCAAGAAGGATGGAAAAGGTGCAAGAAGGGGAAATACCAGAGGCCAACCTCCACCTACTTCACAATGGAAGGGAGAAGAGGTCTGCAGGTGTGTGTGCATGATGTAGCGTCCAGAATGCGGTTCAGGGCAGAGGGAGGTGGCTGACCCTCTCACACCTGTGACCCCAGGTGTCTCACCTGGCCTCTCTAGCCAGTATCCTGTGTTCATGGGGGAACCAGGGCTGACACCAAGCTTAGCTCTCATGGCCATACGTGCCAGTACCTGGTTCTGGACTGGCACACAGTAGGTGCCCAGTGGCCTGAACTATTATTCACAGGGTCTCTGGTGAAAGAAGGTCTGGTTATGCCAACTTACAAGAGCTTTTGGTGATAAAACACCTGAAGCTGCTTCAGCGCTAAAAGCAATGGGAGTGCTTTGGTTTAATGACTCAATGTAATTAACTTTCTCCGCTGAGCAGTGGGGCTGAGCTTGTAAAACCCACTCCTGGTGAGTTCAGTGGTGATGCCATCAAGCAGCTGTCCAAAGGGGTGGAACTGGAGCCCTCCGTGGACATTTAGAGGGAGGAAAAGGAGGGGTTCAAATTCACCAATACTGAGCATATATTGAGCACCTACTGCGTGCCAGGCACTTAGGTATTATCACGTTTGTCACCCTGGCCTTCAAACAGTCCCTTGAGCCTCTGAGCCACTGTAACAAAAATGGTAACAGGCGTGTAAAAGCTCACACCTGTGGAGACTTGCTACGTCCTCAAGACTTGCTACGTCCTCAAGCACTTTGACACTCTTGGTCTCTCTAACATCACTGGGACAGCAGCTTCATTAATCCAGTCCAGGGTCCTCACCCGCCTTGCACACGTCCAGCGGCAGTCCCACCCCCGGGACCCAGCCAGGCTCCTAGCCCATCACACAGAGCAGAGAAGCCAACCAACAGGAAGCAGCTAAATCACACAGCCTCCAGGGTGGATGGGTCCTCATGGCCCTCTGCTCTCGTTTTCCGTTAAACACTCTGGGTTCACATGGAGATGCTGCTGCCTTTCCAAGCCAATGGTTTGCAAACTGTAGAGCTCGCAGGATTCCAGGGCCCTGCCCCCCGAGCTCTGAAGCATGAAGGCCAGGGCCCCAGGAATTCCCATGCGGGTAGACAATGACCTTCACACAGTCCCTTTGCCGACCTTGCTTCTTTGGGTTCCACTCCAGTACCAGCAGTGAAGTGGGTTACCGGTAGCTTTAGAATGAAAACTCTCTGTTTTACCCTCCCTTCTCCCCACACATCGCTTCTCCAGCCTCTCGTGAGTTTCAGGGCAAGGTTGCAGGTGCTTTGGGTGGTGGGCTCTGCTCTGGGTCTTCTCTCCCAGCAAAACAGGCTGGACTGTCAGCTTTCCGGCTCCATCACATCATCTCTGAGTGCCATGTTCCCTCGGCTGTGGCCCACATGCCCCATGACTCCACACTTGCGGACATCCTCTAGACTCAGCCTGACTTGTACCTGGGTGCACCCTTCCTGCCAGAGTGGGCAGTCAGACCTTGGTTGCAGATTAGTTTTTCCTCATTTCTCCCTGCACTGGGCAGGCCTGCCCTAGCTCCCTGCCACTCTCCCCTCAGGGTCTCCCAGCATGCCTTGCAGCTGGCGGCGGCCACCACCCACTACCTCTTGCTTTGCCATGAGGACACATCCACCCCAGAGGCTGTGTGATTTTCCTGCATCTCCGTTGGCTGAGCAGCACCTAGGACCCCATATAAAGACTCTCTCCTTTACTTCCGGCCTTGGAGGTGTGGCTTCCCTCCCTGACTCACTCCCCAGGCCACCCATCTCACACATGAAAACCTGGGCTGTGAAACTCGCCTTGTCTCAAACCCCACATTGAGCACCGTCTCACGGTGGGACCATGCCTTGGAAGGGGTGGAACTTTGCTAGCAGCCCTTCTGGGAGCTGTTTCCAGCTTCCCCAGCCCAAGAGGCCCCTCTCCTCCTTATCGGTGGCTTTGTTCCTTCCCATGGGGGAAGTGAGAGATGGATGGAAAGAGGTGGCTCAAGGTGTGATTCAGCACAAAGAAGCTCCCTGCCCTTCTCCCTCCACACCCCCAAGACAGCCCTCAGTCACAGTCCCTCAAGGGCAGAGCCCTGGAGCATCTTGTTGCTGTTTTGCGAGTCTTGAGTGATAATTATATGTATAAAATTCCACTGCTTAAACTGCTCAGGATTAATCGGTACCAACACACAGAAACGCGCCTTGCCTGTAATTAGCCATTCCCTGGCAAATGCATTTTGTAAAATAGCACTTGATTTTAATAACAGGCTGTTAGTATTAGAACACTGTGCCCATTTTGTTTCAAATTGTCAGAGAAGCCCCCTTGCTCTGGTGCCCCTGCCTCTGCTCTCAGGTGCTTTGGGCTCTGAGATCCTGGTTGGGGGCCCCGGCGCCCCTGACAGAGGGTTTCTTAGTGGTGTCTTCCATCCAGACCCTTCTAAGCCTCTCCCACCCCACCCTCCATCCTCTCCGGGTGCACCAAGATCTCAGCTGCTGGCAGAACAGAAGTGAGAATCACAGCCCTTCTCATCAGGGTGCTCGCTCCCGTCCTCCTCTCGTCTCCCTCTCCTCTACACACCCCCTTCTTGCTCTTGCCTGCCTCCCCTTCTCTCCTCTCCCTCTGGCTCCAGGGTTCTCTCTGCCCCAGGTTCTGTCTCTCTCCAGCTGGCCAGCTGGGATGACAGCAGCCCCACGTCTTTGAAGGCCTCAGCGGGTCTGTCTGTCCCCGCCTCCCTCCATTCCTCTCTGGCTGTCTCATTGCCTCTCCCTGTCCAGGTCGCTATTGTTTCCAAGGTGGAAGTGGGCAGAAGGGACCAGGGCTCCAGTGCGGTGGTTGCCTGCCCCTCTATCCCTACCCCTGCCTCCAAAGGCCCCTCTCCAGACGGGCGCTGTCTGGACACTCCATATCAGCACGGAGCCAGCTGCCTGTCCTCAGGACAGCATGGCTATTTGAGGGACCTTCTTGATTGGGGGCCGGGGGAAGACAGAAAGTCTAAGCTGCCTCTGGTTGGGTTGGACAGATGACCTAGTGGTGGGGTAGGACCCAAGGCTGCAAGGAAGGGCACCGCCCCCACCCCCAGCCTCCTGCAATGGCAGCTTACCCCAGCCATGTCTCCTTCCCCCTTACCCCCACCCCCAGAACTGACCCTCCTCCCATTTCCCCCCAGCCCCCCAGCCCAGTTGCCCAAGCTGGAGACCAGGGCCTCATCCTTGGCTCCTCCATCCTGCCCCTCCCTTTCAGTCCGTATCCAAAAGCTGTCCATCGTCCACCCCCTCCGTCACTGCTCTGAGTCAGAAATGCTGCAGCGTCTCTCCTCTTGGCTGGCCTTCCTGCCTTCTGCTCAGCAGTTCTCATGGCTGCCAGAGGGTTCTGTCTAAAATTAGAGCCAGGTCTCATCATCACACTACTTAACATCCTTCAAGAGGTCTCTGTCACCTCAGCATGAGACCCACCTCATCCACCTGGCCCGCCTGCCTTTGCAGCCTTGTCCCCCACATGCCCAGACACGCCAGGTTGCTCCCAGGACCACCATGCCTTCATGTACACCATTCCCTCTGCCTGGAATGCGCTTCCCTGTCCCTTCTCATCTGAAAAATCCCAGTGCCTAGAACAGTGCTTGGCACACGGCATGCACTCATTTGGTGTTTGTCGAATGAGTGGTAGGCCTTGCTCATCGTCTAGCCTCAGTTCAGATGTCGCCTCCTCTTCCGTTTCTACCCGCCCTCGACTTGCCTGCACCTCCCTTGTGTTCTTAGGACAGCCTTATGTGTCACTTTTCCTGCCTGAAGTGGGAGCAGACCTGCTGTATCTGTCAGCTGCTGCTGAGTAACAAGCCACACTCACAGCCAGAGGCTAAACAGCAACGTTAAGCTGGGCGAGAGCAGCTCTGCTGTCATCTCTCATTCATTTCCTGGGACAGCAGGCTAGCCCAGGCATATCAGCACGGCAGTGGCAGACGCACAAGGAAGCCAGAGGAACTGGAAGGTGTCTTGAAGCCTCGGCTTGGAACTGGCACAGTATCACGTCACCCTGCTCTACTGGCCGAAGCAAGTCAGATAGATGAAAGTCAAGAGTGGGGCAGTACACGTGTCCCTTTGTGGGAAGCATTTCAAAGCAAAGAATATGAATATGGGGGGTTGGGTGGGTAGATTTGGGCCCCCCATCACTGTTTGAATCTCTGACTCCCTGCTTATCAATACAGACAAGTCATTTCACCTGTCTGAACCTCAGTTTCCTTATTTTTCATGGGGTAGTTATGAGAATTTAAAAAATTCATTCATTTATGTACTCAGTGCACGCTTATTGAGCACCTACTGTGTGTCAGATGCTGTTAGTACTATGGAGTTATCAGGGAAAGACGATAGAAAATGATGCCCACTGCCTGTCATCAAGCCTCTCGTTTACCAAGCGCTTACCCTACGTGGGACTCGGGGTTTATTGGACCAAGTCCCTGCCCCCGTTAGACATCTGTAGTCAGTAGACCATCTGAGAGCAGCAGAACAGGAAGTGACGTTAGCAATTTGCATTTAATTTGCTGTCCATCGGTTTCTCCCTCTGAATAGCGGGATTAAAATAATTCTGGCTTCATAGAGGAGTTGGAAGCACGTCTCAAACAAACCAATATTTATCGGCCATCAACCATGTGCCGGGCATTGAAGAGAGAGCAGGGGACAAAATAAAATCAGCACAGGCTCAGATAAGATGCTGCGTGAAACCGCTCAGCACAAGCCTGAGTTCACAGCACACACTGAATGTTCACAACTGTGCCTATTGCCCGCGAGTCCAAAAGCTGTCGCTTGACCAATGAAATAACTGAGGCTCAGAGAGGGCGAGAATTCACCCAAGATCACACAGCGGATTAGGAACAGGGTTGGGACTAGAAACCAGGTTGCCTGATGCCCAAGCTCCATGTACTTCACCACCCACTTCTACTTGGAGAGAGGTCAGCTGGGAGATGAGGGGTTGGCACAGAGAGGGTGGGAGGTGGGGGAAGACCAGCCTGATCCACCCTTGCTCTCCTCTTGGCACTTGAATGATGCAATTTCTGTTGTCAACGCCCAACTGTCCGCACTAATGGAGCAGAGATAATCCCCAAGTGCAGCTCATCACATAAACTGTTCTCCCCAGACCCATGACACTGTGCCATTGTGTGAGGACTGCTGCTGGGTGCGTGTGTGCGTGTGAGGGGAGGTCACTCACTGACACCCCTAATCAGGCTTTGGACAGAGTGATATTGAAATGAGCCTCCTTCTTTCAAATGCCTCTGCACAGGAAGAGGTGGGGCGCATCCTTGGTGGGAGATCCTGGCTGGGATGATGGTGCCCAAGATGACCAGGGAGATCCACGTGAGAGCTGGCTCTGCAGGTAGAAGGGAGTTTAAGACCTTTCTCTGCCCTTGTCCAGGATCTGTAGCAGAGACCAGGGCCTAACGCTCTACTCTGATTGAAACTCACATGGTGCAGTGTGCATTTTGTCTTAAGAATCTGAGATTGGGGTCAGTGGAAAGGTGCGTCCTATAGGAGGGATCTGCCTCCGCATCCTGAGCTTTCTGTGTCTTGAAGGGCTTAGGTCCTCCACCTGAGAACCGAACCTTCATTCCCCCTGTGTCACAGGTAGAACTAACCTGCTACAGGGTGGTGGAGACAGCCTGTCAATTCAATCCAGTAGGTTTAGGTTGGGACCTTGGGCCTGACCCTGGGGGTGTGGAGGAAGGTGGTCAAGAGGAATGGGGCCAGTTCTCTTATCAGAACACCTGGGAGACCAAATCTTTTTGTCACTGGCAGGGAAGTTGTATCCCAGCAAGAGCTAGAATATAAACCCTGTGCAAAAAGGCACTGTTTTTTTTTTTTGTTTATAAGCAGGCTTATTCATAGTATACATCCTGAGCACCCAGAAGAGGGCTTGGTGCATAGAAGCTGCTCAATAACAAAAAAATGTGGTGGAAGGAACACATCACGGATGAGAGTGAAAGGGCTCCTTCCCTGCCCTTTCCTAGAAGAGGAGATGCAGAGAGATGGAGGTATCTTCCCAAGGCTCAGACTGGGGACTCCTCCATCCCTGGCCCCTTCGGGGTGACTGTTTCTCTCCTGCCCACCCCTTAATCTTTCAGGAACCTGGAGACTTGAGCGGGAGCAGTCCATGACCAGCGTGAGGTGTGTATGAGAGACAACTGTGTGTGAAAGAGGCGGGGAGGCCTGCACCACCACGTGTCTGCAAGACAGTGGGCCGATGCTAGGGGAGAAGCCCTTGGGTGGGTAACTTTCTAACTAGGGAAACAGGTGATTGCCCAGTGATTCCTACAAATTGTATCAGGTGACCCCTTCCTGCCGTCCCACAGTGTGTGACAAGCTTCCTCTGCTGCCCCCAGATGAGACAAGGCTGTATCTTTCTTTGACCAAGCATCCTTGTTCCTGTTTCTTTGTGAATATTTTGGTCTCTGGGAAGCCTTCTTGATGACCTTCCTGGGCCTAACTTGGTAGAAATTATTTTGGTGGAAATACTAACAGTTCAATTGCTCACTCATGTCTGACTCTTTGCAACATCATGGACCGCAGCATTCCTGGCTTCCCTGTCCATCACCAACTCCTGGAGCCTGCTCAAACTCATGTCTATTGAGTCAGTGATGCCATCCAACCATCTCACCCTCTGTCGTCCCCTTCTCCTGCCTTCAATCTTTCCCTGCATCAAGGTCTTTTCCAGTGAGTCAGTTCTTCACATCAGGTGGCCAAAGTACTGGAGTTTCAGCTTCAACATCAGTCCTTCCAGTGAATATTCAGGACTGATTTCCTTTAGGATGGACTGGTTGGATCTCCTTGCCATCCAAGGGACTCTCAAGAGTCTTCTCCAGCACCACAGTTCAAAAACATCGATTCTTCTGTGGTCAGCTTTCTTTATAGTCCAACTTTCACATCCATACATGATTACTGGAAAAATCCATAGTTTGACTAGATGGACCTGTGTTAGCAAAGTAATATCTCTGCTTTTTAATATGCCATCTAGATTGGTCATAGCTTTTCTTCCAAGGAGCAAGCGTCTTTTAATTTCATGGTTGCAGTCATCATCTGCAGTGATTTTGGAGCCCAAGAAAATAAAGTCTGTCACTGTTTCCATTGTTTCTCCATCTATTTGCCATGAAGTGATTGGATCAGATGCCATGATTGTAGTTTTCTGAATGTTGAGCTTTAAGCCAACTTTTTCACTATCCTCTTTCACTTTCATCAAGAGGCTCTTTAGTTCTTCACTTTCTGCCATTAGAGTGGTGTCATCTGCATATTTGAGGTTATTGATATTTCTCCCGGCAATTTTGATTCCAGCTTGTGTTTCATCCTGCCTGGCATTTTGCATGATGTACTCTTTATATAAGTTAAATAAGTAGGATGACAATATACAACCGTGATGTACTCCTTTCTCTATTTGGAACCATCCTGTTGTTCCATGACCAGTTCTAACTGTTGCTTCTTGACCTGCACACAGATTTCTCAGGAGGCAGGTCAGGTGGTCTGGTATTCCTAGCTCTTTAATAATTTTCCACAGTTTATTGTGATCTACACAGTCAAAGGCTTTGGCATAGTCAATAAAGCAGAAGTAGATGTTTTTTCTGACTCTCTTACTTTTTTGATCATCCAATGGATGTTGGCAATTTGATCTCTGATTCCTCTGCCTTTTCTAAATCCAGCTTGAGCATCTGGAAGTTCATGGTTCATGTACTGTTAAAGCCTGGCTTGGAGAATTTTGAGCATTACTTTGCTACCATGTGAGATGAGTGCAATTGTGCTGTAGTTTGAGCATTCTTTGGCATTGCCTTTCTTTGGGATTGGAATGAAAACTGACTTTTTCCAGTCCCGTGGCCACTGCTGAGTTTTCCAAACTTGCTGGCATATTGAGTGCAGCACTTTCACAGCATCATCTTTTAGGATTTGAAATAGCTCAACTGGAATCCATCACCTCTACTATCTTTGTTGGTAGTGATGCTTCCTAAGGCCCACTTGACTTCACTTTCCAGGATGGCTCTAGATGAGTGTGAGTGATCACACCATTGTGATTATCTGGGCCATGATGATCTTTTTTATATAGTTCTTCTGTGTATTCTTGCCACCCTTTCTTAATATCTTCTGCTTCTGTTAGGTCCATACCTTTTCTGTCCTTTATTGTGCCCATTTTTGCATGAAATGTTCCCTTGTTGTTACTAATTTTCTTGAGATCTCTAGTCTTTCCCATTCTATTGTTTTGCACTGTCTCTTTGCATTGATCACTGAGGAAGGCTTTTTTTTCTCCCCTTGCTATTCTTTGGAACTCTGCATTCATATGGGTATATCTTTCCTTTTCTCCTTTGCTTTCCCCTTCTGTTCTTTTCTCAGCTATTTGTAAGGCCTCCTCAGACAGCCACTTTGCCTTTTTGCATTTCTGTTTCTTGGGGATGGTCTTGATCCCTGCCTCCTGTACAATGTCATAAACCTCTGTCCATAGTCTTCAGGCATTCTGCCTTTCAGATCTAATCCCTTGAATCTATTTGTCACTTCCTCTGTATAATCATCGGAGAAGGCAATGGCACCCCACTCCAGCACTCTTGCCTGGAAAATCCTATGGACGGAGGAGCCTGGTGGGCTGCAGTCCATGGGGTCGCAACTGAGTGACTTCACTTTCACTTTTCACTTTCATGCATTGGAGAAGGAAATGGCAACCCACCCCAGTGTTCTTGCCTGGAGAATCCCAGGGGCGGGGGAGCCTGGTAGGCTGCTGTCTCTGGGGTCGCACAGAGTTGGACATGACTGAAGCTACTTAGCAGCAGCAGCAGCTGTATAATCATAAGGGTTTTGATTTAGGTCATACCTGAATTGTCTAGTGTTTTTCCCTACTTTCTTCGATTTAAATCTGAATTTGGCAATAAGGAGTTCATGATCTGAGCCACAGTCAGCTCCCAGACTTGTTTTTTTTTGACTGTATAGAGCTTCTCCCTCTTTGGCTGCGAAGAATATAATCAATCTGATTTCGGTGTTGACTATCTGGTGATGTCCATGTGTAGAGTCTTCTCTTGTGTTGTTGGAAGAGGATGTTTGCTATGACCAGTGCGTTCTCTTGGCATAACTCTATTAGCCTTTGCCCCACTTCATTTTGTACTCGAAGGCCAAATTTGCCCGTTACTCCAGGTGTTTCTTGACTTCCTACTTTTGCATTCCAGTCCCCTATTATGAAAAGGACATCTTTTTTGGGTGTTAGTTCTAGAAGGTCTTGTAGGTCTTCATAGAACCAGTCAACTTCAGATTCTTTGGCATTAGTGGTTGGGGCATAGACTTGGATTACTGTGATATTGAATGGTTTTCCTTGGAAACGAACAGAGATCATTCTGTCGTTTTCTAGATTGCATCCAAGAACTGCATTTCAGACTCTTGCTGATTATGAGGTCTACTCCATTTCTTCTAAGGGATTCTTGCCTACAATGGTAGATATAATGGTCATCTGAGTTAAATGTGCCCATTCTCGTTCATTTTAGTTCACTGATTCTTAAAACATCGATGTTCACTCTTGCCATCTCCTGTTTGACCACTTCCAATTTACCTTAATTCATGGACCTAACATTCCAGCTTCCTATGCAATATTGCTGTTTATAGCATTGGACTTTACTTCCATCACCAGTCACATCCACAGCTGGGCATTGTTTTCTCTTTGGCTTTGTCCCTTCATTCTTTCTGGTGTTATTTCTCCACTCTTCTTCAGTAGCGTATTGGGCACCTACCGACTTGGAAAACCAGTCACAGAAAACTAATCAAATTGATAACATGGATCACAGCCTTTCTAACTCAATAAAACTATGAGCCATGCCGTGTAGGGCCACCCAAGACGGATGGGTCATGGTAGAGAGTTTTGACAAAATGTAGCCCACTGGAGAAGGCAAACCACTTCAGTATTCTTTCCTTGAGAACTCCATGAACAGTATGAAAAGGCTAAAAGATATGATGCTGAAGATGAAGTCCCCAGGTCAGAGATACTAACAAGGGCTCAGGATCATCCAGCATCCATAGGCAACCCCAGAACCTTCCAAAGAAGTGTATGCAGCCAGGTCATGCACCTTCTCAATGCCAGGGAAAACCAGACTCACACCAGGCTGTGTCTAGCTCCTCCAGCCAGGAAGAGCTAGGTTCTTAGTGTATGTTCCCCAGAAGTCAACCCTGAGACAAGATCTGAGTGTAAGCAGTTTATTTTGTAGCTTGGCTCAAGAAACACTGATGGGTGGTGTGGATGGAGAATGGCAAGACAGAGCAGGGTGTGCAGCCCAGAAGGGGTAGGTTTTCAAGTTAGCTACCCCATTGCCAACTCCAGCTTAATCCTGCTGGGGAATCTAGCAATCCAGCATAGACACGAGCCTCAGAATTGCACTTCCTGTGTGGTGAGTGAGCTGGGGTATTTATACCCTTCTCCAGAAAGCATTGGTGGAGGACCTCTTGCATTGGGGATGGGGGAGGCGTTAATTTCCTGGCACTTTTGACCTACCATGTGGGCAGACAGAGTGGCTCTGGTACAAGAGAAGCCCTCAGGGAGAAAGATGCAGGTGCTGGCAGCTGGGAGTCGGGCACTGTCGTGGAAAGGGCACCCTTCAGAGAGGTTCGGATCTCAATGAGTGAAACTCCCTCAACCCTACCCCCAGCTCGTTTGTGCTTTTTGCAACAAATCCATCTGAACCACATGTCCCACCCTTTTTCTTTCCATCACTGCTGATTGGAGCACAGTTTCAGTACCAGATCAGCATACAGTTTCCAGTCAGGAGTGAGGAAGGAGACACGAGCCACAGTGTGCATGAAATTCCCCAGCGGCTTCCCCAAGCATCTCCCTGGGCCCTCTTCCTCCCTTCTGTCAGCGTGTGTTCCAAAAAAAAGGGCTCTTTTTAGCATGTGTCTGAGTGAGGCCAAATCAGGAAGGTAAGGCTGAAGTAAAAATAAACTCACTTAAGCATGCCAAAAATAAATGGCTTTTGGATTATCTGCTGTTTTGGATTATGCTATCTCTGGGGAGAGTGACCGGTGCCTGCTGGGCTCACCTGCTGCAGGCTGACTGGTTGGAGGCTGCCCAGATGGCTGGCCAGGTGGGGCTGCCATTGAGGAGTTCTAGAAACGGGACCTTGAGCCGGGGCAGGATGGGGGCGGACTGCATGAAGAGCACACACACTACGGGAAATGGGGGCTGCTTGGTATCATGTCCTTCGATCTGCTCTTTCCCCAGGAGGGTTCAGAAGTGTGAGGGTGTGGGGAGAGAGAAATGAAAAAGAGCTGTGTGGTCAGGTTAGTTTGACCACGCTAGAATTGACAAGGTTGAAAGTGTCTTTATTGCAGACATCCTCAGATCCTTTACCATGCAAATCAGCGTTGTGTTTTTCCAAAAAAAAGGAATTGGTATACATAAATATGTGCTTCCCAAGTGGTGCTAGTGGTAAAGAACCCACCTGCCAATGCAGGAGACGGAAGAGACCCAGGTGCGATCCCTGGGCCAGGAAGATCCCCTGGAGGAGGAAATGGCAGCCCACAGCAGTATTCTTACCTGGAGAATCCCAAGGACAGAACAGCCTGGCGGGCTACAGTCTGTGGGTTGGACATAACTGGAGCAGCTTAACATGCATGCACGCATACACAAACATAAACACATATATTTTGTTTGTTTTTGCCCAGACTCTATAGATCATGAAAACCTTTGTTTCGTGCAGAGTTCTTAGGGCTTGGGTGAGTACCCTGTGGAACATTCTCTGGGAATGCCATTTGGCATTTTTTCCAGAGCTTTTCACACCCCGTTTGCATCAAATCCTATTAAAATCAGAACACAGGACTTCATCACTTCTCAGCTTCAGATCCTCACGTTTCCCCAAGCATGTTGGGCAATGCTCAGATAATTTTAGCCTGGTTTAACCAGACCCTCATGAGCTAGCTACCTCTCTCCTATCTTTTCTTGCTGAGCCCCCTATTCTTGGTAGCTCCTTGGGGTGACCCTGAGCTTGCTGACCCCCGGACCTTTGCACACATTGCTCCATGTGTCAGGAGGGTCTTCCCTCTAACCCCCTTTGGCTTACTGAGCTCCTGGTCATGTCTCAAGACTCAGTCCAGCCATCACTTTGGGGACATTTTCCTTGATCTTGTCACCATCTAAGGAGGCCTCCCTGACCGTTCTTAAAATCACAGCCCATGACCCCAGAGTGAACTCTTCCCCCCGCCTTGACTCTTATCTGTATTGTTACCTTATTTGTTTTGTGTATCATTTGTGATCCATCTCTCATCTCCTGAACGTTGGCTCCAGGAGGGCAGGGACCACCATCCATGTTGTTCTCCATTCACGAGGCTTAGTGTGGAGTAGATGCTCAAAAATATTTGTTAAGAGACAGGATATAGTGAGCACTCCCTCAGCTGTTCTGCCTTGATCACCTCAATGCACAACTGTTATATCCATACAAGACTCAGGGCTGCAAACAAATAATTGCCCCTGCTCCCTGGCTTCTCAGGGGCAACTGTTCTGGGCCCCGCCTCTCAATCCCAGCAGCTGGTAAGTCTCTGCCTCTACAGACTTGCTGAACGAACCGCTGTTATGAGCATTATCTGGATTTTTATAAACAGAGAAGCCAGCTCTCCTCTTGGCTAAGCTGGGAGACAACAGACTGGATCTTGTGACCCCCTGACCCTGTTCAGCCCAGGGTACTCTGTCTTCATTGCTATCTCCTCTCCCTGGCTTCCTGTTGTCCCACAACTCAGGGATACTGACTGTAGTTAATTTTTTTCCTGGGCAGAAACCTGCAGGGATTGTCTCTCCTTAGAGGCTCTGTGTAAAGGGTGGGGTCCTGGTGTCCTCCAGTGGGGCCTTTCTTATCCCACAGTGGCTCAGACAGTGGGTCCAGGAAGCTTTGTGGCCTGGTGAGGTCTCAGGAGGGATCCAGGGTCTGTTCTGTGCATTTTCAATGCACCAAGGGGGAAAATCCAACAGCGCTGAACTAGGGCCAGAACCAGGGTTGAGGACCTGGCCCCAGGGGTATAGATTGTCTCTGCCACTAGGGTGTGTCCAGGATATTGAAGGGGATACAATATGGCATGGAACCTAAGATTTCTTTAATTAGAAGATGGACTGTTAATTTTCATATGCCTAAGAAAATCACGCCACTGTACACCCGTGGTAGATTCATGTCAATGTATGGCAAAACCAATACAGTATTGTAAAGTAAAATAAAGTAAAAATAAAAATTAAAAAAAAAAAACAAACAAACTTTGACATGGCATTGACTAAGACTCATTCCAGTTTCAGAAATGTTAAGAAACATCTGAGGGTTGTTGAAACGTGGCATCCTTACCCACAGGAAATGGGGGCGGTAGAAGGTTAAGTAGACACCTGGGCAGAAGAGAAGGATGACTCGAGGTCTTGGGTTTGCAAGAGGCACAGAGTTTGGTTCTAATCTCACCAACCTCCCCTTAGGGAAGTGTGCAGGAGAGTCTCTTCATGGGGCTGGGGACACTGGTTAGTGCATGGGAAGCTGGCAGGGGTGGGCGTTCCTGCCTTGATGATCTGGCTCCTGAGGGTCCAGAAGTCTGACATCAGCCCCAGGCTGCTTCTCTTTAGGGTTCTGTTGACTCAGGGCTTCCAAAGTGACTCTTAAAGGCCCTTCAACCACCCACTCTGCCATTTCCTGTATAGCTGCCCTCCAGGTCCCTCCCTCGCCTGTTTTATCCTTTCATTTCCCCTCCTTTCTCTCTGTCTCTTGTCCTTCCTTCTTGTCAGTGATGGATGTAATTCTTTGAAATCTGTCTGCTACTGCTAAGTTGCTTCAGTTGTGTCCGACTCTGTGCGACCCCATAGACGGCAGCCCACCAGGCTCCGCCATCCCTGGGATTCTCCAGGCAAGAACACTGGAGTGGGTTGCCATTTCCTTCTCCAGTGCATGAAAGTGAAGAGTGAAAGTGAAGTCGCTCAGTCGTGTCCAACTCTTAGCGACCCCATGGACTGCAGCCTACCAGGCTCCTCCGTCCATGGGATTTTCCAGGCAAGAGTACTGGAGTGGGGTGCCATTGCCTTCTCCACTTTGAAACCTATACCCTTGTATTATTTCTGCTTTATAGAAAACCCTGCCTCTGACTGGGAAGGGTCATCATATGAAAACCTTGGATAACGATAGTACACCTCCATTCTTCCCCTCATCTCCCTTCTCCTCTGCTGGGAGCTGGCTGCGTCTTCATCGCCCCATGCCTGGTCCTCACAGTCACCTTCTCAGTGGTCACTTCCTCTCCTATCTGCCCGGTGGGCTTCCTGGACCACAGTTCATGCCTCCTCTCGAAACCCCACAGCACCTCTCTGTGACCCTGGTCTCTCACAGACAGGAAGGAGATGTTCTCGGGGCAGAAAACGAGCTCCAGAGCCAGACCAGCCCGCATTCAAGTCCCCTTGGGCCTTATGAGTTGTATCAATGTGGATCGAGGTACCAACCCTCCCACTGCCCCTACTTCCTGTGGATCACAAGGCCACATTCCCAATGCTAAGATCTTTATTTTAACATCTCTGAGACTGGAACGCCTGCGACAATCCATGACATGTCAAAGTTTAAACAGCTGCGACATTTCTTTCTTGGGGCTACCAAAATTAACAGTCCATTTGCTAATCTAAAGAGGCTTAGATGTGATGAAATGTTGTAATGTCTACTCCACGGGTCGTGAGGATTCAATTACATAACATGTGAAAAATTCTCATCACAGGCCTGGCATGTGATAGGTGCCCCCCAAATGTTGCTATAAATGTTGCCGCAGGGGTAGACTCCATCTGACCTTCTGGTTTTCCCCAAGGTCTCCCCTCAATGACCCCATCAGTGGGCATGATGGCTCTGCTGTTTGTGCCCTCCTGCACTAGGCCCCATTTGCCCATTTTCTGCCCATCCCCTGGGATTCCCACTCGTCTCCTGTTCACCTACATTAATCAGCTCTGCCGTTCCTTGTTGCAAAAAGGGAATCCTGGCTACACCTAGGCTTGCCCTTGCTAATCTGTAGTTCGCCCCACCCTACCCAGTTTTAACCGAGGCGTCTGGACAACTCTCCTCTATTTCTGCTGTAAACCTCATCTTCCTGCTGCTCTTCAGAGCCGAGAGCCCTGTCATCATTACGCACTTACTCCTGAACCCTGCCTGCTTATGGCCCAGGCATGAATAGATCATCACCGTGGCCGCCCAGTCTGAAAGAGCATCTCTGTCTGCCCTTGACCCTGCTTTCATTTCCTCCAGCACATTGCCCAGCCTGGCATCCTGAGCATATGTTTGTGGGTCTTTGTTTTTTTTTTTCGTAATTGGCTTCTCATGCTAGACTGTGAATTCCCTGGGGCAGTGGCCTGTCTACTCATCACTGCAGCCCGGCACCCAGCCCGAGGCCTGGAGTGATGCAGGTGCTTGATAAATGTTCATGGGATTTAGATGCATTTTTCTTGCTTACCGACCAGGGATTGCAAACGTTTGCAGAATGGATATGCATTTTCTTTTCTTGTGACGGTTTGTTGATCACCTGAGGGCAGACGGTTTGGGGGCAGGGGTGGGACTGGTGACTCAGCTTCCCGCAGATTGAAGCTCCCATGTCAAGACAGAGGCGGGGGCTCCAGACAACAGGGGAAGAACTCACTGGGGTCTCTAGCCTTGCCTGGCTTGATGCTAGTCTCATCTCAAAATACCTTCCTGATGGAGGAGGAGACTGAGGCCTGGGAAGTCAAATTATGTGCTCTAGGAATGTGGCTTCCAAACTTCTCTGACACATCCTATGGTAATACATGCAACTCACATCTCACATCTATACTCGCCTCCTACTCTGTACAACACTATTCTCGGTGCCATTTTACTCCACTTTCTGCTCTTTCATTATGTTTTTTTTTTTTTTTAACGTTTATTTATGGCTGCGCTGGGTCCTTGTTGCTGCATGCAGGCTTTCTCTAGTTGTGGACAATGGGGGCCACCCTCTAGTTGCAGTGTACGGGCTTCTCATTGCAGTGGCTTCTCTAGGCTCTCGGACGGTTGTGGTGCGCTGGCTTTGTGGCCCTGGGTGTGTGGGATCTTCCCGGTGCAGCTGTTAAGTTGCTTCAGCTGTGTCTGACTCTTTGCAATGCTAGGGACTGTAGCCCACCAGCGGCCTCTCTCCATGGGATTCTCCAAGGCAAGAATACTGGAGTGGATTGCCATGCCTTCCTCCAGGGGATCTTCCTGACCCAGGGATGGAGCCTGGCATCTTTTATGTCTCCTACGTTGGCAGACAGGTTCTTTACCCCTAGCGCAACCTGGGAAGCCCAGGGATCCCACCAGGGGTCAAACCGTTGTCTCCCGCATCGCAAGGCAGAGACAACCACTGGACTGCCAGGGAAGCCCTCATTACGTCTTAATGCCAGACACAACCCACTACACTAAGTTCATGACCCACAAATGAATCATGACCCTCACTCTGGGAAACGTGGCCCAGTGTCCCCGAGCTACCTGGTGTGGAGGGTGACCGTCCACTCAGACTTGCTGGACACAAAGCCTGTGCTCTGTCCAGTGGGCAGTCCCGCCTGGGAGACCAGGGACAGAAACTCACGATTATGAAGAGAGAAAGATTATTCTTAGAAAGGAGCTGGGTGGTTCCGTCAGAGCTGGGGAAGGAAGAGGTGCAGGTGCGCCCTTATGGGCTGGGTCATTCCAGAAGAGAGAGCCCGCTTTGTCGGTGGGAGGCTCTCTGAAAAGTGTGCTGACCGAATGAATGAGTGAATCCCCCCTACATCCCCACACGCCTCCAGCACAGATCCTGCTGGTAGAAAGAGAATGTGGCACTCTGGTTGCTGCGGTCCTTAGAAGGAGGGGATTTCAAGGTCCGGAAATGGAAGAAGACCTGGAAATCATCTTGTCCACTCGTCACTGCGTGGCAGTGGGCATTGAGGTCCAGAGAGAAGCTGTGGCCTGTCTGAGATTGCGCCCGGGTCACTGGCAGAGCCGCAGCTGGGAGCGGCCGTGCGCTGGCTCCCAGGCTGGTACTGAGACCATATGGTGAATGGGGAGAGTCTAGACTTTGGGGACTAGAACACAGTGCTTCTGATATGACTCTTCCTATTAGTTATGATGGTATCTTTGAGCATTTACAGGGTGCTAACTGCCTGCTGAGCACAGCTTTCAATGTCCTACATGTATTAAGCCCTTTGCTGCACGTGCCAACCCTAGAAATAGGTCCCCTTATCAATCCAGGTCTCCTTCCATTGCAGGGCTTTCCAGGGAGGAAACTGAGGCACAGAGGAGTAAAGCGGCTTGCTCTCAGTGGCCCACTAGTTCGTGGTGGGGCAGGGATTTAAGCTCCTGCTGGAGGCGTGGTAGGGGAAGCAGAGGCTCTCTGAGCATAGACAAAATACCCAGGTCCCCTCGGGTGGATCTCCCTCCCCCTCTGCAGGACAGACCCCTCCAGAGACCTCCGCCCCTCCTGCCTATGATGGCTGCAGAGGGAGAGGGAGCGGGCTGAGGGGGCGGCTCAGTGCAGGAGGCAGTGGGGTCGCAGAGGGGTCCCTGGAGCGGTGCCGGGCAGGAAACCCGAGCCCGGCTCCACCCCTTCCCCATGGAGTGTCCTTGGGCAGGAAACACCATAGCTGTGCTGTGTAGTACTATGGCTAGTACCATAGCCAGTGGCCCTAGGCGCCAGCAGCGTGCTTGGGTCTTCAGATCCAAGACTAGGAGGTAGTGGTGGGTACTCAGAGGATGGAAAACTAGTCCCAGGTGACAGCTGGGTCAGGACAGAGCCAGGTGTGGGCACCAACTTGACCCAGCTCCCGAGCCTCTGCTCTCCCCGCGCTGGGGCTGAACGGCAGGCTAGTGACCAGCTCTGCAACCCGGCTTCCCCACCTTTCCAGTGGGGAGGGGTCTCCCACCCTGAGGTCAGTTAGCGATCGCCATCAGGTGTCTGGCTTCTAAAAGACTCTTATTCATCTGTCATCACGGCATCAGAACCAGAATGCCTGACTCTGAGTTGCGGCTCAAGGTTTAATCAGATTCAGATAGAATCTGAAACTTTTCAGGGCCCTCACGTTTCAGGAGTAGATCACTAAGAATCCACTAGAGGCAAGACCAAAAAGACAAGTCCAAACAAGACAGCCCAGCCCCTTCTTGGCTGGGGCAGTGTGCCAACACTTTCTCCTTATTTCCTCTTTAGAGCAGCAAGTGAGAAGCATCATCCTGCCCAATTTTCAGATAAGAAAACCAAGGTTCAGAGGATCTGAAGAATCTGCTAACCCCTAAGAGAGGCCTATGGTGTTGGAGGACCCCTCTTCCAGCTGGCTCTGTGTCTCTTACCTTCTCTGAGATGGAGCCTGTCTCAGCAAGCGGTCTTGAACATGAAAGGAGGTGCTGTGTGTTCAGGGTGTACTGCGTGTCTGACACAGAGCAAGCACTCAGTAAATTGTAGTATTCAAAATTCCATCTGTGTTTCATTAGGGTACAGAAGACGGGGCGGGGAGGGGAGCAGATATCCCTCTTTAGATCATGAACTAAACCAAGCTACGTGAGTCTGACGCAGAGAGTAGCTGGAGGCATTGGAGAGCAGTTATTAAGAGCCAGCCAGGTGTGAGATGAATCCCGGCTCTTTGGGTCTAGCAGAGATGCTGAGCAGAGCCTTGCAGGCGTCAAATCCTGGCTCCCAACTCCAAATGCAGGGCCCATGGTATCCCCACAACACAGGGAGTCTCCTTGAATCATTACCATTAGACACCATCAGCTGGCTTATCAGTGCCATTTTTTGTTTTTCCTTGGAGAAGGAGATGGCAACCCACTCCAGTGTTCTTGCCTGGAGAATCCCATGGATGGAGGGGCTTGGTGGGCTGCAGTCCATGGGTCGCAAAGAGTCGGACACAACTGAGCGACTTCGCTTTCAGCTGTACCATGCAGCATGCGGTATGTTAGCTTCCCAACCAGGAACGGAACCCATGTGCCACGCAGTGGAAATGTGGAAATGTTAACTACGGGACCACCAGGGAAGACCCGAGGCTGTGTTTTCAAACCTAATAGTGGTACCTTATCTGTTGTGGGCTCAGATGGTAAAGAATTTACCTGCAGTGTGGGAGACCCTGGTTCCATCCCTGGGTTGGGAAGATCCCTTGGAGGAGGAAATGGCAACCCACTCCAGGATTCTTGCCTGGAGAATTTCATGGACAGAGGAGCCTGGCGGGCTATAGTCCCCGGGGTCCCAAAGAGTCAGACACGACTGAGTGACTAATACTTTCACTTTAACGTCTGGGTCACTTGGATCCCCTCACATATCTAGACATCTTGGGGTTCTCTGGAGAGTCACAACTGGGACCCCCCAATGCCTGTTAGGAGGCATAAGGTTAAGATGGAGGTGGGGGTTGAGAAGACGAATGATCCCCGTGAGAAGTGAAATCCCACAGCCAGCCCCACCGACAGCCACCCTAGAGGCCCTGCCGAGGCCGCCTGGTGATTCCACGATGGCGCCCAGTCAGTCAGGGCCCCAGGGGGCGCTGTGATCTCTTCCCTCTTCCCACCTGGGCAAGGGGAGGCTTTCGTGCGGCAACTTCCCGATTTCACATTTTAATTTTCAAAAAGGAAATAAATTCTCTCCAGCCAAAGCTGTAATTGATTCTGGAGTTGTGACTTTATCATGCAAATGGTTATTTGTGGACTTTTAGGAACCTGCGTCATGGAGCGAAATTACATACTTAGAGACTTCTGAAGCCATGGATTAAGGTCCCAACAGATCCTAATGATTCTCTGGGTGCCATTAGGGTATAACGTGAAAATGCATATTTAGAGGATGATTAAAAAGCAAATGAGCACGCACAGTGAAATTCCTTGTGGGAAGTGGTGATTAGACGCACTGTGAGGCCATTTTCTCGTGTTGGGGAGCTCAGTGACCAACATTTCCGCCTTGCCCCCTGCCCCCACAGAGCCCAGCGAGGCCCTGCTGACAGGCTATAAACAATCACAGACGCAAACCTGAAGGAGAGATGCCCCCCTTGCAGAAGGAGCCTCCTGCCCGCTCTGTTGCAGCGGAAGTCTGGGCCTGTCTTGTGCATGATCCAGGTGAATTTTCTGCACACACATCCTCTCCCTCCACTCTGGGCTCCATCACTTCTCATATTCCGAAAACAGTCCAGCATGAAACCCCTTTGGCAGTAAGTGAGAGGGCTCCCCAACCCAGGTGGGGCAGACAGTTTGTAGGGACAGGAGCTTTAGTTCTGAGCAAGGTTTGAGACCATGGTTTAATGTTTAATCTGTGTGTGTGTGTGTGTGTGTACATGAAGAAATTTTGTTTTTTTCACTTAACATTTTATGTTTATTTTCCTGTGACTCTAAGCATTTTTAAAAAAGATTTTTTGATGTGGACTATTTTTAAAGTCTTTATTGAATTTTTTACAATATTGCTTCCATATTATGCTTTAGTTTTTTTGGCCTTGAGGCAGGTGGGATCTTAGCTACCCGACCACGGATTGAATCTGTACCCTCTACATTGGAAGGCAAAGTCTTAAGCACTGGACCACTAGGGAAGTCCCCTCAATACTTTTTAAAACACAATTTTTAATAGTTGTACCTATATTGTTAATAACTTCTAATCAGTAGAATAATTTTTGCTCGATGAAGAAAAGGCATCTCCCCACCCAGAAATGTACTACGGAGTAAGACAACCGCTGCCCATAATTTGCATATTCAAGGGTGAGGCAGTTGACATTTTTGTATATGTCCTTCGCATACATTCTCTTTCCAAACCTGTGGATATCGTTTTCAGTGGTGTCAGACTGCCCATAGGCTTGGCAGCCAGCGGTTTTTCTGAGAGGTGTAGTGACTGTTCCCCAGTGTTGGTGAATACGTTTGCACTCATCATTCTCAGTAGCTGCAGTCCAGTGCACTGTCGGGATTACTCCCTCAGTGCCCGGTGGTTGGACCTCTGGGTTCCTCCCATTTTTTATTTTTTCCGGTCATTATAAACAACACTGGAATGAGCATCCTTATGTGAAACCTCATGTGCTGCATGACTGTCTCCTTGTATGATGCCGCTTTCACTGTCCTCCAGAGTATTTAAGAAAGGGATTTTTCTCGAAGGTGTGGGCAGAGTCGGCAGATCCACAAGAATGCCAGGCACCCAAAGCCTAGCAGCGTAGGAGCCGTGAGCGACCTACCCCGGCCGGAAGCGATCAGGAGACAAAACGAACGCGAGGTGCTGAAGCCAGAGCGGGTGTGAGCAGAGGTATCCAGCCTCATCTCCTCCTGTCCTCTGCCCTCTCATTGGCCAACCCGAGTGGAAAGAGAAGGAATAGGGTCTGGGGGATACAGTCCATAGAGGCCAGGGTCCCAGAGCACAGGGCTGGGCGAGGAAGGCTGCGGAGAGGATGCAGGGGCAAGCAGAATAGTCCTCTCCGCGGCGTCCATCCATCCATGGGTCCACGGCTTCACCCTCCATCCATCCCGCAGTCTGGGAGCTGGTCCCCGCAGTCTGGGAGCTGGTCCCCGCAGTCTGGGAGGCTGGTCGCCACAGTCTGGGGAGAAGGGAGAAGGGTGGGAGGCTGACGGAGGCCGACATCCTCTGAGGGCTTACAGGACCTCCTCTGAATGATGTGTATACAATTCTTTATAATATATAGACTTGTTTAACCCTCACAGTAGCCCTATGAAGTAGTTGCTGTTGTTTTTCCTATATTATAGATGAGGAAACTGAAGCATAGATTAAAAAAAAAAAAAAAAAAGCCCTTCTCCTGCAGCTAAGAGAAGGCAGAGCTGGGGGCCCAAACCTGGCTCAGTGGCTCCAAATCCACTGCCCTGGACCCACTATGGGGCCAGCGGGTCCCTGATCTCAGGCAGGGACCAGCCGTAGACCCAGCTTTCCGACCTCCTCCTCTCTGCCCACTCTTGCTGTTGCCACTCTATCCAACAGGGGAATAAAGAGAAACCACACGCGCACACACACCGCAACCTGAAGAGGAGCCCTGCAAAGCCCTGCATCCACTCCCATTGTGTTTTCTCTCTATCCCTTGGAAAATAAGAACTGCTTAGCACCTGCTATTTTCTCTGAAACTTTGTAGCAGAACTCTTCTGGGCTCTGACCCTGGGAGTCAGCTTTCAGCCCAAAGCACATTTTTACTGCCAAGGTATTTCTGATTCTTTAAAAGCCAAAGAAGGAGCCAAAAAAAAAAAAAAAAAAAAGTCTGGAAGGAGCAGTTTCTGTTGTAATGCAATGGCTCAGCAAAAACCGTTGGCCGGTGGACCCTTGTTTGGTTCCTGTCCTGACAGTGAGGCTGGGAGGCATCTTGAACAGCAAAGGGGGAGCTCAAGGCTGCAGGCAGCCCCCTGGCACTGTCATTATTTGAAGGACATGAGAGGGTGGAGCGGAGAAGATGACTTGAGGCTGGAGGAGAGGTACACACAGTTGGGGAGAGGAATGGGCCACTTACAGATCTGACTTTGGACTTGCTCCTCATTCTAAATGAACTGCTTCCTGGAGCCTTTGATAATAAAAATGCCTTGACTCTAGGTTTGTATTGAAAGTCAGCAAGAACCGTGCATGTGTGTGCACACGAGTGTGTGCATGCGGGTTGCATGTGACGTTGTTGGGCTCATGTTTCTGAGGGTGCCTTTATGGGGGCTTCCCTAGTAGCTCAGATGGTAAAGAATCTTCTTGCAGTGCAGGAGATCCCAGTTCAATCCCTGGGTCAGGAAGATCCCCTGGAGAAGGGAATGGCAACCCACTCCAGTATTCTTGCCTGGGAAATCTCATGAACAGACCGTGGGGTCCCAAAGAGTAGACACAGCTGAGCAGCTAACACACTTGAGGGCAGGAACCATACTGGTTTTGCCCACCTGTATCTCCTCCACACCAAGCTTGCTTCCTGGAACGAAGCAGGTGCTCAATACATGTTTGTTGGGAGTCAGTCTGAGCCCAGCTGAGGGGATGTATCTGTGCATCTCTGTGGATGGTGCCCTAGAATGTCACCTCCCTGAGGGCAGGGATCTTGGTCAGCTTCATTCACCAACATATCCAAGCTCCTACTGCAGGCTGTGTGTATCTGCATGTCCGTGTGGGGTCTTGGCTGGCCTGAGAATGGGCATAGTGAGTGAAAGAGATGGGTGCGAATGGATGTCTTTGTATATCGAGGTGCCCAGGAGTATCCAGGTTGGATGTATCTGCATCTGGGAACAAGTGTCTGTGCTTGTTTGTTGAGATGTGTGCATGCGTGCTCAGGTATGTCTGACTCTTCGTGACCCCATGGACTATAGACCGCCAGGCTTTTCTGTCCATGGAATTTTCCAAGCAAGAATACTGGAGTGGGTTGCCATCCCCTTCTCTAGGGGATCTTTCTGACCCAGGGATCAAACCCAGGTCTCCCTCATTGCAGGCAGATTCTTTCTTAACCATCTGAGAGCCACTAGGGAAGCCTGAAATATCTAGAAATATCTTTACAAATATGCCAGGCTCCTCTCCCACAGGCTCTGGCCTCTCTGCCTATTGCCCTTGGCATGTCTGGATTCAGGTCTTAATTGTAGACCCTTCAATCACAAACACAGCTTAGATTCAATTACTAGGAAGGACCTGGAGGTAGGAACCTGGACTGCTGGGCACAGACACTCATTACTTACCTCTCTGGCTGTGACAGCCCTTCCGTCCATCTTTCAGTTTCCCCATTCAGTCTCTCCAGGCTTCCCTGACCTTCTGGAAGAGCCATTAGTGTGGACACAGGTCTGGACACCCACTGTCATTTGGCCTGTGTTCCCTCTGGACAGTCTGGACTTCATCCCCCCTCTCCTTGCTCCCCCATCTCTACCTGGCCCTCCCAGGCCCCTGGTCTCTGGGCACCCCAGCAGGCACCCCATAAGTGATTCTCTCCTTCCTCAAGGTCAACTCCATCTCAGGACTGCCCCCTACCCAACAGTAAGGATGATAAATGGCTCTTGTGGTCCCAGACTGGGGAGGTGACATTTCTCTAGTCTTCCAAGAATTCCCTGTGTGCAGCTGATTGCTGTCCCGATTTTGTTTTTATTTTTATTTTTTATCGTCCTAGCATCCTGGGGAGCCCAAGGCCTTCTCTGCAAAGGCCATGCATCAATTCTGAGGAAGACAGGAAGGCAGGGTGGGGGTGGGGGTGTGTTTTTGAAAATCTAGGGCATCTACGCTGCACAGCCTCCTCTGTGCGTACATGGAAACTGAGGCATGATCAGACACTCAGCTGCTTCTCTCCCCATCCTTGTACTATTCTAAGTGCATTCTTTTCCGCTTCACCCCACATTCCGTGAAGCACAAGGGACTTCTTAGATGCTAATGTGGCAGTGGATGACTCCTAGAAAAGGAGACGTTAAAGCCGCAAGAAAGGTTTAGAAGCAGGTATCTGGGTGGGCAGGAATGCGGCAGGGAAGACCAGGGGAATCCTGGCTATCAGGGGTTGACACGGATCGCAGGCAGAGTTCGGGGGGGCTTGGAGAAGATGCTGGAAGAGAGGGGTGCTGGGGTCCTCAGACTGTGAGAACTGGGGAGCAGTCTACTCCACAGGGACAGAGAATCCAGAGGATTCACCGAGGGGGGATCTCAGGCTGGGACAAGGAGCAGAAACCAAGGTGAAAACAAAAGAACAGACTTCTAAGCTAGACAGGCAGGTGAGAGTGGGCTCAGAGGAGTCTCACTTTGGGATGCTATAAGCTCCTCTCCGAGGCAAGCCCCTTTCTGCTGAGTCAGGTAGGGGACCAAAGCCTTTGCAGGGCACTTTGCAGACTGTAAAGCTCTGTCACGTCCAATAACCTTATACCAGCCCCTAGAGGCACATCAGGGTTGGAACACTTACCTTAAAAACCGAGAAGGCATTTTAGGGACAGTCAGCCAGGAACCGAAGATCTAGGACTAGTAGGTCAACTTAATAAGCACCTACTGTGTGCCAGATTATTTTTAGATGCTGGGATTAGAGTCAGGAACCCCACAGAGGGAAGCCCTGCCCTCAGGGTCTAGTATTTCAGAAGGAGGAAGCTGAGAATCACACACACGTCCATCGGGAAGATGCTTTTAAAAACAAAAACCACTTAAAAGTCATTTTATTTATGTATTTATTCTTGGCTGTACTGGGTCTTGGTTATTGCATGGGCTTTTCTGTATTTGCAGTGAGCAGGGGCTATGTTCGAGCTGAGGTTTAGGGCTTCTCAATGCGGTGGCTGCTCTTGTTGCAGAGCACAGCCACTAGGGGCTGTGGGCTTCAGCGGTTGCGGTTCCCAGGCTCTAGAGCTCAGGCTCAATAGTTGTGGTGAACGGGCCCAGTTGCTCCGAGGCATGTGGGATCCTCCCGGACCAGGGATCAAACTCGTGTCTCCTACATTGGTGGGCGGATTCTTTACCACTGAGCCAGCAGGGAAGCCCAGAAAAGATGCTTTTCAGTATCTCTGAACAAGATAAAATAGGTTAGTGTAAGGGACGGTGGCAATACAGTGGGCTTGGGGTTGCAGCCCTGTGACGAGGGTGGTCAGGGGTGGCTTCTCAGAGGAGGTGACACATGAAATGAGATCTGAATGATGATGAGTGGGTGTGTGAAGACTGAGGGGCGGGGAGAATAGGGATCCAAGCAGAAGGGATAAGTGCAAAGATTCCAAGTCTGGGAAGAGTTGCAGCTGGGCGTCTAGAGCTTCCAGTCTGAGAGCAGGGCTGGAGAAAGATGAGACTGGAGGGGTGGGCGGGGGCTGGACCACACGGGGCCTTGTAGGCTGCAGTGAGGACTGTGGCTTTTGTCTCCTGTGTAACAGGAGCCTCTGAAAGGTTTTAAAACAGTGGGCTGACCTGATCTAATTCTGGTTTACATAGTTTCCTCCAGCTGCTCTGTGGAGGGAAGATTGAAGGCGGGCCAGAACTACAGGATAGAGAAAATTAGAGGAGAAATAGAGTGGTCCAGCTGAGCGATGATGGTACTTGTACCAGGCAGTAGCAGTGGAGGCGGTGAGAAGGGGTCAGACTCAGGACACATTTTGGAGGTTCAACCAACAAGGTTCAGTGGTAGATGGGGTATTAGATGCGAGGGAAAGAGGAATCAAGAGCATCTGAATGAGGGATTGGTGGGGCACTGGAGATGGAGAAGGCTCCAAGGAGAGCAGGCATGGAAGGAAGCAGGGGAGCAGGAAGAGGGGGTTTATTGTTCTGTTTTGAGAAGCCAAATAGACATCAAGTGGCGATGGCATGTTGGTAGCAGTTCTGGTAGAGTCAAGAGGCAAGGTCCAGGCTGGAGGTAAAATTTTGAGTGTCATATGCTAAGTCCCTTCGGTTGCAACCCCATGGTAGCCCACCAGGCGCCCTGTACATGGGATTGCCCAGGCAAGAATACTGGAGTGGGTTGCCATTTCCTCCTTCTGGGGATCCTTCCAACCTAGGGATTGAACCCTCTTCTCCTGTGTCTCCTGCATCGCAGGCAGATTCTTTACCACTGAGCCACCGGGAAGCCCAGTAGAAACAGTGAAAGTGCAAGTCGCTCAGGCATGTCTGACTCTTTGCGACCTCATGGACTGTACAGTCCGTGGAATTCTCCAGGCCAGAATACTGGAGTGGGTAGCTGTTCCCTTCTTCCCAACCCAGGGATTGAACCTGGGTCTCCTGCATTGCAGGTGGATTCTTTACCAGCTAAGCTATGAGGGAAGCCCCAGTAGAGACAGTACCAACTAGTAAACCTTTGGACGGAGGTGAAGTGGGACAGGACAAGAAAATAGAGGGGCTAAAAAGCGATGTGGAGTCAAGGGAAAGATTTATTTCCTCTAAGATGTGACCTAGTAAGACATGTTTGTCAATCGGGTTGATCCAAAGAGAGAGAGAGAGAGAGATAGTGGTGATGCAGGGTTGGAGGGAATCATTGCAGGAGAACCTTGGAGAAGGTGAGCCCAGATAGGATTCCTGTTCACAGGGGAAGAGCTTGAAATCAATGGTATAAATATATATGTGTGTGTATATATATATATATATATTTTTTTTTCTTTTCAAGAAAAAAGGAGGCTGGGAAGGTGAGGACAGATGTAGGTAGGTGGGTGAGGTGTGGGTAGGAAAAAGAGACAGGTTTTTGATGTCATCGATTTCTCTATGAAGTACACATCAAAGCCATCATCTGGTGAAAAGGGCCAAGCAGAGATGATCATTTGAGAGATGAGGGGGATTTTCAAAATAATGTTTTCGGAGAGCTGGAAAGTAGGCTTACGAGGAAAGTACAGAAACATTACCTGGCAGAGTTCAAAGGTATGTCCAGTCATAAATGTGAACTAGAGTCCACAAGGTGCTGTGATATTCTCTAGAGAGAATTCTGAGAGCAACTGGCTGGGGGGCTGGAGGTGCTGAGGCAGTGGATGGTGGGGTTTAACCAGGGTGGGGTTGTTTTCTGATGAATATGAAGAAGGGTGAGGGGCCAAGGACATCAAGAGAACTGGGAAGGGGTAGCTGGGGGGGCTGAGATCTGTGGAATCTGGGCTGAGTGATGACCGGATTGGGAGGTCTCAGCTGGTGGAAGTTTTGTTAACACAGCATAACTGGAGTACGAAAGGGGATGAAGTTAGACTGGGGGGTCCTTGAAGTTGAGCATTCTGAGTGAGGCTGTTACTGGAGATGGTGTGGCCTACAGCATGGCCATGTGCGTGGGAGGTGGAGAAGAAGGACAGGAGACGTTTGGTGCTAAGGCGGGGGTGGTGGTCCATGAACTGAGAGGCCAGGGTGTGGAACAGACCATCAGAGGGACGCTAAAGATGCTGCAGATGATGGCAGGAACATGGTGGAGAGGAAGAGAGAGGCAGTGAGCCAAGTGCTGAGGTTATCAATGGGTGGCTAATCTTTAATTCTTGGAATTTCCAAGTCATCTAGTGAAGTGGTTTTAAAACGATTTGTCAAACTCTCAACTCTTGTTTACAGGAAGCATTTTGAGGCAGCTTGAAACAGTGAAAGTGAAAGCCATCTACTGTTGGAAATAGGGTGGAGGTCTGAGGCCCGAATTCTCACCTCTGCTCTGAGGGGCTTTTGGAAGGGCTCCACAGAAACTTCCACGGCACACAGTTAGAAAACCCCTGATTTAATCCATTGCACCTTATTTTTCATTTGAGGAACAAGGGTGCTCCTTCTCCAAGGTCATCCTGGTAGTTAGGAACAGAGGAAGGATGGAGCCCAGGCTTCCTGTCTCCCACGGGACCTGGCCTCCATAACTACTCAGAACCTGTTTTCCTATTCTGTGCTGTTTCCCCTGAGGCTCCTAACAGTCTGTGTTGTAAACACAAGACTGACCACAGCACTAGCAGGAAGCTCCTCTCCAGCGTGTCCTTAGTGAGGTCCATTTCATCCTGCCTACTCTTTTCCAGAACAACACCGTCCTACCATAGTAGGAGGCTAGGCTTAGGTGAAAACCAGGCTGGGATGGCTGAGACACTCACCCAGCTGCAGGGTCTGCCCTTGGTCAGAACTCAGGGTCCAGGGTTAACTTCAACCTGGGACTTGCCCATTTCTGGGTTCTTAGAGCATTGGCTGGATGTGGGTGAAGCAGGATTGACTCTTAGGCTAGGAATCAGTGCCTGGAGGTAAGGCCGGCACCAGCAAGTGGACTGATCAAGTCAGACATCAGCCTGGTTGAGAGGAAGAAGCCAGCTACAAGGCAATGGGGCAGAAACCAGACTTCAAGAGATGGAGGAGGGTTGGGAGGAGGGGAGGAGACAGAAGTGGAGGGCTTTCAGAGATGCTGGAAAGGACAGGGGCTTTTCATAGTTTCCATGGGACTCACCAGTAAGTGAGGTGCTGGACAGGACTGTATACAGGGGGCATGTCCAGCCCAAAGATGTCAAGAGGGACATGAAGGCAGAGGGCAGTACCCAAGGCCAGATGGGCGTCTCGTCTTGATTTTGAGCTGTCTGCCCACGCACAGAGGACCCACCTAGCCTGGGATACAGCAACCAGCGTCAGGGTACAAGTTAAGACACCAAGCGCCCCAGAACACCCTCCAGAGAAACACTCAGAAGCCCCGCTGGCAGATGGGAGCAGGGGCGCCTCTTCCCCCCCGACCTCAGCCTTTGCTCAGGCCCTCACGCACAGAGGACTCAAGGGTGTCCCCTCTGCCCTGAAGCTCTTCCCCAGCAAGACCCAGCTCCCTCACACGTCCCCTCCTAGGAGAGGTCTTTCCTGACCACCCCCAGGCCTCATACCTCCTTCCTCTCCCAGCCTGGAACCTACTCTCTGTTCTCAGAAGCACATATTACACCTGACATCTCAGAATGCATGTGAATACTGCTAGTGTCCACCTCGCACGCTTGCACACTGGGAAGCCCCCAAGGTCAGAACTGGGTTTCCTTGTCTTTCAGATCCCAAGACGAGGGGCCGCCTCAGTGGTGAGCTGGGAGGGTGCCCTGTGGCCTCTCCTGCTTTCCCAGCTCCCGGGGCACGGGTGAGTTGCAGCCACCCCCACTCTCAATGCCTCACACTCTGTAGAGCCGGGTCTCAGCTTAGGTCTGCAGGGAGGCCGACTTCCCTGTCCAGCCCCATCCGGCCCCTCCTGCCTGGGAGTCCTGTTCCTCCCAGCAGAGGTGGGGGCCCTGGCTGCCATGCTGTGATGCTCACCTGCTTCCTGGGAGCAGGGCCTCACCTGGGGGCAGGTGAGCAGCACTGGACCCCTGGAAAACCCCTGGCCGGTTGTATCAAGGCTGATAAGCCTTAGTAAGTGGCTCTAAAGAAAATCAATTGTTTTCATTCTGAGTGAAATAACCGGCTCCTAGGAACCTCTGTTTAAAAGCTGCATACATTCATCAGATCCATCTCTTGTTAAATTGTTGCGCGTGAGGATCTGATTTGACCTGGCAGCTTCAATGTGCTTCCCGCTCAGAGCCAGAGATGGGGCTGGCAGGGGAGCTGGGGCTGGACAGATGGAGCCTAGGAAAGCTGCAGAGTTAGTGGGGACAGCTGAGCAGGAAGAAGAAGAGAGTCTCGGCAGACAAGGGGCAGAACCTCACCTCCCAGCTTCTCCCACCTTTGGGACTCAGGTGAGGGCTCCTGTGGGAAACCTTGCCCTCACTGTCCTCCTCTTCCTTGGATCCAGAATTAGTGGCTTGGCTGAAAGGCACCTTAGATCACAGGGTCCGAACCCTTGATTTTCCAGAGAGGAAATTAGAAGTTCAGAGAGGGTAAGCTGCTTACCCAAAGTCACACAGCATAATAGTGGCAGAGTAGAGCCAGGGCCTTGTAGGCACTTCTGGGGAGGGAATCTTCTCTCTTCCATGCGGTGGTGGACTTGAACAAGGCCAGGGCACATCTTGCCCCTTGCCTGCCCTCCAGGAACACCCTGAGATCAGCATGAGATGGGCACCCAGTGAACATTGTTAAATGAGTGAAGAGGGGTCCATGGGGTCCCACGGAGGGACAGGAGACGTTGTGGGGAGGCAATGGGCCAGCTTGAATAGATGAGGCTCCGGAGAATGGGTAAGCAACAATCTTTGACCACACAAGGCAGATCATGTCCCCTCCCTTGCTCCAGATCCTGCTGTGGCTCCCCAGTTCACTCAGAGTAAAAGCCGAAGACCTTCCAGGGTCACGTAGGCACACGAGACCTCACGTGATCCCGCCCTGACCTTGTGGCTACTCCTCTGCCTTCTCACCACCCTACGGCCACACTGGTTTCCTTCCTGGTCCCCCTTTTACAGGGAAGAGCCATAGACTCTGAAGGAGTTGGGGCCGAGAGGCATAAGTGAAGGTGGCAGCCTGGGAGGGTGGACAGGCATGTGGGCAGCAGACGGGGCCCAACACCCATTTCTTGGAGCCGGGGAGAAGGTCTCCAGCAGAGGGTTCCTCACGGTCCCTGTCCTGGTGGGCCACACATGCGGGGTGGCTGCTGAAGGAACCCCAGCACCAGCCACGAGAGCTCCAGAAGGACCAGGCAGCGTGAGAGAGGTCGGCAGGCGGAGAAGGGCCACAGGAACCATGTTCTCACCTGACAGTCGAGAGTGACGTGGGACTCAGTCCCAGGGAGGGCCCAGAGGGGCTGCCAGTGACCCGTGAGGGCTGTGGGGGCTCCAGGGGGGGGGTCTGTGACCGAACCCCCAGCCTGGGTTTGCAGTCCAGGCAGCCCCGCTCTGTCCACGGGGTAGCTGGGGCCCCTCCTCGTCTCTCCAGGCCGGTGGTGGCCTGAGGCGGACATGGCCATCAATAACAGTAATAACGAGAGTCTGTTCCAAGTGAGATGATTTTGTGAAATTACATTTTTGAAAAGGTTAATTCTTCCATCTCTCCGCTTGTACTCCAATCTGGAGAGGCAAATGTGGATTAATTGGCCCCATTTCCTCCCAGGCCGCCGTGGAACCTTGACAAGATGTTCGCTTCCGCCGGGGCCTGCCTTCTCCCGCCGGCTGGCCGGAAGCAGCAGACGCTGGGCCCTCGCTCCTGCTGGCGCCGGCGACCTCCCGGTCCCGGCTCGGGGCGAGCGGCGGCCCGGCCTCCGCTGCCCACGCCATCCACGCCTGCGCGGACGTCCTGCAGGCAGATCCGCCCGGGGTGATGGAGGGAATCCTGGCAGACTGAGCTGGCAGGTGGGGCGGAGAGGGGACCCGGAGAGGCCCTGGGGACGTGGGCTTGGAGTGCAGGAGAAGCAGATGGGGGTGAGGTGGGCCAAGGAGGGGACTGGAGCGGCGGGCCGCCCAGGCATATGTGTGGAGTGGGCGGCCGTGAGTCAGAGAGGGGCAGTGAATGCGGACAGATGACAGACAGCCGAGCCGGCGGCAGGCCCTCTCTCTGGCCTCTGCTCTGCACCTTTACATTTCCCCCAGAACCAGGCAGAGGACAGACCCCTGAGGGAAGGCGCTCACCTGCTCAGGAGGCATGGAGAAGGGGAAGTAGTATTTCTTTCCTTACAGTTCTAAGCCTCACCTGAGTCCTTCCCACCACATCTGCTCATCACCTCCCCAAGGCAGCCCTCGTCCATCACCCCACCGTCTCCCCAGCAGTGAGGAGAGGAGGAGTTAGGACAGATCAGGGCCGGAACCTCGCCTCCTGGCTTCCCCCACCCTGGGGACTCAGGTGAGGGCCCCTGTGGGAAACCCTGCCCTAACTGGCCCCCTCCTTGGATCCAGGAGAATTAGTAGCTTGGCTGGAAGGCACCCCAGACCCCAGGGTCTGAACCCTTGATTTTTCCAGAGAGGAAGTTAGAGACTCAGAGAGGGTAAGATGCTTATCTAAAGTCACACAGCATAATAGTGGCAGAGTAGAATTAGGGCCTGGGACACCAGAGTCCCACCTGGTGTTCTTTGTGGGGAGGGAATCTTCTCTCTTCCACGAGGTGGTGGCCTTGACAAGGGCAGGGGTACATCTGCCCCTTGCCTGCCCACCAGGCACACCCTGAGATGGGCACCCAGTGAACATTGTTAAATGAGTGATGAGGGGCCCACGGGGTCCCAGGCAGTGCCTGTCTGAGATGGCGCAGCTAAAGAGTGGCAGAGCTGGGGACACGATGCAGGCCTACTGATGCCACCCCAGTTGTGCCCTCTCAGACAGGCACTGCCTCACTCTGGGCCTCAGATACCCAATCCATGGAGTTAAGAGGTCAGGCAAGCTTATTCCAAACCCCCTTCCAGCTCTGCAGGGTGGAGATGGTTTGAGTGGAGTTAAGGGGAAAGGGGTTTGCTCCGCTGTTTTGTTGTAGTAAGGCTTCATGTTGGTAAGAGATCGTCAGTGGTTTTAAGTGCAACAAAGTGGACCAGCAGGGATCAGAGAGGGCAGTGGGGTGGAGGCAGTCAGTGTGAGGGTGTCTGTCCCTGTTCATGCTGTGAGGCACGTGCCTACATGTATGTAGGGGAAGAGGTTAGGGTTGTACTTGTCTCTGTACAAGGGACGAAGTTTATACCAGGCTGTGTGCTTCATGCTGCGTGAAATGTTTACTCCAACACCTTGAAAACAAAATAAAATTGACCATAATCAATCCAATGGTCCTCCAACAGGTGCTTTTTGTGTGGCTGAGTCAGTTCTCCTCCTTGGGTTTGCTCTGAACATTTCACACTTTGTAGGCGATCGCTAATCCTAGTCATTCCCTAACCCACCACCCTGAAGCCTTGTGGAATACAGAGTGGACCTGCTCTCAAGGAGGCACAGAAGGCGAGGCTCCTTCATACAGGAGTGATTCACCTTCAGACCAGACCAGGGGGCTTATGCTGTAACTGGAATTACTCCAATTTGCAGTGGGTACAGGGAAGAGGCATTAAATCTGCCAGTGAGCTGTAGAAATCAGGGAGGACTTCCTGGAGGAGGAGACGTAAACAGAGTCACTATACTCTAAGGGCCATGGGAGGTTGGGCAAATGGCCAGACAAGGGATCGAGTGGTGGGGGCGGTGCCCAGAAGGTGTGGCTGTGACTCAGCGGGTCTGAGAAGAGAAAGGTGAGGAAGGCTTCCACAGGAAATGAGGCTTCGACAGGAGGTGGATTTGCTTCAGTGAAGGAGAGGACACCTTGGCAGAGGGGTGCTGGGGTCAGGGAGGACTGGGGTGGAGGGAATGGAGGCCAGGTGTGGATGGGGAAGGGACAGGCAGGTGACCAACACAGTGGATCCCTGCTGCCTGGTGGTCCAGGAGAAGGAAAGTCTGGGCTGGAGAGAAGATTCTGTCCTCCCCTCAGGGACTCCTTACAGGGCCAAGCCACCTATTTCCTGGTGTAAGTCCCCTCCTGACAGGCGCGCTCTCTGTTTATTCCTGTTCAAAGAGCGGGGAAGACCTATTTCCCTCCCAGGAGCCTATCGATTCTGCGTTCTCATTTTCCAATCCAGTGACTTAACGGCTTTTTATTGTTCGGCTCCATCCTCCCAACAGCAAGAGGAGCCATTCCCTCTCCTGCTCGACCGACTCCTGGATGGGGAGGAACTGGGGGCCACGGCCATGACTGGGGGACCCGGGGCCCTGCTATGCAAAGCCCTTACCTGTGCACCTGCCGGATGGGTCTCGGGTCCCCAGCCTCCACTCCAGGCCATTTCGGGCTGGGATAGGTGCTCACATCAGAGCTGCTGCTGTGGGGCCAGGGTATGCAGAGAGTGGGCGGTTCCCACTGCCTTGAAGCCTGGTGGGTGGAGGGGATTAGTGCAGAGGAGCAGACTGGGCCCAGAGATCAGGTTGGGACTGCAGGGCAGGGCTCACGGGTGGAAGTGGGTGGTGGGCCTGCGTGGTCCTTTGGTTTGCTCCTGCCGTGTATTGTCCACACTTCTCGGGGGCGGGTCTGTAATCCTAGCCATTCCCTTACCTACCACCCTTGGAGCTGCTGGTAAAACACACAGACTTCTCACCATCTATGTCTTGGTTCTTCGGGATCGCAGCCATTGTTTTACTTCCATCTTTCCAAAAGCCATCTGCCTACCTCCCCTCTTTCCGCTGACTTTCCTGGGACACGTTCAAGGTACAAAGGTGGAAGGATGGGCTCCATAGCATTGCCATTTCCTGAGATGAGGAAGGCTGCAGAAATAGCAGGCTCCAGGGGAAGCAGCGAGAGCTTATGTGGCCCTGTTAGGTCTGAGATGTAGAGCTTGATGTGGTCCTGTTAGGTCTGAGATGTCTGTCGGTCACCCCAAGGGAGAGGTCCTGATGGTAGAATTGTGGGTCTGAGAGCTCAGGGTGAAATCAGGGCTGGGGACTGGAGGGGATTCATCAGCATACAATGATATTACTCCAAGGGAAAGGAAGAAAGAAAAGAAAGGGCTAGGAAGGGCCTGGGGCACTTTGGTGTTCTGCTGAAAGAACCAGGAAAAGAGGTGAGCAGGAGAGACCAGGAGTGAAGTCTGATTCCAGTGTCTTCCTATTATGGCTGCTCCCTGGTGGTCTTCAGACCATTTCACATAGTGAGCTCACGTCTTCAGGGAACAGACCAGAAAGAACAAAGATTGAATCAGAAGCCCAGTCTCAGCCCCCCACCCCGCAGCTGTGTGGCCTTGGACAACTTACTTTGCCCTTCTGAAGCACACTTCTCCAGTCTGCAAGCAGAGAACTCAATAAAACTGACATGTCTTATTTACCTGGCACCTAGTAGCCACCCCGTAAATGTCAGTTCTCCTGCCCCTCCGTACTCTTCCCAAAATAAAACCACCACAGCGTGCATCATCTCAGAAGGAAGTCCTGTAGAAGTTGAGATATTGGTCTTTAAATATACTATCTTACACTTGCCCACACCATGTCTCATCTGTTGCTTTCCTGCCCACTCACACACACCCTTGTGGGATTCTGTCGTGTATGCCCATTGGCTTGACATTTCACTTCCCCCAAAAAACTTAGTGCCATTTGCACATCTCCAGCTCTCGCTGCTGCACACTCTCTCTTCCAGATGATAAATTAAAATTTCAAATAAGACTCCCTGCCCTAACACAGGATGCCTCTGTTAGCCGTTCTCCCTCCAGAGAAGTGGTCCAGAGCATCTTCCAAACTCCTGTCTGTTTCTAACCCAGAAAGGATGCCACTGAGAGGCCCTCCCGCCATCCCGAGGGCCCCTCTGTAAGCCTGAATCAATCCACAGCAAGGGCTCGCTACCTGCCTATTCCCCGAGGAATCCTTGTGCTTTGGGGCTCTGGGGTCCTGCCCTTTTCCGAGATGAGTGCAGTTCTTACTGGGTCATAAAGTGAAGCTACTTAGTCCATGCATCCCAAGTCTCTTTTAAGAGGACTCCTGTGGGGGTTGTAGTCCTACTGGGCTCTGCGTACTCTCTCTGGAGCAGAAATGACCCTTACCCTCAACCGCATGACGTTCACGTCAGTTCTCACCAATTCCACCTGCATCTTCAGCTTATGGGCCTTCCCTGGTGGCTGGATCACTCTATGTAGTCAAGTCTCTAGGCCAGAAGTCCTGGGGGACTTCACTGCTGGAACAGCCCTCAAACAGTGACCTTTGTGCACTTCCGTCCTAACACCCTCGCCCTGCAGCAGAGAGAACTCTGATGTGGGTCCTACAAGTTGCCCAGAGGTCCCAGTGGGACTGAGCTCTGTTGCTCATCATTGTAACTTGCTCGATAACACACATTTTTGGGGTTGCCTTCTGTTTTCCTTCTCACTTCCCCTACACCCAGTGTTTTCAGGAGTGACTCCCCAAGTAAACTACGTGTCCTCGAATCTGTGTCTCAGGATCTCCTGTGGAAATGTAAAATCACTCGGGCCCATTGGGCCGTGATAACCTAGAGTCTCTGGGCTGGAACTGACCTAATTTGGGGGGTGCTAGAAGTCCAGTCTCTGTGTGTACTCCTCATTGAGTTCAGGCCAGCTAGCAGCCTGACCTGGTCCAAGACCTCATGGGGTGCTGGGCCAGAGACCGCTCCTCTGGGTCAGGGTATATCTGAGTACAGACGTCAGTGCTGGAAGAGTTTATCTTGTCACTATCTGCCTTGTCTGCTGATTTATCTCTGTCCAGCGGAGTGGGGCCCAGCTGCAGACAGCAAACATATTGAGTAAATTCCTAATGAACTGATTACTCAGCTTAGCATTTTAACTGCAGCATTAAGCACCCTCTCACCCTCATAAACATGTTGAACTACTGAAAGGATTATGGCTTCCAGGCTGGCCACTCTGTCACTGGGAAAAATTAATCTTGAGATTTAATCAAAGCCAAAACCACACACTGCTGTAGGGAAGGGACTTTTTCTCTCCACGATGCCCCATTGATGGTAGGGAATTCATAGATTTTCTCTGACTTGTGAGTGACCTTGATATGTCGCCTGGCCCATCCTCTTGTGTCTGAATGCACACAGACCCTCTTGGACTGATAGATGAGATCTTTTCTAGAAATGAGCTGGCTGGGAAATACACCTTTTACAGATAGAAGTGTAAACCCAAGGGGAGGTAGGTTGATGGTGACCTTTTCTGCACAAGGCTGGAGTGCAATTCACAAAGCGGATATGGAGTTCTTACCATTCTTAGGCTCTTTGGGGAGTGGTTCACTGTGCCCCTCAGATCCTCATTTGGGGGATTTTCTACTAGCCAAGACTACATCCCTGGTGGCTCAGATAGTAAAGAATCTGCCTGCAATGCGGGAGACCTGCGTTCGATCCCTGGGAAGAAACCTTGAAGAAGGAAGTGGCAACCCACTTCAGTATTCTTGCCTGGGGAATTCCATGGACAGAGGAACCTGGCTGCAGTCCATGGGGTCACAAAGAGTTGGACATGGCTGAGCTACTGACATACAAGCTGACGTCTGGACTCTGGCTGTGTCTTCCTGGAGCTTTCTCATCTCTCCTGAACTCTGCCAGCATCTGTGGGAACAGACTGTGGGTGAGTGCAGACCACAGAGCCCTTTGGCGCAGCTCTCACCCGGCCGTGCTTGTTGGTGTGTGAGGTCTGGAAGCATCTAAGGACTGCATTCCTCTGTGGAAGGGACTAGGTGCTAAGTTTCGTGGCTTAGAGGTATTGCACTCCGTGGCTGAGAACTCAAGGTCTTAGTCTGAAGATGCTCGTGGGCAGGCCTGTATGACTGGTAGGCAACAGCTGAGGGCAATTGTGTGATGTCTAGTTCCAAAGGAGGCATCCCAGAAGAAGGCCTTAGCGGGGGCTATATGAGGCTTTGGGGACCCCTAGACCCTTGGCTCTCAAAGGCCTTGTTCTTAGGATGCCATCCCAAGTCATCTCAGTTCCAGTTCAGTCGTGTCTGAGTCTTTGTGACCCCATGGACTACAGCACACCAGGCTTCCCTGTCCTTTGTCAACTCCCAGAGTTAACTCAAACTCATGTCCATTGAGTCGGTGATGATCTCATCCTCTGAAGTCCCCTTCTCCTCCCACCTTCAATCTCTCCCAGCATCAGGGTCTTTTCAGATGAGTCAGTTCTTCACATCAGGTGGCCAAAGTATTGGAGTTTCAGCTTCAGCATCAGTCCTTCCAATGAATATTCAGGACTGATTTCCTTTAGGATGGACTGGTTGGATCTCCTTGAGTCATCTAGGCTGTCACTAACCCTGACTCCCAAATAATGTCCAGACAGCTAGAAATCTAGCATCTCAGGTCCCACCTGGATCTTCCAAATCAGGATCTGCGCTTTCCCGGAGTCCCAGGTGGTTGGTGTGTGCGTTTGAGTGTGTGCAGCTCTGGCTCACTCTAGAGAGGCGGCTGGGAGAAACCGCTCTGGGACTCAGAAGGTGGGGGCAGGGTCCAGAGAGGAGGAACCCTCCCTCCCCAGTTCGGACCTGCAGTGGAGCAGGTGAGATTAAAAATGGCAAATAGCCAGGGGGCTGAGAAAACAAAAAGCTGCTGAGCAGTAAGTGGGCACAGGCCTCTGGAAATGAGAGCTCTCAGCCAGCCCTGCCCCTCCACCTCACAACACTGCGCCCCTGACAGGGCCCGCTGTTCCTGTCTGCCTGCTACTAAACCCTTGCTCCTGGAATGAGATGGTTTCCTTGACAGTGGGGTGGCAGCTGGCGAAGTGTCACTGCTGAGGAAAGGTGGTGAGAGGTGAGTAACGGGACCCAGCCCTATGGAGCGGGCATGGGCCGGCAGGATGGTGAAGGTTTTGCCAAAGGAGAATGAGAATTCTGCTGCCTGCAGGGATGGGCCCGTTCCTAGCAGGAAAGTTGCCAGAGATGGCCATGTACTCTGCGTTGGGCACATGGACAGACTCTGGAGGCTGGTGGGTGAACTTGAACTTGAATCAAGGATGCTTTCAGCGATTCAGAGTAGATGAGATGTGATGGCAGGACCTGTGTCAAAGCCAACTGCGACCTGACAAATGGAAGGGCAAGAAGACGCTGCTTGTCCCCTGAGGTGCCAGGTCCCCTCTTCCTCCTCCCCTCTTGTGTCCCACACTGTAGAATCACAGCTCCTTCCCCGCTTCCTGCCACTGCTTGTCTTCTCCAGGCATGAAGTGGGGATGGCGGTAGTTAAGTGCCACAGAGGGGCGGTGGGATGATTCCACGAGCTGCTTCGTGGAAGACTCCTCACATAGAATCTGGCACGTTGTAAGTGCTTGACAGAGGGTAACCATCACTGTCATTCTTGCGCTCTCGCTGGCTTCCCATCAGAGGTCAAGGCTGTCCCTTCTGGACACCAAGCACCCCCTACCCCCACCTTCCCCAAGAAGTCCTATGACCTATGACCTCAGGGAAGAATCAATGACTCCAGGCTGGAAGCAATAAAGCCTGGGGAGGAAGGGGTGGAGAGCAGAAAGAGCAAGGAGGACGCTGGCGAAGAGGGGAAAGCAAAGTGGCTTCATGGAGACAGAAGTCGACAGGGCAGTGCGGGCGGGGAGGAGGGGTGGGAACAGTGGGGAGCAGAGGGGGGAGAGTGTTGCTCTGGCGTCCGTTGTGTCTCTGATATTTGCACACACTTCCCATTTATGCCCCACAGCAATGCTTAAGGTCCGTCTCAGTCTCCCTTTGTGGGTGGAAAAGGTGAGGCTCTGAACAGTAAAATTCCTCAGCCAGGATCAAGCCAATCCGTTTTCACAGAATCTTTCTTCTCGACTACACGGGAGTCTTCTGGGCTATGGTGGAAGAATAGAGAGCCCGCAGGACAGAGGAGAGGCCAGGGGGACAGATGGGACGGAGGCTGCCGCAGGGCCAGTGAGCTGGTGACGCAGCGGGCCTGGCCCCTTGGACAGCTCAGTCATGTCCGGGCGTCCCTGGCAGAGGTCCCTGCCACCTGGGAGCTCATTACTGTCGCTTACCCGCTTGTGTGCCTGGTTCTTCTGAAGTCCTCTCCACCCCAGCCTGAGCCGTCTCCCCCTCCGCCCATGGCATCTGAACCAGCCTGGCCAGGAGGAACAGGAGGCTGGCACTGGGGACCTGCGAGGGCAGAGACAGCCGGGGGTAGGAGGGCAGGGTGCAGAAAGAGGGTGCAGGGCTGGGGGGGAAGCTGCCAAGGCCACGGGAGCGAGCTGATGCCTGACGCCTGACTTCAGAGGAGCTGGCAGGTGTTGCCATGGCAACCACAGATGGGCGACATCTTTGAAAAAGAAGAAAGACCACAAGTTTGGAGATTTTATTGGCTGTCCTTGCATCCTTTGCAGGAGGAGGAGTGGGGAGCTTGGGGAATGCTGAGCAGGTGGGTGGGTGGGTGTCAGAGGTAAGATTCCTTCTGAAGAGAGGATGTGAGTCGCCCCCTATGGAAGCCTTCTCCTCCATGTGTGCCTTAGGACCCCAGACCTTGGCATCCTCTCCTCTTGGCATGCTGGTCCAGCTATACTCTGCCTCCCAGATTCTGTTTCAAGAACTGGAGACTCTGTGGGGCTTGTCACCCGGGTCTGGTGAAGGGACCCACAGAGAAAGCCTTTTCAGACTTGGGCCCACCAGGAAGAGGGGACTCCAGAAACTAACATTTTCCCTGTCCTGCTCTCCCCGCTCCTGCCTAAAAGTACCTCCTCCATCTGCACAGTGCTTGACATGCATCCAAGAGGCCCAGGGGACAAAAATTCAGACCCCAGAGTCACACTGCCTGGCTCCACAGCCCCAATGTCCCTTCTAGCTGCTTGGGCTGGTTAGCTACGCTGCCTCAGTTTCCCCCCTGCGAAGCAGAGACGATAATCACATCTATCTCACTGGGTTGTTGGAAGGACTGCATGTGTTAGCGTAAGTAAAACACTTAGAGCACTGTCATGGGTCTGGACTGGCGCCGCAGGGTTTCTGTAATCTTCAGCCTCGGGAGCTGAGGCTTTGATGGCTGGGCTGTGGCACTGAGCTCCTGGAGACCCCATCTCCTGTCCCCGGGCATAGGGACCTCTCAGACCTGGGCCCAGGGAGCCCCTAGCCATGTGGAAGCAGAGGAGGAGAGCCCCCTCCCCTCAGGCCAGCCTCTGCAGGCACCCTTGGGCCTGGCTGTGCACCCAGATTCCCTGGACCTAAGTTTCTCCAAGCTGCTTTCCATTTCTGCCGTTTCTCGAATTCTGAGCAAGAAAAATAAACAAACCTCAAACAAGCTGATTTCGATCCTCAGGGAGGACCTGTCGGCATTGATGACAGTCTGAATCAGACACTGCTTTTCAATAAGTAGTGTCTTTTCTTCCAGGCCAAAGCCCAAACAGACCCAGATGCTTGTCAGGGGCCTGCCAGCCATTGGTGACTCACTGAAATTAGCATGGCGTTTGCAAATAACATGTAAGTGCTCTAGAAAGGTTCTTGTGGATGTTTTCCCGTGAACATTTATTTAAACCTGCTCTCCACATGTATAGCTGATAGTATTTTAGGCTCCATCTCAGTTACTATGAAGTTCAGCATAATTAGGTTTTGCATTAAGCACCTTCAGCCATCTGATATTTTTATAAACCACAAATAATAGCACCTGCTAAGTGTTTATGTCCCACTAAGTCTCTTCTGAGACTTGATGATAGATTAATACATTATTGATAATTCCCCATCATAACTCTGCAGTCTTATCCTCATTTCGGAGGTTGTGGACTCATTCAAGGCCACACAGTGACCTGGTCAATGAGTCAGGCTTCAGACATAAGAACACTCAGCTCTAAGATGTTCAGGCCCTAAGACATGACCCCTGCTGGTGATTCGAGTCTGAACTCCCCACCAGGCAAGAGGGACTGAATTCCAGTTTTCCCAGTATCCAGCTATGTGGAGCCAGTTTTCAGGCCTCCATTTCCTCATCTGAAAAACAGAGATCATACTGCTAATCTGGTGCTGTTAAAAAATAAAAAAGTAACTTAATATATGCAGAGCTCTTAGACCAAAGCTTGGAGCACAGTAAGTGCTAAATTTGTGTTTACTTTTATCATTTCTACTAGCCCTTGAGGCTTCCATATATGGACCTGGAAAATGGAAGTAAGTGTGAGTCTTTACCCAAACACTGATATTCAAGAGTCCTTGAGATTTTCCTAGAAGCAAGCCTTAAAACCTCAGGTTTTATGCTCAAACTATTTTGCCAAACTAATGGACATAACTGAACACACACACACACACACACACACACACACGCACACACGCACGCACACACACACACACAGAGTTTCATAGCAGCACAGATTCCTCGGGTTGGCGGGGCCTCACCTAGAGGAGGAAGAAAGGAATATGGAGCCAGATGGACTTGATTTAGAGTTCAAGTTCTGCCCTTCATAAAAGGGAGACCCTGGCACATTCTTCACCCTCCCTGGTGCCCTAGAACTTTCTAGGGAGAGCCTATGGTGAGGACAGTCCTTCCACTTGGCTGGGTTCCTGCTCTGGGTCTCAGCTTCCTCACCTGTGAACTGAGGACCTTGCTCCTGTGTTTTAGCAACACAGACTCAGATTGATGTCCCCCCAACTCAAAGTGCCCCTCAGAACCCTGGGTGACAGTACCAGATGTTCATAGCAGGAAGAAGAGAGGAGAGAAATCCTAGAAATTCCAGAAAGTGAGAGCTGGAAGGGATCTTTAAAAGTTACTTAGTACACTTCCCATTTTACAGATGAGAAAAGTGAGGCCCCATGGCAGGGGAAGCGCCTTGTGTGATGTCAGAGCTGGGACGAGGAAACACACATGTTCTGTCTCGCAGGCCCAGGGACCTTGACACTGTAGCAGCTGTTAGCTCAGGAGTGTGAAACCTGACCCCCCCACCCCCCGCCCTCCCCGCAACCTCTGCGTTTTTATTCCTTGTCAGCTTGAGGAAAGTGAATCTTCTCAAGTGCTGAGGCACCAAGATGGAGCTAGACACGTGTGCTATTAATTGTAATGATGGTGATGATAGCCATAATTTACTGAGTGCTGATGCCTGGCGTGGTTCTAAGTGCATCATATTCTTCTAATCTTGAGAGGTGGGAACCATCTTCATCTTCCTTTACAAGGAGAAGTTGAGGCACAGAGAAGATAAGCAGTTTGCCTGAGGTTTCCCATCTGGTACTTGTAGGAACTTGGTCTTTTTTTTAAAATAATTCTATTTATTTTTTATTCTGGCTGTGCTGGGTCTTTGTTGCTGCTTGGGCTCGTCTCTATTGTGGCGAGTGGGGCTACTTTAGCTGCAGTGTGGGAGCTTCTCATTGCGGTGGCTTCTCTTGTTGCAGGGCAGAGCTCTAGGGCTTTTGCGCTGCATAGTTGGGGTACACAGGCTCACTGGCTGTGGTTCCTAGACTCTAGAGCACAGGCTCACTAGCTGTGGTTCCTAGACTCTAGAGCACAGGCTCCATAGTTGTGGTGCATGTGGGGTCTTCCCGGATCAGGGATTGAACCCGTTCGTGTCTCCTGTGTTGACAGGTTGATTCTTTATCACTGAACCACCAGGGAAGCCCCAGGAACTTGGTCTCGAGCTAAACAAAATTCTAAAGCCTGTCTTTCAACTGTTTGTCTATACTGACTCCTTGGGAGGTAATGTTTCTGCATCTCCAGTTTATAGATGTGCAGGGAACAGAACGGTGCTGGATTTGATGCAGTTGAATGTCATCAGTATGTTTGTTGAGACCTACTATATAATTGGGGCTTCCCAGGTGGTTCAGTGGTAAAGAATCCACCTGCCAACGCGGGAGATGCAAGAGACGCGGATTTGAACCCTCAGTTGAGAAGATCCCCTAGAGTAGGAAATGGAAACCCACTCCAGTATTCATGCTTGGAAGATTCCATGGACAGAGGAGCTCGCAAGCTACAGTCCATGGGGTCACAAAATGTCAGATACAACTGAGTGACTAAACACACACACACACACACACACACACACACACTCGTACACACACACAAAATATGATCAGCAGGATAGCCCCAAATAGTGACTGGTCCTTAAGTGTATCAGTATAAGATGAATTTCAGATCTAACCTTTCATATACTACACAGGTGGATATGCACACGCACACACACACAAATACACACACTTATCACACCTATACATACCCACTCAATAGAAAAGGCTGAGAGGTTGGTCAAGCAGAAAGTATACTGAATTCAGAGACCCAGAGCTCCTAATCAAGTAACCCCACTGCTATCCAGCGGAGGGAAGCTTGGCAACTTAATTAGCCTGCCCTGTGAGAGGTGTAGCTGTGTCTATTTCATTTGCCCCTGAATTTCCAGTTGTTCTCATTCAACAAATGACTAGATTATTTCCTCACTTTTTCTTTCTAGCTGTGTGACCATTGTTAAGTTGCTTAACCCCTCTGTTCCCCATTTCTCCCATCAGTAAAACAAGAATAATAATCATACTGCTCATAGGACTGTTGCAAGAATTAAATAAATTGATATGTGGAAAAGACTCAGAGCTTAGCAGATAGTAAATATGCACAGATATTAACCATGATTGTGGGGATAATGGTGATAATATCATTTACTGCTTTTTGCCTATAAACTGAGCTAGTAATAGCATTTACCTCTTAGGGTTATTCTGAGGACCAAGCAAAAGTGTGAGGACCCAGAGTATGGATTCAGCCCCCTACTCATGTCTTGGATCAGGGACAGAAGTGGGTGCAGGATTCCAAACACCTTGTTCCCCTGCCCAGGAGGTAGGAGAGGGTGGCAGGGTAGGCCCTGGCCTGGAGCCTGGCCTGGCAGCAGACAGGACACCTGCTCCCCTTGTGCCAGCATGCATCCGCCTGTGGCTTCCCGCCCCAGCACTGCCACTTTGCATGTGTGACCCAAGCTGTCTAATTATCACGCGAGGGAGGAGAAGCTGCAAACAGGTTTTCGATATTCACGGTTTGCTGCGTCTGTAGTACATCCTGTGTGCGTGTAAACAGCTTCTTGTGGCATTGTCTGGAAATGAAACATCTCTGGGCTTGGAGAGGAGTGTTGGGTCCCCAAAGAGAGTGCAGGCGACTCATTGCCTGGGCCACTGCAGAGCTTCGCGTGGAGCTCACAGGGCGAGTGCTCAGGAGGGGATAGGAGGTGGAGTGTGCAGCTACAGCTTGGGGGTCTGTTTACTGACAGAGGACACGTGGGAGGACACGGCAGGATGTGGCCAGAGCTGTCCACGGAGAGGCCGAGGAGGTGTTACCCAGGGAGATAGAGGGGGAATGCCTTTACAGCTCCGGGTGCTGGGAAAAGACACGCTGCTCACCATCCCCAAGACTTGTCCATCTCACCTGTCCCCTAGTGAGAGTCCCTCTGCCCTGCCCGCCACTGAGTCATTGGTTAAAAAACCTATTATCAACTCAATTCTGCCATCTGCCTAGCTGGGTGATCTTGTGAAAGACACTCAACGTCTCTGGGCCCAGAGACAATGGAGAAAACCATGTTAAAGGCAGGCAGCCGAATCACACCATCCAGGGGGAACTCTTCCCAGCCAGCCTTCCCCTTGGCTTAGGAAATGAGCCTAGAAATAGAACATCGTGAGAATAGAAGGGGACCCTTTTGATGAGAAAACTCGTTCAACCCCAGGCTGAATGCGCCTCACCCTCTGATAATTAGAATCACCTGAAGAGTCTTTTAAAAACACCAAAAATACTAATATGGGGGCGGGTGGGGTCCCCCTTCCTAGAGTTTCTGATGTAATTGATCTGCTCGGAGCCCAGGCGTGGGAATTTTATAAAAGCTTCACACATGTCTGACACGCAGCCAGGGCTGAGAGCCATAGATATGACCTAGATAATCCACTCCCTGGTGATCAAGAGTTGAAGGTGATTTTAATTAATGAAGAAGATGGGAAGAGATTTGGGGGAACCAGACGTCTAGGTCTTTCGGCATCTAGACCTGAGACATTCCTTGGGGTCCAGCCCAAAAGGCTGGAAATAGGATACTGCTCCTGACTCTGCTTCCCACTGAGCGTGGGCTGAGGCTGGGGCAGAAAACATCCATCAGGTCACTACTGACTCCTGAGGCCTGGGCTGAGCCCTGTTATTAAGGGAGCCCCAGTGCGCTGGGAAAACAGGCCCGTAAAGCATTGTGAGGGGATGGTATGATCTGTCCTCCAGTGGGGTGTGTGCTGGGAACTGTGGAGAGTAGGAAAGAGGAGAGATGGCTTTTCTCTGGGAAGGTAAAGGAGGGCTTCTGGAAGCTGGAGACTTGAGCTGGAGCTTTGAAGGATGTATATAAGTTTGCCTGGTGGAAAGCAGGAGAGGTAGCAGCATTCCTAAGCAGGATACAGGAAACAGTGAGTACTTCTGTGTGTCTGGCCCAGGGGCCGTTCCTGCTTAGGGGCCCCCCTGTGTGCCCAGCACTGTACCAGGCTTTGCTGGTGTACCTGGAAAGTGGTGCCCACAGGAGAGTCAGGGCTCACCCTTATACTTACAGTATAAGACACACAGTTCAAAGGGGATTTCAAGATGGTTCCATACAAAGGGGATTCCAAGTAGGGTCTCCTAATAGGCTTGTTAGTTATCTGGGAAGGCTGCTTGGAGGTGGTGAGTCTGCAGAAATGTACAGCACACAGGAAGCGGGTGACATTTCAGGGGACTGCAGTAGCTATGGGCAGGGGAGAGCAGGAAGTCTGCATATTTGATGACCCAGGCCCTGACATGGTCTGGGGTATGGGTCGGGCAGGGAGGCCCCTGTGACTGAGGTCCAGGGAGGTACCTGGGCAGAGCTGCACCAGATCAGGCTGGGGCAGGACGGTAAGTGTCCCTAGAAGACACACTGGGCTGAGTAGACCCATTCTCAAGTCTTTAAAGTTGAATGAAATATTTTAATGTTTAATCAGGCCTGGATTATATTCCTCTTTATACCAATGCAATCATAAAATACAATTTTTAACTTTTTTTATATGTGTGTGGCAGAAGGAGCCCAGCAAGGCAAACATGTCTAGGGCCCAGGAGAGTCACGATGTCACCCTGGGGCAGACAGCTCAGCTGGAGATTCTACATCCCTAGATCCTCTTCCGAGCCTACCTTTGATTAACTGTGTGTTTGGGGGCAAATCACCAATCTTCTTTGAACCTCAGTTTTCCCTTCTGTGCATGCCCAGTTGCTTCAGTTGTGTCCAGCTCTTTGCAGCCCTATGGACTGTAGCCCACCAGGCTCCTCTGTCCACGGGCTTCTCAAGGCAAGAATACTGGAGTGGATTGCTATGCCCTCCTCTCTAGGGGATCTTCCCAACCCAGGGATAAAACGTCTCTTGGGTCTCCTGCATTGACAGGTGGGTTCTTTACAAATAGTGCCACCTGGGAAGCCCTTCCCTTATGAAACCAGAGGCAGTTGACCTAGCTCATAAGCAATGCCCTCTGGGGGGGAGGGGTGCCACCAACCTGGGGTCCGTAGAGAAGGGTGCTCTGGAATGTGCAACAGGATGGAAGGGGCCACAAGAGTGAGGACTCTGCAAAATAGGAGGCGTGAAACCACTTTAAAAAAAAAGGCAGCTCTGATGAGAGCCTTAGTCTTAGCACTTGGTTAAGGCATTGAGGGCCTGTCTCTCAGCTTCAGTATCCCCATTCCCTACACACCCCATCAAGTCTTCTCACTGAAACAAAAAGACCCACTCAGTTTGAAGTGCTGATAATACACTTTCTCTGCACAACCTACAGAGCTCTGTTTGCACGCTCCTTGACACCCCCCAGCCCCAAGGCCCAGGATCCGACTCTGTCTATTCCCACCCTGCATGCCCTGCACTCAGCTCTGTCTAATGCTGCAGCCAGCACTGGTGGGAGACCAGCTGGTGCTTGTCTGTGATACTGAGCGGAATCCCAAATCCTTCTCTACTTTCCCTCCAGAGCCGCTGCTGGGCTCATCCTGGTCTCTTCCCTGTGATGCTCCTTTGTCCTAGCTGCCTTCTCGAGCAGTACAGCTACAGTCAAATGCAGTCTCACAGTCTCAGCGGGTGCTGGAATTCCCAGCCCAGCCCCTGTCCACTGGCATACTCTGCAGACTCTGCCCCTCCTCCGTGTGCGGGTACACATGGCAACCCCAGTTTCCAGCAGTCATGAGAGTGGGTGCAGCCAGGGCCATCCCCACCAGCGGCCATCCAGCCCCATTGGCTGATGTGGTGCAATCCTCCTCTTCCTTCAGAACCCAGAAGAGCACATGGTCTTCTAGCACCGTCTTCTCTGTGTAAGGAGCATGAAGAATGTGTCATGGGATGAATCATGGCTCCAAAAGATAAGTGCACTCAGGACCTCAGAGATAATAAGAACCTTGAGATGAGATCATCCTGGATTAAGCTGGGCCCTAATCCCCGGGTGTGTGTCCTCATAAGCAACAAAGAAAAGGCATCATCTCCCCATACCTCCTAAGATGCAGAGGGGCACTGGGAAGACCTCCGCATGAAAACGGAGGCAGAGATTGGAGCAATGTGGCCATGAGCTAAGGAAGGCTGGGGATTTCAAGGAGCGCCTAGAAGCTGGCAGAGCCAAGGTGGAATTCCTCCCAAGAGCCTTCAGAGGTTGCACGGCATTGCTGACACCTTGATTTCAGACTTCTAGCTTCCAGAGCTGTGAGAGAATCAATCTCAGAGCCACAGAGTTTGTGGCAAGTTGTTAAGGTCAGGAAGCAACAGTTAGAACTGGACATGGAACAACAGACTGGTTCCAAATAGGAAAAGGAGTACGTCAAGGCTGTATATTGTCACTCTGCTTATTTAACTTCTATGCAGAGTACATCATGAGAAACGCTGGACTGGAAGAAACACAAGCTGGAATCAAGATTGCCAGGAGAAATATCAATAACCTCAGATATGCAGGTGACACCACCCTTATGGCAGAAAGTGAAGGGGAGCTAAAAAGCCTCTTGATGAAAGTGAAAGAGGAGAGTGAAAAAGTTGACTTAAAGCTCAACATTCAGAAAACGAAGATCATGGCATCTGATCCTATCACTTCATGGGAAATAGATGGGGAAACAGTAGAAACAGTGTCAGACTTTATTTTGGGGGTTCCAAAATCACTGCAGATGGTGACTGCAGCCATGAAATTAAAAGACGCTTACTCCTTGGAAGAAAAGTTATGACCAACCTAGACAGTATATTCAAAAGCAGAGACATCACTTTGCCAGCTAAGGTCCGTCTAGTCAAGGCTATGGTTTTTCCTGTGGTCATGTATGGATGTAAGAGTTGGACTGTGAAGAAAGCTGAGTGCCAAAGAATTGATGCTTTTGAACTGTGGTGTTGGAGAAGACTCTTGAGAGTCCCTTGGACTGCAAGGAGATCCATCCAGTCCATTCTGAAGGAGATCAACCCTGGGATTTCTTTGGAAGGAATGATGCTAAAGCTGAAGCTCCAGTACTTTGGCCACCTCATGCGAAGAGTTGACTCATTGGAAAAGACTCTGGTGCTGGGAGGGATTGGGGGCAGGAGGAGAAGGGGACGACCGAGGATGAGATGGCTGGATGGCATCACAGACTCGATGAACGTGAGTCTGATTGAACTCCGTGAGATGGTGATGGACAGGGAGGCCTGGTGTGCTGATTCATGGGGTCGCAAAGAGTCGGACATGACTGAGCAACTGAACTGAACTGAACTGAACTTGTTAAGGTCACCCCAGGAAGCTACTGCAGAAGAGTCACGAGATGCCTGCCTGTGTCCTGTGCTCCCTGTTTCTTTTCTCTCTCCTTATTTTTTAAAAAATCTTTTGGCCGCTCCACCTGGCACATGGGATCTTAGTTCCTCAACCAGGGATGGAACCCGTGCCCCCTTTGGTGGAAGCAAGAGTCTTAACCACTGGACGACCAGGGAAGTCCCTGCTCTCGCTTTTCCAGTCTCCCTTACTACACCAATCCTGCCCCACTGGCCTGCCTGAAGACGCCATATCTAGATTCAGTCAGTTCAGTTCAGTCACTCAGTCATGTCTGACTCTTTGCAACCCCATGGACTGCAGCACGCCAGACTTCCCTGTCCATCACCAACTCCTGGAGCTTGCTCAAACTCATGTCCATCGAGTCAGTGATACCATCCAACCATCTCATCCTCTGTCATCCCCTTCTCCTGCCTTCAATCTTTTCCAGCATCAGGGCCTTTTCAAATGAGTCAGTTCTTCGCATCTGGTGGCCAAAGTATTGGAGTTTCAGTTTCAGCATCAGTCCTTCCAATGAATATTCAGGACTGATTTCCTTTAGGATTGACTGGTTGGATCTCTTGTAGTCCAAGGGACTCTCAAGAGTCTTCTCCAACACAACAGCTCAAAGGCATCAATTCTTCGGTGCTCAGCTTTCTTTATGGTCCAACACTCACATCCATAAATGACTACTGGAAAAACCATAGCTTTGACTAGACAGACCTTTGTCAGCAAAGTAATACCTCTGCTTTTTAATATGCTGTCTAGGTTGGTCATAAATTTTCTTCCAAGGAGTAAGCATCTTTTAATTTCATGGCTGTAGTCACCATCTTGATTTTGGAGCCCTCCAAAATAAAGTCCAGCACTGTTTCCATTGTTTTCCCATCTATCTGCCTTGAAGTGATGGGACCAGATGCCATGATTTTAGTTTTTTTGAATACTGAGTTTTAAGCCAGCTTTTTCACTCTCCTCTTTCATTTTAATCAAGAGGCTGTTTAGTTCCTATTCACTTCCTGCCACAATGGTGGTGTCATCTGCATATCTGAGGTTATTGATATTTCTCCCTGCAGTCTTGATTCCAGCTTGTACTTCATCCAGTCCAGCATTTTGCATAATGTACTCTGCATATAAGTTAAATAAGCAGAGTAACAATATACAGCCTTGACGTACTCTTTTCCCAATTTGGAACCAGTCCGTTTTTCCATGTCCAGTTCTAACTCTTGCTTCTTGACCTGCATACAGATTTCTCAGGAAAAGGTAAGGTGGTCTGATATTTCCATCTCTTGAAGAATTTTCCAGTTTGTTGTGATCCATATAGTCAAAGGCTTTAGTATAGTCAATGAGGCAGAGGTAGATGTTTTTCTGGAATTTTCTTGCTTTTTCTATGATCCAATGGATGTTGGCAATTTGATTTCTGGTTCCTCTGCCTTACCTAAATCCAGTTTCAACATTGGGAGGTTTTCCATTCATGTACTATTGAAGCCTGGCTTGGAGAATTAGAAGCCTAGCATTACTTTGCTAGTGTGTGAGATGAGTGCAGTTGTGCAGTAGTTTGAACATTCTTTGGCGTTGCCTTTTTTGGGGGTTGGAATGAAAACAGACCTTTTCTAGTCCTGTAGCTACTGCTGAGTTTTCCAAATCTGCTGGTATATTGAGTGCCTAGATTACCAACAACCGTAAGACCATCTTGCCTTTGCCAAGTGCCTGCTGTGAGCCAAGGAACATCTGGATGTCTGCATCCTAACGGGTGAGGAAGACATGTGTGAGAAGCTGTGTGTGATCCTGATTAAGGCCACAGTACAGCTGAGGCCCACTTTCTAATCATGTGTCCCTGGGCGGGTGATTTAACCACTTGGTGCTTCAGTTTCCTCATCAATGAAATGGAGGTGGGAACAGCAATGCCCACCTTCAGGGCTGTCGGGAGGATTACCTGAATCAGCCGCAAATGACACCTGGGGCATCATGCTGGGACTCAGCGAGTCTCAGTCATTATCTATCACTTCCTCATGGCTGAGGAGAGGAAGTGGAGGCCCAGGCGGGTTATGTCACTTTCCTAACCCCAGCTAGCAGATGGCCTGGCTGGAGTTTACTCTAGGTTTTTCTGACTTTGAAGCAGAGGTGCTTTCTAGTCTGACACACTGTCTCCTTTTCAGGAGCTTCCTGGAGACTTGACATTTAAGCTGAGGGGAGGTGTGACGTTACCTGAGCTGTTTAACACGGCTTCTTGTCAAGGGGTGGCAGCTGGGTGCTTGTCAGTTTAGAACCATCATTCCTGGCCACCACCTGGCAGAGAGCAGAGCCTCGGAGCTGGGCTGGAGCCCAGGAGGTCTCAAATTATGAGGAAAAAGAAGGTAGAGGCGGGGCCTGGATGCAGGGAAATGGGAAGATGAGGTGTGAGTGGTCTTGGAGGATGGGGGGAGCCAGACGCAGAGGAGCAGGAATGGGCCAGGTGTGCGCTGCGTTCCTCTGATGGCACAAGGTGGCCCAGCATCTCAGCCAGTGAGACCCGTTCCCATAGCAACCTGAGAAACAGGTGTTTAAGGAGCTCCTGGAGGATGCAGCCCATAGTGAATGAAGGGTGTGAACACCAGGATGGAAAGACACAGGAGGTTCCAGGCCAAGGAGAATCACAGTCATGCAAAGTGGAGAGCCAAAGAAAATGAGATTTGGGGAATCAATGATGTGCTTCCTGCCTGTTGGCCCTCCAGGTTAGCTGAAGGGGAGGATGACAGCCCCGGGCAGAGCAGAGGCCGAGGGGGAGAATATGACATCGTTGTCTCCATTGATGCTCAGAGTCATGAGATGTATAGGGCTCCCCACAGGGCCTCCTTGGAACCACAGGATGCAGTTTCTTGAATGATTCGTACCAACATCAGCATCAGGAGGAGGGACGTGCACTGGGCCTCTGGACTTCCCAAGGACCGAGGCTGCGGATTCATAGCAGGGCGATCTGGAGCTCTGTGGGGCCCGAGGGGGTACTCAGCAGACTGTTCCCCAAGGTCATTGGGCCGGACCCCTGGGAGTCCTTATTGGACTAAAAATGACCACAGTGGCCCCGCTGCTCCTCGTGCCCTCAAATTCTCCCCCTAACAGGTCAGGTCTTCAGATGCCAGCTCAGCTGGTGAACAAGTGAGTTCAGGCAGGCAGTGGCGGTTATTGTGAGAATAAGTCCTTGGATTTCAAGCTTTCACAAAGCCCTTCCCACTAGGTCCCTGAACTGGTGGAATCGACCAGTTGTTTTGACCTGGAAATACCTATTCCAGCTCTGGGAGAAGAGGAAACAAGAGAAACTGAAGGGCAAGGAGGGAACAGGGAGGAAGATGGGAAGCGTCGATGGGGAGGGGAGGGTAAGGGGGAGGTGGGGGAGAGTCCAGCTTTTTGTGGAACCACCTTGTCTCTAACCTCTGCGCACACATAAGGGAGGCTTATCATCAAGTCCCCTGTGTGGGGTGGAGCATGCATTCAGACGGGTTATTGGGTCCCTGAAACTGTACCCCAGCATGTGGGATGCTTGGGGACATAAAGTTTACTAAATAAGTGTGAGTGGTGGGCCTCACTGATTCTGGGCACTTGCACCCTCTCGCCAGCCTTGCCTGCAGACATGGGGTCCCCTGTTCACCTTCTTCCTATGGGCAAATCTGCTCTGGCTATGGGTGTAGACAAGTCACCTCACAGAGGGCATCTCTTGACATGATACAGAACAAAACAGTGGTCTTTCGAAGGGCACGCTGTCATTTTTACCCCCACTGTACAGCAGGGAGCTTCAGCCAGCCTCCCTGGGCCACGCTGCTGTTAATAACATAGAGGGAATTTGAATCCAGGCCGGCTGCCTCTAGTCTATGCTCTGGACTCCATGGCATGCCACCTCTACAGGGCAGCTTCAGGGTATCAGGAAGAGATTTTATCCATCAGAGTAACACCCTTTACAGAGATCCACATGGCAACATCCCTGGATCCCACAGCCCAGATGGAACACATCCAATGATGGGCTGCTTGTTATTTTTCCAGGAGGCTGAGCCCATCTTCCCGGAGTTCGGAGTTTTGTAAAAAAAATGTTTGGATGCTGAGCCCCAGACTTGCCTCCCTGTCACCTCCTGCCCTGGCTGAAATTCTAGAAGCACTGAGAAGTCTGTCCCTTCGGCCTGAGATCCCTCAGATATTTGCAGGCCAGCTTCCTACCTGCACCTGCAGACTCGGATAGGACAAGTAGCGTTCCCTGGCCCTTCAACCCTTCCTCTTTCTTGGCCATCAGCTCCCATGCTCCTCACTTGTCAGGCCTGGGCCTGCTGGACACGCTCAGTTTGGCCAGCATTCTTCTCGTCTGCTGTCCGCTGGCTTAGGGACTCTCTGGGTGTGAGCTGCCACTCCTGGTCCTTGGCCTCATCTGTAGGGACAGAGTTGGCTCAGGTGGCTCTGATGTCTTGTCCAGCTCTGACACTGGAGCTCATACCCACGTGCATCCTCCACCTCATCCTGTCTCCTGCCTGTCATGTTCCACCCCCATCCAGGTGCTCCCTGGATTGGGCCTGGGCCTGACAGTTGCATATGTCAGAGCTGAACAGTCAGAGCAACAGGAGGTGATGTGGGGGCCAGAGCAGGAGGAGGGTGCAGGTGCTGAGATCAGGGGAGATGGGGGCTGGGGGTCATCACAAGCTGCTCGACCTTCCAAATGTCTCTCTCTCCTCTCAGGGAATTCTGATGAGAGCAGGCAGAAAGCAGCCTCTTCAATCATTGGCTAAGTTGGCATAAACAGTTGGCATAATTCCACTGTTGGTCTCTGTTGCATGAGGAGGGGCACTGTGTTTCTTAGAGGCAGGCCCACCCTGCCTGTGGGCCCCAAGCCGGCATGCCCCAGGGGACCGAGCTGGCCGGGGCAGGGAAGTCCTGGGTGGGGTTCCACAGGGAAGCTGGGGATGTGTGGCAGGTGAAGACATGGAGGCCCAGGCACCTGCTTCAGGTGACAAGGGGCCCATTGTCACCGCACGTGATAGTTTCGAGAGAAAACTCTGCCAGTGAGAATTCAAATGGAAGGGGCTGGCTCTGAGGTGAGAAGTCTGTCCCTCTGCCCCAGGCCAGTGGGCACTGCCTAGCAGGAACCCGGCTACAAGGATGACTAACTCCCAGCGTTACCAGAGGGATGAGTGAGCGGATGGTTTGCAGAGGTGTGGGCAGGGCAGCAGGACCCACCAGGGCGGGTGCACTCCCAGCACAAGGCCGGGGACAGTTACCATCCCTGGGGACTACAGAGCAAGGAGAGGGGGCAGAGGTACCACTGAGAGCTGTGGCCGGGGAGAGGGGCCATCCCACAGGAGCTGTGGCCGCTGGACACAGCCATGGCCAGATGGCCCCGAAGCCGACGCCATGGCAGGGCGGTGGGGAAGATGCCCTGCCTCACTCTCCAGGCTCCTGTCGGTGCCCCTGGAGACCAAACCCAAACTGAGCGTGTCCAGCAGGCCCAGGCCTGACAAGTGAGGAGCATGGGAGCTGATGGCCAAGAAAGAGGAAGGGTTGAAGGGCCAGGGAACCCTACTTGTCCTATCCGAGTCTGCAGGTGCAGGTAGGAAGCTGGCCTGCAAATATCTGAGGGATCTCAGGCCGAAGGGACAGACCAAACCCAAGAAAGCCAGAGCAGAGGGGAGTCTGTGAAGTGCAGTTGGTGGGGACCAGACTGCAGGGGTCTGAGCAGGAAAGCAAATGGATTGGAGAAGCGGTGGATCCATGGAGAATAGACAGTGTGAGCCAGTGATGAGAACTGTTTTCGTTTCCTCCACAAATTGCATGGCTTAAAACAACAGGAAGGTGTCCTGAGTTCTGGAGGCCATGAGTTTGAAATGAAGTCTCAGGTGCGGTGTCCCCTCCAGTGCTCTGGGGGATAATCCTTCCTCCCCCTTTTGACTTCCGGGGGCTCCAGGTTGTCCCTTGGTGGTGGCAGGAACATTCCGATTTCTGCCTCTGTCCTCAATGACCTTCTCCGTTATGTCTTTGAATCGCCTCTTCTGTCCTTTAGAAGGACACTTGTCATTGGAGTTTGGGTCCAGGATGACCTCATCACCTTAACTGAATTGCATCTTCAAAGACCCCCTCTCCCAAATCAGGCAGTGTTCACAGGTTCCGGAAGTTAGGAGGTGGACCTATCTTTTCGGGGAATGGACCATCCAACCCACTTTAATGGTCATCTCGGGCGAGCGCTATCCCGTCTCCATGTCCCCTACGTGCGTCACCTTGGTGCATTTCAGAACTGTCCAGAAAGGAAGGCGGGGCTGACTCTAGTTCCAGTTTACAGATGAAGCCAAAAAGGAGACGAGGTGTGCCCGAGAGGGTGGGAGTAAGAAGTAGAGGCGGGAGGGGGCCTGGGGGCGTTGCTTTTCCGTGTCACGTACCCCTCACCCCCACCCCAATCCAGCAGACGTAGATCAGCCCACTCTCAGCTCCTCAGCACGCTGTCCACTCACCTCTTCGTATCGTTCCCGCTCTGTGGTTTTTTCCTCTTTGGGTTTCAGGTACCCAGACGTGGTGGAGTCGCATGCCTCGCTGGTTTTCTATGAGCCGCTTTTATGTGGCTGTCTCTTTACTGTCTTTAGTAATGCAGGGCATGCACTAACCCCCAGGAAACAGCTTGAACATAACCTACGTCTGCACTCACTCCCCCCATCCCACACCCCTGGTCCCCCTAGATGTGAATCCCCCCACTGCTCTGAATCCTGGCCATTGCCCTTAGCTTTTCTTTCTGTGCGGCTCTACTGCATGTCTTTCTCAGCACGTTTCTTCTTCTCCTAAATTATGAAAATTTCAAGCATCCAGAGAAGCGTAGAAAGTAGTGTATCGATAGCTGCCTCGCTGTGTGTTAAATGCAGCCTGTCATTGTTGAGCACCAGCTTTGGGACTGAACCCCATGCTGGGAACAGGTCAAGGAGGCAGCAATCCCGACAGCCAGCGAGGTTAGAACATGTCAACAGGGCATTACGGGACCTCTCAATACAGCCCTGAGGTGACGCACGTCAGGGATATCAAGAAGGGACAAGAGCTTGCCCGAGATGGCCGTTAAAGTGGGTTGAATGGTCCACTCCCCAAAAGATAGATCCACCACCTAACTTTCGGCACCTGTAAACGCTGCCTGACTTGGGAGAGGGAGTCTTTAAAGATGTAATTCAGTTAAGGTGATGAGGTCGTCCTCGACCCAAACTCCAAGTGCTTGGGGTAGGGAAGAAGGACAGTGCAGGGAGGACTTGTTCATTTCCCTTTTTCTGACACTGGGTGGGAATTTCTGGAAGGTAGAGGCCAGATTCAAAGAGGTTCGTCTCTGAAGCCCCACTGCCTGGCTGAGAGCAGGGGCTCAGTAAGCAGAATTGACAGAATTAATGACAGAAGTGTTTCTGGAGTGGGTGTTAAACCTCCTGTTGTAGGTCAGCAGAGCCTGCGGTCCACTCAGGAAAGTCATGAGCAAGGTTTGGGGTTGGATGGGTGGAGGTGTTCGCAAGACAGCCCATTCCATATCTGATTCAGGGGAATCATTCCCAGATGGACCCATTCTATCCCTTTCCACATGGTGATGTTTGCACTGGCCTGCGACAGATGCTCTCTATGTATGTTCTAATCCTCTCACTAGGAGATCCTTCAGGCCAGGGTTTGGGGATCTGAGGTCACGTCCTGCATCAGATTTGGACATTTCTGAAGCAGAGGCCGTCCATCCCCTTTAGATTGCGGCCACCTGCCACAGCCACAGGGTCTCTTCTGCCATGAGGGGAGATAGCATAATTTAGGTCTGTCTCCCCTATCAGCTTGGGGCATCTTAAGGTGTCTTTCACCTGAGAGATTTTCCTGAAATTGGAGGTGGGAAGTTGACTGGGAGTCACCTGAAGACAGGGGCTGTATCTCTCCTTCAGACTGGACCATCTGTAAGGCTGGGGTGGCTTTCTTCTTTCCATCAGAGCTCCTGCAGTGAGCGCTGTCTTCTTGCCATTGTGCAAGAGAGAAGGTGCAGTTTTCCTTCATGCTTCCAGATAGCAGAGCTGGCCCCCTGCCTCCTGCCCCTGAGATGCCCTTGAGCAGTGCAGACCTCTCTGAGGCATCCTTGTTTTTCCTTCTTACCTACCAGCCTGGAGATAACTTACTTGAAAAAAAAATAAAAAATCCCTGTTGCATCTCACTGGACTTTGCCAAGAGTCACTTACCATCTTCCTCAGACACGGTGTCTCCAGCTCTGAGCTTCTGAGACGTGAACCCAGCTGGACTGCAGGGGGATGCAGGCATAGGAGGGGATGCCATGTCCTGTAATCCAGGCCTTGGCTCCAGCCCAGAGCTTGCTGCAGTATCTGCAGGCTGAGTGCAGTGTCTGTGAACATGGGCAGCTGGGCCTGTCCCGAGATGGGATCTGAAGGAAGCTCTTCCCCTCTGGCCACCACCTGATGTCAAAGAAAGGACACCAGGGACCTGGGAGGCGGGCAGAGGGGAAGAGGGGAGGGCCTCAGGTTTGGACCATACACACTATCATCATTGCCATCATCATCACCGTTGGCATCTCATTCAAATTTCCAGCTACTGAGATAAGTAAAACATATGTTGTCTTCATTTTGCCAATGAGAAAGTTAAGGTGGAGACAGGAGTAGCTTGTCTGGGGTGATCTGAGTGGCAGAGGGCTTCCCAGGTGGTGCTAGAGGTAAAGAACCCACCTGCCAACACAGGAGATCCCTGGGTTGAGAAGACCCCCTGGAGGAGGGACTGGCAACTCACTCCAGTATTCTTGCCTGGAGAATCCCACAGATAGAGGAGCCTGGCGAGTACAGTCCATGGGGTTGAATACGACAGCACAGCACACAGAGAAGCAGTAGGTCAGAGCATGTTCTCCCTGTAAATCTCATGCTGTGCCCAGCCCAAGACCCTGTGGCTTACCCTCTAGGAGTGATCCTGATAGGTGCTTGAGTGGGGTCCTCTCCTTTCTATTCACATCACGTCATAGTGAAGACACCCACTCTTCCAAGGCTTTGTTGGGTGTGTGGCCAATGGATGTCTTCCAGGTGGGTGTCCTGATCCCCCACCCCTGATTATATCAGGGATTCCTTAAAGATGGGGCTGGGTCTCTGTCCTCAGACTGGGGGCTCTCCAGGCCAGAGCTCTGCTTCTGCCTTCTGGCCCTTCCCCTAGAGCAGGGGTCCCCAACTTCTGGGATCTAATCCCTGATGATCTCAAGTGGAGCTGATGTAATAATAATAATAAAAATGAAGTGAACAATAAATATACTGTGCTTGAATTGTCTGGAAACCATCCCCCACCCCACCACCATTGTCCATGGAAAAATTGTCTTCCATGAAACCAATCCCTGGTGTCAAAAATGTTGGGGACTGCTGCCTCAGAGGAGGCGGTGGTTGTACCAGGAAGACCTTTGCTTAGTGCATTTATAGGTTCTCCTGGTTTTCCATCTCTTTGGCCATGCTGTCTGTTCCCTGGGGTGGTTTTAAGGTCATAAAAGCCCCAAACTCAGATTTGAATGGGTCTGCAAAGGTCATCCCATTTATTCTAGTTCCTGGATCCTTTGCAGAGAAATTCCACGCTCAAAAGATGTGCTTTGTAGCTAGAGAGACAGTGCCCAGCTCACAGCCGGAATCTGACTTCTTCTGTGGCACCACTCTCTCCTGTCCATAAACTGGGCTTTTTAGGGCACTGCACGTCACCACCAACACCCTATTCTCCAGCTACTGTCCCTCCCCAACCTCTTCTTCTCCAGGCTCAAGCCTCTTATTTCCTACAGGCACCGTTCTGAAGGAAGCAGCGAGTGACTGGGAAGTCACTGCCTTCCTTCTCTGGGTGGCCTTCTGAGCCCCCTGCTGCTCCGCCTGCCCTTCCTCCCCTCTGTTCCACCCCCTCCAGTCCACCTCTCCCTTTGAGCCCCTACTGGGCTTCCCCTCGCCCCTGGTCACTGCGGTATATCTCTTAGGTCTCCAAGTTCCCATAAATTTGATCATCCTGGGAACTTAATCCCCCCAAATTTCCTGAAGTTATTGGGTATCAGACCTGGTTCAAATTCTGTGTCAGGAGAGCCCAGGCCTTATTGTTCAAGTAATACTCTAGTTATTCCAATTAACTTATGCCTTAAATAGATTATGTGGGGATGAACTCAGGAAGCATTAGTAGAGAAATGGGGACGTGAGATCAGGAAAGGCAGGAAGCCAATGTGAGGTGTGTTAATGAGCAAATTACTGGTTTGAACAACTGGAACTCAGTCCCACTGAGGAGCTCTAGTAGCTCCTGTAGCTGCTGTAACAAATACCATAGACTTAGTGGCTTAAAAGGACAAATGTATTGCCTTATAGTTCTATAGTGCAGAACTCCACACTTGTTCACACCGGGCTGAAATCGAGGTTTTGGCAATGCTGCCTTTCTGAAGGCTCATGGGCAGAATCCTCTTCTTGGCCCTTTCCAGATTCTAGAGGCTGCCCACATTCATTGGCTCATGGCCTCATCCTTCAGAGGTGGCCACAGAGTTTTTCACACTGCACCACTCTGACCTCCTCTTCTGCCTCCCTCTTGCACATTTAAGGACCATTTTGATTGCATTGGACCTACCAAGATATTCCATGATTACCTCTATTTTAAGGTCAGCTGATTAGCAACCTTAATTACATCTGCAATCTTAACTCCCCTTTGCCACATAGCCTAACATATACACAGGGTTAGGATGTGGACCTCTTTCAGGAGCCCACCAAAGGAATTTTTATAGATCACACCTCAGAGTTGTTCCACACAAGGAGTGAGAAAGTGAGAGTATTTATTCACCCCCATCCAAGACTGGCTACAGGGGAAAGTAATTTCTCAGCATTTCTGGCCTGTCTGTCCTAGCTCAGGGAACTCCTGTGGCCAGAGAAAGCTTTTAGACAGAGTCCCAGATGCTTGGAGTATGAAGCCATCCACAAGCATGGGCATGGTCCTGAGGTGATATGGTCCACTCATCAACAGGGTCTGCTACAGTTAATTCATGTATTTATTCATCAAAAATATGAATGTCTGATTTGGCCAGGTCGTTACCAAGTTCCAGTGAGAGAATGATGAAATTGATGCCAGTCCCTACTCTGTGAAGGGGAGACACATAGAAGACGGTTATAACGTAGTGTGGTCTGTTTAGTATAGGCCTGAGCCAGAGTTACTTGGTCTGGATGGGGGATAAGGGGTAGATCAGAGACGGTATCCTGCAGTGCTAAAGCCTGAGTTCACACTGACGGGCATTCAGGAGTTGGCCAGATCACAGGGGCAGGTCGCTGTTGCTGATGGAGGAGATGGCATAAATGAACAAGCCTGGGAAAGCAATTGTATGGTGCATGCAGAGAAGATGGAGAGGAGTAAGCAGCCTGGCTCACAACACTGGGAGGGGGACTGTGGGAACTCCTCTGTAGAGCTAGGCAGGGGTGTGGTCACGGAGCATGATCTCCCACCACAAGAGGTTTGAGCACTATCTTGTAGCAAAGGGGAAACCATTGAAGGCTTTAAGACAGTAAGAGATATAGCCAGATGGGCATATTGCTAGATGCCTCTGTCCCTCCCTGGTGTATGAAATAGCAAGCCTAGAATTAGGGAGCTATTGCAGCGGTCCAGGGGAGAGAAGAAGAGCCTCCAGATCAGGATTCTGGTTGCAGAAGTAGAAAGACTATGTCTGTGTTGCAAAGCCAGCTGTGTTTATAGATGAAACATTGTTTAGGATGAAGTGTGACTTTGACTTACAGAAAATCCAAATTGGACAATAGAAATTTATTCCATTTTACATAAAAGCCCAGCTAGGCAGCTGGGCCTCCTTCTACCTTGTTGCCCTGATAACTATGGCCTCCATTTCCAACTCACCTCTTGGCCCAAAATGGCCAGTGCAGCTCCAGCCATCACATCTACATCCCAGGTACCAGGAAGGAGAAGAAGGACCCACCCAAACTTTCTATGATTCTGACACTAATTCCAATGTGTGTTCGTTTTCTACCCCAAAATTCTCCAGAGTCAGCTGTGTGTCCTACAACTCAATTCTGACACAGTCTACTTGGAGATATTAATAGTATCAGATCCCACAGCTTAAGGGTTCAGTCCTGCAAGACTGTCCCCCACTTCAGACACCAGTTGTAAGTCCGGTTTTGTCTCCTATGCTTCTGAACAACTGGCTATTGATTAGAAGTTCCCCACAGTCCTCTCTTTGGGTTTCATTAATTTGCTGGAGCAGCTCATAGAATTCAGAGAGGCGTTTTACTTACTAGCTCACCAGTTTCTTATAGAAATATATACATTACTCAGGAACAGCCGTTTGTAAGAGATGCACAGGGCAAGATGTGCGGGAAGGGGCAGGAAACACTTCCATGTCCTGTACGAGGTGTTCACCAACCTGGAAGTTCTCCAGAGCCTTCTCACTGGGGATTCGTCATACAGGCATGGTTGATTCACCTTCAGCTACTAGCGACTGATTTAGCGTCACTCCCCTCCCAAGAGGTCAGGAGGGTATGACTAAAAGTTCAAACTCTAACCAAACGTTTGACTCCCCTAGCAACCAGCCCCCGTCCTTAGGTGTTTTCCAAAAGTACTATTAACATAGCAAAAGATACCTTTATGTCTCTCATCACAGGAAATAATAAAGGATTTTAGGAGCTCTGGGCCAGGACCAGGATGAAGACCAAATTATATTCTAATAAGAATGTATCACACCTTCCTGTAAGGACACTTCTTTTTTTTTTTTTTTTAACTTTTTATTTTATACTGGAGTATAGCTGATTAACCATGTGGTCAGAGTATCAGGCGGACAGCAAAGGGACTCAGCCATACATGCGTATGTATCTATTCTCCCCAAACTCTCCTCCCATTCAGGCTGCCACATAAGACTGAGCAGAGTTCCCTGTGCTATATACAGTGGACCTCATTGGTTATCCATTTTAAATACAGAGGTGTCAGTCCCAAGTTCCCTAATTGTCGCTTTTCTGCTTCCTTCCCCACTGGCAACCATGAATTCATTGTCTAAGTCTGTGAGTCTGTATCTGCTTTGTGAATAAGTTCATCTGCGTCATTAGGACACTTCTTATAAGTTGCATTTACCCTACCACTTACACCTCTGTGGCCAGGACTCAGTCACGTGGCCACACCTAGTTGCAGGAAGGGCTGGGAAATGCCTTCTTTCTAGAAGCCATATGACCAGCCACAAAGAAGGGCACCGTGGACTCTGGAAGCAGCTGGTCGTGATGAGGTACTAGTGGCCGTGTGCATTGTGACCAGACAGGCCTGGCTTCCATTCCTTGTTACCTTAGTTAGACTCTTCCTCTGGACCTGGGTGCCCTTCTCCTTAAACAGTGATGTAGGATTTTTGTGAGGACTCGATGAAATAACGGACACCGAAAACTTTATAAACTGTCAAGTGCTGTCACTTGTGAGATATCTCTGAGCTTGTTATGCACTGTGGCCCATTGATGAGTTGGAAGTGCTTTACCAGGATGTCAGCCAAAAATGTTTGGGATGGAAGAGGGAAGCGAGGAATGTGGTGGTGGGGCTTTTTCCAGACTGAGAGGGCTTAGGGCAGGGAGGCTGTGAATCAGGTACTGAGGGCACTGGGGGGTGTCCACGTATCTTTGGAGGAGACATCTTTAAGCAAAGCCCCGTGGTTCTACCTGGAATTGGGCAAGAGAGTATGAAAGCAGTTAAATAGCTTCCCTCACAATCTAGTCATCTTTGGAGCCTCCTCCATCATCTGACCCCACAAAGCTTCTGTCCTTGGACCCAACCAAGGTGAAGATTACTTGCTGAGGTCCTGTTTTCCTCTTCATGGACAAATAAAATCATTGCTTGGTTTAGCTGAGGTGTCCTTTGTTCCTTGCAGTAATTATTGCTCCATCAGTGAACGGAAAGGTTTTAATTTCATAAGGGTGCGTGCAAATGGTGCGTTTTGCATTTATTATGCCTTTAATCAATACTGTAAGAGAATTAAGAGGCCCCAGCAAGCCTTGTGATGTTACCTAAGCTAGTAAAAACTGAGCGTACCTAACTACACACAAGACCTTAGCTAATGTACCTGTCGATAACTGGGACCACATTTTTCTGTCTTGTACCACATTTTCTCTAGTTTATTCAATTATTGACTAAAAGCATGTGTGTTTTCAGTGGCAGGGCCAGTCTGTCATTTCTGCTACAGTTTCAGGTTTTATGTCATCTTCTTTCATGTCAACCTGATTACATTGCATTCCAACCTCAAGTCCGGTCATCAGTAATCTCCATCCTCTCCATTGCTGATTTTTTCTCAACACTTCCTGCCTTCTAGTATTCTCTTTATTTTAACTCATTTATTCTCTGTCTCTCCTCTATTTTGTCTCATTTATTCACTACTGTGTCTGTCCTCGGTGCCTAGAAGAGTGCCTGGCACATGATAGAAACTCAAGAAATTATTTGCTACTGGAAGGGATGAAATCACCTGGTATGAGGGTTGTGTACAGAGTGGGCACAGTTTCTAATGTCACTTTTGGCTCTAAAATTTTGTGTTTCCAGATGCTGGGTATATAATGTATGCTTGCCCCAGCTGGTTGATTAAATAAATGGACGAATCAAATGTTACATTACAATGATGGAAAATAATGTCATGTTCCATCCGATAGCCTCCCTTCCCCCCTAGCTGTTCCGCAGACCCAGCTGGCCAGAAGGAAGGAGGCATGGAAAACAAGCATATATTCTCTGCCCTTATCTCTCCAGCACACGGCCAATTTTTAAAATAGCATTTAATGACCATTGCATAAAGATGTCACTGCATCGGTGCTGTCCCCAAGCAGCTGGGAGACTGTGAAGCCCCCATGTCTTTCTGCGACATCCCTCCCAGGGACCGCAGAGGGGGCTTCCTGGCCCAGCTCACCTACTTCATTTGTAACCCAAGTCCCAGGATAGGGTATTCTGCTAAATACACCGGCTCCCTTATCGGTCTCTCCTATGGTAATGCTCTTGCTACACAAGCCAGACAATTAGAGGTAATTGGGATAATTGGCATTTATTATGGCAATTTGCATTTCTACAGCAGGCAGTACAGAATTTACCACCCGGCTTGGGAATGTGCTTTTTGGATCTGCGGTGAATGCAGCTCTCCATTCTGAAGCGCTTTTTTAGAGCCCACAGGATTTGTCCCTCCTTTGCTCTCCTGATGTCCTTAGGGCCGCATGAGGTGTGAATCTCCCCAGCCAATCAAAGGGGAGCACGAGAATTAGGGTCTGGGAACTAGGGAAGCCTCGCTTCCATCATCTGGGACCTGGGGAAGAATCTACTGCCTGGAAGGAGCCCTGGGTCTGTGGCCAGACCCCTTGTGACTGATTTTTCACTACATTGACCAGATGTTTGGCTTAATTGGCAGAATTGTTTTGCTGTCTCTGCTGAGTAGCTCAAAACTCAAGCCTGCTGTTATGTGATAGCTCTCCATGAGCCAAGGGGCTTCTGAACACAGGGGTGCCTGTTCCTGTCTGCAGCACCTCCTCTGTCACGAACACTTTCCTTGTGCCCAGCTTCTTGGGTATCCGCTTGTCCCTCTCATGAATGAGGGCAGCGGTATGCAGTGACCATAACTGTCAGCTCTCTACTGCAGCTTCCTGGGTTGGAGTCTCTTCTCCACCGGTTGTTAGTTGGGTGACCGTGGGTTCCTTAACCTCTTGGTGCTACAGTTTCCTTATCCTTAAAGTACCTGACTCTAGGATTGACATAAAAATCAAGTGAGAAGGGCTTCCCTCGTGGTCCAGTGGTTAAGACGCCACACCTTCAATGCAGGGGACATGGGTTCGATCCCTGGTCAGGGAATTAAGATCCTACACGCTGCATGGTGCAGCCAAAAAAATTAAATAGTTAATTTTAAAAAATCAAGTGAGCATATATGTGAGCATATATTTGAGTCCTTTAGCAGAAAGCCAGAGACAGATGTTAGATGCTCTCATTAAAAGGTCCTCTCTCCAGCCACTCTGCAAGCCTTCATTATGTATTTTCACCAACTCATCTAACAAGGCACAAAGTTCCAAGGGTCCCCAAGGAAGCACAGATAAAAGTGCTTTACCAGTTTGGAGAAGGGAGAAGTTGATCTAGGTGTGGACAACATGAAGGTTTTCCAAGGGAAAGAGGTAGCGTTTGTTCTGGGCCCTAATAGACTGATAAGATAAGACTGACAGAGAGGAGATGGAGGCCGTTAGGAAGCAAGGAACGGTGGGCTGTGCACCAAGATGAAGGGCACATGTTTGTATCTGTACCTGAAATATCTCTATTTACATGGAAAATGTTTTCAATTTCACTGCAATTTACAAACAAGTTATACATTACTCACATCCTCCCCAAGTCTCTTACCCGATCCCATCTATCAGCCCTGGGCAGGGATACCAGGGGGCCTGCGTCATTCTTTTCCGTGGCAACTCCTCTGGTCTAAGACTTTACTCCTTTGACAGTCCCATCATAGACTCTGTCCACTTTGTTGAGAATGTGGCAGCCAAGCTGGAGATACAGTTTCCCTGGCTTAGTAGGGAAAGAGGAGTGTTAGATGATGGGGGCAACAGATCACTAGACTCTTCAGAGCCCCCAGCCTGCCTGCCTAGGAGAAGAACCTGGCTTGCTTTCTTAGGGAAGAAGCAATGTTTAGCCAGTTTCCAGAAACAGGAAAGATTGCTTCTGTTGCAATTGGCCCTATGGGTTCTTGGAAAGTATGTGTGAAATAAACTAAAGCATTCACTGCAGCCTCTTTTCACCCAGCATTTCAGTTAGGATGAAGGTGAAGCTGCTGTTGCAGAGTCCTGAGAGAGTGGCTTAAATAAGAGGAAAGTGTGTTCTACTCTCATATAACAGTCTAGTTGGCTCGGGCTGGTGGGACCACTGTGACTGACAGAATGCTCAGACCCAGGTTCCTTCCATCCGGTGGCTCAGCTCTCCCCTGGGCATTGTTCTCATTTGCATGGCTGGAGCTGTGAGACTGGCCCATTTGCTTTCTAACATGTGGGGACTGGAAAGAGAAGCTGAGCGTAAAGGCTCTTCCTTAGAGCAACCGACGCAGAAGTTGCACTCATCACTTCTGCATGCTTTCCTTTGAAAATACAAGATCACATCCTCACACCTAACCCTACAAGGGGCTGGGAAATAGCCTCTGACTAGTACTTTGTACCCAGTGGAGCCCTAGGGAAGGGATGGGTTCTGTTAGCATAATGAATCAGTGTCAATGTTTCTGCTCTGACCGTTGAGGAAATAGAGGCAGCTGAGATTTATTTCCCATTGCTCTGGACCATCACCTCCCAATGAAACCGGAACTTAGGACTCAATTACGCAAAATAACAGTGGACAGCTGTGGTGTGTGCTCAGTCGTATCTGACTCTTTGTGCCCTCGTGGACTATAGCCTGCCAGACTCCTCTGACCGTGGAATTTTCCAGGCAAGAATACTGGAGTGGGTTGCCATTTCTGAGGGGGTCTTCCCAACCTAGGGATAGAAACTGCATCCTTGCACCTCCTGCATTGGCAGGTGGGTTCTTTACCACTGCACCACCTGGAAAACCCAGCAGCTGTGGAGCTGAGCACGAAAAGGAACACGTGTTGCTGTCTTCTGAGACTGCTGGGCTTTTGCTGCTCTTAAGCAGGACCTCATTTCATGAGAATGTCCACCGTCTAGCTCTTTCTGCCTCCTGCACCAGGGCCATCCCTGCTCACATGGAGGAACAGAACCAAGGTCAACAAAACCTCCCTTCCGGTGAACTGCCCCCTCTCTGATTTAACCTGACACTGGTTCATGTTTGCAAAGCAGTTTCTATGGTTTCTGTTCCTTGTGGCTACCCTAGGGTGAAGGCTGGCAGATTTTCTCCATATCATCAAAGAGAAGGCAGGCTCAGTGAAGTTAGATGTATTAATTCGGATAAGCTAGTTATGCTATAAGAACAAGCAGCCCCCAGTCTTGGTACCCGAACACAACCAAAGTTTACTTCTTACCCACACAAAGTAAAAGGGGCCTGAGAGACTCTTCAGGGCAACTGTCTTCTGTGTGGTCCTCAAAGATCCAGGATGATGATGGCTCCATCTTCTTGCACATTCATCATCTGCAACATGAAGCCAGCTCTTTGGTCCTCAAAGCAGGGCGAGAGAGAGACTAGGTAATCATGTCTGATAGTGATACACAGTCTGCTCACATTCCACTGTGACGTAGTCACAGAGCTCACAGACCTGCAAGGGAGCTGAGGAGTGCTGTCTGGAAGTGGGAAAAGATGGGTATAGGTGAATGCTAGACATGAATTTTTTGCTCAAGATCTCATGGAAAATCATGGCACAAAGCCTTTTGTTTATGATTTCAAATTGTGGTGCTGGAGAAGACTCTTGAGAATCCCTTGGACTGCAAGGAGTACAAATCAGTCAAGCCTAAAGGAAATCAACCCTGAATATTCATTGGAAGGACTGATGCTGAAGCTGAAACTCCAATACACTGGACACATGATGAGAAGAGCTGATTCACTGGGGAAAACCCTGATGCTGGGAAAGATGGAAGGCAGCAGGAGAAAGGGGCAGCAGAGGATGAGATGGTTGGATGGCATCACCAGCTCAACGGACATAAGTTTGAGCAAACTCCAGGTGATAATGAAGGACAGGGAAGAGTGCTGAAGTCCATGGGGCTGCAAAGAGTCGGACACAACTTCAAGACTGAACAGCAACAGCAAGCTTTTTAAAGAGTTTTCTCATTTCTGATGTAACCGTAGTCTGATAATAAGGCAAGCTCCACCTATTTTTTCCCCTAGGAATAACAACAAATAATTACCTTTGTGACTGATAAGATAGTCATTTGGGGGAGAAAAAGGCTAATCCCATAACCAGAACCTTCTTGTGAGATGCTAGGCATTCTTGCAGAGTAGGCAGCTTACTTATATTTCAAGGCCCCAAATCCACATAATTACAATCCCTTTTTTTGGATTAGAGCCGTGGGAAAGCCCTCTTAAAATGCATACTTTCTCTTGGCTTGAAGACAGGCATGTACAACCATCATTATTCATTCACACCTCCATATGGCGATGGTATTCTTAGCGGGCAGAGACTGGGAATCAGAACAGGTATGTTTCAATAGGGGAAGAGGGGGAGGAAGAAGAGGAAAGGGAGGAGAGGTGGGATGGGAGAAGGGAGAGTGTGGGATGCCCAGAGGGGAGAGACACTGACCAGTCTAACCCTTCACTGAGTAAAAAACTGAAGGGCTGTGTGGTTGACCTGTTACTGGCTAGAGAAAAGCATGCATGGGGTGAGGGGAACTCTGGAATGCTGTTTTCCCCGGGTGCCAAAATCCCTCTATGTAAGCATTAAGTAGGGCTGCCTTTCAGACTTGTTCTCATGGCCTTGACCCAAGGAACAGAGCTGCTCCTTCTTCATTCTTCTCTTTTCTGTTCCTCCTTGGAGGCACCCATGAGCCTTGAGCTCTGGACAACCATTTAATAACGATGTAACCACAGAGAGGCTTTAACTCTCTGTTTTCATTTTCTTCACTTGTAAAATGAAGATGAAAATATTCTCTCTGGAGTTCTTGGAGAATCAAACGTGCAAACAAATGTACCAGGTTTTTTTTTTTTTTTTTGACTATAAAGAGCTGTGCAAACTAAGGGGTTACCATTGTACTATCATCGTCGTCGTCATCATCATCCTCACCATTATTTCACTCCTGTATATGAGAGCGGAAACACAAAGACAGCAGCAATTACTAGTGTCCAGAGTTGTTATCAAGTCTGGCTATTTCTGGCTTAGGAAACAAATTTGTCAGCACACCTGAGTCTGGTTTCCCTCAGCCTCTCTTTCCTCGATCCAGTTCCCCCTAGTATGATTTCATTTCCCTCTGACTCTCTGTGCCTCCTTTTTTTAGTCTGAAAAGAATCCACACTTCTGGATATCTGGGTTAGATTTAATCACTGTACAACAGATACCCGGGGCTTCCCAGGTGGCGCTAGCGGTACAGAACCCTCCTGCCAATGCAGGAGATGAGGGTTCGATCCCTGGATCGGGAAGATCCTCTGGAGGAGAAAACAGCAACCCATTCCAGTATTTTTGCCTGGAAAATCCCATGGACAGAGGAGCCTGGCAGGCTACGCTCTATGAGGCCACAAAGAGTAGGACATGACTGAGTGACTGAGCGCACGTGTGCACACACACACACACACACACACACACACACACACACACACACACACACAACAAATGCTGTGGCTTAAATAACACAGATGTATTGCCTCACTGTGTCTTGCAGATCCTCTGCTCAGAATCTCACATGGCTGAGATCAAGGAATTCTTACCCAGAGGCTCAGCTAGGGAGATAACCGCTCCCAAGCTCTCAGATTGTTGGCAGAATTCAGTTACCTGTGGCTGTAGGACTGAGGCCCCTACTCCCTTGTTGGCTGAATCCCTTAGCTCCTAGAGCCTGCCTGCTGTCCCCTGCCACATGGTCCTTCCACAGCGTGGCAGTTTGCACCTTCAAGGCCAGCAGGAGAAATCTCTCTGATCTTAGAAAGGGCTGAGTCCCTTTTAAGGGTTCACCTGATTAAATCAGGCCCATGCCGTATAATCTCCCCTTTGATTCACTCAAAGTCAGTTGATTAGGGACCTTCTCCAGTAACATCCACAAAACTCTTCTGTCATATAATGTAACATAATCATGGGAGTAATATGCCAGCATATCCACAAGTCCCCATATTCCACTTCCTCACCCCGAGTGGGGAAGGAATTCTACAAGAGCTGGGCTTCTTGGAGGCCATCTGAGCATTCTTCCTACCACAGTATCCAAGAGGTTTCAGTTCAAGCTGAACTCTATTCAGCAAAGATCGGGTCTTCTCTGGTACCCTAAATATGAAAGATGCAAAGAGGCCTAGAAACAAGTAATTGGCTCCTAGAAATGAGAGCCTGGGGCAGGGATGAAGTGCTGATGCTTAATTAGGAGGTACAGTCCCAGGGCAATGAGAGTGAGGGCAAAGGGGAGAAAGGCAGGGAAGGATGGGAGGCACGCATGGTGGCGGGTCACTATCATTGCGATGGCCATAGCTTCACAACAGCCCACAAGGAGGCATCAGATAAACCTGCTCAGCCAGGCAAAACTTCTCTGGACAGGTTGTGTGGGAAATCCGTCCTTTGAAGGGAAGAGGCAATAGAGAAAGCTGACCGTCTGGCTTTCTCCTATCCCTGCTTTCCATTGGCCCCTTTATAGAGCTGTTCTAGAAGCCAGATCCCATGCCCTGGGGTGTGGGCTGTGGTTCTAGGCCACCCTCGTCTGCATGGAAGTGTTCTGCCAGGGTGACGACTGAGATGCAGCTAATGATCCGGGAGGCAGGTGAGGCCAGGAGATCACGGTGTGTTTGGTAGAGTGAGACACACTAATCCCGCAGTGATGCAAAGGCAGCTGCTCACAGAGGAGGGAGAGCACCTGCTGTGGTCCACGTGGAGGAAATGGCTCAAAGGCAGGAGCAATGACAATATGGTGTATGAGGGGAATCAAGATATTTATAACTACTTTTTTTATTATAGAGGTAGTACCTTTAAATAAAGAATGGACACAGTAAAAAAAAAAAAAAGTATGAATGATAAAATGAAAGTCTTTTTTATGTCCTAGATTTCCAAGTATAGTTCCCAGAGAAACCACAATTTTTTTGTGACCTTCCAAAAACTGTCTGGTTTGTAAATCAAAGGTAGATAGATAGACAGACAAATAGATAAAGTGTGTGTCCTTTTCTGGGTACATATAGGATCTCATGATGCTTTAGGTTTTGGCAACTCAGCATTTCAAATATAGATGTGCTATAGGTGAGCAGTTAAATCATATAAAGACTTTGTTGCAAAAATGCTGTAATGAAATCATTGTATCTACTTTGTGCAGATGTACAGGTATCTATGCAAAATTAACTTCTTAGATGTGGACTGGTGGACATCATTAGAATTTCTGTAGGTATTGCCAAAGTGTCTTCCAGGAAATCTATCCTAATTTGCACCCCCTCTCCCCACCACCCCAACAGTGTTTGGTTGTGCTTATTTGCCTATAGCCTCACAGCACTGGATATTAATGGTCTTTATCACCCTCTCAACGGAAGATGATATTCAGATGTTTTCATTTGCATTTTCTTAATTATGGATAAGGTTGAGAACGTTAGACATTGAGGGAGTTTTAAAGTAATGAAGTTCTGACTTTTACCTGCCCACTGGATCCGGCAGTCCGTCCTCTTGGTCTGGAGCATGCCAGCTGAACAGGGTCACTCCTAACAGGATGAGACGGAGCAGACAGTTAGTCAAGCACAAAAGCTCATGGGAACTAAGGGTTAACTCGAATCAGGGAGAGGCTGGTAGATGTTTGAATCTGATGAATGATGGATGGGGCTTACATGCCTATTGACTTTGAGCTCTGGCATGTCTGTGACAACCTTGACATTAGTTTGCTGTAGCGGATAGAGTCAGTATGAGTGACTTTCTGACCCTGGACATGAAACTTGCCCCCAGAACATCAGAGACCCTGTAAAGGATCAGTGGGTATAACTTCAACCCTCCTGCAAAACACCCAGTCCTGACCACACTTCCCTTGGGGAAATGCCTTTGGGGGAAAAAAAAGAGGGATTTTTGAACCTAAAGGAAAGAAGCATCTGGACAGCACAGCCAGGCTCAGAGAGAGCTGTGTGTGTCTGTGTCTGGGTAGGGGAATGAGGGGGGACTTCCACTACTGGGAAGTTACGGTGGGGGAGTGGCTTTGCTAAGGGTGGTGGCCGTGGGTGCGATGGGGCAGTGCTGTTTATAAGGATGCTTCCCTCTTAGATTCCTAAAGCTAGAGGAAGCTGAGACTTCATCCATCCTCCATAGTGGGATATCACTGAGACTATCGGGGCTGGCTAGTCACATCGCCCTTTCTCCACACCAGCGTTGCCACAGCCTCACTCTCCACCTCCCCTTTTCCGCTCTTCCTTCTCCTTCCAAGCTCCAGACATAACCAGCGACTTTCCAGGGTGACCGCAGCTTACAGGACGCACATCGGGAAGCACGGCTGATTGTCCACTGGGTCCACCTGCAGTGGTGAATCTCGGTGAAGCAGGGCCACGGGACCTCCCCCACGGGAAAGAAATCACCTACGGCTTCATTGCCTGTACTTGACAACAGGACATTCTGTTTCTGCATTGGTAGCTTAAGCTATAACCAGCCCCCTGCACTTGGGAGCCAGTGTGTCTGTTTCCAAAGCTCCATGTATCCATTTATGATTCTCTCCCTCTCTCTTCCTCTCTCTCCTTCCTTCCCCCTCAACTGCCTTCCTCCCTTTGTTCTCTTTCTCACTCTGTCCTTCTCTCTAACTCCCTCCCTCCCTCTCCCCATATCGGTTCTTCTTCCCACGCTATAGGGAGGTGTGGGGAAGAAGGGAGATTCCCCAGTGGCTCAGTGGTAAAGAATCTGCCTCCAATGCAAGAGATGTGCATTCAATCTCTGGGTCAGGAAGATTCCCTGGAGTAGGAAATGGCAGCCCACTCCAGTATTCTTGCCTGGAGAGTCTCAGGGACGGGGCAGCCTGGTGGGCTACAGTTCATGGTGTCGCAGAGTCGGGCATGACTGAGTGACTGACGCAGCAGCAGCAGCCAGGGAGGAAGGATCACTCCATTTGTTCACGGTTGACTGCAGGGAACCTTGCTAACGTCCTCAGTCATTTCTCTCCTGTTGGTGCCTGTGCGGCTCCATTCAGAGCTTCTGTCACCCATCTGTAAGTTCTTCTGGACCTCATGGAACGATCAGGTGTGTCTAATCCCTCAGTTTTCACTTCTGATGTAGAGGATTTGGGGCAGGTTCCCTTTACACACTACAGACCCAAAGACTAAAGAGCACCTCTCCCTACCATACCCAGGATGTCCTGAGGTGAGAGTTCAGCTGGGCCCAGAGCTCTCCAGTGTGGACAGGGCCGTTATAATCCTGACTGGTGTCACCGCTGGCTGCTGTGGCTTTGACAGCTCATGTGGTTCCTTATGGATCATGCTACTGGGTCTTGCAGGAGCAGACTGATGGCATGGCGGACTCAGGATTAGGTGGCCTTGGACTTATGATGTTGAACAGCCACAACTCTGGCCTTGAGGCCAGCTGATACCATGGATGGTAAGCGGGCTGACCTAGAAGAACTCCCAACTGTGCTGTCAGGTAAGTGCGTGCATGCTAAGTCAGTTCAGTCATTTCTGACTCTTTGTAAACCTCTGGACTGTAGCCCACCAGGCTCCTCTGTCCATGGGATGCTCCAGGCAAGAATACTGGAGTGGGTTGCCATGCCTTCCTCCAGGGGATCTTCCTGACCCAGGGGTAGAACCTGCATTTCCTGCGTCTCCTGCTTCCGCAGGTCGGTTCTTTACCGCTAGTGCCACCTTGGAAACCCGTGCACTGTCGCATTACACAGCAAATCTGGTGTGTCTCACCCTTTGTTTCCAGAAGACCTTCACAGAGGAGGTAACATTGATCCCTTTCAACATCCTTCCAGGGTTTTCCGTCAATGCCCCTGGCCTCTTTCCTGGGCCTCTGCTCCTCCTTGTGTAGCAAGGAAGATAATGGTGAACCCGATAGTGACCTGGAATGTCCATAATGTCATCTTCATCGGGAGAGGTACCCTTGGAACTGACAAGATGAAGGAGGAATGGTTCCTGGAAGACTGTCCACCAGCCACCTGTGGAGTTCTTGCTCATTCCTAGTCTGGAAAGGAGAAGTGACGTATTTCCTCATCATCTCTCAGCAGCCAGAGCGGTCCAGGCCCAAGGGCACAGCCCCACTAGGCCTTCATATACTTTGAAGTCCCCTACAAGGGCCTTCTTGCCTCCCCTGGTCACACAGAGCAACACGTGAGACTAGGGGATGGATGAGAGCTTGCATGTTTTGAACGAGGCAAGGCTCACAAAAGGATTGTGCTTAGGACTCTGGCTCCTTCTCTTAATTGTCAGGAAACCAGGATCAACGCAGCACCACTGAATTCTGCTAATGAAATGTCTGCTCTCCTGAACACACGTCTCATGGCCAGTCCAGAGAGATGCTCATTAAGTGAAAGGGCGGATAATTCAATCACTGCAGGGCTGGACCTAAGCAGAGGATGCTGCTTCCTTGGAGAAGAGCTGGCCCTGCCTGGACTCCCCCCTCACCCCGTCCTTTGCCTCCTGCCCCCCTCCCTGAGCTGTGGCTGGGGCTGGAACTGGTTTAGTCTCTCCAAATCAGATCTCAGGAATAGTCTGTGAAGGAAGGGCTACATTTAGAAATATCCAACCTGCTCTTCATGGAGTCAGGCATTCATGCATTTAGACAAGTCATAGTTTGAGATCCAGCAAGGTCTTACTTCTTGCCAGCTTCTAGAATAGGGGTTCAACTGAGGGGGAGATCACCTCTACTTTGCAGAATTTGGTGGAGGCTATGCATATTCCTCCCAGAAAAGTGCTTGACTACGCAAAATTCAGCACACAATTCCAGTAAGCTCATGGACCCCAGAAACCCTTCCTTACTGGGTTACATCATGTGCGTTCAGCTCTATGAGTGTATTTCCATCCAGTTTGGGGGCAACAATGATAGTAAAGCTGATTATCATTGTGGGTAGACGTGGCTTGTGCTATCTTTGAGCTGATTGTCCCCTTAAACCCTCCTCTGTGCACATCTGAAGGTAGATCTTTCAAGCCTCACGGCAAAGCCTTTGAAATACATCCCTGATTTCTCCTTCCCTCTTTGTCTAAGGACCCAAAGAGCATTGCACCCCTGGCCAGGATGACTATTTTCTTCTTTCATTGTATGTTTAGATGCCTTCTGTCCTCTCTAAGGGAGGCCTGTTCCCAGGGGTCAGGGACCGGCCGTATTTGTCTCATCATCAGTCGCCCCTCAGCCCCTCTTGTAGAGCCTTTTGCACATAGCAAGTGCTCAGTAAATGTGCTCTGGATGAAGCGATGGATGAGGAATGCATGTCCTCCCTTGGGGACTGCGCATGTCTAACCAGACTGCCCACAGTGGGATGAAGGTGGACTTTGACAAACACAGCCCACTCGGCCTTCCTGGTAGACTTCCAACACAGCTGCATCGCCCACACCCACCCCCTCAGGGACACAGAGAAGGCTGTCCCCCCTGTGGAGATGGTCCTCCCTCCCTCCCAGGCAGCACGTTCAGGAGCCTTTGACATTTAACTCCGGTGCAATTTGTTTGTTTTCACCCAAGTTGAAAATACCGACAAATGTCACCCGCCTTCGCTTCCCTGTCCTGACATGTGACTCTGATGGGCCAGGAACCAGCAACACTAATGAGCATCTCAGGTCTCCCTGAAGTAGCAGGGGAGGCAGAGCTCTGCGTAGGTAAGAGCTGGGGGTGGAGGTGGATCCCGCAAGAGAAAGACGAGCAGAGATTTAAGCGTGGGGACGGGGCTGCCTGCCAAGGGCAGTGGCGGAGCAAGGAGGGGGGAGAGGACAGTTTGTTCACAGCACCATCAAAGGGAAGATGGCGCGATAGCCCTATGCCTCCCACTGTTTGAAAGGACTTCTCCGCACTGCCCTGAAGGTTGCCTGGTTGTTCCCTGTATCTGAACCAGCTCCTTCTGCCTACCATGTGCCTTTCTCAGGAGCGGAGTTTGGATGCCCTCTTGCACCTTTTGGAAATTATATCAGTTAGAAATTGATTTCATTGTGAGTGATAAAAAAAAAAAAAACCAAGTAGCCTAAATAAAAAAGATGTTTATTTCTCTTGTAGAAAGTGCAAGGAATAAGGTCTATATTCAAGTGAATGGCACTGTAATAAGGTCAAGTTTCTGCTTTAAAAATGTATTGATACTATGGATATGTGAGATACTATCATGGGAAGAATTGAGGTGAAGTGTCTATGGGAACTCTTACTATTTTTGAAACTTCTTACGTCTTTAACATTTTTTAAAGTTATAATTAAAACAAAAGCCGAAACCTTCAGAGATTCCAGGACTGAATAGTGGTGCCATGATCACCAGGTGCCCAGGTTCCTTCTGTTTCGTAATTTTGTATCCGCAACACTTGGCTGCCAGTTCATGGGGCAAGATAGATGCCCAAGTTCTGCACATGCATCAGATTCCAGTCTTAGGAAAGAGGGAAGGGCAAAGAAAGGTGTATCCTTTTTTAAAGTACACCACTAGGGTATCACCTAGGGCTTCCCTGATAGCTCAGTTGGTAAAGAATCCACCTGCAATGCAGGAGGCCCCAGTTTCATTCCTGGGTCAGGAAGATCCACTGGAGAAGGGATAGGCTACCCACTTCAGTATTCTTGGGCTTCCCTTGTGGCTCAGCCGGTAAAGAATCCACCTGCAATGTGGGAGACCTGGGTTCGATCCCTGGGTCAGGAAGATCCCCGGGAGGAGGGAAAAGCTACCCATTCCAGTATCCTGGCCTGGAGAATTCCATGGACTGTACAGTCTGTGGGGTCACAAAGAGTTGGACATGACTTTCGCTTTCAGGATATCACATATTAGTGTTTTACCTATAGATCTTTGGATAAAACTTGATCATATGACCACACCTAGGTACAAGGGAGGCTGGGAAATGTCTTTATTCTGCATGGCCTTGTGGCCAAATAACACTTGGAAATTCTTACTAGAGAGGAGCAGAGAATGGATATTAGAGGACAACAAATAATAACTATAGAGCCTGGAGGCTCCATACTGTCACTGCGTGGAGGAAGGGCACAATGCTGGGTGTCAGGGAAGAGCTGACTGATCTGATCGCCCTCTCAGCTCTCCAACCTGACTTCCCCACTACTCCTCCACTCAACTACAGAAGGACGTTGCCCTGTTTCCTTCCTTCAGCAAAGTAGGCTGAGTCCTCCTTTACTCATCTAAGCAGCCTCCATCCACTCTCCTTAGCTCTTTACGAGACCTTAAGCCACAGGCCTTTGTCCTTTCTGGTCCTGCTTTCTGTCAAAAGATGGGAGGCACTTATGTGATGTGAATTAGGGTAAATGATTAGACTCTTCCCAGCCTTGCAGTCTCACCAAATACCACTCCCACAAGTCAGGGGATAATGCCTAAAATTTCGTTAGGGACTCAGTCCCTCGGTTAAGGCAGTGCAGAATTCTCAGTTAACCTAATCAGCCATTAATAGTTTAACCATTGATTTATTTGCTCTTTTAAAGTGTTGCAGCAGAATAGGATTAGGAAATGTTAGGTCTGGAAGAGGACTCAGAGATTGCCTGCTCCCAAACTCCCCTCCCATGTGCGTTGGAGGCAACTGAGGTTGGTAGGCTAGCCGCGGTTGGCTATGATCACACGGCACCAAGGATGGCTTGCCCTTGGCTTCGAGTCCACTCTGATCCCCTAATTTATCAGAATAAGGATTTTTTTTTTACCTTACCTGAATTGGGATCTCAAAAGAAGCACTGGCTTGCTGAGCACTAAATCCCTGAGGTTTACAGGAGAAGCATAAAACTTATTGCCTCAGCCGAGCACTGATCCTCTTCTCCCATTCACAGCAGGAAGGTATGGATCCTTTCCTTGTGTTGGCAGCCCCCTGAAGCCTGAGGCCAAGCGATGGTGTGATTCAAACTCCCCCATGAAGGCCAATAAGAAGGAGACCACTCCAGAACAACCAGCCCCTTGACCTCTCATGTACTTGTGCTCAAATTCTGGGAGCACTCTGACCTTTGACATGTCAGGGTAGGGAACCTCCACCCTGAAATTCTGAGATGAGCTCCCCATTCTCCTTCAGTTAAGTGATAATAAAGTGATTGTGCTGACTGTTGGGCTAGAGCCTCGGTGCATTTGGTTGGTTGCCTCTCCAGGAGAATGAGTGAGTCCTAGGGTCCCAAGACTGACAATATTGGCAAACCCAGAGGCACCAGCGGCCACTGACTAAGAAAAGGACTTGGCAAGTCACCTAGACACCTCCCTGAGCCTCACTTGCTTCATCTGTAAAAGAGTAAAGATTGCTCTAAAGCGTTCACCATTAGATCATGATAGATGATGATGGTGTCATGTACATTTCAAGTGCTGAAGAGTAAGAATTACTGAAGCCACATTCAAGTCTTTGGCCTTCTGAGAAATATACCAATTTAAGGACAAACTTTTTCAAGATTCTCTAAGCACAGGTCCCCAGTTAGTTCAGGTGGGAGAAGGCATCACGAGACAGTGACAGCTGTGTCTGTGGGGATGCTAAAGGGAGCCAAGTTAGGGGAAAGAAGAGACACTGAAGCTGAGGCTCACTTCTGAATCTGTAGTTAACATCATAACATCACAGCAACTTTAAAGCTAACTAATGCCCACATTTACATGGGGGAAACTGATGCACGAGCTGGGAGGATGCTGAGCTTGAGGTTAATGAAAAGGTCAGTGGGGTATTCAGTTCTTTTTCTTTTATTATATGGCTGTATCGGGTCTTAGTGGTGGCACTTGGGGTCTCTGACGCGTCCTGTGGAGCCTCTCGCTGTGTCTCACAGACTCGCTAGTCGTGGCATCAGGGCTCGGTAGTTGTGGCTCGTGGACCTGGTTACTTCACAGCAAGTGGGATCTTAGGTCTCCCACCAGGGACAAAACCTGCATTCCCTGCATTGCAAGGCATACTCTTAACCACTGGACCACCAGGGAAGCCCCAGGTGTTCATTTATTGCATGAAAGAAGCATAAACAGAGCGTTTATGAAGAATTATTATTATGATAGTGAAATACAGGATTTTGGTACAAGGGAGCCCCAGTTGCTGAGAGGAGACACAGCCCCGCCTCAGGGAGCCCCAGTCTGAGGGGAGACACAGCCCCTGTTTCTCAGTGAGTTGCAGGGTGAGAAGGAGGCAGGGCGGATCTTGCTTCCGTCATTTGTCCACTGCCAGGTCCATCTCTCTCCCTTCTCTCAGGACTGGCTCTTCTTGTCTTGCCTTTAATAGATTGCAGTCTCCAGGAGGACAGGAAGGAACTAAGGAACTGTTTATTGAGAAATCTGTATGGTGCCCAGCACGGCAGGTGCTCAATAAATATTTATAGCTGCTTAATGATTTAGCACAATAAATATGTATACAACACCTAAAGACAGAAGCCTAATGAACAGAGCACGGAGCTGCTGTTCTGGTGGGGTCACTGGTGACAAGAAACAGGCCGGGGATGGAATTACTAAGAAGCCTGGAGTGAGAAGAGAGGAGAGGCGGGGACGCTTTCTCTATGGCCCCGTAGTGAGTGGCCATAAAATACCCTGAGCAGAGCTTCATTATGACTTTCATAGGTTCTAAGCACTTTTGCCTTTGAAGACTCTTTCCTTCACTTAAAAAAAAAAAAAAAATTACTCTCTCTTCATTTCTGGCTTCATTTTCCCTGGGCTGGAGGCATCCTACATCCAAAGCAACCCTCAAGCCTAATCCTGGAATCCGAGCAGCTAGATTGGAGGAAGATTCAGTTATTGCTCTTGGACCCCAGTTTTCCTGGCCTTAACGCCTCCCATGGAGCCTAGAATGACAAGATTTTTTAAACTAGTGGCTGAGGTCTCCTGAGGGTGCTGAGTTCTGTTTTACCTTTTAGCTTTTGATTTTAGTAGCAATCTAAGAAATCATCCAGTTGCGACTTAAAGACCATCCCCAGAAGAAGAATTATAGGGGGTGACACAGGTTTGAGATTTCTCTCTGTGTGGCCCTGCGGAGGTGTTTGACATGGAGGGACCCAGTCAGCATTCACAACCCTGTGAGATCATCCAGTTTTACAGATGAGCACACCGAGGTAGTGGGAAGGGAAGCAACTTGCCCAAGGTGACGAGGCTTGTGAGTGGTAACCCTTTGCCCATGAAGGGGGCTGGACTCTGGAATCCACGTGCCTCCAAGCCAGGCTTCTAACCACAGTGCTTCTCAAAGTGAGGTCTTCAGAAGCGCTTTCCTTTAAAAGGTTTCTGTGATTACCCAGCTTCGTTAGATCCTCCTCAGTCTACCGAGTACTGTGAATCTTTGTTCTTCTAGGATAGTCTCCATAAGAGAATCAGCCTTAGTTGTTGATATCCTATCACCCATCCTTCAAGACCACAGTTCATGCCCCTTCCTCCAAGGGACATTCCATCACTTTAGTTAGGAGGGATGTCTTCTGAAGAATTCTGTGAGGACAGTGCCATCTGTGGTAGGGTTGGGCATATCTGGACTGGAATTACAGCTCTGCCTTTTGTCTTTTGTCTTCAGTCATTTGAACAAGTTATAGAAGCTTCCCGAGCCTCAGTTTCTCCACCTGTAAAATGGGTAAATAGTATTGTGGCAGCAAATGGTTTAACTGAGATGCCATGTGTAAAGTGCCAGATGTGCTCAATACACTCCCCTCCTCTGGTGGCTCCCAGTATTCAAGTATGTGTGTGTGTAACTCCTCTTGAGGAGAGGGGAGATGTCCCAGCTGACTCTGTCCACCTTCATGCCCACGCCCTGCTTGCCACATAGAGCAGCTGCTCCATGGAAGCCTGATGGAACGACTGAACCCTTGCTGTGGGATTAGGATCATCCCCAAGTCTGTAGGGGTGGGTGGAAGGCCACAGTGGGGAGGGATTGACCGTACCATTCCAGATCTCGATTCCGATATCTCCAGAGGCGAGGCCGAGGGAGAAAGGAAGGAGAGGATGAAGCATACAGGCAGAGGGGACTTGGGGAGGATGGAGGATTATGAGAGGAAGAGGAGCAGGAAGAAATGGAAGGAGGTAAAGGGGAGGGAGAGATGAGTCTGCAAACAGAAAACATAAAGGAAAAAGAGAAGCTGTTTGAGATTTTCAGACATTAGGATGGAGAGAGAGGCAGCCAAGGTCTCTCATTTCCCATATGTGAGGAAGGGACCAGGTTAGGAGTGGGCTAGGGTGCTCAGCTGGTCTGAGTCTCCTTTGCTCCCCACCCAGATCTCACCAGGCTGGGGCAGGAAATGGATTTGAGCAGATGACCCCTCACACTCCCTACCCCCCACACCATCCAGCCAAATTGCCCAGATGAGGAAACCGAGGCCTGCAGAGGAGAGGCGGCTTGCTGAAGTCCCGGGCAGAGCCAGGATTGGACCCAGGTCTCCGAACTCCTGCACCAAACTCTTCCTGCCGAATTAGTCTGCCCCTGGGAGCCAGAGTGCTCCTATTCCGACATGAAGAAAGACAACATTAGGAATGCAGAGAGCAAATCCCAGGGTAATGGAGCCTGGTGTTTGCAATAAAAATTTAAATGTGCCGTCCTGGTGGCAATAGTGACTTTTATCTGATCAGCCTGTCAGCGCTTAAGAAGGCTGGGCTGTGTAAATGGCAAAAGCAAATTGAATTCATATTTACTGCCCTTGAGTCTGTGGGGTTTATTGTTTCCAATGGATTCATGTCTCTCTCCTCTCTCCCCTTCCTCCTTTTCCTCCCTGTTCTTACACTTACAAGTACTTTTATTATCCGACATCTCACTGGGAAAGTTGACAAGAGAGAAGGCTGTTCTATGTGTGCAGATTTTTTTTCCATCTGCTGCTCCAAGCAAACTTTCCTCCTTCATCTGCCCTGCCCTGTGCCCTGGGAAGCTGGCCTATATGAACTGCCTCCTACAGTATCCTTTGTCCTCTGGCTTCCTGCATTTGGTTGCTGGGAGGCGCAGCAGGAGGTGAGAAAGAGGATGAGAGAGAGGGGGCCTGTTTCCTTGGCTGGCTCCCTCCCAGGCCGTAGTAGGTCAGTGGGTTGTATCTATCCCTGTCTCTCCCGTGGCTGTAACTATGCATGGGTTCTGGGAACTGCCCTCTGCCTTCACCCCTTCAGGCCTGTGGAGAAAGCGTTTGAAAAGCCCTCCTCTATTGCCAGCCCCTGGGGGCCTCGTCACCCCTCTTGGGTTTCCTTAACCCTGCCCATACATGCATGCTTCAGTCGTGTCCAACTCTTTGCAACCTCATGGACTATAGCCTGCCAGGCTCCTCTGTCCATGGGATTTTCCAGGCAAGAGTGCTGGAGGGATTGCCATTCTCTTCTCCAGGGGATCTTCCCAACCCAGGGATCCAACTCGCATCTAACCCTGCCCATACCTCTGTAAACAGTCCCTTCATGACGCGTCTCTCAGGTACACCTGCGATTCTGTTCCCCCCTGACTGATGTCTCCCTATCCCTTCTGTTCAGAAATGGGCAGGCACAGAGGACACTGTTCACAAAGTGGGAGGAGCCTCAGGGGCTAGCGCTAGACCTGGACAGTGAGGAGGAGTTCACGCAGAGGTGGAGAGGACACACAGGCCTGGCATCCCAGACCACCACCCCCCGTGAAGGGCTGGACAGCCCTGCCTCACCGCCCCTCCTACCCCTTTAGTGCTGCTCGGCTGGGGCATTCGGCACAGGACAGGCTCGCAGGCCTTTTCTCTAGTGAGACTTTTTCTCAAGACTTATGTCTGCTGAGGGAATTTGTGGGGTTAGGGTTAGCAAAGGTAGCCCCGACTGTAAAGTCCTGAAAAGTCCTCTTGCTTTCGTGTGTCACCTTGTGAGTCTAGGTTGGCCAACCTGTGATGAGGATTCTGTCCCAAGGCCAATTAAAGACCTGACATTGGAGGTGGCAATGTGGGAATCCTTGCCTGTAACTGCGTCCCCCATCGCAGCAGCCCCCTCCCTGCTACCCACAAATAACCAAATAAACTCCCATCAAGCCAATTTGATTGCCTAAATTCTTTTTATTTTAATAATCAGAGGTGTTATTAGGAGTCCAAGATTAAACATGCTATGCTTGATGTTGTACCAAAGGCGCAATAACAAGGAAGGGTAATAACCACAGGCCCGGGCAATGAGACAGCGTCCTTCTCAGAGCAGCCTGTGAGCTCTCATGATATAATGCTGGCGAGCAGCCCCTGATGAGGCCCAGCTGTGGACTTGCGGGAAGGGCTGCTTCAGGGAGGTCGGGCCCTCGCCTCGGCTTCCCAGGATGGGGAGAGGAGAGGGGGCTGTGAGGAGCAGGAGGACACTGCTAATAATCCTCATCCTGAAGGAAGAACTGTAGGCAGATGCTAGACACAGCCCTGCCTCAGGGAGCCCCAGTCTGAGAGGAGACACAGCCCTGCCTCAGGGAGCCCCAGTCTGCTTAGTGAAATCCAACCCCTACTTCTATTGACCTTCAAGGCTGATATCCTAGTCAGATGTTAGCCTGTAATTAAGTTCTCTAGCTGGACTAAACTTCAGGGCTGTTCCACCATTGCCTACACTATAGCCTGGGTGGCTTGAAGAAGAAAAGCCAATTTTAATTTTAGCCAGAGCCAAACATAATGAGGAGAGTAAATCATAGAGTGAACATTCCCCAGCCAAATGGAAATGAGTTTTGGATTATCTGCCGCTTTGAATTATCCACCCCACTGCTCCCTTCATCACCAAGGTCCTAGAGGGGACCACACACTCAGGTTGCTCCCCCGAGTGTGGGGACTAGGGAGAAGCTAGGGGTACTTGAGGGTGGTGCTGGTGAGTCAGTGAACTGGGGATGCTCTGTGATTTAGAGCAGAGAATGAAAGGGCTGAAATGACAGACTGGGTCACTGGATGTGAATCTGCTGGAGAAGTCCTTGGGAGAGAGAGCTGGGACTGAAAGGCTGGACTGACTAGAAGTGCAGCCCTGTGTATCCACATTCTCCGCGCTCCACCTCCGAGCTAAGAAGGAAGCAGCCCACCCAGGTTCCGAGAGCTGAAGCCTTGCTTGAGGCTTCAGGTGACAGAATCGAAAAGATGCTTGAAATGGGGTCGGGAGTATCACAGAGAAAGAGAGTCTTGAAAGTCATGACTGAATAAAAGCACAAAATCTCTGGGGGGAACCAGAGCCCCCCACCCTCACACCTGAGGGCCGGAGGGGACGCTGACAGGGGGATACGGGGAGGAAGGCCGGCGCCTAAACTGCTGCTGAGAGCTGCCAGCCCTGTGGGCTGTCTGTGTCCCCTAAGCAGGCCCAGATCACAGGCAACCATGGAGATTAATGCATTCGTAGTTGACAACACGCCCACAAAACAGTATTTGTCCCTATCAAAGCCGAACGAATAAGCTCGCCTCCCGTCCCTCACACACCCTCTACTCGCAGACAGCCTCATTCACATCCCGGCCTTCATTCGTGAAACCAGGCCCTCTTTCACCCACACAGCCCTCCATTCACCAAGCACACAGTCCTCTCAGTCATCACCTCCATTCATGCGACGCCCCCTCTCTCACACACAAAGGCACATTCAGTCAGACACGCCCGCTTCTTCACACACACACACACCTCTCCACTCACACCACACCCCTCCGTTCACAGGTCTTCTTCATTCACACATAAACACTCACCGCGCACAAACACTCATCTGCATATTGGCTCACAGAGGTCTCAAGACAAAGCAGGACTTGTGTTCCACAACCCCGGTTGTGACTACATTGGGTAGAAGACATTTTTCCATTCAACTCTCAATACCAACCATTCGCATGACAACTAAAAGTCCCTTTCCTTCAGCGAGTGGCCTGTTTGTGTTAGTCTTTGAAAGAATGTACATGGGTTTTCGATCAATTTTTTGTTTTATTCCCAATGGTCCAGGCTCAGTGGGTGCCTTAAATCCTGAGAGTTATAATTAAGTGTCCCCTGGGCTGGATTCCCCAGAAATGGATTTGAAACAAGGATTTGAGCTTAAGTGGTTTATTCAGCCCGTGATGGCAGGGTTCTCAGAAAAAAGGAAGATGGGAAAAAAGGAAGAAGATGAGATGAGGAGGGGGACACAGCCAGGACAGGCTGTGCAGGAGGCAGGTCACTGCGAAGGGCCGCCAGGGATCACTCTCACTGGGGACCTGAAGGAGACTGCACAGAATGTGCTTTGGAGTCATCCCACCCAACCAGTGAGGAAGTTGAGGGGTTTATCCTTCATCCCCGCTGCTGGCCTTGGTTGGGGTCTGCTCTCCAGGGCATGAATTTGCCCCAGCCTGCCTGGCCTGCCCCAGATGGGAGTGAGCACACTCCTGCAGCAAGAGGGCACGAACAGAGTGTCAAAGGTGCCAAGGGGTACGCTGGAGCACTCATCGACCCACTCATTTGGTCACTCATCCCTTCTCTCTTCAAACGTCCCTGGTACTTGCTCTGTGCTAGGCACTGGCCTTGCTACTGGGGATTCAGAACTAAACAAAATACAGTCCCTGCCAAGAAGAGGTTCCCAGGTGAATGAGGTAGAAGGCAGGGAAACACATAATTACACGGCAATACAATAAAAGCTACCGGGGATGCTTTAACACGGAGGCAGAGCGCTGTCACCCAGAACAGAGAGGAAGCACTTCTGAGCTCAATAACTTACTTACCGTAACAACTGCTTACCTTGCACAATGGAAGTTTCCACAGACTCTAAGTGGGCTCAATCTGCCCTCGGATGTTTTAGATTCCATTTCCCCTTTTCTTTCCTGTTACCTCTGCTATCTAAGACCACTCTTTGCAGCTAGGTTATGAAGCAGTCCTGGGATTCAGGATGTGGTTTCTGTCTCTGTGGCTTTGCCTGGGGACAGCACAGGGAATGTTTTTGCCCATCCTGTGTGAGTGTCTTTCTGCAGCCATGGAACTTGGACCTTCCAAGGGCAGAGGGATCCCTTGGGGATTTGGCTTTTTCTGCCTCTCTCTCTCTGTCTCTCTTTCTCCTTCTCTTTCTTCAAACTAGAAGCTGTAACTCCAATATCAAAATTGAAGCTGCCTGATGTCAAAGACTGGGCTTCCCAGGTGGCGCCAGTGGTAAAGAACCTGCTTGCCATTGCAAGAGACATAAGAGATGCAGGTTCAATCCCTGGGTCAGGAAGATCCCCTGGAGGAGGGCATGGGAACCCACTCCAGTATTCTTGCCTGGAGAATCCCAAGGACAGAGGAGCTCATTAGGCTATAGTCCATGGGGTTGCAGAGTCAGACATAACTGAAGCAACTTAGCATGAGGTCAAAGACTATGCCTCCTCCATCAGACTGAGAGATCTCTGAAGTCAGGAGCTGTCTCCCTCTCCAACACATTAATTGAACTTGCACCCTCCCTTCTTTCTCAAGGTTCTAGAAGGATTCCTATACAAGGCAGCATCAGAGAGGGGAATGGGGAATACCAGTTCTCTGATACTAACTTATTTTTCTTACCCTTAGAAGAAGCCCCAAACTGTTACTTCTGGAGGGCCTGGAAGGTAGTGGGCCTGGAAGGTAGTGGGCCTGGAAGATGGGGCAAGGGCAGGGCTGGAAGTGTCCAACTGGAACCACACCCCAGGATGGGGGCAGGGTCACCACCTGGCAACTCCTAGACCAGAGAAGCAGCGTCTTCTGGAAGCCCATGTCTAGAAATCAAGTTTCCTCTTTTCGTCCCCTGGCTCCAGAGTCTGTCCCTTCAGAGCTTGTCTTGAGTGGTGTGATTTATGGAGAGCAACCAGCTCTCGGTGAGGGCAAAACGCAGGCGGCTGCCTCTCCTAGCAGATTCAAACCCCTCCCACTCTTACTAATTCACACTTTCCCATCAGCCTGGAGCACCCTGGAGGGGCCATTTCTTTTTACCTGAAGCAGAGACAGGCATCTTACTTGATTTACAGGCTTCAGGGGCGGGTGGCTCCTCGGCTAGTTGCTAAGGTATCTTTTAAATGGAAATCAGGGTGGAGAGATATCACATATATCGTGCCAGCCATCTGCTAAATGTTGCCTCTTCTGTCTGGAACAGCTTGAGGTGGTTCTGACGGGGAAGCAAGGCCCAGGGGCTGGGGGAGGTGGGGGAGGGAAGTCTGTGGTCTCCACATCAAGTGAAGGAAGGGGAACTTTCATTTTACGCCACCTTGCCTGCCATGTCCCTTAGCGTTCCCCTTTCTGTCCTCATCTTTCTTTTTTCCCTTTTGTTTTAAATGTAAAATCCCATCTGGAGATTCTGTGCAAACCACCAGCCTTGTTCCATAACTCTAAATTCATTGCCAGTACACTTAATCGTGTACAAGCGCTGTGTATGTGTGTGCGTGAGTGACTCACTACCGTTGGGCCTGACAGGTGGGTCCTCCTGAGCCAATGAAGCCTCAGCTTCTGAGAACACCAGCGTTCCTTCTAGGCCCCTCCCCAAGCAGGAAACACAAGTGCCCAAATTTAGCTGAACAGCTGGGCCGTCCCAGGTTACTAAGCAATCTCATAGTAGAGGCAGCCAGTTTCTATGTACACCAGGCACGTGGAAGCCTCTGGAGTGTCTCTTCTCTGTCAGGTTCTTCTCTCTCCTCTTCTACTATTAGGGCGGCCCGGAGCTAGACTCTCCCGAGTTCAAACCGTGGTTCTTCTCGGGGGAGCTGGGAGAGTTTGGGCAGGTCCAAATCTCTTTGAACCTTCCTGGTGGTTAAAATAGGGGTAGCAATACTCAGGTCGTCAGGTATGGTAGGGCAGGTTACTCACTGGACAAACCTGTTCGGCTAAGGAGCTCTCCACATGCCCAGTGGGGATTGCTGCTGCTGCTGCTAAGTCGCTTCCGTCGTGTGCGACCCCACAGACGGCAGCCCACCAGGCTCCCCCGTCCCTGGGATTCTCCAGGCGAGAACACTGGAGTGGGTTGCCATTTCCTTCTCCAATGCGTGAAAGTGAAAAGTGAAAGTGATGTCGCTCAGTTGTGTCCCACTTTTAGCGACCCCACGGACTGCAGCCCACCAGGCTCCTCCGTCCATGGGATTTTCCAGGCAAGAGTACTGGAGTGGGTTGCCATTGCCTTCTCCGCCAGTGAGGACACCCCTTTCTAATTACACAAGAGCACCATTGGACCAGCCTTAGCACTCACCTTGCAGAGTTGTGAAAACCAAGTGCAAACCTAGGGAAGGAGAGAGGAGATGCCGTTCCTACCCTGGGTAAACTCCTAGAGACGTGCTGATTTTCTCAGGCACTGCAGGTCCAGAGGAGACTGTTTCTCTTCCTCTTCAGCTCATCGCCTCTGTTTCTCTGGCAACTTTCCCGACTCACCGCTCCCCTCCCCCAGTCCTGGCTCATAGACATTCTGAGCAGACAGGGTCTGGCTCCCTTGCAGATGGATTCTTCCCATGAAGGCTGATTCTGACATTTGATACCAGCATCCGTTTCACAGCCTCCTTCAGATCTCCACGCACCTCTCTCAGCTTTGCCCACAAATAATCCTATGGCCCCTCCTGCCTGCTTTCATCGGCTTCTTTGTTCCTGATACCAGCCTTCTACTCCTAATCTCCACCCCTCCGTGGTCCCCTCACCACCTACATCATTCCGAGATGCTAAGAGGGACCTGGGTTGCTCCTTCTAGCATTTGCTAAAATCCCTTCTCAAAGGAGAGAGCCCTCTGCCCCCTAGGGTGCGCACTAATTGCCTGTTATTCACCCTGTTCCTCTCACCTCCCTCCCAACTTGGGGTTTAAGCTGCTTTTTGTTGGCTATGAGAGTAATATATTAAGTGACAGTTCTCAGAATACAATTTTAATTAAGATTCAATAGTCACTTCTCTGTCAGTAATCTTCCATGCTGATTACTTAAAATATATTTACCCAGCTCTATTATGTCATTGATTTGAATTCATTAGACGTTTGTTAATCCTCAACAAACTTTTTTTAAAAAAAACTGTGGTTTGTTTAGCATAATTTGCAAGGACAAAACTGTTTGAAACCATGGGCTCCATGCATCCCAAAGCGTCCATATCTTTCCTGCTTGCTGGTGCTTTGCCACGCTCCCCCAGAGGGCAGCCGATGGAGGCAGGACTGAAAGGCACACGGATGCCGTGGGACAGGGCAGTCAGTCCCTGTGACACGGGTGTTGCCATACTGGTGAGCCTTCCAGGACACAGGGCAGGGCTGGAGAGGGTGGAGAGAGGATCTGGAGGGGCAGTGGAAGATGCCCCCCACAGGCCACCAGCAGCCTCGGCCCTGCACTCGCATGTATCTGACAGTGCTTATTACCATTTGCTGTGTGCGCTATGAGGGGGAGACACTGGGAAGTGCTGCCGAGCCTCCAAAAATGCAGGGTTGATGGTTGCCGGAGGGGAAGGGGGGGAGGAAGGGATAGTTAGGGAGTTTGGAATGGGCATGTACACACTGCTGTATTGCAAATGGATAACCAACAGGGTCCTACTGTATAGCACAAGGAATTCTGCTCAATGTTATGTGGTAGCCTGGATGGGAGGGGAGTTTGGGGGAGAACGGATACATGTATATGTATGACTGAGTCCCTTCGCCATCCACCTGAAACTGTCACGACACTGTTAATCAGCTACACTCCCAATACAAAATAAAAAATTTAAAAGAAAAAGAAAATGCAGTGTGACAAGAGCTCATGAGGAGGATGCCTTTCTCAAAGCCTGCCCCCTTCCTCCATAAACACACACAGGCACATACATACATGCACGCAGGCACGCAGCCCCCTCCAGTTTAACTAGCACGGGACATCCTGGGTGTGGCTGTCGCTGTCCCTGTGTCCCCCGTGAGTATAGGGGATACCTCTCACCTCTCCTTGAGCACATGCAGTGGCCAAAGGCATATTCCATGACCGCAGTGAGCCAACCTGGAGAGCATAGCAGATGACTGGCAGAAGATGCTTCTGAAGCTTCTGTGTGACCAGGCCACCCCACAAAGATGGTCTTCTCAGCTGATTAGCCAAGTGAGTGTTGGCTCTGGCCAGTGTTGATACAGAACTCAGAACACAGTGACAACGCCAGAAATTCACTGGGCTCAGCACCATGGTTCATTCACTCATTCATTCATTCCTGGGTGTGGCTGTCACTGTCCCTGTGTCCCCCGTGAGTATAGGGGATACCTCTCACCTCTCCTTGAGCAGACGCAGTGGCCAGAGGCATATTCCATGACTGCAGTGAGCAGTCATGATTGGGCAACTTACTATGAGGTGGGTGTGGTATTGGTGCTAAGATACAGTGACAGGTGGACATGATAGATACATTCCCTGCTTCGTGGAGTTTCCGGTCTAGGAAGGCAGACATGTAAGTGATGAAGGAACTATGTAAGGGTGGTGAGTGATACATAGGACAAGTAGAGGGTTGTTACTGTCGTTCAGTCGCTCAGCCATGTCCGACTCTTTGTGACTGCAGCATGCCAGGCTTCCCTGTCCTTTACCATCTCCCACAGCTTGCTCAAACTCAAGTCCATCGAGTTGGTGATGCCCTCCAACCATTTCATCCTCTGTCGTCCCCTTCTCCTCCTGCCTTCATTCTTTCTCAGCATCAGGGTCTGTTCTAATGAGTCAGATCTTCGCATCAGGTGGCCAAAGTGTTGGAGCTTCAGCTTCAGTATCAGTCCTTCCAATGAATACTCAGGATTGGTCTCCTTTAGGATGGATGGGTGGATCTCCTTGCAGTCCAAGGGACTCTCAAGAGTCTTCTCCAACACCACAGTTCAAAAGCATCAGTTCTTGGCACTCAGCCTTCCTTATGGTCCAACTCTCACATCTATACATGACCACTGGAAAAACCATAGCCTTAACTAGACGGACCTTTGTTGGCAAAGTAATGTCTCTGCTTTTTAATATGCTGTCTAGGTTTTTTGAGTATAGGGTACTAAGAGGCAAATAGCAGAAGGGTCTGTTTTGGTCTAGGTTTTGGAGAGGCTTCCTGGAGCAGTAGCCTAGAGGTGGACTAGGAGTTTGGTTAGCCAGGAGTGGAGGTGGGAGAGAAGCCAGGGAGAGACCAGAGCAAGGAGGAAGTCCCAGAGGAAGAGCAGCCTGGCATTTATAAGTGAAAGAGGTTGAATGTAGTTGGAGCAAGAAGAGCAAAGGGAGAGAGGGTTGGGAGAAGTAAAGTGAAAAACTGGGCAGAACCAGCTCTTGCAAAGACTTGTTCTTATGCCAAAAAGATAAGAAGAAGGTCAATGTAGATGGAGAAGATTCCTGTTTGTGTTATTAGGACAAAGTTAAGTGTGAATCTAGAAGGTCAGACATATTTGCATGTTGAGAAAGTGGCAGGCAGACACCTCTGGGGTGGATGTGCCTGGTGGTACCAGGGTCAGAGAAGGCTGGTACCTTTCCTGGAAGAGGTCAGTGAGAGCAGGGACTGGCAAGGTGGGCAGTTGCTCATGGGACTTCAGAGTAGAGTTGCATGGAATTAGGCATGTTGACAAAGACTTTCAATGAGGGTAACCATAATGAAGATGAAAAGGAGAGATATTCTGTGGAACAGAGGTAAATGGCAAGACAATAAATATTTTAGGCTTTGCTGGCCCCATTCTATCTGTTGCAACTACTTACTCCCACCATTGTAGCATGAAAAAAAGAGCCATAGACAATATGCAGATGTGTGCAAGGCCGTGTTCTAATAAAACTTTATTTACAACTACAGGTGGCAGGCTATATTTGGCCCTTGGAATACAGTTAGCTAACCCCTGCTCTAATGGTGCTGTCCAGTTTGGAAGCCTATAGCCACATAAGGCTACTGAGCACTTGAAATGTTCTCTAAGTATTAAATACTCTTAGATTTTGAAGACTTAGTACAAATAAAAAAGATTTCTACACACCTCATTCATAATTGTTTGTATTGATTACACATTGAAATAATATTTTAGATACAGTAGGCTAAATTAAATACCTGATCAAAATTGATTTCACTTGTTTCTTTTCACTTTTTAAATATGGCTGTATAATTTAAATGTAATTTAATATGTATGTAATTTAAAATTACATTTATGGCTCATGGTACATTTCTATTAGACAGTGTTATTCAGGACTAATCCTACAGATGAAATGTAGAGTAAGTTTCTAGCCCTAAAGGATCTCAGGCAGTAGATTTACCTTTAAAGAGATACAATGATGGAATTCAAATCTTCACAGTAAAGTAATATTCAACTGGAATAGGTTTTTTTATTTACAAAGCATTTTTTTTTTAGAAAACCATAAATATTTACTGAGATGTAAAAAAAAGTCTTGCTATATAAAGAGATGTCTCATATTTCATAGAAGATAGACTCTGACAAATATGTTAATTATTCTAAATTAATTTAGAATGGGTTTTTAAATTTACTATATATCTTGTTTTTGGTTTTTTTTTTTTTTTGGTATCAGCTAGTTGTCTGCATCTGTGCTCCTCAAACAGAGCAATGGAGCTCTGCTTTCTCAAGATATTAATAGTTGTTATGCAAAAAAGGAGTATATTTAACTAAAAAAAGAAGCCACACGGAATTAAACATTAATCCAAATTTCTTTACTGCCACAGAATTTCTCAACCCTTCTGAACTTGCTAGTGCGTAGGGAGCTTTCACAAGAGTAAGAGAGGGCTGTACTTCCCAATTCACTGGCCTTAGGAGTCTTCCTGTAGAACCCAATTCACACTCCTAGAAGGCAAATTGAGAGGTGCTGGTCTGCGTGATGCAACAAAACCAGTGTGGATAATTTTCTAAAAGTCCAGCTCTGTGGAAGTTTTTAGCACCACGTAAATAGAGCCACACTGCGTGCAACATGGAATAGTGAGAAAACTATAAGATTTGAAGGTTCAAAGACCTGAACCAAAGCCCCATCCCTTCCTTCCCTGGATAGCCATTCTTGCAAAAGCACATTCTATGTGCCAGGCGGTGCTTTAAGCCTTTTATTCAGTGGTGAATTAAAGACAAGTCCCAACTGTTTGGAGCTGTGTTGTCATTTAAGAAGACAAACAATAACAAGACACATAGATGAAATGTACAGTAAGGTAGATAGCGATCAATTCCAAGGTGAAAGCAGAGCAAGGAAGAGGAATGTGCACAGAGGGTAAGGCCTCCGAGAGAAAGTGACTTTTTCATAAGGATCTGAAGGAGGTTCTTAGGCTGCGGACAAGTCCTCATCTATATACAGTGATAAGTCCTTCCCTGTGAAGGGTGCTCCCAAAGCCCAGATGAGGTGATGTATACGAAGATCTGGGCAGGGGACCAGTACATACTGAGTGCTCAGAAGTCTGTGCCTTGGTTTCCCATCCCACCCCCTTCCTCACTCCCCTAAGCTCCCAGAGACTTACCCACTCTGTGGATTCTCTATGATAAAGAATTTATCCAAAGGCAGCTCCCCACTTACCCTGACTCCCAGGGACAGCTCTCTCCTTGTCCACCTTCTCGTTCTTAGGGAATGCTGGTCTGATCTGATTTCACAGTGAGCCTAATCCAGTTAAGAAGGCAAAACCGCTTCAAAAGGCTGCTATAATGTATGTTTCAAATCCAAAGATTACTAGACAAACCACTGGTATGGAATTACCCATCCATCCATGCATCCAACAAGTATTGCACACCTACTGTGTTCCAAGCACTGTGCTAGACACACTGTTGTTGTTCAGTCACCAAGTCGTGTCCGACTCTTTGTGACCCCCAAGGACTGCAGCCCGCCAGGCTCCCTTGTCCATGGGATTTCCCCGGGCAAGAATATTGGAGCGGGCTGTCATTTCCATCTCAAGGGGATCTTCCCAACCCAGGGACTGGGTCTCCTGCATTGGCAGGCAGATTCTTTACCGCTGAGCCACCTGGGAAGTGATTAGAGCAATGAACAGAACAGACAAAAGCGCCTGCCCTCCTGGAACTGACATTCCAGTTGGGGAGATAGAAAATATTCCATAGACATAATTAATAAGTAAATCAAGTAGGCTGTTCCAAGGCGATAAGAGCTAAGGAGAAAGGAAACATTAGAACCGTGATCGGCAGGATTGCTAGAAGAGATCACTCCTGCATGAGCTGATGCCATTCTCCACTGCTCCCTAGGGCACCTGGTAGGTGTGGGAGAGGGTGCTGCGGGAGAAGGCGTTAGGAAGTCGCCTCCTGACCCTGACCTTGTGTCCCTCTCTTCCAGGCACCACGGCCTGAGTGACCAGACCATGGAGACCCTGCTTGGCGGCCTGCTGGCGTTTGGCATGGCGTTTGCTGTGGTCGACGCCTGTCCCAAGTACTGCGTCTGTCAGAACCTGTCTGAGTCACTGGGGACCCTGTGCCCCTCCAAGGGGCTACTCTTTGTGCCTCCAGACATCGATCGGCGGACAGTGGAGCTGCGTCTGGGCGGCAATTTCATCATCCACATCGGCCGCCAGGACTTCGCCAACATGACGGGGCTGGTGGACCTGACCCTGTCCAGGAACACCATCAGTCACATCCAGCCCTTCTCCTTCCTGGACCTGGAGAGCCTGCGCTCCCTGCACCTCGACAGCAACCGGCTGCCCAGCCTGGGGGAGGACACGCTGCGGGGCCTGGTCAACCTGCAGCATCTCATCGTGAACAACAACCAGCTGGGCGGCATCGCGGACGAGGCCTTCGAGGACTTCCTGCTGACGCTGGAGGACTTGGACCTCTCCTACAACAACCTCCACGGGCTGCCCTGGGGCTCTGTGCGGCGCATGATCAACCTGCACCAGCTGAGCCTCGACCACAACCTGCTGGACCACATCGCCGAGGGCACCTTCGCCGACCTGCAGAAACTGGCCCGCCTGGACCTCACCTCCAACCGGCTGCAGAAGCTGCCCCCGGACCCCATCTTCGCCCGCTCCCAGGCCTCGGCTCTGACCGCCACGCCCTTCGCCCCACCCCTGTCTTTTAGTTTCGGGGGCAACCCGCTGCACTGTAACTGCGAGCTTCTCTGGCTCCGCAGGCTGGAGCGGGACGACGACCTGGAGACTTGCGGCTCACCGGGCAGCCTCAAGGGCCGCTACTTCTGGCACGTGCGCGAGGAGGAGTTTGTGTGCGAACCGCCGCTCATCACCCAGCACACGCACAAGCTGCTTGTCCTGGAGGGCCAGGCAGCCACGCTCAAGTGCAAGGCCATCGGGGACCCCAGCCCCCTTATCCACTGGGTGGCCCCCGATGACCGCCTGGTGGGGAACTCCTCCAGGACCGCCGTGTATGACAACGGCACCCTGGACATCCTCATCACCACGTCTCAGGACAGCGGCGCCTTCACCTGCATCGCCGCCAACGCCGCCGGGGAGGCCACGGCCACGGTGGAGGTCTCCATCGTCCAGCTGCCGCACCTCAGCAACAGCACCAGCCGGGCGGCGCCCCCCAAGTCCCGCCTCTCCGACATCACCGGCTCCAGCAAGACCAGCCGCGGAGGTGGAGGAAGTGGGGGCGGGGAGCCTCCCAAAAGCCCCCCGGAACGGGCTGTGCTGGTGTCCGACGTGACCACCACCTCGGCCCTGGTCAAGTGGTCGGTCAGCAAGTCTGCCCCGCGGGTGAAAATGTACCAGCTGCAGTACAACTGCTCCGACGATGAGGTACTGATTTACAGGTGAGCCGGGGCTGCCGCAATGCAGGGAAGTGTCCAGATGGGCCTGGAGGAAGTGATGGGGAGGGTTCAGAGCGGTTCCTACCTACGCCGCCCTCCACCCCCGCCCCCTAGAGGTGTTTGTGCGAGTCCAGGGACAAACTGTGCCATTTGTGCAGGTGAGAGGAAATAGAATGAACATTACGTACAAGTTTAAGGAGAGGGTGCCCTACAGGTGCAGCCTGAAGATAGATGTATGCGGGGGACGGTGCCTCCCAGAGGTCTGGCGGTGCCAGGTGGTCTCAACGACTATGAGCTCCGAGTTTTCTTCTTCTTTTTTAAAATTAATTATTTTACAATATTGTGATGGTTTTGTCATACATCAACCAACATGAATCAGCCACATTTGAGCCTTAGATGGAGGACACACAATAACAATAAGCAGATCTCTTGGCCAGAGGATCTGACTCCTCCAACGAAGGAGGAATCTGGCCTTCACCTAGATTCATAGGCAGTCATGGGTAAGGTCAGGAAGTGTAGAATTCAGATCATCACGGTGCCATTTGCTAATCATTTAATTCTCTTGCCCTGCCTCAGTTTTCCTCATCTGTAAAATGGGGATAATCCACGCCTGAGTTAGTCTGCTGGTGAAAGTGAAACTGTTAGTTGCTCAGTTGTGTCCAGGTCTTTGCAACCCCATGGACGGTAGCCATCAGACTCCTCTGTCCTTGGAATTCTCCAAGAATACTGGAGTGGATAGCCATTCCCTTCACCAGGGGATCTTTCCAACCAAGGGATCAAACCTGAGTCTTCTGCATTGCAGGCAGATTGTTTACTGTGTGACCCACCAGGGAAGCCCACACTGGCTGAAGAAGAAAAAGGAAGAGGTAACATGTTGGTTCACGTAACTGAAATTCAGCATCCTGCCTCAGACCCAGCTAGATCAAAGGGCCCACAAGCATCCTGCACTCTGTTTCTTTGCTTCCCTAAGTTTTGTTTTCTTCCTTCACCGTCACACACCTCTTTCCTCTGGGCAGCCCTAGAAGAAGAGCCTCCCTGTCCCAGTTGTTCCGCCAAAGTCCTGGATGAGCTCTGATTAACCAGAGCAGGTCATGTGAGCCAGTGGATATTAGGTCATCCTGCCCAGCTTTCCTGACCTCTCCAGGCGTCAGTCTTTTCATCTGTAAAATGGAGACAATAGTGTTGACTTTGTTGATCTGCTGTGAGGATCAAAGGGTCATTTCTTAGGCTGGTAGAAGGGAGGTGAAGACTCAAAAGCTGCAACAGAACTGCTTAAGTTGTTCAGAAGGAAGGCTCCATCAGATGATGAATCCAAGCTAAAGGGTCGGAGTCTGACCACAGGTGTGTTTCCTTTGCAGCCAGATTCTGGCTTATGTTAAACATGACAGATGTGCCTTAGAGTCTTACAGCTCAAGGAATGTATGGTTTCTTTTGAAATCCTGTGTGTTTTATCTTATGCATTCAAAAGGATTATTCTGAAAAGGGATCCCATAGACTTTACCAGACAGCTGAAAGGTCCATGGTGCAAGAGAGCTCAAGGACCTTGATCCATTGATGAGGTTTCTTCCAGCTCTGACTTTCTCACCTGATGAATAGGTCTCTGGATGGGAAGGTGTGGATGAAGAAAGGCATTTATTCACCAAATGAAGCTCATGAGATGGAGGGTGGGAACACCGTGGACCCTGGTGGAGCCAAGGAACTTCCCTTACCTTGCGTCACATATGTGACTTGTCTGGGGCACAGTTTCCTTCTCAGGATATAACGAAAACAGCAGTAGAACTTAACTGAAGTATATGCATTCATATATACATATATATATGAAATTAAGTAATATGTATTGTTATATATGTGACATACATGTGAAATTAAGCAATATACATATGTATTTTTCTGCTTACAAAAGTAAGTCTTTGTAGAAAATTTGGAACATTGACAAAATGATAAAGAGATAGAGAAAAGTTGCCTGTAATCCCACCACTCACAGTTAGCCAAAGCATTTGGTCTCTAAGTTTTATTTCACTTTAAAACAATACTCATGATCAATCTAATATGTCCTTTTGTTTCTTAATTCTTTCACTCAACATTGTACCTTGCTTAGATCTCACGATATTAAAATATTTTTCATTTGGCTATAACATAATTTATTTAATCAATCTTTTATTTTTGGACATTTAGGCTGTTTCTATTTTTCAGTATTAAAAGCAAGAAAAGCAGTAAAGCAGCAATGGATATATCTTTTTACATAAATATAGTTATGCAAAACTTCAGTGATTTCCTTAGCCTATTTCCCTAGGGGTTGAGTCCCTGGTTTCATAGGTAAATAATGATCTTTATACATTGCGTATAAACCCTTAGTTATCCTCTCACCAGTGAGAGGTACCCATTTTGACCACACCCTTGCCAATTATAGATATATAATTACTTTCATTTTTGCCAATCTCATAGGTGAAAAATGGAACTTGTTTTAATTTGCATTTCTTTGATAGCGTGTGAGGTTGACCTTTTGAAAATAAGTATATTGCTTCACTTGTGAATTTATTATATGGTTTTGACTTTGATATAAAGTGTAAAGGCGAAAAGCTACCAGCTCTGAGGCCTACACAGGCATAGAATGAAAGGAAATGCAGTTTGTAAGGGAAGAGGTGCTGGCATCAAGGTGGCAAAAAGCCAAGACTGCCAAGATGGAGCCCCTCCCTGAGACATCTCAGAAATCCTGGGAGGACCCCAAGAGGGGTCAGAGTTATGCTTCTGAAGTCACTCAAAGCTGAATTCAAACCGCTTTTATTTGGTGATTGAGATCTTAGAGACACTAGCTTTATAAGTAGAAATATAGGCAGACTTTGGAGATAATTTTGGATTGGGTTCCAGACCATGGCAATAAAGCGAATATTGCAATAAAGCCAGCCACATCAATTGTTTGGTTTCCCAGTGCATATGAAAGTTATGCTGCCACTATACTGTAGTCTATTAAATGTGCAATAACATTATGTCTCAAAAAGCAATGTACACACTTTAATTAAAAAATACCTTAATGCTAAAAAGTGCCAACCGTCATCTGAGCCTTCAGAGAATCATAGTAGTAACACCAAAGATCACTGGTCACGGACACCATAACAAATATAATAATAATGAAAAAATTTTGAAATTGTGAGAGAATTACCAAAGTGTGACACAGAGACATGAAGAGAGAAAATGCTGTTAGATAAACATCAGCTATAGACTTCTTTAATGCAACATGGCCTCAGATCTTCAATTTGTAAAAAATACAGCATTTGCCGAGTGTAATAAGCAAAGTGCAAGAAAGAAAAGTAAATGGAAGCATCAGGAAGCTTAGGGAAAAAATTCAGATGACAGTGCTGACTTCCCCTTATTGAGGTCTTGAAGATTAGAAGAGAAACATCATGGAAAGCTTTCTGAATCGTGCAGGCACGTAGTAAGTGTTCAGGCAATACAAGTGATTATTGTTGTTGTTATTAGCAATAGGGGTAGGAGTAACAGTAATGGTGAGAGTGAGACCATTATCTTGTCTGCCATCCTGGGGGGGCAAAGGGAAGAGGAAGGTTAGATACACAGCTCAATCTTTAAGAGGCCAGATTTCCAAAATTTAAAGGAAAAGGCCAGTGTGTGTCTGTAGCCAGTTAATAGTACTGGCAATCACTAGACGGCATTTTTGTCAGCTTACTGTGGGTTTTACACATAGCTTTCCAAGAAGCAAGTATTTCATTTCACTCTCCTGGACATACCAGGAAGTATAAAAGACCAGGAGAATTAAACTCTCCCAAGGCCGCGCCCCTGACTTCAGTTCCGAAATTCAGCCACCGTGGCCATTCTGCCTTCGTCCTTACAGTACAACTGGCTGTTAGGACAAATAGGAGACTCCAAGGAAGAGCAGTAGGTTTTTAGAAAGCAAACTGGCCCCACAGGAAAGAAGAGACACCAACCGGGCTGCACGGTGGCTCTGTGACATGCTCAGCCTTCAACAGCGACGTGTTCACAAGAGGGGCAGAAAGGTTTCTACCCGAAGATGAATATGACAGCGCTCAAAAAACTATGATCATGGCATCCAGTCCCATCACTTCATGGCAAATAGATGGGGAAAAAGTGGAAACAGTGACAGATTTTATTTTCTTAGACTCCAGAATCACTGTGGATGGTGACTGCAGCCATGAATTTAAAAGACACTTGCTCCTTGGAAGAAAAGCTATGACAAACCTAGACAGCATGTTAAAAAGCAGAGACATCACTTTGCTGACAAAGGTCCGCGTAGTCAAAGCTATGGTTTTCCCAGTAATCATGTATGGATGTGAGAGTTGGACCATAAAGAAGGCTGAGCACCAAAGAATTTCAGCTTTCAAACTGTGGTTCTAAAGAAGACTCCTGAGAGTCTCTTGGACAACAAGGAGCTCAAATTAGTAATCCTAAAGGAAATCAACCCTGAATGTTCATTGGAAGGACTGATGGTAAAGCTGAAATTCCAATACTTTGGCCGCCTAATGGGAAGAGCCGAATCTTTGGAAAAGACCCTGATGCTGGGTGAGGTTGAAAGCAGGAGGAGAAGGGGACGACAGAGGGGGAGATAGTTCGATGGAATCACTGACTCAGTGGGCATGAGTTTGAGCAAACTTTGGGAGATGGTGAAGGACGGGAAAACCTGGCGTTCTGCAGTCCATGGGGTCGCAAAGAGTTGGACAGGACTGAGTGACTAGACAACAACAATATCCGATACAGAGATGCTCACTGCAGGGCTTTTAATCCATGTTTGTCGCAGGAAGGACAAACCTGCTGGCTGAGAAGGAGGCTGCAGGAAGACTGGACAAGAGCAGCAGGCAAAGCCACAGTTTCCAAATCGCCTCCCTTTCCCCTCAAGAACAGCCACAGCAATAATGGTACAAATTTGCATCAAGAGCTTGTTTGAACCAGGCACTATTCTGAGGACTTTATACATATGAACTCAACAGTTTTTCCAAAACCCCGGGGGGTTGAGAACTACCGTTATTCCACTTCCCATATAAGAAACTGTCTCAAGGTTTCAGAGTCAGAACTTGAATCCAGGCCGTGTGGAAGAGGCAAGACCAATACTCAGGGAGGGACCCAAGGCCAGCTGAGACACCTCATACCGCCCTGCGTTTGTTCTGGTCCCCAGGCCCCAAGGGTCACATCCCAGGACTAGAGGATACAAGCCAGGGTTCCAAGCCCGTGGGAGTGAGCTTGAGACAGCGGGGACAGAAAGAGGAGTGCCCAAGATGGGGAAAGCGCAGATATTCTGCTTTTGAAGACTAGACTCATATAAAGCATAGGATGCTAGGCTGGGCGTGGACATTCCAAATTCCAGAAGGGATTGCTCAACAGATGGCTGTAAGCCCTTGGCAAAGAATGCCAATTGCCAGAACCCCACAAGGACTCCCAAGGGGCTAAATCATACCTAGGTATTGAGTTGTCTTCAGGGGACACTATGACCCAGTTCTTTTTCTTTTTCGTGTTTTAATTGAAATATAGTTGATGCACATAATTTACAGATGTACAACATAGTGATTCACAGCTTTTAAAGGTTATATTCCATTTATAGCTCCTGCAAAATACTGGCTATATTCCCTGTGTTGTACAATGCATCGTTGTAGCTTATTTATTTTAAACGTAATAGTTTAAATTATTCTTCATCTTTAAATCTTTAATCTTCTTAATCCCCTATCCCAATCTTGCCCCTCCGCCCGACTGGTATAACCGCTAGTTTGTTCTCTATATCTGTGAGTCTTTCTTACGTTATATTCACTATTTTCTGACCCAGTAGTTCTTTTCATCATTCACAAGGACAGCCCTTCCCAGTGACAGCCCTCTTGACAACGAGATTCTCTCCACGAGACGCATTCATCCCCGTGTGTCTCCATGGGGCAAGGTGGACCAGAACCTCTGGGGTGATAGATGCTGTTGGAAAACATCCTAGCGGGTTTCCAGTGGCTGAGACTCACTGCCGTAAACAGAGTGCATCACAGCTGTAAAGGACAGGTGACAAAAACCCCACCCTGAGTTTGGGCGAAAACGGAGATGCGTAAACTGTGAAATGAACTTGTCAACCAGATTATTTTTTAGTTCCTTTTTTCCAAAAATTTAGTTTTAATTGGAGAATAATGGCTTTACAATGTTGTGTCAGTTTCTGCCATGCGACAGGGTGAGTCGCCTGTAAGTACACATATGTTCCCTCCCCCGTGAGCCTCCCTCCCACCCCACCCTCACTGACACAATATTCACTAACGTGTAGATAGACAGCTAGTGGGAAGCTGCCGCGCAGCGCAGAGAGCTCAGCCCTGTGCTCTGGGACCAGACTGCTTACCAAATTGCTGTGCACATGCGAGAAAGCCTCTGGCTTGTACCTCCACACCTGCCCCATTCTGCGCTGCTCAGAATATTTTCTTATTGACATGGATGATGACACAGAAAATATGTATTCTTTTTGGTTCAAATACTCAGCTGCCATAGTTCAAGATGAAGAAAATCTGGCTTGATGGGAGTTTTGTGTGGCATCGGCTCAGAGTTTTAGCTGATCTCAAGGATGTTGTGGCTGAAAAGTGATGGAGCTGCCAAAAGACTCCTGTAATTGGGGGCTGTGTTAACAGAAGTCAAGTGCTGAGATCACAGGAGGTTGCAGTTTTAACCACTGAGTCATTTTGAGCTGGTCAAAGCAGAGCTGTAACACATTTACTACAGGAAGACACAGTCTTCAGAGATTATCTTCACCAGTGGCAATATATCCAGAGATCCACTGATGAGAATGGGATTCTAGAATCTTGTGAGATGGGCAGAGGTTGGTGATGACAGGATTTGGGAAAGAAGTCATATATCCTTTAATTTATTCACAGAACGTACGAGTAGAAGAGAACACACACACACACACAAACACACACTCTAAAGCAGGCATCGGCCCATTGCAACAAAAAAATTCCAAGTGCAGCACCTGTGCCTACCTCTCTCGTTGCTCTCCATCTGGCTGCAGAATGACTTGGCTTGTGTCTTTCTTCCTCTCTAACGTGTGCTGTGCATGCATCCTCATCTCCGTATCCCGCGCTCCTAGCGAGACCTGACCCATGACAACTAGTGGGTCAATATCTGGTGCACTGAACAGAATGGAAGCGAACATCAGGGCTGCCCGACAGCACACAAAGCAAGAGCTGCCGCAAGGTAGCGAGCTGCCCATACCAGGACGATTCAAGCTGATTCCACACCGGGGATGCCCAGTGGGCAGCCTGACTGTAACATTTGGCTTAAACGGTCCCACCCTGATGGTCTGTGACTCTGTTTAAGGCTTATTATCCCATGATCAAGACAATATGGTTACCACAGTTGCTAAATCCACCTGCTTTTGCCAATTGGGGCCACATGGCATCTTGCCTCCCAGGGTTAGGGTGCCCTGTCTCATAGGGGTCTGAGCCCAGGGCCTGAGGTTGCAGACAGGGACCTTGGTGGAGGCTTAATTGTCCAGCCAGATTGGACATGTCATTGACAGGTGACCACTGACTGACACCATGGGCCTGCAGAAACCCTGGGAGCTGGGAGCTGTGTGTGAACCATCAGGTTCTAGTCTATATACCTAGGCTTCCCTGCTAGCTCAGCAGTAAAGAATCTGCTTGCAATTCAGGGCTCAGCAGTAAAGAATCTGCTTGCAGTTCAGGAGGTGCGGGTTTGATCCCTGGGTCAGGAAGATCTCCTGGGAAAGGAAATGGCAATCTACTCCAGTTGATTTGCCTGGGAAATCCAATGGACAATCCTGGTGGGCTATCATCCATGGGGTTGAAAAAGAGATACGATTAGTGACTGAACTATGACAAACAACAACAATCTACACACCAGGAAGGGAAAGCAGAGGCCTGGCTAATCCCAAACCATGGATAACTCAGGATTTGAATTTGGCTGTGAAATAGTGTCTTGCTTTTTTTAATTATCAGATGATTAGCTCTCTAATTACCTAAGGGTTTTTGCTGACCTCCCAAGGCATTTGCCTTCCCTGAGTACCCACAACGGAGCCCTGCAGGCAGCTCTGGGTCATACTAGACACAGACAGTCCACAAGTGGGACCATGTGACCAGGGAAGACTGACTCCTGCATCTGTCAGCCCCAGGGCCTGCCCTTTCAGGAAGTGACTGGTATTCATGGGGACAGTGTCAGAGGTGGGGGAGTCAATGAGGGGAAGAAGGCTGGGAGAGGGGAGTCAGAAAGAAGGGGGCCTCCCCTCCCCAAGGAGAGAGCCACGGTCCATCCCAGCTGTGCCCCATCCCTGGTATGACCTGGTAGGGTAAGTGTCCCACATGTTTTTATCAGCCCGAGTGACATTTGCAAACACTTGTCTCTAAGAGTCGTCAAGAACATCTGTCACCAGGCGTGATGTTGGAACAGTCCCCGGGAGGGGCAGAGGAACAGCCAGCGTGCTTCTAAAGCACAGCATGGAATTAGCCAGGATGCAGCCTTGTCTTCGTGAGGCTTATTCTGCTGCCATCATCTCCACATAGCAAAAGTGAGGGCTTATGAGGCAAGAGACCCTGAAGGTGGTGGAAGATAGTAGCCATTCTATGACCTGCTGCAACTTTATCTTTAACCGATGGATGTGAGAGTTGGACTGTGAAGAAGGCTGAGCATCGAAGAATTGATGCTTTTGAACTGTGGTGTTGGAGAAGACTCTTGGGAGTCCCTTGGACTGCAAGGAGATCCAACCAGTCCATTCTGAAGGAGATCAACCTTGGGATTTCTTTGGAAGGAATGATGCTAAAGCTGAAACTCCAGTACTTTGGCCACCTCATGCGAAGAGTTGACTCATTGGAAAAGACTTTGATGCTGGGAGGGATTGGGGAGGCGAAAGGGATGACTGAGGATGAGATGGCTGGATGGCATCACGGACTCAATGGACATGAATCTGAGTGAACTCCGGGAGCTGGTGATGGACAGGGAGGCCTGGCGTGCTGCGATTCATGGGGTCGCAAAGAGTTGGACACAACTGAGCGACTGAACTGAACTGAACTTCCGGTACCATATTCCTCCATGACATAATCCCCACCTTGAACTCACCTTGTTGAGTTTTGCAGGGCTAGAGTGGGGCATTTTATTATTACTATTATTATTACTGTTGGTCTGTCTCCCATCTAGGGAAAAAATAAGGCAGATTCAATCTGCCTACTCCATCATTTTGAATCAATACCCCAGTGGAGATTGCCCCTGCCCCCTACCCCATGAAAGTGCAGCAAATTGGAACTCCACAAAAGGGTAGAGGGGAATTTACTAATGAACCTACGATCCTATGAATATGGGGAGAAATTTCTGGGGAGGATGCTCCCTATAGTGTTAGTCACTCAGTCGTGTCCAACTTTTTGTGACCCCATGGTCTATAGCCCACCAGGTGTCTCTGTCCGTGGAATTCTCTAGGTAAGAATACTGGAGTGCATAGTCATTCCCTCCTCCAGGGAATCTTCCCAACCCAGGGACTGAACCCGGTCTCCTGCATTGCAGGCAGATTCTTTACCATCTGAGCCACCAAGGAAGCCAGGGAGGGCCATACCAGATATAAGAGCTCCCATCTATGCAGGGGGAGGATTCTTTGATTCAGCTGCCTCCACAGACATCTCAGCTTCTACTGAAAGGTTGGATTGGACCCCACTGTCAGGGAAAAAATGTATAAAGGAGAAAGTTGGGGTAACTGGGGCAGAAAGATTCCCGTGAACTCCCTGGTTAGAGCCAAAATCAGCCTGCCTTGGATTTTATATTTTTTTACACTGTTTGACTATTGAAATCTGACATCAAGAAGCAGGGATGGCCAAGACAAATATTATATCCATTTTATAGCTCAGGAAACTGAGTCTTTAATGAATTGAGGAGATTTCCCAATGTTCCACAAAGCAAAGACTAGAAATATCATGCCCACATCCAATGCCAGGTACATGCTGTGTGAAACTTCTCACTAATATCCCAAGGAGTTTTCCTTAAGGCTGGAGACTTGGGCTGAGGGACACCAGCTGTGACTTCTTTTTCTCAGAAGGATGGGGTAATTCACTGGGAGGCTGCTGAGATTTTCTCTTCCAGTTTTCGTTTCTTTCCTCACATTTCTAAGGCCTAGCCATAGCAATTAGGATGAACAGAAAACTCAACCAAAAGAGATTTAAATTCATAAGGGTTTATGTCTCTTGTGTAAAAGAAGTCAGTGGAAGGGAGTTTAGTCTGGGTTTCTGGGCAGCCTGGCCACCAAGAACCCAGCTCCCACTTTTCTGCTCAGCCATCCTCAGCACACAGGTTCTGTCTTTAAGGTTTCCTCATGGTGAGAAATGGCTGCTGGCGTGCCAGCTATCACATCTCCTTTCTATACAGTGGGAAAGATGAAAAGCAGAAGGATAAGAGGGCAACGGAGGGGAGGTTCTCCCTCCAGTAACTTCTGCTTCTATCTCTTTTGGCCATATCTGTCTGCAAGGGAGGCTGGGAAATGTAGTTTTTTAAAGCTAGGCCAAATGCACTGCCAGTAATATAGCACTTCTAGAACCTGAGTTTGCACCCCAACTTTACCATTTACTAGTGCTGGGATCATGGGCAAATCACTAAGCCACTCATATTTATACCACTAGTGGCATGAACTGAATGAGATCACATATTTGGAAGCACATTTACATGGTCAACTATGAAGTATCAGAAACATGTCAGTACTTACTGTTATTAGGAGCCTGACAACTTTCCCTACTTAGCCCTCTCTTCCTGTCCTTGTTCTCCAGGCTTCTTCTTGTGGCTCCATTCTTCAAAACTTACTCCAAGAGAGCTGTAACCTGGGAAAACAATCTGATAATGTTTTAAGAGATCAAGATATAAGACGTAATCCCTTTCAGAAATCTTTGTAGTTTAACTGGAAGCTCTGAAAGACCCCAAACAGTGAATCTTTAAGGGTGTAATTTCAAAGCCCAGAGCAGGTTTCAGCATAGGAGAGATATTTTTCAGGGGTGCCTTCCAGGAGCATCTCAAATCGCATCACTACTTTCTCATCCTGCCCCTCTTGCTCCACACAAGATGAACACCACTCAGATGCAAACCCTTCAGGGCATCAGTTCAGAGGTAACTAAATTCTCCACGTGTCATTCCCTCTAGTCTCAAAAAGTTCTGTCTGAAGACATATCTGAAGAGAGAAAATTAACAGGAGTAAAATTATTACAGTGTGTATCCAGCCTGCTTTTCTCCTGGAATGTGGCTTTTCCCCCTTGTAGTGAAGGGAGAACCAGAGAGTCAGCTCCTTTTAGCCTCCTAACAGCTCCAGGAGAGCCGGGAGTCAGGCAGGTGTGAAACGTAGGCATTCTGACACCGAACCTGAGGTTTCCCATCACGCTGGTGCTCCCCAAGCCTGGTTTGCGCTGGAATCCATGGGGAGCTGCATCCTGTCTCCAGGAGATCCCAAGCCAGCTTCAGGTGCGACCCAAGCATCCCTGTTTTTAAAATTCTTCCAGCGACTCTGATGTGTGTTCCACATGGGGCCCTTGTGCCTGGGGAGTGGACATTGCTGGGAGGTGAGCTGCTATAAATCCCACAGCTGGGGCTTTGGTATCTGAACTTCTGGTGGGAGAAGTCAAAAGACCAGGGTTCCCATCCCGGCTCTCCCATGCCTTTATCATCTCACCTCTCTTAGACTTTGTTTCATCTATAACACTGAAATATAAACTCTTTCAAACAGGGTCATCTCCAAAGAGATGAAGTATGTGAAACATTTAGGAAACAAAAGCGCTTTGTGCATTTTAGGTGCTGGAGTCATTTTTCTTGCCCTTTGGCTGAGGCTGAGTGATAAATACCAGGAGGCTAGAATCAGGGACTCCAGATATGGGCTCTCATCTCCCCTCCCTTTCCTTCTCTGAGCCTCAGGCTTCTCGTCTGCAGAATGGGGATGCTAGTGACTCCCAAAGGTGTTGTGAAATGGGAAGAGATGTAAGCCATGAAGAAGAGCAGTTTCAGATAGTGCGAACTGCTTCTTATCGCAAAGATCTGACTATAGCAGTTTGACCAAACTGGGGATTTGTTTCTGTCATGTAATGGAATTCCAGAGGGTTGGTGCTCAGGGCTGGCATGGGAGTTCCATGGACCTCAGGAACTGAGGCTCCTTCTCAAGTTGCACAACCTTTAACATGTGACTCTCTGCCTCTGTGCTCACTGACCCTTCCCCCCAGGACTTCCTCCTGCGTGCCCAGCCCACAGAGAGGGCTGCTGAAGTGGAGGAGAGCTGATGTCCCCAGAAGCAGCCCCAGTCTATGCCAGGAAGGATTAACACCCCAGCTTCCTCCCCTAGGTGGGGAAGAAAGACAGCTGAAGCGTAATCTATGCAGTCCCCCAGAGGGTCCCGATACGACTGAACCCAGATTGCTCATGATGGTAACTTGCTTAGCGACATACCTACCCTGTATGGACCTTCTTCCCCAAAAGAAGAGAGTCCTGGTCCCAGATCAACTATTGGCACTCAAATCTTTGTCTTAGAGTCTGCTCCCAGGAAAGCCAGATGAAGGAAGACAGGCACCAACCTTTCAGATGAGTCAGCCCCTTTATTTATTTAGTTTTTGAAAGTCTTTATTGAATTTGTTACAATACTGCTTCTGTTTTATGTTAGTTTTTTTTTTTTTGGCTGGGAGGCATGTGGGGTCTTAGCTCTGCAACCAGGGATTGAACCCACAAGCCCTGCATTGAAAGGTGAAGTCTTAACCATCGGACTGCCAGAGAAGTCCCTGAGTCAGTCCACTGAAAGAGTCCCCCAGGAATCCCACCCCAAGACTCCCACTTCTGTCCGTTGTATTTCCTCAGTCTGCATCAGAGGTTGAGACAGTTGGCTGTTTGTTCAGGTATGTTGCTTTCCCAAATAAAGTCAGGGATCTGCTGGGGAGTTGGGGGAGGATGGATGCCCGGCCGGTGTGCAGCCCCAGAGAGCTCTATGGGTGAAAGCATCAGTGTCATACACATCTCTTAGCATCTACCTGCCCACACCATCCCGGGAGCCAGCAGCCTGCACATGTAGCTGAATCCAGCCTGGGGAAGGGAGATGATCTGGGCTGCTTTTCTCCTCTGTGTGAGCAAGCGCTCTTTTCTCATCTCTAGAGACGCTGAGACAGAGAAAGAAGCCGAGGGGGATGTCTGAGTCTTTGCCAATTAGACCTATGATCTGGCAAGTGTGTGTGTGAGGAGAGTGGGCACCCTGTGGGTGACAGAAGGGCTCCAGACGTGAAGTCAAATTAACGCCCATCATCTTCAGAGCCTCAGAGGTGGTGGGGGATGGAGAGTGAACAGGATCACACAGAACCACAGACTGTGATGTGCCAGCCCAGGGTGAGAGCGGGGCCACGGAGACGTGCAACGCGGATGAATAAGCTCATTAACTATTTACAAAGGAGAGCTATTTCTAGCTGGGGTGGGCTCCAGAGAGGGCCTCCCACTAGAGCTGTGGCTGCAGTGCTGATGCTGTGAGGGGGTGGGTATGGGTCCAGATGTGGGAACTCAACTTCTACTGCCTTATCAAGAAGGTACCTGTTCAGAAAGTAAATGTCACTCGGAACTATTAAACACTCAACCTTCTAACCAGGTAATTCATTAGTGATGATACTAAGTTAGGGGGCTGTTCAGTTTAGTAACTGACCACCTAAAAGATGAAAATGTAAATGAATTGCTTGGTGAAGTTGATCTACTTGAGCTTTTTCATGAGCTAATGGAAGTGCATTCACAAGCCTGGGTGGGGAGGGGTGTATTCTGTGGCTGGGTGGGCAGAGCTTCTGGAAGTAGGTGGAATGGGCTATAAGCTATGTCCTGGGGAGTAGGTGGGATTTGGAAGGAAGAACGGAAGGGTTAGCTGTTTTAGGTGGAACCAATAAGAAAGAGGCCAAGGCAGGAATGATCAGGCCTGGTCAAGACCCCTGAAAACCCTGGTGTATTAGTCAGTGCTGCCACAATAATAATGCTGCGTGACAAACAAGTCCAAAAATCTCAGTAGCTTACAGCCTATTGAATCTTCTTCCTTGTGGGTGTATAGGTTGGTTGGAATTCGCTGGGTCTCAGCTGGGCTGGGCTCCAGGCTCCAAGTCTGGTTTAAATCTTCTCCATGTGTTTTGTTCTGAAGCTCAGGTACGGGGGCAGTGGTCACCCAGAGTATATTTTTCTCATGGTGATAGCATAAATGAAGAGGGTAGGTGAAGAAGCAAACATCAAGCCTCTGCTGGTATTACATCGGCTAAATCTCATGGGGCAAAACAAGTTACAAGGCCAAGCCCAAAGTCAAGGGGCAGGGCGTGCACATCACCCACGGTCAGGCCATGGCAAGACTGTGATTTCATTTTGTTGGTATTTAGTTGCTCAGTCATATCTGACTCTTTTGCGACCCCATGGACCAAAACCTCTGGTAAACCTCTGGACTGCAGCTCACCAGGCTCCTCTGTCCATGGGATTCTCCAGGCAAGAAGACTGGAGTGGGTCGCCGTTTCCTTTACCCAGGGGATCTTCCTGACCCAGGGATTAGACCTGCATCTCCTGCATTGCAAGTGGATTCTTTACCACTAAACACCTGAGAAAGCCCAGTTAAAGAGAAGTGAAGGAACAGGTTCAACAGCTCAGTCCACCACAGCTGGCTTGTTTGGTGGAAACGCTCTCTCTAGTGCTGCTACTGCTGCTGCTAAGTCACTTCAGTCGTGTCCGACTCTGTGCGACCCCACAGACGGCAGCCCACTAGGCTCCTCTGTCCCTGGGATTCTCCAGGCAAGAACACTGGAATGGGTTGCCATTTCCTTCTCCAGTCCATGAAATTGAAAAGTAAAAGTGAAGTCGCTCAGTCGTGCCTGACTCTTAGCGACCCCATGGACTGGAGCCTACCAGGTTCCTCTGTCCATGGGATTTTCCAGGCAAGAGTACTGGAGTGGGGTGCCATTGCCTTCTCCGATCTCTAGTGCAGTGGGTCTCAAACTTGAGCACACATCAGAATCACCCACCAAACTTAGCACTGTTAGCACAGCGATGCAGGGCCCTACCCCCCTGGGTTTCTGACCCATTCGGTCTGGAGTGGGGTCTGAGAATCTACAATTCTAATGTATTCTCCCAGTGGTGCTGATGCTGTCCATCCAGGGCCACTTTTTGATACCCTCTGGTCTATGGAAACAATAGGAGGTTTGTTCAGAGAGAATGGAAGAGGGTAGACTGTGGGTGGCCTGGAGTGTCACACAGAGTAGCTGTATTTACTGAGCCCTACCTACATTCCGTGCTGTGATAAATGGGGTCGCAAAGAGTCAGACATGACTGAGCAACTGAACTGAGCTGAACTACATTCCAGGTATTGTTTTAAAGATGGGCTGTGTATTTAACTCTCTTACATGGTACTTTAAGCCTATGGCGTTGCCATTTGACGGATGAAGACTCTGAGGGATAGGAAGGCATTGCGACTTATGAGATTTCCCAGCTTGGAGGTGGTGAAGCTAGATTTTTGTAGCTGTCCTGACTTCAGGCTTTCTCCTTCTGGCCGTGGGGAGCCAGTGTCAAGCTCTGAGGGGAGAAACGACCTGTGACGGAAAAACTGATTTGGAACCGGATGGTCTAGGCACAAACTGCACTTTGACTCTCAGTATCTAGGTTTTTTATTTATTCAACCAGTAGATACTTGTTGAGTGCACGCTTTGGGGTAGAATCTACTCAAGACCATAGGGTTAGAACAAAATAGGCAAAGCCTTGGTCTACAAGGAGCTTACGTTCTTATGGAGGAGAGGGAAGAAAAATTTTAAATGTGCACTAGGAAAAGAAATAAGTAGTGTAAGGATGCACTGGGGAGCGCTGTTTTATATGGGTGGCCAGAGATGGCCTTTCTAAAAAGTGATATTGGAGCGGGGACCAGAATGCAGTGAGAGAAAGAGCAACGACAAAGGCCCTGGGGTAGGATGTCCTTGTCCTGTTGGGAGACGCAGCCAGACTCCCCTGCGTCTGGAGGGAGAGTGACAGTGAGTGAGGTCAGAGAACTGGATGCAGCTGGATCGGGTAGGGCCTCACAGGCCATGGTGAGGCCTTGGGCTTTATGTGGGATGAGACGAGAGTCATTGCAGGGATGAGCACAGGAGAGTGGCATGATGCGATTAAGAAAGACAATTCTGGCTGACTACAGAATCTGGAGACCACAGCGGGCAGGGGCGGAGGCAGGGAGACCAGGTACACCGTGGCTGTTGGACCCTCCTGCTCCTTAATGCCTGTATCCATAAAGTGGGAGAAGGACCCCTCCCACTGAAATTTCCCCTCCTGGCTTGTTATGATAGTGGGAGGGAGGTCAGGGTGTGGGGATGTGAGTGAGCAGGAAATACTCAGGAAGGAGACAAAATGGCATCTTGTGATGAGTTTTCTGCAGAATCCTTGGAGCTGCGTCTGCCTGGCCCGGGAACCTCCCCGAGGCCCAGCCCACAGGCACGGCGGAGAGAGGAGTTTCCCATCTCCCCCTCCAGAGCATCACAGCTCACCCATCTCTCCCGCAACTCCTCCAGTCAGCATCCCGCCCTCTCCCCCCAAGTCCTCTCACTCTGATAGGGGAGTAATTATTTATGTTCCTGTTTAATTAGCTCATTAGGCATGTGCTGCAGTATTTCTGAGACTAAATCTCCCTCTCCAGTGGCTTTTAAGAGCATTTTTGCTGGTGCCTGGCCGCAGCGATTGGGGCTGCCCTTGTGGGTTTGAGGGTGGCCGGTGGTCAGGGGCTGGGTGACCTGTGTTCTGGCTCCTGGGGTGTGTGTGTGTGTGGACAGCTGGGGAGGCCGCTGAGGCCCTGGGCATGGAGACAGGATCTTGGAAACTGCGACGGTGGCAACAGCCGGCACTGAACACCAGAGAGATATTTTTACCACCCGTCAGAATGCCACTGCGTGTGAGCCATTGCCAAGGGCTGCTTCCAAAGGCTGCTTTTCCCTCAAGCTTTGATTGTCGATCAAAGAAAGGTCTGTGTGGAACAGGGAGGCTTTGAAAATTCCCAGGTTGGCTAGGCCGGTGCTCTGCAGTCCTTTCCCTCTGGCAGGGAGGCTGGAAAGAAGCTTCTGTCCTGCGGCAAAAGTGAGTGGGTGGAGCCCGCCCTCCTGAGGTCAGGAAAGGAGTCCCCCCATTGTCCTTCATCTTTCCTAGAGGGGGCCTAGGAATAGAATCCCACCCAGAAATACTGCCTTCATGTAAGATCAGGAGGTCTGACATTGCACCGTTAGAGGTGTGTTTCTTTCCATCTGTCATGGGAGACACTCACTCAGGCGGTTTCCTCTGGGACTGACAGAGAGGATACAGACATAACAGGCCACAGTGGAGGGTCTAGCAGGAGGCGGCAGGGAGAGTCAGGAAGGGGTTGTTAGGAAACCTCGAGGCCCAGTTGCGTTGTGTGGACATATTGCTAAGGGCTTGAGAGAGTTCAGGGAGAGGGAGGGAAGTCAAGGTCTTGGGACTAATTTGGTTATTCGTTCTTTAAAACTCTTTTGTGGCTCTGTTCTTCTGTCTTTAAAATGGGCATAGTTCTTGCTACTCCCATAGACTGACAAAAGTCCAGAGTGAAAAGGGGACAGTTCAAGGTCATCCAGGCCTGCCTTCTCATTTCTTCACCAATCCTTACAATGCCCACCACCCTTCCTACCCATCACCCCCACCCCTACCACCTTCTTGGAATGCTGACTTGCCCCACATGGGGGATAACTTCCAGACACAAGAACCCGCCCTCCTTTTTATTCAAGAGCCCAGACCACCGCTGGGTGCCTTTAAGTTGAGAGGGGTTTTTTTTGTTTTTTTTTTTTTTTTCTTTTTTTTCCCCTTACAGGCCCCAAACTTCACCTTTCTCTGCTACCTAGCCTTAGATTCTGTCTTCATCCTCATCAGGCATAAAACTCATTCTTCTTCCACAATATTTAATTTTTGCAGATAATTCTCCTGGTTCACCTAGTACTATTTGTTTTTTCAAATTCAAGATCCTCCCTCCCTGCTGCCTTCCACTTTTAGTCATTCTAGAGGTTTTCATCTGCTGCTTATGATGCCAGGTCTGAGCCACTCGTGGGGAAGACAACTGGGCACAGGATACCTTCACCCTTCTGCAGCTCATATTTCCCAGGGAGGGAGGCATTAAAGGACTGTGTACTTGTGTAGTCACTGATTCAGATACCATAGCTGTGATAAGCTGTGTGAGGCTTGGCAAGAGCAGATCCTGGGGAGGTCAGAGAAGGCTTCCTGGAGGAGGTGACCCAGAAGGTCAAGTAGGAGCTCAATCAGTGAAGAAATGTGGGCGGGACTGCAGGTAAAGGACTGCCATGTTTGTTCCTGGAGCAAGGACGGACGTGGGGTGTGTCCCCTGCTTCAGATGCATGTCAGGCCGTGCCCTCCTGCATGTGTGGGATCCAGAAACTGGATGCGGCCTGACCAGAGCAGAGTGGACTGGGGCAGTTCCTCATGGGCCAGGGCCCCCCGCATCTGAAGGCAGCCTCAGGCCCCCTGGTCTCCTCTGATCCAACTCCCACACAGACAAGGTGGCCTACAAAGCCACTCCCGTCACACGTTCTGAAGCCCCCACACCCCCTCCTCCCTGGGTTCTTCCCAGGATGAAGTGGCCCCAGGGATGTGTGGCCACCTGGTTGGTATGTGGGCATTATAAGTGAGGTCAGTGTTTGGACATCACAACAAACATCCTGGGGTCCTCGAGTTCAAGCCTTCTTAATGACTTTTGATCACCATAAAACTTTTAAAAATTTACTCCTCGTGTTTTACATACGTTTTTATGTTGCAAGTCCTTGTATGGGCTTGGTTGAGGGTCATATGTGTGTGTGTGCTTGGTCACTTAGACATGTCCAACTCTGCAACCCCATGGACTGTAGCCCACCAGGCTCCCTCTGTCCATGGGATTCTCCAGGCAAGAATACTGGAGTGGGGAGCCATGCCCTTCTGCAGGGGATCTTCCTGACCCAGGATGGAACCCATGTCTCCTGTATTGCAGGCGGATTCTTTACCATCTGAGCCGCCAGGATAGCCCTGGTTGCTCCGGTCAGTGGTGAGTGGAATTATAAGTCACAAAGTCGGTTGGTGGGGGTTAGGTCAAAAGTACCAAGTGATTGTGGACGGTCTCTTCTCCAGCCATGACTGTGAGAGTGAGAACCTACCTTTCTGAGAATTGGTTACGTGCCAGGTACTTGTCTAAGTTTATTTATTTACTCATTTAATTCTTGCAACGTCCCAATGAAGAAGGTGCTATTATGATCCTGATGAGAAAACTGAGGCCCGAAGAGGTCAAGGTGTCCCACCTGGGATTTGACTCCGGAGCCTACACCTCAAGGCCTTGATAATACATACTTAGCATCTGAGTGCTTGCTGTGTGCTTCTCAGGATACCGAGCATGTGCACCACCCCTGGGAGGCAGCTGTTACACCTAAGACAGCTTAACAGGGTAGGAATCTCTGGGATCAGAGAGGGTAAGTAAGCCACCTAAGGTCTCCCAGCTTGAAAGTGGCAGAGCCAGAATTCAAGTCTAGGTTGGCTGTGCTCCAGAGAGCTCCTGACCCTTCCTTTCCTTCCCAGGACATGAGTTAGGATGGAGAGGAGCAAGGCAAGTGTCTCGGGGTCACAGGTGGTGTGTTCAGAATAGAGGTTGGTGACCACATTTCCTTTCCAGTCTAGCTTCTCCTTCCCAGCCACCTGGTCTATTAGCAAACCCAGGTCACTCAGAAGCACCAGGAGGAAACAGGGGGAGTCTGAACCAGACCAGACCACCCCATGCACGCATAAGGAGGAACCTAGAGGAGAGGCAGGAGAGGGGGCTGCTTCAGGGAGGGGTCTCAGTTAAGACATGGGGAAGAACTTCCAGGCAGTCCTGGTGGTGTCTGGCGAGCAAAGCCAGGCTTCTTTGAGAGCAAGAGGCCTCGGCTGCCTGAAGGGCCTGGAGGGTTCCATCTGAGGCAGGCAGGCTTTTTACTCCTTTATGCTAAAAAAAAAAACCTGATGACCATACCCTGGGCGTTCTAATGTGTGGCTTGCCCTTTGAACCACGGCTGCCTCCTCCCAGGGCTGAAATGAAACCCACGTCGTGAGTCCAGCCCAGGCGACTGGGGTGCTCCAGGGAGAGGAGGGAGACTCATGGCTCGGTCTCTGCCCTGTGTGAGCCGTCATCCCCGGAGCCACCGTGGCCGCTGCCTCCTCGGCCAAGCAAGGCCCAGGCCTTGCACCGAGGGCCAGAGGGTTGCGGGGCGGGGAGGGGCGCCGTGAGTCTCTGACAGCCCTGGGGCTCCCTGGCTCACAGAAGGCAGTGGAGGGAACAGCCAATAGATCACAGCTGGGCTGTTGACCTTGAGTCTTAAGCAAAGTGAAGAATAAAAGGTCATATTTATTCCGGCAGAGCCACGGGAGCCGTGAAATATCAGAGTGTGAATAAAGACTGTGCTAAATCACTCACCGCCGCTGGGGACTTGGCTGATCTGTCTTCTGGCCCCATCATCACCCACTGGGTGAGCTGGGGCTCAGTATACTCAGAGAAGGACGGGAAAGAAGAGATGGGGACTCCAGGGGACCCTAACGGAATAGAGTGGTGCCAAGACCCCTGCGATTCATAGGCTTGTGGAGTGTAAGATGTCCCTTGCCTCAAGTGCCACCTCTAAATACCCCTGACCAGCCCACATGGAGCTGAGTCTACCCTCCCTACCAGCCCCCAGCCCTTTCACCTTCTTTTAACCTGCTATGCTTTTTCTTTTTCCCATAGCACACTCCCCTTTGTAACATATTTTGTGATTTACCAGTTGTGTTCATCACTTCCTGTCTGCCTTCTCCCTGCCCGGAGGGTCAGCTCCATGGGGTGGGGACTTGTGTCTCATGCCCATGGCTGGACCCCCGGCAGCGGCACTGGCACACGACAGATAGATGCCCCGTGAAAGTCAGATGAACAGATGAGTCTGGGAAGACTTCGCCGAAAGTCTAATCGCAACCTCTCACCAGGGAATAGTGGCGACTCAGATCGGGGATGGGGCTTGCCTCAGGCCATCCAGCCTAGTGGGGGCTACAGGCTGGGAGATGAATCTGGGCACCTGCCTCCAGGGGGCTCAGGTGCTGTGCGGTCCAGGCTGCTCTCACGCCCATCAGAGGACGCGCTTGCTGGTCACATGCTATTAAATACTGGTAGGACCCCAGAGCCGTGCAGCCTGGGGTGGGGTGGGCTGGGGTCTGGCTCGCTTCCTCCCTTGATTAAAACAAACAAACAAACAAACAATGACAACCAAAAAAAACCCAAACAGATAGTAAATTTACTGATAATTAGGTTCCTAACCCAAAAGGGGTCCAAAACTATGGGTTCCATGACTGGAGAATGTCAGGGAATTTTCCTTCCTGGGAGTTTTCCAGGGGTGGAGGGGGAGTGAGGCGATAAGTGTGCATTAAGCACCTTCACCCTCGCGCGGATCATTCACTCGATTCCATCTCCCAGGCTGTGACGGAGTGTAGTGGTCACAGCCAGCCTGAGCTCTGTGCCAAGCACTGTTATCGGTGCTTTTAGGTAGTTCATTCATTTCCCTTGTCCAACAGCTCTTCAGAGTGCATAGCTTCTGTTACGGTCCTCATGTTACAGATGAGGAACAGAGGCAAATACGCCATAAAATAAATGTTACTGTTCTGGGTGCTCTGGATGCAGTCAGCGAACAGAACACCCAGAGATCCTCAGCCTCATGGGGAAACCGGCAACAAGCAGGATGAATGGACAGGTTATAGACGTGCGGGGAGCAGTCAGTGCTCTGCCCAGAAGAATCCATCCACAGAGCAGGGTAAGGGGCACGGGGCTGGGGAGGGGTGTTGGCGGATGGCAATATTAAATAAGGGGGCTGGGCGGGCCTCCCTGAGAAGGTGACATGTGTCAACGACTTGAAGGAGGTGAGTCAAGCAGGGGTCTGCAGGAAGGGCATTTCAGGCAGAGGGAACATCCAGCGTGAGGCCTCAAGGGTGGAGCATGTCTGGGGAGCCAGGGTGGCTGCCATAGAGGGAGCTGGGGGGGTGCAGGGTCGGGGAGACGGGGCAGGGAGGTCATGGGGCCAGACCACGTGGAGCCTTGCAGACACTTGGAGCATGTTTTCCCCACGCTGTGGCTTGTTCAAATGCTTGTCTCATTGAAATGTTCACGTTCCCTGACAGCCTCAAGCCAGCACTCTCATCTCCTCACGCACTAAAGAGGCTTCAACCCTAGTCAGTAGACATGCACACCCAACACACCGACACACCTGTGCACCGGTCAGTGGACACACATGCAGCTGCCCCGCCGGGCTTCACCCTCCATCCCGCCTGTGTGGCTGGGAGAGTAGCAGGCGGCTCACCAGCCTCGCCCCCGCTGCAGCTGCAGCAGGGCCCCTCCCCAGCCCAACCAGGAGAGGGAGAAAGTGAGCCTGGGGCCTCAGACCTGTGCACCCCCAATAAACAGCGCTGGAGAGACTCCCAGGAAGCTCCAGACCTGTCTGTGCTGTGCTCACAGGATTACTTCCCTGCTGAGATCACAGACCCAGGCTGGGGGAGGGGGGGAGGGAGGGGAAGATACGAATACCGCTTTTAGTTGTTCCCAGTTAAAACCATGAGGATGCATGGCTAGGCCCAGGCCAGCCTCACCTGAAAACTCCCAGCTCGTGAGGAAGTCCCACAGCGAAGTTGATCTTCCCATTCAGTGCAGGGGCACCAACCCCCAGACACCCCACCAGTGACCCCAGGCAGTTCACCTTCACCGCTGCAAGAGGTCCTACTGGGAGGTGGGTGGGTTGGATGGTGTTCATGCTCTCTATAGAGACTATGATGATAGCTAGTTGGGTGATAGGTAGAAGACAAATAGATAGATATGATAGATAAACAGATGATAAATGGATAGATGATAAAGTAAGCATTCACTAGAGTATATATCGCATGTCAGCGCCTTCCTTACTTTATTTCTAATTCTCATACAACTCTGCAGATTAGCTTTGTAGACTGCTTTTACAATCAAGACGACTAAGCTCTGGGAAGTTAAACACTGGGTAAAGATTATGAAGCCAGTAAGATGTGAGTCAGGACTGAAGCCCAGAGCCCGGGTCTCTCTGATGTCAAATCCCATTCAGAATTGGGGACCCGGTGCCCGAACTCCCACAGCCCTTTGATGGCTGTGCCTGGCCTTCCCTCCCCCTGCCTCTCCCTCGCTCCCATCACCCCTCTCCCAGTGATATTCTCGTGGAGTTCTAGATGTCAGAATTGGACACTGGGACACAGAGAAGGAAGGTGTCTTGCCCAAGGTCACACAGCAAGTCCATGAGAGAGCCAGGGTTGGAGCCTGTCCCTCCAGCTGGACTGGAGAATATTTGGTGGGTGTGGACGGTTCTGCTTCTCCATCCACTGGACAGAGTGGCCTCCCCATTGCCCACAGAAGTTTTCTCCCTACCCTGAGTCATGCCTTCCCAGTCAGCCTGCTTGTTAGAGGCAGAGATGTCCAGGGCAGGATCAGCAGAAGCGCAGGCCGGAGAAGTGCTGAGCGGGCTCCATGAGACCACCAGCTGAAAGGACCTCTCTCTGTGGGGTAAGGCGGAGAGCATGATGGCCCTGCAGCTCAGTGAGCCAGAAGTTGAGCAATCCCCTCGGTTGCGGGGTCCAGCCTCAGGCCTGTAACTTGGAGAACCTGTCAGTTTCTCAGTTCCTTATCCATGCAGAGCTGTTGAGGGTCCTCATTTAAAAAAAAATGACACGACCTTTGCAAGCACTTTACCACGTGCAGATAGGAGCTTGGTAGGTTTTCCCAACAATCTCCTAGTCTCACTCAGCTAGTAGCTGTCAGGGCCAGGGTTTGAACTCGATCTTCAGGCACCAAATCCAAGTATCATCATGACTGCTTTTTCTTCCCCAGTAAACTCTGAGATCTCTAAGAAACAGCACAGAGAAAGATTTATTGCCAAGTTACTAAAGATAATACTGATTACTGCTATTTTAAAAAATTTTTGTTGAAGCGTTAATTTAAAATGTGTTAATTCCTACTGATGGCTGCTTTTTATTGCACAAACATATCTTGAGCACTGTACTCAGTACTTAACAAATACTATTGTGTTTAAGTTTCACAAAGATACTGTAGGATCCATGCTATTAACCCATTTTGTAGGCAAGAAAACTGAGGGAGACTTAGAGATGTGAAGTGACTTACCTACATTGCATGGTCAATAAGCTTTTTTCACCCTAGCACAGACTTAACCTGGGGAGTGATACAGTTCCCTTTTGCAAGAAGCTTCTGATCTGATAGAGGGAGGGGATTACAAAGGCAATGGCACCCCACTCCAGTGTTCTTGCCTGGAAAATCCCACGGACAGAGGAGCCTGGTGGGCTGCAGTCCATGGGGTCACTAAGAGTCGGACACGACTTCACTTTTCACTTTTCACTTTCATGCATTGGAGAAGGAAATGGCAACCCACTCCAGTATTCTTGCCCGGAGAATCCCAGGAAAGGGGGAGCCTGGTGGGCTGCCATCTATGGGGTCGCACAGAGTCGGACAGGACTGAAGCAACTTAGCAAGTAAGCAAGCAAAAGGCAACAAGCATCTTTTTGGCCACTTTGTTACTGTGCTAAAATATACATAACATAAAAATGTACCATTGTAACCATTTTTAAGTCTGTAGTGCAAGAGCCTTAAGTATATTTGCATTGTTGTAGAACCATCACCATCATCCATCTTCACTTTTCCATCATCCTAAACTGAAACTCTGTACCCATCTGATGCTAACTCCCCATTCCCTCCTCCCCCAGCCCCTAGCAAACATTCTTCTACTGTCCGTCTATGAATTTGACCATTCTAGGTACCTCCTGTAAGGGGAGACACGCAATATTTGTCTTCTGTGTCTGGCTTATTTCACTCAGCATTATGTCCTCAAGATTCGCCCAAGCTGTGACATGTGTCAGCGTTTCATAGAAATGCGGAATGTGTCACGAATTTGCGTGTCATCCTTGTGCAAGGATCATCCTAATCTCTTCTGCATCGTTCCAATTCAAGTATATGTGTAGCGGAAGCAAGCACCGTCATGACATTTTCAAGGAGTTGGTGCCACAGGTGACTTTGCCTCTGCGCAGTGCCCCTGGGAAATCACAGATCTGCTGGCTGGGCAGGGTTGTCTGATCAGGTACATCCCTGGGTGGCACTGACTTGGCGTCTGCTGGCTGTTCTAGTGCGTTTGGAGGCGGCTGGTGGGGAATCTTCATTTTGTTCACTCCTGTGTTTACAACGAGGTATAATTGGTCTGACACCTTCTGTGTTTCTTCTGTAAGTGATGAATTGTTACTGAGCAAGTTTTTCTCAGCTCCTTGAGGAGATAAATGGCAATGATCATCGCCGTCGTCATCGTCATTGGGGTACCAAGTGGCCCTGGGAAGGAGAGGAGGGGCAGTAGTGTTTTCCCCAGCACACATCATGTCTCACACTCACTGCAGGAGGTTGATACTGCTGTCCCCATTTCTCATTGAGCAAACTGAGGTTCAGAAAGAGGGAAAAAGTGACTCTGAGTTACACTGTTGGTCGGGGGCAGAACTAGCCTTCAAAGAGAGATTTCTGCCAGGTTCCAAAGCCCACAGTTTTTTTTTTTTCCCTGCGATGTGCTGACCTGGTGACTCAGACGATAAGGAATCTACCTGTGAGCAGGTGACCCGGGTTCAATTCCTGGGTCGGGAAGATCCCCTGGAGAAGGGAATGGCTACCCGCTCCTGTATTCTTGCCGGGAGAATCCCATGGACAGAGGAGCCTGGTGGGCTGCAGTCCATGAGGTCGCAAAGGGTCAGACACGACAGAGTGACTAGCGCTTTGCATTTCGTATTGTGCTGACCCAATCCTTGGGGGCTGGAAGCTAAGGACAGTTAAATGCAGAGAAAAGACCCACATCCGCAGAAACTCAGATGAGGAGAGACAGAGAGAGAGAAGGATAGAGAGAGAGAGGCCTGGTGTGGGCAGGGGGCCTTGCCTGGGTGGGCTCAGCCAACAGTGGTAGAGACGTGACTTCAGGGAGCAGGATGGGAGCAGTATGGCTTAAATGTGGGGAATCTCAGGGCATTTCCATTAGCCGCCTGCTCCGGGTGAGCTGTGGGTGCGATGCCACTTTCCAAACAGAGTGTTGTCTTGGGGTGGGGAGGGCCTCAGGAAAAGTAGGGTCTACTTGGGGGAAAGTGATGCTTTTCTCAGAGTTCAAACCCACCTCCGACACTCATACATGCAGAGAGAAGGGCCAAAGATAGATGGGTGTGTGATCAGAGGGGCGCAGCTGGGGTGCAAGCTGGAGAGCGAGTCCCGAGGAGATGGTGGGGAGGGATGGAAATGTTCATTCCGGAGAAGTGGAAACACAAGGCGGGGTGAGAGAGCGGCTGCACAACTTGGGAAGTGCCAACATATGTTCAAGAAAGAAACGCCTTGTCCCGTGGGTGTCCCCATGGGGTTGAGCTGGGGCCGGTGGGACCAAGCAGCAACTGTCAGACCTCAGCAGCGAGAGCAGGAATTCTGAGCTGCTCAGAGTTGTGTGAAGCTGGAGGCGGGGCTGTCTGGTGTGTCCGTGGAAGTGTGTGAGTGGAGGGCCAATAGCCAGAGGGGTCGACGGCCCCCTCGGCCCACCCTTCCTGTGATCTCTGAGTGGAGGTGGCAGAAGGAGGACCAGAAGGAGCTGCAACATCGTGGCGGGTCAACCGGAGACGGGCTGGGCCGGAGGGCTGGGCCGGAGGGCTGGCTGGGCCAGTGCAGAGTCCGGCCGCCAGAGCTCGGCCAGCGGGCCTAGAGTGGGACTGTGTGCCTGCCTCCCCAGCTAGTATTTAATCTAACCTCAGACTGTGGATTCATCCCTGGCCTCGTTGGGACCAGATGACCCCCCTCAGTCAGAACTGTTAGCATCCTCTAAGCTCATGATGGACCAGGGACACAGTTTCAATTGTAGGCACTGGCTCATTTCATCCTGATAGCAATCCAGTGAGGGAGGCTCTATTCTCTGACCCCCTTACAAAGAGGTTAAGTGGCTTGCCCAAGGTCACAGAGCAGGTGAGTGGTGGCACTGGGCTTGGAACCCTGGGGGTCCAGCCCCAGGCTCACACGCTGACCTCTCGGCTTTACCCTCTCGATGAAGGGATGCCATGGAACAGGGAGGAATTCCTGCCCTGACACTGTGGTCTCAGCCGAACGTGGAGGCTGGTGGTTTCCCAAACCCTTGGCAGATAGCTAGGTCTGTCACAAGTGCTGGGTCAGGGAGCAAAGGCAGGGCCTCCCCAGGTCAGATCCTCATCTGCCATCAGGTAAGTCCTGACTCTGGGGAGGTGGGTGAAGAGGCAGTGTGCTGGGACTTGGCTCCCTTTGGTTTACTTTCCAGTAATCTCTGCAATCACTCAGCCAGGGCTGAGCAAACGCTGTCACCACGTGTCATCTGAAAAAGACTTTTGGAGTCACATGCGGCCAGAGCAGGGGGGACGGGGTAGGGGGAGACATGTTGCTGAAGCCACGAGGCCTCCTGTCGGCCCAGCCAGGATCCAGGCACCTCCCACATCTCCCATGAGATGCTTGCAAGAGATTTGCCAGCCACGAATCCTTGAGGCCTGGATTTCCACTGTCAGAGATAAACGTTACTTTTAGCTCAGCATCACCCAGTCTTTTATATAACAAACCCTCCAGTGGCTCTTTCTGTGTGCCAGACACTGATCCAGGTTCCTCATGAATCATGACTCACTTAAACTTTATAACATCCCCATAGAGCGGAGATTATAAATGCCTCATTTTACGGAAATAGGATATTTCTAGGAAAATAGGCCCAGAAAGGTAAAGAACCAGTAGGTGAGTTCAGCTACGAAGGGGCAGAAGCAGTGTGTGCACCCAGCATCTGTGTCTATCTCCAGGGTCGCCATGGCCCTCGACCACCTCTCTTTCTAAAGGTGTCTGCTCCTGAGAAGGGTGACAGTCATAATAGTGATTGGATTCATCAGGGACTTTTCTTAACAGAGACACAGCAGAAGTCTAAGGATAGCTGGTAGATGAAAAGCGGGAATGCAGGCACGCGCTATAGCGATGGGGACCAGAGGGCCTAAAGCCTCTCTGGTTTGGCCTGGGGCTGGCCCAGCCTGTGGACTGTGGGTAAAGGGAGGCTGCTTGGAAAGGGGCTGGGCCACAGGCTGAGTGACCGGCAAAGAGTCAGAGCACTGTGGGGGAGGGGCGACAAGCTTGCGTCAGGCCTGGGGGAGCCCCAGAGAGACTCCAGGGAACCTAGAAGTCCCAGGATCCAAGGGAAGCTGGAAGAGCTGAAAAGAAGGGCTGAAACTCTCCAGAGTCACGGAGAGAAGGCCTCAGTTCAGTTCAGTTCAGTCGCTGAGTGGTGTCCGACTCTTTGCAACCCCACGAATCGCAGCACGCCAGGCCTCCCTGTCCATCACCAACTCCCGGAGTTCACTCAGACTCACGTCCATCGAGTCCGTGATGCCATCCAGCCATCTCATCCTCTGTCGTCCCCTTCTCCTCCTGCCCCCAATCCCTCCCAGCATCAGAGTCTTTTCCAGTGAGTCAACTCTTCTCATGAGGTGGCCAAAGTACTAGAGTTTCAGCTTTAGCATCATTCCTTCCAAAGAAACCCCAGGGTTGATCTCCTTCAGAACGGACTGGTTGGATCTCCTTGCAGTCCAAGGGACTCTCAAGAGTCTTCTCCAACACCGCAGCTCAAAAGCATCAATTCTTCGGCCCTCAGCCTTCTTCACAGTCCAACTCTCACATCCATACATGACCACAGGAAAAACCATAGCCTTGGCTAGACGGACCTTAGTCAGCAAAGTAATGTCTCTGCTTTTGAATATGCTATCTAGGTTGGTCATAACTTTTCTTCCAAGGAAGACAGAAAGCTCGCTCACCTGGATTGAAGCCTACAGGATCAATGGTCCTTGTTTGGAGGGTGTCTGTGTGCTGGGCCCACGTTTTGGGGAATGCCAGGGCTCACATGGGAGATGGCAGGATTCCTACCACGTGCTGGAGAGGGGCATAGTAAGAGCCTCGCTGAGCTGAGCTCTGAGATGGTGGGCTGCTTCCCAGCTGCACTGTCCAGTGTGGCAGCCACTGGCCACTTGCGACTGTTGAGCCCTTGAAATATGCCCAGTGTGACGGAGGAACTGAATTTTTAATTTCATTTAAATTAGTTTGAAGTTAAATTTAAAAAGCCACGTACAGCTACTGCATTGTATTTATTTTATTTGTTAGTCACTCAGTCGTGTCTGACTCTTTGTGACTCCGTGGACTGTTAGCCCTCCAGGCTCCTCTGTCCGCGGGATTTTCCAGGCAAGAATACTGGAGTGGGTTGCCATTTCCTTCTTCAGGGGATCTTCCCCACCCTCCTACATTACAGGTGGATTCTTTACCAACTGAGCCGCCTGGGAAGCCCAGCTACTGTATTGGGAAGTGCCAATACAGAACATCCACTTCATTCAAAATGTTTCTGAGGGCCTACTATGTGCCAAGTATTGTTTGAGATGCTGAGGAAATATCAGGAAGCAAAGGAGACAGAAAACCCTGATCTTAACCCTGAACTGAGATTCTAGTGGAAGGAGAGAGAGGGAGATACTTAACAGGAAGCCTAGTAAATAGGCAAATGATAGTGTCTGTCAGGCCATAAAAATGCAGTGGGAAAAGACAGAGCAGAGTAAGGGGCTCGCAGGGGGCAAGGTAGAGATGGGGAAGCCGGCGATGCTAAATAGGGCAGTTAGAGGAGGTGACATCGGAGCAGAGCTGAAGGAGACGGGGCAGGGTGTGTGTGACGCCCGGAGGAGGAGCATCCGGGTAAGGGCAACAGGCAGTGCAAAGGCCCTGTGGCAAGAGCACCCTTGGCAAGTCTGAGGGGTAGCAGGGAGGCCAGGTGACTGGTGCAGAGTGGGTGGGTTGAGTAGGATGAGGCGAACTGGGAGGGGTGAGAGGAGATCACAAAGGGCCTGTGGGGCACGTGAGACTCTGACTAGGTGAGACAGGCCTCACTGGGGGCATTGGGCAGAGAAAGGACTTGACCTGACCAGGGCTTTAACAGGATGCAGTGGCTGTTTGTAGAGGAGAGGCGGGGGTGGGGAGCCAGGGAGGTCATCTGAGGCCGCTGGAACCGGGAGTTTTGATCCCCAGCCCCGCCTGCTGTCCTCAGGGCTGCGGGAATGGATATTGGGGTTCTCTGCCTCAGAATCTCACTCCTGTTGAATGTGGCTGCTTTACTTCCTGATGGGCAAAATCATCGCCAATAAGACAGAGTGCCTCAGGCACCCAGCTGAGCCCCCGTGTTCTCAGGAGGGGCAGTGGCTGTGGGGCAGTGACCGAGCCTGGCCCCTGGCCCTTCTCAGAAGCTAATGAGAGGCTCTTGATTCTCGGAGCCCTCACGGAGTCGAGCAGGCTCTACGGGAATCCTGTTCTGAGGAGGAGCCACAGGCCTGCCCCTGTTATCACTCAGGAAAGGTGAGCACCAGAAGAGGGGGCTCTGTGATACATACTGGTAATTACAGTCCTTCTCTCTAATTGCTCTCTGATCCCGAGACCAGAAACAACAAATACAAAAGACAGGTCCTTCCAGACCCACAGCAGTCTGTCCTGCTGAGTTTGAACACAGCCTCAGGATTCTTCTCAACACCAGTGCTTGTCTGATCATTGGAGCTGGCACACGAGACAAGGCCTCCAGAACCCAGCTCCTGGCTGCTAATTTGGTGACTTCATTTCCCACCACTCTCCCTTTCCTTCACTCTGTTTTGGCCAAATCGGTCTTCTCACTGTCCCTGCCTCGGGGCCTTTGCACTGGCGGCGGCTCCCTCTATGGGAAAACTGCCCAGAGAACCAGGCAGCCCCCTCATTTCCTTCCGGCCTCCCAGAAGCTTTCAGAAGCAGTAGGACAATACTTACCACTCATGCAACGCTCGTCTCTAATTAGCCCTGTGGCTTCAGGTCGATTCAGTTAATTCTCATCTCTAAAATGGGGAGCATTATTATGAAAGGTACTTCAGGGTTATCAAGAACATTGATTGAGAGTGCTGGGTTCAAATCTCAGCCAGGCACAAATGTTTTCTCTGTTGAGCGGATCATTTAACTCCTCTGAGCCTTGATTTCTTCTTCTGTAAAATGAGGGTAATAATAGTACCTCCCTCATAGAGTTGCTGTGGGGATTAAATCAGTTAATATAGGTAGAGTGCTCAGAACACTGGTTGGCATATAGTAAGTGTTCCATAAATGTCAGCCACCATTGTAGTAGTATACATTTGTGTTTTTGTGTTTTACTTGCTGTCAAACAGTTAGCTAGACACTGAGATTTGCTTCTGCTATGAGCTGATTCTGCCCAGTTCAATTCAAGGTAATAATGCGGTACCGGGAAGATCATGCTGGGTGGCCTTGGCAGCCCTGGCTTACAAAGCTGGCTCAGCAGCCTTCCGGCTGTGTGAACTTGAGCAGGTGACTGATCTGCCTGAGCCTCAGTTTCTTCATCTGTAGTGTGGGGATAATTATTCCTACTCACAGAGTCAGTGTGCAGAAACAGAGAGACCTTGCCTATCACGTGCTGGGTGCAGTATGTACTCAATAAATCATATGCCAGATAGACCCAGCCGCAGGGGTTCTGCTCCCTTGCAGCTGTGCAGGGAAGCCAACCAGCCCCTTTGGGACTGGCAGCTAGAGGGAGAGGCCGGGGAGCCAGGCTGCTTGCCTTGGTTTAATGAGGCCCTTTCATGTGCCCTGAGATGTCATGGCCGGCCAGGGAGCTTGGCAGGCTGGTGATTCTGTGAAGAGCCAGTAATGAGGGTGCAGAGCCAGCGAAGTGGAGTGGGGGCAGCTTGATGTGGTCTCCAAATTAGTGCCGGGGCTCAGCGGGAGGCCGGTGCATCGCTGATGGGGGAGGGGAGGGGGAGGAGAGAGAAGGGGGAGCACCTCAACGTGCTGGGAGCTGAGGGGATGGAGGCTGGGGTGAAAGACGTGGTGTCTGCTCCCAACTCCAGAAAGGCAAGAATTGCATTTCTTGTGTAGACACCAGCACCGACTGCTTCCTCTTACACAAACACACACGTTCCCCTTCAGTCACCCGCCCCCCCATACACACTCACCCCCTCTCTTTTTCTCTGTCACACGCCTACACATAATGAACTCCTCAGGGTCACCTCATCATATCTGCAGGGGGCTGCATTAGTCAGGAGAGGCCAGCTCCTGGGGGCGAATGGAGGCAAACGCAAAAGGCTCAAGCACGGGGGAGTTTGATGGTTTGCTCTCCTAGGGGTCCAGGGCAGTCTCCTGGGTTTGTCAGGAGGCCTTCCTCACATGCAGAGTTGGGCACCAGGTTTCCTCGGGTGGGCCAAGGCTGCTCACTGCACCCAGGTCCAGGGAGAATGGAGCAGGGACTCCCCCTCTTTCCTGGCCTGGCCCAGAGGTATGCACACTGCTGTTGCCGTGTCCCCTTTACCAGAACTCACCACCTGGACAGCGCCCAGGGCACAGGTGTCTGGGGAGTGCGGCCTGGAGTGAGCCCACGAAAGGGGGGCAGTCGTTGTCGGTGGTCCGCTCACAGGCTTTGCCCCCAGGCTCAGGTGGCCTCTAAGAGCCTCTCTCACCCCCATTCCCAGATGCTCCAGGAATGGCATAGCTTTAATGGTAGTAGAGCTGCTAGCAGCTTTAAAGGCAGCAGCTGGGGAAGAGTGGACTTGGGCTGCAGCGTCTCTGGGAGAGGCCATGTGGGGGGGCCCCTTCAGAAGTACTGGGGGACATGTGGAGTCTCTGGGGCACTGAGGAAGCTGGGTAGAAGAGGGACATAGCAGGGACCAACACTGTATGGAACCAGAACCTTTGTGTACCATTTGTATGTGAACACCTACACACACACACACACACACACACACACACTCACAAATACTCAGGCAGTCAACTTTCAAATGATAGACACACAGTCATGTCCCCCACACATCTTTTCACACACACACACACACACACACACACACACATTCACTTACACTCACACAGTCCAACACGTATCTACATGCAAGTTCATAAAGATTGTCAGGGGGGCCTTTAAAAGATGTAGAAAAATGCCTTTCCAGGAAGATTTCCTTAGGACCAGCCAGTGTCTGAGAGTCACCAGCCATCATATTATATTTAACTAAGAATCCCTCAAATTTGTACAGGCCTTAACATTTAGCAAAGCACTCTTTCATTGACTGCTCAACCACAGGGTAAATATTTACTCAGCAGGGACTCAAGGCCAGATACTATGATTGGCAGCAGAGATACAAAGATGAAGACACAGCCCATGTCCTCCAGGGATTCACAGGCCTCCGTGGAGAAGGGCTCTATTGGAGGAAGGCAGGAGGGGCTGTGGGAGCAGAGAGCAGAGGTGGGGTCAGAGGTGACGCTGAGTCGGGCCTCGAAAGACGAGGTCACCAGGTGGGAAAACACAAGTGATTTCCAGGATGGTGGTCCGCTCTGTGCAAAAGTGCCAGGTGGTAGATTTGGGGAGTGATGAGTGATTCCGAGAAGGTGGCAAAACGCTTCCTTCAGCTGGAGTTCTACTAGATAGATGTGATGCCGCTGACATGAAGTAAGGACAGTTTTCTCCAGAAATGCAAGGAAAAAACAGTCTTTTCCTTCTTGTCATGTAAAGTGTATGTTCTTGTGTCACCTAGGATTCAGTTTGGAAAAAATGAACACTCTAGATCTAAGACGGAATCTGGTACTGGGGTTGGGTTCCAGGTGATGGAATTGCTGAGGGGTCAGCATCACAGAGATTAGCTACAGCCGGAAGCCACTGCCACCACCCACCCCACCCCAGGACTTCAGGTACACGGAGGAGATGGTTTGATCAGAGCCTAAGATCCAGGTCTATCTGGCAGGAGCTAGAACCCCTGAAGGTGGGATCACAGAGGAGGCTCAGGAGCTGACAAGCAGATACCACTTGAAGCAGAAAAAGAGGAAGAAATACCTGGCTCTCCCCTCCTCCTACCTGCTAGGGCCTCCATTGGCCAACTCTACCTGGCAGGCAAAGGAGCTTGGGAACAGGCAAGGGAGTCTGGGAAATGTAGTTCCTCGTCATTCAGGAGAGGGCAGGTGAAGGGAAGACAGAATAACCAGTATGAGAATGATAACCACTATGAGAGAGTAACCAATATGCTCCTGTGTGATTTCTTCTGAAACCTCTGCTATCAACTGTAGAAATCAGCTGTAGATTTATTTGCTAGTGTTAAACCGAATAAACAAATACCAAAAGAATATTAATAGGGGGAAAAAAAGGAGGAAAAACAGCTCAGAAGCAGCCACTTAACGCTTGTTTTGTTTTTCCTGGGTAAGCGCTTGGGGTGGCAGTTTTAAATTGTGCTTTAGAGCGTATGAGCTTAATTAAATTTAACACTTTGGAGCAATTTAAAATAGCAATGTATGTTTTCTACTAAAAGAGATGTCGCCAGTTTATGTGACGGAAAGAAATCTATCAGGATTTCAGGATGAGTCTTTCATAGAGAGGGCTGTGACCCAATCGTTGTGCCAGGCATCTTTTTTCCCCTTTTCTTGCCTCTCCAGATCCATTTGCCCATCCTGCCCACTGCTGTGTGCCCTGAAGGGCTGGCCAGTGTGCGCCCGTGAACTCTGGCTTTCAGCTGGGTTCGGTCCTGGGGAGCAGTAGCAGAAGCCTGGGAAGAGGGAAGAGGCTTGAGGCTGGGGCACCTGTTTGTCTGGTCCTCACCCTGTACAGTTCCCACTGGTTGTCTCTGTCCCTCAACCGAGTTTTCTAGACTAATGTGTCTCAGCAGGCGGTGATTTTGTCCCCACATGGTGATGTCTGGAGACATCGTTGGTTGTCATAACTGGGGACGGGGGCTACTGGCATCCAGCGGGTAGAGCCCAGGGATGCTGCTAATAAACACATACAGTACACAGGACAGACCCACCACCAGGGCTCATCGCCCACATGTCAGCAGTGCCAAGGCGGAGGCACCCTGCTCTGCCCAGGTCAGTGCTTCTCAAGGCATTTGTGGTGAACGACCAGCTTTCTTTTTTGCAGACCAGTGCTTTTGTAAGACTATCATAGAAACACTTTATCAGAAAAAGAATGGTCACTCATTTAGGAGTCACAACCAGTGCTAAATGGCTGTAAAACATTCTTAACGCTTACTCTCAATGTCTGTGCTGTCTGATCATGGACCAGGAGCAAACAGCTCATGAACGACCACCACCTGTGGACCGCCCTCTGAGTAGTGCCGACCTGTGGGAGTCTGCTTCCTGAATGTGGAAACAGCTTGGCTGCGACTAGCCCTGGGTCACTGCCTGTGCACTGTGGGCCCCCATCCTATGTCCACGTCTTTGTAATGAGCCCCTTTACAAGTGGTCCTTTATCATCCCATTGCTCTGTGAGTGCACCCTCTGCACCGCAAGGCCTGACTGATTCTGGGTTGTTTTAAGAACGTGGGCTAGAATGAGGGTGTGTGAGTGGAAGGACAAGGACGGGATGGGAAGTCTGGATTGGGAGCCCAGCTCAGGACCCTGGACATCCCTTGTAGGTCATGATTAGCCCTTGAAGACTGTTTCAGCGGCCAGGGGACACGTCCAGAGTTGTGCTTTAGCTGGAGCACTCTGGAGATGATGGTGCTGAGCACAGACTTCAAGGAAGCACAGCCAGAGGTGGAGAGGCCAGTTTGGAGAACACTCTGCATCCATCCAGACCAGAAATGGTGAGGCCCAAGCAAAAGCATGAGTGTGGTGATGGAAAGAGGGAGAGGTTCGGAAGGTACAGCCTCCCAGCCAGAGTGCTAGTAGGGTGTGGGTAGGAGTGAAGTTGTTAATAGCCTGAGTTCTTGTACTCTTTAATCAATGGAAATTGCTAAGGGCCAGATGAGAAATTCAGGCAAGGCCTCACTGGGGCTCCTGCTGCAGCATGAGAAAGCAGAAACAAGTACCGGTGCCCTTATTCACCCCCTGTGGGGGGAGGGGGGTTGAGTTGGTCCCTTAAATGGGACGAGCGTGGGACAGATTGGTGGGTCAGGCTCAAGGGGTGGCTTGGGTGGTCTGCCCACCCCTGTGTTGGTGCTGCGTGCAGAGATCATGCACAGGACCCTATTTTGCTTCCAGCGCATCAGAAGTGGCAGTTGGGTTTTGGCCTTTTTGTAGCTTGTTGGTCATCATTTGCCCCAACTGCGCATGCACGCAGTTACTTTCAGTCCCTTGTAGCTTCTTTGTTGGAGAAGGCAATGGCACCCCACTCTAGTACTCTTGCCTGGAAAATCCCATGGACGGAGGAGCCTGGTGGGCTGCAGTCCATGGGGTCACTAGGAGTCAGACACGACTGAGTGACGTCACTTTCACTTTTCACTTTCATGCATTGAGGAAGGAAATGGCAACCCACTGCAGTGTTCTTGCCTGGAGACTCTCAGGGATGGGGGAGCCTGGTGGGCTGCCATCTATGGGGTCGCACAGAGTCAGACACGACTGAAGCGACTTAGCAGCAGCAGCAGCAGCAGCTTCTTTGTAGGGCTTCCCTGGTGGCTCAGATGATAAAGAATCTGCCTGCAATGTGGGAGACCCCAGTTCGATCCCTGGGTCAGGAAGATCCCCTGGAGAAGGGAGTCTTCTTTATATTCTGTCGCTCGAGGAGACGTTTGTCCAGGTGCAAGTACTGCAGTGAAGGGCACCAGGTCCCAGTCCGTCTCAAAGAGGGATCCAGGCTCCCCAGATCCAGCCTAGGGGCAGTCAGCAGCCAGGAACAAAATGGGGTGAGCATGGCCGCATGGGCAGGAAATGAGGTTGGTTTTGTCGCTAGAGTTTGAATAGTGCCTGACTCACACGACTGGCTCGTGCAGGCCGTCCTTTCGCTGCCTGGAGTGGGGAGCAGTCTTGCTTGTGATTAAGAACTGGGCTCTGAATCCCGGATCCAAATCTGGTCTCAGCTCCATTCCCCCAAGGAAAAGTGAAAACTGTTTAGCTTCCTCCTTTCCTAAGTGGGAATGATAGCTTATCATTGTCAGGAGGCTGAATGAGGTACTGCATGTAAACTGCCCAGCACAAGGTTAGCACTTGGTGAACGCTGGTTATTACTGTCAGCAAAGCAAAGCTTGACTTCCAAGGCGGCTTGAGCCAGCTGGTTCTAGTTTTCCTGTTAAGTCCACACACACACACACACACACACGCACGCACGCACACCCCCCCCCCCCACCCCCCAACCCCCCAGAGAAAACAAGAGCTGCTTTTCTGCTCTTAATCCTGGGAAGCAGGCTTTTCTATCTGGCCTTGCTTCTGATGGACCATTTACAGTGCAAGGATTTCCCTAGCCTGACCCTTCATCCCCGGTGCCAGCTGCTTGCTAAGGATCAGCCTCACCCTATAACACCTCCCTTAACAGCAGCCCAGTTGCAGCTTCATCTCATCATGATCTTCCCTGACTCGGGAAGCAAGGGGGATGGGGAGAGGCCAGGCAGGGTCCACACAATGTCACCCCAGGGAGGTCAGGAAGACAAGGGCTGTGAGGCAGCAAGGTATAGCGATTAGGAGCGGAGGCTCTGGGGCCAGACTGTCTGGTTCAGATCCCAGCTCTGCCACTTACTAGCTGGGCACTCTCAGGCAGGTAGCTTAACCTTTCTGTGCCTCAGGTTCTTACATGTAAAACAGCAATAATAATGACCTCCCAACAATTGTTGGATTAAATGAGTTAATCCTCTTAGTGATTCTGGCACAGAGGAAGCCCTCAATGTTGGCTACTCTTCGTCGTCATAGTAGTAGTAGTAGTAATAGCCGGGTCTGCTTCCAGGATAAGACGCCTAAATACTGAGATGATGTCTAGGCTATGAGTCCCTCTCCTGTGTCCCGGGATTGTGGTGAGGTTTAAACACAATACTGAGTGTGAAAACCCTTGTCACATACCAGAGGTTCAATAAACCAGCCAACCCATCCCCTCCCTGAAGGGATATGTTCGTTTATTGCTCGTGACCCAGAGAGGTGGCCGAATGAGGTGGGTCAGAGTGGACAGGAGCTGGACTGCCTGGGTTTGAATGCCGACCCTGCCATGTTACGTTTGCCTAACACCTCTGCAGAAAAAAGACCACGACAGCAGCTGCTTCAGAGAGTCGCCGTAGGGCTAAGCGAGTTGATTGATAGACAAGGGGTTGCTAAAGCAGAGCCTGAACACACTTGCCTTGGAGCATTTGCTCCACCTTTGTTGGGTTTCCCGGGGCGCTAGTGGTAAAGCACCTGCCTGCCAGTGCGTGAGACTGAGAGACACGGGTTCAACCCCTGGGTGAGGAAGACCCCTGGAGGAGGGCATGCAACCCACTCCAGTCTTCTTGCCTGGAGAAACCCCAAGGACAGAGGAGCCTGGCAAGCTACAGTCCATAGGGTTGCAAAGAGCTGGACACAACTGAAGCGACTAAGCACACACCCTACTATTGCACCATTCTGGGTGTGCATAGCTCCTGCCACTCCAACTCACGACGCTCACATCACTACCCTGAGGTGGAAGGAAGTGGACTCTGCACAGCAGTGGGCCCAGGAGAACCGCGGTTCTGTTTGTGGAGGAGCGTGAGCCTCAGTGAGCTGAGCTGCTCCATGGAAGGGGCTGGCTGATCTGCAACAGGCCGGGGCAGGGTTTTCACTCAGATGAGGAAAATCATCCTGATTTGTGGAAAGGAATAAGGCCAGGCTGTGGATCTAGAAGCTAGTGTCAAAGCCCCAGCTACCTCATCCTGGCAGTCCCAGCTGTGTGACCTCAGGCAAATCACTTAACCTCTTTGAGCCTCGGCCAGTCCCCTGTGATCTGAGGGCCCAGGATTGCCGTGATGCACAGGTGGAACAGATAGATCTAAGGGGCCGGGTGCAGTGCCTTTGCTGGGTCCAGGCCCCCAACTCCTCCACTCACCTCTTCTGCCCCACGCACTGTAGCTATAGGATGGAAGTGGGCATGGGGCAGAGGACTCAATTTCCTCTTGTGGCTTCCCTAGCAGCCTAGAGGGGCCGAGAGTGAGGCGGGAGGCAGGAGCCTCCAGGGCTGCCCACTGACGGGACATCAATACCTGCCTGTCAGTCCCAGCCTCCGTGCGCGGTTCCCAGGTGGAAGTCTTCAGGCTCCAGTATTTCATGTTTGAGGTCTCAATTACGCTGCCAGGCCCTGGGTGTGAGCCGTTGACGGGCACAGATGGCACTGGAGTAGCAGGGGACAGAAGCACACTGGGCTCTTTGGGAGTTGGGGGGGCTGGGGGGCGGTGGGGGAGGCTGCAGGGAAACGTGGCTCCTTTCGGCCAAGGTGAGTATTTCTGCAAGAGTGTGTGTGGGATGAGACAGGCGTCGTTTCTAGGAACTCCCACCAGAAGGCATGCTGGAAGGGCCGAGGCTAGGGTGGTCTGGCCCAAGTGTGGGGAAATTGCTGCCCTCTCTGACCCTACCTTAAGGTGGAGGGAGCCGTCGAGGCCTCCCCAACCAGTGATACTACCCGGGGTGTCTTTGGATGCCCCTGGCCTGCTATGGCAGTGATGGAGGACCGCTCCCTTCCCTCTGGGAAGCAGAGTTCTTCCCAGTCTTCAACGTTGCACCCTGCCCTTCCCCTCCAAGCAACACCCCTCTTCGCACCTCCAGTTTCCTTCTGCCTAGACCCCCACCCACCCCAACCAGTCTGCAGCAGTGAAGTTGTCCCTCCTGAGACGTGAGAAAGCCATCTGGAGAGGAGAATGGCCTTGGCCCCTGAGGATAGGACCTTGTCTGGGACTAAGCTCAGCTCGGAACGGGGCTCAGTCATTGCTGGGGAATCTCCCAGGACAGACAGCGGGTGGAGGCAGCCCTCGGGCTGGGCGGCCACGGCTGACCTGACCTCACCCCCACGGCCCAGAGACTGAGGGGCTGTTGGAAGCGCTCCAGGCAGAAGCGGGGAGGCGGGGAGTCCCTTTTCTTTAACTGCTGCTGCTTCACATCTTTAATCTCTCTGCCTCCCCCCCGCCCCTCCCCCACGCCTCCTCTCTCTGCTCTCCCTTGAATCTCTCCCCTCTGGTCTCCGAACCTCCAACTCTAACCGCTTTCCACGGTCAACTACCTGCTGTTCCATTCTCTTCTTGGTCACACTCATCATCGATTTATTTACACACCTTCCGGGGTGCTTTCCACGCCCGGCTGCCGACGACTCTTTCTCTGTGTGCCTGGCTCTGACACATCCACCCCCTGGTCCGGAATCTTCCTCTCTCTTCCCCCCACCTCTGTTCTCTTGCCTGGGGCCCCCTCCTCTCTGTCTCGCCCTCTCTGCCTTTTCCTGCCTCTCCACCTATCACCTCTCCTCCTTGCCTCGTTCTCTGCGCCTGTGGCTCTCTCCCTCTCCATGGCTCCTCTCTGTCACCCTCTCTCTTCTGCTTCTGCCCCTGTCCCCTCATCACCCTACTGTTCCTCACCATCCCTCCCGCTCTGGACCTATCCCCTCCACCTCCCAGGATGATCCCAGCCTCCAACAAGGCCTTTGTGGTCAACAACCTTGTGTCCGGGACTGGCTACGACCTGTGCGTGCTGGCCATGTGGGACGACACGGCCACCACGCTCACGGCCACCAACATCGTGGGCTGCGCCCAGTTCTTCACCAAGGCCGACTACCCGCAGTGCCAGTCCATGCACAGCCAGATCCTGGGCGGCACCATGATCCTGGTCATCGGCGGCATCATCGTGGCCACGCTGCTGGTCTTCATCGTCATCCTCATGGTGCGCTACAGGGTCTGCAACCAGGAGGGCGCGGGGAAGCCCACAGCTGCCGTCACTAACGTGCACTCTCAGACCAACGGGGCCCAGCCGCCTGCTCTGGGCAGTGTGCCCAGTGGGGCCCCCGTGCCCGGACCGCCCAAGGTGGTGGTGCGCAACGAGCTCATGGACTTCAGTGCCAGCTTGGCCCGAGGCAGCGACTCCTCTTCCTCCAGCTCCCTGGGCATTGGGGAGGGGCTGGGACGGGGCCCCTGGAGGCTCCCGCCCCCCGCCCCCCGCCCCAAGCCCAACCTTGACCGCCTCATGGGGGCCTTCGCCTCCTTGGACCTCAAAAGTCAGAGAAAGGAGGAGCTGCTGGACTCCAGGACTCCAGGCGGGAGGGGGTCTGGGACGTCGGCCAAGGGCCACCCCTCAGACCGAGAGCCACTGCTGGGGCCGCCCGCGGCCAGGGCCAGGAGCCTGCTCCCCTTGCCCCTGGAGGGCAAGGCCAAACGCAGCCACTCCTTCGACATGGGGGACTTTGCAGCCGCGGCTGCGGGCGGGGTCGCCCCCAGTGGCTACAGCCCCCCACGGAGGGTCTCGAACATCTGGACAAAGCGCAGCCTCTCTGTAAACGGCATGCTCTTGCCCTTTGAGGAGAGTGGCCTGGTGGGGGCCCGAGGAACTTTTGGCAGCTCTGAGTGGGTGATGGAGAGCACGGTGTAGGCCTGGGGGGTGGGCCTCCTCCCTCCCACCCTGCCAGGGTAGGAGAAGGGGGAGCATCTTTACCCACAAGTCTTTGTGGAGTTTCCATGGTGATGTTTACATCCAGGGACCATTTTGTCTCCCTGTCAACGGCCTCCCCCCACCCCACTACGCCACCCACACACACCTTCCCAGGCCCGTCCCCCACCACCCGTCGGGGTGTGCTCAGGGAAAGCGGACTCGATCGCTCACATGTCAGACTGAGCCCTGAGTGTTTGGAAAGGCAGGGCTCCTGCCCTTCTAATCACAAATGTAGCCTATAAGCAAGCGGCTTTGGATTGCGGATGGTTCCAGTGTTGTTTTTGTTTCTTAATTTATTTCTTCCATGTCCCAGACTCCTCCTCTTCAGTGACACAGATAATGGAGAATTTATGCCACACACAAAAGCAGGTCCCAGCAGGTGGTGGGCAATCGCTGCCAGCTGAGCAAAGCAGGGAACGATTTGGGTGGCACGTTTGATTGGGGGAAGATTGAAGTCCTCCGCCTAGACCCCCTCATTACTCCCAAGTCCCCACAGTCGGGGAGGTTGCGTGAACCCCTCATCACTGGCCCAACTTCCTTTGCTTCTCAAACACGACGCCCCACACCTAGCACATCAGCTTAAACCAGAAGGGTAATTTCCAGGACTCTGCATGAGGGAGAGGGAGAAGGGTTTTATGAGACCCATGGGTATAAGGTATGTTAACTTATGGAGGTGCTTTGGGATTTTTGCTTCTTTTAAGGGAAGCTGGGATGTGGGGCGGATCATGGTTGGGAGGGGCTTGCCAAGAGGTTTTCTCTTCAGGGGAGTGGATCCAAAGGAGCAGAAGGAGCACTGGACACAGAGTCCAAAGCTGCGAGTCTGGGTTTCAGGCAAGACCCTTTCTCTGTGGAACCTCAGGCTTCTAATTCATAAAATACTGAGAGCGTACCAAATCTCCAACTCCCTTCCAGTTCAAAGGACTAAGGACTCTTCATGACTAAATGAGTTGTAGGATTTTGAAGCTCGAAGAGGTGTTTGCGATCATTTCACCCTTAACCTTCTCTCTCCTTTCCTCCAGAGTCCAAGAGACCTGCCCAAGGTCACATAGTGAGTTAGTGACCAAGTCAGGGCAGGGCCTAAGGCCACGTGCCTCTTGGGGGTGGTGTCTGAAGTCCGTTACCAAGTGTTCACCGTGGCTAGGGCATTTCTGTGTCTAGAGCCTGTCCTTTGTTTGTTCTTGAAGAAGGTGGCTCAGGGTGGGACACAGGGACACGGGGGCTGCCTTCCACGATGCCAGTCAGGAGGCAGATGTGTCTGGAAACAACAGGACAAGGAGGGGCACACGGGCTCCTGTCCATCTGGGGACTGAACCCCGCACGCACAGACTCCGGCGAGAGGAGGCCGAGGACGTGTGGCCGGTGTGGGGGAAGGCATCCGGAAGCATCTGGAGGGCCTTCCCCCGCACCTCTGTCTCTCTTGGTCCCTGCCTGTCCCAGGTCTCACCTCACTGTCAACACACTACCTCTCCCCACCTCATTCCTCCTTCTCCCAAACCTCCACCACAGAGCTCTGGCCTCCGTCTCTCATTCTCCCTCCTTCTGCCACTTGCCGACCACACAGCCTACAAAGCATACAGGTGAGTCCATCTGGGGCTGAAACGTTCCGATGGGCTCAGCCCTGGAGCTGAGCTGGTGGCCCCCCAGCCCCGCCCAGAACACACAGGCAGAGGGCGGGGAACCGTCTATGCAGGACTGCCTTCTGGCTCCCGCCCAGGAGCCTCCAGACCCCATGCCTTCCTCCTTGCCTGCCCGCCTCCTCTCTCTCCTCACCTTCCCTCCTCTCTCCTGTCTTCATTCCTTTTCTGCTGGTGCCTCTCTGCCTCCCCCGAGTCCCTTTCTGGTCCAGACCAGGTCATCCACAGACCGGGCCGGGCTCTCCCTGAGACCACAAGCTCACTTCCAGCCCCAGTGCTGGAGCAGAAGCTTTCCGCAGCCATGGGAGACCTCCAGCCTCGGTGACGTGAAAGAAAATCTCCCTCACCCTCCCTCTTTCTCTGCCCCACTTGCCTCCTCTCCTTTTTCCCTCTGCACTTTCTCACTCAGCCTTTTCTAAATGTAGCCATTGAGGAGATGACCCCAAATGCCACTCTCTTTTTGCCTTTGGGTTCAGACGCCTCGAGGAAAAGTGGTAGGCTTGGGAAGCGAGGGGAACCAACTGTCCTCGTCAGCGGCTCCAAGCTCTGTCGTGACATGATATGTGCTAGCACTTGTGTTTGTCAGGTTTGGAAAGCGACATCCCTGTGGGCAGACTACAAATGCCAACCTTCTCCTTTGCTAAAAAAAAAAAAAAAAATAGTGTACAGTAAAATGTACAGTTTTAAAACAACTAACCACACTTCTTCGGAGAGACAAAAAAAAAAAAAAAAAAAAAAAGAACATTCCTGTGTCTGTGAAGTCTGCTGTTTATTTCTCTGGAAACTGTGGTTTTCTGAAGGTGGCCTTGAGATGGCATCTTTCTCTCACAGCTGTGTTTGGTTCTGCCTGGTGAGAGCCTGCTTCCTGCCAAGTTCACATATAAGACGGGAGCCTTCCGAACTAAGAGAGAATGGGCCCGCCCTCTTGGAGTACAGGTCAGTAGAGGGTCTGGAATGAAGCTCCAGGCTAAGAAGGGATAGCTCCGTCTGTCCAGGCTGCCTACCACCTTATGGTTCTGTCCTCTCACCCTCCGCCCTGCATTCTTTTTCCTGGACAGTGGCCACTACCACACGTAGCCACTAGGGGAGCCAGAGTACCTTCCACCCACTTTGGGTGAGCCCAAGATGGCATTTTTTTTCAAAAGGGTCTTTTACTGGCGAAGCAGGACAACAAGGAGGGGCTAGGGGTAAAGAACCCGCCGGTCAATGCAGGAGACACAAGAGACTCAGGTGCGGATCCCTGGGTTGGGAAGATCTGCTGGAAGAGGGCATGGCAACCCACTCTAGTATTCTTGGCAGGAGAATCCCCATGGACAGAGGAGCCTGGCGGGCTACAGTCCACAGGGCCACAAAGAGTCTGACACGACTAAAGTGACCGGGCACGCGTGCGCGCAAGACAGCAAACCAAAGCACAGACCGCGGTAGAGAAACAAACAAGCTTCTGGAACACAGCTCCCCACCCCTGTCTTCCTCTAGTGCCTAGGTCCGCACTGTCTAAGAGGTATAAAGTCTGTGCTGCACTGCAATCTTAAATTTTCTAGAAGCCCGTTAAATCAAGTATAGGGAACCAGGTGAAGCTGATATATAGTTTATTTAACCCAATATATCAAAAATATTTTCATTTCAACATATAATCACTACAGAGTTATTAGTAAGATATTGCACCCTTTTTTTGTGCAATAGTGTTGGGAATCTGACACGTGTGTCACACGGCACCTCTCAGTTCAGACTAAGTGGCTTTAACGTGCTTGAGAACCGCACGGAGCTCGTACAGTCAGCTCTACACGTACGGCCACTGACGTGCAAGCACAGCTTCTGGAAGGGGAAGGAGGCTAACAGTTCCTGAGCTCCCACCGTTCTAGGTCCCGTGCTGCTGCTGCAGCTGCACGGATCACTGAACCCTCACGGCAGCCTCTCAAGGTAAACTATGCCAGTGTTTCAGATGAAGGGCCGAGGCTCAGCAAGGCCAAGTAACTTGCACAAGGTCACACGGTAAGCCTGGCTGCAAACCCTTAGCTCTTCCCGCGACATCACACTGCCTCCCCCACCCCTCCTCCCTCCCTTCAACTCATTTGTTTCAGACAGTTATTTTGTCCTGGCTGAAGTAGTCAAATTTATAGTCTGATCAGAAAGCCCTTGGTTTGGCCTCAAGGACTAAAATTCTCAGAATGTTGACTCAGGTCCTCTTGGTTAAGTGGCTTCTTCTGACCCCACGTTAGTCTTTTTGGCTTTTTTTGGCTTGTATACATTCCTACTCTGGCCAGGAAAATCCACCCAGGCTTCAGATGGTCCTGCCCAGACCTTACCATTCCTCCTCCTGGCCTGGTGACCTCTAGAGGTCCCTCGTTTAATAGTTTTCCACCTCCAGCCTTGTCTGGTCCTCTCTGCCCTGAAAGCCTGTAACTTTGTCCCCTAAAGACAGAAACCCCCACAATAGCTCACTCCAAAGACCAAACCATCTTCCTGTCTCTTCCTAATCCAAAAACCTCTAACTGAAGAGGTGTTTGCCTACCAGATCCTCTTTCCTGATCGACAGAAGGCTTTAGCTCTCTGATCTCTTGCAGAAGAGAGGTAGCTGCTACACTCTGAGCCTGGCTGAATTATTCATCTTTCTGGCAAGACTTCAACCCTCTCTCCCCAAGTTCAGTCCACAAATTGATACAGTCCAAAGATTCTCCTCAAAGGAGATTTTTTTCATTTTGCCATGATTACAGCACTAAAAAATTCCAAAAGAACTTAGACTTGCTTTTTTTTTTAAGTGATATCACTTCTAACCAGGTAAGAGGAAGATCACTGTCTCAGATGTCCGCCTTCCCACATGGGTAGTAGCTTTTCTCCCAGAGTCTGTGGGTATCAATTTTTCGTAAGTACAGGCTGAGTACTGCTGTGTCTTCTGTTGTCTGTTCTCAGTGTGTTTGCAGTAAAGGTCTCAGGGCTTCAGTAAACTGGGTGGGGCTTCCTTTGTTTTTGCAGCCATGGGGATTTCTGCAAACTGCTGCTGGTGAAATAGACACACTTATCCAAAAGAAAGGGCTTCCCTGGTGGCTCAGACGGTAAAGAATTTGCCTGCAATGCAGGAGACCCAGGTTCGATTCCTGGGTAGGGAAAATCCCTTGGGAAGGGAACAGCTACCCAGTCAAGTATGCTTGTCTGGAGAATTCCATGGGCAGAGGAGCCTGGTGGGCTATAGTCCATGGGGTTGCCAAGAGTCGTACATGACTGAGCGACTAAGCATGCATGCATCCGAAAGAAAAGACTGCTGGCAAGGGGCAGGCAAAATCTGAGCACACAGTTTTGCACATCACGCTCAGATCCCCAGACCCGTGTGATGCAGTTGGCAGAGGAAAAGTTTGCTGTGAAAAGAAGTCTTCTCACAGGCCAACAGCTGAGGTTTCTACCTTTGAATAATAAAATCAGACCCCTCCACGGGTTGCTCTGCAAACATCTCAAAGGAACACTACCCTCTTCTCAGTCTAAAAATATCTGTTTGTGTTTTCAGCCTTTCAACCAAAGAGCTTAGATTCTCAGCTTTCATTTTCTTATTTCAGGTTCCCCAGCTCACAGCAGTGAATGTTTACAAGGCTCATAGGTTTCCCTTCCCTGCAGCCTCTAGCAGAGGGAAATTGATAACGTTTCCCAACAGACCAAAGAGGGAAGCTGACCTTTCCCTCTCCAGCTACCTTGTGATCCCCAGAAGGGCCATTCAGCGTCTTCGGAGAAGTGCAGCGGTCTTGTCCCATGATCTTATTTGGGACAATGTTTGGCGTCTTTCTTCTGCTCACTGACTCTGGGGAAAGAGAACCAGATTGCAGACTCTAGTCTGGTTATTGTCCTGCTTTGTTGGGATAAGGATCTTCTCATCCGTTTAGCCAACAGTTGAGCGTACTCCTGGTGAATCACAGCCAGCATTCTCTCCACCACTGAGTGCTGGAGTCTCTCTGGGGCTGCGCTGAGGAAGATCTCACTATCCAGGCCCTTCCTGGGATGTCAGTGCAGCCTGCAGTTACTTGGTTTCCTGTTGATGAGAGGGTGAATCTGGAATTTCACCCATCTCCATGGGACCCCCGAGCCCAGCTGGTCCACAGCCAGTCAGCCTACTGACCAGCCTCCCGCAGCCCTGGGCCCCTCCGTCCAGGCTGCCCCTCTGGTTGGTGATGATGAGCACACCCCCTCTTTTGTCACCTCCTCGGTAACGTGTGTTCATTGGTGCTTTCTGGCACATCCAGCAGCGATATAAATCCAGCATTTATATGTCTTGCCAGGGTGAATGTCTTTCCTTTGAATCCCCAGTGCTGCATCTGAGGTGTCCTTGGTTCCCAAAACCATGGTTACATCTATCAGCTGACCTTTCTGTGACCAATCCCACTTTCTCATGAGACGAAACCTCAGAGCCCCACACCTGTCCTCTCCATCTCTGACTTGGCATGTCCTGGTAACAAGCAAGTATCTTGTTCACCATTTGAGAAGGAATATTGCCCAGAAGAAGAGAATTAAGCCTTCAGTTATATCCAGTAGTCTTGAATGTTACCCTCCTGGGTTTCCTCTCATACCCTTTCCACACATTCCTTGGGGGAATCTCTCAAGGATAATATTCTGCCTGTCTACCAGGGATTGGCTGGTTGCCTTAACTACCCTGACTAATTATGGGAAAGTTCTCATCCCTTCATAGGTTGACACAAGCTTGGTATTTTCCAAGCTGATGTTGAACTGCAAGATTACATTGATAATAGCTGATATTCATTGAGTTTCCTATGTGCCGTGCACTGTTCTAAGAGCTTCCTATAGATTATCTCAATTTATCATCAAAACAATCCAATCAAGTGGGTTACTATTATCATCCCCACTGGGGAAGCTAAGGTAGAGAAGGGTTAAATAACTTGCCCAAGGTCACACAGCTAGTGAGTGGCAGAGCTGGGTAGACATTCCATAAACTGATTCACACTGAAGTTACCTACAGAACTGCAGAGACCGTTAGAGATACAGAGCTTGCTGTGTTTTAGGTCAGAGCCTGAATCTTGGTATGTGAACCTTGAATTTGAGAAAATGATCCAGAAGAGAAAGTGAGAGAGTTGGGCAATCAGCACTAGGTGTTTTCGGCAAGCATTTGCTGACCTACTGCATGCCGAGCACTCCCTAGTATGGAGAGAAAGCAAAATAGAAGTGAAGGACACTGGGCATGCACCGGAGGGCCTTACGCGCTTCCTCAAGCGGCAGGGCTTAAGCTGCTTTCCAGATCTCTGGTTTTGCAGAGATGGCCTATTTTCACTCCTTTAAAGATGACCTATAGATCTACTACCCAGGAGGAGACGTATGGGTGGATGGATTGGCCTCAAGCCCACATGGCACCTCTGACTGGAAGAATTCACTAGATTTTAAGTTCCAAAGGGACCAGCATGGTGACATGACCAGCTTTGGGTCAAAGGGACCCAGGCAGGACTAGAATCCTGTACCGGACAAACAGGGTCAGAAGGATGACAACTGTGGCAATCCCAGGAGCTTCTGAGGTGGCTGGGAGGAGGCCTGGAAGAGGGCAGATGGACAGCTGCGAAGAACTGGAGGGTCCTGAATGGCCTGAGGCAGGAGCACCTGCTCCTGGAGGAGGAGGGGCCTCCAGCACGAGGAGCTGGTTTCAGAGTCTGTTTTTTGGCCCGAGTTTTCTCTCTTATAAAGTAACAGTGGTAAGTATCATCTCTGGTAAGTACGCCTGAGGAGCTACCATTTAGTTATATAGATCACACATCGGGTTGGGAAAGGCAGAGTGATAACGGTCATTATTATTAATGCTATGCATCATTGAAAACAGCATTATAAGTTACAGCATATTAGCAATAATATTAGCGATCTCAGGCTCACAGAATCTCGGGGCTCACAGAGCTATTAGAGGTCATCCATGCTAGCCTCCCTCAATGGGCATTAGAATCACCTGTTCAATATCCATGCAAACTGTTAATAATCTTATTACGGCAAGCTCATGCATGATGAATTTCAGAATTCACCCCAGACAAGGAGTGGCTCCCTGTACTCCAGTCAGACCAATGCCTGATGGCTATGCTTCCTGTTGGGCCCTTGCAGAGCCATCATTCCTTCCTTCACAAGAAATCCAGAGCCCAGAGAAAAAGTAGCTCGCAGAGACTGCTGTGGCCCAACAGTGGTAGGAAACCAGGTATAGAGCCACAGTCCTGCAGGGAAAATCTCCCCTGGGTGCAGTCAGGGGAGGGGAGGAGCTGTTGTTTCCCTGCTGAATCAACCCTGGTCATGCCATTGAGAGAAGGAAGGAGGCAGAAAAGGAGCAGAAAGTACATGGTAGCCTCTGCAGTCCCTGCTGCTGCTGCTAAGTTGCTTCAGTTGTGTCCGACTCTGTGTGACCCCATAGACGGCAGCCCACTAGGCTCCACCGCCCCTGGGATTCTCCAGGCAAGAACACTGGGGTGGGTTGCCATTTCCTTCTCCAATGCATGAAACTGAAAAGTGAAAGTGAAGTTGCTCAGTTGTGACCCCGTGGACTGCAGCCCACCAGGCTCCTCTGTCCATGGGATTTTCCAGGCAAGAGTACTGGAGCGGGGTGCCATTGCCTTCTCCACTGCAGTCCCTGACGCTCCTTTAATTCCTGAGATCCACTGTCCCAGCAGCTAGAAGGACGTGGAAGATTCCAGACCTCTCCCCTAGGTTCCTTCACTCATCGATTCCCCAATCCCTGCTCCCCCTTCACCCTTGTCCCAGGTCTGACATAATGATGAAAATCAAACCATCAGGGGTCTGGAATGACAAGTGCTACCATTAAAAACCTCCCACTGGCTTTTCCTTATTCCTTTGGGTGAAAAGACCCTTCTACAACGTAAATACTTATAGGAAGACTCTGTCAGGTGCCAGGTAAACCACCCAGGGAGAGGCTGGCTCTGTTCAAGAAAGTAGAGGGGCCAGAGGGTCCTCTTTGGAGTCAGATGGCAAGTACTTCCAAGGGGTGGTGGAATGGCCCCAGGCAGCCCTCTCACCAGCCCTCTCTGCCTCTCCTTAACATCCAGGTCTCCTGTAGCAAAAACATCCATCTGCTTGAGGTGGAAGAATCATAATTGGCTCCCTGTTTGGTTTTTACTTGTGAAACATCACACCAGTCCCAGCTTGAATGAAGAAAGAATGTTAGACAAACATCTCACCCACTCTGGAGGTGGAGGGGCTGGCTGGAGTGTGCACAGCTGGACAGGCCCCTGGCGAGAGCTGCCAGCACACAGGGGCTTCAGGAAGGGCAACGGGACATGATTCCGGGGATCACTGACCCCCACACCCCAGGAGCTCGGCTTCCATGTCGAAACACGAATGGAGACAACAGTGGGTCACCCTAGAGCTCTAGGAAGAGGTGGGGAGTACCACAACAGCGATCGCGGGGCCTCATTCCTCCTTCATCTTCACACTTTTAAGCCTTCTGTTGAGATTCTACCTTCTGAGGTATCCTTCAAACGGCTGTAGGTTAATTCAGCCCTGACCTGCTAGGGAAGCAGAGGCTCGGACTTTTCCTGGGACTTTTCTGTTGAGTTCTAGGGCCTTCCGTCCTCCTTGAGATTTATGGGAAAATGGGGATCTGTGCCAGGCATGATCAAATCCCCTTGCCTGAGCTGCCTCCGTCTTTGGTTTGGAGTAAAATACAAGATGGAGGGGGCCTAGGCAAGTGTATCCTGTTCTACCCTGGAGGAGGAAATGGCAACCCACTCCAGTATCCTTGCCTGGAAAAAATCCCATGGACAGAGGAGCCTCGTGGGTTATAGGCCGTGGAGTGGTAAAGAGTTGCACGCTACTGAGCACTCACTCATACCATCTTCTTTGGTGAGCCGTGTTCTTTTTCAGGTGCCTTGGCTAAGATTTTAAAATCACACACATACACATACACTTCTACACATTTGAGGTTTTGATTGGCATTGCACTGAATCTGAAGACCAAATTGCAGCAGTGACCTGACATCGTCGCAATATTGACTCATAACTCAAACATGGTGTCTCACTCCACTAATTTAGGTCTCTGTAATTTCTTCCAATACTTCCTCCACTTTCTGCAGAGAGGGCTTGTATATCTTCTGTTAGGTTTATTCCAAGGAATTTGATACTTTGATATGGTATAAATGGTAAAATTTCAAAATTCCAACATTTTCATTTCATACGCTTTAAAAGACTGTTTGCTGTTTAAAACAATAATACTTTCAATGTATCATGGGGTTCATAACATGTTGAAGGTACCTATATAACACTGATAATACAATATTGAGGAAAGACAAATAAAATTATAATTAGGGGAAAAATAAATAAAATTCTAATTAAAGAGTATCCAGTTCCAGGGGTGGTCAACCAATGTTCCATCCAACTTTGTCTGCAGCATGGTGGAGGATGAAATGTAACTGGAGACATTTATGATACATAAAGTCAGCAGCATAGCTAGAGAGACTGTACGGCATCTCACTATCAAAAAGGAATTCTTTCACGTGGATTATCATTCCTTCCATTCCTTGCCTAAAAACTCCAATTTATACACTACTGCTTTCCCCACTTTACAGATTTTCCAAACTGAGAATGAAAGTTGCCCATTTCCTCCCAAGTTCTTATAGGGCTTATGAAGCAGAGTGGGTCTCAAACTAAGTTTTCTGACCCCACAATTGGAGTTCCCTTCACATGACGCCCGCCAACACTCAGCCATCACAGTGCTGGCTGCCGCAACAGGAGGTAGGAAAGAGAACCACACAGGCAGGTCTTGGAGAGGCAGACGAAGGCTACAGGACTCTAGGGAGTTGAGAGATGGGGATGAGAAGGGCAGCTCTGCAGGAATTCTATGTGGATATGAGGCTTGGCTCTCTGGGGACAGCCCCGATGGGAGAGGGGCCATAGACTCTAATCCATCTTGGGATAAGCAAAAAAGAACGGATGTGAGAGGGGTCCAGGCAAGGATGAGTAGGACAAGAATGCAAGGCAGGATCAGAAGAGCAGGTGGGAGGACAGCTGTACAGGCCCAAGGTGCGGATCCAGGCCCTCCACCATCCTCATCTAGATGAGGCGGAAGGAGCAGAAGGCTGGGTGCCCTCCACAAGGAGTGCCCTTGAGGGCCCTCTACCTAGTGAAGCCAGGAGGCTAGCAGGGCCCACCAAGGAGCTGGTTGTTTTTAGGATTTGAGTGAGTGTGCTGTATGCTTTGAGGCTCTGATTTCTCAAAGGAACCAGTCTGGCAAAGATTCTTGACCCATGTAGTAAGAGAAGCACATTGAAAAGTCGTGGCTATGTCTGCACCTGCATTTCAGGGTCTACTGAAGGAAGAAAGGGCTGGCTTCTCCATGCTGCTGGAGGCTCTGAGTCACAGCTGCACCATCAAATCCACTTGCCTCTTCCAGGTCTCCACGAGGGGATGGCTGGAGACTGGATGAGTGGAGAATGATGGAAGGTGACGAGCCCCAGGCCTTTCAGATTGTTCCGGAAAGCACTGACCTGCCACAGCCAGTTTCTAGGGAGAGGGCTGCTGCACAGAAAGATGGAAATCTTTCAGAAAGCTTTATGGAATCTGGGTTGGCCTTGAACCAGCTTGGGGAGGGAGGACTTGGGATGCCTTCCTTTTGGTTGTGATACACCCTAAATAGGCTAGTTCTTTTCAGAATACAAAGGATTGTCCAAGCAGGAGAGAGGGAACTAGTGTTATTTACCAAACAGGGTGGTAAGCATCTCATATACTTCATGTATTGTTCCTCATAGTCTTCACCCATCCTGGTGACCTAGGGGTTAGATCATCCATTTTCTGAGAAAACAGACACAGAGATGTTAATGACTGGCCACAGGTCATACAGTTAGGGAGAGGGCTGGAGATTTAATCACTCAATAACTGCAGTTGCCCCCAAAGTAACCTATGTAACAGCTAATGACATTAGAATTTCAGTGTATTTTCTGGAAGGTGAGCAATGAAGAGGGACTCTGACATTAAAAAGTAGAAGACATGGAGAGATGCACTGAGCAAATATCTAGTGACTTCTCCGTGCCTCTCTTCTGCACTTCTTGAGTCAAACTTTGTCCTGACAAACTAAGCACTAAATAAACCCCATGTCACTGTTTGTTTTTTTGTTTGTTTGTTTTCACTTTCTAAAGTGTAAGTGTTGGAAAGAGGGGAGAAGTAATATAGAACAAGGCAAGCACGCTGCACACCCCTCCCTTCAAAGGAGTTGGGTCTTTTCCCCATTTCAGAAATGCTCATCTGTAAAATGGCCATAGTATCTCTCTACTTCCAAATCACAGAGCTCTCTACAGCACAAATAACCCATAGGATTTGAGAAGTTACAGATTCATGATGGCAGAGAAGGCAATGGCAACCCACTCCAGTACTCTTGCCTGGAAAATCCCATGGGCGGAGGAGCCTGGTGGGCTGCAGTCCATTGGGTCGCTAAGAGTGAGACACGTTTGAGTGACTTCACTTTCACTTTTCACTTTCATGCTTTGGAGAAGGAAATGGCAACCCACTCAAGTGTTCTTGCCTGGAGAATCCCAGGGATGGGGGAGCCTGGTGGGCTGCTGTCTATGGGGTCGCACAGAGTCGGACATGACTGAAGCAACTTAGCAGCAGCAGCAGCAGCAGTAGCAGATTCATGATGATTAATGATATGGATCAATGGTAACATTGTTACAGATTTCAGGACACTAGTGATTATTATCTTTCCCAACATCAGGGTCTTTTCCAATGAGTCAGTTCTTTGCATCAGGTGGCCAAAGTATCGGAGTCTCACCTTCAACATCAGTCCTTCCAATGAACACTCAGGACTGGTCTCCTTTAGGATGGACTGGTTGGATCTCCATGCAGTCCAAGGAACTCTCAAAGAGTCTTCTCCAACACCACAGTTCAAAAGCATCAATTCTTCCGTGCTCAGCTTTCTTTATAGTCCAACTCTCACATCCATACATGACTACTGGAAAAACCATAGCCTTGATGGAGGAGAAGGGGACAACAGAGGATGAGATAGTTGGATGGCATCACTGACTCAATGAATATGAATGAGTAGACTCTGGGAGTTGGTGATGGACAGGGAGGCCTGGTGCACTGCAGTCCATGGGGTCGCAAAGAGTTGGACATGAGGCCCAGAGTCTCAAGGCTGGAAAGATCAGAGGTTTCCAGAGAAGCCCTCCTCCACTCACCAGTATTCCTGCTGGGCGGCATGATTACTAACAGGTCCATACCTTTCATTCCTAAGTCCACCAAGGAAGAGAACAGGTGAAGAACACATACTCTGTGCTTCAAGGAGCTCCAGGTTTATACAGACTCCACCATTTCTCCTCCTTAAAAGGTGCCCAGAGCCATTACAGAAGACAACTCCAAGAATATTCTGTGATCACCACTGACATAGAAAAACACAGTACCAGGGCCTCAGATGGAAAGTCTTAGGGAGGTCTGTTCTCTTGCCACATCAGCTCTGCTATCCATGGTACATGGGGAAGATGGCAGGGGAGAGGCAGAGGCACTGGGCAACCTCTGAGGCCCTGGGGAGCAGATGTTTGTGCTCTGGGACTGTCCCTCCCAGCTGCGGGATCCAGGGATGTTGCCCACACCTCCCAGGTGCACATCACAGGCCAGTGATGTGATACCTGCGCTCTTCCATCCCTGCTCGAATGAGGACAACGACCCCCCTCCTCCACCCTTCTCCCACCGGCAATTTGTTCCTTTACAATTCTCCCTTTATCCTCAATCAAGGACTAAAAGAACAAAGTTATAAAAATAGCAACTAATAAAATTCTAGGGCCTTAATATGAATCACTGTTTACCTGCTTCCTCTGACCTGACTTTCTGGTGGATAAATTTGTTCCCTTTTAGTTCCTGCCCTGTTACAATGCAAATGCTCAGAAAACTCTGCCAGGTGTCTAGTAAAGCAGGTAATTCCAGGTCCCTAGAGGAGACAGTGATGAGCTTTATTCAAAGGCAGGAGTGGGCAGGCTGGGGTGCCCATTATAACATCCCCTCCACCCACCTCTCATTGCTCATTTCCCTGGGGATGCAAACACCTTCCACCTGGTTTGAGTGGGAAGGATAAAAAGGATCCCTATGAGTCTTCACTTCTGAATCAGCACACTGAACACAAGCTGCAACAGTCAAGAAGTAATGACATCTTTATTAAACTTCTCCACATTACCAGTGGTCTGAGAGGCTTTGGGGGAGCCTGGGTGACTGGCCAGCCCCTTGATTCCCACAAGCCTCCTTCACGACAAGGCGGTTTTGGGGAACAAGATGATGTACAAAAGAGGCAAAATGTACCTATATGAAGAGTCAAGTTTCCATGTTGATGGTAAACAGAAAAGCTTTGGGGTTATAGCAGAACTCTGGGACAAACAGGGAAAAGAAGAGTGAGGAAAGGAAGGCAGTGGCCCAGGCCTCTTAACCAAGGATCTTGGGAACCTTGGCCTTGGAGGAAACCAAAGCCCTTGAAGGTTTGGTTTTCTCCTGTGGCCTGAAGTTCTAGTCTCGTCCCTGAAGGCAGAGTACTGGATATCTTGAGGGAAGGCTTGCGAGTGTGAACAAAAGTCCCAGGTCCTGCCAGCAGCTCTTTTTCCAGATGGCCAATGCCACAGCAAAGGCTGGGAGGGAAGAGCCGGGGAAGTCCACTGGAGCAGGGATCTGGGAAGGGTGCTTCCTAGTTCCTAGAAGATGACAGGGCGGACAAGGACTGCCTCCATGCTTTATTATGGCTTGACTGACCCATCCTGTGGGAGGAAAAAGGCAGAAACCTGGTACACAGAAAAGACAGCAGCTGGGGGGAGGGCAGCAGGGAGAACATTTAAAACCCCAATAAGTAATTTGCAGCACATCTGTTTTCCAAAGACACTGACATAATCACTCCCATTCTCACGATGATTCAATGAGCATTACGATTTTTGTCACTCACTTTCCAGGTGAGTGCACACACGCATGAAAGGGTCAGTAAATTTCCCACGATCACACAGAGCTCGGAGGGGCATCTTTGGACTTGAAACTGATCCCAGACCCCCCACCCCTCAACCCCCAGATCTCCAGTTCATCCACCCCAACCCTTCACCAATCACAGCAGGGAGGGAAGTGATAAACGAGACTAAGAAGTTAGGAAAGATACCCGCAAACCGCGAAAGGGAGGCCGGGGAAAGGCCCGGGGCGCACAGCAATGGGCCGGCACATACCTGTCCTCGGAGTCCCAGTGTCTTTCAGGACATTCGAGTGGCTCTCTTCCTTGGGATGGAAGAATGGAATCCTTCCACAAGAGAGACAGAGGTGACAGGAGAAAAGGCTCGGATGAGGCCCGAGGTGAGGGTGAGGGGCTTGCGAAGGACTTGGGGCCCATCTCCAACCACCACCCATCTCCTGGCGGGACCGAGTGCACAAAACCCCTGCACCCCTCCCGCCACAACGTCTACAACCAACCGGCGGTGAAGGACGGGGCGCCCAGTTCTCCACATCCTGGGCCTCAGGGGTTTTCCTGAATCCTTATAGCAGTTCTCATCTTCCTGGAAGGGGAGATCCCCATAAGCCCGTTCTCCAACGAAGTCAGCTTCATGCCATCTTAGAGAAAAATGAGCGAAGTGCTGCGGGAAAGTAACGGATCCCAACGACTTCTTCAGGGGCCGTTGGACACGCCCATCGCTCCGCCCTCTCACCAACCGTCCTCCAATCAGAGGCCTTCCTCCCGGTGCTCCTTCTGCCCGGCTGTGTGTAAAAGGCAGTGCTGGGGAGGGCTCTGCCCCTGCCTGAACATTCCACACCCTCTGAGGAATTTCCCTAGTGGCTCATGCGGTAAAGTCTGCCTGCAGTGCAGGAGACCCAGGTTCGATCCCTGGATAGGGAAGAGCCCCTGGAGGAGGAAATGGCAACCCACTCCAGTATCCTTGCCTGGAAAATTCCATGGACAGAGGAGCCTGGCGGGCTACAGTCCACGGTGTCGCAAAGAGTCGGATACGACTGGGCAACTTCACTTCAGCCCAGCTGTCCCAAGGCAAGAGTGTAAGGAGAGAAGCCTGCTGGACTCCGTGTAGCTGGGGGCTTCTGGGAAACGTCTGTGTCTTGGATGAGCCAAGCACTGTGGGAAGGAGGTGGAGCTGTCGGGTTGGGGCGGCAGAAAGGGAGGTAGGAGAGGGAATGTGAGCCCCCAGAACCTTCCAGGATATAGGTAGGCTACAGTCTGGCCTCTGAGAGCAGTGGCCTGCGCTTTATAGTTAGCAGACCAGCAAAGCACACTGATGATGTTGTGGTGCCTCTGATCCCAGGGTCCTCACCTCTGTTTTACCTCAGAGAAAAGCACCATCCAGAAGGCCCTGAGGTTGAGGCCTCCTGAGGGTTAGGGGCAGAAGTGGCGTTCAGATCCTGCTAATGACAACTTTCGACCTCGTCCCACCAACCACGGCCCTGTCACAATAAAGGAAGCTTTAACCAGTCTCAGCCAGCTTTGGGGACCCAGAGTCTTCTAGGACTAGTTGCCATTATCCCCTGCCTCCTTGTATCCCTGTAGCAGGACCTGGGGGACCCGGGTCCTTACTCAGAGTCGTGGTTTCAAGCCAATCGGAGAGGGTTGCTGAGCAGATGAGGATGCCTCTGACTTCTTAGAGGAAAGGCCCTTGTGTTACTATTTGGGGCTTCCCTGGTGGCTCAGACGGTGAAGAATCTTCCTGCAATGCAGGAGACCATTTTTATTGGGCACTTATTTTGAAAGACTCAGTCCTGAAAAGTTCAAAATACATCATTGTATTTGAGCATCTCATATTACTTATTTAAAAATTGAAATAAGGAGTTCTCTAGTAATCTGCTGCTGCTGCTAAATCACTTCAGTCATGTCTGCCTCTGTGCGACCCCATAGACAGCAGCCCACCAGGCTCCCCCGTCTCTGGGATTCTCCAGGCAAGAATACTGGAGTGGGTTGCCACTTCCTTCTCCAATGCATGAAAGTGAAAAGTAAAAGAGAAGTCGCTAAGTCGTGCCCGACTTCGTGACCCCATGGACTGCAGCCTACCAGGCTCCTCCATCCATGGGATTTTCCAGGCAAGAGTGCTGGAGTGGGGTGCCATTGCCTTCTCTGCTCTAGTAGTCTAGTGGTTTGGATTCCATACTTTAACTGCAGAGGTCAGGGTTCAGCCCTGGTGGGGGAACTGAGATCTCATTAAAAAATTTGAAATAGAATTCACATAACATAAGGTTTATCATTTTAACCATGTTTAAGTGTATGATTCAGTGACTTTTAGTACATTCACAATACTGTCCAGTCATTTCCACTACTTATTAATAATTCCAGGACATTTTTTATACATCTCCACCTCTAGGAATTCCACACACATTAAGCAGTTCATCCCCATTCTCACCTCCTGTTAGCCTCTGGCAACCCCGCATCAGCTTTCTACTTTGATGGATTTGGCTATTCCAGACTTTCTATGTAGGTGAAATCACAAGGTATATAACTCTTTGTGTCTGGATTTTTAAATTAATATTAATATTTCAGTTCAGTTCAGTTGCTCAGTCGTGTCCAACTCTTTGCGACCCCATGAATTGCAGCACGCCGGGCCTCCCTGTCCATCACCAGCTCCCAGAGTTCACCCAAACCCATGTCCATTGAGTCGGTGATGCCATCCAGCCATATCATCCTCTGTTGTCCCCTTCTCCTCCTGCCCCCAATCCCTCCCAGCATCAGAGTCTTTGCCAATGAGTCAACTCTTCGCATGAGGTGGCCAAAGTACTGGAGTTTCAGCTTCAGCATCATTCCTTCCAAAGAACACCCAGGACTTATCTCCTTCAGAATGGACTGGTTGGATCTTGCAGTCCATGGGACTTCTCCAACACCATAGTTCAAAAGCATCAATTCTTCGGTGCTCAGCTTTCTTCACAGTCCAACTCTCACATCCATACATGACTACTGGAAAAACCATAGCCTTGACTAGATGGACCTTTTTTGGCAAAGTAATATCTCTGCTTTTTAATATGCCATCTAGGTTGGTCATAACTTTCCTTCCAAGGAGTAAGCGTCTTTCAATTCCATGGCTGCAATCACCATCTGCAATGAATTTGGAGCCCCCTAAAATAAAGTCTGACAGTGTTTCCACTGTTTCTCCATCTATTTGCCATGAAGTGATGGGTCCAGATGCCATGATCTTCGTTTTCTAAATGTTGAGCTTTAAGCCAACTTTTTCAAATACTTAGCACAGTATTTTCAAGATTTATCCATGTTGTAGCATGTACCACTACTTCATTCTTTTAAAGGCTAAATAATATTCCCCTGCACAGATGTACCATATTACATTTATCTGTTTCATGTTGGTGGACATTTTGGATTGCTTCCACCTTTTGTTGATGAATAGTTTTGCTATAACATTCGTGTACATGTTTTTTGTTTGAACCTATGTTTTCAGTTCTCTCAGATGTATACCAAGGAATGAAACTACTGGGTCCTAATTGTTTAACTTTTGAGGAGCTGACATCATGCAGTTGATGTACCGTTTTATAGCCTTACCAGCAATATACAAGGGTTCCAGTTTCTCCACAATCTCATTATCACTTTTTATTTTTATTTTAAAAAGATATAGCCGTCTGAGTAGGCATGGGGTGGGCATCTCACTGTGGTTTTGGTTTGTGTTTCCCTTGCTTTTGGTTTTGTGGCTTTCCTGCACTAGTTTTGTGAAGTGTGTATCCTTTGTCATATATGGTAATTAAAGTCTGTTCTGTTAGATTCATGGTCAGCTGGGGCTTCCCTGGTGGCTCAGACGGTAAAGAATCTGCCTGCAATGCAGGAGACCTGGGTTCAATCCCTGGGTTGGGAAGATCCCCTGAAGGAGGGCCTGGCAACCCACTCCATAGTCTTGCCTGGAGAATCACCATGGACAGAGGAGCTTGGCGGGCTACAGTCCATGGGGTTGCAAAGAGTTGAACATGACTGAGCAACTAAGCACACACACAGAGATTCAAGAGAAATTTCCTTATGCCCTTAGAACTAAAATCAATACAGTACTGTAAAGTAAAATAAAGTTTTAAAAAATGATAGCTATAAGGTAACAAAAAGAAAAAAGAATCTCTTAGTCTTTGCAGATGGATTGTATGTGTGCATGTGCGTGTGTGTGTGTACATGCATTCAACACTCGGCCAAGCAGATTACAACTCAGCCTAAGCCTTCACTCCTTGCTCCTGCAGAGCCTGTAGTCAGCCAGAGGTAAGAGCCCAGGGCCTTCTCAGGCCTTTTCCGACCGTGTGCCCAGCCGTGAATGTGTGGATGGACTTCTAGATTCCCAGAAGGACGTGACAGCTTTTCAAAATCCTTATTCCCCAAAGCATCTCCTTCCCTGGCCTTTCCTTCCAAGCTTTCAGGTTACTGTTTTCCCCAACTGTTATTCCCAGTTTCTAGAAGCAACTATGTAAGTATGCATGTATGCATACATATATTTGCCTTTAAATGTTTTGAGCAAATTTTCCCTAGGTAGCTGCTTCAACCCTGGGAATGTTCTTAGGTGAAAATAAGCAAGCCATTTGAGAGTTCTTCAAGGAACCACCAGATACGTTAAAACAAAAACCACGTTTGAGAATAAGGTCTGTTCTGCTCCCTCTGGTACCAGGTACACACTGGGAATGCCAGCCATTGTCTTCAGGCCACTGCAAGCTGGGAAGCAGGAGATGGTATTGTACCATGGTAAGTTAAAATGTCTCGAAGCTCTCTTATCTAGACTCATCTGTTTTGTTGGTTTTTTTTTTTTTCTCTCTTAATTATTTAATTATTTCCCTGCTTGTGGTAAATTTTGATTTGATTCCAGAGTTCTGAAAAAAGTTGATTCTCAGCAGTTTTTGCCAGTTCATTCACTGCCTTTGTGGAAAACAAACTTTTGGAGTTCTTACTTCTCAGTTTTTGTGGGTGTCATCTTCCCCATATTCCTCTGAAGTAAGTGCTTATTAGGAGCTAAGTTCTGAGGAAGTACAGTAACCTGTCCGTGTTGCATGAAGGAACACTAAGAGCCAGGATTTGACTTGTCTGACTCTACAGCCTATTTTATCCAATTATACATTTATTCTCTAATTCAAGAGTATCTATCTTATCTTCCCTCTACAAAGTGCTAGGTACATTGTTGTAGAAATAGGATTTCTTCATTGTACAAAATAGCAAAGATTCCTGTCCCTGAGAACTTGTATTTTTATGGAGGGAGATTCATAATACACAAACTGTGTATTTGATATTAGAACTTAAAATATTGGGATACTTAAGGTACAGAAGGGAATCATTGCTATAGGAGTGGTGTGAATACAATTCTTTAACATGTATCTTGTTTTAGTTGCCAATTTATAGAAAAGTCCCAAGGATAGTACGTGACTTGCTATCTACGCATACTTAGACCTATTCATGGTTAACGTTTTGCTCTATTTGCTTTATCATTCTGTCTCTCTCTCTCTCTCATTTAGTAATTTCATCATGCCTGTTTACTCCTTTATAATTATTTTTTTCCTGACAATAAGGAAATTCTGTTGTATGAGCTCAATATTGTTAACAATCAGGAAAGTTACCATCTATACAATACTAGTATTTAATCAACAATTTATATTCTAATTTCCTCTATTATTCAAGCAGTGTCCTTTACACCAATTATGTTTTCCAGCCCAGGATTGAATTCAGCATAACTATTTGCATTTAGTTGTTGCAGTGTCTTCAATTTGAAACAGTTCCCTCTTCTTTTGTATTTTATTACATGTAGATTGGATTCAGCTAATGTATTCTTGGCAGAAACTCTGCTTAAGTGAATTTTGTCAGTGAAATACATAAGAGGGCCATGATGTTGGCTTGTCCCATTATTGATAGTACTAATGTTCATCACTTCAAAATGTTTTTAAGCCAAATTTAACCACTGTAAACTTGTTACTTTTTTCTTTGGTAACTAATAAGTAATTTGTTGGAAGATACCTAGAGATAATGTAAATATCTTTTCCCTCCTGTTGTTTCAATTTTATTCTTTGAATATGTAAAATAATAACATGATTCTAAATTTCAAACCATATACAATGCACAATCAATGAATTTTTATTCAATTCCTTACTCTTTCCACCCAGTTTATTTGCATATATGTGTAGAAAGGGGCACTTTTTTTTTTAGTGTTCATTTTCTTTATTTGGCTGCACCAGGTAGGAAATGGCAACCTACTCCAGTATTCTTGCCTGGGGAATCCCATGGACAGAGGAGCCTGGCAAGCTATAGTCCATGGGGTCGAAAAAGGCTCAGACACGACTTAGTGACTTAGCAACAAAAACAAGGTCTTTATTGTGGCAGGCAAGTTTTAGCGTGTGGGATCTAGTTCCCTGGTCAGGGTTCGTTCGAACCTGGGGCCCCTGTGTCAAGAGCACAGGGTCTTAGCCACTGAACTACCAGGGAAGTCCCAAGAGGCACATTTTAAAAAACTTTCTATATATCAATGGTTATTTCTTCCTTGTCAATTATTATATAGATTTATGCTTTTCTATTTTGTTCTAAATGAGATTAATTACTATTTTGTCTCTATTGTTAATTTCCAAAAACACCCTGGGATTATATTTATTGTTTAGCTTTACTACTGCCCTGTCTGTCTCAGTTATTTATGTATTTAGCTTTATTATTTTCTTTTTCTGGGCTTTTTAGGGGTAATTCATTGTTTTGGTTTTTGAGGTGAAATTTTAATCATATTATTTTTATTGTTCTCTTTTGAGCAATATATGTGTTTATGACTGAATTTTCCTCTTATCTATGTGTTAAATATGTCTTGATAGGATATTTAGTGTTTTAATTATTCTTTTATTTTTCCAGAATTCTCTATTTCCTGTTGGCATTTTTGTAATCACCTAAGAAATGTTTAATAAAAGATTGTTTTTCAATTGCAGTCAGAACGACATCTTACAAATATTTTTCTATCTGAAAGTCTTTTCTTAGCAGTTTTATTGACGTGTAATTAACATAAGAAATTGCATGTATTTAAGTACAATTTGATAAGTTCTGACAATTATAAACACGAGGGAAATCATCACCATTACAATCAAGTTAGTGAGCAATTAAACACAAGTTTGTTTGTATCCCTTCGTAATTTCTCTCGCCCCTCATTCCTTCAAGCAACCACTGACCTGCTTTGTCAGTGTAGATGACTTGGCATTCATAGGGTTTTATATAAATGGAATCATAAAGGTTGCAGTCTTTATTATCTGGCTTTTTTGATTTAGCATAATTATTTTGATACTCATCCATGCTTTGGTGTTCATTTCTTCCTATTGCAGAACAGAATCAAACTGGAAATATGTACAACAATGTGTTTATCTATCAATATTTATCAGCTGATTATGAGCACTTGTGTTGTTTCCAGTTTAGTTCAAACAAATAAAGCTGCTATGAACATTACTGTAAAATTTGTAAGGACGTATGCTTCCGTTCTCTTGGATAAATACCTAGGAATAGAATGACTGGATCCTATGATGTGTCTAAGTTGTAAAAACTGCCAAGTTATTTTCCAGATAGACTGTGGTTTTTGCGTTCCCTGGAGAGTATATGAGACTCTCAGTTCCTCCACATTCTCACCAACACTTAGCACAGTTGGTTTTTTTTTTAATTTTAGCCATTATATAATGTGTGTAGCAGTATCTTGTTTCGGTTTTAATTTGCATTTCTTTAATGACTGCCGATGGTGAGTATCTTTTAAGGTGCTTTTTTGCTATCCATGTATCTTCTTTGGTGGAGTGTCCAAGTTACTTGCCCATTTTCTTATAGATTTGTATGGTTTAAGTTTTGAGAGATTTTATATATTCTGTATATAAATTCTTTGTCAGGAATAGAACTCACAAGTATTTATTCTCGTGTGCAGCTTGTCTTTTCATTCTCTTAGAAATATAAGAAAGAACAGATTTTTTAATTCTGATGAAGTACAATTTATAAATTTGTTCTCTTATGGGTCATGGTTTTGACATCATATGTGAAAAATCTTTGCCTCACCAAACCTTGCAAATGCTTTCTCCTATGTTTTCTTTAGAAGCATTTTGCTTTTAGATTTCACATTTGGTTATACAACCTATTTTTAAGTTAACTGTCATCAGTGATGCAAGGTATGGGCAGAAAATTATTATTTTTTGCATATGGATATCCAATTGTTCCAAGACCATTTGTTGAAAAGGCTATTCCTTCTCCATTTAATTGTTACATGCACCTTTGTCAAAAGTAATTTGTTTGCATATATGTGGGTTTATCTCTAGACTTTCTATTCTGTTCCACTGACTTATTTGCATATTCTTACACCAATGCTGGGCTTCCCAGGTAGCTCAGTGGGTAAAGAATCCACCTGCAACACAGGAGACCCAGGTTCGATCCCTAGTTTGGGAGGATCCCCTGGAGGAGGGCATGGCAACCCACTCCAGTATTCTTGCCTGGAGCATCCCATGGACAGAGGAGCCTGGCGGGCTAAGTCCATAGCCTCACAAAGAGTGGGACACAACTAAAGCAACTGAACATACAAGCACACAAAGCAATGCTACGTTGTCTTCAGCTTTATAATAAGTCTTGAAATCAGGTAGCATTAACCTATCAACTCTAGCCTTCTTTTTGAAAGTTGTTTTGGCTATTCTGGGTTCTTTAGTTCCCATGTGATATAGGAAGTCAGCCTGTGAATTCTGACCAAAAGAAACCCCCAAACACTCTTTTGACACTTGGATTGGAATTGCTTTGAGTCTAATGGTAAATCTGAGCATTCACATTTTAACAATATTGAGTCTTCTAAATTGTGAACATATCTCTTTATTTGCTCGTGTCTGTTTTAATTTGCCTCAGCAGGGATTTATAGGCTTCAGCGTGCAGGTCTTGGTCATCTTTTGTCAGACTTATTTCTAAGTATTTCACATTTTGAATACTATTGTAAATGGTATTGATTTAATTTCAATTTTCTATTGTTGTTGCTAATATATAGAAATAAAATTGATTTTTTTCTACTTATTTGTGTCATACAAACTTGCTAAACTCACTTATTCTAGTAACTGCTTTTGTGGATTCCATAGAATTTCTACATAGAAAATAATGTAGAAATCTTTTACAAATACAGACAGTTTTATTTCTTCCTTTGTAATCTGGATGCTTTTTTTTTTTCTTTGCCTTATCGCTCTGGCTAGAACCTTCAAGTACAGAGAAGGCAATGGCAACCCACTCCAGTACTCTTGCCTGGACAATCCTATGAACGGAGGAGCCTGGTGGGCTGCAGTCCATGGGGTCGCTAAGAGTCGGACACGACTGAATGACTTCACTTTGACTTTTCACTTTCATGCATTGAAGAAGGAAATGGCAGCCCACTCTAGCGTTCTTGCCTGGAGAATCCCAGGGACGGGGGAGCCTGGTGGGCTGCCGCCTATGGGGTCGCACAGAGTCGGACAGGACTGAAGCGACTTAGCAGCAGCAACAGCAGCAGAACCTTCAAGAGGAAAAATAACCTGAGTTATTTTAAAATTTTAACTTCTAACGAGAAACCTTTAAATAAAAATCCTTTCATCCCAAGTAGCTTTGCTGGTGAATCCTATTGATACTCAGGGAGGAAATAATAACAATTCAACAGCAACTTTTCTAGAACATTAGAAAGAGGGGAGTATTACCCAACTTATTTTATGAGGCCAATATAACCTTGATAAAAATAAGCAAGGACATTATAAGAAAGCAACTCTAAAGACTACTATCTGTTGGGTTTCCCTGGTCATCCAGTGGTTAAGAGTCTGTGCTTCCAATGCAGAGGGCACGGGTTCAAACTCTGGTTAGGAAAGATCACACATGTTGCATGGTGCAGCCAAAAAGTAAGGGAAAATAAAAGACTAATATCTGTCATAAAAACAGATGCAAAAAGTATTATTAATAACATTTTAAATCAAATTCACCAAAGTATGAAAAAGATAATGTGTTATGACCAAGTGAGATTTATCCCAGAAATTCAAGTCTGGTTTAAGATTTAAAAAAAACAATATAATTTACCATTTTAAGAAACTAAAAGGTAAACGTTATATATGACCATTGTGGATTCAGAAAATCACTTGAAAAAAGTCAGACATCCATTCCTGATGAAAACTCTAAGCAAAGTAAGAAGAGAACAAGACTTCCATAACCTGATAAAGAATATCATTGGAAAGCTTACAAACATAATCACACTTAAAAGTGAAAAACTAAATACTTTCCTATGAAAAGAAGGAAAGAAGATAAGGAAGTTGGTCTTGTCATTTCTCATTCCTTTACCTTCTTTGTGTCTTTGTATTTAAAGTGAGTTTTGTGTAGGCAGCAATACTGGGGATTGCTTTTTTATCCATTTTAACCATCTCTGCCTCTTTGTGGTTTACACATAATGTGGTTATTGATATAGTTAGGTTTAAGTACATCATCTTGCTTGTTCTGTATTTTCCCCATATCCTTTACTTTTACGTTCTTCGTTTCTTGCTTTCTTTTTAAATATTTGGATTTTTACTTCCATTTTTCTATCCTTCAGTGGCATGTGGTTTATAGTTCTTTGTTTTGCTATTTTAGTGGTTGTTTTAGGATTTATAATATCCATCATTAACTCATCACAACCTATCTTCAAATGAGTTTATATTACATCATATGTATTATAAATCTCTCAATAGCATATTTCCATTTATCTCCTTGAAGCCTTTATGATATCTCTGTCATAGAGTTCACTTATACATATATTATAAACTCTACACTACAGTGTTTTTTCTTAAAACTGATTATCTTTCAAAGGGATTTAAATAATAAGAAAAAATCTTATTATTTATCCATATAGCAACCATTTTCAGTGTTCTTCAATTTTTTGTGTAATTTGTATTTCCATCTGGTATTCTTTTCTTCTGCCTGAAGGACTTCTTTTAGCAAATCTTGCAGTGTGGTCCTGTAGGGCGTGAATTCTTCATTTTCATTAGCTTTCAAAAGATACTTTCACTGGGTATTGAATTCTAGATTGACATTTAACTTCTTTCAGTATTTTGAAGATGCTGCTTCAAGTCTTGCTTGTCTTGTTTTTGACTTTTATCTGGTTGCTTTTAAACTTTTCTCTTTACCTTTGGTTTTGAGTAAATTTATTATGATTTGACTTATTTATTTGTGTTTCTTGTGCTTGGGGTTTGTTGACCTTCTTGAGTCTGTGGATTAGTATTTTAAATCATATTTTTAACATTTTAAGCCAGTATTTTTTTCAGATTTTTTTGGTCTCTCTCTATCCTGTCCTCTGGGGACTCCAATCATAGGTATAATAGGCAGCATGAAGTTGTCCTACAGCTCACTGATGCTTTTTTCATTTTTTAAATTATGATTTTGCTGAGTGTTTTGTTATAGGCTGTTTCTATCACTGTGTCTTAAAAAAATTTACTAATCTTCTCTAATGTCTATTCTGTATTAATCCTATCCATTGTATTTGTTAATTCTAACATTTGCTGCCAATTCTGGTTGGTTTTCATTGATTTTTTTCTCCTCATTATGGGTTATATTTTCCTGCTTCTTTGTACATCAGGTAATTTTTATTAGACACTAGGCATTAGGAATTTTAATTTACTGTGTTTTGGATATTTCTGTATTCCTATAAATATTCCTGAGCTTTGTTCTGGGTTTCAGTTAAGTTACTTGGAAAAAGTTCAATCCTGTCAGGTCTTAGTTTAAAGATTTGTCAGATAGAGCCATTGCAGTGTTTAATCTAGGGCTAAATATTCCCCACCTTTGAGGCAAGATCCTTCTGTGTACACCATATAATTTACATGAAATTATATTATGGGGTTTTCCTGTTCAGCTAGCTAGACCAGACACTACTCTTCGTTCTTTGAGAATATCTGGCAGTGTTTCTTTTTATCCTTTAGGAGGCTTTGGGCAGTGCTTTTGGTTTGATTGTGTCAACCTCCAACCTCTCCCTGGAAAATTCATATGTTGAAATTCTAGCCCCCAGAGGCGGTGGCATTAGTGGGTGGGGCATTTGGGAGGTGCCTAAGTCCTGAGGATGGAACTCTCCTGAAGGAAATTACTGTCATATAAGAGAGGTTCTAGAGAGCTTCCTAGCATCTCCCACCATGTGAGGATACAGTGAGAAGTCTGAGACCTGAAGAGGGCTCCCACCAGACCATCCTGGTGCCCAGCTCTCAGACTTCCAGTCTCCAGAACTATAGGAAATAAGCTGCTGTTACTTGCAAGCTTCCCAGTCTTTGGTATTTTGCTACAACCGTCTGACTAGACTAAGGTGGTTTCCTCACATGTCCGGGCTGATGAGCATTCTGTTGAATATTTGAGGGGGACTCTCATCAATTGTTCTTTCTCTGGCAGTCTGTCCCATGAACTCTGGCAACCTTGATCTCCTCAAACTCTAAATTTCCCAAATCAGGAAGTCCACTTGGCTCTGCCTGGCTTCAGCGTTCCTGTGCTGTGGCCTGGAAACTCTCTGCAGACACCAAACTGGTGGAATTGCAGAACTCGTCTCATTTGTTTCCCAGCTCTCTGGGATCATTATTCTTCATGGTTTGATGCCTGGTATCTTGAAGACCATTGTTTCCTGTAGCATTTTGCTCAGATATCTTTGCTGTTGCTTTAGGTGGGAAAGTAAAGTCAGTCCCCGTTTCTCCATCTTTGGAAGGGCATTTAATTTTTTCTTTTTTCTTTTCATTTCTGCTTTTACTGCATTGTGGTCAGAGATTTCTGTTTGTAACATTCCTACTATGGAACCTGCTCATGTTTCTTTTGTGATATAAAATATGACCAATTTCACTGTTTCCTGTCTGCTTGAGAAGAAAGGATATTTTTTATTAAAGGGTGCAGTGTTTAATGCATATTTATGATATCTAATTTATGATTCATGATAAAGTCTTCTCCATTCATAGTTATTTTTTGTTCATGTGCCCCTCTCATCCTGGTGGTATGTAAAGCTCTCTTATCAGTATTATTTCTATTTCTCCTTATATTGTTCTAATTTCTATTTTACAAAAAGATGGTTTTTTTTTTTTTTTTGGTAATCTTGGGCTTCCCTTGTAGCTCAGCTGATAAAGAATCCGCCTGCAATGCAGGAGACCTGAGTTTGATCCCTGGGTTTGGAAGATCCCTTGGAGAAATGAAAGGCTACCCACTCCAGTTTTCTGGCCTAGAGAATTCCATGGACCATGGGTCACAAAGAGTTGGATAGGACTGAGCAACTTTCACTTCACTTTTGGTAATCTGGTACATAGTCTGTATTTTATTGTATTTCAGATTGTGACTTTTTACTGTAAAATATTTTTCTTTGTCTTGTTTGATGTTTTTGGCCTAAATTCTGCATTACCTAGTATTAGGCTTGCTATCCTTGATTTGGAATTGTTCTATTTAGCTGGCATAAGCTTTCCCATCCTCTTTCATTGTTTTAGCCTTTGAATCACTTTGTTTTAAATGTTTCCCCTATATATGGAAGACTCCAAAGTTTTCCTTTGTAAGATATTTTGAAAATCTATTTCTTTTACTAAACAAGTTAATTTTCTTTACATTTTTTGATATGACTAATATATTGGGTGTAAATTCTTTACATTTTATATTATAATTAATCTATGATTATGTTATGTTTGCTTTTTTTCTTTCTCTGTATGCCTTATTTGTTCTTGAAAAAATTGCTTTGACATTTATAAAAGTGTACATTTTGCTTTGATAGTTACCTTTGCATTGACATCTTTAAAAATATCCTTAAAATTAAATTAAGATAAACGCTTACTTAACCTTTTACATCTGGATGTTGTTGTTCAGTTGCTAAATTGTGTCTTGACTCTTTGTGACTCCCTGAACTGAAGCATACCAGGTTTCTCTGTCCTTCACCATCTCCCGGAGTTTTCTCAAACTCATGTTCATTGAGTCAGTGGCGCCATCCAACCACCTCATCCTCTGTTGTCCCCTTCTCCCCTTGCCTTCAATCTTTCCCAGCATCAGAGTCTTTTCCAATGAGTCTGCTCTTCGCATCAGGAGGCCAAAGTATTGGAGCTTCAGCTTCAGCATCCGTCCTTTAGGACTGATTAGCTTAATCTCCTTGCTGTCCAAGGGACTCTCAAGAGTCTTCTCCAGCACCACAATTCGAAAACATCAATTCTCAGTGCTCAGCCTTCTTTTGGAGAAGGAAATGACAACCCACTCCAGTACTCTTGCCTAGAGAATCCCGAGGATGGAGGAGCCTGGTGGGCTGCTGTCTATGGGGTTGCACAGAGTCGGACATGACTGAGATGACTTAGCAGCAGCAGCAACCTTCTTTATGGTCCAGCTCTCACATTCATACATGACTACTGGAAAAATCATAGCTTTGACTCTACAGACCTTTGTCAGCAAAGTGATGTCTCTGCTTTTTAATGTACTGTCTAGGTTTGTCATAGCTTTTCATCCAAGGAGCAAGTGTCTTTTAATTTTGTGGCTGCAATCACTATCCATGGTGATTTTGGAGCCCAAGAAAAGAAAACCTGTCACTGTTTTCAAATTTTCTCTATCTATTTGCCATGAAGCTATGTGACCAGATGCCATGATCTTCGTTTTTTGAATGTTGAGTTTTAAGCCAACTTTTTCACTCTATCCAGATATGGATAGTCAGTATTTTTCACTATTATCTGGATAGTCAATTCAAAATGGTATCATTTGATTTCTAACTATTCCATATGCAACAATGATTTTACCCTACTTTCCTCTGCCTTCCTTCTTAGCTCAAATTTTAAGTTGCATTTTTCTACTTTATCAGAACATATGACATTTACAAAGTATTTTCCACCTTTGTTCATAATCCTTGTATAAATTTTAGATCGACATGCTTTAAATACACTTTGAATATACTACATCCTCCATCATTCTTTTGCCAGAAATGTTCCCCAGTTATCTCTTGGTTAGATAGATTTCATCCTCTAACGGGTCATCCAAGAAGGACTTATGTGCACAGATTCTTTCACTCTTTGCATATATAATTTACTTTTCTATAGCCTTGATAATTGAATGCTGATTTTGTTGTGCATAAAGTCCTTGGCTCACAATCTATTTCCTTTCTTTGTTACTTCAGAATAATGTTCCATTCTTGCCTTGCTTTGCAAGTAGCTCTTAGATATACTGATGCCAATCTAACATTTTCATACTCTTGTAGGTATTATGGGTATTGTGCCTGGAGTCCTTGGGTATGGTTTCTTTGTTTTTAAAATCTAATCATTTTTTAGGCTGTGTTTCTGAGTTGATCATTCTCAGTCAATTTTCCCAGGCATATGGTTGACTTAAACAAATATAGGCTTTCTTTTATTTGTATAAAGGATTCTTGAGTTTTGTTTTAAAAACATTGGCTCTTTTCTATTATTCCCTCCAACTTTCAGGGTCAGCAGTGTTCTTAAACATGAGAGAAGGGGTGGATATAGCAGAAAAGTGGAGGGACTGGATTTAGATAGGGACACGAATGGTCCATTTATGTTATGGGAAGGAAAACAGAAGGTGTGGACATGGATGTTGACAGTTGGCACCTAAAGAAGTGCTCTTCTTTTCTTTTTTGGCCATGTTCCCCAATGTGTGGGATCTTAGTTCTTTCCCCAGGGATGGAATCCAGGCTCTTGGCAGTGAAAGCATGGAGTTCTGATCTGCAGGCCACCAGGAAACTCCAGGAGGTTCTCTTATAATGGCTTTGGCATTCTCAGTGGTGAGAAGCAAGATCTAAGCTAATTTTTTAACTCCCTCACCTGAAAAAGGGTAGGGGAAGAGTGCATTTGCCAAATTTAAATTTGTGTCCTGAGTGGAAAGTCATTTACCAAAATCTGTGAGTGAATGATGTTCTAGAAGGAGCTCAGAGAACAATCAGCCCCCTGGCCCTTCTACCTCGGCAGAACAAGCAAAGCTACTTCCTTCGGGGATTTGTTCACATCCGGAGGGACTAAAATGGCATTGATGGGGGATTCGAACCAAGGGAGAGGTCAAACAGTCTAGAGGACTGTCCGTGGGAGGTGGGGGAGCCCTGTCCTGTATTGCTTTAGGAGCAGTGAGAGAAAGCACGAACTTCGAGTGAGTATAAGAAAGAACTTCAAGGACCAGGTGAGGCTGTTGTATAAAGTGGTGAATTCTCTTTCCCCGGGAGGGGGATGTGCATTAAGTAATTGAGTATCATGATATCAGAGATGCTGGGTTGGAGATTCCTGGGTCAGCAGAGGGATGATTAGACGGTCTCCATTGTAACTCCAAGTTGACCGTTCATTTTCTCTCTCTATCTGAATGCTCACTGTAAACAGCTCTTGTCCACTCTTATCTTCAACATATTTTCAGAACTTCTTAACTTTTTAACTTCTTCCATCTGAATTGCCTTGGACCAGTCCATGTTTTCTCCCTCCTGAATTATTTTATAACCTTCTAGATGATTCCTCTGCTTCCCTCTTGGCCCCCCACTCTCCTGCTGCTGCTGCTGCTGCTGCTAAGTTGCTTCAGTTGTGTCCGACTCTGCGCGACTCCAGAGATGGCAGCCCACCAGGCTCCACCGTCCCTGGGATTCTCCAGGCAAGAACACTGGAGTGGGTTGCCATTTCCTTCTCCTACCTCAATCTATTCTCAAAATAGAATAGTCAGTTGATCTTCTTAAATTATGTCACGCAGTGTCACTCCTCTGTGTCAAACTCCCTGCTCCCTAAAGTCCTTACAGTGACCTGCATGATCACATGTGATCTGTTTCCCCTCCCCCCCGCCCCACCAACCTCTGACCTCATCCTCAAGAGCGCCCCCGCCCCCTTGCCTTGTGTTCCCCACTTACCCAGGTCCCTTGGCTGTTCCTCAGACCTGCCAGCCTTGCTCTCTCTGCCTTCAAAAGACCCTGGCAATTTCTTCTTCCTGAAATACTTCTGCCTCAGATACTTAGAGAGCTCACTTTTTTCTTCTTTCTCCTTAGATTTCATTACCTATTCACAGAGGCACTGCCTGTGCACCCTTTATAAAAAATTACTTCCATCCTATTACTTTTTTTTTTTTTAACTGTTCACGGTAGTACTTATCTCCTATGATAAGTATGATACATTTAATTATTTGTTTATTCTCTGACTGCCTTGCCTGACAATGGCTTTGTCTGTTTCTTCACTGCTGAATTCTCGGTGTCTAGAAGGGGCCCTGCACAGAACCGGTGCCCGAGAAATATTTGTGAGAGGGATGAATAAGCGAATGGTTGTGATAGGGAGGCAGGACAATGTGGCAGTCAGCCAGGACTTGTCTCCTTCCTCCTGGAGGGAGGAGAAGGACCAGGGGTTTAATCACTTGATGGGGCTTTGAAAGCTTACTGTGATCCGGTTTCAGGAGAGATGCAGTGAACACATGGCAGCTCCTGTCTCTCACCGACTCCAACACCTGGGCAGAGTGTACCATACAGTCTCTGGAAAGTAAGTCTCTGAACATTAAGTACCAGCAATGGCTTGGGAGGTGGGCAGAACCGTATTCCAGGAACCACCGAACTAGGAACTAGGGATGAGTTGAGCCTGTTTGTTCCTTGGGCCTCCCCTGAGCAGAGCTCAGCACAGCCTGGAGCCTAGAAGTGAGCGCTTAGTACAAAGAGAGGGATGCAAGAGACCCCCTGCTCCCGGTTAGAGCAGTGCAAGCGGGGACTCCTACAGCTCAGAACATGGGGAGGGACTCCTGGCTTTTCCTTTCTTTTTCCTGCACCCTCTTGTCCCAGGCTCCAGGGAGTCTGTGGCCGGAGTGGGCGTGGCAGCTAATGTGTGTGTAACAGACAGGCAGGGGCCAGGCCTCTGAGGCAGGGAACCTTCCTTGCTCTGGCCTCCGGGTGTGCTTCCTTCTTGCTTTGGAGGCTGCACCCCCGTGTTGGGCACCTTAGGGCTCCTGACACCTACCACTCTTACCTGTCAGGTTTTAACCTGGATCAGTGGGCATGGGGGTTCACATGCTCTCGGGGACACAGCAGCTGTCACATCTGGGACAAGTTAAGAAGCCAGTAAATGAATATTCTGTAGCTGGGCTCTACCCTTCATCCCATTCAGGTCTTGACCTCCAAAGAGCCCAAACTCCTTATCCCTGGGTCAGCTGTGACTCCTGGGTATGGGGAGTGGGGCTGAGCTGGAGATCAGGGAAAGGGGAGCAGAGAGGAGTTCCAAGATCTGGTCTTCTGGAATATTCCAAAGGACACTTGGATGGGCCAAGCCAAGGCATCTGTGATGAAAGGTGGAAGCCCAGGACATGGGGCCACTGCTAGCCTTCCTTGGTTCTGAGGTTCCATGAAAAGGAAGGTTCTTAGCAATGCAGAAAGGGTTTTCTGAGTAGGGAGGGGGAAAGCTTGTGTTTCTTTATGCATGTGCTCTGCCAGTTAATCTTCACTAAGCCTGTGATGTAGGGTAGGACACCCATGTTCTAGATGAGCAAACTGAGGCACAACATGGTTTAACAAACCACTATGTCCAAGGTCACAGTCCTGGTAAGTGATGGTCAGAGGAAGCCCTCAATAAACACAGTTGCCTGTGTTGGAATTGACAGGGAACCCAGAAAACTCCTTAATTCCTAAAGTCCTAACACCTGGGTGGTGAACTTTAAGAAGGCAGAGGCCAGCAGTGCACGGAACGCTGGAGGTCAGAACAATTCACGTTCAGTGACTTGTTCAGTGGGCTTCCCAGGTAGTGCTATTGGTAAAGAACCTGCCTGGCAGTGCAGGAGATGTAAGAGACATGGGTTTGATCCCTGGGTCAGGAAGATCCCCTGGAGGAGGGCATGGCAACCCACTGCAGTATTCTTGCCTGGAGAATCTCACAGACAGAGGAACCTGGTGGGCTATGGTCCCTAGGGTCTCAAAGAGTCAAGACACAACTGAAGCAACTTAGCACACATGCACGACTTGCTAAGTACAAGTCCCTCTGCCCCTCACGATGAGAATGAAAACACAGGCACAGGCCCCCAGGGTCCTCACAGTTCTCCCTGAGGAACCATCTCCAGTTGACAGGACAGGTGCGCTTTTCAGGGATCCCTGCACCCCGTCCCCCCATCCCCTTGTGTCTGAGGAATGGCTGGCCTGGGCAAGGATAGACTGGTCAGAGGACTGCATGGTGCAAGGTGGCACTCAACTGGGATTTGTGGCACTGTTTGAGGGCCCCAGACCCGCACGCCTCACTTATCAGAGAAAGTGACTGAGGCCTTCGAAGGGGAAGAGATTTGCTTTGAGTCTAACCTGGTGTCAGTTAAGACTGGCTGTTGTTTCTAGGGAAGAGGAGCCCTGAGGAAGCAATAAGAAAAGGGCAGATGGGCACGGTGGGTGGGGTGGTGGCCCACTCCCCGAGACCCACTGGCCTAATATCATCTGACAGGCCCCAGAGAGCTCCTGATACACTCCAGAGCACACGTCACTGGTGCAGGGCCCCGATTCTCCATTGATCACACCCCCAGGTAACGTCAGCATCACCTCCACATTCATCTGTCACCTGGGGGTCACTCTGTCACCTAGTCATTCTCAGCACAATCGCCAAGCAACCACGTGGGTGAAAACACTGCCCACATCTCACCCCCAGCATTGCCTGGTACCCGGTGCTGGTGGGGAGCCCCTTCTTTTGTGTTAACAGACCTCCTCCACAAAATGTAATGGCATTGCTTCGAGTGGTTGAGGTTCTCCGGAGAGAGTTAGGGGGAAGGCTGCCCCCTCCATCCTGTCTGATCTCAGACCTGCCTTCTCAAGACCCCTTGCCTGGCCTGGCTATATTTAGAAGCTCAGCCCGGTATCTAGAGTGACTGGACCACCCCAGCCCCTGTCCCTTCCGAGGACTCTGGAGCAGCAGATTCCTCCCCGCTTTTAATCAAGTCTTACATGTCTCCAGGCAACCGACACAAAAGGCCTGGGCCAGGTGGTAGAGATGCTTGGGCTTCAAGACGGAGGTTCTCTTTTCTGTTCTGCATCCTTCCAGGCTGGGTGGTTATGGATCTGTCTGCAGACGCGTTCTGTCTCTTAGCATGGGCTGCCAGAAGCTGGTCCTACCACTTCTGGCTGATGCTACACGGCAGAGCACTGTCTCACACACACGGCCGTCTGTGGGCTGCTCCTGGTGCAGAGGCCTCCCTGTGCACGCTCTAGTCCACAGCAGTGTGTGCCCAAGAGGGCCAGGCCGAGCCCATCTGGGCGCAGGGCACACTGCAGTGAAGTAGAGGGCAAGATTGCTGTGCCCATGGACTTTACATCTTAGTGGCAGAAACAGTACCCCAAGAGCTGAGACCATGTCAGGTAGTGGGGCGTGCTGAAGGAGATAAAGCAGATGGGTCTGCAGTGAGCGAAGGGTGCACGGAGTGGCCGTGGCGGCTACTTCAGATCGCGCCAGGCTCAGCCTGTCCCAGGAGACGTGGAAGTCTGAAGGTCAAGCATTTTGGGTGGAGGGAAGACCAGACAGAAGCCCTACGTGAGAACTGACATGGTGTTTGTAGCTAGAGAACAGTAGCAGAGCTGGGTGAGAAGGGATGGTAAGATCTGAGGCCAGAGATGTCAGCAGGGTTCAAGGAGTCAGACCTTATTCTCTGCAGTCACATCCCCTGGGCCCCATTCCCCACTGGGCCGCTTACCAGCTGTGTGACTTTGAGCAAGTTATTTAACAACTCTGGGTTTGAAGGAGCAGTAAGGATAGAACAACAAAGGTCCATCTAGTCAAAGCTATGGTTTTTCCAGTAGTCATGTATGGATGTGAGAGTTGGACTGTAAAGAAAGCTGAGCACCGAAGAATTGATGCTTTTGAGCTGTGGTGTTGGAGTCCCTTGGCCTGCAAGGAAATTGAGCCAGTCCATCCTAAAGGAAATCAGTCCTGAATATTCATTGGAAGGACTGATGCTGAAGCTGAAACTCCACTACTTTGGCCACCTGCTGCAAAGAACTGACTCATTTGAAAAGACCCTGATGCTGGGAAAAATTGAAAGAAGGGGAAGAGGATGAGATGGTTGGATGGCATCACCGACTCAATGGACATGAATTTGAGTAAACTGCAGGAGTTGGTGATGGACAGGGAGGCCTGGTAGTCCATAGGGTAGCAAAGAGTCAGACACGATAGAGTGACTGAATTGAACTGAAAGATAGAACCTCCTTCTGAGTTGTTGCGATAGTAAGTTAATATATGTAAAGGCCTTAGAACGCCACCTGGCACGTAATAGGGGCTATTTGCAAATGCGTCACCTATTCTTTTTTAATAAGTGCTTGCTCTTATAATAAGCCTTAATGTTATTACACAAACAAGCTTAGATTTTAAGAAGTGTGTATGTTTATCTGCTGGTGCAAGTCCTGGGCTGGAAATTAGGAGAGAATTTCATCTTACTCCTTGTTCCATCTTCAAGTCAGTGGGCAATATCAATAACCTCAGATATGCAGATGACATCACCCTTATGGCAGAAAGTGAAGAGGAACTAAAAAGCCTCTTGATGAAAGTGAAAGTGGAGAGCGAAAAAGTTGGCTTGAAGCTCAACATTCAGAAAAGAAGATCATGGCATCTGGTCCCATCATTTCATGGGAAATAGATGGGGAAATAGTGGAAACAGTGTCAAGACTTTATTTTTCTTGGCTCCAAAATCACTGCAGATGGTGTTTGCAGCCATGAAGTTAAAAGATGCTTACTCCTTGGAAGAAAAGTTATGACCAACCTAGATAGCATATTGAAAAGCAGAGATGTTACTTTGCCAACAAAGGTCCATCTAGTCAAGGCTATGGTTTTTCCAGTGGTCATGTATGGATGTGAGAGTTGGACTGTGAAGAAAGCTGAGCGCCAAAGAATTGATGCTTTTGAACTGTGGTGCTGGAGAAGACTCTTGAGAGTCCCTTGGTCTGCAGGAGATCCAACCTGTCCATTCTGAAGGAGATCAGCCCTGGGATTTCTTTGGAGGGAATGATGCTGAAACTGAAACTCCAGTACTTTGGCCACCTCATGCGAAGAGTTGACTCATTGGAAAAGACTCTGATGCTGGGAGGGATTGGGGGCAGGAGGAGAAGGGGACGACAGAGGATGATATGGCTGGATGGCATCACTGACTTAATGGACGTGAGTCTGAGTGAACTCCAGGAGTTGGTGATGGACAGGGAGGCCTGGCATGCTGCAGTTCATGGGGTTGCAAAGAGTCGGACACGACTGAGTGACTGAACTGAACTGAACTAAGGGTTACCAGGACAGTCAGCTAAGGACCCCAGCTAAGGAGCTGACATGGGAGTTGGTTCTGAAGGGTTAGACCTTAACAAGAAGATAAGATTGTTTCCCAGGGAATAAATTTTAATTCCATCAAAGGACTGTCATTTACTCGTAGTTTAGTTGTGAAGTCATGTCTGACTCTGCGACCCCGTGGACTGTAGCCTGCTGGGCTCCTCTGACCATGGAATTCTCCAGGCAAAATTACTGGAGTGGGTAGCCATTTCCTTTTCCAGGGGATCTTCCCGACATAGGGATCGAACCCAAGTCTCCTACATTGCAGGTGGATTCTTTACCAGCTGAGTCACAGGCTTGCTCACCCTCAAAAGACACATCCATCACCTGGAGAAAAGGGAGGAGGCAGGCAGAGAAGTGAGGGGCAGGCTTGGGCCTCAAGGAAAGCAGATAGAAAGGCTACTTCCCAGCAGCCTTCTTTATCATTCTTGGCCTCACCATGCACGGTGAAGGTGGCTGGGGTAAGGCATGAAAGACCCAAGATCAAGTGGGCTCTGGGCTTGTGACAGGCCACTGCCCCATTTTTTCTTTTTCTTTTTTCTTTCATTTTTGTTTGGCTGCACTGCAGCTATATGCAGAATCTTAGTTCCCAGACCACGGATTGAATCTATGGCCCTTGCAGAGGAAGCACAGAGTCCTAAACACTGAATGTCCAGGGAAGCCCCTGCCTCATTTTGTTTGCCTGTCAAATGAGGGAGTTGGTTGATATGGTTAATACGCTCTTTTCTAGCTGCTCCCATCAAAACATTCATGGGAGTCTGAACCACTGGGGTGCTCAGCGGTATAAGAAGAGCATGCAGAGGTGGGGGACCTCTTTGAAGATGAGCCCTGGGTTGGGGTTTGGTTCCCTCTTTACCAGCTGGAGATGGAGCAGGAACTGGCGTATAGGGCCAGCTAGGAGCCCAGCCTGTGACCAGACCTCTCAGGTGTACAGCCAGTCATCAGAAATGCCTCCTCCCACAATCAGATGACCAGAGGCCCTGACAAGTCCTGCTTATTTACAGACACACATCCACACCCCTTCAGTGCACAGGCTTCTGAAAATGTCCAGGTAAGTCACATTTTTTTGTAAATCAAATGCTATTCAATGCGGTTTGGTTGCTTACTGTTTAAAGCAACCCTGTTGCAAATCCTCTCGTGAAGTAAATAGCTCTCCCTCCATAAATATCAGTGTTCATATTCAGGCTTTCAAAGTGTGGGAGCCCCATCTGTTCAAGTGAGTGTGTGTGTGTGTGCGTGTCCCCATGTGTGTCTTCGTGTATGTGTGCATCAGCATTCACTCTGGTGCATAAAAGAAGCCATGAATACAAATTGTTTCCTTTTCTTCCTGGCTTTGTTGCGATATGTTGCTGGAAAAAGACACACTGTTCTTAGCAAAGGGTAGTCCCCCGAGCAGCTCAGATCTCTATTTGAGCATTAGGCCTATCCTCCGTGGTGTCCGACTACAGCTCCCTAGGGGCATATCCCGAGGGAGCCCACCTCCGGGCGAGGCAGAGAGGGAAATTAATCATTTGGGAAAAATGAAAAAGTCGCCTCCGCCTGACAGGGGACAGGAAAGGAGAGGCAGATGTGGGAGAAGGAGGTGACTGGGAATCCTCCCGGAATTCGTCCACTAGATTGCATTCTACAATCAATTATTCATTCGAGGGCATCCAGGGAGCCCACTACCGTTTGCTTCCTGTTTGCAGGACCAGGGCAGTAGTCCTAACGGTTGTGTATTTCTATGCCCAGAAGAGCGGCCTGCCTTCCCCTGGTAAATTCAGGCCCCCTCCCTGGGTACCACCCCTTGTCTCACCACCCCCATGCTGATGAACTCCGTGTGGGGAAAGGTCCCTCTCATCACCCCCCAGCCTTCCACACACTAGGCAGGGGCCAGCTGAGGAGACGCTGGAAAGACTCATCGTTTATTTATGGTCCCTGGCCTCGTCCTGAAATAATTAGGGTTGGATATTTTCATATCATGCAGTTAATTGCCATCTGCACTGCTTAACAAGTCAGGGCACCGGGCAGCAATCTGGGGGCCCAGGAGGACATGGATGGACGGAGTCATGGTGTTGGCTGCCCCAGCTTGGGGACAGGGAGGGACAGAGGGAGCAGGCTATGGCTTGTGGGAGGTGCCAGGGCTCAGGTTCCTAGAAAGGGGTTAAGAATCTGCTTCTCCTCTGGGAGAAGGAAAGGGAGATGACACCCTGGCAGAAAGCTAGGTTCTCATCACAACAGCACCCCAGGATCCCCCAAGAACTGCCTTAAGAACATGCAGGTTTCAGGTCAGAGGCCCTGTGTTCCAGCCCTTCAGGTTCCCCAGGAGTGGGGTCTTCACTGGCATCCCTGAGTATGTGTGATTTGCTGAGAGAGTGCTCTCAGGAGAAGCTGTGAGGGAGTGAGGGGAACAGGAGGAGCAGAATCTGGGCCAAGAAGTCACTTCAGGTGAAGCTAAGCCAAAGCCTGACCACGGGGAGCTCTGGACCTGAATGACATGCAGAGCTGTCCCACCTTAAGACGAGACGCTGGCTTTCCATCCCTGCCCAGTGTCATCAGCCAAGGGCCATTCCCAGGAGAGGGGCATGTGGCAGAGGCCTGAACCTCCTAGCTGTCATCTCCCAGGGAAGAGGCTCCTGATGTCTACGGACAGTCCTCTGGACAAGGGCACAGTGTGAGTTATTAGCAGCCAACACCGCAGCAGCATGGGGCGGGTGCCTGGCGGGTGGAGATCTGGGTAGGGCACCAGAGACATTGGAACCCTCTTCTACGCTGAGACTTGAACCAGCCACTCTGAGGCCCAGGTCCCTCCCACGTGAAGAGGAGTAAACACTCCTCTGCTGTCTTGTAGAGCAGAAGTGTAGCTAACTGATGGAGTGCATGGAAGGCATCCTTTAGCTGTGATGTGCTCTATAAATGGCTGCTGGTGTTACTGCATTAACCCCATGTGGTTTAGGGAAGAGGACTCAAATTTAACTTGGTGTGTGGCTGGAGTGCACAGACCAACACTTGGCTCAATTCAGAGGCTTCTCTCATCCCCCTCTCCCCTGGCCTGGGCTCCCTCTGTCAAGCAAACCTCCTTTGGGGAAGGTATTATCCTTGGGGATAATTTACAGAGTGGAGAGGGTTAACTTCTGGTTCTCATTCATAGGTTCACAGATGCGTGTAAGGACCATTTTCAGACTTTCTTAGACCAGAGCAAGACAGCAGCATGAGGGCCAAGCAGACAGGCCCAAGGTTCCCCCGAAGTGACTGCAGGGTGACCTTTTCCCACTCCCAATCATTTGGAAGCAGACTGATGTGGAGGCTAGAGAGGGCTGAGCACTCGGGAGATGAGTTCAGGGAAGCGCTCCCCCTGCCCCGCTGAACCCCCTTCTTCCCTTCTCCTTATCCTGGGTCACAGGAAAAAGGGGGCCACCCACCAAAGGAGGCTCCTGTGGGACGAGCGAGTCTGCCTCTGTCAGGATGCAGCCGAGAAGGATGGGCAGTCACTGGGGGAGGCAGGGAAGGGGCGCTGGGGGACAGCCCGCCATTGTGACAGGTCTTGGGGGTCAGGGAGCTCCTGGGAGTCCAGTCAGGCCTGTGGGGTGAGGGTAGGGGGAGACTGGTCAGCAGAGCCCTCTGATGAGCCTGGGGCTGAGTGTGGCCTGCAGACAGCAAGCATGAACAGCATCAGGGTCAGAAAGGCTGACCTGCTGTCTGTCGGGCCTTCAGGAGAGAGAGAACAGTAACATTTTGGCATCCTTCCCAGCCCAGGAGGGCGACTATGTGCCTCGGCCCCTCCATCACCTCCCGCCCCTGCACTGGGCCCTGGTCCCTGGGGTGTCCTGTCTTGGTGCCCCTTTGTGGGGTCAGGTATTACCCGGCCACAGCCCCACCTGGCCTCGTAGGTGTGCCCCATCTCTCAAGGGTGGAGAGGATTGAAAAATCCAGAAAATGCCTGGGCTCGGGGAAAATGCATGTTGGTTACCATTAGTGGGAATGGGGGATTCTTTGGGGGGAAACATCCTGACTCTACCTTAACCAGGGCATCAGCATAGTGTGTGTGTGTGTGTGTGTGTGTGTGTGCACATGCGCTCCTGTGTGTGAATGCACACGCATGTGCTGGGGCCTAGGACACGCTCCCCCGTCCGGGAATAGATGTCTGCATGGAGCAGACAGGTCCAGACTCGGCAAGGACGAGTGACTGAAGAAGTCTCTGGCTTTGCTGCTGCTCTCCCCGCACAAGGCTGGGCTCCATGCACTGAGGTGGGGAGGAGAGGTGGGTCAGGCTGAGCCCCTGCCTCAGACTAGCAGATGAAATTTGCTCAGAGGAATAATGTGGGGGGTCAGGCCTAGGGGATGGGAGAAGGGAAGCTGTGCAAAATCCATGAGAGTTGTTGGGGAAGGCAGCCTGGAGGAGGTGGGATTTGAAAGAAGCGCAGAACTTGAGAGAGAAGGAAAGGAAAGGGAACAAACAGAGAGGGCAGTGGTGCCAGCTAAGTGCGGGGGCAGGAAGGAGAGGGGGAGCCCTGCTGGAGGAAAATCTTCCCAGAATCGTTGTTAATCATCAGTGCTAACGCTAACCGTGTACCTGCTGTGTTCCAGACACCATTCTCAGAGCTTTACATATTAGCTCATTTAATCTTCACAATTATCCTGTGAAGTAGAGAGATTTTTCCCATCTTAGGGAGGAAGAAACTGAGGCTCAGAGAGGCCAAGTAATGGAGACAAGGACACGTGGGGCTTCCCAGATGGCTCAGTGGTAAAGAGTCCACCTGTCAACGCAGGAGACATGGGTTCAATCCCTGGGTTGGGAAGATCCCCTGGACTAGGAATTGGCAACCCCCTCCAATATTCTTGCCTATAAAACCCCATAGACAGAGGAGCCTGGAGGGCTACACAGTCCATTAGGTCACAAAGAGTCGGATAAAACTGAGTATCCACGCACACACGACGACACTCCGCCAGTGAGTGGCAGCATCAGGATTTAAACTCAAGTGGCCTTGGTCTGGAGCCCCTCCTCCTAATTAATAAGTTTTTCTATACAATCTGGCACATACTTAGTGCTTACAATGTGCCAGGCACCATCTTGAGCCTTCTAGTCATGTTGTTGTTGAGCCCATCTTACAGATGAGAAAACTAAGACTCAGAAAGTTTCACATGCAGTCACTCAGGGTCACAGAGATCAGTGGAGTCTGCACTGAACCCTAGGCTGTCTGAGTCCATAGTGAGCCCACCATCCCTCTGCAAGGAGCTGGTGGGGAGGTGGTGTGGGTGAAAGCCTTGGACATGGCACTCGAGTGTGTAGGCTTGTCCCCCCGCCCCCAGCACACCAGGAGGGTGCACACAGCTGGGGCATTTGTCGAGGGGCCACTTGTTAGGAGTGGGTGGGAGATACAGCCTAATAACCCACACTTACTATGGGCATGGGAAGCCCTTTCTGGAAGCTCCACTCACTTGGTGGGTGGCACAAATTTTCTGGCTGGGCAAGTGAGCCCCTTCTGTCCCCTCAACTCAGGTCGCAATCACTGAGAGCCTTCCGAGGCTGGAGAGGGGTCAGGACCTGCCTCCTCCATGGCTCCTGGGGCCTAGTTTGCAGACAGATGCCAGGTAGCGGGGCCCGGCAGGCAGGTTAAAAATATCCCTGAGTGACAGTGAGGCCTTCAGTCTGACACTGATGTGGATTAAGCTGGAGGTGCAGCCTCAAGGTCATGGGCACGGCTATGGCATCCACTGCTCTGGGAGGGTCTCGTTGAGACTGGAGCCAAGGAGGCAACGGCGGGGAAGCAGAGACCTGAGCGCCCAGCTTTGGCCCAGCTCAGGCTCTCCTCCTGTGCGGACCGCATCCTTCACTCCTGCTCTTGCCTGCTTAGAGTTTTTCTCTAAGCCTCCCCCACTGCGTGCTTCCTCTGCCCTCCCTCCAGCCTGCTCTCAGCAGGTTCTCTTAGCCCAGTCTGGGCCAGGGGCCCTCAAACCACAAGGCCTTGGTTAAGGGATCAGGTTGTCAGGTGAGGGGATGAGCTATCAGGTGAGGGATAGGTTATCAAGTAAGGGGTTGGTGGGGGGATGGGTTGTAATGGGGGATGAGTTGTTGAGGGGATGTATTGTCAGGTGAGGGGGTGGATTATCAGGTGGGGGATGGGTTGGTGGGGGGATGAGTTGGTGGGGAGGTGTATTGTCAGGAGACGGGGATGGGTTATCAGCTAGAGGCAGTTCTGGCTTTCTGCCCACCTTCATCTCCAGCTGCACTGCTTCCCTAGCACCTTTCGTCCCCCAACCCTTTTTGAGTGTAGTTGGCCAGTGACTCTGTGTTGACCCAGCAAAGCTGTGCCCAGCTTCCCCAGGGCCAAGTCCACTCTGCTCATAAAAACAGTATTTAGAAACCTCGGGGTCTCACCACCAGTCAGGACGTAAAGGACGTAAATTTATTGAGAATGAGGCTCCGAGCAGCCACCTGATGTGTGCACAGCGGAAGCCCAGGCACTCTGAACTCTGACTCCAGCCCGGTGCCCTCTGGTACAGCCTGCCTTTGGATTTGGTTCCATATCAAAGGAGCTCCGAGGGACCTAGGTTGGGGTTAAGCGGACCTGGGCGTTGGAGGGGGGAGTGGATGGGGCTGGTGTCTGTGATAAGCATGTGATGTCCTGGAGAAGAAGCTGCAGGTGTTAGGAAAACCAGCATCAGAGGCCCTCGGAGTGGCCAGGAGGGACTGCCAGCTGGACTCACCTACCCAGCTGATGCGGATGCAGGGGAAAGAAAGATGGTGGCAATTCCAGCTAGAGCCTTTCAAAAACAACCCAGTACCGCCCTCATTCAGAGGCCAAGGGCCCTTCCCTCCTCCAGAGGGTTGAAAGGAACAGGAAAGCAAATCCAGACCACAGCTCACCGTGAGTCTGAGGACTGAGCCTGATCAGGCTGTGGAGACAGTCCCAGTACATCCCGGGGAGGAAATAGTGCCCAGTGAGCAGCCCCCTTCAAGAAGGGCGGCTGGAGAAGTGCGTGCACTGTCAGGAGCGTTTCCTGGGAACTTGCCCAGGCTGTGCTGGCCCTGCAGGACTCGCCTCCACCATCTCGCTGCTCCAGGGAGCTCAGAAGCAGGTCGGCTCAGAAGGAGGAGGCACTGCAGGGCTTTGGGTGGCTCAGAGGTGAGGAGCCAAGCCCCCGCCTGGCGTACCTGTGCCCAGAGGGGGAAGTGCCTGCGAGACTCACACCTGAGCACACCATTTCCCCGCGCCCAGCTGCAGCCTCCCCAGGGCCAGGCAGGCGAGGGATTCACGTGGCCGTGCAGGGCTCTGCTCCACTTCTGGCCTGGCTTGATAAGTGCTGGCGGGGCTTTTCCTTCCTTCCTTCCAGTTGAAGCTGGTTGCTGTCATGCACTCTGTTATCATCGGCTGACATTTAGGCCCCAGAGCTTTCTAAAGGCCGAAAGGACAAGGTAGGCGCCAGCTTGGGCTGTGAGGCGGTGGCCACTGAGGACATGGGCCTTTCCAGCAGCATGTGGGGCATTAGCCACTCTAGGGCTTCCTTCGAGAGAACGGGGAAGAGGCTTTCTTCACCGCTTGTGGAGACTTAGAGCTGCCCTGGTTTGGTCTGAAGGCAGAGGGGGGACGTGCTCCTCCCCGATTCATGCTCCATCCTCAACTCAGCCTGAATTCCACCACCGCAGCCACTTGTAAATCATGGGTGGCAAATCAGAGACTCATAGCCAGGTGCTTGGTTTGGTCAACATAGCATTTCGTGACTGTGAATTTGAATGCTGTGCTCTCTCCTTCTCTCTGGTTCCTATCACTCCCTGTTGTCCTACTTACTGCTCTAACCATGAACTTTACTTGCCCGCTACCTTGTGAATAATGCCATCTCCAAACTTCTTGTAAATGTAGGTGGCCCTGGGAAAGGTAGAACCTATTCATTCCTTGTGAGAATTCATTTTTCACAGTCATCTTCCAATAACCAGTTGACTAGGACCCTTGGGGGTCGGCAGTGAGCTGGGGTCATGTTGGAGCCTGGGACACTGGCCTGGACTAGAGCAGGTGGCAGAAGGGACAGGTGGGAGGTTCTTGAGCAAGTCTTCATGGGATGACTTCCAGCCACCATTTTTTAAGCACCCACCATGAGCCAGGGAAGGTGCTGAGTGCTTCAGAGACGTCATTTAAGCCAATTGTCCCCACATCACAGATGGGAAAAGTGAGATTCAGAAAGGAGGAGTCACAGTGGGTGGGAGGCCACCGGGGGTCTTGCTAGCTCTACTCGGCACTGTGTGCCGCCTCCCTTTCACTGATTCATCAAAGCTGGGTTCATGGAATGTGTCCCCCTCCCTAGGATCCAGGCCAGATACAGTCCAGGGCCCCGGCCAGTTCCCAGGCTGATGAGAGAGGCAGATGAACAAGTGGGCGTCTTCTAACTCTCAGCGGTGGGTGCCACAGGACTCCTGTACCACCGCCACCAACAAGACAACCTGCAGCCTTTCCCAGGGGCTCAGGGGCATCTGCCTGTCCCAGGGCTGTGCAGGTGGTAACTCCTCAATAGCACGACCAAGTAGGTACTGTCACCATCTCTTTTTTAGATAGTCAACTACCTGGGTCTCAGAGAGCTTACGTAATTTACACAGCAAGTACAGGCCAGGTTTCTTTCATGACATCACCTAACAGAAGTAGGAGCAGAAGCACAGAAGACTGGACAGCCGCCCAGAGCCCACCGGCTGCTCCCGACAGGCCCACTCATGCGAGACACTTAACAGAGACCTGGGGCAGGCAAGTGACCGGCCCAAGGTCACTCAGCACGCAGATCGTGGAGCTGGGTTTTCACCCCTGGTGTTCCGTCTCCGAGATTTTGTTCATCCCATTGTCTGCACTGGCTGGGAAGAACTCCATGGTGACAGGGAGGAGATGATGAGAAACGCCTCCTTAGAAATTCTCCGCTTCCAGGTGGAGGCTGCCATAATTCAGTTTATGAAGTGCTGGGCCTGCTGACCTTGGTCTGTTTGTTGCAGGGGCTTCCGCCAGCAGACTCTGTCCCCCGTTTGAGGTGTGCAGCCTGCCTCTGACTGAGCCGTCTGAGCTGCTCAGTCCCCAGGAGTGATTCCGTCTCATGGGTGAGAGCCTCCTACATCTGTACCTGTCGGGAGACAAATCCAGATGCACACTTCCTGTCTGGTTGGAGATGCATTGGACCCGATGAGGCCTGGGAACCTGCCTGCTGCTCCCGGATCCCTAAAGCTGAAACCACTAAGATAAAAGGAAGTGGGGAGTAATTCATGCCGGGAAGTTGCCTGCTGACGCATTGTGAAGGGTCTAGGGTAGACACGTGAAACAGTGGGCAGAGGACAGCTCCTACCACCTGCGTGATGGCTGGCAGGGTGAGAGTCTGCCTGGTGCAGGGCAAGGGGTCCCGTGCCCACCAAGCCCTGGTCCCTATCCAGCACAAGTGTCTTCCACCTCTGGAGCGTCCAGCGGGGAGTGCTCTTCTTTTACGGCCCTGCTCCATGCTGGGCGGGGAGGGAACACAGGCAGCTGGCGGACAGAAGTGGCCTGACAGCAGGTCGCCAGTGTGATGTGTGCACAGCCAGGCTGCCCTGCTCCGTGCCTGCTGGCCCGGTTCCCTGGGTAACTTTTTTTTTTTTTTTTACCAGTAAACACACCTAGGTGAGGGGCACCCCTGCAGCTCCCATCCATCCGCCCTTCTCCAGCTCGACTGGATAGCTCCCAGGCACGTGACCTACAGGTGGGAAGACATCAGGGGTACACTTCACCTGCTTCCCAGCAGGACTCTGCTGGATTCGGCTGCCTCGTCCTTTCTGGTTCCTCCAGCCCTGTCTAATCACAGGTGCTTTAGCAGTACCTTCCCACGGCTTCCATGACAACTGATGATGGGCTATGTCCATCCTGTCTCCGGGGCTGGACCTTGCTGAGTGCTAGAAGCATGTCTGCTGTACCCCTTTGGCTTTCCACACATGGAGTGCTGGAATAAATGTGGGGTATTAATTCAGTGAGTGGTCCCTCCGCTCAAGGCTCCTCCCCCTCTACTGCTGTACTTAGCCACCCCTCAGAGCCTCTAGGGGACTTTCCCCGTCATCCGCAGATCTTGTCCTGTTTGAAAATTTCCCCGTCTGGGAGTCCTGCTCTTGCAGTGAGAAACCAGGCTTTCCTCCCAGCCCCCATGACAGCTGAGGCACAGGGGTAGACCAGGACTCTGCCAAAGGGACTCCCTGGCAGGAGGCTTGGGCTTGAGACAGGTGTGCACGCGCGGGTGCCAGGCAGGGTCTGTTTCCTGGTCAGAGCCATGGTGGAGGCGTCTGGCTTCAGGGGGCCAGTGGTGGAGGTCCAGGACCCTGCACCCCAGCAGTGGGAGCCATGACACATTTGCCTAACCGAACAGCCATGGGGTCTTGGTGGGAGAAGAGCCGACGTGTGGGTTGGGCATCATTCCTGACGTCAGAGTCTGGCTCCCACAAAGGTCTGATGTCTTCTTCTGATTAAACTACCCAGAGTTGAGTTGCAAACACCCCGACTGACACTGCACTCCCTGGAGTAGGTCTGGAGTCTTGTCGATTGTGTGTGTGTTTTGTGTGTGTGTGTTTTGTGGGTGGGTGTCCACACGGGCATGCACAGCAGTGAGTGACATACAACTCCTGCCCGTAGGCTTACAAATTAAATTTATTTCCTCATTTGTGGCTGCTCTGGGTCTTCCTTGCTGTCCGCAGGCTTTTCTCTAGTGGCGGCGAGTGGGGGCCCCTCTCTAGTCGCAGCGCGCGTTTCTAATCGCGGTGGCTTTTCTTGTTGTGGAGCACGGGCTCCAGGGCACACTGGCTTCAGTAACTGTGGTGCACTGGCTTAGTGGCCCCTCAGCCTGTGGGATCTTCCTGGACCAGGGATCAAACCCGAGTCCCCTGTATTGGCAGGTGGATTTTCAACCACTGGACCCCCAGGGAGGTCCTAAACTTACAAACTAAGAAGTAGTGCTGGTGATGACGGTGAAGCTGTGTTGATGGGAAGGGGGCACAGTCTGAGCAGGAGGAGGCGGGTGACTGTGACCATGACTCAGCGGGACTCTGCAGGGCATCCTGGAGGACTGCCCCTCCGGAACCCCCAGAAATGCACGGGAGGAGGGGCGAGCGGGAAGGAGATGCCTCAGCGTCGGCACCCGCAGCAGCAGATGGGGCCTGAGGCTGCCCCCTTGAGCAGGACGCGGGCCCCCGCAGAAAACTCCTTTCCAGCTCCCAGGTCTGGACCCTGTGGCGGCTGCAGGGGTCCCTGCCACCCGCAGAGCTGCTGCCCCAAGTGCTCAGCCAGGCCTCTGTCCTCATCCGCGAGCCCAGCGGGCATGTGGGGCCCAGGACTCGGGGAACTTGGCTGCCGTTGCCCTCAGCATGCTCAACTCTGCGTGCCCTTGGCGGCCTCTCAGCGAAGCGCCATCATTGCCCATCGGGGGCTTTCATTGCCCACCCTGCTCTGAAAAGCAGCCTGGGGAGGCCCCGCCCTGCTCCTCCCCTCCTCACCTCACTGTCTGCCTGTGCCCCCTTACCTGCCTCCCTTGCAGGTCGCTCACAGCCCCCTTACTCCCTCCCAGCCCCCTTACTCCTTCCCCTTTCTTCCCTCTCCCCCTCCCCCTTCCCCCACCAGGCCACCTACTTTCTCTGCACCCTGGCCCCCAGCCCCGCCTCCCCTTTCCCGCCAGCCATTCTTTCCCAGGACCCCTGCTGGCCTCACTTCCCACCCGCCTCCCCTGTCTTCTAGCTCAGAAACTCCAGGCAGACAGGCACAGCAGGTGGTATTGGCGTCCCCTCTCCTTGCTGGAGATGCGTCACAGTTCTCAGGGGACAAATCAAATTCTCCCACGTGCTGGAAAAGCCAGCTGCCAAATGGACAGTTCAAGGGAAGGAGGAGAGGGCAACAGTGGACTCCAGGAAACCCACTCTCTCCTCCCAGACAGGGAGCAGGGGTTTCAGTGTGGAGGCCGGACGCACACGGGGAGAGGCGCCCGCTCTTGGCTCAGCATGTGTCTGCGGCCCTCTCTCTCTTCCTGTCTCTCCGTTCTCTGCTCCCGTCTCTGTCTCTGAGTCTCTCTTGGTCTCTTGCATCTCTGGCTCTGTGCAGTGCAGAGGGTGAGTTGGAGTAACTCCTCACCATTAACCACTGCTTCTGTGTGGGAAGACGTTATCTTAATTGAGTCTCAGCTTGTTCACAGCCACTCTGCTGCTATAAATAATGGATGTCCAAATGGACTGTAAACCAGAAGGACTCAACGATGCTGCATGATGGGATCGCCACCAGGCTCTGCCTTCTGCGAGGAGCTCAACCTCCCTCTACTACGACCATACATTATTAAATGTATGGTCCAAGCCTGCCACAGTCAAACACCCAGAGATTCCCAACGAGGAGTTGTGTTACTCTATGGACCGAGGTGGAACTGTGGAGAAGGGTTGGAAAACTGCCCCCCATCCGATTGTTCCCAGGTGAGGGCAACGAGTGTCCTGCAGAGAGAGATGGGTGGCGTGGGTCTTCAGCCCGTCCTGTTTATGACATCATCACTGACACTGACACTGACCCCCCGTCTGTCTCCTGTGGGCACCGGCAGATGGTCTTTTTGCCTGTGACTTTAATCCTGGGGTGTGAATCCTGTGACCGTCTGCTCACCAGGTCCCTGATGACTGCATCCTTCTCTGTGTCAGAGCAGGCTGCTGTTAGAAAGTCCAAAGCTATTTGCCACACTTGCCACACTTGTGCTATTTGCAGAGCCTCCCTATGTTTGTAGAGCCTGCCAACAATTGCAGGATGAGGGCTATTTGCAGACCGATGCTGTTGGCTTACTTCTGCCCCCGGGATTCACAGTCAGTGCCTCCGCTCCCACACAGAGGATCTCCCTCATCCCCAGATCCCAGCTCCAACTGTACGTCCCCTCTCTGACAGCTCTGCCTGCCCCTGCAGTCTTCAACTCTGACCCATGGACAACTCACGCCAAAGGTATTCCCCCACCCACTCTTCCTCTAGGTCACAGCTATGCTCAGAAACTCCTCTGATAATGGTCTTCAAAACAAACTTCAGACCTTGAGATTTCTAGGGTGGAGGAGTTGAGGGTACCCTGGGAGAGGCCACTGTGTTGTTCAGCAGTGCCTGGTGGGTGCTTATTCGCAGTGCCCGGGGGCTGGCTTTTAAAGCTCAGGGCAAACACAAGGTATTAATGAATCTCAGTGTCTGCTTTCTTCTAACACATTCTTGTTGGTTTTGTTTTGGATGCCTGTGGGGTGGATGATGGGAAGCAAGCTGTGGTTGTTTAGTGGTTTTTAACTTTAATAGCTTTGGTAATGTAGCTAAAGCCTGTTCAACTTATGTTGCTATTGGTACCCAAACGCTTCAGGCAAATCATGCCCTGGTCTTCGGGTTATCTCCTGGAAGCACACTGGTCACTGGGATATTTGAGGTCCTCGGAGGCTCAGAGGATGGCCCCTCTGTGCCCAGAGTTGGAGAGATCACTTTGTTCAGTTATGGCTGAGCTGAGCCTCCTGATGGGATAACCTTCACTTGGTTCCTCTCAATGCCCATGGGTTCACTGGTCACAGACAGATCCTGAAATTGCCACCACGCTGATGAATGATGCCACTAATAACAGCACCCATACAAGCTGTGCAGGGACAGCATTATCACAAACACGACTGCACTGGATGCCCAGTGAACAGGAGAGAACCATGAACTTCAGGACGTGCGGTGACTTCTCCAAAGGGCAGACCTCATGTCTGCGGCCTCCACACTCAGTGCTGGGGGCTCTGTTTAACCTGCTTCCAAGGAGGACTGCAGCTCCCTCAGGGCTCTCTGTGAATGCCCCGAGGTTATTTTCAGACCGTTGATGCGGATGTGTGTGCAATTCCTCCTGGGGCGAGGGTCTTTCGCCTTCAGGAGGGGTTCGAGGGGTGCAGGAGTATGAGGACCACATCTTGTCTCCCACGGCCAGCCCCCTGAACCAGGCCTTCCCTGGGGCTCATTCATTCACTTGGTAAGTATCTATCGAGCACCATGAGGTTCAGGCACTGTTTTCGGCGCTAGGGAAACAGGTGAGCGGGGTAGACAAGGTCGCTGCCCTCAGGGAGGCTTTGTTCTAGTTGAGGAAGAGACAGGCAAGTGAGTCAAAATAAAATAAGAGGGGACTGCTTGGTTGTGAGAAGTGACGTGAGGGAATAAAGAGGATGACGGGACACTGAGAGACAGGTGGGAGGTGGGGAAGGTCCCCCTGTGCAGATGACATGAGAGAGAACCTCCCTCCTCCGCCAGACTGGGAGCTCCCTGAGGGCAGGTGCCGCGTCTCCGCTGTCAGACTTGGAGACCCAGCAGGCAAGGAACCATAAGCCCTCTCCTGGGTCTAGTATGTGCCCTGGAGGGAAGGTATATTCAGCCCCTCTGTTGCCTTGAAATATTGAGGAGTCTAAAAAGTTCTTTAATTTGGGGAGGTGGGGGGGTCCTTCACTCAGGTATTTAACAAATACCTTTCCACTCCTGGCCTCTGCAGCCTCACAACCCTGATCTTTCCTGCCCTTTCCGAAAGGGTTCCATCCCTTTTCAGTCCTGCAATTTCTTCCCCCGCGTCACAGTCTAAGAATAAAGACTGTGGGCGAAAACAGGACAGGTTTCCATGCCCTCTGCCCTCCCACCTCCTCTGCCCCTCGGCTCCGCCCACCTCCTCTGCCCCTCGGCTCCGCACCCCCTCCGCCCACCCATGAGCACCCGGCTTTAGAAAGCTCCAGCCACCTGGCCCATTTTCCCCTTCACAGCTGAGCATGTAACCAAAACTGGCTGTTGTAATGGCAAACTAAACGGTGCCCTAATACCCAGATCCATCTTCCCGTAAAATAACTCATTATTCAGGCTCCAATTGCAGGGGATGGAATTAAGACAAGAACAGTTAAAGGAGGAACTGGAGAGCCAGGTAGCATTCAGGAAATGTGGGGGAAGGGCCGGCGAGGAAGATGTTGAGGGGGCGCGGCTGGGCCTGCAGGGAGGGCTTTGTGGAAAGGAGCCTCAAGTCATTCCCCTCTTCTCCTTGAGAGGAAGCGGGGTGCCACCTTTGCAGTTAAAAAAAAAAAAAAAGACAGAGGACTACTTTCCCGGTGGTCCAGTGGTTAAGACCTCGCACTTCCACTGTCAGGAGCCCGAGTTCAATCCCTGTTCCAGGATGATCCCACAGGCCGCAGAGCAACTATGCCCAGGCACCACAACCACTGAGCTCGGGCACCTAGAGCCCACACGCCACAACTAGAGAAAGCCTACACCCAGCAATCCAGACCGGGTGCGGCCAGACAAGCACAAGCCAGGGCAAGCCAGCACCAGGCTGCAGGGTTCCGACAGGGGTCATTTTGTTGTCAGTGCTGAGGCCAGAAGAGGTGACTCTGAGCAGAGAGTGAGCCCCAGAGACAAGGGCCCGGGCCACGACTCCTGGAATGAGGCTGAGGCTCAGAGAAGGGCCTGGGATGTCTGAAGATCACTCCAGGGAGAACAATGAAAACAGCCTTCAGGCACATGGGAGCCAGTGGAGGAGAGAATGTGGGTGGAGGAGAGGGACCCTGGCCCACATGAGCGGTGGGGACAGAGCCCAGTCTGGGGACCCACACTAAGGGTCAGCCTTCCTCCCCACTGCATCTGTTCTTACGTTGCTGGGGCCGGGGCCAGAGCTCAGGAGGGGCTCCAGAGAAAGAGAGGTGGCGGTGCTGGAGCAGCTCTTCCCTCCTGACATGATTCACTCATTCGTTATTAAACGCTCCATGTAGTTCCGCTGTGTGTCCGCCAGTCTGCCTCAGAAGATGGTCTAGGGAAAAGGACACTGGGCGGAGAGTTGGGAAGCCCAGGGTCAATTGCTAGCTCTGGGACTAACTGGCCACGTGATCATGAAACTCGCCAGGTACCATTCTAAGTACTGTTTTATTAACAGTCACCGTCCGCATATCGAAGAACCATACAGGAGCATATGATAATTTGAAAAGTGAGCAAATGTTAACCATGTCAAGGTCTCTCTTGCAGGGGATCTTAATCGGCAATTCATGGACAATAGTACTAGCCACCCCTTACTCTGGGCCCTTACTGACTAACTCAATCTTCACTATAACCTTATGAGGCAGATGTAAACTAACCTCCTTTTCTAGGTGAAGGAGCTGAGGTTCAGAGAGGTTAAACAATTGTCCCAAGTTCATGAGGTCACTAAGTGGTACAGCCAGGATTCAAACCAGAACAGCCTGTTCTTCCAGCCTATGCTTTATGGTCAGCCTCTGCAGACAGACTCGGAAGCTCGGTATGGGAAAATAGAAACTGCCTTCCTCCAGGCAATTTCCTCCACCTCCAGGCAGGTGGAGGCAACTCACTTCCTACCAGGCAGCTTCATCCCAAGAAGGATCGATTCTTTCCCCTGCATCTGCTTTGTGAGATAATAAGGGGAAGACAGGTGTCTTATAAATAAATGCACCTCACAAGAGAAAAAGAAAAGAGCTTCGCCCAAACAGGCCCAGCCCATGGCAGAATCGGAAAGCATGTCAGTTTTTCTCTGATGTTTTCCAAGCGTCTCTAAGTGGTAGCAGAGGGGTAGGTGGAGTCTGTGACTGTGGACTAATGATTCATACTCCTTGAAACTCAGTCTTCTCATCTGCAAAGTGAGCAGATTGAATTGTATTCAGATACTCTTCATTCTGTGTCCCAGACTCCTTTTCCCTTCCACTGCCTCTCTCCTGTTCTTCAATCCTATCAGACATCACATCCACTGGTGTTGTATCAGAAACTGGTTCAGGCCCTGGGCCTGGCAGTTAAGCAGTTCCCATCACACATATCAAATGGCTGTATCTTCATGAATTAGGAATCAATTCAACTCTCTATATCTGAAAGATACAAAATAATAGTAGCTAAAATAAGACAGAAGCTTACTGCTGTTGCAAAAGAAATTCAAAGATGAACCAAGGACACAGATGGGGTGGATCTTCAGTGTCAGGGACCTGGGGTCCTTCCACTTTGGGTCCCTCTCTGGTGGCTCAGACAGTAAAGAGTAACCTGCAATGCAGGAGACCCGAGTTTGATCTGTGGGTCAGGAAGATCCCCTGGAGAAGGAAATAGCTCCCACTCCAGTGTTCTTGCCTGGAGAATTCCATGGACAGAGGAGCCTGGTGGGCTACAGTCCAAGGGGGTCTCAAAGAGCTGGACATGACTGAGTGACTAACACTAACTATACTTGGCGTGTGACTGCTAACTCATGGTCTAAAATGCCAGCTAGAGCCCCAGCCTTTGCATCCATATTCCAACTAGCAAGTAAGAGAAAAAAAATTAAGAAAATCATGCCTTCTTTTAAGGAAGGCTTCACAGAAGTCCCACACACCACTTCCACTTAGGTTTCATTGGCCAGAATCTAGTCATATGGACATAGCTGACTACAGGGAGGATGGCAATGTAGTTTTATATGTAAGCTGAGTTTCAAGCTCTGTGCTCAGCTAAGGGATTTGTTGCTATGAAAGAGGGGACAAATAGATATTTTGTAGACACTAAGCTGTCTTTGCCATTTTCTCGACTTTAAATGTGTTGATACCCAGGTTGATTGAAATTATCATTGGGAGGTATATCAAGAAGGCGGGTCCTATAAGCATCTAAGGCCAGGATCTCAGAGTTCTAGACTTACCTAGACTGGGGGAAGTTGAAGATGTCGTCAGTGGCACGAGTGAGGAACTTCAAGGGTGTGACGTGGCAGCCACGCTGCCTGCCCAGGACCTTGTAAGTTCCTGTGACCTGGGCCTGAGGCAGGTTCAGATCTCAGGGACTAAGTTACCCAGCTGCGGTGTTTGGGAGCCAGGCTGCTCCTTACACCAGGCACAGGGTCTGGGAGAGAGGGGGCGTGAACCAATGGAAAATGTCAGGTGCTTGGACCAAGGACAGAAATGTCTGGACCCCTCATCAGGAACAGAAGCTGACTCATGGCCTCGGGGTGGGTCCCCAGAGAAGGCAGAGCTGGGCCTTCTTGAGGAATGGGAGGAGGGGCCTCTTGGAAGCTGGCTAATAGCAAGCCCCCCACTCCTTGCAATGAAAATGGTATTCTAAACAGAATAAAGCTTGGGAGGCAAAACAAAGCTATTCCACTGAATAAATGTTCTGCATTAAAGCAGCCGGAATAGCGATGAATTAAACATCAGGTCTGAATGAAGGGAAAATGCCGTGATTTATAATTGCTTCAGGCAGGAGGCAGCCTGGGAGGGAGGCTGAGGCTCCACCAGGGACCAGGTTTCCCCACAGAGCTGCGGAAGCACAGAGAGGAGATGTGGGCTGTCTTTGGGGTGGGGAGACTGGGGTGGAGTCTTCTAGAAAAGCAGGCGGCCTGGGGAGATGAAAGGAACACATTCAGCCAGCCAGCAGGCCCAGCTGCGGCTTAGCTCTGTATGACCTTGGCTAAGTCACTTGATGCCTCTGACCTCCTTGGCCCACTTATCTGATGGAGAAAATGACATCTGTCTCATCTCACTTGGTCCTTGGGAGGATGAAGGAAGATAATGGATGATGGAGCGTTCTGCGAATGTAGTGTGCGGTCACTACTGCTTGGTCCCAGCGTCTCTGGCTTCCCTTAGGCGATCAGTATTTGGGGCGGCAGAAGGCGGAAAGGGATAGAACAAGACGCATTGGCCACTGCTGGGAAACGCCGCTCAGGAGGTGCCTGTCAGAACAGCTCTGTGGTGTCAGACCAGCTCCTCTTCCTACAGGCAGTGGCATGTGGTGGCTGAGATCCTAGGGGCCAGGCGTGGCCTCCCAGCTCCCCCACATGTTAGTGTGTGAGCTCAGGCAAGTTAGGAAGCTTCTCTGCACCTCCATTCCTTCCACTGGAAGATCAGTACGGTCACGGCACCTCACTGCAGTGTCCTTGTGAGGGTTACGTGAGTTAATACAAGTAAAACACTCACAGCGCTGCCTGGCACATAGACACATCCCTGTAATTGCTAGCTCTTATTAAGTTTCTAATACTGAGCACATCAGCTAAACATCTAGAAAAGAAGCCACGGGCTGGCTTCACAGGCTCCAGAAGGCTGCCGAAACTGTGCCACTCATACTGTGCTCTGCACAGGGGTCCTCTGGGATCTTGTTAAAATGCAGATTCTGAATCGGCAGGTCTCTGGTGGGGCCCAGGATTCTGCATTTCTAACCAGCTCCCAGGTGATGCTGGGACCACACATTGAGCAGCAAGAGGCAAAGGGATGCTCAGTAGTTAGTTAATCCCCATGGCGCCCACCTGCTCCAGGCCGACGTAGGGCTATTTCAGGAGGCTGCTGGGTCAGCAGGACTGCACTGCTGCATTCTGCCCCAACCGCCCCCTCTCCCTCCACCCCCACCCTCCACCCCCACCCGGGAGCTGCCTTCCTGAAAGATGGAATCATCAACCTACAAGAGGGATGAGTCTTGATTTTCAGCTGACAGGAGTTTATCAGCTCACACACACACACAAAACCACCCAAAAGTCTCAGGCAATCTGTCTTGCTGGGATATTCCTGATCTATTACAAACGACACAGAAATCCATTCCTAAAAATTCCCAGCAGCTGACGATGGTGCCAAGGCTGCTGGGAGAAAAGTGATGAGTGGGTGGGTGTAGCTGTGGGCAAGTCCCCACTGGACGCCTGGATCCTGGGGAGCTGGCAAGCCTGTCCCTTGTGGGCTGTGTACCCAGGGGCAACTGACCTGCCCTGAGCCTGGCTTCTGCAGCACTAAGTGGGGTCCCCCACCCCACCCACTGCTTTATAGAGCAGCATGCATGGGTATAAAAAATTGTCCAAGGTTGACCGTCAAGTGAAGAAAGCAAACTGCAGAAAAACTTAATTCTATTAAAAACATACAATAACATACATTTGCAAACCCATGGGAAAGTCTACAGGAAAATAGACCCCAGGTAGTAGTTATTTTGGGGAGGGAGAGATGAGATTAGGAGGGCCTTTTTCACTGTCAATATTATGGGTTTCTATATTGTTTGATTTTTAAAATAGCATGCATTACTTTGTAATCTGAAAAGCTCCATTTAGGCCTTCCCTGTTGGCTCAGAGGTAGAGTCCACCCACCAGTGCAGAAGACACAGGTTGGATCTCTGGGTTGGGAAGATCCCACACACAGTGGAGCAGCTAAGCCCGTGCACCCAACTATGGAGTCTGTGCTATAGATCCTGGGAACACAACTACTGAGGCCTCACACCACAACTATTGAAACCCGCGCCCTAGAGCCCGTGTTCAGCAACAAGGGAAGGCACTGCAGTAAGAAGCCCCTGCCCCGCAGCTAGAGAGTGGCCCCCACTTGCCACAACTGGAGAAAATCTCTCGCAGCAATGAAGACCCAGCATAACTAACAAAACAGTTTACAGTTTCTGGTCTTACATTTAAATCTTTAATCCATTTTGAGTTTATTTTTGTGCATGGTGTTGGAAAGTATTCTAGTTTCATTTGTTTACATGTGGCTGATGAGTTTTCAAACTCTTAGAGGAAAACCTAGGCAGAACATTCCGACATAAATCATAGCAAGATCCTGTATGACCCACCTCCCATAGTAATGGAAACAAAAGCAAAAATAAACAAATGGGACCTAATTAAACTTAAAAGCTTTTGCACAACGGAGGAAACTCTAAGCAAGGTGAAAAGGAAGCTTTCAGAATGGGAGAAAGTAATAGGAAATGAAATGACTGACAAAAAATTAATCTCCAAAATATACAAGCAGCTCATGCAGCATACCAGAAAAATGAACAACCCAATCAAAAAGTGAGCAAAAGAAATAAACAGACCCAGAGGGATGTTGTGGGGAGGGAGGTGAGAGGGGGGGTTCATGTTTGGGATCGCATGTACACCCGTGGTGGATTCATGTCAATGTATGGCAAAACCAATACAGTATTATAAAGTAAAATAAAGTAAAAAAAAAAAAGAATACATATAAATGGCTAATAAACACATGAAAAGATGCTCAACATCACTCATTATTAGAGAAATGCAAATCAAAACCACAATGAGGTGTCATCTCACACCAGTCAGAATTGCCACTGTCAAAAAGTCTACAAACAATAAATGCTGGAGAGGGTGTGGAGAAAAGGGAATCCTCTTACACTGTTGGTGGGAATACAAACTGGTACAGCCACTGTGGAGAACAGTGTGGAGATTCCTTAAAAAACTGGAAACAGAACTGCCTTATGACCCAGCAATCCCACTGCTGAGCATACACACTGAGGAAACCAGAATTGAAAGAGACGCATGTACCCCAGTGTTCATTGCAGCACTGTTTACAAGAGCAAGGACGTGGGAGCAACCTGGATGTCCATCAGCAGATGAATGGATCAGGAAGTCATGGTACATATACGCAATGGAGTATTACTCAGCTATAAGAAGGAATGGATTTGAGTCAGTTCTAATGAGGTGGATGAAACTGGAGCCTATTATAAGAGTGAAGTAAGTCAGAAAGAGAAACACCAATGCTGTATATTAACGGAAATATATGGAATTTAGAAAGATGGCACAATGATACCATATGCAAGGCAGCAAAAGAGACACAGATGTAAAGAACAGACTTTTGGATGCTGCGGGAGAAGGCAAGGGTGGGATGATTTGAGAGAATAACATTAAGATGTGTATATTACCATATGTAAAATAGATGACCTGGGCAAGTTCAATGCATGAAGCAGGACACTCAAAGCTGGTGAGCTGGGAAAACCCAGAGGAATGGAGTGGGGAGGGAGTTGGGAGGGGTTCAGGATGAGGGGGACATGCATCTGTGGCTGATTCATGTTGATGTTTGGCAAAAACCACCACAATATTGTAAAGTAATTATCCTTCAATTAAGATGAATAAATTAACTTAAAAAAAAAACAGTTTGTAGAACCATTTACCATAAAAACCTCCATTAAAAAAAAATCTGCTTACAGATGACCAGCCTTGTAGGCCAGTGTGGAGAGAGAACCTTTGGCGCTGTCCCTTCTCCTGACCAGCACAGACCACAGACCCTGGGGTCAGAGAGCCTGGATGAGAGTTTTGCCTTGTCCCTCACTAGCCGTCAAACAAGAGCAGGTTCCTCCATCTCAGGGAGCCCTGGCTTCCTCATCAGCAAACCGAAAATGATAATAACATCTAAACCAGGAGGTCAGCATCCTGAGGACCTGAGGACAGAGTGGTACCCACCTCCCACAGGAGGGAGGAAGAGGAGAAGTGGGGAGGGTCGGTCTACGAGAGAGTCTGGGTACCCCACTGAGCTCTTGGTGTAACAATTGGGGTTTCCTCTGACTGACAAGGAAAGGAGCGGAGCCTGCTGCCCGGACTCTGGCATAGCTCTGATTACCCCCCATTCCAGGATGAAAACTGTCAGCCTCCGAGCCTCTGCTCATGCGGTTCCCACTGCCTGGGATGCCCTTTCCTCCACCTCCTACTTCCTGCTCACCTTTCAAGACTTGGCTCCTTCAGGAATCTTCCCTGAGCCCCCTGCCACAGTTGGGGAGTGGTGGTCCCTCTCGTGTGTTGTTTCAATGGGCACATTTCTCTAACTCTCTAGGCTCACCGCTCTGCATAGGAATTACTTGTTGCCTTGTTTTCCATTTAGGACTGAGAATTGGGCAAGTGTGGGTCTCATTCACTTTTTAATCCCTGGCATCTGGCACAGTGCCGGGCACGCATTTTTGTCTATCTTTCAGCTTTTTACACCTTTTGATTTAAGCTCCTTAGATTACCCTGCGATTTCCTAAGTGTGCCAATATGAACCCTCCTGTGCTATAAGGAAGGGGGGAAAGGAGAGGGTGGGATTTCTAGGGTGGTGGTGATGGCGTGCTGCCCTCTAGTGGCCAGGTGCAGGGGTGGCTGCAGCATTCAGGTGGGAGAAAGAGGGTAGGGGTCAGGTGGGATTGAGGAGACCGATAAGACCAACAACTGTCCCTAGATGCAGGTCAGCTGGTGGGAGTGTGCTATATCAGCCTTTTGGGTCTCCATAGACCCAAGTAGGGAGAAAGCAATGGCACCCCACTCCAGTACTCTTGCCTGGAAAATCCCATGGATGGAGGAGCCTGGTGGGCTGCAGTCCATGGGGTTGCTGAGAGTTGGACATGACTGAGCGACTTCACTTTCACTTTTCACTTTCATGCGTTGCAGAAGGAAATGGCAACCAGCTCCAGTGTTCTGGCCTGGAGAATCCCAGGGACGGGGGAGGCTGGTGGGCTGCCGTCTATGGGGTCACACAGAGTCGGACACGACTGAAGCGACTTAGCAGACCCAAGTAGGTGCCGTGGTTTGGCTTAAAATCACCAGATAATCAATAGGAAGCCCAGAGACTGCCCCCTTGTGGAGAGAAAGAAAGAGGCCAGCCACCTGGCCGTGCCTCAGGGCAGTGCCCAGAGTGGAGCAAAGATCCTACAGTTGAGGTGTATCTCTGGTCCAGGGATTTCGCGTCTCCTGCCCAGACCTTGACGTAGGCCAGTGAAGAACAGATGTCCTTCAGCTAGGGGGACTGGATCCATTTTCTCTTGCAGGGAAATCATATTTGATGGCCCCCGGCTCTACCCAGCACCCTTCCAGTCCTGACATCCAGGGATCCATGAGCCTTCCTTAGTTCTCCATGACCCCTTCTCCAAAGCCTGTCCCAGGGCTACAGTTAGAACGTGTCATCTGCTCCAGCAGACGTTAAGACATTTCCTAGGGATATAACCATACAGGATAAAACTGAGGGGGAACGTGTCAAACATCAAATTACTCACACAATGCTTGTCTTCAGGTCATGTGAGGAGTTTCCAAACCCACAGAAGTCATCTTGTCCAACCCCTTGCCCCAGACTCACATAAACCAGAGCAGGCAGACACTGGTCAGGGTCTTCTCCTTTCTTGTCATGTGACACCCACCGGTGGCATTATCAGACCTCTTTCTTCTTCCGACACCTCTAGGGCCTCACATTTCCCAGTCGCCCTTTATGCCCAGCCCTTTATGGGACCAGGGAGGGGCCCACTGAGGTGTCCTGAGAAGAGGGACAGCCAAGGCAGGTGCTGACGTCACCAGAGGCCCAACCGCCTCCTTCAGCCTGTCACTCCCTTTAAACAGAGGTTCACTGTCTGGAGTCTAACTTGGGTCCTTCTTGCTGCTATAGGAACCCAGATCCCCTCATTCTGTCTCTCTGAGTTACAGAGGTGCTCATTAGCCCCTGCCTGCCTCCCCCAGCCCCGTTTAACTCCCACCCACCCCCTCGGCTTTTTCTACAAGTTCTATTTTTTTTCCCAACTTTTCATCATTTCTCCTATTGGCTCTGGCTCCCCTCCAAAATCTCCAAATCCTTCTTAAATGTGACAGCTAAAATAAGACGCCGGGAGAAGGCCAAGTGCAGTGGGATGATCGCACCACGTCTTGCATGTGCGGCTTCCTCCCTCCTGGGCCCTGTCCCAGTGGTGGAGGCTGGCCCCTCCCTGAGAATATTATCAGGCTTACGGTCCCTACGACGCTGGGTCCCCTTAGGTCTTCTCCTCGCCTCCTTCTGGACCAGGGGGGTTTGTGCTTAACTTCTGAAAGCCTTGCCTTGTATTTCACCTGTCCTAAGTGGATCATTTTTCTAATCCATCAAGCTTCTCCTGAGCTACATTCTGCCTTCCTTGGATTGAGTGTTTTCCTTCTAGTGCTCCGGTAAATGCCAAGTTCTAGTTCCGGTCTTGCTTTTATTTATTTTTTTATTCACTCATCGATTTAGTCAACAGCTACTTTCCCCCTTGGTGTCAGCCACTCTGCTAGCTTAGGGATAATTTCATGGTACTGAAGCAGTTCCTGGCCTCCGTGGAGATCACAGTCTCGGCAAGGACCACAGAAATGCAACCAGGGCCGCCCTGGTGGATACAGAAGCGCATAAGAGGGGAGCTGATACGGCGGGAGGACCTATTATAGCATACAGCGACTATATTGAGGTGACGTCAAGTATGCCGTGGTTAAAAAAAATATGAAAACCCTTCAAAATCTCAGTATCTTTTTTAAAATTAATTTTTATTGGAGTCCAGTTGAGTTAGTTTCGACTGTACAGCAAAATGAATCAGCCATACATATACACATATTCCCTCCCTTTGGGACTTCCTTCCCGGTGGGGGTCACCACAGAGCTTTGCGTAAGTAGAGTTCCCTGTATTATCCAGCATGTTCTCAGTACTCACAAATCGCAGTATCTTAATGCAATAAAGATTTTTCTCACACACACATTCCACTATAGATTGTGTGATCCTCTGGACGGGAATCAAGGCTGCTTCTGTCTTGCGGCGTCGTGTTCAATACTCCCCAGCTTCCGGGTGACTGCGGCAGAGAAACGAGAGCGCAGAACGTCACACCGGCTTCCAAACGCCTTGGATTGGAAGAGACGCGGGCGGCTCCTGCTCACGCGCCCTTGGCTGGTTCTGGTCACGTGGGCCCTGCTTGGGCGCAGGGGAGGCTGGGAGATGCCGCCTCGCCCGGGGCTCAGAGGAGGAGACGGCTTGGTGAGCGGATGGCCGTGACTCTCCTGCAGGGAGTTACGTGGCCAGAGCCTAGAACGAGAAGCTCGGTGAGTCCTCCATCACCACAGTCAACCCTTTCTCCTCCACTGTCTGCCTTCAAGGCAGTTCTTGGTTCTAAAGAAGCGGGCCAGGGCCAGAGGCCTGCTATGTCCGGTCCAGGGAAAGGCCCGCGATGGGGGGTCCCAGCCTTGCGGCGCTCAACAGAGGCCTAGGTCCAACCCCAGCTAGCCGTGGGGTTTTGGCTCAGTGGCCCGGCAGCAGGTGCAGGGTGGTCTGGCGATCCCGTTGGGTTGGTCTTGGGCCAGTTAGCCTCAGTCCTTGCCCCGGTTTTCCATCTGCCTTCTTCAGACTCCCTGTCAGCGGGGTTTCATGTCCCAGGCTGGGAGCACAGGGTCTGGAAAGATGCCGCAGGGTCTGGGCCCCTCTCTCCCTGCCAGGGGTCAGCTCCAGCCTAGCTCTGGCTCTAGCCGTGGCCTCGCTCTCGTCCCAGCTGTCCTGGTGGCTCCAGCTTCCAGGCTCTGCCAACACGCACCCTCTCCTTTCTCCCCCCACTCATCCCTCCCCGCCTCAGAGCTGACCATGGCTCCTGAATGCTGCTAATTTCTAAGTTGGGCTTCCCAGGTGGCTCGATGGTAAAGGATACACCTGCCAATGCAGGAGAAATAAGAGATATAGGTTTGACCCCTGGATTGGGAAGATCCCCTGGAGGAGGGCACGGCAACCCACTCCAGTATTCTTGCCTGGAGAATTCCATGGACAGAGGAGCCTGGCGGGCTGCAGTGCATGGGGTGGCAAGAGTCCCCCACGGCTGAGCAACTAAACAACCACAACGATTTCTAAGTTGCTTTCCTGCCCTTTTTGACTCCTCCAGTGACTCTGTGACGAAGCCCCAGCATTACATTCCCTCCACTGTGTACTTGAATTGATTTCTGATTTCCTATTTAGATTCTGCCTGATATACCAACTACTTGGCAGAACCCTGGTTAGGGTGGTGGGAGGGGGTGGGCAGGAGTGAGTGTCAAGTGAGGTATATAATGCAGGAAAAATAGAAATCAGGTACAAATGATGGGCCTGTCCCCTCTTTGTCGCCTCCAACGCAGACTTTCCCCGCCCCACCCCTCTAGACTGGTCTTTGGCCGTGGAAGATGGGGGAGGGGGGTAAACATGCGTTAAAACAAGATCCGGCTGCCGCCCACCTGTGCTGGTGCTCAAGGGAAAGAATAAATAGGCAGAGCCGAGCCCTCTGAATTAAAACAGAATTTTCTAGGCACCCCCCTCCCCCAAAGCCCTGTGCTGGGAAAGCTCGTGGGGGAGACGTTTGGGCGCAGGCAGGACCTTGCTGCATGGCATAAATCACCCCAAGAAGGCGACCAGCTTCTCAGCCGATGGGCTGGACTAACTCTGCCATCCATCCTGGCCTGGCTCACGGCGGCCCTGGGCCGGCAGGCAGCAGACAGCCCAGGTTCTCTGTATGCAGAAGAACAGCTCTGAGGCGGGGAAATAAATAAAATCAGAAACCATAAATAAACCCACTGGCCTTACCGGAGGTGAACAAGCAGCCCTCTGGGGAGCTGGGCGCTGGTTCCAAGGAGGTGATTAAATTCCAAACCAACCCAGCACCGCCCCCCGGAAAGGCAGGGCAAGGACTTGGGTGCTGTGGGAGAGGATAAGAACACACAGTACTTCTAAAAAACCGAAGGATTTTAGAGTGAGAATCTGAACTTTAAAATTGCAGGGAGCCTTCCTGGTGGTTCTCAGCCCCAGCCGCACAGTGGGATCACCTGGAGGGCATTTGTAGAGAAAAGAGAGAGCCAGGCCAGGCTCCTCCCCTCTCTCACTGCAGAAGACCTGACTCAGGCTGGATGGGGCCTGAGCTGCTCAGAGGAAGAGCTCCTGTTAAGGACCTCCAGTCTATCAGCTTCAGGCTCCACTGAGAACTTGGGGGCTCTGAGAGGGGCCAAGGGTTCCTCCACTCCAGTCGAATCATACAGCTCTTTTCCCCATGCATGGAGGAAATGAAGTTAAGGTAGAGAATGTTCTGTATTTAAAAGTTACCCCCTCCCCATAAACGTTTCCACTCCTTCTGGCACCTACTGCTGCTTGCCTGCCAGTAGCCAGTGAGAGACCACTATGAACAGGGACTCTCAGAGGCCATAGGTCACATCTACTTTGATGACGTGGTTTTTTTTTTTTTGGAGGGGGTAGGGGCGGTAAGCCATTGTGCTTAAGCTTATGTTTCTGTATTGTGTTTCTAGCAGAAATTTAATTAAAGATAGCTTTTCTATGCAATGTATGCTCTGGATAACAAAATCAGGTAGCAGTTCCCTCAAATCTTCTTTAGAAGAAAGTGGGTTAGATGTGAATAAATATGACTCCATCTTTTGACCATCCTCAGGGTATCCATAACTTAAGTGGTACAGCCCTCCTAGAGGTCAGGACACATCCCAGAATTAGTCCAGCAGGGAGTGAGTGTCAGCCCCACTGCTAATTAAACAGGTGACCTTGAATAAGGTAACTGACATCCCTGTGCCTTAGTTTCCCCACATGGTGGAACAGGGCTAATAAAAAGTACCCACTTCATGTGGTTGTTCTGAGGACTAAATAAGTCTGTGTATTTAAAAGTCTTTCAGCAGCACCTGGCGCTTAGTAATGCTATTAGCTAGATACATTTTAGGACTCAGCGGGGGTGTGGGATAGCAGAGTTAGTATCTTTAGAGAGGATGCTTTAGTCAAAGAGTTGGTCCTTTATCCGTTCTTTCTTTCTTTCTTTTTTTAATTTTTTTAACTTTTTTGAGAACAGTTTTAGGTTCACAGCACAGCTGAAGGGAAGGTTCAGAGATTTATCACATACTCCCACGTGTGCAGAGCCTCCCCATTATCAAGATCACCCACCAGAGAGGTGCCTTTGTTGCAGCTGATGAACTTTTACTGACACATTGTTATCACCTAAAGTCCATAGTTGGCCTTGGGGCTCACTCTTTGTGTTGCACATTCTATGGATTTGGACAAATGTCTGATATAATGGCATGTATCCATCGTTACAGTAGCATACAGAACATTTTCGCTGCCCTAAAAATCCTCTGTGCTCCACCTGTTCATCCCTTCCCTCCTCTCTAGCCCCTGGAAACCACTGATCTTTTTATTGTCTCCATAGTTTTGCCTTTTCCAGAATGTCATAAAGTTGGAAACATACAGTAGGTAGCTTTTTCAGATTGCCTTCTTTCACTTAATAATATGCATCTAAGTTTCCTCCTTTTCATGGCTTGATAGCTCATATCTTTTTAGCACTGAATAGTATTTCCTTGTCTAGATGTACCCGTTTACTTATCCATTCACCTACTGAAGGGCATCAATTACGAGTAAAGCTGCTATAAACATTCATGTGCAGACTTTTATGTGGACATAAGTTTTCAGTTCCTGTGAGTAAATACCAAGGAGCATGATTGCTGGATTGTATGATTGGAGTATGTTTAGTTTTGCAAGAAACTACCAATCTGCTTTTCAAAGAGACTGTACCATTTTGCACCCCCACCAGCAATGAACGAGAGTTTCTGTTTCTCCACATCCGTGCCTGAATTTGGTGGTGTCAGTGTTCCAGATTTTGACCATTCAAATACATGTGCAGTAGTAGTTTCTTGCTGTTTTAATTTGCATTTTCCTGACGGTATGAGGTGGAGCGTATTTATTTTTTATTGAAGTATAGTTGACTTACAGTGTACCAATCTCTGCTGTACAGCAAAGTGACTCAGTAATACATGTATACATGTTCTTTTTTAATACTCTTTTTCATTATGGGTTATCACGGGCTATTGAATATACTATGCTATGAATTAGGACCGTGTTGTTTGTCCATTCTAAATGTAACAGTTCGCATCTTCAACCCCAGACTCGCAATCCATCCATCTCCTCCCCAACCTTGGCCACCAGCCGTCTGTTCTCTGTTTCTGTGAGTCTGTTTCTGGATTATAGATCGGTTCACTTGTGCTGCATTTTAGATTCCACATGTAAGGGGCATATGGTATTTGTCTTTCTGACTTTCTTCACTTGATGCGATCATCTCTAACTGCATCCTTGTTGCTGCAGATGGCATTATTCTGTTCTTTTCACTGCTGAGTAATAGTCCACTGCATGTGTCTACCGTGTCTTCCGTATCCATTCATTTGCTGATGGACATTTAGGCTGTTTCCATCTCTTGGCTATTGTGAATAGTGTCTCTATGAACTTAGGGGTGTGTGTATCTTTTTGAATTGGAGTTTTGTCTGAGTATATTCCCAGGAAGGGGATTACTGGATCATATGGTAATTCTATTTTTAGTCTTCTGAGGTACCTCCATACTGTCTTCCATAGTGGCTGCCCCAACTTATATCCCATCAACAGTGTAGGAGGATGAGGTGGAACATGTTTTTATATACTTATTTGCCATCTGAATATCTTTTTTGATGAGGCATCTGTTAAGGTCTTTGGCCCAATTTTTAGTTGGGTTCTTTGCTAATTTTTGAGTTTTTAGAGTTCTTTGTTCATGTTGGAAGCAGTTTTATTTTTTATCAGATGTCTTTTATAATTATTTTCTCCCAGTCTATGACTTGTATTTTCATTCTCTTGACATAATTTTTTAATCACATAGAAACACACGAATCATTCTCCTTTTAAAACTGCAAACAATGTAACAGTATATAGAGTGCCTCTTGGGACCCACTCCTCCACGCCACTTCTTCCTCCACGCCACTTCTTCCTCCACGCCACTTGTTGGGGGAGAGAGACCCACTGCTCTCCAAGCAGCTTGAGTACTGCTAAGATTTTTCTGGAGATCCACAGGTAATTAAGACACAGATCCTGCTCTCTAGGGACTAACAGTCTGGGAAGAGATCAGAGAGGAAAGAAAAGGAAACGGTAGAGAGTGGTGACTGGAAAAAAGGCATCTAAGAGGAAGATGCAGATGTAGTGTTTCCAGCATTGCCTGTGAGGAAGGTGCCCGGTAAGGAGCTAGACCAGTGATTCTCCATGTGTGGGCCTCCAGCCAGCAGCAGCAGCATCACGTGGAAGCTTGTTAGAAAGGAGAGTCTGAGGCCCATCCAGACCTTCTCTAGACAAATAGCCTATGATAGCGTTTCTGTGTGGAATCTAAAAAAATGGTATAAATGAACTTATCTACAAAATAGAAATAGAGTCACAGATGTAGAAAACAAACGTGTTTCAGTTCAGTTCAGTCACTCAGTCGTGTCCTACTCTTTGCGATCCCATGAACTGGAGCACACCAGGCGTTCCTGTCCATCACCAACTCCCGGAGCCTACCCAAACTCATGTTCACTGAGTCGATGATGCCATCCAACCATCTCATCCTCTGTCATCCCCTTCTCCTCCTACCCTCAATCTTTCCCAGCATTAGGGTCTTTTCAAATGAGTCAGCTCTTTGCATCAGGTGGCCGAAATATTTCAGCTTCAACATCAATTGAAGTTTGAAATTGGAGTTTCAGCTTCAACATCAGTCCTTCCAATGAACACCCAGGACTGATCTCTTTTAGGATGGACTGTTTGGATATCCTTGCAGTCCAATGGACTCTCAAGAATCTTCTCCAACACCACAGTTCAAAAGCATCAATTCTTCGGCACTTAGTTTTCTTTATGGTCCAACACTCACATTCATGCATGACCACTGGAAAAACCATAGCCTTGACTAGACAGACTGTTGTTGACAAAGTAATGTCTCTGCTTTTTAATATGCCATCCAGGTTGGTCATAACTTTCCTTCCAAGGAGTAGGTGTCTTTTAATTCCATGGCTGCATTTACCAGGTGGGACAGTCGTGGCGGGGGGGTGATAAATTGGGAGATTGGAATTGATATACACACTACTGTATATAAAATAAATGACTAATAAGGACCTACTGTGTAGCACAGGTAACTCTACTCAATACTCTATATGGGAGAAGAATCTGAAAAAGTGTGGCTATATGTTTAGGCTTAACTGACTCACTTTGCTGTACACCTGAAACTAAACGCAACATTGCAAATCAGCTATACTCCAGTAAAAATGTAAAAAAAGCAGCAGCAGCTCTGGGGTGGGGCACAGCTACCTTGAGTTTCCCAGCCCTCCAGGGGACTCTGATGTACCTAAAGGTTGAGAGTCACTGCCCTAGACAATCTAACTTGAGCTCTTTCTCTGAGACTCCCTCTTCTCCCTCCTGTAAACCCAGAAGGGCTACAGACAAATTGGGCACAGCCCAGGAAGATGCTGCTGTGGCCTTGAGCTCACTACAGGGTCGGTGAGTGGAGGGGCCAAGGGCACAGAGCTGCCCCCTGGGGGGCAGGCAGGGGTGGAGAGGAGCCACTTTACCGTTTGGCTCTGACCTTTTCCTGGGTGAACTCTCACTACACACTGCATAGCAGATCCCTCCAGAGGACTCAGCAAAGTGCACCCACCATTCCTAATGAATGAGCCCATGTCCTGTGCGAGGCAGGTGGAGATGGGACAGATGAGCGCTGGTAATGGAGTTAAAGTCAAGTTCATTTGTTTGCAGGAAGTCAGGAGTCCCTACGTACAGAGCAGGGAAGGTGGCATTTTTCCTTGGTTGTGAGTCATGTTGTGTGTGGCCCAGGCTCCGTGCCTGCCTATGTATATTTTCCTGTAGAGGTTCTTGGGAGGGAAAGAGGAACACGCATGCCTTGTCTGAGAGCCTGAGACCCTGACTGAGCAGAGTCAGGGCTGGGACCTTCACAGGACCTAGTTCTGGCTTCACCCCCAGCCTCTCGTGGGGCAGGGAGCTCTGTGAGTTTCTCAGTATGACCCAGCGATTTCTCCTTTCAAGATTCACGTACTCCTGGACTCTCACGTGTTATCACAAAACCTGAGCCATGACCGGAGAAGCTGAACCGAAGGTTTCCCGAATGACTTGAAGGTATATAATCACGGCAGCACATGCAGGCCAAGCCCACGTAGAGCACGGTCAGGGCTGGGCTGGACTTGCAAGGCCCTGGGCGCCAGCCTCAGCCAGGCTCCAGGGAGGAGGGTCTAAGGGCTCGGACCCCCGCAGCTCCTTCCTGGGAGAGTCCAGGTTTCAGGGGAGGGCATGCCATTCCTCTCTGGGGAAGTTACCCTGCCTTTGCCAAAAATCTTTGGATGAACACTTAGGATAAAATCCACACGGTGCCACCCACAGGCCCACGAGGACCCCGCCCCACCTGGGTGTCTGGTCTGTCCACTGCCAGCCCATCCTAAGCTCCTCGGCTGTTCCCAGACCACCCTGTCTCCACCTTTGAACTCTGACGTACGGAGGGTAAACGTGACCTCCTTCGGGAGCCTTCCCTGGGGGTCGGGAAGACTTTCTTCATTCTTCCGCGTCCTCGCGGTATCATTGTTTCGCCATTTCTCCCACAGGACTCCACACAGCCTTTGGCAATGACTGGCTGCGAGCCTGACTCCCACGGCAGGCTGTGGGCTCCTGGCAGGAGAGGGGTGTTTCCCTGCACATCTTTGTCTCCCCTCGGCTCACACACCAGGGCACCCCTGGGAGATGCCGAATGAACAAGGGACCAAAGAGGCTCAGCCTCCAGGAAGCCCCGTGGAGCTCGGGAGACCGTGGATTCCCCAGGGATCTGGCCCCTCCAAGAGCAGCCACGTTCTTCCCCTAGCAGGGCCCGCTGCCGTCGCCAGAATGCGTTTTCTCCCAGAATATGAAAGCAGAAACTGCAGGGAAGGAAGAGTGTAGAAGCCGCTCGGTGACTTTTCTTATTGTCTCTAAGCCAAGCACCCCGGTGGGGTCAGAGCCCACTCCCTACTCCTCCCACCCGCCAGATGGCTCCCTGAAACAGGCTGGGCTGATTTTACGGCCAGAAGGAGGCTGTGGGGATGGCACACTCCTGTCTCGGGCACTTTCATACCCTGGCATCTTGACGGATCAGCCTCCTTCCCAGAGAACGAGGTCTCGGAACCCAGAGCCAGGACCGTCTTCAGGTGTGGGTGGAGGGGCATGTTGGCTGCCGTCTGATGAGGGAGGGTGTCTCTCAGGAGGTGGCAGCGCCTCTTTTATGCCTTAAATACACCCTTGCCCAGTGACAGCCGCGCAGCTCAAAGGCCCACCAGGAGCTCTTCTCTCTTAGGGGCTGGGTTTACACCCCAGGATCCAAGTGTCCCTCTGAGGGGTAATAGCTCAGCCATTAGCACTGTATCTTCAGGGGTAGTTCCTTTACCAGATGATGAGAACTGCCTTAACCCACCATGGCTGCCGTAACAAAACACCACAGACTGGGTGGCACGAGTGTCAGGAATCTGTTTCTCACAGTTCTGAAAGCTAGAAGTTCAAGACCCGGGTGCCAGGCTGTTGGGCTCTGATGAGGGCCCTCTTCTAGGCTTGCAGACAGCCTCCTCCTCACTGTGTGCTCACCAGGCGGGAAGAGCTCTTACCATCTCTCTTTGCTGTGAAGACACTGCCCCCGTCTCAAGAGCTCCAACCCTTGTGACCTGATTATCTCCAAAGGCCCTATGTACAGATCCCGTCCCATCAGGGCTTCAGCAGATGAATTGGTCGGAACACAGATATTCAATCCATAACATTTCAGTCCTGCTCCCCCACCAAATGTGTGTCCTCTTATAAGAAAATTCATTCATTCCCTTCCAACAGCCCCCAAGCCTTAGCTAATTCCAGCATCAAGTCTAAAGTCTCACCTAAATATCAGATGTGGGTGAGACTTGGGTAGGGTTCATCCTGAGGCAACGTTCTTCTCCAGCTGTGAACCTGTGAATCCACAAGTGATGTGCTTAAAAGCAAAGGTTACGCATTTCCATTCCAAAATGGAGAAACAGAAAAGGGAAAAGAAATAACAAACCCCAAGCAAGTCAAAACTTGGCAAGGGGAACGCCGCTAGACCTTCAGCCTCAAGGATAGTCCTTTTTGGTTCAGTGCCCTGCTTTCCAGACCCACTGGGCCGGGGGTCCCTCCTCTGCAGCTCTGCCGAGTGGGGGCCATAGCCCCAAGACTCTGACCCCAAGGTTCCACAGGTTGTCCCGAACCCGCAAGGCAGTCCTGGCCCCTAGACTTCAGCGGGGGGCTGTCTGGCCTGTTGAAACTTAGAGGGTGGTTCTGATGACCTCTGAATTGCCTTTGGGGTCCATCTTTCCTTTTCCTGGAGAATAGTGCATGCTCAGAGTCAAACAGCTCCATGAGCCAGCCCTGTTGGCTCATCAAAGAAGTTCAGCAGTTTTCCTTCTTTTCATCTTGTTTTTCCTGTCCCCTGTAGTTCAAATGGGCAGTGTCATTGTATACAGTAAACCCTCTACATATGCAGGTTCCAGCCAGCCACAGGTCAAAAAAGTTATTTAAAAAAGTTCCAAAACAGAGCAACAGCAATAGCAAAAAGCATTCCAGGAAGTTCCAAAAAACAACAGTTGAACTTGCCACATGCAGGTAATTTTTTACATAGCATTTACATGGTATTTACAGCTATTTATATAGCTTTTACATCGTATTAGGTATTACAGGTAATCTAGAGATGATTTAAAGTGTATGGGAGGATGTGCATACATTATATGCAAATACAGTGTCATTTTATATGAGGAATTTGAACATCCTTGGATTTTGTTAAAGTGAAGTTCCTGGAACCTGCCCCCTCCCTGCCACCAGTGGATACTGAGGCATGACTCTAATCCCATCTCCATTTCTGGCTTCTGCTGAGATGTCTGATTAAGTCCTGGAGTTGTATCCATGATCTCCTAATCAAATGGTTGTTCAGGCACACCCTTAATCTTCATTTCAGGTCAAGGCATCTCATTTTTGTAATACAGTTCAGTCGCTCAGTCATGTCCAACTCTGTGACCCCATGAATCGCAGCACGTCAGGCCTCCCTGTCCATCGCCAACTCCCGGAGTTTACTCAGACTCACATCCATTGAGTCGGTGATGCCATCCAGCCATCTCATCCTCTGTCATCCCCTTCTCCTCCTGCCCCTAGTCCCTCCCAGCATCAGAGTCTTTTCCAGTGAGTCAACTCTTAGGCTGAAAATTTTCCAGATTGTCCAGTTCGGGCTTCTTTTTGCTTAACAACTGCTTCAATTCACCTCTTTTCCTTTGTGTTTTCCTATAGGCAGTCAGGAGGAACCAGACCACTCCTTCAGTGCTTTACTTAGAGATCTGAGTAGCTAAGTGTCTAATTTCATCCCTCGGAGGTTTATCTTCCACAAAACACTGGAGACAAGTCAGCCAAGTTCTTGGCCGCATTAAAACAGGGGTCATGCCTTTCCTCTGGTTTCCATTAACATGTTCCTCTTTTCTGTCTGAGGCCTCACCAGAATCCCCCCTTAACATACATATTTCTAGAAGGCATCTTAAAACTTTATCGATTCTCTATCGATTACCCAGTTCCTAAGTCAGTGCCACATTTTTAGGTATTTGTGTCAGCGGCACCCTGCTTCTTGGTACCAGTATGTGCCTTACTCAGCTTGGGCTGCCATAACAAAATACCACAGGCTGAGTGGTTTAGACACATTTCGTGGGAGGCTGGAAGTCCCGAGATCAGGGTGCCAGCTTGGTTGGCTCCTGGTGAGGGCGCTTCTCTCAGCTTGCAGGTGGCTGCCTTCTTGCTGCGTCCTCACATGGCACAGAGAGAGCCAAGTGCCTCCTCCTCTTCCTGCTGTGCTACTGTGCTCAGCTTATCTGACTCTTTTTCAACCCCATGGACTGTAGCCCACCAGGCTCCTCTGTCCATGGAATTCTCCAGGCAAGAATACTGGAGTGGGTTGCCATTCCCACTCTAGGGGATCTTCCTGATCCAGGGATCAAACTCAGGTCTTAGTCTCCTGCATTGCAGACGGTTTCTTTACTGTGAGAGCCACCAGGGAAGTCCCCCTCTTCTTCTTATGAGGGCACTAATCCTATCATGAGTCTATCTTCCCCTGCCTCCACCAGTGACCTCATCTAAACCTAATTCTCTCCTGAAGCCTCAAACCCATGAATTTTTGTGGGTAGGGGTGAGTTTAGGAATCACAATTCAGTCCATAGAAAGAATAATGCCCTGCAAGAATAAAGGAGGTAACCTAAGTGTCCTGGCTAGAAAAATAAGGCAAACCTCATATATTCTCATAGGGCCTCATATCCTGCAGGCAGGGATATATATGTGTGGTTGCTCAGGCTGTACACTGCACAGTCCTACTGTTTACCAGTCACATTAGAGACTTTGAAAACTTATACGACAATTTTTGCAACAGATGGCAATTATATATCTTATTCTAAGAAAATCAGTATTTTATGATAAATTTCCATGTAACAACCTCTTGAGGAAGAGTTCTTTCCACACAAAAGGTACTGTATAAACTAGAATAATTTTTCTGCAACATCTCTCTCCCCTTTTTTTTTTTAAATTGGGGGATAATTGCTTTAGAGGGCTTCCTTGGTGGCTCAGATGGTAAAGAACCCACCTGCAGTGTGGGAGACCTGGATTCGATACCTGGGTTTATCAGTCACATTAGAGACTTTGTGGCTTTGAAAACTTAATACGATAATTTTTACAACAGATGGCAATTAAATCTTATTCTCAGAAAATCAGTATTTTTTGATGAGTTTCCATGTGAGGTAGTACCGCCTCCTGAGGAAGGGCTCTTTCCACAGGAAAGGCACTGCGTAAACTAGATCAGTCCTCCTGCAGCGTCTCTCTGTTGTTAATTGGAGGGTAATTGCTTTAGAGGGCTTCCCTGGTGGCTCAGATTGTCAGGAATCCACCTGCAGTGTGGGAGACCTGGGTTCGACACCTGTGTTAGAAAGATCCCCTGGAGAAGGACATGGCTGCCCACTCTGGTGTTCTTGCCTGGAGAATCCCCATGGACAGAGGAGCCTGGTGGGCTACAGTCCCTGGGATTGCAGAGTTGGACACAACTGAGTGGCTAAGCACACAATTGCTTTACAATATTGTGATGTTTTTTGCCATACACCAGCATCAGCCGTAAGTACACATATGTCTCCCCCATCCTGAACCCCCCTCCCACCTCGCTCCCCATCCTATCTGTCAAGCTAAGTCTGTGAGTGGGTGTTTGGGGTTCATTTTGCTGTGAGGAAGTTGACATGGGCAAGATCAAAGTCATCTAGTGGGAAAGTAAGGAATTAGCCAACCTGCAAAGCAAGTCCAAAACAGAGACCTTTCCCCAGTGTCTGGCCCCTGTAAACATGGTCCTGTGTCTGGTTCCAGAACCTTCTATGAAGATGTTTTTCTATTGATGGTCCTCCTCCAGAGCAAGTGTGGAGGACTGATCTCCCCACATCCTGCCTCTTCAGGCATGCCTCCTCAGCTCCTCCAGGGAGCTCCAGCCCCTCCTGGCCACACAAGAGCCACCTGGCTCAGGAGAATGGGGTGCGAGAACTGGCATCCTCAACCCCAGATCACCCTGATGGTTGATCCCAGGAAAGTTGGGGGCCCCTTTGGAACTTCTGGGTTTACTTGGTTGGAATTTGGGAACTGGGTAAGAGGAGGGAGGATCCCCCGAATGGTCTCCTGAGTGAGGTCTCATTAAATCACCTGTAGGGAGATAAACTGAAAAACGAATCCAGTAGGAAGCCTAGATGGGGAAATGCCAGGTTCTCTCTTTAATGAATGAATGAATTAAAGAACAAGTGCCATTTGAAGGGCTTGGAACTTCAATCAGACCTGATGATGAGTAGTTGCTTTTTACATTGAGGTATGGCGTGCATACAGTAGAGCACACAGATGTGTAGTGTACGGCTTGATGCCTTCTTATTTGTGACTACACCCATATAACCCATTTTCTAGCACATCCTCAGTCTTCTGGTGCCCCTTTCCAGTCTACCCCATCCCACAGGGTAACCACTGTTAGATCTCTGTCACCAAAACCGGCTTTGCTGCTTCTTAACTTCTTTAACTTCTATCAATGCACGCACACAGTATGTTCTGTGTGTGTGTCTGGCTTCTAACAAAATATCTGTTGTGTACAAGTGTTCATGTTCTGTGCTAGGGAGTATTCCACATGCGAATCTGCCACAGATTTTGTGTCCATTCTGTTGCTGATTGATATTGGCTTGTTTCTAGTTTGGGGCCCCTAACTCGGGGTCACTTGAAAAGAACGGGGGATTTATTGTCTCAGGTGACCAAATAACCAGGAAGGCTGGCAAAGAAGCTGGCTCCAGGAATACTTGGATACAGCAGCTCTGTGTTTTTCCCGCCCTCTCCTCTGCTTCCCAGCTTTTCTTTGCCTAAACTCTAATCTCACTGACCTTTTTTCTTCTCATTGTAGGTGGAAGGTGGGGAGTTGTTGAGGAGTTGATCAACAACCAGCCCCGGACTCACCTCCATCTGGAAATTCTGTGACCAGGAAAGGCCTCTCTCTCCTGAGATTTTGTCTGAAAATCCCCAGGGAGGGTTCTAAGACAATAAATCCCCCATTTTTTCAGGTGACCCTGAGTTAGGTTTCTGTCATTTGCTCCTGTGACAGTTCTGACAAATATACCACATATGAACCTTAGATTCAGACCAAAGGCCCTTGAGGGACTCCCCTAATCTTTCTCAGGCTCATCTACTTGGTGGTTCTCTTTGCACCAAAACATCACAAGTATATTCTTTGAAGCCAGGGTCAGTGTGCACTTGCTAAGCGCACACCTGGTGTGCCCCAGCCCTGGGGTGAGCCCTGGTGCATGGAGGCAAGTGGATAGCCTGGCCCCTGACCTTGAACTCTGCACTGCCTCACACAATTTCTCATAATTGCTTTCTGAATTATGCTCCTTTCCTTGGCATGATATTGACAAACTGAAGATTTGATAGATTCTCTCCAGGTCATCTATTTTAAGGTATCACCAGTTAATACAGGAAATAAATGGTGTTCATTTTTTAAGTGATTGAACTCTAGCCACATTTTATTTTCAGCAACGTGTCCAGAGACTTGAGTCGCTGCCCTGTCCTGAGCTGGGGGTGGACTCCTTGGCCCCAGGAAGACCAGCCCTGTTTGCTGCCTTCCTAGGTGGTCCCTGACAGCCCAACATTGTGTTGCCAGGAGCAACATGTGTGTAGTGAGAGGGTGAGACACCTTGACTCTGAAGCTATGACTGAAGTGGTTGGTGGGAGAAGAGTTCTGTCCATTTGCTCCCCAGTGCCTGTGGGACACCCTGATGGTCCATTACACCAGCTGCCTGACACGCTCCCTGCAAGGGTGACGCCTGACGCTGGCTGCGACAGGCTGCATCATTTGGCCACGATTCTCCCCTCTCCCTACATTCACACCCTTAGTTGTATGTTCTCAGCTGGGAGAGTGGTACCCATCCCTTGACTCTCAACTTGTCATGTATCTGGCTTTGTCCAGTGAAATCCAAGGGTGAGACACCTCTGAGGCTTGCATAAAATGCTCTCTTGAAAACACAGCTAGGCCAGCCTGGAACAGAGCCACATGGAACAGAACAGGCAGCCCAGTCCTCCTAGCTAAGACCAGTCTTTGTCAGGCAATACACAGCCCAGCTCCAGACATGTGAGTTAAACCCAACTGAGGCCAGAAGAACCACCCAGCTGAGCCCAGACTGGCTCACGGACTGTTTAAATGTTATGGTTTAAAGCCACTAGGTTCAGGAGTAGCAACATACAGCTCACACATCTGCTCTAAAGCAGATATTGTCACACCAGCCGCATGCAGATTAACCAGGTGGATAAAAATGCTGAACCACTGAATGATCCACTGAGTTAAGATATTTGAAGTGAAAACAATATTTTGAGAATTGCTTTTTAGGGCCTATAGTCACTGAAGTAAACGGTAACCACTTGTTATCAGGTAGAGGAATGTACTTCAAGGAAAGATAAAATTGAATTGTAATTAACTCAACTGATACGTCAGGGAGAACTGCCAAGTCGTTTAGAAAACAATTTTAGTTGTTACATGAAATATTTTTCTTGCAATGGATACTGATCCAGTTTTGTTTTGTTTTGTTTTCATAAAAATGTGTGTCTTTCCTTTGTTGTTTTAACCCTAACTCCTCCATTTCTAGTGGCCTCTTCTCCTCCAGGGGTACACAGTGCCTTAAGCATATCTTGGGGATCTTGGGTAAGAAAAGAATTAGGAAAACTAACTCAGATTAAAACGTGGCAAATCTTTGCACACTGGGGCACTGGAATGAGAGTGGAAGTTGGAGTAGACTTTTCTTCTGAATGCTTCTACTCATGGGCGGGGGAATGGCTAAAACAGATGCGGCATGTATACACAATGGAGTACTACTCAGACGTTATAAGGAACAAGAGTGGGTCACTTGCAGAGATGTGGATGGGCCTAGAGACTGTCATACAGAATAAAGTGAATCAGAGAGAGAGACACAAATATAGTCTATTAACACATATGCTTGGAATCTAGAAAAATGGTACAGATGAACCTATGTGCCAAACAAAAGGAGACACAGGCATAGAAAACAAGTGTATGGACACCAAGCGGGGAGCGGGGCCGTGGGATGGGTGGGGAGAGTGGGCTAGATGTGTACACAGGGCTGTGCACGGAGCAGAGGGCTGGTGAACCCTGCGGTGTGATGCGGGGAACTCTGCTCGATGCTCTGTGGCGGCCCAGAAGGGAGAGGATATTTGTGCGCACGCAGCTGATGCACTTCGCTGTACTGCAGAAAGGAGCACGACGTTGTGGAGCAACTGTGCCCCAGTTAGAAAGCACTCCTGCCATTAGAGGAGAAGTGGGCCTCGGGGCCTGGAAAGAGCCAGTTGTGGTCATGGTAGCATGTCCTTGAAGGTTCGTGTTTAATCTAATACAGACACACCTCGGAGACCCTGTGGGTTTGGTTCCAGATCACGGCCATAAAGCAAGTCACACACACTTTTTTGTTTTTGGTTTTTCAGTGCATAAAAGTTATGCTTACACTATAGTGTCGCCTACTAAGCATGCAGTAGTATGTCTAAGAAAGCAATATGCATACCTTAATTTGAAAATACTTTATTGTTAAAATATGCTGCCCATCACCGAAGCCTTCAGCAAGTCATGATCTTTCTGCTGGTGGAGGCTTGAAATATTGAGAGAATTACCAGCATGTGACACGCAGACACAGAGTGAGCAAGTGTAGTTAGAAAATGGCACTGATAGTCTTGCAGGAGGCAGGACCGCCGCACGCCTACAAGTTGTTAAAAAAAAAAAAAAACGGTATCTGAGAAGCACGAAAAAGTGGAGTGCAATAAGACAAGATAGACCTGTAAATTTTTGTGAAATTTGCCAGTGATTCCAGATTGGTGGTACCCCAGGAGCCTTGCAGAAGCCAAATCTTTTCTGGAAAGCACACTTTTTTTTATTGAAGTATAGTTGTTTTGGGTGTTCATTGGAAGGACTGATGTTGAAGCTGAAACTCCACTGCTTTGGCCACCTGATGCAAAGAGCTGACTCATTGGAAAAGACTCTGATGCTGGGAAAGATTGAGGGCAGGAGGAGAAGGGGACGACAGAGGATGAGATGACTGGATGGCATCACCGCCTCGATGGACATGGGTTTGAGTGGACTCCGGGAGTTGGTGATGGACAGGGAGGCCTGGCGGGCTGCGGTTCACGGGGTCACAAATAGTCGGACACGACTGAGCGACTGAACTGAACTGATAGTTGTTTTACAGTGTCATGTTAATTTCTGCTGAACAGCAAAGTCATTCAGTTAAAAGTGTATAAACATCCTTCTTCATATTGTTTTCTGTAATGGTTTATCACTGGGTGTTGAATGTATTACTAGTTCCCTGTGCTATGCACTAAGACCTTGTTCATCCATCCTCTAGATAACAGTTTGCATCTGCTAATCCCAGCCTCCCACCCTATCCCTCCCCCAGCCGCCTCTGTTCTCTGTGTCCATGAGGCTGTTTCTGTTTTGTAGACAGGTTCATTTGGGTCATATTTTAGATCCCGTATATAAGTGATATCATATGGTATTTGTCTGTCTTGTTCTGACTTAGTTCATTTAGTGTGATACTCTCTAGTTGCCTCCATGTTGCTGCACATGGCATTATTTCGTTCTTTTTGCGGCTGAGTAATATCCCGTCACGTGTATATGCACCGCCTCTTCTTTGTCCATTTGTCTGCTAAAGTACATTTGGGCTGTTTCTTTATCTTGGCTGCTGTGAACAGCGCTGCTGGGAACACAGAGGTGCACGCATCTTTTTGAATTGTAGTTTTGTCTGGATGTCTGGCCAGGAGTGACATTGTTGGAACTTATGGTAATTCTATGTTTAATTTTCTGAGGAACCTCCATACTGTTTTCCACAGTGGCTGCACCAGCTTACCAGTAGTTAGCAAGGTTCCCTTTTCCCCACCCCCTCCCTAGCTTTTGTTATTTGTAGGCTTTTTAATAATGGCCATTCTGACTGGTGTGGAGAACACACTTTAAATGCAGATGTTAAAGATTCTCACAGATAAAAATTGCAAAGAACATGAGCTCACAATTTAAAACCACCAAACACACAAGGAAACAAGCCACCATGAGCAAGAGTTATTAGAAACAACAAATTGAAGGATCAGATTCCCCCAAATGGGAACTATTGTAATCATGATGCCAAGTACAAAAGTAGGAAGCTTAGCAGGTTTGAAGAACGAAAGGATTGAAAATATGGTGTGAAGCAAAGAACAGCTACCAAAACTGACCAGTTTGCAAAAGAACTAAATACAGCTTCCATAAATGAAATGTAAAACTCAAAAGAAGGGGCACACGGCAGAGTGAGGCATTGCGGCAGTGAGAATTTGTGATCTAGAAAGCAGATGGGAATTGACCCCACTGCCTAGGAGACTTAGTCTTTGTTGTGAGGAGGATGGGTCTCAGTTCCTGGGAGGAAGAGTGGTGTCTGGACCCAGCCTGATGGTGCCCTGTTCCCTGAGTGAGATGAGCAGAGGGAAGAGCATCAGCCTGCACTTTCTCTGTTAGGGAGGGCAGGAGTCATGGAGACAGAAGAACAGGGGGATGTCTGCTCTGATAGAACACAGTACATCAGGGAGGACCACCCAGAGTCGCAAAATGCTTCAGAAGACAGTCACAGCAGGTGTTCTGGTTGTCTGGTACTGTAGCAAACCACCCGAAAATTTAGGGACTTGAAACAGCAATACCATTGATTTAGCTCAGGACTCAACTACTTGGGCAGGGCTGCATGGGGAAGTTGGCCTCTACTTCCCATAGCGTCTACTAAGCTACTCAAATGGGGGCTAATAGCTAGCTTTCAGAGTGCCCGCGCCCCGGCCACGGGCTGGCTAGTTGGTGCTGACTGTCAGCTAGGAGACATGGGTCTCTCCGACTGTTATGTGGCTTTGCTCACACCTTGGTGGCTGAGTCCCCGCAGAGAAGGCAGATGTGCATGGTATTTTTGTTACCTTCTAAAGCCATACAGTGTCACTTCAGCTACACTGTATTCACTGAGGCCGTCACAAAGGCCTGCCCTGGTTCAAGGAGTGGGGGGAGTGGGGAGGTTCTCCAGCAGCACGTGGAATGGGAGGTGCCGTTGGCGGCATCTTCGGGAAATGCAGTCTGCCGCAGGTGAGGCCAACCCAGGACCAGGCGATGGTTGGAGACCTAGGCAGCTGACCCAGCCCGCTGCCATCGTTGGACTGGGATCTGGTGGCAGGCTTGCAGCCCTGAAGCAGGTCGTAGACACAAGCAGGGCCAAACCTGGGAGGTTACTAGCAGATGGCATAACATAGTGGTTAAGAGTGCCAATTCTAAAGCCTGTGTCTGAGCCCTGGCTTCACCAACTAGGAGTTTATAATCTTGGGCAAGGAACCCAACCTCTCTTCGCCTCAGTTTCCCCATCGGTTTCAGGGAGAATGACACTACTTAGCTGACAGGTATGTTGTGAGACTTCAGTAAGTTTATGCAGTTAAAGAGCTTAGAACAGTACCTGGTGCCCAGGAAGTGCTATCTAAGGATAAACTAATACTGTTAATAGGCTGCTTCCCAGAAAAGCACTAAGAACAAGGAACCAAACAGCCAAATGGTGTGTATCGGCGCTCCGAAGTGAGGCAAACTTCCAGTAATTACAGGACCACCGGTACTGAGAAGGATGCTGCTGGCGGGAGGAGGGGCCTGTGGTGGATCCTTGGTGCCGAGAGGGAGGTGTCCTGGAGCGGAGAGAATGGTCTCTCAGCCCTGGTCTGGAGGTCTTGCTGGGCTCAGAGGTAATGCCAAGTTCAAACAGTATAAAATTCTCTGCAATGTTGTTCGAGCAGTAAAAAGTCAGGAGTCCTGAGGCTACTTAGAAATAGAACAACTGTTTTCTCTTTAATGAGCTGCCATACGCGATGTTTAATTAAAACTGCAGGAGCATGCAGGAACGTGGACCCAAGGATCGTGGAGGGCTATGGCTGCAGGCCTTTGTTTGTCAGGGCTGGTGAGGGGGCGACCCTCAGGGCTAGGCACAGCCACACCACTACCCCCAGCTCCTTCCATGCAGGCCCCGTGGCTGCCTTCAGGTTCCTCATGGGCCCTCATGATTATTTTCACCCTCATCATCCCAGGGAAGAGTCATGCTCTACCTGCTTCAAATATCCGTGGGGCAAACAGAGCAGATTCCATCTCTAAGCCTCAGTTTCCCCACCTAGAAAGTGGTGAGGATAAATGAGTCCTCCTCACGAGCCTGTCACTAGATCAAGCAAGGTACATGCAAAAATGCTGGGCACGTGTCCACTCCCACCCTGTGGGCGTCCCTGGTCAGAGCAATTGAGATGGATCTTCATGATTTCAAGGTTACGGGTGTGAATCCCAAGCCATGTCCCGGTGAGGTGCTCCTTGATTAGGGGGTTCCGAAGTCAAGGAAGTTTGGAGCGCTGTGTCGCCCATATGCTCCTCCCCACTGGCAGTTTGTAGCGCCTGTGCGTATTGTCCAGGTTCTGAGAAGTCCTGGTGTAAGCAGTCCTGCCATGTGTCATGTTTTCTAAAATTTCTCACCATGGAAACACTGTTTCATACAAATTTTTCTTTACTGTTTTGCCCATTAGCATCACGGAGCACAGTCTCTAGGAAACACCGGGATGGCAGAAATCACGTGTGGAAAATCCTTAATTTCTCTCAAGTCATTTCTCATCTGAAAAATGAAGGTAATTAACACCCACCTTGCAGGTTGCTATGAAGATTAGAGGCAGTGTACACAGAACTCCTAGCCCAGGGCCAGGCACACAATGGATGAGCAATGAGTTGAAGCCACTCTGGCTTGGGCCACAGGCACAGGGAATGATACTGAGGGATGCAGATACTAAAGGCGGGAACTGAAGCAGGGCCAGACCAGCACAGGCTGGCTGGAGCTGAGCCTAGGGGTCCAATGGGGGAATTGTTCCTAGCAATGAGGGGTACAGCTAGGTTTGCAGGAGCGGGGTATGCGGGCTTGCTTGGGGCTCAGGGGACTACTGGGTGGGTTAGTGAATCATTGGTTAATGCCTTCATTCCCCAAATTTTTATTGAGCACCTATTGCATATATACCAGGCACTCTTAGCCAGAGAGGATACATCAGTTAACAAAACAAAGTTCCTGCCCTCCTGGAGCTCAAGCTGTCAACCAGTAAGCAGACTAATAATATTTTAGGTGATGATAACTGCTACAAAAAATAAGGCAACGTGGAGGGGTAGAAAGATGGATGGGTCTTATTTTAAGGTGGTCAGAGAAATCTCTGTGAGGAGGTGATATGGGAAGAAAGTGGAAAGAAGCAAGTGATTTCAAACTCACTGACTCATCATCGTCTCTGTGGTCCTCAGTAACATCATCATGCCGAGTTCCCCACCCATCTTCTTATCTTCATTGGTTGGTTGCAGTTCAGTTCAGTCGCCCAGTCGTGTCTGACTCTTTGCGACCCCAGCAAAGAGGTCTGCAGCATGCCAGGCCTCTCTGTCCATCAACTCCTGGAGCTTGCTCAAACTCATGTCCGTCGAGTCGGTGATGCCATCCAACCATCTCATCCTCTGTCATCCCCTTCTCCTCCTGCCTTCAGTCTTTCCCAGCATCAGGGTCTTTTCCAATGAGTCAGTTCTTCACATCAGGTGGCCAAAGTATTAGAGTTACAGCTTCAGCTTGAGTCCTTCCAATGAATATTCAGGACTGATCACCTTTAGGATGGACTGATTTGCTCTCCTTGCAGTCCAAGGGACTCTCAAGAGTCCTCTCCAACACCACAGTTCAAAAGCATCAATTCTTCCGTGCTCTCAGTACCTCTCAGATTGTTTGCCTCCTCAGGGTGCAGTTCCAATAATGTCCACAAGGTGGAGTAGTGACACTAACCCGCTCCAGGGACTGTGAATTCGTAGATGAATCCAGAAGGTGTGGGCTCAGTTGCTCAGTCGCATCTGACTCTTTGCCATCCCATGAATAGTCTGCCAAGCTCCTCTGTTCATGGGATTTTTCCAGCAACAGTACTGGAGTGGGTTGCCATTTCCTCCTCCAGGGGATATTCCTGACCCAGGGATTGAACCCACATCTCCTGTATTAGCAGGCAGAGCCCTCCCCCGCCAAAGGATCCAGTCAAGGTTGAGAGTAGTCTCAACTATAGGGCTGCCTGCAGCCATGGGAAGTCCACATAATTGGGTTGTAAGCTTGACCGAAGGGCTTCCCAGGTGGCGCAGAGGTAAAGAATCCACCTGCCAATGGAGGAGACACAGGAGACAGTTTCGATCCCTGGGTTGGGAATATCTTCTGAAAGAGGAAACAACCCACTGCAGGATTCTTGCCTGGGAAATCCCTTGGACAGAGGATCCTGGCAGGCGACAGTCCATGGGGTCGCAAAGAGTCGAACACAGCTGAGCACATACACTCTGTCCGCGGTGCTAAACGTGACTCACGGTGTGGTGGGGGTCTCTGGCGATCTGCCCCCTAGTGACTAGAGGCTTTGGGGAGGGAAAGGAAAGCCCGCAGGAACTTGGAGGGCAGCTGAGTGAGGGCGGGGGGTGAGAGGCCCTCCGTCACCAGCTCCAGGGAGTCCCGGGGCTGGGGTTGGCACGGCCACCAGGGGAGCAGTTCTAGCTGGGACTTTATCTTCGCGGTGAGGCGCAGCAGTGGGGGATTTAAGGCTCCATCTGCCTCTTGCTGTGAGGAAGGCAGGGGAGGACGCAGGAAGTTGGCTCTGAAAGCTGAGCCCTGTGTTCAGCACAGCCAGTCTGGAGAGAGTGTAACAACCTATCTGTGTGGTTTGTGCCCATTTAGCTGCTCTTACTAAATCCATCTTCGTGTTGGGAGAGGGCAGCTGTGAGCTAGCTGGCTGCCACCCCGGTTTATGGGGAGAAGGGGACTCGCTTAGACCCCAACCCTGCTCATCATCCCTTGGGCAGTAGCTGCTGGACCATCTCAGGGGGTAAAACTGCCATGACCCCCTGTTTGGAGTCTTCTCTCAGTGCCCACTGAAAGCGGCAAGCTGGCACGCTTCTCTGGGTGGTCCTCTGCCAGGACCTGCCCCTTCCTCTCCAGCAGAGGGGCTCACTGTGTTCCCAGGTGTATTCCAGCGAGGCAGAATTGCAGGATTTCCAGTGTCCCTAGCACTTTGCTCTCAATAGCATGCGAACAGACATGCACGGCTCTCTCCAAGGACTCCCGGGTGGGGAGAGCAGCATCTTCTCCGCAAGGTTCTTTGCTTTTCTCTGGGAGAAGAAAATCCATTTCCTATGACCCCGGGATTTCACTAACCTGTATATGTGAAGCTGAGGGCTCTGGGTGTATCTTCACCTGTGCCCTGACTCTCTCCATCTGCAAATGGGGCAAATAATACTTACCTGGTAGGGTCATCTGGTCAACACAGGATAATGTGTCTAACAGCAGCTGGCACCCCATCAGAGTTCAATAAACTGTGTGTGTTTTATGTCTAAATAGCCCAAAACAGGGAGAAGGAAATAGCAACACAGTCCAGTGCTCTTGCCTGGAGAATCCCACGGACAGAGAAGCCTGACGGGCCACAGACCATGGCGTTGCAGAATCAGACACGACTGATACAGCTGAGCACACACAGCCTGAAACAGTTCTTTATGATATTAAGGGCCAACCATGCATTCTTATCCGAGATCTTATTTATTCCACAGAAAAATCCTATTTGGTGCATTCCTCCTTTTCTTTCTTATTAATTTTTTTTCTGCAGGAAATATTTGCAAACATTCTCATTGCAGCAGAGTAGAGCACTGCTTCAATATCTGAAGTAGAGTACAAGTATCTTTGCTGACCACCTGCTTCATGGACCCCCCTACCCCTCAACCCCAGCCACCCCACACACAACATTCATTAGAGGTGACTTCTGCGCAAGCTTAGCGTTTGCCTTTCCAGATTTTATACACGTGTGTTTATAGGGTAATCCATGGAGATGCAAAATTCAGATCCTTGTCAGCATTAGGTGAACATTCCTGTTAGAATCAGCTTCCGGAGAAGGTGCAGACCAGCTGTTTCTCCCAGGCGGTGTTTAGTTCCCTGTCAACACTCATCAGAGTGCTCAGAGCACACGAGCTTTAGTAAAGCAGGCCTTCAGAGCGGTTGGCAGCGCTCTGTAGATAATTGCCATTGAGGTCTAGAGAGTCACAGAGGTGAATGCGTGGGGTCCACTTTCTACTAAATGACCTTGGCCTCTGTTTCAGGCTCTCATCGGGATATAGCTGCCGATTCCCAGGACGTGACTCTTCCGGGCATTTTCTGCCAAACCGAGGAGCCAAGGACAGAGGCCATGCCTGGCTGCGCTGGGGCGGGTCAGACCTTGGGTCTGGGTTTTTGCCGTCTTCCGTGCTGCACACAGGCTTTCTCTAGTTGCAGAGCACGGGCTTCTCGTGCAGCGGCTCCTCCTGCTGTGGAGCACTGGCTCTAGGCACACGGCCTTAGTCGCTGGTGGTGTGTGGAATCCTCCCGGACCAGGGATTGAGCCCACATCGCCTGCATTGGCAGGCAGATTCTCAACCTCTGGACCTGCAGAGAAGTCTGGGTCTGGGTTTTGAGGTCTGTTTGGGCAGGGAGGACAGTGTGCCATGGACACTAGGGAGCCTTAAGGCCGGAACTGGGCCCCCACTTTCCCCAGCTGTCCCGGGGCTGGGAGCACAGTGCTTCCTGGGCAGGCCTGCAGGGCGCTCCTCATGGGCTACCCATCCACTCCTCATGAGGCCAGCTGTAAGGCGAGTACAGTAGCCCGCCAGTACCAGTAGTACCCCGCTTCATAGACAAACTTCTAGAGAAGCAAAGGGTTAAGAACACACAGACTGGGAACCAGTCAGCATTGGAACAGGGTTGCTGGATTGAAACCCCAGTGTCGACAGGAAGGCTTGTTCTGTTTCCTTTCACTTGTTTATTCCTTCATTTTTTTTGTGCACAGGGAGTACGTGAGTACATTCTGATTATACATAAGATAAAAATGAAGCTCTTTCAAACCCCTGGCAGCCCCCTTCCCCATTGGTAACCACCATTATTTTTCAAGTGTGTCCTTCCAGACCTTTTTTCTACACACACGCACACAGCTGCTACTTTAAAAATAGAGATTGCCGTATGCAAGTATTTCTATGGCCTTTTCTTCTTCAGTGTGTTTCTTTCCAGATTCGCGTATTTAGACCTATTTCCTCTTTTTAAAGGGCTGTACCGTGTTCTGCAGTGTGGCTGTATTGTAATTCCACTTCAGCTCTGTTAATATTCAGTTTAGTCTCTGTAAAATGTAGATAGTAACAGTACCTGCCGCACAGGATTATTGCAAGACTATATGAGGTAATACATGCGTGTGGCTTAGAATCAATCCGGGAACATACGTGCGTGTACAGACACGCGTAATCTCTCACGAGCTTTACCAGCATTACTGTCATTGATCTCGACAGGCATTAACGTTATTCCCAGTCTCTTGTTATGAAGAATGCTACAGTGAAGATTTTGTGTTTGAGTTTGCCTATGGAGTATTTTTCTGAAATGCTGGCTGAGGAGCCTGGAGGGTGGCGGGAGAGAGGGTGGGGGATTTCTCCCCTGGTTCAGCCCCATGTCCCTGGCATTTGCTTTCTCTGAGACCACGGCTCCCACAGGGCAGCCCCTCTGCATGCTCTACCTCTTGGGGGACTTGAATCCCTTTAGCCTTGAGTGGTGACAGCCTCTGGGGGCCTCCCCATCCCTTGCTTATTCCCTTAGCCCTGTTCACCCCCCATAAGCCAGTCCTTTATGTGAAAAGTGAAAGTGTTAGTTGCTCAGTCATGTCCGACTCCTTGTGACCCTAAGGACTATAGCCCGCCAGGCTCCTCTGTCCATGGGATTCTCCAGGCACGAATACTGCAGTGGGTTGCCATGCCCTCCTCCAGGGGGTCTTCCTGACCCAGAGATCGAAGTCCCGTCTCTTACATCTCCTGCGTTGGTAGGCAGGTTCCTTACCTCTTGCACCACCTGGCCTTAGCTTCATTTGAACCCTCTGGGGGTGAGCTCTGTGTCTTGTCTGGGCTCTGACACACCAGCCTTTTGCTTGCTATGAACCACCTGTTGATCTTCCTTGACCATTTTCATAGCATTACCGTTATGATTATTTATAAAAACTCTTCAAATAGTGTAAACATCAGAATTTAATTAAATGTGATAGCTCATCTCTAAAGATTCTAATGTGACGCATGCTCGTAGTCAATATTCCTCAGTAAAGAAGAGCATAAAATGATAAGGCGAGAGTCTGATGTCCCCAGAGTGAGAGGCCTTCCAGTGGGCTCTGTGAACACACACTGAGTGGATGCTGACCCAGAAGGGAAGGTGTGAGGGCATGAGGGCGACCTCCGCATCCCACCCGTCTCTAGGAGGCCATTCTGTGGCTAGCACCGTTCTGGTTCCAGCCCGGGGTAAACACTGCCCCTGCAGCCACTCTCCACACCGGGGCCTGGGAGCAGCCCCCAGCGCAGCCCTTCTCCAGACAGGCTCCCAGCTAATCACCTCGACTTTGACCTGCTGTCCTCATCTGGCCCCACATTTGTCAGCTGCAAGGGAAGGAGTCTCTTCCTCCCTGCTGCTCTCCAAGTCCTGGTGAGTGTGGGTAGTGGTCCTTCTGCTCTGGATTCCCCTGATCTGACTCAGTGTCACCCTTGCTCTCCACTGAGACCTCTGGTCCCTCCTGTCCTGCAGGTGTTGGAAACTCTCCCTTTGGACCGTCTTTGCTGCTGTTTCAATAGGAAGGGGTAAGAGATATGCTTGTCCTGTGCAGAAAGCCTGCGATGACTTGTATCTCAGGAAACAACTATAGTTCCCGGGGAGGTGGTTTGATGGGCAGCCCATGTCTCCTCCAGCCTTGATCGACCCCTAGCCCTTCCTGCTAGCCCTCCCCTGACACATGGGCCCACGCCCACCCTGCCTGCCCTCCATCTCTCCTGTACCTGCAGGTTAGATTCTCTGCCTCCTGCCAAAAAGCAGTTAAGCTCAGAGGTCAGCACCAGACTGTCCACCACGTCACCTCCCTCTGAGGGCCCTGGCCAATACCCGGCTGGCATTCTGACTTCCCCACCTCGAGCACCCAGTTTGAGGTCCTTCCCAGGCCCTCTCATCCTCTCTGCTGGAGCCCAGCGCCCACCCCTCTCCCCCTGAGACCCCTCCTGCCCCAGTTCCCTGACTCTGCAGACTGCAGCCCACCACCTGGTTTAATAAATGAAGCTTTTATCTTTTGTCTGTGGCTGCTTTCAAGACACAAAGACAGAGTTAAGTCTTTGACAGAGATCACAGGGCTCCCCATGTAACTGACAGTATTTTGTGTGGCCCTTCGCAGACCAAGTTTGCCCACCCCTGCGCCTACTGCTGCCAGAAAGGGAGGTCGTTGGTGACCTCCTGCCCTTCACCTTGCAACGTGGTCAGTGGCTCCTCCAGGAGGAAGCATAGGTGACTCTTGTCCCTTCCCCCTGGTGGTTGCAGTGACCTGCAGCCTTGCACAGGTTCCACGGTTACCTGGCCTCGGGGCAGGGAGTGCACCCCATGGCTGCAGGCCAGCACACAACCTGGGTCACCAGGCTGATGGAGGAAGGCAGGAACCCCTCCACCCTTATGCTTCGAGAGGTGAGAAGTATCACCTGGAGGGGGCGCTGGTGTGCAGGGAAAGCAACGCAGGTCTGTTTCGGAAGGGCACTTGCCAGCTGTGCCCTGGTTCCTAGGGTATGGGCTGGATGTGGAGTGAGCAAGGCAAGGGGCGGTGGAGGTTTCTGGAAGCTGTGGCTCCAGCAATTTGGGGAACGTGGAGCTCATTTCAGGAGCTCTGGGAATGCCACTCCCACGAGGGGTCAGAGCATCACAAGACTGGCCTGAACCTAATCCCTGCCACCCTCAGCCACCCACAGGGCTTCCCCAAGCTGCCGCCTTCACCGCTGCCCTGCTCTGGCCCCCCGCATAACCAGGAGGCAGTGCTTTGGAAATTTCTAGTTCTACCACCTGCTGCTGCTCTTTGAAGGTCAGCTTTGCCTGCCATGTGGCTGAATCCCATCGGCTGGTCACCTGACCCCATCTTGCTGGACCATCCTGCATCCTCTGACATGTTCTTAAGTTCTCTTAGATCTTTTAAACTCTCTCTCCTCTTGGCTTCCGTGACCTCACACTTGTCCTCTGCTTCCTGCTCCTTTTCGCCCTCCTTGGCTGGAGCTTCCATCTTGGCCCTCCCCTAGACACTACATGCAGGTCTGGGACCCACTGGGACCCATCTTATTTGGTCTCAGTTGTAGAACCCCTGCCCTGGCTTCTCCACTGAGCTCCAGACCCTGATTCAGAGCCAGCTACTTGACATCACTGCTCGGATCCTCAAGGGCATCTCCACCTTAGCCTGTCCCAGAGCAGAAGTCCTGATTTCCCCACCCGAGACCTGGTCCTCTCCTGTTCATCCAGTCTCTACATGGCAGCACCTGCCACACATTGCTCAAACCCCCCTGAGTTCAGTTCAGTCACTCAGTTGTGTCCAACCCTCTGTGACCCCGTGGACTGCAGCCTGTCAGGCTTTCCTGTCCGTCCCCAACTCCCAGAGCTTGCTCAAACTCGTGTCCATCGAGTCAGTGATGCCATCCATCATCTCATCCTCTGTCATCCCCTTCTCCTCCTGCCCTCAATCTTTCCCAGCATCAGGGTCTGAAAATAAGTCAGTTTTTTGTGTCAGGTGGCCAAAGTATTGGCATTTCAGCTTCAGCATCAGTCCTTCTCCTTTAGGATGGACTGGTTTTTATCTCTATTCCAGACTTTCCCCTGTCCCCTCACCTCTACATGAATAATACATTCTGTTGGTTCCAGTCCAGGACACTACCTGTAACTATCCTCGCACCTACATCGCCACGGCCCCTGCACGTCCACAAGCCCCTCGTTGCTGGTGCCTGTGGTTGCGATAGCCTCCTAATGAGCTGCCCTAGTCTTTTATGCACCCAGGGCTGTTTCTTATTTTATATGTGAATCATGTCAATCCTCCTCCTGCTAAACTATCAAAGGTGACTCATCCCACTGAAGATAGTGCTGCTGCTTATCATGGTTCATGAATTTTGTGGCCACACCCAGCTCTGCCGGCATTGTCTGTGCCTCTGTGCTCCAGCTACACTGGCCTGTGGTCCTGCTATAGGACATCACACTTGTCCCCTCCACGCCTAGGATGCTCTCCTGGCTCATCCCTTGGCTGGGTCCTTCTAGTCATCCCTGTCTTAGGTCGAAAAGCATCTTCTCAGTAAGGTCTTCCATGTTCATCAATTCCAGCTGACCACTCCACTCACCCACTGCCAGTTTGCTACCGTATCGCGCTTGTCGTTTTCCAAGCAATCTCCCCTCCTCAAAATGGCATCGTTCATTAATGTGTCAAGAGGAAGAAGTGAGGTTCTGGAGCCCAACTACCTGGGTGCAAGTCTCAGCTCTGCCATTTCTAGCTGTGTGACCTCAGAAAACCTAGATGGTGTGCCTGTGCCTCGGTTTCCACATCTGTGAAATGGGGACGATCTAAACCCTGCCCCAAGCCAAATCCCGTGCATCACCTGTTTTTTATTCACCCACAAGTTAAGGAGGGTTTTACATTTTTAAATGGTTGGAAAAAGTCAAAAGGATATGTGACTACATGAAATTTAAAATTTTAGTGACTATAAATTAAATTTTATTGGAACGCAGCTACCCGCATACCACTGCCTCCTTATTACCGTAGCAGAATGGAGACATTGCGAGACTGCAGGGTCCATGAAGCCTGAAATAGTGAAGCCTGAAGTATCTACTGTTGGTTCTTAACAGCAAATGTTTGCTGACCTTTTGGATAAATGCCATCTAGGCTTGATATAAATGATTTATTACATGTTGTGCTTGATATCTATCTATATATATATAGATTAGCTGTAGATGTTAGGTAGATATGTAGATAGGCGGGTAGATGGATGGAGGGACAGATGGATGGAGAGAGAGGCGCAGCTCAACAACATGAAGGTGCCCACTGTTGTTTAATATCGGCCTTCCCTGTGCCAGCCTGTGCTGTAGAACTTTCTGCCACGGTGGAAACACTCTGTCCACACCGTGTGGTGCAGCCGCCGCCAGTCACGTGTGCCTACGGAGCATTTGATACGTGGCTCGGGTGACTAAGGAACTGAATTTTCAATTATAGCTAATTATAATTAATCTCAATTTTAATTTAAAATGCCACCCGAGACTGGTGGCTACCAGATTGGACAGCCCGGCGGTAAAGCAAAGCCCATGAGAAAATGTGGGCCTGACATACGGCAAGGCCTCCATAAACACGGGCTGCCCCCCTCCTCTCATCCTCCAGCCTCTGTCCTCCGTCTCCTCTCTCTCCTCCCCCGGCCCTATGCTTCTCCTTTGCTCTTGGTCCGATTTTCTCTCCTTAGGGCACGTCCTGTCTCTCCCCATAGTATCCTCCCGTCGCTACCCGGCAGGCCCCTCCTGCAGGGCAGGGCCCGCTGGCATCCACGCCTCACCCTCAGCTGACTTCGTTGTGGCTGTAAATCAGCTCTGATAATTTTCCATCTGGTCTGGGCTCTTCGTAGAAGAGAAGGAGCCAGGCCAGGCGGATCCTGGCTGGAGGCGGGGAGGGTAACTGGGCCCCTTGATGCGGCAGCCAGGGATGAGCCATCATTTCTGAGGCTGGTGCCGCGCTCACAGGCACCCGTGCCAGGAGCCAGCGCCAGGCCCGAGCAGGGCTGCCAATCACAGAGGAGCCAGGGGCCCAGACGCAGGTGCCGGGGCTGACAGCAGATGGATGGTCTGGAGGCAGGGACGAGGGGTCTGCCGGGCAGCATCCCTAGAGCGTTCTGTTCCTAGTCAAGGGCCTTGTTACTGTCACTGCAGCTGCGGGGCCCTTGTTAGCGGCAAGAAAGGGCATCGGGGAAGCCTTGTTCAAGAGTGAATTTCCTGTCCAGTGACAGCCCATGCTAGGCCGCGTCCTCACACAGAGCCCATCGGCCACAGGGCACATGGCCCCCTCCTGGGAGGCTGGAACAAGCAGGAGGGGCCTGGGTCCCAGCAGGAGGGTGCCAGGTTAGGGAGGGGACACTGGGGCCTGGGCTCAAAGAACATCGCAATCATTTTTCATTAAGGTGTGAACAAGCAAGTAAGGGCTGAACCGCCCAAGTGGTTTTTGGAACAAGCCAGTTCACGGCTCAGGAAACCTGCCCTCCACACTCGTCTAGGCCTCTGAGAACTAGCTGTGTGCTGCTGGACAAGTCACTTGCCTTCATCTGGAAAACAAAGGGGTTGGACTAGATGGACATTTCCTACCCGAATGCAGGGAGAGTCTTGAGCAGTGTGTGGGGGGCTTGTTGGTTGTCGCAGTGACAAGGAGGTGGGATGGGCCGGGGTTGTCCGCCTCCCGCAAAGAGCAATTATTCCACCCAAGAGAAGTCATTCCACCAGAATGCTGGTAGCGCCCACTTGGACGGCCCTCAGCTGGGAGATCCGCCTGCCTGTGGGAGCCTCTGCTGGCGCTCCACCCACTCGCCCCAGCATTGACTACTTTTGCCTCTCCCGGGTTAACTCTCAGCTGGCAGCACCTGCATTTCTTGGCCAGATGACTTTCCCTGGCAGCTGGGTTCTGTTCTGCCTGCTCACCTGGCAGCCAGAACACTGGGAGTTAATGGGCCCTGGGATCAGCCCTCGCCAGTAACAGGGTTAGGGTTTTAGGTGTATATATCTTGGGTGGGTAACTGAACTGCATTCCACTCAGTCTCCCAGAGGACGCCCGTGGAATCAGCTTTCGTCACCCACAGTGGGACCTCGGATGGTACCATGGGCTTCTTCCCTTCCTTGTCTTATCTCCCAAGTCCCTTATTCTTACTTGAATTCTTGCCTTGGGGTTGGCTTGGGAGTATCTAGTCAAAGACTTTCCTGCTAAGCTATCCAGGGAGACGGGAAGATGAGTGCCCCCGCCCACCTGGAGTTTGGAGGGAGTCTGAATAAGTGCTTGGGACTTGAACTTAACTAGGAGGAGGTGGCTGGGTCAAGAGTGCAGATGGCAGGTGCCCCACGCTGCCCAGGGCCCTGGTGTCCTGGCAGACACAGGGACAGCGTGGGGACCCGGATCCCGTTTCTCTCCTCAGCACCCGCCCTTAGGTGCATCGCTGGGTGAGATCACCGACTGGCCAGGAGAGGGGAGCAGACGCATCAGAACACATCCATCACCGACTGGCCAGGAGAGGGGAGCAGACGCGTCGAACCACATCCTGCTCGCCGTGGCCAGTGCTCAGCCACTGAAGGAGTAAGATGACGGCCACTTCCTCTCTCCCAGGGGCGTCTTTTTTCAAAGGGAGATAAAAGTAGAGGAAGGAAAAAAACAGGAGCAACCCATGGTGATTTTCCATCTCTTCTCTGACCAGCCTCAATGAAAAAAAAAAAAAAGTCCAACATGTGGCCTAAATGGTCCCAAAGACCAGAGCCACTCAGGTCTAGCCGTGAGTTACAAATAACAAAGGACGTAGGTAGTGGGATGGAATGGGCCTGCTGCGCCACAAAGAAAAGGAAAGGGGGCCATGTCTGGGTGGCAGAAAGCACTGGTTGACTGCCCCAGCCCTCAATCCAACCCCCTCCCCTTCCACCCAAGAGTACTAAGTGACACCCCTTCTAGCCAATCAATGTGTGCCGAGGGGACCATGGGGACAGCTCTTGCTGACCTAATAGAGATGCTGCCCCTCTCCTTTCCACCATGCTTCCACTTTCTTCCTGCTGGAAATGCAAATGTGATGGCTGGAACTGCAGCAATCATCCTGAGCTCATAAAGGAAAGACTAAGAAAACCTCATGTGAAGAGTCGACTCCTTGGAAAAGACTCTGATGCTGGGAGGGACTGGGGACAGGAGGAGAAGGGGACGACCGAGGATGAGATGGCTGGGTGGCATCACCAACTCGGTGGACATGAGTTTGGGTAAACTCCAGGAGTTAGTGATGGACAGGGAGGCCTGGCGTGCTGCGATTCATGGGGTCGCAAAGAGTCGGACACGACTGAGCGACTGAACTGACCTGAACTGAAGAAAATCTCAGACTTTGGTGCTGACATCCTGAACTTGTAGCCTGTTCTTATTATGGGAGGAAAAATGAACTTCCTTCTGTTTTGGACATTGAAGTCGGGTTTCCTGATCGCTGCTGCCCCACACATTCCTGACTGAGGCAGCTGGCCATGCTGTCTCACCCTTTCGAGGCTTCGTCATGTGTCAAGCCCCACATGCACCCAGCCTCTCGTTCCAGCTCTCTGTCGTGGCTGCTGTCGTGGGAGCCAGCTCCCCACAGCACCCTCCGACAACACCTGTCTGCTCAGTTCCAGCCCTCTCCCCACCTCAGCAGTGGACACCTCGAACCTGCCCAGCCACGCAGATGTACAAACAACCTTGAAAAGTGAAAAGGTCTCAGTACTTCTGTGGCGTGACCCAGCCATCGCTCAGTGATGGTCAGGAACTGAAGGATAAGCCGTGCCCTCCCACCCACCCCCACGCTGCCCATGAGCAGACATTTTAGGAGCACACAGAGGCCCCCAGTTTGATGGTAGAGTATTCAAATCAGCTTATTCACCTTGCTATTCTGTTCTTCCCAGACCTCTACTTCTGTTCTTTCCCTTACCCCTAGACCCTGTTTCAGACTTTGCGCTGGGGGTTAGGGGAACCCAGGCCTAAGACATTTTAGATCACTGCATCGGTCAGCATCCCCACCCTCTCTGGACCTCAGCTTTCTCTGCACAGTGGGCAGACCAGGGACCGCATGCTCTCCGGGGTCCCTCCCTCTGTGCACCCCTGTGCCCTGTCCTTGTCCCGCCACATCACCGTGTCAGCCCCAACTGAAGGCGCCCCAGGCGTGGGGCCCACGACTTCCTCAGCCTGTCTCTGGGGGACCCAGGCCGGCATCACATGGACAGTGAGTGGAGGAGGGAAGAGAACAGCAAGAAGAAAGTGTTAATTATAAAACGAAGCAAGCCAGAAAGAAATAAGAAACAAACCCTCAGGCTGGAAGCTCAGTCATGTGAAGGGAGAGAGGATGGAGGTTGCCTGCTGGGTGCTGAGCCCATTAAATGGGAATGAGCTGAGGTGGTGAGTGCCAGCGGGGGGCAGGGGTCAGACACACAGCTGGTGCTAATTAGCTGCAAGTGGCTTTGGTCACAGGTCACAGAGCAGAAAAACAGTCCTGCCAGGGCATTGCTGAGTCAGCTGGGGGCCAGGGGAGAGAGGGCAGAAGACTGCTGACAGGCTGGCAGATGGGCTGGAGGCATGGAGGCTGGGATCCACGGCCAGCCCTGAGCTGTCCGATCCTTTCAAAACCCCCTGGCTTCCCAGGTCCACTCCTGTGGGAGGCTCTGAGGCAGTGCAAGAAGCTCCCACACCCCCCGAGTGCCCACCTGCACCAGGTTCCACAGTAAAGGGCATGCAGTCTGCGACCTCACAGAGGTCAGTGTGGAAGGCCCTTCTAGATGAGGCCGCACGGGCTGAGGGAGCGCTTCCAGAAAGGTTTCCAGGAAGACATGTCGTGTTTGTTCAGATCTAGAAGTCATCTAGAAAAGTAAGGTGGGGAAGGGGCAAAGCATGCCCAGCAGAGGGACCGGCAGGTACGAAGTCCAGGAGGCAAGAGAGAGCAGGGCAGTTTCAGGAGCTCCCAGCCCTCCCGAGATAGCTGGGGAGTTTGAGATCAACATGTACACACTGCTACATTTACAGTGAAAAACCAACAAGGACCTGCTGTGTAGCACAGGGAACTCTGCTCAGGGTTATGCGGCAGCCTGGATGGGAGGGAGGTATCCTGTATGTTTCAAGCTATGGGCAACATTTGTCACTTGTAGCAAAAGCACTGGAGTACAAAGGTTAAAGAAACAGATCCAACATGGAGTAGGTTTTGTCCCTATTATATTAGGAGTACCTACTTGGCGCTCAGGTGCCTGCAACCAGCAAGCACCAGCTATCCTTGGTCAAGAGGGGATGGCGGTGACTGAGAATTTTCCTCCCTCTCATCGCCTGGTATCTAGCCCTGAGATATCTGTCCCAGGCCTCCTGAGATGTCTGCCCCAGGCCTCCTGAGATGACCAGGGAGTCAAGCACCAGATGCTCACCCCAGGGGCCAGGACAGCAGTGCAAACTTGACTTTGCTCTTTCCCTTCCGTTTCCCCTTCTCTGGTCGCAGGGACCACTTCCCAGGAAAGGGAAGGTCTGCGAGCCTTAGTCCCCAGGCAGGTCACCCGAGATGTGGGCTCTGCAGGGAGGCCTCACTCTCTCTGTCCCACTTTCCCTCACACACCAGCCACTGCCCAAGGGGCCCTTGACCTGAATTCGGAGACCAAATCCTGGGTCTGTACTTTGAGCTGTGAGTCCTTGGGCGTAGCCTCAGCCTCCCCCCACCCCCGTCTGTAAGCTGGCAGAAGGCACGCCTCGAGCCTCCCTCAGGGCACCGCCCCCACCAGGGATGCCCTTGGTGCGGGACACGCAGCCCTACTTACCCCACAGGGCGATGTGAGGCGCTGGGTGCAGCTAGCCTGCCCTTGGCGCAAGTAGGAGCTTCGTGGAGCTCACTTCTCTCCCTTCTGCCGTAAGTCTGAGGATCTCCTGAGGGGGCAGGGCTGTCTCCCCTCAGATGGGGGCTCCTGAGGGCAGGGCCAGGAGTGTGCCCTGCCTTCCTGCAGCTCAGGAGCTGTCTCCACCCCCAGCCCTGGAGATGCTCTAGTCTTCTCTGCTCCAGAAGATGTCTGTTCGCTTCCAGGCAAGCCTGCCACCTCTGGATCTGGTGCTTACCCCCACCCCCACCCCCCCCCCCCCCGCCCTCTCTCTCTCTCTCTCTCTCTCTCTCTCTCTCTCTCTCTCTCTCCCCTTCTGCCTGTGTGTGAGGAGGAACACGCTGCATTGTGCTAACTCCTAGCTTATCCTTTGGTGATTAGAAGGAACATCGTGCTGCAGGCAGAGCCATCCTAATTGCCAGGTGGAAAGCACAGCTTTTTACCAAGAGACAGCTCTTTGCTACCAGGGACCCTCTGCCTTTCCCGAGCACAGCCAGGGGTGTGCAGCGCTGGCGCAGGCTAGGGCGTTGGGTAGGGGGGCTCCCCCGAGAAGCCGCCTGGTCCCCTCTCTGGTTTGCCCACCTTCCACCTTGTGATGGGGGAGAGAGTGACCTTTGCAGGGAGGAAATGAAATCCCTCCACAGGCCAGGTTCATTAACAGGCATCCATGACCCCAAACCAACTGTCTTCCCTGCAGAAACACAGAGGCCCCGGCAGGAACAGCATGCCAGGCGGGGGGCTGGGACTGGGGAGACAGTCGCAGAGCCCAAGCAGGGCAGCCAGGGCCTCCTCATCTCAGACTCATTCCTGCTGATCTGTTCCATCCCTACCCCCAGTCCCAGCCAAGGACCCTGCCTTCCCATCACAAGGGCAGCGAGAGCCCCTGGTGCCTCAGTGCCTACGGCTCTCCAGGTCACTCTCACACTTCTCATATTCGTTGTCTCCCTCCCCACCCTGCCTCTACTCCCTGCCATCAACGACTGAGCACCAGCTTTGGGACCATGCTCAGCCCTGGGGATGCGCTGCGAAGAGGGAGACACGGCCCCACCCTCATCAAGTCTGATTGTAACCAAAGAGACAGACAGTAAGCAAATGAGAATAGAGAATATTAGCAAATAGGGTTGAGACGGGTATTTGAGAGAAAAGTGCAGGGAGATTTACCTAATCAGGGGTTACAGTCTTACACAGTAAAGCTTGAGGTCACTATGCATCAGCAGCTGTCGCAGTTCCGCTCACTGACTCATTCATCATTCACTCCTCACCAAAAAGCACAGTTTGCCAAGCTTGAGGCCCTGGTGAGAGGAAGTCAACGTCACCCCTCTTCCCTCGAGGAGCCCACTTTCCAGATGGAAAGAGCTGAAACAGCCCAGACAGTGTAGTTATGATAACACCCAGCGCCAGGCTTCGTGTTGTGTTTTAGGTACTTCGTAGGCTATTCCTGATGGCAGTTCTGGGGGTCGTTTTTATCTCCAGCCTGCAAATGAAGAAGCTGTTGTGTCTATGAGGCCACAGACTTTTGAAACTCAGTGATGCCCTGAGTACTTGGAAGTTGTATATATGTAAATTCCAGCAAGATCAAGAATAACTCTGACCCTTCCCTGGGCTGGGAGTCACTGTGAACAGGCTGCTCCTTCATCCACAACCCAGTAACAATGTCACCCTGGGTGGTGCCTGACAACTCATTCCTGAGCAGATAAGGAAGGCCGGTCTTGTCTGCAGGACCACACAGCCACCCAAGCCCAGAAGCATGTCCAGGCTCAGCAGAGGCCCACTTCTCTCCTTGATAGCAACAGTTTTCCAAGGCCTGCAGGGGAGAAATCATTTTAAATGTAATGATTTCTTTTTACATACGTCTATTGACTTTTCTCCACGTTCCACTGGCGTTCTCCAATACTCAGCCCAGTTACACCAACTCGCAGCAAACGGGGATGTATATATTCATCGCCACCGGCCCTCGGCTCCCGAGCTGGGCTGCTGCTCCCAGTGCATCAGGGCTCACAGCTTCAGGGGTGGGTGGCCCTGTGCAGCGGGACATCCAGTCCCTTCCTTCTCCAGCCTGCATGCCTCACCTTGTGGGAGCTCCCCCGCCAGGGTCAGAGAATTAGGGACCTAAACAGGACTCAGTGTGCAGGTGTTATCCTGTCTCTCAAGGTCAAAGGGTGTGGGCAGGCTAGGTGAAGCTGTTGGATCAAGCGAGGTCTTTGTCTCCTCCTTGAACTTAAAGTGCCCCATGTTCAGGCCTGATAGGCGTGTTCTGTGTCAGGACTTGGGGAAGGTCATGGAATGAGGCTGCAGGGGCTCATCTGTTAACCTGGACAAGACTGGGTGGGGACATCATCCGGTATATCAGCTATTTCAGATCTTCAAACGCTCACCCCTCGGGGTCTACCTGCTTCAATTTCTGAGCTAGAGGTGGGGATCCCTGTCCTCCTCCACCACCTAGAGCATCGCAGTGGCCGCACTGAGCGCTGTCAGCGGCCCCTCCCTTGTCCCCTCTGGTGCATGCCGGCCCACTTCCAAATGCTTGTTTCAGTTTTTTTGGCTGAGGGCTTTTCTTGACCTTGGAAGGCTTTTGTGTCCCTACATTACAGGCTGGAAGAGCTGGGGATAACCAGCCCGGGAGCAGTGCAGCCCGTGATTGACAGGAGCAGGTGTATAAATGCCCCAGCTCCCTCATCTCTAGGGGCATACAAGCCCAAAGCGCAGGTTCTGCACCGGCTCCTGGACCCCCAACAGGATGAAACAGGATCAGCTGGGGATCTGACTCTCAGTGCACACGGCCCTGGCTTCCTTCCCTTCCCTGCAACCTCTCCACTCCTCTGCCTGAGTTTTCCAGGACCAGCTCCTAACTAAGCTACTTGCACACAAGTCCTTGACTCAGGTCAGGCCTGTGTAGGGGAACCCAAGTGAACAGTGGCATCATTAGTGTTTGGATATAGACGCCATTTCCTCCACTTAGACCTTGGGCGAGAGACTTAAGCTCTCTTTGCCTCCACGTGTAGAATGGGCACAATGACAGACCCTACCTCGTAAACTTGTTCTGAGGATTAGCCGGGAGACTACACTGGCAACCTGTTGGTAGCACCTGTCATGTGGTGAGCGCTCAAATGTTGCTAAACCACAGGGTTGGGGTGTCTCCAGCCTCGCTCACCTTGTGTGTGTGGTCAGCCCTTCCCAGACCGGCAGAGTGCTTGGCGATATCTCCTGAATGGAGTTCTTGTCCTGATTCTGACCCCAGTGCCCCTGACCTTGGCGCCTCCTCTGCTCCTGACTGCATGCTGTGTTGTGTGTCTGAGCTCTGGTTCCCAGCCCAGCCTCTGTCCCCACGATGCCTGGCCCCTGTGCTGAAATCAGTGGTGTCGCTGGGCATGGGAGCCCGAGGCTGTTCCCAGGCAACCCTGCCCTCTCAAGGCAGGCACATGGGCCCGGGAGCTCAGACTTGGGGTGACGTCTTTGTATTCAATGAGACCTATTTTCTGGCTCCCCTTCCCTTCCCTCACCCTGGCCAGGGGTGCCCACCAGAGGCCCAGGGCAGCCTCTCTTAGGACTGCACTTTCTAATTAGCCTCTGCTCTCTGAAAAGAGTGAAATGCTACACAAATGTGAGTTGTTAATAAGAACTATTAATCTTGTTGGGGTTGAGCATGTGGCCGACGGAGCCTCTTCCTTCTCCCTGTTGGAGGCAGAGTAATAGAAAACGGTCCTGAAGAAAGCAGCCTGGGAGTTTTCCCACCTAGTACTGATGCCGCCGAAACTCAGCCTCTGTTCACCGGTGCCAAATAGAAGCAGAGAGCTTTGGGTGAAATAGAAAAGAGTAGCTTTTGTTGCTTTCCTAGTCAAAGGGGGGCACAGTGGGCTAACTCCCTAAAGACCGTGTGACCCCGCCTGGAGGGGGTAGGGAAGAGTTTTATAGTGCTCAAGGAGCAGGGTGTGATCAGCTCGTGGCAAATCAGGGATTGTTTGGCATCAAGGTGAAGTTTCAAGCATCATCAGCCTTCGGGTTTCTACCAGTCTAGGGTCTATGTTTTGGGGTCAGCAGTTTTCCTCTTCCTGTGAAAACAACTTCGGAATGTGTGTCAGGCTTTTATCTATACCTTTCAGCAAAGTGGGAGTTTGGTGATTCTGTTACGGGCAGAATTATAGTCTAAATTGTTACCAGTACCTTAGCCCAGCGGCTATTCTCTGTTTCTGCATCTTCACGTTTCCCAATCATTAATTCTTGAGTCAGCATTTTACTTCAAAAGACAAGGAACCAAAAAGACAGGGGCTTTCTTTTACACAATTGCACTGACTCGCTGGGTGACCTTGGATGAAGCAAGTCTTCTAGGCAGCCTCAGTGTCCTCATGGATACAACAAGGATGTTTATAGGTTCCTCGCGTCTCTGATTCCACAGTAGACCTTACCAAGGATTGCAGGCGGAGGGCCAGACATTTAATACCTGTTACATGCCTGAGGATCCTCCCCCATGGACTAATCTGTTCTGCACCGTGACCTGGATTGCTTCCAGATTTCTAGATGAGAACATCAAGATTGGGAGAATTTACATAACTCACCTAATGTCACATGCTAACAGTCATGGAGCTGGTGTGTGTACATGCACCTGTGTCTGTTTGGGCGTGTGTACACGCGTGTACACACATAACTGTGCGTTTATGTGTGTGTGCTCAGTCGCTGCAGCCATGTCTGACTCTTTGCGACCCCGTGGACTGTAGCCCACCAGGCTCCTCTGTCTGGATTCTCCAGACAAGAATACTGGAGTAGGTTGCCATGCCCTCCTCCAGGGGATCTTCCCGACCCAGGGATCGAAACCACGTCTCCTGCTTTGCAGGCAGTTTCTTTACCCCAGAGCTACTGGGAAGGCCGTTTGTGTGTGTGCCTGTGTACATGTATGTGCCTGGTGGTGTGACTGTGTGTTTGTGCATGTGAGTCTGCTTGTGTGTATTCAGCTGCGAGTGTGGGGTACACACCTGTGGCATCCGATCAATAGTCAGTTTCCTCTGCGATGCCCTGGATGGCAGGCTCCCCAGGTCCCGCCTTCTCTCCTTTTTTGTCCTTCTTCCCTCCTACCTGTGTCTCTAGGCAGAAGCACCGGAGCTGGTTTTCTTTAGGAGAAAAAACAAAGCCTGCTCTTTCCAAACTCCAAAGGCTTTTACTTGCTGGAAAAATCCATAACAATTAGCCAGATCTGCTGGAGGGGGAAAAAAAAAGAAACCCAGGACCTGCTTGAGAAGTCTGTAGGAAAGGTGGTGGTTCTCCTATGGTGGCTAAAAATTCAGAAGGCACATTGGCATACGATATGAGGCACAGTCTTCAACTAAAGACATTTAATGGCCCACAATTCAATTTGAACTGAAAGAATCCCCCCGATGACTCCTTATAAAGTCTTCCTGAGCCCCAGGTCGATATCTTGGGGGCCGGCAAGGAGCAACGATTGATTAGCTGTCTCGGTCAATGAGCATTACAAGCCGAGGAGGCTGGAGGGGAGTCGTACACGCCGTTCCACAGGCGGCCCCTCGTAAAATCGGCCCTTCGATGGCTGCGGGGCCGTCCTGGCCCAGACAAAGCATGGCTACTGTGGGGCCTGTGAGCTAATCAAACACCCCGGGAACCCACTAGGCCAGATGAATCTGGAGGCCTCTCTCCTACCAGGGCGCCTGTAGCAGGGGCCAGAAGCTAAGTTTCTAATAATTTCAAGCCGGAGGATCCTCAGGTGTGAGACCTGCTCTTTCACTGAGTTCTATCCAGTTCAGGAAAGTGAGACGTTACTGTGATACCGTGGTTTTCCTTAGGCCAACGTTTGGCAACCTCAGCTTTACAAGAATATAACAAGGACTCCAGAGTAAGAAAACGATGGCTTCCAGGCATCTAAAAAGTCCTCGCGGTAAAGTCTCTGCAATAAAACACACGTGCTCTTCAGGGAGAGGGATTCAGACCCACTCGGAACCTATGAACTCTCGCTTTATGCACACTTCTAACAAGCTTTCTTTTTCTGATCGCACAGGACAGTTTAATACTAGAAAATGAGTACGATTTAAGTGAGGAAGGGGTGGCTGTTGTGCTAAAGGGAGTGACCTTATTGGTGGCGAGAGGTAATAGCTCAGAGCTGAGGCAAAGAAACTATAAAACCAGAGTGGAGTGGACGCTGAAATTTGGAGTCAGTCAGGGTAAGGGCAAACCTCTCTATATTCTGGAGCCTCTATATGAGTCTCTGCTCAGGCTGCTAAAGCAAAGCACCGCAGACCGGGTGACGTAAGCTGACATGGATTTTCTCACAAGTTTGGAAGCTGGAAGTGCAAGATCAGGGTGTGAGAAGGATTGGCTTCTGGTGAGGATTCTCTCCTTGACTTATAGATTGTGGTCTTCACACTTTCTTTTTCTTTTTTTTTTTTCGTATTTATCTATTTATTTATTTGGCTGTGTTACGAAGTCCAAGCTTGTTCTGCTCGCTGGACGACAGGCCAGTGAATCCGACAGATGTGTGGAAGCAAGGAAGAGACTTTAACTGGGGAGCCCGCAGACTGAGAAGATGGAAGACTGTTCAGTTCAGTTCAGTTCAGTCGCTCAGTCATGTCCGACTCTTTGCGACTCCATGAATTGCAGTACACCAGGCCTCCCTGTCCATCGCCAACTCCCGGAGTTCACTCAGACTCATGTCCATTGAGTCAGTGATACCATCCAGCCATCTCATCCTCTGTCGTCCCCCTTCTCCTCCTGCCCCCAATCCCTCCCAGCATCAGAGTCTTTTCCAATGAGTCAACTCTTCGCATGAGGTGGCCAAAGTACTGGAGTTTCAGCTTTAGCATCATTCCTTCCAAAGAAATCAGGGCTGATCTCCTTCAGAATGGACTGGTTGGATCTCCTTGCAGTCCAAGGGACCCTCAAGAGTCTTCTCCAACATCACAGTTCAAAAGCATCAATTCTTCGGCGCTCAGCCTTCTTCACAGTCCAACTCTCACATCCATACATGACCACAGGAAAAACCATAGCCTTGACTAGATGGACCTTAGTCTAGCACCTCAAAATAGCCAACTTATTGGGGTCTGGATACAAGGTTCTTTTATAGATAAGAGAGAAAGAAGCAATGAGTAACTAAAGTCAGAAGACAGAATAGAGAGGGAGGGGCAGTGGGGAAGTAAAGTGAAAGGGTCTTCAGTCTTGCAAAACATCTCCAAGGGGATGGCCAGCATTTGGAAGGGGTGTGTTAACTTCTCCTTTACAAGTTCAGTTTAGTTCAGTTCAGTTGCTCAGTCAAGTCTGACTCTTTGCTGCCCCATGGACTGCAGCACGCCAGGCCGCCCTGTCCATCACCAACTCCCAGAGTTTACTCAAACTCCTGTCCTGATCACAGGTGGGCAGGGACAAACAGTCTCTCTAAGAGCTGAACAAAGGCGCTTTAGTTTACAGTCAAGCAGAGGGGCAGGGTCCTCCAGGCAAGGCAGTAATCATGATTATAATAACAAAAGCAACAAAAAAACAAATCAGAGAAACAGTTTCCAACATGGAGTCAGAGTTGGCTTCCTCCCTGCAACAGCTGCTCACATCTGCTTTAGTTGCGGCCTGCAGGGTCTTTCGTTGCTGCATGGGAACCCTTAGTTGCAGCCCGTGGGATCTAGTTCCTTGACTAGGGATTGAACCCGGGCCCCCTGCAAGGGGAGCACAGCACCTCAGCCACTGGGCCGCCAGGGAAGTCCCAGTGCTGTGTCCTCGAATGGCCTTTCCTCTGTGGGCGCAGGAGGAGAGAGAAAGCTCTGGTGGCCTCTCCTTCTGTTTGTAAGAAAAACAGTCCTACCACATTACGGACCCACTCTGATGACACTGTTAACCTTAATTGCCTCCTTAAAGTTTCCAGATTTGGATACGGTGAGTTGGGATTAGGGCTCCCAATATGAATTTGGGTGGGGGACACTATTCAGCCCATAACAGTCATCCAAGTCTGCAGTGCCCAGCACAGGACAACAGTTGATGTTCATAAAGAGTTAGCAAGAGTGGATTTTCAATCATGTGAAGTTACTTCTCTTTAAGATGGCAGGGAAATGATGGATGCATTTTATAAAGACTGCCAAAGAATATTGGCGAAAATGTTGGCTTTTCAGGGAGAGAGTTCCATTTTAACAGAATGTCACTCTTGTGAAGTAGTTCTTTTTCAGAGTCTTGATAGAGCTGTTAAGCAATGTCACTCTCAAATTAAGATGATCTGAGGCAACTTTAATAAAGGAGTGTTAACCGGGTTCGATCCCTGGGACAGGAAGATCCCCTGGAGAAGCAAATGGCAATCACTCCAGTATTCTTGCCTGGAAAATCCCATGGACTGAGGAGGCTACAGTCCATGGGGTCGCAAAGAGTTGGACATGACTGAGCGACTTCACTTTATAAAGGTGCAGGCAGGGAGGGAACCACAAGGGGAACACTGTAGCCTAGGCAGGGGGAGGGTGGGGGCGGGGTGCCCCAGGCCCCGAAGCCCCAGGTCAGCTGGGCCCTGAGATCTGAGGGCTGTGAGTAGAGCGCTGCCCTACAAGAAGTGGAATCTCAGTCCTAGTGGGGCAGGGAGACTCCTGCAAAGGGGAGGAAGCAGAGAGGAAGGAAGTCACCTGAGCTTGCTCTCTCTTCCCTCCTCCCTGCCAGTCTCTAATAGGCACTCCCCATATGCTGAATCCAACCAGAAGCCACACCACGGAGGGCTGAGTGCATGGTTTCACCCTCCTGGGGAGGAGAGAGGACACGAAAGAGTAAACTGAAGACACTCTGGGGCCTCACCTTTCCCAGACGCACCTGTCTCTGCGACAGGTCGCCTCGCCTGTCCCACTGGGTGTTGGTGGGTGCAGGGGCTGGCGCAGAGGTTGCCTCCTCTCCTCACTCTCCTCCTTCCAGCTCCAGCCCTGTCTCATTCCCTTGTCTTCCCCAAAGGCAAGAGAAGGAAAGGGGCCACCGAGAATGTCTCTCCAGCTCCAACCCACTGTGCACCGCCATCACACACACACCACCACGTATGCGCCCCTCTCCTCAACAAGAAGAGAAACTAATTTCACACCATTAAATGCTTCCAAATGGAGCTCCATCATTTGCTGAAGCTCGTCCATCCTGGAGGCCTATCATTCATTCAAGCCCCACCCTATTTGAGGAGCCAGCACCTCAGCCTCCACTGGTGCTGGAAAGAACAGAGGCAGCTTCTCCACACCTGCAATGACTGACTTGCACCAAACCACTCTAATCAGCACTGCCACGCTGTGATTAGGCTCCCAGGGGAGCATGCCAGACGCCACTGACTATGGATGTGATCTTAAATTATTCACTTGGACTGTTTTTTTTTCCTGATGTGCCCCTTTCATCTCCGACTAACTTTTTGTCACATCCAAGAATAGACCCAGTTAAGCCTCCAAACGTGGAAGTTCATTGTGTTAAAGAAAAGGTAAACTGAAAATGACTCACTCTTTCTTCCCCCCCGTTGTGGTGGTGGTGGGGATCCAGAAGCAACCAAACGCAGGAAAGGGGATGTGCTTTTCTTCCCTCCCTTTCCTCTCTGCAGAGCTTGGTGCGTGTGGATTATCCATGCTGCTTTGCTCATCCTTATGGATGGGGATCTCTCAGGTGGGCTCCTTAGAAGTAGATCCGGAACTGAGGATTCAGACGCTAAAGATGTAATTAGGAACCTGGAAGGGAATCAGGGAAACAGGACAAGGAAGGTGAGGCAAGGCGCAATTTCAGGGCACATCCCAGCCTCAGCCTGATCCCACAGGGAGCTCTAAAGCACAAGTGGCACCTTCATTTTTCTAAGGCAAGGGAGGTGGGTTTTCAGACTTCTGCACGGGTCAGTCATTGGCTAAGGACCGCTGGGAGCCAGAGAGGGTGTAAACTCCCCGGCACTTGACTGCTGACTGTAAGGGTGGACCAAGCAATTCCCAAAGGGAGGTCTTTGATGAGAACAGCAGACATGGGCCGTTAGAAGCTACATTGGACTTCGCTGTTGGCCCAGTGGTTGAGAAGCCGCCTGCCGGTACAGGGGACATGGATCGACCCCTGCTTGGGGAAGATACTACCTCTGTGGGGCAGCTAAGCCCATGTGCCTAGGGCCGGTGCCCTGCAGCAGGAGAAGCCACCGCCACGAGAAGGCTGGGCACCACATCTGGAGAGGACTCCAGGCTGCTGCAACTTGAGAAAGCCAGCGCGCAGCAACAGAGACCCGGCACAGCCAAACGCAGATACATTAACTAAAAAAACACACTAAATAGAAGCTGGAGACTGGCTGCACAGAATCTCCACTAAATGGGGGTCAACAGAATAGAAAACGGAGCCCCCAGAAGTCAGCATGCCCGTGTGCGGTCTGTGGGCGCGGATTCTCCAAGCACCCATATAGACCTGCTGTGGTAGAGACACAGGAGTCAACACTCCATGTCAGAAACTGGCCTAACGCAAGTGAGAAGGAAAAGGGGAGGGTGCCCAGATTAAATGCAGAATTGAGTGGTTGAAATGTGATGACTGGAAGAAGTGAAAGTCGTTCCGTCATGTCTGACTCTTTGTGACCCCATGCACTCTAGCCCACCAGGCTTCTCCGTCCTTGGGATTCTCCAAGCAAGAATACTGGAGTGTGTAGCCATTCCCTTCTCCAAGGGATCTTCCAGACCCAGGGATCGAACCTGTGTCTCCCACAGTGCAGGCTGATTCTTTACTGTGATGACTGGAAAGGTTCATAAATGTGAAGAATGTCTCCTGGGAGAGAGAAAAGTGACTTGGGCTCAAGAAGATGAGAAGAAAAAATAAAGATTCCTTCCCTATAGTGCTGCACTAAAACCAGACTCCCATCTGTTTTCTCATTTAAGCCTTAAAATGACACCCTAAGGTGGTATAATATGCCCATTTTATAAATGAGAAAAATTGAGGCTCAGAAAGGTCATGGGCTGACTTGTCCAAGGTGCTCAAGCACCATGTAGAGAAGCAGAGTCTTGAGTTGCTGGCTTTAGATTTTAATGCCTGTGTTCTCCATAACACCACACTGTCTCCCAGGGGCTAGGAGCTAGCAGGGCAGAGAGGACGATGAAGGGCATTCCGGGTGGGAGAGGAGCAACAAGCAGTCTTAGAGGCTGAAGTGGGCATGTCAAGATGATGAGGGAAGGAGCTGGTTTGATTAACAGCCATGTTATTGTAGCCTTGGAGGAAGGTCCTTCCCACCCCACGTCACAGGGGAATTCTTGAGTCTCCCTCTAGAAGGAAGGAATCCAGGCCTAGCAGCAAGCCCGTGTGGAAGTGACTGCCAACATTGGCCTTTTAGAGTCAACAGGAGTCACGTAGGAGGCAGTACACAGGAGGCTGGGAGCCAGAAGGGCGCACAGGGCAGGAAGGACACTGTTGGTCAGAGACCCAGACCAAGAAGCGTGGCTCCATATGTCAGCATAGGTCAGCAGCCAAGAGCGGCATCAGACAGCTAGAGACGCCCCACACCAGTCACTGCTGCCTCCTGTCCCATCTCAGCTTCAGAGTGGCATTAGAGAAAGAGCGACTGTCTGTCCAGTTCACCAGACATTTCGTTAGCATCTCCTAAGTACCAGACACAGCCACCCAGTGTCCCATACACTACAACTGGGGGATTTTTTTTTTTTTTTTATATCTGCAAAAGTAATCATTAGCACTCCTCCTTTCAAAAGGAGGAGCCGAATTCCCTTGAGGGGGGGTTGTACTTCGTGATTCTTCTTTCCTGGTCAGTAAAACTGTAGTGGAAGTACCAAGAACTTTATAATTTCCAAAGCTAGGTCATAAAGATATTGCTAGTTCTGTCTGCCTCGCTGTCTTGAGTTGCTCACTCTAGGGAAAGTCAGCCAGCTTCGAGGCACTCGTGCGGCCAGGAAGAGGCTGCCCTAAGGAAGAACAACGCCTCCTGCCAAGCACAGCATCAGCGCAGCAGCCTCGCGAGGGAGCCATGCTGGAAGCTGCTGCTTCTCCTCCCAGGCTCCTCCAGCCCCAGCCAGGCCTTTCAGTGAAAACATCCTTGGCCAACGTCTTACAGACAGCCTCGTGAGAGATCTCTAGCCAGTACTACCCAGCTAAGCTGCAGCCGAGTTTCTGACCCAGAAGCCGTAGATACTCTTTGTTGCTTTATTTTTTATTGATTTTATTTTCATGTATTTATTTAACTGTGGCATGTAGGATCTTTGATCTTTTATTTGTGGCATGTGGGACCTAGTTCCCTGACCAGGGACCGAACTTAGGAGAGCATAGAGTCTTAGCTAGTGGACCACTAGGGAAGCCCCTATTGTTTTAAGCCACCAAATCTTCAGGTAACTCATCAAGCAGCAATAACTAATAATACAGGTCAGGACAGAGGGTCAGGACTTTTTGAAAATGGGCCTTCTTTTTTCCATCTAAGGAACCACATCAGCACCACACTAATGATATAGAATAAATTGTATCCAGAAGTTTTTGCAAATACTGGGCAGTTTTGCTGAAAATTATCTGGAAGGGAGAGGAGTAAGGTAAGAATTACATCTCACAGAAGAGGCCCAAGGGCTTTCCAGGTTGTGCCAGTAGTAAAGAACCCGCCTGCCAACGGTGGAGATGCAGGTCCAATCCCTGGGTGGGGAAGATCCCCTAGAGGAGGCCATGGCAACCCACTCCAATATTCGTGGGCTTCCCTGGTGGCTCAGATGGTAAAGAATCCACATGCAATGCAGGAGACCTGGGTTAGATCCCTGGGTGGGGAAGATCCGCTGCAGGAGGGCATGGCAACCCACTCCAGTATTCTTGCCTGGATAATCCCATGGACAGAGGACCCCAGTGGGCTACGGTCCATGGGGTCACAAAGAGTGGGACATGACTGAAGCAACTTAGCACACAGACCCAAACTCCTTAAAAAGCTCCTTTAACCTCCTCTTCCTTCTAAAACATGCTCTCTAGATGTCTCTGCTTTTTCCAGAGCTCTAGTCTGCCTGTGGCACGCCTCCACGATGCTTCCATGGGTAGTGCTGCTAAGCCAGGTCTGTTTTGTCAAATGCGCAGCAAACCAAAACGCTGAGACACCAGGATTTGCAGCAAATAGAGGGTTTATTTGCAAGTCAGCCATTCAAGGAGACAGGAGGAGAAATCTCAAATCCTCCTCTCTGAAGGCACGGGCCTCAGGTGTTTATGGGATAAAGAATAAATAAGCAGAGCAGTCTCAGGCCTGTGGACGTGGGGCCCTGGGGGCAAGGTGATTGGGAAAAGGTGCAGTAATTACCTTCTGCGCAGGTGTAACTAAAGAACAGGGCTTCACACGTGGTCTAAGTGCTCTAAGGATGCTAGTGCATGCCCAGTTGAAGGGTCAGGGATCCCATTCGATCTTAACCTGTTCAGCTTGAGCTAGGCAACTGATTCCAAGTTCCTGGGAAATGGTTTGGTGAACATCTTATCGTTTAGGATACCTGCTGCTTGGAGGACAGGTAAGTCTTAAAACAACCTGGATAAGTGAAGGCAGATGAAGGGGATTTAACTACCAGAGTGGTAGCACCATTCAGATATTCCTCTCCACCTGTTACAGTGGCCACGACGCCAGAGGCGTCAGCAAGCAGGACGAACCTCTGGAAGGTGGGGACCGCTGTGGCCCTTCAGTAGGCCGGCCCTGCCATCGCGGCGGGAGCAGCAGTGGGCGCTTGTGCAAACTCAGGGTGAGGCCAGGGGAGGGCGTTGCTGCTGGCTGGGCGTCCTGGAGCTTCACGGAGCGGTGAGTGAGGGCTGAGAGGTGAGAGACGCCAGGCGGGGAGGGAACCCAAGGCTGAGACCTCAGGTTGTGCAAAGGTATAAAGGCACGGCCCGCAGTGCTTGGCAACGTGAGGGCTGGTGGTGTGTTTGGGGGCTGGTGCCCCGTGACTCCCTCTCCTAAGAAGAGGGAGAACTCTAGCATCCAGAGGGCTCTGGCCAACCTGCCCAGGCTTCAGGGGCAGACGTTGAGATTTCCAGGGCAACTTGAGCTTGTCTGAACCTTGAATTGTTGCTCTTTTATTGGAAAACAACCCGGTTTGGGGTTCACTTTGATTTCTAAGTGGTAGCGAGGGCTTTGCCCAGCCAGTTCACCCCTCTGGGCCTCAGTTTACTCCTCTGCATACAGGGTCAGGACTCTTAAGCTGTATTTAGTTCAGAATCAGACAGAGATGGTTAAATTCTGATTCCTGGGCCCCAGCCCCAGAGGTTCTAAGTCCTCAGAGTCAAGGCAAAGCCTGGGAACCTGCCATGTTACAAGGGTCCCGGGGGCTTCAGCCACAAGTGGCCCTCATGTTAGCAGCTTCCTGAGCTGTCTTGATGTGAAGAAGCACCTGGGGAGTTGTGAAAAGCACAGATCTCTTCCCTGGAGGCTCAGGTCTGGGGAGCAGGCCTAGGGCGGTGATTCTCAAAGTGGAGTCCCAGGGCAACAGCAGCCGGCACACCTGGGGATTGGTTACACTTGCACAATGCCAGGCCCCACACTCGGCTCCTGAGGCTCAGTCTCCAGGACCAGGGTGCTCATTTGCTTGAACAAGCTCTCCAGGTGAGTCTGATGCCTGCCGACATGACAGCTGTGGCCCAGGATTTGAATTGCTTAATGACGACGACGGCAGGTGGTTGGTAGCATTGGACAGGGTTAGGAAGCCTTGCAATCATTGAGGTTCATGCAGCTCCTGTTGCCCAAGATTCCTGAAAGGCCTGGCTACTCCCCAGCTTGCCTTTGGTCTTCTCCAGAAAAAGGGTATCCAGGAAACAGTCACTGCTTTCCCTTTTACAAGCAAGTAATTTTCAAAAGAGCTGGGGACCCAGTAATTGAAACCCCCGCCTCACGACCTGCTCACAACAACCGCTCTTCCATACCTGGCTGCCGATGCTCCCCGAAGAAGCAGCAGAGGCCCGGAGAAACTTCCAGAATCCAAGATTTACTACGAATGAGCCTGGGTCAGCAGGGGCTACTTCCTTTTATTAATTCTTTCCTGCCGGCTGACATCTCATTTTCTGGAAGCCGACCCGTGGAGCCCGGCTCCCCCGCCCTTCCCCACCAGCTTCCACTCTCCTGCTTTCCTCCCTGCCAGGCGAGAGCATCCCCGCTAAGAATAACAAGGAAAGCTGAGCATGCTCCGGGCCCACCAGTCATCAGAAAAGTGAACTGCTCCCTCTGCTCCCCTTTCAACTTGTTTTCAAATTCTGAGGCAGACCCATTAACTCAGGACTGACAGGGAAGGGAGGTTCCTGCAGGGTTGAGGGTAAAACCCAGGTTTGTCCTCAAAGGAATGGAATTCTGGTTTGGCAGGGTGGTCTGATTAGCTGCGATCTTGGAGGAGTTACTTTATCCCGAAGCCTCATACCTTCTGTGGTGTGCGGGGGCAGGAGTTCTCTGTAAACCAGGGGTCATCATAAACACCCTTCCAATGAGATCACTGTGGCTGCACCTTGCAGACGAGAAACAGCTGTAGATACTTCCTTTGCGTGTGTGCCTGCTCAGTCGCTCAGTTGTGTCCAGCTCTTTGCAACTCTATGGACTATAGCGCACCAGGCTCCTCTGTCTGTGGGATATTCCAGGCAAGAACACTGGAGTGGGTGGCCATTTCCTTCTCCAGGGGATCTTCCTGATCCAGGGATCAAACCTGGATTTCCTGCATTGAAGGCAGATTCTTTACCCTCTGAGCCACCAGGAAAGTTTCATTTTAACACTTTACCCTTTCAATCATTCAGCTAATTCTGTGTGTTTCACTATGATCCATGCTCTTCCAGTTATTTACATCCACTATAGGCACAGAGTGAAACTGCCCTATAATAGAGGGAACTGCCTCTTCTCCAGTCTGCAGTCAACGGCATCATATCAGGAGCTTGAAACTGGCCCTGCTGGGAATATTTATACCTTGGAAATTGACAAACACTGTAAATCACAATTGGTCCTCCTCTCCTCCAGAGAGTGGACTGCTAGCCTAGCAATGCCAGCAGCCCCCTGCAGAGTGGATCTGAGGCAGGAGCTCCCTTTCAAGTCTGCTCTCAGATGGCCCCTGAGTCTGGAGGAGGGGGAGATGGGAGTTGGTGCTGAGGACCATGGCAGGGCCTGGCAGAGGCAGTCAGGGTATGCTGGGCAGGGTCTCCAGCCCTGCCTCCTCCCTGGAGCCGCCCTGACTGCGTGCTTGTCTGTACTCCCTCCAGGGTGAACAGCAGCCAACTCGTTATCCCACACTGCAGCTCAGGAGGCAGTCTGAACTCCTTGGAGTGCCTAGCCCCATTCCCGCAGCCTCCCAGGGACGATGATAATGCTAGCAATTTACATTCATTGCTTTTTAAATTCTCGCAACAACCTTGATCAAGTAGACATGGTCATCTTCCTCATCTCATGGAAAGGGAATCTAAAGTGCAGAGAGATTTAGTAACTTGTGGAAAGTTGCACAGCTGTTACCAAATCCAAGCTGGTACTACTCACTGCATGACAGGCCAGTAAATTGAGTGATGAAGTGTTGGGGCAAGGAACAGCCAGCAGATGGAAAAGATGGTGGACTAGTATTGCAAAGAACCGTCTTACCCCAGTTGGAATTCAGGCTTCTTTTATAGTAAAAGGGGAGGGGTGTGGTTAGCTATTGCAGACTTCTTGGTGTCAAAATCCTTTGTTCCTGCAGCCATCCCTGTAGGTCTGGTCACTGTGTTGCTATACACCTACAACAACGTGAATGTTTGTTCTGTGACTTTTTATCTCCAAGTGAACGGCAAAGTGTTATATACCTTTAAAGGTCAGAGCCTTGAGAAAGGGTTGTCCTGTTTATCTCAGGCTAGAGGCAACATTCTTATAGCCAAAGCAATAGAATACAAAGGTTAAAGTAAAAGAAAGAAACCCAATATGGAGTCAGATTTGTCCTTCCTTATGGCACAGCTACTAAGTAGCAGCCTTAAGTGGAGCCCAGGCTACTGGCTCTAGAGTCCACACTACTTACCATGAAGCAACTTTGTGACATGAGAGGTGAAGGCCCTAAGCTCAGAGAGCTTATGCTGGGGTGGGGAGATTGAGAGTGTCTGGGCTTTGCGGGACAGATGGCGTTTTGCCGGAAAGAGATGGAATTGAAAAGGGCATTCCAGGTGGAGGGAACAGGCAGTGCAAAGGCCCAGAGAGTCGGGGAGAAAGGGATGCATGCAGGAAACAGCCAATGGCCTCGTCTGGCTGTCCTCTTCCACAGCCTCCCTGACCCTGGAGAAGCCTGCTTTTGGGGCCTCAAAATGAGTTTTCAAAAATAACTTATCTTCAGCTTTGTGTTTGTCTTTGCTCGGTGATTCGCATGTTCCTCAAGGTGGTAGTACAATGGATTAGTTCCATGAATGCAGAGGCTGGGGAAGGTGTGTGTGTGTTTTGGGGTGGGAGGTGGCAGACAGAAGACTGGGCAGAGAGACTCGGGTCTAGGATTAAGCATTTTCCTGGGGTCTGTTAATTATCTGCCTTGAGCAAGGCCACATGGTAGAGGCTGGTTGCGGCAGGGCAGGAGGGACGAGGACTGTGTGTGGTTGTCCTCATCCTTCTCTCTAGAAGCTCAGAATCTGCTGTCCTGGTCACTCTCAGGAGGTTGATGAGATAATGAACATCTATGAGTCAACTGTTCTGTTATCCAGTTGTCCTTTGTAAGAGCCATTTATGCAGTAGATCCCTCCAGGAAGTGCAGACTTCTCTTTCTGAACTCTGAGCAGAGACCACCCTCTTTGCAGGAGAGAGTTCATCTCACCAGATGAATCTTGGCCTCCTTTTATCGGTCCGTGTGAACTGCATAACCTCACCATCAATATCTAAGAGTTTACATCCTGTAAATTTCATGCTGCTCTGTGTATGTAATGGGCTTTAGAAAACAGAAAAGCCCTAGTGGAAATTTCCATTGAGGTTCAGAGTAACCATTTTTCCTGAAAAAATACTCTTGGACACTATAATAGAAATCTTCTTGTTTGCCTGGAATCTTAACAGAGTGCTGAAGGAAGGAGCCCAGGGACTCTTGTTTCTCCAGAAGGTCTGCAAGTGCTGAAGGTCATGGACTACTCTGGCAATAAGCACAGGACCTGGAGTACTGAGGATTCACGGTTGAGAGATGAATGAACTCCAGCCAGTGTCCATGAGACCAGCAGAGGAAGAGTTAGAAATAAGCACCACTGCATTCACAGTGACTGGCAGTGAACACATGGGGTGCATGTGTCTGGAGGCTGAGTGTGGAGGGGCTCCCTGCCTGAGGGTTGGAGGTGAGCCTTCTGCAAGGCAGTTATTGGGGCTGCTGATTCTGGAACTAAGAGGCCAGCCAATCTCCCCCAAATGAGAACTCAATGTATTTTCCCTTTAACCTGGGCTACCAGGACATTCCAAAGCAAAATTAGTGTGCAGATAGTGACTAGACATTTCAGGCTCCTGACATCTAGTTCTTAGTGAATCTGGTCTTGGTCCTTGTTAAAACTGTGCTAGAAAAAGAAAGAAAGGGAAAAAAAAGAACACAGGCAACACTAAAGTAGAAGTGCTTTTTAAAAATTAATCTTTAGCCTCAAAGAGTGACTCTTCATGAGACCCCAGAGAAGAATGTGTGAAGAACCACACAGTCAGCCTCTCTCTGCCCTTCTCATGCTGATTCTCACACAGCGCCTCCAATAAACCCAGATCCCAAACAATTCTAGCTCCACATTCTCTGGGCTCTATCCCATTCAGGTCCATTCACCTGTTCATCGGTCCATCCAGCCAGCCATCCTCCCTGCTACAGCCTCCACTCTCAGCAAACACTGAGTCTTCTTCCTCTGTGCCAGGACAGAGCTGTGCATTGACTCAGAGCTGATATCTGCCTGCCAGAGAGCCTTGTATCCAGTCGGGGAGAAGACCTGCCAGTAGGGAAGTTCAAGAGATGCTTGGACAATGGAACAGTAGTCCATCCAAGGTTCAGAGGAAAGGGACTTTGGTACCAGGGTGTCTGGGTTTTATATCCTGGCTCCGGCACTTATGAGCTGTGTGACCTTGGACAAACTACACAATATCCCCATGTCTAAATTGTCCCCATTGTCGAATGGTATTCCATTGAACCTATCTAAGAAGGTTGTTCCATTATCTCCTGCTGCATAACCAAGTTCCCCTGCCATTTTATTATAGCTCACAATTTGGTGGTCAGTTACTCATGGCTTGGCTGCTTGGTGCTTTGGCCCCACGTGGCATCAGCTGAGGTCACTCAGTGGTTATTCAGCTGGAGGGTCTCATGCCCGGCACCTTGGCCAGGATGGCCAAAAGGCTGGATCCAGCTGGAACTGTTCACGAGAGTGCACAGACGTGGCCCCTCCAGGGTGGCAGTCTTGGGTTACTCAGACTCCTGCCACCACAGCCTGAGGCTGCCAAAGAAAGCGTGCCTAGAGATGGTGGAGGCTGCCAGTGTCTTTAGACTGGGTCTAGAAACTGGCACAGTACCACTTCCCTGACACTGGACTGGTCAAGTGGAACCAGGGCCTGTCCAGATTGAAGGTGAAAAGACTTAGACTCAAAACTCTCCAGTGGGAAGAATTTGTGGCCATTCTTTGAGCATCACAGTTCCGTGACGATGAAACGAGTTAACACGTGGAAAGCAGCTAGCATGGTGACTGACGGCAAAAGGGGCCTGCAGGTGCTCGCTGTTGCTGTTACCGCTGTTGAGCTCAGCTTTAATAGAGGAGTCCACGTCCTCTGGGTAGACGGGGAGCTCGGGAGCAGTGGGCCAGATGGATGGTGTTCTTTGCACATAGTTGCATTTTGCAGGCAATTTTGTCTTTGCTATTTCAAAGCAGATGATCAGACCAACTGACTTATGCAAAACGTGTATCTGATTAGTAATTAACAGACTTTACATCCCTCCCGGGGGACAACCAGGAGCCTCGCCTGGTGGGAGACTCAGAGGGCGGGATGGCTAGGAGGCCAGTCCCCTCACTCAGCACTTGCAGGCTCAGCTCCAAGGGGCTCACAGACCCAGAACTGTATGACGAGCAGACCCAGCTCTGGGCCACCTTCCGGGGCTCCCCCTCCCGGAGCCCACTGCCTAATTAGAAAGGGCCATTTCAACATCTTAACAGAAAATGGAGTTTTTCTTTCCTTGATGTTGTGATTTGACTGGGAGTTAGCAAAGCATCAGTAGAATCCTAAACGTCTATTTTAAAAAGAAATCAAGCCTTCATCTCAGCTTGGCGTGGGGCTCTGCTCTCCCTTTGTGGGAGGAAGATAAAATGCTTCCTCCAATGCGTGTCCTCCTGCCTTGAACACAGGCTGGTTAAACCTCTCTGGTAATGGTTGAGCTGTGCCAAGGATTTTCTCTCTTCCCAGTAACAGTTCCTGCCTTTAAACGGCTTCCGCGGGAAAGAGCCATAACACACACGTGCAGAACAGAGGCTGAGAAAGCCGTCCAGAAGGAGGGCTTGTTTCTAAGGGGCAGGCAGAGCCGTGGTGTGGGCCACACTCGGTCCCACACATCATCTACCTTGTGTAATTTCCTCACTGCACTGGGGTGAGAGATGAGGGGAGAAACCACGGTTATTTTTACCCCCCCTTTATAGTCAAGAAATCAGGAGCCCAGACTTCTACCCATGGCAGCAGCAGAATTAGGGGTGGTGCAGAGCAGTTTCTACCCAAGTGTGTCTGACTCTGTGTTTTTACTCTGCCAGGAGGTCTGGGGTCCTCTCCACATCCCTGTTGCTCCCTTCACCCCGGATACAGATAAGGATCCCACTCTGTCGGGGGGCCCCCTCTCTGAGTGGACCAATGGTGGGGGTCACAGGTTGGTGGTGTGAGACGGAGCAAGACCCCAAGCATGGCAGGTACTGAGTCTGAATGAAAGCACAGGGTAGGCTCAAGGGTGTGCTGCAGGGGAGGGAAGGGGGCACTCTGACAGTCCTTGAGGAAAGGACATCTCATGGTGCTGCTCTCGGAGCCAAGAGCTGTGGGTGCACACAGCCCAGCCATTTCCTTGAGGCACTGCTGCATGGCCCCAGAAAAGCCTTGTCTCTACCAGGAGCCTTGGCTTCTTCATTTTAAAGTTGAGTGACTGCACTCTAGGCTTTCTGAGGTTCCCTTCAGCCCTGAGACTGGGAATTTACCAGGGCTGCTACACACAGCACAACGCCACACAGGTGCCACTTGCAGACTGCAGTGTAAGCTGGGCACCGCATCCCGTTCTGTGGTCCTGGAATCTATAAATCTATAGACTGAAAGGACCAGAGGGCAGAGAAGAGGGGAGAAGTTCCAAGCAGATGGCGGCCTGTGACCACTTTTTCTCCAATCAAGATACAGACAAGTATTTATACCACAAAAAGAACTAGTCAGGTAGGTGTGTCAGGACCTGTGGTAAGAGATCTGTGGTGTCTGTCACTAGTCACACTCACGGCCTGCATCTAAGCATGACCACGCTGTGCTTGGCTTTTTATTTTCCGACTGCACCATGTGGGCTGTAGGATTTTAGTTTCCTGACCAGGGATCAAACCTGGGCCCCCAGCAGTGAGAGCCCGGAGTTCCAACCACTGGACCTCCAGGGAGTTGCCCCGAGTACAGCCACTTTTATTTGGCTCTGATTTAAAGGGATGGAGTTGGTTCACTAGTGGTCTGACATGTGGGGCCTCCAGTTTTCAGAGGTGGCTTCCTGTGGCTCCTCGGCCACATTTCCTCCAGGGCTTACATGTTTGGACAGTACTTGCTGGTAACTATTGCACTGCCTCAAGAAAAGCATCTGTGTGTCCCCTCAGACTGGGGCTCCCTGAGGCAGGGCTGTGATCGCTCAGACTGAGGGATCCTCCCTGAGGATGGGGCTGTGTCTCCCCTCAGACTTGGGACCCTGCCATCAGAAACTATGTCTCTGTCCTTCATTTGGCATTTGCTGAGGACCTGTTTAGTATGAGACACTGTTCTAGCCTCTCCGAATATTACAATGATAAATAGCAAACAGTGTAAGATAACAAAGCTTACCATTGCTAAGAGCTAAGACACAAATGAAAAGCAGGGTGGATGATTCTGTAGGTGGAGTTTCTGACTCTTTCAGCGGAGGTATTCCGGGAAGGCCTTTCTGAGCCAAGAGAGCAGATAATGAGGAGGAGGCCATGGGAAGGTCTGGGCGAGCAGCATTCCAGCCAGAGCCAGCCACAGTACAAAGGCCCTGAGGGGGAAGAACAGAAAGATCTGTGTACCTGGACACAGAGGCGCAAGATGAGGTCAGAGGTTGGGGAGGAGGACACGTGGGGACGGCACAGGGCCTCACAGACACCGTGAGGAGCGGGAGGTCATGGGGCTGTTATTGCTAGCTGCTCAGTCATTCCTGGCTCTCTGTGGCCCCATGGACTGCAGCACACCAGGCTTCCCTGTCCTTCCCCATCTCCCGGAGCTTGCTCAAACTCACGTACATTGAGTCGGTGATGCCATCCAACCACCTCATCCTCTGTCACCCCCTTCTCCTTCCTTCAATCTTTCCCCGCATCAGGGTCTCATCCAATGAGTCTGCTCTTCGCATCAGGTGGCAAAGTACTGGAGCTTCAGCTTCAGCATCAGTCCTTCCAGTGAATATTCAGGGCTGCTGACTACCATCCCGTGGATCTCTCTGAGATTTTTGCGGCTTCTCTGTGATTCCGACCTGGGGCTCTGAGCTCCGTCCCCTGCCACCTTCCGCTGTCATCCCAGAATATCATGGAGCGGGTGTCCTGCCAGTGTGATGCCTTCCTGCAGCCACCTCTGACCCCCTTCCCGCCCCCATCCAGTCTGTGAACTCCCTGCCCTGGCTTTGCTCTTGCAGACCTTGGCCCTGGAGCCTAGCCCCTCACTTCCTATTCCTTAGAACCATCTTAAGTCAGCAAGGAGAAAATCTCCTTGACCTGAACTTCGGATTCACAAACAGGGAGCAGCAGAAGCATGTAGTTAGGCAGACTGAGCAAGGCTTTGCTTCCAATGCATCTTCAGGGACCGACAGAGATCAGCCCCAAGCCTCATCCTTTCTCCGCCCCACAGTGCAGACATCCTATAACAGACACCAGTGAGCACCTGGCCTTGTCACATGCCCTACACATGGCTTCTTAAGAGGCCAGGCTGGGAAGTCAACCTGAGCCCTTGTTGAAACCAGTCGAGCTGTGTAACCTCTCAGGCCCTCGGTTTCCCCAGCTCTGAAATGGGAATAATGGCATGTACTTTGCAGAGCTGACGTTAGACAGTAGATACTTGTGAGGGGGCTCTGTGTGTCACCATGGTAACGTTATTGTTCTCTGTGCTAGGCACTGGGCTGCACTTTCATAAGCAGTGTCTCATTTCATCTTCATAGCCCAGTGGGGAAGGCACTGTATAATCCCCATTGTTCATGCGAGGGCCCTGAGGTACAGGGAAGCCCCCTCCCACCCCCAGCTCTTTGGAAAAGGTCCTTAGCCAGGGTGACAGTCTCCCAAGGGAATATGTTGAGATATGAGTGTGTGTGTGGATTTTGATTGTCACGGTGGCTGAGGCCATGAGGGGGTGGGCAAGTGGGTGTTTCTAGTGAGTATGGGGATCCCCATGGGGCAGCGTGTGGAATAGTCCTACACAGGAAGAACTGACCCCCTCGAGTGCCAACAGACTCCTGTTTTGAGAAACACTAATTCTAGAACAACCCCTCTTTGATAAATTAAAGACTGAGTCCCTGGTAAGAAAGGTGACAGGCTCACCTGGTGCATCAGGGCAGAGCTAGGACCACAGCCACATCCTTACCTTGACCATCACTTCACCACACAGAACCCACAGCAAAATCTGAACCGCCTGCAGGGTCAGGCCAGATGGCTGCCCTGGGCTGGTGTGTTCCTCAAAAGCCACTGGCTGTGGCCTTTGACACCTTTTCCCAGCCCTGGCTTGAAAGATGAACTTGGTTGGGTTTCTTTGATGGGTTTCTCGGATTCCCATCACCCACAGCCACCTCCAACAAAGAGAAGTTGTCGATAATGGTAATTACGTTTCTGCCCTCCCTACCGTGTCATTAATAATTGCCGTTAAGCTGGCACACTTAGTCAAATAACGCAGGGCCTAATTGGCTGTGCGTCTTTTCTCCTTTTGATTGAGACAATCCGTGTTCTAGGCGTTTGCAGTGCAGTTAGCTCAGCAGGACCTGCCAATGGCTTGTACAGGGCAATCTGCATGTCATTTGGGCAAGGAAGCTGAGCCAAGAGGTGAGGGTGCTGGGCCGTGGGAGCTGGGGGCAGAGGGGCAAGGGTTAAGCCCTGGGCTTGGGAAGTGGGTCCCCATGGCTCTGTTTAACCCTGGACTCGCCCTGGGTGTCAGGTGTACCTGGGGGCTTGCTCCGGTTCCCAACACAGATCAGCTCCTGAACTTTCCTCTCACTCTGGGGGTGTGTGTATATGTGTGGGCAGGTGGCCTGGCCCTCTTCTCTTCTTGCCTCAGGGGGTTGGTTTGTTTCCCACCTGGTGGAAACACCACCTCTGTAACCCTGGCTTCTGTCTATCCAGCTCTCAGGCCACACGTGGGTCCTGGAGCATCCACTCTATGAAATCTGAGTTGGAGAACACCAGCTGAATCCTCTGTTCCCAAACCTCTTCCTGAGATTTCCTTGCCATGTGCTTGAAATTTTACCATAAGAGATTTCATTGCTTTGTGACCTGGCCTGGGGTAGGTGAGTGGATGGGTGGTTGATTTCCTCTTTTTTTCCCCCTAATTGTATCAGGATTATACTTTATTATAAATGGTAGGCAGAACACTTAGCTTAGTGTTAGGTAATTGCACTCATCTCACACGCTAGTAAAGTAATGCTCAAAATTCTCCAAGCCAGGCTTCAGCAACATGTGAACCATGAACTTCCAGATGTTCAAGCTGGTTTTAGAAAACGCAGAGGAACCAGAGATCAAATTGCTAACATCTGCTGGATCATCACAAAAGCAAGAGAGTTCCAGAAAAACATCTATTTCTGCTTTATTGACTATGCCAAAGCCTTTGACTGTGTGGATCACAATCAACTGTGGAAAATTCTGAGAGAGATGGGAATACCAGACCACCTGACCTGCCTCTTGAGAAACCTATATGCAGGTCAGGAAGCAACAATTAGAACTGGACATGAAACAACAGACTGGTTCCTAATAGGAAAAGGAGTATGTCAAGGCTGTATATTGTCACCCTGCTTGTTTAACTTGTCTGCAGAGTACATCATGAGAAACGCTGGGCTGGAAGAAGCACAAGCTGTAATTAAGATTGCTGGGAGAAAAATCAGTAACCTCAGATATGCAGATGATACCACCCTTATGGCAGAAAGCGAAGAAGAACTAAAAAGCCTCTTGATGAAAGTGAAAGAGGAGAGTGAAAAAGTTGGCTTAAAGCTCAACATTGAGAAAACGAAGATCATGGCATCTGGTCCCATCACCTCATGAGAAATCAATGGGGAAACAGTGGAAACAGTGTCAGACTTTGTTTTTTGGGGCTCCAAAATCACTGCAGATGGTGAGTGCAGCCATGAAATTAAAAGGCACTTACTCCTTGGAAAGTTATGACCAACCTAGATAGCACATTCAAAAGCAGAGACGTTACTTTGCCAACAAAGGTCAGTCTAGTCGAGGCTATGGTTTTTCCTGTGGTCATGTATGGATGTGAGAGTTGGACTGTGGAGAAAGCTGAGTGCTGAAGAATTGCTGCTTTTGAACTATGGTGTTGGAGAAGACTCTTGAGAGTCCCATGGACTACAAGGAGATCCAACCAGTCCATCCTAAAGGAGATCAGCCCTGGGTTTTCTTTGGAAGGAATGTTGCTAAAACTGAAAGAGTTGACTCATTGGAACAGACTCTGATGCTGGGAGGGATTGGGGGCAGGAGGAAAAGGGAACGACAGAGGATGAGATGGCTGGATGGCATCACCGACTCGATGGACATGAGTTTGAGTGAATTCTGGGAGTTGGTGGTGGACAGGGAGGCCTGGCGTGCTGCAATTCATGGGGTTGCAAATAGTCAGACACGACTGAGCGACTGAAATGAACTGAACTGAACTGAATATAATTGAATGAATTAGTTATTGAAAAGTTCAGAGATAGTCCTGCTGGCTCCCAGCATGTTGTGATCCAGGAGTTCCCACTGCCAACAGGACTCTGCTCCATTTCGTTGTGATTCCCTGGGCTCAGCTCCACTCCTAGGTCAGTTTTTTGACCACCAGCCCCGCAGAGAGGGCGATGGCACCCCACTCCAGTGTTCTTGCCTGGAGAATCCCATGGACGAAGGAGCCTGGAAGGCTGCAGTCCATGGGGTCGCTGAGGGTTGGGCACGACTGAGCGACTTCAGTTTCACTTTTCACTTTCATGCATTGGAGAAGGAAATGGCAACCCACTCAGTGTTCTTGCCTGGAGAATCCCAGGGACAGGGGAGCCTGGTGGGCTGCCACCTATGGGGCTGCACAGAGTTGGACACGACTGAAGCAACTTAGCAGCAGCAGAAGCAGCAGCCACCAGCCCCTATCACATTGGTGGCTACAGAACCACCTGCAGATACATAGCTTCTCTCTAAGAGGTTCCTATACAAGAAGTAGCTTTGAAGAAGCCCCCCCCACCCCCACCCCCAAAGATCTCATAACTCATTGACCAAAACTGGGTAATGTGTTCCCATCTCTTCCTTCCTTCAGCAATCACTATGGTATTAGTTATCCCTGGACAGTATCATCATATTTATTACATAGTAAACTATGGTCCTAGGGCAGAGAGAGTCTTCAGAAAACAATGCAGACCTGTGAGCTGAGACGGGGGATGGAGTGGGAATGTCCTAGACCACCACGCACCAGGTCATGCACCACAGCAGCACTGCAGGCAGCCCAGTGAGGAGCTCTGGACCAGAACGCCCATTAGGTAAGTCTGGCTCTGGGTGGAAAAGACCAGGCCCCAACACCTCCCATGCTGTCATTCATTGACTGGGCCTGACTGGGAGGAACTGGCCTGGGCCCCAGAGCTGGGGTGGCCCGCTGAAGGTGCATAACCAGAGGCTGTCAGCTAACTGCCCTCCTTGTCACTGAACAGGGAATTCCTCCTTGAAGAAGGATCTGAGAGGTGTGCCTCCAAGGCCATCTCACAGCTAGGAAATAAATCAGGACTCAGACTCCAGGGGCCTGGGGCCAGGTGTCTGCATGCTTTCCTGCTGTCCGCCTTGGTGCACAGTGTGGAGGGGGGGTAGTGTGAGGAACACAGCGCTAGTCTCGGGTGTCCTGGCTCTGCCTCTAGATGTCCCTGGGCAAGTCGCTCCATCATTCATTCAGGCACTTACTGAGCCTTTGCGAGCGTCAGGTCATGTGCTAAGACCCTGGAAATAGAGACTGCTCCAGCAGATCACCAGTCTGGGACTAGGGTGTAGGTCCAGGGAGAGACCCAGCCTGGACCTGTGCAAGCTGGCACACAGGCACTGCTGCCCATCAGTCTTCCGCAGAGCTGTCTCTCCACTGCGAGGCTCAGTGGCTGACTGACCTTGGGGTGGGGTTTGTGCCCTGGGGTCTGGGTATAAGGCCTTTGACATGCCAAACCCCAGGGTAAGTCCTTCAACTTTGCCTTCATCCAGACACACTGGGTCCAGGCAGAGAGCCAGGCCAGCCAGGCAGAAACCTTCGGGTAAACAATAGACATTCATCAGCTGATGGATGAGTCCAAGAGAAAGCAGCAAACTCATTTAAAAAACCAAGCACCCAGAATTTCCTGTTCCTCACCCAGCTAGCCTAGATACATGACCTTGAAGAGGTCTTGCTGCAAATTATTGCCAGGGAAATCTATGGCCAATTAAACAAGCAAATGTTTCTCCACACCTTTTCCTTTTGCTCTCTTAAATAAGCTCTGGCCTGACCTGTGGTGGAGACGCTGGACTCGCCAATTCCCTTCATCAGAAGAAACATTTCCCCCACAGCACAGGCTCCAGGCCTTGGTTATTAAATCAGCAAAACCCAAATGCTCCCAAGATAAACTCCTGATGTTGCAATAATAGCAGTCACCCTGGAGAATCCCACCTGGCGCACGTCACCCGTGCAAATGCCATCAGCAGCAAGCATCCTGGCTACAACAGCCCAACAGGTAATTTGCTGGTTTATGGCTCAGATACTAAAGCACAAATGTAAACAGGCTCCAGTGGCCAGTGCAAAAGCGTTGATAGTGCAAAAGGCTTTCCCTCACCTTCTCCAGGAAAAGTCCCAGAAACACTGAGCGTCGCTGGTCAGAGAGCCTTCCTCTCTCCTACTGCAGCCACTTTTGGGGCCACTGTAAAGGAATGTAGAGACTAACAGATTGCAGGGGCAGTTTCTTTCCTAAAGTGAGCCAGATCTGCCCTCTCCCCAGCCCTGTCTGTCGGTGTGCTATGGTGCCCACCGCCCGCCCCTCACTGTGCCCCCCTCTCAAGAGCAGCTGTCTGCCTGTTTCTCTCTTCTCCCCTCTCAGTTTCTGCCTGTCTTATTCTCTCTCCTCTTTTTTTTTTTTCTCTGTCGCACTTTCTCCCCTCCTCTTTTTCTCTCTCTCCCTTTCCCCGAGGTGGGTCCTTCGTAACTTTCCACTTCAATACCCTCACATCAGAACGTCCTCCCTAACCCTGGGCCAGTCTTGGGGGTTACTTCCCTAACTTTAGGCCAGTTTTGGGGGTGCCGGAGTCACATTTCCCCTCCTGCCCCCACAGGGGCTGTCCTCACCCTGAAGTTCCCAACCTGGTCCCAGTGAAAGGCCAGGCTCCCCGAGCAGGCAGGTTGAGAGCCTTCCAGAGCCACCGCCAGGCCACTGGGCAGCTCTGGGTAGACGTGAGCTAAAGCAGGCAGAGGCAGCTCCCGTGTCAGGGCGCGTACCCTGAGGACTTCATCGCCCCCAGGCTCCCCCCCGCACGCGCGTGTGGAAGTTGGGGCTGCCAGGACCGATTTCTCTGAGACGCAGCCCTGGGGAGGGAAGACAGAGGGACTGCTGTGGACTAAGTGGGTTCTTCCCACTGCTGCAGAGGCAAAGCCCAGGGTGACCCTCAGCGAAGAAAGGCTCAAGGCCATGGATTTCCCAGAGGGGCTTGCTCAACATGCAGATTCCTGGTCCAGCGAAGCTGCTGCAGTGGGTTTGACCTGGGCCCTGAACAGAGCTCTCCAGGTGATGCTGTACCAGCCCACAGTCTGAAAGCCCCCGATTCCCCAGAGCAGCGACCTGGAACCTGTGCGGATTTGTATCCCAAGGATGAACACACTTTACTTCTCACTCTCAAAATAAGGGTATTAATGTGTAAGTTTTATACATGTAATCCTGAAAGTCAGGGTATTAAGTAATAGGAAAACATTTTTTTAAGGATAAAAATAAACACAGATAGAAATTGTAATTCTTCCCTCCTGTTTCCTCAATTCTGCTTTTTAATCCTCCATGCTCCCCATTTTGGAGGTCATGGCCGGAGGGACTGGGAAAGGAGATTTACCCACTGAGAAGATGCTAGAAACTCAGCCTCTGTGCACCGGTGCCAAATCGAATCTCAGAGGCAGAACTTGGGGTGAAATAGAAAAGAACAGCTTTATTGCTTTGCCAGGTGAAGAAGAACACAGCAGACGAGAACCCTGAAAAACTGTGTGTCCCACCCCAGGGGGATTTGGTGAGGAGTTTTATAGCGATGGTTCAAGGATGGAGTTGCTGATAAGGACCGAGGTGTGTGCAGGGCCTGTGTGCATGTGCTGTGCTAAGTCACTTCAGTCGTGTCCGACTCTGTGCGACTCCATGGACTATAGCCTGCCAGGCTCCTCTGTCCGTGGGATTCTCCAGGCAAGAATACTGGAGTGGGTTGCCGTTGCCTTCTCTGGGGGACCTTCCCCACCCAGGGATCGAACTCGCTTCTCATGGGCTCCTTTACCACTACGCCACCTGGTGCAGGGCCTGCACGCCTTTAATCTGGTCTCAGATGGTCTCCTGATGAGCTGCTCTGGGCTATCAAACTGCAGTCTTCTCTGGAATGAAGGACGCTAACAGCTTCCATTTGTTGGGTGTTTTATTTCTGCAAACAGCAAGGATTACGTGTATCCCTTGAGTGAACCAGGACCCTGCCCCAAGGCTGCAACAAGGTTTCTTGGCCGCTTCTCCCTCGTCCCTGCCTCCCTCCCTTCCCTGATTAGGAACTGTTTGAAAGCCTTCATGGCTAGGTGCCCCACAGGGTCCTGCTTGGAATCATCTCCCCTTACGGGCCCTTCAGGCTTCCCTGGTGGCTCAGATGGTAAAGAATCTGCCTGCAATGCGAGAGACCTGGGTTCAGTCCCTGGGTTGGGAAGAGCCCCTGGGGAAGGTTATAGCAGTCCGCTCCAGTATTCTTGCCTGGAGACTCCCACGGACAGAGGAGCCTGGCGGGCTGTAGTCCACAGGGTCACACAGGGTCGGACGTGACTGAGCGACTTTCACCACGGGTCCTTCTTCTTACCTCATCCACCTCTGCCTCCTCAGTTCCAACTGGCAAATGCTGATTCTCAGGGAACCCAGAGCTTACAATCAGGTAAAACTTCAGGCTTCCTTTCCCTCCACCAAGAATTCCTCCTGATTCTGCGGCCTTTGGAAGGTGTGGGGGGCTGTGGTGGGCCGTGGTGGGGACCTCCCGAGCCCGCGGGGTGCTCCCTGACTTCACGTGCTGCAGACTGCGCTCCGCGGACTTTTCTCTCTATTGTTGGACCTCAGCCACTGTGCTGTGCATCAAGCCTGTGCTGATTTAGTGGCGAGTTGTATTTTAGGTGACATAGTTCCTCACCTGTAAAATGAGAGGCGTGGGCTGAGTGATTACTTGGGCTCCTTCCAGACCCGAGGAGCGTGGCTTCCATCAACCCTGGCAGTGCCACTCATGAGTGGAAGAGTAAGTGGCAGCCTTGAAAAGGACCAGGAGTAAGAGGGAGAATCTGGTTAGTAAGGGGATGACCATCTTGTGGCCACTTCCATGTGAGAGTCAAGGGTCCCCAAAGCAAAGGGGACTTGGTCTGGGTGCTGCAAGTGGGGTCAGTGGCCACCTGATTCAAGTTCTAGTCCAGAATTTGCCTGGAGCAAGTTTCTGTGACCAGTTATTTTTTAATTGAAGTATAGTGGCTGTAAAATATTGTAAAAGTGACAGGTGTAAAGTATAGTGAGTTACCATTTTTAAGGGTTTTACTCCATGTAGAGTTATTATAAAATATTGGCTGTATCCCCATGCTATGCAATATATCCTTCTAAACCAATTCTTTTTCCTCACCTGTTTCCAGAAAGACAGGATCAGGTTAGATGATCACTGTGGATGCTATCATGGCTGTGGTATAAAATGGATTTTTCCAAAATGTGAGCCGTGAAAAAATATGTAATTATTTGGTGAGTCAGAGTAGGGTTTGGCAGAACAGGATGTTTTCTTGAAATTTTGTTTTGCGTGTGTGTGTGTGTGTGTGTGCGTGTGTGTGCGTGTGTGTGTGCGTGTGTGCACACACGCAAGCATACTGGGTCGCTGTGCCTGAGGGAGGAACGGGACAGGCCGAGCTGACTGCATCGTGCAAAAGAAGGGAACCATCTCGCACTTTCGCTGAGCTTTGGACTATGTGCCTGGCAGCCTTGGGGATAACATGCCTATGGCCACACTGGCCTCCTGGACTGATGAACACCAGATTCCATGCCAAGATTTCCCTTCGCCAAAAAGAACAAGAATGTAATAATCCCCTGTATAGTCAATCACCTTTGTAATCTTGACGGCACCCATTGGTGTAGGCTATAATGTATAACCAGCTGACCCTTCTGATTATGATCATGGCTGTAACCAGCTTGTATCTCCCTTTAACTCTTTCCAGGCTAGGTACAAGGAATTTGGGCCTGTGGGCCTGAATAGTACACTTAAGGTCTATGAGGTTTTCACAAAAGTGGGTCGGGGTCGTTGGCTACGAGGAGACTGCCTTGGGCCCAGCGATGTAATAAGCGACACTCCGCTATTCTGCGTTGTCCTTCTGAGTGAGTTTGTTTCCCAGAACACGCAGTTACCACTGCCAGTCACTTCAATGAGAATAATTTGAGCAGGGCTTCATGGCCTGTTAATGAAGGTAGAGAATAGGGAAATCAAAGATGCAGGACCAGGACTTGGCGGTTGCAGGGCTGTTACTACCCCTCAGACAAAAGGAATGTGGGGAGGGAGTGCTTTCCAGAACCCAGCAAGGGGGTCCTGTAGAAAAGGCCCCTCTGAGAGGAGCAATGGCCTTCCTTGGAGGGATGGCCAGGCTGCTGAGACCGGGCAGGAAGGAAGCCAGGAGAGGAAATACCCCAACTTCACCCTACACCCATCCATGTCCTCCTAGGGCTGCCCACTGGCAGAGCGTCCCAGAAGCCGGAGGGCAAGAAAGAACCACGGCACAGTGCCCTGCTGTTCCTGGCGCAGAGGGACCCCAAAGGATGAAGGGACAGCTTCTAGCACAGGGAAATGTCACACCTGTATTTTCCCATGGTACACTCAAGTACTCTTGACAGCCATTGTCCCCTGGAGACCAAAGAGGGCTTAGAAATCTTCATGGGTTTGGAGTCAGCCAGAATTAGGCTTGAATCCTGGCCCTGCCACCTGCAGGCTGGGCAGACTACTCACCGCCCTCCCACGTAGTATGAGAGCTGGGACGATGATGCTCACTGCGTAGTCTGAAAATGCCAGGTACCTGGTATGCTTAGCATTCATCCTGTGCTCTCTGTGTGGCAATAGGAATGAGTCTCTGAGGATGGGCAGCCCTTTCTAGGCACTGAGGGGAGTAGGGCTGGATGGTGGTGGTGCTGGAGGGGGGCCTGTTTCTGTTTCTTTAGACACCACCGCTGTCTTCCACAGCCCTTCTTTCTTCTGCATCCTCACCACTTTCTAGGCACCGAGGAGTGTAGGGCTGGATGGTGGTGGTGCTGGAGGGGGCCCTGTCTCTGTTTCTTTAGACACCACCGCTGTCTTCCACAGCCCTTCTTTCTTCTGCATCCTCACCACTCAGTCTTGGCTGCTTCGTTTCTTCTGCAGGCAATTACTGATGGAGTGATTTATAAATTGCAAGGTGTTTACTGCTCTTGGAGAAAGCACAGGCTAGTTGTCAACAGAATTTACTGAGAAATTAAGTGGTAAGATGGATTAAAGCCCAAGGAAGGACCCAGAGTGGGAGGAGCTTTCCTGGGGAGCTGGAGCTCGGTGCATATTTTCACTGTAGTTTCCCGGAGCAGTGGCTACCTGGGGAGGCAAGGAGCCTGCTCTGCTCAGTCAAAGACTGTTGGGGAGCTTTGTCTCCACCTGCACTGCAATTTGGGTTGAACCTAAGTTTCCCCCTTGTGTCTGCTCTGGGGACCCAGTCCCTTTGATTCTGTGGCAGGAAAAAAAAAAAAAAATCAATGTATTTCTCTTCTTAACAAACCCTGAGATTTCTTTTTCATGGTAAATCAAACCAGACTGCTCAGGCTTGATTGACTCCGTCTTACTGGCACCTCAGTTTCCTCAACTGGAAAATGGAAAAGGTAACTCCTGCTGTATGGATGGCTGTGACGTGTAGGCATGAAGAACCTAAAGAGTCTGAAAATTGATGCGGAAGCTGATCAGACCTAGGTCAGTCCTCCCGCAGATAACAGTGCTGACTACCCTGCCCAGGCGGCCGCGGCTCTTCTGTAAACTGGTCAGCCGGATTTGCCTGGATTCTCCCTTTGTGATTTAAAAGCTGTTGATGCTGCTAAAAGGCTGCCTCTGGCTCTGCTGAAAGACAGTGGTAATTGTACTTGCTGCTGCCTGGGGGAGGCTTTAGGCTGGGCTCTAAACCAAGCTCTACCACCTACCAGCTGGACGGCTTTGGGCAAGATACTTAGCCTCCCTGTGCCTTAGTTTCTTTAATTGAAAATGGGGATCGATGTGTGTTGTGATGAAGATTTCATGAGTCAGTACAGGTCAGGAGGCTAGAATAAGGCCCAGGACATATAAGCAACTTAATACGTGTCACCTACCGTCACCAGCTTCAGCTTCACCTGCACCATCTCCTCTTCCTCCGTCATTATCGTCTTCCTAAAACAGTTGTGTAGTGAGAGGAGCCTTGGACTAGGGAAGGCAGGACTAGTATTCAATTATTATCATCATTTTTTCAAAAGTACTATTCCAAATGGGATGTGCGACAAGTCAGATACATCCTTACACTTCACCAATGAGACAAAGTTCATGGGGGAATATGGGGGAGCAAGGGCAAGGTGAGTGTACAGAAGGCTCCCTGTGGGGTCCTGTGGGGTTTCTGGTGAGTGTGAGTGAGTGAAAGTCACTTGGTCCTGTCCGACTCTTTGTGACCCCATGGACTGTAGCCCACCAGGCTCTCTATCCATGGGATTCTCCAGGCAAGATTACTGGAGTGGGTTGCATTCCCTTCTCTAGGGGGTTTATGGAGGGGGTCATTATAGCAGCTCTCAGCTCCCTGAAAATATGATCAGTTGCAGAATTCACTGACAAAGACAAGTCAGTTGCACAATGGATGACCCTCCCCCAACCCAAACAGAAGGTTGAATAAAAGAAGTCAGATGCAAAAGAGTGCATGCTGTGAAATGCCATTAAATAATAAGTACAAAAACAGGCAAAACTAATCCCTGCTGTTGTCAGTAAAGATAATTGTTATCCTTGAGGGTGGGGCAACGAATAGAAAGATGGTAGGGCAGGGTCCCCCGGGGCGGGGGGGGGTCCTGGTTATGGCCTATTTCTCAATCTGAGTGTGGAATTGTGAGAATTCTTCAAGCTGCATTTATGATATTTATGTGTTTGTGTATATGTATTTCATTGACAATTTCAAATAAAAGTGGTTGCTTGGTGGAAGCATAGCTTTTCAAAACACTGTGTGTATAAGTGACTTTTTTTTAGTTTTATTGAAGTGTAGTTGATTTACAGTGTGTTAATTTCTAGTGCAGCAAGGTGATCCAATTATACACATATATCTTTTTTCGTATTCTTTTCCACTGTGGTTTATCACAGGATATTGAACGTAGTTCCCTGTGCTGTACAGTAGGACCTTCTTGTTTATCCATCCCCGATTTAATAGCTTGCATCTATGGGTCCCCAAGCCCCAGCCCTTTCCTCCCCCACCCCGTACCCTGGCAACCGCAAGTCTGCCCTCTATGTTTGTAAATCTGTTTCCGTTTTGTAGGTAAGTTCATCTGTGTTGTACTTTAGATCCCACATATAAGTAATATAAGGTGCTTGTCTTTCTCTTTCTGACTGACTTCACTTATTAACAGAATGATCATCTCTAGTTGCAGCCACGCTGCTGCAAACGGCCTTGCTTCATCCTCTTTGATCATGACTGCATCCTAGTCCATGCTATGCGCACACACCACGTCTTCTGTATCCGTTCATCTGTCAATGGACAGTTAGGTTGTCTCCATGTCTTGGCTGTTGTGAATAGTGCTGCTATGAACATGTATATTTGTGCATGTATATTTTTGAATTGTAGTTTTATCTGGATATATGCCCAGGGGTGGGACGGCTGGATCATATGGTAGTTCTATTTTTAATTTTTTTTGAGGAAACTCCATACCGTTTGCCATACGTAGGGACTACACCAATTTACATTCCCACCAACAGAGTGACACTCATCATTAATGACAGAAAGAGAGCTAACTGTCACTGGCGTGTGCTTCAGTCACTGGTGTGTGTTTCCCTCACCATCATCGTGGCCCCCCACCTTTAGAGTGGGGCAGCTGAGGCTCACTGAGGTTCGGTAAATTCCCGGCACCCCAGATCCCTTCCTGGCAGAGCACACTGCTTCGTGAGTCCTCACTCCTCCACCGTCACAGCTAGTAGTGAACACCCCGAGGATACAGCACAGAATCTGGTACACAGCCGATGCTCCAGGAGTGAGGGAAGGAGGGAGGGAGCAAGGCATGTCATTTTCGTCTCCCCTCTTATTCTGATTGTACTTATGCGCGGCTCCAAACTGCACTTTATTGCTTGCTGTTGCTAGGGCTAAAACGTTCTGTCACTTGGGCCTGCCTGAGCCTCCAAGCTGCACGATTGTTTGATGTGACTGAGGGGTAAAGAGAGAGACTTCTGTCCAGCTCCGGAGAACAGACTGGGTGGGAGAGGGAGGAGGGGCAGATGTGAGCTAGGGTGGGGGAGGGCTGGAGAATGATGCCTGCACCTGGCTGCCTCCCGCCTGTCCGATCCCTTAGGTTCCTATTTTTTTTTTTTTTTGAGGATAACTGCTCTACAGTGTTGTGTCGGTTTCTGCTGGGCAGCATGAATCAGCTGAATGTATAGATACCACCTCTCCCTCTTCAACCTGTCTCCCACACAAAACCCCGTCCCACCCTGCGAGGTCATCAGACCACCCGCCCCCACCGAGCTGAGCTCCTTGTGCTACACAGCAGCTCCCCACTAGCTATCTATTTTGTGCACACTAATCCAAACCCTCGGAGCAGGAAATGGCAACCCACTCCAGTATTCTTGCCTGGAAATTCTCATGGACAGAGGAACCTGGTGGACTCCAGTCCATGAGTTCGCAGAGTTGGACAGAACTCATCAAATGAGCATGCATTCACAGCCCAAACCCTCAAGTTCTTAACCCAGCACCTGGAGGGAAAATGAGTGAGTGGCTCCCAAACGGAAGCATCTCCTCCCCCACCCCCACCCCAGGGTCTCACTTCTGTCCCTGTCCTGTGCAGAGGCCCTTTCCCATCCTAATGAATTCAGGTCAACAGTTAGCCCAAGTTGGGGGCGATTTCCCACAAAGCCTGCAGGTGTACTCTCCCTGCCGAAAGCCTGATCCTCCGGGGGAGACTTTAGTGGACACCAGAAAGCTCCTGGGGAGATGGCACTCTCCTCCGATCCCCCAGAGTTCTTTCCATCTCCCTCTGGGATTGCTGGGGCCCTGGCTGTCCTGCCCTTTGGGAGGATCCTGTCTTTCCGCCACTGCTTGTGTTACACTGAGTCAACATTCAATGAATAATGAATTATAATAATAATAACTTGAGGAAATTTGTGCCCTAGCTTCGACTAGGTCCAACGCATAAAGGGAAAACTCACTGTAAATTATACCCTGGGACTTGCAAGTGAATAATGCAGGCGCCTTTCCCCAGAGACCTCCAAATCAACTCATTTAAATCAATAAATCCCACTCTCCTCTGTGCCCAAATAACAGGCTTATTTATGTGTCTTGAAATTGGCCGAAATATCTGAGCAAGGGAAGAGAGCAATTAAATTCCTTCTGTATACAGAGAGCTCTTTGAGATGTAGCCTGAGCTTGCTAGCTCTTATTTTGGCTGAACGTAGGAAAAGAGAGGGGATAGAAAGCCGCAATAACATTGAATTCAACCCGACCAATGGATTATTTCTAAATGTACCAGCTGCCAAATAACCAAATTGACTGGATTTTTCACGTTCCAGCCAGTTCTTCTGTCTTTTCTAGCCTAAAAACCCTGATTTAGCTCAGTCTTTCTTGACAAAATCCTTGCAGAACTAAGACTAGAAAATAGTTTGTTCTGACAGGTCTCCTATTGACACTCCTGGAACTGTGGACTGAAATTTACAATATTGAAGGAAATGGGGCGCTCTGGCACTGACCCGTGGAGGGGGGTGTGGCATCCCCGCTACCCCAGATGCTCAACTCTTTCGTTTCTATATCTCAGGGCAGTAGGTGTTGAGGGGAATCCTAAAGGAGAGGCGGGGAGGGGGGTGGGCACTGGAGGGCTCAACACAGCCATGGGGATGAAAGCATTTTGATATTTCAGTAGAGCCAAGGACTGACCATCTAGCTTGCTTCTACACACTGTGAACAGCTGGGGAGGGGTGGGTTCTAAGCTGCCTTTTGTGAGTCATTTGTTCCTGTTCTTTCCCTCTCTCCTAATTCTTCTTGCTCAGTCATGTAGTCGTGTCCGACTCTTTGTGATCCTATGGACTGTAACCCGCCAGGCTCCTCTGTCCATGGGATCTTCCAGGCAAGAATACTGGAGTGGGTTGCCATTCTCTTCTCCAGGGCATCTTCCCAACCCAGAGATCGAACCCGAGCCTCCTGCATTGGCAGATGGCTTCTTTACCACTAGGGCCACCTGGGAAGCCGAGCTCTTCTTAGACGGTCCCTGGTCTGTTCGTCATCTCCACCCCAGCTCACGCGGCACTGGTCCAGTGCAATTATGATGCTACCCGTTCAGAGTTAGGTCAGACTCCCTCAGCTGAGGGCACAGTCATCCAACAAGGTTGCCCTCATTTCAGACACTAGCCCCAGTTTGAAGGGTTCTCAGAGCCTCCTGTACGTCTCACCAGCTGGCTACGAATCCAAGGCTATCATGACCTCATCAAGTTTGATAATTCACTGGAGCGACTCAGAACTAAGGACAGTGCTTTACTTATGTAATAACTACAGTTTGATTATAAAGGGTACACATCAGGACCAGCTCCCCCACCCCACCCAAGCCACAGAGGAGGTCCGGGAGGGCCCCAAACGTGAAGCTTCTGTGTCCTCAAGATGCATCCTTCTTGCAGCTCATGTTGAGTGTTGCCAGCCTGAGAATTTCACTGGGCCATGGTGTCCGGGGTTTTTATTGGGATTTCCTCATGTGGGCATGACTGAGACAGTGGCCACGTGATTGAACTCAATCTCTAGTCCCCTGCCCCTCCCAGGAGCTCTGACTGATATGTGGCTGCAAGCCCCAACCATCTAATTAAATATTTCATCTTTCTGGAGAGGCCAGGCCCCATCCTGAGTCATCTTGCGAGCATAAACTCAGGTGTTGTCTAAGGGCCCACCATGAATAGCATGGGAAATCCCAACATGTAGAGGTTCTCTCCCAGGACCCAGGAACAGATTCTTTTATTATACAACATATGGTTTAAGTGAACATGCTTTAGCTGAGGCCTGGCTGCTGGGTCCAGTAGGTATATGCTAGCAGGGTATTATGAGTTTGTGTGTGTGTGTGAGCGTATGTGAATGTGAGTGAGCGGCACGTGGAGGTATCCGAGAAAGTATTAAATGGAGTAAGGGCTGGCTGATAAAGCAGAGAGAGCCTTGGGTTGGAAATCGAACACTAGCCTTGGACTGGATGGAATGTTATCCTCAAGGAGGGGCAAGGACAGTAGTTCTGCCTCCAAAATCAGCTGTGTGCTCTGAGGGGTTTGCCTACAGGCTGGAGGAGAGGAGGTCTGAGAGAGACCAGAGGATGGGAAGAACTGAGGGGCAGGTGGAGACATCTCACAGGAGATGGAATGTCAGAGCTGGGAAAGGCCTCTGTCCCTGGTCTTGCCTGTGCCTGTGTGTGTGCATGAGAGCGTGTATTTGTGCCCGTGTACACACCAGGGCTTCCCTGGTGGCTCAGACGGTAAAGAGTCTGCCTGCAGTGCGGGAGACTGGGGTTTGATCCCTGGGTAAGGAAGAACCCCTGGAGAAGGAAATGGCAACCCACTCCAGTATTCTTGCCTGGAAAATCCCACGGATGGAGGAGCCTGGCAGGCTACAGTCCATGGGGTCACAAAGATTCAAGCACGACTGAGCGACTTCACTTTCTTTCTCTTCTTTCTTACACATGCATGAGTGTGTGTGAAGGTAAACGGGAAAGACAAGCTCAGTTGGTGTGCCCTTCAGCTCCGGGTGCCATCCACTAGGGTGCGAACTGATCCCTTGGCTGATGAATGGCACACCCTCACCATCACTCTCAGCAAATGGAAACACTTTGAGATTTTTTGCTCTCTGTGCCGGTAACCTTGTTTTCTGTTAGATTCCCAGGAAGGGGATATACTTCTATCAGTGGATCATGCTGCGCTAGAAGCTGCAACCGCAGCGTGGTCAATCTGGGCTCCCCCTGCTGGTGGACCAGCGAGCAGAGAAAGGAGTGACTCTATAAGTAGGAGTAATTGGCCCTGACCCTCATGAGGAGGTGGGGTTGCTGGTACGTGTCCGGAGCAGGGAGGAACCTGCTCGAGGAACCAAGAACCTGCTGAGCTGTCTCCTGGGCTTCCATGCCTGGTCATGGTCAAATACAACTGTGGTCATAGTAGCCTGACAAGAGCAGGGCAGCTGAGAGCACAGAGCCCTTGAGATGAGGTTCAGTGGTATCTCATAGGTGAGCAGCTCAGACCAGCCAGCCAAGGGGGAGGGAGCCCAACATGCATGCTGGAGGACGGAGATGATGAATGTTAGCTTAGGTCTCAGGACTAGTTGCAATCACAGAAACTATAGCAAGTTTCACTTACCATCCTGTATTAAGTTTCGACAGAGATTGTCAGCAGCCACCACTGTGAAGAAAACTCGATGATGGGTTGGACAGGGAGGAAGGCCCAGGAAGGTCTGAGTGGTTCAAGGGGTGGATTGTTCTAGACATGTGTGGGTGTTCAGTTGTGTCTGACTCTTTGAGACTCCGTGGACTGTAGCCCGCCAGGCTCCTCTGTCCATGGGATTCTCCAGGTAAGAATACTGGAGTGGGTTGCCATGCCCTCCTCCAGCGCATCTTCATGACCCAGGGATCCAACGCATGTCTCCTGGCATTGACAGGTAGATTCTTTACCACTGCATCACCTGGGAAGCCCCTGGATTGCTCCGGACACCTCTTCCCTATTGCTTCACGCCCTCTTACCCCCACCGCTCACTCCTGCCTCTGCTGTGGTGAGTGGTCCATTGCAGGCTACAGCCACCCTCATGTAACACAGTGGGGGTGAGCCCAGGGGTCTTTGTGTTGACAAGCCCTCCAGAGGATTCTAAGGTATATCAGGGTTTGTGTCACTGCCCCAGGATACAGGAGGTACTCAGCAAGTGTTTGCTGAGGGCAGGGATGACTCCGGTGAGCAGACCCGCTTCATCCAGTCTACAGAAACAGGTTCTCCCCGGGCTCTTTCTCAAATAGGATCCATCTGTATATTAGGAATTGTGTCACTTTGAGGCAAAGAGGGGTTTATGTTCCAGCCTGTGAGCCCTGACTTGAGAGCCTAGGGTTCATCATAATTATCCTGACACAGGCTGCCTGGATGAAGAGGTACCTCAGTGCTTGCTTATCTCAGTATGTATAAGGTATTAGGGAGGCAGGACTGCCATTTCCCCATGACATCTGAGCTGTTTCCCTCTTCTTGAACAGGGAAACTCAATCAGCATTGTTATGGTAGTTTATCTCAAAGGGTCAAAAAGGGATGGAGCAGAAGAGAGACCTTCAGGAAACCAAACATTCTTGATCGACAGCAGGAGAGATTAAGGTTAGATCTCAGGAGGGACTTTCTGAAAGCCAAGGAAACCTCTAGGGACCTAAGGAAATTACAAACTCTTCTCTCATAAATGCTTGGGTTGATCCTACATGTGGACAGAGGAACTGACCACAAAGCTTTCAGGACTCGGGGTGCTGATTGAGAGATGACTGCCTTTCAGTGAGGAGTCAGAGAAGCAGGGATTGTCCCTCACTTGCCAGCCAGGTTGATCTGAACTCATTTTTCCTAGTTTCTCTATACCAGGGTTTCTTAACCTTGATGCCGTTGACAGATTGGGCTGAATAATTCCTTGTTTAGGGGCACCCCTAGCCTCTGTCTTCTAGATGCCAATAGCACCTCCTCCACAATTATGACAATGAAGACTGCCTCCAGAGGTCGCCAGATGTCCCTGCGGATGGGGGACCCAGGCTCTCCCTGTGATCCATCAGGACCTTCCCAGCACCTGTAGCCTGTCGCGTGGAGCACACACCACCCACGGCATTTAGGCGGCAGAATTACGGCAGAACCTGACTTCGAGGGATGGAGTACATGACTACCTCATCACATTCACTGTGGGCTACCGTAAGACCAGCCTGGCCCGAACTGGCTCTCTTTAAAATGCTTGTCTTCCAGACCAGCTGGCAGGGGCCTCATTGGCCGCCTTGTCTGGGAGTTGAAATTCTAATTGGGCTGGTGGGGGAAGGGGCCCTGATGTCACACACTGGAATCCCCCACTCGCATTTGAAAACCCCAGGGAAACAGTGGAAACAGTGTCAGACTTCATTTTTTGGGGCTCCAAAATCACTGCAGATGGTGACTGCAGCCATGAAATTAAAAGACGCTTACTCCTTGGAAGAAAAGTTATGACCAACCTAGATAGCATATTCAAAAGCAGAGGCATTACTTTGCGGAATAAGGTCCATCTAGTCAAGGCTATGGTTTTTCCAGTGGTCATGTATGGATGCGAGAGTTGGACTGTGAAGAAGGCTGAGCGCCGAAGAATTGATGCTTTTGAACTGTGGTGTTGGAGAAGACTCTTGAGAGTCCCTTGGACTTCAAGGAGATCCAACCAGTCCATTCTGAAGGAGATCAGCCCTGGGATTTCTTTGGAAGGAATGATGCTAAAGCTGAAGCTCCAGTACTTTGGCCACCTCATGCGAAGAGTTGACTCGCTGGAAAAGACTTTGATGCTGGGGGGGATTGGGGGCAGGAGAAGAAGGGGACGACAGAGGATGAGATGGCTGGATGGCATCACTGACTCGATGGACGTGAGTCTGAGTGAACTCCGGGAGATGGTGATGGACAGGGAGGCCTGGTGTGCTGCGATTCATGGGATCGCCAAGAGTCGGACATGACTGAACGACTGAACTGAGCTGAACTGAACCCCAGGCCACACCTCAGGAAACCAAGAGGCCAATGTCATAGCCGATAGATGGAAATGTTCCTACCAGATTCCCAGGTTGCTACTTCTGAGGCATTATCTCCCGAAAGACTCTTAAGTGGAGGTGGAGGTGAATGAGGCAGGGTTTTGCAAGTGTAGGGTTGGATCTTGTCTTTCTTGAAAATACTGATGTTTTGTTTATCATGGACACTTTTTGCATCCATTTTCATTTTTAGAAATATTGTATTAAAATACTATTTGGTTACTAGGGTTTTTTTGGTATCCCTCCAAAATTTTGCAGCCTAGCAAGTATCTTGCTCACTGATCCTGGCCCAGAGCACCAAAGTTTTATGTTGCATAACAGTGGGCCAGGGGCTGAGGAGCCTGGCAAAGGGAGCAAGCAAGGCTTAACCTGAAGGTCCAGAACACCAGGTGTTGCAGAAGCCCCTGGCAGGGTCAGTCCCACTGGAACATACTGAAGATAAACCAGACAGAGCCTCCCAGGCCTCATCCTTAGTGGGTTACTGGTTCTAGGCTATTACACATAATTCATTTCTTTATTCACAATCGTTCTCCAAGAGCCTGCTGTGGAGCAGACATTGGAAGGACCAATAGGATGCTGCTCCCTTCCTGGCTGAGGAGACTGGCTCCGAAACAAAGAAGCCGGATGCTGGCGATGAGGGCTGCACAGAGATCACTGGGGGATGATCCAGCGGTGACGCACGGAATCTGTGCTGTGGCAACAGAAATCCAAGCGCAAGGTTCATTCTTAACCCATCAGAGACCTTTTCAACCACCGGTCACTTTCCAAGTTCTCTAACAAGCCTGCAAGAATCACAGTGCTGAGATATGAGCTGGTGGTTTACTTGGCTTCATTTCCTCAAGTCACTTAGGAAGAAGGGACTCTCTCTGCTGCCATTCATAGAACTGAGGCTCAGCTGGATGCAAACACTGAAATGATTCCCACATGATTAGAGGGCTTAACTGATGAAAAACCGGATATGTTTTTTTTTATTGCCCACTCTTTCTTTTTTTTTTTTTTTTTTTTAGATTCAGATGATGGAGTTGGTGGGGGAATGGTATACAGACAAGAAACAGAAAATAATATGCTTCTGAATGATGGTCTGACTCTCCATTGTACAGATGAACAAACTGAGGCCCAGAGAGGATAATTGACTTGTTCATGGTGCAGCCTTAGAAGAGAACTTATAATACTAGTGCAGGCCTGCGGGAGTGGGCAGGGAGGGCAGTGTCTGCCTCTGCAGGGACCCACACTGCTTTCTTCGTTAAGGAATTAATTAAACGGCAGCTACAGCGGTGGTAAACAGAGCTAATGTCCAAGCACCTGGTTTGTGACAGGAGATGGGGCCCCTTGTGGGTGGCGCTAGGTGTCCCACATTCTGGAGGGGAGAGGGTGGGTAGCACCTGGAAGAGATGGGGCCCTGGCCTCATCCCTAGCAGCTCTGCCATCCCTCCACATCGCTGCTCTCTGGCTCCTGGAAAGAGGGAGGGCCGGAAGCACCAGTGGTTCCATTTTATGGTTGAGGAAGCTGGCATCCAGAAAGGGTTTGGCAATTTGCCCCAGGGCAATCTTCTAAGTGACCGGCTGGCAGAGCCTGGCCTGCAGTCCAGACCGCTGTGTTTTCATGCCTCCCTGGGCTCTGTCCCCAGCCTCACAGAGATTCTGCTCCTGGAATACACAGGTCAGGATGCCATCTGCCCACAGCAGGGCTGTATCCAGTCCTCTGCTGTGAGCTACCATCTCTAGGGAGCTCCATCAGAGCAGAGAAACCCAGATCAGTCTGTCTCAGAACCTCTGCCAGGAAGTTCTTTCTTGGTGTGTGTTTTTTCGTACAGACACAGCCCATCTCCCCTTCAAGACTCCCCACACTAAGAGCCACCTCTCTCATCTCTCGTTAACCGGGCCCAGCACCTGGTTGAATACGTGTTCTAGAAGCATCAGTTCCCTGCTCCTGCCCTTATATGGCTGACCCAGAGGGAGATGGGTCTGGGATTCTGATTATCTGCATTTCGGCAGATCCATTTCCTGAGAGCTGCAAGGGAAGGCCCTTGAAACATGAGGTTGCAAACACAGATGCCTGGGGGTGGGGTGGGGCATGGAGGCAGATAACAAAGAAAGGAAGCCCTGCTGATGGTTCTCTAGGGACCCCCAAACTCCACCTATGTCAGTGGGCATCTTCACTCGGCTTCAGCCCACACTGGTTTCAAGAAACCAAACCCAGGTTTGCATTGGCAAGGGAGGCAGAGATTTTAATTTCTGTGTGAAATTTCCTGATTTGACAATGTTGGCGTTAAACTCATCTTCTAAAAAAAGGCACAGTGCCATCAGATCAAACAAAACAAGACTGAGCTGCCCCTTTGCAGACTCACTTTACCACTTTCTTAGGCATAAGGCTACACAGAGCACAGAGGGAGCAGGGTGGGTAAGAGTCTGTAGGAGAGGGGTTCATGGCATCCCCATCTTCCCTTTTCCTGGAACTTTACTGGGGAGCAGAGACTCCCCTGCACTGTACCTGAAACTGAGTCCCTGGTCCCATTGGCACTGGGCCCTATGCCCTCAAATTCCATCCACCTACCCTGGTGTTCTTGGAGTCTCTCTCTGCCTCACCCCACCATGTTCCTCCCTTCCCTGTGGGTAAATGAGAGGGAAAACCCATCAAGTCCCATGTGTTCCACAGCGTGGCTTGGCAGCGTTCATCTCAAATGTCTTCTCAGCGAATCTCCGTGTTTTCAATTACCTCCTAACTCACCTCCGGGGAGCCCAGCCAAGCGGGAGGATTAGTGAAATAATGAGTTTAAATTATTTCATTTTTTCTTTCCCCTCCCATCTTTATTCTGTGGCAATATTGAATCTAATCCAGGTCCAGATGCATTGGACGATACAAGACAGGTTATGGCTAATAACTGATCTCATTTTCAAATTAATATGCAAATTCCCCCTCAGAGCTGAGGAATGAAAGAGGCTAGTTGGGACTAGCGGGGAAGACAAAGAAGGGAGGAGAAGGCTGCAGCGTCCCTCTCCCCTCACTCCAGTCTAGTCAGAATCTTAGCTCCAGAGGCAAGGAAGAAGAAATCGACGAGTCCCCAGGCGCACTCAGGTCTCCCTCTGCAGGAAGGCTGTGGGATCTTTGAGCCGCGGAGCTGGAGGCGGATTCACCCCATTTTACAGCTGAAGGAACTGAGGCCCAGCGATTCCACGTGTGTTGGGAGCAGGGTGGTGCCTATAAACCAGAGTATTTGAGGGCTCCTCTGCCAGCAGGAAGGCGCAAGAGATCAGCCTTCCCTGCAGTGAGTAGCAGGGGAAATGAGATTCTTTCCACTCCTAAGTGAAAATTCATCCCAGAAGCAGGCCCTTTATTGCATGATGTCCTCCATAGGGCCACACATAATGTCTGGTCGGAGTGCCAGCCACTGCTGATAATTACCAGCTGTGCAGCCGAATTAATCCATGAAGCCATGAGTTCAGCACACACCTTGGGTACCTACTATGTGCCAGTCATCGCATGGAGCACTAGGCATAGACTTTTGTCCTGTGTTAATGTAACCATCAATTCCACATAGCAAATGGGAAAGCTGAGTCCTAGTGAGGGACCTACCTGGGGGAGAGGTTTCCCAGTAGAGGTGGGTCTGACTTCCACGGCCCCTAGGTTTGTCCTGCTCTCACCCCGTCTCCTGGACCGGCCCTTTGATTTCATGCTGGGTGCCCCTGATCATGGTTGTGCGTAGCCTGGTTTCCCTCTGTTTATTTTGAAAAGGGTCATGGAAAAATGTGTTGGCACCTACCCAGCTCACCTTGGAAGACGGTTTATTGGGAGGGAAAGGGTCACTGGCCGCAGATGACCCGCAGCTACCGAAGAGGAAGTGGCTGCTCCTTGGCTGCGAGGGAACCGGGCCCGGCACAGGGTGTCGTGGTCCAAAGATTGACGTCTGTGATGCTTCATTAGGCAGGGCTGTCTCAGCAGGAGCCCTGTTCCTTTAATCACTTAATCTTCGTGTTGGTTTCCTTAATGTGTGTTTACCCTCTTGTCTTCCCCCTTCTCCTGGCTGCTGTCTGTGCCGTCATTAACGCTGCATCTCGGATTCAGAGGCTGTTGGATGCTGGAGGATGGGAGGCCGTGCGGCTGCAGGAGGTGGGCCCAGGGGATCAAAGAGACCATTTTCAGACTCAGTGTCCCACGTGGAAAGCAGTGACTCAGGCCGGATGCCCAGGGGGAAATCAAGGAGGAGGAACCAGAAGGCGGTATCAGGTGATGGTGTCCAGTGTGATAGCCCCTGGCCACTCATGGCTGTTTTCACTTGCATGGAAATTAATTAAAATGTAGCAGAATTAAAAATCCAGTTCTTTGGTCACACTGGCACTCTCACTTGTGGTTGGTGGCCACGCCTGGCCGGTGGCTGTTGTATTACTATTTTATTAGCGTGACGAGAGCATGTCTAGCATCACAGGGCATTCAGCTGGACAGTCACTCTAAGGCGTTTCCTGTGTCTTAAGCGTCTGATTCCTGGTTTGAGTCCCAGGAGATTGCTTCCCTCACTCTCTGGGCCCACCATGCATCTGCAATACCCGGTTCAGAGCCTTGTCTAGGGTGGGCGGGGTGGGAGGGCCTGGTATGAGGCACCACATTGTCCAAAACCAGATGCGAGAGTGCAGTGATCCTGTTTATCCATCTGAGAGTCAAGCTGTTTACCTTCCAATATGGATAGGGCTTCCCTGGTGGCTCAGCTGGTAGAATCCGCCTGCAATGTTGGAGACCTGGGTTTGATCCCTGGGTTGGGAAGATTCCCCTGGAGAAGGGAACGGCTATTCGCTCCAGTGTTCTAGCCTGGAGAATTCCATGAGCTGTACACTCCTTCAGTTCCAAAGAGCCAGACACAACTGGGCGACTTCCATTTTGACTTTTCATGAATACCACTATAGGTTTAAAGCGCTTCCATTTGTCTTGCAATCAGTCAGTTGTATGCAGGAGTGGAAGGTCCCTTCAACTCGGCGGGGGGTGGGGGTGGGGTTCAAAGTAAGGAAACCAGAGAGTATCAAAGCCGAGGTAGTACTGGGCATTCAGGAGGTGAGAGTTGTTTCCCATTGGCCCTTTCCTTCCAAAACAAAAGTTTCCTAAAGTGCAGTGCATGGAGTAGGAACCCAGTGTTTCCATGGGCTGCTCTGGGGGGAGGGAGGAAAGGGAAAGACAGGGAGGGTTGTGAGGAGCCCCAAAGCCCTTCAACCTGCACAGCTCCTGGGAAGGACCTCATGGGTTTGAGAATCGCTCTATCATCTTGTGCGGCTCTTCCATCGTGTTAATGAGCAGCCCGGGCACTTGTGATCATCACGCCCATTGTGCAGATGGGGAAACGGAGGCTCGGAAAGGTCAAGGGGCCTGGTGCCTCCCGTGTCCCATCAGCGGGGCCAGGAGCAAGCCTGAGAGCCTGAGATGGCTCAGCCCTGGCGGCGTCAGTGGCAACAGTGTGCAGACTGAAGTGACAGGAATTATCTGCTGGCTGAGAGCACAAAGTCATTTAGTCCTGGAAACAGCAGGGGAGGCAGCAGGAGGGGAGCGGCGGAGGAAGCAGGCAGGAGGGGAGCGGGGTGGGGGAGAGAGCATGGGGGACCGGAGGGTGTGCGGCCACCATCGGCTCTACGGGCACGCCGGCAACCTGACGCAGGGTCCCCTGCGGCCACCAGAAGTGACCGCAGGACCGGGGCATGAGCAGCCCAGGGCTTAGAGATTTCTTCATAAACATTTATCTCTGGGGCAGTGAAGTTATTCTCCATCAAACCCCTTTTCATCACAAGCTGTATAGCAGCAGGTTGGTCATCAGCGTTGTCCCCGTTGAAAAGGGGCTAGCTCTCTTGGTTACTAGTTCACAACCATTGTTAGTCATTATCCACATCCAAATAATGTATATTGCACGTTGTGACCTAGCACAGACACACACACACACAGACACACACACACACACAGTCTATGAACTGAAAGAACAGTTTCTCAAAACAGCACTCTTGTTAAGATGCAGGCCCAGAGTCTCTTTTCTTATCCCCTGCCTCGTCTCTTTTTATTTTTCCTTCCATCCTCTTCCGCTTGGACAAATACTAGTCACAACCTTCTAAACTGATTTTGCTCCCCACTAATGGGAGGCAAGAATTCTACCACCGAACCGCCACGGCTCCTCACTGACGGGCCTTGACCTGCAGTGTAAGCACGCCTGCTGCTGTGACTGTCTGAGGACCTCCCGCTGCCCTTCCTCCTCCCCGTGCTGCCCTTATGACCCTTGCCCTTTGGAAGAGATCATCTCCGGAAAGGCATGCCGCCTAGAGCACCAGGTGATGAGGGTCTGTGGACGGCTTCCTGAGGCGCAAGGGAAGAAATGCCATCATGTTTGCCTCTCGAACACAATGAAGCAGTTGGTATTTATTGGCGGGACAATCAACTTCCTGCCACGGGCACTGGCTATTCCTGCAAAATGTGCTGACCTGGACAACAGAATGGACGTTGGAGCCCCCTGTGTGCACGTGCCAGGCACTGAACTGCAGACTTTTCAGGCTCATCTCTTTATTCCTCGCTATAACCCTGTGAGGTCAATGTTATTAGTTCCACTTTACAGATGAACAGACTGAGCTCAGAAAAGACAAGCAACTAGTCTAGGGTCACAGAGTGGCGGACCTGGGATTTAAACCCAAGTCTCTGTATGTCCGAAACCTCTGTTATCTTGGGGACGTGAAATTACTTGAACGGTTGAATATCAACATTACTCCAGAGAACAAAAACACCAGTGTCTGTGTCTCTTCTTCCTTGCTCTCTCTCGCTCTCTTTCACTCACGCACATACACACCCACTCACACTCTTCACACCACATATAATTACTAGACTAAATCTGTATGCAACTTGTTGCCCCATTTGTTTTGACATGGATGTGACATGATCCAGCCATACTGGGTCTCCATAACCCTTTCTGAGAGTGGGGAAGGTATAAGAGAACAGGACAGGGAGGCCTGGCATGCTGCAGTCCATGGGGTTGCAAAGAGTTGGACGTGACTACAAGGAACTGAACTGATAAGAGGACGGCCTGCCCCCCGGGGAGTTTCACTCAGGCCCACAGCCTCCTTCTAATGCAGGAGGCTGTCTATAGGGGGCGTGATGGAGCAGCTTGTCCACCCTCCATTCCCCGCTATTTCTGGGGTGTCTCCCTGCCCTGCCAAGGCTGGGGAGCTAAAACTGACACTCCTTAGACTTCTTTGCAGCTATCTCTCTGCAAGTGAATTAAATTCTCTAATTTCAGTGTCCTTGTGCAAGACCTGAGGGACAAAGGTGACTTGGAGGCCACCTTGCTATTGCTTTAGGCTATTTTCCTGCTGGAAAATGAGGGTGTAGAGATGTGGCTTTTCCCACCTGCAGCAGTACTCAGATGTCTGTTCTTCTTGTTCTTGGGTTGAGAAGCAACGGCGGTGGACACAGCAGCTGAAAATCACATTGCAGCTGATCACCAGCATTGAGAATGGTTCAAGACAGGTGGGCATGAGGACACAGCTGCAGGGCTGGCTTCCTGAGTCTGGATCCCTGGATCCTGCATCACGGCTCTGGGCCTTGAACTCAACAGTGACCAACAGTGGCGGCCTCTGGGGACAGCTCTGTTGATAGGTCAGCTCCAGGGTCCTGGACCCAGACTGAAGCCCATATCGTTCCAGATCTTCTTGGAGATGTTCAGGCACTTAATCCCATGTCTTCAATCCCTTTTCTTGCACAGAACCTGGCTGATACATGTTCCTTCACCACCCCTGCCCCCTTCTCCACACATCCAGTGAGGACTGTCCCTTGCCAGCAAGAATACTCATTCCACCATTGAGGCTGAGTCTTGGTACAGAACCCTGCTCAATTTGTCACTTTGCTTCAGTGACTTCTATGAATTTATCTGCACCTGTTCACAAATAAGAACATTCAGTCTTGCGGATCATGTTGGATGGTTTCATCAGAAACATATTCAGTCTTGAGGAAGCCTCAGGTACTTAATTGGGTAACTCGTCTCCTTCTGGGTATTCTGAGATCCTGAAGGCTTCTGCAGAGGCAGGGAGTCCCCAGGAGAAGTCCCACACCCTGCTTTCTGACTCGGAGGTCGGCAGGTTGCCAGCTCTCCCATCTGAGCCCTCAGAAGCCAAAATTAGATCCTGTCTTCCACTCCCTGGTGTCCTAGGAGTGAGGGGAGGGGGTGGTTTGTGTGTCTCCCGGGGAAGATCTTGTTTGTCCCCAAGAGGAGGAGGAGTGATGAAGGTCTGAGTCATTGGACCCCCTCCCCTGGTGCAGGAGTGGTTCTCACTGATGTGACCGGCTGGCCCAAGAAGGGAGCCTGGAACCACAGGAACCCTGGGCTTCAGTCGTGGGCACAGCCACCAGGCGTGACCATCCATGCCATTACAGAGAGCAGAGCCTGAGAGAGGGACTGATTCAGGTCACGCCTGAGTCAGCAGGAGGACAGCAGCCTGGAATGCCTGACCCCAGCTCGTCAACTGCCCTTTCCTCCACACAGCCCTGGAGAAAGGCATCTCTCCTGGAGAGTAGGGCTGGGACGCAGCCATCACGAGGAAAGCTGGAGCGTGAGTGAGCTGGTCCCTGCTCTTCAGAGAGATCAGGTGCATCCATCAGGGTCCTGATGGTAAACAGATGGCATCTCAAATCAGGTCATTTGAGGAGATTGAAATAAAGGGACACTTACAAAGCTGCAGGCAGGGAAAGGGAGATGATAAAGGATGGTGCTGTAGTGCGGGAGAGGTTCTACTCCCCTCCAGGTCAGGAAGGCCAAGGGCAGGGCTGTCACGTGGAACCCCGAGGGAAGAGGAGCTGTGACCTTCAATAAGGGATGTGGCCGGCTCACAGCAATACCACCGAAAGAGGGCCAGGAGACCAGGACCCTGACTCCTCTCTCCCCCACTCCCCGCCAGTGCCTCCCATTGGCCTAACCCAACCAGGGCTTGAGGGAAAGGGGACCCAGTGATGCAGTGCAGATCTGGAGGGAAAATTTTTATCTAGCCTGTTAGAGCCCTTGAGGGCAGAGAGAACCAGGCCTCTAGATAATCTGGGTGTCTGCCCACTGGGATCTTGGGCAGTGGGTTCAGAGAGACAGCCCTCCCCACCTGGTTAGGAGGCTGGTTCCCCTGCTGAGACAACTTTCCATGGATGCTCAGCCTAGCCTGACCCTCAGAGAGGTTGGAAGGGATGGCTTCAAGGGCAGCTGAAGAGCCTCCTTGCACCAGTGCTGTGTTTCTTGGAGAATGTAAAGAAGACTTTTCCATGGAGGGTGATCTGCCAACCGAAAGAAAGGCACACAGAGACAGAGCTGATCTAGAATGCTTCAGGGACAGGGTGGGAAGTAGTCTGAGACGTTCCTGAATCATCCCTGAGGTAGTAGATGGGGTTTGGAGGCATCCCTTAGGCCGGCTACCCAACATCTCTGCTCTTTGTAAGTGCCTGCGGCCACCACTTGAAGAAATGGGAAGATGGACAGCAATGTTGTCCGCCACTGGAGTGTACACAGCTATTTTTAATACAATGTGGGTGATTTCAGGGTACCAACCATGCAAAATAGAGATAAGGAGTATGAAGCACCTCACCCAAATGACTTAGCACCAATTCATGCATTCAGGGGGCTTGTCTCAGCAGTGCTGTTTCCAGGGTCCTCCCAGGCTCTGGCTCTTCATCTCCCTCTGTCCCTGGGACTGTCCTCCCACTGCCCTCCCTTGCTGGATCACCCCCTCCTGTCCCAGGCCAGTAGAGTCTCCTTGCTCCCCAAGGTGCCTGATGGAGCATGGACCCTTTCTGCCTGCACACCAGGTCCACCTTCTAACCTTGGGTCAAAATGGACATGTCACAGACAATGTCTAGTTCAAGTCCTTAAAAAAGCAGGTGCTAGGATGGAATTAAATGTGCAAGGATTTTAGTAGGGGAGATGCTAAAGGAGAAAAAGAGGAAGGAGACAGTAAAGGCTAGGAGAGTCCTCAGACTGCAAGGTGAAACTGGTGATGAATGAAGGAAAGAGAGATGGGAGGTTGGCTGGAACACCCTAGGCCTCTATACATGCTAAAGGGGGTTTGGCAAGGTTGTTGTTCTCAGGCCAAAATCCCCTGTCCGAGGTGTCTGGGTCTCTCGGGGACCTGCTGACCTGCGTATCCCGCTGCACTCCGTCGTGGGGTGGGAGCAGCCCACTGAGACATGGACCATTGCCCTGCTGCAAACATGATACTGGATTTCAGAGCACAGCACTGGGGCCCTTAGGCAGCTAAGCTCCCTGCAGCTGGAGGTCTGCAGGGCATATTCTCAGGGCTGCCAAAACCCCACCCCATGCCCACCAGCTCATCCTATTCTCTGCCCATAGGAATTCCTCAACTAGCCTTTACTCCTTGCCTTGTTCAGTGGCTGGGTACTGAGTCTTCCATCTGAACCAGTGTGTTTTTCATTTCTCCCACTTTCTTCCTCTTATATGATCTATTGTTTCCTTTTGAATGGGCTCTGACACCTTTTCCAGCTCTCCCACTCTTAAGTAACTCATCTAGCTATTTCTCATCTTGTTGGGTCCCATGTTCCTGAACATTTCAGCATCCTCTCTTGACTCTCCAATCCATCATACTAATACCTATTTCACCAGTGTAGGATAGAAAACTCTTTCCCCTGCTCTCCATCTCCCTGGATTGTCCAATGAGTCAATATTCTCTCACACAACATTTCCATTTTCATATAAAACCTCTGAATTTCATCATATCTTGTTTTAGCTTGGATTACCCTGAAAGCAGAGGCTGAAGGAAGCTTTGGGTGCAGTAAGTTTGTTTGGGAGATGAACCCAGGCTGCCGAAGTGAGGAAACAGGGAAAGAAAGACTGGAATAAGGGAAAACTAATAAATAGGACATTATGAGTCGAGGGTCTGATGGCTTCAGTGGTGAATTCTACCAAACATTTAGAGAAGAGTGAATACCAGTCCTTCTCAAAATATAGAAAAAAGAGGAAGCATTTCCTAATTCATTTTTGAGGCTAGCATTATTAATAATAAAGCTACATAGAGATCCATGACAGAAAAAATTAGAGACCAACATCTCCTATGCCTATAGATGCAGGAATAGTCAACAGAATATTAGCAATCCAAATTGAACAGCATATTTAAAAGGTGATACCCTATGACCAAAAATGACTTATCTGGGGAATGCAAAGGTGGTTTAGCACAAGATAATCAATGTAATAAACCATGTAACAGAATGAAGGGGAAAGCCCAGATGATCATCCAATTGACACAGAAAATATATTTGACAAAATTCAATATCCTTTCATGATAAAAACTCAGAAAACTGGAAATGAAGAGGAGCTTCCTCAACATGATAAAGAGCATTTATGAAAAATTCACAGGTAACATCATTCGATGGTGAAAGACTGAACATTTTCTCTCTAAGATCAGGAAAAAAAAAAAAATTCCTATTTTTACCACTGCTGTTCAACCCTGTACTAGAAGTTCTAGCTAGAGCAATTAAACAAGAGAAAGAAATATAAAGCATCAAAATTCATAAGGAAGATTCCTATTCATAGATGACATATACTATATATAGAAAATCCCAAAGAAACAATAAGAAAGCTAATAGAAACAATAAACAAATTCAGTAGATTTGTAGGAAATAAAATCAACAGAACAAAAATCAGTTGTGTTTCTCTATTCCAGCGATGAACAATCTGAAAAGAAAGCAACTTCATTTAGAACAGTATCTGAAAGAGTAAAATACTGAGGAATAATTTAACCAAGGAGGTAAAAGTCTTATGCACTGAAAACTATAAAAAGTTGCTGAAAGATATTAAAGAAGACCTAAATAAAGAGAAGGCAATGGCACCCAACTCCAGTACTCTTGCCTGGAAAATCCCATGGACGGAGGAGCCTGGTAGGCTGCAGTCCATGGGGTCGCTAAGAGTCCGACACAACTGAGCTACTTCACTTTCACTTTTCACTTTCATGCATTGGAGAAGGAAATGGCAGCCCACTCCAGTGTTCTTGCCTGGAGAATCCCAGGGACGGGGGAGCCTGGTGGGCTGCCGTCTATGGGGTCGCACAGAGTCGGAGACGACTGAAGTAGCTTAGCAGCAGTAGCAGCAAATAAATGGAAGGACGTTCTTTGTGCATGACTTGGAAGATTTAGTATTGTTAAGATGGCAGTACTACCCAGCACAATCCCTGCCAAAATTTCAAATCTTTTTTGGCAGAAATGGAAAAACTGATTCTCAAATTCATATAGAACTGCAAAGAGCCTTGGATAACAAACCAAAAAAAATTTTTTTTTAAAATAATAAGGTTGGAAGCCACATTTTCCAATTTCAAAATATACTAAAGAGCTATAGTAATTTAAACAGAGCAGTATTGTTGTAAGAATAGATGGAATCGAATTGAGAGTCCATAAATAAACCCATTTATCTATAGTCAGTTGATTTGCAACAAGGGTACCAAGTTCATTCAAGGGGAAAGAATAGTCATTTTAACAAATGGTGCTAGGAAAATTGGATTTCCAAATGGCAACAAATGAAGTTTGACTCCTACCTCATACTATATAAAAATTAACTCAAAATGGATCCATAACCTTAAGCAATAATTAAAACCATAAAACACTTAAGAGAAAAAGAAAGGGGTGAATCTTCATGGTTTTGGATTTGGTCATGGGTTCTCAGACAATATACCAAAAGCAAGAGCAACAAAGGAAAAGAGTATATAAATTGGGCTTCATCAAAACTAGAAACTTTCATGCAAAGGACATTATCAAAGTAAAATGACAGCTTATAGAATGAGAGAAAAGATTTGCAAACCACATAAGTGTTTAATTACTAAATAATAACTCCTAAACGCAACAGAAAAAAGACAACCTAATTAAAAATGACTTAGACATTTTTCTAAAGATGATATACAAATGGCCAATAAGCATACGAGAAGGTGCTACTCTTTAGTTATTAGGGAAATGCAAATAAAACCTCAATGATATACCACTTCTCACCTACTCTGATGACAATAATAATAATATAAGAATGTGGAAAATTAGAACTGTTTAAATGTTGTTGGTGGAAATACAAAATGGTTCAGTTGCTATGGAAAACAGTTTGGAAGTTCCTCAAAAAGTTAAATATAGAGCCACCATATGACTCAGGAATTTCACTCCTGGATATGTACCTAAAAAGATGGAAACAACCTGTGTCCATCAGAAAATGAATGGATAAACAAAATGTGGTATTTACATTCAAGTAGAATATTATTCAGCTATAAAAAGAATGAAGTTCTGATTCATGCTATTGATACAACATGGATGGATCTTGAAAACCTTATGCTAAGTGAAATAAGCCAGACACAAAAGGACAAATATGATTCAACTTATATGAAATATCTCAGATAAATTCCTAGTGACAGAAAGGAGATTAGAGATTATCAGGGGCTGGGGGTAGAAAGGGTTGAGGGATTTCTGGCTTAAGGCGCAGAATTATTATGAAAACAGCTTGGAGATCGATAGGGGTGATGATGGCACAACGTTGTGAACATAATTAACACCACTGAATTGTACACTTAAAATGGTTAAAATGGCCTATTTTATCATCTATTGAAATATATAACATAAATATATAAATTATATTGTCATGCTTTTCTCCAGGGGATCTTCCCAACTCGGACCCACATCTCTTAAGTCTCCTGCATTGGCAGGCAGGTACTATACCACTACCACCACCTGGGAAGCCCAAAATATAATATATATAAACAAAGCATACCATTTTAATCATCATTTTATGTCCATATATATGGGTATGTTTGCATGCATGCTCACTCAGTCATGTCTGATTCTTTGGGACCCCATGGACTATGTGTAGCCTGTCAGACTCATCTGTCTAAGGAATTTTCCAGGCAAGAATATTTCTTTCTCCAGGGGATCTTCTCAACCCAGGGATTGAACCAGCGTCTCCAGCATTGGCAGGCATTCTTTAGCATTGCACCAGCTGGGGAGCCCATACGTGTGTGTGTGTGTGTGTGTGTGTGTGTGTGTGTGTGTGTGTGTGTGTAATTTGCTACAATTTTTTTTGAAAGAGCGTATTACTGAGTGAGCTGGGGACCACTGTGGAAAACTGGGGTTCAGTCCTGCTAGGGTCAGCCTGGGGAACCACGCAGAATATACCTGAGAACTGTCCCTTTGAAAGATCAATAGCTGGGATACCTGTTCACTGGCTTCTGTCCTCCAGTAGTTGAGTTGCGCTTTGGATTACTAACTCTCCAGCACTTCCCGGCTGTGCTCAGGTGCGGACTAAGTCCTGCAGCCCCGCGGAAAGCCTGGAGGCAGAAAGCAGAGGCTTCCTTGGTACCCTGAGGCAGGATCTGTCCACAGACATGCTGAAATCAGTGATGTGAGGAACCGCCTCATGTCGCATGCTCCTCCCTGCAGGTCTGGGAATCCCCTTTCATCAGCAGGGCCCCTTTGAAGGAAGCGGTGGGTGGTTTCACCAGGGAGAAGTTTGTACATCCTCAGGTCTCAGGACAACAGGGGGCTTCCACGACTGCCAACATCTGAGGCAGGCAGACTGATGGGCTGGCTTCCCTGAGCAGCATCTCCAGCTGGTAATCATCAGGGGAACGTCACCTGTGACACAGAGGGTGTCCACCTGAAATCCAGCCCCTTCTGGGATTCTCCGATACCATTGCATCAGCTTTCTTTCACTTCTGAACACCTGCATTTCAGAAATTTAATAATTAGCATCCCCAGAGAAAAAGTAAAGGATGATCACAGGGTCTCCACGTGGGAAGATGTAGACTTCCTTCCCAGAGCCTGCGTGTCTTGAGGACAAAACCTGTTTCAAGTATACACACTCAGATCGTGGGGGACAAAGACAGGCCAGTTTCCAAATCTGACCCTCTTTCAAAAGCTGCATCACTATGACAAATAGGGATACTAAGGTGACAGTTGATGGGATAAACCAGCGGGGAAAAACATAGACGAAAGGTCAGACTGCCTCCGTGAGTTAAACTCACGTTGGTGAGCAACCTGGCCACCCTTTCCTTCTGAGTCCTTTCTCCCTGGACCCTGGTTCTCCCAAATGAAAAGAAGAAGAAGAAGAAGTTAAAAGGAAGTGACTCTTCTGGTCCTTTCTAGCCACATTCTTCATCAGTCACAAGACCCTCATCTGCATCTATCCTGGGAGGCCCATCTAATTTGCAGGTTTCCTGAGGCTGACTCTTCATTTGCTGAAGTTCGGGGGCAGGAATTTTTGCTCCTATCATCTCCATGTTTAGTTTTGACTGAGCATCCTGAAGCCCTTGGTGTCAAGAGCCTGGTTCTGACCCCAGCAAGCTCCTGTCATCAGTAAAAACACAGATGCTCGTGGACCGTAGATTAATCTCCCATAACCTTCCCCATCCTCTTTGTGAGATGTACTCAGTGGCTAGTATGAGTGAGTTTGGATATGGCTAGAAGTTGGTAGCAGAAAGGACCAGTTGTTAGATAGTAAAAAAAAAAAAATTTTTTTTTGCATGGAATAGCAGAAAAATAGCATATTCAAAAGTTCAAAGTAAGTTCAAATCCTGGTTATGCTGACTGCTAGCTTTATGTTTTTGAGCAAATTACTCAAAACTCAATTTTCTTATTTGGGCAACTCTGGCACAGGGTTGTTTTTAGAATTAGTAATAGTATAGTTAAATACCTGATGAATATCAGATATTCAATAAGTGGAAGTTGTTACTATTTAAAGGCTTCCCTGGCTGCTCAGATGGTAAAGAATCTGCTTGCAATGCAGGAGACCCAGGTTCGATCCCTGGGTTGGGAAATTTAAGGATGGGGGCTACAACAGTTAAGATTCTTTCGGCTGCAAGAAATAGAAATTGTTAAATAAAAAAGAAATTTTGTGTGAAGGATAGTGGGACAGCTCACAAAAAATCAAAAGAACAGCCAGACAACCTGGATGCAAGATGGGTTGATAACAGAAATGCGTCAAGGATATTAGCAGTAGGAAACATGGAATTTCTCCCAAGAAACCTCTTTTGGAAAAACAGACTGCTGGTGGCAAAATCACAGAGTTCAGACGTGGCCCTTGAATATCTGCCATTTCTGGCATCAGAGTCAGACACTAGGGAGCCCTGTTAATTAGTATCGACTACCTAACAGAAGCAGAAGATATTAAGAAGAGGTGGCAAGAATACACAGAAGAACTATACAAAAAAGATCTTCATGACCCAGATAATCACGATGGCATGATCACTCATCTAGAGCCAGACATCCTGGAATGTGAAGTCAAGTGGGCCTTAGAAAGCATCACTACGAATAAAGCTAGTGGAGGTGATGGAATTCCAGTGGAGCTGTTTCAAATCCTGAGAGATGATACTGTGATAGTGCTGCACTCAATATGCCAGCAAATTTGGAAAACTCAGCAGTGGCCACAGGACTGGAAAAGGTCAGTTTTCATTCCAATCCCAAAGAAAGGCAATGTCAAAGGATGCTCAAACTACCGCACAATTGCACTCATCTCACATGCTAGTAAAGTAATGCTCAACATTCTCTAAGCCAGGCTTCAGCAGTATGTGAACTGTGACTTCTAGATATTCAGGCTGGTTTTAGAAAAGGCAGAGGAACCAGAGATCAAATTGCCAACATCCACTGGATCATGGAAAAAGCAAGAGAGTTCCAGAAAAACATCTATTTCTGCTTTATTGACTATGCCAAAGCCTTTGACTGTGTGGATCACAATAAACTGTGGAAAATTCTGAAAAGATGGGAATACCAGACCACCTGACCTGCCCCTTGAGAAATCTGTATGCAGGTCAGGAAGCAACAGTTAGAACTGGACATGGAACAACAGACTGGTACCAAATAGGAAAAGGAATACGTCAAGGCTGTATATTGTCACCCTGCTCATTTAACTTCTATGCAGAGTACATCATGAGAAACGCTGGGCTGGAAGAAGCTGGAATCAAGACTGCCAGGAGAAATATCAATAACCTCAGATATGCAGATGATACCACCCTTATGGCAGAAAGTGAAGAGGGGCTAAAAAGCCTCTTGATGAAAGTGAAAGTGGAGAGTGAAAAAGTTGGCTTAAAGCTTAACATTCAGAAAATGAAGATCATGGCATCCGGTCCCATCACTTCATGGGAAATAGATGGGGAAACAGTGGAAACAGTGTCAGACTTCATTTTGGGGGGCTCCAAAATCACTGCAGATGGTGATTGCAGCCATGAAATTAACAGACGCATACTCCTTGGAAGAAAAGTTATGACCAACCTAGATAGCATATTGAAAAGCAGAGACATAACATTGCCGACTAAGGTCTGTCTAGTCAAGGCTATGGTTTTTCCTGTGGTCATGTATGGATGTGAGAGTTGGACTGTGAAGAAGGCTGAGCACCGAAGAATTGATGCTTTTGAATTGTGGTGTTGGAGAAGACTCTTGAGAGTCCCTTGGACTGCAAGGAGATCCAACCAGTCCATTCTGAAGGAGATCAACCCTGGGATTTCTTTGGAAGGACTGATGCTAAAGCTGAAACTCCAGTACTTTGGCCACCTCATGCGAAGAGTTGACTCACTAGAAAAGACTCTGATGCTGGGAAGGATTGGGGGAAGGAGGAGAAGGGGACGACGGAGGATGAGATGGCTGGATAGCATCACTGACTCAATGGATGTGAGTCTGAGTAAACTCCGGGAGTTGGTGATGGACAGGGAGGCCTGGCGTGCTGTGATTCATGGGGTCGCAGAGTGGGACACGACTGAGTGACTGAACTAAACTGACCAGTGACTGAACTAAACTGAATTGAACAAGGATGATGTCTTTAATGATATCTGGGCTCCAACTTTGCTTCAGAAGGGACCCTCGACTCTGAAGATGTGGTCACAATGTCTTTCAGCTGCTTAGACTGAGGTTCTTAAAAGCTGGATCGGCCCCCACCTCCCAATACATACAGCCTCTGTAAGTTAGAGAGTGATTAATGGATGTTACCCACCATGTTTATCACTTACAACTACAGTCACCAGTTGCAGGCATGGTTGAGAAAAGGTTGCAATCTGCACTTTGTGTTCATTGATTTCTACAAGCTTCCATCATGCTTGCTGCTCATCAATATCTGTCATATAGACAAACTGCATCATAGATGTTCTCGTGTTATGCCTTTTACTTCTTATTCTCTTATAAACCCAACAAACAGAGTTCTAGTGACATAATTTCCAACTTATTCAGTGATGTATCACAGTACTTCCTAGGAGGCCAAATGTGAGCACTGAATGGTCCCTCAAAGGTCAGCTGGTGCAGGTTTTAAATCCCAGATATATGTTAGACTCACATGGGAGATTTAAATACTGAAGCCCAGACTTTGTCCTCAGAGGTTTGGTTTAATTGGTTATGGTAGAGTTCAGAAGTCAGTATTTTAAAATTACCGCCTGGTGATTTTCATGTGCAGCCAAGGCGGAGAGCTATTGATTTTGTCCAAGCTTTATTTTACAGACAGGAAAACAGAAGCACAGTGAGGAACACGAGGGCACGTGCTTAAGGTCACTTCGCTGATCACTTGTTGAACTAGAACTTGAACCCCAGGGTCCTGATTACCCATTCAGCACTCTTTCTCTTTGGATGACTGACTGCTCTTGCCCCATGAAGAGTTGAAAGATTTCCAGAAGGTGTTATTAGATTTGGCATGGAGTTGGGAGGGGAGTTTTAAGCTAAGGAAGAGCAAGACTGGGGCCAGCAACCCAGGGATTTTGGAAGGGTAGAACCTCAAATGGGACCAACAGAAATTGTAAGCAATAACACACCATGCAGGCATCAGTTTCTGATGTGAGAGTGATCCTAAGTGTGAGTGAGCACACGATCATTGTTTTTCAATCCCTTAGTTATGTGAAGGGAAAAGGTTGCCCCTTAACATTTGAGACAAAAAGCTATGGCCAAGAGACTCCACCCAGCTCAGCTTCTCCCGGAAGCCTTCCTGCAACAGAGGCCATGCCACTCTTCCTTATGTAGCTAGATTGGTGCCTGATACTTAGTTTAGTTGTACATGCATAGGTGGTAAAAAGTTTTAAAAAAGATTAAAACAAAAAATAATAGTGACATCTAGGGGTGAAAGTGTATGTGATTAGGTAGTTATACACAGGGGCTTGCTTCATGATTAGCTTGAGCAACAAAAAGTTATACTAGTTAGGATCAATTTATCTGAGCAAAGATGGCTGGGCTTATGTAAAGTTTGGGAGTCAGGGATAATGTGGGGATTGTAATGGTTTTAGAGAAGGGAGTAAGCTGTGTTAGGCTGGGCAGGAATTAACTTAGAGAAGACTTCACTGCAGTAAGTTGGCTACTGATGGACTTTGAGCGGCCATCCTGGATTGGTTGGTTTGCACAAGTGTACTCAATGAAGCATGTTATCATTGATATAAGACTGAGACAAGTTGTCACTGCTTAATCAAACTCTACTTGCTGCCAAACTTGTCATCCAAGAGTGAGGGCAGAGAAGATATTTTCTGATATTCAGAGAATCAAAAAATGGGCTTCCTCTGCATCCTTTCTCCACAATGAGCTGTGCGCTGTGCTTCACTAAAAATGAGAGATTAGATTAAGGAAGAGGAAGATGAAATAGAAGAGGAGACCCATCACAGGGGCAAATATAATAAACGGAGATCCTGTGATGCCAGCTGCACCGCAGGCATAGACAGCGTTTGTCTGGATATAGGCAGCTCATGTGTAAGGATCCCAGCTGCTTACCTTATTTTTTTGAATCTACAGATGGAAGTTTCTGGTGAGTTTGTCCCAGCTTTTCTCCTTCTCTGGCTCGCATTACCTGTGTGCCCAGTTAACCGCTCTCAGACTCTGACCAAAAGACGCAGTTCAGCTTGGTTTTTCTTCGGAGCTTTTATCTAATAGGAGCCGCATTGCTCTGTCCTTATACCAGCTGGATTTGTGCCTGACTCTGTTAATAGAGAGAAGATGCATGGGTGGCGAAAAGCAAAAACAAAGAATGATTAAGACAGAACAGTATAATGGTTACCTCTGCGGATGGGGGACTATACAACTGGGGAGTAACTCACAGGGGCTTCTAAGGCAGGGGTCCCTAATCCAGGGCCATGGACTGGTAGCCGTCTGTGGCCTGTTAGGACCCGGGCTTCACAGCAGGAGGTGAGTAGTGGGTGAAACAGAAACTGCCCCCCCACCCCCCCCGCAACCAGGTCCATGGAAAAATTATCTTCCACAAAACTGGTCCCTGATGCCAAAAATGTTGGGACCACTGGTCTAAGGTGCTGGCCTTTCTTAACATTAAATAACCTCATAATGATTTTTTAAACTATATCTTAGACATTTTATTTTATTTCTTATTGAACTATAGTTGGTTTACCACATTATAGTAACTGTGTTTTTGTGCTCTCCTATATGTATGATCTATTTCACAATTTAAAAATCTCTACCACTTGATATAAATAAACCAGCAGTCATGCTTACTAAGCTTCTTTCTGAAGGTGCATTATTTTCAATACTAAAAAAAGGCTCAGTGAAAGCTCCAAAAGGTTATGATGAACAGTGCACTGCTCTCTTCCTGCTGCAACAGAAGAGATTTTCTTTTTAAAGAAATAAATAAGCTAATGTCGCTGTTTTGAAACCTAGAGACAATAGAACAGTCTTTAATTTTGTTGATTACCTTTTATGTTTATTAGCTGCTAAACAAATGTTCATTCACACAAACACATGCTCATACACTCCCTCCCACCCTCCTCTCTGTCTACAGTAACTGTTATGTAGGACAAGGCGACAGAATCCTTCATCCTTCATCATGAAATTGTACGTGGAGCCTCTCTTCTTAGCTGAAGCTAGATGGGCCCAGGGAGAGTAGGAGAAGGGTGTCTTTAGTCTAAGTGTGTTTGTCTGAGAGGGTAAGAGAATGTGCCCCAGGTGAGCAGTGGCCTTTTGACACTGACCTTTCCCAGCCGTGGGACTGTGCTCAAAGGATGTCTGGTGCTTGCCAATCAGATTGGCCGCTCCTCTCGGGGGGCGGAGGGGGGGTCTAATCAAGATGAAGGTGAAATGTTGCAGCTGAACCATGAAAGATGCTGGGAGGATGAGAAGAATTGGCCTCTGGAGGAAAAGAATTCAGTCCGGGGCCAGAGAGGAGGCTTTATCGCTCAGAGCTTTTGTGTAATAAAGATTTATTAAAGTATAAAAGAGATAGAGAAAGCTTCTGACATAGACATCTGAAGGGGGCAGAAAGAGTGCCCCCCTGCTAGTCTTTTAGTTCAGTTCAGTTCAGTTCAGGCACTCAGTCGTGTCCAACTCTTTGTGACCCCATGAATTGCAGCATGCCAGGCCTCCCTGTCCATCACCAACTCCTGGAGTTCACACAGACTCACATCCATCGAGTCGGTGATGCCATCCAGCCATCTCATCCTCTGTCGTCCCCTTCTCCTCCTGCCCCCAATCCCTCCCAGCATCAGAGTCTTTTCCAATGAGTCAACTCTTCGCATGAGGTGGCCAAAGTATTGGAATTTCAGCTTCAGCATCATTCCTTCCAAAGAACACCCAGGACTGATTTCCTTTAGAATGCATTGGTTGGATCTCCTTGCAGTCCAAGGGACTCTCAAGAGTCTTCTCCAACACCACAGTTCAAAAGCATCAATTCTTTGGTGCACAGCTTTCTACACAGTCCAACTCACACATCCATACATGACTACTGGAAAACCATAGCCTTGACTAGACAGACCTTTGTTGGCAAAGTAATGTCTTTGCTTTTGAATATGCTATCTAGGTTGGTCACAACTATCCTTCAAAGGAGTAAGCATCTTTTAATTTCATGGCTGCAATCACCATCTTCAGTGATTTTGGAGCCCCCCAAAATTAAATCTGACACTGTTTCCACTGTTTCCCCATCTATTTCCCATGAAGTGATGGGACCAGATGCCATGATCTTTGTTTTCTGAATGTTGAGCTTTAAGCCAACTTTTTCACTCTCCTCTTTCACTTTCATCAAGAGCTTTTTAGTTCCTCTTCACTTTCTGCCATAAGGGTGGTGTCATCTGCATATCTGAGGTTATTGATATTTCTCCCGGCAATCTGGATTCCAGCCTGTGTTTCTTCCAGCCCAGCATCTCTCATGATGTACTCTGCATAGAAGTTAAATAAGCAGGGTGACAATATACAGCCTTGACATACTCCGTTTCCTATTTGGAACCAGTCTGTTGTTCCATGTCCAGTTCTAACTGTTGCTTCCTGACCTGCATATAGGTTTCTCAAGGGGCAGATCAGGTGGTCTGGTATTCCCATCTCTTTCAGAATTTTCCACAGTTTATTGTGATCCACACAGTCAAAGGCTTTGGCATAGTCAATAAAGCAGAAATAGATGTTTTTCTGGAATTCTCTTGCTTTTCCATGATCCAGCTGATGTTGGCAATTTGATCTCTGGTTCCTCTGCCTTTTCTAAAACCAGCTTGAACATCAGGAAGTTCATGGTTCACGTATTGCTGAAGCCTGGCTTGGAGAATTTTGAGCGTTACTTTACTAGCATGTGAGATGAGTGCAATTGTGTGGTAGTTGGAGCATTCTTTGGCATTGCCTTTCTTTGGGATTGGAATGAAAACTGACCTTTTCCAGTCCTGTGGCCACTGCTGAGTTTTCCAAATTTGCTGGCATACTGAGTGCAGCACTTTCACAGCATCATCTCTCAGGATTTGAAATAGCTCCACTGGAATTCCATCACCTCCACTAGCTTTGTTTGTAGTGATGTTTTCTAAGGCCCACTTCACTTCACATGCCAGGATGTCTGACTCTACGTGAGTGATCACACTATCATGATTATCTGGGTCATTAAGATCTTTTTTGTACAGTTCTTCTGTGTTTTCTTGCCACCTCTTCTTAATATCTTCTCTTCTGTTAGGTCCATACCATTTCTGTCCTTTATTGAGCCTATCTTTGCATGAAATATTCCCTTGGTATCTCTAATTTTCTTGAAGAGATCTCTAGTCTTTCCCACTCTGTTGTTTTCCTCTATTTCTTTGCATTGATCGCTGAGGAAGGCTTTCTTATCTCCCTTGTTATTCTTTGGAACTCTTCATTCAGATGCTTATATCTTCCCTTTTCTCCTTTGCTTTTCATCCCTCTTATTTTCACAGCTATTTGTAAGGCCTCCCCAGACAGACATTTTGCTTTATTACATTTCTTTTCCATGGGGATGGTCTTGATCCCTGTCTCCTGTACAATGTCAGGAACCTCTGTCCATAGTTCATCAGGCACTCTATCTATCAGATCTAGGCCCTTAAATCTATTTCTCACTTCCGCTGTATAATCACAAGGGATTTGATTTAGGTCATTTGATTTAGGTCTAGTGGTTTTCCCTACTTTCTTTAATTTAAGTCTGAATTTGGCAATAAGGATGTTAGGACCAAACAGGCACCATGACAGGCTTCAGGGGGCCAAGGTAGGCCTAAGTCTCCTTCACAGAGGGGCTGAGTTATTGCCAAGGAGGAGCTGAGATCATCCTCCGCCGGTGCCAGGACTCTACCAATCAGTGTACTCCCTGTAGCCTGGTTCAAGCTTATCAGGACAAGGATGAAAACCCCCAGAGAAAGCCCGCAAGCGTGGGAATCTAGCCAATTAGCAGATGCTAAGGAACCCTGGCAACCAATCCGCCCCTGCCAACTCCCTGTCTTTGTCTTAACCCTATAAATACTGTTGCAATTCAGGGCTCGGGGCCCTCGTTCCACTCCAGTGCGTTGGATGTGACTTGGGCCCTGGCTCGAGCTAGCAATAAATTCCCTTTTCACGTTTGCATTGCTGTGGATGTCTTGTTCTCTCAGTTCTGGTGATAGGGACCTTGGGCATAACAAAAGAGTTTATGATCTGAGCCATAGTCAGCTCCTGGTCTTGTTTTTGCTGACTGTAAAGAGCTTCTCCATCTTTGGCTGCAAAGAATATAATCAATCTGACTTCAGTATTGACCATCTGGTGATGTCCATGTGTAGAGTCTTTTCTTGTTTTGTTGGGAGAGGGTGTTTGCTATGACCAGTGCATTCTCTTGGCAAAACTGTACTAGCCTTTGCCCTGCTTCATTCCATATCCCAAGGCCAAATTTGCCTGTTACTCCAGGTGTTTCTTGACTTCCTACTTTTGCATTCTAGTCCCCTATAATGAAAAGGACATCTTTTTTGGGTGTTAGTTCTAGAAGGTCTTGTAGGTCTTCATAGAACCGTTCAGCTTCTTCAGCGTTACTAGATGGGGCATAGACTTGGATTACTGTGATATTGAATGGTTTGCCTTGGAGACGAACAGAGATCATTCTGTCATTTTGAGATTGCATCCAAGTACTGCATTTCGGACTCTTTTGTTGACCATGGTGGCTACTCCATTTCTTCTAAGGGATATCTGAGTTAAATTCACCCATTCCATTTTAGTTCATTTTAGTTCGCTGATTCCTAGAATGTCGACATTCACCCTTGCCATCTCCTGTTTGACCACTTCCAATTTGCCTTGATTCATGGACCTGACATTCCAGGTTCCTATGCAATATTGCTCTTTACAGCATCGGACCTTGCTTCTATCACCAGTCACATCCACAGCTGGGTATTGTTTTTGCTTTGGCTCCATCCCTTCATTCTTTCTGGAGTTATTTCTCCACTGATCTCCAGTAGCATGTTGGGTACCTACCCACCTGGGGAGTTCCTCTTTCAGTGTCCTATCATTTTGCCTTTTCATTCTGTTCATGGGGTTCTCAAGGCAAAAATACTGAAGTGGTTTGCCATTCCCTTCTCCAGTGGACCACATTCTGTCAGACCTCTCCACCAAGACCCGCCCGTCTTGGGTGCCCCCACACGGCATGGCTTAGTTTCACTGAGTTAGACGAGGCTGTGGTCCATGTGATTAGATCGACTAGTTTTCTGTGATTACAGTTTCAGTGCTAGTCTTTCATCCTGCTAGTCTTTAGCTGGATGTTATACAGCTACTAGCAGTCTGCTAATTAAAGAAAGGAAATGTCTCAGTATTCAGAGAATGGCACCAGGCCCCTCACCAACAAGATGCATTTTGAGATAATCTTGGCACCAGGTGAGTCATCCAGGCCATTAAAGGATTGACATGAATCTTTGAAGAAAGGCAGATTTCCATTCAAATATATAGTTTCATTAACATAGATTAGGAGAACAATGTATGGGTATAACAGACTGGTTTGTCAAGTTGGTTCTGAGCCTTTAGGTGGAACCTACTTGAAGACAGAGTCTGGGGTAAATACATAGCACATTAACATAGCTTAAGACAAACATTTCCTTAAGAAAAATGCATTGGTTAGCTCAAGATTAGAGAAAAGTTCAGGTGGAGCCAGGTTTCATTATGGCAACACAGAATTTTCAGAGAAACCTCTTTTTAAATTTGTATAGAGAAGGGGAAACAAAAAGTGTAACACTGGTTTGTTTTCTCCTGCCGCTTAAGAGACAGATAAAAAATGTCTGACACTTGCAGCCTATTTCCTCTGTTTGGAGACCCCTGGCCTTTCTGCCTGTTACCCTCCTAAAGAGAAGAAAAGCCAGTTGTAATCATTCCAACACTCAGTCTTCATAGGAATGAAGTGAGAGATGTCTTTATGGAAACAGGCAGGATATGTGGTCCCTGGCTCTGTCGACAGAGAGCAATATGCTAGACGCCACAGGGAGGGGACTCTTACCAGTCAGGATCCCACCAAAGAAGCAGACCCATCTACAGTGACCTTCAGGGAGGAAGCCAGACTACTTGCCTTGCAAGCTCAGTTAAGTTTAATTGCTCGGTCACGTCTGACTCTTTGTGACCCCATTGCCTGCAGCACACCAGTCTTCCCTGTGCATCACCAACTCCCCGAGCTTGCTCAAACTCATGTCCATCGAGTTGGTGATGCCCGAAACATCTCATCCTCTGTCCTCCCCTTCTCCTCCTGCCTTCAATCTTTCCCAGCATCAGGATCTTTTCAAATGAGTCAGTTCTTCGTATTTAGTGGTTAAAGTATTGACATTTCGGCTTCAGCCTCAGTCCTTCCATTGAATATTCAGGACTGATTTCCTTTAGGATGGACTGGTTGGATTCTCCAACACCGCAGTTTAAAAGCATCAATTCTTTGGTGCTCAGCTTTCTTTATAGTCCAACTCTCACATCCATACATGATTACTGGAAAAACCATAGCTTTAACTATATGGACTTGTGTCGGCAAAGTAATGTTTCTGCTTTTTAATATGCCATCTAGGTTGGTCGTAGGTTTTCTTCCAAGGAGCAAGTGTCTTTTAATTTCATGGCTGCAGTGATTTTTTAGGCCCCTCACAATAGTCTGTCACTGTTTCCATTGTTTCCCCATCTATTTGCCATGAAGTGATGGGGCCAGAAGCCATGATCTTAGTTTTCTGAAAGTTGAGTTTTAAGCCAACTTTTTCACTCTCCTCTTTCACTTTCACCAAGAGGCTCTTTAGTTCTTCTTCACTTTCTGCCATAAGGGTGGTGTCATCTGCATATCTGAGACTATTGGTATTTCTCCCGGCAATCTTGATTCCAGCTTGTGCTTCTTCCAGTCCAGCGTTTCTCATGATGTACTCTGCATAGAAGTTAAATAAGCAGGGTGATAATATACAACCTTGATGTACTCCTTTCCTGATTTGTAACCAGTCAGTTCCAGGTCCAGTTCTAACTGTTGCTTCCTGGCCTGCATACAGATTTCTCAGGAGGCAGGTCAGGTGGTCTGGTATTCCCATCTCTTTCAGAATTTTCCACAGTTGATTGTGATCCACACAGTCAAAGGCTTTGGCATAGTCAATAAAGCAGAAATAGATGGTTTTTTTTTTGGAATTCTCTTGATTTTTCGATGATCTGACGGTTGTTAGCAATTTGACCTCTGGTTCCTCTGTCTTTTCTAAATCCAGCTTGAACATCTGAAAGTTCACGGTTCATGCACTGTTGAAGCCTGGCTTGGAGAATTTTGAGAGTTACTTAAACTAGCATGTGGGATGAGTGCAGTTGTGCGGTAGTTAGAGCATTCTTTGGCACTGCCTTTCTTTGGGATTGGAATGAAACCTGACCTTTTCCAGTCCTGTAGCCACTGCTGAGTTTTCCAAATTTTCTGGCATATTGAGTGCAACACTTTCACAGCATCATCTTTTAGGATTTGAAGTAGCTCCACTGGAATTCCATCACCTCCACTAGCTTTGTTCATAGTGATGCTTCCTAAGGCCCACTTGACTTCACATTCCAGGATGTCTGGCTTCATGTGAATGATCACACTATCATGGTTATCTGGGTCATGAAGATGTTTTTTGTGTAGTTTTTCTGTGTATTGTTGCCACCTCTTCTTAATATCTTCTGCTTCTGTTAGATCCATACCATTTCTGTCCTTTATTGTGCCCATCTTTGCATGAAATGTTCCCTTGGTATCTCTAATTCTCTTGAAGAACTCTCTAGTCTTTCTCATTCGATTGTCTTCCTCTATTTCTTTGCATTGATCACTGAGGAAGTCTTTTTTCTTATCTCTCCTTGCTATTCTTTGGAGCTCTGCATTTAAATGGGTATATCTTTCCTTTTCTCCTTTGCCTTTAGCTTCTTATCTTTTCTCAGCTATTTTAAGGCCTCCTAAGACAACCATTTTGCCTTTCTTTTTCTTGGGGATGGTCTTGATCCCCGCCTCCCGTACAATGTCACAAACCTCCATCCATAGTTCTCCAGGCACTCTATCAGATCGAATCCCTTGAATCTATTTGCCACTTCCACTGTAAGGGATCTTATTTAGGTCATACCTGCATGGTCTAGTGGTTTTTCCTACTTTCTTCAATTTAAGTCTGAATTTGGCAGTAAGGAGTTCATGATCTTAGCGACAGCCAGTTTCCGGTCTTGTTTTTGCTGACTGTATAGAGCTTCTCCTTCTTTGAATATAATCAATCTGATTTTGGTATTGACCATCTGGTGATGTCTATGTGTAGAGTCTTCTCTTGTGTTGTTGGAAGAGGGTGTTTGCTATGACCAGCATGTTCTCTTGGCAAAACTCTGTTAGCCTTTGGCCTGCTTCATTTTGTACTCCAAGGCCAAATTTGCCTGTTACTCCGGGTATCTCCTGACTTCCTACTTTTGCATTCCAGTCCCCTATAATGGAAAGAATATCTTTTTTGGATGTTGATTCTAGAAGGTCTTATAGGTCTATCATAAAACTGTTCAACTTCAGCTTCTTCAGCATTATTGGTCAGGGCATAGACTTGGGTTACTGTGATATTGAATGGTTTGCCTTGGAAATGAACAGAGATCATTCCATCATTTTTGAGATTGCACTGAAGTACTCTTGGGACTCTTTTGTTGACTCTGATAGCTACTCCGTGTCTTCTAAGGGATTCTTGCCCACAGGAGTAGATATAATGGTCATCTGAATTAAATTCACCCATTCCAGTCCATTGATTCCTAAAATGTCAATGTTCACTCTTGCCATCTACTGTTTGACCACTTCCAATTTGCCTTGATTCATGGACCTAACATTTCAGGTTCCTATGCAATATTTCTCTTGATAGTATCGGACCTTACTTCCATCACCAATCACATCCACAACTGGGTATTGTTTTTACCTTGGCTCTGTCTCTCTATTCTTTCTGGAGTTATTTCTCCACTGATCTCCAGTAGCATATTTGGAACCTACCGACCTGGGGAGTTCATCTCTCAGTGTCCTATCTTTTTGCTTTTTCATACTGTTCACAGGGTTCTCAAGGTAAGAATACTAAAGTGATTTGCCATTCCCTTCTTTAGTGGGCCACGTTTTGTCAGAACTCTCTACCATGACCCATCTGTCTTGGGTGGCCCTACAGGGCATGGCTCATGGTTTCACGGAGTTAGATAAGGCTGTGGTCCATGTGATCAGATTGGTTAGTTTTATGTGATTGTGGTTTTCAGTCTGTCTGCCCTCTGATGGAGAAGGCTAAGAGGGTTATGGAAGCTTCCTGATGGGAGAGACTGACTGAGGGGGAAACTGGGTCTTATTCTGATGGGTGGGGCCATGATCAGTAAATCTTTAATCCAATTTTCTGTTGATGGTGGGGCTATGCTTCCTCCCTGTTGTTTGATCAGAGGTCAAACCATGGTGGAAATAATAAAGATAATGGTGACCTCCTTCAAAAGGTACAGCACTCAGTGGCCCAGACCCTGTGGAAGGCCACCACTGACCCACACCTCCACCAGAGACTCCTGGACACTCATGGGCAAGTCTGGGTCAGTTTCTTGTGGGTCATTGCTTCTTTCTCCTGGGTCCTGGTGCACAAAAGGTTTTGTCTGTGCCCTCCAAGAGCCTGTTTCCCCATTCCTATGTAAGTTCTGGTGGCTGTATGGTGGGGTTAATGGTGACCTCCTCCAAGAGGGCTTATGCCATAGCCAGGTGTGCTGCACCCAGAGCCCCTGCCCCTGAGGCAGGCCACTGATGACCTGTACCTCTGCAGGAGACACCGTAACATACAAAGGCAGGTCTGGGTCAGTCTCTGTGGGGTCTGATGGTGTGCACAAGGCTTTGTTTGAGCCTCCTGAGTGTCTCTGGCAGGTATAGTGTTTGATTCTTAACCACGATTTTGCCCCTCCTACCATCTTCTTGGGGCTTCTCCTTTGCCCTTAGACGTGGGGTGTCTGTTTTTGTTGGGATCCAACATTCTCCTGTTGACAGTTGTTCCGCAGTGAGTTGTGATTTTGAAGTTCTTACAGGATAAGATAAGCACCCGTCCTCCTACTCCACCGTCTTGGGTATCCTTGCCTTTGCCTTGCAAACTGCTCAATGTTTCTTGTGACCAACTTGAGCCTCAAACCATGCATTCTAGGAAATGCATTTCTAGTACAGCTAACACAGGACAAACCCACCGCAGCCCACACTGTAAGGACTTAATATCCATTCACATCTCTGTTCCTCCATTCTCTCTATCTCAGTCATAAACATGTTAGCATATTTTATTTATAGTGTCTGATAGACTTGCATTTGATCCCAATATATTACTAATAAAAATAAAATACCATTAACTGAATGCCTCTGTATGTCTTAAGTCACATCATTTTAACCTTTATAAGTCAGGAATATATAAGGAAGTTAGGACATGGGGATACACAGCTCTTTTAACTCTACTGACTTTCCAAGTATAGACAATAGCAAAGTCAACCTTCTGCCTAACATGAAGCAACTCTGTCTTTTATACAACTAAAAACACCCCACCCCTCTCCTCAAAAGAAGAGACACATTTTATCCACCTTTGCATTATATTAACTCCCTTCAGTCCATGTCATGTCTTCTCTTTAAAATTGTGAAACTCAGACAGTAAGATATAAAATTAACTACTATTAATACAGTTTTACTTAGATGATAGAATGAGATGAGGGAAAATGGGTTAATAAATGCAAAATATATTCATACCAAAAGAGGAAAAGAACTCGTAATTCCTTGCCTCCTCTTTTCTAAATCTGGTGATATGGTCGTAGCTGGTGTTTATAACTTACCTTCTTCCATGATTCAGTTTACATTCCCTTTGCTCCTTAGGAAGTGCCACAAATGGTCAGTGGTTATTCCCACAGCCTCCCAGGCCGCCAGAAACACATGTGCAAATGGATAGACAGGAGGACCAGTCTGGAGTTCTGGGCAGTCTTGGGTGTTTATGTGTCTCGCAAATCTCCCTTTTAAATGAACTCAGACTGGGAATGTGAAGCTGCCACTGGGTAAGGCATCCAAGCCATATCCTGTCATCCACATCCTGGGTGTCTGGATTTTCGCTCTGGTGGTTTTCAAGGCCCTAGGTCTTCTCACTGTATTCTGGCTCAGGCCCTGGCCCATCAGATTGGTGACCTGCTGTTGGGCGCCCCTTCTGCCTCTGCCCTTGCTCTTCTTGTCCTGACCTCTGGCTTCCCTGAGAACCTAAGAGATGCCCAGTTGCTATAGCCCCCTGGGCTCTTTCCAGAAAAGTCTATTGTTCAATAACCCCAACAAAGAGGAGGATGACAGGAATTAGGTAAATGAATCATGTGAATAATAATGATGACAATGATGATGAGCATAAATGGTCTAGCATCTATGGCTCTATTAACTTTCTCTTCTGTGCTGAGTCCGGACCAGGGAGAATGAATCACACCCCTCCCAATCTGCTTAGAGGGGCCGGTAACAGACCCCATGTGAGTTATGGTTAAGACAGTCTTGTAGCTGTTGAAAACGTAATGTGAAAATAGCCCATTCCCACCTCCTTAAAAATGGTTTACTTGGTTTTGCTCATCGAATGTGTATAATTACATCTTAAATTTGTTTTCATCTGCATATCTTTAATTTATAGTCTGAATACCTTTTTCCTGAGATGATTTACTGTCTAAATTTCCTTGAGTTAGCATTTTCTTATCTCTTATTGTGTAGAATCTGGGTATCAACCTTATATAGTTTATCAAGTCTTCATACATTTTGAACAATAAATTTTTCTGATTATATTCAAATATATTTCCCTTTTCTGTTGCTTTTCTTCTGATATTTATTTTATTGCTTTTTGTTGTACAAAAGTCCTTGGTTTTATGGATTGCCAACACATTCATCTTGTTCGCATTGATAACCTCCATTTTTAATATTCATAAATTTATTTTCCCCAGAACTGAGATAAATATTCTTTTATGTTTTCTTCTATATTGTTTATGGATTGGATTTTTATATTTATCTCTGGTCCCTATGGAGTCTGTAGAGTAGCACTTAAGAGCCCAGACTTTGGTATCAAAAGATACAAGTTCAAAACCTGTCTTTTCTCCATACCGCCTATGTGACCTTGGAAAAACACCATTTGTCTTCTCTGAAGCTATTGTCTCAGATTAGCTCATCATGATTCCTTTTTCTTTCTCATATATATTTTGATAGTGAAGTATAAAAGTTCATGAAACATACGTGCATACCTTATCACCTCTTTTAAATTTTTGCATTTGCTTAGTTTGGTTGCACTGGGTCTTCATTGCTGCATTGAATGGTGGCCGCTCTTTGTTGTGGCACACAGGTTTCTCATTGCAGTGGCTTCTCATTGCAGCGGCTTCTCTTAACTGCGGAGCTTGGGCTCCAGGCACTTGGGGTTCAGTGGTTGCAGCTCATAGGCTCTAGACCTTGGGCTCAGTAGTTGTAGCGCACAGGTTTTAGTTACTCCGAGGCTTGTGGAATCTTTCGGGACTAGGGATTGAACCTGTGTCCCCTGCATTGGCAGGCTCATTCTTATCCACTGTACCACTAGGAAAGTCCCTGTCACCTTTTCTAAATTATTTCTTCACCACTTTTTGTCCCAGTTGGATTCCACTCTGTATTATCCCACAGAAGTTTGAATTTGAATTGCACTAAATCTCACACTTATATTGTCCAAATGCACTGGGAGCACTGCTGGCTAAAGTAATACCCGAAGAGGGGTGTCTGGAGGCTGGCCAGTTAAGACAACCACCAATTGGTTGATAGATGGCTCACCAGGAAGGGATGCTTCGAAATGAATGAGCAAGACAATGTGCCAGAAATTGAGACCTGAAATTCACTGGGTGGGAATCAGAACTGGGAAAGTCAGACAGAGGCAGTGATGGAGAAATGGACAAAGCAGAGAGTAAGCTGGCCACACTGGCGATTGTGCCCGCCATTCTGTGTTTTCCCTTCACAGTGACGCTGGCACACCTGGGTAGACAGAAAGGGAGCACCAGTGGGGCTGAGGAGCATCAGGAAAACACAGGTGCGCTGTTACTCCACTGCCTCTGATATTTCTAGGCACGATGTAATTCTCTCTCTACGTATTAATGTCTTCTTTTTGCCATTAAATATTTATAACATTATTTGAATAAATCTCTCACAGTGTGGGTTGATATTCAAATTTTTTATTGCTATAAATGAGCTCTTTGTTCTCGCTTTATTTTCAGCGTGCTACCAAGTCCATGACAACACAATTGATTTTTGAGGCTGCATGTTATATCCCATAACTCTACAAAATTCATTTTTTACTTCTAATAATATTTTGGTTGATTTCTTTTGATTCTCTAGATCGCCGGCAAAAAGCAACATTTGTATTTCTTTGTTATTTATGTCTTTTATTGTCTCCCCTCTTGTCTTTCCTGCAAGTTATTGCAGGTTCTTCTGGCACAATGATTAAATAGATACAATGAAGAAGGCATCTTTGGTTTGGTTCTGTTTTCTTTTCCTCTTTTTAAGGGTTTAATTCTAACAGTTCTCCAACATGTATAATGTGCCTTGTATTTAACTAACACTCAACATATGTAAGTTGAAATGAGATGAATACTCTATTTAAAATAAATAATTTAAAGAGAGAAGCTACCTGTTGAATCTTAGAATTGTATACAAAATGGAGTTTTCTTTTTCATTATGGTTTATTGGATATTGAATATAGTTCCCTGTGCTACACAGTAGGACCTTCTTATCTATTTTATAGATGGTGGTTTGTATCTGATAATCCCAAACTCCTAATTTATTCCTCCCCTCTTCCCCTTTACAGCATCGGACCTTGCTTCTATCACCAGTCACATCCACAGCTGGGTATTGTTTTTGCTTTGGCTCCATCCCTTCATTCTTTCTGGAGTTATTTCTCCACTGATCTCCAGTAGCATATTGGGCACCTACTGACCTGGGGAGTTCCTCTTTCAGTATCCTGTCATTTTGCCTTTTCATTCTGTTCATGGGGTTCTCAAGGCAAGAATACTGAAGTGGTTTGCCATTCCCTTCTCCAGTGGACCACATTCTGTCAGACCCCTCTACCATGACCCGCCCGCCTTGGGTTGTCCTGTGGACATGGCTTGGTTTCATTGAGTTAGACAAGGCTGTGGTCCTAGTGTGATTAGATTAACTAGTTTTCTGTGAGTATGGTTTCAGTGTGTCTGCCCTCTGATGCCCTTTTGCAACACCTACCATCTTACTTCGGTTTCTCTTACCTTGGGCGTGGGGTATCTCTTCATGGCTGCTCCAGCAAAGCACAGCCACTGCTCCTTACCTTAGGCAAATTGGAACTGGTCAAACAAGAGATGGCAAGAGTGAACGTTGACATTCTAGGAATAAGCGAACTAAAATGGACTGGAATGGGTGAATTTAACTCAGATGACCATTATATCTACTACTGCGGGCAGGAATCCCTCAGAAGAAATGGAGTAGCCATCATGGTCAACAAAAGAGTCCAAAATGCAGTACTTGGATGCAATCTCAAAAATGACAGAATGATCTCTGTTCGTCTCCAAGGCAAACCATTCAATATCACAGTTATCCAAGTCTATGCCCCAACCCGTAACGCTGAAGAAGCTGAAGTTAAATGGTTCTATGAAGACCTATGAGATCTTTTAGAACTAACACCCAAAAAAGATGTCCTTTTCATTATAGGGGACTGGAATGCAAAAGTAGGAAGTCAAGAAACACCTGGAGTAACAGACAAATTTGGCCTTGGAATGCGGAATGAAGCAGGGCAAAGACTAATAGAGCTTTGCCAAGAAAATGCACTGGTCATAGCAAACACCCTCTTCCAACAACACAAGAGAAGACTCTACACATGGACATCACCAGATGGTCAACACTGAAATCAGACTGATTATATTCTTTGCAGCCAAAGATGGAGAAGCTCTTTACAGTCAACAAAAACAAGACCAGGAGCTGACTGTGGCTCAGATCATGAACTCCTTATTACCAAATTCAGACTCAAATTGAAGAAAGTAGGGAAAACCGCTAGACCATTCAGGTATGACCTAAATCAAATTCCTTATGATTATGCAGTGGAAGTGAGAAATAGATTTAAGGGCCTAAATCTGACAAATAGAGCACCTGATGAACTATGGACGGAGGTTCCTGACATTGTACAGGAAACAGGGATCAAGACCATCCCCATGGAAAAGAAATGTAATAAAGCAAAATGGCTGTCTGGGGAGGTCTTACAAATAGCTGTGAAAAGAAGAGAAGTGAAAAGCAAAGGAGAAAAGGAAAGATATAAGCATCTGAATGCAGAGTTCCAGAGAATAGTAAGGAGAGATAGGAAAGCCTTCCTCAGCGATCAATGCAAAGAAATAGAGGAAAACAACAGAGTGGGAAAGACTAGAGATCTCTTCAAGAAAATTAGAGATACCAAGGGAACATTTCATGCAAAGATGGGCTCGATAAAGGACAGAAATGGTATGGACCTAACAGAAGCAGAAGATATTAAGAAGAGGTGGCAAGAATACACAGAAGAACTGTACAAAAAAGATCTTCATGGCCCAGATAATCATGATGGTGTGATCACTCATCTAGAGCCAGACATCCTGGAATGTGAAGTCAAGTGGGCCTTAGAAAGCATCACTACAAACAAAGCTAGTGGAGGTGATGGAATTCCAGTTGAGCTATTTCAAATCCTGAAAGATGATGCTGTGAAAGTGCTGCACTCATATGCCAGCAAACTTGGAAAACTCAGCAGTGGCCACAGGACTGGAAAAGGTCAGTTTTCATTCCAATCCCAAAGAAAGGCAATGCCAAGAATGCTCCAACTACCGCACAATTGCACTCATCTCACATGCTAGTAAAGTAATGCTCAACATTCTCCAAGCCAGGCTTTAGCAATACGTGAACCGTGAACTTCCAGATGTTCAAGCTGGTTTTAGAAAAGGCAGAGGAACCAGAGATCAAATTGCCAGCACCTTCTGGATCATGGAAAAAGCAAGAGAGTTCCAGAAAAACATCTATTTCTGCTTTATTGACTATGCCAAAGCCTTTGACTGTGTGGATCACAATCAACTGTGGAAAATTCTGAGAGAGTTGGGAGTATCAGACCACCTGACCTGCCTCTTGAGAAACCTATATGCAGTTCAGGAAGCAACAGTTAGAACTGGACATGGAACAACAGACTGGTTCCAAATAGGAAAAGGAGTATGTCAAGGCTGTATATTGTCACCCTGCTTATTTAACTTCTATGCAGAGTACGTTATGAGAAATGCTGGGCTGGAAGAAGCACAAGCTGGAATCAAGATTGCCAGGAGAAATATCAATAACCTCAGATATGCAGATGATACCACCCTTATGGCAGAAAGTGAAGAGGAACTTAAAAGCCTCTTGATGAAAGTGAAAGAGGAGAGTGAAAAAGCTGGCTTAAAGCTCAACATTCAGAAAACATTCAGATCATGGCATCTGGTCCCATCACTTCATGGGAAATAGATGGGGAAACAGTGGAAGCAGTGTCAGACTTTATTTTGGGGGGCTCCAAAATCACTGCAGATGGTGATTGCAGCCATGAAATTAAAAGATGCTTACACCTTGGAAGGAAAGTTATGACCAACCTAGATAGCATATTGAAAAGTAGAGACATTACTTTGTCAACAAAGGTCCATCTAGTCAAGGCTATGGTTTTTCCAGTGGTCATGTATGGATGTGAGAGTTGGACTGTGAAGAAAGCTGAGAGCCGAAGAATTGGTGCTTTTGAACTGCGGTGTTGGAGAAGACTCTTGAGAGTCCTTTGGACTGCAAGGAGATCCAACCAGTCCATTCTGAAGGAGATCAGCCCTGGGATTTCTTTGGAAGGAATGATGCTAAAGCTGAAACTCCAGTACTTTGGCCACCTCATGCGAAGAGTTGACTCATTGGAAAAGACTCTGATGCTGGGAGGGACTGCGGGCAGGAGGAGAAGGGGATGACAGAGGATGAGATGGCTGGATGGCATCACTGACTCGATGGGCGTGAGTCTGAGTGATCTCTGGGAGTTGGTGATGGACAGGGAGGCCTGGCGTGCTGCAGTTCGTGGGGTCGCGAAGAGTCGGACACGACTGAGTGACTGAACTGAACTGAACTCTTCCCCTTTGGTAACTGTAAGCTTGTTCTCTGTATCTGTGAGTCTGTGTCTGTTTGTAAATAACTTCATTTGCATCGCATTTTAGTTTCCACATATAAGTGATATCGTATGGTGTTTGTCTTTTTCTTTCTGGCTTACTTCACTTGGTGTGATCATCTCTAGTCCCATCCATGTTGCTGCAAGTGGCATTATTTCCTTCTTCTTTAGGACTGAGTAGTATTCCACAGTGTATATTCACCACATCTTTTTTTATCCATCCACCTGTCAATGGACATTTAGGTTACTTCCACATCTTACTATCATAAATTGTGCTACTATGAACACTGCAGGCCATGCGTCTTTTCAAATTACAGTTTTGTCCAGATATATGTTGAGTAGGATTGCTGGATCATATGGTAGCTCTATTTTTTTAAAAAGAAGATACTTTTATTTTCAGTTCTTTCAAAGTGTGTGTAAGAAGCCATCTCTTCTGAGGCAGCTGAGCCACATGAATAACTTCCCCTTTTAGGGAAATATTAACATTCGTTTTCCAGATGTAAAATGAATATCAAACTTATTTCTAAGAGTCTGTCTGTTGTTTAGTCCCTAAGGCAAGTCTGACTCTTTGCAACCCCATGGCTTGTAGCCCAACAGGCTCCTCTGTCCATGGGATTTCCAGGCAAGAATACTGGAGTGGGTTGCCATTTCCTTCTCCAGGCAGCTCTATTTTTAAAGGACCCTCTATACTGTACTCCATAGTAGCCGTGCCACTTTATGCGCTCATTAGCAGTTTAGGAGGGTTTCCTTTTCCTCCACACCCTCTCCAGCATTTGTTATTTGTAGATTTTTTAAAGATGGCCATTCTGACCATGGATAAGGCAACGGCACCCCACTCCAGTACTCTTGCCTGGAAAATCCCATGGATGGAGGAGCCTGGTGGGCTGCAGTCCATGGGGTCGCTAAGAGTCGGACACGACTGAGCGACTTCACTTTCACTTTTCACTTTCATGCATTGGAGAAGGCAATGGCAACCCACTCCAGTGTTCTTGCCCTGAGAATCCCAGGGACGGGGGAGCCTGGTGGGCTGCTGTCTATGGGGTCGCACAGAATTGGACACGACTGAAGCGACTTAGCAGCAGCAGCAGCAGCATTCTGACCAGTGTGAGGTGTTACTCGTTATAGTTTTGATTTGCACAAAATGGATTTTTAAACATGTCAAAGTTATTTCCAGAACATATAAAGGTAATGTAATGACACTTGTTATTTTGGGTTTTATGTTAATATGATTAACTATATTGAGGCTTTTAATTTCTGTGTGATGGTTTGAATTTCATGATTAAACCAGACTTGGGTTTCATGAGTAATTCTCCTAAGGTGTTTTTATTTCCTAAGTTTTTAACTGGGATTTTTGAATCTATTTTTCCAAAGTGAATTGTCCCAGTTTGTTTTCCTGACTGGTATCTGTCAGATGTGAAAGTTAGCCTGTATCAGCCTGCAAAACTGTTAGCTGACATTTCATCTTTTTTTATATTCTTAAAACTTCATAAATCTCAAGCATCCTCGATTTTTCGAAAGTTAAGAAAAGCACCTAGGGAATCCATCTGGAGTAGCTTCCTTGTGCAGGATAAGTCTTTAATCACATCGCTTAGTATATCTCATTCTGTGATTCATTGGTTTCATAGCAGTTCTTGGAATTTAAAAATATGTATGAGGAATTATGTACTTGCAGTTAGATATCAACTTTATTACCATGGAACCAAGAATAATTCTTCTACTAAATTATAAGGAATACAAAAGAAAGATATGTTTCCTTTCTCATCTAGCAACTTTATTCATAACCTCACTGAGGCTGAGACTCTGCCTTTTTCACCCATTTTCCCACAGAGCCAAGTGTAACATTACACCCACTGTTGGCATGAAGTAAATGTTCACGGAATAAGTGAAATAAAGGGGGAGGCCCTTTTTTGCACGGGAGGTGAGTTTAGTTTTCAGAGTTGTCCCTCCTCTATTTCATTTTTGAGTCGTGCTTCTTTATATCTTGGGGGTCTGAGCTAATTGATGAAATAATGTATTTTAAAATGATGTATATCTTGCCTAGTCCAAAGAAGTGGATTGAAATATTTAAGAGCATATAAATGTAAAGTTAAAGATAATAAAAAATGAAGTGTAGGAAAACACATGTTAAATGCTGAGAAGAGTTAGATTGCCTTGATATGGTAAAATTTAACCTTTATACCTTAAGGTCTCTCACAGTGTGTGTTTAATTTCCTGACGGTGTTGACTTTACATGATTCAGTGGAGATACTGTCAAAGTGGAGATCCACTTGCCTCTTCTAAACTCTCCGCTTTCCCTCTTTGTCTGGTTAGTTCTGTTCTCTTGGCTTCTTCTGTTTGCTCTGATGAATGGTCTTCCCACCTGGAGATGTGGTCCTGACTGTGCCCGCCATGTGGGGGCTAAGAATGCCAGTTATCTCTGCCCAGGACAGCTTCTTCCTGAGCATTCCGAATCTTACACTTTTATCAACACTTTCCTTGTTGAGCTGGGGATAATTCTCTCCTGCTTTTCCTCTCTGTGGGTAAGGTTGCAGGCTAGTGTCCCAGGAAATAAGCTCTCAAGGAAAGAACAGTATGCAGGATGTTTCTTAAGGAGGAATCCTGGGGGTCAGTGGAATTCCCAGGTATCACGGTGATAAAGAATCTGCCTGCCAATGCAGGAGACACAGGAGACACAGGTCCAATCCCTGGGTTGGAAAGATCCCCTGGAGGAGGAAATGGCAAACTATTCCATTATTCTTGCTGGGGCAGATCCTGTGGACAGAGGAGCCTGAAGGGCTACAGTCCGTGGGGTCCTGAAGAGTCAGACACAAGTAAGGGTCTGAGCGCGCATGCACTGGGGGTCAGCGCCTGGGCAGAGAAGGAGGCACTGAGCTGGGATGCTGACCGTAGGCATCCTGGACAACCCCTGTGAGCTCTGGTGCCTCAGAGGAGTGGTTTCCTCGCCCCCAGCCCCAGGCATCAGGCACTGGGGAGGGGCTGCTCTGGCAGGGCGCGGCCTCGGGCAAGCGGCTCTGGGAAGCTGCAGGAGTTCCCAGAGAAAGAGAAACGTCTGCTGGCCAGCACCCCAGCACCCGGGGCAGTAGTGAAGCCAGCCAGGCTCCCCAGAGCCCGTCGCAGGCAGGGTCCAGGGCCTGAAATCTTCAGGCCAGAGAGCCTCTTCTTGCAAAGGCCTCAGACTTCACAAGGCAGCAGGCAGACAGGGCAGGGCACAAGCCATGGGCATTATTAATAATACAGTAATTATTGTAACTGAAGTGGGCTGAGAATGTCAGCCTGGGCTCGTGTGTAATTGTGCATGAAGGATTACTTACAACTATATAGGTTTTAAATTGATTTTTAAGACAAAATGTTTCGAAATTAGCTACCAGGTGGCTCAGTGGTAAAGAATCTACCTGCTAAGTAGGAGATGCCGGTACAATCCCTCGGTCAGAAAGATCCCCTGGAGTAGGAAGTGGCAACCCACTCTGATATTCTTGCCTGGAAAATCCCATGGACAGAGGAGCCTGGTGGGCTACAGTCCATGGGGTCACAAAAGAGTCAACCATGACTTAAAGACTAACCACAACCGCCACACTCAATTACAGTGCTTGCTTGCTATTTTATTTACAAATCTAGTAAATTTTAGGTAAAGTGAAATGATCACTTTTCATCAGACTTTTGAATAATGTCCCATCAATTCAAGTTGAACACATTTCTCTCTGAAGAATCCAATTTACACACTTAGCTAGGTTTGCTAAATATTTTTAACTGTATTCATACAGTTAGTATTTTTTTTTCTCTTTAAGACCATCAAATGCCTTAGAGGGAAAACTTATAACAAACAACAAAAGGTTCCCAGGTGTTTAAATAACTGTAGTAAATTGATTGCATTTAATTTATGTAATGCTCAAAATTCTCCAAGCCAGGCTTCAGCAATAAGTGAACCATGAACTTCCAGATATTCAAGCTGGTTTTAGAAAAGGCACAGGAACCAGAGATCAAATTGCCAGCACCTTCTGGATCATGGAAAAAGCAAGAGAGTTCTAGAAAAATGTCTATTTCTGCTTTATTGACTATGCCAAAGCCTTTGAATCTGTGGATCACAATAAACTGCGGAAAATTCTGAAAGAGATGGGAATACCAGACCACCTGATCTGCCTCTTGAGAAACCTATATGCAGGTCAGGAAGCAACAGTTAGAACTGGACATGGAACAACAGACTGGTTCCAAATAGGAAAAGGAGTACGTCAAGGCTGTATATTGTCACCCTGCTTATTTAACTTCTATGCAGAGTACATCATGAGAAACGCTGGGCTGGATGAAGCACAAGCTGGAATCAAGACTGCCAGGAGAAATATCAATAACCTCAGATATGCAGATGACACCACCCTTATGGCAGAAAGTGAAGAGGAACTAAAAAGCCTCTTGATGAAAGTGAAAGAAGAGAGTGAAAAAGTTGGCTTAAAGCTCAACATTCAGAAAATGAAGATCATGGCATCTGATCCCATCACTTCATGGGAAATAGATGGGGAAACAGTGGAAGCAGTGTCAGACTTTCTTTTTTGGGGCTCCAAAATCACCGCAGATGGTGACTGCAGCCATGAAATTAAAAGATGCTTACTCCTTGGAAGGAAAGTTATGACCAACCTAGATAGCATATTGAAAAGTAAAGACATTACTTTGTCAACAAAGGTCCATCTAGTCAAGGCTATGGTTTTTCCAGTGGTCATGTATGGATGTGAGAGTTGGACTGTGAAGAAAGCTGAGAGCAGAAGAATTGATGCTTTTGAACTGTGGTGTTGGAGAAGACTCTTGAGAGTCCCTTGGACTGCAAGGAGATCCAACCAATCCATTCTAAAGGTGATCAGTCCTGGGTGTTCCTTGGAAGGACTGATGTTGAAGCTGAAACTCCAATACTTTGGCCACTTTGTGCGAAGAGTTGACTCATTGGAAAAGACTCTGATGCTGGGAGGGACTGGGGGCAGGAGGAGAAGGGGACGACAGAGGATGAGATGGCTGGATGGCATCACCGACTTGATGGACATGAATATGAGTGAATTCTGGGAGTTGGTGATGGACAGGAAGGCCTGGCATGATGCAGTTTATGGGGTCGCAAAGAGTCAGACATGACTGAGCGACTGAACTGAACTGAATTTATGAATATCAGGCTAATAGTGACGTTTTTAACAAACTTACTCAAATGATTTTAAAACTTCAGTGTTAAAAATCACAGGCCTAAAATCAATTATTAGTTTTAAATTAGTTTCTCCAAGAAATCAGTCACAAGGAAATTTTTAAAAGAAAAATGAAGTGGTCAGTTTAAAAAACTATAAGAAAGAACCCTGGTGGCTCAAGTGGTAAAAGAATCTGCCTGCAATGCAGGAGACCTGGCTTGGATCCCTGGGTTGGGAAGATCCCCTGGAGGAGGGCATGGCAACCTACTCCAGTATTCTTGCCTGGAGAATCCCCATGGACAAAGGAGCCTGGTGAGCTACAGTCCATGGGGTCACAAAGAGTTGGACATGGCTGAGCGACTAAGCATAGCACAAGAAAGAACCAATCATTATGTGTGGAACTTATTTGCTTCTTGATTAAAAAAAAAAAAAAAACAATTTATGGCATTTGTAAGAAAGAAATTCCAACACTGGACACTTGATATTACTAAGGCATCACTTCATATATACACTTATATATAGTGCTATGACGTGTGGGATTTGTTCCCAGGGGAGAAGTGGATGAAGAAGGGAAAGTTTGTCCTGAGTTCGCAGTTGTTGAAACTGAGCTTGGGTTCATGGGGAATCACAGGACTATACTATAAACATTTGCATTTGTTTGGAATTCTGCGTAATAAACAATTTAAAAAATTAAATTAGTATTTTAATGCCAATTTCTGAGATTTCTTAAGTGATGATATTTTTTTAAAAAAAATCCATCAAATAAACTCACACATTATCCTTGTTTGTAAAAAGTATTCCTCAACTAATCTGAAAACTTGAATGCCATGGATTTGATTTGTTTCGCCATCTCTTCTAAAACTACTTAAAGTTGGCACTTCCCTTGTCGGCCAATGGCTAAGACTCTGCGCTCCCAATACAGGGGGCTCAGGTTCGATCCCTGGCCAGAAAACCAGACCCCACGTGCCTCAGCTAAGAGTTTGAATGCTGCAGTGGAGATTCTGTGTGCCACAACTAAGACCCAGCACAGCCAAATAAGTAAATAATTTTTTTAAAGCTATTAAAAAATAAAACTGTTTAGGGTTGAAAAGACATCCCGTAGGCACTGGGGATCAGCATCGTTGATTCTAGCATGCAGCCAAGGATGTGAATCTCCTGCAGGACTTGTAGCACTCGGGTTGCTGGGCCCTGACCCCAGAGGCTCTGAACTGTGGGTCTGGGGCAGGGCTGAGGCTCTCCATGTCTCACAAGTTTAGGCCATGCTGATGCTGCTGGCTCAGGGCTCGTGTTTGAGGATCACCGTTGCAGGCAAGCAGAGTTACTGCCTACAGAGAGTGAAAGTTACTAGGTCAATAACTCAGGTCTGTTACACTGCAACTATCTCCTGAACTGCAGTTGCTTCCTGCCCTGATTCCTGAGTGGACATGGAGATGATGGCTGTATGCGAGAGCATATGGAGGTGTTTGGTCCTTGGACGACTTCTATGACAGTGGGGGAGGTCCTCTTTTTCATCTGGGCTTTTGCAATTCTCGTTCCTGTGTTTGAATCATATCCAAAAGTAACTATATCTTCTGAGAAGAGTCAAGGGAATGATGCATATCTTCCTTTACCCACCCAGCCTCCTTCCCTGCTTGCCTGGACTTTCCATATTTTTCTCTCTCTCTTAAGACATCTCAGTGTCTTTCGCTCCAGCTTGGAAGACATTTGAATGTAAGTCTGTAGGGTGCTGGGTTTCCTCACATTTTATCTGATGTTGTGGCTGACACTCTCACGTTCTATCAGTCATATAGCTGGAGCATTTCAGAGTCTGCCTGGGGAATGAGGGAAGGCTTCACAGAGGAGGTGGTTTTGCAATGCACCTCAAAGGATGAAGAGGAGTATGGCAGGTGGGCAGGGAAGACTGTCTGGTGTTTCATGAAATGTTTTCTGGAATGTCAGTTGGGGTGTCTTGGGGGTTTCGGCAGGGGGTGGGGAAGAATGAGAAATGAGGCTGAACGAACAGGCAGTTAGGGGCCAGGTCTTTGGAGAGGAAAAGAGAGATTTATCTTGGGGATGTTGAGGGAGCTGCTGAAGAATTTTGAGCTGAAGAGTGACCCTAGGAACTTTCCATGTTTGAAAGATTAACCTGGTGGCCACATGGACGATGGACTGGGGATCAGACCCAGAAGTAGGCCATTTTACCAGAGGGAGATTATTTGTGTTGCAGCCCTGTGTGAGCACCAGTCTGGGATAGTCTTGGGGTGGGAAGAGATAACATTATTGACAATAATAAGAGGTAGACCTGTTTGCATGCTGATGTGTGTGTCTCTATGTATTTATAACCTGCCTTGTCTTAAAAAGGCAGCTTAGATAAATGCATAAACAATCAAATTAAATTAAATGTAGAAGGGAGCAGGACGAAAGGAAAAAACAAAATAGGAAAGATAGAGACCATGAATGAAGTTCACATTGGGGTATTTGAGTCCTTACACTTGCCTAGGGTGAGCCATGAATTTGGCTGATTTTCTGAAAATCAGTGCAAAGGGAGGCTCAGTCCATCATCTGATTCACAGAGCCCGTCACGTAGAAGCACTCTGGCTGCCTGGGAGAAACACAGGCAGCGCTGGTTCTGAAAACAGAGAAATGTCTCCCAGGGAGCCTCAGAAAGAGGGGAAGGGTTGATATGCCAAACAAAAACCTTAGCATTGCTGAGCAAGGGGATCTTGTTTTTCCGAGAGAGAGTTCTTCAAAGTGGGGATTCTAGAATTCAGACTGAAAGATGGGGCTCGGTCACTGCCCTTTCCTTGGTTGAGGGGCCTGGTGGGAAGCTGCCAGGCCAGGCTATCTGATTGGCAAATACCTGTCTTGTCAAGAAAGAAGGGAGTGCCTCCCTGGAGGCAAAACAAAACAAACAACACTCAACAGCAGTGAAGCTCTGGAGGATGACAGGCCATAGCCAAGCAGACATGGAAGATGGAGGGCCTCCCTGGGGGTTTTCAAAGATAGAGTGGCTGGACGAAGGATTCTGTGCTTCATGATCTGGGGAAGTGAGGATCCAGTGGCTTGGATCAACTGGTTGGATGGTTCTGCAAAAGGTGGTGAAGCAAGAGAAGTAGCAGCTTTGGGGTTTGGCTGATGGGAAGGAAAAGCGTGAGTTCCTTTGGTGTTATGTTGACTGTAAAGTCCCTGGCGCCGTTCAGGTGGCCACACCTGAATAACCCTTTGTGTGTGTGGGTTGGTTTGGTTTTGGTTTTCATGTGCCCTTGGTGCTGCCAACCATATCCTCCTGTGCTATCCAGTAAGTCACCTGTAACTCTTGCCCTGGCCACCCGCGCCTTCCTGTGTCTCTGTCTGAGCGTGTTCCCCATTGTTGGAACAGCCACGTTGGAAGTGTTCGGGCTTCCTGTCCTAGGAGTGGCCCTCAACCAAGAACGCACAGGAGCTGATGGATAAATATCAAACTTCTGGCCCCTCCAAGTGCACAGTTCTTAGGCATACTCCTCACAATGTCTCAAAGGGTCTCCAGCAGGACTGAGCGCCAGGTACCAACAGGGGTGAACCCCTCATCCATGAACTCCTTCTGGCTTTCTCTCTTCCCTGCCTCACTGTCCCGCTCCTCCTGGGTCTCCCAAGGACTGCTTCCCAACGGGCCATGTGTGAGTGCTCAGTTGTTCAGTTGTGTCCAACTCTTTGTGACCCCATGAAATGTAGCCTGCCAGTCTCCTCTGTCCACAGGATTTTCCAGGCAAGAATCCTGGAGTGGGTGGCCATTTCCTCCTCCAGGATCTAACAGGTGCGGAATCCCCCTCACTCAGCATCCTGTCCTGCCTCAGGGAGCCCCAGGCTGAGGGCAGACATGGTCCTGCCTCAGGGAGCCCAGGCTGAGGGGAGACACAGCCCTGCCTCAGGGAGCCCCAGGCTGAGGGGACACAGCGCTGCCTCAGGGGGCCCCAGGCTGAGGGGAGACACAGCCCTGCCTCAGGGAGTCCCAGGCTGACGGGAGACACAGTCCCATCCTCAGGGAGCCCCAGGCTGAGGGGAGACACAGCCCTGCCTCAGGGAGCCCCAGGCTGTAAGGCGCCCTTGCCCCCTGGAGCACCCCATCTGATGAGGGAGATGGGATCTGCACCACTGGTTTCATGAAGGGAGCTGACCCTAGAGGCGAAGAGGAAAAGTGCTGAGAAAGGGATTCACCAATGGCTCAGGTCTGTGACGTGCACACTGCGGAGTCAAAGGCCAAGGGCAGCCGCCCGGGGGACAGAGGGGCAGGTCCCTGCGCTCAGGGAGCCCTGCCAAGGCCTGGTGCCCGTCAGCCTGAGCCACTCAAGGTGTTCTGCTCACAGGCTGGCACGCAGCTCGGTCAGTTTGCCATGTGGGCTTTGGGGATATTGCCGACTCCATCTAATGCTGATTGTCCTGCTCAGTTATAAAATCAAGCTGAGTGCTGCAGGTCGGGCGCTCGCTGCCCAGCCGGCCCTGGAGGGATGGTGGGAGTGGGAGAGGGACTGACCCTTAATGTGACTGGAAAGAAGGGATCGGCACGGCGAGGGTACAGGTCAGGGTGCCAGGAAGCGGGCAGTCCCAGGTCTGCAGGTCTGTTGGTGCTCTTTGGTGGCCAAGTGAAAGCTGCCCTAGAGAAGGGCGAGGGGGAGGGCAGGGGAGATCTGCCGCCTGGCATCTGGAGTCTGACGACCACAGAAGTTTGTACCCGGGGTCCCCAACTTCCGGGATCTAATGCCTGATGGTCTGAGGTGGAGCTGACGTAATCATAATAGAAATAAAGTGCACAATAAATGTAGTGTGTTTGAATCATCCCCAAACCAACTCCTCCACCTCCACGCCGATCCATGGAAAAATTTTCTTCTACAAAAACGGTCCCTGGTGCCAAAAATGTTGGGGACCACTGTCCACACCTACATCCCCAGTGCCGAGTACAAACTCATCCATGCATTTCATGGAGCAGCCTCCTGCCTCCCGCTGGCACCCAGCACCTTCCTCTTGTCAACTAGGGCAAAGGTTGTCACCAGGCTTGGGGCCAAGAGAGGGGCAGGGGTTCTGACAACCCCTCCTGGTGCGTGACATGCCAAGCTGGTGGAAGGTGCCAGGGATGTGGGGAGAGCTCCCATGGGGGAAAGTGAAGAGGGGGTGAATCTTGGGAAATGATTTCCTGAGCTCCCAGCTTGGGCCCAGGGGACAGTTTCTCCAGGAGTTGCAGGGACCATGCCCCAATCCCTGCCGCGACGGCAGGGTTGGTGGGGAGATCCCAGAAAGTGCAGAAGTTGTGCGTTCCACCGCAGTTCTCACATGAGTTCCTTAGGATCAAGTGGTCGTAGAGTCTGTTGACTGTTGAGACGATCCAGTCCACACCCTTCTCTGAGTGCAGAGAGGGAAACTGAGGTCCAGACAGGCCCATTGGCTACTCCATGACCACACCGCACCTAAGCAGCAAAACAGGAAACAGAGGAGAGGGTTCCCACGATGCGCCTGGTCCTTCTCCTGTCTCCTCAGGTGTAGCCTCCCTGGGGCTCCTAGCCCTGGGGGGCAGGGGCTCCCCTGGAGCAGGCTCTGAGCTGGAGGTTAGCAGGCAGGAGCTTTGTCAGGGTTGCTGGGGAGGGGCAAGGCGGAAGCTGAAATGGGCAGAGGGGGATGTTGGGCTGTCATGCAGCCTTCGTGGGAGCCTCAAGCCTCAGCCAATCTCTTGGTGTAGGAGCGGGGGGCGGGTTGGAAAAAGAAGGGGCTGGTCTGCCCTGGTCTGGGGAGCGCTCCGGGAGGGTGTGACCCTGGGTGAGGAGCTCTCTTTAGCCTTGGCAAACCCTCAAGAGACTTGCAGGTGGGAAACCAGAGGCTTCCTCCCTGAAGAGGACCCCAGGGGCTCATCACCAGACCACCACATTGGTAAGAGGGAAGCATACTACCCGCCTCCCGTAACCTCTGCAGGTGACCTGCATCAAACCCAGAACCACCCACAGATGTGCTCTGAATAAAAAGCAGACGTGCAAGGAGGTCTGTAGCTGGACTGCTGTGGCCAGCTGTGGTTCAGGTGTTGACAAATCAGGACCAGGTGAGAAGAGCTGCGTCTGCCTCTGTGCACATCTGTGGGGACCTGGGCAGGGGGACACGCGGCCTGCAGGCCCCATGCTTCTCTGGATGCCAGTGTGTTCCCTGGCAGAACATCTCTCCCCTGGCATTTGAGTATCTAAGCCAACAGGGCCCAGCACCCTGTGCAAGGAGGAAGGCATTTGGGTCTGGGGTCCCTGGGTCTGCTAACAAGGGTACCCACCCGCTCCCACCCTCGGCTTTCCAGATCCCTGTAGCTGGGCAGCAGGAGAAGCTGCACCATAGACTTCGGGGTGAGGGTCTACAAAATTTGCATAATAAACTGCCACCTACATGATCAGTGAGTGGGGATGGAAACACAGCAAGCTTTGGACACGGCCCTGAATTCGCTGCCAGCCCTGAGCAGCTGTGTGGCCCTGGGCAATTCAGTGTCCATGCGAGAGAAATGAGAATAATCACAGAGATGATGAAATGTCCTGACTTATAAAATGCATATTACACTGTGTTAGGCCTGTGGAACATTCTGGATCCCTTTCCTCACCTTTGCTCCCATCTCTTGGGGAGCTTGCGGGGACAACTATGCCGAGAACAGGACTGGAGGAGCCGTCGCTCCTTCTGCTAGTGCTTTTTTCCTGAGGGGTTAGGACACGCAGCTTGTGGGATCTTAGCTCTCTGCCCAGGGATCGAACCCGGGCCCTCCACACGGAGAGCTCAGAGTCCTAACCACTGGAATGCCAGGGAATTCCCTCCTAATGCTTCTTAAGGAGAGAGGGACCAGCTCCCCCAAACTTGTCACCCTCCTGTTGTGTCAGAGCCTTTGAAGACAAAACCTGTGGCTTCGGCACTTCCTTCCTCCCAGAGTCCCTAGCCCGTCATCACTAGGCACTGTAACAGTGGAGGAAAGCGCGTGCACAAGGGAGGAAAGGTCTGGGAGGTGCGGGAGTGCCTCAGGACTGCTGATGCCTTTGGGGGAGGCTCTCAGGTAGCAGCTGGTCTGTGTGAAATGAATGATTCACTCAGGAGGAAATATGATTTTTCTCTGGTCTGTGGAACTCGTCAGGTTAGGCCTGGCTGACTGAAATCTTGAGAGATTAAATAAATGGAGAAGAGCTTCGAGACTGAAACCGTGTCTCCTTGCCTGGAGACACCCTGTGCCTTCCTAGAACTCTCAATCCTACCCTATGCCCAGCTTCTAGAATGTTCACCCTCTGGCCAAGGCTCTGCAATGGGGAGGGTCAGGACCCAGGTTCAGCAGAGATTATTAAAGCAGGACGCTGTTTTCTTTTGATAAGTTCCCAGACTGCCAGCAGCCCCCGAGACACAGGCTTTAAGCAGGATGGAAAACGCGGACCTTATTAAGGACTGGCTCAGGGTGGCTCACCAGCGGCAGACAGGATATTGGAACTGAACACTGACGGGGAAAACCTGTTACTTTGTCGCTGGGTGGGGGAGGGGGGCTTGTCACACCACATGGGGCAGAGGCAGGGAGAGGGCATGCACGAAGCTACCTGGGGCTTGCCTCTCAATGCAGGGATGGAGGCCTGGTCCCCACTGACTGATAACCCAGCTCGCCCCTCACCTCCCCCACGTTGTGAAGTTTTGGAGGAGACGGCAGGTGTGTGTGTAGGTACAGAGAGAGGTGCCACGTCCAGCTGTGAAGGGGACCCTGGTGTAAGATGGCCAAGGAGAGAATACTCATAGCCATTTCAAAAGTACATGAGAACAACCTGATATTTTAAAAATAAAATACTAAATTAGACCAAATTTTAAAAAACCCACTAGCCCAGAAAAATGCCTAATATTCCAGCGTTAGGGTCAAGCGTGTGATGTGTGTACAGAATGCGGGAAGGATGACTCTCATTTCTGGAGACAGAAACTCTCACAGCAGTCTGAGCCCCACAGAATCTAAGCGGTATTTTAGCATCCATTCTATTGCACAGAATCTAAGCAATATTTAGTAAAGTCCTTCAAGATAACGGTTACGTACCAGCTGGAATACTGCTTCCTTATCAAACCCTTACAGGGTCATCTTTCCCCACCTGGGCATTCTCTACCTCCTAGTTAAGCTCCCACAGCAGTTCCATTTTATGCTGTGTAAATTTCTTGTTTGCTGGATAATTGTTTTTTTCTTGGTTCCCTCTGTAGACTGCAAGCTCCTGAGTTCAGGGATCAGCCCTTATCTAGCTTCCTCTCCTTATGGGGCTCACTGGCAGAGTTCACAGGTAAAAGTGACCTCAGAAAAGAAAATGTACCACGTTTGTAGTACTACAGAAGGCCTGTAGAGGGCGATGCTGGTGCCCCTGTAGCTCCCAGCGACCACAGGTGTTCGTCATTTGGGAGAATTGACGTTGTCTCCTGAATGGAGAATTGGCTCCCACTCAAGAGAATTGCCCAAGGCCAAAGGGAGCCTCCACGGGGAGCCTCCACCCTGAGGTTGATCTGCAGGATGATGAAGAGGACGGGCCTTGGCCAGAGGAGGCTGTGTCCCCTCCCCTTCCCACACCTCAGCTGATGTCCAACTGCACAGGGAACATAAGGGGACTTGAGGCCTCCTGGCCTCAAGGTAGGGCCAACCCTGTGGTGCAATTTGCACCCCCGAGCTCCCACTGGGACCACGTCCTTACCTAGCTTTTTTTTTTTTAAAGAAAATTTTTTGTGTGGTTAAAGTCATGGAGTATAAAACACACCATTTAAACCGTGTTTAGCAGCACAGTCCAGTGGCACTAAGTGCATTCACACTGATGTACAGCTCTCACCATCGCCAAAATCCTTCATCTTCCTAAACTGAAACTCTGCGCTCATTACACTCCAACTCCCCATCCCTTCCCCACCACGCCTGCCCCCAGCTCCTGGCATCCACCGCTGCACTTTCTGACTCTACGAATCTGACTGTTCTAGGTACAAGTGGACTCAAACAGTATTTGTCTGCACCTAATATATTTTTGAATGCATTTTTAAGGTTAACTTAATATATGACCTACAAACAGATTATTACCGCCCCCCCCCCATGCTATAGAGTAGGTTCTCACTGGTTATCTCTTTTATACATAGAAGTGTATATATATCAATCTCAATCTCCCAGTTCATCTCACCCCACCCCACCCCTTACTCCCCTTGGTGTCCATACATTTGTTCTCTACGTCTGTGTCTCTCTTTCTGCTTGTGAGTCAGTTCCTGAGCAGTAGAGCCTGAGGTGGAAATTCTTGTTTGTGACTTACTGGGAAGGGGGAGCAGTGCTTTCAGGAGGAAAGGAATGGGGGAAGTGAGAAGGGGCAGGAGATAAATAGCAAACTGAACAAGACTCTCAGCCTCTGCTGCTCAGGAACCAACTCACAAGTACAGGCACCAGATAAAAAGCTGACCCAATGAGGCAGCCCTAGGGTAAGGATTTGAGTGCAAGTGACTTATCGAAAGGCTTCCCAGGTGGCTCAGTGGTAAGAAATCTGCCTGCCAATGCAGGAGGCAGTGGAGACCCGGGTTCCATCCCTGGGTCCTCAGATCTGCCATCCTGGATGAAGCAAGCTCACTTCTGCTCATGCTCAGAAACATCCTTACAATAACCTCCCTCCCCCAGGTTTCATGGGCTCCAGGTCTTCATGTTATTAGTAGCCTTCGTTTCTACATAAAATCACCTTTCATTGTTTCCTAGCCTCTCTGACAAATTTTGTAAAAGAGAAGGTCCCAGGATGTTAACAGAGAGTCAATGGGGAGATTAATGCAGGGTCTACTTACAAAGCTCTGGGCTGGATGAAAATATAGTCAAAAGTCAAAGTTAGTTGCACAGTCGTGTCTGACTCTTTGTGATCCCATGGCCTGTAGCCCGCCCAGCTCCTCTGTCCAGGGGAGTCTCCAGGCAAGAATCCTGGAGTGAGTTGCTATTTGGACATAGTTTATGCTGGTGTGCCAACAGCAGGAGACTTCTGCCTCCCCTGGGCATGATGGGATGAAAGGACAGCATTACTTCCAGAACCACAGATGGTGGTTGTAGGAAAAGAGTGTCCAACAGGAGCTATGACCTTCAGTGGACTTCAGCCGTCAACAGAGTGACCTGGCAGGAAGGTATTGTTGCTGTTTGTTGTTCAGCCGCTCAGTCTTGTCCTTCTCTTTACAACCCCATGGACTGTAGCCCACCAGCCTCCTCCGTCCACGGGATTTTCCAGGCAAAAAATACTGGAGTGTGGTTGCCATTTCCTTCTCCAGGAGATCTTCCTGACCCAGGGATCAAACCCACGCCTCCAGTGTCTCCTGAATCAGCAGGAGGATTCGTTACCACTGTGCCACCGGGGAAGCCTAGCAAAGAGGGATCCCCAGTAATAAATACCTCGTCTCACTTTCTGCCTTGTTTTCTGATCTCCTGCTGGTACTTTTCACTGACTGAACCCAAGTAGGAGCCCAAAGGCAAGGCACCCATTCATGTAGTTTCTGTAGGTACAGCCTCTCCAGGGCCAGAACCGGGTGCTGAGGGGCAGAGAGTGGACCTCAACACACAAAAGGGGAGATCAGAGCTGTTATATTTCTTCCAGGCCTTTCCTAGTTTCCAGCTATAAGAATACAGGGCACTCTCTCTGGCTGGCCCATTAAATGCATTCTTTTTTGTATGCTGACCGTGGCAGAAAAAGCCCCATCTGCCAAACCCTGTGCTGGACTGTGTGCATAGAGATAAGACATGAATTCTGCCCTCCTGGAGTTCAGAGTGATTTTCCTCCCATCAGACGGCTCCAGCGGCGGGATTAGCCAAATGAGGAGTAGAAAGGAAAATTAACTTATGGACTTAAACCTGCACATCATAACCATCAAACCAAGATCAGCTCTTTGCTGCCTGCTTTTCCGTAGGTTATTTTGCTTAGTTTTCCTGGCAAACTCACATACCTTTTCCATCCTTCTGTGGATGCAGAGGACATAGCTCTAAGAGGTAACGTGATCAGCTCATGATGACACAGCTAATAAGCCAGAGAATACTCTCTCCTCTGCACCCCACCATCTGCCATTGCCTGAGCCTTCCTTGCTCTAAGCGTCTGCCTTGAGCTACAGTGACTGGGGCTCACGCCCCTCCTCTCTGCCTGCAGGCAATAGGAGTGACTTGCTTTGTCTGCAAAGCCAGAACATAAGAAGGTAGCACAGTCTGTCAGTAAAGAAGGTTTCAGCAACCTCTGACCCCTTTGGAAACCACTCACTGAAAACCAGGGTTGAACTTGACCTGTGAAGTCAGAACTCTTGGGTTCTTGTTGGCATCAAGACTTGGCAGTATACATACATACATACATACATATATATATATAGATAGATATAGATATAGATATAGATATATAGATATATATGAGAAGGCGCTGGCACCCCACTCCAGTACTCTTGCCTGGAAAATCCCATGGACAGAGGAGCCTGGTGGGCTACAGTCCATGGGGTCGCTAAGAGTCGGACACAACTGAGCAACTTCACTTTCACTTTTCACTTTCATGCATTGGAGAAGGCAATGGCAACCCACTCCAGTGTTCTCGCCAGGAGAATCCCAGGGACAGGGGAGCCTGGTGGGCTGCCATCTATGGGGCTGCACAGAATTGGACACGACTGAAGCGACTTACCAGCATATATATATACACAGGCTGCTCTGAACTGAATGGGCAGACCCTAGGCTGGGGCTTCCCCGGTGGCTCAGTGGTAAAGAATCTGCCTGCCAATGCAGGAGATGCAAATTTGATCCCTGGGTGGGGAAGATCCCCTGGGGAAGGAAATGGCAACCCACTCCAGTATTCTTGCCTGGGAAATCCCATGGACCGGAAAAGCTGGTGGACTACAGTCCACACAGTTGCAAAAGAGACACCACGGCTTATGCACCAACAACAGCAACCAACAAAGGCTTGGTGGTTTACAAAGTCTTTAAAAAGCCCAGAGATCTTTGCAGACTCATTTTACAGATAAGGAAATGAAATTCAGAGAGATTAAGTAAGTAGCTCGAGGCCTGGCCTCCAGCAAGTAGCAGACCCCTGGCGTGTCTGCCAGGCCCTGGCTCTTCCGCACCATCGGGCTTCCCTCCGGTGGAAGCACGCCTCTCCCACTGAGAGAGAAAGCTTGCCAAGTGGTCCATTGTAAGCCTCCTCTCTCCCAGCACCCACTCACTTCCCCTCACCCATTCCCTCCCATCCTCCCCCATTCCTTTCTGTCTGATTTTCTGGTATCTGGACTCACTCAAGATCGCACAGCCTGCTCCAGGGAGCAGACCCAGAGCTGCACACATAGACGGCTCTTCAAAGGCAACCGATGTTCTGTCCCCTTGTGGGCAGATAAAAACAAAATACTGCTGCTAAAAAAAAAAAAAAAAGTCCGTTTCACATTTCATTTTACTTGAGGAAATGGAAAATGCCAAGGCAACACATCAAGGTCAAGGCCCCCTGGATTCTGGCTCAGAGCCTCCGCTGCCTAAACCAGCCCCCTCCCTGTACCCCAGCTGATGACTCTGTTCACTCATTTCACGGCCCACACCTGGCCTGGCCCACCCGTGAACACACACCCATGCATTCTTCCCCACCATCTCTATTTCCCCCCACACCAGAGTCACTGGAACATGAGAGACAGACAGAGGCGGCTTGCTAAATCCTCAGATCTTAGCCCGGCCCCCAGACACTCATTTCTAATCACATCTTCAAGCCTTGAGCGAGGTGCAGCCATAAAAGAAAAAGGGAAGCCATTCATTTATACTTTACAGAGTTTCAATTTTTCTGAGGTTTTCACACAATCATCTTTTATGAGCTATAGTAAAACCACATGTTTATACAGTTTCTCTCCCTGAAGTCCCAAACATTTTAGTAACATTATCTTATGTAACACCTGGGGTTTGCGAAACAGGGTCTGAACAGCCTCACATCACTTATGCAAACAGTTCTGAATTTTCCAGATGTATCCATTTCCCTTCAAGTTAGTAAAAAGCTTATTTGGATGACATTGCCTTGCCCCCTACCCCCACCCCTTTCCCACCACCCGAAATCCCTTCCCTTCCACCTGCAGGTAATAGTTGCTTCTAAAAAGAATCTCTGCCTTGACAGTCACATAGCAGCAATTTTTCTGATTTGTTTTGCAATTCCTGATGAATATTTTTATCTAGATCTCTGTTATAGAGTGGCAGAGCACTGCCTAAAATTAAATCACAAAACCACCGCTTTTCTCCCTCCTACCCATGCTCATATCTGGGATCCTCTTTTAACTCTCCCTTCCTCTGCATCTCTTTTTTTTCGTTTAGCTTTTACAAAGTGGTTTTTACATTTCTTTTCATTTGCTGTTGCTTCCATCTCGCTCAGACTTTAATTCACAGCTGGGCTGCTTTCCTCAGCTCCCCACGAGTCCCCTGTTTCAGTCTATCTGGCACATTCTAGCCTCATAAATCATCTTTGGATTCTCTCCTTTGTTGAAACACTGCATAGCTGCTCATTGTCTATGACAGGGGAAGGCAAATTCATTCTGCAGGCCGCTTCCCTAAAGAAAGTTTGCCTAGAACACAGCCACATCCATTTCTTTACACACGGTCTGTGGCTGCTCTTGTAATAAGACAGCAGAATCCAAAGACTCTGGTAATTACCATCAGGTGGCTCAGACAGTAAAGCGTCTGTCTACAATGCGGGAGACCTGGGTTCGATCCCTGGGTGGGGAAGATCCCCTGGAGAAGGAAATGGCAATCCACTCCAGGACTATTGCCTGGAAAATCCCATGGACAGAGGAGCCTGGTAGGCTACAGTCCATGGGGTTGCGAAAGAGTCGGACACGAATGAGCTACTTCACTTTCACTTTCTGTTACAAAGCTTGCTGACCCCTCTGATGGCTGGAATACAGTCTGTGTCCCCTAACCCCGTATGTGGGAGTCTGACCTTGCCCCGCCTAGTTTTCCCCCTTGCCTGTGTGTCCCTCCTCCCTAGCCGTGGGCAGCCCCCGCGTATCTGGTGGGCCCCTTTGCCAGCGTGTTTCATGCCTCTAGAGCTGTTCGTGCATTGCTTCTGCCTGGAGCCCTCTTCTGCATATCCCAGCTTCTGGCGAATACCCACCTGTCACCCACAATTCAGCTCAAGACAAAGCTCTTCCGTGGCGCCATCTCGGCTCCTTCTCACGCCTCTGTCCCTCTCTCCCTGTGAATTCAGAGCTTCTATCTTTGTGCAACCACCAAACTCGTACAAATGTTTCCTACAGCTTCTGCTTATTATGTGTTTCTCTCTGTCTAGACTTCCTGGAAAGCAAGTGCTGTGTCTTAATCTTTTTTTTTTTTTTTTTTTAATTCCCAGAGCCTAGTAATGTGTCCAGAATATAGTAGATATTCAGCACATGTTGCGTGAATGGATGGATGATTGAAGGAATGAATGAAGCCCCAACCCCTGCTCCCCCATCTTATTCCTTCTCCCCATACCTACTCTTTGTCTGGCCTCCTGGGCGCTGACGTGCTTCGCTGATTCTGGCTCTAAGCTTGTTGTGTCCGTTCCCTGTGGTCTCTAGAGCCTTCTCCAGAGGTGGCCCCCTGCCTGCTCCTCCCGCACACATGTCCTTCACCCTCCAGGTCAGGATGGCTTTCTGTGACCCTCACATCATGACCTGCTGTGTATCTTTATTCAGCATCGCTTACCTGACCAGTGTGTACAGGTGCCATGACCGAGGAGTCTTGAATCTGAATCCAGGCTTTGCCATCCTCTAACTGGGTCACCCTTAGGCAAGTCAGTGCCTGAACTCTGGTTTCCTCATCTGAAAATCCAAGCGATTCAATGTCTTTCACTGCTTAGTTGATGAGTGTGATACACACACATTTATTCATTCAACAAACATTTATGGGTTGTTCATTATGCACCAGGCAGTAAACAAGACAAAAGACCCCCCGAAACCAAAAGACCAAAACCAAATCCCTGCCCTCCTGGGGCTTACTTTGTTACCTTGGAGACAGGCAATAAGCAAGACAGATACTGTGCTTAGAAAGTAAGGGGTGCTTGGGACCGATAAACCAGCGATGGACAGGGCTTGTGATATTATTAGGTGGTAATTTATTAAGGTCTTTCCATGTGAACCTGAACATTCCTTTCTTATAATTTTTGGGAGTTCCCCCAGGGGAGGCTTTATAATGTTAACCAGTGGGGGATAAGCATTTCATATAAGCACCAGTAACAAAAAAGAATGAGGGAAAGAAGAAGCCTGCCCTTCGGTCAGCAATATCGGGTTGGCCAAAAAGTTCTTTCAGGTTATGCCATGAAAAAACCCAAACAAACTTTTTGGCCAACCCAGTACTTCCTGAGCACTTCAGACACCAGACAGGAGAGCCATCCACGTTCAGAGCATTCTTTCAGGAGGATTAATTTGGTAGAACACCATATGAGATGGATCAGTGCGGGAGAAACTGAATTTGGAGAAACTGGAAGTTAGGAGGCTGACCCAAGCATCTGGGCTGACCCAGGCACGTAGCTCTGGGACCCGCGGAAGGACTCTGTGAGGCTGTAGATCGACTGAAAAAATGGCACAACCTGAATGTTTTATTCTGTGGATGTTCTGAGGACTTCAAGCCTGGGAGACAGCCTGTCAGCTTGAAGGGACTGCCGAAGAGGTAAGGGAGGAACCAGGGTATATAGGAGTGTTTGCAACAGAGCCCAGGTAGTCAGGACTTCAGAAGACTACTGTTAAAGAAAACCAGACGTCCCAAGTTTAGGAATTTAGCGCTTTTGTATTATCGGATGCAAGAGTCTGGGATCACTGCCATCAGTCCTTTGACATGTACCTCGGCTATCTGGAGCCAGTACCCTGTGGTATGCCCTCCTGGGTCTCCTCCAGGTGCCCTCTCATGGATGGCTGCAGTGGCTGATGGAGGGTATCCTATTTCTTTCTTTTTTTCAGATACTAGGGGATTTGTCTGCTTTTTAATTTTTACTTCATTGTATTATTTTAAAATATTTATTTATTTGACTGTACTCATCTTAGTTGCGGCATGCAAACTCTCTGTTTCAGAGAGCAGGATCCAGTTCCTGGTACCCTGAGGTGGGAGCGCAGAGTCTTTAGCTGCTGGACCACCAGCTGCCGCTGCTCAGTCATGACAGACTCTTTGCAACCCCAGACTGTAGCCCACCAGGCTCCTCTTTCCATGGGATTCACCAGGCAAGAATACTGGAGTGGGTTGCCATGCCCTCCTCCAAGGGATCTTCCCACCCCAGGGATCGAACCCCCGTCTCTTATGTCTCCTGCGTTGCAAGGGGATTCTTTACCTCTGAGCCACCAGGGAAGCCCACTGGACCACCAGAGAAGTCCCTAATTTTTTTTAAATTGGAGTATAGTTGATTTACAATGTGGTGTTAGTTTCAGGTGTATGGGCATCCTGGTTCTCTCCTGAGTTCCCTCGGGGCTCATTAATGTGGCAGCTGCAATGACTACAACATCCTTTGTTCACTGAGACAGCAGGCAACATTTATTTATTTTTTCACTCAGAGCATTTCATAGGAAAATCTGAGGACTAAATCCAAAATCCTTCAGGATGGAGACTGGGGCTTTCCCGTTCCTCACTCCACACCATAGTTAAAAAGAGAATTCAGGATGTGGCAGGTGGTGGGAGGCGTTTTGTAGAAAAAAGGGAGGAACATCTCTCCTGTCCCACCCATCCCTTTCTATGCTCACCCCCAAGCCCTTCTCCAGGGACTTAGCTCTTCTCCACCTAAGTCTATCCCTCACCCGCCCACCTGTCACATGAACGGTAATGCCCAGAAACCAGTCTGACCCTGCTCCTTTGTCTCTTCCAAGAGTAATTACTCCTAAGTGTGAGGCCCAGGCCCTTTAAACCTCCAGGACTCACACAAAGCAGGAGAGAAAAGCAGAGTGCATGACCTATTGAGGCCACTCCATAAAGTGGACAGAACCAGATAGAACCAAGGTCAAATCCCAGCTCTGAGATTTCTACCTCTGTGACCCTGGGCAAAGATTTTCTCAATTTTCTGACATGCAGTATTTTTAAATTTTTAATTTTATTTTTAAGCTTTTTATTTTGTGTTGGAAAGTATTTTTTATGTATTATATTTTTTTTAATTGAAAGGTAATTGCCTTGCAATGTTGTGTTGGTTTCTTTTGTATAACAACAGTCAGTCATAACTATATCTATATTTATACATTCCTTTCCTATTGAGCCCTCATCCCATCCCCCTGATACCCCTGATATGCAGTATTAAAAGATAATTTTTAAAAGCTAAAATCATGACTCATATAAACATAAAACAAATACATGCCAAAGAATTTATTGAACTCATTGGTTAATGAGAGAACCAGCAAGATATGAGAACCAGTTGAGGGAAGAATTCAAAGAACACATATATGTGAGCAATCGGGAATACTGGAATAGATTTACAAATATCTGCAAAACTGGTCAATAACCATTGGGTAATAATGAGCTGCCTGGCTGCCAAACATTTCATTTGCATTTCTAAGGATAAGAATTCTTTCATTACTATCAGTGTTCTCGAACTTGCACGGTTATAAATGGCTCAAAGACAATAACATACACAGGCCTCAATAGCATCAGATAACCTGGCAGGTTGCACTGAAGAGAATACCCAACAGTTTGTATTTTTGTTGTTTTCCCCCCATTCCAAAGTTTTTCACAAAAATGTTTTAACAGAAATATGCCTGGAGGTGATATATTTGAAACATCTCACACAGTTCTTGGCACATCGTGCTATGTAATAAGTCGCTTCAGTCCCGTCCGACCCTGCACAACACCATGGACCCTAGCTCGCCAAGCTCCTCTGTCCATGGGATTCTCCAGGCAAGAATACTAGAGTGGGTTGCCATGCCCTCCTCCAGGGGATCTTCCTGACCCAAGGATCGAACCCAGGTCTCATGTCTCTTGTACTGGCAGGTGAATTCTTTACCACTAGCGCCACCTGGGAAACACTCTTGGCATATCATGGGCACTCAGTATCTGAAAATTCCCTTCCCCATCTTTCAGTCTGAAACAAACAAAAAAAATCACAGGGAAAGATTTTCTTTGAGGCGAATCCTGCTAGAGGAATGTGTACCAAGGGTTTCAGTGCTCAGCAGTGGAAGTAGTCACATCTGACCTGGACAGTCTCTGCGGTAGAAGGAATCTGGTCACTTCAGATCCTCTCCCCTTGGTGTGCTTATTCCAGAGAAAATCTCCCAGGGGTCCTCAGTCTCTGGATCTAGTGCCTGCTGATGTGAGGTGCAGCTGGAGCAATAATAATAGAAATAAATTGCCCAATAAGTGTAATGTACTTGAATCATCCTGAAACCACCCTCCCCTCTGTCTGTGGAAAAATTGTCTTCCACGAAACCGGTCCTTGGTGCCAACAAGGTTGGGGACCACTGGCATAGCCACAACACCCAGGCCACGCTTCTCTGTCCCTTTGAAAGTGAAAGTGTTATTCTCTCAGTCATGTCCAACTCTTTGCGACCCCGTGGACTGTAGCCCGCCAGGCTCATCTCTCCATGGGATTCTCCAGGCAAGAATACTGGAGTGGGTAGCCATTTCCTTCTCCAGAATATCTGCCCGACCCAGGGATTGAACCCAGGTCTCCCACATTGCAGGCAGACTTTTTTATCATCTGAGCACCAGGAAAGCCTTTCCTCTGTCCCTTTATAGCATATCAACTGCAGCCACACAAATATCTCATCTGTTACTCATGACTCAGCGGGCAGACTATCCAGTGTGGTAATCACTCCCATTTTACAGAAGAAGAAGGAGGTGCAGAGAGATTAAATAACTTGACTAAGGTCACACAGCTTGCCAGTGGCAGAGCCAGTATCGAATGGAATCCGGTGTCTCAGAAAACTCAGGGAAAAGATTTACATCCAAGACTCTTCCCCTCTCCTCAAGGCCAGAGTTTATAGCTTGAGCTCTGCACTTCTAGAACATTATAAATCAAATTTGGTTTTTCTTGAGCTGACAGGTTTAAGGAAGTAATAAGTTTTACATTGCAGATTATTAATCTATTACAGCGATTTCATCAGTTTGTGAAATAACTACGTGATGTAAGCTGCATAGCTCCCTCTGCAAACCAACCTCACAAGCATCCCCATGGATGCTGGGAGTCCCAGGGCCCGGGGGTACACAGGGGTGGTCCCAAGAGCAACTCACTGGGGGAGCCCTTTGCTAGGTGCCTGAGGAACATGACTTGCTCTTCAGACAGGCTCCCACGCCCAGCCCTTTCCCCTCTCTCTCCCACACCAGACTCTCAGAGTCCTCCTCCTCCAGGGCCCCTGACTGACTTTCCTTCCACCCTTTGAATCTAGAGTTATTGTTATTTAGCTGCTAAGTAGCTCAGTCATGTCCAATTCTTTTGCGAACCCATGGACTGTAGCCGGCCAGGCTTCTCTGTCCACGGAACTTCCCAGGCAAGAATACTGGAGTGGATCACCATTTCCTTCTCCAGGGGAGGTTTCCAACCCAGGGATTGAACCTAGTCTCCTGCACTGTCAGGCGGGGTCTTTACCACTGAGCTACGAGGGAAACCCTCGGCTCTAGAGGCTCTGCTCTCACTCCCGACAAAAGCATCCTAACAGTTGTCTCAGCTTCACCTCGTGCCTCCCTTTGACTATAGACTGTTAATGTGAACGTCAGGTCATACCGCATACACGCTCAGAAAAGTCTCGCGGCTTCCTACTGCATATGGGCTTTTCTGAAGAGACCATACGAGGCAACTCAGTGTCCAGGATGAGCAGTAGGGAGTGCCTTCAGGATTGACATCTTTGGGGAAGGAAGGAAGCAAAGTGGAGTGGAAGGGGACCTTAAGCCGCAATGCAGACTCAACCAACAGCAGCTTCGGCCCGCGAGGATTGTGGACAACTCCCCTTGGGGATGGTCCATGCTTCTGTAGCATCCCCCAGCCACTTCCATCTCAACAATCACAGGAGCGGAAGATACAGACCCGAGGGCTTTCTCCCTGCTGATTCCCTGCCTTCTCATTACCCCGGGGCTATGTCACACCAACAGACAGGACAATATGTCTGTTGTCTCATTAACTGTCTGATTTCATGTCTCCGTGTCAATTAAATGCTTCTATATTTCTATCTCGCAGCTTGAGAAATAATATTAGTTTAATGTATTAAGAGGAAAGTAATTAAATATTTGTTCTTGGGTAATTGTGTATAAACTGCAGTTCTTGGGTAATTGTATATAAACTGCATGACAATTGAGCTGGTGATGTAATTAGTGAATCTTAATTGGAGACCCTCTTACAATCAATGTTTAATTTACTAACAACTGTTTTGGCTTAAGAGCGAATTAAATGCTTGTCATTGGCCTTCCACACCCACGACGTGCAGAGTCAGCCCGTTTCCTGGCTGACTGTGGGGGAGACCTTCTCTGCTGTCAGTTGGCCATGTCATCTCTAGGAAGTCTTGTAGCCTGTCTGGAACTCAGTTTTATTATCTGCAAGTTGGGAGCCTTGGGAAGAAAATACTGAGGGATAATGTGTATTGAGAACCTGTAGTGAGTCGGATATGCACTTCATAAGCTCCCGTGGTACCTCATTACATGTGCGTAGTTCATTATACGTGTTCTAAGCACACGTGTTAACTCACATGTGGGTAACTCATTTAGCCCCAGCAACAACCCTACACGTAGGTGCCGCTCTCTTCATTTTATAGAAAAGGGCACTGAAATGCAGTGTAAATTGCTCAGCAAGCAGAGGAAAGAGCCGTGGTGCCAGAGCCCATTCCATCATCAGGTAAGGCTCTCATCTCTGAGGACAATCTCTAGCCTCTTTTCTATCTCAAAGGGTCTATTTGGGCCAGTCCTGCAGACACCCAGACCCTTCCACCCCATCGCCACTATCTGTCCCTCCCTGGCACGGAGCCCTTTGTGTAGTTGAAGCCTCGGCTTTGATCTTTTCTGATTTGTTGCCAGCACCAGAGCTGTCCTGCCTCCCCAGCCCCAATAGCCTCCCTTGATCAGCCAGGATGGGCTAGAGGATTCTGCAATAACAGCCCCGAATTGAAGCGACTTTTATAACAGAGGTTCATTTCTCACTCATGTTCCATGTTCAGTGTGGGAGTTGCCGACAGATGTTTCGTCCTGTTTTCTGGACTTCCAGCTGTCCACTCAGGGCCCATCATCAATACCTGCAGCCCAGAAAACAGAGCAGAGTGTTTCTTTACAACCTCCAGCATCTTCTTATGTGACGCCTCACTTTTCTTCTCTCCTGCACTTCTTCCTCTCTGCCTCTGCCCTGCTCACAAATTCCTGGCTTCATTCTGCCCGGCCCTACAAAATTAAGGCTGGGAATATCCCGTCAAGATAAAGATATTCTTTATCTTGTAAGGGTCCCAGTGGTTCTTATCCCCTTGGGAGCAGGCTCTGGGCTATCAGATATTTCAGAGGGGAGCATCTGTTAGGATGATAAATGCCTTGATTATAATGATGCTAAGCAATGGATGCATCACCTCCACCTCCCTTCCTGCCAATCAGAGTGCAGATGGGAAGGAATAAAGCATAAAGAGGATGAAGGGGTCTAGACCCCTGCCCGCTGTTTCTCAGCTGTTCCCTTCAATCCTAACCCCAGTCTTGAATCGCCCTGTCCCTCCTCTTAACTTCTCTTACAATCAATATGGCACCCTTTCCCATTGCCTTTGGTCTTTATGTTGACCTTATTCTCACCCCTCATCGTCCCAGTTCCCTTTGTTTTATTCTCCATAACGCCCTTCAACCACCTCCATCTTTCTCTTCCTGTGTGCCTCTTCCTGTCATTAATGGGGCTGACTCTGGGAGACAGGTGGCAGGGGACAGAGGACTTCCACTTGTTGCCCCACCTTAGCCACTAACGAAAGAGGGTGCTTGCAGGATGATGCTGACAGAGGCTCCAAGGGCAATTTTATTTATTGATTTTTATAATTGTATCTATTTATTTATCTGTAGCTGCGCTGGGTCTTCGCTGCTGTGCGGGGCTTTTCTCTAGTTGTGGCAAGTGGGGGCTACCTGTTGCGGTGGCTTCTCTTGCTGCGGAGCACAGGCTGTAGGCTGCAGCGGCTGTAGTTTCCACACGTGGTCGCAGTTCCCAGGCTCGAGAGCACAATCTCAATAGTTGTGGGGCACCGGTTTAGCTGCTTCTCAGCACGTGGGATCTTCCCGGACCAGGGATACAACCCTTATCTCCTGCATTGGCAGGCAGAGTCTTTACCACTGAGCCACTAAGGAAGCTCCTAATTGCTTATTTTCAAATCAGCTAATTATTTGGCTGTGCTGGGTTTTAGTTGATGCATGTGGGACCTAGTTCCCTCATCAGGGATCAAACCCAGGGCCCCTGCATTGGAAACTTGGAATCTTAACCATCGGACCATCAGGGAAGCCCCCAGGGACAATTTTAGAGTCTGTCTTGCCCACTGCTTTATCTCCGCACCCAGCCTGGCACATACTAGGTGGTCATTACGTCTAGGATAAATGAATAGCTGAATGAATGGCTTAATGATGTTTCCCCTGAAAGGCTCTCCAAGGACCCTCTCAGCGCTGAGGTCCTATCGTTCTATGTGATTCCATAAGATTCCCACTTCTAGACTGTCTTTTGGGACTGACGGGGCAGAGATACCAATTCAAATAGCAGTAAATGTGCAAGTGATTTTATACCTAATTGACAAACTAAACGTAGATAAATCACCAGGACCAGATGGCACTCACTCGAGAGCAGTGAAGGAACTCGAGGGTGAAATTGGGGAATTGTTGGCCAAAACGTGTAAGTGTTCATCACAAAGGGACATGGTGCCAGAGAGCTGGAGAGGGGGCGGTGCCTCCGCAGAGGACCCTAGGAGACTGACTTCAACAGGGAGACTGGCTGTGAAAACGGGCCAGTGATCCAAACATAGAATAAAGAGTAGCAGTGCTAGCAAAAGCTGCACGCCAGCAGGGAAGGCTCCTTTGGTTCTGCACAAGGAAATCTTTCCTGGCAAAACCTTCTAGCATTACGTGTGGGGAGACATATGGATATCGGCAGGGGAGCCAGCAGAGGAAATGAATCTACACTCTCTGAATTATATGCTAAAATCTATAGAAAATGAAAAACCGAACCATCCGAGATCAGCTGCCTTAGAAGAAATTCTGATTTAAGATAGAACGCTTGCACGAGACTAATGATAATTTATGATCACAAAGGTGATTTCAGCTTCTCAAAGATACTCTTGAAAGGTTGATCTTTACAACAACTCTGTAAAAATAGTAGAACTCTTTTTTTATTGACTGTCACTCGAGAAGTGACACAGAGAAAATAAATGACTTGCCCAAGTCCTCTACTCCTTCAGTTCTCTGATGTATCATCCCTAAGGTAAGGAATGCTGATATAGAAATAGTCACATCTCCATGAACTTGCTTGTCACTGAGACAGCCAAGGCAACAATATCCCTGGCTCACTGCTACCTTCCAGATCTCCCATGAGTATCTCCAGTGTTGGGGGCAGGGAAGCGGGGCGGCTAACTTGCATCCAGAATCCGAGCTGCAAGAGAGTCTGAGAAAAGCCAGTTTTAACCTTCGCAGCCTTTGCAGTAATGAAAGAAAATACTAGAAGTTGAGAAGAATGCTGAGAGCCAAGTAGCTGTATGCACTGTACTCTGTGAAGGAGGGGACATTCCAAGAGGAGAAAAAAGGTGTTTTCAAAGGAGGGGATTACAAAAGATCATAGTGCTGTATACACTGAATGTTTGTGTCTCCCCAGAATTCACAGGTTAAAACCAAGCCCCCAAAGTGATGGGATGAGGAGGTGGGGCCTTTGGGATATGATTAGGTCATGAAGGTATAGCCCTCATGAATGCTTTCATAAAAAAAAGAGACTAAAAAAAAAAAAAAAGAGAGAGAGAGTGCAAGAGCTCTCACACTTTCCACTATGGACGGTCACAGCCAGAAGTTGTCTTATGAATCAGGAAGACACTGAAGCTGCCTGTGGCTTGATCTGAACTTCCCAGGCTCTAGAACCATGAGAAAGAAATGATCACTGTTTATGTGCCACCCAGGCTATTACACAAAAGTTAGAAGCATCCTAGCCCTTTGGCAAGACTGTACAGTGCCAGGGGCTCAGCCAGGGGCCGATTTCTCTGCCCCTCTCGCCTCGCCTCCCTCCTGGGAAACACCCACTTTGGCCACCTGATGCAAAGAGCTGACTCATTTGAAAAGACCCTGATGCTGGAAAGATTGAAGGTGTGAGGAGAAGGGGATGAGAGAGGATGAGATGGTTGGATGGCATCACTGACTCACTGGACACCAGTTTGAGTGAACTCCGGGTGTTGGTGATGGACAGGAAGGCCTGGCGTGCTGCAGTCCATGGGGTCGCAAAGAGTCGGACACGACTGAGCAACTGAACTGAACTGAACACTGAGAAGTACTGAAGGGGCAGGGCTGGATTTCTTGCAACCAGTCAGCTATCATTCCTGTCCTGTGGGGGCTGGAAGCCGATAGGACCAGGAGACGGAGGGCACGCTGTGACAGCGAGTCACCGTGATCTTCCCTAACCCACCCACGTGGGGCTCTCTGTACCTCAGAAAGGAACAAATAAATACAAGGCACGTACGTTATTAAGTGTAATTACATTGTTACTTATAGGTTCAATTAAATACGCTGGACATTTTTATAACATAATTTGAGGTGTGATGCGTGCAGCAACGGCATTAACCTTTAATCACAGTTCTTTCCCTTTGAATTGCAGTAATGACCCTATTAATTAGTAATGAAATGATTAAATAGGAACAGAAGACATCAGATGATGATTCCTCTCTCTGGGCACTCTCCTTAGATTGAAAGGTGGCCTTTTGATCTTCCTCCCCCAAGAAAACACATCTCAGGGAGTGGGTGTGTATCTTAGGGAGGGGGGAATGTTGAATTTTCTACAACCTCTTCTCTCCCAGAACACAGGGTAGAAAAATAGACGGGACGAGCGGTGCATAATCAGGGATGTGCAGTGTCCACTCTGAGGATGTTTGCTTGCTCCTTGGGTCGCTGATAATTGTCCCTTTCGGGCACCAGATTTGGGAATGTGATGACATGAGTTAGGCAGTTCTGGGCAGCGCTAATGCTGAGATCAGCTCAGCCCTGACCGTTTCCCTCTGTTCACTGCCTGTTCCCACCTCCCAGGGTAACGCACCCCCCCACCCCACCCCGGCCCCGCTCAGGATCTCAGTGGGCTTTTAGAGAATCCACTCACTGTCCACCTTCTGTGATGTCTGAGGCCCCCATGCTCTGCTTCCAACCGATCCGATCACCCACCCACTTGCCCCTGTGGTCCTGTTCAGGTGAATTTTCTCCCTCCGTGTATCAGCAATCATAGGAAACACTGAGGGTATCAAGCAATGATCATTGCTCTTGGGCACCTCTGTTAAACTTGGTCATAAGCTGTGTTGCAAGCATTGCACTCCTGCAATAACTGACATGTTAGTAACTACAATAGAAGCGCATGGTCTAGGGGAAGCTCAGAGGAGGGGCAGCTGACCTAGCCATAGTGTCATGGAGGGCTTCCTGGAGAAGGTGACACCCGAGACAAGTCTTTTAGGGTAAGTGAAGCTAACAAATGGAGACAGGCCAGGGCAGGGATTCCAAGCCTGGGATCATGAATGAGGACACAGGGTGAAAAATTGCTCCTTGTTGCCCTTCTGAATCTTTAATTCAATAGAATACACCATATACTACCATACCCCATGTTACTCATCTGTATTCATGGAAGTCATCCCAGAATCTGCTTGCTGGGCCCACCGTCCTAGTCCTCAACTATTGGGTCTGGCTTTGATTCAGCGTCTTGCTCCGGCCCCTGGACACTCGGTGTCTGTATTAGGAACTCACGGCTGCCTTCCGCGTCTCCCACCAGGGCTCCTTACACCAGCTTTCTGCCCTCTGCCTCCTCGCTGGCATACCTTCCCCAGCCCTTCTCCATCTGAGCTCCAAATGCGAGCTCGAGTCCAGTTAGCGCAGTCACTTCTGTCCCATGTGAAGAAACAGCAGAACTGCAGCAGAGTATGTTTAAGAGCACACAAGCATCGTGCTCTGAGCCCATCCAGCCATGCAGCTGCCCTCAGCCCCAGCCTACACCCACCGCAGACCCTCAGCCCAGCATCTCTCTGGAGTGTGCTTTCCTTTCACTCCTTCAGAACTGATAGACTTACAGAATGTGTCTGGCTTTAGTTAAAATACAAGTTCAGCTACTATAACTGGGAGACCAAATAAGACTGGCTCACACAACAAAGAAGTTTATGCTTCTCCCATGCAAGAGTCTCAAGTGAGTGGCCTAGGACTGACAAGGTGGCTCCATAATCCTTCTGAGCCCAGACGCCTTTTGCCTTTTTGCTCTGCCAGTCTCAACACGCAGTTCTCACCTCATGGTCCGAAATGGCTGCCCGAGCTCCGGCCCTCCCAGGGAACACAGGGCTCTTCCTTTCAAGAACATGCTCTGTAATTTGTTGTCACACCACGTCTGTTCACAGACATCAGTACTTAGTCATAAGATGGAGGCTGGGAAATTTGCATCCGAAGAGAAGAATGGGTTTGAGGAGGCAAGTAGCAGACTCCTCCATCATCTTTATGAATTTGTAACTGTGGGCCTCCCTGGACTTACAACAAGATGCCAGGAAGCCTGATACTTGTCTGCCTGTAGCCTCTCAGGCTCTCTCCCCGCCCCCACCCCACCCCAGTTGTTCATTCATTCAAAATGTATTGAGTAGCTACTAAGGGGTGGGCTCCGGGGCTTGGTAACTGATTAACTTACTCATCGTTAAATGAGAGACAAATGATGGATAACTAATTGCAAGACGTGTGTGAAAATGACAGGTTCGTTAAAAGGGTGAAGATAAAGAACTACTGAAGTTTAGAGCACAGAGGGGTCTTTCTGGAAGGATGAGGGAGACCACACGGAGAAGGTTGCATGTAAGCTGGGCCTTGGAGGTCAAGAAGGATTTGCAGACTCATATGCTGGGATGAGTGACCATTCGCTTTTCTATGCACGTATTTACTAACTAGCTAGCCAGCTACACCAGGACTTAGCTAGCTGTGCTGGGTCTTAGTTGCGGCATGTGGGATCTTCAGACTTCACGGTGGCATGTGGGATCTTCAGACTTCACGGTGGCGTGTGGGATCTTCAGACTTCATGTGGGATCTTCAGTTGCGGCATGCAAACTCTCAGTTGTGGCACATGGGGTCTATTTCCCTGACCAGGGATCGAACCATGGCTCCTTGCATTGGGAGCTCAGAGTCTTAGCCATTGGACCCTAAGGAAATCCTTCACTTTTCTTCATAGAGCTTTTAAGGAAGGCTGTGAGGAGCTCATGTCTTCCTGTAGGTTAGATACCAGATACAGCAGAGATAGGAAAGAGGGGCCTCTCCACCTGGCTCTGGTGCCCAGGAGACAGCTGTCCCCTACTGAAGGAGTTTGGGAAAATCCCACAGTTCAGGCTACCCTCTATGCCAGGCTCTGTGGGTACTTAGATGCAGGCTTGGCCTCAGGGTGTTTATAATTTCTTTAGGGTTTAGAATTGAAGCCAGCAACTGTATGCATCAACAATTATTAGTTACTATTATTCATTATTAATGTTGAGAAGAAAATAAGAGCATACAACTGTTCTAAGTGCTTAGAAAGGGCTCCAGCTACCCAGGAAGAGAAGAGATCTTTGTGGGTTGATGCAATCAGGGGCCTGGAATTTCAGATGATCCTTGAAGGATGGGTCAGACTTTGAAAGGTGGAAAGGAGCTCATGAAGAATTCCATGGAAAAAACTGGAAGATGGGAAGGAATATTGTTCCAGGAGACAATGGTGTCTTAATTTGTATTTCCCCAAAACAGACTGAGACGTGACTTGTGTACAAGCAGTTTACATTGGAAGTAGTCAGGGGAGTGAAACAGGGAAGGAATGAGAACCAGCTAAGGATGCCTTGTTGCAGGTCCCCTTCCCACCAGGGCTTCCTACAGTGAACCACAGATCTGGGCAGAGGATGGCGAAAGGGGAAAGCCTTCACCATCCACCACCAGTAGCCAAGGGTGGGAACTCCCCTTGCATTGCCAGGTGTGCCAGTGAGAGTGCCCCGTGGGTCTCTGCAGCTGTCCCATCCCTCAGCATCAGAAAAGTCCAAGGACAGGAATCTAAAGTGTGCAATTCAGGCTAAGATGGGGTGGGAGCTGTCCGAAGCCATGTGCAGGAAGCTGTTCTCAGCCTGTGTCTGGAGGATGGGAAGGCCAACAGGATGGGAAGTGGTAACCAAGAGATGTCTGATTCAAGGGATCCTATTGAAGTGAGGGCATCTCAAGTCTCCACAGGCCCAGGAGGGTAATTCAACCTGAGCAGACAGTGGGAGCAGGGAAAGTGGGGAGGGGACGAAGAGAAGGGGTGGGGGATGTGGTGAGAACTGGAGGGAGGAGAGGGGAGGAGGGATGTATTAATACTTGTGATGTGCTGCCTCCACTCCGTGACTTACAATAAAATACCTCCCCTGAGGAGGCTGTAGTGCATGCCTGTGGGGATGGGAAGGAAGAAATATTGGGAGTAGGGTGGGGTGACCCTTCTGAGCAGGTGCCCAGAGAGCAGGGGAGCCCCCAGGGTGCAGGGGAGGTAGGGCTGGAGTTCAAGCCAGTATGAGTACCGGGAAGTGGATGGACATGTAGGCTTTCCTGATGTGAGGACAGATCAAGTCCACTCAGCATCCTTATCCAAGGGGGTTGAACCCATGCTCTCATTCTTCAAAACTATTGACATATTCTTCAGAGTCCCTGGAGGCAATACATTCAGGAGGTGCAAGCCTTGGAAAGTGTCCAGGATGCCATAAGTCTTGATCATTATATGAAATTGCGTGAGTGTGTGCCAGATGGTGGGGGAGGGTCCACTTGGCAGAAATGATACTCCATGCAAAAGCTTGGAAGAGGATGACATGTTAATAAGAGCTAACAGCGACTACACACTGACTAAGGTCCAGGCACTGTTCTAAACTCTTGGCATGAGTTAATCTACTCCATTCTTAGGCTTCCCTGATGGCTCAGATGGTAAAGAATCCACCTGCAATGGGGGAGACCTGGGTTTGATCCCTGGGTTGGGAAGATGCCCTGGAGGAAGGCACGGCAACCCACTCCAGTATTCTTGCCTGGAGAATCCCACGGACAGAGGAGTCTGGTGGGCTACAGTTCATGGGGTCACAAAGAGTCAGACATGACTGAGCGACTAAGCAGAGCACAGCACGTCCTTGGAATAATCCCACGAGGAAGGTGCATCTAGGGGAAGTGTGCCTGTGGGAAGGACGGAAGGGAAACGTAAAAGGAGTGACTTTCTCTACTGGGACCCCAGATGGCCTGTGGGCAACTCATTTTTGACCACTGAGTCCCTCTTCTAACGTGAAAAACACAGGTGGGGGCACTCATTGTGCAGATTAGTCATCCTATTCAGAAAGACATTTCCAGGGTGCCTGCCGCATCGTAGGTCTCAGTTAGTGGCACCTAGGAGATAGAGTTTGGATATACAGACACTGAAACTCCAGGACTTTTCAATGCTTGGGGAAAAGAGGAAGACATGTTTGAAATCAGCACCATCCTGAACTCCAAAATACATGGCTTGCCCATAGCATTTTATTTACTCATAAAAAAGCAAGCGTCTTCAAGGGCCACCCTGTGCCTTGAGGCAGGCAGACATCCCTTGACCTTGTACAAGTTAGTCCTTGAGGGGAGCCGCTGGATGGAGTTAAGTAGCTGGGAAAGTTAGCCCTCTTTAGTATGTCACTCTGGTTTGAATGGGGAGAGAGGTTAAGAGAGGGCAGTGGGGTAAAATAAGACTTTGCAAAGCTTTGGGCCAGACACAGTTGTGCCAGGCAGCTTCTTTTTGCCTCTCCTGATTCGCTTTTGGCCCTGCTCTGTCCATGCCCATGGAAACCAGACTCGCTGCTGCTGCTGCTGCTGCTGCTAAGTCACTTCAGTCGTGTCTGACTCTGTGCGACCCCATAGATGGCAGCCCACCAGGCTCCCCCGTCCCTGGGATTCTCCAGGCAAGAACATGGGGTCACACAGAGTCAGACACGACTGAAGCGACTTAGCAGGGGCGGCGGCAGCAGCAGCAGCAGCAGCAGCAGCAGCAGCAAAAATACCCCAGACTCAGAGAAGTCTGCTCCTCTGCCCTCTGCTTGCTCCTCCGGCTCTCTTGCTCTGCGTTCTTCCTTTTCCTCTTCTGCTCTCCTTGCAGAAACCTTCCTATCTTTGCCCCTCATCCTGCCCATTTCCCTGCCTTCCTCCAGTTTCTCTCGTCTCTCCCCCACCCTACGTCCTCTCCCAGCTCCTCCTCTGCCCTCCGCCTTGCTGGGCCATGCTCTTCAGACATCTCATTAAAGTAATTGTTGACCTCAATTCTTTTTCCAGTGCATCTATAATTATGCGCCACAGGAAACCCTGAGGGATTCAAAACAGACTCTTAATCTATTTCACATGATTCAAAAACAACTCCCAGGAAAGCAGTTTAATAGCCACGATTAACAGAATGCTGCTCGGCCATCCGTGGGAGATGTTCCCAACCCAGCACTACCCGCCTCCCTGGGCTTGGTGCTCAGAGACATCAAAGGTCCCCTCCAAATCTAGTAAGGCTTTCAGGGTTTAATTTAGTTAATTAACTGGATGTGAAGACAGCTGGAGAATTTTGTGAGACGTGTTTCCCTGTCCTTTCCTTCTCTCCTCTGAGCTCAAGGACCCTGCTGGCCCGTTGTTCAGGCCTCAGACACTCAGTGTGTCTCCACCAGGTAGAGAGGTCAGTTCTGTTCATCAGCCCAGGGGCTGTGTGTATTTGCCAATGTTGGTGAGAAGCTTCCCTTTGTGGATGCTGGGAGCCAGCACTGCAGGAAAGCCTCCTTATCAGAATGAGTTCCTGTGGAACATCCTGTGAAGGGTGCCCCCTGGGCAAGGGACTTGTCCCAGGGCCCGCCTGGAAGGGGACTTGGCCAGGTAACCTCTTGGGGAAGCCTCCCCACCCTGGGGCTCTTGGCTAGTTGAACACCACTTTTCTAAAACCTCATCTGTCCTTCCAATGAGACTAGTTCATGTATCACCTGTAACAGTGACTCTAATTTAAATACGCGCCATCATCTCCTGGATGGCTTGTTAAAACAAGTTTCTGGTTCTGAGGCAGGGCCCAAGCATTTGCATTTCTAAAGAGCTTCCTGGTGGTGACGGAGCTGTCAGATACAAGGTCTTTGACCTTGTCAAATTCTTCTCATTTCCAGCAGCATGAACATCACCTGGAAACATTTGAAAATGCAGAATCTCAGACCCCAACCCAGATCTACTGAATTAGAGTCTACAGGTTAACGAGGTCCCTGGGGGATTTGTGTGTGCTGTGCGCAGGAGAAGCACTGGTTTAGAGGAATGCGCTCAGCGTTCCAGGTAGCGGTGGAATGGGGAGCAGGTGGACAAGAATGATTGTCCCCATCCTGCCAGGGACAGGACGAGAAACCACAGTCTTCAGAACAGACTCCACCTGTCCCTCTCGCACACACTCACACCCCCTTCAGCCACCACCATTGCGAATGATCTAGTCGCCCATCCCTGCCAAGGCCCCAGCTCAGGGATGGGTATTTCCCCAGGGCATTTCAGTGGAGGAGGAGACTCTGCCCGCGGGTTGTAGGCTTGTTGGTCGCACTTCTGTTCCTCTTTGGATACTCACTGCCACGGCTACCCCAGCCCCATAGCTGTTTTTCAGTTCCTCCTTCGGGGGAGGGGGAAATAGGCAACCTTTATGCCCCTTTTGCTTCTTCCAGAAACTAATTAGAATCCCAGAAGGTTGTATTGTCTTATTGTCACTATACAACGACAGCCCGCATGATGCAAAGTCATTATATATCACAGACAGAATTAGTCATTTATAGTTTGTTAGTTCTCTGCAAATGGATGAGAAGTCCGCTCCTCCAATAACAAGAATATGAACACATCAGTCACTCTCTCCATCCTGAGTCACACAAGGCCCTCTCGTGCTCAGAGCTCTGACTCTAACAGGAGCATGTGTACTAGGTCGGGGGAAGGCATGGGTGCCCTTGAAAGGGGTTTGTTACTGAGTCCAAGCTTGCGCTAAGCTCACTGCACAACAGTCCAGTGAATCTGAGAGCCAAGATATTGAGTCAAGGAATACGACCTTATTCAGAAAGTCAGCTGACTGAGAAGATCTTACCTGGGTCTGGATACCAGTTTCTTCTATGGGTCAGAGATGGGGAGAGGTGAGGAAACAAAGTAAAAAGGCCATTAATCTTGCGAATATCTCCTAGAATGGCAAGCCTCGGGCAGGGGGATGTGTTCATTTCTTCCTTCCTGCCATCTACAGGAGGACAGTGTTCTGAACAAAGGCACTCTAGTTTAACAGTCAGGCAGAGGGGCAAGATTCTTTGAGGCAAGCCGTTATGTGTGATTATAATAACAAAAGCAACAGAAAGCAGGTCAAACAGTTCCAACATGGAGTCAGAACTGACTTATCCCTGCCACGGGTTAGGAGCCATGACCTAACAATTCTCAATGTGCCCCTTTGGTCTACAGCTGTGTTGAATTTACATTTTCCCATTAGAACAAGTGAATAATATCTAACTCAGTAAGGTTTAGCTGTTATGATTTAGCCAAGAATGTTACACGGCAGATGTTGATAATAATTTGGTACTTACTCTGTGCTAGTCACTATTCTGTTTTCTATGTATTGGCTGATTTAAACCTCACAATAATCCTGAGAGGTGACCGCTATTATGATCGTAATCATCCCCATTTTGCCTAAAAAGAAGTGGGAGCTTAAAGAGATTATATAACTTGCACCAAGTCACATAAAGTCACAGGCCAGTAAGCCACAGAGCCAGGATGTGAACCCCAAATCTCCATATTTAATGACCACACTATACCACCGCCCAAGTTCTCAAAGTTTATTCATAGCTGTGTTGGGCAGTAAGTGAGCTCATAAACCATGGATAAGGGAGAGAGGACTTAGTTCTTGCCCTGAAGTCTCTCCCCTCTCTCACTCTGGTAATATCTGCTCTTCCTGATCTGACTTGATGGAGTTAGAACTGTTTCTCGAGCCCAAGGAATACTAGAACTTAATCTCATTCCCACCCCACCCCCCGCCCCAGACCAAACTGAGTCTACAAAGAGAACACTGAAGGAGGCAGAACTTTCTTGATTTCTTTGCAGTCATTTCCTCCTCCTCTTTTTTTCCCCATTCACTCAAGAAACACATTATATTTGTACCATATTCTTGACACAGAGCTGAAGCAGTCATTTTACCCTCCTAGCAGGCACTTGCAAAGCAGGGGCAGTAGACAAGCGTGATAGCAACCAAACACCAAGCAAATACAGTGTTTGTTATATGGAGGTGCAAGGCGTGCTATGACAGAGCAAGGCAAGGGTGATCTGTTAATCAGGGTGTGAGGTCCTTCAGGGACAAGACCAAGTGTCAGCCACATGAATTCTCTAACCATCTCAGAAAGTAAGGTGAGCACGCGGAATCAAACTGGGAGATCAGACAAGACAACACAAAGGTTTAGCATCTCAGCTGGGTCTTACATGGCTAGAATTTTGATTTGTGGCAGAAAATGAGGAAAAGGGCTGACTGAGGAACAGCAGGAGTAAAGACAGGAAGTCAGAAAAATGAAGGGCCTGTTGAAAGGAGGGAATCAACAGTTACTTTGATTAGGAACCAATGCTTATGAATCAGCTTTCAAATAAGCAACAAGAGAATTAACCACCGAGTTTAATGCTTTTTCCTCTCTTGAAGTTTTTCTGATCCCAGGGTGGGTATCTGATATGAAGTTCACTTACCACAGGCATGGTGCACAGACAATTGTCTTCTTGCCAAAAGTTTCATGTGTTCCCGCTATCTGCTGGCTGCCCTTAAACACCCCAGTTCCTTTCATCAAAAGGCTCCTTCTCTTTCCTGTGACCTCACTCAGGACTAGAAGGGGAATGTGGCCAAACTCAGACTGACTCAGGTGAATTGACTTATGAAAGCTACTTCCCACCTGTGGTTCATTCCCTAAGTGCAGAGAGGTGGTGAAGATCAGAATGAGGCCACCTCCTCCTAAACGCTGCATTTTTCTTTCTTTTCCAGAAACAACACTTATTTGAGGCAGCTGCTGGAGAAACTCAAATCCAAAGGAGGAATTGGGAATATGGGGATAACCATAACAGGTAAACAGAAGCCATTTCTTAGAAGGGAATTTTTCAATACCACCTTTTAATAGGATGCTGGCTTCCTTAAAGACACAAATCTTGACGGTGCCTCTGGAAAACCACAGACTCCAAGGCTCTCATCAAGATTTTCTGAAACATAATTTCCAGGAAAGAGCCCTGATTCAGATGATTCTTAACAACTGGAAAGTTGGGTGAACATAGAAAAAGAATGATATATTCTGTCTGTGAAGAGGCTGTCTCTTTTTCCAATCAAGATTGCTTCTGGAATCTTGCCTAAAAACATGAGAAGTCACACTTTTAGGCGAGGGTTGAGTGCAGACTGTTAAAACCTCCCCTGGCTTACACTGCTGTTGGTGACTTACAGACAGGAAATGAGCAGAGGAGGGTGGAGGCAATCTGCTGATTGACAGGGAGCCAATGAGAAACAGAGGAACCGCTGCCCACCCAGAGTGCTTTGGGGTGGGAGGGGTGGGACTAGTCTTCATAGCCTATAAAACCCGCAGTCTGTGCCTGAGTGTTGGTTGGTTGGGGTGGTTGTGGCTTCTCAGGGTTGGAGTAGAGAAAGCAGATAAAAGCCTACAGGGTAGGGTACAAAGCTTCCTTTTCTTTCAGAAGAGAAAACTCTTGGAATAGGGGTGTAGGACTCTACTCTCTCCAAACACCAGTCTCTGTTAGTGCTCTTCTATGTGGATTTTCTCTTCTGTTTTCTTCACGGGTAGTCCTGGGGTCATAAGAACACTAATCTCTGCCTCTTTCTCCCAGGGATTTTTTTTCCCTCTACCTGCTTTCTTACATCTGAAAAGCCTTTTTGTGTGTGACTTAAAACAGTACTGATTTATTAACGTTCTGGAGGTCAGAAATGTGAGAAAAGGGTCTTACAAAGCTAAAATCAAGGTGTTGGTAAAGCTGTGATTCCTTCTAGAGGTTCTAGGAGAGAATTTATTTTCTTGCTTTATGTAGTTTCGAGAGACTGTCTGAATTCCTTGGCTCGAGGCCCCACATCAACCTCTGTGTAAAGATCTTTCTTCGGGGGTTTTCTTTTACCAACTTGAAGCCTTAAAAAAAAAAATCCTGGTACATGAAACAGAGCTACAGTTTCTTTGGGAAGCTGTCTTTTTTCCTGGGAAAGATCTTTCTGGGGGTTGGTTGTTCCAGGGACTAATGGCCTATATCCACAGGCAGGGGATGGAGGGAAACTGTCTCTGCTTAGCGCCACAGGTATGAACTCTGAGCTCACATGAAGAGCATGGGACTCTGAGTTGGAGTATATGCACTGAAGGGGGTGATTTTTCTCCCAAGAGCCAAAAACTCAAACTTGCAGCAAGCAGTGACTCAGCATTAGCCCGCCCTGTGATAGGGTGATAAAGCTTTCCTGCTCAAGCCTGTTTTCAAACAACCTGTGGCCTGGCTTCTGTGCTCAGGTCTCAGAGGTGAGGCACTCCCACTTGTTTTCCTTCTCCTCCTCTGAAGCATCCTAAAGTTTTCCTCTGGGAGTAAGGTACTACAGAGGAGACTTGCTGTTGGCAAATCCAGCATAGATGTGAACTCAAATCTGGCAAAAACTAAAATGTTTGGAGACTCATGTATTTCCCCAGCTGAAAAGATCAGTATGAGTTGAACTGGGACGGCAGGTCGTAGTTAAGGATACTGGCTGGAGCTCACCTGGGTTCTTTCCCTGGCTCTGTCACTTACTAGCTCTGAGAACCTGGGCAAGTTTCCAATCTCTGGGAAACTGGCTTAAACAGGTCTTGTGGCGATAGGAGACTGTAGACCAGTACCCATCATGGTGGGTACTCAATATACTCTATAGCTGCTGCCCCATAGACTGCCACAGAGTTAGTGCAGGGCTCATGGGGTTCTGTACCACAAGCATCTTACTTGGCACCTTCATCCCTGTAGCATGAAACTCTTGTTCTGTTATAACCTTCCTGTAGCCTGGCAGGCTCTCTGAACCCAACTTGGTACCTCATGCTTGTGTAGCTCCCTCCCTACTCAGGCAGACTATCTGGATTGTATGAGTTTGTTCTTGTCCTGAACGATCGCTTCAAATGCCACATTTTAAGGTCTGGATGAAAGTTACTTGTTAACTGCTCAGGGTTCAAAGTATAGCTGACTTTCTAACATGGTCAGAGCTGGGCCAGCCAACCTGAAAGCTTTTTCTGCCCTAAAGACTGAAAGCAGGGGGACCAATAGAATCTTGATCTTCCAGGTTGAAGCATCTTTACTGGATTCCTTGTCGACAACCCACAGACCTCTGTAGAGAGGCTAGAGTCTTACAAGTACCGCTGGCTACAACCTGAGTTCTTCGCCTCAGTGGCATGTAGCCAGCGCTGTAACTTTATCTCGTAATGATAAGCCAGGAACTCATTCAGCCCTGGCACTCAGTTTAGTGCCAAGTCCCTGGGGGAGGCAAAAGGATGATAGGCACATGGTGGGGGCTTAAACCCAGTCTGATAGGTGCCAGAGCCTATGAAAGGGCCTGGGTATTGTGCATTCTGGGTCATCACTCAGAAACAGCTTCATCTAGGTGACACTGGGCTCTCTGCCAGGTCATGAAGTGCACACACTATAGTCCTGGGTGGGGTGGTGGTGGGCGGTCCTAGCTTTGCTCAGCCGGCAGCCAGGTAGGAGCGTGCTAAGCAAGGGCCAACACAGGGCTGCCAGCTGCTGCTGCTACTGGACTGATAAGTCCAACTGCTTGTCTGGACTTCCTATATTCTATTTCCTTCATACCAGGGGACTCCTGAGTGGAAAGGAAAGTGGTCCAGAACTAGGCAGAATCTAGACTGTAGATGAGCCACAGGGAAGCTGCTCCTGACAAAGCTTGGCTCCCAGGCTCTCAAAACTGGCTCACCACATTCTTTTGCCATGGAGGGTCTTAAAACTGAAAGGTTGAGGTCACAGACCTCAGGCCACATACTGCCTGAGCCTGGTTTCTGCCTTTTATTTTTCATGTCTTGAGTGAGTTGCTTAAATTCTCTAAGCATCTGATCTGTTAACGGGTAAGCTAAAGAGCTAACTCTGAGCTATGAGGCTTCGGTGGCGATCATGGGAAGTTTGACTTACTGCCAGTCCTATGACCACTGACAGGCCAGTACTCGTTTACCTGCCCAAGTCGACGGATACCTGTTCCACCCAAGGTGGTTTGGAAGGCTTCTCTCCTCTGCATAGCCTTACCTTGGCAATATCTCCCCCTTCCAAGTTGGTTCCTGGGGTCTCCTCTCTCACTAAACTGTATAGCCTTTGTGTAACTCAGGCTTATCCTGGGGCCAGTGGTAGGTGACAGGCAGTGGGGATTCATGTAGCTAGGTCCTCCTCAAGCTCAGGCCTCCCAGCAGGAAGAACAGAAGCCACTCCTTGAGGAATAAGGGAACCTCCCTGCTCGTGCCTCAGGGGAGAAGGCCCTCTTGAGGGCAGCTGTGGTTTATAAAGAGCTGGACTGCTTGTCATAAGCCATGGGCCTCTACAGAGATGGCCTGGGCTCTGAACACTTGACTCCCTGTTCTCTGGCTCAGCAGGCTCCATCAGCCTGGGGCAGACTTTGGACCAGCTCATAGCGTGTCTAGTCTGATGTTACAAGTGGTGGCCCTATGGCAGCCCCAACTGTGTTAGGGTGACTTGAGGAAATACGGATTTGAATGACAGTCTCAGACTAAAAGGAAGCCCTGGGTGGGGAGACAGGCTTCTGCCATCCTTTTCTTTTGAAAAGTTCTGCAGGGAACTTGAGGTGAAAGGCAAGCTGAAATCTTGCTCTTGTTTCACTATTAGTCACCCCTGGGTTCCTCTCACCTTTCTGGGATGTCCCAGTGACCTTCCTTGGGGACAGGAAGGCTATTTCAAACACTTCCCAGAGACCCAAGGGTCTTAACCACTACAGACTCTTCCGGAACTTGCTTTAAATCTTCAAACCCCTTCACTTAACTTTCAGCATCTGAATTTCTCTTTAGTGTGGGAGTCCTTCAGTTGTAACTGACTCCTTGTGACCCCCATGGACGGTAGCCCACCAGGCTCCTCTGTCTATAGAATTCTCCAGACAAGAATACTGGAGTGTGTGGCTCTTGTCTCCAGGGGATCTTCCCGACCCAGGGGTGTAACCCAGGTCTCCTGCACTGCACGGGTAGATTCTTTTCCCCGCTTCCCTGGTGGCTCAGACGGTAAACCTAACTGATAGAAGGAAAATCTTAAGAGTAAATGGTTTCTGCTTTTCCCTTCTCAATTCAAGATGAGAATCCCAGAGAAGCTTGAGATCCTGCAGATCTGCCCATACTCCTAACTTCAGAATGAGTTTGCTTTCCTATAACGTATTTTTTAAAGATATCAATCTCCTAACTACTTTCCGTTTTTGGAACGGAGCACTTTGTATCAAGGATGTTGCGGATCTTCTGCCCATTTTAGTCTACCTTGCAAGTTAAAGACTTGGTTCAAACCTAGTTGGCCAGTGGCCTTCCTCAGGGCCCCTGGAATTTCCTAAAAAGGCCTTCCTTGCTTCAGTAATAGGATGGAACAGGACTTCAGGCTTCCATCCCTTGAAGTATTAATACAAAGGGAATCTTGTTCTAAGCCAGTACAAAAGATTTCAATGAAATGTCCCTGATTGTCACCCTCTTTGCTGACTTGAAATACTCTTATTCGAAGTTAACCTAACTCTGACTCTTTGCTCCCAAATGAAAACAGCTTGGAAAGTTGACTTTTGCTGTAAGGACAGGAGTGAGGAATGAAATGAATCAACACCTCTTAGACCAGAGGCTTGAAATCACAGGACAAAATTCTGCCCTGAAAACTGGAGAGACAGAAAAACCAGTGAGCAACCAGCAGGATCACCTACAGGGTAACTGACAAACCAGTGGAGGCGTCTGTAGACTTACCTTGAAGGGTAAGCATTAACGGACCCAGTTCTAGGGGGCTCCCTGCTTTCATGGGTTTTCTCCCCCAGGTTTGGGGTGTTGGGTATGGAGGAAAGGGGTCTGAGGTTTTCAAGAGAAGTCTCTTGCCTGACAGAACAACTTCCTGGAGATCTGCCCTACCTAGCTAGAAAACAGACACAAACACTGCCCTCAAGCTGGAAAAAAGGGTAGAAAATTAACGTCAGCTTGAGTCCGTGGGTCCAACCTGACCTTGTTCATTGCATATGGCTGGAGGTGGGAGGGGCAGGTAGGATCTGTGAGGGGCACCATAGGAACTGGGCTCAAAGCTCTTTCAGGACTGAGTGCACTTCTGGCTGTGGGGTTCTTCCTCTGGTGCTTTGTTGGGAAGTCAGTCCGATTTTTCATCTCCAGCCGGGAAGTTTCATGCTCCAGCCTGCCTCGCTTCATGGGGAGAGCAGCAGTGAGGCTTCAGACCTTTGGCAGAACCATTGTCTAGCGTTGCTAGAGTAATCTCGTATGCCTGCTCCCCGGTTGCTAGTGTTTGGGTAGGTGTTGTGTAAGTAGGCATGTCTTAAGTGGTTAGGAAAAAATCTCAAGCTTTTGAGAACCAAATTCTCCCTTTGAATCACAATTTACAAGTACTGGGAGTCCACCAACTTGTGCATTACTGGACCTGGTCACTTAGGACTGGAGCTTTCCAGTGAGGAGGGACATGGTCTCCTTAAATCCATCCCATTGGTGCCTTGGTATGGATGAACTCTCATTCTGTCATGCATTTTTAAAGAGAATGAACTCTGAGCTGCTTTTTCAGATAGTTAACTGCCAAGGGGCTTAACTGCAAAGAATTCCAGTGAAGGACAAGGCTTCCCACCTTCCCAGTTCACCCAAGTCAAATTCCTCTGGGTATCGTTTGGTTAGCAGTGGGCAGGTATGGGTGGGGATGTTGACAAGCTCACTATATCCACACCTCCTGTTGCTAGACTGTGTCCTCAAGCCTTCTACCTTCAAGAGGATCTGTAGACCTTTATATTGCTACCTGAGGCCTGTGTTCTTCCCTTTCCTGGCCAGGTCCAGTCCTCAGTCTGTTGAGCATGATTGTTGCTTAAGGACCTCACGTGCACACTCAGAACTCCCCATTGTCCAACAGGCACTAGACGTGACAACTTCTGAGAACTACCTTGGGATATACCACAAGTGAGAGATGGCAGTATCTGTTCTCTTTTGTAAAGAGCTAGAAAAATTTGTTCTAGCGATCTCTCCATTGGCTTAATGAGCTATGCGCACCTTTTACATAACCACTTTGAAATGAAGATACAGATGATCTAGTTAACAAGAGGCAAACACTCATGCTGACTGGCAGGAGTGTTGGTCCCACCTCCTGGGCTAACTGCTAATGCGGGTTGATTGCCAGCATTCCCTGTGATAGGACCTCCTCCTGGCATGCTTAAAGCAATGCCAATGGCCCTCGTTGAGGGGAAGCATGTGAGGAGAACCTGCCAATCTGTCAGAGTGGGAAGTGTAAGGTGCTGGAGACTCCCTCTGCCCTTAAGAGTTGCTGGAGCTGGAAGTACTGTGGGGAGAAGGTACTAAAGGGTCTCTCATCTCTTGCTAAATTGAATAGGATGAAGGCTGTGCTTGGAATTGGTTCATATTGGAGCTACCCAGATAAAACTACAAGTAACGCAGCACCACCCCCAGCGTTGGATAAGCAGCAGAGAAGGCAGCCTGGTGGGTGCAATGGGGTTAAAGAGGCAACGTGAGGTGTCCTAGTGGAAGGAATGCCCTCTCCAAAGTAGTATCAGGTGGCAGAGTTTAACAAGTAGGAGAGTGAATCAGAGCAGAAGCCAAGAGCAGGATACGTGGTGAGAGGAAGACTCGAGGATAAAGGCTTCAGCAGAGGCTGTAACAACCCAAAGGCCTCAGATACCCCTTACCATGGCTGTGCAGGGCATGGCTGGCTAAGATTCTGCTACGAGAAATGGGGCCTACCCTAGTGGGAAATGTTTACACCATCAAAAGGCATATCTTGTTAGAGATGCTTTCAGGTGAGACCAGACCTAGCTCTTCAAAAGGGGGGCCTTCTCTGTACCTACTCTGCCAGTCTGGGGATGCTGGGAAGTTGGGTGTAGAGAGAAAATGCCCCAGGCTCCTATCACCCCCTCCAGCTGTGTTTGCAAATGGTCCCTGCTAACTTGACCAATTACTTACATCTTAGCCTCTACCCAGTATCTGGTCTTCTGGACTGTTTCTATTTTCCCTTTGTTCAGATCCACCATTGTTTCAAACTTGCGGAAGTTCTGAAACTAGAAAGTTGACAGGAACTAGGAAGTAACACTAATAGTAACTACTCAAAGCTGGTTTATGAGCTTTCTGAGATTCTTTGAAACCAGCTCTACCTGGGTAGATGTTTAGGACCGGCCACCTTCCTATGAGCTCCTCCAAACTGGATATTCCATGGACTTAGATGTTAGTATGCTTTCTTAAAGTGGGTGAAACCCTAAGAAACTCAACCTGCTGAGAACCCTTCTAGAAATTTCATTCTGACCTCACCCTGAGGCACTCAGCGCTCTGTTAAAAGCGGCCTACGTGCATGCCTAATGGATCCTCACCAGCCTCCGGCTTCAAGACTATTAAGCAGCAATTTAATAGATCTAGCTCTAAGTCTTATGGCTGAAGCTTTAACTTTCATATGAAAGTCAAGGGGAAAGATTTAATATTGCCACTGTCAATTCAAAGTCTTGAATTGCATAGGAGTTGGGTAACTGGGCTGTTAATGCCTGCTCAGGCTTATAAGCAACTCTGCTCAGACTTACACAGAGACTTCTCTTTTGTGATTAAAGAGAATATTCATCAGCTACTTAGTCATGCTCAGGATTCCATAATGTCTGCTGATGGCAGTGAAATTCTTCAGTGTAGGGTCCTAGTGGGGTGGCAGTGAGAGTTTGGAGTCTGGAGGGTTGAAAGAAGCATTTCATGCTGACGTGAACACCACTTACAGACCTTGGAGTTAGTTCCATCAAGTAATGTCAAGGTGGACTTGTTTGCAGAACCCTTGAATGTACATGTGCGTATGTCCATCTCCAGAGCCTGCTTCCTTGAAGCGACTGGACAGACTTAGTTCCTCTTTCCTACTTGCTCACTACCGACCACCATCTCACTTGCTTTAAGACAACACCTCTGAAGTCTCTATGGGGTGTGCTTTTATCAAATGTCTATTTCCAACTTCTGTTAAGTTCCACAAAGGCTGAAACCTCTTCTTGGAGACATTTTCAGGTCTAAGATGTGGGGAAAGAACTGGGTCAGAAAGTACATGGGAGAAGTGAGAGGTCTGGGCAGACTCAGTTCTCCTTGTTGCAAAAGTGCTGGAATTTAACTTATGATTCTTGAGGTGCTTCAGACTTGGTCCTTTTGCTGAAAAGTTTTCACTTTCGTCTCAGATTCAAAGGGTTTGTTAACAAAATTAGCCATTCATTATATACAAATAATACCAATATTTACTAGAGAATCTTCTAGCTTACTTTCAATATACTAACATTAAAAGAAACAATAGGAAATCACCAGATTGGGTTTTGACCAACATCCAGACTCAAACAGTGCTGAGAAGTCCCGTGATACATCACATCTGGAGTCCCAATTGGAGACAGGCCCCCTTAGTGTCTGCTCTGTGGGTGAGACTTCAAAAATTGCGGTTTGGGGTTCCTGCTTATAATCCCAGGATGCAAATTGATATTGTCAATCTGTGAGCAAATTGCAGCTCTGGCTTCATGCTAATGCTCTTTGTCCTGTCATGTAAAACTTGGAATGTTAAGCCTAGGGCTTGGTTGGCCGGACCTCCTCCAGGGCCTCAGTCTAAAGATTTTTCCCTTATCTTGTCTATGGTGCTGCCGGGCTTGTACTCACTGCAGGCACTCAGGGCAGTGTCCACGCAGCATAGAAGCAAAGTCAGAGACCCCGCTCTTTGTCTCTGAAGCCTAAATAAGACTAGTTTCCCTAACGGTTCTATCTGGAGAAGGCAATGGCACCCCACTCCAGTACTCTTGCCTGGAAAATCCCATGGACAGGGGGAGCCTGGTGGGCTGCAGTCCATGGGGTCGCGAACAGTCGGACACGACTGAGCGACTTCACTTTCACTTTTCACTTTCATGCATTGGAGAAGGAAATGGCAACCCACTCCAGTGTTCTTGCCTGGAGAACCCCCAGGGACAGGGAGCCTGGTGGGCTGCCGTCTATGGGATCACAGAGTCGGACACGACTGAAGCGACTTAGCAGCAGCAGCAGCAACTGTTCTATCTTCCTAAAACTTACCCCTTATAAACTTGATGGGACTGTGTGTGACACGTCCCTGAGCAGCGGTAGGCAACCACTGTGTTCAGTCACCCAGCTGTGTCCAACTCTTTGTGACCCCATGGACTGTAGCACACCAAGCTGTTATGCCGAAGTCGCAAAATCTCCCATTGACCACCAAGGAGCCAATATCCGATGCAAAAGCAAGAGTTTTTATTACCAAGCTCAAGCTGGGGCTCCCACCGATACCGACACAGCAGATATAGGGAGGAGCCCCGGGTTTTGGATTACATTGCTTATATAGGGAGTATACATGGAAAGATTTCTAGGTAGGGGAACATCCGATTGGTCACTTTCTTTTGAAAGGTTGTGTCTTGGTTCTTGATTGGTCCCTATCGTCCAGGTAGACCACAAGTTCCTGAGCGTTAAGTCAGAAGATTTTGGTCTGGGGTCCGATTGGCTCATGGGCGGTGGGGTGAGGTCAGGGGATTTCCAAAGACTCTTGGATTTCTAAAGGCTCTTTTCCCGGAACCTTAAAAAATGGAGTTTTTCTGTTAACAAAATGCAGTAGCTTAGATTCTTCAAGGCTTCTCTATTGCTCACCATCTCCCAAAGTTTGCCCAGGTTCATGTCCATTGCATTGGTGATGCCTGTTATGCCCAGAGTCCGAGTCCCCAAAACTGAGAGAATAAGACGTCCACAGCAATGCAAAAGCATGAAGGGGTTTTATTTCTAGCTCGAGCTAGGGCTCCCGCCACATCCAACGCGGTGGAGTGGAGCAAGGAGCCCCGAGCCCAGATTTACAGCAGTATTTATAGGTTTTAGAACAGGGAGTTGGCAAGGGCTGATTGGCTGCAGGAGTTTCCTAGTATTTACTAATTGGCTAATCTTTATTGGCTGCAGGGGTTTCCTGGTATTTACTAATTGGCTACTGGCTGCAGGGGGATGTCTTTTACGTCCTGATAAACTCAAACCAGGTTACGGGGAGTATGCTGATTAGACAAGTCCTGGCATCTGTGGGGATGACCTCACTGGGCAATGACTCAGCCTTTCCTGTGAGTCCTACCTTAGTCCCTGAAGCTCTATCATGGCATTTGTTAGATCTCAACAATGCCATCCAACCATCTCATCCTCTGACACCCTCTTCTCTCTTTTGCCCTCAATTTTTCCCAGCATCAGGGACTTTTCCTACGAGTTGCCTATTTGTAGGAGAAGGCAATGGCACCCCACTCCAGTACTCCTGCCTGGAAAATCCCATGGACGGAGGAGCCTGGTAGGCTGTAGTCCATGGGGTTGCTGAGGGTTGGACACGGCTGAGCGACTTCACTTTCACTTTTTTCTTTCATGCATTGGAGAAGGAAATGGCAACCCACTCTAGTGTTCTTGCCTGGAGAATCCCGGGGACGGGGGAGCCCGGTGGGCTGCCATCTATGGGGTCGCACAGAGTCGGACTTGACTGAAGTGACTTAGCAGTAGCACTCTATTTGTATCAGATGACCAAAATACTGGAGTTTTAGCATCAGTCCTTTGAGTATTCAGGGTGATTTTCCTTAAGATTGACTAGTTTGCTCTCCTTGCTGTTCAAGAGACTCTCAGGAGTCTTCTCCAGCACTCTGCCTTCTTTACAGTCCAGCGCTCACCATCACACGTGACCACTGAGAAAACCACAGCCTTGACTATACAGATCTTTGTCGGCAGAGTAATGCCTCTACTTTTCAACACGCTGCCTAGGTTTGTCATCGCATTCCTGCCAAGAAGCAAACATCTTCTGACTTCATGTCTGCAGTCACCATCCACAGTGATTTTAGAGCCCAAGAAGAGGAAATCGGTCACTACCACCTTTTCTCCTTCTATTTGCCATGAGGTATGGGGCCAGATGCCATGATCTTAGTTTTTTTTGATATGTAGTTTTAAGCCGGCTCTTTCACACTCCTCCTTTACCCTCACCAAGAGGCGCTTCAGTTCCTCTTTGCTTTCTGCCGTTAGAGTGGTATCGTCTGCATATCTGAGGTTTTTGACGTTTCTCCCACCTATCTTGATTCCAGCTTGTAACTCATTCAGCCCAGCATTTCTCATGACGTGCTCAGCATATAGATTAAACAAACAGGGTGACAGCAGACAGTCCTGTCATACTCCTTTCTCAAACTTGAACCAGTTTCACAGAGGGTTCTAACTGTTGCTGCTTGACCTGAATACAGGTTTCTAAGGAGACAAGTAAGATGGTCTGGCACTCCCATCTCTTTATAGAGCTTTCCATAGGTTATTATGATCCACACAGTCAAAAGCTTTGGCGTAGTTGTTGAAGCAGAGGAAGATGTTTTGTGGAATTCTCTTGCTTTCTCTATGATCCAGCGAATGTTGTCAATTTGATCTCTGGTTCCTCTTCCTTTTCTAAACCCAGCTTGGACATCTGGAAGTTTTGGTTTGCATAATCCTGAAGCCTAGCATGCAAGATTTTAAGCACGACCTTACTAGCATGGGAGATGAGTGCAACTGTCCAATGGTTAGCACATTCTGTAGTATTACCCTTCTCGGGAGTCGGGATGAGGATTGACCTCTTCCAGTCCTGTGGCCACTGCTGGGTCTTATTTGCTGCCGTGTTGAATGCACCATCTCGACGGCATCATCCTTTAGAGTATTGAACAGTTCTACTGGAATTTCATCACATCCACTAGCTTTATTGGCAGCAGTGCTTCCTAAGGCCCACTTGACTTCACACTCCAGAATGTCTGGCTCTGTGTGGCTGACCACACCTTCGTAGCAATCGGGTTCATTTGAATCTTTTTTTGTACAGTTCCTCCGTGTCTTTCCATCTCTTCTCTGCACTGTCTACTAGGCCTCTAACTTTTGTGCCCTTTATTGTGCCCATCTTTGGGCAACATGTTTCCTTTATCTCCAGTTTTCCTGAGGAGATCGCTAGTCTCTCCACTTGTTTTCTTGTTTTATACACTGTGCATTGAAGGCTTGTCTCTCCTTGATCTTTGGAAATCTGCATTTAGTTGGATATACCTTTTCCCCTTCTCCCTTGCTTTTTGCTTCTTTCACTATTTGTAAGGCAAACATTAGTTGATTGAAATGAACTTGGGGTATTTACTAAGTGACTTTCTTGCCTGAGCCAAACACTTTCGTTAAACAAATCTAACTTGATTATAAAAATTCAATTGACCCCTTCTGAGTCTGGGTTCCTCATCTGGCTGGGTAAGAAGGGATTGTGTCTTAGCCTGGATTCTCTTAAGAATGAGTGGACTCATGTAGGGGTATCTTATTTGGGCTGTGGTCAAAGTAGGGTAGGAGATGGAAGAAAGGACGTTGGCAGCCCTGCTGTTAGTATCAGGGGCTTAGTTTTGCTGAGACCCCTTCAGATCCATTCAAATACCTCCAGGATTTATTTTCTTGAAGGATAGGAGACAGGCATATTTAACCATCAGTTTTATGTGTGTGTGAGCTACTTTAAAGCTTAGCACATGCCTGCCTGCATCCAGAGCTGGGAGCCTTGAAGCAGAAAGTGAATGCAGGAAGGGCTTACTCTGGGCAAGGTGCTGTCAGCTTGAAGTGAGTTGCCTGCATGGAGCAGTCTGAAATCTAGAGGCTTCAGATTCAGCCCATGGCTGAAATTGAAAATAAAACCGAGCTTATCAGTTGCGGTATCTCACATGTCAACTGTCAGCCTTGTTCACTTAAATGTCAGATAGTGAGGACATGAGCTCTTGTTGAGGCCAACCTGGGAATTTATCATTGTGCAAAACGTTTTATTTCTGAGATGAGTTAATCAGTCTGTGGTTATTTATCTTAAAATTGTAGTACTAATGCACTGCACAACCTCAAGCAACGTTCCTTACTGCCAGACACCCTTCTGACATTGATTGAAGTTACACTGTAACACTGACAAAATTCTCAGATAGCAGAGTGCTATGCTAAACCAAACACAAATTGAAGAGAGATGCATTAACTTGTTTTACACCTGCTAGGGAGAGAACAATCCCTAGAGTGGTTTTCTTTCCTTTCTTCAAACAATCCTCAACACAGCAGCTTTCCCTAGGAGAGGTGCCAGCATCTCGGCTAACAGGAGGGTTTAGTTCAGTCACTCAGTCATGTCCAGCTCTTTGGGACCCCATGGACTGTAGCATGCCAGGCTTCCCTGTGCATCACCAACTCCCCGAGCTTTCTCAAACTCATGTCCATCGAGTTGGTGATGCCATCCAACCATCTCATCCTATGTCATCCCCTTCTCCTCCTGCCCTCAATCTTTCCCAGCATCAGGGTCTTCTCCAATGAGTCAGTTCTTGGCATCAGGTGGCCAAAGTATTGGAGTCTAGCTTCAAGATCAGTCCTTCCAATGAATATTCAGGACTAATTTCCTTTAGGATGGACTGGTTGGATCTCCTTGCAGTCCAAGGGATGTTCATCACCAGTTAACAGCATCAATTCTTTGGTGCTCAGGTTTCTTTATAGTCCAACTCAAATCCATACATGACCACTGGAAAAACCATAGCTTTGACTAGACGGATCTTTGTTGGCAAATAATGTCTCTGCTTTTCAATATGCTATCTAGGTTGATCATAACTTTCCTTCCAAGGAGTAAACGTCTTTTAATTTCATGGCTGTAGTCACCATCTGCAGTGATTTTGGAGCCCCCCCAAAATAAAGTCTGACACTGCTTCCACTGTTTTCCCATCTATTTCCCATGAAGTGATTGGACCGGATGCCATGATTTTCGTTTTCTGAGTGTTGAGCTTTAAGCCAACTTTTTCACTTTCACTTTAATCAAGAGTCTTTTTAGTTCTTCACTTCCTGCCGTAAGGGTGGTATCATCTGCATATCTGAGGTTATTGATATTTCTCCTGGCAGCCTTGATTCCAGTTGTGCTTCTTCCAGCCCAGCGTTTCTCATGATGTACTCTGCATATAAGTTAAACAGGGTGACAATATACAGCCTTGACGTACTCCTTTTCCTATTTGGAACCAGTTAGTTGTTCCACGTCCAGTTCTAACTGTTGCTTCCTGACCTGCATACAGATTTCTCAAGAGGCAGGTCAGGTGGTCTGTATTCCCATCTCTCTCAGAATTTTCCAGTTTATTGTGATCCACAGAGTCAAAGGCTTTGGCATAGTCAATAAAGCAGAAATAAACGTTTTTCTGGAATTCTCTTGCTTTTTTGGTGATCCAGTGGATGTTGGCAATTTGACCTCTGGTTCCTCTGCCTTTTCTAAAACCAGTTTGAACATCTAGAAGTTCACAGTTCACGTATTGCTGAAGCCTGGCTTGGAGAATTTTGGAGTATTACTTTACTAGTGAGTGAGATGAGCGCAATTGTATGGTAGTTTGAGCATTCTTTGGCATTGCCTTTCTTTGGGATTGGAATGAAAACTGACCTTTTCCAGTCCTGTGGCCACTGCTGAGTTTTCCAGACTTGCTGGCCTATTGAGTGGAGTACTTTCACTGCATCATTCAGGATTTTAAATAGCTCAACTACCTCCACAGGAGACACTCGAATACAGGTCTGTCTCAGTCTCTGTGGGGTCTCTGGGTCCTGGTGCACACAAGGTTTGTTTGAGACCTCTGAGCATCTCTGAGTATGGGGTTTGATTCTAAATGCAATTTTGCCCCTTTTACCATCGTTCTGGGGCTCTTTCTTTGTCCTTGGACATGGGGTATCTCCTCAAATTTGTTCCAGCATGGCTGGAGGATAATACCCCTTTATCAGAATTGATCATCAAATCAAGCTCCATTAGAAAATGGAGGTAGCTGGCCTCCCTGGTAATAGGATGAAAAAAATGAGGTTAATCTTCTTTAGAGAGAAGGGTATATGGGAGCTGCACAGAGCCTGGAAGCCATGTGCCAGGAACATCCACAGGCTGAGGCCAGTGGTAAATTCTGCAGCTGGAAGGGTCTTCACCTCTACTTGGCTCTGTAGCCAGCAGTGATTTAACTCTATTTTTGGATGAGTAAAATATTGCAATTCTAAGTCAAAATGATTCTGCTCTGAATTTCCCAACTAGCTTTTGGGACACCCACTTTCTTCCTGTAGGAGGGTCCTCTTGGTGCTGCAGATTTTCTCCAGCCTCTGTGGTCCCTGCCAGGTGGCACCTCTGGAAAGACTGGGAGTCAAGCCCTGTACTCTATCCTCTAAGTGTTATATGGTTGTTCACTTCTGACCCTCACTTCACATTGGCCCCCAAGCGAGTTGACTGTCATCCATCGCTCCTTAGTTTTGATCTACTCTGCTCTGTCTCCCAATGAGAGGAGCTTCCTGTAGACTGCACAGGAAGTCCTGTGACTTCCTGTTTTCCCAGATTTCCCTTGAAAATTGACGTTTCCAGGTGGGTTTGGCCATGGAGATGCACTGGCTAGAAGACAAGAGGTTTGGGTACATTTTCCTGACTTCCTCCCTGCTTAAGCACTACATCTCACAGCAGGTAGGTTCCTCCAGGCCTGCTGCTCTTGCCAAGGGGCCCCTCTTCCATAGTTCTGGCTCCTGATGGGCTCAGATAACTTTTTCCTGTTGGCCCTGTGGTTGGCAGTGGGTTAACATCATTGCTAGTCCCTAGTGCCTCCTCTTTTGTTCATAACCCTTCATGTTCCACCAGGTTCCTTCATCAATTCATTCATACCCAATGGGAGAAATGGGGTTCCAGTTCCCATATCCTGTGTGTGGAATTTCTTGGCATTTTGAGAGATGTGCCTGATAGCCTCTGAATGGAGGGAAGGGGGAGGCCCCACCTAATGTTGCCAAGCAGCTAGTTCAGCCTAGGACCCCAAACCCATGACATGAGACATAGGAAAAGATCGACTAGGGTTTATGTAAGTAACAAACAGAATCTGGATGTCCATACACATGGATATGTGACCTTTGAACACAAAGCTAGTCTTGAAGCTGAAGCCTGAGAGTGAGTTGTTTCTGGAGAGAGGGCACCCTCAGTTTGCTCCTGATAAGCCATGGTCATGCTTCAGCTCGAATTTCCCAGTCTGCCTATCTGGTTTAATATCTTCAGATGTTTGTGCACCTCCAGAGGGACCACAGGGGCCCAATGCAAAGTTAAAAATCTTTGAGTTTGAGTTATAGAAATAGAAAGAAGCAAGACCTGCAGTCTGCCAGCTCCCTCAGGTGTATCCACGTTGTCTCAAATTTCCTTGTGACTCTCCCTACAGTCTTGTCCCTGACAGGCCCCTGACCACCAGCTAAGTAGTTAGCCACTAACCGGGAGTGTCTATCCTTGTCGACCTCTCCCTTACCAAGCACAGGACTGGAGAGTGCGCAGGTCTAAGAGGATTTCTTTCACCACTGCTTTTGGGGTTGTGAAGGAGGCTGCAGGACAGTATATATGTTTGGCCTCATACCAATGCTTGACCATTTTGAACAAGAGTTCAAGTTGGTCGAGAGACTGAATTCCCAATAAGGTCTACACGTGAGCTGGAGAGTTATTGGTGACATGGGGCTCCGGGCCCCTGTGTGTTGCACCCACCATGCCATTTCTGTTCAATAAGTTCTTGATGTACCAAGAATTAAGTTCCAAATGTGTACAGAATGATGGGTCCAGTTCCCATAGACACTTGATGTCTTGCAGTCAATCTGTACCTCTTAGAGCCTGGAAGTAGATCAGGGGCTGCTTTTACAAACAATGAATAGTTTTGTGCTACAGACCCTGTCTCACATGTGATATATCTTTGTTACGTGTGGCACCACCAGCATGCAGGGCCGTAAAGTTGAAGCTATAGAGAAGATTATATTGATTCCTGGACCTACAACACAGCTCTCATTCTGAACTATACTTAGAGCAGTACTGAGCCCAAGCGTGTGATTATGTTGTCCCTTAAATCCAAAGAGGCTACCCACGGGAGTAGGAGGGGTGAGGCACTGATGGAACTAGTCTCTTGAGTAAAGACGCATACCTCAAACTACTGACCCATTAAGTCAAACATGGCAGACCCCTGAATACCTGAAAGGTTTATCTTCCCTTTGTCTTGTGTGCCCTAGTAGGGGCATCAATCATTTGCTCATAACACTGATCTAGTGGGGCAGAATGATGGCTTTGAAATTCAAGATTATGAAAGCCATTGGAGGTTCTTGGGACAGAGCAGGGAACCCTGATAGAAAACCACGCGTGCTGCTGCCCTTCCCTAGTGAATACGAATAGCTGGCAATCTCATAAGGGTTAAGGAGTTGCCAGGTCAATAGCCTTGATCAGTGGTAGAGATGCCACATCTGGCTGAGCAGGTAGAACAGAACCATTGTTTAGTCTAGAATTATGCATAGTTCACCTTGTTCTAGGGGTGATCCCAGCGGATCAAGGTAGGTGATAGAGCCCCACCCCTTGTACTATTACCTCTTTAGAACATGGTACAGCTTCTGAGTTACTCTTGACTTTGGGTGGAGAACAGTTTTAGGAGATTCCACTTGGCTTTTGCCCACTGTGATGGCTTCTGTCCTGTGGGCCAGGGAGCTAGTGTAAAGCTTGTCAGTGGCTGCATTTTCATCTGACTACTACTCGGGATGACCATAGTAGTTCTATAGTCATTGAAGTCACTGCAAGATTCCTGGTCTCCCTGTCACCTAGCCTCTATGTACCTGCCCCATCCCATCAAGGGAACCAATCAAGCTTGAGATCCAGTTATCAGCATCAGTTCAGACCCTCTATCCAACCAGCTGTGACAGGTATGAGTGTTACCCTTCGGTAGTTACCCAAGTATAATGGACATTGGCTCCTGGTGGGTAGGGATGAGGAAATACTATATTTGCGATAGCACAGCAAGGCCTTCAGTATAGGCCTTCAATCCATGGACTGAGTCTAGTAACATAACTATGGAAACGAAATGAGGGTTGTATCAGTCCAAGATTAAACCAGAAGCAAACTCTAGAACAGTCCACCCACAGGCCGATTTCTTGTCATAAACTCAGTTCAACCTATGTGATTGTGGAAGCTGGTGAAGCAAGTCAAGATTGTAGGACTGGCAGTCAAGATGGGTCACATTTGAGTGGAGCTCACAGGCATGGGCCAAAGCTCTATTGTTCATAGGCAGATAAACTGAACTTTTCAACTGATGGAATCAGGCCCACAGACTACGTAGGATAATCTCCCTTAAAGTCAAATAATTACAAGCTTTTAATCAACCCAGATACTTTCACAACACCTAGAAACGTTTGGCTTAATGTCTAGGACTGATGTCTAGCTAAGCTGATGCCAAAAAATCCATCATAGCCATGACTTTCCTTTGCAATGGCTAACTTGCCTTCTCCCTTGTTGATCATCTTGATCACACAGATCAAGCAGTAATTTTGTTGGCTGTCCACCTCCCACCCCTAGGCATACCATGGTCTGCTCTGTTGCCAAAGATTCTTACAGGTGAAGACCATTCTGCCCTTGCTGTTTACCATGCCTTAGTTAAATATAGCCACCTTGCCTCTAGACTCTTAGAATCACAACTGACCCCAATGGGAGACTGGTCTCATGGCAGAATTGACTTCCATTCTGACCCCACAGGACATCAGTGACCCTCCCTTGTACATTCACTATTCCTCTGGTGAGGGATAGGCTTTTCCAGGGAAGATGGTCAGGTGGTGGGGCCTCTGGTTATATTATGCATGTTACCGTGATTGCCTTTCAGAGGCTATGGATCCCTTAATCCCACCCCCTTGACTACAGGCCACTGTGTCCAAGACCAGGAAATCGTCCCAGTAGCATGTTAGGACTGGTCCCGGGCACTTAGTGAAATGGTAAACGCTGTCACAAGATACTCCTAATCGACACTCTCCTGTACCAGCTCTATATTCTGCACTGCCCAGAAATTGTCCCAGTTCTGTTTGTATGTGTTAACCACATCCTACAGTTCTTCCCATGAAATAACCTCTGTCCCATTGCAGAGACCTTACTATTCATTCCAGGTCATGACCTAACCCTGTTAACCAAGAGCCTCTCTAGTTAATCCTGAGTGTTCAGATAGCACCAACTAACATATGCTGGTGGGCTGGCTGCCAGCTGTCTTCCTACACATTAACAAGGGCCTGGGTTATTGAGACTATATTCATATTAGAACTGAGCTTTCAGGGACATGCATTCCTGCAAAACCATATAAGCTTCTCCAACATGACCCATGAAAATTGGTTTCTGAATGGACATTCTTACCCAGAAGTTACTTAGCTGTCAAAAGCTAAGTCCCAGCACTTGTTCTTTATGGAGGTCAAACGGCTTGATACAGAAACTACTTCCATGTGAGGTGAGAATGCAGAGTGACTTCTTAATGCATCTGTTGGCTTAAACAGAAAGTCAACTCCTGTAGGTTAGATCTCCTTCGTCCTTTAAGCAAAATCTAATTTTATGAACTCCTTTGTGGAGCGGAGAATCATCTAACCTACTTAACTGGAGTAGCCTTAGTTCAACTTTGGGGCAAGGCAAGGGCTCTTAAAACAAGGCATGATGCCAAGGAGTGGATGTTTTCAGTCACTGAAACTGGTCTAGCTCAAGGCAGTTGCCAACCTTGAACTGGGGAATTATTGAGGCAGACTACTGAGGTCAGAATAGAATACTTAAGGTCTGGTGGTTGGAAGTTAATAGGAATGAAGAAAAATGCCACTAACTCCTCCTGGTCACTTTCAATGTGTCCTTCAACCTCAGTCAGGGTAGAACTTAAGTGTTAGAGAATTGGACAATAAAATGGCATGAGGTCAGAATCAGATAAATCGCACCTTTCAGACCTTGTAGGTCTCGATCACACCGTGTCCTTAACAAGTAGGACTCATGGCCTGCATGATCCACCTCTATGGGCCTGGTACGTGAGGAACTAGAAATCTTAACTCCCCAGACTTCAGATATGGTCTGTCTCAATGTTGTGATGGAGGCAGACTTGTGGATTCAGTGGGCTTGGTTTAGAACCAATGCTTTTGATCAAGTGTTTGATCCCTGTTTTGACTTGGTATATATGAAGGGAAGGAAAGCTATGGTATTCCATATGAAAGTGGGAAATGTGAGTAGACATAGCCCTAAGTGGGACACATGTATATTGTCACTTTAGAATGTCCTCACAATAGGATGCCTTGGAAGAGTGACAGGTGCTATTAGCAGAACATGAGCGTCAGTCTTGTCATTCTGCATGAACCAGTAGGACAGGGCAACTGTGATGCAGCAATAGCAGACTCACCATGCCTTATCCATCCTATCAACGTCCAGTTCCTTGCTGCATCGAAAACTATGCATCCTAGTGGCCCCTTTTCATTCTAAGTGCTCATTCTTGATATTGTGATGGGTCTTCAGTCTAGCTTGATAAGCCCAGGTGGGTTTAAGTGATTCTTGCATCAAATTTAATCTGCTTGACTAACTTGTGGTTCATCCTTTATCTGATCTTTCCCCCTTTCAGGCAGAAAACCAAGGACTAGACTCTTAGAGGCAAGAGTTATCAGACTTGAACTCATTCCTCACTGTTGAAGAGCAAATTTTAGCCACAGATCCTTTATGCCAGATTCATGATGATCAGTCTACCAGGTTGTAGGTGGCCCAGGGGTATATGGGCCAACTTATCCCAGATGAATTCAGACAAGCCTTCACCCAAATATGCTGGCATAGATTTCCTGAGAGCCCCCAGATCCAGCTGGCTATCAGTTTCAAAAATAACCCTTGAATGGCCTGTTATATGATCAGTCTTCCTATTCAGGTGCCTGATAATGCCCCCACTTTCCATGGAATGTAGACACATGGACTCCGTGAGTCCTCTAGATTCATGGGATTCCTGGGGGCCCTTTGGGGTACATAAGCCTAGCAGCTGTTAAGGTATTGACATCCCTATTGAGGTATAGGGATGGCTTTAACTGTGGGGTAGCCCTTTGATAAGGACTTTAGGGAAGGAGGTTCCTCGATGCAGGGTGAGCAGTTACCAGTCCTTGATCTATGTTCCCAAAGACGATTCTGGTTGACTAGAATACCATTGTACCCTGACTGTTCTAGAACCAAACTGGAGCATCGGCTTCAGAAACAGGAGCTGGGCCATTCAATTTAGTCAAAATCAAAAGACAGAGCTTAGCTATGAACCCAAGGTCAATTACTGAAGGTCAGAAAGAAACCAGACTGGTGAGTGACAAGTAGAAGGCAGCCCCTGAACCTGAGGGTGTACAAAGACTCTCTATAGGCTCTGTAGCCCCCAGAGCCAGATAACCAGCTCAGACTTGGCTCTTAGCTCTTGAAGGATAAGCCTCTTGACAAGTGTGAACTGGAACTATTGCTCCCAGTAGAACAGTAAACAAGATGACAGACCATTTAGCCACTCTTGTTCTGGAACGTGAAGTCAGGAGCTAAAACACGGAGTCGGGAACTAGCCCTGTGTATAATCTACTCATTACGAAGAGACCATTGCTGTCAGCTGGGTACAGAATTAAACAATGGTGTTGTAGGTTGTTTAGCAAACTGCAAAAGTAGTTCTGCTATTACCCTCCTCTGACTTAAAGAATTCTAGACTCTGGCCAGAATGCCTACCAAAATCCTGGGTTAACAGTGTCTTTCACTTCCACGTGTTATTAGGAAGCAAAACTTCCAAGCTTTCATACACCAAAATGGCAATGTCTACAGAACTTCCCAGGATTGATCTGGATCATATCTAGGGAAAGGTATAATCCAGTGGCCACATAGTTAAGAGTAGTGACAAACTTGCCAGTACAGGGTGGCAGTACCTTGGAAGATGCACAAGCTCAATAGTAAAGAGTTTAAGTAAAATAAAGGAGGTGTCATTTTTGTACTTAATGAAAGATGTATAAAGGCCGTCTGTGCATAGAGGTCGACTTGGCCCTTTCAAATGAATGTCAGTGCTGGTCTGAGTTACCAATTCGCTTTCTGGAGGTTGTGACAATGAAACAACATCTGTTGACCCATCTTAAGCTCTCCTAAACGGAAGAGGTGGGATGGGGGAAAATTGACTTGTACAGCCCGGCTAGACTGAACAATGGTGTTTATGACAGAACCCGCTCTCCAGTGGTGATGGGGACCCGTGTGTGCTTGGTAGAGGTGGGAGAGCCAAATGAGCAAGACACTGAATGGCTATACTGGCATTGGAGTTACTGAACCCGTTTCAAATTTAGTGCTGTGGCTAAGTTTTTATAGCAAAATGAGTTTCAGGACTTGGACTGACTGTAGGTTGACTAATAGTGCTGCCATCCAGACTGACTGAGCACTGAGACAAAGGGCTGAAGGACATCGTCCTCTTCCATAGGTCTAACAGTGCTCAGGAAACCACTTCTGCTGTGAGATGGCAGGTTCTGATGCCAGGCCAAACATAAAATGGCCAATTTACTGCTGGGGCTCCTTGTCAGCTCCAGCACCTGTTCCCTTTGGGTCTTAGTCACTTTCTCCCTCGGGTTGGGTTGGATGGCTCACCCCCATGCCTGGCCACACAGCTTGTGTATTAAATAGGATGAGTTACTACTTGTGAGCTATAGCTGTTACTCAGCTTTTAAGGCAGTTAGCTTTTGAATCTCAGAACCAGGGTCCTGAGCAAAGGTCTTCATGTTTGATCTCAAGTCCCTGCTCATGGGTTCTGTCTAGATTTCTCTCCTTGGGAAGGTTAAATTGTGTGTGCAGTGGACCTGGAGAGGATCTGGGTTCTATCCTAACAGTCCACAGAAATCCCTCGGGTAGGGTGCACAAGTCAAGTCTTGGGTTTTCTGAACTTCAGCGTGCTTTTGCCAGGGAAAAGTAGTGTGCACACTTAAAAGCAGGATATCCCTATGTTCCTGTTGCTAATATGTACTCTGGTAACCAGTAGTTCTGGGTTGAGCCCAGGTGGAGAAACAAATGCAGTGGGGACAGAAGGAGTGACTTCATGGGCTTGTCATGAGAGTTACGACCAGGTGCCCCAGCTGGCCTGGGAATCAGGAGTTTTCACATGCTGAGTGAACATCATGAGGAAGCCAGGACTAGCAGGGTGCTCAGCATAAGGGACAGATTGGGTGAGGTATGTCTCCTGAAGGCAGGAAGTCACTTTTGTGAATGTCTCCATGACTTGACTTCCACGAGTGAGCTATGAGCACTCAAAGACACATGGTACAAAGTAGTACATGTTGGCATGCCAGCTAGGATGGTCCCTTGACATCCATGGCCAACTAGCAAGTGCTTTGGACTGATTCTTAGTAACAGATATTGAGCCCCTCTCATATGCTGATTCATACTTGGGGCTGGTGTTGGCTCCCAGTGGACTGGGAGAAGTCTTGTGAACAAAAGTGGCCTTTATACTGGGGGAAGTGGCAAATAGAACATCTGTCTCTAAGTAGCCAGGGCTGGGACTGAGTCCAGAGGACAAGGAGGTCTTTGCTAAGCACAATTGAAAGGTCAAAGTCAAAAGTTTTAAAGAATCAATGCTTATAAACTAGGATAAGAAACCAAATGCTAGAAGGGCCACTGATAACTTGGACTGCAGAGCTCTGAGAATTTAGATGCTAAAGTTGAGTTACTAAGTAGGTGTCTAACTGCAGCTGATTTAGCTTCCACAGGCTAACTAGGAGTTTGGGTTGTCCAGCTGGTTCTATGTAGGATGAAGGCTCAAGGTGGTAGGAATGGAAATCTGTGCTGGTCTCAGAATGTCACAGGAGAATGCAAGTTCCCCAGGCACTTGGAGGCTCTTCACATGTAAACAAGCTTCTACTGTCCAAACAAGGACAGCAAAGTGACAAAGGGATTGAGAGGACATGAGCAGAGCACTGAGGTCATCTGCCCCAGGCTTCAAGGCAGGCAAGAGTTTGTGAACCTTTCCTAATGTGAATATTACAGATCACCACCACCCCCGCCTCCGCCCTCCCCTCCTTCACACCTACTCCTATTGCTGGGAGCCCTGTGGATACAGATGGACTAAGAAGGCAAACTGAGGGCCCTACAACTCAGAGTCGAGGCCAGCCATATTTTAAGTGATGGAAATGGTACAAGAGGTGTCCAACTACTTGGAAGTGTAGTTGGTCCCAGTCTCAAACATAGAAGCTCTCATTACCATTATGACTGCTCATGTGAGCCCTTGAGCTACTGGAAGGTGCTCATTGCTATCCAACTCTAAATACTGTAAATAATATTGTGGATACTATAATCACAGTGGGCTGGTTTGTTGGCAAAACTGTGGACTGTAATAGACTCCATAGTCCAGTTTGTAGAAACATGTCCAGGATTGTAGGATAGAATAGAACAGTGGGTATCCCATTCAAATTGGGTTCACTTCATTTAAGATGAACATCAGGGACTCTAAAGATTTCTTTAAACTGACTTCAAATCTTATATAGTCCTATCGGCTGACTGTCTACAAAGCCTTATGCCCAGTACGCAGTAATTTTTTTTGAAAGGAATCTTTTCCTGAGCAGTAGGTTTCGACAGTGGGCTTAAAATATTCAGCCAACCGTGTTATAAATGTTAAACAGGTGTGTTGTCACCTGGGCTTTGTAGAGTGCAGGGCCCTAGGATTTGGGGAATGGTAAAACAGTATTGGCTTTAACTCTCTCACCAGCTACATAAGCTAGCTCCTAAGAGCCTGTCCTTTGAAGCCAGGACTTGATTTATCTAGCTATTAAAGTCCAAGATGGCATCATCTTCCCATATGAGTCTTTTTCTACATTGAAACTGTTTAGTGGGGCCACTTTGATTAGTAAATCTTCTGGATAACGTGCTATAGCTTCTACATCAGCACTTTCAGCTTCCCTTGCACTTCTGTTACAGAGATGGCCTCTTCCCTTAAACCTCACTTACCAACCTCTGCCAGCTTCAATCTTTTCTTCTGAAGCATCCTTCCCTCTCTCAGCCTTCATAGACTTGAGCATTAAGCCAAAGCCTAATCCAGAGCAAGGCCCTAAGTGCATAGTGCAGCTGGTATGATCTTATTCAGACTACTGTGTCCAGGTCTGCAATATGACTGCTTTGCTTATGTGTTCACTGGAGCAGAACCTTTAATTTCCTTCAAGAACTTCTTAATTTGCATTCACAGCTTGGCTGTCTGCAAGAGATCTAGTTTTCATCCTATTTCGGCTTTTGAGATGCCTTCTTCACTAAGCTTAATCATTTCCAGCTCTTGATTTAAAGTGAGACACATAAGACTTTTCCTTAAATGCTTCAGTTCAGTTCAGCCGCTCAGTCGTGTCTGACTCTGCAACCTCATGAACCACAGCACGCCAGGCCTCCCTGTCCATCACCAACTCCCGGAGTTCACTCAGACTCATGTCCATCGAGTCCGTCATGCCATCCAGCCATCTCATCCTGGGTCGTCCCCTTCTCCTCCTTCCCCCAGTCCCTCCCAGCATCAGAGTCTTTTCCAATGAGTCAACTCTTCACATGAGGTGTACAAAGTACTGGAGTTTCAGCTTTAGCATCATCACTTCCAAAGAAATCCCAGGGCTGATCTCCTTCAGAATGGACTGGGTGGATCTCCTTGCAGTCCAAGGGACTCTCAAGAGTCTTCTCCAACACCACAGTTCAAACACATCAATTCTTCGGCGCTCAGCCTTCTTCACAGCTCAACTCTCACATCCACACATGACTACTGGAAAAACCATAGCCTTGACTAGATGGACCTTAGTCGGCAAATTAATGTCTCTGCTTTTGAATATGCCATCTAGGTTGGTCATAACTTTTCTTCCAAGGAGTAAGCATCTTTTAATTTCATGGCTGCAGTCACCATCTGCAGTGATTTTGGAGCCCAAAAATATAAAGTCTGACACTGTTTCCACTGTTTCCCCATCTATTTCCCATGAAGTGATGGGACCGGATGCCGTGATCTTCGTTTTCTGAATATTGAGCTTTAAGCCAACTTTTTCACTCTCCACTTTCACTTTCCTCAAGAGGCTTTTGAGTTCTCTTCACGTTCTGCCATAAGGGTGGTGTCATCTGCATATCTGAGGTTATTGATATTTCTCCTGGAAATCTTGATTCCAGCTTGTTTCTTCCAGTCCAGCGTTTCTCATGATGTACTCTGCATAGAAGTTAAATAAGCAGGGTGACAATATACAGCCTTGACGTACTCCTTTTCCTATTTGGAACCAGTCTGTTGTTCCATGTCCAGTTCTAACTGTTGCTTCCTGACCTGCATACAGATTTCTCAAGAGGCAGGTCAGGTGGTCTGGTATTCCCATCTCTCAGAATTTTCCACAGTTGATTGTGATCCACACAGTCAAAGGCTTTGGCATAGTCAATAAAGCAGAAATAGATGCTTCGGTTCAGTTCAGTCACTCAGTCGTGTCCGACTCTTTGCGACCCCATGAATCACAGCACGCTAGGCCTCCCTGTCCATCACCAACTCCCAGAGTTCACTCACACTCACGTCCATCAAGTCTGTGATGCCATCCAGCCATCTCATCCTGGGTCGTCCCCTTCTCCTCCTGCCCCCAATCCCTCCCAGCATCAGTCTTTTCCAATGAGTTAACTCTTCACATGAGGTGTCCAAAGTACTGGAGCTTCAGCTTTAGCATCATTCCTTCCAAAGAAATCCCAGGATTGATTGGGCCTCCCTAATTCCTGAAACACAGTATTGAAGTTAGAGGCCATATAGGGTTATTGACTGGCCTAAGAGGGAGAGAGATACAGTACGGCTGGTCAGTGGAGCAGTGAGAACACACACATGCTTGTGTTTGCTGTATTTTGGGAAGTTCATGGTGTCCCCCAAACAAAGGTTACTGATCACAGATGACCATACCAAATACAAAAGTGGAAGTTTGAAGCATGGAGAATTACCAAAATATGACACACAAAATAAGCAAATGCTGTTGGGAAACGTGTCCGTGGACTTGCTTGACCATGTGGTAGAGTTGCCACAAACTAATCTGAGAAAATGCACTGTCTGTTAAGTGCATTGGAGTGTCTCTATAGAGAAGGCCAGCATCAAGATAAACCTATGCTGCTCACAAGTTAGGTGTTCAGTGGTGGCAGCAGTTAGGCAAGCTTTGTTGAGGGGATACGTGCTATTGGGTCAATGAAAGAGCCCCCATTCCTGCTATTGTGATTCTTCATTCATGAATCTCTTGAGGAAGCCCTATGGGGCCCAAGGACACAGGCTGGCTGACTTCAAGTGAACCAGTCCATCCGTTCATCTTGGTCAGTTTCTTTGGATGTCGTTAAGGCTTTAGAAGGAGGCACCCAGACCCTTCTCCATTACCCCTGTTAGAGACCCAATGACACACTCCTTCCCTAGACCTTCATATCCATCCTCCCATTCTCATTCGTTCCAGGCATTGACCAAACAGTAAAGGCATTTGTGTACAACTCCTGCATAGCCTTCCTTCAGGTCAGTGTCTCCCAATGCGTGACTGACTATTCTCTGAAGCTCTAGCCACTAACAGGCTTTCCCTCTCTGGTCTCTGGGACTCTGCCCTAGTAGAGTGTAATGCCACAGCAGGGGACATTCTACGAGCACCTTCACTGTGCCTTGAACTAGAGCTGGGTCTTTTAACCTGTATTTTGTAGGATAAATGCACCCATTGCCTCATGGGGAGTAAATTTAGGGTGGCATTGGGTCTGGACCACCTGCTTATATAACACATACCCTCAAGACCTCCTACTCTACCTGAATGTACTGTTTATTTTTAAATTGCTTTCTGTTGTGCCCACCCAACTTTATGATTGGGTTTCTGTACCAGCTCCTGTCAGTCACTTGATGTCTCAAAGATAGACTCCCAGTCTCCAAGGGCCTAGCACTGTATCAGGAGCTGCCTTATTGTAGTTCTGTGCTATAGTTAACATGACTTTGTTCCAGAAACTTAAGGGCTCTCAAATGCTCTTGAATTGCGGCTTACTGTACATCCCTTATTTCCACCTTTTGTACCAAAAATGTCTCTAGCCTTGGAATGGGCTGGATGATACAGACCAATTAGCAGGACAGCTGGCACTGTTCAGAATAGCCTGAATCTTATCTTTGGGCCCCGTTTGAAACCAGAAACCTTTAGCATAACTTGACAAATATGCTGGAATGACGTTCCAAAATATATTTACATGCTGCCCCTATCCAAAAGGCCCACCATACTTCATGTTTCTCTTTTGGTAGTAGGACTACTGCCATTTGTTCTTTTGATATCAGTACAAAGCGTGATAATGTGCCCTTTCCTTCAGTGCCCAGGCATACGTAACATGACTAGATGCTTAAACCCTAGGGAGGTAATACTCCCATATTTGAGTATTTTTCTCTCCCCACATGCCCTGTGTGTGTCTTGGGTAGCCAGAGAATTTGTTCCACTCTGTCAGATCTAAGTAGCATGATATCAACATAAAGGATTGATGTATTTTTGTGGCGTGTCAAGGTGACCAAGACCTTGTGGTCTATATAGCAAAGAGCAGGAGAGACTCTGGTCTATATAGCAAAGAGCAGGAGAGACTCTGGTCTACATAGCAAAGAGCAGGAGAGGTAACAGCCTTGCCAGACTGTGCGCTTGTATTGTTGACTTTCCTGCATAAGCGAGAACTGCCTCAAATCCTCTCAATGGGGCTTAAAGAAAACATCTTGGCCGTGCTTGCAGAGCATATTAAGTGCATGAAGCATATCAAGTGCGTGTCGTGCTGGTATTAAAGATACCACATCTAACAAAGCAGCTCAGGTGGGGTTCACATGGAGAACACTCTCTTGACATTTGCCATGACCTTTTATACTTACCCAAAGACCATAAAAGCAGTGAAGGATGCTGTGCTCGTGGTCCTCAAACAAAGCGTCTGCTACTACTGCTCTCCAGCTTCGATATTACTTAGAACCAGTATTCCAGAAGAGACTTAAGTCCCACCCTTCATAGGAAATTGTTCCTCCTTTGCCCTACACCCCAGGCCAAGGAATGAATTAAGAGCTCTTCCAGATTCAAGTCCATCCATCTTAAGTCTGCACTCAGACTTAGGAAATGATACTTTCTAGAGTTGAAGATATGCCCCTGGATCCATTAGACTTAAACTGCCTTGAGCTATAACGGTTACTGGCACCTGCTCCGATGGACCAGGTTGGCATTTTTTGTCGGGAGCCAGCGTGAGGAATCCCACCCGTGACAAGGCCATGCAGAAGGAAGCCTGACAAAACGCAAGGACGAGTTTGGCTTCAAGGATTCCCCCTGGAAATTCCTGAGCATCCACCCCCCAAGACCAGAATCTGCCTGCTTTATTATGTTATGCTTTCTACCTACTCTTCTGTTGTTAACAGGGGACTGTCCCCCACCACCTTTTTCTGGAAAAAAATTAGAGCTTTTAGATAATAAATCTTCTGGGCATCATACGAGTGTTTCAATCCAAAAACCCCTCTGATGGCCTTTTAGCCTGCCTGCAGGGCTCGTACAGCTGCGCATGTGATTGTTTGAAGCCTCCTGACTGCAGGAGGCACAGGAAGCTTAAAACATCCTAGCAACGTCGAGGCTTCCAGTCAAAATCATTAGAATAGGACTGATTAAAGGTTTCATTTGTTGAGCCAATACTTGCTGCCAAATTTTCATATCTTTTATTTTTAGGTATAGTTGGTATATAGAAAAACAGGTAGTAGACCTGGTATTAGCAACACTAGATCTTTGAGTTAAGTACTTTCTTTGTTATAACCCACTGCACCTCTGTTCTATAGGAATGTAACTTTTTTGTACTTTGAGGGTGATGCAGAGTAAAGAAAAAACACTTCTAGGGAAAAGGAGTTTTCTGGACAATTATCCAGGAAGAGAGCCATAAAAATGTTAACAAGCCTCTTTGCCAGAAGATAATGTAAACCACCTGAGACCTTTTGTATACAGGAGGGTATGCAAAAAAGAAAGCCTTGTCTCAATGAGGATCAGGACTGCTGCCCCTGCATAACTATTTCTTTATGTACAACTTGGGGTATATAAGCTGATCTTGAAAAATACTTTTTGGAGTCTTGCACTGATGCTGGGCTTCCCCATGTTGTTCTTTTCCGGCTGAATTCCCATCTGGAGCAGGGAGGCTCATCATGTCTACTTATTTGTCCCGGCTTCTAAGATCCATAAGAGAGAGAGCCCAAGGTGGGGCGCTCTCCGATATTCAAACGGACGCCGATGGCCTAACGTGGATGGTGCAAGCTCCTTGTCTGGAACTTTATTGGTCTTCCACATAATCCAAGTTATTCAGCCCTCTTTCTCTACTTAATTTTCCTACTATACTATTGTTTCTTAATCTAATCTTATATTAGTAAACAAATAAGTTTTTCCTCGCCAACACCGTCCACCCTTCGAAATCCCTGGATCCACCGGGGCAGGACCCCGGCAATTTTTAGTCTCCTGTTTTGAGTTTTCAGCTCAGACCTGAAGTCGGCCTCTTGTGACTCTGCTACGTACAACTCTGGTAAGTGGCCTTGACAGAGGACCAGAATAGTTATATAGTAAATGCTTGTAGCATTCCAGAGTCATCCTTCAATAGAATTCTGATTTCAAGCAATGGAATCTGGGTCTGAGAACTGCCTAAATCTGGAAACTAGATGTAAAGAAATGATTTCACGTTGTTGTGGTTGACACCATTCTTACCAGCACAGATCTTTTTAAAATTAGTCTACATGTCATACACTGGTTAGCTGCCCACTTACCTCACCAACTAAGAATATGATGGTGTGTTAGCCGTGGCAAAGACCCCTGCAGGTCAAGATAACACTGGCAATACCAGGCTTGCTGCTCATTTATAATCAAGTTCATGCTGCCTCTAAGGCCGACTACCAATTCTAATCACTATCATTTACCTGTATCCCAGGGAACCTGTTTCAGGGTAGCATCTCCTAGCCTACAGAGGACAAATAGTCCACACTAAGCTTACAAATGACCATCCCCTGTTGCATTCTGTGCCCTAGTGAAGGGTCTATCTCTCTCCCCACTAGAGGGAGCATAGTCAGCTGGTGGGTTCTCTGTAAGGTGTGCCTGTCGCTCGGTTGTGTCCAACTCTTATGACCCCATGGACTGTAGCCCACCAGGCTCCTCTGTCCATGGGATTTCCCGGGCAAGAATACTTGAGTGGGTTGCCATTTCAACCTCCAGGGGATCTTCTCCACCCAGGGATCAAACCTGCAACTCCTGCATTGGCAGCAGAATCTTTACCACTTGAGCCACCAGGGAAGTCCAGGATGTGTCCCTTCCATAAGGTTATTCTCACTGCCCTGAGCAGCTGAGCCTTCCCAGTATATTCTGAACCATTTTGGAATGTCTATGTCACTGGCTAACTTAACGATCATTATGTCCAAGCTTCAAGGCAAAATCTCAGCAGTGTAATAGCAGTTTCAATGTCTTATCTAAGATGTTAAACCCTGAATCATGGGAGGGAACTCTCCTATCCAGCCTTCTATTCAGCCCATTAAGTAATGCAGATGTTTCAATAAATGTTTATTCCCTCCTGAAGCAAATGGTGTATATCTGTCTTCAGGGTATGCTGAGCACTGACCCTAGTTACTTGCTCTGGTACCATTTAAAAAAAAGCCAGGGATAATCTTGATACATGTTATCTTGTATCTACCTCAAGTAAAGCTGTCTGATCTTTACACAATGGGCAGTGGCTTGCCATTTGTAGGTGGTAGGGGCCGCCTTGGAGGTTTCAAAAGAATCTGCCTGAACATTCTTGGATGTGGCTAGTTAGCATAACCTTGACCCAGGTCTGAGTCCTGCTTCTTCCTTATTGGGTTTTGACTTCAGTATGGAAAATGTGCTAAAATTATACATGTAAGTCTCTTTTTGCAACTTACCAAATTCTTGCCACTCTCCAAACCACAACCTAGTTATTATGGCCCTTTATCTGTAGGATATGATGGTCTTCCAAGGTTGTCATGAAGGCCTACTAGCTATGGCCACATGCCCTGAGCTAGCTGACTTTTTTTAAGTGGGTTTCTGAGGCTACCATCCTTTCCGCACCAGCCAACTCTGCAATTTATAATTACCATTGTGTCCACATTGTTCAAGTGCTGTAACTGTTGGATAAGCCAAAGGTTTCTCCTTCACTCTGTGCCTCATCCAAATGCAACAGAGATTGTTCACTCATTTGTGTCCGGCTCTTTGCAACCCCGTGGACTGAAGCACACCAGGTTTCTGTTCTTCACTATCTCCCGGAGTTTGCTCAGCTTCATGTCCATTGAGTCGGTGGTGCCACCCAACCATCTCATCCTCTGTTGCTCTCTTCTACCTTCAATCCTTCCCAGCATCAGGGTCTTTTCCAGTGAGTCAGCTGATCGCATCAGGTGGGCAAAGTATTAGAACTTTAGCATCAGTCCTTCCAATGAGATTCAGGGTTGATTTCCTTTAGGATTGACTGATTTGATCTCCTTGCTTTCCTAGGACTCTCAAGAGTCTTCTCTAACACCGCAATTTGAAAACATCAATTATTTGGTGTTCTGCCTTCTTTATGGGTCCTGCCGTAACATCTGTACATGACTCCTGGAAATAACGTTGATTAGACCTTTGTCAACAGACAATGTCCTTCCTTTTTAATACAGTCTAGATTCGTCATAGCTTTCCTGCCAAGGAGTAATTAATCTAATTTCATGGCTGCAGTCACCATCCGCAGTGATTTAGAGCCCAAGAAGAGGCAATCTGTCACTGCTTCAACCCTTTCCCCCCTCCATTTTCCATGCAGTGATGGAGCCAGATGTTATGATCTTAGTTTTTTTTTTATTTTGAGATTTAAGTTGGCTTTTTCACTGTTCTTTCACCCTCATCAAGAGGCTCTTTAGTTCCTCTTTGCTTCTGCCATTAGAGTGGTATCATGCTCATATCTGAGGCTGTTTATTTCTCCCAACAATCTTGGTTCCAGCTTGTAGCTCATCCAGCCTGGTATTTTGCATGGTGTGCTCTGCATAAAAGTTGAACAGGGTGACAATAAACAGCCTGGTCATATTCCTTTCTCAAATCCTGAACCAGTCATTTGTTCCATACAAGGTTCTAGCTGTTGCTTCATGACCTGAATACAAGTTTCAGTTCAGTTCAGTCGCTCAGTCGAGTCCAAATCTTTGTGACCCCATGAACTGCAGCACGCCAGGCCTCCCTGTCCGTCACCAACTCCCAGAGTCCACTCAAACTCATGTCCACCGAGTCGGATCCATCCAACCATCTCATCCTCTGTCATTCCCTTCTCCTGCCCTCAATCTTTCCCGGCATCAGGGTCTTTTCCAATGAGTCAGTTCTTTGTATCAGTTGGCCAAGGTATTGGAATTTCAGCTTCAACATCAGTCCTTCCAATGAACATCCAGGACTGATCTCCTTTAGGATGGACTGATTGGATCTCCTTGAAATCCAAGGGACTCTCAAGAGTCTTCTCCAACACCACAGTTCAAAAAGTCAGCCACTGTTTCCGCATCTATTTCCCATGAAGTGATGGGACCAGATGCCATGAACTTAGTTTTCTGAATGTTGAGCTTTAAGCCAACGTTTTCACTCTCCTCTTTCACTTTCATCAACAGGTTCTTTAGTTCATTTTCTGCCATAAGGGTGGTGCCATCTGCATATCTGAGGTTATTGATATTTCTCCTGGAAATCTTGATTCCAGCTTGTGCTTCCTCCAGCCCAGTGTTTCTCATGATGTACTCTGTATATAAATTAAATAAGCAGGGTGACAATATACAGCCTTGACGTACTCCTTTTCCTATTCGGAACCAGTCTGTTGTTCATGTCCAGTTCTAACTGTTGCTTCCTGAACTGCATACAGATTTCTCAAGAGGCAGGTCAGGTGGTCTGGTATTCCCATCTCTTGAATTCTCCAGTTTATTGTGATCCACACATTCAAAGGCTTTGGCATAGTCAATAAAGCAGAAATAGATGCTTTTCTGGAACTCTCTTGTTTTTCTGATCCAGCAGATGTTGGCAGTTTGATCTCTTGTTCCTCTGCCTTTTCTAAAACCAGCCTGAACATCTGGAAGTTCACAGTTTTCACATATTGCTGAAGCCTGGCTTGGAGTATTTTAAGCATTACTTTACTAGCGTGTGAGATGAGTGCAATTGTGCGGTAGTTTGAGCAATACAGGTTTATCAGGAAACAAAGATGGTTTGGTATTTCCATATCTTTAAGAGTTTCCCACAGTTTATGATCCACACAGTCAAAGGCTTTAGCATAGTCAATGAAACAGAGGTAGATGTTTTTCTGGAATTCCCTTGCTTTCTCTCTGATCCAGTGCATGTTGACAGCTTGATTTCTGGTTCCTCCTGCCTTTTTTTAAACCCAGCGTTTGAACACCTGGAAATCCCTGGTTCATGTAATGGCTGAAGCCTAGCTTGAAGGATTTTGAGCATACCCTTACTTGCATGGTGAATGAGTACAATTGTCCGGCGGTTTGAACGTTCTTTAGTACTTCCCTTCTTGGGAATGGTGATGAGGGTTGACCTTTTCCAGTCCTGCGGCCACTGCTGGGTTTTCCAGGTTTGCTGGCATATTGAGTGCAGCACCTTAATAGCATCATCTTTTAGGACTTCAAATAGCTCTGCTAGAATTCATCACCTCCACTAGCTTTATTGCCAGCTGTGTTTCCTAAGGCCCACTTGACTTCACACTCCAGAATGTCTGGCTCTGAAAGGTAAGTCTTAGTAACTGTGATGCTGTACCGAGCTGGGCATTATCACCACCCCGCTTAGCAGCACCACCACAATACTTGCTGCTCTCAGGCTGTTCTAGTTCCAGACTTTATCTCCAGTTTGCTTTCTAAGGCTTTCTACTATTCTAGCTTCCTTCAAAACAGAGCCCGAGACAAGTGGGCTTCCAGGCAAGTGGAATACTTGGGAGTGATTCCCATAGAGCCAGAGTTGAGGGAACCAGAGGAGTGAGAAGGAAAGTATTGAGGTTGTTAGTGGCAAGAGGAACTTGATTCTTTCTGAAACCTTAAGGATGCCTTGCAGCATTGTCAGCCCAAAACTTGGGATGCAGGGACATCTGTTGAATGAATTTTTGCATTCTACTGGTAGATGCTGGGCTGCTCTCACTAGAAGCAGATCTAGGGCAAGCAGTATAGAGCTTAATTTCCACCTTGTTCCTTGCTTATCAACCTCAGCTTCCATGGAACTATAGCTAAATCAGTGGTGGGCGGAGGATATGTGGTAACAGACATTGGAAGTACCAATGACACCTTAAAGTATCTTAATACACAATTGAATAAACGGTAACACTTGCAAGTTGTACCCTTGTTGCTGTTGCTGCATCTGTTATGGTTGCTTGAAATAAGAATGTTCTCTTGGCCATCTATAATGTAAGCCAGTCACAGAAATCAATGAGTTTGTTATGCAGTAAACATCATAACAGGAAGTACTTAAAGCCAACACCTTCTGTTTGTGTTAAATGGAGTCATAAAAGAGACTTCACCAAAACTGATCTAGAGGCCGGGAAGCCTTACCAAAGGAAATGAAGTCAGTACCTGTAGTATGTGTCCAACTTCTATTTTTATATTTAACCAAAGTGTATACCCAAAGATGTTGTAGATACATAGCTTACCCTGTCAATACCAGGAGTAGAAGAAACCTACTAGACCACTGAGATACTGGCCTTCCATTCCCTACGGTGGAGGAGCCCCTTTAGGGGTGGGTGTATTACCTATGGGGGGGTTGGTGATTTGACCTCACAGGCTGAGCAGAGGAGGAGAAGCTATGAGCCTCAAGATTCCCCGTATGCCCTTCTGGCCATGTCTAAATGACTTGTCTGATAGAGGGTTGCAGTAGAAAGGTGTCTTACAACTTAGAGCCGAAGGAGAAATAGCCAAGGCCCCTTGGGTCCTAATGGGCCCTTTCTAGAATCCCTTCTTGGCACCTTGGGAAGATGGTTGGGGAGATAGGTGTGAAAAAGGCCCTGGAGGTAGAAGCCAGGACTTCCCTGGCCCCCCAAGCTAGGTGGCACTGGCCTCAGATGAGGAAGGGGAGCAGCAGGGTAAGAGGCTGGACCTGGGAAGCAGATCCACTGGTCCTCACCTGGTGCAGATCTTTGCTCTAAGCTGTCTATGTCTTGAGCCTTGCTCACTCACAAGCAGGGTGGCTAGGATCTTGGTGGACGCACTGTTCTAGAATAAACCCTAATTAACTGGCCAAGGTCTTATCTGAGTCATACTCCTTCCCTTACCCCTTGCTGCTGACTGTCATAGACTTGAGGTATTCCTTGGGAGCTTATGGAAAGGGATTACAACTGAAGCACCCTAGTGTCCAGGCTCTGGGATGGGAGGTGGAGGGAAGCACCTTGAACCTCTAACTTCCTTCCTTCCTTAGTCCACTGGAGCTGAGGCTGCTGGTGCTAGAATTCGAGTCTAACCCACTGCCTGTTGTCTACCTGCTTGCCTACTTCCGTAGGGTAAATAAACACTAACAGATGTAGACAGAAGTATGGTAAACCCGCTCCCTGCCTTATTGCACTGGCTATGACCCCTAACGTGGTATTGAATAGAATTAGTTATTGAATGTTTTCCCCCAAGATTGGAAGCAACAGTATTTCAGAATTAAGGATTGTGAAAGTTGTAGGTCTCTCAATAACATCCTTTCAGGGTGAGAAAGTTGCTCCTTACTCCATTTGTTGAGCTATTATAATAAATGGGTATTAAATTGACTTGGTCTTCATTTCCCAAAGATGATTTCTCTATTAGTGTGGGGAATTACTTTAACCTGGCATTCTCAGGATCAGTTCCCATGGTCATGATTTTTAAAAATATTAACCTGATTTGATAAGTTTAAGGATCTTTGCAATACTTATGGGGAATTGGCCTATAGTTTCATTTCCTGGTAATCGTCTTTTCAGTTAACACGAAGGTTCTCCTGGCCTCAGCAAGTTGGAAAGTGAGTTTTTGTAGGATCACTTCAGGTGTCTGATATATGGTGAAGGTGAATCCTGTCACTGAAGAAAAGTGGTCTAGGTTCTGCAAGACAGATGCCAAGGACAGGTTAAGCATGCAAGAAACACCTGTGAGAAAATGGGGGCGAGGTCCGAAGAGGCTGGAGAGCTGCCAGAGTGCAATAGTAAAGCAATGAGAGGCAGAATGGAGGTTGAACTATGTCAGCCTGCAATACAGCTTGAGAGTCAAACCAAAGCTGCCTGTCAGTGGCCCCACATCTCCCAGGAATAGACCTCCTTTAGTGTTTGTGTGATAATCCATCATTGGTTGGCAGTAATCATGAGCAGTGTGGCCTTGGTAAAGGCAGTGGAAGATCTTACAGTAAGGGACCTTGACTAACTGCCCCTGCCCCACGTTAGATCCAAGATGCATTCTAGGGCTGTCGTGGAACCCTGCTGCCTGTGTCATACCTGCCTCTCACAGCCAGCTTTGGAGTCAAAGGGCAGACCTGCTGCTCTGGACCATCTCTTCCAACCCCAACCCTGGAGCTGAAGCAGATGCTTGAGATGTGCGATAGAATCAGTCTGTTCTCTGGCATCAACTTGTCATTGACCCCACAGCCCTGGTAGGCCAGATCTTTGAGGGTCTAGTAGGCAGCGTGGTCCCCAAAACCTGGGGCTGGGTGTTTGTCCTACTTGGCAGTGCCAAAGAAAGGCAAGCGTAGTAGTGATGGCACCAAGTTATGGTCAGAAGTGCAGGGTTGGTCCTACGAGATGAAATGCTCCAGCTCTCTTAAGTTTTAGCTCTTGTTAGCAAGAGCTAAAACTTCTTAAGTCAGTACATCTTGGTTTTGCTGAAATTCCCTACTTGGCATGAACTTGAACTAATGTGACAGTGTCCAGGTTCCAGAGAACTTTCTAAAACAAAGCTGAGGCACTATTGAGACTGTATTTATACAGTGATTCTTCAGTATTTTAATGTGTCAACAACTGTCTCCTGCTTCTCAAGGGCCCCCTAAAATGATACCTCCATTTCCCTCTCAGGGGCCAGAACTGGCTTAGTCAGGTGCTAGTTTAAATGATGATGACTTGGCTCAGGGGAACCAAGGGCAGAAGGGACCCCCAGAGGAAGTATATTGGAGCCATAGAAATAAGTAGGAACCATAAGATGAAGTAAAACTCTACTCCTACAGCTGACTGACTAGGAAATCCATGTCCAGAGGGATTAGGAGTAGAACTCGAGAGGCACACAGCAGCAGTTCATGTCAAGGTGCTGTCCTGTGCCAGTGGAATAAGTCTTGATGAGAAGGGGTCAATGATGTGTCTATAACTAGGGTTTCCCTACATTCAGATGGTGACAAAAATGGGCATCCTTGAGTTAGGCACGACTCTCAAGATAGTTTTCTTGGCCATTGTCCCCCTAAAATTTCAGGGATTGGAATGGTTCCTTGTTCCTTATTTTTCCCCCTTTTCATTTATTGAGGCAAAAAGAGTTTCCAGTAATACTCCTGCAGGTCCGACTCACCTTCCAGTTTCTGCAGTACTCAGCACAAACTCTTACTCAATATTTGCATCTAGCTTTGACAACTTGAGTAGCCTTCTACTCGCCCTTTCTAAAACATCTTACAAAGTGAGAGCTGGAGAAGACCTGCCTTTCTATTTTAGCACCAAGTACCACTTAATTATCTGAATACCTACAATGTGCCAGGCACTGTCCAAGGGTACTGGGGTGTACATGAGATATGTTGGTTGAATCCTCTGGAATTGAAAGTACAAGAGATTTGCTGGGCTAATGTTAAAGGGAGCCAGAAGCATGCAGGAAAAAAGCCTTCAGACTACAAATTTAAGTCTGATGCTTAAATACACAGGAAGGCTCAGACCACAACTCAGTCTAAGAAGCAGCAGTTCAAATGTCCCATGGGACATCTGAGGACATCTGGAGGACCAGATCCTCCAATGAGCAGAGACGGCCAAACCCTGGACCTCTGCCATTCTGATGGAGTACTCAGAGGGTGGCTTCAGCTCAAATGCTGCGGCAGATCCCTAAGGTGTTGGAGCTGGAAACGGTCAGTTAACTTCACTCCTCCCAGGTATGAAGTCCCTTCTTAAGGGGGAATTTGGATGGCATGCCCCTGTGGCTGTTGCAGTCCACCCCTGTGCTGCATGAATGTAGCTCTCCACGCGCGTTCAAGGAACATGCATGGTCAGGGTCCTCCAGCACCCCAGTGTGCCCATCCTACTGGACGAAGACATCGAGATACTAGTGGGTTGACTGAAAACCAAGTGGACTTCTGAGTCACAGCTAGTATTCACTCCCTCGCTGTTATACTCATTCTCTCTGCCCTCAGAGGTCACCCCTGTTGGTCTTCATGGCTTACTTAGGGATATGACCCAAACCTGAATTCCTAAGGAGTCTGAGCCCTTGATCGTATACTACTTGGGCTTGAGTAGCTATTAGTCACTGCTGGTCAAGGCAGAGCCAAAAGGTGCCCAAATGGACCACATGAGTTCCATACTTTTCTGCCTGCCCCCACTACATAATGAGGACCATGCCACCTCCCTGTGAATTGAGTGTCTTCTCTTTTCACTGCTGGTCTCTAGACACAGGGAGTCCGAAGTGTCCTAGAAACATCTGTAGCTTGTGCTTCACTGGAATCCTTGCAAAAATGAAATCCCTTGGGACTAGGGCCTTTAACACTTCCGAGACAGGCCTGTGGACCCACAAAGTCCTCTGGCGGGTCACGGATCGTGAAAGTAAGGGGGACCATTTCTGCTTGGCACCCTTGGTTCCCAGGCCCTTCTATTGGGGCACAAAGATGCATCCTTAGTGATGGCTTACCATCATGGCAAAGTAATGCCTCTGACCCAACTTATTGGCTGTGCCTTCAGTTGGCAGCCTCCAGATGGTGTTTTGTGACACCAGTGGGCCACATTATCATGGGCTGTCTCCCACACCTTCACTGTATAGAAGAGCCTCTGGTCAGATGTCATGTCTTATGGGATTCCATGACTGGGGATCAGACATTGTGTAGGTCCCTGGAGGAAGAATGTTAGCTGAGGCTCTGAACAAAATGGGTAAACTCATATCCAAAGTTGGTGTCAGCCTCCAAGAATTCACTGTTGGCCCCTCTGGGATGGAAGGGGGTGTAAAGGAGTTAACTTTCTACCAAGTGGTGTTAGGCCTCCATGAATAGGCTAAATCGGGCTTGCTTGGCCTCCACTGATGGCAGGTCAGACATTCATAGGTGGTGGTGCCTGCATCGACCTTGGTGCCTGGGTTTGGGTTCTTGCATAGCTATCTCTGCTGCCCAGTCTGTTTATTTGACTGTGATGGCATTTAGATGACCAATGAAGCTGGCTGACACCAACGATTCAAATTATTTTGTCAACTCAGTTAAATGCTAATCCTACGTTGAATGCGTTCTGATAGGCGTTAGCGTGGGCCATGACTTCACACTTTGTGCCTGCTCCCAAATCATCTTCTGCTTCCATCTACGCCAGACCACCTTGCCTCTGATCCTCCAGTCTTTCTTCAGACCCCTGACCAGGTTGCCTGCTGTTCCCTGAAAGTCTGTGTATATCCCTACTTCAGGTTGCTTTTCTTTCCATGGTGTGCTCCTCAAAGACACACCAACCAGGGAGGTTTTTCCCTCACCACTGCATTTCTAGCCCTAATTTTTTGAGGGAACCTCCTTCTGATCTTCCACAGTGGCTGTACCAGTTTATAATCCCACCAACAGTGCGCACGATCTCCACATCCTTGCTGGCACTTGTTATCTCATTGATAACCATTCTGACAGACATGAGATGCTATCATCTCCCAGTGATTTTGACTGACATTTCCCTAGTGACTGATATTGAGTAACTTCTTTAGTACCTGCTGGGGATTCACATATTTTATTGGGAAGACTGTCTATTTGTGTCTTTGCCCATTGAGAAACTGAATTTATTTTGTATGAGTTTTATATTTGGGATACTAACCCCTTGCAAATGTTTTCTCCCCATTATGTAGGTTCTTTTCACTTCCATCACTTCTTTTGCTGTGCTGAGGCTTCTAGTTGCTAGTCCCACTCACTCCTTTGTTTCTTATACCTTAGGTATCTTATCCCCAAAATCATTGCCAAAATCTATGGCAAGGAGATTTGCTCTTGTTTTCTGAAGAGTGTTTTGGCTCTCAGAGGTAAACCTTTGAGTGTTTGTGAATGGTGCGAGATAGTGTGTATAAAAAGACTAACTTTTCCAGCACACTTATTAAAGAGACTGCCTTTTCTCCACTGAGTATTCTTGAGCCTAAGTGCATGCCTTTATTTCTTGGCCCTCAATTGTTTAAACCGGCCTATGCCTTTCATGTCAGTACCATATTGTTTCGACTACTACAGCTCTATCCTATGGCCTGAAATCAGGTGCCTCCTGCTTTGCTCTTTCTCAGGATCACTTTGTATTTTCCTGGGTCTTCTGTGAACCCCTGTATTTCAAAGCCACCACTGAGTGTGTCCATCCTCTTCAGCTTGAAGACACACTGGACCAACCCATCCACTATCAGACTTAAATTCTTTCTTCCTTCAACTGGCCATAGTAGACCTCAGTACATTATAGGTGTGAGCTTGAGGGGTCCTCAGACAATTGGTATGGGTGACAAGGAGAATCTGGGCCACCTGCCTTTGGCACCTTGTGCCCTCTGATGTTTGGATTCAATTCTGGACATACCATTTTTGTCTTTAATGGATAGCTCCTGAGCCTGGACGAATGTGGTCTAGTTGTGCTAATTGACCCCAGGTAGATGCCTACTTGGTATCATGTGGGTATGGTTTCCTCTACACCAGAGGCTGGTAGCACACCAACTATTGTATATTAACAATTCCACATGAATTCAAACTGGCTCTTACCCTCTCTTGTGATGGAGATGGAAAAGAACTTCATCTTAAAACTGACCACATACCGTATGTCAGAGGTCTAATTAATCTGCCCTACCAAAGACCTCTCCTCTGGAATGATAGCAAGTAGGACTAACTACTAGGCTGAGTTTATAGTCATGGAACCCATCTGAGTTCTACACAGTCCAGACTGAGTTAAATGATGCTGTAACAGAGAGCACCAGCCCTGAGGCCTTCATCTTTAAGGTTGGTACTAACACGTGCCAACCTGCTACTCCAATATGTGATTTTATTCACTCTTGGCCAGGGGTTGGCTAGCTTCAGAAATTTCCACTTGGCATTTCCTGCTCTGATAGCAAGTTACTCTTTAGTCCATGAAGCCCATGTGTGCGTTATTTCAACTGTTCTGTCCCTGCCAAGTATACACTCAAGAGGCAAAGCATGAGCTCTGAGTGAGTGTATGGACCCAGCAGACCACTGAACCTCATACTCTGACCATAGCTCCATTTATTATCTGGACCCCTTAGGCTCATACTCAAAGTTCTTATAAGACTTTTGGTTCTGAGGTCTTGATGTCAGCTTGGACCTTGTATCCACATAAAATTTAATGTCTGGACATTAGTAACCGACTGCCCAGTTGGTGTCTTTGGAGAAGAACCGGAGATATGCTGGATGCAGTCTGCCAGGAACCTGGCTACTTTTTAAGTCAACAGCTTACAGGTTTAAAAGCTGTTCATATCTGGGAAGTGGCTAAGACACTGTAACTTTGAGGCAACTTCCCTCAGCCTCCTTTTCATGCTCGCTTATGTGTAAATTCAGCAGCATCTGTTGGGAGCTGCCATTCTCTTTTGCTCCAGAGACTTAATCATCCCTGACCTTTCTGTGGGACAAGCTACCCTTTTGGCCACCCTTCGACCTTTCTAGCTGATACAGTGACTTCTGGTTAAATATGCATTTGTTTTTCAGAGTCTACCATGTTTAACTGTGGATTTAAAAAAAAATTTTTATACATATATATTTTTTATTTGTATTTATATACATATATTCTTTTCATATTCTTTTCCATTATGGTTTATCACAGGATTTTTTTTAAATTATTTTTACTTTATTTTGCTTTACAATACTGTATTGGTTTTGCCATACATTGACATGAATCCGCCACGGGTGTACATGAGTTCCCAATCCTGAACCCCTCTCCCACCTCCCACCCCATATCATCTCTCTGGATCATTCCCGTGCACCAGCCCCAAGCCTCCTGTATCCTGTATCGAACATAGACTGGCGATTCGTTTCTTACATGATATTATACATGTTACAATGCCATTCTCCCAAATCATCCCACCCTCTCCCTCTCCCACAGAGTCCAAAAGTCCGTTCTATACATCTGTGTCTCTTTTGCTGTCTCACATACAGGGTTATCATTACCATCTTTCTAAAATTCCATATATAGAGTCCACCATGTTTAAAACTGTTAATGAACCTGGCTTTGGGACTGCCTGTCCTATCAACAGCCTTAGTCTGTAGGAGACATGCCAGTGAACTTAGTGATATGGAGGGAGTCCTTATCACTCCATTGTTGATGGCCTTGATTAGTGATGATCAGTGTGTCCTTTCATGGAACAGAGTATCTGCTGGCCTTGCATAGTTCGGCCATTCCAGTATACTCACCTCCCCAAGCTGTTTAGTGCCTCCTCCTTTGCGCCAATTTAGAAGGGCAGAAAAATGCACCTCAGATTGGCTTAGATGACTCAAGATGGCCGATTCTAAGCACGAGTTTGCCCCATTCTGTGGGGTCCTTGCCAGGGTTTAAATATAGTATCCTGACATTGCTTCTAAGTTTTACATTCTGGCCCTTTGAAAAAGCATTCTCAAAATCCAGCCAGAGAAAAGTTCCTCAAACCTCCTGCTGGTGCTTGTTTTCTAGTTCTGGGGGTATAAATGCTTTCCTCCAGGCCCAGTACATCCTGAGATTGATTGAAGCTTGGGTATGCTGAGATTTAAACCTAGTTTTAAGCCTGGCATCCAAGAAAGGATGTCTCCTGGTGGGGGAATTACTGTGGAGTGGAAGCCTTTGCAGTGTCTTCCTACCCGTGGGAAGGCTACCTCCTAATAGAGCTGAGTCACCTCCAAAGGCTCTGAGGGTGTTGGTTCAGGGCTATTGGAGAATCACAATCCTTGGGAGCATAGACCCGGATGTAACCTGGCCCGTGTTTCACAGTCCCTAAGTTTTTCCACCCAGGGCTCTGATACTGTAGCAGACCCTGCCTTGACAGCACTCAACCATCTTTTAAGCTTGATGAATTTCAGATTCTAAACTTGCTTCTCAGCTCTATCTGCTCTCCCGAAGGAGATCAGGGTTTCTTACAAGATAAGAGTCTTTTACCAAAAAGACCCTCTGGTTTTCCTTGGTCCTGATCATGGAAATGCCTGTTACCTCATCCTTCTGCAGTAGAGCATCACTTACGCACAATGAAGTAAGGAGCCAGTTTCATTTTCCCTGTACTTTAAGGCCTGAATCACTGCCTTGGCCGGAGAACTCCCTCTCCATAGGAGCCTTCTGTCAAGTCACTGTTGATGACATTTCCATCCACTGGCTTGTCACTTTGTGCGAGGAGCTAGTCATGCCACACGAGTCACTGGCATTTGGTGGTCTTGGCTATTGGGTCAGTAAGGTGTTTCAGTCCTCAACCGCTTAGTATCTCAAGCTGTTCTTATCAACTATGCTGGGTCCTTTGGAAAATTGTTGCCAAGCAGAGTTGGAAGGATAAAACTTACAGTTGATCAATACCTATAAAAAGCAAAGGGGAAAGGGGGCAGGCATAGACCAGCTTCAGCCTTCAGGTAACGCTGGTCTGGCACCTGTGAAAGGAGAAGGGAAGGATGGAAAACTGAGCAGGAACAACTCAGACCACAGTGCAGCCCCGAGAGAGCCTTGGCAACCCCCGAAGTTCTGGTGCGAAGAACACCCGCGGGCAGGAGTCTCTCTACTATCCTAGTCCCTGGCTGTGCTCCATACTCGAGACTGTAGCCTTACCTCATGCTGGGGTGGATCCCAGGAGCTGCAGATGGAGGCTGTTGGCTGTATTAATACTCTCTACAACTCAACAGCAAGTTCTTTCTTGAAGATCTTCAAGCCTACTTCTTTGCCTAACTCTTACTAACCTAGTCAAATGAGGTCCACGGGAACAGGATCTTGTGCTTTCATGGGAGAGACGAGCAAGAATCAAACAAGCTGCCTTTGGTTAGTGATACATTTCTTACTAGTTAAAATGAACAGGAAAGCACAGTTACCCTAGCATGGGTAACCTAGGACTATTCCTTCAAGGAAGAATTATCCTGAGAATGACAGGCAGAAACAGAGGGAAAGATAACATTCGGCAGGAACTGTGGAGGGCAGTGGTAAAGTGGTCAGGAATTCTTGCAAGTTGACCCTTCCATTCATTCCATCTTAAATTCCTGGATCTTAGGCACATAGGTGCTCTAGCATAAAGTCACATGAGATGGAGAACATGGGAAATAAAAACCCTGAGGCAGAAGCACTTTGGCATGCTTGAAGGATTGAAAGGAAGCAGTGTGGCTAAAACTTAAAGACTGAGGGGAGAAACAGAAGCAGGAGCTACTGTGAAGAATCCTGAAAGGAAGGTGGGCTTCATCCTAGGAAAGCCTCTAGGAAAATTCCTCACGGTGGAACAACATGAATGATTCTCTTTTGGAATCACTTTGCCTACACTATTGGCCCCTGCCATCTGCTCACAGAGAAGCAGATGAAGTGTTGCTGGGACTAAAATGAGGCAGTAGAAATGGAAGAGTTGGGTGAATTTCAGAATATCACTTAGGATCCATTATCAAGATCTGCTCATGTCATTTCTGTGTAGAGAATGATGGGTAGGGAAGAATTTAGAATGATCCCTGCCTTCTGGTCTTGACACGTAGTTTTTGAGCTGATAGTAATATGCGAAAGCTTAGAATAAAGTTTTGGGGCAAATCCAAGTGGTTTGCATGTTAAACCTGAGATGCCTGTCATGGCACCCATATCGACATGTCATGTAGATACTTGGATATGAGCTAGGAGCTCAGGGACGTATTCAAAGCAAGGGATAAACTTGGGAGTTCTGTTCATTGTTCCCCATGGTTATCCAGGGAACTTGTCTTGGAGATGTAGACTGACTCAATTTGTAGGTTATTGGCCTACTTGTAGTTCTTAATAACAGGTGGCAATCATGGTTCCAATCAATTCACTTTGGGAAACAAGTCTCACCGTTGGTTGCTAGCCAAAGATCTAGTATTGCTTTATGAATTTGAGGCAGTGAAGGTCTCCTAGAGAAGCAAGAGGGAATGCCCTGGGTTGAAGGGGCACACAGACCCCCAGAGAGCATCAGGTGTTCAGACACTACTCTTTGACTTCATGGATTGCAGCACACCAGGCTTCCTTGTCCTTCACTATCTCCTGGAGCTTGCTTAGATTCGTGTCCATTGAATTGGCGATGCTATCTAACCATCTCAACCCCTGTCACCCCCCTTCTCCTCCTGCCTTCAATCTTTCCCAGCATCAAGGTCTTTTCCAATGAGTCGACTCTTTGCATCAGGTGGCCAAAGTATTGGAGCTTCAGCATCAGTCCTTCTGATGAATATTCAGGGTTGAATTCCTTTAGGGTTGACTGGTTTGATCTCCTTACAGTCCAAGGGACTTTCAAGAGTCTTCTCCAGCACCACAATGCAAAAGCATCAACTCTTCAGTGCTCAGCCTTCTTTATGGTCCAGCTCTCACATTCATACACGACTACTGGAAAACTATAGCTTTGACTATATGGACATTTGGTGGCAAAATGACGTCTCTGCTTTTTAATACACTGTCTAGGTTTGTCACAGCTTTCCTTCCAAGGAGCAAGCGTCTTTTAATTTCAAGGTTGTAGTCACTGTCTGCAGTGACTTTTGAGCCCAAGGAAATAAAATCTGTCATTGTTTCCACTTTTTCCCTTCTATTTGCCATGAAGTGATGGGCCCAAATACCATGGTCTTTGTTTTTTGAGTGTTTTAAGCCAGCCTTTTCACTTTCCTCTTTCACCCTCATCAAGAGGCTCTTTAGTTCCTCATCACTTTCTGCCATTAGAGTGGTGTCATCTGCATATCTGAGGTTGTTGATATTTCTCCCAGCAATCTTGATTCCAGCTTGTGCTTCATCCAATCCAGCATTTCGCATGTTGTACTCTGTATATTAGTTAAATAAGCAGGGTGACGATATAGAGCCTTGACATACTCCTTCCCAATTTTGAACCAGTCAGCCTCATGTCTGGTTCTAACTGTTGCTTCTTGACCTGCATACAGTTTTCTCAGGAGACAGGTAAGGTGGTCTGTCTCTTTAAAAATTTTCCACAGTTTGTTGTGATCCACACAAAAAGTCAAAGACTTAATCATAGTCAGTGAAGCAGAAGTAGATGTTCTGAAAAATTTTCTCTGTGATCAAATGAATGTTAGCAATTTGATCTCTGGTTCCTCTGCCTTTCCTAAATCCAGCTTGTACATCTGGAAGTTCTCAGTTCATGTACTGCTGAAACCTAGCTTAAAGAATTTTGAGCATTACCTTGCTAGCATGTGAAATGAGTGTGATTGTGTGGTAGTTTGAACATTCTTTGGCACTGCCTGTCTTTGGGATTGGAATAAAAACCAGTTTCCATGGGACCCTCTAAACTTGGTGTTTGGCTTGAGCTGACAGAACCAAGGGACTTAATCTCCAGTAAACTAAGAGGAGAGAAAAAAAGCTGGGTGAGCTGTTTCCTCGATAATTTCAGAGAGAGACTTCAGAGCTTGACTAACCCAGTGTAAAGTCTCTTACTGGTAAAAATGAGTAGGCAAAGGTACCCAAACATGTGTGTTCCTAGGAATATTCTTTCAAAGAAAAACTATCCTGAGCTTGCGTGGTAGAAAAACAGATTCAAGAAATGGCCTGCAAGGTCATATTAGAAGTCGCCATGATTTGTTGGGGAAAACTAATAAAATTTGCCTCTTGTGCTTCTTATGAAAATGACCATGTTAAAGACCCCCTCCCCAGTGATACCCTTTGTTCTATTTAAGCAGATGGCATGACTTGGAACTAGGGCTCAAGAACTAAGGCTCATGCCCTTCAAAGTAAGCATCAGTGTCTCAAACACTTTCAGATCTAGTCTACAGCAAAGACAACCACCAGAGCATTCTAGAAATGCTCATGCCAGAATTGATGACCTGTCCACTGTTGTGTACCGTGGGGTGGGGTGGGGTACAGAAGAGTTAACAGGTAGACAGGTGGAAGAAATGGATCAACTTGAGTTAAGATTGAAAGTTAAGGGCATTTATAATAGATAAATGGCAGATACTTGAGGCTCCTTGAAAGGGTGGTCAGAATAGACAAAGTGTCTAGAGTAAATGTCACAGCCTTCTGAAGCGCAGCTTCCCAGGCTTGGAGGATGGCTAGCCAATTGTATTAGAGTCTGAACTCCTGGGGGTAGTCTGGGGATCAATCAATATTTACAGCTTGACTAAGTTTTATCTCCAAAATGGATATGAAACTAGTGTTGATATGAAACTAGATTTTTAAAAAAAAAAAAAAAACTAGCATTTTTGAAGACTTGAGAAAGTTACCATTATCTGCTTGATAAGTAAGGATCTCGTGCTTACGCAAGTTGACTTTGGTCTGTTTGAAACCTCTGTGCTGAGGAGCACCTTGTAAGAGAAACTCTTGTTTGCTGGCACACCTAATTTATGAGCAAATTGATTTGTAGCTATTGTCTTCTGGATCTATTACTTGCTACTTATGATTAATGGCTCATGTATTAAGATACCTCTAAATAATCCCATGCCCTCAACATTAACCTGTGCCAGCTGAAAGAGATGGCAATGTAATGGCTTATTCTTGAAATAAATCAGCTGTTAATCATCTGGGTCCACTCAGGAAACCGGAGTCAAGTGGTTCAATAGCAGGAATTCAATGTGGGCAGCAAGCTACAAAGGTATTAAAAGCTGGAAGCCAAATGAGAAACAGTGACAAAATCCAGACTAACAGCAGGTAGCCACTTCTAGCCTCAGGGCTGAAGGGTGGAGGGTGGGGGAAGAAGCAGTGTCAATGACTACAGCGGCAGAGACTGCACAGAGGCTTGAGTCATGCTGGGGATGCTAGGAGGAAACTGGGAGGAAAGAGTGCCGGACTCGAAATGCTGGAGACTCAGAAGAGAGAAAAATACCCCAGTGTCTTCTGTCCACCTGCCTTTCAATCTCTCAGTTCCCATTGGCCAAATCCAGATGAGAGTCTAGAAAACCTGAGTTTTCTCTGAGGGTACTGAAACGTCCCTCCCTTACTATGGTCTGTTGTGCTAAGTTTTGTCTCTGCTGCTTAGATCTGGGATAAGTTCCCCAGTGTTTACCAGATGAGCATTCTCGACCTTCTGGTTCCCCCGATTGCCTCATTCATGAATAATGTACTTGACATATATTCAAAATCAAGTTATCTAAGATCTTATCATGAGAAACAGATGGATGGGACTTCCCAGATGGTTCAGTGGTAAAGAATCTGCCTGCAATGTAGGAGATGCAGGTTTGATCCCTTGGTTGGGAAGATTCCCTGAAGGGAAAAAAATATCAATCCACTCTAGTATTCTTGCCTGGAGAATCCCATAGATAGAGGAGCCTGGCGGGCTACAGTCTACAAGGTTGCAAAGAATCGGACACGACTCAGCAAATGAGCCCCCCACACACATTATGATGGATAAAGCTGGTATTAAGAAACAGCTATTTTTAAAATAGGATAAATCAGCCCATAGCCTTATGGGACTTCCCTTAATGTTACTTGTTACTTTTCCCTAGCTGCTTTTAATATTCTGACTTTGTAGTTACAATGTCTTGGCGTGTTCCTCTTTGGTTTAATCATGTATGGGACTCCATGCTCCTGGACTTCTCTGAGGCTTTCTTAGGGCTACAACCGACTTCTTTCCTTTCCCAGGTTAGGGAAGTTTTCAGCTATTATGTCTTCATATGTTCTCAGCCCCTTTCTTCTCCTTCTGGGATTCCTATAATGCAAATACTAGTGCACTTGATGCCTGAGTTTTCTTAAACTGTCCTAATTTCTTTTCAGTGTCAATGACTTCTTCTACTCTGCCCGCAGCTCACTGATCTGTTCCTCTATCATTTTGTCGTGTTTCTTCTAGTGTAAATGATCAGAATCATGTAACTGGGAATTCTGGATTCCTCTACTCAACTTATGTTAGATCCAATAACATCGTCAGTTCAGTTCAGTGGCTCAGTCGTGTCCGACTCTTTGCGACCCCATGAATCGCAGCACGCCGGCCTCCCTGTCCATCACCAACTCCCGGAGTTCACTCAGACTCACGTCCATCGAGTCAGTGATGCCATCCAGCCATCTCATCCTCGGTTGTCCCCTTCTCCTGCTGCCCCCAATCCCTCCCAGCATCAGAGTCTTTTCCAATGAGTCAGCTCTTTGCATGAGGTGTCCAAAGTACTGGAGTTTCAGCCTTAGCATCATTCCTTCCAAAGAAATCCCAGGACTGATCTCCTTCAGAATGGATTGGTTGGATCTCCTTGCAGTCCAAGGGACTCTCAAGAGTCTTCTCCAACACCACAGTTCAAAAGCATCACTGTGACCTAACTGGTTCCAGCTGTGTGGGGAGGCTGAGGAACTCAGCTGACTTGAAACCAGAGCTCTAGGAGTGAGCACTCTTACATGACCTAGTAACCTATGACAACATCAGGGTAATACCCTCCAAAGAGTGGTTCTAGCAACCACTGGAGGAATAAGGTGAAATACAAATCTTAGTTTGCACAGCTCCTACCTGAATGAGGCTGAGATTGAGCACTGAAAATACCCCTGCCCCCTCTCCGCCCCTAGCCTGAGATTTCTTGCTAAGACTATAAACCAGAAGTGGCTTCTGCCTCCCTCAGCCATCAACCCTGGAGGAACTGGATAGAAGCAAACATATGGAATAACTACTGTGAGAGGCCCTGGGCAGACTGAAAGGTGGTGAGGCTTGACCTTCTGTAGGGGTCATAGATGGAGATAACTGGGTCAACTCATGTCTGGCAGGAAGACACCCAGAAGTCAGCGCAGCTCTAAGAAAGCCTCAGCCAGCAGCCCAGGGTCCTCTGGCACAAAGGCTGCCCATAAGAGTCCTCATCTGGCAGAACTAGACAGGCACTAGTGCCCTGCCCTGCCCAGCTCGCTCATTGGTTGGGAACTCCCTGGGTGAAGAGTGTCCTTGAGTCTGATGCTGTATCAGATTCCAAAGAAGCTCTAACTGGAGGCTGTGAGCTAACTGCACTCTCGAAGCTGACTATGCCTCCAAAGGAGATCTGAGTGAGATCTCTATGCTTGCCACAATGTCCATGTAATTGTCCAGTCAGGATGCCTGAGAGTCAAAAGGACACTGATAATTTTACTAAGGCAACAGGCATACTTAGGGAACAAGCATAAATGAGAACTGCCTGGATGAGTTCGTTCATATGGCCCCCATGGATAGAAGCTGTGATCTGAGACAAAAGGCAATTTCAGAGCTGTGAGTATTAGGGAAAAGTGGCTTCAGTTCTGCACTTGCCTCTTCCATATGACTGGTGTGAGATCATCACTGATTGTTGTCTGGCAGAAGAATCAGTGGCAAAAGAACAAAGGTTAATGCAGACATTCACTTGGTAAAATCAGGCAAGCAGGAGAGCCCTATCAGGTGAGGGGTCAATGAACGCAGATGGCAGCTGGTCAATTTTAGGCACTCAGTGTTTCATCTTGTCCCATTGTGGAGCTGGATTCCAGTCCAGAGAGTCTGCTTCCTCCCAGTGCTGCTTCTCCTGGGGAGGGAAACCCTGACCTGTTCTCTTCCTGGGAACTACAGGATGGCCTTACAGGTTTCCCAGGTGGCTCAGTGGTAAAGAACCCACCTGCCAATGCAGGAGACACAGGTTTGACCCCTCGGTTGGGAAGATCCCCTGAGGAGGAAATGGCAACCCCCTCCGGTATTCTTTCCTGGGAAATCCTCATGGACAGAGGAGCCTTGGCGGGTTACAGTCCATGGGGTTGCAAGGAGTCAGACACGACTGAGCATGCACTCACACACAGAAAGTCCTTGACCCTTTTCTCCTCTGTCAGTGAACTTAACCAATGCTGAAACAAATGAGAATCTTGCCTTTGATCTCTGCCTAATATGACATTACTAGATAAGTCATTTTCCTCAGAAGGAGCTGGATACCTTCACAGGCCAAAACAAGATACTAGAGGAGTACAGTGACCTAAAAAAGGAAAACAGAACATTATGTACCAGTGGAAGCAGTAATAGTAGAACACTTAGAATAAGAGCATAAAGTATAGCAAATATACTTAAGATATTTCCATTTAAAAAATGGCAAAAATTTTTAGATGTAAGAATGAAAAGTATGAGTTAACAGAATGTAATAGACGTGGGAGTCTAGATACAGCTGAAGAACAAACTCATGAGTTGGAAGATCCAGCTGAGGAACTCTTCCAGAAGGAAAGCAGGAAAGATACATCGAAAATATAAGAAGATAATGGAGGGTAGAAAAACATATTGTAAAAATCTAAAAATAAAAAGCTGAAATAATAGATTCCCCTGAATGATTGACAAGCTCATTTTGAAAGCACTCAATAGAATAAAGCAAAATCCCACAACTAGATAGTGTAACAAACGTTAAGTCAGTCAACTGACAGCTTTCAGTGAATCTACAGAACAAGAAGTAGAATTTCACAGGACTCAAATATTGGATAAAGTAGAAAACAGTTAAAAGTTGATTTTTATAGAAAACTTTTTAAATGCACGCATGGAGATGGTATAATGAACCATGTTCCCACTATTCAGCTTCAGCAACTCAACATTTTTTCAGTCTTGTTTTATTATCCCCCTAGGTGATTTGCTTTATTGTATTTCACTGGAATTCTTTCAAAGTAAATACTAGGCATATCCTTTACCCACAAATACTGATAAGGTCTCTCCTTGTGATCACTATAAGATATCTAACAAAGTCAACAGTCCTTTTAATATCTAACAGTCAAGCTTCACTGCTTGCCTCAAATGTCCTAGAGCTGGTTTATTCAAATTGAGCTCCAAACAAGCTCACTAATGAATTTGGGTCATATGCCTTAACCCAAATCCAAGTTCCCCAGAAAATAGAACCGAGGCAAACATTCATTGCTAAAGCTTAAGAGATGCAACTGAAGTAGCAACAATGAGAGGAAAAGGAATGTAAGAAAGGGAAGAATGAGAAATACATATAAACTCATGGGTGAAGGCCAAGCTGGCTACTGCTTCACAAAGATCACAGCTGATTGCTGGGTCTCATGAGTCATAGACAGTATGGCTAGGGGGAGAAAGAATTAATTTCTATCTCTTAGCAGTCATTGGTCAAAATTTCTCCTAAGGAATAAACTCCTACTCTTCTGAATGGTGACAACCAGAGAAAAATAGAAATTTCATCCATGCAGTGTGACACTTCCTGTGAGCTCACCATCACTGGAAGGAGCCAGAAGTTCCAGGTATGAAGCAGCCTAAGGGACAGGTCAACATGACATCAACCAGTGTCTGGCTGAGGGTCTAGGAGATGGGTGATTCTAAACAGAATCTGAGGGGCTTGCCTATGGCATGTCTCCTAGCATTTAGACTACTTAAATTTATTCCTCATCTCCCATGTCATTGATATATTGGAGAAATGAGTTCATTTGTCCTGGACCATGTCCTATGTTCTCAACTTGGCAAAATTTTTCAGTGTTTAACTTGTTCTTTCCTCCATAGTTACTGCAAATCTATAGTTGATGCTGTGGGTTTTATCAGACACTTTTTGGAAAGAAGACTCCATAGGTGACTGTACTTCCTGTATTCTCACATTCAGAAGTGCAATGCCTCTCTGTTACATTTATAGTAGTGTTCAATTTAGTGGATGGATGAGCTGACATCTGAATTCACTGTTAGTTTCTCATCAAGGTTTCACTTAAGGATTTTAGCCCATGTGGTTGACCAAAAATATAGAACCCAAATCATGTCCTCCATCCTTTGTCTATACCCTTCACAAGGTGATTTCACCACTCTTCCAAGTGAGCTTATTTTCTTGCCCTTGAAATCTGAGTTGACCTTGTGACTTGATTTGGAAGATAGAACATGGCAAAAATGGCCCATCCAAACCTAGGCTTCAACAGGTCTTGCATGTTTACCCCTTGTCCACTGCCACTGCCATGAGAATGAGTCTGAGCTAGGAGGAGCCTCCTGGAGACCAGACCCTGTGGATGGAAGTTCTTCTGTCCCATCCCAGGCCATTCTAGACTCGTCTTAGGTGAGTTGACCTTCCAACATGAGCCCAGCCAGGATCAGCAGAGCTGCCTCCTAAGCCATGGCTGGCTGCATAGAAAGTAAGCAAAAGGGAAAATGACTTACTGCAAAGGGCTTTTCAGGGAGCCAGAGCCTCTTCAAGATACTGTCATCCGATTTAAGTAAATTCAACCATTGTGCCCAAGATACCTGGTAACTTCCTGCTGTTCAAAGATTGTTGTTCAGTCACCAGGTCGTGTCCAGTTGTTTGCAACTGCATGGACTGCAACAAGCCAGGCCTCCCTGTCCCTCACCATCTCCCAGAGTCTGCCCAAGTTCATGTCCACTGAATCAATGATGCCATCCAACCATCTCATCCTGTCAGCCTCTTCTGCCTTCAGTTTTTCCCAGCTTCAGGGCCTTTTCCCCTGAGTCAGCTGTTCACATCAGATGGTCAAATATTGGAGCTTCAGCTTTAGCATCAGTCTTTCTAATGAGTATTCAAGATTGACTAGTTTGATCTCCTTGCTGTCCAGGGGACTCTCAGGAGTCTTTTCTAGCACCATAGTTCAAAAGCATCAATTCTTTAGCACCCTGCCTCCTTTATGGTCCAACTCTCACATCTGTACGTGAATACTGGAAAGACTATAGCCTTGACTATATGGACTTTTGTCAGCAAACTGGTCTTTGCTTTTTAATACAGGACCTAGGTTTGTCATAGCTTTCCTTCTAATAAGAATAAGATAGGAATAAGTGTATGGAAGTGACATCTGCTGCTGCTAAGTCACTTCAGTCGTGTCCGACTCTGTGTGACCCCGTAGACGGCAGCCCACCAGGCTCTCCTGTCCCTGGGATTCTCCAGGCAAGAACACTGGAGTGGGTTGCCATTTCCTTCTCCAAATTGACATCTACCTCGATAAAATGTGTCTGAGGCCAAATGTAATAAAAGTACAAGGTAGGGGAACAGGGCCCTTCAGAATAATTCCCAGTGTTCAAAACAGTCTCTCTGGCTGTGTTTGCTAGGCAGGGACACCAGTCCTAACAGTCAATGGAGGTTAGAACCTGTGCCAAGATGCTGGAGAAGGCATGCTGGTGGCTTGAAGACATGTTTCCTTAGCCTCCAGCAAATGATGCCTCTTGGAGCTTTACAGTGACTATCCATATCCATAAAAAGAATTCTTAATGGAAAACTGGTTTGAGCTACACAGACACAATTATTACACTGAAAGAATGTAGTAGACAGCATCTTCCCACTTTGCTTGCCTTCTGGATGATCCTGGAATTCTAGCAAACAAAAAAAAATCTGATTTCAAGCCATGGTATTCAACAATACTCCCACTGGAGTTTCCAGCGGAACTTACAGCTCACAAGTAGACGCTGCAGCTGGTCTCCTGCCCGCCCTGTCAACACCTGTGATGCCATGATGCTATTGCATGATAATTAGAAGAAGGTCTGAAGGTCTGAAGCATAATGGTTTCAGCTAACATGGTGTCTTTAACCTGATCCACATCATATGCTTATTTGCATATCTGGAGCCTTGATAAGTCAGTCCCGCTGCAGGACTGTCCTCTGGTTGGCAGGGCCCCTAACTGACATCCAGGCTTCTTCCAAGGCAGTTTCCTTTTGATATTGAGAGATGGATGGTATTTCAGAATTCAATACCCTTGAACTGGCTTAGTGTTCTCATAAGAACACCCCATCCACACTGAAATGATAGGCTTACTTTTAATGGTATTAAATAGATGAGGAATCCCCAAAATCTAAACTATGTAATCTCGTACAATTTCTTACAGGTTACTGAAATAGTGGGCTTTAGGTTTCGAATAAGAGGCAGCTCAAATACAGGCCTTGGTTGCTAAAACCCTATTCACTAGTTGGGAGGAAGCCTGTTCTCTCTGTAGGATAATAAGAGGAATTCCTTGTTAAAGTGTTTTTGAGAGATGAGCTTCAGTCTGGAATCCTGTTCCATCTTGGGGAGTGCTATAAGCCTGGTAGGATCCACAAGAGAAGCTCATTGAGTCAGTTCAGCTGAGGCCTTTTTACTTTTTTCTCAAAAGGAAGTTTTTAGACTGGCAAGTAACATGCTTTGTTAGAATAAGTGAAGGTTCTGAAATTGGATCCACATTTAACTCCCATCTTAGTGTCTTACTCTGTGACCTTTAAGCTCTAAATCCCTGAGCTTCTTTATCTCTAGCAGCTCTGTAATAATTCATTCATTCTGAAGGGAAACTTTATCCTCAAAAGGTATTAAAAATCTAAAATCCCAGGAAGGACTGGTGGTGAAGATAAAAATTCTATTGAAATTTTATGAACTACCTTAAAAAGTAACCAACTATATTGAAAATGAATTCAAAAGGACAAGCCCTATCCTAGTAACCACTACTGTAATGGTTTCAGCCTCACAGTGAAAAAAACAATAAGACAGAGTGAGCCAAAAACCACCCTTGTGATCTAAATTCCTGTTGCCAGAGGCATCACAAATCAATAGGCAATGCCAGGATTATTCAATAAGTTGATACAGTCAAAATTGAGTATCAGCTAACTGGAACTTGGAAAATGGGTTGAGCGGCTCTTGTGCCACATTCTAAAACTAGAGTAGAATGTATAAAAAATAGGCGAGATAAACTAAACAGGGATGCTGATCAACCTTGAGAGGTAAAACAGTTTATTTCCTGAACTTTTAACAGAGACAACTTAAGATATAGAAAACTGACAATATACTGAAGATACTAGGAAACGTATACAGTATATACACCGTGGTGTTATAGGGCAGTACATGATTCAGTTCAGTCAATTCAGTTGTGTTCGACTGTTTGGGCCCATGGACTGCAGCACATCAGGCTTCCCTGCCCATCACCAACTCCTGGAGCTTGCTCAAACTCGTGTCCATCGAGTTGGTGATGCCACCCAACTATCTCATCCTCTGTCATCCCCTTCTCCTCCTTCCCTCAACCCTTCCTAGCATCAGGGTCTTTTCTAGTGAGTCAGTTCTTTGCATCAGACGACCAAAGTACTTGGAGCTTCAGTTTCAGCATCAGTCCTTCCAATGAGTATTCAGGACTGATTTCCTTGAGGATTGACTGGTTTTATCTCCCTAAAGTCCAAGGGACTCTCAGGAGCCTTCTCCAATACCACAATTCAAAAGCATCAATTCTTTGGAGCTCAACCTTTTTACAGTCCAACTCACATCTATATATGACTACTGGAAAACCATAGCCTTGACTAGATAGACCTTTGTTGGCAAAGTAATGTCTCTGCTTTTTAATATGCTGTCTATGATTCAATTAAAATACCCCTAAATCCCGGCAAATTAATTACAAATGAATATATATAAATATTAATACAAGTATTTTACTCACTCACTGGAGCAGGGAGGGTTGAGTGGTTCATCTCCAAGCAGTGACTTAAGAATTCCTGCTCCTTCCATCTCAGTTACTCTATCTGGACTGTCTTCCAAAGTGTCCAAGGGTATGGAAGAATGAATGATATCTGGAGGGCATATGACCAGACCTAGAGGTAGTACATAGTGAAATAGTTTCTACCAGAATGTAGATCAACTGCATCAATAATCACACTTCAGTTCAGCTGGGGGTATTCTGACAGCAAGTCTTCTCAGTGGCAGGAAATGCATGTTATAGTCCAATGCAAGCACATTAACTCTTGGACTGATAAGTTTGTAAACTGGCACTGGGGTATGGATTGGGCTTAGGAGCACAGGTGTATATCTCTTTTCCCACAGTGGGACAAGAACCCAGTCATGTCCCTACTTTACTCCAAGAAGGTAGGAAACGGTTGTCAGTGCTGTGTGCTACCAAATCATGTTTGGTCTTCCCGTGTGGATACAAGGAAGGGCACAAAGGGCTGATATTCTAGCTAGGTATATAAAACCAACAGATGAATGACATCAGTGACAACAGAAGAATAAAAGTGTTAGTTGCTCGGTCAGGTCCAACTCTTTGCAACCCCATGGACTGTAGCCCACAAGGCACCTTGGATTTCCCAGGCAAAAATACTAGAGTGGGTAGTCATTCCCTTATCCAGGGGATCTTCCCAACACAGAACTGAACCCAAGTCTCCTGAACTGCAGGCAGATCTGAGCCACCAGGGAAGCCCAAAGATCCTCCATAAAGAACAATGGGAAAATTGTCAAGATCAACTATTTCAGAACTTGAACTAAAACCTTGCAGCAATTCAGGGAAATCTTTAACAGCAAGCTCTGTGGTATTTTTAAAATGTTCTATTTCTATTCTCTCCCACTGTCACCCCCAGCTCCGCGGTAACTTTGCAAACCAGCAAACTTGGGAATCACCAGAGCAGAATGAAGTCAAAACTCTTTCTAAATCCTATATCTGGAGAATATATTGTCACTTTTTGACCTGTTTGGTCCACTGGAAGACTCTACCCAAAACACTGTCTTTATTTGACCTGACTTGGTGGTCACCTAATTCAGAACTTTTCCCTGGGGGACCTTGTCAAAAATAGAGGCAATAATTTAACGCAGAAGTTGCCTAAGATGTTGGATATCAATCGGGGGAAACTTTGGGATGACCAAAAAACTTAACAGGAAAAACTGGAAATTATATACCCAGATCTTTGAAAAGCTCCAATTCCTTCCTAGGAATCTAGAAAGTCACATACGTAGGGCTGCACATATTCCAGAAAAGACACTCGGGAAGGTTCTAAGTCTTACCTGTCACTGATCTTGAAGCTCTAAACAAGCAGAAGATGAGGGCTGAGGCAGTTTTCAACTGCCAGGCTGAGTTCTAAAGGCATGTGCTAACACATGCACAAACCCCCTCAGCAAATACTGGGAGCCTTTTGGTCCCAGGTGATTAACTACTGATTGGCAGATTTCCTTACATCACGTAGCTAACAGATTAGACCTCAATAGCCAAGTGATGAATCCCAACTTCATGAAATTTAGTTACTAAACGAGCAAGTGACAGATGGCAAATCCTAGAGAGAACCTAATCTCCAGAGCTACCGTATTAATGTCCATTGTTCCAACAAAAAGTTGAAACAGTATGGCCCATCCACAAGTAAAATAGCTGTCAAAAACTATCCTGGGAACTGCAGATATTGGACTTATTCAATACTTTAAATTGGCTATTTTAAATATTTAAGAAATGTAACCATGCTCAAAAAACAAATTGCCAAAACTTGGAAGAAACCAAGATGTGCTTCAGTAGGTGAATGGATAAATAGGATAAATAACTGGTGGAAAAATAGGAGAAATAACTGGTGGTCTATCCAGAAAATGGAGTATTAATCAGTGCTAAAAAGAAATGAGCTACCAAGCCATGAAAAGACACAGAACACTTCAATGCCCATTACTAAGTGAAAGCAGTTAGTCAGAAAAGGTTACACATTGTGTACTTCCAACTATATGACATTATGGAAAAGGCAAAACTGTGGAGACAGTAAAAAGATCAGAGGTTGCAAGGGGCTGGGGGAGGGAGGAATGAACAGGCAGAGCATGGAAAATCTTCATTGCTGTGAAGCTGTCTGTGCAATACTATAATGATGGATACAAGTCATTAAATATTTATCCAAACCCGTAGAATATACAACACCAAGAATGAACCCTAAGGTTAACTATGGACTCTGGATAATAATGTGTCAGTGTAGGTTCATTGATTGTGACATATATACCACTTTGGTGGGAGATGTTGAGATGGGGAAGACTGAAAGTAGGTGGGGAGGTATTCAAGGACTCTGTACTTTCTGCTGTGAACCTTAATAGTGCTGAAAATGGTCTCTAAATTTTTTAAAGAACACTAAAGGAAAATATGAAGCCTTGCCATTTAGAGAATATCCAATGTTTTTTAAATAACTGAAATAGAAATTCTTAAAGTATAACTGAGATAATTTCAAATATGCTGTTAACTGCCTCTGAACAAGAATGTGAACCTGTAGAGCAACTAAATTAAATATCAAAATGTCCTAGAATTAGATGAGGGTTATAGTTGCACAATTCTCACAAATATACTAAAAACTGCTGAATTAGGGTGAATGTTGTGTATACTTTTAAACTGTCTCAAAACAACATAATGGACTGGGGACAATTTACCTCACAAAACACAACCAGTAAACATACAGAAATTAACTGCATAAGAGTAGATATGAAATCTAAAGTGAGGGATGTTTATCTGCTTGAACACTTGATGTTGGTGGGATACTGTAATTGACCTCATCAATTGACCCAAGTCAATAGGATGCTTCTGAAAGACAGGCAGGCAGTATCAACCATTAGGTCTGTTCTCTCTTCAATAATTTTACTTAAAGCAGTTGATTCACAAAAGACCAAATACAAGAAAAAGCTGGGATACTAAATATTTAACCATGCCTTTATTGAATAAACCATAGTACAGATACTAGATAGAGTATTGTTCATTCTCAGTATCAGAAAAATTCTTTATTGATGCCCATAATATAGAGCTATATATATATATCAACTATAATTGAATTTATAATCAGAATTTGTATTTCCTTCTAACTATAACAAAGTCATAGTGTATGGCTTCTTTATATTTTTCATGAAAGTACTTAGACTTGATAGAACCAGGGATTTAGCATAATTTACTCATGGTATATCACTAAAACAGCAACTTATTTTGCTACCATCAAGCTGACAATCCTATCTCTAAATGGTTGCATATGAAATATTAAAAGGTCCTGGCTTTTGCGTGTGTTCTCTGATTACACTGACCTGAGATGTCTTCAGGGAAGCCATGCTTGTTTTAGAATGATCAGGCAGTGAACTTAAAATGCTGTGATGTTTTGGACAGTTTGGGTGGCCTTGCAAAAGTGCTTCCGGTATAGTAGGTACCACCAAAATCGGTTGAATGAGATTAATAAGCATTTGAAGTCGGCATCTTCAGCTTGTCCTGCAAATAAGGTGAGGACTGACATGCAGCAAGAGGTCCCATCACAGATAGCATTAACAAGATGGCCGAAGTCTTTGGAATTCCTGAAGCAGATGTACTGGAGAGGTATATGCTTGAACTCCTATGCATTTGTTCACATCTGAGTCCAAGTGGGGGCAAATTGTCCATCACATTTGCCTTTGAACAGGCTGTCCCATGTTAAAGAGTCTCCTATAGGGAGCTAGACTCTGGTATACCCATCTTTAAAGATGGCTATGAATATCAACTTTCTTGACTTCAATGGCTAAAATAGTCCTTTGAGGACGCAACTATTTATAAAATTGGCTCACTGGCATACAATAGACACCTGCGTGAGACTTCTTTTCAACCTTTCTTTCCTAAAGTCCCTGCTGCTACTGCTAAGTTGCTTCAGTCGTGTCCAACTGAGACCCCATAGATGGTAGCCCACCAGGCTCCCCTGTCCCTGGGATTCTCCAGGCAAGAACACTGGACTGGGTTGCCATTTCCTTCTCCAACACGTGAAAGTGAAGTTGCTCAGTTGTGTCCGACTCTTACCCCATGGACTGCAGCTTACCAGGCTCCTCCACCCATGGGATTTTCCAAGCAAGAGTACTGGAGTGGGTTGAGCCATTGCCTTCTCCCCATAAGGCCCCTAAACAGTTGCAATTCTACAGATTTAGTAACTACTGAACTCATATCCCAGACATCACTTCAGAGAAAGTTGCATCTCAGGCCAAAGTCCAAAGCCCTTTTCCCTAGACTTGAAATGGTGGGGGTATATCCTGCCCCCCAGGAGCCTGAGGTCTTCAGGATGGGAGGTCGGCTATGGGAATGACTTTCCATTGGAGGGTGGGCTTAAGCATTCAAGGCTAATACTGCCTAGATCTGCTGTAGGAAGAGATCCCTAGAAACTTGGTCTTTGACATGTAGACCCAAAGATGAGACAATGAACTGACACTCTTTTCATAGGTTTTTAATTATTCAGGAGCTCCTGAGTGAATATTGTCATCTTCTCACTTTGGGTCCAACAAGTGGGTGAAAAACGCTCACAGCCTGATGTGATTAAATGTTATTTGATTTTTAAGTCTATTTCTGTCAGCCCCCCCACCACCAGCAGCATTCAAGAATCCAACAATTTCCTGCCTGGAGGCCTTGGTGAGTGGTCTTAAGTCCCTAGATCGGTGAAATGGGAAGAGCATTCTCCCCAGGATACATAGTCAGAGGTTGGGATGCATCAGGAATTTTGACATCATTTCAGGGAATTCTACTTGGTTTCTTTTATGTTTATTTTATTCCACCAGTTGACAAGCCACTTGTGAGTCTTAAGATGATGCTAAGTTTATCAATTTCTTCACTGAGGACTGGGAAACGTGGGATAGATCCAGTGAACCATTGACCACACTGTGGCATGAACTTGAACAAGGACTCAATTTATCACCTGGTCTCCATATACTTCAGACTCTAGTACACCTCAAGTCTGGATGTTCTTTACCTAGTATGCTGCTAAGTCACTTCAGTCGTGTCCGACTCTGTGCGACCCCATAGACGGCAGCCCACCAGGCTCCCCCATCCCTGGGATTCTCCAGGCAGGAATACTGGAGTGGGTTGCCATGTCCTTCTCCAATGCATGAAAGTGAAAAGTGAAAATGAAGTCGCTCAGGCAAGAGCAGTGGAGTGGGGTGCCATTGCCTTCTCCCTTTAGCTAGTATAGTTATTCTCAAATGATTTTCTGAGGAAAGACTAGGGAAATACTTCTGGTGATACTGTAGGTCTTTCCTCAAGGAAGCCCATTCTCCAATGAGACAACTGGCTCAGACTAGAAACTTCATAGAGATTATAACTATTTTCTTTAATTGTGGTAGCTGAAAAACTTGCTTTCTGGCCCTTGAAAGTCTTTCTCATAATAGAAGTGAAAAAATATTACTGCCCATCTATCTCACCCTAAAACACCAGCTGTATTGACCTGCAGAGAACTGACGCTGGTTAAGATACACTGCACGCAGACCTTGCTTATTATTTAGTATATGTTACCATCAAACACAAAATGCTAATCAGGAGACAAAATGCTACTGCCTGACCTCTGTATAGAATCTTACTTTCCCTGTTGATGCAAGGAGCCTAATTCCACAGCAGCATCCTCTGCTATTATACCTTAGCTATAAAGACAGCTTCTCAATGATGTCGTTGCCACCCTAATGCGTTCTTTATTGCCTTTGTCTTTGAGAAGGGCCCAGAAGACACGACTTCCCTAGTGGATTTTCTGATCTTAGGAGAAAGTTCATTGTAATGTCCTCCCTGTACCTTCTGACCCCTTTCTCAACACTCTGCCAAAGCAGTTCAAGCATCTCCAGGTCACTTACTAGAGGTCATCATCATCTCCAAGCTTCAAAATGGCCATCTCAGCAGTCTCTGGTTATGTCATCTCCAGATGTCCCTGCCAGGATATTAGGTCCTGGGGAAGTGGTCTCATGTCACACTTTCCCTTGTGCAGCCAAACCTTCTTAACCCCACTGTGTGACATTCAAGGCAGACCTTCCATGCCTGTTCTCACAAGGGCTACAGTATGTACTTATCAGGCCTTGTGACATTTTCAGTGAAGAAGTTTCTTCCCCTCAGGACAAAGACAATTCCTGGCTTGGGGATGGAGGGGGCTGTGAGCCAAGTTATTTTTGAGATAATAAAGAGGTGGATTTTTAGGAGGGCATGTAACATCTTGTACCGTCTATACATCAAGTGTGATCTTTTCATGATCTCTAAGCAACAGGAAGCTGATTCTTTCTAGCCTAGGTTATGGGGAACACTTCTCTAAGCCTGCAGGTTTGAGGGGATATCTGAAAGTTCAGAATTCTCAGGGACATCAACCCAAATATACCCATCCTGAGTCTTGAGGCCCCATTCTTTGCCCATCAAGGCTCTGAATCTAGCAAAGGAGACCTGCCAAATTTTCATTCAGTGTCCTTTGTATCTCTACCTCCTTTAAAGTCAAATGCTCAGTATGAATTTTCAATACCATCTGGCATCTAGCTGCAGGAGATGAAGATCTCTTTAAAGCAAGTCACTGAAGTGTCCTGGTTTTCTCAGCATGTCCTGAGTTGCTAGGAGGCTGATCTGAGCCTCTCATTCATTAAGGTTTCCAAATCAGTCTTTTAAAGTCATGCTGTCCTACATGCATGGGTTTCCATTACCCAGGACCGTTGAGGTACTGGAACCGCTCCATCACCCAGTGCTCCCCTTCTCACCTGTAACTCAACCTAGGAGAGATGAGCCTTAAACAGTGCTGCCACAGAGTCTTGTTTCTGAGGAAGACAAAGGAATGTCTTCTAGACTCCATCTCTGAAGAATGGGCATCCAGGGTATTTAGCTGTAACTCTTGCTTCCCACTGGAGACGTGCCTAAAGGTATCAACACCTCTTCATTTTGAGTTTACTTCAAGCCTGTGCTTGCACAAAAATGGGGCCGTCTTCAGTGTCTTCGTGAAGACCCTGAGGCAGAAAGCATGCAGACATGTAGGTCACTTGAGGCTGGACACCATCAGCATGAATTCAAGCTTGTCTAGAACGACCCAAAGCATCTGCAGCTGAAATTGAAGGTAAACCAGGGGGATGTGACTCAGAGCCAAAATTCCTGTTAGTCAAGAAAAAGCGCAACAATGCAACTGACTTCTCAGGACCATCAGACCCTCCTCTGAAACTTGACATAGTCTGTGTCTGTCAGCTCATTCAGGGAGAGAAGGAAGAACTGACCTGCTGAGTCCCGTCTGTGTGTCAGGGGCTGACTTGTGCCGCATTACCTTTCTATACATCTTCATTTGCACACATATGGACACTGAGCAGGGGCATGGGCACTCTGCCTCCATTTGAATAGGGAAACCCAGGGGCACGAGTTGATGTCAGTGTGGCATTTATGTCAATGTGAAATCAGCTGCCAGAACGAGGGCAGGTCAGACTGAAGGGATTGTGATGTATGTAACATGTCTCATATATGCTGTGTATGTGATATACCAAGTAGGCAAAGATAAGAATGTGGAAGATAGAACAAAAAATACTTAGCAGACATGACCTCAGGCAGGGGTCCCCAGCCTCCAGGATCTAATGCCTAATGATCTGAGGTGGAGCTAGTATAATAGAAAAAAGGGCACAATAAACACAATGCAACTGAATCATCTCAAAACCGTCCCCCACTCCCCAGTCTGTGGAAAAATTATCTCCCATGAAACTGGTTGCCAAAAAGATTGGGGACCGCTGCCCTGAGGGAAACAGATCAGTGAGCTCAGTAACTTAGACTATATTCAAGTATACATGAAATGCTTATACACTGACCAGATGCTAGGCCACAAAGCAAATTTCATCACTCCTCAAGACACTGAACATCCTGTCTTGGCCTAGTGTTCCCAGAAACTAGAGCCTGAGAACACGAGTGTGGGTCACTTGGTTGGGAGGTGATCCCAGGGAACAGGGAGGAAGAATGTGACAGTGAAAGCAGTAAGGGAGCATTATTTAGCTGGTTCCTGCTGCGGGCAGCTGGGGCTTCACCCTGTAGGGGCCTCAGGAGCCCTGGAGGAGGTGCTGCAGGGGTGTGTCTACAGGTTGGGAGACCAGAGCACATGCCCCCACCGCTCATCCCCTGCTGATGGAGTGTTGCCCCCAAGGAATATCAGCTCTCCACTTCTGAACTGCTCTGCCTGTAGGCTGAATAAGCTCCCAGGTTTCAGAGAAAGTGCAAGGAAGAAGAGGTTGGTGAGCTCTTGAGACAGGACACCGTCCTTCACAGCCACACTGAAATCAGATGTGCTCAGGTGCGCCAAGGGGGCAGAGCTGGGCCACCAGAACTCTGCTACCTGTAAACCACCTTCTCTGACCAAAATACAACTTTGTTATCTTTGACTTCAGCCTAATTACCCACCTGTTTAGAATTTAGCAACTACTGAAATTCTTTGTCTCAGAGCAAGTGATGTAAGTTACTAGAAATGAATAAGTACCAGAAATCATACCTTGGGTTAAGCTGAAGCTCCACTACTTTGACCACCTGATGCAAAGAGCTGACCCATTAGAAAAGACCCTGATGTTGGGAAAGATTGAGGGCAGGAGGAGGAATGGGCAACAGGATGAGATGGTTGGATGGTATCACTGACTCGATGGACAAGAGTTTGAGCAAACTCTGGGAGATAGTAAAGAACCAGGAAGCCTGGTGTGCTGTAATTCATGGGGTTGCAAAGAGTTGGACATGACTTAGCAACTGAACAACAGCAATGGAAAGTAAAATTTAAAGAGAAACTTAAGCCATTCTTAACATTTTATACTGACAGCTAAACCTCAAACTTACTGCTTTTTCCCACCTTTGGATTCTATAGGTATGTTGCATAAGAAATATTTACACAATAGCAGACCCTAATGAAATAGATGATGCAATAGGGGCAAGACTCTCTGGAAAGGCCAAAGAGGAGGTAGACAGATCTGGTAAGACTGCCGCGTGTCCACTCACACCCCTCAGGTCTTACCATACCAGCAGGTACTGGCTAGTGTCTAACTGCCAATGTTGCATCTGAGGGCTCTTCCAAAGCCACAAGAGACCCTGTTTCTTTGCACAGGACAGGGCCCAAGTGCTAGGAAATTAACCTGTCTTTGGAGCAAGGCTTAACCAACTATTTATCGGAATTAGTTTGTAAATGCCCTATTCTTTTGCCCTTCTGATGGGATACCTTTAGTTCCCCAGTGAGACTAGGCTCCAATCATTTCCAGTGTTAAGTCTTAATAATGCAAGACATTGGCTGCTTTCTTTCATCTCATCACTCTCCTCTCTAAATACTGCTGTTTCCCAAATCTGCTTGCACTTATCTTTGGGTCTGCTTTTGGGAAAACTCAGACTAAAATAACTGGTCAAAAGATGCTCCAAGTAAATAATATTTGGATTTAAGAAATGGAGTGTAATTACACAGAATGCTATGAGCCACTTTATGCCAATCTGAAACTTGGATAATATGAACACACTTCCTAGAAAAACAGAATTTTACCATAATGAAATGAAGAAATGACTCATATCTCTATTTTAGTGAAAAATAAAATCAGGCCCAGAGTATCTCATAGCTAAGCTCTTTCAGTTAACTCCAGTCTTTGGAGTTACCAGTGACTACCAGAGAAAAGAAAAAGGGACATTTTTCTTAGCTTGTTTCAAAGGCCAAATAACCTTGGTTGTGAAAGTAAATCAGAGCACAAGAAATTTCTGAAGCTGCATATTCCCAATAGTCTTAAGGCCAGCTAAGCTGACCTAGCAATATATACAGATATAAAAAGACGATGTTTCTTTTATGGGAATGTAAGTTTAAGTTGGCAGTCAAGGTCCAATCAGGAAAAAGTTCCTTTGCTTGAAATATTTAGAATGGTTCCTAATACAATTGATTTTTGACTGGGTGATAAGAGCAGTAAAGCTTAACAGAGGATATGAAGCAACACAGGTTGACAAGGGTATATATCTTAGGGACCCTGTTTATATGGAGTTCTAGAACAGTCAGCTTAATCTATGAGAGAAATTGGGTCAGTTGTTTCCTGGAAGAGGAAATTTTCCAGGTGATAAATATTCTACATCTTGCCTGGGGAAGTGGGTGCAGGTCTGCACGCATGCTCAGTTGTGTCCAGCTCTTTGCAGCCCCAGGGACTGTAGCCTGCCAGGTGCCTCTGTCCATGGGGTTTTCCAGGCAAGAATACTGGAGTAGATTGTCATTTCTTCCTCCAGGGGAAGTGATTAGGTAGATATAAAACTCATATACCTAAAACATATGCACATTGTGTATACCTTATATCTCAATGAATACTTAAAAATAACATCTTTATTTGAAGAATAAAATAAAAACAAAAACCAGTCATAATGTACCCATCAATTCATTTTGTTGTAACCCCAATACCCTACTCCCTGACAACCTCTTGAACTGCTTATCAGTTCACTTTATCTTTGAACAATATATTATGAACCCAGGCGTTTATGGTAGTTTTGTAAGCTTTTATCTAAACTATTATAATCCTTCTGTAATTCACTTGCTGTAAGATATGTTGCTGTAGTTTACTCATTTTCATCACCAGATTATTCCAATGGGTAAATTGTGACCCATAGAGGTATGATATTTCTTAGGGTATATAACTGGGAGTGGCTTTGCATATGCACATTTTTAATTTTGGTAAATATTTTTTGAGGTTCAGTTCAGTCGCTCAGTCGTGTCCGACTCTTTGCGACCTCATGGACTGCAGCACATCAGGCTTCCCTGTCCATCACCAACTCTCAAGGCTTGCTCAAACTCATGGCCATCACGTCGGTGATGCCATCCAACCATCTCATCCGCTGTCGTCCCCTTCTCTTCCTTCCCTCAATCTTTCTCAGCATCAGGATCTTTTCCAATAAGTCAGTTCTTCACATCAGGTGGCCAGAGTACTAGAACTTCAGCTTCAGCATCAGTCCTTCCAATGAATATTCAGGACTGATTTCCTTTAGGTTGGACTGGTTGGATCTCCTTGCAGTCCAAGGACTCTCAAGAGTCTTCTCAAACACCACAGTTCAAAAGCATTAATTCTTCAGTGCTCAATTTTCTTTATAGTCCAGCTCTCACATTCATACATGACTACTGGAAAACCATAGCTTTGACTAGACGGACCTTTGTTGGCAAAGTAATGTCTCTGCTTTTTAATATGCTGTCTAGTTTGGTCATAACTTTTCTTCCAAGGAGCAAGTGTCTTTTAATTTCATGGCTGCTGTCACCATCTGCAGTGATTTGGAGCCCCCCAAAATAAAGTCTGTCACTGTTTCCCTTGTTTCCCCATCTATTTGCCATGAAGTGATGGGACCAGATGCCATGATCTTAGTTTTCTGAATGTTGAGTTTTCAGTCAACTTTTTCCAGTGTCATCTTTCGCTTTGATCAAGAGGCTCTTTAGTTCTTCACTTTCTGCCATAGGGGTGATGTCATCTGCGTATCTGAGATACATGGCATGTAGGCATTAATATGGTAAATATCTATTCTGAGAATCAGAAGTGGCTCACATCTACAAGGAACAGACATCATAAATTTGGTTTTGCTCTAGAGTTTTGTAAACTCTATTGTAGTTTGAGGTCAGGACCATCTGAAAGTACTGCAGGACGTATTGATCCCCTCTGTTAATGGCATGCTGATTGGACTGGATGAGCAGTGAGGGGCTAACACGTCAAAAGTATTGGTAAGGAGTGTACCTCTTGGGGTGGAAGACAAACCAAAGATTCAAGGGTCTGTCACATCAAACCTTTACAAGATCAGCAGTCAAGGGTATTTTAGGATATTCCGTGCAGATTAAAAGACGAATTATTGCACCATCCACTGTAAATAGAGCACAGCCCCCGGTGTGGCTGTCTATACGTTTGGGATCACTGCCCTGCAAATACTGAGTGGAAAGAAAACCTGCAAACTCTCATTTAGGTCCAGAGAAGGACCAGGCTCTTCTATTCAGGAAGGTTCAGCCTATGTGGCTGGTACCAGATAACCTAGCAAACTCAATTAGAATGGCTGAGCAAATATTTTCTGAAAAAGCTGAGGTTCTAAATAGTTTAGGCTTTGAGCGCCAAAACTACTTGTCTCTGTTGCAAATTCAACTCTGTCACTGTGTTAGATTGGCCCAAAGTTTCATTCCATAACATCGAATGGAAAAACTCAAATGAACTTTTTGGCCAGCCCAAACATATGAGCGCATCTATCTCCTCCAGAAGGGAGGATAAACAGGTCAGTAGCAGTTCTATGTAAAATTCAGAAGCGTCTATGGCTTTGGCATTTAATTTGAAATTGATCACAGACCTAACTTATGTGTGGGTTGAAATATGAGGTAGGATTTGTGGTTAACTCTCTTCCGTATGATATATCTAGTTTTAGTTATATTGTAAAACATATTCTCCATTGAATTGTGTGGGTGCCTTTGTTTAGTTTCCTAGGGTTCAAAGGACCCTTATTTCTGGATTCCCTATACTGTTGATGCATTCAGGAAAGGGTTCACTGCCCAGGTAGAAGAAGCACAGTTATCTGACATCTTCCAGCTGTTAGCTGTTCAAGGTCTGCCTTAGCTTTTGACATGAGGTCTCCTGCTTTTCAGGATTTCCCCCGACCAATTTCTGTACCTCTGCCTTGGTCAGTCATGGGCTTGAGGCTGCCCAGAGAAGAGCTTCCCCTCATCCACCACTACCTTGATCAAAGACTAGCTATGTTTATCCATTATGAACCTCCCCTCAGGACCAAATTTCCCTCATTTCAGAGGGTTTTGTCAGGCTATACTGCAACCTGATGGATTCTCCTGATCCACCTTTCCTCCTCCTTCCCTTTCAAAGGCATTTCTCTTTCAAAATGTTTGTATTCCTCTCAGTATCTGCTTCCCAGAAAGCCTGGTGTGACAAGTGAAGTGTGTCTACCTTATGCCAATACCACACTGCCTTGGTTATTATAGCTCTATTAAAGTCTTGAAATCAGGTAATAAAATTGCTTTGTTCTGTATTAAAATGACTTGGGCTACTCTGCTTCTACTCAGATGAATTTTTGAACAGTGTCAATTACCATAGAAAATTATCTTCATTTGGTATTGTTTTATTATATAGATCAGTCGGGGAGAATGGGCTCTGTAACAATAGGAATTATCCAATCCATAGATATCATTCAGATCTTTTGTTTCTCAATATTTTACATGTATTTGATACTTCATTAAGAAATCAAGAACAAATTCTCTGGGCCTTTTGTCAACATTGGCTCGGTTTTCCTTACTGGAAAGACTTCAAGAGAATTCACTACATTGCTACCATAAAAATAAAGTGAAATGGAATGAGTGCAGTAACCCAGAGATGAGCAACAGCAGGCTTGTGAAAGTGAAGCTCTGATGTTCCCAGAGCCTAGGAGCCAGGGTCATGTCAGGCTATCTGGCAGGAGAGGGCAACCTGGAGTCACTGAGATGATGCTCGAGCTGAAAGAGAAGGAAAACACATGAGCTTGTCTGTCCTCTACCCAATATCCTGTAAGTAAGCCATTTTCTGAACCTAGCCAGAAGTTGCTGATGGACTCATTTCTTAACTGGTGCTACATAAGAATAGGACTGAACTTGGCAACTGGAATCAATACAGCTATCACAATTTCTAAGTATCAAGAGTCCAGGCATAGCCTCACTGGTCCTCTGCTTCAGAGTCTCTCAAAATTGCAATCCTGGTGTTGGCTGGGCTGCACATTTTCATACTGATACTTGTCTGGGGAAGAATCTACCTCCAAACTCAGATGGGCAGTAAAATTCAGCTCCTTGGTAGCGTTTGGACTGCAGTTTCTGGCTGGCTTCTGACCAGAAGCAATCCTCAGCTTCTAGAGGTTTTGTGCATTTCCTTGCCATGTGTTTCCCTAACACAGATGGCTGCTTCATTATAGCCAAAAGGGAAACCGTGACCTTCATCTTGTGTGGATGCTGTCTCATAAAACACAAGCATGCAAGCGACACCCTTGCTGTATTCTAGTGTTTAGAAACAAGTGACAGGTCCTGCCCACACTGAAGGGGAGGGTGTTAGGGAATGATGTGAATTCCAAGCAGCAGGGATCATGAGTGCTGTCTTAGAAGTTGCCCATCACAGCAGAGGAATCTGCAAATAGTAGTTTGCAGGGCTGGGAGGCAAAGGATCCGAGGACAAATCAGCTAACTTGCATGAGCCTTATGTCTTAGGGGTGTGTGTGTGTGTGCTCAGAGGTACCAAATATCAAATAATCTAAACCAGAATGATTGTAACCTCTTTCCTCTTATCCTTGATTTTTTGCTCCAATTTCAACCTGTCCTATAGCTAATCACTCTAGAGTGTGTTAAATGTCTGAAAATATGCATTTATCCTTGGCTAATACAAAATGTTACATGTATTTTTCATTTACATAAATGATATTGTGCTATAGATCTTTCGGTTTCATTTAACACCGAAATTGGTTGTTACACTACATGCAGTTCATGGCTTCTAACTTCTGTAATTCTATTTTTCATTTCCTGTAATGAGCATCTAGGTTCTTTGCCAACTTTCCTTAACACCAAAATGAATATTCTAGAATATTTATGAATCTGAGAATACTCTGGAATATATCCAAGAATGTGACTGTTGGGTTACATTTCTTCATCTCCTATCTGATTTTTTTAGGAAAAATGGAGCTCTGTGCTAAGCTGATTATTAGACAATGAACTTTGTACCCTATTAAGAGTTTGAATTTTATAAGCATCCATGAAAGACTGAAAAAATCAACTCTATACTGGGTCAGAGAATCTTACATTTCAAAAGACAGAAATTGCATAGTCACAAGAGAATATAACTTATGCAACAGAAAAAAACCCCATGCTCTTCCAATTTAAAATGCTCTGCTTCATAAGTGCTGGTTCAAAGAATAAATCAAGTGCCCAGAGGTAAACTCATAACTTAAATAATTTTTAAAAACACGTGTTTTTTAAGACATTACAGAAGCTTCGAGTGTAACTATAATTTTAGCCAAATCCCATAAACAAGTTTTCTGTTTAAATGGATCACTAAAGAAAGTAACAAAAGCAGAAATTAATGTATTAAAACAGCACCGATAAATGCAAGAGCTGGCCTGTCTAGGTACTGGAATGGATGGGGAATAGCTTTCTTTTTTTGGTTATGGGGTAGACATATCAGGTAATAAACGATGGGGATGAGGGTATCTGGCCATTAACTAGTCACTTAGCTTTGGAAAAACTGTTTCTCTCCTCAGTTTATGCTTATCTCTAAGCTAAAATGAGATTGGAAAAGAGGGGAAGAGTTGACTACATAAAGCGTTGTTATGCCCGCAGTCCAAGTCCCCATAGCTGAGAAACAAGACATCCGCAGCAATGCAAATGCAAAAGGGAATTTATTGCTAGCTCGAGCCAGGGCCCCGGCCACATCCAACACAGGGAATAAAGCCAGAGCCCCAAGCCCTGGATTACAGTAGTATTTATAGGTTTAGGACAAAGACAGGGAACTGGCAAGGTTGGATTGGTTACAGGGTTTCTTTGCATCTACTAATTGGCTTAAATTTTCACACGCACAGGCTTTCTTAGGAGATTCTATCCCTGTCCCAACTGGCACAGACCAGGCTACGGGGAGCATGCTGACAGGCTGAGTCCTCCCGTCAGGGGTAATTAATTTTGATCCCGCCTGGGCAGTGTCTTAGCTGTTTCCGGGATGCTTGCTCCAGCCTATTTTAGTCGTGGCCTCTATCAGGCCTCAACATTCCCCCCTTGTTCTTTGATCATGGAGAGGAATCCTCCTCTCCATTCACTGCCTGGTATTGTTGTCTTAATACCATTACCTGAACTGCACTGACACGTTCTCTTACAAAGGTTATTAATCTGTTTAAAATACATGGGCAGAAGGGAAGAATGAGTAGGAGTATAACGAGCAGTCTGAGCAAGGTAGAAATTAGTGTTGTTAGCCAAGGAGATTGATGGAACCAGGACTCGAACCATCCCTGTTGGGCTTCTTGCTCTCTCTTGTGCAGTGCTATTTTTTTTCTCACTTTTGCCATAGACTCTCTTACCACCCCTGTGTGGTCTGCATAGAAGCAACATTCCTCTCCTAAGGCCGCACATAATCCACCTTGTTGCAGGAAGATCAAGTCTAGGCCCTCCTGTTCTGCAAAACCACTTCTGAAAGTGAAGTAAGGGACTTTTCAAGGTGGCTGAGTTTTTTAATCTTTTGATATCAAGATCAATGGCTGCTCTTAGGCTAGAATAGTGTTGATTCTGCATTATTAAAGAGGATATCCCAGTTCTGGCCCCAGCTGCCCCTAACCCCAGTAGGACTGTGAGGGTTAAGGCTGAGACTGGCTCTCTCTTAAACAGGTGTGAAGCTTCTAGTTTTGGGAGGATTTCATTATTGGAGTGATAGAACAGTCGGGGGACTAATAGTACCAATACACAGAAATCTTTGGAATTATTTAACACCCGCCCATGAACACAAGGGGCTAAGCCTGTGGAGCAGGCCCACCAATTGTCCTGGGGAGGCACCAGGTACCTGTTTGTCACTGTAGAATTTATAGACTTGCAGAGGTGTTAGGTTTGAGGGCATTTCCTATGCAAAGGCCCCGCCTGGTTACTTGTTAGAGGGTTAATCTGGCGTTTCCTTTCCGCTGCCATTGGCAAGCTGCGAGGTTTTGGGTTGGACTGTAACTTCCTGGGACAGCTATACCTTCATAATAAGGGGGTGTGATGTCATAACATAACCAGCAACTGCTAGTCAGATCCGGGCGTGTGGAATTTAGAACCCGATAGGAGTTGATTATCATATTAAATAATGGGTCCTGCTCATCTTTAATGCTAGGTCCCGCACGGCTAACTGGAGGGGAGTTGCTTGTATTAGTAATGTAGGGCCCGGGAGGCGTTTGGGTGGGTGCTCGGGCGGGGGTGTGTGCAGGCCGAATGGGAGCATGGATAGGCTCTCGGGGCACTAGGACTGAATTGGGCCCTATGCCCCGAGTTGGACCGATCTGTATGGGTTCTCCTTTTAACCTGACAGTGAACAGCAACCCGCTGTTATATCCTGACTGATATAACCGAAGGCCCCAGGATTGTCCGGCTTCCCAACCGGGGAACTTTTTCCCTTCAGTTGAGAATTTGAGCCTTACCGGGTTGCAAAGAAAATTCATACAAGGCCCAGTTATGAGGGACCCCCTTCTATGTCCCCCAGTTAGCGCAGTGGGCCCCAGAACATGACGCAAAGTAATTAAGTCCCCACGAATAGGGGGCTCCCGAGGGACTGTCTCCATTGACTCACATCCCCAATTGGTGCAATAAAACTCATTAGCTGCCCCCCCCCCTCTATTATTGACAGTCACCCGGTCCTGTCTTCTTCCAGGGCACACATAGAAGGGTGTTTTCCGCAAGCTTGCCTGTTGGATGAAATAGCTGCACCCAGGCCCTGAGTTAGTGGGGGGTCGAGTCTTACACCTATTCATGCCAGCCCCACATTCAGGCTTGCCGGGCGTCTGTACCTCCCAGTCGCCAATGTCCCATGATCCCACGGCCAAAAGACAGAGGTAGAACTCCAAGTCCGGCCACCAGGTGTTTTGGGGATGAATGGCCGAGGTGGAGTTAATTACTTCTCCCGTAGTTGTGCTCAGAATCATCCAGGTCAGGTTCATTGGTTGATGAGGGTTAGTGCTGACGGTCCTGTGGTCCAGAAAGGTGGCTATTATCAGAGTCAGGTTGATCCGTCCGAGACCTGCTGCTGGGCGAGTTTCAATTTTAAGGGATTGGAGGAATGCAGTATTGGCTTCCATTCTCTTTGGGCCCTCTCTTATTCTTCGGGGGTGGCCCCCCGTGCATGGCTGCAGTGTATCCAGGGTCCAATTCCCTCCACCTTGAGGGCAGTAGGGGTGGGAAGGAGAACAACATAAGGGCCCTTTCATCTTGGTTCCAAGGTCTTTGACTGATGTCTCTTGACCCAAACCCAATCCCCCGGTCCTATATCATGGGACGAGATCATCCCTTCATTTTGGCTCTCATAAATTTTCCGTATCAGTGACCAGATATGTTTATACAACTTACTCAAAGCTGGCATCTCCTGTTGGAAGGCATGTAACGAAAGAGGTGGTTTAGTCTTTCCTTCAGACACTGGACAAATAGGGGGTGGACTTCTATATACAGTTTCAAAGGGAGTCAGACCTAGTTTATAGGGGGTATTGCGCGCCCGAAAAAGCGCAAAGGGAAGGAGGGTCACCCAGTCCCCGCCAGTCTCAACTGCCAGTTTTTTAAAGTTTCTTTTAGGGTTCGATTCATTCTTTCTACCTGTCCTGAGCTCTGGGGACTGTACTCGCAACGTAACTTCCATTTGGTCCCCAGGGCTGAGGCCAGTCCCTGCTCAATTTTAATCACAAATGCAGGTCTATTGTCAGAGCTGATAGATACCGGCAGCCCAAACATAGGTATAATCTCTTCTAGGAGTTTCTTAGCCACCTCTACCACTGTCTCCTTTTTAGTGGGGTAAGCTTCTACCCACCCGGAAAACGTATCAACCAAAACTAGCAGGTGACAATACCCATACTTGCCTGGTCTTACCTCAGTGAAATTATCTCCCAGTGATGTCCTGGCCTTTCCCCCGATATCTTACACCTGCGTGCTGTCCTTTTCCCGGTCTTGTCATATGACAGGGCTTGCAGGTGAGGACTATATCCTGGATGGTTTTCTTCTGTTGGGAAAACCACAGCTGCGCCGTTTGTAGGAGTGTCAAAGTCTTTTTCTCTCCCAAATGGGTGTTTTGATGTAAATGGGTACAGAGATGTTTGCCCAGGTCGGCAGGGAGCAACAGGTTGTCATCTTGGTCCCAATACCATCCGTTTTTGCCAACAGGACCGGTGGTATTATCTAGCACCCAGCATAAATCAGGGGGAGTATATGGGGCTTGGGGGAAGTGTTCCCATCCCCGGCGGTGGCAATCCCACAGTTAGTACATGGGCTTCGTGGTCTCCAGCAGCTGCCTCATGGGCTGCTGCATCGGCAGCACAGTTCCCTTGGGCCCTGGCATCCTCTCCTTTCTGGTGTCCTGGGACATGTACTATGGATACCGCCTGGGGCAAGTGGACCGCTGCCAGGAGTCTGCGAATCTCAGGCAAATTTTAATCTCTTTCCTCTGCCGTCAAGAGCCCCCACTCTTTATATATGGGGCCTTGAATGTACACAGTGCCAAATGCATATTGGCTGTCAGCGTAAATAGTGATTCTTTCCTTTGCCCTCTCTAGTGCTTGTATCACAGCTATCAGTTCTGCTTTTGGGTGGATGTTCCAGGGGGTAAAGCCTCAGCCCAGATGACCCTCCCAGTGTCATCTACTATGGCTGCCCTCGCTTTTTTCTGTCCATCCTTTATATAACTGCTCCCATCCGTGAACCATATCAGCTCACTGTCTTTTAATGGCAAGTCGCTGAGGTCTTTTCGTATGGCGGTTATCTCAGCTAACACTTTAACAGTCATGGAGGGGCCCGTCCTCCTCCGGGATGGGCAGCAGAGTGGCAGGGTTTAGAAAACAAGGTGTCTGAAAGGATATTCAGGGAGCATCCAGCAGCAGGGCCTGGTAGTGGGTTAAGTGAATGTTAGAAATCTACTTACCCGGTGGCTGTTTGAGGATCCCCTCTATCGCATGAGGAGTGTAGACCAGGAGGCTCTGTCCATAAGTCAGCTTGTCAACATCACGGACAAGGAGAGCAGCAGCCGCAATGATATGGAGACAGGGCAGCCATCCCGCAGCCACTGGGTCCAGTCGTTTAGAGAGAGATGCCACAGGCCGCCTCCAAGGTCCCCATCGTTGCATCAGGACTCCCTACTCCCTGCTTTTTATCTACAAACAGTTGAAACGGCTTAGCCGGGTCTGGAAGAGCAAGGGCTGGGGCTTCCAGTAACGCCTGTCGAATTTCCTGAAATGCCCGCCTCATTGGCTCAGTCCAAGTCCAGTCTCTATTTTCTCTGCTTCCTTCATAAAGAGGTCGGGCCTTTTCAGCAAACCCCATAATCCATAGCCTGCAGTACCCAACCATCCCTAAAACCTCCCTCACCTGCCGGGGAGTCGTTGGCCTGGGGATCCATAGAATAGTCTCTTTCATAGCCTGAGTCAACCATGTCTGCCTCTGTTTTATTTTATATCCCAAATAAATGACTTCCTGTCTAGCTATTTGGGCCTTCTTTGCACTTGCCGGTACCCCAATGTCCCCAAAGTCTGGAGGAGATCGCCTGTAGCTTTTAGGCATACCTCTTTAGTAGGAGTGGCCAGCATGAGGTCATCTACATACTGTAACAGAACAACATCGGGGTGGCTGGTTCGGTACTCACAGAGATCTTCGCCCAGAGCCTCACTGAACAACGTCGGTGAGTTTTTGAATCCCTGTGGAAGGCGAATCTAGGTCAGCTGCCCCACACTTGGCTGTCCTCATCAGTCCATTTGAATGCAAAGATATCCTAACTCTGGGGAGCCAGAGGCTAACTGAAAAAGGCATCTTTCAAGTCTAAGTTGTATACCAAACATAGTCTGGTGATAAGCTGCTCAGGAAGGTATATGGGTTAGGGACAGTGGGATGAATGTCAGTCACCTGTTTGTTGACTTCACGAAGATCTTGGACTGGTCTAAAGTCTGTTCCTCTGGGCTTTTTCACAGGTTATAGGGGAGTATTCCATGGGCACCCGCACTTTTTGAGAATTCCTGCCTTTAGGAGGTGCTGGATGTGTGGCATATTTCCTTGCCGGGCCTCCTGGCTCATGGGATACTGTTTCACCCTCACAGGAGTAGCACTTGCTTTTAATTCAACAACAATGGGAGGTCTTTGTTTAGCCAGTCCTACTCCCGCTTTCTCTACCCAGGCCAGAGGGTATTTCTGAATCCACTGTTGCATAGCAGGATCCACAGCTGCAGGGGGCTTTGGTGAATATAGTCTGTATTCATCTCTCAGTGCCAGGGATAAAACATGAATTGGTTGTCCAAGCCCGTCTCTGACTGATATCCCCCCAGAGTCAAAGTGAGTTTGCGCATTGACTTTGGCTAATAGGTCTCTTCCTAATAAAGGGGCCGGACATTCCGGGATCACCAGAAATGAGTGGGACACCCGTTGGGCTCCCAAGTCCACTTTTCGTTTAGTAGCCCAGTAATATCTCTCTGTCCCGGTGGCTCCCTGGACCAAGCTAGTCTTTTTGGACATAGGCCCAAGTTTTTGATTGAGAACTGAGTATTGGGCTCCCGTATCCACCATGAAGCCGACCGGTTTTCCCTCCACATTAATAGTTACCCAGGACTTGGGGAGAGGTGCCGGGCCCTGACCCCCCTAGTCGCTATCTTCCCCTGCATATAAGACGTGGGTCCCCGAGGAAGAGTCTTCCTTTCTTACAGTCTTTTTCTTCAGATCTCTTTTGGGGCACTCATTTTTTCAGTGTCTCTGCTCTTTGCAGTAAGCGCATTGGTCTCTCTTTAGGGCTGGTCTAGCTGGTTTTTCCTTTTCTCCCAACTGTGTGTCTTTAGTTCTCAGGGCTTCGGGCCCCTGTCTCGCCCCCACAGGAAGGATCTGAGCCAGCTCTTTTTGATTTTTCCGGTTTTTTTCAGCCCTATATTCCCTTTCCTCCCGTCTAATCCGTTCCTCCCTCTCCTCAGGGGTCTCTCTGTTATTAAACACTTTCTCAGCTGCCCTCACCAGATCCTGTATTGACAGTTCCCCCAGCCCTTCTATCTTCTGTAACTTTCTCCTGATATCTGGAGCTGCCTGGTTCACGAAAGCTAACAGGACTGCTGCGTGTGACTCATCAGCCTGGGGGTCCATGGGTGTATGCTGCCTAAAGGCTTCCATTAACCTTTCGAAGAAGGCTGCCGGGCTCTCGTTTGGCTCCTGTCTTATCAGATTTACTTTCGATAAATTCGTGGGGTTTCTGGTGGCTGCCCAGAGGCCGGCCATGAGAGTCTGACGGTACACTCGGAGATGCTCCCTACCTTTAGCGCGTTCAAAGTCCCAGTTCAGCTGCATGGAAGGGAACCCTTCCTCCACTAGGTGGGGCTGCATGGTCGGTCTCCCATTCGCTCCAGGAACATGTTTCCGTGCTTCCGACAGAATTCGCTCCCGTTCCTCCGTGGTGAAAAGCACCTGTAACAGCTGCTGACAATCATCCCCAGTAGGATTGTGAGTAAACAGGATAGTGTCTGAAAGATAATAAGGCCTTGGGGTTTTTCAGAAAAAGAGGGGTTTTGAGCTTTCCAGTTATATAAGTCGCTAGTAGAGAAAGGCCAGTATTGATAGTTCCGTTCCCTGTCAGGAATTGCTGGCCCGACCCACACAGGAAGTGCCCAAACGGTGGACGAAGGGGCCTCTCGGCTCCCGTAGTCAGACGAGTCTCCGCCCCCTCGGGTCCTTCCCCAAGTTCCCTGGGCTGGTCACCCCTCCTGCTGCAGAGCGAGGGTTCTGAGTTCCCCTTTGTTCTCCAGATGACACCTGAGGTACCTGCGGGAGCAAGGGTGGCGGGCTATATGGGCGAGGCGAGATTTCAGTGTCTAAATCAATCAGACTAGGGTATAGAGAAGACTCCTGGAGTATCGGTTTCTTCCGGCTCTCCCGTGCCTCTCGGTCTTCTTCCTTAGAGGCCTCCAGGACCAGGGCCTGTGGAACAGAAGCACTGGGGGGTTGTGAATAAAGGGTTTCAGGCAGATGGGAGGGTCTTCTACTAGATTTTCCCAGACCAGGATGTAAGGAGCTTGGTCCTGATGGCCCCAAGGGTCAGGAGCCATTATTCTTTTTTTAACAGCATGGGTGACCGGCAGGCCGAAAGTTCCCTCCGGCAGCCAGCCGACCTGAAATATCGGCCACTCAGATGAGCATAGGGTTCTTAGCTTGCTCTTCTTTACTAGCACCAATAGATTCTGAGCCTTGGACTTAAAATCGGAAAAATGGTCAGTCATCATGGATAGTGGTAAAGAATAACTCTGACCGATGATGGCAACACCCACAATAAGCACACAAAAAGCAAGCACGGTGCCGGCACACAAAGACAAGCGACAGACAGTAGACGAACAGATATCGGCCGAAAACACTGAACTAGGTTTATCCCGGGTTGCTGTTGTCCGATTCCCCAAAGTTACCTTACTGAAGGGCGTCCACTGCCCACCAGACTCAGGATCGAGAGAAAGGTTTTCCCCCGTCTTTTACAGAACGGCTCACAGAACCAGCTGCCTTCCAGCTTGAATGCTGGGCCTCGGACTTATGCTGGCCGGGCGACTCTTTCGCCCCCTGAACTGATGGCAGTGTCCAGATATACTTCCCCTTGGTGAGGCTTCCCTTATGCCTGGAAGGTGGTGTTCTTCTCAGTCAGGGGATCCCGGACGAGCCCCCAAATGTTATGCCCTCAGTCCAAGTCCCCACAGCTGAGAAATCAAGACATCCATAGCAATGCAAACGCAAAAAGGGAATTTATTGCTAGCTCGAGCCAGGGCCCTGGCCACATCCAACACAGTGGAATAGAGCCAGAGACCCGAGCCCTGGATTACAGTAGTAATTATAGGCTTAGGACAAAGACAGGGAATTGGCAAGGTTGGATTGGTTACAAGGGTTTCTTTGCATCTACTAATTGGCTTAATTTTCACGCGCGCAGGCTTTCCTGGGAGATTTCTATCCCTGTCCCAATTGGCACAGACCAGGCTACGGGGAGCATGCTGACAGGCTGAGTCCTCCCGTCAGGCGCAATTAACTTTGATCCCACCTGGGCAGTGTCTCAGCTGTTTCCGGGATGCTTGCTCCAGCCTATTTTAGTCGTGGCCTCTATCAGGCCTCAACATTCCCCCCTTGTCCTTTGATCATGGAGAGGAATCCTCCTCTCCATTCACTGCCTGGTATTGTTGTCTTAATACCATTACCTGAACTGCACTGACACGTTCTCTTACAAAGGTTATTAATCTGTTTAAAATACATGGGCAGAAGGGAAGAATGAGTAGGAGTATAATGAGCAGTCCGAGCAAGGTAGAAATTAGTGTTGTTAGCCAAGGAGATTATTGGAACCAGGACTCGAACCATCCCTGTTGGGCTTCTTGCACTCTCTTGTGCAGTGCTAATTTTTTTCTCACTTTTGCCATAGACTCTCTTACCACCCCTGTGTGGTCTGCATAGAAGCAACATTCCTCTCCTAAGGCCGCACATAATCCACCTTGTTGCAGGAAGATCAAGTCTAGGCCCCTCCTGTTCTGCAAAACCACTTCTGATAGTGAAGTAAGGGACTTTTCAAGGTGGCTGAGTTTTTTAATCTTTTGATATCAAGATCAATGGCTGCTCTTAGGCTAGAATAGTGTTGATTCTGCATTATTAAAGAGGATATCCCAGTCCTGGCCCCAGCTGCCCCTAACCCCAGTAGGACTGTGAGGGTTAAGGCTGAGACTGGCTCTCTCTTAAACAGGTGTGAAGCTTCTAGTTTCGGGAGGATTTCATTATTGGAGTGATAGAACAGTCGGGGGACTAATAGTACCAATACACAGAAATCTTTGGAATTATTTAACACCCGCCCATGAACACAAGGGGCTAAGCCTGTGGAGCAAGCCCACCAATTGTCCTGGGGAGGCACCAGGTACCTGTTTGTCACTGTAGAATTTATAGACTTGCAGAGGTGTTGATAGGTTTGAGGGGCATTTCCTATGCAAAGGCCCCGCCTGGTTACTTGTTGGAGGGTTAATCTGGCGTTTCCTTTCCGCTGCCATTGGTAAGCTGCGAGGTTTTGGGTTGGACTGTAACTTCCTGGGACAGCTATACCTTCATAATAAGGGGGTTTGATGTCATAACATAACCAGCAACTGCTAGTCAGATCCGGGCGTGTGGAATTTAGAACCCGATAGGAGTTGATTATCATATTAAATAATGGGTCCTGCTCATCTTTAATGCTAGGTCCCGCACGGCTAACTGGAGGGGAGTTGCTTGTATTAGTAATGTAGGGCCCGGAAGGCGTTTGGGTGGGTGCTCGGGCGGGGGTGTGTGCAGGCCGAATGGGAGCATGGATAGGCTCTCGGGGCACTAGGACTGAGCTGGGCCCTATGCCCCGAGTTGGACCGATCTGTATGGGTTCTACTTTTAACCTGACAGTGAACAGCAACCCGCTGTTATATCCTGACTGATATAACCAAAGGGCCCAGGATTGTCCGGCTTCCCAACCGGGGAACCTTTTCCCTTCAGTAGAGAATTTGAGCCTTACCAGGTTGCAAAGAAAATTCATACAAGGCCCAGTTATGAGGGACCCCCTTCTATGTCCCCCAGTTAGCCCAGTGGGCCCAGAACGTCACCCAAGTAATCAAGTCCCCACGAATAGGGGGCTCCCGAGGGACTGTCCCCATTGACTCGCATCCCCAATTGGTGCAATAAAACTCATTACCCCCCCTCCCCCCGCCCCGCAGTTATTGACAGTCACTTGGGCCTGTCTTCTTCCAGGGCACACAAAAGGGTATTTTCTGCAAGCTTGCCCATTGGATGAAGTGGCTGCACCCAGGCCCTGAGTTAGTGGGGGGTCGAGTATTACACCTATTCATGCCAGCCCCACATTCAGGCTTGCCGGGCGTCTTTACCTCCCAGTCGCCAATGTCCCATGATCCCACGGCCAAAAGACAGAGGTAGAACTCCAAGTCCGGCCACCAGGTGTTTTGGGGATGAATGGCCGAGGTGGAGTTAATTACTTCTCCCGTAGTTGTGCTCAGAATCATCCAGGTCAGGTTCATTGGTTGATGAGGGTTAGTGCTGACGGTCCTGTGGTCCACAAAGGTGGCTATTATCAGAAGAGTCAGGTTGATCCGTCTGAGACCTGCTGCCGGGCGAGTTTCAATTTTAAGGGATTGGAGGAATGCAGTATTGGCTTCCATTCTCTTTGGGCCCTCTCTTATTCTTCGGGGGTGCCCCCCCCCCCCGTGCATGGCTGCAATGTATCCAGGGTCCAATTCCGTCCACCTTGAGGGCAGTAGGGGTGGGAAGGAGAACAACATAAGGGCCCTTTCATCTTGGTTCCAAGGTCTTTGACTGATGTCTCTTGACCCAAACCCAATCCCCCAGTCCTATATCATGGGACGAGATCATCCCTTCATTTTGGCTCTCATAAATTTTCCGTATCAGTGACCAGATATGTTTATACAACTTACTCAAAGCTAGCATCTCCTGTTGGAAGGCATGTAACGAAAGAGGTGGTTTAGTCTTTCCTTCAGACACTGGACAAATAGGGGGTGGACTTCTATATACAGTTTCAAAGGGAGTCAGACCTAGTTTATAGGGGGTATTGCGCGCCCGAAAAAGCGCAAGGGAAGGAGGGTCACCCAGTCCCCGCCAGTCTCAACTGCCAGTTTTGTTAAAGTTTCTTTTAGGGTCCGATTCATTCTTTCTACCTGTCCTGAGCTCTGGGGACTGTACTCGCAACGTAACTTCCATTTGGTCCCCAGGGCTGAGGCCAGTCCCTGCTCAATTTTACTCACAAATGCAGGTCTATTGTCAGAGCCGATAGATACCGGCAGCCCAAACATAGGTAAAATCTCTTCTAGGAGTTTCTTAGCCACCATTACCGCTGTCTCCTTTTTAGTGGGGTTAGCTTCTACCCACCCGGAAAACGTATCAACCAAAACTAGCAGGTGACAATACCCATACTTGCCTGGTCTTACCTCAGTGAAATTATCTCCCAGTGATGTCCTGGCCTTTCCCCCCCGATATCTTACACCTGCATGCTGTCCTTTTCCCGGTCTCATCTCACAGGGCTTGCAGATGCGGACTATATCCTGGATGGTTTTCTTCTGTTGGGGAAACCACAGCTGCGCCGTTTGTAGGAGTGTCAAAGTCTTTTTCTCTCCCAAATGGGTGTTTTGATGTAAATGGGTACAGAGATGTTTGCCCAGGTCGGCAGGGAGCAACAGGTTGTCATCTTGGTCCCAATACCATCCGTTTTTGCCAACAGGACCGGTGGTATTATCTAGCACCCAGCATAAATCAGGGGGAGTATATGGGGCTTGGGGGAAGTGTTCCCATCCCCGGCGGTGGCAATCCCACAGTTAGTACATGGGCTTCATGGTCTCCAGCAGCTGCCTCATGGGCTGCTGCATCGGCAGCACGGTTCCCTTGGGCCCTGGCATCCTCTCCTTTCTGGTGTCCTGGGACATGTACTATGGATACCGCCTGGGGCAAGTGGACCGCTGCCAGGAGTCTGCGAATCTCAGGCAAATTTTTAATCTCTTTTCCCTCTGCCGTCAAGAGCCCCCACTCTTTATATATGGGGCCTTGAATGTACACAGTGCCAAATGCATATTGGCTGTCAGCGTAAATAGTGACTCTTCTTCCTCTTGCCCTCTCGAGTGCTTGTATCACAGCTATCAGTTCTGCTTTTTGGGTGGATGTTCCAGGGGGTAAAGCCTCAGCCCAGATGACCCTCCCAGTGTCATCTACTATGGCTGCCCTCGCTTTTTTCTGTCCATCCTTTATATAACTGCTCCCATCCGTGAACCATATCAGCTCACTGTCTTTTAATGGCAAGTCGCTGAGGTCTTTTCGTATGGCGGTTATCTCAGCTAACACTTTAACAGTCATGGAGGGGCCCGTCCTCCTCCGGGATGGGCAGCAGAGTGGCAGGGTTTAGAAAACAAGGTGTCTGAAAGGATATTCAGGGAGCATCCAGCAGCAGGGCCTGGTAGTGGGTTAAGCGAATGTTAGAAATCTACTTACCCGGTGGCTGTTTGAGGATCCCCTCTATCGCATGAGGAGTGTAGACCAGGAGGCTCTGTCCATAAGTCAGCTTGTCAACATCACGGACAAGGAGAGCAGCAGCCGCAATGATATGGAGACAGGGCAGCCATCCCGCAGCCACTGGGTCCAGTCGTTTAGAGAGAGATGCCACAGGCCGCCTCCAAGGTCCCCATCGTTGCATCAGGACTCCCTTTCCTACTCCCTGCTTTTTATCTACAAACAGTTGAAACGGCTTAGCCGGGTCTGGAAGAGCAAGGGCTGGGGCTTCCAGTAACGCCTGTCGAATTTCCTGAAATGCCCGCCTCATTGGCTCAGTCCAAGTCCAGTCTCTATTTTCTCTGCTTCCTTCATAAAGCGGTCAGGCCTTTTCAGCAAACCCCATAATCCATAGCCTGCAGTACCCAACCATCCCTAAAACCTCCCTCACCTGCCGGGGAGTCGTTGGCTTGGGGATCCATAGAATAGTCTCTTTCATAGCCTGAGTCAACCATGTCTGCCTCTGTTTTATTTTATATCCCAAATAAATGACTTCCTGTCTAGCAATTTGGGCCTTCTTTGCACTTGCCCGGTACCCCAATGTCCCCAAAGTCTGGAGGAGATCGCCTGTAGCTTTTAGGCATACCTCTTTAGTAGGAGTGGCCAGCATGAGGTCATCTACATACTGTAACAGAACAACATCGGGGTGGCTGGTTCGGTACTCAGAGATCTTCGCCCAGAGCCTCACTGAACAACGTCGGTGAGTTTTTGAATCCCTGTGGAAGGCGAATCCAGGTCAGCTGCCCCACACTTGGCTGTCCTCATCAGTCCATTTGAATGCAAAGATATCCTGACTCTGGGGAGCCAGAGGCTAACTGAAAAAGGCATCTTTCAAGTCTAAGTTGTATACCAAACCTAGTCTGGTGATAAGCTGCTCAGGAAGGTATATGGGTTAGGGACAGTGGGATGAATGTCACTCACCTGTTTGTTGACTTCACGAAGATCTTGGACTGGTCTAAAGTCTGTTCCTCTGGGCTTTTTCACAGGTTATAGGGGAGTATTCCATGGGCACCCGCACTTTTTGAGAATTCCTGCCTTTAGGAGGTGCTGGATGTGTGGCATATTTCCTTGCCGGGCCTCCTGGCTCATGGGATACTGTTTCACCCTCACAGGAGTAGCACTTGCTTTTAATTCAACAACAATGGGAGGTCTTTGTTTAGCCAGTCCTACTCCCGCTTTCTCTACCCAGGCCAGAGGGTATTTCTGAATCCACTGTTGCATAGCAGGATCCACAGCTGCAGGGGGCTTTGGTGAATATAGTCTGTATTCATCTCTCAGTGCCAGGGATAAAACATGAATTGGTTGTCCAAGCCCGTCTGTGACTGATATCCCCCCAGAGTCAAAGTGACTTTGCGCATTGACTTTGGCTAATAGGTCTCTTCCTAATAAAGGGGCCGGACATTCCGGGATCACCAGAAATGAGTGGGACACCCGTTGGGCTCCCAAGTCCACTTTTCGTTTAGTAGCCCAGTAATATCTCTCTGTCCCGGTGGCTCCCTGGACCAAGCTAGTCTTTTTGGACATAGGCCCAAGTTTTTGATTGAGAACTGAGTATTGGGCTCCCGTATCCACCATGAAGCCGACCGGTTTTCCCACCACATTAATAGTTACCCAGGACTTGGGGAGAGGTGCCGGGCCCTGACCCCCCTAGTCGCTATCTTCCCCTGCATATAAGACGTGGGTCCCCGAGGAAGAGTCTTCCTTTCTTACAGTCTTTTTCTTCAGATCTCTTTTGGGGCACTCATTTTTTCAGTGTCTCTGCTCTTTGCAGTAAGCGCATTGGTCTCTCTTTAGGGCTGGTCTAGCTGGTTTTTCCTTTTCTCCCAACTGTGTGTCTTTAGTTCTCAGGGCTTCGGGCCCCTATCTCGCCCCCACAGGAAGGATCTGAGCCAGCTCTTTTTGATTTTTCCGGTTTTTTTTCAGCCCTATATTCCCTTTCCTCCCGTCTAATCCGTTCCTCCCTCTCCTCAGGGGTCTCTCTGTTATTAAACACTTTCTCAGCTGCCCTCACCAAATCCTGTATTGACAGTTTTCCCAGCCCTTCTATCTTCTGTATCTTTCTCCTGATATGTGGAGCTGCCTGGTTCACGAAAGCTAACAGAACTGCTGCGTGTGACTCATCAACCTGGGGGTCCATGGGCGTATACTGCCTAAAGGCTTCCATTAACCTTTCGAAGAAGGCTGCCGGGCTCTCGTTTGGCTCCTGTCTTATCAGATTTACTTTCGATAAATTCGTGGGTTTTCTGGCGGCTGCCCATAGGCCAGCCATGAGAGTCTGACGGTACACTCGGAGATGCTCCCTACCTTTAGCGCGTTCAAAGTCCCAGTTCAGCTGCATGGAAGGGAACCCTTCCTCCACTAGGTGGGGCTGCATGGTCGGTCTCCCATTCGCTCCAGGAACATGTTTCCGTGCTTCCGACAGAATTCGCTCCCGTTCCTCCGTGGTGAAAACACCTGTAACAGCTGCTGACAATCATCCCCAGTAGGATTGTGAGTAAACAGGATAGTGTCTGAAAGATAATAAGGCCTTGGGGTTTTTCAGAAAAAGAGGGGTTTTGAGCTTTCCAGTTATATAAGTCGCTAGTAGAGAAAGGCCAGTATTGATAGTTCCGTTCCCTGTCAGGAATTGCTGGCCCGACCCACACAGGAAGTGCCCAAACGGTGGACGAAGGGGCCTCTCGGCTCCCGTAGTCAGACGAGTCTCCGCCCCCTCGGGTCCTTCCCCAAGTTCCCTGGGCTGGTCACCCCTCCTGCTGCAGAGCGAGGGTTCTGAGTTCCCCTTTGTTCTCCAGATGACACCTGAGGTACCTGTGTGAGCAAGAGTGGCGGGCTATATGGGCGAGGCGAGATTTCAGTGTCTAAATCAATCAGACTAGGGTATAGAGAAGACTCCTGGAGTATCGGTTTCTTCCGGCTCTCCCGTGCCTGCCGGTCTTCTTCCTTAGAGGCCCCCAGGACCAGGGCCTGTGGAACAGAAGCACTGGGGGGTTGTGAATAAAGGGTTTCAGGCAGATGGGAGGGTCTTCTACTAGATTTTCCCAGACCAGGATGTAAGGAGCTTGGTCCTGATGGCCCCGAGAGTCAGTAGCCATTATTCTTTTTTTAACAGCATGGGTGACCGGCAGGCCAAAAGTTCCCTCCGGCGGCCAGCCGACCTGAAATATCGGCCACTCAGATGAGCATAGGGTTCTTAGCTTGCTCTTCTTTACTAGCACCAATAGATTCTGAGCCTTGGACTTAAAATTGGAAAAATGGTCAGTCATCATGGATAGTGGTATAGAATAACTCTGACCGATGATGGCAACACCCACAATAAGCACACAAAAAGCAAGCACGGTGCCGGCACACAAAGACAAGCGACAGACAGTAGACGAACAGATATCGGCCGAAAACACTGAACTAGGTTTATCCCGGGTTGCTGTTGTCCGATTCCCCAAAGTTACCTTACTGAAGGGCGTCCACTGCCCACCAGACTCAGGATCGGGAAAAAGGTTTTCCCCCGTCCTTTACAGAACAGCTCACAGAACCAGCTGCCTTCCAGCTCGAATGCTGGGCCTCGGACTTATGCTGGCCGGGCGACTCTTTCGCCCCCTGAACTGATGGCAGTGTCCAGATATACTTCCCCTTGGTGAGGCTTCCCTTATGCCTGGAAGGTGGTGTTCTTCTCAGTCAGGGGATCCCGGACGAGCCCCCAAATGTTATGCCCTCAGTCCAAGTCCCCACAGCTGAGAAATCAAGACATCCATAGCAATGCAAACGCAAAAAGGGAATTTATTGCTAGCTCGAGCCAGGGCCCTGGCCACATCCAACACAGTGGAACAGAGCCAGAGACCCGAGCCCTGGATTACAGTAGTATTTATAGGTTTAGGACAAAGACAGGGAATTGGCAAGGTTGGATTGGTTACAAGGGTTTCTTTGCATCTACTAATTGGCTAAATTTTCACGCGCGCAGGCTTTCTTAGGAGATTCTATCCCTGTCCCGATTGGCACAGACCAGGCTACAGGGAGCATGCTGACAGGCTGAGTCCTCCCGTCAGGGGTAATTAATTTTGATCCCACCTGGGCAGTGTCCCAGCTGTTTCTGGGATGCTTGCTCCAGCCTATTTTAGTCATGGCCCCTATCAGACCTCAACAGCGTCAGTAAACACTGTGAATAATAATGTGTTTTTGTAATGTGCATCCTTTTAGTTTTGTGACTGTGCTGGGTCTTTGTTGCTGCATGAGGTTTTTTTCAGCTGGGGCCACTCTAGCTGTGATCAGGTCTTTCAGCACTGCGGCCTCTCTTGTTGTGGAGCACAGGCCCGAGGGCACAGCCTCGGCGATTGTGGTGCACGGGCTTCGTTGCCCCGAGGCCCGTGAGATCTTCCTGGACCAGACTGAACCTGTGTCCCCTGCATCGATAGGTGGATTGTTAACCACCGGACCAGCAGGGAGGCCCCACTAGCAGCAATTTTGACTTTTGAAAGGAATGAGCTAGTGTATCTGAGCCCATGGATGGCAAGAGGCCTGAGTAACTGGGTTTATTTTAGTTGGTATGGGTTCCTCTCCACTCCCCACTTTTGAGCATGGGCCATGGAAAGTTATCTTTGTACCTTCCCCAAGGGGATGGGGGTAAGTGTCCTTGGGAAATATTGTCTTAAGCAGAAGAAAGTCACTCATCACAACTAGAGTTGACGTCCTGGGTTCCTGCATGGAGCCCTGTCCTGGGTCTAATACGTCACCTGACCTTTTTGTGTGTACACATGTGCTTAGTCGTGTCTGACTCTCTGTGACACCATGGACTGTAGCCTGTCAGGCTCCTCTGTCCATGGGATTTTCTGGGCAAGGATACTAGAGTGGGTTGCCATTTCCTCCTCCAGGGGATCTTCCTGACCCAGGATAGAACCCATGTCTCCTGCATTGGCAGGTAGCTTCTTACCACTGGAGTCACCTGGGAAGCCCCTTGGTCATTTTAATATGGCTATATAGTCCTTCATGAGCTTTATGAAACATTGACATATGAGAGGAGGAATAATAAGTATAATTCTAGCATGTACTCAGTTTGAACTTGAATTTCCTTCTCGAACTTGAAGTATGATCATAGCTACAAATATTTCTCCCTACTTAATGTTAGCAGTATTTAATTTCCCAGGACAACGTTAATAACAATAGTAATAATACCATCTCAGTAATTTGAATGCTTCTAATGGTTCATTAAATGTGATGTTTGCTCTAAGCCTGTGGAAGATAGTCTATCAAGCTAGAGATGTTTCTTTCCATTCCTAGGTTGACAAAATTCACTCATTCATAAAGGTTGCAAATGATTTTTTTAAACTTGAGATAATGTGGTTTTTTTCTCTAACATAGTAATGAAATTATTAATATCCTCCAATAGTGATCTATTCTTGCATTTCTGAGACAAACTCTCCTTGGTCCCTATTTTAATACACTTCTGTATTTGATTTTCCAGTATTTTTAGACTTCTTGCATCTGTTAATGATGTTGACATATTCCTCACTTTTTCTCTGTGGTATTAGAACTATGCTAGCTTTATACAATGAATTAGGCAATCTTCATCTTTGACTTTTTTTTTTCAGTGCAGTGTATCTTCTCTCTTTTTTTAAATTTTTATTTTTTTATTTTATTTTTACTTTATTTTACTTTACAATACTGTATTGGTTTTGCCATACATTAAAATGAATCCACCACGGGTGTATACGAGCTCCCAATCCTGAATCCCCCTCCCACCTCCCACCCCATACCATCTCTCTGAATCATCCCTGTGCACCAGCCCCAAGCATCCTGCATTGAACATAGACTGGCACTTCATTTCTTACATGATAGTATACATGTTTCAATGCCATTCTCCAAAATCATCCCACTATCTCCCTCTCCGTCACAGTCCAAAAGTCCGTTCTATACTTCTGTGTCTCTTTTGCTGTCTCACATATAGGGTCATCATTACCATCATTCTAAATTCCATATATGTGTCAGTATACTGTATCTTCTAACTCTTAATCAGGGTCTAAATCTAGAAAAGACTTCCTGGTGGTCCAGTGGCTAAGACAGCATGCTCACAATGCAGGGAACCCAGGTTTGATGCCTGGACAAAGCACTAGACCCCACATGCAGCAACTGAAGATCCTGCATACCACGACAAAGTCAATCCTAAAGGAAATCAAGTCTGAGTATTCACTGGAAGGACTGATGCTGAAGCTCCAATACCCTGGCCACATGATATGAAGAGGCAACTCATGGTAAAAGACCCTGATGCTGGGAAAGATAGAAGGTGAGATAATGGAGCAGCAGAGGATGAGATGGTTGGATGGCATCAATGATTCAGTGGACATGAAACTGGGCAAACTCCAGGAGACAGGGGAGGACAGGGAAGCCTGGCATGCTGCAGTCCATGGGGTTGCAAAAAGTTGGGTATGACTTAGTGACTGGAACAACAAAGTTGGAAATGAAGCATTCCAAATATTTACTACAAAGAGAATTCAAGCCAAGTAATGAGTTATTTCTGAAGATCAAGTTGCTAGGAAATGGACTGAGATGGTGGGGAAACCAAGAAATGAACAGTTTCGGGGGTACATTACTGCCGCTAGGTTGAGGAGACAGAGTAGCGAACAGCGTCTTAGGAAGCCCAGGGTGAGGCCCCTGGAGAGGCAGAAATGAGGCTGGCCTACCTGAGTCAGGGGAGCTTCCTGAAACAAAGAGGAAGCAGAAAGAATACCCTGGGTTCTCCCACCCTTCGGCCCCTCACCAGGCCTTTCACTGGCCAAAAAGCAGCTAAGAGCTAGCTAAAATGAGGAGCTAGAGAAACATAGCCTGTGAGTTCAAGAGTGAGCTCCCTGTAGTACCCTGAGTGGAACAAAAGGGCAAAGACCAAAACTGGGAGCCAACATCAGGCACAGGCTTCATTCTAGGGCTTTGCTGTCTAAGCAGTGCTGCTGTAAGCATTCCTGACTGTCTCCCAGGGCACAGGTTTAAGGTTCTGTGTGGTGTATGTTCAGGAGTCACTGGGTGTGCAGACCTTAGATTTTACTGGAAACGACTAAAGCCTTTGTATGTGCCCATTGAGCTACAGTGAGTCATTGTTCAGGGTTCCTAACAATGCATAGTTTGAGGATCCTTCATTGGCTCTTCTAACCTCCTTCGTCCACCTCCTCTGTTCTTGGAGGCTGACCCGAATGGACTTCATCTTGCAGGCCCTCTGGTCTCCGGGTAGGGCCCACCAGTAGGGAGCACTGGTGAGAGAGCTGAGAGACCGTGACTACTCCTCCCCCGGCCCCCTGGGGAGAGTAACAGCCTCTCCCATTGGTCCTGCACTAACCACTGTGCTTCCCCTACACGCCGCCAACACCCTGTAAGGAATCCCTTTGGCAAAGAAACCCTCCTCGTGGTCTAAACTGAGGGAGCCATTTGTCTTCTGTTGGGACTCACTGATAGGTAGTTTTTACCTTAACAGCTGCCCACCTGGTGCTTCTGTAATCTTGATAACTTCTGTCCATGATTTTCAGTGTTACTGACCACCTTTACTGGTTAACTCTATGTGAACTCTGTTTATGACTTACTATCGAGGATTTTCTTTCTTACTGACTTATGGGTGTTCATTATATAATCAAAACACGAGTCTTTTTTAGTTTGTATGATGTGAATATTCAAGTGTATAGTCTTTTTCTTGGATACTTACCCACTCTTAATTTTTAACTGGAGTATAATTGGTTCACAATTTTGTGTTAGTTTCTGCCATACAACGAAGTGGATCAACTATATACATATATCCCCTCCCCTTTGAATTTCCCTATACCCACCATCCCATCTAGGTCTTAATTCTAGGTCTTAATTCTTTATAGTAAATTATTCAACATTCTTGTGTGCTTTTTACATGGCACAGAATTCCTTCTATCTTATCCACAAGTCAAAACAACTTTAGAAAGACAACATAGAATAAGCTGGCTCTTATATCTACATCTTTATATCAGCAGTTGGTAGATATTTTGCCTGTTATACAGTCTATACTCAATTTTTCCCATATGAATAACCTTGTTGTAGACTTGTGTACTGAAGCATTCATTCTGTCCCATCCACACCTGCTCTAAGGCAACTGTCATTTTAAACTCCTGTGTACTTGAGTCTGTCCTGGGTCCTCGCATGTTGTCTAAACCCTTCCACCAAGTCCTCTCATAGGACCCTAGTTAAAGTGCCTGTGTGATGCTCTAGCATCTGAGGCATCCTTGAACTGGCTTTTCTGACTGTATCATCCCTTTGCAATTAGTTACCTTCTTTCCATTCACAACATGTCTGAGTACCAGTTTTATGAACAGTACAGATAAATCTTGCACCTGGAAGTGGGCTGTTGGACTGTTGACTGCATGTGTGGAGAGCTAGGATAGCGAGTCTCATCGGATGTGGGGTTTTCTTGGGGCTGTTGTAGCTTTCACTGCTTCCAGTATCTCCTGTAGAGTCTGTTTCTGCCTTATGTTTACAGTGCTAGTCCAAAGTAGCTACAGTTACGTCTGACTCTTTGCGACCCTATGGACTATAGCCCACCAGGCTCCTCTGACCATGGGGATTCTCCAGGGAGGAATACTGGAGTGGGCTCTTGTGCCCTCCTCCGGGGGATCTTCCCAGCCCAGGAATCAAACTCATATCTCTGGAGTTCTCCTGCATTGCAGGCAGGTTGTTTACCCACTGCCCAACCCGGGAAGACAGAGGCTTACAGTGTCAGAGACTTTTCCCGTATTCTCACTCATCCTCAGCTTTCAACTGTTCTGGGCCACAGAAAGGATCTCTCTCCATGACCTTGTCCTGCCCCAGCAGTGACCTTTGTGCTTATTGCCCTTGCTAGGCTTGCAGTGTGGGCAGAGGTGTCCTCAGTTCTTGTCCAGTGTTTGTCTCAGTCTCACTGGTTCCTGAGCCTCTGGAATAGGGGTTTCTGAGCAGCTCTGCCCCATCCCCATGGCAGCCACGCACCCTCTGGTCTTAGCAGGAAAGTACCTTTTGCCTTGTTCCAGCAGCAGCATACGTCTACGGGTGTAGGAGTTGTGGCGGGGCTCCAGGTATCCCTCTTCTAGGAGCTGTGACCCTTACTTTTCATCCTAGAAATGGGAGAAGAAATGCCTTCCCTCCTACAAAAGCATATGGGTTTGACTTCTCTTCCTTCAGAAGCTTTGGTCTTGGCCAGGCTCGGCCGGGGAGTATTTCCCACTCCTTTTCCCGTGGTGTAAGGCTTTAGTGCCTTCTGAGAGGAGGTCCAGGAAAGAAGTGTTTGTACTTGCATCCAACAGCATCACCTCACAAGCCTGTCCCACCAAGCAGGGCTCTGGTCTCTGCCCCAGTCTTTCTCGTGAATAGCCGGTGGGGATCCTAGGTAAAGAGCCTGAGCAAGTGAACTTCTGTGTCTTGGGGCCCCAGATATTCCAAACTTGAGCCCATGCTTGGCCTTGAAGTCCCTAATGTTTTCCCTGATTTTCTTTACCCACCTCTATTTTAATAATTCCTGGTGTGCTGTAGTGGTCTAATTGCTAAGTCATGTCCAACTCTTGTGACCCCATGGACTGATCCCACCAGGCTCCTCTGTTCATGGGACTTCCCAGGCAAGAATATTGGAGTGGGTTGCCATTTCCTCCTTCAGGGGATCTTCCTGACCCAGGAATTGAACTCTGATTCTCCTGCATTGCAGGCAGATTCTTTACTGACTGAGCTGCAAGTTATATAGCCTGGATTGGTATATACCAATAATTCTCACATTTGGGGGATCAGAATCACCTGGGGAATTTGAAAATACAAAATCCAGACTCCTTCCTTCTTCAGTGAGCCTGGGGCCTCTGTGCTTAACTAGCATTCCAGGGGATTGCAACACTGAATTTGGGGACCTCTGTACTGTAGCATCGTGATTACTAAGACTTGTCTGATATGAATGGGGATGACAGAGGTCAGAGGGGATGTACTTGCTCAGACAATTTCTCCAACATTTGAGAGAGAGAAGCAGTAGTGACCAACAGGACAGAGAAACTGGCTTATGGCCAGAGTAGCACTGAAGAGAAATGGGCGCTCAGTTCAGCAAAATAGAGACTTTGGTTGTAGAGGATGAGAACTCCTTTAAATGATGCCAAAGTGCACATGGAGCTGAGACCTGGGCCCAGTAGGATATCAGGACAAAAGCTAGAGGGATGTTGCGTTCTCACCCTGGCAAGCCTTGTATACCAACAGTGGACCCTGATAGAGCAGGATCCTGGTCCAGGGACCTCTGGACAGAGGCATTTCAGGTCCTCGAACCACCCAGTCCTGAAGAACCCTCTCAGCCCCTCCATTTTCTCACCTGAGACATATCTCAAGCTGATATTTGCTCTTGTAAGAGGTGTAAAGTATCCCTCACAGCTTCTAGGACAATTATGGGTGTCAAGTTCAGCATGGCCCAAGAAGGGCAGTCTGTTCTTGTGACAGGAACAGGATTAATCCCTGAAGGATACATAGGACCTGGTGACTCTGTCAGTAGGAGCTTTAAGACTTAGAAATGACTTGAAGGTGCTGGAGCAGGGGTGCAGAACACGAGGCTGGATGATAGAGAGTTTCTGGGGTGTTCTCGGTGGACTAATATCTTGACAAAGACGTAAGGAACCAGTCTTAATATGCTGTTGGTATGGTTATCAGAAGCTTTGGCAAGGGAGGGGTTATGAAAAGGTGGCATATAGTATCAGTCCTCAAACCGGCTGTGTATTCACGTCACTGAAAGGTATTTTTTAAAAAATCTTGACCTTTAAACTTCCCATAATCTTCTGTAAACTTCAGGAGACAAGGCCCAAACATCAGGATGTTTAGAACTCCTCAAGCGACTTTAGCTTCAGCCAAGTTTGAGGGCCATTGACACACTGCAAACAAAGAGACGAGATGGCAATGACTTCGGGAAAGTCTTAAGGATCAGAAGTGGGCTTTTTAAAAGACCTTTATTATATCACCAGAGAAACCAGGATGGTCCCCAGGATGCTCCTTAAGACAAGGAGGGTACTAATGATGGAAGGGGACCAGTGTCACTGGAAAATGGGGGTGGCTGCCGTCTATAGGCCAGGATTGACATGAGTCTCTGGTACCGTTCAGTGGTTATTCCCTAGTCCTTGGTGCTTCAGTATAAACATATGCTTGGGAAGGCCCTTATGGTGGTGTTCTATCCTTGGAAGAAGCTGAAAGGTGTAGTAAGCAGGTGGTCTGGATGGTTCGGATATTGAGCCGTGTGCTGTTTGTTCTCCAGGATGCCACAGAGATCATCTTTTTCTCTAGACACAAAGAGTGTTTATGAGGACACCAGACACTGTGAGCCCTTTGGGAGGGATCCTCCACAGGCCAAAGTGGACAGCTGTAGATGTATAGAGCTGGGCTCCCTGGTATCCATGGGGTTGGTACGATTCAGAAAACAAGAGGCTGGCTACAGTCCTTAACTACATCCCCATTGCCTCTGAGGGTTCCCATAAAGAGCCCCAAAGCCAGAGTGGCTAGCAGAAACCCCAAACCACAGGGCTGCTAGACCATGATGCATGGAGCGGTGAAAAGGATGACGACCAAAAGTGTCACCTGACTTGCCCAACCAAAGGGGATCAAGAGTGGATGAGCAGGATGTTGACACTTGCTGCCCAATGAAAAGCCAGCGTCCTTTGCTCACTTATTAAACCTGAGTCAGTACAGGCCAAGAGCCTCTGAGGAAGGACCCCACAATATGATGACCAGTACACGGAGTGATTCCCCAAGTCCCTCCCCAAAAGCGTCTATGGACAGTTATGTAAAGTGGGTAACTCCACTCTATGGAAAGGAAACTACTCAGATCAATCAGGAGTCATTGGGCACAGGGTCAGATATGTTACTGATGAATAACCCAAAACACTCTTTACAACTTTGCTATTAGAGTAAAGGTATGTGGAAGGTTAAGCCCACCCGCAGTCGGCCTTATTATTGGTCCAGTGGGTCTCTGGATCCACCCTGTGGTCATTTTCCATCACACTAAAGGCTTGAGAGGACTGACCTACTTGGCAATTGGTAGTGCCCTCCTGACACTTCTTGCTTTGTGGACTAAGTGATAAGGGTGGAGAAGTCTTTCAGGCGACTGACTGTGAAATCAGCGGAAAAGTGGTGGCTCAGAGGGTAAAGTGTCTGCCTGTAATGCGGGAGACCCAGGTTTGATCCCTGGGTCGGGAAGATCCCCTGGAGAAGAGCGTGGCACCCCTCTCCAGTATTCTTGCCTGGAAAATCCCATGGACTGTAGCCTACCAGGCTCCTCAGTCCATGGGGTCTCAGAGTCGAACACGACTGAGCGACTTCACTTTCACTTTCAGAATTAATACTATGCAGAATAGAAGATACTACTGTTGCCCCAAAGTCTTAAAGGATGGGGGAATCATGGTTTCTGTCAATCATCTCCCCATTCAGTGTGTGTGTATGACCTGCGGTAATCAGATGAGTTCAGTGATCATCCGCCACTAGTCTGACAACAGGCCCCACAGGAACACAGTCTACTGTGGTACGCTGCACAGTCCTGGCCTGACAAACCCAAAGTATGGCCTCTTGTCCAGAGCTGGTGTGTCAGTTTTTGATGCCTGACACCTTACTGTCTTAAAATGCATGCATAGCCACTGCTTAATGCCACTGACAGGTAGCATCTGAGGATATTTAGTGTGAGAGTGGAGGTGGGCGTGGCCACTTCTTCCTCTCCAACTCAGGATCTGTTTTGGAACTTGTGTTCCCTCTTGCTACAACGTTAGATGGTCTAGCTTCTTTTTTTTTTTAATTTTAAAATCTTTAATTCTTACATGCGTTCCCAAACATGAACCCTCCTCCCACCTCCCTCCACATAACATCTCTGTGGGTCAACAGAGGAAGGTAAAGTGGGTAATGTTCCCATAAAAGGACACAAGAGTTTCACCAAACATAGGATACTATCAGACTCTATAGGACCGACTAACAGGTGAAAACATTTAATGACATGATTGACGCTAGCCATTATGAAGAATGAGGGCTGCTGCTACATAGTGGGAGCATGTGTGGGCCTCAGTAGGCCCTGTTTGCTACTTCCTGCCTGGTGATAGCAGGAATTTCAGATTCAATGATCTGGTATGAGATTGGTAAGCCAGGTGAAGACTAAGGACTGCTCAGAGGTGAATGTCTGAGTTACTCACTCTGGGCAAATCTCAATCACACAAGTGAAGTCTACAGTGGGCAGTAGAGGAACACAGTAGCCGCAGTGACCCTTTGCAGGCTGGATCCTCCCAAAGAAGGGCTGATATATAATTGAGGGTATAAGGTAATTATTAGGGATCAACATCTAGGAGGAAACACTGGGCAGATGAAGTCAGACTGGGAAAGCAGGCCAGAGAATGCTTCAGCCAACTCAATGGGCATGCTCACACCAGAGTTCCTCATCCATGCCCCAACTTGGGTCAGAAACAGCCATGAGCCAGCACTTCACTCCATCACAGTTCTTCCCCAGAGAGAACTTCACCTTGACCAGGAAGGCTCTGACTAACTGGTGAAGAAGCTGGTGAACTGGTATATTCTAACTGCTGACTTAGTGGAAACAAATCTGTCTGCTGGGCTGGCTGTGCCAGATGGCTGAGCAGAGAGGGGGTAAGGTGTGGGGAAGAAGGACAACACAGACCATGCAGCGTGCTCCCACGGCCCCTTTCCTGCTTGACTGGTGAGGTCCCCTCTCTCCTAGACTGCCTAGCTATCCAGTGATGGCCACCTCTATTTCCCTTGCTCTGGTCTCAAACCAGACCCTTGCCAGAATTGTTTCCTGTTGAATATAAACTGTTTCACCTACTATCTCTACTTGAAGTCTGGGTGATCTCACTCACCTCTCCAGTTCATCCCATTCTTTGGTATGACCTGTGATCTCCAATGACTGATCCTCTCAGAGGAGCATCCCTCTTCCCATTCCAGCACGGGTCCACTGCAGTGCCCAGTGTTGGCAGAATATCTAGGCTCAACTATATCAGGCAATCCTGATCAGCGCTAGTCGGGAGTTCTTACAAGTGGTCTGGATGGCTTGAATATTTGTCCAAAGAAGTCATGTGCTATCTGTCTCCCTGGACACCCCGGAGGTTACTCCTTTCTCTGGATCCAGAGGAGAAACAGTAGTGAAGCCACCAATCCCTGAGAAACTTGTGGGGAAGAAACTCCATAGGCCAAGGTAGATGGCAGCTGGGCTCCCTGGTGTACATGGGGATGGTAGGATTCCAAAAAGCAGAGGCTGGCACCAGCCCTTGACTACATCCATGATGCTGCCAATAGAATATCCTCATCTTCTACTTAGCATCAAGGATAGGAATGGCCACTCCTACATTTCCTATCCAGGACCCACCCAGGGAGGGTGCTTCCCTCTGCCACAAGTTTATGCTTTGTTGCAAGTTTTTGATTTATGGGTTAGAAGGACAGAGGGAAGTTTCCTGCCAAGGAGACACAAGAAAGCAATTACTAAATAACTTTGGCTGTGGTATGGAGGTAAGTCTGCCCTTAGATAATGGTGGGGTGGGCAGGAACATATCTGGGAATCATGGGGTGGCATCTTTTGGTCCCTCTGTGACTGTCAATAGCCATGAATTTCAGTATCCAAGAGGTTGGTTGGTGGCTGGGGTTAAAACTTTCAGGAATGAAAACTGTTAACCTTTCTGCAAGTAACCTAGACCATACAGGCAAGATCTGAAGGTGAGAAATCTAGCATGAGTGGTAGCGGAGAAGCACATGGACAGGGAGCTGTTGCAGGTTGCCTAAGACAGATGCTGAAAGTTTGGGGTATAAGATGTTGGTCAGCAATGAGCAGCTGTGAAAGGAACAGGAAGAAGCAGATTGAATAGATAGTCAAGCTGTGAGACATGCTAGAGAAGGCCTCAACCAACCCAATGAGGGACTCTGAGTCATCCATCAGTTTCCAGATTTGTGCCTTTAATGGCTGTGGCCTTGTTTCCCATCGCCCAGTGCTGCCTCAGGTAGAGCTCACTTTGAGCAGGGAGGCTCTACAACTGCAGACCCTGAAGGAGCTGGTGAACTGCAGATTCCACTTCCAGGCTGGGTAATACATGGAAATGGTTCTGTTAGCCAGGCTGGGTCATCGTTCAGGCAGAGGGGAGATGACGTCGTGTGAAAGGCCTGAGATGGATGCTGACCACATCAGCAGCCTTGGACGTGTGTGTGTTCTTGCCCCATTGCCTACCTTTCTGCTGAAGAGATGGCCTGATCTCTCTGAGGCTACCAAGGCAGTCCCCTTATTGTTGTCTTTCTGTGGCCTGGGAAGCATGAGGCTGCCATCTGTCTCTCCACAAAGTCAGTCTGATCATTTCTGATCTTCTCTAACTCATCCTGTTCTTTGGCATGACCTTGGATTGTGTCAAGATTACTGATTTCTCCTCCCCCGCTAATCCTATTCCTGTTCCAGGATGGGTATACACCCAAGCCCAGTGTTAGTAGAATTTTAAAGTCTGACTACATTAGCCCATCCTGCTCACTGGGGGAAATTGAGCTGGTAGGTAGCCTGGATGACTTTTAATAGTAGGAATAAGGGTACCCATCCTCATCCAAGGAACACAAAAAGTTGAGCAGCTATCAACTCAGGCACCCTGATGTCGGGGGAGGCTGAAGTAAGCCCTGAAAATGAATTACAAGCACAGTCAACAACATGAATAAATCTTACAGTGAAGGATTTGCCTGAGTCTTGTAGCACAGAAAATAATGATTTTAGAAAATGATCAATGTATTCTCTTGTCAAAAAGTGAGACATTTTGTGCCTTCTGATCGAAGTTTATGGCATGGCGTTCTGGGTTCTGATGTGTGCCATTCTAACGTTCACTTGGCCGGAGTCCAGTGCTTCTAACGCTGGGTAGTACTTTTCTGCAGTCTGGGGAGATAAATTGCTGCTGCCTCAGCCACTGCCTGAGAGCAAGGGATCTGCAAGGGCTATAGGGGGGCATCAGGTTGCTCACAGCCTTGCCTAATGGTGACTCCCTCTGGGAACATGGGGGCACTGAGGACCCTCTGAATGTACCTCAGATGATTCGGGTACGGGGATGGAGTCTGTAGTCCCTGGGGCAGCTCTGGCAGTGGGGGGAAGGAGCTGGTGGACAAACCATTCTTTCTCGGAGGGATTTGAGGGGAAATACCTTCCTTGTCCTCTTGAAAGACCTCCAGAGAAATCAGCTGGTCAGAGAACTATGGCCAACTCAGGTGCACTCTTGTGTTTGCCATCCCTCCATCCCTTTCCCCATTTTCTTGGTATTTTACTTTATTACAATACAGAGTCAGAACCTGTGGGAGAAAATATTTGCGGCACCCCAGAACAGCTGGCCTGAAACAGTCCCCTATTAACTGTTCTTGCCAAAATACAGGCTTGAATCCCAAGTGTCTAGATCTAACTTTCAATTTATAGAAGATAGGGACAGAAGAACATGACAAAGGATACCATGGGAATAAAATCTGCAAATCTAGGTTCTAGATCATCTGCCTTGTAAATGGTTCCAATTTCAAGGGACTGTTAAAGAAATGGGATGGGCTTGAATTTGGATCCTAATAGAAAATGGAGGCTTCAAATGTAGTGCTAAAACTGTTTCTTGGTGAATGGTTTATACATGTAGATGTTTACTGAATTAATCTTTAAACTATGCTATAAATATTCATAAAATTAAATGACTAAAGCAGGTAAAAATGGGGGTGAACAGAATCAGATGAGGCAATAATTGGGTTTTAGTTAGAATCCTGACTAATCCTAACTAGGGTATTCTGAGGGAATACAGATACAGAATTTAGAATTGTGACTTGTTAAAGGAGTGAGAACAGATCTCAAGAATAATTTGAGGTCCCTAGGAGTGATCAACACAAATGATGGTGCCCCTTACTAAAATAAAGGGAAGATAAGAACTGAGTGTTTCTCTTGGGCCTTGAGATTGCTGTGGGTCACTCAGGTAGACACGGGCACTGGCAGTTAGGCTGGACAGAAACCTGGTGGAGGAGACCTGTGGATGCTGAAGTTGGTGATGGAGCTGATCCCATGTCTTTGTTTCAGATTCTGTTTTCAGGGGGACCCAAGTGGAGACTGAAGTGCAGGTGGTTTATTGGGAACATAGCACAACGGGAGGAAGTGATGCTGAGCAAGGGCTCACTGCCCACTGCGTGTAGAAACCGATACTATGGCACTAGTTTCTGAGGAAAGCAAGCTTTATTGCAAGATCAACGCTCAAACCGTCTCCCCGAGTCAGAGTTGGGGGGCAAAATTTAAGGGGCTAGGGGAATTTCACACTTGGCTGATAGGCTAGTCTCAAATCAATCCATATATGGTAACATAGCTACTTGGGCTGCTGGAAACTGGTTTTTCTTATTGAAGAACATCTTGTTTTATAAAGGACTCTAGTGGCAACATCGTTATTACTTGGGTTCCATAAATTTAAGATTCTTGGTTCCAGGGTCATGCTGGGGACAAGGGTTCCTGTCTTGCACATGCACAGTGCTGTTCCTGTAAAATCACTCAAGGTTTGATTAATCAACAAACTGCTTTAAGGAAGCAGAACTAGTTTAAGTTGTTCAGCGTCTTACATGCTATCCCAGTAGTAGGGAAATGGCCTCCGCTTCAGTGACTGATTGCTCCAGCCCATGAAACTTCAGGAAAGGTCAGAAGAAACAGGGAGGCATTTATCCTGGAGACTTGATCAACCATTTCGATCAAGTTTTGCTGTGTGTAACTCTTTGGTTTTCTGGGCTACATGTGTCAGCCCTGAGCAGATTCCCACAGGCATCTGTGAGGCATGTCAGGAGCTCCAGGCCAGGATGCCAGGCAGGTGAGATGATGCTGAGCTGCTCTTGAGTGGGACTGGTCCCTGTAGCAATGGCTCAAGGATGAGCTCAAAGAGTTTGAAGGGCAGAAATATGTCCAGTCCCCTCCAGGGGAGTATATAGAAACACAAAGAGCTGAGCACCTTGGGAACACCAAATTTTAAGGGACAGGTGAAATGAAGTGCCTGGAGAAAAACTTCAAGAATTAATAGTAAAAAAGAAGAAAAGTTGCCATGAAACCCGCAGGAGAGGAGCTTTCATGAGGAATTAGAAAAATGGTGACAAATCAAGGTAGATTCAACGGATAAATGTGGGAAATCATTAGCTAAAATCTAATTCGTAGAATGAAAATAAAAAAGGTCACAACATACTAGCCAGCAAATAGATTGTGATCTGGGTAGACAAGTGATACTGTTATGTCTGTATACTTATGTCTCGGCTTCCCTGGTGGCTCAGTGGTAAAGAATCTGCCTGCAACGCAGGAGTGCAAGTTCGATCCCTAGGTTTGGAAGATCCCCTGGAGAGAGGGGCATGGCAACCCACTCCAGTATTCTTGCCTGGAGAATCTCATGAACAGAGGAGCCTGGGGGGCTACAGTCCATGGAGTTGCAAAGAGTCGGACACGACTGAAGGGACTTCGCACAGAACACACGCATACTTATGTCATATGTATATGCAGCTGTATTAATGTGGTATGTATATTTTTATTCTCAAATATCATAAAATACTCTTGATACAAAACCTTTCTTCACCAAAAAAGAAAACACTAATTTGTCAATGATGTGAATACAAGTGCTCTGTTTTCTGAAGTTTGTTTTTACCACTCTGTAATATAGAATTTTGAAGCTCTAAGTTTAGTTTGTTTTGATTCTTGGTTTTAAGGGTTGTCACAGCTGAGAAATATCTTAGACGGGTAGCTGCAGATGAACCACACTGTTCTCTTATTAAATTGTGAAACTCACTGGTTATTTCCATTTACTAATTACTCAAAACTCTTTGTTTTTGAGATTCTTCTGTAAAGCTCACATCTTCTCCGTCAATCAATTGTTGCAACTATTTGGAAGATGTAGTATTTCTACATCTTCAACCAGTTAGCCCAAACCTGCTGAAATTGTTTGAAAACATAACCTTCTAATGTTTTAAAACCCTTCCAGATTTTAGTATGCAGACACAAGAGACTTTAAGCTTTTTTTTTTTTTTTTTTAGGACAAAATCTCAACATTGGAATCATGTCAAAATGAGATTTTACAATATGGTTCTCCTAGCATGAATTTCTTCAAAAGCAGTTTGTCCTGTCATTGCTACAAGTCCACCCTCTCCAGGAGGGTATCCTATTGACAAGGTCAGTAAGTGTGAAACATCTGAAATTTTGATAAGACAAATGCATCACAGCAAAGGGAATCTGTTATACATATACCCACTCTATTTTATAATTTTTTCCCATATATTTTCTCTTTTTGCAATAGATGATGGTAAATGGTTCTTATTGCAAAGTATCATGAAGATTAAACTATGAAGTCTTCAGTTCAGTCATTTAGTCGTGTCTGATTCTTTGTGACCCCATGGACTGCAGCATGCCAGGCTTCCCTGTCCATCACTAACTCCCAGAGCTTGCTCAAACTCATGACCATCAAGTTGATGATGCCATTCAACCGTCTCTTCCTCTCTTGTCTCCTTCTCTTCCTGCCTTCCATCTTTCTCAGCATCAGGGTCTTTTCTAAGGAGTCAGTTCTTCACATCAGGTGGCCAAAGTATTGGAGTTTCAGCTTCAGGATCAGTCCTTCCAATGGACATTCAGGACTGATTTCTTTTAGGAGTGACTGGTTTGAGCTCCTTGATGTGCAAGGGACTCTCAAGAGTCTTCTCCAACACCACAGTTCAAAAGCATCAATTCTTTGGTGCTCGATTTTCTTTATTGTCCCACTCTCACATCCATACATGACTACTGGAAAAACCATAGCTTTGACTACATGGACCTTTGCTGACAAAGTAATGTCTCTGCTCTTTAATATACTGTGTAGGTTGGTCATAGTTTTTCTTCCAAGGAGCAAATCTCTTTTAATTCCGTGGTTGCAGTCACCATCTGCAGTGATTTTGAAGTCTGCAGTGATTTTATGAAGTCTTGCTTTCATGAAATTTGTCCTATCAATGACAACTTAACACTGTATACACTATTTTCAACTTCTTCCTGGAGACTCCTTGTTTGTGAATAACATGATGGATGGATTGCACATGTGGTGTGATATATCCATAAACCTACTGATATCAACTGTGGCTATAGTTATATTTTCCACGATGGGGTCATTTCATGTTGAAGTTGGCTCACAAAAGTAATTTTAGTTGTATATCATTTTTGAAATAGAATCTGACAGATACTATAATCTAAGACATGTTCAAAACATTTATATTTTCATTCAACTGTATAGCAACCTCCCGCACAATACAATTTGTTCTAAACCTATTTCTTCAAATCTTCAGTATTTTCCATGCATCTGCCAATAGTATTTGGTGATAGAGGAATACATCTGGTTTTATTTCCAGTGTATTCTAGCAATTTCCATCATGGTAGGGAGAGCCAAATGCTTCCCCAATGGTAAATGGATTTTTTATCTTTCACTCCTAAACATTTATGGCTAAATCTAGTGAAATTGTGTGGAGTATTGGAATTATTACATAACTTGACAGAGTGCTGACAGAATTAGAGGTTTCACTGCATTCTGTATACTTACTATAAATTTAACGGGCCGAGCCACTGTACATCTAAGAAAAGGAATCTTTCTCCTAATGACAAACATTATCATGTCTTAACTTTCAGTTAAATTTTTCGGTAGATTTATTGAACTACTGTGCCTCTTAACATGGCTATTGAAGAAACGCAGTCGGCTTAGAACCTCCAGGCTGGAGAGCTCCCTCTTTGCTCACGTCTCTTGTGTCCAAAGTGCCCCCTGACCATCCAATGCACAAATGACCAGGGCTCAACTTGTGTGTGTGTCCAGCGTCCTGGTCAGAATTCATCAATGTTCATGTGAGTCTCTCTATCCCCGGAGATTTTACTGGGGTAGTTTGAGAGCACATCCTCTTCAATTTGGGATCTGCTGATATAATGAATAAGTTCTTCTAGGAGCTGACCCGTGAGGAAACCTGTGATAATTAGGAAACACATTGAAAGATTTTTAAACTAGATCAGGGAGACAGGAGTATTAAGCGGTGGGGAAGGAACCACTGGGAGAGACGTTGAAGGTGCAGGAGGATGGGTAGATGGATAATCAATAGAGTATATCAGAGAAAGGGAAAACCTGGGATTTAGGAAACAAGAAAGGATTAACCTACCTCAGAAAAGGCCACCCCCTGCTAGGTTGAGGGGGGTGGTATGTGATCCTAAGAGATGTTTGGAGTGAGAGGGAACTGAAATTGCTCCGAAGTTGGGGGCAGGGACTTGTGTTGAGAGAAAAGAGCAAGAATGGGTTTTGAAAGAAATCAACTTGCAATAGCTGCCATATATAATGAGAGTTAATGAAGGGGACAAGATAGGATTGTTTTCTTGTCCGTCATGTAAGAATTCACTGGTTTATGAGCGCTAAAGCTGCAGTTGGATTAGCCTGGTCCTACATATGAAAGACATTGCAGAATAAGGCCCTTGGCTCCATACAGACAAATGAGTGCCCTTAAATGCCCTTCCATCTTCCAGTGAGAAGACAAATGTTTTCTGGACACAGTGAATACACGCTTTTAGTGCCAAAACTGTCAAACATCTACCAGTTGGGTTCAATACACCCTTAAAATCACCAGACATTTCTTTTCAATACTGCCTTTTCTAGTCACATAACAATCCACGCTTCATATGTAGCTCTGACATTTGTATCATCCCAAGTGACATACTGAATCATAAGTTTTTCAGAGTTTTTGTGTTTAGTCACATAATAGGCAATATTTGAATCAGGCACAACTGCAGGAAACTTGATCCCAAACCATGGGGACCCATTCCCATAATGTAACACCAGTTTTTCCTCTTAATCTTTCAATGAATGATCAGATGTTTTTTCCTATGGTTAACTTACTCTGCTTTTTAAAGTGATTCCTCAAAGGCTTCGTAGTGACCCCTGAAGTTTGGCTGAGAACACAGGACATCAGCCAGAGGGTAGCTAATGGGCTGGTGTCCCTCTGTGTGCCCGTGTGTGTTTGTGTGTACACGCGGCTAACTACCTTCACCGATTCTGTCAGGGGACCTCTAGCAGCCCAAAACCAGCATGGGTCGGGGTCTTCTCTGGTTGATGTGTCTTTCTCAGATGACAGTTTGTATTTAAAATAAAACAATTAAGACGGCATCAAAAGGAGTCATTGTAGACAGTCGTTGTAAACTCAAGGCATTTTAGAGCCTCATAATTTGACTTCATCTTTCCCGAGGAATGAATTGAAGGGAAAACTCTGATATCTAGGCATATGTTCTTGCTAACCCACAGTCCTGGCAGAATACTACATGGTGCATGGCTAACTTCTAGAAAATAGCCATTAGTGGGATACAGTCACACAGTGAATGTATGAGCATTCCCTGCCGCCTCCTCCCCCTCCCACATCTCTGCCATCCCCCCAGCTCCTGGGCCTCGTTCAGATCCAAGTCATCAGGAAAACATGAGAACCAGGGAAGCTGTATAAGAGTCACTTTACTGCCAGCAGAGAAATTATTGCAGAAGTTACAAGGAAAAATATTGGGATGAGTGGGAATGTGTCTGTTTGGAGGCTAATCAGTTTAGGAAGGAACTGTTTCCTGTGGGGATTGGTGAAGGGCCTCAGTGTTGAGGCTGTATAAGGCATCTCAATAAGCAGAAGACTTCAGTTTACTGAGATTTTACTAGTTTTTAGAGAGCAGAGTACATGTCATGATTGTTTAGACTCTGTTCCTTTGAAGAGACTGCAGGCTCTGCCAGGACCTGGGTTGTCTTTGGGGCTGTGTTGTAATCACCTGATGGTGCTGTGTGCTTGACCTGGATCCCTTCATCCTCTACAGCTCTGAGGCAGGTTTTCAGATAACAGTTCTGAGGTTCAGCAGACCCCTCTTTAACCTAGGGGAGCATCAGTCGTGACATTGTGTGAGGATCCCAGGGACTTCCAAAGAGATCACCTTTATTTTCCCAGCTCTGCACCTCAGGCCCCTGAAGTCATACTGCAAAAGACCTGAGTTACAAATGTACCCCAGGGTAACAATTGAAGAGCCCAAGTTGATCATTACAAAATGCCTTTCATAGGAAAAAATTCTTAAGTATAGTGGACACTCACTGCTCCTTCCAGACTCGAATTCCTTCTAACCATGACACAGTATGTAACATAAACCTTATCTTAACCATCTTTAAGTGAACACGTCAATGTCACATAGAGTTGACACTTGAACAACACAATGTGCAGGGCAACTTACAGACAGATGTTCCCAATAATAAGGACTACACAATCCAAGGTTGGTTAAACCCACAGTTGTTGAACCAGGGATACAGAGAGTCAAATATAATTTGAGGGGTTGCCACCTCTAATCCTTAGGTTGTTCAAGGGTCAACTGTATATTCACACTGCTGTGCAACCAATCTCCAAAATTTGCAACCAATCTGTAAAAGAGAAACTAGAATAGCCATTAAACAACTTTCCATCCCTTTTCTCCCCTCCTGCATGGCAACTACCAATCATTCTGTCTCTGAATTTGACTATTCTCAGTTCAGTTCAGTCGTTCAGTTATGCCTGACTCTTTGCGACTATTCTAGGTGCCTCTTAAGTAGAATCACAGTATTTGTCTTTCTGTGGCTGACTTTTCATTTAACATCAATGTCCTCAAAAGTTTCAAACATGTTGAAGCATGTGAGTTTGCCATTTGGCCTTAAAGGGAGCCTGAGTCAGTCAGTTCAGTCACTCAGTCACTCATTCATGTCCGACTCTTTGCGACCCCATGAATTGCAGCACGCCAGGCCTCCCTGTCCGTCACCAACTCCCGGAGTTCACCCAAACTCATGTGCATCGAGTCAGTGATGCCATCCAGCCATCTCATCCTCTGTTGTCCCCTTCTCCTCCCACCCCCAATCCCTCCCAGCATCAGAGTCTTTTCCAATGAATCAACTCTTCACATGAGGTGGCCAAAGTACTGGAGTTTCAGCTTCAATGTCAGTCCTTCCAAAGAAATCCCAGGGCTGATCTCCTTCAGAATGGACTGGTTGGATCTCCTTGCAGTCCAAGGGACTCTCAAGAGTCTTCTCCAACGCCACAGTTCAAAAGCATCAATTCTTCGGCGTTCAGCTTTCTTCACAGTCCAACTCTCACATCCATACATGACCACTGGAAAAACCATAGCCTTGACTAGACGGACCTTTGTTGACAAAGTAATGTCTCTGCTTTTCAATATGCTGTCTAGGTTGGTCATAACTTTCCTTCCAAGGAGTAAGCGTCTTTTAATTTCATGGCTGCAATCACCATCTGGAGTGATTTTGGAGCCCCAAAAAATAAAGTCTGACACTGCTTCCACTGTTTCCCCACCTATTTCCCATTAAATGATGGGACCAGATGCCATGATTTTAGTTTTCTGAATGTTGAGCTTTAAGCCAACTTTTTCACTCTCCTCTTTCACTTTCATCAAGAGGCTTTTGAGTTCCTCTTCACTTTCTGCCATAAGGGTGGTGTCATCTGCATATCTGAGGTTATTGATATTTATTTCTCCCTGCAATCTTGATTCCAGCCTGTGCTTCTTCCAGCCCAGCATTTCTCATGAGACACTCTGTATATAAGTTAAATAAGCAGGGTGACAATATACAGCCTTGACATACTCCTTTTCCTATTTGGAACCAGTCTGTTGTTCCATGTCCAGTTCTAACTGTTGCTTCCTGACCTGCACACAGGTGTCTCAAGAGGCAGGTCAGGTGGTCTGGTATTCCCATCTCTCAGAATTTTCCAGTTTATTGTGATCCACACAGTCAAAGGAAGTCTGTCTATCTCTATATATATAGATACACAGACCACATCATGGATATCCATTCATCTGTTGATGGACACAGGTAACTTCTCTTTTATGGCTGTTGTGAATACTGCTTCTATGAATGGTTGCAGTGGTTTAGGCACTAAGTTGTGTCTGACTCTTTGTGACCCTGTGGATTGTACCCCACCAGGCTTCTCTGTAGATAGGATTTCTCAAGCAAGAATACTGGAGTAGGTTACCATCCCCTTCTCCAGGGGATCGTCCTGATCCATGGATAAAACCTACATCTCCTGTTTGGCAGGTGGATTCTTTACCACTGAGCCACTTGGGAAACCCTCTGCTATGAATATGGTTATATATATATATATATAAATGTGTTTTTTTTTTTCTTCAAGAGCCTGCTTTCAACGTTTTTGGGTCTGAGACCAAAAGTGAACACCTGAATCACATGGTAATTCTATCTGTAGTTTGAGGAACCACCATACTGTTTGGCATCATGACTACATGATTGCACATTCCCCTCAGCACTGCACATTCTCTCAAATGTCTCCACTTTTTTTCAAAATAGCTATCCTAATGAGCTAAACTGTGGGAAATTCTTCAATATATGGGAATACCATACCACCTGACCTGCCTCTTGAGAAAGCTGTATGCAGGTCCGGAAGCAACAGTTAGAACTGGACATGGAACAACAGACTGGCTCCAAATAGGAAATGGAGTACATCAAGGCTGCATATTGTCACCCTGCTTATTTAACTTCTATGCAGAGTACATCATGAGAAACGCTGGGCTGGAGGAAGCACAAGCTGGAATCAAGATTGCCAGGAGAAATATCAATAACCTCAGATATGCAGATGATACCACCCTTATGGCAGAAAGTGAAGAGGAGCTAAAAAGCCTCTTGAGGAAAGTGAAAGAGGAGAGTGAAGAATTTGGCTTAAAGCTCGACATTCAGAAAACGAAGATCATGGCATCTGGTCCCATCACTTAATGGGAAATAGATGGGGAAACAGTGTCAGACTTTATTTTGGGGGGCTCCAAAATCACTGCAGATGGTAACTGCAGCCATGAAATTAAAAGACGCTTACTCCTTGGAAGAAAAGTTATGACCAACCTAGATAGCATATTCAAAAGCGGAGACATTACTTTGCCGACTAAGGTCCGTCTAGTCAAGGCTATGGTTTTTCCCGTGGTCATGTATGGATGTGAGAGTTGGACTGTGAAGAAAGCTGAGTGCTGAAGAACTGATGCTTTTGAACTGTGGTGTTGGAGAAGACTCTTGAGAGTCCCTTGGACTGCAAGGAGATCCAACCAGTCCATTCTGAAGGAGAGCAGCCCTAGGATTTCTTTGGAAGGACTGATGCTAAAGCTGAAACTCCAGTACTTTGGCCACCTCACGTGAAGAGTTGACTCATTGGAAAAGACTTTGATGCTGGGAGGGATTGGGGGCAGGAGGAGAAGGGGACGACAGAGGATGAGATGGCTGGATGGCATCACTGACTCAATGGTCGTGAGTCTGAGTGAACTCCGGGAGTTGGTGATGGACAGGGAGGCCTAGCGTGCTGCGATTCCTGGGGTCACAAAGAGCCGGACACAACTGAGCGACTGAACTGAACTGAACTTGGTTTGTTTTTTACACTTCACATGTCCTTAGATCTAAAGTAAATTTGAAGTTCCTCATGTCAGGAGCTTTTCAGTTACCACTGTGTCTTAACAAGTGAAAAACTGTCCACTGAAAAATCAATAATTCCTCTTGAATCTATAAGAGAGGGTAAGACACAGGACACACTGCTGTCCCCAAGATCGGAGAGGCAGGAGAAAACAGGTAGTCATGGTTTACCAGGGCCAAGACTCTCAAGCGAAAACTGGGAATCAGTGCTGAGTAGGAAAGCCTATGACTGACAAATTGCTAGGGGCTTAATGTGGACAATTCTATTAAAAACTTCAGGGGATACTGTATTGAAATTTACCTGTTAAGTGTTCGACCATGTTACACAGTAAATACTGAAGAATTCTCACAGAGGGAAAGAGAAGAACCACAACTGTGAAATATAGTAGAGCCATCTGTTCTTAACAAGGACTGCCCTCAGGGGAAACCAGTTTTGTTTTTTTTTTTTAATGAAATATAGTTGATTTACAATGTGCGCCAGTTTCAGCTGCACAGCAATGTGTACATATATCAGTTATGCATATATTCAGGGTTCACAGTGCTTTTCAGGTCTGCTGTATCCTTCTACTTCTCTGTAGATTCGTTCTATTAATTTTTGAAAATTTGACATTGAATCTCAAATCTTTATCTAATTATTTAAAAAAATTATATGGTAGAACTGTATGTAACCTTGTTCTGTATTTTCCAAGTTTCCTGTTAATGTTACATACTGTTACATACTGTTATACCTTGTTAGTGTTACATACTTCCATAATTTAAAAAATAATTATAATTACATACATATACATATATACTTTTCTAGATCCTTTTCTCATATGGGTTATCACAGCATACTGAATAGAGTTCCCTGTGCTATACAGTAGGTCCTTGTTGTGTGTGTGTGCATCCCAAGCTTCTGATTTATCTCTCCCCTCCACATTTCCTCTTTGGTATGTGTGTTAGTCGCTCAATCGTGCCTGACTCTTTGTGACCCCATGAACTGCAGTCCACTGGTTTTCTCTGTCCATGAGATTTCCCAGGCAAGGATACTGGAGTGGGTTGCCATTTCCTTCTCCAGGGGATCTTCCCAACCCAGGGATCGAACCCGGGTCTCTTGCACTGCAGGCAGATTCTTTACTGACTGAGCTACCCAGGAAGCCCTGGAACTGTAAGCTTATTTTCAATGTCTCTAAGTCTGTTTGTGTTTCCCAAAGAAGTCCATTTCTTTTCTTTTCTTTTTTTTTTTTAGGAAGATCCCGCATATGAGTGATATCATATGCTTACCTTTCTCTGGCTTACCTCATCTAGTGTAATGATCTCTATGTCCATCCGTGTTGCTGCAAATGGCATTATTTCATTCTTTTTATGGTGAGTTATATTCCCTTGTCTATATGTACCATATCTTTACCCATTCTTCTGTTGATGAACATTTAGTTTGCTTCCATATCTTGGCTGTTGTAAACAGCGCTGCAATGAACACTAGGGAACATGCTTTCTTTCAGATTATGGTTTTATCCAGATATATGCCCAGGAGCGGGATTGTTGAGTCATTAGGTAGTTCTATTTTTAGTTTTTTTGAGGAACCTCCATACTGTTCTCCATAGTGGTTATAGCAGTTTTCCTACCAATCATACAGAAGGGTTGCATTTTCTCCACACCCTTTCCAGCATTTATTATTTGTAAACTTTTTGAAGGGAAAGTAGTTACCAGAGCCCAGATGGCTGGCATATTATTAGAACCTAACTGACCTGACTGAGTGACTTCCCTTTCACTTTTCACTTTCATGCATTGGAGAAGGAAATGGCAACCCACTCCAGTGTTCTTGCCTGGAGAATCCCAAGGGTGGGGGAGCCTGGTGTGCTGCCATCTATGGGGTCGCACAGAGTCGGACACGACTGAAGCGACTTAGCAACAGCAGCAACTGATCTGAGGAAGGGAAACCCTACTCAGCCAGACAGCCAGTCCACCTCGGGGTAGAGAAAAAGTGAAACACTTAGGAAATCCAGTCATAGGACTATAGAACGTCCCCACTCTCTACCCCCATAACTCACCACCACATTACTAAAGGCTGATGATCACAGTACCTTTTGCATAGTATATTTTCATATCTAGCTGTCAAGAAAAATGTGATTTCACAATACATACAGATATTGAACCGTCATTACCTGGTATATGTGAAACTAACATAATGTTATGTCAATTATAACTCAATTTAAAAAAAAAAAGCATACCAATGACAAAAGAGCACAATTTAAAGAGACAAAGTATTAGAGCCAGACATGGCAGGGATGTTGGAAATATCAGACTGGGAATTTAAAACAGCTATGATTAACATGCTAAGTATTTCATTAGGATAAAGTCAGCAGCATGTAAGAGCAGATGGCAATGTAACTAGAGACAGCAATCCTAAGAAAGATGCTAGAGAGAAAAATCAAAACACTAATAGAAATGAAGAATGTCTTTGGACTTCATAGACTAGATAGACATGGCAAAGGAAAGAATCTCCAAACTAGAGAATATACCAATAGAATCCTCAAACCAAAAAGCAAAAACAAAGACTTAACAGAAAACCCAAGGATTGGAAGACAACTGCAAAAACCTGTAGCATATGTATAATGAGAATATTAGGAGAAAAGGGAACAGATAAAATATCTGAAGCAATACAGACTGAGAACACTTCCCCCAAGTTAATGTCAGACACCAAACCACAGATCTAGGAAGCTCAGAATGATTAGGATGAATGCTTCCCCTAAAAACCTACACCTAGGCATAGTATTTACAAACCATTTACAAACCAGGAAATCAGATAAAGAAGAAGATCCTAAAAGCCAAGCAAACAAACACACTTAAAAGTTGAATGAAAAAACACCTTATTTATAGAGCAAGAAAGATAAGAATTAGGCCTAACTTCTCAGAACCCTGGAGGTGGAGACGGTAACCCACTCCAGTATTCTTGCCTGGAGAATTCCATGGACAGAAGAGCCTGGCAGACTATACTGTTCATAGGGTCACACAGAGTCGGACTTGACTGAAGCGACTTAGTTTGCTTGCTGTCTTCAGTAAACACTCAAGCAAGAAAATAGTGGAATGAAATAGTGTTGAGAAAGTTATGAGAACCAACCTAGAATTATGTACCCTGCAAAACATCCTTTAGGAGACTGGAATTGGCATACATACACTACTGTGTATACTAATGAGATTACTAATGAGAACCTACTGTATAGCACACGGGACTCTACTCAGTGCTCTGCAGTGACCTAAATGGGAAGGAAATCCAAAAAGAAGGCATTATACATATACATATAGCTGATCCACTTTGTTACACAGCATAAATTAACACAACTTTGTGAAAGAACTATATTCCAATAAAAATGGAAAAGTAAAAGACTTTCTCTCCAACAAATTGAGGGGATTTGTTGCAAGGCAGGTCTACTGGCAAGAAATGTTCAGCTGTTTATATCACAACACTCATCACCTGACTTAATAAACAGAAAGTTTAGAACTTCTAGCATAGAGAGAGGTCAGCATCGCCTTCTCTTTTTATTCCATAATTTTGTCCAGGAACACAGGTTTCTGATACACCTGGTGATCCTCAGTAATACTGATGGGTTCCGGAAATAGGTGGATGGGACAGGCTAGGAGACCAGCTGTAAGAACTGGAGTCCAGGCCGGCTGGGGTGATTGGCTTGGGCCCTGGCTGAGTAGAGGTGAGGACTGACTCCCCTTCCTCCCCAGTGGCAAGTGACGTAATCTCTGCTAGAGGCCCCACTGCCACTCTGAGGCTGACCTGGGCAAGGCCAGCTAGCAGGGGTTGCTGAACTGCTCCCTGTAGTTCACTGGGCTGTGGAAATTGCAGAAATGGGGGAGGCTGACCCCTTTTCACAGACCCCTAACAACACCTCTGTAGATAAGGGGTCAGCTCTGGGAGATTGGAAGCAGGGCTGTCATTAAAGACTTCTCCTTAACTTTAAAAGATAGAGTTCCTAAGTTTTCAGTTTCCTTGAAGTATAATTCACATAATAAAATTGTAACTAGGGAAGAAAAATATAGATCAGAGACGCAAATCTACCTATGAAGAGAAGAGCATCAAAGAAGTAAGAGAAGAAAAAACTGAGTCTTTTGTGGACCACGTATAGTTGTATCCTGTGTTTATTCATTCTGCCTATCTGTCTTTTGATCAAGTACATTTATTCATTACATTTAGATTACTGATAGGAATTACTATTGCCATTTTTAAATTTTATGTATTTTGGGGGTGGCTTCCCTGGTGAGTCAGCGGTAAAGAATCTGCCTGCCAATGCAGGAGACACGAGTTTGATCCCTGGGTCAAAAAGATCCCCTGGAGAAGAAGGAAATGGCAATTCACTCCAGTATTCTTGCCGGAGAAATCCTGTGGACAGAGGAGCCTGGAGGGCTATAGTCCATGCGGTTGCAGAGTCAGGCAGGACCTAGAGGCTAAACAATTACAATATGTCTTGTAGCTTTTTGTTCTCCTTTTCCTTTTCACTCCCTTCCTTTGTGCGTAATTGAATTTACTTCTGTAGTGACGTGTTCTGATTTCCAACTCATTTCTTTTTGTGTGTATTCTATAAATAGCTTCATGGCTACTATGGGAGGCATCAAACATCCTAAACTATAACAATTTAAATTGATACATTCAATTAAATACAAACTGCTCCATTATAGTTTTACCTCCCACATTTGGTCTTTTTTGATTGTTTTTGGAAATTTTTTTGAAGTATGGTTGATTTATAATATACTATTTTCGGTGTACAACATAGTTATTCAGTATCTTTATAGATTATACTCTACTTAAAGTTGTACAAAACAATGGCTATTTCTCCCTTGGGCTCCACAACATACCCTAGTTGATCTATTTTTTACACAGTAGTTTGTATCTCTTAATCCCCTACCTTATCTGGCTCCTCCTTTTCTCATCACTGGTAAGTTTGTTCTCCATCTGAATCTATTTCTGTTTTCTTTATATTCATTTTTAAATTTTAGATTCTACACGAAGTGATAGTATAGAGAATGCCTTTCTCTGACTAAGTTCACTAAGCATAATACTCTAGGTCCATCTGCATCATTGCAAATGGAAGAATCTCATTATTTATGACTGCATAATATTCCATTGCATGTAGAGATACAGCTATATATCACATCTTTAGTATCCAATTCGTGTATCGATGGGCATTTAAGGTTGCTTCCATATCCCGCCTATTATAAATAATGCTGCTGTGAACACTGAGATGCATATGTCTTTGAAGTAGTATTTGCACTTTCTCTGGAAAAATACCCAGGAGTAGAATTGCTGGATCATATGGTGTCTTTTTTTTTTTTAATACTGTTTTCCACAAAGAATGCATCAATTTATAAACCTACCACCAGTGTACTAGGATTCTCTTTCCTTCACATCCTCCCCAATATTTGTTGTTTGTAGGTTTTGTGATGACAGGTATGAGGTGATACCTCCTTATGGTTTAGATCTGCATTTCTGGTTAGTGATATTGAGCATCTTTTCATGTGCCTATTGGCCATTGTGTGTGTGTGTGAGATATATATATATATATATATATATATATATATATATATAGTGTGTGTGTGTGTATATATATATATATATATATATATTGGATAAAGGTCTATTCAGGACTTCTGCCCATTCATTAATCAAGTTTTTGGATATTGAGTTGTATGAGCCATTTATATATTTTGGATAGCAACCCCTTATTGTTCATAGCATTTGCAATTATTGTCTCCCATACAATGGGTTGTCTTTTTGTTAATGGTTACCTCTGTCCAATGTTTTCAAGTTATGTAGGTCCTATTTGTTTATTTTTGCTTCTGTTTCTTTAGTCTTAGAGCCAAAACCGAAAATATTCCTATGATTTATGTCAGAGTGTTCTGCTGTGTTCTCTCCTAATTTTATGGGTTCAGGTCTTACATTTAGATCTTTAATTCATTTTGAGTTTATAAGGTGTGAAGAAATGTTCTCTTTTCATTCTTCTATGTAGCTCTCCGGTTTTCCCAGCATCTCTTTTGCAAGAGACTGTCTTTTCTCCATGTGCATTATTTCCTCCTTTGTCATAGACTGACCATAGGTACTTGAGTATCCCCTACTTGATATATCACAATGACATCATTAAATATTGTGCACCAAACATTTACTTTTCCTGTTTGTCTTTTAAAACTTTAGAGTTATGAAATTTATATAACACGGGCTTTTATACTTGTCCATACATTTACCTTTATCAGAGAAGTCTATATTTTCAGGGGACTTTGAGTTACTGTCTACCGTCCTTTCTTTTAAGCCTGAAGGACTCCAACTGTTTCCACAAGGGACAGTCTAGTGGTCCTGAAATTCCCTCAGCTCTTCTTTTTATCTGAAAGAATTTATCCCTCATTGTTGAAGACAGATTCGCCAGATAGAGTATTCTGACAATTTTTTTCTTTCAGCACTTTATCTTGTTGCCTTCTGGTCTGTAAGTTTTCTGCAGAAAAATCTGTCTATCGGTGCTCTCTTTTCGTGATGAGTCGTTTTTCTCTTGCTGTTTTCAAGATTCTTTGGGCAGTTTGATAACATCTCAGTGTGTGTCTCTTTATCCCACTTGGAGTTTGAACTTCCTGTATTTGTATACCCATTTCTTTCCTCAAACTTGGGAAGTTTTAGGCCCTTAGTACTACAGATAAGCACTCTGATTCTTTTCTTTTCTGGGAGTCCCATAATGCATATACTGGCCCATTTGATATTGTTCCATAAGGCCCTCAGGTTTGACAGTGGGTTTCTGCTACTGAACTTGCAGCCACTTTTCTTTTTTGACTCTGAGAAACAAAAGAATAACTTCAAATCATTCAAGTTCATTATTCTTGTGCCTATTCAATCTGCTGTTGAATCTCTAGTAAAATTTTCACCTCAGTCACTGTAATTCAGCTCTAGAACTTTTTTCCTATAGTTTCTATCTCTGATATTCTAATTTTGTTCATAGATCATTTTCCTGATTTAGTTTAGTTGTGTATTATTCCTTAGCCCATGAGTATATTTAAGATGATTTTTTGAAGTCTTCCTCAAGTAATTCAGATAATTCAGAGGACTGTTTTTCTTTAGGGTCAATTTTTAGAGATTTATTTTGTTCTTTTAAATGGGTCATGTTTCCCTGTTTTTCATATGCATTGTAATTGTTTCTTGGAAATTGGGCATTTGAAAAAACACTTCTCCCAGTCTTTACAGGGTTATATGCAAGAAAAACTTTGCTAATCAGTCCAATATAACAGCTCAAGTTTCTCTCAAACCTTTGGTGATGCATCTTCCTATGTGTGCTTCAATTCTCTTACTTAAATTGTCTATATGCAGTTGCCTTTAAAAGATTTCAGGTCCCTGAAAACCTCACCTGCAAAGGGACTCCTCATGTTCTGTTGCAGTCCTTTGCCCATAATCTCCTGCTCCCAGGAGCCTGTGTGTCTGCAGTCCCCCAGCAGCTCTCACCTTGCAGTGACTGCCACTGGTTTCAGGGGCCTCTAACCTGATGCTCAGACTATTCTGCCCTTTCCATCAGAGCTCCAAGTCGAGTGAGACCGAAGCCATCCTCCAAACAGCCCTCAGATAAGCCAGAACATTGCAAGCAAGTTCATTCTTTTCCTTCCTTCCTGGGGGATGACCCAGGAGTTGGGCAGCTTCCTCCCGACTGACCACAAAGCGGGTAGAGTAACACAAACAAAAATCCCAGATAGTTTTCTACTGTTACAGCTGCAGCTTTTTCTTGGTTAGGTTGGTTGCTGCAGTTTAACTTGGTTCTAGGGTTCTTGTAAGGCTCCTTTGGCCTGCTTATTATTCAGTGTTTCCACAGCAGGGGCGGGGAGGGGGATGAAAACCTGGTGCTTTCTCTTCTGCCATCTTGTTCATGTCACTCCAGCCCATTTTCACCTTTTCTGTCATCTCTCCCTGGCTTTGAGCCTTTGCCTCCAATAGTCTGTAGCTCTACTAACTCTTTTTGGAGGGCTGCCCTCAAGCTTGAAACTACCTCATCTACAGGAAGAGATGCTCAGCAGCTTGGAGTTTGCTTTCCTAGGGCAATCCCTAGTCAAGGACTGTGCCCCCCTGGGGCAAAGGTGATCCATACCCATCAAACCTGGAGGCACAGTCCCTGTTAGAGCTCCCTTGTGGGGTCAGGCTGCTGCTCCCTTATGTGGGACCTTGCCTGAGGTATACACCTACTCTGATTCCCTCCCTCTTCTGCTTCCCAGACTCTTTTCTATCGTCTTTGTAACCCTTTCTTAGTGAATCACTTGTACCCCTCTCTTCATCTCTGGATCTCTTTCTCGGAATGATAACTGAGATCCAAAGTATAGGTTGCCTTTTTTTTTTTTTTTAACTCTACAAACAGCAGCATATAGATTACTGAGATTAAAAAACTGGTTTGGAGTGAGGGGTAGGGGGCAAGACTGTTACCAGGGCTCGCTCTGCTAGCTGCAAGAGAGGGCAATGAATCTGAGACGAAAAACTTTATTCAGGAGCTGACTGACCAAGAAGACGGCAGGCTGCTGCTGCTGCTAAGTCGCTTCAGTCGTGTCCGACTCTGTGCAACCCCATAGACAGCAGCCCACCAGGCTCCCCCATCCCTGGGATTCTCCAGGCAAGAACACTGGAGTGGGTTGCCATGTCCTTCTCCAATGCATGAAAGTGAAAAGTGAAAGGGAAGTCACTGAATCGTGTCCAGCTCTCAGTGACCCCATGGACTGCAGCCTACCAGGCTCCTCCGTCCATGGGATTTTCCAGGCAAGAGTACTGGAGTGGGGTGCCATTGCCTTCTCCGAGATGGCAGGCTAGCACCTCAAAATAACCCTGTTGCCCGGGCCTGGTTGCCAGGCACGTTTATAGATCAGAGATTGGGGGAGGGTAGGGGGGGTGAGGAAACAAGTAAAAAGAACTATTCAGTCCTCGCAAATGTCCCCTAGAATGGCAAGCCACAGGCAGGGGAACATGTTAGTTTCACTGCCTTGCAGTCCTTCACAGGTGGGTGGCTCAAGTAATCTCCCTGAGGCAGGCCATTACTTACGCCTACAACAACAAAAGCAGCAAGGTGAGGGTTAAAGTCGCAGAAGCAGATCTGGAATAAATTCGAAAGTAACCCTTCCCGGTTACAAGTCGAATAGAAGCAGAACCTCAATACTTGTCTTCTTTGGAAAAAAATAAAAAATCAGAGACCAAGATTATGAAATAGACAAAGCATTTACTAGAAGCAAAGTACATGTAGAAAAGCACAGGGGTTGCACCCAGTGAGTTGCGCCCAACTTGGGCAGCTTAGGTCACTTAACAGAGGCAGCCTTCCAGGTCGTCTCTGGCCAGTCATCCTGCTTGTGGCTGTATTTGACCTGACCCAGGGTCCCTCCTGGTAGGCGTATACATCCCTCAGCCAAGATGGACTCCAGCTTGAGGGTTTCTGGGAAGTTGACTGGCGTCTCTCTCTCCCTTGGACCCCTTCCCTAGACTGAGGGCCTTCTCTATGAATGTGTGTGGGCTAGGAAATCCCTTTGACCACAAGAATGGGAAAAATGTGGGTGCTTTGTCTTTTATCCAGTCAGAGCCCAATGCTTCTGCTAGTATTTTATCTCAAAGTGTCAGGAGACAGGTTGCAGCTGCTCAGCCTGGGGCCCATCTATCTCCTGTCTCCAGAGGTATAGTATGCTACTATCTTAGATGTTACAAAGGAACATGGGATAAGAGAACCAGCATGAAGAGAATCCCTGGATTACTGGTCCAATCAGATCCTGGCAGGAAGGAGATGGCATCCCACATGAATGTAGCTGCAGAGTGGTCATAAAGGGATCTCTTTAAAGAGAGGAAGGGCTGAGGAAACAACAAAATAATAGTGAACAGCAAGGGTGTATAGACAGAACTGTAACCATCACAGCACCTGGTGGGGTGTGGAGAAGATGTTGTTACTAGAACCTAGATCCAGGTAGCCCTGTTGTGGAATCCAGAGTCACAAAACACACCTCGGAGGACACTCAAGACAGTGAGTACAGTTTATCACGCCAGCGGCTTCAAGGAGAATCAGTTCCCAACAGGGACCCTGATGTTTCTGAGAGGCTTAGTTTTATACCGCTCAGTACGTGACTGGTTACGCGTTAGCAACGTCTTTGATGTACATGTTTGAGTTTTACACCAAGCAGGTGCTAGTAGAACAAACAATTAAGGTTAAAGTGGGGAACGATGACCATACACAATGGGGGGATGTCTCCATGGTTAACCTAACAGGGGCAGCCTGACCTCAACTCCAATCTCCATTTGTCATCTCTAGGGAGGGAAGTCTCCAGGAGACCTGGGTTTTGTTAGCAGTGGTTTCCTCATTCTTGGGCAGAGTTCAGGCCCGGTTCACACCTTTCTTTAAGATGGAGTCTCTCCTGCTTTCCTCATAGTGGCCCCATCAGCCCAATAAGAGCTGTGGCTTTTGGTAGAGGGACTTGGTCCCTCCAGAGAGGATGGTGCATCAGGAAGCCTGGGGAATAAACTCTGCAGCCTCATTCCTCCCACTCTGACCCTCCTCTGTAGGTGCCTTCCGTGGGCTGAAAGCACTGAACGTCAGATGGAAGGTATGGGAGACAGAGATATGTCCCCTTTCAAGGCCTATCTTGCTGCCCAGGAGCAGACAGCCATCAAGGTCATGCTGACCCGCAGCAGTCCCTAGCCAGTGACTCAGTGAGGTAGAAGTATGCAGGTCCTGTTCAATGTGCCCTGTGGGGATGGCATAGCTGAGCAAGACTTCAGAAGTCCCTGTCAGGCTGGCCAGAGTTCACTGGGTATGCATTACAATTTGATTTCTGTTTTAGTCCAGCTTCCTTACTGCCCTCTCACAGGTGTTGATACCTAGTAACACCTTGCATCCCAAACTCCATTTCAACCTGTGGCATCAAGCAAGATGGGTGTCGCAGTCCCCACAGGCTAGCCACTCACATGCACAGCAAAACAGAATATCACTGAGGGGTAAACACAGAGTAACCCACAGGTAGCTAATAACTGATACTCACCTCCCATTCCTGTGCTCTTACTCCTCTATTCCTCCCCTTAAAGTGTGGAGCTAAAGCGAACTTGGTGCCCTTTGATCTAAGGGAGCCCAGGCAGTCAGAGGATGTGAGTAGCAATTGGAAGGTGGGCTCACCTCTGCATCCCATGCCCGACGTCTGCTCCCTACCAGCTGTGTGGGAACCTACACGTGGTTGACACTGTCTCCAGGGGTGTGCGTGGATGTCAGCCCTGTGTGCGATGCCCCTGTGGGCTGTCAAGGGAACTGCCTCAGTGATGTTAAACGATGCAGCTCTGAGTGAAGTGATTAAGCAGTTTGTGACGCATCCTCCCTGGGAGAGCAGGAGGCTTCTGAGGACCGATCTGAGTCGGGTTGGGGTCCCAGTGAAGGGAGCTGGCTGATGGCCCACGGAGGCAAATGTCCTTTGTCCTTGGGAGCACAGCAGGTAGGGCAGGCTGTTCACAGTCTGGAGGGGTGGTGGGGCTGACCTGTGCACCTCGGGCTAAAGACAGGAAACTGTTAGACTGAAGTGAAGTTAAGGGCAGAGTCACAGTTTTTGCTGCTATACCACTTGTCCCTAACCACCACCCCCTACCCCGCCACCTCAACCTCCAGGGCCTGTTTGAATGATTCTGCGTTTCATCTACATCTCCTTACATTTAAATAGCCTTTTAAATCCTGCTCTGGATCCCATCCACCATAGATGGAGCTCCTTCAAGGATGGACTATGAATATCTATCTCCTCTGTATACCGTTTCTCCATCATGGGTGCAAGTTTGTTAGGGATCAGCAACTAAGAAGAAAAAGAAAGGAAGCAGGGTGGGGCGGAGGAAGAGCTGTGAAGCCAACGTAAAGCCTGTAGCCACCCAGCAGGGCACACTGGAGCCCATCAGTTTGGGGCCAAAACGACCAGGGCATTATACCGATACCTGGGGTCACTGGGCACAAACTTCCCTGGAAAGACATGGCCTCAAGTCCCTCCTTGAGATGCAGATGTACCACCCAGATCCCCGCTCTAAGACTCTTTCCCAGGAGGCTGCTCTTGGCCAATTCTGTTCTGGCTCCAGGCTATGGAAGCCAAGAGGACACCACCTGCTGCTTTCACAAGAGAGTGGGGTTTTGTCGTGGGTCCCCTCAGTTCCTCCTGACATAGATCTGAATCAAGGTGCTACTTGAAGTTGGCTTTGAAGGCATGGGCCAGAATGAAACTCGTAGCCTCTTCTGCTGCCTTCCCATCTTCCATCCTTCCAGAAACAGCCAGACTCAGACTGAGGCAGCAGGACTGAGGCCCATGGGAATCCTTGGACAGAGAGCTAGTGATTACAGAGCGGTAAACGTGTTAAGGAACTAGGTAATTAGATAAACATCGGTAATTAATTGAGAGTTAGCAGAACTGCAGCACTTCCTAGAGGGGAGACTGCGTCCCTTCTCTTGGTTGGTTTTCTCTTTTACGATCACCTAGGATGTTGGTCCTTGGAGCTGGGGGAGCTAGAGAAGTGTTTCCTTTACCCACGAGTGCTTCTGACCAGCTCCCAGCTCCCAGCTCCCAGCTCCCGTTGATTCCTGCTTTTGAGTGTTGAGATCAGGGGAGTCCTGCTGTCAGACCCAGAGGCCAAGGAACGGCCAGGCTGATATCAGGAGCAGTGGTGGTCAGGATTCCTATAGAGGTGCTCTGCCTGCCTTCCTCCAGCTGTGAGTGCTAGACTGGAGGCTGAGCTGTATGAAACTAGACCCCAGACCCATTTGCATCAGTCCCCACCTGGCCCCTGCTGCAGCCACGTGACCACCCTGTTCCTCGCCTTCTTGAGATGAAGTCTGGACAGGCAAGGCCATATTGCCTGCTTCTTTTGCCCAGTTCCAGGCAGGAAGGCAGCTAGGGGAGTGCCTGGGTGATTAGAAATCCCCAAGATACCCTCTGGACTGAGATAAGCTCATCCCCACAGGTGCCGAGTCCAAGCTCTCCAGTCTCAAGATCCTGCTTGGCTAGGGTTCTCAAGGCTCTGCAACCTGAACCTTGCCCGGGCTTTGTCCTAAGAGCTGCTCTTTCCTTGCAGTTGGCTGTGCCATACACTACTCTTAGGGCATGTCCCACTGTTAGGGGCTCTCGGCACTGCTTAAAATATTGCTTATCACAACCTACATGTCCATCTACCTCTATAGGAATCCTGATCACCACTGCTCCTGATATCAGCCTGGCCGTTCCTTAGCCTCTGGGTCAGACAGCAGGGCAAGCAGGGCTCCCCTGATCTCAACACTCAAGAGCAGGAATCAACAGGAGCTGGGAGCTGGTCAGAAGCACTTGTGGGTAAAGGAAACACTTCTCTAGCTCCCCCAGCTCCAAGGACCACCATGCTAGGTGATCGTAAAAGGGAAAACCAACCAAGAGAAGGGAAGCATTCTCTCCTCGAGAAAGTGCTGCAGTTCCACCAACTCCCAGATGAATGGATAAAGAAGTTGTGGTACATAGATAGGGTGGAATATTACTCAGCTATCAAAAGGATTGAATTTGAGTCAGTTCTAGTGAGGTGGATGAAATTAGAGCCTGTTATATAGAGTGAAGTCAGAAAAAAAAAAACAAATATTGTATATTAGTGCCTATTTATGGAATCTAGAAGAATGGTGCTGATGAACCCATTTGCAGGGCAGAAATAGAGATGCAGGCATACAGAACAGACTTGTGCACACAGCAGGGGAAATTGAGGGTGGGATGAATTGAGAATAGCATTGAAACATATGTATTACCATACTTAAAATAGATAGCTAGTGGGAAGTTGCTGTATAACACAGGGCACTCAACCCCGTGCTCTGTGACAACCTAGAGGGATGGGATGGGATTGGGTGAGCGGTGAGAAGGGGGTTCAAGAAGGATGGAGGCATGTGTGTATGTATGGCTGTTCACACTGTTGTATGGCAGAAACCAGCACAATATTGTAAAGCAATCATCCTACAATTAAATATAAATTTAAATGTATTTGCTTATCCGAACGGGGTGGTGACAGTGCTGACAGACATTAAGGCTGTTCCTGCTTCATTCCCACCTGTCAGCAGAGTTTGGACCAATTCCCAGAGAGCTGCCAGCCAGGCGAGGCTCTTGGTGCTGAGGTCAGAGCCCAGTAGCGGCTCACCCCTCTGCATCTGTCCACAGGGTCCCGATAGGCAACAGGTGTCTCACTTAAGTTTGGATCCTTCGGTGAGCATTTCTTTCCAGAAGAGCTCATTTCAGAGCTGCGGGTGAGGGTAGAGGAACCATAGGAGTGGTCAGTAACAAGCCACACAGCTGTTACCACCCTTGGGCCTGGAGGTTGGGGATGGGGAGGGTGAACGAGTCCCAGAGAAAAATCGCGGCTCTTCTTCACAGCGCCCTTTGGTCAAGGGCACAGCCAAGGAGAAACGACCTCCCTCCCCTACTCTGATATTCTGCCCAGGCTCCTTATGGACTGAGCCCCTCCAGACAGTAGTGACGTAGTCAGTCCATACAGATCAGCCTCCCAGGACGCAGCGGGTAGGGGGTGAATGCATCTCAAGGAACACATCTAGAGCTGAGTTATCCCATTTTCCTCTTCATTTCAGTTATGCCGCCATCAGATTTCACTCCCAAGAATTGGCAGCAAGTCTGCTTCCTTCCTTTGAGCATGCGTCGGTCATCCACTGCTATACAGCAAGTTCTTTCCAGGTGGCTCAGTGGTGAAGAATCTGCCTGCCAATGCAGGAGACACAGGAGACGCAGGTTTGATCCCTGGGTGGAGAAGATTCCCTGGAGGAGGCCACGGCAACCCACTCCATTTCTTGCCTGGGAAATCCCATGGTCAGAGGAGCCTGGCAGGCTCTAGTCCATGGGGTCGCAAAGAGTCAGACAGAACTGAGTTAATGGGCACATACACCCGCTGTGCGACAAGTTACTCTAAAAGTTAGCAGCTCAACATTGTATCAGGTTCTGTGGATCAGGAATCCAAGGCAGTTAGGCTGGGTGGTTCTGGCTCACAGCAGCTCTGAAGGTTTTACTGGGGCTGGAGGGTCTGCTCCCAAGGCGGCTGGTACACACTCTAATGAGGGTCATCAACTCATCCTGGTGATCCCAGGACTCCTTATGTAATTGGCTATGTCTGCAGGGCCTTTCTACATTGGAAGAATTAAATCGTTCAAATAGAACAGATGGCCCTTAAATCCTAACATGTTTAGCGCTTTACAGAAAACTTGCCAACCCTTGACAGAGGTCTATGGTGAGAATCAGCTCCAGAGGAGACACAGAGATGTTCAACCCCACATTTATAGCAGGCCATGTGCCTGGGTGACAAGATACCCCAAGGGCCCCATAGCTAAGCCCATTCCCACAGGAGCTAGCGCCAGGCTCTGAGTCTCAAGATGTCATCTGGCTAGGGGTTCGAAGGCTCTGCAGCCTGGTTCTTAAATACACGTGGTGGTGCCCTCTAAACAGATGCTACAGAGCCTGGCATATGTGAGAACCCATTTAGGTGAGATGGTGTTGGTGGCCTGCCCACGCTGCCTGGCTTTCACACTGCAGTGGACTCAAGTTTGACTTCACCTGCACCTATGATTCTTCATCTGAGGGCTTTCTCTGGCTGTTGACATCTGGCACATGGCAGCTTGAAGGGGCAGGAGTTCAGCACCACAGGGAGCAGCCCTCAGCCGGTGACTGACAATCAGGAGCTGACGGGTGAACGCCACGGCTGCCTGGGATGCCTGGGCGCTCTGCACGCCCTGGAGTGGTGCTGAGCTCGGTAGCATCGTCCGTCATTCACTGACTGCCTTCCCTTCTTTGTCTCACTGCTCCCCTCCCTTGCCAGTGCTTTCCTGGGCTCACCTCCCGAATAACGGCCCCTCTTCTCTTTAGTTTTTGGCTACTCCGGGCCTCTGCTGCTGAGCGCGGGCGACTCTCCAGTTGCGGTATGCAGCTTCTCAACGCGGTGACTTCTCTGATTGCGGAACACAAGCTTCAGTAGTTGTGGTGTGCGGGCTCAGTCGCCCCTCAGTGTGTAGGATCTTATTTCCTGGACAGGATCCAACCTAAGAAACACCGGGCACTTCAACTCGGGGTATCCTGAAGTCTTAGACTCATCTCAGACCGCTGATTCCATTGTCTGATCTTGCTGCTGTAGCTGCTGTGTGACTTTGGTTTGAAAGTAGAATGGTCTTGCCCGGTTTTCATCGATAAAATAAGACTACATATCCGAAATCCCAACTGACTAAGGCTAATCAGACTAGTTAGAATGCCTCAAGAGTTTTCTGATATGAAGCCCCCTGAAGACCAAAATTGTGACTGGGTGTTGATCATCCATCAACAGGACAACACTGGAACCCACCAAAACAAAGATATCCCATGTCCAAAGACGAAGAAGCTGCAACAAGACGGTAGGAGGGATGCAATTGCGATGAATTCCCCTGAAAAACGCCCATTAACCCGTCCCAGAAAGGTATAAGGATTCTTCTAGGTATTTAAGGTGAGTCTTTAGCATCTGTACCGTGTATAGTCCCTTTGCAAGGAGCTGCTGTGTGGACGTCTGCTGTTGCACCTTCAGGAGAACTTTTCTTCTAGTGTCCAGACAGTACGACTGCTTCTCCCCATGCCCACAAAATTGGAGGGGGTGGCTAGAGGGGGCTTCTTTTTCTTGTGGACTGAAGAACTGGCAAATTTATGCCTAACTTTAAATGCATTGTGTCGCCGAAGGGAGGTCACAGACAGTTGGGGAGAGTTGCGGGAGACTGAGGCAGCTGCATGGAAGAAGGGCATGGAAGTTCTTCTCAAAATACTTTAATTCTACTGATCTTTTCATACAAAAGGCATCCACTTCTTGAGCCTCCATCCTATAACATTAATAGTGATTCTGCTTATTGTTGTCATCACTGTTGACAAAGTGAGTAATTCAATCCTCTAGGTACAAATCCCAGAGAGCACTCTGGCTGCCCCCCCTGAAAAGAAGTAAAACTCAGTCTGTTTTACAAAGTCCATTTCTTCTGGGTGGAGGTGAGGTGGGAGTTCAGGCAGAAGATCCGGGGAGGCCTCAGGGCACTGGGGCTGGGGTTTCAAAGTGATGATGGATTCTCTCTACTTCCCTCATCCCTCCCATTCCAGCCCATGAATACAGTGCACCCGGGACATTAAGAATTTCACGTTTTGAGGAGGAGAATGTGGTCTTCTAGGACGTGTGACAGGCCTGTTCTGTGAGCTCTGTCTCCCCTTGTTATGCCCAAGGTCCAAATCCCCAGAACTGAGAGAACAAGACATCCACGGCAATGCAAATGCAAAAAGGGAATTTATTGCTAGCTCGAGCCAGGGCCCTGGCCACATCCAACACAGGGGAATAAAGCCAGAGCCCCAAGCCCTGGATTACAGTAGTATTTATAGGTTTAGGACAAAGACAGGGAATTGGCAAGGTTGGATTGGTTACAAGGGTTTCTTTGCATCTACTAATTGGCTAGATTTTCACACGCACGGGCTTTCTTAGGAGATTTCTATCCCTGTCCTGATTGGCACAGACCAGACTACAGGGAGCATGCTGACAGGCTGAGTCCTCCCGTCAGGGGTAATTAATTTTGATCCCGCCTGGGCAGTATCTCAGCTGTTTCCGGGATGCTTGTTCCAGCCTAGTTTAGTCATGGCCTCTATCAGGCCTCAACATTCCCCCCTTGTCCTTTGATCATGGAGAGGAATCCTCCTCTCCATTCACTGCCTGGTATTGTTGTCTTAATACCATTACCTGAACTGCACTGACACGTTCTCTTACAAAGGTTATTAATCTGTTTAAAATACATGGGCAGAAGGGAAGAATGAGTAGGAGTAGAATGAGCGGTCCAAGCAAGGTAGAAATTAGTGTTGTTAGCCAAGGAGATTGATGGAACCAGGATTCGAACCATCCCTGTTGGGCTTCTTGCTCTCTCTTGCGCAGTGCTAATTTTTTTCTCACTTTTGCCATAGACTCTCTTACCACCCCAGTGTGGGCTGCATAGAAGCAACATTCCTCTCCTAAGGCCGCACATAATCCGCCTTGTTGCAGGAAGATCAAATCTAGGCCCCTCCTGTTCTGCAAAACCACTTCTGATAGTGAAGTAAGGGACTTTTCAAGGTGGCTGAGTTTTTTAATCTTTTGATATCAAGATCAATGGCTGTTCTTAGGCTAGAATAGTGTTGATTCTGCATTATTAAAGAGGATTTCCCAGTTCTGGTCCTGGCTACCCCTAACCCCAGTAGGACTGTGAGGGTTAAGGCTGAGACTGGCTCTCTCTTAGACCAGTGTGAAGCTTCTAGTTTCGGGAGGATTTCATTATTGGAGTGATAGAACAGTCGGGGGACTAATAGTACCAATACGCAGAAATCTTTGGAATTATTTAACACCCGCCCACGAACACAAGGGGCTAAACCTGTGGAGCAGGCCCACCAATTGTTCTGGGGAGGCACCAGGTACCTGTTTGTCACTGTAGAATTTATAGACTTGCAGAGGTGTTGATAGGTTTGGGGAACATTTCCTATGCAAAGGCCCCGCCTGGTTACTTGCTGGAGGGTTAATCTGGCGTTTCCTTTCCGCTGCCATCAGCAAGCTGCGTGGTTTTGGGTTGGACTGTAACTTCCTGGGACAGCTATACCTTCATAATAAGGGGGTTTGATGTCATAACATAACCAGCAACTGCTAGTCAGATCCGGGCGTGTGGAATTTAGAACCCAATAGGAATTGATTATCATATTAAATAATGGGTCCTGCTCATCTTTAATGCTAGGTCCCGCACGGCTAACTGGAGGGGAGTTGCTTGTATTAGTAATGTAGGGCCCGGGAGGCGTTTGGGTGGGTGCTCGGGCGGGGGTGTGTGCAGGCCAAATGGGAGCATGGATAGGCTCTCGGGGCACTAGGACTGAATTGGGCCCTATGCCCCCAGTTGGACCGATCTGTATGGGTTCTCCTTTTAACCTGACAGTGAACAGCAACCCGCTGTTATATCCTGACTGATATAACCGAAGGCCCCAGGATTGTCTGGCTTCCCAACCGGGGAACTTTTTCCCTTCAGTTGAGAATTTGAGCCTTACCAGGTTGCAAAGAAAATTCATACAAGGCCCAGTTATGAGGGACCCCCTTCTATGTCCCCCAGTTAACCCAGCGGGCCCCAGAACATGACGCAAAGTAATTAAGTCCCCACGAATAGGGGGCTCCCAATGGACTGTCCCCGTTGACTCGCATCCCCAATTGGTGCAATAAAACTCATTAGCCCCCCTGCCCGCAGTTATTGACGGTCACCCTGTCCCGTCTTCTGCCGGGGCGCACATAGAAGGGTGTTTTCCGCAAGCTTGCCCATTGGATGAAGTGGCTGCACCCAGGCCCTGAGTTAGTGGGGGGTCGAGTCTTACACCTATTAATGCCAGCCCCACATTCAGGCTTGCCGGGCGTCTTTACCTCCCACTTGCCGATGTCCCGTGATCCCGCGGCCAAAAGACAGAGGTCGAACTCCAAGTCCGGCCACCAGGTGTTTTGGGGATGAATGGAGTTAATTACTTAGGTGGAGTTAATTACTTCTCCTGTAGTTGTGCTCAGAATCATCGAACTCAGATTCATTGGTTGATGAGGGTTAGCGGTGATGGTCCCGGGCTCCAGGAAGGTGGCTATTATCAGAAAAGTCAGGTTGATCCATCTGAGACCTGCTGCCGGGCGAGTTTCAATTTTAAGGGATTGGAGGGATGCAGTATCGGCTTCCATTCTCTTTGGGCCCTCTCGTTCTTTGGGAGTGGCCCGCCGTGCGTGGCTGCAGTGTATCCAGGGTCCAATTCCGTCCACCTTGAGGGCAGTAGGGGTGGGAAGGAGAACAACATAAGGGCCCTTTCATCTTGGTTCCAAGGTCTTTGACTGATGTCTCTTGACCCAAACCCAATCCCCCGCTCCTTTATCATGGGACAGGATTGTCCCTTCATTCAGGCTTTCATAAATTTTCTGTATCAGTGACCGGATATGTTTATGCACCTTACTCAAAGCTGGCATCTCCTGTTGGAAGGCACGTAACAAAAGAGGTGGTTTACTCTTTCCTTCAGACACCGGACAAATGGGAGGTGGACTTCCATATACAATTTCAAAGGGAGTCAGACCTAGTTTATAGGGGGTATTGCGCGCCCGAAAAAGCGCAAAGGGAAGGAGGGTCACCCAGTCCCTGCCAGTCTCAATTGCCAGTTTTGTTAAAGTTTCTTTTAGGGTCCAATTCATTCTTTCTACCTGTCCTGAGCTCTGGGGACTGTACTCGCAACGTAACTTCCATTTGGTCCCCAGGGCTGAGGCCAGTCCCTGCTCAATTTTAATCACAAATGCAGGTCCATTGTCAGAGCCAATAGATACTGGCAGCCCAAACCTAGGTAAAATCTCTTCTAGGAGTTTCTTAGCCACCACTACCACTGTCTCCTTTTTAGTGGGGTAAGCTTCCACCCACCCGGAAAACGTATCAACCAAAACTAGCAGGTGACAATACCCATACTTGCCTGGTCTTACCTCAGTGAAATTATCTCCCAGTGATGTCCTGGCCTTTCCCCCCGATATCTTACACCTGCATGCTGTCCTTTTCCCGGTCTCATCATCTGACAGGCCTTGCAGGTGAGGACTATATCCTGGATGGTTTTCTTCTGTTGGGGAAACTGCAGCTGCGCCGTTTGTAGGAGTGTCAAAGTCTTTTTTTCTCTCCCAAATGGGTGTTTTGATGTAAATGGGTACAGAGATGTTTGCCCAGGTCGGCAGGGAGCAACAGGTTGTCATCTTGGTCCCAATACCATCCGTTTTTGCCAACAGGACGGGTGGTATTATCTTGCACCCAGCATAAATCAGGGGGAGTATATGGGGCCTAGGGGAGTACATGGGGCCTGGGGGAGTGTTCCCGTCCCCGGCGGTGGCAATCCCACAGTCAGTACAGGGGCTTCGTGGTCTCCAGCAGCTGCCTCACAGGTTGCTGCGTCGGCAGCACGGTTCCCCTGGGCCCGGGCATCCTCTCCTTTCTGGTGTCCTGGGACATGTACTATGGACACTGCCTGGGGCAAGTGGACCGCTGCCAGGAGTCTGCGAATCTCAGGCAAATTTTTAATCTCTCTCCCCTCTGCCGTCAGAAGCCCCCGTTCTTTATATATAGGGCCTTGAACGTGCACAGTGCTGAACGCATATCGGCTGTCAGCATAAATCGTGACTCTTCTTCCTCTTGCCCACTCGAGTGCTTGTATCACAGCTATCAGTTCTGCTTTTTGGGCGGATGTTCCAGGGGGTAAAGCCTCAGCCCAGATGACCCTCCCAGTGTCATCTACTATGGCTGCCCTCGCTTTTTTCTGTCCATCCTTTATATAACTGCTCCCATCCGTGAAACATATCCGCTCACTGTCTTTTAATGGCAAGTCGCTGAGGTCTTTTCTTATGGTGGTTATCTCAGCTAACACTTGAACAGTCATGGAGGGGCCCGTCCTCCTCCGGGATGGGCAGCAGAGTGGCAGGGTTTAGAAAACAAGGTGTCTGAAAGGATATTCAGGGAGCATCCAGCAGCAGGGCCTGGTAGTGGGTTAAGCAAATGTTAGAAATCTACTTACCCGGTGGCTGTTTGAGGATCCCCTCTATCGCATGAGGAGTGTAGACCAGGAGGCTCTGTCCATAAGTCAGCTTGTCAGCATCATGGACAAGGAGAGCAGCAGCCGCAATGATAGGGAGACAGGGCAGCCATCCCACAGCCACTGTGTCCCAGGCCGCCTCCAAGGTCCCCATCGTTGCATCAGGACTCCCTTTCCTACTCCCTGCTTTTTATCTACAAACAGTTGAAACGGCTTAGCCGGGTCAGGAAGAGCAAGGGCTGGGGCTTCCAGTAACACCTGTCGAAGTTCCTGAAATGCCCACCTCATTGGCTCAGTCCAAGTCCAGTCTCTATTTTCTCTGCTTCCTTCATATAGAGGTCGGGCCTTTTCAGCAAACCCCATAATCCATAGCCTGCAGTACCCAACCATCCCTAAAAACTCCCTCACCTGCCGGGGAGTCGTTGGTCCGGGGATCCATAGAATAGTCTCTTTCATAGCCTGAGTCAACCATCTCTGCCCCTGTTTTATTTTATATCCCAAATAAATGACTTCCTGTCTAGCAATTTGGGCCTTCTTTGCACTTGCCCGGTACCCCAATGTCCCCAAAGTCTGGAGGAGATCGCCGGTAGCTTTTAGGCATACCTCTTTAGTAGGAGTGGCCAGCATGAGGTCATCTACATACTGTAACAGAACAACATCGGGGTGGCTGGTTCGGTACTCACAGAGATCTTTGCCCAGAGCCTCATTGAACAACATCGGTGAGTTTTTGAATCCCTGTGGAAGGCGAGTCCAGGTCAGCTGCCCCACACTTTGGCTGTCCTAGTCAGTCCATTCAAATGTGAAGATCTCCTGACTCTGGGGAGCCAGAGGCAAACTGAAAAAGGCGTCTTTCAAGTCTAAGATTGTATACCAAACATAGTCTGGCGACAAGCTGCTCAGGAGGGTATATAGGTTAGGGACAGTGGGATGAATGTCACTCACCCGTTTGTTGACTTCACGAAGATCTTGGACTGGTCTAAAGTCTGTTCCCCCGGGCTTTTTCACAGGTAATAGGGGAGCATTCCATGGGGACCCGCACTTTTTGAAAATTCCTGCCTTTAGGAAGTGCTGGATGTGTGGCATATTTCCTTGCCGGGCCTCCTGGCTCATGGGATACTGTTTCACCCTCACAGGAGTAGCACTTGCTTTTAATTCAACAACAATGGGAGGTCTTTGTTTAGCCAGTCCTACTCCCGCTTTCTCTACCCAGGCCAGAGGGTATTTCTGAATCCACTGTTGCATAGCAGGATCCACAGCTGCAGGGGGCTTTGGTGAATATAGTCTGTATTCATCTCTCAGTGCCAGGGATAAAACATGAATTGGTTGTCCAAGTCCGTCTGTGACTGATATCCCCCCAGAGTCAAAGTGAGTTTGCGCATTGACTTTGGCTAATAGGTCTCTTCCTAATAAAGGGGCCGGACATTCCGGGATCACCAGAAATGAGTGGGACACCCGTTGGGCTCCCAAGTCCACTTTTCGTTTAGTAGTCCAGTAATATCTCTTTGTGCCGGTGGCTCCCTGAACCAAGCTAGTCTTTTTGGACATCGGCCCAAATTTTTGATTGAGAACTGAGTATTGGGCTCCCGTATCCACCATGAAGCCGACCGGTTTTCCCTCCACATTAATAGTTACCCAGGACTTGGGGAGAGGTGCCGGGCCCTGACCCCCCTAGTCGCTATCTTCTCCTGCATATAAGACGCGAGCCCCCAATGGAGATTCTTCCTTTTTGGTAGTCTTTCTCTCAGGTCTCTTTTGGGGCACTCATTTTCCAATGTCCCTGCTCTTTGCAGTAGGCGCATTGGTCTCTCTTTAGGGCCTATCTAGCTGGCTTCTCCCCTCCTCCTGACCGGGTGTCTCTAGTTCTCTGGGAATCGGGCCCCATTCTCGTCCCCACAAAAAGGATTTGAGCCAGTTCTTTTTGATTCCTCCTGTTCTCCTCAGGTCTATATTCCCTTTCTTCCCATCTGATCTTTTCTTTATTATTTTCTTCCTCCTGTCTAATTCGTTCCTCCCTTTTCTCAGGGGTCCCTCTGTTATTGAACACCTTTTCAGCTGCCCTTACCAGATCCTGTATTGTCTGTTCTCCCAGCCCCTCTCTCTTCTGCAACTTCCTCCTGATATCTGGAGCTGCCTGAATAACAAAGGCTAGCAAAACTGCTGTGCGTGACTCGTCAGCTTGAGGGTCCATTGGCGTATACTGCCTGAAAGCCTCCATTAACCTCTCTAAAAAGGCTGCTGGGCTCTCATTCAGCTCCTGCCTTACTTGACTTACTTTAGCCAAATTATTCGGTCTCCTGGAGGCTGCCCAGAGGCTGGCCATCAGAGTCCAGTGGTACACTCGGAGACGCTCCCTGCCTTCAGCGCGTTCAAAATCCCAGTTCGGTCACAATAAGGGGAACCCTTCTTCGACCAGGTGGGGCTGCATTGTGGGCCTTCCATCCACTCCTAAGACATGTTTCCATGCCTCCGACAAAATTCGTTCCCGCTCCTCCGTAGTAAAAAGCACCTGCAACAGCTGCTGACAATCATCCCAAGTAGGGTGATGAGTAAACAGGATAGAATCTAAAAGATCAATGAGGCCTTTGGGTTTTCCAGAAAAAGAGGGGTTTTGAGCTTTCCAGTTATATAAGTCACTTGTAGTGAAAGGCCAGTATTGGTAGGTCCGTTCCCGGTCAGGATTTGCTGGCCCAACACGGACAGGAAGCGCCCGAACGGTGGACGAAGGTGCCTCTCGGCTCCCGTAGTCGGATGAGTCTCCGCCCCCTCAGGTCCTTCCGCGAGTTCCCTGGGCTGGCCCCTGCTCCTGCTGCAGAGCGAGGGTTCTGAGTTCCCCTTTGTTCTCCAGACGACACCTGAAGTACCTGCAGGAGCAAGGGTGGCGGGATATATGGGGGAGGCAAGATTTCAGTGTCTGAATCAATCAGATTAGGGTATAGAGAAGATTCCTGGAGTATCGGTTTCTTCCGGCTCTCCCGTGCCTCCCGGTCTTCTTCCTGAGGGGCCTCCACGACCAGCGCCTGTGGAACAGAAGCACTGGGGGGGTTGTGAATAAAGGGTTTCAGCCAAACTGGAGGGTCTTCTACTAGATTTTCCCAGACCAGGATGTAAGGAGCTTGGTCCGGATGGCCCCGAGGGTCAGGAGCCATTACTCTTTCTTTAACAGCGCGGATGACCAGCAGGCCGAAAGTTCCCTCCGGCGGCCAGCCGACCTGAAATGTTGGTCACTCAGATGAGCGTAGGGTTCTTAGCTTGCTCTTCTTTACTAGCATTGATAGATTCTGAGCCTTGGACTTAAAATCGGAAAAATGGTCAGTCATTACGGATAGTGGTGTAGAATAACTCTGACCCATGACGGCAACACCCACAATAAGCACGCAAAAAGCAAGCACGGCGCCGGCACACAGAGACAAGCGACAGACAGTAGACGAACAGATATCGGCCGAAAACACTGAACTAGGTTTATCCTGGAGCGCTGTTGTCCTGTTCCCCAAAGTTACCTTACCGAAGGGCGTCCACCGCCCACCAGACTCAGGATCGGGAGAAACGTTTTCCCCCGTCCTTTACAGAACGGCTCACAGAACCAGCTGCCTTCCAGCTTGAATGCTGGGCCTCGGACTTATGCTGGCCGGGCGACTCTTTTGCTCCCTGACCTGATGCCGGTGTCCAGATATACTTCCTCCTAGTGAGACTTCCCTTATGCCTGGAAGGTGGTGTTCTCAGTCAGGGCATCCCGGATGAGCCCCCAAATGTTATGCCCAAGGTCCAAATCCCCAGAACTGAGAGAACAAGACATCCACGGCAATGCAGACACAAAAAGGGAATTTATTGCTAGCTCGAGTCAGGGCCCTGGCCACATCCAACACAGGGGAATAAAGCCAGAGCACCGAGCCCTGGATTGCAGTAGTATTTATAGGTTTAGGACAAAGACAGGGAATTGGCAAGGTTGGATTGGTTACAAGGGTTTCTTTGCATCTACTAATTGGCTAGATTTTCACACGCACGGGCTTTCTTAGGAGATTTCTATCCTTGTCCCTATTGGCACAGACCAGACTACAGGGAGCATGCTGACAGGCTGAGTCCTCCCGTCAGGGGTAATTAATTTTGATCCCGCCTGGGCAGTGTCTCAGCTGTTTCCGGGATGCTTGCTCCAGCCTATTTTAGTCATGGCCTCTATCAGGCCTCAACACCCTTCTGTGTAAAACTGATGTAGGATTTAATGATGGAGTGATGAAGGAGCAGAGGAGAAGCAAATGATCTGTACAAGGAAAACTCTGGACTGTCCATTTGAAAGTGTCCAGTCCTTGACAAGTAAACATCATTTGTAAATAATTGGCTACCAGCGGTATCAAGTTATATCCAAAGGCACCAGAAATATCCATCAGTTCCTTGGTTTTCTGCTTTCACAGGTACTGAGCAGTGCCCCCTCTACCTTCTATGCATGGCTGCTGCTGCTGCTAAGCCGCTTCAGTTGTGTCTGACTCTGTGTGACCCCATAGACGGCAGCCCACCAGGCTCCACCGTCCCTGGGGTTCTCCAGGCAAGAACACTGGAGTGGGTCACCATTTCCTTCTCCAACGCATCGTGGAGAGGAAAGGGACAAAGGAAGGAGGAGCACAGGGAGGTTGTTGAGAGTGCCCTCGGCTCTGCACGCCTGGGGTCTGGCAAGTCCTCCAATTTCCCCACCCGGATAATCGGGCTCCCGTGACTTCTGTTTGGGGGGTGGGGGTGGGGGTTAATTTATTTTTGGCTCTGCTGGCTCTCCCTTGTGTGCGGGTTTTCTCGAGCCGTGGTGAGTGGGGGCTACCTTTTTTTGCCATGTGCAGGCTTCTCATTGCAACGGTTTCTCTTGTTGCAAAGCATGGAATGCCCTAGAGCATGGGCTCAATAGTTGTAGCGTTTGGGCTTAGTTGTCCCTAGGCTTGTGGGATCACCTCATACCAGGGACTGAACCCCCGTCCCCTGCATTAGCAGGCGGATTCTTTTTTTTTTTTTTCCACTTTTTTTTTTTTTACTTTACAATATTGTATTGGTTTTGCCATACATCAACATGAATCCACCACGGGTGTACACGTGTTCCCCATCCTGAACCCCCCTCCCACCTCCGTCCCCATACCATCCCTCTGGGTCATCCCAGTGCACCAGCCCCAAGCATCCTGTATCCTGCATCGAACCTGGACTGGCGATTCATTTCTTATATGATATTATACATGCTTCAGTGCCATTCTCCCAAATCATCCCACCCTTTCCCTCTCCCTCAGAGTCCAAAAGACTGTTCTATACAGCTGTGTCTCTTTTGCTGTCTCACATACAGAGTTATTGTTACCATCTTTCTAAATTCCATATATATGTGTTAGTATACTGTATTGGTGTTTTTCTTTCTGGCTTACTTCACTCTATATAATCGGCTCCAGTTTCATCCACTTCATTAGGACTGATTCAAAATGTATTCGTTTTAATGGCTGAGTAATACTCCATTGTATATATGTACCACAGCTTTGTTATCCATTCATCTGCTGATGGAAATCTAGGTTGCTTCCATGTCCTGGCTATTATAAACAGTGCTGCAATGAACACTGGGGTACATGTCTCTTTCAATTCTGGTTTCCTTGGTGTCTATGCCCAGCGGTGGGATTGCTGGGTCATAAGGCAGTTCTATTTCCAGTTTTTTAAGGAATTTTCACAGTTTTCCATAGTGGCTGTACTAGTTTGCATTCCCACCAACAGTGTAAGAGGGTTCCCTTTTCTCCATACCCTCTCCAGCATTTATTGCTTGTAGACTTTTGGATCGCAGCCATTCTGACTGGTGTGAAGTGGTACCTCATTGTGGTCTTGATTTGCATTTCTCTGATAATGAGTGATGTTGAGCATCTTTTCATGTGTTTGTTAGCCATCTGTATGTCTTTTTTGGAGAAATGTCTATTTAGTTCTTTGGCCCATTTTTGATTGGGTCATTTATTTTTTTGGAATTGAGCTGCATATGTTGCTTGTATATTTTTGAGATTAGTTGTTTGTCAGTTGCTTCATTTGCTATTATTTTCTCCCATTCAGAAGGCTGTCTTTTCACCTTGCTTATAGTTTCCTTTGTTGTGCAGAAGCTTTTAATTTTAATTAGGTCCCATTTGTTTATTTTTGCTTTTATTTCCAGTATTCTGGGAGGTGGGTCATAGAGGATCCTGCTGTGATTTATGTCGGAGAGTGTTTTGCTTATGTTTTCCTCTAGGAGTTTTATAGTTTCTGGTCTTACGTTTAGATCTTTAATCCATTTTGAGTTTATTTTTGTGTATGGTGTTAGAAAGTGTTCTAGTTTCATTCTTTTACAAATGGTTGACCAGTTTTCCCAGCACCACTTGATAAAGAGATTGTCTTTTCTCCATTGTATATTCTTGCTTCCTTTGTCAAAGAAAAGATGTCCATAGGTGTGTGGATTTATCTCTGGGCTTTCTATTTTGTTCCATTGATCTATATTTCTGTCTTTGTGCCAGTACCATACTGTCTTGATGACTGCAGCTTTGTAGTAGAGCCTGAAGTCAGGCAGATTGATTCCTCCAGTTCCATTCTTCTTTCTCAAGATTGCTTTGGCTATTCGAGGTTTTTTGTATTTCCATAAATTGTGAAATTATTTGTTCTAGCTCTGTGAAAAATACTGTTGGTAGCTTGAGGGATGTCTTAACCCTTGGACACCAGGGAAGTCTGTTTGGTTTTTATTATTATTTTTTTATTTTGGGAAGTTCTTTTCAAAAATTCCTCCCCAATTTAAATTTCAGAGCAAGTCTTATTGTGGAGAGAGGAGAAAGATCAGCTTTGCTAAAGGTATACATCTCAGGACATGAGTAAATTGTGAAGAATGACAAAGACTTTTACCACTTGACCCCAGAGAAAGGTGTATGGACCAGGTATAGATGACCAGGGTCACACAGCAAGTCTTTAGCATCCATGGGCCTTTTGATGGAGGTGGGGGGCGATTATAGTGAAGCTCTGCAGAGTTTATCCAGGGGTGAGCAAAGCATCCAGCACCAGGGAGCTGGACCAGTTTGCAAACTTCAATGTAAAACTGTAAGCTTCCTCTTGGAAGGACTGTCTTATTCATCCTTATTCCCTGGTGATAGGCAATATGTTTTAATTAAATGTGATACACGTTTGTGTTCAGAAAATGCATGTTTGAACAAGTAAAGGAACTCCAGGGAGCTGTCTGGGCTGTTGGAGGTGAGCTCAGAAAGTGGGGCTCTGTGAATGTCAAGGCCTGTGAAGGAGAGAAGTAATTACAGCCCTGATATGTGGAGGCTTAGGTAGAGCTCAAGGAAGGGCCTGTCTCATTGAACTACTGGGTTGGCCAAAAAGTTCATTTAGGTTTTTCCATAAGACATTACAGAAAAATCCAAATGACCTGTTTGGTCATTATACTTTGTTTGGAGGTAGAGATGGCAGCCAAGTTTGCAAAAGGGGACGGGTCTCTTTTATCTTCCAGATTATCCTCCTTTCTCTGTCAGCCTTCCCTTCTGCCGGGAGCCAGTGTGAGGAATCCCGCCCGTGACAAGGTCATGAGGAAGGAAGCTGACATACGCAAGGCGTGCTCAGACTTCAGGGACCCCTCTGGAAATTCCTAAGCATGTACCCCAACAAAAATCTGCCGGCTTTTGTGCTCTGCTTTTCCACTCTTCTGACATTTTCTGGAAAAAGTCAATTCAGGGCTTTAGTCTTCTGCATTTGAAAGAGTGTTTCAATCCAAAAAACCCTCTGATGGCTTTCTAGCCTGCCTGCAGGACTCGTACAGCTGCGCGTGTGATTGTTTGAGGCCTCCTGACCGCAGGAGGCACAGGAAGCTTAAAACATCCTAGGAATGTAGGAGCTTCCGAGGAGTCAAAATCTTTAGAATAGGACTGATTAAAGGTTTCATTTGTTGAGTCAATATTTGCTGCCAAATTTTCACATCCTTTATTTGTAGATATAGTTGGTATACAGAAAAACAAGTAGTAGACCTTGTATTAGCAACATTAGATCTTTGAGTTAAGTACCTTCTTGGTTATATCCCACTGCACCTTTGTTCTATAGAGATGTAACTTTAATGCTTTAAGGAGATGTAGATTAAAGAAAAACACTTCAGGGGAAACAAGATTAACATTCATTAAGGAAGAGAGCCAAAAGTGTTAACAAGCCTCTTGGCCAGAAGATAATGTAAATCACCTGAGACCTTTTGTATACAAAATGATGTATAGAAAGAGTCTGAGCTGCGAACGCTACATAATCTTGTGTTACCCATTGATCTCTGTGTTTTATCAAAAGTATAAAAGGCCTTCTGAACAATAAAGGATGGGGCCAGCTTCTTGGACCAGTTTCTCGAACTAGTCTCCCGGCCTGGTTTCTTGGGACTCTGGCTCCCCCCATGTCTTTCTCTCTCTTTCTTCTTCTCTCCCTTTCCTTCTCTCTGCTCTTTACCTTAACTTCAGGCTGAATCTCCACCTGGGGTGCGGAGGCTCACCAGGTCTACTTACTTGCCCTGGCTGTTAAGACCCGCACGAAAGGGAGCTTAAGGCGAGGCACCCTTAGATATTCAAGCGGGCACCGGTGGCCCAACGTAGATGGTGCAAATTCCTTGTCTGGAATTTTATTGGCCTTCCGCGTAAACCAAGCTATTCAGCCCTCTTCCTCCACTTAATCTTCTTACTACACTATAGTTTCTTAATCTAATCTTACATTAATAAACAAGTCTTTCCACGCCGACGCCGTCCACCCTTCGAATTCCCTGGATCCACCGGGGCTGGACCCCGGCACCCTTCCATAAGGGTCCAACTCTTTTGGTTCTTATCAGTCCAGACCCTCCTCATTTGTGAAAGAGGAGCTTTCAGCTCAGAATGGCTCTGGGGTCATCAGGGTACTCTAGTTAGATCGGGGTGTTGGCATGTCCCTGGCTCCTGTGTTCAGTTCTAAGTCAGCCTTCCCATCCCTTTTACACATCAAGGAACTCACAGAAAATGATCATTGTACTGTGGTCACTGAAGGCCCCTGGCCAGGGCATTCTAGCTGCTGTCTTTAGGGCTGCAGGAAACTCTATTCAGTTCGCTGGTAACCCATTCCCATCTGAAAGCATCCTTCTAAGCAGTCTTCATTACCAGTGGTTCCCACAGTGCTTCTATTTCCATGAAAAAAAAAATAATAATAAAGGGAAAGCAACTACTTTCACAGGCCAGACCTTGATGAGATAATGTTAAAGCTCAGGCATTCAACAAGTGTCTTGGGTACCTTTCATGAGCAAGGCCTGGAGATGAAGCCACAAAGCAGATGGAAGCCGCCTAGTCCCAGTCACAATAAACATGAAAGCCAGTGAAAAGGGAGTTTGCAGGGGGGCTACACGGGGTTGGGGTTTAGAGAGTTTCAAGAATAAGTCAGTAAGTTCAGTCAGTCAGTTCAGTCCCTCAGTCGTGTTCAACTCTTTGCGACCCCATGAATTACAGCATGCCAGGCCTCCCTGTCCATTGCCAACTCCCAGAGTTCAAACTCATGTCCATTGAGTCAGTGATGCCATCCAGCCATCTCATCCTCTGTCGTCCCCTTCTCCTCCTGCCCCCAGTCCCTCCCAGCATCAGAGTCTTTTCCAGTGAGTCAGTTCTTCACATGAGGTGGCCAAAGTACTGGAGCTTCAGTTTTAGCATCAGTCCTTCCAAAGAACACCCCGGACTGATGTCCTTTAGAATGGACTGGTTGGATCTCCTTGCAGTCCAAGGGACTCTCAAGAGTCTTCTCCAGCATTGTATAGGAGACAGGGATCAAGACCATCCCCATGGAAAAGAAATGCAAAAAAGAAAAATGGCTGTCTGGAGAGGCCTTACAAATAGCTGTGAAAAGAGAAGTGATAAAAGCAAAGAATAAGTCAGGTGTATACAAAGAAAACACTCCCTTGAGTTTATTCTAAAGGTCAACAAATTTTTTCTTAAAGGGCCTGATAATTTGTCTGTGTCTCAAATATTCATCATAACATTGTGGCCCAAATGCAGCCACAGCAATACATAGAAGAATGGCTGTAGCCATGTTCTAATAAAAATACAAAAACATGAGTAGTTTGAGACTGCATCAAGACAGCGTTTATTAACACCTGCTCTAGAGGAAAAGCCAAACCCTCTATCAATTCCCTTTGATTTAGAAACAACTAGTAAGAGAGGATTTTGTTGGAGAAGTCAATCTAATTCAACTTTGGAAAAATCAATTTTTAAATGTTCTGTGATTAATCGAAGAGGGTGTTGTCGAACCCAAGTTCATGTGCCCAATACACAGGAGGCCAAGGAAACTGAAACGTTGGAGTTTGGATCAGAGAATGGTTTACTGTGGGTTCAATAAATGAGGAGAACCGGTGACTCATCCTCAGAAGACCTGGTGGATTTCAGGGAAGAAGTGTTTATAGGACTGCAGGGTGTGTAACCCTCCTCTGGCTGATTGAGATTCCTGGAACACTCCCCTGTTACCAATCATAAGCCTTCTGCTTTCAACCAGTCTGGGGTTGTGCTAAACCTGAACTTACCTTCCTCCACCTGAGTGGGGCCTTAGTTCCTGTAGAAGAACTCAAGTGTCTATCAAATTGTCATTCACATGCCCCAAGGAGGAACACGGAGAAGGGAATGGCAACCCACTCCACTGTTCTTGTCTGGAGAATCCCAGGGACGATGGAGCCTGGTGGGCTGCCGTCTATGGGGTCGCACAGAGTTGGACACGACTGAAGCGACTTAGCAGCAGCAGCAGCAGCAGCAAGGAGGAATAAGATCAGCCCCAGCCTGCACTGTTGTTCTGTCTTCACTCACTCTCCTAATTAGTAACCAATCCAACCAAAGGGTGGATCTACCATTTGGGCCTCAAGGAAGGCCTAGGAGGCTGGCAGCTTTTTTCCTAGGAACAAGAAATGAGGGACACAGAAGGGCTTTAGTGCCTCAGAGGGCCCCCCACAGAGTCTTGCTCTGCTTTGAGTGGAGACTGTGACAGATGGTTCCATTTAGGCAAGAGAATCGGTACCTCCCTTCTTTGCAAAGACTTTGAGAAAGCAAAATAGATACCGCATGTGATGAAGAGTGAGCATCCAATGAACTTCATTGGGAAGGAGAGGATATTTACAGGAGATATTAGCAGATGGGTTCCAAGGAAACATGAAGAAATTCCTGGAATGGGGCTAGCTGAGGATTTCAAGAAGGATTTTAACATTTTGCTTCCAGCTTTGCCGGGGTTGTAATCCCTCCTCCTGAACCCCCAACTTTTCAGCAAAGGATGGATAATGGGTGAACTAGAGACAGCAGGCTTCCACCAGGGTGGATAGTGGCTGCACTAGAGACCATGGGATTCTACCAGGATGGATAGTGGGTGAACTAGACACAGCGGGCTTCCACCAAATAGTCCATGTGCTCCTCATAGTCTCAATCTCCCTTGCAATTAGGTTGGGACAATTTCTGGCCAACAGAATGAATGGATCTAATATGTACTGATATAAACATCTGATTCTTTTTCCTCTTCGTTCTTTTCTCCAGCCACAGTAATGCTGAAGACCAAGCGTTTCAGATGGTACAGCTCTAAGCTTAGAGTGCTGTCCCAGTCTATACTGCATTTGATGTGAGCAACAGTTAAAACATTAATGTATTAAGCGACTGAGCTTTCAAAATTTGTAACAGATACAACAGGCTTGTGGTGCTTTGGGAAATAAAAACATGAATTGGCAACTCAAAGGGGGCAGCCACAGGAAGTAAGACAACGAGTTGTTGATACCTGCTTAGAATATCTGGAGTCTGGTATTACATAATAGAGGCTTCCTAGGTGGTGCACTGGTAAAGAATCCGCCTGTTGATGCAGGAGACACAGTTTTGATCCCTGGATCAGGAAGATCCCCTGGGGTAGGAAATGGCAGCCCACTCCAATATTCTTGCCTGGAAAATCCCATGGACAGAGGAGCCTGGCAGGCTAAGGTCCATGGGGTTGCAAAGAGTGGGACACAACTCAGCGACTGAGCATGCGCATGCCACGTGTAGTAGGCAGGATATGCTATGTTATCCTGTAGTAACAAACAGCTCTGAAATCTTAGGGTCTCTAAACGACAGAAGTTCATTTTTCACTCATGTTAAAATCTACACTGGTGGGACCATCCAGAGTAGCACACGCTCACGTGACTCTGAACTTCCACATCAACACCTGCTTCTACTAGTAACTGAGGTTGCCGGGGAACCAGAGAGAATGGTATATTAGCCACAGGGACTTAAATGCTTCTACCCAGAAATGACACATCATGTTTCATTGACCAAATCACGTCACATGGACACACATGGGGGAGTAAAAGTGCTCTTAATGAAATCAATAAACAGTGGTACTATTTGCTATGCAGTCCTGCTATGAAGGTATTAGTCTTCCCAGAAGTCTGGAAGACTTAAGCCTTAAAGAACAAGTAGCAATTAGCCGTGAAAAGAAGGATGGGAGAAACAGGGGGAAGGTGTTGCGTTAAATAAAGGTCTGCATGAATTCAAGCGGGGATAGGGAAAGCAGTCTAGGATAGAGAAGGCATGTTTACCATGCATTTCAACATTTGTGCAAGACATTTTAAGGCAAAAACTCCCTTATGACAGATCTATACCCACGATGAGGATTTGGGAATGAAGGGTACTTATGGTCATTTGTCCCACACTTTTTGGATCCAGCCTGACTTATGTGCTCATGTGGGCACCCGCTACAGAAAAGGTGGAGAGCTTAGCTTGAGGAAGTGTAGGGCACTCTCACACCCTTGATTTTTCTGTTGGCAAGAGTGAGAATTTCCCAAGGTCTTAGATAATTGACTAGATCCCTGAGCTGAATGGACCCCTCTAAGGATTTATTAAGAACCTCAACAGCTCCTCAATGAAGGACAGCTAGGTAGCGATCCCCACCACAACCTCATTATCAGTGAGGGAGGTAGTGTCCATGGCTCCATTTCATTACAGTCTTTTTCTATGTAGCATGAGGGATCTTAGCTTCCTGACCAGGGGTCAAACCCATGGCCCCTGCAGTAGAAGCATGAAGTCTTAACCACTGGACCACCAGGGAAGTCCCTGCACCAGCCTTAAGATGGGAGGGAATGGGATGAAGTATAGCAGCAGGAAACATATGACTTTAGACCCGAGTCTGATTTTTGATTTGGAAAATAGAGGCTGCTATTAAAAATGATATAAAGTCTGACAACTGGAATTCTATGAGCTGTTCCAATCTAATTATCAACCCAATCTCCTGGCATCTGATTGTACTTACAGGAGCCCAGAAATAATTTGGAGATAGGGTCCCATCTGAAGTTAAGGCAGTCCAATATTCTAGATTTTAAGAGGCCATCCTCCAGACTAAAAGGATAGTGACTCTTAAGCAGAGTTTCCCTTGCTTCTGTATTCTCTACCCGCCAATACTGATAAGAGCAGGTATACCATTGTTATTTAGCTGCTTAGTCGTGTCAAATTCTTTTTGTGATCCCGTGAACTGTAGCTCTCGAGGTTCCTCTGTCCATAGGATTTTTGTGGCAAGAATACTGGAGTGGGCTGCCCTTTCCTTCTCAAAGGGATCTTCCCTACCCAGGGATTGAACTGAAGTCTCCTGCTTTGGCCAGAGGATTCTTTACCATTGAGCCATGAGGGAAGCTATGTATACCACTCTGCTGCTGCTAAGTCGCTTCAGTCGTGTCCGACTCTGTGTGACCCCATAGACAGCAGCCCACCAAGCTCCCCTGTCCCTGGGATTCTCCAGGCAAGAACACTGGAGTGGGTTGCCATTTCCTTCTCCAATGCATGAAAGTGAAAAGTGAAAGTGAAGTTGCTCAATCGTGTCCGGCCCTCAGCAACCCCATGGACTGCAGCCCACCAGGCTTCTCCGTCCATGGGATTTTCCAGGCAAGAGTACTGGAGTTGGGTGCCATTGCCTTCTCCAGGTATACCATAGTACTTGTTAAAGTTCCCAGGAGAAAAGCAGAGTGACACTTAGAATGTGTCCATTGTAGAAGGTTTTTAACCAGGACATTCTAGATATAAAACTTTGATTCACAGGCATAACTATGAAATCAGGCAGTGGGGCGTGATTTGGGGTGTGAACATGTGTATATGGGGGCAGGAGGATGTCTGAGGTCTTTTTCCCTCTGAACTCTTAGCTCCTGAATATAGAAACAGTCATTTTTATCTTCCTGTCCCCAGTGTCTGGCATTATTGATTGAATGAACTTCTACAGAATAATTGAATTCCTGTCAGCTGCTTCTGATCATAAATAGGTTGGTCAAAAATACATGAGCCCAATGAAAGGACTGTTCCTAACCAAACTTCACTCTCCTTCACCCTCACCACTCTGGTTCACCTGATACCAATGACCCAAATCCCCCAGACCTAGCCTTGCTGACCTCATTGGGGAGAGGAGCGACAGCTGTGACTTAAGTCCACCAAAATACTATAGTCTATTAAAAGCATCAGTTCATCAAAGTCCACGATGTTAATTTGCCAGGAAAGAGTCCCACTGGATTAAACTTTTAATTGGTATGAAGTGCAGCTCTGAAAACGGGGGTCTTGGGGAAATTTTATTCTGCAGTCTGGCAGTAATTAACCGACCTCCTCCAGAGTTACTGCCCCTGGGAGTATTGGAGTTGTTAAATTACCAGGCAGGGAGAAACACTATTATCCAAAAGCCCAAGCCTTACATCTTCCCAAGCCTCTCTTCCACTCCTTGTCTTGCTCAGAAGGAAGTTGTAAACGAGTGATGATTAACCTAAAGCTTCCAGAGCCTCTCAGAGACCCAACAGAATTGTACCAAGAAAATTCCCAACCCCTTGGGCATTAGATCATCTCCAGCTTATTTTCAGGGGCAAAGATGTGGGGATCCTTTAGACCCTGGCATTCTAGGACTTAACCATTTTCCTGTACCCTCTCTGTAAGTCAGAATTATGGGACTGTGGTACAGTCATCCCTTGGTATCTGTGGGGAGACTGGTCCCACGAGCCCCATGGATACCAACATCTATGGATGCTCAAAATCCCTCTATAAAGTGGCGTGATGTTTGCACATAACCTATGCATGCTCTCCGACTTCCCAGTTGACTCAGTGGTAGGTAAAGAATCTAGGAGGTGTGGGTTCAGTTTCTGGGTCGGGAAGATCCCCTGGAGAAGGAAAAGGCAACCCACTCCTGCATTCTTGCTTCAGAAATCCCACGGACAGAGGAGCCTGGCGGGCTACAGTCCACAGGGTGGCACAGAGTCAGACATGACTGAGAGCACACGCGTGCCCATCCTTCCCTTTAAAGCACCTCGATTACTTTAATACCTAATGCGACATAAGTGCTATGTAAATTGTTGTAAAGACAGTGTCAAAACTATGTAAATAGTTGCCAGCACACAACAAATTCAAGTTTTGCTTTTTAGGACTTTTGGGAATTTTTTTTTTTTTCCCAAAAATTTTCAAACCAAATTTGGTTGACTCTGTAGATGAAAAATCCACATACATGGAGGATTAACTGTATAGTCATACAGTACAATAAAAATAACAATATGGGGCTTCTCTGCTGATCCAGTGGCTTAGAATCCTACCTGCCAGTGCAGGGGACACATGTTCAGTCCCTGGTCCAGGAAGATTCCACGTGCTGTGGGGCAGCTAAGCCTGTGTGCAACAACTACTGAGCCCACACATCTAGAGCCCACGCTCCTCAACAAGAGACGCAACTGCAATGAGAAGCCCAGGAGTAGCCCCCACTCTCTGCAACTAGAGAATGCTCATGAGCAGCAACAAAGACCCAGTGCAGCTAGAAGTAAATAAAGAAATCTTTTAAAAAATAACAACCATATTAAATCAGCAGGAGACAAGTTACAGCATTTTTACTACAGTGAAATAAAAATTACAATAGATGCATAAATCTAAAAGTAAAAACCAATGATCTGTGGATGCACAAGACAGTGTGGCTGAATCTGAAAAACAGGTTCCTTGAAAGAAGTCAGACACAAAAGAGAAACCATGTGATTCCATATTTCAGAAGTTCACGGAGAGGCAAAGCTAACAGGAAAGAAATCAGAACAGCGTTTGCCTATGAAGGGTAGGGTTGAAATCAGAATAGCGTTTGCCTATGAAGGGTAGGGTTGGGGGTTGACTACTAAAAGAGCATGTGAGGGAACTTTCTTAGGTGAGTCAAATGATTTATATCTTGAGGAGGTGTACACTTTTGTCAAAAGTTATTTGGTTGTACACCTCAGACCTCATCTGACAAAAGAAAATTAGGCTTGAAAGGAAAAAAATACGCATACCCTTTTAACCTAGCAAATTCTACTCTTGAAAATTAATGTCATTAGACAAGCATTTAAAAGCAGTCATTGTAGTGCTTATAGTAGGAAAAAATACACAAAATTACAACTTAAATACTTGGCAATATGATTAAATTATGGTAGCTCTATACAGTAGAATGTTCTACCACCATGAAAAAATGCTGATGTACTTTGACATATGAAAATATAAGACGTAATTAAAAAGCAGTGCAACCTCATTTTTGCAAGCATTAAATAGTGGCTTTTTCAGGTTGATTTTACTACAAGCAACATTTATGCTTTTCCAAGTTCTATAGAGTACTTAGAAGATGTGCCTATAATCTGTGTTCATTACTTTCAAAATACCTAGTTGTTGAGCATTTTTAATTAGACTTGGATATCTGAGTGCCTAGTGCCTAGACAGCCAGTACTTAGAGCCTATTCATTTGTTTGTTTCTTTTCCTTCCATCCAGCCTCTCAATCCTGTACTCTTTTCTGGACCAAACCCAGAAAACTTGTATTTCCAACTCATTAATACACAGCCACCATTTAGTCCAGGAAGGAATGCCTTTGTATTTCCTTTAGAGCATGGATTTTGAGATCCAGTTAATTGAGATCTAGATAATTTTGAATGATCAGATCTAGTCTGCTACACTCCCAGACCTGTGATTCCATCTACCATGAAGGTGCAAAGTTACCTGGATGAGATCTAGTTAGCTTTTAAATTTGTTTTAAGCTTCAGCTGGTTGGGGCCTGGTTCCCACTTATACAACCTGCCTAGGTACCATGAGAGGTACCCACACAGTGGTTACATCCAGCTTCTCAGCCTTGCATTTGGGCCACGACTGCACACTGTACCACCAGGCTCTTCTCCCTCTAGCTCTTTCTCTATGCTTGCATCTTCTCTTTGCCTGACCTCTGTTCTAGGTTTTCAGATCCTGAGATTCTCAGCTCAGTTCAGTTCAGTCGCTCAGTCACGTCCGACTCTTTGCGACCCCATGAACCCCAGCATGCCAGGCCTCCCTGTCCATCACCAACTCCTGGAGCTCACTCAAACACATGTCCATCGAGTTGGTGATGCCATCCAGCCATCTCATCCTCTGCCATCCTCTTCTCCTCTTGCCCTCAATCTTTCCAGCATCAGGGTCTTTTCCAGTGAGTCAACTCTTCGCATGAGGTGGCCAAAGTATTGGAGTTTCAGCTTCAACATCACTCCTTCCAACGAACACCCAGGACTGATCTCCTTTAGGATGGACTGGGTGGATCTCCTTGCAGTCCAAGGGACTCTCAAGATTCTTCTCCAACACCACAGTTCAAAAGCACCAATTCTGCGGTGCTCAGCTTTCTTCACAGTCCAACTCTCGCATCCATACATGACCACTGGAAAAACCATAGCCTTGACTAGATGGACCTTTGTTGGCAAAGTAATGTCTCTGCTTTCCAATATGCTATCTAGGTTGGTCATAACTTTTCTTCCAAGGAGTAAGCGTCTTTTAATTTCATGGCTGCAATCACCATCTGCAGTGATTTTGGAGCCCAGAAAAATAAAGTCAGCCACTGTTTCCACTGTTTCCCCATCTATTTCCCATGAAGTGATGGAACAGGATGCCATGATCTTCGTTTTTTGAATGTTGAACTTTAAGCCAACTTTTTCGCTCTCCTCTTTCACTTTCATCAAGAGGCTCTTTAGTTCCTCTTCACTTTCTGCCATAAGGGTGGTGTCATCTGCATATCTGAGGTTATTGATATTTCTCCCAGCAATTTTGATTCCAGCTTGTGCTTCTTCCAGTCCAGTGTTTTTCATGTTGTACTCTGCATATAAGTTAAATAAGTAGGGTGACAATATACAGCATTGATGTACTCCTTTTCATATTTTGAACCAGTTTATTGTTCCATGTCTAGTTCTAACTGTTGCTTCCTGACCTGCATACAGATTTCTCAAGAGGCAGGTCAGGTGGTATTCCCATCTCTTTCAGAATTTTCCACAGTTTATTCATGATCCACACAGTCAAAGGCTTTGGCATAGTCAATAAAGCAGAAAGAGATGTTTTTTTGGAACTCTCTTGCTTTTTTGATGATCCAGCGGATGTTGGCAATTTGATCTCTGGTTCCTCTGCCTTTCCTAAAACCAGCTTAAACATCTGGAAGTTCACGGTTTTCACGTATTGCTGAAGCCTGGCTTGGAGAATTTTGAGCACTACTTTACTAGCAAGTGAGATGAGTGCAATTGTGCAGTAGTTTGAGCATTCTTTGGCATTGCCTTTCTTTGGGATTGGAATGAAAACTGACCTTTTCCAGTCCTGTGGCCACTGCTGAGTTTTCCATATTTGCTGGCATATTGAGTGCAGCACTTTCACAGCATCATCTTCCAGGGTTTGAAATACCTCAACTGGAATTCCATCACTTCCACTAGCTTTGTTCGTAGTGATGCTTTCTAAGGCCCACTTGACTTCACATTCCAGGATGTCTGGCTCTAGGTGAGTGATCACACAGTCGTGATTACTGGGTCATGAAGATCTTTTTTGTACAGTTCTTCTGTGCAGTCTCAGCTCAAGGTGCCTATATATCCCCACATTTTCTGCAAAGGCATTGTATAATAGGGTGAACAATGCCCCCCAAATATGTCGAAATCCCAACCCACAGAACCTGAGAATGTAATCTTATTTGAAAATGAAACAGTCTCTCAGTCATGTCTGACTGTTTGTGACCCTATGGACTATAGCCCACCAGGTTCCTCTGTCCATGGGATTCTCTAGGCAAGAATACTGGAGTGGATAGCCATTCTCTTCTCCAGGGGATCTTTCCAACCTGGAGATCGAGCCCGGGTCTCCTATACTGGGTCCATATATAGCTTCAGAGGTAGTGTGGCCCTTGATTTTGAACTTCTAGCCTGCAGAACTAATGAGAATAAATTTGTTATTTTAGGCTACCAAGTTTGCAGTAACTTGTTACAGCAGCCTCAGGGAGGGGCGGGGGATGTAGGTAGTAATTATCAAACCATCTATATCAGCCCTTCTCCCACCCCTACCACCTGCACCGGTGGAAGAAGGAATTATGATGGTCCTAGCTCAAGAAGCTCAAATGGAAGCCTAAAGCAAGGGCTTCTGTGTAGGCAATTCCGTTGTAGAAGTGAGTCCAAGGGTTTGAGTAAGGAAACAGATTTAGCAACAGGAAAAGAAGGGACCCCAAGGTAAGCGTGTTGTTATTCATCAAACTGGTCACAGACGTGGACAATGAAGGTGTACTTTCCTGAGACTCTAGGAACTATGTCAAGATCCCCAGAATCCTCCATCCCAGGGGCAAAATTAAAGAGCATTTCTTTCCTGGCTCCCCTTTTTTCGTTAGTTAAGGAGCCCTGGTGACTCCAGGTATTCCTCGGCTGTGGCTACATCAGTCCAGTCTCTGTCTTCACATGAGCTTTTGTATTATAGCCCCTTCTTGCTTCCTTCTTCCCTGATGCCCCTTTGGACATCAACTGCTTGGTGCCCATGCTTCCAGCTTTGCCTGCAGGGGTCAGAAGTGAGAGGAACTTCTGGGCAGAATGTGGCAGCAGTGGCTGGAGAATGTGACAGAGTTGGACCCTGTGAGGCTGAGGGTCTAATATCATGGCCCAGAGAGAGGTGTCATCAGACTTGAATGGGAGGACCAGCTTTGAGACTCTGGGGGAAATTTTCCCCAAACTCTATGCTCATCTGATTTACAACTGGTAATCTGACCTCACAGTTCTGTTGAGGAGTCAATAAGAATGAATATGAAAGTGTTTTATGAATTTTAAACCACTGATAAGTATCTACTATTATTCAGCCCAAAGGCTAGCACCTATTTTCCTATGCATCTCATCCTCTGTGCTACATGTGCAACACTTTCTCTTCCTGTGCTGTCTAGCATGTGGTCCTCCCCTTCTCTAGCCCTTTCCCATCCCCACCAGGACTCACAGCCTCTCCTTCATCCAGTCTCCCATCCCCAGCGAACTGTTAACCTAGCCTGAGAGGAGTCAAAGGCTCCCGGAGGATGCTGCCCCGTGGAAGGGAGAGTACAGGGTCCCCTGATGCAGCACAAACTAGCTCTTGGAAGCATCTTTTACTGTAAAATCTAATTGCATCTTCCCTGCTGCTCCAGCAAATGAAGTTTAAATATTTAACAAGGATGTCAGTGCCGTTCAGATGGCTGTGGGTACCCCACAGATGAGACCTCAGAGGGAAGCAAACTGCCTGCAGGCTGCACAGTCCGTGACTGCGGCTGAGCAGACCTGGTTCTCTCCCTTGCATGGCCCAGGGCACTGTCTGGCCTGGGCTGGTGCTCGGCAGCCTTGCCACACAGAACCTTGGTGGGGGAGCCTGTGCTCAGCCAGCAGGCACTGGGTGCCCAGTCCGCTGTCAAACCAGAGCCTGCATGTGGCTCCGCCCTTGCTTAGTGGGTTCCGGTACAAGCTGCTCACCAGCCAGGAAGCAGGGCTGCCTGTGCCCAGGGCAGGGGTTAGCATCCCCTTTAAAGACCAAGTGGCTTCCCATCCCCTATTTTCTCCAAGATGCCAGTGTATGATCACAGCAACCCCCACCATGTGTGTGTGCATGCATGCACGTGCTCAGCCGTGTCCGACTCCGTGACCCCATGGACTGCAGCCTGCCAAGCTCCTCTCTCCATGGAATTATCCAGGCAAGAATACCAGAGTGGGTAGCCATTTTCTACTCCAGGGAGATCTTCCCGACCCAGGGATCGAACCTGTGTCTCTTGTGTCTTCTGCACTGGCAGGTGGATTCTTTACCACAATCCATCACTTTTCAGGAGAAAAATTGTACCAGTGTAGTAATAAAATATTAAGCTATGAAACCCAAGAAACATATTTATAATGGCATATAAACTGTACTTATAAACATATTTTGTAAAGTTATAAATATCAGTCAAGATCCCAACTGAAACAGATGGCTCCCACTTGGAGAACTCCCATCAGGAGGAAGGTTGTTGATTTGTGGAGGGGCTGTTTGCCAGGCAAGGGTGACGTGCCACGCTATGGCTGTCACAGTGGACCTGTTGTCACCCTCAGTCTGATAGGAGACGAGGAACCCTGACAAGGAGAGGCACAGCCCCCTGGCTGCCTGGGGAAATGTCCTCTGAGCAAATGGATAGAATGCTGCTGTGCTAGGCACCAGGGGGAGAGAGAGAAAGGGATGCCTTGCATCCCAGAGATCCTGCTTAGAAAGGGAGTGAAAGTGTTAGCTGCTCAGTCAGGTCCAGTTGTTTGTGACCTCCTGGACTGCAGCCCACCAGGCTCCTCTGTCCATGGAATTATCCAGGCAAGAATATAAAGTGGGGCTGGGGGGAGAACAAGATGGCGGAGGACTAGGTGGACATGGAGTACATCTCTCCCCTTGGATACATCAGGAATACACCTTCAGACACAGAAGTGCACGCAAAACACCAGCTGAGACGGACAGGAGTACCTGACCAGCAGAAAAGAACATATAGACCCATGCAAAACTTGGTAAGACAGAGGCTGCTGCTGCTGCTGCTGCTAAGTCACTTCAGTCGTGTCTGACTCTGTGCAACCCCATAGATGTCAGCCCACCAGGCTCCCCCATCCTTGGGATTCTCCAGGCAAGAACACTGGAGTGGGTTGCCATTTCCTTCTCCAATGCATGAAAGTGAAAAGTGAAAGTGAAGTTGCTCAGTCATTTCCGACTCCTAACTCGGGGGAAAACAGGAGTGTGAGTAGAACTGGACCTGCCCTCGGCAGGTGGGGGAACTGAAGCAGGGGTCCGATCCCCACATCAAGGCAACTGTCTGGAGGCAGAGGAGAAACATTTAAGGCTAATCTGTAGCAGCCTAAATGGAATGAGAATCAGACAGTCCTTGCCACAGCCATACATACCCCAGACAGGGACATAAATCCCCTGGAAGGTGCGGCAGCTGGGAGCTGGAGTTTAGGGAGTGGAGCAATCCCAGGGTGAGGACTGCGGGAAGATGGATCGAGGGGGTATGAGGGAGGAGATTGTGGTGGGAAATGCCTGTGGAGGAAAGCTGGGCAGCCATGGAAGCGAGGCGATACTGCTGAGTCACGCATAGCGGGTGGAGCCATCACCATAGCCTCTCTCCCCCCACACGTCAGCACTGGCAGCTGAACAATAGAGAAGCTGGCCCATCAAATGCCTGACGCACTGAACCACAGACCCGGACCCCACTCAGGGTTCCCCTTTATGTGCCTGTTGTGCCGAACAATAGAAGGACCCCAGGCAAGGGAGCCCTCTAAGTGCCTGAAGGACAGAGCTACAGAGAAAGACTGGCCAAAGAGGCCTTCTGATCACCAAGCTACAAGAGGCTAGAAAAAAGACTCTGATAGGGCCTGAAGAATCTAAGCTACTCCATTTTGTTAACAGAAAAACTCCATTTTGTAAGGTTCCAGGAAAAGAGCCTTTGGAAATCCCCTAACCTCACCCCATCACCCACGAGCCAGTCGGACCCCAGACCAGAATCTCCTGACTTAACGTTTAGGAACTTGTGGTCTACCTAGGTAACAGGGACCAATCAGAAACCAACACACAACCCTTCGAAAGAAAGTGACCAATCAGACGTCCCCCTACCTAGAAATTCTTTTTTTCATGAACACTCCCTATATAAGCAATGTAATCCAAAACCCAGGGCTCCTCCCTATAGCCGCTGAGTCCATAACAATGGGAGCCCCAACTCAAGCTTGGTAATACAGACGCTCTTGCTTTTGCATCAGATATTGGCTCCCTGGTGGTCATTGGGAGATTTCGTGACTTGGGCATAACAGGCCATAACTCCTGCAGCAGAGGCAGTCCATGTCCCTGCACACTTGGCACCGCCAGGGTCCCCGCAAGCCAAGCAGCTGCACCACCTTCATGCACAACTCTCACTGGGGCAGAGCTGCCACAGGCAAAAACACTCTTGCATCTATGCACACAGGATCGCTTCAGTAGTGTCTGTCTCTGCGACCCTGTAGACTGTGGTCTGCCAGGCTTCTCTGTCAGGGACGGGGGTTCTCCAGGCAAGAACAAGGGAGTGTATTGGCCAATGCTGGTTGCCACACCCTTCTAGAGCACTGTATTTCCTGCTGCCCTAGCCGCCAACTCCCCTGAGTACCTGGTGCTACCAGAACCCCTGTGACCCAAGCAGCTGTGCCACCTCCACACCTGGCCCTCACAGGGGCAAACCCAAGTCCTGCAGGGCAGCCTCAGGAGCAAACCCCAGTGGATGACCCACATGCAGAGGTGGAAATAAAACCACAATTGAAACCCAGGGGCAGTGTGGCTAAGGAAGAAGACCCCAAAACCTTCCCACCAGCTGTACAAGCTGCAGATTAAATCCCCAGGATCAACTAGACAGACTCTATGTCTATGGAATACATAAAAGGTCATGGAGTGCTCCCACAAAAGAAAATGCACTGGTTCTGATAGCTGTGGACACTGGAGGCAAGAACACACAGGAGTAGGACCAGATGAGAATCTGAGCTGCCCCCACAGCAGATCCAGAGATCAGCACAGGGCTGGAGGGCATCCTACGGAGGTGAGGTGGACTGCGACTCCCATCGAGGGAAAGGACTCTGACAGCAGTGACTCAAGAAAAACATTTATTATTTTTATATTTTCACTTGTTCTGTAGATTATTTTTGATTTTTTCCTTTTTTTCTTCCCCCCCCACCCCCGTTGTAGTTTTTTTATTTTATTGGCACTATGAAATCTAAGCTTTTGAGCTTTTTTTTTTTTTCCCCTTCAGTCACATTTTTTATTGTTGTTGTAAACCCCTGTCTGTATGTTGGGCTTTTTCAGTTCTGGGGAGTTTTCCTTTCTCCCCCCCCCCCCTTTTTTTCTTCTTCTTCACTTTTTTCTCTTTTTTTATAAATTAACTTTTAATTTTTTAAACCTATTTTTCTACATTTATTCCTTTGCCTTTCCTACTGTTTTTTCCCCTTGGAGTTAACAATTAATGTATATAAATCTTCTTCATCTACCGCTATGTAACTTTGCATATCTATTCTTTCTTTCCTTTCCTCTCAATATGCTTGTGAGTTTTGTGTTCATTGCTTTATTCCCCACTTAGCACCTTGCTGTAGTTTTGTAGTTTTGTTTCCCACTTTGTGCTTTAGTCAGTTTTGTTCTTAACTGGTAAATATAATTTTTTATTTCCTTTGCTCACTAGGTCAGTCTATTGTACTTTATTTTTGTTGGACTGTTTGACTTTGCTCATGGGTGTATATGTATATGTGTATATTCCATTATCTTAATTATTATTTGCCTCATTTTGTAACTGTCATTTGTCTGGGGTTCATCTTTGGTTTCTTGTTTTTGCATATTTGTTTTACTCTCACTCAGTACCATAACAAATCACTTGCAGAATCTTCATTCCTGACCAGAGATCAAGCCCTGAGCCTTTGGAGTGGGAGCACTGACTCCAAGACCCTAGATTACCAGAGAATTAACCCTAGGGAGTATCAAACAGTGAGAACTCACACAAAGGAAACCATTTGAATACAAGACCTGGCATCACCCAACCACTAGTACCACCCTGTGCAGGACCCCTCATCTAAACACAAACAAAACAGAAATACAAACCCGATCACCTGCAGACAGGATTACCACCTCATGTCTTAAATGATACACTAGATGAGATGGATCTCCTTGATATCTTCAGGACATTCCATCCAAACGCAGAAGAACACACCTTCTTCTCAAGTGCACGTGGAACATTTCCCAGAATAGACCATATCTTGGGTCACAGATCAAACCTCAGTAAATTTAAGAAAATGAAATTATATCAAGCATCTTCTCTGACCACAACACTATGAGACTAGATGTCAGTTACAAGAAAAAAAAAGTGTAAGAAACACAAACACATGGAGATTAAACAGCACGTTTCTAAATAACCAACAGATTATGGAAGAAAGCAAAAGGGAAACCATAAAGTTTCTAGAAACAAATGACAATGAAAACAGGATGACTTAAAACCTATGGGATGCCGCAAAAGCAGTTCTAAGAGGGAAGTTCATAGCAATACAATCCTACCTCAAGAACCAAGAAAAACACTGAGTAGACAACCTAACTTTACACCTGAAACAAATGGAAAAAGAGGAACAAAAAAACCCAAAAATTCATAAAAGAAAGAAAGATCAGAGCAGAAATAAGCAAGAAGAAATAAAAGAAACGATAGTAATAAAGATTAATAAAACTAAAAGCTGGTTCTTTGAGAAGATAAAATTGACAAACCTTTAGACAGACTCATCAAGAAAAAAGAATCAAATCAACAAAATTAGAAATGAAAAGGAGAGGTTACAATAGATGGTGCAGAAATACAAAGGATTATAAGAGACTATTATGAATAAATATATGTCAATAAAATGGATAACCTGGAAGAAATTGACAGATTCTTAGAAAAGTTCAATCTTTCAAGACTGAATCAGGAAGAAATAGAAATTATGAACAACCCAATAACAAGCACTGAAATTGAAGATGTGATCAAAAATCTGCCAAAAATCAAAAGCCCAGGACCAGACAGCTTCGCAGGAGAATTCTATCAAACATTTAGAGAAGAGTTAATGCCCATCCTTCTAAAACTGTTTCCAAAAAAAATGCAGAGAAAGGAACACTTCCAAACTCATTCTATGAGGCCACCATCACCCTGATACCAAAACCAGGCAAAGACAACACACAAAAAGAAAACTACAGGCCAATATCACTGATGAACATAGATGCAAAAATCCTCAACAAAATGTTAGCAAACAGAATTCAGCAACACATTAAAAAGCTCATATACCATGACCCAGTTGGGTTTATTCCAGGAATGCAAGGATTCTTCAATATACTCAAATTAATCAATGTGATACACCATATTAACAAACTGAAAGATAAAAACCATATGATAACCTCAGTAGATGCAGAAAAAGCCTTTGACAAAATTCAGCATCCGCTTATGATTAAAACTCTTCCAAAAATGGACATAGAAGGAACCTGCCTCAACATAGTAAAGGCCATATATGATAAGCCTACAGCAAACATTATTCTCAATGGTGAAAAACTGAAAGCATCCCCCCTAAGATCAGGAACAAGACAAGGGTGTGCACTCTCACCACTATTATTCAACACAGTTCTGGAAATCCTAGCTACAGCAATCAGAGAAGAAAAATAAAAGGAATCCAGATCAAAAAAGAAGTAGTAAAGCTCTCATTGTTTGCAGATGACATGATACTGTACATAGAAAACCCTAAATATAGTATCGGAAAATTACTAGAGCTAATCAGTGAATTTAGCAAAGTTGCAGGATACAAAATCAATACACAGAAATTACTTTCATTTCTATATGCTAACAATGAAAAATCAGAAAAGGACTCAATCCCATTCACCATTGCAACTAAAAGAATTAAATATCTAGGAATAAACTTACCTAAGGAGACAAAAGAACTGTACACAGAAAATTATAAGATACTTATGAAAGATATCGAAGATGATATAAACAGATGGAGAGATATTCCATGCAGGAAGAATCAAAATTGTGAAAATGACTATACTACCAAATGCAACCTACAGATTCAGTGTGATCCCTATCAAATTACCAATGGCATTTTTCACAGAACTAGAACAAAAAATTTCCTAATTCATATGGAAACACAAAAGACTCCAAATAACCAAAGCAGTCTTGAGAAAGAATGGACCTGGAGGAATCAACCTTTCTGAATTCAGATTATACTACATAGCTACAGACATCAAGACAATATTATACTGGCACAAAAACAGAAATATAGACCAATGGAATAAGATAGAAAGCCCAAAAATAAACCCATGCACCTATGAGTACCTTATTTTTGACAAAGGAGGCAAGAATATACAATAGCGCAAAGACAGCCTCTTCAATAAATGGTGCTGGGAAAACTGGACAGCAACATGTAAAAGAATGAAATTAGAACACTTCCTAACACCATACATAAAGATAAACTCAAAATGGATTAAAGGCCTAAATGTAAGACCAGAAACTATAAAACTCTAAGAGGAAAACATAGGCAGAACACTTGATGACATAAATCAAAGCAAGATCCTCTATGATCCACTGCCTAGAGTAACAGAAATAAAAACAAGTGGGACCTGATTTAACTTAAAAGCTTTGCACAACGGAGGAAACTATAAGCAAGGTGAAAAGACAACCCTCAGGATGGGAGAAAATAATAGCAAACGAAACAACTGACAAAGGATTAATTTCCAAAATATGCAAGCAGCTCATACAACTCAATGCCAGAAAAACAAACAACCCAATCAAAGAGTGGGAAAAAGACCTAAACAGACATTTATCCAAAAAAGACATACAGATGGCTAAGAAACACATGAAAAGATGCTCAACATTGCTCATTATTAGAGAAATGCAAATCAAAAGCACAATGAGATATCACCTCACACCGGTCAGAACGGCCCTGATCAAAAAATCTACAAACAATAAATGCTGGAGAGGGTGTGGAGAAAAGGGAACGCTCTTGCACTCTTGGTGGGAATGTAAATTGATATAGCCACTCTGGAAGATGGAATGGAGATTCCTTAAAACACTAGGAATAAAATCACCATATGACTCAGCAATCCCACTCCTAGGAATATACCCTGAGGAAACTGAAATTGAAAAAGACACATGCATCCCCTTGTTCACTGCAGCACTATTTACAATAGCTAGACCATGGAAGCAACCTAGATGTCCATCAACAGATGAATGGATAAAGAAGTAGTGGTACATACACACAATGGAATATTACTCAGCCATAAAAGGGAATGCATTTGAGTCAGATCTGATGAGGTGGGTGAACCTAGAATCTACAGAGCAAATATCATATTCTAACACACAGATATGGAATCTGGAAAAAATGGTACTGAAGAATTTATTTACAGGGCAGCAGTGGAGAAACAGACATGGAGAATAGACTTATAGACATGGGGAGGGGGAGGAGAGGGTGGGAGGTAAGGAAAGAGTGACATGAAAACTTACATTCCTCCTCCTAAGTCGCTTCAGTCGTGTCCGACTCTGTGCGACCCCATAGACATCAGCCCACCAGGCTCCCCGGCCCCTGGGATTCTCCAGGCAAGAACACTGGAGTGGGTTGCCATTTCCTTCTCCAATGCGTGAAAGTGAAGTTGCTCAGTCGTGTCCGACTCTTAGCGACCCCATGGACCGCAGCCTACCAGACTCCTCCATCCATGGGATTTTCCAGGCAAGAGTACTAGAATGGGGCGCCCTTGCCTTCTCCAAACTTACATTCAGTTCAGTTCAGGCGCCCACTCATGTCCGACTCTTTGCGACCCCAGGAATCATAGCACGCCAGGCCTCCCTATCCATCACCAACTCCTGGAGTTCACTCAAACTCACATCCATCGAGTCAGTGATGCCATCCAGCCATCTCATCCTCTGTCGTCCCCTTCTCCTCCTGCCCCCAATCTCTCCCAGCATCAAAGTCTTTTCCAATGAGTCAACTCTTCACATGAGGTGGCCAAAGTATTGGAGTTTCAGCTTTAGCATCATTCCTTCCAAAGAACACCCAGGGCTGCTCTCCTTCAGAATGGACTGGTTGGATCTCCTTGCAGTCCAAGGGACTCTCAAGAGTTTTCTCCAACACCACAGTTCAAAAGCATCAATTCTTCAGTGCTCAGCCTTCTTCACAGTCCAACTCTCACATCCATACATAACTACTGGAAAAACCATAGCCTTGACTAGATAGATCTTTGTTGGCAAAGTAATGTCTCTGCTTTTCAATATGCTATCTAGGATGGTCATAACTTTCTTCCAAGGAGTAAATGTCTTTTAATTGCATGACTGCAGTCACCATCTGCAGTGATTTTGGAGACCAAAAAAATAAAGTCTGACACTGTTTCCACTGTTTCCCCATCTATTTCCCATGAAGTGATAGGACTGGATGCCATGATCTTCATTTTCTGAATGCTGAGCTTTAAGCCAACTTTTTCTCTCTCCTCTTTCAGTTTCATCAAGAGGCCTTTTAGTTCCTCTTCACTTTCTGCCATAAGGGTAGTGTCATCTGCATATCTGAGGTTATTGATATTTCTCCTGGCAATCTTGATTCCAGCTTGTGTTTCTTCCAGTCCAGCATTTCTCATGATGTACTCTGCATAGAAGTTAAATAAGCAGGGTGGCAATATACGGCCTTGACATACTCCTTTTCCTATTTGGGACCAGTCTGTTGTTCCATGTCCAGTTCTAACTGTTGCTTCCTGACCTGCATACTGATTTCTCAAGAGGCAGGTCAGGTGGTCTGTATTCCCATCTCTTTCAGAATTTTCCACAGTTGATTGTGATCCACACAGTCAAAGGCTTTGGCATTGTGAATAAAGCAGAAATAGATGTTTTTCTGGAACTCTCTTGCTTTTTCAATGATCCAGCAGATGTTGGCAATTTGATCTCTGGTTCCTCTGCCTTTTCTAAAACCAGCTTGAACATCAGGAAGTTCTTGGTTTTCACATATTGCTGAAGCCTGGCTTGGAGAATTTTGAGCATTACTTTACTAGCAAGTGAGATGAGTGCAATTGTGCAGTAGTTTGAGCATTCTTTGGCATTGCCTTTCTTTGGGATTGGAATGAAAACTGACCTTTTCCAGTCCTGTGGCCACTGCTGAGTTTTCCAAATTTGCTGGCATATTGAGTGCAGCACTTTCACAGCATCATCTTTCAGGATTTGAAACAGCTCAACTGGAATTCCATCACCTCCACCAGCTTTGTTCATAGTGATGCTTTCTAAGGCCCACTTGACTTCACATTCCAGGATGTCTGGCTGTAGATGAGTGATCACACCATCATGATTATTCAGGTCGTGAAGATCTGTTTTGTACAGTTCTTCTGTGTATTCTTGCCACCTCTTCTTAATATCTTCTGCTTCTGTTAGGTCCATACCATTTCTGTCCTTTATTGAGCCCATTTTTGCATGAAATGTTCCCTTGGTATCTCTAAACTTACATTACCATATGTAAAATAGATAGCCAACAGGAATTTGCTGTATGGCTCAGGAAACTCAAACAGCAGCTCTGTATCGACCTAGAGGGGTGAGATGGGGAGAGAGATGGGAGGGAGCTTCAAAAGAGAGGGGATATATATATACCCATGGCTGATACATGCTGAGGTTTGACAGAAAACAACGAAATTCTGTACAGCAATTATCCTTCAATAAAAAGATTTTTTTTTAAAGTACATGGAGTGGGTAGCCATTCCCTTCTCCAAGGGATCTTCCCAACCCAGGGACTGACCCCAGGTCTCCCACATTGAAGGCAGTTTCTTTACTGTCTGAGCCACCAGGGAAGCAGTTAAGCAGCATGATGGTGCATCACACCTGACACTTTGTGGGTGCTTCTAGCTAGTAGCAAAGAGGGTAGTCAAAGCCCCTCTTAGGAAGGGGGTCAGAAAGGAGAGGACATTACTGGCTACTTCATAGATGACAGCTAGACTGGATTTAGAGGGAGAAAGGCATGACCTAGATTAAGTGGGGAAAGGAATTTAAGTAGAGGAAGAGGTGTGTGGATACACCTGGGGTGTGTGTGCGGGGGTTGGGTGGTGGCTGCATGGCATATATTGGGAATGGCTGGAATTCTGACATGATTGCAAAGGCTTTAGGAAATCAGAAAATGACCTTTTCAATGATACATATCCAAAACTGATCTTCCCCTCCTCCTTACCCACTTCCGTGAGAAACAGGGTACTTGGTGAGGGGAGGCATGGGTGAAGCTGTTGTGCAGTTAGACACCCACACAGCTGATGACAAACCCAAGACGTCTGAGTTAACAGCTCCAGGTTACTGTTTAGATCTCTCCATCCCTCCTTCCATGTCCTTTCCGGCGTCTGTCAAGCCACAAGGATAGTCAGATGTGAAAAAACAAAAGATTTGTGCAAGATTAGAGTGAGCACCCTTAGGGGTCTAGAGATGGGAGACCACATCGTTTCTGCAGCTCTTGCCTGTGCACAGATGTGGGAGTTCCCATCTCGGGTACCTCTGGTGTGATAAAAGCCTCAAGTACTCTTCCTGTCGATCCTTGTTCCTACGCTGTCTCTCTCATGCCAGTAGTTTCTAGCACCTCAGAATCAATCCTAGGGAATAAGAAAAAATCAACCGCTAATATATACTTCTCCAAGGTACCTATTTACCTCTAAATATTTTCAACACTCTTATGGAATTATGAGCATTTTAAACCAAGGTTGATAAAATACCTATATTAGAGGGGAAGATCATAAATCTACCAGTGTCTATTATTCCTAGAAGTATAGATGGTTCTTTATGCTATTAAGGTAAAACAAGGGATTGACAAGCTTTGAAAGGAAAGAGGAAGAAAAGATGAAAAAGTATTGGGCTGTTGAATGCAGATTAAGGAGAAATTTGCAGCCTGAGGGTTCTGGATAGATAGGAAGAATCATGCAATGGAGATCAATAGGCTTGAACTTATCTAATGGTTACTTGCCTATTCATATCTTGGTTTCATTCTTATCCAGCTGAGCCTGGTACATGTCTCAGGAAACCTGCTTGGAGCAGAGCCTCGTGATGGTTATTTTGTATTTCATTTAGCCTGGGTGGGGAATTTCATTAAAACTGCTTAAGAGGAGGTATGATCTTGACAGCCATGGGTTAGCAATAGAGGAAGCTGACAGGAGTGTGGTTCCTGACAAGCTGTGTGCCCCTTGAGGGTGAATGGGAGTAGGAGAAGGGTGATGCAGGCGGAAGGTCAGAAGAGCCAGCCCAGACCTCGAATGCGGTGGCTTGACTCTGAAGATCATCCTGGTCTCTGGGCTGGTCACTGAATGTTGTAAGCCTTAATTCCCATCTGGAGTTGGGTGGGGAATACACTTTGACCCCCTCACACAAGGTTGTAGGTAAAGAGAACTTTTGAAGCCATGTTGAAGGATGAAAAGCCACCGATATGCTGAACTAACCAATATTAACTCCTTCCTCCAAGAGGAGCACTGGCAAAGTTAAAGCAGGAAATGCCAGAAGAGCAGAGGGAGAAAACTCTCCCTTAATATTAGAAAACACATAAATACAATCCGGGCTTCCCTGATAGCTCAGCTGGTAAAGAACCTACCTGCAATGCAGGAGACCCCAGTTTGATTCCTGGGTTAGAAGGATCCCCTGGAGAAGGGATAGGCTACCAACTCCAGTATTCTTGGGCTTCCCTTGTGGCTCAGCTGGTAAAGAATCCACCTGCAATGCGGGAGACCTGGGTTTGAACCCTGGATCGGGAAGATCCCCTGGAGAAGGAAAAGGTTACCCACTCTGTTTATTCTGGCCTAGAGAATTCCAGGGACTTCAATTGAGTTGCAAAGAGTTGGACATGGCTGAGCGACTTTCAAGTATAATCCGCTACGTACGAGGTTAACAGAAAATACTGAGAGACAGTCCTCTATGGATCTTATATTTATGCACCTTTTGTGTGCGGAAACTCCTGTGACTTTCAAGACCTCCCATTTCTTCAAGATCATTGTGTAAATAGGTTGAAAGATATTGTCTTTTCAAAGTGGATGACAGACTTTTCACTCTCCAATATAATAAAGATAATGTCGCACTTCAGACCAAATGTTGAATAGATTTGCTTGTAGCCTATTTCAAAAGCTTCAGGTTTTCTCAGCTAGAATGCAAATCCAATTCATACCCATTATTCACCTTTACTGCCCTGTGTTGTTCCTAGAGGTGTTGAGAGGCAAGGGGATATGATGTTAGCATGAATATAATGCTGCTTGCGCACCGTGAATAACAGTCCCTTATTTCTTCTAAGAGCCTCATGTCTTTTGCCAGAGTCTATAAAGCCACAGTAGGCTCACTGACTAGCTTGCATGGGGATTAAAATCTCAAACCCTCAGAGTTATCTAAAAAGCTCATGATAAAGCATGTCATAATGTTCTGTAGCCATTTGCGATTGAAACATTTTAAATGGAATCATTAAAAGCATTTATTTTAAAATTAGAAGTGAAACAAAAAATTTCGCAAACTTATTCAACATTGTATTGGCAGTCTTAGCCAGGGTAATAAGACAAGAAAATACAGGCATAAGGACTGGAAAGGAGGAATTAAAACGTCATTGACTATAGAAGGTACTCTGTATATTGTTGTTGCTCAGCCACTAGTCATGTCCGACTCTTTGCAACCCCATGGACTGCAGAACACCAGGCTTCCCTGCCCTTCGCCATCGCCCAGAGCTTGCTCAAAGTCATGTCCATTGAGCTGGGTATTTCAACCATCTCATCCTCAGTCACCCCCTTCTCCTCCTGCCTTCAATCTTTCCCAGCATCAGGATCTTTTCTAATAAATAGGCTCTTCGCATCAGGTGGCCAAAGTATTGGAGCTTCAGTTTCAACATCAGTCCTTCCAATGAATATTCAGGGTTGATTTCCTTTAGGATTGACTGGTTTTATCTTCTTGCTGTCTAAGGAACTCTCAAGAGTCTTCTCCAGCACCACAGTATAAAGGCATCAATTCTTCAGTGCTCAGCCTTCTTTATGGTCCAACTGTCACACCCATACATGACTACTGGAAAAACCACAGCTTTGACTACACGGACCTTTGTCAGCAAAGTAACATCTCTGCTTTTCAATATGCTCTCTGGATTTGTCATAACTTTTCTTCCAATGAGCTAGCGTCTTTTAATTTCATGGCTGCAGTCACCATCTGCAGTGATTTTGGAACCCAGGAAGATAAAACCTGTCACTGTTTCCATTGATACCTCACCTACTTGCCATGAAGTGATGGGACCAGATGCCACGATCTTAGTTTTTTTTAATGTTGAGCTGTAAGACAACTTTTTCACCCTCCTCTTTCACTTTCATCAAGAGGTTCTTTAGTTCCTCTTCGCTTTCTTCCTAAAAGGTGGTGTCATCTGCATATCTGAGGTTATTGATATTTCTCCTGGCATTTCCAGAAATATCTCCTGATATTTCCAGTTTGTGCTTCATCCAGCCCAGCATTTCTCATGATCTACTCAGCATATAAGTTAAATAAGCAGAGTGACAATATACAACCTTGACATATTCCTTTCCCAATTTGGAACCAGTCCATTGTTCCATGTCCAGTTCTAATTGTTGCTTCTTGAACTGCATATAGGCTTCGCAGGAGGCAGGTAAGGTGGTCTGGTATTCCTATCTTTTGAAGAATTTTCCAGTTTATTGTGATCCATGGAGTCAAAGGCTTTAGCATAGTCAGTGAAGCAGAAGTAGAATTCTGGAATTCCCTTGCTTTTTCTATGATCCATTGGATGCTGGCAATTTGTCCTGTGGTTCCTCCGCCTTTTCTAAATCCAGCTTGAATATCTGGAAGTTCTTGGTTCATGTACTGTTGAAGCCTCGCTTGGAGAGTTTTGCATATTACTTTGCTAGTGTCTGAAATGAGTGCAATTGTGCAGTTGTTTGAACATCCTTTGACATTGCCCTTCTTTGGGACTGGAATGAAGACTGACCTTTTCCAGTCCTGTAGCCACTGCTGAGTTTTCCAAATTTGCTGGCATATTGAGTGCAGCACTTTAGAAACAACATATATTAAGAAGTCTGGTTGTATATGTATTCAAACTTGGTCATATTTCTAGATAACAGCATTGAACAACTGGAAAATGTAGTTGAAGAGGAGAAACCATTTACAGCACTATCAGAGAATATAAAGGATTTAAGAATAAATCCAACAAAAAGATGTAACACCTGTATTAACATAAATCTTAAATATTTTGAAAGATGTAAACAATTAGAGAATTACATCATGTTTGATTGAAAGCTTAATGCTGGGGTTTTATAAAACTCAATAAGATGATTGCAAATTTTATATGGAATGGTAAATAATCTCCCAAAATAGAGGGGGAGGGAGTTTTCCATATCAAATATAATTACTAGGCATGATGCTACATTAATTTAAACTGGCTGGTACTGAAAAAAAAAATGGACAAATAGACAAATGAAATAGAATTGGGACCCCCAGAAACATACCATGATTAATAGTATGTCATGTTATAGGTGAAGGAACAATTTTTCAATGAGTAGCCCCCCAAAATTCTAACTATGTGTAGTAAAATCAAATTGAACTGTACCTCACACAAGTCTCAAACACATATGCATCCAGTAACTTTACATGAATTTAAAAATTCACTTATTTCCTGAGAGTTTTAAAGTTTCATTTTTTGAAACTTGGAAAAAAACTTTGGAAATTTTTCTTAAAACAGGAAGAGCATTTACATGACAGAAAACTGACACCCCTGACTAGGCTAAAATTAAGACTTTTTCATTAAAGTGAAAAAAACAGTTTACAAACTGAGAGATTTCTGTAATACATACTAATTATAAAATACTAATATTCAGTACATATGAAGAGGTCCTACAAGTAAATAGCAAATAGACAAAGATATAAATGGGCATTTCACAAAAGATGAAAGATACATAACCAATAAAACAGTCATCAGTGATCCAAAAAGTACAAATTAAGATAGCAGCGAAACACCATTTTATATCCATTCAATTGGCAAAAAAAAAAAACTCTTGAAGTCTAACAATACTAAGAGTTGGAAATGCTATGCATTCACAAAATTTCTTATCATGCAAGTAGAAGTATAATTTGGTACAGTCACTTTGGAAGATAGCATTAATAAATACCACAGTATGCAAAATTCTTTGCATAAACACACAGGAGGGGAGTGACTGGGTTGTAAGTTCAGTCGCTCAGCCGTGTCTGACTCTTTGCGACCCCGTGAATTGCAGCACGCCAGGCCTCCCCGTCCATCACCATCTCCTGGAGTTCACTCAGACTCATGTCCATCGAGTCTGTGATGCCATCCATCCATCTCATCCTCAGTCATCCCCTTCTCCTCCTGCCCCCAATCCCTCCCAGCATCAGAGTCTTTTCCAATGAGTCAAATCTTTGCATGAGGTGGCCAAAGTACTGGAGTTTCAGCTTTAGCATCATTCCTTCCAAAGGAATCCCAGGGTTGATCTCTTTCAGAATGACTGGGTTGTAAATTGTTGGACGTTATCTCCTAAAGCTCTTCTGAGAAAACAGACTTCCTGGTCTCTTGTGATTCGGTGGTCTATTTCTCCAGGGGATCCCCCTGACCCAGGAACTGAACCCAGGTCTCCTGCACTGCAGGCAGACTCTTCACCAACTGAGCTACTAGGGAAGCCCAGGTGGTCCACAGGTCTAGTTTTGACCAATGAGTTCTAAGTGGAAGCGATATGTCACTACAATACCAGAGCCCTGAAATGCTGATGCCAAAACCTCCAGGGCTCCCTTTTCTCCCTCCGGCATCAACGTTTGAAGTGGTGACTATTTTGTCAGCCTAGGTCCTTAAGTGATTATAATAAGCAGAGCCTTTCTTTTTGACAACAGACATAGCATGGTGAGAAATAACCCTTTGGTGTTTTAAGGCTTAGATTTAAAAGATTGTTACTGTAGCAAATTACAGCTTATTCTGACTGATACATACACAACAGGAAACATGTAAAAGACTGTTCATAGCATTGTTATTCCCAGTGGCTTTGGAAACCATCCAAATGCCTGTCCCCTGAAGGAGAATGAATAAATTATGATATATTTACTGTGGGCAATTATTCAGCAGAAAGAACAAAATAAATGCAGTGACATATAACAATACACGTGAACTTTAACCAAGTAAGTGAAGTGAAACAATCCAAAGGATTATTTTTTAGTATAGAAAATTATATCAAGATGCCTTTTTATAAAGTTAAAAATACTAAAATGCAAACATAGACTCTTTATGCCAATAGTTGTAATAAAAAGAAAGCAGAAAAGTAGGAAAGTCATCAACACAAGATTCAGGATGGTGGTTCCCTGAAGCAGGAAGAACGAGGCCAGGGGATGGGCGAATCTGCATCATTAGACACAGGTGACTGGGGGAGAGGGGGACAGTGGAGAATACACGTATTATATTATTAAAATAGCTCAATGCCAAGTCAGTCATGGGTTGATGATGAATGCTTTGTAGACCAAGATTACAGCTAATCCATAATCCAATTCTATGTGAGATTGGCTTTTTAAAAAAACATATGGGACAGGTTCTATTGTGATTATATTTGAAAAGAGGGCTATATATGTAAACAGATTCTCAAACATCCAGAGGTTGAGTTAAAATGTGGAGGTGGGTGAACCTAGAGCCTGTCATACAGAGTGAAGTATGTCAGAAAGAGAAAAACAAATATATATTAATGCCTATATATGGGATCTAGAAGAAATGGTACTGATGAACCTATTTGCAGGGCAGGAATAGAGACACAGACGCAGGGAATGGACTTGTGGGCACAGATGGGGGATGGGGTGGGACGAACTGTGAGATTAGAGTAGCATTGAAATATATACACTGCAATGAGTGAAACAGATAGCGAGTGGAAAGTTGCTGCATAGCTCAGGGAGCTCGACCTGGTGCTCTATGAGAGCCTAGAGGGGTGGCAGGGAGGATCAAGAGGAAAGTAATATGTGTGGTTCATGTTATTGTATGGCAGAAACCAGCACAACATTCTAAAGCAATTAATCTCCAATTGAAAATGAATTTTAAAAGAGAGATGGATGTGTACCATTCATTAGCATTAAGCCCTGAGAGTAGGGTGACCTGAAGCTAGAGAATCATTCTATCTGTTGTTCTTTCTATAGGATGGCTCTCAGCCTGAGAGTTCCTGTATCATTCCTTTCCTTATACGATTCTTGGTTGTATACCACAGTTGCAGACTGAGGAGGAGATAATTTCTGCAGGCAACAAAACCAATGAACAAGTATCATGGTTACTGACCTGTTGACCATCCCGTCCCTTTCCCAGGCATTGTTCCTGAGACTGGAGGTAGGAAGGTATGAATGAGACCTCAGGAAGGCAGGGAAGTCACAGTTTGCTGGGACCCAAGGGCAAATAAACCAGTGTCATGAAAACCAAGTCTGTAAACCAGACTGTTGATGGGAGGAGGCGACAGTCAAGCGAAGACCTAAGGTACAAGTAGAATTCATCCAGATAAAGAGTTGGAATTGTGGGGCTCAGGGATACGAGATACTTGAAAAAGAGGGCATATCTCAGGCAGAAGGCAGTGCACTCATCCCTCTTTAACCACGGGAGATACATTCCAAGACCACCCCCTCCAGTAGATGCCTTCAGCCAGAGTACCAAACCCTATAAAGACTATAGTTTTTTCTCTGCATACACGCATGTGTCCGTTTAATTTATAAACTAGGCACAGTAAGACATTAACAACAATAATAAAATAGAACAGCGACACTAACATATCGGAATAAAAGTTACGTGAATGTGATGCCACGACAGTCAGTCCCATCACCCAGACGGCTGCTAAGTGACTGACGGGTGGGCAGCAGGCACACTACCATCACGAGGGCCAAGGGAATGAGTCCCATGCCAAGCAGGATACAGCAGAACAGCGCGAGGTTTCATCACACAAGTCAGAATGGCTGCAATTCCAAGCTTACGAATTGTTTCCTTCCGGAACTCTTCGTCTCATGCATTTTCAGACCACAGTGGACCATGGGGAACTGAAACGACAGAAAGCAAAGCCGTGGCTGATGGGAGGCAGCTGTGTGTGTAAACATTCAAAACAAGGAGGTTTTGAGCAACTCTAAACCTTGGCCCGGCTGGACTGAAAAGAGAAAGAGGGACGACGGCAAGAGGAAGCATGAGAACAGATCATGCAGGATCAGGTAGGAGTTTGGACTTGAGCCTGAGGGCACTTAATCATGTTGGTGTGTGCTAATCAGGGGGAAAGTAGCAGGGCTGCTTTTTTTAAAAAATGGTTCTGGGCCATTGTGTGCAGAGTGGATTACAGGGGTGTGTTGCAGGGGGCTCATTTAGAGGGTGTCTCAGCTTACCGTGGGAAACACGTGACACATTTATAGGGTTTTATTGAAAAGTTAATGAAAGACTGTTTACACAACCCAGAAAGAATGGTGCAGCACCTGGGGACTAGCGCTAGTGGGAGCCTTTAATACACCAAGCCCAAAAGCTCAAGGGGAGAGAGTTGGAGTCATAGGAAGAGGGGCCATCTAACAGAAGCTGGGACTGTAGATGAACGCAGCCAGTGCCATGAGGGAAGCAGAGGGGAGACCCCTCCCCATGAGCTCAGCCCAGGCCTCCCGCTAGCCTGATCTAACCAGAAGACAGATGTCATGAAAACCTCAGAGACGTGGCCTGTGGGGGTCAGCCTCCTGGGGCACAGGGAAGGATGTGGAGGGGCGAATGAAGAAAAGTTTGCACATGAGGCACTGGTGGTGATCCCAGCATTTTGGTGGCCTGGGCTAGGGGCATGACCCAGGAGACAAAGACATGCGGTGATCTGAAAGAGATTTAATAGGTCTGCCTGCATAGCAGCCTTGTGATCAGTGGAAGAATGGGCATAAGAGCACTTCAGACATGGACCATGAAGGAAGAGACCGCCTTTCCACCTCCCTGAGGGAGCATGAGGACAGAGGAATCTCTAATACCCTTCAGCATTCCCTCATTCCTCTGTGGGAGGAGAAGGGCTAGTATAGTAGGTCAGAATCCGACATCCACGGGCCACGCTTCACTAGTGGGGTAGAGTCACTGTCTCGGCGCTTTTACCTAGAATCGTTTTCCCTCTTTTTTCACATCTAGAAGCCTCCTAAGACAGGCTGGCCAATCTCATCCATCGATGGAGTTGGTCAGCTGAGCCAGGGCCCATCCTGTGGCCATATATCCCATCCAGTGACTGTGGGCAGGTGCATCTGCTCTATATGCCTTGTCTCTCCTCTAGGGGTGTAAGATCTAGACTTGCAGAGCTGGAGCGGGGAGGATCTGAATGAAACTGAGAATCAGATCCAAGCCAAATTCTCCAGCCCACCACTACCAGCAATCAGGATTCTAGCTTGATCGCTGGTGTTTACTTTCCCGTTGGTTCCGAGGAAACAAGTGACACCCCCGAACCCCACCATGTGTGCTGTAGGTTGTCCACACGTGCTGTGGTGGTGACCGTCACAGCGGCCCCTGAATGAACCTTTCAAAGGTCAGTCTTCAGCCAGTAAATGTCCACTAATGTCCAGCCCAGCAGGGAAGGCTTTTAGACAGTCGTTGGTCAAAAAGTGGTCTTTTACTCCCAAATGAGAGCCACAGTTCAGAAATACCATCGCTCGTGGCTGTCACTCATTTCATAAAGTACATTAAAGGGAAGTAAATTATGTTCTAAATCACGGGGTTGTGTTAGCAAATTGCAAATAACTAGGACTATGAAAACACAGCTGATGCAAGCTGAGCAGTGATCTACTTTATATGTGTGGGTGTGTGTAAATAATCACTTATATGTGCAAAGTTCACCTCCTGCCTGTCTTGTGCACTGTAACAAAGGATTTAACATAGACCTGTAGACGATCTGGAATAGCATGGGCTCAGAGGAGGATCAGCCAATAAACCCACCCAGCTGAGAAAGGGGAGGGCTTGCATGGGATTAATCGATTTCCTAGAGCAAAGAATCAGCCATACTAAGTTCATGCCATGCATCTGTAGCTTGAAATTATGTTTGTAAACTAAGCTTAATATTGCAGCCTACCAGCCACTTTAAATTTATTCACACCTACTTGTTCCAAACATGATTGAGTGACTGTGCATATTATGAAATATTTGCAATTTATAAAGCCATTCTCTTGTCTTTATATAAAGTCTAAAGTTCAAGAACTCCTGTGAGTATTATAGACAATTAAAGGTGTTTAGTTCAGATATCTGAGCACTGAAACGTTCTCTGTGATGGAAGATAATGCTTATTTCTATCTGAGAGCATCACATTTAAATATGCAGAAGTAGCTGAGCTATAAACATAGGGGATTAGTTACAAGAAGTAGGCAATTCCAATGTCTTTGTCTCAGCATCTGTTTGTGGAGGAACTGAAAGATTCCAGAGCAAGTCGTTTATTTTGGATGATGTCTGGGCTTTCAGATGCTTTAAAACCTCCCAAGTGATTTGCAGTGTGAGTCCAAATTTGAGAATCTGACCCTAGCTAATAGAGATGATACTATTAAACAGTTGACGGAGAAGCTGGAAGCTCTAATCTTTAAAGTGTTTTTTAAAACTGGCCTTAGAAGTCTTATCTTAGACTCTCAATTGACAAATGAGGAAGCTAAATCCCAATAGATAAACATTCAGCAGTCAAATAGCTGATTGAATATTCTTGAATATGCAAAATATTTGGTGTCTATACCCAGACAGCGTTTAATAAGCCATTGTCTGATGTAGAATCAGATGCGCGTGACCCAAATGTACCAGGCATTTTATTGCCTGACTTAAAAGAAATTTTTATGGCCTTTTCTCTCTTTAATTTTTAAAAACATTGATAGTTCAGTGTCCTGACCACCTCCTTCTAAACAAAGCAAGATTTGGAGGACAAAAATGTAAACGTTTTTTAAAAATCCTCAAACAAGAATTAAGAAGCTTTACAAATCACATATGAAAAACTACAGACTTTTAGTAAGTAAAAGAATCACATACAGAACTTTGCAGATACAAAAAGAGTACAAGATTGAAGTACTTTTGACTTTTATCTCAACTGTTCGCCAACATATGAAAACTGCCACTACCAACTGCCCTACTTGGGACTAGGTATATTACCATCGCCTTGTGCAGTTCCCCAGGTGTGGAAATTAAAAAGTAACTCATTTATTGGTGCATTGTAGTTCTGGAGAAGCTTGTGTGCATTGAAACAGCATAAGGCACATCTTTAAGAACGGTTTTGTTTGCTTCCAGTCTATTTTGCTTTGCAGAAAATTGCTAAAATAAGTAACATAACTTCATTTCTTCCACTTCAGTGCACCCCACCTTATCTTTATTTTTTTATATTTACTGAATCGGCTGCATCAGGTCTTAGTTGAGACACATGGCATCTTCTGTTGTGGCACACGGACTCTCTAGCTGTGGCTCTAGAGCGTGGGCTCAGAAGTCGTGGTGTGTGGGCTTAGCTGCTCCGTGGTATGGGGGATCTTAGTTCCCTGACCAGGGACTGAACCCATGTGCTTTGCATTGCAAGGCAGATTCTTAACCACTGGACTACCAGGGAAATCCACTTATCTTATGAAGACAGTCCGACTCCTAGGGAAGGATGAGGCCAGCTCCTGCCTGTAGCCTCGTACAGCCAACACAGACTTGGTTCCCTCGATGTACGATATGCTGCATGGGAAATGCAATGCAATCAATTTCATCCAGTCAAATGTGCCAAGAAACCATCAGTGGCTTTTGGTATTAGTAAAAGGGCTTTCAACTCAAGATCTTTAAAACTGAATAAGGACAAAAAAATAAAACCACCTCTTAAAAGGAAAATTATAGTTTTCCTGTAGGGGTATTTCCAGTATTATAAAGGCAAGCAATTAAATTACCTTTATATTGCCTTTATAATACTGAAATCAAAATATGCTTAGTCTGATTTTGCCTGGAGCCAAGGATCATTTGCTTTATACATTTCACATTCTCATTTTTGTTTTCATGCTTCAAGACTCCTAGTGAAAAATATTAAGCATTGAAGGGAATAGTCTGTATTTTTTCCATACCTTAGGTTTAGCCTAGTGCATAGGAAGCTTCACCTGGGACGTTGCTTGAAGTCAACCCTGAGCAGGTAGTGGGAGGCACTTTTGAGAGTTCAGTTCTGCCTGAAGTGACTCCTTTGGGAAAACATGTCCTGTCTCTGGCTCCCTCCCTCTCCCATGTGATGAGAGAGCTCACCTGTGGGATGTGCCTGCAACCTGGAGCAGCCTATTTTGGAGAGCCGGGGCAGGGGGCTAGAGTTTCAACACTATGACCTCTGGGTACTCCTAGCAAAAGTTGCCCCAACTCTGCCACTTTATTCTAAAGTGTCTCACTGTAACATAATAAATATTTGACTTTTGTCCCAGGTTCCTGGCCCAGAGCTCCCAAAACCCTTGGCATTTCCTACCTTTTGTGTGCTAGTGAAATGGCTCCTGGGCTGGAGGAGAGGTCACTAGATAGCTTCAGGATGGGACTAGTTGTCACAAAAACTAACCGCATGATGAGAAGGTTGAAGGCTTCAGCTCCACCCCTCAACCTCCAGGGAAGAAAGAAGAGCAGGAGATTGTGTTCCAATCACCAATGACCAATGATTCAAGCAATCCTACCCACATAATGAAATAGCCAAAAGACCCTTAAATGTTGAGGTTCAAGGGACTTTGCAGCTGCTGGACACACTGAGGTGCTGGGCGGGTGGCACTTCTAGGGAAGGCATGGTGCGCTGGGCAACCCCTCATCCTTGCCCTATGCTTCTTTTCCATTCAGCTGCTAGTGTCAGAGTGGGAGTTGTAGACACCCAGCTGCAGGTGGGTGCCAGTTCTCTACCTGGGATGGTTTAATCTAACTTGACCCTGTCTCTATCTGCGAAAGGACGTGACCCACCACCGCTAGGGGCACGTATCCTGGGTTTTCCCCACCTGGAGATACATGAGTTCCTGGGTGAACAGCACCAAGAGGGAGAAAAGCTTTCTCTCTCAGTCGAAGGTGGTTCTCATGGGCCCAGAGTCTCACTGTGTATCACAGTCTCTCCCAAAAAGCAGGTCCAACCTCTGTCACTGTGACTGTGGGGCTCAGACCTTGTGCTACCTTTGTTTACACTTGCTCCTTAAACTTTCCTTTCCTGCCAAAACTGCTCCCCCAATTTCCAAAGCAAAATCTGTCATCTGGTATCTATGTGCTTAGTCAGGTATGTTTGGGAGAGAGGAAGTGGAGGCGTAATCTGCACAATGAGAAAAGCCCAGCTCAGCCAACAACAAGGCATTACACAGACAATAAAAAGAAACATTTGCATAGGTATGAATAAAAGAAATCTCAAACAGCCTCCTTTCTCCATCACAGGATGTATAACCATTCTTTTCCTATTCTCTTGCCCCTCTGCTTCCAGATGGAGAGACAGAGTTGATGGGTTAGTCATGTCTACTGGTGCCCAAGGTCAAGTGCTCAATTCCAGAAGGCAGAACCAAGAGGCTGAATGTTGCTTCAAATTCTGGTACAATGTAGGCCACCAGAGGCTTGGAAAGGTCCCAGGGTTCAGAGAGACATTGGCTTTTTATTAGGTATTGATTGCTATGTACCAAAATACTGCAGAAGTTAGATTGAAAGGACAAAGAGCTGTTGTAGAGTTTCTAAGGGCCAGGAGTTTGGGAGTGGCTTAGTGTAGTTCCAGCCCATGAGGGGACAGTCAGCTGCTGACCAGGGCACCAGGCATCTGATGCTGGAGAATCTGCTACCAAGCTCACTCACGTGGGTGTTGGCAGGCCTTGGCTCCTCCCAGGCTGTTGGAAAGAGGACCACAGGGGCCTCTCTCTCCATAGGGCTCCCTCCGGATTCAAAATACTTGGCAACTGGCTTCTTCTAGAGTAAGTGATCCAAAAGGGGGAGAGAACCCAAAACAACACTTCAATGTCTTTTATAACTAGAGGTGGCTATGGCTGCATGCTGTTAATCACACAGACCAATCCTGATACAAGGTGGGAGGAGATGACACAAGATCACTAGGCATAGGGATCATTGTGGGTGTTTGAGTCTGGGTGTCACTAGATGGGAATCATTGCAGGTCATATTGGAAGCTGGCTACCATCCTCCTGGACCCTCCTACCTAGCAAAGAGTAAGTGTCGGAAGGAGGAGGCCCTAGTCCAGCTAGCAATCAAGGAATAATGGCCACGCTTCTCAGCTCAGCTCCTGTTCTTTGTGCTTCTATAAGGAACATTGTGGACTGGAGGAATCACTGACACGCTAGAGTCCCACAGAAATGCCATCTAGTGTTATTAAACTCCTCCTCCTCTTGGACAGTCATGGTAGACAAAGTGGGTACATTCACAGAATCTGGGAACCAACCACTACATTATTAATAGAAGGTTATGGTCTCTAGTGGTCTTCCCTGGCAGCTCAGATGGTAAAGAATCTGCCTGCCATGTAGGAGACCCAGGTTTGACCCCTGGGTCGGGAAGATCCCCTGGAGAAGGAAATGGCAACCCACTCCAGTATTCTTGCCTGGAGAATCCCATGGACGGAGGACTCTGGTGGGCTACAGTCCCTAGGGTCGCAAAGAGTTGGGCATGACTGAGTGGCTAACACTATCTCTAGTATATGACTGGTTCTTGGATCATGGTCTGCATTAGAAATACAGGGGTTCAGGGGAATCCTAGGGTCAGGGAAGGCTCTCTCTGAGACATTAAATTGTGGAAGTGGCTGCACCTGTTATGAGTCTCTGCTGACTAATCTTGCTCCACCTGGAGAGGGAAGGGCTATGACCTGGGCCAGAGAAAATGCAATTCCAAACAAGCCCTTTAATCTTTGTGGGTAGAATGGCTTCTGCCATCACAACTGTTCCTCCTTCATCTCAAAATACTCATTCTTAGATGCTTCTCAGGATATGTTTTGCTTCACCAGTGGGGAACTGATATTGCCAGCAAACTGATAGAAAAGAGAGATTGGGTGCTGCCTTTGGAGTAGTCGAGTCAGCCATGGCCTGGGGGATCCAAAGGCTGAGGAAAGAGTATGGTCCTGAGAGCCCAATGCATTGCATTGGGTTTTTGGAGCATAAGCAAGGGGACAGGTTCTATAGCTCTTCAAGTGGGGTTTCTGCAAGGTTTGGAAAGAAGTGGCAAAGGTCATTGAGTTCACTGGACTACTACTATGTTAAAAAAAAATTTGCATCAGGACAAGCTAGAGTGTTTGGGCTTCCCAGGTGTCACAGTGGTTAAGAACTTTCCTGCCAATGCAGAAGGCACAAGAGATGCAGGTCCAATCCCTGGGCCAGGAAGATCTCCTGGAGAAGGAAATGACAGCTCACTCCAGTATTCTTGCCTGGAAAAGTCCATGAACAGAGGACCCTAGTGGGCCACAGTACCAGCAGTTGCAAAACGCTGGACATGACTGAGTGGCTGAGCACACACACAAGCTAGACTGTACTGTAATAACACATACTCTCTCCATTTTGGTGGCTTAAAGATAGATTTTTCTGTCATACATTGTGTTCATAATGGATTAACTTGGTGGTTGTCATCATAGTCACTCAGGGACCCAGACTGGTGAAGCATCTAAAATTTTGAACTGGACAGCTCATCTCACCAGAAGCAAAGAGCTCTCCTGGGGAGTCTCACACCAGATAGTGTGTTTGGGCTTCAATGTTGGGCTACAGACAGACACACATCTCTCCCAGTCACTCCGACTCAAGATTCATTGGCTAAGCTAGTCATGTCATAACACCCTAACCAACCACAGGGAACCAGGAATGGGAAAGATGGATAAATATTTGGTGAACAGCATTATTGACGAGCGCTCTGGCATCCAGTGAGGCTGAAACTCAGATTTCTTCTTCTCTTTTTGCTTTCTTGTCTCCCTTAATTTCCCCCAGGTAGCACTTCGTCTGTGTTAGTGTCGACAGCTGGCAACAGCAATGTGGGTCTAGAGACTGTAATAAGCACTGTGTTCTAGAAACATCACTCTTGTTTAGAGACTGCTATTGTACCTAAATGGCATGGATCTAGGATTGGTTCTATGACATCCCTGTGTCTTATTACCCTTTGGAACTTTGGGAAAGGGGAACAGATGAGAATTCAAGTTGGAATTAATTCAACAATGCAGGTGCTGGAATGACTCCATTTACATTGGTGGAAGATATCCCAGAATCCTGCTGCTAGAGAAGGACCTAGGCTGCCTGGTACCAGGTATTGAAGTGTGAAGTCAAGATCACAGCAAGTACCAGGAGGCAACACCAATGGATCAAAGAAGAGAATGTACTTAAAGGGACTATCCGAGGTATGGACAGAATCAAGAGACTCAACAAGGAGGTTGAGCCACCCAAGGCTGTCAGCAGAAGAAACCTGGTAATACCCTTAAATAAGAAAGGAGAGGAAAAAATGCTATCTTAGCCCCGTGAAAGAGAGAACTGGGGAGAAGGGGCTTCCAGATAGAAATCTACATTTGTTTAGGTAAACAGCCACTGCTGGAAATGTGTCCCAATGCAGGGAGAAAGCTGGAAGAAATATTCCAATCTCTCTTCCCCTCCAGTCTGTCAATGGTGCTCATTGGCCAAACCTAACGAGAAGCCAGCAAGCAAGGGACCTCCAATGGTGCAGTTTCCAGGGACCACCTCCCAGGGCAGAAAAGGACCCGAGAAAGGGGAGTGGAGCATGCAGGGATGTAAACAGAATCAACACAGCGAGGCTGTCTCTAGTCGATTGAGATAAATTAGGAAATTACAAAGAGACTTGCTTCTAATTTCTCTGAGACTTTTAATTTCCCCCAGGGATGAGAGATTCTGTTTTCTCCATGGCAACAAAGAAAGGGAGAGTTTGTTACTAGAACTTAAATATCTCTGAGAGAATTTAATAAAGGGTGGGGATTCATATGGTTTCAATTTGGGACTATTTCTATATTGTGGCCATTATACATGGGTTACTTTGCTGTTCTAGTGAACTTTGCTGCTCTAGATTTTTCTATCAGTTCAGTTGCTCAGTCATGTCCAACTCTTTATGACCCCATGGACTGCAGCACGCCAGGCTTCCCTGTCCATCACCAACTCCTGGAGCTTGCTCAAACTCATGTCCATTGAGTCATTGATGCCATCCAACCATCTAATCCTCTGTCGTCCCCTTCCCCTCCTGCCCTCAATCCTTCCCAGCATCAGAGTCTTTTCTAATGAGTCAATTCTTTGCATCAGGTAGCCAAAGTATTGGAGCTTTAGCATCAGTCCTTTCAATGAATATTCAGGATTTATTTCCTTTAGGATGGACTAGTTTGACCTCCTTACAGTCCAAGGGACTCTCAAGAGTCTTCTCCAACACCACAGTTCAAAACATCAATTCTTCAGTGCTCAGGTTTCTTTATGGTCCAGCTCTCACATTATACATGACTACTGGAAAACCATAGCTTTGACTAGACAAACCTTTGTCAGTAATGAGTCTGCATTTTAACATGCTGTCTTAGGTTTGTCATAGGCTTGTCGTTATTTGGTTGGGAAATACAATAGGAGGTCAACCTTTGGTAACTCTCTGATTTGAGGCTAAAATGTCATATTCTATTTTTTTTGAGATGTTTCTAGAAGCAACAGCTGCTGCTGCTACTGCTGCTAAGTCACTTCAGTCATGTCCAACTCTGTGCGACCCCATAGACGGCAGCCCACCAGGCTCCCCTATCCCTGAGTTTCTCCAGGCAAGAACACTGGAGTGGGTTGCCATTTCCTTCTCCAATGCATGAAAGTGAAAAGTGAAAATGAAGTCGCTCAGTCGTGTCCAACTCTTAGCGACCCCATGAGCTGCAGCCTACCAGGCTCTTCTGTCCATGGGATTTTCCAGGCAAGAGTACTGGAGTGGGGTGCCATTGCCAACAGAACTGCTCATTTCTCTAGTCCCAAGAGTTTATAAAAATTAGTGGTCAATGTCAGGGCACAGCCTCAGAGATTTCCCTTGATAACTGTTGCTCTCCCCCACTGAAGGAGGTTGTCTCATTCCTGGTTGACCAGAGCCATGAGTGAAAACCATAACCTTGAGCTCACTGGGCCAACAGAAATGAAAGTGAGTAAACGCAGAGTAAAGAGTTCTACTAATCAACCTGCTTCTTCCTAACTCTACTCACCACTGAGGAGGATTTGTTATCTACCCTGACGGCTGAGATTGGGTCTCACTTCCTAGTTGGGGAAGAACTGGGCCTCCTGGGGGTTGCTGACCCAGTGCACCAATTCTGTGACTTGGAATGAGAGGGGCCTTCGGGAAGTGTTGTGATCTTTATTGTGTGGGTGTTAGTTGTTTAGTCATTCAGTCCTGTCCAACTCTTTGTGACCCCCATGGACTGTAGCCTGCCAGGCTCCCCTGCCCATGGGATTTCCCAGGCAAGAATATTGGAGTGGGTTTCCATTTCATCCTCCAGGGGATCTTCCCAACCCAGGGATCGAACCCAGGTCTCCTGCACTGCAAGCAGATTCTTTTCCACTGAGCCACCAGTGGAAGCTCATTGTGTGGGTAACTTCATTACATTCTTCCTTGTAGTTTGAAGCTCTGCTCTTTTTCTAAGCACATAGACCACTGATCTATGACTTTTGACTTCAACTAGGGTACTAGCTCTACTTAAACCTCAAAGCCAAGCCTTGTGCATAATTCAGGCCTCCGTTTCAGGTTTACATGTCCCTGACCTAGCTAATAGAAGCAGCACTGTCTACTTTTCCTAAATGTGTCCTCTGGGTCCCTGGGGAGCTGACGAGTAGAGATCTATTCTCACTTGCTCAGCATCCTTCCTCCCCACCAAATACCAATTTTGTTTAGTAACAACACTTTTCTTTTGAAGAATTCTCCTCCTCTACTGCAATTAGGCAGTTTGAGCAGCAAGTTGTCAGTCATAGGCTATGGGTGGACACATGACCCAAGATAGACCAATCAGGGCGCCTGGTTCCTTGGCAACAGGAATGATTGGCCCTGCTTTGATCACATGCCCCTCTTCTGCAATATCACTTTTTGTGGTTGTTAAGTCCTTGTTGAGAAGAGCTTTTTCCTTTCTGGCAGTGAAATTGACACGTGATGCATGGAGAAAGTCAGCCTTCCGCAGGGCACAATGAATTTGACACTTAAAGCAGCAGAGCAGAGCCATGAGAATTTTCTAGGGAGATCAGTTCAGTTCAGTTCAGTTGCTCAATCGTGTCCGACTCTTTGCGAGCCCATGAACCGCAGCACGCCAGGCCTCCCTGTCCATCACCAACTCCCGGAGTTGACTCAGACTCACGTCCATCGAGTCAGTGATGCCATCCAGCCATCTCATCCTCTGTTGTCCCCTTCTCCTCCTGCCCCCAATCCCTCCCAGCATCAGAGTCTTTTCCAATGAGTCAACTCTTCACATGAGGTGGCCAGACTATTGGAGTTTCAGCTTCAGCATCATTCCCTCCAAAGAAATCCCAGGGCTGATCTCCTTCAGAAGGGACTGGTTGGATCTCCTTGCAGTCCAAGGGACTCTCAAGAGTCTTCTCCAACACCACAGTTCAAAAGCATCAGTTCTTTGGCACTCTGCCTTCTTCACAGTCCAACTCTCACATCCATACATGACCACAGGAAAAACCACAGCCTTGACTAGACGGACCTTGAAATCCTTAATTCCAATCTTCCCCCAGCTGCACTTGCACCCTTCCTCATGCCAGTGACATCTTCTTTGTGTGTTGAGTAGATTTAATTGGATTCTATGGCAACCAAGAGAGTCCTTACTGATCTAGCAGGGGACTGTTACAAATGCCCACGTACCCGGCCGTCCTCAGGACCCTGGCCATAATACCACCTCCAAACCTACATCCTTAACAGCATAGAGGAGACAGTGCAGTGGCACACAGCCAGCAGTGATCAAATCTCCTAAATGGGTCAGAGATTGCTTCCCAAAGAAGCAGTTCAGAGGTCATTAATACATAGGTTTCTGAACACAAAGCTCCTTAAACTCTGCATGGTACTGTTTTAAGTGTAGAGATGTAAAAGGAAGGAAATCCTGCAACACAGGGAATATCTTACGTCATGCTGTAGATTAGAACTTTATCCCACAAGTCAAAGGGAACCTCAGTGTAGCTGCTCTCTAAGACTCACGACCTCTTATTGCTCTGCTCCGATTGGCACTTCTTGTTTTGATTCTAAAAAAAAAAAAAGAAAAAAAGCTTCTACGGTTCTAGAAGCAGAACCTAGAGTCACTGCATTGTCCCTAAAAGTCTGGGGCAAGGAGAATGGGACAGGGCTAGTCGTTGGTATGCTCAGAGCAAATCGCCCCGCCTCCCCATCCTCTACCTTCCCATCTGTGAAATGACATTTTTCCATGGAGCCCCCTCTATTCGGAAAGAAACCTTTGCAGACTCATGTGCTGACTGACGCCGCCATCTAGTGGGAACCTTTGGAAATCATTCTGCAGGATCACACCCCCGCTCCACCCTCCAGCCCTCCAGCTGCCTCTGTACCTCATCAACCTAGGAGACAGGGATGCCCTGTCCTCTCTGCCTGGTCCCTCACTGGTTGTCTCTCTAAATTCAGGCTCTCTTCCCCTCGTCTTCTCACCCCTGTGCACATGAACACAATTCTCTACCTGGAAACATGGGGCTCTACACCTTGCAAGCGATGCTCCCGTACCATCCTCCACGGCCCTTGTCATTAACATAGAGAGATGGCAATACCAGCAGAACGTGGCATTTCTCCGGGCCCCTCATTAGCTATTTTTGAATGACCTTCAGCCCCCTCTTATTCCTTCTCAGTGATTTTGGGAATTGTGCGTGCTAGTCAACAACTCCAGTCATCTTGGTAACAGTAATGTCTGCCATATTCGCTTAAAAAATAACAAGCTCTAGCTCCCTGGGCTGATGTGTCCTTCTGCACTTCATTCATGAGTACCAGCCCCTCCCCTTGCTTGATGAGCTACCAAAGCCCATGTAAGACATTAGGGGCCCTATATCCACGCTGAAAGGGCCAGCGTCACTAGATATGCCATAACGTCTGATATACTGATGCCATTGTCAAGGACACTGCTATCCAAATTTGCTATTACCGAGACAACACCCCTCCCCCATGTCTCCTCCCCACCAGCAGTGGTGACCAAGAGCACGCTCACACATGTCTTATGAGGACATCAGGAGATAAGGTGTCTGCTGTATAGTCCAAATATTTCCAAAGAGGAAAATTACCCCTATTTCCAGTTCTTGACCCCAGCTTCTGTTTACAACTCTTTTGGCCCTGGGGTCAGAATAGCAACACCTCTATTAGTGGCCTCAGGCACAGCTCCGGCCCAGCAAGTTGATTCTTCCATTCCCCACAATTTAAACCTGGAGCATGGCCAGGCCGAAGGCTGGAAGGAGAAGAGCAGCTACAGAGCCGAGCCTTGTGTCTGTCTGTCTGTTGCTCATCTTGGGAAAAGGGTAGTTGATGCAGGAGCCCCTGAGCAGACTCCTGGCACCATTCCTGGTGGATTTCTAGGACCAGGAAGTTCCTTGAACATCATCTACTTCAGCTTGAATCTCAGTTGGAGGAAGAGGGGAGAGAGGAGCTGGTAGAAGGGAGAAAGAGACAAAGATAAAGAGGATATAGTCAAAATTTTATGACAAAAAAACAATTGTCTGCTCTTTGAAGTCATTTGTTGATCTCTTAACATGACTCCCTGCCTTCTTTCATGTGTGAAATTGAAATCATTGAAATTTTTTTACACTTAACCTATTAATGAATGTAATACTGTGCCCAAGACAATTTCAGGATTCATAGAACACAATCAGGTCATAGCATACTGAAAATAGTCTGTTATTGGGCCACTAATTTTAAGTTCCACAAACATCTTTCCATCCCTTTATGATGTGCCTAGGATTTTAGTATAGATGATCTTATTTGAAGTTAAGCTTAAAAGTCTGCAGTTGAGGACTTTTATGAAGATGAGGCCCACTGCCACCTGCAGAGATCTTGTTTGTGACCTTCCCTGTCCTTTAAGAATGTACCCTTTGCCTCTGAGTTGTGAAGCTCAGTTAACACTTATGAAATCATTGAAATGGACTGACTTGCCATCTGTTCAGTTCTGCCAGCAGTGAAACAGATGCAAAATAAGCAAGACAAAACAAACACCCTTCCCTCTGTTTTGGGGAATGATTTTGCAAGGCTGCATTATCAGCACAAATCCCAAGGATTATGTTTCTTCTTTCCTGGCAGCACAGGACTCCACCCTGCTTTCCTGAGATGCTAGGCCTCTTTTCCCCACCCCATCACTAGGGAAAGAACATGGAAAGAGGGGAGGGGAGGGTTGAAAGGGTTTCCAGGGGTAGAAGTGGAACTGGCCTGAGGGGAGGCAAGTGGTCCGGTCCATGGAGCAGAAGACCTGGCTCACGCGCTGACCACTGTTCATTCAGCAGTCTCTCACTGCATGCTTCCTGTGTGCCAAGACTTGTGTTGGGTGCAAGAAACCGACATGTCAGCAGAGTATCATGACTAGGAGAAGATATCTAGCAGATGAATCTGGATGTGTATGCAAATCTGTAGCATCAGTAAAGGAGGAAGCAATTCAGCAGTTGGAGTGAGTAGCTCAGAGCAGCAGAAATTGGAAGGGCAATTTCAAAAGGTTCTGCAGAGGCATTTAGAACTCGTATGCATCTGAAATCCTACAGTGTCGGAAACTGAGGAGAATCAGGGAAACACTAGTGGAACCTACCCGTTGTGCCCGTGAGGTGGTTGAGTCTTGATTCTGACACCACTTTCTGGGCAACATCAGGCAAATTTTTCTACCGCCAATTCAGGTGGCCTGATTTGCATGGTCCCAAATCCCTCTGAGGTTGGAGGAGCCCGTGTGGCAATGAGTAGAAGGAATTGTTGACAGTGAGATGTCAACACGGCAAGAGAACGTGATGTCCTTGTTGCAGTCTTTGGAAAACCCAAGGAGCCAGAATAGGATGTGCACTTGTAGAGCCTGGAGATTGGGTGTCCTCATTCACCAATGAATAGAATGTCTGGTATGTGCTAAACTATTTACAGAACGCTAAAAAAAAAAAGAAAAGCTCCTGTTCTGAAAAAAATCATAATTATACAGTGTATTCACATTTTCCTTTCTCCAGATTCTCCAACTCCAATATTCCTTTTTTGACTAAGCTCCTTTCTTCCATCCCACCCTCTGCCCACACTTACTGATCACCAACCACCCCACCAGCCATTGCCAAGTTTACCCAGGCTCCCGACCTCTGCCCCCTCATGTCTGCCTTTGAACCCATGGCCAGCTGTACCAGCTGTATTCTCACCAACCCTCTCAACTCCCCAGTGCCCTTGACCTTTGCTCTCTCCACCCTGCCAGTTGCCAGTTTCCAGTTTGGGCTCAACTATGCTGCCTTCCATTCTTTGAATAAATATTCATTAAATACCTACTGGATTTCCCAGGTGGCTCAGTGGTACCAGACTAAAGTCCATGGGTTTGCAAAAGAGTCAGACATGAATTGGCGACCAAGCAATAGGTTCCTGCTATTACCTAGATACTTTTCTAGGTGCTGAAGCTACATCAGTGAGGAGCAAAATTCCTCCTGGGGCTTATGTTCTACTGGAGGTAGATAATTTTCACTGAAGGAATAAATATATAGTGAAAAGTAAGCAAGTAATACAAGGTCATATGATGATTAGGGCTACAAAAAATAATAAGAGTGGCCAGGGAAAGACTCTTTTAACCTGAATGGAGTATAAGAGTGAGGCAGGAGGGAACTTCCCTGGTGGTCTGGTGGATAAGAACCCGCTTGCCAATGCAGGGGGCACAGGTTCAATCCCTGGTCCAGGGAGATCCCACATGCCGCAGGGCAACTACTGAGCCTGTGTGCCTAGAGCCTGTGCTCAGAAGCAAGAAGCCACTGCAATGAGAAGCCGGAGCACCACCGCTAGAGAAAGCCCACCATCCAAGACCCAGTGTAGTTATAAATAAATGTCATTTAAAAAAAAAAAAAAGTGAGGCAGGAGAATATCTTGGATTAGAAAAACGCAGGAAGAATCAATGTACATTCCCACCAATGGTGCAAGAGGGTTCTCTTCTTTCCACACCGCCTGCAGCATTTATTGCTTGTAGGTTTTTTTGTTTTTCGTTTTTGATGATGATGGCCGTTCTGACCAGTGTGAAGTGATACCTCACTGTAGTTTTGATTTGCATTTCTCTAATAATTAGTGATGTTGAGCATCTTTTCATATACCTTTTGGCCCTGTATGTCTTCCTTGGAGAAATGTCTACGTATTTTGGAGATTAATCCTTTGTCAATTTCTTCATTTACAAATATTTTCTCCCATTCTGAGGGTTCTTTTCATCTCAGTTATGGTTTCCTTTGTTGTGCACAAGCTTTTAAGTTTAATTAGATTGAATTTGTTTATTCTTGGTTTTATTTTCATTACTCTAGGAGGTGGGTCAAATAAGGTCTTGCTGTGATTTATGCCAAAGAGTGTTTTTCCGATGTTTTCCTCTAAGAATTTTATAGTGTTTGGTCTTATGTTTAGGTCTTTAATCCATTTTGAGTTTATTTTTGTGCATGGTGTTAGGTAGTGTTCCAAAATAAAATTTTTTTAAAATTCCAGAAAGAGACCCTGAGGGGAGAAATGTGGTTGGTATATTTGTTGTTGTTTAGTCACTAAATCGTGCCAAATTTTTTGCAACCCCATGGACTATAGCCCACCAGGTTCCTCTGTCCATGGGATTTTCCAGGCAAGAATACTGAAGTGGGCTGCCATTTCCTTCTCCAGGGGATCTTCTTAACCCAGGGATCAAACCTTCATCTCCTGCATTGGCAGGTAGATTCTAAATGGGGATGGTTTGGTGAGTTGATAGAAAGGAAAGGAAGTAGGAAATGGAACTAGGGCCAGCTCAGATGGCGCCTTGGGGGCCATATTGAGTTTCTATTCTAACTGTGATGGGAAGTCATTCCCAGAGGGAGAATTTGAGTAGGAGAATGACATGATCACTGGAGAACAGAGTTGAGCGCTATTGCAGGAATGCTGGGGAGAAGTGTTATATTGGCTTATATTAGGAGGTGGCTGTCATTGGGAGTGATAGAGTGCTCAGGGGCAGGACAGAGACGCATGGGTAGAACTGACAGGATCTGCTGATGAGCTGAATGTGACTCAGAAGGGAAAGATGACAAGACAGACTCAGGGATGACGCCGAGATGAAGAGAATTGTCACTTTATGAGATGAGGAATCATGGGGGAGGAGTAGGCTGGCAGAGGATGAAGGGGGAATCAAAAGTCATTCCTTTTACTTGTTTGAGATGCCTGCTGGATATCCAAGTAGAGATATTAAGTGGGCTGTTTGATAGACAGTATCAGTAGGGCGTCCTCAGATTACCAATGACATTTAAAACCAAGATGCCAGAGGAGATCACCCAAGGGGCGGAAGTACACAGAGAGGTTCAGAGTCTGGGCCTCAGCGACACCCCTACATTTAGAGGTCTGGAAGAGTGGACCCACCTAGCCAACTAAGACTGGGGCAAAGTAGTCAGCGGGGGCAGAAGGAATACCAGGTGAGCACAGGGTCCTAGAAGGAAGGGAGAAGATGTCAGAAAGGAACCTCTGGTTTTCTCCACACCTTCTGGGCAGCCACTAAGATCATGAGCCAACCCATAGAGCGAGGGAGCTCACTTCCCCCACACATTCTTCCTTTCCTGCCCCCTAGTGAGCTCTCCTCTTAGTCCTCTCCGGGTAGTTTTCTTGGCCAGGGCCTACAGTATTTTTCCACTTTCCCACCCTCCAATGCCATCACATCTCACAGGCATCCTCTCATTTCCCTCTTAGGTCAGAGGAGCAGAGCAGTACCCTCCTCGTTTTCTTTGGGCATTTCTATCCTTGCCTCCTTAATTCCCAATATCCCAGCTCCCAGTACAGATCTAACTGCTCACCCTGCCTTGATCTGGCTGCCCAGTCCCAGTCATGAAAACAGAAATACAGGTTTGCCCTAATGTGGACAGGCTCCTATATCCCTCTCAAAATTTACCTTCTACCAGAATTACATTAATAAAACCCAAACGTAGTGATCATAGTGTTTTCCCTGTTCAAAAAAACCTTCAGAGAATTCCTTCAGGAGAAATTCCACATTGATTGCAGGGCCTTCAGGTCAGGCCCCTGCTGTCTGACTCCCCAGCCCTCCATCCTAGCCTCATCTGGCGCAGTAGATGATGCCCGCTTCTTCCACAGGGGTATATGATCTCCAAAACTACCGTGTACTTTCTTGACCACAGGCCAAGCTAATCCCTGTGCCTGGATTCTACAATGGAGCCTTCAAAGGTCAGCTGAAACCTCATCACCTTTGATGTTTTCCAGACCGTCTCCTCCCACACAGAGCTCGGCCTTGCTGGGTTTTTAAAGGGGTGGGAGGAAGGCTTTCCAACACTTGGGTGAATTTTCCATCACTGAAGTATATATTATCATCTTCATAAATTTAGAAAACATAGGTTGTACTGAACCAAATACCCTCATAACCACAAAGGGTACGTTTCCAAGCTCACAGCCTGACATGCTGAGAGCCCAAAGCCACACCCACCTGGATTGGTGTCTGCTTTCCCACGGTTCTCTCAGGGCCTCTCTCCCTGCAGGTCCTGTTCTAGTCTTACCAGCTGACCTGGGCGTCTCATAGTCCTAAACCAACCACTACCGAAAACGAACAAAACCCAGCTCTTTCGCCAAGACACATAGTTCTCACGAGTGTAAACCTGAGAAGTTCTAATGGAAGTCTCAGAAGAACAGAACAGAGGAACTGAGGGTGGGACAAGGGGAAAGGAAATCACTAAGAAAATAACAGCTAAGAACATGTCATTAAGTTGAAAGAGCCCAGCAAGTATTAAGCAGGCAAAAAATCGAAAATACACACACCTATGTATCTACTAGTTGCGGTTTCTGTATCTTAAGAATGAGAAAATTTCAAACTGTTTTTGCAAAGAAACAATAAAGACCTCATCAACAGTTCTGGATACTAAAGGACAATGGAGCAATGCCATCAAAAACTGGGGAGCAAATGACTGGGAATAGGATTCTAGGTGCAAAAAAATCAAATGTGAGGTGAAATTAAGATGTTGTGCAAGTTTGGGTCCTGTAAGAAACACGCCAAGACGGAGTTGTGTAAGAAGTATATGAAGCAAACACCTAAAGAGATAAAGGCACCCAAGAGGGTGTCTGAGGCTTCAGACCAAGGACCACAAGGCTAATCTGACTCCAGGGAAGAGGGAAAGGAAAGGAAGAAGGGTGGGAGTGTCTTAGACTGCAGAGAAAGTTTAGAAGCACTCAAAAAGGCTTCCAGGAAGTCCTCAAGCTCAGGTGGAGTCCCTGGTCTCCCTGCTCATCATTGGCTGGAGGCAGCCTATGGGAAGGCTTAGCATGAACTCTGTGGTGGATCTCACAGCAGCCGTGGGGACCACGGGTCCATCATGCTCTCTGCAGTCAGAGATCCAAAGGGTGTGCATTCATGACAGTCGCTCATGTGTTCTGATGTATAAAGATCCAGAAAGTTTGCTACCCACTAGCCCTGTGTGTTAAAAATGAAAAACGTACTTTACCAAAAGGAATCCAAAAAGATGGAGCGAAATCTGAGACATGGTAGCCACTGAGTACATCCCAGAACCAGCAAAGGAAGCTGAGTGATTATGAAAAGAAAATGCCTGTAACCTCATAGCCTGGCCCAGTCCCCTTCAAGGGAAACCAGTTAAATATGTGGTCTGCCTTGTGGCTCTGCGGTAAAGAACCCACTTGCCAATGCAGGAGATGCAGGTTTGATCTCTGGGTAGAACCTACCAAACGTGAGCGCTTAGCCTAATCTACCTTAAATGTGCTTAGGATCCTTCCATTAACACACAGTTGGGCAACATCATCTAACACAAAGCCTACTTTATTATAAAGTATTGAATATCTCCTACAACTTATTGAATAATGTACTGAAAGTAAAAAAAAAAAAGTTGTATGTTTATAACAACCCTTAACAGGATGGTTAAGTGCGTATATATATGTATGTGTGTCTATGTGTATATATATTTTACTTTCATGATAGCATGGCTGACTGGGAGCAGCAGCATCACTGGAGAGTATCATGTCACATAAGTCTAGCCCAAGAAAAGATCAAAATTCAAAATTCTAAGTTTGGTTGCTATACAATGCATATTATTTTTGTGCCATTGTAAATTGTAAGTCAGAGACTGTATTCTCCATTACTTGGGCTATATACATGGATTAACTTTTGTCATTTTAAGATCTTAACCATATAAAAGACCTTCTAGGAATAAATATGTTATTTTGGGAAAAGTGTAGGAAATTCCCTGGTGATCCAGCACTTTCACTGCCAAGGCTCAGGTTTGGTCCCTGATCGGGGAACTAAGATCCTATATACCATGAGGTTTAGCCAAATGAAAAAGTGTAAAAATAGAACCTTTAAGTGCTCCGCAGGAAACAACCCAGCTATCATTCTTGTTTGTGTGTGTCTGTGTGCAGCTCAGTCGTGTCCGACTCTTTGCGACCCCATGGACTGTAGCCCACCAGTCTCCCCTGTCTACAGGGTTTTCCAGGCAGGAATACTGAAGTGGGCTGCCATTTCCTCCTGCAGCTCTCTTTCTTAGGAAAAAATATTGATGCCACCCTTAACCTGAGTACAGATTTCTTAGACTAAAATGTCATACCAGTATTAGTATTACTAGTGGTCCGATTAGCATTGCTAAGTATGGCATTGTCAGAACTTCTTTTGTCTGGACAAGCGGCAACCCGCTCCAGTATTCTTGCCTGGGAAATCCCACGGATAGAGAGCCAGCAGGCTAGAGTCCATGAGGCGACACATAGTCAGTCACAACTGATTGACTAACACTTTAGCTTTTTGGTTTCTGGAATATTCAGCTTCAAACCTGGGATTTATGTGGCAAAAAGAAAACCCAGGAAATACTACTTTTTGGTCCCTAGCCACTCAGCCTCCTCTCTACTTTTCAGAGTTGTCTTAGGTTTGTGTTATATTTAATGTTCAGGGTTCTTGGTTGTACTCTGAGTAGAGACTAGGGAAAAGTATATTTATTCTATCGTGTATTTTATCAGAAGTCTGAATTACTTGTTAATTTAAAAATAGGTAGACACTTACTCAGATTTACTCTTTTCTTTCATTTGATTTCAGTAAGTTGTTTTTCTAGGACATTATCTACTTTAAGTCTCCAAATTCACTGGCATCAAATTATTCACAGCAGTCCTTCATTTTAAAGCTCACTGATGTATCTATAGCTCGGTCTCCTACTTTATTCACCATTTGGTCATTTGTTTCTCTTTCCTTCCTCCTCTCTGATCCTCCCTCCCTCCCTTCCACTCCCACCCAATCATCCATCATGTCTGGCAAAGGCTTCTGATAGATGTCTTTTCAGAAGATCGGATTTTAGGTTTGTCAATCCTCTATTATATATTTTCTGTTTCACGAATGAATTAGCTTTTGCTGCAACTGTTGTTCAGTTGCTGAATCATCTCTGACTTTTTGCGACCCCATGGACTGCATAGCATGCCAGTTTCCTCATCTTCTACTGTCTCCCAGAGTTTGCTCAAATTCATGTCCACTGAGTCAGTGATGCTATCTAACCATCTCTTCCTCTGCCACCCTCCTCTCCTTCAATCTTTCCCAGCATCACTGTCTTCCAGTGAGTCGGCTCTTTGCATCAGGCGGCGCAAGTATTGGAGCTGAAGTTTAGTCCTCCCAAAGAATATTCGGGGTTGATTTCCTTTAGGACTGACTGGTTTGATCACCTTGCTGTCCAAGGGACTCTCAAGAGTCTTCTCCAACACCATGGTTCGAAATCATCAGTTTTTGGCACTCAGCCTTCTTTTGCATATCAAACCACAACTCAGCATTTAAACAAGATTTCCTTCTAAAGGATATGTGAGTCAGCTGTATCATCAGGGCTTGGCTATAATTCAGGATCTAGACTCCAAGTTTCAGGTTCCGTTCATGTCTCGTCCTCCTCAGCCTGAAACAGTGCCCTTCAGGTTGGGACTTGACTTGAACCCAACCAAAACTCATGGTCTTTTAACTAAGAGTACACACCTGGCCTCGGGACTTAATGAAGCCCGGGTTCTTGACGTCTCATCGCACAAAGAATTCAGGGAGAAACAAAGTGACAGGTGAGAGGTGGATTTATTTAGAGAGAAACACACTCCGCAGACAGACTGGGCCATCTCAGAAAGGGCTGTCAGTTTTTATAGGGTAATTTCACAGGCTGATGAGTGAGTGTGGGTGTCGATGTATAATCCTATTACAGGAGAATGAAACACGGAGACTAATAATCCAATCTACTACAATTAATTGCTGATCATATCTTTATTATCCTCTATTTAATTACTTTGAACTCTGTTCTTTCTAACTTCTTGAGTTGCATGATTAACTCATAAATTTTCAGACATTTTTGAGGATACGAGGATCTAAATTTCTCTAAAGGTACTGCTTTGGCTGTACTCCATGAGTTTTGATATGTAGATTTTCATTATTGTTCAGTTGAAATATTTTTTAATGTCCTTTACAATATTGTCTTTGACCCCAAAACTGCTTAACAGTGAGGTTTCTAAATTTCCAAATATATTTCTATGTGATCTTTGTTACTGCTTTCTAGCATAATGGTACTATAGTCAGATAATGTAATCTGTGTGATATTGATTATTTTAGTATTTGTAGAGATTTGATGGGTGGACCAGTGTGTTCTCTTGACAAAACTCTATTAGCCTTTGCCCTGCTTCATTTTTGTACTCCAAGGCCAAATTTGCCTGTTGTTCCAGGTGTTTCTTGACTGCCTACTTTTGCATTCCAGTCCCCTATAATGAAAAAGACATCTTATTTGGGTGTGAGTTCTAAAAGGTCTTGTAAGTCTTCATGGAACCATTCAGCTTCAGCTTCTTCAGCATTACTGATTGGGGCATGGGCTTGGATTACTGTGATATTGAACGGTTTGCCTTGGAAATGAACAGAGATCATTCTATCATTTTTAAGATTGCATCCAAGTACTTCATTTTGGATTCTTTTGTTGACCATGATGACTACTTCATTTCTTCTAAGGGATTCCTGCCCACAGAAGTAGATATAATGGTCATCTGGTCATAGCAAACACCCTCTTCCAACAACACAAGAGAAGACTCTACATATGGACATCACCAGATGGTCAACACCAAAATCAAATTGGTTATATTCTTTGCAGCCAAAGATGGAGAACCTCTATACAGCCAACAAAAACAAGACCAGGAGCTAACTGTGGCTCAGATCATGAACTGCTGATTACCAAATTCAGACTTAAATTGAAGAAAGTAGGGAAAACCACTAGACCATTCAGATATGACTTAAACCAAATCCCTTATGATTATACAGTGGAAGTGAGAAATAGATTTAAGGGACTAGATCTGATAGAGTGCCTGATGAACTGTGGAATGAGGTTTAAGCATCTGAATGAAGAGTTCCAAAGAATAGCAAGGAGAGATAAGAAAGCCTTCCTCAGCAATCAATGCAAAGAAATAGAGGCAAACAACAGAATGGGAAAGACTAGAGATCTCTTCAAGAAAATTAGAGATACCAAGGGAACATTTCATGCAAAGATGGGCTTGATAAAGGACAGAAATGATATGGACCCAACAGAAGCAGAATATATAAAGAAGAGGTGGCAAGAATACACAGCAAAACTGTACAAAAAAGATCTTCATGACCCAGATAATCACGAGTGTGTGATCACTCATCTAGAGCCAGACATCCTGGAATGTGAAGTCAAGTGGGCCTTAGAAAGCATCACTATGAACAAAGCTAGTGGAGGTGATAGAATTCCAGTTGAGCTATTTCAAATCCTGAAAGATGATGTGAAAGTGCTGCACTCAATATGCCAGCAAATATGGAAAACTCAGCAGTGGCCACAGGACTGGAAAAGGTCAGTTTTCATTCCAATCCCAAAGAAAGGCAATGCCAAAGAATGCTCAAACTACTGCACAATTGCACTTATCTCACACGCTAGCAAAGTAATGCTCAAAATTCTCCAAGCCAGGCTTCAGCAATATGTAAACTATGAACTTCCAGATGTTCAAGCTGGTTTTAGGAAAGGCAGAGGAACCAGAGAACAAATCACCAACATCTGCTGGATCATGGAAAAAGCAAGAGAGTTCCAGAAAAACATCTCTTTCTGCTTTATTGGCTATGCCAAAGCCTTTGACTGTGTGGATCACAATAAACTGTGGAAAATCCTGAAAGAGATGGGAATAAGACCACCTGACCTGCCTCTTGAGAAACCTATATGCAGGTCAGGAAGCAACAGTTAGAACTGGACATAGAACAATGGACTGGTTCCAAATAGGAAAAGGGGAACACCAAGGCTGTATATTGTCACCCTGCTTATTTAACTTCTATGCAGAGTACATCATGAGAAATGATGGACTGGAAGAAACACAAGCTGGAATCAAGATTGCCAGGAGAAATATCAATAACCTCAGATATGCAGATGACACCACCCTTATGGCAGAAAGTGAGGAACTAAAAAGCCTCTTGATGAAAGTGAAAGAGGAGAGTGAAAAAGTTGGCTTAAAGCTCAACATTCAGAAAACGAAGATCATGGCATCCGGTCCCATCACTTCATGGCAAATAGATGGGGAAACGGTGTCAGGCTTTATGTTTTGGGGCTCCAAAATCACTGCAGATGGTGATTGCAGCCATGAAATTAAATATTGTAAAGTAATTAACCTGCAATTAAAATAAATAAATTTATATTTTAAAAAATTAAAAATTTTCTCCTTTTCACCTATATTTTTTTGGAAGTTACACATTCTATCTGTACCATTTTAGTGATTTACTCTTAAAATTGTCACAAGCACACATAAATTAAATGCTTAAACTAACCAGTCTGTTCAGTTGGATTCTCCCAGGAGTTGCCCTTAGGACCAGACCTTGAATACAGGCATTTGGGAGGTGACATCAGGAAGGGCTAACAAGGGGGAAGTGAGGTAGGGAAAAGAGAAAAGCAGGGCTAGGAAATGCTCATGAGCAGTTTATTGTTGTGGATGCCAGGGGCTCAATTCCTCTGAACGACCACATGAAGCTTGGTTCAGAGTTTTACTATGAGGAGATAAGAAGGTTGGAACATTTATCTGCTGACTGCTCCATTGACTGAAAGTCATTCATGGAAGTGTTAACTCCCTTGCATGTTCAGATTACACCTGCTTAAGGCAGAGAAAGTTCTATGATGCAGGAGAAAGACATCAGGCATAGAAGAGAGACACGTGCTGGAGCAACATCTGGCAGCCTGTTAAACTGTCTGTCCCATCAATAAGTGAACTTAGGTGGACAGAGAGAATATGGGTTGAGTGACAACAGTGTCTACTACAATAAACATTCCTAAATATCGACTGCTTTCTGCCAAACCTTGAACTTGTTCATTCACATCCCCTATCCTGCTTTGTATGTTCAGTGCATACTTTATTTATTAGTTTTTATACTTCCCCCAAACAGTTATTTTTTTATTATTTTAAACAATCAAGGATCACTTAGATTTATCTATATGCTTTGTCATTTTTCTAGCTCTTCATTCCTTCTTGAGACTCACTTCTTTCTTTGTGAGTTAATTTCTTGCTTTAGTGTAAGTTGTTTTCATCATCTGAATTTTTGGGTTCCTAGACTTGGATGATTTGGGATATTGAGATTGAAAAGTACACCATGTTATGCAAATCTTTTTCATTCCTGAGTTTCAGACAGCAAATAGCAAGGGTTTTCATACAGAAGGATCCATGTAGTTCAGCAGTTTTCTTTCGGTGTTAATGAATTTAGACTTCGCCTTTCTAAAAATGACTTTTGTTTTCCCATTCCTGAATGGTAGCTTGACTGAGTATAAAAGTGTAGATTCACTATTTTCTTTTGCTTCGAAGATACTATTCAACTGGTATTAAGTAGAAGTCTGCTGTCTATCACTCCACTTTGATGATGTAATTTTTCTACTTTTTTTTTTAACTTCAAGACTTTATTATCTTTATAAGAGCAAAGGATGATGCTTAGAACTAGACCACTTGACCTATTCTCTCCTTAAATCCTCCCAGTTCAAAATGTTTACATCTCTTAATAGAAAGAATCCTTTGATCTACAACTTCAGCACAGTCTTTGTGACTCTAGTTTTTCCTGGAAAATTGGCTTAGTCTGCTCACCATAGCCACTCTGCTTCCTCTCATAATGCCGCATTCCCTGGACACAGGCATGCTTCTTGCCCTTCTTGTATTGTGCCACTCTGAGGGGCCGGTGCTCACCACACTGCTAACAGAAAGTCCTGCAGGGTTTTGGCATGTTCACCATGTTTGTGGGAGCACAAAACTCTGGTTGTTTCAAGACAGTCTCTCTGTCTTTATTGTTATATTCTGTGCTTCAGTGTGTCTGTGTGCATCTATTTTTATTTATGCCATCTACAACTGTTGTCATCGTAAAGCCAAAGACCTGAGATTGCCAAAACCTGTGACCCAAAGACATAGGAAAAAATGAAAATAGTGTCCAGCCAGAGAGTAATGAGATGAGTGAACAAAATCAGTTGCAATCTGGTTGGAGGTTGAAAAATTCAAATGATCAAGTCGTCAAAAGGGAAAGCGGTTACAAAGAGTATTATGTGGTTGTGCACTTGGAAGAGGAGGTATCAACCTTGCCTGAAGGGTATAGACATGGAGTCTCCTGTAATTTCGAGATTCCTAAAACTGGACTCAGTATGTCAATGTGTGATACTGGAAGGACCACACTGGACATAGGCAGCTGCAGGTCTGGCATTCCTGAAATAAATGTGTCTGTTCAATAAGCAACTCCAACTCGCCCCAGGTGACAATCATACTCTTTGCTACTAAGCCACCTGGGAAGCCCAACATCCTGAGTTATTGGCTCAGGAATTTTAAAGTCACAGTAAAGCTCAATGGGTTGTGTCTGTTAACCCCAGAAATATGAAATTATGAAATATGTCAAACCAATGGCCTTAATCATTTTGTATTATAATCAAGATAATCACTGTTTGGCATTTAAAATCCTTATAAGATATAATTGAATTTGCATATTAAAATGTATGACAAATTGGCCTGTGATTCCAAATTAAACACTTAATTTGAAGTTGAATGATGTAAGTGACTTAGTTTATAAACAGTAGTAGAGTAGTTAAAAGAACTCGCATTAGGGAGTTGTTTAACAATGTGGGAAGGATTAGCTTATTGAGTTATAAGTTTGTTGAGTTTGGACATTCCAAGTCTTAAAGAAAACTGAATACATTAAATATATAAATATTATTTGAAGTATTTAAAGGTAATTAGTCAGTCCAAGTTTACTTAATATTATTTGAAAATCAAATTCCCTGAAGTAATCAGTCCATTTACGTGAAATTTTCCTTGAAATTGTCTCTATTTTATATAAAATTTACTGGATATGAAATTATATAATAAAACTTATAAATTTAGGAGTTTAAGAAAAACTAGTCTTTTAAATTTATAATTGCAGTAGGTAAAGTTGTAAAAAAAATAAGACCCAAATAAATGAAAATCACCTTCTCTGCATACAAAAGCCATCCTTGGACATCAAAAATATCACATAGAAACTGAATCTAAGGATTCATGTTCTTTATCAGTGTAACCTCTGTCTACTCTCACCTTCTGAAATTCCTATTGGATATAAGTTTCATCTTTTCACTCTTTCATGCCTCATTTTTTTTCTTTATTCAGAATATAGCATAGAGATGCTTATTTAGGACAGCACATAGACTAAAATTGGAATGATACAGAGAGGATTAGCATGTCCCCTGCACAAGGATGACACGCAAATTTATGAAGCATCCCATATATATATATATAGCATAGAGGTATAACTTCTTAAATTATCTCTTCCAATCTACAAGTTCATCTCCAGCTGTATCCATATACTATTCAAGCTATCTATGGGGAAGTATTTAATTTCCATGACTCTATTTTTAATTTCATATCAGAATCTAAGCTTGTTCACCTCCTCAGAGTCAAACTGCCTCTCTATCCTCAGAGTTCTTCCAACTCCTAGTAACTCCCACAAGTGTGCGGGTACTCTGCTACCTCTGCTGAGCTCCCCAAGTTGGCTGGAGGCCTGGGATCACGGTGCTTCACCTTCTACATGCTAGGGTGTCTGCTCCAAGTTGTTCCTCTGCTTCTGGACCGAGGATCTAGTCTACTGAGTGGCATCAAAGGATGAGCAACACTGTACCCATGGGTTAGCTCTCCGGGAGTGGATTTGAGCAATAGGAAATGGGAGAAAAGAGGGAGCTGGGGGGAGATAAATTCTCCTTCCAAATACAGGTAGTATTTCTTTCCAGAAACTTTCCAGAGACATCCTGGGTGCTAGGCAAAATTCCTGCTAAATGACCAGCTGTTTCTCCATGGCTTATCAAATAGTGGCCAGCACTGTAACATACCCTATCACCTTGCCTCATGTCTTTCCTTGGTCCACTTCCCCTTTCTTCCTTGCCTTAATCTCAACAGGCTTCTCCTGAATAACAGATCAATAGCCTAATCCTTGCCTTCAGCTCTGCTTTCTAAAAACCCTCAGGTAAGAGAGTCTTTAAAACTTTTGTTTGATTCTTCTTGAGAGTCTCAGTTTTTGGTTATGTTTTGTTTTTAATTCTATTCTTTAATGTGATAGATTATATCAGCCAGAGGTTAAATAAAATATTAAAAATAACTACCTTAAGTTGTTGGGAACCTAATCCTGCTCCTCACGCTACTAAAGCTCACTCATGGTGGATTATTTCCTTGTTGGTTCTGCAGTTTTGGATTGTGAGATCATCTTCAGGGCTATGTTGAAGAGAACCCTGAGAATCCGCTGAGGGTTTATCCCTCCAAGAGGACTTGTATTCACTCTGTCACTGGTATTACGGCTTGGGAGTTCTCAGCCACAAGAGTGGTATAAATGCCAAACTCTGCCTTCCGTGAGGGCAGGTGTCATAAGGAATCTTTTCCCTTTATCCAGATATACGTGAAGATAGACAAGCTTCCTTGATCTCTTTTTGCTGATAGTTTGGCTTTTAGTCCCCACTTTTGCGCTAAAGCTCTTTGACAGTTCTCAGCTTTATGTTCAAAGTTGTCATGAAATTCCCTGGTGACAGCTACACTGTGAACTCAGGACTGCTGCTTCGGTGTTTAGGTCCCTCTCCATTTTGCCCGTGGGTTTTGTTTATTTTTTATAAATTCAACTATGCAGGTAGAAGACTATTTTCTGTATTTCAGCATAATTTTATGGTATTTAATAATGGAAGGCTTGGGGGATTATCTAGTCTGCTATAATAGTAGTCATGTAAGATCTGGTCTTTAATAACTGAAATGGATTGAATTATTACCATTTGTCAAATACTATTGTAAGCACAGTAAATGAATTAACTCGTTTATCCTCTCAACAACTCAGTGAGAGGTAGGAACTAGTATTATCCCTACTGTGTTAGTCCAGGTCCTCTGAGAAGCAGATACCAAGACCAGAATAAACATGCAAAGATTTTATTAAGGAAAATGCCTTTGAGAAAGGAAGTGAAGGGGAGCTGGTAAAGGCTGGGAGAGTCGCTAGACCACAGCCCAAGTTTAACCCTGAGTGAAAGGGAGAAGAAAGGTTGGTAGAATTGTCTTGGATGGCAGAGCAGTCTTAATGAAGTTTACCAAAACTCAGGAGGGGGTTGTCTTCAAGCTAGTGTTAGCTGATGGAATCTAGTATCTTTCAGAAATGAGCCCGCCTTGGTATCCCTGCCATATCCTATCATTGGTGGGGAGCAGCCCATGGGAGAAGTGGCTGTATCACAAATGCCACAGTGGATTCCAAAGTGCAGCAGCGGGGACCTTCAGCCACTGTGCTCCTTGAACCAGAAGGTCTGCCAAGTACCTCCTCACGGCCACTCTATCTGCTTTATGGATAAGGAAACAAACATGGGGGCTAGATAACTTGCTCAAGGACACACCGCTGGTATATGTGGAGCCAGATTTCAAGCTTAAGTAGTTTAGCCCCAGAACACAATTTCATAACAACTATGCTATGCTTTAAAAAAAAAAAAAAAAGAAAAAGAAAAAACTTTATCACATTGGATTTTTGTGCAGAAAGAATATCATTAAACAATTGTGCATATAATTTGCGTGTATTTTTTTGGAGTTAAAAAGGTCTATTTTTAATCAGATTCTACAAGAGGCTGTATAAGAGAGGGGAGAAAAAGACCTTCAAAGTTTGGAAACTTCAAGGGCAGTTGCCTATGAATTTGGCAGTAACCTTTAAAATGTGGGGCTTCCCTTGTGGCTCAGCTGGTAAAGAATCTGCCTGCAATGCGGGAGACCTGGGTTTGATCCCTTGGTTGGGAAGATCCCCTGGAGAAGGGAAAAGCTACCCACTCCAGTATGCTGGCTTGGAGAATCCCATGGACTGTATAATCCATGGGGTCGCAAAGAGTTGGACACGACTAAGCGACTTTCACTTTTAAAATGTGACTGCTACTGAAAATTCAATGACTAATGCATTGTGCCTCTCTCTTCAGACTGGTTAATGACAAATTAATGTTTCTCAAGGGTATATACATGTCCCCTCCGTCTTGAACGTCCCTTCCACATCCCACCCCTCCAGGTTGTCACAGGGCACTGGGTTGAGGGGCATCTTTGTTTTTCCCTCTGTCCCTCTTATAAGAAGACCATCTAGCTGCCTACTCTGTCTAGTCCTGCTTCTTCATTATTAATGACCAGTCCCCCAAAAACCAACAATAAGCCACATGTATATCCCTACGTCCCTTCAGCAGAATGGCCATCTAACTTCTAACTGCAAGAAGAAATTGTTGAGTGAAGCTTTTAGAAAGACTTCTTAAAAGAGGCTGACTTAGCAGGCCTGTGACTATATCATTCTGAATTCTAGCAGGGAAGCAGCTGGAACACTGAAATTAGGATAACATGGAAGGTTTTATATATTATGGGACTTGATAAACATGTGAGCAGAACGTACAGAAATCATGAAGAATAGAACAGGAGTGCAGGATTAGTATGCGGTGGCAAAGAATCTGCCTGCAAGTGCAGGAGATGCAAGAGACGTGGGTTCAGTTCCTGGAGCTGGAAGATCCCCTGGAATAGGAAATGACAACCCACCCCACTATTCTTGCCCTGAAAATTCCATGGACAGGGGAGCCTGGTGGGCTACAGTTCATGGGGTTGCAGAGTCGGGCACCACTGAGCACAAGCACAGAAACAAGATTAGGCTCAGCCAAACGGTTATCTTTCTGTGCTGGTAAGCAGAGGGTCAGTAGAGCAGATTGCCTTGAGAACAGCGGCCTTCAGGTGGCAGCCAGCCAGATGTGACTTTGTAGAAAGGGAGTCAGTGAAGGAAAAATCCTGAGCCCATTCTCTTCTCACATTCTAATCTCCTGCAATGGATCCTGTTGGCTGAACCTATCAGAATACCAAGGGCAAGAAAGCCACTGATATAGCCCACACAGGCCAGCCTGCTGAAACAGAGAGCAGATGGGAAAGGAGAACAGAGTTGAAATGAATCAGGACAAATAGGAGATAGCAAGCATGCACACTGCTGCCCTGTCTTCTTTTTCTTTTTCCTTTCAGTTCAGTTCAGTCGCTTAGTCGTGTCCAACTCTTTGTGACCCCATGAATCGCAGCACGCCAGGCCTCCCTGTCCATCACCAACTCCCGGAGTTCATTCAGATTCGCATCCATCGAGTCCGTGATGCCATCCAGCCATCTCATCCTGGGTCGTCCCCTTCTCCTCCTGCCCCTAATCCCTCCCAGCATCAGAGTCTTTTCCAGTGAGTCAACTCTTCACATGAGGTGGCCAAAGTACTGGAGTTTCAGCTTTAGCATCATTCCTTCCACAGAAATCCCTGGGTTGATCTCCTTTAGAATGGACTGGTTGGATCTCCTTGCCATTCAAGGGACTCTCAAGAGTCTTCTCCAACACCACAGTTCAAAAGCATCAATTCTTCAGCGCTCTGCCTTCTTCGCAGTCCAACTCTCACATCCATACGTGACTACTGGAAAAACCATAGCCTTGACTAGATGGACCTTAGTCGGCAAAGTAATGTCTCTGCTTTTGAATATGCTATCTAGGTTGCTCATAACTTTTCTTCCAAGGAGTAAGAGTCTTTTAATTTCATGGCTGCAGTCACCATCTGCAGTGATTTTGGAGCCCCAAAAAATAATATCTGACACTGTTTCCCCATCTATTTCCCATGGAGTGATGGGACCGGATGCCATGATCTTCGTTTTCTGAATGTTGAGTTTTAAGCCAACTTTTTCACTCTCCTCTTTTACTTTCATCAAGAGGCTTTTTAGTTCCTCTTCACTTTCTGCCATAAGGGTGGTGTCATCTGCATATCTGAGGTTATTGATATTTCTGCCGGCAATCTTGATTCCAGCTTGTGTTTCTTCTTTTTCCTTTGGTATCTGGAGCAACACTGGCCACTTTTGCTACCTGAGACTACCTTCTAAAGATGGTAGAGCAGAAATACAGAAGAGGCCTGAGAATTAATGACATAACTGAACAGCTGTATCAGCCCTTAAGTGCTCACCCAGACTTCTTTTATATGAGAAAAATGTAAATCTTCAGCTTAAGTCACTGTTTCTTAGATTGCTTGCATTTGTAACTAAGCTCAATTCTCAATGAAATACATCTCCACTCTCTGAATTTATGGCTTTATTTCCTGCACCTCTGCCACCATACAATTGTCTTTTCTTCTTAGTTGACAAATGGCCTTTTGCTCCTTCCACTTCTTTAGCTTCTGCCTTCTTAATCCATTCAGACATATGGGGTCCCCCAACCGTGGTTCTCTCAGGGAGGGAACTTGGTGTCTGAGAGTCAAGGGGTTGGAGGGAGACTTTTCATGTACTCTGTTTTACAATTTGGGCTTTGTATCGTGCATACACATTACCTAAACCAATTGAAAACGTAGTTCTCTGAAAAAAAAACTAATTAAAAATATTCTATCACATCACTGTTTCAACAGGATTTTCAAAAAGAGTTCTGGAGTCCAGCTTCTCCATGTAGACTTCTCCCGAAATAACACCTGACCAACTTGAAGATCAGCACATTCACATTTTAGTACCTGAGAATTTAACAGATTCTTACAATTGCTGTTATCCAGGTGGCAGCTGCAATGCAGTTATTGTTGCCTGCCTGTGCACAAACTTTAGATGGATGTTCACGCATGTTTAAACTGTCTCTAAACAGTCTGTTGGCCAAAATGTAGAGGATTTGCAATTGACCAGTATGCCACCGGAAATATGAGTCCTGATGGTCTGCCAACATTTTATTTGACATCTTTTAGTTAGATCAATAAAGATCCAGCAAAAGAGACACAGATGTATAGAACGGACTTTTGGACTCTGAGGGAGAGGGAGGGGGTGGGATGATTTGAGAGAATGGCATTGTAACATGTATACTATCAGGTAAGAAATGAATCATCAGTCTATGTTCAATACAGGATACAGGATGCCTGGGGCTGGTGCACGGGGAAGATCCAGAGAGATAATATGGGGTGGGAGGTGGGAGGGGGCTTCAGGATTGGGAACTCATGTACACCTGTGGCAGATTCATGTCAATGTATGGCAAAACCAATACAGTATTGTAAAGCAAAATAAAGTAAAAATAAAAAAAAATTAATAAAGATCCAGAATCAAAACCTATAGGATAAGCATCAGCAGCTTGAAAGAAAATCACAGATGCAATATTAGAGCCCTCTTAAGAATAGGTGCTGATTCCCCAGAGAATGATAGAGTGTGAAAATACTCTGACATCAACGCTCACTGAAAATAATTCAGAGGACTTGAATTCTATGGGAAAAAATTAGGGACCCCTCAATCAGTGTTTACAAATTTAAGTCAGATTTATTCAGATAAACTTTACATCTTATAAAATATACCCGTTTTAGGTATGCAAATCTATGAGTTAATAAAAATGTATAATGTCATATATCCACCACTGAAATCAAGAAATAGAATATTTTTAAAATATCCTTATTCCCCCTTTATATCCAGCCCCCCCCCCCCCATACTCCAAGCCCTCGGCAACCACGGTTTTCTATCTCTATCACTTTCTCTTTTGTGTAAGGTCATGCAGCGTTTTGTTTCACTGAGCACCATGTTTTTGCATTTATCAGCAGTTCATTTCTTTTTATTGTTGAGTAGTATTCCATTATGTGATTATATCAGGGTTTGTTTATCCATTCACAATAGAAGAACATTTGGACGGTTTTTCATTTTTGGCAACTATGAACAAAGCTATAAATGTTTAGGTACAGGCTTTAATATGAATATATAGTTTTATTTCTCATGGGTAAATACTCAGGAGTAGGATTTCTGGGTCATATGGTGAGTCTATGCTTAACTTTATAACAAACGGCTGAACTGCTTTCCAAAGTGTCTGCATTATTTTACATTCCCACCAGCAATGAACGAAAATTCTAGTTACTCTGCAGCCTCACCAGGGCTTAGTATGATCAGCTTCTTAAAAGCATAGGCATCCTCTTAATTTATAGTGGTATCACATTTTGTCCTTAACTTGCATTTTCCTAATGATGTTGGGCATCTTTCCATGACCTTATTTGCTGTTTATATACTTCCTCTGAAGAAATGTCTGTTCAGATCATTTTTTTAAATTGTTTATGTATTGGCTGTGCTGAGTCTTTGTTGCTGCAAGCAGGCTTTCTCCAGCCGCAGCGAGGGGGCAGGGCTACTCTCTAGCTGTGGTGCCGGGGCTTCTTGTTGCAGCGGCTTCTCCTGTTGCAGGGATGGGCTCAGAATGCAAGCTTCAGTAATTGTTGCACATGGGCTTAGACCACGCGGCCCTTCCCAGACCAGGGATTGAACCCCTGTCTCCTGCACCAGGAGGCAGATTCTCAACCACTGGACCAGCAGGGAAGTCCCTCACATCATTTTTAGTTGGATTATAGTCTTATTGAGTTATGAGAGTTCTTTATATTCTGGGCATCCTTTATCAGATGTTTGGCAAATATTATCTAAGTCTGTGGTCTATCTTCATTTTCCTGACAGTATCTTCCCAAGAGCAGAATAATTAATTTTCACGAAGTCCAATTTGTTACGTTTTTTTTTTTTCTTTTATGGCTCTTGCTTTTTGGGTCCTAAGAAATCTTTGCCACACTCAAGGTAACAAAGATGTTCTCCTGGGTTTTCTGTAGAAGTTTTATGGGTTTTGCGTGCTGTGTGTCTAGTCGCTCAGTCGTGTCTGACTCTGCGCCCCCATGGCTTCTCTGTTCATGGGGATTGTCCAGGTAAGAATACTGAAGTGGGTTGCCATGCCCTCCTTCAAGAGATCTTCCCTGGCCCAGGAATCGAACCAGGGTCTCCTGCATTGCAGGTGAATTCTTTACCAGCTGTGCTACCAGGGAAGCCCCTTTTGGGGTTTTAGGTTTTTACAATTAGGTCTATAATCCATTTCAAGTTATGTTTTATATATGGTTCATGATTATAGGTTAATATCCTATTGTTTCATTATTGTTTATTGAAAAACTTTTTCTCCATGTAAATGCCTTTCAAATTTTATTGAAAATCAATTGAACATGTGAGTCTATGTTCTGTTCCACTGATCTGTCTAAACTTTGGCCAATTTCATGCTATCTTGATGACTATAGCTTTATAGTAAATCTTGAAATAGTGCAAGTCCCCCAAACTTATTCTTGTTTTTTAAAATTATCTTGACTATTCTTGTTCCTTGCTCTTCCTCATAAATTTTAGAATCAACTTTCCATTTCTATCACACACACAAAAAAACCCTCTAGAACTTTGCAATTTGGGGGTTATGTTGAACTTATCAATTTGAAGAAATTGATACCTTGACAATATTCGGTCTTCCAACCCAGGAACACAGTCTTTTATTTCTCTCAGCAATGTTTATAGTTTTAAGCATAACCTTGCACATATTTGATTTATCTCTAAATATTTCATTGGCTTTTTTAGTGCTATTACAAATGGAATTGTTTTAATTTACAATAATTCATCAGTAGCACATGAAAATATATTTGATTTTTATATATTCACCTTCTATCCTCCAACCAAGATAAATACACTACAAACTTTTATTTTAGATTTTTTAAGATTTTCTATATAAACAATCATGTTGTCTGCAACCAGAGATAGTTTTATTTCCTCCGTTTCAATTTTTATGCCTTTTTTTTTTATTGTACTAGCTAGATATTCCAGTGTAATGTTGAATAGGAATGGTTATCTTTTTCCTATGTATATACAAGGTTGAGATATGATAAATCTGTCTCAATAAGTATTAAAGAGCTCTTTCAATAAATATACAGTGAAGTGAAGTGAAGTCACTCAGTCGTGGCCGACTCTTTGTGACCCCATGGACTGCAGCCCACCAGGCTCCTCCGTCCGTGGGATTTTCCAGGCAAGAGTACTGGAGTGGGTTGCCGTTTCCTTCTCCAGGGGATCTTCCCGACCCAGGGATCGAACCCGGGTCTCCCACATTGTAGGCAGATGCTTTTACCGTCTGAGCCACCAGGGAAGTCAATCAAAATAAAAGAGCATTTTTGTCTTGGCTTAATTGGCAGCTTCCCTCCACACCGCACCCCCCCCCCCGCCCCCAAACACACACATACACAGTGGCACCAAAATAACATGAAAATACACCCATCGACTGTTAGGAACAATGAAATGCTGCAATAGTGGGAGTAGCCACATTGCATATTTCTAGACTGTGATGTGAATACTTTCTGGTATCAGGTTACAAGTGCCTACGCTTCATAGTTGATACTGTCACTACTGATGTCATTTCATTTAACTGCACACAGGGTGTTCAACTTAACTGTGAGTGAAGTCTGCCACTTGGGATTCCCTAAATCTAGCAAAGGTTACTGAGCCAGAGGCATCTACTCGATGCTAACCATGATACATTTGATCAGGTGACTCTCAAAAACAGAAGGACCTGAGATTTTACCTTACTGGCAAGCTGACAAGTTACCCTGGTACCATTTGATGGTTGCTTCCGGGAGACACCGAATGCCTAGGTAGAAATGAGGGACTTGATTACTCAGAGCAGAGCAAGCAACATGAGTTTCAAGTCTGCACAGGTTCCCCTTGCCCACCAAGTGCCATGGGGCAATGCAGGGCATTCAGTGGATGCTGACCACATAATAGTTTTCCTTCACCCCTGAGGAGCTCCAAGCATAGGGAACTTCAGTCTTTAAAGGGGCTGCAAGAAAATGTGTCTAACTTTTGCCCCAGAGGGAGACATTATCTTTTTTATCCTGGACATCAAACTAATGTGCCTTCAGATCTGCAGGACCTCCACGAAAGAGCCCAGAGTGCTCTCAGGCTCTCTGCTCAGAGGATGATGCCCATAGAGAATTGTTTCCCAACTGGAACAGAGACTCAGTTATCAACTGGGAATGTAATTTTGAGTAGAGAGTAATGTCTGTCCCTCATTTGGTCCCCAGCTGTCATAGTCTTCCTATACATCCAACAAACCTGTTTCTTTTTTGTCTGGACTGACGGATTTCCCTACCTCCTGTACAGTTTGGCCATGAATTAGTTGGCCAAGGAAACATAAATAGAAGTGATGTTGCCCTCTTGAGGCATGACTCTACAAAATTCTCTGTGCTCCCATTTTCCCACCCTTTTCTAATTCTTTCCCACCCTTATCTAGCTCTGGTTGAATGCAGAAAAGGGCATCTTCCTAAAAGATGGTGGAGTCTTATGATGGAAGACAATTGGGTCCTTGAATGACTGCATGGAGTTTTCCCTAATATGCATCAAACTGTGAAGCAGATGAAAAATAAACCAAAGACTTTTTAGTGGCTTGACCATAAATGTTAATTCTGGTGGCTAGCAATAGGTACTCTAATTAATACATCAGCTTTATCCACATGTCATCGCCATATTAAATCTCTCTCCTCATTTCTCTCCCTGTCCATCAGGCCTAAATGGGCATCAGTATCTGTTTTCTTTTAATAGCCCTCTACGGGTTTCCCAGGCAGCGCTATTGGTAAAGAACATGCCTGCCAACGCAGGAGACCTAAGAGATGAGGGTTCAATCCCTGGGTCAGGAAGTTCACTTGGAGGAAGACATGGCAACCCACTCCAATATTCTTGCCTGGAGAATCCAATGGACAGAGGAGCCTGGCAGGCTACAGGCCATAGGGTTGCAAAGAGTCGGACATGCCTGAAGTGACTTAGCACGCATGCAGATGTTACAACATGAGAAGCTTTTGACTATATTTGCAATGAATATAGTGTAATTTGTGTGTTTTTGGAAGCAAACGATGCCACTATCTGGTAGTGCAGGGTTGTACCTGGCAAAGGTGAGGGCAAGAGGCAGGGGACTTGGCATCTAAAGGGCTGAGTAGGGCCCTGCTCTTTCACCTGGCAGAACAGGTCACTGTCTGGAGGTACCACAGCTTATTTATTTATTCACCTACTGAAGGGCATCTTGGTTGCTTTCAAGGGTTGATGATTATAAATAAGGCCACTAGAAACATCTGTATGCAGGTTTTTGTGTGAACATAACTTTTGAACTCCTTTGATAGATGCCAAGGAGTACAGTTACTGGATTGTATAGCAAGACCATGTTTAGCTTTATATGGAACCACCAAACTGTCTTCCAAAGTGGCTGTACCTTTTTGCATCCCCACCAGCAATGAATGAGCATTCCTGTTGCTCCACATCCTCAATAGCATTTGGCGTTGTCATCGTTTTGGACTTTGGCCATTCTAGTAAGTGTGTGGAGAAATCTCATTATTGTTTTAATTTTCATTTCCCTGATGAATTACAATGTAGAGCATCTTTTCATATGCTTCTTGCCACCCCTGTATCTTCTTTGATGAGGTGTCCGTTAAGCTCTTTAGCCCATTTTTTAAGCTGGGTTGTATGTGTTCTTACTGTTAAGTTTTAAGAGTTTTTGTATATTCTGGACGACCATCCTTCAGCAGATGCGTCTTTGGCAAATGTTTCCTCCCAGGCTATGGCTGATCTTCTCATTCTCCTGACATTGTTTTTCACAGAGCAGAAATAATCTAATTTTAATGAAGTCTCTTTTTCCCATGGATCATGTCTTTGGTGTTGTATCTAAGAAGTCATCACCATACCCAGGGCCATCTAGGTTTTCTCCTACATTATCATCTGGAGTTTTATAGTTCTGCATTTTATAATTATTCTGTGATTGTCTGTTTTTGTAAATGAAGTCATATTGGGGCCCAGCCACACTTTCTGTTTAGCATATTATCTGTGGCCACTTTCCTGCTATCGCAGCAGGGTAGGTGCAGTGGAGACCTACCAAACCTAAGACATTTAGTCTCTGGTCCTTTAGAGGAAAAGTTTGCTGACCCCTGGTATAAGGCCATAATTAAGCTCATTGCATATATATAGAAACCGAGGGTCTGTATATTTAAACAATTGGATTTAACCCACAGAACCTGTCAGTGGTCAAGCCAGTCAGCTAGAAATTTAGATTCCATCTAAGACTCCTTCTGGCAGCACATGCCATTAGAAATTCTGCACACATCTACTTAGCCTAGAGTATGTGTTTGATTAAAAAATAAAAAAGCTAAAACATATAGTGTGTATGCTATTCATGGCATACTTCTTTTCCATTCTTTTCTTTCTCAAGAACTAAGGTGACTTGACTCATCCTGGAAGAAAAAGGCAAAATAACAAGAACAACAAAACAAACTTTTTCAAAACCCCTGACTGAAGGAAAACTGAGGTGGTCTCTGAGTTGGAGACAGAGGGATGGCCAGTAGCCCCCAGGGACCCTTCTGTCCAAAGAATCCAGCTGGACCAGCAGGACACCCAGGTAGATGAAACCTTGGTGACATGTCTCATATTTCTGAGGCTGGTGTGTGTGTGGGGGGGGTGTGTGGGGGGGTGTGGGGGGGTGTGCAGGGGCGGGTTGTTATCACGCTCACTGCTTCCCCAGTGGCTCAGTGGTAAAGAATCTGTCTGCCAATGGAAGAGACGTGGGTTCAATCTCTGGATTGGGAAGACCCCCCGGACAAGGAAATGGCAACCCACTCTAGTATTCTTGCCTGGGAAATCCCATGGACAGAGGAGCTTGGTGGGCTACAGTCCATGGGGTCGCAAGAGTCAGACACGACTTAACAACTAAAACAACAACAACATCAAGCTTACTATGACCTGTGGGTCATAATGTCTTCACTGAGAAAACAGAACCTGGGAAACCCTTTGCATCACTGTCTCACTCTGAGTTTTAAACGCCTGTATCTCACCCTCACTCTTTCTTGTCTCTCTAGCCCGCTGCATCTCTCTCACTGTCTCTCGGCCCCATTCAGGCTCCTCTTCCTCCCACCCAAGCTTCTATGAGTTCTTCTGAACATTCAGTCCCTGAACTGCTTCATTTTTATCTTACTCTATCACCTCCCTTCCGAATGCCCAGCTTCCCCATCCATCATTTCAAGCCCTCTGTTACCCTCGGCTTGCATCTTGCCTAGTTGTCCTCACAGGCCAATTCTCCAACTTTGGATCACCTTCTCCTCTCCTACCACCAGCCTGCTGCAGACAGTCATAAAACCAAGAGGTGTGAAGCCAGTACAGATTCCTCTGTTCGTTAAGCATCAGAACCCTACCTGAGCACAGCACACCTTTGAAGCCACACTCCTTTTTGGGTGGGACTCGAACCCAGCCAAAACTCAGATTAGGACTCAAACCCATGGACTGGGACTTGAACCCACCTACATCTCAGTTTGAGACCTGAACCCATGATCCCTGACTAGAAAGGGACTAGAACTCTTTTGATTACAACTGCTCACTTGGTGTCAGAACTTACTGACACTTGGCTTCTTTTGTCTCATCGCAGCAAGAATTCAGCATGAGGCAAAGTGGCAAAGAGTGAGTTTATTAGCATAGCATGCTTGTGGGAGATATTAATACAAGCAGGCAGGCAGGCAAAACAAAGAGGGCTACACTTTTATAATTTAAAAAACAGTTGGGAGGGGAGAAGGCCACCTTCTTCCTCATTCCTGGGCCGACACTAAGGCTGACATAATTAGTTCTTCAGCCCTGTGTGGTCTAATCAGGACTGTCATGGTGCTATTTAACTCGTGCGTGAAAGTTGCTCAGTTCGTGTCCAACTTTTGCAACTCCATGGACTGTAGCCCATCAGGCTCCTCTGTCCATGGGATTTCCCAGGCAAGAACACTAGAGTGGGTAGCCATTTCCTTCTCCAAGGGAATCTTCCGGAACCAGGGATCAAACTCAGGTCTCCTGCATTGTAGGCAGATTCTTTACTGTCTGAGCCACCAGAGAAACACATTTAAATCATATATATATATATATTAGCAACCAGCAACCAGGTGGTAACACATATGTAAATATGGTAATTCATTTCAGGTTTCGGTATAATGTCCCCTTTCACGTAGCTTCTTTCCTTTTTCACGTATATTTCTGTCTTGGCTCCGTGCAGAAATATTACTCTTCAAGGACTATAACTCTCTGACTTCATGTAACAAGATTCAGACAGCCACATCTACTGTCTTGTATTTTACCCATCAGGGTTTCTGGTTTGAGTGTGCCTGGTGTTTGAATGCACCTGGTCTTCCTTTAAGGTAGTACAGATTGTTGCTATTGTTTATCTAATATTTATGTCTGTGCTGAGTCTTCCTTGCTGCACGCGGGCTTTCTCTAGCTGCGGTGAGCAGGGCTCCTCTCTTTTGCGGTGTGCGGGCTCAATAGTTGTGACACACAGACTCAGTTGCTCTGCAGCACGTGGGATCTTCCCGGACCAGGGATCAAACCTGTGTCTCCTGCACTGGCAGGTGGATTCTTAACCACTGGACCACACGGGGGAATTCCCTCCACCTTGTTTTCTTAAAGCCAGTTTGTGTTGTGCTTTTCATTATTGCAGCCTAACTGGTGCCCCATTCCAAACGTTTGCCTCTACTCTCAAATCCTCCGTTTCACTCTACCCCCAGCAAATGATCTAGCCTCCTGGTTCAAGCAGGGAACAGGCTAACTAGCGAGGGTGACATCAGCATATTTCCCTGGCACCTGCAAGTATCTGAATCTGAACCTTCCTCCTCCCTTCCTTTTAATCATTCCCTTCTGCCTTCTCAGAACCTCAGCTTCTCCCACATCTTTGCCACCTTTCTTTTCACTAGTTTCCTCCAGTCACCTTTCATTTGGTTAGCGTACTTACCAAGACAGAGATAGTCAGAACTTGTCCAACCCCACCTCCTCACATTCCTGCCTCTCTTCTTCTATCCTTCTCTTCCAGACTTCTTAGGGGGAAAATGTACCACCACAAAGACTTCAGTTGGTGAATGCGTATTAGGTCTCTCAGTCATATCTGACTGTTTGTGACTTCATGGACTGTAGCCCGCCAGGCTCCTCTGTCCATGAAATTCTCCAGGCAAGAATATTGAAATGGGTTGTCATTCCCTTCTCCAGGGGATCTTCCTGACCCACAGATCGAACCCAAGTCTTTTGAGTCTCCTGCATTGGCAGGCGGGTTCTTTACCACTGAGCCACCTGCAAAGCCCTATCTGAGGATGCACGGAACATTCAAGAGGCTCCATTCAGTGGGCAGGAGGAGGCTCAACCCAGAGGTCTGGCTGGGATGTGAGGATGGGGGCATCACTGGGATTTGTTGGAGTGGAAGCCAGTGAAGTTGGTGGTCCCCCAGGGAATGCGAGGAATGAGAAGAGACGAGAGCTAAGGAGGGGCTTTGGGGAATATGGATGCCTAAGTGCAAAGTGAAGAAAAAAAGGGGCATCTTTGAGTGAGACCATGGTAAGAGGAAAGCTTACCACCAGAAATTTCCATCATTAGAGGAAAATGGGAGAGAAGGCTGTCCCCGAAGCCAGGAGAGGAGTGTGTGCCAAGGAGGAAATGGTCTGTCAACTGGTACCTGGAGGTCAAGTGTGATAGAACAGGATCCCTAGATTTGGCAAGACCTGGCGATTCCAAGCGGCAGGGACAGAGCCAGCTCTCAGTGGGATGGGAGAGTAAATGAGACGTAAGATGGGGAGAGAGAAGCGAGCAATGATTTTATTTTCCTCTCCAACTGTCTTAGTTTAGATTTCTCCAAAAAAAAAATAGACCATGGATGAGTATTTGGGTATGGCAACCCACTCCAGTACTCTTGCTTGGAGAATCCCATGGACAGAGGAGCCTGGTAAGCTACAGTCCATGGGGTCGAAAAGAGTCGGACATGACCGAGCGACTTCACTTTCACTTTCAGTCTATTCGGAAGGTGAAACTGGAAGTGCAGTGAAGCAGGGTGAAGGAGGCAGGGAAGAAAGAAAAGGCAGGACAGCAGGGTCCTCACCGGCAAGACAGCCACACACAGTGAGGGTGCCGTCCTTCTGCAGCCCCACCTCGGGAACTGTGAACCAGGCCTCCGAACGCTCCCTCAGTCGTGGGTCTGCTGCCTCCTATGACCCTGCTGGCTGAGGGTTGCCTCTGGGCGTCCCCACCACCAACGTTGACCAGGTTACCGCCTCACCCTTGCCAAGCGAGCTGCCCTGGTGTCTGAGAAAACCCTCTGCCTCCAGGTGGGAAGAATTGCTGTGCTGGGGCTGCAACCCATACCTGCTGTGCACCCTGGAGGGTCTGGGGAGTCTGGGCCGGGCATCAGCCCACACATGACCCAATCAGTCACATGGTTAAGGTAATAGGAGGGAGCCTTTTGAAGTGTAATTAGAGGCAGGCATGAGAGAGAGATTTTAGCATAATTGAGGTGAGGAGAAATACCGTGTGCCAGCAGGAGATGAATCCTGGCAGAGGTGGGAGAGGTCTGATCTCGGTTTTAGATAAAAACTTTTCTCAGCCTTGCATTGTTCTCTTCTTGGAACTGGGGCAGGAGGAGGGGGAGGTGCAGAGGCTGTGGCAGTGTCCTGCCCTTTGACCCTTTGCTGCAGAAACTTGGGGATGCACATGGTCATCCCCATGTTTGTCAGGTCATCTCCCCGCATTTTCCCTCCCTATGACTGACCTCTGTATACTCGGTGTTAAATTAGAGAACTTGATGACTTGATCTATCTTTCTTGACTACACCTGCACTGTGATTGATCATGCACCATGTACTAGGAGCTGGCGAAAAAGTTTATCTTAAAAGTGAGCAATGAACCAAGAAATGGCAGCTGCAGAACTGTGGCAACACAGCCTTGAAGCCAGCGTAGATGCCAGATGAACTAGCCAGCGTCAATCACTCCTTTTTCCTCTCTCTACTTTCATCCCTTTTCCTGAAGGTCAAGGGTAGAAGACAAACAAGGTGTGATTGGGTAAAACTGGGGTGGGGGGTGGGGGTGGAAGAGGCTGGCAGTACCGAAAGCCGATAGAGTGTTGAGTCCTGTGAACAATTTCCAGTTGCCCAGAGGAAGGTCTCCCTTCTAGTGTTTCGTAGAGGCAGAACTCTAGCCTTCTGACTATATACACTCTGAGGGAAGGAAAGACAGCCGAAGAATGAAAAGCCAGATGACAAGGGGTTATCTCTTAGGAAGAATGATTCCTGTGGAGGCCACAGGAAGGGAACTGAATGATCGGATGCCTGCCCTCTTGGGTCTGTCCTGGATGACCTTGCACTGACATCTTTGCCTGATCACTGGGCCCCTCACACATTTCTGGGGGCCCTTCCTAAATGTCTCAAAAAATAGACCCAGGTAACAACACTAGATCCAACCAGTCCATTCTGAAGGAGATCAACCCTGGGATTTCTTCGGAAGGAATGATGCTAAAGCTGAAGCTCCAGTACTTTGGACACCTCATTGACTCATTGGAAAAGACTCTGATGCTGGGAGAGAGTGGGGGCAGGAGGAGAAGGGGACGACCCAGGATGAGATGGCTGGATGGCATCACTGACTTGATGGATGTGAGTCTGAGTGAACTCTGGGAGATGGTGATGGACAGGGAGGCCTGGCGTGCTGCGATTCATGGGGTCGCAAAGAGTCGGACACGACTGAGCGACTGAACTGAACTGAACTGAACTGAACAACACATGAGGAAGAAGCATGCTTATTTGCAGGATAGGGATAAATGGGAAAGGGAAATCATAAACATAAAGGTATAGGTGAAACTCCAAGGGAAAGTGCAGTGTCCTGGAGCTGGTGACTGTGTGTTTGTGAGTGTGTGTGTGTGTGTGTGTGTGTGTGTGTGTGTGTGTGTGTGTGTGTTGGGGGTAGGCCTGAAGGAACAAGGAAGAGGGGGCAGATAGCAGATTCCAGGAAGGAGAAAGCCATGCTGGAGAGGATGCCTTGACAGAGGCTGTCACAGCAGCTGAAGGACACGGGCCTCCCAGGGCAGCCACTCAGGAGCCCAGGGACTAGCACCCAGCCACTGCCCTTCCCCACTCCCAGCTCCTGCCAGGCTCCCTGCTGGACGAGCCCCATCAGAAGCTAGAGGCCACCCCTGTAGGTCAGACTTCTGAGGCCCAAGCAAGGTGGAGAAGATGGAAGGGGGTCTGGAGGTGCAAAGAGAAGCTATTTCCACTTCCAAAAGCAAACGCTCTGATGCCTTTCTTAGGGTCAGGGTTTCAGAGCATAAGGACTGCCCCAGTCTACCAAACCACAAGGGGAAAAAAAGATCTCTTTCATCTTGACCTGGGGAGGGGACAGAGCCAGAAACTGCATCCTCTTTCCCAAGGAAGTAACTAGAACTAGAAGGGGGAAGTATGTGCTCCTCCCTCTGATAAAAGTTTATTAGATTTATTACCCTTGGCCCGATTCTGATTCTGTATTACCTCACGCCCACAATCTTTTATCTCTAATTCTCCAAGCCAAGCTACTTCTGAAAAATAAAGTTCTTCATTTGTCAACATAACATGACCTACTGATATGAACTGTATATCACCATGATCTGTTCCACTTAGTGTGAATGTCTGTTTTCTTGAAAAAAATATTTGGTTTCTGAAGGCTTCCCTAGACCCTGTGTATGTGTATAATATACTAAATAAGACTTTTCAAAGCCCTGAAACATTCCTAAATTCTGAAATCTATCTGGCCTCTAGGCCTTCTGATAAGAGATCTTGGACTTGTGTTTTCATTCACATTAGCTTCATAATATTTAGGAAGAAAGCTAGGGAATGGTATATTTTTCATTTCTAATTAATATACTTTACCTAGAATTCAGCTCTGATATAAAATGTAAAGTTCTTTTAACTCAAAACTATTTTTTAAAGTAATTCCCAGTCTCTTTTTAAATATTTTGTAAGATTGTGAACAACCATAGACTATAGTACAGAATTACAGCAGGAAAGAAGTGAGAGCTCTAGAGAGATACTCAGGGAATTAACTAAAGGACTATCTGAGGGATGTGGTCAAGGTCAAGGCTACCAAGAGGTCAGAGTGCCTAAGAGCATGGATTCTAAAGCCAGACTTTCTGGGTTCAAATCCCAGCTTCACCACTTGCTATCCATGTGTTCTTGGCCTACTTCCTTAACCTCTTTGTGCCTCATCTTATGTTTAATAACCCAGCATAATTCTATTTAACTGATTTTTTTTCATAACCACCAGCCCATGAAGTAGATAAGACAAACCAATTTCCTTTTGAAACCCAAGAATTTATTTGCCCATGGCTAGGCAGTGAACTTGCAAGTAAGGACAGGCAGCCAGGTCTCCCTGCTGCCAAGCCAAGCCTCTTTGCAATCTAGTACCAGCCTTATTCGCAGAGGCTTGCCCCTCCCTGACTGCTCTAGCAAGGGAATGTGTCATGAGCAGCGTTCTCAGTTCAGTCAATCTCAGCTAAGTCCCAAAGGAACAGGAAGACCTTCTGAGGTATTTCCAGAAGTATGAGTCTTTGATACTCCTTGTTTCATTTCTCCACCCTGATAATTACCCCAATTTAATTTAAGAAACAATCACATAATCTAGAGAGTGAGACTTAATTTTGCTTGCAGAGGAATCAGGCTTATGTAAGTGGCTCTGATTGTCTTCAGGGAATTACAGGCTGTTTTCCAGTTCAAAGGAAGAAATGAATCAAGAGGGTGTCGATTTTCTTTTAAATGCATGGACCTTAACAGGGTGAACCCTTGCTTTGCAGGTCTGGATAAAACAAAGCCATGTGTAATATCATCTCTTGCCTCCCTAGAATGGTGGGAAGGAAATCATAGTCAAAGGGATAGATGTCCAGACCTCTCTCTTGTCTTGCCTTCTGCTCCCCTACCAGTGTTTTCCATGGATGAAAACCAACCAGAAGCCTGAGGGCAAGGGAGTCCACACAATCAACCTCTTAAGAGCAGAGAGAGAAGGAAAATGATCCCCACATAAGGGTGGGGTGAAATGGAGAGCAAACAACTCAGATTTCCAGTGATACAGATATCAAGTTTACTTCAGTTCAGTCGCTCAGACATGTCCAGTGCTTTGCGACCCATGGACCACTGCACGCCAGGCTTCCCTATCTATCACCAGCTCCCGGAGGTTGCTCAAACTCATGTCCATTGAGTCGGTGATGTCATCCAACCATCTCATCCTTGTCACCTTCTTCTCCTCCTGCCCTCAATCTTTCCCAGCATCAGGGTCTTTTGCAGTGAGTCAATTCTTCACATCAGGTGGCCAAATTATTAGAGCTTCAGCTCTAGCATCAGTCCTTCCAATGAATATTCAGGACTGATTACCTTTAGGATTGACTGGTTTGATCTCCTTGAAGTCCAAGGGACTCTCAAGAGTCTTCTCCAACACCACAGTTCAAAAGCATCAATTCTTCGGCGCTCAGCTCTCTTTACAGTCCAACTCTTACATTCATACATGACTAATGGAAAAACCATAGCTTTGACTAGACAGACCTTTGTTGGCAAAGTAATGTCTTTGGTTTTTAATATGCTGTCTAGGTTGGTCATAACTTTTCTTCCAAGGAGCAAGTGTTTTTTAATTTCACAGCTGCAGTCACCATCTGCAGTGATTTTGGAGCCCAAGAAAATAAACTCTTTCCCTCTTTCCATTATTTCCCCATCTATTTGCCATGAAGTGATGGGACCAGATGCCATGATCTTAGTTTTTTGAATGTTAAGTTTTAAGCCAGCTTTTCACTCTCCTCTTTCACTTTCATCAAGAGGCTCTTTAGTTCCTCTTTGCTTTCTTCCATAACGGTGATGTCGTCTGCTCATCTGAGGTTATTGATATTTCTCCCAGCAATCTTGATTCCAGCTTGTGCTTCATCCAGCCCAGCATTTCTCATGATGTACACTGCATAGAAGTTAAATAATCAGGGTGACAATATACAGCCTTGATGTACTCCTTTTCCTATTTGGAACCAGTCTGTTGTTCCATGTCTGGTTCTAACTGTTGCTTCTTGACCTGCATACAAGTTTCTCAGGAGGCAGGTAAGGTGGTCTGGTATTCCCATCTCTAAGAATTTTCCACAATTTGTTGTGAACAACACAGTCAAAGGCTTTGGCATAGTCAATGAAGCAGAAGTAGATGTTTTTCGGGAACTCACTTGCTTTTTCGATGATCCAATGGACATTGGTGATTTGATTTCTGGTTCCTCTACCTTTTCTAAAAAAGAATACATTTGAATCAGTTCGAATGAGGTGGATGAAACTGGAGCCTATTATACAGAGTGAAGTAAGCCAGAAAGAAAAACACCAATACAGTATACTAACAGATATATATGGAATTTAGAAAGATGGTAACGATAACCCTGTATGTGAGACAGCGAAAGAGACACAGATGTATAGAACAGTCTTTTGGGCTCTGTGGGAGAGGGAGAGGGTGGGATGATTTGGGAGAATGGCATTGAAACATGTATAATATCATATATGAAACAAATTGCCAGTCCAGGTTCGATGCAGGATACAGGATGCTTGGGACTGGTGCACTGGGATGACCCAGAGGGATGGTATGGGGAGGGAGGTGGGAGAGGGGTTCAGGATGGGGAACACGTGTACACCCGTGGCAGATTCATGTTGATGTATGGTAAAACCAATACAATATTGTAAAGTAATTAGCCTCCAATTAAAATAAACCAATTTATATTTTTTAAAAATAAATAAATCCAGCTTGAACATCTGGAAGTTCTCAGTTCACATACTATTGAAACCTCACATGGAGAATTTTGAGCATTACTTGGCTAGTGTGAGAGATGAGTGCAATTGTGTGGTAGTCTGAGCATTCTTTGGCATTTCCTTTCTTTGGGATTGGAATGAAAACTGACCTTTTCCAGTCCTGTGGCCACTGTTGGGTTTTCCAAATTTGCTGGCATATTGAGTGCAGCACTTTCACAGCATCATGTCTTAGGATTTGAAATAGCTCAGCTGGAATTCCATCACCTCCACTAGCTTTGTTTGTAGTGATGCTTCCTAAAGCCCATTTGACTTTGCATTCCAGGATGTCTGGCTCTAGGTGAGTGATCACACCATCATGGTTATCTGGGTCATTAAGATCTTTTTTGTACAGTTCTTCTGTGTATTCTTGCCACCTCTTCTTAATATCTTCTGCTCCTGTTAGGTCCATACCATTTCTGTCCTTTATCGAGGCCATCTTTGCATGAAATATTCCCTTGGTATCTCTAATTTTCTTGAAGAGAACTCTAGTCTTTCCCATTCTGTTGTTTTCCTCTATTTCTTTGCATTGATCACTTAGGAAGACTGTTATCTCTCCTTGCTATTCTTTGGAACTCTGCATTCAGATGGATATATCTTTCCTTTTTTCCTTTGCCTTTCCCTTCTCTTCTTTTCTCGGGTATTTGTAAGGCCTCTTCAGACAACCATTTTGCATTTCTTGTTCTCGGGGATGATTTTGATCGCCACTCCCTTTACAATGTCATGAACCTCCATCCATAGTTCTTCAGGCACTCTATCAGATCTAAGCCCTTGAATCTATTTGTCACTTCCACTGTATAATCGTAAGGAATTTGATTCAGGTCATACCTGAATAGTCTAGTGGTTTTCCCTACTTTCTTCAATTTGAGTCTGAATTTGGCAATAAGGAGTTCATGGTCTGAGCCACAGTCAGCTCCTGGTCTTGTTTTTGCTGGCTTTATAGAGCTTCTCCATCTTTGGCTGCAAAGAATATAATCAATCTGATTTTGGTATTGACCATCTGGTGATGTCCATGTTTAGAGTCGTCTCTTGTGTTGTCAGAAGAGGGTGTTTGCTGTGACCAGTGCATTCTCTTGGCAAAACTGTGTTAGCCTTAGCCCTGCTTCATTTTGTACTCCAAGACCAAACTTGCCTGCTACTCCAGGTATATTTTGACTTCCAACTTCTGCATTCCAGTCCCCTATGGTGAAAAGGACATCTTTTTTTGGTGTTAGGCTTCCCAGGTGGCTCAGATGGTAAAGCATCTGCCTGCAATGCAGGAGACCCGGATTTAATCCCTGGGTCGGGAAGAGACCCTGGAGAAGGAAATGGCAACCCACTCCAGTATTCTTGCCTGGAAAATTCCATGGACTGAGGAGCCTGGTAGGCTACATTCCATGGGGTCACAAAGAGTCGGACACAACTGGGTGATTTCACTTCCACTTTCTAGAAGGTCTTGTAGGTCTTCATAGAACCATTCAGCTTCAGCTTCTTCAGCATTAGTGGTTGGGACATAGACTTGGATTACTGTGGTATTGAATGGTTTGCCTTGGAAATAGAGATCATTCTGTTGTTTTTGAGATTGCACCCAAATACTGCATTTCAGACATTTTTATTGAGTATGAGGGCTACTACATTTCTTCTAAGGGATTCTTGCCCTTAGTAGTAGATATAATGGTCATCTGAATTAAATTCATCAATCCCATTTTAGTTCACTGATTCCTAAAATGTTGATGTTCATTCTTGCCATTTCCTGTTCGACCACTTCCAATTTACTTTGATTCTTGGACTTAACATTCCAGGTTCCTATGCAATATTGTTCTTTAAAGCATCAGACTTTATTTCCATCACCAATCACATCCACAACTGCATGTTGTTTTTGCTTTAGCTCAGCCTCTTCATTCTTACTGGAGCTATTTCTTCACTCTTCTCCAGTACCATATTGGGCACCTACTAACCTGGGAAGTTCATCTTTCAGTGTCCTATCTTTTGCCTTTTCATACTGTTCATGGGGTTCTCAAGGCAAAAATTGTGAGGTGGTTTGCCATTCCCTTCTCCAGTGGACCACATTTGTCAGAACTCTCTACCATGACCCATCTGTCTTGGGTGGCCCGACACAGCATGTCTAATAATTTCATTGAGTTAGACAAGGCTGTGATCCATGTGATCAGTTTGGTTAGTTTTCTGTAATTGTGGCTTCCATTCTGTCTGCCCTCTGATGGATAAAGATAAGAGGCTTGTGGAAGCTTTCTGATGGGAGGGACTGGCTGTGAGGGAATCTTGGTCTTGCTCTGATGAGCAAGGACATGCTTGGTAAATCTTTAATCCAATTTTCTGTTGATGGGTGGGTCTGTGTTCCCTCCCCGTAGTTTGACCTGAGGCCAAACTATGGTAGGGGTAATGGCAGTAATATGCAGCCTCCTTTAAAAGGACTATGCCAGGACTGCTGTACTGATGCCCTTGACCCTACAGCAGGCCACTGTTCACCCATGTCTCTGCCAGAGATTCCTGGACACTCACAGGCAAGTCGGGCTCAGTCTCTTGTGGGGTCACTGCTCCTTTTTCCTGGGTCCTGGTGCACACAGGGTTTTGTGCCCTCCCGGAGTCTGTTCCCCCGGGCCTGTGGAAGTTCTGTAATCCAATCCCACTGGCCTTCAAAGGCAAATTCCCTGGGGGTTCTCAGTCCCTTTGCTGGATCCCCATGTTGGGAAATCTGTTGTGCACCCTAGAACTTTCAGAACAGTGCGAGAACTTCTTTGATGTAATTGTTCTCCAGATTGTCTGCTGGGTGGCTCTATGGTGGGGCTCACAAGCCACACCTCCCAGGTCTGCGGCAGTCAGAGCCCCAGTCCCCACGGCAGACCCCTGCTGACCTGTGCCTCCACAGGAGACACTCAAAAACTCAAAGGTGGGTCTGGCTCAGTCTCTTGTGGGATCCCTGGGTCCTGGTGCACGTGATGTTTTGTTTGAGCCCTCTGAGCATCTCTGGCAGGTATGGGGTTTGATTCTAAATGCGATTTTGCCCCGCCTACCATCTTGCTGGGGCTTCTCCTTTGCCCTTGGATGTGGGATACCTTTTTTGGTGGGATGCAACATTCTCCTGTTGACGGTTATTCAGCGGTTAGTTGCAATTTTGGAGTTCTCACAGAAGATGAGTGCGTGTCTGTCTACTCTGCCATCTTAGCAAGGATGTGCTGTCAAAGGGCACCCCTTTCCTGTAATCGGGCCAGGCAATAAATTTAAAGAAATAATAACACACGGGAGGAATTTGCATACTGTGTTATTTATCCACAGCTGTGTAACAAGTCACCCCAAATGTAGTGGCTTGAAACAAACATTTTCTCACACAGTTTCTGAGGACCAGGACTCCTGCAGTGGCCAGCAGTGTGATTCTGGCTTGGGTATTCCAAGAGATTGCAGTAAGATACCCACAAAAGCTGCAGTCGTTGGAAGGTTCAGCTGGGGGTGAAGGGTCTGAGTTCAAGATTGCTCACTCACAAGGCGGGTTGGCTGGAAGCCTCAGTTCCTCACCGGCTATCAGCAGGAGGTGTCCCTTCCTGGTCTGTGGGCCTCTCCAAAGTACTGCTCACAACGTGGTACATGGATTCTCCCAGAAAGTGAGTGATGAGAGAACAAGGAGGAAGCTGCTTGCCTTCCACAAACTACCCTCAGAATCCTAACACCATCACCTTTGCCACGTTCCATTTGCTACTCTTCCTAAATCCAGCCCACATTTAAGGGTAGGGAAACAAGGCTCTACCTTAAACAAAAGCAAAAACCTAGTGTTTTAATTTTAATTTATTTTTTAAATTGAAGGATAGTTGCTTTACAGAATTGTTGGTTTAAGCCAAACATCAACATGAATCAGCCATAGGTATACATAGTCGCCTCTCTCTTTGACCTTCCCTCCCACCTTCCTCCCCATCCCACCCCTCTAGGTTGTTATAGACTTTCCCGAGTCACACAGCAAATTCCCATTGGCTATCTATTTTGCATATGGTAATATAAGTTTCCACGTTACTCTCTCCGCACATCCCACCCTCTCAGTTTTTTTGGCCTTGCTGCATGTCAAGCAGGATCTTAGTTCCTCGACCAGGGATTGAACCTGAGCCCCTGGCAAGTGAAACCACAACGTCCTAACCACTGAACAGCCAGGGAATGCCTGGCTCCACCCGACTTCCCTGGTGGTCCAGTGGTTAAGAATCCACCTGCCAGTGCAGGGGGACACATGTTTGACCCCTGGTCTGGGAAGATTCCATGTGCCATGGGGGCAACTAAGCCCATGTACCACAACTACTGAGCCTGTGTGCCCTAGAGACCATGCTCTGTACTGAGAAGCCACCGCAATGAGAAGCTCTCGCACTACAGCTGGAGAGTAGCCTCCACTCTCTGCATCTAGAGAAAGCTCAGGTGTATCGACAAAGACCCAGCACAACCAAAATAAATAAATATTAAAAAATATGGGCCAATCTTAAACCACCCTACAGTCAGGAAGAGATTAGGAGAAAGAGTTCAGAGTAATTTCCTAGCAGGGGTGGGAAGGTCTCACAAGGTTCTCAGCACCCTTCCACACCTTCTCCCACATGCCGAGGGCCTCAGGGCTCCCTGGTAGTTGGTTTGCTGCTGGGACCCATCCTTCCTGGCAATCCCTTCTCAACTTTCCCAATTTATTATCATACCTACCTCATTTCCCATGATTGCTATTGGCTACCTATCCTTGGAAAGCAGTTAAGCTAATTTGATTTGAGGCGTTTATGGTGTGGACTCACAGACCCCTGGAGGCTTAAGGAACCCAGTGAAATCAATCTAATCTCTTTCATGTGGGGCAAAGATGGTTTTGGTGGCACTAGTAACACACTCTTTGCTCCTAAACAAATTATAAAAGCAATAGAGCATTTGCTTTGCATTATGATTTAATCCTAGGGAAACTGAAGACCTGTTTATGATTCCTAACTGATGAGGAACCTGAATCAAACGAATAGAAAGTGACTAAATGACAGAGGTTACACTGAAGTGTGGGGTTGGTTTCCAATGTGGGGTTCCTTCATTGAACCCGGTTTCCTAGGGAGGATTCCCTGAAACCATCGTCCCACCACTATCCTCTTCATAAAACAGATAGCCCACCAGGAGCCCAGGGAAATAGGGACTTGGTCTGAGGGTTTTTTTTGTTTGTTTGTTTTGTTTTGTTTTTTTACGGTTTAGGGAATATGATGTGATCAGAGAGTAATTATAAAGCACTATTAGGCTGCCTCTGGGTCTGCAGAAGATGAAACGGCATATATTAAGGCAGAAATTCTCAACCTTTTTATCAAGAAACCATTCTACTCTTTAAAAGTACAAAAGACCCATTGAAGTTTTTCTTCTGTGTGTTATGTTTATTTAATATATATTTAGTATGCCAATTTGTTTCTATTTATCATATTAGAAACTAAGACAGAAATTTAAAAATATTTAACTCATTTAAAAATATGAAAATCAATACCTATTATAGGCATTTTTATTAAAATATCTATATTTTCCAAAAATTAGGAAGAAAGGTGGCATTGTGTTCCATTTTTGCAGATATCTTTGTTGAGCTTCATAGAAAAAGCTGGATTTTCATATCTGCTTTTCCATTCAATCTGTTTTGAAACCACTATTGCATAACCTGTTTAAAATCCGTCTATAGAGCCATAGGAGCATGAGAATGGACAAGGCAGATAGTATCTTAGCAGTATTAGGAAGCATTGAGTATTAGTATTTGTATTAACACAACTGTTAATATGCACAAGTATTAGTGTTTGACCTTGGAAACCCACACTTTAAGAAGCACTCAGTTAAAGACATACTACAAACTCTCCCCACTAATTTTGCTCACAGAAAACTGAATGGTGAAGTCAGCACTTCATAGCACTGGGATGGTGCCACGTGCAGAGACACATAAAACTTCCATCGTTGGTTTCAGTATAGAATGCGACACCCAGGGATGAACAAAGGCAAGAGTTGTCCAGGGGAACAGAACAGCTTGCATGATATTGTATTAAAACACAAGGGGAAGTCTGTTCCCTTGGTAACATTCTTACTGTTCACCAATATCTGCTTCCCCTCTCTGCCAGGAAGCTAAGCTTCTCTTCCCTTTGAAATTCTGTGTAGCCACATGACTTCCTTGAAGCGGAATGATGTGTGGCCTTTCCAGGAAGAGGCTCTAAGAGCTGGTTTGCTCCTCTGCACACTGCTTCTCTCTCCACACATTCTGTGTTGATATCAGCTTCCCCACCAACCTGGGGCTCAGAGTCAGCACAACACTGATGGGAAACAATTTTCAGCTAACCCATACTGGACATGTAGCCATTAAGATGTTGGGATTGGTTGTTATAATAGCAGAATCTAGTCCATCCTGACTAATACAGCCACCTCACTGGAAAGGCAAGTCAAGGCATAGAGTGTACTATTTAATGCACGTTTATCAGGAGATTACTGTGCATTAAACACCATGCCAAGTGTTGTGATTACACATGACTTAAATTTGGCAGCAGCCCTCAAGGAGCTTATACTGCAGGAGGCACGTAGATAAACTGTTGCTGTACTGTAATTACCTCTATCAACAAGGGTGAATCTAGGCTACTGTGGGAGGGAAAAATCCTTGAATCCTGTATCAGTCTTGAAACCAGCAAGAAACTGACAGTACATTTAGGTAGGCTTTCCAAAGGGATCATTTTTGAGGTGTGGGCAGAGTTCAAGTGGCTAACAGGGATGTTGAGGCATCTGTGACCATCAACAGAGGAAAGCCAGCCCCACCCCAGCTTGAAGGGACAATGGCTAGAAACAGCGTTGTTGGACCTGGTGTTACTGGACTTATGATGGAAGGGCCATTTAATTATAGTTGTAGAAAAGGACAGTCAGTGCCAGACCACCGCAAAACAGGCAGGAGGAGTAAACACTCTGACTCCGCTCTCTTTCTCATCTCCAGTCTCCTGCTTCTGCCTCCTGCTAGGCAGGAAACCAGAGACAAGGGTGCCTGGGGGATGCCATCAAACAAACAGCTGGTAGACACCAACATTCTAGTCCTCAGAGCAGGGTGGGGAAGGTCACAGAGAATCTGGAGAGGCGAATGGAGAGCCGTGTGAATAAGGTCCAGACAACATAGACATTAAATGAATTGCTGAAATAATATTTTTCAAAACTTCAAAAAATTTCATCGCTTAACTAAAATGCCTAAATTTGCAGAGTCCACAGCTACCGATGGAGTGAAGAGGGATTTGAATGAGTGTAGAGGGCTGCATACTTGAGGCTTCTATTATGAGAGAGACAGAGGCAACGGGCATACAGCCAGAAAACCAACTGCGGGTCTTTGTTGAATAAAGACTTTGTTTATTAGAGAAGTTTTAGGTTCACAGAAATATGAAGGAAAAGGTACAGAGATTTTCCACATACCCACTGCCTCCACACATGCACAGGCTTGTCCACTGTCAACATCCCCCACCCGGGCGGTGCATGTTACAACTGACAAACCTATGCTGACACAACACAACTAGCCAACGTTCATCATTCACAATTTGGTTAATTCTTAGTGTTGTATTGATACATCCCATGCTTTTGGACAGACGAACAATGATCTGTACCATCATTGCGGTATTTAGGGAATACTTTCACCGTCCTAAAAATCCTCTGTGCTCCAACTATTGACCCTTCCCCACTAAACCCTGGCCACTACTGATCTTTTTACTCTCTTCATGGTTCTGTCTTTTCCAGAATGTTCTATAGTTGGAAACATACAGTCCTATGTAGCCTTTTCAGATTGTTTTCTTTCACTTAGTAGCATGCAGTTAAGGTTCCTCCATAAATCTTTTCATGGATCATTAGCTCATTTCTTTTTAGCACTGAAATAATATTGCATTGTCTAGGTGTACCGCAGCTTATTAACCCATTTACCCACTGAAGGACATCTTGGTTGCTTTCAAAAGTTTTGTCCTGGGTCCTTTTTGGCGGGTGGCGGGGGCGGGGAGGAGTTAAGAAGAGGGAAGACAGGCATCAAACTTAGCTGTGGAGACAGAGCTTGAACAGTCCTCCATGGGTTCTCAGGCCCTTTTCAAATAGATTTCCATCCCAGGCCTGTCCCACTGTTTCAAAAGTACCCAAACACACCTTCAACCCCTGCATATATTGTCTGAACTTTGACTGAAGCATACTATCAAGTGTGTATTAGGAAATAAAGATACAGTTCCTGGGTAGAGAGGAAAAGATAACTGACAATAATTGATTTGTACAAATGCAGTGAGGCTTTCAGAAAAGCTAGGGTGATTTTAGTTTCAAACTAAAGGTGAGTTTCCTATGATGTTTTTTAGTGTTTGGTTCTTGAAGTTCCATAGAGATATAACAGATAGGCCTATTTGAGTATAAGGATTCTTAGTACATAGATTGGAGAAGGCAATGGCACCCCACTCCGGTACTCTTGCCTGGAAAATCCCATGGACAGAGGAGCCTGGTGGGCTGCAGTCCATGGGGCCTTTAAGAGTCAGACACGACTGAACGACTTCACTTTCACTTTTCACCTTCATGCATTGGAGAAGGAAATGGCAACCCACTCCAGTGTTCTTGCCTGGAGAATCCCAGGGACGGGGGAGCCTGATGGGCTGCCGTCTATGGGGTTGCACAGAGTCAGACATGACTGAAGCGACTTAGCAGCAGCAGCAGCAGTACATAGATTTGGAGAAGGAAATGGCAACCCACTCCAGTATTCTTGCCTAGAAAATTCCATGGACAGAGGAGCCTGGTGGGCTGCTGTCCATGGGGTCACACAGTCAGACACAACTGAAATGACTTAGCATGCATGCATTGGAGAAGGAAATGGCAACCCATTCCAGTGTTCTTGCCTGGAGAATCCCAGGTACGGAGGAACCTGGTGGGCTGCCGTCTATGGGGTCGCACAGTCGGATACAACTGAAGTGACTTAGCAGCAGCAGCAGCAGTACATAGATTCATTACTGAGGGTGCATTCCTTGGAAAGTTTTAAAGACTATGCTCTTTGTTTTTGAGAGAGAGAAAGGGACCCTTCTCACCAATTCCTGATACATACTGAATCTTGACTTTAGGAATCATATTGCCTTGGGTTTAAATCCCCGTTTTGCCAGCTATCAACCATGTGACTCTGGAAAAAATTACCTATCCTCTCCAAGCTTCTGTTTCCTAAGTTGCAAAGCTGACATTCTATTCCCTGTAAGACTATTGTAATTATTAAGTGATACTTAGCATGGTGTTTGGTGTGTAGGGAGCATTCCAAAGATGATATCCACTTATTCTATGACTTCTTGCTACATACGTTTTTAAACACAGACAGCAAGATTGTTAGGGTCCTTTGGGGGCACTAACAGTTGGAGAAGTGTACCCTGAAGAAGGAAGCTGACCATCCTACAACCAGGGCCTAGACTCCATGAAAGGACTTAGAGAAGTCATAATGTGCAGGCTCAGATATTGCCTTTTTTAAATTGATTAAGAACTATTCCATAAACTCTATGGGAAATGTACTGTGCTGAGCACTGTAGGTGATACAAAAATGATCCCCTCTTTCTAGAAGACTGCAGTCACTGGGTATAGGAGCATTACAAATATACATAAAATTATAGTACATACCATAATAGGTTAAAGGATTTATGACAAAGAAAGAAAGAAAAGCCTAAAAGTTTCAGGAAAAGAGAGAACATTTGGTTGAGTATGTGTTTAGGGTTTAGGGCACTGTTGAGATTAGTGAAATGAAATTTCTTCTGTGTCTGAGCATGGATGACCTTTAAATCAGCAGAGATGGGCAGAGGTGCATAGGTAGGTAGGAAAGCTCAGTTGAGGAAATGGCCGATAATCCTGTGTCAGGGAATGCAGGACATACTTTGGGGAGAAATGGCTGATAAAGCTAGAAAGATGGTGAGGGAAAAGCCTACAGCTATTACTCATTCATGTCTTTTCCCCTCAGATCTTTTTATGTAAAATGTTGATATTTTGTTCATTATGGGTCTTTTTTTTTTTTTTTTTTGCATTCTGACTTTTTGAGATATTGCATTAAAACATTATCTTGAAAATCTACTTTTTTGGCACCTCCTCTAATTTCATTCACCTGGCCCTAAAGCACTTAGGTCGTGGTATGCTACCGGCACAAAGTCCAGAGCTGCCAGTAGGAAAAGACTCAGGATCTTTTGCTGAGTTTGAACCTGGCGTTTTCCAAGCCCTCCCTAGATAGAACACAACCAGCCAGGGAAAAGGAGCAGCGGGAGTGGACTACAACTCCCAGAAAGCCGCGCGGCACGGCGCCCACCCCGATTGGCTGCTCGGGCCCCGCCCCCGCCCCGCCCCTGCCTCGAGGACCCGGGGCGGTGAGTCCCGGGCTAGCGTTCTCCCGAATCGGCTACCCTGTGGGATCTTGCACAACCGGCAGGCTTCAATGGCGGCCCAGCCAGTGTCCCGGGTGGTGCGGCGGGTCCTGAGAGCCGGTGTCCGAAGCTGCAGCTCGGGGGCTCCGGTGACGCAGCCATGCCCTGGGGAGCCTGTCGTGGAGGTGAGCCCGTCCGCATCCACACTTTTCCTGGGGGAGGCAGAGGTCAGGCCACTAGCTGCCCAGAAGCACCCCGGCCCCTCCGCGGCAGCTGCTTCTGAAAGTGGTGTCCGCTCCTGGGAGGGACCCCCCCTCGGCGCTTAATTAGGCGCGCAGGGAGAGGGAGGTGTGGAAAGATGTTCTCTAGATCGACCGCCCAGTCCCACCTGGAATCCCAGCTGGGGGTGGCGGGGTGGGGGTGCTCCCTGGGGTCTGACTCGAAAGCTTCCCTGCCCACCTGGCCAGGGAAGTGACTTCCAGGTCTGAGTGACTCCCAGAGATGGGGGAGCAGGCGGGCAGGGACCAGTGCGATGTTATTAGCACCCCTCTCAGCCCTGCCTCACACCCTTAAACAGCTTCTTCCTTAAACAGTTTCCTCACTGTACCCCCCGGGGAGGTTATCTGTGTGATCAGGTGTTTTTGTGACACCTACTTCATGTAGCACTGACTAAAAATGTCACTTTGTAGTCACCTGGCTGTGTGACCTGTCCTTCACTGGCTGTTTGTGTTTCATCTTCATTTCCCTTAGGAGGGTTCAGCCTGATTCTGGAGCAGAGTGGAGCCCAGAACCTGGGCTCTTGCAGGTTTGGGAATCTGCTGTCTCTTTAGGGTTAGGATAGCCACCCCCCATCCCCACCCCCCAGTCCTTAACAGCATCTCTCAGAGGGATTTTTGGCATGACAAGTTTTCAGTTTGTTTTGCCCATCTTGTCAGGGTATCATTTTGGGAGAAGCATCTGTTTTTATTTGGTGAGACCTTTTTTCTGGGTCCATTTGGTCATTCCTTTCCCACTACCTGGCACAGGACTTCAGGTGCCAGGGCTCAGCAGGTCAGCAGATTGAGCACCTGCTGTTGCTCAATCAGGAGGAGGGTCTCAGGCTAAATTGCTTTTCCCCAATTCTGACCTCCCTGCTCACCCTCAGGATCCTTAGATAAGCAATTCGCATTGCTGGGAGGTGAAGAAGTGTGTCCAAATTCTTGAACTCTGAGAGTCACGGAGGGAAAAATGGGAAAACCAAGATGGCTGAGAGGTCTTTAAAGAATTTAGGAAGAGGGGAAGTTTCTCCTCCACACCCCGAGCCCCTAACTTACTTTGTACTTTTCAGCCTGTGCTAAGTGGCTTCATTTATGGTCTCACTGAGGCCTCACAGTAAACCACCTGAGGTGAGTAGAGTTTGTATCTTCAGGTGAGGGAGCCCATGGAAGTGAACTCCCCTGGACCCCCCTGAGCTATAAAGTGAGTGATCAGGAGCGCAAACTCTCGCACCTGTGCTCCGGCTTCTTCAGGGAGGATGTGGGAGGGCTGCTCCTGCCCTTTCCTTTACACTGTGAGGGCGGAGGTATCAGTAGCAGGTAGGGAGGTGGACTTGAGCAGAATGCCTCAGTTTGAATCCCAGCCCTGCCACTTACGAGGTGTGTGAATGTCAGCAAGTCTATTCATCGCTCAGTGCCTCAGTCTTCTCCTCTGTGAAATGGGAAGAACAGTGTCTACTCCTTAGGGTGGTTATAGAGATTAAAGGAGTTAATGTGATATATATATATATACACACACACTTGCATAGTCTGGCCCAGGTACATGCCGTGCATGTGTATTTCATGTTTGTCTTAATAATTATCCTTGCCACCATTGTCACATGCTGTGTCCCATAAGCCCCCTCCCACCTTGGACGTCTCTCAGCAGTGTTATCCTCCGCAGACAGGTTGCTTCCCTGTGTTTCTAGGTACGGTGCTTACCCAGTGTTCTGCGGGCAGTGGCGTCAGCAGATATTTGGGGCCGTTTGAAACAGACCTGGTGAGGTAGCACGCGACAGAGCGCTGGGCAGGACGCCCCAAGCTTTCACACTCGCTGTGCCCCCAGGGTGACCCGGCTCCTGGGCCTGTGGCTTCCCCTCTTTTCATGTCTTTAAGACCAGGGGGTGGCCAGCCCATCTGTACGCAGTTGAGGGAGGACATAGAATGTCCTTCGGAGACTCTGAGAGGTGAGCGAGTCTTGGAGACAGCTGTGTTCTCCGCTGAGCTTGCCAGTTGGCGGGAGCTAGGGTGGGGGCTCCTGGAATCCCTGTCCTCCCTTGCCTTTCAGCAGGGCCTCTTTTCCCCACACCACGATGCCCTGGATTGCCCTGGAGGCCTGGTTTGGGATGGGAGGTGCTGGAGAGACAAGGGGAAGCCAGGAGGTGTTGTCCGTTTGTCAGGGTGTGGGCGGGAGAGTGATGTGAGGTGTGGGGAGGGAGCTGGCTGCGAGGCTGGTGGGAGGGGGCTTTGGGCTGGGTCCACTGGCAGCTTGAGAGGTTCTCCAGGTGGACCGGGGAGGTGAGTGGGTATACAGGGAGGTGGGTAGGGGAGACGGAGCTCCCTGCCAGCCTGGTTGGCACAGTCAGGACAGAGGGCTTCCCACAGTTGCAAGCATACACCCCTTTTTCTCCATCTCAGGCTCCGGGCAGGCTTTGTTGGGGTGACACAGGGCTGGCCTCAGGTCCTGGGCGTGCTGCCTTGGTTCAGGGGAGAGGGTGATTCCGTGCCAGTGGCACCTAGTTATTCGGAGGGCTGGGAAGAGCATGTGTTGGAGAGGTTTCTGCAGGGAGGGACTGCGTACATGAGGAGGGTGGCCGGGCCAGGCTTGGGGCAGTCACCCTCGGGAGGAAAGCCGACTTTGCAGGAGGCCTGTCTGAACGTCCAAAGTATGACTATCCTTTCAGGTGTGACGTCCTCAGACTTAGGGTGGGGCTGGAGGGAGAGTGGAGGTCAAGGCCTGGGGCTGGGCACTTTGCCCAGGTCCCCTCATTTAATAGAGATGAATTTTGAACATCCCCGGGTATAGCTCGTCCCAAAGAGGTGTAAATTGGGCCAGTGCTGTTTGGGTTTGGCCTGTCTCTCTGTTCCCCATCTCCTCTGGTATCTACACTCCAGAGCAATTTGGAGCTTGGCCTTTATCAGTCAAATCAAAGGCCCGATGTTGGTGGATACCAGGGAATGCACTTGGAGGGCAGGTCCCTTCCTAAACTGACTCATTCCTACTACCCTTCCCCACCTTACCCAGTCTGCACTGGTAGGAGACGAGATGTAACCAGTAGCATATGGTTGGCTGCCTTGTGCCCAGTTAATCACACTGGTGTCCATGGTCCCTGGGTGGCTCAGACCCTGCTTGTCCTGCTTCGAGTGGTGCGAGGGCAGGTCTGGAAGCCCCGGCCTTGGGCCCTCTGCCATTAAGTAGGGCTTTGCAAGACTAGGGAAGCGGACATGAGTGGGAAAACTAGTCATAGTGTATACAACTAGTGCCCCTCCATGGATATATGACTGGATATTTCTGAGTAGGAGTTAGATTAAGTGAATGGGAGCAGTCTCTTCCTGAACCCCTACTGTGTGCCAGGAGCTCCTCCGGTTTACTTAGGTAGCATTATTGTCCATACTTTATGGACAAGGAAGCTAAAGCTGAAAGGGTAGTAGGCAACCGGGCCTGTCGTTCAGGTTTACCTGCCTCCAAAGCCAATGCTCAGAACTGCAATCACCCGGATTAACATGGCACCGAATTCTGGTGTGGCTGAGCCAAGGGTTCTCAACCTGGGCTGCCGAGAAGAATAGGAACGCTACACACAAAGCCAGGGCCCCAACTCAGAGCAGCTGAGACAGAATCTTTGGTCTGGAGCTCTGATATCAGTACTGCTAAGAAGTTCTTCAGGTTATTTTCACGTGTAACAAGAGTTGAGAGTCACTGTTAGAGGCTAAACCTTTTTTTTTTTTTTAACTTTGGAGAAGGGCATGGCAACCCACTCCAGTATTCTTGCCTGGAGAATCCCACAGACAGAGGAGCCTGGCAGGCTACAGTCCACGGGGTCACAAAGAGTCAGACACGACCGAGCAACTAACACACACATTGTTACTTTACAATGTTGTACAACAGAGTGAATTAGCTGTATGTATATATTGGCCCTTTCCCTCTTGGCCCTCTGTGGGGGCTAAAGCATTTTGACAGTAGAGACCAGCCTAGAAATGAATGGTTACCCTAGTGTAACTGGGTTTCAAACACACTGCCTTTCTCTCTGGATCGGGGACCTGCCTATCTGTCCATTGACACAGGTGGTTCGACACCTGCTATGACTCGGGAACGCTGAGTCAGGCAGGAAGACTTCCCACCCCAGGCGAGGCCCAGGGAGTCTGTGCAGCCAAAGGTGTTCTGCTTGTGACATGTCCTAGCCTCTCCTGGGCGAGAGGCTTCACTGTCTAATCTGCCCGGTAATTCCTCCTGGACTCCAGTCTCCTTTGACTGGTGCTAATATTTTTTTCCCTCCAGGGAGTTTAAAGGAAAGGGAAAAAGAAAGGAAGAATGAAAATAGGACATGCAGTATTGGAGGAGAGAGGAGGCGGGGATGAGGCGCGTTAATACCCAGGCGATGAGTTTGCAGTCCTGGCAGGGAGAGGGAGACGAGAGATGTGTTTTGTGTGTGTTTAGGAGGCTGCCTCAGGTACTGGCTGTATGATCTGAATGAATGTAGATAAGGTCCTTCTTGGTTTCAAAAATGAAATCAAGCCTGCCCCACCCTTGGCCAGAACAGAGGGCCTAATTCCTTGCTGGGTTACTCCATTCCACACCGCCTCTCCGGTTTCTGCTGAGTCATGTGCCTCTGTCCTCTCACTGGCTCCCACTGGGGGTTCATTTGGGTTCCTCCCTCCCCCAGGATGTTCAGATTAGGGTGAGGAGGGCGTCTTGGCGAGGGGGAGGAGGGGCCCTGGAGTGATTAGCCAGTTACTAAGTTGTGAATAGCTGCAGATTCCTGGGTGTCTGGGCTCCTGGACCCTGGTGGCCAGTGGGGATGGGACTCTTGATTCCGTGTGTGTCTTTGCCCCACCCCCAAGGGCACGGGTGGAAAGGCCATGGGGTGAGTAGGGAGGGAGGAGGGAGCACTCTTGTGATTATTTCAGACTGCAGTTCAGGGAAGTGACGGCTACTTTCTGGTCCCTGGACCATGAGCAGAGTTTCTTAGATGATTGGGAAACCGGTCCTGGAGTGAGCAGAGTGAGGTCAGTTTTATGGACACAGGAAAAGCCTGAAGCACCCCCTGCTCTCTCTCACCCCTTCTGCCTCTTGAGTCAATCAATGGCCCTTAACCTTGGCTGTACATTAGAATCGCCCAGAGAGATGAAAAACGCAAGCACCTGGAGATCTGAATTCAACTGGTCTCCATGGGAATGTTTTCCTTCAACTCCCCAGATGGTTCTACCATGCAGCCAGGGCTGGGGAGGTCCCTGCAGGAAATGTTTCTCTTTCCTGGACCGCAGGAGACCCAGAGACCTGCTTTCTTTGTTTTTTAAACATTTTTAAAAATTTTTAAATGGAATATAGTTGATTTACAATGTGCCGTATAGCACATTGCTGCTGTACAGCAAAGTGAATCACTTATGCATGTACCCACTCTTTTTTAGATTCTTTTCCCGTATAGGCCATGACGGAGCACTGAGTAGAGTTCCCTATGCTATACAGTAGGTCTTTATTAGCAGTGTGTGCACAGCTTCCCTGGCGGCTTCAGTGCTACAAGAATCCACCTGCTGATGCAGAAGATGCGAGTTGGATCCCTGGATCAGGAAAGTGCCCTGAGGAAGGAAATGGCAGCTCGATTGTGCATTCTTGCCTGGAAACTGCATGGACAGAGAGAGGAGCCGTGGAGTCGAAGAGAGTCAGACATGACTTAGCAACTGAGAGCTCAGCACACAAGTGTGTGTATGTCAGTCCCCCTTTATAATAAGTCTTCCAATTTATCCCTTTCTCCCTTGGCAACCAGAAGATTGTTTTCTACATCTGTAACTTTTTTTCCCTATTTTGTAAGTAAGTTCATTTGTACCTTTTTTTTTTTTTTTTTTAAGATTCCACAAGTAATTGATACGGTATCTGTCCTTCTCGGTCTGGCTTCAAACTCAGTGTGACAGTCTCTAGGTCTATCCATGTTGCTACAGATGACATTATTTGTTCTTTTTTTAATGGCTGAATCATCTTCCATTGGGTATAAGTACCCCATCTTCTTTATCCATTCCAGAAGCCTGCTTTATTAGGTTATAAGATGGTGATAATCTGGGGTGTTTCTCTGCCAGCATCCTGGCTAACCCCCTCTTGTACAGCAGGACACTTTTAGCCCATAACTGTCCTTGTTTTATAGCTGGGCGAGCAGACCAAGAGGAGTTAGAGAACTTTGCCAGTCTGTCAGGGTACACAGAGCCCGGAAACCAGGGGTTCCTGCCCCCAGTCCAGAGCTCTGTCCGTAGACCTCACAGATGACCACCACGATCATGATTTCTTGTTCTAAAGATTAGAGAAATGGCTTCTCCCTGCCCTGAATTCCATCCTGTGTTCCTTCTTGGACACACCCTATGCAACTAGGGCAAAGACTGCAGAACTTAGACCTGGATTTGAGTCCTGGTTCCACCAGGGGTGTTCGTGGACCCCATCCAAGCATTGGTTATAATAATCCTTTCAGGTGTGGGGACGGAGCAGAGAACGTTCTTTGGAAACCTCAAGATGCCTTGCAGGTGTTATTTCTGTGGGGCAGTTATCATCAACGTCGGTCATGACCCAGGGTTGTGCTCTAAAGCAGGGGTCCCCAACCTTTTTGCTACCAGGGACCAATTTCATGGAAGACAGTTTTCCACAGACTAGGGCTGGGGGCGAGGGGATGGTTTCGGGATGATTCAAGTGCATTACATTTCCTGTGCACTTTATTTCTAATCTAATGCTACCACTGATCTTATAGGAGGTACCGGTCCACAGCCTGGACTTCGGGGACCCCTGCTCTAAAGGGAGGCGGGGAGAGAGAGCAGATGATCTCACACTTGGAAAAGGGGGACGGAGGCTGGCTGCCTTTCTCTCCCCCAGGATGCGTTTGCGCCTTGTGAGAAGCCTCCAGCAATCCCCTCCCCATTAATCCCCAAAGTGTGGGTCCTTAACCCTTTCTTCTGGCCGTGGGTAGGTGAAGGATAAGGACTGACGTAATCTGGGCACAGGGTTAGCATGGCGGCCATCCTAGCACCTCCATCCTCCCTTCCTGGGGGCTGGTGTCCTCATTCCCTCTGTGGGTCCCCCTGGTTGTATTGTCCTTACCCCAGGGTCTTCTACAGGAGGGGAGCCCTCCATCGTAGGTGTACCCATCCTGGCTGGCTACCCAGCTGCTCCTGGGGGTGTAGTCTGTTGGGTCCCCCTGGGCAGTGGAGAGGCAGCTTGTGTGACCCCATCTGCCACAAGGAGTAATTGCTTTGAGCTCAAGGTAAGGAGGGCTTCCCTTGTGGCTCAGCTGGTAAAGAATCTGCCTGCAATGCGGGAGACCTGGGTTTGATCCCTGGGTTGGGAAGATCCCCTGGAGAAGTGAAAGGCTACCCACTCCAGTATTCTGGCCTGGAGAATTCCTTGGACTGTATAGTCCATGGGGTCACAGAGAGTCAGACACAACTGAGTGACTTTCACTTTCAAGGTAAGGAAGGGGAAGCCTGGGTTGGAGAAGTGGTTCCATGTTCCAGGCCAGTGGCCCTCATAGCTGCCTGCTCCTCCCTCCTCGTTTCTGGACGTGTTTCTTGGGTGCCGAGAGGCACATGTCCTCCCGGTGACCTGTCCAAAAGATGCTAGGGATGGCTGTTCCTGGATGGGCGTCCTTTGAGGGAGGCGTGACAGGGAGGAGGTTGGGGCTGGGTGGGGTCTAGTGCCCTTTGCCCTGTCCTGATGCCCAGGCAGCTGCACCCCAGCAGAGGCCCTGCACCCCCAGGGCTGAGTATGGGGCTTGGAGGGGCAGGTCCTTCCTTCTAGACCTGTCTCTCATCCTGTGAATGAGGGGAGACTTCCAGACCCCCAGAACCACGGAGCCCACATATGGATGGAGAGGCAGTGTGTGCGGGTGTCAGAGGGGAGGGAGGGGGTGGTTGACGGGTGGGGGTTGTGTCCTGGAGGTGGGCACTCCCCACACCTGCCCCCAGCCCGTGGTTCCTCCCACCCCACTGCAGATGCCGTCCAGGCCGAGGCCGTTCCTGGGGGAGCGCGCGGCCCCCTTCTCCGCCTTCCTCACCGACAGCTTCGGCCGGCGCCACAGCTACCTGCGGATCTCCCTCACCGAGAGATGCAACCTCAGATGTGAGTTGCCCCCCGGGCCTTCTCTGGGCACCTGTCCCTCTGCTGCAGTGGCCCCTGGCCCAGGAATCCTCCTCCCCATTCCTCTTTCTAGGAAACTTCATCCAGCCTTCTTCCTTGCTCGTCAAGTGGGGTTCAGGGGCAAGGTGGGGATCAAGAGTGAGTTTTGTGATCCTGGAAGCTGGGTTCTCCTTGGAATCAGGCTGGAGAACAGAATTGCTGTTGGATTCAGGATTGAGGCTGACCCGGGACCTACCACGGGCTCGGGACTCTTCCTCCCGCCCTCCTAATTCCCTGAGGTCTGCCCAGTGCAGGACATGGCATGGGGCCCGCCGGGCACTGTAAACAGGTGAAATAGGCCAGTGCCCATGGCCAGCACTGCCAGGTATAAGGAAACACTCCAGTTTCATGAGACAGGTCGTCTGGGGCCAGGCTGGTACACAGTCCTCATCGCATAACATCATACAGAGAGCTCTGGGGTGGGTCCACTGCTGGAGGGACTTCCAGAGTGTGCGCGTCCATCTGTCCTGCCTTTCTTCCATCTTTCCTCCCTCCCGCCCTCCCTCGCACTGTAACTCACGGTAAGAAACGTGTTTACTTCATGGCCCAATAAATACATGTCTGTGTAGTAAATGTTCAACCTAACAATACTTACCCCGTGCAGTTCTGATGTTCTGATGTTCTTGCCTAATCTGTTCCATCTTCAAAGACCAATTCTAGACCTTTCCCTAATCTGCCCGACTCCCTGGCAGGTCCTGACCACTAGTGCTGTTGAACCTGTCCCACGGGAAATGAAGGGAGGACATGGTGCCCCACTCACCAGCCAGGGCTTGCCTCGTTTATCCCCTTTTGCTCCCTTGCCCTGAACAGGTGGTACCTCAGTCTTCCAGTCTGTGAAATGGGACTGGTGTTCAGTCACCTGAAGGACTGTAGCCTGGGTGTGAGAACTCGTGTTGCCAAGGAGGAGAGTGGCCTTGCCCAGGGCAGGGAGCACCTCCTGGCCTCCTGCACCTCAGGACACACAGAGGTGGGGCTCACTGCCACAGCCAGGGGCGGTAAAGGCACTGAATGATGGCAGGAGTGGGCCCAGGGCCCTGGCCTTCCGCGCAGACCCCGCCCAGCGGCCCCTCACAGAGGAGGCAGTCTCGGCCTGCCCCTACCCCCAGCCGGGCTGCCCTGGCCGCTCATTTCTCATCTTTAACCCACTGAGGGACACCAAGGCCGGATGGGGAAGGGTGTTAAATTTTATGGAAATGGAAGGTGAGCCTCAGGGTGAATCTGGCCTAGGGTTTGTGCCACCTCAGACTTGGCGGGGTCTCTCCTCCTGGCTGGGTTGGGGTTCTGGAGAAACTTGCAGCATGGTGGGCAAGTTGGGGACCGGAGGCCTCGCGGTCTGACCGCCGCAGTCACTTCCTTCCTCCACATCCCCTCCCTTCCCTCAGGTCAATACTGCATGCCCGAGGAGGGGGTCCCTCTGACCCCCAAGGCTGACCTGCTGACCACAGAGGAAATCCTGACCCTGGCCCGGCTCTTTGTGAAAGAAGGCGTGGACAAGATCCGGCTCACCGGCGGGGAGCCGCTCATCCGGCCGGATGTGGTGGACATCGTGGGTGAGTTGACCAGAGTTATCACCACCTCTCCCAGGTCCTGCTCCATCCACCTTGACTCGAGTACAGATATCAGAAGCCAACACTCCCTTGGGACCTTATGTTCACAGAGTCCTGCCACGCCCTCTGAAAACAAGCACTGTCCTTATTCTCATTTTTGTTAAGAAATGAGGCACAGAGAAGTTGGAGGACTCGCCCAAGGTCACAAAGCTAGTAAGTGCCAGAGCCCAGTGGTTTTACGTCAGATTTAGACTAAAGTCCTCCCCCGGGCTTAGAGGCCCGGTGATCTCGTTCCATCAACCGCGGAGACCTCTCTCCTGCTGCTCCGCCCCAATCCTCCCCCGCATCCACGCCGCCAAGCCTTTCCACGTGCCACTGCCCTCGCCGGGAGCAGAGGGCTGCCAGCCTGTCTCGTTCAGGGCTCTGCCCCCGGGTCACCTCCTTAGGGGAGGCCTCCTTGACCTGAAGTCCCTCCCCGCATACACGCCCCCGGCTGTTTTGTTTCCCAGGAGTTGGCAAGATACCGTCCAGGGCCACCAGTGGCTTGCATGTAGCCTGTAAGCTAAGAATAGTTTCTCTGTTTCTAAATGTGATTGAAAAAAAAATCAAAAGAATAACGTCTGTGGCACGTGAAAATTATTTGAAATTTTAAATTCCCCGTGCATTAATAAAGTTTTATTGTGATGTAACCACACCCACTTATTTACATATCTCCCACGTCCAATGCTCTTGCCTGGAAAATCCCATGGACGGAGGAGCCTGGTAGGCTGCTGTCCATGGGGTCGCTGAGGGTCGGACACAACTGAGCAACTTCACTTTCACTTTTCACTTTCACGCATTGGAGAAGGAAATGGCAGCCCACTCCAGTGTTCTTGCCTGGAGAATCCCAGTGACGGGGGAGCCTGGTGGCTGCCCTCTATGGGGTCACACACAGTCGGGCACAACTGACGCGACTTAGCAGCAGCAGTACGTTGCAGAGCTGAGGCGTTGCCGCAAAGACCATATGGCTGGCAAAGCTGAAAATATTTACTCTTTGGTCTTTCCGACAGAAAAGGCGTGGCGACCCTACTCTACCACATTATGTTGTGTGGTTAGTTTTTGTCTTCTCATTAACTAGCATGAAAGCTCTCAGGGATCTGGGCGGATTCTGTTCATAGCTGTGTTTCGAGCACCTAGAAAAGTGCCTGGCACACAGCTGGTGCTCACTGGTGTTTGCTGAATGAATGAAGGTGGTTTAAAATGATATCTCTGAAGTATGATACACGCTTGTGGGGATCTCAGCTGCACCTGTATACTACTGTTACAGTAGTATATCTCGGGCAACTTTTAAAGTCCATCCTTAGCCTTCAGATGAAGAGGGTAACCTACCTTATAGACTGGACCTGGGGAAGAAATAAGAAGGAAATGTCCAGCAAGTGACAAGTGCGGTGTGTGGGGTGGCCCTTGCTGTATGCTTGTTCTAAGCCTTGAGGTCAGGCAGGGACTGTGAGTGTGCGATTATAGAAGTTGAAGTCAGAGGAAAATAAGGTTTCATTTTCTTGATTGCTGAGGCCCTCACGTCCGCTGCTCAGGGTCGGACCCCCGGGTGGGACTCCCCCACCCCCTACCCCCCCAACCCCTCAGCTGTCCGCCTCATTTGCTGGTTCAATGCGTCTTCTCTAGAGTGCCTGCTTGTGTGCCTGGCACTGTGTTGTGGTCAAAGGGGAGTGATCGCAGGCCCCACCTTTGAGGATCCCAGCCCACTGGCGGGAGTAGTTCCTGAAGACTGCCATCTAACACAGAGTTCAGTGGCTGTGGGGGCTCTGAGAAGGGGCCCAGGGACCCCTGCTAGCTCTTTCCTCCCTCCTGCCCTGTAGCCAGCTCCCTGCAACCCCCACTGGTCACTTGACCTAGAATCCTGGCATCCTTCCTGGGCTGCACACGCTGGCCAAGGGGAGTTGACTTGACCCGCCCTGTTCCAGGCCATTCCTCGGGGCCTGACTGGCAGACCAGGTTCCAGGAAGGGGCCAGACCTGGCTGGCTGCCCTTGGTCAGGGCGCTACCTCTGCTGTCTGTCCAGGGCCTGTGGGTGAGCCAGAGGGTGGGGATCACTGTTGGTTAGAGAGGGCTGGCTGAGCACAGTCAGGGGGGCACAGACTGTCCTTGCATAGGAGGAGGCCAGGGAGCCCGGAAAGGTGGCCAGCTGCGTTTCCACTCTGGGCTCTTCTGCCCCCTTGCCGTGTGAACTTGGGCAGGTTCCTGCCCCACCCTGGGCTCAGTGTCATGATCTACACAGTGGTTGCTTCATGAGCCCTCCTGGTCTGGGTTATTGGTCCTGGCTTGGTAGTGTGATAGTCGAGGGTTGATCACCACATAGATGGTGGTTTGGACAAGGAACCGGCTACAGTGACCTACTTTGAATGATGGATCTCTCTCTTCAGTGGTGTGTTTTGGGGCGGGGCAGGGGGGACTGTACCACCCCCCTTGCTCTCCCCCAGCCCTCCACCAGTGTCCTGAGACAGTGGCAGTCACAGGGCCTTGAATTCCTGTGTTGCTGTTTGCTGCCACTTTGACATCTCCCAGCCCAGCTCCTTTGATTGGCAGAGGTACTTATTCAGAGTAAAACTGCCCTGCAGGGCAGGGTAAGTGGGGCTAGTGAGGAAGAAGGGCTAGATGGAGGGGAGGGGGCAGCAGGCAGAGCTGAGATGTTCACAAGCACTTGTCCTCTACCCTCCAGATGAGAGTTTTTAGGGGCCCCATCCAGGGGACAGAGTGAAGGGGTTGTGGGTTTCACTAAGTCAGCCGTCTTGGTCTCTCTGGGTGCCTGCTTGAGGCTGTCAGCCCTGGGACTGGTGCTGCAGAACTCCCCCTGAGAAGACAGCTCAGCTTGGAAGCCCCTCCAACAATCCTGAGCTGATCCTGCACTGCTCCTCCTGGCTTGTGTATGAGCAAGTTCCTCCCGTCTTGTCGTAGGTTTAGGGCAGTGCTGTCCCATAGAACTTCCCAGGATGATGAAAACGTTCTATGTATTGTCCGATACCGTAGGCAGCCTCAGGCTTCAGATGCTGCTACTGTGACTGAGAAACTGAATTTGTAACTTTATTACAGTTTCACTGATTTAAATGCCCACGTGTGGTTAGCAGCTGCCACGTTGGATGGTGACGGTTTGTGATTTTCAAAAAAAAGGAAGCATCAAGTAGGCACACCTTACTTGATGATGCTTCGCTTGACTGTACTTCACAGATACCGCGTTTTTCTACAAATGGAAGGTTTGTGGCACCCCTGCATTGAGCAAGTCTGTTGGTGACGTTTTTCCAACAGCATCCGCTCACTGCGTCACATTTTCTTCTCACATTTCCAACTCTTTTGTTGTTGTTACATTCGTTATGGTGATCTGTGATCAGTTATTTTTTAAAAAAATATTTATTTATTTGGCTGTACCAGGTCTTAGTTGCGACATTCGGGATGTTCAATCTTTGTTACCGCTTGTGAGATCTTAGTTCCCTGACCAGGTATTGAACCTGGACCCCCTGCCTTGGGAGCTTGAAGTCTTAGCCACTGGACTTCCAGGGAAATCCCATGTGATTGGTTATTTTAGATGTTACTACTGCAACTCCCTGAAGGCTTAAGAGGAGTAATTTTTAGCAGTAAAGTAGTTTTTAATTCAAGTATGTACATTTGCTTAGACTAATGCTATTATTGTACGCTTAACAAACTACAGGGTAGTGTAAACATAATTTTTTTTTTAACCACACAGGCTTTCTCTAGTTGTGGCCAGTGGGGGCTACTCCTGGTTTTGCGGGGCACGGGTTTCTTATTGCAGCAGCTTCTCTCGTTGCAGAGCACGGACTGTGGGTGCTTGCGCTCGGTAGTTGTGGCGCACAGGCTTAGCTGCTCTGTGGCATGTGGGATCTTTCCAGACCAGGGATAGAACCCATGTCCCCAGCATTGGCAGATGCATTCTTAATCACTGGACCACCAGGGAAGTCCAATGTAACTTTTACATGCACTGGAAAACCAGGAGACTCAGTGTGACTTGCTTTATTGTGATCCTTGCCTTAGTGCAGCGGCCTGGAATCAACGCCACAGTAGCCCCAAGGTATGCCTGTAAATACACGTCCTGCGATAGTGTTGGCAATGTTTGCAGGGCACTTTTTTTGGCGTCTGACTTCAAGACTGACTTGGCGTCGCATGACAGCTTAGTTGGAGAATCGCTCAGTCCTGCAGGCTTTCCCTTTTTGGTTTTGTTCTTCCATCCTCTGTTCTGTTCTTCCATTATGTTGAAGAAATGAAACGTGGAGCATCCAGGTCTCAAAGCTTAGGACCCCTGGTAAGAGGCCTGATGCAATGAAGAGGCATGAAAGATTTTTGAAACGGGGTGAAGTTTTTTAAATTTAGTTTTGATGGACTCTAGTTGCATAGAATTTTAGAGTAAATCCTAATCCTAGGTTCATTAAATAATCTCATTATTGATCCATGCATGGCCTTTTTCACTTTATTTATACAAATGTATTTACATATTTTGATAATGCTATGAATTCCGAAGGAAACCCGCTACCTCATCAATTTTTTTTTTTTTTTTTGAAGAATCAGAACCCTGGAAAAAACCTTTGACCACCTCTGTGGACTTCACTACCTTGTATTTCTCCTTCCTAAGAAAACACTTTTAAATGCCTTGTTTATCACTTCTTTGCTTTTTAAGAATAAGACAGTGTTCCTGAATTTTTAAGTATTGTGCTGTGTGCGGTCCTTCAGGAATTACCCTTTTGACGTAACTGAAATTCACAGATGTCAGCCTGAGTTGCGGTTGGTTTCTTTCATCTCCTTTTCTCTTCATCTCCTGTTCCATTATGTGAATATACCACACTTCCTGTTAGTGAACGTTTGGGTTCGTTCCAGTTTCTTGATGTTATAAACAGTGCTGCTTTAAACACTTGTATTCTCGTTCGAGATGTAACTGCATCTTGGTGTACACTTTTTCTAGGAAAGGAATTGCCAGGGTATGGAATATGTGAATGTTTAACCTTGGCAAACAAGTTGGCATTGTCTTACAGTGGCTGTACAACTTTACACTCTCCCTAGCAGTACCTAAGTGTCTTTTGGATCCTTCCCAACATTCAGTATTATCATTCTGGACTGTTTCCAGTGGACTGTGTATAAAATGCCATTTTATTGTGGTCTTGCTTTGTACTTCCCTGTTTAGAATGAGGTCAGGCTTCTTGTCACGTGTTTATTAGCTATATATATATTTATTTATTTTCCTGTGTCATACCAGATCAGGTCATGTGCTCATTCTTCTGTTTGGTTTTTCATATTGGTGGGGTCCAAGTTCTTGAGCTACGTTGCAAATATCTTCTCCCAGTTTGAAAAAACAAGCCATCCTTTGTGTAACAATTTTTTTGATCAGTAGTTCTTGAATTTATTAGTTCTGTCTGTTATGGTTAGTGCTTTTTGTACTTAATGAAACGCGTCACTCAAGGTCAGAATAATGCCTATGGTTTTACTAAAATATTTGAAGTTTTGTTTTTGCATTTAAGTCCTTAGTTAATCTGGGGGTAACTTCGGGGGATCCAGTTTCATTCTTTTTCATGTGAATAGTCACTTTTTCTAGTTCCATATTGAATAATTCCTGCTGCTAGGTCACTTCAGTCGTGTCCGACTCTGTGCAACCCCATAGACGGCAGCCCACCAGGCTCCCCCGTCCCCGGGATTCTCCAGGCAAGAACACTGGAGTGGGTTGCCATTTCCTTCTCCAGTGCATGAAAGTGAAAAGCGAAAGTGAAGTTGCTCAGTCGTGTCTGACTCTTAGCGACCCCATGGACTTCCTCCATAAATCAGCTACGTGTGCATTGGTGTGTTTTGAGTTTGTTTTATTCTATTTAGTTTGTCTTTCTGTATGCCAGTATCACACAGTTTTAATCTCTATGGCTTCATAAGTCCGTTATCTGATAAGGGAAATCCGTTTTAATCTTCAACAGTGCTTTAGCTAGCTATACCAAGCTTTGTCCATGAGAATTTTAGAATCTGATTACCATGTTCCCTGGAAAATTCTTTTGGGATGTTCCTCACCCCCCCCCCCCACCTTTTTTTCTTGTGTTTAAATACACAGAAAATTCACCATCTTACTGGTTTGGGCTGCTCTAAGACCCCTAGCAGGAAAGCTATGACAAACCTAGACAGTGTGTTGAAAGGCAGAGACATTACTCTGCCGACAAAGGTCCATATAGTCAAGCTGTGGTCTTCCCAGTGGTCACATACGGTTGTGAGAGCTGGACTGTAAAGAAGGCAAAAAGCCGAAGAATTGATGCCTCAAACTGTGGTGCTGGAGAAGACTCCCGAAAGTCCCATGGACAGCAAGGAGATCAAATCAGTCAATCTTAAAGGAGATCAACTCTGAATATTCACTGGAAGGACTGATGCTGAGCCTGAAGCTCCAGTATTTTCGTTATCTGATGCAAACAGACAACTCTTTGGGAAAGTCCCTGATGCTGGGAAAGATTGACGGCAGAGGAGGAGATGGCTGGATAGCCTCACCAGTGCAATGGGCATGACCTTGGGTAAACTTTGGGAGATGGTGGGAGACAGGGAGGCCTGGCATGCTGCAGTCTATGGGGTCACAGAGTCGGACACAACTGGGAAACTGAATAAGAACCTCATAGAAGTGAAATCCTGTAGTATTTGGGGTTGTGTGTGTGTGTGTGTGTGTGTGATTGGCTTATTTCATTTAGCAAAGGTCCTCAAGATTCATTCTTGCTGTAGCATATTGAAGAATTTCCTTTCTTTTTAAGGCTAAATAATATTCCATTGGATGAATGTGCTACATTTTGGTAATTTATTCATTGATCAACTTGGGTTACTTCCATGTTTTAGCTACTGTGAATAATGCTGCTGTGATCATGGGTATGCAGTTATCTGTTTGAGACTCTACTTTGCATTCTTTTGGGTGTATATCCAAAAGTGGAGTTTCTGGGTCATATGGTAATTCTGTTTTTAATTTTCTGAGGAAATTCAGCACTGTTTGTAGGGAAGTCAGCTTCCCAGTTGGCACTAGTGGTTAAAAAAAAAAAAACCTGCCTGTTAATGCAGGAGATACAAGAGATGAGGACTTTAATTCATAGTTTTATTAAAGTGTAATTTAATTATATGGCCAGAGAATCTTATCTGTATGAAACTTATCCTTTCAAATTTATTGAGGATTGCTTTATGACCTAGTATATTGGCAATTTTTATAATTTTTTAAAAATTCTTGAACAGCTTATCCTTTAATTATTACATGAAGAAATCTATATTTGTTTATTGGACCCAGCTGGTTAATTTTCTTGCCTAAACCTTTGGTTGTATCAGTCTGTGCTGACTTTCCGTCTGCATGGCCTGCCAACAATAAATAAGTGGGTGGATTTGTTGGTTTCTCTCAGAGGTCCTATTGCTTTTTATTTTATCTATAGTTGAGGTGATTTTCTTAGGTTCATGTGTGGTTAGAATTGTTATGTCTTCTTTATAAATTGGATCTTTTATCACTAAGTAGGTCTCTCTCCATAATGATATTTTTGGTCTTAAGGTTTATGGATTTGATTTTACTGAAGCTATATCAGCTTGCTTTGAGCTTTCATAAGATTATTTTATCTGTTTTCATCTATTCATTTTTAACCGCTAGGTGTTCTTGTTCTTTCGGTATGTCTCTTAAAATAGCACATAGCTATTACTTTGATCAAATTTGACAGTCTTTGACTTTTAACTGGCAAGTTTATTCTAGTTGCCTTTGTTGTAATTATTGAGGTAGTTGGACTCATCTCAACAGTTTTTAACAATCTGTTGTACTTTTTTGTGTTTTTTCCTCCTCCTTGGCTTTTAAATAAATGACCCCCCCCCTCTTTTCTTCCAAACAAGGCAAAAGCTTTAGCACACTCTTAGGCCTTTGCTTTTTTTCCAACCTTCCCCACTGTTATTGTTGGTGTTTTCTAGGATTTTACCTTCAGGTTATTACGAATAGTCTGCCCGTCTGTATCTCTTGTCAGCACCCTCCCTTTCTTTTTAAGATAACTTTACCAAGTATTTGATCTTGTGCAAATGCGCATTTCTTGCAGTGTCTCTTGGATTTGTTTCTCTTCTTATATGAATGTTTTCCTTGTGGTGGTTTCTAATGGTGACTCCAATCTTGATGGTGAATCTGATTAAATCTGATGTGCCAGGTGGTGTTTATAATGTTTTAAAGCAGTTCAGTTCAGGTCAGTTGCTCGGTCGTGTCTGACTCTTTCGACCCCATGGACTGCAGCACGCCAGGCCTCCCTGTCCATCACCAGCTCCCAGAGTTTACTCAAACGCATGTCCACTGAGTCGGTGATGCCGTCCAACCGTCTCATCCTCTGTCATCCCCTTCTCCTGCCACCTTCAGTCTTTCCCAGCATCAGGGCTTTTCAGATTAGTCAGCTCTTCACATCAGGGAGCCCAAAGTATTGGAGTTTCAGCTTCAACATCAGTCCTTCCAATGAATGTTCAGGACTGATTTGCTTTAGGATGGACTGGTTGGATCTCCGTGTAGACCAAGGGACTCTCAAGAGTTTTCTTTGTCCAACACCACAGTTTTATAATATTAAAGTAGTAATTTTATAATATTATTAGAATGCATATACAATTTTGTGTTCAAAATCCGTTCCTTCATCATGTTAAGAGTGTCACTCACTGCACTGTCTCCTTAATCAGCCTGGCTACTGGGAGAAGTCTTACATCAGTCTGGTTTTTGCTGTTGGTGATATGCTCCTCTTCTCTGGATTGAGGGTTGCCTTTGTTGTCTACTTTCCTTAAATTTTACCGAATATATCTAGGATAAGCTTTTCCTCATCTGTCCTGTTGGCATTCAATGAAATTTTCCTGATATAGGGAATTTTTTTTTCCATTATTCTATTCCTTCCTTCTCCCAAGTTTAATTTTTTTTCCTTGGACCTCTATTTGGATGTGATCCATCTACTTAGATCCTCCACTGTTCTCAAATTATATTTTAGTGTCTTATTCTCCTCCTCTTTTTGCTAGAAGAGCCCTTCAGTCTTACCTTCCAGCTCATCAATTTCTCCTGTGTGGATGTTACCATTTATCTTCTTGTGTTATTTATTTCACAATAATGTTTTTAGCTACTGCTTTCCCTTGTTCCCTTTTACCATGAAAAATTGTGTTTCATTTTGTTCATATCCTCTGTTATTCATTTTGTTGTATTTATATTTCTCTTACAGTCTTGGTCTGTTTGTTTTTTTTTTTTTTCTATTTATATGAATGGAGGGTTGGGGTTTTTTGGTTTGTTTTTGTTCGGGGAGGCACTAGATGTACTTCTCAAGGGTCTCCTTAGTTTAGCCAATATATTTACTGCCCCGAGGATATGCGCTATTCTGTATGACACTACTTCACGGGGAAAGGTTCAAGGCCAGATCGTCGTCTTTGATAGGCCCAGAGAGCTCAAGATGCCAAAATACCACAGTTATTCACTCATGTCTGTAATCTTCCCCACCAGGGACCAGCCTAACCCTAAACCCTAACCCAAAATAAGTCTCTGACGTTCTCACTAAGTAAGGTCTTGATATTGTCTCTACTCAGGTCACTGACACTGCCTATAATGGTGGCCAGACTCACTTCCTGTCACTGGTCATAACTATAGCCTTGATGCTTGCCCCAACAAAGGCCCTGACAATGTCCCTGATAGCCTCAAATGCCCCTCACTATCCCCCTAATCCTGTCCCTAAATAAGCCCTTGATGCTGCCCTAACTAACAACCTGCCTCTTACGAGGGCCCTCAAGTTATCTCCAACAGAGGCCCAAATATTGTCCCTAACTAAGGCCCTGAGGCTGGCCCTAACTAATGTCCTGACTATGGCTCTAACTCATGCCCTGATGCTGGCACTATTAATTCCCTGCCGCCGGCCCTAACTGAGGCCCCGAGGCCCTTCCTAACCAAGCATGCTAATGTCAGACTGTGCAGGCTGTGTGCTGTGCAACTCCAGAAGATGCTGTCCACCTAGAGGGTGATGAGAACGGCACCTCCTGGAGCGATGTAATCCTGGAGTGATGTAATATGGTGGTCCAGCAGGCCTTCTGCCCTCGGGGAGAAGCAGGTTGGAAGGAAGCAATGACCCTCAGTGGGCTTTGGAGGAGGGAAGTGGAGGAATGGATGCCTGAAGCCAGACGTCTCCCACTGTGGTCTTCAACTCACAGCAGGACGTTGACAGCTGCCCCTCACTGCGCCACACCCCCGCCTCCCCCGCCCCCACCTGACCTGTAGTGAATTCCTGAGCTAGTTCTCTGGTGCTCCTATCACCAGATTCTTCAGTAAGAGGACAAGCAGTTACCATACTGAGGCATCAGTGCATAAGGGCAGAGAGAAAGCTAACCTGCCCACCCCCCACCCCCGCTGGCTTTCTCTTAACTGCTTTCATTGGCCAGTCCCCTTCAGCTCCACGCCCCCTTCCCCGGACCAGCTCAAAAGGGACTGTCCATCATCCTGTGAGTTTCTCAAGATTTTTTTTTTTTTTTTAAGTTCCTAGATGTCTGTGTTTCTTCAGGGTTGATTTGTTGAAGGGAGCCAAGAACTACTACCAAGTTTTTCACATTGGCAGAGTCCCCAGAGTAAAGTTCTTCTCTTTGTTTTTAAAACAACAACTTTTATTTTTACACTTTCATTTTCTTATTGCAAAAGTAATACATGTTTATTTCAGATAAGCAAAAATAATATCACTGCTGCCCAACTGAAACTGCTGTCAACATTTTGGTTTGGCGACCCGCCTGTCTTTTTCTCTTCTCACCCTAATTTTTAACCTGCCCTCTGGACTTTGTGTATTTCCCAACATCCTGACATATTTTGGTACAGAGTCATTTTTAGTTGCGTGATATTCCATCATTTAGACAAAGCGTAATTTACCAGTTGTCTATTTTTGACATAGGGGTGCCCTTTTCTCCACATCCTTGCCAAGACTTGTTATTTCTTGTCTTCTTGATCGTAGCCATTCTAACAAATGTGAAGTGATATCATTGCTCCTTGATCAATACACATTTGTCGATGAATATCATTCACATCCATGATTATTGGGTTTTTTGTTTTTTTAGTTTTTTGGTTTTATTTAGATTCCACGTTTAAGTGAGATTATGTGGTATTTGTCTTGTCTGTCTGACTTATTTTCACTTAACATGATACTCTCAGGGTCCATCCATGCTGTTGCAAATGGCCAGATTTCCTTCATTTTATGGCTGGATGATATTCCATTGTGTGTGTGTATACCACATTTTATTTATCCATTAATGGACAAGTCTGGGTTATTATAAATAATGCTACAGTGAACATGGGGTGCATATATCTTTTCAAGTTAATGTTTTCACTTTCTTTGGATAGATACCCGGAAGTGAAATTGCTGATCCTAGGGTAGATCTATTTTTATTTTATTTATTTATTTTTTAATTTAAATTTATTTATTTTAATTGGAGGCTAATTACTTTACAATATTGTATTGGTTCTGCCACACATCAACATGAATCCGCCACGGGTGTACATGTGTTCCCCATCCTGAACCCCCCTCCCACCTCCCTCCCTGTACCATCCCTCCGGGTCATCCCAGTGCACCGGCCGTCTTGGCGCCGTTTTCCATAGGGGCTGCTGCTGCTAAGTTGTGTCCGACTCTGCACCAGTTTGCGTTCCTACCATTTTTTAATCAGATGGTTGTCTTTGTTTTTGCTTTTGTTTTTTTTGATGCTGAGGTGTATGAGTCCTTTGTACATTTCGGATGCTAACCCTTCATCGTATGTAGCATTTGCAGATATCCTCTGCAGTTCAGTAGGTGGACTTAAGGCCACCATTCCCTTTGCTGTGTGCAGGCATGTTCCTTTGATGTAGTCTCACTTACTTATTTTTGTTTCTGTTGCCTTTGCTTTTGGCGTCTAATCCAAAACATCATCACCAAGATCAATGTCAAAGTAAGCCCCTTTGACTCACTGCCTGTCTCCTCTTAGGAGTCCTGTGGTTTCGCATTGTGATTCAGTCGGTTTTGAACTGAGTTTGGTTTCTGTGTGTGGCATGATAGGGTGGTCCAGTGTCATTCCTCTGCACTTGGCTATGTAGTTTTCCCCGTCCTTTCCTCACTGTGTATTTCTGGCTTCCTTGTTGTAAATTAGTTGACCACACGTGCATGGGTTTATCTCTGGACTCTGTTCTGTTCCGTTGATCCATGTAGCTTTGCTTATTTATTTGGCTGCTCTGGGTCTTGGTTGCAGCATGCGGGATCTTTAGTTGCGGTATGTGGAATCTAGTTCCCCCACTCGGGATTGAACCCAGGTCCCCTTCACTGGGAGTCTTATCCACTGGACCGCCAAGGGAATCCCTCACGGGTCTTTTTTATGCCAATATTGTACCATTTTGATTGCTACAGCTTTGTAATATAGTTTGAAATCAGGCAGTGTGATGCTTCAAGCCTTGTTCTCCTTTCTCAAAATTGCTTTGACTGTTGAGATTCTTCTGTGGTACCATACAGGTTTTAAGATTGTTTGCTCTCTCTCTCTGAAAAATGCCATTGGAATTTTGATAGAGATTGCATTGAAGCTGGAGATTGCTTTGGGCTAGGATGGCGTATTTCAGCGTCGTGGATTCTTTAACCCCTGAGCAGAGAACATCTTTGCGTGCATTTGCATGGCCTTCAGTCCCTTTCTTCCGTGTGTCGTAGCTGTCAGTCTCTTCCGACTGTCTGCAGCTACTCAGATGGGGAGGGGGAGGGTTGCCCCCACCCGCTTCAGCTGGCTCAAGTGCTGCAGCCTTGGGGTAAAAGTTGCGGCCATCCCCCTGCTGGTGGGGATGGTAGGGCGACCAGCACACCCAACGCGTCCGTATACAGTTCCCTAGAAGGCAGCCTCCCTGCCACGCGCAGGGCCCCCACTTCTGCTCCTTGTCTAGGTGCCTGCTCAGCTTGGTGCAGGCTAGCTTCCCTCCCACTTTGTGCAGAACCTCCTCCTCTGTGCTCTTTGGGCTCTGGTCTCCTGAATCCAGCCGGTCCCATGTGCACTCTAGCAAAGGGAACGCTCGGTGTTTGATCTTTTGGTTGCTTCTTTAGATCATTGTTTTTATCCTTATGTTTCTTGTTAAGCTAAACCTGGTCAGTAGTAGTCCACAGAGAGCTCGTTTTCTATCCATCTTACAGTTTCTCCTTTCAGCCCTTCTCCCTTCTTCACCAAGAACAAGCAGGCTGATACCCCTCCCTGTTCTCTCTCCAGCCCAGCTCCGCCGGCTGGAAGGCCTGAGGACCATCGGTATCACCACCAACGGCATCAACCTAGCCCGGCTGCTACCTCAGCTTCAGAAAGCTGGTCTCAGCGCCATCAACATCAGCCTGGACACGCTGGTACCGGCCAAGTTTGAGTTCATCGTCCGCAGGAAAGGTGATCAGATGGGGTTCATGGTGGAGGGTGCCCCTCCCAGGCCCTCGTAGCAGGGGAGCCGTGGCGAGTGCGAGGGGCCTGGTCTCTCCCTCTCTGTGTCTGGGCTCTCGCAAAGCCTAGACATTTATTCCTCCCTCCTCACTCTTGCAACGTGTCCCTTTTCTGTGTGGCCACCCCCTTGAGGACATTTTGGGGTCAGATGCTAATGAACCGTGGTGAGCAGCCTTCCCTCTTCCCTGCCCAGCACGGAAAGTGTTCCCAGAACACAGAACATTCCATTTTAAAACCAAGACAGTCCCTGGCACACTGGGACAATTTGTGTACCCTGTAGTGAGGTCTGAGGAAGTGTGGGGCAGCCTGGGGGTGGAAGCCGCCATCCTAGATGCCAGGGACAGGGCCAGCGCTGCCAGGTGGGGGGTCCCCCAGCACCCAGGGGTGCTCGCTGGGCCCCTCCTGATGTAGCAAGCCTCTTCCTTCACCCCCTGCAGCCAGGACACCCACAGCCGCCTCCTGCCAGGCTCCATCAGGGAGGGGCTGGGCCCTGGGTCTCACTGGACTGGCACCGGCTGTCCATGAGCCCTGGGTTGGGTGGGAGGTTCTGTAGAGGGTCGAGCGCCCTTTGATTTGGGAAGGGCAATGCACTACGGAGACTGCTCTGGAGGGTCAGAGAGATGGCTGGGGAGATCCAGCTCTCCTTCCTCTTCTCTGGAAACAGCCCGGAGATCTCAGCCCCACCTCCTCCCCCTACCCCACCCCTGGCGTGTGACTTCCTGTTTATACCCAGCAGTGTGCTGTGGAAGCCTGGGGCAGTCTTTGCTTCCTGAGAAGGGCCGCTCTGGGCACAGTGGAAGGACAGACACAGGACGCTGCTCTGCCATATAGACTACGAAGGGCTAAGAGTGTGATGCCAGGGGACCACCTTTGCTGGCTGTGTGGTGTCAGTTCCGGCCTTCAGAGGGGACGAGAGAACTCTCTCTCTAGGGCTGTCTCTCCTAGCAAGGGCATTCTGGGAGGGCTTCAAGGAGGAGGCATTTCTGCTGGGCCTTGAGGGATGGGGCATTCGAATCAAGGGAGCTTACTTTGACGTGGAGCATCAGTTGAACCTGCAGGAGCTCTGAGGCGGGGAGGTGGAAGGTGTAATTGGGAGCTTTATTCACACCCGCCTACCCGCTATCGCCCACCTGCAAACATACACATTTGCACACCCCCTGCCTCCTTGACTCCTTTCCTGGAATGAAGATTGGAGACAGTAGATCCTAACGTCAGATCTGCCCTCCCACTTGCACCTCTGTGTCCCCTGCCTCCTTTTGGAGGGAGAGTACTTTAGAGAAGAGAGCTTTCTAACAACACATTGTGTAAATGCTGCCCAGTCTTTCCTTTGCCGTCTCTTCCTGCCGTCTTGGGGAGGGCCTGGCAACTCACTCCAGTATTCTTGCCTGGAGAATCCCATGGACGGGGCCGCCTGGTGGGCTATAGTCCATGGGGTTGCAAAAGAGTCAGACACAACTGAGCAACTGAGCACTGCCGTCTTACTCCAGAAATGCTGTGGGGAAGCCATGGAGGCCGGCTGGGGGCAGGGGAGGGTCTGTAGGCACCTAGATGTTTGGATGCATGAGTGAGCTGGGGCAGGAGGAGAAGGCAGCCTGGGACCGCATTCACTGCATTAGCCACAGAGATGGGTGAGACTCGCATGCACGGGACGTGCTCACCAGCCCGGCCCAGCGTCTGGGCCTACTAGGTGCCTGAGGAGAACGTGAAGTGTGGGTGAATGGATGCCCTGGGGAGGACAGAGTGCTGGGAGGGAGTTGGGGAGCCTGCATTCTGAAGGATGAGTGCGAGCCGCCCCCTCCCTCCCCCAGCCCCGCTGGGTACTGCCTGTCTCCCGGGACCTCGGTTTCTTCCTCTTGACCATCAGTGGGTTCATCTAGATCAGGGTCCCCACACTACAGCCCACCAGCCAAGTCCAGCCCCTGTGCCTGGCTTTTTACAGCCTGCGAGCCAGGAATGGATTTTGCTGATAGCATTTGCCATGAATTTAATGATAAGGAACATTCGCCATGAATCCCAATTAAGCGAAATATTGTCCCTGCAAAAAGAACTTCATTTTTCCATTCTATTTGCAGAGCTGTGTTATAAGTTATACTCAATTATTATCATATTCTGAATTTAGTTAATGAAGCCTTTATGATACATGTCTACATAATGCCCTCGATTTTGCCTCTTGGCCTACAGAGCCTACAATATTTACCCTCTGGTCCCTGGACTCCGGTCTCTGAGGCTCTGGCGCTTCACTGTGGGTGTGAGATCGGGGGAAGAGGGAGGTGGTGCCTGGACCCTTGCTTCTCTCCCTGCCCACAGGCTTCCACAAGGTCATGGAGGGCATCCACAAGGCCATCGAGCTGGGCTACAGCCCTGTGAAGGTGAGGACTTCCTGCCTCCTCCAAGACAGCCTCCATCCCTGGCCGGAGCAGCTGCAGGGCAGCCCCCACTACCTTTGGCCCACTCCCTCCAGCCTTGCCCCTGCTCCCCACAAGAGAGAGGAGAAAACCAGTGACCCCATGGGATCTTCCACCCCATGGAGAACTGGGGGAGGGCTGCAAGGAACGGGACCCTCGGTGGAGAGCCTAGGGAGATGCCAGAACCAGCCCTCCGCCCCCGGAGAAAGAACACCGCAGGGCTAATCCTCACGGTTCCCTCATCCCCCGACAAGGTGAACTGCGTGGTGATGCGAGGCCTGAACGAGGACGAACTCCTGGATTTCGTGGCCTTGACCGAGGGCCTCCCCCTGGACGTGCGCTTCATCGAGTACATGCCCTTTGACGGTCAGTGCCACAGGGCAGGGTGGGTGGGGGAAGAGGAGGCCAGGCCTGTCCGCGGAGCCTGACCAGGGCCTTACTGAGAGCACAGTGGGGGGCTGCCGAGGACCCTGGGAAGAGCTGAGTGGGCAGACAAGGTTTGACCACCCCTGTGGATGCTGCTGACCTCAGACCCCCTGTGCACGTAGAAATTTCTCCACGGGTGGTGGGGAGGGGTCTGGCAGGCACCAGGCCCATGGTGGGGATTGGAGGCTTCTCATGGAGAGTGTAGGTGTGGTTCCATTCCCCCATTTCAGGCTGAGCCTCATGCCCTCCTGGCCCAGAGGCAGAGAACTGGTTCCTGGGTTGCGGGAGGGTGAACTTGAAGCCCTGGCATCCCCATCGCGTGCAACTCAGTGGCTCCCACCCCCAACACAGGCAACAGGTGGAACTTTAAGAAGATGGTCAGCTATAAGGAGATGCTGGACACCCTCCGGCAGCAGTGGCCGGAGCTGGAGAAGCTGCCCGAGGAGGAATCCAGCACAGCCAAGGTTGGGGGAAGACAGAGGGGCTGGGGCTGGGAGGAGGGTCATGCCGCCACCCTAGGACCCTCGGACGGGAGAGCTGGCAGGGGCTGCGCTGGGGTCGGAGTCAGTGATACAGGACAGTGCTCTTTAAGCGAGAAGCGGTTCAGGGCCATCGTAGCGGACTCCCTGCTTCACTGACAGAAAGGAAGGCTTAACATGGGTTAAGGAGCTTGTCGTGGGGCACTCTGGAGTAAGTGGTGGAGGGGAGCTTGTCTGGCCCTTCCACCTGGCCATCTCTGGCCGTGCTGCCCCCAGGCCCCTGAAACTTAAGGAGCCTTCATCTTGGGCAGGCCAGGTGCGGGCAGAGAGCTCAGGGGTTCTGTTGTCTGAGGGCCTTGCGGGCCGCTTTCTGCGGGGCTCCCACAGAGAGGGAACGGTGTCAGGTGTGATGTCACGGAGGGAGAGCTGGCCCACCCCCATCTCCTCCTCTGCACCCACCCACAGGCCTTTAAAATCCCCGGTTTCCGAGGCCAGGTCAGCTTTATCACGTCTATGTCTGAGCATTTCTGTGGGACCTGCAACCGGCTGCGAATCACAGCTGACGGGAACCTCAAGGTGAGTGTCTGTTCCCCTGCGGGACCCCTGCCTCTCTGCGCTCTGTATGTGTCTTCCCAGCTGTGCCCCCTGATTGGAGGCGCGGCTCACAGGGTACACGGGAGTGATGGTGAAATGGTGTCAGGTTTGGGGGGATGATGGGAGCGGCACATGGGGGTGAACTTGTGGCTCCCATGGAACTGTCTCCCTGGTTCCGTCATTGCTTGGGTCCCTGAAGTAGCTTCTGCTTGATCGGGAGCCCCTCTCCAGGACTCAGTGCTGTGGAAGGTAGGGGGCCAGGCAGGCAGGGATCAATGTGCCTTTTGCCCCCAGCCCCTACCCCGGCTGCCCTTCCCACCAGGCCAGGGGCTCGTCCCTGAAACCGCATCCCTTCCTCATGTCTAATCAGCACGCGCTGTGCTGTGCGTTCAGCACTGGGCACAGGGGGTGGAAGGGAGGCGCAGACAGGCCCATTTCCTATGGGCACAAACGTTCCTTCTGAGACCAAGGAGCTAAGGGTGGTAGCATGTGATTCTTTGTCAAATGAGCGCTGGACAGGCCTCCCTCCAGGTGTGGGGAAGGAGGCTTATCTGAGGCTCACCCTAATTTGGGCCAGGGCAGATTTCAATCAGCTCTGGGGAGACCACGTGGAGGGCCTGAGCGCCCCCTTCAAAGGTGCAGAGTGTGTCCCGTTGACAGTAGGGTGCTGTGCAGTTTTTTTTACAAGGTGGAGGTCGGATGCCCCATTCGTATTTTAGGAAGAATCACTCCCAGCTTGAATTTGGAAATAGACAGTTAGATGCCATTTAGTGATGTTCCAAACATGTTAAGAGTTTAGGGGAAAGTGGGAAGGAAGAGAGAAAGAACTTGGAGATGCCAGGTGGAGGTGGAGAGAGGGGTGCCCGGGTGTCTGGTGGGCTCTGGGACCTGCTTGGGGGTGGGGGTGCTGGTGGGCGGACTTAGACCATCAGGTTGGGCATCAGAGCGGAGCTGTGCAGCAGACTGTCATAAAGCCAGGGGCTGGATTCCCTGGCGTCCAGTGGTTAGGACGCCACACTTTTACTGGAGGGTTAAGGGTTCAGTCCTGGTTGGGAAACTGGCTTGAGGGTGCAAGAGACCCATAAACTCCGACATACTGCGTGGCGTGGCTCAGCCAAAAAGAAAAAAACCAAAGGCTTATCTGACTGGGCTGTAGATGAGAGATGATGGCTTTGTCATTCAGCCTCCTGCCGCCACCCCAGCCCCAGGAAGTGGAGCCAGGATTCTGAGCAGAATGTCAAAAATAGGCTGTTTATAGTGCACGGTTCAGGGGGCCTGTTAAGGGGTGTTGAGGCACTGGATGAGCTGCAGCAAACTGCTGTCCCACCCCTGGGAGGAAGGGGGCCCAGGGGAAGATGGCGTCCCTGGGGCCCTGGGAGAGCCGGAGCCTGGCAGAGTGGCTGCCTGGCCGGGGCTGTGGGTGGAAGCTCCACTGCCGAAGTGCCCGGCCTCTCCCTCCTCTCTCCTTCTGACCTCCCAACAGCCAAATCCCCAGGCAGAAGGCAGCTGGAGGCCCCCCAACCCCCCCACCGGCTGCAGAGAAGGGCAGAGAGTGGCGCTTCGGGGCTGCTGGGGAGCGAGGAAGGGCACCAGCCCACACAGGGAGGTGGCTGTGCCTTCCGCTTAGCTCTCGTTCACATCCTCTCCAACCATCTCAGTTTGTCAAAGATGCTTTGCTGCCTGTGTCCAGAGTGCCGTGTACAGAGCTGGCACTTAGTAGGGGCTTTATATGGCTTCGTGGGAGGCAGTAGGTATCTCGCTTTGTGGGACTGCCCCGTCAACCCTGAGCCCAGAAGCAGCAGAGCGTTGAATCAAGTTCGACCCCAGGATGCCGTCTCCACCAGCCCTCTGCTGATCATCCGCCAGTCAGGGACCACAGACAGAGTCGGGGCAGGCGGGCAGGGTCCAGGAGCGAAGGGACAGTGAGAGGATGGAGGGGAAAGGGTCTGTGTGTGCCGGTCTCCCAGGAGACCGCTTGGACGCGGCTCCCACTCTCTGGGATCTGTTCTGGCAGCCAAGAGGCCATTCCATGGACTGTCTCAGGAGAAGGTTCGAATCTAGATACTGATGCGCTGTCTCTGTTGGCAATTAATTAAGTTTTTAAAGCACACTCTACACCCTGAAAGAAGCATGACTGGAAGTCAGACACAGGCCTTGTCTGGTTTTGCCTTCCTGCCCTTGCAGCCCCTCTTGACTACTCCATCTAGCACCTCCGGCCTCTCATTGCAGGAAATCTTGCTTTGAGTCTGACCAGCCAGGGGAGGCCCTCCTGCTCAGCCCGGGCGGGGTACTCCTCTAAGAGTGGGGGCCAGGGCTCAGGATCCAGAGGGTGTGTTGGCCTCGCCCACCATGTGGCCCTCTCCAGGTCTGCCTCTTCGGGAACTCAGAGGTGTCTCTACGGGATCACCTGCGGGGAGGGGCCTCCGAGGAGGAGCTGCTGAGGGTCATCGGGGCTGCAGTGGGCAGGAAGAAGCGGCAGCACGCAGGTAGGGTGCAGGGAGGCCGGCTGGGTGGCGAGTGGGCTGTTGGCAGCAGGAGGGAGGTCTGTGCTTTGGGGGCAGGAGGATCGGGGCAGCCTGGGGACCCCGTGTGGTCTGTGCTCTCCAGCTCTCCTCTTGGACCTCTTGACTTGGGGGTGCAGTGATGCTTCTTGGCACAGCAGAGCCCATGAGAGACGGGAGCCCAGAGGCTTTGGGGCCGTTCTCATCGGGTGGGGGAAAAGGAGGGGTGTCATTGCCTGTCATCCCACACATTGTCTTCCACCAAGGCAGGGTCCTGGCACCCACGTGCGCTCTGGGCTCTGTCGTGGGCGGCCTTGCAGGGTCCTGCAGGGGGTTTTGCTGGGGTGCATGTAGGTGAACGCGTGTCTGGCGGCTCTCACACCACTGTGTCCGTCGTGCGTTTAGTGAACTCTCTTCCCTGCCCTCTTTCTCCCCCGTCCCGACCCTCCTCTCCCCACCCTTCCCTCACCCCAGGCATGTTCAGTATCTCCCAGATGAAGAACCGGCCCATGATCCTCATCGGTGGGTGACCCATCAGTACGTAACCGCGCACTCTTGTCACTGGGGGTCCCCTGGGGCAGGGCCCCTGCCGTAAGGCAGCCCCCCGCCCCGATCCTGCACTTCATCCGGAGGTTTTCATCCTTCATCTTTTCCTGCCCCACCCAGCCTTTACTGCTGCTTTTCTTCCCTTCCACAGCTCCCCCTCACAGCACATCCCCAGAAGTCATCGTGCTGTCGCACAAGAGATCAGGCTTGGGGAGTGGGGTGGCTCTACGTTCAGGATCGCTGCGGTAGTTGTCCCCTGAGAGTGGAGCTTCTGGTTAAGACAGAGAGCTGCCCTTGGCCCTGGAATCTCGCAGCTCGGATGCAGTCATTGTCTGTCCCTCCCCTTCCGCCCTGAGGGCCAGGCCTCGAGTGTGTCTGAGCCATCAGTGCCACTGTTGTTATGTTTCTGTGCCGGGCAGCGCTCAGGCAGCGAAGCAAGCGCATGGCTCAGCTTTCTATGGGGGACGCAGCCAGGATCGCAGCTACCTAATTCCTGAACTCCCGGGAACTGAACGTATGTGCCCAGGGTGTCTCTAGAAGGAAATGGCAACCCACTCCAGTATTCTTGTCTAGAGAATCCTGCGGATAGAGGAGCTTGGTGGGCTGCTGTCCATAGCGTTGCATAGAGTCAGACACAACTGAAGCGGCTTAGCATGCATGCATGCACTGGAGAAGGCAATGGCAACCCACTCCAGTGTCCTTGCCTGGGGAATCCCAGGGACGGGGGAGCCTGGTGGGCTGCCGTCTCTGGGGTCGCACAGAGTCAGATACGACTGAAGCGACTTAGCAGCAGCAGCAGGGTGTCTCTCCTATGCATAGGATGCTTCAGGCAGAAACCCCTTGTTATTGAGCTGCATGTGGGCTCTAACCCTGGGGACCTGGCCGGTCCACAAGGAGCTTTAGGGATGCTGTCACCCGGCTGGCACATGCCCAGGCTAAAGCAGGGGAGGCCTTGCCCCCTTGGCCACAGGCAGATCTGGGCCCTTGAATCGTGCCCTAAGCAAGAGAAGGCAGAGAGAACAGCTGGGGCAAGGGTTCTTTTCTTCAGCACGTGGAGCAGAGCCAGCCAGTGCCCTGAGGCAGCCCAGGGGCCACACCAGCCTCCCTCACCGCAGCGTGCCATTGAGGGGAAAGCCGTGTCAGCTGTCTTCTGCCCTCATCTCCACACCCTCCTCCTCCTGTATTGGGCCTTGACTCAGGCTGACACGCCTTGATGGCAGAGAGTGGGGGATGCCTGGATAACCACCCCCACCCTCCCACCAAGGGAGGTCGTATCTGTGACACTGACAAGCTGGGGGACCCAGAGCATGTTGGAAGGCTGGGAGTTGGGAGACCTGATTGATTCACAAGGAGTAAGGTTAGTGTCAGGATATAGAGTAACTAGAGTGGGCTCATTTTTTATAAAACCGAGAGTTGTCCAGAACAGGGCCGCTTAGACTTTCACACGCACTTGAATCCCTTAGAGATCTTGCTGTTTCAGACTCGGATTTGAGAGGTCTAGGCTGTCTCTCTAACAGTTCTCAGAAGGTGCTGGTCCCTGGACCACCCTTTGAGTAACGAGAGCCTGCAAGGTGGTCCCCCAGGTCCCTGGGACCATGGGAAGCAGCCTGTTGCTTCGTGTGCACTTCTGATGTGCTGGAGATGTCATTGAAATAGATTCATTACTTCCCTTAGAATCTTGTCTGCAAAGCAGATGATTACTGTTAGCCCTTCCTGGAAAATTTGAAGATGAGAGTGACTAATTGATAATTCAGGCTGAGGCCTGGCTATAGTTTTAGGAAAATGAAGGGACAGAGTGGTCGTGTGATCGAGGCTCCAGTCTTCAGACCTTGCATGGTGGCAGCAGGCGGGAGCATCCCCACCCTCCACTGCAGGGCAGGTAGAGACCCCGACCCTTGCTCTCTGTACCTCCTGGTGAGGAAGCCTGCATAGTTACATTCTGGGGGCCCCTTCTCTGTGGATCTTCTCTTTTCTGTCTTCTCACTGTGCTCTTGGCCCTTCATTCCACGTTCCCTGACATGAATGGGGGAGCTCGGGGTGGGATGGGGAGAGAGTCAGGGGAGGAGATGGTTTTGCAGAAGACCCTTTTGGACTGAGTCCCCTCTTCTGCCTTCATTCTAGAGTTATTTTTGATGCGCCAAGATTCCCCACCAGCCCTTCCAAGCACTTTCCGGAACTCTCTCTGTGTTCAGGTTCTGAGACACAGAGTGAGTTTCTCCAGCCAGATAGTGACTTTATGGAAAGGAGGCGGGGTCCCCCAGGTCCCTCTTGTTGCCCAGCAGTGGCTGGGGTCCAGCCTCCCTCAGAGACACTTCAGTTCCCACCCGGACTCAGATGCCAACCCAAAGTGCCTTAGCCCAACAGAGCCCCAGGCTCCTGCCGCCTCCTCAGGACCTCTGCCAGACTCTAAGCAACTGACCCACGTGGACACAGAAGGACGGATGGCTATGGTGGACGTGGGCAGGAAGCCAGACACAGAGCGGGTGGCCGTGGCCTCGGCCGTGGTCCTCCTGGGGCCTGTGGCCTTCAAGCTCATCCAGGAGAACCAGCTCAAGAAGGGAGATGCCCTGGCGGTGGCCCAGCTGGCAGGCATCCAGGCAGCCAAGCTGACCAGCCAGCTGATCCCTCTCTGCCACCACGTGGCGCTGAGCCACGTCCAGGTGCAGCTGGAGCTGGACCGCGCACGCCACGCCGCGGTGATCCAGGCATCCTGCCGGGCCCGGGGCCCCACCGGGGTGGAGATGGAGGCCCTGACCTCCGCTGCCACGGCTGCCCTCGCCCTGTACGACATGTGCAAGGCCGTCAGCAGGGACATCGTATTGGCGGAGATCAAGCTCGTTAGCAAGACTGGGGGTCAGCGAGGGGACTTCCATCGAACGTAGAGCTCCTGCCCCCGCTCTCACCCCCAGGCCGGCAAGGTCAAGCAGTGGGATGTGGTTTCAACCCAAGGGAAAGAGGTCAAGTTCTTTTCACCAGTTACCTTCAGCCGGTAGGAACCTGAAGGCAGCCCACCCCTTCACTGCTGGATGACCTTCACTGACCTACAGGGTTTCCTGTCTTCCAAGAGGAAACCAGCAGGGCCTTCAGCCTTCCTGGACCCTAAGGTTGTGCCTGGGAGGGTTATCTAGCCGATAATCACAGTGTGATTTGTGAACTTTTTGAGACAATCAGTCAAGCCCATGACCTCCACTTCTCGAGTGGGTTTTCTCTTCTCCTCCTTTTCCCGGGAGGAACAAGGGCTTATAAGCAGAGGAACCCGCTCTGAGGAAGGGAATGCGGCTTGCCCCAGAAATGGATCACTTCTCTTTAACTGCAGCCCCGGCCTCCCCGCCGTGCTGCCTTGAAAAAGCAGGTTATCCCCCTCCCATTGCCTGAGTCTGTCCCATCAGATGCGCAGGCTTCCAGCTTATCAGTTGCACCGTCCTGCAGCTTCTTCCCCTGGCCCCTCCTCCTCCTCAGCAGTATCCCCCATGGACCACAGCCCCGAGGCCTCCTGACCGAGCACACCTCCTGTACCCCTTCATCCTGGGACACACCAGGTGGGGAGGAGCGGTGGAGCTTGCCTTCACCCTCACTGCGCACAAAATAAAGCCACGATGCCAGCTTTGGAGATGCAGGAGTGTCTGTGCCGAGGGCACCGAGCCGTGATGTAAGGTCTGCCCTGCCGCCTAAAGCCTCGCCCCCTGGGGGAATAGGAGCTGCAGAGATGCTGGAAAAGGTGGGGGCATGCAGAGAACATGCTCTCCTCCCTGGGGGAGAAGAGAGGCTTGGAGTAGGAGGCATGGAGATGCAGTGTCTCCTGTAGCAGCGTCAGCTGGGGGCGTCCCAAGTGCCTCCCGTCAGGGGTGTGGTTAGAGGCTCCTGGTTTTCACATCCCCCCAAAACATGATGCGTTCACTGGGTTCTCTCGACATTGGTGGGATAGCGTGACCCACCCTCTCACCCCACCCTACCTGCTTCCGTCTGCCTTACACCCAGGTCTGCTGGGAAACCAGTAACAGCCACCCAGCTCTCAGACCGTGGAAACTGGCTTTTTCTTTTCCAAGTCCTCCCACCTTGGCTGATTTCAAGGTACCGTACAATGTGAACTGGCTTGCGGAATCCCTGCGGTTGTAACAGTCAGTGCTCCCAGCGCTGGTAGGATCTGGTCCCAACACCCCACAGGCTCTGCCCCCTCCCTAGCACACTTCACATCCCCACCCAGGGAGACACAGGTTTCAAGGCAGGCTAGGTGAGGGTGGTACAGATTTAATATTTTTTAGTATTATATTCTTATAAAAAAGGTGCAGGCGAAAAGGACACTGCAGATTTTGTACATTAGCCTCATCTGTCGTCTGAAAGAGCTGGTGGGAACAGCCTTGGTGTGGAGGTGGCAGAGGTCGGGGACATGGCCATCCCCCACCCCCACCCCCAGTGGGTGCAAAGTGGGAGGGTGAAGCCTGGATCAGACCCTTCCCCATCCACCTGGAAAATTTCCTCCTGCTGCTGCCCTGAACACACCCAGCTTCCATCACTGAGAGGAAGGGGTGAGCGGTGGCTGTTGCTGCTGAGAAAGGGACAGGTTGCATCAGGTTAATTGGAGTTTTACACTGGACACACAATAAGACAGCTAGAGAAACTAACCCATAGGTGGCAGGTGCAGGGTGGAGGTGGGGCGGGAAGGGCATGGGGGAATGACCGAGGAACAAATGTAACAGGCGTAAACACGGAGTGTATCGAGGACCAACTCGGCCGTCTCTAAGGCGCCTGCCCCTCTTGCTGAGTCGGCCATGATGGTCCACAGTCCAAGGCACTGTTGGCCATCTGGCTACAGCAGCGTCTGGTGTCAGAGCCACTGGCCAGATCTAGAAAATAATAAATAGAGAAGGCAAAACCTTTAGAAGTGAGACGCCTGAGCCCTGGAACAATATACGCGTCCTCTGTAAACAGTTAAACCACACTGTGCTTTTTCTGTGATTCCCAACGTGTCTTGCCAAGCGCTTCTGTTATCCCTTCTTTTCCTGGTGCGTATCTCGTCTTCCATGGTGGGTGGGAACGCTAGGATCTGGACAGGCCTGTCGCATAGGCGGGGGGGTCTCCCTGCCTCCATGGGTGAGGAGGACTCCGGCCTGGCCAGTCTTGGGGAGGGCCTTAAGAGGCCCCACCACAACCTTCCCATCATCCCAGCGCCAGCTTCTTAACAGCAGGGGCTCGTGGGTGGCACATTGCTCTGCGGCCAGTTTTCCTGGAGGCCTTCCCTGGCCCTCACACGGACTCCAGTGGCCTTTTCACACCTGTCCCCGTCACACTCACACTTACTCCAGTCCCTCCCCCTCGAACCAACACACGTGCTGGGCTCACCAACCCTGTGTTTCTCCCCCACCCCGCAGCTACTCTGGTTCCACCCCCAGAAAAGGCAGCTGAAGAGTGGGCCCCAGCCCACCAGTCTGTCCACTGGCAATAACCCTGAGCTGGAGGAGGTCAGAGGTGAGAATCAGAAGAGGAGGGCAGGACAGAAGGGCAGGGAGCCTGTTGATGGGGGAGGCGGGGTGGGGGTGGGGGTCAGGCAGGTCTCCGACACTGAGGATGAGGGGTTAATTCTAGGAGATGGGAAATGTATTAAAAGTATGAACTTTGCTGGAGTTGGGCTTACCCTGTCCTTTTACGAGAGAAAACTATAGATAGCAGTCGTCATCCTGCCCCATGAGGACAGTTCTAGAAGGACAGAATGAAGGTGAGAGTGGACAGGAGCACCAGAATGGGCCCCCTGGAAGTCAGGTGGGCCAAATCAGGCACAGAGATGGGCGAGTGGGACCCCCTCAGCTTTCCACCATTGGCTCCCTTGGGCAGTGTACTCCCCGGCTTCTCCTGCCTTGCTCTGCTGTGCCTCATGTCTGAATGCTGCTGATGGGGTGGGGGGGTGCCCTCTTACCCCCTTAGAGGTGGCAGAGGGGAAGCTTTTGCCCTTGGGACCCTCTCAGGAACCGATGCCCTAGGGCTAACCTCAGCTGGATTCAGGCAGTTTAAAGCAGCCCCATGCAGGCTGAACAGAGCAGGAGGTCACTGCAGATGTTAAGAGAAGTGTGGGCTCTGAGTGACGTTGGTGACCCAGGAGCTCTAGGGTGAACCTAGCCATTCAAGTGCTGGCTTCTGGAACCCCCAGCCAACATGTGAGGTCACTGTCTCCAAGACAACAGTCAGGATATACCAGGTCTGGGTGGGGAAGGAGAGTTCTGTTCCAGAATCCCTGTGCCTAGGATCCAGGGTGTGATGATGGAGTATTTGTTGAACCCTTACCAGATCCATCAAATACCTGATGGTGAGCCACGGTCATGGGAACCCAAAGGTGAGTTTTGAAATTCTGGATTAGTAGACTGGAGATGGCAGGAGAAAAGGGAAAGAGACTTATGACATGCCAGAGAAGGGCCAGCGGACTCGTGATCTAGGAAATGGGTACTGCCACCCTGTCGTGGTGACTTGGTCCCCACAGCATCCTCCCAGCATTGTTTTTTCTCTTTCCTGGAACACATAGCTGGCATCTCTAATGCCTCTTCCATTTGATAGGATACTTCACCCCAGATCAATGTTCCATCAACCCTACTCTTGAGAGATGGGGGCCTGGGTGCCCCCACCCCGCTGTTAACTCCCCACAGCATGGAAAATCTGGACATGGTCTGTGGACCTTGCTCCAGTCTAGATCAGGAACAGCTCTGTGCCAACACACAGGTGCCCATGCTGCAGGGTGGGGAACAGGGCCCCTTCAGCCCGGGCTGGCCAGGGAGGTCCAAGTCAGCCTCAGGAGAGTGACCGCTGGGGCTGGGGTGCAGGAAGAATAATGGGAAGTGGAGATGGGGGGAACCCCTTCAGGTGGGGAGACACCAGGGTCCTGCCACACACACAGCCCTGCCCCCAGGACCCAGCCCAGGGCTCTAAGCCCAGCACCAAGTCGCGTAAGTATCACTCTCGCGCCTCCTCCACTTGTCCCCTCGGGGGGACCCATCCCTGTCTCCCAGTCTCCCGCTGCCGGCCAGTCCTCAGGTCAATAATTTAGCCTGTTTATCGCCCGCTCCCGGGTGGCTTCCAGGGCCTGGCTCCCTGATCGCTTGCGGCTGCGCTTGAGTTTGCACAAGTCCTTGTCGAAAACTTCTCCGGAGCGCAGGGCCGACACCAGGTCGTCAAACTCGCCGCCTTCCTCCAGCGCGCTGCCCGCGTGTACCTTCCGCTGCCGCTGCCACCGCTCGCGTTCCCGCTGCTCCTTCAGCTGGTGGGCGGTGGGGAGGGGGAGGCGAGGAGGGAAGGTGAGGGGCTGGCAGCCACAGGGTGACTGACGCCTGGGCTGCATCTGCCCCCTGGCCACCCCCGGGGCGCCCCAAGCCTCCCGCTCCCAGTGCGCGCTCCCCCGCGGCCCCCTTACCATAGCCTCCATGCGCGCCCTCCGCTCCTCCTCCTCTTTCCTCCTGCGCATGGCCTCCAGGTCCTGCCGGGCCTCTGAGAAAGCCTGCAGGAAGGCGTCAAAGATGCCGAAGAACTCGTCCGGCTGCATCTTGCTGTCCTGCTCCCCAAAGTGTGTCAGGGCCTTGGAGAACTGTTGGGAGAGAAGGGTTGATGGAGGGTCCCCCGCCTGAGCCCAGTGGGCAGGTGGGTTCTAGCCAGAGCAGAGCTCATCCAGGTAGAGGACCTTAGGCTGAGGGGGCAGGAAGAGAGAGGGGAGATCCCCCATTGTCATCCTGGGTAAGGGCAAGGCTGAAGGAAAGGCTTGACACCTGCCAGAAGTGAGGGACCCAAGCCACCTCTGGGTCCATGAGGGTGTAGGTACAGGACCACGAGCTACAGAGCTAGGGAAGCACATCCACAGGCCAGGACCTGTCTGGTTAGAACCCAAAAGGATGTCAGATCATCTAGTTATTGGGCTAGTTGTTTAACCACTCTGTGCCTCCGTTTCCTCATCTGTAAAATGGGGATAACAGGACTACTTCATGATGTTGGGGGAGTTAAATGAGTTAGTGATGTAGGGCGCTAGCCACGTGCCTGGCACTGTTTACTGACAGCTACGTCTGTAATTCAACCTGCTGAAAACCCTCTAAGACAGCCCTCATGACTCTTAAGCGTGCTCCTTGGACTGGCAGCAGGGGCATCTCCCAGAAGCCAGTTGGAAGACTGAATCTTCGGCCCCAACCCAGACCCTGAATGAGGACCCACATCTCAACAGGACTCTCGCAGCAGGGGTCCAGGGGCATGCCTGCGAGGCAGAACCACCGAGAGCAAAGCTGGGCTCTGGAGTCAGGCTTCACTCAGCTCTCTCTAGCACAGCCGGGCAACCTTGGGCAAGTTACTTAACCTCACTGGATGTCGCACATCTGTCGAATAGGACAATACCCCTTCAAGAGACCCATAAGGTGGGTGGTGAGGCAGATGGTGGGAAATGCTCAGCAAGGTGCCTGACACTGGTCGCGGATGGTAAGTTTTACAACAGAGTTGCTTTTCTTGCAGGAGTGAGGACAGGTTTCTCCTCAAAGCTCTGTGCCTCTGGGTGGGTCCCTCTGCGCCCTCTGTGGTGGGGGTGGTGCAGGTGGAGAGGAGTCGGGGTGGGGTCAGCCTGCAGGCTTGGGGCCCCCTTACCTTGGCCCTGGCTTCATTGAGCTGGTCCTCCAGCTCTGAGAAGCTGAAGCTGGAGACCGTGATGAAATCGCTCATGACCGGCACAAACTTGTCGTTCGGATCCCGCACCTGCCGTTTCTGATATTCCAGCTCCTGAGGAGGGAGAGCCAAGTGCTGGTCAGACCTGTGCCAGGACGAGAGTCAGGAGTCCCGGCTCACCCCATCCCCCACCCTTCTTGCCAGCTGCCGGCTCTGAGTCTTTAGGAAGGGGCACACCCCAAGCCTCCAGGTCTAGGGGTGGCAAAGAGTGTGAGCTCTCAGCCAGTCTGCCTACCTCAATCCTTCCCTCCTCCCCACTGCCGTCTTGCTCCAGGTTCTGGGACCAGCACCGTGAAGTTTTCTATGAAATAGGTTCTTGGGCTCACTCAGAATTAGAATCCGCATTTTAATAAGCCCCTCAGGCAATTCATGTGCGGATTAAAGTGTGCGATGCACTTCCAAATCTCCACGCGATGCTGCTGCTCCATGGAGCGCATTTCAGGTAGTGCTTAAAAGAGCTATAAATTAGGAAGCGTGCCCCCTCCTGCCACCATAATGGCAACAAAAGGTTCTTTCTCCTACTTCTTTCTCTAAACCCATTACTCCCTTAGCTGCCTACCCACCCCCACACGGTGAAGATGAGAAGGCGCTCCAGTTTCTGGGTGTAGGGGCCAACCCCATACTGGGTGCCAGAGACAGCGCATCATCGGAGAAGCCCTTAGAGCTGGAATAGGACGACAGTGGTCCCCAGTGTCACACTGGGTGCTACCTGTCATGAGCCATTTCCAAGGCCTGCAGATCCTCTTTCCCATCCATCTGAATCAATCTTTTTTTAAAAATTTAATTGGAGGCTAATTACAATATTGTAGTAATTTCTGCCATACATTGACAAGAATCAGCCACGGCTGTACATGTGTCCCCCATCCTGAACTCCCCTCCCAGCTCCCTCCCCATCCCATCCCTTAATATGTGGCTAATTCACCATTCATTCCCATCCCCTCTATGGTGACAGGTTGCACTGTCTTGGATGGATGTCCCCTATTCAGGAGTCTAAATCTAAGCCTTGAATAATTCAGCTACCCTTTCCTGAGGGCCCACTCTGTGCTGGAGGCTGTGTCCGTTGTGCCAGCTGTTCTGTCAGTCCCGCCAGGAGTTTTGGGTCACAGAGGTGCCTCCAACGGAATCTGCAGCTGGGGTTCCACCCTCTGGCCCAGTGACAGGCAGCCACCAACCCAGGCAGCATCCCTTCAAACCCAGGCGGGCACAGACAATGTACTCACCACCTCGACTGCTCTGAGGCCCCTCCTGAGGTTGCCTACCTCCTTCTCCAGCTCTGCCAGGCTGGGGGTGGGGGGGGGGGGTGGGGAGGGGACAAAGGGAGGGAGAGGAGCTGGGGTTAGTTCAGGGCAGTGTCAACCCCAGTGGCCTTGGGATTCAGTGGGCCTGGGTTCCAGCTCTGCTTTTGCTACTAACATGTGGCCCTGGCAAATCACCTCCCCTCTGAGCTCTGACTGTGCATCTCTTGGAGATGCTTGTATCAGCCTGTATATGTTTAGGACTGACTTCTTGCCTATAGCAGATTGCCTTGGTGCCCCCACCCAATAGCTCCTCGGACCATCCATCCCAGTGCGCAGCCCTGATTTCCAACCACTGAGCACTTTTTCTGGGGGAGGGGGGTGGTCACAGAGTCACTGCCCCTGCCAAAACTCCTCAGCCAGGGACCGACAGATGATGGTTCCCCTCCTTTGCAGTTTGAGGGGATAAGCAGAGTGAGTGCCCCATGCTGCTGCCCAGCTCTGCAGGCAGGATTAAGCTCTGATGCCTGCAGTGGTAACTGACTTAACAACACTCCCATTGTTGGCATTCTTCCCATCTGCCTCCCTTCCCCACTCCCCACTGCGTTTCCTGGGAGAATCTCTGAAATGAGGATTTGACAGCAAATAGTGTCTTTTGTTCTGGAGAAGGAAATGGCAACCCACTCCAGTATTCTTGCTTGGAGAATCCCATGGACAGAGGAGCCTGGCGGGCTACTGTCCATGGGGTCGCAAGAGTCGGACACGACTTAGCAACTAAAGGACAACTCCTAGTGTCTTTTGTTGGGTTCCCCCAGAGCAAGCCCCGAGACACTGTTCATTCCTAGTCAGCCTGGAGTAGCCCCGAAGGAGGAAATTTAGATGAGAGAGTACATGATCACAGGGAAAAGGAAGCCTCAGGGGGTCCCCTCACTTGACTTTGGCGGCTTCTGGAAGGTGCTGCAGCTCAGAGGGCATGTTCAGGATGTCAGGGAAGTGCTTCTCCAGAATCATGATCAGGTAATGGAGCAGAGAGATGTTTCTGTGGGTGAAAGTCAGGTCAGGGTCAGGGGCCAAGGGAATTGGGAACGAAGGTTTGGCAGAAATTAGGCTGAGGTGTTAGGGGAAAGCTGTGACCTATTTTGGGAAGGCTTCCCCGGTGGCTCAGTGGGTAAAGAATCCACCCGCAAATGCAGGAGACACAGGCAGATCCAAGTTCGATCCCCGGGTTGGGAAGATCCCTGGAGAAGGAAATGGCAAGCCCACTCCAGTATTCTTGCCTGGAGAATCCCACGGACAGAGGAGCCTGGTGGGCTGTAGTCCATAGGTCGCAAAGAATTGGATATGACCGACCGGAGCTACAGCACACATGTACAGGAGAGGGGAGAAGGGAGAGGCCAGCGCGGGGTGAGAGAGGGACTACAGAAGCTGGTAGGTCCCACCTGTCGATGCTGGACTTGGTGTCAGCGATCTTGTTGAGGCTGGCCACCCGGAACCCGTAGGCGCCCCCACGCTGCCCTTTGTTCATGAAGTTGCCGATGGCCAGGACCACCTCCAGCATCCGCGCTAGACGCTTGCTGCGGATCAGCTCCCGGGAGGCCAGCAGGATGGCTAGGGGAGGAGGGACAGGTGAGAGCCCTGCACACGCCGGGGCTTCTGGACCCTCAGATGGTACCACCAGAGTCCAGAAAAGGAGTCGTCAAGTGTCAACTTCAGAGGGGCAGAGGCTATTCCCATGTCCCAGAGGACAAGCTTCTCCACACCTGCCTGCTTCCTGGGGAAGCCGACAAACTCACCAAAAGCCAATTCAGCCACATAACCCTTTCTCAAAATGTGCCAACATTTCCTAAGACTAGACTTAATAAGACTAGACTTAAGAATGTATCTTTCCTACATATAAAGATTACTGTTTTTTTCCTATGGATATATGCAAGAATATAATACTTTTACTTTTCTAAAGTGTTAGTTGCTCAGTGACTCTTTTGTGACCCTATGGACTGTAGCCCACCAGGCTCCTCTGTCCATGGGATTTTCCAGGCAAGAATACTGGCATGGGTAGCCATTCCCTTCTCCAGGGGAACTTCCCAACCAGGGATGTACCCTGGGTCTCCTGCATTGTAGGCAGATTTTTTACTATCTGAGCCACCAGGGAAGGCCTTTACTTTTATAAACTTAGTGATTAAAATTTTTAATTTCAGCATGGTACATACTATGGGACTATTTCTGCCTCTTTTGAAGTGCTGTATTTTGTTGATTTTTTGGAAAGGAAAAAAATCCCTGTCAAATTAAAACATCAACTGCAACAGTCTCATATTTTTTCTTCTATAATGTTATGCTTTGCAGTTGATGGTGCCTTAGATTTGATTAAATAGGTTACATGACAGCCTGTTGAATAGCATTTAAAAATGTCCTTCAACCTTTAGACATTTAAAATTTTCCCTCTAATGCCTTAAATGATACCTTTGCTGGAAATACAAGCAATCTAAGGCTAACCCGTCACCAAAACTTCAGTATTTCATTCTGATAGGCTGTTTTGGCCCTTCCCTTGGCAATTCTGTATTTATGGTGGGTATGCAAAATTGGGACACAAATCCTACACTGAAAATTTGGCTTCTGGTTAAAGAATATGATCTTGGATTATTAAATGTGATGAGAAGATCAAGCCAATGTATTATGATTTTAGCCTCTGCCAAACTAAACATTCCTTAAGATGCTGCTATGAAGATAAAATGAGAGCCATTTGACTAAAAGTATGCAAAACTCTTCAAAAGCAGTTAAAGTAAGTAACTGTCCAAAAGCTGTAAAAAAAACACGAGAAGGTAGGTTGGTCAGTGGCTTCTAAACTCAAACATATGCCACCTAGCAGTGGCGTTCCTCTTGAAAGGTAATTGAGTGGTTCCTAGTCTGCCTTTTTTTAAAAGTTACATCTAGATTAGATTAAGTACATTATGGTATATTCATACAATGGACTAAAATGCAGCACTGAAAATAAATAGCCCACTGTTCCTTACAATCATAATGCTGAACAAGAGACCAGCAATGATCACACAGGTGAATTCACTTTGGGATGGTTCATCAGTTAGGACTCCTAGGGTCTGTGCACTTTTCAAAGTGCACATTTCAGTAGTGAGTTTAATTGCATGCATGCGTGCTAAGTTCCTTCAGTTGTGTCCAACTCTGCATGACGCTATGGAGTGTAGTCCACCAGGTTCCTCTGTCCGTAGGAGTCGCCAGGCGTGAATGCTGGAGTGGGTTGCCACGCCCTCCTCCAGGGGATCTTCCCGACCCAGGGACCGAACCTGCATCTCTTGTGTCTCCTGCCTTGGCAGGTGGGCTCTTTACCACTACTGCCACTTGGGAAGTTTCTGGCAACATACATTGGCTGTGGTAGTTTTTCTTAGATTGATAAGCTATCCGAAAAATCTGCCGAGGAATCCTAAAAATGCTAAAATGTTGACAAAACAGAAAACGACAAGGATTCAAAGGGCATCAGTATAAACGGAAAAATTGCCACATGCAATGGAGACATTTGAGATATACTCATAAGAATAATGTATTCATACATATATTCATAAGAATATATTTCCATGTGAAGCCATATTCATCTTGACTATACTCTGTAAATATGTTCATAATGAGAACTGGTGAATTTGGTATATTCAGCAATGAACATATTTATAAGAAGAATATATACAAGAAGACTATGTTCATGAATATATTCATAGGAGAATTGGTAAATTTGTCAGATTTGATGAATTGACTTTTGGCAAATTGACCCAAAAGCCCTGCCTGGGCATGGATGAATGGATGCTAGGGAGGAGAGTTAACAGCTTATCAACCAGCTGGGACAGGCAAAATCTTAGCTTTCCCAGGAATGTTTCTTAGGGAGAGTTTAGGAGAGAGCTCCTGGGAACAGAATTATCTGAGATTAAATCTACCCAGTGGCTAAACTAGTTCCACAGCACCAAACTGCAGGCCATTGCTCACAATTGCTGTGCTGATCCAAGACACACAAATAGTTGAGCACAAGTCTTGGGCTGAACCCCTGTGTCCCTGCCTCAGGCCCCAGAGGCAGTCAGCAGCAGAACAAAAGTAAGGACTCGCCCATCAACAGGGCAGGAGATGCCTCCAGACCACAGCCCTGCAGCGTCACTGCTCAACCCTTGCTTCCTGCTCAGACGTATTATCTGTGATCACACAGCCTGAAGACCCCTTGTTGTGTGTGTGCACATGTGCGTGTGTGTCCAGATTATAGAAAATGTCAGCCTCGAGCTCTGTCATGCCCCACCTGACCCCCCAGAGTCCTCCCGAAGCAGCTCATCAAACTCCAGGAAGGACCATACTCCGGACCTGGCCTCCCAGGGCGTGTGGGCCAGCCTGGTGTCCAGCAGAGGGGGCCCGTGCTCTGCTCTGCCCCGAGCCTGCCCCCCCAGCATCCAGGACACAGGCTGTCTCCAACCTGCTCAGTCTGTTCTCGCCACACAGGGGCCCACAGCCTCTCCTGCTTCTCTCCTTGGGGCCCTCATGGCTGCCCACCCTCCTGACCACCTGCCCTTCCCCCAGGCTCCCTGCCCCTCCCCCAGGCTCCCTGCCCCTCCATCCTCTGCCATCCCCAGGCAGTTCCACATGCCCTCTGGGACAGGACAAGAGGGAAGGGCTGGATTCTGAAGAATGACATCTGCATTCCAGTCCCGGCTCCACCAACACCAGTAGTAATACAGCCTCGGGCCACTGACACAGATCCATCTTAGAGGTGAGAGAAGGGCCCCCAAACGGGACCATCCACGGCCCATGTTTCACACAGTGCTTGACCTGTGCTTCTTGTCTAATTACAAAGTTTCCACCTGAAACAGGTGGGAGAAGTTCCCCAGGTCAGAAAATCAGATGCCTCTGGGGATCACCTCACCCAAGTTCCCTACTTTCTGAGTAGCTCACACTTCAAAGAACGTGTCTGGAGGTCTTCTCTGCACCTCGGACCTCTCCCAAGCAGGGCAACAATGGGTTAGTCCAGGCCAAGAAGGGTGCTAGTTGCTTACTATTATCATCATTTTTTCAGCATTTCCGTCCCAGGCTGGGGCAGAGAGCAGCAGGTCTGTGGCCTCAAGAGTCTGCATGCTGAGCCCGGGGAACAGGGAGCGTGGCTGGCATGGGTGCTCATATACACAAGCGCCACATGTATGAAAAGCATAGACTCACATCCTGTCCTTGGTTTTGGGGGTGAATCAAGAGTAAGGAAGGAGTTTCCCTCTGTGCCTGTCCACTGACTCCCACCCCTCCCCAAGGATTGCTCCCCAGTCCTGGGCCGTACCTTCCACTTTGGGCTTGGCCTCAGCCAGCCGCTCCTGGAACTTCTTCTTGAAGAAGAGAGCCTGCAGCCGCTGCTGGTAGTGGTCGATCCTGTGGACAGGGTGAGCTGCATGGTGAGGCAGCCCCCTACCCTCCTTGGCCTGCCCACCCCCGCTGCCTCTTGCCATGCCTGCTGCTCTGACCAGCTCATCTCATAGAGGAAGCGGTCTGCCCCAATCCTGCCAGCTCCAGCCCCGCTCCTCCTCTGCCTGCCCGCCCCCGCCACCTCCTGCCATGCCCGCTGCTCTGACCGGCTCATCTCATAGAGGAAGCGGTCCGCGCGGGCCATCCGCTCGATCTCATGCTTGTGCTCCTCCAGGAGGTCAACGTCGCTCTTCTCCGGGATGAACTTGAGGAGCTGTGAAGGGGAGTTGAAAGTCAGGAAACTGGTGAGAGGCTGTCATGGGGGTGCAGCCAATGGAAACCCCCACACTGACCAGGCTCAGATGAGGAAGGCCCCCCCAACTCTGTCAGAGAGACGCATCCTCGTCTGGGTGTTTCATGTTTCACCTGCTCCAAGGGATTCAGGGCACCCAGCTCCAGACTTCCTTCCTTCTTTTTCACTTTTTAAAAGTGAGCTATAACTTACATACGGTAAACTTACATACAGTGTTCTTAAGTGTACAGCTCAATGAGCTTTTTCTTTTTAAACCAACGTGATTTAGGTATGTGAAAATTTCTTAGTCATGTCTGACTCTTTGTGACCCATGGACTGTAGCCCGCCAGGCTCCTCTGTCCATGGAATTCTCTAGGAAAGAATACTGGAGTGGGTAGCCATTCCCTTCTCCAGGGGATCTGCCCAACACAGGGATTGAACCCAGGTCTCCTGCATTGCAGGAAGATTCTTTACCATCTTTTTATTGCAGGCAGATTATTTACCACCAATTTCAGTTCAGTTCAGTTGCTCAGTCATGTCTGACTCTTTGCAACCCCATGGACTGTAGCATGCCAGGCCTCCCTGTCCATCACCACCTCCTGGAGTTTACTCAAACTCATGTCCATTGGGTCAGTGATGCCATCCAACCATCTCATCCTCTATCATCCCCTTCTTCCACCTTCAATCTTTCCCAGCATCAGCATCAGCATTTTCAAATGAGTCAGTTCTCATCAGGTGGCCAAAGTACTGGAGTTTCAGTTTCAGCATCAGTCCTTCCAGTGAATATTCAGGACTGATTTCCTTTAGAATGGACTGGCTGAATCTCCTTGCAGTCCAAGGGACTCTCAAGAGTCTTCTCCATTAATTTATTGAGGTATAATTTACATAAAATAAAATACATCCATTTTAAATGTCAGAGAAGGCAATGGCAACCCACTCCAGTACTCTTGCCTACAAAACCCCATGGACGGAGGAGCCTGGTAGGCTGCAGTCCATGGGGTTGCTAAGAGTCAGACACGACTGAGTGACTTCACTTTCATTTTTCACTTTCATGCACTGGAGAAGGAAATGGCAACCCACTCCAGTGTTCTTGCCTGGAAAATCCCAGTGACGGGGGAGCCTGGTGGGCTTCCGTCTATGGAGTTGCACAGAGTTGGACATGACTAAAGTGACTTAGCATAGCATTTTAAATGTACAACTAAATGAATTTTGATCAAACTATCTTGAGAGTCACATGGACAGCAAGGAGATCAAATCAGTCAATCTTAAAGCAAATCAACCCTGAATATTCACTGGAAGGACTGATGCTGAAGCTCTAACTCTTGGGCCCCTAATGTGAAGAGTGGATTCATTGGAAAAGACCCTGATGCTGGGAAAGACTGAGGGCAGAAGGAGAAGGGGGCAACAGAGGATGAGATGGTTGGATGGCATCACTGACTCAATGGACATGAGTTTGAACAAATTCCAGGAGACAGTGAAGAGCAAGGAAGACTGGCATGTTGCAGTCCATGGGTTTGCAAAGAGTCGAACACGACTTAGTAACTGAATAACAACAAATCCACTAATTGAACCATCCAGATTAAGATACAGAAGATTTTCATCCCCTGCAAAGTTCCCTTGTGTTACTTTAATAAGAAAGCCACCTCTTCCTCCAGTGTAGCCTCTCAACTGAACTCTATCACCTTAGATCAAATTTAGCTATTTTTTTTGGACATGCCACACAGCGTGTGGGATCTTAGTTCCCTTATCAGGGATTGAACCTGTTTCCCCCTGCAATGGAAGTGCAGAGTCTTAACCACCAGACCACCAGGGAAGTCCCATATTTGACTATTCTTGAACTTATTCTTGAACAAATGATGCTGTGTGCTCTTTCTGGGGTCTGGTTTCTTTAACAGAATATCTGAGACTCATTCACATTTAGGTATGAAAGTGAAAGTGGAGAGTGAAAAAGTTGGCTTAAAGCTCAACATTCAGAAAATGAAGATCATGGCATCTGGTCCCATCACTTCATGGGAAATAGATGGGGAAACAGTGGAAACAGTGTCAGACTTTATTTTGGGGGGCTCCAAAATCACTGCAGATGGTGACTGTAGCCATGAAAGACACTTACTCCTTGGAAGGAAAGTTATGACCAACCTAGATAGCATATTCAAAAGCAGAGACATTACGCTGCCAACAAAGGTCCGTCTAGTCAAGGCTATGGTTTTTCCAATGGTCACGTATGGATGTGAGAGTTGGACTGTGAAGAAGGCTGAGAGCTGAAGAATTGATGCGTTTGAACTGTGGTGTTGGAGAAGACTCTTGAGAGTCCCTTGGACTGCAAGGAGATCCAACCAGTACATTCTGAAGGAGATCAGCCCTGGGTGTTCTTTGGAAGGAATGATGCTAAAGCTGAAACTCCAGTACTTTGGCTACCTCATGCGAAGAGTTGACTCATTGGAAAAGACTCTGATGCTGGGAGGGATTGGGGGCAGGAGGAGAAGGGGACGACAGAGGATGAGATGGCTGGATGGCATCAGTGACTCAATGGATTGAGTCTGAGTGAACTCCGGGAGTTGGTGATGGACAGGGAGGCCTGGTGTGCTGCGATTTCATGGGGTCGCAAAGAGTTGGACACGACTGAGCAACTGAACTGAACTGAATTCATTTTTTATTCATTGATGAAAGTGAAAAGTGAAGGTGTTAGTTGCTCAGTTGTGTTTGACTCTTTGTTGACCCCATGGACTGTAGCCCACCAGGCTCCTCTGTCCATGGGATTTCCCAGGCAAGAATGCTGGAGTGGGTTGCATTCCCTTCTGCAGGGGATCTTCCTGACCCAGGGATTGAACCCAGGACTCCTGCATTGCCAGCAGATTCTTTACCATCTGAGCCTCCAGGAAAGCCCATTCATTGTTGAGCACTATTCTACTGTGGGAATATATCTCAATCTGTTCACTTTCCTATTGATGGACAGTTGGGGTGTTAACAGTTTGAGGGTTTTATAAATAGTTATGAATATTCCTATAGTCAGTATTTGTACCCAGTGGGATTGCTGGGAAATGGAATAGGTGTGTGTACTGCTAAACTGTTTTCCAGAATCGTTTCACCAAATGAGAGTTCCAGTTGCTTCGCATCCTTGCCAACAGCTCGCATTGTTGGCCTCTTCGGTTTTAGCTGTTTAAGCGGGTGGCTGGTTCGCCCTCACTGTGACTTTTTGTGTTTCTCTGATGGCTAATAGTACTGAACATCTTTTACCGTATTTCTCTGATGAGTGATGGTATTGAGCCATTTGGAGATTCTCTTTTATAAAGCACCTATTTGAATCTTTTGCTCATTTTTAGGTTGTCTGTCATTTTTCTCACTGATTTGTAAAGTCCTCTGCTCTGAATATGAGCTCTTTGTGCAAAGGTCTAAAGCTTGTCTTGCCTTTTCACTCTGGTAACAGTGCCTTTTGATCAACAGGGTTCTTAATTTCAAAGTCCAGCGAATGGTGGCTTTGCTTGGTAGTTTCTGGGTTTCTCTTGAAGGACATAGCAGACCCATGAGGAAGAGATGCGAATCCGTGTCTCCGGTGTCTCCTACGTTGCAGGCGGGCTCGTCACCTGCTGAGCCATCAGGGAAGCCCTCAGCAGCACGTGGCTGCGGCCACTGTCTTTGCCCTGAGACTCATGGGGGAATCACTCCTCATGTTTCCTTTCTAGGGGCCTCAAGCCCCTGAAAAGATGTAGTCTGTTCTGGTCTCCTCTCAGAGAGGTTGATCCAGGGAAGTTTCTATGAGCCTCTCCCTTGCTCCTCCAGCCTGACTTCTCCTTGACCTAAGAGTCTCAGCCTCCCTGGGGACTGTCGGGAAGGGATACGGCTGCCTCCTAGTTTCAGGGGCCTCACCTGCTCCAGCATGTCCTTAGCGAGGTCCTCCTGTTCGTCCATCTTCAAGATAGCTTGCCGGATCTCCTCATTGGACAGCTTCAACCTATGGCAAAACCCCACCCTGAGCAGCCTGGCCTGGCCCCTCTGCCCAGGACAGACCCCTGGCCTCCTCCTTCCAAAGCCAGAGCCGGGGCCTTCTCTCTCTCCTTTACCTTTGATAGCACTCCCTGCTCGGTAAAACCTTTGACACTAAACTCACCCGGTTCCCTCTATAACTTGAGCCTGAGATATTTTAGTCCCTAAACAGAGACGTGAGTACTCTGGTCTCTTGCTTGAGTCTCCATCCTCACTGATGGGGACGTTTGGGAGGAAGAGGGCCATCTTCAGTGTAGACTGAGACAGGGCAAAAAGTTCCGATCCTCCTTCTCATGCCCAAAATACCCGCAGCATCTCCATGGGAGGATGGGAATATGGGCAGACCATTAGGGCAGGCTCCTGCTTCCTTCAAGACAGAACAGCTGCCCCTTGGCTCCCACACAGCCGTTCCAACACTGGGAGAGGGAGACGCAATCCCCTGCACGCACTGCACGTGCACACACAGACACAGAGACACACATGTCCACACAGCCCCTCCGGATGCACACCCATCGGGAGCGGGCAAGCAGAAGTCTCCCTTGCCATCGATGGGGAGACACTGAGCCCTGGGGCCCTGTGGGAGGAAAGTGGGGATGCGTGTCCTAGGGCAGCACTAAAAATAGTAAGAGAGGCGGTGCCCTCTGACCCCAGCTCAGGCGGGAGGCCCCCGCACAGAAGCTAGGCTGTTAGCCCAGATACTGCCCTGTTTGTTCTGCAGCCGCGGGAAATGCTTGGGGGCTGACATCATGCTGCTCTGTGGCCTAAGCCAAGCGGGGCCCTCCGCAGGCTTAGAGCGATGCCACTGCCAGACGCCGACCAGGCAGGTCAGGGGCCTCATGCCTGGGGCAGTTTCCTGTCTGCAGAGTCTGCACCGCTGCTCCGCGGGGGCTCCCGGGAGAGGATGCTTGGATCAGGGGCGCCCTGCCATTCCCAGGGGATAGCTGGAGCTGGGGGGAGCCCAGAGGTCACCACCACCCCATCCGTCTGCCAGTCCCTCTCTCCCCAGGCACTCAGCTCCCTCATCTTCTTCTCTAGCCCCAGCCCAGGCCTCCACTCTCTGGGGGCGCATCCTTCCCACCCACAACCTTCCCTGGGGCAGGGCCACAGAGGCAGGGCGGGCACCTACTTGGAGAGAAGGATGACGCAGTTCTGTGCCCTCCGGCCATCAATAACAGACAGCTCTTTGACCTTGCGTGAGGCCAGGTGGATGTCCTCAGTGGAACCCAGCTCTTTCTGCAACCGACAAGCCAAGTGGCAAGGGTGAGGTGTGTGTTTCCCCCAGTCTTCTTCCTGCCCACCCCCAACCCCAGCCCATGAGCCACCCCAGTGCCAACCAGGGAATGCTCCTGGTGTGAGTGGAAGAAACAAAAGGAGAGAACAAGACTGGGGAGACAGGAGGGTGGTTAATAGCTGAGTAATTCGAGGCTCTGGGACTTTAGCCTGGGCTAGAAGGGGTTGGGGGCAATGAGAAGCCCCCTATTCAGACATTGCTTTCTCTGGGCAGGCTAGAGGGGGAGTTATTGATCCCTATAGCTGTGGGCAGTGGGATTTGACCCATGCCAGATCCCAGACAATCAACCCCCACTCCCCTCACCCTGCTCAGAGAGCCTCCTCTCGCCGATCTTATGGTGAGAAGCTGGCTCCAAGTCCCCAGAGGGCCATGGTTCCTGGACCCCTGAGGACTCTGGGTGCTTCCCAAGGTGCCCAGGGTGGAGAGTATCCACTAGTTCAGAGGGGAGGAAACTGAGGCACAATTCCTTGCAAAGTTCTCTCCTCTGGGATTCTAGCAGGCAATTCCCAAGAAATCAAAGACCGTCCTCTTGCCTTCTCTTGGGCCCTGATGAGGTACACAGGAGGCTCGCTCCTCCTCTGGGAGGTCCTTCCATGCACATGCTCCAGGGGCTGCCTCTCACATCACTGCCTGTGTGGACTGTGCCCCTGGAATTGTGCACTGCCCAACCGGTGCAGTCTTATAGGACGGCCTTGCCTTGGGCCTTGTGGGTAAGACAACGGACCCAGAAGCTTCCTCCTCACTTCTGCAGACGTTTACCTCCCTTATGGTGGGGGTCTGTTTGCATTAGCTCCTTTCCCTACATTTCCACTTTTTCTTTGGGGACCCAACCTGATGCCACCCTGTTAAGATGAGTAATAAGGCAGAAGGTAGAATTGACAAGCCCCCTCTTTTGAGCCCAGTATAGGGCAGCAGAGCCCAGGACAGTGGTTAAGAGTTATAGTGTCCAGAGCCCCAAGAGTGACTCACCTGCTGGGAAGGATTAGTTATCAGCTCCTAGGCAGGTAGCAGCCACAGCCAATAGAGAATCAAACATGCACAACATTAGCCAAGAGGTTTGGGGACCCAAGAGTAGTAGGAAAGGAATGGGGACCCCTTAGCATCTACTCTGTCTGCCCCACCCCAAGGGAGACCCCCCCAATGGTTGGAGATGGAGACTGCAGGTAGCACCAAACACGAGCTGCTTCCAGCAGACATGCACTCACAAAGAAGCCAGACCAAGCGGAGGACAGGCAGCCTCATCTGTGTGCCCCGCGCCCAGGGAGACCACCACTTCCTGGTCGGATGGGCCCCCCAAGCTGCCCACCCCAGGCTTTGACTGCACTTCTTCCCTCTCCTACATAGAGCATCCCGGTACCCCTGCATGACTTCATTCTTCCAAAACAGGGGAGGGGAGACAACCACAACTGAACTTGAGCTCAAAGCACGTGCATGTCGCATTCATTGAGACAGAGGAAAGCAGACATCCCTGAACTTTGTCCCTTGCCCTCTGCCCCCTGTCTGTCCTTTGATTTCCAAGGAAGCAGAGGGGGCAGAGCTCACACCTGGTTCTCCCTTCCTGACCCAGGTGGGGTTGAAGTCACCAACTCAGGACTGGCAGAGGGCACAGGACGGTCCCTGTCCCATGCGCCCAGGACCCCAAGACAGAAAGAGGAGGCCAAAGAGGCAATGCAGCCTCTGGGATCTCTCCAGCTCTGCAGCTGTGAATTCAACCCCCAGAGTCCGGGCAACCCGCAGAGTGACAGTCCTCTGCGTGAGCCCAGCTCTGAAATGGGGCGATAGACTGAGAGGGCTCAGAGGAGAAAGAGCAGGGCGCTGTCCATCTTAACTCTTCCTCATCCCCAACTGGGGATGGGGTCGGGGCAGGCCCCGTTTGTCCTAAACCCCAGAGTCCCGCCTTCCCTACTGGACCTGGTCCTACCCCAGGACCTTGGAGACTGGGCAGGCAAGGCTGGAACCCTGGCCTGGAGAAAGACTCTCAAAATACAGGGAGGCCAGGCCTGATCCTCCGCCACCCCCCGCACATCCTCTGCATCCCTCCCTGGTGCCCGCTCAGGAGCGCTGATCACAGGAGCAGCAAAAGCCCCGAAGAGCCTCTTCCGGCCCCCGTCGGGCCGCAGTGGCTGCTTGGGCCGTGCCAGGCAGACACGTCCATGGGGCTGAAAGTGCTTCCTGGATTAGGGGTACAGAATCAGACACCCTGAGCACCTACATTTAAGCTAAGCAAACAACCGTTGGGTTTTTCTAGAACCCTAAGGCATGGCCAGAGCCCCACCTCCACCACAGCCCTTTGGCTATTGGCTAGGCCCCACTCCCTGCCCTGGAGCTGTCACCATGCCCTCAGTCCTGTCTGCCCTCAGGAGGGGTCACCCACAGCTCCGGGCTTGGCAGAAAGCAGTGAGGAGATCGGCCGAGACACTCAGACCCAGGAGGGCTCAGAGCCTTCTCACAGGTACTGGAGGATGTCCTCGGGGTTGGAACCCCAGATGGAAGAAGACAGCACAGCCCAGAGAATAAACAAACCCTGGGGGAGGGCCAGAGCGAAAGCAGAGGCACCAAGGCCTCTTCCCACACTGGACCTCCGAGGAAGGCCCCAGCTCTGCTGTGCAGAGTCCTGCGCCCTCGTACTCATGGGAGGGGGAAATCAAAGAATTGGCATTTGTGGTCATTCCGGCAGCTACCGCCTCGGGTTGGCCCTGCATCCTGCTATCCACCCCACTCCCTGTCCTGCCTCGGGAAGAGCAGGCTTGCTGGTCCACCTCTGCACAGCATCCTCAGAGCAAAGCCCAGGGCCTCTCCTGGCCTGCCCCGCCCAGCTTCAACCCCTCAGTGTGACCTGGAGCAGCGCCACCATCCTTGACCCAAGATCCTCTGCTCCACTCATGGGAGTGTCAGGATATGAGAGCAGAGTGGAAAAAGCGGTTGAAAAGTGATCGTGCCTTGTAGGTATAATTCCTAGGTCCTGGGCCAGAAAAAGAATTAGGTCCGCAGTGGCCTGGCCCTGCTCCTCTGCCTCCAGCGCTCCAAGACCAAGGAGAGAAATGGACAACATATTACGTCATCCCGCGATGGGCAAATAGAAACTAATACAGTGGGATTCTTCCCCTGTGCACTGCACCCCTCCCCCCCAGGTATCTTTATCATGGTACCTGATAAAGAATAAAATCAATCCGTGTATGTGGGAGGGAGGAAGAGAGGCAAGGAGGGGCTCAGGGTCGAGTTCAAGGGGTGGTGTCAAGTCACGACTGGAGGCCAAGACTCAAGACACCAGAGCGGGCAGGGTCTTACCTGATGCCTCTGATAAGCTGAAAACATTTTTTCAAAGTCCTCGAGGTCTAGAATCCGAAACACCTGCATGTCATCAATCTCATTCCATATGGTGCCAGGGACACGTTCCTAAGATTCACGGGGAGGGAGGAGGCCGTGGTTGACTCGGCTCCTTCGTGATGGAGATGCTGGTGCCCCCCGACCCTACCTGTCCTCCAGGTACACAGACACAGGCAGCCAGGCTCCCAGGCCTTCAGAAGGGGGGTGATTCCTCCCCGCGCCCCCCCTTCAACACTCTGCTCCAGGGGAGCGACGAGAGACCACTCCTCCTCTTCACCTGGGGCCATATGTCAGCGCACCCCAGAAATCAACAGTAGCGCTGGAGTGACGGGTGGGCAAGCATGGAAGAGGGCTATGAAACCCCTTCCAGAAAAAAACCAAGCCAGTGTTCTCAGAGGACATCCCCCCACAAGGTCGGGTGGCTGTGGTGATGGCAGGAAGAGTGCCCCCACATACTTGGGGGTCCTCAAGTCCCCAGGGCTGCCTGCATGTCCTGTGTCTGAGATGGTCGTCTTCTCTCCCGGGGGTCTTCCTCCCACTTGCCCAGATTCCCAGAAAGTGGACAAACAGCAGAGGCCAGGCCATCCTGGCCCTGCTGGTGACTGTTCCAGCCAGCAAGACTCTGCCATGAGTTCCTGATGGTCAGAGGCCGTCTCATCCCTTGAGACTGGAATGGGCCCAGGGTTATATTCCAAGGTCTCTCAGCTGAGGCAATGTCCACCTCTGGGTAGGATCCTTGCACTGAACTCCACTCCAGGGTTCTGGACAAGATGTAGTACCCATGCCGGGAATGCCCTAGTAGTCTTGCAACATCCCAATAATGGCTTAGAAGCCGAGACAGGCCCCCACCCAGGACCCCTCGCCTCTCCCTGAGCTTTGCTGCCCTTTAAAACAGAACCTCCCCCACCTCTCTGCCTGCGGGGGCAGTCGGGAACCTTCCTAACGCCACTGCCGCCCCCTCTCTCCATCACCCCTCAGCAAGGCTCGGAGAGAGAAACATACCTTTCACTCACTTTTATTTTCTTAAACTCTGCAAAGGGGAGGCAAGGCCAGAGTGGGAGGGGGGAAGTGGGGACATTCCTGCGGCCTTCCTAAGGCCAGGGACCCTCTCGTGGAATGCCGGGCTGGGAAGCTGGGAACAGCAAGGGATGCAGGCAACTGGCCAAAGCCAACACAGACACATTCTTTTCATGGCAGAAACAACCACTCTGTGTGTGTGTGTGTGTGTGGGTGGGCACGTGTGGGGTAGGGGACCGAGGAGAGGAGCCAGGCTCTCGGATGGGGTACACGGGAGGCAGATAGGAGATGGGAAGGAGAACTGGACCGGGAAAGGCAGCGAGGGTGGGTCAACATGGGGAAAATTTTCCATGAGTCAGCAGGCTGAGGATCCAGCTCCCCTCACTGCTTCCCAAACACTCCCCCTGCCCCGTGGTCACCAGGAGAACCTAGGATCCTCTGTGAAGGTGGAGTTGAGGTCTGGGGCCAGAGACTCATACATTTCTTCCTAACATCTTCCACATCCTAAACGCCACCACGCCACCCCAATGTGTCCCTGTCACACAATCATTCTCAAATTTGATCTTCACACTGCTCCGGCCAAGACTTCACCACTTCCAGTCCAGATCCCTGAAACTTCTGCCCCTCTAGGGACACCCTTTACAGGCCACGGAATCTTGCTCAAGAAAGTATATTTCCCTTGAGCATCTGGGGGGTCACACAGCCTCTAAGTGGGGCAGCTGGCAAAGAGGGGGTTTCTCTTCTCTTCCTCCGCCCCATGAAAGGAAACTGAGTCTCACGTTTGCGTGATGGAGCTGGAGTGAGGGTTAAGTGAGAGAGCACACGCACGGCACGTGTGGTAGTCGCACTCATAGCAACTCGCCTGCTATTCTTATTTTAAAGGCTTTCTATGTGTCAGTCGCTTTGCATGTATTAAGTCAGTCCTCACAACAACCTTTTGATCTGGTTATCATCATCCCCCCCATGTTACAGGTTGGGAAACCAACGCCCACATGACGAGATGACCTGAATTTAGCCATGCAATTAAAAGCTTGGGGCTGGGATGACAAATATGACTCAAAGCCCCCCACTCCCCACACCCTACAAGAGCTCCTCAACACGTGTTCCATCAAACCTGGACTTCCCAGTCTAGGAATGAGACTCTGGCCACTTCTGGGTCCCTGAGGAATTGATATACACTTTATTATTGCTAGATCCCAGAGACAATCCTAAGCACAAAGTTCTTTAAGATGAAAATATTAAAAAAATATTAGATGCCTTATCTGTTTTCCTTAATTGTGGAGATGCCTAATCAATCCTTCATTACATGATCAAAACTGTAAATTGCAAGCATGGGAGGCAAAAGCAAAATTCTTTTTTTAATAGCAACTTAAAAATACTACTTCTGGTCATGAACAATGAACATTTCTACACAGCCTACAGCCTTTGGTTCTGCAGAACCATTCGCCTGCTCAAACGCAGCTGGTCTTTCTGGCTGGTCTCAGGACCACAGGGAAACAACTACAGGGCAAAACCGTGCGAAGCAGTTGTCACAAACTTTGCTTCAAAGTGCTGCTAGCAGGTGGCTCTACATCAGAGCTCCAGGAAGTGACGGATGGGCTATACTCATACTTTGTCTTTCTTTCCACTTAGATGACAAAACCAGAGGTAAAAGGAATCAGAGAGCATCTCGCAGATGAGCAAACAGGTACCAGATGAGTGATTTCTGCAGAGCACACAGTTAGTTTGAGCCAAACCTGACTTGGTTAGAAGTTAGAACCATTCCTTCAACCCATCCCCAGGACCTCAAGGTAGTTCCTTGGACACATTTCCTAATTTGCCAGATCCAAAGCTCTTTCAGGGCAATATTATGTCTCATCCTTTGTTATTATCCATCACAGCCCCCTCCCCACCATAACCGAAAGCTTTACGTAAAGCACAGCTCAGACTGATGGGCTAGCTGGTCTACCAGCAGGAGACAGCACCTAGCAAACAGCTGAGCATCTACTTAGCAAACTGTGTCTCCTCCTACTTAAGTCTCCATTTGAACTAATTTAAGCTCAGAGTTGTAGAGTAGTGATTTCCCCAAGAGTTAGTCCCTGGTCTATACAACAAGGTCAGAGGGCATCCATTGGTCCCAGTTTCAAACTGTTTATGCAGTGTGAATGGGCCAGGCTAACTGAGGCCAGTTCCCTTGTCTTGCTGAAGTGAAAGTTGTTCAGTCATGTCCAACTCTTTGCGACCCACCAGGCTCCTCTATCCATGGAATTCTCCAGGCAAGAATATTAGAGTGGGTAGCCATTCCCCTCTCTGGGGTTTCTTCCTGACCCAGAGATCAAACTTGGGTCTCCTGCATTGCAGGCAGATTCTTTACCATCTGAGCCACCAGGGAAACCTACCATATCTATTAGGTTGGCAAAAAATGTCAACATATCAACATGGAAAAACCCAAACAAACTCTTTGGCTAACTCAACTTTCACCTCAAGGATGAAGCCACTGGTCCTTGCAAGAGGACACAGCACAGAACCAGAGCAGGGCTTGGACCAGGCTGGGACTGGCTTTCAATTACTAGAGGTCCAATGTGACCCAGGACATCTCTACACTCATGAGACTCCAACAGAGGAATCAAGCCCCACATGTCAGCCTGGGATGAGAGGTTCTTAGTGGATAATATTCATGAGGACCTCTCACTGCTGAGCAGTCTAGAGAAGTAGCCAGTGCAGGCACCCTCCCCTACAAGGATGTCAAAGTGGCTGTACCTTGACATCAAACTCTTCCTTGTCCTTTTCCTGTTACCCTGTCATAGCCTCATCATTTCAGTCCTTTGTACACACTGGTCTTGATCATCTCTAGACCTTGGCCGAAGATCTTCACCTATATGTTCCACCCTTTTCCTTAAATCAACCCTATCCTTAACATTCTAGCCAAGCCCTTTTCTAGAAAGCATCCTTGACTGGCCCTACATTACTCCATGAACCCTCAGCACACTCATATTCCATGTGTAGGTGGCTCTGCCAATGTGAGCATCACCACATGCCAAACCATCTCCTCTCTGTGCTCTTCCCAACAGACAGCCTGTCATCTGCAACCCCCTGTTCTGCATCCACTGTGTCTACCCTTACCCCGACCAAAGAAAGCATTCACCACGGAGATCTGCAAACAGCAGGCTGCCGATCTATGGGCTGACTGCCCCAACCTGTAGAAGGGACCCACAGACAGATCTCTTGTTACTCACCTCATTCAGCTTGACCCAGTTGAAGGACTTCAGTGGGTGTGAAGGCTGGGGGACACACTTCTTCCTGAGTGGGACATCACTGCTGGGGAAGGGGTCTGGGGGGAGGGGCATCCCCATGCTGAAGCAAGGTGGGGCACCAGGGGGAGTCAGAGGCCCCCCGGGGGGCAGAGGAGGGGGTGGCGGTGGGGGGCAGCAGGCGAACGGAAGAGGGGGCGGGGGTGGAGGCAGGCCATTGGTTGTCATCGAGGAAGACAAGGTAAGTGGGCCCCCAGGGGGAGGTGGGGAAGATACAGGTCCTGTCTGTGGGGAAAACAGAGACATCAGGAAGACAAATCCATCAACGAGGATGCCTTTTAGTCCCCAGTCACTATGCCTTCCCTTACTCTTCTTCTCCCTCTAGGCTAGACCCCAAAGTCTGTTCTCCCTGCCCACACAAGCTGAGCCCTGTTTTCTCGCCCTGCATCCTGAACACCCAAACATCCTGAACAGCCAGGTGCACCCACAAGTCAAACACAGACAGCGGACAAAGTCAGTCATTGCCGGCAACAGCAAGACTGATGATAAGGACCGGTCTGCACAAGGACATCCAGCTGCAGGCGGGGAGAGGAACCAACACCCAGCCGGCCCTCTGCTTTCCAAGGCGTGCTTCCTGCTCCCCGGAGGAAGGAACATGGTTTCCGTCTAACACAAAGGAGCCGACCTTGCAGACAAGGGTGCCCTCTATCCTGGTCTGAGATCCTCTCTCTCCTCCTTCATCCTAGGGTCCTTGGTCCCTCCCTACACCCACTTTTCCCTGCCTGACCTGAAGGTCCCAGCTCAGCTCTGCAAAAGGAGAGGGGAGGCCACGCACCGAGATTTCACTGAGTTGGGCCACCAGCTCTGCCACTTGTCCCCGAGCCTGGCGCAGCTCCTGAGACTCACGCGCCAGCTTGTCCTTCATCTTGTTCAGCGTCCGCATCATCTCTTCCTTCTCCAGCGTCTTGGTCTCGCATTCCCGCTCTTTCCTCTCCAGCCTGCTCACCAGCTCTGCGTGTTCTAGGGTGGAAGTGCGACAGGAGGGGAAACGGGAAGAAAGGACGTAATGTGTGTGCCTTCTTCTCCTAAGGGTGAAGGACTTCCCTGGCTGTCCCGTGGTTGAGACTCCACCCCTCCACTGCAGGGGTCATGGGTTCAATCCCTGGTCTGAGAACTAAGATCCTACATGCCCCGTGATGTGGCCAAAAAAAATTTTTTTTAGAAAGAAAAAAGATGGCACATTTAAAACTTAAAAAAAAAAAAAAGAAGTAGGCTAGGGGATGATCCTGGAGTGGGCAGGGGCAGGGGAGGGTGGGGAGCAGGTGGTGGGTTTAGGCAGAGCCCCTCACCTTTCCGGAACTTCTCTGCCTGGTCTCGCCACTGTTTCACTTCATTCTCGTTGATGAGCCTGGGGTCGGGGTGAGGGGGTTGAGAGAAGGAGCTGTTGACTGTTGGCTCATAGCTTCCCAGAGGGCAGGGTACCTTTCAGTCCCCTACAATGGTGCCCTGATCTCCAATCGGTGCAGCTAGGAGGCTAGGGTTCTGACCCTCCAGATGTCTCTCCAGGTCCCACCCCTGACAAGGTCTCTTCACCTGTCTCTCTGTGGGCTGAGAAAGTGAAAGCACCCTTAGAGTCCAACCCCTCTGTGATAAAGAAGATGAAGCTAACTCGTGGTCAAGCTAGGATGATGTCCCAGGTTTCGCCTAGTTGTACAATGATTTGTACCCCTTTGTAATAATAGGTCCTTGCATCTGAGAGGAGTCAAAATATCAGCTGGACTTCCAGTCTGTTACAGCAAGAGAAATCACTCACCCCAGCAACTCAGAGTGAGTGGGCAGAGGGTGTCTAAGTCATACGCCCTATTCATGTCAGACTCTCATTATGTGGGGTTTAAATGAGGGCTGTACCCAGACACATCCGCATATGAGAGGTGAAGTTCCAAGGTGAGATCCCAATCATCATTTCTTTTGTGAATCTGGAAGCATGGAGGGGATAGATCCATGACTCTTGGCCTCCTCAACCAGATCAAGGATACAAAGAGGGGACAGGGACTTCCTGGGGGGTCCAGTGGTTAAGGAAATGGGAAGAGAGGATGTGAATGCACATGTGTCCTTCTCCAGAGGACGAAGGACTTCCCTGGTGGTCCGGTGGCTGAGGCTCCATGCTTTCTGCGCAGGGGGCCGGGGTTCCATCCCTGGTCAGGGAACTAGATCCCACATGCCGCAGCTAAGTCCCAGTGCAGTCAAATAAACACACAAATATTAAAAAGAGGGGGTAAGATATGAAGGAGGAAATAATTTATGAAGAGATTTCTCTGGAGCAAGCTATGGCCATCCTCCCTTGGTGGGGAGGTTTGGGGAGGGTGGGTACAGGGAGGTTCTCCTTCACTGCCCCCTAGTGGAAGTGACTTCCTTGCACCCATCCAGAGAGTCTGACCTATGTCCCCTGCTTTTGGGAGGGAGGCATGGTGGACTGAGGCAAGGCAGGTCCAGAGGGTGGGCTAGCGCCCACGGCACTCCAAGAATTTGTTAGTATGAGAGATTGCATGAGGGTTGCTCATGAGTCAGAGAGCATCACGGAGGAACTAGGCTGAAGCTGTTGTAAGACTCATTCAAAAAATGCACCTGACAGAAGAGCGGACACTTCAACAACGTGAGTCTACGTGTACTGTTGTTGTTCAGTTGCTAAGTCACGTCCGACTCTTTGTGACCCCATGGACTGCAGCACGCCAGGCTTCCCTGTCCTTCACCATCTCCCAGAGTTTGCTCAAACTCATGTCCATTGAGTCAGTGCATTGTACTCCCAGTGAGCCAGGGTCTGATAGAAGGGATGGTACCAGGCAGGCTTGGAGGGAAAAAAGAAAAACAGGCCTCGCCAATGACCAGGGTTTTGTAGTGAGAGGCACCCAGCAAGGAACATCTGAAGACCCCAGGGATATACGTCATCTCTTTATCCATGTGCTAAACCCAGAGAGCAGGAAACCTCTTCACTAAGTTACCTGATCAAGCAGGGCCTTTTCCCATTTTTCCTTCCTGCCCTCATGCTCCCTCTGGTGGGGGTTCAGAAAATGGTTAGCTAGAGGAAAGGAGGGGATAGAAGGGGCTGAAAGAGAAAGAGAACAGATAAAGAAGCCAATCATCACACACACACGCGCACACACACGCACACAGACACACGCACAGACACACACATGCACACACACACACGCACACGCACGCACACACACAGACACAGACACACACACTCACACAGACACACTCACACACACACATGTGCACGCGCACACACACATGCACACACACACACACACACACGCTCACTCTTCCCACTGCAGCTTCCCGCTCCAACCCAGGAAGGAAAGAGATTTAAGGCTGAATCACATCTAGAATGCTGATTCACATCTAAGACTAGCCCTTCTACTTGCAGATTTGAGACCATATTGGTGGCTGAAAGTGAGCCTAGGACTCTTATTGTCCAAGAAGCAGCAAAAAGTTCACAGCACCTGAGGAGTTGTCATCCTCAGCAGAGGAGAAGCTTCCCCACTAAACAGTGTAAAGAATGAGCAAAAGATAAAAAAATAAAGCTGTTTTCACTATTTATAATAGCCAAGACATGGAGCAACCTAAATGTCCATCGACAGAGGAATAGGTAAAGAAGATATGGTATATATAGAAAATGGAATATTATTCAGCCATAAAAAAGAATGAAATAATGCCATTTATAGTAACATGGACAGACCTAGGGATTATCATACTAAGTGAAGTAAGTCAGGCAGAGAAAGACAAATACCATGTGATATGACTTATATGCGAAATATAAAAAATGATACAAATGAGCTGATAAACAGAAACAGCCTCACAGACATAGAAAACAAACTTAAGGATGACAAAGGGGAAAGATGAAGGGAATAAATTAGGTCTTTTGGATTAACATACACATACTACTATATATAAAACAGGCAGTCAACCAAGATTTACTGTATAGCACAGAGAACTTCACTCAATATTCTGTAACAACCTATATGGGAAACAAATTTAAAAAAGAATAGATAGATACATGTTTAAGCTAAGCTAAGTCGCTTCAGTCGTGTCCGACTCTGTGCAACCCCACAGACGGCAGCCCACCAGGTTCCCCCGTCCCTGGGATTCTCCAGGCAAGAACACTGGAGTGGGTTGCCATGTCCTTCTCCAATGCATGAAAGTGAGAAGTGAAAGTGAAGTCGCTCAGCCGTGTCCGACTCTTAGCGACCCGGTGGACTGCAGCCCACCTGGCTCCTCCATCCATGCGGTTTTCCAGGCAAGAGTACTGGAGTGGGGTGCCATTGCCTTCTCCCCAGATACACGTTTACGTATAACTAAATCACTTTGCTGCACCCCTGAAACTAACACAACATTGTAAATCAACCATACTCCAATATAAGATAAAAATTAAATTAAAAGGTTTCCTAATAAAGCTGGCTTCTGATTACTAGCTGTATTCTGCCAGCCTACCAGTTAGGATTTTGACTATAACACCCGGCTATTTGTGCAAATGAAAACAGCAGCGTGAACAGTTCAAAAATCATTTTCTACTTGGCCTTGCAATGCAGCACAATGAATCATTGAGAGAAAATGTATCTCCTTAAGGGCAACAGACTCAGACTGATACTGAAAGCAAAAATTTAAAATTAAAACTAAGTGTGTTAACATGAGGCCTGGTTATTAACTGATGCAACTGTAAACTCATTTCTTGGTGTTTTTTACACCCAGGGTGAGTCAAAGATGATAAGCCAGAGACCTTAGGCTCTGACATCCTTTTCTGATGATTCAATTGTCATGCTCCATTTTCAGTGGTCGGCAGACCATCTCTAAAGGGCCAGAGTAACCATTTCAGGTTTCATATGTGAGGTCTCTGCTGCAGTATCTTGTGCGTGATTTTAACACCTCTTTCAAAATCTAAAACTATTCTTAGCTCGTGGACCACAAAAAACAAACTGGAGGATGGGGGCTAGCCCACAGCCACAGGTTGCTGACTCTTCCTCCGTGTTACATTACCATCTCCCTCCGTCCACTCCATGCAGTGGATCATGGGGAGCGGTAAGCACCCTCTATAAACCTCTACTATCCAGTATGGTGGTCACCAGCCACATGTCTCATGGCTACTTGAGTTTAATGAAAATGAAAGAAAACGTGAAATTCAGTTTCTCAGTCACACTAACTATGGGTCAAGTGCCCAGGAGCCACGTTTAGACAGTGTGCATAGAGACCATTTCTGCTATCTCAGGCAGTTCTATCATCGGATGCTTCGGCCCAGGGCCCATCTGGAGCCCTGTCTGGGTTTGCGAGAGGGAGCTGAGATTTTGCTGGTGAGACGCCAAGTAGGAGAGAGATGGGGAAGGAAGACGAAGACAGGTGAGGGATGGCCACTGCTCACATGTTGACGATGTTCTTGACATTGAAGTTCCCCAAGGGAGCCTGGTCAGGATCCACGCCCCTCTCATCCTGGAGGACAATCTGCTGTAGGATGCGGTCCAGGAGCTGCCACTGCTGGAAGTAGCCGCCGTTTCGCTTGTCTGCAGGACGACAGACATCCTATCTTGACTGAGCTGCAGAGCCCCCTGGGGCCCTGCCCTAGGGTCACCGCCTGGGGCCAGGCCCCTCCCCACCCTCTGCAAGCTCCCTGGATGATGGAGGAGGAAATGTGATTGCTGATAATGAAGGCTCATAAATCCTATCATTTCTTGCTGATCTGCAACTGACCTTTTATGAATGTGTCAACCCTCTAGATATATTTCTCTACTCCCTGAAACGCTTTCTGGCTGCCTCTTCCCTGTTGGTACCGTGAGCATCCCATGCCTTAGGAATGCAAATTGCTTTTTTTTTTTTTTAACAATTATCTTAGAAAAGCACATTCAAGGAAGTAAATCTCCAAACATTACATGCTGAATGATGAAGTCTCTAGGGAAATGCTTTTTAAAAAACAAAGGCTCTAGGATTATCGACGTTATTGTCCTACAGAGAAAGATGAATGGAAAATAATTACAGGTGTGTACTGAGAGGGGGGTGGTCAGAATGGGCTGGAGAAGCAGTCTTGGAATCCAGGCAGATTTCTCGGTGAAGGTGACCCTGAACTGTGAAGGCAAAGGCATTGTGTGGGTTGTGCCTATTTCTACAGGGCCCTACTGCCATCTGCCCTAATCGTAGTCTGGCTGGAGAAGGACTTTCTTTTCATGGGATCGCCACAGGCTCCTCTTCCTGGGTTCTTAATCGAAGTACTGCGTTTCTACTGACCCCCAAGGGCGGTCAAGCAGCAAGATCCTGACCTCAAAGGCAGACTATAATGCCTACAAGGAGGAAGGTCATGTCTGCACAGCTCCATTTTGAGGCAGACTAGGGGGCCCCATTCACAGTGCCCTCGGAGTACCAAACAGTCATGGGAACAGAAGTCAGAATTCCCAGGTCTTTCGCCAAGACCTGCTAGCCTGGGTTTTGGAGAACTGGCAGCTTCCTGATCCAGGGCACTCTAGCTTCCCATCACTTCACCGGCACATGCGTTGCAAAATGATAATGTCTTCCATTTACCTTTCATCCAGGAACACAGGGTAAAGCCTGTGTTCACAGAAGTAGAAAGTGATTCATCTAAAGCCCTGACCCCTGGGGACTTCCCTCGTGGTCCAGTGGCTAAGACTCCATGCTCCCAATGGGGGCCAGGGTGGGGGCGGGGGGGGGGGGGCGGCCTGGGTTCAATTCCTGGTCAGGGAACTTGATCCTGCATGCTGCAACTAAGACCCAGTACAGCCAAATAAATATTTTTGAAAAAAATTTCTCTTAAAAAAATTAAAAAATTAAGTCCTCATCCCAAAGAAACAAAATTCTTTCATATGTAAAGACTGTCTGAGTCTCAGGCTCACCCACTGTAAGGATGTAGATAATAAAACACATGCCTTAAGCCATTTTGAGATTTACAGACACTCTTTTAATCTTCCATCACACCCAGCCCTGAGTGGGCAACAATAAATTGTAGTTTTCACCACCACCTTGATTACCAACACCAACACCATCACCACCACTAAAGAGAGTCTGCCTAGGCTGACCATTTTGTTGGTCCAGGCCAGTTTCCAAATCTGCTATTTTATGAAGAGTTTAAATACCAAATGGTGCAGCTACAACTCATTTCAGATCACACACTGGGGTGGCTACTAGTAACTATGTAGAATTTATTTGGTCACTGTATACACTTGGATCTTAAGGGTTTAGCATCTGCTCCTATAGACACGGTCATTTGGTTTTTGTAAAGTGAGGCAGGAACAAGGGTGCTAGGGTGGGAGCCAGCAAGGGCTAGATGGAAGAGTTATTAAATCTTTAAAAACAAACAAAGCAGCAAGTTTGCTTGCACGTGTTGCCACAACCTCCACTCCGCAGCTGGACTGCTCCTGCAAGCAGGAAACTTCTTTCTGGAACGCCCCGAGAAGGCCCATCGCAACGCTGCCACGAGCTGGCAGTCAGGGCTGTTTGATTTAGCAGGGATCAAGTTCTGCTTGTTGGTCCAGGATGTTGGCATTGCTCAGGGCTGAATCCTCAGCCCCTGCGCTGGGGACAGTGAAAGTCCTGACTCCAAGGAAGATGGGTAGAGTAGGGGTCTGAGTCCTCCAGTCTGACCTCCTGGGAACTGGGGTACAACTGGCCAGGAGGGAGACACAGGGAGACACCCTGACCCTGGGAGCTTCTGACACCTTGTCTCAAGATGCCTCGGGCCAAGGGCTCAGCCTGGCCAAGTGGGGGGTGCTACTCACAAGGCATCTGTAGGCAGTGGTGCAGGACAGACAGCAGGCAGGGGTAGGCCTCCGTGTGCTTCAGCTTCTTGTGGATCAGCTCAAACATCTGGGAAGCACTCTTGGTGTCAATGTGGACCTGAGGGTGTGGGGGGCACCGTGAATGGGGCGAGGGGAGGGGAAGGAGCAGAGGAAGAGAATAGAGAGGGGATGACCCTGTTTCCATCCACTGAGCCCCATCCTACAGGAGAGCATTCCCTCCCTGCCTCTGGTCCAGGCTTAAAAAAAGAGAAAGGCAGAGAAAAGGAGGAGAGAGGTGCTAATTATATAAACCAGGGAACCCTGCATCTCGAACTAGATGGTTCTTTATTGGTGGGGGGTGAGAGGCTGCCCTGTTCACTGCAGATGATTTAGCAGCATCTTAGCCCTACACCTACCAGATGTAGAGGCATCCTCCTCACACCCGCTGTGACAGCTAAGAACATCTCTAAACATTGTAGATGCCTCCAGAGGAAGTAAACTTGCCCCTGGTTGAGAATTACTGATTCAAACTAAGCGGAGGAAGCAGGGCCTGGCTGACTCCAGGAGCACATGGCCTAGATCCACAGCCTGGGAGCAAACGCCAGAACAACTCTGCAGCTGTGTGACAGCAAGAAGCCGCTGGTCCTCTCGAACATTGGTTTCCTTCTCTTTGTATCTGGGGCTCTTTTTAGAATTGAAAATGATGGTGCTTGGCCACTGAAGCACCAGCCCAAAGTAGATCTCTATTTGGACAGGGATTTTCTAGCACCATATTAAAGCAGAGGTGTGTGTATTTTCAGGGTTACCAAGGCTCACATGGAAATGATTTTGTTTGCTAAGCAGGATCAGGTTAGCAATGGGGAAAGGTGACTCAGATTACTGGAAGACAGGGAGAAAGTCATCCCAGAGGAGGCATTCGAGGGTAGCCGTGTGTAAGAATTGTCTCTCCTTCCTTTGGGGGTTGCAGTCTCCTCCAGGGGAGATGCTCTCCCAGTTTGAGGCGAGGCCCTGTAGAGCCACTATAGTGCCAGGGCTCCAGAAGTGAGACCCGGCCACGGTAGCACCACCAGGGAACCAGGCTGACACACAGCACAGGAGTCGGGACCCACCGCAGTCGCCCCACCTTTCCAGGCTTCTCACCATGTCAAACCTCCTGGCCAGCTCCAGGTCATCCTCATTCCGGACCATCTCGAAGAAGTCCAAATGCCTAGACGGGATGGGGGGATAGAGGAAGCAGACATCACCACCAGGTCAGCCCTGGGTGAGGGTTACGGCCCCTTTAAGCCTCTGAAATGACTAAATCTGAAGGCTTCATGCAAATGAGGCCAAGACCAGACCAGAAAGAAGTTAGCTTCCTGTACGTCAACACTCTCGTCCTTTATAGAATCTCATGCCTGCCCCTGGAGAGGCCAACCCAGGGTCCTATGACCTTCAGTCAGGCTCTCCCAGGTTGACACCTGCGGCTGGATCATCCCTGACTCTGTGGGGGCAGGTGGACCTGTGAGTTGAAGGATATGTACCAGCATCCCGGGCCTCTGCTCACCAGATGCCTGCAGCGGCCTCCACTCTGAGTTGTGATGACCAAAAATGTGTCCAGGTGCTGCCACCTGTTCCCTGGGTTGGGGAGGGGGGTGAAGTCACCCACAGTCAAGGATCACTGCCCTAGGTTGACCTTCCCCAGTGTTCTCAGACCATCCTAGGTCTCCACTCAAAGCCAGTCTGTCATCTTCTACCCCATCCCCTCCTCCATTCCACTGCAAAAAGGTCCATCCACCCATGCTCTCTCCCTTAAGACCTAGTGTAATAAAATAGCCTGCGTGAAGGGGGTGGCCCAGAGGGGCCCACCGGTGATGCACAGGAGCTTCATTGTGCTCTTCAGTCAAGAAAGACCTTGAGGGGGCGGGTCTCTGCTGAGCAGGAGGGCACGGTGGATGGTTGGCGTTCCTGGCTCCCTACAACCGATGCAAGTAGTGCGTCCCCCAGCCAGTTTGAAAACCGAAGAACACCCCTACATTTCCAAATTCCCCCCAGGATTGGTACTGCCACGGCAGAGGACCACTGGGTCCACCTCCTCTAACATCAGAGATGAGACAGGAGGTTGGCGAGGAGGCCAGGAGGGGACATAGGTGATGTGGGACAGGGGGTGGGAGAGCCATTGTCCACCTTTCCCCCAGACCCAGAGCTGCTCCTGAACTGATGCTGGGTATGGCAGGTGGTCTCCCAGGGAACAGAAGCCTCTCTGAGGGTCTCACCCATCCCCCACTGAGGCACTTTCCCCATAGGTCTGCAGTGGGGATGGGTGGCTTGGGCCTTACTTGTCCAGGATGGCATTCTCGTGCTGCCGGAGTTTGTCAATCACGGGCTGTATCCCCAGCATCAGGAACTCGTACCGCAGATGCAGGCGGAACTCCAGATTATCCTGGGGGTCACCAAGGGGGTACTAGGCTCACCGGCTGGTCTCCATTTCTGCAAGAGTCCCCCAGTGGTCCCTCACGGCCACTCCAGTTCCACCACATCCCCAGCAGCAAATGCATCGGAACTGCTTCAGGTCCCAGAGCAGCAAGGAGGGGTTGGGGGAGTCATCCTTTCACCTTGTTAGTCACCCACTTTAGGTCTCCTGCCTCACTTCTTTTACGTCCTTCACCAGCTTTCTCTAAGATTTGGCCTCAAAGAGCGGTGCTGAAGAGCGATACAGAGCACACGCTTTGGAACCAGACAGATCTTGGTTCCAGTCCCTGCTCTGTCACTTACCAGCTTTGTGACTCTGCAGAAGGCTTAGTTTTCTCATCAGTTAAATGGGCATGACATTACCTACCTAACAAGAATGATATTCATAAAAACTACCTAATGAGATATGGTTAGCAACTAATCAGAACAGATGTCAGTATAAATAGCTGGTACTGAGCCAGGTGATGTCAGCATCTTGCTGCTGCTGCTGCTGCTAAGTTGCTTCAGTCGTTTCCAACTCTGTGCGACCCCATAGACGGCAGCCCACCAGGCTCCCCCGTCCCTGGGATTCTCTAGGCAAGAACACTGGAGTGGGTTGCCATGTCCTTCTCCAATGCATGAAAGTGAGAAGTGAAAGTGAAGTCGCTCAACTGTGTCCAACTCTTAACGACCCCATGGACTGCAGCCTACCAGGCTCCTCCATCCATGTGATTTTCCAGGCAAGAGTACTGGAGTGGGGTGCCATCGCCTTTTCCGTGTCAGCATCTTAGGGACAGGTAATTCCCTCAACCTATCTCACTTAATTCAGGTCATCAGGATGGGATGCAAAAAAAAAGAGAGTATGCTGGCAAAAAACAGGGGCAAGCAGAGATCATTAAGTTGCCCCTTTTGACCTTCAACAAGCTGACCTTCACCGAGGCATCAGACTGCCTTAGAATTTGGGGAGTTCACCTGCTCTTCAAGTTCATCTTCCATTTTTCTATTTTTAAGGTCTGGGAATCTCATTCTGACCCCATTCTGAAGGAAAATCAGAAGTTGCATGTCCTAACAGAAGATTCTAGAAGACTATGACTGGCCAACTCAGAAATCAGTCCAGAAACAGTATTTAGAAAGCTCTAGAAAGAAGAGCCAACACTTGTCCTCCTCCTATAAATGATCCCCCGCCATCCTAAGCCATCATCAGCCAGACAAGCTTGGGTTTTGCCCATGACACACATAATCCACGGCGCCACCCATGCAGGAAGCTCCCCAGGAACCCCTCCTTCTTGGTGTCCAGTGCAGGGGGCAAGATGTGATTCAGACAATCTGAAGACACAATGATGGCGGCGGCAGCCACACCGACCCTCTGCCACCTCCCCAGGCAGCACTCACGCCCTCTTCCCAGGCCAGAAAGTCAGAGCACAGCAAGGACACGGAGAAGAGGCCTTACCTCTCCAGCGCCAGCATTGAGGACAGCGTTGATGAAGGACATGATGGCTGTTTTCAGGTTCACTTCATCCCGGTATCGGCCCAGACTCCGGTCCAGCTCGTTCAGCAGGGTCTGGATGGAAAGGCAGGACCGAAAAGGAGGGAGGGATCAGGATCCTACAGGTCCAGCCTCACACCTTTGCTCCCACCGTTCCAACCACCCAGAATGCTGCATTCATTCTCTGTACCTGATCTATCCAACTCATCTTGAACGTTCTCTAAGCTCACCTTTTCCAAGAAGTGTCCTTTGCCTCTCCACACCTCAGCCCCAGTCCTGCCTTATTCCTCTCCCACTCAGCCTTGGGGACTTGCTCTATTTTGCTAGGTGATGCCAAAATGCTGTTTCAGCACTTTACAGCTGTTTACAGCTCATCAGCCCTCCATATCCATGGGTTCAACCAACCCCACATTAAAAAATAAATATATACATATCTATTTTATATTTCAGAAAGATTCAAAAACAAAATTTGAATGTGCTGTGCACTGGCAACTGTTTACATAGCATTTATATTTTATTTACAGTTATTTACAGAGATTTACATTATGGCACATATCAGAAGTAATCCAGAGATGACTTAAAGTGTAAGGAAGGATATGCGTAGGTTATATGCAAATAGTGCACAGCTATAAGAGATTTGAGGATGCACAGATTTTGGTCCCTGTGAGGGTCCTGGAGGAGGAACCCCAGAGGATACAGAGAGTAACTGTATTCACTCTCAGCTCCTTAAAATGGCATGGTCACTACCTTTCATCTCCTTTGTATATTCTGCAAAGGGTCCAGGGTCACTTTCCAAACAGAGTGGGTGCTTTAAAATGTTTGATGACAGAATAAGCGTGTAGTCAATTCTGGTGGACAAACCAGAAAGTTTGTGGTGACACGTCATATCTGTTGAGACTTACTCTGTACCAAGACACTAAACTTCTTGTCTGTCTCTTTACTGGAGCAGTCAGGCAGAAGAAAAGGCACTAGTATGGCCTGAGCTCCCGGGACTGGTCGCAGCGTTCCCAAAGTAGGCACTGGTCCAGGCTTATGCCCTAACACCTTTTATTTCACCTGGCCACGCCGAGCAGTGTGTGGGATCTTAGTTCCCTGACTAAGGATTGAACCGGTGTCCCTGCAGTGGAAGTGCAGAGTCTTAACCACTGGACCCCCAGGGAAGTTCTGAGGCCTAAAATCTTGATTCGAACAATGGCATTCAATTCAATAATTCTTGATGGAGCCCCCGTCTGAGCCAGGTACTGGGCTCAGAGTTGTAGAGCCACAAAAACGAAGCAGAGCAATGTTCTATCCTCTAGGAACCCATGGTCTAGGTAAGAGTGCATTATCCCAGCCAAACCCCCCTCTCTTAAGGGCCCTCGGGGCTTCTTACATAGGCCCTCCACCAGGCCCTTACCTGGAAGCGCGTCCGCTCGGCCGCATACACCTGGTAGTGGAGCATGGCCTGCAGTACCTTCTTGTGACCACCGGGCACCAGACACACAGCGCCCAGGATCTCCAGCACGGCCACCTTGGTCTTGCTGTTCTCCGTGCGCAGGCTCTGGGCGATGGTGCTGATGGCCTCGGGCTGCGCCAGCACGTGCGCCCGCCCCTGGGAATTGTTCATCAGCGCCTTGATGCAGCCAATGAGGGAGGTGTGGATGCGGCTCTCGCAGGTGGCGTGGTCCATGCTCCGGAGGAAGTTCAGCAGACAGGTCAGGCCCTCCAACTCGATGAAGCGGGTCACAAACCTGCCCAGACCAGAGCCATCAGCCAAACAGGTACCCTGCATTTGCATATTATTCTGTCTGCATTTTGCAAATAGCTACCCCTTATCTAGGGACCACTGTGTCCCACCTGAAGAAGCCACTTGGTTCATTTATAAAGTTTATCTAAAGCACTAATCCCTCCGTGGTTGCTATATGGTCAACTTATTAGGGCTTCCAACGAAGATCATGGCATCCGGTCCCATCACTTCATGGCAAATAGATGGGGAAACAGTGGAAACAGTGTCAGACTTTATTTTGGGGGCCTCCAAAATCACTGTAGATGGTGACTGCAGCCATGAATTTAAAAGACACTTACTCCTTGGAAGAAAAGTTATGAGCAACCTAGATAGCATATTCAAAAGCAGAGATATTACTTGGCCGACTAAGGTCCATCTAGTCAAGGCTGTGGTTTTTCCAGTAGTCATGTATGGATGTGAGAGTTGGACTGTGAAGAAGGCTGAGAGCTGAAGAATTGATGCGTTTGAACTGTGGTGTTGGAGAAGACTCTTGAGAGTCCCTTGGACTGCAAGCAGATCCAACCAGTCCGTTCTGAAGGAGATCAACTCTGGGATTTGTTTGGAAGGAATGATGCTAAAGCTGAAACTCCAGTACTTTGGCCATCTCATGCGAAGAGTTGACTCATTGGAAAAGACTTTGATGCTGGAAGGGATTGGGGGCAGGAGAAGAAGGGAACAACAGAGGATGAGATGGCTGGATGGCATCACTGACTCGATGGATGTGAGTCTGAGTGAACTCCAGAAGTTGGTGATGGACAGGGAGGCCTGGTGTGCTGCAATTCATGGGGTCGCAAAGAGTCGGACACGACTGAGTGACTGAACTGAACTGAACTGATGGCTCAGATAGTAAAGAACCCACCTGCAATGCAGGAGACCTGGGTTCAATCCCTGGGTCAGGAAGATCCCCTGGAGAAGGAAATGGCAACCCACTCCAGTATTCTTGCCTGGAGAATCCCATGGACAGAAGAGCCTGGCAGGCTACAGTCCACAGAGTTGCAAAGAGTCGGACATAACTGAGCAACTAACACTTTCACTTTCAAAGCACTGAAGAGCTTATGCTTTAGAACTGTGGTGCTGGTGAAGACTTTTAAAGAGCCCCTTGGACTGCAAGGAGATCAAACCAGCCAATCCTAAAGGAAATCAATCCTGAATATTCATTAGAAAAAATGATGCTGAAGCTCCAATACTTTGGCCACCTGATGTGAACAGCCAACTCTTTGGAAAAGACTCTGATACTGGGAAGGACTGAGGGCAGGAGGAGAAGGGGACGACAGAGGATGAGATGGTTGGACATAAGTTTGAGCAAACTCTGGGAGACAGTGAAGGACAGGGAAGCCTGGTGTGCTGCAGTCCATGAGGTCGCAAAGAGTTGGACATCACTTAACAACTGAACAACCACAAAGCCCTAAAATCCTTACCACCTCACAAGGGACTCACATCTCGTTTGCATTTTAAATACTGTGCATTTGCACACCACTGACTGCCATTTACACAACTACGAAGGTATACATGTGAAAGAGATGATTATGATAATTATTAGGATAATTATCATGGCTGTTAAACCTGAAGACTCATTACCAGTGAGGATGGGAATGCAGAGAATTATAAGCAAACAAGGAAGACTTCCAGAGAGGGGAGACATCAGAGTCACTGCATCAAGGGATCAAGGCTGGGGAAGGCACTCTTTAAGGGATCCCTAAGAAAACATCTGAGTTAGCTTAAATGTTAGCAAAAAACATTATAAACCATGTAGTGCAGGAGTTCTTAACCTGGAATATGTGTTCCCCTAAGCGGTCTATGGCTAATGAACTTCCATGGGAAACAAAAGATACACTTTTGGGGGGTAATCTCTACCTTGAATTTAGCATTTCTCTCAGTGAAGAATGTAAACCATAAAATATAGTGGCATTATCAGAATTTCTGACTTTCTCACCCAAAGAAATCACAGCTATTTTCATCTCAAATTGCAGCTGTTACAGATATCTCAAAATATCATTTCCACTCATCAGCACTTCAAAGTTATGGTGGTTGCTAGCTCTTTTTATTTAAGGCATAAAGCAGTACATTTACTGCTATCTCACCAATGTTTAAAATTTGGTGGCTGTATTTCAGTTTAATTGGTTCATTTTTAAACCTTATCTAGTTCTATGTATTTTATTATTTAGAAACATCATTCTAATAAGCAGTCAGTAGGTTTCATCTGGGTACCAAAGTCATCCATGGCACGCAAGTGTGCATGCCTACACACACACACACAAAGGCTTAAAACCCTTGATTTAGTAGAACAATAATTAATGATCTGAGGACATGCCATAAGTGAAGCTGAGGGAAGCACTCTATATAATGAAGACATTTGACTCCAAGGGCATCTGTGAGCATTTCTACATGATTATATAAATATACTTAGAAAAATAGAATGCATTAAGTTGTTAAAAATAGCTATCATTTACTTTTTTTCTATTATACACTTTTACGTATCCCACAAAATTTCCACCATGACTATGTGTGACATTTGTAATCAGAATTTGATTAAGAGAAAGAAGAACAGATGGAAGTGGGAGATGAACTGGGCAACATCCCCTCAACCCTTCTACTTCCTGACTTTCTCAACCTTCCTGTATCCCCTTTCTAAATCAGACCCCCACCCCACCTGAGCAACAAGCAGGGGTTAGGGAGCCCCTGTTCTCCATGAGGCTCCGCTTCCAGGCTCCTGGGGCAGAAAGGTCAGCCTAGACCACACACATACACACACACACACAGAGGCAGACTCGTGTGTTGGTAACAACTGGCCCTCTGGAGAAAGAAACAGGCCTGACTGTGCTGTTGGCCAATTTCTATGGTATAAATACTCCCAGCACAGCTGACTTCCAGCTAGTCATGTGATGCCACTGAATGTGGAGCTGGGGAGACATGCACTGTTCACATACTCCCGCCAGGCACACACGCCGGCTGCAATTTCAGTGGGCACACACGAGTGTATAGGAAAATGTCGTCAAATCATCAGGCAGTTAAGGAGTGATAAGTTTCAAGTTCTTAATTACCTTTGGTTTTTATGTCATTTTTAAAATCACGAGTTGATATAATTTACATTTTAATCATAGTTTTAACAAGCAGCTTGCAAAACTGCTGAAAATTTAACAGTTGCCTCCCCTAAGCCGGAATGAGCCCGTTGCCAGACACGAGAGGAGCCTGTGGCTCTCTTGGGCCCTTTCACGATGTGGCCCGGGACGCAGGGAGTGGTTCTTTTCAGTCCTGGAGACAGCCACCACCTGCTTGCCCGCTCCCACGCTCGATGGAGAAATCTCATCTGGAGACAGCACATCGCCCTCTAGTGGCCAGCGTAGTTCTCACCCACTCTCACCTCCCTGGTGGGGCTCCTCCCTACTCAGCGCTCTTGAGCACCTTGCCAGTACGCCCACCTCTGGACCGGAGGTTTACCCCATCTTCCTATGTTCATCCGCCCTCCCCAACATGCTCATCTTCTGGAAGCATCCCAGCTCCTCAGAGAGAGGGGGGGAGTGGGAGCCCAGATGTGAAAGAGGGTGAAGTAAGCACGAGGGGATGCTGAGAGTGGAGTCGGCCAAGGGGCCTGGGATGGGAGCAGGGCTCTGTGTGAGGCCTCGAGAAGCTGAGGGGCCCACTGGGGGAGGGCCGTAAGAGGAGCGAGGGAAGGGGCACACCTCATAGGCTGTGTGCGGAGGGCAGTCTTCAGGTCTTCCACGACTTGGTTCCTCATCTCCGTCTCCTCCTCATCAAACGCGTACAGACTCTGCATCTGAGGTCAGAAAAAGCGACAGAGGTCGCGCTGGGCTGCCTGTCTCCCAGCTCCCTGCACCCCAGCCTGCCTGTGAACCAGGGGCCACCCTCGCCTCAGGAAGGGTGAGGCCCCACCAAATGGTTTACTGAGACAAGGGTGTCAGGCTCTGAGAAGACCCAGGTTCCAGTCCCGGGCTTCACTTTCCTCATCTGTAAAATGGGGAGAATGATTAGCCTGTTTCTCAAGCCTGGGTGATCTGCGCATCATTAATCACTATTTCAATGGTTTGGGGTCTCTATAAAGTCACACAGGGGAGGGAGGGGTCATGATACAATCTTGGGAATAGCTGGAAAGCTGCTGATCCCCGGATGTGGGCTGCAGGGGAACATGAGAGCCACCCCCCGACCCCCCACAGCCTTTCCAGGTGGGGCCGGGGCAGGACAGGCGGAGGCTCACCGCAGCCATGGAGTTGATGCGGTCGATGTAGTAGTCAGGCCAGCTGGTCGCCAGCTTGTTGGGGTCCTCCTGCTCCTGGAACAAGAGGAAGGGTTGTATGGACCACCTGGCAAGACAGGCCCACGGTCTGGAGTCCTGAGCTTCATTCCAGGTCCGCATTCAGGTTCATCTTCCAGCCCCGCCTAGGCGGGGTGACTTTGAGGGAGTCACAGAAGCCCCCTAGGCTTCTGCTTCTTCCCCAGCAAGACGCAGATCACGAATATCCGAACCTCAGGACCGGATAATGACATGGGCAGAAACCATGCAGGTATACACACTTTCAACTAACAATATATATGGTTAAAAATAATTTATTTTTTTCCCCCCGTCATACTTGTTCTGACTCCATGTAATGAAACACGACTTTCAGTCTGCTGAATCTAATGAAAATGTGCACTTGTACTTTGTACATCTACTTTTTCAGGCTTCATTTTTTCTGATATCATTCTCACTCTATTTTACAAAACAGTATCAGTCAGTGACAGTCTGGACCTTTAAAAAACTTGGTCTTTCGGAGTTTTGAAAAATATTGATTGATATTAAGCATTTGGTGTAGTGCCTGGCACAGAGTAGGTGCTCAATAAATTGTAACTTTGAAAAAGGAGAGAAAGAGATTCCCTCCCCCACAACCCAAAGTCCTGGGTTTTGGAAAGGGGGTGGGGGATGGGGTCTGTGCAGCCAGAAGGCAGAGCGCTAATCAGATCCAGCCCTCAGGTCCCAAGAGAAAGCCTCAACTCCTCCCCAGCAGTGGGCAGGAATGATGGGAATTGGACAAGCATTGGTGCAGATTGAAAGTTCAGACCCCTCCTCCGGCCAGTGGGTCTGTTCTTCACACTCCCTCCTCCTTCCTGTCTCTGTCCCATTTGGGTGCTCCCCTTTATTGGCTTTCTACCAATTTCCTGCTTTCAAATTAGCATGAAACACTTACCTCCTCAAGCACCTTCCTGAGGGACCACCTGCCTGCCAGCCAGCCTGGACTTCACCCTGCATCTTTCAGTCCCATCCCCTTGAGTTTCATGATTTTGTTTCTTAAAATCCAAGAGTTTAAATTTCTTAACTCTTAAAATTTTAGATCAGTGTGAAACCTGCTTTGATTGGGTCTTTGTGACTTCACCTACCTGTACGCCTGAAGCCACGAGGCTCCCGTAACTGAGGCCTCTGTAAGCTTCTGCCTTAAAGAGGGGATCACAGCACATAAACAAATGTATCATGAAACACACACTTCCCTGCCTTCACTGGCTTCCCATTTAGCCACTCAATGTGCATTTAATGAGCACATACTCCATGCCAATCACTGCTATGAGCCCTGAAAGTACTGAACAAAGAGCCATCCAAGTAATAGCCTGTCTGATACCAGAGACAGGGTGATCAGTGCCCTGTGGTAGGACTGTCCACTGTGGGCCCTGGAAACGAGAGCGGGAGTTACCTAACACAGAGGGCCAATGGGGAAGATGGTGTGGGGGTCTGAGAGGCCTGAGCTGAGTTACTCAAGATTACTGAGGCTGAGACAAGGGGAGAGTGTCACAGGCAGAGCAAGTGCCGTGTGGAAAGATGGGGAGTGAAAGTGTATTGGGAGATGACAGTCTGGTCTGGAAGGTGGTGAGAAGCGTCCTTACATTTTAGTACATTTTTATGGGACCTCCATCGTAAATCGATTTGGAAAGTGGGGAATCACGAGGGAAGATGAATTACTCCTGAAATTCGTTTTCTCCTCCTTTCCTTCTTTATTTCTATACTGTGAGTTTTTTAAAGATCTGCTCTCCTCATAATAAGACTCCTGGGCACAGAGCATGGTATTCTGCAGCTGCTTAATAAATGCCTTGACTATACTAGATGGTGGCTTGCAGTGCCCGCAGATTTTCAGCAGGCTGGCCTTCCAGCATCAGCGCAGCCACTCGTCATGCTGGCTGGCAACTCTGGGTGAGGCCATCGCCCCTCCAGGCCTTCCTTGTGGCCTGTGCAGAATAAAAAACTGGGCTGGGTTGCTCCTCAGTCCCTTCCAATTCTAGAAGAGTGACCAACTTTACAAGCTTGGTCTGGCCCAGGATGGAGCCTAGGATGGAACAAATATCCCAAGCAAGAAGACTAAGAGAAGAGCCAAAATGGGCTTCAGGGAGCATGAAGGAGAAGCAGTCTCACACTGCCCTAGACCTGCCCATCTTCTCCCAGGAGGGAGACTTCTAAGCTTTTGGGTGCTGGAATAGCAGGTTCCAACTCCCAAACCTCTGTGCGTTGAAGTGAAGGGATGAAGCTGCAAGCCTGGGAGATGAGAGGGTGGAGGGATGGGGAGGAAAGTGGGCCAAGGAAAGAAAAATAGAGTGAAAGAAACAGACAGGCTAAAACATTGGGTTGGCCAAAAAGCTTGTTTGAGTTTTTCTATAAGACATTATGGAAAAACCAGAATAAACCTTATGGCCAACCCAACAGAAAGGAGGCGAGAGAGACTTAGAAAGAGATGAGGTGAGAGAGGCGGAGGGAAGGAGGAAGGGAGAGGAAAGCACAGCCACTGAGAAAGTGGAGGGGAGAGAGAAAACCCAGCTCAGTCCTGACTGCAGCCCGGCACACCCTGCTAGGGAGGACAGCAGTCAGGAGGCTGACACCTTTTAATGAAGGTTGGGGGGTGCGTAGAGCAGAGACTGGTGTGTGTCCCTGACCCGCGTGCTGCCCTGGGACAGGGACACGGCCTGGGACGTGGCCCAGGCTAAAGGTCCAGCAGAGACCAGTCACTTCCCTAAAACCAGTCCTTCCAACAGAGCTGCCCCCGCGTACCGCTCAGGGTGGCATGCCCTCCCCGCGTGCGCACAGCCACGGAAAGGGAATCTGGGTTTGTCATTGCGCATCTCCCTGACCCGGCACCCCTCCTGGAACCCAGAAGAACAGCTTAACCCTCTGCGTGTAAGCTCCATGAGAGCAGGGATTATTTTCGTCCTGATTCATTCACTGTTGCTCCTCCGACACCTAGAATGGAATGATGCTGGTGTGGAACAAAGGCTTGCGAAATGAATGAGCGAGCGTGGAAGCAAGAGCTGCCCGAGCTGCGGACCCTGCGGGGCAGTGGAAGGGGTCAGAGAGGGTACCTTCTTCTTGCTGCAGTAGATCTGCCATTTCTTCTCAGGGGGCAGTGCAAATACAGCCTCCCGGTTTTTGTCAGTGAGATCCAATTCATCCTGCAAAGACACAAAAACACGTCTGAAACCCAGAGATGGCTGATCTTAGGATATTCAACCTATAGGAAATTAGTTTCCTCAAATTCCTCAGCCTGCTGTCTTCCTTCAAAGAGCGTCAAAGATACGATACGGCAATTCTTTCTCTTGAAGCACAGAGCCATCCTCCCATCCCGTTGCATCAAGCCCTCAAGCTTCTATCCAGGCTTCCTTCACTCCCTGTCCCCGCCCCTGGCTCCTCCCCATCCAAGGCCCTGTTCCCGCCCATCTCCTGCATTGCTCCGCAAGCTCCTAGTCCTCCTGCCTGGAGTTTCTTGTCTTCTTCCTCTTGTCCTTCTTAGGCTGGTCAACACCATAAATCAAGACTTGACAAAGAAAGAAATCCGTCTACCAATCCAGTCTGTTGTTATTAATTTATGATTTGGGTGGCCGCATCTGATCTTAGTTGTGGTACTTGGAATTTTCCTTGCATCATGCGAGATCTTTCCTTGCAGCAGCATGGACTCTCTAGTTGTGGCATGGGACTCCAGAGTGCATGGGGCTCAGGAATTGCTGTGCACAGGTTTTAGCTGCCCTGCAGCATGTGGGATCTTAGTTCCCCAACCAGGTATCAAACCTGCATCCCCTGCCTTACAAAGTAGATTCTTAACCACTGGACCACCAGGGACGTCCCCTGATCCACTTCCCTCTTGGCCTCCCATCCTTCAAGTCTCTGTCCCTTTAAGTGTGTCCCCCAGAAAGTCTCTGGCTCCCCAACCCCACCATTGGCCCCAGCATAGTTGAGGAGACCTGATAAAGATGAGGAGCTGGGAAACTCATCTAACTCAACTAACTCATCTAACTCACCAATTCATCAACTCATCTAACTCAGCCTCCTGCTAAGGAGGGCACCCTGTGCCATGGGAGGTGTTGGTCTGCTTCCCATGGAGGTGTGCCCAACAGACAGCCCTCCAGCTGTACCACCACCCAGACCATGCCATGCACACACAAGGCTGGGCTCCAGAGGTGAACCCACACTTCCCTGGGAGCCAGACTGAGAAGTTTCTGACATCATCAAGTTTCAGGTAACTCTGTAGGTAGTGTGGGATGACTGTTTTAGGTTTAGCTATGGTGAATGGTGCCTAAAAGGCTCTCTTACTGAAAATTATTCTCCTGTGATTCGTGAGCTATGCCAGGACTCAACAAAAAAAGTAAATAAATAAGTAAAAGTTAATGAGCCGGGGAAACATAATGGGCCTTTCAACAATTCTTCAAAGAATTTTTTTTTAATAAAAGCAAAACTTACATTAAGACCAAAAATAGCATATTACTAATCTTTGCATTTTCTAAAATGATAGCGAACGTAATATCTAACTAAGTACAAGTCTTAAGTATATCTATGCTGCTAAGTCGCTTCAGTCGTGTCCAACTCTGTGTGACCCCATAGACGGCAGCCTACCAGGCTCCCCCGTCCCTGGGATTCTCCAGGCGAGAACATGGGAGTGGGTTGCCATTTCCTTCTCCAATGCATGAAAATGAAAAGTGAAAGTGAAGTTGCTCAGTCGTGTCTGACTCTTCGCAACCCCATGGACTGCAGCCTACCAGGCTCCTCCGCCCATGGGATTTTCCAGGCAAGAGTACTGGAGTGGGGTGCCGTTGTCCTCTCCGAGTATATCTATACCTGTATTCAATGAGAACCTTTTAGACTTTCCTTCACAGAGACCTGACCTGTCCAACAGAAATATGAGCCACATTAAAAAAATTTTTTTCTAGTCACATTAAAAAATTATGAAGGAATAGTTGAATTTAATTTTAATAATGTGTGATAAGTCGATTCAGTCGTGTCTGACTCTTTGTGACTGCATGGACCGCAGCCGGCCAGGCTCCTCTGTCCATGGGATTCTCCAGGCAAGAATACTGGAGTGGATTGCCATGCCCTCCTCCAGGGGATCTTCCCCACCCAGGAATCAAACCCGTGTCTCTTGCATCTCCTGCATTGGCAGGTGGGTTCTTTGCCACTAGCGTCACCTGGGTATCTTGTATTTAACCCAAAGTATCTAAAATAGAGTCACTTTAACATGTAATCAACGTAAAAGAAAAAGATCAATGAGCTATTTTCTTTTTTTTTTTTTCAAAGTTATGAAAATCTGCTGTGGATTTCCCATCTTGGTTCAGACCAGTCATGTTTCAAGTGTCACCAGCCCCATGTGACCGGCAGCTGCCATCCTGAGTGGCACCTACAGAGACAACTTGAATCTATGCCCACCAGGTCACCTGCTTTTTGAACTAAAGACTCCTGTAGATCAAATGCTAAAGAAAAGTTATTCCCTGGAACCACTCTCTACATATCCCAGGAATGTTTCCAGACCCTGCTCGAGGTTTCTGAAGCATTTCCTTTCTGTGGTCAGAATCAGAAATTAGAGAGAGTTCTGTGTGCTTGCCACTGCTTGGCACACTGCACCCTCTCCCGCTTTTGCTTATGCAGGTAGTTCTACCCAACCGGCGCTCCTGGCCCACCCGCCCCACAGTCTAATGCCCACGCTCAGAGTTGGCATCGTCCGGCAAGCCTTCTACAGGTAGGAACATCCGTCCCTACCTGAATCCAGAGCTGTTGTGTTCAACTTTGTATTCTGGTTATTTAGACACTCGTCTTTTCTCACCAGTGGTCTCTGCCACTAAATCAAATGGCATTTCTTGATCATTTGGTGGGTTTAGCCCTGGTAACCTATGACTCTGTGGACCACCCACTTCTTCTTGAGTCTCTTTCCTTGTTTCCTGGACAATCACACCTTTGGGCCATCCCTTCTGCTTTGCTCTATGCTCCTCTTGGGACCCCTGACTGACTTCTCCTCCTCTCTCCTATCACCCAGCGTTGAAGTGATGGTGCCTCAGGGCACCATCCTGAGTCCTCTTCTCCCCTCCTTGTATGCTTCCTCTGGTGACTCATTCACAAGTCATTCCCAAGGACTCAGTGACAATCCTAAATCCTCGCAGCCCCCCAGTGTCCTGAGCGCCCAATCCTGGCACCCAACTGCCTTTGCACCAATCAACTTGATGGCCCTCAGGTGCCTCATACACTCATGCACGTGTGACAGTGTGCCAGGCACTGTTCTCAGTGCTTAAAGTTTATTCATTACATTTGCAACAACCCATTTTATAGATGAGGAAACTGATGCACAGCAAACACACGCAAACTGAGTCCATCATCCCAGTCCCCTCAGCCTGGGTCTCCTTGGCACATCCTGTCCTGTTGAGGGTCTCACCATCCACCCAGATCCTCATGCAAGAAGCCTGGTATTCCCTGACTCCTATTCACTCATTAGTCCCAACAAGTCCTATTATACTTCCTTCTCAGTGGCTCCTGAATCTGTCCACTTATCCCCATTTCCACGGCGAACACTTTAGTCCAAGCTACCATCCTCCACAGCTTGGGTTTGCACCAAGAGCCCCTAAATGGTCTACACAGTGCTTTTGGCGCCAATAAAGTACCCCAGATGGTCTTTTTAGAAAAGTATATTGAAGAACCTCAAACCCCTGCTTAACCTTTTCAGTGGCTTTCTATCACATCTAGGATTGAATCCCAAATCCTCAGATATTCTCATCATAATGGTACCCCCCAAAGGACCCAGCTTTTTCCTACTTGAGACTCTCACATCTGCTGCTTCTTCTGGCAGGGACTCCATGGCATTATTCTGCATCTCCATTCACTTACCTGACCATTACTCTGTTTTAAGATCTGTCACTGCTTCAGGGGACCCATCAGGACCCTGAATCTAGAAGAAGGCTCTCTGCTAGACACTCCCACAGACCACCCCCCCAAAACATTCCCTCTCAAGACACTCTCTACACTCATCATTACTGTTCAAGACCCGCCTTCTCATTAGACTTCATATTCCTGGGGGGAGGGGCTGCGCCAACCCATTTTAGTGGGTCCATCACTAAATCCCTGGCAGCCCACGGAGCCCAGTAACACGTCAGTCTCTCAAATATTTTTCGTTTGATCAATACCTCACGCTAGCCTGCAGACGAGACAAGTCTGACTCATCCTTGTTTTTTGCCAAAGTACCTAGTAAGAAACCCTGCCACTTACGCTCAATAAATATTTGGAGACCAAAAGGGCCAAAGGAAGGAACACTGCTTGCCATGTCCTTCTTTCAAAACTCATGTACTCTTCTCAGGAAGATGACCCTGACTGGGATAATGTAAGAAATATACTGGGTTGGCCAAAAAGTTCCTTTGGGTTCTTCTGTAAGATGTTATGGAAGAACCTGAACGAACTTTATGGCCAACCCAACATTTCTTTTTTTAAAAAAAATCTGTTTTGGTGTTTTGTGCCATCATACTTTTTTTTTTTTTTAACTTTTTATTGTGCATTGGGGTATAGTCCATTAACAAACAATGTTATGATACTTCCAGATAAACAGCAAAGGGACTCAGCCATACACATATATGTATCCACTTTCTCCCAAACTCCCCTCCCGTCCAGGCTGCCACATATGAGCAGAGCTCCCTGTGCTGCACAGCAGGTCATTGTTGGTTATCCATCTTAAATATAGCAGTGTCAACCTAATATTTCTGATCTTCATTCCCAGTTCCCGTCTTAGAGTTCCTAAACCCTTCGGAATTTCATGAATGATAGAACTGACAGGAATATCTCTTGTTCCTGACATAGAGCTCCTAAACCCCTTGGAATTTCCTGGGTGATAGAAGTCCCTTTTCTCCTGTGGCAGTGACTCTCCGTGGACCCTAGAGAGCTTCAGGGTGGGGGCTGGTCACCAGAAGGATCAGGCCTTGATTAGAAGCCTTGAACTTTCAGGCCTACTCCCCAAACTCTGAGCAGGGAAGGGTTATAGATGGAGCTAAAAATCTATCATACCATTACAAATGAACTTATTTACAAAACAGACTCAGAGGACGAACTTATGGATACTAGTGGGGAAGGGTGGGAGAAAGGGATGATTAGGGTGTTTGGGATGGACACATACACACAGCTGTATTTAAAGCGGATAAGCAGCAAGGTCCTCCTGCACAGCACAGGGAACGCTGCTCAGTGTCGTGTGGCAGCCTGAATGGGACGGGAGCTTGGGGGAGAGGGGATGCATATATGCGTATGGCTGAGCACCTGAAGCTATCGCAGCTTTGCTAATCACCTATGAGCAGCAGTAGTAATAGTATGTCGGTCACTCAGTTGTGTCCGACTCTCTGCAACCCCGTGGACTGTGGCCTGCCAGGCTCCTCTGTCCATGGAGAAGCAGGCAAGATACTGAAGTGGGCTGTCATTCCCTTCTCCAGGGGATCTTGCTAACCCAGGGATGGAACCAGGGTCTCCGGCATTGCAGGCAGACTTTTTACTCTTTTAGTCACCAGTTCAGCTGAGTCACTCAGTCATGTCCGACTCTTTGCCACCCCATGGACTGCAGCACGCCAGGCTTCCCTGTCCATCACCAAGTTCTGGAGCTTGCTCAAACTCATGTCCATCAAGTCGGTGATGCCATCCAACCATCTCATCCTCTGTCATCCCCTTCACCTCCTGCCTTCATCTTTCCCAGCATCACGGTCTTTTCCAGTGAGTCAGTTCTTCACATCAGGTGGCCAAAGTACTGGAGTTTCCGTTTCAGCATCAGTCCTTCCAATGAATATTCAGGACTGATTTCCTTTAGGATTGACTGGTTGGATCTCCTTCCTGTCCAAGGAACTCTCAAGAATCTTGTCTAGCACCGCAATTCAAAAGCATCAATTCTTTGGCGCTCAGCCATCTTTATGGTCCAACTCTCACATCCATACCTGACTACTGGAAAAAACCATAGCTTTGACTACACAGACCTTTGTCAGCAAAATAATGTCTCTGCTTTTTAATATGCTCTCTAGGTTTGTCATAGCTTTTCTTCCAAGGTCACCAGGGAAGCCCCATAATCAGCTATACTACAATGTAAAATAAAAAGTGAGGAAAAAATCTATCTTGCTGAAACCATCATAAAAGCCCCCAGAATGGCAAGGCTCAGAGAGCTTCTGGGTGGGTACATGCATCCACGTGATGGGAGGGTGGGACACCCCGGATCCCAGAGGGACAGATGCTCCTGGGCTCAGGACAGGAACCTTACCCTTCTGGGCTTTACACTCCGTATGCCTTCCTCTGGCTGTTCACTTGTATTCTCTATCATCTCCTTTATACTAAACTGGTAACAGTACATAAAGTGTCTCCTAGTTCTGAGAGCCATTCTAGCAAATCACCACACTTGCAGAGGAGATCTTGGGGACTCGTGGTTTGTAGCCACGTGGGACAGAAGCATAGGAAAACTGGGACCCACCACCTCTGATGGGTGTATGAAGTAAGGGGCAGTCTCGTGGATCTGAGCCCAGAACCTGTGGGCTCTGTGCTCACTCTGGGCAGTTAGTGTCAGAATGGAGTTGCATTGCAGGACATCCAATTGACTTCCACAGAAAACTGGCGAACTGCTTCATGTGGAAAATGGTGTTAGCAGTATTTGAGTGAAAAATTGATCTCAGCAGGACTGACAAACACGGATCAGGCTTCAGATATTATTCTACACAAGCAAAGGAAAGTGTCAGTCACTCAGTTGTGTCCAAGTCTTTGTGACCCCCGTAGACTGTAGCCCACCAGGCTCCTCTGTCCATGGGATTTTCCAGGCAAGAATACTGGAGTGGGTTGCCATTTCCTATCTCCCACCCCTGGCTCCACTCCGAGGAAAGGCATAACTCGGGACAGTGAGTTTTCCTGAACCTGATGTGGTGAGGAAGGTGGATGGATCGCTTTTTCTCCCACAGGCATTGCTGCATCTTACGGTGGTCCTGTGCTTGGAAGAGCTGGATTGTCTTCATCAGATACATCCATGACCAAATCCAAGGAGGAAACCTTGTTCCAATCATGTTGCATCGTTTCTCTGCAGGCCAGCCATGAGAATGAGTGACCAAGAGCTGATGGGAGATGACCCTGTGGTTACAGCTCGCTCTCCCAGGGGTTCAGGCCCGAGTCCTGGGCACAGACCCTGCTCCCCAGTCTGGGAATTTCTTTGGTGTGCAGGCTTTGTCTCACCACCAGACCTCCAAAGAGAAGAATCATGCCTTCTTCCTGTTCTCTTTGTGGTCAGAACAGGATGTTTCACACACAGGGTGCTGCTGTGGTCTAAACGGGTATCACAGAGTCCGGAAGAGCTGCCGCCAGTATGAATGACAGAGCTCTGTCTGCCACAGGCTAGACATGGGGTATTATCATCCCAGCCCCAATCCAGGTGTCTTTCAGGCATTTCTATCTCCTTGTTTCTAATCATCCCTTGATTTGAGACTTGCGGTTGCCCAGGAGGAGAGGATTGGAGGAAGGATGGAGCGGGAGGTTGGGGTTAGCAGATGCTGCTGCTGCTGCTGCTGCTGCTAAGTCACTTCAGTTGTGTCCGACTCTGTGTGACCCCATAGACGGCAGCCCACCAGGCTCCCCCATCCCTGGGAATGCTAGTTATTATATACAGGATGCGTAAATGACAAGGTCCTACTGCACAGCAGAGAACCATACTCAATATCCTGTGATAAACCATCATGGAAAAGAATAGAAAAAAAGAATATATACACAGGTATAACTGAATCACACTGCTGTACAGCAGAAACTAACACAACACTGTAAATCAACTATACTTCAATTAAAAAACCATCCCCTAAATCTAAAAAGAAATGATACCAATGAACTTACACAACAGAAAGAGACTCACAGGCTTGGAGAATAAACTTATGGTTGCTGGAGCAGGAGGAAGGATGATGGGAGGAAGAGATAGTTAAGGAGTTTGGGGTGGACATGAACACACAGCAATATTTAAAGTAGATAACCAGCAAGGACCTGCTGTATAGCACATGGAACTCTGCTCAGTGTTACACGGCAGCCTGGATGGGAGGGGAGTTTGGGGGAGAATGGACACTTCCATATGTATGGCTGAGTCCCTTTGCTGTTCACCTGAAACGATCACAATACTGTTAATCGGCTATGCTCCAATATAAAATTTAAAGTTTTTTTTTTTTTTTTTAAATCCTGTTCTGAGGTACCCAGAATCTGCCTACAGAATTCCACCTGTTTCTTATGTCTGAGATAAGAAGATCCCGGGGAAATTCCAGCCAGCAGATGAGAAAAAGGTATCAAGCATTCTGACGTTCTCTGAGGCTCCTCGGTGCCGACTTCACAAAGCCTGCACCTGCTCCTCTCATGGGAGCCTACTGCTGCCCGGCGAGGTCAAGAGTCCAGTGGAGATATGATGAAGGTCCATCTTCTGGGGACAGGCTTCACGGTGTCCACCCCAGTGCTGGCTGTTTCTCCCCCACAGCTGAGGTGCTCTGGGACCCGTCTCAGCCAAAAGCAGAGTTTCAGCAAGTGAAGATCTCGGCACACAGGCCCCCGCCCTCAGTCTGGCTCCTTCTGCTCCTGCTGGGGCCCGCCACTCCATGGCCAAGCCCTCCCTGCCCCGCCCCCTCACTCTGCCCCGCCCCTCACTCTGCCCCCACCCCTCACCCTGCCCCACCCCCTCACCCTGCCCCGCCCCACCCCCTTCACTCTGCCTCTGCCCCTCACTCTGCCCCGCCCCCTACCCCGCCCCCTCACTCTGCCCCACCCCACTCTGCCCCTGCCCCGCCCCCTCATTCTGCCCCGCCCCTCATCCTGCCCCGCCCCCTCACTCACCACCAGCTCTGCAAAGCGGATGTTCAGCTCCTCTGGGTTGGGGATAGGACTGGAGAACTCCATGTACTGCAGAGGGTGGTTGTCCCGGAGGTTGATCTCAGGGAGGTCACTGCCCCCAAAGCAGCACAGGAAGCCCAGGCCATGGCGGCTCCTCTTGCGGGGGGCCATGGTCACTGCAGGCCAGGGGCACAGTCTGCAGGCAGATGCTCTAGGTCCTCATCGTGATCTGGGTAGAACAGAGAGGACAGAGTAGTCAGGCCTGGCAGCCAGGTGGGCTGGGACGTGGCTGCTCTGCCACCATAACTTCTTTAGCCAACTCTCAGGGGCCTCTGACCCCACAGCCAAGCTCCTTCTTTCTCCCACAGCTGCAAACACTTGCATATTCTCCCTCTGTGCCCTGAGAGAAGATGGGAGGGCTGTAGTCACAGAATGTGACTTCCAGGGCAGAGGTGGCACTACCCACTACCCACTCTTACTGTACAGATGGGAATCCTGTTCCCCGTCCACTGGCAGACCATTTTCCTACAGGGCTTCCTTATTCATGTGAATATTCCAGGGTCTGGGGATACCTGCTTTAAAGGTGTCATCCAATGGGGAGGGAAGGGCTGAATTCAGCTGGCAGGGGAGCTAATTACATGGCCTGGCTCCTGCAGTGCGGGCCTCCATGGGAGCAGAGGACGGAAGGCTTGCACAGCTTTCTTCCCAGCCTGCTGTAGCCAGGCATGTCTAGATGAATGTGAAATATCAACAGGGTGTGGGTTCACCCGTCAATCCAGAAGGGCTGACCTTCGGGAGCCATTAGAGTGAACCCTGGGTAAAGAAACGGGGCTGATCATTGGAATGGTGTTCAACCAAGAGTGATGGGAATCTGGGCAAATGTGCTTTCCATACAGACCGAGAACAGAGGACACCACCATGGCTAGAGCCCGGAACTGAGAGACACCCAACAGACGGGTGGTCACTGGAACAGAAAGGATTAAGTGGGAAAGCCTAGTTCTATCATGACCAGCCTAAGGATGAACATTGGCCCTAGTCATTGAGGCCACATAGCTTCCAGGTGGATTAAGTCCAGTTATCCACGCACGGGCTTCGTAAATGGGCCAAATGATCCTTGACCAATGCTTCCTCAACGTGGTTTCAGATCTGGGTAGGTTCAGCAGAAAGACCATTGTTTACCCACCACACTGCTGCTCAACATACTCTCTCCATACCTTTGTATCTTAAGTTTTGAATATAAATCAGATTCTACCTTTATTCTACCTTTATATTCTACAGATATTCTATCTGTAATGGCTGTGATATAGCACAGGTTTGGGGACAGGATTTTATTAAATTGTGGGTATATAACATGAAGTTTACTATTTTACCATTTTTCATGTGTATAGTTCAGTGGCAATAAATCCATTGACCTTGCTCTGCAACCATCACCACCATTCATCTCTATTAGTTTTTCCATCTTGTAAAACAGAAACTCTGTACTCATTAATCACTTCCCATTTCCCTCTCCCCTCAGCCCCTAGCAACCACCACTCTACTCTGTCTCTAAGAATTTGACAACTCTCAGTATCTCATATGAGTAGAATCCTACAGCAGTCGTCTTTTCTGTGACTGGCCTATTTCACTTGGCATAATGTCCTCAAGGTTCGTACAAGCTGGAGCAGAATTTCCTTCCTTTTTAAGGCTGCATAATATTCCACTGTATGCAGAGACCACATTTTGTTTAGCCATTCATCTGTTGACAGGCACTGGCGTTGCTTCCTCCTTTTGGCTATCGTGAAGAACGCTGCTACCAATGCATACAAATATCTGTTTGTGTCCCTGCTTTCAGTGCTTCGGGTAATATCCCCAAAGGGGTCAAGGTATTTTTAAGTTGTTTGTCCTATATCTAGGTCATTAACGGAATGATCAGAATGTCCCCTTGGTCTTCAGTTACATCACTGCTCTAAATGTTGACCACAACAAGGACACAGACAAGCCCAGATGACACAGCTTCCTCGTCTGGGAATGCCAAAGAACTAGTCATTAACGCTCTCAAGGGACAGTCCTTCAACCAGCTTTGAACCCCGTGGACTGATCTAGCCCTCTTTTTTTTGTTTGTTTGCTTTTTCGTTCTTTTTGACCTCACTGTGCAGCATGAGGGATCTTAGTTCCCCCACCAGAGATTTAACCTGTGTCCCCTGCACTGGAAACATGGAGTCTTAACCACTGGACCACCAGGGAAGTCCCTGCCCTCTTTTCTTAAAAGACACCACAGGAGATTGTTTCCTGAGTCCTTGGGGAGCTCCAAATATGTCAAATCTAAGGCATTCCCTTGAACCAAATTCTAGAACCTTATTGAAAAAAGATAACTGTGGCATAACTTGTTCCTAGTGAACCCAAGGTAACTCAAGGAGAACACTGCTTTACTTCCTAAACCCTAACAAACTAGCTAATAAATTAATCATCTGAGCTAGCCTCCCATATAAGGCATGATGCATGTTACTCATCATTCAAGAGGTGTTTTTATTGATTCCATTTTATCTCTTTTTTTGGGAGGGTGCACCACAAAGCATCTGGGATCTTAGTTTTCCCACCAGGTATCGAACCCACACCCTTTGCATTGGAAAGTGAAGTTTCAACCACTGACCCACCAAGGAAGTCCCTACTTTATCCTTCTTTATTAACTTTGTGACAGACGTTTTAAATGTTTGCTAGCATTTATTAAATGTATTTGGTATACATGTACAATGGAATATTACTCAGCCATTAAAAAGAATGAAGTAATGCCATTTGCAGGGACTTGGATGGGTCTAGAGATTGTGATACTGACTGAGGTCAGAGAAATATCATATGATATCACTTACATGTAGATCTAGAATATGATACAAATGGACTTATTTAAAAGGGAGAAATAGACTCACAGACTTAGAGAATGAACTTTCGGTTGGAGGAGGAGAGGAAGGAATAGTTGGGGATTTTGGAATTGACATGTACACACTGCTCTATTTGAAATGGATATCCATCAAGGACCTACTGTATAGCACAGGGAACTCTGCTCAGTGTTCTATAACAACCTAATTGGGAAAAGAATTTGAAAGAGAATAGATACACGCATATGTTAAGAAAAAGAATAAATCAACCATATTGTTACAGTAAAAAATAATAAGTATATTGTTACATTAAATGTATATGAACATAGAACTTAAAAAATTTTTTCTAAGGATTATTTTTCAAAGACATTAAGAAATACTGCCCTATACAATCTAAGAGTTATGTTTTATATATCTAAACTTCAGGTTATTCATTCAAAGGGATTTGATCCTTCCTTCCTTTTACCTATCAATTTATCAGATTAGGAGTTTGGGATTAACACAGACACACTACTATATATTAATGGATAGCCAACAAAGACTTACTGTGGAGCACAGAGAACTATATGCAATATTCTGTAACAACCTATAGGGGAAAATAATCTGAAAAAAAAGATACATATGTGTGTATAACCAAAATCACTTTGTAGTTACGCTTGAAACTAACACAACATTGTATATCAACTATACTTCAATTAAAAAAAAAGACTTTTTAGTAGACCCAGGGATACCTAAAATAACATACTATCTGAGCCTGCCTGATATTACTGGCCATCTTTTCTAGGTTTGCACATTGTCTCCACAGCTACAGTGAAGGCTCTCTGAGGACAGGAGCCCTGCCTCCTGCTTATTTGACACCCCCCGCCTTTATGGCTAATAAAAGGCCTTGTGCTTAGTAGGTGCTCAATAATATTTTTTTGGTCAATTGGGAAAAAAAAAAAACAAAACTGTGCTTATGGAGACAGAAAAGACGGGCCTTTATCAATCAGTCAAGAAATACTGATTGAAATCTGATTCCTGGTAGTTAAGACATCAAGAACCCTTGAAGGGAACAAGGGGATAGTCTCGAAGGTGGAGGAAGCAGCTAGCAGGCTAGTGCAGAATCCTGGTTTATGTCAGCAAAGACCTGGAACAGGCTGGTAGCTGAGGACATCAAGGGAGGAAGGGAGACACTGAGGCTTTCCAGGGGACTTGATAGCCAATGGGCAGGAGTGGGTGGGACAAAACCCTGGCCCCCGAGTGTCAGGCTCGGTAAAGCACTACTTCCATAGGTAGATAGGGGTGGGCCTCCCTGGGTCCCCTGCCCATCATCCGTTTGGGATGTTGATGCAGGCTCCAGGTCAGGTCCCGTGGGCAAGACTGCTTTGCTGGGGACACAGAGCATGGAAGGGCAGGTCCCAGAGGTGGGATGAGATGGGCTGGACGGCATGACAGGGTTCTCGGGAGGGATGGCTGATGTCTGGGAGGAACTGTGAACTCTAAGCCTGCTCTAGGTCTTTGCCAACATACACCAGGATTCTGCACTAGCCTGCCAGCTGCTTCCTCTACCTCCAGACTGTGCCCTTGTTCCTCTCAAGGGTTCCTGGTGGCTTAAGTACTGGGAATCAGAGACTGCAGTCACTGCCCCTGCGAACTCTCTTCTGTCGTCACCTCCTCGACTTCTCTCGCCCCAGTCTCCCTCCTGGTCCTTCTTTGCCCTTCAGTGCCTGAACCAGGCTTTCCTGGGGTGGGCGTCAGGGGCAGGGCTGACATACAGCTGGAGCATCCCAGTTGTCTTACACCCACGTTCACAGCTGTGACCCCTGAGTGGTTGGCACCAGGCCCATACCTGTCTTTAAATATTTTTAAGGTCTCGCCTGAGTATGAGGAGTAAGGTGGAGTGGCCTCAGGAGGAGAGAAGAAGGAAGTAGACACAGATCTCCAAACGGGAAGCGACGGCCCCACAGAGAAGGGCCTTAACCAACCCTCCCTCCTCCCGACTCCCCCCCCCCCCACCCTCTGCCGCGCTGCATATTTGCCCTTTTAAGGGCGGCCTGCTCCACTGCTCCTGCTCCTGAGTGTTTATGTTCCTGAGGGTGTCCTCCTCCCCAGGAACCCTTAGGTCTGTCCCTCCTTTTCTTGGGGCCCCTTCTGAACCTCCAAGACTAAAACCATAAGCCCTAAGCTGGAAAGCATCTAGCTTCAAGGGAGAGATCTGAAAATTGAGGTACCAGAAGGAAATGCCTTCTCTGAGGCCACATAACAATGGGGACAGAGCTGGGGCTGAAGACCAGGATGCCAGCGTCCAGGCTGTGGTCCGGTCACTGCCTCCCAGAGCGCCTCTTCCAAACATCAATGCCCTTTGTTCCCATCTTGCCCCAGCCCCCAAAGCAGCCTCCCCCTACCTCCCAGAGAAGATCAGACTCTGCGGCTCAGTATAGAAATAGCTCCAGGGAGTTCCCTGGTGGTCCAGCGGTTAGGCCTTGGCGATTTCACAGCTGAGCCCCAGGTTCAATTCCCGTTTGGGGAACTGAAATCCCAAAAGCTGTGTGGCACAGCCAAAAAATAAACAAAAATAAAATCCAAAATAGTATTTAAAAAAAAAAGAAAGAAAGAAAGAAATTGCTCCTGTAAATAAGGTCCTTTCTAGACCAGGAGAGGGTATGAAGATTCCAAAGGCTGCCTGCTTCTCCTCTCCTCGGGGGAACTGCCTCCATCACCCACCACCCCAGTTTCTCTCCCACCCCTACTCTAATCCTTCCTCCACTCCAGCAGAGGCTCTGAAGTCAGGCAGACTGGGGTTTGACTCCTGGCTCTGCCTTCCCAGCTGGGTGACCCTGAGCATGAGGTCTTAACCCCCAAGAACCCCAGGTTCCTCATCTGTGACATCAAAGCAATAATAGCATCTTCCTCATGCGGTTTCAGTGAAGAATAAATGATCTAATGTAAGTAAAACGCCAGGAGTACCCCAGACATTCATTAAAGAAGGCCGACACCGCTGCTGTGACTTCGGTATCACTATGACCAGCAAGGTGAGACTGGCCCTCCCCAAAGTCTGAACCATGAGCCCTTCCCCGGACACAGATGGGGCCACCAAGGCCTGGCGTTGAAGGAACTTGCTTAGCCAGATTTAAGCAGCCACCCACCTTTGCCTTCAGTAACTGGGAAGCCTGGACCAGAGTGGGCAGGACTCTCCCTCAGGCTCTGAGTGACCTCTAGTTGGAAAGATAAACCCTTGTCATTGACCCTGGGCAGGGAGTGGAAAGGTGGAAGTGGCCAGCGCCATTCATTTCCGCAAAGTCTCTTTTACGAAGAGGAGCAATGGAGGAGAACTGAGAAGCAATATGGAAGAACAGGAAGGCACAACAGAACAAAACCCAGAGGACTAGGACCTGGGTCTGAGAGACTGGACTTGCGCCCGCCCGGCCCCCACCACCCACCTTTCTCTCCAGGGAAACTTCCCCCACACCAATAGCTCCAGGCCCTACACTTCCCGTCTGCCTGCTTCGTCCTGCATCCCTGTCTTCCCAGGACCGTCTGCCCCTAAACACAGACCAGCTGGCCTACAACATCAGATCGTCGGGGCGCCGCCCACTGGCCCTCCTGTAACTCTCTCAGGGTCTCCGCTAGTCCTCTGGGTGTGACCGGACTCCACTTCCTCATGGTCACACGCTCCACGCTGTGAAGAAAGCACAGCTTCTTAACTCCGGGGACGGGCCGAGCCACGAGGCAGCAGCGGGTCGGGGGCCACAGTGCCGTCCCCTCGGGGCCTCGGTTTCCCCCCAGTGCTGTGTCCCCGTTGGACTGAAGACCTCCGAGGGCCCCTTTAGCCCTGACTGTCCACACTGCCTGGCTCAACCTCCTTCGCCAAGATTCCCCCAGAGGCTGTCCTCAGCGCCCCTGGGCGCTCCTCCCACATTCCACCCCAGGCCAGGAAGTGCTTCCTCTTACTTGAGCCCAGAACTCCCATTTGGTTTTTAAAGATGAAAATCCTAACCTTTAACCCCAAGCCCTGGCCCCTAGGACCTCGACTCACCAGTTTTTATTTACATTAATTAAAGCTTCAAAATTCCAGTATCATTAGTGCTTACTCCTAAGTCTTAAGTGAAAGCAGAACAATATTAGTACTTGAGACTTTGGTATTTGCTGGCCACGGGGCTATAGCTACCCCTGATGCTCTGAGATGGAAGGCACCAACTTAAAGAAGTTATCTAAAGGAAAAACAAACAAAAAACCTTTGGTTCAGAGAAGTTAAGTAACTTGCCTAAAGACACACAGTTAGTGATGTCATAGCTAGGATTCAAACACATGACTGACTATAAAGCTGCTGCTGCTGCTGCTGCTAAGTCGCTTTAGTCGTGTCCGACTCTGTGCGACCCCATAGACAGCAGCCCACCAGGCTCCCCCGTCCCTGGGATTCTCCAAGCAAGAACACTGGAGTGGGTTGCCATTTCCTTCTCCAATGCATGAAAGTGCAAAGTGAAAGTGAAGTCGCTCAGTCATGTCCGACCCTTAGCGACCCCATGGACTGCAGCCTACTAGGCTCCTCCGTCCATGGGATTCTCCAGGCAAGAGTACTGGAGTGGGTGCCATTGCCTTCTCCGGACTCTAAAGCTATAGACCACTAAGCCAGAGGGCATGTGTCCATGGAAGACATGTCCTGATCTGAGACCCACTGAGAGCTTTCTCGAGTGTTCTTTAGGCTCAATAATTCATGACTGAGCATTTCCTATGGGCTGGGCCAGGTGTTTTCACAGCTTTGCAATTACATTTCAGCTTCACAGTGACCCTGTGAGATGGTTATTACTATTATCTCCCCTTACAGATGACAAGACTAAGTCTTCAGCAGCTGTTACACGGCTCATCAGTGACACCCAGTAGCTAAGGGACAGAGCTGGAACCCCAAGGAAATATTCTGACTCCAAGTTCAGAGCTCTTGTCACAGAAGCAAAGCTGATTCACGAACCCTTCCTTTAGTTCTTGGGGCCATGCCCCAAGAAGGGTCAATGCCATGACCCTGGGATGTTCTTCTCCATCCCCTCCCCCGAGCTCCATACATGCGGGTAAGAGCAAGGGTGTACCGCGGCATCTCCCCTTGGCCACTTCCCAGTGCCAACCAGGAGCCAGGCACTGAGCTGACAATATTGCCCTTTATCTCAACCCTCTAATAGCCTGACTATCCCTTCTCACCAGTGACTGAGACTCCCAGAGTTCAGGCAACTTGCTCAACCACCACATCCTGAGCACAGTGGTGTTGCCCTGGAACACACAGGCCTGGAACCCGTTTCTAGCCCTTGTGCTGGATGCTGACTGTGTGGGGAGGACACAGGAGTAAACACAGTCTGGTCCCTTTCCTCAAGCAGGACCTCTTCTGGTGGGGGAGCTGGGGGAGTCGAGACAGTGACACTACAGAAAGGTGGAGTGAGAGAGTCTCAGAAGGGGGCCAGGTACAGTCTGGGGGTGAAGAGGAAGTCAGGGGAAGCTTCCAGGAGAAGCTTCCATGAAAGCTAGCTTCCATGAGCTAGCTTTGAGAAAAGCCTTTTTCTTTTTGTTTTTTGGCCAAGGCACATGGTTTCTGGGATCTTAGTTCCCTGACCAGGGATTGAACCTGGGCCCTTGCAATGAGAACACAGTCCTAATCACTGCACTGGCAGGGAATTCTTTTTTCTTTCTTTCTTTTCTTATTTTGGCCGTATGACTTGCAGGATCTTAGTTCCCCAACCAGGGATCGAACCCATGCCCCCTCATCTTGAAAGAGAGAAGAGAATTAAGGAAGGGTGCTAGAGGAGGGAAAGACATTCCTGGCAAGGCCATGAGCAACGGCACAGAGGGAGCAATGGCACAGAACACATGAGGTCAGAGTCCCAACCAGCTGCCTGTTAATCTGAGGCTAAACTAACGGGTAAAGGGAGTCGACAGGGTATCTGAGTGCCATGACTTGTTGGCAGAGACCAGGCATCCTGGAGATGCGGGGTGGCGCTCCTCTGCCCTCCTCTCCCGACCAGGTCCCCAGGATACAGGCCTGGGAACAGGGCCCAGAGCTCCCCAGAGCAGCTGCATGAAACATAAAGAATGTCAGCCACGTCCTGTTCCCCGGGCAGATTCCTCCCCACACACTTACCCTTCATGTGCCACTGTGTGTCACCCGGGAAATGGCCCCAGCCCAGCTTACCCGGAACCTGGTTTCCCAACAAAGAGTCTATGCTTTTCCATCCCGGCCACAGTGCTTCCCAGGCCTTCTGCCCACCCGTCTCCCCGCTGCTCACCCACACCATTCCTACTTCCACTTCAAGTCTCTGAAGACTGGCCCCTCAAGCTCTGTGGACACCAAATAGACTCGAGACCCCTCACAAGCCCGCCCCTGCTCCCATCCTGAACTGCTGACATCCCATTCTACCCCACAAACTTGGGTGGGTTCTGTTCAACTGCTGTCAACTCTATGTGACTTCAGACAAGTTACTTAAGCTCTCTGAGCCTCAGTTTCCTCATCTGTAAAATGGGGAAATAACAGGGTTGTCATTATTGTCAACACACTTCATGGGGTTGTCATAAGCATTAAACTAGCTAATATTTGTAAAGTATCTAGAATAGGGTCCAGTAATAATAATAGCAAACATTTAATAGCTACACAGTAATAGTAAGTACTTACTAGCTACGTAGTAATAGTAAACACTTAATAGCTACACAGATAAGCTACTGTTACAATTATGAAGAAACCTGAATATTGACCGTATATATTACAGATGGGCTCTGTGTGTGAATGGCTCTTACATATTCATAGATTCTTTACTAACTGAGCTATGAGGGAAGCCCACATATTATTACAGGGGTTGCCAAATGCTGTGGGGGTCAAATCCAGCTGCAGCCTACGTTTGAAAATAGTCTGGTTAAAGCACAGCTACAAGCAACCATACTCCAGTGAAAGTTAAAAACAACACCACAACTATACTTGCTCATCATTTATAAATGTTTTATTCAACAGAGACCCTAGGGCCCACAAATATTTCCAAAATATTTCCAAATATTTCCAAAAATATTTCCTACCTGGCCCTTTACAGAAAGGTACTGATCCCTGTGTTATTAGCTTGAATCGTATGTAGCTGACTGCTGAATTGTTTTTATTCCACAAAACCATGCATTTCAAATGGTTTAACTTAGGATAGCATACTGGCTCATCATGCACCCTGCCTTACCCACTAAAACAGGAGTGAGGGCGTGCGAAGTCATTTCAGTGCAACCCTATGGACTGACTGCAGCCCGCCAGGCGCCTCTATCCATGGAATTCTCCAGGCAAGAATACTGGAGTGGGTTGCCATATCCTCTTCCAGGGGATCCTCCCAACCCAGGGATCAAACCTGAGTCTCTTGTGCTTCCTGCATTGGCAGGCAGATTCTTTACCACTGTACCACCTGGAAAGCCCAAAACAGGAGTGCTGTGCTTTAAATCCAGTGATTCTGATCATAATAAAGTGATAATGGTCATTCTTTGAATATTTACCATGTTCAAGGTTTATCTGGAACTTCTACCACATTCCTGCAGGGTAAGCACGATCACTGCCTGGATTCCCTCCCATATTTGAGGCTCAGAAAGATGTTAAAGAGTGAGTTGAGGATCCAAACCAGGTCTCCAGACTCCACACCTACCATACTGTTCCCCCTGGGTGCTGTCTAAGAGGCTGTTGGGAGTAAGATCCATCTCTGATAGGACAAAAAAATGGACAGCCTGAGGCCCTCCTATCTCCCTACTTCTCTGCAGGTCCACCTCCCAGACAACGCTGCCCACACAGTGGATGGGGCCCAGCTGTGACTTCCCTGTCGGCCTCAGGACAGGACTCTGAACAATCTGACTTGTCTTGTGAGCCACGGTCAGGGCTGGGGAGGGGGCAGGGAGCACTTTCAAAAATAAGCGAGCTCTCTTTCCAGGACTGGGGGAGCTATTTTTAGCAGCTGCCTAAATGATGGTTTCCCCCTCAGCTCTGGGAAAAGCAAGAAAGCAAAAGCAAATGTTCGCAGCCCCAGGGGCCCCTCTGTGCAATGTGCCCCCCAAGGTGGCAGGAGGAGAGGGAGAGAAAGGGGCGTCTTGCTGGGAAAGTGAAACTGAAAACGTCCCCCAAAGCGACATTTCTCTGACTCAGGATGGGGGGCAAGCGTGGAAGCTGTGGGTTTTCCAATGGGTTTTCTCATTCGAGAAATGATCAAGAGAACATAGGTTTCTTTGTCTCAACAGGACAGAAAACAAGCAGATAGTAGCTCTCCAAGGGCATGGCCAAGTATGCAGGCACTCACTCATTCATCCACCCATCTAGCCACTCAGCCCCCAAGGGACTGCACGCACAAGCACTTTTCTAGGTGCTTTGGGTGAACCAAACATCAAATCCCATTCTCACCCCAGTTTACAGTGTTGTTGGGGAGGTCTGTGTATAAACCACCAGAATTCTCAGGGGGCGGAGGGAGGGAGTTCCAGGCTCTGGGACCGCAGGGAGAGGACAGTGGCTTCTGGCTGGGGTGGTCTGGAACATTCACCAGAGGAAGTGGCCTTGGAGCCAGAACTCAGAGGAAAGAGGTGGACATGTGCCAATTGGGAGGGGCTAAGAAACTCGTTCACAACAAAGGTGTACTGGGGTGAGGACTTAGCATCCAGGGGAGTGTGGGGCAGAGAGCTTCCTTTTACCAGGCTGGAACACAGAACTCAGAGAGGGGCAGTGGGAAATAAGATGGGAAATAACCAGATAAAGAAAGACAGGCCTCGCAGGGCAGGCGGGAGAGGAGGAGGTGGCAGCGGTGGCAGCTCCAGGCTGGTTGGCTTATTGGCCGATTAGTCGGCTGGTTTATGGCAAAGGGGAGTCTGCAAGGCCTGCTCTGAGCTGGGATTTGGATGGACAACCTTTTTTTTTTTTTAAATTGGTTGATGATTGCTTTACAATATTGGTTTGATTTCTGCCATACATCAACATGAATTAGCCACATGTATACATATGCCCCCTCCCTCTTGAACCTCCCTCCCACGTCCTGTCCCACCCTCTCCCACCCCTCTAGGTTGTTACAGAGCCCTGGTCTGTGTTCCTTGGGTCGTACAGCAAATTCCGCCGGCTGTCTATTTTACATATGGTAGTATATATGCTCCCATGCTTCTCTCTCTCAGCATCTCTCTCCATTCATGCTATCCTCTCCTTCCTCTCCCCTGTCCTTGTCCATAAGCCTGTTCTCTGTGTCTGCGTCTCCACTGCTGCCCTGCGAATAGGTTCGTCAGTAACCATCTTTCTAGGTTCCATGCTGCTGCTGCTGCTAAGTCGCTTCAGTCGTGTCTGACTCTGTGCGACCCCATAGACGGCAGCCCACCAGGCTCCCCCGTCCCTGGGATTCTCCAGGCAAGAACACTGGAGTGAGCTGCCATTTCCTTCTCCAATGCATGAAAGAGAAAAATGAAAGTGAAGTCGCTCAGTCATGTCCGACTCTTAGTGACCCCATGGACTACAGCCTACCAGGCTCCTCCGTCCATGGGATTTTCCAGGCAAGAGTACTGGAGTGGGTTGCCACTGCCCTCTCCACTAGGTTCCATATGTATGCGTTAATATCTGATATTTGTTTTTCGCTTTCTGACTTACTTCACTCTGTGTAATTGGCCCTAGGTTCATCTGCCTCAGTAGAACTCAAATATGTTCCTTTCTATGTCTGAGTAGTATTCAGATGGACAATTCTGGTGGCACTGTCTCAGCGTGGATTATCAGAGGGACAGAATTGAGGAAGAGCCTGGAAGCAACTCTGAGTAAGAGTTAACGATTCCCTGAGCAGCCCAGGAAGACAACAGGGGCCAGATGCCCAGGATGTCATGGACGGGCGTGCGTGCCCACACGCATGCGAGCCGTGAGCAGACGCGGGGGCTTTGGCAAGACACGGACTGGGCACAGAAAGCAAGAACTTGGGCTGAGAATGGGAGGGAGCAGAGGGGAGCTCTCTGAGCAACAGCTGTGAAGTAAAAGAGGAGGAGGAATTTCAACACCCAGATCTCTGCTACCCATTAGAGCCAGAGGCCTGAGGCTCCCGGCCAAAGGGAAACCACCCCCCACGTGACAACCCGGCCTCACCCCCTTCTGCTTCCTGGAAGCCGAGCCCCCTTCTGCGGGCCACAGGGATGGAGAGGCCCTATTGAAGGGTGGCAGGGAAAAGTGCCCCCAGCTTCCTCCTGGGTGCTCCTCCAGGTCTCCTGCCAGAGTGCCAGACAGCTGAGAACTCACACCATTCTGGGCAACCCTCGGCCTGGGAGCAGCTCCCTACAGCCACTCCTCTTGAGGTCCTGCACAAAGGCCTTCTGGCACACATGAGGGCAGGATCTTGAAGTCCCATCGAGGTAAGCTGGCCCTGGGACTCTCACTGGGCCTGTGCGCCTGGTCACACCAGGACCCTGGGCTGACGGTCCTGCTAGTCCCTCTCCACATCCTCACTCACACCAGAAAAGGCCTTGCGACATAAATCCTGGACTGCGGGCACATTCCGTCTCTTCAGGGAACAGGAGGGCAGGGGCTGGGGGAGGGGAGATGAGCTGACTCCTGGAGGACAAGTGATTGAAAACGTAGACCCCTCCCCTCACCTGCTCCTCAGTCTTATTCATGCAACTTCACCCATTCATTCATTTTAACTAACGTTTGTTAAGCACCAAAGTGCCTTGCTAGGAGCTGGAAAAATACCAGAGTAAACAAAAGTTCAGCTTGGTGGGGAAGGGAGACAAGCGAACATAATAAAATGTGGCCACGAGCTTTCCTGGTGGCTCAGCAGTGGCTTCTCCTTAGCAGGAGGCTAGAGTCCGATCCCTGGGTTGGGAAGCTCCCCTGGAGAAGGAAATGGCAGCCCACTCCAGTGTTCTTGCCTGGAAAATCCCATGGACAGAGGAACCTGGTGGGCTACAGACTGTGCGGTTGGAAACGAGTCAGACTGATTTAGTGACTCCACCACCACCGCATGGTTCTGTTAGGGGCAGTACTGGTGTTTGGGTCTGAGAATGTCTACTCTCCCAGTGTGGGGTTCCATCCTCCTCCGAGCTCTCTGTTCATACAAACGGTATCGTGTATGGACAGAGTGCTAGAAGACAGTCAGAGATGCCCTCAAGGATTCAGGACCAGATACCCTGTCCCAGGGCTACTAATATTGGGTTGGCCAAGAAGTTTGTTCAGGTTTTTCTGTACGGTGTTACGGAAAACGAACACATTTTGGCCAACCCAATACTATTAAAGACTAAAAACAGCCAAAATGTTAAAAAGTAAAGGCTGGTTAGATAGATGCAGATAGACACATATACATACATGACAACTTGAAATAATTATCTTTTGAGTTTAGAGTTATTTACTCCCAAAGTAATTATCTTTGGACGTTTAGGGTTGTTTTTCTTATCCTTTTCTGGATTTTCCCAAATTTCCAACAATAAGCATTGATTGATCAGAAAAGACAATATTATTTTTAAAAGGAGCTAAACCCTAGAGTGAAACTGAGGAAACCCAGGAGCGAGTCCCAACTCTGCCCCAGCAGGCGACCTGGGCAAGACAGGAATGCCCTTGGCTGAGAGCATCATTTCTCTGAGCCCTGTCTGTGGATGAGGAGGTCAAACCACATGCTCTCCAGAGCTCCTTCCACCCTGGACATGAGGCTCTGAGCCACAGAACACACAAGGTGCTAAATGATGCCGGCTGAATGGAATCCTACCCACGCTCCCATTGGTTAGCTCACCCTCCATCCAGCTGCTCGTTCAGTCCACCTCTACTGTCTCAGCACTCACTCTGTGGCTGGCCCTGCTCACAGAACTGGAGATTGAAGGGCAAACCACACAGACACAGCTCCTGCCCTCACGGAGCTATAGCCTCCCAAGGTCAAGGTCCCCTTCCGTGGCTCTTTGTCTTCTCTCCCTAATGCCCCATCCTTTTAATGCTTCTTGTCACCTTTCCCCCACATGCCTCAGGTGAATCTGTTTCATTCCCAAACACCAAGCTCCAGACCCAGTCCAGTCCCACAGAGTCTCAAGCTGGGATGGGTGCCGACCTCTCATTTTCCCCCACTCCTGGCATTCTGCAAATAGCCATCTGAATAATAATTCTAGAAGCACCTGATTCTACACTCTTAGGTTCAGCATCACTCAGGGGTCCCTGTCCAAACTGAAAGCCAACTGGTTCAATTTCCAGGTTTGGTCATTTTACGGGGCTCACAAATTCTATACCAGCCAAGCCTTGAGATCAGAGCTACATCCGTGTGCCCCTGAGGACAGAGGAGAACTGGAGCTCTCCTTACTGCTGGTGGGAAACAGCTGGGCTGTTTCTTAAAAAGTTAAACCCACACCTCCATACAAACCAGGCTTTCCACTCCTAGGTATTTACCCCAAACATAGAAAGCATGTTCCCCTACAACATGATTCATGAATGTTCAGAGCAGCTTTGTTTGTAATAGCTCCAAGCTGGAAACAACCCAAATGTCCATCAATGGGTAAATCAATAAACAAACTGTATAGTGTATCCATAAAATAGAATACTCCTCAGCAATCAAAAGGAATGAGCTGCTGTGATGTGCTGCATGTGAATGGAGCTCAAAATAATTATGCTAAGTACAAGGAAACAGAGGACAAAAGCGTACGTATTGTATGATTCCACTTATCTAAAATTTGAGATAACCCAAACTAACCTATAGTGACTAAAAACTAAGATCTATTGATCTTTTGATCAGTTGATCTTTCTAAAGATTGTGGGTGGAAGGTTGCTTATGGAGGGGCTGGAGAGTGGGAAGGGAGGGACTAGGTTATAAAAGAATTAAGGGAACTTTGGGGGATGATGGTCAAGCATGATCTTGAGGGTAGTGATAGAGTCAAAGGTATATACATATGCCAAAATATATCAAATTATGTACTTGAATTATGTAAAGTTTTTGGTACTTCAATTAAATCTCTATGAACTTGTTTAAAAACAAACAAAACAGATATATTCATAGCCTCACAATACCCAGTAACCAAGGGCTCTGGAGTCTGCAGGTGGCAACCCTCTAGAACAGCAGGTGCCTAGCAGGATAGGTCCCCTCCTCTTTCATTGGTTTGCTCTTGGTTGCCTTCTTACTTCCTCTAGGCAAACAAGAATCAACCTGATGAATTGTTTTTTCATAGGTGAGCATCTTCTGCAGTGGTCCCCAGCCATTTTTGGCACCAGGCACTGGTTTCGTGGAAGACAGTGTTCCTATGGACCAGGGTGGGGGGTGGTTTCAGGATGATTCAAGTGCATTACAGTTACTGTGCACTTTATTTCTGTTATTACTACACTGACTCCATCCCAGATCATCAGGCATTAGATCCCGGAGACTGGGGACCCCTGCTCTAGAAGACCACTGGTATCATAAGCTTCTCTACAGGTTCTAGGAAAGACCTCCCAGCCCAGGGGTGGTGGGAAGGTGGCCAGGGAACTCTCTTCTGGTCCAGGTCTCAGCTGATCTTGTTTGGTCTTCCAGGAGGCGGGACTGTTTCTTGTAAAGAGTGTATGCTTTCATGTTAAGCCTGTGGCTAAGTTACTTAGGACCTGTGAGCCTCACTTTCCTATAGGCACATGGAGGACAACACCCACCTCCTAGAGGTGAGCATCAAGCAAAGAGCAGGCATCAAGCAGCCAGCTCAGCTCTGGGCACATCACAGGCCCTCCAACAGGGTTCCCTTCCCCTGTTCCGACTCCAGGAGTGGTTACGTTTCAGGGCTTTACCAAAACATGAGAAAAGCTGAGGGGCCCCAGAAGCCTAGTGAAGCACAAGCCTGATTCTACCCGGATGCCTCTGGGGGTAGAGCTGAATTGAAAGCCGCCCCAGGATTCTGGGTGGGTAAAAATAAGGCACCTTCAGCCAAGGTTACAGTTCTGGAATTTGTCAGAGGCAGATGACATAGCAGAGGGGATTGAGAAAGAAAGGTGGCCGTGACTTGGAGTTTCTAGGACAAGACATCAGGAGAGATGCGGGGTAGGGGTAGGGGGGGATGCCCAGTCCTTGCTCATTGGACAAATATAGGAGATGCTCAGAAATAACCAGACAGCAGAGGGAGGGAAGATATGAATCCATGTGGCCTGTGAAAGGGTTTGACGCCATGGTACAGAGGTGTATGTATGGGGTAGTATGGTTTTATTGTTCAGTCACTCAGTCATTCCAACTCTTTGCGACCCCGTGGACTGCTGCACGCCAGGCTTCCCTGTCCATCACCATCTCCTGGAGCTTGCCCATCAGTTCTACGGCACTCAGTGTTCTTCAGGGTGCAACTCTGGGTGGTGTGTATGTGTGTGTTTATAGTGTTATATAATTAAAAGACGCTTACTCCTTGGAAGGAAAGTTATGACCAACTTAGACAGCATATTAAAAAGCAGAGACATTACTTTGCCAACAAAAGTCCGTCTAGTCAAGGCTATGATTTTTCCATTAGTCAAGTATGGATGTGAGAGTTGGACTATAAAGAAAGCTGAGCACCAAAAAACTGATGCTTTTGAACTGTGGTGTTAGAGAAGACTCTTTAGCGTCTCTTGAACTGCAAGGAGATCCAACCAGTCCATCCTAAAGGAGATCAGTCCTGGGTGTTCATTGGAAAGACTGATGTTGAAGCTGAAACTCCAATACTTTGCCCACCTGATGCGAAGAGCTGACTCATTTGAAAAGACCCTGATGCTGGGAAAGATTGAGGGCAGGAGGAGAAGGGACGAGAGAGGATGAGATGGTTGGATGGCATCACCAACTCAATGGACATGGGTTTGGGTGGACTCCGGGAGCTGGTGATGGACCGGGAGGCCTGGCATGCTGCGGTTCATGGGGTCGCAAAGAGTCGGACATGACTGAGCAACTGAACTGAACTGATAGTGTTGTGTGTGTGTGTGTGTGTGCGTGTGTGTGTGTGTGTGTGTGTGGCATGGTACAGATGTATAGGTGATGTGGGTATGTATATGTGTGTTCATTCCCAGGAAATAAACACACACAATTCTACTGACTTCCAAGTTTCTGTAGAGAGAAGACCCAGCTAGCTCCCTGATATATATGAACAGAGGAAAGAGTAGTATCATTGACAATCAGCCTCCATGCCAATTTAAGATCAGCCCAGCTTGGTCTATGAGGAGCTGCCCAAACGTAATATTCAGGAAATGTTGCTGTGGGGAAGACATTGTCTTGTCTTCAGTTTCCCGTGAACCACGTTATAGCCTGGGAAGAGAGATCCACCAAAAGATGCCTGTAGCTGCCGTGGACCAGAGAACGTAGCATTCCCATGCAGCATCTCACGGAATCTCAACACAACCCAGCAAGGCCAGTATTTCTGACTGATAAAGACACTGAGGTTTAAAACCAGGAGATGATGCCCACACTCTCCTGTCAAACGCCATCTCATTCCAACCCAGTTTTAACTCCGTTCTGTAACGTGGATGTACACATACATGCGTGCATTTCTCTGGGGGTATGTTTTTGTCCAGAAGACATAATTGGGTTTTCCTTAGTGTCTGTTAACAAGGTGTACACACGCACCCCAGTGTTCACCGCAGCACTACTTACATGACATGGAAGCAACCTAGATGTCAATCAACAGGTGAATGGATACAGAGGTTGCAGGACGTATATACAGTGGACTATTACTCGGTCATAAAAAGCAATGAAATTGAGTCAGTGCAGTGAGGTGGATGAACCTAGAACCTATTATACAAGTGAAGTCAGGCAGAAAGAGAAAATGAAACGTTGTATATGAACACCTATCTATGGAATCTAGGAACATGGTACTGAGAAACCCATTTTCAGGGGAGGAATGGAGCTGCAGATGTAGAGAACCAACTTGTGGGCACAGTCGGGGGAGGAAAGGGTGGGACAAATTGACAAAGCAGCACTGACATAAATATGCTGCTGCTGCTAAGTCGCTTCAGTCGTGTCCGACTCTGTGCAACCCCATAGATGGCAGCCCACCAGGCTCCCCCATCCCTGGGATTCTCCAGGCAAGAACACTGGAGTGGGCTGCCATTTCCTTCTCCAATGCATGAAAGTGGAAAGTGAAAAGTGAAAGTGAAGTCGATCAGTCGTATCCGACTCTTCGCGACCCCCTGGACTGCAGCCTACCAGGCTCCTCTGTCCATGGGATTTTCCAGGCAAGTGTACTGGAGTGGGCTGCCACTGCCTTCTCCCATAAATATGCTACCGTGTATAGAATAGCTGGCTAGTGGGAAGCTGCTGTATAGCACCAGGCGCTCTGCGATAAACTAGAGGGGTGGGAGGCTCAGAAGGAAGTCATGACTGATATAGTTATGGCTGATTCTAGTTGTTGTACAGCAGAAACCAACACAACAATGTAAGGCAATCATCCTCCAATTTAAAAAAGCAAACAACGTGCATACTCCCTCTGCCTCTATTTGAAATTCTGGTGTTATCGTTTAGCCCTTTCCCCAATAAGCCTGAGACGGAAAAGAAAAAACAAAACAAAACAAAACCAAATTGCTGACAATAACGTGTCCTCAAACTACACCATGCTCCAAATTTTACAAGATAGAGATTCAGCACATGTTTAGAAGGAAGGATGGTAACATTTACTAAGAGCTAGGCTGGGCTCAAACATTTGCCTTTTTTAATTTCACTTCATTAGCCCACCAGCCTGCAAAGATGATCTTATGCATTTTTACACATAGGGAAATTAAAGCTTAAGAGAAGGTAAGCAACTTGCCCAAGTTAGCAGAGTTCATCAAGAGCGTGAACCTCAGTCTGCTGCTGCTGCTGCTGCTGCTGCTAAGTCACTTCAGTCCGACTCTGTGCGACCCCATAGACGGCAGCCCATCAGACTCCACCGTCCCTGGGATTCTCCAGGCAAGAACACTGGAGTGGGTTGCCATTTCCTTCTCCAAGGCACGAAAGTGAAAAGTCAAAGTGAAGTCTAATTGATTCCAAAACTCAGACACAGCCTTCCCATGCACAGAAATGGCAGCATCATGGTAAACAGTTGTCGTCCCCCGCCCCCCGGCCCCCAGCCATGGAAGCCTTCCCAGCCCTTCCCCATCGCCCACCCCAACTCTCAGGGAAGAACTGAGCGCTAGCACAGAGAAGCCCCGTCCCCCAGCCGCGGGCAGCAATCGGGCCCCATCATCTTACCGCCCACGCTGAGCCACAGAAAGATCCAGGCTACTCATCTTCAGAGCCAGCCTCTTGAGGATGAGTGCCAGGCACTCTCACAAGAGCCACTGGCTTGGTTTAAGGCTCTGCCGCTGCCGTCCTGAAATCTTCAGTAATTTCTGAACCAGCAGCCTTGCCTCTCCATTTTGCGCTGAGGCCCGTGAATCTCGCAGCTGGTCCTGCCCATCTTCCAAGGAAGCCAGCTCGGGCAGCCTTTCCCAGGAAGAGCAGCCCAGCCAGCCACTCCCTGCGTGTTTCCAAAAATGTTACCCACAGTCCCCGAATGGTCAGGACAGAACGGAGACAAGTTACTTTAATCTGGGGTGGCTTCCTGGCCCTAACGGCCTTGATGGGGCAACACAGTAACTGCTGGGCTGCTCCCCACCCTGCTCTCTCCTCTCCATCCCACCTCACCCCTCCGGCCCCGCATGCTCCCTGGTCACTCCTCCCTAAACACACCATTGCTCAAGGGATTAACATTCCTGGAGGGCACGGACACTTCCGCTTTATCTCCAACTCCCCTGACCCGGGCTCTTTCTGCACACACAGCAGGAACTTGATGGGAGCGGATGGGCACACTGTAGTATGTGTTTCCTGAATGCTTGACCCCATCAGTTACAGGGTCTAACATCAATGCGATGGCTCTACTCAGACACAAAGATTATGGGTCCTTCTACAACTGGATAAATAGTAAAAGCAAGAAAAATGTGTTAGCTTTGAAACAGAGTTAAAAAAAAAAAACAAACTGGTTCTGCTTGTTCTGCATTTGGGTTTGCAACATTTATCCCCTAGCCCACGCCTGCCTCTGCTTCCTGCTCCTCTCCTTTGCCTGTGCAGGTCCCACCTTCTCCAAGCAGCCTTCTTAACCATCCTCGGCTCTCTGAATTCTTCCAAATAAACTCAGAGCCCTTGCTGTCTACCCTCTTTATAGGATGCTGCATTATCGACTACTCTGCGACCCTTCACGGTATCTGACGTCTTGAATTCATTTATCCTTTTTATGCCAGTGAGCTTTCCCACCATCTATCCTGAGTGCCCCAGGAACATGCCATAATGCCATGTGTGCCGTGAATGAAAGCCATCTGACGGCAGGGAGTGTGGGTGGGGAATAGACAGAGGAGGAAGTTATTAACCCCAGAAATAAAATCTTCCCAGCAAACCCAATGTATTCAGGTCCTTCAACCATTTCTCTTCTTAATGTTAGGGGAAGCACACTGATTGAAACCTTCCACCCTGGCCAGGCACCGTAGTAACCATCTGCATAAGTTGTTTTACCACAGGAGGTCCTGGTATGGAACACGGAACAAATAAGCCTCCACCAACCGGAAGGGTTCAGGAAAGGTCAAAAGGAGACACCACAGGTCCGACCACCTCCCAGAATCCTTCTCTCTAGCATCCATCTTGGCTGAACAAGGCCAACAGGAAGGACTCTGAGTCAGAATGATTGGCTGAGGACAACCCGGAACCTAATCCCATCACCATAAAACTGCAGAACCACGTGGTAGAGCAGTTCTCCTGGGTTCCCTTAGCCTACTGCTCTCCACCCGGGTGCCCTTTCCCAATAACATCTCTTGCTTTGTCAGCACATGTGTCTCCTTGGACAATTCATTTCCGAGTGTTAGACAAGAGCCCAGTTTCGGGCCCTGGAAGGAGTCCCCCTTCCTGCAACATTAAGAGTTCACTGGAGGTCAAAGGCATCCAGACCTTGTCCAGACACCATCAAGAGGTGTCTCAAGTGGCCCTTAGCAAGAGAGAGGCAAAAGTGTGCGCCTTGACAGACCCGCGTGGCTAAATGAGGTCTTGGCATTCCCAGACGAAACGCTGGACATTTCATTTCTGTTTGTTTCTGCTGCCCTCGCTCCCTTCCAGCGAACCAAAGACATCTCGTTTGTAAAAGGCGTAAGCTCTTTTTCCTCCCTGTGCCTCTAGAATGGGATGCTTCCTCCAAGGGAAGTGACACCTCGGCTGGGAGACTTCAGGCTATAGAAGGTGGGGTTTCCCCTTTGGAACCCAGGCCATGCCCTCCGTAGCTTCAAGCCCAGTCTCTGCGTGGACTCCCATCCCTAAGTCATGTTCCTTTGACCCAGACACCCCTGTAAGCTGTGCCTGGATTCTCTCCACTGAAGGAACTTTACTTACCCGAGGGCCCCTCGCGTCCCCTTTGCCTCCCTCTTGTGTCCACCTCGCCTGGAAACTGCACTTCTGCGCATCAGCATCACTTCTTTCCAGCCTGTCTCCCCACCTCCTCCAGACGCTGTCTTCCCAGTACTTTCTCCATGGTGTTTCAGAACAACATGACATCCAACCCAGCTTTCCCCACACTCCACTTTTTCTCATTTCTTTGATTTCAACTAGCTGGTCTCCCTGTCTGGAGCACCCCTCCGGGACCCTCCCCTTCCTCCCGGCTACCCACCTGGCAGCCTGCGCCCTTGCTCACAGGTGTGGTGAGGCGCCCCTCCTTAGCATCCTGTGTTTCTCCCATCAGACGTCAGAGCTGCCACTGCCGCTTCCTGAATAGGGTCGCTCTCAATGGGCTGCTACACCCTTGAGTTCAGGACCAGCATCGCACGGTCTCTTGGGAGCCCTGCACCCAGCAGAGCTGGTCCCGCAGCTGGTGTGCTGGGGCTTGGCCAAGGTTCACACCTCCGGTCTCTGTCCTTCTCCCTCACCCCTTCCCCTCCCAGCAAACCTTCCCTCTCTTTTCAGACGAATTCAGCCAGTGGTCTCTCCCGAAGCGTTGTGTTCCCCATCTCCAGCTCCTTATTTCCAACGACCCACATGTCTGCTCTGAAATGCTGGCACCATTCCCACTGACTTCCTCTCAAACCATCTTCGCTCCTCCCACCTGTAGCCCACCTCGGCTTTCCTCTGTGAGTGACGCCACGGTCCGAGGTTCAAAGCACAGCTCATCCTTAATGCTTCCTCTGTCTTGAGAAAGGCCGCATGCCAGGCCTTTACATGTATTATCTCATTTCTTGACCACATCAAACTCTGAGGAGTGGGTATCAGCATCCTGAGTTTAGACCAGGAAACTCTTCCCTTCTGTTTCACATCTGAGGCTGAGAGAAGTCCGATGACCTCCCCAAGGTCACAAGCACATAACTGACTGTGCTGGGGTGAGAGGCAGGTTTTGACAGGCTGTCCAAAAGACCACCAAGTGCGTGTGCACACAAACACACACACAGATGCACGATGTTCCCTCCTTTATGTTATAATTATCCAATCAGTCTCCACGCCCAGTCGATTCCCACTTGGAATTGCTTCCTTCATGGGCCCTGTGATCTCCCATGTGGACCCAACCCAGACACACAGGACATGACCGTGTGGTCACAGAGCTGGGGGGATGGGAGGCCATGGGCCCTCTTGTCTGGCCAGCAGTGCTGACCTCCCCTTGTGCTCACAGCTTGGAAGCATTTCTCCAAGGCCCCATCCTTTCTTACCAGTCTGGCTGACCTCCAGCCCAGGCAGAGGCTGACCTCTTTTCCCTGGAGCTGCATCTCACTCACTGCTCCTCCTGGCCTCAGGCCCAAAGCCGTCAACAGGCTACCCACCTAGAGCACACACTGGGTTTCCAGGTCTCTTCCCCCAGTTTAGCTCTTGGTTTCCCCACTCTCCACAGAAGAATCCCAAGGACAGTGGATCCCATCCTAAGGGGTTTCTCAACAATGCAGATCCCAGGGCCCTGCTCTTAGCGGTTCTGAATCAGCAGACCTGGGTAAGCATAAATCTGCTTTTTAACAAGTTCTTCAAGGGACTGGGATGCAAGTGGTTTCATTGACTTCCCTTCTCTTTCACATCTGTACTAACCTTTTCTTTTTTCTTTTCTTTTTTTTTTCACAATTCACCCTTCTTTCCAGAGTAGTGCTCAAATCCCCCAAGTTCTCATCCCTGGCTGCACAGTGGAATCACAGGGCATTCTGAAAATATTTATGCCCAAATCCCAACCAGAACCAATTAAAACAGAATCTCTGGGCAGGTGTCAGGGAGCCACTGGGATGACAGCTCATCCTCCTTTGCTCAGGACTGTCTCAGTTTTAATCCTGAAAGTCCCACATCCCTGGGAAGTTCTGAGTCCCAGGAAAACAGGATCAGTCAGTTACCCTACAGGGCTCTGGGTAGGGGGTCGGGGGTGGTGAGTTATAACTGTTTCCTGGTGATTCTAATTTGCAGCCAAGCTCACCAAACGCTGGACCTCATCTGCGCACACCTGCCTTTTGTTTGCACTCAGCTCACCTAATCTCAAAATGTGTCTCTAGACCAGCAGCATCAGTGTCAACTGGGAACTTGTTTTAAAAAGGGAGAGCCAACTCTAACTAGAATTTGTGCTTTTCTCGGATACAGAGGGCTGTCCTGATGGCTCGGTGGTAAAGAATCTGCCTGCCAAATACTCTTGCCTGGGAAATCCCACGGACAGAGGAGCCCGGTGGTCTACAGTCCATGGGGTCCTAAAGAGTCAGATACAACTGGAGTGACTAAACAACAACAATGACGACAGACAGCTACAGGGGGATCCTTTGATACCCTACCCAGAGCCAGCAAACTTCACTCACCTAAGTGAGGACTAAGGAGTTAACTGGCGGTGGGGTCTGAGGCCGGGAGGTTTCAGTTCTCCCTGGAGGGGTGTAGGGGTGGCCAGAGTGGTCTGCATTTTGATTCAAATGCACTGACCCTTTACTGACCACTACTAAACTAGCTGGCGTGTTCATGACATCTCACAAAATTCAACACTAACCCTGTCCAGTGTATGGTGTTGGGGTTTTGCAGGGTCCATCTATGAAACTTTCATCTTCTGGCTCAAGTTCAGGGCCAGCTGAGAAAGAGATTCATGGAGCAAACAGATGGAGGTCACAGTATCAGCCACGTTCCTGATAAAACTGTGGGAGTGTGCGGCTGTCTCTTTAGACAAATGGACTTCCTGCTATTTCACCCATGAGTGAGGCCAGCTGACGTGTCCAGTCCTTGGCAGAGGAGGGTGACCGTGGACCTTTCCATAGGAGCAGGTTTCCAACCCCACCACCCAGAGCTGGCCAGATGCACCACCCTGCAGACAGCAGAACCCAGAGAAGGGAGGAGTGTTGGCCAGCCCAGCTCGTTACCTCCCAGAGTCACTGGTCAGAGATGCCTTGCCTCTTCCCCTGGGGAAGTGATGGGGAGGGAGAGGCCGAGGTTCTCCACCCCCACACCCATTAAAGCCTGGCTCCTTCCTTGGACCAGGCCAGCATCTCTTGGGGTGGGATCAGGGAATGAGTGGCTTTAATATCTGATGGTTGTAAAAGTTCCCTGGGTGATGCTAAGGTGCTGTGACTACTGAGTAACCACTCTTGAGGAGATCCTCTCTGGAAATGAGAAGCCAGAGAGATGCTCCCCTCTAAGGGGTGGGGGTTGCTCCTATTTCTCAACCAGGGAAACAAGGTCTGGGGAACCTTGGGCATCTAGCCCGCTGCCTGGAGCCAGTCAACAGAATCCTAAGGATGAGTAATAGCAGTAAATGAATCAGCTTTCTCCAAATCTTGGGTGGACCTGGAGGTTGATCAGCCAGGTTGGAGCCAGATCAGCTAAACCAGTGGTTCTGGAATCTCCTGGAGGGATTGTTAAATGCAGCTCAATGGGCCCCACTCCCAGAGTTTCTGATTCAGAGGGAGGGCTGGGCAGCTGTGAGAAGAGAAGGGCACAGGTTTGTCTGCTGGGTAGGTCTTTGGCACCAGCTTTAAGGATGGCCTTGCCTGGGGTTCACTCAACCTCTCTGGGGCTCGGCTTCTTCAAACAGCCATCATCACGGGAACGATGACCCCGTGTGTTGCTGGTGAGCTGAACCAGTACACGTGAAGCACCTAGTGTGGAGCCTGGCACTTAGTAGGACTGCGGATAAATTGTTGATGTTGATTATTATTTGTAGATGATGTTGTTTTTCAGGGATGGCTTCTTTGAAAAGACTGGGAGGAGGTTTTGGGAGCCAGGCAGGAATATCAAGAGGCAGAACACCAAAGAGAGAAACAGCCAAGTCTGGAAGGATGCAGGGGGCAGCCAGAAACGGAGCAGAAGCCAGTGCAGAGAAGGGACAGGCAAACTGTGTGCAGAGGGTGGGGGTCTGCGGCGGACCTGGCTAGAGAGAGGCTGGGAGCCAGAGCTGCCCAAAATAGAACTCCCTCCTCTCCCAAGTCCTCAGTGCTCCCCCTCCCCCCTCCCTTTCTCCCTGGGCCACACTCCACACGCCTCTGTCCAGACTCATTTGTTAGAACTGACCACCCCCCCCCACCAACTGCACCCCCACCCCTGCCCTAGGGACTCAAGGAATTTTAGCAATGTGCTCAGTTCCAAGTGCTGGAGGAAAGAAGCGCAGTAAAAAGGGGAAAAACCCTGTCTCTAGGCTTGTGTCTTTGTATGGCTACCCACAGCCGCCCAAGTCTTCCTCTCCCCTAAGAGACGGGCATTCGGACTCAGCATCTGGTTAGAAGCATCCAAACCAACTGGTACCAATGGCCTGCCTCCCCTCACCCAACCACAAAACCCTCCCTGCTATCTCTGCCAACCCATGTCCTTCCCTCTTTCATAACTAGACTCAAAGCTCATCTCCCTGAAGTCTTCCCTGGATGAACCTCACCTGATTGTAAAGAGTTTCTTCCTCCATATATGCATCCATCCACCCATCCATTCATTCCACAAATGTTTACTCAGCATCTGCTCTTGTAACAGAGGAGAACAAACCTGACTCCATAGTGGATCTGTTTCTTTAGCTCTAACCCTTGTGCGCGGTTGCCCGTGCTTAGTCACGTTGGCTCCGTACATTTTTAAAAGACTGTTGCCTATAGCCCGAAATACACATAATAGCCCATTCTCAAGGCTCCGACCTTTTAAAGTAAAACACTTTCCCATTCGCATAGAGATAAAAAGTAGAACAGAAAACAATTACCAATAACTATCTAATTAATGTGGATATTTTTAGGCAAACTGTGATCAGACCTACGTGGACAGCGGCAAGAACGAAGGATTACTGCACCAGGTTCGCAACAACCGGCCACACCCTCTGCTCTTTGGGTATAAAACAAGCCTGAGTTCTAATTCAGGTGAGATGGCTCTTTGGGACACTAGTCCATCATCTTCTCAATATGCTGGCTTTCTGAATAAAACCTCTATTCCTTGCCCCCCAAAATCATCTCTTTTGATTTATTGACCTGTTGCACAGTGAGCATTACAAGCTTGGACCTGGTGACCCTCTGACTAGGCACGTGCTGGGTAGCAGAGACTCCAGTCCCTGCCCTCCTACAGCCTAAGGAAGATGGCACTAGAGTGGGAGTTCACAGTCAAAAGGAGACAACAGTGTCCCGTTGACATGTTCAAGTTCACGCTCATGCTCTTCAATCCTCCTTTTTAGCATAAGAAGAGACCTCCCAGCCAGTGGTGAGTCAGCATCCTCTTTGCTTACACACAAAAATCACACCAAAGAAAACACCTGTATAACATACTTTATGGTTCCATGTTGCTTTCCATCCTGGGGACTTTAGAAACATGTCTGAGCCTCAGTGCATGTCATCTTCAGTTACTCACTCAGCCTCTGTATCTGGCACCTTAGGGACCATCTTAACTGACATGAATTGACCTGCTCGATGTGCCAGGCAGGAGAGATAAGAGCTGAATAAGGCACGTTCCTGAGCGCCTAATGACAGTCTAGTGGGAGAGCCAGGCATGAAATAGCTAGTCTAGCACTATATGGGGTGGACACAGGTAAGGCACTGTGATGTGAGTGGAGAGAGGCATCTGCTGCAGTCTGGTTGTTGACCAGGAGGAGACCAGGGAGGCTCCCTGCAGGAGGCAATGAAGAGAAGCACTAAGTCTTAAACTGAGCCTGGGCAGTGGCTTGGCTCCTGCCATTTCAGGTCATCTTAGCCACGTCTCACTGACTTCGCTTCCTTCCCTTCCTTGTCCCAGCATCTCAGAATGTCCCGGGTATTGGGGCTTCTGGGAAAATGAATCCATGTGAATGTGGTCAAAGGGAAAAAATGTTACAATACCAATAACTTCATTAAGTCATAAAAGCTAAATATAAAAGGAAAAGGTTATTTCCCCTGGCTATTTTTAGTTGGTGCTCAGATACCCGCCTTGGCCTATTCAACGCCAGTGCAACCAGGGGCCAGAGCCGAATTTTCAAATGTTGCACCGCGGTCTTCGGAGCCGGAAAACAGCTCCTGGCAGATGGAAAAGGGCAGGGCTTCATCTGACTTGTGAGCTGAGTCAGGGCTGTACCAGGCTCTGCACAAAGCAGCTACAGCTGTGAGTCAAAGGCCTCTTTAGCTAGGGAAGCTGAGTGAAGAGGAGGCTGTCACATCACACTTTTTGTCAAGCACAGTCATCCTCCCAACAGGTAGTGAAAGTCACTGCTTCCAATGCATGCAGGGGCATAGGTTTGATCCCTGGTCAGGGAACTAAGATCCCACACCCAACAGAACACATCAAAAAAAAAAAAAAAGAAAACAAGAATGATGAGCATTTTTACATACCTAGGAATAGGAAAGAATCTGAAGACAGTCCTTGCTAACATGGAGTGAGATTTCCTATGACATGAGAGGTTTGCCCTGATGTTCACCCCTGGCTGAGTCAGCTTGAAGCCAATCCCCCTTTCTCTGGGGAGGATTATATGTTATTCAAGGGGCAACATTTTATTTTTACTGAGGGCTAACGAACTTCGACCGCAAGACTCCTTTCTGAGAAACAAAGGCCCTAGGAATAGAATGGAGCCGAGAATCCAGAATTCGAGCTTCTAAACTTGGCTCTGCCAGGAACCCGCTCTAAGACCTTGGGAAAGTTTGCTTCCTCAAAAGCCTCACTTTCTTTGTCAGGTCAGGTCATACCCCACAGCGCTGTCATGAGCAGTAACTGACAAATTCAGGAATAAGATGACAAGCCAGATATAGAGTATTTTATGAGGAAAATATTTCCCAATATATTTTGCCTCTGGGAAATCCAGATGTTTAAATTTTTTTTTTCCTTTTCTCCTGTACCCTTCTGATTGTTGTTGTGGGTTTGTAGATTTGGGGCCACATCATGTGGCAGTGCAGGGTCCCTAAAACCAGGGATCGAACCTGTGCCCCCTGCAATGGGAGCCAGGAGTCCTAATCACTGGATCACCAAGGAAGTCCCTCCCATACCCTTCTATTAATATGAGAGCTAAGCCATGGCTTTTCTCTGGTCAGAGAAGAGTTATAACTGCCCCGCCCCCAACCCCAAACAAAAAGGTCAACCAAGGAGGGAAGGGTCACTAAGAGGCAGTGTTGTTTACTCTGGACAGGAAGAGGAAATAGAGAAACTTTCTAGGGTTAGGAAGGGGAGGAAGTAAATGAGCAGGATTTCACTTCCACACCTGGGAGGAGGGACATGATTAGAAAGGAGCCAATGACCTGGAGAATCCTAGGAGAGGGACCGCACGCCTGGGGAAATACCACGCCCCTTGGAGAAGCCCCATCTTCAGCTGGGCTCAGAGCAACAGGGCTCCACCAGGGGCAGATTGGGAAGGACCGGGAGGCTGTCCTCGAGGCTGCCCAAGAATGGGCCTTCATACCCACAACAGCTGAAACTCAGGCCCCTCAGGGGAAGGTGGGTGTCTGGGAGAGTGGGGGACCTGAAGCAGCCACAGCTTCAGCAACAGGTGCCAGGTAACCCTTTAAAAGCTCCAGGACAAGAGCAGACCCGGCCCCTTCAGCGGATTTCAGAATGCCAACTACAAACTGGCACTTGCCAAGAACAGCTGCCAGCAACTGAACAACAGTGTGGGCATCTGCCATGTGCCGCTGCAGAGACGGAACCCTGTGCCGCAGCAGCTGCTGACCACCCCACCCCCCCCCCTGCCGGGGAGGGTTCAGGGTGCAGTGAGGCACTCTGTGCTCCATGGAAGAGGGGGCAGCAGTTCTTTAGATAGGCAGATATCTTGAACTGATTGCATGATCCCAATCTTTGCATCTCTTCGTAACTAGAAAAGTACGAAATCTCTTCATGGTGACATCAGCTCTTGGTGACTAGCAGAAAACCTTCTGTAAAGTAAGCACTTGATTGTGTTGAACTTCCCCCTTCACCAAAATCTTATATATAGACCTTCCCCCACGACTCTTTGGAGTGGTCTCTCGGAGCTATCTGAGGTGCTGTTTCCCGGGCTGCAGTCCTCATTTTACCGCAAATAAAACTGAATCCGCAACCCCCAAGCTGTGCATCTTTTTGAGTTGACAAGCACCAGGATCCTAGACGCAGAGGAAACACAGAACACCTCAGTGCACATCAGCGCGGAACCTGGGCCTTGGGAAAATGGGAGCTTCTCCAGCGAGCTGATGACTGAGGAGGGGCCCCCTAGAAGAATGAATCCTGGTTTCACTGGACCATGAGTCTCTGTCTATCATCACAGAAAAGAGGAAGATACCTTTACTGACCAGGCTAATGTTTTTTTATTGCAAGTGATCAAGTCCAGCAAGTCATTCTTTTTCTTGCACGTGTGAGTTGTAATGCACACATGTTCCCCAGCCATTTCAAGAAGTCTGCAATAAATATTAGCTGCCTTCATCATCATCATAACTATCTAAGTTCTCCCCAGACTGATATGCAGGGAGGGCAGGTTAGAACAAGGAGCAAGAAGCAATCTTACTTATTTCCGATCTGAGTTCTCCGGGAGCTGAAGGAGCCTGGAAGGATCAGGAGAGGAGAGAAGAACTGGGGAGGGGTGGAGAGCTGCATCTGGAATGTTCACCCTCTATTACTTTCTGCAGATCTGCTTAAGCCCTTCCTTCTCACTCAGGTTTGACTCTGAAGAATCCACCCATTTCTCTACCCTTTCCTCCCCCCTCAAAAGGGCTACAGAGGAGGGGGCACCAGGACGCTTGCCCCCTTAGCACCTGCCTGACCTGTCTGAATAGGGTCCTGCAGGCCCACTCCTCTGCCCACCCACTCACTGTCTGTGTGGCCCTAGAAGGGGAGCACAGTGGTACTGAGCCAGAACTCAGGTTGCTGAAGTGCAGAAACCCAGCACCACTGACCAGCTATGTTTTCTTTAGCAACTTAGTCTGCCTCCCTGTGCCTCTGGGTCCCCATCTGAAAATGTAAATAATAGTAATTTGCCTCCAAAGGTAGTTGCAGGGATTAAGTTAATGGGTTAGTGGTCTTGTACATGGTGGTCAGGGTCATGCCTGGCTCCCAGCAAATACTGTGTAAGTAGCAATAACTACTCACCTTCTCAATGAGATTACTTAAAATAACCCTTCTTCCATATGCAAAAAGGGAAGCCTCCACACCGTTTGTGGAAGTATAAACTGGCATAGCCACTGTGGAGAACAGTAGGGAGGTCCCTTAAAAAACTACAACTAGAACTATCACACGATCTGGCAATGCCACTCCTGGGCATGTATCTTCAGAAAGCCATCATTCAAAAAGATGCATGCGCCTCCATGTTCAGAGCAGCACTGCTGACAATAGCCGAGACATGGAAGCGACCTAATGTCCCTCAACAGAAGAGTGGATAAAGAGCTGTGATATATAAACACACAGCGGAATATTACTCAGCCATAAAAAATGAATGAAATAATGCATTTGCAGCACCACGGATAGACCAAGAGATTAGCATACTAAGTACGTCAGAGAAAGACAAATATCACATAATATCACTTAAATGTGGAATCTTAAAGAATGATACAAATGAACTGATCTATAAAACAGAAAGACTTATACAGAAAACAAACTGAAGGTTCCCAAGAAGAAAGGTGGGGAGGGAATAAATTGTGAGTTTGGGATTAATATATACACACCACTATAGATATAAAGATGATCAACAAGGACCTACTGCATCGCACAAGGAACTCTACTCAGTATTCTATAATAACCTATATGGGAAAAGAATCTGAAAAAGAATAGATATACCTATATGTGTAACTGAATCCCTTCTCTGTACATCTGAAACTAATACAACATTGTAAATCAACTAGATTCCAATGTAAAATTAAAAAAATTTTTTTAATGAAAAAAAATTTTAATGCAACAATATAGTCAATGATGAATTGCAACAACAGAAATCATAAAAGTTTAAAATTAAAAAAAAAACAAACCTCTTCCAACACCATCCACTCCCTTTTCCCTCCTCCTATCTTCTGCATAGACTTATCACCATACAAGATGCTATATACATTATTTTCTATCTCTCCCTGTTTGTCCATCATTCATTGTGTATCCACAGGGCCCAGAATTACTGCCTAGCGCCTAGCAGACCCTGTAATAAAGGATGAATCCAGGAACCTACCTTACTAATTGTATAACCTTAAGCAGGTTACCTGGGTTTCCCAGGTGGCACAGTGGTAAAGAATCCACCTGCCAATGTAGGAGGCACAAGAGACACAGGTTCAAGCCCTGGGTTGGGAAGATCCCCTGGAGTAGGAAATAGCAACCCACTCCGCTATTCTTGCCTGGAGAATCCCATGGACAGAGGAGCCTGACGGGCTACAGTCCGTGGGGCTGCAGGGTTGGACACTACTGAGCACCACCACCAGCATAAGCAAATTATGTAACTCCACACACACCTCAGTCTACTCATCAGGAAAATGGGACTGACATGAGGATGAAATGAGATAAGATTTGCAAATATGTCCTCTCCAGTCCTTGGCACGTGGTGGATGGATGCCAGCTGATCTGAGAGGACCAGTCTCAGCCTGGCTCAGGCAGGGCCTGCAATGGTTAATCCCCAAATTTCTTCCCCTGTGGCAAGGCAAGGCTGGACTGCAGGGCCACTGGCAACTGTCCAGGTGGCAGAGGGATGTCAGAGGTGGGCGCCTATGGAGCTGCCCCGGTCCTGATGCAGGGTCCTGACCCAGGCAGCTAGAGCCTCTCCCCACCCACTCCTGCTGGGAGACACCGCCTGGGCTTGGAGCGTTTTGGGTGTAGGAGCCAAGTGGTGGGAACCTCTGCCTGCCTGGGTCCCACGCCACATCCTGGCCTTGGGGGAAGTGGGCCCAAGGCCGGGCCTGACTTCCCAGCCATTCCCAGGCGGCCTGCTCTCCTGCAGGCCCAGCTGGGCGGACTGAACCGGGGGCCCATAGGGGCAGGTCTGTCCCTCAGCACTGCCTTATCCCCACCCACGATGGGGGAGACACAGGCCTCAGCAAGGAGGGTCCACGTTCAGGGCTCAGCTCTGTTGGCCCTGAACCCTACCCGCCTTCCCAGCTCGGGGGAGGGAGTGTTCAAAGGCAGATGAGCCTCAAGCGGCCAAATCGCAGAGAGGACACAGAGGAGCTGACTCCAGCCAGGGTCTTCTCCCATCTCCCCAAGTGTTTCAGCTTTCCAGCAGCTTCCCCAAGGGTTCACCCCGCTCCAAGGCTCACCCGGAAAGAGAGGAGAACAGATGTGCAAGCTGAGCGTGGATGGGGAAGATGGATAAATGCAACCAAGCGTTTACCCCATGGCTCATTAATTCCCCAGTCACATGTGGAAGCTCCACTCTGTGCCAGGCACAGCATGCTGCAGGGGTGTGGTCATGAATAGAAGGCAGACCTGGGGACTTCCCTGGTGGTCCAGGGTAAGACTCTGTACCCCCAGTGCAGGGCGGCGGGGGGAGTTAGGGGTTGGTCTGGCTTCAATCCTTGGTCAGGAAACTAGACCCTACAGGCCCAGGCTGCAACTAAAAGACCCCGCATGCTGCATTGGAAGGACTGATGCTGAAGCTGAAGCTCCAATACTTTGGCCACCTGATGCCAAGAGCCAACTCACTGAAAAGACCCTGATGCTGGAAAGACTGAGGGCAAGAGGAGCAGGGGGCGACAGAGGATGAGATGGTAGGATGGCATTACCAACTCAATGGACGTGAGTTTGAGCAAGCTCCAGGAAACAGGAAGGACAGGGAAGCCTGGGGTGCTGCAGTCCGTGGGGCTGCCAAGAAGCGGACACAACTTAGCGACTGAACAGCAAAATACTGCAACAAAGACTCTGCAGCCAAACTCATAAACATTTAAGAAAACAAAAAAAATAGAGACCTGGTTACCAAAAAGGCTCTTGGTTGGTCAGGGACAAAAGGTCCACAGGTAAGCAGGTTGGGGAGAGGGCAGAGTTGTGCAGGGCAGGGTGGGAATCTAGGGGAGGGGTCTCTAACACGCCCTGGGGAAGGAGGGAGGGCTGAGACTCTGCAAGGGTGATATCAGGGTACTTCTGGCAGGCAACATCTTGGGGAAGAATGCAGGGACTAATGAATGGAGAGAGGATACCCCTCACCAAGAGGCCAGCTCAGAATAGCCTTGGAGGGGGACACCGGCCTCAGCTCCCATCCTCTTGGTCTTCCGGGACTTTCACTAGAAAGTCAGCTTCCCCGAAGGCAGGGACTTGGTCAGGTAGCTCCCTCAGAGCTTAGAACCGTGACGGGCACACATAGGAGGCACTCAGCAAATGGACCTGGAAATGCTGGAGCGTAAACAAACACTCCTGATGCTCAGCAACCCCTTCTCTCCTCTGATCCTCCTGGCCTTCATGCAAGTTGGCATTGCCTAGGTTTCTCTTGATGAGCATGGAAAGTTTGACCCACTAGAATTCTCTGACTGTACCAAGTTAAGTTGTCTCCTCAGCCTCCAACACAGGTGTCCATCACAGGCACAAACAGTCTGGTTTTCCCCAAGAGCTGCTGGAGTCACAGGCCGCTGGGGACGATGGTCAGGAAGAACCGAGAGTTGTCACACCTCCGTCCCTAGAGAAGGACAGCACAGAGCTGCCACCTACACCAGCCCTGGGCTCCTTGCACGCCCATCAGCCCAGCTCTCAGCCCCTCGCACGGAAGGGTAAGCAGGGGACTGATTAGCATGCTCTGTTCAGACACCACTGTGGAGCTGGGCCCTGGGGAGACGGCCCAAACACAAACCACTCCTGCCTGCTTGCTTCTCAGTGGAAAACCGCAAAGAGCCCAGGTTCCCTTCGCTTGTCATTCGGCCAATGTTTAATCAAGACCTACCTACTATGTGCTAGAACCTGTCACTGGGACTAGGAGAGCCCAGTCGAAGCTATTGGAATCCTTGCCTTCTGGAAGCTCCTCGTTTAGCGAGAGCCAAGCAGAAGAGTGGTTTTCAAGCAACCTGCTAAGCGCTACATCAGTGGCAGGTCTGCCTGGCAGAGGAGGAGAACTTCATCTCCCTGAAACCAGGGGGAGGGGGGCGGGAGACTTTACAGAAGTGGGGTGGAGTGTTTGAACGGAGCCTTGAGGGAGGGCTAGATACCTCACGAGGTATCAATCTTCAGGCAGAGGGGACGGAGGGCAAGAGTGAAGATATAGCCGGTGAGAGGAGGGGCATGCGGAGATGGGTGTGGCCAGACCTGAGAAGTAGCCCAGGGCTTGGTCTTGAGAGGACCACCCTCCTTGGTCTCTGAAACTGAGTTTGGGATTTTCCAAACTCTCCTTAGGTCCACTAAGAGGATCCACACTCAGACCAAGGAGGTCAAAGGGAAGCACATAGAGACAGAGGCCCTGAATGGCAGCCCAGGCCCAGGCCCCACAGTCAGCCAGGCACAGGGGTGTCTCAGTGGACCCCCACTCAGAGAGCCAAGGCAAAAGGGCCGCTGTCCTCTGGAGTGACCAAGTGCCATTTCACAAGCTCAGGTGCAAAAATCTGACCCTGGGAAAGACTACTCAGGTCTGCTTCTGGATGGTTCCACCTCCTTCCCCTCCGTCCCCACTCCCCCAGCCTGTGGGTAAGGAACCAGACTCCTTTTTTCTCTGATTATCCTGCAGGGGGCTCCCTCAAGGATTTTGGAAGGCACGGGATTTTTTAGTTTATTTATTTTTAATTGGAGGATAATTGCTTTATAATTCTGTGTATGAATCAGCCACAGGTATACATATGTCTCCTCCCTCTTAAACCTCGTTCCCGCCCTCCAGGTTGTTACAGAGCACTGGTCTGAACCCCCTGCGGCATGCAGCAAATCCCCACTGGCTGTCTGCTTCGCACGTGGGGACATGCATGTTTCCAAGCTGCCCTCCCAGTTCGCCCCACCCTCTCCTTCCCTCCCTGTGTCCACAAGTCTCTTCTCTCTGTTTGCATCTTCACTGATGCCCTGCACACAGGTTCACCAGTACCTCTTTCTAGATTCCATACATACGCCTTAATACACAATATTTGTTTTTCTGTCTGACTTGGCTCTGTATAATAGGCTCCAGTTCATCCACCTCATTTAGAACTGACTCAAATTCGGAGAAGCACAGGATGCTGAGAGAGGAGGTGACTATCCTTTTCAAAACCACTTTACAGAGGAGAAAACTGAGGCCTGAGAAGCAAGGCCATTTGCCCCTGGGGAAAAGCAAACTCATGAGAGCCCACGGCTAGAATTCCACCCTCAAATTCTCAGTAGCAGACAAATCCTGGTTTGGTCCTTCAGTTCTTGGTTTCCTCTAAATAGTTTCTACTGAAGAGAGTGTATATAAAACAACAACTATAAAAAATGTAGTAGATAAAAACTCCGAAAACCTTTACCCAGATTCCTCAGTGAATACTTCCCTAAAGGCTGTGAATCCTGTGAGGGCCTCTCCCTCTGGAAAATGTTCCCTAATATTCTAGAAACAAATTCACAACTTCTTTTGGTCTTTATCTCAAATGTTCTCTTTGAAGCCTGGAGGATGTTTAGAAACTCTTGAAAGAAGAGACGGTCTTCCCAATAGTCAGTGCAAAAAAGTTCTGACCTGCCAAGTCAATGTTATAGAAAGCTGTGACTTCGCACACAATTAGCATTATTCATCTACCATCAGTACGCTGTCTCATATTCCACGTCTGATTTTAAGTATATTTTCCTTAATTAAAAAATTTTTTTCCTAAATTTTTGCATGCAAATGTTCCTCAGGCAAAGTGAGAAAAATTAGCAACAGAAGTTGAAAGCAAACAAATCCACCTGATGTCCAGGGATTTGGGAGTTTGAGGAGGATCAGGTGGCATTTCGAACAGGTTTTCCAGGAAATAAGAGCTATTGATCATATCAGCTTTACAACATAAGGACTGATTTGGAAATTAAAAGGGCAAATAAGTGGGCGGGCGGGGGGCGGGAAGCAAGGGAAAGAGGGAGAAACAGGAAAAAAGAGAAAGATCAGAAACTCCCCCTCAAAACCTCAAATGACTTGCGTCCCACTTATAGCACCACAAGGATTCTCACTTTCTGAGAGACATGCTTTCCCCAAATGACCCACCTTCTGCAGAATATGGCCTTCCCTGTGAGTGAAGTAGTCATTACCTGGGGAAAGCAAGGAGCCCTGAGATGCCCCAGGGGATAAAGGCAAGGGTCTCAAAAGTCAAAAACTATCTGCCACCAACTGCTGATCATTTGGACAGTTAAACCAGATACAAAGAGCTGACTCTACAACCCCTTCTTCCTCAGGCTGAGCAGAAGCTAATCACGTCTTTGTTATTCCTCCCCAGCATCTTTTCAGGGAGCCAGATACCTGGCCAGTAGGGAGGATGGAACAAGACAGACATCCAGTGGGGGAGGAAGCCAGGTTCCCTGAGCCAGGCCGGGTATGCGTATGCCTTATCCAATATTTGGAACATCCCCGGTGGCTCAGACAGGAAAGAATCTGCCTGCAGTGCAGGACACTCAGGTTCAGCCTCTGCGTCAGGAAGATTGTTCCTCTGGAGAAAGGAATGGCTACCTGCTCTATTATTCTTGTCTGGAGAATTCCGTGGACAGAGAAGCCTGCTGGGCTGCAGTCCACAGGTCACAAAGAATTGGACATGACTAAGCAACTCACACTTTATCCAACATTTATACACACCCACACCTTCCAGACACACATTCTGTGTGTGCCTCATCCCCTTTTCTCACTAGAAACCAGGTTCACAAAGGCCAAATGATTTGCCCTGGACTGTTCGGTAGCGGTAGAGCAGGACTGGGTCTCCAGCCTGTCGTCCTCTGCCCAAGGGCAGCAGGACCACTGCGTGCAGCGTCCAGGCTGGGCAAGAGAATCCCGCTTCCACGGAGCTGTGCGACTTCACGGCGGCTGCAGGGCCAGCACACCTGGAAGCGAAGGCACAGGCTGGCCCCTCAGCACCAACGCCTGATGCAGCCGTGCTCCTGTACCGCCTGGGAGCCCAACTCCGATCCCCACAGATGTCAGATGACACCTCTGTCAGGAAAGGGCGCTGGTGGAGGCCCGGCATTACTTCCAAGGACCCTAGAGAGTGTGGGTTAGGAAGAGGGTGGGCTGGGCAGCTTCTGCAGCAATATACTGATATTTAGCTACCTTTCCCTTAAGAAAAGATACCCTTTCAAATTCACATCAAGGCTCTGCATAGGTGAACAACAGCCCTGACTGCGGGTTCCCCCTTGGCAGGTCAGCCCAGCTAAAGCCATCCCCGGACCATCTCTCACCGCTCTCTTCTACCAGCCAGGAAGCTGGAATAACCTGGTTCTGGAGAAGAAGACGGGCTAATTCCGGGCTCTCGAATCCTCCTCCGCTACTCTTATCCCTCTGGCCTGGATCCATCCTCCATCCATTCAGAAAACACCCTGGGAAGGGCAGGTGGGGCAGAAATTCACACTCTGGGCTCTGCCTGGAGTCGGCTGCCCAGGACGCAATTTCAGAGCATCTTCTCTTGCTGAGAAGGCACGGCAGCGCCTCTCCGGCTCACCTTGCCTACAGAAGCTGGGAGGCCTTTCCTGCACGCTGACATGCACCTTCTGCCCTGAATCTGCAGAACCATCGCAGCAAGGGATTCAGGGCTTGTTTTCTTAATTAACTGAAAATGCTAACACAGGAGCCCAGGAGTTGGCAGGGGCCTGGCCTTCAGCAGCTACCAGAGAAAATTTTAGCTTTGAAATCAGGATCTCTCGTGTCCCCACTTGGGCCCCTCACAGGATGTCAAAACAAACAGGGTCACCTGATCACGGGGTGCAGGGAATGGGGAGGCTCAGGTTACAGGCCCAGGGATGGATTTGGCTCTGGGATGTTTCAGGGCCTGACACGTGATGAGGTCTTGATTTCCCAAAATGGCTCAGCTAGACCCCAGAAAGCCACCAGCTGTGACAGGGGCTCTGGAAGTGGGGAAGGGACGGGTCATGAGCCTTTGTGCCAACAGGACTTCCTTCCCGCCTGCTGCCTGGCTGGCACAGAGCCAGGGATGGGGGAGGCAGTGGCAATAGCCAAGTCTATCGATTCCTGCCCTTGAAGAGATACCGTGAGGGACAAACTACTAAAGTGCAGGGTGTGAAGGAAGTATGAAGCGACAGTCACAGAGGAGAATTCGCTGTGCTGGAGAGGGTTCAGGGGTGCAGGGTCGTGGCAAGACGTAAAAAGGGAACAGCTGACCTGAACAAGGAGTCAAAATCTTATCAGTGAATAGGACTCGGCGGGGGTGGGGGGCAGCGATTGGGGGGACTGCACAGGCAGGGGTTCAGGGGCAGGGAAGAGACGAGTAAGTTCAAGGAAGGGTAGGCTGGGTGGGGCAGCTGGAGAGTAAGGCTCACGGCGGGGAGGAGAAAGATGCAGTGCCGAAGCTGGGCCCAGAGATGTAGAAGCGGGTGGGCGAACACGTTAAGGAGTTTAGCTGGCCACGGGGAACCAACTTGTCAGAGTCAAGTGAGAGTGACGGAGACCTTGTAGCCCCCAAAGTCAAACTCTGTGTTCTCAGGACTTCCCGGCTCGCCGACTCCTAATGCCGGAGCTGGATGGGGCCAGAGAGAGGTCTGGAGAAAGGAAGCCCAGCATGATCGGTCAGGATCCAGGGCAAGGACAGGAACCAGAGGATAAAGATAATGAGAGCATTGCTCACAGGGAGGTGTGACCACCAGTGACCTCACAGCAAGACCCAAGACCTCAGCAGGAAGAGGAAGAGGAACAAGAGGTGGACGAGGACGGAGGTGGACGAGGACGAGGGGGCGGTCTGGGTCCTGGGTCTCATCTCTGGCCACCTGCCCTGGGGGGCTCTCTGATCCACATGGGGTGCCAGCCACCTGGCCCCATATGCAAGGGCCGAGACTCGAGGCCAGCACAAAGTGCCTGCTTGTCTCCAGGGGGTCAAGGCCTGGGTTGCATCTACAGTTCTGGATGTCAGGGAGCCTGCTCTGGCCTTCTCACCCAACGGCTGGACCCTGGGAGAGGCCTGAAGTTCTGGGGTGGGCAGAGAACACCCCTCTTTGGGAAGAAACCACACAGCGCTCTCAGGAGGCTTGGCACTTTCCCTTCCCAGCCTTGGCACAAGCTGCCCCATCTGGAAAGACTTACAGAGGAGCATCCATCTGCTAGAGGTCAGAGAGGGTGTGTTGGAAATGGGGCTCCTTACCCCTAATTCAGGGACTTTCCTCTTTCCTGAGCTGCATGTTCCTCTCTGAATCTCTGGACTGGGTCCCCCCTGATCCTGCGAGATCAGAAATGCACGCTGCTTCACTTCCCCCAGCCCCAGACTGAGTCCAGTTCACTCTGTCCCGAGGCGGAGAAGGGATGTTAAACCATCTCTTCCCGGGATACCCTCACTGCACCTCCCCCTCCCTGCAGTAGAGTCAGTGTAGCCTTTCTTAATCTTCGGTATTTGGGCCTTCCAAGCACACAATGCAGAATCCGGTTTAAGAAACAAAGCATTAACGTTAAACACTATCATTTTAGGAAACCACTTGGGCCCAACTCACACAGAAGCATAAACTCGGGGACAAAAACCTCAGGCCAGTAGTAGGTTCTGTGATGCCTATTCAGATGATTCAGAATGAATGCATTCATTTTTAAGATTATTATTAAAGTGAAAACAAAATGAAACATTTAAGGCAAAGAACATTTTCAAGCCGAGTTCTCAACACAACTCTCTCCCCCAGGGTCTCTGGGTTCATCTGAAAGACTGCCTGGGGCTGAGGACTGGGCTGTGGGGTTAGGCTGGTCAGGCTTTCCCCCACCTAGTGCCCAGTCATGTCTTCAGTGCCCATCAGGATCACTGGCACACAAAGGCTCTCAGGCTCAACATTTTTAAACCAACACAGGAATGAGTGAAGACGTTCGAGTCCTGATTCTGCAATTTACCAGCTCTGTGTCCTCAGGCAAGGACCTTCACCTCTCTGAGCCTCAGTTTCTTCATCCATAAAAGTCTCTAGGGACTTCCCTGGTGGTCCCGTGGCTAAGACTCCGCACTCCCAACCCTGGTTCAAACCCTGGTCAGGGAACTATATACCACATGCCTCAGCTAAGCGTTCACATGCCTCGACTGACAGATCCCACAAGACCCAGCACAGCCAAGTAAATAATAAAATAAATATCTTTCTAAAAAAATCTCCAAAACTATTCGTGACTCAAACAATCACTGCGAGGATGAAACGAAACGGTACCCCAAAAGCCCTTGGCACTATGATTGGCACATTCAAGCTACAGAATAAATGGTAATTATTATTGTCACTTGTCAAAGACAGCTTTAATCTCGTATCCAAAACCTCTTTCCAGATCTTCACACCCTGCCAGTTCCATCATGGCATTTTTTTTTTTTTCCCCAATCTCAGTAAACCCTCAGCCACAGCCTGGCACAAGATGGGACAGAGGAAAGGACTCTCGGAACAGAATTTGGCAGCGAGCATCTCTGATCTAGAGCTCAGGGACTGAACCTGCTTCTGTAGCCTGCATCCTTTGTGGGCATCACAGACCCCAGCCCTCCCAACTGTACCTGGGCATTCTCAGCTAGGCAGCTCACCTGTGCCCAGGCCTCAGGAATAGGGCAAAGTGGGGAGGTACCAGCTCAGTCCCATTCTGCCTGGGGACCCCTCCCCCATGCCTTCTCAGGCTGAGCTAGAGCAGCATGGGCCTCCCCCCAGGGCAACGTTCCCAGGCTTCAGAACAACAGGCCTTCATTCTTCCCAACCCTGGGCACACCTGCCTCCTCCCGCTCCAGCCCTGCCTGCTGTCACTCACGGGCAGCTGACCGGGCCCAGGGGCCCTAGAGACCAAGCCCAGGGCCTGGTCTGTCCCCTTGCCCCTGAGTCCCCAGCTGAGACGGAATCGTGGTGTCACACACTGCCTTTGGCCTGGGGCATCTTCACACACAGCCCTCCCAGGCCACACTTTGTTTTCCCCAAATGAGAGAAAACTGACATCTGCCTCTCCTTGATCTTCACCCCTCAGGCCTGGCTCCAGATGTTTCCAGATGTCAATCCTCAGCTCCCTGCCTCAGGGATGACAACCGCTAGGAGGAGGGGTGGGGCTGGCCCCAAGTCCAAGGCTCCCTACCCACTGGGAATCCCAGCCCTGGCCCCCCTTTCTCCTTCCCACATTTAACCATCAGATTCCATCCAGCAAGAATCACCAGACTCAATCCCAAAACTGCAATCCACAATCGGAGGTTTCTCTCACTTCCCAAGTTTATCCAGCTATTTTCTAACTTTCTTTTTAGGGATCCTGAGCTCAGTCTCTAAGAATGATCCTTGTATGTCCCAGAGCCAGGGCAGAGGGATGGGAGCCCAGGACTGCAGTGGGGGGCTCTGGCCAGAAAGTCCTTTCTTGGGCATGGATTCCTGGGGATGTGCACTTGATGCAAAGCAGCCTCCTTCCTAGGGAGGGTCCAGCCCACAGATCCAGCCCAGAAGGGTCCCAGCTGCAGTCAAAGGAGGCACCCAGCAGGGGAGGCCGGACTACCAGTGGAGTACACAGCTTGTGGCTGCTTTCTTAAAGGGACAGCCTGCCTGGAAAGCCCATGGGGAGAAATATACACAGGAAGGAGGCTGTGGGGATGGTGGAGCTACTCAGGGAAAAGCTGGCAACAAGCACTAGGACCCTGGTTTGTTCACAAGCCTAATCCTCGGATTTAACAGGCTTGACCTTCTCCTGCTGTGTAAGACAATGAGACAGAAAGACAGTTCTCACAGGCAGAGTTCTCCACCTGCAACCACCCCCACCCCAAACCTCCCCCTCTGGGGCATGAACTCACCCAGAGGGCAGTACAAAAACCCGTAACAAATGTGAACCACTTCCTGTGTGCAAGGCCCCTTCCTATGCCCTTTGCACCAAAGAAGTTATTTGGTCTCCGCTCTTGAGTGTGCACCCATGCCGGGGTGCCAGGGGTAAAGAGCCCGCCTGCCAGTGCAGGAGACGTGAAAGACGCAGGTTCAGTCCCCGGATCAGGAAGGTCCCCTGGAGGAAGATGAGGCAACCCACTCCAGTGTTCCTGCCGGGAGAGTCCCATGGACAGAGGAGCCTGGAAGGCTACGGTCCATAGGGTTGCCCAGAGCTGGACACGACTGAAGCGACTTAGCACACACATACTTGAGAGTGGAGATACTGTTATTTTCATTGTTCCTATTTTACTGATGAAGAAATTGAAGCCTAGACAGAAAACTGCCAAATTTTGCAGGTAGTGAACGGAAATATTTTGGGTTTGAAGCTACCTGGTTCTATTCAAACAATTTTCCCTAAAGGGGTCTAGGGAAACCTCCCTATATCAATAGACAATGCAGACGAAGCTCCCCCCAGGGTCAGGTTCACGTAGTGAGAAAGGCAACGCGCAAGACAAGGTGAAGTGGAGGTCGCTCAGTCCTGTTCCATTCTTTGCGAGTCCGCGGATTGTAGTCCATGGAATTCTCCAGGCCAGAATACTGAGGTGGGTAGCCTTTCCCTTCTCCAGGAGATCTTCCCAACCCAGGGATCAAACCCAGATCTCCCACATTGCAGGTGGATTCTGTACCAGCTCAGCCACAAGAGAAGTCCAAGAATACTGCAGTGGGTAGCCTATCCATTCTCCACGGGATCTTCCTGACCCAGGAATTGAACCGGGGTCTCCTGCATTGCAGGCACATTCTCTACCAACTGGGCTATGAGGGAAGCAAGACGAGGTGTCCACCCTCAAAATGCTCGCTGGAAATAATTACCCAAATAGTAGCACCAATCTTGTCTGGAAGGTAGAATTTTCTTTTTTTGTATTTTGAAGTTTTGTATTTTTTCCTTCTTCTTTGCTGTTTGATTTCCTACACTTTCTAAAATAAGCACTTATTCCTTAAAGAGTCGGACATGACTTAGCAACTAAAAAAATGTTTAAGAGAAAATTTTAAAATAAGATTCTGCCTCCTATCTCCTACTTGAATATTTCAAATGACCAGACGAGAGCAGAGAGGCCTCTCTATTCCATGTGGAAGTTCTAAGAGGTGGGAAAGTAGCAAAATGAACAGGACAGCGCGGCAACTCTAATGAAATCTACATTTTGCCCATTATCAATTACAGGCAGCTTTTCAATAGAATTAGAGCAATAGCATTTTTTTTTCCAGCCAAAACTGAAATTAGAAAGTTTTTCCACATCTGGTAATTAAAAGAAAACAAAACTCAGCGAAGACCCAACTCCTGTGCTATTCTAGACCCCTCACGATGTGATCACCAACCCTTCACAGTGTGATCACCAATGCCCTGCTGCTTTCCTCTCGCTTGGTCCCATCTGCCTCACCCAGCAGCCAGGTTAGACTTCCCGAGGTCTCCCTAAGCCTAGCCAGCACGCTGACCTTCGCTCGTGCAAAGCCTTCTGCCTATGGTGCCCTTCGCTTCCTCCCACAAAGTCCTTGACACTAAGACCCAGCTTGTGGGCACTGCTCCTACGGAGGCTTCCACCCTGACAAGCAGAATCGATTGATCCCTACTCTGAGCTCCTATAAGCTTTGCCCATCCAGAGCATGCTGAGATCTGGCATCATGTGTATTCTAATGAATTACTGTCTGTTCACTTTTCCATTCCTAGCACCAAAATACCTATGGAATAAGGCAGCACACGATGATAATTTTTTTTTAAGGGGGCTACTGTGATCCTCCAGTTTCTGACTGAAAGAAACAAGCTCCTTCAGAGGAAACATTCTTTTTATTTTTTTGATATTTATTTGGCTGCGTTAGGTCCTAGTTGCATCATGTGGGGCAACGGAGCACATGGACTCTCCAGTTGGGGCGCACAAGCTTAGCTGCTCCACGGCATGTGGGATTTTAGTTTCTGGACCAGGGATTGAACCTGCGTCCTCTGCATTTCACAATGGACTCTTCGGGAAGAGGACCTCTAGGGAGGTTCTGATATTAATGTTTGGACAGCATGTATAGCTTTCCAGGTCCTTTCTCAAACATTATCTCACTTGAGCTACAAAACAACTGGTTGGGGTGGGTACTGGAAGCACATGAATGCTGTGACAGCAAGTCGTGTTGAGGTCCTTAAAACTCTGCTCTTTGGGGGTTAGGTGTGCCTGGATGGCCATAAAGGGCTGGCCTGGCTCCCAGACCCCACTTTTAGGTAAGATGGACGGTTCCCATCTCCTGGTCCTGTCCTCTGCATGCTTCCCAGAACTCCATCCAGCTCGACACATGCTCGCTCTGGGCTCCCCCACCAACCAGGAAGGGGGATGGTGCTTCCGAGCTGGGCTGAAGAAGGGATTCTCTCTGGGCTCATGAACACAGCATGGGCAGAGCACTAACGAGGCCACAGCTTCAAGCGAGAACCCAGAGTGATCCTGCCAGTTTCAAGGAGGAGAACCTTGCCATGCAGCCCCCACCGGACCCAACCAGGCAGCCGGTCCACAAACCCTGGCTCTGGAGGGGGCGGGTCACTAGCAGAGGCTGTGGACCAAAGATGCCCAGAACGTTAGACCCAGAAGGAAACTTAGAGATCCCAGGGCTCAGTGCCCCTCTAGATAGCTGGGGAAACTAGGCCCAGACTAGGGAGGGGCTTGTCAGAAGTATAGCATGCATGAGCGGCAAAGTGAGGGCTAACAATGGAGCCTTTTCTCATCCAAGCAAGAAAAAACACAACCTGAAGACTCTGTATTAAAAGAAAGCCACAAAGGCCAAATTACTGTTTCAGGGCATTCTTCCAGTACACAACATGCAAGGATTCTTGAATGCAACACCACACACAGGAAACAGGAGAGGAAATAGTAAAGAAGTAACAGAGGAAGATGTTTAGTAACAATCTCAAAATTTAGTACCCCTGGAGGCCAGGACGTGTCATAACCCATCCCTCATAACCTTTACTGTGAGCGAAGAGGGCAGGCAGGTCTCAGTCTAAAACTAATTCCACATCAAAAATAAACAACCCAATCAAAAGTGAGCAGAGATCTAAATAGACATTTCTCCAAAGAAGACACACAGATGGTCAAAAAGCACATGAAAAGACGCACAGCACTGCTAATTATTCAGTTCAGTTCAGTCACTCAGTCGTGTCCGACTCTTTGCGACCCCATGAATCGCAGCACGCCAGGCCTCCCTGTCCCCACCAACTCCCAGAGTTCACTCAGACTCATGTCCATTGAGTCACTGATGCCATCCAGCCATCTCATCCTCTGTCGTCCCCTTCTCCTCCTGCCCCCAATCCCTCCCAGCATCAAAGTCTTTTCCAATGAGTCAACCCTTCGCAAGAGGTGGCCAAAGTACTGGAGTTTCAGCTTTAGCATCATTCCCTCCAAAAGAAATCCCAGGGCTGATCTCCTTCAGAATGGACTGGTTGGATCTTCTTGCCATTCAAGGAACTCTCAAGAGTCTTCTCCAACACCACAGTTCAAAAGCATCAATTCTTCGGCACCCAGCTTTCTTCACAGTCCAACTCTCACATCCATACATGACCACTGGAAAACCATAGTCTTGACTAGACGGACCTTAGTCAGCAAAGTAATGTCTCTGCTTTTGAATATGCTGTCTAGGTTGCTCATAACTTTTCTTCCAAGGAGTAAGCGTCTTTTAATTTCATGGCTGCAGTCACCATCTGCAGTGATTTGGGAGCCCCCCAAAATAAAGTCTGACACTGTTTCCACTGTTTCCCCATCTATTTCCCATGAAGTGATGGGACTGGATGCCATGATCTTCGTTTTCTGAATGTTGAGCTTTAAGGTTCTTAAAAAACTAAAAGGAGAGTTGCCATATGATCCAGCAATCCCACTCCTGGGCATATATCTGGAGAAAACCATAATCTGAAAGGATACGTGCCGCCCCCCCCGCCCCGCTTCACGTTCATTGCAGCACTGTTTTCAAAAGCCAAGACATAGGAGCAGCCTAAACGTCCATCGACAGAGGAGTGCATAAAGAACCTGTGGTGCCTATGCACAATGAAATGCTACAACAGGCATGAAAAATGAAATTATGCTGCTTGCAGCCACATGGATGGACCCAGAGATGATCACACTTACTAATCAGAGAAAGACAAATATCATTACATCACTCATATGTGGAATCTACTTTTTAAAGTGATGCAGATAAACTTATTTACAAAACAAAAACGGACTCAGAAATCACAAAAGCAAACTTGTGGTTACCCAAGGGGGAAAGATGGGGGTGAGGGATAAATCAGAAGTTCAGAATTAACATATATGCACTAGGAAATATAAAATAGAAAACCAATAAGGACCTGCTATATAGCAGAGGGAACTCTACCCAATATTCCATAATGACCTAGATGAGAAAGAGTCTGAAAAAGAATGGATATGTGTGTATGTGTAACTAATTCACTCCGCTGTACACTTGAAACTCACATAATATTGTAAACCAAGGGGCGGTTTAGTCACTCAGTCGTGTCCAACTCCTGTGGCCCCATGGACTATAGACCGCCAGGCTCCTCTGTCCATGGATTTTCCAGGCAAGTATACTGGAGTGAGTTGCCATTTCCTTCTCTAGGGGATCTTCCCGACCCAGGGATTGAATTCAGGTCTTCTGCACTGCAGGCAGATTCCTTACTGACTGAGCTACCAGGGAAGCCAGGTTAATCACGTATACTCCAACAAAATAAAACAACTGAAAAATGGAACGATTTCTACATCAACTCTGCAGAAGGCATTGAATGGGGACCATGCAGACTGAGGCTTTCTTTCATCCTCAGGTAACAGAATTCACAGCTGTGATCATTACTGGCACTACATCAAATATCACTGGGTCCACTCCTTCCTCTAGGCACATAATAGATGGTATATCCTGGACTCTCCCGTCTGAGTGGGGCCATGTGACTAATCCTGGCCCATGACTTGACAGAAGATGCTGAGTGTTAATGATGGTTAATTATGATGGTTAATTTTATGTGTCAACTGGGTCAGACCAGGTATGATCCCAGATATTTGATCAAACTAGGTATGTCTGCATGAAGGTAATTTTTTTTTTTACATAGGATAAACATTGACATTGGTAGACTTTGAGTAGAGCAGATTACCCTCCATAACGTGGGTGGGCCTCATCTAATCATCTGAAATGAAATGGCCTTAAAGAAAAGATGGACATCCTCCAAGAAGGAATTCTGCTTCCAGACTGTCTTTGGATTTGAGCTGCAACACTGACTCTTCCTGGGGTCTCCAGCCTGCAGGGGCTTCCCTGTCCCCCCAGTCAAGTGAGCCAGTTCCTTAAAATAAATAAATGACAGGAAGGAGAGAGGGTAAGTAGGGAGGAAGGGTAGCGAGGAGAGAGGAAGGGATACAGGGATAGAGATATACAAATCCTGTTAATTCTCTCTGGAGAACTCTGACCGATACAAGCATCATCAGTGATCTTGATTCTGGAGCATTTAATTGTCAGAACCGGATCCTCTTCCCCTCTGGCACAGCAAATGCCTACACTTAGGGAGGTGCCTGTTCTGCCAGACATGGTTCCTAAGTTTTACTACAATGAGTACAGGTCTTACGTTGACCCACTATGAACAAGGAGCATGAGAAGAAAGAAACCTCTGTTTGATGCCACTGAACTCTGGGGACTCTGTGTTACCACAGCATAATCTAACTCATACTGGCTGAAGTACTGGCTGTTCCTCTTAGATTTGAGATGCTAGAATGTAAGGGAGGGAAAAAAACCAAAAAACAAAAAAGTAATGCAGTCATAAAAGGATTTTCATTACGGCCTCCCACGGAGCCCCAGACACATGGCTCTTCCTCCAGTTTCCCTCATCTGCCTTAGATCCTGGGAAGTCTTAACGCAGAATCCAACCTCAGTCCTGTACGTGCACCAAAGGGACAATCTCTCTGGTGAAAGAAACTTCCCTAGAAAATGTTCAGAGTTCCACTGAGGAATCTGACCCTATGCCTGGAATGGGAAACTCGCCAAAGAACAAAAGTTTCCACTACGGCAACAAGAATGTTAAACACGATAAAAAAATTTTTCTCAGTAAGAAAAATGAGACCGTGAGTATTTATAAGCCAAAACCCAAAGGCCATTCCTAGTTCCTGTGAGGTTTCCTGCTGTAGCAGGGGGGTGGGGTGGGGGCTTGGGAGTCAAGAAGCAGATTAAACGGTACTGGGGAGAGAGCGAGATGTCCTTGGCTCAAATGCAGGTGGGTTAAGTGTGGAGCCTTTCAGGAAATGCAGTTACAAAGTGTCGGTGATTCTCCCTAGGAATCGCTGGTGACCCAGGACCTGCTGCAACTCTGCATCTTTCTACTCAATGGATAAATCCAGTCCACTAACCATGTGCATGGGGCTTCCCTGGTGACTCGGTAAAGAATCCGCCTGCTAATGCAGGTGACCCCGGTTGGATCCCTGGAGGAGGAAATGGCAACCCACTCTAGTATTCTTGCCAGGGAAAACCCTGTGGACAGAGGAGCCTGGTGGGTTATAGTCCATGGGGTCGCAAAAGACTCGGACACAACTCAGTGACGTAACAATGTCAACAACCATAAATACACCACAGAGGTAAACTCTGGGAGAGAGTAAGGTATACTGGATTTAAACTACTACAGAAGATTTAGCTTAGACCATTCTCAACAGAGTGTGTGTCGGGGCTGAGGGTTGGTGGCGGGCAGTTCTACAGACACGTGGCAATGTCTAGAGACAACTTTGGTGTCACGACCAGGGAATGCAACTGGCATCTAATGGGCAGAAACCAATGATGCTGCTAAACATCCTATAAAGCCCGGAAAGACACCACCCCTCCTCAACAAAGGATTATCCAGGCAGTATCAAGATTGAGAGGCCGCAGTTAAGACTAAACCCCTAGCTGTGCAGGTGTGATGGTTTACAACAAACAGCAGGAAAACCATTCACAGACAGATGTTCTGTCTGTGAAAACAGTCACAATATGCTCTGACAGGTAAGATAAGCAGATCCAACTCAACATTCATATACATATATAGATAAACCAAAGCTGATTGCGCCACTAAGGCCCTCTGAGAGGCACCATAATGTAGTTCACATGCAAAGGGAAATATATTTCCCCGCTGCTCTCTCTTCCCCGATAGGCAGGAAGCCAGGGTGAAAGTCAGACGAGAAGGTCTGTTATTCTAGAGTTGTCAGATTTACAAAGAAGGCAAAGAGAAAAGTTTACAAGCAGGGCTGGAGGAAAGGTAGCCAAACCACTCGGCAAAATAAAGAGGGAGCTGGTTAAGTTTCTGATGAGCCCAAGAAAGGAGCAAGTTAAAAAGTCCAAACCATAAGACTGCTCCCCAACCAATCAGCCTCTTGGAACAAGGCTGTCCAATCCTCAATTTCAACTGTTTGCAGTGTTGTAAACACCATCCATTTCCTCAAAGCTCCTTGAAGTTTCCCTTGTTCACAGAGCCCTTGCGTAAATGGTATGTGTGTGTGTTGTGTAAATCAGGGTATAAGGACTCAATTTCACATCTGGGTCAACACAGTGCAAAAGAGTCTGCCTGCACAACACCAGCAATAAGAAAAGTGAGCGTTGACTGCAGCCCTACTATGTGCCAGGCACTGCTCAAGTAGTTGACATACAAACACAGCAAAGGCTCCCAGCTGCCTTGTGGGGAATATGATGTTAACCTTATTAGGGATAAGCAGTCTGAAGGAGAGGGAATTTAAGCCACTCAGGGACCGCAGTGAGTAGAGGTCAAGAATTCAGATCCAAGTGGTCCAGCTCCAGAGCCATGTTCTTAACCTCACAGCCACGCTTGTTCAAGACTCACAGTGATTAATAATCTTAACTGTGCGAGCACACAAACACTAAGTCGTGTCCCACTCTTTGCAACCCCCTGGACTGTAGCCCACCAGGCTCCTCCGGCCATAGCATTTTCCAGGCAAGAGTACTGGAGTGGGTAGCCATTCCCTTCTCCAGGGGACCTTCCTGACCCAGGGATTGAACTTGTGCCTCTTGAGTCTCCTGCTTTAGCAGCCAGATTCCATACGAGCTGGATGGAAATAGGAACTCAGAGCTGGAGGTGACAGGAAAAACTGAAGCCATCACCTGTTACTTGGGAGTCTCTAGACCAGTGGTTCTCAACCTTCACTGTGATCAGGATCACCTACTGGGCTTGATAAAACACAAACAGATTGCACCTATGGCTTCTGATGTGGCCGATCTCGGGTGGGGGTTGGGGGGGCAGGGCAAGGACTTGCATTTCCAGCAAGCTTCGGGGGATACTGATTCTGCTGGCCCAGAACCACTCTTTAAGAAACACTGCTGCTTAGGAGGGATGTGAGGCTCCCTGTGCTTTGGAGAGGGGCAGGGTGCTGGATCCAGCTAGTTTATTCTGAATCCCAGAGACAGGGCTGCTCGGGTGACATCTGGACACAGTATTATCTACTGTATAGCTGGAAACTAGAGAAGGCTAATGCCGAAGAGGATGGTGGAAGGGATGGACAAATGGCAATTAGACCTCAACCTGGAAGACTTCCTGGAGGAAGAGCCTCGGGGTGAGAAGTGGTAGCCCTGGACTTACTGATTTGACGCCCACTCTGGACACCAGGACTGGGGCGTTCGAGTCCCCCTCCTAGGGAAAACACCACCATTCAGTGTCGCGCCCTCCCTGGAACCACTTGTCTTCTCCAGTGGCTCAGTGGTGAGGAATCTGTCTGCAATGCAGCAGACTGCCTGCAGCGGGGAAGGCGTGGGTTCGATCCCTGGGTCAGGAATATCCCCTGGAGAAGGAAATGGCAATCCACTCCAGTTTTCTCATCTGAGAAATCCCATGGACAGAGAAGCCGAGTGGGCTACAGTCCATGGGGTCACAAAGAGTCAGACACAGCTGAGCGACACCACCACTTGAATCTGCGGCCATGAGCGGTTCCTTCTCAACTGAGCATCTTTCCTTGCACTGACCTTAGATGCTCTGGAAAGCAGAGCTGCCCCAGAGTGGAAGATGAGCAGCTGATCTCACTGTCTGTATCCTGGGATCCACTCCCCCACCTCCCCAAACAAAACCTCACTAGCATGTTCTTATGAGGTGAGTGGCTCAAGCCAAGAGGAGCTACAGGAAAGAGACCAGCAGTGAGAACTGTGTGAACACATGCGCGCAGGCACCCATCTGCCTCTTCCTTCCTTCTGTATCTGGAGGAAATTATCATCTGGTTAGTGCCCTCAGATGAACTGGGGAGGCAAAGTCGCCAGTTGTGGTTTGCGAGGGGGTGAGTAGCCCGGGAGATGGGTGTCAGGGGGGGCCAATCCACTTCCCTCTGGCTCTGAAATCCACAGTTATTTGCCTGGACTAGCCTAGGATCTCATTTCCCAATGCGAGGAATCTCGATCTCTCGGTGACACACACTTTCCCCAAGAAGGCTTGACTTTTCAATAAGGAATTCTTGTATATCTTGGATTCTTGGAATCAGGACAAACACCAACAGATTGCTGGCTCTACCCTAGGATTGCAAACCCTCTAGAACTCACAGGAGTAGAAAGAAAAGGGGGGGCTGGAAGTGGGGAGCACCACAGGGAGGCAGTGGCAGGACTGAGATCCAAGACCCAAGGGTTGAGGCCCCAGGCTCTCCAGAAGCTCCCCACTGACCCCCCGGATCAAAAGACACCTTCCCTGCTGTGACCAGATGGCCACCTGGGTGTGGGCGCAGTCATTAACTTGTGTCTAACTCTTTGTGACCCCATGAACTGTAGCCCACCAGGCTCCTCTGTCCACGGGATTTCCCAGGCAAGAATACTGGAGCAAGTTGCCATTCCCTTCTCCAGGGGATCTTCCTGACCCAGGGACTGAACCCACGCCTCCTGTGTTAGCAGGCAGGCTCTTTTACCACTGAGCCACCAGGGAATCCCCCGAGCAGGGTGGAAAGGTAGAAATACAGAATAATGCCTGTTGTTGCTACAGTTATAGCATGGTGGAAGTCACGTGGTTGGTGAGATCCCCCCTGGAGAAGGGAATGGCTACCCACTCCAGTATTCTTGCCTGAAGAATCCCATGAACAGAGGAGCCTGGTGGGCTACAGTCCAAGGGGTTGCAAAGAGTCGGACACGATTCAGCAACTAAGCACGCATACCCCTTGCCCAAGCACCTGTCTAATCACAATGTAGAAGGTGCCTTCTGATCTGGGGGTCAGTGGGGAGTTCACTGTGAAAGGAGATGGGGACGTCCCTGGTGGTCCAGTGACTAAGACTCCACGCTCCAAATGAAGGGGGCCCAGGTTCGATCCCTGGTCGGGAAACTAGATCCTGAGTGCTGCAAAGAAAGATCTGTTGCAGCCAAATAAATATTTAACATATACATACATTTTAAAGGAGATGGTTATGACATATCAGGGAGTAGTACTGAGGACCAGGGTCTTGGAGTCAGGTCCTCTGTGCCTTTACCTATCTGTGTGGCTTCAGGCAAAGTGCCTAACTCTCAGAGACTTGGTTCTCTTTTCTGTAAAATGGGATAACACCCGCTTTGCACATCTGTTGTGAGCATGAGGCGTGCTGAAGTGTGCAAGTGTTCAGCCCAGTGCTTGGCACAGAGTAGTCCCTGGATGTATGGCAGGTATTGCTCAGCAAGTTTGAGGAGGAAGAGTCCAGAAAGCCCTCTGTGTGGCTGGCCAGCTGCAGGAGGCCTGGCAGGAGGAAGACGCAGCTCCCGGGGACAGGGCGACCAAGCTTCCTAAGCGTCCTCCAGCCCCTCGGGGGCTCCGCATACTCTGGCAGGTTGTGGCCAGGCCACCCCTCCCCAGGCCACAGCGCAGCCCCAGCTGCTTTCATCTAAAGTGCTAATGCGTGGGTTCCAGGTCACCAGAAAGAAACAGTAGGTGGTCTACAGGGGTCCTGGGTCCCTTGGCCTCCTCAGCTTAAAATGCTGGCCTCTCCATAAAGATCAGGCCAACACTCCAACCTTGCTGTCTAGAGAACCCCAGGAGTTCTTCATCCAACCAGAGAAAGCAGGGGCCTGAGCATTTGCCCCCACCCCCACACCCCCAGCTCCTGCAAAAGCTCTGCTAACCTGGGCAAACAGACCAGGCCCCCAGGGTGTTTTCCGTCTAACTGAGAAGGCAAAACATGGACATGAAAGGCTTAAGAAACACAGAAAAACAAGGGGGAAAGAAAACAGTTGTCTTTCCAAGGAGCTCATGTACGCAGAGGGATCAGGAGGTGACCTGGGGAATCCACAGTCCACAGGGTTAATCTGGGGAGACTTTCGAGGGGGAGCGGTGCTGGGTGGGGCAGCCACTCAGGGTCACCCGCCAGCTCCCCCCTCAAAGTCCCCTCTCTTAGGCCCTGTGGCCTGACTGCAGGAGAATGGGCACTCTTGCCTGAAATAGTAAATTTACATAACCTCCCCATTGCAGCGATGCTCCGCGCGGCTCTGGTTACAACAACAAGGGTTTAAGAACAGGAGAGTTTGCAATGGCAAAGGCAGAGGGGGGAAAACAAAACAAAATCCACATGAGGTTTTCATTTGCTTTAGCCACGTGAGAATGGCCCTGTAGATCCAGCTATAAATACCCCACTGCCATTGCCGCGAGACGGAAAATCGTGCGCGCGCACATGTGCGCGTGCACACACACACACGAGTCCTTTCAAACAGTTCATGGGCTTAAGAACGCAAATCAATGTTTCTAAGAATATCTGCTTTGAGAAGATAACAGTACTGGATTCCATCTTGTGCCGAGTCCTCCCCAAGCATACTGAACAGGACTGGCAAAGATGCTGCCCTACAGTCATCACCAGGGTGAAATGCAGAGCTGCCCCACAGCCTCCAGGCGAAGCCAGAGAGGCCACGCCAGAGAGGCCACAGACAGGACTGAGGGGTCAGGTTTTATACCAAATCCCTTAGAAGGAAGTGGAGACCCTCCCCACCCCTCAAGCTGTTTGACCCAGGACACCTTAGATCCAATTCCCTGGAAGCAGAGCCTGAGACAGCAGTTCATACGCACGGCATGTACTGAGGTCGTGCTCTCAGGAGAAACCAGGAAGGGAATCAGGGAAAGAAAGGGGAAGGATCTGCCAAGAATGTGGTTTTAGGAGAAGTCGAGCTTCAGCCCAATTCAGGGGGAGCTCTGGAGAAGGAAGGGCATTGCCATATCTACCCCAGTTGGGGCGAGGGAGTGGGGCTTTTGTACCTGTTCCCCAGTTAGTCATTGGCCCACAGGATGCAGGGGAAGGTGGGGGTAAGTATGACATAATTCCCAGGTACCTCGGGGTGAGAAGGTTCAATAACCCCAGGGCAGTCCCCACAGGTGTGAGCCATTAGCTGGAACACCCACGGTGTCTGGGGAGGTGGGGGGCCTGCATGGGGCACCAACAGCATCTTCCCAATGAGTCTGTGAGCCCAAGCGCTTTATTGCTTACAGTATTTTCTATTGATTACAAAGAATAGTTGGTTTCCTTGCTTGCTTTTATTTCTTTGGCATGGGATGCTTTTAGAATAAACCCGGTGAAGAAAGAAGCAAAGATTTCATCAATCAACGTGGCACATGATGTGAACGGCCCACCTAACATTAATTCTCTCCTGCTCCCATACTAATAGGTCCCTGGTCTGGTTTGAAGCATCAAAATACCCATTTTAAAAGTTTTTAGCTTCTCTTCAGACTCTTGCAGTTTGAAGTCCCCTTAAGAGAGTTTCAACCAGTTTCTAGAGGTTGGAAAAAAGCTTGTTAAAAAGCTTTTCAGGAAAGCTTATTAAAGAGAAAGAATTAGCTGATAAGCGCTTTTTGTACTTCGTCCTTCTCCTTCTTCCTGCCTGGAATGCAGATATGAAGCGAGCGGTGATGCAGCCGTCTGGTAACCATGAGACAATGAGCGCAAAAACAAAACTCTATTCTAAGGAAGGCTGAAGTAGAGAGACAGAGGAGCTCAGGTCCCTCATAGCACTGTGGTGCCACTCTGCCAACTCAGGACTGCATCTACTGTCCTGAAAATTAGAAAAATACAGAACCCGAGTTGACGGAGCCTCTCTAGTTGGGCTTCTGAACTCCACGGACAGAGGAACCTGGTGGGGCTACAGCCCATGGGGTTGCAAGAATCGGACACAGCTTAGGAACTAAACCACCACCCCCATCACCACGTAGCTAAAAAAAACTTCTGATACATGTCTAAAAACACTAGTTCTGTGGGGTGTCCTATGGAAAAAAGTCCTCTTTAGATAAAGAAATTGAGAGAATCCTATTTGAACAATGTGAAGCCAGTTTTTGACTACAGTGCCTCTCTGAGCCTTGTGGCTCTGTGAGGGAAAGAAGAGAGAAAATGGAATGGCTGCTTCTTTAACCACAGATCTCTCTTTCCAGGGCCACGGGGGGACCCAGGGGTTTATCAAACAAGGTTTGGGAAACACGAGCCAAGATTGGCCCTTCAGACTTTTCCTTCCAAACACTTCAGGATTCCCTACCTAGAGGGGCCCAAGCTGATGGCCAGGTCCACAAGCTCCCATTTCACCTGTGAGGGGACATGAGTGGGAGTCAAAGAACTGAGGCCTGTGAAAAGGGCAATGAACTCGGTCAGTTAAAAGACTCAAGGAGGTGCGAAGTCCTCTGGAATCTTGGAGTCCTTACTCCTCTTCCCAAGTGGTGATGGGTATTCACCTCCAGGAATAATGATGGTGTTGATAATCGCCAACCTTTACTGAGCATTTATTGTATGCTAGGCAATGATGCCCCACTCCAGTACTCTTGCCTGGAAAATCCCATGGACGGAGGAGCCTGGTGGGCTGCAGTCCATGGGGTCGCTAAAGAGTCAGACACGACTGAGCGACTTCACTTTCACTTTTATGCGTTGGAGAAGGAGATGGCAACCCACTCCAGTGTTCTTGCCTGGAGAATCCCAAGGACGGGGGAGCCTGGTGGGCTGTCGTCTATGGGGTCGCACAGAGTCGGACACGACTGAAGCGACTTAGCAGCAGCAGGCCCTGTGCCTCATATGATGTTCTCATGTAACCCCTGCAACTGCCTAATGAGAAATAGACTTTTAGTTTGCCCATTTTACAGATGAGGAAACTGAGGCCTACTGTGAGCTATCAAACGTTTAGTTAAGGTTACAGGGCGAGTGGGGCTTCCCTGGCAGCTCAGCAGGTAAAAAATTCGCCTGCCAAATGCAGGAGACATGGGTTCAATCCCTAGGTTCAATTCCTGGAGAAGGAAATGGCAACCCACTCAAGTATTCTTGTCTGGGAAATCCAATGGGACAGGGAAGCCTGGCGGGCTACAATCCATGGGGTAGCAAGAGTTGAACACGACTTAGCAACTAAACCACCACCGCCCCACAGGGCTATTATTCTCTGCTCCCAGTGGTTCTATTCTCCAAACCTCTTTCACCAAGCACACATATCGTTTGTGTGAACTTTCTCATGATATGTTGCCTCACAGGGGTTCCTTATCTTTGGTGCGTACATCCCAATTCTCATACTAGATTTGGAATTCTCAAGGGCAGGTCCTATACCCCCACGAGTTCAGCTATGTTATTTTCTCCTTCCTGGGTATCCTGCCACAATGTTTAGAGACCTTGTCTACATAATTGGGGTCATTTGATCCAGCCTGCCCCTCTGACATGTATCACAGCCTCCAGGAAAAGGTAATGAATAATGCGAATCAAAGTGGAGCCAGGAGGAAAACTCCAGGAAAATCATCTCCCCTAAGAGCAACATCAGGCTCACAGGCGTATACTCTGGGCACTCTTGACCAGCGTGGTGTGTGTCACTTGGGTTAGGCTCAGAAAAGGTCTCGAGGCTAAAATTTGCCACCTGAGATCACCAAGTTCAATCATCTTAAGGTATGATAACCACCTGGAGCATGAAAAACAGCCAATCCTCAGGTCTCATTCAAATCATCTTTTTCAAAGCACAGAACAAAGTACATGCCCCATAACCATGAATGTCAGTCCCTTTTCCCTCCCAGATCTCCTTCCTGGCTCACCCGTCTAAGCAGGAGTCCCAGAACCATAGCCCCAGCTGCCCAAAACGCTATTACTGGTTGAACACTCATTATGCCTGGTCTTCCTAGTTACATGGGGACAGCATGGAGAAATATACATGGTGCTGCCTCCTCTTTGCCTGGCCCTCTGGCTCTACTCCCTGTCCTTCTCTGCCTTGCTCCTGCCCAGGGTGGCTGGGGGCTGACCTTTCCAGAATGCATCACTCAGCTTCCTGGGCTTCTGGTACTCAGTGGGATTCAATCAGTGGGAAGCAACAGCAGGTGACTGGAGGGCAGAGGGAGAGAGATCTCAGGTCTGTGCTAAGCCATGGCTCTGGCAGGGGCTGTGTTCCTCTAGGGCCACATCTCCAGCTGCCCAGCCCTTCCTCCTTGGCTTCAGCTGGCACAGGGCTCAGTGATAACACCAGAACTTCCTCTGGCCTCTGCAGGCATAGGAGTGTTAAGAGCTTCTTGCTGTTGATGGCCCCTGGGTGCCTCATCATCTCCTTAGCCTTTTATCTCTCTGCAAATATCCCTCTCATTACATTCTTATCAGTTTAACGCTTTGGGGCATGCCAACTGCTTTCTGCCTGGAGCCTGACTGGTGTGGACTATAGTGTCCATTCTCAGAGCAACCTAGGTCTTGCTCCCCAAAGCCCCAGCTTTGAGCGACTTTCTCCCATTTAAAGATGAATTATATGATGTATAAATAAGCCAAAGGCAGAGAGGAAAGTCACCCCCAGCTACAGTCCCTAGCTGCAAGCACCATGGGAACCAGAGAAAGGGGCTCACTATTGCAGAACCACTGAGCAATGAGGATCACAGGCTCAGTCAAGGACAGAGGCTGCACAATACAGGACAGGGCATTCAAGGCCAACACTGTATGTGTCACCAGGATTGAACCTGGACCAGATTCCAAGGGAGACGGGGCTGCAATAAAAAGGAAGGCACATAAAAGAGATGGATCGCCTGCATTTCAATGAGCACCCAGAGGAGAAGTCAGCATGGCTTCACCGGCAAGCAAAAGAAAGTGAAGCAATTCCCAGCGGTGGGTACTTTCCCATTTCACAATGTTTGCCACAGGAACATGGGGCTGTACTAATGGAACTTAGAAGGGTTGCGGAGCTTCCCTGAAACCAGGCAGCTATGGTGGAGAGAGGGGGGCTCCTCCCCCACCCTCGGGCAATCAGAAATACTTGAGCATGTTAGTGCCATGTCCTTATCAAAGGGAGGTCAGGATGGCGGTCACTTGTCAGCACCAGCAAGGGATCCCAGTAACAAGGAAGAGATGGGACGCGAGGAGGCTCCAGCAATTTGCTAGCCGGAGAATAAGCCAGAGAGACGCCATTTGGTTTCTATTACTATGGCCCTGTTCTGCATCTCCACCAGCAAGTCAAAATAAGATCCCCAAAACCCCATAAGCCAGGGAAAAAAAGATGTTTCATTCAAAAAAACAGTGACTGCCTTGTGCACCTAGCGTCCAGTGCAGATGTATGGGGAATGTTCCCGTTGAAGATGGTCATGCTCAGTCATATCCCACTCTTGGCAACCCCATGGACTGTGTAGCCCACCAGGCTCCTCTGTCCACGTGACTTTCCAGGTAAGAATACTGGAGCAGGTTGCCACTTCCTACTCCAGGGGATCTTCCCAACCCAGGGATCGAACCTGCGTCTCTTGTGCACCTCCTGCATTGCAGGCAGACTCTTTACCATCGAGCCACCAGGGAAACCTCTGAAGATGGTCACATCTACTTAAAATTCCCCGAGCAAATGGGGAGAGCTTCCCAGTCACTGTACGGCATCTCTGTGCCAACAGGCAGAGGAGGCAGAGCAGGAGTTCGTGCCCATTTGATAAAGTTACCTTGTCTTAGAAGATATTTTACATATCTACAAAAAATATATAATAATGTAGAAAATAATAAAATAAACATCTGCGCAGCCATCACAAGCCATAGAGATCACGGATACAAATGGAGGCCCTGTGTGACCCCTCCCTGGTCTTCCTTCTTGTCTTCCCTGCAGGGAGCCACTTCTTTGAATTTGGTGTTTATTCCAAAATAATGTGTTTCTTATACTTTAATTACACAGGTAAATATATGTAAATAAGAGTATTACTTTGTGTGATTTAAACTTCATAGCAATGGCATCCTTCTGTATCTTGCCTTTTCTACTTTATACTGTTTCTGAGATTACGGAGGTTATGTCTCCATAGCACAGTCTATGCATTTTTTCCATCGCATTTCATCACACAGAAATATCAAATTATGTAACCAGTTTTCTGGTTGATGATAGATATTTGGGTAGTTTTCTAGCTCTTAAAAAATATGCTCTCATGAATATTCTTGGATATTTCTTTTTTCACATGTATTAAGAGTTTCTCTAGACTTACCTAAGAATGAAATTCCTGGGTTGTAGGGGGAAGTATATCTTTGGTTTTACTGGATAGCACCAAATAGCTCCCCCAATTGTCTGTACCAATTTAATGCCTACCATGAGTGAATAGGAGATTTCTTTAAAGAAAATCAGTCCTGCATATTCACTGGAAGGACTGATGCTGAAGCTGAAACTCTAATACTTTGGCCACCTGATGCGAAGAGCTGACTCATTGGAAAAGACCCTGATGCTAGAAAAGATTGAAGGCAGGAAGAGAAGGGGACCACAGAGGATGAGATGGTTGGATGGCATCACTGACTCAATGGACTTGAGTCTGAGCAAGCTTTGAGAGCTGGTGATGGACAGGGAAGCCTGGCGTGCTGCAGTCCATGGGGTCGCAAAGAGTCAGACATGACTGAGCTACTGAATGGCATACAGTGGGGGGAGTAAAATTTGGGGGGCCAATCTGATGAGTGTGAAATGGTGGTCTCCCCAAGACTTCAGTTGAGGGTCATTCCCTGATCCCAAGTCAGGTCGACGTTTTTTCACGTTTATTATTTCACAGCATCACTGCAGTGTTCGCACTACATTTGTATGCTCTGGAAAACCCCAAGAATTTTTCTTTTAATTTGTGAAAGTTTGAATAAGTCGGATAGTATTTCATCACTTCTTCACTAGGAAATTTGGAGAGGGAGGAAGAGCTGTGGCTGGAGCTCTAGAGGGAAGACTTCCTTTTGTTAAACTGGCTTTGAGATAGACAATTTTAAAATGAGTCACAGCATTAGAGATGAAGCCCATGAAGCAGAAATTCCAACAATCCCTGGGCACTGTGAGACACACATTTCTGTAGACCTTGTCAACACTGTCCAGGAAAAGTGCAGAGTGTTTTCTCATTGTGCCCTTTACCTAGGAGACATCACAGACATACCAAAAGGAACCACAGATAGCATCTGTCCATCCTGCTCCCGCAGGAAGTGCCATACATTTACCACCCCATCATCACAGCAGAAACTTGGAAGGAGATTCCAGAACTTCCTCACATTCCCAAACACTCTTAAGTGGAATCTAAATTTCTCAGCTTTCAGCATCTCCCACTCACGGCACTGGTGACACGGGATAGTGTTCTTCACTTCTAGATGCTTTCTTGACAACACGGTCAGTCCCTGCAGGACTCATCTGAATATTCCCCTGTCCCTGACACAAGGATGGAGGGACTAATTTGGAAGTAACGAGCAGGGGCTGCTCTGTAGCTGCATGCACTGGCTTCTCGTTGTGGTGGCTTCTCTTGCTGTGGAGCACAGGCTCTAGGCATGTGGGCTTGCGCAGTTGGACACACAGGCTTAGTTGCCCCGCAGCATGCAGAATCACCCCGGACCAGGGATCAGACCCGTGTCCCCGGCATTGGCGGGCAGGTACTTAACCAGCGGACCACCAAGGAAGTCTAAACTTATGTCTCTTAAGGGAAAATTTTTTTCTACACTAAATCTTTTCTTCCAAGCTTAAAGAACAAAGAAATCATGGGCATGAACTTTCTGCTCTGAGTGTAAAAGAATCAACCTTGAGGATGCTTCTTTTCCACGAAGCCTTCCCAGACATCCCCATTACAAAACGAACTTCCCTTCTCTAACTATGTATTGCCTCAGCACATCGTATTCCAATGGACCACACATTATTCGGCCAATAATAATAACACAGGTTTACCATGTACTCTTGAGAAACCTGTATGCAGGTCAGGAAGCAATAGTTAGAACTGGACATGGAACAATAGACTGGTTCCAAATAGGAAAAGGAGTATGTCAAGGCTGTATATTGTCACCCTGCTTATTTAACTTCTATGCAGAGTACATCATGAGAAACACTGGACTGGAAGAAGCACTAGCTGGAATCAAGATTGCCGGGAGAAATATCAATAACTTCAGATATGCTGATGACATCACCCTTATAGCAGAAAGTGAAGAGGAACCAAAAAGCCTCTTGATGAAAGTGAAAGAAGAGTGAAAAAGTTGGCTTAAAGCTCAACATTCAGAAAACAAAGATCATGGCATCTGGTCCCAACACTTCATGGGAAATAGATGAGAAAACAGTGGGAACAGTGTCAGACTTTATTTTGGGGGCCTCCAAAATCACTGCAGATGGTGACTGCAGCCATGAAATTAAAAGACGCTTACTCCTTGGAAGGAAAGTCATGACCAACCTAGACAGCATATTCAAAAGCAGAGACAGTCCTCTGCCAACAAAGGTCCGTCTAGTCAAGGCTATGGTTTTCCTGTGGTCATGTATGGATGTGAGAGTTGGACTGTGAAGAAAGTTGAGCGCCAAAGAATTGATGCTTTTGAACTGTGGTGTTGGAGAAGACTCTTGAGAGTCCCTTGGACTGCAAGGAGATCTAACCAGTCCATTCTGAAGGAGATCAGTCCTGGGTGTTCATTGGAAGGACTGATGCTGAGACTGAAACTCCAGTACTTTGGCCACCTCATGCGAAGAGTTGACTCACTGGAAAAGACTCTGATGGTGGGAAGGATTAGGGGCAGGAGGAGAAGGGGACGACAGAGGATGAGATGGCTGGATGGCATCACTGACTCGATGAACATGAGTTTGGGTAAACTCCAGGAGTTGGTAGTGGACAGGGAGGCCTGGCGTGCTGCAACTCATGGGGTCGCAAAGAGTCGGACATGACTGAGCGACTAAACTGAACCAACAGTGTACATACTGTGTTCTAGGCACTGCTCTAAGTACTTTTCAAGTCTTATTTTTGTCCTCATTCAGTGGTAAAGTGAAAGTGGCTCAGTCGTGTCCGACTCTTTGAGACCTCACGGACTATACAATTCTCCAGGCCAGGATACTGTAATGGGTTGGTACCCTGACCTTTCTTCAGGGGACCTTCCCAACCCAGGGATCGAACCCAGGTCTCCTAGCATTGCAGGTAGATTCTTTACCAGCTGAACCACAAGGGAAGCCCCTTTTAGTGGTAGGTACTATTAAAATAGTATCACCTTTTCACAGATGCGGAAACTGAGTCTCAGGGGAGATAAATACTTGCCCAAAGCTGCAATTCTAATAAACAGTGGAATCCTAAATTTGGATCCCAGCAGTTTTGACCCCAGAATCTACATGAGAAACTACCACACCATACCAAAGATACTGTGGGATACACATTAAGCCTCAACATGCTTCTTTCTGTTGTTCTGAAGAAAATGCAGCTGTGGGCTTAATGAGAAATTAATCATCCTCTGCATCCTTATCTTTCGACACCCACATCAAATCCCTAAGACCCTGAATAATTTGCTGAGTGCTTCCTGGTTTATTGATAAGAATTCCCAGTCATATGGGGTTGCTGCGTACATGCTGATGCCTCGCTTTGAGAGACCAGAGGCCCTGGGGGATTTAGCTGATAGGGGGATTCACTCAGCTGATGGAGGACCCGCCTCAGCACACAGCGCCTCCCACTGGTGCTTCTCAGAGAGCGGCTGAACCACTACAGCCAGTAACAAGAAATCACCCAACACTTCACAGCATACTGAGCGTGTTTCATATGCCCTGCTCCACAGACACATTTCACTCCTCTACCCCCGGTACTACTGTGCTTCCACTCCACACATGGCCAAAACCGAGGCTCAGCAATGTGAAATCGCTGTATCGCTTATCTAAGCCAGTGCAGCTCATTAGTGGATGGCTGAAACCCAAACCTAGATCCTGACATCAAATCCCATGACGTGTTTGCTATTCATTAAGTGGATCCCTTTGATTCTTCATTCTTTGCATGCATGCACTACCCCTACCACACACACCCCTGACTTCTTTCTGGACCAGAGGAATAGGAGTGAGATGAAAAACAGAGGTCAGGATGAAAAGGAACAACTCTGAGTCAGCTGAACTGAGGTGGATGAACCTAAAGCCTGTTATACAGAGTGAAATCAGGTAGAAAAACAAATATGGTCCATTAACACCTATATATGGAATCTAGAAAAATGGTATTGATGAACCTATTTACAGGGTATAAATAGAGACACAGAAAGGGAAGGAGGTTGGATGAACTGAAAGAGTGGCATCAACATATATGTTGGTGTTGTTCAGTTGCTCAGCTGTGTCCGACTCTTTGCAGCTTCATGGACTGCTGCACGCCAGGCTTCCCTGTCCTATACCGTCTCCCAGAGCTTGCTCAAACTCACATCCATTGAGTCGGTGATGCCATCCAACCATCTCATCCTCTGTCGTCCCCTGCTCCTCATGCCTTCAATCTTTCCCAGCATCAGGGTCTTTTCCAGTAGACAGCTTGTGGGAAGTTGCGGTATAACGCAGTGCTCTGTGATGGGGTGGGGACTGGGAGTGAGGTTCAAGAGGGAGAGGATATATGTATACTCATGGCTGATTCACGTGGTTGTACAGCGGAATCCAACACAACATTGTAAAGCCATTATCCTCTAACTGAAAATAAAATTTTAAAAACAGGCTAGGATCCAAAGTAAGCTCTTTTCTAATGAACTATGAATGAATGAATAAGCTCATGGATAAACATCACATATAGTCAAGCATTCCTGGAGCGCTCACTCTATGTCTGTCACCCAGCTAAGTGCTGTCGATATCACAGTGACTAAGGCACAGTCCAAGGCTTCTAGAAGCTTCTATCTGTTGGCGCATGCATCTCAGTGTGACAGGATCTGTTTTAAAGGAAGCTTACCTTGTCAGGGCCCCATTTGGGCAGGGAATGTTGTATAGAAGGGAAGAAGAAAACCAGACTCGTTTTTCGTATAAACAGAGGAGACTAGAAGACATGACAACAGGGCAGAGTCCAGACAGACAGTGTCCTGAAAGGGTTAAAAAGAACCTGTGCAGCCCCACTTACCAGGAGAGCCATATCCACTTAGACTTCTGAGCGGGGAACAAAGCTGGAAGAGCCCCAGTTTACGCCTGCCTCCCCAGCGTCCTGCGCAGAGAGCACGCTTTCACTCTTGAAAGAGTCTTGGTTTGGACAGTAAATTACATGGTCGCCCTTGCCTTCCAGGAAAGTTATGACTTTCTCCAACCATCCCTGGGCAGGGAAACAATCTGACCTCCCAAGGTCATCGAGCTGCTTGTTTCTGCTCCCTCTCACAGCCACCACTCACAGCTGGTATGGGTTTCTAGAGTGGTCTGCGCTTCTCTCTGCTGTTAGCACCAAAGGCAAAACAAGGCACCGTCGGACCCTAAAACGCACACGTTTTAGAGGCAGGCACACTTTCCATCCTGACGAGTTTTGTCCTGAAGGACCTTAGGGATCTCGTTCAACTGCTTCGAGCCTCAGTTGCCTCATCTGTAAGAGGGGTTGATAACAGCATCTCAGCTCGTGGAATGGCTGAGGATTTGGTGAAGGAACATAAGTGATATCCCTTGTGCAGTGCCTGGCTAAGAAGGACATGCCTCCCTCCCCAAGGCTTTCTACAACCAAGAGCTTGGAGAAGATGCACATTTCAGGAGCCCCAGGATACGACCAGGCCTTGTGCCCCCACACGACCAAGTCGGAACAGCTGCTTCGTCTTCACAGAAAATGCGAAACATGGTACAACCCCTCCATAAAGCTGTTGGGCAGTATTTCCTAAAGCTGAAAATATGGATTCCCTAGTACCCAGCGGTTCCAGTCCCGGGAACACAGCAACAGAGAAACATTCCTATCTTCATCCAAGAACAAGTGCACGAGTGTTCACAGCAAGGCTATTCACAGCAGCATCAAACCTGGAAACCACCCAAATGCTCACCAACCGGAGCAGATCAAATGTGGATAGCCCCATAGTGGAACACCACACAAGAATGAGTCATCAGCACATTGTGCTGAGCAAACACAGACACCAACAAACAAGCACACAACGTATGATTCCACTGACATGACGTTCAAGAACAGGCAAAACGAATCTTTGACATTAGAAGTTAGGATTACGAAAGGGGAGTAAACAGAAAGGGACATGAGGGACTTATCGGGGCAGAGGAGGTAGGAGTTTTGGAATGTTGTGTTTCCTGATCTGGATGCTGGTTACACAGGCGTGAAAACCCACTGAGATACACACTTACAAACTGCATCTTTCTGAATCATGTCAACTTTAATAAAGTTGAAATAAAAATATTAAATGGAAAACATTTTTTTTTTAGGAGAGAGTTGAGCAGACTAATCAGGCTGTGGACAGTTGACAAAAGGCAGGGGCATATTTCACTTGATACATGCGTGGCGGGCCCCCGCTCTGTGCCAAACACTGTGGAGGATGAAGGGCCAACGGGGCTAATGAGACGGGATCCGTGTTCTCCATCATTACCTCCACCACCATCACCTCCATCACTAACACTTCCTAGTGCTATGTGACAGCCGTAGTTTCAAGCAGTTTTTTCTTTTTCGTTTTTACCAAATCATGTACTAACTTTACCTTCATAACAGCCCATTTTACAGATAAGGAAGTTTAGACACATGGAGATGAAGTAGCTGATGCAAGGCCACATGGCTAGCATGAAGTAGACCCCAGAACCTGAAGCCAGCGCCTGGGCTCTGATCCACAGCTTTATATTCAGAAGTCTGGTCTGTTTATCAGCTGTCAGTCCCAGCTTCCATGTGGGAACCACAGTCATCAATAACATCACCTCTATTCAGGGAAGTGGTAATGGTAAGTTATCAACCGAGTGTCTCGGAAAGACAGAGGCAATTCCTAACTCTCTTTCTCTGGGCAGCTGCCAGCTCAGTGTCACATGATCAGGAACAGACTGATGAATATATTGGAGACTTTTATTAACAAAAGAAAAGTTAAAATGGCTTGGCCTTTCTATTGCCCAAAGTCCACAGAAACTTCTGAATTTGCTTCAGACGAATTTCAAAGCTGCCTCTGGCACTGTGGAGATGCTGACGGATCGCCTCGCTGACCTGGAATCACTCCCTTCCCTCATTACCTTATCAGGGGAACCTGAGGCTGGGGGCCGTGGTGTCTGAGAGGAAGTGATGGAGGGAGTGTTGACACTGACCCCCAGGAATGCGGTCAGACATGAACTGTGAGTCTGGCACATCAGGAATCCACGATGCAGGCAAGCTTTGCTTTGGCACTTGGGCAGGCGATCTGTGTACGTAACCCAGAAGAGGGAACGTTCAATGCACAGCCCCAAAGACCTCCCTAGCTTGGCACCAAGCAGTAAGAAACACCCCCATAAGAACAAATCAGATCTGGCAGAGATGCGGGCAGGCATGAAAACCTATACAGGCAGGAAGCTGGCTCCCAGTGAGCCAACAGAGCCCCTTGAGATCTCCCCCTTTATATAGCAGATGCACTGGTAAGATAGAGAAGAATTCCCAAAGGTCAACTTGTCCAGATCCTGTCTCCAGGCACGATGGCAACAAAGCTATCCGGTCATGCTTCCAACCTGACGTACCCACACCTCTCAGCCTAGACTTGAAGATCTGAGGGAGGGAGCAGGTGCAAATTTGGCAATAAAATCAAAACATGCGCTTAGCCTTCCTAGTTATAACACAACTCTATTGGAAGAGAAATCAGTTGGGTCCCACCTAGAAAACATACAATATAGAGCACCAGGGAAAAAAAGAAAAAAATGTACTTTTTCCTATAGTGACATAGCCACCAACAATTATCTGGATAATAATGGGCTGCTCCAAAACGATTTCATGTAAAATAAGTAAAACCTCTGGGAGCAGGCAGGGGGTTATTGAAGGGTTCTTAGAATTAACCAGGCATGGGAAGGAGGTTCAGGTAGGAGGGGAAGTACAGCTGTCACGCAGCATCAGTGAAAGCCTCCGCCAACCCCTCGAGGAGCTCTGAAGCCAGGATGCCCTTTAGAGTTTCCCCCACATTGGGGCAGAGGGGACCCAGTAGGAGAGAGAGCAGCTGAGGCAGTTCTAAAGAGGGCTGACTGCCAGCACTGTCTGCTGCTGGGAACCAGTCCTGCTGGGGGCTGGTGCTCTGAATGCAGGGTCCACACACCTGCCCATTATCCTAATTGTAGGATGTACCATCCTACACTGCCTGACTTGCCCTGTCACCCATGTTCTCCAATCCAGTGTATCAGTCTTTGACATTTCCTGTGGCTCTCCCTACATATTTAGTGATTGAAGAGACCCAAGGAGGGAAGACTCAATCTGATGAGAAGGAGGGGGCAGCCACAGGGACTGATGCTCAAGAGCTTTCCTAGGGGACCAAGACCACACACAGCATGGAGGCATACCGAGGATGGTCACAGGCTAGGGGACAACAATCACTCATCTTTGCTGGGTGATGGATGCTTGGTATGTTAGGCTCAGGTACCCACGCTGGAGGTCACCCAGGATGAAATCACATGTAATAGCTGACTAATTGAAAAAAATAATAATAATGAACTTTGCTGCAAGAATGGCATGATCTCAGAGATATAGGGCTGTGTGTGTCTGTATACTCAGTCTCTCAGTCATGTCTGCCTCTTTTGCAACCCCTCTGGGCTTCTCTGTTCATGGGATTTCCCAGGCAAGAATACTGCGGCAGAGATTGAATCTGTGTGCCCTGCATTGCAGGGGGATTCTTTCCCACTGAGCCACCTGGGAAGCCCCTGTGTGTGTCTAGGCATATAAAGAAATCAGAAAAAATAAACGGTTCCATTCACCATAGGGATGACCCTGATAAATGGTCAAAAGAGAAGAAATGTATGCTGCAGAGTAATACACAGAGATTCCCTTTCAGTGAAAAACAAACAGTCAAACAACAAGAAAGTGAAAGTGAAGTCACTCAGTCGTGTCCAACTCCTTGCGACCTCAAGGACTGTAGCCTACCAGGCTCCACAGTCCATGGAATTTTCCAGGCAAGAGTATTGGAGTGGGGTGCCATTTCTGTCTCCAGGGGATCTTCACAACCCAGAGATCGAACCCGGGTCTCCCACATTGTAGGCAGATGCTTTACCATCTGGGTAAAGTACCGTCTGGTACTGCCAAGACCCCACCATAATAGTATACACGCCTGGAGTAGTTGTATGGACAAAGATAAGGGAGGATGAATTCTAGGCTGTAAACATTAATTCCCAGGGTGTGGAGGAGGAGTGGAGATGCTATTCGCTTTCCACTTGTCTTTTTGTATCTCTGAGTGATATTGATTCACATGTTTAAGCAAGAGAGAATTACCATCGTAATTCTGAAAAATCAAATAAATACATTTTTAAAAAATTAATAACATGGTGCTACGTGCATAGTGAGACCTACTACTAATAATACGATTTCATTCCCTGTCTTCCTTGCCCTCTTAGAAATCAGCTCCTAATTGCCCATTTGGGGTTGCTCAAAGAGGAAAATTTAATTTAAGGCTGACATGCTTCCATGCCTTCTCCATCATTAGAAAATAACAGTTTTAATGTTATTCCATATATGACATATATTTGCCACGAGTATACATCTGCCACTGAAATCCATAAAAATTATGCAACACATTCTGTGTTCAGATGGCAATATTGTGAATTATCTGCTGTTTGCTATTACGCGTGACTATGCCTCTCTTTGCTACCGTGATAATGAAAGTTGACCGTCCCAAGCCAATTCCCAATTATCTTGGCACGTACACATGAAAAGCCCAGAGAAGCCAAAACCCAACTTCTCACCGCATCTGCTGACAAGAAGTCAGAGGGTTGGTTTCAAGTTTCTTCCCTCTTTCCCTGTCCCTGGCTACCCCTTAGGAGAGGTGCTCCGAGGGCAGGAGCTCCCACAGCACGGAGGATGAGGACACAGAGCTTCCACGCCGTCTATAAACTGGACGGCTCTTCTGCATCTGGTTGGCTCTGGGGATTTGCTCTTGCCATCTCATCAGCACCCGGGCACGGACCATCGGCATTCCTCAAGAGTTAACTCAGCTGTCAGAGTTGAACCACGAGTTTAATTGACACTGGCTACCAGGTGTGGCTTCTAAAATGTAATTCAACTTTTATGAGCTCCAAAATACGTAGAAGGCGAGACAGAGAGACTCAGTCCTTCCTGGACTCCGATGTCACATGTTAGATGTTATGTCAGAGCTGCCTGCTAAGTTTGCAGAGTGAAGAGGGAGTGACCGAATGGGGAGGAAAGCCTGGAAAAGGGAGTTTGGGAGAGAAGGGGCCACCAGAGCAAGCCTGGTAGGACAAACAGCCCCAGGAAGATGGGCCACCGAGGCAGAACAAACTACAAGCAAGGGAATAGAGGTGGGACATGCCTGTGACTAAGCTCAGTAAAGCCCAAGTTAACCCTTTTAGGGCAGGATTGGGAGGGAAGGGGCTTCCCAGGTGGCGCAGCTGGTAAAGAATCTGCCTGCTAATGCAGAAGACGAGGGTTCAACCCCTGGGTTGGGAAGATCCCCTGGAGTAGGAAATGGCAACCCGCTCCAGTATTCCTGCCTAGAAAATTCCACGGACAGAGAAGCCTGGCAAGTCTATGATCCAAATGGTCACAAAGAGTAAGACAGGAGTAAGCCACTGAATACAGCAGAGCACTAACCCTTGAGGGATGATGGAATCGACAGCTGACAGAGCCACATAGCCGTCAGCCAAACAGCATCTCACTCGCACACCAGGAGCCTGTCTTGTGTTATCTTAAAAAGATCCCCTTTACCTCAAAAACCTCACATCAGTCCTTCTTCCTCACACCAGCTTACCAACTGATTATTTTTTCCCATCACATCCCTTATTCTGTTAGTAATACTGGATTTAGATTTTGACTTTAGTTTTCCCTCCAGTTGGCTAGTGGCCAGGAATTACAACCACCACCACCACAGGGATAGTAAACATTGATTGAGTGCTTACTCTAGGCCAGGGGCTGGCAACCTTGGCAACCATCCTTCGAGAATGGTAGCATTTATTATCATCCCCATTTTTCAGATGAGGAAACTGAGGCTCAGGTGAACTAATACACAAGGTCTTACAACAGGTTAAGTGGTGGAGCCAGGATTCAAACATAGATCTGATTCTAGAAGCCTCATTCTTGACTATCAAGCTGCAACAACTTTGCCTAAACTATACTTGGTCTGTTCACACTGAGAACCAGGGCAGGTAAACCTCTAACCTGTCTGTCAGAGGGCGAGACAGTAAATATTTTCAGCTCTGCGACCCATACAGCCTCGAGGACAACACTCCAACTCCACCCTTTTCTCATGAAAGGGGCCACGGATAACACAGACAGAAACAGCATGGCTATGTTCCAGTGACACACAAGGCTTGTTTCACTTACCCAACAAGGTGACGGGTTGGACTTGGCTGCTGGGATTGTCAGCTCCTAACCTATGGCAGTCTGTTCATTCCTTCAGCCAACATGGGCCGAATGTCCACCTTGTATCTGGCATGTTCTAGGTTCCAGACAGAGGGAGAACCACACCAGTTTCCACTGCCAGGGAGCTGAAATCCTAGTAAAGATCTGTTTCACCTGTGCCTGGTAAGACTGATTCCTCACCTTGGTCCACTTCTCGCTTCCCTTAGACCTATGGCTCTCAACTCATACTTCACAGCACCTGGGGACCTTGCAGAACCACCAGTGCCTGGGCCCCATGCCCCAGAGATTCTCATTTAATCAGCCCGGGGAGGGCCCAGGTACTGATAATTTTACAAGCTTCCCAGGGGATGGGCTGAAATCTACTGCTTCGGTAGCTGTTGGCCTCCTGTTTTTTCCACTTATTTACGATCTGAAATAGGGAAGTCTTTTAAGCTCCCCGCTTTGAGTTCTAAAATGTAGATTATACCCGTCTCGTAGATTGTCATGAGGATAAAATGAGGCTACATGCTTTTCAAACATGAGGTATGACTGTCATCGTGCCGTTATCATTCAGCTTTAATGCTGGGTCCTATATCAGTGATTTCCCTCTCCGGTTTTGACCTCAATTCTTTGAACCAAGACAGAGTTTGGGACTTCTAAACCAAGCTCTAGAGGTAGCTCACTAATAGCCCGGGTTCATGGGTGAGCGAGTGGGTGGCCTTTTCCTTTAGGCTAGTGGAGCCTCGCATGGCGCTGCCACTTGTCTGGCATGGGGAGGGCTGTTCTGTGCCCCACTTTTGTAGTGAAGGTCTCCATCTCCAGGCAGAAACAGCTGATCTTTGAGCACTGTTGCGAAGCCTTGGATAAGTGGCTTATTTACTTTGACACATGGACAAATGTCCAAATCCAGGTACTTTCAAGAACTAGAAAGTGAAGGGCATTACCATTTCGCTGAACACTGATCAGTGTGCTCCGTCTTTGCCATATACTATTTCATTTCACCTTCAGAACAACCCTTTAGAACACTTACTGTTCTCATTTGACAGGTGAAAAAGACTCAGAGAGGCTCAACAGCCTGTGACCCGATGGTTCCAGGACTGGACTCACACCTGGGTCTTGCTGACTCTTGCACAGACCCGTGGGGCATCCTACAAATAATTCAGCTCCTCTGCAGCCAGGATTCAAAGAGCTACCCAACTGCCTCAGGTTTATTTTTCTCGATTTTCTCTTTCCTTTTCTTTTTCTGAAGCAGGTGGGGGGCTGGGGGGGGACCCAGAAAGAACCCCACAACACCTGCTAATGCCCATAGTCTGACAGCCTCGCTTAGCACTAGCAGGATGACCCACAGGTCCAGAGAAAAAAGCATTTCCTCCCTGCACAGCATTCGGATGGTGCAGTTTTATAACCTCATAATGAAACAAAAAAAACAAACAAACCAAAAAAATGTGAGGAGAGAGTTTGGAGAAATAGATACTGCCAGGAGTGAGGAATTCACCGACCCCCAATCTGGGCCATCTCAAGAGAAGTTGGCCACTGGCTGAGTCTCTTAAAAGCTGAAAAGTCATCCCAGGCCACGGTTAAAGAGAGAGCTTGAACAAAACAGAAACAAATGTGATCTTCAAAGTCTTAAATGTCAACTTGAAGGATAACTGAGCAGCACTGAGATGGGCCAAGAGAACCTGCAGCTGCTTTCCCCACATCAGATGGTCCTTCAGTCCTCTGGATCAGCCACCCCACAGGGCTAGACGGCGCATCCACTGGGGGAGGGGGCAGCCTCCCCAGCCCATACCTGCCAAGCTGTTTACAAATGGCTAAAGCTTCCATCTTTACCACCCATCAGAGTCTCCCCTCTAACCCTGAGGAGCAGTGACCATCTCTGACCTGGGCCTTGTCCTTCAGGATGCCTTTCTTCTTGATCTTCCCGCCCCACTCCCACCTTCCCACCCCATCCATACAACCGGCTCCGCTGCCCTCCTCCCTCTCAAGAACTCAAACACGAGAGTGATTTCCAGGCCAGATATCCAGGATGCCTGGTGTCCCCTCCTAGCCCTCAGGATAACAGAGCAGCCACGCTCCTGGATAATCCCCAGTGGCTACTGTTTCTAGAGGGAGGAAGTAAGGGTGACCTGAGCCCTTGAATCTCCACCCAGGTGTCTTCAAGAACGGAAAACAACACAGCCAGATTTGGAGAGAGGTCCTATCCAAACCACGTGGGTGGCTGATGGCTAAAAAAAACTAGAAAATAAAATTATGAGATTCCCTTTATGAAAGGTCTACAACATTCCTCGCTCTGTTTTAGCCACTTGTATAAGTACCATGTTTGTAGCAACCTTGAGCAGTATCACTCTCGTTTCACAAGTGAGGGAACTTAAGCTCAAAAAGAATAAGTAATGTATCCCAGGTTACTGCTTCCCTGGTGACTCTGGTAAAGAATCCACCTGCAAAGAAGGAAATGCAGGTTCGATCCCTGGGTGAGGAAGATCCCCTGGAGAAGGAGATGGCTATCCATCCCAGTGTTGTTGCCTGAAGAATCCCATGGACAGAGGAACCTGGCGGGCTACAGTTTATGAGATTGCAAAGAATTACATGACTGAGCGCGCATGCCCAGGTTACTAATTCTCTCCCAGGAAGATGGCTCTGACGTCGGTCCTCTTTCCATTGTGCCAGGCTGCATCTGAAGTCCAGAGCTAAAGGACACCAGATCCCTGAACACAGAGACTCTAGTTGTGGAGACTTAGGTCAACTCCTGTCAAAGCAAAGGACACTTTCCAAGTGGTTCTTTCTGCCAGGTGCCTTTGACCTTTCGACCTTCTGAAGAGCCTGAGAATGCACCCTAAGTATTCTTATCTCAGAGATGCCCAATGAGCTGGTCAGAAGCTTGAGCTGATAGACGGGCCAATGAGAAGGCTTCCATATCAGCCCAGGTATCAGTGGTCTGAGAATCCGGTGAAATGTTCCCCTGAGCAAACTCTAAAGGGTCAGGATCTCACTGACCCTCCAGAGAGGATGATGATAGAACTGAAAGGCCAGATCTCAGCCTCAGTTGTCCCTGAGGGGTCCTGTGCTGGGACAAGAGGCCACCCTAGACGCCAAAATTTCTTTTCTTTTTTTTTCAGCAAGCTCTGGGAGATAGCGAAGGACAGGGAAGCCTGGCATGCTGCAGTTCATAGAGTCACAAAGAGTTAGACATGACTGAGCGCCTGAACAAGACTCTGGGATAGGTCCCCTCCACCCCTGGATAGTCAGTCTTCTACTTGTCCATGGTGGGAATGAGTGGGGACGTTTTCAGTCATTACTTCCATCAGCTCCACTGTGAGGCCAGCCCCTGCCTCCCTGATTATCTTTGCATCTTCCTGACCACCTACACTTCACCCTGCCCTCTTCTTTATCCCTGGATCCCAGGCTCTTCAGTCATGGCAACAGTTTAACCTGTTTTGTGTCGAAAAAGAAAACAACTTTGGTGACAGGGGGCTGGGGAAGAAGACTGGGGAGGAGACTTTTTTCCACAGAAGGCACTGGCCTTTCAACCTCCCCCACAACCACCAAAACTAAAACCCTCCTCCTCCACTGGCCTTTCTCCTGGTCCCCCCCTTACACCCTCCCCCTTCCCGAACTCCTCACTCTCTTCTCAGTTCTGAGGTCCAGGAGAAGTTTCTCTCCTCTTTTTGTCCTGATGGGGGCACGAGTATTCCCTCAGCATCTGAGGATCTGGAGGAAAAACCCTGGAAATGCAGCTAGGAGTTAGGAGCTGGACTGTGCAGCTACCAGGGCACCAGACAATAATAGCACAGTTGTGTTTTTTTTTTTCTTAATGGAGAGATGAAGGTCGATGCAGCTCCCAGAGCAACCGAGAAATGGCCCGTTTATGCTTCCAGGCCTGAGGCCACGACCATCCCCACGCAGTCGCCAATGCATAAACAGGCTCCTACACACGCATTTCGCGAGGGGGGGGGGTACTTTTGTTTAGACGGCCCTTAGCGTTTTTTCCTCCTCCTTCACTGCCCTCAAGTTAAAGACATACTCCTGAAGTTAAAGGAGTCTAGAGCTGACTTGCTGTCTGTTCAGTCTCTTACACCTCTTCTCGAGGGGTCAATTTGTACAATTTCTAAAACCCTTCCCAAATCTTCAACTTCCTGTGGGTCCGTTTTTTATATCCACATTTCCTCTCTGTCCTTTTTTTTTTTTTTTTAATTCTCTCCTTTTTTCTAGGACACAAGGAGAGTCCAGTAATCTTCCTCCCACCCAAATATTGCAGGTTGGTTCTATTGCAAAATATAAAGCCAGAGACCCGGGTAGGATGACGCTGAAAGGGCTCTCTTTGTGGTTACTGGTTTGCTGAACAGCTATGGACATCCAGTGTGTGCAATGGGCAACCCCCGGCTAGCGGATCCATACTGCCCTGCTTCCTGCCACACTCAAAGAGCACAATTTCCCCTCTAAGACCTAGGGAAAATCCATTCCCTTCTTCAGCCAACTTTTCAGAGAAACTCAAGAAACTGACACCGAACTTGGAAGGAGGAGGGGGACGCAAAACCTGAAACTATTTAAAGATAGAAAGTTGCTCTCTTTCCCTTGTAGGTTTCAAGGAACGTCTCCAGGGACTCTTTCCTGGAGAGGTGTTCCCCCTCGCCCCACCCCATCTTCTAGGGACTTTGCAAAACCACCACAGGACTGTGGAAACGTGGCCAAGGCAGAGAGCGAAGAGTTAAATCAAGCCCAGACCTCAACAATCTGTGTTCAATTTTGATAAAAATCTCTCTCCCTCTCCCCCACCACCCCCCTTCCTCCACCCCACAACTCAGACATGTCTCTTTATGTTACGAGCTTGCATCTTGTTTGGGGGCACCGAGGGGCTCCCAGAAAACCCCATCGGCCTCCACAGTGGGCACATGTGGCAAACACATCCACTCCACTCTCCGGCACGGCTGGACACAGAGTCCTGCCCACCACCTCCTTCTTCTCCTCCCCCTTGCAGTTACCTGCCTCCAGCCCAGCTCCTTCGTTCGGGTAAAGTCAAAGCCCCATTGCCCGGCGCTGTCAAGGCCCCAGCAGGCGGACGGACGGGCAGCAGCCGCAGGTGCTGGGATTCCAACTCAGGACGCCTTTCCTGGGACGCTCCTTCCCTCTCCCAGGTCCCGCTGCTTCTGAGAGCAGGAGGCTCTCCGCTCCCCTCCGCCCCGCCTAGCCTGCTGGCCAGGGGCCAGGCTTGCAAGTGGGAGCTGGGGGCGTGTGAAGAGTTAAATCACCCAAAGGCAGGCACAAGCGAACCGGGAAAAGCCACCCCCAAAATGTTGTCCGTTTGGGGGTCACCGGCTCTGTCTGTCCACTTACGACAAGAAGGAATCGGATTTCAAAGCCATAAACATTTTTTTATAAAGTTTTCCGAAGACATTTCCTGTGTCCAGATGTGCCCATCCAGACAGACCCGACACGCACATCACACCCGCCGGCACCGACGCGCTCGCAGCCCCCGCCTCCCCACCCCGGAACTCCGCTCAGAGATCCTCGGCGGCTCCTGCAAAACACTTCGGGGACGCAGAAACAGGCAGCCGGCGGAGCCGCTGCCTCGCCAAATCCCCTTTCAGCCTCGGAAAGAAAAGTAGAGGAGGAGAGAAGTGGGGAAGTGGCCCGGGAAGCCTCCCGCGGTCCCCTGGCCCCCGGATGCGAAGCGGGGCGGAGAGCGGGGCGGCCGTACTCACCCCGGGCCGCCCACGGCGCGTCCTCGGCTCCCGCAGCCCCGCGCCCGGCTGCGCGCCCGCCCGCCCGCCGCGCCCGCTCCGCGCTGAGCCGAGCCGAGCTCGCCGTCTCCCGGCCGAGACCTCGCCGCTCCCCCTGGGCCGGCCTCGCGCCCGCCCGCCCGCCCCGCTCTGACGTCAGGCGTCTTGGAGCGGGATATTTATGGCCAGGATACTCTGCATTTTCCCTAGGTAGAGTTCTGATTGCAGTTCCTTGGGATTTGTAATTTTCACACTTTCAGACAGAAAGCAGCGGAGGGAGGGAGGAGAACGCAGCCCGCAGGGCGAGGCAGACAATGAGGGTAGCTGTTTTCCAACTCTGGCAAAGAGCCTTCTCAGGGCTTCCTCTGTTCTGGAAACAGAGAAGGGGTCAAGGAGGCAGGAATAGTGACCTGAGGCGGTGGGTTTCTCCTCGTTTCTCTCCTGGTCCGCGCGGGCTGGGAGGTCAGGTGCTCGGGCCCGGGGAGCCCTGCGCTTCCACCAAGTTCCTTCACGGGACACTAAGTCCCAGGAAGGTGCTAGGACAAGAAAGGAGATAAATCAGGAAGAACAGAACAGCTAATTAGAAGCCCTGGTCCACACCCTAACAACTTTTCCATTTCTTCTTTGGGAGTGGGTGTGTAAAAAAAAAAAAAAAGTTTATTTTTAATTAAGTTATGTTCCACACTCCCTGCGCTTGTATAGCTTTTCCAACTCAGTACCAGTCAATTCATCTTATTTCATTGCTTACGTATAGAGTTTGAGCCATTTATAATAGTCCTTACTCATACTTTATAAAATGGCTTTTAATTTTTTCTTTTTTTCCTTAAATGTGATTGTGATCCATCTCCTTGTCTGGACGGAAGTTGCCTTAGTCAAGAACAACAGTCTCCTCCATGACTGGCACCTTCACCAGGATGGAGTCTGGGTTGTTTCACTCTCCCAGGAGTGAGCAAGCAGATGGAGCCCACGTTGGGTGATGAGCCAGGTGGAGTTTTCTGGCTGTTCAGGTCTGGATTCTGGATTCTGATGGTTGTCTATTTCTCTACCTAGCCGAAGAGGTTTGGGGACATGGCTTGGTTTAATGGCCATCTTTCCAGAGTAGAGAAAAAAAGAGAGCATAATGCTTTATCCTAGTTGGTGCCCATGGTTTGGAGAATGAACTGAAAAATGAAATACATGGGATGCAAATCGCGTGTTCAGTTGGATAACATAAGTGTGTAGGTATTCAACGCCCCATTAAGGAGAAGGAGGATAACCGCAAATCATCACTAAAACAACACAGCGCCAGCAAGCATTCTGTTAGCCCAGATGGGGTAAAGGTGGGGGTGTGTCTTAACCACAGTTACAGTGCAGCAGGGACTCAGGGACTCGGAATGTGTTTACCCCTTTGGCAGCAGCTGTTTAGGGCTGATTGCCAGAAGGAGCCAAGTCTTGGGACTGGGCCTCTTGGTGGGAGACAGCCAAGATGTTTTGGTCCAAGCCACAGAGAGCTCAGAGCCCTGCTGTTTGGTCACTGTCTGGCTGCCCTCCTGAGCATCATACCCCACAGCAACATCTCTCCATCCCCTTCCTCCCATCAGGGTTCCAAGGTGAACTCGGCTTTGTGGTGGACACTGCATGTTGGCTTCCAAAATCCCCTTCTCCCTTGCCTTCCTCAACTAAAGAAACTGGAGGTCTACAATAGTCACCATCCCAGACACCCTTGTAACTAGAGATAGCTGTGAAACCCATTTCCATCCAGTGAGGTTGGCATGCAGAAGGCAGGGGGTCAGCTTCCACAAATATTCTTTAAGAAAATGTCAGATTCAGATGGCATGCCCCTTCAGCCCCTTGACAGCCCCTGTTTCTCCTTCCTCCATTTCTTCTCTCTTAGGACGTAAATATGATGTCTGGAGATACAGCAACCATCTTGCAACTTGAGTACAAAAACCACTCACTTAAGAATGGTGGAGCGGAAAAAAAAAAAAAAAAGAATGGTGGAGCGGGAACGTAAAAGGAACTAGGGCCCTCGATGACATCTGTATGTGACTGAACTTTCCTCTGACTTCTTGTCAGGTGAGAAAAAGAAACTCCTATGTGTTCCTGTTATAATAGTCGTCTTATATTTTTTACAGCCAAACATAATCTTACCTGACACATTTCCATCAATCCACCAAAATACAATATTGGAACGATTCCTGAACATTAGCTCACAAGTATGATGATTCCTTTTAACTTTATGTATGCTTAGTCCCTCTGTTGTCTCCAACTCTTTGTGACCCCTGTAGCCGCAGGGGTTCCCATCAGGCTCCCCTGTCCATGGGATTCTCCAGGCAAGCATACTGGAGTGGGTTGCCATTTCCTCCTCCATTTAACCTTGTACTGACATTACTCTTTTCAAAGCCTATCTTCATATATTCCCCAGCAAACTTCATAATTTGGAGAAGTATCACAATAACCTCCATTTTTCATATAAGAAAAGAAGCCAGATTTAATAGATATCCTGCCCAAGATCACACAGTCTACAAAATAAGGGACCCTTGAACCCTAGCCTAGTTCTTCCAACTCCAGTTCTGCGTATTTTCTGCAATACCTTAAATAATAAAACCACAAAGCCCAGTGAAGATGCCTAATCCATACTAAGTCTATTTCACCAAGATGCAAGAGACTGAAAGTAAATTCTGGAACTAGAAGGTGCCACAGTCCACATGGGGAATTGAGTCCAGTCCATCGTCTCCCCAAATCCCCCTCACCTTCCAGCTACCCTCTGATATCCTGCCCTGAATCCCCATCGTTGCTCTTGCTAAGGTCACATGACCCTTTAGTTGAATCAAGTCTTGGCATCTTCATGGTCACGCCCTGTGAGATGCTTAGAGCATCCCTTGTTTAAAGCATTCCCCTCTTTCAGGGACATCTTAGCACAACAACTTCCCATGGGTAGTTTCTCTTCCCAGTCCTTCTTCCACCTGACTGTGGATGTTCCCCAGGGATCTGCCAGCCACCTTCCTTCTCTTGCCGGTCACCAACTCATCTCATGCGATTTCATCCTTTCTTGTTAGTTCTACCGCAGGCTCTGTGACTGTCTGGGAATGTCAACCATCATCTCAACACCCAGATCTACATTCCAACCACCATTTTCCTCTCAATCTTAACCCTGCTTTTCCAACTGGTTTTGCCCAGCATATGGTGAGTAGTAAATAACTGGTATATGTTTTAAATTATTATTGTAAAAACGATGCAGAGAAGTGACTAAAGCATAAGAGGATTTTGTGACCGACTCACTTCTAGGATGGGGAGCTTTGGCGTGATCATCCTCCCTTGAAGACCCCACAAGCCAATCTGCTTGTCTCCAGCCATAAGGAAATGCAGCAGAATTAATGGAAGTTAGCAGGAGCAGACCCTATAAAGAGGCAGACCTAATGAGAAATAGCCTCATTAACTCCTTTTTACATGTATATGTATGGCTGAGTCCCTTTGCTCTCCATCTGAAATCGTCACAACATTGTTAATCGGCTAGACTCCAATATAAAATAAAAAGTCTGATAAAATTAAAATGTCAAAAAAAGAATTTACTCCTTTTGGAATTAACTCTTTTTAGAATAGCCTCATTAACTTCTTCCAGGCAAAGTGAGAGACAGAAGGGATTAAAAATGAGGTGAGATAGGGCCAGTCAATCCTAAAGGAAATCAGTCCTGAACATTCACTGGAAGGACTGATGCTAAACCTGAAACTCCGATACTTTGGCCCCCTGATGCAGAGAGCTGACTCATTGGAAAAGATCCTGATGCTGTGAAAGATTGAAGGCAGGAGGAGAAGGGGACAACAGAGGATGAGATGATTGGATGGCATCACAGACATGAGTTTGAGCGAGCTCCGGGAGTTGATGATAGACAGGGAAGCCTGGTGTGCTTAGGAATGGAAAGAGTTGGACCCGACTGAGCAACTGACCTGAACTGAACTGAGATAGAGCTGGAGACTTAGAGGTGGTAGGTGGGAAGCATGAGAAGGATGGGATCAAGGGAAGAGGCTGTGTACCAGAATATTCCAGGTCTAAGGAGAGGAGGAAAAAAGACTCCATCTCTCCCCAGGTAAGCTTACTCAGGTTCTACTGGGAAGAAGGGCAGGTGAAGCTTATAAAATACATGGCTATCCATGCTGAGGCTGTTTTGAGGTTATTGAGTCTTGAAGACTCCATAAAGTGGGAGGGGCCCTTCCAAGATCATCTGTTTTCCCCCTACCCCCAACACTATTGCACACAGAACCCTAATGTAGGGAGGGTGGAGGGTAATCGCTTATGCTCAAGACTGCTCCAAGGGTGGGGGTGGGGCCCATCTTTTCTCTCCTGTCAGCCACCTGTATATCCCAGGAATATGGCTCTGTGTGGCACACTGCTCATCTAGAAAATTCCACCTGCTTCCTAAAGGACCCCCAAACAATTCAGCAAGCTTGTCCCTGCATCCAAAGCCAACTGTACACTTCCAAGGCCTGGCTAACTCGTGAGAGAAGTAGGCATCACAAAATCCCCTCCTTGCCCACTTTCCAGGGCCAGACCTTCTGGTCCTATACCACACAGGCCCCAGGAGCACTCAGCAAAGATCTTGTAAAGGATCAGTGAGAACTCCATGAGTAGCCATCCAATCAGTACAAAATTGCCTTCCCCAATTCACACTGACAGGCCAAAGAAGATGGTGATAAGAACTCAGGTGTTAGAGACCCTGGTTAAATCCTCACCTTGCTTCCCACTGCTCTGTGAGCTGCCTATGACAGGTAACTTTCTGAAGCTTAGTGTTTGTGATGGTTAATTTTACATGTCAACTTGGCTGGGCCACATACCCAAGTATTTGGTCAAATATTATTCTGGGTGTTTTCATAAGGGTGTTTTTTGGATGAGATTAACATTTAAATTGGGGAACCTCTATAATGTAGGTGGGCCTCATTCAGTCATCCTAAAGGTCATGCTAGAACAAAGGGTGACTTCCAGGATGCTCCCAGCGGATGACGTATCAGCCCTGAACTGCAACTCTTCCCTGGGTCTCCAGCCTGCCAGCCTCCCACAATTAAATGAGCCAGTTCCTAAAAATCTACCTGTCTGTCTATCTACCTATACACACACACATATACACACACACCCCCAACCACCACCACCACCCCCAATTGGTTCTGTTTATCCAGAGAGCCTTGACTAATACAGTTTCTCAACAATAACATGGGATGAAGAACATTCCATCCCTAAAGGATTGTTGACAAGGTTAAACGAGGCAAATGGATTGAAAGTCCCTACTCCAGTGAGTTCTTCTAGGACTGGGGAGAAAGAGGAACCCTCAGAGTTGTGAGGTCCCTCTCATCCCACCCCTGAGGCCATCAGAATCCACCTTCGGACCCCAGGCTTTGCTCAGGAAAATGCCAAACTCTGTCTCAAGGGCGTTGGTAATGCCGAGAGGGCAGAAGAAGGCTGTGTACACTGGGCCCAGTTCAGCACAGATATATAACACCTCCGGCGTTTTGTTCATGGACTATTCTGTCTCTTTCACTTATGTTTAGGGGTATAGTCTCCATTGATTAGAACCAGCCTCCTGAACTTCCATTATCCAGCAGTAATTTCTTTTTTTTTTTTTTCAAACTTTTTCTTTTGTACTGGGGTATAGCTGATGGACAAACAATTGTTTTGAGAGTTTCAGGTGAATTGCAAAGGGGCTAAGCCATGCATATCCATGTACCCATTCTCCCCTAAACTCCTCTCCCATCCAGGCTGCCATATAACACTGAGAAGAGTTTCGCATGCTATACAGTAGGTCCCTGCTGGTTATCCATTTTAAATTTAGCACTTAACCAACAGTAACTTTTAAGACTACAACTAAAGACGGAAGGTCAGGTTCCACAATTTCTTCCTGGAAAGGACATGAAATTAGGACGTGAACTCCCTGAAAGATGTTTTAGGTTCTCATCATGGTGTGGGGTTGTAGAATGGCCTCAGAGTATGGCATCAATAAAAGCCTGGTTTCTAACCCCAGCTCAAGATCTTACAGCTAATTAAGAGCATCGTTTAGTTTCTCTGGAAAAATACGGAATGATAGGAGGATCAAGCCCATGGTGCCGGAGTGAGGACTGAATTGCAGAATGTTTGTAATTACAGATGGCCATTATCCTTACAAGCCTCTTCCTCTCTTTGCCCTTTTCCATCTCCACCCCCCACCCCCCACCGCACACAGCTCTCCTGTTAGTTAATACCAAGAATGCACTTAACATTGATGTACAATTCACCAGGTTCCTGGCATCTAGCTCTCTGCAAATATCTTTGCCTGGAGTTAAGAAACTTCCCCTGGCTCGGACATGACCACACCAAATAGGCAGTGATTGGAAAATTGGGCCCATAAAAGCCATCTCCTTCCGAGACGCAGGACAGCATTTTTGAGAAGCCTGCTCAGGTTGTTTGCAGCGGCTTTGAGGGTCGGCTCTGCTGCCTTGCCTACGTCAGAACCCTAAGTGTTTAACCACAAGACACACAATCCTGGGACATTGTGGCGGCAGCCGTCCACCCCCACAGCAAGGCAGGCCGTGCGTGCGCCTAATCCGGTATGTGCCCCTACTCCCATCCCCAGCAGAGGCCAGACAGGCTCCACACCTGGCCAGATGTGGGGTGGGATATGGCCCAGTGTGCAGAGTACTTCAGCGGCTGAGAAAGGGGGTGGAATTCCTTCCTGATCCCCCTGGACAATGTGTGATCTGAGTCTAGGGTCCCCAGCCTGGGGAAAGGCTATGCCCACTGGTAGCCCCAGCAGCTCATGTTATTTCTGGAGATGGAGTCCTTGCAGTCGGGGCTGCATACAAACTCCCATGATGGTCTCACTTTCGGTAGCTCAAGACTCTTAGAAGAATCCTGCTCAGGGCTGAGTGCTGCAATCAAGTTCAAGGTGAAACTGTCTTTTGAAATGTTTGAGAGAAAGAAGTCTTCCCACCTGACCCTATACTGGGAATGGAGATGGGGGAAACACACACACACTCATTTTTCTCCGTTGAAGAATAAATGGAGGCTGCTTGGAATCATCAGGTCTGTGTGACTTTGGGCTGGCACATGTGTGTGTATGCAACTGAGCAGGGACCTGGGGGAGGCCCAGGGACATCAGAAGAAGCATAACACGTTCCATCATTCAGTGGTTTTGTCTTTTAAAGGAAAGACCTTAAACATGGTAAAGTGATGATGTTAGGAATCTGTTCTTAATTACCGCTCAGTAACTTGGCAATCTGTTTTATCCCATTCATTTCTTTTGGAAAGTTCTCAGCGACTCATCTCTTCAGCTGTGTGTACACAATCATACACAGAAATAAAGAAAGAGAAAACCCACCCTGGTTGCCTTTGGAAAAAGCAAGGACATCTAATGAATCCTCCTGCAGATAGTCATGAGCACAGATTTTTAGATATTTTGGAGGAGTTTCATAAACACAAAATAGGCATATTTGATGGATGCATGTATGTGGTTTTGGACTCTAGTGTAGGGACTTTTTCTTAGTTTCTTTAAAAGAAAGAAGCAGGAGCAGAAGCAGCAGCAAAACACTCCTTCACTGATGCTGTTTATTCACTCATCCCGCTAAGTCTCAGGCATTGTGATAAGCCCTGGAGATGCAAAGTTGCATTGGATGGGGTTTCCATCAATTAGGATTTTTATCTAGTGGGAAAGAAAGCTCAACTTCCTGCAAGTTAAAAAATACATGAAAGCACATGAAGCTTTCAGAATCACGGTGGATCGGATGTAGTGAAGGTCAGTAGTAGATTGCCTGCCTTTGGATGAAGAAGAAAATACCCTTCCTTTCCACTGGTAACTTCCAGGCCAATTGTGATTCCAGGCCAAAATGCAGTTTCCAAAATGCATTCTATAGAATGCTAATTCCTTTAAATTGCTTGCCAAACAAGGCAGAGGGAGTGTTTTTCAAGATCAAATAAGCTCAAGAAAAACTATATATATTCTACCCACCTCCACACACACACACCTTGAAACTTCACAGTGCCTGTTAGCATATGGAAAGTTCTAGAAGGTCCACAGCAAAAGAGATCTCCAGAAACTTAGCTCGGCACAGTGTTCCCCAAAGTTCTTTCCTCACAGGACCTGTTTTTCACATAACATCTATGAACATCCCGTAACTTTCAGAAACATTGTTTAGTCTGAAGGGGACCAGAAGAAGTCTCTAAAAATAAACACAAGTGTAATGGGATGCTGAATTGGAATTTTTAATGAGGCAGCAAGATGCAATAGATAAGAAATTCTCAAATAATGTTTCATAGTGAGAAGCAGATTTTCAAAAGGAAGTATCTGGGAAGTGCTTTCATGCCTCCAGAAACTCTTTCCGATAAGAAGAATCAGAAGCATGAAAGTTGAGAAAAAATATAACGAGGAAGATTTCTCTGAGATGCCTGCACCAAAATTCCTTCCCTTTACCGCCCCCTCAGTGAGAACAGCTTGAGGGGGATGACTCAAGGACCTAAGTGCTTCCTGGAGTTGGGAATTGTGGACAGTGTCAGACTCCAGCCTGGAAATATGGAAGGCAAGACACAGATGGTAAATTGATTTGGTGGTGGATCAAAGGAGAAAAGTTGCTTTATTGGGAAGGCTGGCACTCTACGTTTGCGAGGACAAGGGTTAATACATGTGTCCCAACAACCATATGTGGGCCACATGGGTGAGAAAGTGAGCCAGGAGACATATTTAGACCTTATCAAAGAGAACTACCTGGAAGAACTGTGGACCCACGATATCAAGGGTTGGTATAGAGTGGGCCACTGGCAAACCAACTAAATGGGAGAAAATCAGCTGAAGGAAGAAAATGCATAGCCCATATCACAGGAGTTGCAGTTGGAGAGATCCAACTGAATAGTCTTTGAAGAACCCACCAAAGGCTCACAGGGAAAAGAGTCTGATGTATGCAAGCCATTTTGAAACCGTGCCAAAAAATTCTCTTCAGAAGAGGGGACTTCCACCTGTGGCTGAGTAAGAAGATCAGCAAAACTTATCCCCCCACAAAGCAACTACAAACTGGGATTACATTAACAAAAACAACCATTTTGAGACTATGGAAATCAACCAAATGCAAAAGACAATCTGAGAAGTGTTCATATACTTTACATAATACTTTACAAACTGATGAACTCTGAGTAACAATTTTGAAATTCTTTAATGTCCTGACTTGAGACTGTGTGAAATCATTGACTTACCACTATACCAGGAAGATACAAGCATGATCTTTAGGAAGCCAAGCTTATAAATGAAAGTAAGGATATCAAAACAAAACTGATGACACCGCACAAACAGGTTGAAAAGAAAAGTTTGGAGAAAAACAATACACGGTGCAAACTGCATTCACAAAAAATCTAGAGTGGCTATTAATATCAGATAACATAGGCTTCAAAAGCAGAAATAGTAGGAGGCAAAGAAGCATATTTCATAATTATTAAATGGTCAAATCATCAGAAAGATATAATAAATAACAACAGAACCTCAAAATACGTAAAGTAAGAAGTGACAGAATTGAAAGGGGAAATTGAAAACTCGATAATAACAATCGGGGACGTCACTATTCCACCCTCAAGAACTGATAAAATCACTAGATAGTAAACCAGAAAGGATATACAAGACTTGAACAACTCTATCAACCAACTTGATATAACAAACACTTTGTATGTATGTGTATGTGTGTCTTAAAGTCTGTTTTGTCTGATACTATAATTTAATTTCCTTGTGACCAAACATCATACTTTGCATGACTTCAGAGGTTTTAAATCGCTTGAGACTTGTTTTATGGCCTAATTCATTCTCTTTGCTGGAGAATGTCTCAAGCATGCTTGATAACCTGCAGCCGTTGGAGGATTATTTTATCATTAGGAAATATTTTCCTTGTCTAAAATTCTCTTCCTAGTCTAGCACACCTGGAACCTTCTCTAGAAAATACCATGGCCATGAAACAAATTTTAATAAATTTTAAAGGATTGAAATAATATGAAATATGGCATCTGATCACAGATCATCTAAAGTAAATTATAAAAAGAAATCAACAAAAGGAAATCTGGGAATCCCCAAATATTTGGAAATTAAACAACATACATTTAAATATTCTGGATTGAAAGACTCAGTATTGTTGGCAATAAATTTGGCATTTATCCCCAAATTGATGTATAGATTCAATGCACTCCTATCAAAAACTAAGCAGGGTTTATTTGTTTGTGTTCAGCAAAAAGTTACATTGACAAGTTTATCTTAAAATGTATATAGAAATGCAAAGGAACTAAAAAAAAATTTGAAAATGCAGGACAAATTTGGAGTATTTATATTACCCCAATTGAAAAACTTATTATAAATTTACAATAATCAAGACAGTGTGGTATTGTCATAGAATAGACATATAGAATCTACATATGATCTATATTGTAGATCATCAGGATGAAATTAAAAGTTCAGAACTAAAACCTTACATTTCTGTACAAATGATTTTCAACAATTCAATGGGAAGAGGATAACTTTTTTTTTTTTTTTTGAGAATAACTTTTTTTCAACAAATTCTGCTGAGCACCTAGATATCAAATATGGCAAAAATTAGCTTTAATCATAAATAAATGAAAGAATTAAGATTATTAAACTTCTTAGAATAAAAATAGGAGAAGGTGTTTGTGAACTTTAGGTTTAGCAAAGAGACCTTAAATATGACACTAAATGCATGATTTGTAACAGGAAAGCATGACAAACTGGACCTTGTCAATTTTTACAGTTTTATATTTCAAAAGACACTATGAAAAGGAAAAGACAAGCCATATGTGAAGAAAATATGTACAAATCATTTATCTATGTACAAATCATTTATCTGATAAAGGACTAATATTCAAACATATAAAGAACTCTTACAACTCAATAAGTAGATGACAAATGACCCAATTTTTAAATCGGCAAAATATCTGAACAGACATTTTGTAAGAGGAGATACACAGATGGCTAATAAGTACATAAAAGAGATACTCAATATGATTGGTCATTAGGGAAATAAGAATTGAAATCACAATGAGATACCTCTATACATCTACTAGAGTGGCTATAATTGAGAAGATAGACAATCAGTAAGAGTGAAAAAATTGAAATTTTCATACATTGTTGACAGGAATGTAAAATGGTACAACCCTTTTGGAAAACAGTTAGTATATTTCTTAAAAACTTAAATATAAATTTACATTAGACTCAGAAATTCCTTTTCTAGGAAGAAAACCAAGAGAAATAAAAAGATGTATCCCCCAAAAGACATGTAAGTGAATTTACATAACAGTATTGTTCATAATAGCCCAAAACTGGAAATAACCCAAATGCCCATCAACTGGTGAATGGATATGGTGAATGGGTAAATAAAACATGATATATCCATAAAACTGAATACTATTCACTGATAAAAAGGAACAGATTTCTGATTCATGCCACAGTATGGATCATCTTCAAAACCTTCATGCTAGATTCCACATATAAGTGATATGATGTGATATTTGCCTTTCTCTGTACCTCACTCAATATGACAGTCTCTAGGACCATCCATGTTGCTACAAATGGCATTATTTCATTCTTTTTTATGGCTTAGTAATATTCCATGATATATATGTACCATAGAAAACAAACTTAAGATTTATCCCCACCCGGAGTAGGGGGACAGGATAAATTGAGAGGTTGGGCTTGACATATACACACATATATGCTGCTGCTACTGCTGCTAAGTCGCTTCAGTCGTGTCCGACTCTGTGCGACCCCATAGATGGCAGTCCATTAGGCAACCTCGTCCCTGGGATTCTCCAGGCAAGAACATTGGAGTGGGCTGCCAGTTCCTTCTCCAATGCATGAAAATGAAAAGTGGAAGTGAAGTTGCTCAGTCATGCCTGACTCTTAGCGACCCCATGGACTGCAGCCTACCAGGCTCCTCTGTCCATCGGATTTTCCAGGCAAGAGTCCTAGAGTGGGGTGCCATTGCCTTCTCTACACACATATATAATAGATAACTAATAAAGACCTACTATATAGCACAGAGAACTCTACTCAATATTCTACAATGACCTATATGGGAAAAGAATCTAAAAAAGAAAGGCTGTATGTATATCCAAAACTGATTCACTCTGATGTACACCTGAAACTAACACTATATTGTAAATCAACTCTACTCCAATAAAAATAAAAATGAAAAACTTTATGCTAAAGAAAGAATTTGACACGATGTGGTACATTCTGTAGGATTCCATTCATAGGAAATATCCAGAAAAGCAAATTATTTGTAAAGACAGAAATCAGATCAGTGGTTGCCTTGGACTGGGGGAAGGAATAGGAGTTGACTGCAAATGGGCACAAGAGAACTTTGGGGGGTAATGGAAAGTTCTAGAAGAGTTAAAATCATTGTGGTTGCACAACTCTATAAATCTAAATATCACTGAATTATACACTTACAATGGATGAATATTATAATATGCAAAACTGTTCTTTTGTAAAAACACTTTCCTGCCTCTTCTACTTCCTCTCAACTTTAAACCTGAGGGAGAAGAGGAGGGGGAGAGAATCAGACCAGAAAGAGAAGAGAATGTAAACCACATCCTTTCCCCAAAGGTAAGCAGCTAGACTGCAGCTAATTTTAGCTGGGGAGGAGGTGGGTGTAGGGGGTTCAGAGAAAAAAAGTACTCTGAATAAATTGAAGTGCTAATTAATATACAAGATTGGATATTTTAAACCAAGTCTATGTTTTACCCTCTAACATATTTAGAGAACCTTCTATTGCCTACTCATGAACAGAAAAGTCACTTGACCTGAGATTTTACCTAGTGAGAGGTAAAATAAGCCACCCACCACATGGGATAAGATACTCACCACAAGGAAGGAGTAAAAGGTCAGTGGGGGACAAAGGTACAGTTGATTTTATAATCATCCCCCATGAAAACAACCCTTTTAGCCTCTGGTGACACGAGAATCAGAAACAGAGCAACAAGGACACAATTCAGCCATGCAACAAAGTGCAGATTCAAAGTGTTTGGGGAACAGAAGAATTTTGAACTCAGGATATGTTAGACCTGAGTTTGAGTCCTGGCTTGGCTATTTAATAGCTATGTGATATGCAGGTCAGGAAGCAACAGTTAGAACTGAACATGGAACAACAGACTGGTTCCAAATAGGAAAAGGAGTACGTCAAGGCTGTATGTTGTCACCCTGCTTATTTAACTTCTATGTAGAGTGCATCATGAGAAACGCTGGGCTGGAAGAAGCACAAGCTGGAATCAAGATTGCCGGGAGAAATATCAATAACCTCAGATATGCAGATGACACCACCCTTATGGCAGAAAGTGAAGAGGAACTAAAGAGCCTCTTGATGAAAGTGAAAGAGGAGAGTGAAAAAGTTGGCTTAAAGCTCAACATTCAGAAAACCAAGATCATGGCATCTGGTCCCATCACTTCATGGGAAGTAGATGGGGAAACAGTGGAAACAGCGTCAGACTTTATTTTTTGGGGCTCCAAAATCACTGCAGATGGAGATTGCAGCCATGAAATTAAAAGACACTTACTCCTTGGAAGGAAAGTTTTGACCAACCTAGATAGCATATTAAAAAGCAGAGATATTACTTTGCCAACAAAGGTCCGCCTAGTCAAGGCTGTGATTTTTCCTGTGGTCATGCATGGATGTGAGAGTTGGACTGTGAAGAAAGCTGAGTGCTGAAGAATTGATGCTTTTGAACTGTGGTGTTGGAGAAGACTCTTGAGAGTCCCTTGGACTGCAAGGAGATCCAACCAATCCATTCTAAAGGAGATCAGTCCTGGGTGTTCATTGGAAGAACTGATGCTGAAGCTGAAACTCCAATACTTTGGCCACCTCATGCGAAGAGTTGCCTCGTTGAAAAAGACCCTGATGCTGAGAGGGATTGGGGGCAGGAGGAGAAGGGGACGACAGAGGATGAGATGGCTGGATGGCATCACGGACTCAATGCACATGAGTTTGAGTGAACTCTGGGAGTTGGTGATGGACAGGGAGACCTGGCGTGCTACAATTCATGGGGTCGCAAAGAGTCGGACATGACTGAGCGACTGAACTGAACTGAACTGAACTGATATGGGAAATGTCACTTAGCCTCTCTGATTTCAAATTGCTTATCCTCAGATTGATAGTAATATCGATCTCAAGGGCTTCTTATAAGGATTAGGTGGTGTAATGTATATAAGATAATTTTGAGAGAGGACTTAATTAACAGTCTAGGTATATCAGTCAGGGTTCTCTCAGAGAAGATGAACTGCTGTGAATGATAGAGAATAACGATACAGAATAACGATTTATTATAGGGATGAGACCAAGCATGGGCATCGTATGGCAGTCTATTTAAAGCTATCACTTCTGCATCCCATGTTGGGCCCAAAGTCAGCAGAGTTGGCAGTTGTGAAGGGAAGATGTCTGTGAACTAGGGAGATTAAGATTTAGCTAGAACTTGGAAGGGCAGACTGGAGCTGTCTCGGTGCCTCACTGCCTCTACTCCAGATGATCCAAGTGGCCTGCAGGATAAGCTTCACAAGTACCTGGTCCAGGATTCAGAGATGGGAGGAGGATATCGGGGAGGGAGAAGCTGGTAGAGTTGTGTGCCCCGTTGCTACCCCTCACCACCAAGCCAGCAGATCAATCACAAAATGCTTGAGTTGCAAGTGTCTGCCCTTCAGCCACCTTCAGAGCATACTAAAAGGACCATAGCATCTCTTCAACCTTTCAACCCTTGTGCAAATTTCTCTTGTGGCCAGGCTTAACCTAGAACCATGCAGAGAAGCGAATTCTGGGAAATATATTTTCAACTTTACTAAACTGACAGAATACAATGTCGCCATAGTCCAGGCCATGACAACTTGGCATCCATACCTGTTTCTTTTCATCATATTTAACGTCCAAATAAAGACGCTAGCAAGCTCTTGCTTTGCCTTACATGATGCAACTCTCTCAGGTACCACCCAAAACACAACCACCTTCTCTGTAAAACAGGGGCCCCCAATCTCCAGGATCTAAAACCTGATGATCTGGGGTGGAGCTGATGTAATAACAGTAGAAATAAAGTGCCCAACAAATGTAACGTGCTTGAATCATCCTGAAACCACCACTCCCACTCCACCCCCTCCCCAGTTCCAGGGAAAAACAATCTTCCATGAAACTGGTCCCTGGTGCCAAAGAGATTGGGGACTGCTGCAGAGGATACAAGCTTCTTTTATCCATCACTGCCAGATGTTCATTCCTCCTCCAGCTGAGTCATACTCATCTGGAGCTATTTGGTAACTTAAATTCTAAGATATCAATCAAGTTTACTATTAACACATCTTATATTAGATGGTGAAGAAATGGGAGAGGGAAAGAAAAATATTAATGTATTCATAGTAAAATGAGGAAGAAGCACTGTTAGAGTCTTCATTTCTACCGCTGGTTATCTGGTCATAGCTGGAGTTTACCTTCTTCTGCTATCCATTCTATATAACTTTTGCTTTCAGTAAACATCTTCAGGTGGTCAAAATTTCCTACCTGATGGAGTGACTCCACCTTTATTCCTAAAGGCTATGGAGCACTGACACTCCAGCCTGTACTAGGCTGCTGTCATTTACCATTTGTCTGTGTTTTGTTTTTGTTTTTACTATTTTGACAGTGCTACGTGATATGTGGGAATCTTAGTTCCCTGACCAGGGATCAAACCCATGCCCTCTACACTGGAAGCATGGAATCTTAACCACTGGGTCACCAGGGAAGTCCTACCATTGGAGAACCAGGAGATGCCCTGGGAGATCTACATCCAGACATACTAGTGAATTCAGTCTTCCCTCATTGTACATGTGCTTCAATTGTATCTGACTCTTTGTGATTTTATGGACTGTTGTCCATCAGGCTCCCCTGTCCATGGGATTCCCCAGGCAAGAATAATAGAATAGACTGCCATGCCCTCCTCTAGGGGTTCTTCCACCACCTGGGAAGTCCCCATTGTACAGTAGTCATCAATTTCCCCTCGGCAAGATCAATCACCTAGGCTTGCACAGTAGTCCACCTTCTTTTTCTGTTTATTCTCCAGCAGGAAGAGCCTAAAGAGGTCAAGAGGCAGTCCCAACTTTCCAGTTTAATGAATCATTGCTGTGATGGACAGATTTCCTCTTTGGAAAGAAACTAAGTCCTCTCAACAAGAAGGGCCTAAAGATGCAGAAACAAAAAGCAGAAGTTTAAGTAGAGGTAATAGAGATATTAATCCCTTTCCCACTCTTTGCTGCTGCTGCTAAGTCGCTTCAGTCGTGTCCGACTCTGTGTGACCCCATAGAAGGCAGCCCACCAGGCTCCCCCGTCTCTAGACAAGAATACTGAAGTGGGTTGCCATTTCCTTCTCCAATGCATAAAGTGAAAAGTCAAAGTGAAGTCGCTCAGTCATATCTGACTCTTAGCGACCTCCCGGACTGCAGCCTACCAGGCTCCTCCGTCCATGAGATTTTCCAGGCAAGAGTACTGGGGTGGGGTGCCATTGCCTTCTCCGTTCCCACTCTTTAAGAACCCATGAATCCCAGCTGTGAGAGAAAGAGCACCATCCCTTGGCCACCAGTTTAGAGCATATGGCTTATGCTGTAGGATATTGGGCTTCTCGGGTGGCTTAGATGGTAAAGAATCTGCCCACAGTCTGGGAAACCCAGATTCAATCCCTGGGTTGGGAAGATCCCCTAGAGTAGGAAATGGCAACCCATTCCAATATGCTTGCCTGGAGAATTCTGTGAATGGTAGGACATTGCCTCAACTCTGCAAGGTATTGACACCCAGCTGGTGCCATAACTATATCTTCAAAAGGTCATTCTATGGTTCTATCAGTCAGCTGCTTCACAGTAATGGGGAACAAGGTAAGATCAGAGAAATCCATGGGCAAGAGTCCGCTGCTGTACTTCACTGGCTGTGAAATGAGTTCCTTAGGCAGCAGCATGACAGGGGACACAGTATTCTGTTTAAGTCCGGATACCAGTTTTGACAAAGGCACTGTGAGCAGGAGAGGTCAGCCTATATCCAAAGAAAGAGTCTACTCCGTTAAGAACAAAGTACTGCCCCTTCCACGATGGAAGAAGTGCACCGTCATCAACCTACTACCGCACGGTTGGCGGATTCCTCCTCCCTTCCCCCCAGGAAATAGTGTACTATCAGGGCCTCACTGTTGGTCTCTGTTCTTTGGCATATTGGAGACTCAGCAGCGGCAGTAGCCAAATCAGCCTTGTTGAGTAGAAATCTGTCACTCAGCCTCCACTTCTGCCATCAAGGCTACTTTGTTCACAAGCTAACTGGTCAAGGAAAGGTGACTGGGGGAGAGGCTGTCTGACCAATGTAAGGTCGGACCCCGGTGGCCATGATGGGCGCCCTTTCTCTCCCCTGCTGGCAGGGAAGGTCTCTAATGGAAGGAAACTCCCAGATCCCGGGGACCAATGACAGCACACTTCGCCAGCTAAAGCCGCCCCACCCCAGCCACGTAGAAGGACCTGTCAGCCCGTGACGCCTCGTCCTGGCGACCTATCCGAACCCCCGTCCCTCTAGCCTGACCATCCCTATAAAAGACACCCACAATAGGGTCCGGGCGCCGACTAGCTCAGCCTGCCTGGTTCGGGTCCAGGAACCCCACCTGGGAGCGCTTCACCATTAAAAAGCCTGTTAGACACTCTTTTCAGGGTCCTGATCGTCTTTACCTAACAACCTGCAGAGTGAGTCATCTTGTCTACCAGATTCTTAAACTCTTCCTCTATTGAGGGCATTCTTTGGCGAGCACAAAGATGCAAAGTCCTTTACATTATACACTCATTCAGAAAATTTAACCATATACTTCGTCCCCAGGCCTCCTTGTCATTGATTTTCCAAGTTTTTGGCCACCCAGCCAAACCGTTATCCACTATGCACGAATCAGGATAGCTCCCAACCTTTGGTTATCTCTTCTTCCAGGCAGGATGAACAGCCCTGCCCACTGGAAGGATTACTTATTCAGCCTTGTCCTTCGGGGACACCTGGGGGTGGGACTGTGGATTCTGTACTCTGCTGTCTTCACACAGTGTCGGTATCTTGCAGCAAATCATACGTAAACCAAGTCAAAATTTTTCTTCTGAAGTCAACAGATCATAGAAAACCCCCATGTAGCCATAGGGACAGGTCGAGAGGGAAGAAGCAGGGTGCAGGAACAAAGCCAGCTACATCATTTACGAAGCCCAGAGCAAAATGAAAATGAAGCACCGCTTCCCCCCGAATTACGAATTTCAACACGGTGAGAGTAGAGCACTAAACCAAGTGTGAGGCCCTTCTGAGCACAGGCCCTGTGAGCATGGCCCGGACCCTCAGCAGGAGTATGGGCCTAGGTTCCTGGACTACTGGTTTATGCATATTACTTGTTAGGATAGGTTTGAGCTCTTTCATGTAGGACACTTTCATTTTTTTAAGGAGGTTATCTTCTTTTTAAAAATCAGTTAACCTATTATTTATTTTTGGCTGTTCTGGGTCTTCCTTGCTGTGCATGGACTTTCTCTTTTTTCAGCAAGTGGGGGCTACTCTCCAGTTGTGGTGTGTGGGCTTCCCTTCGTAGTGACTTCTCTTGCTATAGAGCATGGCTTCAGGCAGTAGCTGCAGTGCATGGGCCTAGTTGCTGTAGGGCATGTGGAATCTTCCTGGACCAGGGGGTGAAACTGTGTCCCCTGTATTAGTGGGCAGATTCTTTACCGCTGGACCATTAGGGAAGTCCTGTCACTTCCATTTGGTTGTGGAGGGGTCCCTGCATGCTCAGCTGTGTGTTAATGTGTCAGATAGTGACACCCAATTCATGATGTGTCCCTCGAGTCTTACGGTAACTTGGCCCAAGGTCAGGTGGTTTTCAGCCCCTACTAGGACCCGGGAGCAAAACAGAGCTATTTCTCAAAGGAGGATAGTTATCCACATAGGATGACATATCTGCTCAAAATTCTGCTGGTTTATGCTGTGATTCACCTATGAAGGCTTGCCAAAGGCTTTACAGATGCCTCCCAATATGCCTCAGACGCTTCGAGTATCACTGGATGTGCTGGATCACATAGTCCAAGAGGCAAAGCCCCTTGCACCTTAGTCTGAATCTACTGAATGCCCTATGCTGTCCTAGGTCCCATTCAAAACTATGCAAGCAGGAGTTGAGAATGTATCCAAGCTCTACCCATTAACATAGGCCGTAAATACGGCCATAAAGCACAGCAGACCGGGAACTGTGAATAGGTCTATGTGACTCCATCAGCACCAAAGGGAAAAAATCACTCCAAGGATATGGTCTATTGATGTTTGGTGAGCAGTACTAGATTCCTTGAGCACAAAAACTAAAATCTTCAAAGTTTAGAAAGCCATATGGCACACTGGTTAAGGCTGGGGACTCTGGAGTCAGACTCCCCAGAGCCTAAACCTAAGTCCCATCACTTTCAAGCTGTGTGAGTTTAGGGAAAGAAAGTATTAGTCATTCAGTAGTGTCCAGCTCTTTGCGACCCCATGGACTATAGCCTGCTAGGCTCCTCTGTTCATGGGATTCTCCAGGCAAGAATACTAGAGTGGTTGCCATTTCTTTCTCCAGGGGATCTTCCAGATCCAGGGATTGAACCCAGGTCTCCCACATTGCAAGCAGATTCTTTACTGTCTGAGCTACAAGGGAAGCCCATGTGAGTTTGGCCAAGTCATTGATAACCTCTCCAAGACTCAGAAGGGATAATAATGGTTATCTATCACTTATACTTGTCAACAGTTTTAATAGTTACCAAGGGTTACTGGGGGAAGGAGGAGAAGGGGACGACAGAGGATGAGATGGCTGGATGGCATCACTGACTTGATAGACATGAGTCTGAGTGAACTTCGGGAGTTGATGATGGACTGGCTTGCTGTGATTCATGGGGTCGTAAAGAGTCGGACATGGCTGAGCGACTGAACTAAACTGAAGAGTTATATGAAGAGTTATATCCATCTTGTAAGCTTGTTACAATGATCACATGTGCTAAGCTGTGCTTAGGCCCTCAGTTGTGTCCAACTCTTTGCAATCCCATGGACGGTAGCCTGCTGGCTGTCCCACATTGCAGGCGAGTTCTTTACCATTTGAGCCACCGGGGCTAAGGCACAGAGTGAAGACTCGACAAATTTTCTCAAGAAAGGTTTTCTTAGAGATGAACAGAATATAGAAGTCACTAGATTGGGGTAGGAAAAAGACAGAGGTGTGGCTTATGTAGCCCCTTAAATATGGAAGACTCTATATGCCTCTGCTTGAGGTGTACAGGAAGAGAGGGGAACCAAGAATGTGTTCAGGTTACCATTATGCTTTCTAAAGAGTGAAACTGTGGCAAGTCCTCTCCATCTCTGCATCTCAGTTATTTCAGGCATAAAACAACAGGGCTGATCTTCACGATCATGATGGACTATAAAGAAAGCTGAGTGCCAAAGAATGGATGCTATTGAACTGTGGTGTTGGAGAAGACTCTTGAGAATCCTTTGGACTACAAAGAGATCAATCCAGTCAATCCTAAAGGAAATCAGTCCTGAATATTCATTGGAAGGACTGATGCTGAAGCTGAAACTGCAATACTTTGGCCACCTGATGCGAAGAACTGACTCATTGAAAAAGACCCTGATGCTGGGAAAGATTGAAGGCAGGAGGAGAAGGGGACGACAGAGGATGAGATGGTTGGATAGCATCACCAGCTCGATGGACATGAGTTCAAGCAAGCTCTAGGAGTTGGTGATGGATAGGGAAGCCTGGTGTGCTGCAGTCCATAGGGTCACAAAGAGTCAGACATGACTGAGCTACTGAACTGAACTGAACACTGATCCTCATGATTTCATGGTCTCCCTTTTCCCTAATGGGGACTTCCCTGGTGGTTCAGACAGTAAAGAGTCTGCCTGCAGTGCAAGAGACTTGGGTTCAATCCCTGGGTCAGGAAGATCCCCTAAAGAAGGAAATGGCAACTCACTCCAGTATTCTTGCCTGGAAAATCCCATGAATGGAGGAGCCTGGCAGGCTACAGTCCATGGGGTCGCGAAGAGTCAGACACAACTGAGCAACTTCACTTTCTTTCCCATCCCTGACAGTCTATGATATGATGACTCCCACCTCTTGTGAGATGTGGGACCTTCCCTTGCCGCAGCCATGAGATCCCACCCACGATCCCAGCAGACAGTGCTTTGGCCAGGTCCCTGCAGCTCTTTGCTCTAAGAGCAGGTCTGGCAAAGACCAATCAGAGGTTTGGGGTATTTATTAAAGCTCTGGCAATGGCTCCCACGTCTACAACTGAACTATTTTCAGCCCCAGCTATTTTCTTTTCCTTTTGAAGAGTGGGTGGATTTTAAGACAAACAGACTAATTAGGTATATGTTAGCATTGCCACAAAAGCAAAACAGTCAGATTTCCCAACACGACACCAAGTTGGGGCTTGGAATTTGGAGGATTACAAGGGAAACCTGGTGGTCTTTCCATTTCTCATACCCGGGGGTCTTGTCTTTTGACCAACTGGCCTCTCCCTGGGACAAGTAAGGGGGAGCTTCTGGGAGGGTCTCCATCCTGGGGGTGGAGGGGCAGGGACAGCAAGATTCCCTCCTTTTATTCTTCAGGCCCCCAAGTTAAGAGCAAAGACACCACAAACACTTAAGCAATTAAAGAATAATTTAAAACAAATGTGCATTGGAGTCCGCGTGGAGGAGAGCAGGCTTGGCTTAATACACAGTGTGGCGAGAGCCTTCCTAGGGCTTGATCTTTCACTAGGAAAAAGGGGTTCCTTCCTGCACCAAACACACCCAGGATTCTGGTGAAACCTCCCCTGCCTCCCCACACAGAAACACACATAGGGCCCTCATGACTTTGCTATTCCAAAGCAGTGTCTAGCCCAGGCGAGCTGCCCTTGAAGAGAAATCCCCCAGCATATACACCAGATACGTTTTGGCTGCATATGGCAGAAATTCCAAGATAGCAGTGGCATAAATGAAATAGAAGTTTACTTCTTCTATTCACGCAAAAGAACCCCAGAGGTAGGGAATCCAAGGCTGTGTATGGTATAAAGGATGAGGGAGGTACCCAGGGATAACCAAGGAATTTCAACCTTAAATGATTTTCAAAATCTCTTAGGTGATTTTAAATTGGATTAGACTTTCTTTAGCAGCAGCAGCAGACATTGCTAATTATCAACTGAATAACCTATTTAATACTTTAAAAGGAGATCCTGGTTTAAGTAGCCCTTGTTGCAGCCATGAAATTAAAAGACACTTATTCCTTGGAAGGAACGTAATGACCAACCTAGATAGCATATTAGAAAGCAGAGACGTTACTTTGCCAACAAAGGTCCGTCTAGTCAAGGCTATGGTTTTTCCAGTGGTCATGTATGGATGTGAGAGTTGGACTGTGAAGAAAGCTGAGTGCCAAAGAACTGATGCTTTTGAACTGTGGTGTTGGAGAAGACTCTTGAGAGTCCCTTGGACTGCAAAGAGATCCAACCAGTCCATTCTAAAGGAGATCAGCCCTGGGTGTTCTTTGGAAGGAAAGATGCTAAAGCTGAAACTCCAGTATTTTGGCCACCTCATGTGAAGAGTTGACTCACTGGAAAAGACTCTGGTGCTGGGAGGGATTGAGGGCAGGAGGAGAAGGGGACGACAGAGGATGAGATAGCTGGATGGCATCACCAACTCGATGGACATGGGTTTGGGTGAATTCTGGGAGTTGGTGATGGACAGGGAGACCTGGCGTGCTGGAATTCATGGGGTCGCAAAGAGTCGGACACGACTGTGCGACTGAACTGAACTGAACTGAGGCTGCTCCGGAAGACCTTCCAAGGATGTGACTCTGACCTTGAGATTGTATCTGGCCAGCAAGGAGGTGAGTATTGTTTGCCCGTTGGGCATGTATGTATTATTTTTCACTCATTCATCCCACAAGATACCGGCTTAGCCAATAAGTTCATTCAGGTTTTCCCATAAGAAAAACCTGAACAAACTCTGTGGCCAACCCAATATTTACTGAGAAGTCACTGTGTGCCAGGGACTACATCAGGTGCCAGGTCAATAACGTGACTAAGGCAGCTACAACCACACTCTGCAAAGTTCCAGTCAAGTGGAGAAGACCCATAAGAAGATTTCAATAGAAAAATGAACTCTGTGGCTAAGCTGTACCTAGGAAACAGCCAGGACACTGTAATAGGGAATAGCAGGGGAGACTGACTTAACTCAGGGTGGCACAGGGCACAGCTAGAAGGTTGTGGAAGTGGTAATGGAGAGACATCAATGGAGAAGGTCATCAGGCCAGCCAGTGTTCACAAGAAGCAGATAGAAACAATGGCAGATCTTTTGAACATGGCTGATGTCAACCAAGTAGTCACCAGTCACCCTACAAAGAGACCCAGATAGACTCAGGAGAACACTGGGGCTCTAACCCCCTACCAGGCTGTAGCCTTGCCCAGTTTGGTTAAACCTACGTGATAGAGGTGATGAGGCCCATTTAATGCAACCAAGATGCTCTCGGGACAGTTCAGTGACTGGCCCGACTTCATTAAACAGCGAGAAGGAAGCAAAGCTGCAGTCCACATTCAGGTTGTCAGGATCCAGGTCCTTTGCACACAAAGATACTCAACACATAAGGTGAAACTGATGTGTTTCAGCACATGCTTTTGGGTTAAGGGGAGCAGGATATTGGCCCCAAAAGCTGGGTGCTGATGCCCATGGAAAATTCACAGACCAGACAGAGAAGGGCACAGAGGCCAGCCAGCCTCCAGGATCGCATTACGCTCCCCAGACCTAATTGCTTTACAGACTGAACAACACAATTTACAGCCAGCCCTGGGGTAATGACGTCTCCCCATCCAGTTCTGCTCCGTTCCGAGGGATTCCAGCGTTTTCCTCGGAGACATTAGACCAGGGGCCCGCAAGACCGAGGTCCTGCGGACTCAAAGGCAACCATTGTGAGAGAGGCCAGGGAGGGGCCCGTGGGAGGAAGAGGGACTAAGTGCTATCGTAGACCCAAGCCGGCCAAGGGGCCACCCCAGATAAATCTCGCCCACGCGCATCTGGAGAGGACGTGATGACACAGAGGTCAACCAGAAAGCCAGCAAATTAACTGACTCACGCCCATTCAACTTTTTAGGTAATCAAATAACTCAAACCCAGGTAGACAGTCTTAATCCCCAGAAATAGCTTGCTTTATAAATCACCCACAGAAAACTGTTTCTCCTTATTTCCCCCAAGTCTCCCTTTTTAGTAGAAAGTCGTTATTTTTAGATTAAAAAATAAGCCTTACGAACAAGTCAGATTATCTTCCTGTGTCGCTGCTTTAAAATATAAAACCTCAACCTCCAAAAGTGTTCTTCCCTGTTTTCCAGAGTGTCATCTCCACCTATCTTCAGGCCATGTCTTTTATTTATAAGCAGAAGGCCAAATTGTACACACGCTATGATCTCATGTGCAGAAAGGTCAGGCCAAGAATTCTTACGGGTCTCACTTAAGTGTGCACTCAGAGCGTGTGGGTGAGTGCGTGCAAAGTCACGGTCAGCAGACTTCCCTGTTCTCTCTATTCCTCTCATTTGTTTTCCAAGTTCCCTTTGAAGCTAAGGAAAACATACGTATGTATTGGACAAAATCAGGTGAGAGTAAGTGGCAATATGAGGTGAAGCTAAGCTAGGAGCGTATTTATCTGCTCAGGGAGTTTCATCAGTTGTTTGGTGGGCTGTGCTTCTGGGAAAGTTGGGTACTTGGAACTGTCATCAGCCTTGTGATGAGACCAGATCAGAGTTGCTCAGAGGGTTAGGGCTCTGTCTTCTTAATCTTTTTTCTAAGCCCCTCACCAGACACAAGATCTTCTGGCATATTTTTTAAATATTTTTTAAATTATTTTTTTTGGTCGTACCACATGGCATGTGGGATCTTTGTTCCCCAACCAGGGATTGATGTCACGCCCCCTAGAGTGGAACTGTGGTGTCTCAACCTCTGGACAGTCAGGAAAGATCCTCTGTTCACTTTATTCTTAAGTGTCCCTTGGGTGCCTTCTTACTTTCTCCCTGAACTAGCAAGTCCAGAATTCTGCTGGTTTTGTTTTATCAAACTTCTTGGCATTTCTACATCTCCAGCAGCACCCAACATCAGACAGTAGGGGGAAGGAGGAGAAGGGGAACTCCGGAAGCTGCCAGATCTGGGTCTGAATCCGTTTGCTCTGCCTTTAGGAGCTGTGTGGTTATGATCAGGGTACCGAACCTCTCTGTGCTTTGTGTCTTCTGCAAAAGGGGAATGACAGGGGTGATGCCAGCACGACGCATGTGAGGCAGGGAACCCAAATCGCTAGCTACTGTTGTTACAGTATTCATCATTATGATCATTATTATGACCTACATGAACAGCCCTGGAATAGATGGTACTCACGTATGGTCTTTAACAAAACGGATTTCTCTCTCTAGACAAAATCACACACACATAAATCATTGATATATGATTTTTGACCTTCTCATCTGATACCTCTAACAATAAATAAATGCATGTACATGGATGAAAAACCCTTTAAACAGGATCCTGGAAAGGAGCAGTGGTGCGGGCCATCCTAACTGGTGGGTAATCGGTATATGCAAGGCTTGACCAACCCAGGGCAATGCTTGCTGGTCTCTACAGTAAGATTAAGGGTGTGGATCCATCCAAACAGCAGGCAATCGTAAATACAGGCTGGACTCCACACCAGACTCCTGCCTTCTGCCCCAGCAAGAGGGCTCCTTCTAGGCCAGACCACTAACACTCGGGTCCCTGACCAAAGAACAGGATCTTCAGCTCAAAGGCTGAGTGGCCAGTTCCAAACCAGAGACTCAGGGACTGGCCAGGTCAGTGAAGCCAGATAGAAGAATCACACGAGGAAGCTGGGTTATCACCAGATGTCAATGCTTTCAGATGGTTCCCTGAAACATATTTTTACCGTTTCTCTACTCATCCCCTATTTTGTTTGGTGTGATTTCAATCTGTGCACCTTTGACTCTTTGGTGACCTATCTTCTGGTTACTAGAGCTCTTTAACCCTAACACGGCTGAAGGCTGCTCACAGCCCTCTGTTTTAACCCATGACTGGGATGGGAACGCAAAAGTCCAGGTCATTTGCCTTAGTTGGCAGTCACTCAGAGGCAGGATCTCAGTCCAATTGTCCCCTGTAGAATCTGGCTGAAACTTTTCCCCACTAAACTCCTGCCCCAGACAGCTCCTTGCTCATCTTCCTCCCCTGTCCAGCCTCCCTACTCCCTAATCAGCTTTCCCAGGAGCCATTTCTTAATAAATTATTCCTACAAAACCATGGTCTCAGGTCTGCCCCGAGGGCATCCCACCTAAGCCATGAGTCAAGGCAACAGCGTAGTATATGGGAAACCACTGAATTTGCACCTAAGATTCCCTTCCTTCCAGCCACGTACTGAATCAACATTTCTTTCTCCATTTTGTCTTTTGTAATTTTATCCCTATCAGATGGACCAAGACTCTTTCTTGAGTTTGCCGCCTTCTGATTCCTGATTTTGATTCTTCTCTGTCTTCAAACCCGTAGCACATTAATAGTGACACGTGAGGTCTTGGGACTAAGACAGACCCCTCCCAAGGTATCAGACAAATCTCCTGAATCCAGGGCAATGGGGTGGAGCCTTTACAGGGTGAGACAGTGGTAACCAACCTTACCATTAAGTCCCCGTTCAGCACTCTTTCTGGGACCTATATAGCCTATCCAATAATGAATGAGGACGACAAACAAGAACCCTTTGGGAACTGGGGTTCCTGGCGGGCACCACAACTTGTCCCCTCTCTCAAAACTCTTCCCAGGGAGACTTAGTCTTTATTCAGGATCCACACAGAGGCTGCTGGAAGTTGAGTTCCCACCAACCCCCTTGCTGATGTTTAGAGAAGACAGGTGAGGAGATTCAGTTCAGTTCAGTCACTCAGTCGTGTCCGACTCTTTGCGACCCCATGAATCCCAGCACGCCAGGCCTCCCAGTCCATCACCAACTCCCGGAGTTCACTCAGACTCACATCCATCATGTCAGTGATGCCATCCAGCCATCTCATTATCTGTCGTCCCCTTCTCCTCCTGCCCCCAATCCCTCCCAGCATCAGAGTTTTTCCCAATGAGTCAACTCTTCCCATAAGGTGGCCAAAGTACTGGAGTTTCAGCTTTAGCATCATTCCTTCCAAAGAAATCCCAGGGCTGATCTCCTTCAGAATGGACTGGTTGGATCTCCTTGCAGTCCAAGGGACTCTCAAGAGTCTTCTCCAACACCACAGTTCAAAAGCATCAATTCTTTGGCTCTCAGCCTTCTTCACAGTCCAATTCTCACATCCATACAAGACTACTGGAAAACCATAGCCTTGACTTAGTCAGCCAAGTAATGTCTCTGCTTTTGAATATACTATCTAGGTTGGTCAAAACTTTTCTTCCAAGGAGTAAGTGTCTTTTAATTTCATGGCTGCATTCACCATCTGCAGTGATTTTGGAGCCCCCCAAAATAAAGTCTGACACTCTTTCCACTGTTTCCCCATCTATTTCCCATGAAGTGATGGGACCAGATGCCACGATTTTCATTTTCTGAACGTTGAGCTTTAAGCCAACTTTTTCACTCTCCTCTTTTACTTTCATCAAGAGGCTTTTTAGTTCCTCTTCACTTTCTGCCATAAGGGTGGTGTCATCTGCATATCTGAGGTTATTGATATTTCTCCCAGCAATCTTGATTCCAGCTTGTGCTTCTTCCAGCCCAGCATTTCTCATGATGTACTCTGCATAGAAGTTAAATAAGCAGGGTGATAATATACAGCCTTGATGTACTCCTTTTCCTATTTGGAACCAGTCTGTTGTTCCATGTCCAGTTCTAACTGTTGCTTCCTGACCTGCATACAGATTTTTCAAGAGGCAGGTCAGGTGGTCTGTATTTCCATCTCTTTCAGAATTTTCCACAGTTTATTGTGATCCACACAGTCAAATGTTTTGGCATAGTCAATAAAGCAGAAATAGATGTTTTTCTGGAACTCTCTTGCTTTTTCCATGACCCAGCAAATCTTGGCAATTTGATCTCTTGTTCCTCTGCCTTTTCTAAAACCAGCTTGAACATCAGGAAGTTCACAGTTCACGTATTGCTGAAGCCTGGCTTGGAGAATTTTGAGCACTACTTTACTAGCGTGTCAGATGAGTACAATTGTGCGGTAGTTTGAGCATTCTTTGGCATTGCCTTTCTTTGGGATTGGAATAAAAACTGACTTTTTCCAGTCCTGTGGCCACTGCTGAGTTTTCCAAATTTGCTGGCACATTGAGTGCAACACTTTCACAGCATCATCTTTCAGGATTTGAAACAGCTCTACTGGAATTCCATCACCTCCACTAGGTCTGTTCATAGTGATGCTTTCTAAGGCCCACTTGACTTCACATTCCAGGATGTCTGGCTCTAGGTGAGTGATCACACCATCGTGATAATCTGGGTCGTGAAGATCTTTTTTGTACAGTTCTCCTGTGTATTCTTGCCACCTCTTCTTAATATCTTCTGCTTCTGTTAGGTCCACACCATTTCTGTCCTTTATCGAGCCCATCTTTGCATGAAATATTCCCTTGGCATCTCTAATTTTCTTGAAGAGATCTCTAGTCTTTCCCATTCTGTTCTTTTCCTCTATTTCTTTCCATTGATCGCTGAAGAAGGCTTTCTTATCTCTTCTTGCTATTCTTTGGAACTCTGCATTCAGATGCTTATATCTTTCCTTTTTACTTCGCTTCTTTTCACAGCTATTTGTAAGGCTTCCCAGACAGCCATTTTGCTTTTTTGCATTTTTCCATGGGGATGGTCTTGATCCCTGTCTCCTGTACAATGTCACGAACCTCATTCCATAGTTCATCAGGCACTCTATCAGATCTAGTCCCTTAAATCTATTTCTCACTTCCACTGTATAATCATAAGGGATTTGATTTAGGTCATACCTGAATGGTCTAGTGGTATTCCCTGCTTTCTTCAATTTGAGTCTGAATTTGGTAATAAGGAGTTCATGATGTGAGCCACAGTCAGCTCCTGGTCTTGTTTTTGTTGACTATATAGAGCTTCTCCATCTTTTGCTGCAGAGAATATAATCAATATGATTTCAGTGTTGACCATCTGGTGATGTCCATGTGTAGAGTCTTCTCTTGTGTTGTTGGAAGAGGGTGTTTGCTATGACCAGTGCATTTTCTTGGCAGAACTCTATTAGGCTTTGCCCTGCTTCATTCTGTACGCCAAGGCCAAATTTGCCTGTTACTCCAGGTGTTTCTTGACTTCCTACTTTTGCATTCCAGTCCCCTATAATGAAAAGGACATCTTTTTGGGGTGTTAGTTCTAAAAGGTCTTGTAGGTCTTCATAGAACCATTCAACTTCAGCTTCTTCAGCATTACCGGTTGGGGCATAGACTTGGATTATGGTGCTATTGAATGATTTGCCTTGGAAATGAACAGAGATCATTCTGTCATTTTTGAGATTGCATCCAAATACTGCATTTCGGACTCTTTTGTTGACCATGATGGCTACTCCATTTCTTCTGAGGGATTCCTGCCCGCAGTAGTAGATATAATGGTCATCTGAGTTAAATTCACCCATTCCAGTCCATTGTAGTTCACTGATTCCTAGAATGTCGACATTCACTCTTGCCATCTCCTGTTTGACCACTTCCAATTTGGCTTGATTCATGGACCTAACATTCCAGGTTCCTATGCAATATTGCTCTTTATGGCATCGGACCTTGCTTCTATCACCAGTCACATCCACAGCTGGGTATTGCTTTTGCTTTGGCTCCATCCCTTCATTCTTTCTGAAGCTATTTCTCCACTGACCTCCAGTGGCATATTGGGCACCTACTGACCTGGGGAGTTCCTCTTTCAGTATCCTATCACTTTGCCTTTTCATACTGTTCATGGGGTTCTCAAGGCAAGACTACTGAAGTGGTTTGCCATTCCCTTCTCCAGTGGACCACATTCTGTTAGACCTCTCCACCATGACCCGCCCGTCTTGGGTTGCCCCACGGGCATGGCTTAGTTTCACTGAGTTAGACAAGGCTGTGGTCCTAGTGTGATTAGAATGACTAGTTTTCTGTGAGTATGGTTTCAGTGTGTCTGCCCTCTTGCAACACCTACCATCTTACTTGGGTTTCTTTTACCTTGGACATAGGGTATCTCTTCATGGCTGCTCCAGCAGAGCACAGCTGCTGCTCCTTATCTTGGATGAGGGGTATCTCCTCCCACCGCCCTTCCTGACCTTCAACGTGGGATGGCTCCTCTAGGCCCTCCTGTGCCCACACAGCCAGCACTCCTTGAGCGTGGGGTTGCTCCTCCCGGTCGCCGCCCTGGCCTTGGGCATGAGGTTGCTCCTCCTGGCCCCCGCCCCTGGCCTCGGCTGCGGGGGTGAGGAGATTAGGAAAGTTCTTAAACTGTAGTGTCTCTAGTCTTCATTCTTGTGTAGGGTGGTCACCTGGGAACCTTGGCTTGGGAAGGACAACACAATTCAGGAGTGAAGTGGGTATTGTACATCTTGGAAACCTAAGCAAACAGTGAGGAACTGGGCAGGATGCATGTTGGAGGAAAAGGGGAAAATAGCCTATGGCTCTGAGAACCGGAGCTGTTGCACTAAAAAAGTCCCAGCGAGTCCAAGATACCACCAATAGCCAATCAACACTCATGAGCAGGATGTAATAGCATTGTGACATTCTGAGCTAATATGATGCTAGCGGTAAGCAAAAAACCTATTCTTTAACCACTACATGCAGGCCTATTACCAAAGAAGTGGACTTTTAAAAAAAACTTCTTGAAATACTGAAACTAGTTTTAGGCATTTTCGACATAAGCTTCTTTATTGTAAACATTTTTGCTGCATTTTTGCCACAAATGTTTTTGCCACATAACTAACTAGCCATAAGACAATTTTGCCATGAAAGATAAAACATGAAAAATAAGAGAGATGCTAAAAAGGGCATAAAGAAACATGAGAAATAGATTTTAAAAATTAAGACTTTATTGTGACATACAAGATATTTGAATACATTTTAAATGGATATAGATTCATGCCAATCTGTGCAAATAATTGGTTTTATTTTTATTTTGTAGGTTGATCCTAAGCACTTGTCTTCCAAGTCTTTCTTAGCATTTTACTTTCTTTTTTTTGCATGTTTATTTGTCTGTTTGTTTGACACTGCACTGATTCTTCTTCTTTTTTTTCTTTTTGCTAATATTTCTTCCTTCATTGAGAGAGGTATCAGGGGCTTCCCTAGTGGCCCAGTGGTAAAGAATCCACCTACCAATGCAGGAGACACGAGTTTGATCCTTGATCCAGGAAGATCCGACATGCCTGAAGCAACTAGGCCTGTGGACCGCAACTATGGAACCTGTGCTCTAGAGCCCGGCAGCTGCAACTACAGAGCCCATATGCTGCGGCTACTGAACCTGAAATCTCTAGAGCCTGCGCCCCACCAAAAGAGAAGCCGCCACAGTGAGAAGCCCATAGCCTGCAGCTAGGGAGTAGCCCCACTCACTACAACTAGAGAAAAGCTCACACAGCAATAAAGACTCAGCACAGCCTTTTTTAAAAAGAGAGTGGTATAAAGAATTCCCTGGTGGTCCAGTGATGAGACAGTCTGCCTGCCAGTGTAGAGGGGACACCAGTCTGATCGCTGCTCCAGAAGATTCCACATGTCAAGGGGCAACTAAGCCCATGCATCACAGGTACTGAGCACATGCTCTTGAGCCTGAGTACCATGACTACCGAAGCTGGTGTGCTCTGCAACAAGAGAAGCCACCACAGTGAGAAGCCTGTATACCTCAACTACAGAAAGCATGCTGAGAGTTACTTTCTGGGGACTGTGCTTCTTAGCCTGCCCACAAGGTAGGCTATCTGTCTCCTTTTTTTTTTTTTTTTGCATAGGGAAATGCCAAATTGGATATTCAGTTGGGCAGTGGAGGAGTGGCTTGGTTTCACTGAGTGAGGCCACAGTCAGGCGGGAGACAGTTATTTCGGACGCTGGCATAGACCACCCTTCTGCCCTTCTGAGCCACTGAAGACCATGAGAGGCCAAATCGGGGTGTCTGGTCCTGACCCCCAGAGACCACCTGTAGGTATTCCCATTACCCTCACTGTAGCATCATGCACAGAAATGAAGACCAGCACAGCCAAAAATAAATAAAATATTCAATTTTTTTAAAAAGGTAAAGAGAGGTATCACTTTCCCAACACAGGATGCATGATTGCAACTGAGCTTTACTGAGTTGTGGAAGCCTTTACACCATTGTATGTCCTTGGCATATTGTCATGTGTCCATGGAGAAATGTTCCAAAGTTCTATGGAAAATGAGGGTTCAACTCTGTGCCCGCAAGGCCTCTTTCTCCTCCAGTGTTTCAAAATTAAGAAATCAACTCTCAGGACAAATCATTTTTCTCTCTCGTGATCTTTATACTGTATACGTCAAACCAAACTGTCAACCGGTTATTTTTCCTCTTGTGACACAATTGCTTTATGGCCAATTACTTATGCAGTGAAAATATTCAGGGCAAAAATGTTTGTGGCAAAGAAACATACTGTGAAAATACTGGACACAACTCAAAACAACTCGTCACTTTTGCTGGACGCCTAGACCCTGGAAACCCTCGGCAAGGAGGCACAGAGATGGACCTTTGCAAGATGTTTGCCATATTGATGATGTTCCCAGTGGAGGGCTTAGGAGCAGATCAAAATGGATATAGTTGGTTGCACTGATTTCCCCTGAATCTCTTCTGTCAAGATATGGACTACATTGAGGGTCATGAGAATACCTACAGGTGGTCTTTGGGGATCAGGGCCAGACGAACCTCATCGAGGTGGCTAAAGTTTCTCATGGTCTTCAGTGGTGCAGAGGGGTAATCTGAAATAACCCAGTCTCCCCCATGGAACCAAGCCACTCCTCCACTGCCCAGCTACATATCTGCTTTGGCATTTTTCTCTGCAAAAAAAAAAAAAAAAAAGGAGACAGCCATGGGCAAACCTACCTTGTGGGCAGGCTAAGAGGCATGGTCCCCGAAAAATCACAGGGAGGCAAAAGGCAGGGGTCTTTTCCTGGTGTGTCTTAGCATCCACGGATGGTGCTTCCACAGACACTGAATTTGCTGCATTCCAGGCGTCTGGAATCCCCAGACAGCAGACTCCGACGGGGTAATTTGGGGCAGCGATATTCGGCTGCAGCGCAAATGGCTTCACTCCATCGTACACTCCTTGTTTCCTTTTATCCTGCCCCTAACTTTTTATGGGATCCTGCATGTAAGGCCAAAGTTATAGTGCCAGCAAGCACACAATGTATCCATGGGGAAATCATTATTCTTGTGTGTTTGAAGCGTTTGTTTGAACCATCTTTAAATTATTTCTCTGGAAATCGGTCTGGCTTAAATATGTTTATCCCTCTGCCTTTGTGAGCCCTTGTTTGCATTCGCTGGGCATTGGTAACAGATGAGAAGAGTCATCACAAGGTATTTAGCCCTTTGAGACACTGTAGTTGCTTCCACATTTCGAGCCTAGATAAAATCAACAAGAACCGGGAAAGGACGCCATGGCTAGATGCCCAGGGAGGGGAAAGGGGAGTTTGACTGAGGATAAGGAACTCACCAGGGCTTCCCAGGTGGTGCGGAATCCGCCTGCCAGTGCAAGAGATGCAAGAGAAGTGGGTTCGACCCCGGGGTCGGGAAGATCCCCTGGAGGAGGAAATGACAACCCTCTCCAGTATTCTTGCCTGGAGAATTCCATGGCCAGAGGAACCTGGCGGGCTGCACTTCATAGAGTCGCAAAGAGTTGGACATGACTGAGCCCACGTGTGCGCACACACACAAAGAACTCGCTGTGGAGAAGCTAGAGAAGAAATCTTCATTTACAGAATGGAGTGTGTGTGTGTGCTTTTGCACGTTCACGTACACACATTTCCCCCCTTTTCTTTCTGAAATGCAGTAGATATTGCTGGAATCTCAAATCAGAACCAACGTAGCAAGGGGCTAGTGAGTGAGAAATTATGTCCAGAGACAGAAAAAAAAAAAAAAAAAAAAGCAGTGTGGAAGTTCTTTGTTGCGCCTTTCCCTGTCTCCTGTGTGACTCTGAATAAGTCACTTTCCCTCTCTGAGCAGTGGAAAAACTTGGACCAGAGCTGAGAAGCCTCCCAATTTTGATTTTCCATGATTCTCAAATATAGGAGAATTAATGGGGAAAAAGATCCCTGGGGTGCCCAGGCAGGGGGACGTTCCCTAACTCAAAAGGTATATTATGATGGGGCAACATGGCTGAGGTGGTAAGAACTTGGTCTTAATTGTGCAGGTTCTGGAGTCCCATGGCGCAGGTTCAAGGCCAAACTTTGCTGCTTCCCAGCTATGCAACACTGAGCTGGTTCTTAACTTCTCTGCCCTTTATTTCCTCACCTATAAATTGGGGCTAATAATAATAGCTACCTCAGAGAGCTTAAGGAAGGGATAAATAATGTGCAGAAGGCAATTAGAACTGTGTCTGTATCAAACCTGGGTCTCCTGCATTACAGACAGATTCTTTGCTGTCTGAGCCACCAGGGAAGCCCCTGACTCACACACAAGGCAATCAGAATTGCCCACCCACTGATAAAGTGCACAGCGGGTACTTTTTAATATAAATATACACTTACATGTACATCGATGTGTGCGTGTGTACATATGTACATATATTGTTCCCCTGGGGTTGGAAGGTCTAGTGAGTGTGGCAGAGATTGCCGGAGGCCTCCTAAGAGCTTTTGACCCTTAGAGAAAAGTAAAAACAAAATAAAACCCTTGTCTAAGATGCCAGGTTTCAAATCCCAGCAAGCTGGTTTTGGAGCCTTGGCTGCAAGGTGTCAGGAGGGTTGATGGACTGAGGTCAAGAAGTGTAATTGTAGATGGAAGGATGAGGGGCCAGAGAGCCTTGTTTGTGTCCTGCAGACAGCTTGGAAGCCTCTAGAGCTACAGAGCAGGGCTGTGGCTGGATCTAGAGTGTTTAGGACAGGGTGGAGTGAATGACGGACAGGGCTGTGGCAGGGAACCCAAGGGAGGCTGTTACCACCCTGTATGGAGATGAGGGAGACCTGAGCTAAGACAGTGGTTGAGGGCAGGGTCTGGGGATCGGAGGGTTCAGAGGCAGAGGATTTAGAATTCTCCTGCTTAGGAGAATCAGGAAGAGTCACCCCAGTGACCTCAGTCCATCAACCCTCCTCACGCCCTGCCCCCAAGGCTCTGAAACCAGCTTGCTGGAATTTGAATCCTGGCAAAGAAGGAGAAGGATGTTTAAAAAGTATTTATTTATTTTGGCTGTGCCAGGTCTCAGTTGCGGCATGCGAACCCTTGGTTGCAGCATATGGGATCTAGTTCCCTGACCAGGGATTGAAGCTGGGTCCCCTGCATTGGGAGCTCGGAGTCTCAGCCACTGGACCACCAGGGACGTTCGAGGAGAAGCAATTTTTTGTTTGTTTGTTTTTTTAGGAGAAGCAATTTTAAAGAGGAGAAAGTGGTCGTCTCAGTTTGGGATAGTAAACAAGGTACCCGTGGGGTCTTTGGGGGGATATGCTCAGGGATTGTCAAAACAGGAGTCAGTCACTTAGGAGAACAGTCCAAGCTGAGCACAGAAATACAGGTGGAGGGAGGCTCGACTCGATCCAGGTGAAGAATGAAGTCCTGAGAACGGATGTGGCAGCTCAGAGGGGCCTCACGGAGCACGAGGAAGAGAGAGTGGCAAGAACCCAGCTTGCACGGCTCTTTCCCTCCCCCAGCATGCCTGGAGGGCCAGATGCCAACACCGGTAAGCCAGCCAGTTCCCAGATCTTCACAGCATCCTGGTACTCTCTGTGGTTTTCCCTGAACCAAGCCCTGGGCCTGCCATCTAGGGCCTTGGCTCCCTTTCAAAGCCTTGCAAGTTCCGGTTGGGAATTCTGTTGCCAACCACTGACCAGGCTGCCCAGCCCTCCCTCTGATCTCTGGCCACAGCAGGTAGCCTCCCTCCTCTGGGTTCCCTTTCCCAGATGAGCCTGAGGCTCCTTCAGAAGAGACCAGACACGGGGGACACTCTGCTTTGATCTTCGAACCACACGAGAGGCTCCAGCAGGCTGCTCACATGCTCAGCCAGCTGTGTCTAATGGCCTGGGGAGTGCTGGGCAGGAGCAGTGGCCTCCCTACCTCTCCTGGCCTTTTTGTGCTCCTGTCAACTGGATCTCCTCAAGGACATCTTTTAGCAAAGGAGTTTAATACAGCAGTTGCTGCGTATAACTAACTCAATTCCCCTTAACCTCCCACTTCCCTTTCCCCATCTTTTAACTCAAGGATGGTGAGGAATAAGATGATCATGGAGGGGGCATGGGAAGAGTAGAGGTGTGGAAAAGATGGTTAAAAGCACTGAAGATTTATTCCAAGTTGGACTTTTAGCTGGGAGAGGCAGCTCAACTCCAGAAAAATAAACGACCCAATCAAAATGGGCCAAAGAACTAAATAGACATTTCTCCAAAGAAGACATACGGATGGCTAACAAACACATGAAAAGATGCTCAACATCACTCATTATTAGAGAAATGCAAATCAAAACCACAATGAGGTACCACTTCACACCAGTCAGAATGGCTGCGATCCAAAAATCTGCAAGCAATAAATGCTGTGGAGAAAGGAACCTCCTACACTGTTGGTGGGAATGCAAAACTAGTACAGCCACTATGGAAAACAGAATTGAAAGAGACACATGTACCCCAATGTTCATCGCAGCACTGTTTATAATAGCCAGGACATGGAAACAACCTAGATGTCCATCAGCAGATGAATGGATAAGAAAGCTGTGGTACATATACACAATGGAGTATTACTCAGCCGTTAAAAGAATTCATTTGAATCAGTTCTGATGAGATGGATGAAACTGGAGCCGATTATACAGAGTGAAGTAAGCCACAGTATACTAACACATATATATGGAATTTAGGAAGATGGCAATGACGACCCTGTATGCAAGACAGGAAAGAGACACAGATGTGTATAACGGACTTTTGGACTCAGAGGAGAGGAGAGGTGGGATGATTTGGGAGAATGACATTCTAACATGTATACTATCATGTGAATTGAATCGCCATTCATGTTTGGGAATGCATGTAAGAAAAAAAACCTACACCGAGTTTCTGCAGACAAGACTCTGGCTGCTCTGTTGTCTGGCCTAAGGGGATGAATTCTCCCCCCTCCACAGAGCAGCTATTTCACAATCCGCAGGTCTTCGAGGTGGTTTTATAGTGCGCTGCTCACCCTCTGCAGAAGAGCATAGCAAGAGAGAAGTCTTCAAAGTACAGCAAGAAATATTTGGGTCAGTCATAAGAAAGAACTTCCAGGCAGTGAGAACCATTAGGAGAAAGTCCTAGAAATAGTATTTATCTGAAGTTGTCTGGATGTAGTTTTACTGGAAGGCAAAAGAGTGGATGAGGCAAAAGTTTCCAGGTCCAGTAAGGCACACCCAAGAAGAAGGCCAAATACCCCTCAATTCTGGAGAAAAATTAGTTGGTGTGGAAGTGTGATGAAATGGCTGATGCCTAGGCTCTGGAGTCAGAGGGACATAATGTTTTTTTCCAACTTCAATACTTGTTAACACGGTGGCCTTGCCCAAGTGAAAAGAACCACACCGAGCCTTGGTTTTCTCATTGATAAACCAGGGACAGCAGGGGTCGTAATAAACATGCAGGGTTATTTTTACCTACTAGAGAAAATATATGTAAAACAACCCACACAGAGTGGGGACTCAATTTTTAAAAACTTGGATTGGGTGTTTTTTCCCTTCCTTCTGTTTTTGTGTGCCCATAATAAAGTCGCAAAGCGCTTAGCTCTGGTTTCTATTGCAGTTGAATATGCATTCAGATCTGACTGCGAGCGAGAGCAGATTCCCGGCGCAAAAAACAAACTCCATTGTCTGCTTGTTTAAAATTAGTGACATATTAGCCATTCTGTCTAGGACTGGCTGTGGCTGGTAAGGGAAACAAGGGATCTGTGAAGTGTCTAGTGCTCTGGTTTAAGCTGCAGAGCTGTTATGATACCCACCTCCATGGCGTATTGTCGTGGAAGTATGGTCCAGGTCCCTTTGAAAATACCCAACGCCCAAAGAACCCCTGGGGAATGTAAATGAGAGGAGACATCACTTCAAAGTAACATGAAAGCCAATCCTTTGTCTTTTCATCATGTCTCTCGTGCTAACCATACAGCTTCTCTGAAGCTCAGCCTTATTCCTTCCTTGAGCCAGATTTTTAAGTATTTTAGGTTGGGAGACTCTCAAAAGCCAAGGGAATGATGCCATGTTGTACTTGTAAACTCAGAGGAGCAAGGACAGTAGGAAAGCATCTCGTGATTAAGTGTATTTGGCAAATGAAAAATACCCACCGCCTGCAAGCCCTTCACTGGCGGTGGGGATCCACTGACCCCATCTCGTCTGTACCCTCCGGAGAAGCCTGCATGTGAGACAGCTGGCAGGACTGGGTGGCCTTCATGTCCATGAGAAATGGGAATGAGCTGACTACACGGGGACCAGAGCCTTCAGTGTTACACTCCGTGCAGTGACTTGCCTAGCCAAAGTTGGTACAGCTACTAGTCTCCAAGTAGTTGAGTTCTTGGGAACACTTTGAAGCGCCCAATGTCATGCCTTTCTATTTCTGGTCTCATCCGATTCCAGAAGGACCTCAGAAATCCCAGGGATAAGAGCAACAAAATTCTCTTAGGTCACAGATAACCCACACATAACATCTCCACTCGGTGTTAAAGACACCCCCATCAGCTAATAGGTGCTGGGCTATGAGAGACACATGGCTTATATACACTGATGAAACCTATTATGCTTTGTATGTCAAGAACACGCCATGAACAGGGTTAATATACAAAATATATAAGCAGCTCACACAATAGAACATCAAAAAAACAAGCAACTTGATTAAAAATGGTCAGAAGATCTGAATAGGTATTTTTCCAAAGACATGCAGATGGCTAACAGGTACATGAAAAGATGCTCAATATCGTTAATCATCAGAGAAATGTAAATCAAAACCACAGTGAGATGTCACCTCACACCTGTCAGAATGGCTAATATCAAATAGACCACAGATAAATGTTGAGGAGGATGTAGAGAAAGGGGGACCTTGTATACTGCTAGTGGGAATATATATTGTTGCGGCCACTATGGAAAATAGTATGAAGATTTCTCAAAAAACTAAAAACAGAACTATTATATGACCCAGCAATTCTACTCCTGGGTATGTATCTGAAAAAAATGAAAACACTAATTCGAAAAGATACATGAGCCCCAATGTTCTTAGACGCATTATTTACCAAGATATGCCAAGATATGGAAGCAATCTAAGTGTCCATCAACAGATGAATGGACAGAGAAATATGTGATACATATATAAATTGAATACTATTCAGTCATTAAAAAGAAAATTTTGCCATTTGTAACAACATGATGCTGGGAAAGATTGAGGGCAGGAGAAGGGGATGACAGAGGACGAGATGTTTGGATGGCACCAAAGACTCAATGGACATGATTTTAAGAAAATTCTGGGAGGTGGTGAAGGACAGGGAAGCCCGGAGTGCTGTAATTCATGGAGGTGCAAAGAATCGGACACGACTGAGTAATTGAACAACAACAAAAACATAGATAGACTTGAAGTAAAATAAATCAGGCAGAGAAAGAGAAATACTGTATGACACCGCTTATATGTGGATCTAAAAAATAAAGCAAAGTAGTGGTTTTTAACAAAAAAGAAACGGACTCACGGATGTAGAGAAAAACTCACGGTTACCAGTGGGGAGAAGGAAGGGGGAGGGGCAAGATAGGGATAGAGGATGAAGCAGTACAAACTACTTTGTATAAATTAATAAGCTACAAGAAAATATTGTACAACTCGGGGAATAGAGTCAATATTTTATAATAACTATGAATGGAATACAACCTTTAACAACTCTGAATCACTATGTTGTAAATGATATTTGCGCATCAACTGTACCTCAATTTAAAAAATGCAAACATTAAATAAAAGGAAAATTAAAAAGAACATGTGTGACCACTTAGCAAATATGTAGATAAGTATCTTTAGGGCTTTTAAGTAGGGCAATGCATGTGAGTCAGGGACCCAGCAGGAAAGAGGCAGCCACTCAAAGGGCTAACTGAACAGAGCCTGGGGGGCACCACTGATGTGGTGTGAGCAGAGTTAGGGGATGGTGCAGTACCCCTAGGGGGCTTCCCGGGTGGCTCAGTGGTAAAGAATCTGCCTGCTGATGCAGGAGATGTAGGAGACGTGAGTTCAACCCTGGGTCGGGAAGATCCCCTGGAGAAGGAAATGGCAAGCCAGTATTCTTGCCTGGGAAATCCCACGGACAGAGAAGCCTGGCGGTTACAGTCCGTAGAGTCACAAAGAGCTGGATACAATTGAGTGACTGGGTAGGAGCAGCAGAAGCAGCACCCGAGACGAGCAACAGTAGAAAGCCATCCTCACCCGTATTCTTGCCGGACATTTCCTGCCGCTGTAACACATTACCCAGAACTTAGTGGCTTAAAATGATACCTGGTTTATATCCACAGTGATGTAGTTTGGAAGTCTGGTTACCGTGTAACTCGGCTGGTCCTCTGATTCCTCTCACAAGGCTGGAGTCACCATGTTCTCAGGCCCATGGTCCTATTTGGTTGCTCTGAGGATAAATCTGCTTCTAAGCATGTTGGAGAAGTCTCTTGAGAGTCCCTTGGACTGCAAGGAGATCCAACCAGTCCCTTCTAAACAAGATCAGCCCTGGCTGTTCTTTGGAAGGAATGATGCTAAAGCTGAAACTCCAGTACTTTGGCCACCTCATGCAAAGAGCTGACTCATTGGAAAAGACTCTGATGCTGGGAGGGATTGGGGGCAGGAGGAGAAGAGGACGACAGAGGATGAGATGGCTGGATGGCATCACCGACTCGATGGACGTGAGTGTGGGTGAACTCCGGGAGTTGGTGATGGGCAGGGAGGCCTGGCGTGCTGCAACTCATGGGGTCGCAAAGAGTCAGACATGACTGAGCGACTGGACTGAACTGAACTGAAGCTCGTGCAGGTTGTTGGCAGGATCTGGCTCCTTGCAGGTGCGGGGCTGAGAGCTGTTTCCTTACTGACTGACAGATGGGAGTCAGAGCCTCCTCTCTGGCTCCTCCATCTCAGAACCAACAAGGAATCCTTCTCACATCCGGAATGTCTCTGATTTATCCTGCTGCAGCATCTGTCTTATTCCAGCTGGAGAAAGTTCTCTGTTTTTTAGGGCTCGCGTGATTAGATTGGGCCTGCCTAGATAATCCAGGCTACTCTTTTTTTTTTCTCTCTTTTTTAAAATTTATTTGGCTGTGTTCGTTCTCAATCACAACACACGAATCTTTGTCGTGGCACTTAATCTCTCTAGCTGGGCACGTGGGCTTAGTTGCTCCACGGCATGTGAGATCTTGATTCCCCAGCCAGGGAATGAACCCATGTCCCCTGCATTGCAAGGCGGATTCTTAACCACCAGAACCACCTGGCAAGTCCCTACTCTCCCTGTCTTAAAAGAGCTGTTACCTTAACCACAGCAGCTTCTCTGGTGGCTCAGATGGTAAAGAATCTGCCTGCCAATGAAGGAGACCCTGGGTCAGAAAGATCCCGTGGAGATGGAAACGGCTATCCACTCCAGCCTGGAGAATTCCATGGACAGAAGAACCTGGTGGGTCACAAAGAGTCAGACATGACTGAGCAGATAAATGCCTTAACCACACCTGCGAAGTCCGTTTTGTCATGTAATGTAATGTACTTACAAGTTCTAGGAATTAGGCTGTGGTCAACTTTGGGGGGCAATTACACACCACACCCCCTAGGACTAAAAGGACAAAGGGCTGGGTGGGGGGTGACTTTTACAAGAATGCCGCAAAAGCTGTAGCTCTGGAGAGAGTGACCTGGTAGGCACTGTGACTGTATATAAACAACCAGCTGCCAGCTGAAGCCCAGCCGCACCCTCTGAGATCTCTCATGAGATCACTCATGTCCTGCCGCTGCCTTCTACTGCCTGAGCCCAAATGGCACAGAGAGGGCAGGGGTGGGGGGGGCTAAGTGATGGAATCCATAGAATTTGGCATTTCCGAGCACAGATTGATGTAGATAAGCATAGAGGGTAGGGTTCTAGGGGCACAAGTCGAATGGCCAGAAAACTGAGGGTATCAAGTGAATCTAGGGTGAATTCCCCGGAGGATTCAGACATTTCTAGGCTGGTCTGGAGAAATAAATAACAGGACAGCCCCCACAGGGCACTGTTTACATGAGAAATCTGACTCCTGAGAAAGAACCCTTCCCAAGGGAAGGATAACGGAGGTGGGGAAGTTGGTTTAAGGACAAGGGGATGCCTGATTCTGAGCTCAGTGCATGACCTATCGCATAGACTAAACTCTGACCCATTCCACTGGGCTTAAAAACAAGTCTTTGGCTGAGTGGGTTCTGATAAAAAGCAAGCAAAAATAAAGACTATCATTTCCATGGAACGCTGAGAATGGAGGAGCGGACTGTGACAGTGGCATCCAGGACTGGTGATGGGAGCTGCAACGTGAAAGCCACAGTACCAGCTATAGAGGTACTTTTAGGGTCCCCACCAGGGACCTTGGCCCAGACACTGCAGCAGCTAACCTAGAGGAGCTAACAGGGGCAGAACTGGCTCTGCTGCCTTTTGAAAAGGTTCCACATAGCAAACTGGGGCAGGAATAGAGGAAGGCTGTGCCTCCAAAGGGTCAAATCAAGCGGACTCGTTGTTAGGGCACCAAGGAACTGAAATTTCTGCAGGAAGCATGGGGGCAAAGGACCAAGAGAAACACTCTTTTGTGTCTGTTATTATTATTGCACTCCTACCTGCAGCCTGGGACACGCGGAGTCACATGCAAAGAGGAGTGAACTAAGTCTCTGCGGTCAGCAAGGTTTCAGCAGAGGACAGGCCCTCCTACTCACTGGATAACTTAAGGCCAGCCTTACAAAGGGGCTGCATGCATGCTCAGCCACTCAATCATGTCTGACTCTGTGACCGCATAAACTATAGTCCATCAGGCTCCTCTGTCCATGGGATTATACAGGCAAGAGTACTGGAGTGGATTGCCTTTTCCTCCTCCAGGGGATCTTCCCAACCCAGGGATGGAAACTGCATCTCCGGCACCTCCTGCATTGGCAGGTGGATTCTTTACCGCTGACCCACCTGGGAAGGCCAACAAAGGGGCCCTTCCAAAGATCTGGCTGGGAAAGAATCTACAAAGAGTATGACAGCAACCTGGGGCTAGACAGGGCAGGAGCTATCACAATCCTAGGCCTGAAAGGATGAAAGGAAAGAGTGGTAACCAGAACCCAGAGGCAGAGTGGACTGCCCCAGAGGAGCCAGGGACTTCAGTAGAAACTGAAGGTAGAGGGAAGTGGCTACCAAGTAGCTTAGGAACCAGGAGTGGGAGCGGGATATCCTGTGCTCTGCTTTCTTTGAGTCTCCCTAGTGTTATATTCCCCCTCCCTATCGGGCAAATCCAAGACCAGCCTCCCTGAACACAGAGAAGGATGGAAGAGGGGTAGGGAATGAATCTGCAGGGACAAGTTAAAGACCTTCAGAGCAGTCACTAGGCAGAAATACATTCTATCACCAACTGTCTGGCCCTATGTAGCCTGTTTACCTAATGCGTTAGGTAAACCCATTGGGGTTTGGTCTGTTACACAGCTCACCCCATTGATCTTGGGAAATATTGAGTTGGCCAAAAATTTTGTTCAGGTTTTTTCATAAGTATGAACTTTCTGGCCAGCTCAATAGGTCAGAAACAAGGCCAACCACTGTCGTATGATGAGCATCAACACCATGGAGTTTTCTTTGCTTTTGGTGAACTTGACTTTTTTTTTTTTTTTTTTTTTGAGAAATTTATTGGATATAAAAAGATTTACACTGTGAGTAAACAGTTTTTCCATTTACAGGTAATGTATCTCTTACCATTCCAGGATAAATAATGCTCAAATCAATCAAAATGAGAATTACTTGCTAACATGTTTTTTTTTCCCCAAAATTAAAAAATTTAATATAAATTGTCTATAATTTTGTTAGTCTCTTTAATTTGTAATATTTTATAATCTGGATTCTCACCTCTGCTTCTTTCTTTTTTAAAAAATTTTATGTATTTATTTTAATTGGAGGCTAATTGCAATACTGTAGTGGGTTTTGCCATACTAACGTTTTTAAAATTTTTTATATATTTGTTTAGGTTGTGCTGGGTCTTCGTTGCTGCAAGCAGGTTTTCTCTAGTTGTGGTGAGCAGGGGCTACACTCTAGTTGTGATGTCTGGGCTTCTCGTTGCAGTGGCTTCCCTTGTTGCAGAGCACAGGTTCTAGGCCCATGGGCTCAGTAGTTGAGGTAAATGGGTTTAGGTGCTTTGCAGCATGTGGGCTTTTCCTGGATCAGGACTTGAACCCATGTCCCCTGCTCTGGCAGGAGGATTCATAACCACTGGGCCACCAAGGAAGCGCTGGGGAACTTCTTCTGTGTGTGTGTGTTTGCTAAGTCACTTCAGTTGTGTCAGAGCCTTTGTGACCCTATGGATTGTACCTCGCCAGGCTCCTCTGTCCATGGAATTCTCCAGGCAAGAACACTGGAGTGAACTTCTTCAGTTCAGTTCATTCATTCAGTCGCTCAGTCGTGTCCGACTCTTTGCGACCCCATGAATCGCAGCACGCCAGGCCTCCCTGTCCATCACCATCTCCCGGAGTTCACCCAGACTCACGTCCATCGAGTCGGTGATGCCATCCAGCCATCTCATCCTCTGTCGTCCCCTTCTCCTCCTGCCCCCAATCCCTCCCAGCATCAAAGTCTTTTCCAATGAGTCAACTCTTCGCATGAGGTGGCCAAAGTATGAACTTCTTAGACCCAGTTTATGTGTCTGGTTACTACAGGCCAAGGCAGGTGATGGTATTAAAAGGCAGTGCCAGGTCAGAGCATTCAGCGTAAAGGATCATGATAGTGCCTGAACTGCATTTGAATTTGCTGTGGAAAGTTCAGGTCTGATGTTCCATGTGCAGTAGGAGGACATGAGTTGGTGCATGGGGCCAGACTCAGTGCCATGAACAGTTCCCTAGGGACTGGAGTTAATCAGATTTCACCAAACGCCTAACCACGTTGTGGAAGAGAGTCTAAATGTGGGAGACACTGCTCGCTGCATCTCCACTTAATCTCTTTCTCCTTTGAAGCAACGTATTTCCCACAGGGTAAGTTTCTAAAACTCAGACCATTTAATTTTGGGGAACAATTTTTTATAAAGGAAAAACTTAACTTTGTGTGTTTTCTTCCAGATCCCCTGACTTTCTGAGATTATGTATTTTGCTGTTGGGGAGCTTTTTTTCCTCCTTAGTTCTACAATAAACTCTTTGTTGTTTAACATTCTATTAACCACAACCCTCTAGTAACCGGCACATCTGTAAGTCTCCAGTACAATAATTGTTGTTCATAACCATGACCCTGGGGCTCTGCGTGGTCTCAGATGCTTCCAAGTCATCAAAGGGAACACACTAAAATGATTTTGCATTCCCAGAGCACACATCAACCAACCACAGAGGGAAAGAGTCCAGATAAGTGCTAGGTAGAAGAAGAAATAATGTAAGGATTTCAAATTTGCCACTGGTAATTCACTGTATGGAGAATGGAATCTATGCTACATCTGTTACAGCTTGCCCCCACTCAATGATTTTCTTCACGGTCAGTGTAGACCCAACCAAAATACTTGCGCACAATTTTCAAAAGTACATGGCCGTGAAAGCAGATGTCAGTGTACCCAATTAAATCACTGCTTGCTTGTGCCAAATTTGTATTATCCATTGACAAATTAGAGGTTGTTAAAAAGCTTTTAAAATTGGAAACTTTCTGAGCTTAGGAGTGGGTGAGACTTAGCCATCTGCTGACCACACAGCGGCAAACACCTAGGTCATTTCCAGAGCTTGGAATGGACAGTACTAAGCTTCACATGGAATGCTTTCTTCCCTCCAAGAAAATCTCTGCATTAGTCACAGCGACACAAAAGAGCAAAAGCATAAAAAGAAACAAAGGAGGACTAGAAGAACAAGGTTGACAATGGGAGGAGCGATTTCATGGCCAGACTGATCAGGACTCCCAAATTCAAGCTCACTTCTCAAATGTATCACTGCAAGAGAAAGGCTGCAGAGTATGTTTCCGCTATACGAGGTGAAATTTATTCTGGAGGAAAAGCAACACGTTGGACCCCACTTAAGGTTCTACATGTCAGGTTCTCCTGCCATCAGAGACTGGACTTGGCCATGTAAACCTGGTGGATTGGCAGGTAGGAGAAAATCAGTTGGATTGGGAGAGAATAAATAGGATTCTACACATGTTAGCAGGAACATCTCTTCACAGCAAAAATGAACATATTTTATTCTGAATAAGAACAATAAAAGTAGGATGCAGTTATTTCCACAGATGGATATAAGCCAATCCTTCTTTTCACAAGGTTATGGTACAACCTTATTTCTATAGAAATATTATAACATTTTTATTCTCCAGCTATCATTTCAGAATAGTTGAGATAAGTGAGGAAATGCATGCCTTCAAAGGTGGCCTTTTTTGGGGTACATGATCTAAAGACTGTATTTTCTATAGGCACCATGCTTCCTACAGTTTAGCAGTGACTTACTGGACTTAACTAGAAGACAGCAGCCTATCATGGGATCTTGCAGCCCCTGCATCTTCCAAATTCCATATTTCCACCCAAATACTCAATATCACCCCAATTGTCTACCTTGTGTTCCTCAGTCAGGGTGCCAGTGGCATTTGGGCTGCAATAATTCCCTGCAAGTGTGCAGGGTGTTTGCATATTTAGCCTCCCTGACTCATCCATTCAACACCAGGAGCACTCCCACCAGCAAAAGTCTTTAGGATGACCACATCTACAAGCACTCGCTAGGAGAGCAGCGCCTTCTCCTCAATAAGAACACCGGCTATTTCATGTGAAGCCTCCAGAGCTTCGATAAGGAAGTCAGATTGCAGCCAGGACAAGGTTAGGCAACTGACTACGCTTTTCTGGCCCCATCTTTTCTGAGCCATTCATCTCCCCGCTCTTTATGTAAAGTCATAAGCTTAGAGACATCAGTAACACGAAGATGATGCAAAAGGAACTTGTTTTTGAACAGATATTTGACTTTGTTTTTAAGAAACAATAATGTCAATATACATCATTGGATTTTTTGTAAATTTTTATGTCTTTATTTTTGACGGTGTTAGGTCTTTGTTGCTGCATATCGGCGTTCTCTAGTTGCGGCAAGCAAAGCACACACTCTAGTTGTGATGCTCAGGCTTCTTATTGCAGTGGCTTCTCTTGTTGCAGAGCAGGGGCTCCTGAGCACAGGCTCAATAGCTGTGGGACATGGGCTTAGTTGCCCTGTAGCATGTGGAATCTTCCTGGACCAGTGATAGAACCCATGTCCTCTGTATGGGCAGACAGATTCCTAACTGTTGGACCACAAGGGATGTCTGATGTTTGACTTTTTAAAAAAAATCCATGGAATTGTGGGAAGCCTGATTCATGTTGGCATAATATTCCTAGATTCCTTTACTCCTTGCCCCTAGGATTCCTTAGGGTCAGCTTCCTGTTGCACTATGTCTGAACTCCTACCTGAAGTTTGGTGCCCAACTGCCTAAACGTTAATAACCATTCACACATCAGCTTTGCCTCCAGATGCAGCTCTCCCCGGCTTAGCCTGATTTCACGCTCTTCTCCAAAGCCATCAGCTGCCAGCCCCACCTTCTCAGACTATGGCAGAGACTCTCCAGAGAGGGCTACCATCCGTTCTTTTCCTCCTTTAAGATGAAGAAAGGTGCATGCTACACCATCAAGATGAGGGGCCCATGTCTCTTCCCTTTCAGTCTGGACTGGCCCTATGTCTTGCTTTGATTAACAGAATGCTACAAAAGTGGCAAGTGGTAACTTTTAAGACCTGGCGAAACCAGCTGCCACATCAGCAGCCAGACTACCCTGAGACTACCATGCTGTAAGGAAGCCCAAGCTAGCCATATGCAGAGGCAGCCTAATGGGGCACCAGGTCAATAGACCTGTGAGCATAGTCTTCCTGGACCTCCCAGCCCAGTTACCAGCTGAATGCTTCCAAGTTCCCCAGCGGACACCACTTGGAGAAGAAAACTGATCACATTTTTGCTGAATTATGAAAAATAATAGCTTGTTATTTCAAGCCCCAAGTTTTGAGATAATTTGTTATGCAAGAATAAAAGAATAAAAAACACGCCAAGGACTAAGGTTAAAAAATATCTCTCTGCCAGGTTGCACTGGGATGTGCTTTAAATCTCTGAATTTGGGCAAGACTCTCATAAAGATCTTTTTTTTAATAATATTTTTTGTTTATTTATTTTCAGCTGTGCTGGGTCTTTGCTGCTATGAGGGGGCTTTCTCTGGTTGCTAAAAGTGGGGGCTACTCTCTAGCTGTAGTGCATGGGCTACTCATTGGCAAAGGCTTCTCTTGTTGCAGAGCCTGGGCTGTCGAGTGTGTGGGCTCAGTAGTTGTGGCACATGGACTTGGCTGCCTTGTGTCATGTGGGATCTTCTGGGACCAGGGATCGAACTTGTGTTCCATAGATTGGCAGGTGGATTCTTAACCACTGGACCACCAGGAAAGTCCCTGTCATAAACACCTACAACAGTCTCCCAACTCACACCAGGAAAGGAGGACTTGCCTACTGCCACTCGGGCTGTGGTATATAAAGGCCCTCATCTATGGGCCTTTCTAAAACCCTTTTAGTAGGATTCTACTTAATGTTTGTCCTTTGTCAAGGAAAGGAGGTTCTTCCTGTTACCCTAGGCATAACCTCTCCTTTTTGTACAAAGGACATAAACATCTGCTGTGGCTCAGCTTCCTGGGAGTTGGCATTCCACCTCACATGACTCCATCCCAGCTTTATCTAAGTAGACACAATTCTTCTCCAAGGGATGTCTTGGCAACTGCCTCCAGAATTTCATTCTATTCCTCAGAAATCATTTTTTTCCCTGAAGTATAGACCCATGTTTAAATAAATCAATCATATAATGTGTATGACTTATTTCACCTTTGAACATGAGCTGCTTATCTGGCAAATTTTTTAGACTATCCCAGTGTTTTCATTCTCAGCACCGAAAAGTTTTTGTTACGTCTCTATTTCTATGTTTTATTAGCTTGCAGGAGTTCACCATCACACTTGAAAAATAGCAAAAAGGTTATGAACTGCCTGTTACTATCTTTGCATAATCCTACCCTTCACTTCAGAGAGATTTCAAGTACTTTCTAATCCATTTTGTGGGACTCTTTCCTTAAGCTTGGAAATCTGTAAGAAGCAAATCTTGATTTGCAGTCTCTGTTACATACTCTTACCCCATAGCAAATCCCTTGCAAACCAGGGTGGAAAGAACAATTCCAAATTAGGCACCACTTTGGCAACTGCTTTAGGAAATGTCCTAATTTTTTTAAGAATAAAGTTTATATCAACAGGTTTATATATATATAATCCTCTGAAATTTGGACACATCAAAGTCCAAAACATTAGCCCATTTAAAGAGATCATTTTCTCAATGACTGCTGCTTTGGTGATATTATTTACTGCCCTGTTTCAAAGTTCATTTTGTAAACTTTGAAGACATTTTGAAGACATGTTTACAAAGGCCATGTGCACTCACCATTGAGGCAGGGGGCGAGAATTAAAAGCCATGTTGATGAAACCAAAGCCAAAGTTTGGGGAAAGAACTGGGTTTGTTGAGCTATGTCTTTCTTTCAGTATTTTTAAATGACCCTGGAACGGCCACTCCTGGACTGTAGGAGTAAATGACAAGACAATATACAGGTGAGAAGTGACAATTCCCACACACCGCTGAGACATTCACAGTGAAGATGGCTTATTTGAGTTATAAGTCTGGCAGTTGGGGGAGCCTTTTGGGTCTTGAAATTTTCCCCTCCAAGGGAGACAGCTGGGCTCATCCAGGGTCTGCGGATAGGTTATCTCAGTGAACTAAAAACAGTCCTAATGAAACAAGGTGGGCTGCCCATTTCTTCAGCCCCCAGCATGGGGGTTTACATCCATCATCTCGCTAGTTAAGCCTCACAGTAGCCTGGAGAGGTAGAAAACATTCGGAAATTAAGGAAATAAAAGCTCAGAGAGCTTAAATAATTTGCTCAGGGTCATTCACTTCTCTAATACGATTCCCTGGGATGTGAACTCTGAACTGATGACTAAGAGACTTTTCTCAGAGCCTCTCCTAAATCTAGATCAAAGACTATTAGCTTGTGTCTGTACCAACCACCGAGCCCACTCCTAATCTTGGCAGAGAGCTGACTAATGAATGCCCTAGATGATGGAGATTAGATGGGAGAACGTGGCTGGGTAGGGAAAAACTCAACTAGCTATGAGCAGGTGGTAGGTCGTGCTCATTTCTGTATTCTAACCATACCCTTCAAAAACATACTGTCTCCCTACTGGATCCTAGCATAACACCTGGAAGCTGCTCATGATTTTGCAGCATTCAATTTGTCACTAATAAGACTTATAATGTTGGTGATGATAACAATAGCAACAATAAAAAGAGTTAAATTTTAATAAGCAATGTCCTGAGCTTCCCAGGTGGCTCAATGGTAAAGAATCTGCCTGCAATGCAGGAGACTCGGGTTCGATTTCTGGGTTGGGAAGACCCCCCACCCCCGCCACCACCGGAGAAGGAAATGGCAACCAACTTCAATATTCTTGCCTGGGAAATTCCATGGACAGAGGGGTCTGGCAGGTTACAGTCCATGGAGTCACAAAAAGAGTGAGGCATGACTTAGCAACTAAACCACAAACAACAGACACTGTCCTACACATACCGAAACCATTAGCTCTTTGTGTGTTCACAGAAACCAATACGAGAAGTACTGCTCATTATAGCATCTCACAGATGAGAAAACAAAGGAGCTTGTCCAAGATTACACAGCTAGAAAAAGCCAGAGAATCAAACTAATCAGGCTAGGTTTAGTACTTATAATCTTAATCACTCTACCAGTATTTTTCAAACATTGTAATGGGGCATTTGTCCAAAGTACTCTTCCCAGTGCCCTTCTCTGGAAAATCTAGTGTAGGAGGTTTGGATTGGGACCCAGAGCCCTGCAACCTTTTAAGAGCCCCATGAGATTCCTGTGATGATAAATTCAGCATGCCTGCCTGCTGTCTCTCACTACTGACAAAACCCCTCTAACAGCACATTTGAGCACTGTCAGAAGCATTGGGTTTTGCAAGGAAGAGTGAATTTATTTATGGGTACAAGGAGAATAACTCCCTATCGAAAAGGGTTTTTTTCCCTTCCTCCAACATCCACAGCTCAAAAGGTGTTGAGGGTACACATTCTTTAGAAGGGTTGAATTTTCTTTGGAGTTCCTCCTCTTCTTACTGTTAGCGGAAGAGAGTCTGGAGACCCCTCCTCCTGTGGGCCTCAGTTCTTGGTAAGAATGCAAAACAGAATCTGAGGTTTTACCTGTTGCAGGAGAGTTTATTGAAGGTAAAGAGAGAATAGAGAGAACACCTCAAGAGAGAGGCGGGCCAGGCCAAGGAAGCCAATGGCCTTGGGGAGATCTGGGGTGCAGGGTTTTTAAGGCAAGGTTCTTTTGTACAATCCAGGAGGCTGTTGATTGACAGTCTTAACTGACAGCTGCAGTTTACATTAGAAGAGGCTCCACTGCACATGCCCTTCCCATAATTCAGTTTGTTATAATTATATGTATCCATTTGTAGGATATTTATGAACACTTAATGAACCCTATATGGGCGTAAGTCTGAGTGAACTCCGGGAGTTGGTGATGGACAGGGAGGCCTGGCGTGCTGCAATTCATGGGGTCGCAAAGAGTCGGACACGACTGAGTGACTGAACTAAACTGAACTGAACTGATGGCCACCAAAGGTTATCTAAGGACATGATAGCATGAGTTGTGCAGATGTGCCAGAGTGGAGATAATCTCTCCAGTCAGCCTGTGGGGTTTTTTTTCCAGTCCCTTGACCATTTTGGAGTACTGATGGGGTGTGTGTTTGGGAAGGGGCTGCCAAATAGCTTGAGATTAGGGGCTATTCCACATTTAGTCAATGGGGCCACCTTTTGTTGCTCATGGCTAATTTCCTGCCTAACGTTACTCAAATAAGGCTTCCTCAGCACATTGTCATAGCCTTTCTACTATGGCAGATGGATTTTCCTTCTGCTGCTTCAGAAGTCTGAACAAAAGAGAGCAAACTGGCAGAAGACGCCCCGGTTTCTTCTATAGTCATCATGAACTGGAAGAAGACACCAGTTCACTGACAACTGAAGAGTCAGCAAGATTACAGTGGGGACTGGATCAGGAATGGCCTTGCCTGTTGTGGCAGGTGGGTTACTGAGAAGCAGATGCCAAGATAGGACTAGACATGTGAGAGGTTTATTGAGAAAAACACCAAGAAGGATAAACGGAGAGGAAATAGGAGCAGGCTAGAAGAGCCTTCAGATTGTGATGCAGGTTTGACACCTGCGAAAGGAAAGAAGGAAGGAAGTGGACTTCCTTGCAGTCCAATGGTTAATACTTCAGCTTCCAAGGCAGGGGTTGCGGGTTTGATCCCTGGTCAGGGAACTAAGATCCCACATGCCTCGTGGCCAAAAAAAGTAAAACATAAGACAGAAGGGATGTGGTAACAAATTCAGTGTGTGTGCTTAGTCGTGTCTAACTCTTTGTGACCCCATGGACTGTAGCCCTCCAGGCTCCTCTACACATGGAATTTTCCAGGCAAGAATACTGAAGTGGGTTGCCATTTCCTATTCCAAGGGCATCTTCTTTACCCAGGGGTTGAAACCCCATCTCTTGCATCTCCTGCATTGGCAGGAGGATTCTTTACCACTGCACCACCTGGGAAGTCCAACAAATTCAATATAGACTCAAAAAAAAAAAGGAACAATTCACAATGAAACTTAGAAAATTTTTTTTAAAAAAATGAGGAATGAAGAAATTGGGTTGGAAAAGCTCCAGAGACTGCAGCAAAACCCTGAGAAAGTCTTGGCAAAGCTGATTAGGAGCTCCTCAGCAGGGGTCGCCTGTTAGCAGAGTCTTGCATTGAGTTCAGTCACTGTCTTGTGCGGTTTGGAACAAGAGTGTCCCTGGAGTGAGTGCTGTGGCGGATCCACAGCTCTGGTGGCTGGACCCTGACAGTCACCATGCTCTCTGCAGCAGGTTGTTTGGGAAGCAATGTGAGGGGCATCCCTCTATAGTTGTCACATATGTGTGGCTACAGAACTTCTACTTAGTCCCGAAAGCAAAGGTCATTTTAGAAAATGCAATGGGGAGATAAAGAGACTAGTCAGTAGGCTACTACAAAAATTCAGCCATGAATAGAAAAGAGCTGAGCTGAAAGAAGTGGCTCTGGGAAGAGAGGCATGAGCCACATTCAAAAGTTAAGAACCTAAATATTGGCTCTTCAAAAGACACCATCAGTTCAGTTCAGTCGCTCAGTCGTGTCTGACTCTTTGCAACCCCATGAATCGCAGCACGCCAGGCCTCCCTGTCCATCACCATCTCCCAGAGTTCACTCAGAGTCACGTCCATCGAGTCCGTGATGCCATCCAGCCAAGACACCATGAAGAAAATGAAAAGGCAAGTCACAGACTCTGTGAAAATATTGGCAAAACATATATCCAATAAAAGGTTCATATCCAGGAAGTACAAAGAACTTCTATGACCCTATAATAAGAGACAAACAACTCAATAAAGAAAAAGCAAATGATATTGATACCTTACCAAAGAAGATAAATGGATGCAAATTTCATGAGAAGATGCTCAACATCGTTGGTCCTTGGGAAAATATAAAATAAATGATAATGAAATGTGCTGCTACTCCTATTAGAATGGCTACTGTTAAAAGATGGCTTCTCTGGTGGCTCAGCGGTAAAGAACCCACCTGCCAAAGCAGGAGACATGGGTTTGATTGATCCCTGATCTGGAAGGAAATGGCAATCCACTTCAGTCTTCTTGCCTGGAGAATCCCATGGACAGAGGAGCCTGGCGGACTCCATGGGGTCACAGAGGGTTGGAAATGACTTAGTGGCTGAACAAAATCTCAACTATTAAAAGATGGACAATTCCAAGTTGATGAGGATACAGAGAAACTGGAACCTAAATACGCTGATGGTGGTTCGTAAACTAGAGCATCCAGTTTGTAAAACTACAGCAGTTCCTTTAAAAGTTAAACATATACTCACCATATAAACCAGCAACTCCAGTTCTAGATCTCTACCCAAGAGAAACAAAAACCTGTATCCACACTAAGACTTGTATGAGCATGTTCTTAGCAATATTAGTCACAATAGCCAAAAACTGGAAAAGCAATCAAATGTCCATAAATAAGCAAACTATGGTATACTCCTAAAATGGAATACTAGTAACTATAAAAGGAACTGCTGAAGCCCCGATACTTTGACTACCTGATGAGAAGACCTGACTCGTTGGAAAAGACCCCGATGTTGGGAAAGATTAAAGGCAGAAGGAGAAGGGATCAACAGAGGATGAGATGATTGGGTGACATCACTGATTCAATGGATATGAATTTGAGCAAACTCCACAGGTTGTGAAGGACAGAGAAGCCTGGTGTGCTACAGTCCAGGAGGTTGCAGAGAGTCGGACATAACTGAGCAACTGAACAAAACAACAACAAAAGAACAAGCTACCGCTACGTGCAACACCAGCGGATCTCAAAACATCACGGGAAGTGAAAGAAGCCAGATACAAAGACTTCATATTATGTAATTCCATTTACCTGGGATTTTTAGAAAAGGCACAACTGTAGAAAGAGATAGGCGGTTGTTTGAGGCCAGGGTGGGAGTACAGAGAGGGGCAGAGAACTTTCCAGCGTAACGGGAGTGTTTTAAAACCAAATTGTGACGACAGTTGCCCAACTCGATGCATTTATTGAGACACATTGAAGGACCTATTTAAAGTGAGTGAATTTTATGAAATGTAAATTAAATCTCAAAAAACTGTGAAAAATAAAATAAGCTGAGAAGGCAAACAAGATGGGATATGGCAACTCACTGTATCTCCGGAGAGTAAGATTGAAGAAAAAGTCAAGGATGATGCCTAGGTTTCTAGCTGGGGTCCATTAGGGAGGATAATGTTATAAAATAATATTTGAAATAGGAAAAGCAGATTTAGAGTTTAGCTTTGCACATGTTAATTTTTAGTTGGCTTTTGAATGCCCGGTGAAGATTTCCAATGAAGAGCTGAGTGAGTAGTCTAGAGCTCCTGAAAGGGATAGGAGTTGGAAAGCGTTCGAGAATCATCCACTTTTAAGGAGGTAGCTGAAACTCGAAGAGCGGCTGAAATCCTCTAAGAAGAATGTTCAAGTGAGGGTTCAAGCTCAGTTGAAATACATTTTCAACTAATGTGAGCGACCTAATGAAGGTCAACCTCCCGAGAGAGTATTTCACTATTTGTGTGATGATAGGAAGGAATCGCCCTATACTTTGTATATTTTTCCAGTAGCTCAAGACCTTAGAAATTCCGCTTATAAATGTCAGAGCTAATATGTAGAGGTAATTTAACCCAGCCTGTATTATCCAATGTTTATCTTACGTCACATAACTGGAAGCTGAACCATGGCCAAGTGAACAATATCTGAGGACCTACCCTACACATGATGATGTGTTAAACATTCTTGAGATTGCAAGGGAATTTAAGTTTTAGGAGCTGATTTCAAGAAGTTTGCAGTCTGGTCTTACAGAGGCTATACCTTTTCAGCATATGGATTCTGGGGTAGGCAGAAATGGTGGCAGCTAACACCTGGCACAGCCAAACAAACAAAAATAAATATTAAAAAAAAAGAACGTAGCCCATAGCCTGAAACATATAGGACAGTCCATTCTTTGAAGGGGTAACACTTTTCCATTCTTACAGAGATTAAAAGTTGCTGAAAAGAGAAGAACATTTGTCTTGTTAGAGGTTTATAGGAACATTGGAAGCTGATGGTAGCAAGAACAAAAGATTTCGACCAGAGAAGTCTTTAACAACTAACCACACCCCTCCTTCACCTTACCTTTAAAAATGCTTTGCAGATACTATAAAACTCAGGAAACTCAGCTTTGTGCTCTTGAGGGAGGCTCAAGATGGAGGAGATATATGTATACTTGTGACTGATTCATGTTGTTGTGCAGCAGAAATCAACACAAAATTGTAAAGCAATTATCCTCCAATTAAACATAAATTTTTAAAAAATAAATTCTTTGCCAATAAAAAATGCTGTGTTGAAACATTTCAAGAAGTTTGGGGTTGAGGGGTCACAAGTCACCCTTTCTGCTTGCATGTCCTGCAATAAACTTTTCTCTACTCCAGAATCCAATCTTTCATTTTGTTTGGTCCCTCTGTACATTGGGCACACCATCTTGCATCCAGTAACAGTAACTGTTGGGCTATTTGTCTCTGTAATGATCCTTTACTGGAAATAAACTTGAGGACATTGCTCAGGCCAAAAAAGCTTCTGTTTTGTTTCAAAAAGTGAGTTCTTGTGGGTTTCTTTTTTAAGTTCACATTGGTCATCTTATTTGAAGTGAATTTTATCCTGATTTTCCAAGAGACACAGTAAGCATTATTTTCAGAAGCCATGAATATGTTGCATAATTCCATGCACTGATGGGTGCACTCCAGACAATGGAGAAATGAAACAGGCCCCTTGGCCTTTCATAAACAACCTCCCTACACGGAAATATGGATGCAGGAGCTGGAGGTGGGTCTGACACGTGATTCGAGCGACCAAGGCAGCTCTCTAAACTCTGTGGCCGGAGGGAAGGAAATTATTGGCTGAGATTGGCAAATGGAAAATGAGGCCTTTGAAAGCCACTGAGGAGGAGTAAAAGTAGCAGCCATCAAGAAGTAGGAACACAGAGAATATATTCTGATGATCCCGGGCAGGGAGTGGCATCCCCCTGCAGTGTGGTAAGGAGACTGCTGTGTCAACAACTGCAGTCATGCTCCAAATCACATAATATGGCTAAGGGAGAGAGAATTGGAGTGGGCCATCAGTTCCACCGTCAGACAAGGGAAGGGACCCACCTAATGTGTTCCGTCCATGTTAACTATGAGTGAGCTGGTCATATAATGTCATTTTCCAAGTTTGCTCCACAAAGGATAGCAAGCTTCTTCTGTCCTCCAGTAGAGAGTCAGCCAAGAACTCCAGGATGCCCTAGAGCAGTGGTCCCCCACCTTTTTGGTACCAGGGGCTTGTTTTGTGGAAGACAATTTTCCCTTAGATGGGGAGGCACAGAGAGGGGGTGGTGGTTTCATTCTACCTGCCATTCACCTCTTGCTGTGCAGCCTGGTTCCTAACAGGTACCAGTTCATGTCCCAGGGTTGGGGACCCCTGGCCTAGAGGAAGGCAGATGTCACCTGTCAGCATTCACAGCACTGCAGCCTCAGACTCTATGTGGCACTAAGCTGAATGTGTCTCCACAGACACACTTTCAGAACTGTCCAGCAACTGAGGGCCACTATAAGACAGCAAAATACATAAGCATTCTCCAGATATCTCTTTTTCCTTTTGCATGCAAAATGAGTTTTCCCAACATCCATGTTTTTTCAGCTCAAGAGCATATTTTAAAATTATTTAAAAATCACTTACTTCAAGAGGAAAATTTTTATATAGGCATCCTCTAGTTTTTTTTCTTTTACATGAAATTTGGACTCATTTCTGATTTATACAAACCCTATTAAATTATATCCCCAGTATTCTTTTACTGCTTACTTCAACAGACTCCCGCCACCATAAAAGAAAATGTTTGTGACTTAAACAAAACACAAGCAGGTGATCTATGTATAACTTGTCAATTGCCAATGGTGAGGATAAATAATGTACACACAAGGAGATTCTTAGATAGTTATTATAATCATTACATCTTGCTTCAGAACTGCCTTTGTTGCTGTTGTATTGCTACCACAATGGAAGGGGCCAAAAAGCTTGGCATGAGGAGAAGGAGCTCACATGATCCGGAGGGCTTGGGCAGGCATGAGAAATGGTCCAGAAAAGAAGTTTCATTCTTCCCGGTCCTCCCTCCAACCATCTTAGCTGCACATCTCCTGAAGTTCCCATAAAACATTTGGTCCAACCCACATATCCATCTGCCTTGGATAGGATTGTGTTTTGTGTCCGTGTCTAGCTTTGATGCCTCTGAATTTGGTAATTATGATCATTTTCCTTAAAGAAAATCTTGCAGGACTTCCCTGGTGGTCCAGTGGCTAAGACTCTGGGCTCCTACTGAAGGGGGTCTGGGTTTGATCCCTGGTCAGGGAACTAGACCCCTCATGCTGCAAGTAAGAGTTCGCATGCCACAACTAAAAAAGATCCCACGTGCCACAATTAAGACCCAGATAAACAAATAAATAAGCAAACTTTTTTTTTTTAAGAAAAAGAAAAATCTTGCTAGTAACTTACAAATGTTTTTGCACAGGCTGAGAACTTGGATTTAATTTTAATACATATTGATTTGTTCCTAAATAGGATTTTATTGAGCCTCTTTGGTTTGAAATTCACCCCCACTTCATCTGATGCATACTGGAGTAGGGATGCTTCAGAACTGGTTATGCCTTCCATGATACAGTGGAAAGGCACAGTCAGCTCCTTCTAACCATTCAGGCTTTGCCTCTGACCTTATACCCAGAGTTTTAGGTAAAGCCAGTGAATGCAGAACATTCTCTTATATTTCAGGGTTTTTGATATTCAAGAGGGCGTATTATATCATAATCTGTTGGTTTGTTATAGGCATCAGTATCATCTCATAAATTGAATGTTCAATCTGGTCTCATTGACCATGTTTGTTGAAAGATCATATTTATTTTTCTTAAAATTAATCTTTTGTTGTCATTGTTGATCAGTGACACAAAAGATGCATTTTCTGTCCTACAAAGTGTCTATTTGTGTAATAATTTACACATAAGAACCAAATTGCCACATCATATGCGCTCTTGCTATTAAATAATCTGTCTGCTTAATGGGAAGCCTTGTCCCACAGATGTACTCTCAGTGTGGTCCTCAGATATAAAGACCAGTCATGATACATGAAATCAGACTTTTTCTTCCTCCAGAATGTGTCCTCCTGTAAAATATCAGAGGTAGTTTATAAATCAATCAGGGCAGACTTATAAAGATTGTTAAAGTCATTTGTATTTATGTAAATTAGTATATCTGTTCATTCACCATTACTCTTGGTGAAGATGCATATTTTTCTGTTAGCTGTTATGTTTAACTTAAAAAAGACTGCCTAAATCACCACTCTTCTTTCTGTTGGCTTCAGTACAACACAGAAATGAACTTTTGTATATCGCTTCTCAGGCATAATATATTTGCCAATATATATCCCAACTCACATGTATATTGGCATATATATATCCCACCTCATGGGCTTTCCTCATAGCTCAGTTGGTAAAGAATCTGCCTGCAATGCAGGAGACCCCAGTTCAATACCTGGGTTGGGAAAATCCCCTGGAGAAGGGATAGGCTACCCACTCCAGTATTCTTGGGCTTTCCTTGCGGCTCAGCTGGTAAAGAATCCACCTGCAATGTGGGGGACCTGGGTTCGATCCCTGGGTTGGGAAGATCCCCTGGAGAAGGGATAGGCTACCTACTCCAGTATTCTTGGGTTTTCCTTGTGGCTCAGTTGGTAAAGAATTCACCTCCAGTGTGGGGGACCTGGGTTCGATCCCTGGGTTGGGAAGATCCCCTGGAGAAGGGATAGGCTACCTACTCCAGTACTCTGGTCTGAAGAATTCCACAGACTGTATAGTCCATGGGGTCCCAAGGAGTTGGACATGACTGAGCGACTTTCACTTGCACATCCCACCTCATATAGTTTTCTTATAATGTGGCTGTCTCTCTTTTAACTCAGACTGGGGAGGTCATGGCTATGTCAGCCAACAGAGTATGGTAGGAAATCACGCTGTGTGCTAAGTCATGTCCAGCTCTTTGCAAAACCATGGACTGTAGCCCACCAGGTGGTCTGTTCATGGAATTTTCCAGGCAAGAATACTTGAGTGGGTTGCCATTGCCTCCTCCAGGGAATCTTCCCAGCCCAGGGATTGAACCTGCATCTTTTGCGTCTCCTTCATCTACAAATGTAGGAGAGATACTATGTAAGTTCCCAGACAGATCATAAAAGTTTCAGCCTTATTCTCGTTCTCCCACCCTCTCCCTCTCTCCATCTGTTTTTCTCTTTCTCTAAAAGTGCTAACTCTGGCTGATGCCAACCTTGGGCTATGAGGAAGCTCAATCTAGTCTCTGAGGGAAGTCCCCCTGGAGAGGTCCTCACAAAGAGTCTCTGAGACTCCCAGCCAGTGACCATCATCAACAGCCAGACGAGTGAAGGAGCCTTCAGCTGACTGTCTAATGTCTATCCTGTTTCAAGTCTTCCATCTGAAGACTCAGCCACCTGAAATAATGGACTCAGGGAAGCGCATTTACTTTAACCTTAATTATGGAGATAACTTTATCTGAAATACATTTTTTAACTCAAAAAAAAAAAAAAGCTGCTTTAGACATTGTGAGACAGAGACAAACCTTGTTCATTCTACCCTTTCTGAATTTCTGACCCATGAAATCCATGGGTAAAACAAATGGCTACTTTCTGCCATGAAGGGTGACTTGTTACACATCCGTAGTACCTGGAACACTGTCTTTTTTCTCTTCACCTCTTTCCCTGGTTCTCTAAGATTAGTACAGAATGGAGCTGGGGATGTCAAAGAAGATGTGATAATGAGGTGTACTGGTGGAGGCACACTTGATGCTCTTGCTTTTTCTTTCCTGTTTCCTCTCCATTTTTTTTTTTTTTCATATACCAATATTTAACAAACTGATTTCTGGAGCCAGACTGCTTGTATTAGAATCCTGGCCTTGCCCTTTATTAATTGTATGACCATAGAAAGTTATTTAACCCTCTTGGGCCTCAACTTTACCATCTGTTAAGTAGGACTAATAATTATACCTTTCAAAGAGGGTTGCTGGGAGATGGTCAAATGAGCTAATACATGTGAAGAGCTTAGAATAGGGCCTGGTACACAGGAAGTGTTCATTTAAAATATAAAATATTACCTTTTTACCTTTAAGGAACTTAATTTTACTTTTATGATTTATGTTTAGTACATAAACATATTTAAAGATAAATAATGGAAAATTTTAACATACGGAATCCAAATACCCAATAAAATTATTTCATTTCTCCATGTTTTCTTTAAGACCCCATCTACTCACAAACATAATTTTTAAAGTCATAATCATTGCAAAGATACAGAAGGACAGAAGTAATTACTTAGAGTATACCCTGTGAGACTAATTATTGTGAGCAAGGCAGCTACCCCAAGGGGTAGGAATATTCCTGTCTTATAAATGAGGAAACTACCACTCATTTGATCAACAGAATATTATTCAGATACCAGAATTATAAGACAGGAAACTGAGTAACATTATGTGAACAATATAATGTGAAGTGAAAAAAAGTAGGCTATAGGACTGCAGATATTAAAATTACTAGAGTCAGACTACCAAGAAAAACTATGTGTAGTATATTCAGTAAGCGAAAAAGACAATCTGAAAATTATAGCATGGAACTGGAAACCATAAAAAAGTGACCTGGATTTTTTTGAAAGAAACTGAATAAACAGTTGCAGAGTTGAAAAATATAATAATAAAAATAAGATCTCAGCAGGGAGGTTTAATATCACCTAAAGAGAGACTTGGGGAATTGGAAGATGGGTCAAAAATATTAAAAATGAGTTAGGTGTAGAGCACATGTGCAGAGGTGTCCAGAGCCAGCGGGGCAAGGACCATGTTGCTTCCAAACATCCTACTCACTGGTACACCAGGGGCTGGAAAAACTACATTAGGTGAAGAATTTGCATCACTATCAGGACTGAAGTACTTTAATGTGTGTGATTTAGCTTGGAAGTTTGACCACCAAATATCAAGGAGTCTGGCAAGATGGCTTCTCCCAAGAGCATGCCCAAAGATGCATAGATGATGGCATGAATCCTGAAGGGTGTGGGGATTCCAGAATATGAACCAAGAGTTATAAATCAGATGTTGGAGGTTGCTTCCTGGTATGTGACCACAATTCTAGATGATGCAAAATTTATTCAAGTCATGCTAAGAAAGCTACTGTTGACGCAGATGATGTGTGATTGGCAATCCAGTGTCCTGCTGACCAGTCTTTCACCTCTCCTCCCCCAAGAGGTTTTTTTTTTTATTAGATATTGCAAGGCAAAGAAATCAAACCCCTTTGCCATTGATCAAGCCATACTTAGGTCCTAGATTGCCTCCTGATAGGTATTGCTTGACTGCTCCAAATTATAGACTTAAATCTTTACCAAAAAAAGGCATCTACTTCTGCAGGAAGAATAACGGTTCCACGGTTAAGTGTTGGTTCAGTTACTAGCAGACCAAGTACTCCCACGCTTGGCACACCAACCCCACAAGCCATGTCCGTTTCAACTAAAGTAGGGACTCCAGTGTCCCTCACAGGGCAAAGGTTCACAGCACAGATGCCCACTTCACAGTCCCCAGCTGTAAAAGCATCAATTCCTGCAGCATCAGCTGTTCAGAATGTTCTAATTCATCTGTCATTAATTGGGTCCCAAATATTCTTCTTACCACTAACATGGTGTCGTCACAAAATACTGCCAATGAAGCATCAAATGCACTGAAGAGAAAATATGAAGACAATGATGACGATGACTAGCATGTAAGCATATATACTTGGTTTTGAATCTATTGTACTGAGATTAAACATGCATGCTAGATGCTTCCTGTTGTGTTCTAGAAAAATAGTATTTAATGAGTAAATATGCTTACCATACTTTTCAATTGAGGTGTCATGTTGGATTTTCTTTAATAGGATTAGTAAAGGTTTCTCGTCAGCCTTTAAGTGTAAAAAATACAGTTGCAATTCATGCACTTAAAAAAATATTAAAAATGAATCCTGGAGAAATGAACAAATCCTTAGAAAATGCCGAGGTGAAGATAAAAGGTATAGAGTATGTAACAGAATTCTAAGATGCTTAATTGGATTCAAGAAGAAAAAGTAAAAGACAACGGAGCAATATTTGAAGAATGATGGATGAGAATTTGCTAGAACTGATAAACACCACCAAGTCAAGGAGCATAATGAGTCAAAAACTGGATGAATAAAGGAAATTCATACCTGGGTGCATTAGAGGGTAACTTTAGAAAGCCAAAGACAAAAAGAAAATTGTAAAATCAGCCAGAAATAAAAAAGAAAGCCTTCAAATGAGCTGTAGTTAGACTGACAGCTGATTTCTCAACAACATTGATGGAAGGCAGAAACCAGTCTTTGGTGTGCTGAAAGCAATAAATAAATGATGACTGCTAGAATTTTGCACCAGTCCTTCAGGAATGGCATTTTCTTTCAAACACTTAGTTTGCCACTAATCAATCACAGCAAAGGATTTTCTAAAAGGTACATGTAGGTAGAAGAAAATAATCCCAAATCTCATACTAAAGCATCTAGATAGTCTTTAAGTCTTAAATATAGTTTTTAAATCTGACTTTTGATTTTGTTAAGAAGGAAGAATTTTCACTACTATTTTTGTTTCTTGGAATTGTATTCATGATTTTAAAAGTCAACATAGAAAGTGTTTCTCTTAGTACACTCAGTACGTTAATATAGCTAGACTAAAAGAAAGTGAACCCCAAAGTTGTGGTTGTTCAGTTCTGTTCAGTTCTGTCACTCAGTCTTGTCTGACTCTTTGCGACCCCATGGACTGCAGCACACCAGGCCTCCCTGTCCATAACCAACTCCCGGAGCCTACTCAAACTCATGTCCATTCAGTCGGTGATGCCATCCAACCATCTCATCCTCTGTCATCCGCTTCTCCTCCCACCTTCAATCTTTCCCAGCATCAGGGTCTTTTCCAATGAGTCAGCTCTTTGCATCAGGTGGCCAAAGTATTGGAGTTTCAGCTTCAACATCAGTCCTTCCAATGAACACCCAGGACTGATTTCCTTTAGGATGGACTGGTTGGATCTTCTTGCAGTCCAAGGGACTCTCAAGAGTCTTCTCCAACACCACAGTTCAAAAGCATCAATTCTTTGGTGCTCAGCCTTCTTCACAGTCCAATTCTCACATCTATACATGACCACTGGAAAAACCATAGCCTTGACTAGATGGACCTTTGTTAGCAAAGTAATGTCTCTGCTTTTCAATGTTGTTTTTAATATTGTTCTTGTGGTTAGAAACTAGAAAACAGAGTAACAAGCTCCTTTCAAATGACAGCAGGAAGTAGTAAATTAACATGATCCCAGTCATAAAGTCATATGCATATTTATGCTTCTAAACAGTGGTGATCAGCTGTAGGTATAATAAAATCTAACCAGCACAATACGAAAAAGTAGAATGCTCTCTATCTTACTATGTAAGATATTTCAATTTGGATTCCACAGAAGTCAGGAGTATTCAGAAGGGCCTACTAGACTCAAGACTACAAATTCTGTTTGACTTTTTCATTTAATTACAGAATCATGAAACTGCTACAGCTGATGTTATCCTGCACTGCACACTCAGATAAACTGTAGAAAATAAAATAGATCAAATCATAATATTTTAAAGTCGGAAGGTACAAAGAGACGTAGGAATTATGTGTTTATTATGCCTGGAAAGTTTGAATCCATTTACTGACAAGGACTCACTGCTTTTTATTCTATGACTGGACATTATTGATTGAAAAATGTTTAATTGAGCCCAATTTCTTTCCTATAGGAGAGTTTCCCTGGCAACTCTTTTCTATGACTTGTTCTAACTTATTTAGCTACATCCTCTCCATAGCAACAGAGGACAAGCTTATTCCCTCTTTCTTTCTTTCTTTTTTTCTCAAGCATATTCCCTTTTTTATATAACAGACTATCACATGTTAAAAGGTGACCATAGGGACTTCCCTGTGGTTAAGATTTCTTGCTTCCATTTACTTGTAAATAAAACTCGAATCTCAAAAAAAAAAAAAAAAAAAAAAAGATTTCTTGCTTCCATTGCAGGGGCCATGGGTTTGATCGTTACTTGAGGAACTAACCCTGCATGCCATGCAATGCTGCCAAAAAAATAAAAATAAATGAAATTTAAAAGATGCCTATAATGTCTCCCTTTAGTGTTTCCTCTCTCTGGCTAAACATCTCTCTTGTGACAAAGCCTTGCTCAATCTGCCTGTGTTTGGCTAGTCAGAAGAGAAACAATCGGATTCAAGGAAGAAAGGAATGGCCGGGTAAGAAGCAGAAAAAGTAAAGCACAGAAGGGGAGGTGAACTTTGAGAAAATGAACAGAGCCAACACATGTTTTATAAGGTTAAGCATGACTTTTATGTACTTGGTGATTATTTTTAAATATTTACGGCTCATGTGATGCATTAAAAGTAGGAAGCCTCTTTGATCATGTTGTAAAGATACAAATCTGAGGCTCAAGGTGGCCTAGGAACTTTCTGCCAGTAAGATGATGGCATCTAATTCTGAGATGGGCTTGGTAAACAAAATATCCAGCTATATCCTTAGATTTTGAAAGAGCGCACTGTAATAAAAGATTCCAATTAAAATTATCTAGCTAAAAATCTAGGTGTAAGGAAATAAGACTCCTGAGGTCTGGCCAACCCCAGTAATGTTAACTGCAAAATATACCTATGTTCATGGAGCAAGGAATGTAAGAAAATGTGTTCTTTTGGGGATTGGGGGATCTCGGGAAGACAAAGGACAGCCTGTCATTTCATGCTGACACTCGCTGAACATTGCAATGGACCATAACTACTGGTGATCAGAGCTTGTTAATATTCTTGGGTAAAGGCTGAATTTTAATAGTGCTTTCTATTGCCAAGAAATCTGGCTTCTACAGCTTGGAACCTGTACTATTGCCCATGTATAAATCATAACATAACAACTTAATAGAGGCTTTAGTTGTTGGGATCCAGCACTTGTGAGGACCACTAGGAAATGACAGCCTTCACATTGTGTAATTCTACACAGACTAATCTGACTAAAAGGATGCTCAGAAAATCTGCTCAGAGTGGATTCTTGAAGACTGGGGTAGACTGGAGAAAAATCCATGAGAAGATGGTAACCATTCTGATTCATGGCTACAATATTCACTGGTTTCTCCTAGCAAATAAGTTTGTTCTAGGTTTCATATGGATTTCACTGCCTGTGGGAAACATGACTGAGAGATAGGTCAGTGTGTTAGTCATCTATTGCTGGAATAACGCTAAGTAAAAAAACTCAACAAGCATAAACAAACAAGAATTTTACCTTTGTTACTCACTGGTCTGCGGACTGGTTAGGGTAGCTCTGCTTCTAGCTGCAGTTTGGCTAGTGTAGGTCCAAGCTGCAGATCAGGTTTGGGTCAGTTCTCTGTGTTTTACGCTGGGCCCATAGTGAAGAGAGGGAAGCTACAGCAGGGCTGTGTTCTTATGATGACGATCACAGGGATGCAAGAGGGCAAGCTGAAACATACAAACAGACACAAAGCCTATGCTCACACCAATTCCGCAGCACTCCACTGGCCAAGCCAACTGCTAACAAAGTGGAGTTTGGGGGGAAGCAAACTCTTCCCAGTGTCCCACTGTCCCACTGTCCTGTGGGGATATAAGCGCCAGCTGCAAAGGGAAAGGTGTGGATGTACATCCCTGCTGCAGGGGAGTGAAGAGCTGAAAGAAATAATCCAGTCTTTCACAGCAAGTATCTGGAGTTTTTTGGTAAAGGCTGGCCTAGATAACTGCTTTTTTATTTAATTCAAAGAATATATTTTCGACTAAAGCCTGACAGTGTTATATTAAGTGAATCCAGAAACACTGAAGACAACAGAGAAAGTCGTTAATCCTAAATCCAAGAAATTTAGAAGGCTCCCAGCTCCATGTGAAGGTCTCATGGTGCTAAGTGGTAATGGGGATGCCTCAGGCCTTAAGCTCAGTGGGCTTGGCAAAGAAGCCCCTCTGCCATTCTGGTGGATTCAGGGTAAGGCAAGTGCACTCAAGCTTCTTGACGTTGCCAACAATGCCAAAAGGGATATGCCTGCAAGAGGACCATTAAAACATGAACATGAAATTTAAAAAAAAAAGGAAAAGTTGGGATAAAGTGTCTAAGTGTGTTTATGGAAAGGCCTATCCATTTCTAAATGATGTAATGGAAAATCCATCTTCGGTCTACCCAAATCAAGTCCATTTTATAAACTGAAGAATGTGACAGTTTGTGACAAACTTCTAAAGCCACTAACCAAAATCTCCTGCCTCTGGGAAAAGGGTAGCTGGAATTTCTGAACAAGTAAAATTGTGGCTTAAAGCTCTAGGGAGAAGCAATAAACTCAGAAATATTTAAGAGTCTATAGATGTGTGCATGTGTGAATAAATGAACAGAAGCATACATACAAATAACCTCATAAATACTGTATGCTGATTTTGCCAACCAATGCTTGTCAGAGCAAGGACTATATATTTTGGCCTCTGCATTTTTTATTCTTTACTAATATTCATTGCTGTCAGCTTGTCTGGTTAAAATTAAGCCTTTCTTCAAATCAAATTTGCCCAGCCTCAAAGATTCTCCCTGGTGATAACCATGACATAGAAAATAAACCATCTTGCAATGGTTGAACTGGAAACAAGGTATTCCAAGGTAAAGGCAAAATGTCTCCAAAGACTTCAATTCCATGTACCTTACATCTTATAAAAATTAATTTTAAATGTATCAGAATGTATCATAAGCCTAAATGTAGAAATTGATGTCAAACTATAAAACTTTTAGAAAAAAACAGGAGGGAAATCTTTATGACTGTGAATTAGAATTCTTAGATATGACATCAAAAGCGTGAAGTATAATAGAAAAAAATGATAAATTAAACTTCATTAGCACTTTTAAAACTTTTACTCTATGAAAGATGCTGTTCAGATAATGAAAAGATAAACTACAGACTTGGAGAAAATATTCATTGATCATATATAAACATATGTATATGTGATATGCATGTGTTTGTATGTGTGCGTTAAGTCACTTCAGTTGTGTCTGACTCTTTGCGATACTATGGACTGTAACTTGCAGGCCCCTCTGTCCATGGGGAATCTCCAGGCGAGAATACTGGAGTGGGTTGCCATGCCCCTCCTCCAGGGAATCTTCCCCACCCAAGGACTGAACCCGGGTCACCTGCAGCTTCTGCACTGCAGGAGGATTCTTTATCGCTGAGCTACGTGGGGGTTGGGGGGGGCCCTATGATATGTAGAGAGTCAACAAAAAGCAAGTAACTCAATTAGAAAGTGGCCCAAAGGTTTTTACTTTAGCAAAGATATGTAGATGACAAATAAGTCCATAAAGAGAGGCTCACTGTCATTTACCACTAGGAGAATGAACATTATAACCATGTGAGATACCAGTACTTATTAAATGTCTAGAAAGTGTTTTAAGAATGGGAATACCAAGTGTTGATGAGGATAGAAAAAAGAATTCTTAAATATTGCCACTTAGAGGACAAAATGGTAGAGTCACTTTGGAAAACAGTGTTTAGGGGTTATTATAAATGTAATCATATGCTAACCACATGACCCAACAATCACACCACCAGGCATTAATTTTGAGAAATGAAGACTTTTGTCGTACCCTGGATGAATGAATAAACACATTGCAGGACATGTAACTCACGGCCCACTGCTCAGCAAATCAAAAGAACAGACCACTGATGCCCACAGAAAAAACTGCGGACTGCAGAGTCTCAACCACGGTGAGAATGTAGTGTTATAAGTAATAACGACAGTGTGGAGTAAGGGTGCAATAGGGTGTTCCGGGAGCTAAGGGTTCACGGAGCTAGAGTGCGGTATGGAGTCTGAGAGGATCAGTGTGAACAGGGAAGAGCCATACTTGACCCCATCTGGGATCCCTTCCTTTTACTTCCACCTTGCCTTTTGTCGCTTTTGTTATTATAATCACTAAAAGGATGCTGTCTGCAGCTAAAAGTGTACCTAATGGCCTGTATCTTGGAACCTTGCCCCTCTGCCTGAATGTTAAACTAAAGTGCCTTTGTTCAGCTCACAGAGAGACATTCTGCCCCTGCCCACCTATGAATGGCTACAGAAAAGAAGAAATTCACACATCCCCTCTTGATACTGGCCCAGCCAGGAGAAACTTTGCAAGACTAATGGCCTTTTTACTTCACTTACTCACCTCCTCCCCTTCTCTGTTCTATAAAAGAAAATGGCATCCTGCCCCTGATAAGATGGTACTCTACGGCACTAGCCCACCATCTTTTTGGATATCTGGCTTTCTGCAAAAAGTTGTTATTCCTTGCCTCAACACCTCATCTCCCACCCATCGGCCAGTCATGCGAAGAGCAGGGTGAGCTTGGATTCAGTAACAAGGAGAGGTTGCTCAGAGAAAGTGAGGTTTCACCTGGGCCTGAATACTGAGCGAGGGCTGGGAAAAGAGGCTGGAGAAAGAGGCAGCAGGCTGTGTACTTTAGGAAACATTCCTTTACTGTCTGGGGACTAAAGCTCCTGGGAGAGCCCTTTACTGAACTGCCACAGACTGCCTTTGTCAAACTGTCAAACACACCCTTTTCAAAGTGGAACAAAAGAAGGTGAATAAACATTTAATTGGTCGTTTGTAAATAGTGCATTCTTTTTAAAATTAAAAACAAGTTTATTCCAAGATTCATTAAATGCTTCCCAGACATCCTGGATGAAACTCACTGACTTAACAATGGGGCTCCTTTGCTTCTGTGACTTATCGCTCTGTTTCTGTTCTCTTCCAATGACACTGAAGTGAAAGCGCTCTCTTTATCGCCCTGGGAAATTGGGAACCATCTTTTTGTGCCTGAAGAAAGAGGGTTCAGAAATGGAAACGGTGATGCTATAGTTGCTTCCCTTCCTCCAGCTCAGTGCCTACTCAGTCTGCAGGCTACCTTTGTTCCCTGGGCTGAGAGAGGAGGAGGAGGAGGCTTTTTGCCATGGAAATATGAACCTCAGATAAAAATGTTCAGTTGTAGGGGTTTCATTTTATTGATTCGTTGCAATGAGTTATGCATGCGCTCATTCATTCATGAGGCATGTAGAAATCTCTGGTATGTGTGTAAAACCTTATTAGTCACTGGGAATACAGAAGCAGAAGCAGGAAACAGTTGAAGTTTTAAATAATCCTTGGCACGAATGGAGGACAGATTTGTACAGGCAATGTTGACAGGACAATGAACGCTATTACCAAGGGACACATAAGATGTTGGTGCACAGAAAAGGGTCACTAACTTTGCCAAGGGGAGCTGAGGGTGACGGCCTTTACAGAGCAGGCGGCATTTGAGCTGGGTCTTTGAAAGGAGGGTTGAGTATTCTCAAGGAGCAAGGTGGAAAGGGCACTGGAAACAGTAGGGACGACACAGAAAAAGGCGCAGAGACATGCAGAAGCATAGCATGTTGGGAACTGCAGGAAATCTGTGACTGGATTAGAAGGACAGGGGAGTAGTGGTGGGGAACATGATAAGGGATGCGAAGTTGACGTAAAGAGAGTTTGGGATCAGGTTAAGAAGGCTCTTTGGACTCTCTTCTATTCGTAACAGAGAAGCATTGGTGGTTTTCAAACAAGGAGCGACGTGAACTGATTTGCACCTCATACAGATGATCCAGCAGCAGGTGTAGACTATGAAATAAAGGGGGGAACAAGATTACAGGCAAGAAGAGCAGTTGGGAGACCTCTGCTAACTGTCACAAAGAATGGAGAGTCACATCGAGGCAATAAGAAGCACGCATGGAGTTGACCAGAAGGAGACAAAAGCGGTGTAGGAGTCACAATCACTGGGACTTGGAAGCTGGCTATCTCAAAGGGAGGAAGCAGCAGGGAGCAACGCTAAGGTCAAGCCTGGACAACTGGTCTATCACGTTGTAATTCCAGGATGTACACACAAAAAGGTATCCCTCTGGAGCTGTAAAGCCTAAACAGGTTCTGTGGAGTGCTGGGGGATGAAAGCCACACGGCAGGGGTTGAGAAGCAAATAGGGGATGAGGAAGTAGATATTCAGGTACATGAGATGGCTTAATAGCTAGATTCAGGACGGGTAAGTTGGATTGTTGGACTCTGTGGCAATAGTAACACATGAGGGAATTCCCTGGGGGTTCAGTGGTTAAGAATCCTCCTTGCAATCCAGGGTATGTGGGTTCAATCCCTGGTTGAGGAACTAAGCTCCAACAGGCCCTGGGACAATTAAGCCAGCACACCACAAATACTGAACCCTTGCTCCACAACTAGGGAGTTCTGTGTGCTGCAGTGAGAGATCTCATGTCCTGCAACTAAGACCCAATGCAGTCAAATAAACAAATAATGCATTAGATAAAGAAACTCTGCTATGAGAGCCATTTTCTTAAGTCTTAAGTTACGTTATGTGCTGTTAAGCATTTCTCGAATTCTGAAATATGCAGGGAAACATGTTACAGTAAACACCCAGAGGAGATAGGACAGGGTGGGTAATTTACTTAGAAGAGAGGCATTCTGGAGCTATTTTTAACTCAGCCCATCCCTTGCTTCATTGGGATGTTGGTGAAACATTCAGGTTGTTTATGAGGAGCCTGTATATAAATACACAAAGAGTCATATTTTCCATTCAAAACTGGAGGCTTCACCAGCCTTTCCTCTGTGCCATGGCACTGTCATTTGGTTCATATGCTACACTCTGTAATCCGGCGAGAGCCTGGGCTGTAATTCCATATGGCTGGCCACCAGCTTCCAGCCATAAATGACTTTGATGTTGCCGCTCAGGGAGAGCCCCAGGAGAGCTGCAGGAAGAGGATCAGACAAAGCAGGAGGAAAGGGGCCTCTGCCTCTGAGCCAGAGGGAGATGAACCCGAGAGAGGTCCCAGTATAACGCTGCAAATCTGCATCCACTGTCTGATAGGAAAAGAGAGGCCTTGCAAGTTTACCAACCCTGGCGATTCCCACTGTGAGCTTATAAACCCAAGTGCTGGTAAAGTTTTATGAATTCCACTCTGCTCTGTATGCAGAGATGGTTATGTTAATGAAGTTATGCTTTAAATTAGCTGAACGTATTCTCAAAAGAAAATTCCTTGCTTGAAATTATATATTACAGATTTTGTGGTATACTTACTCTGCAATTTAATGGCATGTTGTTATTCTTCTGCACTTAATGAGTACCAGAAAATGCCCTATGTATTCTCCACTTGATTCAGAAACAAGGGAATAAACGATTTTTTTTTATTCTGCCAGGTATGAGTGGATCTCTCTGATAAGGACCATACTGACCACTCATAAGACTGATGAACAAGAGCTCAACTGACAAAGGGATTTTAAGGAAGAAAAGCATCCACTATCGAAAATATGCTTTCTTCGCTGGCTTTCAATTCCTTCCCACGGAAACCTCAGTAAGGGACACTCAGGAGTCATGAAGGAATCATGCCCGATATCCTCTCCCTCATCCCCAAACACATTCTTGAGTTCTTATTATGGATAAGAGCAGCTTTCAAGAGAGTAGAGAGAGAGTTTCCATTGGTTGACTTTTTATTCTATTAACAATGCTATTTACCAATAGGCAACCCATTCCACTATTCTCGCCTGGGAAACTCCATGGACAGAGGAGCCTGGTGAGCTACAGTCTTTGGTGTTGCAGAGAATCAGTCACAACTTAGCAACTAAACAACAGCAACTAGTAAGCGGCAAAATTCTGGTTCCTCGTCTTGCCCCTTGGAGTAAGTTAATGGGAGAAGATCTTCATCAAATGTTTTCTGTCCCATTTGTGGGGACCCTACCACCTCTGTCTGAACATGCTTGCTCATCTGATACAAAAGAGGATTGCTATGTCAGTGAAAGATTTTTGAACAGACCATCATAAATCCCACAAAGTCACTGAATAAAACAGAAGGGGAAGTTTACTTCAGCTAGATAATTTTATGTATGTATTCAATAATATCAAAATTACCAGCCCTAAAATTTTAACTGGTCCCTCTTCAGACCTACAAAGACGATTAATGCATTTTATAGTTGTGGTATCAACAGCTAAAGAGCTAGTCGAAAATTAGTACTAGGTCACAGTTACAATTTTTCTTAAAAAACATGTAATCAAACATACAAAACCCAACTAACTTGCTTACAGACTAATTCATTTCAGGCACAGCCTTAATTTCTTTCAGATTTGAGGCTTCTAAACCTTGGCTAATTTGCCTATGCAATTATACGTTGTTTTGACAACTGCAGAACTCAAGAATCTTTTGAACAATTTGAAGGGATCTTAATTCCCACATTTAAGCAAGTGGATAAGGTGCAAATAATAATACCAAGTATCATTCTGGTTGTGGGAAAGACATTGTAACTTGGGGATTTAATCTCCAAACTTATTTAATACTCATTAGAACCATCTGTTTGAGATTTAAGTAAACCTGTCAGAGGCGCTGGGCCTGCCAGTTACCAATGACGGTTATACCAGGAAAAGAAACAGAGGTTGCAAGCTGGGGACCCATAGTTGTGCTTTATCTAGGAAGCCTTGTGCTTTAACCATTTTAAATGTGAATGCTTTTAGTTGGGGGCACTTAGTTTCCAGTTCACCTGACTGCAGTTTATTGTCATATATCTATCTGTCTGACATGCTTACTCCATCAGTCTGGGCCCAGGAGATGCAAGTTTGTAATCCCTGAGGTATCTCCTACACATAAATATATGTTGACGTTTCAACTCTTGAGGAGATGTTTACAATCAAAAGAATACAGACCAGGCACTTAATGGTGGTCCATTGTTTAAGTATCTGCCTGACAATGCAAGGGGACATGGGTTAGATCCCTGGTCCAGGAAGATCCCACATGCCTCAGGGCAGCTAACCCACGCACCACGCTGACTGAAGCCCAAGCGTCTAGAGCCCACGCTCCACAACAAAGGAAGCCACCACAATGAGAAGCCTGGGCACCGCAGCTAGAGAGTAAGCCCCGACTGCCGCAACTAGAGAACAGCTGTGCAAAGCAGCAAAGACCCAGCACAGCCAAAAATCAATAAAGGCATAAATAAAAACTAAAAAAAAAAAAAGAATTCAGTTCAGAAGTCAGAATCTTTTGGGTACTGAGCATTCTCTATTCACCCTAGAATTGTGTTTTTACATTCATGTCCACATGTGATCTTTCCAACTCAGTGACATAGCTATTTAGTATCCAATCCACCCTCATGTATTGGATGAGGTAAATGAAACTTAAAAACATAAATAATCCACCCCATATCACACCCTTAGGTATGAGAGAAGCAGGATCTGAACACACACTTCCTCCCCATCAATGCATTTGATCATGTGGCCGGGTGATCACTCAAGACAAGACGTGCCCATTTTCTTTATGTGGCACCCATAGCTCTCTCTCTGAAACTCACGACATTCCTCCATGACATTCCTCCATGTCAAAGGTCTCTCACCTCTCTAACCAACCTAAATTCCATGATTCAACACTTAAAATGAGCTTTTTGGAATGCCTTTGGCTTCCTGGCCTCTTACATCGCACTCTTGGTATAATGCCCATTATTCACCTGAGGCAAACACGTATCATCTTCTCTCTGTCCTACACCTTCAACCTCTCCTTCCTTATTGGTTTCACCCCCTCACATACGAACAAAAGGCCCTTCCCTCCCCCCATGTTCCTCCAGCTTTCGCCCTGTGATTTGCTTCTTTGCAACCCTTTGCCGGCTTCTGGGAAGGTAGCCTTTCGGCGGCCTCCACTTCCTAGCCTCCCCTTTACTTCTCAGCCTCCTGTAATCTGACTTCTGACCCCATCACTCTCCTGAAGCTGCTGTCGAGGTTACCAGTGACCTTCTAATTGCTAAACCGCAAGGACATTTTTCAGGGCGTCCTCTTTAGTATCCAACACGACTGGACACTTCCTTCTTCTTAAGTGCCCTCTCCTCCCGGTTTGCATGCTACAGCATCTGCCTTTTTCGCTCAGAGCATCACTCCAGCTGCTCCTCCAGTCTCCTGCGCAGCCCTGCTTACACCGCCAACCCGTAACTGTAAGGTTTGCAGCCTTCTTCCTTGTGAATAACTAGATCATTTTCTGGGGAAAAACAAACAAACAAACAAACACCTGGGGATGACTCCCCAGTCCGTATTTTCAGCCATAGCTTCTTTCTAAAATTTATCCAGTTAGGAACGGATGTCCCACAGGTACTTGAAATTAAGCACGTCCTTGACTCCTCATGCTCCTCTTTCCTGCTCTAATCTATGTTACCTGTCCAGGTGAGTACCTGCACCCAACTGCCCAATTTTACCCCCACCCCAGCTTTATTAAAGTGTAATCGAAAAATAAAATTGTATATATTTAAAGTGTACGATGGGATGATTTAATACAGGTATACATCATGGAATATTTACCACAGTCAAGTTAACACATTCATCACTTCACATGCTGCTGCTGCTGCTGCTATGTCGCTTCAGTCATGTCCGACTCTGTGCGACCCCATAGACGGCAGCCCACCAGGCTCCCCCGTCCCTGGGATTCTCCAGGCAAGAACACTGGAGTGGGTTGCCATTTCCTTCTCTAATGCATGAAAGTGAAAAGTGAAAGTGAAGTCACTCAGTCGTGTCCGACTCTTTTGCGACCCCATGGACTGCAGCCCACCAGGCTCCTCTGTCCATGGGATTTTCCAGGCAAGAGTACTGGAGTGGGTTGCCATTGCCTTCTCCGATCACTCACATAGCTATTTTTAAATTTTTTGTGGTGAGATCACTTAAGATCTATCCTCTTAGAAAAATTCCAAGTATTCAATAGAGTGTTATTAGCTACAGTCACCATGCTATACCATTAGGTCCTCAGAACTTATAACTGAAACTTTCACCAGCATCTCCCCACCCCCCACCCCACCCAAGTCCTAGGTAACCACCATTCTACGCCGTGTTTCTCTAAGTTTGACTTAAAAAAAAAATCTATATATAAATGACACTATACAGTATTTGTCCTTCTCTGTCTGGCTTATTTCACTTACCTTCATCCATGTTATTACAAATCACGACTTCCATCTTTTTATGGCTGAATAATAGTCCATTGTATATACACACGCCACAACTCCTTTGACCATTTATTTCTGGGTGGACAAAGGTTGGTCCTGCTGCTGCTGCTGCTGCTGCTAAGACGCTTCAGTCGTGTCTGAGTCTGTGCGACCCCATAGATGGCTGCCCACCAGGCTCCTCTGTCCATGGGATTTGTCAGGCAAGAGTACTGGAGTGGGGTGCCATTGCCTTCTCCAAGGTTGGTCCACTTCTGGGAATAAACCTGAAGGAAATGAGACCAGTATCTTGAAGAGACATCTGCATCCACATGTAACCAGCAGCATGATTCACAAGAGCCAACATATAAAAACAATGTAACAGCCCAATCTTGAGTCATTTCTTCCTTTCCACTTAGCACCAGGTGAAAAAAACTCTTAAAATCTGTTTCATAGTTGGTTCTCTCCTCTTCTCCAGCCTTGCTATTGCCCCACCTGTTTATTCCTCATTCTCTATTTTTCGTTTTTTTTTCTTTTCTTAAATTAGTTTACATACAGTATAATTTACCCTTTTAAGTATATAAATAGTTTTATGACTTTTGACAAATGTACATAGTAATGTTGTTGTTGTTCCGTCACCAAGTTATGTCTGACTCTTTTGGACACCACGGACTGCAGCGCGCCAGGCTTCCCTCTCCTTCACTACCTCCCAGAGTTTGCTCAAACTCATGTCCACTGAGTCAGTGATGCTATTTAATCATCTCATCTTCAGCACTGCCTCCCCTCTCCTTTTGCCTTCAATATTTCCCAGCATTAGGGTCTTTTCCAGTGAGTTGGTTCTTTACATCAGGTACCCAAAGCATTGGAGATTCAGCTTCAGCATCAGCCCTTCCAGTGAATATTCAGCATTGATTTCCTTTAGGATTGATTGGTTTGATCTCCTTGCAGTCCAAGGGACTCTTAAGAGTCTTCTCCAACACCACAATTAAACAGCATCAATTCTTGGGCACTCAGCCTTCTTTACGGTCCAACTCGCACATCCGATTATGACTACTTAACATGTTACTGTACATGTAATCAAAACTAAAATCAAGATGTGAAATGATTCCATCACCCTCCAAAAACTACCATGCTCATTTGCAGTCAATCTCTTTCCCTACCCCCAGCCCTTGGTAACCACTAATCTTGTCAGTGATTCTATCCCTATAGTCTTGCTTTTTCCAGAGTGTCATAAAAATGGAATTTTAAAGGGTGTAACTTTGAGTCTGGCATCTTTCACTCACATTATAAATTTGAGGTTCAATTACGTTGTTACAGTCATCAGCAGTCCATTCCTTTTTATTATGTGGACGTACCAGTTTGTTTATCCACTCAGCAGTTGAAGAACATTTGCTTTGTTTCCAGCTTTTGGCGATTGTGAGTAAAACCACAATAATCATTCCTGTTTACCTTTCTGTGTGAACATCAGTTTTCAGTTCACTTAGGTAAATGCTGAGGTGTAGGATTGCTGCGTTACATGGTAAGTATATATGCAATTTTATATTCAAGAAACTCAAAAGCTGTTTTGCAAAGTGGCTGGTCCATCTTCTATCCTCTCCTGCTATGTTTGAAAGTTCCAACTGCTCTGCATCCACGCCAGTTCTTGTTAGTGCTAACTTATTTTCTCCTTTTTAGTCATTGTTAAAGGTGTGCAATGGTATCTGATTGTGTTTTAAAATTTTTATTTCATTATAATTGTGTTGAACATCTTTTCATGTATCTGTCACCCTTATAGTGGAAAGTGTCTGTTTAAATCTTTATAAGAATAAATAGGGTAGTTTGTTTTGCTATTTATTATTAGGTTTTAAGAGTTTCAGAGTATTCTGGATGCAAGTCCTTTATCAGGTATGTGTTTTGCAAGACTGTTCTCCCAGTTTGTGGTTTGCCTTTTCATTCTCTAAGAGTTTCTTTTTAAACCTTTTTATTTTGAGATACTTGTAGATTCACATGCAATTGTAAGAAATAATGCAGAAAGATCTGGCATCCTCTTTCCCCAGTTTCTCCCACTGGTAACATCTTGCATAACTAGAGTACAATGTTATAACTGAGGAATGAACGTTGATTCAATCCGTCCATCGCACCCAATGTTATTAAACTTTCAGCTGTTTATATGTAGTGCGTGTGAGTGCATGCGTCTCCTCCTGTGTGCTGCTATCACATATGGAGATTTCTGTGACCACCGCAGTCAAGATAAAGAACAATCCGTCACAAAGATCCTTTTATAGCCCCAGCCACCTCCCCCCACTCTGCCTGTCTAACCCCTGGCAACCACTAATCTGCTCTCCATCTCTATAATTTTGTCATTTCAAGAATGTTATATAAATGGAATCATACAGTATTTGACTTTTGAGTCTGATTCCTTTCACTCAGCATAATTCCTTGGAAATTCATCCAAGTAGTTATATGTATCAGTAATTTCTTCATTTTAATTGCTGAATAGTATTCCACCGTTTGTTTGGCCATTCAGTGGTTGAAGGACATATGGGTTCTTTCTAACTTGGAGCTACTATGAATGAAGCTGCTATGAACACTCATGTAATAGTTTCTGTCTGTTTTTTTTTTTTTAATGAAAGAAAGTAAAAGTATCAGTCACTCAGTTGTGTCTGACTCTTTGAGATCCCATGGACTGTAGCCTGCCAGGCTCCTCTACCCATGGGATTCTCCAGGCAAGAATACTGGAGTGGATTGCATTCCCTTTTCCAGGGGATCTTCCCACCCAAGGATCGAACCTGGGTCTCCTGAATTTTGTTAACATTTAATTTTATATTGGAGTATAGCCGATTAACAATACTGTGATAGTTTCAGTTGGACAGCAAAGAGACTTAGCCATACAGATGCTCATGTATAGATTTTTGTGTGAACATGTTTTCATTTCTCTGGTATTAATGCTGGATTTTATAATAGCTGCTTAGTTTTGTATGAAACTACTCAACGGTTTTCTAGGGTGGTTGTATAATTATCTATAATATGTTTTACACTTTACATTCCTACCAGTAATACATAAGTGATTCAGTTTCTCTATATCTTTGTCAGCATCTTGTTTTGTGGCTATTTTTAATTTTAGTCATTCTGATAAGCATGTAGCAATATCTCACTGTGGTTTTCTTAACATGTATCATCTTGGTGGATATATGTGGAACAACTTTTCGTGGGTTAACAGTGTCTTTTGAATACTCCATCTTTTCTTTTTATTATTTTCTTATTTACTTCTTTTCCAGATTTCAGTTCAGTTCAGTTCCGTCGCTCACTCGTGTCCGACTCTCTGCGACCTCATGAATTGCAGCACGCCAGGCCTCCCTGTCCATCACCACTTCCCCGAGTTCACTCAGACTCACGTCCATCGAGTCGGTGATGCCATCCAGCCATCTCATCCTCTGTCGTCCCGTTTTCCTCCTGCCCCCAATCCCTCCCAGCATCAGGGTCTTTTCCAATGAGTCAACATTGGCATGTTGGCAACCTTGGCAACGTGCACATGAGGCGGCCAAAGTACCGGAGTTTCAGCTTTAGCATCATTCCTTCCAAAGAAATCCCAGGGCTGATCTCCTTCAGAATGGACTGGTTGGATCTCCTTGCAGTCCAAGGGACTCTCAAGAAGTCTTCTCCAATACCACAGTTCAAAAGCATCAATTTTTCGGTGCTCAGCTTTCTTCACAGTCCAACTCTCACATCCGTACATGACCACTGGAAAAACCATATTTACAGAGATACAATTGACATATAAGCTTAAAGTATATGATGTGATAATTTGATCATGCATATATTATAAAATGATTATCATAATAAAGCCAGTCAGCAATTCTATCACCTCACATAATTCTTTTTTTCTTAACGAATATTTAAGATTTACTGTCTTAGCAAATATATAACCAAAGTTGCCAAACTGTATGCTAAGCCCCCATAACTTATAACTGGAGCCTTTTACCCTTTGGCCAGTATTTCCCTATTTCCCCCACTTCCTGGCCTCTGGAAACCACCATTCTACTCTCCGTTTCTATGAGTTCAACTCTTCTAGATTCCACATGTAAGCGAGACCATACAGTATTTGTCTTTTCCAACATATTTCACCAAGCATAATACCCTCCAGTTCCATCCATGTTGTTAAAATGACAGGATGTCCTTATTTTTTTGGCAGAATAATATATATACCCCCATTATAGATATAAAACATAATATATAAAATAATATTCATATATATATATCACATTTTACTTTTTCCATTCATCCATTAGTGGGCATTCAGATTGGTTCCATATCTTGGTTAATATTTCTGGTGCATTTGGGAGTGCAACTATCTCTCTGATTTCAATTCTTTTGTATATATACCCAGGAGTGGAATTGCCAAATCACATGGCAGTTCTATTTTTAATTTCTTAAGGCCCATACACACTGTTTTCCATAGTGACTGTACCAACTCACATTCCCACCAACAGTGCACACCAGAACCCATCCTTTCATGACAGGACTATTGCGTGAAAAATAGTCCCCCTTCCTCCAGTTTTCAGTTCAGTTCAGTTCAGTCGCTCAGTCGTGTCCGACTCTTTGGCCTCTTCCAAAACAGAACTAGATAAGGTGCCCTTCCACAGGACTCGGTCTTACCCCCTCTTAACTTGTGATTTCCCATTAAAACTCTGTCTCCTTCATCAGACTCTAATCTCCAAGGGAGCACAGGAAGATTTTGCTTAGCTCAGAATCCCCAGACAGTACATTGCTGTCACAAATCAAGTGCTATCTTTTCAATGAATGAATAATAAAAACAAGAACGACTTCAGTGCTAAAAAGAGGTGTTGGCAGAGAGAAAGAATGGATTAAAGAACGGGCAAGGCATAACGACTGTCATCCCATTAACCACTCTCCAGGCCAGCTTTGGCTCTAAGCTAGGTGCCAGACCGATCACGCGCACGCGCAGCTCTCTCCGCGTGGCCCCGCCCCGTCCTCGGCCCCGCCCCCGCCCTCAATCCCTCCCTCCGGGCCTTCCCACCTGTCAGCAACCAATTAGGGAGAGGAGGCGGTCCTGGTTGACGCGGTGCTCCATGGGTAGAGTCCCTAGTTACTGTTGCCAAGGCTATGGCTTGCCTGAGGCGGCGGGAGTCAGAAGTTTTGGGAGCCAGTGCCTGAGAGAGGTCAAGGGTCAGTGCAAGAGCCGAGGAGGAGATGGTGAAGCAGACGATCCAAATTTTCGCAAGGGTGAAGCCCACTGTCCGGAAGCAGCAACAAGGGGTACGGGTCGGAGCAGCGCGGGCGCCGGCGCGGCGGGGCCTCTCAGGCCGGGGGAGGGGCGGCACGCGAGGGTCCCCGGCCCGGGTGAGGGGTTCGGCTCCCGACGCGGGATGCGGCCAAGCGTCCAGCACACTCGGTTCTGGCACCCGAGTAGCCCACAGACGCCAACACATTGCTTTCAGGGGGCGCGGACAGACACCCAGTCCATTTCCACCCGACACAGACCTGCGGACCCGGATTAACCTGCACAGAACCACCTGCGTACTCCGGGACACACGTGTCCACGCAGCTGCAGACCCGTGCACGCACATGTACATCTGCGTGTATGCGTGATCATAGACTAGCCTCAGCTGTGCGCCCTTATTGCACTTTTCTCGAAAACAGTCATGCAGCTCTGCCCACCCAGGTGCATTCAAACTTCTGTTTCACCCTCGGGCAAAACGTGCAAGCCAGAGATACGTGTCTACACCCTCTAAGATGATACGCATGATAGATACAGATAGAGACACACAAAACCTACACGGTGGTTCTTACACAGTGGGCCCTTCGAGTTTTTTGACTATATTGTCATTCTGAACATAAACGTCAACATACACTCCTTGCAGATGTAAACAGATATTTATGCGACGTACACAAAGAATATACAAACCTTTTATTCTGAGAACATTAACAGCATTTATTAGGCATTTCTTCCAGGATGCTAAGCTCAGAAGTGTACAAAGAAGGCTAAGGCATGATCCTACTCTGAACAGAAATACTTTGAATGCTCCTCAGATGTCTCAAAACATTGTTTTCTTTCCTTGGGAGGGACTTAGATCCTTTGTCTGCATTATCCCTGTGTCTCATGAAAACCCTTCGAAGCTGATGTTTTCCTCATTTTATAGATGAGGAAGCTGAGTCTCAGACAAGTTAAATAATTTGGCTCAGCCAGCCACCTGGTGAGTGGCAGAACCCTGATTTTAATTAAGGATTTTTTTATTCCAAAGCTTTTGGGACATAACTTTTCTGCCTCAGAAAATAAGGATATAGGCAAGTGCTATCTGAGTCATATTCATGAGTCTCTGGAATGGGTATATTTTTAACAATATTTTATCTCTACTCCATATCTAAAAAGAGTGTATGTATATATGTAACAACATTTGCTGTTGTCTAGTTATTAAGTCATGTCTGACTCCTTTGCGACCCCATGGACTGTATCCCACCAGGCTCTTCTCTGCATGGGATTGTCCAGACACGAATACTGGAGTGTGTTGCTATTTCCTTCTCCAGGGGATCTTCCTGACCCAGGGATCAAACTAGCATCTCTGTCTCCTGCATTGGCAGGTGGATTCTTTACCACTGAGCCACCTGGGAAGCCCGTGTAACATCATGTAAAGTGAAAGTCGCTCAGTCGTGTCTGACTCTTTGCGAGCCCATGGACTATAGAGTCCATGGAATTCTCCAGGAAAGAATACTGAAATGGGTAGCTTTTCCCTTCTCCAGGGGATTGTCCCAACCCAGGGATCAAATCCAGGAATCGTCTCCCGCATTGCAGGTGGATTTTTTACCAGCTGAGCCACAAGGGAAGTCCATGTAGCATCATAGCAGCTCATAATTTAGGATTTGCCTCATGTAAATTTATATATTTAAAATAAGGAGAATATAGTGTCTTGTCATCGTTTTCATCTTCAGTCTTTTCATTCATGGAATACGGTTAGGAAAAGATGCATAAAAACAGTCTAAGTGTGGCATTTAAAAAATTAAAGGAATATAGCATATGGAAAACAACCATTGAGTATCTTCCCATTTTTTCTCCTCTTACATTCACTTACAAGGTTTTTAAAGTATATCACATATGAAAATTGCCCCCACATCCACATTTTCCCCCACACCCACCCCCAGATTCTTAGCTAAAAATACTGAACCTGTCTATATTGACTCAGCACTCAGAAACAGGTGCTTGGATGTGATCATGTGACAGGATGGATAGAGGTGGGCCTTCGGGGGGGGGGGTGGTGGGTTGATAGAGAACATTGGATTTAGCTTGAACTTCTTTCCTTAAAGTACAATGTTTGTATTTTTAAAATGTGCTTTCTTTTGCATTTCTTCCGTGAAATTCTATGGAGTGTCTTGTTTGCTACTCCAGGAAATATTTTTAGGTATCATATTGTACTTTAATGATGCCAGATTCTTACTGAGTTACAACATTATGCCATTTACAGAACAATCAGAGCACGCAGATGAACAAGTTTTGAATTAGTGTATCCCTACCCTTCCTTAGAAATCCCACTGTTAGCACCCTGTACTTTTGCTCCCAAAGATTGTGTGGTGGTTTCTCTGATTAGATATACTCCTTGTAGCATTAAACTAAGAGTGACTCAAAGGTTTTTTTTTTTTTTTCTTCATTTTGTGGCTCTGTTACTTCATTAATCATACCCCTGAGACACTATAAATTAAATGATGATAATTTATAGATTAATATATCAAAAGATACATAAGATGACCCTCTGTGATAATTGTAACAGTAGCAGTGCTTTCCATTTGCATAGTGCTTTGCATATTTTGAAATATCTTCACAGTCATCCTTGCATTGGTCTAATTGTCTCCTATTAGAGACCAGCTCCATCTCAAGTATTTTTATGACTAACGGGAGAAAGCCAATCTATTAGACTAAACAGGTTTTTTTGTTGTGGGTTTTTCTTAATGCCTCAAAGCATGGCTTAATGAGAGGAGTGGAAAGTCACTGTTCCTACTCTGTTAATAGTTATTGGCCCCTTTTGTCTTCTGACTACTGTTACGGTTTTTTAAAAATGTATGGCATCCCTCACTCCTGTACGCTTTTTTGTCTTACTCACCCTTTTCACTCACCTGTCTAACCATTAACCTTTTTTAAAAAAAACAATGTAGTGCCCTATAGAATATAATTTTTAAATGTCTCTTGAGGAAATCTAACCAGAACGCCTTGGACCTGATGCCATAACTTTCTATGAATAATTTTATTTTACAGCATGACTTTTCTTACATGAATTCCTCACATTTTAAATGAGAGAGCTCAATAAAAACGTGCTTAGGAAAATTATTCAGACTTTCTGGAGATTTAGGAAGGCTTTTTACTTGTTTCAGAATATGACTTTCCCCCCATAATCAAGCATCTAAATGGGTCTTAAACGGGAAGTATTGCTTGTTAGAAAGAATTTTATTTCTTGGTGAAAGACAAGAAGTCTTTTTTAAAAACTTCTAAACCTAATGACTAACGTTTTTTATGGTGCATTACAAAATGCTTCCATTTCCATGACATCATTTGATCCCCACAGCAATCTTATAATGGAGGCGATTCTGTTTTCTTCATCTTATGTATGTACTGAGATGTTAAAAGTGGTGACTGGTCACACAGCCGGTAAATTGAGATCAGTGTTAGACCCAGGTCTTTGGACATCAAATTGTAGACTTCTGTCTATTCCCCATGATCTGTTTATAGGCTGGACTCTTGCTTTTCCTGGCCAATAAGTAAAGGGGTAGATAACCAAGAAGAGAATCAGAATATTACAGTTGTAAAGGGGGTTGGTTAAGACCCTTCATTTCCCTATCTGCTTAAAGAGGTCAAGTGATTTCTCTCAGGTCATTTTCTAATTAGTGGCTGAGCTGGGAGGAGAACCTAAAAAATGACATCAAAGACGTGAATTACATGTGTCTTTTGAAACCACATGTCTTTTATCAAATGCTTAAATGTCTCATGGAAACTCGGGCTTCTTTGAACATAATTTGAATTAGGGCATTCTTGTGAGCTCTCTGAGAAGGCTCAGACCCAGGCCTTTCATCTCTGTGTCTAGCATTTTGTAAATGCTGAGAAATGCTTATTGGTTGTAGTAAAATGTTAATTTCTGGTCCATAATTCCAAAGCAATACTTAGATAGTATGTTGTTGTCAGGGCTATTATTTTCTCAACAATGGAGACAGACAAGACACTCAAATACTCACATTTGAGTATTAGATCATTCAAAGAGGATCTGACCTTTGATCAGGCATTGATTTGGTTTTACTTTTTGTTCAGTTCCATTTATTTGTTTGACTGTGCACAGAGTTTAAACAGGAAAATTATCCAAGTTGTGCTATGTTATGACTTTTTATCTGAAAAGTACAGTTTTTAAAATACTATTACAATGCATGTCATAATAACATGGTCATTGTTCAAGTCATAATTTTATCATTTTATATTCATTTGTTGTCTTCATATTTGCAGATTTATTCCATAGATGAAGATGAAAAATTAACACCTAGCTTGGAAATCATTTTACCTCGTGATTTGGCAGACGGATTTGTGAATAATAAGCGAGAAAGCTACAGATTTAAGTAAGTTTTCCTTTTTTCTTCTTCAGTTCTATTTTACTATTGAAGTAACTCTTGTCCTGCTTTGATATCCACGGTGAAATTATTGGTATCATTTCTTGGGGAGAATGTAGTACAGTTCTCTGTCTTATCTAGTAAATAGAATTCAAGTTGTCTTTTCACTGCTGTGCCCAGAATTAAAAAGGGGGTATATTTCTGTATCCAACAGGATATCGTAAGATCCTACCCTTTTTTAAAAAAAATTATATCTGTTTATCAAGTGTTATCTTTTTCCTTTTTGGCCCACTTATAGGATGTTCAATGCATGGCTAAAATTTATTAAAGATGACAACTTAAGGAACAGTCTAAATGCTGAATAGGTGAGCTTTCTTAATAGCCTAAAGGGTATAGTGACCTCACATGTGCATACGTACACTCTGTACCTGTACTGTCTGTTGTACCAGCCACTCACCATGGGGAGCTCTTAAGCACTTCGAATGGAACTGGTCTGAATTGAGATGTGCTGTGAGTATGGGACATATCTTTCTGAAAGATTACTAAGAAATAAAGAATATAAAAAAGCTCAATAATTCTTTTCATATTAATTACACAGTAAAGTGATAAAATGTCGAATATATTGTGCTAAAATATATTATTAAATTTAATTTCACCTGTTTCATTTCAGTTAAACAATATGTCTGGTAAAAATTTTTAATTACATATATACTCATATTTATGGGTTGCATTTTATTTCTCTGGCACAGTTGAACTGCAAGATTCAAGCAACATTCAGCCACTCCCGGATTGTCATCAGTGCCTTAGGTCCAAATACTCTTCTAGTAGACAGGCCTTGAATTTGGAGATTATGGCTGTTCCATACTGTCTTTATTCTCCAGATGACATAATTTCTTTTAATCCACACTTTTAATTTCTGGAGAAGTTTGAGCTCAAGTTAAACCCATATTTAATCTCTGGGCCAAATGAGAAGGGAATGGCTACCCACTCCAGTATTCTTGCCTGGAAAATTTCATGGACAGACGAGCCTGGAGGGCTACAATCCATAGCATCACAATCAGTCGGAGATGACTGAGCGACTATGTATGGTCCTGCTGAAGGCGTCCTAATTGCTCTCTTGTGTTCCTCTCTAGGCTGCTCTGCATGGGCCTTAATCTGAGACTGTTCCTGCCCTTGCCTGTGGATAGAACCACCTCGGATATTTTTTTGTGTTTCTCTCTCTCTACTTCTTATTTCTCCTCCCTCCTCGTTATGAGATGATGATGGTGACGACTGTCTCATAAAGACTGTCTTTGGTCTTCACCGCTTTCCCCCTTATGTCTACCATGGTTATCTCTCCCGCCACCTCCACCCCGTCTTTGTCTTGTGTCTCCTTTTACACTAAGCACAGCAGAATGACTAGCCCATGGTTGCACGGTGAGGTAGGTCTAACTTGTCCTTGTGGCTCCTCATTGCCTTGTATTCTGTCCATTAAGGAGTAGCGTTATAATACACAACTTACTTTTCTGAAGGTGGCATTCTCCCACTGGTATAAGCATGCTACATACCTTACTAGCTATGACTTAATGACAACAGGGCTAGGCCTGTCTCCACAATACCACAATTTCCTAAAACATTGTGTTCAGCTCGATTCTGTTTGATTGCTAAGAAACAATTGGCCATGTTCCTATCTTTTGGCCATTTCCAAAGTATGCTGTATGTTGTGCAGATATAAACAGTATATTTGCACATGCGCTTATTGAAAAAGTGCTGTTTGCTTATTTTTAAGTCTCTTGATCATTCTTTCTAAACCTCTGAATTAAAAATCTTTATTTCATTTGATGTAATAAAGTAAGATTTATTTTCATAGAAAGATATCCGATTACATTGCTGAATGAATTAAACTCAGTTACAAATACAGAGTGTGTAGTATGATCCATATACATGAAATAAGATTAAATTTAGAAAAGTAAAATAAAGGGATTTTTTTTCTTCATGAGCTTCCCAACATCCATTGAGCTTTCCAATTTCCATGATGTTATCCCCACAAGTCAGAGGATAGGAATAGCTTTCAATTTCTGTCACCTATCAGTTCAGTTCAGTTCAGTCCCTCAGCTGTGTACGACTCTTTGCAACCACATGAATCACGGCACACCAGGCCTCCCTGTCCATCACCAACTTCCAGAGTTCACTCAGACTCACGTCCATCAAGTCAGTGATGCCATCCAGCCATCTCATCCTCTGTTGTCCCCTTCTCCTCCTGCCCCCAATCCCTCCCAGCATCAGAATCTTTTCCAATGAGTAAAATCTTTGCATGAGGTGGCCAAAGTATTGGAGTTTCAGCTTTAGCATCATTCCCTCCAAAGAAATCCCAGGGCTGATCTCCTTCAGAATGGACTGGTTGGATCTCCTTGCAGTCCAAGGGACTCTTAAGAGTCTTCTCCAACACCACAGTTCAAAAGCATCAATTCTTCGGTGCTCGGCTTTCTTCACAGTCCAACTCTCACATCCATACATGGCCACTGGAAAAACCATGGCCTTGACTAGACGGACCTTTGTTGGCAAAAAATGTCTCTGCTTTTGAATATACTATCTAGGTTGGTCATAACTTTTCTTCCCAGGAGTAAGCGTCTTTTAATTTCATGGCTGCAGTCACCATCTGCAGAGATTTTGGAGCCCCCAAAAATAAAGTTTGACACTTTCCACTGTTTCTCCATCTATTTCCCATCAATATGATGGGACAAGAGGCCATGGTCTTCATTTTCTGAATGTTGAGCTTTAAGCCAACTTTTTCACTCTCCTCTTTCACTTTCATCAAGAGGCTTTTTAGTTCCTCTTCACTTTCTGCCATAAGGGTGGTGTCATCTGCATATCTGAGGTTATTGATATTTCTCCTGGCAATCTTGATTCCAGCTTGTGTTTCTTCCAGCCCAGCATTTCTCATGATGTACTCTGCATAGAAGTTAAAGAAGCAGGGTGACAATATACAGCCTTGACGTACTCCTTTTCCTATTTGGAACCAGTCTGTTGTTCCATGTCCAGTTCTAACTGTTGCTTCCTGACCTGCATACAGGTTTCTCAAGAGGCAGGTCAGGTGGTCTGGTATTCCCATCTCTTTCAGAATTTTCCACAGTTTATTGTGATCCACACAGTCAAAGGCTTAGGCATAGTCAATAAAACAGAAATAGATGCTTTTCTGGAACTCTCTTGCTTTTTCCATGACCCAGCAAATGTTGGCAATTTGATCTCTGGTTCCTCTGCCTTTTCTAAAACCAGCTTGAACATCTGGAAGTTCACGGTTCACGTATTGCTGAAACCTGTCTTGGAGAATTTTGAGCATTACTTTACTAGCGTGTGAGATGAGTGCAATTGTGTGGTAGTTTGAGCATTCTTTGGCATTGCCTTTCTTTGGGATTGGAATGAAAACTGACCTTTTCCAGTCCTGTGGCCACTGCTGAGTTTTCCAAATTTGCTGGCATACTGAGTGCAGCACTTTCACAGCATCAGCTTTCAGGATTTGAAATAGCTCCACTGGAATTCCATCACCTCCACTAGCTTTGTTCGTAGTGGTGCTTTCTAAGGCCCACTGACTTCACATTCCAGGATGTCTGGCTCTAGGTGAGTGATCACACCATTGTGATTATCTGGGTCGTGAAGATCTTTTTTGTACTGTTCTTCTGGGTATTCTTGCCACCTCTTCTTAATATCTTCTGCTTCTGTTAGGTCCATACCATTTCTGTCCTTTATTGAGCCCATCTTTGCATGAAATGTTCCCTTGGTATCTCTAATTTTCTTGAAGAGATCTCTAGTCTTTCCCATTCTGTTGTTTTCCTCTATTTCTTTCCATTGATCACTGAGGAAGGCTTTCTTATGTCTCCTTGCTATTCTTTGGAACTCTGCATTCAGATGCTTATATCTTTCCTTTTCTCCTTTGCTTTTCACTTCTCTTCTTTTCACAGCTATTTGTAAGGCCTCCCCAGGCAGCCATTTTGCCTTTTTGGCCTTTCTTTTCCATGGGGATGGTCTTGATCCTTGTCTCCTATACAATGTCGTGAACCTCATTCCATAGTTCATCAGGCACTCTGTCTATCAGATCTAGTCCCTTAAATCTATTTCTCACTTCCATTTCTCACTGCCACTGTATAATCATAAGGGATTTGATTTATGTCATACCTAAATGGTCTAGTGGTTTTCCCTACTTTCTTCAATTTAAGTGTGAATTTGGCAATAAGGAGTTCATGATGTGAGCCACAGTTAGCTCCTGGTCTTTTTTTTGTTGACTGTATAGAGCTTCTCCATCTTTGGCTGCAAAGAATAGAATCAGTCTGATTTCAGTGTTGACCATCTGGTGATGTCCATGTGTAGAGTCTTCTCTTGTGTTGTTGGAAGAGGGTGTTTGCTATGATCAGTGCATTTTCTTGGCAGAACTCTATTAGTGTTTGTCCTGCTTCATTCCGTATTCCAAGGCCAAATTTGCCTGTTACTCCGGTGGTTTCCTGACTTCCTACTTTTGCATTCCAGTCCCCTATAATGAAAAGGACATCTTTTTGGGGTGTTAGTTCTAAAAGGTCTTGTAGGTCTTCATAGAACCATTCAACTTCAGCTTCTTCAGTGTTACGGGTTGGGGCGTAGACTTGGATTACTGTGATATTGAATGGTTTGTCTTGGAAATGAACAGAGATCATTCTGTCGTTTGTGAGATGGCATCCAAGTACTGCATTTCAGACTGTCTTGTTGACCATGATGGCTACTCCATTTCTTCTGAGGGATTCTTGCTCGCAGTAGTAGATATAATGGTCATCTGAGTTAAATTCACCCATTCCAGTCCATTTTAGTTTGCTGATTCCTAGAATGTCAATGTTCACTCTTGCCATCTCTTGTTTGACCACTTCCAATTTGCCTTGATTCATGGACCTGACATTCCCGGTCCTATGCAATATTGATCTTTACAGCATCGGACCTTGCTTCTATCTCCAGTCACATCCACAACTGGGTATTTATTTTGCTTTGTCTCCATCCCTTCATTCTTTCTGGAGTTATTTCTCCACTGATCTCCAGTAGCATATTGGGCACCTACCGACCTGGGGGTTCCTCTTTCAGTATCCTATCATTTTTCCTTTTCATACTGTTCATGGGGTTCTCAAGGCAAGAATACTGAAGTGGTTTGCCATTCGCTTCTCCAGTGGACCTCATTCTGTCAGACCTCTCCACCATGACCCGCCCGTCTTCGGTTGCTCCGCAGGCATGGCTTGGTTTCATTGAATTAGACAAGGCAGTGGTCCTAGTGTGATTAGACTGACTAGTTTTCTGTGAGTATGGTTAAGTGTCTGCCCTCTGATGCCCTCTTGGAACACCTACCATCTTGCTTGGGTTTCTCTTACCTTGGACGTGGTGTATCTCCTCATGGCTGCTCCAGCAAAGCGCATCTGCTGCTCCTTACCTTGGACGAGGGGTATCTCCTCACCGCTGCCCCTCCTGACCTTGCAGTCACCGGCGGCTGCGACCGGCGTACTTAGCGCAGCCAAGAGGAGCTACCCCACATCAGAGGTCAGGGGCAGCAGCCGAGAGTGCCAGGCTGCTACGGCGCAGGAATGCGGAGAGGAGCTACTCCAGTCCGAGGTCAGGGACGGCAGCGGAGAGGATCTAACCCGCACCTGAGGCCAGGGGCGGGGGCGGGAGGAGCTACCCCACGTGTCATCTATAGGATGATAGAAACAAAAAGTATTGGCTTTAGCATTTTAAATAAAGAAATTAGTAAATATGTATGTTCAGAGATAAAGTATTTAAGCATTTTAAAGGCTGTTTTCACCCAAGAAAATTCATGCAGTCGGTAAATCTTTATTGCCCATCAACTGTGTGCTGTTTTAATGGCTGGGACTACAGCAAGGAGTGCACCAGACTTCTGCTCTCAGGTGCTTGCATTTTAGTGGGAGAAGATGAACGGGCGGTGTGTGTGTGTCAGAAAGTTTTGAGTGCTGTGGAGGAAAATACAGTAAGGAAAGGCAAATAAAAATTGCTGGGATGAGAGGCAGCAAACTGGAGGCATGGCTGCAGTTTTTCACAGGGGTTTCAGGGAAGGTGAACATTTTAACAGAAACTTGAAGGAGGTGAGGAAACCAGACACTCTGCTGTGTGAGAGATGGGGATTCCAGGATCAGGATAGGGCAAGAATGGAGTTCCTGGCTTGCTTGAAGAAGCACGAGGAATGTATGTGGCTAGAAGAGAGTGAGCAAGAGGGCTGGAGGGAGACGAAGGCTAAGGTGTAGCAGAGTGGCCAGGTCCTTTGGAGCTTTTCCCGAAGTGCTCAGGGAAGGTAATGGACGGTTGTGAACAGAAGAATGGACTAATTTCACTTATGTTTTAGCAGGATCATTCTTGCCAATGTGTAGATAATGGACTGTAGGGGGGCCAAGGGAGACCAGGCAAGAAGTTATCGTTGCCTGGGGCCAGAGTAGTAGTGAGTGGGATTGTTAAGAAGTAATTGGGTTCTTCCGGGTGTATTTTGAAGGTCAGACTAGCAGAGTTTGCTGATGGGTTGGATACAGAGTATAATGGAAAGAGAGGGGTCAAGCATATATTCTAAGATTTTGGACTGAACTTTGAAAAAAATGGAGTTGGCACTTACTAGGATGGAAAAGACTGGAAGAAGCCAGTTTGGGATGAGAAGAAATCAGCATTACCGCATTTGAAATGGAGAGTAGGAAAAGCTTACACCATCTTCCAATCCCAAAGAAGGGCAATGCCAAAGAATCTTCCAACTACCACACAATTGCACCCATCTCACATGCTAGCAAAGTAATGCTCAAAATCCTTCACCCAGTCTTCAACAGTATGTGAACCAAGAACTTCCAGATGTACAAGCTGGATTTAGAAAAGCAGAGGAACCAGAGATCAAATTGCCAATGTCTGTTGGACCATAGAAAAAGCTAGAGAATTCCAGAAAACCATCTACTTCTGCTTCATTGACTATGCTAAAGCCTTTGACTATGTAGATCACAACAAACTGTGGAAAATTCTTAACGAGAAGGGAATACCATACCACCTTACCTGCCTCCTGAGAACCTTGTATGTAGGTCAAGAAGCCACAGTTAGAACTGGACATGGACAATGGACTGGTTCAAAATTGGGAAAGGAGTATGTCAAGGCTATTTGTCACCCTGCTTATTTAACTTATATGCAGAGTACATCATGCAAAATGCCAGGCTGGATGAAGCACAAGCTGGAATCAAGATTATGGGAAGAAATATCAATAACTTCAGATATGCAGATGATAGATACCACCTCTATGGCAGAAAGTGAAGAGGAATTAAGAGCCTCTTGATGAAGGAAGGTGAAAGAGGAGAGTGAAAAAGCTGGCTTAAAACTCAACATTAAAAAAACGAAGATCATGGCATCTGGTCCTATCACTTCATGGCAGATAGATGGGGAAACAATGGAAACAGGAATAGGCTTTATTTTCTTGAGCTCCAAAATCGCTGCAGATGGTGACTGCAGCCATGAAATTAAAAGATGCTTACTCCTTGGAAGAAAAGCTATGACAAACCTAGACAAACCTATTAAAAAGCAGAGACATTAGTTTGCCGACAAAGGTCCATATAGTCAAAGCTATGGTTTTTCCAGTAGTCATGTATGAATGTGAGAGCTGGGCAATAAAAAAGGCTGAGCACTTTTTTAGTGACATTTTTCAAACTGTGGTGCTGGAGAAAACTCTTGGGAGTCCCTTGGACAGCAAGGAGATCAAACCAGTCACTCCTAAGGGAAATCAACCCTGAATATTCATTGGAAGGACTGATGCTGAAGCTGAGGCTCCAAAACTTTGGCTACCTATTACAAAGAGCAGCCTCAGTGAAAAAGACCCTAATGTTGGGAAAGATTGAAGGCAGGAAAAGGGGACAACAGAGGATGAAATGGTGAATGGCATGACCTACTCAATGGACACTAGTTTGAGAAAGCTCTGGGAGATAGTGAAGGATAGGGAAGCCTGGTGTGCTGCAGTCTATAGGGGTCAGAAAGAGTTGGACATGACTGAGCAACTGAACCACAGCAATAACATGACCTCCTAATAAATTAAAGGACCTGCTTGGAATCAGGAAACTTAAGTTATGTCTCAAGGCACACTCTAGGTCAGCTCCAGGACCAAGAGTAAATTGCTTTATCTCTCCAAGTCTCAGTTTCTTCTTCTGGAAAGGATTAGATTAAACTTCTTAAACTCCATGATTTTATTTTGCTTTTTAGTGGCTTTCAGAAGACAGCTGATCATAATGAATTTCCACATGATTGTACAACTCTGTTATATAAAATAAGATGTTTGAGAGTGATTATATTTGATGTTTAATGCACAATGTATGATTTATTGAACCTCCTCCCATCTCTTTGGTTTACACAGTGGTAGATGTCATTCCCTTTCAGGAAGTGGGGTTGTATATCTGTGTTAGTCCCTCAGTCGTGTCTGACTCTTTGCAACTCCATGGACTATAGCCCACCAGGTCCTCTGTCCGTGGGGTTCTCCAGGCAAGAATACTGAAGTGGGTAGCCATTCCCTTCTCTAGGGGGATCTTCTCAACCCAGGGATCAAACCCAGGTTCCCTGCATTGCAGGAAGATTGTTTACCATCTGAGCCACCAGGGAAGTGTAAGGAAGTAGGGTTGGGAATGACTAATTCATTTACTCAGTCATCACCAACTTGGTAAAAGAGTCAAAACAGCCTCAGAAGCATCGTCATCATCGAAAAGCAACACTGGGTCCGTGCTCAGACATCAGAGTGGGCAGTTCTCCAAAGAGCACTTGAGCAGCCGCATTATCTCAATATTCATATCTGAAGCCCTCAAACACCTTTGGGGTCTTGAGGAGTGTTCTGACAGACTCAGTAAATATTGCTAAATTATAATCCTGTCTGCTAAATGAGTACCCAGAGTGCCTTACAATCTCTATATACAGTTTCATTATTTGCTTCTTCAAAAGGGTGGTTGTTATGCTATAGGAATCTTTTGAAATGAATGTTTTTGAAAGACAGTGAAATTCATTCCATTTTATATTTCCAACCCAGCTCCAGACATCCTTCTGAACTCCTTAGTAGTGAAAACAAACCTACGTTTCATGTCATCTCTACTTTAATTGAACTTGTGCCCAACTCATTTGTGTGGGGAGACACACACACCACTATGAAAGCTGCTTAGGACGTGTATGTTTCAAAGGCTTTGCTCTAAAATCCTCCCCCTCCCAATTTTTATTTTGAAAACTTTTAAATATGCAGAAGAAGTGGAGGAATAATGCAATCAAATCTCCTCTACCCTTAGTGGGAGAGTCACCGATTATTAATGTTTTGCCCTGTCCACTTATATTCTCTCTCTCTCTGTCTCTCTGCCTTCTCCTTGCCTTTTCCCTGCTTTTTCCCCGCTTCTCACCTTTCCTTCCCCCGTTTGTCTTGCTGTCTCTCTCTTCATGATGTTTGAAATGGGGGCCATACTTGCTGGTAGTGAGTAAACACACTGTATAAGGATGGGTTGTGCATCTTCTTGGGGCTTCCCTGGTGGCTCAGATGTTAAAGGATCCACCTGCCATGCGGGAGACCTGGGGTCAGTCCCTGGGTCGGGAAGATCCCCTGGAGGAGGGCATGGAATTCTTGCCTGGAGAATCCCCATGGACAGAAGAGCCTGGCAGGCTCCAGTCCATGGGGTCACAAAGAGTCAGACACAAACTAAGCGACTGAGCACAGCACAGCACAGCACAGTGTGTCTCCTCCAAGTGTTGGAAGTGCTTGTCACCCTGTCCTAAGCTAAGTTAGGTGCCATTGCAATATGGGTGCAGTGGACACCATCCTATCTCCCCAGTCCCCCAGCTGTGCCAGTCAGATCAAGATATCCTTAACAGTACAGCTTTATTTTAACTTACTGTTTGACTTTTGACTTTGAGCAATAAAATGAAATAAACTATCCTGAGAATTAAGTAGCTGATCCTAGGATGCAGTAATTAATGGAAAATAAACTTCAAAACATTAAAACTGAGTTCAGCAATCATGCATTTCACAGCTGCGTCTTTTTCTTGCAAGTCAGACATCAGAAGTTCTTTGGCTGTTTACGTCCTGTTCTTGGGTATCCATTTCATGCACTTAATCTCAATCTGAATTTGATGCCAATTGCAGACACTGTCCCTCTTGAGAGCTAAAAAACACACAGTTTATTATTTGGTTCAAAGCTGCTGCAGTTTTTCAGAGGGATTTATTGTGCAGATCTTGTCAAAGCAATACTGTTTACCCACCATTTGTATACAGGGGTACAAGAGCTCAGTGTGTTTGGGGCTACAGGGCAAACATTGTGTTAGGTTAGGTAAGCCTAGTGATGTAAATATGGGGTAATTTACAGAGCTTTTAGGAGGAAAAAAATGGATTAATCCAATAGTGTTTGAAGGCTCAGCGTTTAACTAATTACTGTTTTCACATTTGCAGATTTCAAAGGATTTTTGATCAGGATGCAAAGCAGGAGACCATTTTCGAAAACATTGCCAAACCAGTTGCTGAGAGGTAGGATTTCCTATATTTTGTTCAGTGGGTTAGTGGGTTTTCATCTTGCCTTCAATTCTCAGATAATTGTGGTAATGCGCTTCAGTCTATCAATTATATACTCAGGCTGCAGGGCATGTGATGATGGTAGCGCTAACACTTTCTCTTCTTACAGCTTGTTTGTTTTAGATTTAGATACTGAGCCTGAAAACAAACCGGTGAGACGGATAGAATGGCTATCACTACTCCCATTTTGAAAGCTATGTGAATCTCTGAGGACTGGAGAGGCTAAGTAGCACTGCTCAGGGTTGGTAGCTGGTGGTGGCAGAGTCCTGGATGGCTACTCCTAGCTGTTAACTCCAGTGCTGTTTGCTCAGGACAGTACTTCACGCCTGTGGTTAGATGGACGAAGGACTGTGACACCTGGGAGGCCGAATTCTGACTGACCCAACTCTGCTGCTGCTGCTGCTAAGTCGCTTCAGTCGTGTCCGACTCTGTGCGACCCCATAGACAGCAGTCCACCAGGCTCCCCCATCCCTGGGATTCTCCAGGCAAGAACACTGGAGTGGGTTGCCATTTCCTTCTCCAATGCAAGCAAGTGAAAAGTGAAAGTGAAGTCGCTTAGTCGTGTCCAACTCTTAGCGACCCCATGGACTGCAGCCTACCAGGCTCCTCCGTCCATGGGATTTTCCAGGCAGGAGTATTGGAGTGGGGTGCCATTGCCTTTTCCAGACCCAACTCTACCTCAGGGTAATAACTCTATTTCAAAACTTGGCGCTTCACTTAGGTCCCTTTTGTTTCTGCATATCCAGGTAGTTCTGGGCTGCTGACTACCAAAACCAAACTCACCTGAGAATACATAATCCTGAATAAATCAGAGTGCCATTTTATTAATATATGTTGGTGAAGTCTCCTTGGTACTAGATGCTCAAGTCCTTAGATAAGCACCTTCTTCTATAGGGAGTCTATATGGGAAACTACTACTAATAATATGGCTTTCTGCTCCTGAAATCATTGGGTGATTTTAATTATCTAAGTATCCCCAGATACTTCTATCTTTATGACTAGAATGAAAATTACATCTGCTGAACAGACTCATTTTTCAAGTCTACTGATCAGTGCATTCTCAACCACAACCTTGCCGAAAATGTATCAACACATATTGTCTCCTAAGTACCTGTTTCATGAATACTACTCAAACCATGCCCTTCTCTCTCTTCCCCACCCCTGCAGCTTTATCGAGATATAATTGACATATGACATTGTGTAAGTTTAAGGTATATGTGTTGCTTTGACACATTTATAAATGATATCACCAAAATGATTATCACCATAGTGTCAGCTACCATGTCCATCTCATCACGTAGTTCCCATTTCTTTTTTGTGCTAAGAACATTTCAGATTTGCTCTCGTAGCAACATTTAAGTATTTGGTCCATATAAGAGGATCATTAGCTACAGTCACCATGCTGTCCATTAGATCCCTGACCTGAAGCCCTTCTCTTTTTATACTGTCTTCCATCACAGTTGGTAAGATATAACTGAATAGGCTTAAGCTATTTTAGTTGTAGTCACAATCCAGTAGCATCTCTCCAGACTAAATTCAGGTCTCCCTGACTGGGTGTCTCATATTTCTAAAATTCTGTTCTTTTTAGTAATGTTCCAGGTTGTGTCATTTTTCAGATAGCTCATCTCATGTGTTTTATTTTGTGATGTCCCAAAGTCATGTGGGGAGGGGACATCAGTTTGTGTTTCCTGGATGTCTATTTATTCCCCCCAATACTGACTACCTTTCCCATCTTGAGCCCACTTCCCACTCTGGCTCCTGCTGTGCCCTCTGCCTGGAATTCTCTTCCTTCGGAAATCTGCCTAGTTGCTTTCTGAGCTCTTTTGAGGCCTTTGCTCATGTATCCCCTTCTCAGTCAGGCCATCTGTTCTTAGTACCCGACTTGAGTACCTGCATTCCCTGTCACCCTTCCCTATATATTTGTTTTAGCATCTGACATACTATATAGTTTCCTTACTAGTTTTTTGTTTTTTTCTTTCTTTTGCTTGTTAGCCTTCTACCAAAACAAAAACTCCATGAAGGCTGGGGATTTATTTGTTTAGTTCACTGACTTAACAGAGATACCCGACTTGATGATGACAAGATCTCAAAAATAACAGGCAAGAGTTTTGTTATCCAGGATGCTCAAGTTGTTATCAAGGTTGCTCAAGTGAATTATATCATTTATCAATAGGAAACATTCCTCATTGTCCTTTTTAATACTTTTCTTCTTGTATCCCAATTTTCCTGAAACTGTTTTTGCTGGTTTTTTTTTTTTTCTCCCCCCTGTTGGGCTTTATCTGGTGTCTCTGTCTCAAGCTCTTCACTCAGCTGCCCTGTGTCATTTTGTTTTTAAATATAGGTCTGGTGAATAAAATATAGCTGACTTTTGCCTTTGTAGCCAAATTCAGAGTCCCTGATATTTAATTAATTACTTTAACCTATTTATATTTATTATAGTTACTGTAATAGTGTTTGGAGCAATTCTTCTTCTCTGTTTATTTTTTTTTCCCATTTATCATACTCTCTATTTTTTTTCTTTTCTTGCTATTTGTTTGTGCTCTTTGTTGTTGCTGCTTTATTTTCTCTCTCAAGGTGTAAACAGTTCTCTGTGATTTAATTCAGATATTTAAGCTCATCTGTGCTTTTTCTCAGCATCTAAACTTCTTCCCTCTTGCTTGTCTGGCCCTCTTCTGCTCAGGCAGGGCCCTTAGCACACTTTTACTTTGCCTTTCCTACTCTCCTAGCAATTTAATTGTTGAGACCTACCCATAATTCCATTCTGGGTCATTAATTATTTTCTTGATCAGCATTTACTTAAGCTCATCTGTAAGTTTTATTTGTTTCTTTGCTCATCACTGTTTCTCATACTTATGTCTGTTTCTTGGGTTCCCTTTTAGTTTTGCTAGTAATCATCATTAACAACTTTTTTAGAGAGAGCTCAAGACTGAGGAGCTTTCTGAAGCTTTCATTCTCCTTCACAATTAAATGACCATTTGGCCAGGTATAGAATTCTAGGTTAAAAAATAATTTCTCTCATCTCTGTGAAGACATTGCTTCATTGTCTCCTTGTATGCAGTGTTGCTGAAGAGATGCCAGGGTCTATCTGGACCTTATTTCTTCTTAGGAATTATGCTTTTGTCCTAGATGTTTTTGGGTTTTTTTTTTTCTTTTTGTATTCTCTGTCACCTCCCTTTTAAATTCTTAACTTTTACAACTTTATTTTTTTCATTTGTAAGAAATGAAAAAAATGTCTGTTCTTGTTTATTGGTGTGATGTCCTTCTTTCTCCTTCCGAGGAAAATTAGCATCTCTTCTTGGAAGCACTGGCTTTTCTTTCCACAAGCAGTTTCTCTATGTGAATGTTCTTCTGTTGTAGAGTTGGCGCCTTGCTTTTCCCCTACAGAATTTTCTCAGACGTTTGGTGATTCTCAGGGGTGGGCTCACCTCCGTCAGTTGCAAGGGCCGGCGTCTGTTTGGGAACGCGGTTTCTGTTCTCCATAGTGTGTGGGCTGTGGGCAGGGTGTCCCTGAGCGGGTCTGCTGGGTATGAGAATGCGGTTTTCTCCTGGTTGCTGCTTACCACCAGGGACTCTGGTCGCTGTCAGTAATCCAGGCTCTTCCTCTGCTGGAAAGTGTTCTTCAACGTTGGATGGACAGATGGAGGCAAACTCACACCTCTCTCTGATTTATCTGCAGAGGAGGGGGTTATTAAGCAAATTAACACTGGACTAAGAACCGGGAGAATCACTGTTTTCGTTGCCTTTAAACATGTCATATGCAGCATGTTCACACTTTCTGAAAACTTGAATTGTGTGACTCTGAAATGGTAAAATACAAGGTAACAATAAAATCTCATTTATATACAATATTTGAAATAATAATTACCCCCATAAATTGAAAAAAAAATAAAGAATTGTTTAACTTGACAGTCTTGGTGAATGGAATCAGTACCACTTTAGATGTGAAACAGAAATGCCTGCTCCTGATGAAGATTAGTCTCCAGGAACAAATTCCCAGCATAAATCCAGTTCATCTCCACCATCCCTTTAAAGCTTCTCTATTGGGCTAACCCATTGTAGCTTAATTCTGGTTTCTGTGTGCAATTGGAGCTAAATAAAATTAATCACATTTCTTTCCAAAATTCTGTAATTCAAGAATCTTACTATTTTTAGACATGCCTTTTCCCACTTAATTCAAATCAGTAATATGACTCATGACTGCAGAATTGTGGGACTGTTGGTGAGAATTCATAAAGCTTTAAACTTGTATTTTTGAGGTTATTTACTGTTCAGCAGTCTCCACTAGGAAGCACATCCTGCCTCTTCTAAACTTTGATTTTTCTGAAATATATCCTTTGTTGTTTAGTGACAGATAAAAACTACCTTCTGTCATATTAATTTTGCTCACTGGTTTCGGAATAACTTTTTGGAAAGATAAAATTTAGGAAGTCCGCAGATGTGTCTAGTGTGTGCTGTTGAACCATAGAAAAGACTTTGTAGCTTTATTTGATAGGTTACCTGGTGTTATGCTTCTCAAACTGGAGTGTGTCTATCTTGGGAGTGTGTGGTACTTTACGAGGGGATACTTGAAGCTGCAGACTGAACACGGCACATCATTCTGGAGTGTGAATTTCACTTAAAGACTGACTCAGAAAACTTTGAGGTCTAGACTTTTTGGAGGTTTTATCACATGCACTCGTAAATCTGCAGAATCCCAGTGTTCCAGCCAATCTTATGTTATACTTGAAAGCTTCAGATGTAGGAAATTTGTTTTAGGTACAGTGAGTGCTTTAGGAAAAATTTGGAGATTTAGAGAAGAACATGGTTGGACTGAAATGAATAGGGTGCACATTGCCAGGAGGACAGGTTGTGACAAAGATGGAGGTCCCCACAGTGGGCCCCACAGGATGGATAAAGCCTCTGCATTGCAACAAGGCAGCCAGGTTGGTTTTGGAAATCTGCTGTGAACCACTGCTTTTCAACCTTTGATTTCACGATATCAAGGGCAGCCTGTCAATTTATAAGAAGAGCATGAGGGGAAAAGAAAGCTCCTAGGGTCACGACCTCAGGGAGAATGTCTGTCCACCTGTGCTCTGACTGGGTGGGAGGCCAGGGCTTGGTTGAGGCGTTTCCTCCTAGAGCAGGTAGTCTCACCCTCCCGTGGGGCCAGGCCTAGGCCCATCAGGGCTTGCATCTGTGCCCTAGAAAACAGGCCTGGCTGGTGACGCAGTGGGTCACATCACTTGCCCAGTTTCTGCAGCACAAGCAGTGCACATAGATCCTGCACCTTCAAGACAGGAGAAGCAGACGGGAGACAAGCAGGGCCACAGAAGAGTATCTAATATAAATGTCATTGGCCAGCTGTTCACCTCCATGTACTCATGCTTCTACTTTGGCTCAAAAAATTTTTGCAACAAGTAGAATAATCACATTCTGGCCTCAGCCCTGTGATAACTCATTGTGTGACTCTGGGTCAGGCATGTCCCTTCTGAACCAGTTCTCCCATATGAAAAAGGCTGATGCTAATAATACCAAGTTTACCAGGTTCTGAGGATGCAAAGAAGCAATCAGTGCCTGTGAATGGACTTTGTGAACGTCTATGCCCTGTTCAATCTAAGGGTTAAAAAGTTAGAAATCTTCATTATCTCTGGCACTTTAAAACTCTGCCCACTCACTTCTGTGTCCAGACGAAGGTGAAGTCGATGTACTTCTCTATAAGTCTCTTCCTTGTTTTTGTTGCTAAGTTGTGTCCGACTCTTTTGGGACCCTATGGACTGTAGCCCACTGGGCTCCTCTGTCCCTCAAATCCCCCAGGTAAGAATACTAGTGGTTGCCATTTCCTTCTCCAAGGGATCTTCCTGACCCAGGGATCAAACCTGCATCTCCTGAAATCCTCTTACTAAGTACTGCTAAAAACTCTGGGCATTGTATTTAAAAGAACATAAATGGTAGAGATAAAAGGGTAGACTGGTGAGGGGGCCTTGGGACCTAAAGGAATGACCCAGCAGTGAGTTCCCAGTGCGTTTTTTGGTTGTTGTTGTTGCCTGGTGTATTCCAGACTGGATGCTAGAAAAACTGGCAACCAAGAAACACCAGTAGACTTAGACAAAAGTAGAGAAAGTGAAGTCACTCAGTTGTGCCCGACTCTTTGTGATCCCATGGACAGTAGCCTGCACCAAGCTCCTCCGTCCATGGGAATTTCCAGGCAAGAGTACTGGAGTGGGTTGCCATTTCCTTCTCTAGGGAATCTTCTCGACCCAGGGATCGAACCCAGGTCTCGCATGTTGTAGACAGACGCTTTGCCATTTGAGCCACCAGGGAAGTCCAGACAAAAGTGCCCACCAAATTCTGCTCTCTATAACCAAGTCACCAGGAAAGGGGGCAACCCAGTGAGACAGACATTTTTAAATACTGGTTGCCCTACTCCATCCAAATACTATGGAAAAATCCCCAGCCCCACCTTCATCCAGACAGCAAAGCCTGGCTATGACAAGGCGCCCCATTCCGCTGCTGCCAGGGTGGTATCTGAGAAGGAGTGGAAGGACTTTCCTCCCCTCTCGGAGGTAACAGCTTCCCCTCTCCCCTCACCCAGGTTGTCAGTGGAAGTCTTACGGGGATCCTGGAGTTCACCACCATCAGCCTCCCCACCCTGCTGTGGGAGTCGCAAGGTGCCCCACCCTCTGCTCTCCAGGGAGGTGTCAGTTGAGGCCACAAAGGGAGCCTGAAGTCTCACCTCTGCCCATGGGGATGAGGCCCCCCCATGGGTGTCGGGAGAGGCGGAGTGGGAACCAGGCCCCTTTCCCTGCCTGGCCATAGTGAGGTGACACCAGTAGGGGGGTGTCGGGAGAGATCTGCTAAAACAGGAGTTTTAAGTATGGTCTAGACTCTATAACTCATGCCTAAATTGTCCAGGATACAATGAAAATTATGCCTAAATAAGAAATATCAAGAACTAGGAAGTCACCAAATTCCATAAGGAGAAACTATTAACAGATGCTACACCAGAGATAACGCAGATCATAGAATGGTCTGACAAGTATTTTAAAGCAACCACCATGAAAATGTTTCAGTGAGCAATCGTGAAAGTGTTCGAAAGAGACGAAAAGATACAAAGTCTTGGCGCAAAAAAAACCAAAAAGATATAAAGAAGAACCAAATGGGAATTTTAGACTTAAGATATAATAACTGAAATTAAAAATAGAGTGGATGGGTTCAATAACAGGATGGAGAGGTCAGATGAAAGAGTCAATAAATTTCAATATGTAACAATAGAAATTACTCAATTTGGGCAATAGAAAATAGACTGGAAAAAAAAAAAAAAAGATGCCCAGGGACCTTGAGAACTACAGCAAAAGATCCACCATTCATGTTATCAGAGTCCTTACAGACAGGAGAAAGAATGTAGTTGAAAAGCATTCAAGGAAATAATGACTGAAGATTCCCAAAATTTGGCAAAAGGCATAAACCTAGAACTTTATGAAGCTGAGAAAGTTCCAAACAGGATAAACTCAAAGAAATCCACTTGAAGGCAAACATTATACTTCAGAAAACTAAAGACAAAGGAAAATATCTGAAAACAATGAGGAAGAAATGATATCGTACCTACATGGAAAAAATAATTTGAATTGTAGTGTTTTTCATACTCCACTCCAGAAAGCATGGAGTCTAGAAGGAAGTAACAGAATATTCGCAAGTGCTGAAGGAAAAGAACTGTCAGCCCAGAACCCTATTCCCAGTGTAATTAATTATCCTTCAGGAATAAAGGGGAAATAAAGACATTTTCAGACAAAGGAAGACTGAGAATTAGTCGCCAGCATATCTACCCTAAAAGAAGGGAGAAATGAAGTTCTTAAAAAGAAGGAAAATGAAAAAAAGAATAAATCTTGGAACATCAGAACAAAAGGAGGAACAAGCGAAAGAACAGAAGTATATGCTGACAAACTTTCCTTACCTTGAGTCTCAAAAGGTGTTTAATGAAGCAAAAAACAAGGCATTACCAGATGAGTTAAAGCAGGGAAGGGTGAAGGGATTTAAAAGGAAGTAAGAGAGTTCCAGAAAAACATCTATTTCTGCTTTATTAACTATGCCAAAGCCTTTGACTGTGTGGATCACAATAAACTGTGGAAAATTCTGGAAGAGATGGGAATACCAGACCACCTGACCTGCCTCTTGAGAAACCTGTATGCAGGTCAGGAAGCAACAGTTAGAACTGGACATGGAACAACAGACTGGTTCCAAATAGGAAAAGGAGTACATCAAGGCTGTATATTGTCACCCTGCTTATTTAACTTCTATGCAGAGTACATCATGAGAAATGCTGGGCTGGAAGAAACACAAGCTGGAATCAAGATTGCCAGGAGAAATATCAATAACCTCAGATATGCAGATGACACCACCCTTATGGCAGAAAGTGAAGGGGAGCTAAAAAGCCTCTTGATGAAAGTGAAAGAGGAGAGTGAAAAAGTTGGCTTAAAGCTCAACATTCAGAAAATGAAGATCATGGCATCTGGTCCCATCACTTCATGGGAAATAGATGGGGAAACAGTGGAAACACTGTCAGACTTTATTTTTTGGGGCTCCAAAATCACTGCAGATGGTGACTGCAGCCATGAAATTGAAAGACGCTTACTCCTTGGAAGAAAAGTTATGACCAACTGAGACAGCATATTCAAAAGCAGAGACATTAATTTGCCAACTAAGGTCCGTCTAGTCAAGGCTATGGTTTTTCCAGTAGTCATGTATGGATGTGAGAGTTGCACTGTGAAGAAGGCTGAGCGCCGAAGAATTGCTGCTTTTGAACTGTGGTGTTGGAGAAGACCCTTGGACTGCAAGAAGATCCAACCAGTCCATTCTGAAGGAGATCAGCCCTGGGATTTCTTTAGAGGGAATGATGCTAAAGCTGAAACTCTAGTACTTTGGCCACCTCATGCGAAGAGTTAACTCATTGGAAAAGACCCTGATGCTGGGAGGGATTGAGGGCAGGAGGAGAAGGGGACAACAGAGGATGAGATGGCTGGATGGCATCACGGACTCGATGGACGTGAGTATGAGTGAACTCCAGGAGTTGGTGATGGACAGGGAGGCCTGGTGTGCTGTGATTCATGGGGTCACAAAAAGTCAGACATGACTGAGTGACTGAACTGAACTGAACTGAACTGAAGGCTTCCCAAGTGGCATGGTGGTAAAGTATGTGCCTGCCAATGCAGGAGCCACAGGAGATGCAGGTTTGATCCCTGGGTTGGGAAAATTCCCTGGAGAAGGAAATAGCAACCCACTCCAGTATTCTTGCCTGAAGAGTCCCATGGACTGCCTGGTAGGTACAGTCCTTGGGGGTCACAAAGACTGATTGAGCATGCTTGCAAGGTTTCTATACTTCATTCAGACTGGTAACGTGTCAACATAACAGTAGACCTCTGGTAATGGAATGGTTCTGTATCTTCATTGCGTTGATGGCTATCTGAATCTACATGAAATAAAATGGCATAGAACTCTACACATGTATTGTACCAATGTTAATTTCCTGGCCTTGATAATATACTCTAGTTATACGAGATTTAACCACTGAGTTAAAGTTTGAGTTTGAGTTTGAGTTTCCCCAAACTAGGTGAAGGTACACAGAACCACTCTGTACCCCTTTTGTAAATTGCTATAAATTTATAATTATTTCAGAAGAAAACATTAATATTCCCAGATATGAATATTTTAGTGTCAGTTGCTTTATGATGTTCTTCTATTCAGCAAATTCAGTAATCCGAATGATTAGATTTGAACTTCTCCCCCTTGGGTCTCAATTCAATAAAATTAATTTCATTAGACATTCACCCAGACATGCCTGCCAGTAAACGTTTTGTTTTTCTCAGAGTTGGCTTTCAAACAGAACACACTGGTCAACCACCAAATTGTACAAAAACCCCTTGGCTCCCACAGATCTATTCAACTTCAGGCCACAACTTCACTTAAGAGATGCATTGTTTATAAACATGTACCTGTACTTGGCTCCACTTCCTACTACTCCGAATTTCCCTATAACAGCACGTTTATGGCTTTTGTGATTTTACTACTTTTCTTAAAGTTTTAACACTTTAAAAATTATACTCTCAATTGAAAACATGGCTCTGTGTTTAAAAACAGCAACATATATCTGCTTAAGGGGCTTTCCAGATGGCACTAGTTAGTGGCAAAGAGCCTGCCAATGCAGGAGACGTAAGAGACTCGAGTTTGATCCCCAGGGTGGGAAGATCCCCTGGGGGAGGGCATGGCAACCCACTCCAGTATTCTTACCTGGAGAATCCCATGGACAGAGGAGCCTGGTGGGCTCCAGTTGATAGGGTTGCAAAGAATCAGACACGACTGAAGCACCTTAGCACACATGCACACATATCACATTAACTACCTTCAAGGGTTAACAGGCAAAATGACACTGAGTATCTGAATGTCAGAATATTGGGAAGAAATGAGGAAAGGTCTTGCCACACTCAGATTGAAGATAACTTCTCTTCTTCATTCTGGTGTCTCAGTGTTTTAAGAACCCGCTCTCACATAAAATGTAGATACAGATAACATCGCTTTCCAGGTTTCCTTTTGGAATTTTGTTTTTTTTTTTCTGTTGCAACCTGCTTTTCTGTTGAGAAGCTGCTGAGAAGCCCAGAAGTGTTCAGGCTACAATTAGTAGAAATATGGGTGCATCACAACAGAATTAATGGTCCCCTGAGAATCCACCTGCCAATGCAGGAGACCCACGTTCAATCCTTGGGTCAGGAAGATCTCCTGGAGAAGGCAATGGCAACCCACTCCAGTATTCTTGCTTGGAGAATTCCACGGACAGAGGAGCTTGGCGGGTTCCAGTCCATGGGGTCACAAAGAGTCAGACACGACCGAGTGACTCACACTTTCACTGTCTTTCCAGTCCTGTCTACTCAGGGCTCCCTGCCCCCCTTCAGTTGACGGCCTCCTGCTGCAGGGTCCCGCGGCTGTCTGTCGCTCACTGCACCACGCACTCTTCTGCCTAAAGTGCTTCTGTAATTTGTGAACAGATGAGGCTGGATGTGCCAAGGTATTAACGCAGGAAGCAGCCCTCCAACCAGTGACAGACAGGGGTGGGGGGTTGTTAAATGCAAAGGCACCTCTTCACCCCTCAGTGGGCACAACGCTAAGGCCTGTTCCTCGCCGTCCCCCAGAGAAAACCAGTGAGACTGAGTCCCCGCAGCCCACAGTGGTGCCTGCTCTCTCATGTGCCTGAAGTGGCTTGTTTTCCTTCCCTGCCTAGACTGGAGCTTCCGGAACTCACCTCCCAAGTAAACTATTCCACTCAACTCCTGGCCTCAGGACCTGCTTGAGGGAAGCGGGGTGGCGGTCTAAGACCAGTTCCAGAGAATTCCAAGAGAATAGCAAGAAGAGATAAGAAAGCCTTCTTAAGGGAACAGGGCAAAGAAATAGAGGAAAACAATAGAATGAGATACTAAGGGACTATTTCCTGCAAAGATGGGCACAATAAAGGACAGAAACAGTAAGGACCGAACAGAGGCAGAAGAGATTAAAAAGAGGTGTCAAGAATACACAGAATTGTACAAAACATGTTTTAATGACCCAGATAACCACAATGGTGTGGTCACTCACCTAGAGCCAGACATCCTGGAGTGTGAAGTCAAGTGGGCCTGCGAAAGCATGACTGCAAACAAAGCTAGTGGAGGTGATAGAATTCCAGCTGGGCTATTTCAAATCCTGAAAGATGATACTATGAAAGTGCTGCACTCAAGTATGCCAGCAAATTTGGAAAACTCAGCAGTGGCCGCAGGACTGGAAAAGCTCAGTTTTCATTCCAATCCCAAAGAAGGGCAATGTGAAACAATGTTCAAACTACCATACATTTGTGCTAATTTCATATGCTAGCAAAGTAACACTCAAAATCCTTCAAACTGGGCTTCAACGTACATGAACTAAGAACTTCCAGATGTACAAGCTGGATTTAGAAAATGCAGAGGAACCAAACTACCAACATCTGTTAGAACATAGAAAAAGCAAGAGAATTCCAGATAAACATCTATTTCACTGACTATACTAAAGCCTTAAACTGTGGCATCTTCTTAAAGAGATGGAAACAGCAGATTGCCTTACCTGCCTCCTGAGAAACCTGTATGCAGGTCAAAAAGCAGCAAGTAGAACCAGACATGGAATAACAGACTGGTTCAAAATACGTCAAGGCTGTATATTGTCACCCTGCTTATTTAACTTATATGCAAAGAACATCATGTGAAATGCAGGGCTGGATGAATCACAAGCTGGAATAAAAAATGCTGGGAAAATTATCAATAATCTCAGATATGCAGATGACACCACCCTAAAGGCAGAAAGCGAAGAGGAAATAAAGAGCCTCTTGCTGAGGCTAAAAGAGGAGAGTGAAAAAGCTGGCTTTTCACTCAACATTTCTTTTCTTTTCTCAACATACAAAAAATGAAGATCATGGCATCCAGTCCCATCAGTTCAGTTCAGTTCAGTTGCTCAGTTGTGTCCAACTCTTTGCGACCCCATGAATCGCAGCACTCCAGGCCTCCCTGTCTATCACCAACTCCCGGAGTTCACTCAGACTCACGTCCATCAAGTCAGTGATGCCATCCAGCCATCTCATCCTCTGTCGTCCCCTTCTCCTCCTTCCCCCAATCCCTCCCAGCATCAGAGTCTTTTCCAATGAGTCAACTCTTCTCATGAGGTGCCCAAAGTATTGGAGTTTCAGCTTTAGCATCAGTCCTTCCAAAGAAATCCCATGGTTGATCTCCTTCAGAATGGACTGGTTGGATCTCCTTGCAGTCCAAGGGACTCTCAAGAGTCTTCTCCAACACCACAGTTCAAAAGCATCAATTCTTCGGCGCTCAGCTTTCTTCACAGTCTGAATCTCACATCCATGCATGACCAGTGGAAAAACCATAGCTTTACTTTGTTGGCAAGGTAACGTCTCTGCTTTTGAATATGCTGTTTAGGTTGGTCATAACTTTCCTTCCAAGGAATAAGCGTCTTTTAATTTCATGACTGCAGTCACCATCTGCAGGGATTTTGGAGCCCCCCAAAATTAAGTCTGACATGGTTTCCACTGTTTACCCATCTATTTCCCATGAAGTGATGGGACCAGATGCCATGATCTTCATTTTCTGAATGTTGAGCTTTAAGCCAACTTTTTCACTCTCCTCTTTCACTTTCATCAAGACGCTTTTTAGTTCCTCTTCACTTTCTGCCATAAGGGTGGTGTCATCTGCATATCTGAGGTTATCGATATTTCTCCCGGCAATCTTGATTCCAGCTTGTGCTTCTTCTAGCCCAGCGATTCTCATGATGTACTCTGCATAGAAGTTAAATAAGCAGGGTGACAATATACAACCTTGACGTACTCCTTTTCCTATTTGGAACCAGTCTGTTGTTCCAAGTCCATTTCTAACTGTTGCTTCCTGACCTGCATATAGGTTTCTCAAGAGGCAAGTCAGGTGGTCTGGTATTCCCATTTCTTTCAGAATTTTCCACAGTTTATTGTGAGCCACACAGTGAAAGCCTTAGGCATAGTCAATAAAGCAGAAATAGATGTTTTTCTGGAACTCTCTTGCTTTTTCGATGATCCAGTGGATGTTGCCAATTGGATCTCTGGTTCCTCTGCCTTTTCTAAAACCAGCTTGAACATCTGGAAGTTCATGGTTCACGTATTACTGAAGCCTGGCTTGGAGAATTTTAAGCATTACTTTACTCGCGTGTGAAATGAGTGCAATTGTGTGGTAGTTTGAGCATTCTTTGGCATTGCCTTTCTTTGGAATTGGAATGAAAACTGACCTTTTCCAGTCCTGTGGCCACTGCTGAGTTTTCCAAATTTGCTGGCATATTGAGTGCAGCACTTTCACAGCATCGTCTTTCAGGATTTGAAATAGCTCCACTGGAATGCCATCACCTCCACTAGCTTTGTTCATAGTGGTGCTTTCTAAGGCCCACTTGACTTCACATTCCAGGATGTCTGGCTCTAGGTGAGTGATCACATCATAGTGATTATCTGAGTCATGAAGATCTTTTTGTACAGTTCTTCTATGTATTCTTGCCACCTCTTCTTAATATCTTCTGCTTCTGTTAGGTCCATACTATTTCTGTCCTTTATTGAGCCCATCTTTGCATGAAACGTTCCCTTGGTATGTCTAATTTTCTTCAAGATCTCTAGTCTTTCCCATTCTGTTGTTTTCCTCTATTTATTTGCATTGATCCCTGAGGAAGGCTTTCTTTATCTCTCCTTGCTATTCTTTGGAACTCTGCATTCAGATGCTTATATCTTTCCTTTTCTCCTTTGCTTTTCACTTCTCTTCTTTTCACAGCTATTTGTAAGGCTTCCCCAGACAGCCATTTTGCTTTTTTGCATTTCTTTTCCATGGGGATGGTCTTGATCCCTGTCTCCTGTACAATGTCACGAACCTCCGTCCATAGTTCATCTGGCACTCTATCTATCAGATCTAGTCCCTTATATCTGTTTCTCACTTCCACTGTATAGGGGATTTGATTTAGGTCATACTTGACTGGTCAAGTGGTTTTCCCTACTTTCTTCAATTTAAGTCTGAATTTGGCAAAAAGGAGTTCATGATGTGAGCCATAGTCAGCTCCCGGTCTTGTTTTTGCTGACTGTATAGAGCTTCTCCATCTTTGGCTGCAAAGAATAGAATCAGTCTGATTTTGGTGTTGACCATCTGGTGATGTCCATGTGTAGAGTCTTCTCTTGTGTTGTTGGAAGAGGGTGTTTGCTATGACCAGTGCGTTCTTTTGGCAAAACTCTATTAGCCTTTGCTCTGCTTCATTCCTCATTTCAAGGCCAAATTTGCCTGTTACTCCAGGTGTTTCTTGACTTCCTACTTTTGCATTCCAGTCCCCTATAATGAAAAGGACACCTTTTTGGGGTGTTCTAAAAGGTCTTGTAGGTCTTCATAGAACCATTCAACTTCAGCTTCTTCAGCATTACTGGTTGGGGCATAGACTTGGATTACTGTGATATTGAATGGTTTGCCTTGGAAATGAACAGAGATCATTCTGTCGTTTGTGAGATTGCATCCAAGTACTGCATTTCGGACTCTCTTGTTGACCATGATGGCTACTCCATTTCTTCTGAGGGATTCTTGCTCGCAGTAGTAGATATAATGGTCATCTGAGTTAAATTCACCCATTCCAGTCCATTTTAGTTTACTGATTCCTAGAATGTCGACGTTCACTCTTGCCATCTCCTGTCTGACCACTTCTAGTTTGCCTTGATTCATGGACCTAACATTCTAGGTTCCTATGCAATATTGATCTTTATAGTGTCGGACCTTGCTTCTATCACCAGTCACATCCACAGCTGGGTACTGTTTTTGCTTTGGCTCCATCCCTTCATTCTTTCTGGAGTTATTTCTCCGCTGATCTCCAGTAGCATATTGGGCACCTACTGACCTGGGGAGTTCCTCTTTCAGTATCCTATCATTTTTCCTTTTCATACTGTTCATGGGGTTCTCAAGGCAAGAATACTGAAGTGGTTCACCATTCCTTTCTCCAGTGGACCGCATTCTGTCAGACCTCTCCATCCTGACCCGTCCGTCTTGGGTGTTCCCACATGGCATGGCTTAATTTCATTGAGTTAGACAAGGCTGTGGTTCATGTGATTAGATTGGTTAGTTTTCTTGGATTATGGCTTCAGTGTGTCTGCCCTCTGATGTGCTTTCGCAGAACCTACCATCTTACTTGGGTTTCTCTTACCTTGGACATGGGGTATCTCTTCATGGCTGCTCCAGCAAAGCACAGCTGCTGGTCCTTATCTTGGACGTGGAGTTGCTCCTCTCGGCCGTCGCCCCTGGCCTTGGGTGTGGAGTAGCTTCATGGAAAATAGATGGGGAAACATGGAAACAGTGACAGACTTTATTTTCTTGGGCTCCGAAAACACTGTGGACGGTGACTGCAGCCATGAAATTAAAAGATGCTTGCTCCTTGGAAGAAACGCTATGACAAACCTAGGCAATGTATTGAAAAACAGACGTCACTTTCCTGACAAAGGTCTGTCTAGTGAAAGCTATAATTTTTCCAGTAGTCATGTATGGATGTGAGAGTTGAATCATAAAAAAGGCTGAGCACAGAAGAACTGATTCTTTTAAACTGTGGTGCTGGAGAAGACTCTTAAGAGTCCTTTGGACTACAAGGAGATCAAACCAGTCACTCCTAAAGGAAATCAGTGCTGAATATTCATTGGAAGGACTGATGCTGAAGCTGAAGCTCCAATACTTTAGCCACCTGATGCAAAGAGCCAACTCATTAGCAAAGACCTTGATGCTGGGAAAGACTTGAAGGCAGGAGGTGAGAGGGGTAACAGAGGATGAGATGGTTGGATGGCATCACCGACTCGATGAACATGATTTTAAGAAAATTCTGGGAGGTGGTGAAGGACAGGGAAGCCCAGAGTGCTGTAATTCATGAAGTAGCAAAGAGTCGGACACGACTTAGTGACATGGCAACAGCAATGCATCTCAAAGTGTGGTCCCTGGACCAACAGCATCAGTGTAGTCTAGGAACTAGTTAGAAATGCAGTTTTCTGGGCCCCATCCAGGCCTGCTGAATCAGAGCAATCTGCGTTTTAGCAATCTCTAAGTGATTCTGATGCACTAAATTAGAACTGGGATCTTGACCTTGGTACAAAGCTTAATACAGGTTGGGAGGGCTTGGGAAACAGGGAGATAGTGACAGAGGGTACTGGTGGTATTTGTCTTTAATGATATCTTTCCCAGAGATCTGAGATGTAATCTACATAACTTCCTGATTCCAAAATTGGTATTTGTTTGCTTATAATTTTTGTTTTGTTTAGTCGCTGAGTAGTGTCTGACTCTTTTGCGACCCCATGAACTATAGCATGCCAGGCTACTCTGTCTATGGAGTTTTCCAGGCAAGAATACTGGAGTGGGTTGCCGTTTCCTTCTCCAGGGGCTCTTCCTGACCCAGCAATCAAACCTGCATCTCCTGCATTGGCAGGTGGGTTCTTTACCACTGAGCTACCAGGAAGCCCTTATTTATAATTTACATCACATTTATTTATAAAATCAATCAAGACATGTTACCCTGATGCTAGGGCAGCCTTCTTATTCAGAATCGGATCCATCTTGACTTAACATTTTATAGGAAGATGAAATGGAGAAGGCAATGGCATCCTACTCCAGTTCTCTTGCCTGGAAAATCCCATGGACGGAGGAGCCTGGTGGGCTGCAGTTCACGGGGTCGCAAAGAGTTGGACGCGACTGAGCGACTTCTCTTTCACTTCTCACTTTCATGTATTAGAGAAGGAAATGGCGACCCACTCCAGTCTTCTTGCCTGGAGAATCCCAGGGATGGTGGAGCCTGGTGGCCAGCCATCTATGGGATTGCACAGAGTTGGACACGACTGAAGTGACTTAGCAGCAGCAGCAGCAGGAAGATGAAAAAGTAGCAGAGATATCAGAAACTATTTGGACTAAATTGAGTAATTAATTATGATTGATTAGGTTTTAGAAATTTAATAAAGCTCTCAAAAGAAGTAATTGTGGGAGACTGTATAAAACATTAAGATCGTGAGCTTTGGAGCCATTGAAGCTTATTTCAGCTCCCAACTTGAATACTTAATAGCTGAGTGGCTTGGGCAAATTATTTAATCTCTCTGTGTCTCAGTTTTTAACCTGTAAATGATGCCATAATAGCTACTTCATTTGCCATGATGTTCAGCTGAACTATACGTGAAATGCCTATGCCCCAGTACATAGTATGTGCTCAGAACTATCAGCTATCATCCATTTTTGGCTCCTCGCCAACATTTTTATAGAAAAAGATTTTTCATTCCAGTTCACGATTTTACCAAGTTATGAATGTTTTTTCTTTATGGATTTTCCCCCCTTGACTGTTTTTAGATTTGGTTTCTCCTGAGGCACAAGTTTGCAATTTTACTGTAGATCTTTACTTCAGGATTTGAGGATGCATTTACAGATGATCCAGAGATATTCCTGGTTATTACTATTCACCTTTCTATCCTCCCAAAGAATGCTAGACAAAGAAAGCAAATAGAATGCAAAGCCTTCTGGAGAATCCTCCCTAGACAAATGTGCAGTGATTGATTATAACTGGCAAGATTTTTTACTATGGTTATTTGAATTTATAATCCACTGTGGCAAACAGCACAACTGTAGTTAAAATACGTTGTTTAAATTGTTGGGGAAATACGGCAGTAAATTTATCTAGTGTTTTATCACTTGCAGATCTAAATATCTTCCTCACTTGAACGTCACTTTCCTTGGAGCAGAGCTCTTTTAGCAGAAATTCCATCATTCTCAGTGAATCTGGCCTTTCCTACTATCGGCCATGTGGTTTAAGTCAGATTTGCAGTGTACTGCTTGCTAAATAACATGAACAGATTTACTTGTTGTTATTTGATAACACTGAGCACCTTTCATTTTATATAGAGTTTTGCCAACCTTACAGCACTTTCACGTGTATTATCTCACTTAGTTTTTACCATAACCCTATGGATAGATAGATATGATTTCCCATTTTAGATGAGAAAACCAGGGCTCTGAGCATTTAATTGCCTTCTGCAGGGTCACATAGTAATTAGGCTGTGGAACTGAGACTGGAATAGATCTTCCTTTCATAGTCCTTTGATCCTTAAGTGGCTGTATCACACAGCTGTGTTTACGTATCCCCATTTCACAAAATCGACCTAGGTAAATTCACCAGTTATGTTCTTGTCACGTAATCAGTGGATACCTTTCAGTCTTCATCCAGTTTGACCTTTCAGTTCGGGCATAGTGGGCAGTGCCCACACAGTAGCGTTTGGCCAGCTGCACCTGGGAATACTCCAGGGCACTGTGGGGCCCTAAGGGGGTGGGCATGCTGGAACTGGGACCTAGATAAGTGAGGGTGACCGCCACAACATCTGTAGAGTGGTCACGCGGGTCAGTAGGGGCCTCCCTAGGAAGCAGCACCCGGACAGCCGTGCGAACCTGGCTGTCTGTTGTGTCCCCAGAGCTGGTCTTGGCAGCATCTGATATTTGAGCCTCCGGCCTGAGCCCTAGGACAGAAACTGCAGACACTCGGGCTGCAGGCTTTATCAGTAAGATATTACAAAGCAGACAGGGGCTTCCACAGCAGGGGGCACAGGTTCAATCCCTGGTCAGGTAACTAAGATCCTGCATCCTGTCAGTGTAGCCAAAAAAAAAAAGAAAACACCCATGCACTCAGCCCTCTTTTAAAGGCTCTACTTGAGTTTCCAAGGCTCCTCATGATTGGGAAGTTTCTACCACACACTGGTTTCTGATCTCTAAGGCTATTCCCAGCTATAAAAATAATCAGTTAATTAAAAATGGACACATGAACATTGCAATGAAGTGTGTCAGAGAGTTGACGGAATTCTCTGAGAGGTTAGAATTCACATTGCTGAGAACTGCTGCAACATTGCAAAGAAGCTGTCTGCGGGCTTGTAAACAGGAGTTAAATTTAAAGATCACACTCCATAGAAAAGGGCACTATTTTCCTATGAATTTTCAGGTGACCCACTTAATGAAGACAAATTTAAAATTAACATTTTCATTGTAATCATAGATCCAGTGATCAAATGTATAAGCCTGTGTTTTGAATTATGTACAAATTATCTACACAGTTTCTTATTCAACCTCCATGACTTACAGATGTCAGAGGAGACATTGAAATGCATTGCATATATTTGCGTGTAAAATTAAATTCAAACTAAAATACAGCTGATTTGTATGAAGAATTAAGTCTTTCTAGTGAAATTGTTTTATCAGATTCATCAGCTTAGATACACTAAATTTTACATTTTTGAAATAATTTATAGGAAATTTTTTCACTGTTGTCACAGCTTCTGAAGTACTGTTAACAACTCCACCAACAGTTGCATCAGCAGAAATATCTTTCTCAACATTAAAAATTATCTGTGCATTATATAACCATAGCTTAGTTATTTTACAACTGAAGGTTGGCCATTTTGACCACCTCTGCCTACTATGGTGACTATAATTAATAATACTATACTGTATATTTCAAAGTTGCTAAGAGAGCAGATCCTGAAAGTTATCATCGCAAGAAGGAAAACCTTTGAATGGAAAATTATTTATGATCTTGAATTTGCTAAGAGTTTTTAGTCACATCAACTGAAAATGAAATTGCTAGAAATACAAAATTTTATCATCTAATAAATGAATATGTAGAAAAACTAGTCAGGAAAATTGTATGATCAATCAAGATATACTAATAAAGCATTATTATTTTTGTGTTATATAAAATTATAAAACCAACATATTACTTTTTTTTACAATTTGAAAATTAATCATTACTCATGTACTACAATTATTCATCTAATTATAAATAATCACTCTAAGTACCAAATATTTTTAAGGAAAAGCTTTGTATTTTAATATCTTTGATATAGCACTTTTTCCTTTTTTGAACAAGGGGCCCTGCATTTTCATTATATCTTTGGCCTTACACATATGTAACAATCCCAACCAAAAAGGCCCTCAAGGTCTGCTTCCCCCTTGTAAACAAAGAGGCCCAAATTTTCTCAAATTCCCCTCTTTGCTCACTGCTGCTGCTGCTAAGTCGCTTCAGTCGTGTCCAACTCTGTGCGACCCCATAGACGGCAGCCCACCAGGCTCCCCCATCCCTGGGATTCTCCAGGCAAGAACACTAGAGTGGGCTGCCATTTCCTTCTCCAATGCATGAAAGTGAGAAGTGAAAGTGAAGTCGCTCAGTCGCGTCCGACTCTTCGCGACCCCATGGACTGCACCCTACCAGGCTCCTCCGTCCATGGGATTTTCCAGGCAAGAGTACTGGAGTGGGGTGCCATTGCTTTGCTCACTAGGCTTCAAATTTTGACAGTCAAGGAATCTTCAGCCCCGGAGCATTTGCCCTAGCCATTTTCCTGAAATGCTCTTCCCCCAATATCCACATAGCTCACAGCGTCAGTTCTTTAAAGTCTTTGCTCAGATGTCATCTTCTTAGTGAGGTATGCCCTGACCATCTCAGTGAAAACTGCAGCCCAGCCCTCTCCCCCACTACCACTGACCCCCACCATATTAGTCTACACTTCCTATTTTTTCCCATAGAACCATCTGACCTTTATAATTTACCTATGCACTCTGTCTGTTGTACATTATCTGTCTCCTCTGCTAGAATGTCAGCTTCGCAAGGACAGGAATCTTCTGTTCTATTCACTGATGATTCCCAAGCACTGATAACAATGCTGACCCACACCCACTGAATATTTGTAAAATGAGTGAAGTCTGAAATTATTAGATAAACATGTAATTGCTATGCAAGCCAAAATCATTCACGTAATTGCAATGTGTTTTTCTTTGTTGTGCCATAGGCAAATTAGATTCTTGGTTCCTCAAATTGTTTACAGCTAATGTTTTTGTATTTTCCATCTATTTTAATTAATGAAAATTCCTACTATAGAGCCATACAGTGAATGCATGCTAATTAAATTGTATTGTTCATATAATTGTAGCTGCAAAAGGCTTTCAGAACACTAAAAACTTTGTTATAAAAGCTTAAAGAGTCGAATGAAAAGAAAACCCCAGTGGCAGAATTCTTTATTTGCTTGTTAAGAATATTTATCTCTTATGAGACCCTGTTTTGCCTCAATCTAAATGATAAAAGAAGTACAGTATGTTTTCACTTAGGAGTGTCTGTATTTTCACTCAATTTAGGTGCATAGCCAAATATGTTAGGAATTAGGAACTATTCTTATTCATAGATAAAATATTCTTCATCCATGGCTCTGTAGAAATTCAAATGTATATTTACTAACTTGTGTTCACTCTCAAACACTAGGAGCTTTGAAAATCAATATTTCTTTCATTTTTGATTTAAGTTTTGTTAGTTTACCATGAGACCACTAACATTTTTTCTCCCTGAGACAAAATCAGAATTACTGTTACAAGTAGTGAGTATCCATTTTTAAATAACAAACTTGTGCTGCCTGCTACTTTCAAAAATGGAATTGCTTCTTTAGTGGGAGAAATTGTTACTGAAAGTTGCTGTGCTCTGTGTATGTTTCTGGTAGAGGGAATGTTTATATCATGTCCGTAAAATTTGAATTTCCAAGGAAGCCAGCAGAATAATGAAACACTTAAGTAGCACACCAAAACTATTTTCTGTGTGTTGATGTGATGTAAAAACATGATCGGATTCTTTAAGTAGAACTGCACGTTCATGCTAAGTTGCTTCAGTCGTGTCTGACTCTTGGTGACCCTGTGGACTGTAGCCTCCTGTTAGAAGGATGGAAATCAGGCCAACAGTTTCGTATCTACATTAGTTAAAGATATAACTCCAAAGATTTCCCAGTTTCCATCTAATGTTAGTAATATTATATAAGTAATATGAATAAAAATTTTACAGTACTAAGAAGATAACCAATGCACATACTAAAAGGTTGTTGATTCTGAAGTTTCCCAATCTATTTTATCCTTAATATGTCATTGAACCATGCAAAATGGCCCATCTAATGTTAGTCTACTGAACTTTGTCAATGACAAGAGATAAAAACCCACCTCAAAGAAAAAGAAATTTATTGGCTTACATTCCTAGGAAGTCTAGAAATGTGTTGACTTCAGGCTCAGTTTCCTCCCTGTGGCTGGCAGCTCCAAGGTTACAGGTTTGCAAAACCACAGCCTTCAAATAGGACTTTATCTTTCCTGCTAGCATTAATAAAAAGCCCATGTGAGGATTCTGGGATCATGCCTATTCCCAGACAAATCTATCACTAGAGGATGGGATACCCTCTTTACATACATTCCCTCAGACTCACTGATAGCCCTGCCTGTGTACCACTTGGAGGTGGAGAGAAGTTCTGCGAAAGGACAAGATGTTGGAGATGCCAGAGAAGAGGGCATCAAGAGAAGCAACAAGCTGGACAGATAAACCTCTGCCTTGAATAAGCAGCAAATTAAAGAAGGTCAGTGGCTCAGTGGTAAAGAATCTGCCTGCCAATGCAGGAGACATGGGTTTGATCCCTGGTCTGGGAAGATTCCACATGGCACAGGGCCGCTAAGCCCGTGTGACGCAGCTGCTGAGCCTGTGCTCCGGAGCCCAGGAGCTGCAACTGCGGAGCCCGCATGCCCTAGATCCTGTGCTCTGCAACAAGAGAAGCCGCTGCAATGAGAAGCCTGTGCACCGCAAGCAGAGCGTAGCCCTTGCTTGAGAAAAGCCCCCACAGCAACAAAGACCCAGCAGAGCCAAAAATAAATGAGTGCAAGTGAAAGTCGCTCAGCTGTGCCCAGCTCTTTATGACCCCATGGACTATACAGTCCCTGGCATTTTCTAGGTCAGAATACTGGAGTGGGTTGCCATGCCCTTCTCCAGGGGGTCTTCCTGACCCAGGGATCGAACCCAGGTCTGCCTCATTGCAGGTGGATTCTTTACCAGCTGAGCCACAAGGAAAGCCCTAACTAATTTAAATAAAATTATTTTCAAAAGAAAAACAAAACCAGAAATCCAAATCAATTTGAAGATAGCTGTGAGATACTGAAGGCTTGATGACTTTCAAGGGTGATTTTGACAGGTGAGGAACAAGAACAAAGCTTGTTTTGGCTGTGTCCTTCTGTGGTGTCTAATAGTTAACTTCCTCTATCTGATAATGGGAAGTGAACCGATGTCTGTATATTTGGGGTTGATTGTAATCATGTCAGACCAAATAAAGAAGAACTAACATGTGTTGGGTTTCTATCACATGTTAGGCTGTAAACACTTTGGTATATTTTATATACATATGTGTGTGTGTGTGTGTGTGTGTGTGTGTGTGTGTGTGTATAGTTGAATCAGTGATGGTAATTCAACTGTAGTTGAATCAGAGGGGTGTTAATTCATCTGTGAGTGACAGAAAAACTTAATATGGCTTAAAAATATGAGCGTTTATTACTTCACATTAAGGAAACCTGGAGGTAGGCAGTCCAGCTCAATGACCAACAAACAGCCCCATGACCACCTTCCCTACCACATCACATCGTGGTACAAACGGCAGCCCAGAGATACTCCTTCCTGGCAGGAGGGAGGAGTAGGAGGAGAAGACTGCAGCTGCTGCTGCTTAGAGAGAACGGTTGGCATTCCCACATGACATTTCCACTTAGATTTCGTTAGGTCTTAGCTGTGAAAAGAAGAAAGGTGAAAAGCAAAGGAGAAAAGGAAAGATATAAGCATCTGAATGCAGAGTTCCAAAGAATAGCAAGAAGAGATAAGAAAGCCTTTTTCAGTGATCAATGGAAAGAAATAGAGGAAAACAACAGAATGGGAAAGACTAGAGATCTCTTCAAGAAAATGAGAGATACCAAGGGAACATTTCATGCAAAGATGGGCTCGATCAAGGACAGAAATGGTATGGACCTAACAGAAGCAGAAGATATTAAGAAGAGGTGGCAAGAATACACAGAAGAACTGTACAAAAAATATCTTCATGACCCAGATAATCATGATGATGTGATCACTAATCTAGAGCCAGACATCCTGGAATGTGAAGTCAAGTGGGCCTTAGAAAGCATCACTACGAACAAAGCTAGTGGAGGTGATGGCATTCCAGTGGAGCTATTTCAAATCCTGAAAGATGATGCTGTGAAAGTGCGCACTCAATATGCCAGCAAATTTGGAAAACTCAGCAGTGGCCACAGGACTGGAAAAGGTCAGTTTTCATTCCAATCCCGAAGAAAGGCAATGCCAAAGAATGCTCAAACTACCACACAATTGCACTCATCTCACATGCTAGTAAAGTAATGCTCAACATTCTCCAAGTCAGGCTTCAGCAATACGTGAACCGTGAACTCCCTGATGTTCAAGCTGGTTTTAGAAAAGGCAGAGGAACCGGAGATCAAATTACCAACATCTGCTGGATCATGGAAAAAACAAGAGAGTTCCAGAAAAACGTCTATTTCTGCTTTATTGACTATGCCAAAGCCTTTCACTGTGTGGATCACAATCAACTGTGGAAAATTCTGGAAGAGATGGGAATACCAGACCACCTGACCTGCCTCTTGAGAAATCTGTATGCAGGTCAGGAAGCAACAGTTAGAACTGGACATGAAACAACAGACTGGTTCCAAATAGGAAAAGGAGTACGTCAAGGCTGTATGTTGTCACCCTGCTTCTTTAACTTCTATGCAGAGTACATCATGAGAAACGCTGGACTGGAAGAAACACAAGCTGGAATCAAGATTGCCAGGAGAAATATCAATCACCTCAGATATGCAGATGACACCACCCTTATGGCAGAAAAGTGAAGAGGAGCTAAAAGCCTCTTGATGAAAGTGAAAGAGGAGAGTGAAAAAGTTGGCTTAAAGCTCAACATTCAGAAAACGAAGATCATGGCATCTGGTCCCATCACTTCATGGGAAATAGATGGGGAAACAGTGGAAACAGTGTCAGACTGTATTTTTTTGGGCTCCAAAATCACTGCAGATGGTGACTGCAGCCATGAAATTAAAAGATGCTTACTCCTGGGAAGAAAAGTTATGACCAACCTAGATAGTATATTCAAAAGCAGAGACATTACTTTGCCAATTAAGGTCCGTCTAGTCAAGGCTATGGTTGTTCCTGTGGTCATGTATGGATGTGAGAGTTGGACTGTGAAGAAGGCTGAGCGCCGAAGAATTGATGCTTTTGAACTGTGGTGTTGGAGAAGACTCTTGAGAGTCCCTTGGACTGCAAGGAGATCCAACCAGTCCATTCTAAAGGAGATCAGCCCTGGGATTTCTTCAGAAGGACTGATGCTAAAGCTGAAGCTCCAGTACTTTGGCCACCTCATGCGAAGAGTTGACTCATTGGAAAAGAGTCTGATGCTGGGAGGGATTGGGGGCAGGAGGAGAAGGGGACGACCGAGGATGAGATGGCTGGATGGCATCACTGACTTGATGGACGTGAGTCTGAGTGAACTCCGGAAGTTGATGCTGCGATTCATGGGGTCGCAAAGAGTCGGACACAACTGAGCGACTGAACTGAACTGAACTAGCTTAGTCAGGTGACCACACCAGGCAGTAAGTGAGGCAGAGGAATGTGAATCTTTAGGCCGGGAGGCCAGGTGCCCAGCTAACATGTGGCGCTTGGTTACTGGGAAGAAGGGGAGAAGGACTGTTGGGAGGCAGCCGGGAGTCCCTGCCTTGTACTTCACCTTGTAAAACATACACGAGCATCAGTCAGGAGCTGGAAGACCATGGGACCTAATTTAGGAAGGTCCTAAAATCTCTGAGATCTTCCCTGCTGGCTCACATGGTCAATAATCTGCCTGTGATGCAGGAGGCCCGGGTTTGATCCCTGGGTTGAGAAGATCCCCTGGAGAGGATTAAGGCTACCCACTCCAGTATTCTTGCCTGGAGAATCCCAAGGACATAGGAGCCTGGCAGGCTACAGTCCAAGGGGTCACAGAGTTGGACGAGAGTGAGTGGTGTTTTAAGAGTTCCCTTCCTTCTCTTGCCTATGTCTTTGCCTGTGTCTTGCTTCAGACACGCTTTAAAGAGGCTCCTGGTGGGTCTTGTCAGAGTCCAGCCATGTACTGAATTGCCCCGGGCCTGTGTGTGTCGATAAGGGCAATGGTGTTTTACGCTTGCACCGCTTATGACCACCGCTGTCTCATATGCTCTTACGTTACCACCACCTTTGTGTCACTTTTGAAAGTCAGGTCTATATATATTTTAAGTACTGCACACTGTTCTCTCATGAAAAAAATACTGAGTCTAACTCTTCTGTTTCACCTAACACATTGTATCTCCTTTAAGGAATAGTTTCAGAGTACAATAGGGTTGTATATTAAGTAGCCTCCAGTCAACGTATTAAAGTGTAGGTAAGCTAAAAATATTTCCCCTTGGAGATTACTTGACAAAATAAGTAATGAATAGAGGTTCAGAACACATCTCAGTGATAAAGCCATCATTCCTTGTTAGACACATTTTATTTGAACTGTGAGTCATATAGCACAGCTTCAGTATATTGAAAAGCTGTTTGGCTATTTACCTGTTGTTTTCAGCCTCTCTAAGGTTGGAAGTACGGATGGAAAAGCAAGTGTGAGACTTGCTCAATAAAATTCTTTTAGAGCATGATTCTAAATGATCTAGTACCATAAGCTTGCTGCTGCTGCTGCTAAATCACTTCAGCTGTGTCTGACTCAGTGTGACCCCATAGATGGCAGCCCACCAGGCTCTGCCGTCCCTGGGATTCTCCAGGCAAGAACACTGGAGTGGGTTGCCATTTCCTTCTCCAGTGCATGAAAGTGAAAAGTGAAAGGGAAGTCACTCAGTCGCATCTAACTCTTTGCGACCCCACGGACTGCAGCCCACCAGGCTCCTCCGTCATGGGATTTTCCAGGCAAGAAACTAAGCCTAAGTCCATCATGTCTCCATTTGGCCATCACGTTATGAAAAGAATGGTAGTGGTTACTTCGGGGAAATTCAGTTCAGTTCAGTCACTCAGTTGTGTCCGACTCTTTGCAACCCCATGAATTGCAGCACGCCAGGCCTCCCTGTCCATCACCAACTTCCGGAGTTCACTCAGACTCACGTCCATCAAGTCAGTGATGCCATCCAGCCATCTCATCCTCAGTCGTCCCCTTCTCCTCCTGCCCCCAATCCCTCCCAGCATCAGACTCTTTTCCAATGAGTCAACTCTTCGCATGAGGTGGCCAAAGTACTGGAGCTTCAGCTTTAGCATCATTCCTTCCAAAGAAATCCCAGGGCTGATCTCCTTCAGAATGGACTGGTTGGATCTCCTTGCAGTCCAAGGGACTCTCAAGAGTCTTCTCCAACACCACAGTTCAAAAGCATCAATTCTTCGGCTCTCAGCCTCTTCACAGTCCAACTCTCACATCCATACATGACCACAGGAAAAGCCGTAGCCTTGACTAGACGAACCTTAGTCGGCAAAGTAATGTCTCTGCTTTTGAATATACTATCTAGGTTGGTCATAACTTTTCTTCCCAGGAGTAAGCATCTTTTAATTTCATGGCTGCAGTCACCATCTGCAGTGATTTTGGAGCCCCCAAAAATAAAGTTTGACACTGTTTTTAGGGGGTCTTAAAAACTTTGGACGTAGGTTCGTTTCCTTTAGTTTCATGTTTCTTTTTACTAATTTACCACTTAGGCCTTTGTCTCCAGCTCAGTCTGCCTCTTTCAGAAGTTCATCTGTGTCTTCACTTCCTCAGCTAGGGTTGCCAGATTCAGCAAATGAAAACAGAGGCCACCCTGTTACATTTGAATTTCAGATAAACAATGAATAAAGTTTTAGTATAAATGCATCCTAAATGTGGCTTGGGTCGTACTCATACCAAAAAATTATTCATTGTTTATCTGAAATTCAAATGTAACTGGGCATCCTGTATTGTATCTGGCAGCCCTACGTCCAGCCCCTATTGCTGTGATATATCTGTATATTTTCTCTGTTGGAGTTCCCATCTTCATCAGTGGGTTTCTCCTGTTTCTGCATTTCCCTCTGCCTCTGGTCATTTCTGTTTGGATGATGTCTTCTCTGTTTTGTTTTTTTAATTATTTATTTATATATTTGTTTTTGGCTACGCTAGGTCTTCGCTGCTGCATGTGAGCTGTCTCCAGTTGCGGCGAGCGGGGGCTTCCCTCTGGTTGTGGCCCACACGCTGTTCGTTGCGGTGGCTTCTCTTATTGCAGATTGCAGACTCTGGGCACCTGGGCTTCAGTAGTTGTGGCACATGGGCCTTTAGTTGCCCGAGGCAACTAAAAAGTGCAGAATCTTCCCAGACCAGGGTTCAAACTGGTGTGCCCTGCATTGGCAGGCAAATTCTTATCCACTGTACCCCCAGAGAAGTCCTCTCTTTGTTGTTTTATTAGCCTAATGCAGTCGCCCATCTGCCCCTCCTCCTGATCCTTCTCATATAAACGGCACGCAGGAGTGTTTATACTTGAGACTTTGAGGTTATTTCGAGTCCTTCTGTACCCTCGCCCTCTGTTTAGTCAGTAGCCAGAGCGGTCCGGTTTTCTTCCCTGTCTGCTCCTCCCGCCCTTCCTCCTCCTCTTTCTCCCCCCATCGCAGCCTCCCTTTCTTGTCTGCACCTGTGTGCCAGTTCCCCACCCTACCCTCAGTTCAGGCTCCTGCTCACGTGAGGTCCCTGCCCATCTGCCTTTCCAGCCGGCCTCCTGCTTGCGCTCTCACGGCCAGGTCATCTTGCCTGCCAGCTTCATCACTGTCAACTGTTGCACCAATCTTATTCCTTCCCAGCCGAGACCCTTCAGGCACTTGTCTACAGAATGATGTTTAAGCCCCTTGCTTGAGGTCTTACAGGGAAAATATGAGTTGGTCTTTGCCTTTTTATCTAGTTATATCATTACTTATACTAGTGTTACCGATTCTAATCTCATACTCCTCACTGCACGAGAGGCCAGTAATTGAGAGATGAGTTGTTGGGGCAAGGAATAATGACTTGACTCAGCAAGTTAGCAAACCAAGAAGATGGTGGACTCATGCCCCCGAAGAACCATCCTGCCTGAGTTTGAATCCAGGCTCCTTTTATACTTAAAGGGGAGGGAGTAAAGTCAAACACTTCCTGTTTCCCATCAGCCTCCGGAGGGGATGCGTTAATTTTTTCCTCCCTGCAGTTATTCACAGCTTGGCCTGGTCAGTTTTCTGGGTATTTTAGCTTAATGCTCATTACCTGGGAAACAGGGTTCCCAGAGATGGCCATTATGTATAGGCTAAGCTTATAGGCCATGTCCCTTTAGTGATTAACTTGTAATAGAATACAAAAGGCTCTTCCTTGTTACACTAGTGTTTATCACCCTTTTAGATTAATTTTCTCTTTCACCACAATACTGAAAATCCCTTTAGGGATATTTTAAATTACATAATAATTTGGCATATAGATTAAAAGGAAGAATTATCCTAGGCTATATAACTATGTTGGTAAATATTACATTATAACATTTATTTCTAATAAAAATTTAATAATATTCTAATTACATAAAGAAATGCTTTCACTTTTCCTCACTTATCAAATGAGGTGTAGTTTCTTGTATTTTGAATTTAGTTAGATAATAAAAATGTGATTTATTAGCAACATTTAAAATGACACTTGTATTGTATTTGGCTTTGTGACCAAATATATATGGAAATGTACATTATCAATAAACTGTGTGACAACAGCATGTTATGACCTGATGTTTAATTCTTACATTTTGCATTTAGAAGTTAATCTCTTCATAATCTGAAAATCTTCATACCTTCTATAGTACATTTCTAAGTGATGAGATAAGAAAGCAGGTTTCAGGTGGCTATTTCCAAGCATTTTTTTTACAATGCATGTATCTCATAATTAGATAGTCTTTATTCACAACAAAGGAAAATCCAGATTGTACACAGTCCTCCCCTCCCCTCGTGACTCCCCATTTGTTCTGTTGTAGAAGCTCAGGCTCAGGAGAATACGTCCCAAGCTGTCCCTCGCCTCACTTCTCTCTATGGTTTTGGCTTGACTGCAGAATATCATAGCAGATTCTTATTGGGCAATCTGAGAAACGCTTCAGCTAGTTCCTAGGATACGTCCTTTCTCTTGGGTCATAATAAATTGAATAAATAAGGAGTTCTTGAGCCCTGGTCTGTATCAGGTCAAAGTGGAAGTTTGGGTATATTAATCTTGCAGTGTGTAGAGGATCTGTTCTTCACAGTTGGTACCAGCTGGTATGACATAATTAATTATTGTACAGTTAATGTGTATTTGTGGAAGGTTAGGATGTTTAAAATGGTCAGATGGTTTTGGTGCCTGGAAGTGCTTGAGCTGGGTCTCTTTGTGCCTCCAGGCCTCCTGTCTTCCCTTTTCTACCTGGTCTCTGTCTTGGTTGTTGGACAGGTTGTGGGCTCATCAACATGCTTCCTGCCCCCAAGCTGCTGGGCAGTTTTGGGCAATGGAAAGTCCCAGTGGGAGATGAGAGGGGAAGGGACATTGAGGTTGCTTCCCCTTAGATTTTGCCTTCAAGGTCACCTTGATCAGATGAGTTACTTCTTCAGGCAGCCTGCTCTCAGTAATTCTCTCTCCTCTGGATTCCAGTTGCCTTCCTTTCCCTTTGTATTGATATTGTGTAAGCCCTAAGGGGTGATATCAGATCCACAGATACAAGCTGCAGGTCTCAGCGTGTTCTTTGTGGGCTGCCCTGTATGTCCCACATCTTTGTAAAAAGACCCTCAATGAATAGCATGTGCATCTGTTTCCTATAGGGATCCTCACTGATACAATGATTTAATGTGGGTAATTAATTCCTTCACCTCTGCTATGAAGTAAGTATAAATAATATCCTTGTTCTAGGGGCAAGGAAAGCAAAGCACAGAAACACTGGGTAACCTGCAAAGGTCACAGGACTATGCTGTGATAGAGCCAGGATTCAACCTGGCCCCAAGCTACATAGTCTTACCCACCCTACTGTTTTCCAGGTATGATAATATGAGTGATCCAGGATTTCATTGTTTTTCCAGGAATAGTCACAGTAATAAAGCACATTAACATTAATCATGTTGATGACAGATAAGGTTGATCAGCCACAAATTATCAGCAGTGCTCCCTCCTCACCTGGCACTTTCATCTGAATACTTCAAAAGAGAATAACTTTTCTTTTTCTCTGTTACCCAGGAAAGATGGAAAGATTGATATTCTTTGATGTTAAGGAATAAGAAATTCAAATTTTACTTATAATCCTCAGCCCTGTTTGAAAAAAAAAAAAAACTTCCTTTGCCCACAACTAAGTATTCTCTTTAAAATATGAGCTCATCAAAGGTTCAAATTTAGCTTCTTTCTTTTCTTAAGAGCCTGACATGAGGAGGTGGTATTCATTTCTCACAATGACCTAGTTTTTACATCATTTCAGTCCTGTCAGTCCATTCCCAGAACTGACGTAGTCGTGGTTTTGCTGTCTGCTCTGTGTGGGGGGTGTGTCCTCTGCTGTCCCCCACCACGTCCACCACCCATTCTTCATTGTTCATTGTCCTCTGTGTCCTTCTGTGCTGTAACCTGTCACATTTTCTGTCCTCTTGGCCTTGTGCTGCGGGGCTGCTGTCGACTGCAGCTGCAGTGTGTTGATTCTGGACTCTAGGGTACCCCTGGTTGCTACAGTATGCTGGATGGATCTGGATGGCTGATTTGGCAGTCAAAATTTTCCCAACACAGCAGCTTCCTGAAAGGGTAGCTTCATGTCTTCATGCTCAAATACTGAAAATAAAGAAACAGCCCTGTAACAGTCCCTTTGGGAATCCTTGGATCATTAAAACTTCATAGAATGATAGCCTGTAATTTTTTTTTTTTTTTGTGGTCTCAGGTATACACAAACTTTTAAAATGCAGTTGATTTTTAGGAGCTCGGAGAAGAAAAAACATACATTTTTATAATTCAGGTGTTCTTGTTGTTAAAAATAGGACCTTTGAATGAGTGGCTGTTTATAGTTTGGGTTTTGGGTGGTTGTTCTGTAGAGAAGGTTCTGTTCTTGACAAATGTGCTTCCCAGTCATTTTTCCTAGTGTGGGCGGTTGGGTCATGGGAGAAGGCCAGCGTTTCTTGGCCGTTCTCTCTCCTTGTTGCCTGGAACCCCTTATGATACTACCGTGGGCTTAAACTGCCAAACTTGGGGATTTGACAAGAAATTCAAATCTCTGAGCACAAATAATCATTTATATTTTCTGCAAGTACTTACCTTGGTTTTGTATTTATATAAGAATTAAGAATCATTCTGCAGTAAGCCATAGCTCTAAGATTATAATAGAAAGCTGCTGATTAAAAGGTTTCAGTTTTGGCACAGGATGGGTATAAATACTAGCATCTTTTTGGCCAAATGTTTTTACATGAAGCTAGTTCATGCGTGTGCTAAGTCACTTCTGTCGTGTCTAGCTCTTTGTGATCCTATGGACTGTAGCCCACCAGACTCCTCTGTCCATGGGATTCTCCAGGCAAGAATACTGGAGTGGGTTGCCATGCCCTCCTCCCGGGGATTTTCCTGACCCAGGGATCAAACACGCTTCTCTTTGGTCTCCTGATTGGCAGGCAGGTTCTTTACCATTTACCACCTGGGAAACCCCTTGAAGACAGTTAAGTGTAAAGATTTGCTCAAATAAATGGGGAGTTTCTGGTTGCACCTACCTTGGGCAAACTGCCAAAAAAGATTAATGTGATGATATCTTTTCTTTAAAAAAAATTGCCATTTTATGTACATTTGAGATCTAGATAGAATTATTAAGCTAAATATAATACCTTAGCAAAAATGCCTTACTCTATCATCCTGGCAAAGACTTAAGAAGATGTCATGTTGAGCTCTTTTGTTTATTTTTATCAAAAGGTCCTTTCATCTGCCGTCCAAATAAGAAATATTTAAATTCAATGATGTCTTAACATCCAATCCTCATTATAAAAGAACAAAATTTTTAAAATTTCATTAAATTCAGTTAAAACAAAAATAAACTTATGCAGCAGATTTTTGCATTATAAGCTTTGATATCTGTGAGTTTCATTAGCAACAAAGGAAGAGTAAGTGCAGAGGTTGCCCAAGCAGAGGAGAAGAGAAGGAGTTTTTCTAGGAGTTTGGAAAGTGGAAGGAGCTGTAGCCTTTCAGCCACTGTAACTACCATCAGATGGGGTTGGAGCCATGGCCAGGAAACACCATACATTCTTCCACCTCTTTCCCTGTCGTGTACTCAGCAAAACCCCTTCTCTTGTGAAGCCTAATCAGCCACCTACCCTGCGCCTACACTTAGGCCCCTAAACATTGCTAAGAGAAAAGCGTTAATTGTGTTGACGGGCCTTACTCTAAACTCATGCCCACATGCTTCAAAGAGAGACACACTATGGCCACATAGACGTAATACGTCTTCCTGGTATGTTTGCTGTCTTACTCTCAGAGATGACTTTTTCCCCATTTAATTCTCCTCAAACTTCCTATATTCCTTTCCCTTCCCTTTACTCTCAGCTTCTTCATACTTGACTGAGTGAAGAGACCCAGCCAGACAGGTGCTACCTCATTCTCCCACTCCAGAATCTGCCAGCCTGCGTCAGTGGCTAACTCTCTGGCTTCCTTCTTCTTCTGGCTAGACTCCCCCGTCCCTTCCAAAGGTTAATCCTGCATTTGTTTCCTGAAGCCTTCTTCTCTTGTCTCAAGTATACGGCACTTGGAATTTTTTTCTTCCTGCAACATCACTGGTTTTTCAAATCTAAAGGGATTCTCCTCATCAGTATGTTCTAGTAATGTTACTTCGTTTACCCATATCCCTTTCAACTGTTTCCCACTTCTTTACTCCCTCTTCCCAGCAACACTACCTGAAGAGAGCTGTCTGTCTTCTTGCCTACACTCCTTCGCTTTCTCTTCATCCCTTGGCCCTCTCCAGTTGGGCTTCTGTCTTCTCTGCCCTCCCGAGATGGCTCTTGTTGAGGTCATTGATGACCTCCGTGTTGTGAGAAACCGTGGTCACGTGCCCATTCTTGTGTTACTTGATGTCTAAGCAGCATTTGACAAGGTTAACTGCTTCTTCCTCTTTGAGTCTTTACCACTCGTTTTTGTACCCTCACACTGTGGCGGCTGTGGAGGTGTCTCCCCAGGGCTCCCCTCATGAGCGTATGTTTCAGGATGATAGCTGAGTGACAGCCTCTAGCTCTTATGCTGTTAGACCCGTTACAGTGGGAACAAAGCCCAGACTTCCTGAGCGTTCCCAGCCAATAAGTGAGCATGAAGGGGACACTAGGACTGGGACAGTCTCACTACCCGAGGTTCTTCTGTTACTTTGGATCAGGAAGTCCCCATTGGCCAGGCCAAGCCCTCTTTAGAACTGAACTGTGACCCGAAGCTCTTCCTGCCTCCTTCCATCTTCCTCCCGTTTCATAGATGTCAGACCCACAAAAGGCCTGAAGCTTTCTTCACCTCCTCCTCATCCCATCTCCTCTGTATCTTTCATATGTCTGGTCCCATCTTGGTGTCGCCTTCCTAGAGGATCCACATGGACTCACACACTGTCCTGTTCCCTGACCCACTTGGCAGTCCCTTGTCTGTTTGCCTCCTCTTTTCCAAGAGCCCTTAACGCTGGTGGCTTCATCTTTGGACGAACTCTTCTCTTTTTGATGTCTCGGGATCTTACTCATTCCCATGGTTTTAAATATAATCTTTGTATCGTTGGCTGTCAGGTCTTTATCTGATGTCTGATCTAATATCGATATGTATATTCTATATCAATTCTATATTATATATATAATTAGATAATGTATAATTAGATAATTCTATATCTAATCACGTTCTTGACATCTCTACTTGGATATTTAATGGTCGTCTAAAAGGTAACGTATTCTAAGGAACTCATACTCTTCATCCGTAACTGCCCTTCTTCAGCTGCCCTCATCTCTGTAAATGGCTCCAGTCACTCTTGATTGGCCTTTTCTTCATGCCCGTCAGCAAGTCACCGGCTTGACGGTGGCTGCCCTAATCAGTATTTCAGCAACTTTCCTCTCAATTGCTCTCTTGCCCTCTCACAGACCATTCACCACTCAGTAGACAAAATGAACCTTTAAAAATGTACAGCAGATCTAATCATCCTCCTGATTACAGTACTACAAAGGTTCTTCGGTGAACTTTGAATAAAGCCCAGATTTGCTCACGTTGTTTACAAAGCCTGCACAATTGGCTTTTCCTGGCCCCTCAGACTGACTCCTTCCTTCCCCTGGCTCCTGTCTCAGTGGGCCTCTTTGAGTTCCTAGTATAAGAAGAGGTTATTCTTGCTTTTGGGTCTGTGTTCTCATTCCCTAGGTCTCATTCCCTTCTTGACACGCAGGTCTTAGTTTAAATGTTACCTCCTCACCGAGGGCTTCTCTGACCTCCCAGTCTAAAGACATGTATCTGGTTACTCTCTCAAAGACATCCCTCTGTTTTCATTCTCGTTATAGCCCTTACATTATCTTATCTTTCTCTCTTGTATTTATGGTCTGTCTCCTCTCGGCACTCTTGTGAGTGCCACAAGAACAGGGTCCTTTTCTGTCTGGTTCATTGCAGCATTCCCAGCACCTCCGTGAGTACCTGGTGTGTGGTCAGCATCCTTGTACTGGGGAACGAGTGAACTGACGGAACTGTGTTATTTCACCTCCGGGAACATATCTTCTTTCCTCTGAAAGACAAAGGCAGTGAATTTTCCTAGCTCTACGCTTCTGAACCTGTAGATCTTACTAGGTTCACCGTTCTCTAAGATGTTCTTTCCCTTGAATGTGCACATAGAGTTAAAAATCCCATTATAATGAATCCATGGGGCATGCTGTTTGTTGGCTTTGTTCCAGTGGAATTTGTCGCCAAGCCATAAATTGCATTTCCAGGCTAGAGAAGCTAGGGGTGAAACAGCTGATCCTTCAGTTCCCTGCAGGACCGGGAAGGAGAACACTCCGACTCTGAAACGGGAAGTGAGTGAGGTCTGGTGGACCTCCCACCTTCCTCGTCCAGGCTCCCTGACATTCTATATGGAATGTTGGCTTTGGGGTTTTGTTTGCTTGTGTTTTGTTGAATGATATGAGTATTAGAAGAAGAGAGGAGAGCTGAGAAGAGAGAAAAATGAAAAGTCAATTACTATTCAGTGAACATGAAAAGACTCTCGAGTTATTTTTTTAAATTTGAGAGTTGTTCTCTCCTACTTTTTGTAGCATGAAAATGTACATCATCAGGTGCTGTTTCTACACATGAAAATATACCTGAACAAGGGCCAGAAAATGAAACGACAAAACAGAACACAGTTCCTAGTATGAAATATTTGGTGCTGACAGTTTGTTGTAAACAGAACAATGAAGAGCTTTGTTTTTGTGTCTAATTGTATATTATTCTGAAATGGAGAAGTAGCTCTGATATAGAAATCTTTCTCTCACTGTAATGGCAATTATGTTCAAATCAGGTTGTCAAATCTTTAATAGCTCAGTTGTTATGAGCCACGTAAATGTTATGTAAAAATGTCCTGACTCACGCTCGTTTGCTCAGTCGTGTTGGCCTCTTTGTGACCCCATGGACTGTAGCCCACCAGGCTTCTCTGTCCATGGAATTTTCCAGGCAAGAATACTACAGTGGGTTGTCATTTTCTTCTCCAGGGGATCTACCCGACCCAGGGAATGAACCAGAGTTTCTTGAGCCTCCTGCATTAGCAGGCGGATTCTTTACCACTACACCACCTGGAAAGCCCAAAATGTCCTGAGTTACTTTCAAAAGTCACTCATTAAGAACTTTTCTGGTTCTCTCAGATAGGAGTGTTTATACCCTTCCTGTTGTACCTATGGTATTTGATACATGGCCCTTATCATGCTGTCTTACTTGTCCGTCTGTATCCCTGTACAGTGAACATACTAAGGACAAGTGTTCTCTGTGTTCTATTCATGTTTGGATTCCTCTCCTGTACTGCCCCTTGCACTCCCCATCTTTCCTGATAACACGGTGCCTTGGGAAAATGGGTTTTAAATGCATGTTTGTGGAATGTCTATTTCTGTAGTTACCTTCATCTATTACTTGTATCCACTCCGTCTTATCCTGCCCTAGTTAAAAAAACAAATAAAACTGCTTGCTTAATGGCCAGTTATTTCTAGTCTTGGTCAAGCTGTCAAAGTAGGAAGGAGGAATTTTAGCTGATCCTCAACCTATTATAGTGCTTTTTCCCATTTCTGGTTCTTAGGTTAAGATCTTCATTGATCAGCCTGTCTTGTCTTCCTCTACCAGTAAGCACAGTCTGCCCACTAAAAAACACCTGACCCATTTCCTTTCTATTTTTATATACGCCTCAGTGGATTTTGTGTTGAAGTTGTCTTGATTGTCTCCCACCACCCCCGCCCCCACCGCCCAGTTCTTTATCTTATTAGACTCTAAGTTATTTGAAGCCCAGTCTAAACCAGCACATACTCACCAGAAGAGCTGGGGAGGTATAGTGGTGCCTGGTCCTGGCAAACACTGAGGTGCCATGCCTGCTCTTAAGGAACTGATAGTTTGCTTGGGGGAATTAAAACTAACTGTATTTGCTTTATTTGGGATGCTTGAGTCGTATGACATACCATTAAGTTATTAATAGCTTTCATGTAAGAAAAGAAATCCTGCCATATGATATCTGTGCACAGATTTTAAGACTGATCTCAAATTCTGGGTGGCATTCCAGAGAGATGGAATGACATGTACAAAAGTAGAAAGGAATTTAAGGAAAAGCCAAAGGATCTAGAAGCTCATAGGACAGATGATGCTTCTGTTAATTTTTCTTCCATCCATCTTTCCCTCTCCCCACTGTTGCCTTCCCAGGGCCCCCACCCAGGGGATAAAGTAAGCATCAGTGAAGATAATACCTCCCTAATGCTTCCCTTAAATATTATATAAAGTAAATAGATTAACTGGACTCTCTAAAAAGGGACACTCAGATATCATAAATTTTCAATGTAAATTCATACATGAGTACACAAAGAACTGTTTTCTACACAAGTAGTTACTCTATGAAACAGTTAAACGATGGCTCCCTTTTGTCCTTATCTGTTTTTATAACGGTAGAACAGTAATTGTATATATATGTTTGGACCAAATCTGTCTGTAAATACGTTGGTTATAAATTTAGCCCATTATATTATTTCAATGTGTGCTCTATTATGTATTTTTTTTTCCTTCTAGAATGCTGCTGTCATTTGTTTGTTGAACATCAGTACACAAATTCTTTTTCTTTTCCCCATGGTGAATGTCTGGGAGGAAATATTGCTGCCTGGCAGAGGGTACTGGGGCCTTGTGTGATTTATTCCTTCTAATTTTATTCCATTGTAAAGACTCCAAAATGTTGTATTGTAAAGACTCCAAAATATTATAGAAACTGGAATAGTTTTGAGTTAATTCTTTTGAAATCTAGCCTTTTGCTCATCTTGCAAACTGAATAGTGCCTGACATGTCTGAGGTTTAGGAAATTTTGGCTCCAGCTGATGAGGGGCGTCTAATATAGGTCTTTGTTGCTGAGTGAAATTCAGTGGTTTTGGCTCATGGGAATTTGTGCAAAATTGTTGGTTCGTTTGATTTGGTTCCCTTTGGACTACACCCATGGAGTTTTCTTTGGGTTTAGCTTGGTGATCCCCACCCCACTCCAAACTCAAAGTGGAACACAGTGGGCATGTTGAGGTTTATACCTCAAGCTATAACTCATCCTAGAGCTTTACCCAGTTTTGAAAAAAGGGGAAAAAAGGCCTGAATTTTAAACCTTTGAGCAAAATATTTATTGAAACTAGACTAAACAATCCCAGAGTTAGTTAGGATCCTAGAGGTCATTTGACCAGTCTCTCCACCTGATACATGATTCCAGGAAAAATTTCAGATTGTTTAAAGTCTTATAATAGCTAATTAACTTCTCTGCAGGATTCCATATTTGTCCTTCGGTTTAAGCTTGTTGACTTTGTGGTTGAAGTTTGCTGTATCCTTAGAATTTTTTTTTTCTTTTTGATCTATCAAGAACCAATGGAGACGTATAAAGACTTCCATATATATATTCATGTAATTCATGTCAATTCATTTCTTGTATACTTGGAGGTTATGTTATTCATTTGGAATTGCTTCATCTTCCTGAGAATCTTTCCTTTAATCCTTTGCCCTGATGGATTCCATGTCTAACAATTCTTTATCTTTTTTTTGTTTCTTTGTTTTGTTTTAATTTTTATTTTTACTTTATTTTGCTTTACAATACTGTATTGGTTTTGCCATACATTGACATGAATCAGCCACGGGTGTACACGAGTTCCCATTCCTGAACCCCCCTCCCACCTCCCACCCCATATCATCTCTCTGGATCATCCCCGTGTACCAGCCCCAAGCATCCTGTATCCTGTATCGATTCATTTCTTACTGGCGATTCGTTTCTTACCTGATAGTATACATGTTTCAATGCCATTCTCCCAAATCATCCCACCCCTCCCTCTCCCACAGAGTCTAAAAGTCTGTTCTATACATCTGTGACTCTTTTGCTGTCTCGCATAGAGGGTTATCATTACCATCTTTCTAAATTCCATATATATGTGTTAGTATACTGTATTGGTGTTTTTCTTTCTGGCTTACTTCACTCTGTATAATAGGCTCCAGTTTCATCCACCTTATTAGAACTGATTCAAATGTATTCTTTTTAATGGCTGAGTAATACTCCATTGTGTATATGTACCACAGCTTTCTTACCCATTCATCTGCTGATGGACATCTAGGTTGTTTCCATGCCCTGGCTATTATAAACAGTGCTGCGATGAACATTGGGGTACACGTGTCTCTTTCAATTCTGGTTTCCTTGGTGTGTATGCCCAGCAGTGAGATTGCTGGGTCATAACGCAGTTCTATTTGCAATTTTTTAAGGACTCTCCACGCTGTTCTCCATAGTGGCTGTACTAGTTTGCATTCCCACCAACAGTGTAAGAGGGTTCCCTTTTCTCCACACCCTCTCTAGCATTTATTGCTTGTAGACTTTTGGATCACTGCCATTCTGACTGGTGTGAAATGGTACCTCATTCTGGTTTTGATTTGCATTTCTCTGATGATGCGTGATGTTGAGCATCTTTTTATGTGTTTATTAGCTATCCATATGTCTTCTTTGGAGAAATGTCTATTTAGTTCTTTGGCCCATTTTTTGATTGGGTCATTTATTCTTTTGGACTTGAGCTGCAGGAGTTGCTTATATATTTTTGAGATTAGTTGTTTGTCAGTTGCTTCATTTGCTATTATTTTCTCCCATTCAGAAGGCTGTCTTTTCACCTTTCTTATAGTTTCCTTTGTTGTGCAGAAGCTTTTAATTTTAATTAGGTCCCATTTGTTTATTTTTGCTTTTATTTCCAGTATTCTGGGAGGTGGGTCATAGAGGATCCTGCTGTGATTTATGTCGGAGAGTGTTTTGCCTATGTTCTCCTCTAGGATTTTTATAGTTTCTGGTCTTACGTTTAGATCTTTAATCCATTTTGAGTTTATTTTTGCGTATGGTGTTAGAAAGTATTCTAGTTTCATTCTTTTACAAATGGTTGACCAGTTTTCCCAGCACCACTTGTTAAAGAGATTGTCTTTAATCCATTGTATATTCTTGCCTCCTTTGTCGAAGATAAGGTGTCCATAGGTGTGTGGATTTATCTCTGGGCTTTCTATTTTGTTCCATTGATCTATATTTCTGTCTTGTGCCAGTACCATACTGTCTTGATGACTGTGGCTTTGTAGTAGAGCCTGAAGTCAGGCAGGTTGATTCCTCCAGTTCCATTCTTCTTTCTCAAGATTGCTTTGGCTGTTCGAGGTTTTTTGTGTTTCCATACAAATTGTGAAATTATTTGTTCTAGCTCTGTGAAAAATACCGCTGGTAGCTTGATAGGGATTGCATTGAATCTTTAGATTGCTTTGGGTAGTATACCCATTTTCACTATATTGATTCTTCCGATCCATGAACATGGTATATTTCTCCATCTATTAGTGTCCTCTTTGATTTCTTTCATCAGTGTTTTATACTTTTCTATATATGGATCTTTAGTTTCTTTAGGTAGGTATATTCCTAAGTATTTTATTCTTTTCATTGCAATGGTGAATGGAATTGTTTCCTTAATTTCTTTTCTACTTTTTCATTATTAGTGTATAGGAATGCGAGGGATTTCTGTCTGTTGATTTTATTTCCTGAAACTTTACTATATTCATTGATTAGCTTTAGTAATTTTCTGGTGGAGTATTTAGGGTTTTCTATGTAGAGGATCATGTCATCTGCAACCCACAGCAAACATTATCCTCAATGGTGAAAAATTGAAAGCATTTTCCCTAAAGTCAGGAACAAGACAAGGGTGCCCACTATCACCAATACTATTGAACATAGTTCTGGAAGTTTTGGCCACAGCAATCAGAGCAGAAAAAGAAATAAAAGGAATCCAAATTGGAAAAGAAGAAGTAAAACTCTCACTGTTTGCAGATGACATGATCCTCTACATAGAAAACCCTAAAGACTCCACCAGAATTCTTTATCTTTAACTGTTTAAAAAATAAATGAAAAACTTATATAGGCCCATATCTAAAGCCCACAGTACATGGACATAATATTACATAATAGCACCACAGGGTCTGAGGCAGCATGCAGTAATCAAATACGTTGATATAATCACGATACAATGTGTGAATGTCCACACTGAGTAGGACATAAAAAATGTAATTTCCATTTTTTAATTTTTATTTTTTACCGAAATATAGTTGATTTACAAGTTTTCCATCTTTCAAAATTTCATGGTCTTACATCTTAATTTGTTTCTCTTTATAAATGATATATCATAGTCATAGTCATAAGTTGCTCAGTTGTGTCCGACTCTTTGCGACCCCATGGACTGTAACTTACCAGGCTCCTCCATCCATGGGATTTTCCAGGCAAGAATACTGGAGTGGGTTGCCAGATATATAGATGACTTTTAATTTTCTATCTAAATTTCAGTCAATTTAGAGATTACTGATATTTACAATTGGTTCTATCATATTTACATACTATTTATCCTTTTTCTTTGTCTTTTTTAATCCTCTTTTCCTACCTTCCATTTTGCTGACCACATTTCTCTTATGTATTTTCTTCATTTCTTATCTGGAAATTTTATATTACCTTTGTTTTCTTTTAATGGATATCATTAAAAATTTATAAGCCTACTTGACTTGATAAAGTTTAAAATTAATCTTTCTAACCTTCTGATCTGTATTATTAACTTTAGTCATATTTCTCCTATTTTGTCTGATTTGCCAACTATTTTAATTTCACATTGTTTTTATATGACTCATATCAATGATCATTATTGTTATTTTATAAAAGAAACTTCAGTTCAGTTCAGTCGCTCAGTCGTGTCTGAGTCTTTGCACCTCCATGAATCGCAGCACACCAGGCCTCCCTGTCCATCACCAACTTCCGGAGTTCACTCAGACTCATGTCCATCGAGTCAGTGATGCCATCCAGCCATCTCATCCTCTGTCGTCCCCTTCTCCTCCTGCCCCCAATCCCTCCCAGCATCACAGTCTTTTCCAATGAGTCAAATCTTCTCATGAGGTGCCCAAAGTATTGGAGTTTCAGCTTTAGCATCATTCCTTCCAAAGAAATCCCAGGGCTGATCTCCTTTAGAATGGACTGGTTGGATCTCCTTGCAGTCCAAGGGACTCTCAGGAGTCTTCTCCAACACCACAGTTCAAAAGCATCAATTCTTCGGCGCTCAGCTTTCTTCACAGTCCAATTCTCACATCCATACATGACCACTGGAAAAACCATAGCCTTGACTAGACAGACCTTTGTTGGCAAAGTAATGTCTCTGCTATTCAATATGCTATCTAGGTTGGTCATAACTTTTCTTCCAAGGAGTAAGCGTCTTTTAATTTCATGGCTGCAGTTACCATCTGCAGTGATTTTGGAGCCCCCCAAAATAAAGTCTGATACTGTTTCCACTGTTTCCCCATCTATTTCCCATGAAGTGATGGGACCAGATGCCATGATCTTTGTTTTCTGAATGTTGAGCTTTAAGCCAGCTTTTTCATTCTCTTCTTTTACTTTCATCAAGAGGCTTTTTAGTTCCTCTTCACTTTCTGCCATAAGGGTGGTATCATCTGCATATCTGAGGTTATTGATATTTCTCCCAGCAATCTTGATTCCAGTTTGTGCTTCTTCCAGCTCAGCGTTTAGTGAATGTTAAGATTTTTCTCCCGGCCGCCACTGACCTCGGATGCGGGGTAGCTCCTCTCGGCCGCCACCCCTGACCTTGGACTCAGGGTGTCGCCTCCCAGCCGCTGCCCCTGACCTCGGATGCGGGGTAGCTCCTCCCAGCCGCCACTGACCTCGGACGCAGGGTACCTCCTCTTGGCCGTTCCTGCGCCGTAGCAGCCTGGCACTCTAGGCCGAGGAGATCAACCCTGGGATTTCTTTGAAAGAAATGATGCCAAAGCTGAAGCTCCAGTACTTTGGCCACCTCATGCGAAGAGTTGACTCATTGGAAAAGACTCTGATGCTGGGAGGGATTGGGGGCAGTAGGAAAAGGGGACGACCGAGGATGAGATGGCTGGATGGCATCACGGACTCCGTGGACGTGAATCTGAGTGAACTCTGGGAGATGGTGATGGACAGGGAGGCCTGGCGTGCTGCGGTTTATGGGGTCGCAAAGAGTCGGACACGACTGAGCGACTGAACTGAACTGAACTGAAGATTTTTCTCACATTTTCCAAGTTTCTTTGCTCAGTGCAGTCTGTTTTTTCTCTTCTTTCTGGTTTCATTTCCTTGTTCCTGAAATATATCCTTTGGTAGCTTTTTCTGAGATGGTCTATTAATGATTAATTCTGTCAGCATATATTTCTTTTGATTTATATATTAGCTGAGTTGGAATCCTTGGTTGACAGTTTTATTTGTTTGGTACTTTGAAGATATCTTTCCATCACCTTTAACCTCTGCTTTTGAGAAGTCTGCTTTAGTCTAATTAGGTGGGTTTTTTTTTTCATGCAATGTCTTTTCTTGCATCATTTTTAAGAGCTTTACACTGTTTATGTGTTCTGTAGCTTCATAATGATATGTCTCCGTGTGAATTTATTGTTACTTATCCTACTTAGGACTCATGCTTCCTAAATCTGAGAATCAGGTCTGTCATCACTTCTGGAAAATTCTCAACTATTCTGTAAATAGGTTCCCTCTTTCATTCTCTTTAGTGTCTGCTTCTGTAACTCATATTCATTTTCCTTTGCATTCACTGCTATTTCTTAGATTTTTAAAATATATATATTTTCTATCTTTGTATTGTTCTTTGCTGCATTTTGGATAATTTCCTCAGATAATCTCTCCTAACTCACCAAGTGTTTCCTTACCTGTGCCTAATTAGTTTAACCCTTGCATTAAGTTTTTAAAATTTCAGTGATTATCTTCTCATTTTTAGAAGTTTTATCTGGCCATTTTTCTTCTGTCTGTCCTTGCTTTTCATAGTGCCTTGCTATTTTATTATTTTTTATTACTTTAAGTATTTAAACACGTTTTTTGTATAGTCTTCATATCTAAAGCTCTTGTAGGTCTGAGCCTGATGTTTATTCCACCTACTGACTATTTTCTGTAGATTGTGCCTTTGTGGGTTTTGTCTTTGGATTGTGAGCTCATCTTCAGTGGAACTTGCTCTTTTGAAATCCTGTTCTATAGCATTAAGGGCATGTCGTTATGACTAGATTTATTTTTGCTTCTTCCTGCTACCCCAGGGCTGTCATCAGCTTGAAACCACTTTTTATATGAATGTCAGCAACTGAGACTTGCAGACCAATTGGGTAGCATAAATTTATACCTCAGTTATGCAAATAAGTAATTCAGTGGTTACAAAGGCTGAAAGAAGGCTTTTTCTTTTCCTACCCATAGTGCAGGTGGAGACAGACCTGCTTCCTGTTGTTCCCTATGCTGATAGGTGCATATCACTTTTTTTTGTTCATTACTTTAGTAGGATATTACTTATAGGCCCAAGGCTTATAAGGAATCTTATTTCTAAATTCCTAGTTCATATAGGGCTTCCCTAATAACTCAGTTGGTAAAGAATTCACCTGCAATGCAGGAGACCCCGGTTTGATTACTGGGTTGGGAAGGTCCCCTGGAGAAGGGCTAGGCTATCCTCTCCAGTATTCTTGTGCTTCGCTGGTGGCTCGGGTTGTAAAGAATTCACCTGCAATGCAGGAGACCCCGGTTTGATTACTGGGTTGGGAAGATCCCCTGGAGAAGGGAAAGGCTACCCACTCCAGTATTCTGGCCTGGAGAATTCCATGGACTGTATAGTCCATGGGGTCGCAAAGAGTCAGACAGGACTGAGTGACTGTGTCTCTTCACTTACTCACTCATTGGACCAAACCCTGGTTATTGACATTAGCATTCTCTTCCTGTCCCCTATACTTCTAGGGTAGTCCTAGCGTTCCGTCATACATTTTTACTTTGCTTTTCATTTACTTCTTTGACTTGGGTTGTGAGATATTTTCCTTACATTTTGGGGGGCAAATTCAGCTATGCACTTAAAAGGATATACATTATATTTTATCCAGAATTTCTAAGTAGATTTTAGAAGGAGTGATTTCAAGCTTTCTGGTCAGCCTTAGAGAAAGAATTGGAAGTCTTAGTCATTTTACATTTCCTGATCCTGTCCTAATGCAGTTGGTTTGTTGGTTGTTCATGTGGAGCTGCAGGGCTTTCTATTTATCTCTGTTACATTTTTATTGTTGTTGTCATTAAGTTTGGTCCCTCATTCTAGTTTTATTTTTTTTAATTATGGCTCAGTTGTCTGTTAGTTTTACCTCACATACCTGAATCATTTGTATATTTGATGTACAAACCATTTTGATTTTCCATAAGCATTTAGTAAAAGTAATTAAACCAGAGCATTTCATGTACACGGCCCAGGTGTATGCCACTAGAGATATTTCTATCAGTGGACATGGATCAGAAATCCTTGAAGTTACTTACAAATATCTCCAATCTGTTATTTACTTCAGTTTACTTTTCAATATTTGGCTCACAAGGCTTATCCTTAATGAACTTGTTCGGGTCAGTCCAGTTCACTCCTGCCAATATTTCTAAGTACATACTGTGTACCACTGTGTGTACTTTGTGTACCAGAGATATAAAGAAGAATAAGCCATATCTCCTTCCTTCCTGACCCTCAGCCTGGTAGAGGAGAAACGCAGGAAAGCAAACAGGCTAGCCACGTGATGATTTCTTCCTGTATTTTGCTCAGGAATAACTTCCATCTGGCTGATCTATAGTTTATGACAGCTACCCCCTTTCCTTTTTTTGCCATGTCATAGACATATAAGTTAAGCTTATACAATTGATTTGTGGGAAAATTTTCACAAGACTGAATTCCATGTCTTTTCTCTCTATAATCGTTCATGAATAAATTCATTTTGGTATTTTATACGTCTATATTTTGTGCTTCCCTGGTCCAGTTAATCCTAAAGGAAATCAACTTTAAATACTCATTAGAAGGACTGATGCTGAAGCTGAAGCTCCAATACTTTGGCCATCTGTTGTGAAGAGTAGACTCATTGGAAAAGACCTTGATGCTGGGAAAGATTGAGGGCAGGAGGAGAAAGGGGTGACAGGATGAGTTGGTTGGCTGGCATCACTGACTCAATGGACATGAGTTTGAGCAAACTCCGGGAGATACTGAAGGACAAGGAAGCTTGGCGTGCTGCAGTCCAGGGGGTCGCAAAGAGTTGGATATGACTTAGTGATTGAACAACAACAAACAAAAATACTGGATGTGTGTTAAGCTACTTTAAGATTTTCTTTCCTTTTTATTCCTATTCTAACTATTTTCCCCCTTGGTTAAAATCTTTCTCAAGATTTTCTCTTCTCTTAAATTCCTCTTTCCCAGAAAGGCAGTACAATATAGATGTCTAATATCAATTTGAACTTTTTTTCATCTGGCCCCTTGTGCTGAGCTTTTCACTCAGGGTTTCCTACTTGGTCCAAGAGTCCTGCTGTTTTTTTTATTGAAAATATTTTGTTATAAAATTTTCAAATATTTGAAAATAAATAAAATTTTCAAATATTTATTTGAAAGTATTTCAAATATTTGTATTTGAAAATTTGTTAGGCAAACTAATGATGTAACCACATTTTCAGCAAAGGAATCTAATCTGTTTAAGAAATAAGTTTTTATTTGGACTAGAAATTGTGCATTTGATCTTCAGTCTTTTCTCTCCGTAACCCCAACCAACATTCATTAATCAAGAAGTCCTGTCAAGGACTTCACTGGTGATCCAGTGATTAAGACTTTGCCTTCCAATTTAGAGGTTTTAGGTTCAATTCCTGTTTTGGGAGCTAAGATCTCGCATATTTCACGGTCAAAGAACCAGAACATAAACAACAGAAGCAATAATGTTACAAATTCAATAAAGACTTAAAAAATGGTCTACATTAAAAAAAAACAAACTCAAAAAAAAGAAGTCTTGTCAATACCCCCCCTTCAAAACATTTCATATCTGTTCCCAATATTTTGTTGCCACATTTAATGCCCTAGACCACACTCTAATCCCTTCCTGCCTGACAATTGGATAACTTCATAAATATTTTTCCTGTATCCTGACTTTAATGTTAGTCCTGTGTTTTTCCTATCACAATTCAGGACTTAGTAGGTTATAAAATCAAATTACTTGTTTGTGATCAGAAGTTTTTAATGATATAAAACAGATGAGATAGACAATATTAGAGTTCATGGCTATGATGAGGGTGTTTTTGTTTTTGTTTTGTTTCCCACAGAACTTTTATTTCAGTCATGTATATGGGCCAGACTATTAACTTGTCCTTTGTAATAATTGTATCGGTAGTTGTCGTTAGGAGGTGTGTCTATCTACGTTAGGAGGTGTGTCTATCTAACATCTGAGCCTTGTTCCTGTGTCTAGAGAACTTTGTAGCATATGAGTCTTGGTGGGAGGTAGGGCCTGCCTTGCATTGTGTGTGTGAAAGTCTCAGTCGTGTCCAACTCATTGTGACCCCATGGACTACACAGTCCATGGAATTCTCCAGGCCAGAATACTGGAGAGGGTAGCGTTTCCTTTCTCCAGGGGATCTTCCCAACCCAAGGACCTAACCCAGCTCTCCCGCATTGCAGGCAGATTCTTTACTAGCTGAGTCACAGGGAAGCCCAAGAATACTGGAGTGGGTAGCCTATCCCTTCTCCAGTGGATCTTCCCGACCCAGGAATCGAACCAGGGTCTACTCCGTTGCAGGCAGATTCTTTACCAACTCAACTATCAGGGAAGCCCTCCTTGCACTGTAGAACCTTAAAAAATCTTTCTTTACCAACACCCCCTGCATCTAAGGTGCTGCCTTGTGACCTAGGCTTCTTAATCAGATGTCTGGGGTTTTCAGTTGGGACAGAAGCAGGGAAAGTAAGTTCCTAGGCTATTGGTGGTGGCAGTGGGCATGACACTGGCGTTTGGCTTCCTAGGTGTCAGGGCTGACAGCCTAGCTGTGGCATCCGAGGGTAGCAGTGGGGCCTCACCAGAATGGTTACAGGCGTAGTTTGGGGATGTTTCTAGTAGTCTAGCCTTCTTCTGCTCCTGCCTGTTTGCTGGGTCTGTCTGGAGCTCTAAATTTCCTGGAGACTTTATGAGCAATTCCATTTCCATTCTAGCAATTTCTTTCCTATATCTATGGATTGAATTATTCCCTCGTCCCACACCCAGTTTGTGTGTTGGAGCTCTAACCCCGAATAAGACAGTGGCTGGAGATGGGGTCTTTTGTTGCTGTTTAGTCACTCAGTCGTGTCTGACTCTTTGCAACCCCATGAACTGCAGCACGCCGTGCTTCCCTCTCCATCACCATCTCCTGGAGCTGGCCCAGACTCAAGTCCATTGAGTCGGTGACCCCATCCAACCATTTCATCCTCTGTTGTCCCCTTCTCATCCTGCCTTCGATCTTTCCCAGCACCAGAGTCTTTTACAATACTTCAGCTCTTCGCAACAGGTGGCCAAAGTATTGAAGCTTCAGCTTCAGCATCACTCTTTCCAAAGAATATTCAGGGTTGATTTCCTTTAGGATTGACTGGTTTGATCTCCTTGTAGTCCAAGGGACTCTCAAGAATCTTCTCCAACAGCACAGTTCAAAAGCATCAATTTTTCAGAGCTCAGCCTTCATTATGGTTCAGCTCTCACATCTATACATGACTAGATGTGAGAAAAACCATAGAAAAACTAGATCTGGAAAAACCATAGCTTTGACTATGTGAACCTTTGTTGGCAAAGTAATCTCTGTTTTTTAATATGCTGTCTAGGTTTGTCATAGCTTTTCTTTCAAGGAGCAAGCGTCTTTTAATTTTATGGCTGCAGTCTCCATCTGCAGTGATTTTGGAGCCCAAGAAAATAAAGTCTGTCACTGTTTCCATTGTTTGCCCATTTATTTTCCATGAAGTGATTGGACCAGATGCCATGATCACCATCTTTTGAATGTTGAGTTTTAAGCCAGCTTTTTCACTCTCCTTGTTCACCCTCATCAGTGGGCCATTTAGTTCCTCTTTACTTTCTGCCATAAGGGTGTTGTCTTGTGCATATCTGAGGTTATTGATATTTCTCCTGAAAATCTTGATTCCAGCTTGTGCTTCATCCAGCCAAGCTTTCGCATGATATACTCTGCATATAAGTTAAATAAGCAGGGTGACAGTATACAGCCTTAATGTATTCCTTTCCCAATTTGGAACCAGTCCATTGTTCCATGTCCAGTTCTAACTGTTGCTTCTTGACCTGCATACAGGTTTTGCAGGAGGCAGGTATGGTGGTCTGGTATTCCCATCTCTTTAAGAATTTTCCACAGTTTGTTGTGAAAAACACAGGCAAGGCTTTGGCATAGTCAATTAAGAAGAAGTAGATGTTTTTTCTGGAATCTTGTTTTTTCCTATGATCCAACAGATGTTGGCAATTTGTTTTCTGGTTCCTCTGCCTTTTCTAAATTCAACTTGAACATCTGGGAGTTCTTGGTTCACATACCATTGAAGGCTAACTTGGAGAATTTTGAGCATTACTTTGCTAGCATATAAAATGGGTGCAATTGTGCGGTAGTTTGAACATTCTTTAGCATTGTCTTTCTTTGGAACTGGGATGAAAACTGACCTTTTCCAGTCCTGTGGCCACTGCTGAGTTTCCCAAATTTGCTATCATACTGAGTGCAGCACTTTAACAGCGCCCCCCAGTTTGTATGTTGGAGCCCTAATCCCCAGTATGACAGTGTCTGGAGATGGGGTCTTTAGGAGGTAATTACAGTTTACTGAGGTCATAAGAGTGGGGCCCTATTCAGATAGGACTATGGTTTTATGAGAAGAAGAAGAAGAAGAAAGGAAGATTGTTTTCTCTCAGCCACATGAGGACACAGGGCAAGGCAGAGCGGCAAGCCTAAAGGGAGCTCTCACCTGAAACCGCTTGCCTCTGGACATGCAGGAGAAAGGATCTTGGAGAATGGAGAATGGCTACTCACTGCAGTATTCTAGGCTGGAGAATTCCATAGACAGAGGAGCCTGGTGGGCTACAGTCCATGGGGTTGCATAGAGTTGAACAAAACTGAGCGACTCAAACACACACACACACACACACACAATTTCTGTGGTATTTTGTTATGCAGCTGAACTGACAAGTACAGATTGTGGTCCAGAGGAGTGGGGAACAGCAACAGCGTACCTTCTCAGAAAGAGGGAAGCAGAGCCCCATGGATTTCTCAGAGAGTCCCCATGAAATGTGGACTTCCCACCTTTCTGAGCAGAGACGCAGGATAGCTTTTCCATTAAAGGACGTTTTCTCAGTGATTCCTGGGAGAGTGGCCTTTTCACTCCCTTTTCCTGCTGGGCTCCTCGGAAAGGAAGTTTTAAGGAGGAGGAAGCAAACAGCGTGTAGTTTGCCGCTGTGGGCAACATTTCCACAAGGCTAAGCATGCTGCAGTCCTGGCTGGTTATCCAGGAGCCGGCCCTGCGGCCCCTGCCACCCCTGCCCTGGCCTGGCTGCTGGCTCTGACTGCAGGGCCATGCTGCATCCCAGAGGGTCCTTGAGCCTTTAAACACGGCTCCTCTAGCTAATAGGACTATACCTATTAGCCTCTTGTATGAGGTACAAAGCCCAAGTACTTGGCATGACAGAGATCAGTCAAGATACAGGGAAAGAAAAAAACTGAGAGTTTCTTATTACAATTAACGTTTTGAAAGTAGCTGGCTATGAATGAACAGTAACATTTTCTAAAGAAAATAAACTGAGAATAGACCTGTGTGAGATGTGGAAAATATTTTAAAGCAAAGGAAATGATTCACCACCTCAAAGACGTGGCACTGAGATGACTTATGCAGGTCACTTTTTCACTTCTGTGGAGAGCCTCTATGTCTTGGATAAATTCATGTGTGTGTGCTTTGCATAATGCTCATGGAAGATTATTCAATATTAGTATTCAGAAAGAAAGGAACTCCTTTGAATAATTCTAGCCATTTCCTCTAAGTCAGAGCAGTAGGGGAACTCTATGCCTTGTGGAGTAGAGCTTTGTTTACATAATGGATGCTTTGTAAAGTAATTAAAAAGTGACCTTTGAAACATTTAGCTTGGTTTGTTTTGTTAGATTTTCTCATTTATTTTTTTTCCCCCTTAGATCTGTTTTTGCAACTTCTCATAACATCTAAGCAAATGATTTAAGAGAATGTATTTTATCCTTTATTTCATGAGTCCAACGTACAGGTATTAAATAAAAATAAATAGATAACTTTGAAAAGTCAATACTCAAGTTACATTCTAAGCATTACCTGAAATAAGAATTTTATGGTATAGTCAGAGTATTCAATATTTAACTTGGGAATAAATGTTTCAATGGTTTTTTATAACTTTAGGTAATTTTGCAGGTAAATTTCATTCTTAGTAGATTTCACTTTTCATTACTGAAAAGAATCCAAAATAATATATGTTCACAGAATTGTTTTACTACATTGAAGTTAGCATTAAACATTGCTTAAAATTATAACGGAGGCGGATTTGAATTACATTTGTGTTTCTCGTTTGAGGGACTTAAAGAATAATTCATTTAACTTTGAGGATCTAACGTCAGAATAGGAGCCATCAGGAAACGTTCCCAAGAGGTGCTCTGGGGACAGAAGGGCTGAGCAGCTGGTAAACCTGACCCAAAGTGAAGAGGCGGCTGTGAGAGATAATGAGCATCTCATTGCAGGAGGTATTCAAGCAAAGGCCGAATGACCTTGTAGTCAGGGGTCCTGACACATGCTGTGTCTCTGCACGTTGTAGGGAGATGCTCAGTAGGGAGAGACTTCTCCAGGTTCTTTGAATTCTAGGATAAAAATTCTACGAAGGTTTCAGTTTGTTGTAATCCTGTACTTTGTGTTGGATGAGTCAATGTCTGAACTCGTCTTAGGATCGCTCTTCTTGCTCTTAGTTATTTAAGATACAGTCGAATATGCAGGTTTTCTAATTTTCCAAGCCTAAAATAAATTACATAGAGGACGAAGGATTTATCCAAGTTTTGAAAGGCACACAGAACGGTCTCTCTAACTTGTCCCGCTCGCAACTCTAACTCAGGCTAGAGAAGAGAAGAATGAGCATGTTTTCCTGTTTCTTTTTTCCCCTCTGTCTCTTCTGTGCTGGTAACTGAATGCTGCCCATGTCTAGCACATAATCCTTCTTTCCCTGTCTAATTCCATGTCTCACATACAGTAAAGTCCACGGTCATGAAAAACACTGTGTGTTTTGGAGCCAGAGGACCCTCGTTGATTGAGAAATACTGTGAGAGGACCAGTTACAACAGCTCCTTCCACGTGCAACCATCTGTCAGTGAGACGTTAAGGGGTGAAAAAAGCTCAATGCTCTTCAGTCTCAGAATCAAGGCTGCCATCATGTGGGGAAATTAGAGGCAATTGTCGTGCCATTGTCTCAGGCCTGCGATCCTTCTGGAGATGGCCATTTTTAGGATACCCAACCGTCTCTCTCTCTCCTTTCTCAGTTTTCTCTCTTCCACCCTCAAAACTCCAAGCTTGAACCCGCTGATCGGCTCCTCCTCCTCGTCCTGACAATCCTATAAACTCCTTTCACTCTCTCTCGCCTTCCCTTGCGTGATCGTTTTTCTTCATGGCCGTTATCACCACGTGAAATCCTACTATCTACAGCACTTGTGCTACTTTTTAAACGGGTGTGAGTCCTGATCCTCATTGTTTCCCCTCGAGTTTAAGTCCCATGTGGGCCGGGAACCTGTGTGTCTCAGTCACTGCTGTATCCCCAGCTAGTAGAGCAGTTCCCACCTTGCCCACTTTAGGCACTTGGGACAAGTCTTCCAGCACTTTTATTGGCCCATTTGTCTGCCTGGCTGTCTGAAGGTGCTCGCTGGATTGTTGAGAATTCTCTCTTCAAACTGCCGTTCCTCCCCTGCTGTGCTTTCTTGCCTCTCCGTCATCCTCCCCTTTGCTGTCGTTATGCTCTCCTCTGCCTATGCCTTTAAGAGAAGCTGGAAAAATAACTAAAGGGCAGCTGCTGCCTCAGACTCCACTCTGCCTTTCTGCTTCCTATTTGTAGTTAGTTCTCCCCCAGCTCAGGTCTTGGAAGTGACCATCCGTTCTGGCTGCCTTGGCCTCATTCCCTCCAAAGTCTTCTGCAGCTTGATTTGTGGGATATTCATATTTCATGGACTTCCCTGGTGGCGCAAATGGTAAAAGCATCTGTCTGCAATGAGGGAGACCCGGGTTCGATCCCTGGATCAGGAAGATCCCCTGGAGAAGGAAATGGCAATCCACTCCAGTACTATTGCCTGGAAAATCCCATGGACAGAGGAGGCTGGTAGGCTACAGTCCATGGGGTTGCAAAGAGTCGGACATGACTGAGCAACTTCACTTCACCTAAGCTCCTCTCTTCAACATACGTTTTTCCTAGAGCTTCTCGCTGTCAAATATGAAGGTGCCTACACCACGCTTATTCTGACCTTTTCCGCGCGTCCAGCACCGCACGGTCTCTGGCGCTTCTGCCTTGGTTGCAGTTGCACATGGGACCTCTTCGTGGGGAAGCCCTAAGGCTAGTTAGTTTCATTGCTGACTCTGCACTAGACCACCAGGTCCCTCCTTCTTTCTTCCTGTAATCCATCTCCAATCACCAGCCAAGGAGCAAATCCTAATACTCCCTCACTTAACAGTTCTTGTTATCTGGTCCCTGGGCCGTTTTATTCCAAAACTTAAATTTCCTTAAATCTGCAAATACTCTAGAACACAGGTTTTTCCATTAGTGTCGATGTGACTGGTCCCACAAACTGGATCTTTAGAATGAAATGAAGTTGAAGTTGAAATAGCTCCAAATGGATTCCCAGCTCAAAGCCCTACCAGCCTTAGGTATTATTTGGTATTCATTTGATAAGTATCTCCGACTGCCTGCGATGTACAGGCATTGTTTTAGGCTCTAGGGACACCAGGTAAACACGGGAGAGACAATTCCTGCTTTCTTGGCGCTTACTTTCATTTCGAGAATCATTGTCCAAAGGGAATATTTTAAAGGACTGTTTATGTTTAGTTGGGTTTTAAATTATTATTTAACCTATAAAACCTATGCATTCAGAAACTTATTTCAGTATTCAAATCTTATGATTCCATTTTAAATCTAGTCATTTATAGAAAATAAGAACAGTCTCATTTATTATTTCATTAACAATTAGTTAATTCAAGCTTAAGAGTTGAAAGTTTGTAACAGTTCTGAATTCAATTTAAGCAGTTCAGTTCCCTTAAACATCTTAAACTTCATCTACTCATTTAATACCTGATTGCTCAATTCCTCAACTGCCTGGTAAGGCAGACTTACAAACCTAAAAGCCAATCACTGTTAAGAACATAACCAACTTAGACTATAACGATAATCAAACTTACACATGTAGTAAATCAGCCTTTATTAAACATTTCCACACTATTTCCAAAATTAAATAAAATGTTCTTACACCTTCTGATTTAATATCACAAGTGTGAAATCGATTACATATTTCAAATTGACATCATAATCTATGTAATTATTTCAAACTCGTTAAATAAATATAACTTGAATAGCCCAGTGATATGGAAATTACTCTTAAAGGTATTCCATAAAAGTATTTTGAGTGTGGGTTTGATTTACTTTGTTATCTCTATTCTTATTTATTTAAACTTTTCTAGGGTGGCAGAGTCACCCACAGTTAGGGTAAGTAGTTGTACCATCTTTGGGTGGCTGAGGTTACCGGGTTGAAAGTCAAAATATCCCTGTGCTGAATTACGGCTCAGATATTGGCCTGACTTGTGTTTTTAAAAGACGGCTCCTGGTTGCTGGAGGTGAAGGATTGAGGGAAGTCAGAGGATATCAGTCTGGTAGTGACTCCTTCATCTTGTTAGGTCTTCATCAGCTTGTCCATGGGAAGTCACTTTATTTGATTCTTTCCAGATTCTCCTTATTAGTTCCCAAGACTTTGTTGCCTCTTGCAGCCTTCTCTTCTATTTTTCGCCTGTAATATATGTCTTTTAAACTCCTTTCCTGGTCCTTGATTTTCATTTCCTCCCAGTTCTACTGTTTGAGGTAGGGTAGGATGCTTCAGATTCTAAAGGTGGAAGAAAACCAGGCCCCAGGAAGAAAATGAGATTGGGATTAAATTTAGCCGAGAAAAAAGAAAAAGAAAGATGTTCTTGGCAGGCGCATACTCAGTCGCTCAGTTGTGTCTGATTATTTGCGACCCCATGGACTGTAGTTCGCCAGGCTCCTCTGTCCATGAAGTTCTCCAGGCAAGAATACTGGAGTGGGTTTCCATTTCCTATTTCAGGGGATCTTCTCAAACCAGGGAATGAACCTGCATCTCTGCATTGGCAGGTGAATTCTTTACTGCAACCTGGGATACCTGTTCTTTTGTAGACAAAGACAAAAACCTATAAGTATAAATAGCGTATGTTAACCTGGGTTATCTTTGTGACAGGTTATGGAGGACTTTGACTTTCTACTCTAATCTACACTGTGCTTTTGATAAGAAGCATATATTACTTCTTCAATCAGAGAAATTAAAATTAATTAAAAATTTTAAAAAGAAATAAAAAGAAATGCAAATCAAGGGGATTAGTGTGGCAATAGAATCCAAAAGACTTTATAGAGATGGGAGAAATGAATCTTGATAAAGAACTGAGGCCACCCATTAAAAAAAGATACTATGATTGTTATTAAATTTTCTATCAACACATAACTGTAGAGTAAGAATAGCTTTTGAAGTAGCAGACTTTGATGTGTCTTTTCAGACTGTGAATGATAGTCACTGTGTGCCTATCAGCCTTTGGGGAGTGATTGATTTCATAGAGCAATAATTGCGGTGAGAGTGAGACCAATTTGGATTCTGCAGCTCTCAGTGAGAGCAGTGCAATAAACAAACATGTAGGCACCAGCTTTTTGTGTGAAGCACGACAAGATGCTGTTGTGGGATTTACTGGGGGTGGAAAGGAAGCTATCACTTGCCTTAGAAAACTTAATGTAATTATGGAATCATTCATAATGGCTTTGTTGACCATAATAATTGCATTTTAACGTTCTACTTACTTGGAAAGAAAGTGGATGCTTCCAGATCATATTATTCTACTTAGATGATGTTATTATCTCATGCTAACAAGTTATTATTCTGAAGTTGCTGTAAAGTTCTTTTGCAACGGTCCCAGTGCGGAGCATGTTTAGGCTGATGACACTCACATCACTGAATAGAATGAAGAGAGTTCAGTAAGATTTTGCTCTTTAAACTTCATTTTAGACGGCCTGGAGAAAATAAAGTGCAAGATTTCGGCTGTTGAAGCAAAGCTTCATTGACAAAATTGTGTGAGCACTTTATATATATGGACTTAAGCCACCTGCACCTCAGATCATCCAAAGAGACACTGGCAACACAGCTGAGCCTCTTACACCCTCACAGGTGGTTTAGTTGCTAAGGCGTGTGACTCTTTGCCAGCCCCATGGACTATAGTCAGCCAGGCTCCTTTGTCCATGGGATTTCCCAGGTAAGAATACTGGAGTGGGTTGCCATTTTCTTCTCCAGGGGATCTTCCCCACCCAGGGATAGAACCTGGGTCTCCTGCATTGCAGGCGGGTTCTTTACCAACTTCCCATGAGGGAAGCCACAGGTGGCTACTCACACAATATCCTGATGCAGTTTGATGATAGCCCCCACGTGACTGAGCAACACCCTGTGGTTGGAACATCCCCTCCAGGTGTAGACCAGGCTCTCTCTCTGTAGGTGCTGCTAAAGCACATGGATTTTCTTGATTTGTGTTGTGTTGCTCCTAGAACAGTGCTGTGGAAGAGGGGGAGCCATAACTGTTTGTTGGAATGAATGTGTGGAGAAATGGATAAGCAATAGGGCTTCAACAAATTTTTTGATTGTCAGTTTTGATGAAACATTTATTCCACATACATGACTTTGTGGGTAAATATGATATGTCTAGGTTGGCCAGTTTTCAGCATGGCCAAATTGAATCCATTTCTTTGAGGCTAAGTAAATCATACAAAATACAACTTTACTGACTCATATCACTGCGTAATTGAGCTGATTAACTATGATGTGATCAACCATGAATATGGTGAAAAAGCCAGTCTGACTGCTGACTGACCAGGGCAGCGGTAATATATAGAACTGGTATTCTGCTGTGGCTTTAGTCTTGTGGCCACATTTAAGGAAAGAAACCCAGATTAATGAGATGATATTCCAAATACTGAAACAAAATAGAACATATATTTTCTGTATGTAACGCTTTCTTGGCCCAGATGTTCTAAAGTAACTGTTGGGAAATTGCTATAAAATACGTGGAGAATTGGTCCCATTGTATGAGCCTTTATGGTCCAGTATAACCTTCAGGTTAGGGGACCACATGTTAGGGTCTCACTGGGGCCAGTTTTCCGGTTTAAATTTCAGCACAAAGGATTTACTGGAGGTATTGGGAGATTTCATGACAGAGCTATTTAATACTAGAATGAATTATTGGGAGCAATTGTGGAGTCTCCTGGCAGGCTCTAAATATAGTTCAGTTTCTCCTCTGTTCAGGATAGTTTGGATGGACCTCCCTGAGAGGAGAAGGACAAATCAAACTGGTCCTTTTAGCCCAAAGTTTTTGCAATTCATTATAACCCCAAAGGAGGTTCTGGTACTTAAATGAATCAGTACTTTTTCGATAAGAGCCACACAGCATGTTGGACTTTTATGCTCTAGCATAGAAGACCTTCATTATTGAGTTTTGTTTTCATTCACTCTAAACTTTTTCCCTTGGGTGGAAATATGTGTGCTTAGCCTCAACTCATAGGGAAGTTATTTAATATATAACTCTGAACTTAATATGCTGAGTTAAATAGTAGTAGAACAAAATAAGCTTTTCTTCTCATTTGTGAAACAAATTATATACTTCAAGAAAGGTGGGTGCTTATTTCCAAGCTGACAGAATTCTTTCTAAAATTTCTGAATCAAAGGCATTTAGGGAGAAAATAAAATAGTGAGAAGAATTGAAAAGACGTTATAAGATTGTTAGGTATAATTATTTTTGCTCTTTCAAACATTAAAGAATTTTCAAGATACCTAATAAGATCATATACTTCTCTTATTTTGGAAATAGATGCTGTCTACATTTTTGTTTTAATTTTTTTGGCCTAAAAGTGTAGTGAAAATGCATAGCAGTTTTTAATGCAATGTAGAGATGTTTTCAATGCAGTATGAATATTTAAGTTTAAACTACCTGAATATTTAAATGAAATAAGGTCTGTTCCAACTTCCCTTTGTATATATCCATTATGTATGTAGAAAATAAATCATATTAGTGTGTACTTCTTTGAAAACAAAGATAGACATGCTAATCAAGATGAGCACTTGGACGGTTTATGTCTGTGCTCTTTCTGTGTACCAGCTCAACGTAACCTTTTAGTACCTAAGCTTAGCACGTTAGCTGAAGTTGTTATAGAGTCATAACTTCTCAGTGTCCTCTGTGTTCAAACTTGAAACCTTAATGTCATATTAATGGAATTTTGTGTTTAATATATACATGCACAAGTCTTCTCGACAGATGCTAAAAATGCCAAGATGGGATTGATACAAATAAAAATGCAACTAAAAATACAACTAAAAGTGTTTTATAAATGTGATTATAGGGCTTAGACATTTTATCGAGATCAGTTTTGGGTGTTTGTTTGTTTGTTTGTTTTTGACAAAGCTGGCCTAGTTGATTGGTGTTTAATATGTGAACTGCTGCTGCTAAGTCGCTTCAGTTGAGTCTGACTCTGTGCGACCCCACAGACAGCAGCCCACCAGGCTCCCCCATCCCTGGGATTCTCCAGGCAAGAACACTGGAGTGGGCTGCCATTTCGTTCTCCAATGCATGAAAGTGAAAAGTGAAAGTGAAGTTGTTCAGTTATGTCTGACTTCGCAACCCCATGGACTACGGCCTACCAGGCCCCTCCGTCCATGGGATTTTCCAGGCAAGAGTACTGGAGAAGGATGCCACCGCCTTCTCTTAATATGTGAGAAGAATATTCAAAAGAGTATCCCTCAGTCTTATTTGATTACAGGTTGCCTTAACTACTGCTAAATACCTATGTGGAAAGCAAGCATTTGTGTACTTAATCACTTATTACCATCAAATTTCTTTATTATTTTAGCAATGAAAATTTTAAAATATATTGGTTTTAAGACAATATAACCTTAAAAGCTTTAAGAGAGAATTTGCTTTTGGTATTCGCAAGAAATAGTTGTGTAACTGTGGTCACCCTATTTGGGGCTTCCCCGGTGGCTCAGAGGTAAAGCATCTGCCCACAATGCAGGAGACATAGGAGACAGGGGTGCCATCCCCGGGTCGAGAAGATTCCCTGGAGGAGGGCATGGCAAGCCACTCCAGTATTCTTGCCTGGAGAATCCCATGGACAGAGGAGCCTGGTTGGGTGGGCTACAGTCCTTAGGGTCATGAAGAGTCAGACACGACTGAAGTGACTGAGCACACACTCACCCCACTCTGTTTGTTAAAATACAGGACAAAGTTAATTCCCCTCTCCTTGGAGGTTTAGTTGTTTGGTCTTGTTGACTATGTTACTGTCCTAGAATTCCGAACAGAATTCTACATGATTTGAAGCTTTCCAAGAATAGGGGCAGTCATTAGCCATCAACCCTCTGTCCTTCCTTGTCTCTCTAAGCTTCTCTTCCTTCAGCCCACAGGTTTTGTTGAAAGTGTATAGACTTCCAGTTACCCTGCCCTAGGAGATCCTGTATTGATTAACATAGCATTTCTGACTGCAAGGAGAACACAGTCTTAGGGTCAAATAGACAAGAAAACCAATAACTTATTGATTCAGTGGACGTGTAATGACTGGAAGAGGGACACAAAAAAAGAGCCTCAGTCCTTTCTTGAGATGGTGGGAAGGTGAGAGTGAGAGCGGAGAAATGGCCAGAAAGAACTGTGGAGAGTAGAGGATAATAGAATTGAGTCTGAGACCTGGACATGTAGGTGTCGTACAAGTAAATACCTGAGAGGATGGCTATCATTAAAAAAATCTACAAACAACAAGTGCTAGAGAGAATGTGGAGAAAAGGGAACCCTCCTTCACTGTAGGTGGGAACGTAAATTGGCGCAACCATTATGGAGAACAGTATGGAGGTTCCTTAAAAAACTGAATATAGAGCTACTGTATGATCCAGCAATCCCATGCATACTTCCTGAGAAAACCGTAGTTTGAAAAGATACACACACCCCAGTGTTCACTGCAGCCCTATGTATGAAAGCCAAGACATGGAAGCAGCATTAATGACCACTGGCAGATGAATGGATAAAGAAGACGTGGTACAGATATACAATGGAATATTACCATCAGCAGCCATAAAATACCATCAGCCATAACAAATAATGAGATAATGCGACTTGCAGCGACATGGATGGATCTAGAGATTGTCATACTGAGTGAAGAGAAAGACAATATATATTACCACTTAACATGTGCAATCTTCAAGAAACGATACAAGTGATCTTATTTACAGAATAGAAATAGACTCACAGATGTAAAAAATGAACAGTTACCAGGGGAAAAGCAGCAGCAAGGGGGAGGGATAAATTGGGAGATTGGGATTGACATATACATGCCACAATCTATAAAACAGATAACTAGTAAGGACTTACTGTATAGCACAGGGAACTCTACTCAACACTCTGTAATGACCTGTATGGGAAAATAATAAAGAGTAGCTATCTGATGGATAGACTGCCTGATGAACTATGGAATGAGGTTCGTGACATTGTACAGGAGACAGGGATCAAGACCATCCCCATGGAAAAGAAAGGCCAAAAAGCAAAATGGCTGTCTGGGGAGGCCTTACAAATAGCTGTGAAAAGAAGAGAGGCAAAAAGCAAAGGAGAAAAGGAAAGATATAAGCATCTGAATGCAGAATTCCAAAGAATAGCAAGAAGAGATAAGAAAGCCTTCTTCAGTGATCAATGCAAAGAAATAGAGGAAAACAACAGAATGGGAAAGACTAGAGATCTCTTCAAGAAAATTAGAGATACCAAGGGAACATTTCATGCAAAAGATGGGCTCGATAAAGGACAGAAATGGTATGGACCTAACAGAAGCAGAAGATATTAAGAAGAGGTGGCAAGAATACACAGAAGACCTGTACAAAAAAGATCTTCATGACCTGGATAATCACGATGGTGTGATCACTCATCTAGAGCCAGACATCCTGGAATGTGAAGTCAAATGTACCTTAGAAAGCATCACTACGAACAAAGCTAGTGGAGGTGATGGAATTCCAGTTGAGCTATTTCAAATCCTAAAAGCTGATGCTGTGAAAGTGTTGCACTCAATATGCCAGCAAATTTGGAAAACTCAGCAGTGGCCACAGGACTGGAAAAGGTCAGTTTTCATTCCAATCCCAAAGAAAGGCAATGCCAAAGAATGCTCAAACTACCGCACAATTGCACTCATCTCACATGATAGTAAAGTAATGCTCAACATTCTCCAAGCCAGGCTTCAGCAATATGTGAACCGTGAATTTCCAGATGTTCAAGCTGGTTTTAGAAAAGGCAGAGGAACCAGAGATCAAATTGGCAACATCCACTGGATCATCGAAAAAGCAAGAGAGTTCCAGAAAAACATCTATTTCTGCTTTACTGACTATGCCAAAGCCTTTGTGTGGATCACAACAAACTGTGGAAGATTCTGAGAGAGATGGGAATACAGACCACCTGACCTGCCTCTTGAGAAATCTGTATGCAGGTCAGGAAGCAACAGTTAGAACTGGACATGGAACAACAGACTGGTTCCAAATAGGAAAAGGAGTACGTCAAGGCTGTATGTTGTCACCCTGCTTATTTAACTTCTATGCAGAGTACATCATGAGAAATGCTGGGCTGGAAGAAGCTCAAGCTGGAATCAAGATTGCCGGGAAAAATATCAATAACCTCAGATATGCAGATGACACCACCCTTATGGCAGAAAGTGAAGAGGAGCTAAAAAGCGTCTTGATGAAAGTGAAAGAGGAGAGTGAAAAAGTTGGCTTAAAGCTCAACATTCAGAAAACGAAGATCATGGCATCCAGTTGCATCACTTCACGGGAAATAGATGGGGAAACAGTGTCAGACTTTATTTTTTTGGGCTCCAAAATCACTGCAGATGGTGACTGCAGCCATGAAATTAAAAGATGCTTACTCCTTGGCAGAAAAGTTACGACCAACCTAGACAGCATATTCAAAAGCAGAGACATTACTTTGCCGACTAAGGTCCGTCTAGTCAAGGCTATGGTTTTTCCAGTAGTCATGTATGGATGTGAGAGTTGGACTGTGAAGAAGGCTGAGCACCGAAGAATTGATGCTTTTGAACTGTGGTGTTGGAGAAGACTCTTGAGAGTCCCTTGGACTGCAAGGAGATCCAACCAGTCCATTCTGAAGGAGATCAGCCCTGGGATTTCTTTGGAAGGAATGATGCTAAAGCTGAAACTCCAGTACTTTGGCCACCTCATGAGAAGAGTTGACTCATTGGGAAAGACTTTGATGTTGGGAGGGATTGGGGGCAGGAGGAGAAGGGGACGACAGAGGATGAGATGGCTGGATGGCATCACTGACTCGATGGACGTGAGTCTGAGTGAACTCCGGGAGTTGGTGATGGACAGGGAGGCCTGGCGTGCTGCGATTCATGGGGTCGCAAAGAGCCGGACGTGACTGAGTGACTGAACTGGTGTCTATATCTCTGATTCACTTTACTGTGCATATGAAACTAACACAACATTGTAAATCAGCTATACTCCAGTAAAATGTTTTAAAAAATTCATGTGAGGAAAGAAGGAGTTTGAATGGGGCAGAGAGTTGGAAAATGAGGCTTATGGGTGGTGGAGTGACTTGGCCTTCCAGGCAAACAACTTACATTCAAGTATGGATGAACATGTGGGAAACCTATGGGAACTGTAGTGGGCAGGTCAAATGGCTAGAGAAGGGATAGTGTGGAGGTAATGGGAAATGATGCATGAAAAGTATTCCAGGTTATGAAAATCCTCATGTGGCCTACAGAGAAAACTGGACCTTATCCTGAAAGCTATCAGAAGTTGCCAAATGTTTTAAATCAGTGTGGTGGCTCAGTTACAGTTATTTTCTATAGGTGTTATAGAAAATCATTCTGGTGGCAGAGTAGAGAGAAGATGAATTGGAGAGACTCAAAACTTTTATGGTGGTGTTACTGTAATGCCGGGTCTTCAGAGGCAAAGGCAGTCTAGGGTCCAGGCACACAGCACAAATAAGTGAAATGGGCCAAGTTCAGAAACTGGAGAACTTGGACTTAGGGACTAAGTAAATACAAGGAGCCTTCACCACTTGGCTCCAACCAGTTGCTGCCCTTTGGGAAAGCAAAGAGCCCACCACACACATACAGACGTTCTGTTGCACATCCATTATTTGCGTTTGGCTCTCAGATGGGTGTCAAACGTTTTTAAAAACATGAATAAGGTCAACACTGTACTGACCAAACAAAATAAATCTTTAGGCCAGATACAACCTAAGCCAATACATCACTGAATTGTGTTCTTTTGAACAATGCTCTTTGAAAAATGAGTTCTGTGGTCAAATAAATTAGAAGCAATTGGAACTTGACAAAACCGATCTTAAAATTCACAAGGAAAATAAAATGTGCAAGAATTAGCCAAGACAATTCTGTAGACAAGCAAAGATGAGATACCAAACTATATTATAAATCTATGGCAATTAAAATAGTGTGGTTCTAGTACAGGAATGAACAAATAAAGGACAGAGAGGATATTTCATAAACAGTCTCATGTATATATGAAAATGTATGGTAAAGGTAGCATTTTAAGTGAGTTGAGGAATGGAATGATGGATTATTTAGTAAATGGTGCTGGGGAAATTAGCTATCAACTGAGCAAAAATGATGTTAGATTCTAACTCATGCTGTTAGCACAAAAAATTAAGATGAATTAAATAACTAATTGTAAGAAAAAGAAAGTGACAAATAGAGGGAAATGGAGAAAAAAATGTTTATCATAGTGGGGAAAAGAAGGCCCTCTTAATGATACAAGATGCAAGAAGCAAATTTGACGTGATCAAAATTTTTAAAAATGTATTGCTTCCCTGATGTTCTAGTGGTTGAGAATTTGCCTTTCAGCACAGAGGACACAGGTTCAATCCCTGGTCTGGGAAGATCCTGCATGCCACAGGGCAACTGGGCCCGTGCACCCCACCTACAGAGCCTGTGCTCGAGAACCTGTGAGCCACAACTGCTGAGCCTGCGTGCAGCAGCTATTGAAGCTAGCACGCCCTGGAGCTGGTGGTCCACAACCAGCCACTGCAGTGAGAAGCCCGCCCACCACAACTAGAGAGCAGCCCCCGCTTTCCACAACTAGAGAAAGCCTGCGTGCAGCAACAAAGACCCAGGCCTTCCAAAAAAATAAGTACCTTTTTTAAAAAAGAACGGGATAAAGAAATTGGATGACAAAAGCCATCATAAGCAGTATTAAAAGATAAGCTACTATCTGGGAGAAAACATGCAACACATAACAGGATTAAAACCTATAACATGGAAATAACTCCTCCCAATGAATGAGGAAGAGACAATCCATTATAAATTAATCAAAAGACATGAACAGGCAGTTTCCTGAAGCGGAATTATAGTTAGTCAATAAACATCTGAAAGCATGCTCAATATTAATAAGAAATATGAAATTGAAAGTATGCTTAATATGAATAAGAAGTATGAAAATATGCCTAAATCACACTGCAATCAAACAGATGAAAATTGGAAATATTCTCATATTCTTCCTACTAAACTGGCAAAATTAAAATTTTTGTAATATATGAGTGAGAGAACGAGCAAACACTGACTCTTCCATTTTGGCTGTGAAGGTACTTTGGCTGCTTTAGAGGATGGCACTGTCAGCAGCTACCAAAATTGAGAGTACACCTACCCCAACTGCTGGAAGTTTCACTTCGAAGCATCCCCTTGTAAAGAAATTGGAAAGGCTGTTATTCCTTCTCGCATTATTTGCAATGGCAAGAAACTGGACGGAATCCAGCTATTCATCAGTAGAGTGTGTGTGTGATCAGTCTTGTTTGACTCTCTTGTGACCCCACGGACTGTAGCCCACAGGCTCCTCTGTCGTTGGAATTTTCCAAGCAAGAATACTGGAGTGGGTAGCCATTTCCTACTCCAGGGGATCTTCCAGATCCAGGAATTGAACCCACATCTCCTGCATCTCCTGCATTGATTGGCAGGCAGATTCTTTACCTCTAGTGTCACCATTAGTACTTGGTCAGTCATTTCAGTCGCTCAGTCATGTCCGACTCTTTGTGACCCCCTGGACTGCAGCACGCCCAGCTTCTCTGTCCATCACCAACTCCTGGAGCTTACTCAAACTCATGTCCATTGAGTTGGTGATGCCATCCAACCATCCCATCCTCTGTCGTCTCCTTCTCCTCCCACCTCAATCTTTCTCAGCATCAGGGTCTTTTCAATTAGGCCAACTCTTCACATCAGGTGGCCAAAGTATAGGAGTTTCAGCTTCAACATCAGTCCTTTCAGTGAAAATTCAGGACTGATTTCCTCTAGGATTGACTGGTTGGATCTCCTTGCAGTCCAAGGGACTCTCAAGAGTCTTCTCCAACACCACAGTTCAAAAGCATCAGTTCTTTGGCACTCAGCTTTCTTCTACCATCAGTAGAGGACTGGTTAAATACTGTGAAATGCTACACAGCCTTAGAGCATAAAAGAATGTGGTTGACCTACTGATGTGATAAAGCATATCACTGAGTGAACAAAATAAGTCACCCAACAACACGGAGAGTACTAACCCAGTTATTTGAAAAGAGAAAAAGACCTAAAACAATCCTATATGTAAACATGTCTGGAAGTAACACCTGTAAAAGGGATAACAGGGATTATCTATGATGACAGCTTGAGGTTGGTCAGGGGCAATTATGTCCAAGGGGGACCCAATTTTACACATAATTTAAATTTTTAATAAGCTTAATATTCATGCATTTGTGAATTACTTTTACATAATCAAATGTAAAAACATTTCCAGTGATGGGAGAAACTTGAGCTTCTTATTTTCCAAGAAGGAAGCAGTCCATAGGAAGGAAGGAGTCAAAAGTATTAATACAATAGAGGAGTTATGATGGAGAAAGGTCCCTCAGGGACTTTAGAGAGAGCACAGTCTAGAGTTTAGCCAGAAGGGATGAGCTTTGGTTGGGAGGAGGACCAGCCCTCTAGGATCAAAGAGAAGGAAGGGACGAGGTTAGTGGAGATATGTTTGTATATGTGGGGGTGAAGCCTGGGAAGGGAGAGAGGAGCTGAAGAATTTCCTGAATGATGCCCTGTACACTCATTTTGAAGTAACAGCATGATCCCCACAACCCTCGGGTTCTGTCGTCCTCACTGTGGATGTCAGTGAATGTGGCCCCACTGGCTTCTCCACCTGTCCACCTCAAGCACGTTAGCAGTTATTAATATCTCACTGGGCTCTTTCCTCTTGTCACCTTTGTAAAGAATAGCTTGTCACCGCCCTGACATACACACCCACAAGTCCTGCAACCCTATGCTGAGAAACAAGGTCATGAAAATGGGCCACATCAATGAAGCAGTCAGTTCCTCTTGTTTGAAAGAAACCTGGGGAATGGCTTTCAAATGGCTCAGTTCCCGGGCTTCCCATTTTATACTCAAGAGTATTTCTGTTTCCTGTGCGTCCAGAGGTCCCCATACCAGCTTACTCCCCAGGGAAGTCTATAAAACCTCCCCCCTCCCACTGGCATTCTCTGGAATTTCATTTTTTGCAGTCTCACAAAGCCTTCTGCTGTTTCTCTTTAACACTCAGCTAACTGTGAGGCTGGAGAGAAGTGATTCTGAACTGCCCTCTCCATTAGATTTTTAAGAGTCTTTTAACCACCCGGCCTCACCTATTATGTAAACTATATTTAGCTGCTCGTTACAAGTTACAATTCCTTTGTGATCCTTGGGTTCCAGAAAGGGAATTGAAATGAGTTTTTAGATATCAGGCATCAAAGGAAACTGAGGGAAATATCTGAGTTCTTTTCTGTTAAATTTCTGCCTTTCCTAGAGGCTGTCCCTGAAGTCCCTGCTACTTCTTTTGACAGCTGCCTTCAGGAGGAAAACCGTAAAAAGACTGGGCATCCTTTTCTGTTGATGTTGCTAACGTGCTGATGTCTTTTGCTTCTCTCTCAATGGGTGACACCGATTTTATGTTATTATTTTTCTGTTCTGGCTTTAGCCATCCTGGTTAGTGGTGTTATGAAACAGCGCTTTGCTGGATTTTACTGTCTAATTAATGAAAATCAAGGTGCTCAAGATGAGAGAATCACAGACCTACACTACAGTTCACACTGATAAGATTCTCGCTACCTGCAGTGTGAGCCACCAAGGTGTGGTTTTAAGATGAGCACACGTGGAAAGTATTAGAATGGGTAATTTAATGGTAACAACTTAATCTGCCATCTTTTTATTATGATTAGCCCTCACCTTAAAAAAAAAAAAAAGGAGCCAGTAAACATAAGTTCTAATAATTTGGTTATTTTTTTTTCCTGTGAATGTGTGGGCAAGGCAACTTTGAGATGGATATTTAACTGGATAAGATTCCAATGAACACACTAGATTATTAAGTTTAAAAAAAAAAAGATGGTCAGACTAATTTTATAACTTAATTAGGTAGTAGAAAGGATGTTATGTTTGGAATTAGATAGACTTTAATTTTGGTCTTATCACTTACGAAGTGTGACCTTGATCTAGTTAACTTCTCTAAAGCTTTGTTTTTTCATCATAAAGTGGCGATAATAGAAGTCTCAGGAGAAATTCTGTGGAGAATGAAAGAGGAGGGATATGTTTGAGAGGAAAATACCGAGTTAGGTTTTTATCAAACTAAATTTGAAGTTCTACAGGAAATTTCAGATATGGAAATTTTTATTGATTGCTTTAAGACTAGAGGTTACTTAGTTTATTTACGACCATGTTGCTAATAGCACTTGATAAGATGGTATCTCAACTATACTATCCGTAAACTAAGAGCAGGATACATTTCTCACAAAATTTGGTGAGCACCATTTCCTCCTGTTCTCTTCAAGTCTCTTCCCACAGCAGCTTCTAGAAGGCCCCTCATAGGATGTCCTCTCAGCCAACATCAGCCTGCAGCTCTGCTCTCGTGCCCATCTAATGACCACCTGTCACCCCTTGGCCACCCCCCACCTGCGTCAACCCCTCAGTGACTCTCCATGGCCTGCAGGACGAGCTTGACGTTCCTCAGCTGAAGTCAGCTCAGTAATGGTCTGGCCCATTCTTCTTGCCTCGTTTTCTGCTCCTTTCCCCTCATTCCTTTCTGAGCGATTGCAATCAGGTCACAGCCTTCTGCTTCAGACCCTCAGCTCGTATATCTCATTGGATTCTTGTTTATGCATGATATAACCAAAACTACGTGGGCGGGTGCTTAGCAACTTCATGAGATGCATTTTTATTTACCTTTCTTTTCCCAAGGGCAAATTCCTCCCTCGATTATAGTCAGTCGAAATCAAAGTGTGTTTGAATTTTCCCAGGAATGTAAAAAATGTCTTCCATTTCACCCCAAATTGAAATCAAGTTAGAAGATCTTACTTAGCAAATAATCCTGAGACTAAAAGTTTGGAGAAGGCTCGTAAGGCAAATATAAACTAGAGCTCCATGTGGTCCAGTTTGTGGACAGTGTCATTTTGAAGATACACCAAAGTCAGGTTGTTTTCAGGTTCTTAAGCAAATGCAAGGGTTAGGAGAATGCCTTTTTAATGGCTGCAAACATCTTTGGGTTCGATCCTGTGGCTCAGCAGTGAGGAATCTGCCTGCAATGCAGGAGATACGAATTCCACTTCTGGGTTGGGAAGATCCCTTGGAGAAGGAAACAGCAACCCGCTCCAGTATTCCTACCTAGGAAATCCAATGGACAGAGGAACCTGGTGGGTTACAGTCTGAGGGGTCGCAATTGAGTCAGACGTGACTTAGCAACTAAAACAACAACAACCAAATGTCTTTAACATCCTTGGTCCATTGCTGCTTCTCTCAGCATCCTCCACACCTATAGCAGCTCCGTGCTGTCCTCCCCCACCATCCTTGGTTCCCATTTTCCCACCCTCCACTCTCTTTCAACTCACCCCCACAGTGTAGGCCCTTTTGTCCCTTCTTTCTGTGCCTGTATTTCCCACCTCTTAGCCTACATTCCTGGAGAAGGCAATGGCACCCCACTCCAGTACTCTTGCCTGGAAAATCCCATGGACGGAGGAGCCTGGTGGGCTGCAGTCCATGGGGTCACTAAGAGTCGGGCATGACGGAGCAACTTCACTTTCACTTTTCACTTTCATGCATTGGAGAAGAAAATGGCAACCCACTCCAGTGTTCTTGTCTGGAGAATCCCAGGGATGGGGGAGCCTGGTGGGCAGCCGTCTATGGGGTCGCACAGAGTCGGACACAACTGAAGCGACTTTGCAGCAGCAGCAGCCTACATTCCTAGATTTCTATTTCTACCTACTCAGACAGTTGGAGAGTCCAAAGGCTTCATTCAGTCCTGAGAGGATAAGAATGGAGTCCCTAGGAAAATACAGTTTTCTCACTTTGCCTTTCTAATGACAAATCCTTATGGAGGACTTTTTATAAATCCTCCATCTCTCTGTAAGCATTTACAAATAAGGCATTTGGAGTATTTTGTTATAGATTAATGTGTAAATTAGAAGATTATACAGATATAATATATGCACATGCTTGTATATTTAAAGATACTTACCTTGCTATTTATTTTGCACTGAAAGGTTTCTTTCCCACCTATAAATTCACACACAACATGATGCCAGGCTTTTAATGTAATATAATGGATGCTTTGAAACTGTGGTTGATCAATTCACTGACAGAGAGCTCAGAGTTACAGTTTTAAGGAAAGTTGTTTTCTATTTTCTTTTGTACCCCTTCAAAATATGCACAAAGAAGCCAGTTCAGACTTTATGCAAAATTCTGCTTTAATAAATTTCTATAGACAATGGATTTTTCCACATTATAAAACTTTTGTTTCATTTTAGTTGCTTCTTTAGATGGTCATATGAAAACAATTATGTATTTAATGAATCTAAGCATTTATTCTCAAGGGTAGCAGAAAAAGTATCTGTCAGAAATGCTACAGTAAATGCATTTTCCATAATGTCAATAAGATAAAAATTTAGCCATCACCTTTTAATATAATTTACTGGACTTCAAACTAAAACACAGTTCAGAACTGGATTGTATTCAGAAGGGGTCATTTTCTTCTATTGAAGTTTCATGCATATGTCTTATGTTTCCAGATTTAAGCTGCCCACTCCAGTTCTCTTGCCTGGAAAATCCCATGGACAGAGGAGCCTGGTAGGCTACAGTCCATGGGGTTGCAAAGAGTCAGACACGACTGAGCGACTTCACTTTCACTATTGTTAACGCTGAGACAAAATGGTTTCTTCAGAAACTTGGGAAAAAATAAACAGCCTCATATAGAGAGCACTTTGGCCTGGACTTGGTCTGTGAACTTATGGACATAAAGCTGTTTTGTGTGTATAAGATCTTGAGGGTCCTTTCAAGGGAGACTGTTTGGATTATGTACCTCGTGGTGTGTTTGCCTCTTGCAAAATTTGGTTTGAAGTCACTAGGACAAGACTGTGAACAAATCCATGAGAAGCATACAGCTGGAAAGAACTTCACATGGCCCTCTCTCTCAGCCCCTGTATCCAAAGAGAGGAATTTGCAGATCATTCAAGAAAGACAGTTGCTGATACTGATTTTGTGATTCATCCAAGAGCGGGAGTCCCGATTGTGCCAAAGGCACTGTTTGAAAAGAAAGCACCCAACACCCCTGTCCTCCTGTTGTGTTTTAAAACTTGTGCAATGTGAGCAATGGTGGGAGATATCCAGTCTGTTTCTTGGGTAATTGGTGGTTTGAGGGGGTTTGCCTACGACATTTCAAAATCTGGAAGATTTTTCCACACTCATATCATTCTTATATTTAGTTCAGTTTAGTTTATTAAAAAAAAATCATAGTGTTAATCTCTTAACATTTATCTGAGTTACTTTACACCAGAGGTTGCAAAATTAAAAATTCCATAGAGGGCAGGCAGCTAATCTGAAATAAGCCAATGAGGGCAGTAGGGAGAGATGATGTCAGTGCCAAAACTGGGAAGCACAGGTCCCCGGGGGCTACAAATATTCAGATTAAAAAAGAGAAAAAAAAAAAAAAAGATAATGCTGGACAAACAAAAGATTGTTTTGACTGAATCTGGCCTGTGAGTGTTTTTATTTGTGACTCTAGTCAAATAACCAGTCTCTCAGTTGTGTCCAACTCTTTGTGACCCTTTCAGGCTCCTCTTTCCATGGGATTCTCCAGGCAAGAATACTGGAGTGGGTAGCCTTTCCCCTCTTCCCAAACCAGGGATTGAACCTGGGTCTCTCACACGGCAGGCAGATTCTTTACCACTTGAGCCATCCGGGAAGCCCTAGTATGCCCACAGACGCAGAGAGCTTTAAATGATGACCCCGAGTATATCAGTTACAACTTAATCTACCTTTACAGTTTAATTTTTCTGTCAAAAACACATTTTGGATGTGTAGGTTAATTGTTTTCCATCCAGATAGCCTTGCTTTGAATATTCCTTTCCAAGAAACAACTAATGGTTTGATTTAGGTCAACTAAGGTTAGCTATGGAACCCTCTTTAGTTCTCTGTCAGGATTTATGGTTAGATCAGTACATCATGCAGGTGAATCTCTCAAGACCTTAGGAGGCTATCTTGCCAGATGTGCTTTTGGAAGGATGAGGTCCAAACCAGGGCAACTAAACCCACATGTCTTTAACCAGCATGCCCACTGTGGTCTGCATGAATGACAGCGCTGTGCCCCTCTGGGAGAGTGGTGGTGTTCACAGGGACCTCACTGTGGTTGGCACTCTGTTATTGTATAGGGATGTAACCCTGCCTTCAGGTCTAGGCTGGTATCATACATTTGAGGAGCAACTCAGTCTAAGACAGTAGAGAGTTTTGGGGACTGTGGCAAACTGCAAAACACATGTCCCACATAAAGGCATTAACATTTTGTTGTTGTTCAGTTGCTAAGTTGTGTCCAACTCTTCTGCAACTTGGTGGTCTGTAGCCCGCCAGGCTCCTCTGGACTTCCCAGGCAAGAATACTGGAGTGGGTTGCCACTTCCATCTCCAGGGGATCTTCCCGACTCGGGGATCCAACCTGGGTCTCCTGCATGACTGGCAGATTCTTTACCATTGAGCCTCCAGGGAAGGCCCATTTACATTTAGATAAGTTTATAAACATTCCTGTAGACAAGATTCACTACCAGCCTGAGACCGCTGGTCTACACCAAGGTACAGCAGATGCTTTGCAGATCACGCTAGAAACTCTTGTTTTAGTTAGGGCTCTCTTGGTTACATATAACAGAATCTGAATTCAAGGTAAAGAGGCTTTCTTGACTCACATAACTGAGTTAGTTCAGAGAATTGAAAGGAGTGCTGCAAAAATCAGGGTCATCGCTACTTGAACTAGGTCCCTGACAAGACCAAGATTCCTTCTCCCCTGTCTGACCCATGTTCACCGTGTAGAACGGCAGGCGACATGGCTTCTGACAGCCATGGTGCACAGCCTCCAGCAAAAGGAAGCTCTTTTCCTCTCAAAATTCATGTTAGAGGGACTCCTATTTTGTTCTGCTTGCGGTATGTTATCAGCCTCTTAGAAGAGTAGCTGTTACAGATACGAAAGGTGTTGAGGGGACCAAGGTGGAAAGGGGGGGGCAGTGGCTGGCCAGGCCTGAGTCCTGTGCCCTGACACTTGCTTATTCCTCATGAGCTTGAAGAACGGGATGGAGTGGGTGGGGGGTTATTACCAGAAGATGATGGACTACGGAAGCTTGCTGGGCAGAACCATTTAGCTCTCCAAGTCTACCACCTTCTCAAGTTTCCCTGAAGGCTAGGTCCCCATCTCTATATGCTTTTCTTCCTCCTTCCCCTTTGTAGCAAAGGCGACGCCCCATGACCAACACTTGATGTAAATTTTACAGGTTAGAGGTTCATTTGGCTCAACAGATGGGAAGATTATTTTTATTTATGGCAAAGCTGAGTCATGTTAATTGTGAACTGTTACTCTTTTGGGTTCAAATTCCTTTTCAAAAATTCAAGTTGCAGAATTACGCACTCAGAAATATTCTGAAAGTGAAAAACAATTGAGAGTCACTTACAGTATTCTCTATAAATACAATGGACTGCCCCAAATACTGCTTGAGGCTACTTCTGGGGGACTTTATTCTCAAAAAAGGGCTACGGTGGACAGAAATGAAACTGTTCTGAGAATGAAAAATAAAACTAGTGAATTTCAGCTACTTGGGTTCTTAGAATTGGGTGAAAGGCAAGATGAGCTAATAGGGTTACCATGTATTTACAGTCTAATTGCTTAGTTGTGTCCAACTCTTTGAGACCCCTGGACTGTAGCCTGCCAGGCTCCTCTGTCTATGGGATTTCCCAGGCAAGAATATGGGAGTAGGTTGCCATTTCCTCCTCCAGGGGAATCTTTCTGACCCAGGAACTGAACCTGGGTCTGCTGCATAGCAGGCAGATTCTTTACCGTCTGGGCCACCAAGGAAGTATTTACAGTAGAGGCTTTAATTTTGATAATTCTTGTTCAGAATTATCTTGACTAATAGTCTTAGTAGTCTAATGAAACATATAGTATAATTTCTATCTGCTTAAAAATTCTGCTCTTAGTACTAATTGGTTTATTTGTGTTTTCTGGTGAGCTGATTTGATTTGATCTGATGAAATTTTTAAAAATGATACATATGTATTTTCCTGGCATTATTAATTTTTTCCCAGGCTAAACGGCATGAATCTTTTAAGGTACCCTCTTACTTGTCCCTCTCTGCTCAAAAATGAAGGCAACCCCACCCAGATATGAGTCTACCCTGCTCCTCAATCAGACAGCTGTTGAAACACAGTTCAGATACCTATTTTTCAGAAATACCTTAGACAGGGTTCTTCTGTTGGACAAAAAGTAGTTAGAAAACCTCTAATGATGCCAGTCATGAAACCCATAATCTCACTGCTTTGTTGTTGCTTTCAACTCTGCTTATCTCTTCAGATTTAAGGGCTATAATATCGTTTGTTTGGTTCAGTGAACTAAATTAGCAGCACAGTAGCAATATGTTGATGGTTACTTTGATTTAGATGTTGTGTAAGGAGATGTTTAAAGCCTTCTCATCTAGTTAAACAAAAAGAAGTCTCACTTCAGATACATCTAGGCAGCTTTCTTCCACTTGGGGTTAAACAAATAAAGAGTAATAAAAGTGAAAAACGAAACCTAAAATGGTTTGTATTTTTTTCTAGGATGTAAATGTGATGTGTGTGGAATAACACCGCAGTTTATAGTCTGCAAGAGGGGAGAAGCTTTATTTTTGTTTTATTCATGCAAATACTGAAAGATAAGAAATGAGAAAATAGCTTTGCAATTTAAATTTCTAGGGATAATGTGTTTTTCAAAAGGAGGGAGAGAATTTCTACAATGCAACTTTCATCTGATCATCAAACTTTGGTTTATAAGGCATTGATTTGCTTACATAAATCAGAAATGTCTCTAGCTAGGATAAATTAGGCAATAGCGTGCATTGTTTGTTTTAGGAAGTACAGAAATATTTCTTACCAAAAATGTATATCCCAACATTCATTGCTGAAATTCATCATTTCCTTTTCATTACTTTTATTAATTACTATTTTCTCTTCCTGTCTTTTAAATAATTACTACTGATGGGACTGTAAATTGTGCAGCCATTATGGAAAACAGCATGGAAGTTCCTTAAAAAACTAAAAATAGAGTTCCTATGTGATCCAGCAGTCTCACTCCTGGGCATATATCTGGAGAAAACTCTTAATTTGTAAAGATACGTGTGTTCCAGTGTTCTTTACAGCACTATTTAATAGCCAAGACACAGAAGCAAACAAATTTTTATCAAGAGATGAATGAATAAAGAAGATGGAATAAAGATTCCACATGTATACATTGGAATACTACTCAGCCATAAAAAACCTATGGATTATCCATCCTAAATGACATAAGTTAGACAGAGACAGACAAATCACATGATATCACTTGTATGCAGAATCTAAAAATATGACAAAAATGGACTTATTTACAAAATAGAAACAGATTCACAGACATAGAAAACAAATTTATGGTCATCAAGAGGAAAGAGAGGGAGGGATAAATAAGGAGTTTGGGATTAGCAGATATAAACTACTACATGTAAAACAGATAAAAAACAAGGTCCTACTGTATAGCAATGAGCTATATTCAGTATCTTGTAATAATCCATGTGTGAGCTCAGTCGCTTCAGGCGTGTCTGACTGTGGCCCCATGGACTGTAGTTACCAGGTTCCTCTGCCCATGGAATTTTCCCAGCAAGAACACTGAACTGAATTGCGCTTTCCTGCTCCAGGGGAATCTTCCCGATCCAGGGATCCAACCTGAGTCTCTTACATTCTGTTCAGTCTGTCAGTCCTCTCCAACTCATTGACCCCATGGACTGCAGCACAGCAGGCTTCCCTGTCCATCACCAACTCCCAGAGCTTGATGTCCATCAAGTCAGTGATGCTATCCAACCATCTCATTCTCTGTCATCCCCGTCTCCTCCTGCCTCCAATCTTTCCCAGCATCAGGGTCTTTTCCAGTGAGTCAGCTCTTTGCATCAGGTGGCCAAAGTATTGGGGTTTCAGCTTCAGCATCAGTCCTTCCAATGAATATTCAGGACGGATCTCCTTTAGGATGGACTGGTTTGAACTCCTTGCTGTCCAAGGGACTCTCAAAGTCTTCTCCAGCACAACAGTTCAAAAGCATCAATTCTTCAGTGCTCAGCTTTCATTATGGTCCAACTCTCACATCCATACATGACTATTGGAAGAACCATAACTTTGACTAGACAGACTATTGTCAGCAAAGTAATGACTCTGCTCTTTAATATGTTACCTATGTTTGTCTTAGCTTTTCTTCCAAGGAACAAGCATCTTTTAATTTCATGGCTGCTGTCACCATCCACAGAGATTTTGGAGCTCAAGAAAATAAAAGTGTATTACTGTTTCCATTGTATCCCCATCTATTTGCCATGAAGTGATAGGACCAGATGCCATGATCTTTGTTTTTTGAATGTTGAATTTTAAGCCAGCTTTTTCACTCTCCTTTTTCAGGAGAGTTCTTTAGTTCTCCGTAAGGGTGGTGTTATCTGCATATCTGAGCTTATTGGTATTTCTCCCAGCAATCTTGATTCCAGCTTGTGCTTCATCCAGTCTGGCATTTCACATGATGTACCCTGCATATAAGCTGAATAAGCAGGGTGACAATATACAGCCTTGACATACTCCTTTCCTAATTTAGAAGCAGATCATTCTTTCATGTCTGGTTCTAACTGTTGCTTCTTGACCTGCATACAATTTTCTCAGGAGGCAGGTAAGGTTGTCTGGTATTTTGATTTCTTTAAGAATTTTCTACAGTTCGTTGTGATCCACACAGTCAAAGGCTTTAGTGTGGTCAATGAAGCAGATGTTCTTCTGAAATTCTCTTGCCTTTTCTGTGATCCTTTCTTTTGTATTGAGGTATAGCCAGTTAACAACGTTGTGACAGTTCCAGGTGGACAGCAAAGGGATTCAGCCATACATATACATGTATCCTTTGTCCTCCAAACTCCATTCCATCCAGGCTGCCACATGACATTGATCAGAGTTCCATGTGCTATGCAGTAAGACCTTGTTGGTTACCTATTTTAAATATAGCAATGTGTCTGAGTGAACTCCGGGAGTTGGTGATAGATAGGGAGGCCTGGTGTGCTGCGATTCATGGGGTCGCAAAGAGTTGGACACAACTGAGTGACTGAACTGAACTGAACTGAGCTGAATGGATGTTGGCAATTTGATCCTTGGTTCCTCTGCCTTTTCTAAATCCAGCTTGAACATCTGGAAGTTCTCAGTTCACATACTGTTGAAGTCTAGCTTGGAGAATTTTGACATTACTTTGCTAACATGTGAGATGAGTGCAATTGTGCAGTAGTTTGAGCATTCTTTGGCATTGCCTTTCTTTAGGACTGGAATGAAAACTGACCTGTTCCAGTCCTGTGGCCACTGCTAAGTTTTCTAAATTTGCTGGTATATTGAGTACAGCACTTTCACAGCATTATCTTTTAGGATTTGAAATAGCTCAGCTGGAATTCCATCACCTATACTAGCTTTGTTCAAAGTGATGCTTCTTAAGGCCCACTTGACGTCACACTCCAGGATGTCTGGCTCTAGATGAGTGATCATACCATCATGGTTACCTGGGTCATTAAGATCTCTTTTGTATAGTTCTTCTGTCTATTCTTGCCACCTCTTCTTAATATCTTCTGCTTCTGTTAGGCCCATACCATTTCTGTCCTTTATTGTGCCTATCTTTGATGAAATGCTCCCTTGGTAGCTCTAATTTTCTTGAAGCAATCCCTAGTCTTTCCCATTCTATTGTTTTCTTCTATTTCTTTGTATTGATCACTGAGGAAGACTTTCTTTTTCCTTGCTAGTCTTTGGAACCCTGCATTCAGATGAATTTGGATATCCTTCCTTTTCTCCTTTGCCTTTCGTTTCTCCTCCTTTCTCAGCTACATGTAAGCCCTCCTCAGACAACCATTTTGCCTTTTTGCATTTCTTCTTGGGGATGGTTTTGATCACCACCCATTTTACAATGTTACGAACCTCCATCTATAGTTCTTCAGGCACTATCAGATCTAATCCCTTGAATCTATTTGTCACTTCCACTGTATAATCATAAGGAATTGGATTTAGGTCATACCTGAATGGTCTAGTGTTTTTCCCTACTTTCTTCAATGTAAGTCTGAATTTTGCAATAGGGAGTTCATGATCTGAGCCACAGTCAGCTCCTGGTCTTGTTTTTGCTGACTGTGTAGAGCTTCTCCTTCTTTGGCTGCAAAGAATATAATCAGTCTGATTTCGGTATTGACTATCTGGTGATGTCCATGTGTCTCTTGCTTTAGCAGGCAGATTCTTTATCATTAGTGCCACCTGGGAAGCCCCCATTATAAGTTATAATGGATAAGAACAACTAAATTACTTTTTCTTTATACCTGAAACTAGCATGACATTGTAAATCAACTCTAGTTAAAAAAGAAGAGTAAGAGACACTAAAAAAGGAAGACCAAAAAAATCAATGTGCAAACAGAATTCTGTAGCTTCAAACCTCATTCTTCAAAAATGGAGAAATTAAGACCTTCCCAGATAAACATAAACTGAGAGAATTTGTCGCTAGTGAACTAGCCAGTGCTTTTAAATTTAAGCAAGAAAATGAATTAAGGATACCTAGATTGGACATGAAGAAGTAAAAGTATCTCTTTTTGCAGATGACACGATTATGTATTTAGATAGAAATCCACTATAAAATGATTATAAATAATAAGAGAATTAGCAAGTTTACAGGATGTAAGATGTATATATATAAATCACTTGTATTTCTGTGCAGTAGCAGGGACGGGGGAGCCTGGTGGGCTGCTGTCTATGGGGTTGCACAGAGTCGGACGCGACTGAAGCGACTTAGCAGCAGCAGCAGCAGCAGCAATGACCAATCTGAAAGCAAAATTAAAATGTAAATTTTAGGAGATGTTTGTTAACTTCTGCAAAGAAAGATGCCCAAACTAATCTTTTGCCATTTTGAATATGTCCTTCCATTGCCTCTGTCCTCCATTTGTTCCTATTGAGAAAAATCCATTGTTAATCTTTTTGAGGATTCCTTGTAAGGTAATGTCACTTTTCTTTTTCTACTTTTAAAGTCTAGATTTGGATATCTTTGAGTTTTTTCTACTTTGAGCATCCTGAGATTCTTTGAAATATAGATTCATGTTTTCCATCAAATTTGGGAAGTTTAGGGCCATTATTTCTTTTAATATTTGTCCCCTCCCCATCTGGGACTTCCGTTATGTATATGTTGATATCTTAGTTTTCTATTTATTTTTCTCCTTAATTTCTGTTACTCAGACTGGATAGTTTTAATTGACCTATCCTGAAGTTCACTGATTGTTTTTTCTATTGGAGTCAAATGTTCTGTTCTGGTGAATTTAAAAAAAAAAAAAAAAAAAAGAGGTCATCTTAACTTTCAACTCCAGAATTTCTGCTTGTTCCTTTTTTGTTAATACTCTTTTTTATGTATGATATTCTCATACTTTCTCTAGTTCTCTAAACATGCTTTACTTTTGTTTTTTGAACATATGTGGAATAAGTAAATTATACATCTAGATAATGAGTCATTGTCTGGGCTTCCTCCAGGACTGTTTCTGTTAAACCTTTCATTTCTTGTGTATGGGAAATACTTTCCGGTTTCTTTGTGTATTTCAAATGTATTTATTTATTTTTGGCTATGCTGGCTCTTCATCGCTGTGCAGTCTTTGCTTCGGTTGTGGCGGCCGGGGGCCATTATCTAGTTGTGATGTGCAGGCTTCCCTTTGCAGCGGCTCCTCTCACTGCAGAGCACAGGCTCTAGGGCGCACCGGTTTCAGTAGATGTGGCAGGCGAGCTCAGCAGTTGCAGCTCCTGGACTCGAGAGCACAGGCTCAATAGTTATGGTGCATGGGCTCAGTTGCTCTGTGGCATGTGAAGTCTTCCCAAATCAAGGAATGAACCTGTGTCTTCTGCATGGGCAGGTGGATTCTTCACCAGTGAGCCACCAGGGAAGCCCTCAAAATTTTAGGGGTTGAAAAACTGGATTTTATATGTAATGTAATATAACAGCTCTGAGAATCAGATTGCCACCCTCCCTAGAGTTTGTTATTGTTATTGCTGCTGCTGGTTTGTTTAGTGAATTTTCTAGACTAACTCTGTAAAGTCTATATTCTTTGTTGCTTGCAGCCTCTGAAATCACTGCTCAGTTCCTTAATCATCAGTTAATAACTGGACAGAGCTGTCCTTAAATGCCTTAAACCAGTCCATCTCCAAACCTTTGATGAAGGAGTCTGTGTATGTGTTGGGACACCCTCTCAATGCTCCAGAAGTTTATAACTGCCTTGGCCTTTACTTCATGCTTGTGTGGAGCCTCACAGACAGCCATAAGTGAAATATCACCTTCTTGGGTCTTTCCTGGGCACGCACATAGCCCGGCACAAGTATGCAGCCTTCTGGAGACTCAGGAATATATCATCACTTTTCAAAGCTCTCATAAACATACCATTCCACAGATTTTTATTGTAAGCCTTTTTCACCCTCTTGTTTGCCTCACTAACATTGCAACCTAGGGCAACTGTAATATTAAACACTTAACACTGATTTTTTTTTTTTTTTTCAATAAACACCATGGGGAGAGGGCTGTTTGCACTGAGTGAGCTCTGAGTCAGGTCAAACAATGACACATGCTGTGAGTGGGGCTTTTCTAGGACGTTTCCAGACAGGTCAGAGAAATGCAATTCTTTGGGCTTCAAGCCTGTACTGTCCCCCACTTGTTGCTAGTCTCCTCTTGCTAGTTTGCACCGTCACACTTGCTCTGGTTGCAAGGCTTTTGTCTTTTCAAGGCTACCATGGAATTGGGGAGAAGGGAGTGGCAATGGTTAGGTTAAAACACCATAAAGCTCACTGTTCTTACTGATATTCAGTCATTTTTCTTGAGTAAGCACTCCTTGGACTGTTGTGAACCTTTGGGTATCTTCTAGGGTTCTAAAAAAGTTGACTTTTACTATATCTGCCACTGTCCTTGTTGTTCTCGTGGAGACATAATTTTGAAAGGTCCTTACCGCACTATATTTATTTTGAATTAGTATTTTTCTCTTAGGCCAGATGAGATTAGAAACATATGAAACTTCCCAGTGCCCGATGAAGGGGGGGCAGATTGAGTTTGGATGAGAAGGCTCAACTGAAAGGAACTGGAGACAAAATTTGCCCATTTATATTTCTTTATTTAGCTTTTATTGTAGCAATGTAATATAGAAATAGCCATTGAGCGTATATAGGTGGCGCCTACATTTAAAACTTTTTATATAGCATTCTTTGAAGCTTTGCCATTTGGTTTTCTATTCTACTGCAGTTGCGGGGAAGGGGGAATAAGCACATAGAAGATGGTGTAATACTAAGACAACTGATAGAAAGAGAATGTTTAAGCTTAAAAAAGTAGGCATAACAGTCATGAGGTGCCAGTATACACACTACCATGCTCACTTTCCATAGGTTGTGAACAAGCTTTTCATCGCTAAATCAGAATGAAAACGCTAATTTATTCTCTGTGTCCATTACTTTTCAATATTAGAAACCTCTGATATTTTAGAAGGGTTTCTATCAAAAATCAATAAAATGTTTAATGTTTGATACTTAAAGTCATAGACTTCATTTACCTAGTGCATTTGTGGCCAAGAAATATATTTCCAAATGACATTGCTAATGGGATATTGCTATATAATTGGTGACAGATTCTGTTGAGTAGAAATATTCTGTAATAATTCAGCTCCAATGGCCCGAGGCCCTAGAATGGCCTTACCACCAGGCTGGCTCCTGTGAACCCAGCCTCCAGACCAGCTCCTGTGAAACCAGGCTCCCAGTCCAACCTACTCTTGGCTAAACCCTAGGACCCAGATGCCAGACCCACTTCAGTGATTCCCAATGCCGGGTCAGCCCCTGTGGACCCAGCATTCAAGTTCACCCATGCAGGCATGACATCATCAAAGGAAATTAATAAAGCTCCAAAGACTAGCCCTAAAGAAATAGAGATCTGTGTGCTTTCTGACAAAGTATTTATAATAATCCTCTTAAATTTAGGTAACCACAAGAAAACAAATGTAGACAACTAAATGAAATTAGGAAAACAATACATAAGCAAAATGAAAAATTCAACAAAGAAATAGAAGCCATTAAGAAACAAGCAAACTAAAGCCCTAGGGTCAAGGAATACAATAACTTAATTGAAGATTCATTGGAAAGCTTCATAGCTGACTCCTCCAGGCAGAAGCAAAAAGAAAAGAGAATGAAAAAGAGTGAAGAAAACCTACATGAAGTGTGAGATACCGTAAAAGAAACAAGCTACTCATTGTTAAAGTCTCAGAAGAGAGGGATAAAGGGACTGAAAGCTTATTTAAAGAAATAATGAGTAAGAATTGTCACATCTGGGGAGAAACTTGGATTTCCCTGTTCATGAAACTAATATGTCACCCTAAAATTTCAGACCAAGACATATAAGAATAAAACTGTCTAAAATCAAAAACCAAGAGAAAATTTTAAAAGCACCAAAACAACAACAACAACAACAAAATCCTGCTCACAATAAGGGAAACCCCATATGGCTATCAGCAGATTTCTTAGCATAAACTTTTCAGCCCAAGAGAGTGGGATGACATATAAAAGTGTGTGGGGGGGCGGAGGGGGAGGAAACAACTGCCAACCAAGAATACTTTACTGGCAAAGTTGTCTTTCAGAAATGAGGGAGAAATAAAAGTTGATGGAATTCATCACTAGACTTGCCTTACAAGAAATGCCAAAAGGGGCTCTTCAAGCTGAATTGAAAAGACACTAAAATTAGAATGGCATTGAAACATGTATACCATCATGTAAGAAATGAAGTGCCAGTCTATGTTCGATACAGGATACAGGATGCTTGGGGCTGGTGCATGGGGATGATCCAGAGAGATGATATGGGGTGGGGGGGTGGGAGGGGGATTCAGGATTGGGAGCTCGTATACACCCGTGGTGGATTCATGTCAATGTATGGCAAAACCAGTACAGTACTGTAAAGTACAATAAAGTAAAAATAAAATTAAAAAAAAATAATAAAATTAGTAACATGAAAACATATGAAAATATAAACATAATGGTAAAGGTAAGTATATAGTCAAATTCAGAACACTTTAATACTGTAATACGGTGATGTGTTAACAGGCTTCCTTGGTAGCTCAAGTGGTAAAGAATCTGCCTATCAATACAGGAGATGCAAGTTTGATCCCTGGGTCAGGAAGATCCCCTGGAGAAGGAATTGGCAACTCACTCCAGTATTCTTGCCTGGGAAATTCCATGGACAGAGGAGCCTGGTGGGCTATAGTCCATGGGGTCACAAAAGAGTCAGACATGACTTAGCAATTAAACAACAATGACATGGTGATGTGCTAATTGCTTAACTCTAGTATAGAGTTGAAAGGACAAAAGTATTAAAAACTAACTATAGCTACAATATTTTGTTAAATATACAATATAAAAAGAGGCAAACTGTGATATCAAAAACAAAATATGGGACAAGGAGTAAGATGGGTAGAATTTTTATACGTGATCAAAGTTAAGTTATCAGCTTAAAATAATCTGTTATATTGTTGAGATATTTTATGTAAGTCTCATCGTAACCACAGAGCAAAAACCTGCAGGAGATACTCAAAAGATAAAGAAGAAAGAATCAAAGCATCAATTCCCAAGGAAAGATAGGAGAAGAGAAAGAAAGGGACAAAGGAACTACCAAATAGCCAGAAAGCAAGTATTTTTTTTTCCTTAAACTAAATTGACAAACTTTTAGCTAGCCACCTAAGAGTAATGATAGAATTCCCTAATAAATCAGAGATGAAAATGGGAACCTAAGAGCTAACACCAAAGAAATGCAAAAGATCCTAAGAGACTACTATGGGCATTTATATCCCAGCAAGCTGGATAACCTCAAAAAAGTTTTTAGAAATATACAATGAAGTGAGACTGAGTCATGGAGAAATGGAGACTTCTAACAGATCAATAACAATAAGGAAATTGAATTAGTAATCAAAAATCTTTCAACAAAGAAAATCCTGAGTCCAGATTGTTTCACTAGTGAATTCTACCAAATACTTAAAAATTAATGCCAATCCTTCTCAAACTCTTCTAAAAATATTGGAGAGGAAGGAACATTTCTACATTCAGCATTACATTGATACCAAAGCCAGATTAAGGACACCACAAGGAAACTATAGACTAATATCCCTGATGAATATAGATGCAAAAAATCCCAACAACAAACTGGCAAACTGGATTTAACAGCACATTAAAAGGATCACATACCATGTTCAAGTAGGATTATCCCTGGAATGCAACGATGATTTAACATGTGCAAATCAATAAATGTGATACACCACATTCACCGAAGATAAAAATCATATGATCATCCCAATAGGTGCAGGAAAAGCATTTGACAAAATTCAGCATTCTTTCATGATAAAGCACTCAACCAAACTGAGTATAAAAAGAATGTACCTCAACATAACAAATGCCATATATAACAAAATCATGGCTAACATCATGCTCAATGGTGACAGCTTTAAATCTTTCTCACTAAAATCAGGAATATGACAGAGGTACCCACTTTTACCACTTCCATTCAACATAATAACTGGAAGTCCTCTTCAGAGCAATTAGGCAAGGAAAAGAAATAAAAGGCATCCAAATTTGAGAGAAAGAAGTAAAAATTCCTGTTTGTAGATGATATGATCTTACATAGAGAAAAATCCTAAAGAGTCCACCAAAAAACTGTTGGAACTAAGCAACAAATTCACTAAAGTTGCAGGATACAAAATCACTATACAGGTATCAGTTGTGTCTCTATACACCAACATCAAAATATCTGAAAAAAACGTAAAAGAGGCAATTTCATTTACAGTAGTATCAAAACCAGTAAAATACTTAGGAATAAATTTAACCAAGAAAGTGAAAGATCTGTACACTGAAAATTATAAGACATCAAAGAGAAAATTAAACAAGATACAAATAAATGGGAAAATATACCATGTTCATGGATCAGAAGAATTAATACTATTAAAATGAACAAGCTGCCTACAGCCATCTATAGATCCAATGCAATCCTTATTAAAATTCCAATGGCACTTTTCACAAAAGCAGGTAAAAACACCAAAAATTTTTAAGGACTACAGAAGAATTTGAATAGCCAAGGCAGTCCTGAGAAAGAAGAACAAAGCTGGAGGCGTACTTCCTGATTTCAAGAGAAGAGAAGGGGACTTTTATACACTGTCAGTGAAATGTAAGTTGTTTTGCAGCCACCATTAAAAACAGTATGGAGTTGCCTTAAAGAATTAAAGATGAAACTACCAGATGATTCTGCAGTCCCACTTCTGGGTACACAGACATCTGTCAGTATACAGATTTGTACACGGACATCTGTCTGTCAGGATACGTCTGTCAGTGTGTCTGTGGAGTATTAACGCAGGACCCCTTGCATTTACCAAAATCCACGAATGCTCAAGTCCCATATTTGATTCTCTGTATCCATGGGTTTCGAATCTGTGGATTCAATGAACCTTGGGTGGGAACTCGAGTCTACAGTTGGTTGAATCTGCAGGTGCAAAACCCACAAATGCAGAAGGCTTTTTGTATTTACTGAAAAAGTCCATGTCAGAGTTCTAACCCAAGTTGTTCAAAGGTCAGCGATATATCCAAAGTAAATGAAATCACCATCTCAAAGAGATATCTACACTCCCAAGGCAATTGGCAAGGCATGGGAAAACTTGTGTCCATCTATAGATGAATAGATAAAGATGAGGTATATATTCGCAATGGAATATTATTCAGTTATAAAAAAGAAGAAAACTCTTTTTGTGACAACATAGATAGACCTTGAGAGCATTGTGGTAAGTGAAATAAGTTAGAGACAAATACTGTATGTTCTCATTTATATGTGGAATCGATAAAAACAAACTCAGAAATAAAGAGTAGAATGGTGGTTACCTGGGGCTGTGGAGTAGAGAAAATGGGGAGATGTTGGCCAAAGGATAGAAGCTTCTAAATATAGGATGAGTAAGTTCTGGGCATCTAATATACAGCACAGTGACAATAATTAGCAATACTGTATTATATATTTATAAGTTGTAAAGAGAGCAGATCTTAAATGTTATCACCACAAAAAAGATAATTATTTGAGGTGATGAATATGTTGATGGATTTATTAAGTTAACTTATTGTGGTAATTATTTCACAATATATATTGTATCGATTCATCACATTGTACACCTTAATTTTACATATGTTATTGCTGAATTTATCTCAGTGAAGCCGGGGCAAAAGAGAAATTATGTTAAAAACTGAGGAGATTTGTGTAGAGTTTGTAATAATATATTTCAGTATTGATTGATTAATTGTGGCAAATGTGCAGTATTAGTCTAAGATCTGAGTAACAGAGGAAACCAGGTGTGGGGTATGTGTGAACTCCGTATACTGTCTTTGCAACTTTTCTGTAAATATAAAAGGGTCAACTACATCTGGCCCTTGAAAAATGAGGGGTTTGGGGCACCAACCCTCCCTGCAGTTGAAAATCCAAGGATAGCTTTACAGTTAGCCCCCTGTATTCCTGGTTTTGCATCGGTGGATTCAACCAACTGAGGATCATGTAGTATTGTCGTATGTATTTAGTGAAAAAAATCTGATTATATGTGGACCCGCATAGTTCAAACTTTTGTTATCCAAGGGTCAATTATATTCTAAAATAAAAACTTTATCCAAGCAACAGAAGAAAATATTTAAGATGACTGGATCCCATTTGAGTTACTAGTTCTTTCTTAGAGAAAACGATTGATGTGCTAAGACTCCTAAATAAAAAATAATTCCTAGCTAGCTAGTCACATCCATAAATATTTCTATAGATATTTCTATCGATGTCTTTTCAGTAGTGTTGAATCAAATTGCTATTAAAATAGCCCTATAATACAAATGATCCTGGAGGATGGCATGGCAACCCACTCCAGTATTCCTGCCTGGAGAATCCCATGGAGAGGGGAGCCTGGGAGGCTACAGTCCACAGTGTCGCGGAGTCAGACACAATGAAGCGACTTAGCATGCATGCGTGCAGGCATAATACAAACACAAACACAACTAGCCGTTTTGATATTAAAAGCATGTCATTTCTTTACGCAGCGTCCTGGCAGGTTACAATGGTACCATCTTTGCATATGGACAAACAGGCAGCGGTAAGACGTTCACCATTACGGGTGGGGCGGAGCGCTACAGCGACAGAGGCATCATCCCAAGGACACTGTCATACATTTTTGAGCAATTACAAAAGGTATGAAGCTTTCAGTTCCTTTTATGCTTGATACATTCCACAGAAATTTACTGTGGGTGGAAAATTTATTGTGACCTTTTATTGTATTGTATATAAATGAGGAAATATTGTGGAGTAACTCTGGCCGTAATTTACATTTAAAGAAAGTTTGGGGTTTTGCTGAAAAGGTAGAAATCCAGAAGGTGCCTCATTTTAAGTGATTCTGCTTCAGCAAAGACTCGAAGGGAGTTCCTTCTGATACACCCATGGAGGTTAAAAGAACTGACAACATATTTTTCCAACTAATATCTTCTTTTTCTCATTAAGAAATTGAAAAATATCTCTTATTTTAGCTACTAAAGCAGTGAATAGGACAGTGCGGCTTTACCTCCTTCACACTTTTATTGGCAGCCCAGAGGAATTTACCACAGTAAACATCCTATTGCAATTAATATTGTTATGAAGAGGAGTTTGCTTTCTATAGTATATGCATCATTTATTGTATAGTTGCAAATGCCTGTTTCTTTTTTCTTTTTTTTTTTTTTGAAGTAGCAAAGGGTAGCTTTATTACTTTTGCTAGGCAAAGGGGGACACAGCTGGTTGCTGCCTCAAAAAAACTATGTTCCCCCAATATCTGTTTCTTTATCAAGATTTAACACAACTGACAGTGTAGATATCTCTATCCCCATTTTAAAACTAAGAAAACTGACCATGAGGCTGGCTTTATTTTGCTGGTTGTTTTTAAACAAATCCTACACAGTGAGTCCCTTAAATTCTCTGGGTTTCAGTTCTCCTCTGAAAATAGGGACTACATTGTACTAGGCAAGCTCTGGCATCTCTGCTAGTTTCAGCCCTTCTTTGGTTGTATCAGTTCTGTGTAACAAATGGCCTAACTGGGTCAGTGTAACAGTGTTTCCAAAATTTCTCTACTGTATACAGCTTGCATTTGGAGTTGCAAAGATGAGAATTGCTGAGATATGCAGAATTCTAATTTCCACCCATAAAGTAGCAATTACCCATTAGTTCAGCTCATCTCTCCCTAGCGCAAACGTGCCAGCTCTGCATGCCGGAAAATTTGGGAAGGAAAGGATTGAATATAATATATATGTTGAATCCAAATTCTTCCTTTTCATTTACTCATTTATTTCTGACATTAGCTGTTTTGTTTGGTTTCCAGATCTCACAAACTGGCAATATCATTTCTAGTAGCTTTTGTCGCTTAATGTAGCAGTGTGCTGTCTTGGGGAACTCACTGAAGGTGGTGTAGGCCCGCCTGGTTCTAAGTGCACCGCTTAACAGGGTGTGGACTTGGGCAGTTGCTCCATGTCTCAGGCTTGTGGAGTAGCTTTCAGAGTTGAATATGCTGTATTTAAAGACACTGTCCAATTCCTGGCACATGGGCAATGCTCAAAACATGATAGCTGTTACTACAGCCATGAATATCTTCTGGCCAATTGACTTCTGACCAATTTCAAAGAACCCTTTGAAACTTAGAACGAACGGAGCTAATCCCCTAATTAAGTTAAACAAAATAAATTCTTTCCTAATAGAAAATGTATTTGTCTTTAAATTTCATCTGTGGTTACCAAAATACAGTTTTTAAAGTCTCAATATCTCCCCAGTACCTACCGTTTATTGGGTTCATTGTTTTTATGTCTGTTTGTCATTGATGTTGCTCTAAACCTCATTTCATTCTGAATGATTCTAAATAACCTCCTGGACTTGGAGGGATCCCCATCCAGGACAACTCCTTGTAAATGAACAGATTAACAGGATGGGGCACAAGGCATTTGTTATAAACCGACTGAACTGTGGCAGAACGAGCCGGAGGCAACTTTGAAATTCTTCGTAAAGTTGGTCCTCACTTCTTAGCTGAAAAATGCTGACAGGTACTCAGCTGCCCCCAGTTGATTGCTTTAGAAGTCACATGGTGCTCTCCAGACTCCTTAAAGGAAACATTTGACTTATGCAAAGTATTTATCTCAAGATAAACTAAGAACTAGTGCATACCAGGTGCTAAAATGCCTGTGAGTGGGTGATAGGAGCACATTTTGCAAAGATTTTCAAAGATGAAAATTGATTCCATTTATTTTAGAAATCACCGCTCATTATTTTTGAGTATTGTGAGGCTCATACTTGTTTTGGGGCAGGAGAAAAGGCTGTCTGCAGGGAACATGTGTGTTACATTACAGTCTGGCAGTCCTAAACAGTAAAAAAAGGAGTAATAAGGAAAGGTAGCTGCCACATAGCTCAGTGAATTTTAAGTGTGTATTCCAAGAAAAGCCCAGAAAACCCAGAAGCTGGAGGAGCCAAAGGAATTATCCCTATCATCTTAGGGCAATGGACTTGCCATTTTCCTGGCTTTTTTATGATTTCTTCTAGTTTCTGAAAGAAGAGAGTTTCTCCCCTGCCGATGAACATACAGTTTGTTCTTTTTGCCTGTCTTTTCCTTTCCTTCTGTATTCACATACTGAGTTCTCTGTTTGGTGGCTTTCAGAAATAAAAATAATAACAAATAATAATAATAGCAGTAGCAGTAATGATTTATTGGTGCTATTAACATTTATTGGTGCCTAGCATTGTTGTTAGGATTTAAAATACAGAAACTTACTTCTCCATTACAATAGTTCTGCAGTTAAAGGTTATTATCCCCGATTTCGTGATTAACCAACAGAGGCTAAGTGCACAGGATCACTCAGTTATAAAGGCAGAGCCACTGCTCTAACCCAGCTTTGTCTGATGCTGAGATGAATTCATATTTGTATGCTAAAATCTCAAATGGGACATGTCAGATATGTTCAGATAAATTTTAGAAATGTGTTGCTTCAGACAGGATCTCAGGATGTTGCTGAGTGATTCCCCTTGGATTTTTAACGTGCTCTTCCGCAGTGGCACCCCACTCCAGTCCTCTTGCCTGGAAAATCCCAGGGACGGAGGAGCCTGGTAGGCTGCAGTCCATGGGGTCACTAGGAGTTGGACACAACTGAGCGACTTCACTTTCACTTTTCACTTTCGTGCATTGGAGAAGGAAATGGCAACCCACTCCAGTGTTCTTGCTGGGAGAATCCCAGGGACGGCGGAGCCTGGTGGGCTTCCGTCTATAGGGTCGCACAGAGTTGGACACGACTGAAGCGACTTAGCAGTAGCAGTAGCAAGAATCTTTCAGGGATGGACAGCATGTGTGTTGATCATGGAACACTTTTTTCCACAAGTATTTTAAGTGGTATTTTAGGAAACAGTGGATTAGACTAAAGGCTACTCAGACTGTCTAGCGTTGCAGTGTGTATTTGTAGTCTCTTGTTTCCTGCACAAATGTAAGCTATAGCCCCCTAAATTATGTTGATATGATGCTTTTACTAAACGAGGCCACTGACATAATAGATAGATCATTTGTCAATGTTAGCAGCCAGCGTCACCTGCATCAAGATTTCCAGCATTTGGTTGAGAGAAGTTGTTTAGCAGAGATTCAGTCCATGCTGTCACTTTTGCAGAACACCAGACATGGAATTTCAGCTTTAGTTTGAGTATCTCACTACAGTCATATGCTAGCTGAGAATTGCCTTAAATTTTCATGTATTATTTCATTTTTATGAAGTGGTAGTATCTTTAAGTGGATAGTTTGGGCCGCTTTAGGGCCAGAGAATCATATTAATTTTAACCTGAAGAACACAGAGTCGTTATCCAACTTCCTCACGTAAGCGGGTGTGGAACAGAGGCCTGACCTGGTAGCAGCTCAGAGTTGCCAGGACCAGGATTCCAGATTTGGATTTGCAGGCCACGATTCTTTTCCCATCTTCTCTTTCTTTGAATAACACCTGTCAAATGGGTTTTCTTGCATATAGAAGAGAATCCTATCTATGAATATCCACTCTGACAATCTGCCGACCTTCTTGCCAGAAGACACAAATATATTCTCTGCTTATGAGTAGCAGGACTCTTAATATTTGCAGAAATGGAAGCATTTCTGTCTTGGGGGAAACAAGAAGAGGTGCTCTTATTGATACTTTGTATTGAAAAACAGAGCTTGGATTTTTCTTGAGACCTGAAAAAAAAAAATCCCCTGTTTTATTCCATCTCAGAGGGAGTGAGTTCTTTCTGTCTATTGACAGAACTGAGACGAGGACCAGTCACCTTGACTTTTATCTTAATTATATTGATGCCTGTATTATTGCATCTCAGCAATGACGCACAGAAAAGCCCTTTCTCTAATCAATAGCTGGATATCTCTAATTTGCCACTTGGGCAAGGAAAATTAACCCAACAGGTAGGGTATAAGTGGAGTAGAAAACGGCAACCCACTCCAGTATTCTTGCCTGGAACATCCCGTGAACAGAGAAGCCTGATGGGCTACAGTCCATGGGGCCGCAAAGAGTCAGACACGACTGAGCAATTGAGCATACAAGGTGTAAGTAATGAACTGTTAATGTCCATCTTACTGTTATCCCCTGGAATTCACTTTCCACATCTATTTACTGTCTGTTATCTGTCATTGGAAATTTGAATATTAGAAAAGTTAAAAAGGAATTATGATTGAAGATGGAAATTCTTTGGCTACTGAAGTTTTTAAACTGAAATAACAATTCTGTGTTCTGGGTTTTGTTTTTTTTTTCCTGTCTGAAAGTAAAAAATAGTGTTTTATACAGTTCTGCAGCCAAGTTGGCCCATTTCAAGTGTATATTGACTTTTTACATATAACGTGGAAACAATAAAAAATAACAGACTGAAGTTGCTTGTAATCATGGATGTTGGCCATCTTAAAAAAAAAAGCTTCATGCATATGGTAACTGGCAACTTGAAAGTGTCACGAACTGAAAATGAAAACCATGCCAAGTGAGAGAGTGAAGGAGAGAAACTGTAAGGAAACTAAAGATAAATGTGTTCATCTCTCTCTAAGCTGAATCATGATTTATAGCCATTTAATAACATCTTTCTCTTTCCCAATCAGGACAGCAGCAAAATGTATACAACGCACATTTCCTATTTGGAAATCTACAATGAATGTGGTTATGATCTATTGGATCCAAGACATGAAGCCTCCAGTTTGGAAGATTTGCCGTGAGTAGCAGAACAACAAAGAGTAGGGGAAAATGACTTTCAGATGTTCCCTTCAATTGTTTTCTTTGAAACTTTGTATGTTTCTGGTCTCAATCATAATTAACAAATACTGGATAACAGAATCTTTTTGTAGTGTAGTGGATATTTTTTCCAGTTATGACAAATAGACAGTAGTGATGGGACCTAAAATTGCTTGAAACTCCATTCTTGAAACAGTCTCTCTTGGAGCTGGTACAAGCAGACGCAGCGAGTGTTCTCAGAGAGTGGGTGCCGAGAGGACTGATGGGCTGTGACAACACCGCTTTACTCCTGCCGCGTGAAGTGAGACCATTTTATTCCTCCAGTTGTGGCTTTTCTCTGAGGAAGGTATTCAAATTAGCAATAAAAGAATTTGAAAGAGAGAAAGTAAAACTTTAGTTAGCATTAGTCACTCAGTCATGTCTGACTCTTGGCGACCCCGTGGACTGTAGTCTACCAGGCTCCTCTGTCCAGGGAATTCTCCAGGCAAGAATACTGGAGTGGGTTGCCAGTTCCCTTCTCCAGGGGATCTTCCCATCTTAGGGATCAAACGCCAGTCTCCTGCACTGCAGGCAGAGTCTTTACCATCGGAATCACCAGAGAAGAGAGAAAATAAAACTTTGTTTTCCCCAAATGCTTCTCGACAGTTATTGACTAACATTGGCATGCTTTTGGTCAGATCGGCATTGATTGTTTCATAACTGAAATAGAAATAGAGTCTTCAGAGCTTATCTCATCATGGAATAAGTTACTCCATAAGTGTATATGTAATATTCCTCACTGTTTGCTTGAATATTTGCCTACGTTATACATATATTTAGTAATATTCGTATACTTTTGTCCAGACATCTTTAGAATCTTGGTAGAGCCAAGAAAATGTATTGTGATATTTTTCTTATTAACTACTCTAAGATAGTTTAAACTATATGTTAATCCTCTACCAAAAAGGTCAACAGTCATTTGCTTATTTTAATTTGCAAAGGAAACAAGAAGAGATAATAAAATATGTATATATAAAGAATATATGTAAAACATATATGTTCTTCTGTAAACGTTGATTAATAGTTTTTACATCTCATCTTTTTCATGCTAACAGTATTTACTAGAGGGAATTAGGAAAGGGGATTACTGTTGGTACTCTTAATATTTGTATAAAAATTAAGAGAAAGGAAAGACTACTGACTCCATGGAAGAAATTGCTCTTAAAGAAATCATTGGAATTAAGTTTACAAAAAGGAAACACTTTCCTCACAGAAAGGATAGAAACAATAGCGTTTAAGACAGAAAGGCTATGTGTTGAAGTCATGTGAAGTGAAGGAAGGCCAACTGAAGCCAGCCTTTGGGGGACTTAAATGACAGGCTTTTGGTATGAGATTAATCTTTATTCTAATAGGCTTCTTAATTAGTTTGCTAGCCTCCTGCTGCTGCTGCTGCTAAGTCGCTTCAGTCGTGTCCGACTCTGTGAGACCCCATAGACGGCAGCCCACCAGTCTTCGCCGTCCCTGGGATTCTCCGGCCAAGAACACTAGAGTGGGTTGCCATTTCCTTCTCCAATGCATGAAAGTGAAAAGTGAAAGTGAAGTCACTCGGTCGTGTCTGACTCTAGCGACCTCATGGACTGCAGCCCACCAGGCTCCTCCATCCATGGGATTTTCCAGGCAAAAGTAATGGAGTGGGGTGCCATTGCCTTCTCCGCCTCCAGTCTAATCTATATTCCTCTAGGATAACTCTTGCATTCCAGGTGATGCTAGTGGTAAAAAAGCCGCCTGCCAATACAGGAGATGTGGGTTCAGTCCCCGGGTGGGGAAGATCCCCTGGAGGAGGGCATGGCAACCCACTCCAGTATTCTTGCCTGGAGAATCCCATGGACGGAGGAGCCTGGCGGACTACAGTCCATGGGGTCGCAAAGAGTTGGACACGACTGAAGTGACTGGGCAAGCATGCAAAATTGCTTTTAACAAGCCATATCTACACTGAAGAGCTTGAAGCATGTTTAGTAATAAATCCAGAAATGAAGGGCTTGACTGTGATGAACATGGAGGAGAGAGAAATCTGAGAGATATACAATAAATAAATAGGAGGAAAGAAGGAAAGGAAGGAAGGGAGAGAGAGAGAAGAAGAGAGAAGACAGGCAGATTCTGTCTCCTACCTTGGGTTTGGCTGGTTCTGCAGAGAAGGTGAATCCCAGAAGTTACGGCTCTATTCGTTTTGCTAGTTGAAGAGAGGAAGCTCAGGAAGCTAGGACTTTCCCAGGGTTTCAGAACTACTCAATTAGTGGTAGAATAAGGATTAAAAACCAGGTACTCTCACTCTCATGCCAGAATAGCAAAAATAGCTTCAAGGTTTTACCGCAGGACCTAGAGAATTAAGGCGTCATTGACCTAAAAGGGAGATTTCCATTAGAAAGCTTGCACGGGTGGCTGTGATGCGTGTCACAGGTATAACTTGGTGTCTGAGAACGCCGTACCAGATATGCATGTTTACAGTGCGTTCCACAGAGGTAGGGAGGGTGCCTTCCTTGCGCTGGTAGTCTCTTTCCCACCTAGGCTGAACTCCTTCAAAGTTTTAACAATTGTCTGTTAAGCTGAAACAATGAAGGAGACTCTTGGAAGATGAGAATGTGTAGGGAAGACAGCATGAGGTCTCTGAGTCTGGGTCTAACTGAGTAATTAGGTGCCGTCTAACTATGGAAGACCAAGGAGTGAGAAAAGCCCTTTGAGCTCTAAGAGAGGCGATGTGATCTAGAGGGAAGAGCACTTGATTAGAAGGCAGGAAATTTGGGTTCTAGTCCCACACCTTGCAATCTTAAACCTTTTTTTTTTTCTTTTTTTCACTTTCCTGGATTTCTCTTTGTAAAATGTGGGCATTGAATTCTAAAATATTTAGCAACCATCCAACCTCCGGTGTCTAAAGTTCACAGATTAGTGATCTCATACGATAGAATTTATTTGGTGGTTCTTCTCCCCATCACAGAAGAATAAGAAGTGCTCTAGGTATTTTCTGTTGTCCTGCTAGAGAATACCCTCAGGCCTCTTGAGAGCAAGGGGAAGGCTTAACTCCCCTGTGACTGCTTTTCCCAGCATGCCTGGCACCTAGCCCTGGTTCTCAGTGTTGGTGGGGTTGTCTCTATAGCTGGTGCCAGCTTCCTGTCTGAAACTGCAGTTCCTTTAGTAGCTTTGTCTTCTTGCTGGAGAAGGAGTTCACTGACTCATGTCAGAAATGCCCTCAGTTACAAAACAGATGTTTTTAATGAACTCCCCCACACCCCACCCTACCTCCCTACCCCCGCCCCCCCCACACAAAAGTGGTCTGAAAGTTTCTTATGTTTCAGACTATAATTACATGACAACAAATCTCATTAAAATAAAAATGAGAAGATTCTGTTTAAGAAAGGAGATTCCCATATCCCAAGACTATCCTGTGTACTTCAGATGTATTCAATAGTATAAAATCCCAGAACAGCTCAGAGCTGTGTAGTCTTTTGGTGTGGGGATAATGGGATTTGACTGGTATTGAGTCTGCTAGTTTTCTGGGGATTTTCAAGGTTTTACCTTTTACTAAGATGATAAAGCAGTTCTTTATAATGGGATGTGACTTTTGTTGTACCTGGATTGGATTAAGAGGGTGGATGCACTGTTAATCTGGTTTCACACTCTTGAACCAGAACAGGCTTTAACTCTGAAACCCTGTCTGTCTGGTTGACTGGCTGTATTTGTTGTGAGCAGGAATGTTCCAAACACTCTGAATATCATTCAGAAATACTAGGGAAGATGTCTGTTGACCTTGGTTCTCTCCTGAAGTCATCCGTTTGAGGGACAATGACAATACACACTTTTGATCCCTTCCATATTCTTATACTTGGGTTAACCATGTGACACAGAGTTCAAGGTGATTTTGATATGGCACAATAATAGCATCAGTAATGGATTCCTTACCACTGAGCAGCCCAGCTTCCTCCCAGTTCACCTGATGGACACCCGCCCTAGCTCTTCTCACATGTCCTTTGCCTTTTCTGTTTCTTTTCCGTCTTATATTCTAATGGGTTCCGCCTCTCTGCTCTTGCAGAAGCATTTACAAGCCTGTTGACTTCCTGTGGACTTTGTATATATACTGTCAGGGCACCAGGCTAAAGTCAATCACTTTTTGCAATTATTGCTCTAGTCATTTGGCAATGAGTTTTTAGATAGAAGACTAAAGGTATGACCTGTGAAAGAATAAAACAGGTAAATTGAATTCATTAAAATTAAAAACATCGGCCGTCTGAAAGGCACTGTCAGTAGTTTAAAAAGACAAACCAGAGACTCAGAGAAGTTATTTACCAAACATATATCTGATAAAGGACTTGTATCCAAAGCATTCGAAGAACTCTGAAAATGAAACAGTAAGCAAACAATTCAGTTAAGAAGTGAGGAAGAAATCTGAAGGGACATCACACCAAAGAAGATATATAGATGGTAAGTAAGTATATGAAAAGATGGTGAACATTATCTGTCATTGAAGAGTTGTTAGTTAAAACACAAGCTACCACTACACACCTTTTAAAACTGTTAAACTAGCAATATCAAGTGCTGACAAGAACGTAATGCAGCTGGAACTCTCATTCATTGCTGGTGGGAAAGCAAAGTAGTATGGCCACTCTGGAAGACAGTTTCTAATTTCTTACAGAATTAAGCACAAGTCTTACCATGTGATCCAGCAATCACACGCCTAGGTATTTAACTAAATGAGATGACATTTTATGACAGCATGAAAACCTACCCACATATGGATATAGCAGCCTCATTCATAATTACTAAAAACCAAAAGTAACCAAGATATTTCTCAATAGGCAAATAGAAAAACAGTGGTACATCCATGTAGTGGAATGTCATTTGGCAATAAAAATAAGTGATCTATTAAACCGTGGAACGACATGGAGGAACATTAAATGTATAGTGCTAAGTGCAAAAGCCAGCATAAACAGTCTACACACCCGATGATTCCAACTGTACGACATTCTGGAAAAGGCAGAACTATCGATACAGTAGAAATATCAGTGTTTCCGAGAGGCTGAGCAGGGCTGCCAAGGGTAGAAGGATGAGTAAGTGAAGACAGATGATTTGGGGGACCGTGAAACTATCAGATTGGATACTGTAACGGTAGGTACATAGCTTCACGCATTTGTCCAAACTCACAGAAGTTGCAACACAGAGAGCGAGCCCTGATGTAAACTATGGATCTTCAGTTTAATAAAATGACAATAACAGAAAAGAATGAGCTGTTGATACACTTAACAACTTGGATTAATCTCCAGGGAATTGTGCTGAGTGAAAAAGAGCCAATCCCAAAAGATAATATGCTTTGCGATTTCCTTTATGTAATGTTCATTAATTGGCAGAGTTGTAGAAGTAAGTAACAGATCAGTGGCTGACAGGAGTTCAGGTGGGAAGGGGGAACGGTTATATGCGTCCAGTGATGGGTCCTTGTGGTGATGGACCCTCCTGTGTCTTGACTGTGGTGGAGGATATACAAACTATCAAAATGGGTAGAACTAAAGCATATATGCATAGGTGAGCAAAAGCAAAACTGGAACATCTGAATTAAATCAGTGGATTGTATCCATTTCAAGGTCCTGGTTGTGATACTTTAATATCATTTTATAAGATGTTACCATTGCAAAAAACTGGGTAATGGGTACATGGGACCTCTCTGCATTATTTCTTACAGCTGCTTGTAAATCCACAATTATCACAGAATGTAATTTTAATTTAAAACAGCAAGTGGCTATATTTTTACTTATAGACATATATATGCTTATTCACAGATGTGTAGTAGAGCTATTCTGCATTTAGTAATTTAAATGAAAATAGAACTTCTTCTTTTGAGAGCTCCTTATGTCATATGCTATAAAGGGAATATAGTTAGAGTCTAAGTATGTCTCATGAAGTAAAACAGTATAACTGCTGGTCTTAACCATAGGGAAAATAGTCACCTTACTTTAGTGTAATTTTAGTACTCCTAAATACGGATGCGTATTCCATTTAAGGTTCCAAAGACAGTCATGGTTATTACTGTTAAAAAAAAAAAAAAGTCAGTAAATTCTGTCATTTAGTATTGAAGTCTTGGCTATATTGTGTTTTTTAAATAATTTGTCATCAAAGGAAAAAAAAACCCTGACAGATGTTAAATTTAAATTCACAACATTTCTAATACCTACTGGATATAAAACTCTGCTAAGTGCCACAGAAGTTACAAAAAGTATCTGCCTTCCTGGCTTACCGCCTAGTCATGTGGAATCACTCATGGATTTAGCAAACAGTTATTGAGATCCAACTTGGTTCCACACACTCTGCTAGGCACTGAATTTACCAACATAGGCTTGGCCTTCCTGGAACTCATAGCACAGTGGATAAAAATAGTACAAAATAGCATCAGGTGGAATATGAAAATCCTAAGAGAGGCACCAAGAATGGCAAAGGCTTAGAGGAGGAAGAAATCACACCAGGTCAAGCAATCAGAGAAAGACTCGAGGAGAAGATGGTACATGAAATAGAGCTTGAGGGAGAGGCTAGGACTTTGGGCCATGGAGTGCGGCATCCACATGGAAACAGAGGCGGGGAATTTGCAAAGCAGAGATCTTGTCCTGGAACAGTTAATAGACCTGTTCAGCAGGAACCCAGTGAAGGAACAGGTGAGCACTTTAAGACTGCTGCTGCTGCTGCTGCTGCTAAGTCACTTCAGTCATGTCTGACTCTGTGCGACCCCATAGACGGCAGCCCACCAGGCTCCCCCATCCCTGGGATTCTCCAGGCAAGAACACTGGAGTGGGTTGCCATTTCCTGATTCGGCAGACAAGGTGCAGCCCTTGAAGATTTTTAATCCAGGGCATAGCATGACTGGAACTACCTTTCAGGAAGAAATATCACTCAGTAGTGTACAGGACAGGAATGAGATGGATGGAGGTCAGAGAGAGTCTGGAGCATTGTGGGAAGTTATTAGGACCATTCACATGGCAATAGGAGTCAAGAGGGGCAAAACCGGAAAAGTGTCATAATCCAGCAGCTTGGAATTTAACTGTGTGAAAGGATCACGTGCAATGACTGGTAAAGATGCAGATTCCTGGCCTCTGCCTCCAGAAGGTTCAATTATGTTTGAACCAGCATCCCAGATGCTTCTAATGCAGGCCGTCACCTTAACCTCTTCACTCATCCACATAGGGAAAGTTTCTCTTTGAGATACCAGGAAAACCTCTCATTAAAGGAAGTATCACTGTTTACAGGGTCTAAGCTTGTGCTGTTCACCAATAATCGAGAGACTAGTTGTGGGGGCAGGGAATACGATGCTATTTGGAAAGCCAGCAAACCAAGAAAATGGCAGGCTCCTCCCCGCTCCAAAGAACCATCCTGCCTGAGTTTGAATTCAGGCTCCTTTTATTCTAAAAGGGGAGAGAGTAAAGTCAAACACTTCCTGGTTCCCATCCGCCTCCAGAGGGAATGTGTTAATTTCTTCCTCCCTGCAGTCTTTCACAGACAAGCCTGGTCAGGATGTTTCCTGTGAGCTAAACAAAGGTATTGTAGCTTAATGTTTATTACCTGGGAAGCAGTGTTCCCAGAGATGGACGATTACCATCTAAGCTTAGAGGCAGCATCCCTTTAGTGATTAATTTGTAATAGAATACAAAATGTGCTCCCCTATTACATCATAATCCGTGTTTTGTGGATGACTAAACTAAGGGTCGCAGAGATTGTGTGATATTTCCCCAAGACTCCATGTTCTGGCAAGAGATAGGATATCAGCCTCAGTCAGTCGGACCTTACAGCTGGGGGTGATGGTGCTCTTCTTGCCTGGACAACCCAGGCTTATCCTGGTTCTCCATCTGAGCTCTGGGAAGACTGTGACTTCTGGGCATCTTCAGGCCCCAGGAGGCTCTTCTGTGAGCCAAAGCTTTGAGTCCAGTGCAGTTCTGTCTGTTGCATGTCAGACGCTCTGTGGAGGGGCTGAGAGCACCTGCTCCTGACCTCAGAGGGCTCGAATCTAGTAGAACAGACTTGTAAACGGATCATTTCCTCAAAGACAAATTCCCTTAACTTGCTGCCTTCCACCCTTTCCCCGCCCCATCACTTACATTCCTCTAGTCTCAGGAAACTTTTTGTCCTTTTGAAAGCCGGTCCTTTCACTTATGCTGTGGACACTCCTTGCCTCAGTACCAAATATGCTTTGTTTGGTCTACACATTTTATGTTTAAAATTTGTAAAGTCAGTGCCTTTAGGTGAAGCAGGCTGCCTTCAGTTCCTACACCTGCCTACTGCATCACACTTTTCTTTTGTGTCATTTTCTGGCCCCATTTAGCATTTGAGATTCCTAGACCTGTACACATAGATCTCAAAGTTAAAACTAACTCCACCCTTCTCTTTCACTGAATCCATTACTGACACATGTGGGAGCCGACCTCTTGAGAAACTAGAGCTTCCATCCTGCGGGATTATCTGAACAAGTGACCAGTGACGGTCAGTTGTACACTGTGTCCTTCATGGGTTGGCCAGGGACTGTGTTCCCGGAAAAATGGAACATGGCCAATGACCACTGTAGAGCAATAGAGAAACTTTCTAGCCTGAAAAGTGAGGAAGCCTGTCCTGCTAGAGTAACAACAAGTGGGAAGCTGCTCTCCCCTACTCGAATGTCCAGTTGGAAGAGATGGTTCTCAATATCAGAAATGTCTTAGATAGAAGGTTGTCTTAGTCACCTTGGCTACCATAACAAAATACCATAGCCTGGGAGGCTTAAACAATAGACGCTCATCTGTCACTGTTCTGGACTCTACAATTCAACATATGTATTTCGGGGGAGGAGGCACAAACATTCAGTTCATAAGAGAGGTGCTTTCACCATCAATTGCTTAATATGTGATTTGTAGGACTATGGGAGAAATGGCTGCAGTATTTTCATTCATACATTAGGAATGTAGATTTGGGGGGATTTAGTCCCATGAAATTAATTATTGACATGTAAAACATTGTCACCACAGTCTATTCCATTTTCCTTGTAATTTGTATATAAACAAATGCATATAATTTCTTTTCCTGAGATTAAGAGGTAAAATGCACTTTTAAAATTATGTGTTGATATGGATTTTTTTTTAAATTTACTGTCCAGGTACTTGTCATAATTGTTGTCTGATTGTTTGATTTATTCTGATACTACATTATGTTTTTTAAAATCTCTTCTGAATTTTGAGCATATAAAGTAAAACCATAAGTTACCTAAAAGAATTCTGAATAATTTAGGCTTGCCAGGTCACTTTATTCTGTCCTGCAGATGAATACATAGATTTGGAAACACCTCTGAGTCTTACAGCTCTACTAAAGAATTACAACCTTTTGAGAGTGTCAATGTCATATATACGAAGCATTCACTACATTGCAAGAATTTCAGTGAGCTCTTTTCAGGCGTTGTAAAGAATTTAAACTGTATTCTTATCTTCACTAGCCATTTAGTTGGAAAATATAACATGCCCATGAAACACCTCAGGAGACATCTGTAAAACACAACTCCTCAACTATACAGCTATTATAATAATGTCTGTACGTGCAAAAAAAAAGGCATAGTTTGCAGCTGTAGTGGTTTTATGGATAGAGCCCGTATCAGCCAATAATTTTCTGTCACAGCTCACTTCAGTTCCCTCACACCAGTGTCTTTGCCCCCATGACCGTCAGTGATGTCCTAATTTTGCTGGCGTGTGCCAAGGCCAGAGTTCTGAGCAAACCACACACTGACAAGTGCTGCCGAGGCAGGAGAAGTGCTGAGCCCTCCTAGAGGGAGAGCACGTGGGGAAGAGCTTTAGAATGAAATCTCGGTGAGTGAAGGGAAGAGGCTCCATCGGGTAGCTAGAGCGACCATCTGGACGAGGTGACTAGGTGGACCAGGTGACGAGGGTCACGGGTAGCATATTATCTCCCTGCTCTGAAACTTCCACAGCAGTTACAACCTGGGTATCCACAGCAGTTTATCCAATGACACTGGACCTTGTGTCTTCAGATCAAGTTCTAGGGCAGTTGAAGATGTTTTACAAAATCAAAGCTAGTGATTACGAACCAGAGGTCAGACAGAGGCTCTTCAGGCTGGCTGATGACCTATTATCTTCGAGTACTTATCTAACTGAATCTAAAAGGCAAGCCCCAGGAATCTCCCAGGTAGAAGATATAATGGTGACATTGATCTCTTTTATGATAGCAAAAATAAAAGGTGAAATAAAAAGGTTAAATAAAACGTTAACTCAGGAAACATTCAGAGATTTGTGAAGATAGTAGTTTAGTGTGGAGTGAGAAATAAAAGATGATGAAGGTAAATGAAACTATTATGAATGAGAAGTGTGACCACTTTCAAGAGGTCAGTTCTTCCCATATTGATGTAGAAGTTCAATGAAATTTCAAGCAAAACATGAGAGACTTAAAAAAAAAAATTATTCTGGAGTTTATCTGAAAAGACAAACAACCAAGAAGAAGAAAGTAATGTTTGGAAAATAGGGAAATGAAGGAGAACGGCTGACACTCTATACTGAAATGAGCTCAGTTCAGTTCAGTCGCTCAGTCGTGTCCGACTCTATGTGACCCCATGAATCGCAGTATGCCAGGCCTCCCAGTCCATCACCGACTCCCGGAGTCCACTCCACCCAAACCCATGTCCATTGAGTTGGTGATGCCATCCAACCATCTCACCCTCTGTTGTCCCCTTCTCCTCCTGCCCTCAATCTTTTCCAGCATCAGGGCCTTTTCCAGTGAGTCAGCTCTTCGCATGAGGTGGCCAAAGTATTGGAGTTTCAGCTTCAGCATCAGTCCTTCCAATGAATATTCAGGACTGATCTCCTTTAGGATGGACTGGTTGGATCTCCTTGCAGTCCAAGGGACTCTCAAGAGTCTTCTCCAATACCACAATTCAAAAGCATCAATTCTTCAGTGCTCAGCTTTCTTTATAGTCCAACTCTCACATCCATACATGACCACTGGAAAAACCATAGTCTTGACTAGATGGACCTTTGTGGACAAAGTAATGTCTCTGCTTTTCAATATGCTGTCTAGGTTGGTCATAACTTTCCTTCCAAGGAGTAAGCATCTTTTAATTTCATGGCTGTAGTCAACATCTGCAGTGATTGTGGAGCCCAAGAAAAACAAAGTCAGCCACTGTTTCCACTGTTTCCCCATCTATTTGCCATGAAATGATGGGACCAGATGCCATGATCTTAGTTTTCTGAATGTTGAGCTTTAAGCCAACCTTTTCACTGTCCTCTTTCAGCTTCATCAAGAGGCTCTTTAGTTCTTCTTCACTTTCTGTCATAAGGGTGGTGTCATCTGCATATCTGAGGTTATTGATATTTCTCCCAGCAGTCTTGATTCCAGCCTGTGCTTCTTCCAGCCCAGCATTTCTCATGATGTACTCTGCAATAAGTTAAATAAGCAGGGTGACAATATACAGCCTTGACTTACTCCTTTTCCTATTTGGAACCAGTCTGTTGTTCCATGTCCAGTTCTAACTGTTGCTTCCTGACCTGCATACAGGTTCCTCAAGAGGCAGGTCAGGAGGTCTGGTATTCCCATCTCTTTCAGAATTTTCCACAGTTTATTGTGATCCACACAGTCAAAGGCTTTGGCATAGTCAATAAAGCAGAAATAGATGTTTTTCTGGAACTCTCTTGCTTTTTCCATGATCCAGCGGATGTTAGCAATTTGATCTCTGGTTCCTCTGCCTTTTCTAAAACCAGCTTAAACATCTGGAAGTTCATGGTTCACGTAATGCTGAAGCCTGGCTTGGAGAATTTTGAGCATTACTTTACTAGCGTGTGAGATGAGCGCAATTGTGCAGTAGTTAGAGCATTCTTTGGCATTGCCTTTCTTTGGGATTGGAATGAAAACTGACCTTTTCCAGTCCTGTGGCCACTACTGAGTTTTCCACATTTGCTGGCAAATTGAGTGCAGCACTTTCACAGCATCACCTTTCAGGATTTGAAATGGCTCAACTGGAATTCCATCACCTCCACTAGCTTTGTTTGTAGTGATGCTTTCTAAGGCCCACTTGACTTCACATTCCAGGATGTCTGGCTCTAGGTGAGTGATCACATCATCATGATTATCTGGGTCGTGAAGATCTTTTTTGTACAGTTCTTCTGTGTATTCTTGCCACCTCTTCTTAATATCGTCTGCTTCTGTTAGGTCCATAACATTTCTGTCCTTTATCGAGCCCATCTTTGCATGAAATGTTCCCTTGGTATCTCTCATTTTCTTGAAGAGATCTCTAGTCTTTCCCATTCTGTTGTTTTCCTCTATTTCTTTGCATTGATTGCTGATTAAGGCTTTCTTATCTCTCATTGCTATTCTTTGGAATTCTGCATTCAAATGGTTATATCTTTCCTTTTCTCCTTTGCTTTTCGCTTCCCTTCTTTTCACAGCTATTTGTAAGGCCTCCTCAGACAGCCATTTTTCTTTTTTGCATTTCTTTTCCATGGGGATGGTCTTGATCCCTGTCTCCTGTACAATGTCATGAACCTCTATCCATAGTTCATCAGACAGTCTGTCTATCAGATCTAGTCCCTTAAATCTATTTCTCACTTCCACTGTATAGTTACAAGGGATTTGACTTAGGTCATACCTGAATGGTCCAGTGGTTTTCCCTACTTTCTTCAATTTGAGTCTGAATTTGGCAATAAAGAGTTCATGATCTGAGCCACAGTCAGCTCCTCGTCTTGTTTTTGCTGACTGTATAGAGCTTCTCCATCTTTGGCTGCAAAGAATATAATCAATCTGATTTCGGTGTCGACCATCTGGTGATGTCTTTGTGTAGAGTCTTCTCTTGTGTTGTTGAAAGAGGGTGTTTTCTATGACGAATGCATTTTCTTGGCAGAACTCTATTAGGCTTTGCCCTGCTTTGTTCTGTACGCCAAGGCCAAATTTGCCTGTTACTCCAGGTGTTTCTTGACTTCCTACTTTTGCATTACAGTCCCCTATAATGAAAAGAACATCTTTTTTGAGTGTTAGTTCTAGAAGGTCTTGTAGGTCTTTATAGAACTGTTCAACTTCAGCTTCTTCAGCATTACTGGTCGGGGCATAGACTTGAATCACCGTGATATTGAATGGTTTGCCTTGGAAATGAATAGAGATCATTCTGTCATTTGTGAGATTGCATCCAAGTACAGCATTTAGAACCCTTTTGTTGACTGTGATGACTGCTCCATTTCTTCTAAGGGATTCCTGCCCCAATGAGGTAAAAACCCTAATAATGAACTCATGTTATACTGCCTGAAAATTATACAGGTGAAGAACAGATAAACCAGAATCAGATCCTATGCTGTATTACTATTTAATGTGGACAGAGGGAAGAGTTATTCAGTCAGTGATACTGGGCATTTCTGTTAGTGAATTAACCAATAACTGTGGGTAACAGCAGTCCAATTTACTGTGGCTTAACCAAACAGTTCCTTCTTTCCCCATCAACTGCTGGAGCACAGTAGGGTTCTGTAGATTGCAGCCAGGGCTGCCTGGGAAGCTTCAGGAGGCCTTAGGGGCTTCCTTGTGACTTTCTGCTGAGCCATCTCAGCAGGTGATGCAAAATGCCTGAGTTACCATCTCAGTCTACAAAATGCCTGAGTTACCTTCCACACCATGCCCACATTCCTGGAAGGGAAAAGAAAAAAAAAAAAATCATTGGTTGAGGCTGCCCCTTTAATAGTCTTCCCAGAAGGTCTACCCATTGATTTTCACTTACTTATCACTGACCGGAATCATGTCACATGGCCAGCTGTGGTTGCAAGGGAGTCAGGGAAAAACTAGTACTTTAAAATAATTCCCTGAACAAAATCAGAGCTTAATAGGGTGAAAGGGACATCAGACCCCATACAGGCAACCTGCACTGTGAGCCACACTTAGTTATTTAGGGGAAAAATCCAACCATGGAGACCTCCCATTCCTTTCCTTGCACTTGTATCCAAAAATAGTCAAAGGAAAATAGCATCATTAATATTAAGCAGTATAACAACATGTATACATTTATAATTTTACCACAAGTCTGCAAAATATTCATAAGAAAATTGAGGAATCATATCAATATATTTATCATTGTTATCAACTTAAGAAAATGCACAATATGAGACTTGTGAGTTAAGTTTTATTTGGGGCAAAATGAGGGCAGCAGCCTGGGAGATAGAAGCTCAGATAGCTCTGAGAAGCTGCTTCAAAGAGGCGGGGGTGGGGGGGGGCATGGTGGTGAACGATCAGTATATGAGTGATTTTGGTGAAGGGGGAGTACATACAATCAAGCACCTATTTTTCCCAGAAGTTTTCTCCTAGCCTTGTGATGCTTTTGCTAGTCACGAGGAACAGTCATCACCATGTAGGATTTTGGTGCTTTCCTAGATATGAAGAGATATAATAATTGGGATCGTAAAATCAGCTCCTGAAAATATCAACCTGAAGACCTGTCCTGCCAGTTTTTCTCTCATTTCTGCTCTCCACCCTGAACTCTTTGTGGGGGGCAGTGTTGAAGGTCAGCAGCTACAGCAGCTCATGATTTAATCATTGTAGAAGTAGATGGCAAGTATCAATTTGTAGTTGACATTGTCCTTGTGATGGGACTCTGTTAAAATTCTTTCTACTTTTAAAATTTTCAAACTTTTTTACAAGAAGCATGTATTACCTTTATACTTGGAAAAATAATAGAGTTTATATTAAAATGAAAATAAATAAACTCAGAACTTGTAAAATGCCATAGAGTAAACTTAGAGGTGTATAAAGCTATTTGCCTGGCAGAGGAAGTGCTATGTTTTTCCAAAACTGCAAATCCATTGCCTCTAGTTCTATTTATTTCTGTAATTTCCCCAAATGTGGAAAACTTGAGCACATAATTTGTGATACTGAAACTATAAACTCTGAACTAGAAAGCAAGTATTAGTGAAAATGGGGGGAAAATGATTTTCCTTGGGGAAAAAAAATGTTAGTAGCACTGAAGAAGATACATTTCAGTGTATGGCTTTGTAACTGCCATATGGATTTAAGCCAAACAAGACCTTTCATTCAATGATGAATTGTTTGTGAGCCTGGAGCATTAATAAAAGGAATGTGGCAGCTGAATGTACTTGGAAATTAGCAAAGGGTATTAGTGTTAGAGGGAAGGTAACAAGTGTGGTTTTTTTTGTTGTTAAATATTTACTTCTGGAAAATCATGCAAATGGTGGTTGCTATGGGCGATAGATGAGTCTGCTGTAAGTCATGGGCACCTATGTTACATGTGGGAGCCATTCTGTCTGTCAGCTGTTACCATGTGATATTGTTTGGGTGGGAGAAGTGTGGTTAATCTAAGATAATATAGAAAGATGATCCGATTAAGTTATTAGCAATCTAAACTGTTATCATATTTGGATACAATTTTGAGAAAAAAGAAAGATTGTTTCATATACACACTAAATCTTAGTGAAATAATTCAATGACAATAGCCAATAAGTTAATAAATATAACCACTGGTGAGAAAGGTATTGGTTCTCCTACACATTAATTGTACCTAATCTGGTTCTGTTTTTGCCTACCGTGGATAATTCTCATTTTGGTTTTGCATCTCAATAGCAGTAGCCAGCAGGTCTGTTTCTTGAGCTGTTTTGATGATATTTGTTTTCTTAGCATATGGGAGCCTAAGCACAGCAAGAAGCAGAAGGTTCTTGAGAGCTGTCGCCACACTGACACCAGGCATTCTTGAGTTAATGTAGGATACGTTACAGTAAGTTCCCTACATTTAAGCTTTCACGTTGTGAACTTTTAACGATGCTAACATTCATTTGCCGGAGAAGGCAATGGCACTCCACTCCAGCACTCTTGCCTGGAAAATCCCATGGACGGAGGAGCCTGGTGGGCCACAGTCCATGGGGTCGCTAAGAGTCGGGCACGACTGAGCGACTTCACTTTCGCTTTTCACTTTCGTGTGTTGGAGAAGGAAATGGCAACCCACTCCAGTGTTCTTGCCTGGAGAATCCCAGGGACGGGGGAGCCTGGTGGGCAGCCGTCTATGGGGTCGCACAGAGTCGGACATGACTGAAGGGACTTAGTGCATTCATTTGCACGTCCAGTCACGTAAGTTCACATGTCTGGCATGCATTGTCACGTGTGTGCATCGTCTACCAGCAGCTGTGCTTTTGTGTACAGCACTATATGGAGTGGGCTTCCCAGATGGCGCAGTGGTACAGAATCTACCTGCCAATGCAGATTCAAACGCAGGTCTGATTCCTGGGTTGGGAAGATCCCCTGGTAAAGGAAATGGCAACCTGCTCCTGTACTGTTGCCTAGAAAATTCCATGGACAGAGGAGCCCTGGTAGGCTACAATACATGGCGTCGAAAAAGAGTCAGACACAACTGTGCAACTGAGCACACACACCACAGGTATAGAGTACAGTAGTTTAGTATCTTTATTTCAGTCCCAAGGTGTTCAGAAACAAGTGTAAAAGCAGCGCTGATGTATCTGGTACCACTAAGAGGTGTCAAGCGATAACAATGGAAATGATGAATAATTGAGAGAGTAGAGTGAGGTGAAAAGATGGTAGACATTGCTTGTTCCTATAACATGAATTATTCAACAGTTGGCATGATTATAAAGAACACAGACAAGATCATGGAACATGTGAAATCTGCCATGCCAATTATCTTGACAATAATATTGAAGAAGAAGCATGGAAAAGTTATAGAGAAGATGGAAAAACTTCTCAGTGTGTAGATGTAAGATCAGCACCAGCTTTGAATCCCGCTCAGCTTAATGCTGATTCAAGAGGAAGCTAAAAGCCTTTATGAAGACTTGAAGGAGAAACTTTGGTGGCGGGTGGAGGGGGTTGTCTCCAAAATCACTGCAGATGGTGACTGCAGCCATGAAATTAAAAGATGCTTCCTCCTTAAAAGAAAAGCTGTGACAAACCTAGACAGCATATTAAAAAGCAGAGACATTACTTTGCCAACAAAGGTCCGTCTAATCAAGGCTATGATTTTTCCAGTGGTCATGTATGGATGTGAGAGTTGGACTGTAAAGAAAGCTGAGCACTGAAGAATGGATGCTTTTGAACTGTGGTGTTGGAGAAGACTCTTGAGAGTCCCTTGGACTGCAAGGAGATCCAACCAGTCCATCCTAAAGGAAATCAGTCCTGAATATTCATTGGAAGGACTGATGCTTAAGCTGAAACTTCAATACTGGCCACCTGATATAAAGAACTGACTCATTTGAAAAGACCCTGAAGCTGGGAAAGGTTGAGGCAGGAGGAGAAGGGGATGACAGAGAATGAGATGGTTGGATAGCATCACTGACTCTGTGGACATGAGTTTGAGTAAACTGCAGGAGTTGATGATGGACGGGGGAAGCCTGGAATGCTGCAGTCCTTGGGGTCACAAAGAGTCAGACATGACTGAGCGACTGAACTGAACTGAACTGAAGAAGAAACATGGCAAAGAATCAGAGGGTGCATCTTTTAAAGCCAGCCATGGCTGGTTTCATCCATTCAAGGCTATAGTCAACATTTTTAATGTAAAAGTAAGTGGCAAGATGGTGAGTGCCTATACAGTAGCTACCTGGGAATTTCCTGAAATGCTTTGAGAAATTGTTGATGAAGGTGTGTATTTACCGGAGCAGGTTTTTAATGTGGGAGAGACAGGACTGTATTGGAAGAGGATGCCAGACTGAAGTTACATCAGTAAGGAGGAAAACTTGATGCCAGGCTATAAAGCAGCAAAGGATAGACTGGCTCTGCTGTTTGGTGGCAGTGCTTCCAACAATCTGAACCTGAAGTCACTCTTAGTTTGCGTCCAGAAAATACAGGAGCCTGAAAAACATAGCTGCACCAGTCTCTTCCTGTTAACTCCAAAGCCTGTGTTATACAGGCCATTTTCCAGGATGGGTTTTTTTCCACCACTTTATCCTGGAGGTAGAGAAATATTGCCTGGAGAAGGACATCCCACTCAACATTCTTTTGCCACTTGACAATGTTTGGGGTACCCCTATCCACGGATGACTTTCATCCCATGGTCTAAGTAGTACATCTGCCAAAAAATACTACATCATTCATCCAACCTATAGCTGGATGAAGCTATAGTGACTTTCAGGAAATACTATTCACGTCACACTTGTCTTCAGACAGTAAAGGCGAGTGATGAATCAGGGACAACATCACAACAATTTTGGAAAGACTATAACATCTACAAGGCCACAAAAAATATTGACTTTGCTTGACATGAGGTTAGGACCATCACCATGAATGGGGTTTGGAAGAACCTTTGCCTGCAGTTTGCTCACAGTTTGCATGGATTTGAGAAGGTGGATGAGAAGTCCAAAAACGTCTTCAGCAACTTAGTGACCCTCAGCAAGAAGCTGAAGCTAGATCTGCAAGAGGACAACTCCATGGAGCTCCTTGCTGTGCAACATGGGGAGCTTACTAATGAAGACCTGATGGAATTGGAGGCCCAGAGAAAGGACAAAGAGGGGCAAGAGGAAGGAGTGACTGAAGAACAAAAGAGATTAACGATGCAGGAAATGCCAGGGGTTTTTCTTTATTTGAGGGGCTCTGTTAGTTTTCGAGGCACAAGGCCTGAACGTAGAATGGTACACGAACGCTGCAGCAGCCGTTCAGAATGCAGTCTAGTGCCACCATGATGTCTGTGACAAGAAAAAAACAGCTGCTACTGGTGGGCTACAGTCCATAGGGTCGCAAAGAGTCGGACACGACTGAAGGGATTTAGCACACACGCACCCAGACATCACCGGATTGTTTTTTCAAGCGAGTAGATTGAGTTGAATCCAGCGAGGAACCAGAACCTGTGCCATCAGCGTCAGGCATGAGTGACATTGCCGCTCGCCCTCCATCTCCTGTTGGTGATGATCCTTCAGCGCCACCATCTCACACCTCCTCTGCCGGTAACTCTTCTTGCCTGTTCACTCGATGCCAGCCCCTGGATGCCAGCTGTTGGCGCTATACCACTGTACTTCTCAAAGTACTGTATTGTAAGATTTGAAGTGTTCTCTTTATTTTTTGTTTTTTAGGTATTATTTGTGTGAAGAGTATTATAAACCTATTACACAGTACTATATAGCCTACCGTGTTAGTTGGGTACCTCGGCTAATTTTTTTGGACTTACAGACATACTCTTAGAACAGAATTTTTTCCTAGGTAGGGGACTGACATACATTAAATGACTCATTTCAATTTTGTTCCTCTTCAGACAGGGGATAAATCCTATACAGGCTGCTGGCACCTCTGCAATGCCAGACTTGTGGTAGTACAGTTAGCTTAGGTGGTTGATTAAGTTCTTTGGGAAATCAAAAGACCAGAGTTCAAGTCTGATAATATTATCACTAGGAATAATAATGATAGTGTTAAGGAAAGGATGTTTACCAACTGAAAAGAAAGAAGTTGATGTGGATATCAAGACAAGAGTTCATCACAACAGTGACTCAGGATGGTTTGCAGCTTTGGGGATTAAGAAGTACAAACTACTATGTACAAAAAAAAAAAAATAGCTACAGGGTATATTGTACAGCACAGGGAATATAGCCAACATTGTGCAATAACTTTAAATGGAGTAAAACTGTAAAAATAATGAATCGCCTGTTGTATGCCTGAAACTAGTATACTACTGTAAATCAACTATACTTCAGTTAAAAAAAAAAAAAAAGTTTTCAGCTTTCAGTTTGGACCCTTTTTTTTCCTTGATAAAGTATTTAGTTTTAGGTTCACAACAAAACTGAGAGGAAGGCACAGAGATGCCCTTGTGTCTCCTCCTCACACACGTGTGGCCTGTCCCATCACAGCATCACTCACCAAAATGACATGCTTGTTACCAAGAATGGACATACACTGACGCATCAAAATAACCCAGAGTCCATAATTGGTCATAGGCTCTCACTCTTGGTGTTGAACATTCCACAAGTTTGGACAAATTTATAATGACAAGCACCCATCATGATAACACACAGTGTTTTCACTGACTTTGAATCCTCTGCACCCTGCCTAGTCATCACTACCCCATACCTCCACCCCTGGCAACCACTGATCTTTTTATTATCTCCATAGTTTTGCCTTTCCCAAAATGTCACATAGCTGGAATCATACAGTATATAGCTCTTTCAGACTCGTTTCTTTCACTTAGTAATATGCATTTAAGGGTCCTTCGTGTTTTTTCATGTCTTGATAGTTCATTTCTTTTTAGCATTGAATAGTATTACATTGTTTGTTTGTACGAAAGTTTATCCATTAGGTGAAGGGCATCTTGGTTGCTTCTAAGTTTGGGGTTGATAGGAATAGTTTAGTGTTTTTGAGAAACTACCAAAATGGCTGTACCATTTTTGCATTTCCACCAACAATAGATGAGCATTCTTGTTGCTTTACATCCCAGCATTTGATGTCGTTAGTGTCCCGGGTTTTGGCCATTTTAATAGGTGTGTACTGGTATCTCATTATTTTTTACAGTTCCATTTTCCTGATGACATGTGATGTGGAACGTCTTTTCATATGCTTATTTGCCATCTGTATATCTTCTTTGGTGAGGTGTCTGTTAAGGTTTTTGGCCCATTTTTAAATTGGGTTGTTTCCTTATTGTTGAGCTTTAAGTGTTCTTGGTATAGTTTGGATACCAGTCCTTTACCAGATGTATCTTTGGCAAATGTTTTCTTCCAGTCTGTGGCTTATTTTCTCCGTCTTCAGACATTATCTTGTGCAGAACATAAGTTTTTAATTTTAATGATGATCAGTTATTTTCTTCAACGATCATGTCTTTAGTGTTGTATCCAAAAAGATGTCACCGTACCCAAGGCCATCTGGATTTTCTTCTATGTTACCTTCCAGGAGTTTTATAGTTTTGCATTTTACATTTAGGTCTGTAATTCATTTTGAGTTAATTTTTGTGTGTGGTATAAAGTCTGTGTCTGGATTCATCTCTTTGTGTGTGGAGGTCCAGTTGTTCTAGAACCACATTTTGAAGAGACTGTCTTTGCGCCATTATATTGCCTTCATATCTTTGTGAAAGATCAGCTGACTATAGTTACATGAGTCTGTTTCTGAATTCTGTGTTCCATTTCACTGATCAATTTATATATGGTTTCATCAACACTACACTATCTTGATTACTGTAGCTTTATAGTAAGTCTTGAAGTTGGGTGCTCTTGGTCCTCCAACTTTGTTCTCATTAAATTTTGTTTTTGTTATTCTGGGTCTTTTGCCTCTCCATATAAACATCAGGATCATCTTGTTAATATCCACCAAATAATGTGCTGGGATTGTTGGGGTTTCATTGCATATGTATATCAAGTTGGAAAGAAGTCACATCTGCACAGGACTGCGTCTTCCTATCCATGAACATGGAAAACCTTGCATTTATTTAGTTTTCTAATTTCTCTCATTAGAATCTTGTAATTTTTCTCCTGTAAATGGTGGGCATATTTTATTAGATTTATATCTAAATATTTCATTTTTAAGTGCTAAGGTAAATGGCTTTGTGTTTTTTATTTCAAATTCCACTTGTTAATTGCTGTTATATAGAAAAAAAATTGATTTTTGCATATTAACTTTGTATCCTGCAGTGTTGCTATAATCACTTATTAGTTTCTGGAGTTTTTTTTATCAGTTATTTCAGGTTTTCTGCATGTCATCTGTGAGCAAAGACATCTTTATGTTTTTTTCCCCCCAGTCTGTATAGCTTTTATTTTCTTTTCTTAAATTATTGCACTAACAAGGACTTCCAGGATAATGTTGTAAAGGAATGATGAGAGAGGATAGCCTAATCTTGTACCTGATATTACTAGGAAAGCTTTGAGTTTCTCACCATTAACTGTGATGTTAGCTGTAGGATTTTTTGTAGATTATCTTTATCAAGTTGAGAAGGATCCTCTCTATTCCTAGTTTTCTGAGAGTTTTTATCATGAATGGGTGTTGAATTTTTCAAATGTTTGTTCAGCATCTATTAATATGATTATGTGTGATTTTCTTTTTCAGTTCATTGATATGATGGATTGCATTGACTGATATTTGAATGTTGAACCAACCTTATATATCTGAGATAATCCCACTTAGTCATGGTGTATAGTTTTTTTATACATTGTTGGATTTGATTAGCTAATACTTTATTGAGGATTTTTATATCTATATTCTTGAGAGATATGGTCTAGAGTTTTCTTTTCTCATTATGTCTTTGTCTGGTTTTGGTATAAATGTAATGCTGGCCTCATAGTATGAGTTAGGAAGTATCTCCTCTGCTTCTCTCTTTTGAACAAAATTGTAGATAGTTGGTTTAACATCTTCCTTAAATATTTGGTTGAGAACCTGGTGTCTTTATAGGCTAAAATAAATAACTCAACCTAAGGTGTCGTGTGATTGGCTATATTTTCCTTATCAGTAAGAAAGTATAGTATTAGATAAAATGAGGAAGAAAAGATATCTTTTTCAAGATATTAGGAAGAGTTTTCAAAATATCTTAATAGTGGTTAAACAGAAAAAGTATCCTTTTAGCCTAATCTATCTAAATTAAGACCAACAGAAAAATGTATTGCACATTCGTAAAACTTTCTTATGTGATATGTTTCAATTATTTATTTTTTATAACAGAAGAAAGATTTGAGATTTTTAGTCAATCTGAAGAAAGTCTACCTTTGAAATTGTTTAAATGCAGGAAGGAGGGCTCCTCTTACATACTGCTCCTAAAAATGTATATCCTCCCTTCCCCCAAATCTTGCCTGTAGAGAGCTTCTGAAAATGGGTTGGGTGGGGTGAGAGGGAAGAAGGTTGGAAAACACTAAACTATAGAATTTACTCTTTACTGAAATGAATAGCAGGGCTGTGTTTACCACCTGTGAGATACTTTCAGTTATTTAGAAGAGCCTCATGGATACCCTCCCATTTTTATGAGGCCCACCTGCTCTTGATATTGATACTGTTCAAAGTCACGGTGACTAGACAGGGCTACCTCTTGTCTGTATGGCACCTTCATGTGATTATTAAAAGGCACCCTTGCCATCTTTTGTAAAATTGTTGTAATGTGCTGGTTTTGTTAGAAGACAACTGCCCCCGACCAGCACATGTCATAATAAATCCACATGATGTGGATTGCCACATCTTGAACATGGTGCCATTGTATAGGGCATGGCCTGTGCCAATACGTGGGGTCCCTGCAAGTAAAAAAAAAAATTAAAAAAAAAAGAAATCACCATAGCAGTATTTGTCTATCACACGAAAGTAAGAAACCAGATTCATTGTAACAACTCCTGGAAAGTCCCTGTTCAGCCAGTCGGTGGTACTGGAATGTCGTGGAGGTGGGATGGAGAGTAGGGAGGGTTCTCCCATTGATGGCTTCCATTACTGGGGACAAGAGCTTGGCCATTGCTCCTTATATGTCTTCCAGTCAGTTAGAAAGCCTAAAAATTCCAACTACTTAGCCAAATGGAAAAGATTCTCTGTTTACAGAGAAAACACAAAACTTGCTTCTTCCCCATCATTAAACAGGCTGAGTGTACTTAGCAGAACTTTTCCACTTAGGGGTCCAAGTTAAGGCTATCGGTGACTTCTTGCTCAAAATCTAAACATTTTAGAAACATTTTGTAGAGAAAACTATTCACAGGCCCTTTCAAAGAGAATCAAATAAATAGTTTGGGGGGTTTCCATCTTGGAATTAAGATGTTTATTTAAGAAACTCCAATAAAGCCCTCTTTCAAGCTATGAAAATTATAGCCAGAACGGAGTAGTGGACTAAGGATTCAGGAAATAGCTATTGATTTGTGAGAGAGCTGGGGAGTTGGGGGTGGAGGGCAGGGAAGGAAGCGACTTAATAAGAAACTTTTGCTAATGGTTCTTATTTCCTCTGACTTTGAAAAGTTCTCCACCAACAGCAGAGTTTAAAACATCCTCACCCCCAGAATAACCAATTTAGGTAAGAAGTACTCCCCAGCTCAGGCCAAGCTTCTCTGAGCAAAGCGTAAGAGTGGGTGGGGCTGACACGTGGGTTGTGAGGGTGAGTGCAAAAGGAATTTTCAATAAGAGCAGGCAGGGCAATAAGGGAAAGTCCAAAGCCTCATGCCCAAGGGATTGGGCAGAAACCAGGAAAGAATCTGAGGAGAAGAACTGGCAAGGGAGACCCTGATTGGAGAAAGCTGCACCACAGAAGATTCCAGAAAGATGCCAGAGGCAGAGCCTTCTTATTAAAGGGTGCCCACAGACGAACCTGGAGCAGGGAGAGAGCCTGCTGAGAAGCCAAACTAAGCTGGACATCAACCTGTCTTTTTATTTACTTTTCAAAACCTCAGTGGGCAAAAATCAGCAAATAGTGAGGGAAACAGAACCAGAAAAGAATCGCTTCTCATCCTTTTGGCTAAGCTCAAGTGAAGAATCAGACAAGAGTCAGAGAAATACATGGTGATGAGTTACAAAAGACGACTGAGATTTCTATGCAGAAAAATTGAAGCACGTGCAAATTGTGATCAAAGTGACACAGCCGGACGAGCAAAGTAAATATAGAAGCGTAATACTTCTGCAGTGCATTGCAGATCAGAGGCTCTGAGTGATTCAGCCAAATGCTGCTGATGACAGTCCATACTCCCCGCATTATGCTTCTAACTATTCTTTGTAAATGTAACCTCCCTAAATCAGTGAGCCGTTCAGGTTATCTAAAAGGTTGAACACTCCTAGAATTCTGTACATGCTGGTTTGCGGCACTTTCTTTAAAAAATTTCAGTGAGGTGATGGTGAGATTATGTATGACATCACATTTAGATTTTTTGACTCAGCCATGATAGAAACCCTGTGGATGTCCAGGAAGATCCATAATCCCCAGTTGAGCATTCGTTATTGCTGTGGTTAATGGGTGGCTTAGTTTACCCATCAGTGGCATGGTCAGGGAGGTAGAAAAAGGAAACTTCCTGTGGAAGGACAAGCTTTTTTAAATTCACAGGGACCTCGCCTCTTAGTAGATATATGACCCAAAGTGACTTCAACCAGTAAGATGAGTGACTCTCCTCTTTGGCTTAGGTGGAGCTGGGTGGAAAGTAACTATAAAGAAACCAGAAACCTTCCCATATGTCCACCTTGTATGGTCATTAAAAGGTGAAGTCAGTAACTCTCAATCTTGGCTGCACAGTAGCATCACCTGGAGCCTTTACAGACTCTGGTACCCGGTCCACACCGCAGAATATTCAAATCCAAACCTTTAAAGAGGACACCTGGTGCTGATGTGTTGTTTCCTTTATGTTCTGAAGACGGGACCTGTATGCAGCCCGGCTGAGAATGACTGGATTAAAGGAGACTTTCAGTGCCCAGGGAGTGTGAGCACCCGCCTCTTTGAATCATCTTCTGCTCCTTCATCTCCCCCTTTTCTGATCTTGCCCAGGATCGTTTTGTATCTGACTTGGTCTTACAGTGTATATCGCAGGTGACTTTGCCTCAGAGTTGAAGAATTTGTTTTCTTCTTCATGTTGAAAAAGACAGAACTCTCTTCTTTTCTCACTTCTGATGTACTGTCTCATCACTCATTTCATGCTTTTATCTTCCTTCCCATATTACTTAACTTCTTTCACCTTTAAGATGTAGAATCTGTAGATTTAAGAAGAATTCTGACTTTTGTATCCCTAGGGATTGCGTTTACTAAACCTTCTCAAGCATTGCAGAAGAATCGCAGTGGAAATAAAGCTTCAGGAATAAAGAGTGTTCCTAAAAATAGAGCTCAATTCATCTATTTCAGTTTAAAAATGCCTTCATAGTTTCCAAGCTTTTTTCTTTAACTCTTAAGCACTTTTAATAAGCTGACTTATGAGCCTTGTTGAAAAATAAATAAAATACACTTGTTTCCATTAAGGGAAGAGATCTTTTTTCCATCTCATTGGTATTATTGAAGGAGACAAAAAGAAGTCCAAAACTTGGCAACGAGCTGCATTATTAGTGACATATTGGTCACAGATGGGCTGGAAAAACTACACTTTCTTCCTGCGATTAGTATTTTAAGTGCCCACAAATTACATATGAAAATCCAGATAGTCCCCTCACAAAAGGGAAGGCTGAAAAATCATGGGCTTTGCAAAATCTTCACTTTTAAAGTTTTCTAAGTGTGTTTTTGGCAGTAGGCAAGTGACACAGGTCGACTCGCTGGTCGGACTTTGAAGGGAGGCAGAGCGCTGGATGATGCCAACGCTGGCCTCCTATCTTCAGTTCTGCTGTTGCAAGCAAGTGCAGATGCCTGGAGAGACGCTTGGCAACACTTGTGAACTGCAGATGCCCCTTCCTCCACAATTTTTACAGTGATCGCGAAGGCAAAACTCAAGAGGTAGAAGGGAACTCTCGTTGGTAATTCTGTTGCTTGAATTTGTAGTCGTTTGAAAGAAGACTGTTAGGAATTTAGCCAAATTGTGTTCCAGAAGTTGCCAGAAGTCCTAACAGGACTCTGAGGAGCGTTTTGACAAGCCAGCTCTTGAGACAGTGTTAAGATTCACATGGGAGGAGACAGTGTTGGCACCAAAACGTCTCTTGAGTTTTAACAAATGAGTGTAATTCCAGACCTAAGGATTCAGTGGAAGGAAAAGTGATGTTGTAAAGGAAGAAAGGTCAGAAAACATATCTGATGGACATAAAAATAACAATTATAAACTAGGATTTTATTATCAGACTTCTTGAGAATTTTTAACTCACCTCAACAAGAAAACCAGGGAATAACTCCCAGAGGGATGACAAATGCCTCAATTTTCATCGTGTTTGAATTGGTGAGCTAACCAGTTTGAAATGTCACATAGATTGAAGTAATATGAAATTGAACAAAAGGGAAAAATTAGAAGGAGAAAAATCAGTACCACCTAATGTAAGAAACTGAATTATGACATGGCAAAAAAAAAAAGGCATAGCCTAGTTTCCTGACATAGGTAGACGGTTATCCACTGGCATTTTAAATTCAATAAGAATATGCATTTTCAGATGCTTTGGGGATCTGATGATTCCCAATAAAGCTGCTTTTGAATTAGGAGCTTGTAATGTACTTTTCAGTCCCAAAGCTATTTGGTAATACTGTCAAGGGAATGTCAGTATTGGATGCTAATCCAGTACTGTCTGGTGTCTTGTGTACTTCTTGATTTTATAAATTCAAGGCGTCATACATGTGGCCTTTAAAAAAGAAACCTGTAAGAAAGACTTAAATTTCTTTTCCTTCTCAAAGTGCCTTGTGCTGTTGTTTCCTTTTTCCCCAGGAAAGTGACAGTCCTGGAGGACCCTGATCAGAATATCCACCTGAAAAACTTATCTCTTCATCAGGCGACCACAGAGGAAGAAGCTCTGAATCTGCTTTTCTTGGGTGACACCAACAGAATGATTGCAGAGGTAATCAGCTTTTCTCTGCAAGCTGTGTTTGCACACTGTAAGATATAATGGAATCTGGGGGACAGTAATGACTTTAAAAATAATCTCATCTAAATCCCATGTTTTAGGAAAAGGAAACCTAGAACCAGAGAATTGAGGAGACTTTCTCAAGGTCTTCTAGCTAGTTAATGAACAGGGACTAAAATCTAGTCTGTTTTAATTTTGTATTTTTAAATTTTATACAAATTGATTTGCAGCCAGCCCATGACAACTCATCAGAAGTCTTCATTATAGGAATTTTTGCATAATTTTTGCAACTTAAAATTACATAGCTTATTCTTCCTAACCTCCAGTCATCCATATACTAGCATTTGTTTACCTATCTGTGGATTTTCATGGGTTTAGAGAATTAATGAAGAATTTAGAATAACACATGGAACATAGGAAGTGCTCTATGCATTTGCAGCTCTTGTTGGCAGATCCAGGAACACTGCCATGGTGTGTGGTAGAAGTATACCTCGGTGCAATTTTGGGGATGTGCTTGTGCTAAAAGCTATTTATTGGTAATCTGACATTCACACCTAACTGGTCACCTATATTTTGCCTTGGAACCATAAGCAGGAGGCAGGATTAACCCAGCTGGGTCATGGGCCTCAACCAGTTACTGATTGGAGATGGAGGGTCACAAAAGTCTCATTCAGCGCCACTGCACTGAAAGGAATTAAGTAGCGCTACTGGTGATTCGGGGGGTGGTGGTGTGGAAACGGTGAGCAGCTTCCTGTGATCACAGGCACTTTCCTTTCTAAACCATGCTCCCTGAGTTCCGTGCTCTACCTTGTCTCTGATGACAAACAATAGCAGAGACGATAAGCTGGGAGGAAAAGTAGCCTGAGAAAGTCTCCCTCAAGTGACTTTCTTTCTGCCCCATTTGCACCCCTGGGAATGTACCAGCTTAGACACACGATAGATAAATGGGAGATCAGGTAGTGAAAGCACGATGTTGACATCTGTCATTGTGCTGGGCCCTGAGTTTCTTGTTGTTTCACTGGTTCTGCATCAGTACTTTTCAACAGACTAGCTTAAAAATGTTGATTTTAGGTGCCACATATAATATGGATTTAAGGACCCTTGAATTCTCATTTTCACTTAAAGAGAGAGAGCTGTGCCTAGTGTTTAATTTCGGAATATTGTCGGTTGTTCGCCGTGTTTTGCATTTGTGAATTGTTTCAACATTTTGCCCACGCAGCCATCCATCGTGCTCATTTGTCACAGTGATTGAAGAGACAGGAATAAAGGAAGATTAAGAAGTAGGGAGTGTAATAATGAAAGATTTAACATGTTTCACTAAAAATCCTCCTCCTCCATACATAGTGTAATCAACAGCAAACTGAGAGGTACAGACTGTAAATGGGTCCTGCCCACCAACGGAGTATGAAAGAGAAAAATGGTAGGTCATAAGTGCTCCTGGAAAACATGAGGCGAAACCTACCCCTGCCTCTTTGCTGACCGTCTTCCTAAGGTGACTCATCCCGGAGGAGTCTAGGCCTTGTCCTCACAATTCCATACCTTCACCTTGAATGGGTCAGGGAGGGCTCCTGGCCCTGGTTCACCACAGCCCCTGTTAGCAAATAAGCTTGGCCATTTGCACTTTCAAAGTTATGCCTCTAACTTGAGCCAACTGCATCTTTTCAGATTATTGTTGTGTAAAGTTTTGAGGACCTTGAGCTTCCTTTGTATAAGCTTTTCTGTTCTACCATCTTACAAAACTCTGACAGTCTTTTCCTATTATTTACCATTGAGTGTTTCACAATAGTGTAAATAGCTGAAACCTGGAGAAGTCCAATTCTAATAATGCTGGTTGTGCATTACTTTAAATTTTTATTCTTTTGTTTTTTTCTTTCCTGTGTGAAGCCTGATTGCTTTTAAACCAAGTCTAATAGGTTTTGGATGTTTCTGTGCTTGCTTTTATTTTTTTCTTTGGTAATAACTACCATGTTCTATCAAGAACCTACTCAGTAGCCTTGTCACTGTCGTGGATACTTGTAGGTATTATTTCTGACTCTCATTTTATAGATGGAAACTAAGGCTCATAGAGTTAGACTGCTTGCCCAAGGTTGCACTACTAGTAGGTGGCAGAATTGGGCTTCAGCTTCAAGTCTGACCATTTCTGAAGCTTATGTTATTTCCTTACACCAAACTCATGAGCACGGTAATCAAATTGACACATGTCAGATATTTTCAAGTGAGGATACATTTCTGAATTATTTACAAAGCATAGCAAGGATGGAACACTTCAGTTTATCTCTTGAATTCATTGAAAGCAAATACATAAAAATATAAACGAAGAATAACTGTCAATCCTGGGAAATACTTTATTATTCAGAGTCTCCAGAGAGGCATGTTTTAGATTACAACTGAACTGTCAGAATGTAATTTGTCAGCACGCAATGAGCTTACCAGGATAAAAAGAACACACTAATCATTTTTTTTCAGAAGACGAGGTTCCCAATTTCCCATTTACACAGAGAAATCCAGAAGTTGCCATGGTAACCAAAAAACATTTGCAAAACAAAGCCTGAATATGGAGACCAAAGCAAACCTGCTCTTCCCTTTTAAGTTCTCCTACCAAGAGCCAGAATTGTAAGGAAATGTTATTAAGAGTAGCTTCATCCTCTTCTTATTTTTAGAACCCACTCTTAAATAATTTCTGTAATCCTACCAATGTTTTGAAAAAAACCTGATTATGTCCTTGGGGTAAATTTTTTTCTTTTTCAAAAGTTGATTTGCTATGCCAAAGAGAATAAATATTGTAAAAGCTGAACTGTTTGTGACCTGATGTCAAAGCCCACCAGTAGCAAGTATGACTTCGTACTTTTTGTCTTAGCATTGAAATGTTGCTCTCAATTAATTAAACCTAATTGGGCAAGACATTCTGCATTCAATTGGCGGGCCCTGCACAGTCCTATTGCTGAGATGATTTGCCCAGCCCCACCCACAGTCTAGAGTACACTGTCCCCAAGTGTGGCCCGAGGATAGCTTGTATCAGGATACCCCATGCTAGCCCAAAGACACAGGATCCCATATCTGATGGATGGATTCATGTTCTCAGCAGTGGAGCCCAGGAATATGCATTTTAGCATTTTAAGTATGCTCAGCCTAAATTTGCGGCAGTTCAGGTTTTACTGTTAGGAAGCTGGTTGAAACCCATTCCCAGAAGTATGTGAACAGATCCCTATTCTGTACGCTTGCCAACACCACAAGATTTGAAAGTTCTGCCAATTTGGTAGTCAAAAGAATTTTGTTCTAACTTGCATTTTTGATTACCAAATTCTTTTATACCTTTATTTGCCATTTGCCTTTCTGTTTCTGTTTATTTCTACTTGCTCTTCTGTCAAGACCAAGGTAAAATTCAGGATATTTTAAACTACATCTTGACAGAAGCTGTCCTGGATTAACAAAATCAGATGCTCCTTCTAGGAGCAATCTCCATTGGTGAAAGTGCCATTTAAATATTCATTTTAGGAAGCCATAGTGTTGCTCAAAGTGAATAATTAGACTGCATGTATGCTAAGTCACTTCAGTTGTGTCTAACTCTTTGTGACCCATGGACTGTAGCCCTCTATAATCTATATGCAAGTCAGGAAGCAACTGTTAGAACTGGACATGGAACAACAGACTGGTTCCAAATAGGAAAAGGAGTACTTCAAGGCTGTATATTGTCACCCTGCTTATTTAACTTCTATGCAGAGTACATCATGAGAAACGCTGGGCTGGAAGCAGCACAAGCTGGAATCAAGGTTGTCGGGAGAAATATCAATAACCTCAGATATGCAGATGACACCACCCTTATGGCAGAAAGTGAAGAGGAGCTAAAAAGCCTCTAGATGAAAGTGTAAGTGGAGAGTGAAAAAGTTGGCTTAAAGTTCAACATTCAGAAAACGAAGATCATGGCATCTGGTCCCATCACTTCATGGGAAATAGATGGGAAACAGTGGAAACAGTGTCAGACTTTATTTTGGGGGGCTCCAAATCACTGCAGATGGTGACTGTAGCCATGAAATTAAAAGACGCTTACTCCTTGGAAGAAAAGTTATGACCAACCTAGATGGCATATTCAAAAGCAGAGACATTACTTTGCCGACTGAGGTCCGTCTAGTCAAGGCTATGGTTTTTCCTGTGGTCATGTATGGATGTGAGAGTTGGACTGTGAAGAAAGCTGAGTGCTGAAGGATTGATGCTTTTGAACTGTGGTGTTGGAGAAGACTCTTGAGAGTCCCTTGGACTGCAAGGAGATCCAACCAGTCCATTCTAAATGAGATCAGCTCTGGGATTTCTTTGGAAGGAATGATGCTAAAGCTGAAACTCCAGTACTTTGGCCACCTCATGCAAAGAGTTGACTCATTGGAAAAGAGTCTGATACTGGGAGTGATGGGGGGCAGGAGGAGAAGGGGACGACAGAGGATAAGATGGCTGGATGGCATCACAGACTTGATGGACGCAAGTCTGAGTGAACTCCGGGAGTTGGTGATGGACAGGGAGGCCTGGTGTGCTGCGATTCATGGGGCTGCAAAGAGTTGGACACTACTGAGCAACTGAACTGAACTGATACTCCTCTTTCCATGTGATTCTCCAGGCAAGAGTACTGGACTGGGTTGCCATGCCCTCCTCCAGGGGGTCTTCCTGATCGAGGGATCAAATCCTGGGTCTGCTTCATCTCCAGTGTTGGGAGGCAAGTTCTTTACCACTAGCACCACCTGGGAAGCCCATGATTAAACTAACACGGCATTATTTTACAAGCAACATTGGAGAAGAGAGTAATGTCTGGAGATCCTTTCTACCAAAACTCCACAGTACTGTCTTTAGTGAGTTAAATTGTCTCACCTTATCTAATTCCCATGTTGGAGTCATAATCCCTAGTACCTCAGAATATGTAGCCTTATTGAGAGAGAGTGTCTTTACAGAGGTGATCAACTCAAAATGGGGTCGTTCGTGTGGGCCCTAATCCAACATCACTGGTACCCTTATAAAGTGGGAAATTTGGAGACAGGCAGATTTAGAGGGAGTGTGCCATGTGAACATGAGAACAGTCGTCTACAAGCCAAGCAGAAAGGCCTGGGGCAGAGCCTTTCCTCATAGTCCTTAGAAGGAATTACCAGCCCTGCCAACACCTCCGTTTGGGATGTCTAGCCTTCAGAACTGTAAGATAGCAAATGTCTATTGTTGAAGTTGCCTAGTTTTTGTACTGGAGAACTAACACAGTATCCAAATAACCTTTGGTATAATTTCTTATATGATCATTACCTGGTGTTTCTCTTTACCGTGATAAATTCAAAAGCAATAATATGCTAAATTCCCACATGATGCTAGTGGTAAAGAACACACCTGCCAATGCAGGAGACATAAAAGACGCCGGTTCAATCCCTGGGTTGGAAAGACATCCTGGAGGAGGGCATGGCAACCCATTCCAGTATTCTTGCCTGGAGAATCCCATGGACAGAGGAGTCTGGCAGCTACAGTCCATGGGGTCGCAAAGAGCTGGATGCAACTGAAGTGACTTAGTACACACACCATATGCTAAATATATATAGTATAATGGGCGTCCCAGTTGGCACTGGTGGTAAAGAATCTGCGTGCCAGTGCAGGAAACACAAAGAACATGGGTTCGATCCCTGGGTCAGGAAGATCCCTTGGAGAAGGAAATGACAACCTACTCCAGTATTCTTGCCTAGAAAATCCCATGAACAGAGGAGCCTGGTGAGCTACAGTCCATGGGGCTATAAAGAGTTGGAGAAGACTGAGAGACTGCACACACACATATAGTATAACATTTGGAAAGACACTACAGTTCTCAGCTAGCAGCTGTTTAAAACAAGACTATAGTTGTGTTCTGCTGTAGTCTCTCAGCACCTGGCAGCTACGTAGTTGGTCAGTCATTAATTTTTACTTTTTTAATTCACATGGAGAAGACTTGATGATTTCAGGAGAAAGGGCCTGTAATCCCAGGCCCAGAATTGGGGTGATTTTATGGGACATAGTGCCTCCTGGGGAGTACAGAGGATATCACAGATGACTTTGATATTTTAAAATTTAATTTGTGGTGCTTCAACCCTTTTGGAAGAGGTTACTTTCTAAATAACCAGCCTACCAACAGCATTTATGAGATTTGTAAATTATTTTCCCAGGAGCTCTTAGAGGTCTTTCTGCCTAATTCTTCGGTTGAAATTAAAAAAAAAAAAAAAGTATACTCAATGTATCTGAGTTGTACTGATGTGTTTTGTAAGTTCTCAGGCTTTGCACTCCACCAAACTTTTTTACTGAGTTGTGTGACCTTGTGGAAGTGCAAAGGCAGTTGGGAGACAGGCTGTGAATGGAGTTAGTAGGTTTGTGCAGATACTGGTACTGAAACAGCTGTCATTGGACACGTTGTCTAATAGCATGAGGACAGCACAGGAAGGAAAGAGCAATTTTACTGTGTGATTGTGTTTGTCAACAGCTCTCTAAGCCTCAATCTCCTTGTGTAGCATGTGTGAAAAACAAGAGAATTTGGGTTGCAATTAGAGTTCTGGCATCATATTCCACTAGACCATTAGAGAGACACTGAATAAAACAACCTCACAGATCTTTTTTGGAAAGATTTATTAGTTGTATATAATTAGCGAGTGTACTCCAAGACTTGTAAACCTGGGAAGCTCAAAATACTTGACAGGCTAAATCCATTTCACCCTGCTCTTATTATAATAATAAGAGCATTCATTTATCATTAACGCTCAATAGGCAGCTAGTTCAGTTCAGTTCAGTCACTCAGTCGTGTCCAACTCTTTGCGACCCCATGAACTGCAGCACGCCAGGCCTCCCTGTCCATCACCAACGGCCAGAGTCTACCCAAACCCATGTCCATTGAGTCGGTGATGCCATCCAACCATTTCACCATCAGTCATATTCTTCTCATCCTGCCCTCAATCTTTCCCAGCATCAGGGTCTTTTCCAATGAGTCAGCTCTTCCCATCAGGTGGCCAAAGTATTGGAGTTGCAGCTTCAACATCAGTCCTTCCAATGAACACTCAGGACTGATCTCCTTTAGGATGGACTGGTTGGATCTCCTTGCAGTCCAAGGGACTCTCAAGAGTCTTCTCCAACACCACAGTTCAAGAGCATCAATTCTTTGGCGCTCAGCTTTCTTTATAGTCCAACTCTCACATCCATACATGACTACTGGAAAAACGATAGCCTTAACTAGATGGACCTTTGTGGACAAACTAATGTCACTGCTTTTTAATATGCTGTCTTCGTTGGTCATAACTTTACTTCCAAGGAGTAAGTGTCTTTTAATTTCACGGCTGTAGTCACCATCTGCAGTGATTTTGGAGCCCAGAAAAACAAAGTCAGCCACTGTTTCCACTGTTTCCTCATTTATTTGCCATGAAGTAATGGGACCGGATGCCATGATCTTAGTCTTCTGAATGTTGAGCTTAAAGCCAACTTTTCCACTCTCCTCTTTCACCTTCATCAAGAGGCTTTTTAGTTCTTCTTCACTTTCTGCCATAAGGGTGGTGTCATCTGCATATCTGAGGTTATTGATATTTCTCCCAGCAATCTTGATTCCAGCCTGTGCTTCTTCCAGCCCAGCATTTCTCATGATGTACTCTGCATAGAAGTTAAATAAGCAGGGTGACAATATACAGCCTTGACTTACTCCTTTTCCTATTTGGAACCAGTCTGTTGTTCCATGTCCAGTTCTAACTGTTGCTTCCTGACCTGCATACAGGTTTCTCAAGAAGCAGGTCAGGTGGTCTGGTATTTCCATCTCTTTCAGAATTTTCCACAGTTTATTGTGATCCACACAGTCAAAGGCTTTGGCATAGTCAATAAAGCAGAAATTGATGTTTTTCTGGAACTCTCTTGCTTTTTTGATGATCCAGAGGATGTTAGCAATTTGATCTCTGGTTCCTCTGTCTTTTCTAAAACTAGCTTGAACACCTGGAAGTTCATGGTTCACGTAATGCTGAAGCCTGGCTTGGAGAATTTTGAGCATTATTTTACTAGCATGTGAGATGAGTGCAATTGTGCGGTAGTTTGAGCGTTCTTTGGCATTGCCTTTCTTTGGGATTGGAATGAAAACTGACCTTTTCCAATTCTGTGGCCACTGCTGAGTTTTCCAAATTTGCTGGCAAATTGAGTGCAGCACTTTCACAGCATCATCTTTCAGGATTTGGAATAGCTCCACTGGAATTCCATCACCTCCACTAGCTTTATTCGTAGTGATGCTTTCTAAGGCCCACTTGGCTTCACATTCCAGGTTGTCTGGCTCTAGGTCAATGTGAGTTATCACACCATTGTGATTATCTTGGTCATGAAGATCTTTTTTGTACAGTTTTGTGTATTCTTAACACATCTTCTTAATATCTTCTGCTTCTGTTAGGTCCATACCATTTCTGTCCTTTATCGAGCCCATCTTTGCATGAAATATTCCCTTGGTATCTCTAATTTTCTTGAAGAGATCTCTAGTCTTTCCCATTCTGTTGTTTTCCTCTATATTTCTTTGCATTGATCGCTGAGGAAGGCTTTCTTATCTCTCCTTGCTATTCTTTGGAACTCTGCATTGAAATGGGAATATCTTTCCTTTACTCCTTTCCTTTTCGCTTCTCTTCTTTTCACAGCTATTTGTAAGGCCTCCCCAGACAGCCATTTTGCTTTTTTGCATTTCTTTTCCTTGGGGATGGTCTTGATTCCTGTCTCTTGTACAATGTGATGAACCTCTGTCCATAGTTCATCAGGCACTCTGTCTATCAGATCTAGTCCCTTAAATCTATTTTTTACTTCTACTGTATAATCATAAGGGATTTGATTTAGGCAGCTAGAAGCCTTAGCAAAAGATGTGTTGACAATTCTAACTTCTTCTCTAACCTACTGAATATATGTTATTAGGTATAGAAAGAAGGGAACATGAATTTTGAGCCCTTAGTATATCCCGGGCATTTTTCTTCCTCTTTTTTTATATTTTATATAGTCATTCTTAACTAGTGATTCTGTCTTATAACATCATTTGCATTCTGCTCTCATCTAACCTGATTAATAGTATTGCATGAACCATGAATTTCAAATCTAAAACGTTTATTAAAATAAATGAAGTGGTACAGTGCAGCCATTATTAGAATATTAAAATGTACTTAACCCATATACATAATTAGGGAAACACAATCTTATTGGCTGTAAAAGCTTAGCTCCTGAGTTTCTTCTGATCTTTAAAATTCTGAATTCTGATTAAACAGCAGAAAAAAGCAGCCTTTACTCCCTGTTACTAAAACCCACCAACAATAGTGACAAAAAATGAAAAATAGAAGGGGGAAGGCCATCATCAGTGAAATAAGGAAATAGCCATAACCCCAAACCATAAGGAAATCTGCCAAATATAATGAAGTTTGAATTACGGTGAGGGAGGTTGTTGAGAGCCAACACATATATCCTCCAACCTCAGGCAGGATACGGTTTCACCTTAAAGAAAGGGTCACAATTCTTAAATGCAAATCCAATGATCTTCTGGTTAGAGTGATGAGATCTAAGAACACACGCAAGTAAGATAGAGAAATGTTATTTAGATATTCATTCTGCACAATAGAAGGTGAGTCCAAAAGAGTTAGACAGGCCGTTTTTATGGTTAGTAGTCTAGGCTTATGGCCAAGAAAGATGGCCTTTGGTGAGTGGAATTCAGGGAGTTTGTGACTTGAGAAATTTTACTACCCCAGATCTTCTAGTGCAAAAATTTGAGGAAAGTATATGGTCTCAAGGGCTTCCCTGGTAGCTCAGATGGTAAAGAATCCACCTGCAATGCAGGAGACCCAGGTTAGGTCCCTGAGCCAAGAAGATCCCCTGGAGAAGGGAATGGCTACCCAAGCCAGTATTCTTCCCTGGAGAATTCCATGAACAGAGGAACCTGGCAGGCTACAGTCCATGGGTTGCAAAGAGTTGGACATGACTGAGCAACTAAGCATGCACACACTTAAGTGTGTGCTCTTAAAGTTAAGAATGAAATGTGCAGAGTAAATCTATGTAATAAACAAAGTGAATTTGAACTCTCTAGGGAAAAGATGGGCATGCTTAAAGATAAAATTATCAGGAGGAAAATAGCCAAAGATCTTTTTATAAATGTGGAGTGTGATGGGTAAAGCAACATACATTTGGAGACTGCTTACATCAGGAAACAAGGTAGTATACTTCATAATCTTAAATATGTTACCTAAATGCAATCTTTGGTTTTAGAAATACCTAAAAATATAGAAAAATTCAAAGAAAAGATTGCAAAACAAGAAGATAAAGGTAAGCTTGAAGAACCTAGAAATGAAAGAGAAGAAAACCATTATAGAGATGAAAGTCCCTTAAAAAGCAAAAAATAAAGAAGAAAAGGGGGAGAAGGAAAGCAAGGAAGAAGAGGAAGAGATGGAAGAGGAGAAGAGGAGGAAATGTGGCTGAAAATAATCAGAGAAACAAAGGAGAAACCAACTGTGAGTAATTAGAAATCCTGAAGAAAAGAATGAGGGCAACAGGAAAAAAACATGAATAAAGAATGAGAGGGAGAGAGAGAAGTTTCCTGAAATCTGGAATTACTTGAATCTGCAGATGAAAAGGACATGCTGTGTTTCAAATTGAAAGAGCTCTACTCCAAGATAAAATCTACTGAGGCTACTAATTTCCAAAGCTAAATTAAGAACTTTATGAACATCCAGTCAGAAAAATGCAAGCCAACTATGAGTGAAGATTAAAAAAAAAAAAAGTGTGTACTTGGACTTTTCCACAGCAGTATTCAATGCCAGAAGACAGTGGAACAAGTTCTAAAGCAAGGATATTGAGTCCCAATAATTTTATACCCAGCCAAATTTTCAAATTATCCTTAAAAAGCAAAGACATCAGACAAGTAATTTTAAGCATGTGTGAATTCTGGAAGAAAATGAACCCAGTGATCCTTTTTAAAAATTGCTTGACAGTCAAGTCTAACCAGTTAAGAGATGAACCAAATTAAAGGATGTGGGAACCCAGAAGCATTACAAAAGGTATGGTGGAAAACATTGTATTTATTTAGCTGTAGATGTAAAACTACATCTAGCAACTGTGTAAACTGAATATTATAAACCTTGAAAATATAAATTAATATTAGATGAAACACAAATTTGGAGTTAGAAAATAGAAGAGGGAGTGGTGTTAGAAGTGAGCTGATTTCCTTATATTGCAAAGCAAGAAAGAAGCTGTTGTTGTTTAGTGACTGAGTGGTGTCTGACACTTTTGTAACCCCCATGGACTGCAGCCTGCCAGGTGCCTCTGTCCATAGGACTTCCCAGGCAAGAATTATGGAGTGGGTTACTATTTCCTTCTCCAGGGATCTTCCCACTGCAACTCAGGGCTCGAACCCACATTTTCTGTATTGACAGGTGGATTCTTTACTGCTGAGCCACGAGGGAAGTCCAAGAAAGGAATAGATGCTGTCTAAATATCAACCATATGGTTAAAAACTATAATGACTCAAGTCCTTTAATTCCATGAGCTTTCCTTAATTCTAAAGAGATACTTTTAGAAAAAAAGATATGTGTCTCTCACCATGAAAAAAAATTTTGTTGGAACATCATCAGTTCCTTCAGTTTTATTTCTTTTTTCTTCTATTAAATTCAAATAAAATTTAATTTAATAATTTTCAATTAAGAATAGTATAACAACAGTTAGAACTGGGCATGGAACAACAACTTGTTCAAAATTGGGAAAAGAGTATATCGTGGCTGTATATTGTCACCCTGCTTATTTAACTTATATGCAGAGTACATCATGAGAAACGCTGGACTGGAGGAGTGAATGCTAGATGAATCACAAGCTGGAATCAAGATTACTGAAAGAATTATCAACAGCCTCAGAGATGCAGACGATACCACTCTAATGGCAGAAAGCAAAGAGGAACTAAAATAGCCTCTTGATAAGGGTGAAAGAGGAGAGTGAAAAGGCTGACTTAAAACTCAGCATTCAAAAACCGAAGATCATGGCATCTGGCCCATCACTTTATGGCCAGTAGAAGGGGGAAAAGTGGATGCAGTGACAGATTTTCTTTTCTTGGGATCTAAAATCACTGCAGATGGTGACTGTACCCATGAAATTAAAAGACACTTGCTCCTTGGAAGTAAAGCTGTAACAAACCTAGACAGCATATTAAAAAGCAGAGACATCACTTTGCTGACAAAGGTCCATATAGTCAAAGCTGTGGTTTTTCCAGTAGTCATATACAGATGTGAGAGTTCAGTTCAGTCTCTCAGTCATGTCCAACTCTTTGTGACCCCATGAACCGCAGCACGCCAGGCCTCCCTGTCCATCACCAACTCCCGGAGTTCACCCAGACTCACGTCCATTGAGTCAGTGATGCCATCCAACCATCTCATCCTCTGTTGTCCCCTCCTCCTCCTGCCCCCAATCCCTCCCAGCATCAGAGTCCTTTCCAATGAGTCAACTCTTCCCATGAGGTGGCCAAAGTACTGGAGTTTCAACCTTAGGATCATTCTTTCCAAAGAAATCCCAGGGCTAATCTCCTTTAGAATGGACTGGTTGGATCTCCTTGCAGTCCAAGGGACTCTCAAGAGTCTTCGCCAACACCACAGTTCAAAAGCATCAATTCCTCAGTGCTCAGCTTTCTTCACAGTCCAACTCTCACATCCATACATGACCACAGGAAAAACCATAGCCTTGACTAGACGGACCTTAGTCGGCAAAATAATGTCTCTGCTTTTGAATATGCCATCTAGGTTGGTCATAACTTTTCTTCCAAGGAGTAAGCGTCTTTTAATCTCATGGCTACAGTCACCATCTGCAGTGATTTTGGAGCCCCCCAAAATAAAGTCTGACACTGTTTCCACTGTTTCCCCATCTATTTCCCATGAAGTGATGGGACTGGATGCCATGATCTTCGTTTTCTGAATGTTGAGCTTTAAGCCAACTTTTTCACTTTCCTCTTTCACTTTCATCACAAGACTTTTTAGCTCCTCTTCACTTTCTGCCATAAGGGTGGTGTCATCTGCATATCTGAGGTCATTGATATTTCTCCCAGCAATCTTGATTCCAGCTTGTGCTTCTTCCAGTCCAGCGTTTCTCATGATGTACTCTGCATAGAAGTTAAATAAGCAGGATGACAATATACAGCCTTGACATACTCCTTTTCCTATTTGGAACTAGTCTGTTGTTCCGTGTTCAGTTCTAACTGTTGCTTCCTGACCTGCATACAGATTTCTCAAGAGGCAAGTCAGGTGGTCTGGTATTCCCATCTCTCTCAGAATTTTCCACAGTTGATTGTGATCCACACAGTCGAAGGCTTTGGCATAGTCAGTAAAACAGAAGTAGATGTTTTTCTGGAGCTCTCTTGCTTTTTCCATGATCCAGAGGATGTTAGCAATTTGATCTCTGGTTCCTCTGCCTTTTCTAAAACCAGCTTGAACATCAGGAATTTCACGGTTCATGTATTACTGAAGCCTGGCTTGGAGAATTTTGAGCATTACTTTACTAGCATGTGAGATGAGTGCGATTGTGTGGTAGTTTGAGCATTCTTTGGCATTGCCTTTCTTTGGGATTGGAATGAAAACTGACCTTTTCCAGTCCTGTGGCCACTGCTGAGTTTTCCAAATTTGCTGGCATACTGAGTGCAGCACTTTCACAGCATCATCTTTCAGGATTTGAAATAGCTCCACTGGAATTCCATCACTTCCACTAGCTTTATTCGTAGTGATGCTTTCTAAGGCCCACTTGACTTCACATTCCAGGATGTCTGGCTCTAGGTGAGTGATCACACCATCGTGATTATCTGGGTCGTGAAGATCTGTTTTGTACAGTTCTTCTGTGTATTCTTGCCACCTCTTCTTAATATCTTCTGCTTCTGTTAGGTCCATACCATTTCTGTCCTTTATCGAGCCCATCTTTGCATGAAATGTTCCCTTGGTATCTCTAATTTTCTTGAAGGGACCTCTAGTCTTTTCCATTCTGTTCTTTTCCTCTATTTCTTTGCAGATTGCTGAAGAAGGCTTTCTTATCTCTCCTTGCTATTCTTTGGAACTCTGCATTCAGATGCTTATATCTTTCCTTTTCTCCTTTGCTTTTTGCCTCTCTTCTTTTCACAGCTATTTGTAAGGCCTCCCCAGACAGCCATTTTTCTTTTTTGCATTTCTTTTCCATGGGGATGGTCTTGATCCCTGTCTCCTGTACAATGTCACGAACCTCATTCCATAGTTGATCATGCACTCTATCTATCAGACCGAGGCCCTTAAATCTATTTCTCACTTCCACTGTATAATCATAAGGGATTTGATTTAGGTCCTACCTGAATGGTCTAGCAGTTTTCCCGTTTCTTCAATTTGAGTCTGAATTTGGTAATAAGGAGTTCATGATCTGAGCCATAGTCAGCTCCCGGTCTTGTTTTTGCCGACTGTATAGAGCTTCTCCATCTTTGGCTGCAAAGAATATAATCAGTCTGATTTCAGTGTTGACCATCTAGTGATGTCCATGTGTAGAGTCTTCTCTTGTGTTGTTGGAAGAGGGTGTTTGCTATGACCAGTGCATTTTCTTGGCAAAACTCTATTGGACAATAAAAAGAAGACTGAGTGCCAAAGAACTGATGCTTTTGAATTGTGGTGTTGGAGAAGACTCTTGAGAATCCTTGGATGGCAAAGAGATCAAATCAGTTAATTCTCAAGGAAATCAACCATGAATATTCATTGGAAGGACTGATGCTAAAGCTGAGGCTCTAGTTCTTTGGCTACCAACCTAAAGAGCCAAGTCATTGGAAAAGATCCTGGCACTGGGGGAGATTGAGGACAGAAGGAGCGGAGGGCAACAGAGGATGAGATGATTGGATGTCATCGTGGACTCAATGAACATGAATCTGATCAAACTCTGGGAAATAGTGAAGGACAGGGAAACCTGGTGTGCTGCAGTCCATGGGGTTGCAAAGGGTTAGACACGCCTTGGCAACTGAACAACCATAACAACATGTGTAGTATGCTTTTGTTTTGGTAAAGCACTCTTATACGTTCTTACATTTGTATACGTATATTAAAATGAATAATTTTTATCAGACATTAACATTTTTTGAGGGAGATTTTCATCTTTGTTCTTTTTTGTGTTGTTTATATTTTCAAAATAGTGAGTGTGGTGGGGATTACCAGTGTTTACCAAAACTTCTGGGTTATTCCTTCTGGCACATGCTTCTTTGAAGTTAATAGAGTTGAAGTGCTCTAACCAATGAAATCTGAATAGCAGTGGCATGTTAGTTTTAGTCTGAAGCCTGTAAGAATTAGTATGAAGTTCTCCCTAATCTCCTCCTCTGTGGCAAACCCTGAAAGCTTTATGTCGGAGTGGTGACCTTAGAAGATGGCAGCACCCCCACCAGTCTTGAAGGGTCAAGTACATGGAGCAGAGCCACCATTTCACAATATTGGAGAAATACTATGAGCAAAAAAGAAATCTTGTGATTTAAAAATTGTGATTTTTTAAGCCTCAGAGATTGTGGTGCTATTTATTAAATTGCTACCATACCATGACTCAGTCTGTCTTAATGAATGTGTGTCATTTGTACAAAATAATGACTCATTATTCTTCATAAAATTCAAATGTAGCATGGCTTTTTTAGTAAGAAATCATATGTGTGTGTAAATATATAATCTATTTTCCAAATGGTTTTGAAGCAAGTTACAATTTCAAAACACATATAAACCAGGTCAAAAAAATGTCGAAGAGGAAAAAAATTTAAGGTGAACTTAGTTTAAAAGAAGATAGATGGATATGATAGATGACTGGAATAAGTTAATTATTGCCGTTAAGGACAAAGTTTAGCTATGATTCTTCAGGCAGAGAAATAAAAACTGGGGAAACATTTTGACATTTTTGGTTATATGGTTTTCATTATTCAGATCACAAGCTTTCAGGCATTGAATTCCAGGTTAATTGTATCTATACTTGTGTAAAGTGCTTTCCTGGTAGCTCACACTGGTAAGGGATCCACCTGCCAATGCAGGAGACATGGGTTCAATCCTTGGGTCGGGAAGATCCCCTGGAGAAGAAAATGGCAACCCACTCTAGTATTCTTGCCTGGAGAATCCCATAGGCCAAGGAGGCTGGCAGACTGCAGTCCATGGGGTCTCAAAGAGTCAGACACAGCTCAGTGACTAAACAACAGCAGCGTACTTGTTTAAAGGATCTCGTGTGACAAAATGGGCAGTGTCTTGCCTGTAACTTTGAAAGAAACACAAAAGCTTTATACTTCTATCAGTCTTATATAACATCTCGGAGCTTTGTATTAAATTGTTGTGTATTTAACTGAGTGTATCAGTCAGGATCAAACAAGGAAAATAAACCACTCTTTTTAAAATAGAGGAAATCAATGCAGATACTTTTGTTTCATGGATGGTGGAAGAATCTGAGATGCCAGCCAGGGGATGGAGATGCAACTCAGAGATGACTAGCAGCAGGAAGCTACTATAAACTATAGACAGGTCTCAGCTGGTGGGAGGCATTGGCAGGGCAGTGGAAGGCATGAAATGGGGAGAAGCCAGAGTATTTCTCCCCCTCCCTTTCTTCCCCGCTGGATGCCAGCTCAAATGAGTCTTGGGGAAATGCTGTCTTTAGTACTCGGTCTCCCTGCAATGTAGAGTACAGGAGAGGAAAGGGAAGGAGTGGAGCAGAGGGCAAAGAGGCAGAGATTAACCCATGAGTAAAGCTGTTTCTGTAAGAAATTGGGATAATAGTTCAGATGGATTGCTTTGGCTTACTTTACAACCAGGAATACACATGAGGGAAGCTGGCAGGAAATCAATTTTGGGTATAAGAAGTCAGTGTTTCTTATTAAGGAGACATAGAAGAAGCTATGCTTCTAGCGCTTCTTGTTGATGGATACTTTCATTTTTTGGCAGACTGACTTTTACATCTATTCCTTGTGTTAATTTCAAGTTAGGAGGGAGGAGACAGGGGTCTTATCAGCTGCCCTAAACCTTCAACAAGGAAATTGATCATGTTTGGGACTTGCCAGTAGCCATAGAGAGAACTGTGAAATCTTCAAAATGTGGAGAATATATTATTAGACTATAAAGTGGAGTAAAATAATGTGTGTAATACCTATACCCCTGTGCTTTGAGAGTTCTTCCTTCAGCATCTGTACTGTGAATGAAATTTTCTTCAGATTTGTGTTGGGTCCAGGTCTTGATGCCTGAACCCAAACATTGCATTGAGAGCTATCACAACCAATTTGACAGGATAAACTTCTTTCATAAGAATAAGATTATTCAAATGTATATCTGAGCTCTGCTTGGTGTGTTATTGTCAAGGTTATGTTCAATTTACTTTTCATCTTGAGGTATATAGTATGTATTAAAAAAAAAAAAAAGTTTTCCCTAAAGCCAGTTTAAATGAACTGCCATAAATTCTTGACAAGATCATTAGATTTTTAATCCTTATAACATTATTTTTTCCAATTATGTGTATGGTAAGACTTGGAAATTGTTAAATGAGACTGAATTTTAATAGGAAGAGAAGAAACAAAAAAGTTAAACTTAATATAAAAGATGAAAAATGAATATGCTAGACGACAAGGATGCCATCGAGGACCAAATTTAGCTATGACTCTTCTTGCAGTCAAGTAAAAAAAAAAGGTGGGGAACACTTGGGGTGTTTATATTTTCCATTGTTCAGAGAACAAACCTTTGTTCTGGTATTGATATGATGATTCCTAGTTCAATGATGTTAAACAGAGATGATAATTGAACATACCTCTGATTTAAGATATAGATAAATTCTTTCTCAACTTCCCATATGTGCTGATTTTAGCATGTTTATATTTTTTTTTATAAATGTGTTTGACTTTGATTTGCCTAATTTTGAAGAAATGACCCACAGGGAAGCAATCTGCTCAATCTTGACACCCAACTGAAGAGCCATCACTAACTCTGCCACTCAATTTTCCTAAAATTTTGAAGTCAGCTAACAGATCTTTGAAAGCTTCCCCAGTGGCTCAGCAATAAAGAAACTGCCTGCAATGCAAGAGACACAGGTTCTACCCCTGGGTCAGGAAGATTCCCTTGGAAAAGGAAATGACAACCCACTCTAGGTTTCTTGCCTGGGAAATCCCGTGGACAGAGAAGCCTGATGGGCTGCAGCCCTGTGTGTGTGCTTAGTTGCTCAGTCATGTCTGACTCTGTGACCCCATGGACTGTAACCCACCAGGGACGTCTGTCCATGGGGATTCTTCAGGCAAGAATACTGGAGTGGGTTGCCATGCCCAACCCAGGGATGGAAACCAGGTCTCCTCCATTGCAGGCAGATTCTTTACCATCTGAGCCACCAGGGAGGTCGCCAAAGAGTTGGACATGACTTAGTGACTAAATAACAACAACAAGCAGATCTCTCAAGGCATGAAAATCAAAAAGCCATCAAATGGATTCCAGACTTGTTAGAGAGGATAAATAATAAAACAAACAGGCTATTCTAATTGGAAAGGTGAATCACAATTGCTAACACATTCTTAACTGTTTCAGATTGTTCCAAAGCTGGCTTTTAAACTTTAAACAAAATTAGTATGCCTGGTCTGTTTTTCCTTTTACAGAGCTACTTTGATAATGTGCTGGACCTAGAAATCTTTCTACTAGGGGCAATGAGTTTGATTACTTTTCTAAAAGTCAGGTATCTTATAAAAAGAAAAACCAGAAAGGAAAATGAGCATTTTAGGGTCATTAATTCCAATAGAGGGTTATCTAATTGGGGATATTTTGCTGCTAAGCAGTATGTATATTCTGAAACAGCTTAGATTTTGTACCTTAGTCTCATTGCTACCTCTGTCTTTTGATCTGCCTTGTAAAACTGCAAAACTCCTAAAGAATACTCAGGATTTATCATGAGTATTCAGATACGTATTTATTGAGTATTTATAAAAACTCACAGTATTTATTCTGGCTCAAGATTTATCGTGAATGAATCTGCCTCTGACAACTCTGGGAAAATGTAACTACTCTGTTTGCAGGGGAGCAGGTCAAATATAATTTTCCCATTACTCTATTATAAATATGTTCTGCTGAATTGCAATTATTAATTTATGTGCACGCTGTATTTTTCTTGATATTCCTGGTGCTGTAGATATAGTGAAAAGTCAATACATATTAGTTGGTTAAAAACAAAAATAATGACGCTGTCTTAGAAAGAAAGAAAAGATTGAGACGGGTGTTTTTAGGGTCTCATGCTAAACCACTAGGTTTGGTCAAGCCTCACTTTTTCAGGCTGAGTTAGAGTTCATTGGGTGCATGGTGGGCCTCGTGCTCACCATGGTTGGCCTCGTGGGCCAAGATGTGCCGTGGGAGGAATTAGATAAGAAGTCATTTAAACAATCAGAGGAGGGCTAGATAATCCTTGGTTAAGAGTGAGCTTTAATCTGAAAGGCTCAGATATTAGTCTGGGAAACACCTGGCAATTAGTATTCTCAGCCTTCAATTCGGATAGAGCAGATGAGCAGAGGAACAGCTCAAATAGAATATCTGCTTAGAAAGTGTTACCAAGCAAGGAGAACTGGAGTGAAAGCTGAATTCTGGATTTGCTGGCTGCTGCTGTTGTTTTTAGTTGGTTTGCTTTAAAAGTCACAAACACATATATTACAAACTCCTCTTCAGCCTAAGAGAGATTTCCTTCCCCTGACTTACCCTAAAATAAGGCAAATTCTTGTTGAGCTGTTTTACTCGAAAATAGAAAAGTGAGTGAAAACAAAAGAAAAATGTTGGTGCATAAGAATGGAATATAAGCTATAAGATCTGACAAGAAAAAGCAAGTATTCAAAGGATCCTAGGAAATCTTATATATAGCATAAATAAATCATTCAAATCATTGAAGATGGTATTAAGTATTTATAATCATTTTTGAAGTGATTGAAAACATACGAGATTAACTGAAAGCAGAAAAAAGGTACGAAAAACTTACTAGTGTATCGTGCATGTGTCCTGAGTCACTTGAGTCGAGTCTGACTCTTTGGGACCCTATGGACCATAGCCCCCCAGACTTCTCCGTCCATGGGATTCTCCAGGCAAGAATACTGGAGTGAGTTGCTGTTTCCTCTTCCCGACTCAGGGGTCAAACCCATGGCTCTTAAGTCTCCTGTTTTGGCAGTCAGGTTCTTTACCACTAGTCCCATGTGGGAAGCACCTTAATAGTATATTATGTAAACACAAAAATCATATCTCACATATCATTTTCTCCCCCTAAAATCAAACTTTTAAATCTTTTTTCAAATGCATATTTCTTTATTCACTTTTAATATGTATTTATTTACTTGTTTGGTTGAAACATGCAGATGTTGCAAATGCGGGATCTAGTTCCCTGACCAGAGATCAAACCCAGGCCCCTGGCATCAGGAGCGCAGAGTCTTAGCCACTGGACCACCAGGGAAGTGCCCAAATTTTCGATCTTGAAAATGGCCAGGCCCACACAAATCATGACGAAATAACGAACAAAAGTGAAAAGTATTGTCGCTCTACTGATAAGAATATGTGTAACAAAATCATAGAGCGTCGGGATCACAAGTTGTACATCTGCAGATTCCCACAGAGAAGATGAATAGACAGGCTTTAAAAAAGCTTATCACTGTTTCCCAATTCTTGTTGCTCTACCATTTCTTTTCAAATTTCTGTTTCAGCCTAGGAATATCTCCTGCTCTGTAGGAAATGATTCCTATTCAGGGAAAGAGCTTCTTAGGATGGTAGTCCAGCCAGTGCCAGTAAATGGCTTGAAGGGCTGGAGGAAAAGAAGCTTTAGCCTTCAATACAGAGGTGTGGTATTTCCTTGATTTAAAGATCTGTTTTGTAAAGCTGCAAAAGTAGGTTCAAATACCACTCTGCAAGTACCTTGCTACTCCAGGTCCCTTTTAGATACACAGTTTGAAGCCACCATTGTCTGACAAGGCCATTTCTGAGTCATCTTTTACATTTCAAAGGGCTTCCTGAGTAGCTCAGCTGGTAAAGAATCTGCCTGCAATGCAGGAGACCCCAGTTTGATTCCTGGGTTGGGAAGATCCTCTGGAGAAGTAGGCTACCCACTCCAGTATTCTGGCCTAGAGAATTCCATGGAAGATCCGCTGGAGAAGTGATAGGCTACCCACTCCAGTATTCTTGGGCTTCCCTTGTGGCTCAGCTAGTAAAGAATCTGCCTGCAATGCGGGAGACCTGGGTTTGATCCCTGGGTTGGGAAGATCCCCTGGAGAAGGGAAGGGCTACCCACTCCAGTATTCTGGCCTGGAGAATTCCATGGATTGTATAGTTCATGGGGTCTCAAAGAATCAGACACAACTGAGCAACTTTCATTTTGGGCTTCCTTTGTGGCTCAGCTGGTAAAGAATCCACCTGCAAATTGGGAGACCTGGGTTCGACCTCTGGCTTGGGAAAATCCACTGGAGAAGGGAAAGGCTACCCACTCTCCATATTCCGGCCTAGAGAATTCCACTGACTGTATAGTCCATGGGGTTGCAAAGAGTCAGACATGACTGAGAGACTTTCACTTTCACTTTTCACTATAATCCAAACCACTCTCTACACTGCATGAAATGGGTTAACCATCAAACATTCGGTTGTAGCCTGGTGGATTCCACCATCATTCCTTACCACCCTATAGCAAACTGTCCATTACCATGTCATAATTCTTAAAGTGATAGACATTTAAAAATCCATTTAGAACAATGGGTTTTTCCAGAGTTTGGATATTAGTTATCTTCCACTATATGCACCAATGTTTAAATGGCCTTTCTAAACACAATAGTTAATGCTAGTTAGGAATTTGCTGTTGTTCAGTCGTTAAGACATGTCCAAATCTGGAGCCTCATGAACTGCATCACTCAGGCTTCCCTGTCCTTCACTATCTCCCTGAGTTTTCTCATACCCATGTCCACTGAGTTGGTGATACCATCCAGCCATCTCATCCACTGTTGCCCCCTTCTCCTTTTGCCCTCAATCTTTCCCAGCATCAGGGTCTCTTCCAGTGAGTTGGCTCTTCACATCAGGTGGCCAAATTATTGGAGCTTCAGCTTCAGCATCAGTCCTTCCAATGAATATTCAGGACTGATTTCCTTTAGGATTGACTGGTTTGATCTCCTTGCTGTCCAAGGGACTCTCAAGAGTCTTCTCTAGCACCACAGTTCAAAAGCATCAGTTCTTTGCCACTCAGTTAGGAATAGTGCAAGGAATTCATGAAAATAAATGAATTTTGAATGGGCTTATTTGGAGAATAGAAGAGCGTACTTTTCCAGTAAGACATTCTGGCCAATACTTGACCATCAAGAGGGCAATCTGGGGAGGAGAAAGGGTAGTTGAAGATGTTCAGGCTAGGGGTTAATCAGAGCTCTGGAATCAGGCACAGAGAGTAATTGGAGTCCAAGATAGATTTAGAGATTTAAGTCAGTCTTGCTGTACAAAGAATTCTAATTTTTAGACTCAAATTGTATTTCACTTTGCGTATGGAGTTCTAAAATTATCAAGCATGCCATAGAGATTCTGGAAAACTAGAAATTAACAAGAGCCAACAATTTAACAGACGATTTTGAATACTATTGTGTATTGCTATGTGAGGGTTATAATGATGCATCAGACCTAGTCCTTGCCTTCAAGGAGCTCAGAGTCTAGGTGGGAGGAGGTGGGAAGTGAGAGCCTCTGTAAAACCTTTCAGATAGGCCTTTCCTGAGAAGTAGGCTTCTGCTAAGCTGGAGGAAACCAGCTTTCATCAGCCACAGACTACCAATATGATGAATCTGTAAGGGACCGATGAGCCTGGGTTTTAGACTTTTACTCTATAAAAGAAAGTTATTTATTCTCAACCCTCTGAAAAGGGAAACATTTGGCAAATGACAGATTAAAACATTTTGATACTAAAGCCTCAAAAAGAATCTAAAAAAAAAAAAAAAAGGATTATTAAATGATGGTCAATAACCAGTTAGAAAAAAGTCAGCACTGATTCACCTTAATTTCATTCACTTTTCTGATAGGGTTATAAAAATTCACAGGTCAAGTAAATTCAGTTTATTGAATAAAGTCTCTCAAAATATCCTTGGGGATATAAAGAGAAATTGAAGATATCTGAAAGTACTTGGATTGAAGCCAGTTAGAAAATACCCATGAGTGGAATAGAAAGCAAAGGTGTCTTCATGGAATGCTATTGTTCTGCCCTACTCCATTCTTTCAAAATTGTTTGGGTGAAGAGATACAAGATAGTTTCATTTGTAGATAGCACAAAATTGCAAAACAGTAAAAATCCAGAATTACCTCAACAGATAGTCATGCTGGGATAAAAACTAATCAAATGCAGTCATCAAACAAACAAGTATGTGTGTTTCCCAAAGAAATTCCGTAGCACGGGTGAAAGGCTGGGGCAAATATGGTTTATCATTTTGTGTGCTGTTTATTGGCAAGACTAGCTTTAGATTGTCCAGATTCCAGTGTTCTCTGCTGTGGTTAGACTATGCTTGAAAGAATATACTCAATTCAGAGTGTCAGAGAACCATATTTTAAAAAGAGTTTTGATAAACAGTCATGTAAGGCACAGTGGAGCTACTAGTCTTAGAGAGTGTGTCAGTTTAATTGAGTGATTTAGGTGGGATTGTTATAATCAGATATGTGCTTTTAAAGCGTTACTCTGACTGCAGGGTGGGGAACAGCTGGAGGAGACGAGAATAAATTTGGGGGCGGGGCACTAGTAAGGGATGAATGTAGTAACCCAGGTGAGAGGTAATAGTTATTTGGAGAAGGAAAGAAGAGGGTGGAGGTCAATGCTACAGGATGGATTAGATACAGCATGAGGGAAAGTGATGAGGTTGTTTGGGGTAACATTAAGTTCAAGATGCTGGTAAGGCATTTTAATGACAATTATCAGTCCAGCTCTTGGACATTCTAATCTGGGGTACAGAGAAACTGTGGTTGGAAATGAGGACATCAGAGGCATCTGAACAGTAAACATCAATAGTGAGACATCTTTATGACCTTTTACAGTTCATGGACCACTTCAACACTTCAATCGGTAATTAGTATAACTCTCTGCAGCAAAGCGAGTTTTATCATGGCATTTCAAAGGCATGAAAACCAAAATTACTTTATGTAAATTTGCTTAAGATTTCAACACTCGTAAGCGATGGAACCTGGGCTTAAAGAAACCAGGTCATCCAATTCCAAGTTCTAAGATTTGGGTGTGTGACAGTACCAATCCAATGAACAACAGTACCAGTGCAGTCAGAGTCCTTTGGATGGCAATGAGATCAAACCAGTCAATACTAAAGGAAATCAACCCTGAATGTTCACTGGAAGGACTGATGCTGAAACTGAAGCTCCGATACTTTGGCCAGCTTATGTGAAGAGCCAAATCGTTGTTGCAAAAGACCTGATGCTGGAAAGATTGAAGGCAGGAGGAGAAGGGGACGATAGAGGACGAAATGGCTGGATGGTATCACCAGCTCAATGGACATGAGTCTGAGCAAGCTCTGGGTGATGCTGAAGGACAGGGAAGCCTGCCGTGCTGCAGTCCATGGGGTTGCGAAGAGTCAAACATGACTGAGCAACTGAACAATAACAACCAATCCAATGAGAATCAGAGCTATGGAAGAGCTCCCCAAGAGGAAGAAATGTGGTGACCACAGATAGCTTCAGACATGGCTGTTTTTATGGACTGGAGAGAAAAGAGCCCAATAAAAGACAAGGAGACTGAGCAAGCAGTTAGAGGGTGAGAGAGAGAGAGCACCAGGATGGTCTTCAGCTCTAGAAACCTGGGAACAGAAGGGGGGTGAAGAGCTTCCACAAAGCAGAAATGGTTAGCATTCTTAGGTTTCACCTAAATGATCAGGACGCTCAGTGCTGAAAGCAGATCACTTCCTATCCTGCACAGTTAGCTTTTTTCCCTTGTCCACTCTCATTTCACACATTTTGTCAGTAGCTCCTGAACTGTATTATAAACGCCTTGAGGGCAAGGTCCAGGCCTTCTTTTCCTTCTTATCTCTGTACTGCCTAGCATGAGGCTGTATACACAGACTGATATAAAATGTGAAAGCTCTCTGCATGCAGATGATTAATCATCGCTAGAATTTTTCCAAAGGCACTGTCTCTAGTGCCAAAAGCACATTTGTTTAAAATGTGCGCTTAAATTTGAATGAATCTGCCTAAATGGTGCCATCTGTTCTTAGGCAGTTTCAGAAAGGTTTTAGTACAGTTTTACCTTTAAAAGGACAAATGCAAGGGCATGCCTATGAGACATAAAGACGTCCTTAAGTAAACACAGAGCAGGCACTGGCACATTCAATCACACTTAAGCAGCTACACATTAAGAATGTTTTCTGAGGTTTAAGAAAATTTTAGCTAAGAGGACACCAACTACTACTTCATGCAGAAAATATTTATGAGAAGTTACAAAATTGTAGGCATGGACTCCTGCACATATTACTGCATTTTAATTACAGAGCGCAGAAATACAATTTAATTTGCTGTACCCTTTGAAATGGGTTGACTCTTCCACTCTTTGCTAATGGCCCACATTTTACAGTGATTTCAGTGCATCAATTAACGAGCTGAAGACAGCTGTGGGGGATAGTCTCCATGTTAGTCATTTCTGATTGTCATTTGACTTTTGTTACAGTGCTGTAGGATTTATTGTTGTGTGAATATAACAGTGAAATGAAACCCATGTTTAAGTTCTGCAAATAACTTAACAGTCACTTCCAAAACACCTCAACTTAGGTTCTAAATTTGAGTTTGCGGTTTTACATGCACGGTTATTTGCTGATCCACTTTAGCATGCAAAATCACACACTGGCTAGGTTTGGGTATAGTTATTGTGGCAACGAGTAATGGGTCAAATTTTCAGCCTATTTAATTCACTAGCTACATCATCATCACCAAAACTGTGCCAGTATCTGGACATCTGTATATTTTGCCGTGTGTGTGCCAAGTCGCTTCAGTCACATCCGACTCTTTGTGACCCCATGGACTGTAGCCCACCAGGCTCCTCTGTCCATGGAATTCTCCAGTCAAGAATACTGGAGTGAGTTGCCATGACCTTCTCCAGAGGGCCTTCCTGACCCAGGGATCAAACCCGCATCTCCTATGTCTCTGAATTGGCAGGAGTGTTCTTTACCATTAGCACCACCTGGGAAGCCTCTTTGGGTAGATTCTTTACCAGCTGAACTTCCAGGGAAGCCCATGTATTTTGCTAGTTGGTATAAATCTACAATGGTGTCTATCAAGAATTTACATTTACAGAAAGAATAGCATCCACATATGTTACCCTATCTGAATACATGTGTATCCATATAGAAATTCTTTTGTTTAATCCCATTTTGCAGAGGTGGAGATCTGAATGGTTTTATGCATATGAACATTCCTTTGGAATATTTTTAGATACTTTTTATTTTAGATATTTTTAGATGTCTGATATCTATTTACTTCTGATAATTTTTAAATAAAAGAAATAGGATATTTCAGATAATGGTGAAGTCATCTCTCACAAAGGCAACCACTATCATTAATTTGATATATCCTCTCAGTCCATTTTCTAAACTTTTAATGACCTAGGTTATGGCAGCACAAGCTAATGTTTTTAAATAATATTGCCTTCTTAATTCTCTAAGTTTTATCATAGTATTTTTATCATTAACCTTCCATTTCCCCTCAACATTCTGTTTCAGAAATCAATGTCAACCTACACAAAAGTTGTTGCATATTACTGTTCTGTAGTTTGAATTAGTCTAGTTTATTCATCTTTTCACCGCAAGATGTCCATTTAGGTTGCACATCTTGCAACAACTTCTTGCTGCCCTAAGCAGTACTGCAGTGTCCTTTGACTTCTGTCTCCGTCTCCCTCTGCCTCTGTCTCTTTCCCCTGTAATGTACCTGGCCCAGGTTTCCCTTTTGGAAATACTCCTAGTGAAGTGAAATGAAGTGTTAACTGCTCAGCCATGTCCAACTCTTTGCCACCCGCAGACTGTAGCAGACCGGGCTCTTCTGTCCAGGGTATTCTCCAAGCCAGGAATGGGTTGCCATTCATTTCCTTCTCCAGGGGATCTTCTTGACCCAGGGATCAAACCTGGGTCTCCAGCATTGCAGGCAGATTCTTTACCATCTGAGCTTGACCAGTAGTCAGTGTATTATTGCTGGCTTGTGGGTCATAGGGAATTCTCTCTCTCAAAAAAAAAAAAGATTTTTAATTTGCAATCTCACCAGCAGTATATAATATTTCAACTTCCTTATATCTTTACAAATACTTGTTTTGTTAGACTTTATTTCTTACATTTTTTCTGATCTGATAGAGGTGAATGAAATAGTTAATTATTGGATTTTAATTACTTGTCTTGAGTATTTGTAAGCCTGAGCATTTTTTCAAAGACATGTTGACCGTATTCAGGTTTCCTCTTTATAGGATACGTATTTATAACCTTTGCTCATTGTTTTCTGAGTTGTTTGTCTTTCTCTTATGGTTTTGTGGGGGTTCTGTATTTCAAATGTTAATCTTTTGTCAGCCACATATACTGCTAATATCACCTCCCAGTCTTTTAACTTTATGGTAGATATCATGGCTTCCCAAGTGGCTCAATGGTAAAGAATCCTCCTGCCAGTGCAGGAGACATCGGTTCAATCCCTGGGTTGGAAAGATCCCTGGAAAAGGAAATGGCAACCCCCTCCAGGATTCTTGCCTGGGAAATCCCATGGACAGAGGAGCCTTGTGAGCTGCAGTCCATGGGGTCGCAAAAGGTCAGACACATCTAAGTTACCTAACAGCAGCAGTAGCAGATATCATCACAGAAGTTCTTTAATTTTGGATTATTTGATCAAATATTTCAAATCCATTCATTTTGTGTTTTATATTTTTTCATAGGTTATCTATTACTACCTTGGGTTGATTACAATATGCTGCTATATTTTATTAAGGTTAAAGTTGTGTTATTTCATTCAAAAAAGCAACAACCAGACTTGTGTACATTTCCTGATAAAAAGATGCACCACCACTGGTAGTCTTGCTAAAGGGATAGGACGTAAGTCTGGTCAAGCCCTCGATCCAGCTGCTGATACCCAAGAAATAGAGCTGACAGGACAAGTTGAACTCTCCCATGAGAACATACGAAGTCAGCAAAGTACAGACCGAGAAACTTTGGTCAAATGGCTCAAGTTCTTCAGCAGATACGTTGTAAAGAAAACAAAGGGGTGGAAAGGGAACCTGTGGATGGAATGAGAATCAGACACTTCTCAAGCTAAAAACCTAGGGACAAAACTAAAACTATAGTATCTAAGGATGTGTGCTTAAGTGATAAAACCCAATGACATCTAAGAAAGGGATTACTACAGAGTCAGGAAGAAAATGTTTATTTTGGGGAGAATATTAGGATAGGTCTTCTGAGGTGCCTGGCAGAATTGTTGTTTGACCTAGGAGGTAGTTAACAGGATGTTTGCCTTGTATAAATCATTTCGCTAAACTAAAAGAAAAAAAAGAAGTTGTGTTATTTTGCACGTAAATCTTTATACATTCTGGGACTTATTTATATGTATAGTGTCGCTGAGAGTCAGGCACAACTGAGCGACTTCACTTTCACTTTTCACTTTCCTGCATTGGAGAAGGAAATGGCAACCCACTCCAGTATTCTTGCCTGGAGAATCCCAGGGACGGGGGGAGCCTGGTGGGCCGCAGTCTATGGGGTCGCACAGAGTCGGACACGACTGAAGTGACTTAGCTGCAGCATAGTGTGAGAAAGCAATCTAAATTTGCATTTTCAAGATGGATAGCCCATCATTCCAACACCACTTGTTAATAAGTCCATCCTTCATCCTCTGTGCTATAATGTCACCCAGGAACTTAGGCAGAGTTCTTAAATGAGCATAGCATGTTTCACTGACCTAGTTATCTGCTCCTGCAGCAGTACCACTCTGTTTTAATTACTCTAGTGTTACGATTATCCCTGGATATATAGCAAGACAAGACCCTTTTCCTTATTATTCTTTCACAGAATTGGTTTTGATTATTTTCAATATTTGCTCTCCCATCTCATTTTTAGAATTAATTTGTTTTGCGCTGTAAGCAAAACCAACAGCATTTGTATTTCAGTTGCGTTGAATATATTGCTTAATAGAGAGAGATTAATACAGAGATTAATTTTGGATTTTCTCATCCATGGAATGATATATTAATATCTGACACCTCAATTTTTCAGGTTTCCAGTTTGTATTCTTTAATATTATTTTATCATTTTCCTTGTAAATTGCATATCTTTTATAAGATTAATCTCTTATTATCTCATCATCTTTGTTGCTATTATGAATAATATATTTCCTGATTAATTGTCGCTGGTATATTAGAACTTTCTGATTTCTCATATTTATCTTTCATCCAACAACCGTCTCATCTTTTTAGTCCTTAACAGTTTATTTGTAGATGTTCTTGCATTCTCTATGTAAACCACAGTATTCTCTGTGTATAAGACACTTTAATTTATTCTTTTCTATTACTATGCCTCATATTTTTTTCTTGTTTATTATTTGACTGGGAGCCCCAGTTCAGTGTTGGGTAGTAGCAGTGATGTTAGGTATCCTTGCCTGTGGACTGTGTTTACAATTGTGTAACGAACTCTCTCAATGCACCCATTCCCAGCTCTTTTCTTATGAAATTCACATTGAACATTTTCAGTATGGCTAGCCAAAGTTAAGGTATGGACTGTAGTCATGTAATGGGGTAAACTTATTGTATTGTTTAAGAAGACCCAAGCTTTGCCTCACTCAAACTCCCACTTTCTGAATGAACCCACTCATATCTGTTATCAGTCATTCAGGAGATAACACACTGAAAGTAATTCATATTAAGGATCTCCGCTACAAGCATCTTTACTCCATTTGAAAGTATTCACTTCACGGGAAATGTCTTACCAGTGGAAATATAAATTTAAATCTGTTGATAGTCTTCCAAAATTCTCATTGTTCACATTTGTCCTACAACTTATTTATTATAGACGCCTATGAACCAGGCTTCAACCCGTTCTCACTGCATTTTCACCATTCACCTGTCAAGCAAGGAGCCAGGATCTGCAACCGTGAGACATGCCAAGCTGCATTTGGTGGACCTGGCTGGTTCAGAGCGGGTTGCCAAGACTGGAGTTGGAGGCCAGCTTCTGACAGAGGCCAAGTATATCAACTTGTCACTGCATTACTTAGAACAGGTAAACAGTTGGGGTAGGATGACCTATACCTACCATTTTAATAAATTTTATTTATTTTTAATTGGAGGATAATTGCTTTACAATATTGTATTAGTTTCTGCCATCACCATGAGTCAGCCTTAGGTAAATATATTTCCCCTCCCTCTTGAACCTCCTCCTTTTGACCATGTACATAGGATCAGGCATTCTACTGGCATTTTTGCCCTGTTTTGTGTCTCAAAACAAAACATATGTGATGTAAAATTATATTGTGGCAATATATATATATATATAAATATATATAATGTAACATTTACCATTTACTAATTTTTAAGTGTACAATTCAGCAACATCAAGTGCATTCAAAATGTTGTACAATTATCACCACCATCCATTTCCAGAAGTCTCATAATCCCAAACAGAAACTCTGTACCCATTAAACAGTAACTCCCATCTCTTTATACTCCCAGCCCCCATCATGCCTGTTCTACTTTCTGCTGCTATGAATTTGCCTATTCTATATACTCCTGTAAGTAGAATTATACAATGTTTGTCCTTTTGTGTCTGATGTCTTTCACTTAGCATAATTGCAAGACCCGTCCATGTTTTTGCATGTATTGGACTGTCCTTCCTTTTCTAAAGTGCTTATTTACTTATTTGGCTACACTGAGTCTTGGTTGTGGCATGTGGGATCTTCACTGTGTCACGTGGGCTGTTTCGTTGAAGTGCGTGGACTCTTTAGTTGTGGCCCAGAGGCTCAGTAGTTGCAGCACAGGCTCCAGAGCACTTTGGCTTCAGTAGTTGAGGCACCCAGGCTTAGTTGCTCCATGGTATGTGGGATTTAATTCCCCAACCAGGGACTGATCTGTGTCCTCTACATTGAAAGTGTGAAGTGTAGATATTGCTGTTGCTCGGTCTCTAAGTCATGTCTGACTCTGCAACCCCATAGATTGCTGCATGCCAGGCTTCCCTGTCCCTTCAGTATCTCCCAGAGTTTGCTCAAACTCATGTTCATTGAGTCATTGATGCTCTCCAATCATCCCATCCTCTGTCACCCCCTTCCTGCCCTCAATCTTTCCCAGCATCAGGGTCTTTTCCAATAAGTCAGCTCTTCCCATCAGGTAGCCAGAGTTTTGGAACTTCATCTTCAGTGTCAGCCCTTCCAATGAATATTCACAGTCGATTTCCTTTAGGATTGACTGCTTTGATCTCCTTGCAGTCCAAGGAACTCTCAAGAGTCTTCTCCAACACCACAGTTCAAAAGCATCACTTCTTTGACACTCAGCCTTCTTTATGGTCCAACTCTTACATCCATACATGACTACTGGATAAACCATAGCTTTGACTATACAAACTTTTGTTGGCAAAGTGATGTCTCTGCTTTTTAGTATGCTGTCTAGGTTTGTCATAGATTTCCTTCCAAGGAGCAAGAGTCTTTTAGTTTCATGGCTGCAGTCACCGTGGGACCATTTCATGGCAAATAGATGTCATGGTCTTAGTTTTTTGAACTAAGTTGAGTTTTAAGCCAGGTTTTTTACTCTCCTCTTTCATGCTTATCAAGAGACTCTTTACTTCCTCTTCGCTTTCTGCCATTAGAGTGGTATCATTTGCATATCTGAGGTTGTTGATATTTCTCCCAGGAATCTTGATTCCAGCTTGTGATTCATCTAGCCCGGCATTTCCCATAATGTACTCTGCATATAAATTAAATAAGCAGGATGACAGAGCACCATTTCCACTTTTCCTCAGCTGCTTCATTCTTTCTGGAGGTATTTTTCTGCTCTTCCACAGTAGCATATGGACCTAGGGCTCATCTTCTGGTGCCATATCTTTTTGCCTTTTCATACTGTTCAGGGGATTTTTGAGGCAAGAATACTGGAGTGAGTTGCCATTCCTTCCTGTGGACCACGTTTTGTCAGAACTCTGCACTGTGACTTGTCTGTCTTGGGTGGCCCTGCATAGCATGGCTCATAGCTTCATTGAGTTGCACAAGCCCCTTCACCACAACAAGGCCATGATACATGAAGGGGGAATGTAGATATAAATATTTCATATTTTGTTGACGAACATGACTTCTTTTATCCTTTTGGCTCTTGTGAATAATGCTGCTATCAACATTGGGGTAGCAATTATAATTCTGTATAAACCATTTCATTTAAACCTCAGAACAGTTGTGCACTGGATGTATTAGTTATTACCCCTGTCTTACAGTTTTGATAACTCATGTCCTCCCTAGGCCTTCCAAAGATCATGTAGCTAGTGGTAAGATAAGGAGTTGAACCTCGAATTGCTTGACTCCAAAGCCTATGCTTTTTTTTTTTTTTTTAACTTTTCTTATTGTTTTTATTGTACAATTAGTAGTGGGTATGAATATAAGAAATACCTTCCATGGCCTATTTGTTTCGAGCTGTGAGGCCATACTGTGGAGACGACTAGTATCTTTTCCACTGTGGTGACTTCATCTGGTGGTGATTCTGACCTTGCAATGGTTCTGTTTATCTAGCTTCCCTCCGTGTCCCCGCTCCAGGTTGACTACAGTCTGTCCCAGTGCGTGCTCAATTTTTAATTTCTGAGTTTTATTCCAAGGGCAAAGAAAGCTCATCAGAATTTTGCTAAATAAATCTTCCAGAAAAAAAAAAAAATTCTCTCTGAAAGGAGCGAATTGAATTAAATTTCTTAAGTTCCTTTCAGCTCTGTGAGTATAAACGCTGTGAGTTGAATGCTAAAGATGGAAACTAATTCCAAGAATAAAAAAAGAGAAACATGATCAAAAGCTGGAGTAGAGAAATACAGAGAACATTGGCAAGGCAGAATGATTTGTTGATGAATGTTGGAGACTGAAAGATTTGAGAAAAAAAATACTTTTTTTAAAGCTGCCTAATGAACCCTTTTGAGAATGATGTTGTCCTGATGTTAAATGCTTTCTAATGGCCAAGTTGGCTGAGAAAGCAGTTTGAGGGAAACCTAAGGGAGCTCTCTGTGAACAAGGCATACACAATAAGGCTCTGACTAAATGAATCCCAGTAATGCAGTGCCCAGAGATTAAGGCCTGCGTGTTGTTCAGATAGTGTTTCTGACAATAGTCAGCATTCCTGGACTCCTTCTTGCTCATATATTACATTCTAATTTTACTTAACAGATCTTTTTACTCTACAGGATGTTTATATAACACTGATAGGAAAACATAATGAACTATATTCAAGGTGCCTTTTTTCAAAATATACCTGCTTGTTTCAGATGTTAGCATTGTCCTTTAACTCCCATTAGATCTGTCCATTCATGTGAAATTATATTTATATTTGCTAGTTGAACCAAAATTTTCACCAATTATTAATCACTCAAGAAAAACATTCTGCTCCTAATCCTTTCTTTTCTCTTCATTCATTCTATACAACCTTTGCAAGCTGTTACTTGTTATTAAAATTCTTCCTCTCCCTACGTTTCTTCACTTCAAAATTCTTGTACCAATCAGCCTCATGTAAGTAGTCATGGTGACATTTGATTTTCTGTGTAGCTAGTTTATTTAACAAATATTTATACAGAACAATAATGTGCCGAGAACTGCGCTAGGTCCTGGAGCACAGCGCTGAACAAAATTGGAAAAGGTCCTTGCCCTGAAGCCCCCCTGAAGGGGGACACACTTTGAATAAGTAATCTAAATAAGGATGCTTATATAATATAAGAATAAACTTTCAGGCTATAATCCTGATGGGAGCCTGAAGAGCAAGTCCAAGGGGTGAGAAGAGCTTGTCCTGGGGGACTGGACTTAGACTGAGAGGGGAGAGTTAATGAAAGTTCTCTTGGGGCTGATGCAAAGCAGAGATCTGAGGAATGAGTTAGAGCGAGTCCAGCCAGAAGGCGGGGTCAGGGCATGTCGGACAGTGAGAACCAGGAGCCTGTCGGCCCTTAGCTCCCACCGGGGGATTGACTCACCCAGGGTCCCGGTAACATTCACATGTCGTTGACTTTTGGCTCCCCAAATGTAACTTATCCGTTTCATAGACACCGGCTGCATCGCTGCAGCCGTTAGCTCTCTACACTGATGTACTAGTGTCTTCATGGAGGTCATGGCATAAAATAATGGAGAGAGGGAGAGAAGGAACAGGTCAGCAAGCGAGGAAAGGAGAGCATAAATATGGAAAAGTGCAGAGTGTGCACGTGGGTACGTGGGGCTGAGTAAACCTAGGAGCTGCTGCCATAGAGAGTGTAAGAGGACAGTAGACAAATATTGGAATTTTACACAGACAGACAAGTGAGCGGCTACCAAAGAATAGCTGGGAATGAGAATAATAAAGAGAATGAGCAGGTACTGTTGATGAAATAACAGAATTCAAGGACTTTTATAAAGAAATTTTCCTTATGAAGGACTTAATTATGAGGCTATGAGACTGGAAGTATAACACAATTTAGGTTAATCAGCTTCATCCATCCGTTCAGAAAATGGTGACTGAGTGTCCACTGGGTGCTGCAAGTTACGTTAGGCAATGGGGATCGACTTATGATTGAGAAATAGTCTGTGCTACCATGTCATTCAGTGAAAGAGCCAAGCGTATAACAAGTGCTTACAGTGCAGTAAGAGAAAAGCTGTCACAGAAACTCATGTAGAGGTTGGTGACTAAGGACATCTTTTTCTGTCTCAGTTTCAATATATAAGATGGAGACAGACTAGGAAAAGACAGTTTGGTAACCATTCTTACATGAATTAACCCACACCTGGCATAGAAATTCCATCTGACTGTAACTGCTCCCTGGACATTACTGCAAGACCTTACACCTGCTCTCAGGTCACAGCCGTTCTGAGTTGAATGTACCTTATTATGCTCAGAAGTCAGTAAATTTCTGAGTGCCCGAGTACTGTTGGTTTTGGAGTTTTCCTTGTGTATGTAGTACTTTTTCCAAAAAGTCTCCTCGAAAACATTTTAAGCCGCAATAACAGGGTGCATCTTGGCTCTAGAAATCGAGCCCTTGGAGGAAAAGGAAGGAGCCATGCATGCTTGTTCCAACCAGAAGCCTCACTGAGCACTCCTCGGGTGACCCTGGGTCTCTGTCAGGCCAAACATCGAGTGAGAAACCACTGGGAACAGAGAGTGTTTGCTCTGCACTTCCACAGAAATCAGAATCTGGGTCACCCCTGCCAGTTAGCCAACATGAGTGGGACTTTTTCAGAGTGTCGCTTTCCGCTTGGCTTCCGCTGAATCTGCTGCATTCAGGAGAGAAAGCTGATGGTGCCGTGCTAGTTGCAACTCTGTCCGTTTTCTCGGGGGATAATCTTCCATGGACATCTGAGCTCTTTATTTTTTTAAAGGTTTCATTTTTTTAATAAGATTTGCCTTAATGTGGACCATTTAAAAGTATTATTGAATTTGTTACAAAGCTGTTTCTTTTTTATGTTCTGTAAGTACTTAGAAAACTGTTAGATATTTAATTGATGATTCATAAACAGTAATGCTACCCTCTCTGCATATCTGTCAGACCAGCACCTGTTTGGTCTTCTATTTGGTATTTGGGCCATCTTTGCCTGTTTCAGATATTTGTCCCCGGTTCTTAGGATCCAGAGCTCTACTCAGCAGCCCATGCTACCACATTGCCTGCCAGACTGTAGTCCACCATATTCCTTACTTTCCTTCCAATTACACTGAAACTTAGTTTTCCCACATCTACTACTAATGACCCTCACAGTGCCTTCCTGCTGCTAAGTCACTTCAGTTGTGTCCGACTCTGTGCGACCCCATAGACGGCAGCCCACCAGGCTCCCCCGTCCCTGGGATTCTCCAGGCAAGAACACTGGAGTGAGTTACCATTTCCTTCTGCAATGCATGAAAGTGAAAAGTGAAAGTGAAGTTGCTCACTCATGTCTGCGTCTTCGCGACCCTATGGACTGAAGTCTACCAGGCCCCTCCGCCCGTGGGATTTTCCAGGCAAGAGTACTGGAGTGGGGTGCCGTCGCCTTCTCCGTAGCCACTTATTCATTCATTCATATTCATTTAACAGAAAAGTATTGAGATTATGTTACCTTACTCAGATTTCTTAGTTGCAAGCTGGGAAATTCACTCTAGCTAATTGAAGTGGCAGAGAGTTTATTAAACGTGAAGAATCTTGAGAAAAATTAGGAAACTGGGCTGGGGTATGACCCAGCTAGGAGCAGAGCAACTGAGAGAGACTTCTAAGCAGACCCCTGAATGGCTCTGCTGAACACTGCTGTTATCCCCACTGCACACGTGGGACGTTAGGTCCTGGTTTTCAGAACCTTCTCTGTAGCTGCCTTGAAAGAACCAGATGCCACTGCCACACTAATCTCCTGCAAACTGGTCTTCCTGCTTATGGCCTCCAATCTAATCTGTTGCTGTTGTCGTGTCACTAAGTCATGTCTGACTCTTTGTGGCCCCATGGACTGTAGCACACCAGGCTCCTCTGTCCTCCAGTATCTCCCAGGGTTAGCTCTTATTCATATCCATTGAGTCAGTGATACCATCCAACTATCTCATCCTCTGCCTCCCCCTTCTCCTTTTGCCTTCAATCTTTCCCAGCATCCCAGGGTCTTTTCCAATGAATCAGCTCTTTTGCATCAAGTGGCCAAATTATTGGAACTGGAGCTTTAGTAACAGTCCTTCCAATAAATATTCGGGCTTGATTTCCTTTAGGATTGACTGGTTTGATCTCCTTGCATTTCAAGGGACTCTCAAGAGTCTTCTCCAGCACCGCAGTTTAAAAGCATAAATTCTTCAGCACCCAGACTTCGTTGTGGTCCAACACATCCGTAGATGACTACTGGGAAAACCATAGCTTTGTCTATATGGATCTTTGTCAGCAAAATGATGTCTCTGCTTTTTAATATGCTGTATAGGCTTGTCATAACGTTCCTTCCAAGGAACAAACAACCTTAATTCTACAGCTGCAGTCAAAATCCACAGTGATTTTGGAGCCCAAGAAAAAATCTGTCGCTGCTTCTACTTTTACCTCTTCTATTTGCCTTGAAGTGATTGGACCAGATGCCATGATCTTAGTTTTCTGAATGTTGAATTTTAAACCAGGTTTTTCATTCTCCTCAAGAAACTCTTTAGTTCCTCTTCACTTTCAGCCATTAGAGGTGTCTTATTTGCATATCTTAGGTTGATATTTGTCCTTGCAATCTTGATTCCAGCTTGTGATTCATCAAGCTTGGCATTTTGCATGATGTACTCTGCATATAAGTTAAATAAGCAGGGTGACAATATACAGCTTTGTCATACTCCTTTTCCAATTTTGAACCAGTCAGTTGTCCCATGTAAGGTTCTAGCTGTTGCTTCTTGACCCACACACAGATTTCTCAGGAGACAGGTAAGGTGGTCTGGTATTCCCAGTTCTTTAAGAATTTTCCACAGTTCATTGTGATCCATACAGTGGATTCACTAAGCTTTTGCATAATGAATGAAGCAGAAGTAGATGTTTTTCTGGAATTCCTTTGCTTTCTCTGTGTCAATGGATGTTGGCAACTGGTTCCTCTGCACTTTCTAAACCCAGTTTGTACATTTGGAAGTTCTTGGTTCACAGACTGCTGAAACCTAGCTTGAACGATTTTGGAGCATAGCCTCACTAGCATGAGAAATGAGCACAATTGTATGATAGTTTGAACATTCTTTGGCATTGCCCTTCTTTGGGACTGGAATGAAAACTGACCTTTTCCAGTCCTGTGGCCATTACTGAGTTTTCCAAATCTCTCTTATTATCTCTCCTTGCTGTTCTCTGAAACTATTTTGTGATGGGTATATCTTTTTTTTCCTCCCTTACCTGTCACTTCTCTTCTTTTCTCAGCTATCTGTAAAGCCTCCTCAGACAACCACTTTGCCTTCTTGCATTTCTTTTTCTTGGGGGTGGTTTCAGTCATCCTGTACTACGTTACAAACCTCTGTCCATAGTTCTTCAAGCACTCTCCCTACCAGATCTAAGCCCTTGAATCTGTTCGTCACCTGGCCTAGTGATTTTCCCTACTTTCTTCAAATTATACCTGAATTTTGCAGGAAGGAGCTGATGATCTCAGCCATAGTCAGCTTCAGGTCTTGTTTTTGCTGACTGTATAGAGCTTTCTCATCTTCAGCTTCAAAGAACACAATCTGATTTTGGTATTGACCATCTGTTGATGTCTGTGTGTAGAGTCATCTCTTGAGTTGTTGGAAAAGTGTGTTTGCTATGACCAGCATGTTCTCTTGATAAAACTGTTTTCCCTTGCCCTTCTTTATTTTGTATTCTAAGGCCAAACTTGCCTGTTATGCTGGTATCTCTCAACTTCCAATTTTTGCATTCCAATCCCCTATGATAAAAAGAACATCTTTTTTTTGGTATTAGTTCTAGAAGGTCTTATAGATCTTCATAGAACCGGTCAACTTCAGCTTCTTGGGCATCAGTGGTTGGGGCATAGACTTGGGTTGCTGTGATGTTGCATGGTTCGCTTTGAAAATAAACTGGGATCTTCCTGTTGTTTTTTGAGGTCAGACTCTTCTGTTGATTATGAGGGCTACTCCATTTCTTCTAAGGGATTCTTGCCCACAGTAGTAAATATAATGGTCATCTGAATTAAATTCACCCACTCCCATCCATTTTAATTCACTGATTCCTAAGATGTTGATATCCAATCTTGCCATCTCCTGCTTGACCATGTCCAATTTACTTTGAATCATGGACCTAACATTCCAGATTCCTGTGCAGTATTGTTCTTCACAGCATTGGACTTTACAGTCACTACCAGACACATCCACAACTGAGCATCATTTCCACTTTGGCCCAGCTGCTTAATTCTTTCTGGAGCTATTAGTGATTGCCTTCCACTTTTCCCCAGGTGCATATTGAACATCTTCTGACTGCAGACTCATCTTCCAGTTTCACATCTTTTTGCCTTTTCGTACTGTTCATGGGGTTCTTGTGACGAGATACTGGAGTGGTTTGCCATTCCCTCTAGTGGACCACACTTTGTCAGACCTATTCGCTGTGACCTGTCTGTTTTGGGTGACTCTGCACGGCATGGCTCATAGCTTCACTGAGTTATGCAAGCCCCTTCGCCACAACAAGACTGTGATCCATGAAGGGGACCACTCCCATTTACTCACCTCCAGATCCCACACAGGGCTGTCTGCTTGATGGAGGTCGGTCTCATGCAAACTGTGAGCTGTATGAGAGACTAGGAAATGACATTTTGTAGGAAGCAGGACTAGATCGGGGGCTGTCCTGAGAGCTGAAGAAGACAGTTTAGTTTCTGCCACACTGCTTACTCTTTACTGTTACTGCTCCTGGCAGTGGGGATGGAGCCATGGACAAGAGAAACCAAGTGTTTGATTTCTGCCTTGTGGAGCAGAAATTCTAGCAGGGAAGCAGATAACAAACAATTAAATGAATGAAATTTACTTGCTTGACCAAATAATAAATGAATAAAATTACTTGAGGAAAAATAGCATAGACTAAGAACCTGGATATTGGAGTGTTACTTTTGATAGAAGGTTCAGGGGAAACCCTGGTGAGGAAATAAAACTTGAGCAAAGACTTGACCGGTAAGAAGCAGGAAGATGTAAGAAGGTCTGGGTCAAGAGCATCCCCTGTTAGAAGAAACAAGTTCAAAGGCTGTGACATTTGGCCTGGTACAGAAACAGCAAAGCCAGTGTGGTCCATGAAAGCACCGTAGGAGATGAGGCCAGATAGGCAGACAGGAACTTGCACACAGGGCTTGGGTCATTATACCAAGTACATGGGAGGCTGTAAGCAGGACAGCGACCAGATGTAACTCGCATTTTATAAAGAGGCCTCTGACTGCTCTGCAGAGGAGACCATGGGGGCCACAAGGAGAAGCAAGGAGACTGATTCAGACCCTGGAGCAATTGTCCAAGGAAGGGACAATGGTGGCCTGAGCTGTCATAGTGGCAAAAGGGGTGGGGAAAGTGGTCCAATCCTGGGTGTATCTTGCAGGTAAACCTAATAGAAATTGGATGTTGGAATTGGGGAATCAAGAATGATGCCTAGAGTTTTAGACTATGCCATAGGTGGATGGTGGGGCCACTAATAATGATGGGTAAAATCTGAGAAAGAATGAGACTAGGGGTAGAGGAGAGAGGAAGTCAGGATCAGACATCCAGGTGGAGATACAGAGTTGCCACAAGGATAGTAGCTCAGGGAAGGGGCAGAGGCTGATGCTGTAAGCTGGGGAGACATCAGGACATGGTTATATTGAGTTGGCCAAAAAGTTCATTCAGGTCTTTCCATTGCATGTTTTGGAAAAACCTGAATGAACTTTCTGGCCAAGCTAATATTTAAAAACAAGGGATTGGATGAGATTAAACAGGGAGAGACTATAGATAATAAAGAGATGAGGATCCAGGACTGGAGCCTTGGAGCACTTCAGTAGCTTGAGGTGAAGATAAAGAAGCATTTGGAAAGAAGATAAAGAAACATTCATTAACTAGTTTTTAAGGAAAAATAAAACCCAGAAAAGTGCGATAGCCTGATTACCATGTGAATAAAGTGTTTCCTGAAAGAGGCAGTGAATACCCATGTTGATGCCTTCTTCAAATCAGAGGTCTAGTAAGATAGTGGTCAGTGCTTGTCATTCACTGGGGTCACTGGTGACCTTGGCAAGATCCATCTTCGTCTAATACTGTTGTGGCTTGCAGGATGGGTGTGATCCAGGTGAGCCAGAGAGGAATTAATGCAAAGAAAAGGGTTAATTTTAGGACCAAAATAGGTGAGAGGAGAACAGGGAGGGGACAGAGGGCTGGACTTGGGCAAGGGCCAGGCAGTAACAGCAAGAAGGGTGGGTAGTGAGAGGGATTTAGGGGTGGGGCATATAGGCTGCTTACACCTAGAAGAAGGGTGTGTAGCCATCAGCTCAGATCAAAGGCAGGGAGAAGAAGCTGGGTAGATGTTTGAAACAAAAGGATAAGGTGAGAGGGTCCATTTCTCAGAGTGGAAAAGTGGTTTTTGAGAAAATCTCATGGGATTTCTGATTCATAGTAAAACCTGTGGTCATTCGTTTAAAGGAAGACAAGTGGTATCATTACATGATTTTGCTAAAAGCATCCTTTAAAAGCAATGCTCCCATCTTATTTTGTAACTAAAGGAATAGAGAGAGTTCTGGTGATGAGAATTACACACCAGGGAAGAGGGAAGACTAGAACATTGGAAGGTGTTGGCAGAATTCTCAGGAGCCAGGACCTGGTGATTCCCCTGAAGTCACATGTCACGTCTGTGGGTGATTTATTCCTGGCGCTTTGCAGTGGGCATCCTGGCACTGGATTCATCTCCCCCAGAAACCCCTGAAATCCTGGCAGCTTCCCTTGGGGACAACCCACACCATCTCTTCATCCATCTCCGAAACATTCATCTACTACCTTCCTGTTAAGTACTTAAGATACTCCTGAGGAGCAAAATGAGCAGGTTCTAGCCCAATCAAGATCCTCTTGCCCATCACTTAACAGTGAAAGGAAGTACACATACAGCATTTATTATGGGCTAGTTCTACTCAAGGTAATTTGCACCTTTGAACTCTTCTAATCATCCCAGCTACTCACAGGGTAGGTACTGTCTTTTCCATGTTTGGCAGATGAGGAGATTGAAGCCGAAGTGTTGAATGACATGCCTTAGAAGGCCTGAATCTGGACCTGGACAATCTGATGCCAGAATGTGGGGTCTGTTTCCTCTTGTGGTTCTGATTCAAACTTCTGTCTCTCTTACCTTGAGGAAGAGGCATTCAGCCCAGTTTTGGTAGAATTTTTAAAATCTGGCATGATTTACCCTTGAGTTTTTAATATAAATTTCCCAGAGACTGAAAAAGAGAATAATAATATATACAATTCTGTACAAGCAATTCCCGCAATTCCAGGCTTCATCTTGGACAGCTCTTGCTCCGTTTGCTCCCTTTCCTCTTCACCATGACTGCACTGACTGTTGTTGAGATTGCCCTGAGCCCAGTTTGGGGGTCGCTGTAGTTTGTATCAGTCGTTTGTCAGCTGCGCATTTTCTGCTGCCTTACGCCGCCGTTTCTCCCCTTCCCCACAGGTCATCATCGCCCTCTCGGAAAAGCACCGCGCGCACGTCCCGTATCGGAACTCCATGATGACCAGCGTCCTGAGAGACAGCCTGGGAGGGAACTGCATGACGACCATGGTCGCCACCCTCTCTTTAGAGAAGAGGAATATAGACGTACGTTGGTCCTTCTTTCCAGAGATCTCAGTCTGACTGAGTGTGCTAGTCTGTGGGATGGAGCTGACGGTCCTGGGTGGGTCTCCGTCTTTTCAGCTGGGCTGGGGTGTGCCTTCAGAGGTAAAGACGCCGCCAGACTTCAGAGCCTCGGGTTATGTGCCAGCTCTGAAATTCCCCCTTTGGAGAACTGAGTTCACATAGCACGGGATGGTTTGCAGAAAACTTCATATGCACGCTTTGGAAGACCTGCTTATGGGTTATTTACCTTGGCTGGAGACCTGAGAGAGGAGACCCACCAGCTTCTCCTGACCCACTCGACTCCTGGTTGCTTAGATGCCTTGGAGACTTCACCAAGATGTAAGCCTAGACGTGTCCCTGAGCCCAGCGCCAGGACGCTTGGTAGAGGCTGGCTGCCAGATGTCCCAGGTGGCTTTAGAGCCAGCTGATGTTCTACAGCATTTCAGTTTAATGGATGGGATTCAGACTTTCTCTAAGAGAGGAAAATGGGAAGCACCCAGATGTCTCCTCAAACAAGGCCCGGTCCCAAGTGCACTGTGAGATACTGTGGAATGCCTCTCTTTGGGGCCAGTTACAGATACTTATTTTGTACCCTTTGATGCTTATGGATGGTGGTACCTGCTGTGATTCTGCTTTGTGTTGTGTGGTTCTGGTTAGACAGAAAAGTAGAAAATCACACGAATTGTCACTTAGAACCTCAGCTCTTCCACACTTTGGGCATTGGTCATTTTATTAAGCTCAAACAAATGTTTAATGAAAAATAAATTTCCAGGGCAAAGCTTCCTAATCTGGAAGCCTGTTTCCTCATTGTGTTTTATGAACATCGTTGTATGCATTTTTCCTGTGAGCAGAAGTTGTTTCTTCTCTATTTGCAACAACACTTTAAGGACATAATCTTGCTTTCTTAGGAGTCTATATCTACCTGCAGATTTGCACAACGAGTGGCACTCATAAAGAACGAAGCTGTTCTTAATGAAGAAATCGATCCCAAATTGGTAAGCAACTTTTAACTATGTTTTTTAAAAAATCGAAGTATATAAAAGCTTAGCTAAAGCATGGGTGGCACTCACTTCCCATAACCAGGCAATGTTCTAAATACTGGAAATGTGTAAAATCGTTTAATTCTCACAACAGCCTCATGAGTAGATGCCATCTCTTTCTCTACCTTGAGCTGCCCTGGTATCTCAGTTGGTAAAGAATCCACCTGCAATGCAGAAGACCCCGGTTCAATTCCTGGGTCAGGAAGATCTGCTGGAAAAGGGATAGGCTACCCACCCCAGGATTCTTGGGCTCCCCTGGTGGCTCAGCTGGTAAAGAACTCACCCCCAATGTGGGAGACCTGGGTTTGATCCCTGTGTTGGGAAGATCCCCTGGAGAAAGGAAAGGCTACCGCTCTAGTATTCTGGCCTGGAGAATGCCATGGACTATACAGTTGCAAAGAATTGGACATGACTGAGCGACTTTCACTTTCACTTTCCTCTACCTTATAGGTGACAAAGGGAGGCACGGGAATATTTAGTGATTTGATCTGAGTTGCATAGCTAATAGGTCAGGACTCAGACACAGGCAGACTCCAGGGCCTGTGCTCTTATCTAGAGCCCCCTGTCAGATACACAGAGAGTCCTAAGGACAGACATGGAATCATACACAATTCTATTTCTAGAAAGGTCCTAGCCTTTCAGTGGTTATTAAATAGAGTAGTATTCTGCATAACTGTTCTGTTACTTATTCTAGAGATTATAAAAAGTTAGTAGTTGGTTGGATCCATGGATAAATGGCCAAGCCTCTATGTTTATAACAGTTCATTCTTCTTTATCAAAGTGCTTTATTTAAGGAAAGATATTTGCAAGTTACTTGATTCAGCTACTCATTATAAATGCAGATATGTTTTCTTTCTTTTGTTAGTCTTCTTCTACAAATAAAATAAAACAAGGAATTAATTTGTAACAACATGGAAAATGTTGAAATATAGTATCTCAATTTTTTTAAACTCCAAAATTAAGATTATACTGCTTTTTAAATCATTCCCTTAAAAGAAAAATGATTTCTCTAGAAAATAAACTAGGGTAAGCTTGGTTGTTTTTGTTTAGCTGCTTAGTCATGTCCAACTTGTTGCAAACCCATGGACTGGAGCAAACCAGGCTTCCCTGTCCTTCACCATCTCCCAGAGCTTGCTCAAACTCATGTCAATTGAGTTGGTGATGCCATCCAAACATCTTGTCCTCTTTCATCCCCTTCTCCTCCTGCCTTCAATCTTTCCCAGCTTCAGGGTCTTTTCTAATGAATGGGCTCTTCACATCAGGTGGCCAAAGTATTGGAGTTTCAGCTTAAGCATCAGTCTGTCCAATGAATATTCAGGACTGATCTCCTTTAGGATGAACTGGTTGGATCTCCTTGCAGTCCAAGGGACTCTCAAGAGTCTTCCCCAGCACCACAGCTCAAAAGCATCAATTCTTCAGTGCTCAGCCTTCTTTATGGAAAGATGGGCACAGAAGACAGAAACAGTGTGGACCTAACAGAAGCAGAAGATATTAAGAAGAGGTGGCAAGAATACACGGAACTACACAAAAAAGGTCTTAACGACTCAGATAATCACGATGGTATAATCACTCACCTAGAGTCAGACATCTTAGACTGTGAAGTCAAGTGGGCCTTAGGAAGCATCACTACAAACAAAGCTAGTGGAGGTGATGGAATTCCAGTTGAGCTATTTCAAATCCTAAAAGATGATGCCGTGAAAGTGCTGCACTGAATATGCCAACAAATTTGGAAAACTCAGCAGTGGCCACAGGACTGGAAAAGCTCAGTTTTCATTCCAATTCCAAAGAAGTGCAGTGCCAAAGAATGTTCAAACTACAGCAAATTTCACTCATTTCACATGCTAGCGAAGTAATGCTCAGAATCCTCCAAGCTAGGCTTCCACAGTACGTGAACCAAAACCTTCCAGATGTTCAAGTTGGATTTAGAAAAGGTAGAGGAACCAGAGATCAAATTACCAACATCCACTGAGTCACAGAAAAAATAAGAGAATTCCAGAAAAACATCTACTTCTACTTCATTGACTATACTAAAGCCTTTAACTGGAAAGCTCAAACTGAAAAATTCTTAAAAGAGATGGGAATACCAGACCACCTTACCTGCTTCCTGAGAAACCTGTATGCAGGTCAGGAAGCAACAATTAGAACCAGACATGGAACAACAGACTGGTTCCAAATAGGAATAAAAGTACATCAAGTCTGTATATTGTCACCCTGCTTATTTAACTTATATGCAGAGTACATCATGGAAAATGCAGGGCTAAATGAATCACAAGCTGGAATCAAGATTGCCGGGAGAAATATCAATAACCTCAGATATGCAGATGATACCACCCTTAAGGCAGAAAGCGAAGAGGAACTGAAGAGCCTCTTGATGAAAGTGAAAGAGGAGAGTGAAAAAGCTGGCTTAAATCTCAGCATTCAAAAAGCAAAGATCATGGCATCCGATCGCATCACTTCATGGCAAATAGATGAGGAAACAATGGAAACAGTGACAGACTTTATATTCTTGGGCTCCAAAATCACTGCAGATGGTGACTGTAGCCATGAAATTAAAAGATGCTTGGTCCTTGGAAGAAAAGCTATGACAAGCCTCAGTTCAGATCAGTTCAGTAGCTCAGTCATGTCTGACTCCTTACGACCCCATGAACCGCAGCACGCCAGGCCTCCCTGTCCATCGCCAACTCCCAGAGTTTACTCAAACTCATGTCGATTGAGTCAGTGATGCCACCCAACCAGCTCATCCTCTGTCATCCCCTTCTTCTCCTGCCATCAATCTTTCCCAGCGTCAGGGTCTTTTCTAATGAGTGGGCTCTTCATATCAGGTGGCCAAATTATTAGAGTTTCAGCTTCAGCATCAATCCTTCCAATTAATATTCAGGAGGACTGATTTCCTTTAGGATGAATTGGTTGGATCTCCATGCAGCCCAAGGGACTCTCAAGAGTCTTCTCCAACACCACAGTTCAAAAGCCTAGACAAGCCTTGACAGCATCTTAAAAAGCAGAGACATTACTTTGCCGACAAAGATCCATGTTTTCAAAGCTATAGTTTTTCCAGTAGTCATATATGGATGTGAGAGTTGAACCACCATAGAGAAGCCTGAGTGCAAAAGTTTGGTAGTATACATTATTAAAAAAAAAAAAAAATCTGAAATCTTTTCAGTGGTGCTTAATTTACAGATTTCTCAAATTCCAAAAAATGAAAATCTCAAACTCATCCATTACCCATATTTTTACTTCCTCTTGAGTGTTTGCCCTTCCTTCCCTGAAATCATTCCATCAAAGAGTAGAGGAAAAGGAGGAGCGAAGAATAGTGGGACTGATCATTTTGTCCTTCTTGCCTCTGGGAGTCTGAACTCACCTGATGGAATTCTCTTCTGGAGAAACCAGTGAGTGGGGAACATCACTCTTTCCAGGCCAGCCCCGGCTCACATACCAGCATCACAGGGCAGCACCCCACACCCCTGAAAAAAGGAGACGCAATGCAAAGGCCGAAGACAAATGGAACTGAATTCCTAGGATGAATCCCTCTGCTGTTCCTACCCTGCTAGCCACCCTGTAACGTTACTGTGCAGAATGAGAAAGACAGTCTAGGTTCGATGCAGGATACAGGATGCTTGGGGCTGGTGCACTGGGATGACCCAGAGAGATGGTATGGGGAGGGAGGTGGGAGGGGGGTTCAGGATTGGGAACTCATGTACACCCATGGCAGATTCATGTTGATGTGTGGCAAAACCAATACAGTATTGTAAAGTAAAATAATTTAAAAAAAAGAATATCAGGTAAAAAAAAGAGAGAGAGAGAGAGAGAAAGACAGGAGCGGGCTTATTGGCCTGAAGACAAAAATTACTTCATAACTAAAGAAAACTAAACATATTAGACATTTGAGGTTTTTCCCTTCAAATTTGGCTGCAGAGACTTTTCTTTGAAGGAACTTGAGGAATTTGAAGAAAGATGTACATTATCATGTGTTTGATGTAGGTCTGTGAGAGATTTAATGAAACGAGAAATCAGGAGTCAAAAGCTAATAGCTGATAATTAAACAAATGTTGAGGTCTTCCTGGCGCAGAATAATCTGGTAATTGACAAGTGTTGTTTCCTGATCTCCTTTATAATTGCTTCTAAAAACTGGCACTACTGTTCATTATTTGATGTGCAGAGCTTTTCTGAAACATAAGTGACAATTGAAAAATTGTCCTCAAAACCACCCAAAACACAACTGGATGGGAAAAACAAACACCAGATTTAGGGGAGTGGTAGTGGGAAACTCATTTAGGGAAAGCTCTACAGGGGTAAGGGCTTCCCAAGAGCCTGCAGTGTTTTATTTCTTAAGCTAAGGCTTCAGCAATACGTGAACCGTGAAGTTCCTGGTGTTCAAGCTGGTTTTAGAAAAGTCAGAGGAACCAGAGATCAAATTGCCAACATTTGCTGGATCATTGAAAGAGCAAGAGAGTTCTAGAAAAACATATATTTCTGCTTTATTGACTATGCCAAAGCCTTTGACTGTGTGGATCACAATAAACTGTGGAAAATTCTGAAAGAGATGGGAATACCAGACCACCTGACCTGCCTCCTGAGAAACGTGTATGCAGGTCAGGAAGCAACAGTTAGAACTGGACATGGAACAACAGACTGGTTCCAAATAGGAAAAGGAGTACGTCAAGGCTGTATATTGTCACCCTGCTTATTTAACTTATATGCAGAGTACATCATAAGAAATGCTGGGCTGGAGGAAGCACAAGCTGGGAATCAAGATTGCCGGGAGAAATATCAATAACCTCAGATATGCAGATGATACCACCCTTATGGCAGAAAGTGAAGAAGAACTAAAAGCCTCTTGATGAAAGTTAAAGAGGAGAGTTAAAAAGTTGGCTTAAAGCTCAGAAAACTAAGTTCATGGCGTCTGGTCCCATCCCTTCATGGGAAATAGATGGGGAAACAGTGGAAACAGTAGCTGACTTTATTTTTCTGGGCTCCACAATCACTGAAGATGTTGATGGTAGCCACGAAATTAAAAGATGCTTACTCTTTGGAAGGAAAGTTATGACCAACTTAGACAGCATATTCAAAAGCAAAGACATTACTTTGCCAACAAAGGTCCGTCTAGTCAACGCTATGATTTTTCCAGTGGTCATGTATGGATGTGAGAGTTGGACTGTGAAGAAGGCTGAGCACCGAAGAATTGATGCTTTTGAACTGTGGTGTTGGAGAAGACTCTTGAGAGTCCCTTGGACTGCAAGGAGATCCAACCAGTCCATCCTAAAGATCAATCCTGGGTGCTCATTGGAAGGACTGATGTTGAAGCTGCAACTCCAATACTTTGGCCACCTGATGGGAAGAGCTGACTCATTTGAAAAGACTCTGATGCTGGGAAAGATTGAGGGCAGGAGGAGAAGGGGACGATGGAGGATGAGATGGTTGGATGGCATCACCGACACAATGGACATGGGTTTGGGTGGACTCCGGGATGTGGTGATGGACAGGGAGGCCTGGCATGCTACGGTTCATGGGGTCGCCAAGAGTGAGACCCAACTGAGCGACTAAACTGAGCTGAAGTAGTCAGTACCTGAATGTTCACTTAAGCTTAAAAGTAGGGACAAGGTATTATTTATACATCTTTGTTTATCTGAAGTAGTTCCTACTATAAGGTAAAATCACATGAATTAAAGTGACTCATCACTTTCACAGTTTAAAAGAAAAAAATTATATCATCACATCATTAGCTACAGAAAAAAATTTAATAACATTAAATGTTCATCCATAGTTTGAAAAGGCTCATCAAACTATGAATATAAGCAAACATCCTTAGAGTGATTAAAGGTATCAATAGAAAACTACAGCAAACATTTTAAAAGTGAAATGTTAAAAGGAATATGACAAGAATGTCTTAAGCACTGTACTTGGAGTTTCTAGCTAGGAAAGAGACAATTTTTTTTTTTTTAATTTATGAGGATTTGGAAAGAATATCGGTCATTACTTGTGGACTATTTGATTGCTCATCTAGAACACCCGGTAGTGGGACTCGCCTGGTGGTCCAGTGGTTAAGAATCTGCCTACCAGTGAAGGAGACAAGGTTCAATCCCTGGTCTTGTGGAAGGAAGATTCCACATGTTGAGGGGCAGTCAAGCCTGTGCACCACAGCTACTCAGTCCATGCTCCCGAGAGCCTGTGCTCGGCAAGGGGAAGCCACCACAGTGACAAGGAGAGGCTGCTCTCCCCTTGCACACCCCAAGGAGAGAGTGGCCACCGCTTGCCACAGCTAGAGAAAAGCCCATGTGCAGCAATGGAGACCCAGTGAAGCCAGGAAGAAAAAGCACATCCCAGTGTTCAGTAACAAACAAATGATAGCCAAAATAATGTTCAGAAGAGTATATGTTATATAATCCATAAAGATGAATTGCCTTCCTATACATCAAAAGCCAGTAATTAGAAAATGCAATTTTATAAAAATTTCATTTATAGTAGCAACAAAAACTTTACAATTCTAGGGACAAAATCTAATTAAAGATATGGGAGGTATTTGTAGAGGAAACTATAAGTCCGTATTGAAAGGAGTCAGTGGAAAGCCACACCACGTTTGTGGACGCCGTGATTCATTACGCTGTGTTGCTTGGCCATTAAGTTGTGTCCAGCCCTTGCGACCCCACTGACGTGTAGCCCACCAGGCTGCTCTGTCCATGGGATCCTCCGGGCAAAAAATCCTGGAGTGGATTGTCATTTCCTTCTCCAGGAGATCTTCCCAATCCAGGGATCAAAGCTGCATCTCCTGCAACGACAGGCAGATTCTTTACCACTGAGCCACCTGGGAAGCCCAGCGATTCGTTACTATTACTTTAATCCCTTATCAAATTAACCTTTTACTCAAATTTATTTACAGTTGAAATTTGAGGAGAGCCTTTGATAGAATTTTACAAGCCAAGTCTAAAATTTATATGAAAGAGCATATGATCAAGAATAGCCAAGTCTATTTTAGAAGAGAACAGGATGGAAAGGGTTTGTTCTATCTAGATGCCAAAATTTCTTAAGATACAGTAATTAAAACAGTGTGGTAGTACCATGCGTATAGTCAAGTAGACGAATGTTTTTAACCAATAGCCCAGTAAAAGACAAGTCTTATGTGTGGAGATACATAACAGAATTGTAATAGCAAATCTTGCATGGTTGACCATAAAAAAATTAAAATTAGATCCATATCTTATACTTCCTATAAAGTAAAATCAACCTAAATGTAAAAAGCAAAACTTCAATAGAAACTTAGAGAGAAATACGGGCTTCCCAGGTGGCACAGGGGTAAAGACGCCACCTGCAGGAGACACAAAAGACTCGTTCGATTCCTGGGTCGGGAAGATTCCCTGGAGGAGGAAATGGTAACCCCCTCCAGTATTACTGCCTGGAAAATTCCATGGACAGAGGAACCTGGAGGGCTACAGTCCACAGCATTGCAGAGTCAGACGTGTACTGAGCATGCACATACACTGTAGGAAAATATTGCTATGGCTTTAGGTAAAATCGATGTTCTCAAAGAAAACAAAGCAATGCAACTCATAACAAAATACGTTGATAATGAAATTGAATTGAAATTTAAAACTTTTGTTTCACAGAAAGAACACCACAAAGTGGAAAACATGACATAGATTGGGAGAAAATACAGGCATTGCATAAAACTTACAAAGGGTTCACATCCTGAATATATAAAGACGCTTGAAAATCCATAAGGAAAAGAAAAACAGTTCAGCTGAAACACGGGCAAGATGGTGAATAAGAAATTCACAGAAGAGGAAACTCAAACAGTCAACATACATTTACAAAGATGATCCTCAACCTCACCAATAATTATGAAAACACAGATTAGAACTAGAAAGGAGACCATTGTACACCTACCAAACTGGCAAAAGTAGTCTCTGGCAATACTATATACATGGTGACAAAAATGTGGGGGAGCAGAAACTTACATATATAGTTGATGAGAATATAAATTTATACAACTATTTTGAAGAGCAGTTTAGCAATATATAATAAAGGGAAGCTGCACTTCCTCTGCAAGTGCGCTACAGATAAACTTGGATGTGCCCAGAGATTTATAGTGCTCACCGCAACACTGTTCGTAATAGCAAAGGTAAAATTCCAACGTCCTTAATGTCCCGGAGATGTAAATACACCTATCATGATGTAGTCCTTTATTGAAATGCCATATATCCATGAAAATTCATGAACTAGAACCACACGAAACAATATAAATAATCTCCAAATGTAGTGTGAGGAAGAAAAACCAAGTTGCAGTTACGTGCAGTGTAATAGCATTTACATTCAGTGTAAGGCATGCAAAATAATATATCTCATTTACAGGCATACCTATCCCTATGGAGTAAATATTTAAAACATGCAGGGAAATGCTACCCACTAAATGCAGGATCGCAGTCACCCAAGGATGGACAGAAGGAAACAGGAGTAAGGGCCTCCAGGTTCCATCATAATGTTTTATTTGTTAAGAAAAATTCTAGAACTATTTTGACCAAATGATAAGATTTTTAACAAAGCGAGGTGGTAAGTACAAGAGTGCCTTTGACATCCTTCTCTGTACATTTTTGTTCATAATTTTAAGAGATGTGTGTTCTCTGTCACTTAGTCCCCTCAGTGAGGAGCTGACATTTATGCTCCCGCCTTGCCATTTCAGATGATTATACGCCTACAAAAGGAAATCCAGGAACTCAAGGATGAGCTGGCCATTGTCACTGGGGAGCAGAGGACAGAGGCGCTCACAGAAGCAGAGCTCCTTCAGTAAGCCTGTAGACTTTTTCTTTAACAGTGCAAGATTGTGTTAACTTCTGTGTTGGCCCTAATGTTATGAATTCACCTCAAAGCGCGAAGGTCTCCTGGGACAGTCTGAAATTGCCTGTAGGCGCCAGGGAAGAGTGGCGGCTTTCCATGAAAAGCTGCATAAGGCTGGCAGTGTTTTTGCCGCCTCAGCTTTGAGGAAGAAAAGAACAGAGCGTGGAGAGAATGGGAGTATCCTTCTCATGCCAGCTGAAGAAAAAGGATCGTGTGATAGTCACACAATTTTTAAACGTATCCGCCACACACTCTGTGAGCTGTGGATCTCAGCTCTGAAAGGAATTCCAGAAACGTCCTTTGTATTAAACAGCATCTTGCTGCAAGCACTAATTTATCCCATGCCAAAGTAAGCTCTCTCCTTTAATAAATAGATGGCCCATATATTACAGTTCAGACACTCGAAATGGGAATGAAAGCAGGTATTCAGGACTTCATACAAGTGCGGCATTTCCCAGAGCCTTTAGACTTGCAGCCATATGGCATGCCAAGGGCACAGCGTGGCTCAAGTTCTTGCTCTGATCATGAGCCACCACGGCAGGCTCTCTTGTTGCTTCTGTGCTGTTTATTAAGCATTTGTGAAGTGATAACAATGGACTGGGCTTAGCAGGCAGTGGTACTATTTCAGTGTAACAAGCTACACAAGCTTTTTCTGAAGGTTTACTGTCATTTCGCATGACCCTTTCTCAACAGAGAAAATGGTGACTAACAGACAGTGGAAGTATTTTCTTTAAACAACTTTGTGGCTGCCCCTGAATGCAGGGCTAAAGTTTGAGAAGCCTTAAGCAGAGTTTCTGATATACGCCAAGCCTTCCTCCTCTGGGATAGCATTTCCTCATTTTAGAACACTGTGTTTAATAATGTGATAGGCCCCTAAGGCTTTCCTTACAAAACTGCTTCATGACATATATGAGATTAAGGTGAAATATACTGCCAGAATTCACATTTTAAAGAATTTCATGTCACTCCTTAAAATAACCTGGAATAGCTTAGATACTGAGAAACCCCAGTTTCAAATTCCTTCATTCTGGTGCTCCCAGCCCTGCAAAGAAAGGGCTTCTTGTTGTTGTTGTTTATCTGCTAAGTCACGTCCGACTCTTTGCGACGCTATGGACTGTAGCCCACCAGGCTCCTCTGTCCGTGGGATTCTCCAGGCAAGAACACTGGAGTGGGTTGCCATGCCATTCCTGCAGAGATCTTCCTGACCTAGGGATTGAACCTGCATCTCCTGCTTGCCAGGTGGATTCTTTACCACTGAGCTGCCTGGGAAGCCATGAAGAAAGGGCTTACCCAATATTATTTTTGAAGGTGCCTCTTCAGAGTTTTGATCTTCAAATCAGGATCCAGTCAGGAAAACAAAAGCATTCTAGGCCTCTCAACAGCAGGAATTAAATATAGGAAATTTGTCGTACAGGAGGTGGTATTATGGGGCGCTCCAGCAACCCAGAGGTCAGAGCAGCAGGAGGAGGTCCTTCACCTGGGACTGGAGGGACATCAGTAGAAGGTTGTGTTACTGAAGCTGGAACCTGGTCGGGCGAGCAGAAGCTGCACAAGCTGAGTGCTGCCTGTCGGGACGGAAGCTGGGGCCTTGGAAGAGCCCTGGGCGCTACGGAGGCATCATCCCACAGGGAGCCCTTGCTTCTCCCTCATCTCCCCTTCTAGCTTCCACCAGTGCCTCCCACTGGCTGAACTTACCCAGAGCCAGTTGTGAAAAGAGCCAACCAGTGTGATGTAGTCACACAAAGGAAAAGTGGGAAATTGGATCTAAGAGCAAACAGGGAAATGGCCCACGTGTCAAATAAGCAGCAGTGTTTTCTCTAGTTCCTGTGTGCTCTGTGTTGCTCAGAAGGCTCAGTTTAAGGTAAGACTCTGCAGGTGGTGGTTCAAGATGTCAGAATGAGTAAGCATATGCCGCAGGTTCCCTCCACATTGGGTGGATGATAGAACTGATGGAAGAAACATCTGAGTCTCCAGCTATACCCAAGAATAAGAAGTAGGTTTCACAGGGGTCTAGACAGGAGGAAGGGATCAAGCAAGTTATGGTGCAGCACCACCAAGGCCCCATGTCTAGAACTGGTGGCACGCTGGAGCAGGAGAGGGCTGGAAAGAGCCCTAAGGGTTCGCAGAGCTCCTGGAATGGGAGGACTTTGTTCCTGTGAACCCCCCGTGTTCTCCTTCTTCCCTTTATCCGCTGGTATTTAGGTCAGTATTCCCAGGAAATAGGGAAGTGCCCCAGCTAACTGATGATGCCCAGGACAAAGAGGGACTGTATAAACTCTGGAGACAGTTACTGCCTCCAGCTCTGCTCATTTCGTCACTGAAAGCAACAAGGAGCACAGGTACCCACCGCTGCTTCAGTCCCTCACCCAAGACTGGCTGCCCAAGCGGAGAGCTCGGAGTCTAGGAAATGCGAGCTCACAGTTGGGAGTGACTAGGAATATGAGGACCGCCAGCATGGAAAAAGACAAGAACAAGTGTTTACAGCGCAGAGGCCTCAAGAACGCAGCAAGAGGAGTGGTTGCTGGCATTCCATCCATGAAGCAACAGCAGGACCGAGAGATCTTGAAAAAGTGTACTTGCTGCCATTAAGAACTTGATGATGGCTGAAGAGCAGAATGAAAACACGGAGGACAAATCAGTGAGCCAGGAAGGCGGGAGCTAAGGGATCATTCCAGGATGTAAGCTAAAAGGTAAAGATTTAGAAAGTTTAAACCAAAGAACCATGGAGGATAGCCCTAGATTTACCAGTATCAACAACAATGAGTTTCCAAAGAAGAAATAGAGAGAATGCAAGAATAGAGAAATAGAGAGACTTTCTTCCAAAGAAGAAATAGAGAGTGCCAACAGTTAAAGAAATAAAACCTATTTTTTTAACTAAAAAAAAAAAAAAAAAAAGGACATAAGACTCCAGAACAAGAGTTATCATATGCTAAGTAGTGCAATAATACTGTAGAAAAATTTTAGAACTTCAACATATTGAAAATAATCCTAGAAGTTGTTAGAGAAGCAAAGTATTAACAAGCAAGAATCTGATTTAGTGAAGACTTCTCATTAACAGCTCTGTAAACAGGAACTTCTAGTACTGAAACAAAACAAAACAAAAAAGGGCTGTGGATGGAGATTTCTGTATCTAGCCTACTATCCAAAGGTGAAGGTGGCCATTTTTCAGACATACAAACTTTCAGACAGGATATTTCCCATGGTACATCCTCTCTCAAACAGACCACCACAGACTATACTCTCACAAGAAGAAAAATTCTATAAAGCATAAGAAATGATAATAAGCAAAGTATGTTATACCTTCTCTATGATATTTAATATCATATTATATTTACATTGCGTCTTTCACTAACTTACCATTTATTACATAAACAGATGTTTCTATTTAAAAGTTATTGACAACAAGCAAATTCTCACAATTCTCCTCTCACAGGAGTTTGGGGGCAGAATCGTGAGAAATAAAATTGTGACAACAGGTTTAAAATACTGACAAACTGTTAGATCTTGGATTGGCTTTCTTTGATCCCTGGATAACAAATACACATATGTCAGCTGGAACGGTTTCTGCATAGACAGTATGTAAGGTTGCTGTTAGTTTGTCTGGGCAGTTGATTCGCTCCTTCACTCATTCAACATTTCTTATTCATCCAGTACTCACAGACATCTACTGTAAGCCCTGAAAGGAACACCAAGATGAACAAAACCTGTATCCCGCTCTCAGTGGGTTCACAATTTAGTGGCAGCGACAGACACAAGCACGAGTAATTATGGTGCAATGTATAAGTGTTGTGTGGAGATACATGAATAAACCAGGAGACTGCGGCGATCGTAAGGATTAATTTTGAGCTCAGGCATAGTGTGTGCTCACTTGTGCTCGACTCTTTGTGACCCCATGGATTGTAGACCACCAGACTCCTCTGTCCATGGGATTCTCCAGGCAAGAAGACTGGAGCAGGTTGCCATTTCCTCCTCGAGGGGATCTTCCCCACCCAGGGATCAAACCCGTGTCTCTTGCGTCTCCGGCACTGGCAGGCGAATCTTTTACCACAGCGCCACCTGGGAATCATGTAAAATTAATTCATGTGCAAGTAAGTAAACGTCGGCAATTCGCAATGAAGTCCCTTCTCTGGGTCAAGATAAGTGTACTGTATATAGCATTGTGTCTCTTTAATGATTTCTGATAAGCAGTTGGGGAGAACACATGTTGCAGACTGCATCCACCCTGCCAAAACCAAAGCACAGTTTCAGAGCAATCCAGTAACTTTGGTGCTTGTTCGTGCTGACAGTGAGGATTATTCAGATTATGTGGCTTTGTGTTACTGTTTTTGCTATACTGTTGCTGCAGTTACATTTTGGCCTGATTAGATAGATCAATATTGGTATAGCTTAAAATTCATCAGGTTTCAGAGCTCTTTATTATGTTAAAGTAAAAGAAGGAAATTAAAATCTGCTTGTAATGTGCTGCTGTTTAATATCATTGGTGCGTCTGTGTCTTCTGCCACCCTGGACACTTGCTCAGGAATGTGAATCAGCTTCAGCCCTCTCATTGTGCCCAGGCTCCCTGGTGGTGACAGTGGGAGGGGGATGGTGGTGTGGGGGACAAGAAGGGACCCACGGAGCAGCAGGGCAGAGTGGCAGGAATGTGCTAGCCTCATCTGCTTCTCTGTCCTGCTGATCCCTAGGCTTATGTTGACTGGCACGTCATGAGGACATTCCTATCAGGGATTCTGTGAAGGACATCAGAAAGCAGATATGTATTGGATAATATCTTCTGTGTAGCATGCATTGGACAGTTTGAAGATGTCTATTAATTCCTAGCCCTACCAAATTTTTGAACTCTTTCCCAGAATTTCGGTTCTCAATGTAAATATTTGTTGCATTGACTTGGATGCTCCAACTGAAGAGGATTTCAGATGTCAGCCTCCAGTTATCGGGATATTTTTAGTTTACATCTTTTTTTTCTTTGCCTGTGTAAATTTGAAAAGAGACAGCTGGATGAAGTCTGTGTAGCCAAGTTAATGTTTATGCAAAACTTCTTGGGTGAAGATTTGATTCTGATTGATTTTCTAAACACATACCTCTTTCTTCCTTTGGGTTTTTTTCTAAAGCCTTTAGGCCTCTGGCTAGGATGGAAGCCTCATTTCCTGGCCCAAATCTAAATGAGTAGAATATTTTCTGCATAGCGACATTTTCTTTCTAAGATGCAACTGAATTGGATCTCTTGGGCTCAAGTTTCTCAGAATAAATGTACAAACATCTTGATCCTTTGCTTTTCTTTCCCCCCTCCCCACCAACTTTATTGAGGTATAATTGACATATAACATTGTGTAAGTTAAAAGAGTACAGTGTGATGATTTAATATATTAATAGGTATATATATTGTGAAACAAAGACCACGATAATATATCAATATCCCCATCACCTCACGTAGTTATCTTTCTGTTTCTGTACCTTCGACATCTACCCTGTAGGCAATTTGCAAGTGTACAGTGCAGTATTGTGGAGTATAGTCACCTGGAGTATCTCAGGTCCTCAGAATGTATTCATCTTATAACTGGAGTTTTGTACCCTTTGGCTAATGTCTCCTTGCTTCCCCTGCCCTCCAGCCTCTGGCAACCACTGGTGTATTTTCTGAGTTTACTTTTTTTATTTTGTACAAATAAGTGAGTTCTCACATATTTGTCTTTCTCTGGCTTACTTCCTTTAGCTAGTTTTTGCAGATCAGTTAATCCTACGGCCCGAATGTAGTGAGTTCCTACTAGATGCTCGTCATATTAATAGGCGTTTGAGGGGGTTCAGGAATATAGGATACAGAAAATAATTCCTAGGAGTTACAGTTTTATTGGGGAAATAAGATATAAGCACACATACACACGTTTATACGTGTGTGTGTGTGTGTATATATATATATGGGGCCTCCCCAGTGGCTCAATGGTAAAGAATCTGCCTGCAATGCAGGAGACACAGGAGACACCAGTTTGATCCCTGGGTTGGAAGGATCCCCTGGAGGAGGGCATGGCAACCCACTCCGGTATTCTCGCCTGAAGAATCTCATGGACAGAGGAGCCTTGCGGGCTACAGTCCATAGGCTCGCAGAGTTGGACAGCACTGAGATGACTGAGCACAGCGTATGTATAAAACAGAATACAGGGGCTGTTAGTGGAAAGAACAAATGGACACTGAGAATTGTAAAGCCTTAATTACACTTTAATTCTACTCATATTAGTCTTTTAATGACTCCTTTATATGTAAATACTATCTTATGACTAAATGCTATTTATGTACACTTTCAGTTCCATGTTTTTAAATCTAATATCAGTTTATTATACATGATTTAATATATTATTTGCTCACAATCTATGATAATGAAAAGCTAAATAGTTACATAGCAGTTAAAAAGTGGGGGTGCAGGTATCACTCCCTGAGCAAGTTAAATCTGAAAGGATGTCGTGAGGGAGAAGAGGCCACCCTAAGACGAAGGGGTCTGGGCACACAAAGTTGCCTGGAAAGAGTGAGTACAGTGTGTGTGGGGGGGGGGGAGCGGGTGGCAGGGGCTGTCAAGGTCGCCGGTAGGGGAGGAACCTGTGAAAAGGAATAAGAGGGAGTTATTAAGGGTGATTGAAATAGTCTATATCATGGTTGTCATGGTGGTTATATAAGTATACACATTTGTCAAAAGTCATAGTTCAGTTCAGTCGCTCAGTCATGTCCGACTCTTTGCGACACCATGAATCACAGCACCCCAGGCCTCCCGGTCCATCACCAACTCCCGGAGTTCACTCAGACTCACATCCATCGAGTCGGTGATGCCATCCAGCCATCTCATCCTCTGTTGTCCCCTTCTCCTCCTGCCCCCAATCCCTCCCAGCATCAGAGTCTTTTCCAATGAGTCAACTCTTCGCATGAGGTGGCCAAAGTACTGGACAAAGCTAGTGGAGGTGATGGAATTCCAGTAGAGCTATTTCAAATCCTGAAAGATGATGCTGTGAAAGTGCTGCACTCAGTATGCCAGCAAATTTGGAAAACTCAGCAGTGGCCACAGGACTGGAAAAGGTCAGTTTTAATTCTAATCCCAAAGAAAGGCAATGCCAAAGAATGCTCAAACTACTGCACAATTGCACTCATCTCACATGCTAGTAAAGTAATGCTCAAAATTCTCCAAGCCAGGCTTCAGCAATACGTGAACCGTGAACTTCCAGATGTTCAAGCTGGTTTTAGAAAAGGCAGAGGAACCAGAGATCAAATTGCCAACAACCACTGGATCATGGAAAAAACAAGAGAGTACCAGAAAAGTCATAGTAGTATGTATCTAAAAAGGGTAAACTTAAAACTTTACTGTCTGTAAACTTAACCTCATCTAACCTGACTTTTAAAAACCTGGAGACCTCTGTATGACAAAATATAAAATTAAAAGACCAGTCATTAAACAAATCAAAGCAAAATAAAACTGTACAGAGAAGGATTTTCTTTTTGGTAAAATTTTGCCATGATTAAATAATAGCAATTTATCTTTGATGACAAGCCCCTCAAAGCACACAGACATATACTTTTACAGTTAATTACTACGTGTACAAGTTGAGGCATCTTCCTCACTTGCCTGTTCTGCTCCAAACCTGCACAGCACCCCACACCTCTCCCCAGCTTTCCCTCCTTCCTGTTCAGCAGAGAAGGTGTCCCCTCCAGAGGCGACCTCACCAACCATATTTGCAACCCCAGTCCCTTCTATGATCTCAGTGTAAGAAACGCCGCGGGAAGAAGGAGCCACCCCTATGGACCGTTGATCAGGGCCTTTTATTGGGCGGTCGCTCTCGGGCAGAACTCCGGGGGCGGGTAAGCAAGGAAGTGAGGGGGGCAGGGGCGCGTCTGCGAAGCAAAGGGAGTCTGCGGGGTAAAGGGAGTCTGCGGAGTCTGCGAGGGTGGGGAAGGGTTTTATAGCCCAGGCCGGGGCTCCCATATAAGGAAGAAAATGCGGGCTCAGCGGTGATTGGTGTCCAAGGGCTCCATGTCAGCTCCTGATTGGACGGCGAGGGCTTCATGTCGGCTCCTGATTGGTCGGCTTGGTTGCCGGCCCATCTCCCGGGCTTGTCTGCAGTGCTCTCTGCCGGGACATGTCCCGACATGCCCGGGCATGCCCAGGCATGCCTCAACACGCCTGACCTTTCCCTGACCTTTCATCCTGACCTTGCCCTGACCTTTCATCCTGACCTTGCCCTGACCTTTCACTCAGGGACCTCAGCTCTCCTTCTGTTTTTTCTTTATCTGCAACTTCTCTCTTTTTATTGGACTCTTTACTAGACTGTTAATAGTATTCAATCACAATAGGCTCAGGTCTCCCATATTTGAAATGAAATGCTCCTCCTTGACCTTAACCCCAGCCCCCTCGCTATCTACTGTTGCTTTCATCTCCTTTAAGCTAAACCAATCCTGGAAGTTGCCTTCACTCCCAGTCTCCTTTCCCTTCCATCCCACTCACTCCTGTACACACTCCAGTATGGCCTTTGCCCCATGGCACTGGTTACTGATGGATCTCAGTGTAGATCAATTGGATAGGCCTATAAATGGCAACCCACTCCAGTGTTCTTGCCTGGAGAATCCCAGGGACTGGGGAGCCTGGTAGGCTGCCGTCTATGGGGTCACACAGAGTCAGACACGACTGAAGCTTCTTAGCAACAGCAGCAGCAGTGAGGCATGTGGTTCTCTGATCAGGGATCGAACACACAGCCCCTGCATTTGGATGGCAGAGTCTTAACCCCTGGACCACCAGGGAAGTCCCTGCATTCAACATGATTGACCACTCTCTTCTCTTGTCTTCTCCTTAACTCCTGACTGCTCCTTGGCCTCTTGGGCCAGATTATCCTCCTTTCATGTGGACATTCCTCAAGCATTGTCCTAGGACCTCCTTTTCTCTTTTTCTTTGTCCTTTTTCCTAGATGATTTCTTCAACACCCACACCTCAGTTGCCATCTAGATGCAACTAGATGATTCAACCCTGATGACTCATGTTTATTTTACTCATTCATATTTATTCTTCTCTGAATGCCTTACTCATTGATCACATTGCCCCACTGACAGCTGGTCCTGACCTCAACATGCCCAGACTGAATTCTCTTTTTAAAAAATTTATTTCTTTGGCCCACTTTTTGACTGGGTCATTTATTTGCAAAAAACAAAACAGACATTTCTCCAAAGAAGACATACAAATGGCTAACAAACTCATGAAAAGATGCTCAGCATCACTCATTATCAGAGAAACGCAAATCAAAACCACCATGAGGTATCATTTCACACCAGTCAGAATGGCTGCTAACCAAAAGTCTACAAGCAATAAATGCTGGAGAGGGTGTGGAGAAAAGGGAACCCTCTTATACTGTTGGTGGGAATGCAAACTAGTACAGCCACTATGGAGAACAGTGTGGAGATTCTTTAAAAAATTGGAAATAGAACTGCCATATGACCCAGCAATCCCACTGCTGAGCATACACACCGAGGAAACCAGAATTGAAAGAGACACATGTACCCCAATATTCATCGCAGCACTGTTTATAATAGCCAGGACATGGAAGCAACTTAGATGTCCATCAGCAGATGAATGGATAAGAAAGCTGTGGTACATATACACAATGAAATATTACTCAGCCATTAAAAAGAATACATTTGAATTAGTTCTAATGAGGTGGATGAAACCAGAGCCTATTATACAGGGTGAAGTAAGCCAGAAAGAAAAACACCAATACAGTATGCTGCTGCTGCTAAGTCGCTTCAGTCGTGTCCAACTCTGTGCAACCCCATAAATAGCAGCCCACCAGGCTCCCCCGTCCCTGGGATTCTCAAGGCAAGAACACTGGAGTGGGTTGCCATTTCCTTCTCCAATGCATGAAAGTGAAAGGTGAAAGTGAAGTCGCTCAGTCGTGTCCAACTCTTAGCGACCCCATGGACTGCAGCCCACCAGGCTCCTCTGTCCGGATGGTATTTTCCAGGCAAGAGTACTGCAGTGGGGTGCCATTGCCTTCTCCAACCAATACAGTATACTAATGCATATATATGGAATTTAGAAAGATGGCAATGATAACCCTGTATGCGAGACAGCAAAAGAGACACAGATGTATGGAACAGTCTTTTGGACTCTGTGGGAGAGGGCAAAGGCGGGATGATTTGGGAGAATGGCATTGAAACATGTAAATTATCATATGTGAAACGAATTGCCAGTCCAGGTTCGATGCATAATACAGGATGCTCGGGGCACTGGGATGACCCAGAGGGATAGATGGGATGGGGAGGGAGCTGAGAGAGGATGGGGAACACATGTATACCCATGGTGGATTCATGTCAATGTATGGCAAAACCAATACAATATTGTAAAGTAAACAAATAAAACTGGAAAAAATTGATTTATGTATCTGTTTTTGGCCGCATTGGGTCTTCATTGCTGCTCACAGTCTTTCCCTAGTTGCAACAAGCAGAGGCTACCCTCTAGCTGCAGTGCGTGGACTTCTCACTGAGGAGGCTTCTCTTTTTGCGGAAGACAGGCTCTCGAGTGTGCAGGCATCGGTAGCTGCACTACATGGGTTTAGTTGCCCTGTGGTGTGCGGACTCTTCCTGGACCAGGGGTCGATCCCATGTCCCCTGCACTGGCGGATTCTTAACTGCTGAACCGCCAGGGAAGTGCCCTGAACTGAATTCTTCTTCATCTTTCTCCAGACCTGGTCTCTGGCCCTAGATCCCCATCAATCAACGTCTCTACAAGCCCTACAGTTGCCAAGGCCAGAAACATAGAGGTTTCCTGTGATTCTATGCATTTTCTCACCTCCCAGATCCAGCCAGTTTGGAACTCCTGTTGACTCTATCCTCAAAATACGTCTTGAATTGGACCACTTCACACCACCCCGACTGTTGCTGTCCTTGCAAACCTCTGTCTGCTTTTTCTTCCTACTAAAATAGTGTCATAATAGGTTGTTGTAAATCTTGTTCTGTGAAGCCCGAATACTCTTTTTTAAAAGGACAATTCTTACCATTTCACTCTTCTTAAAACTCCTCAGTGACTTCTGACTTCCTGTTGTTCCTGGGAAAACACCAGAATCCTGCATGTGGCCTATAAGAGTCTGCCTGGTCTGACCCTTTTCTGTGTTTTCAACCACATTTTACATTCCTCTCCCCTTTGCTGCCTTTACTTTGACAACACTGACCTTTCAGTGTTTAATTTCATCCTGTCTTCCACCCTGGGGACGTTGTACAGGCAGTTGGTGCTGACTTCTGCCTGGGGTGGCGTGTGCATGGGGGCACGTACACGCATGCTTGCACACAAATACACATGTATCTTGTTTAGTTTGCTCTGCTTATCCCTCAAGCGTTAGTTGCTCACTCATGTCCGACTCTTTGTGACCCCACAGACTGTAGCCTACAAGGCTCCTCTGTCCATGAGATACTCCAGGCAAGAATACTGGAGTGGATTGCCATTTCCTTCTCCAGAGGATCTTCCTGATCCAGGGATCAAACCTGGGTCTCCTGCATCGCAGGCAGATTCTTTACTGTATGAGCTACAGGGAAGTCCCAGGGCTAGGAAAGTCATGCCAAAGGCTTATCACAGATTTCACCTAACAGATGTAGGTGAATTCCTGCCTTCTCAAGGTCTCAAAATTTCCTTGCGATTTCTGTACCTGTTAGTGATGTAATCTTCTTAACTTATCTGATAAAGTTTCTGAAAACCTGAACATTTCCAGTCTTTGGAGGGGTCAAACTCTATCCTTCAAACCTCAACTTATCCTTCAAACCTCAGTTTAAATTATTCTTCCACAAGGGCATCTTCTCTGACCCGCTGCCCCAACTCAACATGACTGTGCTGCACCTTTTCATATCTGCAGTGCTTTTCCTTCGAAGCACTTATCGCTTTATAATCACATACGTGTGGTATTGTTTGGGGGTTATCTGTGTTCCCTCCATGTGGAAAGGCCTTTGAGGGCAGGAGCAATGTCTGCTCTAAATGAATGAATACATCAATGCTATGTGCCAGCCTGGATGGGAAGGGGGTTTGGGGCAGAATGGATTCATGTATATGTATGGCTGAGTCTTTTCCCTGTTCACCTGAAACCATCACAGCATTAGTTGTTAATTGGCTATACCCCAATACAAAATAACAAGTTGAAAGTTTGAAAAAAAAAAAACTTAAAAAAAAAATGAAGGTACACAGCACCTTTTTTTGTGTCATTTTGTAACACACAATCAAAGAACATGCAGTGAATATTAATATAGCAAAGATTATGCGTAACTACATTAAATCCACAAGGGGAAAAACTGGAGAGGTCTTTGACTGGCTCATAGTCACACGACCACACAATTTAAGATATTGAGCAATGGAAATCCACTTGTGCAAGCAAGTGTTACCCAAAGGAAATGGTGCCCTAGTTTGAGGTACATTTTACCAAACAGGAAATGACTTGAGGCCCTGGCAAGGGCAGTCTCCATGCCTGCTCTTTAGAAGTCCCCAGATTCTTCTTTGCTCTACTCACTCTCCTGTTGGGGAATAATCCCATCCTTCCAGGATGAAACACTCTGTAAAGCTGGGAGCTATGCTGGAATTGACCCTTGGGCCCTTAAACCATGTGCAACATGGAAGGAAGGACCTCACCTTTCCTCCTTGGGGCTTTGCTTGATATTTGGACATTTTTATCTGATAGTATTTCTTTTAATACAATTAAATAAGACTAATACATTTTTTAAATTGGAGTATAATTGTTCTACAATGATGTGTTAGTTTCTGCTGTACAATGAAGTGAAAATCAGCTATATATATGCATATATCCCCTCCTTCTTGGACCTCCCTCCCTCTCATCCCTCTCCTCTAGGTCATTACAGAGCATGGAGCTGAGCTCTCTGTGCTATAAATATAGTTTAAACCCAAATACATTGTGTTATCTTCCCCACAAACAAAAAAAATTGTTTCAAAAGGGTATATCTGTATTAATAAAAGCTTCATTGATGTCCTAGCCTCTATTTCAATGCAAATAAATACACCTAAAGGAAGTCTTGAAGTCCCATTCTCGCACCAAATAAATCTCACTTTGAAATAAGATTAATTTTTACCTTTATTCATTCTCTCTAGTGAATAAACACTGATTGAATATGGTTAATACCATGTCAGGCACTCAGACAAACCAAAGAGTCCTGCAGGAGGCTGGCCATTGGAGAAAGAGGGACAGATGACCAGACATATGTGCTTGGTGATGGTGCCGAACTGCTGTAATAAACATCCAGGTCCAAGATAGGGAGGGTTTGGGAAGGACAGAGGACCAGGGAGGAAAGACTTGAGAGAGGAAGTGACTTACAGAAAACCCGTCAGTGCTTTCATCCTTTTAAAGTAAGCATTTAAAGGTGACTTCAGAAGTCATTTCCACCATGTTTAACTTGCAGTTCAACTCTTTTTATTAGACTAGTCTAATAAAAGTTTCATTGGGCACAGTTTCTCAATACATTTGAGCTGGATTAGAACCATAAAACAGATTTCAACTACAGGTATAGTGGTTCTCTTGAACCTAAAAATTGATAACTTGTTCCCAAAGGCATGGGACAGAATAATTAAAATCAAGATTATCCCATATAATTTGAAATATGTCATCATCATCATCATAAATCGTGTCCTGTGACCCTCAGATTGTTTATGAAGTGAAAAGCAAGCAGAAAAAAAATAAATGATACCCTACAATATTTGAGTTATTACAGTCCAAGGGAGAATTAGATACCAAACTAGACTTTTAGGGAGAATCTCTTGTCAGTACTTAGCCCTGGATCAATAATACTTTATTCCTTTAATATTCGGCTTATTGTCACTGGCCTCTAAAATGATTTTATTTGTCAAACCACTGTTAAGAATTTTTTTAATTAAAAAAGTAAGTTTCAGGTGTAAAGCATTGTAATTCAACATTTGTATGGACTATAACGTGCTCACCAGCACACGTCTAGGTACCAGCCATCACTATCCAGTTGACTCCCTTCACGCATTTCATCCCCTGCAACACCTTCCTCCTCTGGTAATCACTAATCTGATCTCCATATCAGTGAGGTTTTCTTTGTTTCATTTTGTATGTTTGTTGTTTGTTTGTTTGTTTTTTAGATTCTGTGTATGAGTGAAAGGATATGGTAGTTGTCTTTCTCTGGCTGACTTACTGTCCTTAGCTTAATGCCGTCAAGGTCCGTTCATGTTGTCAGGAATGTCAGGATTCCATTCCTTTTTATGGCTGAATAGCATTCCGTCAGGTACATGTTCAAATCTTCTTTATCCGTTCATCCATCGATGGACACTTAGGTTATTTCCTTTATCTTAGCTGTCGTAAATAATGCTGCAGTGAACATAGGTGTGCATATATCTTTTCCAACTAGTGTTTTCATTTTCTTCAGATAAATATCCAGAAGTGGAATAGCTGGATCATACGATAGTTCTATTCTTAATTTTTTGAGGACTCTCCATGCTGTTTTTCATAGTGACTGTACCAATTTGCAGTCCTACCAACAGTGTATGAGAGTTCCCTTTTCTCCACATCCTTTCCAGCATTTGTTAGTCTTCGTCTTTTCAATAATAGTCGTTGTGACGGGGTGAGATGACATGTCATTGTGGTTTTGACCTGCGTTTCTCTAACAATTAGTGATGTTGGACATCTTTTCATGTTTGTTGGCCATCTGTTTTGGAAAAATATCTATTCAGATCCTCTGCTCATTTTTTAATCAGGTTTTTTTGTTGAGTTGAATGGCTTCTCTACATATTTGGGATATGTGATTACTGGATATATGATTCGCAAATATCTTCTCCCATTCAGTGGTTTACCTTTTCATTTTGATGGTTTCCTTCATTGTGCAGAAGCTTTTGAGTTTGATGTAGTCTCATTTGTTTCTTTTTGCTGTTGTTTCCCTTGCCTTTAGAGTCAGATCAAAAAAAAAAAAAGTGGCTAAAACTGATATTAATGAGGTTTCTGCCTATGTTTCCTGATAGAAATTTTATGGTTTCAGGTCTTACACTTAAGTCTTTAATGCATTTTGAATTAATTTTTGGGTACCAGTGTAAGACATTGGTCTAGTTTCATTCTTTTGCATATGGCTGTCCAATTTTCCCAACATCATTTATTGAGAAGATTTTCTCCATTATATGTTCTTTGTTCCTTCATCATAAGTTAATTGTCCATATATGTGTGACTTTCGATTCTGTTCCATTGATCTGTGTGACTATTTTTGTGCCAGTACCATACTGTTTTGATTACTATAAATTTGTGTGTAATTAGAAATCCAAGTGATTTTATTTGTCAAACAACTGTTAAAAATATGCTTCAAAATCATGACTTATGCTATAAAAGTTCTGTAACATGATGAACTATCCTGATTGTTCTTCCACTGTGCAGAGAGGAAAGGGTGGATTTCAGGAAACTATGTTCCTTAAGGGTTAAAGGAGGAGGGCATGGCAACCCACTCCAGTATTCTTGCCTGGAGACTCCCCATGGACAAAGGAGCCTGGCGGGCTACAGTCCATGGGGTCTCAAAGAGTCAGGCACAACTGATGCAACTGAGCACGTGAAAGAGATGGAGACAGGGAGAGTGAGAGGGACAGAGACAGACAGAGAGAGGAGGCTGGAGAGACAGAGTGAGAAGCTTATACCAGAATCTGAGCGATCTCTTGATTAGAGATACGACTGAATGCTGTCTTACATCAAGTTGCTCATTGAAAAATGAAAAATCTCAAGAAAGCTTGTACCTAATTTCTCATTATTATGGACGAAACTGTCCCACTGAGAGTGATGCTACTTACCTGTGACTATCCAGAACCTCTTTCCAGGGCCCAGTGACCCCACCAGACCTGGCCCCTGGCAACCTCTACAGCTTCAAACCCTCCCAAGCCCCTGCTTGTTACCATCCCTCCCCTGAAATAGTTTTTCTCCCTGACCTCACTATTCAAATGTTACATTATCAGAAAGACCTTCCCATGCCACAGTGTCTAAAATGCATCTTCCCCTACCACGCTTTACCCAATCAAGATTGCTGGGAGAAATATCAATAACCTCAGATATGCAGATGGCACCACCCTTATGGCAGAAAGTGAAGAGGAGCTAAAAAGCCTCTTGATGAAAGTGAAAGAGGAGAGCGAAAAAGTTGGCTTAAAGCTCAACATTCAGAAAACGAAGATCATGGCATCCGGTTCCATCACTCCATGGGAAATAGATGGGAAACAGTGGAAACAGTGTCAGACTTTATTTTTGGGGGCTCCAAAATCACTGCAGATGGTGACTGTAGCCATGAAATTAAAAGATGCTTACTCCTGGGAAGAAAAGTTATGACCAACCTAGATAGTATATTCAAAAGCAGAGACATCACCTAGCCGACTAAGGTCCGTCTAGTCAAGGCTATGGTTTTTCCAGTGGTCATGTATGGATGTGAGAGTTGAACTGTGAAGAAGGCTGAGCACCGAACCCCTTGGACTGCAAGGAGATCCAACCAGTCCATTCTGAAGGAGATCAGCCCTGGGATTTCTTTGAAAGGAATGATGCTAAAGCTGAAGCTCCAGTACTTTGGCCACCTCATGTGAAGAGTTGACTCATTGGAAAAGACTCTGATGCTGGGAGGGATTGGGGGCAGGAGAAGAAGGGGACGACCGAGGATGAGAGGGCTGGGATGGCATCACGGACTCGATGGACATGAGTCTGAGTGAACTCCGGGAGTTGGTGATGGACAGGGAGGCCTGGTGTGCTGAGATTCATGGGGTTTCAAAGAGTCAGACACGACTGAGCGACTGAACTGAATTGAACTGAACTGATGCTGAGCTATTTTTCTTCATAGCAGCAACATCACATTTAATGTGTCATTTTCCTTTGTCTGTCTGTCTCTACTTCATGAGGACTGGGACTTCATCTGTGTTGGTTTTTTAATTATGTAACTGGCCCATGGTAGATCCTCCATAAGTATTTGTTGAATGATTTGGTGAACATCATTTGGAGAGGCCTTGATTCCCTCTCACACTTCTTTCTTGAGCCATTCATTTTCCATCTTCAGGGTCTCTACTCAGAGGTGCCTGGGTTTTTGGTGTGAACAAGGATCCTCAGAACCAGTCTCTGTGAGCAGTAAGCACTTCCTGACATTTAGATTCAACACGCACTGGTTTGGTATCCGGTGGCTTTCATCTTGTCAGTTGAATGATGCAGGAATTATCTGCAATATTCAGAATCTTGCTCACAGCTATTTTCTGAACTTTATCCAGAGTTGTCAACCAAAATAAGGCAGAGAAAATTTATTTGAAAGGACTGAGAGTCAAGAGACTTGATTTCTAATCTTGAGTCTCCTCCTCATCAAAGGAGATGTGTTATCTTAAATGACCCCCCTAACTCAATTTTCTAATCTTTGCTTATGTGACCTTGGGCAAATTATATCATCTATTGGGTTGGCCAAAAGTTGCTTTGGTTTTTAAGTAAAAATAAAAGACACATTTTTCATGATCACCAAGAACTTTATTGAACAACATAGTCGCTGTTTTGTTCCCCTACCTACTACCATTTTTCAGGCAACTTCATAATTCCATCTTTCCAAAACTTTATGTCTTTTTAAGCAAAGAACCATTGCAGTTGCCTTTTACAGCCTTCCAGGGAACTGAATTTTTTTTTTCCTTGAAGAGAATTTTGTAAAGATCAAAATAAATGCAAATCCAAAGGTACAATGTCTGGTGAAAGCAGTCGATGTTCAGAACTTCCCAGCCAAGCTGTAACAGTTTTTGCCTGGTCTTCAAAAGATCCCCTGGAGAAGGAAATGACAACCCACTCCAGTATTCTTGCCTGGAGAATCCCATGGACAGAGGAGCCTGGTGGGCTACAGTCCACAGGGTCGCGTGAGTTGGACATGACTGAGCGACTTCACTTTCAAAAACATGTAGTCTTGTGTTATCCTAATGGAAGTTTATGCATTTTCTGTTGACTAATTCTGGGCAGTTTTCATCAAGTGCTGCTTTCAGTTGATCTAATTTGAAGCAGTACTTGTTGGAATGAATCCTTTGGTTTTCTGGAAGGGGCTTATAATATAGGACTCCCTTCCAATCCCATCATACACACCATGTCACCTTCTTTGGATGAAGACCAGCCATTGGTGTGGTTGGTGGTGATTCATTCGCTTGCCCCTTTATCTTTTCTGTTCCACATTATTATACAGTATCCACTTTTCATCGCATATCCCAATTTGTTTTAAAAACAGACATCTTTATTATGTTTCAGTAGAGAATCACATTCAGAAATACAGTCAAGAAGGTTTTTTTCACTTATGTGGAACCCAAGCATCAAAGGAATGAATATAACCAAGCTGGTACAAATAATTTTCAAAGCTTGATTTGGAGATTTTTGAGTGTCAGCTATTGCCTGCATGATATAATGCTGATTGTTCTCAATGTCTTGATTTGACTGCTGTCAACTTCAGCTGGTTGGCCTGACAATGGAGCACCATCCAGCAAGAAATCTCCAGTGTGAAACCTCACCAACTACTTTTGACATGTTCGGTCAGTCACAGCACCTTCTCCATACACTGCAGAGGTCTTTTATTTTATTTTATTTGCATTTCATTGTGTCTTTCTGTTGTTGTTGCTTTTTGCTGTTCAATCACTAAGTTGTGTTAGACTCTTTGCAACCCTATGGAATGTAGCAAGCCAGGCTTCCCTGTCCTTCACTATCTCCCAGAGTTTGTTCAAACTCATGTCTGTTGAGTCAGTGATGCTATCTAACCATCTCATCCTTTTCCACCCTCTTCTCCTTTGGCCTTCAATCTTTCCCAGCATCAAGGTCTTTTCCAGTGAATCAGCTCTTCACATCAGGTGGCCAAACTATTGGAGCTTCAGCTTCAGCATCAGTCCTTCCAATGAATATTCAGGGTTGATTTACTTTAGGATGGACTGGTTTGATCTCCTTTGCAGTCCAAAGTCAAGAGTCTTCTCCAGCACAACAATTCAAAAGCATCACTTCTTCAGCACTCAACCTTCTTAATGATCCAACTCTCACATCCCTACATGACTACTGGAAAAACCATAGCTTTGACATTACAGATCTTTGTTGGTAAAGTGATGTCTTTGCTTTTTAATATGCTCTCTAGGTTTGTCATAGCTTTCCTTCCAAGGACCAAGGGTCTTTTAATTTCATGGCTGTAGTCACCATCCACAGTGATTTTGAAGCCCAAGAAAATAAAATCTGTCACTGCTCCCACTTTTCCCCATCTATTTGCCATGAACTGATGAAGCCACATGCCATGATCTTCATTTTTTGAATACTGAGTTTTAAGCCAACTTTTTCATTCTCCTCTTTCACCTTCATCAGGGGGCTGTTTAGTTCCTCTTCACTTTCTGCTGTTAGAGTGGTATCATCTGCATATCTGAGATTGTTGATATTTCTCCCAGCAATCTTGGTTCCAGTTTGTGATTCATCCAGACCAGCATTTCTCATGATGTACTCTGCATAAAAGTTAAATAAGCAGGGTGACAATATACAGCTTTGTCATACTCCTTTCCCAATTTTAAACCAGTCAGTTGTTCCATGAATGGTTCTAACTTTTGCTTCTTGACCCACATACAGGTTTCTCAGGAGACAGGTAAGGTAGTCTGATATTCCCAATTGTTTAAGAATTTTCCACAGTTTGTTGTGATCCACACAGTCAAAGGCTTTCATGTAGTCAATAAAGCAGAAGTAGATGTTTTTCTAGAATTCCCTTGCTTTCTCTGTGATCCATTGGATGTTGGCAATTTGATCTTTGGTTCCTCTGCTTTTACTAAACCCAGTCTGTACATCTGGAAATTCTCAGTTCACATACTGCTAAAGCCTAGCTTAAAGGATTTTGAGCATAGTCTTACTAGCATGAGAAATGAGCATGACTGTCTGATAGTTTGAACATTCTTTGGCATTGCCTTTCTTTGGGATTAGAATGAAAACTGAGCATTTCCAGTCCCGTGGCCACTACTAACTTTTCCAAGTTTGTTGAAATATAGTGTGCAGCACTTTAGCAGCAGCATCTTTTAGGATTTTAAATAGCTCAGCTGGAATTCAATACCTCCACTAGCTCTGTTTGTAGTAATATTTCGTAGGGCCCACTTCACACTCCAGGATGTCTGGCTCTAGGTGAGTGACCACAGCATCATGGTTATCCCAGTCTTTAGACCATTTTTGTATAATTCTTTGTATTCTTGCCACTTCTTCTTAATCTTTTCTGCTTCTGTTAGGTCCTTACCATATCTGTCCTTTATCGTGACCATTCTTGCATGAAATGTTCCCTTGATATCTCCAATTTCCTTGAAGAGATCTCTAGTCTTTCCCATTCCATTCTTTCCCTCTGCTTCTTTGCATTGTTCATTGAAGAAGGCCATGCTCTTCTCTGAAACTCTGCATTCAGTTAGATATATCTCTCCCTTTCTTCCTTGCTTTTCACATCTCTTCTTTCCTCAGCAATTGGTAAAGAGCTTCTTCAGACAACCACTTTGCCTTCTTGCATTTCTTTTTCTTGGAAGTAGTTTTGGTCACTGCCTTCTGAACAGTGTTACGAAGCTCTGTCCATTGTTCTTCAAGCATTCTGTCTACTAGATTGAATCCCTTCAATCTATTCATCACCTCCACTGCATAATCAGAAGGGGTTTGATTTAGGTCATACCTAATTGGCCTAGTGGTTCTCCTTACTTTCTTCAATTTAGGCCTGAATTTTGCAATAAGGAGTTCATGATGTGAGCCACAGTCAGCTGCAGGTCTTGTTTTTGCTGACTGTATAAAGCTTCTCCAGTTCAACTGCAAAGAATATAATCAATCTGATTTCAGTATTGACCATCTGGTGATGCCCATGTGTAGAGTCATCTCTTGTGTTGTTGGAAAAGGGTCTTTGCTATGACCAATGAAAAAACTTGACAAAACTCTGTTAGCCTTTTCCCTGTTTCATTATGTATTCCAAGGCTAGACTTGTCTATTATTCTGGGCATCTCTTGACTTCCTACTTTTGCATTCCAGCCCCCTATGATGAAAAAGACATCTATTTTGGTGTTAGTTCTAGAAGGTCTTCATAGAACTGGTCAGCTTCAGCCTCTTCAGCATTAATGATTGGGGCATAGACTTGGATTACTATGATGTTGAATGGTTTGCCTTGGAACCAAAATCATTCTGTCAGTTTTGAGGCTGCACCCAAGTCCTGCATTTCAGACTCTTGTTGACCATAAGGGCTACTCCATTTCTTCTAAGGGATTCTTGCCCACAGTAGTAGATATGTCATCTGAATTAAATTCACCCATTCCCGAGTTTAATTCAGATTCAGATTGTGTTTTTACTTTTCTTGAAATAATAGAGCATAATATCAGAAAATTTTCCTTTTCTTTCCATTTTCAATATTAAAATGGCTACACAAAAATCACCAATTTTGGTAATTTTTTTAATGCACACTGACATGACAGCTGTCACAATGCAATCTGAAAAAAATTATTTTGAATGAAGTTAAAGAAAGCTAAGCACTACAAGAGCCATCTTATGGGGAACCTGAATGAATTTTCTAGTAAACCCAATACATGTGTCTCAGTTACTCATCTGTCGTGAGTATAATAACTGTCCCTACTCACTGTGCTATTATGAGGATTGATGAAATAATTCATCCTCTGCACTAAACACAATTATGATGACTATTATTAACATTATTATTATATTACCCCCTGTGCTTCTTTGATACGACTTTTGTTGCTGCTGAAGAATCTATTCACTTCTGTTAGGTGTTATGTCAGGCTCCTCTATCAGAAACAAAGAAACCATGTGTTAACGTCTTTAGAATATACCCACTCACACATTCACGCACAAAGAAAGAGGTAGCACCCGAGGGAAAAACCAGGAAAATGTCTTTAGAATTGCTAGTGGTGATTTTTGTTTTGTTTTATCTTGCTTTTATTTTGGCAGTATTTGCTAAGATTTCTACAGAAAATTAAAAGTTATTTTTATAAAATTCACGTCACTTGCTGACTTTTCACCTCCAAGTGGCAAAGTAAATTTTTTTTCACTTAATTAATGAACAGCAGAAAAAAAATGCCCTTCTTTATTAACTCTATTTTTACACTACATTTCACAGCAGAATTAAAAACAAATGTTCTCTCTTGGCATATAACAAATTATTGCATAACACACATAGTTGTTTCTGAGATCTAAATTACATCTGCTTCTGGCATTTTAACTTTAAAAATCTTATAATACTTATATTCTTTTTTGTATATTTGGGCTATAATATTGTGTATTATTAATCAGTCATTTCAGAGTGGTGCTTTTCTAATACAGTTGATATAAGATTGTATTTCTAAAGGGCTAAAGAAAACAAAAACTGTACATGGCCAGAATGGAATGTTCATAAAATGCTTCCAAATTGGACTTGTTTGCTTTGCATCTTACTGTCCACTTCCTTAACCATAACAAGCTTCACATACCCTCCAAGCGAGAAACATGTGCTGAGACCTTTAAGATATCTGGAAATTTAAAGTAACAGCCTGAGTCACATAACTGAGGCATAACATTTATACTTGGATTCAAAACAGAATTATAAATGTGAACAAAATCTTTATAAATATATGTATGTATAATTACTTGATAAAACATGTTAAGTGTATAAATAATATGCACTTATAGAAGTTCTATACAATATAGGCAGACATAAAAAGGAAAACAACCTGTGTATAATGCCCATATCTAAGCACAAGGAAAACATGCCAAAAGTAAAAGGCAGATATTTTTTGCTTGAATGATGTTGGCATAGACTTTTTCTCCTAGATGACTTTGCAAGTCCAGCATCAAGATGTGGCCTCCAAGCCCCTGTTCTCTCTTCACCCTGTTCTTCAGGACTGCTGCCAGTTGGAATTCTCTGCCTCTCTCTATGGAAGTTCGACATACATGCTTTATTTTTATACCTTAATGCTTCTTTCAGGTGCTTCCCAGGGTCTTCATTTTGTACTCTCCATTCTTTCTTTGAAATGCTGGATATGTCAGCAAAGCCTTCTGTTTTCCATTTTCTGAATTTAGCATTTCAACATCTGTATAATAGTTGTACTAAAAATACACAAAGATAAAATGGTTAGGGAACATCCTAAAATCTTATAAATTGGTAAGATGAATTGAGTTGAAGTTTTGTGGGTTTTTTTTTTTTTTTTTTGCAGTTACTGAGAAGGATTTTGTTTTGATTACTTGTTTTGGTGGGGAGAAGGGGGAGCTCACTTTTTGTATAATTTTAGGAGTCTAACCTTTGGATGTATCTTCTGATTTATCTTCATTTGCTTACAAATCTGTGGGCTAAAGAGAGTTCGGAGAGAACAGTTTGTCTTAGCTTCATCCCCTGAGGACTGGGAGAGGAGGTGTTACGATTCCTCCTTCTATTTCATTCCTTGGCCTTGCAGCTGCTGTAATCTGGGGATTCCCATCCATCCCGAGGTCTTACCTCCCAGTCCCCGAGGCTTATTATTGGCATACTGGAGCCCCTGTGCTAGGAACTGTCAAAGCAGCCAAAGCAAGAAACAGCAGAATCGTGGTGCCTGGCCAGAGGGAACCCAGTGATGGACACCTGCTTGTCCAACAAATAAAGACAAGTAAATAATCATGTACAAAGTGGGCAATAAAGACCAGGAGTGTGAGGGGCTAAATGAAAGAAAGGTTCATTAATCACCCAAGTAATTGTAATAGATCAAGCTTTCTAAATAAAATGCCACAAAGTGGCCTGCTTCAGGAACTATCCATATGCAACATCAAAGCAAACTTGAGGACTCGCAGCACCGCTAGCAAGTACCAGAAAATAGACCCTTTGCTTTTATTTTTCAGCTGGCTTCTCTGTAAAGTATGGATACCCACCACCCTACCCCCACCCCCGGACATCCAAATAAAGATCTGAGAACTTGTGAGAAAATTCAAAGTTGTTTTTTTTTTTTCATATTAAAGAACCCCAATGTCTGACATCGTAGTGATGGTAGAGTTAACAGTGCCCCAAAGTGAAACAGGGATAATTTGTGTCATTCACTGGGCCATGCAATGACAGTGATTTTGTATTCAGCTGAACATTGGGATAATTCCTACCGCTTTTTACTTTGACACCTATCAAAAAAAAAATGCTAGTTTGACAGACTGTTCTAGTTTGGCAGAATACAATGAAGAATTATTTCCAAAATAACATGCAAATCTGAGTTCACAATGTATATCCAACTCCCTACGCAGGCACCAAAGGAAAATGTCAATCCCTGTTCCTCCTCCAGCCGACCCCATCCCAAGCACCCAGAGCCCTTTTTGCTTGGGGTTCTCAGGCTGTCTTATCAAGGCTCTCCTTTTTTACAGACCTTTACTTCCTTAAAGGCAAAAGACAAACATCCCTCAAGACAGTGTGAGGACAGGCTCTTAGCCTGCTCTGGTTGCCCTGGCAAGCAACGTGTCCCAGCCGCCTAACTCCAAGGGGCTAAGCTCAGTGACGACCCAGGACTGTTTTGTTTGTTGTTTTGTTTTTGTGCTCTATTCCTCAGAATATTCTTCATTCCCACTCCCATCCTCCCAGCCCAGTTCCCTAGTGGTTCCCTCTGGGTTTATCATTAACCGAGCAGGCTCATGACTTTTGCCACAGCCTCGAAAATATGCCATCGCCGGTAATGTCAAGGTGACCAGTGCTGCCTGTGTGATTTCTTCAGTTTACTGGAGAAATCAGATCCCCCCTTCTTGTTCATAAGCTCACCTCCTACTATTCATGCTTTTCAACCGCTTCCCTCATCAATTTGCTTTCCACTCAGTCAAATAGCATGTGCTGGGCAGAGTATAGTACTGTATATTTACTTTTCTGTTTAATCTGAAATCCCTTGTTGAAATTGGCAGCCACGTGTTTCCTCTTCTTTCTGCATCTGACTTTTTGTTATGTTCCCTGTCTGATAGCCACAAATTTTCCTCTGAGTTTGGAAGAAGAGAGCAACTATCAAGAAACAAAGAGTTGCTAATTAACAAAGAAATGCAGATTACAATGAGACATAATTTTTTGCCAGTCATATTGGTAATAATGAAAAGATGATGGTACCATGTCGGTGAGGGCATGGATGAGCTCTTACTCTGCAGGCAGAGTAGACAGTGCCAGTGAGGGGTGGCAGACAGGGAAGCCGGTTCTGAGGCCTGGGCAAATTTTTAGCTTGTTCGTCTTGGGTGGCCTAGTGGTAATGAATCTGCCTGCAATGCAGGAGACACAGGTTCGATCCCTGGGCTGGGAGGATCCCCTGGAGGAGGAAATGGTAACCTTCTCTAGTACTCTTGTCAGGAAAATCCCATGGACAGAGGAGCCTGGCAGGCTGCAATCCGCAGGGTTGCAAAGAATCGGACACAACTGAGAAAGCGAGCGCACACACACATCCCTTGTTGGACAGCCCTGGAGAACATTTGTGCAAACTTTTAAATGGCTGTGCTTTTAGGGCCAGCAGTTTAACTTCTAGCAATCTGTCCTTAAGGACAAATGTACACAGAGTATGTATTAAGATATTTATCAATATCATTTGTGAATTGGGTAATGATACATTCATTTAATGAAATATGATGTGGCAATTTTTTATATTAATGAAGAACCATATATTATATTGACCTAGGAACACTTCCAAACTCTATATCTTACTTTTTGTAACCAAAACATGCATTTACATGTATACACTTACATGCATATATATATATATATATATATATATATATATATACATATACATATACAAACAACTCTGGAAGGATAAACACTGAAGTTTCAAAGTGTTATCTCTGGGTTCTAAGATTGGAGCAATCTTTTTTATATTATATTTCCTAAACTTTTTGCCTTAGGCAGCCATGCATCAATCTATGATCAGACAAAAGATTTAAAAGGGTATTTTAAAATATATATGGTAAAATAAAACTGAAATGTTCTCTAATACGTAACGTTTTCCATAAGTTATCATCAAATCACTCAGCAAACATGTAATGGTAAAGATAAATGCCACTTATTGAGCATTTGCCAATAGGCATTGCCTTACACTTCTTATGTACATAGTCATAAAAATTCTGCAACAATTTCATGAGGCAAATTGCATTCAGCTAACAAGGTGAGAAGCAGAACTGGAATTTGAACCCTGTTGTGTCTATCTCTAGAGCTGCTTTTTTGTGACCTTGAGCTACAAAGATGCAAGGTGTACAGTGATGACTTAAACTTAAATCCTGCTTCTAGGAGGTTACAAGGCAAAATACATGCAGTATTCTAGAATTAGCTAGGTTTTTCTATATTGTTAGTCTCAGAAACTAAGGTCTGTCTGGAATACTGGATTTTCTTCACCGTTGTTCATTCACTCTAGCTATGCCATCTAGTCTTATCTGAAAGATGTGCCAAGAGACAAGGAAAAGACTTAAGTGTTTCCCCTGGAAGTAAATGCGTCTTCCTTTGCATCCTAAGGAACTGGCTTCTGGGGTAAGACAGAGAACAGTAAAGTTAACATCCACCCACTGCTGTTGGCTCATTTTTGGTGTGTTAGAAGTATATTAACCAGTGCTTGTTTTCATATGAGACAGTTTATGTAGAAGTGACCACAGCTGATAAAACTCAAGAGTTCATGCCAATAATTAAATTCCTCACAGTTCAAGCAATCATAGGGCCACTAACCTATGAGGTATTTACTAAGAAACACAGGGACAGATCCTAATTATCCTTATTAGCCACCATTCAGGTCAAATGACTAACTTTTCCAAAGGTCATTTCTAATTCTTCATTGTTATCAGCTAAAGAGGAAAAGAGGAAATGTATGGGATTTTATTTTTTTTGTTGTTTGATTCAGTCAGTATCACTGATTTCATAGAGACGTGTTCTCACATGGCTTCTGTTGACTGCGGCACATGACTAGAAGCCCAGATGGCTGGGGAGAAGGGCTACCTCATGCCTGATCTCGTAAACTCACCCCTCGGGGTCTCCCTGGATGATGCCATCACGCTCGTGGCTTCCCCCGGCCTCCACATTTGCTGAGCTTTGTTTTGTGGCTAAGCTGGGCTTTGAACCTCCACAGCATCACGTTTCCTCAGTGAGTTAGGGAAGCAAAAACTGCACACTGTTTGTTTCTAAAATGTTTGACTTTACTACTTATGTTTTGCCTTCTTAGTGTTTTTTGTTTTTATACGGAAAAGAACTTTATGACTTAAACTCACTTTCATAAATATTCTGTGCAGATAATAGTATATAGGTTAGTAATAACTTATTACATAGGTCCTGTTTTAGCTGTCCGTCCTATTCTAGGGGAGGGTTCCTTCTGATTCTGGGTTAGGTCCCTTCTTTCGCTGCCCTGGTTCTGATTGTCTTCTGGGTCAGGGGAACTTCCCTTCTGCACCCACTCTGGCCATGCTTTCTGGTCAGAATCCTGATGCTGATCCTCATTTTTGTTGTAAAGGCAATTTATCTGCCCAGTCCGTAAGTGCCCCCAATCAGCCTTTTTTAAAATGCAGGGACTTCCCACCGCCATTATACAACCTCAGGAGTGCCTGCAATAGGATTTTCATTGCTTTTGCTATTTCTATTCCTGTTTGCTATTGCTCAGTTCTGTACAAAGGCATTTTTGAGGGTCTGACATGAATCAGAAAATGCTCAGGCAATGACTTCTGCAAAATGACCCTAAAATGCCTGCCTTCCTTAGAAGCACATAGGAAAGGCTGAGTCCTTAGCCCACAGCAGGGACATTAAACAGAATGAGGCACTTGATGCCCGGATGGCAGGGCGGGGATTACAAAGATGAGTGAGTGACAGGTTCTGGCTTTATAGGGCTTCCGTCATGGAAGGGAGTCAAGACCAACACATGAATATCTATAAGATAAAAGTGGTACCTGACACAGGAGAAGTGCTGAGGTACCTGGAGGAGCAGAAATTACTTTTGAGTGGGAAGCTCAGGGACAACTTTTAGCAGACCCATGAATTAAGGCAAGATTTAGAAAAGTGAAGTTGGTCAGGCAGACTGTTTCAGATGGAGGAGGAATCGATACAAGCAAAGCCGCAGTCTGGGTTTCTCGTTTTATAGATTCATCTGTTTAGTCCCAGAGAAGTGATGTGACTTAACAAAAGATTTCTACCAAGTCAGATTTTTTTTTTTTTTTTAACCCTGAGAAAACCGGCCTTCACCAATTCTGTCTCCCTGTAGGCTCTAAATAGCTTTATAATTCTCTGAATTTTTAGCTTTAAAATCAATTGAAAATGTAGTATATTAGTAGTGGGGAAACATTTAGATGCTGTAGGCAATGCTTCCAGTACTTTCATCCTCTCAGAAAAGAACAGTGCAGGTTATTAACCAACAGCAGTTGTAAGCACCCTCCCGCATGCCTGGGACCACACGATCCCGCAGCGGCACCCACAGACCAGCTCCACGCTGGAATAGCTGCTGGCTCTCTGGCTTGCAGCTCAGGGTGGCCAGGTTTAGCAAAAAAAAAAAAAAAACCACAGGGCATCCAGTTAAATTTGAATTTCATGTAAACCGCAAATAACCTTTTAGTATGCGTCTGATGCAATATTTGTAACCCTATTTCAGTTTTCTATGATCAGGATTCTTATTTTCATCTGCGTAATTTCCATGAATACTTTTGCCTTGAAAACAACTAATTGATGTTTCCGTTTATATCTTTTTAAAAAATTACCATTGAACCCACCACCTCAAGGATTTTTAAAGGTTGAGATCCAGGAGGATTTATAGAGAATAGACTTGGGTGGATCTTATTGTCTTGAATTATCCAACACCGGGATCACAGTAGGCAGTTAGTAAATGCTCTGCTCTCTGAATCAGTGTAAGAATAAGGAGTTAGCACATTCTCAGTTTTTATTCTTCATCATCTTAGAATCGGTCCTTAAGCAGTGACATGTATATTTAAGCCTTAAATATAGTTTCCTCCTAGTGTGTCTCACTTGGTAAAGAATTGAGACAGTATTTTCCAAACAGTTCATTCACACCACCTGAAGAGGAAAGGCCCAAGTAATTAGGTAATGTTTGAGGAAAAAAAAAAAAAAAAAGATTATCTGTTAACATGATCCTGAATTCACAACTCTTGGATCCTAGGCATCCTTACCCCAACTTCTAATAATGGCTGGCTGAGGAGAAATAATCTAAGCTTTGCAGATTAAATATCCCAGAGGGTCATTAATAGCTAATGCTCTCTCTCCTTATTTATAAGAAATCAGATCTCTGAAATCATTCATGAGATATAATTCACTACAGATGATGTTCCTCCACTTCAGTACAAAGTGTTTCTGGTCCTGACACCACATTTTGAAGATATTAAAATGAAAACTAAAAGCATGGTCTACAGCTTGTGTTAATTATCCTTGGGTAGTTTATGGAAGCATTTGAGTTCTTCAGACATAGTTATCTAATATGATTAAAAAGGCCTGACTCCATCTCAGGGCTGTTTCTGTACTTTAGTGATTATTTTATTCTCCTAAAGTTTAAGTGCTTTGGGTCCTAATAGACCAAATGAATGAATATCAAAACCAGATAACAGAAAACGGACAAGGCATGAATGGTCATTCCATTTATCGGACTACAGTTGACATATTGGATACTTCTGGCCTAGACAGCTCTTTCATCGGCAGTCCAAGAACTTGATTCTAAATTAGGACGTCTCGAGTGTGAAAGTATGAGCATACCATTTCATTCTTCCCATTATTTAATGCTTTCTCAATGTTAAGGCTTTTTGTGAGTTGGATTCTGTGAGTTCCAGGGAATTCTTTTAAAAGAAGGAATGAGACCCTTCATCACATCACACAGGAATATTTGTATTTCTCTCCTGCCTTCCCCTGTAACCTTTTCACAGGAAAGCTTTGCATATACACGGAGCTGGATATTTTTAAAGACTTCCTGAAACAAATGTTTGTTCTAATTACAGTTTTATATGGTTTATGCCACTTACAGAAAACCCACAGTGTGAAAATGTGCACTTATGGAAATAATAAATTACATGACGTCTAACACCTGGTCCCTGATAGCTTGCTCAAAGTATGGATAAACAAATACAGGAATAGCCACCAACTACTATAATCAGCACCATAAAATAAGCAATTAGATCATATCAACAAATCAAGCCCGTCTGGAAGCAATAGAGGAACAGCTTTAGGATTTAACTGTGGATTTCATTTCAAGGGGGCTTTCCTGATAGCTCAGTTGGTAAAGAATCCACCTACAATGCCGGAGACCCCAGTTCGATTCCTGGGTCAGGAAGATCTGCTGGAGAAGGAATAGGCTACCCACTCCAGTATTCTGGCCTAGAGAATTCCATGGACTGCATAATCCACAAGGTCACAAAGAGTCAGACATGATTCTGAGCGACTTTGACTTCACTTCTTTTCAAGGACCTAATAACAAATAATGTATGTCTCTCTCCCATAGCATTATCCTCAAGGAAAGTAACCGTGAAACATTAGAAACTAAGTTTGTAATTTTATCTATTCTTAAAAATTTTACTTTGAGAATTGTAGGAGTTTTATAATTTTTCATTTTATGACAATTCATGTTCATTGGGGAAAAGTGATAAGGGACAAAGATAAAAATGGTATCACTTGTAATTCCACTACTCAAAGATATCAGCTGTTGTCATTAAATGGTATAATTCAGATAAGAAAAAAGATAACAACTGTTTATTATTTGGTTGTAATCCTCCAGATTTTTCAATGAATACATATGTATTCCAATAAAAATGAGCTCATGCTTTTAAAACTGTTTTTTAACCTATGTTTTTCATCCACTTGTACTATCTTCTCATATCAGTATATATGCTCATCTTCAGCACAGGTGCTGTCAGGCTCATGTATGGATTTAGGGGGATTTATAGACCCTTCACCCCAAAAAATATGAACAAAAATTTGTAGGGTTTGGGTGTATATGTTTTTTTTTTTCTGGAAAAAAATAGTGCATTGAAACTTTCACTGGACTTGCTTTAACTTTTAGTGATAATTTAGAGAGAGATTACAGTTCTACGTCTTCTCAGTCAGGATCATAATGACCCCCAGTGTGTTCTTTTCCTCTCTCATCCCTCTGTTAATGCGTATTTTTCTTTATATGGGTCCTGCATCATTGTTTTAACAGTTTAATGGTCATTTCCTTTAGAAGTGAAGTGTTAGTCACTCAGTTGTGTCCTGCTCTTTGTTGTGTTTGTTACAACCCCATGGACTATAACCTCCCAGGCTCCTCCGTCCATGAGAGTCTCCAGGCAAGAATACTGGAGTGGGGAGCCTTGTCCTCCTCCAGGGCATCTTCCTGACCCAAGGATCGAACCCAGGTCTTCCGAATTGCAGGCAGATCCTTTTCTGTCTGAGCCACCAGGGAAGTCCATTTCCTTTCAAGTATTTAATTTTTAAGGTTTCAGTGTTCCTTGTTGTGATTGTTTTTGTTTGTATCTTAGAGTCTCCGTCTTTGTCTTATAAACCTATTTTAATGTAAATATAGAACTTGAGTTTGATTCAATTTACATAAACTTGTCCTAGATTTCCTATTGCGTGGACACGTTTCCAAACAGCAATAAGCTATTTTCTATATGACGGGCTAAGTCACATGACCTGTCATCAAATGGGGACATACGCACAAGGACTGACTTTATATTTTCACATAACAAAATCTTTTAAAATCTCTTTTAAAACTTTTGCAAGTTTTCTAATTAAAAAAATTGTAATTAACCTCCAATTAAAGTAAATAAATAAAAAATAAATATTAAAAAGCAAACAATACATATGTACTTCATTTTTACATGTAAACCAAGACTACTTTAAATTTTTGCTGAAAGAACCAACTGAGAAATCTTTATTTCTGCACATTAATGTTGTCTACAAACATAATTTCATAAAAGACAGAATTATTGAAAAAGAGTTCAGAGAATTGGAGCAAAGGATGGATAAAGCTTTCACCGCTCCTTCAAGTTAATGAACTGTCAGGGAAGTCTATAGCCATAGAAATGAGCTATGTGAAAGTGTTAGTTGCTCAGTCGTGTCTGACTCTTTGTAACCCCATGGACTGCAGCCCACCAGGCTCTTCTGCCCATGGAATTCTCCAGGCAAGAATACTGGAGTGGGTAGCCATTCTCTCTTCTCCAGGAGACCTTCCCAAGCCAGGTCTTCTGCATTGCAGGCAGGTTCTTTACCATCCACTTGTACTATCCACTATCCACTTGTATCCACTTTTCATCCACTTGTACTGTCTTCTCATATCAGTATATATGCTCATCTTCAGCACAGGTGCTGTCAGGCTCATGTATAGATTTAGGGGGATTTGTAGTCATTCTAATCACACTAGGACCATAGCCTTGTCTAACTCGATGAAACTAAGCCATGCCCGCAGAGCAACCCAAGACGAGCGGGTCATGGTGGAGAGAGCTGACAGAATGTGGTCCACTGGAGAAGGGAATGGCAAACCGCTTCAGTATTCTTACCTTGAGAACCCCATGAACAATATGAAAAGGCAAAATGGTAGGATACTGAAAGAGGTACTCCCCAGGTCAGTAGGTGCCCAATATGCTACTGGAGGTCAGTGGAGAAATAACTCCAGAAAGACTGAAGGGATGGAGCCAAAGCAAAAACAATACCCAGCTGTGGAGGTGACTGGTGATAGAAACAAAGTCCGATGCTGTAAAGAGCTTTGGCCACCTCATGCGAAGAGTTGACTCATTGGAAAAGACTTTAATGCTGGGATGGATTGGGGGCAGGAGAAGAAGGGTACGACAGAGGATGAGATGGCTGGATGGCATCACTGGCTCAATAGATACGAGTCTGAGTGAACTCTGGGAGTTGGTCATGGACAGGGAGGCCTGGCGTGCTGCGATTCATGGGGTTGCAAAGAGTCAGATACGACTGAGCGACTGAACTAAACTGAACTGAACTGAATAGACCCTTTGCCCCAAAAAATATGAATAAAAATTTGTAGGGTTTGGGTGTATATGGTTTTTTTTTTTTTCTGGAAAAAATAGTGCATTGAAACTTTCATGGGAAATGAGCTATATAGCTGTCTATATAGCTCGTAGAGCCCAGTCCCCTCCAACTGGCCCTGGTCCTGCAAATTCCTCGCTCACCTTGTTCCATGGGTGCATTCTGGTCTTAACCATCCGAGGTCTGTCTCTCTCTCCCCTCCCTGTCTCTCCACCCCACCCTCTCCTTTGCCTACCTTTCCTGTCCTTGCTTCGCAGCCCCACCCCACCCCACTCACAGCCCCTTCCCCTCCCTCTCTCTAGCCTCTTCTCCTGCCTCTCGCTCCACGCTGTCCCCAGTGTGCTTCTCAGAGGGGCTTTCCCGGCAGCTCCTCCATTTTAACATCCTTGTCCCTGGTCTTTCCCGTCCTTGCCCTCAATGTCTCTCTCTCTACTGCACTCTTCTCAAAGCTTCAACCCAGTTTAGCTTCTCTCTGCTAGCTCTTTCCATCTCCACCATAATGAAACCTTTCCTGCCCTTTCTCCTGTCATTGCCCACTTCCTGAACAGTAACTTTCTTCACCTTTTTCTGCTGCTGGCTGTCCTGCTCCCTAACTGGCTTCTCTGCCCCATCCTAGCACCCCACTCTTCCCTTTCCTTTACATCAGTTTCTTAGTTACGTTGGATTTGTGGAGATAGGTGTTCATGTTTACATTAAACACAAATGCTTCCCTGATGGCTCAGACAGTAAAGAATCTGCCTGCAATGCAGGAGATCCTGTGTTCAATACCTGAGTCAGGAAAATCCCCTAGAGAAGGGAATGGACAACCCACTCCAGTATTCTTGCCTGGAGACTCCCACAGACAGAGGAACCTGGTGGGCTACAGGCCATGGAGTCCCAAAGAGTCGGATGTGGCTGAGCAACTAACACTTTCACCCTTTCACACAAATAATGGAGCATTTGCCTACAGCGAGCAAAGGGTTCAAACGATGTAGAATTTAAAGAGGCAGTTATTAATAGGTCGTGATTGATTAATTTGCATTAGTTTAATTTCTTACGTTTGTTCTAAACCAATGAAACTTTCTATGTCTACTGAAGTTAAAATGTTTGGTCATATCAACATATGTGTACGCCTTTAATGAATTAGATACATGAAAATGTAAGTTAAAAACAAAATTAATTTTTATGACTTATCAGAAGCCTTCATCATTGCATTTTAAGAGTTTTTTAGGGCCTTTGAAGTTTTTCTAGTGTCTTTAAAATTTATTTTAAAATAATGTTTAAAATTCTATAAACTGAAGTACATGTCTGTGAATGTATTTTCCTATAAATAGGCTATATCTTCAGTGTTAGAGGGCTTCCCTCAGAGCTTAGTTGGTAAAGAATCTGCCTGCAATGCAGGAGACCTGGCTTCAATCCCTAGGTTGGGAAGATCCCCTGGAGAAGGGAAAGGCTACCCACTCCAGTATTCTGGCCTGGAGAATTCCATGGACTGTATAGTCCATGGGGTTGCAAAGAGTCGGACGCGACTGAGTGGCTTTCACTTTCACTTTTCAGTGTTAGAGGCAAGTGCGTCTGGATTCTGATTTGGATGTTTTGCCTTTGCTGTTTTGAAACACTGAAAGCATCCAGAGGTTAAGCAGTTCTGCATTTGAGGGGCTATGTAACTGCTTTTGTAGAGGTAAAGGGCATGTGTGTTACTAGGGGAAATCTTGTTGGTACACTCTGCATAGGAATTTCCTCTGTATCACCCAAACTAGGAACTTTCTGGTCCCCTGAAAGAAAGTGAAAGTGTTAGTTGCTCAGTTCTGTCTGACTCTTTGAGACCCATGGACTGTCACCCACCAAGCTCTTTTGTCCGTGGGATTCTCTGGGCAAGAATACTGGAGCGGGTTACCATTCCCTTCTCTAGGGTATTGTCCCAACCAGGGGTTCAACTTGGGTCTCCTGCATTGCAGGCAGATTCTTTACCATCTGAGCCACCAGGGAAGTCCTTATCTGGCTCCCTAGTGTTATTAAAAAGAGCTCATTCCAACAAAGTGGCTGACACTGAACTCAGTTCCTTGCACATCCTCATGCGCAAGGGTCCATGTGTTTCACTTACTGGTGAGGGCTTGGTAAGTATATAAATGTATATAAGACTTGTCATAGACCAGACAAGTCTAAAAGAAAAAAAATCATGAAGTAACCACCTTTAAGCCAATTGGGAATAGTTCTTTCAGCAGAATCTAACAAAAAGCAAATGTGAAACTAATGACCCCGAAAAATATTTGTGTAGTTTCCTTTGGTTGTAGTCCTGTTGGCACAGCCTCAGCCTCCAGTTTTTCATGTCCCGTGGATTGTAGTTAATCATAAATTGTGAATTTATTGTTCTTATCCAAACTTTCCTTTTATAAATTACGTGCTTTCCCAACACTGTATGTTTTAAAGGGTCATACCCATAAAGGAAGTTTGTCATGTTAGCAAAGTCAAAATAAGGCTTTCCTTCACCTTCTACCACTGGGTCTCAAGGACCCCCTCTGTAGCATCTTGCTCAAAATTATTTTCTTTGAAATGCAAGACACCAGGTTTACCTGATGATATCACATGGCTCTTGTTGTTTGCATTTTGCTGTAGGAAGCAAAAGTCTGTAGGAAGGAGCGTTCTGAAATGAAATATGAATTTAGTACATTATCAGTTCAGTTCAGTTCAGTCGCTCAGTCGTGTCGAACTCTTTGTGACCCCATGAATCGCAGCACGCCAGGCCTCCCTGTCCATCACCAACTCCTGGAGTTCACTCAAACTCATGTCCATCGAGTCGATGATGCCATCCAGCCATCTCATCCTCTGTCGTCCCCTTCTCCTCCTGCCCCCAATCCCTCCCAGCATCAGAATCTTTTCCAATGAGTCAACTCTTCACATGAGGTGGCCAAAGTATTGGAGTTTCAGCTTTAGCATCAATCCTTCCAAAGAACACTCAGGGCTGATCTCCTTTAGGATGGACTGGTTAGATCTCCTTGCAGTCCAAGGGACTCTCAAGAGTCTTCTCCAACACCACAGTTCAAAAGCATCAATTCTTCAGTGCTCAGCTTTCTTCACAGTCCAACTCTCACATCCATACATGACCACTGGAAAAACCATAGCCTTGACTAGATGGACCTTAGTCGGCAAAGTAATGTCTCTGCTTTTGAATATGCTATCTAGGTTGGTCATAACTTTCCTTCCAAGGAGTAAGTGTCTTTTATTTCATGGCTGCAGTCATCATCTGCAGGGATTTTGGAGCCCCAAAAATAAAGTCTGACACTGTTTCCACTGTTTCCCCATCTATTTCCCATGAAGTGATGGGACCAGATGCCATGATCTTCGTTTTCTGAATGCTGAGCTTTAAGCCAACTTTTTCACTCTCCTCTTTCACTTTCATCAAGAGGCTTTTTAGTTCCTCTTCACTTTCTGCCATAAGGGTGGTGTCATCTGCATATCTGAGGTTATTGACGTTTCTCCCGGCAATCTTGATTCCACCTTGTGCTTCTTCCAGCCCAGCATTTCTCATGATGTACTCTGCATAGAAGTTAAAGAAGCAGGGTGACAATATACAGCCTTGACGTACTCCTTTTCCTATTTGGAACCAGTCTGTTGTATAGATTATAGCAAATGCAGGACATTTTCCTGAGTTGATTGAGAGCCTTTGTGTAGAAAGGGTAGGGGTTCCTGATTCAAAAGACCTGTTTTTAAATCCCAATGTTTCAGTTTCCTAGCTTATATGCAGTAAGTTGCATATAATATGCAACTAATAGTATACAAGTTACTTAATTTCTAAGAGTGTTCCTGTCTTCACCTGTGAAGGAGGGAAAATCATTTTTAGCTTTATGGTACAGATAGATAACAAAATACATGTAAGAGTGGCTGAAATGTAATGGATGTTGAATAAAAGTAATAATAAAATAATTAGGGGAAGGCAGTTATAAAGAGAACCAGAGTATGACAATCTATTTAATTCTTCTCCCTCTTAAGTAAGAAATCATGTAAGGTCACTAGCACAGTAGCCAGGACATGGCTGACCATCAAGGGATGCTGTTAATTTAATTTGATATATTTCACTAATATCTTTCATTTAATATCTCATTATTTCTTTGGGTTCCAGAGCCAAAAAGATGTGTTTATATTCATAACTCAAAATTCAACAAGTTGCTGTGTTGTATGGCGTCTTAAGCGTTGATGCACCCAGGAATCCCCAGGGAATGTTGTTTAAATGTAGATTCAGCAAGTCTGGCGTGGGGCCTTAGGGCCTACATTTCTTCAAGTCTCCCAGGTGATGCCTAACAAGCTGGCCTACTGTTCACCCTGAAGAGCAAGGCATTCATGGGCCAGACAATAAATGCCCGTTCTTTGTTCCGTGAATTGCATTGTCTCATAGAGCTCAAACAGTCTAGAGATGATGATGTTTTGCACATTTCGCAGCTGAGAAATTTGTGACCCACAGAAGCTGATGAATTAATGGTTGAGATCATTCACCCTAATTGTTCAGCCACATTTTTTATATACAGTATTTTTAATTTTGTAACTATTCTCCCATTCTTCCTATGTAGTTATGTTCCTAGAAGTTGAGTTCTCCAGTTTCCTTTTATCTTTATCATTATTTTCAGCTTTTTAAGAAAGATCTTTGCTCGAGTTGATATGTAACCATAGTTTGTCAGCAACCCCATTGCTTAACCCTGTTGGACACAACCTGTGCTTGGCAGCACCGTCTTTAGTGGCTGAATGACTGACAGAGGTCAGGCAGATTCTGATACATTTTGGTATAATTAGTCCCAGTTAGCCTCTGCAGTCAGAACTCCTTCATAGCCCTCGAGAATGAACCACCTATTCTCTCAGAACCAGAGAGAAACCAGCAGGGCCCTCAGCTCAGGGGCACCAATCGTCTCCATAATTCTACCGCAGAACAGCCCTAACCCACAAACTGGCGTATTTTGTATCCCGCTTACTCTTTCCAGCTCAGTATCCGAGGATAAGGTCCCAATGCCTTGCACTCCCTAGCCTTGTTTTTCCCCACTAATTCCCTGGAATAAGACTGTGTCATAGGACGCTTCTGCCATCTTTGTCCCCCAGTTACTCCCTGGGCCACACTTCCCATAGCTGTCCTGGGGTTTAGAACCAGCTGGGGTTTCCATGCCCCAGAGGCATGCTCCTTGCTTATACCCATTCCTTTTTACCCCCAACTTTCCCACAACCAGTACCATAGAGACAGGGTTTCTAATTCATTTTGAGATGCTAATGCTGTCAGGAACATGCTTAATGTTTTTTTTTTTTTTTTTTTACAAAGATTATTTTAGAGACGCTAATGCTGACAGGAACATGCTGAATATTTTTTTTTAACAAAGATTATTTTAGAATAATGAGAACATGGTAATCATGCGCAATGGATAAACAATGAACTTCACTTAATAAACAGTTGAATGTAACAGAATGATAAAAACACTGCAGAAGAGCAAGTTTCTCTTGGATCGCTCGTCTCTCTTTTCACAAGGAGATAATAAATGTTCTTGAGCCAAAGGCAACTGGGCAGAAGCCTCAGGATTTTTTTCTTCCTTCTGTCTTTCCTTCCTTCCTTCCTTCTTATCTCTTATCTTCTTGGTGGGTGTATTGCAGGCTACTTGCAGAATCCCTGTAAAGGGATTCATTATTAACCTATCATAGTATATCATGACTATTTTAATGCCAGTAAATATACCTCTTCACCATCATTTTAAATACTTGCCTAACAGTGTAAACAATTATGCCATAATTTATTTACTTTCCTAATATAGGGCATTCCAATTCTCTCCCAACTTCTTTTGCTGTTATAAAGCATGCCAGTCAGTGACCTTATTAAGATCTAAGCAAGTGCAGCTCAGTTATTTCCTCCTTGTCTATTTGACTATTTACCTTTTCAAAAAATTCTAGATGGCATGGCATTGCCCTTTAGAAATACATTGCCCAGCATGATGTTTAAATAAATGTAGTAACTTTCCCATAGTATGGTAAACACAGTGTTTAAAACTTGAATCCTGAAGTAAGCCTCCCCGAGTTTGAATTTGAGCTCTGTGGTCTGCTAGCTGTATGACCTTGGGCAAGACATACAACCTCTCTGTACTTCAGGTCCTTTACTTATGATATGAGGACAATAATAGTACTCAGCCCATCTAGCTGTTGTGCAGATTAAGGAAATGTGGTATTCAAAGGGCACAGACCAGCAGCTAGCATTTAGTGCTTGCCCAAGTAATGCCAGCTATTGTTGATGATAATTAACTGGCTTTCCCTTTCTATTCATACTACTAAACCTAAATTTCCACAAAAATATGGCTGCAGATAAAACTTTATTTTTTTTTTTGGCAAGAAATGTTGGGAGCAAAAACAAAAGTAGTCTAATGGTCTTGAGGGGATAAAGCATGCATTAGAAATTATGGTCAATTCTTTGGTGTGGCCATGGGCTTCCCAGGTGGCTCAGTGGTAAAGAACCATACTGCCAGTGCAGGAGACCTGAATTCGATTCCTGGGTCTGGAAGATCCCCTGGAGAAGGAGATGGCAATCCACTCCTGTATTCTTGCCTGGGAAATCCCATGGACAGAGGAGCCGGGCAGGCTACAGTCAATGTGGTCACAGAAGAGTGAGACATGACTTAGCAGCTAAGCAACGACAGCTTGTGATGTGGCCAGAAATCAAAATTTATAGTACAACAGAATTGCTGATCTAAGCTACAGGCTGTCAGCGCTGTCTCATCAACAGTCAGTTTGGTGGAAACAAGTATCATCACCAACATCCTCCAGTCACCTACCAGCCAGGCTTAGTGTTCAGGCACATAGATTATCTACCATCTTTCTTGTCTATATGAACTAGAACTGAATGGCATGCATTTAGTTTTACTTCTCCAATGGGATTCTTTTACTTCTTTTTTTCCTAGCAACAGAGAACAAGTAAAATGTCTTGTTTACTTGGGCTTATCCTAAAGAACAGACTTATCATACTCACTTGACCTCTGGGGAGAGCTTTCCTGCAGACAGTTCTTCACTGGCCAGCAGGGTTCTGGCAGCTGGGAGACCCCCTGTGGGAGCAGTGACTAGGTATGAACTTAGGAACTATTTTGGGAGATAGGAAAATGCAGGGAATTTAGGGTCAATCGTACACTCTTAACTATGAGAGGAGTACATCAGAAACATCTGAATAGGCATTTTTCTGCATTTTAATTGTTAGGCCAAGTCTTTGGCCGATAAGAAAATTAATTCAACAATAAATCATTTAATGGATGAAGGGAAGACCAGGCATGTTTTTCTTATCTGAGGAGGCTCTGTTGTGTCAAGTACTAATGAAAAAAAAATTGCACGTCAAGAGGCCTGATCTTCATTCTTACTGTTATATCCAACTAATCAAGTCTCAGGAGGGGTGAAGCAATCCAGGTCTTTCATTTCAGCAGAAGTTCTTCACCATTTCTTTGGATTCCTGGTCTTCCTTGTATCCTAAACTCTTACTATGCAGGACAAGAGTCTTGATGTAACAACAAAAGTCCAGTGACACAGAGTGATCTGTGAGTTAACTCAGCTAATGAGCAGGCCTGTACAATCTTACAGTGCTTTCTTGTGAACTTGTAACCCACTTCAGCCCTGCTTAATGGAGTGTTTCCTAGAATATTTACTTCATGATCAGACTATACAGGAGAAATTATTTTTGGAAGAAAAAGCAAGGCAGAAGAATTGACCAGCCACCGCTGCTGCTGCTGCTGCTGCTAAGTCGCTTCAGTCGTGTCCGACTCTATGTGACCCCATAGATGGCAGCCCACCAGGCTCCCCCGTCCCTGGGATTCTCCAGGCAAGAACACTGGAGTGGGTTGCCATTTCCTTCTCCAATGCATGAAAGTGAAAAGTCAAAGTGAAGTCGCTCAGTCGTATCTGACTCTTAGCAACCCCGTGGACTGCAGCCCACCAGGCTCCTCCGTCCATGGGATTTTCCAGGCAAGAGTACTGGAGTGGGGCGCCATAGTCTAATATTGGCTGTCTGAAATTTTAGGGACACTGAAAACCAAAAAACACTTCTACTCCAGAGGATAGTAAATTCTATTTGCTATTGTGGTAAATTATAGAACTAATGATAATTTTCAAAGTTCCAGAATTTTGCCAAGTATTCAGGGTCAATACAAATGGATATGCATTACTATTTTTTGAAACTTCATTCATTGGCAGTTATGCATTCAGGCCTCCTCATGAGTGACAGAAGAAAGTAGCAGTTATGAATATGTTTCTTCAGTGTCTATCACGAGAGGCTCAGGACACACACTATACAATATTATATAGCCATTAAAAATGAAAAGTCCTATTATATATGTACTGGCATGGAATATTATTTCTGATAAATTGTTAAGAAAAATAATGATACAGAACTCTATTCAGAGTGTGATCTCATTTTTGTATAAACACACGAAATCTACAAATGCACATAAGGCTATAGGTAGCTGCTTCATTAAGAACTAGAAGAATGTATTTCAGCTACTAAGCATGGATTCCCCAAAGTATTGAGAGCCAATAAAGATAAAGAATGGTGGCAAGGGAGGGAGAAGAGTGGAGTGTTTACTTTTTAATTTATTCACATCTGTGTTGTTTGGAATTCTTTCCATAAATATCTATTTTTATAATATTTCACATAAAAAATAAACACATTTTGTATCAGAAACTAATGTCTCTATGTCTCTGACAGTTTGAAGCCTGCTACAAGGTAAGATTATGTCCATCAGCAAATGGTACAGATAAGTACCCCTCCACCCAAAGGTGCTCCTTAAAAATGACAGTGCAGATTGGGAAGCAATAGCTGTCATGTGTCGTACACTGTAGGAAGAAATAAGAATGACATTCAAACCTGCTTGTTGTCGTTCAGCTGCAGAGTCGTGTCCGACTCTTTGTTGACCCCATGGACTGCAGCATGCCAGAACTTCCTGTCCTTCACTGTCCCCCAGAGTTTGCTCGGATTCATGTCCATTGAGTCAGTGATGCTATCTAACCATCTCATCCTCTGCTATCTGAAGGAAATCATTGCATCTTATTTGAGTAGGCTGGTAGTACTAATGGAAAGGAGATGTGTTCTGTTCAAAATGATGCTGAAAGTGTGCAGATATTTTCAAAACAATGTGAGAAAGATAGACTGCCGCCATATAATGATAGTGAGCATCACAGATAGTGATTGCCATTCTTATACCTTCCTTATCAAGAGTCTTATCTCAACATAGAAGGAATCGTTCTATTGATTCTATACTGATGCTGTAGATACAGGGTCATGGAGAGGGAACACAAGGAAGAATAAGAGTCAAGAATTGCCCCCATGATGCTCATAAACTAACGGGGGAGTGAAGATGTCATGCAGACCCTAGAATGCCGTGTGGACACTATAAGCCGCAAACTGAACTTCCTGGGGTGGCCTGGATGTTCCCTCCAGATGTTTGTTTTCTATTTTTTATTTGTTTTGGAATAGGACTAACATGAAAATCCTTGTAAGGAGAAGGGAAAGATCAGCATGAAGAGGTGCTAGTTCAGTTCAGTTCAGTCACTCAGTCGTGTCCGACTCTTTGCAACCCCATGAATCGCAGCACACCAGGCCTCCCTGTCCATCACCAACTCCCGGAGTTCACTCAGATTCACGTCCATCGAGTCAGTGGTGCCATCCAGCCATCTCATCCTCGGTTGTCCCCTTCTTCTCCTGCCCCCAATCCCTCCCAGCATCAGAGTCTTTTCCGATGAGTCAACTCGTCACATCAGGTGGCCAACGTACTGGAGTTTCAGCTTTAGTATCATTCCTTCCAAAGAAATCCCAGGGTTGATCTCCCTCAGAATGGACTGGTTGGATCTCCTTGCAGTCCAAGGGACTCTCAAGAGTCTTCTCCAACAACACAGTTCAAAAGCATCAGTTCTTCGGCGCTCAGCCTTCTTCACAGTCCAACTCTCACATCCATACATGACCACTGGAAAAACCATAGCCTTGACTAGACGGACCTTAGTTGGCAAAGTAATGTCTCTGCTTTTGAATATACTATCTAGGTTGGTCATAACTTTTCTTCCAAGGAGTAAGCGTCTTTTAATTTCATGGCTGCAATCACCATCTGCAGTGATTTTGGAGCCCCCAAAATTGAAGTCTGACACTGTTTCCACTGTTTCCCCATCTATTTCCCATGAAGTGATGGGACCGGATGCCATGATCTTCATTTTCTGAATGTTGAGCTTTAAGCCAACATTTTCACTCTCCTCTTTCACTTTCATCAGGAGACTTTTTAGTTCCTCTTCACTTTCTGCCGTAAGGGTGGTGTCATCTGCATATCTTGGTGAAGAGGTGCTAAGGAGGTAACTAATCAGGTAAACCTGCTAGGAGCCTGGAGAGAGTCCGGGGAGAGGTTGGCCATGTGAAGGAGGAAGGATATTATCCAAAATCCGAAGGAAGAGGACTGAGAGGTGAGACAGAGACACTGGCAGGTGGAGGTAAAGGTAGCTGAAGGAGCCCACTTGAAAAAACTTTGACTTCTCAGTCTAGTGAGAAGCTGCATTATTGATGGAGATTGAAAGCAGGGTGGCGGGCTGGGGGCTGTGGAAGGATTTGGAAGAGCCACTGTGAATACTGTATGTCAACCAGGAGTGATTCAAAGGGTTTGGGGCACCACTGATGTCCCAGCTCAGACTGAGCAGCATGAATTTTTAATGAAACTAATAAAAATTTTTTCATTACTTTAGCAGTGTGGCAGCTAGGCACAGGGGCACAGAAAGCTTGGCTAGAATGCATATCTTGTAGAAATCAAATGATTCTTGAATTGAAATCTGTATGTGAAAGTCCATTGGAAATTAGTCAAATAACTGCATCATTTCCAGATTCCACTTTGCCAATTTGTCTCTTCCTCGTTAATGTTTATAGTCAAATCGGATAACTGTATTTGTATAAGGAAGTAAGAACAATATCCTGTACTTCAAATGTTAACTAACAAAGTAATGCCACTAGAATTTCTAAAGTTTCAAGCTTGTAGTTGATTCTCATGCCTTATGTATTTTTAGGCTGGAAAAACTAATAACATCCTTTTTGGAAGACCAGGATCCAGAGAGTAAACTAGAGGTTGGCACTGATATGCGTAAAATTCATCACTGTTTCCATTATTTAAAGGTAAATTTAAACATTTCCACTAGTAGAAGCCATTGTCTGCTGTGTTCAAACTGCAATAAAGCTTTTCTAGTTGACCTGCTCTTGAAAGGCTGAGGAGCCAGCTTCCCATTTCCAGAACAGCATGATCTTTGAACCATTGAGATGGTTCAAACAGATGATCACTGAATTTCTTCAGAGGTTGTATCTTACTTTCCAATGGATAAGCTCAGACCTTGGACTTCTAAAGCTTTGGCCAGGAATCTCTCTACCTTCTACACAAAATAGTTTCGTGTTCAAAATCCACTTATTTTCAAGCTATGTCAAAAGAACTGTGTCCTTCATTTTTCTCCAGCAGCTTCAGTCTTAGGTTTCGCTTTCATGATGACACAGTGTGAATATCATTAGCCTCTATGTCTGCCTGACTTGTAATTTAGCATACTTCATTAAGATAATAGACATTTGTGTGAGTCTGTTCTGAACTAAGCATAGAGAAGGCAACGTTGAACAAGTAAGTCACGGAGGAGACAGATATGTAAAGAATAATTGTAATACATGACAACTGTTTTTTTTTTTTTTTAAGTGAGTTAGTAGTATGAGGTTATAGAGAAAGCAAAAGACATTCAAGAGAAGACAGTGTTTGAGCAGGATTCTCCCATGTTAGGGAGGGAAAGACAAGATAAGGGGGAGGGGTATGATGAAGGAGGATGGAAAGAAGCCAGGTAGGAGGAGGAAGACGCAGTGCCGCAAAGGCAACTGCGTTGCAAGACGAGGCGTCAGAGGAGAACACCTAAGGTGTGCAAGGCATTGGTAAAGGCGAGAAGAATCAGAGGCACAAAGCCACCGGGAGTCGAGGTGTGGATGCTAAGCTCTTGTTTCATCTTACAGAAACTGCTGAATGACGAGAAGACCCACAGACAGAGCACAGCCCCCTCTGCAAACAAAGATCAAAACTGCCAAGAGCCATTGAAAGAGGAAGAGTATAAAAAGCTACGTGATATTCTACAGCAGAGGGACAATGAAATCAGTATCCTTTCTGCAGAGATTAGAGACTCTTCTTCTCTGGGCTTGGACCAGGAAACCCTTAGCTATCTTCCCCTAGCCACATCACCCAGCTCCCCACCCAGCTTCTAGCTCACGTCGTTTCTTTCCATTTAGAAGTAAAATATCCCTTCACCAAACATGTTGTCGCAACTGGTAAAAACCAGAGTTGCCATAAAAGAAAAAAAAAAATTACCTTGCTTTTAGCTAGATATCTTACCATTATGGGAGACATTTCAGGGTATTGAAAAGCATAGGTTTTCTTTCTCTCCACATTAAAAAAATTTTAATATATTTTTGACTACTCTACAGTACTCTTCCTGTTTTAGTCCTGACCCAGTAAGCTAGCTGGTTATCTTTAGCTAGCTGGCCGGACACCGGGCTGACCGCAGCCTCACCATGGCCCAGAATTTGTGGCCTCTGTGTGGGTGAAACTCGAATGATGGCCGAGAAATGACAAATGGTATTTAGCTTATAAAGAGCAGAGATTGATTTAAATGTAACTTTTTATTTAAAAGCCAGATCTACTGCTTTGAGTTCCACTTACAAATGTTCCCAAATTTGGAAGTGAGTGTAGATGAGTGTTAAGGATAGAATTCTTACGTCTCTAGGAAACAGCGTATATTTGGGACTGAAAATGGTAACAGCACATGGGAACTGCCTCTCTTCCAGATGACGTGCATGCTAAGTCGACTCTCTGGGACCCCATGGACTATAGCCCGCCAGGCTCCGCTGTCCCTGGAATTCTCCAGGCAAGAATACTGGAGTGGGTTGCCATTGTCCCCTCCAGGGGATCTTCCTGACCCAAGGATCAAACCTGTGTCTCTCACATCTCCTGAATTGGCATCGGGGTTCTTTACCACTAGCGCCACCTGGAAAGCCCACAGATGAGGTGGTTACCTCTCAGTTTAGTTCAGTTCAGTCGTTCAGTTGTGTCCGACTCTTTGCAACGCCATGAATTGCAGCATGCCAGGCCTCCCTGTCCATCAATAGAGAGCCCCTAATGGATGGTTAGACCTCAGGTATCCCCAGTATTTCTTCAGTGTTGTTTCTTATTTTATCTTCCAAGCTTCTTGCAAAAGATTTGGCATTTTCATTACATTTGCAGGCTTTAAACATGCATAAGAAATGATTTCGGTCCGTTCTTTATGAACAAATATTTTTGTTCACTTCTCAAAAATTGCTAAAAGGTATTTTAGCTTTAGCTATTGTGCAAAATTCATAAAAAATAGCTTACATGAAGGAAATCCAGTAATAAAGAGGTAAAACCAAACCAAATAGGAGGTAGGCACTCTGCCTGATTAACTTCAGCCTCTAATTTTAGTTGAGTGTTAGCAGACCCCGTGTGTCTGATTCAAGTGGGCTCGAGCCGCTTTATTATCAGGCCAGTAACAGTAGATCTGACTGTGAGTTGAACTCCCACGCAAGCCCTCGTCTCCGAGTGCTGCCGCAGTGTCGTTGCCCTCGCGTTCCTTTTCCTCTCTCCTGCCCCATCCATCCCCAGAGATGGTCCCAGCCGAGGCCTCAGTCCTCCTGCCCTATCCATCCCCAGAGATGGTCCCAGCTGAGGCCTCAGTCCTGGCCCCAGCCCCAGTCTGAGCTCTGCTTCTTTTCCTGGCCTTGATCCTAGTTCAGGATCATCTCCCCTAAATACTCCTACCAACTCCTTAATCCCCTTCTGGGCTTATGAATGTCTGTGCATATGGGAGGGATGAAATGAGATATGACAGAGAGGGAACAGTCTAGGCTTGTTCATATATGTTTATTTTACAAAGGGAGTGAGAGAGAGACATACATCATTTCTTCGCTGGTAAGTCCAGGTACTGCTGTCCATGCAGGGCTGTGCTAGACTCTCTCCCGACCGTGAACAGCTCCAGCAGGGTCCTCGGCTTCTGAGACTCATATTTGCAAGGAGAATGTGTAGGAGGCATGGTGAAAAGAGTACTGAACTTGGAAGTTCACACCCAGATGGATGCCCTAGCTCGTCGTCCGTCATCTCTGACAACACTGCCTCTCGCCAGCATCTCAGAGCTGAGCAGAGCTGGTAAGATGCCGCCTGGCTTGAGCTCTGGGCTCTGTAGAGTGCTGTACCATGGAGGGTGTGACCCCACAGACAATGGGCAGACTCAGAAGAAGGAGGGAGAGCAGCTAAGACATACTCATCACAAAGCTGACATTTATCAAGGGCTAATGACCAAGAAAGGCTCCTGATGTTTCATAGTGTCTCATAGTCAGGTTGGAGACAATTTGCATTATCTTTTTTGGGTAGAACCAAGAAGGCCAGGATACTGACAGGAGGAGTGAGAAAGATACAGCTTGAAATAGGAGGAAAAGTGATGCTACTAGAGCTCAGCAGAAGATTGTCCTGCAAACAGAAAGACAGTGTGTGGCCTAGAATGCTCTTTGTGGAAAGAGAGTGAAAACGGTGTCATTTCAGTGGCATTATCAGTTTGCATAAAGTTCAGACATCTCTTCACAAAACACTTAACAGGGTGACACTTGGTCCCCAGGGCTGCACTTGGCAGGAACAGAGGCGCGAATGAAATGAGAGCTGGAAGCAGGGCCAGACAAAGGGAACCGGAGAGAAGGGAGGCAGCGAGAAGATGAGTCTGTTGTGGTCTTTGTGAACGTCCATCAGAACACCGCATTTCTCTGGTTCAATCCTTCCAGCAGGTTCCCGTTACACTTAGAGTAGCAATCACGCTCCTTCCTCCAGATGAAGAAGCCCCATGTGATCTTGCACCCACCCAGCCCCTGCTTCGTGTCTTCTGCCCTGCACCATGCATGTTAGGCTGTGGGCACGGCGCCTTTCTGCCCTGACCTATAACACCCGGCTTCTTAACCTCAGCGGTGCCACTGGTGGAGCTATCCTGAGCAGTCCTTTACCCACTGGCCACCAGGAGCATCCCCAACCACCCTGCAGAAGGAAAGCCGAAAAACAACCCGAAATATCTCCAGACGTGGCCAAGTGTCCCGTGGGTGGTGAAATAGCCTCTGTTGTGAACCACTGCCCAGCCCGTTTCTCCTTCGGGTTTCAGCACTCGCCACTTCCTCTGCTTAGACACCCTCCCTATGTCTGGTTCTTCTTGGCATTCAAATCTCAGCTTAAATGTCATTTGCTAAAAAGCCTTTCTTGAGGCCTGAACCTTTCTTGGGCACCCAGTAGAAAGCGGCCACTCAGTCACTCTTGACCTTTTTAAAAAACTAAGCAATCTAGCACTTCTGCCCTGTAATGTGTGTGTATGTGTGTGTCTGTGTGTGTGAGAGAGATCCAGCTTTCTCCAGTAGACATCTGCTTCATGAGAGCAAAAAGCCAGTCTGCCCCTGCATCTTTCTATCTCTGTGCCTAGAACACAGCATTGCCTGACACCCAGTGCAAGCTCCAAGGAGTGTCGCTGACTGAGCTGAAGGAAGGACACGGGCCATGGCCAAGCAGGAAACGGTGAAAGTGCATGACGGTCTTGCGAATCACTCCCACACAGAGGAATGGGGAATGCCTAGACATCGCCAAAGTTGTGAAAACCTTTGGTAAATACAAGCTTGCTTGAAGTGAAGAACGGAGGCTGTGTCAGGGCTTGTAAGAGAAAAACCATGCTTCCAGAAATCACAAAAAGCTGAGGTCAAAGCTGAAGAGGAAATGAAGGTCGAGTGCTCTGCATGTCCCCTGCCCAAGAATGAATGTGCCTGGATGCCTCCCCTGCTTCTGTGTAGCCGTCTTCTCCTACACCATCTTCGAGTTTCCGCAGACTCCTGTTTGAATGAAGGCATCTTCAGGGCTGGTGAGGTCTTGGATTCATCTCAGTGCACATGCAGGGAGAGTTATGAGATTCTCCAAAGGGAGTGTTATATTTTCTCCTCATGATGGCAGAACCCCCTAGAGGTCTCTACAACTCGAAAGAACAGTGAAGGAGGGTAGAATGGAATGACTTTATCACTCATCATCAGTGCTCCTATCAGATCCATATGGCCCACAAAAGTTCTAATTTAAAATGATATATCTTTGCTAATGGGGCTTCCCAGGTGCTGCCAGTGGTAAAAACTTGTCCCCCCAATGCAGGAGACATAAGAGACACAGGTTCGATCCCTGGGTCAGGAAGATCCCCTGGAGGAGGGCATGGCAACCCACTCTGGTATCCTTGCCTGGAGAATCCCATGGGCAGAGGAGCCCGTCAGGCTATAGTCCGTGGGGTTGCAAAGAGTTAGACATGACTGAAGTTGCTTAGCATACACATCTTTACTAATAATTCACCTCTTTTAGTGAAATTCAGTTCAGTTCAGTTCAGTCGCTCAGTCGTGTCCGACTCTTTACGACCCCATGAATCACGGCACGCCAGGCCTCCCTGTCCATCACCAACTCCCAGAGTTCACTCAGATTCACGTCCATCGAGTCGGTGATGCCATCCAGCCATCTCATTGTCTGTCGTCCCCTTCTCCTCCTGCCCTCAATCCCTCCCAGCATCAGAGTCTTTTCCAATGAGTCAGCCCTTCGCATGAGGGGGCCAAAATGCTGGAGTTTCAGCTTCAGCATCATTCCTTCCAAAGAACACCCAGGGCTGATCTCCTTCAGAATGGACTGGTTGGATCTCCTTGCAGTCCAAGGGACTCTCAAGAGTCTTCTCCAACACCACAGTTCAAAAGCATCAATTCTTCAGCGCTCAGCCTTCTTCACAGTCCAACTCTCACATCCATACATGACCACAGGAAAAACCATAGCTTTGACTAGACGGACCTTAGTCGGCAAAGTAATGTCTCTGCTTTTGAATATGCTGTCTAGGTTGATCATAGCTTTCCTTTCAAGGAGTAAGTGTCTTTCAATTTCATGGCTACAGTCACCATCTGCAGTGATTTTGGAGCCCCCAAAAATAAAGTCTGACACTGTTTCCACTGTTTCCCCATTCAGACCAAAAATTAGAGACTGTTAAAAAAGGTGACTTAAAGCCCCGTTCGAAGGTACGTGGAATGAGCATGAGTTGGACGTGGAGGTGGTCTGGCACCAGAGCTGACTCTGCTGAGCTGCCTGCTGGGCAGGCTCTGCCTTCTCCCTGCTCCTTGTCCTGCTGATTCCAGAGCTGCTTCTTGCATTCAAGTCTTGTTCACGGAGACAGCTCCATTGTCAACCACTACACAGGGTTCGTTTTCATTTTTACAAATGCTTTCATGGAAGCTTTAAGCCCAAATTAGTTTGAACTCAAAGGTATTAAAGACCTTTTGGCTTGCTCATTTTTCATGTAATTTTAATGGTGCCCTACTGAAAGGCCAGCAGCCTCCTACACTGTCCATCACTTTATCAAGGACCTCAGAAAGGTGAGGTCTTTCTTTCATCTGTCTTTGTAACATGACCATAGCAAGTGTTGAAACTATCAATCTCACTTGAAAATAAGTGTTTTGATCATTCTAATCCGTCATGAGTGACTAAATCCTTAACTCAAGTTTTAGATATTTTGGTAAATATGTTAAAGAAGGAGAAGAAGAAAGCTCAGGACGCTCTCCACCTCTCCAGCATGGACAGAGGTGAACTGAGGCATGGCCAGAGCTCCCCCTTGCCACCTGGGAACCCGGACGGTCCGAAGACATTGCCACTCTCAGCTCCCACTCAGGCTCAGGACTCCAGCACCTCTCCATACAGATCCAGTTTGCTCCACAGAAAAACAGGTCAGTTGTACTTTTTATACACACAAACTCTATAAATATAATTCAAAAATAGAGGCTGTCAAATTATACCTCCATATAAAAAACAAACATGTAAATGATTATCTTTAATATTATACTAATCATCATAAATATTACCGTTTTTAATGTTACCAACATTTCTTGAAGTTGTAGTAGAAGCAGCTGCAGCAGCAATAACAGGAAACCCCAAGTAAAGTATGTGCTCAGTTGTTCAGTCGTGTCCGGCTCTTTGCAACCCCACGGACTGTAGCCCGCCAGCCTCCTCTGTCCATGGAATTTTCCAGGCATAAGTACGGAAATGGGTTGCCATTTCCTCCTCCAGGGCATCTTCTTAACCCAGAGATTGAATTTGCATCTCTTGCATTGGCGCGTGGATTCTTTAGCACTGTCGCCATTATTTCCATTCTGGAAAAGAAAAAAAAAAAAAATTCATTCTCCATAATGGATTTCAGTGTAGCATCCTTTAGTTTTAAATGTGCAAGGATGAAGGCTTTAACAACTTATCTGTCAGAATTCACTTTTATAAAGACCAAATCTCTTAAATGCCAGTTTCTAAAACTGATGACTAAACTGAAAACAGAAGGTGCGGACTGTCCCAGAGGCTGAACTAGAGGGTTCAGGGCAGCCGCAGAAAAGCCGACTGTAGAGAAAAGAGCAGAAGACTCTCTCCAGTACGGAAGGGAAAGAAGAATCACCACCAATGTGATGAAACCGTGTTTATTTAAAAATCCAAATGAGCTCTCTGCAGCAAACTTATTTTAGGATATGATCACAGTCTGCCTTAAAGGACAATAAACACGCGCAGTTCTGTCAGATGATAGGATTTGTCAGGGTTGGACTAACTCCGAGGCACCTTCCCCGGGTGTAGTTTTTGCTAAGTGTGTTGGTACCGCCATTACAGCGGATTTCCCAGGTGGCGCTAGTGGTAAAGAACCCTCCTGCCAATGCAGGAGACGCAAGAGATGCGGGTTCTATTCCTGGGAGAGAAAGGTCCCCTGGAGGTGGAAGTGGCAACCATTCCAGCGTTCTTGCTTGAAGAATCCCCATGGACAGAGGAGCCGAGCAGGCTACAGTCCCTAGGGTCGCAAAGAGTCGGACTCGACTGAAGCGACTGAGCATGCGCGCACTGTCACTACGGCAGCCACCGAACCATGCTGGAAGTCCAGGCTGGTTTTATACGTTTCTCTATTAGACTGGCAGACCATGTGTGTAGTTGACCACTGCCTTTCTTGTGAAGACATTGAGGAGTCTGAAGTGTGGAATGTTCTAGAACAAAGGGATAAAGCGCTTCCCTTTTGCAACTTAGGTTGAAATTTTCTGTGTAAACGTTTGTTGGGATGAACAACCGGACATGCGTGGTTTTCTTCCGCATCTAGCTTGGAAATAATTAAAGAGTATGGTGCTCATTAAAGAGCACACTTTGTAGTTAACAGAGACAAGACCGAGAAGCCTGGAAGTGTATTTGGTGATGTTATATGCCTTTATCTCTTCATTCATTCCAGATCTCCTTGCTGTGACTATTTCTTTAGCAACAGAGTAGAATAAGTTCAAATCTCAGGAAACGAAGATGCTGTTTTTTACCGTTGATCGTGGTGTCAGTAGGCAGGAACAAGCACTCTTTCTCTGTGATCGTTCTCCATGTGGCGTTTCTGCACTGTCTTATGGGTACAGCTAGCTGGAAAAAAAGGAGGCCCTCTGGACTGGTGAATTCATTAGTTCCGCCGTCAGTTTTTTCATTTCTTTATTCAACACATGTTTGTCGAGTACATGCTTTGTTCTAGTTACTGTGTCCATTATTGTCATATGGCTAAAGCTTACGTGGGCTTCCCTGATGGCTCAGAGGGTAAAGAATCTGCCTGCGATGCAGGAGACCCATGTTCAGTCCCTGGGTTAGGAAGATCCCTTGGGGAAGGGAATGGCAACCCATTCCAGTATTCTTGCCTGGAGAACTCCATGGACAGAGGAGCCTGGTGGGCTACAGTTCATGGGGTCGCAGAGTTGGACACCACTGAATGACTCAGATACAAAGCTTACATAGTCCTTACATGCATCAGATACTATAGTTAAGTTCGCTACCTGAGTGAACTCATCTAATGCTTATTCTGTTAAATTGTTGTTTACCACCCCCCCCCCCCGCCCCGTATTACAGACAAGGACATGCATGGCCCAGCAGCCCCTGACCTCAGAGCACTTACAGGCTGACAGAGAAGAGAGTCTTGAACAGTTAATTTCAAAGTACACTCTGTATGACTGAGAGAGCACACAGCAGGGAGACTCTCCCGCGAGTTAAGACCAGGAAGATCCAAAGTGGGCATGAGGGTGGGGTGTGGCTGGGAGGAACTCTGCAAGCAGGAGGAATCACTTGAATGGCTTCCACTGCTTCTGTGGTGGAAAGGAGCATTTTATGAAGTGGAAAGGCCAGGAGTGGTGGGCTCTGGGGAGTGAGAGGCTGGGAGGACAGATTCAGCAGCATGCTGGGCAGACAGACGGGCAGCGGAGGACACAGGACCAGACGACCCTTTAGGAGGCTGTTGTAGTCCAGGAGTCCCAGCCAGAGGATGGGGAGGATGAAAGAGGTGGCATATGAGAAACATTCCAGGAGGAGCAGGGCTTGTTGGTGTAAGGGTGGTTATGGGGGGTAAATGTGATGATTGGTCCCCAGGTCTCTGGGTGGCTGGTGAGGCTCTTCACAGAGGTGGAGAGCAGTGCCTTCCCTGGCCTGGCAACAGCTGGCATTGTTGGCTGCAGGAACATGGCACTGGCCATGAAATGAAAGGTCCCCATCAGTTCCTGAGTTAGGATCACTTGCTCCTGATGGAAGGAGCTCTGTTCCTTGGCCTTTTCTGAAGACACACACCGTTGTGCCTGTGCTCTAGTGGCCTCCAGGAGCACCACCCTGCCCCTCGCCATCTGCCAGACCTTCTCTGTTTCTATTTTTTCCTTGCCCACACCATCTCCATTCTCATAATTCTTCTTCCCCACAGCATCCCATAATCTCTCTCCCAACTCATAATTATAGCCAGTTTTTTTTTTTTTTTTCAGTAACTCTTTTATCCCTTGATATTGCTATCAAGACAGACTGTAGTTTGGTTTGGAGGATGAATTAAGTTCACTTGAATATAAAATCACTGAAAAAATAATGGAAATTGTTTGCAAAGTCCAAGTACGAAGGAGGTAAAGCAGTTCTGGAGAAAAGCCTTTGAGTTGAAAGGGTTTTCGAGTTGTTTTAACTGTCGGATATAGTTCTCACAATGACTTTAAATAGGACTAGGCTCCCAAATGGGTTGATAATGATCTAACCATTTGAAGGAGAGATTAATGGTTTTATTTTTTGGCAAAACTACAGTTAGGATGAAAACTGCTTGGATGAATCAGATGCCGCAAAGCAACAGGTAATGGGGTAGTTTGTTGTGATATTTAAAATCCTGGGCACTGATTGGGCTTTTGTTCATGCACTATTTTATATATGAGAGGCTTGTATAAACTAAAACAAATACAAAAAATTAATAAGCGTGTTGTTTAGATGGAAAGTATTACTGCCTTCTGTAGGTGTTCTAAGATTCTATTAGCCATCCCTGTCTTAGTGCAGAAAGCAAGTAAATTTGGCCACCTTCCACTCTGAGGCTGTTGTGCCACTGTTTCCCCTTTGGCAACCCTCTGCCTTTTCCCCATTCATCTGCTACTTTATGCTGAAAGCGACTTCTTTCAAATCCCTTGTGTGAAAAGAAAATGAAACCAAATTCGTGGTTCACCAGAGAGCACCCCCATCCCTGCATGAGCCTCCCACCAAGACAGAGGGAGGTTAGGGCTTCCAGAGTCTTTTGTTGTGGTTTTGGAGGTTAAGTGTCCGTTTCACTTTTGCTGGAATAATGAGAGGAATAACTGTTCAACTCTACAGTTTGCAAAGAGCCATTCGTACTGTTCTCCTTAAAATAGAAGGAATATTATAGTTTGGGGGTTTTTGTTGTTGTTTTGTTCTGTTTTTTGTTTTGTTTTGTTTTTCTTATTTAGTTCTCCAACTGTTCTTCCAAATAGTCACCTGGAACCAGTCAACATCCCAGAAGCCCCTCAGGACTCACCACTTCCTTTAATGATTTGAGCTGCTAACAGAATCCACTCATCACAGGTGATGTCATTGGCATCTTAAAAACAAAACAAAACAAAACAGTTAGTTGCTCAGTCACGTCCAACTGTTTGAGACCCCATGAACTGTAGCCTGCCAGGCTCCTCTGTCCATGGGATTTCCCAGGCAAGAATACTGGAGTGGGTAGCCATTCCCTTCTCCAAGGGATCTTTCTGACCCAGGGATCAAACCCAAGTCTCCTGCACTGCAGGTGGGTTCTTTACCATCTGAGCCACCAGGGAAGCTCTGGAGACTCCAGACTCTTCTTCTCTTACTCAGGGCGAATTTGTTGAGTCCTTTGTATACACAGGAAGGGCCGAGGGTACCTGTTGAGGCAGGCGGGAAGAGGGTGGGTACTGAGAAATGCTTTTGGGCAACAGGGAAAGAGCAGAGAATAAAATAACAAGTGCTATCAGCAGGAAGTACAAGAAATGCTACTGCAGGAATTCGAAAGAGAAGGAGAAAGTTTCAATAAGTAAATCAGCAAAAACATTACGGAGCAAGTGACTTGGAAGTTAGGCCTTTAGAGTTTGGACATTCAACGATGGAGGGAAGAACGTTGTCTAACATTCCAGGTTTAAAACTTAATGTGAACAAAGGCTTGACAACGGAAGCAAGTAAAGTTGCAGGAATATCTGTTTAACTGCTGTCTTGGAGTTTGTTTAAAAAAAAAAATTCACCTGAGCATATTTTAAAAATCTTATTGTCTTTATTCAACAATTTGTGAATCAAGCAGCATCCCCAGTCTAGCAGACAGTAAGGAGCTCTGAGGAGCTGTACAAAATGAAAGACTTTTGCTGGCAGACAGGAATGGGAACAAACAAGTAAAAATACTGTCCAAAGGCAGGTTGGTTATAGCAAGGTCACTTTCCTTTTGGGCACAACACGGGGCTGTCGGGCAGCTTTCTTGTTTGTTTATTTATTTGACTCCTCCAGGTGTTACTTGCAGCACGTGGGGTCTTTAGTTGCTGCATGCAGACTCTTGGTTGCGGCATGCGGGATCTAGTTCCCTAACCAGGGATCAAACTCAGGCCTCCTGCGTTGGGAGTGCAGAGTCTTAGCCACTGGACTACCAGGGAAGTTTGTGTCAGGTAGATTCTTGATAGACTGGTTTAAGACTCCACTTCTGGAGGAGCCAAAACTGTAATTAAGTTAAATCTTCCTTTGGTGACATGGGGTTTAGCATAAATGACTCCGTTTGGGACCTGTTGTCTTGTTTTTAGCAAGAGGTACAGGAAGTCAGAATAAATAGGGTAGAAAAATGATTGGGGAATTGTTAAGATGATTGCTTCTGGGAGGGGTAGAGGAATAGATGGGAACTTCTTTTAATATTATATGTTTTCATATTATTTTAATTTCTTACTTTTATCTCTCGAACAAGTAGGCCCATGTTATGAAAACACATAAATACCTCACCAGGGAGTTTCCTGCTTTCAGTTGCAAGGGAACCACCAAAGCAGAGGTGGGCATGGTGATCATTGTGCTCTGGGTAGTTTTTCTGGAAGAAATCTTTAGGATGTATTGGAAATGAGGCACCGGGAGACTTGAGTAAATGGTTTGGAAGCTAGCATCATAGTCTGATGAAGCAGTGATGGCAACAGAGAGGAGCTGAAGAACTTGCCACAACAGGCCTTCACGGCATAAAGGACAGCTCTGTCCTCCCTCTTCTCAGCTTCCAGAGTTCTCCTGGCGCTGAGGTTGCAGCCAGAGGCACATGCAGGAGGATGGGGAGTTGGTGCCTCCGGGGGGCTGATGCAAACCTTGAGGCAGTTCCTTGAATTTGCTCTCTCCTGGCTCAAAGGGTTGCTCTCCAGACCAAAAGCTACTGTTACGAAGGCTTCATATTACCCAGTCCATGAAGTTGAAAAGAAATGCTCAAAGAAAAGTTTATGGAGGCAAAATTCATCCACAAAACAATTCTTCCTATTCCAGAGAAGAATCGCAATTAGATTTTCTAAGATCCTTTCCAGCTTTCTTTGCTGTAGACCTCAGGCACCAATACTGACCCTTGGCTTTTCAAATCTCTCATGATCCATCTCACCCTCTCTTGGAACTGACTACACTCATCTTTGCACTTCCCCATAAATGCAATCAAAGAAAGAGTGGGCAAATGATCATTGTTTTCTCTGTAGCTCTCTGGTCAGTCTCATTTCTGCAGAAAGCATTAGTGACCAGGTTTACTCCAAGGGCTTCCTAGGTAGCTCAGTGGTAAAGAATCTGCCTGGCAAAGCAGGAGACCTGGGTTCATTCCCTGGGTCAGGAATATCCCCTGGAGAAGGGATTGGCTACCCACTCCAGTATTCTTGCCTGGAGAATCCCATGGACAGAGGAGCCTGGTGGGCTACAATCCATAGGGCCACAAGGAGTCGGACACGGCTGAGCAACTAACACTTTCACTCACTTTCACTTTTCACTGTCTCTGAGGAATGCATCTTTGCATCCTTCATATTTGAAGGGTCTATAGATTATATGAATAAATGACAGCTATGAGAGAGAGAACTAATCACTTGCTTTAGCTCCAAAATCAGTACTCATAACCATTTTCAAATGTCTGTTTAATCTGATAGTCTTTGCAATCCCAATGAGATCTTCAAACTTAAAAAGTGAACAAACAAAAGTCTAAGTGTTTTCTATTGGATATCTATATTGCTTCCATTAAAAAAAAATTATATAATGCTATAATGGACAAGTTTATACACATAGATTTTCCTATAGTTAAGATTATTTTATTAGAGAAGATCCACAGAAAAATCCCTGGCTCAGAGGAATTGGATCTCGATACAACTTGCAAAATTACTGTGCTTGAACTGCTTATTTCACCATACCCTCTCCAGCATTGGGAAATATACATTTTAATTTTTTATCAACATCATATGTAAAAAGTGGTATCCCTCATTATCATAATTTACATTTCTAGTTTTTAAAAATATTTTTTTATTTGACTGCACTGAGTCTTAGTTGAGCCATGCCAGATCTTTTAGTTGTGACCTGCAGATCTGGTTCCCTGACCAGGGATCAGGCCCAGGCCCACTGCATTGGGAGTGTGGAGTCTTGAGTGCTGGACCACCAGAGAAGTCCTTAACTTTCTATTTTAAATAAGGGATAATTTTTTTCCCAAATGTTGGTTAAGAAAAAAGTCTAGGTGTTTTCTTTTTTTTTTTCCTTCTACAATTTTTAAAATATTTTATTATAATACTGTATGGTTGTGAATAAATAGCATGTTTATGTTCACAGTTTGTATTAGAACATTTGCGATGCACTTTGTTTTCTTTTTTTTTTAATTTTTATTTTTACTTTATTTTACTTTACAATACTGTATTGGTTCTGCCATACATTGACGTGAATCCACCACGGGTGTACATGCGATCCCAAACATGAACCCCCCTCCCACCTCCCTCCCCACAACCTCCCTCTGGGTCATCCCCGTGCACCAGCCCCAAGCATGCTGTAGCATCAGACATAGACTGGTGATTCGATTCTTACATGGTAGTATGCATGTTTCAATGCCATTCTCCCAAATCATCCCACCCTCTCCCTCTCCCACAGAGTCCAAAAGTCCGCTATACACGTGTGACTCTTTTGCTGTCTCGCATAGAGGGTCATCATTGCCGTCTTTCTAAATTCCATATATATGTGTTAGTATACTGTATTGGTGTTTTTCTTTCTGGCTTACTTCACTCTGTATAATCGGCTCCAGTTTCATCCATCTCATCAGAACTGATTCAAATGTATTCTTTTTAACGGCTGAGTAATACTCCATTGTGTATATGTACCACAGCTTTCTTATCCGCTCATCTGCTGTTGGACATCTAGGTTGTTTCCATGTCCTGGCTATTATAAACAGTGCTGCGATGAACATTGGGGTACGTGTGTCTCTTTTAATTCTGGTTTCCTCGGTGTGTATGCCCAGCAGTGGGATTGCTGGGTCATATGGCAGTTCTATTTGCTCTAGGTGTTTTCTAAAGGAAGGCAACAGGGCCCTAGACGGAACTGAGCTTCTGACATATGGTTGGATTCAGCAGACACCCAGGAGCACCCATGTGCTTTATCTATCTGTCGTTTATCCATCTACCTACCTGCCTGTCTTAGAAAATGAAGGTGAAGTCGCTCAGTCATGTCCGACTCTTTGCGACCCCATGGACTGTAGCCTACCAGGCTTCTCAGGCCCTGGGATTTTCCAGGCAAGAATGCTGGAGTGGGTTGCCATTTCCTTCTCCAGGGTATCTTCCCAACCCAGGGACTGAACCGGGTCTCCCGCATTGCAGGCAGATGCTTTATCCTCTGAGCCACCAGGGAAGCGCTAAAAGTCACCATCTATGAGCCCAGAAAGTGAAGAGGAGCTAAAAGCCTCCTGATGAAAGTGAAAGAGGAGAGTGGAAAAGTTGGCTTAAAGCTCAACATTCAGAAAACGAAGATCATGGCATCTGGTCCCATCACTTCATGGGAAATAGATGGGAAACAGTGGAAACAGTGTCAGACTTTATTTTGGGGGGTTCCAAAATCACTGCAGATGGTGATTACAGCCATGAAATTAAAAGACGCTTGCTTCTTGGAAGGAAAGTTATGACCAACCTAGATAGCATATTCAAAAGCAGAGACATTACTTTGCCGACTAAGGTCCATCTAGTTAAGGCTATGGTTTTTCCAGTGGTCATGTATGGATGTGAGAGTTGGACTGTGAAGAAGGCTGAGCACCGAAGAATTGATGCTTTTGAACTGTGGTGTTGGAGAAGACTCTTGAGAGTCCCTTGGACTGCAAGGAGATCCCACCAGTCCATTCTGAAGGAGATCAGCCCTGGGATTTCTTTGGAAGGATTGATGCTAAAGCTGAAACTCCAATACTTTGGCCACCTCATGCGAAGAGTTGACTCATTGGAAAGACTCTGATGCTGGGAGGGATTGGGGGCAGGAGGAGAAGGGGATGACAGAGGATGAGATGGCTGGATGGCATCACCGACTTGATGGACATGAGTTTGAGTGAACTCTGGGAGTTGGTGATGGACAGGGAGGCCTGGTGTGCTGCAATTCTTGGGGTCGCAAAGAGTCGGATGCTACTGAGAGACTGAACTGTACTGAACTGATGAGCCCTCTAGGCATTTTTAATCCAGTGGAGGAGACAAATAGGTAGATAGAGATGTCTTTCAAGATGGTTAATGCTCAAGAAGAGGGTCCAGATCATTGGGCTTTCAACCAGCCAGCCATCAGTTCCTGACTCTGGGAAAGACAGTGTGGTCAGGAGGGGGAACACAGGTTCCAGATACAAGGAGAGTTCAAACACTAGAGGCATCAAAGAGTCAGAAAGTAGTTTGGTAAAATGGATATTTATTCCTGTGGACATCAAAATGACCTATAAAAATTGCTGGGTTGAATATGCAGGGGAAGACAATGAGCGTGCTACTCAAGTGCTCCATGAAATGACTGGGAGAGAGGTCTGCGATGACAGTGAGGAGAGGGTGGAGGAAGATACGGCCAGACAGAGCGTTGCATTGAGTGCTTGTGTGTTGGCTTTCATCGGTATAAATGACTATTATTCTAGAATCACCAAGATAAAACAGGTGAAATGCAGGCCAACACCCTCCCCCCTTTCCCACTGGTCACAGGAGACATCATTTTCTGGGATAATGCTATTTTCCTCAACTAGCCCTGAAGCTTTTAGGGTGAAAGACTGTATTTCTCTTCAGTTATGTCCGTAAGTAGGTTGGGTACAGCCTGCCAAAGCAAATAATTTCTTCAACTAGGAGGGATATCCTCAAACCTCCTTTCAAAAATGTCTGGGAGAAGGTACTCCACTGCCCTAACCAGACACCTATGGGAGACCAGCTGCCCACAGGGACTCACTCGTGTGCAACAGAAAAGTTAGGGAGTGTCCTGGACACAGGAACTCTGTCTTTTGGCTCTAGGATAAAGGATAAATATGAGGGTTATGTCAGAACACAAGTAATTTTCATCTTATTAAACATTGCATTCAAAACTTAATTTTTCACTTGATTATTCTGAGCTCAGATTTTGTTTTCCCATGTATACAGGTAGGTTGAGTTTCCTGGGAAACAAAGCTAGACACTCATTAGGAAGGGTCCCTGGGCCCACCAGCCTTGGAAGTTGGAGGAAAGATGTCCAGGATTGATGGGGGAAGAAGCTGGGCTTTGATGCAACCCCAGCAAAGGCCTCAGCTGCCTGAGGAGAGGCTCTGTTGCTGAGTGGGCCTTTCAGAGTCATCCCCAAGCTGAGGCAGAGGGGCAGGGCCTTTGTACCCTCGAGGTGATCATTGGATATGGGTTGCCCCTGAAAGGAGGTATGCCTTTAAATGAGGCAGTATATTTTCAACTGAGAAAAATCCCCAAATAGGGTTGAAATGTGGGGGCGTTCCACTGAGGTGCTCCTGACAACTGGAGGAATAAGTCCTTTGTTCTTGAGGGAGTAGCTGGGTGGGACATCACAGTATCCACCGCAAGTCATAAGTTTTATAGGATATCTGAAATATAGTCCTTAATTTAGCTGAATTATATAACTTTATAGCCCATGATGTAACTCAATAGCAATATGACCCATAAAGCTGAAAATAAAGGAATCATATAATCTAATCACTATTTTTAGCATTGTTTCTGTGACAAAATGTATTCTGCTTGGGACGCCAAGAACACAGCCCCTTCACTCTGCCAGCAGGGGAATAGAGGTCTTCTCTGTCTCTTTGTCTGTCTTTCTGTCTCTCCCTGTCTCACACACACCAGCACATATGCACACACAGGCAGAGTCTTGCCCAGACCTTGGCAATAAAACATTAATCTTCCACCAATTATATATTTATTTACTCCCTAGAACACATGAAATAGTGTGCTATTTGAGATAACATGGAGAATATGAGACATTCTACTACAGAGCTCACAGGAAGTATGAAAGATTATCCTTAGCTGCAGGAGTAGTGGCTTCTATTCATTTATTAAGTACATGTTCCTTAAATTTATTAAATACCATGTGAAAAAGCTGGCTTGAAACTCAGCGTTCAAAAAACTAAGATCATGGCATGTGGCTTCATCACTTCATGGCAAAAGGAAGGCCAAAAAGTGGAAGCAATGACAGGTTTTATTTTCTTGGGCTCCAAAATCACTGTGGATGGTGACTGCAGGCATGAAATTTAAAAGATGCTTGCTTCTTGGAAGGAAAGCTAGACAGCACATTGAAAGCAGAGACATCACTTTGCCAACAAAGGTCCATATAGTCAAAGCTATGGTTTTCCCAGTAGTCATGTACAGATATGAGAGTTGGACCATAAAGAAGGCTGAGCACCAAAGAGCTGATGCTTTCGAATTGTGGTGCTGGAGAAGACTTTTGAGAGTCCCTTGGACTACAAGGAGATCAAACCAATCAATCCTAAAGGAATTTAGCCCTGAATATTCTTTGGAAGGACTGATGGCCACTTGATGTAAAAAGCTGACTCATTGGAAAAGACCCTGATGCTGGGAAAGATTGAAAGCAAAGGGAGAAGGGGGCAGCAGAGGATGAAATGGTTAGATAGCATCACCAACTCAAGGGGCATGAGTTTGTGCAAACTCTGGGAGATGGTGAAGGACAGCGAAGCCTGATGTGCTGCAGTCCATCGGGTTGCAAACAGTTGGATATGATTTAGTGACTGACCAGCAGCAACAATACATGCTCATTGAATTGAAGCAGTGAGCCAGACAGTGCTCAGTGTTAGAGATTGGAAGGTGAGTGAGACCCAGTGCCTGTTAGAGGGTGTAAAGTCTAGAAGAGGGGTCACAGTGGATGTGCACAGACACTGTCATGGGACATGGAAGAGGAAGGTCAACTCTTCCTGGGCAGGTTTAGGAAACCGATATCTGGAAGAATGAATGGGGGCCGGGGGTGCAGGGGAAGGACAGACCAGGAAGTTTCTCCAGCAAGTGCATAGAGGTGTGAAACACATGGTATGTTCGTGACATTGCAAGCATTTGCTTTGGGCGGATTTTAGGATTTGTGTGGATAGGAAGTATTAAGCAAGAAATAAAGCTGGAGAGAGATCAGCTCATGGGAAGCTTAAAAGCCCTGCTTCCAAATTCAGACCTTTATTGTGTTGGCAATGGGGAGCCATAATGTCCTTTTAATATGAGAGTAACGTGGCCAGATTTCTGTTAAAGAAAGATCCCTGATAGCAGTGTGCTAAGTGAGTTGGAAACTGAGGGGAAAGTAGATAGGATGTGGTAGTAGCCATCGAGGTAGGAAATTAAAAGGGTTGAATCAAACCAGCCGCAGTGGAGACTGGAAAGATGAGGAAAGTGTCTAGAAGGAGAATGGGTTTGTGACTGATCAGTGTGGGGACGAGATGAAAAGTCTAGGCTTTCTCCCTGGTTTCTGAGTAGATATGGTGCCATTTAACCAAGGCGGTGAACACATGAAGAGAAGCCGGTTTGGAGGGCAAGTTTCTGAGTCAAATTACGGAAACACTGAGATTGGGTATGAGGTGGAAGTGTCTAAGCCAGCACATACACAGCGCTAGTGCTCAGGTGAGGGGTTAATTAGAGGTATGGATCTGCGATTGACCTTTAGCCATGAAAGTGGAGAAGGTCCCACAATGAGATGGGCAGTAAAGGACCAAAAGAAGGACACTGAGGAGCCCCAGTCTTGGTGGCATAGACAGAGGCAGAAGAGGCAGAAAGGGAGAACTCGACAGGCAAGACAGTCAGGAGAGGGGGAGACCTCGAAAGCCAGGCTCGAAACAGAGCTCTAAGGGGAGTGGGTGTGACTGGCTGTACTGGGTATTACAGTGTGGTCAAGGAAGATGAGAACTGCAGAGAGTCCACTGGTGTGGGAGTAAAGTGAGCAGTGACCTTTGCCAAAGCAGTTTCAAAGAGTGAGGAGGCAGAAAGCTCTCAGTACCAGATTGAAGAGTACGAGGTGAGGAAGTGAGATGGAAGTGGTCACGCAAGTCATTGCAGGTTAAGGAATTTTGAGGCGAGAGTTGTGAAGTGGAGTTGCTTTGTGGGTGCTGAAGTCATTCCGGATATTGGCAGGAAATGGGGCAGAAAGGAAAACTGTGAGCCAGGAGTTTAAGTCAGCTTGGGTTAGCTGGCTGGTTTGTCTGCTCTTGGTCCTATCTATCTATTTATCTATATACATATACATATATATATACACACACACACACACACACTAAATAGCCTCAAGTAACAGCATCATAGACAGTGGGTAGCAGAACCAAATAATACAGATTTCAAAGGAGGAAAATATTTGGCTTTGGTGTTTAAAAAAATTTTAAAAACCAGTAATTTTGAAATGGTATCGAGGAGTCAGAAGAAGGCCAGCCCTGCCTCTGGCCCTACTGGTGTCTACACTGCAGGAGAATGAAAGTCCTCCACTGGAGAGAGCTCCAGAGCAGGCAGTGGCCTTGCGGGGAGAGTCAGATTTCAGTGATTAGAAAGAGCCACAGGGGCACTTCATGAAGATGTCAAGGGTGAGAGAGAGTTTAGTCAACCGTGGAACGTGGGGTCCAGAGAGCAGCTTAGGACAGATTCTCTGGGAGCCCCGCGGTGGAATGAGGGGTGGGTGGGTGAGCAGGGGTAGAGCAAGGGCATCAGGGATCACGAGTGAGGTGACAACTGCCTCGAGGGCCTTGCATTTTGTGGGCAAGCAAAGATGGCAGGGATAAAAGTCGTGGTAAGATCGCTTATCCTTGAGGCCACGGGTAGCAGATTCAGTCTTTTATCGGTTCTTCTGAGAATTCTCTTTGAAACGAACTCTCCTTGGATGAATGTGTTGGAATGGGGGTGGGGAGAAAGATCAGCTGACTTCTAGAATGTTCCACCCCCAGGGAAACCCCAGCCCCTGTGGAGGCTGGGACACAGATACAGCATGGGAAAACGTGGGGAGGAGTTGAGAGTTCCCCCTGGGGTAGAGTTGCCCCCTCCTCGAAGGGAGCAGTAGGTATGGCCCTACATGCTCATCTCTGGGTAGAATCCGGCTGGGTTCTAGCAGCAGCAACACTCCTAGGGAGAGGGCACCGGCCTAGACTGCCTAGACTGCTCTTGCATCAGTGGTAGTGGTTTTGTGGGTTTATGGATAGGGGTTGTTCCTAAGTCAGATATTTATACATTTGCTGTTGTATTTCCTAAAGTGTCAGCTCCTGTGTCTTTGCTGTTCAGAGGCTTCCTCAGAGCCCCCTCTGGAGGTAACACAGAAACACAGAAGCAAGGGAAACAGAAGGGACTCAAGGAGCTTCTTCCTCTGGTCTGTGTGACGGGCCAGGCTCAGCACTGAGAGTCCGTCAGTCCTCCAGCCCGACGGTTTTAGCTCTGTTAGTTCCCTGTGGCCATAATAGAATCAGGCTTCATCTCGCGATGAGAGGCAGTAACCACGCGAAGCTGCAGCGTCTGCTTCACCCCAGAGCTCGAGAATTCCATCAGCACTTCCTTTCTCAAAACTAATGTTCTGGGATTTATACCAACAAAGATAAAAATGGTTTCTGTCCGTGCGTTTGGTAGGGAATGTATTTTTGCAAACATGATAGATGAACCCTGACTTTGTTTGGTGCATAAGACATGATCTTTATAAAACATCTATCAGTTGCTCTGACAGCCGGGCCAGAGTTTAGCACTCTGCTCCTGCTACAGTGAGGTTCAGCTAGATTTCCTGGGTAGGATTATGTCCCTCATATTTACTGTATTCAGTGGATGTTGAGCCAGATGTAGGTGTGACAGAAAGGCCACCTCGGAAGCAACAAGCCTTTCTGCACTGTACACGTGTGATGTTTGTTTTTTGACTAGAATCCTAGACGTTGTTTGCAAAGCGCTCCGTCACCTTTTGGGCTTCCCTGGTGATCCAGATGGTAAAGAATCTGCCTGCAATGTAGGAGACCCAGGTTCAATCCCTGGCCAGGACGATCTCGTGGAGAAGGGAATGGCAGCCCACTCTAGTATTCTTGCCTGGACAGTTCCATGGACAGAGGAGCCTGGTAGGCTACAGACCATGGGTTGCAACTCAGCGACTTAACACTTTTTCACACCTGTCACCTGTTTCTCTGCCTCTTATCATCCGTCCTCCAGAAAACTTAGCTCAGCAGCACTGCTTTGCCCCTTCTTGCTGCATTTCAGGCTGGTCTGTCTCCCCATCCTCTTATTATGCTGCATTGGTTAATGCTGTGCTTCCACGAATCTATTAAATTCTGTGCTTTTGGTTTTCTGCTTCATTTGGGTGAACAGAAATTTCCCTCCTATAGCCATCTCTTTCCTGTATGTCTTGAGCCTCATAAAGAGGTGTATTGTGCAACTTCTACGAATGATAGAAGAGGGTTGTGTACCTTCTGGCTGGGATAACAGAAGTAAAATAGAGGATGACTGGTTACATTTGAGTTTTATATAAACAACAGATTTTGTTTTCAGTATAAGTAGGTCCCATTCAATATTTGGGACATACTTATACTAAAAGTTATTCATTATTTATCTGAATTTAGATTTAACAGGGAAATCCTGCATTTTATCTGACAATATTACCCATGGCCCTTTCCTTTGTTGTGATGTTTCCTTGGTGTCAGGAATCACGGGTAGCCTTAAAAGAACTGCCCCAAGAAGGGAATAGGGAGGTCTCTCTGGGCTCATTAGGACGGCTGCAGGGCTGGTTTCATTTTGGCGGGGGGGTGGGGGAGGAGATGGAGCTGATCTTCATGTCGTATGAGCACCATATACTGCAGCTTTCTGTACTTCTTCCTCATCTATTTCCTCCCAGGCTGGTGGAATTCCCAGTTTCTGAACCTAGGAGGAGGACAGAGGTGCTATAGTACATAGTATTTCTCAAACTTCTGCCTCCAATGCTTATCCACATCTCACCGAATGTTCACGCTCCATAGAATATTGTTTGGAGTATTATTGCCCATGAACATCTTTTGCTGCCTGTTGAGTTCATCGGATACTAGTGTATTCAGCTATTTATTCTTCAGATCTGCTGTCAGTGGCCACAACAAGCTCACGGCATGGCTACTATCATGGCACCGTGGCCATATCTTGTTGGGACTGAGTTTCTAGAGCCCAGCCATCTGTATGTGGTTATTTTCAGAAATATAGCCACTACATTCATTAATAATGTGACCTGTTCCACTGGAAGTTTTTTGGGTGCCCAGAAAGACCCTAAACCTAGTGTCCTCAAGCTGGCAAGCCAAAACAGAACTACTATATATGCTACTTTCTTCCCCTGAGATACTCTTACTTCACCAACCATACAATCAGAAGCACTTTTCAAGGTATCCAGACTCAAAAGATTCCAGAGCTCAGTTCTATTCATAATGTTGTATATCTTTGCCAAGTTGACAGATAACAACAAAAAGATAATAACACGTAGCTCTGTACTGTTCCCATCTTCACTGCATGATGAGAATACTCAAGGCCACCCTGAGTTTCCTCCAACTGTGCTATTGAGATGTATTTAAAGATCTCTCTGCTTAGGACTTTAATTGCTTTAGAAGCTCAACATTTACCATTTGGATGGTTTGAGTGACATTTTGCAGCATGTGAGTGGCTTCACTCACAAGAATTTAATGGGTTTGGACAGTGGTGCTTCCAAGAAGTACCATGTAGCCACTAGCTCACCCTTCAGGCCTCATCTCCAAACAGCGGTCTAACTGAGGTGTGAACACCACCCAGGCTTTTTCTGGTATCTTTTTCTTTCAGTAGAAATTCATGTTAGTGATCACAAGGTAATGCCTGGCATATTCTTTTTTTTTATAAGACTAAAGCATAATATTTCATATTTCAAGTCCTATGTTGCTGAATCATTCTCCTATATTACCGTTAAACTCAGTGAGATGTGTAACCTCAGTATTTTATAATCCACAGATATGACATGAGAAAGAGTAATTGAGGATGTTTTATATCTTAGTCTGCAATGCTCATCACTTAAATCAGATGACGCTGAGAAGTGACTCTACATCACGTCCGTCAGTCCCAGCTGTACAAATATATGTGTGTACACATACTTCCATGCGTGCACACAGAAGACATTCACACAGAATGGACAGTACACGCGGAACACACACGCGCGTGCGCACGACTGTCCTCTTTGGGGCTTTTCTAGTATACCCTGTTTTAGTTCTCTTTGTCTTTACTAAATTAAACAAATGTCCTGCCATACTTGCTGGCCCAGAACTATCTAAATGGTTGATTCACTGACTCATAGGTTAAATTTCCATTTTTTTCCATTCCATTAAGTCTCAGAGCTACTGGGTCTCTATCCGCTAGCATTTCTCTTGCCCTTTATAATCTCAATGAATTCCTTTGACCCATTTTATTCTGTAAACACAAGCAGGACCAGAATAGCATTTCGTATGTATGAGATAATGGAAAAGTGATGTTCTGCCTAATGTGGGGTTTGGGGTGATTTTCCTCACCAAGGCCCAAGATAGCTTTTTGATAATGTCCTCTGGGGAGACAGACAGGATTTAGTGGTCTCTTCTGCTCTCCAAACTCATCAAGGTCTGTTAAACGAATTACGTTAGCTCAGATGCATAACAGATAGGCTCTTACTTAAAAAATGTAAGCAGGAGTGAAAACTTAGTTGGCTATCATATCGTTTCATAACATCATGACTCACCACCCCTTCCATTTTGGTGATGCTTACTCTGTGGGAAAAAATCAATTCTTGCCTCTAGCAAACAGAGCCCACAATACCTCATCACCCCCAGACTCACTGCTTTGGTGTTCAGTGTTCCATTTTTGTGGAATAGTTTTGTTTGACAAAAGATTGGCCCTGGGGTTTTAAAGTCCCCTTTATCACCAAGTGCAGGCAGGTGGCGGTGCAGCAGATGGTCTCTGAATGTGTCCAGGGGGGCCCTCTCTTCGGTCCACATCCTTCACTGGCCCTCACCAGTCTGCCCAAGGTGAAGATGGAAGACGGCCAGCTGAGCACTGCTGCACCTGGACTCAGCATGACTCTCTCCTCTGCATCCCTCCTGATCCCAGCAGCAAGAGCCTCTGGTGCGGGTTAGGGATGCTCTGCCCAGAATAGCCTTCTCCCCAAAGCTTGAAACTGCCTCAGTCTCACTTTCATTTAGGCGAATGAAATAACAAGTTTAAAACAGTTAAGCTTGAAGCATCCATTATTCTAATTCAGTGCATTTCATTTAGTCAACCCCTTTCTTAGCTAAGATAAACACTGGTAATCTGAGGAAATGACACATGTGGGTGGGATACCACTGTGATGTGGGCCTGTTTTCTAGAGGCCAGGAGAGCCGGCCACAGGGAGAAGGACAGGGCACTGGGAGGGAGCGAGGAGAGTGAAGTGTGCTGCCGGGAAACATCCCTGCTCTGGCCTTTCTGTCCTGCCAGGCCTCACTCCGCATCAGGCACAGCTGTCCTTCCACCGGAGTTACCTAGGGTTACAGAGGTCCGGAAAGAGAAGAAAAGTGGTCAGGGAGCCAGTCGGCCACAGTCAGCTGGCCTCCTGGCAGCTGGCGCAGAAGTCAAGAGACTGTATTGTCAAGGCAGACCCGACATTTGTGTGCAGCCTGTAGAAAGATTTTGTATGATTATTCTGTGTCCAGTGACCACACATCCTCATGGCTTAGCAAGAATGATGCCATAAAACTTTTCATTTATCATTTTATAAGTAATACTTGTACACATTTTCCTTTTAAAAAATTGAAACCTTACAAAGAACACTGTTTCCTTTGACAAGCCATGCCAATCTCCCAATCCCCACCTCCCCAGTTAAAACTGTTAAAACTGCATGTATGTTAGCTTTACTTTTTCTTTAAATACATACATATATATACATATACTGACATATATGTCTATGAGTGTATATTTGTTCGAGTCGGAAATGGCAACCCACTTCAGTATTCTTGCCTGGAAAATTCTATGGACAGAGGAGCCTGGCGGGCTACAGTCCATGGGGTCAGAAAGAGTCAGACATGACTGAGCACATACATAGTTATATATAAATAACATATAATTCAAAATATATAAGTAATGTATCTATATTTGTAATATATAATATAGATTGTATTTTTAATATATTCATTTACTATGTAATACATATCTTTATATGATAAATTCATAGAAAATATGTAGCATTATTTAACAGATATATAGTTGTAAATTTCTCCTTAAATTCATGCATTCAGGAGATGTCAAGTGCATACTCTGCACTTGAACTGTTCTAGGTACTGGCCACTGAACTCTGAATAAAACAAAGATCTTTGCCCACATGAAACTTACACTATAGTAAATGCTATCATTCTGAAACATCTTTTTTCACTCAGCAGTATGTCTTGGAGGTTTATCCACTTTCATACATAGATCCACTTCAGTCATTTTAAATGATGCATAAATGCGGTTACACCACAGGTGATTGAGACATTCCCACACTGATGGAATTAGTGTCCTGAAATGTTGACGTAGCAGTCTGGAGTGCTGGATATTTCTTTGCAGCTGGCCAGCGGTGGAGAGGGACTCCTCGCAGCTTTTGCTTCCATTGCTGGGGTGGCAGAGATGAAGTAACTGCCTCTCCTACATCACTTTGTGATAATTTTGTCCGGTGCATTCTGGGCTGTCAAACCAGAGTACAAAGCAAGAGGAGTATTTGAGAGAGCTAGTAAGGAGAAACCTCTTTTCCTACTTAGGATAATGTTTCAAAGGTTTAATGGTAAGAACCACAGTCAGACCAGGAGAGTAGAAATGGAAGAGAACCATGGGCAGCAGCCTTGTGAAAGGAGAGCAAGTGGGAGAGAGCCGGGAGGAACAGGCGTGGACCACAGCAGCAAGTGACAGGATCACACCAGAGAGAGGGGGCTGGGGCAGCTTTATCTGAGCCCAGACCAAACACTGGAGGAGGGTCTACTTTGGTGTTGATCTTTTATTTTTAATCTTTCAGAATGGCTCGTTCTCATGACACCACCTGTGTGTACTTAGTCGCTCGGTCGTGTCCAACCCTTTGTAACCCCATAGTCTGTCTCCTGCCAGACTCCTCTGTCCATGGAATTCTCCAGGCAAGAATACTGGAGTTGGTAGCCATGCCCTTTTCCAGAGGATTTCCTCAAAGCAGGGATCGAACCTGGGTCTCCTGCCTTGCAGGGGCATTTTTTACCGTCTGAGCCACCAGGGAAGCCCCCTGACACCACCTAGCTCTCTTTTTAAATCCTCCTGAACTGCGAAAGCCTGCATTCCTGTTTCTAGACATTTGGGTTTGATAAAGACGTGGAAAAGCCCTTCTGTCTGGAAAAACAGAATGAGGCTTATAAGACGAACCTTAAGTATACGTAGAACGAAATCCTGTCCTTGTAACTGAAATATTTCCCTTACCTCATCCAATCCACATGAATTTAATGTGCATCACATGCAGAAAATTTTCATATAGTTTAAAAAGTAGTAGGTTTTATTGTTTTCTCTTTGCAGTTGAGGTTTCAGAGCATTTTTTAATCTTCGATCAGCTTCATCAAAATTTAACATAAAAACATCATTTAAGCATTTCTTTGGTTTGTTCACTTTAATCATCAGTGAAAACAATGCTGGTTTTTCTGTCTTTAATTGGGTTTTGATGTTCAAATTAATGCTATGTTATTTTCCATTTGTCCATCTATTTTTTTTTAATATACATTTTATTTTTTTTAAATTTTTTTATTTATTTATTTTTTTAATTTTAAAATCTTTAATTCTTACATGCGTTCCCAAACATGACCCCCTCTCCCACCTCCCTCCCCACAACATCTCTCTGGGTCATCCCCATGCACCAGCCCCAAGCATGCTGCACCCTACGTCAGACATGGACTGGCGATTCAATCTTACATGATAGTATACATGTTAGAATTCCCATTCTCCCAAATCATCCCACCCTCTCCCTCTCCCTCTGAGTCCAAAAGTCCGTTATACACATCTGTGTCTTTTTTCCTGACTTGCATACAGGGTCGTCATTGCCATCTTCCTAAATTCCATATATATGTGTTAGTATACTGTATTGGTGTTTTTCTTTCTGGCTTACTTCACTCTGTATAATTGGCTCCAGTTTCATCCATCTCATCTATTCATTTAACCTGAAAATGACTAAATCATGTAGTAGGGGAAATCATCTCCAGGAAAAAAAAAAGAAGTCTTGAGTTTGAATGACTATTTTTGGAATCGTCATCCAAATAGTTTCATTAAATGAAGTAATTAAATATGTTTCATTACACCTTTTTTTTCCCTATGTGAATACTTCTGTGTGAATATATATGGCCTCTCTATGTGTTCACTAGCAAGGAAAATATTAGGGGACTTCACTGAAATTTGAATGATTTCACTTCTTTGTGTTTCTGGGTTAGTCTAAAGGATGCAAAAATTATATCTTATTCATTTTGTGTTTATGTATGAATGTAATAGATATTTAGAAAACACACTTGCCTTCTTTTTCACTGTGTGCCCTACATGAAAGAGGTTTTCTGACTCTCAATCTCTCGTGTTATGCTCTCTACTTAAATGCTAGTACATAGATTGAGATGCCAGTGTACAGGTGGGGGCAGCAAGGTAAAGGCAGGGATTTGCTCCTCTTTTGAGCATTTCGACTTCCCAAAGGAAAGAGAAAAACAACAAAAAAATTTTTTTTAACTTTTTATTGGAGTATCAGTTCAGTTCAGTTCAGTTCTTTAGATCAGTCCTGTCTGACTCTTTGCGACCCCATGAATCGCAGCATGCCAGGCCTCCCTGTCCATCACCAACTCCCGGAGTTCACTCAAACTCATGTGCATCGAGTCGGTGATGCCATCCAGCCATCTCATCCTCTGTCGTCCCCTTCTCCTCCTGCCCTCAATCCCTCCCAACATCAGAGTCTTTTCCAATGAGTCAGCTCTTCGCATGAGGTGGCCAAAATATTGGAGTTTCAGCTTCGGCATCAGTCCTTCCAATGAATATTCAGGACTGATTTCCCTTAGAATGGACTGGTTGGATCTCCTTGCAGTCCAACGGATTCTCAAGAGTCTTCTCCAATACCACAGTTCAGAAGCATCAATTCTTCGGCGCTCAGCTTTCTTCACAGTCCAACTCTCACATCCATACATGACCACTGGAGAAACCATAGCCTTGACTAGATGTACCTTTGTTGGCAAAGTAATGTCTCTGCTTTTCAATATGCTATCTAGGTTGGTCATATAGTCAGTTAGCAATGTGTGACCGTTTCAGGTGGACAGCAGAGGGACCCAGCCATACTCATGTATGTATCTATTCTCCCCCAAACTCCCCTCCCATCCAGGTTGCCACATAACACTGAGCAGAATTCCCCAGTGATACACAATGGGTCCTTATTGATTATCCGTTTTAAATATAGTATTGTGTACACATCGATTCCAAACTCCCTAACTCCTGGTAGGAGTTTTTCCCCACCCCTCCTTCCTGGTAACCATAAATTTGTTCTTCAAGTCTGCGAGTCTGTTTCTGTCTTACAGAAAAGTTCATTTGTATCATTTCTTTTTAGATTCTGCTTATAAGGAATATCATAGATATTTCTCTTTCACTGTCTGAAACCTACCAACATTTTCATGTTTCAAGCCTAGATCTAGACAGCTCTTTCATAAATGCCACTATTAGAAGAGAATCCAGGTTTGTGAGGCCTGAAGCTTATACAATTTGTGGGGTCCTCCTTAAGGAAAAGAATAAAAAATTACTAAGTCAAAAGTAGATATGAAATTTAATGTTTACAAAATAATGAGAGAACTTAATCACAGCACACTGCAAATCTTAAAAAGCTAACGAAGTCCAGAATAATGCAGTATTTCAATTAGTTAACTGCTTGACACACCTCTGTAATACTTTTTCTCTACGTTTTCACTGCATAATCTCTGACCACCACTTCATCGAACCATTTGATAATATTATTTTCCATAGAGAGATTAGAAAGATTACTTAATTTTTCTTCTAAGCATGGTTGGCCTAATCTTGTTTATCTTATTGGTAGTTTAGGAAAGAATTTCAGCTTTTCAACTTACTGCTGACATCATGCAAATTGTTAGAATTGTCGTCGAATTTGGAAAAACTCCATCATGTTTCTTTTCCTGTGAGCTCTCGGATTTGAAGGAATGTTTCTACCTCCACAGATCTGTCTCCACATTCATACATTCAAACCTTGTTTCTATTCCCATACCAGAGTCTAGCGCTGGGTGCCACGGAGCATGTCAGGGTGTAAACTCAAGCCTGTACCTTCCTGCCGCAGTGCCAGTGAGAGGGCAGTGAGCGGAGAATGCATTGCAGGGGGCGCTATTCTGGCACCAGGACCACTGGCGACAGCTTAGGCACAGACAGCAACAACTAGACACTATGCAACTCGTCTATTCCAAAGCAAGACTAGTACAAGTATACTCCAATAAAAAAATAAAACCAGACTAAATGTGTTCCTTAGTCAGACCCTGAACCACCCGTGGTCATGCCAGCATGCCACATGTCCAGATTAGATGGGAAGTGGGATGGAGGGGCAGTTCAAGTGGGTCGATCCAGGGGTCTTAACCGATTGTAATTAGAATGCCTTGCTTTTGAAAATTTTATTATTCCTATGACCATGTCCCTATACTACTAAGATACTTTCAGGGACTCCTGCAAGAGGAGCTGTGAAAACAGAGCCTCATTAGTTTCAGTTCAGTTCAGTTCAGTTCAGTTCAGTCGCTCAGTCGTATCTGACTCTTTGCGACCCCATGAATCGCAGCACGCCAGGCCTCCCTGTCCATCACCAACTCCCAGAGTTCACTCAGATTCACGTCCATCAAGTCAGTGATGCCATCCAGCCATCTCATCCTCTGTCGTCCCCTTCTCCTCCTGCCCCCAATCCCTCCTAACATCAAAGTCTTTTCCAATGAGTCAGCTCTTCGCATGAGGTGGCCAAAGTACTGGAGTTTCAGCTTTAGCATCATTCCTTCCAAAGAAATCCCAGGACTGATCTCCTTCAGAATGGACTGGTTGGATCTCCTTGCAGTCCAAGGGACTCTCAAGAGTCTTCTCCAACACCACAGTTCAAAAGCATCAATTCTTTGGCACTCAGCCTTCTTCACAGTCCAACTCTCACATCCATACATGACCACTGGAAAACCATAGCCTTGACTAGACGGACCTTAGTTGGCAAAGTAATGTCTCTGCTTTTGAATATGCTATCATTAGTTTCACAGTTTATTAAAAAGCAGAGATATCACTTTGCTGACAAAGGCCCATATAGTCAAAGCTATAGTTTTTCCAGTTCAGTTCAGTTCAGTCTCTCAGTCATGTCCCACTCTTTGTCCACCCTCAGTCCATGTCCCACCACATGGACTGCAGCAGGCCAGGCATTCCTGTCGATCACCAGTTCCTGGAGCTTGCTCAAACTCATGTCCATTGTGTTAGTGATGCCATCCAACCATCTCATCCTCTGTTGTCCCCTTCTCCTCCTGCCTTGGATCTTTCCCAGCATCAAGGTCTTTTCTAATGACTCAGTTCATCTTAAGTGGCCAAAGTATTGGAGTTTCAGCTTCAGCATCAGTCCTTCCAATGAATATTCAGGACTTATTTCCCTTAGGATGGACTGGTTGGATCTCCTTGCAGTCCAAGGGACTCTCAAGAGTCTTCTCCAATACCACAGTTCAGAAGCATCAATTCTTCAGTGCTCAGCTTTCTTCACAGTCCAACTCTCACATCCATACATGACTACTGGAAAAAACATAGCTTTGACTAGACAAACCTTTGTTGGCAAAATAATGTTTCTGCTTTTTAATATGCTGTCTAGGTTGGCCATAGCTTTTCTTCCAAGGAGCTAACATCTTTTAATTTCCTGACTGAGGTCACCATCTGCAGTGATTTTGGAGCCCAAGAGAATAAAGTCTATCGCTGTTTCCATTGTTTCCCCATCTATTTGCCATGAAGTGATGAGACCGGATGCCACGATCTTTCCTGTCTGAATGCTGAATTTTAAACCAGGTTTTTCACTCTCCTCTTTTACCCTCATCAAGAGGCTCTTTAGTTCCTCTTCACTTTCTGTGTTAAGGGTGGTGTCATCTATATATCTGAGGTTGTTGATATTTCTCCCAGCAATCTTGATTCCAGTTTGTGCTTCATCCAACCTGGCATTTCTCATGATGTACTCTGCATATATGTTAAATAAGCAAGGTGACAATATACAGCCTTGATGTACTCCTTTCCCAATTTGGAATCAGCCCATTGTTCTATGTCTGGTTCTAACTGTTGCTTTTTGACCTTCATACAGATTTCTCAGGAGGCAGGTAAGGTGGTCTGGTATTCCTATGTCTTTAAGAATTTTCCACAGTTTGTTGTGATCCACATAGACAAAGGCTTTGGTGTAGTCAATAAAGCAGAGGTGGATGTTTTTCTGAAACTCTCTTGCTTTTTCTATGATCCGACGGGTGTTGGCAATTTGATCTCTGGTTCCTCTGCCTTTTCTAAATCCAGCTTAAACATCTGGAAGTTCTTGGTTCACGTACTGTTGAAGTCTTGCTTGGAGAATCTTGAGCATTGCTTTGCTAGCGTGTGAGATGAGTGCAGTTGTGTTTGAACATTCTTTGGCATTGCTTTTCTTTGTGATTGGAATGAGAACTGACCTTTTCCAGTCCTGTGGCCACTGCTGAGTTTTCCAAAGTTGCTGGCATATTGAGTGCTGCACTTTCACAGCATCATCTTTTAGGACTTGAAACAGCTCAGCTGAAATTCCATCACCTCCACTAGCTTTGTTCGTAGTGATGCTTCCTAAGGCCCACTTGACTTCATATTCTAGGATGTTTGGCTCTAGGGGAGTGATCACACCTCACGGTTATCAAGCCATTAAGATCTTTTTTGGTATAGATCCAACAGATGTGAGAGTTGGACCATAAAGAAGGGTGAATGTGGAAGAACTGGTTTTCGATTTGTGGTGCTAGAGAAGACTCTTGAGAGTCCCTTGGACAGAAAGGCGATCAGATCAGTCAATCCTAAAGGAAATCAACCCTGACTATTCACTGGAAGGACTGATGCTAAAGCTGAAGCTCCAGTGTTGGCCATCTGATGCAAATAGCCAATTCATTGGAAAAGACTGATGCTGGAAAAGGTTGAGGGCAGGAAAAGGCAGCAACAGAGGATAGGATTGCTGGATGGCATCACCAACTCAGTGGACATGAATCTGAGCAAACTCTGGGAGATAGTGAAGGACAGGGAAGCCTGGTATGCTACAGGCCATGGGATCTCAGAGAGTTGGACACGACTGAGCGACTGAACAATGAACAACAACAATGATGCCTTTGTGTACTGTGGACGATGATGAGTAGGGATCAGGGGTGTAGAAATCATCAGCCTGCCAGTGCCTGCTACTTGTGAGGCTTGGGCAGTTTCAGGCACCTGGGAGTCTTTCAGGCTGGAAAAGGAAAAGCCTGATGCAACAGGTGCTTGGGGAAGCAAACCTCCCATCAGCTTGACTGACCCTTCAAAAGGCAGCTGGCTCACTTGCCATAGGATTTCAAACATCATGGTAAACTACGATGGGAACACCAGCAGGAAGCCAGCCACTACTTCATAAAAGAAAGAATATGAGTTCTGAGGTCATGAAGATCTGAACTAGAATCTTCATTCATATGCCTTCAGTAGCCAAGTGGCTTTCAGCAAGTTGCTTAACTTCTCTGAGCCTCTTTTTTATTAATCTATGTAAACCTGAAGATGATACCTATGTCTCTGGGTTGTTGAAGACCTAATTGGTAAACAAAAGCAAAAACATATAAAGGTCCCTGGCTAATAGGACTAAATTATAGTAGCCTTCCTTTCAGAGGCAGACTAAATGCAGAGTCAGGACAGAAACGTTCCTGTAGCTCTTCATGTGAAAGTGAAAGTCGCTCGGTCATGTCTGACTCTTTGCGACCCCATGGACTACGGTCCACGGAATTCTCTAGCCCAGAATACTGGAGTGGGTAGCCTTTCCCTTCTCCAGGGGGTCTTCCCAACCCAGGGATCGAACAGGTCCCCCACATTACAGGTGAGTTCTTTACCAGCTGAGCCACAAGGGAAGCCCTTCATTGTTGATTTGTATTAAGAACCTAGGCTGTGGTTAGAGGCACAGGAAAGAGAAGCTTGTCCACTGGCTGAAAGGACTGTAGGGGCCCAGTTGGATGTCAGCGTCCTGGCAAATGTGAATGAAGCCTGGGATGGGCCTGCAGTTCAGCGGGTGAAATGTAGGGAAAGAAGCTGGGGCAAAATGCTTTCTCACAACCTGTGCTTAGGTGGAGGAAGGAAGAGAAAGACAGTGATGGACAGACACAAGGGAGCCTAGGCGCTCCACCAGCAGCCCTAGAACCCTGGCATGAGGTGGCGACACTCACCCCAGAGCTTGCATGCAACCTGCCACGGCCAAGACTGGTACAGGCTGTGGGTGGGAGGCCATGGAGACCCCGGGTCCCATAGCCAGACTGGGAAAGAGTGAGCCAGCACCCTCCAGAAAACCTGGAAATGCCCCTCTTCTTTGTGGTCCACCAGCATCACAAGCAGATGAACAAAGGATGGCAATGAAAACATGCACAAAATCCTACGGTGGACCACAAACAAGAATCATAGGAAAAAGACAAGAAAAGAGTTTAGAAAAAATAATGTTGTTTCTAACCATCACCACCCCTTTAGTCTCTCTGTGGAGACAAAAGTTCTCTTTATTTCTGATTCTTCCTGCCGGCTTCTTCATCCATAGTCGTAGTCTCTAGTACCCACCCATGTAGTCCAGTGGTCATCAACCTTTAGTGGACATAGGAATCCCATGTTAGGATCCTGTGGGTGGGCCCTGGGAACCTGCATTGCTAACACAGAGCCCACACTTTGCAAAACTCTGCTTCAGATTATACTGGAACCTTCCCAACCCCAATCCTCACCTTTCTTCCAGGGTTCTGTTTCTGATCATCTCCAAGTTCAGGCTGCTAGACACTGAAGGTACTGGACAGTGTGCCATACCTGGAGAAGGGGACTAAAATTTTTTTTAATCAAAACCAGGATGACTTTCATGGCAATTGGCTGCACAGCAAGAAAGAAAATGTTTTACAGAGAAATGGAAGTTGTAAATGTGGTTCCATGGGGAAAATATATATATTATAAATGCATTTTTATTATTAAAAATATTTATCACCAGCCCCTTGGTTGCACACTCCTGAACTGATAAAAGAACATCACACCAAAGGCCCCTGAAGAAGTAACCAGGTGAGGGTCAGGACCTTCATGATCTGCTTATAATGAATCCACAAATCATTCTTTCTTCCCCTAGTTCCCCACAATTGAATTGGTTATTCATTCTGACATTCTCCCCTGAATTCGGGATACTGCCCTTGCTTTTGCATTTAATCCTCTCTCTCCTGGATTATTAACGCTGGTGAGTTTTCCTCCACTGTTTCTCTCCAGTCACTTTCATGCCGCCACCAGGTGAGTTGTCCCCGGGACTGTCTGGATCTCTCTCACCTGCTCAGCTACCTGCATGGTCTGCCCATCCCTGACACATTAGTGTCCTTGGAGCACAGCCCTGCCCACCTCCCCTGAGCATCCCTCTCTGTCTGTATTTCCCTGACTGCAGCCACCCCAGATGGCACGCTCCAAGCCAGACATGAATCCACACATCACCCCATCTCTCCTTAGGTTTTTTAATGAGGTCTATGGCTCAGGTGCATCAGATTCAACTGAGAAGCTTTTGAAAATATAAACCATGTACCCAGCCCAAGAATTAGGAAGAAGGGAAGGGCTTGGTCTGAGTCTGGAACAGCATTTCTCGAAATACCAAATCCTAAGCTCCACAGGGGCAGTTGGTGAATATGGGCCCCACTTCATGCAAACTACAGTTTCCCAAGTTCTGTATATGATTCCAATGTACCCTAAAGTCACAGAATTCTCCTCTCCTTAAGACATCCTGGACTCCTAGTTAATAGGATAGAATTTTCCTTTAAAGATGGGCAACCAGGAATAGAGGGCTTTCTTGGTGGCTCAGATGATAAGGAGTCCGTCTTTCAGTGCAGAAGACCTGGGTTTGATCCCTGTGTCTGGAAGATCCCCTGGAGATGGGAATGGCAACACACTCCAGTATTCTTGCCTGGAGAATTCCACGGACAGAGGAGCCTGGTGGGCTAGAGTCCATGGGGTCACAAAGAGTCAGACACGACTGAGCAACTAGCACAACCAAGAATAAATTTCCGCAATAACCAAGCTACCTCTCCAGTTCCTATCATTTATAATCTATTAGATGCTTGCTTACAGAAATGTGGTGAGGAGCAGCACAGGGGGATGACTGTATGGTAAAGAGGACAGGGAAAGGGAATGCGTAAGAACATTAAGAAGTGTTAGGAAACGTGGGTTTGGAGCAGGGGTAGGGGAATGATAGGAAAGTAAAGGGTTGTCAAAAGGGACTTCAGTGTGGCTTGATCTGGAGGCCTGACCCCATGGAACCATGTAGAAGCTGTCACTATGGTTGAAATTTCTTACTGTTTAATATACAGGATAAATTTGGTTCTGAGCTTGCCTTAGACTGGTTGTCAGGAACCCTGAACACTGTGCTTTGTGCTAGAATTGAGTGAGTCATCAGAGCAAATAATCCCTTTCTCTCCAGACAAATCCATCTGCCTAGGATAGTGTGTGTGTGTGTGTGTGTTTGCGCGCGCGCGCGTGCGTATGCATGCTCAATTATTCTTGTCTGACTCTTCAAACCCACGGACTATAACCCACCAGGCTCCTTTGTCCATGGCATTTTCCAAGCAAGAATGCTGGAGAGGGTTGCGATGCCCTCTTCCAGGGGGTCTTCTCAACCCAGACATCAAACCCACATCTCCTGCACTGGCAAGCAGATTCTTTACCACCGCACTACCTGGGAAGCCTGCCTAGGATGTGGAAGGTTGCAGATACTGTGGCAAGCCCAAGTAAGCAGTCGGTCAAGTAAGGAGCCCGCAGTTCTTAAGGTCTTCCTCAGACTTGGCTAATGACAATGGATTTGACCAGCATTGACTTCTCTCCTTGACAACTGTACCAATTTTCATGCTGACTGATCTGTTTTTCTTGGATCTGGGACGTCGTCTTTGAGTTAGGAGTGGCGGGTAAGCAGTGTAGCTCCAGTTCTGTGTATTAGCCACACGATGCCGGTGTTTACATTGGACCAGATCCTGACGCTGACATTTTGGCAGGCTGGCTCCTGTCACTGAGGAACTTACTGAGATTGCAAAAGGGAGTCGATGTGGAATGAGCAGTTTTCCATTTTTGGTGTAGTCCAGCTGCTGCCCCCAGGGAGGAGCTGGACATGGACACGTGGCCTCTGCAGTCAAGCTTGCCCCTGTTAAGCAGGCAAAGCACTGAAAACTCCAGTTTGCAATCTTTACTTTGTGACCCTAGCAATTATTTCAGTATGGTGACAGGTTTGTAAATCTGGTATAAAAGTTGCACTTTTTAAATAATTTGATTAAGCATTATAAATCAAAAAAGAATTCCTAAATTTGGTAGTTTTCAGAAATATCTCACAAAAGTAGGGTCCCTGAAGCATAATGCAGTATTAATCCAGGCTTTGACTCATTCTAGCCATGTAAGAATTTAACTAAATATATACTCATCATTCTGGGCTCAGTGTGAACATGTTAATAACTTACCATTTAGTAAGTGGCTTCTGTTGACTCTATGGACGTTGAACATAATGGGTAGTTTCTTCATAAACAAGGTTTCCATATAAAAATCAGTTAACTTACTCTATAACCATCTCAGGCTTGAAAAGGGGGAGTGCTCACTTTTTTCTAAACTTCATTCCCTCAAATGACTGTGAACAGGAAGGAAAATGGTGTGTGTGTGGGGTGGGGGGCTGGATTCTGTCATTTAAAGAGGAAAGAGGAAGTTTCTGAACCCTCAGTGGGCTACTATGAGTCTAAACTCTAAAATATGTTTACATATACATATATATATATACACACATGCATGAAATTTTGGCTGAGCAGGCTAAGTACTCAACAACTGTTAGCAGTACATCAGTATCCCTGTTACTGTGGGAGGCAGTTCAGCCTTGTGAGCACAGCGTGTAGAGGCTGAAGGCTCTGCCTCCGCTTTGACTTCCGCCAATCCTGTGGTCCCCTGGCGAGTGAAGTATGATGTGACCACACCACTGGAGGGGCTTTAGGTAGATCTCCTTCAGTAGATGGCGGATATAGAAGCCGAAGTGTCATGGGTGGTGTGGGATTTGAAGAAGCAGAGCAAGCAGCTTAGGGGTGTAAAATTAAGGGAAGGAAGGAAAATGGACTGGCATCTTGAGGAGAAGGTAGGACTGAAGAACTAATTTGCGATGGAGAGACTTTAGCACATCTGGCTCAAGTTTCTCCAGACCACTGCAGCCTGGGTAAGACAGCTCTCGCGTCTAACTCTCACTCCGACCTAGTCTTCTGGTATCCCCAGGTCCCTGAGAGCATCTCCCTGTCCATTAATTGTCCACAGAGAGCGTTTCACGTGCACGTGACCAAGGTCCCCGCCCCACCCCCAACATCACGGCAGCTGTGCCCCTCCCCTCTCGCTAGGCCTCTGTGGCGCCACCTGCTGCCCAAGGCAAGGCTGCCTCGCCACCTCCCTCCTCTGCTGTCAGTACAAGGCCAGTGCCAAAGTTTGTGCCAGTCGTCTCCATTGCTTCTTTTATAAAACTTTATTTTTTGCCAAGCTTTGTTGAAGTATAATCGACAAGTAAAAATGTGTATATTTGAGGTATACGATGTAACGTTTAGTGTATGTATATCTCGTGAAAGACTAATTAACACGTCCATCACCTAACATCAGAGAAGGAAATGGCAGCCCACTCCAGTATTCTTGCCAGGAGAATTCCATGGACAAAGGATCCTGGTGGGCCACAGTCCATGGGGTCGCAAAGAGCTGGACTGAGTGACTATCACTCGCTCCCTTGCCTTACATAGTTACTGTTTGTGTGTTTGTGTGTGTGTGTACCTGTGCGTGGTGAGAACATTTAGGATTTACTTGTATTTGAAGAACATAATACAGTATTATTACCTATAGTCACCCTGCATACATTAGATCCCCTGGATTTATTCATTCATTCAATTTCAAAATTGAAATTTTAAACCTGTTGACAAACATCTCCCCCACTCTAGAGCCCCTGGCAATCACTATTCTACTCTCTGCTTCTGTGAATTTGTTGTTTAGATTCCTCCTATGAGTAAGATAATGATGTATTTATCTTTCCATGCCTGGATTCCTTCGCTTAGCATAATGTCAAAAGTGACAAGGTTTCCCTCTTTTAAAAGGCTGAATAATATTCCATTGTTATGTATATCACATTTACTTTATTCATCCATTGATGGACACTTGGATTGTTGCTGTCGTGAATAATGTTGCAATGAATGAGGGAGTATAGTCATCTCTTTGAAATATTTCATTTCCTTTGGATATATATACCCAAGTTGGGATTGCTGGAACTTCCGTACTCTTTCTCGTGATGGTTGTACATCCATTGCTTCTTGAGGCTGCCGTTCCCTCCTCTGATATGGCCCCTTGGTACTGTGAAAGGGATGATTCTGAGCGCCACTTCTACCACTGTTGAAATCCTGGGACCCTAGAAAATTTTTTGGCACCCATGTTGTTTAACAATTGTATCAATTAAATATATAGAACATAACTAGCTTATCAAAATTGCAGGTCCATACCACATTCTTAATTTTACAAGCATTTATTGAATGCAAAACGCCAGACTCTGTGCCAACTGCTGGGGATAAAAAGCAAGCAAAATATACTGGAAAATTATAAAAAATGAAAATGACCTATGGGTTAAAATAAAATTAAATGGGGTAGAAATAAATGTAAAGTTCTGCTCTTAGTATTAAAAAGTCAACATCATAAAAGGTATCCAAACTGAAAAGGAAGAATTAAAATTGTCTATCTTCATAGATGAAATGATCTTGTACATAAATTAAAAAAAAAACTATTAGGACTAATCAAAGAGTTCAACAAGATTACAAGGTACAAGATACAAAATTAATATGTAGAAAAATTATATTTCTATACATATTGTAATGAACAATTTGAAAATAAAATTAAGAAAACAATTCCATTTACAACAATATCAAAGAGAATAAACTATTTAGGAAAAAATTAATAAGGGAAGGTCAGAGTTATGTTTTGAAGACTATAAAACATTGTTGAAAGAAATTAAAGAAGATATGCATAGATGGAAAGGTAGCCCATGTTCATGGATCAGAAGAGTTAATATTGTTAAGATGGTGATGCCCCCAAAATTGCTCTAAAGAGGCAATCCAGTCTCTATCAGAATCCTGGCTTGCTCCTTTGTGAAAATGACAAATTCATTTGGAAATGCAAGGGACCCAAAATAGCAAAAATGTTCTTGAAAAAGAAAAACAAAGTTAAAGGACTAAATACTTCTCAATTTCAAAACTTATTACAAGACAACAGTAATCAAGACAATATGATATTGGGATAAAGACAGAAATATAGACAAATGGAATAGAACTGAGAGTTCAGAAATAAACCCATACATCTACGGTCAGTTGAATTTCAAAAGAATGGCAAGACCATTCAATGGAGAAAGAATGGTCCTTTCAACAAATGGCACTGGGACAACTGAATACCCACATTCAAAAAAAAAAGTGAAGTTGAACCCCTATCTCACATCATAGGCAAAAAATTGATCAAAATGAATCAAAGAGCTAAGATTATATAAAATGCTTAGAAGAAAACTTAGGGATAACTCTACATTACCTTGGTTTTTGGCAATGCCTTTCTGGATACACACTTAAAATATAAGCAGCAAAGATAATACAGATAAATTGAACTTCACCAGAATTCCTAACCTTTGCGTTTCAAGGAATACCATCAAGAAAATGAAAAGAAACCTATGAGTTGAGAGAAAACATTTGCAATTGATATATCTGATAAGGGTCTGGTATGCAGAATATATACAAATACTAATAACTCAACAATAGAAAGTCAAATAACCCAGTTAAAATATGGGCAACAGATTCAAACAGACAGTTCTCCAAAGAAGATATACAAATAACCAATGAGAAGGTGAAAAAATACTCAACAACATCAGTCATTGGGAGAAAAGTAAATCAAAACCACAGTGAGATGACCACGCCAACCACTGTGGGAGCTAGATCAAAAGTTTAAGTATTGGAGAGGACATAGAAGTATTGGAACTCACTGCTGGTGGAAATGTAAAATGGTACAGTCACTCAGAAAACAGTCTGGCGGTTCCTCAAAAAGTTAAACTTAGAGTTACCTGATGACCCATCAATTCCATCCTTAGGTACGTACCCAGAGAAATTGAAAACATGTTCACACAGATACTTATACAGAATGTTCACAGTAGCATTCTTTACAACAGCTACAAGGTGGAAACAACCCCAAATGTCCAACAGCTCATGACTGTATAAGCAAGATGTGGTATATACTTGCAATTCAGCCTCAAAAAGAAAAGGAGTACTGATACATGGATGAACCTTGAAAATATGTTCAAAGATGCCAGTCACCAAAAAAAAAAAACCCCACACATGATTCTGTTTAAATGACATGAACAAAATAGGCAAGTCTGTAGAGACAGAGAGTAGCTAAGTGGTTGCCTCAGGCCAGAGGACACATAAGAGACTATGCAGTAATCAGTTAAGGGTACAGGGTTTCTGTTCAGCATAACGGAAATGTCCCGAAGTTGACTGTGGTGATAGTTGCATGACTTGGTGAAGATACAAAAAAAAAAAAAAAATGGAATGTACAATTAAAGTGGTTGAATTCTATGCTATGTGGACTATATCTCAATAAAGCCATTTTAAACCAACCATCAAACAAGCAGAAAATGGCAAAAGGAGAGTCCCAGGAGGAGCAGCTCCCTGTGTAGGAGAGCCAGAGATCTTGGCTAACTGCTGACTCTGGGGGAGGCCTGCCAGCAAAGCTGGTCTGATCCCGGGCAGATGGAGGTGGGCCGTGTCTAAAACACAGCTGGAGTAACAGTCTCATGGTTAGATCGCCTTAGTTGGTGGGATCACCTCTGAAATGGTGGATTCATTCTGCACACCTTGTTTTTGAAGGTTATTTAGTGATCATACCCAGAAAAGGGAGCCCCTGGGGATGTGTGGTGAACCTGCCCTCCCAGCTCTTTCAATGTGGAAGGCAGACAGACTTTCATAAGTAATGAATAGAAAGAAAGTATGGTGATCATTCCAGGGGAAGAAAGCCTAAAGAGAGTGTTTAACGCAGTAAAGAAAAACCAAGCAGAAATATGCGATTCTTGAGGAATACAGATGTAGAAGGGTAACAAGTGGAAGACTTATTCCACATCAATTCAATTCAAAAGATGTGAGCATTTATCACATGGAAGGCAATCTTCCCCAGAGCAGTCCTGGGGGAAAGTCTATGAATGAGGAGTTCTCCTGTATGCTAAACAGCGTGTCCTCCCCTTTATTTTTATATATTAAATTTTATTGGAGTATAGTTGCTTCCCACGTGGCAGTAGTGGTAAAGAAACTGCCTGCCAATGCAGGAGACAGACATGGGTTCGATCCCTGGGTTGGGAAGGTCCCCTAGAGGAGGGCATGACAACCCACTCCAGTGTTCTTGCCTAGAGAATCCCATGGACAGAGGAACCTGGTGGGCTACCGTCCATGGGGTCACAAAGAGTCGAACACGACTGAAGCGACTTATCATCGTTGCCTTCCAGCGTTGTGTTAGTTTCTGCCGTACAGTAAAGTGAGTCAACTATGCGTATATATCTATCCCCTCTGTTTTGGGTTTCCTTCCCATTTAGGTCACCGCAGAGCGCTGAGTAGAGTTTCTGGTGCTGCACAGAAGGCTCTCATTAGTTATCTGTTTTATACAGAGCAGTGTATTTATGTCAGTCTCAACCTCCCACTTTATCCCACCCTTCTCTTCTCACCTTGGTATCCATTATGTGTATTCTCTACATCTCTGCCCCACTCTTAAAAAAAAAAAATCACACTCTGTATTAATTCACCAAAGATCTGGAAAATACACACACACACACACACACACACACGCACGCACGCACGCACGCACACACACACACCCGTACAGCTGTTTGTTTTGTTTAACCATTTTCCAGGCATGCTGGATCACTGCACTGTTCACCCCTTTATACGCTCTTTAACAGAGCAGACACTGGGTGCTTTTGGTAGGATGGTGGCTGGGGTAAGGAAGCGCCATGGCTGCTGAGGAAGAGACACCAAGACCAAAGGCGGCGGCTCCTCTGCCTGCCCTCAGGAAGCAGGGCTCAGAGAAGAGCGTGCCCCTGGGGAAGGGCTTACACCCGGGGAGCCCAGGCCCGCTTCCCTGTTTGTACCTGTTTCTCTCTCGCTGTGCCCTCCCCGCCCAGTTCCCCTTTCGTGCAGAGACACGGAGAGCAGAGCCCCCCTTCACTGGTGCCTCACAGAACCAGGACGCTGTGGAAACTGTTTTAATTACAGTAGTTTGTGTTGTGGCTGTTTGGGAATGCGGTTATCTCATCGGCCAAAAATGCTGCTGGTAACTGGTTCGTTCTGGAGCCACCCCGGACGTGGGGTGTGGGAGCTGCAGATACAGATTTGTTCCACCTTTATTTCCTTTCTCTAAATAAATGCGGTAGTTCTGAGGCCTCTGATGTCCACGTCTCCACATGCTCTGAGAAATGCTCTTGATGCAAAAAGTATGTTTGTCCGCTAGTGAAAGATGATTCTGGCGATTACCCCACCTATTTAGGAAGTTTCTGTGGATTCACCATGTTCATATAGACTCCCTTGTCTTTCTTTGTCTATAAAGTCATAAGAGGAACTTCTGATAACTTTGCAGACAAAAAATACAGTAGATTGTAACTATTGTCATCAGAGAGCGACCGAACTGAACTGAACTGATATACCTCACCATCCATTCATCTTGGTTGTCTTTCCTACAGAAAGCACGAAGAATAGAGAACAATCAAATGTCATAATATTTTTTTCTCTCCATGAATAAAATACCCCATTATTTTGCATCTTAATGTTAGTGTTTCTTTCAAAAATTCAGAATTCTGAAAGCAATTTGTTTGTTATCAAATGTAACATATGCTTTATTTGAATGATGTTGTTATCCGTATTCCTTTTTACAAAAATACTACTTTCAGGTATTTGAAATAGTATTGTGTAATCTGTCCTCTAAGTGCTACAAAAATGCCTATGATTATTTAACCCTTTTAAAAAAAAATCTTATTTGGTATGAATTTCTGTCAATTTATCACTTATTTCACTGTAAACCTTTCCTTTTAGAACCTTCCTAAGGAAGAATTTAGATCTACCTCTCAATACATAAACATCCAAGTGGATAAAATGGAGCAATGTTCCTAGGACTTAGTGAGCTGAGTGAGTGTGCAACCTTAAAATGTAACGCTAAATTCTCTTGAATGCGTGAGGATTCCCAGAGACTATCCAGAGCCACTTACCAGATATCACCCTTGCCTTCTAAGCTATGGACTACGTCAGTAATAAGCGCTAGATGAGAAAGAAACACTGGTAAGGATGGGAGGGAGAGTCCACACTGCACACTTACAGTCCCTAGAGGGATTAAAAAGGAAGTGGGTTCTTTGGTGAGGTTTTCCCAAGAATATCAAGAATGTTCTTAATGGTTTGGGGAGCAGACAATATTCTTTATGTAGGGAATTATGCAACAAGAGATTTGTCGCTGGGAGTGGTGGAAGATTTTGACAAAAGATGCCAGGGCCTCACCAACACATATGTAGAAAGAGACCAAAAGAAGGTTCTTTGATCTTCCTTGGTCCAGTGGTTAAGAATCTGCCTGCCAACACAGGGCACGTGGTTTCGATCCCTGGCCTGGGAGGATCCTACATGCCTCAGGGCAACTAATCCTGTGTTCCACAGATATTGAGCCCACTCACCCTAGACTCCATGCTCCACAAGAGAAGCCGCTGCAATGAGAATCCCACGCACCGAAACTAGAGAATAGGCCCCTGCTCACTGCAACTCGAGAAGGCCCACGCACAACAACGAAGACCCAGCACAGCCATAAATAAATAAATAGGAATTTTCAAGCCGGAAGAGGAGCTCCAGGTTGAGCTCTATTTGCTGAGAAGCAGTGATAGGTTTAGGGGAGGGCCAGGGAATAGTCCAGAGCAACTAGCAAGAAGGATTCCTGTAAAATTTTGAATGAGATTTTGTACAGTTTGTAGGTGGCCATATGAGCATGAAATATATTCTGTTTGGAAAATAGCCACCATATTTAGTTCCTAATTATCTGTGATAAAGTGGTACACAAAATATCTGGCGTAAATAATCCTACATCACAGACAATACCAAGCCAACGGCGATAGTTTCAACATCTTCACCTACAAACCTTCTCTAGAACTACTGTTAATACAAACAGAATCAAGCAGACAGGCTTGAATGCCTCTCTATTTCCTAATTCTGGCTAACAGCATCTAATGAATATCCACGGGAAACAGAGAAGAAAAGGATCTAACCCATGCCTTACAAATAGCAGGCTCTCAGAAATTTTTGTTGAATGTGGGAATGGAATGACAGGAGAAATGTCTAGTCTTGGCTCTATCATTAATTACATGACCTTGGGCAGGTCATTTAACCACTGTTTGGTAAATCATCCTACTGATTAATAAAACCTCAATGTCCTCACCTATAAAATGAAGGGATTGAACTTTTGAACTTCTAAGATCCCTTCCAGCTCTAAATCCACAGTTTATAAGATTCATCCTGCAGAAATAGTTTCTGAGTCATTCTGGATTGACAGTGTTGGAACTAAGAATTCTGCTGCAATAGGTACATACAGCTAGGTTCTGTAGAAAGAGAAGGAGGGGACCAAGATCTTCATCACTATTTTCATTATCATCAGCATTTAATGTAGGTTTGATGAATGCAAGCCCCTGAGCTGCGTATTAGGCAAATTTAGGTCCCATTCCTGCCCTAAGGGAGCTTATTTTCAGTCATGAAGCTGTGAGCTTCATAAAGGAAGTAAGTGATATGTAGGCAGCCCATAAAGTTTTAAGGGAAATTGTATCAGTTTGGGCTGAAAGGGGCAGAGATGTTACAAAACATAAAGAAACCTTTGGACCCCCAACCTGTTGAGGCTGCTGTGACACAATGAAGCTCTCTTATTTGACTGGTAAGGATCTGTGGGGTGAGCTCTTAAAATCCTTAGGAGAATGTTTGTCTGTCAGAGAGAGTCAAAGAGATACCTCTCTAAGTCTTTATGAAGTCTTAACAAAGGACCTTACCTTTCCACCCTGGATGTCATCTTTTCCAGAAAGCTATTCCTTAATTCAAGAACCCTTTGTTGGCTGAAAAGACACTTCTGGAGCCTTTAAAATTCTTCCAACTTCTACTCAAAAACTGGCTGACCTGTTTCTTAATTAATCTCTATCCTCTCTCTTTGTAATATAGGCAGCTAGGAGAAAGCAGGCAGCTCTCTCAGTCTTCTTCCTGGAAATCTCCCTTGCTAAATCCTTGAATTCATTAGGTACTCAGGAAAAAAAAAAACAACCTTGAATACTAAGGGTAATAATAATGACATGAGTAGTAATAATAATCCTGATAGAATACTTTTATAGGTAATTTTATATTTCATAAAATCACAGAGTATTAGAACTAAGGACATCTTCTTTATCCTGTCAACCAACTGTTGTTTTATAGATGAAAGCCCCAAAGCTCAGTGCAGCTGAGTTATTCACCACACCCACATGGTCAGGCAACCTATTGGCAACAGACATCAAACTCAAAACCACTTGTTTGGATTCCCAAACCAGTATTTCCCACCCCCCACCCCCCCATAGCATTTCCACATTTCTTATCAATAAAAGCATGGTAGCTCACTGTTTCTCCTTTGAAGTAAGAGTTTATATTTGGCTTGGCCAAAAAGTTCATTCGGATTTCCCCATACGATAAGAAAAACCAGAATGAACTCTTTTGGCCAACCCAACATTTTCCCTTTTCAGATACCTTCACAATCCATCCAGATTTCACGTTGTCTAGGCACCTTCCGCTGCAAGGGATGAGAATTTTCCTTGAAACAGACCATGCTTCTGTGGACACAGTTAAGTGGTAATGAGAATGCGCTGGCGTCAGGGAATCCAAAGACAGATCCTCTCCAAAGGAGAGAGTAATGCAGTGCTTCCCATCTCTCCTGGCATTTCCCATCTGAAATAAGAAATCAGATGGCCCGACGATCATTTCCACTTCTATTGCTTTCTTAATATCTTTGGAAAGATACTACAGGCCAAATCTGTCCGTTGAGCATGCACATTTAACTCTCATTTAATTTGCTAAGAACTTTTACATATATCCAAGGGTGAAATCTGGCCAGAGGATAAGAAGAACAAAAATGTCACGGGTCAAGAGCACCACCAGTAGTTCATTTCTGGATGCATTATCTGGTTTCCACTCTTTGGATTGTTCCCTAGACTCTGTGCCCTGCTCTCTGAAAGACCTTAATTTTTCTTTTTGAAATGACTGATTACAATATAAAGTCATAGTGCCTCTAGGTCTGTCTTAAGTAGTTTGGTGCAGTTCAGCTTGCTCATTTATGAGACCTTTATCTTCCCATCCCCTTCCCATGAGGCTCTCCCCTTGCAGCTATCTTCTTGGTTCTGTGGAGCCAGTCACTGGGGAAAGCAGTCCCTCCCAGCTCCAGTCACAGTTACCATCCCACTCTGGTCTTCAGATTCCTGTTTGAGATTTTTTTTTTCCACTGAAGTGCTAATATTCTTCATTTTCTACCCTGGCAACAAGTAAGAAATAAATAATCCAAGGTTATCTTAGTGATAACATTAATTACAAGAGGTCCCTGAAGACCTCAGTTTAAGCTAAGATAGCTCTCAAGTCCATTGCCATGACCATCCCTGACTGTCAAAACCAACAGATACCTGCAGTGAACACCAATTTACATGATTTGAGACAAAAGCAATTTGGAAAATCGTTAATAGCTTCCCTTAAAAAGAAAACTTTGAACCTCCAAAAGGAAAATAAATAAATCCCACAAAAGAAATCCAAATAGTCAGAGGCAATTTAGAAAACAAAGGTTTTATATTAAATTTTTTAAAGTGAAAAAATACCTTAAACCTATTTCTAAGACTGTCATCACATTAATTCAGATGAAGATATGGAAAATAGCTGTATTTTTAAAAGTCTCAGATTTCATATATTGGCCCTGCACTTATAATCAATGTCAGAGAGCAAGGTAGGGCTGTCGAATTAGACACAAGAGGACTGCTGTCAAGATTTTAGAAGGTCACATTAATTCAGTAAAATCATAAAGGCCTAGTAGTCAGCACTGCCTTTCCAGAAACTTAATTTTGTGATTCCTCTCAGAGTTAATGAGAGTAATGGGGACTGACTCATGCAAACTAAACCCACAGAAGACAGAGTTTTATCTAAATTGCAAAATGTCAATCAACAAGAATTTACAATATTGTTTATGTTTGCCAAGCAAGTTGGAATTCTAATGTTTGATTGAGAAATGGCTGGTCAGGACAGTCTTTCTCTAGTAAGAATATGTACATGGTTCAATTCAGTTCAGTCACTCAGTCGTGTCTGACTCTTTGCAACCCCATGGACTGCAGCACAACAGGCCTCCCTGTCCATTGCCAACTCCCGGAGTTTACCCACACTCATGTCCATTGAGTCGGTGATGCCATCCAGCCATCTCATCCTCTTTTGTCCCTTTCTCTTCCTGCCCTCAATCTTCCCCAACATCAGGGTCTTTTCAAATGAGTCAACTTTTCTCATCAGGTGGCCAAAGTATTGGAGTTCCAGCTTCAGCATCAGTCCTTCCAACAAACACCCAGGACTGATCTCCTTTAGGATGGACTGGTTGGACCTCCTTGCAGTCCAAGGGACCCTCAAGAGTCTTCTCCAATACCACAGCTCAAAAGCATCAATTCTTTGGTGCTCAGCTTTCTTTATAGTCCAACTCTTACATCCCTACACGACTACTGGAAAACCATAGCCTTCACTAGACGGACCTTTGTTGACAAAGTAATGTCTCTGCTTTTTAATATGCTGTCTAAGTTGGTCATAACTTTCCTTCCAAGGAGTAACCATCTTTTAATTTCATGGCTACAGTCACCATCTGCAGTGATTTTTGAAGCCCCCCAAAAATAAAGTCAGCCACTATTTCCATTGTTTCCCCCATCTATTTGCCATGAAGTGATGGGATCAATGCCATGATCTTAGTTTTCTGAATGTTGAACTTTAAGCCAACTTTTTCACTCTGCTCTTTTATTTTCATCAAGAGGCTCTTTAGTTCCTCTTCACTTTCTGCCATAAGGGTGGTGACATCTGCATATCTGAGGTTATTGATATTTCTCCCGGCAATCTTGATTCCAGCTTGTGCTTCATCCAGCCCAGTGTTTCTCATGATGTACTCTGCATAGAAGTTAAATAAGCAGGGTGACAATATACAGCCTTGATGTACTCCTTTTCCTATTTGGAACCAATATGTTGTTCTGTCACCCTGCTTATTTAACTTCTATGCAGAGTACATCATGAGAAACTCTGGGCTGGAAGAAGCACAAGCTGGAATCAAGATTGCCAGGAGAAATGTCAATAACCTCAGATATGCAGATGACACCACCCTTATGGCAGAAAGTGAAGAGGAACTAAAAAGCCTCTTGATGAAAGTGAAATAAGAGAGTGAAAAAGCTGGCTTAAAGCTCAACATTCAGAAAACTAAGATCATGGCATCTGGTCCCATCACTTCATGGGAAATAGATGGGGAAACAGTGGAAACAATGACAGGCTTTATTTTTAGGGGCTCCAAAATCACTGCAGATGGTGATTGCAGCCATGAAATTAAAAGACGCTTACTCCTTGGAAGGAAACTTATGACCAACCTAGATAGCATGTTGAAAAGCAGAGACATTACTTTGCCAACTAAGGTCCGTCTAGTCAAGGCTATGGTTTTCCAGTGGTCATGTATGGATGTGAGAGTTGGACTGTGAAGAAAGCTGAGCCCCGAAGAATTGATGCTTTTGAGCTGTGGTGTTGAGAAGACTCTTGAGAGTCCCTTGGACTGCAAGGTGATCCAACCAGTCCATTCTGAAGGAGATCAGCCCTGGGTATTCTTTGGAAGGAATGATGCTGAAGCTGAAACTCCAGTACTTTGGCCACCTCATGTGAAGAGTTGACTCATTGGAAAAGACTCTGATGCTGGGAGGGATTGGGGGCAGGAGGAGAAGGGGATGACAGAGGATGAGATGGCTGGATGGCATCACCAACTCGATGGACATGAGTTTGAGTGAACTCTGGGAACTGGTGATGGACAGGGAGGCCTGGTGTGCTGCAATTCATGGGGTCACAAAGTGTCAGACACGACTGATCAACTGAACTGAACTGAACTGATGTTATTCTATGTCCAGTTCTATCTGTTGCTTCCTGACCTGCATACAGGTTTCTCAAGAGGCAGGTCAGGTGGTCTGGTATTCCCATCTGTTTCAGAATTTTCCACAGTTTATTGTGATCCACACATTCAAAGGCTTAGGCATAATCAATAAAGCAGAAATAGATGTTTTTCTGGAACTCTTGCTTTTCAATGATCCAGCAGATGTTGGCAATTTGATCTCTGGTTCCTCTGCCTTTTCTAAAACCCTCTTGAACATCTGGAAGTTCATAGTTCACATATTGCTGAAGCCTGGCTTGGAGAATTTTGAGCATTACTTTGCTAGTGTGTGAGATGAGTGCAATTGTGCGGTAGTTTGAGCATTCTTTGGCACTGCCTTTCTCTGGGATTGGAATGAAAACTGACCTTTTCCAGTCCTATGGCCACTGCTGAGTTTTCCAAACTTGCTGGCATATTGAGTGCAGCACTTTCACAGCATCATCTTTGAGGATTTGAAATAGCTCAACTGGAATTCCATCACCTCCGCTAGCTTTGTTCATAGTGGTGCTTCCTATGGTTAGACAGATATTTGCTTATTCAACAGACATTTACCAAGTACCTGCTCAGCGCCACGCACTGTGTCAGGTGCTAGGGAGTCATAACCGAGTAAAATACAGTCTTAAGCTTTCACAGCCCCCCACCTAGCACACAGGCAAGGGGAATACAGTTGGCTTAGAATACATGGAAGAGAGACCTAACCCAGGCCTCAGATAGTCAAGGAAGGCTTCTGGGGAAAGGAAACGGCATCTCTGATGGGTCCTGATGGATGAATAGGAGTTGTTCATCAGGCACTAGTGAGGTTGGGCAAAAGGATCAAGTCCCAGGCTAAGGGAGCAGCGTGTACAGAAATGACAGGTCAAACCATATAAGGTGGTTATTGAATGTGGGATCAGTGCACAACAGTCAAATGAGAGATGTCAACACTAGTGTCATGAAGCCTGGTGATGGTGGGGTGAGGGTCTCCACCCTCACTCTGCTGAGTAAATGGAACGTCGGAATCAGCTGACTTGAAGCATTGCCTCATCTAGATGGTGCCCATTCTCTGGCATTCTGCCCATTCCCCTCGGTGCCCATCCTTCCTCAGACTGCTGGTGCTGACTCATTAGTGGGTCAGGAAAGTAACTTAGTGGGTCATAATGAGTATTTTAAAGATTAAATGGAACAGCGGCCATCAGTGTATATCACACAGAATAAGGGCAATATTGTGAGATTTGATTTCAGAGGGATGGATGGGTGGATGAATGGATGGGTGTTAACAATAAATGCGAACAAAATGCCTTGTTTTATTACCAACATTGCTGGCTTCATGCCGCCTATGCAGCCCCCACCAATCACTCACAAGTTCAGAGACTGCAGAAGCGATGTCGTGTTAGGCTCTAGGCCACCTGCATGTTCAACGTCTGGAGTCAAAGCAAACTTCAGGGTTTCTCTAGTGCATATGTGTGTTTTCTCAAAAAGATACTTCTTTCTGTGTGTCTCAGTTGGAACCTGGGAAGACACTGTTCTGCTTAATGAAGCATACTTGTGTAACAAACTGTCCCCAAACTCAGCAAGGTGTAGAACAAGACAGTTTTATTAACAGCGTGTGGTTCTGTGACTCGGGAATGTAGATGGGGGTCAGCCGAGTGATGACTAGCTCTGCTTGATGCTGAATGGAGTCGCCCAGCAGAGTCAGCCGGGCGTAGCTGGGCTCCAGGATGGCTCATCCACATGCCTGGGGCCCCAGAAGGGAGAGCCCGGCCCTGCCAAGCCCCGATCTCTCCCTGGAGCCTTGGAGCCTCTCCACCCGGCCTTTCCAGCAGGTAGTCAGACTCCTGATGTGGAAGGTCAAGACTCCAGAGGAAAGAAATGGAAATTCTTAAAAGCTAGGCCCAGATCTGATGTAGTGATACTCCTGTCATTCCTTATGGGTTGGGTCAGCTGCAGGCCAACCTGGGCTCAAGGGGAGGGCATGCAGAGTCTCCCCTCTTGATGGGAGGAATGTCAGGGCGCTCGTGGCCATCCGTAACCTGCCACAAGTGTTGCTGTGGATTGCCTGGCATGCCCTCTGGACCATGACCGTCTGGTTTTGAATCCTACTCCTTGGTTGTGCAACCTCGGGCAAGCCACTCAACCTTTCCGTGCCTCAGTTTTCGTACCTACAAAATGGAGATAATGTATACCATCTCCCTCATAGGACTGTTGTGAAGATTCAGTGCTTGCAAAATGTAGAGCACAAGGCCCTTAGCTGGGCCGGAAGTCGGTGCCATGTACATATCAGCTCTTTCTGTTACCGTTTCTCCTCATGCTGGCATATTCTTTCTAAAACGTCCGTTAGCACCTTTGTTTGGGCCTGCTCCTCTGTTCTGCTCCAAACACTTGAAGGGTCAACAACTCCTTGGGTGCCAGTGGCTCTCCACACAGATTATCAGTGAGAGAGGCGGGGATCAGAATCTTTGGAGGCTGGGAACCTGAGCAGCGCTTTGTCAAGCTCTTCACTTGAAGATCACTCAGCTGTTGGCTGCTGTAATCCATCATTTACTTTGTCCCAAGCCCTATTCTAAGTGCAGAGATCAGAGTTCGGTGAAGACACAAAACCCCAGCCTTCAAGGGCCTTGTGTTCAAGTGACTGGACAGTTACCAGCCAGGTACTTGAAGACGTCAGAAGTGCTTGGAAGGGAACCAAACAACAGTAAGAGTTGAGGTGTTAGGTTAGGGGAGGATGTTTTTAGATAAAGCATCAGGGATGGACTCTTTGAGCTTTCTAAATTTCTAGAACTTTCCTTCCTTCACTTCATGAGATATCCTGTCCCTGAAATGGCTCTGCAAGCGGTTAGTCTCACCCACGAAACATGTAGGCTGTGCTAACATCACAGCCAGGAAGTAACCTAGGGTCCCAGCACCGGGGGCACCCCTGCAGGTCCCTTTCTGCTCACTGCACTTACTACGGAGTGACAGGCGCACGTCTCCTAACCCCACTAAGGTTTCACTTCCTCATCTGTAAGGTGGAAAAATCCCCAGGTCATGAGTAGAGACCGGGGTAGGGCTGGGGACCTGACAGTCACTTGCTGGAGAGACGGAGCCTGATGGAGGAATAATCAGAGTGAAGAGAGGGGCGCAGAGGACGGGCCCGGAGGGCTCGCTGTGTAGACTCGGTGGGAGAGGTTTCCCGGGGCAGCAATCACCGGGTTGAGGAGGAAGAGGGGCAGGGATGACGAGTCACAAGTGCAAGCTGACCGCCGGAATGTCTCCAGTGCCCTGTGGCCTGACCTGTGCATGAGGAAACAGCAATACGTTTTCATAAAAAGGCCCAGTCCTTAGCACAGAGAGCATAGCTTAATGCAGAGAAAAACGGCACCAGGGTTCACAGTCCAGGTGTTAAAGTGAAAGTGTCAGTCACTCAGTCATGTCTGACTCTTTGTGACCCCATACCCTGTAGCCCACCAGGCTCCTCTGTCCTTGGGATTCTCCGAGCAAGAATACTGGGGTGGGTTGTCATTTCCTCCTCCAGGGGATCTTCCCGACCCAGGGATCAAACGCAGGCCTTCTGAGCTGCCGGCAGATTCTTTACCATCTGAGCCAAAGGAAGCCACACAGTCCAGGGGGCTCTTAGTAATTACTTAACTCTGGTAACGCTGTCAGATTCCCACACACCTGGGACTCCTGGAGTTAATCACTCCCATCAGCCAGTCAGCAATAGACCTTTTGTCACCTTGAAAATAAAGTCCAAGGTCCGCAGCGTGGCACTGGCCTCTCTCTCTTTCCTGCCTCCTCCGCTGCTTCACCCCAGTGTACTCTCTCCTGCGGTTCATTTCTGCTCTGCTCTGTACTCTGTCCCTACCCCGCGCCTCCCTGTACATCCCTGCAGAACTGATCTCTCCCGCTCCTGCCTTCCAGCACTTCTGTTTGCGCTGCCTCTATGACCCTGTAGCACAGTTTGCCTTTCATTTTCGCTGAACGACAGTCCTGAGTGGAGGAAGGGTGCATTCCTCACCACGAGCCTCCTCTGCTCTCTCTGCTTCACCAGGTACCAGCTGCTCGATCGATGTCTGTGGATTTAATTATTTAGGAAGCATCTGCTGTAGGACAGACCCTGTAAACAAAACAAATATGTTGAAATGTGGCGCCGGCAACCTAACAGCAGAGATGGCAGGGGAGTGCACAGGTGCGCATGTAGGGCGGAGAATAAAGGCACAGAATACATATTAGCAGCAGCGCGCCCCCTTAAGTCCCTTTTGAAAGTGTTCCCATAGCTCTGAGCCCTCACCTTCATCACTGCGTGTCACACCGCACCAAAGTCACCTGTTCACGTGGGTGGAGGCCTCCCCACACAGTGAAATGAAGAACATGGAATGTGACTGCTCTGGTTTCTATGCCCGGTTTCTGGCCCTTGCTCAGAATTCAGTAAATGTTTCTGGAATGAATAGAGCAGCTAATCACCGAGAAATGTCACTCTTCGATACCTTGTCTTCTGTCAGAGGCTGTCTCATTTCACTTATTGCTCCTGAAATGCTGGTAGGCTTTTTCCCATTTCCCTTTTCTCTTAGGGCTAATATTCTGAATATTGCACTAAGTAACAGTCCTTGAGTTTTCCCTCTGAATCTTGGATAAAGGCCTGGAAGAACGGCGAAACATTTAAGTGCCCGCGCCCTCCGTGTTAGGGTCAAAGCTTAGATCTCTTTCAGATGCTCGAAAGGCACTAGTTTAAAACCTGGTCTCTATCAGTGGGTTTCAGATTGTTATTTTGAGTGAAAGACTGCCTTTTAAGATGTGAGCAGAGAGACCTGGCATGTCAGACGAAGGTACACCCCAGTGTGATGACTCATGATGTGATGTGGCAGGTGGGAAATCTTAAAAGATCACTATTTCCTCATAAACCCAGCTGCAGAGATCAGATGTGGAGCTGGGTTGGGTTGGAGGTGGGGGTGTATGTGATAGGGGTGGAGGAAGGAGCTTCAGGAAAACAGCAGCTGTCAAGGGAGAGATCTGAGTGCCTACAAGAAAGGTTTTCAGGCACTTTAGATTCTGGGTTATTCAACTGTATTTTCCAACTTGCTTTTCCTGCAGGCCACCTGTATTCTGTCGGTTTGGTTTCCTTTAGTTCCCCATCTTACCCCCCGAAGAGTAGGCAGAGAGCTAGAGAGAATGGAGAAAGTCTCAGATCTGTTGACTATTATATGAGGAACTCATAGTTTCTTTGTGAGTGGGTGGAGGGGCAGAGGGAAGGGATTGGCTTCTCTGGTGGCTCGGCTGGCAAAGAATCCACCTGCAACGCAGGAGGCCCCTGTTCGATTCCTGGGTCGGGAAGATCCCCTGGAGAAGGAGTAGGCTACCCACTCCAGTCTTCTCGGGCTTCCCTGGTGGCTCAGATGATAGAAGAATCCACCCACCTGCAATGCAGGAGACCTGGGTTCGATCCCTGAGATGGGAAGGTCCAACCCACTCCGGTATTCTTCCCTGAAGAATCCCATGAATAGAGGAGCCTAGGGGCTACAGTCCACGGGGTCGCTGAGTCAGACACGACTGAGCGGCTAAGCATAGCACAGCAGCACAGTGGGAAGGGATGGAAGAATTAAACCATTAACTAAAATCAAAGTTTTGGATCATTCATTATTTTGACTATCCTTACTTTTTGCTCTTTCTAAAAACAAACCAAACAAAAACAAACACAAACCTTACAAGGTAATGGAGAAGCCATAGGTCCTGGTTCTGCCAGGATACCTTATTCAAGGGGAGGTCCTGATTCAAGGTGAGGATACCTTGAGCAAGCCACCTCCCTTCTCTAGGGCTCAGTTTCTCTGTCTGTAACACAGGAGCAAGGTAACAGATCCACAAGAGGTGTGCCCTCCCATTCTGAGCCCAGGGCGGACGTGTGTAAAGTGGATTATGGTGTTCTTGCCCAGTGAGCCAGACTGGGCTTTGAAACCTTCCTGACAGGACTCAAAGGGGCCATTCCCAGATGGTGAGAAGGAGTCTGCACTCGGGATGCAACCTGCTGGCTGTTCCTAACTCTCACTCTGAAATTCTGTCACTCAAACTATGGGTTCATTATCAGTGAGATTGTGGGCCCCCACTGCAGGAGGAGCTTGTTGACGAATGGCAAGTGTAAGCTAAATTTCGCAAGGTGTCTTCTGCTTGGGGGTGTGGATGAGGTCACACCACCAGCAGTCATCTAAATGCCTCTGGCTCTTGCCTCCACCCACTCCCCTCCCCAGCATCTTGCAGAATCCCCAAACCATCCAGGGATCTCTGGCAGCCCCAGTAAGGACCTTAACATTGCTCAAGAGTTGGCATGTCTTGTCATTCCATAGCAGTGCCCTCCCTCACGTCCATGGCTTGAGAAGCCACCTGGCCCAGGCTCACCAGGCCACCGGGCTCAGACTCTGGCTCCCGGTGCATCTCCAGCTGCAAAACTCAAAAACTGTGGAGGCTGCCTTGCTTGCTTTCCACTTCTCACCATCCCAGAACCACACTGTCCTAGAAGATGCTCCCTCACAGACTTGGAGTCTTGCTGTGTGGCTCCTAGTATCCCTTGTGGAAACGGGACCTTTGGTTTGCCCTGCAGCATCTTGCTCCATAGCACTCAGACACAGGCTAGCGGGACTGGGAAGAGACACCGCAGCCTCTTCCCTCCTACATCAAATGTCCTCCCGCCTCTTCCCTCATCTGGTGGTGATGGTGGGAGGTCGGGGGCACTCCACCTGGGACCACCCTCCAGTTCACCAGGTGCAGCCAGTAATGTTTGGATTTCAGTTTTGTCTCAAAGTAGGATGCTTACTGGGCTTCCCCAGTGGTTAGTAGTGAAGAATCCACCTGTGATGCAGAAGACGTGGCAGGAGCTGCAGGTTCAGCCTCTGAGTCGGGAAGATCCCCTGGAGAAGGGAATGGCAACCCACTCTAGTATTCTTGCCTGGAGAATCCCATGGAGAGAGAGGCCTGGTGAGCTACAGTCCATGGGGTCACAAAAAAGTTGGACAAGACTTAGCAGCTAAACAACAACAACAGGATGCCTATTATGCAAATAACATTTAACAGGAATCAGAACAGAATTTGGCTCATGGTCCCTAAAACCCCACTTAAAGCATAAAGTGGGAGATGAGCTGAGGTCTAGCCAGTCAGACAGCTGTGACTGGACAACCTCTCCTTAGTAGGACCCAGAAAACTATATATGTGTATGGTTTATGTTGCTGCCTCCAAGGGTCCCAGTGGGGTGTGTGTGTGTGTGTGTGTGTGTGTGTGTGTGTGTTTAGGTGCCATTGGCTTTATCTTTAAGGACCTAACAATCTCACACAACATCAAAGCCAAGCCTAGCACTGATGGTATCTCAGAGGTCACATAAGGAACAGATCAGTGTGGACTCACAGCACAGTCTTTAGGGAAGGGAGTGGCCTTGGGAGACAGTGAGGCTCAGAATAAACAGAAGGCAAAGTGGAAGGCATCCCCAGGGACAGGGGAAATAGCCCAAGTGAAAGCACAGGGATGGGATTGTTCAAGGACAACGTTGAACCCAGCCTGATAGGAGCAGGAGGTGCTAGTTGGAGATCTCAGTAGTGGACGTTAGAGTGCATCAGTCGGATGCAGTGAGTCTGGAGAGAGACCTAAAAGTCGAGCAGAGATGTTTGAATTTCATGCAGAGACCATAAGGAAACATTTCTGACAGTCTGTCTGAAAGGGTATTTGAGAAGATTAATCTGGCAAGGGTTTACAAGAGAAACTGGAGAGGGAGAAAGCATCTGAGAGATTAGTTTAAAAGGCTCTTATGTGATTCATCCCTCAAGGAGTTTTAGATTTAATAAGAAAATATGGCCCAATGTGTATCGTACACATTATTGGAACAAATATGTGCCTTCTCTAAAAAATATTTTTAAGTAGACCTATTCTATTTTTTGAAGAGGTAGTAACAGCCACATGACTCTTAAATCCAAACAATACAGAGGCATACAGTGAAGGGTTTTGCTCCCGCCTGTTCCCATCTGTCCCCTTCCCATCAAGCACAATATGTCCACACCGCCAGCACTCTAAGACACTTTCATGACCTCCTGGTGTATCCAAGAGTTGCTTTGTGCAAACTCAAGGAAATACTAATGCATATTCTTATCTTCCTTCTTAAAAATAAAAAAGGTAACACGCATCTCTGGATTTTGCTTTTCTCACTTGATAATAGATCTTGAAGATTTTTCCACATCATTCTTCTTGTCAGCTACATGGTATTCCATTATATGTAGAATCAGACCTTTACTGATGGATGTGTGTATTTTAATAATCTTTCACTGTTACAGATGATGCTGCAAAAAAACAGTTTGCCCTTATATCATTTTGTATATGTGCCTGTATAACCATAGAATACATTTCTGTAAATGGGCTCTGCATCAAAGTCTACATATACTTATAACTTTCATAGAGATTTGAGAATTATCCTCTTTGGGAAGTAGTACAACTTTTCATTCTTGTCAGCAATATCTGGGATTGTCTGCTTCCCCACAGCCTTGCCAACACATCGGGTTACCACTTCGGGGGCTTTTCTAGTCTATTGGGTAAAATCTTTGTGCAGCTCTAATTTGCTTTTCTCTTATTATGAGTGAGGTTGAGCATCTTTTCATATGTTCTTGGGCCCAGTGGATTGATTTTATGCTCCTTCTTCAGGGACTGACTTCATCATTTCTCTATGCCTCCCAGAGCTTTCCCCAGTGCCTTGCTACAAAGTAGGTTTTCAGTCAAAATTTGTAAATCCAATAAATGTTTGTATGAATGAGTAGATAAATGATTGCATAAATGCTTGTACTATTGTGGTTGTAAATCTTCAATTAGATATGATTCTTCCCTGAAGCAGCATAAGATGTGATAAACTCACAGAGAAGATTTAAAGCAATGTGTGTATGTTCAGATATTACATGCAGTATTCTAAGAGTGAATAATTATTTGCCTCAAGCTGAAAAGTGGAGACTCTTACATGAAATGCCTGGTTCATCCCTAGAAAGGTGGGGGACTTGAGGGGCAAGGAATTCTCTTTCTCATGGGTTCTGGTTCACTTAAAGATTTCATTTAAAGAGTGTTTTTTTTTAATTTTTATTTTTACTTTATTTTGCTTTACAATACTGTATTGGTTTTGCCATACATTGACATGAATCAGCCACAGGTGTACATGAGTTCCCAATCCTGAACCCCCCTCCCACCTCTCACCCCATATCATCTCTCTGGATCATCCCCATGCACCAGCCCCAAGCATCCTGTATCCTATATCAAACATAGACTGGCGATTCGTTTCTTACATGATAGTATACATGTTTCAATGCCATTCTCCCAAATCATCCCACTCTCTCTCTCTCCCACAGAGTTAGAGCTGGTATGATTAAGTGGATTCCATAGAACTAGCTAATAAATCAGGACAAATAAATAAGGCTCCTTCCAGCTTCATTATTCCTCAGAATCCACCCCAAACTCAGCTCCTGTGGCCATGAAGACTGTCACTGGCTGGAGTTTCAAGCTTGCTTTCCTTGTTTCTCTGTTGTCTCTATGCATTCCCACAACAGAGTACCATAAGCCACAAGCAAAGCACATTTTGATTGTTTATCTGTCTGATTGTTTGTTGCTTTGACTTGCATGGAATTCCATTCTCCAGCAGCACATGTGCCAACTGTCTGTTCTATAGCATCTTCAGTCCAAGAGAAGCCACGACTAGGTAAGGGATGAGAGTAATTGTCGGCAAGACCACAGCAGAACTTTCCATGGTACACTGTTACCTGAAGTGACTTTCCGAACAGCTGTGCCCAAAGTTAAGCCCATCCCCTCAAAGAAGCATAAATCCCTCCACCAGCTCATTAAGGCCTCCGTGCCTCCTCAGAGAGTGAGACTTGCCTCCACAGTTACAGGGAGCTCTCCTAAAGCAGAGCCCAGCCCAGAATACAAGGTCAGGTCAAGCCAGGGACTGGGTCAGGGGTGACAGCCACACTAAGGATCAGTGAGTCAGCAAGGGGGCAGGAAAAGAATGAGAAGGCAGACCTGAAATTCAGGTTAAGGCCCCAATTCCAGACCCTCTGTAACTGAAAATAATCCTAAAAAATACTGTCAGGGGACCTAGGAAAATAATGTGAATGGGATTCTACTTGATGTTTTCATTCCATGGATAGAGATTAACAGGTTAAAAATCAGGACATTTGGAAAATTAAGATACTGGCAGACTTACTACCATTGGTTATTTTCCTTTCTCCTGTCACTTTTGTGGGGGGAGGGTGTGTGTGTGTGTGTGTGTGTGTGTGTGTGTGTGTGTTTAAATGACCAGTCAAGAAGAAACAATCTTAGCATATGTTAGCATTTAAGAGTCTGTCCCACACATCTGTGTTCATTGTGTCATCTCCTGCCCCCAACACTCTTATAGTCACTCTTATCTCCACTACCCACCCATTTTGTAGACAAGGAGGAGTCGGGAGAGGTTGAATGACTTGCCTAACGTCACACAATTCATAAAGAAGAGCCAGGACTTTGACTTAAGCTTTCTGAACCCAAAACCAGGGCTCTTTCCAGGATTCAGTCCTTAGCTCATTGAAATTAGTTTAAGGGAAGGAATTGTGTCACTGAGAAATGCAGGAGAAGCAGCTAATCTCTATCAACATAAGAAAGAGATGGAATAGTGGCTGAAAGCTTCCCTGATCCAGGGAAGGAAACAGACATACCAGTTCAGAGAGTTCCAAATAAGATGACTACAAAGAGATACACACCAAGGCATGTTACAATTAAGATGGTAAAAATTTAAGGATAAAAAGAGAATCCTAAGAGCCACAAGAGAAAGAAAAAAGTGTTACAAATAAGAAAAATCCTGGAATACTATTGCAAGATTTTTCAACAGAAACCTTACAGTACAGAAGGGAATGGCATGATGTAGTCAAAGTGTTGTAAAGAATAAATTTCCAACCAAGAATTCTCTACCCAGAAAGATTATCATTCAGAACTGAAGGAGAGATAAGCAAAAGCTAAATGAATCCACCACCACTAAGCCAGCCCTACAAGAAATGTTAAAGTGACTTCTTTAAGCAGAAAACAAATGGTACTGATTAACAATAAGAACCATCCAAAAGTAAATATATCTCACTGGAAAAGGTAAATATTTAATAAAAGCAATGTAAAGTCAGAATGAATGTTAAAAGGCAAAAGTAGTAAAAACTAACTAAAATTACAATAATTGTTTGTGAGAGACGTAAAATAGGAAGATGTAAAATGTGTCATCAAAAGTAGTAAGTGAAAAGACAAACTTCGGAATATGTTCAAATTTAAGTTGTTATCAATTTGAAACAGACTAGTGTTTATATATGCAGTGTATGTGAACTTCATGGTAACACAAGGAAAAAACTTACAGTAAATGCACAGAAGGAAAAAAAATGAGAATTAAACATAACACGGAAGAAAACCACCAACAAACAATGGAAGAAAGAGAAAGAAGGCAGGAATAGACAGGAACCACAAAAACAGCCAGAAAACAACGGACAAAATGGCAGTGAGTACATACCTACCAGCAGTTTCTTTAAATGTAAATGGACGAATGGAGAGAGTAGCGTGGAAGCACACGCACTACCATATTTAAAATGGATAGCCAGTGGGAATTTGCTGTATGACTCAGGGAACTCAAACCAGGGCTCTGTGACAACCTGGAGGGTTGGGATGTGAGGCAGGTTCAAAAGGGAGGGGACATATGTATACCTGTGGCTAATCCATGTTGATGTATGGCAGAGACCAACACAATATGGCAAAGCAATTATCCCTCAGCTGAAATTAAATGAATTTTTAGAAATGTAAATGGGCTAAGTTCACCAGTCAAAAGGCCGATCAAGTGGTTGAATGGATGAATACAAACGAGACCCACCTGTATGCTGCCTACAGGAGACTCGCTTCAGAAATACAGACAGACATACACTGAAGGTGAGGGATGGAAAAACACATTCCGTGCAAGTGGCTCTGCTCTCCTTAGCAAGGCCTGCCCTCAGGAGAAACTCTTTAACCAGAACCTAACCTGCTGGGCTTTTATCAGTCTAACTCACCTAGGGGAGGAAAATAACCAACTCCAGCTGACTCTAGCCTTCCATGCGGGAAAAGGGAACTATCCAACTCGAGCCCATTATAGGTATTCGATCCCTTCTAAGGGGGTGTAGAGGAGAGGTGTGGACTGAGAAACATGTGTAAAGATCACAGCCCAGAGGCATAGGCTCACTGAAAGACTGAGACCTAATCACAGGCGTACAAAATGCTTCCCTCTTCCCACTCCCTCCCACACAATACCATACAGTACTAAAGGCTTATTTATAGCAGTTCCTTTTGCCCAGTACATCATATCTGGTTATCAAGAAAAAAAATTACAAGATGTACTAAAAAGCAAAACAAACAAACAATAGCAGCAAGAAAAAAGAAAACCACGCTGAACAGGCAAAACAAGAATTAAAACTAGACTCAGATATAGGCAGGGGTGTTGGAATTATCAAACCAGGAATTAAAGAAAAAAAAAACTTTGCCCCAGTGTTCATCGCAGCACTGTTTGTAATAGCCAGGACATGGAAGCAACCTAGATGTCCATCAGCAGACAAATGGATAAGAAAGCTGTGGTATATATACACAATGAAATATTACTCAACCATTAAAAAGAATACATTTGAATCAGTTCTAATGAGGTGGATGAAACTGGAGCCTATTATACAGAGTGAAGTAAGCCAGAAAGAAAAACACCAATACAGTATACTAATGCATATATATGAAATTTAGAAAGATGGAAATGATAACCCTATATGCGAGACAGCAAAAGAGACACAGATGTGCAGAACAGTCTTTTGCACTCTGTGGGAGAGGGTGAGGATGGGATGATTTGGGAGAATGGCATTGAAACTTGTATAATATCATATGTTAAACAGATCGTCAGTCCAGGTTCGATGCATGATACAGGGTGCTCGGGGCTGGTGCACTGGGATGACCCAGAGGGATGGTATGGGAGGGAGGTGGGAGGTGAGTGCAGGATGGGAAACACATGTACACCCATGGCTGATTCATGTCAATGTATAGCAAAACCAATACAATATTGTAAAGTAATTAGCCTCCAATTAAAATAAATAAATTTATATTTAAAAATAAAAATAAATTTTAAAAACTTTGATTAATATTCTAAGGAATTCTAAGCCCTCTAATGATTAAAATAGACCATATGCAAGAACAGAGGGGAAATGTAAGAAGATGGATGGAAGTTCTAAGGGAGAATTTTTTTTAAATGCTAGAGATTTTAAAAGACTACAACAGAAATGAAGAATGTCTGATGGGCTCACTAGTAAACTGATTATGGCTGAAGAATCTCTTAGCTTGTAGATATCACAATAGAAACCTTTAAAACTGAAAAGAAAAACAAAGACTGGGAAAAAAATAGAATATCCAAGAACTGTTGGTCAGCTACAAAAAGTGTAATATTTGTATGATGAAAATACCAGAAGGAAAAGAGAGAAAGGAATGGAAGAAACATAAGAAGCAATAATGACTTAGAATCCCTCAAATTTAATGCCAAAGACTAAACACAGATCTAGGAAACTCAGAAAACAGCGCATAGGATAGCTTCCCAGGTGGCTCAGACAGTTAGAGAATCTGTCTGCAATGCAGGAGATCCGGATTTGATCCCTGGCTCGGGAAAACCCCTGGGAGAAGGGAATGGCAACCCACTCCAGTATTCTTGCCTGGAGAATCCCATGGACAGAAGAGCCTGGCAGGCTACAGTCCACAGGGTCACAAATAGCTGGACACAACTGAAGCAAGTTAGCGTGCATAGGATAAATTCCAGGAAAACTACACCTAGGCATATTATTTTCAAATGGCAGAAAGTCAGAGATAAAGGAAAAATCCTGGGAGAATCCCAGGGGAGGAGAGGGAGCACTTTACCTGTAGAAGAACAAAGATAAGAATTACATTCAATTTCTCTTCAGAAACCTTAAAAACAGGAAGAGAGTAGAGTGAAATTATTTAAGTGTTGTGAGAGAGGGGAAAAAACACCAACCTAGAATTCTCTGCCCTGTGAAATTATCCTTCAAAAGTAAAAGAGAAATAAAGACTTTCTCAGACAAACAAAAACTCAGGGAATTTGTTGTCAGTAGATGGCAACCCACTCCAATATTCTTGCCTGGAGAATCCCATGGACGGAGGAGCCTGGTAGGCTACAGCCCACGGGGTCGCGAAGAGTCGGACATGACTGAGCGACTTCACTTACTTACTTACTAGATATGTCTTGAAAGAAACATTAAAAGAATTTTTTTTGCAAGAAGGAAGATTACATAGGTCAGAAGCTCAGATGTTCATAAAGAAAGGAAGAACATTGGAGAAGGAATTGGTGATGGTTAAAAAAAAAAGAAAACTTACTATTGACCTATGGTCAGTGATCTTTGATGTTACTATTGTAATTATTTGGAGGCTCCATGGACCATGCCCACATAAGACAATGAATTTAACTGATAAATATTGTGTGTTTTATTTGCTTTACCAGTCATTCCCCTGTCTCTGTAGCTCTCCTTTCCCTATTGCATGAGATACAACAATATTGAAACTAAGCCAGTTAATAAACCTACAATAGCTTCTATGTGTTCAAATGAAAGGAACACCTTTCACTTTAAACAGAAAGGTAGAAATTATTAAGCTTAGTGAGGAAGGCATGTTAAAAGCTGAAATAGGCCTAAAGGTAGGCCATTTGCACCAAACAACTATCCAAGTTGTAAATGCAAAGAAAAAATTCATGGAGGAAGATAAAAAGTGCTGCTCCAGTGAACGCAAGAATGATAAGAAAGCAAAATGTATTGTTGATTCGGAGAAAGTTCTAGTGATCTGAATAGAATATCAAACCAACCACAATATTTCCTCACGCCAAAGCCTAATCCAGATCAAGCCCATATTTCTCTTCAATTCTAGAAGGCTGAGAGAAGTGAGGAAGCTACTGAAGCAAAGTTTGAAGCTAGCAGGCATTGGTTCATGATATGTAAAGGATAAAGCCATCTCCATAACAAAATGAAGCAGCAAGTTATTCAGAAAATCTGGCTAAGATAGTTAATTAAGGTGGCTACAGTAAACAACAGATTTTCAGTGTGGATGAAACAGCCTTATAATGGGAAAGGACACCATCGAGGACTTTCATTGATGAGAGAAGTCAGTGCCTGGCTTCAAAGCTTCAAAGGAGCTGCTGATTCCCTTCTTAGGGGTTAATGCATCTGGTGACTTAAAGTTGAAGCCAATATTCATGTCCCATTCTGAAAATATTAAGACCTTAAGAATTATGTTAAATCTACTTTGCCTGTGCTCTATAAATGGAACAACAAAGCCTGGATGACAGCACATCTGTTTACAACATGGTTTACTGGATATTTTAAGCTCACTGTTGAGACCTACTGCTCAAAAAAAAATTTTTTTTAAGATTTCTTTGAAAATATTACTGCATTAACAATGCACCTGGTAACCAAAGAGCTCTGAGGGAGATATCCAATGAGATTCATATTATTTTTGTGCCTGCTAATATGACATCCATTCTGCAGCCTGTGGATCAAGGAGTAATTTTAACTTTCAAGTCTTCTTCTTTAAGAAATACATTTCATAACTCTATAGCTGCCATAGATGGTTATTCCTCTGATGAATCTGGGCAAAGTAAATTGAAAACCTTCTGGAAAGGAGTCACGATTCTAGATGTCATTAAGAACATTAGTGCTTCATAGGAAGAGCTCAAAATATCAACATTAACAGAAGTTTGGAAGCAGTTGGTTCCAGCCCTCATCCTCATGTATGACTTTGAGGGGTTCAAGACTTCAGTGGAGGAAGTAAGTAACTACAGAGGCAGTGGAAATAGAAAGAGGACTCAAATTCAAATTGGAGCCTGAATGTGTAACTGTATTACTACAATCTCATGATAAAACTTTGTTGAATGAAGAGTTGCTTCTTGTTGATGAGCCAAAAAAGTGATTTCCTGTGCTGGAATCTACTCTTGTGAAGACGATGTGGCAATTGCTCAAATCACACCAAAGGATTTCGAATATTACATAAACTTGGTTGATAAAGCAGTGGCAGGATTTAAGAGGATTGACTCTAATTGTGAAAGAAACTCTACTGTGGGTAAAATGCTATCAAACAGCATGGCCTGCTACAGACAAATCACTCGTGAGAGGAAGAGTAAATCTATGCAGCAAACTTCCCTCTTGTCTTTTTCTAATAAACTGCTACAGTCACCCCAGGCTTCAGCAACTGCCACCATGATCAGTCAGCAGACATCAAATGGTAGGCAAGACCCTCCACCAGCAAGAAGATGACTATTTGCTGAAGAATCATGATGTTTAGCATTCTTTAGCAACAAAGTATTGTTCAGTTAAGATATCTTGTTGTTGTTTAGTCGCTAAATTGTGTCCAACTCTTTGTGACACCAAGGACTGTAGCCCTCCAGGATCCTCTGACCATGGGATTTCCCAGGCAAGAGTACTGGAGTGGGTTGCCATTTCCTTCTCCAGGGGATCTTCCTGACCCAGGGACCAAACTGCATCTCCTGCTTTGGCAGGTGGATTCCTTACTGCTCTCATATCCATACACAACTACTGGAAAAACCATAGCTTTTTCTAGACGGGCCTTTATCGGCAAAGTAATGTCTCTGCTTTTAATATACTGTCTAGGTTGGTCATAGTTTATCTTTCAAGAAGCAAGTGTCTTTTAATTTCATGGCTGCAGTCACCATCTGCAGTGATTTTGGAGCCCAAGAAAATAAAGTCTGGCATTGTTTCCATTGTTTCTCTATCTATTTGCCATGGAGTGAAAGACAGAATATTAAAAGCAGAGACATTACTTTGCTAATAAAGGTCCGTCTAGTCAAGGCTATGGTTTTTCCAGTAGTCATGAATGGATGTGAGAGTTGGACTATAAAGAAAGCTGAGCGCCGAAGAACTGATGCTTTTGAATTGTGATATTGGAGAAGACTCTTGAGAGTCCCTTGGACTGCAAGGAGATCAAATCAGTCCATCCTAAAGAAAATCAACCCTGAATACTCATTGGAAGGACTGATGCTGATGCTGAAACTCCGATACTTTGGCCACCTGATGTGAAGAACTGACTCACTGGAAAAGACCCTGATTCTGGGAAAGACTGAAGGCAGGAGAAGAAGGGGACGACAGAGGATGAGATGGTTGGATGGCATCACCAACTCAATGCACATGAGTTTGAGTAAGCTCTGGGAGTTGGTGATGGAGATGGAAGCCTGGCCTGCTTCAGTCCATGTGGTCACAAAGAGTCGTACACGACTGAGCAACTGAACTGAACTGAACCAATGGGACAGAATGCCATGATCTTAGTTTTTTGAATGTTGAGCTTTAAGCCAGCTTTTTCATTTTCTCTTTCACTTTTGTCAAAAGGCCCTTTAGTTCTTCACTTTCTGCCATAAGGGTGGTGTCATCTGCATATATGAGGTTATTAATATTTCTCCCGGCAATCTTGATTCCAGCTTGTGCTTTATCCAGCCCAGCATTTCACATGATGTACTCTGCATATAAGTTAAATAAGCAGGGTGACAATATACAGACTTGACATACTCCTTTTCCTACTTGGTACTAGTCTGTTCCATGTCTGGCTCTAACTGTTGCTTCTTTACCTGATACAGATTTCTCAGGAAGCAGCTAAGGTGATCTGGTATTCCCATCTCTTGAAGAGTTTTCCACAGTTTGTTGTGATCAACATAAGCTTTGGCGTAAACAATAAAAGAAAAATAGATGATTTTCTGGAACTCTCTCGCTTTTTCTTTGATCCAGCGGATGTTGGCAATTTGATGTCTGGTTCCTCTGTCTTTTCTAAATCCAGCTTGAACATCTGGAAGTTCACAGTCCATGTACTGTTGAAACCTGGCTTGGAGAATATTGAACATTACTTTGCTAGTGTGTGAGATGCCTGCAATCATGTGGTAGTTTGAACATTCCTTGGCATTGCCTTTCTTTGGGATTGGAAGGAAAACTGACCTTTTCCAGTCCTGTGGTCACTGCTGAGTTATCCAGATTTGCTGGCATATTGAGTGCAGCACTTTTACAGCATCATCTTTTAGGACTTGAAATAGCACAACTAGAATTCCATCACCTCCACTAGCTTTGTTTGAGTGATGCTTCCTAAAGCCCATTTGACTTTGCATTCCAGGATGTCTGACTCTAGGTGAGTGACCGCACCATTGTGATTATCTAGGTCATGAAGATCTTTTTTGTATATTTCTTCTGTGTATTCTTGCCACCTCTTCTTAATATCTTCTGCTTCTGTGAGGTCCATGCCATTTCTGTCCTTTATTGTGCCCATCTTTGCATGAAATGTTCCCTTGATATCTCTAATTTTCTTGAAGAGATCTCTAGTCTTTCCCATTCTATTGTTTTCTTTTATTTCTTTGCATTGATCACTGAGGAAGGCTTTCTTATCTCTCCTTGCTATTCTTTGGAACTCTGCATTCAAATGAGTATATCTTTGCTTTTCTCCTTTGCCTTTCACTTCTCTTCTTTTCTCAGCTATTTGTAAGTCCTCCTCAGACAACCATTTGCCTTTTTGCATTTCTTTTTCTTGGGGATGGTCTTGATCACTGCCTCCTGTACAATGTCACAAACCTCCATCCATAGTTCTTCAGGCACTCTGTCTATCAGATCCCTTGAATCTATTTGTCACTGCTACTGTATAATCATAAGGTATTTTACTTAGGTCATACCTGAATGGTCTAATGGTTTTCCCTACTTTATTCAATTTCAGTCTGAATTTGGCAATAAGGAATTCATGATCTGAGCCACAGTCAGCTCCCAGTCTTGTTTTTGCTGACTGTGTAGAGCTTCTCCATCTTGGGCTGCAAAGACTATAATCAATCTGATTTCGGTGTTGACCATCTGGTGATGTTCATGTGTAAAGTCTTCTCTTGTATTGTTGGAAGAGGCTGACAAAGGTCTGTCTTTGCCATCAAAGGTGCATCTAGTCAAAGCTATGGTTTTTCCAGTAGTCATGTATGGATGTGAGAGTTGGACCATAAAGAAAGCTGAGCGCCGAAGAATTGATGCTTTTGAACTGTGATGTTGGAGAATACTCTTGAGAGTCCCTGGGACTGCAAGGAGATCCAACCAGTCAGTCATAAAGGAAGTCAGTTCTGAATATTCATTGGAAGGACTGATCCTGAAGCTGAAGCTCCAACACTTTGACCACCTGATGCAAAGAACTGACTCGTTATAAAAGACTGTGATGCTAGGAATGATTGAAGGCAGGAGGAGAAGGGGATGGTAGTGGATGAGATGGTTGGATGGCATCACTGACTCGATGGACATGAGTTTGAGTAAGCTTCTGGAGTTGGTGATGGACAGGGAAGCCTGGCGTGCTGCAGTCCATGGGATCACAAAGAGTCAGACATGACTGAGCGACTGAACTGAACTCAACTGAATTTCGTTACTGCTGAGTCACCAGGGAAGCCCAGTTAAGATATGAAATATATATATTTATATTAGAGTATGTTGTGTGTCTGCATATAGTCATTTGCCAGTATCCATAGAGAAATGGTTCCAGGACCCAAAACTATAACTCCTAGAAGGATAAAATCTATATTACCTAGGGTATAGCAATGACTTTTTGGATACAACACCAAAGGCACAACCTGAAAGAAAAAAAATCAATGAACTAGACTTCTAAAATTAAAAACTTCTGCTCCCCAGAAGACACTGTCAAGAAAATAAAGAAAAGCCACAAACTATGAGAAAATATTTGTATTAGTTAAAGATACTTTTGATAAAGGACTGTTATCCAAAATATACAAAAAAACTCTTAAGCCCCAACAGTAAGAAAACAAACAACCCAATTTAAAAAGAATAGACCAAAGACCTTAATAGCCACCTCACCAAAGAAGATACAGGTGGCAAATACACATGTGAAAAGATGTTCCACCTCATAGGACGTCAGGAAGCTGCAGACTATTAAGAAAACAATGTGCCTATGTGAATGGCCCAAATCCCAAACACTGACAACACCAAATTCTGGGGAGGATGCAGGTACTCTCACTCATTGCTGGCAGGAGTGTAAATGATACAGCCCCTTTAGAAGACACTTTGGAGGGCTTCCCTGGTGGGTCAGTGGTAAGGAATCCACCTGCCAATGCAGGGGACACGGGTTCAATCCCTGGATCAGGAAGATCCTACATGCTGCAGAGCAACTGAGCGTGTGTGCCACAACTACAGAGCCCATGCTCTAGAGCCCACAACTACTGAGCCCACTGAAGCCAGCATGCATAGAGCCCGTGCTCCACAAGAGACACCACAGCAACGAGAAGGCCATGTACCACAACTAGAGAGTAACCCCCACCCTCTGCGACTAGAGAAAAGCCCGCACAGCCACAAAGACCCAGCACAGCCAAAATAAATACATAAATAATTTTTTAAAACTTAAAAAAAGATGACACTTTGGCAGTTTCTTGCAAAACTAAACATATTCTTACCATAGAATCCGGCAATCATATTGCTTGATATTTACTCAAAAGTTGAAAATTTACATCACACAAAAATCTGTACATGGATGTTTATAGCAACTTTATTCATAGTTGCCAAAACTTGGAAGCAATCAAGATGTCTTTCAAGAGTGAATGGAAAAGTAAACTGTGGTACATTCAGGCAATGAAATATTACTCAGCACTAAAAGGAAATGGTCAAGCCATGAGAGAACTACTGAGCCATGAGGAAGAACCTCGAAGGCATATTACTAAGTGAAAAAAAAAAAAGGAGTCAATATAAAAAGGTTACATACTGTATGATTATAACATAATGACATTCTAGAGAAGGAAAACCATGGAGACAGTAAAAAGATTATTCATTACTAGGAGCTGGGAGAGGGGAGGATAAATAGACTGAGCGTAGACGATTCTCAGGACAGTGAAGCTATTCTGCATGATACGGTAATAGTGGATACGTGTCATTATACATTTGTCCAAACTCATAGACTGTACAACACCAAGAGTGATCCCTACCGTAAGCTATGGACTTTGGGTGGTAATAATGGGTCAGTGTAGTTCATCGGCTGTCACTCTGGTGGGGAAGTCAATGATGAGGAGGTTGTGCGTGTGTAGGGATATAGGGTAAATGGGAAATATCTATACCTTCCCATCAGTTTTGCTGTGAACCTAAAACTGCTCTAAAAAAAATAGGGTCTAGTAAACAAAAAAAAGGATTATTGGGTGTGGCAATCAGGAGGTGTAAGTTGACCTGAGAAGAGCAGTTTCAATGGAGTGTTGCATATAGAAACCAGACCACAGTGAAATGAGGTGTGAAGAGTAGTTGAGGAACTGGAGCCAGAGAAAAAGCATTTATAAGCATTTGCCTGTGAACGGGAGGGAGATGCAGGTTAGCAGAGGATTGGAAGGTGGAGTACAGGGATTTATTGCCACCTATATTAAGATACGATGCTCTAAGACATAGATTTTAAGAGCCACTTGTGCTAGGGCTGCTGGACTTTAGGCTACCTTGGTGTATCAACAGTATCAATGACTTTGTTTAAAAGTGGAAGAAGTAGAAGGCCATATATTTACAATTTACTCCACTCTTTGTGATGTCTTTAATGTTTATTCAGCAAGGCCATACATATATCCCCAAAATTTAGATCCTCAGCAAGTATTTAGGGAGAGTCTCTCTTCCCTAAAGTATTATAGTTCCATTGGGAGGAATACAAGGATTTGAATTACTTAGACCTTTTCTGCTTGGAGCTGTCCCTCCAGGTGTGCTGAGGAATTACATTTATTACTCTCTCACCCTCTCCTGGTGATATTCAGGGTCAGGACATCTGAGAGACTCTGAATAGCTTGTAGCCATCATGGGTACGCATTTGCTGAACAAATGTGACTTTATGAATGGAGGGCCTATAAAATGACCACAGAAAAGTACGACTCAAGACGTAGAGTGACCAGCGTCCTCATCCAGAAAGGGCATGATAGATCCACGTGCACAGCTGGCAGAGAGGAGAGGGAGGGCTCCGTCTCACGGCCAGACAAAAAGGCAGAGAGAAGACTGGCTGTGGACCACAGAGGCACGATGGAAAGAAAGGTCAGGGAATCAGACAGGAGGAAGCAAAAACAGCAGCAAACGCAGAGCCTTCCCTTGGAAGAGGTGCTTCGGCATGCTGGAGAGACCGCCTCAAAGAGGCGACGTGGAGACTATAAAAGATACCAGGGGAAAAGAAGACCAGGATAAAAAGGAAATGAAAACAGAAGAGAGGGGTGTCATATTTCTTTTGGCATTGAAAACACTTCCAGATTACATCCTGAAAACCTGCTGGACCAAGAATTGCAAACTTCTGACAAACTCGATGCCTTACCTTTGGCATCTATGGTGTTGCAATATCAAATGACAGTTCAACGTCAAGTTTTATTATTCAATGTGAATTAAAAGGTCGGGGGAAGAAGGGCTTGGTGGTGTTCCATTAAAGGAAAAAATCTGATCATCTTAAAGCAATGCGATCTTAAAGGAGCCCACATGAAAAAGGGCATCGAATAAAGGAATGTGGGCCGTCAGTGCTCACTACTACCTTGGAAGCTCACGTACTTGCCAGGAAGGGTATTCACAGATGGAGTTATTGCTTCTCTCCAATCAAGGCTCAGTAGGAACAGCTGCAGTAGGCGGTTACCCACGTGGGTGAACAAATGACATAGTATTCCTCTTTCCTTCCCTAAAATCAGTCAATTCAATCACTCAGTCGTGTCTGACTCTCTGCGACCCCATGGATGCCAGGCTTCCCTTCCATCACCAACTCCCAGAGCTTGCTTAAACTCATGTCCGTCGAGTTGGTGATGCCATCCAATCATCTCATCCTCTGCTTTCCCCTTCTCCTCTGCTTTCCCCTTCTCCTCTGCCTTCAACCTTTCCCAGCATCAGGGTCTTTTCCAGTGAGTCAGTTCTTCACATCAGATGGCCAAAATATTGGAGTTTCCTCTTCAGCGTTAGTCCTTCCAATGAATGTTCAGGACTGATTTCCTTTAGGATTGACTGGTTTGATCTCCTTGCAGTCCAAGGGACTCTCAAGAGTCTTCTCCAACACCACAGTTCAAAAGCATCAATTCTTTGGCACTCAGCGTTCTTAATGGTCCAACTCTCATATCCATACATGACTGCCAGAAAAACCATAGCTTTGACTAGATGGACCTTTGTCGGCAAAGTAATGTTTCTGCTTTTTAATATGCTGTCTAGGATGGTCATAGCTTTTCTTCCAATGAGCAAGCTTGTTTTAATTTCATGGCTGCAGTGATTTTGGAGCCCCCCAAAATAAAGTCTCTCACTCTTTCCCTTGTTTCCCCATCTATTTGCCATGAAGTGATGGGACCAGATGCCACGATCTTAGTTTTTTGAATGTTGAGTTTTAAGCCAGCTTTTTCACTCTTCTTTTTCACTTTCATCAAGAGGCTCTTTAGTTCCTCTTCACTTTCTGCCGTAAAGGTGGTGTCATCTGCATATCTAAGGTTATTTGATATTTCTCCCAGCAACCTTGATTCCAGCTTGTGCTCCATCCAGTCCAGCATTTCACATGATGTACTCTGCATTTAAGTTAAATAAGCAGGGTGACAATATACAGTCTTGATGTACTCCTTTCCCAATTTGGAATCAGTCTGTTGTTCCATGTCCGGTTCTAACCTGTTGCTTCTTGACCTGCATACCGATTTCTCAGGAGGCAAATAAGGTGGTCTGGTATTCCTATCTCTTGAAGAATTTTCCACATTTTGTTGGATCTACACAGTCAAAGGCTTGGGCATAATCAATAAAGAAGAAGTAGATGTTTTTCTGGAACTCTCTTGCTTTTTCAGTGATCCAATGGATATGTTATCTAAACTCGACCCTGTGAATGTGCAGCATCTTCCACATCACCTGGGAAGCATGAAAAGAGAGCCCTCCTAATCATACTCCTGTGTGTCCCAGACATCATCCTTAGATAATCTTTATCCAAAATGGCACTCGCCAGCACAATGGCCTTAGAGTAAAATGAGCTCCCCCAAATGGCTGCCACCAGCAGTCCCCAGAGTGAAGACCAGTTGCCTCTTTCTCAAGATCAGAAATTATGTCTGACACAGGCTCTTTCCAAATTACTGCTTCTACGTGGGATCTTAGAGTGTGTGAGATTTTGTGTGCACTCTTTAAAAATGGAGTCTGTTTCCTATGGCCCTCTGGCTCTCCCAAGAGAGCTGGCCTTCAGAGCAAACATCCTTGGGGGCTCATCTCCCCAGTGCAGGATCCACAGGCTGGGGAGCCTGATGTGGGGTGTGGACCTCTTTACTCCTTGGGGAGAACCTCTGCAATTGTTATTATCCTCTTGTTTGTGGGTTACCTAGCTCAGGGTGTGCGTCTTGACTATACTGCACCTTAATTCCCCCTACCCATCTCATCGTGGTTCCTACTTTATATCGTTAGTGGTAGATCTTTTCTGCTAGTTTTCAGGTCATTTTCATCAATAGTGGCTCGGTAAATAATTGTGATTTTGGTGTCCCGTGGGAAGAGACGAGCACAAGGTCTTCCTGCTCCACTGTTCTCTCTTATGGATCTGAATTCTTGTCTGGAGTCACTTGCATTTGTCCTGAAGGATATCCTTTAGTATTTTTTGTAAGGCAGATCTGCTAACAATGGCTTCTCTCCATTTTTTGTTTATCTAAGAATATCTTTACTTCATCTGAATTTTTGAAAAATATTTTTGCTGGATATAATTCCTTGGTTGGCAGATTTTTTCAGAACTTTGAGTATATTATCCCATTGCCTTCCAGTCTCCATCATTTCTGAGGAGAAGTCAGCTTTTAATTTTCCTAGCATTCTGTTACACATGACAAGTCTATTTCTCTTAAAGTGACAATTCTGCTTTATAACTGTAGTGCTGGTCAGGTACAGTAACCTTTTGTCTTCTCAGCTTACCTCTTCCAGCACAGAGCCATCACTTTATGAGAATACTAGGGCAAAGGAGATAAAGTCCCAGTATTCTTGACCTGCTATACTTGGGGTGGAGGTTCTGCTTTTCAGATGGGGGATGGATCAAGACTTCTTTTTTTTTTTTTTTTTTTGATCAAGACTTCTTATCTCCTCCTGCCGAGAATAAAACTTCTGAAACATCTGAGCTGGGGATCATGAGAAATGTTGGCAGCCTACCCCTTCTATCAAGGTACCCTAATTCTGGGGTCTATGGGTAGAGGGAGTCTTGTGTTCTAATTTGCATTAACCTAGAGTAAAACTTCATCACCTTGAGGAGGAAAACAGGAAGCTCCTGGCTCAAATGCCATGAACTGTCACTATTCTTACTGAGATTTAGTAGATTTTCTTGAGTAAATTTTTCTCCATCTGCTCTGTCCCCTTAGGATGATTTCCAGAATTTTAAAAAAACTTTTTCACTAGCTATGGTTGTTTTCTGGTGAGAAGGCCCTCTGAGCTCCTCATACAGCCATTTTGGAAATGCCAACTCCCTTGTCTTTGATTTTCAACTAAGGAACAATTGCTCTATGTTCTTCTGGAAAATATGAAAGAGTTCTGGTACCTAGTGTTTGTTGGAAGGAAGGAAGAAAGGTTAGGATGGTGGGAAGGAGGAAGGAAGGGAAGCTGATCTTGTCACACAGAATTGTTGATCAGAGTAACTTCCTGTATCACCTTACTTATGTATTCAACAAACCTGAATAAGCAGGACGCACATGTGAGGCTCTGTGTTAGTTCCTGGGATACTAAGTGCTAAGGTCAGGGAACCCACGGAGAAGTGAAAGAGATGGACAAAAGTAAAGGAGACCTTGGGCAACCAACAAGGACCTACTGTATAGCACAGGGAACTCTGCTCAGTGTCACGTGGAAGCCTGGATGGGAGGGGGTTTGGAGGAGAATGGGTGTGTGTACATGTATGGCTGAGTCCCTGTGCTGTCCACCTAAACTCACACTCTTAACTGGCTATACTCCAATGTAAAATAGGGAGGGTGCTAGCCCACGAGGAGGAGGAAATGACCTTCTGTCCTGGAGGAATCAGGGTGGGCTTCAGGAGTAGCAACATTTCAGCTGCCTCTTGAAATAAATTCATCCTACAGAGGTGATAGAGAAGAACATTTGAGAAACAGGGAACAGCATGGGCTATAAAGAACAGAGATGTGCAAAAGCCTGGCAGGTGTGAACTGGCTAGAGGACTTGAAGTGGTTGAGTGTAATTAGAAAACAAGATGCACTATCTGGTGGGGAGGGCGGCAGAAATGGGGGCTTAAGATGAGGCCCAACTGTTGAATCCATAAGGTTGGGAAATGGTACTGCTGCTGCTAAGTCACTTCAGTCGTGTCCGACTCTGTGCGACACCATAGACCGCAGCCCACCAGGCTCCCCCGTCCCTGGGATTCTCCAGGCAAGAACACTGGAGTGGGTTGCCATTTCCTTCTCCAACGCATGAAAGTGAAAAGTGAAAGTGAAGTCGCTCAGTCGTGTCTGACTCTTTGCGACCCCATGGACTGCAGCCCACCAGGCTCCTCCGTCCATGGGATTTTCCAGGCAAGAGTGCTGGAGTGGGGTGCCATTGCCTTCTCCGGGGAAATGGTACAGTAAGCATAAGTACTATCAGATCAACATTAAAAGGATATTCCTGACAAGCATAAGTCAGAGAGTCGATCAGGAAAACGTGAGATGCAATTGCTTAGGCATAAGATGATGCGACTTTGAAGCAAGGCAGTAGTGTTCAAGAGGAAGAAGAGATGAGTGTGCCAGATTTATGTGAAAGGAAATCAAAAGGTCTTTGTGAACAGTTAAATGCCAGTGTTTGGAAAGGAGGATTCAAGGGTGATTCAGAGGGATCACATTTGGCAGCTGTTTCTCAATTGCCCATTCTTGTCTCTTGGTGGCAACGTCATTGCTTTGATTTTTGAAGAGACAAGTTCAGTTCAGTTCAGTCACTCAGTCGTGTCCGACTCTTTGCGACCCCATGAATCGCAGCACGTCAGGCCTCCCTGTCCATCACCAACTCCCGGAGTTCACCCAGACTCACATCCATCGAGTCAGTGATGCCATCCAGCCATCTCATCCTGGGTCGTCCCCTTCTCCTGCCCCCAATCCCTCCCAGAATCAGGGTCTTTACCAATGAGTCAGCTCTTCACATGAGGTGGCCAAAGTATTGGAGTTTCAGCTTTAGCATCAGTCCTTCCAATGAACACCCAGGACTGATGTCCTTTAGAATGGACTGGTTGGATCTCCTTGCAGTCCAAGGGACTCTCAAGAGTCTTCTCCAACACCACAGTTCAAAAGCATCAATTCTTCGGTGCTCAGCTTTCTCCACAGTCCAACTCTCACATCCATACATGGCCACAGGAAAAACCATAGCCTTGACTAGATGGATCTTTGTTGGCAAAGTAATGTCTCTGCTTTTGAATATGCTATTTGGTTGGTCATAACTTTCCTTCCAAGGAGCAAGTGTCTTTTAATTTCATGGCTGAAATCACCATCTGCAGTGATTTTGGAGCTCAAAAAAAACATAGTCTGACAATGTTTCCACTGTTTCCCCATCTATTTCCCATGAAGTGATGGGACCAGATGCCATGATCTTCGTTTTCTGAATGTTGAGCTTTAAGCCAACTTTTTCACTCTCCTCTTTCACTTTCATCAAGAGGCTTTCTAGTTCCTCTTCACTTTCTGCCATAAGGGTGGTGTCATCTGCATATCTGAGGTTATTGATATTTCTCCCGGCAATCTTGATTCCAACTTGTGTTTCTTCCAGTCTAGTGTTTCTCATGATGTACTCTGCATAGAAGTTAAATAAGCAGGGTGACAATATACAGCCTTGGCATTCTCATTTTCCTATTTGAAACCAGTCTGTTGTTCCATGTCCAGTTCTCACTGTTGCTTCCTGACCTGCATATAGGTTTCTCAAGAGGCAGGTCAGGTGGTCTTATTCCCATCTCTTTCAGAATTTTCCACAGTTGATTGTGATCCACACAGTCAAAGGCTTTGGCATAGTCAATAAAGCAGAAATAGATGTTTTCTGGAACTCTCTTGCTTTTTTGATGATCCAGCAGATGTTGCCAATTTGATCTCTTGTTCCTCTACCTTTTCTAAAACCAGCTTGAACATCAGGGAGTTCATGGTTCACATATTGCTGAAGCCTGGCTTGGAGAATTTTGAGCATTACTTTGCTAGCATGTGAGATGAGTGCAATTGTGCAGTAGTTTGAGCATTCTTTGGCATTGCCTTTCTTTGGAATTGGAATGAAAACTGACCTTTTCCAGTCCTGTGGCCACTACTGAGTTTTCCAAATTTGCTGTCATACTGAGTCCAGCAGTTTCACAGCATCATCTTTCAGGATTTGAAATAGCTCAACTGGAATTCTATCACCTCCACTAGCTTTCTTCATAGTGATGCTTTCTAAGGCCCACTTGACTTCACATTCCAAGATGTCTGGCTCTAGGTGAGTGATCACATCATCATGATTATCTGGGTCGTGAAGCTCTTTTTTGTACAGTTCTCCTGTGTATTCTTGCCACCTCTTCTTAATATCTTCTGCTTCTGTTAGGTCCATACCATTTCTGTCCTTTATTGAGCCCATCTTTGCATGAAATGTTCCCTTGGTATCTCTCATTTTCTTGAAGAGATCTCTAGTCTTTCCCATTCTGTTGTTTTCCTCTATTTCTTTACATTGATCGCTGAGGAAGACTTTCTTATCTCTCCTTGCTATTCTTTGGAACTCTGCATTCAGATGCTTATATCTCATCCAAAATTACTTGTCCAAAATTCTTCATTTGCCAAAGATGGGTCCATCACACACTATGGTTATATATGACCTTTCCCCAGTGCCCTCCCTTGATAACTTCATGGCCAGTGATGCTACCAGCTAAATAATAGGGTTGCTTCTTTCACGGCTTGTACACATCAAGGCTATGGCATCCCATTTACTATGGAAGCAAAAGAGTTAGTTCACAACCTGCCCTGTAAATAAGAAATACACTGCTATCTGGTGATGCTGGAAACATTTGGGAAAGTGAGTGTCAGAACAAAGTCCTGACCAATCAAAATCTACTGATACATCTTAAAGCTGCTAGCTCCCATCTAGCTTTTGCTCAGGTAGCTAACAAGCAGAAAACCTGGTTTTCATGTAGCTTTCTTTTGCCGTAAACTGGAACAGTCATGCTTTCAGGAACCTAAAGTTTGTTATACATTAACAAGGGTAAAAATGATCAATTGAAAGAGGCAGTTCTTGAAAGGCCTTTCATCCATCGTAGGTATATCCTTATGCATAATTCAGCAAGCTGTAACCATCTCTGGGGTCACAGTCACTCAGTGGTGCTTGCAAACACTCTACCTGGCCTGGCCACCTCAGCCTGTTGGCTTCCAGGCTGTGTCAAGACCGGCTGCTAAGTGATGGCCTGACTGGGCTGAGGACGAGGAGGCTAGTGGCTGTTTTATATTCGATTCAGCTTTTAACCAAAAGTTGTGAAGATGCCCACAACTTTCAACTATGAAGGAAACGTTGTGTGAGATAAACATTAGATACAAAAGTAGGGACCCTTCACTGGGACCCTTCAGTTAGTGCACAAGTTTGTACTTCACACACCAGCTAATCTAAAGCAGATATAGGATTTAATTGAGATCACTTTTTCCAAAAAAATAAAAAATGAGAGGGGTAAGACTCCCATATGCATAGAGGTTCCCTCATCCTCCAGATACTCCATAGCCAAAATAAATATGTTTTCATTTAGCCTGGAAATGCAGATGGTCTCCAAATGCCTGATAGTCTATCTTGTTAATCACAGTCAGGCCAGCATGAGCCCCTCCCCGCTGCTGCTCAGCCCTGAGCAGGAGAACATGAGGTCTGCTCTCCCTTCTAGAGTTGACCAGACCTTGCAAAGTGCGTTAGCCGGGGGCGGGGATCAAGAAGAAAGGGCTCCTCACCCGCCAGCTCTGCTCCTCCTGCTCTTGGCCCGTCATGCGGGCCCCACCCTCTGTCAGACCGTAACTCATGGGGGTAGAAACATATATATGACCAGCTACACATGGTCCAAGTCATAAATGTGCACATTTGAGAAGCTGGGACCTATGAAATATAAAGGGATGGTGGGAGGTTACTGGAATGACACCTGAGGTAAATTTTAAGGGGAACAATGATTTGACAAGAGAGAGATGGAAGAGGAAGAAAGTGAAGGAAGGCTCAGAGGCAAAGAGGCGAGCTGTGTGGGAAGGAGAGAGCTGGCGTATTTGGCTGGAACGTGAAACACCAGCTGGAGGATAGAGGCAGACGTAGAAGGACAGCACCTGACGGGGTCCAAGAGTCAGAATTCTTATTTAATGCAAGAGACAATTGGCAGTCACTGTGGGAAATCAGAAAAGAGAAGCGATGGCATAAAAATACAGTTACGTTAAAGAGCGGCCATCTGATGGAATATCACGTGGGTTTTTTTTTTTTTTTAAACACTTTTGAAGCATTTCTGATTACACAGGAAACATTTTGTGGTGTGATGAGAAATCAAAAGGATGAATGCAAGCTTTGTTTATGATAACAATTTTAATTACGTTACATAGTCTCAACGTGTATAGAGAAATGTCTGAAGGAAAGTACACTTAAATATAGTTATTATCTCTTGGTAATCAGATTGAAGATTTTTCTTTTCTTTAAGTTTATTCCAAATATTCTATAAGGAACATGTTATTTTAAAATCTGAAAAAAAAAATCGCATGTCCTGTAAAATAAAAAGTCAGAGGAATTTGACTGGGTTGTAGGTTGGAGTTGATGAGAAGGCGGCACACTGGCCAGTAGAGGTCTGAACAGTGTCTGAGCTGTAAGTTAGAGGCCTCACACTGGGAGTGGGATGTGGAAGTGAGATAAAGGAGAGAAAACGGGAGAGCTTAGTTCAGAGGAATAAGGACAGAAGCGACACCATGAGGTTAGGTACTACATGTTCAAAGAGATGGAAATAGATGCACAGTGTCACAGGAAGGATAAAGGTACAACCTAGTAATTAAGTTGAAAGTGGAGAGGGTTTTTAGGCAAAACTCAATTCAATGTTGTCCTTTTTGTTTTAGGTGTCTATAGGATAGAAGAGTTAGGCTAAGGGCTTTCTATTTGACACATTAACACAGGAACCCTTAACAGGATTTCTTACTCAGGGCTTTAGCTTGCTGGGTTTTCTTTCATGTTAAACACCTGATCTGCGCTGAAGAGGTCATCTTGATCCCTCCAGTTCTATATCTGATCATTCAGCTCACGAATATTTACTGAATGCTTTCTCTGTAAAAGTTCCTGGTCTTTATAATCTAGTAACTGGAAAAAATAACATATCTTCAAGAAAATTAGAGATACCAAGGGAACATTTCATGCAAAGATGGGCTCAATAAAGGACAGAAATGGTATGGACCTAACAGAAGCAGAAGATATTAAGAAGAGGTGGCAAGAATACACAGAAGAACTGTACAAAAAAGATCTTCACAACCCAGATAATCATGATGATGTGATCACTAATCTAGAGCCAGACATCTTGGAATGTGAAGTCAAGTGGGCCTTAGAAAGCATCACTACGAACAAAGCTAGTGGACGTGATGGAATTCCAGTTGAGCTGTTTCAAATCCTGAAAGATGATGCTGTGAAACTGCTGGACTCAGTATGACAGCAAATTTGGAAAACTCAGCAGTGGCCACAGGACTGGAAAAGGTCAGTTTTCATTTCAATTCCAAAGAAAGGCAATGCCAAAGAATGCTCAAACTACTGCACAATTGCACTCATCTCACACGCTAGTAAAGTAATGCTCAAAATTCTCCAAGCCAGGCTTCAGCAATACATGAACCATGAACTCCCTGATGTTCAAGCTGGTTTCAGAAAAGGCAGAGGAACCAGAGATCAAATTGCCAACATCCGCTGGGTCATGGAAAAAGCAAGAGAGTTCCAGAAAAACATCTATTTCTGCTTTATTGATTATGCCAAAGCCTTTGACTGTGTGGATCACAATAAACTGTGGAAAATTCTGAAAGAGATGGGAATACCAGACCACCTAACCTGCCTCTTGAGAAATCTGTATGCAGGTCAGGAAGCAGGAGTTAGAACTGGACATGGAACAATAGAATGGTTCCAAATAGGAAAAGGAGTACATCAAGGCTGTATATTGTCACCCTGCTTATTTAACTTCTATGCAGAGTACATCATGAGAAACGCTGGACTGGAAGATTGCCGGGAGAAATATCAATAACCTCAGATATGTAGACGACACCACCCTTATGGCAGAAAGTGAAGAGGAACTAAAAGCCTCTTGATGAAAGTGAAAGAGGAGAGTGAAAAAGTTGGCTTAAAGCTCAACATTCAGAAAACGAAGATCATGGCATCTGGTCCCATCACTTCATGGGAAATAGATGGGGAAACAGTAGAAACAGTGTCAGACTTTATTTTTTGGGGCTCCAAAATCACTGCAGATGGTGATTGCAGCCATGAAATTAAAAGACGCTTACTCCTTGGAAGAAAAGTTATGACCAACCTAGATAGTATATTCAAAAGCAGAGACATTACTTTGCCGACTAAGGTCCTTCTAGTCAAGGCTATGGTTTTTCCTGTGGTCATGTATGGATGTGAGAGTTGGACTGTGAAGAAGGCTGAGCACTGAAGAATTGATGCTTTTGAACTGTGGTGTTGAAGAAGACTCTTGAGAGTCCCTTGGACTGCAAGGAGATCCAACCAGTCCATTCTGAAGGAGATCAACCCTGGGATTTCTTTGGAAGGAATGATGCTAAAGCTGAAGCTCCAGTACTTTGGCCACCTCATGCGAAGAGTTAACTCATTGGAAAAGACTCTGATGCTGGGAGGGATTGGGGGCAGGAGGAGAAGGGGACGACTGAGGATGAGATGGCTGGATGGCATCATCGACTCGATGGACGTGAGTCTGAGTGGACGCCGGGAGATGGTGATGGACAGGGAGGCCTGGCATGCTGCGATTCATGGGGTCGCAAAGAGTCGGACACGACTGAGCAACTGCAGTGAACTGAATGCTATAGGAAAGACAGAACATGACAAGGTCCATAAGACAGATACAGTTGCGTTACTCTGGGCTTCTCAGCTGAGGTACCCAGTGGCCCCCATCTTCTGTCTCTAGCCCGTCTCTGCAAATTTATTACTATTCTTCAACATGTTCTCCTACTCTATTAGACTGCCTGTTGTCTCTTTTCCTGCATGGAATGCTTTCAGGTGCAGGTTTTATTCTCTGTTAATGTAAGACTTTTCATCTCCATATGAGTTGCCTCATAGCAACAAGTGGTCTGCTGTTGCTCCAGGCATCATATAATGTTCACATGCAAAGTAAGAAAAAAGAGAAGGGAATGGTGCTAGCAGATTCTTGACTTTTTCCCTTTATCAAGAGAGCGAAAGACTGCCCAGAGGGCCACTTCAAACGTGGTCATGCATTTTCTTTGGTCAAAAATGTGTTACACAGCTACGCTAAGGCGCTAGAAAGTCTGGGAACATGGATGTATGGCTTTTCTAGCCTCTAGAGCTGAACTGTCCAATTTGGTAGCCACTAGCTACCTGTGATTATTGAGGACTTAAAATGAAATTGGGCTTCCCTGAAGCTTGGACAGCAAAGAATCTACTTGCAATGCAGGAGACCCAGTTCAATCCCTCTGTCGGGAAGATCCCCTGGAGAAAGGGAATGGCAACCCACTCTAGTATTCTTGCCGGGAGAATCCTATGGACAGAGGAGCCTGGTGGGCTACAGTCCATGGATCTGCAAAGAGTCAGATACGACTCAGCGACTAAGCACACACAAAATGAGGTTAGTGCTACTAATCTCTTAGTGCCACCAAGGCTCTGAATTTCTAATTTTATTTAACTTTAGTTTATTACTAATTTATAATAATTTTATTTAATTCAAATATAAAAATGGAAGCAGTAAAAAACCTATCTCCATCAGCTACAACTTTGTTGTTTTGGTAGGAGTACATTTCACTTTAATCTTATACTTTAATCATTGCGTGATACAAGATTTTAATATTGTACTACGTGTCAGTAGGCACATGTGTTGTTTCTAGTACTGGACATAAACATTTAATTGACCAGTTCTGTCAATATGGATGTGACTATCAATAGGCAATACTTTTTTAGCTCTCATTTTGGTTACTAGAAGGGCTTCCCAGGTAGCTCAAATGGTAAAGAATCCACCTACAAGGCAGGAGACCCCAGTTCGATTCCTGGGTTGGGACAATCCCCTGGAGAAGGGATAGGCTACCTACTCCAGTATTCATAGGGCTCCCTGGTGGCTCAGACAGTAAAGAATGCACCTGTAATGTGGGAGACCTGGGTTTTGTCCCTGTTTGGGAAGATCCCCTGGAGGAGGGCATGCACTCCTCCACTCGAGTATTCTTGCCTGCAGAATCCCCATGGACAAAGGACATGGCGAGCTACTGGAAAACCTTTAAGGATATTTAGGAAAATTGTAAATTCTATGAAATATAAATATAGATCATGTTTTCGATGTCTATTCAGTGTTTGAATTGTGATGTACTATAAACATAAAATAAGTAAATGAGTTCAAAGATTTATCATAAAAAGCAAATGCAAATATCTTAACTTTATAAATATTGATTGCATTTTGAAATTATAATGTTTTGGATATATTGGGTTAAATAAAATATATTATTAAAATTAACTTTACCTCTTTCTTTTTACATTGTTAATCTACTAGAGAACTTAAAATTATGTATAAATGACTTGTAGAATATTTTTATTGAACAGTGATTTTCTAGAGTGAGAGGAAGACAAAGGTGAAGTGGATTAGGGCTGATTCTTAGGTTAGCCAACCAACAGGGTTGGCCTCACTCATATCATCTGAGTCATCTGCCCATGAAGAATACTTCTTTTCAACTATCAACTGGTACAGAGCAGTGTTCAATAAATCTTGAGTATGATTTATTGCTGAGGTTATTCCTATTGCTATGAAGTTTGGCCTTAAGCAAGATCTAGCTCTGCTTTAAGCAAGTTCTAGTCTAAAGCTGATGTCTTCCAAAAACTCTTCTTTGACAACCTGGTTTAGGACTTTAATTCATGCATGCATGCTCACTTTCAAATTAAAAAGTATTTTATATTGAAATGATTGTAAAAGAATGCATTAAGGAAGTTAATAATTCTACCAGGATGAGTTATGAAAGATTACCCCAGAACAGGTAGCACTTGAACTGAAAATAGAAGAATGAATTGGAGCTTACCGTGTGGAAAGGGCATTCCAAACCAAGGAGGCAAGATTGCAAAAGCATGAAAACACATAGTATATTTAGACACTGGTGAAAATTTAACCCCGGAGTAAACTGCTGGGAATTGAAGGTGGAACTTGGGCTTTCTGTAAGGGCAGAGTGGGAAGTAAGCAGGATATTTCTCTAAGCAGGGGAATGATAAGAACAGATGTGTTCTTCTAATGTACTTCTTTCTTGTAGTAAGGGATTTATCCTGATGTTGTTTCTCTACCTTTCCAAGATATATGCTTATTTCATTAACTTAAAGTCTTCCTTATTTTCTGATAGAATCCGGAAGCTATTAATTTGCTATTAATTACTGTTTTAGCTGCATTCCACAAGATGTGATATGAAAACTTTTAACACTGTAATAAATATTATCAAGGGCTTCCCAGATTGCACTAGTAGTAACGAACCCACCCATGCAGGAGACATGAGAGACACGGGTTTGATTCCTGGGTCGGGAAGATCCCTGGAGAAAGGAATGGCAATCCAGGCCAGTATTCTTGCCTGGGGAATCCCATGGACAGAGGAGCCTGGTGGGCCACAGTCCACGGGGTCGCAGAGTCAGACATGACTGACGTGACTTAGCATACATGCAAATATTGTCTACTTTCCTTCTTGGTTCTTCTTTGACCCATAAATAATTTTGAGATGTTCTAAAAATGATCAAACATGTGGACTTTGTATTACTAATTTTTAGGTTCTTTGTTTATTTGGCTACATGGAGTCTTAGTTGTGGCATGTGGGATGTTCACTGTGTCATGCAGGATCTTTTGATGTGGTGTGTTGACTCTCTAGTTGTGGAACTCAAGCTCCAGGGCATGTGGGCTCAGTAGTTGCCATGCTGGAGCTTAGTTGCTCTAAGGCATGTGGGATCTTAGTTCCCCAAACAGAGATGAAACCCACATCCCCTGCATTACAAGGTGAATTTTTACCACCGGATCACCAGGGAATTCCCATGGACTTTTTAAAGATATCGTTTTGGTTTTTTTTTTAATTTCTAAGTTTATTGCACTGTCATCAATGAACATGGTTTGTATGACTAAATCTTTGTACTTGTTGAGCCCTGATTTGGGACCTAGTACATATTTGTTTTTTGTCAATGTTCCATGTATGTTCATAAAGAATGTATGTTTTCCCATTTGGGGATATAAGTTTTACTCATTTAGTCTAATTATCTTTCAGTTATTGAGAAGGTCTATTTAAAGGTTCCATTGTAATAATGGATTTAGCCACTTTTTTGTAATTTATTTACCCTGGTTCTGTCCATTTTGTTGCTGTACTATCGGTGCTTTCAATTTATGAATTATTATATCTGCTTTATGATTTCTTTTCATCAACACATAGTGAACCTATTAGCCCCTAACAATGAACTTGGCTTAAAATTTATTTTGCCTGATAGTAACTTTGCTACACTAGCTTTCCTTTGGTTAGTGTTTACAGTCCTATTACTTTCAGTCTTTATTTTCAAAATTCAATCTGACAATCTTTATTATTATAATACTGAATTTGATCTATTTCCATTTATTGTGATTACTAATATCTTGGATTTCTGGTTTTATTTAATTTATCCTTTTCTATTCATTATAACTTGTTTTTCCTTCTATTTTTATTTCCTACTTTCAGTAGATTTATTGAGGGTTTTTCCCTTTTATTTTTATATTGACTTGGAATTTCATAGACTATGTCTATTATTCTCAAATTTGACAAACAATTTTTACTTTATGAAATAAAATGCTAGTTAATAGTTCTACCCCTTCCTAAACAAAAGAACTTAGAACATTTTAATTCCAAGCACTCTCTATCTTAAATATTGTAGGTGTTCAACATATTACCAGGTTTATTTTCATTCTTCTTTTATTCCAAATTAATAATAGTATTAGTATTGTTATGTACAGGCACTACTTATTTAGATTTTATCTTCCTAGTTTCTTTATTTGTTTAACTTTACTTGCCTTTACTATTTCTTCTTGCATCTTCCTTCTTTCTTTTACATTCACCGTTTTCTTCATGAAGTAAAATACAAGAATAAATTGGAGCCTGCCATGTGGAAAAAGGCATTCCAGGCCAAGAAAGCAGCATCACAAACTCCCAAAGCCATGAGAAGATATAATATATTTGGATACTGGTGAAAATTTTTGTGTAGCTGGGGTAAATATTACTGGGCTTTCTAAGGATGGAGAGGAAAGTAAGCATTCTGTTCCCCAGATGTGAATGTCAGTTTAGCTGAGAATAGAATTCTAGGTTGGTACATATTTTCTTTCAATACCTTAAAGCTACTATCTTACTGTCTTTTTCCCCATTGTTAAAATCGGGAAGTTTGCTGTAAATCTAGTTGTCCTTCTTTAGTAAGTAAGTTGCCTTTTAAAACCCCTGACTACTTTCAAGACTTGTGTTTTTGGTGTTCTCAGTATAAATATTATTAGGGAATGAGTTTGGGTTTCATTTTTCCTGTCTAGGATTTATTGTGCTTCCTGAATACCAGGATTTACATATTTTTTATTTCTGGAAAATGCAAAGCCATTATCTCTTTTAATATCGACTCTCCTCAATTCTGTTTTCCTCTTTGGAAACTCCTACTAAACATCTGTTAGGTCTTATTGTTCTAGCTTCCTCATTTCAGTCTCTCACATTTTCCATCTCTTTAGATATCTGTGCTGCATTTTGAGTGACTTCCTCAGAGGAATCTTTTCTTTCTTTTGGTTTTTGAGTCTTTGTATCAAAGATTGCCAGAAACTAGCATTATCTTTGCATTTTTCAGTTACCTGAACTAATACAATCCCTTTTTTAAGGTCGTCTTAAGTTTTGGCTTTCCATTATTTTGCAACTCAAGAGTTCTAGTATACACTCACACAGTGCATGTCATCAGATTCCATCAGAAGCATTCACAGAATCCAACACCTCCACCCCACTGACCTCATTGGTGTTAGCTGTGCCACTTAGATGGGCAAGCAGCGTAGCTGCCAGTAGCAGAGATTTGCAGTGATCAGTCAGAGACACAGAAGGAGAATAAGGAGAGAACTAAGTGGAGATGCTGGAGAGGAAAATTTTAATAATTAAGGCATATTTAAATATTGCAGAGAGACCAAGAGGTATGAGAACTGAAAATATGTTCTGGAATTGCCAGTTAGGAGCAGATTACTGACAGTTATATTCTGCCTTTAGTTTTTATGGCTTCTGCTGACTCTTTATCAGTTACTGTAATTAGCAGAATGCATAAAAGATGGATATTCCAAAAATATTGAGAATTGATTGGTGGATTTTTAGCCTGGGGAGTTGGGAACATACAATATATAGTTTTTTTTGGTATATGGTTTCTGTGGAAGGGATGAGAAATGATATTTTCAAAAAACAAGAAAGGCTGCTTTAAATTGAAAATAATCTAGAAAGGATGTAAAGTTTGTAAGTTAGACAACTTAACTCAGAGCCAAGTTCCCCATGTAGCTTATAGAATCTCCCTACAGTAGTATGGGTATGTAAGAGGCTATTTAAAGGGATTAATTAGAAATTTCAAGCCATTTTTTCAAAACACAAATCCACTCTCTGGTCCCATTTCCCCTTATTGTGGTCCTGGGACGTATTCATCATACCCAAGGCATCAGAGAAGAAAAGCTGCCTTTTCAGAGCAGTTACTACTCTCGCAACTGACAAAACTGATCATTTGAAATGATCATTTCAAATGTTTCCTCAGCTAAAGACCATTAACATAGCAGGTGTCCTCGGGAGAAGGCTCTGGAACAGAAGGCCCTGAAATTCTCCTTCCACCACCGACTCATCTCTAGATCACATTTATTCACCGTGATTGCTGTGTCTGTAAGTCCATCTGTCTAAGTCACCAGGTCTGGGCAACTCAGAGGTATCTCTCATCATGGACTCTTCAACAACGTTGTGGGTTAAATCAACCCAAAGAAAGATATTTCTTCCTTGACCTCAATTCCAGTAGGTCCAAGTGAGCTGGCAGGGGGCAGGGGAGAATGTCTAGGAATCACAGTGCTATAGGAATTGTATGCTGCTGGCTGAAAGAGGTGCTTTTGCATCTGTTCTGAAACAAATTTTCCGATCGCTGGCTTTCTGTGCCATTTTTACTGTTTATTTTGTTGCTTGGCTCGCACTGGGCCTGAGCTTGACTTGGGTCCATGAGTCTGGAAAGCACGGAGCAGCTCGCTCTCCTTCCACGCATCCTACTCTTTTAATAAAACGGTTCCTTTTTTTTTAACATACAGAATGACTGATCCCAGCATTTGGTAACAGGGAAAGCACTGATAATTTGCTTAAAATGAGTCACTTTTGCACCAGACTGGGAGCCCCATGACTCATAATTACAAGTTCAGAGACTGGCTGTTTGTAACAAGAGGAAGCCCAGCCAGGGGGGCGTTCAGCCCACTCACTCTTCGTATTTTTTGTTTGTTTGTTTGTTTCCAAAGAGCAAATTACTGCCCAAGGCAACCTAGAGCTCATTAGTGGACCCAGTGGAGTGAAAGGCGGCTTCCTGGGCCCAGGCAGAGGGGACAGACTTTCTCCCCAGCCACTGGACTTCAAACAGTTAACCAGGTCCAAGAGCATCTGCCAGGAATATTTTCCACTGCAGATGAACGCCAACCCAAGATGCTTTTAGGCAAATCAAATCGCGATTCTTCTTCATCAGGCTACTTGACTTTTAGCACCCTTTCCCTCCCCCGCCTCTTCCTGCCTTTGCAGCAGATGGCAGCAGTCAGGGCCCCGTGCCCTTGGCGTTGTTTTCCGCAGTTTGGTTCTGCTTCTGGCTTAAAGAAAAGACAGGATGAAAGAAAAAAGAAAGAAAGAAAGTGAGGGAAGAAGTCAGACAAGAGCTACTGCTGCAAGTGCCGAGAAAAGCTGTTCACGTGCTGCTGCCACGTGTAGAGATGAGGCAGAGAGCAGAAGAGAAATACAAATGGGAACCACGAGGCCAGCAGGAGCTGGAGCCGATCCGTGGCCTCCCTCGGGTGCCTCCAGAGCCAGGACATCCCTGGAGTTTGGGAGAGGCGAGGGTGGTACTGGCGGGCAGGTCTTGCCTGTTTCTCAACCCAGACAAAGGCACAAGACCCAAGCAGGGTCCACCTGGTCCCCAGCTTACAAAGAGCCTCCAGTTGGATCAGAAAGGTATAACGGAGGAGAGAGATTACACAGGACCTGTGGCAGTGGAGGTACTTGGAGCTAAAGGCGAAACACTGCTGGAAAGACCCAAAGGAAATATACGACTTGAGTTACTTTCCAGATTAGGTGGATCATTTTAGATAAGGAGAACATTATGTCTGAGGCTACAATAGAGGACTTTGATACCTTTACTTATCATCAGCCATCAGCCAAGGCCTTTGAAACTCCTTCCTTGGAGTTTTTCTTATCAACATTAGCAGATGTCTTAGATGCAGCAAAATGTTTCAGTTTTAAATTGTGGTATCATTGCTTCCATGGTTGTGTTAGTTTCTGCTGTACAACAGCACGAATCAGTTATAAGTATACATATATCCCCTCCCTCTTTGACCTCTCTCCCACTACCCCCCATCCCACCCTTCTAGGTCACCACAGAGCTCCAGGCTGAGCTCCCTGTGTTAAACTGCAGGTTCCTGCTAGCTAGCTATTATACACATGGTAGTAAATATGTGTCAATCCTAACCTCCCAATTCATCCACTCCTTTCCTCTCCTCATGCCTGTTCTCTATGTCTGCATCTCTAGTATTACTACAGATCTCAGATCTCACAAAGATGCAACCCAAATGCTGGTGCATCGGCAAATAAACAATCCAGTTCTTGGTGCTGAGGTTGAAGCCCTCCCCCCACCAAGTGCTTTAGACCACTGCCCCTTCTCTCACTGCCCCAGAACTTTTCCCACACACTCATACAAGTCGAGGGGGAGGAACAAGCGTTGATCAAAAACCTTCTGTGAACAAGTCAGGGTGTCACGTTCTTTCCGAATTTCAAGCCCACTTAATCCCCCAAACAAGCTTATGAGCCAGGAGACATTGCTCTTCCCATTTTATGACTGAGAAAACCAAGGACACCACCGATTTGCAGACTCACAAAGGCAAAAAAAGGCTTTCTTTGTAGTGTCTTCTTGAAGGTCACGAGCCACAGGGCACCACTACATGACCAGTCATTTAAGACCTTCCCTTCTCAGCCTCCGACTGTCCATCAGCTCTTCTCGAGAGGTTGAGTTCCTCTCCTTCAGATCACCCGATTCGTGCCAGTCAGTGTTTGTGCCATATCTTCTGGAACCCTCTTTCAGTCATGCCTTCATCAGCTAGAATGCCCTGCACACACTCAGCAACCTGACCTTTCACTTTCCAGACTTGTGTTTGCTCCCTGACCTCATTCTCCTGGGATGCAGACCCTTAACATCCCTTCCCTGTGGCCACTTGGCAGCCCTGCTGCCTCTGTCACACACACACACAGAGACTGTACATAAACAGGTGCAATTATTTCCATTTCCCATGAGAAAACTAAGGAACAGAGGAATTAAGTCACTTGCTCATTAAGATCATGCCCTAGCAGGGTGTCTTTCTACCGCTGGGGCTTTTGCAGGCACTGCTGAGAACTGTACACTGGCTCCCTAGAAAGCAAGAACTGTAATTCAGAAGCTCCCTCCAGGAATCTAGCCTGCGGAAATAATCCAGAATGTCTTTGTGCAAATACGGTGTTCTCAGAGACGCTCCTCCAGTCCCCCTAAGGAAAACCGGCTCACCCTGCCAGTCGTAGCCCTCTGTTCCCTTACTCTGCCTCTTCACTGATTAGTTTGATCCTCCTGGCCCTTCACCCTCAGGAGGATGAACGCTCTTCCAAGGAAGTGGGCCTTTGTTCACCAGCTCTCAGTAACTGGGGTACAGTGGGCACTCAGTAAATGCTAGTTGTGTTAATTACGTAATAATTCAATGTGGAGTAAAATTTATACACCAAGATGCTCGCTGCAGCATTTACAGAGCATATATATATAAAATAATGTATAAGTCCAACATTAGGGAATGGGCTATAATGAAGAAATATTAGACAGCTGTAAAAGGTAATAATATTCATGAAGAATTTAATGACTTAGAAAAAGGGATTGTGAGATAATTTTAAGTGAAATAAACAGGCTACAAAATTGTATATACATTATCATCTTAACCATGTAGTTAAACAAAGTATAGAAAAAACCGAGGTGGAGGAATGGCAAGCATTTTTTTTTTCCTGCTTATTTGTACCATTTTTTTTTATTTCCTAAATTTGGGGCAATGGGCGAGTTATATCTTGATAATAAGGAAAATCAAATAATACCTTTGACATATTCTTACCTCATTAGGCAAAGATGGAGAAGGCAATGGCACCCCACTCCAGTACTCTTGCCTGGAAAATCTCATGGATGGAGGAGCCTCGTGGGCTGCAGTCCATGGGGTCGCAAAGAGTCCAACATGACTGAGCGACTTCACTTTCACTTTTCACTTTCATGCATTGGAGAAGGAAATGGCAGCCCACTCCAGTGTTCTTGCCTGGAGAATCCCAGGGATGGGGGAGTCTAGTGGGCTGCCGTCTCTGGGGTCGCACAGAGTCGGACACGACTGAAGTGACTTAGCAGCAGCAGCAGGCAAAGATATGGGCTTTAAATCTTTAGGACTTGCCTTCTGCATCAGCTGTATTCCTCTCTCCTATTCCTATAGGATAATGCATCTATGAAAGAAAAATTCTTCAGAAACTTCCATGAATGGCATAATACAAATGGTTCATAATGGTAAATTTCCTTCTCCTTGTTGAGGATGTATGAATGCCAAGCACAGATGTTAACTTGGAGAACCCTTCAGCATCCTGAAATGATGCTCAGTTCAGTTCAGATCAGTTGCTCAGTCGTGTCCGACTCTTTGCAACCCCATGAATTGCAGCACGCCAGGCCTCCCTGTCCATCACCATCTCCCAGAGTTCACTCAAACTCACATCCATCGAGTCCGTGATGCCATCCAGCCATCTCATCCTCTGTCATCCCCTTCTCCTCCTGCCCTCAATCTTTCCCATCATCAGGGTCTTTTCAAATGAGTCAGCTCTTCACATAAGGTGGCCAGAGTACTGGAGTTTCAGCTTTAGCATCATTCCTTCCAAAGAACACCCAGGACTGACTCCTTTGGAATGGACTGGTTGGATCTCCTTGCAGTCCAAGAGACTCTCAAGAGTCTTCTCCAACGCCACAGTTCAAAAGCGTCAATTCTTCAGCTCTCAGCTTTCTTCACAGTCCAGCTCACATCCATACATGACCACTGGAGAAACCATAGCCTTGACAAGATGGACCTTTGTTGACAAAGTAATGTCTCTGCTTTTGAATATGCTATCTAGGTTGGTCATAACTTTTCTTCCAAGGAGTAAGCATCTTTTAACTTCATGGCTGCAGTCACCATCCGCAGTGATTTTGGAGCCCAAAAAAATAAAGTCTGACACTCTTTTCACTGTTTCCCCATCTATTTCCCATGAAGTGATGGGACCAGATGCCATGATCTTCGTTTTCTGCATGTTGAGCTTTAAGCCAACTTTTTCACTCTCCTCTTTCACATTCATCAAGAGGCTTTTTAGTTCCTCTTCACTTTCTGCCATAAGGGTGGTGTCATCTACATATCTGAGGTTATTGAGATTTCTCCCGGCAATCTTGATTCCAGCTTGTGTTTCTTCCAGCCCAGCATTTCTCATGATGTACTCTGCATAGAAGTTAAATAAGCAGGGTGACAATATATAGCCTTGACGTACTCCTTTTCCTATTTGGAACCAGATGGTGCTTCCCTGGTGGCTCAGACAGTAAAGAATCCACCTGTAATGCAGGAGACCTGGGTTTGATCCCTGGGCTGAAAAGATCCCCTGGAGGAGGGCATGGCAACCCACTCCTGTGTTCTTGCCTGAAGAATCCCCATGGACAGAGGAGCCTGATGGGCTACAGTCCATGGGATCCCAAAGAGTGGGACATGACTGAGCAAATAAGCACAGCCCAAAGATTCTCATTTCTCCATCTTAAAAATGAAAGGTCTTGGACTTCCCTGGTGGTCCAGTGGTTTAGAATCCACCTGCCAATGCAGGAGACGTGGGTTTGATCCCTGGTCCGGGAAGATCCCTCTGCTTGAGGGCAACTAAGCCCGTGCACCGCAAGCCACAACTACAGAGTGGCTCCGGCTCACCACAGCTAGAGAAATCCCACGTGCAGCAGCCAAGACCCACTGCTGCCAAAAATAAACAAGTGAAAGGAAAAGGAACTTCTTGCCAGGGGAAGGAATGGGAGCTGTTCTCAAAGGCCTCCTTGTCACTTCATGTGGAATGCAGGTTAGTTCCCTTTAGAAATAAATTAGTTCTGGGTTCAATATTCAGAAAATAAAAACAAAATAAACACCACACAAGTGAAAACTCAGTGAGAGAGAGAGAGAGCAGCAGCAGGGTGAGGTGATGGGGGTGCCCAGGAGATGGGTTAACAAAGGCCTGTGGAAGTCTGCCCGGGCAAGTCCCTGGGAAAGAAGAGTCATTTTAAAATTCTGATTGTGGGTGCAGAGAGAAGGGACTGCAAACCCAGGAGTCTTCATAAGGGGCAGGTTGGGCTTGATGTGGAAGGCAGGACCTATTTCCAATAGAACTTATACCCTGATCTTCCTTCCTCCAGTGCCTCCTTCCCACCCTCCTCTTTCCCTCGATTCCTTCCTTCCTTCCCACCTCCGTCCCTTCTTCTCTTCCTTCCTTTCTTCTTCTTCTTTTTTTTTCTTCTTTCTCAACACCAGAGAAGGAGTAGTGAAAAAAGATCTATACCTAGGTGGAGTGCTCACTCTACATAATGCATGCATGTAGTTTCAGATGGTGACAAATGGTAGGAAGGTTATAAAATGAGAATAATAGGGCAGGAAACGATTGGGGTGGGTTGAGGACCAAAGGAGGTGACGTGTGAGCTAAGAACCAAACAGGGAGTTGAAAGTCATAATGATTCAGGGAAAGAACATTCCAGACAAAACGGACAAACAGCACGTGTACAGACACAGAGGCAGGAATACTGTTGACATATTTGAGGAACTGAAAGATCCGTGAGCCAAGGAGAGACACGAGCAAAGCGGGTGTGAGTGGGAGATTGGTGGGGAAGATACGCAGGCAGAGACTAGATAATGGGAGGCCTGTCAGGCCAAGGAGTTTGGGGTTTGCAGTCCGTGGGGTCGCTAAGAGTCGGACACGACTAAGCGACTTCACTTTCACTTTTCGCTTTCCTGCATTAGAGAAGGAAATGACAACCCACTCGACCGTTCTTGGCTGGAGAATCCCAGGGATGGGGGAGCCTGGTGGGTTGCCGTCTATGGGGTTGCACAGAGTCGGACACGACTGAAGCTACTTAGCAGCAGCAGCAGCAGGGCTTCCCTGATAGATCAGTTGGTAAAGAATCCTCCCGCAATTCGGGAGACCTGGGTTTAATCCCTGGGTTGGGAAGATCCCCTGGAGAAGGGAAAGGCCACCCACTCCAGTATTCTGGCCTGGAGAATTCCATGGATAGTCTATGGGGTCGCAAAGAGTCGGACAGGACTGAGCGACTTTCACTTTCACTTCCTTGGGACCATGAGAAGCCACCAGAAAATTTAAAGCAGAGAAATGACCTGATTGTGTTCTTAGGAAATCACTCAGGTTGTTGTGGAGAGCAGAAAGATCACAGGAGAACAAAACAGAAGCTTCCCAAGGCCGTTAGGAGACAGTCCAGGTGAGCAGAGGAGGTGCCTTAGCGTGGGGGGAAAAAGGAGACCAGGAGAAGCAAAGAGATGTAAAGCAGAGTCCTAAAGGATTGCTGACCGCCTATGCCGACAGAGCTGAGACGGCAACTGAGGAACCGTGGAAGAGTCCTAGGTTTTTTTTTGTTTGTTAGAGCAAGTGGTGCCATTGACTGATACGGAAATAATTAGGGGAAACAGGTTGGGGTGGAGTTTGGAATGGAGTATGAAACTTGGGGTTCTACTTGGGGCCTGTCAGGTCTGAGATGCCAATTAGAGAGTCAAGTAGATTTCAAGCAGTCTGTTGCGTGTCCCCATCTGGCCCTCAGTGGAGACGACAGAGCTAAAGATAGAACTTCTGGGAACCCTTGGTGTATAATGCATACTAAAACTGTGATACTGAATGAAATTACATGTTGAAAGATAGGAGCACCCAGAGCTGAGTCCTGATACCCTGCAGCATCTAGAGGCTGGAAGAAGAAGCCAGCCTGACTGTTTAAAGCACCCTCTGTCCCTATGTTGCTGAAGTATAATTTGCAGCCACCTTAAAAATTCTGCTAGTGTGTTAAAGTAGTTCCCGCACTCTGAACAGCTCGCTGCGAGGAGGTTCTTAGATGACTCACTATTACTTATGATGATGATAATAACTCATTTTTTACACTTTCACTTTTTATAGGGTATTCCATATTTATTCATTCACTCTGTCAGAGACTTAAATGATTCAGAGCTGCTGTATTCGGCTTTCTTTATTTTTACTGTAAAGTATTTACACAGAAAACTGCATTGGAGATATATATACAGTTTCACAAATAGTGCTTTTAAGAAACACAAGTTAACCAGAGATATTATCTCATCCTCGCTCACTCATTCAGTCGATAGACCTTGCTTGGAGCACCTACTGTGTTCCCAGCCCTGAGCCTGGAGTTGGGGCTACAAATGCATAAGGCAAATCCACTTGCCTTTTGGAGCTAGTGGCCTAAGGGATGGGCGTGATGGGCAAGTGAAATCACCATGAAAATACATCATTACAAAAGGTATTCAGTAGGGTTTTTTATATTTATTTTTATTTATTTGGTTGTGCCCTGTCTTAGGTGGGGCAGGCAGTATCTTTCATCTTTGTTGCAATATGTAGACTCTAGTTCCCTGACCAGGGTTCAAACCCCAGCCCCCCTGCATTGAGAACATGGAGTCTTACTGAGCCACTGGAGTACCAGGGAAGTCCCAGGTATTCGGTAGCCTTGAAAGGGAGCTATGCACCAAGTGCTGCCTCCTCTCACTAACCTTCACAGCAACATTAAGAGATGGGAGTCCTGTTAGCTTCACTTGATAGAGGAGACTTGGAGCGCTGTAAATAGCAGAGACCCCAGGTCCCGCAGCTGAAGAGAAGCCAACACTCAGATCCACGGCTTCCACTCCAAATCCTATGGCCTTTTCCCAGCCCCTGGTTGGGAGGATCACCGAGGGTACACGCTAAAGCATAATGCTCTTCCTCAGTCATTTACAGAGGGGGAGAGTTGCCTGAGGAGGCTGTGGAAAACCCCAGTGGCCTCTGCCTGGGGCTGCCCTGAGCAAGCAGTGGGGAGTGTGGTGTCCACCCCTAGAGGTCACTTGGGTCCCAAGTCCCACCATAGCCAGAGGAAACCCACCCCCCCAGGTCCTCCCCGTCAGGCTCTGTGCCAGGCCAAGCTCCTTTCTTCCCTCTCCTCCTCTTCATTCCTCTAAAACCTTCCCCAGAAGGAACATTCCTCCAAGAGCCCCTGTGCAGTCTGACCATGGCCCCTTGGCCCCCCGTGAACACCCACACCACCTGCACCATGCCACCATCGGCCCTCTGTCTCAGCACGCTCACGCTTCGTCGCGTAAGCTCTGACCTCCCCGTGCCGCACAGTGCTTTGCATCCCGAGGCCAAGGGCAGCGGCTCCTCCATTTATCTGTCACTAGCCAGGGGAGAGAGAGCTGTCAATAGAGTAGACACTCGGTACTTGTTAACAGATGGTCTGCTTCACCAACTGACTCGCTGCCTAAGTGAACAAACAGATGTTCCATGTAAGCAACGAGATGCTTTCCAGAGACGCGTCAGTTAGGATGTGGAGAGGCCAAAGGGGAGATGACGGCCTCCTGGAGCCTTTTCACCTCTTTTCCCAACCGCTGGTGATTTGGGGTGGGAGGTTATTCTCTGAGGAGTCCACGCTGAGAACCAGGACCCTACGCCTTCTCTTTCCTGGAGCATCCTCCCCGGCTTCAGTCCAACAGAACCATCTTCAGAGCACAAATCCTTTCATGGCGGAGACCCCTCTGCGCACAAGCTCCGTGTAGATGAGGGAAAGATACATACGTAGCTGGTCCTGCCATAGCAGGCTAACTCACACAGTCCTGATGGCAGAAGGACAAAGCTTCACTGCAGGGCAGCCAACCTGCCCTTCCCCTCTGGTCTCTACCCCACCCCGCAGGCCCCGGGTGAAGCGACTCCTCCCAGCCACCGGTTGCCTGCTGTCGCACCTTCACAGAGATCTCCAGCTCTTCTGAGCTGCCAGCATGCTTCTCATGGTTTTCAGTCCACATTCCAACCCTCCCAAATCTGCCTTTTTCTTGTTGCCATCCCTGACTCCATCAGTCTGACCATGGTGGTGTGCTGGTACTTATGAGATTAATTCTACTTGGCAAATGATTTCCATCTCGCAATGCTATACGCACAGGGAAGTGTTTGGAATCAGACAAACCTGGGATCGAGTTATGGCTTTGTCATGTTACTAACTGTTGTGTTGGAGTCACTTTTAATCTCCTTCAACCTCAGTTATCTTACCTGTAAAGTGGGCCCCACACTCCCTGGTTGAAAGAATGAAATGAGGCGGCATATATAATCCATGTAGTACAGAGTTCTCAGCCAGCGCTAGCTCCCCACCGCCACCAGCAGAGTTATTATGAAGACTAGTTGAGTTAATGTTTGTGAACTATGAAACAATGCCTGTCACATAGAAGACACACACAAAAATAATTTTCCCTCTTTTCTTCCCTGAAGGAATGAGCATCTAAACTCCATTTTGCCTTATATTTGTTTCCAAGCCAGGGAAACAGAACTGTATCTGAACCCACATGCATTTCAGGGAAAGAGCATTTTGCTACTAGGCGAAAATGTGATTCTTTAATTATCTTTTTAAAATGTATCAAATAAATGTGAGAATAGAGTGGAGTTCATTCCTAATTTAGGCATACATAGACAATGTGCCTTGTTTTCAGACATCAGGACATGTGGACTCTGCTTTAACCACTGCTGACCCCAGAGCGCAGGCTGACGTGAGAACCAAACTCATCGAGGCGGGATCCAGGCAACAGAACCCTGCTAACCACGGCCTTTAGAAGTGATCAAGACACGCCAGACTCTGGCAATTCAGTATTTTTCACGTTTCGTAGAATTTGGAGCCTGTCTCTAAACTGAAGAGAAATGCTACCTTTCTGTTCAGTGGGCCTCTCAGTCAACTGCCCTTTAACCCCCAAAGGGCTAGAGTACACGTCCTTCCTCCTAGAGTTGGTCCAAATATTGGGCATGGAATGAGACACTGAGGCCCTTTGAGGGCTGTCACCTCTATGGACTGAAATGGATGGAAAAGACCCCATAGGTCCAGGTCAGCCTGGCAGCAGCAGCCACAGGATGCTGCCTCATTTCATGGAAACATCACTGGCCTCCAGATTCCTGAGTGAACTCCAAAACGCAGAAATGCCAACATGACCCAGGCTGCTCTCCAAACTCCAGGCCCACGTCTGCCCACAGATCTCTTTAAGCAGCCCACACGGGCACTTTGTCCTGAATAAAAACACTCACAAAATTTAAAAAACCACAGAGATCCTGGGTTAGGAAAATGACAGTTTTCTGCAGATGATCTTCAGGACCACTGTCTGAAGGTTTTATGTTACTGCTTGAAATGGGCAGCTCAAACAGCTGCCCTTCCTTCAGGGGCTCCAAGACCATCCACCGGGCTGGCACAGGAGCCTTCTCTCACCTGCTGAGGCCCACATCCAGGACACAGCTGCACCAGGAGGGTGGACCAGCCCCGGTTACCAAGACAAAAAGGAAACAGAGCCTGCATCACATGCTGCCCCTTCCTCCCTTCCAGCTCACATGGTCTGTGCTGCCTGCCCCTGGTAGGGCTGCTGGTGGGATGTGTGATTTCTGGCACGAGAAGTTGGGAGCCCATTTGATTTATTTAGATGCGGTGCCACCATTGGGTGGGTCTCCTAAGGTTTCAGTGGCTTTCTTTCCACTTCGAATGTTCCCTTCACTCCACTCCCTGCCAAGCCCGCTCCAAGCCACCCCTAAGAATCTACTAATTACAGTTCTCAAATCTTTCATGTGGCAATTTAGGAAACTCCAGGGCAAGTCCTCATCTGAGGACTGTAGCCCAGGTGGTATCGTCTGGTTTGAATGTTAAGGTTTTTGACCCCAAAGCCTTTGGGGGCATCCACCCACTCCAGAAACTGTCGATCAGAAGGGGGGGCAGTAGGTTAAACAAGTGTCCTTGGTCACCCTCCAAAAGATCTGCTCTTTGGGCTTCACATATGCAGCCACTTGGGTGGTGGCTAAGTGGTTTTGTCTTCCCCTCCTCCTCTTGACTCCATACCCTGCTCTACCCACCCGGCAACCCCTCAAATCGTAGATGAGCTGCTCCTGGCTCTCAAAGTAAGCAGTGCCATAGCAGGGCTTCCTGCGGTGAGCTCTATCGCCCTGGCGGTGGGGAGCGTTTCCCCCCAGACTGCCTCTCTCAGGGATTCAGGGCTCGGTGCTGCCCCCTGGCAAGGATTACCTTCATGCCAGTCCCTAAGGTGATGGAAGAAGGTGACTCTTTTTCCCTAAAAGCACAGGAATGATGGAAGCCACAGCAGATGTCATTTAATTGGCTGGTGACGTGAGGGCCCTATTACAGCAAGCACTGTTATGCCAGGGATAACTGACTAGGAAGAGCTGCTGTGCCTCAGGTAGTTGACTTCTAGGCCTGAAGACCCCTACTGAAAACTCTAGAGCCACAGTTAGTTTCTCCAGCAAAGGATACTGTGATGGGTTAGCACTGTCTTCCATGGGTGTGAGAAAGGAAAGTGGGAACACAGGGGCTATGTTCGTGTCATCTCTATCTTTCATGTAACTGCAGAAACCATCCTCCTTCCTAGATGACAGCATCTGCCCCACAGTGGGGGCAAGACAGTGAAAACAGTATCTCAGATGTCCTTTCTAGGTTTTCCGGGAGGTGGTCCATTCTTAAGCACCTCCTGATCTCATGAGTTCATTTAGTCTAGCATCAAAGGACCCTTTGCTGTCTGTGCTTAAAGTTACTGGTGTGTCCTTCACCTGAGTTTCTGGCTGAAGCCATCACTTCCTCTGGCCCTCAGGACATCCAAGTACCATCCCCAAGAATGCTGGACCATGGACTTTTCCCTAGGTCCTCCAATCCCAAAGGTCCTGTGACCTTTATGTTTCATGCCACCTTGGTAGATTAGCCCCTCCTTTCATCTCAGTTCCTCATTCCTTTCTCTCCCATCGGTCTATTCATGCTAACTTCTCCGCACACTAGAGGGTGGGATTCTCTTCTGATGGTTTGTGTAAGGATATTTTTGTATGGGCTTTCCAGGTGTTGGCAGTGATAAAGCATCCGCCTGCCAATGCAAGAGTCTCAGGAGACTCTGGTTCGATCTCTGGGTCAGGAAGATCCTCTGGAGGAGGAAATGGCAACCCACTCTAGTATTCTTGCCTGGAAGATTCCATGGACAGAGGAGCCCGGAGGGGTTACAGTCCACGGGGTCGCCAAAGAGTCAGACACGACGGAGCACACAGCACGCATGCGCACACCGTTTTGTTTTTTTTTCACCTAAGTCAACACTTACTGAGAAATTTCAGTGCATCTGGAACTTAGATACCGAAGAAACCACTCTTTCCCTGCCTATTGCTTCTCATCCCCATGTGCACTTCCATGGTCTACGCACAGTAGGTGTTCATCACAGCACTGCATCAAAGCCATTCCCTTACCTTCAGCTTAGAACACTTCTGCGCCAAGCCACAGAGGCTGTGGTTATCCCGCCGCTCATCCGGCTTCCTCCCTGCCTACGCCCGCCTCTGAGTCTTCTCTTGTATCTAGTCCCCAGTGGTGGGCTGTAATCCCCTCCCCTTGGAATCCACCCCACTTCTCCTGATCCCCTGTTGATCTTCTTTTCTCCCCTTCCTTCTTCAGTCAGAAGAAAGTGAGGCACCACGTGAATACATGTCTTTCCCAAGGCAAATATATTTCTGGCTCAGACTAGCAAATCATTTTTCAGCATGAAGAACACAACGCTCCATCATTTTCCTCCTGTCAATTTTTAAGCAATAGCTGAAGCAGTAGTAGGTTGTTTGGGGGCAGCCAGGAAAATGAGCTCTGGCCCACAGGCCCCAGACTAAAGGAAATCAGACAGCAGACCCAACGGCAGCAGCATAAACTCTCCATTTCCGATGTTTTTTCTTTCCATTTGGTTTCCATGGGACCCTGGGTTGGGGGCAGGGAGGGCTTCCAAAAATACTGATTTGCATTCTGTAGAAAAATAAGGAAGGAAATTTCAGGCTGGCAAGAAACAGGAAAAGAAGCATTCAGAAATGTGTAGGAGACCAGTACCTACGAACTTTTCAGAAACCCAGCTCCCAGGCTAATTTTGAGGACACCTCGTTGACTGCCGTCTCTACCTCAGTGCTCTTTAGTAAGCATCAAAATCCAGAAGGGGTTGCACCTTCAGGACTTGGAAATATTTTCCATCCAACTCGCAACCCAGAATTGCAATGTCCTATTTTGGGGACTGAGATTGAGAAACTCCTGTCCTTTCGGGTTTCGGAGGGGATTTTGTCTCTGCTTTGTTTTGTTTGAAATTTTATACTACCCCATGATGTTTTGTTTGCTCTCCTTTAGGTTTTAAGTGGTTCTGTGATTGAGCAAGCCAGCAGGCTTCCCTGAGTCATTTATATTTTCTGGGACTCAACACTGGGACCTCCGGTTGAAATCCACTGAGAGGAGACAAAACTGAGAGTTCTAAAAGTCAGAGCTCCTGAGGCCGAGACTGATAGACCTCTGAGTCTGACAGACGAAACAAAGTTGGAAGAAGGCGCAGGCATCATCCCTTTTAAGCTCAGATCTCCCTCCCACCCCACACCGATTCTGGCACCAGCCCGAGACACCATCTTACGTCTCATCTTTGTAGGACCTACTAGCTACTTGTCAACAAATGATGGAGTTTTTCTTGTCTAATCCTAAAATAGATACCTTCAAGGGTATTTGCATTTTTAACGACAGCTTCTTGGAGATGGAATTCATCTCTAAGGGTAAGATATAGTGGGGAGAAGAAGGTGTTGAATTTCTGGAATCACACCATGCAGGCTTCCCAGATGGCTCAGTGGCAAAGAATCCACCTGCCAATGTACAATCATACCATTCAGTGGATGGACCCACCCCCCCAGCCTGATGGTGGAGAGAGCGACAGAGCAGTGGGTGCTTGCTTCTCTTCCCACATCACATCACAGCGTGCTGTTCCAAGAGCAACAACGTAAAGCATCTAAAACATTCATTCATTCTTTCAAAAGATATCTGGGGACTTCCCTGGCGGTCTTGCAGTTTAGACTTCACCTTCCAATGCAGAGGGTCCAGGTTCCTTTCCTGGTCGAGGAGCTAATATCCTGCATGCCTCTCAGCCAAAAAAAATAAAACAGAAGCAAAAAAATGTGACAAATTCAATAAAGACTTTTAAAATGATCCACATCAAAAAAAAAATCTCAAAAAAAGATATTTGATTGAGTTCCACTGATGTGCCAGGTACTATCTAGGTTCTAGTAATTTTGCAGCAAACCAAACTGACAAAAATCCCCTCCCTCCTGGAGCTCACAATTCTAGAAATACCAATAGAACATATTAACATATGAAGCAAACTATGCAGAGTAAACAGAACTCATGGTTCTGTTTCTTCAATGATACTGTAAAAAAGAGTTCAGAATTTTAGATAAGGTGGGCACTAATAACAGTGTAATCTACAAGCTGGTGGGTAAACCTATTGCTACCAGGTCACTTAGAGCCCAGCACCTGCCTTCTCTATCAGGCATAGTTTTCCCTGGAAAAACTGGCCAAAGAGTAGATCTACCTTCCTCTATAAGCTGGGCAATTTTTTACTCCCTTTATAACCATTTCTTTGAGTGAGCCTCACTTTCCTCCTCTGTAAAATGAAATTATGACCGGGGGTCACACAGAAGTTTAACTGGGATAGTCTTTAAGAAAGCACTTGGCACCGTGATTAGCATCAGATATGCGAAAAATTAATTCCTACCAGGTGGCACCACCACAGATATTAATCCAGTTGCCCTTTAAACCAAAATGTATTGGCGTATAGCTGCTTTACAGCGCTGTGTGAGTTTCTGCTGCACAGCAAATGAATGCATTGTGTGTATCCATATATCCCACTGGTTTGGACTTCCTTCCCATCTAGGTCACCACAGAGAACTGAGTAGTGTTCTCTGTGCTGTACAGCAGGTCCTCAGTAGTCACCTATTTTTATAGATTGCTCACTCACTCAGTTGCTCCAGTCATATCCTACTCTGTGCGACCCCGTGGGCTGTAGCCCACCAGGCTCCTCTGTCCATGGGAAGGCAAGAATACTGGAGTGGGTTGCCATGCCCTTCTCCAAGGGACCTTCCTGGCCCAGGGATCGAGCCTGAGTCTCCTCCATCTCCTGCGCTGCAGGGGACTTTGCTACCGCTGAGCCACTGGGGAAGCCCCATTTTGTACATGGTAGTACATTTATGTCAATCCCAACCTCCCAGTTCATCCCACTCCGCTTTCCCCCCTTGGTGTCCATACCTTTGTTCTCTGCGTCTGTGTCTCTATTTCTACTTTGCAGATAGGTTCATCTGTACCATTTTCCTAGGTTCCACATATATGCATTAATACACAATATTTATTTTTCTCTTTCTGACTTCCTTCACTCTGTATCACAGTCTGTAAGACATACAGATGGCCAAGAAGTAGGTGAAAAGATGCTCAACATCACTAATTATTTGAGAAGTGCAAATCAAAACTACAGTGGGTGTCACCTCACACCAATCACTATGACCATCATCAAGAAACCTACAAATAATAAATGCTGGACAGAGTGTAGAGAAAAGGGGGCCCTCTTACACTGTTGATGGGAATGTAAATTGATGGAGCTACTACAAAGAACAGTATGGAGGTTCCAGTTGCCCTTTTAAACCACAATCCTCCGGCCCCTTGCTTCCCCGGGATCTCTTCCACTTCTCCGCCTGACAAGTGCTGCTCTGCTCCATCTTCAGGACTCTCCCGGCTTCCCCTGACAGACCTGGCCTGCCCTCCCTCCCTCCTTGTTTCCCAGACCTAAGCCTGCCTTAGAGCAAGCAGCGATTTCTTTTGTAATTATTTGTTCACCTTTCTCCCTTACTGAACTTTGAACTCTTTTAAGGGCAAGGATCGATCGCTCTGATCTTGTTTCAGCTTATCTCTCTGTCACTTGCCTAGCACAGAACCTAAAATGAATAAATACTTGTTGAGAGAATGAATAAATACTTGTTGAGAGAATAAATAAATCGTTAGCGAGGTGAGAAGCTTCTGCTCTTTTCAGCGCTGAGAGGGGAGAGGTTGCCAGACCAGAAAGAGCTGTTTTCTAAACTCTGAGAGGGAAGGGGAAAAAGGTGCTTTTTTATTTTACTTTAACTTTGTGGCTGACCCCAAACTGGAGTGAGAACTGGTCTATTAGCACAGTCCAAAAGGCTCTGAGCCTGCAGAGGTAGACGAGAGGAGGAGTGAGATGGATCCAGGATCAGGCACCACAGCTGCCTGTGCGGTCTCTTCCACACGCCCCTCTCTGTGGACCCAGCCTCACCCTCCAGGCGAAGCCGTGAAGCCCCCAGAGGCTTCAGGCCTGGCCTTGCCTCCTGGCCTTCGGTCCATGGGCATCCTCGCCACCTCACCTTGACCTCCTGGAGCCGTCAGCCCTCACTCTTATGCCCATTCACCTGAGGTCATCACCATCAAAGAACTCCAGTCCCAGAATCTTCCTCCGTTGTAGCTGGAGAAAAATCAGTCCCCTGCATTCCTGACACTAAGCCACGGTACTGCAGGACCCCAAGTGCCTTTTAAACCACCGAAAGTGTCAAATACTTGCAGTGGAACTATCCCAGAATGTGTACTTTACTAAAACTTAAGTCTCTGAAAATTGATGACCTGTGTATAATATGTCATGGCACCAGCCCCCAATTTTCTTAACACAACCTTCCAAATTCTCTGCAAAATGCTCCCAAACTACCCTCTGGGCTTATTGCCTCCGTGTGTCCCCTGTCCCTTCTGCTCCCTCCTGCCAGGACCCCCACCCCTCAGGGAAGGCCCAGTGGGGTTTTCCGCTGATTGTAAGTTCTTCCAGGACCTACGACCATATAAGTGCCATGGGCTCTGAGAAGCCTCGCAGTGGTCTTTCCACCCAGCTGTTACCTTGGGCGCTTGGCTCCAAAAGAGTGCAGAGCCTGGGACAGAAAAGGCCATGAGCCCGTCTCCTCTACAGCTTTTTGGACAACCCTCCACCCTGACCTCACCTCCTCTGCCTGTGGCTGGTGGAGGTCCTCTCATCACCTCCTGGGTGGGAGGCAATCTAGGGGTCCCACAGGTAGACAGGTTCTAAGTGTGGTCTTGGTGGAGTTTCCCTCTCCCCAAACCCGGCTGTTGTTCAGTCGCTCAGTCATGTCAGACTCTTCACGACCCCATGGACTGCAGCACACCAGGCTTCCCTGCCCTCCACCATCTCCCCGAGTTTGCTCAAACTCATGTCACTGAATCAGCGATGCCATCCAACCATCTCATCCTCTTTCGTCCCCCTTCCCCTCCTGCCCTCAGTCTTTCCCAGCATCAGTCTTTTCCAATGAGTAGTCCAGAGAGATTCAGTCCTCTCCCCTCTGTGGTTAAAACAAATCCTACAGATGCTAAATCATAAAAGTAACGCACAAGGGCATACACTGTCAGAGTCGGGCATGGACTGGGGTCAGGGGGAAGGTGTGGAAGGAGTCCTTTGGTTCTTGGCGGGCTCTGCTGGGCCAAAGCACCCTCCGGCTAATGTCCCTCGTGCATCAGGGCTCATCTTTCCGAGCATGGCTCAGACCCATTCCCAGGCCCACCCGACTCGGGAGTGTGCAACAGGACTAAGACGAGCCCATTTGCTTCTGATTGGAAAAGGGTGCGGTGTCTCGTGCCTCACCATTCAGACATTCTCCGTGGTGCTATTTTTATCAACAGTAATCATTAAATTGGTGTCAGATGGGCTGGTCCAGTGCCTCACCCCAGGGCTGAGGGATGGAATGCCACGGGTTTTTTCCAGGCAAAAGGAGATGTGGCACGTGGTCCATATGAATGCACCTCTCTCGTACCCCAGGCGAGCCCCTCTAGCCCTGGACCCGGTTCCCATGGCAATGAGAGCAAGGTTCTGCATCACTCCTGGTTCATGCCTGACCTGATTCATTTAACAGACATATGTTGTATACCTTCTAAATGCCAGACATTGAACAAGACACTGGGGACTCACGAAACATATTATCTCTACCTCCTGAGAGACATGTGTTGCACGAGAAAGGCCTGTCACGTGAAGTGGCAGTGTCTGCTGGGCTGTGCAGGTCACGATGCGTTGCTAGACACAGGGTGGAGGGAGGATTTGTTTAGTCTGGGGCTCACGGCAAGCTCCACGGAGGTGGCGGCACTCAGCCAGGGCTTCAAAGATAGAGTTAAGTGGATGAAAATACACCAAAGGGAACCACTGGCAGAGGCATGAAAACGACTCCGTAGATTCATCCAAAATCCAGCTGTGCAAGCAGCTCTCACCATGGGGTCCCACACCTGCCTGGAGCCTCACCCTGAGAGGCTGCAAGGAAGAGGCCCCAGGGCAGGAGTGCCATCTGCTCACCCCCAGGGCCCTGGCTGTTCTGACTCTGTTTTCAGAGTCTGGCCCCACTGAGCCAGGGCCCAGCAACCCCAGTCGGGTGGTAGTGGCTCCAGGGATCCAGGAGATTGAAGCTAGTTGTGAACGAGGAAACTCCACCGCCGTCCATTTGTGGGTCTTGTGATTGAGAACCTGACTCTGGAGAAACAAGGATGTGTCCTTCCATGGAGGCTCAGGGCAGAATTTTCTAGATTCTAAATCTTTCAGTCGGGACCATACTTCTTTTAACTGGATGCCTGAAAATTCAGGATGAAATTTAACAGAAAACCCAAATGGGGCATAATAGGAGAACGGGGAGAAACGTGGCCCCAGACGATGGCCAAAAGTGCTTTGGCAGTTGTCCCCGGCCATCCAAGCCTTGGGGCTCTGGTTTTCATTTCCTCTGACCGGACATTCCAGACTCCGCCCCACAAGAGTCACAAGGAAGCCCAGGCTCAGGCCCCACAGGTCACATCGGGTGTCCCTGGAAGGGCCTCCTCCCTGCGTGGCAGTGGCCAGCTGGAAGGGCCTGGGGCCACCTGGCCTGGGGCCACCTGTCTGGTCAGGAGCCTCCCTGCTGTGGGCCTCTGGAGCCAGGCTTGGCTCTGAGGTCTGACTAAAGTGACAGTGGAATTAATGGGACCCCCATTGCCGTCACTGAGGCCATTTCCCTGTGTCTCCAAACAGGAATGAGAGAGGAAATGTCGTTAGGACGCCAGGAGGCTTTTGAGATTTTCAAGAGGGACCATGCTGACAGCGTCACCATCGAAGACAACAAACAGATTCTGAAGCAGAGGTAAGGCCGCCGCGGAGAGCAGCGGGTCCTCCGAGGCTGCGGCGGGCCGGCCTCCAGACAACCCGCTGCTCTGCCCTCTCTCACCCGCCCAGTCCGGTGTCCGAGAGAAGGGCACGGGGTGTGTGCAGCTTCACGCTGGCTGAGTTGCGTCCAGCCTGGTACCCTTGTCTCCCACGTGTTAAGCCTCATTATCCCAATACGGCTGGGTCATCAGCAACGTTAGAACAGGGGCTGTACACGCCAGCACTTTGCATACAGTCCTCACATCTTACATTAACTCCCAGCATCCTGGGACTCGATCGCTATTTCACTGCTGCAAAGGCAAGGGAAATAAAATGCTTACAGTCCAAATGGAGAAGGAAATGGCAACCCACTCCAGTATCCTTGCCTGGAAAATCCCATGGACAGTGGAGCCTGGTGGACTGTGTAGTCCTTGGGGTCACAAAAGAATCAGACGTGACTTAGTGACTAAACAACACAGTCCAAACGCCGCGTCTTAGAACTCCAGGCCCTCTGCGGCTCTGCAGAGCCACCCTGCACTCCTTGGTCACGGGACACGTATACACACGCATGTCCTGTGACCCACACACCCCTGATGTGCTCTGCCGGCCAGAAGCAGAGCAGGCAGCGCCATTTGTTGACAGTTTGTCCTGCAAAGCCTGTGTTCTGGACCCTTTAGCAAAAGCTGAGAGGTGCATCATTTGTTGAGCTAATGCTGGAATTCAGCACATGTCCTCAAGCTGGTGCAAACAGGAAACGTGTGGGCCTGGAGTTTAAAAGAGAGGGTTCTAGACCACGAACTCTCAGACGTCATGTATGACTCCGCATCGCAGCACACAGAACATTTTCAAAAAGTATTTGTTGAATTAAAATGAGCTCCAGGTTTGAGAATCATATGTTTATAGATGCTTCAAGGAAGCTTGAGAAGGGGACGAGCTCTCTCAAGGAAACAGGCCGAAGTACAAGAGCCTGGAGGGTAAGAAACTTAGGGGAAGCTTTCAAGAAAGGAGGGGAAGGAGCTGAGAAGAAAAGAGAACCAGCAGGAAAGACCAGCCTGAGAGCCAAGAGGGGAGATGGCTCCCAGAAGCAAGTTGTCAGTGGTGTCAGATGCTGCAAAGAAATAGGCAGGGGGGACTTCCCTGGTGGTCCAGTGGTTAAGACTCTGCTTTCCAATGCAGGGGGTGCAGGTTTGATCCCTAGTCGGGAACTAAGATCCTATATGCCACAAGTCGCATCTAGCTCTGCGACCCCATGAACTGTATGTAGCCTGCCAGGCTCCTCTGTCCGTAGGATTTCCCATGCAAGAATAGTAGAGTGGGTTGCTGTTCCTTTCTCCAGGGTATCTTCCCAATCCAGGGATTGAACCCAGGTGTCCTGCATTGCGGGCAGCTTCTTTACCATCTGAACCACCAGAGAAGCCACAAGGTGCAGCCAAAATTGTTTTTATTTATTTTGTAATTGAAGAATAGTTGCTTTACAGAGTCTTGTTTTCTGTTAAACCTCAACATGAATCAGCCATAGGTATACATATGTCCTCTCCTTCTTGAACCTCCTCCTATCTCCCTCCCCATCCTGCCCCTCTAGGTTGATACAGAGCCCCTCTTTGAGTTTCCTGAGCCAAACAACAAATTCCCGTTGGCCATCAATTTTACATATGGTAATGCGAGTTTCCATGTTACTCTCTCCATGCCTCCTACCCTTTCTTCCCCTCTTCCCGTGTCCATAAATCTGTTCTCTATGTCTGTTTCTCCATTGCTGCCCTGCAAATGAATTCTTTGGTACCAAAAATTCTAAAAAGAGGTCAAATAAATAAAGCTTGTTTTCAAAAACTTAAAAAGTAATAAGCTGGAGGCAGCAGAAAAAAGTGCCCAGGGAGTCAGCAGCTGAAAGAGCTCGAACCAGGTACCAGGAGTGAAAGAGCAGGTGAGAAGGAACTGGGCAAATGAGGGAGGGCCAAGCAGTGTGTTCAGAGAGCTGTGAGAGGAGGAAGACTTCTGTGGCAGGAAAACGGGAAGTAGCCTGAGATCAGAAGTTTGTTTCAGGACGGAGAACTGGTCAGGGTTGTAGGCAGCAGGCAGAAGCAAGCTACTGCAGGGAGCAAGCGGGGAGAAACAGAGCGGGCGGGAAAGTAAGGAACAAAACAAGGGAACCGCTGACCCAGCAAGGCTCCAGGGAGCCGGGCAGTGGGGACTGTCAGAGGGTGGGGAGCCTGGAAGGGAGCCAGAATGGAGAAACACAGCAAGACGGGCTGACGCTGATACATTTGGAAGCAGAGGGGACGCATTAAAGACAGCCTCTGTTTTGTCTGTGAAAAAAGAAATTGAAGCAGGACAAGAGATTGAGGATGGTGATGAAGGTTCAGTAGGTACAGCTGCCACAGGCGACAGGAAAGAAGGCAGAGCCGGGAAAAGGAGAAGGGAAGGCCGGCGGCCCTGAGGGCCCAGCCCAGCCGTTAGCCGATGGCGTTTACACTCGGGGGCGCGGGTCCCAGATCACTGGAGGAATCCAGTGAAGACCGGAGCAGCCCTCCTAACCAAGGAGGTGTCTGCACGCCCTGGGACCCAGCAGTTCCCCTTCTGGGTTTACAGCCAGCGTGTCTCTACACCTGCAGGGATGAGTTTCAGAGCCCCTCACAGATACCCCGGGCTTCCCCAGTGGCTCAGACGGTAACAAATGTGCCTGCTTTGCAGGAGACCCAAGTTCGATCCCTGGGTGGGGAAGATCTCCTGGAGAAGGGAATAGCAAGCCACTCCAGTATTCTTGCCTGGAGAATCCCATGGACAGAGGAGCCTGGCGGGCTACAGCCTGTGGGGTCACAAAGAGTCAGACACGACTGAACAACTAAGCATGCATACACAGATACCAAAATTCACATGTGCTCAAGTCCCTTAGGTAAAAGCAGTACAATCGGCCTCCAAACCCACAAGTTCCACCCACGGATCCAGAGGGCCGACTGTAGCTCCCAAGGAGTTCTCACAGCCTCAGAAAGGGCCCTAGATGAGGATGTTCACAGCAGCTCTGCTTGTGGCTGAGGAGGGCTGGAAACCCCGTGGGCGTCCGTCCCTGGGGAAGTGGAGAGTAGAAGGCTGGGGGTGCTCCGTGCAGGCCACAGTTGGGGAGTTGGATGTGGCAGGCAGGGGGGATTACTGAGCACGTGCCAACAAGGGCAGCACCAAGCCAGAGCACAGTTTATATAAATTATAAATGGATGCACATAAAACAAACAAAAGCAACAGAACGAAGAAGTATGCTTTGGCCTACTTTACCAATAAGGATGGCCACCTCTGCAGGGAGCAGAACGGGAGCCCGACGTGACGTGTGAGTGACAGATGGATAAAACAAGGAGTAGGGAGAAGGTGGCCTTCCCTGGCGGCTCAGATGGTAAAGAATCTGCCTGCAATGGGGGAGAGACCTGGGTTCCATCTCTGGGTCAGAAAGATCCCCTGGAGAAGGGAATGGCTACCCACTCTTGTCTTCTTGCCTGGAGAATCCCATGGACAGAGGAACCTGGTGGGCTACAGTCCATGGGGTCCGCGAAGAGTCCGACACGACTGAGCAACTAGCACTCACACAGGGAGAAAATAAAGTGACTCTAGAGAAAGTTGGACACGACTGAGCCACTGAACCGAACTGAACTGAACTGAGCGAAAGTTGAGGTATCCGTTTCCAGGAAACTGGAATATGCACACCCACGAAGACCTGAGCCTGTGAATCCAGGGGGTTTCACGCACCTTCTGAACCTCTCCCTGGGGCAGGCTGTGTATTGTCAGCTGGACGTGCTGGAGCAGGACACCTTGTTTTTCTGGAGACATCTGCATCAGGTGGAGGACAGCTGCCTCGTCCAGTGACTTCACTAGAGCCCTCAGCTATGTCCACGCCTGGGGCTTCAGGGCCCATACCGGTGACCTCATAACCCTGGCTTCATAGTAAACTGACTCACGGAGCTGTACAAGCTGCCAGAGCCTGGACCTGACTCCCTGGATATTCTCACTGAATTAGGTAAAGCCCAAGCATCCATTTGTTTCAGAATTCCAACATGCCACCATGTTTGAAAACCACTGGCCAGACAGAGAGCTTGTCCAGGGACCTTGAGGAAGAACCTAATATGTCATCTCTCTTGTTCTAGAATTGGTGTGGCTCCTGGATCGCGCTTGTACTCTTGAGCTTAGGTCTCTTTCCAGTGGGAGATGGGTTTGGGGGTGGGGGGAGGGCATGCGGGGAGGTGGGGTGGTTGGCAAAGATGAGGATGTATGGGCTTCCGGTACAGAGTTCACTAACAGAACAGGTAGTGAACAGTTCACTCTTAGAACAGCAGACTTCTGACAGCCACGTGACAGATGTGCTTCTGGGCTCACACACGTGGAAATCACACAGGACGGGCTGGTGCGAATGGTGGTCCCATCTTCCTCAAGGCCCTAAACCAAAGGAGTTAATGAAACTCACGCAAAGCTCCCCTCTAAGAAGAGGTTTTCCCAGCAGTGAATCAGTCTTTTAAAATCAAATGGAAAGTCAGCAGACCAGCCCACATTTTTAAAATGTCTACATCTGTTCAGCGTTACCAATTATTAAAGGAATATTTGGGACCGGGGAGTGTAAGCCAGGTCCTACTCTTTTCTCAGGATGGGAACCTTTGCATTCACAGCGAGTATTCAATTAGCAGATATTACATGCTCATAACTCTTATGGCAGAGGACGAAGAGAGATGTTTTTATAGAAAACAAATAACTACAACCAGTGCTCCCATAGCAGTCGTTGAAATCAAGTGTGAAAAACTTCCAGGCCTCCATATCTTGAGGAATTGGTCTGCGGTGACCCTGATCTCACCAACCCATCTGCTCCCAGTCCCTCTAGTGACCGAGAGCATCACATGGACCATGTGTTGGAGGAATGACGGGTCCTAGGAATACAGACATGCGCCAGAGTGGTGGTCCCCAGGGTGGTTAAATTGCTATTCCCTGGGACTTCCCTGGCAGTCCAGTGGTTAAGACTCTGCACTTCCAATGCAAGGGCCGAGGGTTCCATCCATGGTCAGGGAACTAAGATCCCACGTGCTGCCCAGCACAGCCAAAAAATAATCGCTCTTCCCTAACTCTGCTTCTAGTAGACTTCCTCTTAGAAAGTCTTACCTTTCCGATTATCCTCAGCCAGCAGAACCCAGGGGCCTGGGCTCTCCCGTTTTGTTTACTACTTCTCTTATCGAGTAACTCTGCAACCCATGGCCCTAGTGCTGCACCCTGGTGCTGGAAAAGTCCAGAAAAGAAGGGCTTAGGACGACCACCACCCCCAACAGCACAAGCCTTGGTCCAGCTCAGCCTCGTTACCCAATGGCAAGTAGCTTCTAAGCTCAAATACAGGGACTCTTGATGACTCGAATTCCCTCAGCTCCCCCAGAGTGCAGGAGTTGATGCCGAGTTGCAAGAGGGGCCCATCAGTGGCTCAGACGTTAGTGTCACCTTAGTAGGAGGGATTTCTACCCCTACTTGCCAGCATGTCTCAGCTCTGCCCCCAGCTTGGGGAGAGTTGTGCTGTCTGCCTGTGACAACAGAAATAAGATGTTGGCACATTAATAGGATATCTGCCCTCCGGTAAACTGGAGCGCGTGAGCCAATTCTTAAGCCAGATTTTTCAATAGGAGACAATTCAGATAGAAGTGCAGTTGAAAATCACTGCGTTTTCCAGGCATGACTCATCCTCACAGTGTATAATGGCATGAAGAGAGGCTGGAAGCCCCATGCTTGGCTAACTCCAGTGCCCAGGCACCACGTAGCTGACCTTCTTCTGTGACAGGTTCCCTCATACAAACTGAATCCCCTGTCACAGGGTCCCATTCAGTAACAAAAGAGTAAATCCATGGGGAGGTCAGCCACAGCTGGAAATGAAGGCGTTGATAATGTGAGCAAAACCAAGAAAAGCAGCCCCCTCACTCAGTTGAATCCTCTAGATAGAGACTAGAACAACAATATCACACCAACAGGAAAACTGGACCAAGAGCATCCAAGAGCAAATCTAACACCGTCATCTGGAAATACAGTCCACCCCAAATAGGAGTTCCCTGGTTCCTATTAGACTTCAGCTTTAACCTTTATTATTTTTCCACTTGTGTTTTGTATTTACACCTTGTCTCCTGAACTAGAATTATGAACTCTGAGAGCAAAGAATAGATTAGAATCTTCTCAGCCTCCCCACAGTTTTTTTAAAACAACGCTAGCCATAAAAAAGGTACTCATATAAGACTTTTGTGTGTGGCTTGAAAATGACAATTTGAAATTGAATTTGAGAAACCATAGCAGCCCAGAAAACTGCCTGAGAACTGCTTGCTAGAAGTAGGTGAATGTAGCAGTGGCTTCCTCTGTCGGGGAGGAACCCCTTGGTGGGTGACAGGAGGGCAGTCATCTTGATACGGAAAGGGTACAGGATAGAAAGGAATTTCAGTATTTTAAAAAGTGTAGTAGAAATGAAAATCGGATCTTCATCACAATATAACAGAGGCTGGTATCATATCAGGAATGAGTCAACAGAGAAAGGAAAGGGCATAGACCCAGTCTTTCTGATGGGGAAGTGAATTGGACGTTCACCCCTTGAATGGTCGATGCATTATGTTAATCACCCTAGACAAGAAGACAAGACTGCAATGTGGGAGATAGCCCAAAGGCAGGCAGCGTAAATGCAGGGAGCTGAGCAAACGGCGGCAGAAGTGGTCTGGGGGAGAGAGGACAGCGCCCTCTCAGGGCGAGTGGCCCAGCGTGGAGCTCAGTGGGATGTCAGTGTAGGCACTGAGGACAGAGAGGGGGCAAGACTCCAGGACTGAGTGAAGGGGCTGATGGAGAGAAGGGCAAAGGCTGGTGTGGGGTGCAGGTTAGTGGCATGAGCCCCTGGGTGAGTGTGGGTGCCAGGCAGCGAGGGGAGAAGGGCAGGGAGGCCTTCAGGGAAGGTCCTCAGCCCTTCTCTGGATCCCATGGGTTTTAGTTATCTGCAGGGCATCAGATAGACAGAAAATAAAGCAGGACTGGGATCTGGGAGCTGTCCAAAGAGGTGGCCATTGAAGGCACTGGCCTGAGTGGAGCGCCTGGAGAGTAGGTGTCCTGAGGAGAGGCTCTAAGGCTAAACCCTGACCACTGAAGAAAATGAAAGTGCTGGCCACTCATTCATTTCCAACTTTGCAACCCCATGGACTGTGCCCACCGGGCTCCTCTGTCCGTGGAATTCTCCAAGCAAGCATACTAGGTAGCCATTCTCTTCTCCAGGGTATCTTCCCGACCCAGGGATTGAACCCAGGGATCAAACCGAGGTCTCCTGCATTGCTGGCAGATTCTTTACCATCTGAGCCTCCAGGGAAGCCCAAACCCTGACCATTACCAGCATCTAAGGAACAGATGGCAGAAGAAAAGCCTGAAAAAGAGTCTGAGAAGCAACACTGCGGGAGAGAGGGGGAAAAACAGGAAGATGCGTGATGCGACATGGAAGCCAGTGGAAGAGAATTGTTTTCACTCCACGATCCTCTCAAGGTAGATGAACTCTTTCGTCCAGAATTCAGGCTGGGGCAGGAAGAAGGCGAGGGGGTGGCTCCGAGGGAGCCGGGCTGGGGGCTGTGGAGATGCAGGAGGAACAGGGCAGGAATGCAGAGCCGCGTCTCATCGCTGTTGACGCCCCTCCTTCTCCTCCAGAGCTGGGCTTCCTCAGGCAAGAGTCTGTCTCGACAACCCAGGGGCAGGAAAGCATGTGGGTGGAGTGGCCTGGGGTGGCAGCAGCTGCAGAGTGAAGGGAAAACGGTCTCTCAGAGACGGTTCAGCCCTCACCCATGCCTCTCCAGTGGGAAAGCCCTTTTTAGCTCGGCGCTAGGCTGCAGAGAGCCTGGAACAACAGCCCACGGCTTCCCGGCCATGTCTGCCAGCCTGGCGTGGGGCGGCTCTTTGAAGACGGTTCACCACAGCACTCAGCAGCTCTTCGCCACGGGCCCCACCCCCGACACATGTGGGTGACCACCGGCGGGGGGGTCCCTTCCATGCCTGTGGGGGCTCCTCTGCGGAGATGGCCCTCTCTGCCTTCAGGACCTTCCCTTCTCGGCTCTGCCCTGGTTTCCTCCAGCACTGCTATAAGTCTCAGCAGCTTTGCAGCCTTGCTCTTATAGTTTCCTCATTCCCAAGAATCTCAAGCTTCCAGAACTCTGTGGAACAGGCCGTCAGAGGTGTCATTCACTGGGCTGTGGAGGACTATAAAACGCCCTGAAACTGCCGGTGCTGAGGATGGACATGGCACCAACCAACAGTTAGAGCCCCGCCCCCTGCCCCCCGCCACCTCCACATGGCAGAGCTTAAAGGATGAAGATAGTCCTCATTTGAGTGGCCCAGACAAAGCCTCAGTCTATCTGCCCAGGGGACAGAGGCCAGAGTGAGCCCCCAGAGCCCAGCAGTGACCCACCCATGTTACGAATGTTTGCTGAGCTGAATTCAGTCTGCCTGGCATCCAGTGGGCTTGTACTCATCTCCAGAAGGCGCCAAGCCCTAAGCTGCAAAAGGGACATATGTCGTCTGGGATGAGCCTGAACACTATTAATAAGGAGCCAGGGTGGGGAGTCCCAAGAAACCTAACGCTGAGAGAAAATGTAGTCACCTTCCCTGGAAACTTCTGTTGGCAGTCTCCAGCCAAGCAAACACAGTCGGAAAATAGCAGTGACGTAATTCACGCCTCTTTCCCAGCCAGCCCAGAGCATTCTGGGCACTCTGGACTTCGCTTCTGGTATTCCCGTACCTGGGAGCCCTCTTCTCCCCACGTCGTCTAACAAAATCCCGCAGGACTAAAGTGCGTATGGATGAAGCAGTAGCACATCTGGGATTTACTGGGATCCAGAAAGATTTGCAGGTAGAGCAATAACATTTCCTAAGGGCCCACTGTGTGTAGGCCTAGAATGCATGGTTTTCGTAGGGGTCATTTCTACACTTGTCCAGCGTAAGACTGGGCTCTCAGGGGGCTTCTCAAGATTACCTGTTGGAAAATAGGAGTCATTAAGTAAATGTCAACACAGCATCTGGGGGACGAGTAGGCAGCCATCTAAAGATAGTGGAAAAGTTCCTAAGAACATAGGTAAGGACTTACAATGCTAAATGGAAAAAAATCAAAGCACAAAATCATATATATATATATAATCTTAACTCTGTAACAACTGGCTAGAAAGAAGACTAGATCTCAGAATAGGTCTATTTCTGGGTAGGGAATAATGAGGGGTTTTTTTTTTTTTTTCTTGCTTTGATAGTTCCAAAATGTGATTTAACATCATCTATAACAAAAGTAAACAAACTCTTTTCTGGGAAAAGCCAGATAGTAAATATTTTCAGCTCTTCAGGCTCCATAGCCTTCGTCACAGCCACTCAACTGCCTTTGCAGTGTGAGAGCAGCCTTAGACAGTAAACAAAGGAGTCCATGTGGCTGCGTCCCATACAACTTGATTTATAGAAACTGATGATGGCGTGAATCTGCCTCATGACCAGCCATGGTTTACCAGTAAGGGAAAAAAAGAGAAAAGATCAGAAAGAAAAAAGTTATTTAAATATTCTCTGACTCTAAGATCTCGGTACTGTGATTAATAGAACACCGCACCTAAGGCGTAGAGCCCTGCTTTCCTCAGGTTTCTTGGTATCATAAAACATTAGGAATCAAGAGTCGTAAATTAGAGGCTATGCGAAGGAAGTTCTACACTGAAGAGTGGGGTAAAAATGCATGACACCAGTAATTAATACAAATTTTATTTCTGCTCATAAGTCAAATGTATTTCATTCATTTAAATTGTCTTTTTATGTCCCTTTCCATGAAGTTTTATAACAGAGACCTCTCAGGAATCTTTTATTTTTAAAACATAATTTAGGATGAACAGAAAATGTTAAACTCTCATTTCTTCTTTTTTCTCCCCCTCCAGATTTTCTGAAGCTAAGGCCCTGGGAGAAAGCATAAATGAAGCAAGAAGTAAAATTGGTAAGCAGATGACACTCTGTGAGCCTCTTTCACAGGCCATTTTCCTGGTGAAAATCAGGTCATAATGTGCTTCCAAACAGCCGTGAGGACCAGTTTCAGAAGATCCCTGCCCAGGAGGCTGCTTTGAGAGCACCTCTCCTTGGAAGTTTGTCATCTCTCCCACCATTCATCAGGGAAATCACTTTCTTTTGTCTAGATCTTGAATTGTTCATCCTCATGCAGGCCTGAGTCTGAGCCTCCCAATGAGCAAGTTCTGTCTGTCCCTGGTGTTTTCCAGCAATGGCTCAGCTGGTCATAACTGTACTATTGCAGCAACGTTTCACGTTTTTAAGGGACTGTGGAACACTTTCACACCTCCCAGAATGTACGTATCGTTTTTGGCCCAGGTGTGCATTTTTCAGCACCATTTCATCTCCTTCAGTGACTAGGAGAATGAGAGGCAAAAATGAGTCACTCTGCCCTCCCAGGACTTGGGCTGCCCAATGGGGCTCCCCCACTTAGATGAGCATCCCTGGAAAAGTGAGGTTAAAGCAAGAGGCAACCTCAGTAATACTGTGCCTCAGATCTTTGTCAAAGTGAGAGGAGGAAGATGCTTCTTTCACCCGAAGCTAGAAGACACACAGAGACCCATCTCCCAGGCTGGGCATCTTCACCAAGGGGGTCCCTTCTGGCTTCATCTCTGTGCTAGCTAAGACTGTTACAGCTGACTCCTGTGTCCCCCTCGTCCCGACCTCTCTGCTCTCATAAGTGAGGACAGGACAGAAGGCCACTATGAACATCCCTTTTGGCTTTTCCTACAAAATATGGCAACTAACAATAGCCTGGGGTCATTTCAGTTAGGGAACCGGGTAGCCCTGCATTCTCTACTGCGGCTTGAACAAAGAACTGAGGCCAACAAGCCCCGAGCCGCACCCAGCGCCAGGACAAGGATCTCTAGAGTCTCAGAGGTGCTTGACTTAAGGTCCAGCAACTTGGATGGAGGGAAACTGCACCTTTATTTTCACTAACCTCTAACTGCAGTTTAGCGCTCCATCCAATGATGAATGTCCGCAGCAGACCACAGTAGAAGTACCAGCACCTGTCACAGTGGAAATTACCGACATTTTCACTTCACAACACGGTTGGCAGACACCGTAAAATATCTTTTATACTCATCAGTGCTTCAAAATTACAGTAGTTATTAGACTCACCAGTAGACCTTGTTATTTAATGCACTTATATAAAAGCACATATAGCTATTTCTATATCACAAAACTTTTTAAAATCTTGGTAACTATTTCAATGTAATTGGTCTCTCTTAAAATCCTATGTAAAACTCCTTTCTTGGCTTAAATTCTCAAAACCCCTGAAACCATATGAAAAAAAAAAAAACTGAGGGTCAGGAGCACTTTTCTAGAGATAGCATTTATAGTTTATCAGACTCTCATAGAAATCAGTGACCCAAACCGATGATGAGGGAAGGGGAAACAGGCCTAAGCGGATTCAGAGCCAGCTTGTCAGAGTCATCTGACTCGAAGGACCTAATGGTCTGTTTTCACTCCTGGGGAGACAAGAGGGGAGGACATTTTATGAATCGTTTCTCCCCAGAAAGTGACATAAAGTTTTGTCCTTGGAAAACATCTAACTCTCTAAACCAAAATAAAACTGTTTCAACACTAATGAAATATACAAACAGTGGAAGACAACAGTGGCCCATTCTAATAACTTAGTGTTTCACTCTGAGTACAGTGAGTTGTTGTCACAAGTCATTTTAAATTCTCCATAATTTTGATGCAACAACACACATTGATGGATCCAATTTGCCATATTTCTTGAGATTAGGCAAATCAGAGGCTGCCCCACAGCTGCCCAGGCCAGGGATCTGAAGGCTGTAGTTGGTATTCCAGACAATATGTCTGTAATTTGCACACAAAAGGTCCAGATGTACTAGAGAAAGCCCTGGGCAAATAAACCTTTGTGTTTTCTGAATAATAATAAGTAGAGTTCACAGCAGTGTTAAAACTCAAACATTTATTGCTAATGAGAAAGTGGCTGGTAGTTCAGTGGTGCTAATAAAACCAATGTCACTCTTAAGTCATTTTATGCAAATAATAGGCTTAAAACCCACCTCCTGGCCACCTATCTTTCAGATGTGCTCTTGATCCAAGGTGGGGCCAAGGCGAGTGGATCGTTGAGACTCAGCCCCCTTATGCAACAAGCCCCTGACGGTGCTTGACCACAGCGAGTAGCCCTGACCACCACCACCACTGCATCTCAGACACAGGGTTAAGACTAAGGAAGTACAAGGTGGAACTTGTACACATATTTAAAATTTCCAAGGCAACCTTGAAGGAAACTGGTTTTAAGAGATTTACAACATTACTGAGTGTATTTTTTCCTAGGGAGAAATTAAATCAAGTGGAATTTTCATCCCCCTACACGTCCTTTAGTGACTCTAAGAGCCTGGAGGTGGGAGCGTGGCACGGATGTGCCATGACGTGCGTGGGGTGATGACTCAGCTCCAGCCCCAGGCTCAGCCACATCCTCTCTCCGGACCCTCGGGCTGGAGTGAGAAGCTGGGGGCGCCTGTGCAACTGGCCTGCCGAGGGGAGAGGGAAGGTCTGTCTGTGATCTACACACCAGCTAGCCCACACGCTTCGACTGCAGGTTGCGTCTGTCGTCTCGGGCAATTTGGTTTTTCTCTGATGTTGTGATCTAGAGCTGCCACTTGAATTTCATTCTTTTTTTTTGAAGAAATGTATTATTTTTTCTAATTTTTGGCTCCACCGGGTCTTCGTTGCTGCACAGGGGCTTTCTCAAGTTGTGGCAAGTGGTGGCTGCTCTGTAGCTGTGGTGCTCAGGCTTCTCCTTCTGGTGGCCTCTCCTGTTGCAGAGCATGGGCTCTGGAGTGCCCGGGCTTCAGTAGTTGCACCTCCGGGGTTTAGTTGCTCTGCAGCATGTGGGATCTTAGTTCTTGGACCAAGGATCAAATGTATGGCCCCTGAATTGGCAGGCAGATTCTCAACCACTAGGCTACCGGGAAAGTCCATGAATTTCATTATTAAAAATCCCTTGAGGTTATTAGTTCAGGAGCAACCATATAATATCTAATTTTTACATGGCATAATCATTCAACCAAAATTTCCATGTTATTTTCTTTTCTTATAACAAACCAACCCAAACTGAGTAGATTAAACTCTTGCCACAAACTCCTTTCTTCGTCCTTCTCTGTACACCATTTACATCAGTCCTGATGCTGAAACAAGTTGAAGTCAGAAATGGAAGAAATGACTAATTTCTTCAGGATCTCTTCCCTGAATAATGAGGTCTTTGTTTTCGAAAGGAGAGCCATTTTCATTGCATTTGCCTGCCCCATACACAACAGCGTTTAGGCCACTTTCCATCATAGGTTCCATCACGCATTCATATACACCCTGCCTCCATTGATCATATCTCTAAAAATGCCATTAAACCGCAGGAAAAGAAATAGATGGCTTCCAAAGCAGAGGCACAATCCAGGCTGTTTTTCACTTATTAGAATCCTGGCGTTGGTTTCTCTACATCAGCGAGCTACCTCTGGCAGCATTGTCTTTGGCATCAGGGAACAATGAGTGGCTGTTACTTGGCATGAGGCCCACGCTCGCCCAGTCTGGGAACCAGCAGCTTCAGAGGCAGGTGAAATAGCCTGACTGACGCATCTTGGCACCTCTTCACCCTCCACAGACCCCTCTAGGCCTAACTGAAAACATCCATCAGAGGATGTACAACAGAAGGGCTTTCCCCGGGGAGCCAATCAGTGATCACTTCAGAAATCACAGGAAATGTAACAGAAGTAGATGTCAGTGAGCAGGGAAGAAGAAAACCCAAGTGCTAGAAAAGCTGACAGAACATTCTGGAAGTTTTCCCTCTCCTGCTTCACCTTCGAACAAGGACGGCTAGCCCACCGTTTGAACAGTACCCTTTTGAAGAGTGTCTCTCCTGCGCATCTGGGGTTCGGGCAGGTCATTGCTCAGATCTGGGTCTCCATCAGCAGAACTCGTGGGACTGTTTTCCCACTGTGCATCTTCTGTGCTTTCATCTTCTTCTGAGGTTTACTTCTGGACCTGCCCGTGCATGTTGGCTCCTAGTATCTCACCCTACATCCAGATTGTCTTGCGAGGCTGGGAAGGCCTCAGTCAAGTCTGTTCTCTTGTTACTATTTGTCACCAGCTCCAAATAACTGCACCCACTGCAGCTTCACTGAGCACTGGCTCTGGGCCGTGCCAAGAACTTAGCAAGCGCAGTATCTCATTTAATCTCCACAGAGAAGAACCGCAGTCTATACATGTGTGATAGATTCTAAAATACATAAGTTTTACAGTCTTAACACCTCTGAAATCAGGATACATTTAACAATCCATTGGCTGTCTTTTCATTGTAAAAACCTCTTTAATGAGACCAGATCTTACAGTTGATGTAGCCTAGATTCTCTGAACTATCGTATGATCGTTATTTTGCAGATTTTTTAAAAATGGAATATCAGGGAGGTGGCCTGCTAAGTGGCCAGTCTGGGATCAAAGTCCATTTCTGTCCAACTCCAAAACTTTTAAATACAGTATATTATCTCCATAAATTCAGATTTACCTGCCTCTGAAATTTTCTGAGTTTAATATTTCACTAAGCTACTACTCAGTTTTCCTGAATCTTGTTGCCCTTCATTTGATGTGCCTAACAAAAGGCTCATACCAGACCCTAGCTCATGCATATGGAGCCCAAGAAGATGAAAAGGGTCTCTGTAACATGGTCAATGATTGGTCCTTCACCCAGTGGAGCCCAGTTGCAAGGATGACACCCAGCCTGTCCTAGCTTTCCATCCCACGTGCACTAGCCCACAGTTGCACTGACCCTTAGAGAGGGGTGCCTTTTTCTAATTTGCAGAAAGGTGTGCTGCAGACCTACAGCAGCCCTGGAGGGTTCAGTGTCTCACATGGGTCACAACTCTCATTTCCAGCAGCTTGCAAAATAAAATAGAGGGGTCGTATGTTCAGGCTCTATACAATTCCAACTGAGTGCACGTACTGATGCTTCAGAAAACATGAGAGGTTTCAAATCACAAACTTAGATGAGGTTTAGTAGAAATGGGTGTAATGAAGTACTTCTGCTTAAGTACCAAATGAGCACCAATCAACTGGACCAGAGAAAGCCTGGTTAAGGGCAGGCAAAGAAATCATCAAGGACCACAAAATAAAAATATGTCACCATAATGTGAAAAAATGCACGTTCTCAAAATTAAATGCAAAAAGTCAAGGTGACACCCTTTCCCTCTGCCCAGCATTTCCATGTGTGCTCACTGCATTTCCTGGGAATTCTGCCTCTCTGCGGGAAAAGAGATGGTTCAGAGAAAAGCAGTAAAGCCATGATGAAAACGTTACAAGGGGGATTTTTTGCTTTATTAAGTAATTCATCACATGAATTTTAAATAATAAGCTCTGTTTGCACATTAGTTTGATTTTTTTAATTACTCTTATCAAACAAATTTAATTAATTTGTGTTCAATTTGTATTGGCCAGGATGTTTGGCTGTAAGCATGAGAGGAATTTCATTGTCTCGTGAAAGCAGGAAATCCAGGGAATGCATTTGGCTTCATGTGCACCCTCCTCCCCATCCTCCACTCCCTCCTCTCCCTCCCCCTCTCCCCTCCTCTCCCCTCCTCCCAACTCGACTGGGTTCTCTGGGAGTCTCTCCCAGTTTAGTGGGAAGGTGCTTCCCAAAGGTCTAAGCTAATGGGGAGCATAGCAGGGGTCATAGGGCATGATCCTCGGGGCCGTACAGCATGAGGTGAATGATGGGCATGCATCGAAGTTCCTTCTATACTTAGAGCCACTCCCCATCCCTCACATTACTTACTGCCTGAGCTCTGCCTCCTGTCAGATCAGCAGCGGCATTAGATTCTCTAGGAGCACAAACCTCCTGTGAACTGCACACACGAGGGATCTAGGTTGAGGGCTTCTTAAAAGAATCATCCTGAAACTGCCCCCACCCCTACGTCATCTGTGGGAAAATTGTCTTCAAGAAGACCAGTCCCTGGTGCCAAAAAGGCTAGGAACCTCTGGATGATAGATTCATATATCCCAGTAAACAGGGTCTTTTCCAACACTGTTGGCAAAAACCCCTAGAGGGGGAATGACCGGCCTGGCTTAGGTCATGTGTCCATCTCTGAAGGAGACCCTGCATCCAGGAAGTGAAACGTTCTGATTCACTCCCTCCTCAGGACTCAGCCCACCTGCTCCATAGAAGCTGAGTACAGGTTTTAGGGAACTGAAGAAGTCTCTGTCTCCAAAGGAAGAAATGCTGGGCCGACAGCAATCATGTTCACTACAAACCTCTAAGATATTGACCTGCGGCTTGAAACAGGATATGGCTGTAAGGAGTGGATAGTAGTTCCTATGAGGGACCAAAATGCTTAGAGTTATTTATCCTGGGAAAAAAAAGGAAGCTGTGAATGAGGAATTTAAAAACTGGCTTTACGTACCGGTGCCTCTGCCGGTAATGGAATAAATGCAGTCACATGCTAAAAAAACAGCAGGGATTGTAGGCAGATTAAGACTGGAAAGACTTCTCAAAGCCCATGCAATTTTATGACTAGTACTCTAATTCAACCAATTATAATCCTAATAAAAAATAATGATATAAATAAAAAGACACGTTAAATTTCTAATGCACAAGGAAACACTATGCAAAACATCCATTTTTCTCCCCAAACGAGGCTATCGTGATAGAAGAGCCCATAGGAAGGGCTGAGGGCTGAGGGCTGAGTTGTGGAGGCGTGAACAACACATGCACAGACAGAAGGGCCCCACGACATGAAAGAAGCGCTTCCTTCTAAGAAAGAGCACTGGCCACACTGGACTCAGAGGAGGCATGTGGGGAGAGGGGCTGGGTTCAGTCCTCAGTGTCCCTACCATCCCCTGGGCTCAGCTCTGCTAGCTTCCTTTGCATTTAACAACCTTTTCTTGAACTTTCTAGAAAAAAAGTCCTATGTCAACAAATATGACACTGACTCCAGCTCCTCGTAACCAATCCTGTGTGAGTGGTTCCTGTTAAACATAATTGTGGGAGGGCACACTGTGTATTACTTGATGTGCAGAGGGATCAGTAAATTGTAGCTCATCTTTTGTGTTTTTTTTTCCATTTTTATTTTATTTTATTTTTTAATATACATTTATTTATTTTAATTGGAGACTAATTACTTTATAATATTGTATTGGTTTTGCCATACATCAACATGAATCCGCCAAGGGTATCCACGTGCTCCCCATCCTGAATGCCCCTCCCATCTTTAAAGAGACTCAAAAAGGAAGAAATGATTTTCGGTTATATTGAACCTATAGCTGATCACATGAAACAGACATTTTGTCAGAAGAGGTGATAAACAGAATATAGATTCTCAGAATTGCTAAAAGCAGGATAGACTGGCACCTTTTGAGATGACTCGGTATATCTAAAGATGAAAAGAGCAGAGGGAAGATTTCTTAAAGTCCTTCTTTTAATAATTTAGAATGTTGAAACTCCAAGACGTGCAGTTACCGGAGTGACAGCCCATAACCAGTATGACTGATATCTTCATAGACTTGATTGAATGTTTGCTGTCTTAGTTTGGAGATCAGTCAACAATAGCAAAATGATCTGAGCAAGCTGGAGGACTGTGGAGTGTATTAACTGACAAGAGGTAACACTAATAATCGTCACATATAAGGAAGGAACCAGTGATTTGGTTGGAATGTCAGCCAAAAAAAAAAGATGGATGGAGGCCTCCCAAGAGTCCTGACAGAGTGGTCCTACCTTAGGGAATAAAACAAGGTCCAGGATCTGGCCCATGTAGGGTGAACTCAGGAAGGCTGTCCCCTGTCAGTCATACTCACTATAACCTAGAGAGGCAGTCTGCCTATAACCTAGAGAGGCAGTCTGTTAATTTACCCTGGAGGATGTTCTTTTATAGACAGGAACTCTTAAACTGCCTCTATCCAAGGCCTCTTCTCCCAGAAACAAAATAGATTTATTACTGGAAGGTTAGTGAATAAGCATCCCCAAGCATAAAGGGAGTCAAAGCAAAAAGAAGTGTTTTTTGAGAGCAAGGTTCTCACGGGCAAGGTGAAGCCCTGCCAGGTGTCCAGTGCCCAGGGGAGTGAATATCCCCACAGAGATTCCAGGCAGCCTCCACCCCAGCCACCTCTCTTCTGGGCACAATACACTTTTCTCCAGAAAAGACAATACCATATGCTAGGTTTCTACTTCAGTTCAGTTCAGTTCAGTCGCTCAGTCATATCCGACTCTTTGCGACCCTATGAATTGTAGCATGCCAGGCTTCCCTGTTCTACACCATCTCCTGGAGCTTACTCAAACTCATGTCCATTGAGTTGGTATGCTATCCAACCATCTCATTCTCTGTTGTCCCTTTCTCCTCCTGCCTTCAATCTTTCCCAGCATCAGGGTCTTTTCCAATGAGTCAGCTCTTTGAATCAGGGGGCCAAAGTATTGGAGCTTCAGCCTCATCGTCAGTCCTTCCAATGAATATTCAGGCTTGATTTCCTGTAGGATTGACTATTTTGATCTCCTTGCTGGCCAAGGGACTCTCAAGAGTCTTCTCCAGCACCAAGTTTGAAGGATAAATGCCAGTACAAAATAAAAAGTTTTTTTAAATAAGAATTAGAAAACAACAGTTTCTCTACACTCTTAACTTATAATTTCAAAGTCAAGCTACATTATTTTCTTTAAAGTGAAATCTCGAAACATCCTGTCTATCCATGCTGTGTATCCATCCATGCTTAGTCCCTCAGTCGTATCCAACTCTTTGTCACCCCAAGGACTGAAGCCCACCAGGCTCCTCTGTCCATGGGGATTCTCTAGGCAAGAATACTGGAGTGGGGTGCCATGCCCTCCTCCAGGGAATCTTCCCAACCCAGGGATAGAACCCAGATCTCCTGCATTGCAGGCAGATTCTTTACCAGCTGAACTACAAAGGAAGCCCCCTATGTATTCAAATGTAAATACTCCAAACAGCCACAGATAAATAAAATGATTTGAATTGTTCATCTTTGAAGACTGTCACTCTGGTATTCTCTAAGTAGGTGCTTTCAAAGCCTCCTGTCAATGACCTGCTCCCTCTGATAGCTCCTATTATAATACACCCCAGCATATGCTACCCACCTTCAGCCATAGACCTGCTCAGTGCAGTGGCTTCCTCTTGGATTTACCTGCTGACCGACTCTTTGCATGACAGTGAACTTCTCTTTCAGATACATAAACCAATTCAAAGTCAAAAAATAGTAAGATTGCAGGGAGAAATATCAATAACTTCAGATATGCAGATGACACCACCCTTATGGCAGAAAGCAAAGAACATCTAAAAAGCCTCTTGATGAAAGTGAAAGAGGAGAGTGAAAAAGCTGGCTTAAAACTCAACATTCAAAAAATGAAGATTATGGCATCCAGTCCCATCACTTCATGGCAAATATATGGGGAAACAATTGAAACAGTGACAGATTTTATTTTCTTGGACTCCAAAATCACTGCAGATGGTGACTGCAGCCATAAAATTAAAAGACAATTGCTTCTTGGAAGAAAGCTATGACCAACCTGGACAGCATATTAAAAAGCAGAGACATTACTTTGCCAACAAAGGTCCATCTAGTCAAAGCTATGGTTTTTCCAGTAGTCATGTATGAATGTGAGAGTTGTACCATAAAGAAAGCTGAGCACTGAAGAATGGATGCTTTTGAACTGTGGTGTTGGAGAAGACTCTAGAGAGTCCATCAGTCCTGAATATTCACTGGAAGGACTGATGCTGAAGTTGAAGCTCCAATACTTTGGCCACTTGATTTGAAGAACTGACTCATTGGAAAAGACCCTGATGCTGGGAAAGATTAAAGGCAGGAGGAGAAGGGGACAACAGAGGATGAGATAGTTGGAGGGCATCACCTACTTGATGGACATGAGTTTGAGCAAGCTCCAGGAGCTGGTGATGGAGAGGGAAGCCTGGCGTGCTGCAGTCCATGGGGTGGCAAAAGGTCGGACATGACTGAGTGACTCAGCTGAACTGAACTGAACAGAGATACAGCAATAAGATCTGAGAGCCCAGCAAGCTGAATCAGGGGCCAGAGCCAGGTCCCGGGGTGGGAGTGGGGCAGGGGTGAGTGAGAATGACATCAGGAACCCGTGCAGCTCCAGAGCCCAGCACACTGCCCGTGCCTCCGTCAGGGCCTCTTGCTACCTCTGTGCACATCTACTCTAGCAACCTGTTGTCCCTGCTGACCATGGGTCGTGCTTGCTCGTGGTTTTGGTCTGTTCTGGCCCCAGCTGTACCTGAAAGTATCCTTTAACTCTGCTCCCAAGGTAACAAGCTAAAGATTTGCTTGTTTCTTAGCTCAAAGTTCCTTAGCTCAAAGGGCTTCTCTGGTGGTTCAGGTGGTAACCAATCTGCCTGCAATGTGGGAGACCTGGGTTCAATCCCTGGGTCAGGAAGATCCCTGGAGAAGGAAATGGCACCCCACTCCAGTATTCTTACCTGGAGAATCCCATGGACAGAGGAGCCTGGCGGACTACAAGGAGAACTCCACGGACAGAGGAACCTGACCGGATATAGCCCATAGGGTCGCAAACCGATGCAGAGTCGGACACAACTGAGCAACTAACTCTAGCTCAAAGTTATGAGAAAGAGAACTTGACTGGCCCAGTTTATCTTTTCCAGGCCTTCAGGACAGCTGCTGCTGGCAAGCTTAACAATGTGCTGTCTTTGGATCAGAAACGCATGTCTGGTCCAGGCAGATGTTACAGGGAGGAAGAAAGGTCTTGAATTTCAGAAAATGTCCACCTAGGCAAAAGAAGGTGTGATGGGGAGGTTTCTGTTTTATAAACTGAACGTGTAGAGCAGGCACAATGATGGACATCTCGTGTCCTCTCGGCTCTATCTCACAGGTGTGAAGGTTTTGCCAATTGAACATTTATAGTTCAGTTCAGTCGCCCAGTCGTGTCCGACTATTTGTGACCGCGTGGACTGCAGCACACCAGGCTTCAACACTTATAAGGCGACATCAATTCTTTTATTTCTAGTTTCCCCAGGAAGCACCTTGCCCTTGTCTCTTCGTTTTACCAACAGTAATAGTGACCAATCTTTGGAAAGTACATTATAATATATAGGGATTTTATTTATTTTCATCCAGTTAAATTCATTGGTCTTTTACAACTTCCTCCAGCGCTTTTATACTTAGGAAGGGTCATTGTAATAGTAATAATGATGGATTGTTCATTGCCTGATATTTGTTTAATGCTTTCCTAAATTTTCTTCTGGTTTTTCTTATTGTTCTATTTTTCACATGCAACTCATTTGGAGTTTATTGTGAAATGCGGTATAAGCTGAGGCTGAAAGCTGAATCTTTTCCAAAGAGCCAATTTTCCCAACACCTATTTCATTTAATGAAATGCTTTAAAGTAAAATTTCTTCTCCTCATAGCAGAGTCATTTCAGATTTTCAGAAGGCGGCTGATGCATTCTAATCTCATCATAGCAGTAATGTGCCTTCTTCACATGATCATTTTCATACAAGTATCTCAAAAATAACTTTGCCAGCAGATACTGTTATCTAGACATCAGAATACCCCTGCAGAAAACTGCCAACTTCTTTTTAAATTAATTTTTATTGGAGTGTAGTTGATTCGCAGTATTGTGTTAGCTTCTACTGTACAGCAAAGTGAGTCCGTTATGCATATCCTCATATCCACTCTTTTAGATTCTTTCCCCATATAGGTCATTATTGAGTAAAGTTCCCTGTGCTATACAGTAGGTCCTTATCACTTACCTATTTTATATTTAATAGTGTGTATATGTCATTCCCAATCTCCCGGTTTGTCCCACCCCCTCCCTCTCTCTCGATAACCATAAGTTTGTTTTCTACATCTGTGACCCTGTCTGTAAACCAGGAAGCTCGTGGACGGGGAACGACAGGCACGTATCTGTGAGTGGTGGACCCCGCAGGCTGAGGGCTCTGTCAGCACCCTCTGACGGGGAAAGAGACGATCTTTAAACACAGCAGCATGAGCTGGGCTCCCCTTACACATTTGCTGGAGGAAGGTAGTTGGCACCATGGGAACGGTGGTAACTGGAGTGGAAGTGGGGGTAGGGGCTTCGTCAGTGATGCTGAACAAGGAAGAGCTGAAAACAGCCGGTTTGCTATGTCCACGATCAACCAGCTAAAATCACTGATGAGCCCTCTGCTGAAAACCACCAATAGTTTCCCAAAGCACAGCACATGCAAGAGTGGGCCTGTCCCCACCTCACCCTGTTCTGCCTGGGGTGGAGAGGGCCATGGATTGGTGTTGGCCTCAGGTGGAGACAAGACCCTGTGGACCAGCCCCACTCTCTAACGCTCAGTCTGCACCACAACTTACTTAAGCCTGAAAAAGGCACACATAGCCCCACAGCTCCACAGCAAGGCTGCTAGGTACTGCTCAGACTTTCAGAGAAGGCGATGAAACACCAGGGACTCTGCGCTCCTCTTCCGGCAGGTCGGTGTCTGTGGTCAGGCAGCATTTAAAAAGCAGGGACGCTCCCTCCCCAGCACATCTGGACTGCATCCCCCATCAGGCATCTCATGAACAAAAGCCCAACCCAGGCAGCTTGTGTGGGGAAAGTCCTAACAGCAGGACCCCGGGCAGCTGCCTGAGCAAATCTGAAAGGAGGCCCAGAGGCAGAGAACCAGAGGCAGTGCCACAGGGACCCCCCAGAGTCTAGGATCGATGTCTGGTCAGTGCTGGGGGTGCCCGAAAGGACTGGGATATTTGCAAGAGATATTTGCAACCAACTATCAGGAATTGGACACGACTGAAGCGACTTAGCAGCCGCAGCAGCATCAGTTGTCTAAGCACAGATTTTGGGCCACTAAGAGTCAAAGAGATCAAGTCCCCATCATCATAATAATAACTAACTTTGATAGAGGTGCTATTATAATATTATCCTCTTAATATAGACGAAGAACCTGAAGTCTACAGAGGCTCATACACATGCCCAATAATACACAGCTAGTAAGGGGCAGAGGCAGAACTCGAGCCCACTTTCTGCTGGGCTCTAAGGCCAGTACCCTCACATGGCAGAACGTTCACAAGCCAACTGAAAAGGGGATATTAGGTCACATGTCCTCTCTGAGTTAAGTTGATGAAAAGAAACAAAAGGAGTCAGTCAAGGAAGCCTTTCCCCACCGTTACTCCCAGGAAGATAATGAAGGAGGCAGAGAGGTTGGCGGGAGCTGAAGAAGGGCCAAGTCAGTGACAGGACCCTTACTAGCATCTCCCTAGAGCTTAAACAGTTATGGATTCTTTTCAGGGTTATCTTGGTACCTTTTTAATTGTACAAGTGATTCATGGGTGCATTTTGCTCTGGAATGTTCAAACACTGCATTAATATACATATCAAAAGGTAAGAATCCTCTTTATTTCCTCTCCCTGGAACCAACCAAGACCCCTCTCCAGAGCAGAGGAACCCCTTTCAACAATTTGATGCATGTCCTTCCATTCCCTTCTGTGCATTTGGGCATAGATAGATGATCGAAAGATAGGGAATAGGTAGGTAGATAGATAATAGATAGATAGGCAGAGAGACAGACAGAAGTAGACCTATTCAAAGATGCCTTATCTTGTTGGATAAGTAGGACCATAAAGTACGTGTTATTCTGCACCTTGCTCTTCACTCTTTACAGTGAGCACGGGTCTACTGCTTACCATTTTTAATGGGGCTACTTTTAAGTATAAGTGAACCATGATCTATTTAACTACTCCCTTGTGAGAGAAATTTCTTTTTATCCTCCAATTTTTCTCTGTCACAATGCATGCGATTTTGTGTACAAACGTGAGTGTTTCTTTGAGGTAGATGCCCAGTAGAGCTGGGGAGAACGGTAATGGATATGTATTTTTAATTTTCTTGAGTACTCCCCAGTTGCCTTTGCAAAAGGGTTTCATTTGTTTATATTCCCATCAGTGTGTGACAGAACCCATTCCTCTTCATCCTTGCTTTTACATGATAATATCAGTCATTTTAGGCTTTGCCAGTTGGAGAGCAAAAAAAAAAAAAAAAAGATGGCATCTCTTTATTGTCTTAATTTGCATTTTGCTGACAGCTGGTGGAAGTGAGTGCTCTTCCCTGTGCCTCATATCCTTTGCCCATTGGTTGTTGAATTTCTCCGTTTGATTTGCAGGAGCACTTAGTACCGTCTGGATATTGGGCCTTTCTCTATGGAACGTGTGGCAGCTGTTTTCTTCCAGTCTGTCACTTGTTTTAATTTTCTCTTAAGGTTTTTTGGAAGAACCCTAGGACAGTTGCCTCTCTCTAATTTTTAAAAATTGCCTTGGATAATAAGACTGATCTGTCTGTTTCTTTTTTCTCCAGACTTTAAATGTTTTATTTTGTATTGGGGTATAGCCAGTTCACAATGTGGTGATAGTTTCAGCAAAGGGACTCAGCCATACATATACATGTATCTGTTCTCCCCCTTGTCTGTTTTTTTTTTTTTTTTTAAAGTTGTTAACAACTGAGAGTTATCAGGGCTTCCCTGGTTGGTCAGTGGTAAAGAATACGTCTGCAGTGCAGGAGCCGCAGGAGACGTGGGTTTGATCCCTGGGTAGGGACGATCTCCTTGATGAGGGCATAGTAACTTACTCCAGTATTCTTGCCTGGAGGATTTCACAGACAGAGGAGCATGGCGGGCTACAGTCCACGGGGTCTCAAAAGAATTGGACATGACTGAAGCAACTTAGCATGCATGCACAAGTCCCCTTCCCAGCCCTACTTCACCATAGCACTACTCCAAAAAACATCTAACATAACCTTGGTCATAGTGCACAGGCCTCACTGAAACAGACATGGGTCAAAACTGAGCATGATAATTGCACATCATGGTCTCTTGGCCACTAGCCACTGCATGATCACATGATTCTTGCCTGCAGATGTTTAAACCTTTTAGCAGACCACGAGTCTGGCAATCTTACTGCTGAAAGCATAAGCTTTGTAATGAGGTAAAGACTGATTTTACTGACTTAATCTTTATTGAAGACATCTTAAAGGATGCCTGAATATTTTAAAAACTTAATTGTGTTTTGTAAAACAACTTATTAGCACATGTTTTGATGATGCTTTAGTCTAGACAACCTGCTAATAAATAATTGGAATGTTGCAAGTACCTATAACTCATTAGCAAATGCTAGAGGTCTTGGGTACTCCTTTGTTGGAAGACAAAGGCAAATAATTAATGAATGAGTACAGAAATGGGTAATGTGCCAAGTAAACGTAATAGATAAGGGACATCAAAGACGTAAAGTTTATTAATTGCCTGCACCCGTAATCCAAAGCAAGGCCAGGTCTACATTTGAAGGTAGTGAAGCAACATATTCAGCGTATTCCTGCAGAGATGTCTTGTGAAAAGGAAAGGCTGCGACATGGAGAGGAGTCAGGAAGGGCTTAGCTTCGCCTCACCCCCCGGTGCAATAACTAGAACACTACCTTTATTAACTCCCATTCCAGAGGTGACACCACATGGAAAAAGAGGTCCAACGCTTGGAAGGCAAGGTGGTGACTCCATAGTCAGCCCTCAGTGGGAACCTAACGGCAGTACCTTTCTGCTGTTGTTACTGGGGGCAGGAGATGAACAGCAGAGGAAGGAGGTCAGAGTCAGGGTTGACTCAGACTGCTGCCAAAAGCAAAAAGCTATTGCACTGCTAAAGTAGAATCCAAGGACACTGATGCCAAAAGAGAGAAATCCATTGGATAGAAGGGTCTAGTGGAGAGGGAAACAGCAGATAGGGCAGTAGTCTGCCGATAGGAAGTTGTTGCTCAGTCATGTCTGACTCTTTGCGACCATATGAACTGCAGCATGCCTGGCTTCCCTGTCCTTCACCATCTCCCAGAGCTTGCTCAAACTCATATCCATTGAGTCATTGGAGTTGACCACCTTTAAATCAGAATTCTGGGTAATAAGTAGTAAGATTATATCCTAAAGATTAATATCTCCAAGCCATAGCACGTGGCGATCTCTCTCCTCCTCACTCCCACTCAGAAACCTCTGAAGCCTACCCATTGCCAAACAAAAATGCCCATGCCCCTTTAGCCTTTCTAAATCCTTTATCCTTGTCAACATAATAATTATACTGTCAACATTAATAATTATATTAAATTCATATTCTTCTATGAAAGACTGGGTTGCTTGTCTCACCAAAAGAGACAAAAAGCATATCATGTTCATTTCTCTACATCCTGCATTCTGAATTTCACATAAGTATGAATATACATATAAAATCCCTCCAAATCAACTGCTGCGGCTATATATCTTTTAATTTTTATTTATTTATCTTTTTAATTTGGCTGTGCCGGGTCTTAGTTGTGACATGCACGACCTATTTCCCTGACCAGGGATCAAACCCAAGCCCCCTGCATTTCGAGCCCAGAGTCTTAACCACTGGGCTACCAAGGAAGCCTCTCACTCCTTTTAAGGCTAAAGTGGCATGAGTTTTTTTTTTTTTGGCAGTGGGTAGGCTTCAGAGATTTCTGAGTGGGAGTGAGGAAGAGAGAGATTGCCCCAAGGGTGGAGATATTAATAGGATGCAATCTTACTCCTTTTAATGCCTGCATAATATTCTATAGAAAGGTTGCATCACCATATTTTTCTACCATTTTCCAGTTGACAGGCATTTTCTTTATTCCATTTTTGTGCCATACAAAATGTGCTGCAGTAAACACCCACGCATATATATCCTTATACACTGGTGCTTTTATGTCTATGGAAACTTTTTCTTTAAAGGACCAGATAGTAAATAGTTTAGGCTTTGTGGGCTTCCTGTGGTCTCGGTTGTATATTCTTCTTCTTCTTTTTTTTTTACAACTCTATAAAAATGTAAAAACCATTCTTAGGTCGACAAAGTCCAAAGCCAAACAAAAACAGACCGCAGAACAGATTGGCTTGCCAGCTCTGCTTTGCCAATCCTTGGAATAGAGTCCTAGGAGTAGGATTTCTTGCTAAGAGTATTATAATTTTTGCTGCTTTCTTGAATGGAATATTGTTCCATTTCCTGGGATAGAAAAAAAATCTACTTAAAAAATAGATTGTTTTTTTTCTTGTACCCAGTCATCTTACCAAATTCTCTTTTCAATTTTAGTGGGCTTTTTCTTGCTATAGTCTCTTGCATTTTCTAGAAATGAAATCATATTCATTGCAAAAGAAAAATCTCTTTCCAGTGCTTGCACTTCGTATTTTATTTTCTTGTCTTATTGCATTCATTAGAACCTCTGAATCACTATTAGCTAATAACAGGAACAGTTTCTTCTTTCTTGTTCCCAAGTTTAATGAAAATGGCTTAAGATTACATAATTTAAAGTGACAAAAGACATTATATGACTATGATAAGTATTGTCGTACATCATCTAAGTCCAGGCTGTTAGAGTTTCTATAGTATGAACCTGATGTGAGGCAGACCCACAATGCTCTAAACACAGGACCACAGGGCAGGTAATAGAGAGATTCAGTGCTTGGTAGGTCAGAGGATCAGGTAGTAACAAATGTCTGAGGTTTGATAAGAAGTTAAATATAGCATATCTATTATAGAATCAGCTAATGAGCTGAGTAAAGGAAAGAAATGAGCCTGCTCTCATGACAACAGAAGAAAACGAGGACTTCCCTAGAGAATCCACCTGCCAATGCAGGGGACATGGGCTCAACCCCCGGTCCAGGAAGACTCCACATGCCATGGGGCAACCAAGCCCGAGCACCACGACTGCCGAGCCCCGTGCTCCACAGCAGGAGAAGCCACCGCAATGAAAAGCCCACGCACCACAACTTCAGAGTAGCCCCCACTCGCCACAACAGAGAAAACCTGCGTGCAGCAACGAATACCCAGCGCAGCCAAAAACAATTCATCAATTAAACTTTCAATAAAAGAAAATGAAGAAAATATTATGGAAGAGAGTTTCCATCCCTAACAGTGAGAAGGACATATTCTTATAATAAAAAAGTCAAAAACACAGTGTGAGTTTCCAGTTCTGAGCAAGGTAAGCATACTCCATCCCATCCGTCCTACTGAAGGCAGCCATAAACCGTGGACAGAACACATGGAGCGGCTATCTGAGAATTCCAAAAGGTAAGCGGTAGCCCAGGGAAGGAGATAAGAATTTAAAGTGCCATCAAACTGGCACCCCCAGAAAATCTGATAGCAGTGACAGCAGCAGAAGCCAAACAGAAGCCTAAAGCTCTGACGGAGGAGACTCCCTCATTCGGAACAGGGGAGACGGGGCACCAAAGACATGGGAAGACTTCCCGCTGCTCTCTCCTCTCTGTCCTCCCGCTATTTGGTGCCGGATGCAGACATAGTGATGGGGACTGCATGGCAGCATCAAGGGGCCTCAGGAAGTCATAATGTGTCAGGAAGATCACAGAGGAAAGGAAAGGAGATCAAGACAGTAATTTCATAAAGTTGTTTAGAATAACTACTGGGCTCACCTTCAAGTTGAGCATGCGTGGTTCTAAAGAGCATGACAAAGCGTTTGACAATCCTGCTATAAGGTAGTGAAAGTGAAAATCACTCAGTTGTGTCGGACTCTTTGTGACCCCACGGACTATACAGTTCATGGAATTCTCCAGGCCAGAATACTGGAGTGGGTATCCTTTCCCGTGTCCAGGGGATCTTCCCCACCCAGGGATCGAGCCCAGGTCTCTGGCACTGCTGGCGGATCCTTTACCAGCTGAGCCACAAGGCAAGCTCACTATAAGGGAGACCAACACCCAAATCCCATACTGGCCGCTGAGGGGCACACATATGGGACGAATCTGAAAAGCTCTGCAGAGCCTTTGAAAACAGAGCCAGCATTGGAGCCACAGGCCAAGGAAGACTTGCTGGAATTTGCCCCCTGAGCCTAACCAGACTGATCGCTGAAAGAGACAAACAAGCAAAAATCAGTAGCCTTAGGATTTAAAATGTTCACGATGTGATCCAAAGTTACTTAGTTTAAGAAGAACCAAGAGAATCTCAACTCGCAAGGGAAAAGATGGCAGATAAAACCAGCCCTATCTTGACACCGTGTTCAAGTTATGGGGCAAAGATTTAAAGCAACTCCTAAATCCATGCTTCAGGAATGAAGGAGAAACCTCTTGAAACAAACCAAAGAAGATATATGATAGCAAATGAACATATGCAAAGATGTGCAACATCATTAGCAGTTAGAGAAAGGTAAATTAAAACAATGGTGAGATTGTTTTAATCTCTTAAGGAGTCCCTTCATTGAAATTGGCCTTTTAATTTTGTAAACTGATAGTATCACGTGCCAACAAGGATGTGGAGCAATTGGAACTCATACTCTGCTAATGATAATGCAAAATGGTAAAAGACACTTCGGAAAAGATTTTGGCAGTTTCTTATGGAATCACACAAGGCTATATTATACAACTCAGCTATTTAACCTAGAGAAATTAAAACTTATCTTCGGTCAAACACTTGCATACGAATGTGTATAGCAGTCCTCCTCATAATTGGTGAAAACGTCTTTTGATGAATGAATGGCTCAACTACATAAAATAAAATACTGCTCAACAATTAAGGAGCAAACTGCAGATACACATGACAACATACAAAACCTCAGAGACCTTGTGCTCATAAACTTGTATACAACCTGCGTGTTTGTGCTAAGTCACTTAGTCATGTCTAACTCTTTGCAACCCCATGACTATAGCCTGCCAGGCTTCTCTGTCCATGGATTTTTCCCAGCAAGAATATAGGAATAGGTTGCCATTTCCTCTTCCAGGGGATCTTCCCAACTCAAGGAACAAACCCACGTCTCCTGCTTCTTCTACATTGCAGTCAGATTCTTTACCAATGAGCCTCCAGGGAAGTCTGGCATAGTCAGCAGGACACAACCTAATTGCATCCAACCTAATTCCACTCATATGATATTCTGGAAAGGGTGAAAGTGTGGTGATAATGAGCAGGGGTGGAGGAGAGTATGAATCCCGTAGGGCAAGATGAGGGAGTTTTGTGAAGTCATAGAACTTTTGGGAATCCTGATTGTGATGGTGGTTACACAAATCTGTGTATATGTTAAATCTCATAGAATTGCTCATGCATGTTCACACACACACAGCCAAGTCAATTTTATCATATGCTGATTTAATAAAATTTCAAATGGAACAGGATGGAATAAAGAAGATGGAAGGGAATATTAAACAACATATCTCAGCTATGATTTTGAAATGAATCTTATGTAGAGGACAGAAATTTTTTTTAAAATTTCTCTAGGAAGGGTGCTTTAGGCAATTGTGTATGGGTTAAGAGTACAAATTTGGTCAGTTATCTCAGGCTGAACACAGTAGGAGTCTTTACCACAGTTTTTCTACAGTTTGGGCAGGGCTAGCAAGAGGGAGAGAGTAGGAAAATTGAGGGTGTCTATGATCAGGAGAGGGGACGACAGAGGATGAGATGGCTGGATGGCATCACCAACTCGATGGACGTGAGTTTGAGTGAACTCCGGGAGTTGGTGATGGACAGGGAGGCCTTGCATGCTGCAATTCATGGGGTCACAAAGAGTCGGACACGACTGAGCAACTGAACTGATGATCTGGAATATTGGTGGAAACTCTAGGTTTTGTGATTTGTTCATTTGGTGACTTTTGTGCATCAATAAAATCCAGGATTGTGTGGGGGACACACAGATCTCTAGGTGAGAGTCCCAGCTTCCAGATATTTAAAAGCTGGTTGAGAAGACAAAGGTGACTCCTGCGGTCAGACCCTGTGGTTACTCTGTAGATCCCTGGATAAAACAAATAGTCAGGGCTTCTCAGCCAGGCTTTGTTGGTGGAGTAACAGGTCACCACAAATAAGTGTCCGTAAGAGATCTGATCAGAGATAATCATCTGTAATTCAGTTCGCCCTTCCATGGTCAACCCAGAAAATCTAGAGGTTTCTTAAATGCACCTCTGGAGACTTTCTGATTCCTGTCCCGCTTAGAGACATTTTGCTTATGCTTTTGTCTCTCTCCACGTAACAGTATTTCATCAAGCTCCCCGCAACCAGGAGTGTCTCTTCCTGACTTCCTAGTTTGCTGCCGGTCTCTGCCAGGCATGGCATAGAATGGGTAAAAGGAGAATGTGTTGTTCCTCTTGTCCTAGCTTCACTCCTTGAAACAGCTGAAGTCCCTCGGGCTTCCACATAGTGTCCCCCACCACCAGGGTTGGTCAAAGTAGCATTCACCATCATAGCAACCTGTCAGCACCTTTCCACAGTGCCAAACAAAAGCTGATCTCCATGAAGAAGCTCCTTAAGGAGCTTCAAAGCTTCATTTCCAAGGTGTCACCCCAGAGAGGGAAACTGAGGCAGTGAAAGAGAGAGAGTAGCTCACTCCCAACATGCAGAATGTGAGCCAAGGTCCAGGAAATCTGCTTTCTATTAACACGTGGTCAGTAGAAAACTAGGGGCTGTTACACCAGAAAATAAACCTGAACCCCTCGCCTGCCTAGTACCAGGCAGACCTCGAAGAAATCAGGCAGCAGGCTGGCCAGAACATTTCATTTCCTCTGCCTCTCTCTTTGCTGGCTTGGTTGCCAGAGAACTAGCTTTGTGTGTAAGAAACTGTATGACTGAGGGCAGTGGTAATCTCTTCCAGACCAGGAGGATGAGGAACAAGAAATAAAGGCGGGAGCAGAGGCTGTCAGAGCTCCACCTGTACCCTCGATGCATCCTGTGCGTTCACCTAGCTCGACCTCACCTCCCGGCACCTCCCAGTCCCCCTGAGAGCCTTCTCTGACCATCCAAGCGATGCAAGTGGGGCAGGCGAGTGCCAGGGAATTGATGCCCCTCCCCCAGGGGGCCTCCCCAGTGACTGTTAGAAGTTGGTGTAGACACACTTATCTCCCCCACCCCTCTCACCCCCAGGAGGGACAGTTCAGAGAAATGTGTCCTGCTGACCCCCCAGGCATCCCCTGTGGGACTGAGCTGTGCTTGCCTCCCGTGGAACTGGCTTGCTAGTACCCAGTTCACTGGCTACTTTATCAGTTTGTCCAGGGACAGCTTCCTAAACAAGTTGCTTATACTAGGGTCTGCTTCTGGAAGACACCTGCCTAAGACAGGGGTCTCCTTGACTCAAGCGGTTAAGGGAAGATAGAGAAAATTGGAAGTGGGGTGACACAGACTGGATCCGAGAGAATTCAAGTGAGTGGGGAAACCACAGACAGACAGCCTCGGAGCCCTCGACAGCCTCCCAGCAGCCCACACGTCAGTTCTGGTAACGTCACGCTGTTGGGAGTCAGGGCGGCTCTGTTTGCCCTTCAGAAACTTGGTTGTTCTTTTCCTGCTGTACATTCATGACACAAGTCGGTGATTTCTGAAGGTGAAACCACTGATCCCACCGAACGCCCCCTCGTGGCTAAAATAACAGCCACGAACGGTCACTGACTTCAGTCAGCGGACACGTAATCCATGAAAACCAGGTTTCTGCATTTCTGCGGTTCAGAAAGTCATTACCTCAACTGTGTTGTCTCCAGCAGACCACAGCCTACGGCTCGGAGCAAAGTCCCCACCAGAAACTGCATGTCCCACATCTTTACTCTTCACCGGTACCCTGGGCTGTGAAGAGAAAAGATGGCAAGTATTCATCCCCGTGAAGGAGTCAGCTCTGTTGCCAATGACAGGCCAGCATCGCACAGGAGCCCGAGTGAATTCAAACACTTCTCCCCACATCCCTGCTCCCTCTCCTTGTCACACGCCCACTCAGCTCCTGCAGAGCGAGAGCTGTTTCAAGTGGAGGCCTTTCGGGAGGAGGAACAATCCTCGGATTCCTCTCCTAATTCCTTGGCCGTTTCTTGGGCCTCCTGACGCTGACCAAATCTAGATCAGGTGTGTTTGCTTTGGACCCCACAAGGCCAGGCCCGCGTGGCCAGGACAAGAGCTGCCTGCAAAATATTAGCTTTTTGATATTTTTTAAGAAGAGTGAAAAAGAACCAATTTAACCAGATTTCGTTTCTTCAGCAGTTTGTGAGTTCAGATTGGCATCAGTTAGGAACATAATCGGCTGGGCCATGTTGGTGAGAAGGCCGTCCTTTCCCAGTGTGTACGGCTCCTCACCTCTGTCTGCCCCTGTAAGCCACCATTCCCACCCCTGGTTTGGGGCTGGCGGTGGGGGTTGGGGGGTGGGGAGCAGCATTAGAGGAAACTTCTCCCCGGAGTCTCGCATATCCCTGGCTAACTAGCCTGTGACAGCCAAACAGCCTACGCCTCTTTTTTATTTCCAAATCATCATGGCCGGAGTCCCTGCTGGCTTCACTGCTGGAAATTCAGCTAGTCGTCTCAAAACAAGTCCCCACACTGTTCCTGTGAGGGTCTCCAGGCGCTGCCTCCTAAAGGCTCTGGAGCGTGGGTCCAGGGCGCCTCCTCTGGCTTGGTCTTCTTGCAGAGGCTGCCATCTGCTGAGCCCACCACCCTCCATGTGGGCATCACCGGTGGCCACTGCTCCTGCTGCAGGGACCCTGCTCCGCTGGCTCCCCTACAACACCACAGGCAGACTTCTACAAGAAGTCACCATATGCTTGAGGCTAATAGAAATGCTGCCCAGAGAGTAGCTTTTCTAAATCCTATGTCTGGCCGTGAGACCCTGGAAAGTCCTCACCCAGTGGCTCTGGAGCCTTGTTTACCCAGGCCGCCGTATCCCCTGAGTCAGATGTTCTGGGGAGCAACCTGCTTTAAACTCCAGGCCCAACCATGCCTTCCCATATTCACTCTCTCCAGGCCACTGGATCAGAGCCTTGACAAATAGGTCGTAGCAGTTTGTTTTCCCAAACTGAGCTGTTGTCTTCTTTTTTTTTTATGGTTATTGAAGTCTAGTTGATTTACAATGTTGTATTAATCCCTGTTGTACAGCAAAGAGATCCCATTATACATATATGTATTCTTTTCCATTATGGTTTATCACAGGCTGTTGAACCTAGTTCCCTGTGCTACAGAGTAGGACCTTGTCACCTATCTGTTCTATATTTAGTAGTTTGCATCTGCTAATCCTGAACTTCCAACACTTCACTTCGACTTCCCCCTTCCCCGTGGCAATCACAAGTCTGTACTCTATGTCTTTGAATATTTTTCTGTTTCGTAGATCTGGTCACTTGTGTCCTGTTAAGTTGCTGCTAAGGTAATTGCAGTTTTGCATGGTTGAACTTTGCCATTTGATATTGGAATACATTGTTAAATAAATGTGATTATGTTACATATCATTTTAATGTTCATTTCTCTATTTTTTGCTAATGACTTATTACTTGCTGTTTATTTTATACTTATTTTAGGCTATAGAAATGATGTTAGGCAAAAAGCAAATTTCAGTGATTTTTTTTTTTAATTTGTGTTCAAAATGGGTCATAAAGCAGAAGAGACAACTTATAACATCAGCAGCCCATTTGGCCCAAAAACTGCTGACGAATGTACAGTGCAATGCTGTTTCAAGAAGTTTTGCAAAGGAGACGAGAGCCTTGAAGATGAGAAGCATAGTGGCTGGCCATTGGAAGTTGACAACAACCAACTGAGAGAATCACTGAAGCTAATCCTCTTACAGCTACATGAGAAGTTGCCTAAGCACTTAACGTTGATCATTCCATGGTCAACCCGTGGTGGATTCATGTCAGTGTATGGCAAAACCAATACAGTATTGTAAAGTAAAATACAGTAAAAATAAAAATTAAAAAAATAATAATAATAAAAGCAACATAAAAGGTAAAAAAAAATAACTGTAAAGGTGAAGAAACTTGATAAATGGATGCCTTATGAGCTGACCACAAATCAAAAAGATCCTCATTTTGAAGTGTCATCTTCTCTTATTCTAAGCAACCACAATGAACCATTTCTCAATCAGATTGTGATGCATGACGAAAAGTGGATTTTATACAACTGACAACAACCAACTCAGTGACTGGACTGAGAGGAAGCTCCGAAGCATTTCCCAAAACCAAACTTGCACCCCAATATGTCATGGTTATTGTTTGGTGGTCTACTGCTGGTCTGATCCACTACAGTTTTCTGAATCCCGGTGAAACCATTACATCAGAGAAGTAGGCTCAGCAAATTGATGAGATGCACCGAGCTGCAATGCCTGCAGCCAGTGTTGGTCAACATGATGGGCCCAATTCTCCACAGCTATGCCCGACTGCAAGTCACACAAGCAATGCTTCAAAAGTTGAAAGAATCGGGTTACGAAGTTTTGCCTCATCTGCCATATTTGCTTGACCTCTCACCAACTATCACTTCTTCAAGCATCTAGACAACTTTTTGTAGGGAAAAGACTTCCACAACCAGCAGGAGGCAGAAAATGCTTTCCAAGAGTTCACTGAATCCCGAAGCATGGATTTTTATACTGAACAAACAAGCTTATTTCTCATTGGCAAAAATGTGTTGATTGTAATGGTTCCTATTTTGATTAATAAAGATGTGTTTGAGCCTAGTTACAATGACATAAAATTCACAGTCTGAAACCACCATTACTCTTGTACTAACCTAAATATTTTAGATTCCCCATGAGTGATAACATATGGTATTTGTCTTTCTCTGACTTGCTTCACTTACTATGATAATTTCTAGATCCATCCATGTTGCTGCAAATGGTATTATTTCATTCTTTTTAATGGTTGGGTAATACTCCGTTGTGTTTGTGTGTGTGTGTGTACATCACATCATCTTTATCCATTCATCTGTCAATGGACATTTAGATTGCTTTCATGTCTATTATAAGTTCACATGCTTCTGTGAACTTAAGGATGCATGTATCTTTTCTAATTATAGTTTTGTCTGGATATATGTCTAGGACTGGAATTGCTAAATCATATGGCAATTCTATTTTTAGTATTTTGAGGAACTTACATACTATTTTCCATAGGGGGTGCACCAACTTATATTCCCACCAATAGTGTAGGAGGGTTACTTTTTCTCCACACTGTCTCCAGCATTTACTCTTTGTGGATTTTTGATGATAGCCATTCTGACTGGTGTGATGTGATACCTCACTGTAGTTTTGATTTACATTTCTCTAATAATTAGCAGTGATGAGCATCTTTTCATGTGCCTATTGGCCATCTGTATGTCTTATTTGGTTGTTGTTGTTCAGTGACTAAGTCATGTCCAATTCTTTGTGACCCCATGGACTGTAGCATGACAGGCTTCCCTGTCCTTCACTATCTCCCAGAGTTTGCTCGAATTTATGCCCATTGAGTCAGTGATTCTATCTAACCATCTCATCCTCTGCTGCCCTCTTCTTTTGCCTTCAATCTTTCCCAGCATCAGGGTCTTTTCACATCAGGGGGCCAAAGTATTAGAGCTTCAGCTTCAGCATTAGACCTTCCAATGAATATTCAGGGTTGATTTCCTTTAGGATTTACTGGTTTGATCTCCTTGCAGTTCAAGGGACTCTCAAGAGTCTTCTCCAGCATCACAATTTGAAAGCATCAGTTCTTCGATGTTCAGTCTCCTTTATAGTCCAGCTCTCATATCCATTCATGACTAGTAGGAAACCATAGTTTTAACTATATGGACCTTTGTCAGCAAAGTGATGTCTCTGCTTTTTAACATGCTATCTAGGTTTGCCATAGCTTTTCTTCCAAGGGGCAAGTGCCTTTTAATTTCATGGCTACAGTCACTATCTGCAGTGATTTTGGAGCCCAAGAAAAGAAAATCTGTCACTGCTTCCACTTTTTCCCCTTCTATTTGCCATGAAGTGATGGGACCAGATGCCATGATCTTAGTTTCTGAATGTTAAGTTTTAAGCCAGCTTTTTCACTCTCCTCTTTCACTCTCATCAATAGGCTATTTAGTTCCTCTTTACTTTATGCCATAAGGGTGGTGTCATCTGCATATCTGAGGTCTTCTTTGGAGAAATATCTATTTTGGTCTTCTGCCCATTTTTCAATTGGTTTGGTTTTTTTATTGTTGTTGTTATTGAGCTATATGAGCTGTTTGTGTATTTTGGAAATTAAGTCCTTATGAGTCACATTTTTTGAAAATATGGAGGAGAGCCTGCATTCACCTACAAGATGAGGACAAGATTATAGCCTGCATGTCCATCCTATGAGGGCTTCCCTGGTGGCTCAGCAGTGAAGAATCTGCCTGCAATGCAGGGACCACAGGAGATTCAGGTTCGATTCCCTGGGTGGGGAAGATCCCCTGCAGGAGGGCATAGCAACCCACTCCTGTATTCTTGCCTGGAGAATCCCATGGACATAGGAGCCTGGTGGGCTACAGTCCATAGGGTCGCAAAGAGTTGAACTTGACTGAGGCTACTGAGCACGCATGCACGTCCATCCTATGATGCTCTGTCCTCTTCTCCCAGAGTGCTAGAGCAAGTGCTTAGACAAGTACACACACCCACATCGCCTGTATTAGTCAAGGTTCTCCAGGAAACAGAACCAGTAGGATATGTGTGTAGACGGGTAGATGGAGGACCGCTCAGTGGCTCAGCCGTGTCTGACTCCTTGACCCCAGGGACTGTAGCCCACCAGGCTCCTCTGTCCATGGGATTCTCCCGGCAAGAATACTGGAGTGGGTTGCCATGCCCTCCTCCAGGGGATCTTCCCAACCCAGGAATCAAATCTGTGTCTTCTGCACTGCAGATGGACTCTTTACCACTGAGCCACCAGGGAAGCCTGAGAGGAAAGTAGTTTCTACTGAATTGAGGATTCTCAACAGTTGCTGAGCCCTGAGATGCATGCTGTTGTGTGTCCTCATTTACTGAGTACAGCTGTTCATCCATCCCAGCTACCAGGGACCTGTATATCCTGTGGTAGGAAAAGTCAGAATTAAGGACTGAGACTTTTTGTGAAAAACAGGACTCAGTTTGTGAGTAAACCCATGAAAGGTCCTGCAAATATTTTTATATTCATCAAAACAAAACACTAAAGCCAGGACACTAAAGAATCCATTTCCATCACAACATCTGATTCATCTTCCATCTGTCGCGATGGGTTCTGCGTGTTCAAGTTCCACTTACCATTCCTTATACGCTGAAAAGAGTCAGGATCTCTCTCCCTTGAAGTTTCAGCATGCAGCTTGTAAATTATTTCTGTGTTTGTGTATGATGGCAGTCCCTTCTCTGTGTCTGCTTTCCTTCTCTCTCAGTGCTCACTGCCTTTCTGATGTTAGCATTTGGCGCTGTTGACTGCCCTGAGACGCAGCACCAAACCCCGGGGTCGTCAGCCCTACCTACACGTGTTCCAACCGCCACCCCACCCCTCGCCCTCCTGAAGAATGAAGAAGTGTAATTCTCAGGCTGGGGGACTGCCCCTGTCGGCTCCCTTTCTCTCTCTCAGAACTTCACCGCAAAGGCCTCCCTCCTGGTTCTGTGATCTGCTCTGCCTCCTTTATCTAGTCCTAACTTCCTGGATTCCACTTATCCCCCAAATGAGCAGTGGGAGTGAAATCTGTACAGAAATGGAGCCATGTATGCGAGAATGTCATGAAGTTCAAGTTCAGGGAGGGGAACGGTGTTCTTCCTGAAGAGCATCCTCTACAAACATGGCTGGCAAGCTCTGCTGCTCTCCCGGCCTTCCCTCCCCTCACTGGGGATACTTAGCCACCACAGAAACCTCAGGAGAATGAGTTCTAGTGCTATTTTCTGGAAAATACAGCAAAATAAAAGCATGAAGGTAGGAATTATTTCAGGCTCTGAAAGCAAGGCCATTACCAGCACCATTTCAAGCAAGCTTATTAAAAAGTCGCTTACCTCCGCTTACAGAGATCAATCATATGTGCCAATGCCAAGGAACGTGAAAGACTCCGTTACAATAGAAAGTGATGGTGAGTTTGAGGCTGAATAACTGATCCAGAGACAGAGGGTTAGTCCATGGGGTCCTACATTTGTAAAAATTTGGAGATGAACTCAGCGACGGCGGAAGCCCTGAGTTGGGACTGTTGCAAGGACATTGCATCCACTGAGCCCAGGAAATGCATTAATTTAGACTTTAGATGACTTTCAATAAAGGATATAGGAGAAAATGCAGATGTGAACCTAATCAAGGCTTAAAACCAATTACAGTGGGTTTGCTTTCCCCTGTCCTCTTTGTGGTTATTAGTTGGTTTTCTGTTTCTTTGAAGTCTTTACTGAATTGGTTGCAATATTGCTGCTGTTTGATGCTTGGATTTTCTTGGTCATGAGGCATGTGGGATCTTAGTTGCCCAACCCAGGATTGAACCCACAACCCCTGCATTGGAAGGTGAAGCCCTAGCCACTGGACACCAGAGAAGATCCAATATTACTTGTAATTCACCCCCCATAATAATTGCTGTCACTATTACCACCACCATCGCTACTCATTTTGTGCCCCTTCAATGTGCCAGGCACTGTGCTGGGTAGCTAATGTATTTGTTATTCAGTCACTCAGTCATGTCTGACTCTGTGCGGCCCCATGGACTGCAGCAGACCAGGCTTCCCTGTCCGTCACCGTCTCCCAGAGCTTGCTCAAACTCATGTCCATTGAGTCAGTGATACCATCCGACCATCTCATCCTCTGTCATCCCCTTCTCCTCCTACATTCAGTCTTTCCCAGCATCAGGGTCTTTTCCAAGGAGTCAGCTCTTCCCATCAGGTGACCAAAGTATTGAAGCTTCATTTTCAGCATCAGTCCTTCCAATGAATATCCAGGGTTGATTTCCTTTAGGATTGACTGATTTGATCTCTTTGTATATCTTATCCAGTTCTTTTAGCAACCTCACCGCAATGGTGTTATCACCTGATTTTAGTGGAGAAATTGAAGCTGAAAGGGATGAAGTGGTCCAAGATGATTCACTGGAAGTTACTGGCAGTCCCAGCCCACCTGCTCCCAAAACCCCTGTTCTTTCCATTCTTCTGGGCCCAGGGTCCTGCTGCGATTAGGCCAGTTTCCATCATCCTCCTCCCGAGTGAGCCCTCACCACTACTGGGTGGTCTCAGAAGGCCACACTTTTATGGCTTCTCACTTCCACTATGACTTCCCCGTCTTCCCATTGGCTCCTTCTCTTAGGCTCAGCCCCTCGTGGCTACCCTGGGTGATTCTCCTGAACTGTTCTCACAGATCCCAGCCCCTAGTAGGTGACTGCAGAGGCAGAGCCCAGGGGCCCTCATTACATGAGAAAGAAGCAATGGGTATAACAGCACATTAAAAGTGACTTTTGAACCTGGAAGCTGAAACCACTTCCGTTTGATTTTATCTGTTATTTACAAACCCATTGACACATTTCCCCTAATCTCCAACCTCTTCTGAAGGAGAACAATTCCCGCATCAAGAAGCACTCTTTGTAAGGCAGTTATTTCACACACCAGCTGGCAGTTTGACCGGCAGTGAGCCTTCACTGGGGCATATTTATTTCCATTGACTCTTTTTAAGCACTAGCTGGTTTAAAGTCAAGTGAATAGAACCAAGCTTTATCTTGGAGTGCAAGAGTTTATTATCTGTACCAAAGAGCAATGTGAAACTATCTTCATGTTAGTCTACCTAAAAGCTATATATATTGCCAAATCAAACAACTTATTTTATATCCCTTAGGTGAACCCTGCCCTTTACCTCCCCAGTCAATGAGGGGTCCATACAAACTAGCCTCCCATGTGAGTGGGGGACGCTGGGAACAGGTGTAATAGCCCTATCCACTCCCAGCCTGGAACAGGGGAGTCTTGAATGCGCTTGGGCACCTCTGAGAGCATCCTGTGCTATGTTTGGGCTGCAGGGATGGAGGTCAGTAGCTGTGATGCAGGGGCCCTCCCCTCGCCCCAAATAGCATCTCTGGCAAACAGAGCCACATCTTCAAATGGAAAGAAAGATTATGATCTTCATCTTCTCCAGGGCAGGTCTTAGAAGCTGGGTATATTCCTCCCTTGCTGAAATAAGGACTTCCAGGCATCTAAAGTAACATCTTTTGAATGGATGCCAACACAATCATGAAGCCCAGCTCCCTGAAAAGTTTAGTATTTAACAATTCATGCTGGTTACTCAGCGGAAAATTTTCCTTGTGCTTACCTAACCTACACATTTGTTTGAGCTTTTCAACAAATGCACTCATTTACTTAATTATCTGGATATGTTCACAGAATATTATCACATACTGGAATAGTGATATCAATAAGCTCCTTGGCTTAATTAAGCATGTACAGTAGCCAAATGCCTAAGCTTCAGACAGAATGTGCTAATCTCATATAAATATTATGATTCCTTGGGTAGCCAGGATGAATATCCCATAGGAAAGGAATCTGGTCTCTCAGACATAGTATAATTTGATCATTTTTTTAATAAATGAGAGTATCTCACCAAATACGATCACCAGGTACTATCCTAGTGATAAGAAAGGAGCCCAGGTCTGGTGTTTTCATCCTAAGCTGAAATGCTTGTCAATTATGGGTCACGTCCTCCTCTACAAGGGAGGGCCAGGGTGATGGGGTGCCCTGGAGAGAAGAAGACCCATAAGGGGAGTCAAAGCAAATTACAATATGTTTTTCTTAAAATCACTGATAGTTTTCAGAATGAACTGCATTTTCTCTCTCTCTGTGACTTAATAATGTTACCAAATATAATCTTAAATGGAAGAAGCATCTTGAAATTCCGGAGGACTGAAATATCATTTTGGAATGAAAAGGCTTAAAATCACATGCCAAGCGTTAAACCATTTCTGGTCTCCCACCCTGTGCTCCATCCCTGGACCTTTGTGTCTAGGGAACCCAGGGAAGGACCCAACTTCTGCTCCGGGGGAGGGCTGCAGACTTCTCGGACGCCTTCCTCCAGCCCAGGCCAGTCGAAAAGCTCTCAGGCCGTGCTCCTGCTCTGGGTTCCCCCCGACTCTCCGTCCTCCATCTTCCCCCCTTCTCAATCAGGTTCCTGAGCAATAACAGAGCCCTGACTAATAAGCCAAAACAGTCCCTATGGCCCCCAACCTATCACGGCAGCTCAGGTCATGAATATTTTCAGTCCTCGCATGTGCCAGGTCCCCAGAACAGTTTTCAGCAATCTACAGGAGCATCGCATCTGAGGCATACCACAGTGGGTCTTTAAATTTTAACTTCTTTTTATAAACACACCCAGATACACTTGTACATAAACCATAAGGCATACTCACTTATTGATGTGTGATTTTGTTTTCATCTTGCATGGCTGTTACTTTCTCACCCAGTTCATCCTCCACCCATTTCCACCCCTAGGTAACCCATCGGAACGACTTTGTAGATTCCCATGCAGATCACCTCCACACTCATAAATGCATGTATATAGGTGCACGCCCCCTTGCACACACACGCACGCATACACACATACACGCACACACACATACACATGCACGATTATACACATATACATACATGTATGGGAGGTTCTTATCATTGTTTGACCAAACAGGGTTATTTATGCCTTTTTTCCCCCCACTGTCTTCTTTGCTTCTTTTTTTTTCTCCTTTCCTGCTGTGCTGAATTGTTAAAATTGCAGCCTTCCCTCTCTGCAGTGTTCTCCCTAGCCTTCTTTCCGATTCTCTATTATTTGGCTGCTATGGCACATATTTTTATTCTTCTAGAGTTAAAAAGTTACTGAAACAAAGTCTTCAGTTACAAATCCACCCTCCTCCACCCACAACTAGGACTATAGCTTGTTTCAACTCCCCTTTGGACATCCTCTCACCTTAGCTCCAACTTTCTTGCCGCTTAAAATTTTAGTTTTTACACACACACACGCAGGGTGTTTTTAGTAGCTACTAAATATTTTTGCTTAAATACTCTACTTTTTATGTACATCTTTGTTTCTTTTATTTTCCATATTTGTCTGAGTTTATTTTTCTTCTTGCTGATCATCATAATGAGGCTTTACACTTGTCTTGTTGTTGATCAGTTGCTCAGTCATGTCTGACTCTTTGAGACCCCATGGATTGCAGCACACCAGCCTTTTCTGTCCTTCACCATCTCCCAGAGCTTGCTCAGACTCAAGTCTATTGAGTCAGTGATGCCATCCAACTATCTCATCCTCTGTCATCATACATGACAAGAGGCCCTGAGGGAGGCATGGGGAGTATGCTGGGCTCTGGAGCTGCGCAGGTTCCTGACGTCATTCCCATCCACCCCCGCGCCTCTCCCACCCCAGGACCTGGCTCTGGCCCCTGATTCAGCTTGCTGGGCTCTCAGATCTCATTGCTGTGTCTCAGTTCAGTTCAGTTTAGCTGAGTCACTCAGTTATGTCTGACATTTTGCTACCCCATGGACTGCAGCACACCAGGCTTCCCTGTCCATCACCAACTCCTGGAGTTTACTCAAACTCATGTCCATTGAGTCAGTGATGCCATCCAAATATCTCATCATCTGCCATCCCCTTCTCCTCCTACCTTCAATCTTTCCCAGCATCGGAGTCTTTTCCAATGAGTCAGTTCTTCGCATCAGGTGGCCAAAATATTGGAGCTTCAACTTCAGCATCAGTCCTTCCAATGAAGATTCAGGACTGATTTCCTTTAGGATTTACTGGTTTTATCTCCTTGCAGTCCAAGGGACTCTCAAGAGTCTTCTCCAACACCACAGTTCAAAAGCATGAGTTCTTCAGCGCTCAGCCTTCTTTATGGTTCAACTCTCACATCCATACATGACTAATGGAAAAACCAAAGCTTTGACTAGACAGACCTTTAGTGGCAAAGTAATGTCTCTGCTTTTCAATATGCTGTCTAGTTTGGTTATAGCTTTTCTTCCAAGGAGCAAGTGTCTTTTAATTTCATGACTGCAGTCACTATCTGCAGTGATTTTGGAACCCAAGGAAATAAAGTCTGTCACTATTTCCATTGTTTCCCTGCCTATGTGCCATGAGCTACACTTGCATAGTTCTTTTTACGTGCCAGACAATCTTCCAAGCACTTAACATACGTGACCTGGTTGAGTCCTCTCAACAGATCCTGTCATCATCTCTATTTTGCAGATAAGAAAACTGAGGCACACTGACACACCTACTTACCCGAAGTTGCCCAGCAAATGACCTGGCTGGTCTGCAGATGAGGGAGCTTGGCTCCGGAGTCCATGCTCTCTTGTTTGGCTGCCTCTCAGTGAGTCCTGCTGGAGAGGGGTCTCTGTGCATAATGAAAGTTTAGTCCTCTTACGATGGAAAATTACTTTCTTGTGTCCTCACCTATGAATGATAGTTGGACTGTGTATGAAATTCAGGTTGGCAATTATTTCCCTCCATTGTCTCCTGGGTCTCTGGCTGTCACTGAGGTGGGGGCTGTTGTCTGAGCAGTTCTTTGCAGGTTCCCTGGCACCTAGTAATGGTGGGTCTTTTCCCCTGAAGTCCTGCAGCTGCACTATGTTATGTGCAGGGGTAGATTTATTTTTATTTATCCTGCTCAATGCTCGGAGTGCACTGTCAACCCAAGGGCTTATGTTTTCCTTCAATTCTGGAAACATCTCAACTGCTATCTTTTCAAATATTGCTTCTTCACTATTGCCTCATTCCCTTCTCCTAGGACTCTTATCAGACTGATGATGAAGCCTCTCAGTCACTTCTCTGTGACTCTTAACTGCTCTTGCCATCTTTACCTCTTGCTTTCTGTGCTGTGTTTGGGATGGATTTTTCTATACTATCTTCCAGTTCACTAATTCACCCTTAAAATATGTCCAGTCTGGGGTTTAGTCCCTTATCCCTTCTATTATTTTTATTTGTTTGTTTCAATGATTCTAGTTTTCTTTTCAAAATTTCTTTCCTACCCACTTGCTCTTATTTCATTTATATTAGTTCCTATTTGCTGCGTGATTTCTTGTTCCTTTTAAAGAAAACTTACACCTGCATTCAGCTCTTTGAGTATTCTCAACATGCTTATTTTGAAGTCTGTCTTGGGAGTGTAGACTAGAACAGTTGTGATGAAGAATAGTGTTAATTCAAAACACCAATCTGCTGAGACCCAGCAAAGGAGATTTCTCACAGACTTACAAGACTCCATGATAAAGGGCCATCACAGCGCTATTTCTGTTCACGGAAATGGGGGCAGTCTAGTTGTTCCAGCCTCCAGAAAGGGAAATAAAATGGGGAGTCAGGGGTACTTACTAAAAAATGTATGTACCAGTTACAAACTGAGAATTAGATGCACATATAGCAAAAGAGGTAGCTGTCAAAAACACAGTACTGATGAATAAGCAGGAGACAGAATGAGCGCTGTAGCACAGTGTTATTTCTATAAGTTAAAAAGTGCACAGAAAGCTTATAATGCCGATTGTACTATTACACACAGCACAAAGATGCACAGCAAACAGATTAGCATGTGTGCCTGCTGGAGGAAGTGGAGAATAGGAATGGGGGTGGGGTGTAAGGCATGGCGATAAAAATGCACACACACATACACACACACAGACATACACACGCATGCACACACGCATGCACACACACATAAACACACACACAGAGGAGGCTTTCTCCAGACTGTTGAGGATGGCATGCAGTAAATGGAAGAGTGAGACTAATTCAACCCTCTGTGCTTCTGTATCAATAAATGTCCTCTTCTGTCCAGAAAACTACTTTTTCATCTCTCACTAATTCATGTCCCAACTATTGATTTTGCTATCTTAGCACTGGATTTATTCACATGTTTTGGCATTTGGGTGGACAGGTTCATTTTTAATGAAAACCACTTTCTTTCTTTCTCATTCTCCCTGTCTCCTGTGCTCACCCCTCTCTGTCTGACAGCCCCTCCAGGCCCCCAGTCCAGAAGCAGCTCTAAGAAGGACAATCCAAAGCCGCTGCTCCCAGCTGTCCTGGGATGGGGCTGTGGCCAACCCAGTCAGAAAGTCAGTGGGCATCTCAGCTCAGCGAACAGAGACTGAGTTTGCCCTTTCTTCTATTTTGGACCTGTGTGGGGCATGAACTCAGCACTGGGTGGCTCAGGAAGAACTGGTTCCCCTCGGTCCCCTTTCACTCATAGGCTGGGTGGCAGGGAGTCTCCCCTCGCCTTGCAGCTTCAAACTGTGTCTTGCACAGCACACTCTTGGTCTTCTTCCTGCTTCTGGGCCAGAGTCCTGAGGCTGAAGGCTTAAGCTCTGCTTTCTACTGTGCATTTCTGTCCCACTTCTGGTCTTCAGAAATATGTCTTGTCACCTAACCCAGCAAAGCCTTCTCAATAGTCTTTTTTATTTTAATCTTACCCACCATTGCTGAGGTGGGAAGAGGTGATTCTTGACTCAATAGGTTGTCAAATTTCACAAACATGTTTAGATAAAGCCTGAAGATATATTTATTAGCAAGGAGGAGATGAAGGTGCCTGATTTTAAGGCTTCAAATGATTTATGTACTCATTTATTGGAAATTCATCTAAGACTGTACACTTGCGTTATGCTAGGCCCATTCTTTTTATTAACAGCCTTACAAACCACTCAGGGAATACAACCTATGGTAATCACAGTCCTCTGTTTAGAACACAGAGAAACCAGCTTCCATGTCACAGTCAAAAGCAATGCTCCAAATTCAGAACCACTAACTAGACCTTCCCTTTCAAAGAGGCCCCTTGCAGTAAACATTCTGTGTTCTCCACTCTCCCCAGTCCTGCTACTGAAGTGTATTTTCATTTGATTTCTCTGGGCTATGATACAATAGTGGTGTAGTCAAATAGAAGAAGAGATTTCTACCTGGGTCCAAAGCCCTTCAGAATTACCTAGGACTCTAGCATTAGCAGTCCTCCCCCGTTCAACCCCTCCCTCAACCAATGTACACCTGGCCTTCTCCACTCTCCTACTCCAACAGCTCTCTTTGGCTGGAATGGCTTTCCCAACCCCCCCCCCCAACCCCTTTGCTCTTTCTAGACCCCTCTCAAATCTCACCTTTAGTAATGGTGCCTCTCCCAGCACCACTAGCCCACCTTTTCCTCCTCTCAACTTCCCTCTACCATTGACCGATGGTGGGCCCTTCAGGGTCTGTCACCTTATAAATAGAGTTTCCCGTCCAATATGTCTGAAAGTGCCTTGATGCCTAAAGCTAGTGTCTTGTGTCACAGATGCTGGTTTGTTATCTTCTGATCCCATCCAAGAGTCTTGAGATTCAAGAAAGCAGATATTATCACAGTTAGATTATTATTCCCAATTTTTCAAATGATGAAATTGAGGCTTAGAGATGTTAAGTAAGCTGCCATACTAAAAAGTAACAGAATTGGAATTTGAACTCAAATTCAAAATTTAACTTGAATCAAAATCACTGCAGACATAAATTTAAAAGATGCTTGCTTCTTGGAATAAAAGCCATGACAAACCTAGACAGCGTATTAAAAAGTAGAGACATCACTTTGCCAACAAATGTCCATATAGTCACAGCTATGGTTTTTCCAGTAGTCATCCAGTATGGATGTGAGAGCTGGACCATAAAAAAAAAAAAAAAAACTGAGCACCAAAGAATTGATGTTTTTGAACTGTGGTGTTGGAGAAGACTTGAGAGTCCCTTGCACGTCAAGGAGACCCAACCAGTCAATCCTAAAGGAAATCAACCCTGAATATTCATTGAAAGGACTGATGTTGAAGGTCCAATAGTTTGGTCACCTGATGTGAAGAACTAACTCATTGGAAGAGACCCTGATGCTGGGAAAGATTGAAGGCAGGAGGAGAAGGGGACAACAGAGAATGAGATGGTTCAATGGCATCACCGACTCGATGGACATGAGTTTGAGCAAACTCTGGGAGATGGTGAAGGACAGGGGAGCCTGGTGGGCTGTAGGGTTGCAAAGAATCAAACACAGCTTAGTAGTAGTGTAGTGTTAGTTGCTCAATCGTGTCCAAATCTTTGCAACCCCGTGGACTGTAGCCCGCCAGGCTCCTCTGTCCATAGGATTCTCCAGGCAAAGATACTGGAGTGGATTGACATTCCCTTCTCCAGAAGATCTTCCCGACTCAGCGATCAAACCCAGGTCTCCTGCATTGCAGGCAGATTCTTTACCATCTGAGCTACAGGGAAGTCCTTAACAACCGAACAGTAACAACTCTTTACCCACATATTTGCAATCACTTTGTAGTATAATCACAATGGCAAAGAGGTTTGCTTCATCTCAAGTCCAACTTCAACTGACTGGTTATCACTGCCCAAAGTGCTGGGTTGAAGAGCCAAAGTCAGGCTCAGCAGGAAGGCAAACCATCCACAACAGAGAAGCAAGGTCTGCTATGGGTTCAGCTTTTTCAAGAAAGAGCACATGGGCCACCTGTTTGCCGTCCGCCACATCATACTAACTTTTCTGAGTTGGAATGGAGTCTTCTATTAGTCTAGTCTGTATGTTCCATAGCACTTAGAACATAGTGCTTAACACAGACTGAAGGAGCAATGAATAGGTATTGCTTGACTGTAACATCAACATCCTCAGTAAGGCCCTGCATGCTGGAAGCTGCACAAACGGCTTGCAACAACTCTACTTGGGGAACATAAGTGAAGGGCTCTGGTCTGGACCAGCTGAGCAGCTTTCACCTGGTACATGATTTCAAACTAATATGTGTGCAAAACAGAGTATGAAGCTTCAGGAAAATTGTTTCATCCAGAAAACTGAGTATCAGATTGAAAAATGAATTTTGCTTCTGTGTGATGGTTATACCTCTCATATGAGCTGCCGCTTGGTACAGACCAGCTGTATGCAAGAAGGGCACCTCCTCCACGTACCCTCCACGCAGCTGTTTCTAAGGTCCTGCATCTCTTCCGGAGCTCCGTGCACTCCTGAACCCCTTGCTGCCACCCCCACTCTGTCAGTTAATGAATCTGAAAGGGAGAGAAGGTGTTTCTAGCATGTACCGTTGTAAATTATCAGAGACCAAATTACTAATTACCACCATTCTCCTACAAGCAGAGCACTCCTCACCTCCGCACCATCTCCTGCCTCGGGTTGGGAGTCCTCTGTTATCTCTTTTCCATACCTCGGGACAGGGACATGTCCAGGAACCCAGGCCAAAAGCAGCAGATTTGCCACCATGAAAATGACAGCGAGCTGCATGCAGAGTGATTTCTGCAATCCCCCTCAACTCCTTTTGCCAAGACCTGTGGAGCTGCAAGATCCAGCCAATTACAGAGACTGTTATCATCGCATGAAGAATGGCTCTATTGGAAAATGCAATTAGATATCAGCCATGAGGCTATCTTTAGAAGCTTGTTGGCGAAGATCTCAAAAACAAAAATCACCCTGTGGCGGATTTGTAGATGTTAGCCAAATTGGCCCAAACTGAGAATCGCAAAACACGTTTTCAACCTACCTCTATCAATATGCGGCGTTCTGATGACCCACCTCGTGTCCCCTAGGTACAGCTCACCATTCAGGGAATGGGTGTCTGTGTTTGCAGAGTTTATAGAACTCTCAGTCCTGGTGGCAAAACCTCCCTCTCTATTTTCATGAGCACCATTTCCTAGCCTTGGACGGTGAGAATCTTTCACCCTATCATCCCAAAATAGCTTCCCCAGGGCTTGGGAATGGAGAAGGAAATGACAACCCACTCCAGTATTCTTGCCTGGGAAATCCCATGGACAAAGAGTCCAACACAGCTGAGTAACTAACCTGCCACCAGGCTTGGGAAAATGGTCCTGTGGAGGCACATAGATGAGGAGGCACCTGGTCAGAAAGACGAGTTGTCAGGCTCCTCCAGTACTCATCCTTGGGCCAGGTTCCTACCTCCCCACTCCCTTCTAACACAGTCTCTATGTTCTCATTATCCCCACTTGGAATTGGGGTGTGATGATGGCTCTGCCCAGTCCTTGACTCCCTCTCTGTGCCTAGTCCTCTCCGGGGGGGACACTGGAAGTCATGGCAGACTTGCACTGTGACACGCCAGGAGAAGGTGGTCTCCAAGGTGAAGCTGAGAGACCTAGGGATGTTTAACCTGGAGAGGACATGTCTAAGTGGAGAAACCATAGCATCCTCAGATGTATGAAGGGGTCTCACTGACCATAAGAAAGGATCCTTTTTCTATGCTGTTCCAGAGAACAGACCAAGTCCAGATGGGAAAATTACAAGGAGTCATGCATCAACACCACGTCGGTAATTCCTTATGTGTGGTTTACCTGGTGGAACAGCCCAGGTGCATGCAAGTGAGAGGTGAAATGACCATTTCATCCTGTAGAAGGGACTCCTCAATTAGGTGGGGAAATTAAACTGCATGGCCTCTGCCATCCCTCCCAACCTTCATAGTCTAGGAATGCCCTAGAACTTTCAGGGAATGACCAGGTTTCCTGTGACCACTTCACTGGAAACTCAGTTCAGGCATAGCCTTTGACACACGTGCTGTGCTCAGTCGCTTCAGTAGGGTCTGACTCTTGGTGACACTAGGGACCGTAGCCCACCAAGCTCCTCCATGGGATTCTCTAGGGAAGAATACTGGAGTGGGTTGTCGTGCCCTCCTCCAGGGGATCTTTCTGACCCCAGGATCCAACCTACATCTCTGAAGTCTCCTGCATTTGCAGGCAGGCTCTTCACCACTAGCACCTGGGAAGCCATCTGAGACACAGAATGTACTTCATATGAGGAGAGGAGGCGGTGAAGTTCCCAGGCTCTCTCAGAATCCCCCAGTGACCTGATCTTGTATCCCAAATGGGATAAGCAGTACAGACAGCACTGACATGTTAACAAGTGCGTGGAGCCCTGGGACATAAACAAACTCCAGGGCGGCCGCTGCAGCCAGGCCTCAAGCACGGAATCACGGAGCTTCCGAGATGGGGGAAGCCAGGCGGTCATTCTGTCCCAGCTCCTACCCCAGGCAGGAATTCTCTGTCCAACAGCCCAACACATAGCTGCCCAGCTTCTGCTTGAGAGCCTTCAGGAGGGGACCCACTTCTTTGCCAGGAGGTTTAGTCCATTTTGAGACAACTTAATCCACATGGAGACAGTCCTCGTGAGCCATTTCTTCCCCATACTGAGCCCCAAATCTGCCTTCGTTCAACTTGACTTTTACCCTCGGCAGTAGGACAGAAATAAATCTGTTCCCTCGGCCATATAACAGTGTTTAGATTTTTAAAGACAGCCATTGTCTCCAGAACTCCAAATATTTTTTTTCCTGTCTAAACATCTCCAGTCACCTTAGCCATTTCTCACATGGTGTGGTTTCAGACCCCTCACCAGCCCAATTACCATCTTCTAAATATGTTCTCTTTTACGAATGTTCTTTACAAAAAGTAGCTTCTAGAACAAATAACCAACTGTATTCTGACCATTGCAGAGAAGAGCGGTGCTCTCACCTCCCTTGTTGCACTCACTGTGAAAAGTGAAAATTTTAGTCACTCAGTCGTATCCGACTCTTTGGGGCCCCGTGGACTGTAGCCCACCAGAATCCTCTGTCCATGGAATTCTCCAGGCAAGAATACTGGAGAGGGTTGCCATTTCCTCCAGGGGATCTTCCTGACCCAGGGATAAAAAGAACCTGGGTCTCCTGCATTATAGATGGATTCTTTACCATCTAAGCCAGCAGGGAAGCCACCAGACCTGTATTAATGCAATATGGTATTAGATGTGTTTCCTACCAAATGACCAACTGTTGTGTTCAAATGAATGTTATCGTCAACTGAAACCACAGTATTTTTTATTTGACACAGTTTCTTTATAGCTTAAAAGAAAGAAGTGGATTTCAAGGGGGCCCTATAAAGTATTAGAAGATCAAATCCTGCCTCCCCCTGCATTAATAATGGACACACAGAACTATTTAAGAGACTATAGCCCCAGCAAAGATTATGAGGGACAGACTAAGATAACTGAACCCACAGATACTGACTCCAAAGGTGGCATGTGTGCTTATACTGATGTGCCAGGGGCCCAGTCTCTGCAGCCTCTTCCTCCAGACATCCAGGGCATGAAGGGCTCTTCTTGGAAGCTGTACCCACCTTTTTAAAAATTCTATTTTTCTGCGCCAGGTCTTATTTGCAGTGGGTGGGATCTAGTGTCCTGACCAGGGTTCGAAGCCAGGACCCCTGCACCGGCAGCAGAGTCTCCAGGGAGGAGAGGTCCCTGTGCCCACTTTTGCCCTTCTCACCCCGCCTAAGGTTTTTAACACATCCCCTGCTTCCAAGGCCACCTCTTCCTCCAGCCTGCTGAGGACTCACCAGGGGTTTCCTTTGTGTCTTTGACAGGTCGCCTGAAGGAGGAAATCACCCAGCGGCACGTGCAGCAGGTGGCTCTAGGTGGGTAGAGTGGAGCCTGCAGGCGGACGGTGAAGGTAACACAGACTGAGCTGGTCTGGGGAACCCATGCCTAGCTGGACCTCTGGAAGGTCAGGGGCGGGGAGGACTGCTGTCAGGGAAGCCTCCTCTGGACGCCCCTCCTCTCTGGCGCCAGGCTCCCCCTCCGGTGTGCTTGCTTCCGGGGGTCAGCACCTGGCACCCAGCCTCCCAGCGGCTGCCTCATCCTCTGACCTTCCCTACCCCACATTCCAGTCTGAACTCACCTTCTGTATCCCAGCTCCTCAGGGTCCTACTCGGAGCTTGACTAGCTAATCCCAGAAGGGACCGTTGGTGGTAAAAACAGCTCCCGGTGGCTGGACTCTCTCTGTGCACTGTTTTGTGGGCCCAAGAGTCCTGAGGCCAGTGCCTTTTCTGGATGAAGGTGACTCAGTGGCTTGCCCAGGGTCACAGGCCAGCAACTGTCGGCGCTAGGACTTGAACCAGGTCTCTGAGTCCACCCTGGGCGCCCTTGGTCCCCATGCTATTTACTGCCCACAGCAATGATGGGCCCATAACGCAAGCACTTAATCAACAGAGTGATATTCTGAGAGGCCCTGGGCACCTTTTAGGCAGTGGGCATCCACTGAAAATGCCCCCTTGTGATACACAACCCAAGGAAGTCACCCAGGGAGAGCGTTCAGCTCCCTGGAAAGCTGGCGGAGCAGGGTTCTTGGGCAGGACCCCCGTGTCCTCATCACCCAGCTGGGGATCTAGCCTTCTAGAGCTTTGATTAAATAAGCTATTATTGTATTCTAAACAGGGGGGTTCCCGTTGAGAATGTCTGAAATCACCTATAGCTGGAGAAACCTTGCACCCAGGGTCTCTGGGGGCTATGGAGCTGAGCTCCAGCATCATGAGCATAATCCATTTGACTCCAGTAACTTGGATTAAGGGGGAGGTTGGTTGTTCAGTTTCGGTCATAACAATGATCATATCAAATAACTAGCGATTACATCAGAAACATACAACAAGGAAGCCTAAGCCACACAGACAGGACCCAAGCTTTCTCCTGTTGGGCCTGGGACTGAAGGGTCAGGCGGACGTTCGGGGCCTGCTCTCCTCTTGCCAGAGGCCTGTGCAGGGGCTTGGCACTGAGATTCTGCGCAGGGTCAACAGAGTGCCTTCCTCCAAATGCAGCCAGGGCTTCTGGGGTCCTCACTCCTAGGCTTGGGCGGGGCACAAGGGCCTCCACTGGAAGCTGTGTCGAGGTGCAGGTCACTGGATGGGGAGTTATCCCCGGGGCTGCCCCCTGCACCTCTTCTCCCGTGTGCATCATGCTTGTTGAACCGAAACAATGATGTGGGAAATACCACTCAAATCATTCCCAGGGCAGTTTTGCTCTGCGGCCCGGGGAGCCGTTTCCGTGGCCTTCAGGGCAGGATGTGCTCCAGGGTCTCTGCCCCCCAGTCCCGACCCTGCCATGTGTCTTCAACAGCAGGCTCCTCCTTACTCCTCTGCTCACCTCTCCGGAGCCTTTTCCAAAGTATGGCCGGTGTCAGGTTCAGCAGGGCCCAGCTTCGCCCGAAGGAATCAGCAAATCTCCAACGAAAAACACTGCAGCTGAGTCTCATTAAGAGCATTTGAAATGCCTATTTATCTTAAAAGCCGACTATCCCAATTAAAGAGGAAGTGGTACCATCTCCAGCTGCCATCTTGAGATCAAATGCCGCGCTGCTGTCCAGGCGCCTTGGGAGCTTGTCTGACGGGTCTGTGGTCCCTCCGGTGCGCTGTGTCCCAGGGGACCTCAGTTCAGAAACTTCCCCTTGAGAGAAAGTGTCGATGCAGCAGGTCGCTTGCAGGGCCATTTCTTGCCTTAACCCTCGCCTTCAGACTAGCGATGGGGCTGAAGGCCAGGACCCACAGCTTCTGTAAGACCACAGACAACTCGCTCACTGTATTTGGCTTCCTGACGCTCTGTAGTTTGGGCTTCGGTGGAGCGATGAGGAGGTGACTACGCCTGCTCTCACCCTTCCACTCCCGTGGGTTTGTTCGTATGGCAGTCCCTTCCCTGTCCTGTTTCTTTGTCTGCTTCTTCTCCTCTCTACTTTTGCTCCGTTTCTGATATTCCCTTTTGTAGCATTTCTTTCTTTGGCATCCATGTTCCTAAGTTTCCATGAGTGTGTAGCTGGGGGTTGGTTGGTTGGGTTTGGGATTTTGGGGGGTGGGGGGGTTCAGGGGTAATGAGTGAGTCTGAGCAGGAGAGGTTTTCTCATGTATTTTGCATAAGAATGTGTCTCTGTTTGTGGGAACAGACATATGCCCAAGAAAATGTGCAGAAAGGCAATCTCGAAAAGCAGAAGTTACATGGTGAGGTGAGAGGTGCCGTGGGGCTTCCCAGGTGGCGCTAGTAGTAAAGAACCCGCCTGCCAAAGCAGAAGACATTAGAGACCTGGGTTTGACCCCTGGGTGGGGAAGATGCCCTGGAGGAAGGCATGGCAACCCACTCCAGTACTGTTGCCTGGAGAATCCCATGGACAGAGCATCCTGATGGGCTACAGTCCCTGGGGTCGCAAAGATTCGGACATGGACTGAAGCAACAGCGCGCACACATTGTTCCATCCACTATCCTCTTCCCTCTGTAGCCCCAAACCAAGTCAGCGTTGGCCTTCCCCACAAAGCCTCGCCTGCCCTCTTCTCCCCAGTCTGCTTGTCCTCCAGCATCAGGCACCTCTGCTGGAGCACAACCCTTGTCCTGTAATTATTTATCTCCATATCTATTCTCCACATGAAAATATGAGCGCCTGGGAAGCTAGGTGCAGTCAAATTCATCTCTGTCCCTGCAGCAGCTGGCACAGGCAATAAACAGGCCAGAGTCAACGCTTCCCCAGATAACTCTGAGACTCACGCATCTTATAGAAGTGTAATGAAACATTTGAACATAAAATAAGTCCATTTAAAGGAAGTAGAAGGAGTAAATGCCTTTGGACCCCACAGTTGAGCAAATTACAACACGCAGGCAGTAAATCCGACTCTGTCTTATCTAGCTACGGAGCAGAAAGAGGAGCACCCAGAGTTCCATAGTTTTCATTTTCTGACAACAGGGAGCATGCTAATTTATCTACAGAAAGAGAATTTCTTCTGGAACTAAACACAAAGCAGAATTTATTGTGAGGACCTTTCTATAAAGGACTCTGAGTGACAGTGAATGACATCGTCGACTGCAGTTTTACAAAGGTTACCGAAATGTTGTCCAACAAGATGGTTCTCGCATCGACCTTCTGTAGAAGCAAGAGGCCCATTAGGAATGCGTGACTCGCTGAGGGTGTCTCTGGGAGCGGCAAGGTGACACACCGGGCACCCAGCCCTCTGATGGCCACAGGGAGCGGGAACAGGACGGGAAGAAGCCACCCCAGGACGCAGGGCTGTGCCCTCTCTCTCAAGGGTCTCTTCTGAGCGGTATTTGATCAGGGACTGGCTCTCCTTCAGCTCACAATCAGAACTCTACCAAGTGCCTGTGATTAAAATTTAAAAGGCGCATGGCACTGCCGAGCAGCATGTGAAATGTGACAGGTGAGAGCGAGCACCAGGTCCTCGGAGCTCCGGGAACTGGGGATGTCACCAAGGCCATGGGCCTGAGCCAAGCCGAGAAGAATGGGCAGGACTCAGAACCTCAGAGAGGAGCGTGGGGAGAGGGGCTGGGGTGTGTGTGCATGTGTGTGGGGTACATATGTATATGTATGTGGGGGATGTGTGTGTGTGTGTAGTTTGTGTGTGATATATATGTATGAATGTAGGATGTGTGTGTGATATGTATGTGGGGGATATGTGTGTATGTGGTGTGTGATATAGATGTATATGTATGAGTGTAGGATGCATGTATAACATGTGTGTTTATGTGTGTGGGTATGTGTGTGATACATATGTACATGTATGAATGTAAGGTGTGTGTGTGTGGTATACATTTATATGTGTGTGGGGGATATGTGTGTATATAGTGCAAGTGTGACGTGTATGTATATGTATGTATGTGGGGGAGTGTGTAGTGTGCGTGGTATGTATGTATATGTACGTGGAGGGATGCGTGTGTGTGGTGTGCGTCTGAGAGAGACATGAATGTATGAATGTAGAGTGTGTGTGTGTGTGGTATATATGTATATGTATGTGGGGATATGTGTGTGTGGAGTCTGTGTGTGTATATGTGTATGGGGGTGTATGTGTGTTTGCGGTGTGTGTGTTCATGCATGTGGCATGTGTTTGTTTTGTGTGTGGAGGAGGTGGGGGGAGGATGACTGTGGGGAGTTGATCTGAAATCGTCCAGAAAAGAAAGCTAAAATGGTAAAGGAGGGCCGGTTTATTGAGAGCCTTGAACCTGAGCATTTTGCTCACCAGCAGTTGAGCCACTGGACATTTTTGAGCAAGGAAGTCTTGGTCGGAGAGGCCTTTTAGGAAAAGACAGCCCCAGGCAGGAGCACGCGTTCCTCAGCATTCGCTACTTGACTGACGAGTAAATAGTCTGCACTGCCCTGGGGACCCCGCCTCACCCACCTAGCCACCCAAGTCTGCGCCCAGCCCCTGCTCTGGGCGCCTCCTCTGGGTACACACACCTGCAGCCCAGCCCCGGGGAGGATGGTGCCCCTGCCATCTCTGGGTAAACCTGCTGCAGACGCTGCCCAGCGAGATCTGGGGCCCCACACTGCCACCCACCCTGCAGGAGCAGCCCCTGACAACAGCCCACGGCGGCTGCAGTGCCCTGTGGGTCCTCGAATGACCACGAGGCAGGACCCACTAACCTGACCTGAAGACCCAGCAGTGAGAGCACTGAATCCCAGCAGGGCCTCCAGGAGGGCCGGGAGGGGCCCTGACTCTGACGGCTCCTCCCTGTTCCAGCTCTGAGTGCTCTGAGAAATTTCTTTCTCCCAAACAGAATCCCTGCAGTGACCTCTTGTGGCACCCCTGCCGTGCTCCACACACAGGCCACTGCCATTGCCACCTTCTGCCATTTGGCAGAAAATTGTTTAAGACTGAGTCTTGAAATACTCTTTTGGAATTCAGAGCCTGGGAACCACAAATTTGAGAGCAAACAAAAAGCCAGACCATCATCAATTTATTCAGCAGATTTGACTGAGCACCTAGTATGATCCAGACCAGGAATTCCAGAGTACGGAGAGGAACCCCTAATGGAGACAACTGCAGGGACCCTCCTGGACCAAGCAGCCCACTGGTTTTCAGGATGGGCCCTGTGAGACCCCAAAAGGGTGAGAGAACCCAGGGTACAAATGGCAGCACCCCCAGATTTTCACCTGGATCAACCAAAACAACCTCTATTTCTCTTCTTACCAGTAAGCCTTTGTTTGAAAAAAAAAAAAAAAAAAAGTTCCGTAGCTTTCAACAACCTTCCTCCCTCACAGTTGTGGAGGCTGGCAGCCAGAGATCAGTCAGGTTCTGGTGAGGGCCCTCTCCTGGGTACAGACTGCTGGCTTCTCATTGAGTCCTTGCATAGTAGAAAAATCAAGCTAGATCTCTGGTCTCTTCTTAGAAAGGCACTAATCTCGTTCATGAGGGCCCCACCCTCATGACCGAATTACCTCCTGAAGGCCCCACCTGCAGATATCATCAAGTCAGGGCTTCGATTTCAGCATGTGAATTTGGAGCAGGGGGCGGGGAGGACACATTCCATTGGTAGCAATCAAACACAGAAGACAAAATTCTAACCCCTCAACCTCATGTGCTGGATTAAAATGTATCATGGCCATCTACTCCATCTGTCCTGTGCTTGGCCAGTCTCCGCCAGGAAAGGCCTCGGTGTTTGGGAGGTCCTACTCTATTGCCAGTGTAGTGGAGCTGCTTCAGACCCTCCCATGTCCCCCAAAGAAACCGATGATGAATTTGGGGAGACCAGGGTTGTCTGTGCTCAGATACAAATGATGGGTGCTGTGTGTTCCAAATAACCAAGAAGAAGCTCTAGGTGGTGCTTTGAAAATACTGGTGTTGGGCTTCCCTGATGGCTCAGTGGTAACGAATCCACCTGCCAATGCAGGAGATGCTGGGTCCTGTGTGGCAGGGATGCCAAGCTTCCTGCTAATGTCTCTCTGAAAAGCCACCCAGATTGACGCACGTGGTCAGTGAGGCTGAAGTGACAGTGAGTAGAACTGCCAAGGGACTCAGGCCCGGAGAGAAACCCTGAGTTCAGAATTGTGGGCACTTCTGAAGAGTGAGGCAGCCTCTGTGAACTGGATTAAGAAGGAGCAGGCTCTGCACAGACTTGCCCCAGGCAGAGTGGGGGATGCCAGGAGCCTCAGAAAGAGGGTCATTGTGCCAGGCTCTGGGTGGTGCAACCAGAGAATGCTGAGGAGAAAGTGGAGGTACAGCTGGGGTCCCAGCAGGAAGGACTGTGGAGAGACAGAAGAAGGAGAGAGCTCCAGTTTGATCAGAGGTGATTGTGGTCGGGAAGTGAGTGAGGAGACCAGACACACCTTCCTGTGAACACAGGGTGCTTCTGGGGTCCCCCTTGTACTGCTTGCCAGTCCACACTGACCCTCTGTGCAGGCTGCATCCTCCTCCAGGAATGCAGTGAGGGGAGCAATGTGTAAGGAGAGAAGCCCCCATCCCAGCGGCCTGATTGTGGCAGAGAGGCCCAAAGTGGACGCAGAGGGGGTGACTCAGGCAGGAAGGGATGTGGCCGGCCTTCAAGCATGGAGCAGGGTCCGTGCTTCAAACAGACGAGGAAGGATCTTGATTGTACTATTGACCATATGAAGGGAATGGCAACCCACTCCAGTTTCCTGGCCTGGAGAATCCCATGGACAGAGGAGCCTGACAGGCTACAGTCCCTGGGGTTTCAAAGAGTCAGACGTGACTGAGTGACTGACACTTTCCCTTTCACTATGGCCATCTGTTCTCCTGGAAATCTCCCCATTCTCCCTGTGGGGAAGATGTCGGTGATGAGTTGGGGCCAGAGAAATGATCTGCCACAGCCCTGGGTCTGCAGGGTATTCATCACACCCCTGAGGCTGAGCCAGCCACGGGCAGCAATGGCGTTACGCAAAACCAGCACCAAGACAGATGGGGGTGCCTGGGATCGCTCCAGTTGGTGATTCACTTGAGCCATTAAACAGGAAATGATCTGATGGGGAAGCCAGAGTCTTTGCCTCTGAGCTGCTGACCCTCGTGGTCATTGAGCCTACTGACATCATCCATCTTCGGGAGAATAGACACGCTGACTTCTGGAAGGGGATGGGACTGGGCGACCTGGGTTCTGCGAGACAGTCTAGCCCAAGGAGGCCCAGAGTGGGTATTTGGGAAGCAGACCCTGAGTCAGGTAGCTGAGGCCACCTGCCAGAATGCTTCCGTGGCTCTGATGTCTCATCTGCCACGGGAGAGCCATGTAATCCACAGCCTCCTACACACAGGGCCCTGGCCTTGCTCCCTGGAGCCCACAGGGCCCCTTTCAGTGGTTCAGTTCAGTTCAATCACTAGTCGTGTCCAGCTCTTTGCGACCCCATGGACTGCAGCATGCCAGGCCTCCCTCTCCATCACCAGCTCCGGGAGCTTACTCAGACTCATGTCCATCAAGTCAGTGATGCCATCCAACCATCTCATCCTCTGTCGTCCCCTTCTCTTCCCGCCTTCAATCTTTCCCAGCATCAGGGTCTTTTCAAATGAGTCATCTCTTCGCATCAGGTGGCCAAAGTATTGGAGTGTCAGCTTCAGCATCAGTCCTTCCAATGAATATTCAGGACTGATTTCCTTTAGGATGGACTGGTTGGATCTCCTTGCAGTCCAAGGGACTCTCAGTTGTACCTGGCTGGAAATGTCAACCCTGCCTTCCTTGAGACTCCAAGCAGACAGTTAAGGACATAAGCAGGCTGGCTCGGAGTGTTCTGGGGGCTGACCTCAGGCACCCCAGTGGGTAATTATTCAGTGGGTAATGTGGATGAGACCTTTCCTCACACCCAGCGGGTGAGCTGCAAATACCTAGTGGGATCAGGGTGCAGGCGGTGGGTTTGGTTAGGAAAGGACAGTCCATACAGGCCAGCACACACGGGAGAGACTGAGGCTTTCTCTCAGCCCCCGAGCCCCACATCAGAAAGGCATTCGCACAAGAGAGCATCACTTGCAAATACCAAGGGCGAGTCAATACAGACTTCAGTGATCTGCCCTGTGGCAGCCTTCACTGTGCAGGTCACTTGCAGAGGAAGAAGCACCAGCTTTTAAGTCAGGCAGAGCAGGGGCCTGACTCCGGCTCCTTTTACCAGTGGTGTGAACCCAGGGAAGGTCTCTACCCATGTCAGAACTCAGTTTCCCAGTCTGTTATGGGAGCTACTATAGAAGAGCCACAGGGAGCCATGTGTTCAGATTTTATCCTCCACCGGCAAGGGCCAAGTGCAGGCGGCTCCAGCCCCACAGAGACCGTGACTTCTTGCTGCAAAGCCCTGAGTCCTTTCGCCCCACAGTGGCTTCCAGAGATCTGGAAGGTGGGTGGAGGGTAACTTGCTATTCAGCCCCCTGTAGAGCATCTTACCTGAACCCCCTGCAGGTCTGGCATCCTTGGTGACTCCCACAGGAAGTACTTGCCTTGAAACTGAATATAGAGCCTTGAGCGGTTTCTTTTTTTTTTTAAATTCTTTTGATGTGGACTGTTTTAAAAGTCTTTATTGAATTTGTTACAATGCTGTTTCTGTTTTATGTTTTTGGTTTTTTGGCCACAAGGCATGTGGGGTCTTAGCTCCCTAAGGAGTGGTTGAACCCGCACGCCCTGCATTGGAAGGTGAAATCTTAACCACTGGTCTGCCAGAGAAGTCCCTTGAGCAGTTTCTTAATGAAGGGTGAGCATCGAATCACAGGGGCATCCACCGTCAAATCCTAACGCCGTGTGTCTGGGGTTGGGCCCAGCGGTCTCTTGCTTTTACAGGCTCCTTAGGTGATTCTCAGGTTCACCCCAGGTAAAGAGCCCATGAACAAAAGAAATGAGATTCACACATTTCAGACATGGACTGACTGTAGGAGAGTTGTGGGGGGCGGGGTGTGGGTGTGTAGGGTGCAGGGAGGTGATCTTTCCAGTGCCCCCAAAATCACGCCAGGTGTGAGCAGATGCACGGGAGGCTGGCCTTCCCCCCCAGTGCTGCTCTTGTCTTATGCTGCTGATTCCCGAACACCTGACTCATCAGAGGAAGGGTCACCCCAGGACCGTGCAGGCCTCGCTTGAAGTTCCAGTTACTCTTTGAGGCTCGGGGGCTTCCTCCGTATGTGACATTCAGACCCACGGCCGCTGGAATTAAGCCCTCCTTCTTCGCTCGTGTGTCATTGGGGGGCCGGCTGCCCACAGTGCGACCTCCTGGGCCCCCCAGGGCTGTGACCTCCTGTGCTCCCATCCCAGCCAGGGGCCCGCGCTTGAAAGGAGGTGACTGTCAGGTGACCGGAGGCCCTGTCGCTGGCCGCGGGCCCAGTGGGCATGGAGATCCATGAAGCCCAACTGCCCTTTACTTGTTCCCTCTGCCTCTGTTCCTGCTCAGCCGCTTTGTCTGGTTCCCATTGAGCTCCCAGCCCCTCTTTCTCTTGAGAGACTGCTGATAAGCCAAGCCTCAGAAAGCAGCAGAAGTAGCCAGGGGCCGTCTCCTCGTGGGGTTACAATGCATTTCACTCAGCAAACATCACTTTGGCAGAGAGGCCCCTTTGGTTGCCATGGCAACACGGATGGCTTGTGTCTTGGGGGTACACTGTGCCCTCATTCCGGCTGCCCAAGTCCCCGAGTCCCAGGTTTCTTTCCCAGATCCTTTCACCACCCTGGCGCCACCTCACATTAACTATTCTGTCCACAGCAGTTTTGTCTTAACCGGCACATCAACTGCTTGGCTCGGGCCATCAAAGGAACAGATCACGCCATTCCCTCTCCTCAGCAGCCCCCAGCCTCTCAGTTCTCACAAAGCCAACATCCCCATCAGGCCCTTTGAGGTCCAGCATGATCTGGCCTCAGGTGGCTCAGCTGGTGAAGAATCCACCTGCAGTGAGGGAGACCTGGGTTCAACCCCTGGGTTGGGAAGATCCCCCTGGAGAAGGAAAAGGCCACCCACTCCAGCATTCTGGCCTAGAGAATTCCATGGACTGTATAGTCCACGGGGTCACAAAGAGTCAGACTCAACCTAGTGGCTTTCACTTTCACACTTTCACTTCCCCCAGAGCAGGGTCTTCACTGCGTCCCTCAAGGAGTTCCTTGGTCTGGGTCGAAAAGTGTTAAAAGGAAGCAGAAGAGTCACAGCTATTTTTTTTAACAGACTCAGAGATACATGTGCCCATTGCTGAAACTGTTAGGAAAGGAAGTATTCACATTTCAAGTCCCATAGTTATCAGCTTGGCGTTGAGGTACTGCCTGACTTTCCCCGGAGAGGACAGGGCCCATGAGCACTGTGGGCGCTGAAGGCACCTTGGATATGGAGTCTGAACGAAGAGCAGAGGGACCAGTCCCTGCCCCCGGGGACTTGCGCTACCTGGGTCTGGGGGACCCACGGCGACTAGGATGGGCGGTCTGGATCATTAGGGCCACTTAGATGCACCGGCTTGGGGGACAGCACAGACTTCCGCTGGGAGGTCTATGGTGTCTATGGAGTGAGACGCTTGCTCAGCCAGTTAACAAGTGACAGGTGACCCTTGAAACAAGGGAGAGAGAAACAGGTGCCCGGCAGATAAAGAAAAGAATCCCAATCCGCTTAGCATATTTGTCGGTGAGTTAGATAGCAACATAAAAAGCAACCAAAAGGAAAAGAATAGAGGCATGCCAGAATGAGGATCCCTCAGCAGGCTAAACCCCTGATAAATGGGAAATGTTGCATTTGGGATCCAAAGGACAGTCGCAGTGAAACAGAATGCATTTTGACAACCACTCATAAAAATAGGAACGTGTGTCAACCGACTGCAAAATTAACAGAAGACAGTGACGAGCTGCCATGACCATGACAAGGTCCACACTGCTGAAACACAAAAGCAGTGCTGGGTGTTGCCTGGTATTAAGCATTTAGCGCTTTAGAACCGGAGAAACTGGGTTCAAATCCCAGCTCTACCACTTGTTAGCTGAGTGACTTAGAGTTAGTTACTGATCTCCCTGAGCCTCAGACTCTTAACTTAAATGAGCTGGTAATGCCTCTCCTGCTGGGTTATTTTGAGAATTAGCAATCAGGTGAATAGAGCATCTAGCCCGGTGCCTAGTAGGACTTGGTAGGATCTGGAATATAGGAGACACTCAGTAATGGTCATTGCTTGTAATTCACCTCCCATAGAGATATTGAACATGAATTTTTCAAAGCTAGGAAAACTGTCCTCTACCCTGCCTCTCCTGGACCTGTCTGGAATATGATGTCCAGATGCAGACTCCATACTTACGATCAGTTAGAAGGTCACCATGTCACTGAGCCCTAAGATGAGGGACTTGGGCAGAGTCAGCCTGAGAATAAAGCTCCAGACAGATGTGACAGTTTGTTGTGGTGGTTGCTGTTAAAATATTTAAAGAATCTTCAGATTAAGGAGGACGTACTGTGATGCTCCAAAGGTCCAAAGTTGAGGTGAAAAGAAGTTAGTGCGGCAGGTCTCAGCTCCAATTAAGAGGAAACAGAAAGAAAGAAAAAAAAAGAGGAAACAGAGCTGCCCTCAATGAATTGTGTTCTCATGCAAAGCAGTGAGCCCAGTGCCTGGCAATACTGTGGCAGAAAGCAGTTGACCATCCTCAAAAACGTCATCGAAGCAATTTCTGATTCCAAAGCCTTTGCAACTAAACAAACCTGGATTTAGATCCAAGCTGCTCTGGTTAGCTGTGTGGCCTTGGGCAGGTTGACCTCTTTGAACCTCCATGCCCTTATCTGTAAAATGGGAGCAATTGTCTGATCCTGTCCATTAAGTACCTGGCCCATGGTAGAGTGTCCCCTCCAAGGAGCAGAAAGTAGGGCTGTGTGACTTCTAAGATGCCTTCTGAGTGAGACATGCCGTACAACCACCAAAAGCCTCCTGGGAGGATAGACAGATCCCAACAACCAGGCTATGGAAAGACAGGCTCCAGACAAGCCTGTAGCACCCAGAGTGGGCAACCTGGCAACCAGCAGCAGCGGCTGGCATGTCTGGGTAGCAGCCCTCACCTAGGACTTGCACAGGTCCTGTCACACTGCCCGCAGGACAGGGCATCTGAGCATGGGTCTCAGCCTCAAGTGCGTGTTGGGTTAATCAGGCTCAGAAGCAGTGTTTTAGGGGGAAGTCAAAAGTGGGGCACATGGTTTAAGGCTGGAGGATTCGGCACCTTAGGTGGTGCAAAGTGAGACGTGAGCCATTTTAGTGATGCCTTCATTGTTTACAAAGGGCTCTGTATCAAAAGAGGGGGGAATGCTCTTTTGCGTCTTCACTGATGACCCAAGAAGGAATGAGGGAAGCCCATGGGGAAAGGACTGATGGTGACATAAGGAAGAACTGCCTTCCAGTGACAGGCTTTGGACTGTGGATTTATGTCCAAAGCATGATCACGGAAGCCTCCTTGGGGGCCTTTCGGCCGAGCAGAGGCTGCCACCCAGAGGAGGCGGGTGAAGCAAGCTCCCATCCAGAGACCCTACGGGGACTCACAGGGTCTCCTCTCACCTTGGGAGGCACGATGACTCTATCATCTGCTCTAAACATCACACTTACCCTTTCTTCCTCTCTGGAGTGAGCTATCAGCATCTCCCTTCTCCAGGTATCTCAGAAAACACCCCCCTGCCCTCGATGCCAGACCAGCTGGAAGAGAAGCTGCGATCACAGCTGGAGGAAGAGAAAAGAAGGTGCCCTTTCCTTTCGCCGCACACACCTTGATCCCTGCCCCCCACCCCCACCACCACCCCTACCCCTAGAGGACCCTCAGGACCACCTGGAGCTGTGGGGCAGGGCAGGGGGCCACCACCCCCTACCCCGCCGACCCAGCCCTGCAGCCCCTCTGAGAAGTGGGTCTTAAATTAGCTGGAGGAGGCGCCACCTTTCCGCAGGCAGTCGTGAGGTGCAGGAAGCCAGCCGTGGCAGGGTGAGGCTGGAGTGGGGAATAGAAGACCCAGCCAGGCTCCAGAGCCAGGATCCCTGACTCGGGCAGGGAGAGCTGGTCGCCATCTGCGCCATGCAGCCTCTGCAGCCTGGGGCCCGGGCTGCAGCCCCGGAAGTAGCTAGTCTTGTCTGCTGCTGCCCTCTAGGGGAGCCCGGGAGTATGACCGTAGAGGGCCTCAGCCTCGCTCCTCTCCTGAGCCTCGGTACCTGCAGGGTGACGGAGAACATCAGACCCTCCTGCAGCCACTGAGGGCCCCAGAATGATTTAACCTGCAGAGCGGGGAGCCTCAAGCATAAACAGTCCTGTGGTCCTTACTGATCAAGCATCTCGGTTCATTTCTTCATTTAGGCATTCAGCAGAGAGGTTGGCTATCTTCTCTGCCCTGGAGAGATTTGCTTGCGGGAAACCAAACAAGAAACTTTTCTTGCTCACAGAGGGCAATGATGTCATTGCTACCCAAGCCACCTACCCCTGAGCTGGCTAGGCATGTACCCCAAGTGGACCCTCTCACCCTACCCTTATCCCCGGATGACCTGGGTTCAAACCCTGGCCCCTGTGTTTATTAGCTCTGTGCTAAGGGCCAAGTTCCTTAACCTCTCCATGTTTCAGGTTCCAGACCCGTGAAGGGGAGATGGTTATAATAGCACCTTCATCCTAGCGTGGTGAAGAGGATTGAATGAGTCTGTAGACAGCAAGTGGCTATGGCAACGCCTGCCCCTCAGTGCCCAGTAATGATAGCCAGCCTTCTAGGGGAGCCCATGGCCCTCTGGACAGAAATGCCCGGCTCTGGGCTCACACACCAGCACAGTGTGCTGGCCTCAGGCACCACGGCCATTCTGCCGGGCTTCTGAGGCTCGCCCTGGTCTCGAACCCTCCCTCCCTCCCCCTTCTCTGATTCCACTGTAGATATAAAACGATGTTCGCGCGCCTGAAGGCCCTGAAGGTGGAGATAGAGCATTTGCAGCTGCTCATGGACAAAGCGAAGGTGAAGCTGCAGAAAGAGTTTGAAGCCTGGTGGGCCAAGGAGGCAACCAGCCTGCAGGTACTGGCCGCTGTGCCCCCTCACTGCCCCAGAGTCCGCCCTCCTCTTGCAGCCTGGGGACTGGCAGGCAGCCAGGGAGGGGCTGAACATGCAGCCCTCCCCTGGGGGGTGGCGTGCAGAGGGAAAAGAATGAGGGGCCTTGACCCACACCAAACGCACTCTCAGCCCCTGCCTCCTGAAGTGAGTGCTCAGTAGTAACAAGGGACGTGAGTGGTCCGGGTCTCACTGACCCAGGGAAGGGTGGGGGTGGGGGTGGGGGTGTGCACAGCTCCCCAAAAGCTGGGGGATTTGCCACCGTCGCTTCCTGTGATGGAGTGACAACACTTGATTGTTCCTTATTACAGTTATAATATATATATTTTATATATGTTATAGACACAGACGCAAGGTAAAATTACCATAATCCCACCACTTAAGGATAATCGATATAACATGTTGGCTTATATTATTTTATATTTTTATGCATATACATCCACATGCTTTTATAAAGATAGAATCATATTAGTCTTTTTTTAAGAAAGAAATCTTCCTTCTTTTTAAATATGAATGTATTTATTTGGCTGTGCCGGGTCTTAATTGCAACCCGAGGGGTCTTGGCTGCTGCACACGGACTCTCTAGTTGTGCTGCACAGGTTCAGTAGCTATAGCGCATGGGTTTAGTTTCTCCACGGCACATGGGATCTTAGTTCCCTGGCCAGGGATTGAACCCGTGTACCCTGCACTGCAAGGCGAATTCTTAACCACTGGACCACCAGGGAAATGCCCATATTAGTCTCGGAGTATTACAGATGCCTTTGTTTCTACCTACTTGTCCAGCCTGCCACCTCTTCCATGTTATTATTCCATGACATCATTCCAAGGCCCTCGCTGTTCAAGCATATGGATCTGTTTTAATATATTTAATCTCCTGTTGTTTAATGTTTAGGTTGTTTGGGGACTGGTTCCCTGGAAACGTATTTGAAGAAACGTTTTTGCATATTTCCTAGACAAATTCCTAGAAGTACTCTATGATATCATAAAGGCTAGAATAACCTGTTAAGAAATGTTAGTACAAACCCCCAGTTCCAACCGCCCCCATGTGACCTCCCCTCAGGTGTGTGGAACAAAGGAGATGACAGACACATAATCCTACCTCTCGTGGGGCTGGTAGAACCCTTCAAGGTCATCTCACAGGCTGCTCACTTCATTTTAAGGATGAGGAAGCTGAGAGGCGCGGAAGATATTTTCCCAAAGACACAACCAAGCCATAACCCGTATGTTACTGCCACCTGTGACCAGACAGTGCAGAAGCCTATTTGGATAAAATTAAATACACAAAATGACAAATAAAACCAATGAGATGGAAGTACAGTTATTGCAATATTTTAACAGCAAAGTTATGGTATAACAGTATGTATAGTGTTTTACAAATGCACAAATTAGTAAGATCTGGGGGAGTGTTCCATACTTACCAAAATTTCAAAGTAGAACACAGATATTTCAAGAGTTCTGCACCAACTGTAATGTGATCTGAAAATAACCGTAATCTCTGCTGGTTACAGAGTCACTTGTACCACCCATACTACTGTGGTTTGTTGTCGACATTTAATCACTGAAAGAAATGTTAAATTTCAGGTGGAAGTTAGGAAGGATAAAGATATCCCTGGTTCCCGGTCACACTCACAGTACCCCTTGGGTTCTGCCTGTTCTCTAGTTAGGAAGCCTCCCTCGTGAGGGCATCAGTGGGTGAGGCCGTTAGCCCCTGCTGGTGCCCATGGGCATCTGGCCGCGGGACAGTTGTGTAGGTCATTCTGTGTGACCCAGGAAGAGTCCCGTCGAGGCTGGTGGCTTCAGACCGTTTATTACTCACGTGGTCAGTGAAGGCCAGGGTAGCCACGGTGTCGCTGCAGGGGCCTTCCACCCTGCAGGAGGTCCCAGAAGCAGAAGGGACCAGGTGACCACAGCAGGGGCAATGGGTCTCGTGTAGCTGGGGAGTGAGCTCCATGCAGCCACGACACCTTTTCATAGCCTGAGGAAGAAGCCTGAGTAGGACGGGCAGGAAGCCGTAAGCCTCATCAGAATGTGGGAGGTGATGAGAAGCTGCCCCTCAACGGTCTCCGAGCGAGACGGCGAGGCACAGGGGAAGTGGCCTGGCAGCAGCTGCCCACCAGCCTCCCACGCCCTCCTGTTCTGGGAGAATCGGGGGGGCGTTCTGCTAAGACTTGGGTCAGCTGAGGTTTAATTGCTGCTCCGGAGATCTGTGTGGAGACACACAAGGTCTCTAGGACCCTGGCCCGGCTGCCCCCACATACAGTGCTGAGTGCATCACCCCTGACTCTCACTTCAGTTCAGTTCAGTTCAGTTCAGTCGCTCAGTCATGTCCGACTCTTTGCGACCCCATGAATGGCAGCACACCAGGCCTCCCTGTCCATCACCAACTCCCGGAGTTCACTCAGAGTCGCGTCCATTGAGTCAGTAATGCCATCCAGCCATCTCATCCTCGGTCGTCCCCTTCTCCTCCTGCCTCCAATCCCTCCCAGCATCAAAGTCTTCTCCAATGAGTCAACTCTTCTCATGAGGTGGCCAAAGTACTGGAATTTCAGCTTTAGCATCATTCCTTCCAAAGAAATCCCCGGGTTGATCTCCTTTAAAATGAACTGGTTGGATCTCCTTGCAGCCCAAGGGACTCTCAAGAGTCTTCTCCAACACCACAGTTGAAAAGCATCAATTCTTCGGTGCTCAGCCTTCTTCACAGTCCAACTCTCACATCCATACATGACTACTGGAAAAACCATAGCCTTGACTAGACGGACCTTAGTCGGCAAAGTAATGTCTCTGCTTTTGAATATGCTATCTAGGTTGGTCATAACTTTTCCTCCAACGAGTAAGTGCCTTTTAATTTCATGGCTGCAGTCACCATCTGCAGTGATTTTGGAGCCCCAAAAAATAAAGTCTGACACTATTTCCACTGTTTCTCCATCTATTTCCCATGGAGTGATGGGACTGGATGCCATGATCTTCGTTTTCTGAATGTTGAGCTTTAAGCCAACTTTTTCACTTTTCTCTTTCACTTTCATCAAGAAGCTTTTTAGTTCCTCTTCACTTTCTGCCATAAGGGTGGTGTAATCTGCATATCTGAGGTTATTGATATTTCTCCCGGCAATCTTGATTCCAGCTTGTGTTTCTTCCAGTCCAGCATTTCTCATGATGTACTCTGCATATAAGTTAAATAAGCAGGGTGACAATATACAGCCTTGACATACTCCTTTTCCTATTTGGAACCAGTCTGTTGTTCCATGTCCAGTTCTAACTGTTGCTTCCTGGCCTACATACAGATTTCTCAAGAGGCAGGTTAGGTGGTCTGGTATTCCCATCTCTTTCAGAATTTTCCACAGTTTATTGTGATCCACACAGTCAAAGGCTTTGGCATAGTCAATAAAGCAGAAATAGATGTTTTTCTGGAACTCTCTTGCTTTTTCGATGATCCAGTGGATGTTGGCAATTTGATCTCTGGTTCCTCTGCCTTTTCTAAAACCAGCTTGAACATCTGGAAGTTCATGGTTCACGTATTGCTGAAGCCTGGCTTGGAGAATTTTGAGCATTACTTTACTAGCGTATGAGATGAGTGCAATTGTGCGGTAGTTTGAGCATTCTTTGGCATTGCCTTTCTTTGGGATTGGAATGAAAACTGACCTTTTCCAGTCCTGTGGCCACTGCTGAGTTTTCCAAATTTGCTGGCATATTGAGTGCAACACTTTCACAGCATCATCTTTCAGGATTTGAAATAGCTCCACTGGAATTCCATCACCTCCACTATCTTTGTTCATAGTGGTGCTTTCTAAGGCCCACTTGACTTCACATTCCAGGATGTCTGGCTCTAGATGAGTGATCACACCATCGTGATTATCTGGGTCATGAAGATCCTTTTTGTACTGTTCTTCTGTGTATTCTTGCCACCTCTTCTTAATATCTTCTGCTTCTGTTAGGTCCATACCATTTCTGTCCTTTATCGAGCCCATCTTTGCATGAAATGTTCCCTTGGTATCTCTAATTTTCTTGAAGAGATCTCTAGTCTTTCCCATTCTGTTGTTTTCCTCTATTTCTTTGCATTGATCGCTGAAGAAGGCTTTCTTATCTCTTCTTGCATCTCTTTGCGACAAGGGAAGGCAAAGCTGAAAGGACTTCTGGAGCACTGTCAGATCACATTGTAGACACATCTTTTCTTAGCTTCGGGAAGTAACACAGGCTGTGTGCTCCAGAGCCCGGAAGCCACAGCTCTCGAAGCCCTCGTGCCCCAGACAGAGCCTGTGCTCCGCAACAAGAGAGGCCAGCGCAGTGAGAAGCCTGCGCCCCGCGGCTGGAGAAAAGGCCCTGGCAGTAAAGAAGATCCAGCACAGCCAAAAATAAATAATTGTTTAAAATTGTATTTTTTAAAAAGTTATGCAGGCTCAATTTGGAGAACTCAGAAAACAGAGAAAAGCACACAGAATGAATCCAACATCACCCCTTAGCCTGCTATCCAGAGAGCATGCTTCCACGCCCATCAGCATGCTCCATGCCCACACCTAGATCTAGCTTTTTCCCCATACATGTTGTATATTCCAACTTTTATAGCTAGTTCTTTCCCCTTGAGAAATACATCAAAGACAGTTTCCCATGCCATTAGATTCACACTTACACTGCGCAACTTTCTCCCGGACCAGCAGGTGAGCTCCCCAGCAGTGACTCCATCGAATCACGTGAAGCCCTTTCCCCAGATGTCAGAAGCCCAGCATGAAAGGTCCCAGCTTCTCTCTAACAAAAGGTAAGGGGAGAACCCTGAAATAGTTTGGGATGCCCTACCTCTCTTGCCCAACCCAGTCTTGCTGCTCTAAAAGTCTCTCTGTAGGCTGCGTGACCCAGGAAAACGAGTGACTCGTACTGTTAAATTAGTTGGAGGTACTCAAGCCAGTGGCTCTCACCAAGGCTTGTGGGAGAACCTCCCCACCCCCAGGCCTGCCCCTCTGGCTCCGACAGCCAGGGCACCTGCTGCCACAGTGACAAGAAGAGCAACCTGGCCAGACCGTGGACACAGTCCCCACCCCCCACCCCGGGGTAGGAAGTAACGATCGGCAGAGGGGAGAAGGAGGGGTGACCTGGGGGGGGTGTTGGCGGAAGGCAGCGGGGAGTCGGCCTGCCACGACCCAGGGAGCTCTGGCAGATGACTGTGCCTTTGCCCAGGCGCAGGAGGGGGTGCAGAGCAGCTGGTGGAGACGACACCTGCCTCGTGCAGCCTCCATCCCTCAGACAGGCCGGCTAGCGCCATGGACAGGCCAGCAGGAGCAGGGCCTCGACCTCTGCCACCAGGGCCCGATCCTTGACTGGGTCTGAACGGGAGCCAAGCTCTCACGCTAGAATGTGAAATAGAGCTTTTTAAAGGGGGTAGGAATGGGGTTGCCGGACAGTGTCCTCAGCGCTGTGAAGAGAACGGCACTTTGCCTCCTGGTCTTCTTTTCAAAAACCCATAATGCCCATTGAATCATGAGGAAAAGGTCAGACGAGTCCCCGTGGAGGGGCATTCAACAAAATACCTGCCCAAGGGCATCGAAGGCAAGAAAATTCTGAGAAACCGTCCCAGACAAGAGGAGCCCGGGGAGATGTGATGGCCAGATGGAGTGTGCTGCCCTGGCTGGGGACTAGATGGGGGCAAGTCAGAAAATCCAAACAAGAGGGCTGTAGTTAATATCAGTGTGTCAGCATTGCAACAAATGTGCCTCACTTGAATGTGAGGTTATACAGTAAGGGAAGGGGAAGTGGGGTACGTGGGGACTCTGTACTAGCTTTGCAACTTCTCTTTAAATCCAAACCTACACCTGGGCTTTCCCTGCTCCAGTGGTTAAGACACCAGGCTTCTATACTTTAGGGGGTATGGGTTCAATACCCCATGTTTAGGGAACTAAGATACCGCATGCTGAGTGGTGTGGCCAAAAAAAAATTTTTTTTTTATTTTTTAAAAATTTAAACCTGTTCTTAAAGCAGCCAACCAGTGAGCCGTCCACCACCTCGCTGACATTTTCTCTGGACTTCACACCCCCTAAGCTGGTCCTCAGGGCCAGCACTTTGGCTTGTATTCCAGCTTTAGGAAACCTGGGCCACTGTGAGTTCTTAAGCCCCAGGCTAATAGCCAGCAAGGTGTGTCTTCTTTGGTTACCCTGGTGTTTTAAAAGGCAGTTTAGATCCCACAACAGAAAAAAAAATTGAGAAGTTTGACCTTATAAATATGAAAAAGTGCTGCTCTATGAAAGAGTGTTAAGAGAATGAAAAGATAAACTACAGACTAGGAGAAAATGTTTGATATCTATATATATATATGTATATGACATATATATATATATATATATATGTCAGCAAAAGATCTGAACAGCCACTCACCAAAGAAGATATACAGATGGCAAATAAGTGTATGACAGGATGCATCATAGATCCTTGCAAATTATAATGAAAGCAACAAGCAGATACCGCTGCACACCTGAGAGGATGGCTGGAATAAAATGTATAAAGCAGATACCACCAAACGCCGGCGAGGATATGGAGAAACAGCAACGTCATTCACTGCTGTGATGCTCTGAATTCTGAGATTAACAAGAGCTGTGGCCAAAAACAAAAAACCAAACAAACAACAGTGGAAAGAGCTGCAGTTTCAGCCCTACTCCAGGCTCCATGTTGGCAGCTGTTTGTCCTTCCCACTGCCCCCTGCCTCCTCCCTCCTGCTCACTGCTTCCCTCCCTTCCTCCCCTTCCTCCCCTCCCTTTCTCGCCTTCCCTGACCTCCCCCATCCTACACTCTTTTCCCCCCTCTTCTCGTCTTCCTCCCGATGCTTCTGCCCCTCCTCCCCCTCCACCCAGGCAACTCGCCGTTGCTTGTCCCTGTGTCCATCCACTGCCAGCTCCTCTAAGGGAGTGTCCACCCTGGACTGGGTCTACGACCCGGCCTCTGGGCAAGCCTCCTAGGATCTCCTCGGGAAACTGTTCAAACCCTCCCCCTGCCTCTGCCTTGTCTGAGAAGAATGGCCCATCTGGCCTTGGCCTTCCAGGATATTCCTTGGGTATCCCAAGTGTAGGGCTTCCCAGGTTGCGCAAGTGGTAAAGAACCCACCTGCCAGTGCAGGAAAGGTAAGAGACCCAGGTTCGATCCCTGGGTGGGGAAGATCCCCTGGAGGACATGGCAACCCACTCCAGTATTCTTGCCGGGAGAATCCCATGGACAGAGGAGCCTGACAGGCTACAGTCCATGGGGTCGCAAGGAGTCAGACACGACTGAAGCAACTGAGTATGCACACACCCATCCCAAAGTGATCCCTGGGTGTGCTTACCATGGATCCTAAACCTTGAGGTTCAGAGCCTTGGATCTCAAAGCTCACCATGGGTTCCCTGCAAGGGGTCCCGTCAGTTTAAACTTTCACCCAGGTTGCTCTCCTGAGCTATGGGCCCTTGGGCAAGCCAGCATCCCTCTTTGGGATGCCCTTGTCTCATCCATAAGCTGTGCCTGGGTCCCTCTGTCACTATCCTTCCGCGAACAGACGAGTGTCCCAGCTTTCAGTGTTGAAAGCTGCCGGAGCGGGAAAGCGGGAGTCCAGCTGCTGGTCTCCCCGGAGCCCCAGAGAAGCCGCTCCTCCCGATGGGCCCTCCGCAGCCCAGGGGCTGGTCCTCTGCTTCTCAGGCTCTGACAGAAGCCTGACTTCATCCCTTCCCCAGGGACCAATCACACTAAATTCACAGCACTCTGATGGGCAACCCAGGAGGCCTGATCATTATTAATAATACTAATTAATCCTTATGAAGAAAGAGATAATCAGCTCTGATGGCTGGCCTGCTGTCTCTCCAAGAAGGCACATCTGCGTGAGAAATGAATTCACTGTCAAAGGCTAGAGGGTCAGGAGAGAGGACAAAGGTCACTGTGGTATGACCCTGAGGGTTCAGAGGCTGTGGCATCCTGGGACGCTCCTGAAGCCTCGGGACTGGAAGAGTCCTTCCCCTCCACCCACCCCCATCCCCCTCCCCACCACCCCACAGCCCCCCACCCCCATCCTGAAGCTGTGGCCTCCATACTGCACCATCCTCCTGCATGAGTTGCTGGAGGAAATGGGCTGGGCGGTTGGGCCCCCACAGAGGATGCTGGATGCCCCCTCTGCTCTGGTGTGGTCACGCCCTCTACCCTGCCAGGTCCAGCTCTGCTCTCTTGCGCCCACCCCCAACTCTCAGCAGCTGGCACCTGTGAGCATTCTCCAGGATCTCATCTGGGAAACCACTGAGTTCCTGAGCCATTTGCGTGCCAATGGCTGGATCTTGCAAGACTTGCTACAGTCTCCAAACTGACCTCGGCCTGGTGTCATCGCAGCACCTGCAGGATGGAAAGCCCTTTCTCCCTCCCGTGTTGAGGCTGCACCCAGATACTGTTAAGGAGCTCTGGAAGCCGGCCTCTGTCCTCCAAAGAAAGGCGTGCAGAGCCTGCCACCTTGCGGCCACCTCTGGTCCTGCACCAGCCCTGGCCAAACAGCACAGACACCCCGCTCTCTCAGACTCAGTGCAGAGTCTCTGAGATGCTGGGGGTGAAAAAGAATCCTAGGCTCTGTTTCCTTTCCTGTTTGTAAGACCCACAGTCCTGAGCCAGTAGATGCAGGCCCAGGGTAAGAGACCCTGCCGCTGGCTGAGACGGGAGAAGGGAGAAGGCTGGAGCTGGGGAGGAAGCAGTTCTCAAGGCTGGAACAGCAGCTTGTCGGGCCCATGGAGAGCCTGGGGCTGATGACGTGGGCTGGGCAAAGCCAGAGGCCCTGTCTCTAACCCTACTGCCAATCATCCTGCGAGTCCCCATCGGGAAAAGGAGGGCGATGGCCAGGTGACTCTGCAGGCCTCATTCTGCTCTGACTCTGTGGTCTAGGCAGGACGTCGTTAAGCAAGGGAGGGGATCTGTCACGTCACTGCCATTCCGGACAGCTTATCTCTTCACCTCCTTGGGGTGCTGCTGGTTTCCACTGTCTCCCAACCAGGGTCCAAGGCAAGGAGCCCGCATCCATTAAACGTGCAGAGCTGCATCTGAGGAGCTGCTGGCTCTGACTCCTGACTCAGGGAGCACAGAGCCGGTCAATCAGGGCCATCCAGGATGGTCCACGTGGCCAGGAACAAGCCGTGTGTCTCACATGTGTCCTCAGAATGCCAGAGTTGATTCTGGTTAATAAAGCACAAGTGGCTGGGACTCCACCTGCCAATGCAGGAGACACTGGTTCGTTCCCCAGGCCGGGAAGGTCCCATGTGCTGCAGGGCAACTAAGCCCGTGTGCCACAACTACTGAGCCTGTAGTCTAGAGCCTGGGAACCACGACTGCTGGCCGAGCCCTCCTGCCTGGAGCCGAGTGCTCCATAGCAAAGAAGCCACTGCGATGAGAAGCCTGAGTACCACACCCGGAGAGGAGCCCCCGCTCACCCCAACTAGAGAAAGCCCACACACAGCAACGAAGGCCCAGCACAGCCAAAAATGAAAATAAAGCTCAAGTTCTGAAGCTTCACGGAGTTGTGATTAAATCCAGATACTGCCACTTACCAGCTGGGTAACTTTTAGAATCTCTTTAACCTTCCTAAGCCTCAGCTTTTCTCAACTATATAATGGGGATGAGGAGGCTATCGAGAGGATTAAGTGGGGTGATGTTTGCCGAGCGCCCTCCCAGGACCTGTGTGTAGCCGGTGTCTGTAAATGACAGCTGTGATCATTGTTGCCTTTGTTCAGCATCCACAGCGGTACATGCAATGCTCTGACAATGAGAATTAACGAGTAAACATCGATTATAGACTGAATGTTTGTGCCCCCGCCAAATTCATATCACACGCTAATCCCCAGTGAGATGGCATTAAGAGATGGGGCCTTTGGGAGGTAATTTGGTCATGAGGGTGAGGCCCTCAAAAATGGGATTATGCCTTGTAAGAGGAGTCCAGGGACTTCCCTCCTGGTCTGGTGCTTAGGACCTGGCCTTCCAACGCAGGCTGCGTGGGTTCGACCCCTCGTCAAGGAGCTAGGATCCCAAATGCCTTGGGACCCAGAAACCAAACATAAAGCAGAAACACTATTGTAACCAATAAAGACTTTTAAACTGGTCCACATCAAAAAAAAAAAATCTTAAAAAGAAAAAGGTTCAGAGAACTAGCTCTCTCTCTCTCTCTTTCTACCTCGTGAAAGCACAAGAAGTCAGCAGTCTGAAACCCAGAAGAAGGCTCTCACCAGAACACAACCATGCCAGCACCTGACCTCGGACACGCAGCCCCAAAGCCAAGAGAAATGATGAATTTCCATTGTTTACCAGCCATTTGGTCTATGGTACTTTGCTATAGCAGCCCAAACTGACTCGGTCAGAAATTAGTACAAGACGTAGGGTGTTACCGTAACAAATACCTAGAAATGCAGCAGCAGCTTTGGAAGCAAGTCATGAGTAGAAGCTTGGAAGAGTTTGGAAGCTCGTGCTGTAAGACACTAAGATCCTCACGAATGGACTTTTAAAGGCAGTTCTGGTGAGGGCTCAGAAAGGAAAGAGGAGGGACTTTGCTGGTGGTCCAGTGGTTAAAAATCTGCCTTCCAATGCAGGGGATGTGGGTTCGATCCCTGGTCTGGGAACTAAGATTCCCCATGTTGTGGGGCAACTAAGCCCGAGCACCCAAATGATGATGGAGTGCAGCCAAGAAAAAAAAAAAAAATAGGAAGGAAGAAAGAAAGAAAGATAGGAAAGAGGAGAGCTGAGGAGAACATGTCCATCTTCTGAAAGAATAAAAAATAACCATATAGAGAATGTTAGGAATAAGGATGGTAAAGACCATTCTGGTGAGGTCTCAGAAACGAGGAGCATGCTACTGAACACTGAAGAAAAGGTGATCTTGTTCTAAAGTGGCAAAGAACTTGACTGAACTACATTCACGTTCTGGCCTCTTGTAGAAGGAATAATTTGCAAGTGATAAAACCAGATGTTTAGCTGAGGAGATCTCTAAGCAAAGAGTTGCAGGAGAGGCCCTGGCCCTTTCTGACTGCTGAGCTCGAAGAAGAGAGAAATGATTTGAAGATGGAATTATTAAGCAAAAAGGAACTAGAAGGTAAAGATTTGGAAAATTCTCAGCCTATTCATATTGCAAAAACCGAAGAAATGTTTCAGAAGAGAACGCTGGGAGGCCAGTGTGGGTGTGGATTCCAGGCTTCATCAGCCTTCCTAGAGGGAAAACCGTGAGACTGAACTGAAGGGGAGGAGATGAGAGGAAGAAAGGAAGGCTGGTGGACCTCTCCGATCTCACAGGACAGACTATAGAGCTAACCCGATGTGAATGGGCAGTAGCCTTTAGGTCAAGGAAAGAATGAGCACAGAGGCAATTCCCAGATCATCACAACTGCCTCGTCTGTTTCAAAAGGCGGCGGGGGTGGGGGGGGGGGGGGGGGCGTGGGGCTCATAGCCTTGCTTTCAACAAGCCAGATAGCCTCTGCCCAAAGATGTGCAGGTGGGGCCGCCTAGCAGAACCATGAAGGACCTCCACCCATGGGTCTGGAAGACAGGACCTTCACCCCTAGTGGGTCTGGAGGGTAGAGAGAGCATCAAGCCAAAGAGGGTCAAGACCTTTCAAACCTTGAGATCCCGTGACGTTTGCATTGTAGGCTTTGGGTTTGCATGGGACCTGTCGCCCCCTTCCCCTCTCCTCTTTCTCCCTTTTGGAAGGTAAAAGGTAAAATGGGTGGGAATGTCTATCTTATGCTTTGTCCCATCATTGCATTTTGGAAGCACATACCTTGTCAGGTCTCACAGGTTCACAGCCAACAAGGGATTTTTTGCCTTAGGATGAATCCTTCTTTGAGTCTCACCCATATCTGATTTAGATGATACCTCAGTGGATGAGATTTAGCATTGATGCTGGCACAAGCCGGGGGCTGGTGGAGTGAAACGAATGTATTTCACATGAGAAGGACAAAAACTGGGGGGAGTGGGGTCAGGGGCAGAATGTTATAAACTGTATGTGTCCTCCAAAAATTCGTAAGTTGACATCTGACCTCCAAAGTGATTGTATTTGGAGATGAGTCTTTAGGTCATGAAGGCGGGGCTCTCATGAAGAGGATTTGTGCCCTGATGAAAAGAGGCCAGAGAGCTCTCTCTCTCTACCATGTGAGGACACAAGAATTCGGCAGTCTTGACCTGACCTTGCAGACCCCTTGACCTCAGAACGCCAGCCTCCAGAACAGTGAGAAATAAATTCCTGTAGTCGAAGCCATCCCATCCATGGCATTCTGTTATAGCAGCTTGAACGGACTGACTACCATCCGTAACAGGAGTCTTGGCGTCTGTTAGATTGGGCCGCCACAAGAGAAACCACACACGGCAGAGGGACAGCTCTGGTTTCTTTCTCTTCCTCTTCTTATAAGGGCACCAATCCTATGCTGGGGACTCCACCCTCATAATCTCATCCAAACAAGTTACCTTACAAGGGCCCCACCTCCAGATACCATCACGCTGGGGAATCAATTCCCACATACGAGTTTTCGGGAGCCACAAACTCTCAATCAATCCATACAGCTCCTAACTATAAACTCTAGATTTCTCCTCTGCAAACCTCCTTCCATACGTTTTTCTCCTACTGATCTGTCTTTACAGCGATGTGTATGCCAGGAGGATCCTGCCCTCGCCTGGCCCCCTCCTGCACAGCCTGGAGCAGAGCAGCCCTGGTGCCCCCACGGAGGACAGGTCTGTGGCCTTCTTCCCGCTCTGACTCCCGCGACAGCCCTGCCATGGGTGCAGTGGGCTGAAACCACCAGTCGGCTTCTCTCAACCCCAGCAGCCCCTCAGTGCAGTGGCCTCACAGATGGAGCCCAGGGCAGGCCTCCACCCTGGCACCCCAGGAATTCCCTGGAATCTCTCACAAATGCCAACTCCCAGAGCTGAGGAAGTGTCCCCAGAGTCACCGGGGCCCCATGCAGGCGGAGTTGCTTCACGTGCGTGCATGCATGCTAAGTCGCTTCAGTCAAGTCTGACTCTCTGCGACCCCAAGGACTGTAGCCCAACAGGCTCCTCTGTCCATGGGATTCTCCACGAAGAATACTGGTGTGGGTTGCCATGCCCTCCTTCCGGGGGATCTTCCCGACCCAGGGATGGAACCTGCGTCTCTTATGTCTCCTGCCCTGGCAGGCGGCTTCTTTACCACTAGCGCCACCCAGGAAGCCCACGTGTCCTTGTAAATTGATGTACCTGGGGCCACTAAAGGAACAGGAGCCAGCCCAGGGGCAGTTCCATGTAGCCCACCAGCCCCACGCAGAGTCCCCAGGTGGGAAGGGATGGAGTTGATAGGCCTGGCCTCAGGCTGAGCAAAACTAATGTGGCCCCTACCCCCAGTACGTATCTCCAGTGCCCTCTGACTAGACTACCCACGAGCCCTGCTTCACCCGGCAGGCCCTGTTCTTCTCCACAGGCTGCCCAGGGGTGAATTCCACCCCCCATCACCCCCCACTCCACCCCTACACCCCCACTCTGGATGGAAGGCACAACTGCAGAGCAGCCCGCGCCTCCCTGCCCCAGCTCTGCTCTAGCTCTTCTCGCTGAGCTGCAGTCAGAACGCCAAATATTGCATGAGGCGATAAGCAACCCTCTGCTACATACAATCCTCCCCACCTCCCAAGGGAGTGGATACTGTCCATGTCGTTTGGAGTGACAGGTGTGAGGACGGATGCTTGTCAGAGCCAGGAGAGCACCTCGTTTGAATTTCTCAAGGAGGATTTTACGTCTAGGGGTTGGATGGAAAATGAGAAGGGAGAGGGGCCTTGCATCTGTCCCTTTTTAAAGGGGAAAAGAAATCTCATGTCTTCCAAATCTTATTGGCCACAATCCGGTCACCTGACCACACATAGCTGCAAAGAAGGCTGGGAAATGTAGTATTCTGAGGGTGGCAACTTGCTGGGCTAAATAGTGTATGGTTCTGTTTTTAAGGAGAGAAGGGGAAAGAGTTACCTCTGTCTCAGGAACAACTAGCTAAGGGTTAGCTAAGCAGCTCCTCCAGGGCCGAGATCATGGTCAGGCCCAAGGTGGGGAGGCCAGGGCGGAACTGGAACAACAGGGAGCTGAGAAAGCAGGAAGCTTCTGCAGGTTCCCAAAGCCTCAGGCAGGGCCTTGCGCTCACCTCCCATGGGGGTGGGGGTGGGGGTGCAGTGGGGTCACGTCCTAGAGGATACGACACCTAAGCCGGGGGCTGAGGAAGGCAGGCCCACCCTAGAATGGGCTTGGTTTGTGTCAGTTAGAGGTGGGGCAGAGAGAGGTGGGCGTGAGGGGATGGAGGAGGTGCTGAAAGCTCCTGCAGCCATGTGAAGGTCTGGGGACAGAGCAGGCCAGACCAGAGGCCGGGAGGAGCCTGGTCTATCAGAGAAACGGGGTGGCTGGAGTGCAGTGAGCAGCCTAGATCACACAGGGACGAGTCCAAATTTCATCCCAAGGCTGATGAGAAGCCACGAAGGGTTTGACCCAAAAGACCAGGCGCCATGTGCCTCGCGTGGGTGCAGGCGGCTTGCTGCAGGGGCTGCAGAGAAGCGGGGGTGAGAGCGGATCCAGCCATGAGCATGGAAAAGTGCCCTGGAAAGGTGAATCCCACGGCCAAAGGTCAAGCGTGGTAAAGTGTGGTGTGTCATTGTCCCCAGCATCCCAGAGAGGCCAGTGTCGTCCGTCCCTCTCACAGGGGACAGCCAGACAGACTCCGACATCCTGGCCTTCATCAAGGCCAGACAGAACATCCTGCAGAGGACAGGTAAGAGCCCCTTCCCCAGCAGCTCCTCCAGGGCCCAGGTCATGGTCAGGCCCTAGGTTGGGGCGGGGGGAGGGGCTGCGTGGGGAAAGCTGGAACAACAGGGAGCTGAGGAAACAGGAAGCTTCCGCAGGTTCCCAAAGCCTCAGGCAGGGCCTTGCGGTCACCTCCTGCATTGCCCACCGCTGCCTCCTCCTGGAGACAGCCCCAGAAGGCAGCCTCGGACACACCGAGATGGGCCAAGGGGGTGGCCAGCCCAGGGGGCCCCTGCCTGCCCCTCTTGGCAAAGCATCCCTCCACCCCCAGCTCTTTAGGATGATGTCTGGTCGCCTGTCCCCAGAGCCAGCTCCCCTCTGTTTGCCTGCTCCAAACAGGAAGGGCTGACCAGTGGTTTGGAACTTGTTCAACCCCCAGCTCGAAATCTTACTCTCCTGTTGGAGCCTGGTTCTTGCCAGCGAGTTGTAGGTGTGAACACCACTTGAAGGCCCAGGCCCGAGGACATGGGAACAGTCAGAGAAGAAATATGCAGTGTGTCAGGAGCTGAAACAGAAAGAGAAAGAGAAGGCCCAGCCTGGCCTCCATCACTGGCCTCCCCCCACTTCCTCATGGCCCCTGCCTTCCTGCACAGACAGGACTTCTTCCCTCTCCCTGGAGACCCGTGGGACCAGCCTCCATCTGGGGCCCCTGACCCCAGCCCTGTTTTTAGTCTTAGCCTCATTCCAGTAATCCAAAGGCTACTTGTCTGGCTTAGCGTTGCTTTCACACGGCCACAAGGCACCAGATGGGTTAGGGTTAGGGTTAGGGTTAGAAAAATTTGGATTCAGATTGAGTAGTCTCCAAGCCACACACCCCCTCCCCCCGCCCCAGTCATCCCCCAAATACTCCAAATGATACGTATCAGACACAGACCAATACCAGACAGCCAGTCGGTAAATGAGCACTGTGTTTATTAGGCACCTTCTGTATGCTGGGCACTGTACCAGTGCTGGGGCCATATCAGTGAACAAGACTGAAGCCCTTGACAGGCTGGAAGGAGGGAGAGAGACTGTGAACACATCCCAGAGACATAAGATTATCCTCGGTGCCAATGAGAGCTCTGAAGCAGCTGGAATATGTGATGCATAGAGATCCGCAGAGAGATGCCTTTATCTGGGAGAGGGGAAGGGGGAGACTCAAAACTGAGGCCTAAGAGTGAGGGTGACGCAGCCATGTGGCTCTGGGGGCCAGGGTTCCACTCACTCTGGGAGGAGCAGCAAGGGCCAGCCCAGAGGGGAAGGACTCAGCTTGGCCACAGGGTGGGACAGAGACTGGCACGGCTGGGACGGGGGGCCAAGCCAGAGAGGAGGGCAGGATCCCACAGGCCTCCTGGGCTTGGCTTCTGCTCCAGGAGCGCATGGTGGGAACTCGGGGAAGAACTGAAACCATAGCGTGATGTCATCTGACCAGTGGTTTGGAAAGCTCACTCCAGCCACAGAGTGTCGTGCAGGCCACAGAAGACCAGGAGCCAGCGGTTCTCAGGGAGGTACCTTCCTGGGAAGGTCCGGATGGCCCGGACTTACGGCCGCCTGCACAGGACACGTGGGGGTCACAAGGACTTGTTTATACACTGAAAGGAACGGCCCAGGAAGGGGAGAAAAAATGGAGGGAGATTTATGATGTGGGAAACAGGACCAAAATGCAAGAGAAAATTCTTTGAGGAAGTTGATGGAATAATGTCCAGGACATAAGTGGAGGGAGCATTGGTTCCTGGAGCTAGGAGACAACCCCACCCCCCAGAACAAATTCATAAAATTCAACCATCATTTGTCCCATCCAGAAGTCTACAAATAAGCAATATTTTAAAGTTCCATTTACTCAGCTTTTGTTTCACACATTAGCGACGTGACCCTGCAGCCCGCTCCAAAGAGAAAAGGCAGACATCCAAGGTCTATGGCAGGGTGGCATCTTCCTGCTAACACCAGGCCTGGCTGGTGCAGAAGACTGGGTCAAAGACTGGGCACTCTTGTTTTTGTTTTTTTTTTAACTATTTATTTTTATGTATTTATTTTATTTGGCTGCACCAGGTCTTTGTTGCAGCACGCAGGATGGTCCATTTTCTTTGTGGCATGCGGAATCTTAGTTGCTTACATGCACGATCTTAGTTCCCTGACCAGGGATCGAACCTGGGCCCCCCGCATTGTGAGCAGCATGGAGTCTCAGTCACTGGACCACCAGGGAACTCCAGCTGGGATGCTTTCATTATGATGTTTAGAGCAGGTTACCAGTTATATGTTTTCTTCATGAACATTATTCCGTGTGGCGCCCTCAACATGCCTGTAAGGCGCACAGAACCACGAGTGTGATCCCCCCTTTTGGCAGGAGAGGAAGCTGAGGTACGCCCCCCGCCACCCACCACCCCCGACTGCAATGGCAGAGCCAGGAGAACCCAAGCCTCCCGTGTGCTCCGCTGGGCCGAGCCGTCTGGAAAGCCAGCTTGCTCGCGGGTGTTTTCCCTCAGCCTCCACCCTCCCTGCAGCTGGGGAGCTTGGTTCTCCAAACAAACGGCAGCCTGGAAGTAATTCATCAAAACAAACACAAGTTCGAGGGTTCAGTTTTTATTCCCCAAGCGGGGGGAAATAATCCCGGGTTCTTAGTGACCACGGGGCCCCAGGGAAGCTGAAGACAGGGTGACAAAGGGCCCCCCTCTGGCCAGGTCGGGGCTGCAGAGCAGCAGGTGCGGTCTCCCCCGCCCCCAACACGTGGCAGATGGCCCCGGTCCACCACGCCGCACTGTCTACACAGCCCACTTATCAGGCCTCCCTGTGGGCAAACACATGGGCTGGGCCCAGGCACCTTGCCCTCCCCACCACAGCCAAAGCAAACACTGCCCGTCCCTGCCCTGGGCCCCTCTGCTCCTAATTCAGTGGAGCTGTCTGGCGGGGCTCCTTCACAAGTGCTCATTATGGGGGATTTGTGACCGTCAGCCAAGGAACAAGAGCCCGGAAAGGGTGATTTAGCCGGCTCTTAGGCTTCAGCAAAGGCCAGGATGAATCTGTTTGATTTAGGATTCCTGGGGAAGCTGTGGAGCGTTTCAATCCCTGCCTGGGGCACATGTGGACAGGTATATCTCCCCCGGAAGGGGCATTAGTCATCCAAGGTGTCAAAGCTGCTGTTTCTAGCTGCCAACGGTGGCTTCAAGAGCGGAGAAAATGAGATTAACCCCTTTCTAGACTCTTCCTTAATCCCTGAGTTTGGAAGAATGTCTGTCTGGAACCTTGATGTTTGCTGTGAACCCCGCCATGACCACACTGCCCTCTTCTCCAGCCAGGAGGAGAACCGCCAAAGCCCCCCAGCGCCCCTAGCCCCAGCACCTCCGCTCTGAGAAGCCCCTGGCTCTCTCCTTCAGTCAGGAGCCCTCCCAGGGAAACAGAAACAACACAGGTCTGGGAAGGAAGAGACCGAGACGTAAGGGCTCTCCATCTCAGCCCTGGGCGACCCTGGGCTGCTCACCTCCTCCAGCCTCCCTGTCACCCCTGTCAGGTTCAGATTCCACCTTTGCCCCGGTGGGCAACTCTCCTGAGACAAGGTCCACAAAGTTCCCTCATAACCTGCCGAGCACCAGGGAGCCATCAGCGGGGAAACTGGCCTGTGTGTTGAGACCTGATCCTACACGGTGAGGTGCGGTGGAGGTTTCAGTGGTGTAATAGTGCCCTCTACCCTGGGAATCCACAGTCACAAAAACCCCAGCATCGACTGGTAGCTCCATTACTTAAATGAGGTTCATAGAGAATGAACAGGAACCAGGACATTTGTTGTTAGTGGAGGTTGATCTGTGCAAGGGGCTATGTCTTTGAATATCGTGCACTCTGAGCCCAGCCCTGGGGCCTTTCTTCTCAGCCCCACCCTCACCCCCAGTCCTCACCGCAGGCAAGTGTCTGGGGCAGTGAAGCAGGGACAGCCCTAGTGGGGCGCTGGCTCCGACTCTCTGCTCCTTACCAGGAATCCTGGCCCAGGATGCTTCTCAGTGGTGCAGAAGAAGCCTCAGACCCGTGACTTGGTCCACAGCCACATGCTTCATGGCCCTCAGTACCTGCCCTCGCCAACTCTTGGAACAGAGAGATGAAAGCAGCGGGTTTGGGCCTGGCCGTTCTTTAGAACAGCTGGGACCCAGAGATTCTGATTTAATCCATCCTGAGAGTGGCCTGGATATGAGGATTCCTAACAGCGCCCTAGACATTTCCAACCTGCACCAGAGCTGGGGGAACCTTGGGTCCAGAGTGACTAGAACACATCACCTTCCCACACTCTGGTGTGTTTGACTTTCTTCCTTCCTGGTCTAGGAGTCAATTACGACAGTCAGGAATATCTTAAAAACAAGGACTGGGCTTCCCTGGTGGCTCAATGGTGAAGAATCTGCCTGCCAATGCCGGAGATGTGGGTGCAGTCCCTGATTCAGGATTATCCCACACGCCACAGAGCAGCTAAGCCCGAGCACCAAGCGTCCTGGGCCAGGATTCCTGGTAAGGAGCACAGAGCCCGTGCTCCGGAGCCCGGGAGCAGCAGCTACTGCGCCCAAGAGCCCTAGAGCCTGTGCTCTCCAACGAGAAGCCCCCCCAGTGAGAAGCCCCCGCACTGCAGCTAGAGAGGAGACCCCACAGAGAATTCTGGGCAGCAATGACGACCCAGTGCAGCCAAAAAATAAATAATTCTTTTTAAATAAATAAGGACATCTCAGGACTTCCCTGGTGGTCCAGTGGCTAAGAATCCACCTGCCAGTGCACGGGACACAGGTTCTACCCCTGGTCCAGGAAGATCCCACATGCCGTGGAGCAACTAAGCCCACGGGGCCGCAACTACTGAAGCCCATGCTCCAGAGCCCGTGCTCCGCAACAAGAGAAGCCGCCGTCATGAGAAGCCCACATCCCACAAATACAGAGTGGCCCCCTCTTGGCACAACGAGAGGAAGCCCGCACAGAGCAGTGAAGACCCAGGGCAGCCAAAAATGAAATAAAGTTTTTAAATTTAAAAAATAATAATAAGGACCATCTCCATTGAATTAGACAGTGAAGTCCACAGAACTAGATCTTGCACACAGAACTAAATTCGGGGATCAAGGGTTCATAGCCTTGAATTGTTTTCAACATCTTCCTCCCTGTTACTTCCCACATTCGCTGCATCACAGAGAATCACCGACTTCCCCTCCGGAAGAGCAAGCCCACACCCCCCACTGCCAGGTACCCCACGTCCACACCTGGATGCTGCAGCTGCCTCATCTCTCTGTCCGCTGCAGTTTTTAAAAAAATACGGTGTTCTTTACCCAAGGATCTTCAGAAATTCTTATGGTAGCCAAACTTTAAGCAAATGAACTGCATGTCCCCCATATTAGTTCTCATACTTTTGTGGGCCCAGTGAGTCTGAGTGGGGCCCAAGAGTCTACATCTCTTAACAAGCTCCTGAAGATGCCTGTGTCCACAGGTCAGTGGACCCCACATTTGCAAAGCAAGGAGCCACACTAGCTACTTTTTCCAGGTACCCGGTCTACTCCAGCGATTTGGAAGTGAGAAAAGTGAGCCCCAGAGAACAAGCATGTTTTACCCAAGGTCACACCATCCTGGCTAGAACCCAGGGGTCTTGCTTCTTAGGCCAGAGAACCCTTTCTCCATGCCCCGCCATGGAAAGCTACAGGATGGGGCCACATGGTCAGGATTAAACATCATGGAACATAATGAATACCTGGAGCAAAAAGCAAGGAGCAAATCTGCAAGAATGAAACAGGTGTGTCAGCGAAAACCGTGGAGCTGGAAAATTAGTGTGGGTCCTGGCTCGGGGTGATGAGACTTTTGCAAAGAGCAAAGCAGGCAGGCATTTCCTACAGCATTTGGGGAGCAGATGCAGCTCCCTGGGAGTAAGGCCCTGAGTGGAGCGCCACCTGATAGCCACAGGGGGTGATCCAAGAGGTCCGTGACCCAAGCAGAGCCTAACCGAGACCACCGTCTCCTTTCAGGTTTCCAGTAAGCACCCCGGTGTGTTGTGGCAGCAAGAACGGACTCCAGACGAAGGTCTCAGCTCCAGCAGCGACCTGTGGACTGCTGGAAGCAATTGGTGACTTGGATCCCAGTCGGGAGGCTGTGTTTCTTTAAGGATGGAGCCCTGGATGCTTGCTGCCAGTGGGGCTGGGGCCAGGCTCACGGTGCTGTCCTTGCTGTGGGTGCTGGAGCCGTGGGCAGCCAGGCGGTGCCGGGTTCTAGGGGTGGAATGAGTGCTTTAGCTCACCCTTGCTGTGGTCTTACACGTAGACAACTACAAGCCTTTGAGATCATGAAACAGTACCATCCCAGCGCAGTGGCCGGGAAGCTCACACTGGTAGGAGGAGGTGGAAATGAGTTATCTTTAGCTATGGGGTTGGCCAAAAAGCTCACATGGGTTTTTCTGTAACATCTTACAGGAAAATTCCAAATGAACTTCTCGACCAACCCAATATTTTCCCGCCACTCCCCTGCCCCAGCCCCTGGTTGAGACGCCCAGGAATGGCTGGAGCAGCCACACAGCAGGTCAGACCAAAGCCAAGGCAGTGGAGAGCGGCAGGGCATCCGGATGGCCAGCCCTGCCCTCCCAGGCCAGACCCCGCACCGTCACTCTCACGGTCCAGATGACCCGCGGGCGACGCCTGAATCAGCTGCGTCTCCAGGGAGCCGCCCCTGCAGCAGCACCCGGAGGGCAGTGGACGGCTCCCGGGAGCTCTGCTGAGATCCGCGAGGGGCGGTGTGGGTGTCTTGGGCCTCACCTTCACCCCGTGCCTCGGGGCTCGGCAGGGTTTGGGCCAATTCTCCCCGCTCCCACGGGGGAACGTGTCTCAGGGAGCCCTCAGCACTCCAGGCTCAGGGCCAGTGGAGGGTAGGCCGCCCCCTAGAGGCCCTTGGGGGACTGCCACCCGCCTCAGGACTCTGGCAGTAGGTTCAAGCCAGCTGCAGCGGGGTGGATTGGGGGTGAAGAGTTGGGGGGGAGGGGCTGGGGGGGCAGGGGCCCTGGAAATGCAACTAACCGAATAAAAGCACTTGCCCTGTCACCTCTGGCCCATGAGTCGCCCTGGGGAGGGAGCAGAGAGAGAGTACGGCATAGTCAGTTTCCCCACCCACCCTCCCGACCCTTTCAGGTCTGGGTAACAGGATCGTGCAAGAGAAGCTAGGTGATTACATTTCAAAGCTGGACAGAGCTCCTCTGACCCACACCCTTGTTTGTAACATTAGAAACCTGAAGCGGGGCAGGGCGGGGGTCGGGGGAGGCTTCGCTGGGGGCTCAGTGGTAAAGAATCCACCTGCCAGTGCAGGAGACAGGTTCCATCCCTGGTCCAGGAAGATTCCCCACGCCGACCGGGAGCCACAGCTCTTGAACCTGTGCTCTAGAGCCCAGAGGCGCAGCTACGGAAGCCCCTGTGCCCAGAACAAGAGGAGCCGCTGCACTGAGAAGCCCCAGCACCGCCGCTCGAGAGGAGCCCCGGCTCCCGGCAACTAGAGAAAGTCCGTGTAGCAACAGACTCAGCACAGCCAAGAATAAATGAAGACAATTATTTTAAAACAAGAAAAATGCAGTGAAAGGGAGGTCCTGGTTGTTAATTATACAGCCAGTTAGCGGCAGAGGTCCCCTCCTCGGACGGCTTTCCCTGATCACCCCAACCAGAGGGACACCCCCACCCTGGTCACCCTCTATCCCATCACTCTGTTATCTCTTCATCACTACCTGACAGATCTCAGATCTTTATTTGCTTTTTTTTCTTTCCCCTTTATTGGCCACAGTGCACGGCTTGTGGGATCTTAGTTCCCCAACCAGGGTTTGAACCCAGGTCCTCAGCACTGAGAGCAAGCCATCCTAATCACTGGCCTGCCAGAGAATCCCCTGCTTGCTTCTTCTCTAATGGTCTTCAGAGCCCACCACCACCAAGACTAAAAGCTCCACAACAAGGGATTGTTTGTCCTGCTCGTCACTGTGTCCCCAGCAATGTGTCCTCAGTTCACGAGTGGCAGAGTCAGAGCCCATGCTCCTGCTTCTTGGGCCCCCACGACCTCCCCTGGGCCCACTGGGCATTCTGGCACCCACGTGACATGTGGCAAATCCTTGGGAAAGTCCACGGAACCAGTGAGGGGGACACAAATTGCCCTCACAGCCTGATTCTAGAAGCCTCCCCAGGAGTCTGCAAGGCACATACATGCTCTTTCTCTCTCTCACTCTCTCTCTTAAGAGCCCCGAGGATGGCATGGAGTGGGCCAGGCTCCCTCAGAAACAGACTCAGAGTACCCGGCACACCTTGGTACCCAGCCCTCTGGAGCTGGTTCGTCTGCGGACCGTAATGCTCCTGCCCAGAAGTTACCTCCCAGACCCGAAGGCCTCGTTGACAGGGATGTGTGACATGGCCCCATGCAGAGCGCAAACCCGCCTCCTAGAACAGTCGCTGAGGCTTGAGAGGAAAAGACTAGGAAAAGAGAGAGGAACACAGACAGCCCCCGAAGTCTCTCCCTCCCCACAGAGGCTAGCCTCTGACGTGGACGGCCACTCCCCTGGTGCAACTTCCCCTCAGCCCTGTGGGCCCTGCAAATGGGAAGAGCGGAGGAAATGTTCTGGAAAGACCCTCCAGCAGGGTCTTTCCACACCGGGCATCCGCAATCCGCACCGGGTTCCAGAGAGCCGTGAAGAGGTCCAGAGTATCTGAGTTCACTCCAGGCGGAAATGTAGAGTTTTCCCAAAGCGGCCTGGCCAGTGACTTCCCACCCAGGTCCTAATAGGACCGAACTGGCTGTGCCAGTCCCGTGGCAGGAAGTATCAGGAGGAGGGAGGCTTAGAATGTGGCTTTCTCGGATCTTGGAAAGGGCGGGGGGTGGGGGGTGGTTAGAAAGCAGGTAGAGAAGCTGTGGTAGCCTGAATAACCCGCCTTAATTCTTCAAGCGCTGAGTAACAGAAACGGGCATCCAAAGCCCTGGCCATGGCCTCATCAGGGCAGAGTATGCCTCCTTCCCCCTTCAGTCTGGGCTCGGCCCTGTGACTTGCTTTGGTTAGTGGGGACATTGGCAGTTATGGTACAGCAGAGGTGTGAAAAGTGCTGGCCTGGCTGGGCCCGCCTCTTGCCAGGCTGGTGATCTCTGCTTGGCAAGAACATGCCCTGGGCAGGCGCTGTCCCCTTGAGCCTACACCCCAGAACACGCAGCGAGCAGACCTGGGCCCAGGCCACAGCCTGGATTTGAGCCCTGCAGCACTGGAGCCTGGATTGCCCGTCAGGTGGCCCAGGTCTGCTGAGCCTTGGCTGACCTGAGGACCCATACTCTTGAGAATAAATGCTGGCTGTCATTAGCCACTGAGACTTGGCAGGGTCGGGGGGTGACTTGCTACGAAGCATTAACTGTAGCAAGAGCCACAGAAATTGAAACCCAGAGATCGTATGTGAACAGCCCCAGAGTTTCTTTCGTTTCCTTCCCTCTATGCCGCCTATCGAAAGGCACTCGAGGGTTTCCGTGCCGGTCCAGTGGTTAAGATAACGCCTGCCAACACAGCGGCCACGGGTTCAATCCCTGCTCTGCGAAGATCCCACATGCCACAGAGCAACTAAGTCCGCGCACCACAACTACCGAAGCCCATGCCTAGAACCTGTGCTCGGCCGCAAGAGAAGCACCGCAACGAGAAGCTCGAGCACCGCAAGGAAGAGTAGCCCCCCACTCGCTGCAGCTGGAGAAAGCTCGCACACAGCGGCGAAGGCCCAGCACAACCAAGAAATGAAACAGTGCTAGGAGTAGTGAAAGCCACTCAGTCGCGTCCGACTCTTGCGACCCCATGGACTGTAGCCCGCCAGGCTCCTCTGTCCATGGGATTCCCCAGGCAAGAATACTGGAGCGGGCTGCCATTTCCTTCTCCAGGGGATCTTCCTGATGCAGGATTGAACCCATGTCTCCTGCACTGCAGGCAGAGGCTTTACCGACTGAGCTAGGAGGGAAGCAGGCGCTTGAGGGTGGGATGTATGGAGCTGGCACTTTGGGCCACGATAGAGCAACAGAGACCTGATTCAGCCTCCTCACTAAGCGACTGAGAACTAGACAAGACACATAAAACAAGGGTTTTCTGACGTGCGACCAAAGGCAGTGCAAGACCTGGAGCCCCAAGAGAAGAGAAACAGGAGAGGTGAGCCCGCTAGTCGCCTATGTGCAGGGCAGGCTGGCAGTGCAGGAGGCAGCCGCCCCGTCAACCCTCAGCTGGTAGGGATGGGAGTTGGGAGATAAGCACCCCACCCTCCTTCCACCCCGTGGGACAGCTCTGAGTGAGCCCTACACAGGTGGTGCCCCCCAGGGCCCCCACAGGTGGACCCCCAGGTGCCCACAGCAGCCACCTGCTCCATCACATGTGCAGGGCTGCCCACGTTCCTCCCCTGCCCACCTTCCCCACTTTCTTGGAATCCCTTCCTGGGCTCACTTCCCAGATAAACCACGCACATCTGGTCTCAGAGTCTGCTCCAAGGTCAACCCAACTCAGGCAAGGACACCTATTTCAGAGTCACGGCAGGGGGGCTCTTGCATCATGCTCTCGGCTGATGAGAATGGGAGTCCCCCCAACTTCAACTAGAGCCCCCCTCTCAACCTCACCACACACGGGGGCTCAGGGAAATCTCTCATGAGAAAGGAATCCCACTGCCCCAATAAACAATGGAATCTTCTGAACGAGATCAATAACAGGTGAGCTTTTCTGATTGTCCGTCTTCAGGCTCCTTCCCCTTGGCTTTCCCCACCCCCCGGGGGCCACACAGCCCAGCGGGACCTCCCCTGACTCTCTGGCCAGCAGGGCACTCACACCCACACGCCCTGCCTCCCACACCCTTCACGGGGGGTCACCACCAGGAGCCCAGACAACCACACCCCGGGCTTGTGGCTCTGGCCCCATGCGCCACCGTGTAGGTGGGCACCGTTAGGGTGGCAGGACCTGAGACCGGAGCTCTCCACCTGCCCTTTCCCCTGCAGGGGCCGCACCTGGGCCAGGTGGGCCTCGGCCCCTCCCCGAGCTCTGGTCCGGAATGTACCATTCTCGTTTGTGCAGGTACACGCCCAAGAGCAACTCTGTGAGTGAATACCGATGTTGGCCGGCGGCTGGGCGGGCTGGCCTGCCCTCCCCTCCAGGCTCGCTCAGACGGAAAGAGGCCCACATCCAGCTGCTCTGTTTGCCCTGCACCCTCTGGCCACTGTACTTGAAATTGATCGGGGTTGGGGGGAGAGTTGTTTTTCTTCTTTTTTCCTCCAATCTCCTTATTAGTTCAGCCTCAGAAGGTCCCTTATCACTGCCGGATGTCAGGCCACACTCTGCCAGCAGGCCTGGCCACGTTAGACTCTCCATTAATTGATTTTGCCCTCCCACCTTGGGGGAAGCACAAATTGGCGCTGCCCATTAGCAGCAGTAATTCCCTGAAAGGGATTATAAATCATGCCCTGTGTCCGTCCATCACTCCCAGTGGAGTGGCGCCCACGTTGGGAGGTGTCATGCAGGCAGGGACCATGTCTGATGGGCAGGGGAGGGCCCCGCAGGCCTGAAGTTTCCCTCCTAAACCTAGGCCACAGCCAGGTAGGGGAGCAGCCAAGGCAGGTGCCAGCACACAGAGGGCATTCGGCTCACATGTTCTGTGCGTGAAGCGGAGGCAGGGCAGGCACTGGCCCTGGAGTGGGGAGCGCCTCGGGGACTGATCAAGCTGAGCTCCTGGCAAGCCCACCATGAAGGCTCCACCCTTTAGCTCTGTGGCCCCCTTTAGCCAGAAGAGCTCCTGGGAAAGGCTGTCTTAAACTCCAGCCAGGTGGCTCAGACAGTAAAGAAGCCGCCTGCAATGCAGGGGTCCGGGGTTCAATCCCTGGTTCGGGAAGATCCCCCGGAGAAGGGAATGGCTACCCGCTCCAGTATTCTTGCCTGGAGAATCCCATGGACAGAGGATCCGGCGGGGTACAGCCCAGGAGGCCACAAAGAGTCGGACACAACTGAGCAACACACACACAATGCCCTGTGAGAGGAAACAGCAGCAGCAGGGAGAAATGGGGCAAGGCCCCAACAGGGGGTCCCCAAAGGAGTGGGGGTCTTGGCCCACAGGGCGCCTGGCATCCTTCCTGTCCAGGCCCTGAGGGAGCCCTGTCCATCTGCAACAGACTACCCTCCCCACCGTGCTCGCCCATCTCCCCCTCCCTTTCCTTCCACCTGAGAACCACCACCATCACCTGCAGACCACGACCAGACTCACCAAGGATATTCGCACAGAAGAGGTTGCTAAGACCCGCCCGAGTCCCCAGACAGCAGCAGGCGAGCCAAATGGTAAAGGAGAACTCTTCACATACTGAGCTTCTCCTAGGCAATAAAACGGGATTTGATTATCACACACCTGGCAAGTGTGTAAGCATAACCCTAGCTTAGAGCCAGGACCGAGGGCAAGATGTGTGACTCAGATGCTTGCTTCTGCCCCAGGACCAGCCGGTCTCCCAGCATGGTGCTGTCTGGGAAAGCTCTGGGTGTGAGGAAGGCCTTACAGGAGATGGCTGTGGACCTCCCGGTGGCCTCAGGGACCCAGAGCCAGCAGGACTGCAAGGAAGGCACCTGCCACCCCCAGACAGGGCCCCGACTGAAGCTTGAACTTATCTAACCATTGAGAAGTAATAACCCCTAACTGTGGCTTAAACAAATCAGGCTGAGGTTTCAAACCTGTTTAAATCTAGAGATAGGTGTGTGCAGGAATCAGCGGAGCATCTTTGCGATGCTCCGTGACCTTTCCCGCAAGGACACGGGATGGCTGAGCAGGGGCCAGCATCCATGCATTCAGGGCAGACCACCCTTGGTTTGGATGCATCACCCTCAGCCTGCTCCTCCGCAGCTGTCTCTGATTGGCCAGAACCAGGTCTCGGGGTTGGGGGGGGGGGGGCGGGTGGCCCTGCTGCAAGGGAGCTCCGAAAGCGGGTGCAAGGGGCAGGCAATCCCCTGATCCCCTCCTCTTCTCTGGGCCCCTCTCCTCCGCTTCCACGTGTTTGCTCCTAATGGCCTGGCCGCACCTGGGGCTCCTCGGTGGACTGTCCACAGGCTCCTGGAGCCATTTTGCCTGCAGTTGCAGAGCCAGAAATGCCAGATGACTGCCTGGGTGGGAACGATGATAGCCCGGCCTCCCTGCCTCCAGGGGACTAACTGGGGGCACTTCACCCCCCAGGGCTCCCCAGAAACCGGGGTAGGACAGGGCAACTGTGCTTTGTTTAACCCCCTATGGGTCTTCACTTACTTCACTGCCCATACATAAAGCACCCTCGCAGGGCTTTATTGTTTATTTGTTCCTGAGACAGTGAGGAGTAGGATTATCATGATGGGTGAGATTAGCCGGGCTCCACTGCCTGGAGCTGACATGTACAAATGTGGGGCTGTGTTCGCCGACAAGGAGGGAAAAGCTATCAGCGCAGGAACTCGTGTCCGCTGCGGGCACAGCTCGTTACAGGAAACACCAGAGAACTCAAGCAGATTATACTGACAACCCTCGCACAGTGCTGGTGGGCATGTAGAATGGCACAGGTACTTTGGAAAGCAGTCTGGTGGTTCCTCAAATAATTAAACATAGAGTGATCATGTGACCCAGCAATTCTACTCTTAAGGACACTAAATGAAAAGTTACAATCCCACTAAAAGAGACTCGTACGTGAACTCTCATAGCAGTATTATTCATAACAGCCAAATATCTATCAACTGATAAATGGGTATATAAATATACATAAAATGTTGGTACATATCCATGGAATGAAATATTATTCAGCCATAAAGAGTGGAGTAGTGACACTTGCTACATTTCAGATAAACCTTGAAAACATTATGCTAATTGAAGAAGCCAGACACAAAAGTCCATGTATTGTATGACTGCATTTAAATGAAATGCTGTCTAACAAGGCCCTATTGTATAGCACTGAACTACTGATACATTCGATATCCTGTGATTAAACTATAAGGGAAAAGAATATTTTTTTTAAATGTATATATGTGTGTAACTGAGTCACTTTGCTGTACAGCAGACATTGGTACTATGGTGTTAATCAACTATACTTCACTTTTTAAAAATTTTTAAACATGTCCAGATTAGGGAAATCCTGAGACAGCAAGTTAACTGTTGCCAGAGGCCAAGGGGACAGGCTGGACGGACAGGGGTGACAGCTAAAATGTGTACAACGTTCCGATCTGAGGTTTTAAAAATATTCTAAAAATTGGTCTTGGGATACTTGCAGGCCTCTGAGTATTCTTGAACAGAGAAACCATTCAATCCTATACTTTGAGTGTGTGAATGGTAGCATGTGAGTTATAAATTTAAAAAAGAAAAAAAGCTGCTGCAAATACACACACGCGCACAGAGAAAGAGAGGAAAACAGCCTCGATTCCACCCGCCCAGAGTGAACCACTGCTAGCACCTCCGGGCCGGGAGGCACTCTGTTTTAGCATCTTTTTACTCACACGTCTCACTGACGTAGCCTCCCAAGGGAACCTGCTAAGGATTTCAAGCAAGGAGGATTTTCAGCAAAAACTCTAAAGCAAATGCATCCGGTTTCTTAGGAACATCAACCCTCACACTTTTCCTCATCCCGGCTGTCATTTGTCTGTTTGCTTTCTCCTGATTTGTCACCCAGGTCTCTCATCCATGGGTTCCCCCAAGAGGCAGGTCCATCCTTCCAGCCCCATTTTGTAGCCAAGGCAACTGAGTGCAAGTTTTATTCACACCCGTTCTGATTTCTTCCCAGCTCCTAAGCCTGGGGCTCAGAAGCCGTCATGGGTGAGAAGCTGGGAGCTGCTAAGGGAGCCGGGACAGAGTGAAGCGGAGCATCCGATTTGGTCCCCAAACACCCATCCAACTTGAAGGCAAAAAGTGGGACACGATGTGCTCAGGAGAACCATTAGTTCTCTTTGAGGGGTCCCTGCCGCTGACCTGCTGCTCTCCATGGGGAAAAAAAAAGCCTGGGTGGGGGGTGGCAGTCCTGTTTGCACTCAGGGCACTTAGTGCAGCCAAGCTGAGCTGCACTGTTCAAACAGACTCCCCAGCCTCCGAACACCTGTGCCGCCAGGGAGGGTGAGGCAGGCAGGAGGCCGGACCAGGTCCCCGGGTGCTTCCCGCCTCCGTTTCCACAGCCACCCCCACGGCCCTGGCACAGTCCTGGGCCCGCCATGCCCCGCGCCGGGCTGTGCAGCCGCTGGGGCGGCCGGGTGCTGCCCCTGCTCCTGGCCTACATCTGCTACCTGCTGCTCGGCGCCACCATCTTCCAGCTGCTGGAGAAGCAGGCAGAGTCTCAGTCCAGGGACCGGTTCCAGTTTGAGAAGCTGCGCTTCCTGGAGAACTACACCTGCCTGGACCAGCAGGCCGTGGAGCAGTTTGTGCAGGTGGAGGGGGGAGGCTAATGTGGGATGGAGTTTGGTGACGGGGAGGGGAGAGGGGGAGAGTCGCAGAATGCAGGTCCAGAGCCATCGCCGATGGCTGAGGCCCCATTGGAAGCTGAGCGTGATGGGCACAGAGAGCCAGGGGAGACGTGAGGTCAGAGTCTGGCCCCCAGGGTCTATAACTGGATTGCTGTGTGACATTGGGGAAGCCACTTAACCTCTCTGGTCCCCTTCTAGGTGAGGAGAATAGTCTTATATGTGCCGCAGACGTTTGAGAGCTGATGGAAGGCTCTAGGCTGCCACTTGCTGCATAAATGTGAACCGTGGGTCAGGGCTACCAGCGCTGTGCACACTTCTGCCCCCACACTCCTCGCTTCCCCTTCCCCGGCTCCAGGCAGCTTCTTCCTCTACCGTCCCACTAGCTCACCTCCCCCCTCCCCGGGGTGCTGACCACACTGTGGGTGGGAGACACAGATGAAGGTCAGGAGCAGCCACCACGCCAGCTGCCGCGGACCTGGGCTTCGTGAGCAACAGCCAGGGTGACTGAGCCCCACCCTTCTGGTGCCGACAGGGCATCTCTGGTGACAGATGGGTCATCCCTGCTTGGACCCCTTCTGTAGAAACTCTGGGGCCCCAGTCCCCTCTCTCGCAGAAACCAGCCAAAACCAGGGTGTTGTGGGGGAGGGTGAGACCAGGGGGTCCAGTGGGGCACAACGCCCACCGCAAAGGAGCAAGCCACATGCAGGTTCATCACAATGACTGCTCTTTACTGAGTGTTTACAATGTGCCCCAAACAGCAGGGAGCAGGGCCATCACGAGGTGGGTAGACCAGTACCGGTCCATCCCCTGGGGCCCAGTGTTTTCTGTGTGTTTCCTCATAATTACCTATTGCCACCACTCTCTCAGATTTGCAGGCAGGGACTGGTGGGGTATGCAGCCCAGAGCTGCATAGTTAATGGCAGAAGCAGAACTCGAACCCAAGCCAGCTTCTCCTCGCCACACAGCTTAACATAAGTGCAGGGGGCAGCTCTCAAAGGCTGGGCCCTGGCCTAGCAGCATCAGCCCTACGTGGATGCTCCTTACAAAGGCCACCCTTCAGGTCCCACCCCAGACCTCCTGAGTCAGGAACTCCAGGGGGCAGCCAGGGCAACAGGCTGTGTGTTAACAAGTCCTCAGGCCACACTGATGGACCCCCAAGAACAGCAGGCCTAGAAGATGAGAGGTAGGCTGGCTGGTCAGAGAACTTTCCAGAGTCGTGAGAAGCCCTTTCTCCCAGGAAAAGGGGCTTCCGGCCTCAGGTTTCACTTCCTCACTCCCCAGCAGCACAGGGCTGGGACCATAGCACCCCAGTCAGGGCTGAGAAGGGCTCAGGATGGGGAGTAAGGCAGAGGCCCTGGAAACCCTCCACCCTCAGCTCCTGGTTGGAAGCAATCCCTGGAGCTGCAGAGAGAGCAGGGGGAGGACTGGTAGCTGGTATGTAATTAAAGGCACAGGCTTGACTGCAATCCTGAGGGAGGTGCCACTGATGAAAGGCCCCCAGACCTCCCCGGGGGTCCTCAGCCTCCTTGGGAGGGACCTTCACTTGCCAGGGGATGTCCAAGTGAGAAGCAGAAGAATGCCAGGTAAGATTCCCAAAGAACGCACGTGACAGTCATCGCTCGATGTCCGCGCGGGATTTCTTCCAGGAACCCCAGAGATACTCTCCGTATCCCCGGTGTGAACTGCGCTGGTGTGAATCTCCTGGATACGCAGGGCCTGCTCTACTGTTCAGATGACAGTAGGGGGAGCGGAGCTAAAACAGTAACAAAAGCAGTATTGAAGACCGACACCATCAGGAAACTTGCCCAGGGTGCAAGTCTGCCTTTCTCACCTGGGCACGGGGATTCTTAGAGCAGAATGCACAGTCCGCACTGGGAGCCCCCCCCCCCCCAGCACCCTCCGCACTGCGGCCCCTCCTTGCAGGATGGAGACCCCCAGACTGGCGGAGGGGACAGCCGGCTCCTAGGGGCAGCGCTGCTCCCATGGGCGAGGGTCTCTGGGGAGCAGGCGTGTTCTGGAATGTTCGGTTCTGGCCTCTCTGGATGTGTGGGAAAGGGAAAGAGGCCAAGGTTCACATGAGAAGAGGCCAGTTCTGCCAAAGTGAGGAGAAGCAGACAGCCCCTGTCACGACATCCAGACTGGCCTGGCCCTCACAGGGGTCACCCCCAGCCCCGGCAGAGCTTGCTCACGCAGCCAGCGGGGAAGCGGTTCCCACAGCCACTGGAGGCCGGAGCTTTCCCCTCCCCCCACCTCCCTCTGGCCTTTGGGGCTCTACCAGGTGGCCAGGCTGCACGGCTACCCTGGGACAATTCACGGCTACAGGGGCGGGGTTTGGGAGCAGATGGGGGCAGGTGTCCTGACCACCTCCTAGAGGGCTTGGCGGGGGACAGAGTGGCTTAGGCTTGAGTCTGCAGGGTTCAAGTTCTATAAAGAACAGCATGCACACACGTGCAACATACGGCGCCCATGCACACACCACATGTATACAACTCACCTCACATATACACCACCAACACACACGTAGAGAAGACCTTTGCCCTGGCTTCTGATGGAATTTCTCCTATACACCTGGGACTCACCAGGGGGCGGCAGAGAGCAAGCCTGCCAGCTCACCTGGAAGCTCAGAGAACTCAAGGTCCTCTGTCCACCATCAGCCCCCAGAGAGGGCAGCCCCATGGCTTTCCTGTGGTCCCAAACCTCCTGTTCACAAGTACACCCTTTCAGGAACATCCAACCCAAAGTCTTCTCATTGTCCTGGCAACCCCTGGGGTCTCACCCTCTTGGCTATAGGCAACATGTCCCACCTGGATGGCTCCATAAGTACTGTCTGTCCCCTTGGGACCATCTCTCTTCCGCTAGCCACACTTAAAGCCCACATCACACTCAGCCCTTGGCCAGCGAAGCAGGAAGTGAGCTTGGAATTCAGCGACCTTGGGCAAGTCAGCCACTCTGAGCCTTAGTTTCCTCTTCCATGAAATGGGAATGTGACTTAAGAACTTCACTAGGTGAAACGCAGCGGGGAGGCTGGCCACCAGCCGGTGCTATCAGCAACCTCTTCCTCCCACCCCCTGCTGCTCCACAGGTCATCATGGAAGCCTGGGTGAAGGGCGTGAACCCCAAGGGCAACTCCACCAACCCCAGCAACTGGGACTTCGGCAGCAGTTTCTTCTTTGCAGGCACGGTTGTCACCACTATAGGTAAAGCGTTGGGATGGAGAAGCCCACCCCCAGTACCCCCACTGAAGTTTGAGTTCCCCAAAAGCAGTGGCCGAGACAAGGATGTGGTTTATCTCAGAGACGATTCTGGGAAGCAGGAGAAGTGGGAGAGTGAAACAGGAAGAGGAGAAAGGGCAACAGAGTTTGCAATCATGAGCAGGGGACTGGTTAGGGCCACTGGGTTCACCAGTGCTGGGGACCCTCTGAGAAACTGAGGAGAGCCCAGCCAAGCGGGGAGGAAGGAGGCGTATTTGTCTACCGACTCCTGCCCTGGCTGGTTGGGGACTGAGTCCGGATGTATGAATTCTCCAGCATTTCAGACCTGCCCCCAGACCAAACACGCTCCTGTGGCCAGAAGAACCCCTCAGGTAGACAGAGAGGTAGGGACTTGGGGTGGAGAGTCCCCTGCGTGTGCAAGAGCTGTCCACTCAGCTGCAACTGCTGTCCCAGTGTTCCCAGGGGACAGAGCGCCAACAGCATCTGCTCTACTCCCTCGGCCAGAAAACCCATGCCCCTCCCACAAGGAACCCCTGCATCCTGCGGAGCCCTGTCTCCCCATTCATCCAATTAAGTTCCATACACCGTCCTTGAATTCAGGTGACATTAAAGCAGTTGGAGTGGAGGTAGCACAGTGTGAACTTGGATCAGACCCAAGGATAGAGTGGAGATAGCAGAGTATGACCTTGGATCAGACCCAAGCTTGGCTCTCAAGGAGCTTCTGATCCAATAACGAAGGATAAGATAAGCACGCTAAAAATAGGAGCACAGGGCAAACTAGATAGCTAGATAGGAATGACACAAAGCACTGTGGGGAATCACACCTGGTAAACAGGAAGAGGCTGGCAGTCAGGAGGGCTTCCTGGAGGTGGTGTTTTTGGAAGGATACTTACCAATAGAGATCATTCCAGAAGAGGTTGAGAAGAGTGTTCATGAGAACAGAGGCGCTTTCTCTCAGCCCCGCCCCATTCTCCCCTTTGCACCTCTCCTCCCTGTGGTGGTGGGAAATCAGCCTCTGCTAGAGTCTGTCAGGGAGGCCATTCCGAATTCTCCCTTCCTCATATTTGCGCCCTCTCCCCCACCTGCAGGATATGGGAACCTGGCCCCCAGCACAGAGGCAGGCCAGGTCTTCTGTGTCTTCTATGCCCTGGTGGGCATCCCGCTCAACGTGGGCTTCCTCAACCACCTGGGCACAGGGCTGCGTGCCCACCTGACCATGCTGGAGAGGTGGGAGGACCAGCCCAGACGCTCCCAGGTAAGGTCCTCCCTCCCCACAGCCCCTCTGGGACAGACTCTTTTGCGCTTACGTCGCCCAGACAGAATCTGGCTAGCAGGGTGTTAGGGGTCGACAACCATGGACGAAAAGGACCAGGTGGACGGAGGAGCGAAATTGTGGCGCAGGCTGGACAAAGCCTCAGCCCACCCCTCAAGGAGCTGGGCAGGTGCCGGTGGCACAAGCTGCCCCACAGTGGGCGCTGACGTGGCCAGGACTCTGCCCCGGCCTCAATCGGGCATGGCAAGGTGTGCCCTTGGGCCAGGCTGAAATACACCCTGAGAGAGACGGTTGGAGGCCACCTGCTGGCGGCTCAGCTAGGCCTTCTTCAAAGGGGGATCTATCTGGGCACACACCTCCATGATCATCAGAGAACTCCATGCCACCCTGAACACCCCCAGTGCCCACCCTGTCATCTGGGCCCTTGCAAAGCTATGCAAAGAGGCAGAGGTGTAGCAGGATTGGGGACGGCTCAGGGACCATCTTCCATCCTATATCTAAGTCCTCGGGGTCCTGCACACATGGACACCAAGCCGAAAGGCATCTCCAACTTGACCCACTGACACAGTCCTGCTGACCAGCTCTTTCTCTGGCCTGGACAAGATGTCACACACCGAGAAATACAACCCCCGCCCCACAGGGGTGCAGGCTAAGGACCTGACTATGGCCCAGCCCATTTCCTAGCTCGCCCCAGACCCCCTCCCCTGCTTATAACCATGGGCCTTCCGAGCGGACTCAGAGACTCCTCCGCTTCCAGCTGCTGCAGATCCTGGGCCTGGCCCTCTTCTTGGCACTGGGGACGCTGCTCATTCTCATCTTGCCACCCATGGTCTTCAGCCACGTGGAGGGCTGGAGCTTCAGCGAGGGCTTCTACTTCGCCTTCATCACCCTCAGCACCATCGGCTTCGGGGACTATGTCGTCGGTGAGAAAGGGGCAGCCACAGATCACAGGGTGGGGGCCACTGGGATTCGGGGTGGGGGGGATGTCAGCAGGGGGAAGGGGGTAATTCTTGAGGACCAGAGAGCCCCTGGTTATTCAAGGGAGACAAACACTTTGTGAGGCTGCTGGAAATTCTCACAACATCCTTAGAAGTCACTGGTCCGGGAACCCATCACCCTTTCCCCGCCCCAGGGGCCTCACCTGCTGATCCTTATTAGGGGGAGGCTGGTGGGAACCCTTTTGGAACCTGGAGGGTGGCTGTCCCTCAGACCACTGACACTGATAGTGTCCCCCTTCCCTGCCAGGCACAGACCCCAGCAAGCATTACCTCTCGGTGTACCGGAGTCTGGCAGCCATCTGGATCCTCCTGGGCCTGGCGTGGCTGGCGCTGGTCCTCCCACTGGGCCCCCTGCTTCTGCACCGGTGCTCCCAGCTCTGGCTGCTCGGCAGAGGCCTTGGTCTCAAGGAAGGGGGAGCCCCCGAGACCAGTGGGCTCCCTAGACCTCAGAAGATTCCCATCTCTGCATGAGCCCTGCCCCCAAACCGTGGCCGCAGAAGCCCCTCACAGCATCCTTTGTCCACCCCAGAGGCCCCCTGGATTTCCTGCCACACCTCCTCCTCAGCCAGCCCACTCACTTCCCAGCCAGAACTGGTCTCAGGAGCTCTCCAGAGAGAGAAAGGAGACAGGAGGGCTCAAGAAAGTGACAGAAAGGAGACAGAACGGGAGACGGATGTGTGCTGTGATTCCCAAGCCCCTCCACCTGCGGGGACGTCCCTGGTGGTCCAGCGGTTAAGGCTCCACTCTTCCAATGGGTGTGGGTTTGATCCCTGGTTGGGGAACCAAGATCCCACATGCTGTGCAGCATGGCCAAAAAATTAAAAAAATTAAAATGACCCAAAAAAGTTGAATCCAGACATGGATCATTATGACCAAATCTCCATCGCACTTCCTGAACTGCCCCCACCCCCTACCCCAGAAGATCTCATACAGGACAGCAAACAAAGGCTGTATCTGAGGCTGTATCTGTGCCTCATTTGATACGTGTGTGAGGCATCATCAGGCCCCCAGTGTGTGTCAGGCGCCGGGCCAGGCTCCAGGGCAGCAGCAGTGACGCTCCTGCCCCCCAGGTGGAAGGACTAGACAAGCAGAGAGGCAACCAAAACCTCATGGCACGGGCAGACCAGGATATGACGCACACCCATGGGACCCACTGGCCCAGGCAGGGACTCTGGAGCCATCATCATGCAAAGAGGATGCCTGCCTTCAGGAAGCTCCAGCTAGAGGGGTGGGCTGGCTGCCTCTAGGTCTGCCAGTTCCCCTTGCCTAGAGGTCTAGAGCTGTCCGTGAACAAGGCTTCAGCACTCCTGGGCGTCCCGCCCACTTTCCTGAGTATGGCCTCCCTTGACTGCCTCATGGCACCCTTTGATCTCATTACCCCTTCTGGGCTCTTACAAGCCCTTCCAAACCCTCCCTGGGAAAACACCAGCCCAGCTGATCCCAGGAGATTTCCAGGAAACGAGCTGTGAGGAGGCCCAGCCTCCTCTGGGAATACCTCATGCAGCCTGGCCTCTCTCCTGCCCGACTGTGACACCTCTGGCCAGAAGGAGAAGAGATTTATACCAGTCCGTCCCAAGCCAGGGGCTTCCCTGGTGGGCGCAGTAGTGGTGAAGAACCCACCTGCCACTGCAGGTAGATGTTAAGAGACATGGATTCAGTCCCTGGGTCAGGAAGATCCCCTGGAGGAGGACATGGCAACCCACTCCAGTAGTCTTGCCTGGAGAATTCCAGGGACAGTGGAGCCTGGCAGGCTACATACAGTCCATAGGGCCACAAAGAGTTGGACACGACTGAAGTGAATTAGCACACACGCACATTACAAAAGGCCCAAACTCACCAAGGACTGCAAACCTCTCTCAGCAAGACAGACTGGGGACCTCTGGACAGGACTGAGGTTAGACCGAGAAGCCGAGGAGGCTCTGGGTGGGACACCCAGGGAAGGATCTACAGCAGCAAGAGACCCGGGCTACACCCAGGACTTGCTGGCATGGAGGAGAAGCCTGAGAAACTGGGAACCCCCAGGACTCTTTATATTGAATCCTTCCTCCATCCCGGGTGGAGGAGGGAATGGGGAAGGGGGCATCTTCAGAAGCAGGGAATGGACAAGCCCACTGGCAGAGACTCCTCTTGCCTCCCAAGTTCACGAGCAATTGGCGATAGATTGCTGGGATCTCAAATCCTTGGGTATATAAGGCAAGGATGGTGATGGGAGAGATCCAGAGAGGGCTTGACAGGCAGCGGGCCCTTGGTGATGATCCCAGGGCCTCAGGGAAATAAACTTGCCTGCCGCTTTCTCCTCCCCCTGAGTGCGGTCTGCAAGAGTTCCTCCCACCGTTTGCTACAGACAGCACTCGGGGAGGCCCTGGGCAGGTCTTTCCCAGCGCCTGCGGTCACCAGCGGCCCTCCCCTTCTCCCTGAGCTAGGCGTGCCTGGGGGGTGGGCACGCCACACGCATTCGAGGCGGGGCCAGATGCCCACAGCTTACCCTCTTTTTGTCCCGGGATTGGATCCCAGTGCGGGGTGGGGCAGAGCTGTCCCATTCCGCAGCACACACCTCCTCTGCTGAGAAAACGGGGCAGAGGCGCGCGTTGGCCAGAGAAGAGACCAGCCGAGCTCCTCCCTAGCCCTTCCTCTGCGCCTCGGTCCGGGTCCATGGCTCCCGACTCCCGCCACTCCGCCTCTCCCGCTAAGTGCGGAGGGAGAGCCTGGGATGCGAGCGAGCGCGGGGTCCCGGGCTGCGCGGTGCCGGTGCCGAGCACATTGCTCCTGCTGCTCGCCTACCTGACTTACCTGGTCCTGGGCACCTGCGTGTTTTGGTTGCTGGAGAGCCCCGCGGCGCACGATTCCAGCAAGAGATTCCAGCGCGACAAGTGGGCGCTGCTGCGGAACTTCACGTGTTTGGATGGCCCGGCGCTGGATTCGCTGATCCGGGTGAGGGGAGCGTCTGGGCGGCCCGGGAGCGGGGGCTCTGGCTTAGCGGAGCGCAAGGGCACGGGCGAAAGGGCACGGCCCGGCTCCGATCAGGGCACCGCCGGGAGCACTTCTCCGAAATAAAGTGGAAGGCACGGACGCGCGGACGACTGTGGGCGCGCGTTGCAGGGTGGAGACCAGCGTCCTGGGCTGGATGGACCCCAATGCAAAGACCCCGGCTCGGGCGAGAGAGATGCGCAGCGCGGCGCCATGAGCCCAGGGTTCGGGGCGAGAGGGCTAGACTCTCCAGATCGGGACCCTCCCTGTCTGGAGAGTTTCGTGGCGCACGCATCCAAATCTCGGGGTGAAGGCGATAGGGGGCGCACTGACGGGGTCCAGAGCTGGTGGGGCCCGACCGGGTCCGGGCAGCGTTAGGACAGAGCGGGCTGCTCAGATTGGGAGAAGGCAGGAGGGGTCCACCTGGGAACTCAGGGCACTGTGTTGGGTCGGACAGCGCGCGAAGGGCGAAGGGGCACCCGTGGCCCCTTCCACAGGAGACCCACGTGCGAATTTGAGACCTGGGGGCGGGGACAGCAGAGGGCGCTGGTCTGGTCTGATGATGAGTGAGCTGGCAGCAAGACCGTTGGAGGCTGGGAGGGCTGGGAGGAAAGTGGGTGCAGAGCGCTCTTATCCCCGCTGCCACACACACACACACACACACACACACACACACACACCGCCCCAGGTTAAGTGGAATGGGGCCGAGGTGCAGGAGCCAGGGGCCCGGGGACTTGAGGTGCGCAAAAAGAAAGCAGCAGACACAAGGACGTTCGGTGGCTGAACCCGGGTTTCTCCGAGTCTGAGGGCACGCACCGAGGGCCCGGAGGGTCTGCAGGGGTCGGCGGGTGGGAGGATGCAGAGGTCGTGGAGGGCAGAGACTGCTGAGGGGGTGGGGGAAGACTCAGCGGGGCGAGGGGAGGGGGGCAAGCAGGGGAGGGTTCTTCCAGGCCTCACGATGGGTGAAGGTCTCCTTCGACCCTGGGCTGGACGGAGAGCTGCTCCGATCTGACGCAAGAGTCCATCTCTGGGTCCCTGGCTTGGTCCATGAGCACAGACAGCTGCACCCAAGCCAGACATCCCTGCACTGCAATCCGGGTGCCTTTTCTGGCGAGGAAAGCAGGGCCTGTGTCCCAGAGCTGCCAGCCCAGAGCTGGTCCCCAGAAGGTAGCAGAGAAGTGTGTCTGGTGGCAAGGGCCAAGGGCACTGGAACGGAGGCGAAGTCCTGAGCCCTGGGCCTGGGCGGATGTGTCAGGCCTGGAACCCAGCAGGGGAAGGACTATCTCTGCTAAGAATCTCAGGTGACACCTCCAACCACTATCTCTAAACTTCTACAAATACAGACCGCCTAATCCTGGAGGCTGTGTGACACTCCCCTTGAAAAGGTGGCAAACTTCAATTACGAGCAGCCTGGCCCCCCAAAATGTGACAGTGATGGCAATGGGAATGGTAGGAAATACGTCTATGCAGCTCTTACTGTGTGTCAGGCTCTGTTCCTAGTGTGTGAACTAGCTCCAGCCCCACCTGTCTCACAGGTAGACGTCATTATTATCGTGCCCATTGTAGATATGGGGAAACCGAGGCTCAGAGAGATTTCATACGAAGGCACGGCTTCATAGTCAGGGCGCTGGGGCTCTCAACCACCATGAGGACTGCCTCGGTGCAGATCTGCATACGGGGGTGCTTCCCAAGTCTCCTGGCAGAGCTCTCATCTCTTCCCCTCCACCCACTTCCTGGTCACCTCCACTTCACCTCCTTCCTCAGCCCCCTGTGGCTTCAACCGTCCCCAGGAATACAGATGTGGTGTCTCAAACCCAGATCTCCCCAATGAGGGCAGACATGTTCATGTAACTTCCTGTTGTTGTCGTTCAGTTGCTAAGCTTTGTCCAACTCTTTGTGACCCTGTGGACTGGAGCATGCCAGGCCTCCCTGTCCCTCACCATCTCCCAGAGTTTACCCAGGTTCATGTCCGTTGAGTTGGTGATGCTATTCAACCATCTCATCCTCTCCCGCCCCCTTCTCCTCTTGCACCTTCCTAGCAGCCCTCAAATTCCCCCCAGGCCAAGAGTAAGCAGCTCTGCTCTTCCCTGCTCCGAATCTCTGCCCCCGCATCCACACACCTTCCGAATGCTCTTAGGTGCGTCCCTCACTACCCGCACCAAATAAGGCCAGAGCCCTGGGCTTCTGGGTACCTCCTCTCAGTGCCTCCTGGACACTCTGTGCCGGGAGGCAGGCCAGGCCCTCTCTGTCACTCACCCCTGCAGGACTCTCTCCTCTCCGGATCTGCCAGCATCTTCTGTGCTGCCAGCTGCCACGGAGAACACATACCTGTGCTTGCTCCCCTTTACTCAGTGACCTTGGGCGAGGCCTGCCACTCCATCCCCAGCCTGGCAGAGCCTCGCACGGCCTGGCTGCCAACTACCTTTCAGTCTCCCTAGTCTATATCCCAGACCCAGTCCTCCCTTCCAGCCTTTGCTCCTGTGGTCCTATTTCCCTAAATCTCCTTCTACCAAGAACAATCCTAGCTAACCCTCTACGAAGGCCCAACTAAAACATCACCCTCAGCCGCCTTCTCACATTTGTACAGAATGCTGGAGTTGATGACACACATTCTTTAAAGGATGTATGGAGGCAAAATAAGCACATTTCAGAAAATCGAGAATCATGGGGGAAAACACACATAATTCTTAATAAAACTGTATTTTGTGCTTTGGTACGTTAAAGAAAAACAGTCACCCTCCCCATGAAGTCTTCTGCCCCTACCCCCATCAGAATGCACACCCTTCCTATCCTGTATTTCTACAGCATTTATATTCATAATAATGATAATGATAGCAGTTGCTAACCTTAACCGTGTTTCAGGTACTCTTCTAAAACCTCAACAACTCTAGGAAGTGGGTGCTATTATTATTCCCGTTTTACAGAGAAAGAGACTGAGGCACAGAGAAGTTGGCTGTCTTGCCCAGAATCGGGTAGCTGCACTGTCTGGGCGCCTAAAGCTTCATGGACAACACTGTATCAAAGTTAGTTGAGTTTGGGGGCTTCACTGGCAATCCAGTGGTTATGACTGCATTTCCAATTCAAGGGCACAATTCCTAATCAGGGAGCTAAGATCCCACATGTTGATTGACATGGCCAAAAATATAGATAGATAATTCAAAAATTAAAAGAAACAAAGTTAAGTTTGGCTTTGTCCCACTGAAAACTGAGGTCATGTCTCTTTCATCTTCAGCTCCCCTGATGCCTCACATACAGGTCCTGACCAGGGCTTGTTGCAAAAATGAGAGTGAACAGGAGTGAAAACAAATGGAGTTCTCCCAGCCAGGGCAATACCGGGGGCTGATCTGGGCTCCAGGGTGGACAGGGGAAGGAGCTGGCCCCATGCTCCCTACCCTGGGGAGGCCCTGGTTGGACAGGAAGAGACTCCTTCCCTCGGACAGGCTGGGATCAGAGTGGTTACAAGGACGGTCGTGTGTGTGTATGTGTGTATGTGTTTGGGTGCAGGGGCCCCATTGCCCCAGAAAGCCTGGTGGTCACTACAGCCTCTCCCCTAGGGCATCATCGAGGCATACAAAAATGGGGACATCGTCCTTGGCAACACCACCAGCATGGGACGCTGGGAGTTCGTGGGCTCCTTCTTCTTCTCCGTGTCCACCATCACCACCATCGGTAAGAGAAGGATGGGGTCAGGGAGGGGTGCTGGGGAGGGTGCCCTCGCCTGAGAGACCGGGGACCAGCTACTTTCGGAGGCGTTTCTAGGACCTCAAGCACAGTCAGGTTGAGCAGCCTGGACACCGCCTGGGAGCAGAACCTTGGTCTTATGGAAGATGTGCTGAATCGGCTCCTGCCCTCCACCCAGGTTCCGGGAAGGTTTGTGAGGTGCTGCCCTGGGGGTTTCTGCTACACAACCTTTCAGGAGGCAGAGGGTCCCCTGTGTAGCGGTAAAACCCCTCTGGACATTCTGGTCTGCTCAGTCAAACCCACCTACACAGCCTGGAAGGGCGGCAGGATGGGGTGCGGGAGAATAAGGGGAACGCAGGAAGGAAGGAGGGACAGAACCCTCTGTCTCAGCCTTGGGCAAGGTGGCCACTGCCAGAGGCCTCCCCCCAGCTCACTAAGGCACCTCCTCAGCCCCATCACCATCCTCCCCAAGCCCCTCTCCTCCCCAACACACAGGGACGCCCGAATAGTTCTCACTCCCATTTCTCTGGCCCCGTCCTCAGGAGAGCAGAGGCGAAACTTGTCCTAGGAGGGTGTCTGGGGGCTGTTGTTTGGAGAAGAGTGGCCTAGACCCCTCCAACTCTACACCCAGGAGATAACTCAGTGGGGCTGCCCCATTAACCAGCCCACCGCTCCGCCCCGGCGCTGGCATGACACCATACTCACCACCAGGTGGCAGGCTGACCCCACTGGTGGCTACTGCTACCTCCTCCAGCCAGGATGCTGGCCCCAGGAACCAGGATCCCAGCCACCGCCACTACCACCTCGCCCCACCCGACCCCCTGCCGCCCTTTCCTCCCCAGAGTGGAGCTAAGCAGATGCACCCAGAGGACTCTCTCAGTTCAGTCGCTCAGTCGTGTCCAACTCTTTGCGACCCCATGAATCGCAGCATGCCAGGCCTCCCTGTCCATCACCAACTCCTGGAGTTCACTCAAACTCACATCCATAGAGTCAGTGATGCCATCCAGCCATCTCATCCTTTGTCGTGCCCTTTTCCTCCTGCCCCCAGTCCCTCCCAGCATCAGAGTCTTTTCCAATGAATCAACTCTTTGCATGAGGTGGCCAAAGTACTGTAGTTTCAGCTTTAGCATCATTCCTTCCAAAGTACACCCAGGGCTGATCTCCTTTAGGATGGACTGGTTGGATCTCCTTGCAGTCCAAGGGACTCTCAAGAGTCTTCTCCAACACCACAGTTCAAAAGCATCAATTCTTCAGCGCTCAGCCTTCTTCACAGTCCAACTCTCACATCCATACATGACCATAGGAAAAACCATAGCCTTGACTAGACGGACCTTTGTTGACAAAGTAATGTCTCTGCTTTTGAATATGCTATCTAGGTTGGTCATAACTTTTCTTCCAAGGAGTAAGCGTCTTTTGATTTCATGGCTGCAGTCACTATCTGCAGTGATTTTGGAGCCCAAAAAGATAAAGTCTGACACTGTTTCCACTGTTTCCCCATCTATTTGCCATGAAGTGATGGGACCGGATGCCATGATCTTCGTTTTCTGAATGTTGAGCTTTAAGCCAACTTTTTCACTATCCTCTTTCACTTTCGACTCTCTATCTGGCTTTAAATTAGACAATACTTCTTGGAAGCAGATCTCAGGCTACCCGGGGACTTGTGTAGTCCTCCACCATGAAACAAGCATGCTTGGGAGGCCCCTTGATTCCACGGGCCCCAGAAGGATGAGGCAGGATGGTGTTTATTCATCCTTACACCCCAGGGGGTCTAGCATAAGCCTGGCATACCGTGGGCACTCAACGAATGCTGACTTGTTAATAAATTCCAAAATACCCATTCCACCAGCATTCCCTGAGCTCCAGAGCAGGAGGGGCTGCGGATGTAGTCGCTGTGGTCCAGGCCTCCCGGGTGTGCAGGATGCCCTCATCTCTGAGCCCCACACCCCCACACCCCCTGCCCCAGGCCCACCTGATTCAGAGGTTCGCAGCCTCTCTGCCCAGCTCTACCATCCCCAACGTGGACTCTGTCCCTCTCCCTTCTCTCCACTTGGTATAGCCCTAAAACTGTCTGGGCCAGCTCTGAGTGGGAGGAGGGCCCTGGGGCTCAGCATCCTTCTGTCCCTAACCCTAACCCTAACCCGTGTCCCCCTCCCGTGTCCCTCTGCCCGCCCAGGGAGGGAAGAAGCGAATGGAGAACAAACGGGATTCTCACGTTTTATGGTGCAAACACCGTCCCTCCTAGAGCTTTGGTCTTCCAGTCTGCAGGTCTGGGGCATGACCTCCATGGGAAGGGAGGCTAAGGCCGGGCTGAGGGAAGGATGTGTCGGTCCCTGCACAGTGCCCGGGAAGGGCATCCCAGCTGCCGCGTCCCATCTGTAGCAATGGTAGAACCAGGGCCCCTGAGGATGGAAAGGCTCCCTGAAGTGTCCCCTTTTTGCCCTCAGGCTACGGGAACCTGAGCCCCCGCACGATGGCCGCCCGGCTCTTCTGCATCTTCTTTGCTCTCGTGGGGATCCCGCTCAACCTCATGGTGCTCAACCGCCTGGGGCACTGCCTGCAGCAGGGTGTACACCGCTGTGCTCACAGGCTGGGGGGCGCCTGGAAGGTGAGGGGGCCGTGGGGGCCGCCACTGCCACCTGGAGGGAGAGTCTCTGGTAGAAAAGGATGGCAGTCAGGGGTGCCCCAGAGGGTGGGTCACTGGTGGAAGCAGAAGGTCTTTCTGGAAATCAGGGTTCCTGATGGGAGAGTAGTGGGATTGGGGGGTCACTGCCCAGAATAGGGGGGGTCTTCAGTAACAAAGGGGCATCAGTGGGGAGACAGGAAAGGCACGAGGCAGCCAAGCCCTTTTCAGAAGCCCGGAGAACACGCACTGGTGGAGAAGACCCAAGGGCACCTCCCTCCTTACCCAGGGGAGTGCTAGCCCTGTCTGCAGCTCAGTACCCCCCAGGCTATCTGCCCGACCCCACTCCACCATCCCACGGCTGCACATGTCGGGCAGAACTAGCCTCACAGGGGCTGGGCACCGTGTGCACCCACAGGACCCGGCCAAGGCCCGGTGGCTGGCGGGCTCCAGCGCCCTCCTGTCGGGCCTCCTGCTTTTCCTGCTGCTGCCCCCGCTGCTCTTCAACCACATGGAAGGCTGGACCTACGTGGAGGGCTTCTACTTCTCCTTCATCACCCTCAGCACCGTGGGCTTCGGTGACTACGTGATTGGTGAGACGCGAGGGGCACCTGCACGCATCTGCTAGCAGCCCGCATCCCAGGGGCGTGCCCAGCCCCATGGGGTGTGGGGACCCAAAGTCCAGAGCACACAGGCTTAGTTTGGCTGGTTCAGCCTGCCTTTGTGGTGTGATGGGGTTAAGACCGCCCAGCTAAAAGTGACAGCTGGAGTTTGAACCCAGCGCCTCGGGCTGTAAGCCACATTTCTAGTCATTCCGAGGAAGCTGAGGATCCCACAGGGTCCCCTATTATTTTTAAAGCTTATCAGAAAAGGGGGGGCTCTGGGTCCCCTCCCCCATCCATCTTTGGCCAGGGCCTCTCTCATTCACCTCTCCCACACTTCACCTTGCCCCACAAAATGCCAGCTTCTTACTATCCCTGGGTTGAGGGCCACGTTGCCCCCATCACAGTATAGGGGTGTCTGGCAGGAGAGCATTGGAGCATCAGAAAACCCCAGCCTCTTGCAGCCCCCAGTCAGCCTCCAAACTCTTGCGTATCAGCAAGAAAGGGCTGTGTGGTCCAGAGTGTCCAGGGTGGGGTTTATTCGACGGTCATCACTCATCGTGGGCAAGGTAAGGGCCCAGAAGCAACTGTCCTCTCAGAACAGAGCCCGGTGGGTGCCCAGCAGGGGGCAGCAGAGGGGCATTCAGTGGGCGCAGGGGCAGCCCCATCCCCCTTCACTCCCTGCCCTAAAGGGTCACCAAACGAGCAGTGGCCCCCAGCACCACCACACGCAGGCCTCAGGCGGGCTTTGTGCCCCCACTCCCATCAATGATCCTAAACCGGGGAGGAGTACCTTTTCTCCTTCAGAGAAAGACAGAACCCAGCCTGGAATACAGAAATGAGGTCCCGGGACTTCCTTGGGGGCCTAGTGGCTAGACTCCGTGCTCTCAATGCCAGGGGCCCGGGTTTCATCTAGTTCTGGTCAGGGAACTAGATCCCGCGTGCCACAGCTAAGACTCAGTGCAGCCAAATACGTAGATAAATTTAATAAAAGAAGAAATGAGGTCCTACCAAAGTAACAAACAGCTAGCCCATTAAGAGTAATGATTGTCACTGCATTTTACTGAGGAGGAAGATGACGCTCAGAGAGGCCAAATCATTTGCCTGCGATCACACAGCTAGTAGGACACGAATTCTGACCTGTTTGCCTCCAAGAACTCTTACCCTTTCCGGACGGCCTCCCATAACCCCCATCTGGGCCGCAGTGTTCCTGTCTGTAAAACAAGGGGCTGGGCCGGGTGATGGCCAGCACCTTCTGGCCTGTGGTCGGGGCCCGCTTCCCTGCACCTCTCCATCCCAAGGGTCCAGTGTCGGCGCCTCATACTGCCCCTTCCAGGTGTCCCCCATCCTGGAAGGGACGCTGTTGCTCTGGAAGGAAGTCTTTGGGATGGTTTCCTCCAAGTGAGTCATGCTTCCACTCCTGGGCCCAGAGGAGAAATGTGTCTGAGGAGAGGTGACGCCAGTGTCCCCAAGGCCTCATCTGCCCCCCAAACACACACACACACACACACACACACACACGTGCAGCTCAGAGAATGAGTTCTGGATCTGTCCTCTCCTCTCTGTTCCCACTGCCGTTTCCCTAGTCTAGGCAGGGCCATTGCATATGGCTGGTTGGACAGGTTGGGCACTGCACAACCCTAAGTGGTTGCCATTCACACAGAGCACAAAGAGAAGGGCACCCATGGACTGGCACAACCACTGTCCTTGTGCCCCTTTGGCTCTTATGACCTTTAAAAATGACAAGCTCTGGAACGTCCCTGGCTGTCCAGTGGTGAAGACTCTGTGCTTCCCATGTGAGGCCTTAGTTCGATCCCTTCTTGGGGAACTAAGATCCCACATGCAGTGGGGGCCAGCCGAAAAAAAAAAAAAAATTCACGCTACCTGCCCAGCTCCTCTGAAAACCTCAGGGCTTCCTGTAGTCGTTCTGGCACCCTCCCACCAACTCTCCCCCCTACCCCAGGGCTCAAAGGATGAAACTCAGAACTTGCCCCAGTTTTAAACCCACAAGTCCTTGTTCTCTGAGGGTGCCCAGTGCAAAAAGCGGGGAAGAGAAATGGGAATGGGACCCCTAACTACAGTCTCTTGGTGCCCACTGATCACTAGGGCTCCAGAGGTCGGTCCTAGGTGGGAAGAGCTGACAGTAGGCTCCTTAGAAGCATGTCTGGACAAACCTCTGTGAGTTGTTAGGACGCTCTGTGAGGCTCTGTGAGGCTGTCCCGAGGCCCCATGGTCCCCTGAGGGAAGGCAGGGCCATGGGGAGGGGGCAGGCATCTCTAGACATGGCACCCTGGAAAGAGGAGACAAGGTCTCTGCCACCACTGCGGGAGCAGGGGCTTGGGAGGTGGGCAGCGACCTCCACACAGCCATCTCTGCAGGAGTGAGGAGGGCTGACCAGAGGGTCCCTGCTGCCCTGTGAGCCACCCTATGGGGACTGACAGGGCAGGGAGGCTGGTGTGTGGGGTGCAGGCCCCCCAGAGCCTCCTTCCACCACATGCTTTGACTGAGAAGGCCTGGTATGAACCCATGAGGGCCCTTTAAGTCCACAGGGGTGCTGGGCAGACCACAGCCATGGAGTGGCAATGGGCAGCTCTGTCCCCTGCACCACACACTTTTCCTTCTGCAGCCGTCTCAGTGCCTCCTGACAAGTGACCACATGTGCCCTCATTTGCCCTCTCTGTGAGAACACACAGCTCTGGCTTGAGGCTACTGCAACTGGACTGGTCAGAAGTGTATTTCCTGGGCACCCACGTCCAGTGGGGAAGCGGGGAGCTCAGAGTGGAGAGGGAGGCAGGGCCTGGTCACATAGAGAGCTCTCTCAGGCTGAGTCATGAATTTTGGACTCTGTCCTAAGACTACAGGAAAGTTCTGCAGGTTTTCAGAGGAGCTGGGTAGGTGACATGATAGTACCTGTAATTCTTAAAGGTCGTAGAGCCTAGTGGAGACAAGGACAGAGGCCATACCAGGTCCACGAGCACATCTTTCCTGTGCTGGGTGTGAATGGCAGCCCTTTAGGGTTGTGCAGTGTCCAGCCTGCACAACCAGCCCCCCTCTGCCTCATCGACAGCCCCAGAGAGGAGAAAGAAGTTGATGAAAGTCATAGTGCAAGCAAGCCAAGGACAGGTCTAGGATAGACTCCCAAGCTAGGGATCCTCATATGCACATGTTCTGGAATCTTCCATAGCTGAGAGGGAACAATCCACCTTCACCTATTCCCCATGTCTTTCAGCCCTCCTTGTCCTCTAGGGACAGGGTCAAACCCCTTCCTCAGATGGGAATGCTGAGGTCCACCACCTGGACTCTGGGCCTCCACTGTCCCATGTCAGCAGCCACAGGGGTGTTGTCTTCAGAGCCGTTCCTCCTGCGCGAATGCTGCAGTCAGAGCAGCCCCCAGGCCCCGGCCGCTTGCTCCTCCTTGGCCCTGCAGCCAGCCCCCACGGCCCCCAGTTGCATTTGCAACTCCGTTGAGCGCCTTGCCAGCTGCCAGGTCTCCTGCTGCTTATGATTTTGGCTAAAGAAAAAATGAAATAAGAAGGGAGGAGAACACCTCCTCCCCTCCACTGACAGGAGCAAGCCAAGCCAACGGGTCCCTGGGGGCAGAGAGCTGGCTCACAGCTGCTGTCATCTGGGACCGCCAGCGGAATCGTGGCCTCCTAACCCAATCAGCGTAATCCAATCCGGGCTGCTGCCAGGTGGTGATGTCAGGTCGAGGGCTGTGCGCTCATCCCTGAGCTGGGACCCAGGAGATCCGTCCAGGCTGGGGAAGACAGCAAGGATCAGTGGTGTTGGGGCCCGCAGGACAGAATGGGAAGTGAACAGAGGTCAGAGAAATAAAAGGCCAGGTCTCTGCCCTTTGAGCAGTCTTGTTCTGATGAGGGAGATAAGACAGACCCCCGGGACAGAGGGAAGAACTAAGTTATGAGCAGCCTCTTATATATATAATTTTATTTACTTTTAAATTTCTTTTTGGCTGTGCTGGGTCTTCGTTGCTGTGAGGCTACTCTCTAGTTGCTGTGCGGGCTTCTCATTTCGGTGGCTTCTCTTGCTGCTGAGCATAGGCTCTAGGGCGCTTGGGCTTCAGTAGCTGCAGTTCCCAGACTCTAGGGCACAGGCTCAGTAACTGTGGTGCTCGGGCTTACTTGCTCTGCAGCATGTGGTATCTTCCCAGCCCCAGGAGTGAACCCTCATCTCCTGCTTTGGCAGGCGGATTCTTTACCGCTGAGCCAACAGGGAAGCCCTACCTAAGCCTCACAGGGAGCTCCATCTGTTCTCTCCTTCAGTTGCTCCTTATGCAGTCCTGATCTGTGGGGCTTCAAAGGTGAGAAAACCAGTTACCTGACTACAGATCTTGCATGCCAGGCACCATTCTGAGCACCTTGCGATATGAACCATATGATAATCACAACAGTCCTAGAAAGTGGACCCTCTTATTGTCCCCGTTTTATAGATGAGGAAGCTGAGGCCCAGAGAGAGTAAGTAACTTACCTGGCCGAGGGCTGTGAGAGAGGGTAACACAGAGGCTCAGTCTAGTCTCTGAGCTGGGATCTGAAGGGTGAGGAAATGAAGAGCTTTCTCAACTGCGAGGACAGCGAGTGCAAAAGCCCTGGGGCAGGAAGGTTGATAGATGGAGAAACGGGAAGGACCAGAGTGACCGGAGCACAGTGCTCAAGAGGGAGAGACGTGCAAATCCAGTCTGGAGAAGTAGATGGTGGGCACTGGGATGAGAATGTAGGACCTATCTAAAAGCCAGTGAAGTCACTGTCGTGTCCAACTCTTTGCGACCCCATGGACTGTAGCCCACCAGGCTCCTCTGTCCATGGAATTTTTCAGGCAAGAGTACTGGAGTGGATTGCCATTTCCTTCTCCAGGGGAACTTCTTGACCCAGAGATCGAACCCGGGTCTCCTGCTTTGCAGGCAGACGCTTTACCATCTGAGCCACCAGGGAATCCCAAGGAGAAATTATTGTCCCCATTTCACAGGCAAAGGACATTCAGGCAGATGACAGTCACCCAGCTAGTGAGAATTGAGCCTGGATACAAACCCCAGCAGTTCCATTTCTTCTTCCTAAAGCTGCCGGCAAGCTGCCTTTCCTTTGAGAAAACCAAACATAGAAACAGGCAAACCACAGAGCAGGTATTACACACTCTTGGAGGATTTCCTATGACACAGTTTCTGATTCAGTGATCTGGAATGGAATCCAGACCATTCGCACTTCTAACAAACTCCCAAGTGATGCTGATGGTGCTGGTCCACAGGCCCCACTTTGAGAACCACTGGGATAGAGTATAAGCAGAGTCCTTCAGAAAGACAAAGGGGAATTTTAGGTCAAAACTCTAGGAGTTAATCCAGGGAGGCTTCCTAGAATCTAGGGAGGTGATCCCAACAATCTCAAACCAGTTTGGACCTCCCACGTTCTGTTTATACAAACAAAGCCGTGTGTGTCTGTTTCTGTTTGGGGAACTTGGCCCTGACTTTCCCAGGTCTGCATCCTCTGACCTTGCTTCTCCCTCAGGAATGAACCCCTCCCGGAACTACCCTCTGTGGTACCAGAACACAGTGTCACTCTGGATCCTCTTTGGGATGGCATGGCTCGCCTTGATCATCAAACTGATCCTCTCCTTACTGGAGGCTCCACGAGAATCATACTCCTGCTATCCTCAGAGTTCTGAGGGGAACTTCAAGCCCCGAAGCTGGAGGCAGGCCCTGGATGAGGAAGCAGGACCCCACTCCCCACAGCCAAGCTGCTCTCCAGAGGGACAGCACCCAGAACCTTCTACTCAAGTCTCATGCTGCAGAAAGGACAGCTAGCTGTATTCCAGCATTTGTTCCACTTTCTTCTTCAGCAAGAAGATTATTGATTTTAAGCTCAGCATAAGACCACCCACACTAAAGTTTACAGTTTTTGGTCTTCCCTTGAAGCTAGGTGCAGCTATATGATTAAATTTTATCCAGTGGGATATACAGAGAGGTGGCTCAGACGGTAAAGTGTCTGTCTACAATGCAGGAGCCCCAGGTTCAATCCCTGGGTTGGGAAGATCCCTTGGAGAAGGAAATGGCAATCCACTCCAGCACTATTGCCTGGAAAATCCCATGGACTGAGGAACCTGGTAGGCTACAGTCCATGAGGTCGCAAAGAGTCGGACACGACTGAGCAACTTCACATTCACGTCCACATTCACGTTCAATCTGTGTGACTTACGGATGTGACTTATAGTGTGCAGAGGGTGCTCCTCTTTACCACTCCCTTCTAGCTGGCTGCAGTGGTGGCTGGAGCTCTGTTGCACCATGAGTTGGAGGCCATGTTTGAGATTGGTGACACAATGAAATAGAAGGAGCCTGGATTCTTGACGTTTACAGAGCCACCATAACAAACCTGGACTGAATTCCACCAGACTTCATTTATATAAGAGAGAAAGAAAAATTGAGATTTTTTAAAACCCTATGAATTGCGTTTTTCTGTCACTCATAACCAAATCTAATTCTAACCCCAGGTGACACATGTACCCAGAGGCAAAGGCAGCTTCTGAGATTGGAGCATATTAGAGAAATCACTCCCTCCCCAGGTGGATTTGCCTCAGACAGGAGGAAGGAATGGATTGAGGCCTGCAGTGCAGGCTCCCCACAGCCCCAGAGACCTTCCAGGTAAATTCATTACAGATTTGCAGATACCTCTCAGGGCTCATACAGGCAGCAGGCAACTGGTCCCAGTTTGGCTGCTAATTCTTGCTCAGTCACTCACTACATCACAGAAAAGCCCAGAACAGGCCAGTGGGCTCCTCCTGACTCAACCTGCCCCACTGCATTTGAAGGTTCCAACCATCGTTTGTAAAGCCAGGTAGAGTTTGCAGAGGTCATTTCTGTTTGCAAAGCATGTCACCCTAAGCATTTCTATCTCTCACTCAGGGTTGCTATTAAGGCAGCACAGAGCTGTGTGGTCCCCACTACACCTAGAAACCCAAGCCCAGCCAGGAGCCCCTGGCAGTACCAACCAGCACCTGCAGGTTACCTGGGGCAGCTGGGTCCTTGGTCTCAGTGGGCACCTGCAAGTCTGCTCCCCTCCACCATCCTATAGATAGCATCACAAGGACCTAGGGTTGCTCCATGTAGCTCCTCCCTATGGGCAAACCCCTCAGCCTCAGAGCCCTGGTGGGACTGGGTCAGAGGCAGCCTCTTGGCCGAGTAAGAAGGAAGGGTTGTTACACCATACAGCTTGCCCCATCTGGCCTGGGCCAAAGTGGACCAAGGCCAGACTCAGAAGCAAATACCAGCGAGTAAACATCAGGGTCCATGCCCACTTCTTAAGGCCCACGGGCTGGGCAGAGGAAAGTCGAAGTGCAAAAGAGTTTGCTGAAGTTCTGGAAATAGCATTCCTTGTACTTAGCACACCCCAGAAGGAGGGACTAGCAATTCAGAACTAGGAGAGAGGAACCCGGAGTGCTAGATTGGCCTCTGTGGTTCCAATTCTGTCCTGCCTTGAACCTCTTTCTTCACATGCCTCTCTAGACAGTCCTTCTCTTTCCACCCAGCCCATCACCGCGTGTCTATCCCTGCTAAGAATGTCTGCCCACAGGGAACTGACAACCTGTAATGCTGGGCGGGGGCGGAAGAAAGCTTCTGATTGGCCAGTTCCCTACAGACGGCTGCCCCACAGCCAATAAGAAGAGACGCTCGGACTCTCGGTACAAATCCGGAAGTGGGGACCGGTAGAGGAGTCCAACGAGGGTTGTAGAGTGGCCAGACAAATAATAAGAAATAGAAAGAGGTAGGGATCTGGGAAAGGGACGAGAACAGAAAAGCCGACCTCAGAACTGAAATCATAGCGCAAAATGGGCAGTGAGGTCTTTTCCCACATAGTCAAGAGGGAGGGGAAGTGGAACCGTAATACCGTGATAGTCGCAGCCAGAGGGCGATCCACAGTGTGCAGGCAAGGAACCAAGTCCTTCATTCACTCACACAACCTAGGCCACCAAATCCTGGAGGAGGAGGGGGAAGGGAGCCCTCAGAACTGTATACTGTAGTGGTGCCTGGCTCACCCTGGACCAGCTCCGTGATCCCCGACAAATCACTCAAAGTTTCTTTGCAGCAGTTTCCTCCTCCACGAGACGGAGATAAGCGCAGAGCTGATCTCCCGGGATTAAATGAGTGACTGTGCAAAGTACCAGAAGAGTGTGCGTCAGCCCAGAGGAAGCGTAATGTGGATGTCAGCTGCTGGCGGTCCACAGCAGGCCCAGGGGCTGAGGCAGGAGGCCGACGCTGTGCCGGCCGGCAGCCACGTGGCAGGCAGCTGCCTTTGCTGATCCCTCTGGGGCTGGGGCGGGGTTGAGGGGTGAGGGTTGGGGGGAGTGGGTGGCTGGCCAGGCGGACTGGGCTGAGCAAGTGGTGATGAAGGACTAAGCCCTGCCCTTGGGGGCTCCCAGGCTAATGCCGTGGTGCTGCTGGCCAGGAGGGGTCTGGACTCTCATGAGTCACAGGGGAACTTCCTAGCAGAGACCAGGAAGGACAGGCCGAGTAGGCAAATGCAAGGCTGGGGACCCTGATGCGGAGGGGCAGACAGAACCCTCACCCCAGACAGCTGCTGTTTCCCCTTTCTCTCCTGGATGGGTGACCCAGTTCTGTGGCTGCAGCACAGCCCGGGCAAGATCAGACTCAATGTCAAATGGCCGTCACCTTTAAAACAGTGGCATCTTTTATGATCATCACCGCCGTCATCATTATCATGTCTGACATTTATTAGGTGCTTACTACGCATCAGACACTGTTCTAAGCTCTTGGTCATTTTCTTCTCCCATCAACTCTGTGAGAAAGGAGCTATTTATTTAATGCTATTTTAAAATGAGGGAAATGAGGTTTCTGATGGATGTTAAGACCGGAGGTAGCCACTGATCCCCGTCAGCGGGTCATCTTAATGATCGCTGCCAGTTCTCTGGAGGGGGTAGGAAGATTCATTTTTTTTAAGTCCTATGAGATCTTAACCAGCCACTCCTCTTTCTGTGCCTCAGTTTCCTCACCTCTAAAATAAGAAGCTGGCTTCAGGGAGTCTGAGTCTTACTACTTCTACAATCTCAGTCTGGACTGTTCTAATTAGCCACGTTTCAGGCAGGGCAGTTCCTGGCCCCGCCTGTCTCCTGGGGCTGTCTTAAGAGTTTGGATCCAACGGATCTCTCTCTGTCTTTTTCTTTCTCTCTGTCTCTGTCTCTCTCTCATACACACACACACACAATACAAGTTTCCCAGGCTCCTGCCCCCTCCCTCATAGCCTGTCTGATGCTGAAGGCCCAGCTTGGGGAGGGATGTCCATTCATTTTAGGAGCCAAGCCAGAGAAGGACTTGACTCAGTAGGAGCTGAAAGAATCCTCAGCCTGGGGCAAGAGCGATGCTGAAACTTCCCTGTTCCCCATTCCCCTCAGCCGTTACGTCACCAGGTCCCCACCCCTGGGCTCCAGGCCTAGAGAGCACTGCCCTGAAGTCGACCCCACGGACCACCCCCTCCACCCTTCCCAGACAACCCACACTGCTGGCCCCAGGACCTCCCAGCTCACAAATCCACTCACCCACCGACCCACAGGGCTGGTCCTTGGCCTCCCGCTCCAGTCCATCCCACCCCCCATGTACACACAGTGGTGACTGAGCCTCTGACCCTTTCTGACCCTCCTTCCCCCAGTACAGGGCAGGACCTTCCTTATCTCATGTTTCTCCTTTGCCCTTTGCTGGGTGAAATCATCTCAGTTGAAATTGTTCCTTGACGCCATGGAGACAGCCACCATTTCCTCCCCCAGGCCTTATCATCTCATCCCTAGGGTCTTTGCCCAAGATTACCAGCCCCAACCTTCAGACCGAAAATCTCTCCCAAGCCCTCACAACCCACAGGTAGGAACAACAGCTGGAGCTAGACATGGTGCCGGGGATGGTCCCCACAGCTTACCAGCATATTGTCCAGAAGTATGAAAGAAAAATTGGCTGGCTCCTCTCTAGCCACCGACCCAGTCCATTGCTCCCTGCCTGGCCCTGGGGTTAGAATCCTGTTTGACCTTTGCCCACATTCCAATCTTTTCATATCTTTTCAGACCAACATTCACCTTATTTACTGTCATCACTTGCTGTGCAATATTTGAGAAGGCACATAGCCTCTCTGAGCCTTAATCTTCTTATCCTTAAAATGGAAACTCTGATACCAACCTCAGGATTGTTTTGAGGAATGTGGGGAATGAGTAACTGGTGAGAAAGCACCCATGTTGTATCTAGCGCAGTATGCTGCTGCTAAGTCACGTCAGTCGTGTCCGACTCTGTGCGACCCCACAGATGGCAGCCCACCAGGCTCCCATCCCTGGGATTCTCCAGGCAAGAACGCTGGAGTGGGTTGCCATTTCCTTCTCCAGTGCGTGAAAGTGAAGTCACTCAGTCATATCTGACTCTTTGCGACCCCACGGACTGTAGCCTACCAGGCTCCTCCGTCCATGGGATTTCCCAGGCAAGAGTACTGACGTGGGTTGCCATTGCATTCTCCAGCGCAGTATAGGGCTCAGAAATATTTGTTTCCCTCACTTTCTCTTCTTCTTGGCCTAAAACATCTCCCCCTCCACCCTCTTTCATCAAGCAGTTCATGAAGCCCTGCTGTGTCCCTTCTTTCCAGATCTGGACCTGCCTGCCCTTTGGCCTCCAGTGGACTTGGGAGGGGCAGGAAGTAAGGAGGAGATGGAATAAATTCGCCAGAGTTCTGGGAAGCAAAAAGACAGACTGTAAAATGAGAATGTTATTGTGAATCTCAGAAGGGCAACTGCTGATCCACCCACCTAACAGGGCCTTCCCCCTGAGGGTGGGGTTGGGTGGGGGGTGGGCAGCAGAGGGGAGAGCCTTCAGCAGCTCTCTGGTTGTTAATCTCTCTTGATTCCTCTCCCATCCATCCTCTGAGTTTCTCTGAACTTCTGAACCTTCCAAGGTGGGGGACAGGGGCTGACACCCAAGAACTGCATCACCAAGTCTCATTTGGTCTTTGGCTTCAGATTTGATTAGGCCTGAGAAGGAAAGTGATGGAGGGTGAGGTGGGGACAGAGGATTCAGGGTAGTTGCTCCCCTCTCCCCCCAGGTCCTGGTTTTGCCAGTGGCTGGGTCCCTTTCCTAAAGGCAAAGTGTCCAGTGGCCCTTACCAGGGTAGCAGCATTGGCTGGCTTGTCACAAGACTGCCCCTCCTTGCCCCCTCAGCCTAGGAGTGGTAATGACTCCCCGCCCTTTCTAGGCCCTGGGAACCGCACCATCGCCTAGCCCCGCCCACACAGTGCACAATCTCTTTGTGGCATGCTTTGCCATGAGCTCATGGAACGTGCCACCCACTCCCTGCAAGGGCTTGACTAAGCCAAGCACCCATTTCAAGTTTACCAACCTCCCACCTTCTGCTTGAGCCAAACTTAAGCCAGGTGGTGGGGAGGGAGGCTCAGAGCTCTGAATTAATGCTTGGAGGAATCAATCCACCCACCCTGGTCCAGGAGAGGCTCCAGCTCAAGCTCTGCGTGGCGAGGGTGGAGACCCAGATGGGGTGTCAGGCCGACCTTGTCACCCTTGCCTGGCTCTGCCTGGCTGGGTACAGCAGCATGAGGGAAAGCAGGGAAAAGGCTCCCAGAAACCCTGTTCTGGGCCATGCAGAGAAGTCAGGGAAGCAGGGACAGCCCCTGCCCTCAACAGGAAACCCCTTCATCAGACTGGGGGCTCTGTGACGTGGGAAACCAGGTCTCTCCCATCCAACTAGATGCTCCCTGAGTGCAGGGCTGCATCTCACCCGTATGTTTTTACTTTTGTTTATTTATTTGATATTTGGCTGCACTGGGCCTTTGTTGCTGCACGTGGGCTTTCTCTAGTTTGGGAGAGTGGGACCTGCTCTCGCAGGTGGCTTCTCCTGTTACAGAGCACAGGCTGGCACGCAGACTCAGTAGCCTTTGTTGTGCCAAGGCGTGTGGACTCTTCCCAGGCTAGGGACTGACCCATGTCCCCTGAATCAGCAGGTGGATTCCTATTCACTGTATCACCAGGGAAGTCCTTATTTGTTTGTTTGTTTGTTTGTTTTTATGATCCCCAATATCTAGCTCAATCGCCAAGAAACAGCTCCTCAGTGCAAACCTTAGAGACAGAAAGGTACAAAACGTGACCCCACCCTCTGGTGGGAAGCAGGCCCCTTTAAAAGCAGAGCAGATCGTACTGTGGGGCGGTGGGGAGGGTGTTCCAGAACGCTACCCTGGAGCACCTGCCTGGCTCCCAACCCATCTTCCCATTCACTCTTGTGTGACCGCCAGTCCTGATTTTCCCGAGAAAAAATTTTCTTTCTCCTGTTCTGGGAGAGTCTCACACCCAAGGAAACCCCTTAGTCCCTGGAAAAAAGAGACAGTTGTCCCCTCTACTCAAAGTACATGGGCCTCAGTTTCCTCATTTGTGAATGGAAGTGATAAATAGCAAGATCTCCCTCATGAAGAAGGCTGTGGTATAGATGAAGTGAATTCAGGGACTTCCCTGGTTGTCCAGTGGTTAAGAATCTGCCTTGCAATGCAGGGGATGTGGGTTCGATCCCTGGTCAGGGAACTAAAATCCCACTTGGCCTGGGATTGGCTAAGCCCGCACGCTGCAACTAGAAAGGAGACCGTGTGTCTGCAACTGGAAAGAAGACCGTGTGTCACAGCTAAGACCCGATGCAGCCAAAAATAAATAAATTTTTTAAAAAAGAGTTGATGCAAATCCAGGACTTAGAATGTTCTATGTGATTCGGACGGAGTAAGTTCTATGTGATCTACCTTCTTTGTTTGCGTTCCCTATGAGCAGATCATGGGACAAGGTTTGGCTACAAGTAGTTTATTTGGGCGGAGAAGCCCACTCCAGTACTCTTGCCTGGAAAATCCCATGGACGGAGGAGCCTGGTGGGCTGCCGTCTATGGGGTCGCACAGAGTCGGACACGACTGAAGCGACTTAGCAGTAGCAGCAGCAGCAGTTTATTTGGGAAGTGGCTCCAAGAAGCACTCGTAAGAAGTGAGGGAAGCACAGGGAAGAAGAGGAAACCCAGGCAGAGAGTATTGACAAGCAGGTGGCTGCTGTGGGTGGCTGGGGCTCCACTCCATGCAGAACCCTGGGAACCTGGGTGGCTTAGAGTCGCCCTTCTGAGGGGCAAGGGATCTGGGATATATAATCTTCAAATCTCCCTAAACCCAGAGGTGCTAGTCCCCCCCACCCCCAATGCACGTGGTGTGGAAGCCTGCAGAGTGCACGGGGGTGTGAGTGGAGGGTGGACAGGGCACTGTCAGTGTCTGTGCCCGCGTACCTTCATCACACTTATGATGTGCAGGGGACATGGCAGCAGAGGGGGCCCTGCCCACCTGCGGGAAAGGGAGTCCAGACCGGAGGAGACAATTTCCAGGAGAGATTTGAAGCATGAGTAGGAGTTTTCCAGGCAGAGGAGGAGGCAGGCTTTGAGCATGGTGGGTGCACAATAAATGTTTAAATGATGCCAAATAAGTGGAGAGCGATTCAAATGCTTAAACCTGTGGGATTAACTAGATGCTGGAGGGCTGTGGGCAGCCAGAGGAGGAGGTGATGCAGTCAGGTCTGTGGGCATCAGGAAAGGCTGCATCAAGGCTTGAGGCTCTGGGCTGATTTCTGGTCACCAGATGAAAAGGAGAGAGAGTAGACCAGGTGGAATAACCTTGAGAGCTAAAGCAAAGAAGTGAGGATGATCAAGGGTAGAAAAGAGCATTAAAGAGAAGGATGGCAGTAGAAAGGAAGGGAGGGAGAGGGAAGAGAGAGGAAAGGGAGAGAAGGCAAGGAGAGGAAAAGGAAGGGAAAATAGCAGAGAGGAAGAAAGTCAAAGTGAAAGTCGCTCAGTCATGTCTGACTCTTTGCAACCCCATGGACTATACAGTCCATAGAATTCTCTAGGCCAGAATACTGGAGTGGGTAGCCTTTCCCTTCTCCAGGGGATCTTCCCAACCCAGGGATCGAACCCAGGTCTCCCGCCTTGCAGGCAGATTCTTTGCCATCTAAATCACAAGGGAAGCCCAGAGAGGAAGAGGATAAGAGTCAAACTTGGGAGAAAAGGAAAAGAAAAATAGAAACATCAGTCACAGATATCAAGGGAGAACCACAGAGGCTTGTATCACAAAGGTCAATGCAATAGAGAGCATACAGTTCTGAAGAGCTGAGTCCCACCCAGAGTGAAGGCATGAGCCATCCCGGAAGGCTTCCCAGAGGAGGCGAGTCCTGAATCAGTTAGAAGATGCTGTCAGCCTAAGAACACGAGTTTCATGGGAAGAAAGCTGCAGGGGCCCTGAGAGTGAGAGTGAGCTGAGGGTAAGACACTGCCAGGAAGTCAGGAGGAAGAGTGGTTCTAGTGGTTATTACCGGCGCCGCACAAATATTGTTGTTTTGACTGGTAGTGAGAATTGGGTTTATTTTTTCATGGGAACCACAAGTGTGATGCGCAGGTTCCTTTTAGAATATGACACCATGGAAGGAGCAACAATCTCTGGCCTCGACACTCCCACTTTTCCTGGTGAGACACACACGTGCACAATGGGTCCTAAAAAATAACCCAAACTGCAGATGTTTAATCCACCAACACCAAGGGTCTGCTAGAAATATCTCACTTTCTACAATGGTAAGAACATTGCACTTTTTCAAAATAAGTAAAGCACTTACAACAGTGCCTGGACCATTAAAAGAAAAAAACTCCTTGAATGTCTTTACTATTATTTGGAGGCTGAATGGCTCAGCAACTCCGAGCATGGACACAGCAGCCACGTCATCTGAGTTCAGAGGTCAGCTTCACTGCTTATTGGCTGTGAGACCATGGGCAACATGCTTAACCTTTCTGTGCTTTCATTTCACCACCTAACACGGGGTTAATAATAGTACCTCGCTCACGAAATTGTGAGGATTAAATGAGTTCATGCACATGAAGAGATTAGAAAATGGCCTGGCTCAGAGTAAATGCTACAGATGTGATAGTCATAAAAACACCATCATCATCACCTTCTGCCCTGGAGGGAACCAGAAATGACCAAAGTCCCTGAAGCTTTCGCCATAGACTCCCATCCCCCTCCTTCCTGCTGAAAACCAGCTGTACCTTGGACAGTAGTGCCCTGGGACTTAGAGAGAGGGAGAGACAAACAGACAGACAGAGAGGACACATGTGATCTCATTCATACAGGAGACATCAGATACCTAAAGACTTGACCCCAAGATGGTGTAAACTTCTCCTCTTCACCCCAAAACTACATCCAGGGGCTGAGCCACAGCTACTTCCTTCTCCATCACCCCTTTTATGAGTCTCCTAGGGAGAAGACATAGCCATCTCCCCGCCCCAAGATGACTCTGCCTGCATCAATTAAGTCAAGTTCCAGTCCTGGGGCTGGCAGGTGAACTGAGGCCTGGATCTGGTCAGGGTTGACTCTCTCTTCATGGTTGGGTTTGTCTGGGGAGGGAGGAGGTGAGGATCCCTGCACACCGTTTTCAGGTTTGCCTTGGAGCAATCTGAAACCACCTGGAAAACTCTCAGCCTTGAGTTTACATCCTTATTGCCAAGAAGGTTAGACAGGTTGCTGACCTCTTGAGTATGTAACTTCTAGGACAATTTGCTTTTCCAGCAAGTTCTTAGGCTGAGGCTGCTGGTCCAGGAAGCACATTTTAAGAATCAAGCATAGGTTTAGGAGCTTGAGTCTAGACAGACATCTGTCTGAATCCTGCTTCCACTCCTAGGGGCTATGTGACCTTGGCCAGGTTACAACTTCTTGGGCTGCAGTCTTCCCACTTCTAAAACTGGGGCTCTAATGCCTAGTCTCAGGATGACTGTGAGGTTCCATAAGGACATGGAAGCAAGGCCACCAACCAGCACAGCATCTGGCCCCACTAAGCAGACTGTGTGTTGACTATTATTATTCCTCCAGTGGGTGGGATGGGTGAGTTGCCTCCAGGATCTTCTCTTCCTCAGGGATGCACCTCCAGTCATTAACTAAGCACAAGGCTGCCCAGAATAAAAACCACATTTTCCAGGCTCCCTTGAAACAGAGTGGCTTTGTGATAAGTGTGTCTAATGGACTGTACATTAAAGGGATATTGGTTTGCTACTGAAACAAAAGATGCAAAATAGTGGAGAATAATGGAGGAATAATGGTAAATATATGGTAAAAATAGTGGTAAAAAATGGAGGAATGTATTTATTTCTCATATAAATATCTGGTATATGGTCTAGGGGCTAGAGAATTGAGAATTAACTAGACTGCTAGCCCCTAGAGAAGGAAATGGCAACCCACTCCAGTATTCTTGCCTGGAGAATCCCATGGACAGAGGAGCCTGGCGGGCTACAGTCCATGGGGTTGCAAGAGATGGACACGACTTAGTGACTAAAGAGAGAGGTGGTCTATGACCCTGCCATCTTATTATTCTATCATTCTCGATAGAAGACCTTCATCTCGTCATATAGGCTGGCTCCTGCCATCACATCCACATCCTAGTCAGTGGACAGGGGAGAAAAGGGAAAGAGAGACCAAACTTCTTCCCTTTAAGGTAACAGCTAGTGGGTGTATCATTTATACTCACAGCCTATTGGCCAGAAGTTAGTCACATGCCCACATCTACCTGCATGGGACGCTGGGAAATGTTGTCTTCAGGGAAGCAGCTGAAGGATCCATCAAAAATGCCATTACTATGTAAGGAGGGGAGAATGGCTTCTGTGTTTGCAACAGGATAGAGTCAGAAGTTGTGTGTACAACTGTCCCTGAAAACGGGGAGTATTCCCCTTCTCAGCCTTCCTTCTTTCTGTTGTTGGAAGGTAGCACTTCCAACAGCCTTCTTGGACTGTGAGGTAAAAGTTGCGTTAAGGTAGGAAATCCACTTTATAGGAAGGTGTTGACTAAAAAATATAATCACAACCTGAAAATATTTTGTTTTGTTTTAAAATTTTATTTTATTAAAAAGATATTTTATTTTGTATTTTATTTTAATAAAATAGTTATTTTATTTAGTGAGAATGTTTAAGACCCCGAGCCCAGGAGACAGCTTCTCAGTAGCTCTGAGAAAACTGCTCCAAGGGGGCAGGAGCAGGGAGTCAGACTATATATAAGTTTGCAACAAAGGGAGCAGGCAGTCTGAACACTGAAGATTATTGTGAGGTACGAGAAATCAGATACCAAGTTAAGGAATTTAGCATTCTGTGTATGGGAAGATGCAAGTCTCTGGGCTCGCTGAATTCATTGATTGCATATGCACCTCAGCTCTCTGGGGCCAGATCTTGTTTACTCGCTCACCTTAAGGTGTGGCTCGTGGCAGATGGTTGCTTCTTGCTGGCCTGCAAGCACTCTGTTCCATTTTGGGAGCCCTCATTCACATTTGGAGGCCAGAAATAGCTGATGGCTGGGACATTTCTTGTTTATTGACATGGTAGGAGATATTTCATTTCACAAGGTCATGTGTTCCTGTCAAGTGAGGTGCTGCCATACCAGCCTTAATCTGCTTCCTGCTGGATTTTTTTACATGAGAGAAGTATCTACCTCATTTAGCACACTGTTACTTGGGATTTCTGTCACTGGCAAGCCAACCCTACTCTTAACTAATAGTATTCTTCCTGGCTAACTGAATTCTCTCCCTAGCTCTTGCCGTGTGCCATGTTCAGTTGCTCCATCATGTCTGAATCTTTGTGACCCTATGGATTGTAGCCCGCCAGGCTCCTCTATTCATGGAATTCTCCAGGCAAAAATACTGGAGTGGCTTGCCATTTTCTCCTCCAGGGAATCTGCCAGACCCAAGGATCAAAGCTGTATCTCCTGGATCTCCGGCATTGGCAGGTAGATTCTTTACCATTGGGCCACCTGGGAAACTCCCTAGCTCAGAGTCCCCCAGCTATCAGTCATCACATGTTTGGTGAAATGGGAGGGAAAGGGGAACTCTGAGATGTTCTAATGTTTTACAGAGCTTTTAGCTCTGTACCCCTGGCCCTGTGTTGCTTGCTGTACAACCTAGAAAATACTCCAAACTCTTCATTCCCTCCCTGTCCTGTGACTTCACAGTGACTTCTATGGACCATGAACAACATAATGGAGTTACTTAGGTCACAGGCTTTGTTTTTTCCTTTTTCTTTTCCTTTTGGTGGATCTTAGTTGCCCAAGCAGGGACTGAACCCACAGCCTTTGGCAATGAAAGCCTAACCCTGGACTGCCAGAAAATTCTTTTACAGGGTCTGAAATGAAGCCAGTGCACCGTTAAGAATGTAGAACTTACACCTGTTCACTCTTGAATGCAAAATAAACTTTCAACCCAATGATCCTGAGACCACCTGGAACTTTTCTTCTTTACTCCCTAGAGAACACAGTTCAGCAACGAATCTGCTACCCAGAAGTGACCAAATGCCTGTAGGCACCAACCCTTAGTTCTGCAAAGATAACGTATATAACTTCTCTGGAATGCCTTTGTGTATGACCTTTATAAACCCCTGCCATGTCTATTTCCCTCAGAGCACATTTTAGTTGCTACTTGAATCAATGCCTCCCACATTCCTAAGACCCCAAATCAACTCTTTTTCTTCTTTGCCACTTTCTGCATCCCTTTGTCCATAATTCTCTTGACTATACAAGTTTGGTCATGTGACTTTCTTTGGCCAGTGGAATGTTAGCAAATGAGATGCCATTTCAGTTCAGTTCATGTCAGTCACTCAGTCATGTCCGACTCCTTGTGACCCCATGAACCGCAGCACACCAGGCCTCCCTGTCCATGACCAACTCCCAGAGTCTACCCAAACCCATGTCCATTGAATCAGTAATGCCATCCAACCATCTCATCCTCCGTCGTCCCCTTCTCCTCCTGCCCTCAATCTTTCCCAGCATCAGGGTCTTTTCAAATGAGTCAGCTCTTCGCATCAGGTAGCCAAAGTATTGGAGTTTCAGCTTCAACATCAGTCCTTTCAATGAATACCCAGGATTGATCTGCTTTAGGATGGACTGGTTGGATCTCCTTGCAGTCCAAGGGACTCTCAAGAGTCTTCTCCAATACCACAGTTCAAAAGCATCAATTCTTCAGTGCTCAGCTTTCTTTATAGTCCAACTCTCACATCCATACATGACCACAGGAAAAACCATAGCCTTGACTAGATGGACCTTTGTGGACAAAGTAATGTCTCTGCTTTTTAATATGCTGTCTAGGTTAGTCATAATTTTCCTTCCAAGGAGTAAGCATCTTTTAATTTCATGGCTGCAATCACCCTCTGCACTGATTTTGGAGCCCCCCAAAATAAAGTCAGCCACTGTTTCTACTGTTTCCCCATCTATTTGCCATGAAATGATGAGACCAGATGCCATGATCTTAGTTTTCTGAATGTTGAGCTTTAAGCCAAAATTTTCACTCTCTTTTTCACTCTCTCTTTCATTTTCATCATGAGGCTCTTTAGCTCTTCTTCACTTTCTGCCATAAGGGTGGTGTCATCTGCATATCTGAGGTTATTGATATTTCTCTCGGCAATCTTGATTCCAGCTTGTGCTTCCTCCAGCCCATCATTTCTCATGATGTACTCTTCATAGAAGTTAAATAAGCAGGGTGACAATATACAGCCTTGACGTACTCCTTTTCCTATTTGGAACCAGTGTGTTGTTCCATGTCCAGTTCTAACTGTTGCTTCCTGTCCTGTATACAGGTTTCTCAAGAGGCAGGTCAAGTGGTCTGGTATTCCCATCTCCTTCAGAATTTTCCACCAACTAAGGCTCAAAAGTGCTAATGAATTGACTTGTTCTCTCTCTCTCTCCCTCAAGTTTTCCATGAGAACATTTCTGTAGCAACCTTCTGGAGGAAGAAGAGACACACACAGAGACAGGCATTTCATTTCAGAAATAATAACCAAGCTCAGAGACCATGAATTGAGAAAATGGGCACTCTTAGCAGAAAATGGGGAGGGACTTTCCTGGTGGTCCAGTGGTTAAGAATCTGCCTTCCAATGCAGAGGACACAGGTTCAACCCCTGATCAAAGAAAGAAGATTCCCATATACTGCAGGGCGACTAAGCCCACGGGCTGCAGCTAGAGAGCCCACACAAGGAAGAGAAAGATGCCACATGGTGCAGTGAAGATCTTGTGTGCCACAACTAAGACCTGACTCAGCCTAAACAAATATTTTTAGAAAAGAAAATGGGGAAAGAAATGAAACTACAGCTTCCTCACTGCTTCCTATGTGTTGATGTATTCATTCATTTTGTGAGGTGGTACTGCTGGGGCTAGGGTTCAAACCAGCCTTCAGCCTGACTTCAAAACCCTGGTGTTCACACCACCCCACACTGCCCCCAAAGACACACCCTGACTGAGCTTCCTCACTTGGCCACATCCTTCCCCCAAATCCAGTGAAGAATCAGACCCTAGAGTGTCTCTCTGTGAGGACAGATGTCCATGTTATTAAGTCCAGGTGTCTCTGGCAGCTATATATATATATTTTTTAATGCCATAGACTGGGTGACTTATAAACGACAGAAATTCATTTCTCACAATTCTGAAGGCTAGAAAGTCTGAGATCAAGGTGTTAGTGTCTGGCTGGTACCCACTTCCTGGTTCCTATCTAGCCACCTTCTTGCTGTATCCTCATAGGATAAAGGGGAGAGGGAGCATTCTCCCTGATAAGGGCACTAATCCCATTCAGATGGGCTCCACCCTCATGACTATGTGCCTCCCAAAACCCTCACCACCTCAGCCCATCACCTTGGGGATTAAGATTTCAACCCCCCTTCAGTATAAATTTTGAAGGGACCCGGACTTTTTCAGACCACAGCACCAGCTACACTGTCCAGTCTTATCTGACTTGCCCATCTCAGAGACTCGGCATCTGTGCCCCTGCACTTTCTCCTGGATGTCCACCTGGCTGCATCTTTCAGATGTAGCAGGATGGTCTGTCTGTCTTTATTTTTTTCCTTCTTTTATTCTTTCCTTCCTTCCTTCTTTTCCGAAATGAAGGACAACTGACCTTCTCTGTGAGACAAAGGGTCAGTTCTGGAGAACACTTAGTTACTCAAAAGTAGAACAGTTGGGCATCCATTGTTCTGGGTTTAGGGGAGCAGGTGGATCAATTTGTGTAAATTCTTAGAGATTTTCAGGAAGAGGAATGTGTTGCACCAGTTTACAGCAGTGGCCTGTGGCCATGAGATTTATGGGCAAATCAGACTAAAAGGCTACAGTTCTCTTCCGGGCAATGCTTTAGCCTCAGGACTTAGCCTACTGGGACCTAGTAAACCTTTGAGAGTCTGGTTAATAAAGGTATTCCAGAGGGAGATAATGGAGTTCCGATAGTAGAGCTGGTGGAGACTGAAGTCTGTAACCAGAGTAAACCTGAAACTGTATACCCATGAAACAATGACTCTCTACCCTCTCCTCCCCCGGAGCCCCTGGAAACCACCCTCCTACTTTCTATCTCCATGACTGGACTACTCTAGTGAAATTATACCGTATTTGTCTTTTTGTGACTGGCTTATTTCAGTTAGCATAATGTCCTCAAGTTTTATCCATGTAGTAGCAATATTGCAGAGTTTCCTTCCTTCTGGAAACTGAAAGACATTCCATGGTAGGTATTTACTACGTGTTGCTTATCCAGTCATCCTTCAATGGACACTTGGGTCACTTCCACATTTTAGCTATTGTGAATAATGCTGTTATGAACACAGGTGTACAAACATCTCTTTGAGACCTTGCTTTCAATTATATGGGGTATGTATCCAGAAGTGGAATTGCTAGATCACATGGCAATTCTATTTCTAATTTTTAAAGGGACCATCACAGTTTTTCACAATGACTGCATCATTGTATATTCCCACCAACAGGGCACAAGGGTTCCAGTTTCTTCACATCCTCATCAACTCTGTTGTTTCCTGGAGTTTAGACAGTAGTCGTCCTAATGGATATGAGGTGATATCTCATTCTTGTTTTCATTTGCGTTTCCCTAATGACAAAATCCCTTGGACTGCAAGGAGATCCAACCAGTCCTGGGTATTCTTCGGAAGGACTGATGCTAAAGCTGAAACTCCAATATTTTGGCCACGTCATGCAAAGAGTTGACTCATTGGAAGACTCTGATCCTGGGAGGCATTGAGGGCAGGAGGAGAAGGGGACAACAGGGGATGAGATGGCTGGATGGCATCACTGACTCAATGGACGTGAGTTTGAGTGAACTCTGGGAGTTGGTGATGGACAGGGAGGCCTGGCGTGCTGCAATTCATGGGGTCGCAAAGAGTCGGACACAACTGAGCGACTGAACTGGAATGACAAGTAATGTTGACCATCTTTTCGTGCACCTCTTGGCCTACCTAGAAAAATGTCTGTTTGGGCCCTTTGCCAATTTTTCAATTGGGTTATTTGTCTCTTTGTTATTAAGTTGCATTAGTAGATCCTAAGATTTCTCATCACAAGGAAAAACACGTTTTTTCTGTTCTTGGAGGGCCGGGGAGTAGCTATGCAAGATGATGGATGCTAACTTATCTTGGTAATCATTTCACAACATATGTAAGCCATTGTGCTGTAAGCCTCAAACTTGCTACCCAGTGTTTTAGGTTAATTATATCTCAAAAAAGTGAAATGAACTGAAAATTTCTATTTATTTGTTTATATTTGTCTGCTCTGGATCTTCAGTGCTTCGCGTGGGCTTTCTCTAGTTGTGGCGAGTGGAGGCTACTCTCTAGTTGTGATGCATGGGCTTCTTGTCCCATGGCTTCTTTTGTTGTGGAGCATGGGCTCTCTGGGCGGCTTCCCAGGTGGTGCGAATGGTGAAGAACCCACCTGCCAATGCAGAAGATGTTAAGAGATGTGGGTTCAATTCCTGGGTCAGGAAGACCCCCCTGGACATAGGGGAGCAGGAAGCAGCAGCTCCCTGGCTCTCATAGCTCCTCCTCCTAGGGGTTTGCCCAGGTTCTGGCAGGCAGCACCCCCATAGCATCTGCCAGGAGCTGCCATGTCCCTTGTGCATTCCTATCAAGTGGCCAGGCCCAGGGGCGTGGCAAGGCCTCCTGGGCCCAGACATGGTAGACAGCACCACTGTCCATGGATTCATGAACATCCTTAGTCCAAGTGTGTGATCCTTCTTCAGTCTCTTCAGGGAGCAGAGCCAAGCAGCTCTCCAGGAGGAGGAACCGCAGTGCCCTGCATGCAGGGGAGCAGCTCCCTGACCCTTCCCGCACCCTGCCTGCACCCTCAGGGGGCCGAGAGACCCCTGACCTCCAACTGTGACACCTGGGTAGTGGAAGGCAGGAAGGTCGGACCAGCTTCTTGCACAGCTGAGGCTGAGTGGTAAGTCTGCACTGGGACTAAGTCTGAGGCTGCCTGGGCCCCTGTGCCACTTGCTCTGGGCTCCCACTGCTGTCCCCAAGGGGCCCAGGGCTACAAAGCCAAGGGATAAACGGGCCCCAGCCTCCTGCAGCATCCATCTGACTTCAAAGAACATGAGGAAGATAATGGACGTTTTGTATTAAAGACAGCTGTGATGGAATAGAATGTAACATTTACCTATGGGTTTTAGATAGAAGACTTGAGATCCTACCAAGGCATTGAGGGGGTTATTTTGAGCCAAAGCCCTAGGGTGGAGGCAGAGAGCTGACCCTTTTGAGTGTCATTTTGGCAGGAAAGTTTGAGAAAGATCAATGTTTTCTAACACCCACGACCCCGAGGATAGACTCTGCCACCAGTAGCAGCTGGGGTCACCTGGGTGAGCTGCTGCCAGGGCCAACAACAGGGATGGTGGAAACGCTGGCTGACATTCGCCTCCCTGGGCCAGCCGGTGACCAGCAAGCCATTCCCACTATGGACGCACCACCAGCCATTTCTCTATGATCCGAGGCTCCTATTGAGGACGGAGCCAGAGGCACCCAGAACGCCTTCACTCAGCTGTCAGCAGGAGGGGTGAGAGGCAGACACCCAGACCTCACCCCGTCAGCCTGGACTCTGGTTTCACCACACTGCCTGATTCTGCCACCTTTGCTCTCTGGTCAATGAATAGCAGAGTGGCTCCCGAATGGAACAGGGGACCAAAGGGCAGGATAGGGGTGGAAATGTTGTGGTCTGAGTGGGAGAGGGGAAAGGAGAGAGGAGGAAGGAACACAAGAGAGAGATGAGAGATTTCATGTCTGGGCATCTTCCTCTGATGTGAGAAGAATCCCGGGAGAGGACCCAAATACCTAGTCTGTTCCAAACAGTGGGTCCCACTATACCTCTGAGGGGGCACCCAGTGACCCGTGGCTACAGGGGATCATTAAAGAAAATGAGAGCTGGACGCTCCTCTCAGGAAGACCCCGATAGAAGGGGGAGATATGGCCTCAGGGAGCCCCAGTCTGAGGGGAGACACAGCCCTGACTCAGGGAGCCCCCAGTCTGAGGGGAGATAGGGCCTTGTCTCCAGGAAGCCAGGGTCTGACCGGGAGACCCTGACTGTGCCCTCGGAGACCCCCAGTCCAAGAGGGGTATCTCCTTAGGGCCCCTCGGAGACCCTTGCCCACCTCACCACAGGTATATCTGTGGCATGCTTCTGAATTCCTGTAAACAGAATTGGGAAATCCCGGAAACTACAGCACGTTTAATCACCCTTGTTTATTGCTCTTCCCGGGGTGAGTCAGCAGCAGGAAAATCACTGCTAAGTGAACCCGGGATGAAACCCGAAAGGGAGAGTGATGAGAGAGGCTGCCGGGGCTCAGCTCCTGCAGCTCCCGCCTCCTCCACGCCAGGCCTGCTCTCAGCTGGTCCCCAGCAGCCCCTGAAGCTGCCAACGGGGCCAACTGGGGGGCTGAGAGGACAGCCAGCCCCTGGGGAGCCCCCACAGCAGGGCTGAGCCCTGGGTCAGGGCAGGGCCAAGTACACAAGCAGGGGCAGTCTCGGGGGTCTAGGGGAAGAGATCACTTGCAGCCCAGGGCTTCTGACTTTTGCCATTTCAGACACACATCAAGTCCCCTCAGCTGGAATACTCGTCCCTTCCCCTCGGGGTGCCACATCCTGCTCTCCTTCAGCCCCTCCTGGGCCCTCAGACCTCCCACAACATATTCTGTCTGGGTACCCTTGCTGTCTGTCACCTGGCTGATATGGGGTAGGTGGGAGTGTGTGTCTTTTCTTTCATTTTTTAACTTTTTTTTTTTTTTTTGCTGTAGACCATTTTTGAAGTCTTTGTTGAATCTGTTACAATATCCCTTCTGTTTTACGTTTTGACTTTTTGGCCATGAGGCATGTGGGATCTTAGCTCTCTGCCCAGGGATTGAAGCTGCACACATGCATTGGAAGATGACGTCTTCACCGCTGGCCTGCCGGGGAAGCCCCCTTTTCCTCTCATCTTAGATCCTCAAGCCTTGAGAATAGGTGTTTTAACTGCAGCAGGATGGGCTCCGTACTTAGGAAAACATGAACAAGTGAATGAATGACAGAAACTAGAACTCAGACTATTTTCATGGCAGAGAAAGAGTTCAGAGAGTGCCCAGCCCCCTCACCTTTCCTTCGGAAGGGAGGAGGGAGACATCTCCCTGAACTGCTGGGACCTTGGAAATTTCCCGAATTTGAGGTCCTGCAAGGGGAAGGGCCCTGCACCAAGATCCACTGACTCTCTCCCTCCGCCTGACTTTCCAGCCTTGTCCCTGGTCCTGGGGCTCTGGGCCAGGCTGACACCCAGAGGGAGACACACTGTTCCATTCTCACTCCAGTGGGTAGGGCGGTGTATCCATGGCAGTGGCTGACAGGCTCCACCCAGGGTTGGTACATTTCATCACCTAGAAAGCCTGGCCAAGGCTTACAGTTTCTGAGGCCCAGAGAATGATTTACTTTGTACACACCAAGCCACTTGGTCCCCATCCCAAATTTTATGCAAGCACCCAAGACATTCCAGCCCCAGCCGGCAGCAAGGGCAGGGCTGCCTGGGTGCTCCTCACCTGCCAAGGCAGCCTTTGGACTCACTCTAGGCTGGGGGTCCTGGTGTAGGCTGCTCTGAAGGACCCCTGCCCAGTTTTTCCTCCTGATCCCCAAAGGCAACAGTGGAGATGATCATAAAAACTGCTATTCTAATATTGAATCACTATGTTAACTCCTGTTGTAACAGGAGTTAACACAGTGATGCAGGTTAATTACATTTCAAAGTAAGCTCATACAGAGAATTCTCTGGAGGTCCAGAGGTCAGGACTCCATGCTTTCACTGCAGGGGGCATGGGTTTGAGAACTAAGATCCTGCAAGCCTCCTGGCACAGCCAAAAAAAACCTCATAGAAAACGAGATCCAGTGAAGGGAGGAGAAGTTGGCTGAGGGCAGTCAAAATTTACAGGCTTCCAGTTATAAGATAAATGAGTACGTGTACGTAATGTACAACATGATGAATATACTTAACACTAGTAGGAGTAGTAATAGTCACTCAGTCATGCCCAGCTCTTTGCAACCCCATGGATTGTAGCCCACTAGGCTCCTCTATCTTTGTATGGAATTCTCCAGGCAAGAATACTGGAGTGGATAGCTATTCCCATCTCCAGGGGATCTTTCCGACCCAGGGATCAAACCTGGGTCTCCTAAGTTGCAATCAGATTCTTTACCCTCTGAGCCACCAGGGAAGGCCTATAATTGATGCTACTATATGTTATGTATGAAAGTTGTTCAGAGAGAAAATCCTAAGAGTTTTCATTGGAATAAAAAATTGTTTTCTATTTCTTTAATCTTGTACCTGTATGAGGTGGATGCTCATTAAACACTGTGATAAGTACACCTTAAACTTAAATGATGCTGTTGTGTATGTCAATTATACCAGGAAGAAGTTCTCAATAAAACTGGAAGAAGAAAAAAAATTACTAATTTACTCTGCCCATCCTGTGACATATATTTCCTCACCTTTTAGCAATTCAGTGAGGGGACTTCCCTGGTGGTCCAGGGGCTGAGACTCCACACTCCCAGTGCAGGGGCCTGGGTTTGATCCCTGGTCAGGGAACAAGATCCTACATGTTGCCATGAAGATTGAAGATCCCACATGCCACAGCTAAGACCTGGCCCAGCCAAATAAACTAATAAATGTATTTTTAAAACTCGATGAGGTAGCAGTGTTATTATGTTATTCAGTTCAGTTCAGTTGCTCAGTCGTGTCCAACTCTTTGCGACCCCATGAATTGCAGCACGCCAGGCCTCCCTGTCCATCACCATCTCCCGGAGTTCACTCAAACTCACGTCCATCGAGTCGGTGATGCCATCCAGCCATCTCATCCTCTGTCATCCCCTTCTCCTCCTGCCCCCAATCTCTCCCAGCATCAGAGTCTCTTCCAATGAGTCAACTCTTCGCATGAGGTGGCCAAAGTACTGTAGTTTCAGCTTTAGCATCATTCCTTCCAAAGAACGCCCAGGGCTGATCTCCTTCAGAATGGACTGGATGGATCTCCTTGCAGTCCAAGGGACTCTCAAGAGTCTTCTCCAACACCACAGTTCAAAAGCATCAATTCTTCAGCGCTCAGCTTTCTTCACAGTCCAACTCTCACATCCATACATGATCACTGGAAAAGCGATAGCCTTGACTAGACAGACCTTAGTCAGCAAAGTAATGTCTCTGCTTTTGAATATGCTATCTAGGTTGGTCATAACTTTTCTTCCAAGGAGTAAGCGTATAGGGCTTCCCTTGTGGTTCAACAGGTAAAAAATCTGCCTGCAATGCAGGAGACCAGGGTTTGATCCCTGGGTGGGGAAGATCCCCTGGAGAAGGGAAAGGCTACCAACTCCAGTATTCAGGCCTGGAGAATTCCATGGAGTGTATAGTCCATGGGGTTGCAAAGAGTCAGACATGACTGAGTGACTTTTTTCTTTAGCTGTTATGCAATGTTTGGGATCTTCCCTGATCAGAGATTGAATGACTGTGTCCTGCATTGACAGGCAGATTCTTTACCACTGAGCCACCAGGGAAGCCCCGAATTCTTGCTTTTTATCAGCATGCTGCCAGTGACCCAACTTCTGTAGCACCCTTGCAAACCTCTCAAACTCCTCCCTAGGAGAAGGGCACCCAGAACACTGAGAGAAGGAAATAGACTCTCTGGATAAATTATAAAGTGGCTGCAGGTGCTGGGGAAGTGTGTGGGTGGCCGTGGTGGGGTGGGGGTGGGTGCGGGGGTGGCCCTCTGCCTTGCCGTCAGAGAAGTGTGTGCTGTGTATACTGGAAACCAATTTGCACTGTTCCTTTTGCCCACCTGCACCTGCTAAGAAGGTGGAAGCAGGAACAAGTCTTTGAGATCAGTGAAGTGCCAGCCCTGGTCAGGCACTTACTTGTTAGATGATATTTGCAATATCATCTTGATACTTGTAAGGTGATATCTGGCCCAGGGCAGTGCAGGTAATTTCAAAATTCTTTGGAGTTTGAACCAATTGTATTTGTAGGACTGGGGCCCTGAGGATGACAGCCTCTATAGAAGGGGTCCAGGGCTCTGCCCTTAGACCTTTCCTGCCTGGTACTGTCATTAGAGCATGCCCACCACCCACCTACTGAGTTTCTAGAGAGGATCATGGAAGGAGGAGGCAGAAGTTGCTAATGAATATTGCGGAAAACAGAATTCAGAGGGCATTCTTGTTACCAGAAGCTTGGCTTCTCTGTACACTGGTGCCAAATCAAATCCTGGAGGCAGAGTTTCGGGTGAAGTAGAAAAGGATAGCTTTATTGTTTTGCCAGGTGAAGGGACACACACCAAGTTTCTGCCTCAAAAAACTGTGTCTCGACTCCAAAGGATCTGATGAGGATTTTCATAAGAATGGGCTTCCCTGGTGGCTCAGATGGTAAAAAATCCACTTGCAATGCAGGAGACCTGGGTTTGATCCCTGGGTTGGGAAGATCTCCTGGTGGGAGATGGGAGTGGCTACCCACTCCAGTACTCTTGCCTGGAGAATTCCATGGACAGAGGAGCCTGGTGGGCTACAGTCCATGGGGTCCCAAAGAGTTAGACACGACTGGACCACTAACATTTTCACTTTTATAACAGTGAGTCAAACGTGAGGTCTCGGACAAGATTAAGGTATAAGAAGGGTTTGCAGTCCTTAGTCTCAGGTGGTCCAGTCTCCTAATCTTGATGAGTTTCTCTGTCCCCTTTAATCTTGCCTCAGGTGGTTAGTAGTAATGAACAGATGTGAGAGCTGGACCGTAAAGAAGGCTTGATCACTGAAGAATTGATGCTTTCCAATTGTGGTGCTGGAGAAGACTCTTGAGAGTCCCTTGGGCTGTAAGATCAAACCAGTCAACCCTAAAGGAAATCAACCCTGAATATTCATTGGAAGGACTGCTGCTGAAGCTGAAGCTCCAATACTTAGAGCACCTGATGAGAAGAGTCAACTTGTGGAAAAGACCCTAATGCTGGGAATGATTGAAGATAGAAGGAGAAGATAATGGTGACCTCCTTCAAAAGGTCCCATGCATACATTGTCACACTCAGTGCCCCCCGACTATGCAGCAGGCCATTGCCAACACACGCCTCTGCCAGAGACTCCTGGACACTCACAGGCAAGCCTGGGTCAGTCTCTTGTGGGGTCATTGCTCCTTTCTCCTGGATTCTGGTGCACACAAGGTCTTGTTTGTGCCCTCCGGAGTCTGTTTCCCCGGTCCTGTGTAAGTTCTGTAATCAGATCCCACTGGCCTCCAAAGTCAAATTCCCTGGGAGTTCTTAATCCCTTTGCCAGATCCCTAGGTTGGGAAACCTGTTGTAAGTCCTAGGATTTTCTTCACAGTGCAAGAATTTCTGTGGTATAATTGTTCTGCAGTTTGTGGGTCGTCTACTCAGCAGCTCTATGATGAGGTTAATGGTGACCTCCTCCAAGAGGGCTTATGCCACAGGCTGTGTGACCAGGTCTCCTGAACCCAGAGCCCCTGCCCCTGCGGCAGGCCACTGCTGACCCGTACTTCCTCAGGAGACACTCAAACACAGTTTTGGCTCAGTCTCTGCGGGGTCTCTGGGGCCTGGTGTGCACAAGATTTTGTTTGAACCCTTCGACCATCGCTGGTAGGTATGGGGTTTGATTCTAAATGTGATTTTGCCCCTCCTACCATCTTTCTGGGACTTCTTTGCCCTTCGACTTGGAGTATCTTTTTTTGGTGGGATCCAACATCCTCCTGTCGATAGTTGTTCAGCAGTGAGTTATAATTTTGGAGTCCTCGCAGGAGAAGAGGAACATACATCCTTCTACCCCACCATCTTGAGATCAAATATATGGCTGGAAGGCACCACCAACGCTATGGACATGAGTCTGAGTAAACTCCGGGAGTTGGTGATGGACAGAGAAGCCTGGCGTGCTGCAGTCCATGGGGTCACAAAGAGTCAGACATGACTGAGCGACTGAACTGAATTGAGAAGGAGAAGGGGGTGGCAGAGGATGGATGGTTGGATAGCATTGTCGACTCAATGGACGTGAGTTTGAGCAAACTCAGGGAGATAGTGAAGGCCAGGAAGCCTGGTGTGTTGCAGTGCATGGGGTCCCAAAGAGTCAGGCACAACTGAACAACAACAGGTGTTTTCTTGGCTGCCCCACCCTTGATTAGCAGCTGTTGGAATCCACCCTTTAGAACACAGGGAAGGTCATGATGGAGGCTGGAGTCTTGCCTACAAGATATGGGGGAAGGAAAGACGTCCACATCTGGGATCCCCACAGGGCCCTGCTCAGTTTCAGTCTCCCCATGAATGATGACATGGTGTCATTCAATTTTCTAGAACAGCCACTAGAGACTGCGTGCAAAGCCCTAAGGAACCGAAGGGACAATGAGGGATCACTGCCCTTGGTGCAGATAGGTGATTGAGTGGAGCAACAGGAACCAATGCCAGACTCAGAGGCTGCCCAGCCCCCTCCTCCCATCTCCATGGAATGATTAGCCTGGGGGTGGGGTTGGGGAGAAGGGTTTTCTGGGGATGGGCTTATCTGAACTGAATTTTGAAAGGCAAATCAGAAAATAGGGCTTCCTGCCCAGATAGGATTAGTGTGACAATCAAAAGATATAATGGATGGGGAATAACCACAGGATTAGTGTGAAAATGAAACAAGACAATGGAGGGGGAAAGTACCTTGTGACCTGATTTTTAAAAAGACAGTTTCGAGGTCCTGTTATGACAAGTGAGGAAACAGGCTCCGGGAGGGCATGACTTGCTCATGGTGAGCCAATAATTTATAGGCAAACACAAGACTTGAATCCAGATCTTCTGATTCTAGAATTAGGTTTTGGGTCTTCTACACTGACTTCTGCTTCATTGACTATGCTAAAGCCACAACAAACTGTGGGAAATTCTTAAAGAGATGGGAGTACCAGTACCTTACCTGTCTCCTGAGAAACCTGTATGCAGGTCAAGAAGCAACTGTTAGAACCAGACATGGAACAACAGACCAGTTCAAATTTTGGAAAGGAGTATGACATGGCTGTATATTGTTACCTTGCTTATTTAATTTCTATGCAGAGTACATCATGTGAAATGTTGGACTGGATGAAGCACAAGCTGGAATCAAGATTGCAGGAAGAAATAGCAAAAACCTCAGATATGTAGATGATATTACTCTGATGGCAGAAAGTGAATAGGAACTAAACAGCCTCTTGATGAGAGTGAAAGAAGAGCATGAAAAAGCTGGCTTGAAACTCAACATTCAAAAAACTAAGATCATGGTATCTGATCACACGACTTCATGGCAAATAGAAGGGGGAAAAGTTAGAAGCAGTGACAGATTTATCTTCTTGGACTCCAAAAATCACTGTGGACAGTGATTGCAGCCATGAAGTTAAAAGACACTTGTTCCTTGGAAGGAAAGCTTCCTTTCCAATGACAAACCTAGGTAGCGTACTAAAAAACAGAGACACTACTTTGCTGACAAAGTTCTGTATAGTCAAATCTGTGGTTTTTCCAGTAGTCATGTACAGATGTGAGAGTTGGACCATAAAGAAGTCTGAGCACTGAAGAACTGATGCTTTTGAATCATGGTTCTGGAGACAAGTCTTGAAAGTCTCTTGGACCACAAGGATATCAAACTAGTCAATCCTAAAGGAAATCAAGCCTGTATATTCATTGGAAGGACTGAATCTGAAGCTGAAGCTTCAATACTTTGGCTACGATGCGAAAGTCAACTCATTGGAAAAGACTCTGATGCTGGGAAAGACTGAAGGCAAAAAGAGAAGGGGGCAGCAGAGGATGAGATAGTTAGATACCATCAACAACTCAATGGGCATGATTTGAGTAAACTCCAGGAGATAGTGGAGGACAGAGGAGCCTGCCATGCTGCAGTCTGTGGGGTTGCAAAGTCCAACACAACTTAGAGACTGTACAACAACAACATACTGACCTCTCCAGAGAGTGAATTCCATGGTAAAATTGCTTTTCTTAGAATCTTGTTTTATGAAGAGTAACACAGAGTAGGAGTCTTTTACACTATAGTAAAAATTAGTGGTCAGCACAATTTGCAAAGAGATAGCAAAGCATAGGACAGTGAAGAAAATGTGAAAGTGGAGCAGGAGGTTGGGAATGAAAAGGGACAATTTGGGGAATATGTAAGGCTTGGGTCCAGGAGGGTTTTAAAGAGCCTAGACAGGGAGGGACAAGAAAGTATGTCTACAAGTAAAGAGATAACTCAGGAAAGAGAGTGAGAATGCCAAACACAAACTTTGTCAGATTATCAAAAGGCTTGGTGCCCAGGCTCTTCCCCTTCAGAATGACAAGCTGAGCCTGTTATTAGATTGTAGAGATCGCTCTCCATAGATCCTCTCTGAACCTCTGACTCATGGCAGAGCTGCTCTAGGGACAATCAGGACCTCCGCTTCCATTTCCCTTCCTTGTGTCGAAGGGAAGAATAAATGAGAATCTGAGATGATCATTCAGGCTTCCTGGACTATCCTTACTCCCATCCTGAATGGGGTGTAAAGAGCTTTGGTGGATTTCTTTCACTTGTTTGCTACAAACCGCAAGTTGACAGTGAATTTTTGGTCATGCCATGAAAATGCTGAGCCTAGAACCTCATCTTCAAGTTAAATAGATTCTGAGGATAATACATTTTAAAAACTCCTTGTTGACTTCTACCCTCCACTACCTACACCCTCCATCTACCTACATCATCACCATCTGTGGAGAACAAATTCAGAAGAAACAAAAAGGTATAAGAAAGAAAATTAAAATCACCCATGATCCCACTCCCTAAGTGAAAAAACAATGGTTGACACTTATGTATTTCCTTGCAGTCTTTTTTTAAAATTATTTGTTTTTAATTGAAGGATAATTGCTTTATAGAATCCTTTCAGTCTTTATTCCGTAGGTACATGTAGAGTATTCCACAGAGCCCCAGACCACATAAAGGCCTTCTTTATATGCAACCTCCTGCCTCCTAGGAGGAAAAGGCAACAGCCTCCTTTTATTGTTGTTCTTTTTTTTTTTTAAGGTGCCAACGTTCTTTTTTATTTTATTTTATGGTTTATTTTTTGGCCATAGCCCCTGGCATGTGGGAACAGTCTCCTAGAAGCTCTGGGCACACACAGAACTGTAGATCTGTGGATCCAGGTACCAAGTCATTTGTATGTATTGATCCTTCAGGCTGATTTACTTAAGCATCCCTGGGATATTGACTAAACCCTAGTCCTGTAAATACAGAGGTTATTCCATCTCTCACACTCCACACAAGCTCTGCTTTTGGCTGGAAACTGGGAGATTCCCACTGCACTTCACTCTTCCAGCTTGTCCCCGGCTCCCAAGGAGCTTGGCTCAGCTCATGTCTGTGTTTGCTGTGGCCTCAGAGTTTGAATGCTCTCTTATTCTCATAATGAATGGTCTCTGTCTCGACTTGGGCTTCCCACGTGGTGCTAGTGGTAAGGAACCTGCCTGCCAATGCAGACGTGGGTTCTATCCCTGAGTTGGGAAGATCCCCTAGAGGGGGGCATGGCAACCCACTCTAGCATTCTTGCCTGGAGAATTCCATGGACGGAGAAATCTATGGTCCATAGGGTCACAGAGAACTGGATGTGGCTGAAGTGACTTGGCGCTGGCATTGTCTTGACTTGGTCCATGCAAAGCAGTTAGGCCACTCACCACCTTGTGGCATTCATGCCTATCAACTCCATCTTTGAAAAGGCTTTGATGGGCAGGACTTCCCTGGCAGTCTAATAGTTAAGACTCTGCAATTCCACTGCAGGAAGCACAGGTTTTGATCCCGACTCAGGGAACTAAGATCCCATACACTGAATGGCACGGCCAAATAGTAAAAAGGAAAAAAAAAAAAAAGGTTTTGATGGGCATTGCTGGTAAGTCGCTTCAGTCGTGTCCAACTCTGTGCGACCCCGTGGACTGCAGCCTACCAGGCTCCTCCGTCCATGGGATTTTCCAGGCAAGAGTACTGGAGTGGGTTGCCTGCCACTCCATGCTGGGCTAAACACTGTAGTGGGCTCTTTATATTGTGATCTGATCTAATCCCCGCAGTCCCCATAACCAGACATTCCTAGATCCCACCTTACTGATGGGGAAACTGAATCTCAGAAGGTAGGATGATTCGCCTGAGGATACCTGGTGTGACAGTCCAAAGCCATTGACCTTCCCATTGCTCTCCTCTGCTCCCATTATGCCCAGTGAAAAACATGTTTATATACAGGTGCCAGCGGGAATTATTGCTTACCCAAGATAAGCCGATGTTGCCACACTGCTCTGATATCATTCCCACCAAAAGCAAAAAGATTGGGTCCTTTTGTGAACCTGAGTGGCCTTATTTCCTCTAAAAGCATAGATTTCAGGAGAACGTTTAAACCGTGGAAACAGCTCTGCCACCTTCATGACTAACTACAGAGGTCCCAAGGCCAGCATATCTAGTCACTGGACTCCCACCAGGCGTTCAGACACTTGGGGATAGCCTCACCATTCAGTCAGTCCTTGTGATTTATGCCAGGCACTAGGTCCAAGACGGGGAGTGAGGTACTCCCAGGGGCATCAGTGCTTTGCTTTGTAATCTGGATGCACCAGCTCATCAGGTCAGGTTCACCAGGAAGCAGCTGCTGTGATGAAGATAGGCATGGGAAAGGGTCCCTGGGGAGTCACTGCCGTGAAAGGAAACAGGATTGGGCAGATCTGACAATTCTCCACAAGCCTGATGTGCAACTCCGGGAGCAAAGATAGCCAGCCCATGGGAGGAGCCTGGCCTGAGCTGGGCAGAGATGACTGGGCCCTAGGACCACCGCTGTGCTCAGCCCCCACTGGCCCTCAAAGTGCCAGGACAAGAGAGAGGTGAGCGAGGTGCACAAAATAAAAAGAGGTGTTTGGATGACCCTGGGAGCCAGCGCCGCCTCACATTGTGTGTTCTGGGTGCCTCGCTCTCCTCAGCCTAGTCCCAGCCCTGGGGACCAGGGAGAGGCTAAGAACTGGACCCATCAGCTCACCACACTCCTGGCAGCAGATAGCAAGTCCTTTCTTGGAGGGAGGTCTGCAAACACACCTCCTTGTCTGCTGTATTCTTCTTCTCAACAAATATTTACTGAGTGCCAGGCTTTGGGGCTGCTCAATGAGACCAGACTCTGCCCCGGAGACCTTCAGGTCTAGCCAGTCTCTCTGCACAAACTTGAGTATGTATCCTGATATCTTGTATCAAGGTCAGGGTGACCACCTGCCCAGATCAGAAGCGTACCTACAGCTTAGCACCCAAGAGGTATAGGCACGGATGCACAATCAAGGGGTTCCAGAAGGGTGGGTAAGATTTTCAAAGAAGCTGCAGCTTCGGGAGAAAGGTGAGGGAAGCCAAGAGGAAGGAAGGGGCTGCCGGGCACGAGGCCTGACAGATGAGTAGAAAACCCTGGGTGGGAGAAAGGGAAATTGAGTCAAAAGCCAGGCCCCATGGCAGGACTTCCCTGGTGGCTCAGACGGTAAAGCATCTGTCTAAAATGTGGGAGACCCGGGTTCAGTCCCTGGGTTGGGAAGATCCCCTGAAGGAAATGGCAATCCATTCCAGTATTATTGCCACAGTCCATGGGGTTGCAAAGAGTCAGACACGACTGAACGACTTCACTTCTATGGCAGGTGGGGCATTTCCCTGCAGGAGTGAGTAAGGAGCAGGTGACTCGGAGAAGGACTCATGCAATCCTTGGCTGATAGCTGGGCTCAGGGCCAGAAAGGAAAAATTTTTGCTTCCTTAAGAGCTGGAGGGTGGAGGGAGGAGAAAGGAGTCTGAAAGGTATCCACAGATTCAGAACCAGGTCTGAGCCCTTGAGAGCCGGTAGAGCCTGGGGACAGGGCACGTGTCATTTCTATCAGTCATCACTGAAGAGGAGCCACAGGCAAACAGTACATTTGAACAAGTGGAAGTAACACTTGTGTGTGTGTCAGTAGCTATAGCCCACCAGGCTCCTCTGCCCATGGAATTCTCCAGGCCAGAATACTGACGTGAGTTGCCATTCCCTTCTCCAGGGGATCTTCCTGGGATCGAACCAGGTCTCCTGCATTGCAAGCATACGCTTTTAGTCTGAGCCACCAGGGAAGCCCGGTGCAGCGTTTACATAACACTTGAGTAGCATCTACATAGTGCCCCTCTCCCCATATTGAGTCTGTTTTCCAGGCCAGAAACCTGGGAGTCATGCTATGCTCTCCTCTCTCCTTCACCCACCCTTGGTCCCCAAGACCAGTCTCCCTTTATTTATTTATTTGGTCACATCAACTAGCTTATGGGATCTTAGTTCCCTGACCAGGGACCAAACCCACGTCCCCTGCAGTGGAAGACTAAGTCCTAAGCACTGGATCGCCAGGGAAGTCCAGTCTCCCTTCAGAAGACTCTGTGCGTCCTGCTGTTTCCTGCCCCCGTGGCCTCTGCCCTCGCCTAGACCACCCTCCGCTCCATCACCTGGTGTTAGCAGTCTCTCACCGGCCTGGCTCCCCTCTCCCTGACCTCTCAGATCTGTTCCTTTCGCCACAAAATTTATCACAGCGTTGTCCTGAACTCCGCTGTCCTTAAAACAAAGCCCCATATTCTTTTTTTTTTTACCTGTTTATTTTATATTGTAATGCAGCCAATTAATAATGTTGTGATAGTTTCAGGTAACCAGTGAAGGGACTCAGCCATACATATACTTGTGTCCATTCTCCCCCAAACTCCTCTCCCTTCCAGGCTGCCACGTGACATTATGATATGAGCAGAGTTTCCTGTCAAAGCCACATATTCTTAATTTGGCCTTCAAGAATGATCCCTACTCTGTTTGCAGCCATCCCTCCTCCCTTTTTACAACTCTACCTTGTAGCTCTCTCCTCTTCAAACTCACTCCTGCCCGCAGCCATGCACATATACCTCCCTGCAACCCCAGCCAGGACTCTCTTGCCTCTGGGCCTCTCCAGTGTTATTCCCACTGCCTGGAACACACCTGCCCTGACTAGCTCCAACCATGTACTGCTCACTCCAGGAAGCCTTCCTCCCCACCCACCCCAAGGTAAGGTGTTTTGGCCCCAGTACCCTGCTGTGGCATTTGCCAAGATTACTGGTTAACTATAATGATTCAAGACGGTTAATCCCCATCTTGCCTATGTTATATCGCAGGTGCAGCACAGTACCCTTGTCATTAACACATCATCAATGCATATTTTTTGAGCATCTACCTAATGTCACGTACCAATCATGAACCCTGGGGAAATGATGAGGAATTAGCAAAGTTCTTGTTTTCACGGAGCTCACACTCTCAGTTTTTGCATATTCCAAAGTTATTTTAGGGAAGGTTATTTTAGGTACTGGTTTTCTAAAGGCAGAAGAAAAAGTGAAAAAAAAAAACAAAGGAAGGAGGGGAGAGAGGGAGGGAGAGGGGCAGGAAGGAAGGGAGAAAAAGAAAGAAAGGAAGGAAGGGAGGAAAGGAAAGTTTGACTCCCAAGTGAGATAAACCAAGCTGGTCACAGTTCGGGGCCCTGTCCTGCCCCAGTTTCTTGCCTCACTTCCTTTCACTTCCCTGCATAAACTTTTTGCTCCAGAGAAAATGCAGTTGCCCAAAGCTCATGGGCTTTGCCAACCCTGATTCTCCGACTCTGCTGGCCCTCCGCTGGCCCTGGGGCTCCTGCTCCTTCTCCTGTGTCAGCTCCTCAGCCCTGAGAGATGCCTCCTCCTCAGGCTCCTGGGGCACACGGGCCCACACCTCCCTCTCTGGTGGCCCTCACTGTGCCGCATTCAAGCTGTTGGTCCAGACGCCACATCTTCCTCCCATCAAACTGCGAGCCCCGCGAGGGCTGAGAGCAGGTCTCACTCCTCTCAGATCCTAGAGAACCAACCGAGGCTGTGTAAAGGGCTTTGGACTCAAATCCTGAACTTGATTTAGCAAGCACGTTAGCCTTCCCAGTCCTGCTCCAGCCAACAGGCTGCTCAGGCCAGGTTGGGGGGGCTGATGGTCCAGTGCACTCGGTCCCTGTGGGGCTCCCCACACTTCTCATACATGGTGACTTCCCTCCGCCACGTTGCCCCTCATGCCCATTTTCATGTTGCTCTTCTACCTTGGGGCACCACAGGCCCCGGACAGGCCCAGGGGAGTTCAGGATTCTGAGCCTAGGAGGACACAGACAACACTTCAGAAAGCCCCCATTGCCGCTCTCTCTCCCTGCAACGGTCACCACAACCGGACACCAAGCACTGTAGATTCACGGTTGTTGCGTTACATCTTTGCACAAGGAGTTCCATATGCCGCTTGTGAATCTGGCTTTCTCAGCACATTCCTGGGACACACCCAGTCGTGGGTTCATTTTCATCACTGTTTGCTAGCTCATTAGAGGGATATTTTGTAACTTATTTATCCATTCTGCCTTCCATGAGTTGTTGGATGTTTCCAGTGGTTGAACTCTTAGACCTGATGCTGTGATGAACATTTTTGAACAGTCTCATGGTGAGCAGACACGTGCATCCCTGTCAGAAAGAAACCTAGGAAAGAAACTGTTTGGTTATAGGATATGCCAGTGGTCAGTTTTCAAGATATCACCAAACAGTTTTCCAAAGTAGTTGCACAACCTTTACTTTTTAAATACAAGAGAAAGTCTAAGCTCATATAACCAGCTGCATTCTCACCACCACCATTTCATACATTGTGTGTGGTAGGAGGAAGGCACTGGTAATAGTGTTTGAGGGGAAGGAGGGGAACTGGGTGTTTCGAGGACAGAGGTGAGGGAGACAGATGTCACTCAGCACTCCTTACACCCAGTGGTAAAGAACTTGCCTGCCAATGCAAGTGGCAGGTGTGGGTTTGATCCCTGGGTCAGGAAGATCCCCTGGAGGAGGGCATGGCAACCCACTCCAGTATTCTTGCCTAGAGAATCCCATGCACAGAGGAACCTGGCAGGCAGGGAAGGAGATGGGGGGCAGCTCCCCACTGCCTCCCTCCATGTGCTTTTGGGTGGTACTTCCCTTCTTCCCTTCCCTTCTGTCACCCTGCCCTTCCCACCCTTCCTAACAAGCCTTTTCCACATCATCTCCAGGGAATCTGGAATGTGATTTAATCTGCGTTTGTTGCTTCACTCCTGTTCTGCCTCCTCTGTTCCCTCCAAGGCTCTGTAGTCCCTGCTCCCCATGTCATGCTGGGGGCTCCTCCCTGGTGGGAATGGTGCCTCCCTCCTCAGACTAGGGGCTCTCTGCTCCCTGATAACCATTGGCATTTAAGTAAAAGCTAACAGCAGAGTGTTGTGTGGGGAGTGTCACTCTCAGACAGGAATCTAAGGGTGAGTAGAAAGAAAGGGCTGTTAAAAAAAAACCCTGAGAAGGTGTCTGCAGAGCACGTGGGCTTCCCCCTCCTCTTTTAATGAAGAAGAGTGGTTCTAGGTTACACTTTACGTGCGTGCTAAGTTGCTTCAGTCGTGTTCGACTCTTTGCGACCCCATGGACAGTAGCCCGCCAGGTTCCTCTGTGCATGAGATTCTCCAGGCAAGAATACTGGAGTGGGTTGCCGTTCCCTTCTCCAGGGGATCTTCCTGACCCAGGGATCAAACCCAGGTTTCCTGCATTGCAGGCAGATTCTTTACCATCTGAGTTACCAGGGAAGCCCATTTTATAGTAGATTATTTTAATCAGGATTATGTTTAGTGGGTCACTATATCATGCCCCCTTTAATATAAATAAGGGTCGTGGTCCCGACACTGGATGGAAAAGAATTTCCAGACCTGAGAGCCCTGTTTTGGGGGGCCAGGCTCGCTGGAGGCTGACGTTGCTCTGCTGAACTTGTGACTAAAGATGGTCCCCTGGCTCGATGTGATTTTAGACGTGGCGGGAAGATCCCCTCCCACACGCGGGTCTTTCCCCTGTGGTTCTAGGTTACACTTTACGTGCGTGCTAAGTTGCTTCAGTCGTGTCCGACTCTGTGCGACCCCATAGACGGCGGCCCACCAGGCTCCCCCGTCCCTGGGATTCTCCAGGCAAGAACACTGGAGTGGGTTGCCATTTCCTTCTCCAATGCATGAAAGGGAAAAGTGAAAGGGAAGTCGCTCAGTCGTGTCCGACCCTTAGCTGGCCTCAAACCTCACCGTTATTGAAGCTTATCTGTAGATCCGTAGTGGGTTGTGGGACCGGAAGCCCCAGTGTGGGAGAGAGCTCTCTCAGAAAAAGAATTCAAATGGCGATTTTTACAAAAATATGCGACCCTGGGGACACCACGCCGGGGTCCATCGCAGCCTGGGAAGGACCTGTTGTAAACCGAGGCAGATGCTGAAGCCGCAGCTTCTAAACCCAGCTCACTGCTTCTTAGAAATGGAGAAATGAGCGAAAGCGCTGACTGGGCACTGAGGAACGGCTTTCTGACGGGTCAGGAGGGCCGGGAGGGGCGTGGCCTCGAGGAGACGGCAGGAAGGGGCGGTGCCTGAGGCTCCCCCCACACCTGGCTGACCTTCCCTCCCCCGCCCTCTCCCGCGCCCCGGTGGGCTCAGAGCTCAAAGAATCTCCCAGTTAGTGGCAGCCTCTCTTCCCCTTTCCCAGCAGTCAGGGAGGCGTGCTCTACGCAGAAATAATGGCCCAGTTTGAGCTTACCCTCACCTGGGGGTGCCTTGAGAAGAGAAAGCAGTGCCTCCTGAGGGAAAAGCGGGTGGGCTGGTTCTACACCAACCCTGACTGGACTTTTCCCTCTCTGGGTCTCAGCCTTCACGCTGATTCAATGAAGAGGTTGGGATAAATCCGTTTGTACCAACCAAAGGCTTGTGAGAGCCCAAGGTCTCCCAGAGTCTTCCTTGTTGTTGTCGTTCAGTGGCTTAGTGTTGTCCGGCTCTTTGTGACTCCATGGACTGCAGCACAACCAGGCTTCCCTGTCCTTCATTATCCCCCAGAGTGATGTCTTCCTAGCCAGGGACTTTTAAAGGAGATGATGGTGTCTAGTCCCATTCTATTTCATACAGTTTTACTAAATTAAATAATCATTTTCCTCACCCTTTCTAATTAGAAGGCCTTTCTAATTAGGACACAAACCCAGAAGTCATAAAAATAGAAGATTGATAAATTCCACTCCAAAAAATTACACATATATATTTCAAAATTTTCTGCATGACAGAAACTATGATAACAAAACTAAAGGATAAACAACAAACTTGAAAAAGTATTTGTGGTTAATGTCATAAACATACAGCTGATTTTCCCTCATAAATAGCTGGTCACTCAGTCGTGTCTGACTCTTTGTGATCCCATGAACTGTAGCCTGCCAGGCTCCTCCATCCGTGGCATTTTCTAGGCAAGAATACTGATGTGGATTGCCATTTTCTTCTCCAGATCATAAATAAGGAGCTCCTCCAAATCAATAAAAAATAAAAACAAAACCTACAATCCTCAATAGAAAAAAATGAACAAGGGATATCAACAGACAATCTGCAGGCAGAAAAAAATTCAAATGACTCAAACATTTGAAAAGATGCCAATCTCACCTGTAATAAGAGAACTGCATATTTAAACTAGCACTAACATACCACTTTTACCTATCAGATTGGCCAAGATCAAACATTCATCAGTACCCTGAGTTGGCAAAGATGTGTAGAAACAGCACTCAGATCTTTCTGCTGAGCATGTAAATTGGAACAAACCCTCTGGAGAACAGTCTGGCAGCAGCTATTGAAATTATAAATGCATGTTGAATTCAACCCCGTAATTCCACTTTGCTGTTGTAGTTTTTACATTTAAAACCACCTAACCCTATTAACTGCTTAAAAATAAATTAGAACAAATTAAAAAGCTTCCCCCAGAGCAATGGGAGTACTTACTGAGTGAGCAAGTAGTTCTTGTGACTGGCCTCTCCAGGGCACAGCTTCTTACTCAGCAGCACATGATAGTCGATGTGTATTTTTTGACCATTAAACAACTTTAAATAGTTTTTCAATACTGTCATTTATCATTTTATGTCTAACCACAATGGCTAGTTGGTTAGTAAGGAGAAAGAGAAAAAATATTGATGCTGAAGCATAGCAACTTCACGGGGAATCTTGCAATTTGCCTCAAAGTGTTCATTGCCAGGTTTATAATTTGCATTCATCTTTGATTGAAATTATTGGGTTGGCCAAAAAGGTTGTTCGGTTTTAAGTGAAAATATAAGACATATTTTTCATTTTCACCAAGAACTTTATTGAGCAACATGTTCACCAACCAAAAGAACTTTTTGGCCAACCCAGTATTTAAAACACAACAAGACATCTTGGGTTCTTCCAAAAAAAAATTAAAGCAAATGCTGACTTCTTCCAGTTCGGCTTTGCTTTTATTGGAAATGGAGACTGTATAGTGTTAAATATGGAGACATGCTTAGAAAAACCAGCCTGAAAGTTTCTCTCCCACTGAGTAGAAACCATGCTTAAAATGTATGGCAGGGAACCTGCTGATTACTCATGATGGAAAATGCAAGAATTCCATGCACCACGTCCTGAAAGTGTTGATGTTCCAACATATAAAATGGTATCAGTCCACTTTTAAATACATTCAATCCCTACCTAAACATGATATAACTTATCATTTTGAAGTTATCCAACAAATCATGTTCTAGCTTAGATAGTAAGTGGCAGTTACACTGGAAAAACTCAACATTAGTCTTTATACATTACGTGGCTCAAAACAGTAAAGAATCTGCCTGCAATGTGGGAGACCTGGGTTTGATCCCAGGGTTGGGAAGATCCCCTGGAGAAGAGAATGGATACCCACTCCAGAATTCTTGCCTGGAAAATTCCATGGACAGAGGAGCCTGATGGGTTTCCATGGGGTTCACAAAGAGTTGGACATGACAGAGTGACTAACATACACACTTTAGTTAAAATGAACACTACTGTAAAACTTTAATAATACGTCTCTAATATATACATATATATGTTACTGAAAAACATTTAAATTTTAAGAAGTGCTGAAATGCCCTTTAAAACATTTTTTTTGGCAATTCTCAATACTTATTAGTGTTGAAAATGTCAGAAACTTTTAAATAAATAAGAAATGCTATCCAACTTATGACATTCTTGGCTTCTACGACTTCACAGCTGGACATATGATTCTTTAGCATTTGGTACCACAGCTACACAAATACTGATAAAAGAAGTCAAGTGAGAGTTAAACTTCTTTTTCTCATGGATCGTTCCTATTTTCAGCAACTTAAAAATACTCATCCAGATTTGCAAAACTTCTGCGTGTTAGTCGCTCAGTCGTATTGAGACAAACAAAAAAACTTCTAGTGTCTAACTATCTAGGTTTTTGCACTTTATAGATGAGGACACTGAGACCCAGAGGTTGACATCACTTGCCTAAGATGTGGAAAGCCAGATCTCCAGCTCCTTGACCTGTCACGCAGACGTGGCTATGACTATAACAACCCCAGCCTCCCCCCTCAACCCCAGCCCCGGCCCTCTCCTCCCATTCTCCTTGTAATCTGGAGACAAACCTGGTGCTTTGGTGATAAAGTAACTCGGAACAATGGTGCCTGGGGTCTGGGAGGTAGGCCAAGCCTGAAGGGCTGTCGAGTGGCAAGGGCCTTAGTGGGGACCTTTGTAGGGTGTGGGGGGCATTAAGTCAGCGTCAGCAATTCTGTTCCGTGGACTGCTCAGTGACGCTCAGTGCTCATCAGTGCCTGACGGGGCCAAAGCCCCTGGAAAACCGCCTGACCAGGCTTTGGTAAATGTTTAAGCACTGGGGGTGGGGTGGTGGTGGTAAGGAGTAAGACTTGGGACTGAGGGGGTTAGGGAAGGGTGTTCAAGTGCAAGAAGCACAGAAACAGAGACTGGACCCCCAGGGGTGGTTGCCCCCACCTCCATCCTGCTCCTCCGAGGCCAGGAAGGGCCAGGAAGGGGCAGCACGGTCCGCTGGCAAGGCCCTAGTTCAGAAGTCCTGCTCTGAGCCATTCCTAGCAAGAAACTCATTTCCCAACTCCTGTCCCAATCAAGATCGGCTAAGTTGGGATTGGCACTGCATTGGAGTTTGGCTGATTCTTTTTGGGGGTCAGACTCTTTGGGGGTATGCAACTATCTGGCCTCTCTACTCCCATCCCTTTGCCATCTCCTGACTGGGCCAGTTCATGGACCTCTGCCTTCCCAGGATCTTAGACTTCCCCCAGGCACAGAGCCACTGACCCCTGAAAGTCCCCTGGCCCAGGCAAGTGGAAAATAGTAAGAGTTAGTGTAGCTGAGTCATAGAGGAGAGAATGCGAGCTGGACCCGTGAACAAGGCCTGCTCTCCTTTGGCAGAGTCCACTGGGCTTCCCCAGTGGACTTGCCGCCAGCCAGGAGCACTTGCCTTAAACAGCCAACTCTTCCTCTTCACCGTCAGGTTCGTCATCACCACCATTTGACGACTAGGCAGAATATTGCACAACTGGAGTTTTGTTCCACATATTGTGTCTGCCCTGGATTGGAACCAGTTCCTTTGGGGCCAGAAGATCACTTAGCCCTGTGTTGAGGCTGTTGGTTCCCACTTCTCCTAAATGGTCCAGTGTTCCCCTAAATAGTCCGTTTGGTGTTTGTAGTGACTTTATAAAACACAACCACTGCAAATAATGAAAAGTGGCTGTTTATACAAACATGTCCTGGCTCCTTTCTAAGGCCTAGAAGTAATGTCACCCCAGTAACAGCAGCCCAGGAAGCCCCCAGATCTTAGTTTCTAAATACCACCCTCCACTGGAACAAACCAGGGCTCCTGTAGCAATGGCTGATTCTGGGACCAGAGCAGGGAAAGTAGAGCCTGGCACATTTGCTTGTGCCAGAATATAACAAAACGCTCAGAGAATGATGTGTGTGTGTGTGTGTGTGTGTGTGTGTGTGTGTGTGTGTGTGTGTGTAAGTCACTCAGTCGTGTCTGACTCTTTACAACACATGGACTATAGCCTGTCAGCCTCCTCTGTCCATGGAATTCTCCAGGCAAGAATACTGGAGTGGGTGGCCATTTCCTTCTCCAGGGGATCTTCCCGACCCAGGGATCGAACCTGGGTCTCCTGAATTGCAGGCGGATGCTTTACCGTCTGGGCTATTAAAGTTTGTCATAAATATATGGTTAAACAAATAATGCTTTAATTGTTAATGTATTTCATTTATTTATTTATTTATTTATTTATTTATTTATTTATTTTTGGCTGTACTGGGTCTTCATGGCCGCAAGGGATTTTCTCTAGTGTGGAGAGCAGGGGCGCCTCTCTAGTACATGAGCTTCTCATCTTGGTGGCTTCTCTTGTTGCAGAGTACAGGTTCTCGGGCACTTGGGCTTCAGTAGGTGTGGCATGTCGGCTCAGTAGTTGCAGCTCACGGGCTCGAGACACAGAGTTCAGTAGGTGTGGTGCACAGGCCTAGTTGCCCTGCAGCACGTGGAGTCTTCCCGGACTGGGGATCTAACTCCTATCTCCTGCATTGGCAGGCAGATTCCTTACCAGTGACCCAACAGGGAAGCTCTAATAGGTGTTTATTAAAAGACAGGTGGGACTTCCCTGATGGTACGGTGGTTAATAATCTGCTTTGCACAGCAGGAGACACGGGTTCGATCCCTGGTCAGGAAACCAAGATCCCACATGAACAGAGCAACTGAGTTCTGCACACTGCGACTACTGGGCCCACAGGAAAAGATCCCACATGATGCAAGTAAGACCTACGTGCAGCCAAATAAATGATTAAATATGTTAAAAATAGAGAGAGAAGGTGACAAAGCAAATGTGGAGAAATGTTGAAGAATCTGGATAAAAGGGACAAAATATGGAGAGATGTTGAAGAATCTGGATAAAAGGGACAAGGGCATTCTTAGCACTGTCCTTGCAGAGTTTCTGTAAAGTTGAAATGATCTTAAAATATTTAAGATATGTAAAAATGAAGTATACCCAAATGCTTTGCAAACTGCAGGGAAGCTAAGGAGGGGACTATTGTTATGTAAGGTGTTAGAATGTGTGATTATTCTCAGGAGGTATGCTGTGCGTGTAAGGGGGTGGGTGACAGTGTTGCCAAGAAGTGTGTGCTTATTTATTTTACATCCCCCAGATTAACCCCTTCTCTTCTGGGGCAACAGGTGATGCAATCCGAGCTGTGGCAAGAGAAGGGCCACACCTGAGCAAACATGGAGCCCAGGCTCAGCTGGGATGAAGGTCGTGCCAAAGTGTTTATGACTCTTCATGCCTTATCATCCCTTCCTGTCACAACGGAGTGTTTCCCTGCCATCTGTTTATACAGACATGTGTAAAACAACATGGCCTCCTGCCTTGCTTGCTCAGAACCTTGGGAATATCGATACAGTGATGCTGGCTCAAACAACTTGCTTCCTGCTTCCTGGGCTGAGTTTTCCCACCCCGTGTAGTCTTCTGTCTCGGATTGGAGAAGGGACCCGGAACAAGGAGTAGGGAACGTCCAGCTTCAAGTCACCCAGCAACGCCAGGCAGGGTGGGGCCGACTGCGATTCAACGCACTCGGTGCTTTGTTGTCATTGCTTAGTCACTACGTTGTGTCTGAGTCTTTGGGACCCTGTGGACTGTATGTGGCCCGCCAGCCTCCTCTGTCCATGGGCTTTCCCAGGCGAGAACACTGGAGTGGGCTGCCATTTCCTCCTCCAGGGGATCTTCCCAACCCAGGGATCAAACCTGCATCTCCTGCATTGGCAGGTGGATTCTTTACCGCTCATGAGCCTAAAATGGACAAGGCCTAACATCAGGCAGTGAACAGGCATTTCTTTAAACTGTTCAATCAGGCACAGAGAGGCACAAGAAGGGAAAGACACCAGTACCACCACTACCATCACCATCCTCATCATTACTTTTATGGGTTGTGTCTTCTCCAAAAACGTTGAAACCCTGCTACTCAGAATGTGACCTTACTTGGAAATAGAGTCTTTACAGATGGTCAGAGAAGATGAGGTCATTAGGGTGGGCCCTAATCCAATGTGACTGGTGTCTTTATAAAAAGGGGGAATTTGGACATAGGCAAACACACTAGGAGAACACCATGTGAAAGCAGAGATCGGGGTAATGGGTCTTCAAGTCAAAGAATGCCAATGCTTGCCATCCAACCTAGGAGAGAGGCACGGAACAGATTCTCCCTCGCACTGTCAGGAGGGACCAGTCTTGCCAACACCTTGACCTCAGACTTGCGTGTACTGGGAGACAATAAAGAACAGTGAGACAGGGAATTCCCTGTAGGCCCAGTTGTTAGAACTCCAAGCTTCTTGCCATTCTGAGCACTTTACTTATCTAATCCTTACTGCAACACTAGGAGGTGGGTCCTATATTACTATCCCCACTTTCCAGAGAACATGCAACTGAAGCTCAGAGAGGTTAAGTCATCTTCCCAAGGCCACACAGCCAGAAGGTGTCTGTGCACTGGCCTCAGTGTTCCTCCAGGACTACTTCTTTCCTCTCACTCGCGCATATGGCACATTGTGCGTGCTCGATCGTGTCCAACTCTTTGCGACCACATGGGCTGTACCGCCCCCCCCGAGATCTCCATGGGATTTCCCAGGCAAGAATACTGGAGCGGGCTGCCATTTCCTTCTCCAGAGGATCTGCCTTACTCAGGGATGGAACCTGCATCTCTTATGTCTCTTGTACTGGCTGGCGCGTTTTGTTGCTTTTTGTTTTTTTAACCAGCTGAGCCACCAGGGACAGCCATCTTTCTCCCCAGCTGTCAGCTGGTGTGTCTATGTTCCAAGCCCATCATCTCCTCCCAGAAGCCTGCTTTAATCAAGCAAATGCTTCAGCCTCATTCCCATGCTTCTCTGGAACCTAGGGACACAGGAGCATGCAGGGATCATGCACTGGGGTGATGCCTTGCGTGGAGTCCTGGCCCTAGTCCGGGTCCATTCTTTGCCCTTAGATTACCTGCGTCCCCACAGGCAAGGCTGTCCCAGCCCCGATGCCGGCAGCCATTGGCAGAGGTGTCAGTCACCTTTGCATCCAGTATTCAGGTGGATTGTTATATGCTTTTATTGCTCTGGTTGATAACCAGGGCATTAGCCAGGTACACAGTAATCATGACTCAGAAGGAAACCAGGCTATGCGCAGGTATTCCCAAGGGCTATCAGAAAGGGCCCAGGGGGCGTTTAAATTTCCAAGACCAGTGAGAGCACATAGCTCTCCATAGTTCTCATTGTCCCTGGCACTGTTCTCAGCACATCCAAATGTTTGTTGAATTATGTGGACACATTTTCAACCCAACCAGAGCCCCTAACTCTTTTTTTTTAATCAAATTTACTTGCCCTTCTCCCATCCCTTCCCATCTTTATTCTAATAAATATTTCCCCTTTAAAGGGATATCAGTTTCAAAAGCTCTAATGGCATTCTCAGGTTTGGGCCTGTGATTGATACTTTCAGCCTATTTTCTAACTGTTAGCAGAACCTATAGCTGTTTGCAGAACCTGCAGGCACTTGTAGACTGCAGGTGTTCACAGAGCTTGTCTCCTTTTGCAAAGCCTGTAGCTCTTCACACATCTCACAGCTGGCACAGCTGTGTGCAGCGCCTACCCCTACCCCTATTTGCAGAGCCTCTGGTCTATACGTTTTTCTCTGATTTGTTTGTTTGTTTGTTTGGTTTGGTGGGGAGGGGCCTGCACTGGGTCTTCATCACTGCACATGGCCTTTCTCTAGCTGCAGTGAGTGGGGACTTCTCTCTGGTTACAGTGCAAGGGCTTCTCATTGTGCTGACTTCTCTTGTTGCCGAGCACAGGCTCTAGGCGCACAGGCCTCAGTAGTCGCAGCAGGTGGGCTCAGGGGTTGTGGCGCACACACTTAGTTTCTTCAAGACATGTGGGATCTTCCCAGACTGGGGATTGAACCCATGTCCACTGCATTGGCAGGCAGATTCTTAACCACTGGACCACAAGGGAAATCCTGTTGAGTGTTTTTTTTTTAATTTCAAGTCACAGTTTTAAAGAGTAACTGCTTTGAAATATATAGCTGTTTGCCGAACTTGAAGGTGTCTGCAGAGCCTAGCGCTGTTTGTAGAGACTGCAGCTGTTGGCGGAGCTCTTTCTTATAGGCAGATGCTATGAAAAGTAAAAGTTAAGTCTCTCAGTCGTGTCCGACCGACTCTTTGGGACCCCGTGGACTGTAGCCCACCAGGCTCCTCCGTCCATGGGATTCTCCAGGCAAGAATACTGGAGTGGGTTGCCATTTCCTTCTCCAGGGGATCTTCCCGACCCAGGGATCAAGCCCAGGTCTCCCACATTAGAGGCAGACGCTTTAACCTCTGAGCCACCAGGGAACATAGGATGTTTGTTAAAGGCATTATAAGCTTAGAGTGAATAGATGTGTGCAAAATCTGTTGAAAGTGATTACCATACCTTCTGGATGCTTGGTTTCTGGCTGGGCTTTTCTCTTCCAGCTAACAATGGGCTCTTCTTAGGAAACAGAGACTGCCCAGTGTGATGCCAAGAGATTCAAAGTTCACTGTCAGTATAAGGAAAGGTCACTGGAAGAAGAGGCTTTCTCTAATGTTGAGGAACAATCATGGACCATTCGTGGGCCACTCAGAACAATCCACAAAGGCACATGGAAGAGGTGAGCTACTTGGAGGATCAGCTCTACTGGTCCCCACGTACATGTGGAGAAGCATAGCTGCACTTCCTGCAGACCCCTCCCATGCCGTACCCCTCCCCGCCTGGTGCCCACAGCTTTCAAGCCGCACCCCCCAACCCTCTCCCACTCCATGCATTACAACAAATTGCACTACCACCTCTGTCCTTTCCTTCTCCTTCATTAATATTCCTTTCTCTCTGAGTGCTGGTCCTAGCAACCCCTCCAGGAGAACAGAGAACTGAGAAGTAAATTCGCAACAATTTCTTAGCCTCTGGGATGTGCTACCCTAACGAGACATTTACATTTTGAAATAAGATCTTTGGAGGCTGCCATGCCTTCTTCCCAGTGGCACACCCCCCGATGGTGAGATCGGGGCACGGTGACAGACAGCAGGCCTGAACAGGGTATAAGGCAACCTGGCTGCCCAAGGGGAAGGCTTGTCCTGCAGGCACACCCCACTTTTTGGCCACAGCTTTAGTCGAATTGAATCTTGGTTAATCGAATCCTCTTTTCCCAGTGACTCATAGGCCCATTTCAGAGCAAGGACGTGCTGGGAATGAGAAGTGGTTCCCATCCAGGCATGAGCTGAAAGACGATCAGTTGGTCTCAGGCAGTGGTTGTTACTGAGTAGAAAGAGCTGCCTCTCTATGGCCGTGTGCACTTGTTTTCTTAAACTGCAGCTTGGACTCTGACTCAGTACATGTAATTGATGGCTGTTTTGGTTCTAGTCCTCAGCTCAGAGGCTGAACCAGCTCTCGCCAGTTTCTGTCTCACCCCTGGGATCTTTTTGCGTCTTTGTCTCAGTGAAGCTTCCTCTTCCTCTCCAAGCTCTGAAGCAAGCCACAGCTGCCAACATTTTGGTTTTCCAGCCCGAGAACAGGAGCGGGGCAGTTTGATCCACTGTGGAAAAGGCAGTTGCCAACAAACACCATCTGGGTGTTGTGACCCCCGAATCTGGTTCTTCAGATTCCTGAACTCCTGGTCCTTCATCCTCACTGCTGTCTGGGCCTCTTCTTCCAGATGTGCCAAGAGCATCTTACCTGTAAAAAGCCCAAGATCAGCTCATTATCTCTCCCTCTCCATTGGACTCTCTCTGCAATCCGTGCAGTTGTCCAGGCTAAATGAATTCTCTCTCTCTCAGTCCTGAGAGTCCTACCTCTAAAAGGTCCCATATTCTCCAACTTCTGCAGACCGTGCATCATTCCCCTCTCATCCTTATCCAGGCAAAACAGCAGCCTCCTTCCTGCTGTGAGCAGCTCCCATCTCTAATCCAGACCCCAAGGATCAGTATTTGGTCAGTCAGTAATAATGACTGAGCACCTGAAGGAAAAGGCAACCCACTCCAGTATTCTTGCCTGGAAAATCCCATGAGGAGCCTGGTGGGCTACAGTCGGTGTGGTTGCAAAGAGTTGGACATGACTGAAGTGACTAAACCACAAGAACATGCCCATTGCAAGGGATATCACAGAAAACAAGACAGACAGTGATGCTTCGAGGAGTTTGTAGACAATAGAGTTTTTCTTTTAGCACTTGTCTGGAAAGAATGTTTCTCTGCTGTTTGGTTTTTATATTTTTAAGACACAAGACACAGGTGGTCATTGAGATAGAATTTGAAAATGCACTTAAGTATAACCAGGAAACTAAAAATCACTCTCTTTTTTTGTTGAGACCGTTGATGTATAACATTGAGCAAGCCTAAGGTAAACAACACATTGATTTAATACGTTTGTATATTGCAATGTGATTGCCACCATAGCATTAGCTAACAGCCTCCCTCAATCACATAATTACCATTACTTTTTTTTGTGGTGAGGACATTTAGCTTAAGATCTAGTTTCTTAGCAAGTTTGTAAAATTCACTCTTCAACTTACCACTCCTTCTAAACTCCTCCTATCGTCCCCTAACCCCCTCCCCACCCCCTAAAAATATGGTTAACCTTGTTTGGTGTATTTCTCTTCAGACATTTTTCTTTCTCTTATTTGATTGTTTTAAAATACCACGGATATCCCTTCCCACCTCGAATGTATTTATCTACTCAGCAAATATTTATCACTAAGCATCAGGCACAGGACTGGGTGTTAGGATCACAGAGACAGACAGCCTAGTGGGGGAGACAGCAAGGAATCACACGTATTGGACTTCCCTGGTGGCCCAGCAGTTAAGAATTCACCTGGCAATGCAGGGGACATGGATTCAGTCCCTGGTCCAGGAAGATTCCACACACTGCGGGGCAACTCAGCCCTCACATTGCAACTACTGAGCCCTCGCTTCACAGCCTGTGCTCCACAAGAAGGGAAGCCACCGCGATGAAAAGCCCGCACACGGCAAGCAAGAGTAACCCCTGCTCCCAGCAACTAGGAAAGCCTGTGAGCTGCAACAAAGACTCAGTGCAACCGAAAAATAAATAAAAGAAAAGAACAGCGCACATTAATACATGATTCTCAACTGTGATGCTGCTCGTGAAGCCAGGGTGTAGCAAAGCATGAGTACATGTGATGGGGCCTTGAGCTCATCATGAGGACTTGGGGTGGTCAGAGAAGGCTTCTCCAAGGAAGAGTAGGGATCACCAAGATGGAAGTATTGGGGGAAGAGTGTTTGGGGAGGTAGAGACTGAATTCGTGAAAAGGCTGATATCTCCATTAGCCATCATGGATATGCTGTCAGGGGCCCACCACACTGAAAGGAGCTCATGCAGATATTTTAATTTCTTTTAAAATCAGAAGAAAAGAAATGGGCTTTGGGTTGAAGAAAACGTTTTAAGTGTAAATATTCATGCGTTGTTCTTCAGGTTAGTACATTTGTAAAATGTAATGTATGGAAGAAGGGACCCCCACAAAGGTAGAAACTCACCATGTGGTCCTGGCATGAAGGCCACATGGCTGAGTCAGAGAGAGTGGCTCGAGATGGTGGTGGGAGAGACGACCGGAGGGGCAGGCAGGGGTTGGATCCAGAGGTCATGGTAGGTATGCAGGACTTTATCCTTGAGCAACAGAAAAACAGAGATGTGAAGATTCTCTGAATATTTGGTTTAATCTCTATAAAGAAAAATGTCTTTTTTTTTTTTTTTTTTTAGGCCAAGCTGCATGTGGGATCTTAGTTCACAGACCAGGGATGGAACCCACCCCCCTGCAATGAAAGTGTGGAGTTTTTACCACTGGACTGCCACTGAAGTCCGAGAATGTCTTTTTCTAAAACCACAATGCCATATTATACCTTTAAAATATGAATATCTGGGAATGAATAGGGTGATGGTCTATTAACATTGGGAATGTACTTAAGACCACCGAATTATAAGCTTAAATATGATTAAAGTAGTAAATTTTGTTACTATATTTTGTCACAATAATAAAAAAAAGGTATCAGATAGTCAGCGGTCCAGCAAAAAATTAAGCAAAATTCCTTAGTATCATCAAATGTCCATTTGATGATGTTAACTTTCCCAATTGTCTCTTAAAAAAAATTTTTTTAAATTGCAGTATAGTTGATGTACAATATTATGTTAGTTACAGGTGTATGGTATAGTGATTCACAATTTTTAAAAGCTATATTCCACTTATAGTTGTTACAAACTTTTGGCTATATTTCCTGTGTTGTACAATACATCCTTGTAGTTTATTTTATGCAGAATAGCTCTAATTATTTCTTAAATGTTAGAAATTGTTAAGCTCTTTTAAATGGCAACCCACTCCAGTACTCTTGCCTTGAAAATCCCATGGATGGAGGAGCTTGGGGCAGGCTACTATCCATGGGGCTGCAAAGAGTCGGGCACGACTGAGCAAGTTCACTTTCACTTTCACTTTTAGAATCAAGAACCAAACGAAGTCTCTACATGTAATTGCTCTCTTTAAAGTCCCTTGAAATCCATAGATCTCTGCTGAATCTTTCTCCCTGCCTCTCATGTTTTTTTTCTTTTCTTTTTCCCCTGTGACTTATTTGTTAAAGAAACCAAGTCATTTGACTTGGATTTTATCAATTAAACCCCTGTGGTTTACTTTAATATATTCCTCTGTCCCCTGTATTCCCTAGGAATGTAGTTGTAGCTAGAGACTTCATCAGATTCAAGTTCAGTTTAGGGCAAGTCTATTTCAGGGTGGTGTTGGGTACTTCCCATGGGGGCACCACTTTGTCTCCCTTCTGGGGAGGTTGACGGCCACTGACACTCACTGCCTAGGACACCAGTCCTTCAGGAATGGCCCCCTGGTGTCAGGCAGGGAGGGGAGAGCAGGTTGGAGGCCGAAGTGGCCTGCAGCATCTCCCTGTCCCTCTGGGAAGGGCTTGCCAGAAAGAAGGGGAAGCTGTGGTCCCTGGACTTTTTTCTCTCCACTGCCTCTGAGCACCAATAATTTTCACCCTAGGTAGGGAAGCTTTCCTGTGTAGGTACCTCCTCTTGGCAAATGAAGACACCCTTAGCTGGGCTTTCCTTGTGCCTTAGGTGTTCTGCTGTGAAATCAGTAGTAGGGCCAGCACTGCTGTGCCCCAGGAGGTAAAAATCTGACTTTGCAGGGATATGGGACTGGATGCCGGAGGTGCAAAACTCACGAGGGTCCCACCTTGTCTAAGTACTCAGAGGTCTCTGCCACCAGACCAACCTGGGTCCCTATCCTGGCTTCCCCACCCACCAGACTGGGTGAGTTATTTCCCCTCCCTGAACCACAGTTTCCTCGCAGGTAAAAAAAAAAGGCAGATAATTACCAGGCTTACCTTAGAGGGTCCTTGTGAGGTTAGACGGAGTGACGTGTTTCAGCGCTGATTGCAGTGCCTGACATGTGAGAAGCACTCAGTGCCCATGACTCCTATCACAGCATGGCTTAGACTAGCCCCCTCCGTCCCCTGACAGTACGGTGGTAAAGAGTAAAGGGGCTGGACCATGCACCCAACGTGTTCACCTTCAGTAAGGTCCCAACCAAAGGCTTTTCCAGACCAGGTCAGCTTGGGTCGCGGACACAAGGATAGGAGAAGGTTTGGGTGGCTGGTTTGAGGACTGAGGTGCTTTGTGACCAGGGCAGAGATTCCAGTCCCTTACGATATTAAATGAATAGCCCCTTATGTGTTATGAATCCCATAATAAGGTGTGGGGCTCTGAGCCTCTGCAGCCCCAGTGCCTGGTGAGCCATTGCCCAAATACACGTCTTGGGTCCCCAAGGCCAAAGTCCTGTGTGCACCTAAGTTCTGGTTATTGCCCAGCTCGCTCTTGGGTGTTGGCTCAGGAGGCAGAAATTCCAGGAATCCCAATTCCTCCTTCCCCTTGGCATCGTCCTCCTCCACCTCCTCTTCCCCTCCCCGCCCCCTTCTCCACCAATCCCCAGGCACCTCTCCCATCTGGGGGACAAGTGGCCAATTGTCTCTGAGATCTTTCTGTCTCTTGGGTACAGCTGTGGTGGGGCCAGATGGGGCTGTCGCAGGTATGAGACAGTAGCTTTGAAGGAAGGCTTCCGGGGTGGCTTAGAGCAGCCGGGGGTGGGGGGTGGGGGGGGGCAGGTGCGGTGAGGGAGGCAGGGAAGAGGCTCCTGTGTGAGCCAAGGACTCAGGCAGTGGGGGATGGGAGGCAGCATATCCTGGGTGCCAGATTCCAGAGTGCTGGGGGTCTTGCCTACAGTGGCGTAAAGTAGAGGGGCTCCGAAAACGGGGATGAGCCCCAGAGATTCTTAACCTCTCCTGAGCCATCCCAGCCTCTCACTGCCCCTGCCCCTGTTCTTCTACTCCCCACTGTCTCCCCTCTGGACTGTGGCCATCCCCTCCTAAAGGACACAGCTGCCTGGGTGAGCTCTTGAATATACTACAGGGATCAGGACATTTGCTGCTTAAAGCACTCCCAGGCACATGAGTTGGACTCCACACTTAAACTTATTTTTGTTTCATACACTCCTCTGGCTGTCTGGTGAAGCCTGTGGACTTCTTCCTAGTAAAATGTTTTTCAGTGCCTAAAATAAAATGTGCCGTGTCCCAAAGGCAACCAGTTATATCCAAACACCATTATCAAAATAGTTCTTAAAAATGAAGTTTGTGTGTAGTAATATATGTGGGTTTGAAATAACATGTAATATTAGAAGGCATATCAGTGGGTCTAATAACTGACATCTTTTTGTTTGTGACAATATTTAGAAATATCTGCCACCCTTTTCTTGTGATAGCCAAAGAACCATGCTGTCTGTGGGTGACCAAGTCTCAGGGGCTGTTAGCACTACTGCAATTTGCCCTTGAAGAGGATGCTAAAGTTCAGGTAGAGGTTAGTTCAAATAAAGGTGTAAAATGTTTTTGCATTCAAGTTCGTGAAGTCCAACTCATGTTTTTGCCTTCTGCGTTCATGACTGATTTTTGTCCCCACCCAGTGCACCTGGTGAACTCTTACCTAGCGTCCAAAGTGAATGTCAAAGTCACCCTCTCTTTGAAGTTACTTGACTCTACCAGATAGGATTGACCCTCTCCTTTATGCTTCCTGCTCCCAGCCCTGGATAGACCTGTACTGCTGCTCTGTCTCCTGGTCATGCAAAGGCCCTCTGGGACAAGGGCAGTGTCATACTATACTCCCTGTGCCTGGTACAGAGTCTGGCATGAAGTAGTTGCTCAAAAACAACAACAACAGCAAAAAATCAAAGGAGTGAAAGAGTGAATACACGAATGTATGAATACGAAGCGCTGCAAGCAGTCATCTGACCACTCTGTAGGGTCAATATGGTACCATCATCCTACAGGCAAACAGCAATTCTTCCATTGACCATCCATTCTTCTTATCTCTAAAGCTCCTATCTGTGTTAAGCATGACCCAAAGGGAGCAGGCTGGAAGGGACCAGTGGGGACAGGCCACCATCTCCAAAAGAGGAAGGCTACAGGGGAAGTTGCTCACTGAAAGACAGAGACAACAGCGGTATCCCCACAGGGCCGCCAGGCCTTCCCGGCCATTCTCGGTCAGCCCCTCAGAGCATAGGTGACCTGAGCCAGCAGGGTGAGGATTCTCAGCCCAGAAGGAAAAGCCAGGAGGCCGCAGGGAAGGTGGAGGAGCCATGGGACAGCAGGTGGTGACAGCACCTGCCCAGGTCGACAAGGAGAGCCACAACCTGTGGGCTCAGATCACCCTGAGCAAGGAACCTGGGGCAAGTTACTCCACTTCCCTGAACCTCAGTGTCCCTCACGCGTAAAATGGGCTAATAATCCCCCATGGTGTCACAGCAACCATCAAATGAGTAAACAATGACTAAATGCTTTATTGATCTGCATTATCTCATGGAGTGTTTATTGCATTTCTAGTACAGAGTGAACACTTAAAAAGCACCTAATTGTTATTGCTACAGGCAAATTTGAAAACACAAATTAGCTCCCTGGGCCCTCCATCCTCTCCACTCACCTTTTCTTCTTCTTTTTTTCACTTGCTGGTTTTATTCACTTACTTTTTCATTGGAGTATACTTGCTTTACAATGTAGTGTCAGCTTCTGCTGTACAGCAATGTGAATCAGCCACGTGTATACACATTTCCCCTTCCTCCTGAGTGTCCCTCCTAGCCCCATTCAATCACCCCGATGCTCCCTGCCCAAGGTGCTTACAGAGTCACCCAGCCAGGAACAACTTTGGTGGATGGTCAGGGTGCGGTGTTCCTGTGAACCATCAGAACTTATCAAATTTTTTTCAGTTTTTGCATGAGTGCATTTTTTTTTTCTGAGAAAATGTCCATAAATACTCAAAGCAAACAGACAAAAAAAGGTTAAGATGCGCAGAGTCTTAAAGCCTTACTCCTTCCCTGAGTTTCAAAAGAGATCTTAGAGGGAAGGACAATGTTTAACACAAAGGGATGACCCTCAAATGGTAGAATCTCAAGAGTCAATGATAGTTGGAGAGAAAAGTTTGGAGGTAGGTCCCATAACTCACGCCCTGCTGTGTTACAAACGAGCCCCTCTAAGGAATAGCTTCAGGTGATGTCTAAACTGCTTGCAGTGAGGGCCTCTCTTGTTACGGAGTTGTTTTGGGGGCAGTAGAAATTTCATATGTTGCCACACAGCAATTAAATTCTAATATTATCATGTTCTCTTTTAAAGGAAAAGACACTGGGAATTCCCTGGTGGTCCAGTGTTTAGGACTCTGCGCTTTCACTGCCAAGGCTCTGGGTTTAATCCTTGGTTGGGGAACTAAGACCCCACAAGCCAAATATCATAGCAATACATACAAACATACATACATACATAAAGGAAGATACATTAAAAGGGCAATGGAGACCTATCAGAAATCTTCAAATATAAATAATTCAAAATCCATGCTCAAGCTCAACCCTTAATTTATGAGGACACGTTTCTCCATAGCCTAACTGGCTCTCAGAGCAAAGGACAAGTAGCTTTGGTGTTAAGAGTGATGGAAACCCTGATGAGGCAACACTTATGTGATTTTATCATGATTACTTAGCCATATCTGTTTTCTCAATGCCCAGCTAATTCTTGTCCCTTCAAATAGCTAACACTGGATTTACAAGTCTAATTTTCACTACTTTTTTTTTAAACTGTGTTTTAACCTTAAACTTTATACATAACATAAAATTTTTCATCTTAACCCCTTTGAAGTGGACAGCACAGTAAAGTTAACCATATGTATCTCATTAGATACCAGACCTCCAAACCTCTTTCTCCCACAAAACCGAAACTCTAGATATGCAGTGAATAATTCTCTTCTCCCTCTCCTCAGCCCTGGAAATGACTGTTTCAATTTCTGTTCCCAAGAGTTTGACCAATTTGGATACCTCATATAAGTGGAAACCTGCAGTACCTGTCTTTTATGTAACTGGATTATTTCTGTTACCATTATGTCCTCAAGATTCATCCATGTTGTAGCATATGACAGGTTTTCCTTCTCTTTTAAGGCCAAATAATATTCTATTATCTGTGTATACCATTTTCACTACTTTGTGTGTGTGTGTGTGTGTGTGCTACAACTATATTGCTCAAGATTTCATTTTGTGCTGTGATTGTATTTTGTGTTTCCTGGTATAAAACATAAAGGTAGTCTTTATCACGTACCTTGAATTTACTACTCAGAAACCTTTCTAACTGAATAAACAGAGGCTTTGTAGACATGAAAATTTAACAGATACTTTCCCCAGGTTTCTAAATGATCCATTAGAAACAAAGCAAGTTTATAAATTAACTGATAGTCTTTCACAGTGCAAGCTATTTTATAAGCGTTTGTAACTGTCTCTCTTCCAAGCAATACGACAAGATGAAAATAAAAATAAAACCTTTTGAGTTGAGAGCTACAGGTTTTTGTTTGTTTGTTTGTTTAAGGATACAGGTTCTCAGGTGATGTTGAACAACTTTTAATTCTTTCAATGGTTTTTTATATGTCTCTTTAGATCAGTCATGAATTTCAGAGGAGGATTATTCCCACTGAAATTCCTAAACAAAATACAAACAGAGATAATCCTAAGCAGAAATAAAATAGTAAATATCTTAACATTATTAAAGGGTCATCAAACCATTCATTCACCACGAGGATAAACCCTTCATCTAACTGAACCGAGGAAGAAATGACCAAGGTGAGTTGGGATCATTTTGCGGGCAGGGTTTGGGAGCATGACCTTGGAGAAAACAACTGATCTGCTCTACCAGTTTCTGCTGAGACCCACCGGACTCGAGTGAAGCTCTAGTCTAGTACCAAAGTGAAATTCAGTCATTCTCAAAGCTGATTGCCTTGCAAAGAATAGCACTCCAAAGCAATTACCACCCGTAAGCATAATAATAAAGCCATTGGAATGTATTTTTATTAGCGGTATAAGAAAATACACCTCCTCCCCCCATATACCTACATTTTCCTTTTCTGTCCCTGAGGCTCCAGCTGTCCAGACATTCACAGGTTTCAGTACAGTTTCTATTTCCCAAAGCCCCCACTGTCTGTTGTGCAGAGAATGGGCACAGCTCCTGATCTCCATCAGAAATTGCTGATCCAAATGTGTGGATGGGGCCAGGGAAAGGGCGGAGGAGGGGAGGAGAACATTCAACGTAGGATGGAGCCAAAGGAAAGAGGGAGAGGCTGGAGCAGGGAGAACGGAGAGCTGGGTTAAGGGGGTTGGGAAAATGCAGGAAGGTAAGGAAGGGGGCCTGCAGGAGGAGAGGGTGAGGAGAGAATGAACGTGACATGGAGGGGGCGAGAAGGAGGAAGGGGTCGGGGAATGGAGAAATACCGTGGAAAGTAGAAATGATAAAGAGAAAAAAAATCTTCGAATAAAAGCCAATTCACCCCAAACTCTTCTGCAGTGTTTTTGTGAGACAGGGAGACTGAAATAGGAAGAGGCCCTTTATTTTCTTAGGAAAAGAACACAGACCAGAGGTAGGAGAGGAATGGGAGAGAACTTTCCAAACAAAGAGAGAGTCTGTGGCCTCTCCAACTGCCCCGACCCCACGCTGGGTAAACTGTTCACACTGCAGTCCCCGACATTATCCAGAGAGAGGGGTCTGCTCTCCCTCCTGGCTGAGCACTGGAGCGTCATTGTGCAGGGTGAGAGCAGGGCAGGAGTTAAGAAAGAGGCGTCTGTCTGGAGTGCATAAGGGGCTCTGGATGGAGAGTAGGTCGTCTCCAGAGGGGGCCACCCCAAGGCCTTTGTTGAGGGGACTCGGCTCCCAAAGGCTTCAAGAGCGCAGAACCTGGGCTTTCCCAGTTTCCTGTCTCAACCTGCAGGGACACACACATGGTTCCGCAAAGGAGAAATGGAAACATGCACAAACCCAGGGCATTCCTTCAAACCTGCATCCCTAGTCCCTGGGTTCCAGCCTGACTTGAAGATATCCAGCCCCCAAGGAAGAACTACCCTAACTTTTGACCCTTTGAGCAAAGGCCCCCTCTCCCCCAAGGTGAAAGAAAAAAAGGCCAGGGGTCAGTGTGCAGCTGACTGCAATGCCTGCCCCCATAGAGGGGCCTGGGTCAGGGCCAGCTCTCTTACAGAGTGCTGGAGGGAGTGTGCCCCCTCCCTAACTTCTGACTTTGAACAAGCTAACCCACACAGGCTTCAGTTTCCTCACTGCAAAGTGGGTGTAATGACAGGGCCTGATGAAGATGCCTGGAAAGAATATAGTGCAGCCTGAGGCTTATGTTATTTATTATTAGGCTGTGCTCAGTCGTGTCTAACTTTTTGCAACCCCCATGGACTGCAGCCCGCCAGGCTCCTCTTTCCAGGGAATTTTCCAGGAAGAATACTGGAATGGGTTGCTGTTTCTTCCTCCAGGGTATCTTCCTGACCCAGGGATCAAACCAGCATCTCCTGCATCTCCTGAACTGGCATGTGGATTCTTAACCACTAAGCCACCACTTGGTAAATATTAGCAAGCTGAATGAGAAAAAACCTGGGTAAGTGGTTTTTTTTTGTTGTTGTTGTTGTTGTTCTGTTTTGTTTGTTCTTTTAAAAAATAAATTTGGTTCATTAAAAAAATTCGGGTATAATTAAAATATAACATTAATATCAGATGTATTATATTCAGTTCAGTTCAGTTCAGTTCAGTTCAGTCACTCAGTCGTGTCCGACTCTTTGCGACCCCATGAATCGCAGCACGCCAGGACTCCCTGTTCATCACCATCTCCCGGAGTTCACTCAGACTTACGTCCATCGAGTCCGTGATGCCATCCAGCCACAGGTTGCTGCAAAAGTAATTGCATTTTTTGCATTGTTGAAATTTGCCATTCGCTGTTGGAATACATTCTTTTTTTTTTTTTAATTTTAAAATCTTTAATTCTTACATGCGTTCCCAAACATGACCCCCCCTCCCACCTCCCTCCCCACAACAACTCTCTGGGTCATCCCCATGCACCAGCCCCAAGCATGCTGCACCCATTCTTAAATAAATGTGTTTGTACATCATTTTCCTGGAGGAGGGCATGGCAACTCACTCCAGTACTCTTGCCTGGAGAATCCCCGTGGACAGAGGAGCCTGGCGGGCTGCAGTCCATGGAGTCGCAAAGAGTCAGACACAACTGAGTGACTAAGTAAGTTTACATATACGTCATTTTAACACACATTTCTCAATTTGTGATTTTTGCTAATGATGTTACTTGCTGTTTACTTTATATTTATTTTAGACTATAGAAATGACGTTAGACAAAAAGCACATTCGATTGCTTTTTTAATTTGAGTTCAAAATGGGTTGTAAATTAGTAGAAATAACTATCAACATCAACAACACATTTAGTGCAGGAACTGCTAATGAATGTACAGTGTAGTGGTGGTTCAAGAAGTTCTGCAAAGGAGATGAGAGCCTTGAAGATGAGGAATGTAGTGGCCAGCCACTAGAAGACAGCTACCAACTGAAAGCATCATCAAAGCTGACTCTGCATGAGAAGTTGCCTAAGAATTCAATGTTGACCATGCTATGGTTGTGTGGCATTTGAAGCAAGTTGGAAAGGTGAACAAGTTTGATAAGTGGGTGCCTCATGAGCTGACTGAATATCAAAAAGATCATTGTTTTGAAGTGTCATCTTCTCTTACTGTACACAACAACAACAAATCATTTCTCAATCTGATCGTGACATGCAATGAAAAGTAGATTTTATACAACAGCCAGCAATGATCAGCTCCGTGGCTGGACTAAGATGAAGCTCCAAAGCACTTCTCACAGCCAAACTTGCACCCAAAAAAAAAAGATCATGGTCACTGTTTGGTGTTCTACTGCCCATCTTATCCACTGCAGCTTTCTGAATCCTGGCGAAACCATTACATCTGAGAAGTATGCTCAGCAAATCGATGAGATGCATGGAAAACTGCAACGCCTGCAGCCACATTGGTCAACAGAAAGGGCCCAGTCCTTCCCCATGACAATGCCTGACCGCACATAACACAACCAGTGATTCAAAAGTTGAACAAATTGGGCTACAAAGTTTTGCCTCATCCACCATATTCACCTGACCTCTTGCCAACCAACTTCTGCAAACATCTCAACAGCTTTTTGCAGGGGAAATGCTTCCACAACCAACAGGAGGCAGAAAATGCTTCCCAAGAGTTTATTGAATCCCAAAGCATGGATTTTTACGCTACAGGAATAAACAATCTTATTTCTCATTGGCAAAAGTGTGTTGATCGTAATGTTTCCTATTTTGATTAATAAAGAAGTGTTTGAACCTAGTTATAATGATTTAAAATTCACAGTCTGAAACTGCAATTACTTTTTCACTGCTGCTGCTAAGGCGCTTCAGTCGTGTCCGACTCTGTGCGACCCCATAGACGGCAGCCCATCAGGATCCCCTGCCCCTGGCATTCTCTAGGCAAGAACACTGGAGTGGGTTGCCATTTCCTTCTCCAATGCATGAAAGTGAAAAGTGAAAGTGAAGTCACTCAGCCATGTCCGACTCTTAGCAACCCCAAGGACCACAGCCTACCAGGCTCCTCCATCCATGGGATTTTCCAGGCAAGAGTATTGGGGTGGGCTGCCATTGCCTTAACCTAACACAATGTAATGATTTGATATTTGTATATGCTGCAAAATGATCACCACAGTAAGTCTAGTTAACATGTGTCATACACAATTACAGAGAATTTTTTCCTTGTGATGAAGACTTTTCAGATTTACTCTCTTAGCAACTTTCAAATATGCAATACAGTATTATTCAATTATAGTCACCATGCTGTCTGTACATTACACCCCCATATCTTATTTTATAGTTGTAAGTTTATACATTCTAATGCCCTATACCCAACCTCTAACCTACAAATCTGTTCTGTGTATTTATGAATTTATTACGTTTTTTATTCTCCATATAAGTAAGATCATGCGGCATCTGTCTTCCACGTCTGACTCATTTCACTTAACATGATGCCCTTAAAGTTCATCCATATTGTTGCAAATAGCAAGGTTTCTTTTCTATGTATTTCTTTCTCATTTATGTATTCTTTATTAGTATTCCAGTCAGTTCAGTTCAGTCGCTCAGTTGTGTCCGACTCTTTGCAACCCTATGGACTGCAGCACAGCAGGCTTACCAACTCCCATAGCTTGTTCAAACTTATGTCCATTGATTCGGTGATGCCATCCAACCATCTCACCCTCTGTTGTCCCTTTCTCCTCCTGCCTTCTATCTCCCAACATCAGGGTCTTTTCCAAGGAGTCAGTTCTTCGCATCAGGTGGCCAAAGTATTGGAGTTTCAGCTTCAGCATCAGTCCTTCCAAAGAATATTCAGGACTGATTTCCTTTAGAAGTGACTGGTTTGATCCTGCAGTCTAAGGGACTCTCAAGAGTCTTTTCCAACACCACAGTTCAAAAGCATCAATTCTTCAGCGCTCAGCTTTCTGTATTGTCCAACTCTCACATCCATACATGACTACTAGAAAAACCATAGCTTTGACTAGACAGACCTTTGTTGGCAGAGTAATGTCTCTGCTTTTTAATATGTTGTCTAGGTTGGTCATAGCTTTTCTTCCAAGGAGCAAGTGTCTTTTAATTTCATGGCACCAGTCACCATCTGCAGTGATTTTAGAACCCGAAAAAATAAAGTCGCTCACTGTTTCCATTGTTTCATCATCTGTTTGCCATGAAGTGATGGGACCAGATGCCATGATCTTCGTTTTTTGAATGTTGAGTTTTAAGCCAGCCTTTTCACTCTCCTCTTTCACTTTTATCAAGAGGCTCTTTAGTTTCTCTTTGCTTTCTGCCATAAGGGTGGTGTCATCTGCACATCTGAGGTTATTGATATTTCTCCCAGCAATCTTGATTCCAACTTGTGCTTCATCCAGCCCGACATTTCACCTGATGTACTCTGCATATAAGTTGAATAAGCAAGGTGACAATATACAACCTTAACGTACTCCTTTCCCAATTTGATATGCATCACAGTTTCTTTGTCCATTCATCCATCAGTGGACACTTAGGTTGTCTCCATGTCTTGGTTATTGTAAATAATACGGCAGTGAACATAGGGGTGCATGTAGCTTTTCAAGTTAGTGTTTTCATTTTCTTCAGATAAATACTCAGAAGTGGAATTGCTAGATCATATAGTGGTTCTATTTTTAACTTTTTGAGGAACATTCATACTCTCTTCCATAGTGGCTACATCAATTTACATTCCTACCAACAGTGCTGGCAGGTAATGTGAACCCTTTTCTCCACATCCTGGCAAACACTTGTTATTTGTTGTCTTTTTGATGATAGCCATTCTGACAGGTGTGAGGTGATGTCTCACTGTGGTTTTGATTTGTATTTCTCTAATGATTCATGATGTTGAGCATCTTTTCATGTACCAGTTGGCCGTTTGTATGTCTTCTTTAGAACAATGTCTATTCAGATCTTCTGTCTATTTTTTAATTGAATTGTTTATTTTTGATAATATTGAGTTATATGGATTCTTTATATATTTGGGATATCAATTCCTTATCAGGTACATGATTTGCAAATATTTCCTCCTATTCAAAATGTTACCTTTTCACTGTTGATAATCTTCTTTGCTGGGTAGAGATTTTAATTCAATGTAGTCCCACTTGTTTATTTTTGCTTTTGCTGTTTTGGCTTTTGGAGTCAGATCCAAAAAATTATAGCCTGATGTCAAGGAATTTACCACTTATGTTTTTTTCTTGGAGTTCTATGGTTTCAGGTCTTACATTCAATTCTTTAATCCATTTTGAGTTAATCTTTATGGGTGGTATAAGATAGTAGTCTAGTTTCTTTTTTTGCACGTGACTGTCCAGTTTTCCCAACACCATTTATTTGAAGAGACTATCCTTTCCCCATTGTGTATTCTTGACTCCTTTGTTGTAAACTAATTGACTATATTGTGGGTTTATTTCTGGGTTGCCCTTTCTGTTCCATTGATCCATGAGTTGTTTTTAATGCCAATATCTTATTGTTTTGATTACTGTTGCTTTGGAATATAGGTTGAAATCAGGAAGTGTGTCGCCTCCAGCTATTTTCTTCTTTCTTAAGATTGCGTCAACTATTCTGGATCTTTTGTGATTACATACAAATTTTAGGATTGTTCTATTTCTGTGAAAAATGTCATTGCAATTTCAATGGGGATTGACTCGAATCTGGAGATTGCTTTGGTGACTATGGACGTTTTAACAATAGTAATTCTTCCAATCCATGAGCACAGGATATCTCTCCATTCCATTTATTTGTGTCTTTTTAAATTTCTTTCACCAGTGTCCTACAGTTTTCAGTGTACAGGTCCTTCACCCTCTTAGTTAAATTTATTCATAGATATTTTATTATTTTTCATGCCATTATAAACAGAACTGTTTTCATTTCTCTTAGTGATAGCTCATTATTAGTGTATGGAAACACAACATATTTTTTATCCTGCAACCTTACTAAATTAATTGATTAGTTCTAGCAGTTTTTGTTTTGTTTTGTTTTTTGGTAGAATCTATGGGGCTTTCTATGTATAACAACACGTCATCTGAAAACATTGACAATTTCACTTTTTTTTTTTCCAATTTGGATGCCTTTTTTTTTTTTTTTTTTAATTCAAGACCCATTTGTTCTCTAATTTTGCCAACATGGGAACATCCTTCCACGCAAGATCTTACAGCTTCTCCAACTACCCAGCTGGAGAATTTTAGGATGAGGACCCCAAGGGGTGCCTGCTGGGCTGTTGTCACTCGAGATAGGACCCCTGCTGCCACCACCACTGCCCCCCTTCCCCAATTCTGTCCTCTCCACTAGACTTTCTGTCATCTTTAGTTTCCCAGGAGTTTTTCAGATTCCAAACGGCCTTTGCTCATACTTCTGTACGTGCCTGCTCTCTCAGCCCTGTTGATCCACACCAAAGGGCTAGACGTGCAGGCGTGCATAGGACACACACATCTATTTTTCAGCACACCAACATTCCACACAAAACTATCTTATAAGCCTTCAGATTCTTCTTCATCAGAGGACATTCCCAAGGCCATGACTTTCTCTAGCTCTGCACTGCCCTTGTGGGTAGACTAGACATTTGTGGTCACCAGGCCATGTGAGTCAGGCAGCACCCCCAGATAACTGAGGATCGTACCCTGAAGCTCCTCAGCAGGATCCCCATCTTGGGTTGGAGGCCTTATAACAGCAGCACAGTTCTGGAACATTCTGTCCTGAAGCGAGACCTGGAGTGACCAGAGCCATATCTACAGGTCTTACTCTTGCTCACCAGCCGCACAGGACCAAGTTGGGCCAAAGGACCTTGATCTAGGTCTGGATGCCTTTTATTTCTTTTTCTTGCCAAAGTGCTCTGGCTTTGGGTGTGTGCTTTTGACAAATTCATAAATTCACTCACTCCATTTCACAAATGTTTGAATGTTTGCTATATAACACACACTGGGGTTATGTCAGCAAACAGTCCAGACTCCGCAGCTGTCATCATTTTAGTGTTTTATATTAGAAGGAAATTTAGTACCAGGAAGAAAATAAGACCAACAAGGAGGATAAGGAGTGTGTGTGTTTACGTGTCTGTGTGTATGTGGGAGGGGGTGTTGCATTTTAAATGTTTGGGAGTATGAAACAGGTCAAGTGTTTCCTGTAGAGTCGTAGCATGTTTGTGGGGAGGGGTATGCACAGGGTTGCTCTTTCCTTGATATGGAGGGCTGGGGGTGGGTTGGAGGGGCGCTCTCACCAGGGCAGGTGAGACTGAAATGAGAGGGAGGAGTCATGCACGCCTTATTGACTGGTTTAGTTCCTGATATCCTCTGACTCTCTACAGCCTCCCCAGTCCCTTTCTAATGGCCTTTCCCCTGTCTTACAGGAAGGTGTGTGAGACAGAGACGGAATCAGGTGTTGTTGGCAGAAACATGAGCAAATGAAAATTGGCTTATAAGGAAAATAGCAATAGTAATAACTTCCTGGCCCCAGTCATTTGGTACACACTGATTTTAGTTCATACACCAGCACTAGTAAGAAACGCCCCTGGCTGTGGCCTGGGGCTGGGGGAAAAGAGCGCATGGGATCGGGAGCTGGTTCCAGCGCGCACCTAGCGGTGACTCTGGGGCCCGCCACCCGCCCTGCGCGGGGCGGGGCCTGCACGGGGGCGGGCCCTCGGCAGCCCCTCCTCCAGGGCCGAGAGCTACAGGCCCTTGTAAAAGAGGCTCCCCGAGGCGGGCGCGGTGCTCACTGCTGTGGCGCGCGGAGGAGTGGTGCACGTGGCTCCGGGAGCTCTGCCCCGGGTTCCCTCAGCTCCTTTCCCTCCCGCGATCGGGGGCCCTCCCCCGGCCCCTTTTGTGTCCGCCCACCCCTGGCGCGCGTGAGAAGGGTCCGCACAGTTCCCCCGCGCTCAGTGGACCAACTTGGAGCCGCAACTTTGTTGGTGGAGCTGCGCCGGGTTGAACGGAGCACTGCGCATGCGGAGCTCCAAATTCAAACAGCTGTTTCCAGGGGCTGGAGAGCGGGTGGGACTGGGAGTCGCTGGGGCTAGGGGAGGCTTTCTCCAGGAGGCGGCCTCTCGGGAGCCATGGTTGACCGGGGCCCTCTGCTTACCTCGGCCATTATCTTTTACCTGGCCATCGGGGCGGCGATCTTCGAGGTGCTAGAGGAGCCGTATTGGAAAGAGGCCAAGACAAGCTACTATACCCAGAAAGTGCATCTGCTCAAGGAGTTCCCGTGCCTGGGCAAGGATGGTCTGGACAAGATCCTGCAGGTGAGCTGGAGGTTTAGGAGTGCTGAAGGGGAGCCCCTCGCAACTTTGGATGACCCTCACTCTCTGTGGGTGGTCCTGGGGGATGATCGGTGAGGATATCTCACCGTGAGTCTGACCACTGGAATCCGTCGTTCACCCATGGACACAGGAATCAATGCACGCGCGCGGAGGCTCTTTGGAACCCAGTTTGTGCCGAGAGAGAACTTAGGCTTGACCCGCGGGTGAACTAGGGCCCGAGGTGGCTCGGTGTGGGTGCGCGGGTACCTCCCTGGTTGGAGGAGGCTGTGGGGCGGATAAGGGCGTTTATCTTCCCTTGGAGACGCTCCCAGAGTTCGGGGCACCCCCTGGCGTCTCCACCTCCCAGCTCCCGCGCCAGACCGGCACCCCGCCGGCTCTTTTTCGGCTTTTCTTCACCAGCCCGGGGGAATGGCGCCAGGCTCCCTCGTCCCTCGCAGGGCTCGGGATTAGGGGGCGGTCGGGGCTCTGTCGGGCCTGACCCCCTCCGGGATGCGGGCTGGTGGCTGGAACGCTGGAGACTCGCGCAGGCTTCCGGGAAGGCTTATCTCGTGGAGACATCCCCGAAGGGCTTGGAGTTCAACTTTGTGAAAGTAACCAGTGGAACAAAAGGACAGCACCCGGGGCGTCCCTTTTCGAGGGTGGGGGAAGGGAGGAGAGGTTGTGCAGAATGGGAGGTGGAGGGAGAGTTTCTCCTCCGTGTTGGGGTAGATTTCGTGTGTACTATAGTTGACATTAATCTCACTGGGATAAATTGAGGGGCTTGTTTGGGGACCGAAGGCCTGTACCCCAGTTTCTCGAAGGTTCTTAGCTTCAGCCGTTCACCCTGCTTGGCCTACCGTAATGGCCTCCCTCCAGTGGAACCACCAGACCTGGGTAAGAGCCGGTGAAGGCTCTAGGTGGTGAGGTGGAGTGCAGATACTGTCCAAGGTGTGACATTTCTCTTGGGGTAAAAGAGGTCAGAAAGGAACTTTGATGAGGAACGATGTTTAATCTACGTTGCCTCTCCAATCCTCTATGGCTGTATAGTTGCCTCTCATTTTTCCGGGGGCAGTGTCCCTGTATGTAAAATGGGAAGGAACCCGTCTTCACGTGTCTTTCCTGCTCTGCTCTGTTGGAAGGTTGAAAGCATTAGAAAGCATGACAATGTCTTGCCTGTGGATTCCCCTTTTTGTCCTCAAATCGATGGACACCTATATACCCCTGGTGAGCTTATAGGTGCCTGCTGGCAGCTGGTCAAATAGATTTGTCCTCTTAGGAGCCAGTGAAAAGTTTAGGTTAGAAGGTTGGGTGTTGGATTTTAGTGGAGAGTCTCCTGTCTAGGAGCAGTTTCCGGGGCTGGGGGCTGTTGGGAGATGAGTTTGGTGGGAGGATGGGCTTCAGGAGGGAGCTGGGTGATCTCACCCCTAAAGCAGATCTGGGTGGCTGCGCCTTCCTTGGGAAGGGTGTCTGCCCCTTCCTTGGGATGGGGGTCTGCCCTGTGTGTGCGTGTTGGGGAGGGGGGGGGTCACTTTATAATTTCCCTTGAGGAAACAATTCCTCTGGAGAAGAGTTGTTGTTTACTTTGCTCCAGGGCTTTGTTTAGAGGGGGAGGAAGGCAGGCGGGGACGATAAAGAATCGAGCTGCCCTCGAAGTGTTTCCCTCTCTGCGGCTCCTCCGCCACTGCAGGGGAAGGAAGGAAAGAATTCAAGGCTGAATGTGGGAAAATAAACTTCAAAACACGAGGAGTAGGGAAAGGAGGGGTGGTGGTCCGGGTGAGGCACCCGGGTGCAGCTGGTGGTTATAGCTTTGGAGGTTAGACAGCTTTCTTAAGGTGCTGGAGCAAACAAGAAGTCTGACATTTTTGAGGTCCTTTTAAACCGGCCAGCAATTAGCATTCCCCTATCCCCCTCTCCCAAATCCAGCAGGTAACTTTAGGAGAAAGATTTGGGCCTCAGGCTAGTTTGATTGGGACATACTTATAGACAGGCCAGCCTCTCAAGCCATATCGAATATGGCAAGTCCTCTCCCTTCATAGGAAAAACCCCAGAAATGAGAATGGACCAGTGGAAGCGTTATCCCAGCATTGCTTTCCGTCCACAGAAACCTGCCTGGCATTGCTCTCTGATCTGGGACTTGGGGCACTGCTTCAGGTCTCAGGAAATTGGTTTAAGGAAAAATGAAAATTCAAAAATCTTCTTACCCTGCTAGCTGCTCTGGCATTTTCCACCTGAGTTCTGTGTTTTTATCAAGTTCAGAATAATCACCTTTGTAATCCTAACAGAGTCCCTGGTTAGGAATTCCTGGGGTGGGGGCCAACCCCCTGCCCCAAGGGCTGTTGGAAGGGAGGGGGTGGTACAACCTGGTTTGAGGGTTTTCTTAGAGTGGGAATTTTGTGTATTCTTTCAAAGAGAGAAAGGGAGTTAAGGCACCCTCCTTTAGATCTTTGGAAATAGTCCCTGAGTTGTCAGTTGCTTCCTCCCTCTGCATGCTGTGGTTGAACTGAGGTGGAGGAGGCTGACTTTCAAACGCTCTGTGCCACACTGGCCCCAGGCCACGTGGTCGCCCTCCTTCCAGCCTTCGGAACCATCTTGAACCCTTGCTCTCAAGCCTGCTCCTCCAGCTGCTGGGTGAGCCTCTTCCTAAATTGCAGAGGCTCCCACAAGAGGAATTGGCATTGGCTGAGCACCTGGCATGTTGGGCGTTGTGGGCGGCAATCAGGATTTTACGAGAGAGGCCCTAAGCTGGTTTTGCCATCTGGCTTCGCCATTTACCCATCAAACCATTTGACTTGGCCTCTCTTTCCTCACCTGCAAAGTGAGCTTTGAATAAGGTTTGAGTCTGGCGAGGGTCGAATAGATGGAAGCATCAGGCATTGGGTGTGTGCAGGTGTAACTGAAAACACCGAGCCTTGCATCGCTGCACAACTGAGGACGCAGTGACCAGGGCAACCTGCTAGGTCCTTTACCTGCCTTAGTCAGGTACTCTTTACAGCACCCTTCAGTGTTCAGATAAGGAAGCTGAAGCTCAAGAGAATGACCAGGAGGGCACACACAGACTTGGCTAAGACCTGGACATCTGCCACCAGAGCCTGCTCCTTGTCCATACACCCTTGCCCTCCCCCTTAGGCATGTGAAGCTGTTGGTATGTCGGTGAGCTTAATAAATTGGTTCTGCTGGACTCTGGTCGGCTGGGAAATTCTATTTTCTATTTCCCCTTGAACAGGCATGGGCACGCAGGCGTCTCCTGTGTTGTGCCTGGCTGAGTCGGCACCTCCTCCCTTACAGCAGCCGTCCACCCCACCCCGCTTCTCCTTGAGAAGCACAGAAAAACCAGAGGGTTGGGATGCCGGGCAGGAATGAACCTTTCTCAACCTTCAACTCTGCAGCGATCCTAAACAGGAAGGTTTTCCAGGGCTGACTGTGTGCCAGGACTCTGAATAAGCACTTTACTTACACTCTGATCTTAATCTAGTCTTCCCTTTTCAATCAAGATGAAGACTTGAAAAGATGATGTAATTTGCCCAGGTTCTTACAGTACAGGGTCAGGTTTCAAACTGAAGTGAAATTGAAGTATATTGCAGAGTATATGGGAATTAGCCAACAAGTGTTTATTAAGTGCCTGCGGTGTGTGCGGCAGTGGGCAAAGCACTGGGAATGCAAGGATGAATTAGACACAGCCAGGCTCAGACTGGCCTGCTGGGGAGAAGGATGGAAAAATCCACCTTGACAAGACAGTGAGCCAGGGCCCCCAGGTCCAGCCTGACTTTAGCGGGGGCGGGGGGGGGTGCCACTCGGGAGGAGATGCCCTCCAGCCAGAGTGGGATCTTGATCATTATATGTGTTTTTTTATTGTTTGTTTTCTGACAGCGCCTTACCCCACAGCCTGGAGTAGGAAATGGCAACCTACTCTGGTATTCTTGCCTGGAAAATCCCATGGACAGGGAAGCCTGGTGGGCTGCAACCTGTGGGGTCCCAAAGATTGGGACCCAACTGAGTGACTGAACACACCCCACGGCATGCAGGATCTTAGTTCCCCAACCAGGGATCGAACCCGTTCCCCCTGCAGTGGAAGCACAGAATCCTAACCCCTGGGCCACCTGGGAATTCCCAAGAGTGGGAATAGGGAATTTATGAGGGTGTCAGAGAAGAGGGCGTCGGGATGAGATCAGTGGACGGTATCACTGATGCGATGAACATAAACTTGGGCAAACTTCAGGAGATGGTGAGGGACAGAGAGGCCTGGCGTGCTGCAGTCCGTGGGGTCGCAGAGAGTCAGACAGGACTGGATAACTGAACACCAACAGCAAAGCAGGAGAAGAGCGGGAAGAGGATCCTAGCAGAGGGCCAGGAGGGAGACCACAGGCTTCACAATGTGGCTCTTGGGGATCCTTTGTTTCCTGGGGGTGCAGGGGTCACCCCAGGCCCTGCCTTCTGCTGGGGCCCCATCCTAACCAGGTATTCTTGGACTGCTCACAGAGCTGACCTGTTCCTGGAAGCCTCTTGGATCCCACCGACCTCCTTACCTGCCTTGTCCTCTTCCGAGGTTTTCTGTCTGCCCAGTCGCTCTCCTTTTATCTTCTGGGCCCTTCACACTCCCCCACACATATTCTGGTCCATAGAGTAAGGCTGATTCCAACATTGAGATTCTGACACCAATCTTCCTCCTAAAAGTTTAAAAAAATTTAACTACGAATCATGTAAAATTACATCTGACCAAATGCTCAGACTGGGCACATGACTTGAATTTGGTGGTGGGGGGCGGGGGGAACCTAGGGTTAACATGAAAGCCTCTTTTGTTTCAAGCCTTGTTGGAAATTGTAAAGCGCACTGGTCCACTTAACTGCCTTTGTAAGTTAAGGGAGCACAATCGATCTTTTGATTATCCAGGATCACAGAAGCCTCTGGGTCATTCAATCGAAACAACTCTCACCGTCTAGGAGTGCAGAAGTGGGAAGTGGAGAGGTTGGGTTTTTTTGAGAGCAAACAGAAGAGGTTCCTTCCTAAAGGCTCTCATTTTCTTATTTTTGTTGAGCTCAACATCAAGGGCAGCCAAAACAACAACAACAAAAAATTCTCAGATTGATAAATCTGCTTTCGTTACCTACTCTGGTTAGAATTTTTACAGTTAAGGTTAATTTTTATTGAATCGTTTTGAGTTTTACTAGAGCCCTTAGGATGACTACAGATGGCATAGTAATAGAGGCTTATTGAAGGCAGAGATTAGCAAGTGTTGAAAGGTTCTCGTGAGGGTGGGGGGAGTCCTGTAGGAGGGGGACACAAGGGAGGTGATGACTGCGGCTTCTAAGTGTTTTCCTGGGGTTTTGCCCTATTTATAGTCTGGCGTTTAAAAGAAACACAGTCCTCCGGTTTTGGAGGCTGTGCTTGGTTGGCTCTGACCTCAGGCCAAGAGCTTTCATCTTGAACTTGGTTGTTTGCTGTTAGATTGGCCTCAGCCTTTGAACTCCATGTGTGTGGTGAGGGGGCGGGGGAAGCAGGGGCAGGGAAGTACAAGGCTTTGGGGAACAGGGAAGCCAGGCTCCTGAGACGGAACCTCGAAGAGAGTCTTTGTACAAACTGAGATGCTAGAGCCGAGTAGAACCACGAGTGGCCTCCATCACTGGGATGATAGAGAGAGGCCCAGTGAGGCAGGTGATCGTAGGAGAGCATGAAATAGCATGTGAACACCTCCAGATGTTCCTTGGAAGGAGTGGAGAAGATAGAGGTGAATCCCCTTGGAGATTTTTGCTGAGAGTCCCTCCGGACCCCTGGAATAAATGGGGGAGCCCTGACCTCCTCCTTCTCCCCAAGGATGCGTTGACACGGATAAGAGGGCCTGCTGCTCTCGGCAGGCGTCTTTGTCCACGTGCCACTTGGCTCATCGGTGTGGGCCCCTTACTGTTGCTGAAAGAGTCACCACCCAAGCTGTGTGTCTGTTGGCGGCCCCTGCATGCATGGCATTATATCACCTTCACAGGTTGCTTATTGGAAACAGGGCTTGACACGCGGCAAGGCTCATTAAGTGTTAGCTGCCGCTGCCGCCAAACTCCTAAATGCCGCTTCTACGTGATGCCCCTTCCATACCCCAGTGTAGAGGGCACGGAGTCAGATCTTCGTAGAGCAGAAGAAAGGGCAACTGACTTTCTTTTCTTTTAATTATAGTGAAAAGCACATACCAAAGTATACCCTTTGTACCTTTTTCCTGAGTGCTGTTGAGTAGTGTTACGTGTATTCACGTTACTGTGAAACACGGCAAAACTGAAACTCTAGACCTGGTAAACAGCTCTCCTTCCCCCCACCTCCCGCCTCTCCCCAGGGCTGTGTGACTACCATTTTACTTTCTGTTTCTGTGAATTTGGCTACTCTAGATAGCTTACAAGTGGAATTGTATAGTGTTTGTATTTTGGTTTAAAATGGTACAGCCACTACGGGAGACAGTGTAGAGATTCCTCAAAAAATTAAAAATAGACTGCCAGGTGTGTGTGTTTTCCTGGCTCAGCAGTATCTATTTCTTTGCAATTCAGGGGACCGAAGCTTGCCAGGCTCCCCCAGGCAAAAATACTGGAGTGGGTTGCCATAACTTCTTCCAGGGGATTTCCAGACCCAGGGATCGAACCTGGGTTTCCTGCATTGCAGGCAAATTCTTTACTGTCTGAGCCACCAGGGAAGGCCACATGATCCAGCAATTCCACTTCTGGGTGAACCACCTTTGTATTTATTTATTTATTTGAAGATTTTTGGGGGGAGGGGGGATGTGGACCATTCATCTTTATTGACTTTGTTCCAATATTGCTTCTGTTTTATGCTTTTTATTTTTTTTCCCCGGCTAGGAGTCCTGCAGAGTCTTAGCTCCCCAACTAGGGATTGAACTCGCTCTCCCTGCATTGGAAGTTGAAGTCTTAACCACTGGATGGCCAGGGAAGTCCCTCCGCCACCCTTGTGAAAAAGCTAGAGAGAGGGCAGGATGGAGGGTCCGTTTTCATTGCAGCCCTCCTCGGGGAGGTGTGAAACTGCCTAATGGTTCTGGGCTGCAGCCATAGGACAGAGGGGTGAGGGTCAGATGACCAGGCTGTCTGGGTTGAGCCAAAGAATTTGAACTCACCAAATTTTTGCAATTTTCCAGTAAGGGAGTCAACAGCATTTCAGAAAGATTCCTCTTCCTTCAACAGCTGTTTGTAACTTAAAAGAAGTGGAGCATTCTGTTCTAAACTAACGTTTCTGCGGGCTGAGGCTTTTACCCCCTCGGTGTTCTGATAAAGATGTCTCCTCCCTCTCTTCTGATGTGAGGGAGTGTGGTTTTTTCCACCAAAGCCCACAGAGCTCACAGCCCCATAAAAGAGCCCACCCACACTCCCTTACACCCAGCTTGCAGTTAGGGTACCTCTCTCTCCCTTCCTTGTTGGTCCAGGTCTGGGTCCCCTCCATTCATGACGCCTTAGTTGCCTTTTTCGGTAATCGTAGGGGGTGGGGTGCTCCAGCTCTGTATAGCTGCCTGAGGTGTCTCGCCTTTTTGTGAGCAATTCATCTGACACCCCAAACTTCAGAAACCTGGGCAGAGTTGGGGGATTACAGGGGGACCCCTGCCTGCCAGCTGTCACTTTGGTGTGACAGAAACCTCACTTCGAAGCCTCAGAAACTAGATGGGGCTTAGCCCTCTGGAGCTCTGTCTAGCTGGGGAGAGAAACAGGGCTGTAGTGCTGAAATGAGGGGAAATATAGTCCTGGTGCCAAGTGATGGGTTGCAGATGGTGAGGCTGGAGAGATGGACGAGGGTCAGGGGGCCTCGGAGGAGGCAGTTCCTGTTTCCTGAGGCCTGCCTGTAGAGCCCTGTGGTCTGTGGTGGGGAGGGGTCTGGCTCTGAGCAAAACGTTGCACCTGCCCTCAGGGAGCCCCTACTCTAGAGAAAGACAGGTAAAGAGGTTGCTACCTGAGTGGTGTTCATAGGTGCAGCTGGAGGTCCCAGGCGTGTACTGTTGAGAGGTGAATTTTTGCTCTTGAACTTAAAGTGGAGGGGGGAGCATTGAGGTGGGCAGAAGCGATGAGTGGAGTGGGCTGCAGCCCCCGTGAACTTTCTGCCAAATACCTGCCAGGTGCCAGCCTGGTTCTTACCTGATCTCATTGAACCTGTCCTGTGGGTTAGGTGTTATTGCTCTGCTGAGGTCAGGGGATTTGCCCAGGGCGGCATGGTTAGCTAGAGGCTGAGAGTCACCCTGCCTTGCTGATTTCAGAGCCTTGGATCTGAAGGGAGGTAGAGTCAGGAGGTGGAAGTGATGGGAGTGGGCAGGGATCGGGGCCCGGGCTGCGGATGATTCCACCTAGCAGTTGCTGAGCATTTGCTTCCCACTGGCAGTGGGAAAGGTTTGTGTGCATCATCTCATAGTCCTGGGGCAACCCTCTGCTGGAGGGTTAGCAACCCCACCTTAGGGCAAGAGCAACAGAGTGGCTCCTCCAACTTCACTCTTTTGCCCGAGGCTGTACAGCTAGGAGGTGGGAGAATGTGGATTTGAACCCAGAGCCCACACTATGAAACATACAAAAACAAGGAGCAAAGGCCCGGAGGTGGGAAAGTACAGGGTATGTGTGGTGGCTGCAGAACCCTAGGCTGCATCGGGAAGTTCTCTGTGTAATTGGCTGAATACTTAGCCACGTGACTTTGAGCAAGTCAGTCTCCTAATCTGTGAAATGGGACTACAGTATAGTATTGCCCTCATTCCTGCAGAATCCATGTAAACACACTTGACCGGCCCAAGCAACTGGTGATTTCCTCTGTTAGCTGCTGCTCTTGTTACTCAAAGCTCAGCCTCTCTGTACACCAGTCCTGAATCAAATCCCAGACAGTATTGGCTGAAGTAGAAACGGATAGCTTTATTGTGTTTTGCCAGGCAAAGGGAAACACACTGGGCTTCTGCCTTGAAAAAAATAGGTGTTTCTTGAAAAAATGGGTGTCTCTCATCAAAGAGCTTGATGAGGGTTTAGAATAGTGAGTCCAAAGTGGGGTCTCTTTGGGATTAGAGTGTGCAGAGTTTCGGGTGGTCAGCTCCTAATATTGGTAAGTTTCTCTGGTCCCTTTAATCTTGCCTCAGGTGGTTTCTTGGCTGCTCCTTCCCTGATTAGCCGCCCTTTGGAACTCGGGGAAGGTCACAGAGGCTGGAGTCTTGCCTACAAGAAATGGGGGACAGAAAGGCGTCCAAGCCTAGGAGCCCCACAGGGCCGTACTCTGTTTGACTCTGGCACCTCCATCTCTGGGCTAGGGGCTGTTCCCAATGCCTACTTCAGGCCCCGCCATGTATTGAGCTCCCAACCTGGAGATGGAGACACGGATGATAAAGCCCACCAGAACTCCTGGTGGAGTCACCCACCATTTTTCATTTCCTGCAGACTCATCCACCTCCCAGGAGAAAAGGAAGGTGTATCGCCTCTTGCCTTCCAGCAGAGCCCTGCCTCCTCCTCTAGAGAAAGGGGACGAGTCCTGGGAGGATCCTGGGTCCAGATGACCTCACGGCTGACATCCCTGGAGGGTTGGTCACACCGGATGTGGGGTCTAAGTTGTGCCCTCCTTGGGGTCAGACACCACCCACCTCCCCTCTCCATGGGTCCTTGATAGCCAGGTCCCGCTGGCTGGCTTTGAAGTGTGCATTCTGTTTTTCCCCTTCTCTCTAAATATTTGGGTTTCCTGCTGCAATATTTAGGCAGGGTTGTGTCCTTCTGGCTGTTGTCAGCTCCCATGGCACTCTGTAATCAGGCTGCCTGGCTGGCCCCTCCTGTTAGGCAGAGGCTTGCCCCCAAGCTCTGTGAGAATGTCGGGGTAGGGGGGACCCGGGGGCAGGGTCAGCCTGGCTCTTCCTGTAGCCTAGTGGCTGGTCCTGTGGGTTGCCTGGGGACTGGTAGGCCACAGCAGCTGCCAAGGACTCAGTGGAGCCCCTTCCTTTGCATGTGTGCCCAGTGCTTGGGGCCAGAGCTGGGGCTGGGAAGCCCTAGTCTGAACCGCTGTGAAGGGAATAGCTGGTTCTAACTTGAGTTCTGATTCTGCTGCAGTACTGGTTTGTGCTGTGTGACCCTGGTCAGATTTCACCTCTCTGGACTCTACTTCCCTGGACTCTGTGTGTGTTAGTCGCTTAGTCGTGTCCAACTCTTTGCGACCCCATGGACGGTATAGCCTGCTGGGCTCCTCTGTCCATGGGATTCTCCATAGAAGAATACTGGAGTGAGTGGCCGTTTTCCTTCTCCAGTGGATCTTTACTGATCCAGGGATCGAACCTGGGTCTCCTGAATTTGCAGGCAGATTCTTTACTATCTGAGCGATAGGGAAGTTCCACTTTCTTGGAGTAAGTTCATCCATTCATTGAAGAAGGCTTGCTGCTGCTAAGTCGCGTCAGTTGTGTCCGACTCTGTGCGACCCCATAGACGGAAGCCCACCAGATTCCCCCGTCCCTGGGATTCTCCAGGCAGGAACACTGGAGTGGGTTGCCATTTCCTTCTCCAATGCATGAAAGTGAAAAGTGAAAGGGAAATCGTTCAGTCGTGTCCGACTCTTCGCGACCCCATGGACTGCAGCCTACCAGGCTCCTCCGTCCATGGAATTTTCCAGGCAAGAGTACTGGAGTGGGGTGCCATTGCAGGCCTCGTATATTAGGCCTAGCTGGACTGCACACTTCTCTGCTAGACTACACACTTCCCTGGTGGCTCAGACAGTAAGGAATCTGCCTGCAATGCAGGAGACCCGGGTTCGATCCTCATGAAGTCACAATGAGTTGGACATAGATGAGTGACTAACACACACATACCCAGCATAGACCGCAGGAGCCCCATGTGGGCAGGGCCCACACCCTGGTTCTAGCCTGGTAAGCAACTTGCTTGGAATCTGTTTGTGGGACCCCTGGTTGCCCAAGCAATGTACCTGGCTTTGGTTGGGAGGCAGAGAGCTGTGTGGGCCTTTGGGTTGGAAGTCTAGTCGCAAGGGACCCAACCTCCTACAAACTCAATGGCCATGAGTTTGAGCAAACTCTGGCAGATAGTGAAGGTCAGGGAAGCCTGGCGTGCTTCAAGTGCATGGGGTCGCAAAGAGTTGGATACGACTTAGCCATTGAACAACAACAAACCTCCTGCAAGGTCAAGGTGGTTACCTGGGTAAACCGAGCCAGGACAGGCTCTGGCCCCAGCGAGCAGAAGGGAGGCGGCTTTATCAAAATAAAGCTGCATGAGGTGGGGCCTCATTGCCTGGTGGTCAAGCATAGGCTTTCAAGTCACACAGCCTTCGAAAGCTGGACCCCGAGCCTCTGGCTTCATCAGAAAGTGATGGTTCCCATCTCGCTGGGCACAGAGACCACCCAAGGACACACGTGGAAGGTGCACTCCGATCTTTTCCCCTTTGAGGGACTTTACAAGACCAACAGCTCTGCCTCTCTGGATCTGTTTATCTGCAGGAGTCTCCTTATTCCTTTCCCCTGGGCTTCGCAAGGCCCATCGTAGTGAGCAGGCCTAGCAGGCCTGCCCTCCCCATGGGAGGTGATTTCTGCTTTCAAGGAACTTGAGACAGAGCGGAGACCCATTCCTTCCTCCGTGCGGATGTTTCCCCAGTGTGTATGCAGGCCTGGTGGAAACCTGCTGCAAAGAGGATGAGCAGATCCTCCCGCCTGTCAGGGAGAGTCCCCAGACCCCGTGCCATGGAAACCACGGGGCACCTGGACGTGCAGGGGGGCGGGGGGAGAAGCAGGGAGGAAGGAGGAAGGCATGACTGCAGCCTGCCCTGGGCCTTCTCTACCCCTCGCCCACCCCTCGGGGCTGAGCTGACTGGGATGTCGGCCCCAGGGGATGGAGCGGGACTGTTGCCCAGTGTTGCCTGCAGCACCTGGGTGACCTCTGGGGTTTGCATCCCCTGGCCCCACTGGGTTCCCACCCTTGGCCTTACTACGGGCTTCTGCACAGCCACTCCTCTGAGGTGCCTTCCTGTGACCTCTCTTGAGGTCTGACTGGGAAATGTCATCCCCTTTGCTTGATGGGGAAACTGAGGCCTGGTGAGAAGCGTTCATTCATTTATTTATTCTGGCTGTGGTGGGTTTTCCTTGCCGCATGCAGACTTTCTGTAGTTGTGATGAGTGGGGTCTCCTCTTCATCGCGGTGCCCGGGTTTCTCATTGCAGTGGCTTCTCGTTGTGCAGCTCAGGTTCTAGGCTCACAGGCTTCAGTACTTGCAGCGTGTGGGCCCAGTAGGTGTGGTACACGGGCTTAATTGCTCCACAGCATGTGGGATCTTCCCTGATCAAGGATCGGACCTGTGTCCCCTGCATTGCAAGGCACATTCTTAACCACTGGACCACCAGCCTTTAAATCAAAGCCCTGAACAGCCTTTAAATCAAAAATCTTCATATGTGTTGGGTTGCAGAGCCTTTATTTCACTTACACTAACCTGGCCTGATTTCCTAACCTGCCCCACCCCAGTACACCCTTTCCTGGAGCGCCAGTTTCCCTGCCCACTAGTGAGTTTTTCTGGAATAAAAAGCAGAGGTTCAAATTGTGGTCAACCCCCTCACCGCACAGGGTTTGGGGGGCCATCCAGAGCCTGGGGCAGAAATGACCTGATGCCTCGCTGGTCCTTCACAGGACCCTGCTCCCCAAGGGTTTGAGCCTAAGGAGGTGTTGTTGGCTGGTTTCTTGGAGGCTGGCGGGGGTGAGGGAGGAGGAAGGTCTGGCCCTGTGTGCTCCTCCTGGCAGCAAGTCATAAAATGTGAAGCTATAGGGAGCTTAATGGTTATCTAACTAGCCCCCCTTTACAGTCCTGGAACCAAGGCCTTGGGAGGTTATGTAACTTTTCCAAGGTTACTGTGCTCTCTAGGGCGGGGCAGGTAGAATAAAGGAGTAGGTATTGCTAAGTGGGGCAGTTAGGGAAGGCTTCTTGGAGGCAGTGGCCTCGGGAAGTGGGAGGTGGTCACTGCTGCAGCAGTCAGGGATTCTGATAGAGTTGCATCAGGACCACCGACTCAGAAAACTTGTCATGGTTTACCCCGCAGACTTAGACCACACGGGGGGAGCAGAGTCCAGAGCACATGGGCCACTGCAGAGACCTAGGCTCTGAGTCTGATCCTTGCCAAGAGCCAGGGTCCTTGCAGTGGCCCCAGAAGATCTAGACTCTGCTCCCTGTGGGGTCTTGCCTCTGTCTGGATCCCTATCCTTGATCCCTGCTGCAGACTGGAGGCCGTGCCCCTAGGGTGAGGAGGCTGTCTAAAACCCTGCACGCTCACAGCACTTCTCAACCTTTACCAGGAACTCAGGTCTGTGTCCACTGATAACGTCAGTCACCTTGCAGGTGGGGGCAGAGAGAGGCGTTCCAGCCGTCACTCGACAGCAGGGACCGCAGCTGGCACCTGGTGAAGGAAGAGCAGGTGGGAGCCGTCCCACACCGCAGGGACTCCCTACAGGGGGACCATAGGCGCTGTGCAAATTCATGTGCAGATAAGACAACTGAGGCAGAGGATTAAATAAGTCATTCCAGGTCACACAAAAGCTAGTTAATCGGCCTGAACCCAAGCCTCTGGGTTCAGAGCCCCGCAGAGTTGCCCCGTTTAGACTCCGTGATGTCCTAAATCAGGGCCTCTTTTACCAGCCGTGCTGGGCCAGCAGCCCCTCCTAGAGACTGGCTTTCTCCTTGGATCCTGTTGGCTCTAGCCACCCCCTCCCCGCCCCCTCCACCCCAAAGCACACCGGGCTTGCTCACTGGCCCTTTGCTGGGCACCGCTCTCTTCAGCCTTTGTGGGTCCTGACATCGCTGCTTCCTGACCTGGTTTAGGTTTGTTCACCATTTGCAGTGTGAAAGGTTTGAGAGCAGGAGAAACCTGGGTTAGGTAAGTCAGTGCCACAGTTCAGGGCCAGTGCCGTCGGCTCCATCCCTGCTCCCAGCCCGCTCCCCTGGCATCCTTATGGACCTGTCAGGCCCTGACCCTTCACTGCAGGATTTGTGGGTCAGGGCACCCAGAGTCCAAGCTCTCAAGAAAAAAAATCAAAGACCTGGAAGAGGGAAGTACAGCTTGCCTCTTGGCGATGGGGTTCCTGTCTGAATCTCCCCAGCAGCTACAGCCACACTTGTGACTCGTCCCCTACTTGGCTTCCCCAGGGCTAATCCCTCCTGGGACTGTGGTCTCCCCCTGAGGAGGGGACAGCTCTTGCCTTGCCTTTCCCATCACCCGCTCAGATCTGCCTGCATGACTGGGGTCAGGCTGGCTATTTTGCGGCGAGCAGAGGACCCCCGGGGGTGGGTGAGCCCTCCATGGACGTGAGTGTTGGTTTTGGCTTGGGTGCCCCTTGTGTCTCATTCAAGGTTCTTGTTCCCCCCATGCCTCTGGGTGCAGGACGGCACCTGTTCAGACTCTCCGGAGGAGAAAGAACGGCAGCCACATGCCCTCCCCACAGCTCCTGTTCAAATAAAACTCTCTCGCCTGCCTCCCGGGTCGAGGAATGCATCCTGACAGTGTTAGCTTTGGATTTGTGCCCTGCACTGCGCTGCACTGCGCCGCCCCCCTCAACCCCACCCCGCAGCATCCCGCCCCCTTTGGAGCAGTGGGTGGAAGGGCTGCCTCTGGCCGAGGGAGAGTGCTGAGTGGGCTGAGCTCACTGGTGCAGTAATGTCTTGTCAGCACCCCCCGGGGAGCAGGAAAAGGGAGGGTGTCCTGGTTATCAGCTTTTCAACACCCTACCTCACCCAGCCCCCGGGGACGCGGGAAGACAGAGCCGGGTCCTGGGCCTGGCTGAGCGGACTTGCTGTGGACTAGGTAGGTCCCTCCTCTCTCTGAGCCAAGGACTTCTTCACTAAGGCCGATTAGAGTCTCACTGAGCGCCAGCACTTTGCCCATTGCTGGTTCAAGGTTTATGGGAATTATGAGCTGTATTTAGACATTAGCCTTGCCTTTGAGGTAGAATCTGCTTGCAACGCGGTAGACTCAGGTTCGATCCCTGGGTCGGGAAGATCCCCTGGAGAAGGAAATGGCAACCCACTCCAGTATTCTTGCCTGGAGAATCCCATGGACAGAGAAGTCTGGTGGGCTCCAGTGCGTGAGGTCACAAGAGCTGTACGTGACCTACCTACCTACCTACCTACCTAAGGCCCTGCGATGTATATGAAGGATTATGCAGGTACAGCAGGCTGTAGGGGCCTTTCATATGCTCCAAGGTAGAAATGTTGCTATAGGTGGGGGTTGGGGGGAGATGCCAGGGAGGGCTCCCCTGACCTTGAGGGTTGCCTTCTATGAGCCCCCTCATTTTCTGAGCACCTCCTTGCCCCCACGTTAGAGCACATTGCTCTGGGGTTGTGCCTTGTCTGCACTCCTTCCCTCCTCCCATCAGGCCCTTAACTGTGCCCCACTGGATCTGAGATCGCTCGCTGTGTGAGAGGGTAATGATTAATGGACATCCGAGCCACGATGCCGTATCTACCTCTCCTTTGACCTCTGTCCCCCAGTCCCCACAGCCCAAACGTAGGACCATCAGAACCCACCTCCAATCTGCAAAACTCCTGTCCTTCCAGTGGGGGCCGTGCCTGGCCCGATTCTACCCTGACCTCGCAAGAACTCTGGGACAGCCCCCCACCCCCACCCCACCCTGCTGCTGTGCACAATGCACCTGAGCGGGGACACTCTGTCCTCTGTTGGGATAGGTCCATAGGTTGCCTGGAAGAGTACGTCAGTCCCCCTCCCCAACGCCCTGCCCCCTCCGCACCCCAGGTGTGCATGTCTGGACCCAGAGCTGGCTCCCCAAGCCCACGCCAGGGCAACTTCCAAGTCGTGGGGGGGGAGTGGTGGGCACTTTTGAGTCCTGCTCTAGACAGTGCCCGCCTCCACCAAGCCAGGGGTTCAGAGTTCACAGGTTTCCGTGAACGGGCACGCCCACTCTTTTTGGAATGCCCCAGAGCCTAGAGCTGCTTGATCCCCTGTCTCTCCTACTTGCTCTGTGTTGGAGTCATTGTGTACAAGTCTGAAAATTTTCCCTTCCCGAAGCTGGTTTCCATCTGTGCACACACTCTCCACTCCCCACCCCCCCAGCACCCCGCCATGCTTCCCTGCCCCACCCCACTGCTCTGCTTATAGTTGGATCCCTGCTTATTGAGCAACCCGGTGGGCTTTGACCTGGGGAGTGGGAGACCTGCTGGGGCCCTGGAATACGGGGCGGTTTTCCAGGGCTTCAGTTTGGTGTTCTCAGTGGGGCTGAGCTATGAGCTAGACTGGAAGTGAGACAGAAACAAGACGGGGGTGAGGGCAGCCTAGACCCGTTTTCTGAGTTGGTGCCGAGTTTGGGTTGAATCACTGAAACTCGATGTGAAAACAGAAGGCCAGCGGCGCTGAATTGGAAGCAGGGTTATTGATGCCTTTTCTGTCTCTGCCTCCCTAATTTTCTGAAATGCTGTTGTTTTGCAGTTGTACTGTGAGAAATTGAATTTTCTGAAAGGGTAAGATGCACGCACATAGCATCAGCCACTTCTACCCTGGCTATTTTTAATGCATGAGGTACACAAAGCACAAAGAAACACGGGTTTAACGGCAGCGCACACTCTGAAAACTAGTATCACCTCTGAAATTGCTAAACAATGTGTGATTGTTTTTCAGTTGAGCTGCCAGAGGGCTGACTTCCTGGGCAGCAGGGCTGTTGAACACTTTGAAGAGAAGGGTCTCAAAGACTGGAGAAACCAGGCGGGCTTTTAGTGTGCAGACCAAGAAGTCTGAGATTGAACACAATCTGGTAGTCACCAAGAAGAGAATGCAGAGCTGGGGGAGTCGCAGGGGCTGTCCCCTGTGTTGGGGTCAGTGTCTCCTACAAGGAAAGGGGTGCTGCAGAGACCAAGGCCTCAGTGTGTATTCAGCCCTTACCATTCCCACTGGGGCCCAGGAAGACTTTGCCTCCTTGCCTTTAGGGATGGACCGCCGCCCCCGCCCCCAAACCACAAAAAATATACCACAGGCAAAGGGAAGAATTGGGACAACCCACGACCACGCATGTCATTCAGAGTCAAGAGTATGCTACAGACTGTGACCCAAGGCTTGGGTGAGCCCTGGGGGTCCGGGGGAAAGCAGGCCCTCCCTGCCTAAGTAGATGTGTTGTGTCTGACTGCATCAGTATGGTAATTAGCACTCACAGGCCACGAATCGGTTTTAACATGATGTTACTAACTATTGTACCTGTTTAGTTTTTAATTAAAATTAATGAAATTTAGGGACTTCCCTGGCAGCTGAGACTCTGTGCTTCCAATGCAATATGAGGTGTGGGTTTGATCCCTGGTTAGGGAGCTAAGATTCCACATGCCGCACAGCATGGCCCCAGAATTTAAAAAAAATTGAAATTAATAAAATTTGAACTTAGTTCCTCCATCACACTGCCCACAGTCCTAGGGCTCAGTAGCCACAGGGTTCCTTCAGCACGGAGAGTCTGCTAGTGGAATCTGCTGAGGTTCCTAAGGGCACGTTGGCTTCTCTTGGTGTTTTGTAGATTCTGTCCTGCTCTGGGGTGGGTGAGGGCAGAGCTGGCCGGCAGCCTTGGAGTGGGGAGGGTGATGTGCTGAGAACCCATAGATGGAGCGGGTTGCCCCGTCCCCCGCAGTGGGACGCTTGCAAGCTTCTCAGAGGTGAGCATCCCCCAGACTGGTTTGCCAGGGTCTGTAGACTGTCCTGTCAGCTCTGTCCCTGCAGACTCAGGGGAGTGTGTGTTTGGCAGGGACTGTCCTGGCCTCGCCTTGGCTTGCCTGCTGCTTCCTCCTGCCGTCTTCCCATGTCGTGTAACGCCTCCCATCTGCCTGTCTGTCCTTAGATGCGAGGTCCGACTGGGAAGGGCCTGTGTCTTGTTCGTGTCTTCTTTTGTGCTCAGCTAGTACTTAAGGCAATGGCACCCCACTCCAGTACTGTTGCCTGGAAAATCCCATGGACGGAGGAGCCTGGTAGGCTGCAGTCCATGGGGTCGCTAAGAGTCGGACACGACTGAGTGACTTGACTTTCACTTTTCACTTTCATGCATTGGAGAAGGAACTGGCAGCCCACTCCAGTGTTCTTGCCTGGAGAATCCCAGGGACGGGGGAGCCTGGTGGGCTGCCATCTGTGGGGTCGCACAGAGTCGGACACGACTGAAGCAACTTAGCAACAGCAGCAGCAGTACTTAAGGAGTCAATCGACCTGAGCTGCGTCGTGTGAGGAAAGATTGCCTGGGACTCTGGTTGCATCTTTCCTTGGGTTAGCTTAGGTTGGGTGGTTGGTTCTGTACGGGGTTTGGGGGCTGGTGTCTGGTCAGCCGTGGCGTGTGTACTGGGCGTGTGTGAAGGACAGGGAAGCCTGGCGTGCTGTAGTCTGTAGGGTCAAGGAGGGTCGGATGCGGCTTAGTGACTGAACCACAACGTAGGGGCGGGAACAACTCCAGAAAGGGGAACAGCTCAGGGCCTCCGAGTGGGAGGAAGGGTGAAAGGAGCCCCATTCCATCTGGTCCTCAGGTCACCCTGCTGTTTCTGGGAGGTGACCCATGGGGCAGAGGGCAGACCGTGTCCTGGAAGCCCACTGCTAGGTCTCTAGTTTAGACCCTAGCAGCCCAGATAAGACTGCCATCTTCAGCAGACCTGGGGGTAAATGGACCTCCCTGGATGGACCTGAGAAGTCTCCATGCCAGCTGCCACTCAAAGTATTTCATGAGAAACTCGGTTCTGCAGGGGGGCAGGATGTAGCCACTTGAGGAGGAGGTCTTGCTCCCCCGCTGACCCTTGCATGACTTGGAAATCTGCTGGCATTTGCTTTCCTATCTTTGAGCCTCCCCTGGCACGCAATGCACCAGGAGGCTGGGAGAAAGCCCTACCGCCAACAGCAGCAGGTATTTAGAAACCAGGAGTTCCAAGTCGGGGCATCTTCAGCTTTATTGGCGCACCTGCTTCATGCTCATCACGTTCTTGCCTATTGAGCCTTTCGACCCATAACCCTGTGAATTGATGGGGGGAGGCGAGAGGGGGCAGCACTGTCTTCCATTGGGTCAGTCAAGAAACTGAAGCCATGACGAGGAAGGCTGGGAAACATCTGATATTGTGCAGGTCTGGGTGTCAAAAGTTCCTGCATGACCCTAGGAAGGTTAAGGGCTGCCAGAGCCTGGGTAGGTGTTGGGGGGGTTAAGCAGGCTTGGAAAAGGCCTTGCTTAAAATCAACGCCCTGATGAGGGAGGATGAGGGAACGTGTGGCCTGGTCTTGGTCCTTCCTGCCTCCCGGTGTCTCACCATGGGGCTGTCTCAGAGTCTGGGTTCTCCCGCTGCATCACTGGGGGAGTTTCCATTTCCTGTGGCCTCGCCTGTCCCTGGTCCTGAGCCCCAGGTCAGAGGATGGGAGGTGTTCCTAACCCCCACCGCAACCCCTCTAGCTCAGCCTCTAGAGGTGTGAAGAAGGTTGGCTGTACTTTTCCACACCTTCATACAAAACAGCTCTGTGTTGCTGTTACCCTGGTCATGCCGTGGAAGAGGGGTGGCGTTCTGTCCTCCCAGGGTGGAAAAAGCAGAGGTAGTAGCTGTGCCTTTGTGCTTTATGCTGGGCAGGAAAGGCAAGGGTGGTGGAGTGGCCGGGGTGGGGGGCATGGGTTGCGTGTATCAGGCTCTGTTCCTTTCCCCCAATTTGGGGATCTCTTTCATTTCTCATCCCTGTGATCTCCAGATAGGGGCCTTGGTGGCTGGAGCCCTGATTCACCTGGTGTGGTGCCATGTCTGTGTCCAGCCGCCCGGCCGGGGGCTTGAGGAGTCTGCACCTCGGGGCACCCAGCCCCCCTTGCATCTGCCCCAGGGATGCTCACAGTTGTCAGCAGCATGGTCTTGGCCCTGGTCTCTCATGGTGTCTTCTGGCGATGAGAGCCATCGAGGCAGAAGGCGCCCCACCCTGCAAAGAGTACCACTTACCCCAAAACGCCTGTGCCAGCGCGCTGGTGGTTCCTTGTGCAATTTATTCCAGAGACGATGGAGACCAGCTGTTGTCCGTCTCCAGCTGGAGACTGAACCAAAGGAAATGGGCTTGGACTGCAGCCGGTGGGGGGATTTAGGTTGGAGGCAGACAATAAGGAAGGGTTTTGTGGCAGGTGGCTGGCTCTCGGGGCTCCTGCAGGCGGCTTTGTGGAGAGGGAAGAGGGTCAGGTCGGGTCATGCATGGAGGCAGCAGGGCCAGGCTGGGGCGGACAGGGGTGGTTTGTAATAAACCGACGTGGAGGGTGACCTCATGGGTATGGAGAGGCTCCGCTGCCACTCCTCGTGCAGGGCTGATACCACCGCCTAGTATCTTTCTGGCTTTTTCTTGTTTTCATTAGTGAAGAGGTTTACAGTTTAACCACCTGGTCATCTTAAACAAATGATGATAAATGGATAGACTTAATAATCCCTTATCGTCAGAACCCTAAACTTCAAGGATGGGCAGTTACTTATTACCCGGAGCTGCAGCCACAGCAAACGGAGCAGGAAAGGAGGGGAGGCAGATGGAGAGGCCTCTCGCGTGGCCCCTGGTGGGGGCAGTTTGCCAGGGGCCTGGGATGTGGTCCTCTGAGGGCCGGAGGTGAGGGTGTCAGCCACATCCTTCTCCCAAGGGCACGGGCATTCCTGGGTGGCATGAATGTGGGGTTGGTGGGCAGCTTTCATCTCCTGGAGAGGGGGATCCAGGGGTGTCAGTTGCGGGGGAGCCTTGTCCTCAGGATCCCAGGAGAAACAGAGCTTCATTTTTCCCCCCTCCCCTGCCTCCAGGCCCCCACCCTTCATCACCCGCCAGCCTCTTCCCTCCGGAATCCTGATGGTTCCAAAGTCTGCCGTGCAGCTGAGTCACCAGGGCTGGGACCTCTGGGGGCTCTGGACTTGCGGACAGGTGGGGTGGGGTGGGATGACAGGCACACTGGGCAGAGAAACACAAAGCCATCGGCCTGGGCCGGCCACCTCTGCCAGGAGTGCCCACCTCATCCAGCCGGAACCTGTGTTACATACAGCATCAGCACCCACCTCTGTGCCCTGGAAGGCGTACGTCTCAGAGACTGAGTCCCTCGTTTGGCCAATACTGAGTACCTGCCAGTGTCAGGTTCTGGGAATGAAAATGAGCGAAACCTCTTTCTCTGAAAGCCTTCAGAGCTCGTGGTCTACCAACCAGACAGCAGATCCTAATAGAACATCCTGGGCCATGGGGAGATAAGTACTGTCGCAAGCTCTGATCTTCCAGGTAGTGGTCGCCAGGAAGGAGGGTGTTCCAGGTGACCCCTGCCCAGCTCTGCGTCTACAGCTCTGGAGGCCCTGTGCCCTGGGCACAAACCCCAAAAATGGAGAGGACCTCACCACCGCCCCCCGTTCTTCCCAGTTTACTTTTCTGCCCAGCACACACCCTGTATGTCCAGCACTACACTACACAGCATTTCACGTAATCTGCATCCCAACCCAAGAGAGTCTTGGTGCCCCTCCTTTCCAGAGGCAGAAGGGGAAGCTCAGATCGGCGAGAGGACATGCCCCAGGTGACCTGCTGATGAGCCATGGAGCTGGGGGTTGAAGCTGTGTGTGTCTGTGCCAAAGCCCAGTCTTAGCTCTTCTGCCCCAGGTCTGCCTACAGAGGGTCCCGACTTGAGGGTGTGGTTTCCCAGTGGGTTAGCTGTCCCAGGGTGTGTTGTCCAGGCTGCCGTGAAGACGGGGGAGGCAGGCTGGCACAGGCAGTCCCAGCCCAGGACTGGGAGACGGCGGATCAGCAGTTCCTGTGACCTCCTTTGTGGCCTGCTTGAGCGCTGTTTTTGGAAACCTCAAGGGGCTGGGGACTTGCCTTGCTTTCTGCTTCCATCCCGCTGCCAGGCTGGGGTAAACCAAAGGCGTCTCTGGGGAGGAGAGGGGGACATAAGCAATCACGCATCTGATAGAATCGCAGGATTAAACTGCACACCCTTTTCTAGCTCTCCATCACCCGGGTCTGCCCCTCTCCTATCACTCACCTTCCTTGCTCCACTTTGGTTGGCATTTCTGAGCCTGACCCCAGGTGGGGGCGAGATGGATAGTTTACTTGTTTGGTGGAAAGGGCCCTCAACTGAGAGTCTGGGCTTTCGGCTGGTTCTGCTCTGTCCTTTGTCATGAGCTTGCTGTGTGACCTCTTCTGTGTCACTAGCCCTCTCTGATCAGTTTCCTCAGCTACAAAATGGAAATACAATATCCATGTTGCTTGCCTAGCCTACAGGGTCTTGAGTCTCGAATGAAATTAGGGCCAGAGGAGTTGTTGGTAGGAAAGATACCTGATGAATGGGGTTTTGGCCAGAAGGAGGGAGATGTTGGCTCTGCCTCCAGAGCCTTGTTACAGAGGAGTTGAATGGAGCCCAGAAAGATTTGTCAGCTTGCCTGCAAAGGACAAGCCAGGAGCCAAATCCCCTGCAGGGACCTCTCACTCCCTGGTGACCCACACCCCTGTGGGGAAGGAGGGCCTGTTGGAGGGGTCCTGGCTGACTAATTTCCTGCCTTTGAGTTGTTGGCCCAGAAGTTGGGAGATGGCTCTTGGTAACCATCAAAGTAGAAAGATAGCCACACCCCCAGGATCTCGATTCTGGGGGCAGGGAAAGGGCCTGGTCATGAATCCAGGCCAAGCATCCCAGACAGGGCAGAGATGCCAGCATAAGGCCATGAGCCAGGTCACAGCCGCCCTGGAGCACGACAGTGGTTGTGGGATCAGGAAGCTGCAGGTGGGTGAAGGGTGTTCTTCTTGTCCCTTAAGCCTCACTGGACATGCCACCTGCCCCGAGTCCTTCAGAAAATGAAGCAGGGAGTGGAGTCTGAGAACATGGCTCTGGGGTCAACTGGTGTCTCTGTTTGGGTGGGAGGGGGTTCTTGCCTACTCCCCAGGGTCGCTCTCGGGCAGCACAGCTGTGGGACCAGGACTGGCCCTGGAGGTCCCCTGTGTCCGCTCATACCGGGATTTCCAGTGTCACTCATCAGCTGGGCCCTCCAGGTGCCTGAGAACACTTGTTGACATCCCATCCTGAGCTCCGGCCCCTCCAGCCCTAGTCTGTTTGCTTTAGCCAAACCCACAGCCCTCCATGGGGCAGGCGATCCCTGCAGGACTCTGCCCTGGCCTCGGCTCTCATGGAGAGGCGCCCAGCTGCCCCAGGGGAGGAGGAGGCGTGTTACCGACCCAGCCTGAGAACAATGGGGGCAGGGTCACCTGCCTTGTTTTCATTGTCCCTCCTGAGAGCAGACGGGCTCCCGGGCCTGAGAAAGTCGGAAACCCAGAGGTTTCTGCTGAAAATGCGCTTACCTCTGGCCTGGGCTTTCCCCACGAGCGTGAGACCTCGCAGTGCCTCTGAGCTCTGCAAGCTGCTGAGAGATGGCCCAGGAGGGGAAACCCAAGGGCAGATGGGAGGACAGCCATCCATCCCTGGCTGCCGTGCTGACCCCTGGGGCGGGCTGGACTGGGCCTTCCCCGTAACTAGGAGAGAGGGTGGTTTGAATCTAGGACGGTGGTTTTGAAATGGGCTGCACATAATATTAGTTATCTGGGACAGCTTTTCAGCAGCTTGATTCCCAGTCCACACCCCAGAGCATTTCTGTCTGAATCTCCCAGGGTAGCACCCATGCAGGACTATTTCCCCAAGCTGCCCCCAACCCTGGGTGGTCTCCACATGCAGCCCGGTTAAGAAGCAGTACTGGTGACCCTTCCCCTTGGGAGATGCCTTGAGGGTGGGGTCGGGTGCCTCTTTCCACCTTGCCTGGTGAGGATGTGTGGGTTTCTGGGGTTGGGAAGGGATTGTATTTTGTACCCCAGGGCATCCTCCGGTTGCTGTTTCCTCCCTGGGCTGAGGGAGGGCAGCCTGGCTGGCACCAGGCATGGTCCTTTAGGGACCAAGGCGCAGTGAGGCGCCTTCCTCATCCTGCAGTGGGATCTGGGGGGATCAAGGAAGGAAGTGGGGTGAAGAATAAGACTCGCTTCTGACTCAAGCAGCCTGGCTTGCTGGGGCCTCGGGAAGAGCTGGAGCTGGTGGCCAGTAGGCTGAATCCTGAGAATGAAAATGTATTTTCTCAAATGGGCTGTGGATTTTGGGGGGGGCGGGGAGGTGGCGGGAGGGGAAATGGAGCTTGGGAGGTGCTGAACTAGGCTCAGAAGTTATGGTTCTGGACAAAGGAAAATACGAATTATACAAAAGTGTCCCCTGCTCAGACAGGGGGACCCCTGTGGTCCTAGGCCAACCTTGGTTCCTGGAGAATCTCAGTAAGTGACCTGAACTGAACGAAGGTCTTCAGACCCTACATTAACTTCCTAGTGTACCAACCAAGTCTCCAGCAATTTGTCTTTCCTTCTTGGCTCCCCTGCTGGCTCAGATGGCAGAGAATCTGCCTGCTGTGCCAGGGACCTGGATTCGATCCCCAAGTCATGAAGATCCCCTGGAGAAGGGAATGGCTTCCTACTCCTGTATTTCTTACCTGGGGAATTTTATGGACAGAGGAGCCTGGCAGGCGACAGTCCATGGGGTCACAAAGAGTTGGACATGACTGAACGACTGATACTTTCTTTCTACTAAAAACATGATAGGTATTTGGGTAGACACTGGAGCGGGCTTCCCTGGTGACTCAGTGGTAAAGAATCTGCCTTCCAATGCAGCAGACTCGGGCTCAACCCCTGGTCTGGGAAGATCCCCTGGAGTCAGAAATGGCAAGACACTCCAGTATTCTTGCCAGGGAAATCCCAGGGATGGAGGAGCCTTGCAGGCTGCCGTCGATGGGGTCTCAAGGAGTAGGACACAACTGAGCAACTAAACAACAGGCATCGGAGCAAAACTGAAAAAGCAGATAAGCAGGATTGGAGCAAAAGTGAAAATGCAGATAAGCAAAATACAAGTCTACAAAGTCCACATTGCAAGGGCCCAGGTCAAGTCTTAACAGAGACAAGATAGGGCCCTGCCCCCACGTCTCTGCACCTGTTCCCCGCCTGGGAGAGTCAGGGCCGGGGTGAGCCGGGCCCACAGCTGGGAGGCAGGTGTCAGGGTGGCGCCATTGGGCCCCTGCCAATGCCCGGCTCCTAAACAGATCCTGCCCTCCTAGCCACACCTGGCCACCTGGGCTGCGGAGACTGGGCTGCGGGGAGGGTCCTGCACATCTTGCCTCCTGGCTGGGGAGCTGGAAGGCTGAGCCCTGCACCCACGTCACCCCCACTTAGGCAGCAGATAAGGGGACTAATCTGAAGCTTGTTAACTGCTTTCTGAGCACCTAGGTCAACCGCAAGGAATACCTGTGAGTGAGGCCCAAGCGTTGTGTTTATTTAAACTCCGGGTAGTTCCACTGGGTGGAGGGAGAGCCCCTGCCCCAGCAGTTGGGTGGCATCCACCTTTTCTGAAGACTAGCCCAGCACCACTCCCCAACCCTGTTGGGGAAGATGCTTATGATGCTTTTGAGCCATGGTGTTGGAGAAGACTCTTGAGAGTCCCTTGGACTGCAAGGAGATCCAACCAGTCCATTCTAAAGGAGATCAGTCCTGAGTGTTCATTGGAAGGACTGATGCTGAAGCTGAAACTCCAATATTTTGGCCAGCTGATGCAAAGAACTGACTCATTGGAAAAGACTCTGACGCTGGGAGGGATTGAAGGCAGGAGGAGAAGGGGGCGACAGAGGAGATTGTTGGATGGCATCACCGACTCGATGGAGATGAGTTTGAGTAAACTCCGGGAGTTGGCAATGGACAGGGAGGCCTGGCATGCTGCAGTCCATGGGGTTGCAAAGAGTCGGACGCGACTGAGTGACTGAACTGAACTGAGGAGCTGAGTCAGCCTGAGCCCGGGCGAGTGAGAGGAGTGGAGATAATGGAGGGCTCAGATAATCGTCTTCACGCCTCTAATTTGTCCTGGGAGTAAGAGGTTAACAGATACTCACCTTCTCGCCAAGATACTGATAGCGTAGGTCTGCCGGCAGTCCCCGAAAGACCTCAGAGGGAGGGTGGGCCACACAGCTGATCGGCGAGCTCTACCCACTGCGCCCCGCCAACCCCGGCCTCTCCCCCGCTCAGGCTGCCGCAGGGAGCCCCAGTGCGTGGGCTCCGGGGTCCGCCCCTGCTCTCCTCTATCTGCTCATCAGTTTGCAGTGTCAAAGAACGTGAGAAACATTGTTCTGAACAAGCCTGACTTGTTCAGCATCTATTTGTCTGAAAAGTGCCTATGATAGGTTTACTAATCCGCACTTCTGTCTGTTCTGTTAAGACTCTGCCCCTGCGACCCTTTGCCACAAACTCCCTGTGGGATCATGACCCCACCCCAGCCCCCTTCCCTGAGGATGGACGTACAGTCAAACGTGGACGTACAGGAAGAGCCCAGCCCAGAGACGAGGAGGTGGATGGGCATTGGGCTGACAGTGGAGCCGGGGGATGTCTTAACGGGGGCTTAAGACTAGGGTTCAGAGACGCCCTCATGCCTGGCCTCCACCCCACCTTAGTGAGCACGGGGTTGGGGACCAGCATGTGTCCTTGTTCTGCCGTGCAGGCGGCCGGCCAGGGTGGCTGGGAGCCCCTAGAGGGCAGAGGTCGAGAGAGATGGGCTGTCTGAGGGCTGCGGCAGTGCGTCTGGGTGTGCCTCTGTTTCCCTGCCTCTGCTGCCTGGGGGGAGCCTGGACACACCCCCCAACCCTCAGGCCTCCTGACTCCAGGGGCCCCTACCTGCTGGTCTCATCCAGGCCTGGCCTCCAGGTGCAGAGACGTAAATTCCATGCCCTTTGATTTATCTTTGTGGGCCTGCAGTGGGGTGTCAGGTCACTGCTGGGGCTGGTTTCCTGAAGGCCACATGTACCGTGTGGTCATGACACTGACTCCAGTCACCTTTATTCAGGGCTTCCGGGGTGTGTTCAAGAGTGGGTGCTGTTTTTGACTGATGGAGAAACTAAGGCTGATAGTGTGTGATTTACACAGGAACTTGGTGCCAGCACTTGAGAGAGGACCCCCTGCCCACCAAGTAACCCCCAGGTCCGCCGCACGTGTCCATGAGCCTCTGCCCAGGGTGGGGGCACGAATCTGGTTGGAGAACCCTATCGCCCTCCTTTATAGCCCTCTTCCTGCTCTCCGCACACCCACTGCCTCTCAGAAGTTTCGGAGGGTGCAGGCCCCCTCTTCTGGCAGGAGGGACGGTCCCTCTAGTCACTCCAGGGACTCTCCCAGCCCCACTGCCACTCGCTCTGCCATCTTGGGCAAGGGGGCTTTTGTTTGCCCCCCTCACCTGACCCCTTTCCCAACCCCTGACCTCCAGGGTCTGCCCTCTGTTCTCGAAACCTGGTGACCGCCCCCATCCCTCCACCCCTGGATGCTTGTGGTCCCAGCAGCCCTGCGTCCCTCCCCTGACCTCACCAGCTCCACTCGTACTGGGGTTTGACTCTGCTTCCCACCCTCTTGCCAGATAAAGCTGTGCACCTTGTTGCTGATGCACAATATAATCCACGGGGTGGTTTATGAGATCTGCCTGCAGAGTAACCCTGAGAAGGAGCTGAAGGAAGGATGTGGGAGGGGGAGTCAGTCGAGGTCAGGGAAGATGCCCTCATTCTTACGCACTTAATAAATGTGTGCTCCGCAGATAAAAGTCCTGCCCTCACGGAGCTTTCTTTCTAGGGGAGTCAGTCTCTGCATTCCTGTGGCTACTTCCTTTGCATTTGTCTGACTGTGTTCTAGAAACCTGGGGTCACTCCTGTAGCCGAGAAGCCTATACCCTACACCCTCGTCTGTGGACAGAAGAGGTGTTGAGAGCCAGACGGCCTGGGTCCACGCTCTGGCTCCACCACTGCCTTGCAGGTTACTCAGCCTCTGTGCCTTGTTTGCCTCAGCTGTAAATGGAGGGAAGAGAACCTCCTTTACAAGGTTATAAACACTCAACAAGCTGATTTAAAATGCTTTGATTGGTGCTTGTCGTAAAACAAGTGCTCAAATATCAGCTACTGTTCAAATATGAATTATCATAATCTATGAAATAAGGAGTAATAAACCATGCCCTACCTCCCAAGGTGGCCGGGGGGCGGGGCGGGGGGCCAGGAGGGCCAAGTGAGAGACAGTCATGTTCTTCCTACTCTTCCACGTGCTTTGCACACATGACCATTGGCCTCGTTCTCTTTGCAGTCCAGAGGGACCAAGTGAGCGGAGGTGGAATGGGTTAGGGACGGATGCAGCCAGGGATGGTGAGGGACAACCACTTGGGTGCCTCCGACATGTGGGTCCAGCAGAGGCTGGCATCCTTGAGGTCAATCCTACGTGGCCAGGAAGGGACTCTGTGATCCTAGCGTGAGGCCTGACACAGAGCTGGAGACAAGGTGGGGAGCAGCCCTGTGGGTGCCCCGTAGCCGCCATCCACAGGCTGGCTGCCACCCGAAAGTGTTCTCTTATGGCCTGATGAAGGGAAGGCTGGACCTCAGCCCTGCTGCCCATGTCCGCAGGTGGGCAGGATGGGCCCTTTCTGGAGCTCTGCAGAATGCATCTCCGGAATGGGGGTGCCTGGCAGCTACCTTTGCACAGGAAACCCTGGATCCCTGGGGGATGAGGCGCCGTAGGGAACTCAGACTTCATGGACAGTGAGATTCTGAGAGAGTGGAGTCAGGGCAGCATGTTGCTTGAAGCCTAGGCAGAGGTGTGAGTGTCTCCTCCCTGACAGCTCTGTCTGAGTGGATGGGCTGGTTTTAGGGCACTGTTTTTCCAGGTGGTGCGAAGGGGTGGAGATATGCACTGGCCTCCTTCCTGCAGCCAGAACCCAGATCCCGGCTGGCTCCCCTGCCCACCCCGCTTCGTAGATTTTAGCATCCCTTAGGCAGTGGCACCCCACTCCAGTACTCTTGCCTGGAGAATCCCAGGGACGGCAGAGCCTGGTGGGCTGCCGTCTATGGGGTCGCACAGAGTCGGACACAACTTAGCAGCAGCAGGTTACTTAACCTCTCAGCCTCAGGTCCTTGTTTGCAAAATGAAAAAAATTATGGTGACTTCCTAGCAGGATTCTTTGCTCATTAAATGGGCTGGAGGCACATAAAGTGCTCAGCACAACGTTTGGTGCATGGTAACCACCAACCCCCCACCAATAAATCACAGCCACTTCTTTGCAAGGATGACAGGAGGGGCAGGGGTGGGGCGGGGATGGAACTCCATTCTGTCCTCAAACCAGAGCTGGGCCCAGGCTGTCTGCGGGATCCCCCTCTCCCATCGTTCTCTAGGGTGATGTGGAAAATGAAAATATTGTCTTGTGTGAATCTGGAAGCCAAGTTAAATCTTGTGCGTGAACAAGGTCCACCTTCTCCCGAGAAAGCAGCTTCCCTAACCCTGGGGGACCAGATGATGTGTCTAATGGCTCTCCTCACCCAGGGATGACCTCAGTCCTGGGTCAGCCTCTCTGTTCTGAGGGAGAGGGTCCCACCAGCCTTTGGGACCCTGCCCCTGACCTTAATCCGTGAGATGTTCCGACTGGAGCCACAGTGACCCATGGTGGGAACAGGGAGCAGGCTGCCCAAATTCACATCCGGACCTCTGCTCCCTAAGCCTCGCTTTCCTCACCTGTCAGGTGATGTCTGGCAAATTCGGGGAAGAGCCAGTCAGGGAATATGTATAAAAGCCCCGGCAAGAGGCATCTGACACACAGCAGCACTGAAATCCTCCATCTCCCTGCATGGGGATGGAGGCAAGCTGATCCGCAGGCCAGCTGCTTGGAAACCCTGGGCAGAGAAGCTTGGGGCATCCAGGAGCAGGGAGAGCAGGGAAGGGAGGGAGGTGAGGAGCCCAGCTGACTTGCAAGAGAAAGTCTAGAACCTGGCCCAGTTCTGCCAGTTAAGCTCTCAGCCTCTGTCTCCTGACATAACTACTGCCACTGGACTGTTGTAAGGGTGAGTGGCGCTTCTGGCCCTGGGGGGCTTAGGGCTCTTTGGAATGCCCCCATTTGTCCGCCCCTCTCTGGGTGACCGTGGAGAGATAATGGGGGTGAAGGGGACTGTGCATAGGGCTGTGACTCCCTGATAACCCAGGACAGAGGCCCCAAAGGACACACCATTGGTGGGGTGAAGGGCAAGAAGCCAGCTTTGCTGCTGCAAAGCTCCCAACAGTAATGCCTGCTTCAGTTACCCTGTTTTGCCAGCTCTTACATGTGATGTCTCCTTGTTATTGTTGTTTAGTCGCTCAGGTGTGTCCAGCTCTCTTGCAGCTCCATGGACAATAGCCCACCAGGCTTCTCTGTCCATGGGATTTCCCAGACAAGAATCCTGGAGTGGGTTGCCATTTCCTTCTCCAGGGGAATCGTCCCCACCCAGGGATTGAATCTGTGTCTCCTGCAGGCGAATTCTTTACCACTGAGTCACCAGCACTTAAGTAAATGGTTCCGCAGTCACAGGTAACCTTCGGCAGTCCGGTGGGGCTCAGTGGGTACAGTGTGGGCATGGCGGTGGGGCTGTCCTGAGCATCGCAGGGCGTCTCACCTCTCTGGTCCCTGCCCACTTCATGCCAGCAGCATCCCATCAGCCACGAGAGTAGATGTGCAAGAGGACAGGGATTCCGTCCTCTCTTGAAGCTCTCTCCCTGGTGCCCAAACGGTGCCCAGCACATGGGAGGCGCCCACTCAGGCAGCACTGGCAAACGTTCCCAGAGGGTGCAGCCTCCCCAGCTGAGAACCCCTTCTGCAGTCACACCTTCAGTATCCCTGAAGGGTACTGGTCTTCCTGGGTCTAAACTTCCTGTGATCAGAAATGGATGTCTAACCAAGGGCAGTCCATTCCGGCGGAACTCATTATCCAACGCATGCACAGCTGTTGCCTCCAGGACCTTGGCCCCTAGGTTAGCATGTCGTGAAGTCTGGCAGCCAGGAGTGGAGCAGAGTGCCCCGCGTGTGGCCTGACCTGCAGAGGGCGGTGGGCTGGTTGCCTCCCAGCCCTGAAGAGAGAAGGTGTTGACACTGCCCGAGATTGTATTTGCCTCCCTTTCTTTTGGCAGCCACCCTAGTGTTTGTTGGGTTGTGGTCAGCTAAAACCCAAGGCCTTTTCCCTTTGACCCTTTGGGTCAGTCTGTTCTAAGCCAAAGTATAAGACGTGAAAAATTTAAAAGACGTTAGTTCGGGCCCTTTTTTTTTTTTAAAGCTAGATCTCAACTTAAAAAAAATGGATTACTTATTTATTTATTTTGGCTGTGCAGGCCCGTCTCGAGTGCCGGTGAGCGAGGGCAGCTCTCTGGATGTGGTGCACAGGCTTCTCCTGGTGGTGACTTCTCTTGTTGAGGAGCGTGGGCTCTGGAGCTCTTGGGCTTCCATAGTTGTGGCACTTGCACTCAGTAGTTGGGGGTCCCAGGCTCTCGATCACAGTAGCTGTGGTACAAGGGCTTCATCGATCCGTGACGTGTGGGATCATCCCAGACCAGGGATTGAACCTGTGTCTCCTGCGTTGGTAGGCGGATTCTTCACCACTGAGCTGGCAGAGGCGCCCTGGGCCCATTTTTCCAGTCCAGATGGTGCCATTGCAGTGGGTCAGCTGTCTTCCCACCCCAGCCTTGTTCCCAGATTTGCACCCTTTGCAGATGAAACTGGTCAGCCATCTATCTCCTTGCTGTGCTCTGGATTAAAAGATTCAAGGGGCCTGGTCTTTGGCACGATGATGGAGACCTCGGGCCACACTGATAATGATCAGTACTTCTTGGGGTTGTTTGTCTGCCTTTATGTGGACCCGGATTAATCCCAGTTCCTCCCTGCATTTCTCTGTCTTCTCCACACGAATATCTTTGCACCCATCTGTTCCGCTGCCTCGCTGCTATCTGGATTGACTGCATTCCACCGAACTTCAAGGCTTTGCAGTCTCTTTGGAGTGGGAGATGCACTTAGCTGAGCATGACTTGCTCTGGTGAACCTGTGCTAGCAGCTTCCAGTGCCCACCGCTTCCTCTTTGAATCCGCCAAGTGCTCTGCTGTCTCCAGAGAGGAGTCAGCGAGAGTTCAGTTTGGAGTTTCTAGAGTCCACCCTTTCCTTTTGTGTGAGAAGGAGGTGGGGAGGCCGCTTCTGACATCTCTCCTGTTCCTCCGAGACTCCACGGGGTTCACCAGGGGTGGGGTTCCAATGCTGTGATTTCCCGGTCAGTGTCAGCTGTCTCGGGCTGTGCTTCCTGAGGACGGCGCTCCTCTCGTCACCCCCCACCCCCATAAGATGGAGATCTCAGATAGCAAAGACTGCAGCCAAAGGCGGCTGAGTGGTCCTGCTTTCCTTGCCATCTGTTTACACCCCGGGCCCTGGGACATTTCATTCTCCTATTAGAACATAGATGTCATGGCTTAGGAAACCTTTTGAGTTAACCTACAACCGGATGGACCAGTTGGCCTCTTTCCTATCTGAACATCCTGGTGTAAAGCGTCTGGCCAGCTCCGTGGCACCCTCTTTCTACTTTGCAGAGAAATGAGCAGGAAATAGCAGGGCGGGTGGGGAGGGGGTAGGCAGGGCAGTGAGCCATGTGGTTTGACAGCCTGTCAGATGAGCATGTCATCATGGAAAATTCTTGACAAAGTCTGCAGATCCACTTACACTGGCCTTCTGCCGCTTCAAACAGCACACTCCTTCAGGACAGCCCACCCTTCCCTCATTTCTCACCAAGCTTCAATCATGCCACGGGTAGAACTCCAGTTTTCCTGTCTCCTTCCTACTCCCGTGCTTGTCTCTGTCTTTCCTCGGTCCTAGGCTTGATTTCTAGGGGGAGTTTGTCGCGTTCCTGGTTTCTGGGCTGGATGGTCCATCCTGGGCCTCTCCCTGGGGGCAGGGCCAGGACCCCAGATCTTGGCACTTCCTTGGAGCCGCCTTGTGAAGCCCTGGCCCCCACTGATGGTGGGTGGAGTGAATGGAGGCAACCCTCAAGGATGGGGTGGAGGCTGGGTGGACAGGTTTGGCAGCTGTCTGTGTTCCTGGAATAGATAATAAAGACCTCTCCCTGGGCCTCCCAGTAGACCTCCCCAGGTGACCTCTCACCTGCTCTCCAAAGTGGCCAGGAGCTTCTTGGGAACTGATATGATGGTTTTGAGTCAGCCTGAAAAGTACACACCACCTTGATGACCAGACCAGCTGATGGGTCCACCCTCAGAAGACGGGTCCACAAGCTTCTGAGCTGACCTTAGCCAGTGCCCTGACAATGGGGGCCGGGGTATGAAGGGCCTGTGTGTAGGGGGTGTCCCTCCCAGGGCAATCCCGAAGTAGCACACTTCTCTGGAGGTCCTTCTGTCTTTTCTGTACCATGTCTGCCCTCTTTCAGAGGCATAAAATCTGGTGCGGTTCTCAAAGTGTGGTCCTTGGGCCATAACATCAGCATCACCTGGAAACTTGTTAGAAAGACACGTTCTCTGACATCTTCCAGAGCTACTGAATTCAGTTTACTGGGATTCATAGTCTTCCCAACTATGTGTCCTTGGGCAAATTACTTGACCTCTCTGATCCTCTATAAAATATTTCATCTCCTATAAATTGAAGACAATAATTGCCACTTTCTTATTGTGATGATTTAATAAGAATACTTATAAGGAGGTTCATAAAGTGCTGACCTCCTCTCTGATCTTCACTGTATATCTCCTTTTAGATAGTATCTGATGCTGCAGGACAGGGCGTGGCCATCACAGGGAACCAGACCTTCAACAACTGGAACTGGCCCAACGCGATGATTTTTGCAGCCACAGTCATCACCACCATCGGTAAGCCTTCTGAGATCTTCAGGATACCCTCTTCCATGCCCCAGCTCTGGTCACATGACCTCGTTGGGGTTAAAATCGGGCCAGCTGTACGCTGTCCTTTTGACACACCCCTGGAGATTTAGTAAGTGCTTGGTGACTGGCCATGCGTGGGAGACTGTTTTCTTCCAGAAGTCCTGACCTGGGCTCTTGGAGTAGAAAGGACACAGCAGGGCCAGAGCCATGTGGGAGGTCAAGCAGGTTTAGTCACTGCATAACCCCCAGCCCCTGCTTACGCACCAATCTGGGTGTCTGCACTGGTTATCTATGACTGATAACCAGCCATCCCAGAAGTTAGGGGTTTAGAATATAACTTATTCCCTGCTGGCTCCGACAGTGAAGCATCTGCCTGCAATGCAGGAAACCTGGGTTTGATTCCCGGGTTGGGATCCCTAGAGAAGGGAATGGAACGGCTCCCCACTCCAGTATTCTGGCCTGGAGAATTCCATGGACAGAGAAGCCTGGCAGGCTACAGTCCATGGGGTCCCAGAGAGTTGGACAAGACCGAGTGACTTTCACTTTCACTTTCTTGCAATGGTTCAATCCCTGGTCAGGGAAGATCCCACATGCCCCGGGGCAGCTAAGCCCATGCGCCACAACTACTGAGTCTGTGCTCCACAAAAAGGAAAACCATCGCAATTAGAAGCCTGCGCACTGCAACTAGAGAAAGCGCGTGAACAGCAGCAAAGACCCAGCACAGTCAAAAATAAAACAAGGAATTTTTTTCAAAGAAAAGAAATGAATGGCCGTCTTCGGCGACCATCTGCTACAGTGCTTCTGGAGTGTCTACCCAGGGAAGCTATTGACCTACGCCTTCTAATTTGCACAAGGGTCCCATACAGACTAGGACAGAACTTACTAATGGTGGAGGCCTAGTCCACCTTCAGGGAGCTCCCAGTCTGATGGAGAAGACGTAGCCCATACCATCATTTGCTGTGAATGATCAAGATCATAGCATGGTCAAGGAAAATTTCATTGCTTAGGTATTGATATTAGATCATTGTCAAGTGATCTTCGAGAATGGGCTTTCCTCCAGCTGTGTGTGGGGAAGGGGGTGGAGGTGGGGGCCACCCTGAGTCTGGGTCCGTCACCCACTGTGGCCCTGTTGGTCTCACTCTCTTCTTCCTCAGGTTATGGCAACGTGGCCCCCAAGACCCCCGCTGGGCGCCTCTTCTGTGTCTTCTATGGCCTCTTTGGGGTGCCGCTCTGTCTGACGTGGATCAGTGCCCTGGGCAAGTTCTTCGGGGGACGCGCCAAGAGGTTGGGCCAGTTCCTCACCAAGAGAGGCGTGAGCCTGGTATGTCTCCGTCCCTGGGTCCTGGGCAGAGGTGGGGAGGACCTTGGCAAGTGACTGTGGTTGGGGTGGGAAGGATCCCTGGATCCCAATACGGAAGTGTCGGGACAGATGGCAAGCAAGCCATTTCAGAGCCCCCTGCCCTCCCAGGTGAGGCTGGGAATGTCACTAACCCCCCTCTTTCCATGGGCAGTGAGCCTCCTTGCAGGCCTGGCGCCCAGCTGGCCTCCCCTCTGGCTACCTCCTCAGCACACTCTGGTGCTCTGCTGGGTTCCCCCAGTCTCCCCCACCCCAAACGTTGTCTGACTTGGTCTCCCTGCCCATCCCTCAGCGCAAGGCGCAGATCACGTGCACAGCCATCTTCATCCTGTGGGGAGTGCTGGTCCACCTGGTGATCCCGCCCTTCGTGTTCATGGTGACGGAGGAGTGGGACTACATCGAGGGCCTCTACTACTCCTTCATCACCATCTCCACCATCGGCTTCGGCGACTTCGTGGCCGGTGAGTCCTGCCCCTTGCCCCTGCCTCCCTGCCCTCTCTTCCTCTGCTTCTCCTCCAGTTTCAGCTCAGCTGTCCTTGCCCGGGGGCCCCGGTAGGCGTCCAGTGTCCTGGGTCTCCATCCAGTGGGGTCCTGACCCGGCCCTGCCGCTTATAGGATGAACCCAAGACAGAGAGTCATTGCAGGCATTTTCCCTTCTCCTTTCTTGCATGTGTGCTGAGCTGCTTCAGCCTTATCTGACTCTTTGTGACCCCGTGGACTGTAGCCCACCTGGCTCCCTCTGTCCATGGGATTCTCCAGGCAGGAATCCTGGAGTGGGCTGCCATGCCCTCCTCCAGGGGATCATCCTGACGCAGGGATGGAACCCAAGTCTTACGTCTCCTGCACTGGCAGGCGGGTTCTTTACCACTAGTGCCCCCTGGGAAGGCCCTTTCCTTTCTTAGAAGGTGGCTTTTCTCTCCTTTTCTGTTCGTGTTTTGTGTCTGGCCTCTTCCTCTCTTCTCCCCCGTCATGTGAGCTTAGGGGCTTAGGTGCACTATGGGCTAGAGACAGGACCTTCCGCCTGCCGGGTTTGTGTCTGTTACCCCAAGATCCTGTGGGCTGAGTCAGGGGCTGCTCCGCATCACAGCTGCCTCCTTCCATCGCTCACAGGTGATGAGGGCGCTGTGTTGGACACTTGACTCAGAGGCCAGAAACTTGGCTCTTGCCACAGGCAGCTTAAAAGACAAGAAAGGCCTCCTCCCAAGCTGCCCCGCTCCCTCTGGCCCGGACTCTCCCTCCCACCCCTCCCCTCCTTAATCCAGGCGGCGATAAGATTCTTTGACCCCTTTGTCAGCCACTTATGTCCTTGTGCCTGTGGGCTGCACAACGTCTTGATTCTTAATCTTCCTGAAAAAGCCCCGATCGCCTTTATGAGCCGGTGTGTGCTCGCCCCAGTGCCTGCTGCCCTGGCCGCTGACCCCTGCCTCTGCCCCAGGGCCTCTGATCTCTCCCCGCCCCCTTCCTTGGAAGCAGGGACAGGTCACTGCCCTCCCGCCCCATTGTAAATGGAGGCTTGGAATGCTGGAACTGGCAGCTGAGTGGGTGAGAGAAGCAAGGGAGGCTTGAATGCTGCATTGACACTGGCAGATCTGAGCCTGCTGCCCTGGAAGACAAATTTAGACGGAGGCACAATCCTGTCTTTGTCTAGCTGATGCGGCCCAGAGCAGGCTAAGGAGAAGCCTTTGCATTAGGGAAGCACAGAAAAATGTTTTAATTATACTTGCTTAGCTCCAGCAAGATGCCAAACCCTTGCCTCAGTTTCCCCATCTGTAAAATTGGTTAAAAAACAAAAAGGAATAGCGCCCACCAATCACAGGGTGTTAAACAATCAGATGAGTTGCTTTGCACATGTGCAGAGGGTAGGGCCCGGGTTATCATCATAACCTGCTTATAACCAGAGCCCTAAGGAAGATCAACAGCACCTCCTGTCTGCTAGGGAGATAGCCCCTTGCCTTCAGACCCCCTCCAGTCTGATGAGAGGTTTATAGTCCTTGCCCTAAGGGAGCCCCACTCTAGAAATGGCCCCCTTCCTGCAGTTACTTGTACAAGTTACTCCCAGTCTCAGGGCAGGAAGGGGGACATAGGATAGATAATAATATGGATCAACATGCCTGGAAATGTAAGGTGAGATCTCCACGATCCTGGAGGGTGGGGGAGTGGCCAGAACTGTGCGGGGTAACCCAGGAGGGCTCCCTGGGTCAGGGGTCTGGAGCCTGGCCTCGAAGGAGAGGGCACGGAGAGGGCAGAGCCCTACAGGCCACAGGAGGAGCCAGGAGGAGGAGGGTAGAAACAGGAAGCCAGGAGGCCAGCCAGACATCAGCAGAAGGAGAATCAAGACTGTCTAGGGTATTCTTGCCGGGACCTGTGCTCTTGGATGTCCCAGGCCGCTCCGCCAGCCTCACTTATGCTAAATGAGTGAGTCCATGCCCAGCAGGAGGATGCCAGCTGCCCTCTCACTTAATTTCTATGTAGGTTTTAATGGGACTGTAACACATACACCCAAAAGAGTACACAAAACAGTGTTGTGAATCAGTGTGTTGGTGAGTCATTGCAAGGCCAAGGTTCATGGCTTAGTTCCTGAGCCGGGTGCTGGCTTGTCTCCACCCACCCCCCAAACCCCTCCCCCTCGAGCCTCCCGCAGCCCAGGGAGCCACTCTCCTAACTTCCGACGGTGCAGGAAGGCCAGGCTGGGGTCCAGGACAGGCACACGGTGGCCAGGCCAAGGTCCCCCAGGGTGACGGGGTGTCGGCGTCTGCACAGGCATCCTTTCTTTTTCCTGGTGTATCCCCATCCCTGCTCTGTGCTCTCGAGCCGCGTCCGCTCTCGGGTGACATGGCCCTGGCCCCCGGTGTGCCTCCGGGTCCCTGCTGGCCCTCTCCCTATTCTCTGGGCTTCCTGACCCGCCTGCAGGTGTGAACCCCAGTGCCAACTACCACGCCCTGTACCGCTACTTCGTGGAGCTCTGGATCTACCTGGGGCTGGCCTGGCTGTCTCTGTTTGTCAACTGGAAGGTGAGCATGTTCGTGGAGGTGCACAAGGCCATTAAGAAGCGGCGCCGGCGGCGGAAAGAGTCCTTCGAGAGCTCCCCACACTCCAGGAAGGCCCTGCGGGTGGCGAGCGGTGCGGCGTCCAAGGACGTCAACATCTTCAGCTTCCTGTCCAAGAAGGAGGAGACGTACAATGACCTCATCAAGCAGATCGGGAAGAAGGCCATGAAAACCGGCGGCGGTGGGGAGCGGGGCCCGGGGCCGGGGCCCCCCAGGGGTGGGCTGCCAGCCCTGCCCGCCTCCCTGACCCCCCTGGTGGTCTACTCCAAGAGCCAAGCGCCCAGCTTGGAAGAGGTGTCCCAGACACTGCGGAGCAAAGGACACGTTTCGCGGCCCAGTGGAGAGGAGGCCGGGGCTGGACCCCCCGAGGAGGGCTCCCCCACCTCCGAGGTGTTCATTAACCAGCTGGACCGCATCAGCGAGGAGGGCGAGCCATGGGATGCCCAGGACTACCACCCACTGATCTTCCAGAACGCCGACATCACTTTTGTGAACGAGGAGGCTGGCCTGTTGGATGAGGACACCTCCAAGTCCTCGCTGGAGGACAACCTGGCCGGCGAGGAGAGGCCCCAGGAGGGGGCCACAGCCGAGGCGCCCCTGAACCTGGGCGAGTTCCCCTCCTCGGACGAGTCCACCTTCACCAGCACAGAGTCGGAGCTCTCCGTGCCTTACGAGCAGCTGATGAACGAATACAATAAGGCAAAGTGCCCCCAAGGCACGTGAGGGGGGGCCGGCCCCCCACCCCGCTTCCAGGGCTTCTCTTCTCAGCCTGGGGCATCCTGCCATGGCTGGCCCCTGGCCCCTGGCCTCTGGTGGGGGGCGCAGCCCTGGAACTGGGAGTGGGGGGCCAGGGGCCGCCCTCGCCTTCATCCCCTGCAGCTAGATGCCACAGGTCAGACGCAGCGCCCAGGACAGGCCTCTGTTCCCCAGCGAAATGGGTGCCCTGTTTGCGGGAGGCACCTGTCCCGAGCACGGCGGGCGTATCTGATGGTTCACGAACATGTGGGCTGGCAGGGCCGCTCCTGGCAAGGCCTGCGTCCGCGGGGGTCGTTGTCCTGTGTTAGGTTAAGACCGTCACACGGCTCTCTTAGGCTGGGGGCTTGGCCATGTGCATCCACCAGTATTAACGGGCTCCTGTGTGCCTGGCACCAAGACAGGCATCTCGGAGAGAGAGTGAGAGTGGTGTGAGAACCTGGGCTTGGGGCTGGGCACTTTAGCACCTCGGGGCCCTGCCTGGGGTTTGTGTTTAACCGCCCCCCAGTCCCACCTCGTCTGCCTGGCAACCCCTGCTGCAAACCTCAGGAGGGAAGAGTCTAGGGGAGGGGTGGGGAGCTAACAGGCAGATGCTGAAACACTCCTGATAACAGGGCAAGTCCCAGGCGTGGCCCACGGTCCCACTTGTGGACTTAGTGGGACGGAGCCCAGCCCAGCGCCCCGTTCCCTCAGTCACCCTTTGGCCAAGCAACAGCAGGCAGCTGAAAGCAGTGAAAGAGAGGCTGGGGCTCCAGGAGCTGCAGGAGTGGGCTTCTTCTGCCCCGGCTCCTGCCCTGCTGACTCCTCATTCCCTGTTCCCTGAGAATAAGGGCCTCGCCTCTCCCCGGATTGCTCTTGGCTCGCACGTGGGGAACGGCTAGATATGTGAATCCAGCTCCTCCCTCCAGCTGCTGTGTGTGTGTGTGTGTGTGCGTGCGTGCGTGCGTGTGCGTGCGTGTGTGTGTGTGAGAGAGGAAAGGATTTGCGATGGGGGGAGCAAAAAGATAATGTGAAACTGTACACAGACTGTTTCTGGCGAGGGACTGGCAGCATCCTTGGGTTCTCCGAGACACGCACCCTAGAGCCGGCTGCCTCTGCCCTGCATGTTTCATTTTGCTCTTTTGTTAAATGAACTGCTGTTTTTTAAATACCTGACATCTCTTGTTGGCTTCAGAGCCAGAGAGGGGAGGAAAGGTGGGGTCCCAAGGGTCGGGATGTCTGGTGTTCGCTCTCCTACCCCTCAACCCAATCGGACCTTTCTCGGTGACCTCAGCCAAGGTCATGGTGTCAGAATGGGGGGAGGGCATCAGTCGCAGGCGACTGCATGCTGGGTGTCGCCCGCACACCCCTTCTGCCCCTCAGGCCCCTCCCCAGTGGTGTTGGGCCAGAGAGGGCCGGAACCCCATCCACCCGCAGCAGTGAAGGTGGTGGGCGTGGGTATCCACACCCCACTCGGCCCCTAGCCCAGGGATGTGCTGGCCTGGCATCGGGGTGGGAAGGAGCGGCCTTCTGTCTTTCTGTGAAATGTTTTAACGAGTTTGTCTGTGTCCTGACCCCATTTGGCTGGGGTGTCACTGGCTGTCCTGGAATCACACACACTGTATGTACATACTGGAAATGATGTAAAATGTAATTTATTTTAACATTTTTACAATAAAACGTGAGATGGACAAGCCAGCCTGGTGTGTGCTGTGGGGACAAGGTGGGGGGCAGTCCATGAGGGACTGAGACAGAGGGGACCAAGGACAGCCTGGGGGTCAAGGGGAGAACTGGAGTAATCAGGAAGGGAGCAAACGAATCAAAGAGGTGAGGAGGCGGAGAAGGGGCAGGCTACTTAAGATGTGGCCGGGGCAGGCCTCATGGAGCAGGTGACAGCTGACAGGCCCAAATGAGGACAGGGAAGAGCCTCGCAGAAGGCGTCCAAGAACCAAGAAGCAGTCAGGAATCAGGCGAGAGGAGTAGGGGGACTGTGGCTGGCTGGTGTCACCGGTCTGCCAGGCCCTGTTCTACACACTTAACACAACAGTCCCGTGAGGTAGGGATTACATCCCCGTCTTACAGGCAAGGAAATGAGCCCAAGAAGTGACTTGGGCAAATCTGCATAGATGGTGAGCCTGGGCTCAAATCCATGCAGCCCCAAGGACCAGAAGAGAGCAATCGCCTGCTTTGTCATTGCTTGTCTGGTGTCCCCTGAAAGGGTGTTCAGGTAGGTGAGTTCGGCCAGGACCCTGGAGACCAGGCCTTCTGAGCTCAGGAGGACAGGCTCAGTTGGGCCTGTCTGCATCCTTTAAGAGAGGGGTCCCCACCCTCCAGAATCTGATGTCTGATGGTCTGAGTTGATGTAAGAATAATAATAGAAATAAAATGCACAATATGTGTAATGCACTTGAATCATCCCCAAACCACCCCCCCCCCCAAATCCATGAAAAACTTGTCTTCCGTGGTCATGGTGTCAACAAGGTTAGAGACCGCTGCTTTAAGGAGGAGGATTTGCAGACTTTGTGTGTGGTCCCAGTGGGTTTGAGACTGGGCTCTTCCAGGGCAGTGTCAGGGTTCCCTTCCCACACTGCACAGGACGTTCGTTAGAAGTTTGAATCTGTTGGGAAAAATGGAAAGTTCTGTGATTTCAGGAGTGAAGCGCATTTTTCATGAGGGTGTGGCTGTTTATAGAGGATCATATGTCTTTAAAATATCAGCGGGTTCTGCAATGACTTGATACCATCCATCCCTTTGCCAAAGCATCTCTCCACCTCCCTCCCTCCCTCTCCCTCTCCCTCTCCCTCTCCCTCTCTCTCTCTCTCTCTCTCTCTCTCTCTCACACACACACACACACACACACACACTTCTCTGGTTTGCTATAGGCCCTTACAGCCTCAACATATCGGAAAAGCCCAAACGAACTTTCTGGCCAACCCAATGACAATTTTATTTACTACCTTAGCACATGGCCATCTCACAAATCTCCTTCACCCACAACCCAAGTGGCTCCAAGCACTCCCATTGCACAGGGCTTTTAGCCCCCTTTGCGGTGAAGGACACAAAGGCTCTCAGAGTATGACTTGACCCGTCACAGCTTTGTAGAGTTGCTCACAGATGATAGAAGGAGCAGAGTTGTCTTGGGCCACTGTGATTAGCCGAGATGAGTCAAGAGCTATCTGAGTGGAGCTTTCTAGCAACAGGAAGTGGTGGACAGCAGCTGGAGCTGCAGGGTGGGGCCCAGGAGGGATTCCTGAAGCATCAAGGGCTGAGGAGGGGTACCGTGTGTGTGGAGGAGGGGATAGCCCACACATCACCACCACTGTGCCCGTGAACTCCTAGGGGATGGCAGGTAAGGGACATGGTTTAGAAGCTGAGAGGATCCTGGCAGGGAAATCCCCCTCTTAACACTGGATATGGGGGTGATTGTCAAACCCTCGGAGTTGTATGGGTTCTGGAGCGTACATGTCTACTCCCAGCAGCCCTCCAGGCCTGGACCTTCCCCTACCTGCTCCCAGAAGCCTTCCCATCCTAGTTCTGAGCCAGCACCCCACTGTCCACCAGCAACACCTGGACTCTCTATTCATTCTGTTAGAAGGAATTCTATTCATTCCTCCAACTAGTGCTCACTGAACACCCATCCTGGACCAGGCTGTGTCCTGGGCACCTGGAAAACTACAACGTATAACATGAACAAAAATCCCATTCATGGAGCCTACTGTCGAGTTCCCCTTGCTCTCATTTCTGGCTGTTTTTCATGGTCTGTGCTTGGTATTTCTGTCCTCTCCATACCCCCAAGACTCTTAAAATCTTGTCTCTTCTATCATATATCTTTCAGTCCTCACCATAGGTAGTATTATCATTAACCTCATTTTACAAATGAGGAGACTGAGGCAAATACAGGATTTTTCACAAATTCAAGCATCTGTTGTGCATGTGCGTGCTAAGTCGCTTCAGTCGTGTTCGACTCTTTGCAACCCAATGGAGCATAGCCCACCAGGCTCCCTCTGTCCGTGGGATTTTCCAGGCAAGAATATTGGAGTGGGTTGCCATGCCCTCCTCCAGGGGAATCTCTTCTACCCAGGGATCAAACCCACGTCTCCTGCATTGGCAGGCAGATTCTTTACCACTAGCACCACCTGGGAAGCCCCAAATAACTATTAAATGGCAGCAAAACAGCTTCCCTGACTTGCGTTTCCGTTCTTCATTCTACCTTCTGGAAAGTTCCTAATCTGCTAGGGGAGACACCTCTAGAAAACAGATGGTCTCAAAGATCCTGCAACCTTAGTGGGAGAGGCGCTCAGAAATACGAAACAAGCACGAACTCTGGATCCCAGCTGGGCTTCTGACTCCTGTGTGACCCTGGAGGAGTCCCTTAGCTCCGTGCCAGCACCGAGCAAACGAAATCGGGATGTTTGTGTTTCACCCACTGACTGGAAAGGTTATCCTCAGCCTCGATTGCATGGAAGCTTTCTGGAGCCTGGGGCAGAGGCAGGGGGAGGAAGGAGGCAGGCTGGGCTGGGCCACTCCGGGTGGGTCTCCAGAAATGGCTGCCTCTCCTGGGGGAGAGGCTTGGGCCTCAGGCTGAGGCTTGGGCTCAGCCCTGCCTGTCAGTTGCCCATCCCGGAAATAACAGGTCCCCAGTTTTCAGATTCACACACAGTTGGTCCAGGAGTCAGATGCCAGCTTGTGTCTATATAATGCAGTGAGAGAACCTCCCAAAATCTTTGCCCTTTCGCTCCATCCTGACCACCACCCAAGCCACTACAGCCCCTCACCTGGACCTCCTCAACAGCATGGGGCCTGACCTCTGGTTGAGTGCCACAGAGCCCTTGTCAAATGAATTAATGAGCCCCCTTATCTGGTCTCCTCTGCTTGGCCATTGCTGCAACCAGCAGGCTGGAGCCAGACTCGAATCTGACCCCTTGTAGCTCCTGCTTCATTTTTTCCTTTTTTTGGACCACACTGCACAACATGTGGGATCTTAGTCCCCTGACCCAGAACCGAACCCATGCCCCCTGCATTGGAAGCCAAGCCCGGAATCTCGGAGTCTGAACCGCTGGAGCAGGAGGAAAGTCCCTATCTCCAGCTATAAACCCCTCGGGGCTCCCATTGCCCTTCCTGGCACCGCCTCCCACTCCGGTTTCATCTGTCCCCTCCATGTCTCTGGGCCTCAGACATAACGAAATTTCCCAAATGAGCCAGGCCACCCTGTTTGACCCTGCCACGTCCTCCATGTTAGTCGTTCAATTGTGTCTGACTTTTTGCAGCCCCATGGACTGTAGCCCGCCAGCCTCCTCTGTCCATGGCAACCCAGGCCATGCCAACCCACTCCAGTATTCTTGCCTGGAGGATCCCATGGACAGAGAAGCCTGGCAGGCTACAGTCCACAGGGTCATACAGAGTTGGACACAACTGAAAGGACTCAGCACTAACACAGTCCTCTGTTGGGAGTGCCCTTCATTTCTTAGGGATGCGTTCTAAGACTTATGGGATTAAAGGTAGATCTCAGCTTCTCCCAGAAGAGTTCCACCATTACTGGCCCCTACCCCTGCCCCCTCTGCACTTGGATCCTGGGTCAGATGTCCCTCCCCTGAACCCAGGGCCCCTCCTTCAGCAAGCTGGCTGTTTCAATGCTGTTCAAACTGCCTATCTCCTGTTCTGCAGCCTCCGAGAGATGAGGGAGTGGCTTCTTCACCTTGGTTCCAAACCACAAGCTAACCGGCATGGAAAAGGGCTCAGCTTTTCAGTGTTTACTGAACGGAGGGTGAGGGAACCAGAATCCTGGACCCTCCCATTGTAACAGCCCCTCTCTTCCCCGGCCAGAGGCCAAATCAGGAGGTGAGGCTGATTCCAAGAGGGTGAGTCCCTGCAAACCTGGGTGGATGAACTTGAAGGACCTTGTCACAAGCTCTGTTGGCCTGGTGAGTCACCTAATTGTGCTGAGTCACCTGAATCTGGTAGGCAGGCCAGGGACGCACTCTATACTTCTTCACACTCCAGGAAGCCCCTCTGTCTACGCCCCCTCTCGCGTCCCCCGACACTGCTCTGTCCTCACCTCTCATCATGTCCAAGGCGGTAGTGCCCCTTCTGCTCAGCACTCCCTGAAGATGGGGCCTGGGCAGCCTAGCCAGCAGCCCCCAAGTCCCCGTGCTTCCCTCGGGAATACCTCTGCTCACACTGACCCCTCACCTTGGTTTCAGGGCTGCCTAGTTTACAAAGCCCTTTCACTTCCTTTCCTGTGGGATTACTCAACAGCCCAGGAGCCAGGTATAGTATTTTATAGCTCAATTTAAGGGTTTTTTTTTTCCCCATGAGGAAATTTATTGTTTGGATTTGGTTGTCCAGGAGAGCAAGGCCTAAGAACAGAACTGGAAGATGGTTGGAAGAAGTAGCAGAGAGGGAGAGGAGATAAAGATAGGAAAGGGCACAGGGCAGGCCTTCCGTGGTGGTCCAGGGAGTTCACCTGCCAGTGTAGCAGGGGATGCAGGTTCACCCCCTGCTCTGAGAAGATCCCGTGTGCCTCTGGGCAACTAAGCCCATGCACCAAAACTACCAAACCTGTGCACCCTAGAACCGCCACAAGAAAAGGCACTGCAATGAAAGCCTGCATACCACAACCAGAAGTGGTCCCTGTGTCGCAGCAAAGACCCAGTGCACCCAAAACTAAATTTAAAAAAAAAATTTTTTTTAAGCGCACAAGATAACTAAGGGGGCATTGTTGAGCTAGTCTCACTGCAGACAGTCGGGGCTGGGGCTGGATCCTGCTGGGACCCCCCCAACCCGAATACACCTCAGAATTGTCCCTCTAAAGGACCGGAGACCTGTGTTTACCCACCAGTTCCCAACTTTGTTGGTTATGAATGGCCCCAAGGACCTAAGTAAACTTAAAAGCTTTTGCAGGACGAAGGAAACTATAAGCAAGGTGAAAAGACAGCCCTCAGAATGAGAGGAAATAATAGCAAACAAAAAAACTTGACAAAGAATTAATCTCCAAATTATACAAGCAGCTCATGCAACTCAATACCAGAAAAACAAACAACCCAGCTGAAAAGTGGGCAGAAGACATTTCTAAACAGACATTTCTCCAAAGAAGACATGTAGATGGCTAATAAACACATGAAAAGATGCTCAACAAGACTCATTATGAGAGAAATGCAAATCAAAACTACAAGGAGGTATCATCTCACACCCGTCAGCATGGCTATCCTTAAAAAGTCCACAAACAGTAAATGCTGGAGAAGGTGAAAGTGAAGTCACTCAGTCATGTCCGACTCTTTGTGACCCCATGGACTGTAGCCTTCCAGGCTCCTCCGTCCATGGGATTCTCCAGCCAAGAATACTGGAGTGGGTTGCCATTTCCTTCTACAGGGGATCTTCCCGACCCAGGGATCGAACCCAGGTCTCCCTCACTGGGGGCAGACGCTTTAACCTCTGAGCCACCAGGGAAGCTGGAGAGAATATGGATAAAAAGGAATACTCTTACACTGTTGGTGGGGATGCAAACTGATATAACCACCATGCAGAGCCTTTAAAAAACTAGGAGCAAAACTGCCATACGATCTAGCAATCCCCCTACTGGGCATACACCCTGGGAAAACCATGATTGAAAAAGACATATGTACCCCAACGTTCACTGAAGCACCATTTACAATAGCTAGGACACAGAAGCAACCTAGACGTCCATCACTAGAGGAATGGATAAAGCAGTTGTGGTACATACACACAATGGAATATTACTCAGCTGTAAAAAGGAACACATGTGAGTCAGTTCTAATGAGGTGGATGAACCTAGAGCCTATTATACAGAGTGAAGTAAGTCAGGAAAAGAAAGACAAATATCATATATTAATGCATATATATGGAATCTAGAAAGATGGTACCAACAATCCTATGTACAGGGCAGCAAAGAGACACAAAGAATAGACTTTTGGACACAGTGGGAGAAGGAAAGGGTGGGATGATTTGAGAGAACAGCCTTGAAACATATACGTTACCATATGTAAAACAATCAGTGGGAGTTTGATGTATGACACAAGGACCCCCAAAGTGGCAACCTGGAGGGATCGGGTGGGGAGGGAAGTGAGAGGGGGTTTCAGGACGGAGGGGTCACATGTATGCCTATGGCCAATTCATGTTGATGTATAGGAATATTGTACTTTACAATATTGTAAAGTAATAGCAATTAAAATTAATTAATTAATTTTAAAAGGAGTATGGCCCGAGAAATATCAGTCTCCACTTCCCTCCCATACAGGCTGGATGTGGCCCACCATACCATCCAATGATACCACCATCTCACACTGTCCTCGGCAGACTGACCTTGCCACTCCCCAAACAAGAAGTGGGGTCCATTGGTGGACTTGCATGCGTTCTGGCCCTGGGCTGTTTTGATTGATAGAATACCTCAAGGTGATCTGTGTTAAGAGGCCTGGCAGCTTCTCCTTCCATGCTCTCAGGGAAGCCAGCTGCAAGGTAAGAAATCCAAGTTCCTGGAGACCCAGGCCCTAGAGGGGATCTGCACAGCTGAGGAGCTATCTGGGATGTTCCTGCCCCAGTTGAGGCTGCAGGAAGAGACTGGCCATTCTCCAAATCAAAAAGTCACGAGCAAATACAAGATTGGTATTGTTTCAAACCTCTACGTTTGGGGTTGGTTAGTTATGCAGTGGTAGCTGATGAGAACACAGGCTGGGCTTGCCCCAGGGCTAAGAGACCTCCTGCCAGGTTTTGGAGAAAGTCCTGGAGTGGGAACGCAGAGAGCCACCTAGGTACCCTGGGGAGGGGTTCGGGCAGCAAGTACAGACTATCCACCATAGCCGCACTGACTTCCACAGTGAGCTGAGGAAGCTGGACATGGGCACAAACAGCACCTACTGCCCTGACATGCAATCTCTCCTTACCAGGAGGTCCCTTCCTTAAACAGGATCAAAGCTTTTTACCATCAAGATATTGAAGTCTCTTCTACTTTGGGGTCTTCCGTCCTCTCTGCTATGTCTGAACCATACTGGGAGGCCTGGGATCTGCTACCATCTAGCCTTGCATCCTAAATAGGCCACCTCAGCCATTTACAGGATGCTTACTTGCCTGTGACCTCAGAACACATTTAATCCCTGCCACACTGAGAGGTCAGGATTATATGCAGATGACACCACCCTTATGGCAGAAAGTGAAGAGGAACTAAAAGCTTCTTGATGAAAGTGAAAGTGGAGAGCGAAAAAGTTGGCCTAAAGCTCAACATTCAGAAAACGAAGACCATGGCATCCAGTCCCATCACTTCATGGGAATTAGATGGGGAAACAGTGGAAACAGTGTCAGACTTTATCTTCTGGGGCTCCAAAATCACTGAAGATGGTGATTGCAGCCATGAAATTAAAAGACGCTTACTCCTTGGAAGAAAAGTTATGACCAACCTAGATAGCATATTCAAAAGCAGAGACATTACTTTGCCAACAAAGGTCCGTCTAGTCAAGGCTATGGTTTTTCCAGTGGTCATGTATGGATGTGAGAGTTGGACTGTGAAGAAGGCTGAGCACCGAAGAACTGATGCTTTAGAACTGTGGTGTTGGAGAAGACTCTTGAGGGTCCCTTGGACTGCAAGGAGATCCAACCAGTCCATTCTGAAGGAGATCAGCCCTGGGATTTCTTTGGAAGGAATGATGCTAAAGCTGAAACTCCAGTACTTTGGCCACCCCATGCGAAGAGTTGACTCATTGGAAAAGACTCTGATGCTGGGAGGGATTGGGGGCAGGAGGAGAAGGGGACGACCGAGGATGAGATGGCTGGATGGCATCACGGACTCGATGGACGTGAGTCTGAGTGAACTCTGGGAGATGGTGGTGGACAGGGAGGCCTGGCATGCTGCAATTCATGGGGTCGCAAAGAGTCGGACATGACTGAGCGACTGAACTGACTGAACTGAACTTTGGAAGCAGAGGCACAGAGTAGGTATATAACTTGCCCGAAGTCACACAGCTAGAAGCAGAGCCTGGGTTCAAACCTGAGACCCCAAAGCCTGTGCCAGTAAGTACCACACACCCCTGCCAGAGCAGGGTTCAGGGGATCCAGAGAGGGTGCCCTGGCTGCAGCTCCCAGCTCCCCATCCTCTGCAGGACCAATGAGCACATCCCAGCCCTGTGGTGACTACCCAGCAGTCACAGAGGATTCCTGGACTCTGTCTCAAGAGCTTCTGGGGACTTCCCTGGAAGTCCAGTGGTTAAGAATCCACCTTGCAATGCAGGGGATGCAGGTTCGATCCTTGGTCAGGGAACTAAAATCCGACATTGTTCAGTTGCTCAGGCAGACTCTTTGTGACCCCATGGACTGCAGCACACCAGGCTTGACTTCTCCCAGAGTTTGCCCAGGTTCATGTCCTTTGAATCAATGATGTCATCCAACCATCTCATCCTCTGTCATCCCCTTCTCTTGCCCTCAATCTTTCCCAGTGTCAGGGTCTTTTCCAATGAGTCAGCTCTTTCATCGGGTAGCCAAAATATTGGAGCTTCAGCTTCAGCATCAGTCTTTCCAATGAATATTCAGGGTTGATTTCCTTTAGGACTGACTTGTTTGATCATGCTGCTGTCCAAGGGACTCTCAAGAGTCTTCTCCAGCCCCACAGTTCAAAAGCATCAATTCTACATGCTGCAGGGCAACTAAACCCTCCCACCACAACGAGAAAAAGCCCTCAAGCCACAGTGAAGATCCTGGTGTGCCTCAACTAAGACCTGATGCAGCCAAATGAATAAATAAATAAATATATTTAAAAAAAAAAAAAGGTTCTGACCCTGCAGATGTGGAGTAAAATTCAGAAATACTCAGGTTCTGGAAATGCCAGGCTGATGATCTCAGAGGGCAGGTTTGCTCTGTGTTTCTGGCATCATCTGCCAATCCCTCCCTGCCTGTGTTTATATTCTGCGTTGAAATCTGTGTTTACTTCCAGTTAGCTAAAACTTCCTCCTCCTTCTTAGATTCCTTCACCTGCAGCTCTGGCCAGCTGAGCTGTTCATCTGGAGTGTTGACATCACACTATTCAATTCAAAGGGCAGGTACCTGTTGAGTCCCTCGTGGGCTGCCTGGAGCACCTAGTGCTGGTGACTGAGGGGGAAATGAGGAGCAGACAGTAACCCACCAGGTGGTCACCCTGTTTGTGTGTGTGTGTGTGTGTGTGTGTGTGTGTGTGTGTATCCATCCACTCACATTCCCACCCTCAACTGTTCACTCCAAGGGAAAGGTTCTGACCCAGGGGGTCTGGAGCCCATTCATACCTGCTCATGAGAACTAGTAGTTAAAGTTTCAGAAATTTTACAAGCTGATGGTATTAAAAATTAAATTATATAATCAAACTGTGTGAGTCTCCTGCATTGGCAGGCAGATTCTTTACCACTAGCGCCACCTGGGAAACCCTCAAATTGCATGCAGAGCAAAGGTGAAAGGACTCCAAACGCATCATTTCCTAATTACTTTACATGTTAATACTCTCCAGGCTTTTGAGGTTACTGACATCCCTTGGAGGAGCCCAGTGGACACATTACATAATGGTATACTACTGGTTCTCTTGCCAACTTTATTTTTACGACCTCATGCTGTAGCTTAAAATAGCCATAATGGAAGTATTTACACCTCAGAAATGAGCAAACACTATAATTAGGGCTCTCCTCTCTGTAGACAGCCAGATGTTAAATATTTACCAGCATGTCATGGCACTGATCTGGATGGGTTGTGTGGCTGGATGGAATAGACTGCAGTGAGGTTTTGCCCTCCTTGGGAAGGAGCAAGCAATGTCAGGATTTCAGGGAGAACATACTTCATGAAGTGCCCCTTCCAATCCTGTGGGCCTCTGAGACCATTGCTGAGAGGGGGTGAGTATTCAAGGCCAGGGGTGCTGATTGTGAGGGTAGTGGGTGGGCAGGTGACACCGGTACTTGTCCCATGTATGTATACAGAAGAACACACAGCCAAGGGCCACGCTTCAAATTAGAGGAAGAAAGGGGAAGAGAGGCCTTCTGTAGAATGCCTATCTGCCTTCAGCTGGAGTTCTCCAGCTGCCCAAAATCTAGTCCAGGGCATGCTCCCAGTTGCACTGTGGTTTCAGGAAAGTCCTCATTCCCTGGGTGTCCTTGTAATTAAAGGAGAGACCCTGTTGGCAAACACTAGGTGTGATAACTGAACCTGGACTATTGGCGGGGGTGGGGTGGTGTTGGGAACCTCACTAAGGCTGCAAGAATCATATCACTGAGCAAGAACACCATTGACACACACAATGCTGTGCCTGATTTAAGCCAACACAAGAAGGACTCTAAGGCCTTCCAGAAATTCCCTGCCCCCAATGCAGGGGAAGAGGTGACTTCACAGAGGATGTCCAGGGTCCTAGTTGGAAGTGGATGCTGCCCAGCAAACCCAGCCCCACCCCATAATCCTCCCAGAAGCTCACTCCCTCCTCAGTGAGCCAGTCGTGGTCCAACCATGCCGTGAGCTGCACAGCAGGGGCTAGGGGCTGTCCCTCTAACAACCGCCATTCTTTAGTGACCACTTGCTTTGGGACAGGCTCTGTGTGGGACTTGACAAGGGGCCCCAGGGAAAAGGCTCCTCTTCTTTTGTTCGAGTCCACTTCCATCCTCGCTGTGTGTATTGGTTACAGGAATGGAAGGAGAGTCAGTAGGGTTGGAATGGGTGGGTCCATCATGACCCACATGGAACTGCTGTGTGTTAGTCCAGGTTCTTCAAGAGGTGGGTGTTGGGTTAAACCAGAAAGGACTATGTCAGGGAAAACATCTGTGAGAGGCTGGTGGCACCATCTGACCAAAATGCAAGTCCCATCCTGGGTGACTGAGAGGGAGGCAAGTTTGGGTGAAGCAAGTTAGACTGCCCTGATGGCTGTGGGGGGTTAGGCCAGGATCTGGTGAGCCCCAGATCACTGTCTGGAGCAGCCCATGGTCTGGGCATAAACATGGTGGTGGATTTCAGGGGGAGCAACAGGGGTCATTGATCAGTTACCTACCTATGGTTGGAGGTCTGCGGGCACTCTTTCACGACTGCCATCACAATAAAGGCAGAACGCTGAAGAATTGATGCTTTTGAACTGTGGGGCTGGAGAAGACTCTTGAGAGTCCCTTGGAAAGCAAGGAGATCAGACCAGTCAATCTTCGAGGAAATCACCCTGCGTACTGTTTGGAAGGACTGATGCTGAAGCTGAAGCTCCAATACTTTGGCCACCTAATAGGAAGAGCTGACTCATTGGAAAAGACTCTGATGCTGGGAGAGATTAAAGGCAGGAGGAGAAGACAGCAACAGAGGATGAGATAGTTGGATGGCATCACCGATTCAATGGACAAGAACTTGGGCAAACTCCACACTTTGGAGAACAGTGTGGAGATTCCTTAAAAAATTGCAAATAGAGCTACCTTATGACCCAGCAATCCCACTGCTGGGCATACACACCGAGGAAACCAGAATTGAAAGAGACACATGTACCCCAATGTTCATCGCAGCACTGTTTATAATAGCCAGGACATGGAAACAACCTAGATGTCCATCAGCAGATGAATGGATAAGAAAGCTGTGGTACATATACACAATGGAGTATTACTCAGCCATAAAAAAGAATTCATTTGAATCAGTTCTGATGAGATGGATGAAACTGGAGCCGATTACACAGAGTGAAGTAAGCCAGAAAGAAAAACACCAATACAGTATACTAACACATATATATGGAATTTAGAAAGATGGCAATGACGACCCTGTATGCAAGACAGCAAAAAAGACACAGATGTGTATAACGGACTTTTGGACTCAGAGGGAGAGGGAGAGGGTGGGATTATTTGGGAGAATGGCATTGTAACATGTATACTATCATGTAAGAATCAAATCGCCAGTCTATGTCCGATGCAGGATGCACGGTGATGACCCAGAGAGATGTTATGGGGAGGGAGGTGGGAGGGGGGTTCATGTTTGGGAACGCATGTACACCCGTGGTGGATTCATGTCAATGTATGGCAAAACCAATACAGTATTGTAAAGTAAAATAAAGTAAAAATAAAAATTAAAAAAATAATAATAAATAAATTAAAAAAAAAAAAAAAAAAAACTTGGGCAAACTCCAGAAATGGTGAGGGACAGGGAAGTCTGGCGTGCTGCAGTCCATGGGGTCACGAAGAGCTGGACATGACTTGGTGACCCAACAACAGCAATAGCAGAAAGTGTGCTCACATAGAAGTCAGACAGTGGAGAGAGTAGGATGGAGCAGGCAGGGGCACAGAGGAAGGCAGAGGGGCATGAATGTGGGGTGTACAGTGTGTGTGGTGTATACATGCATAGCATGAGGTCAGACAGAGACAGAGAAAGGGGGCTGAGGGAAATAGAAACATAAAGATACAGACAGCAAGAGAGACAATGAACAATACAGAGAAGACAGCTTTCTAGCCCCCAGCTCCAAACTCTATAAGGAATTGCTTATACGTCCCACAAATGGCAACCCACTCCGGTACTCTTGCCTGGAAAATTCCATCGGTGGAAGAACCTCATAGGCTACATACAGTCCATGGGGTTGCAAAGAGTCGGACATGACTGATCAACTTCACTTCCCACCTCTGGATCCCCTGAGATCACCTGCTGAATCCTAACCACAAATTTTCTTTCTGTGACTAGCTAAAGTGGTCTCGGGTCCTTACCCCAGGAGAAGCAGCTCGAGATAGTAATGAGACGTCGTTTCTTCATGCTCCTCTACCACAGGCTGGCATGATTGTACACTAACCTAGATTTTCTCAGCAGTCCCTGCCTCTCCCAGGTCTTCTATTCTGCTCTTCTCCACTTTGCAGGTAACTTCACATTTGTGGCTGCTGGCTTTTTTTCTATCAATAGATGTCTCACAGGTATCTGTCCCATCTTGGGCTGCCTTAAATGTCAGGTTCAGCCCTCTCCTGTCCTCGGGCAAGTCACTTAACCTGTCCGCTGTTGTTCAGTCACTCAGTCATGTCCAGCTCTTTTCGATCCTATGGGCTGCAGCACGCCAGGCTTCCCTGTCCTTCACCATCTTCCAGAGCTTGCTCAAAGTCATCTCCATCGAGTTGGTGATGCCATCCAACAATCTCCTCCTCTGTCGTCCCCTTCTGCTCCTGCCTTCAATCTTTCCCAGTATCAGGGTCTTTTCCAATGAGTCAGTTCTTTGCATCAGGTGGCCAGAGTATTAGAGCTTCAGCTTCAGCATCAGCCCTTCCAGTAAATATTCAGGACTGATTTCCTTTAGGATTGACTGGTTTGATCTCCTTGTAGTCCAAGGGACTTTCAAGAATCTTCTCCAGCACCATGGTTCAAAAGCATCAATTCTTCAGTGCTTAGCCTTCTTTATGGTCCAACTCTCACATCCATACATGACTACTGGAAAAACCATAGCTTTGACTATATGGACCTGTGTCGACAGAGTAACATCTCTGCTTTTTAATATGCTGTCTAGCTTTTCTTCCAAGGAGCAAGCATCTTTTAATTTCATGGCTGCAGTCATCATCTGCAGTGATTTTGGAGTCCAAGAAAATAAAGTCTGTCACTGTTTCCATTGTTTCTCCATCTATATGCTATGAAATGTTGGGACCAGATGCCATGATCTTCAGTTTTTGAATGTTGAATTTTAAGCCAGCTTTTTCACTCTCCTCTTTCATTTTCATCAAGAAGCTCTTTAGCTGCTCTTCGCTTTCTGCCATAAAGGTGGTGTCCTCTGCGTATCTGAGGTTACTGATATTTCTCCCAGCAATCTTGATTCCAGCTTGTGCTTTATGTAGTCCGGCACTCCACATGATGCACTCTGCATGTAAGTTAAATAAGCAGGGAGACAGTATACAGCCTTGATATACTCCTTTCCCATTTTGAACCCATCTGGGCCTCTGTTAAATAACCAGTCTGGGCCTGTTATTTCTCAGGAAAACTGGGAACTATCAGTTCAGTTCAGTCGCCAGTCGGGTCCGACTCTTTGCGACCCCATGAATTGCAGCACGCCAGGTCTCCCTGTCCATCACCATCTCCTGGAGTTCACTCAGACTCACGTCCATCGAGTAAGTGATGCCATCCAGCCATCTCATCCTCGGTCGTCCCCTTCTCCTCCTGCCCCCAATCCCTCCCAGCATCAGAGTCTTTTCCAATGAGTCAACTCTTCTCATGAGGTGGCCAAAGTACTGGAGCTTCAGCTTTAGCATCATTCCTTCCAAAGAAATCCCAGGGTTGATCTCCTTCAGATCAATCTGCCTCAAAGATTAGCATGTGGGGCCCAGGGCCACAAGGGTGGTGGGTTCATTACAGTCCTTCCACTCACTCTAGGTAACGCTTGACAATAACTCACTGAAGTTCCAGTGAGAACTTTGGACAGCTCTCAGTTTCCAGGTCAGAACCTGACCATCTAGTGCCCCTGTTTACAGCTGCCTCCAGGAGTTGGGAGGCAGTGATAACCTGAGCTTTACCTGAGGCCTCATTTGAATAACTGTTTACATTCCAATCCTTTGTCTCTCTTAATCTTCTCATCAGCCTAATGGAGGAGAACTCAAATTCCTGTTTTGCATGGATAATCTTGTGGCCCATTGGCTTGCCTGCAGTCACAGAGCTAGGCTGCCCTTCAAATCTCCAAGATCACATGGGGGCAGCCCTCCAACCTCTGGGCCTCCAGGTCAGCAGTAGGTACCATGTGAGTCAGAGTATCCAGCTTGGCCTGTCTCCAAAGGACCACTCTTGAGATTCCTCCTTAACTGGCGGTGACCCTCCCTCCAGTGTCTTTCTGTCCCTGGTTCTGAGCAAACTCTTTAACTGAGTTCCACTGGAGCACCCCAGAACGCCTAAACCTACCTCTCAACTCAGCACAGAATGTTACAGCTGAAGAGAATTCATTCCTTTAGGGAGAATCTATTGAGCACCCATGGTAAGCGAAGTACCATTTTAGCCATTGACTATGAGTGATGATCTAATGATTAGATTCTGATCCAATAGCTCTAAACCCTGGCTATGTGTTAGAATCACAGGGGCCCTTTCAAAGTATGTTACCCAGATCTCACTCCAACCAATGAAATCAGAATCTTTGCAGAGGAAAGGAGGTGAGACTAGCTATCAGAATTTTATTTAAAAACTTCCTAGATGGGGACTTCCCTAGTGATCCAGGCGTTGAGAATCTGCCTTTCAAAGCAGGGGACTCGGGTTTAATCTCTGATGGGGGACATAAGATCCCATATGTTGCAGGACAGCTAAACCTGAGCACGACAACTAGAAAGCCCGTGCTCCACTAAAGAGAAGCCCCAGAGAAAGTCCAGGCACCACGATGAAGACCCCGCAAGGCCAAAAGTGAGTTTTAAAAATTAAGAGAAAAACTCCCTAGATGACTTTAATGTTTTCCCAGGATTGAGAACCTCTGATCTAGTTGAAACAGAGACTCCCCTCATGTTACGGAAGAAGGAACTGCAACCCAGAGATGGGCATTGCTTTGCCCAGAGTCACAAATCTGAGCCTGGTTCCTCCACTTTCAACCCGCCCAGTGCTCTTTATGAAGTCAATTGGTAAGAATTTACTAAAGGCATTCTTACATGAACGTGGGGTAGGGCAGAGAGAAAGGTGCAGAGTGTGGTGGATACATTTGAGATGCTTTCCCTACCCATTGTTCTTCCTGAAGATGGACAACCTAGGTAGCTGTCTTGGAACCACGTGACTCACCTTGGTAAACCTGATTGGACTAGAAGAGGAAACCTGAACCAGGATGAGCCATTGAGATGGGCTGGCTAGGCATTTGAAATTAGGATGACTCAGTTGGTAAAGAGCCTGCCTGCAGTGCAGGAGACCCAGGTTTGATCCCCAAGTCAGGAAGATCCCCTGAAGAAGGGGATGGCAACCTGCTCCAGTACTCTTGCCAGGAGAATTCCATAGATAAAGGAACCAGGCAGGCTGCAGTCCATGGGATCGCAAAGAGTCAGACACGACTGTGGGACTAACTTTCACTTCACTTTGACCTTATTAAAGACAGTGAGCTGTGGGGACCTAAACCAGAAGTCATGGAGGTTTGGGAGCGGTGGCAGGTATTGGGGTCATGTATAAGCCAGAGGGTGGGGAGAGGAAGGAAGTATGCAGAGAGGAGAAGGAGAATAGAGCAGACCTCTGGCGAGAGAGATGGAGACATGACTGGGCAGTTTCTGTTTCCCCTGATAGCTGTATCCTTTCATTGAACCTCACCTTTTGTAACTGCTACGTTCTTTGACACTCAAATGGCTTTGACCAATGTAAGTACGGGGAACAGTTCATGCAAAAGTCTATAGGCACCAAAGACCCTTAGGTTCCCCTTACCTTGTCCCCAGCTCTTAACAATGTCCCTCTGAAGCCTGAGTTCCCTGTCATTCAAAGTATTCATGTCTCCCTCTTGGAGATGTCAGCAAGTTGATGTCCTACTCAACCACATGATTCTGAATTTCCAAAATGAGTGGGCAGAGAGGTATTTTAAGATTGTTTTTTCTTTTTCTTGGCATCCAGTGCCCCTTGCCTGACACCTGGTCCCCTGGCAAGGAAGCCTGTACCCCTGGGGATGGGAGTGGGGCACACAGCAAACAAAGAGCACGAGAAAGTTCCTTGATCCCCACCCCCAGCATCAGTGCACACGTCCCCGTGGCAGGAGAGTGGCAGGGGTGTGAAAACAATGGGAGCCCATGAGTCATGGGGTAGGCAGGATAACGTTTCCCCAAAAAGGTTCCCTTTAGCCATGTCCGGAGTCACTGACGTAGGCAGCTGCCAGGCAGTGACACCTGGAAAGACCTTCAGTTCTGGGCAGTCACTTGCCCTGCCCTGGATGACCTAGATTTTCTTTTTTATCTTTTAATTCAACTTTTATTTTTAGCAAAGTGATATATGTATATAAATACTTTTGAAAAAGTCAAATAATACTACACAGAGTATCGGAAAACAGCAATTGCCGGCCTCACCCTTCCCCACCTCCAATCCCCAGAGGCAACTTCTTTTAGACTTTCCAGCCTTTTCTTCCTCTTTTTCTTCTACTTCTTTAATAACATATAGCTGTTTTTGAAAATTCATTATTTTTTCAATTTTTTTTATTAATTTGGTTACCCTGGGTCTTAGTTGAGGCACAAGGGGGTTTTTAGTTGTGACGTGTGGGATCTAATTCCATGACCAATTTTCAGACCTGAACCCCCTGTACTGGGAGCTCAGAGTCTTAGCCATTGGACCACTAGAAAAGTCTCTCCCATTATTATTTTTGCTATCCTACGATGAAAGTGAAACGTGTTAGTCTCTCAGTGATGTCCGACTCTTTGTGACCCCATGGACTGTAGCCGGCCAGGTTCAGCTGTCCATGGAATTCTCCAGGCGAAAATACTGGAGTGGGTTGCCATTCCCTTCTCCAGGGGGTTTTCCCAACCCAGAGATCAAACCAAGCTTCCCACATTGCAGGCAGATTCTTTACAGTCTGAGCCATCAAGGAAGGTTACTTTAGTTAATACTATATATTATCTTCCTATCACAAAAAAAAGAGAGATTAGCTCCATTCTATCCCCAACACACATATTTTTTTCTCTGTCACCCACAATAGCTCTCAACTCAATGTCAACACTATTATAACTATGTAAATATTTTTAATGTACTTGAGTACACTTATTTTTTCTTGCATGATTTTTTTCAAGTTTTTTGTTTGCTTAACTGGGTGTGTTCCTGTTAATAATTAACTCTCAAACTCCCTGCTATATTTGTAAAACTTCCCTCAGAAGAATAATCTACCAGTTCCAGTTTTTTTTTTTTTTTTTTCTTGGTATATAAAAAGACCCGCTTTCGGAACCAAATAATTTCTGCTCCTGCCTGGCTGGATGGTTACTATCTAGGACAGCTCGCATCCTGAAATGTCTCTTCACCATTAATTGGGAATTCCCTTTGCCTTCTTCCTACATCAGACCCCCTATTTTCTTTTCTTTTCTTTTTTCTTTTTAAAAATAAATATTTATTTACTTATTCTTGGCTGCATTGGGTCTTAGTTGAAGCACACAGGCTTTGTTGCCCTGAGGTGGGATCTTATTTCCCCAACCAGGGATCGAACCCACATCCCCTACATTGGAAGGTGGATTCTTAACCGCTGGACGACCAGAGAAGTCTCCCCTGTTTTCTGAAAACAATCCTTTCTGTTTCTCTTTGTTTACTTTCTTGGTTGATGGAGCATATCCTTCAGTAGCCTTTTGAGAAATGGTGCAAGGGTGGTAAAGGTTTTGAGAGCTTGTATGTCTTAAAAATTTTTTTTTTCTGCTTTCATCTTGACTGATAGCATGGTTGGGTGTCTAATTCTAGGTTGGAAATTTTTTCCTTCAGAATTTTGAGAGTTTTTCCTCTTTGTCTTCTAGCTTCCTGGATGGTTGTGGAGAAGTTTAATGATATTTTAATTCCTGGGTCTTTTTATATGACATGTATTCTTTTTTTCCCCTCTTTCTCTCTCTCAGAAAACTTTTTGGAAATCTCTTTATTCCCTAGTACATTGGTTGGTGTAATTTCTCCTTCACAGTGCTGAGTCCACAGGCTCCTGTTAATCTAGAAGCTCATTCCTTTTGGTTCCCTTCTGTGCTTGTTATGTTCTATCTTTTTGAATTAAACCTCTTTGATTGGCTCTCTGACTTTCTGATCTTTACTTTTTGTCATCTTATCCTACTTTCCAAATGATTTTTAAAATTTCATATCCACCTTCCTATTGGTTAAAAAGCAAGTCTCTATTTTTATTGTATTTCTTTTTCTTCCTAACTTTTTATTTTAAAAAGTTGCTAATACACAGAAAAGTTGAAAAAAGAAGTATACTTAGCTTTCTTTTCCCTGCCATCTAAGTTAGTGCTGTTCGATAGAAATAAAATGTGAGCCACATATGTAATTTTAATTTTTAATTTTTTTGGTAATTTTAAACTTTATAGTAGACACATTAAACTGGTTAAGAGAAATAGGTAAATTTAATTTTAATATTTTACTTAGTTCAAAATATCAATTCTACATGCAATCAAAACAAAAATTATTAATGAGGTGTTTTTCATTCTTTTTTATTGTACTAAGCCTTTGAAATTCAGTATGTATTTTATACTGATAGTGGATCTCAATTCAGCTGATGTCAACACAGCTTCTATCTCAAGTGCGTAGAAGCCACATGTGAAAAGTAACTACTGTGTTAGACGGTGTAGGACTAGATTGAACAATTGATAATGATATATCTACGACCTGCCTGTATGTTTTGGCAGAATTATTAGAAAGAAATTTGTAGACCATACTATACATGATTTTTAAATACTTTAGACTGCAGATTCTAAAATTAAGGATATTCAGTTACATAGTCACACTTAAGAAAATTAACAATAAACCCCTAATAACTTTAATATCCTAGCCGTATTCAAAATTTCCCCAATTGTGTCCGACTTTTCTTTTATAGCTGGTCTATTTGAACTAGGATCCTATCTTAACTTTCTTCGGTTGGTAGGTCTCCTTAATCTTCTTCTTTTTTTTTTTTACCATCTTGTATGGCTTGCCAGATCTTAGTTCCCTGACCACAGATTGAATCTGGGTCCTCGGCAGTGAAAATGCTGAGTCCTAACCACTGCACTGCCAAGGAATTCAAGGAATTGCATCTATAATAGTTTTATCTTTTTGTTTCTGCAACACTGACATTTTAAGGATCTAGGCAAGTTGTCTTGTAGAAGGCCCTCATTCTGTATTTGTCTGATTCTTTTCTCATGATGTCGTTTAATTTTATCCCTCTTTCCCTACCTGCTGTATTTACTGCAGACTGGAAGTTAGATTATGGTAAAATCCAGGTGAAATATTTTTTGCAAGGATGTTACATAGATTGTTATCATATTTTTAATTTTCAAGAGCTATTTCTTTTTCTGTGAGTGTTACTTTCTTTAGCATTCTAGTCTTGTTGCAAAGGTTGCAGTGTTTTTATTATATCTGTGACTATTAATTATCTCAAAGAGGCAAAAAAAGATATTCTGCTTTCTACATTATCTCTTGAGTTGTTTTTTTCTTATTTGCTTATTCTGGCTTCTCTTTTTCACAGTGACACCTCTCTTGCAATGCCCTGTGGCCGTTGGCTGTCTATTTATATTAATATTTAAAACTAAGGTGCTGAGAGGATTTAGTGACAAACTTTTTTCCTTTTTTGGTGACTTTTTCATTGAGAAACTTTTATTTTATTGACTCATTTACTTATCTATGTGTTTACTTCTGGCTGTGCTGGGTCTTCATGCTGCTTGTAGCCTTTCTCTAGCAAACAGGGCCTACTCTTCACTGCGGAGCACAGGCTCTGGAGTGCCTGGGCTTCAGTAGTTGTGGTACAAGTTGCTTCAGTCGTGTCCGACTCTGTGACCACACGGACTATAGCCTGCCAGGCTCCTCTGTCTATGGGATTCTCTAGGCAAGAATAATGGAGTGGGTTGCCATGCCCTCCAGCAGGGAATCTTCCTGACCCAGAGGTCAAACCCGTGTCTCTTATGTCTCCTGCATTGGCAGGCAGGTTCTTTACCACTAGTGCCACGATGGGCTTAGGTGCCCAACATGTGGGATCTTAGTTCCCAGACAAGGGATCGAACCCATGTCCCCTGCATTGGGAGGTTGATTCTTTACCACTGGGCCACCAGGGAAGTCCCTGAGAAATCTTTAAATGCCAGTATCTGTAGGACTCTTCTCTTGGGACAGTTTCCCTAGAGAGAATCCCTGGAATTTGCTGGGGGCAATAAACCTGTTTCCAATGTTCTGATGCTGAATGGGGAAGGGCTCATGGAAACTTAACGTTTGGTGTTCAGACTTGCACTTAATCCTCTGCCTCAGCTGTGTAATCGTCTCTGTTGGTAAGCCAGCCCACTTTCTGCCAGAGTAGGGTAAGCAGTGTCCAGCTGTACAAGAAGCGGGAGGGGATCTGGGGTTTTCACAGTCCCTTAACCCACTTCCAAGCAGTCTTCTTCAGCCCCACCTCCCTCTTAGAGGGATCTGGCATTTCCAAGTGCAAGGCGCCCTGAAGCAGCACCTTCTTAGTGCATTCTGCCCATCCTCCCACCCCTGCCTCCCCACCCATGCAGTTAAGGTACAGCTTCTGCCAGGCTAAGTAACTGTTCATCCCTTTTTGGCTCCCGGAATCTTGCTGACTACTGCACACCTTCACTCTTCTTGTCCCTGGAGGCTGTGCCTCATTGTGATCATCTTGGTGGTATAGGAGACCACAGAGATAAACAGCAGTCAGTCCTTTGTGCTTTCTCATCAGCAATGACCCATTCCCTGGAGGTAAAAATTGAGGCTTAGAGAAACTTTGAGGCGATCCCATATCCAATTTCCAACTCTACTAAGACAGCAGCATGGCCAGAGACCTGGGAGAAGCTTGAAGCCTACATTTTCTGCTCTGGGGTCTGGCTCCTGGCAACCAGGGAAGCCAGGACCTTGACTTAGATGCTAACATGGCCCCTTTACCCAGTTACATCTCCAGACTCCAGCACAGCACTCCTGCCTGTCTGCTTGCTTTCTCTGTCTTCCAGGGCCTGGCCCTCCCTCTATCTCTAAACTTCCCCTCTTTTGCTACTTTTCTTTCTTTTATCTTTTTTATCTCACTTTCTTATTCTCAGTGTCTCTTCTTCCTTTTTTCTTCCCTCTCACCCTGTTTTTGTCTGTTTCTGTCTTTTCATTTCCCCCCATTCTTTGTCTCTGCCTCACGCCCTTTATCCATCCCCGTCTCCTTCCTTTGGTAAATCAGGACCTTTTTGATCCACACTAGTGATTCTCAGCCAGGACTGAGTTTTCCCTGCTCCCCCAGGAAACACCTGCAGCTGAGGGAGGCGGCTGGTGCCACTGACAGCTGGTGGGGAGAGGCCAGGGATGCTGCGAAACATCCTATGATGTTAGGCCCTACAACAAAGACTCACCCAGCCCAAATGTCAGTAGAGCCGAGGCTGAGGAACACGGGTTCCCTGTAACCCCTACTTCACACATCATCTCTAGTTAGTCCCTCACAAAGAAGACAAGAATGGAGAGCAGAGGTCCAGAAGAGGGGCCACGGCCAGCAGCTGGCTGTGCTGTGTAGCTCAGGCAGTGGATGGGATGCAGCCTTGGGAATCTGCTGGTGTCGTGAAAGTGAAAGTGAAACTGCTAGCCGCTTGGTTGTGTCCAACTCTTTGCCATCCCATGGACCACCAGGCTCTTCTGTCCATGGGATTTCCCAGGCAAGAATACTGGAGTGGGTTGCTGTTTCTTTCTCCAAGGGATCTTCCTGACCCAGGAATCAGACTTGGGTCTCCTGCACTACAGGTGGAATCTTTACCATCTGAGCCATCAGGTAAGGTCTGACACCTTCTTAGGGTCAGACAATATGGCGGGAAAGCTCTCCTTAAGCCATTCTGGCTGCTGCTGCCAGCTGGTTACTTGGCTGTGAGACCGTCCCTGGTCCTGGCTCAGGAGCACAGCCGGCCCTCCATCCACACCACGCTGGCCTCTCCTGCTGTTGTGAGGATGGGAGGAGTAGCCTCCTATGTGTGAGCAGTGGAAGCCCACCTCTTCCTGAGCCCAGCCTGCCAGAAGCACCCCTAGAATCAGGATGTGGTGTGATGGGGGCCCAGACAAGAGCCAGCCCAGCTTCCATGCCTGTAACCCTATACTATCAAAGCCTCCACGGACTGCATGGATTTCTTCAAGTTGGTCAAAATAGGGGAGGATTGTGGGGCGGGATGGAGTCTGGCCTTGATGAACTCAGTGAAGGAGAGCAAGAGGAGATCCTGGAGAGACCTGGCAGGGTTCCCTGGCTCCAGCTCTATCTTTAGATTCTGGTCATCCTCTATGGTCCCTGAATGTTCCTTCTCCCATTCTTACATAGTTATGGAATCTTTACCTGGACACATGGCTGCCCAGCCAAAGACTACATTTCCCAGATGCTCTTGCAGCTATGTGTGGCTTCATGACTAATTTCTAGCCAATGAGATATGAGCAGAAGTGCCAGGTGCAACATCTGAATTATGTCTTTAAAAGAAGGCTGCAAATATGATGGCAGGAGCTGAAGCATCTGTTTTGGACCATATGAAGCTATGAGTTGATGGTGACAGAGTACCAAGGTACAAGATGCCTAACTCTGCACCATCACTGAGCTGCCATATTAACTCCATACCACCTCAGACTTTTACATGAGAGAGATGTGAGATTGTTTCTTGTTTAAGCTACTATATTGTGGGGTCTATTTTTCAGTAGCAATCTAGCATGTGTCCTTAACTAACTCCTTAGAGAAGTCTTGCATGAGCTACTCCAAGTCTCAGTTCAGTTCAGTTCAGTTGCTCAGTCGTGTCCAACTCTTTGCGACCCCATGAATTGCAGCACACCAGGCCTCCCTGTCCATCACCAACTCCTGGAGTTCACTCAAACTTATGTCCATTGAGTCGGTGATGCCATCCAGCCATCTCATCCTCTGTCATCCCCTTGTCCTCCTGCCCCCAATCCCTCCCAGCATCAGAGTCTTTTCCAATGAGTCAACTCTTCGCATGATGTGGCCAAAGTATTGTAGCTTCAGCTTCAGCATCAGTCCCTCCAATGAACACCCGGGACTGGTCTCCTTTAGAATGGACTGGTTGGATCTCCTTGCAGTCCAAGGGACTCTCAAGAGTCTTCTCCAACACCACAGTTCAAAAGCATCAATTCTTCAGCACTCAGCTTTCTTCACAGTCCAACTCTCACATCCATACATGACCACTGGAAAAACCATAGCCTTGACTAGATAGACCTTTGTTGGCAAAGTAATATCTCTGCTTTCTAATATGCTGTCTAGGTTGGTCATAACTTTCCTTCGCATCCCCAGAACTTTTCAGATGACAAACTCATGATCCAAGATCACATTTATAGTTAATTTATGACAGACCTGAGGCTTGAAGCCAGATTCAAGCATTGGCCTGGCTGAAGCCCAAGGTTCTTTCCATTTCTGACATTCTAGGATTCTCTGAAACCATCAAGGGGTATGGCTAGCACCAGGGAACTCTGGCTTACTGGAGACTTTTACACCCAGCCTCATTCAATACAATGATCTTTCATACCCTCTGCCCTCTCCAACCAAGTTCCATCTTAATTCAGGACCCTTTTTTGCTTTTTCTTTTTCATTGTAGCATGCAGGATCTTCAGTTGCATCATATGAACTCTTAGCTGTAGCATGTGGGATCTAGTTCTCTAACCAGGGATTGAACCCAGGCCCCTGTATTGGAAATGCAGAGTCTTAGCACCAGGGAAGTCCCTAACTTAGGACCTTTTCTTATGCTGTTCCCTCTGCCTGGAACAGGTTTCTCTCTCCTTCAAATCTCTAATGACGCCTCTTCAGGAAAACCATACCTATCAGTCCCACAAACCTGAAAACTTCAAGAGGGCAGGAACGATGTCTGTTTCTGCTTATTGTCATTATCTTGGTGCTATCTCATTATCATGGTGCCACAGTTTTGAAACAACTGTGAAATCAATGGATAAATGCTCCCTCTGGGAGCATAGACATACCTGTAGTCTGGAAGATGGCTGGGTTGACCTCACTGGGCTCTTGCAGACCCAGGAGTGGAATCCATTAAGAGGGATGCTTTCATCCATGCCGTGCCCACAAGGAAACAACCCTCCAGGGTCCAGGAAGCGCCTAGAGAAAGTCCTTCAGAGCTTGACCTGCCTCTGACTCAGTAGGTCTGGGTGGAATAAGAGATTCTGCATTTTTAAGAAGCCCCCATGTCATGCTGCTATTCATTGACCACACTTTGAGTGGCAAGCCCTGGGGGGCCTCAGACTCCTTCTAGGAGTCCATCTGTCCCCTCTCCTGTTCTGTGTGCATGGGGCCCCAGAGCCTGGCTCCTCAGTCCAGGGAGGCAGATCCTTTGTCCTTGCAACTTCCCAGGACAGCAACCAAGATCACAGCCCAGTCTGTTCACCCCAGAGGAGCCGCATGGCAAACCTGGCAACCCTGCAGCCCTGTCCCTGCTGCCAGCCACCACTTCCTTCCATCTCTAGGCTGATTCTCCATCTTGGCATTGGCAGCTGCTGTGACGCCCTTGGACTAGAGCCATCTCTGTAACTCTGTGTTTTGCCAGGGTTAATTGACTTTAAAACACAAAGGCTGTGTCTGTGTGCATGTGTGTTTAGGAAGGTTATATCGGAAAAGTGAACACAGCCTTGTCCACAGGGGCCCCCTTGTTGTATGGTGTTTGCATGTGTGTATCTGTCTGTCCGTCCTCAGGTCCTGGGCCCCTGACTCCAGTGCAGGACTCTGCGTTGGTGAAATCTGAAGGGGAAGGCAGGAAGGAAAGACCGGGCACCAGCAGCTTCATCCCTGGGCCTCCTCTTTCTCCTCCACTGAATAAACATCTTGTTTGTCCACCAGACAGTGGCCCCAGGGCTCACACTCCTCCTCCTGCCCTCTGCAGGGCTCAGGACCGGCTAGACCTGCACAGGAAGTCTGACTGAACCATAATCCGGCCTGGAAAGTGCCAAGGAGGAAGGCGCCATGCCAGGCCTGTTGACGGACCCGGCAGTGGGAGGCCAGATGTACCCTCATCACACAGGCTCCGAACGCCGCCTCCTCTTCCCCGCACCACCCCCACCTCCCCGGCGCCACCCGGAGCACAATGGGGCCATTTCAGAGCAAACCCTCAACCGTGAAATCCGTGCTCCCAGGAGGAGTTCCTAGACCCAGCCAGGAAGGCTCTGGGGCTTCAGAGTGTAAAGTGAAACTCAGCTTTTGACGACCCATCTCCTTCTCCGCAGGGGCCTGCCATGACCAGGTGGAGGGCGGGGGACCCAGCACCCTCACAGCCCAGATCCCCTCCTACCGGAGGCAACTAGCAGAGGCAAGGGCAAAGAGAGAATGAGCTCCTTGTCTCTGGAGACACGCCCTGTCGCTGGGAGGCCGGCGATCTTGCCACTTTGAGCGGCTAGGGTTATAGATGTCAAATTCTTCATCCCTCTGCCTCTGGGGCTGACCAAATTGCAATGAAAACCACTAGTCCTGAGTTCAAAGAGTCCTAGAAAAGTCACCTTCACAGCTTCTCTGCACCGCTAGGTCCCTGGGGACTTCCTCTCCTCCATCTCTCATTTGGACAATATTAATCCCCCGGCAGAGCCTCTAGTTTCCAGGTTTACAAATGAATTGGAGGTGGTTTGTTTGTCGGGACAGAAGACAACTAAGGTCATGAAAGTGAAGGAGGGTGTTTTACAAACACGACTGGAATTGCACCCTATACAGGGTCTCTTCCTGCCCACCCCTTGGCTCTCCTTCACATGGAGGCCCAAACAAGGGCCATGAGACACATCCCTGGAAGAGGTGGGCTCTGGGAGCCAAGGCGGGTGTGTACTGGGGGCTTCTTGGCCTGTCTCCCGTGGGGAGCTTGGACAGCTTGCAGTCAGCCCCCCTTCTCCCTTTCTACCTGGAGCCTCCGCTGTCTCTTGTCCCTGTATGGGCTCCTAGGCCCCCCACATCCTGCTTCCTCAGCAGCCAGACCATGTATCTGGGCTTGTGAGGCTGGAAATGAACAGCATCAAGGGTATAGGGGTCACTCTTGTCCTGGTCACTATGGAGGATGCCTCCCCAGTGCGACTGCCACACAAAGAGCCTCAGAGTGCACAGTGGAATCCAAGGCCCCTGAGTTCCTGTGAGGTCTGGAGCCTCAGCCCCAACAGCACGGCCCCAAGATCTTCCCTGACTCATCACTGAGTGTGTTTCTACAGTCCTTGGCGTTGGGACCCTGTACTTGTACTTACTGAGATTTGGTCTTGACTGTTTTAAGACTTCTCCCAGATGCATGTGAGTGTATGCATGTGTTTCTGTCTGTGCGGACGCACACTAGAGAAAAAAAAAAAAAGCGGAGTGGGAGAGAAAGGAATAGAGGCAGCAAGACAGTGGCAGGGAGACAGGGGGATGACCCAGCAGAGACTGATGGAAACTAGAAACTGTGCGTCTCCTCTCAGATTCTCTCTCTTCCCTCAGCAGGGCTGTATCTCCCCTTAGACTGGGGCTCCCTGAGGCAGGGCCGTGTCTCCCCTTAGACTGGGGCTCCCTGAGGCAGGGCTATGTCTCCCCTCAGACTGGGGCTCCCTGAGGCGGGGCTGTGTCTCCTCTCAGACTGGGGCTCCCTGAGGCGGGACTGTGTCTCCTCTCAGACTGAGGCTCCCTGAGGCAGGGCTGTGTCTCCCCTCAGACTGGGGCTCCCTGAGGCGGGGCTGTGTCTCCTCTCAGACTGGGGCTCCCTGAGGCAGGGCTGTGTCTCCTCTCAGGCTGGGGCTCCCTGAGGCAGGGCTGTGTCTCCTCTCAGACTAGGGCTCCCTGAGAAGCTGACCTGCCAGGGAATGAGGAACCACACATCCTCCCAGTGTGTACACCGTGAGTGCGTGATGAGCCTCCTTTCCCTAAGTCTTCAGAGGCTTCTGTAGACATTCCCTGGGAATTCCCTATTTCTGGGCTGGAGGTTAGAGAAACCCCAGCCCGGGGGTCCTCATGAACAGAGACAATGCGGATGGACTAGTACGTACGGGACTCCCCACAGGGCTGCCTGACCCCCGCTGCTGACCCCTGCTCCCCACCCCACCCCTCATTCCTTTACTCTGCCCCTCTGTCTGCTGTGGGCTGAGAGGCGTGGAGTCTGAGATCGGCCACCCAAGGCAGTCCTGACAGAGCAGTCCTACCACTGTTATTTAGTCCCTCAGCCATGTCCAACTCTGTGACCCTGTGGGCTGTAGCCTGCCAGGCTCCTCTGTCCATGGGATTCTCTGTCCAGGGGATCTTCCTGATCCAGGGACTAAACCTACATCTTCTGATTGGCAGGCCAATTCTTTACCTCTGAACCACCCGGAAAGCCCGCAGTCCTAATGGGGGGTGGGTCAGCAAACCCAGCTCACAGGCACCAGTGATGGGCTGAGGGACAGCCTGTCCAGGCTTGGCACAGCCAAACCTCCAGCTTCCTCCCCTCCTGCCTGGCCAGCCTCGTGACCAGGCCTCTCTGCTCATCCCTGTGTGGATGTAGAAAGGCAGGCCCTTTCTTCCTGTCATGATGCTTCTTTGGAGGAGGAGAACGGATCCAGGAACCAGGAAAGACTTGAAAGAGAGAGACAAGGAGGACAAAAGAAACAAAGGACAAACCGTGACGAAAGTGGTGTGTGGACATGGCAACTATGAAATCAGATGAGGTGGCGATGGGTTTTTAATCATCTGTCTTACCATTTTTGCTCTGTCACTGGACAAACAGAACTCCCACTAGAATTTAATCTTCTTCAAAGCTGGGGTCTTTTTGTTGACCATTGCACCCCATGGATCTAGCTGCCCAGCACATAGTAGGTGCTCAATTAATATTTGTTGACTGAGTGACAGATTCTCAGCTGGTGTGGTTTCATAGAATTTGGCCTCTTGTATCGTGCTTCTTTCTTTTTTTAAAATTATTTTTTATTGAAGGATAATTGCCGTACAGGATTTTGCTGTTGTTTTTTTTTTTTTCAATTTTATTTATCTAATTTATTTGGCTGGGCTGGGTCTTTGTCGCTGCATGGGCTTTTCTCATGTGGCTCCCTAGTTGCGGTGCCCAGGCTTCTCATTGCAGTGGCTTCTCTTGTTGCAGAGCATGGGTTCTAGGGCACTTGGGCTTCAGAAGCTGAAGCACGTGGGCTCAGTAGTTTGGCTTCCGGGCTATAGAACACAGACTCAGTAGTTGTGATGCACCAGCATCTGGGCTCTTTCTGGATCAGGGATAGAACCAGGGAAGCAGTGAGGAAAGCCCCTCTTGTATCCTAAACTCTGAGACAAGAGTTTCCTCTGTTCACTATCTCCACACACTCACAGCCCAGGCCCATGTGGGGCTGTGTGGGGTGGGCCCTGCAGCCAGGAGACCTGGGTTCCCGCATCGACTCTGCTCCTCTCAGGAGCACTTGTGATCAGGCAAGTGTCTGCCTCAGGTCTTGGGTTTTTTCATCTGTGAAATGAGGAGAACGGATTAGTTTAGTAGTGGGGAAGCCAGTGTGGGTTTCATCATAACTCGGTCCCCAGGGAGGCCACAGTGAGGGCCTCTAGTGATGTTGAGTTGGGACTGAATGTGGGCACTTGTGGGAGATGAGGCTTCTCCAGCATCAAGCCCAGTTCCTGCTCAGAAAACCCTGCATGAGTGCATGCTCAGTAGCTTCAGTCATGTCTGACTCTTTGCGGCTATGGACTGTAGCCCCCCAGGCTCTTCTGTTCATGGGGTATCCCAGGTAAGAATACTGGAGTGGACTGCCATGCCCTCCTCCAGGGGATCTTCCTGACGTAGGGACTGGACCTATGTCTCCTGTGGCTGCTGCATTGCAGGTGGATTCTTTACTTCTGAGCCGCTGGGGAAGCCCCAGGAAACCCTGGAAAGGCCTATTTGAGTCAAAATTACGTACCCTGAAATCTGATGAGCCTCTCAGTGGAGGAGGAAATCTAGGAAGGGTCCTGGCAGCTCTGAGAAGTTGGGGTGAGTAGGGCAGGAGGAAGCAGAGCCCCTCCTCACCTCTGCAGCCCTCAAGTGCCAACCTGCCAGCTGAGCATCACACGGGCGCCACTGCCCCCTTGTGGTCACACTCACAGCACAGCTGAGGAGCTCGTCCCTGGAGACGCTCCAAGTACCAGGGCATGAAGAGCTCCGGAAAACCAAATTCTCTCCAGCTGGTGTCAAGCTGGGGAACTTAGGGTATCTGTGCCTCTGGCTTCCCTTCCCCCTTCAGGCCCAGCCTCCCAGAACAGAAAACACTAGAAACCAAAGCCACATGGTGTGGTGTACCCAGTCGGAGCTGGGAGATGAGACAGGGGTATTTAAGCTGCCTCCGACATACTGTGTGTTCTGGGGAAGTCAGATAACCTCTACGAGCTTCCACATCCTCGTTTATAAAAGGAGAATAACAATTTCTGTCCTGCCAGCCTCAGTTGTGAGGGCTTGTGAAACACCCTTTGCATAAACCCCTGTGCAGGTACAAAAGGTTCAAGAGACAACCATGAAAAGGAAAGCCTGAAGGAGGTTCTCAACCAGGGGTCCCCAGGGGCAGGCCCCCAGGATGCTCCACCCTTTTGCCTTTAAGAAACTCATCTCATCTGCAGAGCCCCCCAGGAGCCACAGAGTGTCCCTCCAGCCCTCTCCTGGGAGCCTCACCTGGACCCCGGAGTGAAACACCATCATGGGACCTCAGTACCCTCACGTTTGCTGGGCAATCGATGCCCAGGAACCTTGATGCTTACCCTTTCCAGCCCCGAGGTACACAGAACAATAACCATCTTTTCTCCAGTTTCTAGTGCCATGTTCTTCACTCTGTCTGACATCTCATCACGAACGTTCATATTGCTAGCAATAGACTCTCTCACGGCTATTTAGGCTTTCTTTTTTAAAACCACGTTCCTTCAAACTCTTCAAGCCTCGATCCATTGGCTATCCTATTCTGAAGCCACATCCACATTTTTAGGCACTTGTTCCAGCAGCACCCCAGAAGTGAGGAAAGAGACACAATGAGGTTCTCCCTCAGCCCTCAACCCCGCTCACACCTGCTCTGATTCTTGGCCTCCAAAACTATGAGACAATACATTTCTGTTGTTTTAAGCCAGCGGTTCATAGTCGCTGTGTTACAGAAACCCTAGCAGGACTTCCCTGGCATTCCAGTAGTTAAGACTCTGCGCTCCCAGTGCAGGGGGCACAGGTTTGATCCCTGGTGAAGGAACTAAGATCCCACATGCTGCACAGTATAGCCAATTTTTTTTTTTAACTAAAAAATAAAAAGATGCAAAAGCCCTAGCAAATGAACACACACCATTTCATTCTCTCCCTGGTTCTGCTCCAGCCCCAGAATGCCCCTCCTTGAAGGCTCCATCCCCACCCTCCTCTCCTTGTTCTCCAGTTGCCCTATCCACTCCCCTGACTGTCATCCCGGCATCTCTGCAGTGGTCCTAAATAGATTCACAGTCCCCACAATGCTCCACGAGTCAGGTCCAGATTGGCCTCTTGGCAATAATTGTCTCATTGTTAACATTTCCTGCCCTTATAATGTGCCAGGCTTGGGGTTAGATTTTTCACTTGCACTCTCTCCCTGAATCTTTCTTAGAGGAGAATGCCAACATTATTCAAGTTCCCCAGGGGAGACTGAGGCAAGATTGTCTTTTTGATCACAGCCATTCTAACAGGTATGAGGTGATATCTCATGGTGGTTTTGATTTGCATTTCCCTTATGATTAGTGATGCTGAGCACGTTTCCATGTATCTGTTGGCCATCTGTCTTCTTTGGAATCATGTCTATTCCAATTCTCTGCTCATTTTTAATTGATTATTGCTTTTTTTTTTTTGCTAGAGCTATATGAGTTCCTAATGTATTTTTGGATATTAACACTTTATAAGATAAAACATTTGCAAGTATCTTCTTCCATTCAGTAGGATGCCTTTTCATTTTTATTAACGGTTTCCTTTGCTGTACAGAAGCTTTTTATTTTTAACATTTTAACTTAATTAAATTCATTTTTTTCCCACTGCACAGCATGCAGAACCTTAATTCCCTAACCAAAGATAGAACCTGTGTCCCCTGCAGTTGAGAGCACAGAATCATAATGATTGGACTGCCAGAGAATTCCCATGGAAGCTCTTTAGTTTGATACAGTCTCACTTGTTTATTTTTGCTTTTCTTGCTTTAGCTTTTGGTGTCAAATCCAAAAAAATCATTATATCAATGTCAAGGAGCTTACCACCTATAGTTTTTGTGAAGTCTTATCTGAAGGCCACGGGCTTTCCAGGTGACTCAGTGGTAGAGAACCTGCCTGCAAAGCAGGAGATTCGGGTTCAGTCCTCGGGTCAGGAAGATCCCCTGGAGAAGGAAGTGACAACCCACTCCAGTATTCTTGGTGGAGAATCCCGTGGACAGAGTAGTCTGGCAGGCTGCAGTCCATGTGGTCGCAAAAAGTCAGACACTACTTGACCTAACAACAGCAAATCCCAAGGCCACAGATTCAAGACGATGCACCACGGCCACAGAAGTGGAGCCCAGAAACAAGGTCACCTCTGGAACCGACTGAGCCCCTTCGTAACCTTTGCCAATCCCTACCCAACATCACCAGCAGGCCTCCTGACCCCATCTCAAGCAAAAATGCCCTTCCCAGTGCTCACCCCATAGCTCCCTAACCAATCACCTACTGCCAACCTTCCAGCAGAAATTTTCTCTGTCTTGAAGTGAAGTTGCTCAGTTGTGTCTGACTCTTTGCGACCCCATGGACTGTTGCCTACCAGGCTCCTCAGTCCATGGGATTTTCCAGGCAAGAGTACTGGAGTGGGTTGCCATTTCCTTCTCCAGGGGAATCTTCCCGACCCAGGGATCAAACCTGGATCTCCCGCATTGTAGGCAGACACTTTACTGTCTGAGCTACCAGGGAAGGTCTTGAGGTCTCTGTCTTGAGGCTATAAAAATTGGCTACTAGACCATAAAACCCGACATTGTGAGCCACGTGGCAGAGCAGTTCTCCTGGGTTTCCTTACCCTACTGCTCTCCACCCAGGTGCCCTTTCCCAATAAAATCTCTTGCTTTGTCAGCAAAAAAAAAAAAAAAAAAAAATTGGCTACTAAACCACGAAAAGTGTCAGCTCTCCCTTGAGCCAGCTGTCTATTCTAACAGTGCCTCACGATTATCACTGCTCCTTGCCCTTAGTAAACTCACTACTTTCTGAGATACTCTGTGTCTGGAAATTCTTTTCCAACCCATGTTCAGACTGCCATGACAGCTTTCTTCTAGGAGCTTTATGGTTTCAGGTCTGACCATTCCAGTCTATAATCCAGAGGATCCTCCCTCCTCCCAGTTTTCTCCCTTCCTCTACCTTAGTGACACCTTCCTGGTCACACTGGAAGGAGTCACCCTCTCCTGTGAGAACCTGCCTGGGGTCTTGTGTGCCCTCAGCATGCCTCCTCCACCCCAATTCTCCTCTGACCATTCATATCCTGCTGAATGGTATATCCAACCAACGTTACTTCATGACCATTCCTACTGAAGATGCGCTGGCAGATGGAAATACATCCTGAAGGGCATAATATGTACACAGGACCTGAAATGCTAGGTGGTTTATGATATATGCCAGGTCATAAGGACTTGGGATTTCAAAAAAGGAAAGATAAATACTCTGAGAGATAATCAGGCAAAGCTTCCTTCAAGAGAAAAATGCCAGTCATAGCCCAAAAAGATTTCATGAAATTAAAGAGAATGATTGTGTGTGTGTGTGTGTGTGTGTGTGTGTGTTAGAGGTGGGTGGGCAGAGGGCATCTAGGAACACCACTTTTGGGTCATGAAGAGAGCTTAGTGAACTCCTTGGTGACTAGTAATGTTTCTTTCTTTACCTGTGTAATAGTTAGCTGGCTTAGTAAATAATTCTTGTTTTGTTATTCAGATAAAAGAGACTATACTGTCTCAGAGTTTAAGAAACTCAGGGAGAAAAAAATGCCAGGCATAAATACAGAAGATTTTGTGAAATTAAAGAGAAAGGTAATATAGTTCAGTTCAGTTCAGTCGCTCAGTCGTGTCCAACTCTTTGCAACCCCATGAACCACAGCACACCTGGCCTTCCTGTCCATCACCAACTCCTGGAGTTTACCTAAACTCATGTCCATTGAGTTGGTGATGCCATCTAACCATCTCATCCTCTGTCGTCCCCTTCTCCTCTTGCCTTCAATCTTTCCCAACATCAGGGTCTTTTCAAATGAGTCAGCTCTTCACATCAGGTGGCCAAAATATGAGAGTTTCAGTTTCAACATCAGTCCTTCCAATGAACACCCAGGACTGATTTCCTTTAGGATGGACTGGTTGGATCTCCTTGCAGTCCAAGGGACTCTCAAGAGTCTTCTCCAACACCACAGTTCAAAAGCATCAATTCTTCTGCGCTCAGCTTTCTTTATAGTCCAACTCTCACATCCATACATGACTACTGGAAAAACCGTATAAGTAATCGCTAATTGACTCTGAAAGGAAAAATGGTCAAAAGAGTTTCAGGAATGAGAATCTAGCCCCAGGATAGTCAGTTTTGCTGCAGGAAGTAAAAGAGTAAAAGGTAAAGACCCTAATGTGTCTTCTTTGTCTTTGTACCACCAATACCCAGAACAGCAGTAGGCACTTGAGAAGTGAGCGTTTGACTCTCTGTATTTATTCTTGAGTTATCAAAAAAGTTGAATGGAAAATTACTGATTTCATTTCGGAACCCAGAAATATGTACACCCAAGCTGACCGGAAGAAGAGCCATATGACTACCGCACTACCACGTTATGGCAATAGTGATAAATTACAGGCTAAACTTCCACAAAGATGTACCCTCTTGAATGCCAAAACATCCTGACAAAGATTGTGCTAGTGCTTCCCTGCCAGTGTCTCCCCTTCTCCCCAAGGTCTCAGCTAGCAGGACTCCCACTAAAGCTTCCGAGATAGGCCATTTCCAAGCTGTTCCTCATAACGCAATGGAGGTCTGCAAACTCATTAAAATGCAAAACGGACAGCAGTACTCTCTATCATTTAAGTGTTTAGGGTTCTGTCTAAGATGACTTCCCTTCCAAGCTCTAAAACAGGTGTTTTAAACTTGGGATCCAAGTTAGGGCTTCAGGGGATGCATAAATCCTTTGAAATTGTTTGACAAAGGGTGTAAGTACATGCATACGTGTGTCTTTTCTGAAGAGGGGCTCCATATCGTTTGACCAGATTTTCAGCAAGATCTGTGACTCCAGAAAGATTACAGCACCCATTCTCTGGGGTGACATAGGCCAAGGCAACCTCTCTATGTGTTTTTAATTTAATTTATTGATTTATTATTTTCGGCTGCACTGGGTCCTTGTTACTGCGAGCAGGCTTCCTCTAGTTGTGGCGAGCTGGGGCTGCTCTTCGTTGCAGTGCAGAGGCTTCTCGTTGCAGTGGCTTCTCCTGCTGCTGAGGAGGACCGGCTCCAGGGTGAGAGGGCTCAGTAGCTGAGGTTCCTGGGCTTAGCTGCTCTGTGGCACGTGGACTCTTCCCGGACCAGGGATTGAACTCACGTTGCCTGCATTGGCAGGCAGAGGCTTAGCCACTAGACCACCAGGGTAGTCTCTAAGATGATCTTAAAAGGAGGACAGGGACTTGTCTAAATAAATGAGACAGAGAAACAAGATGCTATTGAACTGCTCAGCATAAAGATTTGATCCCACTCCCTCTTCTCCAACTCTCTGCTCTTGACTCTCCCACCCCACCCCCTCCTTTCCACCACCCACGGTGAAGAGTAAAGAGGGGTTCAAACTTCCAGGTTTATAGAAGAAAGGAAGAATTTTATAGCAGTGGGGGCCAGGGGTGGGGGAAGGGGATAGATTAACCGGAATTAGCTTGAGGCAAAGGAATCAGGCCATTCAAGATAACAACAATTTTTTTTTTTTTTCCAATCCCCTTATTTGTCTCCAGATCAGGTGCCTGAGCTCTGCACAGGAAGTTGATAAATGATTTAGTTCTGCTTTCCGCTTGGGGAAAGCGCCTGCTTTATCTCTGTGATTGCTTCTTTATTTGGCAACTCACAAACTTATCTGTTTTCCCTAATAAAATTGCCTGGCCCCTCTCCATAATGTCAGCAGGGCTCTCTGCTTTTCTCTGGACTTTAATATTGTTTAAACTTCAAACTAATTGGACTTTCACTTTGCTTTATTTTCCCATGCTAGACCTAGCCATTGGTGGTTTGGGTTTTGATTGTTTTGCTCCTTCACGAAGTTTCACATGTGAGGCTCCCAAGGATATCTGTATTGCACCTTTTCCCCCCACCCTTTCTTTCCTTGTGTAAACATCTGTCTTCCTCCCATCCTGGGACAGACACAGCTCTGGATGAGGCAGGATTTACAGAGGTAAATAAGGCTCAGGCTGTGTCCTCAGGGACCAGCTTTGCATTTCCTTAGCGAGAGTCGCCAGTGAGAATCATGCCGGACAAGGGTGCCCAGGCTAGGAGCCAGCGGGGCTGAACTCCATCTGCCACTCTGCTTTGCCAAGCCATGCACCCTGGAGCAGAGCTTGTCGACCACAGGGAGGAAATGCAAAAGGGTACCATATGGGTCAGAAGCAGCCCTTCCCCTAGTGTATAGTTGCTGCTTGCTGGCATGAAGTATATTACCGTCCTGGACACCTACTTAGAAGTCCAGAAACTCAGATTTGGTCTTTCTCTCTGAGTTTCAAATTCTTCACCTGTATAATGAGCGTGTTGGACTCAAGGATCTGTGAGGGCCTTTTTGCTTTGAGCACTAATACTAGCAGTTGTCAGATTTAACTAAAGTAGCTCCATCCATCCATCCACCCATCTATCCACTCCATCTATTTTAAGAATATGAGCATCCGGGGGAGGGATGGGGTTAAGGCATTGCAGAACAGAGATGTGACCTGGTGAGACCTTTTCCACAGAGTGTACCCTCTTGATCTCGAGGGTACACTTCGCCTGCCTTTGACGATGATCCTTTCCCTCCCACTGGCAGCCAAGGTATTTATTAATCCATGTCCCACTCCAGTGAGCAACCATCATGTCATTATAGATGAAATCAATACGCTCAGCACCTGCAGTCAGCCACGCAGCGTGGAGAGGCTGGAGTGTGCGTGGGTTGATCCACTTGCTGCATTGACATAAAATACCACTGCAGCCATGAAAGCTAATGAACTTCTCTATCCCAGCCCCTGACCCTATAAGGGGTGGTGGGTGGTTTTACAATCAAAGAACCAGCAGCCTGAATGAGAGACAACAAACAATGATAAGTATTGAATCAAATTGACTTTGGGTGCCTGGAGAGGGCATAGAGCCACAGCCGAACAGCAGGGTGCAGGTGGGATGCAGAGACGTGAAGTGAGAGATTTCTCATAGGGGAGGGGTCATTCTTCTGGAGGCCCCATCCTGGGTAATAAAGCAGGCTGGCCAGGGGGTTTCTGCTCTGTTGGAACCCCTTGCTTCCATCTGACTCATTAATTTTGTCTTTTAAACCTAGCCCTCTGCCAAAGAGGATTTGCAATGGCTAGCGATAAAAGTACTGTTAGTCAATCAGTCATGTTCCACTTTTTACGATCCCACCAGGCTCCTCTGTCCATGCAAGAATACTGGAGTGGGTTGCCATTCCCTTCTCCAGGGGATCTTCCTGACTCAAGGAATGAATCTCGGTCTCCCATATTGCAGGCAGACTCTTAACCATCTGAGTCACCAGGGAATAAACTTAAAATGAACCAGAAAGCTGTAAAGCCCCACAGCAGGGAGTCCTCATTCATTCAATGTTCTGCTCTCTGAAATTAACAATTCTCTACATCACACCCAGCTGTGTGCTGGATACGCAGGGTGTTTTTGTTGGTTGGTTGTGTTTTATTTTTATTTATTTTTCCTTGCGCTGGGTCTGTTGCTGTGTGCAGGCTTTCTCTAGCTGTGGTGTGTGCGCTTCTCACTGCAGTGGCTTCCCTTGTTGGAGAGCACAGGCTCTAGATCACGTGGCCTCAGTAGTGGTGATGCACGGGCTTAACTGCCCTGCGCCATGTGGGATCTTCCTGGACCAGGACCAGGGCCTGGACCTATGTCCCCTGCACTGGCAGACAGACTCTTAGCCACTGGACCCCCAGCAAAGTCCTGGATATTCGGTTTGATCCATATAGCAGTTTACAAGGGGATTGAGGTTCAAGATGTTTATTGAGAAATTGAGTCCCAGACATCAGATGTGGGGACACAGAATGGGCTAAGAGAGAAAACAAGCCCTGGTGACTCAGACAGTAAAGAATCCACTTGCAATGCAGGAGACCGAGGTTCAGTCCCTGGGTCAGGAAGAGCTACCGCACACGGGAATGGCTACCCACTCCAGTATTCTTGCCTGGAGAATTCCAAGGACAGAGGAGCCTGGCGGGCTACAGACCATGGGATTGCAAAGAGTTGGATACGACTGAGGGATTAACACATAGCAACATAGTGACAAGAGAGAAAAGATTCAGATTTTAGTTCTCATTCCATTGTTTCTGACTTAGGCAATGCAGGGCCTCAATTTTCTCAGCTGTAAAATGGGTAGCTGGGCTAGGTCAGTGGTTTCCAGGGAACTTGTTAAAGCTGCAGATGCCTGAGATCCACAGAGATTCTGCTTTCAAATATCTGCAGAGGAGGCCAGAGTCTGTACTTTAAATGCTCTTGGACCTCTGTCCTGGGGGTTTCTGATGTTGGGGTCTCTGGACATATTTTTTTAAAAACTCTAGGCCAAATATCTGAACTTTAAAAATTTTTCTTTTTTTCTGCCTGTGTCTTGAAGCTTGTGGGATGTTAGTTCCCCAAACAGGGATTAAACCCAGGCCCTCAGCAGTGAAAACATGGAGTTCTAACCACTGGACCACCAGGGAATTCTTCTGATATTTTAAATAACAGTTATTCTCTAGATGGAAATATTTCATAGTCCAATGGCAGGCAGAGGGTAATCAGCTTGAAAAATAAAGGAGCCAAAGAAGACCGCAGAAGGGTGACTTTGGTGTGTGTGGGATCCTAAAAGACACTTAGGCTCAAATCACTCCTTTCAAGATGTGTGAGGCTTGGCTGTTGCTGTGGTTCTGTCTTCCTCCCACGCCCAAGGGGAGAAGCGGTGCTTTTAAAGCTACTGATGCTACCTTGGAGGGACTTCTCCTGTGGCTCAGTGGGTTAAGAATCTGCCTGCAAAGCAGGAGATGCAGGTTCAATCCCCAGGTCCCCTGGAGGAGGGCCTGACAATCCACTCCAGTATTCTTGCCTAGAGAATCCCATGGACAGAGGAGCCTGGTGGGCTGCAGTCCATAGTCTTGCAAAGAGCTGGACATGACTGAAGCGACTGAGCATGCACTCACGCCAACGTGGAGGGCAGGTACAGAGAGAACAGGGAACAGAAGTGTGGGGATGATTATTTGGATTCACCAGTAGAGTCATCTTTTACTGTTAGGATGGGACCAGTTTTGTTTGTTGGTTTGTTTTGGAAAAGTATTTAAGCATATTATATTTTCATAACATTTTAAAACATTTAGTGAGTACTCAAACTTAAAACTAAACTAGTACTCAAACTAAAACTAAAACAGATACGTAGCAGGATAATACCTAAGAGGTGATCTTTAGTTGAATAAATACAGTTTGTTTTTTTTTTTCCCCCAGCCACAAAACTCAGGGTTGACTTGCTTGGTTAGGTGAAGGCAGAAAAGAAAAAAGTTTTCAGGATGGAAAGCACAAGTCCAGTCTTCAGAGTAAATGCAGAGTCCATTTTGAAGCATAGGAAATGCTCATCAAATTCCATTCCAGTGACTTAAACTGGAATTCCAAGTGCAGCCCCTGGATTGTCCTGGGCGTGACACGGAAGGCAAGTGTGTGATCACTTGAGGCTGTGCGTGTGGGAACATGGATGCCACTCATTGCACAGCAGTGGGAACCTGAGTGGTAGCTGAACTCCAGAAGGAGTGTATGATTTTATGCCAAGAAACTAAGGATCTAGAAGATGGGCACCTGGGAACTCCCTGAAGGATCTTTATTCTTGGTGACAGTCTAGGAAATCCTCTCCTGGTCTGGAATCTGACAAAGGAAACAGGTGCAGACCCCTGTGGTGACTGGCCACAGGTTAGGGGGTGGTTCACTCGCCCAGAGTGGTGGCATCCTCTTGTTAGCGAGACCCTGTTGGCACCCCTGGGACAGCATCACCTGTCATCCATCATGATTTAAGGAGTGAGGCTTCTAGAACTGGGTTGGGGCTGATGGCCAGTCACAAGCTCCCTTCTGGATCCAGATCTTAATGAAAGAAGGATTCACTGAGAAAGCAAATCATGATTTGGAAGACATGGACTGGCTTTGTGGGCAGAACCTGATGTTCAGAGAGGCCCCAGGCTTGGTTTAAAGTGCTGCTGTTTCCATCTCAAAATTCTTTAATCCCTTTCTCTTTAAACTTGTGTTTTGGCTTCATGAGCACAGAATCCCCCTGGAACGAGGATGCCTGGGAGTTGAGTGAGACAAGACGTGAAGCAAGTACGAGGTAAGCCGTAGGGCGGCTGACAGCCTAGAGAGGCCACGCTTCCCATGAGGACCAGAGCTTGCTTCGGACACAGAAAGAAGGCAACGATGTCCTGAGACCCACGAATGACCAAGGAACTCCCTCAAACTCTATTCACTCATGCTTCATGCTACCCGCCTGTATTTCCAATCACTTGCACTGCCATAGAATGAAGGAGAAGAGAGGGCAACTCAGTAGCTTTTTTCCCCTCAGCACTTTCTTACTTAGTTGTAAGTCAAAGGCAGAGAGTGTTGGTAGAATGTGGATGAATCAAGAAGCAAACCATTTAGGGACTGCCCTGGTGGCCCAGTGGTTAAGACCCTTCGCTCCCAATGAGGGGACCTGGGTTAGATCCCTGTCAGGGGACTAGATCCCATATGCCATAACTAAGAGCCCACATATCATCCTACTGCCAGGCATGGCATGCTCAGTCATGTCAGACTCTTTGAGACCCCATGGACTGTAGCCTGCCAGGCTCCTCTCTGTCCATGGACTTCTCCAGGCAAGAATACTGGAGTGGGTTGCCATTTCCTTCTCCAGGGAATCTTCCTGACTCAGGAATTGAACCCATGTCTCTTGCGTCTCCTTCATTGGCAGGCGGATTCTTTACTGCTGGACCACCTGGGAATCTCCAAGAGCCCACATGTCTCAATTAAAAAAACAAAAAACCCTGCATGCTGCAAGGAAGATCTCAAGTACCACAGCTAAGACCTGGTGCAGCCAAATAAATTTTAAAAAAGGAAAAAGAAGCAAGCAGTTTAAAGTATGTGGTTAGTTTTGTGGGGTCATTTCCATTGTTCTGCTATGAACTATATACACATACATTCAGGAGCTACAAAATGAGAATTGTGTAATTTTTGTGATTCTGCATAAGAGATAAGTGTTCCTATATTTGCTTTTAAAACTGCCATCAGATAATGTAAAGATGAATGGTTAAATCTATGCTAATAGTGAACATTTTTAATTTTTCTTTGCTTAGATTGACATTAAATAACAAGTAAAAGACACCATGCCAAGTCAAGAGACCCAGAAGAAAGGAAAGAGGTATATATTTTAGTACTTTCAAGGACATTTTTTCCTGCTTTTTGACCAAAGGAGCTGTATTTTCATTTTGCGCTGAATCCAGCAGGTTATGTAACTGGCTCTGGGTAGATGACACCTCCAGTTCTGGAAGGTGTGCCAGAAGAGCAGCTGGGCTCAGAGAACCTCTCGTAGTAAGATTTGGTGAGTGTGTCTTCCTGGAGTTATGGTCACTAATGTTTGAAGCACTGGTGTCTCAGTTCTGCTTATATTCATTTCTGTCCTCAGCTGGCAGTTGCCTCTTCTCCCCAGCAAGAGCTGTTTCTGCAGCATCAGTGGTGTACCTCCTGTCACAGACCTTCTGATCAAAAGAGGAGCAAATCTGGTTTTATTACATCTCGTTCCCCCGACCCACCTCCATAATTCATGTTCTTAGACTCTCTGCCTATAAGCTCTCACTTCCTCTGTAACCAAGGGTCCTCACTCTCCATCCCCCCATTCATCCTCCTGCAGAGCCAGGCCTCTCTGCCTGTCCAAGTCATTGAGGACTTGGGTTTCCACTGCAAGGCTGTGCATCCATTTTCAAGGTGCACTTTGATGGGACGCTGTGTCCAGAGGTCAGTGTCCAACTTCTTGGCGCTTCCAGCTTAGGCCTAGCTGACACCTCATCACCCAGTTTGGAATGGAAGTGGACTCTGCATTTGCTGGCCATTCTTCATACTGTGTGAGATATAGCTGTTGTTTGTCCTCTCTGAATTTTTACTATCACGCCTTGGTCATCACTCCAGGACAATTATTTAAAATGAGAGTTTCATCTGCTTTGTGCACTAGAGATTCTTCTTAGCGCGTCCTGAGATTTGTGATAGTATTTGATTCAATTACTGAGCTCAGTACTTCATACATTCCCATCTTCTCTTGCTCAAGCAATAACAGTTCCCCAGCCTGCTCAAGCCTGGAAGTCTTTTTTTCTAGGACATAATTGGGAACAGGCACCATCTTCACTTTATTTAAATTATCTTTATTAGAGAGTCTTCCCTGCCACTGGAGGTTTTGTAAAATTAGTAGTCAGAATGTGTGACCTTTCCAGAGAGTTCCAGCTTTCCAATGAATTCATCACAGTCCGCTCTTTCTCACTTCCCAAAACAGCAAGTACGTTTCCTGTGTGTATGAATTATTTCTTCAAGTCGTCTCATCGTATCTTTAAGGACAGATACTTCCCTAGGAAAGTGTTGTTTTTCTTTTTGAGAGGGGGAGGTCCGATTTCTCTAAATGATAGTCGTTTCTGTTTTGATGTTCTGTTCTTAACTGGATAATTTTTATTTTGGAAACTTCACACCTACGGAAAAATTGAGAGATCAGTGTACTGAACATCCTATGTACTCCTCCGCAAGAAACACTAATTGTTAACATTTTGCCACCTTTTCCTTTTCTTGGTGTGTGATATATCCTTTTTTGGCTCAATAATTTGGAAGCAAATTACAGATGTGACATACCTGCCCTAAATATTTCAGCATCTATCTCCTGTAAATAAAAGTATTTTCTGACATTAACTATAATACCATGCTCACATCTCATAAAATTAACAAGTCCAAAATTTAAAATAGCACTTAACATTAAGTTCTCCTTATTTCACCCCAAAATGAATCTGATAACTTAAAATCATTCATTCTACCAAGATCATTTGAAACCACTGTGCAATCTGTTATTCAATCGCTTGACACCTACACTTCATGGAAAGGAGTGTTCCTCCCAAAAGAAACTGTCAAACACACCACTCCCAAGCAGGCAGTAAAAATCCTATGTTCCCAGGGCACATTACAAAAATCCAGCTTGGGACTTTCTTGGTGGTCCGGTGGTTGGGAATTTGCCTGTCACTGGGGGGACTTGGGTTCATTCCTGGTCCGGGAAAATCCCACATGCCACATGGTAACTAGGCTTGTGTGCCACAACTACTGAGCTTGTGCTCTAGAGCTGGCCAGCCGCAACTGCTGAGCCCACCCGCCTAGAGCCTGCGCTCTGTACCCAGAGAGACCACTGCAGTGAGGAGCCCACACACTGCAACTAGAGAGGAGCCCCCCACTTGCTGCAGCTAGAGAAAAGCCAGTGCAAGGACATGAAGACCCAGTATAGCCAATAAAAAATATCTTTAAAAAAAACTATTAAAAAAATCCAACTTGGCCAGAGTTCCTCAAGCACAGTGGCCAGTAGCATCTTGCCATAGCAACTTAGGAATTCTTCACTGCTGTCAGACATCGGCTGCTCTTCCGAATTTATTTCTTGATCATATTCTAAAGCACCAATGCTTCCAAACTCAAGTCTGGGAAATTCAACGCATGTGCGTCCTTTTTGGGCATTTCTATTCCAACCAGAGACTCAGTTTCTCTCTCAGATGATGTTCCTCATGTAATTTCTCTCTCTCTCTTTTTTTTTCATTTTGAGTATCATTTGGGTTGAGCCTCTAGTAGTTTCTTCAAGAGGAGTTCATAAGAATAATCTTCTCCAAATTCTGCAAGTCCAAAAAGGTTTGATTTTCTGTTTTTCAAATAGAAAAGTGAAGTGAAAGTTGCTCAGTGGTGTCCGACTCTTTGCAACACCATGGACTATACAGTCCATGGAATTCTCCAGGCCAGAATACTGGAGAGGGTAGCCTATCCCTTCTCCAGTGGATCTTCCCAACCCAGGAATCGGACCAGGGTCTTTTGCATTGCAGGTGGATTCTTTAACAACTGAGCTATCAGGGAAGCCCTTTAAAATAGAAAGCTAGGTATAGCAATTTTAGATCACACATTCTATCCTTTTGAGGAGTTTTAGGATTTGTTCCACTGTCTCCCAGCATTGACTGTTGGTTTAAAGAAGTCTGAAGTCAGTGTGGCTTATTTTGGTCTCTTTTGCTGAACTGCCTCAAATAATCTTTTTCTATGAAGTCCAGCAATTTTGCTAGGCTATGTCTTAGTGGTGAGAATCCTTATTAACTTTTCCTGGAATCAGCTGCCCCCTTTTAATAGCTAGATTTAAATTGTCTTTGATTTCTGAAGTTTTGATGAATTGCATCTTAAAATATTTGTTCAATTAATTGTTCAATTTGCTCAAAATTAAACATTTGTTCAATTTCCTTGGCTTTTCTTATCTTTTGTTTTTGGGTAGTGTTCTTGTATTTTTTAATCGAGGTATTATGTACAAGAAACCACCCAGATTTAAGTATATGATTTGATGGATAAGTTTGAATATATCTATATACCCATGAAACCATTGCCACAATCAAAGAGTGAACACTTTCGTCACCCCCAAATCTTCTCTGTACTATTTATTTATTTATAAAGATTTATTTGGCTGCACGGGATCTTCAATCTTCAGTGTGCCATCATGATCATTAGCTGTGGCATGTGAACCCTTAGTTGCAGCTTGTGGGATCTAGTTCCCTGACCAGGGATAGAACCTGGGCCCACCGAATTGGGAGCATGGTGTCTGAGCCAGTAGTCTACCACAACATCCCCTGTACCCTCTGTACTCCATCCATGTGTCCTTTCTCACTGTTCTTATCATTGCCATGTGTCATTGATCTGCTTTCTATCACTTTAGATTAGTGTGCATTTTCTAAAATGTTATGTAAGTGGTGTCATACTCTGTGTACTCTTTTGAGGGGGGTCTGGCTTTTATAATTATTGCAATTCACCTTTGCTGTGGCATGGATTGGTAGGAGTGGGGCAAACAGACATCCTTGCCTGAACTTCAGTGGGAATTTTCCCTTGAATCCTTCAGGTAATTCTTTCTCCCTCTCACACCCTCCCTCTTGGCCTCCACTGGTACCTTCTTCACACACATGCACTTCTCATTCAGCTGAAGACTCAAGAGGGCCCTGCCATATCCCTAGCACCCTCTCCCTCTCTGTGTAGCTTGTTTCCCTCTGAAGACTTTCTCTGAAAAAATCTAGACCCCTTAGCCTCTCAGGTCTTCCAGCTCCTTCTACTGAACTGAGAGACCACCAGGCTATGATTGGGTAACCCCCTACCCAACCCATGAAAATATCTAAAAACCCTCTCTCGGAGTAATCTGGGACAACTGTAGGGCTGGCCCATTTATTTCTTCTCAGGGACTACTGAACATCACTGAAAGATATCCAGTTTTTGTTAAATGTTAATTTATTTGATTGAGCCAGGTCTTGGTCGTCACACACAGGACCTATTTCTCTGACCAGGACTGAACCTGGACTTTCTGCATTGGCAGCATGGATTTGTAGCCACTGGACCGTCAGAGAAATTCCAAAATGCTTTGTCTGCTTTTTCAGGTTGGTTTTTTTTTTTTTTTTCAGACAGAGGGTAGATCTGGTCCTTTATTATCCTATCTTGTTCAGAAGCGGAAGTCACCATTATTTACAATTTTGATGAATAAACCTTGAGTGAGGAGTGTTTTTTCTTCACACTTGCAAGAGTTTATGCAGGAAGTTAGGTTCCAAGGCAGCAAGTATTTTCCTTATCACCCAGGAATGTAAGTGAGTTTTTCCTTCTCTGTAGACAATTGACAGAGACTGCCAAGTTCTGGTCCTAAAGCAAAACTTCTCCTCTCCTCATTTTCACACGGAGAGTTTCCTGCAACACATCTCGACCGTGGGACTCCTCACATCACCCCTGCTCCTTCCTCCCTCAGGACCAAACTAGACCCAGGGAAGCTCCAGTTCCTGGGCTGGGCACCCAACTCTCACTCTTCTAAGTATTGGATTCAGGTTTTAAATCTTAAGGTTTGCCCCTCACCTTGCATAAATGTACTTTGCGGGACTTTCTTGGCAGTCCAGTAGTTAAGATACCCCACTTCCACTGCGGTGGACGCAGGCTCAAAACCTGATTGGGGAACTACAATACTCTACATACTACACAGCGTGACCAAAAAGTAAAAAAATATATATAATTTTTTTAAAGTGTACTTTGCAAACTCTCTGAGACCTGCCTCTCCATTCTTTCCTATTTCCTCCCTTGCTCCCAATCAATTTCTACATCTTTTGACTTCTTTCCACCTATTTAGTTTTGACCATCTTATAATTTTGACAAAGTTAGGGTTTGTCTGGTGGCTCAGATGGTAAAGAATCTGCCTGCAATGCAGAAGACTGGGGTTCAATCCCTGGGTTGGGAAGATCGCCTGGAGAAGGGAATGGCAACCCACTCTAGGATTCTGGCCTGGAGAATCCCATGGACAGAAGAGCCTGGTGCGCTACAATACCTGGGGTTGCAAAAGAGTCAGACATCACTGAGTGACTAACACACACAGAGCTGAATTTCTGTTTCATATTCTTTTAGGTGATTTCCAGGAGAACAGGGAAGCGTAAACTTGAGGCCATCATCTTCAAAGTGGAAGGTAAGGATTCTTCAGTTGCTGTGGCTGTTTAGAATATAAGTTTTGCATCCTCATTAAGCCTGACACAGTCTCTGATCTCTCGTACTCTATAAGGTTTAAAGCATGACTACTAAATACAGCAATGCCCCATAACCTGGGTCTACATATTGAGGCAGACTATGGCTTCCTTTCCATCTGGGATGCATGGAGATCTTTCCTCTATTGAGTCTGGGGCTTCTCACACATTGGTAAAGCTGGTGAGAGTCCAAGTCCATGAGGCTGTCTGAAGTCTGTCTTCCAAGAGCCTGGGCTTGTGAGTTGGACAAACCTGAGCTTGAAGCTCAGCTACAACATTTACCACTTGTTGGACTTTGTCTTCACCAGCATTCTCCAGAGTAGAACCAATAGGATGGATCTAGTGAGACAAATAGATAAGATATAGATTCTAGATGGTGGTGGTTTTGTTGCTAAGTTGTGTCCGACCCTTATAACTCCATGGACTGTAGCCCACCGGGCTCCTCTGTCCATGGGACTTCCCAGGCAAGAATACTGGAGTGGGTTGCCATGCCCTTCTCTAGGGGATCTTCCCAACCCAGGGATCAAACCCATGTGTCCTGCATTGCCGATGAATTCTTTACCCCTGAGCCACCAGGGAAGACCACAGATACTAGATATAGATAGATATAGAGATACAGAGAGAGGATGGAGGTAGATAAGATATGGATGTTATTTATCTATCTAACTATATCAACTTTCTGTCTGTGTTATTTATCATTAGGAAGGGGAGTTTAAGGAATTGGGTCTTGTGATTGTGGAGGCTGGGAAATCCAAAATCTTTGGGGCAGGCTGGAAATTCAGGCATGAACCGATGTTGCAGTCTTGACCTGGAAGGAAGCTGAAAGGCAGAATCCTTCCTGGAGGTGGTGGGAGGGAGGGAGGGAGATGGACCTCAGTCTTTCCTCTTAGGCCTTATCTGATTGGATGAAATTCAACTAGTTTGAGCTTTAGTCAACTGATTTAAATACTAATCACATCTTTTAAAAGTACCTTCAAGGCGACATCTAGATTGGTGTTTGACCAAACAATTGGGCAGCACAGCCTAGCCAACTTGATATGTGACATTAACCAGCACAGACCTTGAGTAACTTATTCAATCACATTGAGTCTCAGTTTTCTCATCTGTGAAATGGGAATATTTTTATACCTTTCTTGGAGGACCATTATGAAAATAAGACTGAATATGTAAACCACCTAACATAGCATCTGGCAAATTGTAGACACTCAATAAATGAAATCTACTCTTGTTGTGCCTAGATGATACACCTAATATGGTCTCCCGGAATCCAGTTCACTCTTTCCTGTGTCCTTCCTTCTGTATCTCACAGCTAGAATTTAGGCTGAGATCTAGTGAGCTGAGGAAAGATTTGGAAGGAGGAAGCAAGCGAGATGTGCCAGCCACTGCTGGATGCCAGGTTCCAGTTACTGGTCACCAGTTTCTTGGGTTTATACATGGCAGCAGCCCGAGCCATGACTGCAGTTGCCCGACCTCTGGCCTGCAGCTGTGGAGGTGTGACTTCAAACTGTTAGTGACCCCCGACTCCTGTTCCTCCTACAAGCATCTCATTGATTAGATATAGATATAGATTGTTTATTATTGATTTAGTCAGTTTTAGCTGCAATCGGTCTTCATTACTGCCAGGGCCTTTCTCTCTCTTTTCGTAGTTGTGGCGAGTGAGGACTACTCTCCATCTGTGGTGGGCGGGCTCCTCTTGTTGTGGAGAACAGGATCAAGAGCATGTGGGCTTCGGTAGTTGTGGCTGATGGGCTCAGTATTTGAAGTTCTGGGCTCTAGGGCACAAGCTCAACAGTTGTGGTACATGGACTTAGTTGCTCCAAGACATGTGGGATCTTCCTGGACCAGGGATCAAACCTGCACTGGCAGGGAGATGCTTTACCACTGAGCCACCAGGGAAGCCCCCTAATTGCTTATATTAGGTTGAACTGCTTTGGGTTTGAAACACTTGGAGTGGTTTCTGTCTCTGCCCTGAGTCCTGGCTGCTGCAGAAGACTCCACCGAAGGTCACTTCACCATGTCCTCCTCTCTGCATCTGGGAGGCTCTGCAGGCTGGCACTCTACCCACCAGATCTGGGAAGGTTCTCTGGTGCGTCCTCAGCGGGCCCTGTCAGAGAGAGACAAGGCCCTGTGATCAGAGCTGTCACGATGACGTGGGAATCGGAGAAAGCATCCGCAACAGCCAGCCCAGCCCAGGGCATTTGATTGGCTGCACTGGTGCCCTCGCTTTGCATTGAGATTTCAGTGTAGACAGATAGTTCCACTAACTGGAATCTTCCATTAACAGGATGTTCTTCTTCTGGAGGTTGCTCAGTCCAGAGCTGGGCATTAGTCCTCAGCAGCCAGATTTTATTGCATTGTACTATTTATAGCTGTAAACACCCGGGCATATTTAAAGAAACATCTCCTTCAAAAATAAAAATAAGAAAACCCCACCCGTGTTTCCCAAATGAGGACACAGCCCACAGACCCTTCATTATGGGTAGTAAAAGTGGTCTCTTGACCTCCCCTACCCTCCTCCCCTAGTTTGGAGGGTGATATAAAGAGTGAATCAGAGAACAACCCTTAGCGTGCTGGGTGAGAACCACAGACACACTGTGGGTTGCTGGGTGCTGACTTCATAATGAGCCAAAAATTGAGGGTTAAGAAAACAGGGAGAAACAGAGGACCAGGGAACATGAAGACAGACAGGTTGTGACTGCTGAAGGCAGGAAGGGTTTACAGAGGGGAGATGCTCAAGGTTTTTAATAAAAATAGCTTTTACCTTCATCAGGTGCCTACTGTGTACATTCCATTTATGATATTTAATCCTCACAAGCCTGTGAGGTAGGATTATTAGTCCCATTTTACTTATGAAGAAACTGAGGTTTAGAGGGATTAAGAGATGTCCGCCAACACCTCGGTGGAAGCACGATTAGAGTCTGAGCCTAGAGCAAGACTTATAAACGCTGTGCTACGTCGTTGACCCTGAGGATGCTTGGAGGTGTTATACCAAAGAAGGGAATCAAACCCCATTGGGAAAATAACAAGTTGAGAAAATTCTCAGTTAATTGAAACAAAATAGGCTGGATGCTTTGCTCTCATTGCAGGGCTTATCAGAGCCTTTAACATGCTATTGAAACTGATGGAGAGATAGACCATTGAGAGATGGCCAGGAAGGAAGAAGACAAAGTCTTGTTTTCACACATAGTTTATAGAGAGAGCAATGTAGTTGCAATTACCTAAGCTGGAATCAAGATTGCTGGGAGAAATATCAATCACCTCAGATATGCAGATGACACCACCCTTATGGTAAAAAGTGAAGAGGAACGAAAAGGCCTCTTGATGAAAGTGAAAGAGGAAAGTGAAAAAGTTGGCTTAAAGCTCAACATTCAGAAAATGAAGATCATGGCATCCGGTCCCATCACTTCATGGGAAATAGATGGGGAAACAGTGGAAACAGTGGCAGACTTTATTTTTTGGGCTTCAAAATCACTGAAGATGGTGACTGCAGCCATGAAATTAAAAGACACTTACTCCTTGGAAGGAAAGTTATGACCAACCTAGATAGCATATTCAAAAGCAGAGACATTACTTTGCCAACAAAGGTCCATCTAGTCAAGGCTATGGTTTTTCCAGTGGTCATGTATGGATGTGAGAGTTGGACTGTGAAGAAAGCTGAGCGCCGAAGAATTGATGCTTTTGAACTGTGGTGTTGGAGAAGACTCTTGAGAGTCCCTTGGACTGCAAGAGATCCAACCAGTCCATTCTAAAGGAGATCGGCCCTGGGTGTTCTTTGGAAAGAATGATGCTAAAGCTGAAACTCCAATACTTTGGCCACCTCATGCAAAGAGTTGACTCATTGGAAGAGACTCTGATGCTGGGAGGGATTGGGAGCAGGAGGAAAAGGGGACAATGGAGGATGAGATGGCTGGATGGTATCACCAACTCGATGGACGTGAGTTTGAGTGAAATCCAGGAGATGGTGATGGACAGGGAGGCCTGGTGTGCTGAGATGCATGGGGTCAAAAAGAGTCAGACACGACTGAGCTACTGAACTGAACTGAAGAAAACATTCTACATCCAACCCCAGACAAAATACCAAGCAACAGAAATGGAGAAAAATTTGTGTGTCCAGCAGTGGACAGATTTTCAGTGCAGGCAAAAATAAATACATACACACAGTGAGCAGATCACACACTGGGGGGAGACTTGACTAAACTGGTTATCATTAGGTGAGGTATGCCCCGGTGCTTGTAATTTGTGTTTATTTTTATTTTCTGTCCTCATGATAGAAACATCTGCTGTTTTTATACTGCTTCAAACAGAGCTGGCTACATAAGCAAAATGAGAATGCAGGGCTTCTTGTTCAAGAAGCAGGGAGAAAAATGCCAGTTAATGTACAAAAATAGTGAGCTTTTTTCTTTTTTCTGTGGTTTCTCAGCTAATTGTGGTGGGGTTTATGTGCTTTTTAAAGTCCTTCTAGGTAAAGAAAAATGAAGGTTTTAAACTTTGAGCATGAATTTTTACTGTTCTTTATATTGTGCAACGCCAAGTTTAAAGGGCTTCTCTGAGCATAGGACTCTGTGTGGCTGTCCAGATCGTGTGCCCATGAAGCCACCCTCATCTGGTGAACAAGAAGAAACACTTTTGTTCTACAATTTTAGAGCCGCTGATTTTATGCACCTCAGACGGTACTATTGGATTTCTGACATTTACGGCGTTTCTCCTGTGGGGAGTTATGGCACATTTTTGACCGACAGAATCCACCTTTGAAAGACGATAATGGCCACTTCATTAGAGAGAGAGGAGTCAGCAAGAAAAATGTTTCCCTTGCACTTTTCCAAGCTGTAAATGTCACTGCTCATTGCGAGGAAATGTTTCCAGGGCCAGGGCTGATAAGCCCATCAGGCAGCCTCAGGTGAAGGCATTTCATAAACATGTTTGAAACTTGCTGGACGGACTCAGGGCTGAAGGGACTACAGGAGAGGCTGAGAAATGGTTTCCTTGGAGAAGAACAAACAGGGGTGGAGGCAGGGATACTGGACATCCCCTGGGAGAGCCTGGTGTCTCTAGAGGCTGCCCTGGGCTGAGATAAGGCTGCTTGTCCATCACTTCTTGGAGGCATGAGAGGCAGGCTTGTGTTTACTGATCCTGTGGGTTGCAGCCTCTCAAACCAGCTCCAATCTCTCATCAGCTGGGGGCACCACGCTGACTAACCTCCACACCTGAGCACCATGGAGGGTGCCGTGGGTCCTGGGTGGCAGGAGTTGTTTCTTCCGGCTTGGTGTTCTCCGCTGGCCGTTCTTTCTGCTGCCTCCACTCAGACCTGTTTTTGATGTGAAGGTCCCAGCTGCCACTTGGGGCAGTGGGCTGTCTGCTTTCCCAAGATCTTTCATTTTTCCTGGCTGCCTCTGTGGTGGGGATGGTCGTGCCAAAGCCCCTCTATCTGGTAAAGGATCTCCTGCCATTTCTCTCTGTCTGCATCCCTCCGTGGTTGATGACCCAAAGCCCTCTGATGACAGTATTCTTAAAAAAATAATAATAATAAAAATATCTTGGGTTTCACCCCCTTCCCCCAACCAAGGGCTTCCCTGGTGGTCTAGTGGTGAAGAATTGGCCTGCCAATGCAGGGAACATGGGTTTGATCCCTGGTCAGGAAAGATCCCACATGCCCAGGGCAACTAGACCTGTGTACCACCAACTACAGAGCCCATGTGCCCTAGAGCCTGGCTCTGCAACAGGAAGAGCCACTGCAATGAGAAGCCCGGACACTGCAACTAGAGAGTAGCCCCCTGCCCCCATCGCAACCAGAGAGGAAGCCCACATGAAGCAATGAAGGCCCAGCACAGCCAAATAACTAATTTGTGAAAAGCTCCCTTGGAACCAGAGGGCCCCAGAAGGGCTCATATGGCTAAAAGCCCCATGGGAGCAGCCCAGTCTTTGGCTGTTCTTCTGTCTGAGCTTCCCTAAGGGCCTCTGCAGAAACTTCAAGATGCTGTTCTGTATGTCTGCGGCACGTCGTTCACCCGGTGGTCTGCCATGGGCTTTCGTGTTATATTCTCGGTCAGCTGTTGAGCATGATCTGGAAAGGCTGTCCATCAGGCTATCAATGAGAGGGCTGCGCTCTCTCCTGGTCCTCAGACATCACCTGGTCCACCACACCCACCTGGAGGATCTCACTGGTGGCTAGAGCAACCCACTAAAGGGGAGACATGGTGGCTCCAACGGTAGAGTGGCTCCAAATTTATGTTAAATTTTTCTGCTTTAAAAGTATTGGGTTGGCCAAAAAGTTCATTCAGGTTTTTCCAATGATCTTATGGAAAAGACTTTTTGGCCAACTTGATAATTTTACTTCATCGATCTTTTTTTTTTGTTGTTTTCTAAGACCTTTAAAAATTTTTTTATTTATTTATTTTAATTGGAGGCTAATTACTTTACAATATTGTAGTGGTTTTTGCCATCCACTGACAAGAATCAGCCACGGGTGTACATGTGTTCCCCATCCTGAACCCCCTCCCATCTCCCTCCCCATCCCAACCCTCAGGGTCGTCTCAGTGCACCAGCCCTGAGCACCATCTCATGCATAGAACCTGGACTAGCAATCTGTTTCATATACGGAAATATATATGTTTCAATGCTATTCTCTCAAATCATCCCACCCTCACCTTCTCCCATAGAGTCCAAAAGTCTGTTCTTTATCTCTGTGTCTCTTTTGCTGTCTTGCATATAGGGTCATCGTTACCATCTTTTAAAATTCCATATATATACGTTAATATACTGTATTTGGTGTTTTTCTGTATGATTTACTTCACTCTGTATAATAGGCTCCAGTTTCATCCACCTCATTAGAACTGATTCAGACACATTCTTTTTAATAGCTGAGTAATATTCCATTGTGTATATGTACCACAGCTTTCTTATCCATTTGTCTGCCGATAGACATCTAGGTTGCTTCCATGTCCTGGCTATTGTAAACAGTGCTGTGATGAACATTGGGGTACACATATCTCTTTCAATTCTGTTTTTTAAGGCTTTTTAAAAAATGTATTTCCATTTTTAAAACATCTTTATTGAATCTGTTACAATATTGCGTGTTTTATGTTTTGTTTTTTTGGCCATGAGGCATGTGGGATCTTACATCCCCCCGATCTGGGATTGAACCTGCAGCCCCTGCATTGGAAGGTGAAGTCTTAACCACTGCACTGCCAGGAAGTCCCACTATATCAACCTTTAGGAGGCTTCTGTGACTTTCCATATTTCTGGTGAATACATTTGAAAAGATGATGCGGTGGACACAGGTCACTCAGCAAGTGTGGGCTTCCCTGAGCTTGGAGGCCAGGCCGGGCTGGTTTCAGTGTTTCCTTGCTTCTGGCTATCGTTCTGAGCTCTGACTTTCTGAAACCAGGTCCTGGTCGAGCACCACAGCGTTGGCTGTATGTCTGTCTGCTGGTTTCCCAACGATTGAGGGTTTTATTAACTAGCAAATGTACACACACACACAGTGACGATGAAAGTCACACAGTCGTGTCAGACTCTTTGCAACCCCATGGACTGTAGTCCATGGAATTCTCCAGGCCAGAATACTGGAGTGGGTAGCCTTTCCCTTCTCCAGGTGATCTTCCCAACCCAGGGATTGAGCCCACATCTTCCGCACTGCAGGCGGATTCTTTACCAGCTGAGCCACGAGAGAAGCCCTCATATACACACATAAAAGCACAAAATATAGTTTAAAGAAAAATTTTTAGGATCTGAGCACAACTCTTTGAATATCCTTCACGGTAGTGACTCTTTATCTCTGAAAGTATATTTGATTTTTGGAAATGGACGAAGATCATTTGGAGTCTGTGATACGTATTGTGATTCATGATAAGAAATAAATACTTGGTCTCGTCCCCAGTCCCTGATACAAGGCTCCTAAAGTCCTTGTAAGGTCCTCAGTGATAAGAGCACTGGGAACATCTTTTGTTCTAACGAGGCAACTCTGGGTGGGCTCCTGAGTGGGGGCCAGTCACCAGAAAGACCAAGCCATGATTCGAAGCTTGGAAATTTCAGCGCCCCTCCCACTTCTCTAGAGAGGGAAGAGGGGCTAGAAATGGAGTTAATAACGATCATGCTTACGTGAGGAAACCGCCATAAAATCTTGATAGTATGGGGTTAGGAGAGCTTCCAGGCACATGAACTCATCTGCATGCTGGGAGGGTGAAACACCCCAAGTCCACGGAAGCAGAAGATTCCTGCATCCGGGACTCTCCCGGACTTTGCCCTATGTATCTCTTCCTCTGGTTGTTCACCTATATCCTTTATTATATACTTTACTGAATTGGTAAATGTGAGAAAATGTTTCCCTGAGCTCTGTGAGCTGCTCTAGAAAGTCAACTGAACGCAAGGAGGGGTCACAGGAAAACCTCTGAAACGTAGCCAACCTGGATAGAATCTGTGGACTTATGAGTGGCATCAGAACTGTGGGGTAATCTCGTAGGACTAACCCCTTCACCTGTGAGATCTAAAGCAATTTCCAGGCAGATGGTATCAGAATTGAGTTATACTGATAGAACTCCCAGCTGATGTCAGAGATTTCCTTGGTGAACAGAAAAAAACACACATTTGGTGGCCAGAAGTGTCAGAAATGAGGTAGTCTGTGCAGAAGTAAAGGAGAAAAACACAGCAAGAGAAAGACTGAGATTTTTCCAACATAGAGCATGCTAGTTTAGTGGGCTGTGAATTCACGTGGTGGATAAACTGGTGAAATGGGCAATCATGGTGGGGGAGGAACGACAGAATGAAGGCACGCATATATAGGTGTGTTAATATGTGCGACTGCCACCCTGAGCCCAGCATTCTGCCTGGTACGGCAGTCGTGGTCCTTTGCTCATGTGTGTGCAAAGGCCGTGTGTCCTTTGGCCGCACTACAGGTGGATACTATCATCACCATTTTCCAGGGGAGGAAACCAAGGTCAGAAGAGATTAAAAAAAAATCCTCCATGACTTAGTGGTAAAATTGAAACTGGAATCTAATGAGAGCTTTTTGAAGTTAAAATTTGGAAGAAACAGAAAGAAGAACATCGTGGTTACAAAGCAATGGGATGATTTTCTAATTTGGCTCCAAGAACTGGCTCTGCAGATTATTTTAAACCAACGAATCTGAAAATGTTTTCAGAGACGGCAGCAGCATCATAATAAAACTAAAGTTCCCAAGGAAACCAGTGTGATGGGAACAAATGCCTCCCTATCCTGCCTCTACATTATTTTTGTTTGAAGTCAGAGAATTTCCTAGTCCCATCTCAGATACAGGTCTTTAGAACCCGGGATCTTGGCACTAGAACAAGCCCAGGAGACATTTATCAGCACCCTCATTCTAGGTAGGTGAAGTTCGGTTCCAGAAACAGGGAGTTACTTGCTCAAGCTCACTCTGTGGACTGACACCCATGTGCTTGACAGCTGGCAGAGCTATCTCCCCACTGCAGGCTGCTTCCTCCCAGCTGTGCCCACCCCCACTGATACACCTCCCTAGTAACAAGAGTTAACTTAAAAACAAAAACAAAACTGTGCCAGACACTAAAAAGTGCATTATCTTATCAAGCCTTCAAGGAAACATTATGGGTGAGAAGTGTCATTCCCATTTCGCAGACAGTAAAACCGAGGTCCCAGGAAATCTAATGATAGGATCAGGAGACTGAGGCTCTAGGATTTGAACCCAGGTCTACCCATCTCCAGGTCCCATGCATTTAACCACACTGCCTCGTTTTGGCCCAGATTCTTCTCTGTGTCTCTTCTTGTGTCCCTGAGGAACCCCGGGGGAAATAAGGCACATTCCACTTCAAGTCACTCTCCCTCCTGCCAGTCACTTCCCCTCGGCACGTTTGTTTTGCTGGAGGCCTGCTTTCTTCCCTGGGAACCGGAGGAACAATGAGCGGTGGCCACGCCCCCGGGGCCCCGCCCCCATCCTGGACCGCTTCCTCAGCTTCCCCTTGCTCACGCTTGACCCCGGCGGAGGCTGCGTTGGAGGCCCCTCCAGCTCGCCTACCAAGTGCGTCAATCACTTGTTTACTTGCTTTTCCTGCCTGGCTCTGGGGGTTCCGCTGGCTATTTCTTCCCTCTGGAGGTTCTCCTGAGGTGAGCTTTGATCTTCAGATTGAAAGGGGCAACAGGAAGATGGTGAGAGATGCGAGGAGTCTTGTCAGCATCTGACTCATTCTGTGAAGAAGGAAAAAAAAAAAATCCTCTCTTAAAGCAACTTGAGGATGCTGGTGAGAACTGTGGATCCCTGCCAGTGCCAGGATGGAGGTCTTCCTTTTCTCTGGGACAAAGCTGGAAAAGGGATTAAAATTTCCACAAGTCCGAAGCAAGTTCCCCCAAGCCTTTCTAAACTTAGGCACCCGTGTAATTGACTGAATAATAAACTAGTGCGCAGCCTTTCCACACACAGCCACGACTGCAGACCCCCTTTCCCACCACTGGGGGGAGGTGTTTTTAGGTGTGTGTCTTCTCTTGGACAAGACTGCTTATAAAAACCACGAGCGGCTGGGTCTGATTTGAGAGGTGGCATGGAAACTCCTCTGGGATAGTGCCTGAAATCCAACCCATCAGACAGCTATTTAAAAAAATTTTTTTAATTTATTTGGCTGCATCGGGTCTTAGTTGCAGTACGTGAAATCTTCGCTGTGGCATGTGGAATCTCTCTAGCTGTGGTATGTGGTCTCCAGGGCTCTTGGGCTCAGTAGTTGCAGTGTGTAGGTTTAGTTGCCCTGTGGCATGTGGGGTCTTAGTTCCCAGACCAGGGATTGAACTCGAGTCCCCTGCATTGGAAGGTGGATTCTTAACCCCTCGACCAGCAGGAAAGTCCCTAGACAACTACTTATTTGGGCTTAGGAGAGCTTTCTGGTCCTCAAAATCCATATTAACATGAAAATGTACTACTGGGTAGGGACGTCTAGACATTAAAATGTCAGTTAAGGTCCCAGCACAGAAGGGACACTCAGAACGTTTTATCTGAAGGTTACCAGTTAACCGAAGGTATATGATTTCATTACTTTGCAGGGCGCTTTGCTTGTTATGTAAATATCTACTATTAAGTAAATTATATGTATAGGACTGTATTTTAAATATACGTAGAGTTGAAAATATAGTACGTTTAACACCTGTGTACTCACCACAAAAACTGAGAAATCAAACATTAACTGGTATCTTACAAGTTCTGCAAATGCTCCTCTTTAAATAAAACCTCCAAACTCTTCTTTGGAAGTAATTGCCATGTTGACTTTGGTGCTAATCATTCTCTTGATTTTCATTATAGTTTTTACTAACTAGGTACATTTTCCTAAACAATGTTTGTTGAGTAGCTCAGGATGACAGGGCAGTGTTGTCTGGTTTTTTTTTTTTTAATTTAATTGTTTATTTTGACTGTATTGCTGCACGCAGGCTTTTCTCTGGTTATGACATGCGGAGGCTACTCTCTTGGGCTTCTCACCTTGGCGATCTCTCTTGTTGCAGAGTACAGGCTCTAGAGCACGTAGGCTTCAGTAGTTGTGCACATCAGCTTAGTTACCCCATGGCATGTGGAATCTCCTGGAACAGGGGTCATACCTATGCCCCCTGCATTTGCAGATAGATTATTAACCATTGGACCACCAAGGAACTCTGCCCCTGTTGGATGAAGGTGTTCAGGAGAGAGAGAAACTAAACAGAGTCTCTGGGTCAGTCTGGTTTCAGTTTCTTCAAGAGGTTACAAGAGGCCCTTCTGGGGAAGTAGGTGGACAAGGTCATGAGTGGATCTTGGGAAACCAGAGCTGGACATCTTCAGCCATCTTCTAGGGCTGCTGTGGGGGGTCAAGTATTCAGTATCCAGAAGAAATATAGTCCCAAGCGTGGGCTGCTCTGGGTTTTCTGCTTCCCTAGTGCTCCTTAAGTAGATCAAAGTAGAGCACTTCTTTGGGGGTGAAATGAGCATCCTTAGCTGATCCAGAAAATGGGCTATGCTGCAGGAAAGGCATCAACCTCATTAGAAATGACTAAGGTAAGTCAAGAACAAATCATCTCAGCTACACTCACCCAGGAATTCTCTCAAGTTAAAAACAAAAGGGTCAGTAGCAGTAGGGATCTTGGTGATGACGTGTGCATGCTAAGTTGCTTCAGTCATGTCTAATTCTTTGCGACTCTGTCAATGGGATTCTCCAGGCAAGAATACTGGAGTGGGTTGCCATCTCCTCCTCCAGGAGATCTTCCCAGCCCAGGGATTAAACCCAGGTCTCTTATGTCTCCTGCACTGGCAGGCAGGTTCTTTACCACTAACACCACCTGGGAAGCCCCCTTGGTGACGATAACTCTCTACCTATCTACGCTTTGAGGCATTCTGTTCTAATCTGGACTGGTTGTCTTGGATGCCTTATACACAACTGGCAATCTGAGTTCACTGTTTACCATCCTTTTGGGTATTTCTTAATCCTTCTTAAAAGTGCGGGAGCTCATGTTTCCTGTATTTAATGCCTTTCTCTTTCTTAGCTTACTTTTTTTTGGTGGTGCACGCACTCTAGTAATTCCCTGAGAAAGTATGCATCAGGAGAGAAATTTGTTGAGACTATACAGGTCTGGAAATGTTTTTATTCTATATAACTTGAGTTATAGTTGAGCTAGTTATAGAATTTTAGATGGGGATAACTGTTCCTATTTTGAAGGCATTTCTCCATTGTCTTCTTCCTTCACATATTACTGCTGAGAAATCTAAAGCCATTCTGACTCTAGATCTTTGGTAATAAGGGGAATTATGGGAAAAAAGGTTTATCCATTTTCCCCCCATATACCTCATTTTGAGTAAACAACGACTGTGCTTGGCATGCTAAGTCACTTCAGTCATGTCTGACTCTTTGAGACCCCATGGACTGCAGCCTGTCAGGCTCCTCTGTCCATGGGAATTCACCAGCAAGAATACTGGAGTGGATTGCCATGCCCTCCTCCATGGGATCTTCCTGACCCAGGTATTGAACCTGTATCTCTTATGTCTCCTGCATGGGTTGGTGAGTTCTTTAGCACCTGGGAAGCCCTCTGAGGATTAAATTACCTGACCTGATGTCAGACAGCTATTAAGTGGCTGAGTTAGGATTCATACCCCAGTCCTGTGATTCCAAAATCTTTTATTCTTTTAAATGATGTTTTTCAGAGTAAAGAAATACATGTTGTCATAGATACATTAGAAAACATAAAATTCCAAGTAAATTAAAAAAAATAAAGTCACCAAGACTATTGGGACTCGCCATGATTTATAATATATAATAGTAATTTATCATTTATTTGTGTCTCTTAATTTGAACTGTTTGGGTTGGTAAACCTATTCTCTTTACACTATATAGCATCAGCCAAGGGCAGCAGGAATGGCCAAGAGTCAGGGCCTGGAAGGAGAGAGAAGGGTTCTAAGAAGGTCCCTAGGTTGAGAGTTGCTTCAGATTGATATGGTTCAGTACCCTGGAGAGCTCCATAGCAGTACCATCTATGGGAGACTGCAGAAAGATGGCTAGGAGTTCTCTATAGTTTTGAATTCCTTTCCAACAATGCGATGTTCAAAGAGACCAAACAGACCTGGAATGGAGGAGGAAGCCAGTCTCTTTGTCTGATTCATTCTCACATCTCTCTAGTTTAATGAGTTTTGTGAGAGTAGGTCATTATTTTCATTACTATGCGTTTTCTCAGGCTGTCTCCCCAGCTGGGGATGCCTGGCTCATTTCTACTTATCCTTTAATGTTCCATTCAATCACTAATTTATCCAAAAAGTTTTCTGAGCTCCCTCTGCCTTCCCCTCAGAAAATGTCCCCCCTTTCTTCCTCTGCAACTCTCTTGGTCATTACATACGCTACAATAGATTATAATTGTCTATCCTCCTAGCTTGACTATGAGTTCCCTGAGGACAGGGACTGTATCTCAGTTATTGTTGGTCTTAGTAAAAACTCAATAAATAGTATTAAATATTTAATAAATGAGTGAATTGTCTGTTGGCAGTTGGGAGCTATTGAAGGTGGTTCTCAATGACTTTGCGCCTCCCCCCTCGCCCCCCTCCCCCACACCCAAAAGACATTTGGCAACGTTTGGAAATTTTTGTTGTTGCACCTCAGGGTGGGTGGTGCTAGTGATACAGTAGGTGGAGACCACGGATGCTTCCCAACATCCTAGCAAACACAGGACATTCTCCACAACAAAGATTAATCTGGCCCCAAATGTTATTCATGTGGAGGTTGGGAAACCCTTTTTAGAATAATGAAATGGACTTAATCTAACTCTTCTTCAATCAGTTTATGAGTCTTCAGAGAGCAGTGAGTCCAACTAGGTCATTTTACAGATGAAAAACTGAGTTAGTTGGTTGTAGGGTAGGGCAAGAACTTGTACCATGGCACCATTTCCACATGGTTAATGTTACTTTTCCACCTGGCTAATGTTACTTTTTAACCATCCAGGACTCTGACTGGTGAAGGGACAGAATGTTTTTTCATATGTGTATATATATATGTATATATATATATATATATATATATATATATATATATATATATATGAGAGAGATAGAGAGGCTTCCCAGGTGACACATTGGTAAAGAATCTGCCTGCCAGTCCAGGAAATAAAGAGACACAGGTTTGATCCCTGGGCCAGCAAGCTCTACCAGAGTAGGAAATGGCAACCCACTCCCATATTCTTGCCTGGAAAATTCCATGGACAGAGGAGTCTGGCGGGCTATAGTCCATGGGGTCACAAAGAGCTGCGGAGCACGGGCTTAGCTGCCCTGAGGCACGTGGGATCTTCCCAGGCCAGGGACTGAACCCACGTCTCCTGCACTGGCAGTCATGTTCTTTACCACTGAGTGGCCAGCAAAGTCCTAGAATGGTTTTCTTAATGCACGTTATCTGGGGCTCATCAATTAGGTTTGGGGAACAAGGATGAGAATGTAAAGACTGGAGAAAAAAAAATGTTTGGCATCACAGAACAGGCCCAGCCAGCCTCTTCCCACCCCATGCTCAAATCAGCCTCTTTTTTTTTCCTTTTTTACAAAGATGTGCCACAAATCTAGGGCTGAATGAGAAGAGTTTCTCAATGGCTCATTTCTGAACAATTCAATCTGCTCTGGGAAATGAGAGATTAGCCTTTGGAAGAGTAAATTATTTTAAGCCACTCTACATTAGAACCAATTAGAGCTCTGGAGGTCCCAGCCTGCCACAGGAGAATTTACTCTAATTGCTACAAACCAAGGTCCAGTATAACTTTCCTCCCATCAGCAAATAGCAGCATTTGGGCAGAGAAACTCAATCTCCAAGGGAAACTTTGAACCAAATGTGATGGCTATCTCCCTCTTCAAGTGCCTCAGATTTAGAATGCTTTTGATCCCAAAGAATGCCCCAACCATAACTCTCATGAGGCAAATCTGCTATTTCCCCAGCAGCAATCACAATGCTCAGATTTCTCCCATTCAGCTCTGTTGACTTAGAAAAGCCAAGTGATCCAGACACAATACACAGCGAATCAGCAGAGGAAAGAAATGTACAAAAGAAGAATCCGTGTGTCATCTTGAATAAAAGTACCTTCCAATAACTTTGGTGAATTGTCTTCAAGGGAATCAGCTGAACGTGTTAATCATTTATTGTATAGCATAACTGTCTGGTGCATATGTGATTAGCTGGAAATGATATTTGTGGGCCCACTGAGGCTATGAAATGATGCAGAGGGGTAGCTTGTTGGCACAGGAACAGCTCAACTTTCTTTGCTAAAGTTAGCCTTGGAGCATCAGAGGCTGTTCCTGAGTTGGTTGCTACTGGCATGAGAATATGGGGACAGAAAAGGACAATAGACAGCAGGTCCTAGTAAGAAAAATGTCTTTCCACCTCTATTCCTTGTTCTCTCCCTCTCTCCTGCCCCCCACCATCCATGAACACCACGAGGAGGAATAGTTTAATAACTCAGAATTGAGACTCAAATAGATCTAGGTTTGAATTCAGTTATACTTTTTTCTGAGCCTTAGATTCTTCACCTATAAATTGGAACTAATAGACCTTATGAACTGTAGCCTGCCAGGCACCTCTGTCCATGGGGATTCTCCAGGCAAGAATGCTGGAGTGGGTTGCCATGCCTTCCTTCAAGGGGTCTTCCCAATTCAGGGATCTAACCCAGTTCTCCCACATTACAAGTGGATTCTTTAGCATCTGAGCCACCAAGAAAGCCCAAGAATACTGGAGTGGGTAGCCTCCCACTCCAGTGGGAGCCACCAGGCTCCTCTGTCCATGGAATTTCCCAGGCAAGAATACTGGAGTGTGTTGCCATTTCCTCCTCCAGGGGATCTTCCTGACCCAGGAATCGAACTGGGGTCTCCTGCATTGCAGGAGAATTCTCTACCAGCTGAGCTACAATAATGGGATATGGATGGTCAAATATATATAAAAAAATTCTCTGTTAGGTGGCCACTGGAAGTTCTGAGATCTAATGATTTTCTAAACCTCTTCACAAGATGTAAAATGGCTGGGTTTGTGGTTAACCAAATTGTTGTGGGTTTTAAAAATATTTATTATTTTATTTCTAGGGGCTTCCCTGGTGGCTTAGTGGTAAAGAATCTGCCTGCCAATGCAGGAGACGTGGGTTCCATCCCTGGGCCAGGAAGATCCCCTGGAGGAGGAAATGGCAACACACTCCAGTATTCTTGCTTGGGAAATTCCATGGACAGAGGAGCCTGATGAGCTACAACCCATGGGGTCACAAAGACTTAGTGACTAAACAATAAGAAAATTTTATTTCTAGTTTATCATTAATTTCAACTAACCAAACAATTGCTCAGTTCTGTTTTTAGGTTTCTAGTGAATAGGTTTGGCACTGAGCCGGCTTGGAGAAAGTTCAAAACTATTTGGACAGTGCAATAACCTACAGTTTAGAGAGAATGTCAAATGAGAATCACCTTTCCATTGGTCCAAAGAGAGACTGCTTTTCTGGCGGCTCAGCTGATAAAGAATCCACCTGCGATGTGGGAGACCTGGGTCTGTTCCCTGGGTGGGGAAGATCCCCTGGAGAAGGGAAAGGCTACCCACTCCAGTATGCTGGCCTGGCGAATTCCATGGACTGTATAGTCCATGGGTTTGCAAAGAGTTGGACACGACTGAGTGACTTTCACTAATTCACTAAAGACAGATCAATGCTTCTGCCATGAAAGAAAAAGGGGGTCAGTTGGTGAGTTGAAGTTAGCATAAATATAGGGCGGTGATGGGTATCTTAAGTGCAAAGGTACCCACAAGCAGCTTGTCATCAGAATAATTGGAAAACTATTACAAAAATAGACAGATTCCTGAGTCCACCCTGGAGGGTCAATGGCCATGGAGCAGCTCAGGATCCTGCTTCTTTTCAATTAAAGTGCCAAGCTGATTCTGATGATCAGTCAACTTTGGAAACAGCTCAGAAGGTGGATGATTCAGGCTATTTCTTTACAAGTGGCTCACTGAGTATTAGCATCTCTATTCCATTTACCTTTGCAAAGATCTGACCCATGTCTCTTCAATATGATGTGAGAAAAGTTTAGGAGAGTCTTAAGAGGCACTTGGAGCTGATTCCATTTCAGAGGCAGTGGTTGTGGACTATGTACCTGAGAAATGACACTCTCTGATGACTATCATCAAATACATTTTCAACATTCAAGTCTAGCATACCGTAAGACCTAAACTTTAGGATATAAACTTCCATCAATCCCCACCAGGCACTCAAAGTGTCTTCCAATATACCTTGAACTTTTCTCACTTGTTCATATCTTCCTCCTCCATCAGCAATGAGCTCAGCTCCACTAATAGAGGCAGTATGACCTGGTACTTAAGAGGCTGGCTTTGAAATAAGGCATGCTGGAATTCTAGTGTGGTTGTGAGCCAACTTGCACTGTGCTGGTTAACATCCTTGGGAGGCCAGGCAATAATATGGAAAGTGCCTGAGCACTCTCAAGTTTTGCCTAGAGGGAAAACATAAACTTCTATCTTGTTCAAGTCACTATTACTTTTGGTCATTGCTCAAGAATCTGAAACTACGTCCTAACAACTAGTAAACCAGCCACTGCAATATAGATGAGAAGAGTTGCTAGAGGAGATGCTCTTGGTGCTTCAAGAGCATACCTGCAGGGACCAAACCCTACCTGGAAGGCAAAGCCTAAGAGGCTTCCTAGCCAAGGTGATATTTTAGTCAAGTATATAAGATGAGTAGCGCTTAGGGAGGTCAGGAAGGGAGGAAAGGATGCCCCAGATAAAGAGGAAAAGTGTAAGCAAAGTTACATAGGCAGGAAACAACAAGGGATGTTTGGGAAACTGTCGTTTACCATAGCAAAGAGCTGAGTTTGAATGGGCAGTGGGAACTAATGAGGCTGGGGCCTGGGAGTGGATATTGCATGGCAAAAGAAGATGGTGTGGTAACATGATGAAAACTCCTGAGAATCTGAGCATCTCTGAGAATCCCTCAGCTGAGAAACAATCTGAGAATCTCTCACCATGGAATCTCTCTGTGTCCTTAGCAGCTCCTGGTGAGAAAGGAGACCGAAAGCCAAAGATAAGTACCATATGGTTTCCCCTATTAATTTTCTAATGGAGATCCCAGATTCACAGAGGGTTCAGTCCATTGTTCCTACCAGTTGGATTCTTGTGAGGCAGACAGGGATCCCCAATGCCTTCTACAAACCACTGGGGACTGTGGGAGGATGGCTGATTGATAGGCCAGTCAATGCCACCTGAAAGCAACCTCAAAGTGAGGTCAGTGTCTGAGTAAATTTAATTCAAGCCTATCAAGGTAAGGGCCTTCCCTGGTGGCTCAGGTGATAAAGAATCTGCCTGCAATGCAGGAGACCTGGGTTTGATCCCTGGATCAGGAATATCCCCTGGAAAAGGGTAATGGCAATCTACTCCAGTATTCTTAGACATGACTGAATAACTAACACTTTGAATTTTATCAAGGTAATGGGAGAAAGGGATTTGTTTTGGTTCAAACAAGCTCTGGAGAGTGACAGGAATCTGGAAGAAGACAGGAGCAAAAGTTCTACGTCAGTTTTTTGATATGGGAACAATTTCAATTTAACCATCTCAGATGAATAGTGTCTTCCTTAGTCTAAGAACCTACCAAGGTACCAATTCTCCACATGCATTCCAATTTGTCTGGGTTAGAAAGATCTTTTCTTTCCTCTGTTCTTCCCAGGTCTTTAGTTACTCATCAAGTATGGACCATGCTGGCTTCATAATCTCAGTTGCCCATGTTGACTAAGGGTCTACAATGGGCCAAGTACTGGTAGGTACTTCCTATCTGCTCACCTCATCTTGATTATCTGCCTGTGAGATACTATCCCCATTTACAAATGAAGAAATAGAGGGATAAGAGCCTTTCCTAAGGCAAAATAAAAATTAGAAGCTAGGGGGTTTTGTTTTGCTTCTGCAGCTCAATGAATTGTCACAGTCATTACTCATGGAGCTGCCACCAAGTCAGGAGAGAAGCTTGTCAACATCCTTTCCCCCTCTAATCACTGCCTCCTCCCTCCCTACTTCTCTGAGACCTCTTCTGCTTCCAAACTTCAGCTTTATCCCTGACTACATACTACCTCCCTTAGCCTCATGGAGCAATTAAAAACTCAGGGACTTGCCTATGACTGCACGTATGTCAGAGCTGGGACCTGAACCCATGCGTTTGAAGTCCTCTATAGCTTGATTTATTTCTTCCTTTCTGCTTACCTAAGTCTTTTCTATCTGCCAAGGTTGATCGACTCCATGCTTCTCCATGCAGCCTGTTAGAGCCCCCCTGTTTTCACTGATCTTTTCCTGTACCTGGTGAGTTCCTTACTGCCTGCTTCACTGACAGGACACTTAGATGCAGATACTGCCTGGCATTGTTTAGCATTTCACATTCTTGTTTCATCTTCCCTATGAGTGGAAGCATTTTTGGAGGTCACTTAACACCTGTTTATATAGACACTTGAACGTGGTCCACACAGAGGAGGAGGCAGAAGTGGATTCCTGGGCTCTGAGGTCAGACTCAGGTTCAAATCCTGGTCTCACTAGTGGCTTGCTGTGTGGCGGTGAATTACTTAACCTCTGTCTAAATGCTTTCTTGAAGAGTTGTTGAGAAAATTAATTCAGGGTGTAGCATCATAGTGCCTGGCACACATTAATCATTCTGCAAAGGTCAACTATTATTGGAACTCGACAAGTATCTATTGTTGGTTGATAGTGAGCTACTCAACTGATTCTCAAGGTTAAAAAAAATTATTTTCAAAGAAAGGACTAAGATAGAAAATCTCTTTTCCATAGGATACAGGTCGAGAAAAACAACACGCATGTTGGAAGGAGGCCGGATACTGGATGGGCATAGCCTCACTCCCCCTCCCTCATGTTCACCTTACTAAAGAAGCAGTAATGGCTCCCCAGCGTGCAAAGCACTGAAATGACTAACAGCTGAGCAGGCGACAACCAAGCGGAGCAGGGCCCTGGCTGTGTTCCCACCGCTAAGTCATGCAGAAGAGGCCATCTTTACCTCCTCCGAGCCTCCACAGCAGCTAATGCTATTAGGATAAAAGATGGGTCCATTTGGGCCCTAAACCTTGATGTTCAGGTACTCTACAAGGTCAGTGACTGGAGAGAATGCAAGAGCTGAAGCAGGAGTTTCCAGAGAAGAGGCTGAGCAGCTGTCAAGAATCAAGAAATACACCACTCTGGGTATGTATGCATATTTTAACCAAACAGTCTATTTCTTCAAAGGACTGCAAAGGGCAAAAGCTTGCCTTCCTTCTAACTTTATTCCCACACATCACAGGAGCAAAAGCTTGCCTGAAACATACCACCTATTGCTTTCTTTATTCTCAACTTGCAAAGAGATTCTTCCCCAGATACTTTCAGAAAAAATTAAGGAGAGTTTGAGGATGGGATTTGCATACAGAGTATCCTTCCTGTAATTCTGTGGGCTTTGTCTGATCATCTGTCCTGCAAGTTGTAGGAGGCATTTCTCAGAGCATCAATGCTAAGCAAAATAGAACTCAAAATAGAACAATGTGAGGCATATCTGGTGGGTGGAAAACTGTCATAACCTGAGATTTTGGAAATTACAGGGAGTTAAGGAGATGCAGAAGAGGGTAATGAGGATGTTTCAGATAATGGGATCAGACAGGACTGACAGCAGAGACTGCTGGGCTCTTCTGGACCACAAGATCCCTATAGTTGGGCTGGGATTGAGGGACACAAAAAGGCAAAACTCAAACCAGCAGTAGCTATTAAACCAAAGCAAGTTCTGACCATTAAGCCAAGAGCAGGGGGAGCAGCAGGAGCAGGGAGGGGCTCATGTGCCAATATTTTCTAATGCAAATGCAAAATGGACTATCATCAGAAATATTTATTGTCAACAGCAATGTCCAGGAATTACATAACCTCAACTTTCTTCCTCTGGCCTTAGTTTCCCCATATTTAAATCTCAAGTCATACTACTCCCCAGTCTCAGTTGGTGACCCTCCTTTGCTTCCTCAGGCCTCCATGTGTAATTTTCTATTAATGTGTCTGCCTCTCTAACTAGACCATAAACTCCTATGGGATGGGACTGTATTTTATTCCTCTGTGTCCTCAAAGCCTGGCACAGAACATGGCTTGTAGCAGGTGTTCAATCAACATTTACAGACTGAATAGTCTCCAAAGTCCCAGGAGGACAGAATCATAGAATGACTAGATTCTGTCCTCCACAGAGTTCACGTGAAGTGTTGGCCTAGTTGCTTCCCTAGGAGCTGTCCGGATCAGGCTACTTCAGTTGAAACACTGTGACCTCCCTTCCCCTTCTTTTCTTTTCAGTTCAGTTCAGTTCAGTTCAGTTCAGTAGCTCAGTCGTGTCTGACTCTTTGTGACCCCATGAGTCGCAGCACACCAAGCTTCCCTGTCCGTCACCAACTCCCGGAGTTTACCCAAACTCATGTGCATCAAGTCGGTGATGCCATCCAGCCATCTCATCCTCTGTTGTCCCCTTCTTCTCCTGCCCCCAATCCCTCCCAGCATCAGGGTTTTTTCCAATGAGTCAACTCTTTGCATGAGGTGGCCAAAGTATTGGAGTTTCAGCTTTAGCATCAGTCCTTCCAATGAACACTCAGGACTGATCTCCTTTAGGATGGACTGGTTGGATCTCCTTGCAGTCCAAGGGACTCTCAAGAGTCTTCCCCAACACCACAGTTCAAAAGCATCAATTCTTCGGTGCTCAGCTTTCTTCACAGTCCAACTCTCACATCCATACATGACCACTGGAAAAACCATAGCCTTGACTAGACGGACCTTTGTTGGCAAAGTAATGTCTCTGCTTTTGAATAGGCTATCTAGGTTGGCCATAACTTTCCTTCCAAGGAGTAAGCGTCTTTTAATTTCATGGCTGCAATCACCATCTGCAGTGATTTTGGAGCCCCAAAAAATAAAGTCTGACACTGTTTCCACTGTTTCCCATCTATTTCCCATGAAGTGATGGGACCAGATGCCATAATCTTAGTTTTCTGAATGTTGAGCTTTAAGCCAACTTTTTCACTCTCTTCTTTCACTCTCATCAAGAAGCGTTTTAGTTCCTCTTCACTTTCTGCCATAAGGGTGGTGTCATCTGCATATCTGAGGTTATTGATATTTCTCCTGGCAATCTTGATTCCAGCTTGTGCTTCTTCCAGCCCAGTGTTTCTCTACATGTACTCTGCATATAAGTTAAACAAGCAGGGTGACAATACACAGCCTTGACATACTCCTTTTCCTATTTGGAACCAGTCTGTTGTTCCATGTCCAGTTCTAACTGTTGCTTCCTGACCTGCATATAGGTTTCTCAAGAGGCAGGTCAGGTGGTCTGTATTCCCATCTCTTTTAGAATTTTCCACAGTTTATTATGATCCACACAGTCAAAGGCTTTGGCATAGTCAGTGTAGCAAAAATAGATGTTTTTCTGGAACTCTCTTGCTTTTTCCATGATCCAGTGGATGTTGGCAATTTGACCTCTGGCTCCTCTGCCTTTTCTAAAACCAGCTTGAATATCTGGAAGTTCATGGTTCATGTATTGCTGACGCCTGGCTTGGAGAATTTTGGGCATTACTTTACTAGCGTGTGAGATGAGTGCAATTGTGCAGTAGTTTGAGCATTCTTTGGCATTGCCTTTCTTTGGGATTGGAATGAAAACTGACCTTTTCCAGTCCTGTGGCCACTGCTGAGTTTTCCAAATTTGCTGGCATCTTGAGTGCAGCGTTTTCACAGCATCATCTTTCAGGATTTGAAACAGCTCAATTGGAATTCCATCACCTCCACTAGCTTTGTTTGTAGTGATGCTTTCTAAGGCCCACTTGATTTCACATTCCAGGATGTCTGGCTCTAGGTGAGTGATCACACCATCGTGATTATCTGGTTTGTGAAGATCTTTTTCACGAAGGGGCTTCCCTGATAGCTCAGCTGGTAGTGAATCCCACCTGCAATGCAGGAGACCTGGGTTCAATCCCTGGGTTCGGAAGATCCCCTGGAGAAGGGAAAGGCTACCCACTCCAGTATCCTGGCCTGGAGAATTCCATGGACTGTATAGTCTACGGGGTCGCAAAGAGTTGGACACAACTGAGTGACTTTCACTCACTCACTCATCCTTTCTTTTAGTTTGAGTTAAACTTTTTATTTTGTGTTAGAGTATAGCTGACTATTATTGTCCATAATTTTCCCCAACTGCACATATGCACAGTTATTTTTAGTACTTTGTAGTTTCTCTGTATTTTGTTGCCCAGGAAAGGTATGTCCAGGTGCAAGTACTGGAGCAAAGGGTCCCAGGTCCCAGGTCCCAGCTTGTCTCATGCCCACTGAATGGGTCTAGAAATGCCCAGGGGACCAGGAATCTCAGTCCAATGATCTACCTGTCATAGGACAACCGCCTCCCAGGTGAACAGCCCACCTTGCAATTGATGGGAGTCTTCATGAGGGTCAAAATTGAACATCGACCCGTCCTCACTGGCATGGGCAGTGCTCAGTGCTCTGGTCCTGAGGCTCCCAGAAGCTCCTTGTCTCCAGGGCCTGTGTTCCTACCAACCCAGGAAGTCTGATTTCCGGTTACTGTTTGCTTATCTGCCAAGTTTCTCAATTTCAGTTATCAGCAGCAGGCCCTCAGTATGACAGGTTGTCTTTCAGATTTCAGCAGAATGTGCCAAAGCCCCAGCTCAGAGGCAACTGGTAAATTAAATGCCAGAGAGCAAGGACATTCCTACACCTTTCCTCTGGATGCACAGAGCAGCTTCAGGGCCCGCATCCTGGTAGAGGGGACGAGGATCTCACCTAAAAGATGATGCTGTGAAAGTGCTGCACTCAATATGCTAGCAAATTTGGAAAACTCAGCAGTGGCCACAGGACTGGAAAAGATCAGTTTTCATTCCAATCCCAAAGGAAGGTAATGCCAAAGAATGCTCAAACTACTACATAATTGCACTCATCTCACACGCTAGCAAAGTAATGCTCAAAATTCTCCAAGCCAGGCTTCAATAGTACATGAACCATGAACTTCCATTCAAGCTGGATTTAGAAAAGGCAGAGAAACCAGAGATCAAATTGCCAACATCTGTTGGAGCATCAAAAAAGTGAGAGAGTTCTAGAAAAATGTCTACTTCTGTTTTATTGACTATGCCAAAGCCTTTGACTGTGTGGATCATAACCAACTATAGAAAATTCTTCAAGAGATGGAAATTCCAGACCACCTGACCTACCTCCTGAGAAATCTGTATGTAGGTCAGGAAGCAACAGTTAGAACTGGACATGGAATCAACAGACTGGTTCCAAATCAGGAAAGGAGTATGTGAAGACTGGATACTGTCACCCTGCTTATTTAACTTATATGCAGAGTACATCATGAGAAATGCTGGACTGGATGAAGCACAAGATGGAATCAAGATTGTTGGGAGAAATATCAATAATCACAGATATGCAAATGACACAACCCTTATGGCAGAAAGCAAAGAAGAACTAAAGAGCCTCTTGATGAAAGTGAAAGAGGAGAGTGAAAAAGTTGGCTTAAAGCTCAACATTCAGAAAATGAAGATCATAGCATCTGGTCCCATCACTTCATGGGAAATAGATGGGGAAACAATGGAAACAGCTACAGACTTTGTTTTGGGGGCCTCCAAAATCATTGCAAATGGTGACTGCAGCCATGAAATTAAAAGACGCTTGTCCTTTGAAAGAAAAGTTACGACCAACCTAGACAGCATATTAAAAAGCAGAGACATTACTTTGCCAACAAAGGTCTATCTAGTCAAAGCTATGGTTTTTCCAGTGGTCATGTATGGATGTGAGAGTTGGAGTATAAAGAAAGCTGAGTGCTGAAGAGTTGATGCTTTTGAACTGTGGTATTGGAGAAGACTCTTGAGAGTCCCTTGGACTGCAAGGAGATCCAACCAGTCCATCCTAAAGGAAATCAGTCCTGAATATTCTTTGGAAGGACTGATGCTAAAGCTGAAACTCCAATACTTTGGCCACCTGATATGAAGAACTGACTCACTAGAAAAGACCCTGAGGCTGGGAAAGATTGAAGGCGGGAGGAGAAGGGGACAACAAGGGATGAAATGGTTGGATGGTGTCACCAACTCAATGGACATGACTTTGAGCAAGCTCCAGGAGTTGATGATGGACAGGGAGGCCTGGCATGCTGCAGTCCATGGGGTCTCAAAGAGTCAGACACGACTGAGCAACTGAACTGAACTGATAGCTGATTAACAATGTTGTGCTAGTTTCAGGTGACAGTGAAGGGATTCAGCTGTATGAATACATGTACCCATTCCCCCCTCACCAAACCCCTCTTCCTTTCTGTTTTCCTAACTTCTTTATTCCCATCTCCTTGGACTGTGCCACTCTAAAGCCATTCTTCTTGCTTCAAACTTCAAGACTGAGCATCTCATACATGTGAAATATCGACCAGCCCTCTCATCACTTCCCTTTCTGTAATCAAGTCCATAGACCTTGCTTAGGTCTTATGTAGGTCTGACCTTAGCTGCCCTTGGAAGAAGGTCCTGAGATTTGAATGGAGGAGGCTTACTGGGGAAATGATTCCCGGGAGCACTGATAGTGGAGCAGGGAAATGAGGCAGGTAAGGGAAGAAAGGCGACATAGGATGCTTTTACGAGCAGGTCCTGCTGTGGGTGGCGGAGGCTTGCTTCTCCTGAAGGCCCCTGGAAGATTCTGTGGAATGTATCTCAGAGTCATTCCTCCCAATGAGGAGTGAGGAAGCTGGGGTATTTATCCACCAACTCCAAAACTGGTTGGAGGCTATTTGATGGTTGGGGTGGAATGATCCCCCCACTACTGCTGGTCTGCCTCATGCACTAGTTAAACACACTCCTGAAGCCCCCAGGGGCTCACAGAAACAAGCCATCAGCATGTCCAGCAATAGTGAGAGCTGAGGGGATCCAGGCAGTGGCACCGACACCTTATGTGACACGGTCTAGTCTGATGTACCAAAGCCTTCCGTTTTCTCATCCCAGTTTGAATTAAAACATTAAATTCTCCAGTTGGAAGAGACTTGGGAATCATCTACATCAACCAAATCCCTCTTCGGCCCAGGATCCCCTCTACAGCATTCCTGACAAGTGGTTTGTCAGCCTCTGCTTGAATACGGCTAGTGTCAGGAAACTCAACTGCACTGAAATTATTCCACTAGCTGGCTATTTCTGGAAAAACTGAATTGGTGGAAAATTCCTTTTAAAAAAAGATTCCACATTTGTCACCTTGTAATTTGAAACTTTTGACCTACGTTCTGCCTTTTGCATGCATGCTCAGTTTTGTCCAACTCTTTTGAGTCTCGTCCAACACTGTGCAACCTTATGGACTGTACCACCAGGCTCCTCTGTCCATGGAATTCTCCAGGCAAGAATACTGGAGCAGGTTGCCATGCCTTCCTGCAGGGGATCTTCTTGGCCCAGGGATGGAACCCAAGTCTCCTGTGTCTCCTGCATTGGCAGGCAGACACTTTACCATGGAATTACCTGGGAAGCCCCAGTTCTGCCTTTTGGATCCCCACAAAATGATTCTGTCCCCCATTCACAATAGCCCTTTTAATAGCTTCTAAAACAAACTGGTGTTTTCACTATGACTCTTCTTCTCTGACCCAAATCACCACTGCCTTTACTACGCTTACTAAAATATGGTCTTTAGACCAGTTATTCTCAACCAAGGGCAAATTTGCCTCCAGGGGGGAGTTTCCGCAGGGGTCCCCAACCCCCCAGGCCTTCTGTTAGGCCCTGGGCTGCAGAGCAGAAATTGAGCAGCAGTCCACTGAGTGAAGCTTCAACACCTGATCTCCTTCGCTCCCCATCACTTGCATTACTGCTGAACTAACCTCCCTATCCCCACCCCCAGTCCATGGAAAAAATCGTCTTCCATGAAACTGGTCCCTGGTGCCAAAAAGGTTGGGGACCACTGATTTGGCATCGTCTGTGAGAGCTGGACTGTGAAGAAAGCTGAGCACCGAAGAATTGATGCTTTTGAACTGTGGTGTTGGAGAAGACTCCAACTGCAAGGAGATCCAACCAGTCCATTCTGAAGGAGATCAGCCCTGGAATTTCTTTGGAAGGAATGATGCTAAAGCTGAAACTCCAATACTTTGGCCACCTCATGGGAAGAGTTGACTCATTGGAAAAGACTGTGATGCTGGGAGGGATTGGGGGCAGGAGGAGAAGGGGACGACAGAGGGTGAGATGGCTGGATGGCATCACCGACTCGATGAATGTGAGTCTGAGTGAACTCCGGGAGATGGTGATGGACAGGGAGGTCTGGCGTGCTGCGATTCATGGGGTCGCAAAGAGTCAGACACGACTGAGTGACTGAACTGAACTGAACTGAACTGGAGACATTTTTGGTTGCTACAACAACCAGGGAATACTATTGGCAAGTATGGGCTGGGTCAGGGATACTGCTAAGAATCCTACAAGATACAGGACTGCCCCCCACAACAAAGAATTATCTGGCCCCAAATGCCTAAAGTACCAAGGTTGAGAAGCCCTGCTCTAGAAACATCATTATCCAGACCACTCTCCTCTGGACACTCTGATGGCTTGTCATATAAGCAGGAGAGCATGGTGGTCCTCTCTCAGACAATGGGATTGACTTTAGAAGCTGAAGCATCCACCACATATGCCCCCCTTCCCCAGCCTGGGGTCAGGGAAAAGCTCCAATTCCTATTGAAGCAAACTTCTCTCAAGTCAATGATTAAGAAGTAAGAACAGATATATAAACATAAGTGCCAATCTAGGAGGTAGTGTTCCCTCTAAGCATCTACACAACCCTTTAATCATAATAAATTTAATTAAATTTATTTTGGTTTCTTTTTTTTACCCTAAAGATATAATTGTAGATTTCTCTATCAAATTTTTATCACCTGAAAATATGATAAATGGTCTTTTATGTTTTTATGCAAGGCATTCCTAAAAACATCAGATAGGACAGACTGATGTTGATCCATTTCTTAACACTTTTTGGGTAAGGCTGTGTTTACCAGCTATGAAGCCACTTAATTGTTGTTTATATTTATTTATCCAATCTAAGAAAACATCAGGTCTAGATGGTTTTAGTACTAAGTCTTGTCAAATATTCATGAACCAGTTAATTCTTACTTTATTCAAACAGTTCTAAAAATGGGGGTTGGGAGGGGAGATGGAGACTTCAGCTTATTTCATAACGGTAGTATAATCCTAAATCCAGAACTTGTCAAGAACAGTATGTGAAAAAAAAAAACAACTATTGAAAAATCTCATTAATGCACATAGGTACAAAATTCTTTAAAGATTACCAAACTGGACCTAGCTTTGAATTTTATATTTTATAAAGTGGCTGAGTTTTGTTTATTTCAGGAATAGAGGATGGTTTGATAGAAAGTCTATTAATGTAACTCACTACATTAATAGATTGAAGAGGTGGGTAGGAGTCAGGAATGGACCGCAGGTACAGAGAACATTCTTTTTTTTTTTTCTTAAGTAGCTTTTTCTGTGTAACCAAACCCACACCATTTATGTGATATGAAACAAACATTTATTTTTCATACATCTTGGGTAAGCTGGGGGCAGCTATTTTGGGCTGGGCTTAGCTGGTCAGTGAGTCAGCCATATCCACAGAACTCTCATTATCCTTGGAAAGCTGGCTAGTTGTGGCAAGTCCATCTCATGGCAGTGCAGAAAATTAAAAGGGCACATTCAACAGGAAAAACACACATCAAGCCCCTCTACCTGCATAATGCCTGCCATCATCCATTTGGCAAAAACAACTTGGATGTTTGAGTTCAAAGTCAAAGAATGGGGAATTATACTCTCCATAGCATGGATACCCTAGGAAGACATGTGGGTATTTTATTACCTATAATTTACAAATATGACATACATGTACACATATTACATTTATTACGTGCCAATTTATATACACATGAAATATGGTACATGCAAATAAAACTTAAATTCACACATTAAGTACACTTTGGGATCCTTCTTATTTACTAGGCTCTCAATCTTACCCGAAAAGGAAACGGAGTTAGTTTGGCAGAAGGTGTTCTTCATGATCATCTCTTGCATCTTTACTTTTTCCCATTCTTTCACCCTCTTCCAAAAAGAATTTAAAGAGGTTTACAAAGCACTGAGACAAAATAAATTTATAAGCAGAAAACAAAGAAAAGGGCAAATAAGGTTCCCGAAGCAAGATGGAGCTAGAAATGCCAGGACTTGGCTGGATATTCTGTTTGCTCCGCTTATCCTCTTCCCACCCTTCTCCACTGTTTAACAGCTCCTGCATCTTGGGCTTCTCCTCTAGCTACAGGATTCACTGAGTTCTGATGACCACTCTGTCTTGCTGCCTGAGGCCCAGAGGCTGGTAACACACACTTTCTATGAACTTGCTGCCTCCTTTAATCTTGCCACATCTTTGTTACACGAAACTCTCCTTTCTTAACCTTTTCAAAAGTGCCATGTTTCCTGCCAGAGAGCCTGACTGCAATAGCCCACAAATTGTATGCCTGAAGTCTAAATGCCTGCTAGAAGTAGATGACAAATGCAGTTCTAAGGTCGCAGTGTGATTACTGTCGACTAAAAAAAAAAGCACAGTGTGAGAGTTGTGAGTTAAGTTTTATTTGGAGCAATGTGAGGACTGCAGCCCAGGAGACAGTACCTCAGATAGCTCTGAGAATCTGTTTCAAAGAGATAGGAGGAAAGGACAGTATATACGTGATTTTGGTAAAGGAGGAATACATGCAATTAAGCACTTTTTTGGTGTGTGTGGAATTTCTTCTGGTCTTCTGCTAGTCACAAGAAACAATTGTCGCCATGCAGGATTGTAGTGCTTTTCTAGTTACAAGGAGATACAAGAATTGGGCTCCTAAAATCAGTTCTAAGACTATCTAACTATCTGAAGACCTATCCTGCCAGTTTTCCCGGAGCACAGAGTGCCTCATTTCTGCTCTCCACCCTGAGCTCCATCAGGGGGTGCTGAAGGTCAGCAGCTGCAGCAGCACATGATTTAATCCTTGTAGAGGTAGATGGCGGGCACCTATGGCAAGTAACTTACAGCTGACATGACCAAGTGGGAAATAACAATCAATGAAAGAATCTCCAGTCCCTCCAGAGAAGCAGATCTACTTTGGATGGGTAAAAACTTACCCATCATTCTACCAAGATGGGTAAGAAACTTTCTGTGACTTCTCAATGGCAACTCTTTGTGGTATAACAACCCCATTCTTTTTTGTCTCACAGATCATCTCCAACTAGTTAGGGCTCAGTCCTCGTATACCTTCTCTTCTTATCCTCACTCACTCCCTAGTTGATTTCACCTAGTTGCATGGCTTTGATTATCACACACATGCTCATGACTCCCAACATGTATCTCCAGTTTTGACTTTTCTCTGAATTCCAGTTTTCACTGTTGAACTGCCTCCACTGTTTATCCAATGGGCACCTCAAACTCTTGGCATGTTCAAAACAAGACTTGCCAGTCTTCCTCTATCTCAGTAAAGAACCTAGCATTTTTTTTACTTGGTTTCTAAGGTGTGCGGATTGGTGACAGAGGGGCTGGTGGAAATATGTCCTCCTTGATTCCTTTTTTCTCACACTCCACATCCAATGCAGCTGCACATCACATTGGCTCAGATATTCAAAACTATATTCAGAATCTGACCAATTCTCACCAACTCCATCACTCCCACTCTAGCCCCCAAAGGCCCAGTCTCTCTTATACCATTGTATTTTCTAACTGGCTTTCTTCCTTCTGTCCTTGCACCCTAACAGCACGCCACCTCCAGCAGCAAGTCTGACCTTTTAAAAATACGTCAGATCATGTCATCTTGTACTCAAAATCCTCCTGTCACTTACCATCACACTCAGAACACAGGGTAAAGTTTTGACTATGGCCTGTAAGGCCTTATATCAACCGACCATTGATGATCTGTGAGCAGGTCAAACAAAGTACTTGAGCTCTCAGGACTTTTGTACTTGCTGTTTCCTCTAATAGAAATGCTCATCTCCAGGTATCTACATGCCTCCACCACTCACTTCATTTACGTCTCTGCTTTTAAATGGCAACTCCTCAGAGAAGCTTTCCCTGGTCACTGGCTCAAAACAGCCCCACCATCCCTATTTCTTACTTTACTTTTCTTCACAGCAGTAACCAGTACCTGTTGTTGTTTAGTTGCTAAGTTGTGTCTGACCTTTTTGTGACCATATGGACTATACCTTGCCAGGCTCCTCTGTCCAGATTCCCCAGGCAGGAATACTGGAGTGGGTTGCCATTTCCTTCTCCAGGATATCTTCCTGACCCAGAGGTCAAACTTGAGTCTTCTGCATTGCAGGCAGAGTCTTTACCACTGAGCCACCTGGGAAGCCCATGATCAGTACCTGAAAGTGAAAGTGAAGTCGTTCAGTCAAGTCCCCTCTTTACAACCCCATGAACTATATAGTCCATGGAATTCTCCAGGCCAGGATACTGGAGTGGGTAACCTTTCCCTTCTCCAGGGGATCTTCCTAACTCTGGGATCGAACCCAGATCTCCCACATTGCAGGCAGTCTCTTTACCAGCTGAGCTACCAGGGAAGCCCAAGAATACTGGAATGGGCAGCCTATCCTTTCTCCAGGGCATCTTCCTGACCTAGGAATTGAACCAGGATCTCCTGCATTGCAGGCGGATTTTTTACCAACTGAGCTATCATAGGAGCCCTTGACATATAGAGGGTTCTTGATAAACATTTGCTAAGAGAATGAAAGACTCCAATTCTAGTTCATCTAGTTCCTTGACTCACACTCAACAAGACCCCAAAAATATCTGAGTTCTCAATTATGTGAGTGTCACTTAGCTAGATGCTTCAATTCAGTTCAGTCACTCGCCATATCCAACTCTTTGTGACCCCATGGGCTGCAGCACGCTGGGCCTCCCTGTCCATTGCCAACACCCGGAGTTTACTCAAGCTCATGTCCATTGAGTCAATGATGCCATCCAACTCTCTCCTCCTGTCTTCCCCTTCTCCTCCCGCCTTCAATCTTTCCCAGCATCAGGGTCTTTTCCAATGAGTCAGGTGGCCAAAGTATTGGAGTTTCAGCTTCAGCATCAGTCCTTCCAATGAACATTCAGGACTGCTTTCCTTTAGGATGAACTGGTTGGCTCTCCTTGCAGTCCAAGGGACTCTCAAGTCTTCTCTAACACCAAAGTTCAAAAGCACCAAAGCTAGAGGCTTCAGTTCAGTTCAGTCGCTCAGTCGTGTCCGACTCTTTGTGACCCCATAAATCGCAGCATGCCAGGCCTCCCTGTCCATCACCAACTCCCGGAGTTCACTCAGATTCATGTCCATCGAGTCAGTGATGCCATCCAGCCATCTCATCCTCTGTTGTTCCCTTCTCCTCCTGACCCCAATCCCTCCCAGCATCAAAGTCTTTTCCAATGAGTCAACTCTTCCCATGAGGTGGCCAAAGTACTGGAGTTTCAGCTTTAGCATCATTCCTTGCAAAGAAATCCCAGGGCTGATCTCCTTCAGAATGGACTGGTTGGATCTCCTTGCAGTCCAAGGGACTCTCAAGAGTCTTCTCCAACACCACAGTTCAAAAGCATCAATTCTTCGGCGCTCAGCCTTCTTCACAGTCCAACTCTCACATCCATACCTGACTACTGGAAAAACCATAGCCTTGACTAGACGGACCTTAGTTGGCAAAGTAATGTCTCTGCTAGATGCTTAGAGCTTTAAAATTCTAAACCGTCCCTGACCGGAACTGTGACCTTTTGGGTGAGTAGTGATTGGGCGAAGTCTGTACAACCTGCCTGCCAGTGAGCAGTGCTAGCCCTTTGCCCTTTGCTAAGACTGGCAAACCGCTGAAAAGGAAAAACGCAGGCTGTATCCTGCCTTCCTTCTGACACGAAAAGTCCCACAGGTCATGGGCCTTTTTCAATGCCACGGGACCACCTTCTCAATCTGGTGCTAACCTGTGGAGATGCTCCACCTGTTAGGGAGCTGATCCCTGACGTGAGAGAGCATTGCGGCACTTAGCCTAGGGCAAAAGCTGGAAACAATGAGACAACCTTTATGTTTAGGTTCTTAACCACGTAGCTCGAGGATGTGAACACTGCTCTTACACGTTTAGAGTGAATAATTAGCTGTGAACTGCCCACTGAACGTCACACAATAGCGTTGCGCTAGCGCGCACGCGCAGCAGAGAGCGCCGCCACGCAGGCGCACTGCAGCCCGGAACCCCGCAAAGTCGGGCCTGGTTCCCCGCGGGCGAGCGGCGGACGGGCGCGCGCGCGCGCGCTTTTTGGGAGCGCGAAGAAGGGGGCGCGCACCATGGAGCAGCGGTTAGCTGAGTTCCGGGCGGCCCGGAAGCGAGCCGGGCTGGTGGCTGAACCCAGCACTTCGAGCCAGAGTACACAAACCTCGGGAGAGAAGACAGAAGCAGCTACGACTCCAAAAGCACCCTCAGGCTGGCTAAAACGGTTTCTGGCGTGGAAACCGAGGCCACCGAGTGCCCAGGCCCAGCCCAGCCTCGCTCAGGTGAGAGGAGGGAGGCCTTACCCCTAAGGCACCTGGCTTCTGAAACGCCGACGTGGCCTGTTGGGGCGACTCGGCCGAGGCTCCGCCCCGGCACCACGTGGTGGCCTGCAGGCGCCGCCCCCACGTCGTGGAACGGCCCGGCCCAGGCCACGCCCCCCGGGGCTGGAGAAGCCCGTGGACGGCGGAGGGCAGTCTATGGGGTTACAAAGAGTCAGACACGATTGAGGGACTAACACACTTTTCGCTAGCTGAGAGGGGCTGCTGGCGCCTCCCGCCGGCTCGGCGGCGGGGCCTCGCGGCCTCGCGTCTCCTGCCCCTTCCTGTTCTGCCCTGAAGAGTGACCTTGACATTTTCTTTACAGCCAGGGACCCATGCAGCTTCGGGAAGCTGAGGGTCTAGGGTCCCAGAAGAAATCACCTCTGCCCTTGTGTTATTCACAGCGAGTTGAGTGATCGTTGTGCCCTCAGTGGCTTTGGGAAACGGCTCCACAACCGTAGGGGCCACAGCCCTCTGCTAATGGAGGGGGAAAGGTCTAATTGGGTGCTGATGAGAAGTGGCGGTAATTAAAGCTTGATTTGATTTCGCATCTGGGCCACTTGCGGCCAGTCGCCCAAATAGCCTGCGCTTTAGAAATGGTGTTTGAACACAGAACTCGCAAAAGTGTGCTGACTGCCTATGGTGGCATGTGTTGTGTATCACTGTTGAAGTAGCCAAGCCTATTCAAGTTTAACAATTAATGTTTAAGGCGAAAACAATAGATTACTATGATAGCTTTTACAACCTATTGTGAGTGTGTTAGTCGTTCAGTCGTGCCCAGCTCCTTGCGATCCCATGGGCTGTAGCCTGTCAGTCTCCTCTGTTGATGGGATTCTCCATGCAAGAATACTGGAGTGGGTAGCCATTACCTTCTTCAGATGATCTTCCTGACCCAGGGATCCCACACAGGTCTCCTGCATTGCAGGTAGATTCTTTACTGTCTGAGCCACCAGGGAAGCCTTATTAGCTTTTGGTAATCTCTCATTCCTCTCTCTGTATCTTGGTTTTCACTCATGAGTAACGTGGCAAGGTGACTTGAGTGTGAGATTGGAGCATGCATGTGGGAACACAGGACAAAACATCAAGGGAAAATCTGTGAGGTGGTCATTTTACCTCCTAAGTGCAATAACGGAGAAGGCGATGGCACCCCACTCCAGTACTCTTGCCTGGAAAAACCCATGGAAAGAGGAGCCTGGTAGGCTGCAGTCCATGGGGTCTCGAAGAGTCGGACACGACTGAGCGACTTCCCTTTCACTTTTCACTTTCATGCATTGGAGAAGGAAATGGCATCCCACTCCAGTGTTCTTGCCTGGAGAATCCCAGGGATGGGGGAGCCTGGTGGGCTGCCGTCTATGAGGTCACACAGAGTCGAACACGACTGAAGTGACTTAGCAAGTGCAATAAGTGCCAGAAATTCCTTTTGAAAAGTAAAATGTGCCTTACTCCTCTTAAAATTTCCTAAGATCATCTATCATTGCACCACATCTGGTTATATGGAATTTTTTTTTTGTAATCAAGAACTTATTACTTAGTTTGAATTAGATATTATTCTCCATGACACACAGGGTTCCTACTGACTTGCAGAAAGAGTGTGCAGGGTTCAAACAATCCATTTCCTTGCATACAGTTTGTCTCAGGATGACTTTATTGTGGGTTAGAACTCACAGAGCACAATTGCTTAGGATTTTAGAATCCATTTCCTCTACCCCTTTTCCTCCCCACAGTTACAAAACATCTAGCCTACACAATGAGTTTTTGACTATGTCTCATTTCCAAAGGAATATGAGATCAGTGAGTTGAATCTAGAGGAGCTGAGCTTGGAGAAAATTTCCATTATTGAAAACCCCCAAGCTGATGGCCTGACAAAGGGATGAGAGGCAATGCTGTACCTCCTATGCTTCTTATCAGTTACTCTGTTTTTCATAAGGGACTTTGTCTAAAACTCATTTTCATTTACTCAGTATAATTCCTGAGTTTGCTCTGGTGTGAAATTATCACTAAATTGCTCCCCACCCCCCACCCCTGCCAATTTCTGATCTATCTTTACCTAATAATTTTGGTGGCACATAGTGGCTTGTCTGAGATTTCTTTATCCTTCTATTCGTAATTGCTTCTTTTTGCTGGCCATTGATACGGAGGCATCCACCTCCTCCTTCCCTCACTCTCGAATTTAGCTTGGGGAAAAGCATTTCCCCCAAATTAAATATTTCTTTCTGCATCAAGCTTCTACCACAGTGGGACAAAAATGCCTGTAATTTTTTTTTTTTTAATCCTGCCAAGCCCCCCCCCCCCCCCCACCTCCCTCCCCAGGCCCCCAGTGCACCATCTAGCCCCAGGGTCTATTGACCACACTCATCCTGCAACTCCTCCCCTCCAGGCCTTGGCTCAAGCTGGCCCACTGTTCAAATGCCCTCTTACTTTGGCATGACCTAGCCAGGCACGGAGAAGGGGATGGCACCCCACTCCAGTACTCTTGCCTGGAAAATCCCATGGACGGAGGAGCCTGGTAGGTTGCAGTCCATAGGGTCTCAAAGAGACGGACACAACTTCACTTTCACTTTCACTTTCGCTTTCATATTGGAGAAGGAAATGGCAGCCCACTTCAGTGTTCTTGCCTGGAGAATCCGAGGAACGGGGGGCCTGGTGGGCTGCCATCTATGGGGTCGCGCAGAATCGGACACGACTGAAGCGACTTAGCAACAGCAGCAGCAGCAGCAGCAGCCAGGCACAGGCTTTGCATCACCCCTTCAGATCCAGGAGTCATCTCTCAAGTTCTCCCTTTTTCCCACCAGCATTCATTCACTCAGTCACGTGCCCACTACGTTCCAGCTGCTGTCCTGAGTCCCAGGAGACAGTGCAATAAAGACAAGGCCCTGTTCTCACAGAACTTGCTTTTGAGTTGAAAGAAAAGAATGATGAGTGCTACAGAAGGGAGGAAAATCCAGCATGCTGTGATAGTGAATCCGGGGTGAGGGATGCAGAGTGTCACTTTAAATTGGGTGGGCAGGGAGAACCTCATAGAGGAAGTGACCTTATCATTTTTCTTAAGAAGGAGCCACTCTTGAGAAACCTGGGACAAGGACAAGGGCCCACATGGTGACATTTTTGCTGAGGTTTGTGGAAGAGGGAGCCAGCCAGGTGGTGTGAGGGGAAAGGGCTTTCCTCTCAGAGGGAACCACAAGGGCAAAGGCTCTGAGGTGGGAAGCACTTTGGTATTCTGGGAATGGAAGTCCCTTCCCTAAACTGCACCATATATGCTGTGGTGCCTGTGGTGGCCACAAACACTTTCACACACAGCTTTTACAGTAGCAGGTGCACTGGTTGGAGGCATCTCTGGAGCCCTGCTCTCCTTTGTTTGTTCCCTTTGCCAGTTTAACACCCCTACCCCTACCTCATCTCCTTCTAGCTCTCTAATCCTTCCCCTTAGCATCTCCCATGAAGGCCCCTAGTTAAGTAAAAAGGGCTTTAAAGGGAGATCATCCTAGGATCCTGGACCAACCTCATCTCTGCCCATCACCAGCCATGTGACTTTAGGGGAGTTCCTTGCATCTCCTTATCAGTGTCTCCTTATCAGTAAATTGGGACTAATAAGACCTGCCTCCTGGGTCACAGGAAGTTACTCAGTAAATGGTGGCCATAGCATTATTCTTATTAGTGTTCCTTTAATAATAAAATAAATTCAGTTTACTGTGAATTTCAAGTTGTGCACATTCAAGACGCTTTCTGTATCCATCGTCCATCATTTCTCTCTGATCTCCTTGTCACCAGCCTCATCTCTGCCTAGTCCTCTCTTATTGGGCCTCCTGCATGAGCTATTAACAGTTTACTCTGTTCTTCTCTTGCAGCTCATTCTCTGCCTGACATCCGGAGTAGTCTTAAATATTAATCAGATTGTATGCGTTCCCTGCTAAGACCATCAGTGACTTCCCTATTGTGCACACTGGTTGAATCTGAAAGTGACATTTATTTATTTAATAAATGTATGTAGAGGGGGTGGGGAGTGTAGCTGATTATATGTCAAAGAACTTTCCAATCTAATGGAAAGGTAATAATTGCAACGCATGCTAAGTCACTTCAGTCGCATCTGACTTTTTGCAACCCTATAGATTGTAGCCCTCCAGGCACCTCTGTCCATGAGATTCTCCAGGCAAGAATACTGGAGTGGGTTGCCATTTTCTCCTCCAGGGGATCTTTCCAACCCAGGGTTGATACTAAAAACAACAACAACAACCAAAGGTCTAACAATATAGAATTGCTAAAGCAACATGAATCAGATGACCTATATACTTTTTGGAGATCAGATAACGGTTTTGGTACCTTTTAAGTTGCCACGTGAAGAATATGGGATATAACTGAATAAATGAACTAAGTCTGCTCTGTACAGAAAACTTATGTGTGCAGTGCTGTTTGGCTCTGGAGACACCAAAAGATAATCAGCAACAGTAGGGTGACCTCATGCAACAACTAGGGACACGTGATCTGTATTAAAAGAGAGACGCTTGAATGACAAACAGTTTGGTACTCAGTGAGAAAGAGGCAATTAGAGCTCTGGGAGGCAGAGGGGCACCCTGCTTGATGGCCCCAGAGGTCAGGGTATACATAGTTCACCAGCCATGCTTGCCTGGAGAGAGCAAGTTCCTGAGAAATGGAGAGGAATATTCCTGGCCACAGATGGGCAATGTCTTTGGGTTGTAAGACCAGAGGATTCATTTCTAGAGCAACAGATTGTGGATCATGTTGTTCAGGAAACTTTTTACAACATTATTTTACAAACTGCAAATCATGACTCATTTGTGGGTAGTGAAAAAAATTTTAAAGGTCTTATCTTAAATTAACTAAATGGAATTTTAAAAATAGAATAGAAAACCAAAGCTTCATATGTAATCAAAGTGTTGATATGTGAAGACTTTTTTCCTGATACACACACATATATATACACCATATATATTTTTGGGGGGGGGAGGGGTTTGCAGTACAAAATGTATTTTTTATTGTGGGTCATACCCAAAAAAGTTTAGAAAATACTGGACTGGAGACCAAACTCGAAAAAGCTCCTTAAATACCTCTGTCTCCCATTACAGCCAGCACAGGGGCCTGTGTTCTGGCACTTCTGTCTTTTGAGAGAATGCAAGGCCTTGGATTCCAGCCCAAGGAGTTTAAAATTTAACTGGTAGGCATTAAAAATGTGTCAAAGGTTTGTGAGCAGAAGGTTGATGGATGTTGTGGCAGATTTATTTAGCAGCTGTAAATGGTTTGGTGTGGGGAGAGAAGGGTTAGGAGGAGGGGAGTCCAGTTAGGAAACCCTGGGGCCGTATACGATGGTCACGGGATGGAAAGGTTGTGGCTTTTTTTTTTAACGTGTAGGATAGTCCTCATTTTAGAATCATGCCACTCAACAACATTTTAGCTCATCTAATCCAGTCAACAAACATATATTGATTCTGTGTGTGAAGCGTGTGCCCGGCTGCTGCCTTATCAGTTACAAGGAGTTACTGGAGGGGCTACATTAGCTCCTGTTAGCAGCAGACTAATCTGATGAAATGTCTGCCTCAGATGGGAATCCACCTGAACGCTGTAAGGTTTTCATCAAGTCACATTTCACTGATCAGTTTTGATTCAGAGCAGGATGCATGAGAGCTCTTGGGAGATAGTTGTCTTAGAGAGCAGGGCAGGAAAAACAGACACCAATGAGGGGGAAGCCTTCCCACGCAAGGACAGCTGCCTCTCCAGATGGGTTTTGATCCTCTCGGCCACACTGCCCGTCATTCTTTCTTTGGTTTGTTTGTGTGTCCTAGGGAGCAGCTGGGCCTGGGGGCCTCGAGTCACAGCCACCACCGAGTCCAGCCGAAGCCACACCACCGCCACGGCCCCCGCCGCCTCAGCCCCTGACCCCGAGGGACCGGTCTCTCCTCACCAGCATCACCTTGTTGAAGGTGCTCCTCTGGTTGGTCCTGCTGGGCCTGTTTGTGGAACTGGAATTTGGCCTGGCCTATTTTGTCCTGTCCCTGTTCTACTGGATGTATGTGGGGATGCGAGGCCCCGAGGAGAAGACGCAGGGAGAGAAAAGTGCCTACTCCGTGTTCAACCCGGGCTGCGAGGCAATCCAGGGAAGCCTGACCGCCGAGCAGCTGGAGCGCGAGCTGCACCTGAGGCCTCTGCCGCGGAGATAGGACCAGACCAGTGGTGGGCCCCCCAGAGCCCTCGCACCCCCTGGCTTTGACTGAGGACAGCTTGCGGGTCAGGTCTGTGACCCCACAATTCCACACTTCACCTAACCTCCTGCTACAGTTTTATCTCAGAACTTCTTTTTCATTTTGGTGAAACTCCTGGAAAGACACTCACTGTGGGTCTGATGCAGTTTATAAAAATTACACACTCAAGACAGGAGACCTGTTTGTCTCTTTATTTGAGAGAAGTGATTCTTAGAACACTAGGAGGGCTTTGGGGAGATAACTGTTGAAAATATTGAGCTGTTTGAAGTAATGGTTTGGTACATCAGAGCTATCTGTTAAAAGTAAATATTTCCTTTAAGTCTTTTTTTTAGAATTAGTTACAGTAAGTCCCTTGCATACATACATGACTTCTGTTCCAAGAGTGCATTTGTAAGTCCAGTTTGTTCCAAGTCCAACACAGTTAGCCTAGGTACCCAACTAACCCAATTGACTATATAGTACTGTACTTTAATAGGTTTATAATACTTTTCACACAAATAATACATAAAAAGTAAAACATTTTAAATCTTACGGTACAGTAAGAAAAAGTACAATAAGTACAGTGAGAAGGTACTTGAAAAGTACAGTAGTATGGCACAACAGCTGGCATACAGGGGCTGGCATCAAGTGAATGGGCAGGAAGCGTCACTGACTGGAGGAGAGAGAAGTGGGAGACGGCAGAGCTGAGGGATCATCAGCGACAGGAGATGGAGGGCAAGCTGCAGTGTCACTCGCGCCTGACGTTGACGTCACAGGTTCTGGCTCTGCTGGATTCAGTTCCACCTATCCTCTTGAAAACACAGTCTTAGTGGTGTCTGAGTTCTTTTCTTCTTGCCATAATGACTTGGCAGCACTGGGTTGCATTCTGAACGGCTGCTGCAAACTTTGTGAACTATTCTACATTCAGGGCCGGTGCCTCAGAAACCTAACAGGGCCTCTCAAAGAAAACCCCTTTACTATTTCCTGCATCACGAACCTCTTCAGTTCTTCAGTTCCTTCTTCCTCTTGTCTCTCTTTGTGCTTTCTCTGGGCTTCCAGCTCCTTCAGGTCTTCACTAGTAAATTCTTCATGTTGCATAGCAACGAGTTCAATGCAGTTGTCCTCTTGCAGATCTAGCTTGAAATAAAGAAACTATACTACTGTGCTTATACAATACTGTACAGAAAAGTACACAGAAGCACAACCGCTTGTCGAGGATGGACATACATGACAATATACGCCAGACACGTGAAGTGACTTGGGAGACTGAACTTGCAAACACACACTCACATCTTTGAAAGTTCACAACTTGAAGGTCCGTATGCAGGAGACTTACTATAATTAATTTGTAATTGACACATTTGATTTACACTTATTAATAGTTTCAGTTGTACAGCAGAGTGATTCAATTACATATATATGTGCATGCATGCATTCTAGGTCACTTCATTCTTGTCTGACTCCGCAACTCTATGGACCGTCACCCACCAGGCTCCTCTGTCCATAGGATTCTCCAGGCAAGAATACTGGAGTGGGTTGCCATACCCTCCTTCAGGGAATCTTCCTGACCTAGGGATTTAACCTGCCTCTCTTACGTCTCCTGCATTGGCAGGCAGGTTCTTTTTATCACTAGTACCACCTGGGAAGCCTATATATATATATGTATGTGTGTATATATATATATATATGTATATATATATATATATATAGTCTTTCAGATTCCTTTCCCATATAGGTTACTACAAAATATGGAGTATAATTCTCTGCTCTGTACAGTAGGTCCTTATTTATTATCTGTTTTATGTGTAGTAGTATGTATCTGCTAATCCAAAATTCCTACTTTTTACCTCCCCCCCAACTTTCCCCTTTTAACCATATATTTGTTTCCTATGCCTATGAGTCTGTTTCTGTTTTGTAAATAAGTTTATTTGTATTGTTTTTCAGACTCCACATATAAGTGATATCATATGATATTTGTCTCTCTCTGACTCATTTCACTTAGTGTGATAATCTCTAGGTCCATCCATGTTGCTGCAAATGGCATTATTTTTTTCTTTTTTACGGCTGAGTAATATTCCATTTTCTGTTTATATTACATCTTCTTTATTCACCTGTCAGTGGACATTTAGGTTGCTCCCTTGTCTTGGCTATTGGAAATAGTGCTGCACTGAACATTGGTGCCCATGGATCTTTCCAAATTGTTATTTCCCCTGGATATATGCTTAGGAGTGGGGTTGCAGGATCACATGGTAACTGTATTTCTAGTTTTTTAAGGAATCTCCGTATTCTCTGTAGTGGCGGTACCAGTTTACATTTCCCCCAACATTGTAAGAGGGTTCCCATTTCTCTACAACTTCTCCAACATTTATTATTTGTAGACTTTTTGTTGATGGCCACTCTGACTAGTGTGAGGTGATACCTCATTGTACTTTTGATTTGCATTTCTCTAATAATGAGCAGTGTTGAACATCTTTTCATGTGTCATTTGGCCATCTGTATATCTTCTTTGGAGAAATGTCTTTTTAGATCTTCTGCCCCTTTTTTGTTTGAGTTTTTTTGTTTTTTCAATTGAGCTGTATGAGCTGTTTGCATATTCTGGAGGTTAATCCTCTGTGAAAAATGCTATTGGTAATTTGATAGGGATTGCACTGAGTCTGTAGATTACTTTGGATAGTAATATCATTTTTGACAATATTGACTCTTCCAGTCCAGAAACAGTGTATCTGTCCATCTATTTGTGTTATCTTTGATTTCTTTGATCATTTTCTTAAAGTTTTCTGAGTACAAGTCTTTCATCTCCTTTAGTTCAGTTCAGTCGCTCAGTCATGTCCGACTCTGTGACCCCATGAATCGCAGCATGCCAGGCCTCCCTGTCCATCACCAACTCCCGGAGTATACTCAAACTCATGTCCATTGAGTCGGTGATGCCATCCAGCCATCTCATCCTCTGTCGTCCCCTTCTCCTCTTGCCCCCAACGCCTCCCAGCATCAGAGTCTTTTTCAATGAGTCAACTCTTCGCATAAGGTGGCCAAAGTATTGGAGTTTCAGCTTTAGCATCAGTCCTTCCAATGAACACCCAGGACTGATCTTCTTTAGAATGGACTGGTTGGATCTCCTTGCAGTCCAAGGGACTCTCAAGAGTCTTCTCCAACACCACAGTTCAAAAGCATCAATTCTTCAGCACTCAGCTTTCTTCACAGTCCAACTCTCACATCCATACATGACCACTGGAAAACCATAGCCTTGACTAGATGGACCTTTGTTGGCAAAGTAATGTCTCTGCTTTTTAATATGCTGTCTAGGTTGGTCATAACTTTCCTTCCAAGGAGTAAGTGTCTTTTAATTTCATGGCTGCAATCACCATCTGCAGTGATTTTGGAGCCCCAAAACATAAAGTCTGACACTGTTTCCACTGTTGCCTCATCTATTTCCCATGAAGTGATGGGACCGGATGCCATGATCTTCGGTTTCTGAATGTTGAGCTTTAAGCCAACTTTTTCACTCTCCTCTTTCACTTTCATCAAGAGGCTTTTGAGTTCCTCTTCACTTTCTGCCATAAGGGTGGTGTCATCTGCATATCTGAGGTTATTGATATTTCTCCTGGCAATCTTGATTCCAGCTTGTGCTTCTTCCAGCCCAGCGTTTCTCTACATGTACTCTGCCTATAAGTTAAACAAGCAGGGTGACAGTATACAGCCTTGACGTACTCCTTTTCCTATTTGGAACTAGTCTTGTTCCATGTCCAGTTCTAACTGTTGCTTCCTGACCTGCATATAGGTTTCTCAAGAGGCAGGTCAGGTGGTCTGGTATTCCCATCTCTTTTAGAATTTTCCACAGTTTATTGTGATCCACACAGTCAAAGGCTTTGGCATAGTCAGTGTAGCAGAAATAGATGTTTTTCTGGAACTCTCTTGCTTTTTCGATGATCCAGTGGATGTTGGCAATTTGATCTCTGGTTCCTCTGCCTTTTCTAAAACCAGCTTGAACATCTGGAAGTTCACAGTTCACGTATTGCTGAAGCCTGACTTGGAGAATTTTGAGCATTACTTTACTAGAGTGTGAGATGAGTGCAATTGTGTGGTAGTTTGAGCATTCTTTGGCATTGCCTTTCTTTGGGATTGGAATGAAAACTGACCTTTTCCAGTCCTGTGGCCACTGCTGAGTTTTCCAAATTTGCTGGCATCTTGAGTGCAGCGTTTTCACAGCATCATCTTCCAGGATTTGAAAGAGCTCAGCTGGGATCCATCACCTCCACTAGCTTAGCCATTCATCTCCTTGGATAGGTGTATTCTGAGGTATTTTGTTCTATTTGATGTGATGACAAGTAGGATTGTTGCCTTCATTTCTCTTTCTGATCTTTCATTGTCAGAGAATAGGAATGCAGGAGATTTCTGTGAATTACTTTTGTATCCTGTATCTTTACTAGAGTCATTGATGAGCACTAGTAGGTTTCTGGTAGCATCTTTAGGATTTTCTGTGTAGAGTATCACGTCATCTGCAAACAGTAATTATTTCTTTTTCGAGTTGGATTCCTTTTATCTCCTTTTGTTCTCTGTTTGCCCTCTCTTCTTGCTCTGTTGGTCGCTTGGCCTGAGATGTTTCAGCACTGGAGCCTACAGGCTTTTGGTTTGGGCCAAGTCTTGGTGCCAAAATAGTGGCCTCCAGGAGAGCTCATGCCGATGAATATTCCCTGGTACCTCCACCACCAGACTCCCTGTACCCACAGTAAGCCATGGCTGCCCCATCCTCATGCTACCTCCTCAGGAGACCCTCCAAGATCAACAGGTGGCTCTGGCCCAGGCTCCTATGATGTCACTGCCTTCACCTTGGGTTCTAGTACGAGATACTGTGTGCACTCTCCAAGAGTGGAGTCCCTGTTTCACCCAGTCCTGTGGACTCCTACCACAAGCCCCACTGGCCTTCAAAGCCAGGTAGTCTGGGGGCTCCTCATGGTACTTGACCTTTAGACTGGGGAGCCTGGCTTGGGACTCAGAGCTTTCACTCCTGTGGGAGAACTTCTATGATATAATTATTCTCCAGTTTGCAGGTTGCCCACTTGGGGGGTGTGGGATTTGATTATATTGCAAATGCACCCGTTCTACCGTCTCATGGTTTCTTCCATGTGTCTTTGGATGTAGAAAATCTTTTTATTTTTTTGTAGCTTCCAGTCTTCCTTTTTTTTTTTGCAGGGTGGGGGCGGGGGGCACTTCCCTGATAGCTCAGTTGGTAAAGAATCTGCCTGCAATGCAGGAGACCTCAGTTTGATTCCTGGATCAGGAAGATCCCCTGGAGAAGGGATAGGCTACCCACTCCAGTATTCTTGGGATTCCCTGGTGACTCAGCTGGTAAAGAATCTGCCTGCAGTGTGGGAGGCCTGGAGAATCCCATGGACTATACAGTCCATGGGGTCGCAAAGAGTCCGACACGACTGAGCGACTTTCACTTTCAGTCTTTTATTGATAATTGCTCAGCAGTTTTGAGTTTGGCGTACTCGTGAGAGGAGGTGAGCTCAAGGCCTTCCTACTCTGCCATTGTGTCTCTAAGTCCTTTCATATAATTTTTACAGCATTTTTTCCTCTGGAAAGTTGAAGTTGGAAGTTTTGGGAATTTTCTTGTTTTGGGTTTCCCCGCCCCTCCCTTTCTGCTGTCTGTCTTGCCTTTTTGGTTATTAATGCTGTTGAAACATCTGCTTCTCAGAAACAGACTCCCATTTGCCCATCACTATTTTTTATACTCCTCAGTTATTCTACCTCCACGCAGTGAAGGAAGAATAGAGAAGACAGTGTTCTAAGTGACAGGTGTGGGGAGAGACTTCACAAAATCAAAAATACTGGGAGATTTGATAAATGGTTATTAATGATGAATCTAGCAAGAAAAAATTCTTGAGTACGCACAAAGGGAAGCTCTGGAAGTGGAACTCCTGCCTTACTGGCTGCTTGGGTTGTTTCTTATATTCTAAAGACTCAAGAGTGAATGATGACTTTGGCTGTGGGCCTCTGGTGGGAAATTATGTAAATCGTAGTAATCAGCCATACTCTGTGTTCTGGCCTTTTCCAGGGTGAACTTACAGCCGGGGCTCATTAAAATTGGGCGAAGCAAACCATTGAATAGTTTTGTTTTTTGTTTTTTTTTTTAACACAAATCATACTGATTAGTAAGAGGACTCAAGCTTGAAAGCAATAGTTTTTTCTAAACTTCAGATTTTAAGCAATTAATGTCTCCTTGGTAGGTTTTCAACTTCAGGATTTAGTTATTCTTACATTGGGGCAGTAACATTAATATCCAGATGTTACTAAATAATGGAGGTCTATTTTCTTTGTGGGATCTTAGTGCCCCAACCAGGGGTGCCAAACCCACACCCCCTGCATTGGAAGGATAATTAAACACTCGACTGCCAGGGAAGTCCTGTAGGTCTGTTTTCTTTTTTTTAATTCTTGCCTGATTTACTTATAGCAAAATCCTAATTTAAATTCAACTTTTGTTCATTGAATTCCAACACTCTACTAAGTACCTGCGATAGAATAATGAAATAAGCAGGTGTTTTCCCAGTTCTTGGAGCATTCAGTCTAACTGGAAATAGGGTGGTAGACAAAATAAAACAAGCAAGGCCAATAATCGAGTGAGATAAGTTTTAGTTGTAGGAGTGTAGAGCAGATATTCTCATGAATCACACCTAGTAGACAACCCCATGTGTTATATTCAGTAGGTCCTTTTTGATTATTTGATATATATTTGGCTTCCCAGGTGGCTCAGTGATAAGGAATCTGCCTGCCAATGCAGGAGACCTGAGTTCGATCCCAGGTTGGGAAATGGCAACCCACTTGCCTGCGGAATCCCATGGACAGAGGAGCCTGGTGGGATAGTCTGTGGGACTGCAAAGTTGGACACGACTTAGCAACTAAACAACAACAAACCCCGTGTGTTATATTTAGTAGGTCCTTTTTGATTACCTATTTGATAAATGTTAGTGTGTATATTTGGAGTAGGCAATGGCACTCCACTCCAGTACTCTTGCCTGGAAAATCCCATGGATGGAGGAGCCTGGTAGGCTGCAGTCCATGGGGTCACTAAGAGTTGGGCATGACTGAGTGACTTCACTTTCGCTTTTCACTTTCATGCATTGGAGAAGGAAATGGCAACCCACTCCAGTGTTCTTTCCTTGAGAATCCCAGGGATGGGGGAGCCTGGTGGGCTGCCATCTATGGGGTCACACCGAGTCGGACATGACTGAAGCGACTTAGCAACAGCAGCAGTGTGTATATTTAGCCCTCCTTGAACATTTACTTGCATTGCTCCTCTCCAGCCCCTTCCTGATTGGGAATTTGTCCTTCAGAGTTATCCCTTGAGCAGAAGGTTCCCTTAGCTCATCAAGAAGTCTTGAGACTTCCCTGGTGGTCCAGTGGTTAAGACTTTGCCTTCCAATGCAGGGGGTGCAGGTTTGATCCCTAGTCAGAAAGCTAAGATCCCTCATGGCTTGTGACCAAAAATCCAAAACATAAAACAGAAACAATATTGCAACAAATTCAATAAAGACTTTAAAAATGAGCCACATACAAAAAAAAAATCTTAAGAAAAAAAATTTTTAAGTCTTTTTTTCTGTGACTCCTGTCTGAACAGGACCTGTAGAACATATGGGAAGTAGATGAATTCCTATTAAACATGCAAGTTTCTATTAAGATACATGATTTTGTCTTCTGATTTATTTTCTTAAGGCTTTCTTCATCTTGATATTTTACTTGGGCTTTTCTATTTCATAACAGCCAAATACCAAGAAGAAATATCTTTCCCTGGTAAAGGTTTGCTACAAAGCCCAGGGCAATAAGTATTATTCTAGGAAAGAATTAATTTGCATTTTTTTAATGTGTAATTCAGACTTTCACCTAAAACAAAATGCCTGTAACTCTGAATTAAGAATGTTTGGGCCAATTAGTAATCCTAGCAAAGGAGAGAGTTCTCTGAAACACAGCACAGAAGAGACTCAATTTAAGAGCCGACTTCACTAGCATCCTTTGAAAATGTAGCCATTTATAATGAGGTGGGGCCTGGATTGCCTTAAACCCACCTTTCATGGGATTTTCTGTGAGTGGTTTGTCAACTCTCCTTGTTCATCTCTTCCCAAAGATTGCATGTAAGAGGCAGCATTGACTTCTAGGAAAGGTAGACCAATTAAATGCCTGGCTGGGAAAAGATGAAAGGATGGGGGTATGTATTTGCTGTTCTTATCAGCCCATTAAGCTTCAGGTTCAGTCTTTGATTTCCTGAATTTAGAAAGGCCTGTTGATCTCAGAATTTCCACTTAGGGCCTGACCATTAGCCCAGCAAGCAGCTTCCATTAAAGGCTGCTTCTGCCATCAGGGAATTTGAAATCCTAGAGATGTGTTCAGTCCCTGTGATAGCTGTGTGCACGGATGAGGTCCTCTCCATCCAAGTCTTATGAGTAATGTGAATAAAAGAATGCTTTTATTTGCATTATTCCATCCCACCTATTCACAGGGATTGCTACATGAGCCTCTAACTTGTAGGGCTGGAAGAACCCCCAAAATGGCCTCGAATGCATCCCCTACCCCTGCCTTCCCTGATAGCTCAGTTGGTAAAGAATCCACCTGCAATGCAGGAGACCCTGGTTCGATTCCTGGGTCGGGAAGGTCCCCTGGAGAAGGAATAGGCCACCCACTCCAGTATTCTGGCCTGGAGAATTCTACGGACTGTATGGGGTTGCAAAGAGTCGGACACGACTGAGCGACTTTCACCCCTGCCTTGGTCAGGACTGCGTTTTATTCCTGACTAAACATTTTCTTTCCTAGTGATCCCTAAAGAAGATGAATCCAGGTACAAGTTCAGGCATTAGTTAGGAGGTTCTTTCCTGCAAGAGCTTGAGCAGCCCCTGCTTATTTCTTTTTAGTCTAATCTCAGTGGGCACAGAGCACCCTCCCAATTGGTAAGCCATTACTTAGTCCTCTTAGTCATCTCTTGTCTTTGGGCTGAATCATCAGATTGTACCCCTGGGATAACCATTTTCGAGCTATCCCTGACCCATTCTGCAGGTGCAGGGTCTGGATGACGCAAATGTCCCAGTTGGTGGGTGCAGTGACATTTCTCAGAATCTCTGGCATTTTACCAGTGTTGATTTAGGCGTGTATATCTTGTGCTATTAGGATCGTGCTTTGAGTCCAGAAAGTTTTCCACATTTGCCTTTTGACTGATCTATGTGTTAGGATTAAACTCACAAACTCTGTGCCCCCCCCCCCCCCAAAAAAAAGGAAAAAAAACTAGGAAGATTTTCACAGTTGGCAGAATCAGTCAGGCAGAAAGTAAAATTTTAACTATGTGTTTTTATTTCTTGCCACTCACACTGTTGACCTATTTGCCAGCAAATATTTGTAGCTGCTCTGAGCGTGGTGCTGCTGGGGACACGTAAATGAGCCTCTCCAGGCTGTGTCCACCGTGAGGGACAGGAGGCAGGGTGGGGCCGGGGTGCCATGGAGCATCTTGCCACTAGGGGGTAGCATAGAGCTGCAGCTCTTAAGTCGTGGGTCCCTTAGCCTCACACTTAATTTATGTAATATAGAAAACCCTCTGGAATGTTGTCTGAACCACTTGTACCGCTTTTTCAGAATTTCTCTTCACTTTAAGATTCACAGGGGAAAGAACTCATCAGAGGTCCTGGGAAAGGCCGAGAAAACTACCAGAGTGATTTATACACAGACTTTAAAATAAAACCCTCTCTCTAGACTTAGCAGGCAGTATTGCAATGAGGGGGTCAGCACTGTGCTTGTCCATGTCTGAGCTTTGTCGGGGGAAAAAAGACAAAGAACTCACCCAGCTGGCAGAAAAACTTGATCCCTAAGCCAAAGGAAGTCAAATTTGAACTGTCTGCTTTGTTTTTGTCACACATACTTTTATTTCACCACACTGGAGCATTGTGAGTTGGTGGAGAGATGCCGTTGAACCCAAATTTGTCAATGACATCTGCAATCCTCACCCTTGGAGATGTGTCTTTTGTTTGGTAGGTGGGTTTATCTTACCAGGCCCTAAGTGATCTGGCCCCTGCCTGCCTTTCCCAGTTACATTTACCTCTTCCATATTCATTCTACACAGAAGTTTGGGATACTAAAACATAAAAAGCCAGACCGTAAATAGTCTTGACCACTCAACTTCGCCATTGCGGAGCAAAAGCAGCCATAGAACGAATGTGAACAAATGAGTGTGCCAATAAAACTTTATTTATAAAACCAGCGGTGGCCCATAGTCTGCCAGCTCCTGCTCTCTTAACATACCAAATAGACTTCTGCTTTAGGCTGTTTGCTTAGAACTCACTCCCCCAGATGATCCTAGGACTTGTTCCCTTACTCCGTTCACGTCTCTCAGATGTCATGTCATCAGAAAGGCTTTCTCTGACTACCCAGTCTAAAATAGAGCTCTGGGGCTTCCCTGGTGGTCCACTGGTTAAGAATCTGCCGCCAATGCAGGGCTCACGGGTTCCATCCTTGGTTTGGGAAGATCCCACCTGCCACAGGGCAACTGCTGAAGCCCACAGGCTTCACAACAAGAGAAGCCATCACAGTGAGAAGCCGGCACTCACCACAACCAGCACACAGCAACGAAGTCCTAACACAACGAAAAATAGACGAGTGATTGAATGAATTAATAAAATAAAATGGAACTCTGCTCTCATATCTCCATTCCCCCCCGCCCCCCCACCCCCCCGGCCATGATAAATACTTCATGGAGTTGCTTTACTAATAATACTGATTACATTTTGGTAACTCCTCAAGAAAAGCATGTGTGTTTATAGCCAGAAAGTGTATTTTTTTTAGAGTATCTTTTATATGTGTTGCAGTCCATTTACAGCGAACAGTCTCTATGTACAGAAATAGCCTTGCTATGCAGAGTTTGTTTTCATTGCATTCCTCTAATGACTTTTCCCCTGAGATTTAGGCCGAGTTTGGCAGTGCCAAACATATCATATGGTGACTCGGCACAGGGTGATGTGAAAGAATTGCTTTTACTAGATCCTCATTCATGTTTTCGGCTCTTCCTATAGATTATAAGTTCTGCCCCATATGTAATTTTCCCAGAACTATTTATGGAAAAGGAGAATTTCCTAGAAAATTTGCATGTTTCCCAGAAGCAGAGGAAGCTACAAGGCTGGTCAATACAAAGTGAACAGGGAAACTGGGAGGTGATCAGAGAGGAAATTCATGTCAGGAGCTGATAACTTTGGAGGACACAGCTCCAGGGAGGAGAGAGACGTCAGATCCTAGAGTCCACTCTAGGGGTGCGTGATCTTCCTGCTGAACCCTTGGGAAATCTATGTTAGTGCACCGCTCTGAGTGCAGCTGAGCGAAGTCTCCATGTGTGTGATGCAGAGTGTGTGTGCCATACTTCATGGAGATGACACCAATACTGGAAATCAGGTGACTGGACGTATTCTCAAGGCATCTACACCACGGATGCAAAGTATCTCAAGAGTCGTGGCATTTCTAATGTAAAGAGTGACACCAGGGTTAATCCAGTGAAGGGACCTGAAAGGCAAGGGATCCATCCTGCTAGAAGAGAGGCTGTATCTGAAAAGCAGGAAGAGTTCAAGGCAGGAGAATGTGATGCTAAGACTCCATGGACATGGCGTCTTTTCTGAGCTTGTGGTCCCATCATACTTTGATTGGCAGTCTTCATGATCTTTACTAGTTTCTAAAAGAAGGTGTTTTTGTAAATGTCTTATGTAAAGTATGGTGTTGTGGATGGTTTTCTTGATTGCTAAGAAATTATGCTCAAGAACTATACTGCGTTCTTAAGGTAACATGATTCTTTTATATGATATGAATGCACAGAAGATGCCTTTTCATCTGTACTGTTAACTGTATCTTTCCAAAGGATGCTATTGGAAAGACACTGATTAAGTATAACCAGAGGGAGATATCTTTAACTTGGGTATATGTTCTCTACTCTCTGCTTCCCATACCAGGATTCAAAAGATGAAAGACCTTGAAGGTGGTTTCATTGTATGTTGTTGTTTAGTTGCTCGATCATGTCTAACTCTTTGCGACCCCAGGGGCTACAGCCTGCCAGGCTCCTCTGTCTGTGGGATTTCCCGGGCAAGAACACTGGAGTGGGTTGCCATTTCCTCCTCCAGGGCATCTTCCCGACCCAGGAATCGAACCTGCTTCTCCTGCAAGTCTCTTACATTGCAGGCAGAATCTTTACTGCTGAACCACTGGGGAAGCCAGTTTCATTGTAAAGTGGCATCTAAATTAGCAGGAACCCGGGGTGGGGGGGTGGTCAATAAAAATAGTAAATTCAGTCTCCTAGGAATTCTGAAGGTTCTGAAATTTCTGGGGGACAAAATACATGGCAATAAAACACTAGTCTTTTTAAGCCAGAAATGTACACAGATGGTTATATATTGTTGAAGAATGGACCTAAAATGGACCTACAGGATAACCATGGCCTTTTCGTTGTAGCTATTAAACTCGCATTCCCAAGTCTTGACCTGTGTTTCTAACTGCACCTTAGGTCTTTAGAACCAAAAGGCTTCTGTAAACATTTATTATTCAAGTCCTTGTTCTTTCATCCTAGAAAAACTGAAAGTTTAAAAAAAGGAAAGAAAGAAAGAAAAACTCCTTGCAATCTCTCCAGGTGTTACCAGCCTGCTTCAGCCCCAGAGAGCTCCCATCCTTTGGCATGGGACTGCTCGGTGTTTATAATTCTCAGGTATTGATTTTATTCTTGGAGGTTGTAACACCAATAAATTCTGAGGTCTATTATAGGTCCTACATGAGGAAGAGCCACAGTAATTCATTCTCACACTGGAGCCCTGGATCAGTAGGGGGAAATTTTTTTTTTTTTATTGCATTTGCTCTAGGCTGTGGGTCTTTTTCTAAAATCATTATGTTAGTTAAAATGAGCCTTTGTACCAAAGAAAATAATCTGTCACTGCTTGGGATTAGAGAACTCTCCAGGGGAAGAGCTCAGATTTATGGAAAAAGGAGTTAATAACTGAGTAGACGGGCCCCCTGGCTTGGCCCACTGGAGCTCACCGCTTGTAATCCTTATTCTTTTCTGTACCTCTGCAATCTCCTCTCCTCTTTACTTCGGCTCTTCTTCCCGTTTAAGCAGCCGCTGTTTTCTGTTATTCACTTTGCTCATGTTCCATCTCTTCATTGTCTCTTTCTCGCCTGTCCTTCCCACCCTTGCGGATACTCAGTCTCTTCTCCTTCCTCGTCCCCTGTATGGAACCTATTTCCCCCTCTTCTCCAGCTCCCTGGCTACATGTGCCACCTGTTCCAGTTTGTATTGCGGTCCCCCCCCCCACCCCACTGTTTCTGGCAAGAGAGACCTGTTTTCAGTATTTCTCTTTAGAGAAATGTGTGTGTAAGAGAAAGGTGGGGAGAAGTTGAAAGATACTGAACAGCATGTTTATAGTCTTTTGAGAGGATAGTAACAGAAGACTCTGGGTTGGGGCAGGGGGCTTCCTACTCCTTGGGGAATGTCAGCACTCTTGACAGATGAGTGAGATCCTTCACAAATTCTGTGTGGAACTCACTTATCCCCACCAGTGGGGATCCATCCCTGGAATGTGGTTTCATATCACATGTGAACACAGATGGGTCTGGGGGCCAGGAATTCTCATTTGTTTCCTCCAGGGCTGGCCCTCAGCAGAGTGGGCAGCTCTGCTTGCGCTTTCTTTAGGCTGGAGCTAAGCCCTGTTAAGCCACTGGGCACCCTTTCCCTGCATCATTGTGACTGCCATGCACACAAATGTGGTGGTCATTACTGGTTTGGGCAGGTGTTTTCCTGGGGGTGGGCAAGGGAGAGGAACCCTCCTGGCTCCATCTTGCTCCTGCTGAGTGGCAGAGCAAAGACCCAGAAAGATGAGACTGTCAACAGAGGAGTGAAAGAGGCTGAAAGCAGCACTGGTACAGATAAACACAGATGTTCTGCCTGCACTTAGGAGCTGGCTGGCTGTATTTGTAGTTTGCTCTCAGACTCAGATTTAGGACTATTAAGCCTGAAAGGGACAATTCCCACAGCTTGTCTAAAAGAGAGCTGTGTTTAAGGAGACACTTGGATAAGCGTAGTGATCTTTATGCGGGGGTGACTGAAATGGTGGAGGGCTTAGGGAGAATCTGCAGTCCCACTGCTCTTCTGTGAGAGCGAGTCACAAATTAGGGGGAAAGTTCATTTTTCCAAAGATGAATCTCTTAGGGAAGCTCTATTCAAATTCTGTGGCCGCTTCGCAAACACGGTTTGTGCTTTTTTAAAAGATGGATTTAATGGACTGAGTTCATTTAGACAGGAGATCAAATGAATGAGCAGAATTAGAATACACATCCATTTGGCTGCCAGTCATTGTGTAAGCCACTCGACCACCCGACTTCTCTAATTAAATGACATTGCAGTCCCTGCACAAAGGCTTCGATGGATAAATTAGTACTTGGTAAGTGCTTTGAAGATGAAAATCACGATATGAGTAATGAGCCAGAATTTTTCCTCCCCTGGGGCTGGAAATGGCATCTTTTGTGTTTTCCTGCTACACTGTGAGTCACCTGGGTCGACACTGCAGGAAACCTCCTCCCCCCAAGGAAGAGTTGGAGAGACACAGTAAGGACAGGTTTTTATTTGACTTACAAGGCAGATTAGGACAGAGTGTGAATCCATTTGCACCTGTACATGAATTACATGCCACACACATTTGCTACCTGTAGTCGCGGGTCATATTTTACATGAGTTTATATATTAAGAAATCGCATGAAGATTACCTCGTTTAAACATTCATGAAGCACAACATCCCTCAAGAGAACTGAAGACAGAAATTCCGTTTTGTCCCTCCCGAGAGCTTCACTCACCTTCCTCTTGGTGCATCTCAGCTCTGTATCCACTGACCCCTGCTCCAAAACGTTCAGGTTTATCTGCTCCGAGGGTATGATGATTATTTTTAGTGGGAGAAGCTTAAAGGAAATGCAGATTTGGAAGTAACACATGAACCATTTGGCAAGATCGAGCTCTGTCTGTCAGCTACGAATCTTGCCCCTTCCTGACTACTCTCACTGGCTCCCCTTGCAGAGAAGCCTCAACATCTAATTTGTTGTATGTTCCAAACTTGGCTGAGAGTACCGCCTCCCCCCCTCCCCCCGGCCAAATCCAAATATTCTCATTTTTATATATATATTTTTTTCTCCCGGATTGTACAGAGATAATCAGTCACACTAGATTGTCTGGGCTATGAGAGCTTTGACAGGCCCCATCAGGAAAGGTTGCTTAACCCCAATGTAAGTTAGGATCCATGCTACTGGTTGCAGCCCTCCTCACTGTACTACAGTGCAAGATGCGGTATGTGACTTCAGCCCTGACTGCACCTCCCTTCTAGCTGTACCCCGAAATTGGTCACAGTCAAGAGCATGGCACTCCTAGCACAGCTGGTGGCTCACCTCTTACCGGTGGGCTCACCTCTTACTGATGCAGCCAGGGAGAAGCGTGGGAAGCCCACTGCAGGGACGGGAGGTGAGAGGGGGTAAATGTTGCGCTGGGGAAGAGGTAGGATGCTTTAAGGGGAGAGTGTTCCCTTGCTGGCTGAGATCCCAAGAAACCGGCTAGAATGGCAGAAGGGGAAGAGGGAAAATTCACTCCTCAGATAGACTCAGATACAGGCCAAGTCCAAAAGACTCTGAGAGTTAATTGGAAAACAATTATACTTATCTGCTTCCTGCCAATCTGTATCCACAGACAGAGCAGAAGTAATTATAGATACCGTGGATACACTGTGGCGTTAAGTGTTTCAAATTATACTGCTTAACAACGCTTCCTTGATACAGCCCGCAGCGTGGGGGACGGAGAGCTGGTTTGAGTCAGCAGATAATACCACAGGGGCATGGTGATGCTATCTGCAGAAGTTTCTCACATTGGGTCATGTTTTCCCCCAAGAAAACTTGCTGCAGCCAAGAAAAGAAAAAAAAAAAAAGAATTGATTCTAATTTGGTTTCTGTTTTGTATTTAGGATGTCATTCACATAGCTGTCTTAGCGGAGGGAGCCGACATGTCTTTTATAGCTTTTGGAGCCAAAAGCAGGGTCAGCACTGTGGATTAGAATCAATTCAGTGGAGGGAAAATAAACCTTCGGAGTGCATCTTGCCTTCCCTGGGCACGTCGCAGGCATTAGCAGTAATGGGAGCTCTGTCTGTGCATGGAGAGAAAGCATCTAGCTCAGTCTCCCACCATTCTCGCCCCGCTGCTGTGCAGTCCCCTGACCTTCACAGTGGGGAGGGGGAATGATTCTGGATTCATCTCTAACTTTATACTGCTATGCACAGGAAAAAATACACACACACACACACACACACACAGAGTCTTCTTCTAGAAGAAACAGAGGAAGAAGTGGGGACAGGAACTGCTGAAATGTGGCCCACATAGATAAGGGGACCAAGCCTGTGGGCACCTGGATGTGAACTGACTCTATTTGCCCTCAGTGGCGGCTGTGCCATCTTTTCCAGGCTTGCTAGTCGTCTCCAACTTCAGGGAGTACTAGAGAGGCAATGCTGAGGGTCAGGTTGTTAGGTCCTTCTCTAGGCTCTTTTAGTCCACTCTGCAGGGCTACTAGAACACACAACTTCTCAAACGAGCACAGGTGCATCAGAAAAACACTAAGCCAGCCCACCGGAAGACAGCTGGATTTGCTATCCGAAACGGCTCCTTGCTGCTTCTGTGTACACTTGAGCTCTAATGCATCTCATTTCTTAATCTGAACACAAGGATGAATGAGGTACGTGGGATGACAGCAAAGCACACCCTCCCCTCTGCTCAGTGGCATAAATCACTGAAATGGCACCTGCGCCGACTGACTTGTCTCTCTTCGCTGCTGTGTTTTCTCTTTAACAGAAACTCCACACAACACTGCCAACTTTCACCAAGAGTGTCCTGAATGGCCATTTCTATTTTTCATCTATCCTTTCCAGAGGCTTCACTGGACTGGGAGGCAGAAGTTGGCCTGGGTCCTCTCCTAGTTCAGCCACCATCTAGCCCTGTGACCTTGGGCAGATCACCTCTGTGAGCTTCCCTCCTCAATTCTCCAGATCAGAGCAATGAGATGTCCGAGATCTTTCCCTGCTGAGTCTCTGAGAACTCCACTGCTGTACTCTCCAGGATAAAAGTGCATTGAGACAACTGCAAATCACGCCTGCAAATCAGGAAAGCTGCTCTAAAGGGAAGGCAATGTAAGTGGTTTCGTCTCAGTTCTGTGGTTTAGCTGCCCCAAAAAGATTCAGATGAAAAAGATCAGTTGACATGGTTTAAGCCCCTCACAAGGTCAGTGGGGAGCTGGCCAGAGTGCTGAACTCGGCTTCCATTCATGACAGTCATCAGACCTGGCTGCACGGCTCACACACACAGCACCTTACCCTGCCCCAGGACAGAGGCAAGCAAGTTTTCTCGGCAAGCTCCAGACTTTGGGCACCAGGCATGTAAACAGCCAGAGGAATTTCTGAGCACACTGCATTCAATAATTCCCAGATCTGTTAGAGAGCTATATTTAGTTTGGGAATAGCTTTGGAAAGAGTGCATTGCCACTAAAATGAATATTAATAGTGTGGGTCTTAGAGCAAAGAAAATATTTCTTCAATTCAGTATCTGGTATGTATCTGACAAGGAAAATGTTGCTTGGTGTTAAAAGGCTTGGGGCAATTGGGGGTGTGATGAGCACTCTGCAACCAGGAATCAGTACCCGTTGGGAAAAGAACTTAGAGCATAAAACCAAATTGTCTGAGCTTCCTTCCCAAGTGCCTAACTAAACACTTTCTCCCCACAATCTTTCCCCTCAAAAATTTATTTCTTGATAATAATATTAATCTGTCTCTTCATTGTTGTACCGTTTATTAATGATTCTCAAAAATCTTCCAGCTTACCCAAAATGGAAACACTTGCACCAGAGCTGGATCCCACCCAATCAAACACACCAGCACTCTTCTCACCCTAGCCCCAACTCCAAAGAGAAAACCAATGCCTGTTGGGCTGTCTGCCCTCCTGACTGGGGAGGCAGGAATGTCCCCACCCCCAGCTCTCCACATTTTCTCAAAGAGGCAGCCTGCACAAATCCTTTCTTTAGCCTGAGGTTCAACTTCCTTATTAACATAGACACAGCACTCCACTGAAGCTGAAGTATAAGAGGTTTTCTGCTTGATGTGTTTTATGTCCCATTATTATTTTCCCTGAACATCCTGTGTCTCTCTGAGGGGCAGAGGAGAGTGTCTGGCACAAGGCTTTAGGGGAGGGTTCCCGCCATTCAAAAAGAGGAGGGAAAGATCAACTCACTTAGGAATTCACCCGGAGACTCTCCCTCTGCCCTCCCAGAAGACGTGAGCTCCCAAGGGTTCTCCTCTGCTCTGCATCCTCTACCTGTGAACTCAGTTGCCAGCCTCCGTAGCGTGGCTGTTCCCCTTCTGTCTGGGCCTCTGCAGTGGTGCCACATGCCTGCTTTTCCTCCGCGGCTAGATTGAAAGGTTTTGCCTGTCTAAGCTTCCCTGAGGCTCATTATTTATGGGATGAGACTGGAGGCAGGGCGAACATTAAGTAGCTCAAAGCACGGATGAGTCAAATTAATAACTACGGTACAACCCCAAACAACATCAAAACCACCACTGTGATTTACTGCTTGTTTCCACCAGTTGGGGAAATTCAGAATTGCACGTATGTACAGACAGAAACTATTCACAGCAAAGACAGAGAAATGAGCAAAGTATATACAAGCTCCCACGTTGGGGGAATTTCACAGGGAAGTAACCAAAGGGAGGGGAAGGCCACCCCCGTTGATCATGGTGGGGACTGGTAGAGTTCCCGGAAGAGTCTCTTTTTGGTCACATCCCCTAAAGTTAAGACAGCGCACTCAAACGCCCATGCAAGGTAAGTAATCTAGTCACAGGTAAAAATTATTTCCATGGAGAGGGGCAGGCTGTCTCTCTCTCAGTGCCTGTGGGTTCCCAACAGTAGAGAGTAATCTACATTCCCAGCACGGACATTCCTAAAGTCCCCTAGATGAGCCCCACAGGATTCTCGAGCATCTCTAGAATACAAGTCAGAGCTCCCACCCAGGGCTGGACTCCTCCACAGTGAACCTGCTCTGGGAGCAGGCACCAAAGCAACTCAAACACCCAAGGAAGCAGTGGGGGCCAGAAAGGGGAAACTCTGAGGCACCTTCTCGATGTTCATTCTCAACACCACCCCCACAACCACTTCTAGAAATCGCTGCTGGAGGGTGGGCAGTGAGATGAGGGGCCAGAGGAGGGGAAACAAGCCTGTGCCCAGCGTCCCCTAAAGAGGAGGCAGGCAGGGGTGGTGATGCCAACCGGAGGCAGGCAGAATCGGCTGGCGTTACCCGAGCTCTGTGTTTAGCTGAAGTCGTATCCGCCTCTTGCAGAACCATGTCCTCTTACAAGGCCACTAATAAGCCATTGACCTTGAGTTTGAGTCTGGGGCTGATGTTCTGCTCTGTCTGGGGGAACCCCAGGGGCCTTGTGGCTTAATGAGAAGAAATCCTCCTTGTTTTAGCAGCAATTGCTTTTTCCTCTTCACCCGCCACAGTGATCAAATTAACAGGTTGCTTCTCCTCGGAATAAAATGTGTCCTCAGGTCCCAGGAGGCACTGCCCATTTGCCTGTCTGATGCGCTTGGGACGGGAACGCAGGGAAGGAGCGTGTGTGCCTGTGGTGTTCCCCTGGCCCCCTGCCCCCCAGTCCCTGGGAGGGTCTCTTCCACCTGGGGTGGCCACCCAGGCCGGCAGTGAGCCACATGGAGGGAGGCGCCCGAGTCTCAGCTGCAGGAGGTCTGGCAGGAGGCTGCGTACACGCTGCTGCCTGCTGTGGCCCCGCAGCTCAGGCTGCTGGTGGGACACTTGAAGGGCTTCATGCTGTTCTCCCTCTGGACGTGCAGGTGCTCCAGCCGCCAGCGCTCCCAGCTCTTCCGGAACTCCATCTGGACCTTCCGCGGGGAAAGGAGGGAAGTAGAGGCCATCAGGCAAACCAACTGCCCACGAAATGGCCTCATGATTACATTAGGAGGGAAGGGAAAAAAATCCACCACTTTATATTAAGAGACACAAGTCAAGGGCTTCAGGCACCTAAATTAATATCGCCATAAAATTGTTTCTTGTCGTCTCCTATTTTCTGCCTCTTCTCAGGAGGGAGATGGGCTTTGCTGATCTAATTGGTCTCTCGCATCTCTAAACTCTTGTGACTCAGCTAAGTACCTTTCACAATCCATCACAGTATCAGTCAGCGGAAGAGAAAGAGTGGCAGAGAGACGTGGGGAGAAGGGAGGTGGAGAGAGAAGAAAAGGAGAAGAGAGAGTCTGACTTCAGAGCCCTCTCGGACAACTGAGAAGAGGGACAGCCCACCCCGCCCCTCGCGGTGTCAACACCAGACCCCTCTAAACTCCCCCAAGGGCTTTCATCCTGGCTCCAGGATGGAAGGGAAGAGGAGCTGCGGAGAATGAGGCTGGGACTAGCAGCAGCCTGAAAGAGCAGGCTGCGGACAAGCACTTCTCAGCCTGGATTTGAACTAATCCCAGCCAGGAACTGGACTCAACCCACAGAGGGTGCAGCCCAGGTGAGTTCAGCCAAGCAGAACTGCTGCCGTGCTCAACTCAGCAGAGCTCAGCCCTCCCCGTCGGCAAGAGCCTTCTCGAGAGGGTGGAAGCTTGGAGCCCATGTGGTTAGAGCAGAAAGATACAATCCAAGTAACAGTGCAGAGCCCCAGTCCCTTGAAGGCTGTGGCGATGCTGCGGCTGGCTCCTGTGATTCCGGTCCCCCAGAGAGGCTGCTGGAAGCTGTACAGCCAGCCCAGGGCATCCAGAGAGCTCAGCCAGCGGACACGCCTCTACATCTGCTTTCCAGAGCTTCTCTGATGCGCTCCACATGTGCCACCAGAACTCCCCACTCCAGAGTGTCTGGGGCCCAGGCCTGCCCTCTCGGGCTCCATCCAGCAGGGTGGCCAGCTGCCAGCAGCTGTGGGTGCGTGGCTCACTGCCAACATCCCATGGGTCTCTGTGCAAACACCGCCCTTCTCTTCCCGCAGGGCTGCCATCCATCTCACTAAGCTCAGCAAGGTGCCTGGCATGGCCACATGCCTAGCCCTTAAAAGAACTTTATCTGCACTGAATGAAGCTGAGATGGCCCAGAGCCTGCCTTCCAGGATGGTCCCCAGGTCCCAGGCAGCATCTCCAAGCCCAGGCTGGGGTAAGGGAGGGAGGCTGAGCAGACGCCACCCACTGACTGTAGCTCTTTGCCAGCTCACTGCCCAGATGAATGAGTGTGATGCGTATGTTGATAGCCGGCATGACGATGCCTGAGTCCCGCAGTGGCCTGTGCTTGAGCAGCCGCAGGAAGGCCAGTCTTGTGGCTCAGCCCTTCACTGGGGAGATGAGAAGAAAGACGGCCAACTGAGGCACATCCCTGGGAAGCCAACTCAGGGACCAGAGAGGCCTAACAGATACAGGGAATTGGACAGGACTGGGACTGTGTCCCCCTCTCCCTCCCTCTCCCTCAGCCCTTTCCATGAACCTCTGCTGTGCTCCCCACCCCAATGACAATTGTCATTAGAAACCATCATTTACAGGGCACTTACTATGTCCCCAGTATTCACCATAGACTGTTAACTTTCACAGCAACCCTGTGAGGCAGCTCCTGTTAGTCCTTGCTTAAAGGTAAGGAAGGGCTTCCCTGGTAGCTCAGACAGTAAAGAATCTGCCTGCAATGGAGGAGACCTGGGTTCCATCCCTGGGTTGGGAAGATTCCCCAGAGAAGGGAATGGCAGCCCACTCCAGTATTCTTGCCTGGAGAATCCCATAGAGAGAGGAGCCTGGTGGGCTACAGTCCATGGGGTCGCAAAGAGTCAGACATGACTGAGCAACAAACATTTTCACTTTCACAAAGGTAAGGAAACTGAGGGGCAGAGATTTAAGTATTTCTCCCAGTCGCAGCCAGGATCTGACCCTAGATCTGGGCTGACTCTAAAGCCGGGCTCCTAACCCTCGGTCTCCTGCCACTTGGACTATTTAGGCCACGTTTGTTTCTGGCCGTGCCTCCCCCGTCTCGGTAGGTACCCCATGAGAACTGGGACCATATCCTCCTCTCAAAGCTTGCACAGTGCCCGGCATAGAGCATACTCCATACGTGTTCTCTCAATGAGCCAAATGAATAAATGACTAAATGAGCACTGAACATCGGGTTCCTTCTTTTACTGAGCTCTCATAATCAAACAACAAAGATGGCCACACACCCTGGACTCCTGTCCTGGCGCTCCCCCCAGCACGGTTTCTCACACTCAGGTGGCCCTCATCCCTGCCTCCCAGGCCCCTGCACCGGGCACCACGCCAGGCTCTGGGGTTTGGGATGAGTTGGGGGAATCACACAGCTGAACTGGAGCAGAACTGGGACCAGCACTCAGGCTCCTGAGTCACCAGAGCCACAGAAAAGCCACCCCCAGGCCTCCTCCCCTGTGCCCACACCCTGCCCGCTGGCAGCTGGTGCAGGCCTTGGTGGCCACGCAGGCCCAATGCCAGGGTCACAAGTATCCGGTATTGCTATGGCAACCTGGGTCTGGAGAACAGCTCTTACAGACAGAGGGCTCAGCCCAGGAACCACAAGTGCTTGGTGACATGTCTGTCCGTGTGTCCGGAGGAGCTGGGCCCGAGATGTCTGGGGATGGTTGAAAGGAACCAGGCGGTGCGCCTGAGCAAGGCAGGCACTCTGGGCCCTCTGAACAGGGTCTCTTGGACCCCACGGCACCAGCCTGAGGGGAGAGGTCAGTGGGGATCAGGGCAGCAAGACCTCCCTGGTCCCACTCCAGCCACCAGGAAGCCACCGGAGGGGCACACCCCCTTTCCCGTGGTGGGCGGGGCTCTGGCCCATGCATATTGAAGGAGGTCTCTCCCTCCACGAAGAATTCACCCCAATCCCGACTCTGCACTATTTCCAGGCCAGACCTGGAGTGTGTCTCTGACCGTCTCTGATCTTCCACGTTCTCACGTGAGAGAAATGAGAATCTCGAAACCAGAATTTCAGCAGGAAAGTTTTTGCAGGGGAGGCAGAGACAAGCAAATGAGACGGTGGTTTTTAACAGTCACCACCCTTTACATCACATGGAATTTTCCCTGCCTAGCCCTATTTGTTCCCTCAGCACCTCAATGCTCGAGATCTGTGATCTACTTGTGTGAGCTCATGTGCGTAAGTGCACACGCATGGGCCCACATAAGACATCTGAGGAGTAGGGGCCAGTTTCTTATACTTCTGCACCCCCACTGACTCCCCCTTCCCCACTCCCACCCCCAGCATCAAGAGCCCCTTTACATGAGGCTGTGTCTTCCCCAAGCTCATGTGTTTGGTTGGGGCATCCTGTCCATGCACATGTGTGTGTGTATGTTGGGTGGGGGGAGAGAGAGAGGGGGTGATGGAACAACACAGGGACAAGACACCTTCTGAGTGCCGGTGCCTAGTGGGGGAGCAGCGATTTCAGCTGAGCAGCCTGAACAACCCCACTGGACAACCCCAGGACAGTCAGTGTAGCAGCCCCACCAGGAGTCCACACCCCTCCACGGGCCTTACCTCGTTGTTGACAAAGCAGTACAGGATGGCCACCATTAGCCCCTGGAAACAAGAGTCTTGTCAGCAGGAGGAAGAGCAGGGAGGCACCCTGCAGGCAGGCCTGGTCTGAAGCTCCCAGGGGCCCCAGCCTCAGCATCTCCCTCCTGAGACTGGGCAGCCAAGGCAGGCCCAGGAATGGAGGTCGTGGGTTCCTTCTCCTTGCATTTCCAGAGGAATGAGAAGGCCCCTTGTTCAGAAACTGCAGAATTTCTTCAACCAACCTCTCCTGGAAGAGACCCAACCTGAGAAAGTACACTTATCACATGGAATTTTCCCTGCTTGGCCCTATTCATTCACTCAGGAGCCCCAGTGCTCCAGATCCACGATCTGTGTGTGTGTGTGCATGTGCATAAGTGCACACACATGGGCCACACAGACACCTGAGGGGTTGGGCCAGTTTCTTACATGTCTGCGCCCCTGTTGGTATTCAACTCCCCACCCCCAGCAACACCTAATACTAGTGGAGAGGCTCAGTTCTCAGCTTTGGAAACTACATGACCTGGAAATCTCGTTTTAACATTGCCGAGCCTCAGTTTCCTCCTCTGTAAAATGGGAGACTCCTGCACACCGCCTGGGATTCTGGGAGGATGAACTGCACAATGTCTATAAAGCATGTGCCACTAACGAGCACCCAGGGGATGGCAGATGCCATGCCACGCTGGGTGCCCAAGTAACATCCAAGAAGGCTTCTCATCCAGTGCGCTCACAGAGAAGACTGGCCTACGTGTCAGGGTACCTGGGACTCTGGCTCTGCTCCAACCACATCACCTGGGGAAGGGCCGCTTTCAGCCCAGGCCCCGGGCTGCCCCTTGGTGGTGCAGGCTGGTCTCGCCCCATCCCCACCCTGGGACTTCTGAACTGGGGCCCCCGCCGCGAGGTCACCTGGAAGGAGGTGAAGGAGAGCTCCGTGAACAGTTTGACGAAGCGCAGCACTCCCCGGGCGTGCTCGTCCATCACGAAGGCGAAGATGACCTCGTGCGTCCCCAGCAGGGGGATGAGTGTCAGCGTGGACTTGGCGAGCCTGGGGGGTCGGGCAGGGACATCATTCTGGACCTCTCCCATGGACTCTTCTCCCTCTTCAGTGCTCCCAGCGCCCACCAAGGCCTGGCACCTGGGTCACAGAACCCTCCCCCACCGAATGCCCAGGGACGGGCTGCCTGGAGGGGAGGAAGTAGAGGTGGAGACCCCAGAAGCCCAGGAGCTGCCCAGGTACAGGGGTGAGACAATACTTGGGAGCTCAGGCCAGGTCTGGGTGGAGGAAGAAAGGGCACATAGGGATCCAGGCTTAGCACCCAGGGTCTCCCTCTCTGCCCGAAGGAAGGGCTCGGCGTGCCCGACGAGGGCGACTCCGTTACGCTACCTGCACTTGGTGTCTGTCTTGCACATGAGGTTGGCCTGCAGTTTGGACACCACAATGCAGATGACCCGGACAAAGATGAGGAAGTTCACCTGCAGGGCAGAGGGGCGGGCGACTGGAGGCCCTCTCAAGACGCCCTCGAGACCCCATCCTCCCTTAGCACCCGGGCCCACTGCAGCTCCCACCACCTGCCCACAGCATCACTCACCCCGATGGCGAAGAGGATGGGCAGCCGGATTATGAGCCAGTAATTCATGTTGGAGTTCCTGGTCCAACAGCTGGAGCGGAGAGAGACACACAGGCCCTGGCTCGGGCACACAGAGCCCCCAGCTCCCAGTGCAGGCACCGGGCAGCCCCATACACAAGGGGACGCAAAGTGACACACACACACACACACACACAGCGCCACACAAACACTGCTACAGAGTCACCCGACAACCAGTCCCAGGACACACACACTCATACTCACACACACACACACACACACACACACACACACACACACACACAGATACGCACAGCCCCTTCATGAACCTACAATCACAGTCACATGTGTCCTCACCTTCACACACAAACAGCAGGAACATTTCACTCACAGCTGTTACAGGAAAGCCTAGGGGGACATCACCTACCCCCACAGACCAGCACGTTGTCATCATAAAATCCAGGGAGGGGGAGGGTGGGGGATTGCAGAACTAAATTCATAAATTTAGCTCCTGGTGCCTCAGTTTACCCTCCCAAGAGGCAGTAACTGCACACCCCAGGGGCCAAGGAATCCTGTGGGGTTTGAGGATGGTGACCTCAGCACACCCCTCAGGCCCTCAGAGCAGGACACTCACCCCTCGTCCTCATAGAGGTACTTGACGATGCCCCAGGGGATGACAAACAGCAGGGGAACACCTAAGAGGATGGGGGAGAGAGAGGGCAGAGGGGCTGGCAGGCCAGAGCCACTGCCAGACACACCCGGAGGCCCCCATCCAGGCTCTCCCACCTCCAGCCCCGCTACTTGCCTGGCCCTTGGCCACGTTTTCTAACAGGTGCAGAATTAGGCTGGTGTGGGTGCTTCAGAAATGCGGCAGCAAGAGGCACCCTTCCCAACTCCCCACACTCCTCCCTAGAGAGCAGTCCCCACCACGTGGGGGCCATGTCTGTCCTCACAGTCCACCCCCTCCCATGCACCAGGGGCCAACTCTTTGATGCCACTCACCCCTGCCTGGGCCCACACACCCATCTCAGTCAACTCCTGTAGCACTGAAAGCCCCTCCAGGTACCCGCCCCAATCCCCACGCAGCTGCCCGTGGCTGGGTGGAAGCCTGGAGCAGAGACAGGAGCCCTGTCCTAGACACAGAGAGCCCAACTGACCATGCACAGGACCCACAGTGACACCAGCTACCACAACGCTGCCCACATGGATGGGGCAGGATAGTGTGGCAGACAGCCTCTAGGATGACCCCCAATCACCCCACCCTTGGTATTCACACCTGGGTGTGGTCCACACTGGATCCAGATTGGTCTGTGTGACCAACATACGCAGAAGTGATGGCATGCCATTTCTGAGATTAGGCTGTAGAAGGTCTTCAAGATTGTAAAAGGCAGGTTTTGGGCTCTTTCTTAATCTGGTCACTTGCCCTGGGCGACACCAGCTGCTGGGTCATGTGGGCACTCAGAGAGCCCAGTGTGGTGAGGAATGGAGGCCTCCAGCCAATAGATAGCAAAGACCTGAGCTTCCTGCCAACAACCTCGAGATTGAGCTTGGAAGTGGATCCTCCAATCCATTAAGCCTTGAGATGATAGCTACCCTGGCCAACAGCTCCATGACACCTCTCTTGGAGATCCTAAGCCTGAGGCAGGCAACTCAGTTGAACCCGGAATTCTGACCACAGAAACTGCGAGATAAAGTTGGTGCTTTAAACACCTAAGTGAGAGGTCCTTTGTTACACAGTCATAGGTAACTAATACACTGGCTGCTAGCTCCTTAAGGACAGAACCTAATTCATCTGCTGGGCCTCAGTGACCATCTCACTCTGGAGTTCAGTATATGTTTGCTGACTTACGATTGGATTGTCAGACTTCGCTGTTGGTCCAGTGATTAAGAATCTGCCTGCCAAGCTAGGGGACACGGGTTTGATCCCCGGTCTGGGAAGATTCCACATGCTGCGGGTCAGCTAAGCCTGTGGGCCACAGCTACTGAGCCTGCACACCTATGGCCTATGCTCTGCAACAAGAGAAGACGCCACAGTGAGAAGCCCATGCACCACAACTAGAGGAGACCCCGCTCGCTGCACCTAGACAAAGCTGGTGCGTGGCAGTGAAGACCCAGCACAGCTGGGTCTTTAAATATTAAAAAAACAATTTTTTTTAATTGGATGGTCCATCCTCATGTGACAGATGAGGAGCTGCATCAGCAGCTAAACAGGCCACAGTTGGGACTAGAACACAGGACTGCAATCCCACCGCCTAATGGCTCTCAGCACCAACTCTGTCTAAGCCTGTCTCTGTTGGTGCCTCTCAGGGATGGAGATGTGGGTGTCCGAGAGGAATAAGAGTGTGCGCCTAAAGGTGTGTGGACAGGATGTGTGTGAGGTGGTAGCGGGGAGTCCATGTGTATGCATGTGTGGCTTCAGGAAGGGCATTTCCAGGGCAGAACCCACTTCATCAGCTTTCCTGTGGCCATCACCCACATCCTCAACACATGGATATCCACTCAACAGCAGCTACCGAGCAGCTTGCGCTCCCGGAGCAGCTGTACTTGACTGTGCAGATGGTCAAGCATGGAGGAAGCGACGTGGCTCACGGCTGACCAGCACGGTCATCAGATCGCCTTCTCCTCAGCTATTCATTTTTACATGACCCTGACCTCCCATCATCCATGTTGCTTTAGTAACAGGCCTTCATGAGACTGGACAAGAGGCAGACAGCTTCCCAAGGCTCCAGCACATAGCACAGAGCCTGTCACGTAGAAGACGCCCAGTGAGAATGGAGTGAATGAATGAGAGTCAGTGTATCAGTGAGACAGGGGAAAGAACAGGCCAACGCCCTGAGCCACACACACATCTGGACGCCTCTGTCTTCGACATGCCCAGCCCCCTGCTGGCCTTTCTCTGAGACCCTACCCCACGACAGGGGTGCTCACTCATGTTAAAAACCAGACCTGGTGACCTTCATTCATGCATCAGCATCTCCTTAACCAAGTCTTAAACAAATGCCGGCACAGCTCTGCCGCTTGCAAACATTACACACTCCCTGCTGGCTCCATCTTTCTCCCATTTAGAAAATCAACAAGACAGGCTGGAGAAACAGGCTTGAATGAAGACAGGCAGTCTGGCTCTGAGAAGCGATGATTTCCTAGTATGTCACACGCCTCCCCCCTGAGAGGCCTCCTTCTTGTGGGTTATGGGAGTGTCCTGCCACCCGTGGACAACAGCAGAGCCTGACATGCCTTTTGGGGATTCCCCCGCTGTATCAGTGTCCTAATTTTAATTCCTGCATTTGCATATGCTTCCCAAGCATCCCACTTGCGCCGAGAGCCTCCTAGCATCACAGCAGAGCTCTGGGCTCTCAGCGACTCTGTCTGTCCTTCTGTCTTTGCTCCTCTGTCTCTCTGTATCTCCCCGTCCCAATTCCTCAAGAAAAGGATGATCTGAGTGGGAAGAGGGGGTCCCCCTGGGTCCTGCCCTTCTGCTCCCTCAGACTCTGGGTCCCAAGCTGGGGCATGAGGTGATGGAAAAAGACTGGAACCCCCTCCCTCATTGCCCCCTCCCTCATTGCCCACTCAGAGACACACAGAACACTGTGTGTCCCAGGCCCCCAAAGTCTCCACCCACCACCCATGCGCCTCTGCACACATCACACCGATCCTTCCATTGCTTCCGCCCTCAGGTCACCATGGTGACAGCACTCCAGCACTGATGCTATTTCCCAGAATGGACAGAAACAGTCCCCCACTCTGAGGACCTCCTTCCCGGAGCTCCCCTTCATGGCCTAACTCCACCCACCCCTCCAGTTGGCTGCAGGGCTCTTCAGCTTTGCTCACTGCCAGTCTGATGCCCCTGCAGAATGAAGAGGCATGGGAGGGGAGGAAGCCAAGCAGGGAAGGGCTGGGCTCTGGTGGAAGAGGGGAGAAAGGGTAGGAGGAAAGAGCTGTACACTGAGGGCAGGCCCACCTGCCCACTGCAGGGACCTGAGTTTGCTTGGCCGGGCCCTCAGGGGCTAAAGAAAATCCAGCATGACAGGCAGTGGGGCCCAGGGCCTGGGAGTCAGGAGGCCTGGGCCCAGCACCTGCTCTCTACTGCCTCGCCCTCAGGACACTGATCAGAGCCCCTTTCCAGACGCTCTTGTGCAGCAGGGCCTACAGAACAAAGCAGCCAAAGAGCATCAACAAGGGATGAAGTCTGAGGATGGGGCAGGGCAGCTGAGGGGAACCAGACAGCCCAGAGCCAGGGGCCAGGAACCCAGGGCACTTCCCAAGGAGGCGGGTGGGACCAGGCACAGCCTGGCAGGGGCTCAGGGGAAAGAGTCAGTATAGGAAAGGGGGGAACTAAGAGGGGAGCATGGAAATGGGAAGAGAGTGGGTCGCATTCTGGTGTGAGAGGCCCAGAGACTGCCCGCTCCTGGCTCCATCCCAGGCGGGTGCCCGAGGGCCCCTCCAGAGGAAGTGTTGTTGCATCTGTTTCTGGGGTAGAGGGTGGAGGTCGGGGGTGGAGGCTGGTAGTGGGTGCCGCTAGGATGGGTGCCTCAGCCCTGCCCCACCCCATGCCATTCTAACTGGAATCCCATGTGGAGAGAGGCAGAAGCACAACCAGAAATGTTCCAGCAAAAAAAAAGACACAGTGGTTCTCGGCAAACTTTTTTGGCTAGAACATTTCCAGCTGGGCTCCAGGCACTTCCGGGGTCCACCCTTTGCTCAGCTGGCTTCCGGCTGACCCTCTCCCACTCCATCACTCAGCTCAAAGCTCTCCTCTTCATCGGGTGACAGAGCCACGCCCCTCAGCCCCACACCCAGCAACCCCCACCCTGAGACCCAGGACTGTTCATTTCCCTCAGGGCTGGGGTGCCCAGGACTGGGTGTGGGGCTCTGTCCCCCAAGGGTCTTAGGGGCCGGGATCTTTGAGACTGGTACCACGATGGCCAATGGTACGTGTCGTGTGTTTGGCCAGAGAGGCGAAGGCCTCTGCTTCCATTGAGGGGGGAGAGTCATGCAAAGGCAGAGAGGCTGGACGATGACTTGACAGTCTCATTGGCAGCGAGTCCTGTGCTCAGGAGGGGGTTCTCCAAGGGGGCCCTACCCATTGGCTCAGCCGTATGTTCTGAGTACCAGGTTGGCCCTCTGGGTAGCCTGAAGGCAGCAGCTCCAAGAGGGATCAGGGTCTCCCACCCGCTGCACTCAGTCGGGGTAGGGGTGAGATGAATGGCGGCAGGCCTTACCCCAGCCAATGCTCAGGTAGAGCCTGAAGACGCGCTGCTCGGAGAAGACGGACAGGGCCAGCAGCGTGTACAGGTACACCCCCTCCACCAGGAGCCAGTAGTAGTTGGCCGCCACGCAGTACTGCATGAGCAGGAACACCAGGCGACAGCCCAGAGACTCCTGGGGGCAGAGGAAGGGTCCCAGGGGACAACGGCTCGGCCCCTGCCTCTCTTGACCCCCCTCCCGGTCCCACCCCAGCTGCTATCCTGCCAGAGTGAATACGGATGACACAGCTGACACCTTCCCGCCCGGGCCAGCGCTAAGACCTTGACCTGCTCTATCCAGCTCATGGGGTCCTCACTATCCTGGAGGAATGAGACTAATTATCCCCATACTGGTGAGAAAACGGAAGTTTAGAGAAGTAAATAACTTATGCCTGCGAACGAGTAAGTGGTAGAACTGGAATTCAAACCCAGGTCTGTCTCCAAAAACCACTCCCCGGAGTCAAATAGTACTCTCTCTATGGGCAGGGCAGTCTCTCCCTCCTCAGACTGGAAGCTCCTCAGGGTGGACAGCCTCTCCCATCAGACTGGGGGCTCCCCAGGGTGGACAGCCTCTCCCATCAGACTGCGGGCTCCTCAGGGTGGACAGCCTCTCCCATTAGATGGGACTTGGGGCTCCCCAGGGTGGACAGCCCCTCCCATCAGACTGGGGGCTCCCCAGAGTGGACGGCCTCTCTCATCACACTGAGGGCTCCCTGACGACCAGGTCAGAGCAGCTCTTGCCTTCCTTTGTGCCAGGCCTGGGGGGGGGGGTAGGGAAGCCTGCCCTTCACAGACCATCCACCCTCCCCAAGCCCTCCCTGGACACACCACACACCTGGTAGGAGAGGAGCCCGTCCCACTGATGCTGCTGGGCGGCCGTGCTGTACATCCACTTGAGGACCGCGTCCTTGATGAAGACGGACAGTGCTCGGAGGATGAAGGATGCAAAGAGGTTCAGATGAATGTAGTTCCGGGTACAGTGCAGGTGTCTGCAGGAGAAAGCAGGGCCTTCCCTGGCATGATGACCGACAATTATGCTCCATGGGCCCTGGTTCTCAGGCATGTGTCTGTCCCTGGGACTATGCTCCTGTCTTTCTTCCTCCAAGATGCCCTCATTTCCCATAATCTTGAAAATCCTTTGGATTTCACATCCTGCCTATCCATGACGCCTTCAGCTGTGTGGTGATCGCCACCCCGCCCTCATCTACACACTATACTTCTCTCTGCAGCATCTTCCCCCCTACAAAGTCACGTGTAACCCAAGTGATCTGTATGAAGACCACTTTTCCCACTGAGGACTTGCTTGGCTTCCTGATGACAGCCCATGTCTAACATGCCTCCAGGCGGCCTTACAGTGACAGATTGGGGCTAAGCACGTGGCAGGAATTCAAAAAGTGCTGGATACAACTTCAATATCCTTTCGTGTAAAAACAAACTGAAAATATGAGGACATTTCTTGACCCAATAAGGGCTGTCCATCCAAACAAGGAGCCAACCTCATTCTTAACTGAGAAATTTTTAAAAGATTCCCTTTAAATCAGCAACAAAATAAGGACGATCTAGCTGTCAGGTTTACTTATATCACATCTACTTAACTTTGTACTACAAATCCTAGCCACTGTAAGAAGGCAAGGGGGAAAATGGATAAGAACTGGAAGTAAAGACAAAGTTGTCACTGTTTGTAGCTGATCTTCACAGGAAATCCAAGAGAATCAACACACAAAGTATTAGAACTAGTCAGAGTTCATTCAATAAGGTTGCTGATATGTATGTTTATGTACATCAGCAATAAACAATTAAAAAGTAAATTTAAAAATTCATTTGCACTATTTTTAATTAGTACCTGGAAATAAGTCTGACAGAAGATGGCACAATTTCTATGGGGAATACAGGTAAAGCTTGCTTAAAATAATTAAAGAAGACTCAAATTAATGGAAGAGTCACCAGACTCATGGATAGAGTGTTGATTCTCTTCACGTTAACCAATAAATTAAATTCACTCTAATAAAAATTCCAACAGTGTTGATTTTCCTTTTGATGGAATTTTAAAAAAAACTTATAAAGAAGAACAAAGTGATTCAGTTATGCACTTCATGTATCTATTCCTTTTCAAATTCTTATCCCAATTAGGTTGTTATAGAATATTGAACAGAGTTCCATGTGTTATACAGTAGGTCCTTGTTGGATATCCATTTTGTTTATTTATTTTTATTTTTCTGGCCACGACGTACAGTATGTAGGATCTTAATTCCCCAACCAGGGATCAAACCAGGGCCCCCTGCATTAGAAGAATAGAGTCTTAACCACTGGACCACCAGGGAAGTCCCAGTTATCCGTTTTAAATATAGCAGTGTGTGCACATCAATCCCAAACTCCCTAACTATCCCACCCTTCCTCCCTGGTAAGCATAAGTGCTCTAAGTCTGTGAGCCTGTTTCTCTTTCATAAATAAGTTCTGTTAATCAATTATGCTCCAATATAAAATGAAAAGTTAAAAAAAAAAACCTTATAACGAGCGCCAAGGGGACTTCCCTGACAGTCCAGTGATTAAGACTCTGTGGTTCAAATGCAGGGGACGTGCATTCAATCCCTGGTTGGGGAAACTAAGATCCCACATGGTATGCAGTGTGGTAAAAATAAATAAATTTATTTATTATTATTTATTTATTTATTTATTTTTTACTTTACAATGTTGTATTGGTTTTTTAAGAGCCAAGGGCCAGGAATAGTACAGACATTCTTAAAGAATCACAATGTAGGGGCCCTGCTGTAAGAAAACCAAGATTTTCTGATGAATCTAAAGTAGTTAGGGCACCATGGTTATCAACAAAGGGATAGGTAAGTAGACCAATGGAAAACAATCCAGGTGACAGAGACCCACCCAGGTGTAGATAAGGCTTGCCACACAGCAGAAACCAGGGGTGGAAAGGGGGCTATCCATAAGTGGTCCTGATGCAATTAACTATATGCATATGTGGAAAAATGAAATTAAATCTCTTATTTTCGCTATAGACAAAAATAAATTCCAGGTTCACCAAAGAGCCATAAGGGATGTGTAATACTTATAATGCTAGGATAAGGAAAGCTTTCTTAAAACCATAAAGAAATTTGGCCTTTGGGGGAAAAATTTTGATAAATTTTTTTATCATTGGAAAGATGAATTTTTATTAATTGATAACACTTACTGATGAATTATGTTTATCAACAGAATCAGATACTTGATATATTTCATTCTGTTAAAATTAAGACTTTTGTTTGTCAATAGAATCAGATACATTGATATATTCCATTCCATTAAAATTAAGGCACCATACAGTAAGTGAAAAAATAAACCACAGACTGAGACGATATATCCTGGATTACTATCCAGAATATATAAGAAATGCCTAAAATCAAAAGAAAAAGCCAAATCGGCCGATAAAAAAGTAAGCCAAGGATATGAACAAGCAATTCACAGAATGAAACATAAAAAGTCTGCTGGATCTCTCTAGGAATCAGTGATATGCAAATTAAAACCATAATGAGATACTTCACACACTTCAGATTAGCAACAATTAAGTCTAAAAATAGGAAATATTGGTGAGGATGTTAAGCCAAGGGAACTCTCATATATTACCAGTAAGAGGGCAAACGGGCCTGACCACTTTGGAAAACAACTTCACAACACCTAATACATTTGCAACGGCACGTCGTATTCAGACCAGGCACTTCTACTAAGAGGCATGTGCCCCTGGAGCCACGCACAGTCATGGGTAAGCATGTTCATCTTAGCAATGTTTATAATTGAGAAAAGAAGAAGAAAGAGAGAAACACTTCAAATGGCCAGTAAAAGGACAACAAATAAACTGCAATATATCATACAATGGAGTGATGGTTCAGACGAATGAAACAGAACCACCTGTATCATTTGTGAATGAACCTCACAAAAATACAACATGAGGCCAAAAATAACACTGCTGAAAGGTATGCCCAACATGCCATTAAAGATACGCAAGATCCATGCTATATGGTTTTTTTAAAAATTTATTTATTTATTTATTTTTTAGATCCATGCTATATGGTTTTATAGACACTTAGAAATGCAATAAAAGTATAGACAGAGGCATCAGAATTATAGGCAGCCCCAGAGGAGTTTCTTCTGGTGGGGAGGAAGGGTGATCCTGAGAAACTTAACCTTGCCACTGGGCTCTAGTTCCTGGGCTTCAGGGTGTGTGCACAGGCGATTATAGTCCCAGACACTGTATTTTCAGGTCTCTAAACGTTTCCTAATAAAAGGGGAGACTATTCTTGAGTGAATGTATTTATGGAGCACTGACTGTGTGCCCAGCCCTGACTGTGCCAGAAGCCATGGGGACGCAGGAGGAATGCCACCTCTCCTGCTCCTGCTGGCTGGTGTCCTGAGCTCCCAGCCCTCGGAATTCCTCCTGCCCTTGAACCTGGCCCACCGCCATCAGTGCAGAGGGCGTGGGAAGGGCCTGGTACTCTGGAAGAAATGGGTAGACCTGGGGAAGAAATTTTCCATGGGAGCTGACAAACTCCAAAGAGAGCAGAATCGCTAACCCGCTGAGGTCTCCTAAAATCATACTGAACTCCCCATCATTTGAGACACAGGCTCACAGGAGAAGACCTCCTCTCCTCCCATCATCCACCGTGAAGGCGTGAGGCATGTGTTTGCTTTTCCTTTTTTGCAATATTACATGCACACATGTACATGGTACAGATTAGCCTAAGTACACAGAGCTGTGGGCTGTGTTTTCAGCCTCAGAGTCTACGGTGTGGCCTCGCTGGACATCTCTTAGGAGAGGACCCTGCTATGCTGTCGCTTCAGTTTGGTGCCCCCTCCTCTATATGGGGACAGAGCGACAGGTCAGGCGGAAGCAGCCCCCTTACCTGAAGCCCAGGAGGATGGCCGAGGCGATGACCAGCGCGGAGAAGGAGAGCGCGTAGCCCACTGTGTAGACGACGTAAAGAGACAGGAGCTGCCGCTCTGGAGAGCTCTGTGTGCACACGGGGGACATGGCATACAGGGGGTGTCCACGATCCTCCTCTCCCACAGCCTGCTTACCCGGGGGACAGGGAGACTCAGCCCCACTGGGATCCCGGAACTGAAGAAGGGAATCACCTATGGTGACGGTCCCTGGATTTCAAGGACCTTGTTCTGAGGCCAGAGAGGTGAACACACACCACCTGTGTCCAGAAGGCATGGTGAGCAAAGCCCCAGAGGCAGGAGGGTGTGCAGGTGGAGACAGACCTACCCACCAGATGGCCCGGGTCCCTGCTCCCATGAAGTTGGCCCCCTGCTGCCCCCTCCTCGCCTCCTCAACTCACGCGGTCCCCTCGCTTGGAATCCTCACACTCGGACAGGTCCCTCCAGGGCAGGCTTGAGTTGTCCTTGTGCAGCCATAGGCCGTCCGCGGTGCAGAACCGGTAGACGTGACCCTGCAGCACTGAAGTGGATACACAGGGTGAGCCTCGGCCCAAGGCCAGCTGCCTTGTCCCTTCCCTACCCGGGGGTCGACCCTGTGACCCCTCCACACATGCACACACACACACACACACACTCAGGTCTTCCTCTCCTGCCACATGTTCGTTTCACCCAGGAACAGGAGAGGTCACAAAGGGGACCTGCCCAGGCCCCGCCTGGGCCTTTCCTCTTAGCCACCCTGGAATGCAGTTTGACGAACCCACACTTTTGCTATAAGGCCACACCATTTCCAAGGCAGAGGAACCAGAGATCAAATTGCCAACATCTGTTGGATCGTTGAAAAAGCAGGAGAGTTCCAGAAAAACATCTACTTCTGCTTTGTTGACTATTCCAAAGCCTTTGACTGTGTGGATCACAACGAACTGTGGAAAATTCAAGAGATGGGAATACCAGACCATCTGACCTGCCTCCAGAGAAATCTGTATGCAGGTCAGGAAGCAACAGTTAGAACTGGACATGGGACAACAGACTGGTTCCAAATCAGGAAAGGAGTACGTCAAGGCTGTATATTATCACCCTGCTTATTTAACTTATGCAGAGTACATTATGAGAAACGCTGGACTGGATGAAGCACAAGCTGGAATCAAGGTTGCTGGGAGAAATATCAATAACCTCAGATATGCAGAAGACACCACCCTTATGGCAGAAAGCAAAGAAGAACTAAAGAGCCTCTTGATGAAAGTGAAAGAGGAGAGTGAAAAAGTTGGCTTAAAACTCAACATTCAGAAAACTAAGATCATGGCATCTGGTCCCATCACTTTATGGCAAATAGATGGGAAAACAATGAAACAGTGATAGACGTTATTTTTTGGGGCTCCAAAATCACTGCAGATGGTGACTGCAGCCATGAAATTAAGACACTTGCTCCTTGGAAGAAAAGTTATGACCAACCTAGACAGCATATTAAAAAGCAGAGACATTATTTTGATAACAAAGGTCCATCTAGTCAAAGCTATGGTTTTTCCAGTGGTCATGTATGGATGTGAGTCATGTTGGACTATAAAGAAAGCTGAGCACTGAAGAATTGATGCTTTTGAACTGTGGTGTTGGAGAACTCTTGAGAGTCCTTTGGACTGCAAGGAGATCCAACTAGTCCATCCTAAAGGAAATCAGTCCTGAATATTCACTGGAAAGATTGATGCTGAAGCTGAAACTCCAATACTTTGGCCACCTGATGTGAAGAACTGACTCACTGGAAGAGACCCTGATGCTGCGGAAAATTGAAGGCGGGAAGAGAAGACCACAGAGGATGAGATGACTTGATGGCATCACTGACTCAATGGACATGAGTTTGAGTGAACCCCAGGAGTTGGTGATGGACAGGGAGGCCTGGCATGCTGCAGTCCATGGGGTCACAAAGAGTCAGATACAACTGAGTGACTGAACTGAACACATGATTTCCAGGTCCCTGCCTCAAATCTCATTCAGACAATGTTCAATGCTGATAAGCTATGGCCCTGGCAGACCCACAGCCACCTCTGAGATTTCTGATTCTTGGAACTCAGGGCCACCTCCTTGAGCAGTAGACCTCAGCTATTAAGTGGGCACAGAGCTCCTGAGAAAAATAAAGAGACACAGCCCTGCCCTCAATGAGCCCCAGTCTGAGGGGATACAGCCCCGCCTCAGGGAGCCCCAGTCTGAAGGGAGACACAGCTCCGCCTCAGGAAGCCCCAGTCTGAGGGGAGACACAGCCCCGCCTCAGGGAGCCCCAGTCTGAGGGGAGACACAGCTCTGCCTCAGGAAGCCCCAGTCTGAGGGGAGACACAGCCCCGCCTCAGGGAGCCTCAGTCTGAGGGGAGACACAGCCCCGCCTCAGGGAGCCCCAGTCTGAGGGGACACAGCCCCGCTTCAGGGAGCCCCAGTCTGAGGGATCACAGCCCTGCCTCAGGGAGTCCCAGTCTGAGGGGAGACACAGCTCTGCCCTCAGGGAGCCCCAGTCTGAGGGGACACAGCCCTGCCTCAGGGAGCCCCAGTCTGAGGGGACACGGCCCCGCCTCAGGGAGCCCCAGTCTGAGGGGAGACACAGCCCTGCCTCAGGAAGCCCCAGTCTGAGGGGACACAGCCCTGCCCTCAGGGAGCTGCAGTCTGAGGGGACACAGCCCTGCCCTCAGGAAATTCTAACCTGATGGAGGAGACCCAGTCCTATTGTCAAAGATGACCTGATTTATCACCGAGGAAACCAGAACTGAAAGAGACACATGTACCCCAATGTTCATCGCAGCACTGTTTATAATAGCCAGGACATGGAAACAACCTAGATGTCCATCAGCAGATGAATGGATAAGAAAGCTGTGGTACATATACACGATGGAGTATTACTCAGCCATTAAAAGGAATAAATTTGAATCAGTTCTAATGAGATGGATGAAACTGGAGCCGATTATACAGAGTGAAGTAAGCCAGAAAGAAAAACACCAATACAGTATACTGACACATATATATGGAATTTAGGAAGATGGTAATGATGACCCTGTATGCGAGACAGCAAAAGAGATACAGATGTGTATAACGGACTTTTGGACTGTGAGGGAGAAGGAGAGGGTGGGATGATCTGGGAGAATGGCATTGAAACATGTATACTATCATGTAAGAAACGAAGTGCCAGTCTATGTTCGATACAAGATACAGAATGCTTGGGGGTGGTGCACGGGGATGATCCAGAGAGATGATATGGGGTGGGAGGTGGGAGGGAGATTCAGGATTGGGAGCTCATATACATCCGTGGCGGATTCATGTCAATGTATGGCAAAACCAATACAGTATTGTAAAGTAAAATAAAGTCAAAATAAAATTAAAAAAAAAATAAAAGGAATACATAGCTAATGGCAGAGATACAGTCCTTAGAGACTCTCTGTTCAAAGACGGGGAGAACTGGCTCCTCCCTTCAAGTAACACCAAGTAGCCAGAGATGGAGGCTGTCCTCGGAGACCTCCCAGTCTGAGTAGGGAGCCCCTGTCCTCTAGGAGTTCCCCGTCTGAGAGAGGAAGGAAGCACAGTGCCTGACTTCAGAGAATCAAGACTCTCACAGAAAGAAGAAGGTGCTGAGAAAGGAATAACACCAATGCGAAGAAGAGAGGTCACACACAGGCCCAGCAGAATTGGGGGCAGGGCGTCCCTGTGCCCCTCACACCCTGCCTGGGCATCTGGTGCCGGAGCAACTGCCCTGGCAGGCCTCAGTGTCCACCACCCAGGGAGCGGGTTGTCTGGTGGCCCCAAGTTTGCAGTGAGGTCACAGTGATCGGGGCTTACTTGTGTCTGAAAGGAAATGTAAGTCTGACCCCAGGGCCAGGAGACCAGGGACAAAAGCAGGGAGAGATTTTGCACCGGGGGTGGGGGTGTCAAGGAGGGGACTGGGGGCCAGGACAAGTTTTAAAAGACTGAAAAGACTTCCCTGGTGGTCCAGCGGTTAAGAATCCGCCTTCCAATGCAGGGGACACGGGTTCTACCCCTGGTCCAGGAAGATCCCATGTGCCGGGGAGCAACTAAGCCTCTGTACCACAACTACTGAGCCCACATGCCACAACTAAGGCTCAACACAGCCAAAAATAAATTTATATATATATATAATTCTAAAGGAAAAAAAGATTTTAAAGACCAGATTCCCCAGGTGTGGGAAGAAGGCTCAGTGTGAGGGAGAGAGACAGGCCCTGGCTGGCAGCGGCTGCTCAGAAGTTTCCAGGTGGAGAGGCAGCAGCAAGGACAGGTCTGCGCAGGGGGCTCATTAACACACATGTCTGACAGCAGCGGCGCCAGCCCAGGTCCACCCACCAGGGTCCAGGAGGGACTCACCATCGAGGCTGGGGCTGCATTTCCTAGCTCACAAACTGTCAACCCACCCATTGCTGTCATATGCCTGACATCATTTTAAGGGCTGGGGCAACCCTCTGCCTACATGGTCAGACACCTGTCAGTGGGACCCTGGTCCCCTGAGCCAGTCCCCAGCTTCCAGCTCACTCTTTCCTTTCTCCCACTGCTCTTCAGAGACCCTGAGCAGGGTCCTAATTTAGGAGACAGCAGGTATCTAGTAATACCGTGGGGCTAAGTCAGCTTTTGGTATCACAGCTTCTGGAAGAACCTGTACTTTAAGAGACATCCCCCAGGGAAGAGAAACAAAAGCCTGAAAAATCTAATGGTGGGACTTCCCTCAGCAGGAGACGTCCCCCGACACAGGATGAACAAAATCAGAAGAGCATAAAGGCAGAGAAGGGGAGGCACCAGGTCTGATTCTAAGCGACTGGATGAGCCCCCAGACATCTCTTTGATCTGCTGCATGAGTGCCTAGAACTCCTCCCCAGGAGTTGAGTCATCTGATACAACAGCAACACCAGCCTTCAGGGGTAATGACCCCAGAGCAATGATGGAGATCTGGGCTGATTCTACGGGGCGTGAGACTGGTGTCAGAGCCTTCTCTAAGTCCGTTTAGATGGGAGGAAGTGGGGAGGGGTGAGGAGGCAGAGGGGCCAGGGAAGGGAGAGGACCCAGCAGTGGAGCTCAAACCATGGAAGTACCACCGACCCAGGACGCAGCCTGCAGCAGTGTGATCCTAACACTCAACTCGCCACAGGGGCACAGGCTCTGGCAGCCAGGAGGCACACAAATGGATGCTTTCCTTCCCCTCTCAAGCCCTCTCTGCAGGCTGCACTCTCACAGAATCAGGTTTTGAGTACCTGCAGTATGCCTGACACCTGAGAACATCACAACCACCTTACAAGGTTAGGTGCCGAGAATCCCATTTTACAGATGGAGAAACTGAGCCTCTAAGAGGCCGAGTGACTTGCCCAAGATCATCCAGCCAGGGAGTGGCAGAATCAGGATCACAGCCCCTGGCCCTCTGCCTCTAGAGGCCAAAAGGACAAGAGTCAGCACCCGAACTCACTGCTAACAGTCCACCATGGCCACGTGCCATTGGTCTGTCCTTCCTCTGGGCCTGGATTCACCAACCTTCCGCATCTTCCCAGCAGGTGCTCTTGGCAGTGTGGGCCCCCTGCACCCAGCCATTCCCGGGCTCTCTTCTCAGGGTGAGCTGGGAGGATGAGGAGGTGGTGGGGAGGTGGAATGTGCACAGATGTGTGTGTTACGGGCACAGTGTCAAGGGACCACTGCATCCCTGCAAAGCTCAGTGAGCCTATGCAAATGCGTCTGTCAATTACCCTTCATTAGCAGCAAATATTAAAAGCCAGGACTGTTCCTGGCCTGGCTGTGGTCCCCAGGCACCCATCTTGGCTGGAGATGGGGTGGGTCAGGGCCCAGCCCAGCTTATCAGGCCAGCCTTATCTGGCCCGGGAGCTACTGGTATATCATAACCAGAAGCTTGGCTCTGGTTTTGTCAACACCAGGAGGCAGCCGGCCACGAGCCAGGAAGCCTAGGGAATATTTCATTAAGTCAGACCCTGGTGCTGGAAATAAAACCCCCAATTAAACACTTCCCCTCCCGGAAACTGCAGCGGCGTCCGTAATCAAGCTAACAGCCACCCTTCCACGTGGACGCAGGCACTCAGGGCTGTGGAGAGGCGCTCATGAATCCATTAGCTCCTGTACCCTGGCAACAGCAGTGGCCAGCACAGACTCCTGGGCCCCCAGCTTCCAGGCCAGGATGCCGAGATTCAAAGCGGGCAGTCACTGGACCTCCCCGGAGTTCAGAAATGAGGGTCAAAGCCAGGGCTGGAACTAAAGGTGCCAGCTTGGACTCCGGGTGAGGGGCTGTGCCTCACATCAAGGACTAGAGGAAGACCTCAAGCTTAAATCCTGGTCCTGCCCTCAACCAGCTATGGGACCTGGGGCAGACCTCCCTGGGTCTCAGTTTCCTCATCTGTAAAATGGAAACCACGATAACTTCCCAGGTCGGTGGTGTGAAGACTAGAAGTGAAAGCATGTGAAATGCCTGGTAGCTGTGTGTGTGTGTGTGTGTGTGTGTGTGTGCACACGCGCGCTCAATCATGTCCAACTCTTTGCAACCCCGTGGACTGTAGCCCGCCAGGCTCCTCTGTCCATGGAACTTTCCAGGCAAGAATGCAAGAGTGGGTTGCCATTTCCTTCTCCAGGGGATCTTCCTGACCCAGGGTCGAACCCACGTCTCTTGCGTCTCCTGCATTGGCAAGTGGATTCTTTACCACTAGCGCCACCTGGGTGCCTGGCTGGCCTTCAGAACACAGTCACAGTGAAAGTCCTGCTCCTGCCCAACCCCGTCCACCCCCACCCTGGCCCCAGTTCCTCAAAAGAGTGCCCTTCACTGGGGCTGGGCTGGAACTTAGGACCCTGCCGCAGCTGAAATCCCTCCAGGACCAGCAGGGGGCCTCGGCTTCCTTCCGCAACCCTGGCCTGCTGCAAAAGCTCCTCCAGAGAGGCACCTGTCAGAGTTACCAAGAATTGTGAGTTATAGGCTATTTTTAAAGCATTTTATGACTCTCCTATAATTAGAACCAAGCTCACAAACAGGTAGGGATCAGGAGAGGGTGCAGCTAATGAGACTGGAATGATTTGTAACGAGCAGCTCAGCTGTTGGCCGGGAAGTGAGGTTGCTGGAGGGCCCTCAGGTGGCAGCAGGCTCTTGGACACCACTCGAGCCTCTTGGTTTCCAGAGAGAAAATCTTGTGGACACAAGGCATCTCCTCTGAAGCCCTTCCTTCCCTGACTCACCTGCCCCCACCCTTTCCGTGCAGTCCCCAGTTCTGAATTAGAGGGGTCTGCATTCAAGGACTTGGCTGATGTCCCTGGGATGCTGTACAGTTCTGAGGCCTGGCCCCATTTCTGAGCTGGTGCCTAAACATCCTCCACCCTGGAGGGCCTTCCTCTCCTTCATCCATCTCCATCCACCTGTTCTTTAAGGCCTGGCCCCGATGACACCTACCTCCGGAAGCCTTCCTAATGCCACACCCCAGGCAGAAGAGGTGGCTCTGACCTCCCTCAGCACCACTTCCCAGGCTCCCGAGCAAGCTCTTCAAGCCCCGTGGGAAAGTCACCCCTTCTCCCCAAAGCCCACACACTCACACACCTCTGAGGTCTCACTGACATCCCCAGCTCTTAACACAGACCTGCCCTGGGTAATTGTTTCAAATTTAATTATTTCTCAAGTCATTCCTCTGCCCTGCCCTGCACCCTAGAAGGCTGACCCCTGTGGACAGTATCACTTGAGTTCCTGGCCCTTTGCTGGGTTTAGCTAATGGGAGGCACTGGTAGGAGGTAGGAAGACAGTTGGAAAGAGAGGCTGGGGTATTTCTCCCTTGCTCCCTTTTTGCCTTGATTCTGAGGTTCTGGCAGTGGTTTTTGCCCCTCTGTGATCACGGCCCTGTCCTGCTGGTGGCCTCTCCATCACCATGACCTCCAGCTGTCATGAGGGCACCACAGCCCTGTTCCTGCCCCACTGGGACCTAGGGATACTAAAGCTTCCCACTCTTATAGTCCTTGGTGCGTTATGTCCTTTGTTGTTTAATTGCTAAGTTGTGCCTGACTCTGCGACACCATGAACTGTAGCCCGCCAGGCTTCTCTGTCCATGGGATTTCCTAGGCAAGAATACTGGAGTGGACTGCCATGCCCTCCTCTAGGGGACCTTTCCAATCCAGGGATTGAACCTGTGTCTCCTGCATTACAGGCAGATTCTTTACTGCTGAGCCACCAGGTGAACCCAGACCAACCTCTGAAGTGGTCCCTCTATCAGGTTCTTTTAAGATTCCCAGCTGAGTGTGTTTTCTCCCAGGACATTGACTAAGATCTTCTCCTCTTTCTTCCTCACACTCCTAATTCCCACTACAACATTTTCACTTAGGGCACTCCCTTGATTAACCCAAGAAAGTTTCAGAACTGCCCCCACCCTCCTCCCCCATGCCCTGGGAGGGGGTGAGGGAAGCCCCCCGTGCCAGCTTCTGCCAAGGGGACAGCTAGGACAGGCCAGAGACAGCAATTATGTTGCAGGAACCCAGGGTGGGTATCTCTGTGGGTCCTTGACTCAGAGAGAGGGGAGAGGGAGGCAGAGTCTGTGATCCCAAGCGTCAAAAAAGGGAGTGAGTTAGCTTGGTCAAAAAAGGAAGTGAGGTGGGGAGCTGGGGGCGGGGGTGGAGGCTGGCAGGGGGCCTGTGCAGAGGCTGTTATCTTCATGGAGAAAGCAATAAAACCATGTTCGCTCATAAATGGGCACCACCAGGACCTATTTCCTGCTCAAATAAAATTAAAGGTGATGGATGGAGCCACAAGCAGCAGGCAGAGCTGGGGGTGGCTTAGTGCTGAGTGATGGGCCCTGTCCTGCGCCTGGCTCCCCGGGGTCTAGAGGACCAGCCAGCCAGCCAGTCCCAAACCTTTGGGGAGCCGGGAACCTGTGTGTATTGAGGGAAGCGGAGAAGACAAGTCAGGTAGGTGGAAAAAGTTAACAGAAACCATTTTCTAGGAATTTGAAATCCTCCCAACACCCCCATCACCTAGCTATATCCCCCCCTCCCACATGATGTCCAGAGGCACAGAGAGGTCTAGAAGTTCAGTCAAGTTCACACAGCCACTTGGAACAGTGTGAGGCAGAATCATAAGATTTCATCTCCAGGGAGAAGGCAAGCAGTTCACTGCCCTCCCTTGGGGCAGTCCAGCCAGCAGAGGCCCAGGTCGCTCCCCTGTCTCCATGCCCAGACCCACATGCACAGGAACACACATGTGCCCGCACACTGGCGGAAGTCTGGTGCAGAAATGACACATGCTTAATCTGAACCAGACTCCTGGGTTGATTCATGGGTCTGCTATTCACTCACTGTGAGAGCTTGGAAAAGTCATTTAGCATCTCTGGGCCTCAGTTTCCTCCTCTGTAAGAGGGGAGGGTCATCGGAGTACTAGATGAAGTATTCTTGGAGTACTCGGAGCCCTGAAAGGTTGTTGTGAGGATTAAATGACTGCAGGTACATAAAGCGCTTATGGGAGAGCTGCATGAAGGGCACTGGGCCGCTCTGTCTCACCCAGGGGCCTGCCTCTTTCCAGCCCAGGCTCTCAGCATGCACCTTGGGGTGGGGGGTCATACCAGGAGGGGACAGCAGGAGAGACAGTCCTCAGGACTCCAGCTGGGGCTTCGTCCGACCTCCATCCCGTGTTCTGAGCTGAAGCTGACGCCAGGCCCTGCCAGGTGCCCTGATGTTCCACTAAGCAGCTGCCTCCTCCAGGAAGCACACTGGCTTCCCACAGCATGACCTTCGTTTCCCACCTGCTTCTGGGCCAGTTTCTGCTTGGTCTCAGATCCCTTCAATGCACTGTCATTAAGAGCACAGGCTGCCTTAAAATCCCGGTCCTGCCATTGACCACGTCATCTAGAGTGAGCGGCATAAACTTTCTGGGGGCTCGGTTCCCCTATCTGTATTACAAGCATACTGGGGGGTTGTTCTAAAGATTACATGAATACTTGCCTTTTAGGGCAGGATGAGGCACAAAGCAGGCACTGAATCAGTATCGTTATTATAAAACAGTATCTTTTCTCCCTTCCTGAGACTGTGAGCTCTCCGAGGCAAGGGTGCTTGTCTCCTGGGACACACGGGGCGGGGGGCGGGGGGGCACACAGTCTCCCCCTCCAGTCAGAGCTCTCTCTGCAGTCTCTGTAGGTCTCTGCACTCCAAAGCCCCTCTCACCTACCCAATTACACCCTTCCTACCACAAGGTGTCCCCTACAGGCAGCAGTGAGCTGGGGAGGGCTGGAGGATAATCCTACTAAGGCCTGATCACCACTGCCTGGGTTCCTCTGAGCAGTGAACCCCTTGAAAAGTCAGGAGGTGGCTCCAGGGCACTATCAGGTAAGCGTTAGTCACTCAGTCATGTCCGACTCTTTGCAACCCCATGGCCTATAGCCCACTAGGCTCCTCTGTCCATGGGATTTTCCAGGTGAGAATACAGGAATGGATTGCCATCCCCTTTCCAGGAGATCTTCCCAACCTAGGGATCGAAACTGTTTCTCCTGCATTGCAGGCAGATTCTTTACCATCTGAGCCACCAGGGAAGTGGGGGACCTACAAACACATGCATACACACACATAGCAATGGCACCTCAAACCACCCCCACCCAAGTACCCAAGAACTGTTCCTGCCTGATTCCTTTCCTGATTACTAGAAGCAAGCGGGTGCTCACATTTCTTTCTTAAGTCAGAGCCTCATGCTTTCCCTATAGCCACCTGCCAGAACAAGCCTCAGGCCCAGGTTATACCTGCTATCACACCCTACTGCTCCCCACCCCCAAGGAAAGGTAGGCAGACCACCATGAGGAGGCCTAAAGACCTCCGGGGGTGGGGAGACTGTGTCTCAGTGGAAAGGAAGCAGCAAGCACCCTATGCCAACTCCACCCCCACCCGAGCCTCCTGGACACCAGGGAGGCAAGGTCCATGTGGGGAAGGGGACTCACCGCTGCTGGCCCAGGGTAGATACCAGGGGCAGCTGACATTCACAAAGGAGCCTGGTGACCCATCCGGCCAGCAGGCATAGTCATCGAAGGTCCGGTTGCAGAAGAGGTCTGGTGCAGGGGGAAGGAGTTTAGTCCGAGCCTGGCTGGGGTGCTTTCCGCTTTCCCCTGCTCCCCATTTGGGAGGCTACCCAGCAGAAAGCTCCCTGCCTAGCACGTTCCCACCCAACAGGCACCACTTAGCAGCAGTGGGACTCGGAGCCAAGTACTTAAGGTCTCTGTTTTCTCATCTGTAAAATGGGGTTGATTTCCCAGCCCACAGGGCTGTGCAGGGACAAACAGCGTACGCAGCAAAGATACCAGAGCATAATAAGTGCTTAATAAACAATCTTCATGGCCTTTTCTGAAATTCCACACCTCCTGTGACTGGGACAGTGCCTCAGTACCTCTCCAGCCCGAGATCACTTCCTCAGGCGACTGGGTCAGGACCGCTGCTCAGGAACAGAGGCCTGTCTGGCTTCAATCCTCTATTCTTTAAAACAGCCCACACGAGCTCCCTAAACGTTCATTACTGTAAGTATGTGAGTGGGGCCTCCAGCCCGGACATAAGCCCTGAGGACACAGAATGGAATAGCCTGGTGTCAGCTCTGGAGGGGCCCTGGCAAGGGGTACAGCGGCTACATGGCTGCACCCCAAGGCATAAGGCAGATGCAGGTCCTAGGCATAGGCAGAGGCAAGGGATGCCAAGCCAGCTTGGGGGGCCTCTGGCGGCTCTGGGGAGCTGCTGGGTGGGGGCCCCGCCTGCTCTCACCTGCGGCTGGGGGCGGGGCCTCGGTCAGGAAGCGCTGGCACTGGCGACGGTACTCTCGCCATTTCTGCACGGTCTCCGAGAGGGACACGGCGGCGCCCTGGGGAGAAGAAAGAAAAAGGGGCCCCTTGGGTCCAATTCAAGTCTATTTTACCCTCTGCCCCACACACTTGGTTTCTTGATCTTTAGGGGATCTTAGGGCCCCAAACCCCACAGGCTTTGGCCACCTTTGCAAGGGGGTGACAACCCAATGAGGGGCTCCAGTGGATGTTTTTCAGAGCATACCTTGCTGCTAAGTCGCATCGGTTGTGTCCGACTCTGTGCGACCCCACAGACGGCAGCCCACCAGGCTCCCCTGTCCCTGGGATTCTCCAGGCAAGAACACTGGAGTGGGTTGCCATTTCCTTCTCCAATGTAGTAAAGTGAAAAGTGAAAGTGAAGTCACTCAGTCATGTCCGACTCTTCGCAACCCCATGGACTGCTGCCTACCAGGCTCCTCTGTCCATGGGATTTTCCAGGCAAGAGTACCAGAGTGGGTCACCAGTGCCTTCTCCGAGCATACCTTGAGGTGTAGTAAATGTCCAGCTCATGGCTACTGAAAGGATGCTGTTGGGGTGAGTGGAGGAGGGGGAGGGGAGAGCATGTGTGTCTCATTCACGGTTTCATCTGCCCCCACCCAGCAGAGATTTCCTGAAGGCCCTGGGGTTCATGACTGCCACGGGCTCCTTTCCAGTGCCCAGTCAACCTGCCTGTGAAGTTCGCACACTTTCATCCACCATTCTAGGAGGGGGCACGCAGGCTCAGAGTGGGAGAGGGGCTTAGTCAAGGTCACACAGCACTCCAAGGAGCAGAGCTGAGGCTAGGACCTGGAGCCTCCCAGATCAGTGACTGTTGGAGCAGTGGACGATGTGGGCTGCAGTGGGATTCAGTGCTGCAGACCTTGGTACTATTTCCCACTACCACAGGGGTCCCCAAGCTCCGGGACCTAATGCCTGATCATCTGCGGTGGACCTGATGTAATAATAAAGTGCACAGCAATTGTAGCACACCTGAATCATCCTGAAACCATCCCCCCGACCCCCAGTCCATGGAAAAACTGTCTTCTACAAAACCGGTCCCTTGTGCCAAAAAGGTTGGGGACCCCTGCTCTAGCGTCCCTCCTACAAAATGCAATCATGTCATCTGGGAGGTCAACACAAGCCTGCACTGTCTCCTTCTAGCACAACAACATGGGTCAAACATCAGCCCAGCTCTATCAACTGGAGAAGGAGAAGTCTTGAGGACATGGGGTGAAGGGTCAGAAAAGTTCCAGGACACAGAGATCAGGCCTGCATTGGGAGGGGCCCCCCTATCTGTGAGCAGGGGGATAAGAAGCTCCACTTTCAGATAAGGTAACACAACTGGCTTTTAGACAGACCCAAGCAGATGCCCCCAAGAGAGAATTATCCATTCCCAGACTCTGTAGTGTACTTCCTCTACATATGTCTTGGGACTATGTTTCTTTTTTATTTGTATTTTTTCCTGAACAGGCTTAAGATTCTAAATATTCTTCACTTAGAGGCTGCAGACACACAAATGACCAGGGAGCCCCTTGGATAAAATTTAGGACCTATACATAATTTAAAACAAAATTTCACTTTTTAAAATCACAACAATAAGCATTTGTGCTGAAATTAAAACAGCTTCCTTTGGGGAGCTTGCATCCTTGACTGGTGGTGCCCTAAGCACACTGGATCTGGTGTCTGGGTAATCTTGCCCAGATTTAAGCTGAGTTGTGGTTTGTAACAGGGATCCCCAGTTTCTGAGATCTAATGCCTGATGATCTGAGGTGAAGTTAATGTAATAATAATAGAAATAAAGTGCACAATAAATATAATGCACTTGCGGGTGTGTTAAGTCGCTTCAGTCATGTCTGACTTTTTGCCACCCTATGGGCAAGTTCCTCTGTCCATGGGATTCTCCAGGCAAGAATCCTGGAGTGGGTTGTGCCCTCCTCCAGGCGAACCTTTCTGACCCAGGGATCGAACTCCAATCTCTTATATCTCCTGCATTGGCAGGCAGTTTCTTTACCACTAGCGCCACCTGGGAAGCTTGAGTCATCCCCAAACCATCCCCTCACCGTGGTAAAACTGTCTTCCACAAAACCAGTTCCTGGTACCAAAGAGGTTGGGGACCACTGGTTTATGAGACGCTTCCCATAAAGACACAGGTTGTCTTGGGCTCATCCCTGGCTGCCTAGGAAGCCCTGGGGAAGGGGGGAAACAAGCTTGCTTGAGCCCCAACCACACTCTTAGAGTAAGTGTGCTGAGACCACAGGTGGAGATATCTGAGACAGTCCTCTTCTGAGGGCAAAGGTCAAGTGTATTTGTAAAAAAAAAAAAAAAAAAAGAACAAGAAATCAAACCCAACAGCAAAGGCAGTATCACAATTTTAGCTACAGCTGGGGGTCCAAACAGTCTTCACTAAAGCCGGTCCTGGTGGCTCAAACCCCCAGACTCGCTTTCCTTCTCCTCCTGCCCCTGAAAATGGCAGCTGCTGGTGGTTGGGACAGGGAGACTGGGAAGAAATCCCACTCCATCTCTCTTTCCAGGAGGAAAGCAGGCAGGAAGCAAGGTCACTGCTGGGAACTGGGGCAGAAGGTGTGTCAGGGGCAGGGAGTGAGAACAGGGAAGCTCGTGGAAGCCAGAAGTCTGGAGGTGGAGGTGGGGAGTGGGGTTAAGGGTAAGGACAACACCAGGAAGGCCAGGCTGGCCACCAACCTCCAGGGGACTTGGAGGCAGAGGCAGCCCTGTCACTTGCTCTGAGCAGAGTTTTGGAAAAGAAACTATCTTCAGACTGGCGCTCCCTGAGGCAGGGCTGTGTCTCCCCTCAGACTGGGGCTCCCTGAGGACAGGGCTGTCTCCCCTCAGACTGGGGCTCCCTGAGGCGGGGCTGTGTCTTCCCTCTGACTGGGGCTCCCTGAGGCTGGGCTGTGTCTCCTCAGATTGGGGCTCCCTGAGGCTGGGCTGTGTCTCCTCAGATTGGGGCTCCCTGAGGCAGCGCTGTGTCTCCTCAGATTGGGGCTCCCTGAGGCAGCGCTGTGTCTCCCCTCTGACTGGGGCTCCCTGAGGACGGGGCTGTCTCCCCTCAGACTGGGGCTCCTCGAGAACAGGGGCTGGGTCGCCCCCTCAGATAGAGGGCTTCCTGACAACAGGGTTCGCTGCCATCTTCCTGCACCAGCTGAAGTTCTTCAAATACTGCTCACTTCCGCCCCACCTCTCCCCAGTCAAACACACAAACTCCCAGACCTCTGGCCTCTCCCCACCTGGTGTTTATGGAAGTAATACTGTGCCAGACTCTGGGTGGCAGGTCTGACGGAGGGACATGGGGAACACAAAGATGAGGGCAGAGCCCCTGCCTGAGAGAATCCGCAGGCTCCTTGGGGGTGGGGTGGGGACAAATGCTCTTCAGGACACAGCAGAGAAGGCAGGTGACACTGCTCAGGTTGAGGCGGAACTCGGTGCAGATCCGAGAGTTCTGGCGGGGTCAGGGGGCCCTCTGGGGGCTGTGAGCGGAGGTTAAGCAGGGGATCTGTGGGGAGAGATTGGGCCCAGCAAGGGCAGAGGGTGGGCATTTCAGCAGGGGGCCCGGCTGGAACAAAGTGGCAGAGGTGGGACACTACAGCTCCAGGGAGCAAGCCGAGGACAGCTACGGACCGCCGTTCAGGAGAATCTTCTCAGGACCCGGGGCAGCTGGGAGGCTCTGGGCTGGAACAAGGCTGAGGTTACTCGGTGTGGCCAGGCCCGGGGCCCAGGGGAGCATGGTTACACGGAGATGCGTGAATAGCCTTGGCCTTGGGAGCAGAGCCAGGCCTGACCCTGGCTCCCTCATATATTGATTTTCTGACCTTGTCCAAGAGTTTTAACTTCCAGCCTGAGCTCACACCTGCAGAGACTGGAAATAACCATAGTCCCTCCCTCCTCATGAGCATTAAGTGAGTTGATGCTAAAGGGCCCCAGTACATGGAAAACTCAGTCAACAACAGCTGTCCTGGATTTCTGCTGTTGATGGGAGAAAGCAAAGCGTGGTCCGGGCAGCCAAGCTCCCCGGGGAGTCAGGGTCGTACCCCTCCTTCATTTCTAGGATCAACAAACTCCTGGCAGGAGGAAACAAACATATTTTCTTGCCAAGGACCGATCACTCAGCTTAATTCGTGGCATCTTCCAGCTGCAAACGTAGCCAATAGCAAAGCCTCCGTGCCTTTCAGCAAGCAGGAAACTGCAAGGAGGGGCCTGGTCCTGCCCACTGGCTGCCCCCCACCCCCGCCCCACCCCACCCTGTCCCGCCCCATTTCATCCCCCTTTGATGTGAGGTTCTGCCCTAGGCCTGGAGAGGAGGGGCTGCAGGGGCTGGGTGGTGGAGAGGATTCAGTGATGGAAGCCCTGCCCCTCACAGGCTGCAGAGCTGGCTGGAGATGGGGCACTTGACGGGCCTGGGTGAGGGCAGGCTGGCAGTTTTTAGAATCAGGACTCACCAGGTGTTATGGGCACTCTCTGCATGGGGGTGAAGGCAAAGGGGGGCAATGCCTGGGTGGAGGTCACAGTAAGGAGGGGGCATCTCTCAGATTCAAGAGTTTGGGGAGGAAGCAGGAGGTGAGAAAGAAGAGGCCAGAAAAAATAAAAAATTAAAAAAAAAAAAAAAGAAGAGGCCAGGAGGGAGCACTGAACAGACAGGCACAGGTCCTGGGCATAAATCCCAGTTGTCTGTTAATGTGGGACTGATGGGACAAATTTTAACCTTCTGGGGCCTCAATTTCCTCATCTGTAAAATGGGCACATCGCTCTTCTCTAAGAATTCCAGGACAGTTCCAGCAAGATAAAGTAGCAAAAAGCTTTAGGAGTTATCCAGCCCTGTATGAATGGGCAGTGTTCTAAGGAGGAAGAGCAGGGAGAGAAGGATGCAGAGTGGGTGGCTGCTCTCAGGGTGAGGGACTTTCCAACACCCTGGGAGGGCACACCTCCAAACACTGGCTGCTAACCTGAAGAGTTCCTCCTACAGCTTCCTGTCTCAGTATGAATAAGTGCATCAGATTCCTTCCTTCTCCGGGAACCTTTCTGACTGAAGGGAAGGAGGAAAGAGAGGCCTCTGAGGTGGGGAAAATGGGAGAGGAAAAAGAGGGCTCCAGTGGCAACTCTGGGGTCTACCAACTGGTGCAGCCCTGCATCTTCCCCAAGGCAGGACCCCCGGCCTCATCTTCTCTGCCCGACTTCCAGAGCTCAGCCATCACCTACGGCCTCTGAGACCTGCAGGGATGGGGCTGCTGGTCCCTGCGCTCTTGGCCCCCTTTCTTTTTCCTTAAAGACTCCAGATGCATGAGCAGAAAGGCAGGGAAAGGAAGACCGCACACACATTCTCACATGCACAGATCCCTCCCAGGGACACGCTGCCACACACGCTATCACACATGCCGTGGAGCACACGCTTACACACTAAGACGCAGCAGAGCCTCTCTCCCACACGCGAACTCGCAGACGGTCAGGCACACACACAGAGACCCCTTGGTTGACATATACTCAAGTCACACTGTCGCACACATAGATACAGAGAAAGAGTCACACGTTCCGTCACAAGCACACGATTTCTCACCCACACACGGACACACACTGACAGACACCCATTCACACTCTAAGAGGTCTGTCATACATATACACACACACACACACACACACACACACACCCCTCCCCACAGATGCAGTGTCACACTTGGAGTCACACTGTCAGATACACAATGACACGCTGAGATGTTTCAGACACAGGGACTCACAGGCAGGAAGTCACAGAAGGTCACGTGAGTGCAGAGGAGAAACAGGGGTTCATACAACCCCTCTCCCCCCGTCCCTCTCTCCTTATGTCTCTCTCTGTCTCTTTCTCTGTCTCTGTGTATCTCTGTATCTCCTCATCTCTCTCTCACACACAGGGAGGAACCTACTCAGGGGCAGCCTGCCACTAAGGAAGAGCCTACTTCTCCTCAGAGCCAGGCATCCGAGGGCAGGATGTGGTTTCTTGGTATCTCCTGCTTTGATCCCCACTAGAGGCCATGTCTGGGAGGGAGTCCAGCTCAAGAACGAAGTTGCACGCTGACCGTGGCGTCCCCTGGATTCCCTCCACCCTTCACTAGAGGGGCCCCCACCCCCAGCCCTCTTCCACCACCCTGGAGAAGGCTTCCAGATGTCCGAGGACAAGAGAGGGTCAGAGCCCCTGAGTGACTAAAGCTGCTGTCACGGGATGCCAGTGTCTCAATCCGCTCCAGAACTGTCTGGCGGGGCTCGTGATCCTTATTTACAGATGAGGAAACTGAGGTTCTGTTTGCGATGGTCAGGAATATTTGAACCCAGTCTTGGCTGGCTCTAATTTTGGGTGTCAAAGGCTTGCCCTCAGTAGACCAGCTCCCTGACAGGGGTCTTGGGGAGGAAAGGAATAGGGGAGGGGGTGGTCCTTCCCAGCAATGATGGAGTGGCCTAGGTCCCCTTCTTCAGAGGTCAATTCGACCACCCCCCCTGCCTGTACCCCCTCCAGCCTGGCCAGGCTGACTGTGGGTAGCTCACTCGGTTTTCCCTTTGGTCCCGCCTGGATGGGCAGGTATTAGGCACCAGCCCAGCCCTGCACCCCTTTCTCCTCTCTGCTGCTGGTCTGCTGGATTCACTTTATACAGGGAACCCTCCTTTTCTGAGATTTATTCCCCCAGCAGGGACATGGAGGGAGCAACCTAGTCTTGCTGATCTCATGAACAGAAAATAGAAGGCAAAATCCACCAGTGTTTATAGAGTCTTACACGCAGGATGAGTTGTGTCGCAATTACTGCAGTCTGACCTCCAAGCTTGTCACTCAGACCTCCGCGGGCCAGGAATGCTCAAAGCAGGGGCACCTCGCGAAACTCCCCTTCTCTGCTCGGAGCCTGGCTCACCCTGCCCTTCTCTGTGTCCCCAGGACTAGAGATATGGCCCTAGGATATTAGGCTTTTACTCTCAGGGGATCAGAAGAGAGGGGATCAGAAGAGAGGGGGTTCAAGAAGCCCCACTCCTCTGGGCAAAGGAACTTTGGGGAGAAGACAGGTGGCCTCCACAACCTCTCTTTTTTTGCTTAATCTGCAAACTTGGCCTGGAGCAGGATGGGACCAGGCACCAGAGCCTTCCACCCCGACCCTGTCCCAGCCTGAGGAGGAGGAAGAGGGGGAGGAGGGAGGAGGGAAAGGAGGGAAAGGTGAGCCAGAGCAGTCTGCAGTCCTGGCTCCGGAGAGATCCCAAGCATACCAGGGAAGCCATTGTGCGGCAAGGGCAGGAGTTGGGCTGGCAGACAGGAAGAGGGAGGGGAATGAGTCTGGGAAAAACACGGGGGCTGAGGAAGGGCTGGCACCTTAGCTGGGAGACGCATCTGTCCACATCTGGATTCTCAACCAGGGATGGAGTCGGCCCTCACCCAAGCCCCTACTCCTGCCTCCCACCTGGGACATATTTCAAGGCCTGTACAGGACCCCTCCCCAAAGCTTCAGGTCTAGGGGTAGGAGTGGGAGGTCACGGGAAAACACAGTCCCCCGGCACAGGACAGGCCACCCAAGCCTGCACCTCCTCTCTGTTCAAGCATCTCACAGCATCTCTGGACAACTCCCCTCTCCTAAAGCAGGCTGACACAGCCCCCAGCCCAGGAGCCTGGAGGCAGCAAAGGCAGAGAGGGGCTGTAGGGGTCCCCCGGGGTCAGGTCTCCAAGGGCGTGGGGAGGCCAAGGTGTCTCTGAGTGTCCCAGTATGAGCTCTGGTGCTTGTTGACCACCAAGGAAGTCAAGCTGGGGGTGTCAGATGAGTGTGTGTATGTGTGGAGGGTGCTGCCTGCTTCCAGAGGAACAGGGAGCCTTTTCCGTGTTTGCCTTGGGGCTGGGGAGCCGATGTGGCTCTCAGGTTCCCTCTGGGAGGTCAGGAGGAAGGACAGCAAGCTGCCACCGCAGGGTCCCTAGGGCTGTGAGTCAAAGGCTGTGCCAGGGGAGGAGAGTGGAGCTGGGGGTCCACACCCTGGCCTCTCTGCCTTCCCGGAGGGTCTCCCATAGCGAGCGGTGGCGGGTTGGGGCGCAGACACTGCGGGAAGGGGTCTGGGGCAGAGTGGGAGAGGGCAGCTCGGGCTGCAGCCGAGCCACTGGTACGGGTCTGGGGGAGACGGAGTTGGGAAAGTGGTCCGGGGAGATGCCGGGCGCAGAAGTCAGCGCAGGGCGGCCGCGGGACAGCAAGGGGCCCCGGCGGCCAGGAAGACGGGCGCCTGGCCGGGGCTGGGGGAGCCGTCCGCCGTCCGGGTCCCCACCTCGGCCACCCAGCCCGGGGCACTCCACTGTCCTAGGCCCCGCTCTCCCGAGGCTTGGGTTCCCGCCGCCCGCGGAGTTTCGCTCAAGTCCGGGACGCCCGGCCCGCCGCAGCCCGCACCGCCGCCAACCCCGCCCCGGGGCCCGCGGGTCTCACCTGGGGGCGGGGGCCGGCCCTGCCCACCGCCCCGAGCAGCAGCAGCGCCAGGCGGAGCGGCCCCGGGGCGCCGGCCATGGCGGGGCGCTCAGCACTGGGCCATCGCTGCCACCTGCGGCACGGCGCGCGCCACGGAGCCCCGGCCGCGCGGGCGGGCGCGGGGGAGGAGCCGGCGCGGGGCCGCCCCGCCCGCAGGAGGGGCCGGGCGGGTCCTGGCTTTCCAACCCGGGCCGCCGAGGCCCCCCCGGCCGGTCCTTCTCCGGCGGGAGGTCCCGGGCACTGCGCTCCGGGCCGGTGCGCTCGGGTTCCGGGCGCGCAGGAGCCCGGCCGTCCTCATCCCGCACCCGCACCACCTTCCGGATCCCTCTGCTAAGGAAAGCCAAACCGCCCCCAAGCTGTCCAGGGTACCCCAAAGGGAACTGGGGCCGGAGAAGCGCACAGGACTTGGCCAAGGTCACACCTTCCGTCAGACCCCTTCTGGAAAGTGTAACCCCAAGAGCTGCGAGTGGCTAGGAAGATAGATCCACCCGGAGGGGTTACCCCGTCCCCAAGTCCTCTCCTCCTCGAGTTCTGTCCCGAAGGCGGCCCTGGGACAACCAAGGTTGAAGGGACAATGACAAACGTTCTATGGAGCCCTGCGGGTGGGGAGGGTCTACAGGCTCACCACCCGCCTCCCGCAGCGTAGCCCTGCTCTGAGTCCCTGGGCTCTTATAACCCCTGTGCCCACACGATTACGTGCGCCCAAGGCTGTCCTCTGCCCTCCTGCGTCTTCCTCTCGCTGCTTGGTGCCACTCTCTATTTTACCTGCCTTTATATCCCCACACCCCAGCGCAGTGCAGACCTGGGAGCAGGGGCTGGTGGGGCCCAGACTCACCGTCAGCCAGGCTGTGGGAGACAGTGCCAAGAAAGCACTGACTTTCCTGTTCCCTAAAGACAGTGAAGAGACCCAGTGGGAAGAGGGAATTGTACCCGCCTGCCTTCCCGCAGTCAATCCTAAAGGAAATCAACCCCGAATATTCATTGGAAGGACTGAGGCTGAGGCTGAAACTTCAGTACGTTGGCCACCTGATTCAAAGAACTGACTCATTGGAAAAGACCCCGAGGCCGGGAGAGACTGAAGGCGGGAGGAGAAGGGGATGACAGAGGACGAGATGGTTGGATGGCATCACCGACTCCATGGACATGAGTTTGAGCAAGCTCCGGGAGTTGGTGATGGACAGGGAAGCGTGGCGTGCTGCAGTCCATGGGACTGAAGATTCGGGACACGACTTAGCGACTGAAAAACAATCGCCCCCCCCCCCGCCCCCCACACCACCACCACCACCAACAAAAGAACTTTGAAGTGGAGTGGCAGCAGTATTAGCCTGGAGCTACATGGAGCATGTCTGGACCATTACAAAGGGAAAGGGAGTCTGTTGGAGCAGCTGCTTCTCAGGGAGAGAACAGAACATCTCAAACCCCAGAGAGAGGTGAGATGCTGGGAGAAGGGAAGAGGAAGAGCTGGGAGGAGGCCTCCAGTGGGGGGAACCAGGGGCTCCCATTCAGCAAGTTCTGCCTCCACTACCTGCGGGTCATTTATTCCCTCTTGCCCAGGTGATGCAGTGGTAAAGAATTTGCCTGCCAATGCAGGAGATGTAGGGGATGTGGGTTTGATCCCTGGGTCAGGAAGATCCCCTGGAGGAGGAAATGGCAATCCACTCCAGTGTTCTTGCTTGGAGAATCCCTTGGACAGAGGATCCTGGTGGGCTACAGTCCATGGGGTTACAAAAGAGTGAGAAACAACCGAGCGACTATGCACACACTACCAAGAAGTCAATTTAACAATCACCTTATGCGCCACTTAGGATTAGCTGCAAGGGACAGAAAACCCCGAACAACAGTGGCATAACCAAGGAGTCTGTAATGTAATGCAAGGTCAGAGGTTCAGCCCAGGGCTGGGGCAAAGGCTCCCTGACCATCAGGGTGTCCAGCTCTTTCCATTTCTTTTCTGCTAGGATGGGGTAGGGGGTTGGGGGAGAGGGAGGGTTGGATTTTCTCTGGCTGGGAGGAGAGCTTTGTGTTCAGTCAGTGCAGGGTAGGCACCCTTAGGAACCCAAGCATGGATGGGCAGCAGTGGAGGGATAAATGCCTCAGTGTCTCACCCCTTGGATTCAACAATTCAGAGGTGTACTGCAGTCTCCCAGAGGTCCCAGTGCGATGGAGCCGCAGCTTCCCAGATGGTCACTCGGGTGCTCAATAAAACACTCACTTCCTGGTCTGTCTCGCCTTCCACCAGCAGGGTACTAGTGCTTCCTGAGGGCACCTCCTAAAGAAAAATAAACTAGTTGGGGGGCTTCCCTGGTGGCTCGGTCAGTAAAGAATCTGCCTGCAATGCAGGAGACCTGGGTTCAATCCCCAGGTTGGGAAGATCCTCTGGAGAAGAGAATGGTAAACCACTCCAGTATTCTTGCCTGGAGAATCCCAAGGACAGAGAAGCCTGGCGGGCTACAGTCCATAGCATCAAAAAGAATGGGACACAACTGAATGACTGAGCAACCCACCTGTGTGTGGGTATGGACTGTAGCCTGCAAGGCCCCTCTATCCATGGGATTCTCTGGGCAAGAATACTGGAGTACAAATCTTTACTTTAAAATTTTTTAAATTCTTGCTGGGCAAGCCCAGCTGAAGACAGGGGGCAGAGAAGAGAAGCCAGAGGTGGGGACCCGCCCCCTGAGCCCAGAGGTATTTGGGTGGAAGATGACTCTCCTCTCCTTTGAACACGCGGGGGTCCAGAACCTCTGAGTCTGCTCTGATTCTGATGCTGCCTCTGGTCTCAGCATGCATTAACACCATCCTGGATTCTGTCTCCTCATTAGACTGAGACTCCGGGAGGGCCAGCATGCTGGATTTGAGTGCTGGGTTTGAGTGCTCAGCGTTGGCAGACCCCTCCCTCCCCTCCAGGAGCTGTCTCCGGGTATGACAGGTGATACTCTGTGCTGTGCTCTAATGCTTCCTTGCAGATTCTAGAAGGCTCTGTATTGAACATGGGGACAGTTGGTCTCCTTAACTTGTAAGTAAATATCAGAGTAGGTCCACAGTCTGATTAACCCCTCAATTTTTTTTTTTAAAGCAACTTAACTCTCTCCATCCCTTCTTACCTAGTCCTCTAGAGGGTGAGCTTTCTCATACCCTTACCTGACCTTGTCCTTGACCCCATCCATTGGTTCCCCATCACACAGGACCAAGTCCTCCAAACTTGTTAGCATCTAAGAAAGCTGCCTGGATTGCCCCAGCTCACCTCCAAGCTGGACCTCTGCGCTTTCGAACAAGCAGTCCCCTCTGTCTGAAGATTCCTCCCCCACCGTGCCTGCCTGAGCTCCCACTCCTGCTTCAGGACCCAGCTCAGGCAGTCCCTCTGGGAGACCTCCCCTCCGCTCTGCCCCTCAACACTGCCTCGAGACAGCATAGGTGCTCTCACTGGCAGCAGGAACCAACCTTGGAAGGCTCCCCTAAACATGGTTGTCCTCCAGGATCCCCCAACTTCTGCTGGCCCTTAGAGCCTCATGAAGGACGCGCCCCCACCACGAAGCTTTCCATCATCCCCCCAGTTCCTCAGGGCCCCAGTCCCTTGTGTTTACTGAGGTCCTCTGAGCACATGGGAACCTTCTTTACTGTTACTGGTTGATTTCTCAGTTTCCCCGAGGTCTCTGAGCCCCTGGAGGGCAGGGGTCTTGTTTCACTCACCTCGACAGCCACAGCACCCAGCACAGTGCTTCTGGCATTCTAGGTGCTCAGTGACTCTGGTTTGAAATAACACATGATGGGACTTCCCTGGTGGCCCAGAGGCTAAGACTCTGCCCTCCCAATGCAGGAGGCCTGGGTTTGATCTCCAGTCAGGGAATTAGCTCCCATATGCCACAACTAAGAGTTTGCCTACTGCAACTAAAATCTTGCATGCTGCAAATAAGACCTGGTACAGCCAGATAAATATAAAATGAATATTTTAAAAAATAAAGTAAAATAACACATGAAATGTATTGAAGCACTTACCGTGTTCTGTCATGCCCTTATTCTGACTTTCCTTCAGTTTGTGGGCTCCTTGAGGGGCGTGATGTTCCCATGTTCATCTCTGCATGTCCTGCATCAGCACAACCCCAGGTACAGCGTAGGCACACAATAATGCTTGTTGCAATTGAAACAAGTCAGTTCAAGTATCCAGTACATAGTAGGTCCTGGAAAACATATCTTAAGACGGATGTGCTGGAAGAGAGGACAGATGATGTACTGGAGGGGGTGGTTTGACAGCCCTCTTCTCCCGCCCCTCACTATTATCAGGACACTCCAGCTCAGACTCTGCTGTGGTCTGAATGTCTGTGTTCCCACAGGTTCACAATTGAAATCCTAACCCCATACGTGATGGTATTTAGAAGTGGGGCCTTTCGGGGGTGATTGGGTCATCATAGCAGAACTGTCATACATGGCATGACCCCAGAGGACCCCCTCCCCCTTCCACCGTGTGAGGGCGGTGAAAATGGTCATCTATGAAACCAGGAAGCGGGCTCTCCAGAGACCAAATCCACAAATGCCATGATCCTGGACTTCTAGCCTCCAGTCATTTGTTGTTTATAAGCCACGGTGTCTATGACACTTCGTCTATGACTGTGTCTATGACACAGCTCAAATGGACTAAAACAAGCCCCACTAGAACATAAGGCAGGAAGCGCTCCCTAAGAACAGGGACTTGAAGGGATGGAATACTGCTCCCTAGGCAAACACTAGGGCTTCCCTGGCGGCTCAGATGGTACAGAATCCGCCTACAATGCAGGAGACCTGGGTTTGATCCCTGGGTCGGGACGACCCCCTGGAGGAGGGCAAGGGAACCCACTCCAGTATTCTTGCCTGGAGAATCCCCATGGACAGAGAAGCCTGGTGGGCTACGGTCCTTGGGGGTTGCAAAGAATCAGACGGGACTGAGCAACTAAGCGCAAGACAGCACAGACTAAGGCTAATCATGAACAGAAACAACAGCTGCCTGGTGTTGAGGTCCCACTCCAGATCAGGTGCTGCTAAACGCTTAGTGTGCCCTGATTGCCTCAAGTCTGATGAGTGAGTACTATTATACCCGATTTATGGATGAGGAGACTGAGGCTCAGGGATGACAAGTGAGCTGCTCAGAGGACAACATGGGCATTGATCCTGGGTCCACCCACCCCCAAGGCTGGTAAAGGAGAGGAGACAGGCTCCAGCTCTGCCAGCCAGTCCTGGGAGCATCTCTCCTGTGGCTCCTGCCTCCCCAGCCCAGAGCTCTGGATCCAGCTCTTTACCCCCACACCAAAGGCTGCTCCTGTGGCCCAAAGTGAGGCTTCCACTAAGAGACCTTGGTTTTCAGATCATCTTCAGAAATGGGAACGGGAGCAACTGATCTGGGCAGCTGAGGAAAAGATGCTGTAAGGCCCTCGACCTAAGGGGACAGAGCCCAGGGAAGGCCCCCACCCCCTCTGTCCCTTATTGAGGGGAACCCTCTCAGTGGGAGACCTGGCCAGTGGGCAGAACTGAGTCTTTCTGTTGAGGGAAGGTAAGGAGGGAGGGGGAAGCAGAGGGCAAAATGGGCTGGGGTGGGGAGAGAAGAAAGCACTGCGAAGGAGGACAAGTGTCTCTTGTCCATACAGCCAGGTTCCTTCCGAACTCCAAGTTCCTAAGAAGCTTGTTTATTTTCCAAAGCTCAAGACCATAGCCCTGTTCTGGCAGACCGGATGAGGAAAGAACCAACACGCAACCTAGAATAAATACATGTGCACACTCAGCGCACACACACAGACATACACACATACACAGACATACACACATACACACCTACGCAGATCTTAGGCTCTGTAAGTCCTGGGTTGAAATCCAGCTCATCACTCACCGAACATCTCTGAGCCTTGCTCTCACACTCTGTAACTTGGGGATAATAATAAAGACCAATATTTACAGAGCCTTTGCCTTGAGCAGGGCAGTGTTCTAGGAGCCGTGTGAGTGTTATCCAGTTAATGCTTACTGTTGCCCTCGCCCTACTCGTCTCCAGGAGAGTCTGAAGATTTGCTGCTAGGAGGAGGCAGAGACCACAGGAGTGGGCCCAGGAATCTGTCTTCTGCCAGGAGTCAGGGGAATGTGCCTGCCTGCGGCTCCCAGGGTGAGGGAGTGTGCCATGGGGTGTGGGGGAGGGAATGCCCACCAGGCCAGGGCTCCACCCCTTTACTTCCAGCTTCTCTTCTCGAGACCCTGCCCTCTGTCCCCCTGACCCAGAGCTTCTGGGAGCAACCCTGCCTTGTGAAGTGTGATCATTTCTCTCCCTGTTTTACAAAGGAGGACTCCCAAGTGCAAAACAGTGGAGTGACTAGCCCAAGATAGGTCAAGAGAGCCTGGATGCAGCCCACCCGGACCCCTCGCACTGACTGCACAAACACCGTCACACCTGGCAGGATGGTTGGGCCATCACAATTGCCCTTGTCCAGAACCTGGCATTTGCAAGTCTTCCATAATTATAAGCGTTACTGCTGCCACTGTTGTTCCCCGTGGCCCTCCATCTTCCCAGCTGTGCCAATGCCCAGAGCTCCAGCTCAGTCCATCCCTTCCTGGTCCAGATGGCTACAGGCACCCCCAGGTCTAGGGGCGGGAGGGTGCTGGCTGGACAAGAGAGGCTCTGTCCCCTGTGCAGTCCCCCTGTCGCCGCCCCTATCCTGCAGTCCAGCAGAGCTTCCCAAGTACTGGGTCCTGTTCAAGCACCTGGCAGTCAGCTGGCAGGATTTATAGCCTCTTGAGCTACAGTGATTATCGCTCTTTTGGGCAGAGGCAGCACCACGTGTCACAGTGTCGGTTTCCTAACTGACTCCTCGTTGAGAGAGAAGTCAGTGCCATCACTCCCACTTTACATGGGGGGAAACTGAGTCCCCAGGAGTCAGGGGATTTGTTTGAGCTCACTTAGCAAGGTCGGCAGCGTTTGTGCATCTGTGGAGCAAGGAAGAGAAAAATGAGGTGAGAACAGCAACATTCCTCTCTCTTCTTCACCTGGGGATTCCGGCTAGAAATGACTGGGATCCCTCCATCTCCCCAGCAGGGAAGGGGTTATAGTGTCAGCAGCGGGGAGAAGGTGAGAGAAAACAAGGGTGCAGGCGGGGAGAGAGTTATCGTGCGGAGAGGGGCTTGGCGAGAGCAGGACCTGTGAGGGGCAGGCGTTGCCCTAAGAGCCGTCTGCCCTCTTCCCTTTAACGAGAAGGTGGTGCAGCAGTGCTGGCAGAGAGCTCCCCAGACCTGCCGTGTGTTTGTTTCCTGGGGTTGCTATAATAAAGCACCACAACTGGTGGCTTACACAAAAGGATGTTTTGTCTCACAGTTCTGGAGGCGTGAGGTCAGAAATCAACGTGTCATCAGAGTTGGGTCCTCCTGAGAGTTCAGAGGGTGAATCTAGTCCAGGCCTCTCTCCCAGCTTCTATAGCTTCAGGCATCCTTGGTTCATAAATGGCATTCTCCCTGTGTCTTCACATTTTCTTCCGTGTACATCTACCTGCTTATTTAACTTATATGCAGAGTACATCATGAGAAATGCTGGACTGGATGATGCACAAGCTGGAATCAAGATTGCCAGGAGAAATATCAGTAACCTCCGATAGGCAGATGACACCACCCTTATGGTAGAAAGAGATGAAGAACTAAAGAGCCTCTTGATGAAAGTGAAAGAGGAGAGTGAAAAAGTTGATGTAAAACTCAACATTCAGAAAACTAAGACCATGGCATCTGGTCCCATCACTTCATGGCAAATAGATAGGGAAACAATGGAAACAGTGACAGACTTTATTTTGGGGGGCTCCAAAATCACTGCAGATGGTGACTGCAGCCATGAAATGAAAAGACACTTACTCCTTGGAAGAAAAGTTTATGACCAACCTAGACAGTTTATTAAAAATCAGAGATATTACTGTGCCATCAAAGGTCCATCTAGTCAAAGCCATGGTTTTTCCAGCAGTCATGTATGGATATGAGAGTTGGACTATAAAGAAAGCTGAGCACTGAAAAATTGATGCTTTTGAACTGTGGTATTGGAGAAGACTCTTGAGGGTCCCTTAGACAGCAATAAGATCCAACCAGTCAATCCTAAAGGAAATCAGTCCTGAATATTCATTGGAAGGACTGCTGCTGAAGTTGGAACTCCAATACTTTAGCCACTTGATGCAAAGAACTGACTCATTTGAAAAGACCCCAGTGCTGGGAAAGATTGAAGTTGGGAGGAGAAGGGGATGGATGACAGAGGATGAGATGGCTGGATGGTATCACTGGCTCAATGGACATGAGTTTGAGTAAGCTCTGGGAGTTGGTGATAGACAGGGAAGCCTGGTGTGCTGCAGTCCATGGGGTCTCAAAGAGTTGGACACAACTGAGCAACTAATCTGAACTGAACCTGTCTCCAAACTTCCCTTTTGTACAAGGACACCAATCGTTGGATTGTGTGTGCCTGCCAAGTCACTTCAATAGTGTGGGACTCTTTGGGACCCCATAGACTATAGCCCCGGAGAAGGCAATGGCACCCCACTCCAGTACTCTTGCCTGGAAAATCCCATGGATGGAGAAGTCTGGTAGGCTGCAGTCCATGGGGTCGCTGAGGGTCGCACACGACTGAGCGACTTCCCTTTCACTTTTCACTTTCATGCATTGGAGAAGGAAATGGCATCCCACTCCAGTGTTCTTGCCTGGTGGGCTGCCATCTATGGTGTCACACAGAGTCGGGCACGACTGAAGTGACTTGGCAGCAGCAGCAGACTGTAGCCCACCAGACTCATTTGTCCATGGGATTCCCTCAGGCAAGAATACTGGAGTGGGTTCTCCATATTGGATTAGGGTCCACCCTAATGACCTCATTTTAACTTGATTACCTCTCTAAAGACCCTGTTTCCAAACAAAGGTCACATTTTAAGGTATTAAGAGTTGGGACTTCAAGATATGTTTTGTGGGAGAATACAATTCAGCCTGTTAGTTGTTGAGACCACCATATTTCCCAGTCTCCCTTGATGTTCCATGTGGCCAGTGGATCTTGGAGGAAAGTGGTATAGGCCCAGAAAACCTCCCACATGATTCTCCACACCTTCTCCTCCTCCATACCTTCTCCGCCTCCATCAACCAGCTGGACACAGACGATCCAGTGGAGAACTCCAAGGCCCACCAGACAGAAGGAGCCTGGGTCCTTGGATAACTGCATGGGACAGAGTTTCCTGCTGACCTGCCCTGGGGTGTATCATGTTAAGTCACTGAGACTGGGGAGCTGTCACTGCAGCTAATCTACCCCTAGAGACACTGCTGGTGGGTGTCCCTGGGAGCAGTGCTGGTCAGGCCAGGGGGGCCTTCTGGAGGTACCCCTTTTGTACCTGCGAGTAGGTGAGTGAGACCCCTCCTTCTAGGTCTGTGTCCTCCTCGCCTTGGTCAGTGGATAGCAGCATCACAGAGGACATTTGGGATCATGTGGCCAGGGCTCCCATTTGTCCTTATTCATATGGCTCCTATCTTTATATTTTTATTTGTTTATTTGTCTTGGTTGTGATGTAAGGGATCGTCAGTCCTCACTGCAGCATGTGGGATCATTAGATGTGGCGTGTGGGATCTAGTTCCCTGACCAGGGGTCGAACTGGGACCCCCTGCATTGGGACCGTGGAGTCTTAGCCACTGGACCACCAGGGAAGTCCCCGGCTCCTATCTTTCACCCCAGGCTATTCCCACCTGTCTGCCTGCTCTCTGGGGCACAAGGAGGGGATGGTTATGACAAGAGCCCACAATGCCCCCTCACTGAATTAACGCTGTGCAAGAAAAGAGGAAACGTGCCCAATCTCATGTTTGGAAATCAACTGAAAGGAAGCACCACACTGGCCTTCTCATGGTACAGAGCCTTTCAGCACCTCGTCGAGGCTGAGGAGCCCACTGTGACCAAAATGAGAAATGAAACCGTAAACCAGGTCTAAGTTGAGTGGTGTCCCCAGGCTGATAGGCTAACCGGCCCACCAGCGACAGTTTCTTTATCAGAAACTCTCCCTAGCTGTTTCCCTCTGGTAGCGCCCTTCAGACAGCCAGTCACAGGCCTCACAGGCTGGGGCAGGAGATGCTCTGTGGAGGGACTTGAAGGCCCCAGAAGTTCTCTCTGAAAAGAACGGCTCCGAGCCAGGATGGGGAAGCTGTCCAGGATCACTTCCAGGGCTGAGTCAAGGACAGTGTAGAGCCTAGCAGAGGCCCCCAAGGCAGGGGAGGATGAACAATAGTCCGACTCTTGCCTGATTGCACACTCTTTAACAAACTCAGGCAGGACAAAATCATCTCCCTTGACGAAAGCGATGTGATACTTGCTCACTTGCTTCTCCTAAATAGCAGAAAACAAACACAAAAGGGAAAATGCAGACGTGTCCAGGCCAGCTCCCAGCTGCCCGCACCATCATACCTGAGTCTCTGAGTGTGGATCTGGTGAGCATCTCCGCTGCCTCGGACCTCACAGGCCACACCTGGGGTCCAGCTTGAAGCGATTGCAGCCACCGAGGCCTGCAGGATCTCCGACCCTGTAGGTGCCTCCTGCACTCCACAGGATCACAGTCCAGAAACTTCCACTTGCGTTTCTGGTCCTTTCTCTCAGTTCTGTCTCGATTAGTGATGATAACATGTTAGCATTTGAGACTGGCCTCTTGCTGGAGGAAACTCAGAGTCTCTGTTGTTGCGGCCTGACCTCTAGACCTGGCTTCGAGTGAACTTGCGGCTTTGCCCAGCAGGTGACATTTTTCTGAGGACCCAGTCTATTTCATTTTTCCCCTCCCGAGACCAACCCAGAGTCACTTCCTTCCTTGTTATGAAAGCTTTCACCCTCCATGCACTCGATGATGCCCTGGTTTCTGGCTCATTTGCCAAACGGGATGGCAAACAAAGCTGATGAGCCTACCTGGCACTTAACGGCTCAGATGTCCCATCCCACCAACCCCCAAGTGCTCTCAGGGGGAGCTCCTCAGGGTGGGGTAGGCTCACAGAATTAATACCAAGCATGACAGTTTTGCCATGGAAAAGGGCACAAACACTTCTCCAAAACAAAAGCTGACACCGGTGGTGTGGGAGAGTCTGGAGGGCCCAAGGTTTCCAGCAGAGGAGGCTGTGGAGAATTTGGCAGCACCTGGGCTGGCTCAGCTGTGGTCAACACCAGGGCCAAGGTCCCTGAGCTCATGGAGGAAAATCAAGGACAAGGAGGTTGTCCCCATCATCAAGACCGGTTGTGTAGATCCAAGACACAAAGATCAGGTCTCTGCCCCGCCCATCAAGGAGTTCGAGATCATTGACAATTTTTTGGGGCTATCCTATCAAGGACAAGGATCTGAAGATCATGCTGGGGCAAAAGCAGACCTAGGCTGGCCTGCAGGCCAGGTTCAAGGTGACTGTAACCACTGGAGACTGCAACAGTCATGTCGGTCTGGATGTCAAGCGGCCCAAGAGGTACACACGGGGCCTTCATCCTGACCACGTTCTTCATAATCCTGGTGGGCTGGGACTGCCGGGGGAACAAGATCAGCAAGCCCCACATGGTGATACAACACTGCCCTGGGCATCGTCTTGGCCCCTGTGCCCAGGAAGCTGCTGCTGATAGCAGGTCTCTGCCAGCTTTGCCAAGGTCACTTCAACATCACATCCAAGACCTGCAGCTTGACCTCACTGACCCACACCACAGTCTCCAGAGGTGACCCCCCCCCCCGCCCCCACCACCCGATGGTGCTTTTACACCAAGAAAAATCAGTGAATTAAACCTGAAAGCAATGACCTTTCTGGTGGCCCAGTGGTTAAGACAACATGCTCCTGACACAGGAGGTCCAGGTTCTATCCTTGGTCAGGGAACCAGATCCCACATGCTATAATTAAGACCCAACACAGCCAACCTAAAACCAAACCAAACCAAAGAAAAATCCCAAGAGCAAACCAACAAACAGAAGGCCCACAGACAGAAAGTACGGCCGGGTACTAAGGAGCAAGTTCTCTTGCAGGCTCTCTTCTACTCCCTGGTTTAGCGGGAAAGGCTGGTCAGGTGTGGGAAGACTTGGGCTCTCACCCTGGTTCTTCTGCTATTGTCCTTTGTCCCCTAAAGCAGATCTCCTCCACTTCCTGAGTCTCGGTTTCCTCACCTGTATAATCATCCCTACCCACAGGACTGTTGTGACATTCAGAATGAGAGGATCCACGTGTTGAGAGCACTGGAAACGGCTAAGCCCAGACATGAGGAAACCCCATGGTCATTCCCACAATATCCTTGGCCTTTCTTGGCCCTCCCGGCTGTCTTCAAGTGTCCTGTGCTGCAGCCAACCAGGGTGTGTCGTCATGGTGGTCGTCTTGTCTGCCTGCCTTTATCCACATCTGGCCTTTGCTCCTGCTGCGCCCTCCCCCTAAAATGCTCTTCTCCTCTACTGCTTTTGGTCAAATCCCATAGATCGTTCATGGCTCAGCTTAAATTCTACTTCCTCCAAGGGCCTTGCCCAGCCCTTGACTTGAAAAGGTCGAGTCTCTCTCCTGCTCTCCCACGCCCGATCTTTCACTGTCATCACTCTCTGCCTTGCTTCGTGGCTGTTTGAGTGCAGACTGTGTGCTTTGCTGCAGCACATGCCTGAGGCCAGGGTCCCTCTTGCATCTTAGCTGAAGGTTAGCATGGAGCTTGTGCACAAAAGATGCTCAAAATCACCCTATTAATTGGCAATGAGTTGAGAAGGACCTCAAGAGATAATCGATGTCTTTGGGGCCTGGAGGCAGAAGATGAGCAGCCAGGCTCTAGGCAGCAGGTCCATAAACATCTTTTGACAGAAAAGCCCAACCTCAAAGCCCAGCAATTTTAGATTATATTTGCACGGGAGGCTTTTAAAATAGCAAAACTTTAGATTTATGTCTGTGAACAGATGTGGAAGGGAAAATCAATTCCTCATAGTATTGGCTTATTTGTTTTTTTATCGCAGTGCTAAATATTATGCAGTGAGTGACAAATTAATACATAAATTGATCTGGAGACACATCCTCCAACTCCCTTGGGTGAGAACGGAGTGAAGACCAGCGGGACCTCATGGCTGGACATGGCAGATATCTAATGTCGTGGGTTGGTCAAGCTGGAGTTTCCCAAGAAGATGACGGAAGTGAAGATGACTCTGATCAAGACTGCTCTTAAAGAGCCCAGACTTTTCCCCAGAAGAGAGCAAATGCGTGCGTAATTCGTTTTGGGGACAAATGGTATGGAAGATGGGTACCACCTTGCCCTTGGCTCTGGAGCCCTTCTGGGGCTCTTAGAGGATGTCAGGAGAAGACCTTGGCCATACCCTAGCTCCTTCCCAACCAGGGCCTCCTCCAGGATGAGAGGAAGAGACAGACCCAAGAGCAGTGACCTGGCAGGGGCCTGCCTGCCCCAAGCGACCACCTGCTCTCCCCTGGTGGGGTCCCTGGAGCAGATAATGTGAGCAAATGAGTGTGAATGTGACCTTCTTCCTGAGGGCACCAGGCCCAGCTCTCCAAGGAGCCTGGAAGGCAGAGCAGGCATGTGAGAGGCAAGGACGAGGCCGGATGAGGAAATGCATCAGCTCACCACCTGGGCCAGCGGTCCCACAGGGTCCCTGAACAGGGGAGGGGCCCGAGGGTGCTGTCGGATCCGGGACCCACCAGGGAACCCTCTGCGTGTGCCAGTTGACTGCTGGAAGCCAAGGACTGGCCTGGGCTCCTGGAGAAAGCAGAGTAGGCAGAAAGAGCAAGGCCATCCTCTAAAAAGATTCCATAAATGTGGAAAAACACTAAAAGTGACTGCTTTCGCCAAGAGAGGGGATGACACATAACAGGCAAAGCTTCTGATTCAGCCTAGCGAAACGCCTAGGTCTGGAGAGAGACAAAGGGAGACAGAGAGGGAGAAGGGCTATTAGGACTGCTTTCTATTTGTCTGGCAGCCTTGCATTCAGGTTCTCACCGAGGGACAATAGAAGAGACACAACAGAAAGGGACAGGGTTTACGTAATCACAACGGAATACCCAGAAACTGCAAACGACAGATGGGTCCTTATCCCCCAGACACGGGCTGAAGTCCTCGATCACCTGTCTGGGGAGCCTGGGGTCCCAGTAACAGAAATACCATGAATCTGTCAGCTGGGAGACAGGCAAAGAGTCCCCTTTCATAAACACCATCTTGAAGAGGTTGTGAAAGTGCCAGGAAATTAGAGGCTGAAGCATTGAATATCTGCATAGGGTCAAATGAGGACTTTGCCTGGAAATGGAGAGGAGGTGCTTTAATTAATCAGCCCCGGCCTGAGTGAAAATGAGGGGTGGCTTCTGTGGGGGAAAGGCAGGGAGCTGTCAGAGAGACACATGTGCGAGGCGCAGAGGAATTTCCGTGCTCCTTGATGACACCTGTTCAATTAAAACTGTTTATAAAGAAGCAACTGTAACCCTGTCAGCCTGCCACATCCCACACTCCCAACGTGGGTGGTCACACACGCACTGGGGGATGGAGCAGTGTGGGTCCCCGCCCTCCCTGCGCCTTTTGAGGGGAATGGAACAGATTGGGAGAATCTGCTATAAACCAGTGGCTTCTGAGGAACTGGTATTCATTCAAGGTAGACAAAGATTATTTTCATTTTTTGAGCATGACTCCAAAGTGTTTATATTCATCTCAGAAGGCTATATGTAAATCAAGACTTGAGTGTTCAAAGAATATGGTTCTTTTTTTGCGATCAAAGCTGGATGCCAGAAGACTAAACCAATGGAAGTGGACTTTTATCCAGGTGCTGAAGGTACAAAAGTCATCTTTCTCTAAGACCGAATACAGCTCTCTTTCAAGGAGTCTTAGAAATTTAAGGCTGTGAGCAAAGTAGTCATGAAGAATAGTTGCTTTCAGATTTCAGTTGTTCTGTATTTTGCGGGCTTTTCAATGTCTATCTGGTGGCTCCACTCAGCCCCAGGGGGCTCCTCCAGGCAGAGACCCCCTCTTCCCCAGCCACTAGGGAGGGACAGGAATCACACACCCCTAGGTCTCTTCTCTCACTGCTCCAGGCACTGGGAAATCTCCCTCCATTTCAGGGATGTTTGTCAGCATGCAGATGTCAGATATACTCTCGCTGAAGTTGTTAAGCTCCTCGGAGGAGACCGTAAAGAGGAAGCCAGAGGAAACATGTTCATCATTTGCTTTCAAATCAAAGGAGATGGAGAAAGAGGACGAGAGGAGAAAAGCAAGTGTGTGGAGGAAGAAAGGTAGTCCATGGACACCGTGCACCACCTGGGTCCCTCTTGGATCCCAGGCTCTCCTCTCCGAGCCACCAGGAGTGTGGGCTGCAAATGATGTATCTGCCAGATCCCCTTGTCCCCAGGGCTCGTGTGGGGCCACCAGCAGCACCCTCCCTGTCTTACAGCTCCATGGGGTGGCTGAGGCCTTTGCTGGGACCGCATTGCAGCCCAGCTGCTCCCTTTGCCCACTCCTGCCTCCTTCACTCCCAAGGAGTGCTGTTCCCAAGAGATCTCCCCAGGAAATCTGCACTCAGATCCCTAGGTCTGAGTCTGTTTCCAGAGAATCTGACCTTAAGTCAGGGAGGGAGCAAAATGTTTAGTGTCTGTGATGAGTGGACAATTTTCATCAAATGTACCAAAGGCTCCTAAGCCAATGTTTATACAGCCCTAGATGACCCTGGGTGGATTCCTTGTCCATTCAGTAGGAGGCCTATTTGGGGGATGTATGCTATAGGTCCTAACCCAGAGTGTTGTCCTGTGACATCTTTTTATATTAAAACAAGATCATTTTTTGAAATCTTGAAAATCTATTAGGCACCTAGGTTTAAGTCACTGAGCTATTTTAACTGTGAGTGGCTTTTTGGCAAAAATGGAAAGGCTCTCCATAGTCCTTCTGACTTTTTTTTTTTTTTTTTTCATTTAGGATAGTGAATTTTCTTCCATACTTTTGCTCTCTTTATCCTTTGCTAAAGTGTGTTCTTTAAAATACCATCTTAGTTTCTTTTTCTTCTTCTGCATATGGACAAGGAAGCCACCCTACAGGGGGCCTGGGTCCTAGGACCAGACTGCTAGTCTTCTCACTGAAGAGTCCAGAGCTAATTCCTTCACCTCCTTCCTGTTAACAATACACCTGCTGGTCTAGAATGTTCAAGAAAGCCCAGAAAAAGCATGTTAAACGAACCGACTAATTCCTTTCAAAATTCTTGAATTTTAAATGTACAATTTGCTTGCACACCATACAAATGCTGCTATTTTGAAATTCATTATTTATTAAAATGAAATAGGTTTTGGCTGTGCTAGGCCGTAGTTACTGTGTGGGCTTTCCTCTAGCTGCAGCAAGCAGGGGCTACTCTCTACCTGTGGTGCCCAGGCCTCTCATTACAGAGGCTTTTTTGGTTGCGGAGCTCGGGGTCTAGAGCGCCAGAGCTTCCGTAGCTGTGGCACGCGGGCTCGGTAGTTGGAGCACAGTGGTGGAGCACGGGCTAGGTTGCTCCGTGGCTTGTGGGACCTTCCCGGATGAGGACCGAACCCGTGTCCCCTGCATTGGCAGGCGGATTCTTTACCACTGAGCCACCAGGGAAGCCCTCAAATGCTGATATTTGCCTGACAGTCTCTCTCCCATGCACCTTATCCTTTCCATCCAGACAACAAAAGCGGCTCAAATGAACAAGTCAGAGAAACACAGATGCACCATTTTCTACACACAGTGATTAATTTTATCTCATTACACTCTGGTTTAAAAAAAGAATCCAACACTGCCTTGCAAGGTTCATCAGAGCATACACTGGGTCCAAATCTCAGCTCTGTCAGTTACCAGCTGGGAGAACTTGGGGAGAGTATTTAGCTTTTCTGGGCCTCAGTCTCCTTCTCTGTGAAATGGTGATAATGCTATCAGACTTCATAGGGTTGTTATAATGGCTACATAAGTTAATTCATGTCAAGGGCACACAGTAACACAGTGCTATTAAGTCACAGGCCTCATCGTGGGCAACAGTGAGCACACAGATCTTTGAGTCTTGTTTCAGAGACCCTGGCAGTTATTTATAAGCACTTGGCTAGGAAAACAGCTCTTTTCCTCAAATTGTAATGACAGAAGAAACATCCAACTAGACTCTCCAGGCTATAAACTGCTATATTTTTCTTTTTTTCCATTATTACAGAATATTAAATACAGTTCCCTGTGCTATACAGAAGGACTTTGTTGTTTATCCATTAAGTACTTAATAGTTTGCACATGCTAACCGAAGATTCCCACTCCAACCTTCCCGCACGTGTCTCCTTTTTGGCGACCACAGATCTGTTCTCTGTGTCTGTGAGTCTGCTTCTGTTTGGCAGATAAGCTCATTTGGGTCATATTTTAGATTCCACATATAAGTGACATCACATGGTACTAGTCTTTCTGACTCACTTCACTTAGCATGATAACCTCTGGTTGCATCCATGTTGCTACAGATGGCATTATTTCGTTCTTTTATATGACTGAGTAATATTCCATTGTATATATGCACCACGTCTTTATCCATCCACCTGACAATGGATGTTTAAGTTTAAACTGCTGTATCTTTTCCTGCTCACCATTCATCTCATCAGCTTAGTTTCCGAATGCCCCAATTTGAACTCCACAGCACCTTTCACATGACCTGTTTTACTGCCTTCCTGATGGTCTTCTTTCTCGTTCCAGCGCTCACTTTACTTTGTCGGGTATGGAGATATAGCCTCCCCACTCACCCACTCACTTCCGTTCCCGTGGTTCCCCACGGTCCTTCCGTCATATTCCCAACACAGCCCCTGCAGCATGACCTCCTTCCCCATCACTTGTCTACACTTGCCAGTCAAATTGGGCCACGTGCTGCTCTCTCCTTGTGCATTCACTCAACACTTGTTGGGGTGCCCCAAAGCCAGACTCTGCTTTCCATAAGCCTGGGACATGATGAGGAGACATACATGCATGTTATTAATTCCCAGGGTGAAAATTGCTAAATTCAGCTGCAATCCAAGTGCAGAAAGAGCAATAAACCCTACCTGAGGGAGTGCATGGGCTCATGGAAGCCCTCACAGAACATGAGGAAAAGATCAAGCGGTTCTGGGAGAGCTTTTCTTTGCAGCTTTATTGAGGTATAATTGAAACACAGTAAACTGAACACGTTCAAAGAATACGATTTGGCACATTTTAACATGTCTGAAATCACCGCAGTCAAGAGACTCAACACGTCTGTCACCCCCAAAGTCTTCCTCCTGCTCCTTTGCAGTCTTTGTCTCCTTGCCTGTCCTCCAACTCCTCACCGCAGATAACCACTGTTCTGTTGTAGCTACTGACTAGTTTGCTTATTTTAGAATTTTGTGTATAAATGGAACTATATGTTATGCATCTTTTGCCTGGCTTTTTTTTTCACTCAGCATAATTGTTCTGAGGTTCATCCAAGTCTGTTCATTAATAGCTTGTTTCGTGTTACTACTGAGCAGTATTCTGTAGAACGGGTGTGCCTTAGTTGGTTTATCCATCCAGCTGTGGTTGGAATCGAGCTGTTTCCAGTTGTGGGCTATACAAATGAAGTTTCTACGAGCATTCATGGGTGAGCCTTTGTAGGCACCATGCGTTTGTTCCTCTTGGGTAAATGTTCAGGAGTGGAGCGCCTGGATCATACATTCAACTTTTAAGAAACCATCCACTTGTTTTCCAAAGCGGTCGTACCATTTTATTACTACGTTGCCTCTGGCAATACAGGAAAGTTCCAGCTGTTCTATATGGGAAAGTTTTCCTTGATAAGAGAAACAACATGAGGATGAAAATATTTCATGTTCCCTCAGCACGAAACAGTCTGAGTAGCAGAACAAACTGAGCAAGCTGAGTGACAGGGTCGGGGACAGACAGAAACGTTACTTTAGGCCAGCTCATGGAGGGCTTTGGTATTTGGAGTGTATGTTGCAGAAGATGGAAAGTCTTAAGGAGGACTTTACACAGTCTGGTCCCCGTCTCTGGACACCCCATGGTTTCCCATCTTTATGCTGTTCTTTCCCTCACACCGTTCCCTTCCTTAGAATGCATCCATCTACTATCTTGGTACCATCTGTGACCAAGACCCAACTGAAATGCTACCTGGTCTTCAAGTTCATCCCTCGCCCTGGGTTTAACCATTTCTTTGCACTTCACCCATGGTCCTGAGGCACCTTCACACTACGCGTGAGTCCCGTGTTCACCTGAGGTCTTTGATGAAAGACAGTGGGGCCTGTTCATGCAACATCACCCTCAAGGCCAGTTCCTTTCACAATATATCTCGGGCCACTTCTCTTTCAGTCTTATTTTTATGCAAAGTCCAAACTAAAAGAACATTTTAAATCAACAAAGGCATAAATCCTGTGGCACATTTTGCTGAGACCAAAATGAGACTATGTGGACTGACTCTAAGGAGGAACTAAAAATTACTTTTTCTCTCTTCCGGCTTCAGCCGGCTTAACCATCTAAGTCCTTGGTCCTCTGCTCTTTTATGCTCACCAGGTCTCCCTCACTCAAGTGTGGCAAATTATGTAATTAGTAAAAGAGCAACAATTTTTCTGAGAAAATGGTTATGTGCTTATTCAAGTTCAATGGCTCAAAACATCTAAGGAAAGCATTAAGCGAGCCCAGAGAAGGCAAGCTGACCTGGGCCCCAGCCAGCTCTGTGCAATAGGGAGAGTGGAGGGGTGCTGACCACGAGCAAAACTAGTTTTGGGGGCACCACTTGGAAGCCAGGTGTCCACTCCTGAGGAAGCCTCAGCACCCATCTCTCTCTCCTCGGGGTTGACACAGAACAAAATAATCCGCAACAGTGGAGAATTCCCAGGAAATGCCATGTGTGTGGCTTTAAACAGTCTGATCCATGATCTTTGCTAGATTCACACCCTTCCCATCTCTTTCCCAAATTTTTCATAGGACATTCGAGTCATTAGAAAACACTGGACTGGGACGTCCCTGGTGGTCCAGAGGTTAAGAATCCACCTTGAGGGCTTCCCTGATTGGTGGCTCAGTGGTAATCTGCCTGCAATGCAGGAAACGCAGGTTTGATCCCTGACCCAGGAAGATCCCACGTGGGACCAACTAAGCCTGTGCGCCTTAGGGCCCATGCTCAGCAACAAGAGAGCCGACGGTGGTGAGAAGCCCAATCACTGCAACTAGAGAAAAACCCACACAGCAAAAAAGACCCAGCAAGCCCAAAATAAGTAAGTAGAATCCACCTTGCAATGCAGGGGATGCGGGTTTGACCCTTGATGGGCAAACTAAGATCCCACATGCAGAGGAGCAACTAGACCCGTGTGCTGCAACTACTGAGCCCATGGGCCCAGCAACAGCCGCCACACGATTTGCGCTGCAGCTAGGACCCACAGCTGCCAGATAAACAAGTAAATGTGTATATATTCTTAAAAAGAAAAGAAAACATTGAATCTAATTGTTATTCTCTGAAAACATACCAGGACATCCAGGGGGTTAGACAATGTGACTTGCTTCAGTAATTTTGGCAACTGAATGGGAAATGAATACAATGTGCCGTATTTGAGAACTTGTAGCTTGGTTTGCTATAATGTGTTTTGCTTCTGCTCTGCTCACCCAGACAGAGTGGTTGCTTCCAGATGCTAGCTTCTCTGTTCAGGTCAGTCTTTCCAGAGGATGTTATCTTTTTAGTGGGACTACAGGCTGAGGGAAGAGCCCAAACACCTGGGGCTCACTTACTTGATTTTTTTAAGAAACAGTCCTGGAAAGTGCTATGGCTTTGACATCGAATCAGGATCAAGAGCACACCAGAAGCCATGGCTAGAATACACTGCACCCTATAATGCACTTTCTACTGTTTGAAAGTACAGAAGACCAGGGGTCTCTAACCTTTTTGGCACCAGGGACCAGTTTGTGGAAGACGATTTTTCTATAGATGGAGGGTGGGATGGTTTAGGGATGATTCAAGCACATTACATTTATTGTGTACTTTATTTCTCTTATTATTACATCGGTTCCACTTCAGGTCATCAGGCATTAGATCCCCAGAGGTTGGGGACCCCTGCTCTAGACTATTGGAGAAGGCAATGGCACCCCACTCCAGTACTCTTGCCTGGAAAATCCCATGGACAGAGGAGCCTGGTGGGCTGCAGTCCATGGGGTCGCTAAGAGTCGGACACGACTGACGACTTCCCTTTCACTTTTCACTTTCATGCACTGGAGAAGGCAATGGCAACCCACTCCAGTGTTCTTGCCTGGAGAATCCCAGGAACGGGGGAACCTGGCGGGCTGCAGTTTCTGGGGTCGTACAGAGTCGGACACGACTGAAGCGACTTAGCAGCAGCAGCAGCAGCAGCTCTAGACTATGGTGGAATTTCTTCTGGGTTCTTCTCTAGACACCTTACCTGGGCTCTTTCTTTTCTCTGATCAGAGTGACACAGGGATGAGAGGGGAGCAAGGCAACTGGAAACATCCCCCTCCTCTAGAACAGAGGGGAGGAAGCATGAGGATTTCGCTGGGGGCAGGTAAGAGGATTCTAGATGGGAAGACCATAGAGACACTTCTTCATTAGCCAGAAGCTGCCTGACTGTTCAATATAAGACCCCATCTGTTTTGTTAAATTGACAATTTCCTTTAGCAGGAAATAAAGGTTCATATCGAGTTTCAGACTAGCTACGGAGTAAGAAATAGCTCCACTTTTTAAAGACTTTGCTGTTTAAGGCATTTAGCATGTAACCTAATTCCATTTGATGGAGCTTGTTTTTTCCTTCTACATTTGCTGCCTAGAAATGTGTGCTTCATTATCTCCTGTGGAGCTGGAGTTGGGAGGGGAGAGCTCTCTGGGCTTCAAACACACTTAAAAATAATACTGAAAAAAATTAAATTGCAAGGGCAGCTATCCCAGTGGATTTTCTGTCTCAAATATTTCACACCACCAGCTATAAGTCCCAAGGGGGTACTGAGTGGACCCCTCCAGTTCCCACTTCACAAACATGGAAAGAAGACCAAATGCAAAAGAAAACATACTTGCATAAACTCAGGCTTGGGTCGATGTTACTCAAGGGAAAGGTGGGTTTTATCTGAGAGAGACAATTGCCTCTACTAGACTCTTTCTGGGGATGCAACAAATCAATACTTTTAATTTTTGAAAATTCAAATCTTCCAAAGTATTCAAACATGAAAATAGGACTTTATCTAAAAAATAATTATAAATGGAATATGACTGCCTGGAATAAAAAAAACCTTTACTTTTGAAACATCTTTCAAAATATTGATATGAGAGAAAACACACACATACAAGTGATTGTAAGATATCAATGTTTTAATTTAGAAAGAGTAATCAAGCAATTATCAGGGAGAACGACACGCCTCCCTGAGTCTCTCGACAGCACTGACTGCCCACGTGGCTCCAGGGCCCTCAGCAGGTGGAAAGGAACTTACTTGATGTCACACAGAAGGGCCACACCTCTCAGGATCCAGTGATCTGGGGAGAGGACTGTTCGCAAATACACCACAGTGATGAAGGTCAAGTCAGTCCGCCTGGGCTTCTTGTAAATGGGACACACGTACAACTTGGGGTCCTTGGGTGCCGTGGAATTGATGGCAAAGATGTGCAACACGGGCAGCTGTGTGAAGAGCACCTTGGGGGTGGATTCTGTGAGCTTCCCATTCCGTCTGTCCCAGGCTGCTCCGTCCATGTACAGCCCATAAATGTATACGCCTTCCTGGAAGAGCCAAGTAGAAGATAACAGGAAGTTCTAAAAAGTTACCTGCTGTGAGATGGGCACCCAGTGCTGTTACGAAGGTCATCAGTTTGGAAAGAGAATGCACTGCAATCTTAAAACGCTACCCAAAGAAGAAAACACCAGTGGATACATTCCTTGGTGAAATACTGAGCCCACTGTTCCTCTGTGGCATAGCTGGAGGCTGTGGTCTTCCCTGGTAGCTCAGCTGGTAAAGACTCTGCCTGCAAATGCAGGAGATCCCAGTTTGATTCCTGGGTTGGGAAGATCCTCTGGAGGAGGGTATGGCAACCCACTCCAGTATTCTTGCCTGGAGAATCCCACGGACAGAGGAGCCTGGCGGGCTACCTCCACGGGGTTGCAAGGAGTCAGACATGGCTGAGAGCAGGACTTAGTCAGACATGACTAAGCACAATACGGCACATGAGTGCTACAGAAATGCTTCTGTCACTGGTGATTTGAGCCTGGGGGTGACCAGCCTGGGACCAGAGACTCAGCCAGCAGCGCCAGGTTGCCTCTGCTGCACACAAAAGTCTCTGACAAGGGTGTTCTGAGTTGGTGCGGGGTCCTGCAGAAGCACCCAGGACAGGATTCAGAGCTGGGTGCCACTCGGGATCTCAGCCTGCACTGAGCAAGCCAACAGGTGGTTCTAACTTCATGTGAGTGCCCCCAGAGGTCAGACATGCAGAGCAAGAGCAGAAGTGATGGGCAGGGTGGGGGAGAACCAGTCCAAGAGTGGCTGACCTCATCCTGTATCTATCTTTCACACAGTAGGACTTACCCTTGAGGGCCTTACCAGTAAACCAGGAGACAACACACACACACACACACACACACAGAACAAAATGTAAAAGACATGACTTGAACATCGACACACGCTTGTTAGAGGGGCTGCCTAGTGAACAGCACTGACTGAGGCCAAGTGCGGTGACTGCAAGTGAAAGGTCACAGTGGGTTGGAGTGCTCAGGGAGGTTTGTGGAGGACAGGGCCTTGGAGGGTGCACTGTGCTTGGGAACACAGAGGAGAGAGGGTGGGCATCAACAGAGGCAGGATCATCAGGAAAGTCCAAGCATTTTATTTAGCAGCAGGGCCAATGGTTATAAAATAAGTTAGGGCTTAATGGCGGAAGACTGTTGATACCAGACTGAAGAGCTTGAACTTTATCTTGTAGGCAGTAGGAAGCCATAGAACATGAGCTCAGTAAGAAAAGTCTAAAGGGAATCACGGGGCAGACTCCAACAATCACGCAAGCTCATAAGACACACTTATGTAGAAGATGGTGGCCATTTTTCCATCTCCAGTGAGGATTAGGTAAGAGAAAGGAAATCTATATTATAATAAAAGAGAGGGAGGTTAGCTCCAAAGTGTTTTCTAAAATCTCCCTTGTGTGCTAAGAGTATAAGAACCATACCTCTTGAACCAAAATCTGAAGTACATGATTAGACAGTAAAACCATGGGCAATCCCAGAAAATTAGCACATTAGATACCATCATTAAATCTGGGGCATGGTATGGTGTGTGCACCAGGTCCGACTCTTTGCAACACCATGGATGATAGCCCGCCAAGCGCTTCTGTCCATGGACTTTTCCAGGCAAGTCGTCCTTCCACCCAGGGTCCTGCAGCTAAGAAGGGACATGACTGGAACTGGCCCCAAAGCTGATGACTGCCAATCCTGTTAGTTTCTACTGCCCTTAACCCTCATTAATTCTGTGAGTGCCCCACAGCAATGGATGGAGACGTGTAGAAAGTCGTTTTGAGCACACACAAATGTAACTTGTAATTACAAAGAATGCAGTCTGGGGACTTTCTGGTGTTTATCATTCATTCCCACTCTGGCAAAATGCAGGAGGAGTTGGCACTGAGGTCTCCTGGTTACAACCAAGGAAACCCTCACTGCAAAGCCAGAGGACCTGATGGAGATGCTCATAGGTCCATGTTCAGCAGAACTTGAACTTGGAGCCCCAGCTCCAGAAGAGGCCCTGCTCTTGCCCAGTGGCACCTACCACAGGGGGTGATGTGACCTCCTCCTTGGTCTGCCGCAGAACTTCATTGTGGATGGTCACGGAGTCCAGGGCCCAGCCTTTGTGGGCACGGGTCACTTCTTGCCTCATTGCAGTCAGGAAGCCTTAGAAAAGGAGAAAGAAATGATCGTGATGCCTTGGTGCAGACTACTCTAGTAACAAGAGGGGGAATTGTGTAGTTATCTGCTTATCCGTCGCCAGATGTGTGCCCATCTGAGAGGAGCTGACATCAAACCTCAGAAGGGATGTTTCTTTCAATGTTTTGTTTCAGTCAACTAAATATGTCTCGCCAGCAGACAGCCGGAAAACAGCACCGTCTCTGCCTCAGACAAGGTCGCAGTTTGAAATTCCCCTGGGATTTCAACTACTCTAGTCTTCTAAGGGTTGTAACCCAGTGTTAGCATATAGTCTCTGTTTGAAAATCCAGTATCAAGCAATAATATTGGAATGGTAAAATATTCTGAGAACAGCATTCCAATTAAAACTGGAATCAAACCATTATCAAGCATCTATTTGCGCTAATGAAATAATTTCATTTAGTCTAGGAAATAAGGCATAATGCCAAAATAGAAAGCCTGACTTTCAATTTGATCAAACAAAGCAATCACACCGGAAAGGAACGCTCCATGTTTTAATGTGCATAATACAGTTATTTTAAGACAATACATGGTTCTGTATATTGTGGCCTTTCTTTAAATGTAATATTTGCAAATCATTGCCATGCAATTCAATTAGAGACGTCTCTCTTGGAGAGTAGCATTTCATATTTTAAAACTATACCTTAAACTTCAAAATGGACTTCAAAATCTTAGGATACTTTCAGTTCAGTTCAGTCACTCAGTCGTGTCCGACTCTTTGTGACCCCATGAATCGCAGCACGCCAGGCCTCCCTGTCCATCACCAACTCCTGAGTTTACCCAAACTCATGTCCCCTGTAACCTATATATTACATTTTGGCCTCCATGTTAATGCTGGAAATCATGAGACCCTTTATTCACAATCACAAGTACATTTTGGAAGTGCATGTCCCTATTACTCCTAGATACATAAGCTGTGAGAACTTTAATGCACAAACCAACACAAAAGTGGTAATATTTTATCAGGTTTGAATGGGAGTGGAAAGAAGAGGGAAAGTTACAAGGCATAAAGGCAGGCAGTGAGTTAACACCTGTTAGAATTGGAAAGAAAGAATAGGAACTCCCCTGGCAGTCCAGTGGCTAAGACTCTGGGCTTTCAATGCAAGGGACCCAGGTTCAAGCCCTCGTCAGAGAACTGGACCCCGCATGCCACAGCTAGGAGTCCACATGCTGCAACTAAAGATCTTGCATGACCATGACCTGGCACAGCCAAATGGAAAAGTTTTTTTTTTTTAAATAGATAAAGTAGGACTCTAGCCTGCCTAGTGAAAAAGTCAAGCTCTCTATATTCTCAAGTCCCCCCCTCATTATTGTTAGACACTTGGGGAGGTACTCATTCATTCATCCATCCATTCGCTAAGTCCCTTAGAAGTGGCCACCATATACCAGGTATGCTAGAGGTGAGATGCCCACAGTGATGAAGAGGCCATCCATGGACCCTGCATTCAAGGAGCTCAGCCTGCAGGGAAAGTGGACAGAAGCAGGACATACACCTTGATGCCATTGTAAGTAAAGAGGTGAGAACAGAGTGGACCACTCAAGAAGACAGCTCAGGGATGGCTGAATTGAGAAGATGAAGTCAAAGACTATTGAAAATAAAAGAGTTTTCCAGATGGGATAATTCCAGGTAAGGGAATAGCATGTGCGCAGGCACGGAAGTCTAGGCCTACAGGTGAGGCAATAGTGGCAGATGAGGTTAGAACAAAGGCAGAGGCAGGGTTTTGCAGGGTCAGACTTTGGACCTGGTGACTTTGTGAATGGTGGGAAGCCACTGATTATCTGAAGCAGGCAAATAATTTAGTTGTATCTGCATCTTATAAAGTTTACTCAGAGCTCTCACTAAAAGCAGGATTTAGGAAACTCAAGAACCCCTGCATTAATCCAAAAGAAAAGTTGGTCAGTCAACCAGAGGACCTAATTGAAGGTCTTTTTTTTTTTTTTTTTTAGGTTCACTGGGAGGCATGTGGAACTTCCCTGACCAGGGATTGAACCCATGCCCTTTGCAGTGGAAATGTATAATCATAACCACTGGACCACCAGAGAAGTCCTATAAGTGATTCTTATAAAGTTAAGGTTTCATGGAACTAAGAGTGCCTAGTAGGAAAGGATGGTTTTACGATGCAAAGTGTTAAATACAGGGAGCAGGAAACATGGTAGACATTTGCCTGCAGCACTTGCTGGTCAAGACCCTTCTGTAGTCTACATGTGGAGTCACTTGAGATGGTCTGATCAAGTATGTGATTAAACAAGGGGGATCCCACTTTTTTTAGTAGTCAACATGTCGTGTGTTTGGTAGTCAGGTGTATGCCATGCCATGACAACTCGCTTTAGTTGTGTCCAGCTCTGCAACCCCATGGACTGCAGCCCTCCAGGCTCCTCTGTCCATGGGATTCTCCAGGCAAGAATACTGGAGTGGGTTGCCATGCCATCCTCAGGGAATCTTCCTAATCCAGGGATCAAACCTGGGTCTTTTATGTTTCCTGCATTGGCAAGCAGGTTCTTTATCACTTGTACCACCTGGGAAGCCCAGTCAGGTATATATGATCACAGTAATAAAATCTAATCCTCCATTCTAAGTAACTCCATGAAAATGTCATTTTCATCACTCAACTTTAAGCTTGCATCCAAGTAGAATACTCAGAATTAAATTGACCCTATTTTATGATATTTTAAAATTCATCATTGATCTATGAATCTACAAAGTCATAATGCATAAGGCATGAATAATGACTATCCATATGCACTAGTTGAAAAACTGGATTTTTCTATACTATTTTAAGCTCCAAATTGCAAATTTGACCTCACTTGCTATGGCACTCAGAACAACGTAGTAGATGCCAGGTGAGGGGGTGAGAGAGATCCTTTCTCATGTAACACACCCAAGACAAGGACCTCAGTTGATGGTGGAGTGTTCTGAAAAAGTTCTATTATAGTTAAGGAGATACCACCTTCTCTCATCTCCCTGCTGGGGAATACGCATGATATCGTCTGGCTGACTTCAACAGTAAGCCTCCAAATGTTTAGGAAGCACTCTTGGTTATGCCAGGAGATGAAATCTAGAATGCATATTACCTTGAGCTATTAAGAAAGGAAAATGTTCAATAAATAATTTGAGGCCTGAGAGCAGAGGGTAGGAAATCATTCCATGGCTCATTCCCACTCAGAACATGGAGAAGATACATATTTTTTTTCAAGTTTTGATAGCTTTTTTTGGGCCTCCTAAAAAGAAGAACATGATCTTGCAGAATTCAAACTGAATTGCAAATCCACTGAATTGCTCTTTATTGAATTTTAAAAATGAATGATCATCTTTCTTATAGACTGATATCAAGTCTAATGAAATCAAAATCTCTTGTTTTCTGAAACCTATATAATTTTAAAAGACTATTGATATATTTTTCTTTATAAAGGCTTGAGAAGTAGTACTTTTGTCTTGGCACTAATTTAATTTTAATAATTCTTAAGCCGAATTTCAATCATCAGTGGTGGGAAAAGTGATTCAGGCGTTCATGTGTTTGACTCAGAAGTGAGAAACAAAAAGTTGGGGAAAGTCCTTAACAAAAATAATCTATTTTTCTTGAGATTTCACTGCCCACACAAAAATGGGTTTCGATTTAACCATTCAAACATCTGAGTGTCATGTGGGCTAACTGAGGTGCTTTAAATTTTCTTTGCCTTTCTAACTCATACAGTATAATGAATTGTTAAAACACTCGTCAAGCTTGTTCTTTTGCAAAATGTACTTTTAAGCTTGGATTATACTCTGGAAACTCAGGCCTAAAATAACATTTGTTATGTCTTAATTCCTCTAGTAGTCATGACCCAACATTTCAGCAAACAAACTACTGTTGTTTGACCTGTGCAGTCAGTTGGCTTGAAGGAAGCTGTAGAAAGCTTTTGGTATCAATTCAAACAAGGTCTTGGAAGCAACAGAATAAACAACTAATCAGGAATGCTATTGTTGTTGTTCAGTCACTAAGTCACATCCAATTCTTTGCAACCCCAAGAACTGCAGCATGCCAGGCTCCTCTGTTCTCTACTACCTCCCAGAGTTTTCTTAGATTCATGTCCATGGAGTTGGTAATACTATCTAACCTCTGCTGCCTTCTCCTTTTGCCCCCAATCTTTCCAGCATCAGGGTCTTTTCCAGTGAGTTGGCTCTTTGCATCAGGTGGCCAAAGTATTGGAGCATCAGCTTCAGCATTAGTCCTTCCAATGAGTATTCAGGGTTGATTTCCTTTAGGATTGACTGGTTTGGTCTCCTGGCTGTCCCAAGGGACTCTTAAGAGTCTTCTCCAACACCACAGTTCAAAAGCATCAATTCCTCTGTGCTCAGCTTTCTTTATAGTCCAACTCTCACATCCATACATGACTACTGGAAAAACCATAGCTTGGACTATACAGACCTTTGTCAGCAGAATGATATCTCTGCTTTCTATCTCTGCTTTTCGGTCCAGGTTTGTCACGTCTTTGCTCCTATCAAGGACAAGTGTCTTTTAATTTCGTGGCTTGCAGTCACCGTCCACAGTGACTCTGGAGCCCAAGAAAATAAAATCTGTTACTGCTTCCACTTTTTCCCCTTCTGTTTGCCGTGAAGCGATGGGAACACATGTCATCAAACCAACTTTTTCACTCTCCTCTTTCACCCTCATCAGGAGGCTCTTCAGTTTGTCTTCCCTTTCTGCCATTAGAGTGGTAACATTTGTGCATCTGAGGCTGTTGATATTTCTCCCCGCAATCTTGATTCCAGCCTGTGATTCATCCAGCCCAGCATTTTGCATGATGTACTCTGCATAGACGTTAAATAAGCAGGGTGGTAATATACAGCCTTGACATACTCCTTTCCCAATTTTGAATCAGTCCAGTTCCATGTCTGGTTCAAACTCTTGCTCCTTGACCCGCATATAGGATTATCAAGAGACAGGTAAGGTGGTATGGTACTCCCATCTCTTTAAGAATTTTCCACAGTTTGTTGTGATCTACACAGTCAAAGGCTTTAGCATAACCAAGGAAACAGAAGTAGATATTTTTCTGAAATTCTCTTGCTTTCTCTATGAATGTTGGTAATTTGATCTCTGGGTCCTCTGCTTTTTCTAGACCCAGCTTGTACATCTGGAAGTTCTTGGTTCACATACTGCTGAAGCCTAGCTTGAAGAATTTTGAGCATAACCTTGCTAGTGTGTGAAATAAGCACCATCATGAAGGTTCTTCTCTATTTCACAAGGAGTTGGTTGGTATTCTGTAATGATGATCCTATAGGCAACGCTTTCTTTCCTTTAATAAATGAACCAGTCCTTAGGTAATGAGCCTTTGGTTGTTCAGTATTTCCTGTCTTGTCCGTTACTAAGCCTCCCATGAGCATTTTGAAAGATGAGCAGAAATGATGTTCCTGCCATAAGATTATGACAGGCAGTTTTTTCCCCAAAATGAGAAGTGAATGCAGTTCATTGGTAAGTTAAATAAAAGGTCAGAAATCATTAAGCAAAGATGACGATGATTCACCCAGTTGAATAAAAATGCCTCAGGCACCTTTCCTGATGCTTTGTTCACTGCTGTAAGGTAGGGATCTTAATCTTGGCTGAAAATTTGAAATATCTGGGAAGACTTTGAAATTTCCAATTCCCTGGTCATAGCCCAGATAAGTTAAATCAGAATCTCTAGAAGTGGGACCAGGCTTCAGTACTGTTTTAAGGCAGGGTTTCTCAAAGTTCACAGTTAACACCAAGGGAAAGATCGCTTATTAAAATGCTGGTTCTGATTCAGTAGGGAGGTTGAGAGTAGGTCCTGAAGATCTTCATTTCTAGCAAGCTCCCAGGTGATGTTGCTGCTGCTGGCTGCTGGCCCACATACTGAGTAGCAATGGACTAAGGCCCAGGTTCCTCACATCTTAGAATGACCCAAAGATATTTTAAGACTGATTATATAGACTCTAATGAACTCATCCCTAGAGGTTCTGAAGTCACTGGTTTGGGCCCCAGGGATTAGCATGTATTAAAACCTCCCCATGTGATTCTACTCTGCGGGCAGGATTGAGAACCTCTGCTCTGTAAAAAATATCTGTGTGACAAGCCAATAAGAGATCACAGACGCATATTTGTTTGCAGAACAAATTTGGCAAGTGGAAAGAGACATGCCCTATGATACAAGCAAAATATGAAGAAGGCTGTCAGTAATGCAAGCTGAGTCTTCCCAGAGTCCCCTGACATGCATGTATTTTCTGAAATGCTGTTAATCCAGGACACGGAGTATAAGCTGGAGCACTGGGGCTAATTCTCTTGGCCAGTTTGGGATCTGCTAACCCCGCTGGGTCTCACATGCCAAAATGTAATTTTGTAACTGCTGTACCTTGCCTGCCCTTTCTCTGCTACTCCATGCCTCCTCTCCCTTCACCCAACCTTACACCTCTCTGCTCCCTCCCCAACCTTTACGCTGTTCCCGCTGGAGTGGGTCTGTGGTTAACAGACTCTCCCATGTGTTCCATGTCTGCACAGAACATTCTCTCTATCTTCTTTCCCTTCCTGGAGGCTGGCTCAACCCTAAAGACCCTGTCCTCCCCAACTGCCCCTCCACCCTGGATGAGAATCTCTGCTGCTTGGACAATCACCCTCTGTCCACACGCCCCTCCCCTCACTGTCCCTGCCCAGTGCCCACTGGTCCCCATTCACAGAGCCTCCTGCTGCCTTCTGGGTCTCTTCAGAATCCCACTCAGCATCTTGACCTCTCAGTTCCAAAGACCTGGTCCTCAACTCCACCCCCTTTTCCTCACTTCTTCCCCTATTTAGAGCAGACCCATCTTTTTCATCACTCACCAGCAGAACTCCACTGCTAAACAAATCCAGGTGAGCTTATTCTTAAACCCATTCCAGGCTGCTGAGCAAACTGAGACGAGCACACAGTTGCCACCATGGTTTAGCCACCGCTAGCCTTGATGGGATTGTCAAAGCCATCTAGCAATCCTTTCCTCCTTAGCCCTTTCTCGAACTTCCGCTACTCTTCTTAAATCTCTCCTCTAACACCCTGCTCCTGAGATCACTTTGCCTCCTCACAGGGAAAAATAGAAAGCATCAGATGGATGGAACTTCTCTTAACTTCTTGCCGCCATACCAGCAAACTCATTGGCATCGACGCTCATTCCTTCCTTGTCACCTTGTTACAGCAGGTGGGGTATCCCTCCTCCCGCCTGGCGTGCATCCCTCCACTTGGGGGACCACTCCTGCTTCTTTCGTCCCCTTTGCGGTATCTTTGTTTTCTCTCTCTCTCTCCTGGCTTCTTCTCACCAGTATTTGAATAGGCTCAAGCTTGTCCTACCATTAAAAGAAGGAAAAAAATATTTTCTTCTTACAACTGCTCCTCCAACTCCCTTCTTCTCTTCCAAGTCCAATTTCTCGAGGGAATTTTCCATGCTCTCCACCCTCACTCTCTGTCTCCCCGTTTTCTGGCCTCTCACTCACCCTGAAATCTGACTCCTCCACCTCCCCACCCACTCCACTGAGACTTCTCTCGCCCGCAGTCTCCTGGTTGATAAGGCTATCTGGCCATCTGGGGCCCTACCTTACTTGACCTCTGGCAGCGTCTGTTACTCCTTCCCATACACCCCATCTTCCACCGCACTATGCATTCCTGGTTTCCCTCTTTCAAGCTGTTAGGATGTGAGGGGCTATTTACAAGAGTCAGGGTGATCTGGAGGGTGGGCATGTACAAGCAAACGGAGCAGAATCCTGGTGAGGATGGTTTAGGGGGGAGATGGATAGCTGGTAGTCCTGGTGAGGTTTCCAGAGGATGGAATAGTTCACGGAGACAGTTGGAAGTAAGAATCAGAAGCTAAGCCTGGGACTTTTGATGAGTCGGTCATAAGTAGAGAGAAACAATTGCATCTGCGAGAAGGACTGAGGTCATCAGTGAAGGGACCAGGGCCAAGGGCAGAACTTGCCTGAGAAGAGCCCACAAAGTGGGCTGAGAAGCCGTCCTCTGAGAGGTAGGAGGAGAAGCGAGGTAGGTGGTGGATGGAAGCCAAGGTGTGAAATGAAGCTAGCAGGGGGATCCAGCCCTGGTGGCCTTGGAGAGAGCAGTTTCCGTGTGGTGATGAAGCCAGCCAAACGACAAGGAACTAAGGAGGGTGAGGACGGTGGCCATGGGCAGAGACCACGAGGGCTGTGGCTGAGGCTGAAGCCAGGGCATCAAGCCCCTGCCCCGCAAGGGCGAGAAGGATGGGCTCCCATTCACTCGGAGGTGCTTCTAAGGCGGCCACAGTCCTCCAAGGATGGGCTCCCATTCACTCGGAGGTGCTTCTAAGGCGGCCACAGTCCTCCAAGGATGGGCTCCCATTCACTCGGAGGTCCTTCTAAGGCGGCTGCAGTCCTCTGGTCCTGGGATTTAGGGTCAGGGCAGTGAGCGCTATCACCCAGACTGAGGTCTGGAACCCTGGCAACCCTTCACCCAGACTTCCTCAGATGTTAGGGGCAGCTCTGGGGCACACTTGGGATTGTTATAAGATTAGAAAAAAATCCCCAGTCCCTTCCAGTCCTAAAGTTCTATTAATAACCCTGCTGTACTCATCTGCCCAACAAACATCAAGCTTTTATGACTATCTTCAAGATAAGCATCCAGAAATTGCTGGCAGCTGCCAATGTTGCCTTAAAAACAAATACACAGGACTTCCCTGGACAGTGGATCGGAGTCCACCTGCCAACACAGGGGCACAGGCTTGGTCCCTGGTCCAGGAAGATTCCACGGGCTATGGGCAGCTAAAGCCCATGGACCACAGCGACTGAAGCCTGTGTGCTGCAAGTGCTGAAGCCCGAGCGCCTGCAGCTTGTGCCCTGCAACGAGAGAGGCCACCGCAGTGACAAGCCTGTCCTCTGCAATGAGAGAGGCCACCGCAGTGACAAGCCTGTCCCCTGCAACGAGAGAGGCCACCGCAGTGACAAGCCTGTCCCCTGCAACAAGAGAGGCCACCACAGTGACAAGCCTGTCCCCTGCAACGAGAGAGGCCACCACAGTGACAAGCCTGTGCACCACAATGAGAAGTAGCCCCCATTCACCACGACTAGAGAAAGCCCACATGCAGCAACAAAGACCCAGCACAAGCAAAAATAAATAAATGGTTTTTTTTTAAAAAAAAGAACAAATACACAGGCAAGAGGTTATAGGTGATTTTTACAGGAACAAAAGATAACAGGACAAAAATTGTCCATCTCCTTGCTTCAGTAGACTCCCTTCTAACTGAAAATCTTGATTTGTAGTAGTGGATACTAAATTACTACTGATATCTGCTACAACAGACCTGGTGTGGCTTGTCAAGACCCTAAAGAACAAAACAGAAAAGCTAGAGCAGTTTGGCATCCAAATGGCATCACGCTCCAGATTGAGTTCAACATTTGGAAAATAATGACAGTGCAGGGTCTCACGCCTCTGTGTGAGAGCACGTCCAGCCTCTGCCTCCCTTTCATTTGCAGCACCTGTGAGTCACACCAAACTGAATGGCAAAGCGAGGCTATCAACTAAAAGGTTCTGGAAGGCAGGCAATTTCCTTGGCTTGAAGTCAAGCGCATGTCCGCTCATAATCTCTGAGTTTAAACACATCCCTATCTACGACACAGACACACACAAATCAGAATCTAAGTCATGTGTACATGATGCTCTGAAAAGGTACACCTGTGGGAACAAGAGGCCACACAATCCTTCGAGAACACTGAGCAGCACAGCCTTAAACGATATGTGTGTGTATGTGCGCCAGTTACTGCTGGGAAGCCGCAGTGGAGCACAAAGGTTCTCCTGAGCCTGAGTTATCCACTGGGAGGCAGTTCCACACTATGCCCAAAGCTGGGCCATTGAACAAATGTCACAGGGTCATGGGCACAGAGAGCTTGACCACGTCAATAATCAAATCTAATTGCCACCTGATTGAGCTCATCAGTTGCTACAGAAATTATTGTGAAGGGGGCTGAACACACGAGATTAGTTCCAGGGTGGCTGGCTGACAGCCTCTTCAATAGGACAAAATATCAGACCACCACACAATGACAAAACAGTGCTACAAACAGGGTGAGATCAGACACAGACTGGGGCAGGGAGAGGGTGGCAAATGAGGCCCGTCATCTGTCCCTGCAGCATCATTTAGGCCCAAGGGCGCTCACCAGGGGCATAATGGGAAACACACATCAGACAGTATCAGATGCCAGGTAACATTACAAGAACACAAAACAAATGGTCATAGGTGAAAGAAACATTTTCAAGTAGTCTACAATCTAGGTGATTTTGACTATATATATTTCTGAAAAAATTACGGCATCTTAGCAAACAGCATTGTGTTTTATCAAATCATGGTTTCTTTAAATAATTTACTTAGAGACTTCCCTGGTGGTCCAGTGGCTAAGACTTCGCCTTTCAATGCGGGGTGTGTTTGTTTGATCCCTGGTCCAGGAGTTATGATCTCACATGCCTTTCAACCAAAAAGCCAATACATGAAATGGAAGCAATATTGCATAAAAAATTCAACAAAGACTTTCAAAATGTTCCACATCAAAAGAAAAATCTTAAAAAAAAATAGTCATTGAAAAGTAATTTACTTAAATCTTTTGGGCCAAAACATTATTTCATGGAAGGGGACTGGGTTAGATGATATAAAACCCACGAGTTACACTATGTCGAGAAATCAATGCCGAGGTCAGATAGTGGCCAGAGAAGCTTCCACCTGGAGAAGACTTTATCTGCTTGCACGCTGCCTGTGAACATGCATGGGGTTGCTGCAACCTCTCTGATTTGGCCAGGTAAGATAGAACAGCAAGTGATTTGTCTCCCATGTCAAGAAAAGGCAAAGGAAGCAGAGAAGTGATTGGTAGGTAGGGCAATCTGACTTCCACTCTTCTGTGCTACAAACAGAAAGCAAGGCTGTAGGATGTTTGAATAAGTGCAAGACTTTCAGAGACATGGAGAGCCATGAGAGAAGGAGTCCAAGTTCAGTTTAAAAACAGAAATGAAGAAAAAAAAATGGAAAGGATCAACGTTATTAACAAGGCAAATAAGAAAACTGATTTGTATTTATATTTCTTTAAATGTTGCTCTGGTTTGTAATACTTCTTAATAAATAGTAACAAATATTAGTTTATATTAATACTTTGCTATTGAAAGTCACGATTCTAATGGAAAAAAGCAATTGCTCAGAGAGACTGTGCTGTGGGAAAGCCATGGACAAATCAACCCCACTCCCTTGGCTTCTAAATGTTAAAAACACACTTAACAATCTCACCTTTTTTTTTCCTAATCACTGATTTGAAGTCTGCTGGCACACCTGCCCAGCTGGATGTCCCTCCTGCACAAGCTGACGAGTCCAGGGCTCCCTGCTCATCCTCCCAAGTGGCCCTTCTCCCAAGGCTCCCGGTCTTGTGTTTGGCCTTCAGCCTCAGCCACTGCTACCTCCCACTCTCTCAAAGATCCCCATTGAATCACCCCATCAGATCTGCCTCCTCCTCTGCACCTGGTCAAGGTCTCGGGCTGTCTCCCTTGGACCTGGTAAGAGTCTCATTGCTGTGGATATCCTCCTTTCAGTCTACTCTCTGCCTTCACCTCAGTTTTGGTGACTTCCTATTGCCTTTATGATGCCGCCCAAACACCCCCCAAAGTCCTCACCCCCCGACACCCCTGCTCCTGCTTCCTGAGCTCAGGCCACACTGGTCTCTCCCTGGACAGGCCTTGTCTGCTCAGGTCTCTGTCCGGGATGCTCTGATCTCCAGCCTCTGCCTCTGCCAACTCCACTCACCAGCCCCGGTGCAGCTCTTCTCAAGCCCGGCCTCGGGGGAAGGTACCTCTCTGTCCTCTCTGCCTGTGCGGCACTTGGTTCTACGTGGGTGGAGCATTTACCACATTCTGTTAAAATTGCTCATGTTTATGTCCTACCGACCAGATTATGGGTGCCTTTGGGGCAGGAACCGGGTCTCAAATCTCTCTCTATTGAAAGCACCTAGTGGATAGGCTGGCAAATGAAAGATGGTTGAACAATCCTAATCAAGTTAAATGTTATTTCTATAAGCTCCCAAGCTGGGAATAGCCTGGTGACAGCTTACTGAAACTGAGGGCTGGTATGGAGGAAAGAGACTCATAAGTAGAGACAAGAATCAGAACCACAATAAAAAATTTTTTCCTCGCAAAATTCAATGGGAATTCTGGGAGAAAAACAGATCAGTGAAATTTTGGGGCTGTTCTTCACAAATCTAAAGTCTATTGACATAATAATGTGCCATGTATTGGGTTGGCCAAAAATTTCGTTTGGGTTTTTTGATAAGATGGTACAGAAAAACCTGAATAAACTTTTTGGCCAACCCAGTATAATTTGCTAAGTTCCTAAAAACCATCATGATCAATGTTTTAAACTTAGAAAATGTTAAAGCACTTGAAAATTTATGAACTGAATGAATGCATGTACACAGAGAACAAATAAATGTCTATTTATTAAGTATTATTTATACAAAGAAAAATGCACAACTCACAAATATAAAGCTTGATAAATTTTCACCAAGGGAATATAGCCCTGAAACCAATATCCAGATCAAGAAGTAGAACATTCCCAGATCCCTTGAACCTCCTTGTGCCCTTTGGCAATCACTGCCCTTTCCCACAAGGGTAACCACTATTCTGACTTTTAAGACCTTGGATCTATTTTACTTATTTTGGTTCCTTGCATAAATGGAATCATACAATATACATACATCACAAAGAATATGGTGTACATACATTATAATGTGTCCTGCTTGACTTCCTTCATTTAATATTATTTTATGAGATTCAACTATACTGCTGAGAGTAATGATGTGAGTGTCTGCCAAGTTGCTATGGAGTAAGGATAGTGCATCCTAAATTTGTAAGTGTGAATACTTCACAAATTGTATTACTAATGGGCCTATAAGGTGCTGGACTGTAAGGAACCCAGTGTCTCTTCATTCTTGCCAAGAGTTACTTGAAAAAACTATCCATGTCATAGCAAGAAAAAAAAATTGTTGCATTTCTGAACTTTTATGAACTCTATGAGATCTAGTCTGAAACTTATTCAGTAAATATTTCTATAATGAGGGAATATATGCAGTGGGATCACAAAGCACTTTTTCAGGAGAGGGGAAAAAAATACAAGCAATCAGGGACAGACTCTAGAAGTGCACTGAATAAAACTTCTGCCACACGGTCATTTTAAAAATCAGTGTAATTTTCTGAACCTTAGGAACACTTTCCTTTGCATATTCTGGTGCTTCATTTTTGTCACTTTGATAAACATTTAAAAACTAATGTTTGAACAAAACCTTTTCAGTATTTCACATTGTTCTAACCACCGACTTGCTTGCTTAAGTGGGTGAGAAGAAAAATGGAATTTTGCCCCTATATTGTGGAAGCAATACGGCAGCCAGAATTTCAGACTGAATTCGTAAAACAAATACAGAGGGTTCATCTGTTGGTCTACACCTCCGAAAGCACAATCCCAGCACGCAGCAAGCCGCACCCCTATACCGTTCTGTGTAACATACATTTATCACACAGCGCTACTATACAACCACTCACGACGTCCAAGTCCTATGAACACCTACCTTGAGGATTGAAGAAACCAGTCATCCAGAACACATTGGGCCTCCCTTCAAATATCCAGGTAGAAAACTGAGCATTTCTTTCCAAAAGTTCAGTAAACCAGAAGCCCAGAGTGGATGAGTCCCAGGACACTCTTTTCCAGATCTGGGGTATACGGGCATCGTACATGTTGTCCAGAGCATCTCTCAAGTTCTGGAAAAAAGACGTAGTTAAAATCTGAGAAAAAGAAAATTCAACAAAAGAGGGAAACGGCTACTGAGATGGTCACAGCTCACCTCACTCATAATGATCGTGCCTTCAATGGCCAATTTTAGATCACTCAGGCTACTGCGAAGTATTGAAATGACTTTTTGCATTCTGTCAATTTCTTGTCTGAGAAATATGTTCATTGAATTAAGATGCCCCATCTTCATCAAACGAGCTTTCACCTAACACAAAGCATACAATAATGGACATGAAAAAAAAAATTATCTGCCCGTTCTTTTCCAAGGATTCCTCCTCTCTCTAGTCTCTTTTTCCTCTGGATGTATCTCTACAAGCCCAAGTGAACTCTAAAATATCTCTTGCAGAACCAAATTCGCCATTAAATTTCCCATTTTCTGGGCTTCAAAAACTCCTGTCCAACTAAAATGATTTTTATTTCCTACTGATCGTACTTAGTTGATAATTGGAAAAGTACTTTGAAAAGCTGAAATAAAACTTTACTTTTTTTCCCCTTTCAAATGATTAAGTACTAAAGTGTCAGCTAAATATTCTTTTGCAATTTAACCTTTGTAAGAATATAGTCTGGAATACTTTTTCTCACAGTGCTTGTAGAACCATTATTAGAAATGTCACAGAAAGTGAATACAGCCAAAATCTTTACAGAACAGTTACCAATAAATATGATTGGCTGCAGTATCCTGACTGTTGTTGCTCTGGCCAGGGTGACTAAAGAGAGCCTTTCACAATCTAATCAATGAAAATATTTGATTTTGTGGAAGGGCCATAAAGCACCTGTCATTTTTTCCTTCTGGTATATAATTTATTGGTTATTTTGAAGAGATCAATAATAAAGCATCTGGTCACAGGAACAATAAAATATAACAATTATTGGGAAATAGGCCAATACATATACACATTTCAATTCAGTGACATATGCCCCCAGAAAAGACTGACTATGAATACTGGCAAGAACTCTCGAGAGAGCTGAACTTTCTACGGGCCACAATCAAAGAAATGCCAGAACAGGAGGGGTGAGGATAGATACATGGAGTAGGAGGGAAACTGGGAATGAGGCCCCAGTCCGCAGAGTCACCAGAAAGCCAGGGAACGGCAGCATTCTTGGATGCCCACTGGCTCCTCTTGAAGAGGAGGAGTTTCCCTCATGGGAGACTAGAGACAGATATGCTCTAGGCTCATCTGGACCGCCCTCCCTCCGCATGTTACAGAACAGGTTTTCTGGCATGGTGCCCATGTTTCCTACTCAGCAGCGGCCATCTCTGATTAACTGCAGCTGGGCCACTTCTGGTGTGTGAGGGACAAGAGGGGAACAGTGATGTGAAACTGAACACCTGGATGGGACTACCTGCACAGGTTGAGCAAGTGATCTTGAAATCCTGGTTACATATGCCAGTGTGCAAGCTCAGTTGCTCAGCTGTGTCCAACTCTCTGTGACCCCATGGACTGTAACCCACCAGGACCCTCTGTCCATGGGACTTTCCAAGCAAGAAAACTGTAGTGGGTTGCCATTTTCTCCTCCAGGGGATCTTCCTGATCCAGGGATCAAACCCAGGTCTTCTGGGTCTACTGCCTTGGTAGGCAGCTTCTTTACCACTGAGCCACCTGGGAAGCCCCCTAAACATGCCAGTGGAGGTCTCTAACCCAGTCTGACACACCAACCTTCAGGTAGTCACCTAAATTCCTGGTTCCAGAACTTACGATTTTGCAGGCTCCATTGCTCTTCTGTTCTCGTCTTGAGCCCTTCAGCCTCTAGCGGCTAAATAGCTTATATATCATCCTGCTTAGATCATGACTGCATTGAGGAAATTAACATTTTAAGGAAAAGGGAAATTATGGAAACACTTTTGCAACCAACACAAGTGAGAAATCAAGCCCAGGTGTTGGCTTCACTATGAAATTGATAGCCCCGGTAGCTCTGATATGCTAACAGCCCCAACAAATCACCTTGCCCGACACTTACAGACACGTGCTTAATGTGTCTTAAAACTTAGATTCTAGAAAATCTAAAATCAGAACTGGTTTTACTTTCAGTATCATTATTGTTTCAGCTTAAATTTTTCTTTTTATTAATAAGTAAAATATTTGCTGTACTCTCACATAGAATTTTCATGTTTCTGAAACCAGTTAGTCTTTTCTACAGTAATATGTTTTTAAGTCAATACTGCAATTATGTTTCAATTAATTAAATGTACCTTACAGCCACATTTTTAAGAACACATCTCTTCTGTAAAAGGACACTAAAAAGTAAGTAATCCTGGAAGAGGAGGCTGCTTTAGATGTCTCTTAGTACAAACTCCCTCCCATCTGATAATACATTTCGGGATACCCCTCCCACTCAGATTCTGCTGGGGTGATGACAGAACAGAGATCTTGGTGAAGTAGTCCCAACTAACCCCAAGCAGCTCAAATTATCCCAAGGTCTTGAAACTCTCCTCTGGTAATGCAAATCTGCAATCTAGTCACAGAGAGTGCATTTTATCTCACTTTCACATGCCAGAGGGAGGTGGGAAGAGGGTTCAAGATGGGGAACACATGTACACCCGTGGCTGATTCATGTCAATGTATGGCAAAACCAATACAATATTGTAAAGTAATTAGCCTCCAATTAAAGTAAATAAATTTATATTTAAAAAAATAAAAATCTTTGAAGACAGGTGTTTTGCCTCATCTGTCTTCTGATCGTTCACAATGGACCACACCAAGTATGGACTTACAATACTTATCCACTTAAAAACATTTTTCTTCCCTGACTATAAACATCTCTATGTGAAGTCACTGATTTCAGTATCTTAGCCAAATTCTTGGTATCCATCTACACATCAGAAGCAAAAATTGTTTTAAGAGGCAAGAAAATGTTTTTTATTTCTGGGGGCACTGACTGCAGGTGGGAGGGCTGTATCCCAGGCAGCCACATCTCCCAGACTCAGGGATGCCGGACAGGGAAGACACAGGACCAGAGAAATACCTCCATGAGGGCATCAGCCTTTCACTTTTTGGTTGGAAAGCTAAAATTGCCTCAGCCCAGTGTTGGATTCACATGAAGCTCGCCATCAGTAGTGAGGGGTGGAGACTGAGAACAGGAAAGAGGAGGCCCTGGATGGCCTGTCTTCTTGCTTGAAGAAGGAGGATGTCTTACAGGACTTTCAGACTGCCCAGAAATTTTACCACAATTAAAAATTTATTAAGATCAGCAGTTCTCCAAGTGTGGTCTGGGACCCCTAAAGCTCCTGAGCTCCTTTTAGGAGGTCCATGAAGTTAATTTTTTTTTCATAGTAATTCTAACACATCATTTGACTTTTTACTTGCCTTCACTGAGGAGTGTCTAGAGGCTGCATGACCTGACCTGTGGTGTCACAGCAGACAGGAGGTACCAGCAGATACAAGGGTCTATCTGTCTTCTAGTAAACCAGATATTAAAGAGATGTACAAAACCCCCGCTTTCTCTTTGAATGGTTTTGTTTTGGAAATACATTTATTTTAAAAATATAACTGTTATGCTACCATGTGATGGGTTTATTAATGTCATTTCACAATAAATTAATATTTTTTTAATTTAAGTTTACATTTATAATATATTAAATATCAGTCATTATGATCCATATATAGGCTTCCCCGATGGTTCAAGCAGTAAAGAATCTGCCTGCAATGCAAGAGACACGGGTTTGATCCCTGGGTTGGGAAGATCCCCTGGAGAAAGAAATGTCAACCCTTTCCAATACTCTTACCTGGAGAATCCCATGAACAGAGGAGCCTGGCGGGCCACAGTCTTTGGGGTCACAGAGAGTCGGATATGACTGAGCACTCACACACACAATCATAAAAGTAAGAGCTATTTGGGGTCCTTGATCATTTTGTAAAGTGGTCTTGAGATTAAAAAAATTGTTTTGAGGAAAAGCAATGTTGATTAACATGCAAACATCTGCGAGACTCAAGAAGTAGAAAATTATTGCCATCCAAACTGGAGAGTGAATTCATATAAATGGCTTGCTTTCCTATTACCTGGCTGAAAGGACAAGGAGAATAAGACGCATGGAGGGCAAGAGAGAGAAGCAAGGGCTCAATTTAAATAATGGGACAAAGCAGGCTTGGGTAAGACAGACAGGGAGAGTCTCAATCCAGAGGGTTAAAAAACCCAAAGACAGAGGAACCCAAAGATGGGCAAAGGGTACAGCAGAGGCAATTGAGAAGGAAAATGAAATAGAAAAGAAAAGTACAGATTGTAATTTTGCAAGAGGCTTGAGCAAGGGTAAGCAAGAGAAAACCAAAAAGTGAAAAAGGATTGAGCAGGGAGAGGAAGCTACTGAAATGTACTGTCCGAGGACTGTGCTCAGCCTTGTGGAACCCAATGACAGCCCTGCGCGCCGGGGGAAAGGACAGCTCACCTCATGGGGAATGTAATCAGGAGGCAGCTTGCTCAGCATGTCTTCAGATAACCTGTAAACAATGGCTTCCCGGGTCTCTCCCACGCCGCCTCCACTCTCTTTGGGCTGAATGTTGGTAATTGTTTCAAGCACAGCAGAAGCAGTGTTACTCTGGTAACTGACAAAAAGAACTGAACTGTTCAGAATGCAGCAGGAAAATGCACCTTCCGAGATAATTATCAACGCTAAAACAAAATGATGAATCACTTAAGTCAAATCCAGCCCAAAAAAGGAAACTTTACCATCGATCTATGGGAATGAAAAAACTTGAGATCTGCTCTACTTCTTCCTATTAGGACATCAAGAACATCACAGAAATAAAAGTTCTTTATCTTCAGGGAAAAAGATTCCATGAATGCCTTTAATAAGCCAAAGCAGTGCTAGCCAGCCTTGCTTGTACTAACCTAAACCCCTCAAGCTGAACAAGAAGCCCACCTCCTTTTATTCTCCCCTGTTTATGGACTGGTCCTAAGCATCCTCCATTATACAGCAATTTTTTAGCATGAAGAGCACTGCTCATAATTCTTCTCTGAATTATAAATTATTAAATTTCTTGGGTCTTTTCTGTTTTGTCTTCTCACTTTCCCACTTGTTTTATGGTTCCCAAAGTGATGTATAGGCAGCACTTGTCTAAATGCAACTACTTATCCTTAAAATTCATATATTCAATAAAGATTTACTGTGTACCCGGCAATGAGTTAGGTATTAGGAGATGGTGGTGAACAGTTCTTTTTCTCTAGGAGAGAAGGGGGACATCAGTCAATACTATCATAATAAGTGCTGTGCAGAAAAAGAACATGATGGTTTAAGATCATATAGCTTCTGTCTGTCTCATTCTCACTCTCTAGTTCCTTTTGGGGGAACTGACCAGATGCTCTGAGGTGCACAAACTTATTTTTTGTCCCAAGGTTGCTGAGTCGACCAGCAGTCTAAACACACAGATATGGTGTGTGTGTGTATGTGTGTATAGCAATTTACACCAAAAGATCAGGGAAGTTCTCTCTTAAAATGTCATGTAGGGAATTCCCTGACGGTTCAGTGGTTAAGAATTCACCTTGCAATGCAGGGGACGCGGGTTTGATCCCTAGTCCGGGAACTAAGATCCCACATACTGCTGGGCAACTAAGTCCTTGAGTGCCACAACTACCGAGCCCACGCACTCTGGAGCCCGCACAACACAACTAGAGAGACGTCCTTGCACTATAATGAAGAGCCTGCTTCAGTGAAGGATCTAAGACCCAACGCAGCCAAAAATAAATAAATAAATAAATAAATAAATAAATATATGTAATGTAAAATTGCCTTATTTTAAAAAAGGTCATCCCAGTGCACCAGCCCCAAGCATCCTGTATCCTGCATCGAACCTAGACTTTCATGTTGATGTATGGCAAAACCAATACAATATTGTAAAGCTAAAAAAATTAAAAAAATAATAAAATAAAATAATTTTTAAAAAGAAACTGGAGAAAAATAAATAAATAAAATAAAAAAGGTCATAGGTAAGTCAAGACCTGAAGAATAAGCAGGTCAGCCAGACAAAAATAGGGTGGAAGTGGGAGGCAAGAGAGGACATTCAGATAAAAGGTAGGGCCTGGAGGTGAGAAGGACTTCCCTGCATTTGAGTAACAGAGACAAGTCCAGTGAGACTGGAGCTAGAAGGAGAGGTAAGGATGCATATAAGGCAAGGACCAGACCATGCATGGTCATGTGGGCTGTTTGAAGAATCTGACATTATCCTAAAGGCAACAGGCAACCACAGAAGACTTCCTCAGCAGGGGTGTGGCAGGACCAGATTTAAATTTTTCTGTCTTTCTTGAACTCCTAATTTACCATCTATAAACGTCTCACAATTAAACTGTTTTGAGTTACTGTTTTGTTTTGCTTGTAAATTTTGTCTCTTGTCCAGATGCAAACCACATTTACATTTCCTTACGAAAGAGGTTAGAGGCAAATTTAATAGGAATCCAACAAATGCTTAAGATTAGTGATTTGTTTTTCTGTTATATTTCCTGAAATAAACCTTGTAATATGGCTATAGGTATAAAAATTTTTAACGTGCATATCTTTTAACCCATCAAGTCTACATATAAGAATTCATCCTCAAGAGAGAACCAGACATTTTAATTTCTGACAGTATAGTACAACTCTCACCCTGAACAACTTCAATGAAAATAGCTAAAAATGCTGGATAAGACATGAAAAACATTACTGAACTGGCAAGAAACTAAGAAATCCTCAGGATCAAAGGAAATATAGAATGAAAGCTGGAATCAAGAAACATAAGCCAAATTTTACCCTGCGGGCATCAACTAAACCCTGGTGTTCTCAAGTGTCTGTTGGGTTGGTGCAGTGAGAAAAGAGGTAAGCCCTATGCCCAAGGAAGAAAGCCTAATAGGAAACTCCTACATAAATTTGGGACTTCACAGGGCTAATCACTCAGTGTTAGGGTTAACTAGAAATAATCTGCCTATCAGAAGGGGATGGTAGGTAAACTGGTCAAGCTTAGTGGGAAAAAAATCTTTCCTAAAAATTCTTAATTAATTATAACATTCATTCATATTACTTGTGTGATTTGAAAAACCTCAAGCCAAAAATTTATTTTAAGATGGTCTCAGGAAACCTCAGGTGGTACCGGGGAGATGAAAACAGAAATCTTTTCCGGAACAATATGCCTTCGAATCAAGTCTCAAAGAATCCAACAGTTAATTTCCAATAAACATGAGCTCACAGCCAGAAGTTAAAAATCTTGTAAAGAAACAGGCATTGTGAGAAAGAGCCAACTAATCAAAAGGAAGTAGAACCACACCTGCAAAGATCTCAGATAGTGAATTTTCAGATGCACATTATAAAATGTTTTTATTGTATTGGAAAACAAAAAACATGATTGAAAATAAAAGTATGATACAGGAAACAAGTATGAACAGGATTTTGAAAAAGAGCCAAATAGAACTTGAAAATTAAAGCTTGCATTAGTTTATTCTATTGCTTCTGCAACAAATTATCATAAAATAAGTGATCTAAAAACAATACAAATGTATTATTTCATGGTTCTATAGTTAATAGGTCTGATACGGGTCTCACTGGGCTAAAATTAAGGTGAGCAGACTGGGTTCCTTTCTGTTGGCTATTGGGAAAGATCCATTTCCTTGCTCATTTGAGTTTTTGACAGAATTCACTTTTTTTGCAGTTGTAGGACCATTGTCCCTAATTCCACATCAGCTATAAGGACTCTTCCTAGCTTCTAGGGTCCATCTATATTTCTTTGTTCATGGCCTCCTTCCTACACCTTAAAAGTCAGAAATGGCCAGTTGAGTCGTTCTCTTTGAATCTTTCTTGCTTGTACAATTTCATCTCTCTGACTCAACTCTTCTGCCACAAAAGCTTATGTGATTAAATTGGACCCACCTGGATAATTTAGGCTAACATCCCCATCTCAAGGTCCTTAACCTTAATAGCATCTATAAAGTCATACTTGTCACATTAGGTAACATATTTACAGCTTTTAAGGATTAGGATGTGGACATCTTTGGGGGAAGTCTCTACCCAGTAACAGTTAATGATGGCTTAAACAGAAGATTAGATGTAGCCAAATAAATAATTAGAAAACAGCAAAACAGATCTCAAGACATTATCTGGAATCTGCAGAGGGGGAAATAAATGGGAACTATAAAGTTAAGAGGCATATAGGCTAAAGTAGTACATTTTAACATACTTCTAGAAAAGTTTGAGAAAGATAGAAGAAGGAGAATTAGAAAGAGATAATAACTGAAGAAATAATGACTGAGAATTGATGAAAGATTTGAATCCTCAAGTTCAGGAAACTCAGTGCATCCTAAATAGGAAAAACAAACAAGTAAATAGAAACTCACGTGTAGATACATCAACATAGCACAAAGATGGTGGAATAGAAGGATGTGCTCTCATCTTCTCCTGAGAGAACTCCAAAATTTCAACTCACTGCTGAACAACCACTGAGAGCAGAATGTTGGATCCCACCAAAAAATATACCCCATGTCCAAGGGCAAAGGCGAAGCCCCAACAAGATGGCAGGAGAGGTGAAATCACATTTAGAATCAAATCCCACACCCATCAGCGACTCTCAGAGGGCTCAAATAAAACCTTGTGTGCACCAGGACCCAGAGACCCCGCAGAGACTGAGCCAGCCCTGCCTTTGAGTGTTTGAGTGTCTCCTGTGCAGTCACAGGTCAGCAGTGGCCTGCCGCGGGGACAGGGCCTCTAGCTGCAGCAGGCCTGGGTGGCACGGTGGATGGTGTAAGTCCTCTTGGAGGAGGTTGCCATTAGCCCCACCATAGAGCCACCGAGGAGATGACCCAAAAACTGGAGAACAATTATACCAAAGAAGTTTTTGCACTGTTACTAAAGTTCTAGGACCCACAACAGAGTTCCCAACCTGGGGATCCAGCAAAGGGACTGAGAAACCCCAGGGAAATTGACTTTGGAGGCCAGTGGGATTTGATTACAGAACTTCCACAGGAGTGGGGAAACAAACTCTTGGAGGGCACTAACAAAACCTTGTGCCCACCAGGACCCAGGAAAAAGGAGTAGTGACCCCCCAAGAGACTGAGCCAGACCTGTCTGTGAGTGTCCAGGAGTCTCTGGTGCAGGTGTGGATTGACAGTGACCTGTTGTGGGGTCAGGGGCACTGTAGAAACAGTGCTGGCATAAGTCCTTTTGAAGGAGGTCACCGTTACTGCCATTACCCATACCATAGTTTGGCCTCAGGCCAAACAACAGGGAGGGAACACAGCCCCACCCATCAACACAAAATTAGATTAAAGATTTACCATCAGAATAAGACCCAGATTCCCCCAGAGCCAGTCCTTCCCATCAGGAAGATTCCACAAGCCTCTTATCCTTATCCGTCAGGGGGCAGACAGAGGAAAACCACAGTCACAGAAAACTGGCCAGGTTGATCACATGGATCACAGCCTTATCTAACTCAATGAAACCATGAACAACGCCACCCAAGACAGACGGGTCATGCTGGAGAGTTCTGACAAAACACGGTCCACTGAAGAAGGGAACGCCTTGAGAACTGCATGAATGATATAAAAAGGCAAAAAGATATGACACTGAAAGATGAACTCCACAGGTCAGTAGGTGCCCAATATGCTCCCTGAGAAGAGTGGAGAAATAACTCCAGAAAGAATGAAGAGACAGAGCCAAAGCAAACAAACAAACAAACGCCCAGTTGTGGATGTGACTGGTGATGGAAGTAAAGTCTGACGCTGTAAAGAACAATATTGCATAGGAACCTGGAATGTTAGGTCCATGAATCAAAGTAAATTAGAAGTGGTCAAACAGGAGATAGCAAGAGTGAACATCGACATTTTAGGACTAGGAATGGGTGACTTTAATTCAGATGACCATTATATCTACTACTGTGGGTAGGAATCCCTTAGAAGAAATGGAGTAGCCCTCATAGTCAACAAAAGAGTCTGAAATGCAATACTTGGGTGCAATCTCAAAAACGACAGAATGCTTGCAGATTTTTGGATCGCAGCCATTCTGACTGGTGTGAAGTGGTACCTCATTGTGGTTTTGATTTGCATTTCTCTAATAATGAGTGATGTTGAGCATCTTTTCATGTGTTTGTTAGCCATCCGTATGTCTTCTTTGGAGAAATGTCTATTTAGTTCTTTGGCCCATTTTTTGATTGGGTCGTTTATTTTTCTGGAGTTGAGCTGCAGAAGTTGCTTGTATATTTTTGAGATTAGTTGTTTGTCAGTTGCTTCATTTGCTATTATTTTCTCCCATTCAGATGGCTGTCTTTTCACCTTGCTTATATTTTCCTTTGTTGTGCAGAAGCTTTTAATTTTAATTAGATCCCATTTGTTTATTTTTGCTTTTATTTCCAGCATTCTGGGAGGTGGATCATAGAGGATCCTGCTATGATTTATGTCTGAGAGTGTTTTGCCTATGTTCTCCTCTAGGAGTTTTATAGTTTCTGATCTTACATTTAGATCTTTAATCCATTTTGAGTTTATTTTTGTGTGCGGTGTTAGAAAGTGATCTAGTTTCATTCTTTTACAAGTGGTTGACCAGTTTTCCCAGCACCACTTGTTAAAGAGATTGTCTTTACTCCATTGTATATTCTTGCCTCCTTTGTCAAAGATAAGGTGTCCATATGTGTGTGGATTTATCTCTGGGCTTTCTATTTTGTTCCATTGATCTATATGTCTGTCTTTGTGCCAGTACCATACTGTCTTGATGACTGTGGCTTTGTAGTAGAGTCTGAAGTCAGGCAAGTTGATTCCTCCAGTTCCATTCTTCTTTCTCAAGATTGCTTTGGCTATTCGAGGTTTTTTGTATTTCCATACAAAGCTTGAAATTATTTGTTCTAGTTCTGTGAAAAATGTGGCTGATAGCTTGATAGGGATTGCATTGAATTTGTAAATTGCTTTGGGTAGTATACTCATTTTCACTATATTGATTCTTCCAATCCATGAACATGGTATATTTCTCCATCTATTAGTGTCCTCTTTGATTTCTTTACCACTTCACACCAGTCAGAATGGCTGCGATCCAAAAATCTGCAAGCAATAAATGCTGGAGAGGGTGTGGAGAAAAGGGAACCCTCCTACACTGTTGGTGGGAATGCAAACTAGTACAGCCACTATGGAGAACAGTGTGGAGATTCCTTAAAAAATTGCAAATAGAACTACCTTATGACCCAGCAATCCCACTTCTGGGCATACACACCGAGGAAACCAGAATTGAAAGAGACACATGTACCCCAATGTTCATCGCAGCACTGTTTATAATAGCCAGGACATGGAAACAACCTAGATGTCCATCAGCAGATGAATGGATAAGAAAGCTGTGGTACATATACACAATGGAGTATTACTCAGCCGTTAAAAAGAATTCATTTGAATCAGTTCTGATGAGATGGATGAAACTGGAGCCGATTATACAGAGTGAAGTAAGCCAGAAAGAAAAACACCAATACAGTATACTAACACATATATATGGAATTTAGGAAGATGGCAATGACAACCCTGTATGCAAGACAGGGAAAGAGACACAGATGTGTATAACGGACTTTTGGACACAGAGGGAGAGGGAGAGGGTGGGATGATTTGGGAGAATGACATTCTAACATGTATACTATCATGTGAATTGAATCGCCAGTCTATGTCTGACGCAGGATGCAGCATGCTTGGGGCTAGTGCATGGGGATGACCCAGAAAGATGTTATGGGGAGGGAGGTGGGAGGGGGGTTCATGTTTGGGAATGCATGTAAGAATTAAAGATTTTAAAATTTAAAAAATAAAAAACTAAAAAAATAAAAATAAAAATAAAAAATAAAAAAATAAAAAATAAAAAATAAAAAACAAAACCAAAAAAATAAAAAAAATAAAAAAAAATATTAAAAAAAAAAAACGACAGAATGATCTCTGTTTGTTTCCAAAGCAAACCATTCAGTATCACAGTAATCCAAGTCTATGTCCCAACCACTAATGCAGAAGAAGCTGAAGTTGAACAGTTCTATGAAGACCTACAAGACCTTCTAGAACTAACACCCAAAAAAGATGTCCTTTCCATCATAGGGGACTGGAATGCAAAAGTAGAAGGTCAAGAGATAACTGGAGTAACAGGCAAGTTGGCCTTGGAGTACAAAATGAATCAGGGCAAAGGCTAATAGAGTTTTGCCAAGAGAATGCACTGGTCATAGCAAACACCCTCCTCCAACAACACAAGAGACAACTCTACACATGGACATCACCGAAATCTACACCAAAATCTACACATGGTCGACACCAAAATCACATTGATTATATTCTTCGCAGCTAAAGATGGAGAAGCTTTATACAGTCAGCAAAAACAAGACTGGGAGCTGACTGTGGCTCAGATCATGAACTCCTTATTGCCAAATTCAGACTTAAATTGAAGAAAGTAGGGAAAACCACTTGACCATTAAGGTATGACCTAAATCAAATCCCTTATGATTATACAGTGGAAGTGACAAATAGATTCAAGGGATTAGATCTGATAAACAGAGTGCCTGAAGAACTATGGACGGAAGTTCATGACATTGTACAGGAGGCAGTGATCAAAATCATCCCCAAGAAAAAGAAATGCAGCAAGGCAAAATGGTTGTCTGAGGAGGCCTTACAAATAGCTGAGGAAAGAAGAGAAGCAAAAGGCAAAGGAGAAAAGGAAAGATATATCCATCTGAATGAAGAGTTTCAAAGAATAGTAAGGAGAGATAAGAAAGCCTTCCTCAGTGACCTATGCAAAGAAATAGAGGAAAACAATAGAATGGGAGAGACTAGCAATCTCTTGAACAAAATTAGAGATAACAAGAGAACATTTCATGCAAAGATGGGCACAATAAAGGACAGAAACGGTATGGACCTAACAGAAGCAGAAGATATTAAGAAGAGATGTCAAGAATACACAGAAGAACTATATTAAAAAGATCTTAATGATCCAGATAACCACAATAGTGTGGTCACTCACCTAGAGCCAGACATCCTGAAATGTGAAGTCGAGTGGGCCTTAGGAAGCATCACTATGAACAAAGCTAGTGGAGGTGATGGAATTCCAGCTGAGCTATTTCAAATCCTAAAAGATGATGCTGTTATATTGCTGCACTCAATATGCCAGAAAATTTGAAAAACTCAGCAGTGTCCACAGGACTGGGAAAGGTCAGTTTTTATTTGAATCCAAAGAAAGGCAATGCCAAAGAATGTTCAAACTATTGCACAACTGCACTCATCTCACACGCTAGCAAAGTAATGTTCAAAATTCTCCAAGCTAGGGTTCAACAGCACAGGAACTGAGAACTTTCAGATGTTCAAGTTGGATTTAGAAAAGGCAGAGATCAAATTGCCAATATCCATTGGATTTTAGAGAGCAAGGGAATTCCAGAAAAACATCTACTTCTGCTTTATTGACTATTGCAAAGCTTTTGATTGTGTGGATCACAACAAACTATGGAAAGTTCTTCAAAGATGGGAATACCAGGCCACCCTACCTGCCTACTGAGAAATCAGTATGGAGTTCAAGAAGCAACAGTTAGAACTGGACATGGAACAATGGATTGGTTCCAAATTGGGAAATGGGTATGTCAAGGCTGTATATTGTCACCCTGCTTATTTAACTTATAGGCAGAGTACATCATGCAAAATACCAGGCTGGATGAAGCATAGACTGAAATCAAGATTGCAGGGAGAAATATCAATAACCTCAGATATGCAGATGACAGCACCCTAATGGCAGAAAGTGAAGAGGAACTAAAGAGCCTCTTGATGAAAGTGAAAGAGGAGAGTGAAGACACTGGTTTAAAACTCAACATTCAAAAAACGAAGATCATGGCATCCAGTCCCATCACTACATGGCAAATAGGTGGGGAAACAATGGAAACAGTGGCAGACTTTATTTTCTTGGGCTCCAAAATCACTGCAAATGGTGACTGCAGTCATGAAATTAAACGATGCTTGCTCCTTGGAAGAAAAGCTATGACCAATCTAGACACTGGTCATATGTCTCTCTTTAATATGTCTCTGCATATTAAAAAGCAGAGGTATCACTTTGTCGAGAAAGGTCCATCCTGTCAAAGCTATATTTTTTTTCAGTAGTCATGTATGAATGTGAGACTTGGACCATAAAGAAAGCTGAGCATCAACGAATTGATCTTTTTGAACTGTAGAGTTGGAGAAGATTCTTGAGAGTCCCTTGGACTGCAAGGAGATCAAACCAGTCAATCCTAGAGGAGATCAGTCCTGAATATTCATTGGAAGGACTGATGCTAAAGCTGAAGCTCCAATATTTTGGCCAACTGATGCGAAAAACTGACTCATTGGAAAAGACCCTGACACTGGAAAAGATTGAAAGCAGGTGGAGAAGGGGATAGCAGAGAAGAGATGGTTGGATAGCATCACCAACTTGACGGACATGAGTTTGAGCAAACTTTGGGAGTTGGTGATGGACAGGGAAGCCTGGTGTGATGCAGTCCACAGGGTTGCAAAGAGTCAGACACGGCTGAGCAACTGAATTGAACTGAGACATATCACCATTGAATTGTTGAACATTAAAAACAAAGACAATATCTTAAAAGCAGTCAGAGAGAAAAAGAAATTATATAGAAGGAAATGACAATCACACTGGCAACTGATTCCTCAATAGCACCAGTGAAAGCCAGAAGGAAAGAACAGTAAATTCTATGTGCTAGGATTAACTGCAAATACAGAATTGTATCCCATACACAATTATCTTTCATGAATGAGGGCAAGACTAAAGATTTGAACAGACATTTCAGCAAATGGAGCAGTTGAACTGACAGCCAGTTACACATAAAAAGATGTTCAACCTCATTATTTGCTAGGAAAATACAAATGAAAATCACAATGAGATACCACTTCACATTTAAAAGAATGACTATAATAAAAAAAAAAAACCCAGATAATAACAAATGCTGACAACAATGTGGAGAAACTTAAGCCCTCATACATCACTGGAGGGTACTGTAAATTGGTGCAGATTCTTTGGAAAATAAGTTGGCAGTTTCCTAAAACGTTAGGGATAGATTAACTATCTGACCCAATAATTACATTCCTAGTTGTCTGAGAAATTACATTCCTAGTTGTCTCTACATTCAAGAGAAATGAAAAGACTTGTCCACACAAAGACTTGCCTGTGAATGTTCTACCAGTATTATTCATAATCATCAAAAAGTGGAAACTACCCACATGCCCATTAACTGTTGAATGGACAAACAAAATGTGATATATTCATATGTGAGTGCTACGTCGCTTCAGCCGTGTCTGACTCTTTGCGACCTTCTGGACTGTAGCCTGCCAGGCTTCTCTGTCCATGGAATTCTCTAGGCAAGAATACTGGAGTGGGTTGCCATGCCCTTCTCCAGGGGATCTTCCCGACCTAGGGATGAAATCCGTGTCTCTTAAGTCTCCTGTACTGGCACAAGGTTCTTTACCATTAGTGCCACCTGGGAGGCCCATTATATTCATATATATATATTGGAATATTATTTGACAATCAAAAGCAATGAAGCACTGATACATGCTAAAATGTGGATGAACTTTAAAAACATTATGCTAAATGAAAGAATCCATACACAAAAGACACACAGTATATGATTTCAAGATATAGGGAATGTCCAGAAAAGGCCAATCTATAGAAACAGAAGGTAGATTAGTGGTGCTCTGAGGCTAGGGGCGGGAGTGTGAGTTGATTACAAATGGGCTCATGAATTCTTTGGGGGTAATGGAAATATTCTGAAATTAGAGAACTGTCCACTTAACATGAATGAATTTATGACAGGAAAACTATAACTCCATAAAGCTATTTTTTCAAAAAAGAAGGGCAAAATAAGACATTTGCTGGGGAAAAAAGTTTACAATCAACAGACTCTCAGTGAAAGACATTATAAAGTGTATATTTCAGAAAGGAAGATAATTATTCTGACGGAAGATTTGAGATGTAGAAAAGAATGAGTCCATGCATGGGTAAACATTATGGTATAAAACAACAATTATATGTTTCACTGTGGTGTTAGAAAAGAAAGAAGATAAAATTAGAATGCTGACATGCCAGGAGAGGAGTAATGTAGTTAAAGTTTCCTATGAATTTAATTGAGAAGAGGGTAAAGAAGTTCGTTTTAGGTTTAATTAAAAATTAATGTTAAAATTTCTAGGGTAATCAGAAAAAGAACAGAAGCACAGTACATAACTTCCAAACTAGCCAAGGGGGAAAACACAAAGAGAAAAATTCATATTCAGCAAAAGCTCAAAAAGGAGGAAGAAGAAAAGAAACAAAGCATAGAAACAATATAAAAAAGGCAATGTTTTATATTTATTCTTAGTATTTTATAAATGCTCTTGTATTTATTCAACATTTAATAAATTGGTTTAAAACTAATCAGACAAATATAAAAAGATGTATGTACAAGACTACTTATGACAGTATTTGTAACAATAAATCCTAAACAAGCTCTATAAAAATCTATACATCTAGTAAAAATGGTGATATAGTTCTATATTAATTGATAAGTTAGAGTTATTGAATTGATATTATTCAGTGAAAAGTGTTATTCACTCAGCTGTGTTACTCTTTGTAACCCCTCGGACAGAGGAAACTGGTAGGCTCCTCTGTCCATGGAATTCTCCAGGCAAGAATATCGGAGTGGGCAGCCATTCCCTTCTTCATGGAATCTTCCCAGATCTCCTGCATTGCAGGCAGATTCTTTACCATCTAAGCTACCAGGAAGGCCCATGAAATGAAATAGCATAGTACAAAACCATATGGTATGATCTAACTTTTTCTTGATAATATCAAGTGTATAGTAATAGAAAAACTTTAGTATGATGAGTTTTTTTATGTGATTATTACTTTGGGGCTTTCTATTTTGTATATTGCTAATTTTTCTCAATGAAAAAGTAAGATTTTTTTAAATAAAGAGTATTAAAACCATTTCATTTTGAAAAATAGAAAAAAAAAAAAAAGCCCTTAGATACAAAGCCCACCACAAGGGTTAAGAACTCAACAGAGATGAATCAGTGAGAAATGTTTTAGGTTCCTTAAAACATGTCTTACAAATCCCTAGTAACATTTATGCTCCACAAAAAGGCCCTCTTCTGCCTTTTCTTACAGCATATAGAATGAGAGTCTTACTTTTCTCTTTCTACATCTCTTTCTTCATCTCTTTCTCTTTCTTCATCAAGGTTGTGTGAATTAAACAATCTTTTGTGAAACACCCTAGTAACAGGAAGAATTTTAAGGAGCTATAGCTAAAATTATCCAGGATTCTCTGCTTGTGAAAAATTGTATTTTGTGAACAGAGGGAATTCTATTCAGCTAGGCTTTAATTCATTTAGGAAACCAGCTGAAGAATGGAGGAGACGCTTCTATCTTCAGCATTTTTATTGATTGGCATCGGGACGCAGACCTGCGTGTCCAAACAACTGCATCCATTCCGAAAGTCGTGGCTGAAGGACCCAGGCTTTACAGCTGGATTTTGAGTCAGATACAGTGATTATGAGGGTCCTGTGTCAGATCAGTAAATGTCTGTAATCCAACCAGAGTTAGGGTATTAACTCCACATGACCTTTAAGCATATGAATCACACAAGAAGGCCCAATAAGGTAGGAGGTGATTTTTAACAAACGAAAATGGATTTTGTGTAATTTTACATAAAATTTTAATCTCTAAATTAATTTTTGTTGAATAACCTCTATTTAGATGTTGGGGTTTTAGAGTATCACAAAAGACATTTATTTTAAAAGATGGAAGATGAACATGTCAAGCACGCACACAGTTGAACATATGAATAGAGAGCAAAATATTCTGGTAAAATGGCACCAAAGGCACTTGCAACCCATTCCTAAACTTTGAAGAATGGTGTTATATCAGGTTTAAAAATTGTACCACCGGGAAGAGTGGGGAGAAGGGATAATTAGTGAGTTTGGGTTTGAGATGTACACACTGCTGTATTTAAAATAAATAATTGAATATTGGAAATAAAAGCAAAAATAAGCAAATGGGACCTAATTAAAATTAAAAGCTTCTGCACAACAAAGGAAACTATAAGCAAGGTGAAAAGACAGCCTTCAGAATGGGAGAAAATAATAGCAAATGAAGCAACTGACAAAGAACTAATCTCAAAAATATATAAGCAACTCCTGCAGCTCAATTCCAGAAAAATAAACGACCCAATAAAAAAATGGGCCAAAGAACTAAACAGACATTTCTCCAAAGAAGACATACAGATGGCTAACAAACACATGAAAAGATGCTCAACATCACTCATTATCAGAGAAATGCAAATCAAAACCACAATGAGGTACCATTTCACGCCAGTCAGAATGGCTGTGATCCGAAAGTCTACAAGCAATAAATGCTGGAGAGGGTGTAGAGAAAAGGGAACCCTCTTACACTGTTGGTGGGAATGCAAACTAGTACAGCCACTATGGAGAACAGTGTGGAGATTCCTTAAAAACTGAAAATAGAACTGCCTTATGACCCAGCAATCCCACTGCTGGGCATACACACTGAGAAAACCAGAATTGAAAGAGACATGTGTACCCCAATGTTCATCGCAGCACTGTTTATAATAGCCAGGACATGGAAGCAACCTAGATGTCCATCGGCAGATGAATAGATAAGAAAGCTGTGGTACATATACACAATGGAATATTACTCAGCCATTAAAAGAATACATTTGAACCAGTTTTAATGAGGTGGATGAAACTGGAGCCTATTATACAGAGTGAAGTAAGCCAGAAAGGAAAACACCAATACAGTATACTAACACATATATATGGAATTTAGAAAGACGGTAACGATAACCCTGTATGCGAGACAGCAAAAGAGACACAGATGTATAGAACAGTCTTTTGGACTCTGTGGGAGAGCGAGAGGGTGGGATGATTTGGAGGAATGGCATGGAAACATGTATAATATCATATAAGAAATGAATCACCAGTCCAGGTTTGATACAGGATCCTTGGGGCTGGTGCACTGGGATGACCCAGAGGGATGATACGGGGAGGGAGCAGGGGGGGTGTTCAGGATGGGGAACACGTGTACACCATGGTGGATTCATGTGGATGTGTGGCAGAACCAATACAATATTGTAAAGTAATTAGCCTCCAATTAAAATAAACAAATTTAAATTTTAAAAAGATGAATAATCGACAAAGACCTACTGTATAGCACAGGAAACTCTGCTCAATGTTATGCAACAACCTAAACAGGAAAATAATTTGAAAAAGAATAGATTCATGTACATGTATAATGGAATCACTTTTCTGTACACCCCAAACTGTTACAACATTGTTAATCAACTATGCTCCAATATAAACAAAAAGTTAAAAAAATTTCACATATGCCAAAAACATCATGCAAAGTATAAGAAAAATGAAAATAACTCTGAAGGGGGAACAAATCCTATGAAAAAAGGTGATGGGACAACAACATGAAGTTAGCAAAAGTGAAGGAGCCACATGCTATCATACACATTTTTCAGAAATCTAAATTTCCACATGATTCATAGTATTCCAAGATCTCATCGAAGCTTTAGATACAGTGAAGGCAGGATATGTGGTGAACGGCTGTATTAGGCAAGATATAGTTGTCATTGCCACTTTACCGAGCATCATGAAATATTAATACAACATTAAATCTCTGACTTTATCACGAACTCCATGTACCCACATTTCCACTGACTCCTAGGGCTCTCTGTTTCCTGAGTCAAACAACCCCCAAACCTAACTCATTGTTTTATTCCCCTTTTCCCTTCACCTGAACTGTTTCTTGCCCCATCTCCTCTGACAACATCAAAGTCTTCGTCCAGCTGCTCAACCTATGAACTCAGAAATAGCCTTCTTCTGATGTCATATTCCCCAGTGCTTCTTGGTTTCCAGGTCCTACGTTTAAATCATTGCTAGGATCCATCTAGATAATTCCAGCATCTTCATCCCCACTGCCTTCAGAACTGCCCCAAACTCTTCTGAGTGACACCCCAAAGCTTCAAAAGCCAATCTCTGCATTTGCCTCAGCCTCTAGGTCAGAGAACACCTCTCTTCAAGCCCGTCCTTCCCAGGTTTTAGGTACAAAGGACTCGGTTCCCCACATACACCATATCCGTCTCTGGATTGTCCCTTTGTGTAGGTGCCCCAGTCTATGTCTTTTCTCTCACTGAGCTAAAGTGTTTATTTATTTTAAATATTTGTTTATGTATTTGACTGCATTGGATTTGAACTGCGGCATGCGGGATCTTCCTGGCAGCGAATAGACTCTCTAGTTGAAGCACACAGGCTTCCGAGCACATGGGCTTAGTAACTGCAGTTATGCAGGCTTAGTTGACTCGTGGCTTGTGGGATCTAAGTTCCCTGACCAGGGATCAAAACCCATGCCTCCCACATTGCAAGGTGGATTCTTAACCACTGGATCCCCAGGGAAGTCTCTATTTATTTTTAATTGTACATATTGCAGGTGTGCAACTTGATGACTCCATATACATACGCATCCTTCCAGCTCATCACCTTCCTCTTTTCTTGCTCTCTGTCCTTCTTGCGGCCTCCTCACCTCACCCCTATTCCTGGCATACTGCAGTCACCTCCTCCCCACCCCTTCTCTAACCTGAGAACTCCTGCACATCCTCTAAGGTATGGCTCCAATGTGGACTGTCTCACTAGCTTACTTTGACCCCTAAGTTGGAATTTACTGCTCCTTTGCCTTTGCTCTCATAGCAGCATGAATAATACCTCCTGATTTTAGAGTTAACCATATCACACTGCGTAACTATTTGCCACTCATCTATCTTCCCTAACAGACGATGAGCTCCAAGGGCAAGGACTGAGCCGTACTGATCTTTGTATCCCCAGGCTGGCTAGGGAGTAGGTTCTCAATAAATATTTGTTTATTGAATTGAGGCCAACTAGCTTGGATTGCATTAAACCTCAAATATAAAGGAGAACAATTCTCCAATATTTAAAAGGCATGAAAATTTAACTATTTGTTCCTTCTTACGGTAAAAGTATAGTATATTATCATTACTGTCCATTTTTTCCAGGCACATTCCCACATACAAAGGGATATATATATATATATATATATATAAATGTATTCCTCAAAACACAAGAGAATCAGATATAATTTAAACATGATTAAATTTAAACAGAGACCTTTAAAGTTTACAGAGAAGAAGACAACAGTAAATTTCCATGCATACAAAGAAAACCTGACCTCATTCTCCCTACCTGTTCTAGCTACAAATAAAAGAGGGGAAAGACTCCATATCTGGGATTCTCAGGAGCTCTCTCGGCTCCCCTTCAGCCTGAATCTTTTCTGGAAACATGCTCTGCACTAGTGGCTGGGTGTCAACAGTGCATACCAGCGCAGACATGACTCACTTGCTCCTGGCTGGCACCAGTCATGCTCACCAGCTCTCCAGGGAGGGACCAATGGAGTTGTTGGTGCTAGATTTCACCTAAGAAATCACCTTCATGGTGGATGATTTCATTTTTTTATGAGGGGATCTTAAAATAGTCCTCACACTATGGATGAGGGGGACAAACCCCTGAAAAGACGACCAATTTTCACAGGAGCTGGACAAACTCTCCAGATCGCATCCCCACCACATTTTATTAGGCGCAGAATGCCAGGGCTGTACAGCTTACATTTCATTTTTCCACAAACTTTCTGTTTGTAAAGATAGGAAAGGCAGAAGCCTAGTTAGCTGGTTAGAATGGAGAATTGTGAATATCTCTATATGCCTCAAGTCTTCCCTGGTGGCTCAGAGGTTAAAGCGTCTGCCTGCAATGCAGGAGACCTGGGTTCGATCCCTGGGTTGGGAAGATCCCTGGAGAAGGAAATGGCAACCCACTCCAGTACTCTTGCCTGGAGAATCCCATGGATGGAGAAGCCTGGTGGGCTACAGTCCATGGGGTCGCAAAGAGTCGGACATGACTGAGCAACTTCACTCACTCACTCATTATATGCCTCAAAGCCCAAGGGCTTTCAAGAAAACAGTCCTTATAAAAGCTCTGAGATGAAGAACAGGAACTCCATGAGCTTTGGTCCCAAGGCACTTCTAGAAGAAAATCTCTCTTTGGAGTAAACACAGGGCTTGCAGGTCACATTGGGCTTGCAGCTTTGTGATTTGAGGGAGATGTCTAGGTCATCTCTGTTGGGTGGGACAGTCGTGGGTCATGAAAAATAAAATGCACACAAAAAAAACAGAACGGGCTATAAAATACACAATTAACCATCTAATGAGCTATTAGTGCACTGTCATATCCAAGCCAGCCTAGATTTATCTATACCTTCACATGTGAAATATCAATGGGCATAAATTTTTTAATAAAAACCTGAAGCTCAAAAGTCAGCCAAAACTAAAGGGAATACAATTAAATTTATCCTGAATGGAAATGAACATAAAAGTTGTAATAAGACATTTGATAAATTTCAGAAGGTAGAAAAATATGCCTAACTGCTAATGACGACAAGAGGGAAAATAATTGTTTCTGACATTGAGGTAGTTGAATGTGCAGAGTACTTGGTATCTTATAAATCTAGATAATAAAATGGGGATAAACTATGCACTTTTTATGGTTCCTATCACCAAGGTAGCTAAGCCCTTGGGAGAGATTTTATTTATTTTAAAGCATTTATTCAGCTGGATTTCCCCCCTCTACTTCAGGGATTGGGCATGCTTAAGCAGGATTGAGGAGATGGTCCCCTCTCCCCCAAATTTCCTTCTCTCAAATTTATGGCCACTAACTTTAGAGTACAGATTCCCATCAACAGGTTCTCTACAGTGGCCCAATTACGGCCGCTGGGCCTGTCTGGAAGCAAGAGTGGTGTTGTACAGGGTGGACAGTCAGAAAAGCTAGTAAGGATTCCTGTAGCTGGTACATCCACACAGATTCAGTCAGCGCATCTTAGAGAGGTCAGTTCAGTTCAGTTCAGTCGCTCAGTCATGTCCAACTCTGCGACCCCATGAATTGCAGCACGCCAGGCCTCCCTGTCCATCACCAATTCCCAGAGTTCACCCAAACTCATGTCCATCGAGTCAGTGATGCCATCGGCCACCACCTCTCTAGTTACAACTGTTGTCTCTGTACAAATGTGATCAAACCTCTCACCTGGCTCCAGTCCACATGATACACTCTCTTTCCCCTCAGACACATCCCATCATCTTTCCCAACTCAACACACCCAGACAGGACTCTGTAATTCCACACCCCCCACCCCAGCGCAATTCTGTTCGCCATCCTCCACCATCCTGGCTCCTGGACCAGGAATAACAGGGAATCCTTTACCTCTTTCATCCCATGTAGAACGTGGAGAGTCACTTCTATTCGGTTGTGGGAAGGGTGTAGTTGAGAGGAGACCAGGGGTCGGTTTTAGCTGGGAAGTTTATGGGTTTCCCTGGTGGCCCAGATGGTAAAGAATCTGCCTTCAATGCAGCAAACCCAGGTTCGATCCCTGGGTCAGGAAGAAACCCCCCGGAGAAGGAAATGGCTATCCACTCCAGTATTTCTTGCCTGGGAAATCCCATGGACAGAGGAGCCTGGCAGTCCATGGGATTGCAGTCGGACACGACTGAGCAACTAACACCCTTTTGACCGCCATTGCTTACTGCCCCCTGGTGGGTGGTGGGGGAACAGTGAGGCACTGGGGCACAGCCCGCCAAGAAGGTGGGTTCAGTTGCCAGGAAGGGGGAGGCTAGGAATACAGTCACCACATATTTCAGAGACCAGAGGAAAGAAACATCAAATTTAGAACAAAGCTCACTCAGAGGTTAGGAAAACGACCAAAGACAGGTGTAGCTTCCGAGCTGAGCGGGAGACAGAAACGGGCCAAAGTCCCTGGAAAGAGGGGGACCCTAGGGAAGACCCTCGGACAGACTAGAGGGGGACGTTCAGAATGCAGAGAGATAAGAGGAGGGTCACAAGTCTTTCCCACCAGCTAGTTGCTTCTGGCAGAAACAGTCCTCCAAGCGAGGCAGAGTTACAGCACCTTGTACGTGACCTCACTTGGTGTTATGAGAGGTTGCGAGACCCTGATGCTCGATCTGGGGAAAAGCCAGCTTATTGAATCTGGAGCACACCTGCCAGCAACCGCAGATGAGCCTCTGGAGAGGGCTGAGAAGAGAGACTTGCCACATGGCATAGAAAGTTCGCTGTGTTCCCTCTGTGCAGCAGCTAGCAGCAACAAATAGACGGAAACCACAGAAGACTCTCGGTCACTGCTCTGTGTTCACCAAATCGGTCTCCCTGTGGGGCCGGTTCTCAGCTTCACTCTACCCTCTCCATCAGTCCTCATCCCTAATCTCTGCTGGTATCATTACACACGTGTATTCACAGGGTCTCCAAGATGGCCTCTTAGTCCAAACAGCCCTTAAATACAGGGAAAATGTGCTCAGTTTCCCTTAAAGTAAGAGGAAATAAAGCTATGCTGAGAAGCCATTTGTCACTAGTCATATTGGTGAGAAATAAGCTTCACCAACACTCTGCTGACTGAGTCATACTGTTGACTGTGTGACACTGTAGGTGTCGATTGTTGGTGAGATTGTAAAACAGCACAGTCCTCTGTAAGGAAAACTGAAAATATGCATTAATCCTTGATCTAGCAATCCCACCCACAGCAACTTACCCTGAAAAATACATCTCTAACAATATGGGAAAACCATGAGCATGAGACTATTAATTGAGGAACTACAGGAGACAGCAAAATATTGGAAACAACCAACAGGCCCATCCATAGGAAAATGGATGAATGAACTATAATACATATGACCCAGGCATATCTGTTTCTCTGCACTTTGGTGTTTTGCTCTTCAAAGAGACTGTAATTTTTACAAATCGAAGGTTTGTGAAAACCCTGTCAGTCAAGTTTATTTGCACCATTTTTTCCAACAGCATTTGCTCATTTCATATCTCTGAGTCACATTTTGGTAATTCTCACAATATTTCTAACTTTTATTATTATTTTATTGTATTTGTTACAGTGATCTGTGATCAGTGACCTTTGATGTTACTAGTATGACCTGCTGAAGACTCAGATAAAGGTCAGCATTTTGAAGCAATAAACTATTTCAAATTAAGATGGGTACATTTGTTTTTTAGACATAATTTCTACTGTACACTTAATTGGCTACAGTTAAGCTAGTGTGAACATAACATTTATATGCACCGGGAAACTAAAAATATCATGTGGCTTGTTTTATTGTGGTAGTCTGAAATGATATCTCTGAGATGTGCCTTTAATGAGGAAGATACCTACGAACAGGTAGATGATTACAGGATCACTGTTAAGTGAAAAAAGTGAGACACACACAAATATATATGGCGATATATATATATATATGGATATTATATAGTTACATATATAATTATATGCATAATGGCAATTTTGTATCAGAGAGAAAGGATAATAAGAATATATATGATACTTATGTATGAGCAAAAAGAAATACAGAGGAGATAAGCCAGAAGCTAATGCATTTGGTTGCCTGTGACAGAAGGGGGAATGGTGGGAGGGCTGAGACTTTTCTAAGAACCACATTATATAGCTGTGACTTTTGAGCCATATTCATGTTTCACATATTTAAAACAATCAACAAAAAAAATTTTAAAACCCTAAAATGTAATATAAATAGAAACAAGTGAATGCACCTGTACATCAACTGATAGCATAAACCCACAGAAAAAACAATCTGAATCACTTCTGAACACAGCACTCTGAGCACTCTCAATGGGATATATTCTAGGGGACAAAAAGAACTGCAAAAAAGTCTTGACCTCCAGTTGGTACATCTGTTGTTGGTCATACGGTACTGGTGGTGAAATGGGATGGGTTCCTATAGTCCTTTCCCCTCATGTTTCAGCCTGCCTTTTGTCTGTGGAAAAACTTTAACCAAAGAATAAGTTTAATCAGAAAAGAGAGAAAATGCAGAAACAAAGGAAAATAGTCCAACAAGACTAAATAATAACAGTTCAGTCATTAAGCACACTCAAGAACTTTTAGTATCTCCTCAAGGGCTATAGATAATGTTCTAAGCCACATCCTATGAGCTGTCTTACAGATACTGAAACCCCCACCAGGTGGAAGAACTTAACTACGTGATGACTAGGCTTGTCGCTATGACAAAAACTGCCACAATTCTAGGAATTAACCTCAAGGAAACGGGAACAAACTGACCCTGGAACTAAGGATTAACTGTACTTAAAACAATCAGGATGACGCTGGTTAGACCACCGATGACAAATTTTAAGATGACTGTCAGAGCTGACTGTACTATTTCCACATGTAGCCCTCTGCTTCTGTCTATGAAAGCTTCTGCCCCCGACTGTCAGTGGAAGGGAGTCAGCCTTTGGACAGGTGTCTGCCCTCCCCACCGGTTGCCGGCATCCAAAGTAAACCAAAGTTTTCCTTCCACCAACTTGCTTCTTTATTGGCTTTTGAGCAGTGATCAGCTGGACCCCACTTTCCATAACAGTGTAATTTGGAGCAAATGAGTAAACAAACTGAAGTGCTGAGAACCTGAGTTCTCCCCGTGGGAGAAAGGAGATCACTGTGTGAAATGAGCAAGGACAAGGAAGAGCTCTGAGGTGTATTGGTACTGGAGTTACCCATGAGCTCATGATGTTTTAAAAAGACACATATCTCCTATCTCTGCCCACACACACACAAATAGATGTGGTTATATATGGATATAGCTGTAGATGAATAAACAAATTGACAAATACAGGACAAAAGAAAAGCTCATGGAACAAAATATTAACAGTTGGTGAACCTAGGTAAAGGGTATATGGAAGTTCATTGTACCAGCAACATTTATGAGGGTTTATAATAGTTCAAGAAAGAAAGTCAAGGAAAAAAAGCACAAGTTTGTCTTTATCATTGCCTCCCATCTGGATTAGTTTGGTTGCTCTTCTCTGGACTTTTCTGCTGTTGCTGCTGCTGCTAAGTAGCTTTAGTCGTGTCCAACTCTGTGCGTCCCCATAGACAGCAGCCCACTAGGCTCCCCCGTCCCTGGGATTCTCTAGGCAAGAACAGTGGAGTGGGTTGCCATTTCCTTCTGCAATGTATAAAAGTGAAAAGTGAAAGTGAAGTCGCTCAGTCATGTCCGACTCTTCGTGACCCCATGGACTGCAGCCTACCAGGCTCCTCTGTCCATGGGATTTTCCAGGCAAGAGTACTGGAGTGGGTTACCATCGCCTTCTCCGTGATGATAGAGACCGTACCTTTTTTCCTGTTTCCCTGGTTTGCAATAACAACATCATTCTGGTGGGGAAAGCAGACCAGTTTTGGCAGCCCTGGTGGGAAAGGTGGATCTTGCATTTACCTAGGTTGGGGGCGGGAGGACCCTCTATGAAGGGAATACTAAACGGGTATACATGAGTGAGACAGGAGGCTCTGGGTTCCCACACCCCCAGGGCAGGCTGGGCTGGGAGCCCTGCCCTTGAGTTTCTGAAAGCCCCAGGGCTCTTGCTGCCTGAAGTATGGGCTGTGATTATTCAGGAACACAGTCTTCCTTCCCAGGCACGGGGTGGCCAAAAGACTGGCTGTAAAATGCCGATGGGGAAGGGTAAGGGGGCCTGGCTGCGGAGCTTATGCTCCACAGCGAATTGTCTGGAAGCCAGGCAGCATGGCTTTTCCAAGCAGGTAGAGTCCTCGTCCATGCCAAGGCTGAGTTGCTTCACCATGTTCTTTTGGACTTTTCTAGCTCTGGTTTATCTCTCTTGAGAGCCGGTGACCAAAACTGCTACAACAATCCAGTCAAAGGAATGCCATCCCTGTAAGCCAGGGCGAGACACTGTCAGCCTGGTTTCCTATGTTCCTTGCTAGGATCTTGCGGTACCCAACAGGATCAGACTCTCTGGGTACCAGCCAATGTGGCTCCTGGGGCTCTTGCCAAGGATGGAATCAGAGTTTAGAGCCCTCACAAATGAACCATTTCGATGGCTAATTTACAAGTACATTAAAACTTACTGGCCATTTTTCTGCCCATTCCCTCAAACTCATGAGATCTTTCTGTGGACTATCTCTATTAATTAGACTCTCCATGGCCTAGAAGAATTTACTACCGCTGACACGTTCAACAAAATGTGACACTATTCAACAAATAGTGCCTGAGTAGCAGGTACTATTTAGCCCTGGAACTACAGTAGTGAAAACAGGCAGACATTTCAGACAGAATGGATTAGAAGATTTTAAAGGGAGGAAAGGAAGCCAGGTTGATAGACGACAAGTAAATAGATAACTGAATAGAGAGGTGGTGATACAATCGACAGGAAAAAAGCAGGCAAGGAGGATGGAGTTTGGGGTGGGAGTTGGGGAGTGGTTTGCAATTTTTAAATAAGGCAGCCAGGGAAGACATCTTTGAGTAGGTGACATTAAGACCGGAAGAGGTGGAAAAGTGAGCCCCAGTGATATCTGGGGGAAGGATGTTCCAGGAGGTGTACTCTATGGTAGGAAGGACCTGTGGTAGGAGCCATCTGGCCTGTCCAAGTAACAGGAAGCTAGCAGAAGCTGGAGCTAAGCAGCACAATTGCCGGAGAAGGCAAAAGGAGACCGGCTGATAGGTCGGGGTCAGATGGCATCACTGGGCTTTGCAGGTCACCTGCAGGTCATGGTCAGCTCTTGCCCTTGACTTGGAATGAAGACAGGAACCTCAGGAGGGTTCTGGGCAGAGGAGCGGTTTGACACATGTTTCTAAAGTCTTAGCTAAATTAAAACTCCTTCCCACGACTTCCCCAGTGGTCTACTGGTTAAGACTCCATGCCTCCATTGCAGCAGCCACAGGTTCGATCCCTGGTCAGGGAACTAAGATCCCACATCCCTTGTGTGGCCAAAAAATTAACTAATTAATTAAAAACAGCTCCTTCCTTGTGTGCTCTCTTTCAGATGATATTAATTCCCAGCTGGATTTCTGAGGATTCCCTTTCATTTCTTCACTTCTTTCCTGTCTCCTGCTAACTTACAATAGTCTCTTAAAATAACACCTAGAGCTGCCTCCAAAGCGCCATAACTGTTCTGTCATGGGGTCTGAAATGAGTGATGGCCATTGGTGGGTCTTTGGAGGTCACGCCCATGACTTTGAAGATGAAAAGAGGCGTGGTAGAGTTTAGAGGATGTGGAGGGGTGAGAATGAACGTGAGTGACAAAGAGGCCAGGAGTCCAAGCCTTCTGCTGGGGCAGGGAGCATGCTCAGAGTGGAGAGAAGACACAGCGGGAGCAGAGATGCTAGGCCAGGACAGAGAACCAGGAGGTGGAGATGTCCACGCCCCATCGCAGAGCTGCTGGACCTGCCGCTGCAGGTGAGTGACCAGGAGCGAGGCACAACTTACTCCTCCCAGCTGTCACAGCTTAAAATCTGCAGCAGGAGTCTTGGTTTCTTCCGTTTCCTGAAATGAGGCACTCTGCTGGACAGATACCCTTGGTCTTTGGTCAGTGAGCCCCAGGCATGAACATCCAGGCAGGTTCTCAGCTGCGGCTTCTTGGAGTCCTCTCTGTGGAGCTGGGTGGTCTTGGGTTCAGGTAGGGGGTGAGATCTCAACCAAAGGACAGGCCTGAGAAGGGGCCTGGGACTGGATGCATGTCTTGTCTCTTCCCTACCACCTCTTACCACAGTGACCAGGGTGGGGACATCATGCAGAGCCCTTCCTCCTGGGCTCTGCCTCTGTGTCCTTTGCACCTGTGCTCATTGCATCCTGCCTTCCAAGGCAGCTAGCTACTTACACAAGGATGCAGGTGAGCAAGTAGAAGGAGAGGGGCCATCTCTGAGAGGATCCGCAGAAATACATGTCCTCCTCCTCTTCTCTCTGCCCTCCTGAACCTTTCACATTCTGTTTATGACCATTATTTTTAATAGATTTTTTGAGATAAAAGGCAAAGAACTAGGAGGGTACCATCCTACCAGATCAGTAGCATCAAGACCAAGAACGCCAACTGGTTTTATGACACAACAGAGGAGAAATAATCAATGCATAAATTAGAGCTTTAACACTGTCATAAACTCCAGAGCAGTAGGATTTAGCGATGGGCAAGCAGGCCAAGATAGGACAAAATTGTAATTGGGAGATAGGAAGTGACACTACTGTTTTTCACAGTGAAATAAAAAGAAGGGAAAGGAGAGAGATTAAGAGAGAAAATGAAGTGCACAGACTTTGCCAGGCTGGGTTATATCCTTTCAAATTAAAAAACGCTGGGAACTTACGTGATATCGGCATTTGGGTGAAGCCCAAAGACTTCGGGGTTATCTAGAGATGGCAATGACTGGATGTATTCGAAATACTGATCCAAAGTTTTGCACACAGGGATTTTATACCCTGTATAAAAACAGAACGACGGTTCAAACATCTTCTCACTGAACCAGACCTATATCGGAGAGAAAACAGGAGAAATAAATGGAAGAATATCTAAATGAAAACCCCAAACTGCCACTGTCAAGGAAATAGGGTCACCTTGTTTCCATTTTAAGCATTTTTTATATCGGGTTTGAAAGATCCTTAACAAAACCACTGACAGTATAGTTAGACATATGCGTGCATGCTCAGTTGCTTCAGTCATGTCCGATTCTTTGTGACCCCAACAGACTGTAGCCCACCACGGGATTATCCCAGCACGAATACTGGAGAGGGTTGCCATTTCCTCCTCCAGGGAGTGTCCCCGACCCAGGGATCAAACCCACTTCTCCTGTGGTTCTTGCACAGCAATGCGGCTGGATTCTTTACCACCGAGCCACCTGGGAAGCATAGTTAGACATAGATTAAGGAAAGAGAGAGGCCACAGTATAAGAACAATGAAAGCCGGTCTCTGTTTAACACCAAAGAAGATCATTTCTAAGGGTGAAGAGGAGAGAGCCAGCCTTGCAAGCCCACCCTCTACTGGAGCAATCTGACAAACCTTGAGTTCACTTTACAAAGGCAGGGGAACGGATTGCAGAAGCAATAACCACACACATAGACACAGACACGCACACACACACACACACACACACACACACACACACATAAGAGCACATCTGGGCATTTTCACTGCCTCCCTTCTCCCCAGAAACAGGGCTCATGCCTGGGGGCTTATGCTTGTGCTCAGCGTGGCCCGCAATGGCACTAAACACCATACAGCCAGGAAAACTTCTTACAAGTATCTCCCCTCCCACCCTGAGCTGGAGAGCACCCTCTGTTAATTAAGTTATGTCCCTGGACACAAGAAGCAAATATATCCAACCACCTTATTGTTTGCCTGAAGACATCCCTTTCTCATTCTGTATGAACTGATTATCTATAAGGTAACAGCGAGAGGACAAATAAATACTTGGTGTGGATAGACTTATTCTGAAGTGGAGGGGAAAAAAAACGTTGAATGCCTATGAGCCTGCTTTGAGGCAATGACTTCTGTGTCTAAAGGAGTGATTTTCACAGAAGGGAGGGAAATAATGAGATGATGGGAAGAGCAGGGATGCAGGCTGGATGTCCGAATCACTCAGAGGACTCCGTGCGGAAAGAAATGGGGATTGTGGTCACACTTTCTCTGTTATCTTCCCTCCATATCCTGCCTCCTCCAGCTCTTTTTAGGTCCAGTGATTGCTCTGAAACACCCTGTTCCTGATTCTCCCTATTTTATTCATCACAGTTCTCTTCTGTTCAACTCCTGTCCACAAGGCATTGAGCTCGGAACAGGAACAGATTGCAAAGACGAGACACACAGTCCTTTCCTTCAAGGAGCTTGTGACCCAGTAGAGAGAGAAGCCAGTTACATAATCACCACAATACAAAGTGCACTAAGGTAAGAGCCAGAGGAAATAAAAATAGGCAGAGTACTAAGGAGGCGAGCCAGGAAGAAAGAAGAGCCAGATGGATGTCAGGCAAAGCTTTATCTAGGAGGTGATTTTGGAGATATACCTCGAAGGATAGGATTTTCGCAAACGAACTTGTGACTGGGGAGACCACTCATGCAAAGGTATAGAATAACTGATGCAAAGATGTAAGGCAGGTTGGGTACATGATGAAACCAGTGTATTTACCCTAAGATAAATATAACATAGAGGGAAGAGATCAGACAGAAAAAGTGAAGTGAGGTCATATTATGGATGACTGTGGATGTCAAGGAGAGGACCGGTGCATAACTGAAAAAATGGGGAGCATTTGAAAGTCATCAAAGAAAACAGTGCTATGATTATAGTCATTATTTAGAAAGATGAGGTTTTTAGTGATGCAGATGACAAGGGTGGCAAAGCGTGGCCCTGGGGTCTTCAGCACGCAGACAGCAAATGACCACACTGAGTTCTGAGCTGCCAGGTGACATATGCGTAAAAAAGCAAAATGAACATTCTTCTTGCTTTTCCACTTCTTTAATAAAGTTCAAAAGCATAAAGAGTAAATCCAGAAATAGCTAGACTTAAAACCACAAAAACAGTTGAGTTTCACCAAATCTGGAGAACATATTTGGTATAATCAAAATACAGAATATGAAATCTACATGGAGTTACTTCAGGAGACTCTGAAAGGTAGCCTACAAAAATAAGCAGACATTCTTCAAGGACAAAGAGCAAAGTTCTACAATTACTGGTTTTAAGGGACACAGGCCATAAGATAATGAGAACAGAGAAAACAGACAAGGATTCAAAGCTCCAAATTGCAAGTCACAGTGACAGAGGATCCGATTTGAAGGCTCTGGTTTTCAGCTGAAGCAATTTTCACTCAGGGAACACGGACCAGGTAAAGTGGCAGCAGATGACAAGCCTTTGCCTCCCTAGTCACCACATTCTGTTTGAAGACATTAAGCTGAATGTTGATATTTTTCTATATTGAGCTGTCTTATATAAATTTTTAGGAGTCTCCCAGGTGGCACCAGTGGTAAAGAACTAGCCTGCCAATGCAGGAGACTTAAGAGATACAGGTTTGATCCCTGGGTCAGGAAGATCCCCTGGAGGAGGGCATGACAACCCACTCCAGTATTCTTGCTGAGAATCCCATGGACAGAGGAGCCTGGTGGGCTACCATCCATGGGGCTGCAAAGAGTTGGACATGATTGAAATGACTTAGCATGCATACACTCATGTATTTTTAAAAGTAAGTAAATATTTTTATACCAGGCAAATACTAAATAATCAGTATTAAAAGTCAATAAAGGTCAGTTCCCTTTCCTTATCTTCCTTGACCTCTCTCAGTTGACATTTCTTCTTTTTTGATACATTAAAGTATATTAAAGAACTCAGAAATTTGTCCTGTTTCTTTTCTTTTTTCATCCTTTTCTCTACACTTTCTTCTTAGATGATGGTCTCATCTCATCTCCTGACTTTAAATGCCATCTACATATGACAAATTCCAAATTATTTTCTCCAGCCCTGAGCTCTCTTCTGAGCTCCACCCTGTAAATCTAACTGCCTGTTTATCTCCATCCATTCTGTTATTCAACAAATATTTATAGAGTGCCTACTATGTGAGAGCTCCCTTCCAGGTACAGCAATGCATACAGGTGAAGGCCCTGCCCTTCTGGAACTTCCAGTCTTAGACATCTCCACTTGGATGTCCAGTAAGCATCTCAGAGGTTACATGATGAAAACAGATGACATGTGCATATGAAAGCAAAAATTAGGAAATTTCCACCCCCAGCAAAATTTCTTTCCCCAGAAATTCTTTCTCTTCTCTGTAAATAATCCCATTCTCCATCCAGTTACTTAGGTCAAAACTAGGAGTGATCCTTGACCCCGCCCCTTCCTTCCCCATCAGCATTCTGCTGGTGGTATCTGTACAATATGGCCAGAATCTATCCACTTTTCACAGTCTCCAGTGCCGAAACTCCAATTTAGGTACTTGTACAATTATTCTAACAAATATGCTTACTAAGACATCTTTTTTCTTTCCCTCTTTTAAATCTCAGATACAGAGGCGAGTTCATCATATTCCTGTATTTTGTTATTCTCAGGTCTCTAGACCCTTTTCATTTTAGTTTTTCCCATTTAGCCGTTATATACACTCCTAGTCTCTTCCTGGGGGGCTTCTATTTAAATATACTTGATATATGTCCCTGAAAGCATGTATTTATCCTTGAGAAATTATACAGGTACCACTCTATGCTGCTGCTGCTGCTGCTAAGTCGCTTCAGTCGTGTCCGACTCTGTGCGACCCCATAGACGGCAGCCCATCAGGCTCCCCCATCCCTGGGATTCTCCAGGCAAGAACCCTGGAGTGGATTGCCATTTCCTTCTCCAATGCATGAAAGTGAAACGTGAAAGTGAAGTCATTCAGTCGTGTCCGACTCTTAGTGACCCCATGGACCACTCTATAGGTCTTGTTTTATTTTTGAAAGCTCTGCACTCAATGCTATGTTCCTAAGATTTATGCATGATGTCATATGGACCATTTTTTTCCAGGTGCTGCATTGTATTCCATGACAGGCATACAACATTTAACTCCTCGATTCCTCCTCTAACTCCTCATTTAACTCCTCTAACTCCTCAACCTGACAGACTCCCAGGTTGCTTTCAACTTTCCACTCTCCCAGACAGTACTACGGATAACGTCCTTGTACATGTCCACAAACCTGTCTGAGAATTACTCTGCGACATACACTCAAGAGTGGGATTCTGGTTCAGAGAGAAGTCCCATCATACACCACTGATATGACTCAGTGCCACCAGTGCACCTTTGAAAGGTGAGCGATGGTAATACATGCGCTCACCCACTATGCTTATCCATTCTCTCAGGCTTCTTATCTATTCTCTTAGGCTTGTTCCTCTCCACAGTGGATGCTGTGATGTGCCACGAAATCCTTCTCCAGGACCCAGGCACTGGCTCCCCCGGCTGTGTGGAGTACTGGCTCCTGAGGGCTCACAACATTGTCCCTCCCAGGAATCGTCCTGGAAGGGAGCTGCCTCAACTAAGATCATGCCCTTGGGGGAAGGGAGGACCACAGGCAGAATCCATCTAAGAGTCCACTTTTGGAGAACCCAACTGACAATGGTCACCTGCACAGTCTTGCCACGACATTTTTATGTCCATACATTTTATACAAATATGTGGGGTTTTTTTCCTAGAAATGTTCTGGGATGTATCTACTCATAATATTTAATTTCGGTTAAGTTTTGCTCAATTACTTGCCTGGAGATCTGCTTCTGCATATCCTTACCAACACTTATCATCATCCACCTTTCTCCAAATACAGTTTCAAGAAAAACATTAGTAAAGGTTGAAAAACAATTCAGATTTCTGCCCAACCTCCAGTTTACCAAAATACCCCCAGAGCTTATGCTTTGTTGTTAAGTCTCAATTTTGTTAAAGTGGGGAAAAAAATCTAATTACCAATTTAGATCCTAATACAAAGAACCCAAATAACCATAAAATACTCCTATATCTGATTTTTTTCCACTTAGGTAATGTATATTGCATCTTTAACATGTAAAAGTTTTAAGAACAATTTGAGCCTGGTAGATTCTTGCCTGAAGAGTCCCAGGGACGGAGGAGCCTGGTGGGCTGCCGTCTATGGGGCTGCCGTCTATGAGTCGGACACGACTGAAGCGACTTGGCAGCAGCAGCGGCAGCAGCAGATGTCCTTATACCGTTCATCCTTGGTGTGAAAGCCAGAATTGCTAAGAGATAATATTTTCTAGAAAATGTTTACTCACGTGACCTATGCAGATTTTACTGGGAAATGAGGGAAAAAAAAAAAAAAAACTACTTCATCAATTTTCAATTGTCTGTCCTAATGGAAAGAGATGAGAAAACTCAAATTTTGGCTCATTCTCCAGTCACTTATCTTGGGGCTTGAAATTGCCCTATTGCCCTGAAGACTTGCAATCAGAGGAAAAGGCAGAGGTATTATGTCCAATATTTTTATAGGAGGGGAGGTGGACATGAGCAGCTAGTCTATGATTTTAGATCATTGAGAGTTGACCTTTGTTCTGTTCTGGACCACAAGTAGATTGCTAGTTGGTTTGGCTGGCTGATTCTTTTCAGCAGCTCTGCTCTATATTTTTTCCCTTTCAGTTTGGCTTACCTATTATGAACCAAAAATATTCTTATTTAATAGGAAGATGCAATGAGATGTGTTTCTATGGTCTTTTCTTCTAAGTTGACTTACTCTAGCAAAGCAGTTAAGTAGACGTTTATCAAAGTCGTCGGTGACTCTGCCCCCATACTGCACCTCTCCAATCATGTACCGAACAGTATTCCACGACACACCCTTTATTAAAAAAATAGAAAAGAGTTATTCATTGTCAACTCAAACAAATAATTCTAAACATTTCGATTCTTTCTCTAAAAGAAAGCTCTGAAAAAAGAAGCACTAGCTAGACTGCATTTAAAATTACTCATTATCTTATATTAATAACTCTTTTGCTCTTACACGACTGGAATTGCTATGGTTTGTTCACCAAAGAAAAACTTACGATACTAAACATCAGTGAATATACTGCTCATTGATTATTTAAAGTAGGGGGAAAAGAAGATTATTTTTCAGTCTGTGGATGTAATTACCTATTATGTTCATTATAGTAATGCCAAGCTGTTAGAGCAGAAAAAAGTCACGTTTAATGAGGAAGGGAGAAAAATCAAGTAATCAATGCTTGAATATGCTTTCTTAGTAATATATTTTCTGAATCTGTATGAGAACATCTAGAAAATTATTCACAAGGTTTTTCTACAATGAAATCTTTCTCTGACTCATTGTGTGAGCTATGAGTACATCAAAGCATTTATTAATTTCCATAGCAATCTTATTCTAGCAACACATTTCAGATATTAATAGTTCTTTATTTTTAAAAAGTTTCAATACATTTGGGGTAGGAGAAGTAAGGATGCTTGATTTTTATTTACTTTCTCTTGGTTAAAATTTTATTTTTCAGCTACATTGCCTTTCAAAGCAACTATTTCAAGATAACTGTCATTTGTACATACAAAAAATGATAAACAATCACAGATATGAACCCATATAATTTTTTCATCAAAATGTCATACTCAAATTTAATATCCCTTTGTAATTTCTAGGAAAAATAATGGTTTGATTCTAGATTTCTCCCCTAGCCAGATAACAATTCATCATGGCTCACCCTCATCATACTGGTACGTGTAGAATCTATGATTATCTTTGTGAGAAGGTATCTACTGTGAGAAGGAAGAGAGGGAGAGACGACAGGCAACTCGTATTTACTGAGTCCTGACTACACACCATACACTGTGGTTTCATACACAAATACTAACTTATTTATTCCTCTTGGAAACCATGACCATTTTATAGATGAAGAAACAGGTTCTGAGAGGCTCATAAACTTGCTCAAAATCACAGAATGAAAAACAGATTTCGAACTCCTTGGAACACACATGTGAAAGAACTGAGTTTTTGTTCTTAGTTCAGTGACCCTGAGGAAGCCCATCATTCTCGTTAGCCTAGTGTTAGTCATTCAGTCCCGTCCGACCCTTTGAAACCCCCTGGGCTGTAGCCCGCCAAGCTCCTCTGTCCGTGGGATTCTCTAGGCAAGAACGCTGGAGTGGGTGGTCATTCCCTTCTCCAGGGCATCTTCCCGATCCGGGTCTCCTGCATTGCAGGTGGATTCTTTCCCATCTGAGCCACCAGGGAAGCCCTCAGCCTAGTACCTCATCAGTAAAACGGGGATGATGTATCTGCCTTCTGTATCTGCCTCGCCCAGTAGTGAAAATAAAAATGAGAGCCTGCACGCATGAGCACCTTGAAAACTGTGAAGTGCTACACGACCGGTGATCGTTGTCACAAATCACCGCTATTTATCTGCACAGCATCTGTTAAGACGTGACTTAAGGTGCAAAGGAAATTTCACATGGGCTGGGAGACAACATTCTCACTTCTGAGGATTCTGAGGCAGCATGACTGAGATGAAGGAAGGAAAGTCTGACTCAAGGTACACTTTCTCCGGAAGTACACTGAGGCACTGGCGTGTGACGTGAAGAAGGCTGTGCTGTTTCTGAGAACGACGAGTTCATCCATCACAGCTCTGACTCCTGTGCGTGTGCTTGGGAGAGACAGAGGTAGGGTGAGGGCGGGGGGCACAAGTGTGAAATGGAGAGCCCAGTGCACTCCGATGGGCAGTGGAGGTGTGACTGGAAACGGCTGGACCAGTAAACAGGTGAGTGGAATGACTGATCCCTTTTGGAAGAACTTGGGGGAACATTAGCAAGATCACTGCATATCCCAGACTGCGAATGTCTCTAGAACTTTGATTTAAAGACAACAATGAAAACAAACAAAAAGAAATAATTTCACTCACTTTCTTAATGTCACATTCATCAAGGTGATTCTGAATAAACTGAACGCTGGCTGAAAAGTCGGCAGAATTGAATTCATAAGGAATATTCCATCCTAAGGGACCAAATTTGCGTCGCTCCTTAAAAACACCAAAGAAAAGTAACTATTGAGTGAGATTTTTAACTTGTATTGCAGCTGATTCCTTTTTATTATTAAAACAAACTACAGTGAAATTAAGGCATGATACTGAAGTAAGTTGACATCATAAAAGAATATATCCCAAACCATTACTTGGTTCGGGATACAGCAAACATTAGAAATACTTTTCCTTGGCTCTAAATGGTTGACAAAAAAAGCAAATCTCCGGCTATTTGCCAAATTGGAGTCCGGGGTTTAAAAAGTCTAGGTCTCCATTGTCAGCTCAAAAAAGTGCAGTAGGTGCTCAAAAATAGCTGTTGAAGGAATTCACTGTTCTAAATTGGACTCTTGAAAGTTTCAAATGTTAAATGTAAGGGTTTGAATTTTTGCTTTTCGAGTTGAATAACCTAAGCTCACAAGGGTGTTCAGACTCCCTGCTAGTATCACTTTGTAATCTTGCGGTTTCAGATTTTGAAAACTAAACATTTTCTATTGTAAAACATGACATAACTGCTTTAAAACATATTGCCCTTGTTTGTCCTCTCCTGTGAAACAGTGGTTAATCATTTCAAACCATCAAATTGCTCATAAATAATCAAACAGGGCTCAAGCCAAATGACTCAATTGCTTTGATATTCTGAGACCATTTTAAAGGTATGGGAGTGTCATTACTGATATTTCCAGAACCTGATCACCTTGCAAGCCACATATATTAACTCAAATGTTACCATACCTTCAGCTTTCCCTGCCTCAACACACAGTCAGTCTAAGAAAAGTTCAATTATTTATTCAGGTTAGCTCCTGACCTTTGATCCAAGTGTCACTCATGCAGACAGTAGAATCCTGATCCATCTGTGGGAAGATATAATTCCACTTCTCTACCTCTAAATGTGCACTAGCTTTTCCTTCTCTTTTTTGCTTTCCCTAACCCAAAACACATACACAGATATAGACACACACACACACACACACACACACACACAGTTTTCACAAGCCATTCCAATACTTCTTTCTGCAGCTGTTCCATGCTTTAGACCACGAATAACACTACCATTTAAAGGAATCTAAATGAACTTTAATTTGGGCAAATTCACGGACAAGTCAGAGAAGAAACTGAGAAAGTGAGAAGCTTTAATTACTGATTTTTGGTAAAGAAACCACCTGCCAAGGCAGGAGACACAAGAGATGCAGGTTTGATCCCTGGGCCAGCAAGATCCCCTGGAGAATGAAATGGCAAACTGCTCCAGCATTCTTGCCTGGAAAAGTCCATGGACAGAGGAGCCTGGCAGGCTACAGTCCATGGGAGTCACAAAGACTCCCTGGACACAAGCGAACACACACAGCACAGGATATGCTTTTAAGCGTATCCTAAATCAAAATTAATTTGGGTCCAGATGTCCTGGCCCTGGGAGATCAGACTGAGGACAAACAACCCTTAGACATGTAAACTGCTACCATTATTTCTAGAACTGTTCTTCTTTAGGTTGGATTGTCAGTTATCAGGCATTTGTATGGAGTGACTCCCATTTCCACTGTAGCTAATTAGATCAAAGGTGGACAACCAGCCCAAGACCAGCAACATCCCCTCTCCCAGGAATCTAAACTTAAGAATTCAGAATTGGTATTCAGAGTTTGTCCTAATCAGAGCTCACCGAGGTGAGCCTCGTTCAGGTTTTTCCAGGAGAAAGGGTGGCTTGGAGGATCTATAGGACACTAACACAAAAATGCATTTGGCTAACCCTTGAGTCTCTAGAATTACTTCCATCTTGAAGACTTCAAAGTGAAAAATGCAAAAATACACTTATAATTAAAATGCAAATGTTTTCCCATTAAAAGAGAGAATCATCTCTAAAATAGTTTTACCCATTTTGACTTAATTTTTAAAATTTACTGGTCAATTAGACAGGAGACTGAATGAAGAATAATTCTTCCTTTCCAATTACTAAAGCTGCTTAAATTGGCTCTACAGAAACATTCCCATTTACATGCACTGAGTGACTGCAATTCAGTTGTTCCTTAAAATGTGATCTTTGAAAACTGTCCTAATGCTGAGATTTGCTTCATTTTACATTACTATCAATTTTTATTTGTAAACATTCACTTCTTAGGTTGGTTCAATAAAATCACAGATGGTTTAATTCCTCTTGGAAAAAAGGACAAAATCTAGGTATCTTTTCTTTCACAAATGAGATCATTTCACTTTCTTGCTATCTTTTTGTACTTATTGATTCCTATAAGTGACAATTAAGAAAAAACAACACCTAAGTAGCACCTTGGAGTTATATCAGGATAGACTCAAACCATTGGGACCTAAGAACTCATTTGGAAGCTCAAAAGCAGAGGACTTTGCTAGAATTTGGAATATTTTTGAATATTGAATCTCTCCAATCCAATTAGTGTTTTTGAAATTAGGAGTCCTAGGTGATATCATAGAAAAATATTAGAATCAGTGCATTTGCAAGAAGTTTTAATCTAGCTGAGAAAATAAGACTTAGAAACAAGGGAAGGACAACACGGTAGTAAGTATAATTAACTGTCAAAATTTCACAGACGTTAAGCTTGAAGAAGACATTCAATCAAGGGCTCCTGGGAAGAACGAAACTGCAGCTGGTCTTTGAACAGAAGGGAGAAAAGAATCCTGAGCTTGGTCAAGGTCAGGAGCAAAGACAGGAGTGCAGAGCTCATGATCTGTCCAGAGGGAGGCTGCAGAACTGTGCCACTGCAGCAGGGGACAGCCTCTGCTGAGTATATCTGGAACTACAGCCCCACGTGATGATTCAGGGGTGGATGGAACACAGATTTGAACATCAGGAGAAAGAGCTAAACCTGACTCAGCAGAAAGGAGTTGTTAATCCATTATTAAGTTGGAGAGTCGTGATTTTAGGAAGACTAGTCTACTCCCTACTGAATTTAACCAATACAGTTCCTTCTTTCTGTTCCAAAGGATATGTAAAACACAACTACCAACACAACATGGAAAATGTGGAATCCTCCACAGAACACCGAAGAGAAGCTGTTCAGTGGAATCATCATTTTAACAATGCCAAAGCCATTCCCAGTTTTATGTTAGAATCTACCTCAGCCTTACGATCCTCTCTCCCACAGTCCAGTGCAGAAACATTTCAGGCTCATCTTCAAAGCAAGGCTCTCTTTAGAGCATTGCATCCTATTTATTTAATAACTGGAGCTAACATAAAATGAAAAATAAAATCCATACTGGACAATATAAGAGAAACATCAATAGGTTAAAATAATTAACAGAAATAGTCAGAACCTCTGGGGAAAACTATACAGGAATGTGTAAAAGATATTTTTAAAAAATTCTGTATCATGTTACTATAATTATTTTCAAGAGATGTGCACTAAGAACTTTATTATCACACCTCCCCAAAGCAAGAACTGGTATTCAGAGTCAGAATGTCTGCGATCCAAAAATCTGCAAGCAATAAATGCTGAAGAGGGTGTGGAGAAAAGGGAACCCTCCTACACTGTTGGTGGAAATGCAAACTAGTACAGCCACTATGGAGAACAGTGTGGAGATTCCTTTAAAAATTGCAAACGGAACTGCCTTATGACCCAGCAATCCCACTGTTGGGCATATACACCGAGGAAACCAGAATTGAAAGAGACACATGTACCCCAATGTTCATCGCAGCACTATTTATAATAGCCAGGACATGGAAACAACCTAGATGTCCATCAGCAGATGAATGGACAAGAAAGCTGCGGTACATATACACAATGGAGTATTACTCAGCCGTTAAAAAGAATACATTTGAGTCAGTTCTGATGAGATGGATGAAACTGGATTCTATTATACAGAGTGAAGTAAGCCAGAAAGAAAAACACCAATACAGTATACTAACACATATATATGGAATTTAGAAAGATGGCAATGATGACCCTGTATGCAAGACAGCAAAAAAGACACAGATGTGTTAGCGGACTTTTGGACTCAGAGGGAGAGGGAGAGGGTGGGATGATTTGGGAGAATGGCATTGAAACGTGTATACTATCATGTAAGAATCGAATCGCCAGTCTATGTCCGATGCAGGATGCAGCATGCTTGGGGCTGGTGCACGGGAATGATCCAGAGAGATGTTATGGGGAGGGAGGTGGGAGGGGGTTCATGTTTGGGAACTCATGTACACCCGTGGGGGATTCATGTCAATGTATGGCAAAACCAATACAGTATTGTAAAGTAAAATACAGTAAAAATAAAAAAATTTTTTTAAAAATTTTAATTGAGTATTTGTCAAGGCTTAAACCTAAAAAAAAGTCAGAAAAGTAAACACTTTTCTGAATGAGGAACTGCTAACAGTGGTACTCCCTGAGCCCCACAGATATCGCCATTTTTATTAAATATTAACACATATTTTAAGAGCCATGGTAAAATTTCCAAGTTTGCAACTGCCCCTGCAGGCAGTTAGAGCTGCTAATCAAAGACTCTTGTAATAAACCTCACAAAATTGTGTATCACCCATAAGTCCCAAAAATGGGCTTCAATGTGGCAAGCCAAAGTGAGAAAGAGAAATATCCAAAGCATGAAAAGGACATAAAAATGACTAACAACACCTCCCCCAAGGGCAGTGGCTCTTTGGCAGTTATTCTCCATTCTCACCAAATACTAGAATCACTTGGGAAGTTTTACAAAGGTCTGAGAACTTCACAACGCCTCCTCCAAGGAATTCTGGATCCAGGCAGTGGCTGAGGATCCAGTCATTAGGATAAGATGCTTCAGATTTTCACAGGTTCAGTTTGCTGGACCACAGCTTAAGATGCTCAGGGTCCATTGTGGTGTGCCACAAGGGGTAGCGCATGGGTCATCAGTGGGAACAAAACAGCCAACGTTTTCCTGACCTTCTGCAGGAAGTGTAGGCAGGAGACTATAGATGGAATTGTTGAGTTTCAGAAGACCCAGACTTTGGAGGAGGATATATTTAAAACTAAAATCCTGAAAGGCGAGTGTGGGCTTGCTCTGAAGCCCAGGATAGTGCTACACTGGAGCTTCTGGGAAACGGTAGTGAGAGAATATTGATACCAGAGGGGTGCTTCCCTTGTGAGTCATCTTTCAGAGGATGCAGGAATTGTCCTCAAGAAGTAGTGGCCAAGTAAGTGGAGGCGTGCACCAGGGCACTGGGATGAAAGGCTCCCATGGGGAGGGCAGGAGGACTGGCTGCCTGAGGCAGAGACATCAGCTGGCTGCAGTGAGAGCTGACTCGGCAGCAGTAACCTCGGAGCCAAGTTCCTGGAGGAGGAGGGAGGGAAGCTGGGGGAGCAGGGAGTGAGCAGAGCTTGGTGCAGAATTGGTTGGTGCATCTATGCAAGTTTCCATGGCGGCACCCAGGTCACCCCCTTCCCCTGGGCAAGCCTGCTCCCACCTCAAGACACCCTCCGCCACTCTTCTACCCAAGAAAGTTGTCCTTGACCAGTCAAATCTACTTCCCCTCCTTACAGGAGAGGAGGGGTGCTCATTTCATCCTCTGCAACAAGAGTAGGATCCACATAACACACGATGCCCTTGAGCTGGGCTGCATGAAGCCAAACCATGGTTCGGTAGGAGAAACACACTGGAGGGCAGGTGGGGGTTGGCTGTTTTACCACTAGGTCCTGCATTCTCATGTGTGATGGACTCCAACATGAACCCTTTGGAAGTGAGCAGACTCTTCCCAGTATAGACTCCCCGCCCCCCGCCCCCCACAACTCCACCATGTCCTTCATCTGCCTTTCATCTGTAGAAAAACTTTAGTCAAAAATTTAATCAGAGAGGTGAGAAAATACAAAACGAAGAAATAATAATAGCTTCAGTTCAGTTCAGTCGCTCAGTTGTGTCCAACTCTTTGCGACCCCATGAATTGCAGCACGCCAGGCCTCCCTGTCCATCACCAACTCCCAGAGTTTACCCAAACTCATTTCCATTGAGTCAGTGATGCCATCCAGCCATCTCATCCTCTGTCGTCCCCTTCTCCTCCTGCCCCCAATCCCTCCCAGCATCAAAGTCTTTTCCAATGAGTCAACTCTTCGCATGAGGTGGCCAAAGTATTGGAGCTTCAGCTTCAACATCAGTCCTTCCAAAGAACACCCAGGACTGATCTCCTTTAGAATGGCCTGGTTGGATCTTCTTGCAGTCCAAAGGACTCTCAAGAGTCTTCTCCAACACCACAGTTCAAAAGCATCAAATCTTCGGCACTCAGCTTTCTTCACAGTCCAACTTTCACATCCGTACATGACCACTGGAAAAACCATAGCCTTGACTAGACAGACCTTTGTTGGCAAAGTAATGTCTCTGCTTTTGAATATGCTATCTAGGTTGGTCATAACTTTTCTTCCAATGAACAAGCGTCTTTTAATTTCATGGCTGCAATCACCATCTGCAGTGATTTTGGAGCCCAAAATAAAGTCTCTCACTCTTTTCAGTTTCCCCATCTATTTCCCATGAAGTGATGGGACCAGATGCCATGATCTTCGTTTTCTGAATGTTGAGCTTTAAGCCAACTTTTTCACTCTCTTCTTTCTCTTTCATCAAGAGGCTTTTTAGTTCCTCTTCACTTTCTGCCATAAGGGTGGTGTCATCTGCATATCTGAGATTATTGATATTTCTCCTGGCAATCTTGATTACAGCTTGTGCTTCTTTCAGCCCAGTGTTTCTCATGATGTACTCTGCATATAAGTTAAATAAGCAGGGCAACAATATACAGCTTAGTCATTAAAAAAAAGGTCAAGGACCTTTGGTTCTTTCTCAAGGACTACAGACAATATTCTGAGCCACGTCCTTTGAGTTGTTTTACAGAGACTGGAACCACCACCAGGTAGAAGTTACCTGTATATTGCCCACAAGCACACAGACATCAGACCAGCTGGAACCAAACAACTGATGATGCTGACTCCTTCTTACCTCATCACCAACTAGTCAGAAGAATGTCCACAAGCTGACTGTAAGACTCCTCACTACCCCCTCCAGGCTGGTACACGCAGTTTCAAGAACCTTAGTCCACTGTGGCCCCCTTTGCCTGAGAAAACAATAAAGCCATTTTCTTCTACTTCACCCAAAACTCTGTCTCCACATCAGCACTGTCTTGTCAGCACTGGAAAACAGAGGGTGATTTTTGCCATCAATTTCCCTAGTCCAGAAACTTCAGATTATGTGACATGAACCAATTCCCTCTTCTTTTATTCAATCTCTAAAGGACAAAAGTATATACATCATGTTGTAGAAAGCAAGGGCTATCCAGGAAAATTTGGAAGAATCAATTCACCGATTAACAAATCAGGTATTTGGCTTTTATATCCAACAATAGAAAAATATAAGCCAAAATCTTTCTTTGCAGAATAGTCCTTCCTATAATAGTTGTGTCTTGAACTCTAACGTGTACACAAATCACTTGGGCATCTTATTACAACACAGATTCTGATTCAGCAGATCCAGGGTGGGTCCTGAGATTCATCTCTTAGAAGTCTCCAGGTGACATGAATGCTGCTGATGCAGGACCACAGCCCCTAAAGAATTCTGGATTTTCTATCAGACTCACTCTATCCTAACCAATTCACTTTGATTCATGGACCTGCCGTTCCACGTTCCTATGCAATCCTGTTCTTTATGTCACTGGACTTTACTTTCACCACCAGACACGTCCACAACTGGGCATCATTTCTGCTTTGTCTCTCTCTTCATTCTTTCTGGAGCTACTTCTCTGTTCTTCCCCAGTAACATACTGGACACCTACCAACCTAAGAAGCTCATCTTTCAGTGTCATATCTTTTTGCCTTTTCACACTGTCCATGAGGTGTCAAGGTTCCAGTTTGTGGATCACCCACCTGGTGACTTCATGGTGGGGGCTAATGGTGACCTCCTCCAAGAGGACTTATGTTGCATGCTGCAAGCCCCAGGACTGTGCTGCCTGTGCACCTGTCCCCACAGCAGCCCACTCCTGACCCGCACCTCCACAGGAGACCCTTAAACACTCACAGGCAGGTCTGGTTCAGTCTCTTGTGGGGGTCACTGCTCCTTTCCCTGGGTCCTGGTGTGCACAAGGTTTTGTTTGCACCCTCCAAGAGTCTCTGGCGTGCATGAGAGAATGCACTGGTCACAGTAAACACCCTCTTCCAATGACGCAAGAGACGACTCTACACATGGACATCACCATATGGTCAATGCCCAAATCAGATTGATTATATTCTTTGCAGCCAAAGATGAGAAGCTCTGTACAGTCAGCAAAAATAAAACCAGGAGCTGACTGTGGCTCAGATTATGAACTCCTTATTGCAAAATTCAGACTTTAAATTGAAGAAAGTAGGGAAAACCACTAGACCATTCAGATACGACCTAAATCAAATCCCTTATGATTATACAGTGGAAGTGAGAAATAGATCCAAGGGATTAGATCTAATAAACAGAGTGCCTGAAGAATGACAGATGGAGGTTCGTAACATTGTACAGGAGATGGTGACCAACACCATCCCCCCAAAAGAAATGCAGCAAGGCAAGATGGTTGTCTGAGGAGGCCTTACAAATAGCTGAGAAAAGAAGAGAAGCAAAAGGCAAAGGAGAAAGGGAAAGCTATACCCATCTGAATGCAGAGTTCCAAAGGATAGTAAGGAGAGATTTTAAAAAAATAAAAAAAAGAAAGCCTTCTTAAGTGAACAATGCAAAGAAATAGAGGAAAACGATAGAATGGGAAAGACTAGAGATCTCTTTGGAAAAGGAAGTGGCAAGCCACTCCAGTGTTCTTGCCTGGAGAATCCCAGGGACGGGGAAGCCTGTTGGGCTGCCGTCTATGGGGTTGCACAGAGTCAGACATGACTGAAGCAACTTAGCAGCAGAGATCTCTTCAAGAAAATTAGAGATACCAAGGGAACATTTCATGCAAAGTTGGGCAAAAAGACGGAAACAGCAAAGACCTAACAGAAGGAGAAGAGATTAAGAAGAGGTGGCAAGAATACACAGAAGAACTATAGAAAAAAGGTCTTAATGACCCAGATAACCACAATGGTGTGATCACTCACCTAGAGTCAAACATCTTGGAGTGTGAGGTCAAGTGGGCCTTAGGAAGCATCATTACAAACAAAGCTAGTGGAGGTGATGGAATTCCAGCTGAGCTATTTCAAATCTTAAAAGATGATGCTGTCATACTGCTGCACTCAATATGCCAGCAAATTTAGAAAACTCAGCAGTGGCCACAGGACTAGAAAAGGTCAGTTTTCATTCCAATCCCAAAGAAAGACAATGTCAAAGAATGTTCAAACTATTGCGCAGTTGCAATCATTTCACATGCTAGCAAGGTAATGCTCAAAACCCTTCAAGCTAGTCTTCAACAGGATGCGAACCAAGAACTTCCAGATGTTCAAGCTGGGTTTAGAAAAGGCAGAGGAACCAGAAATCAAATTGCCAGCATCTATTGGATCATAGAAAAGCAAGAGAATTCAAGAAAATCATCTACTTCCACTTCATCGACTATGCTAATGCCTTTGACAGTGTGGATCAAAAAACTATGGAAAACTCTTAAAGAGATGGAAATATCAGACCATCTTAACTGCCTCCTAAGACATTTACATGCAGGTCAAGGAGTAACAGAATTGGACATCAAACAACGGACTGGTTCCAAATTGGGAAAGGAGTTCGTCAAGGCTATATATTGTCACCCTGCTTATTTACCTTATATGCAGAGTACATCATGCAAAATGCCGGGCTGGATGAAGCACAAGCTGGAATCAAGATTGCTGGAAGAAATATCAATAATCTCAGATACACAGATGACACCACCCTCATGGCAGAAAGTGAAGATGAACTTAAGAACCTCTTGATGAAAGTGAAAGAGGAGAATGAAAAGCTGGCTTAAAATTCAACATTCAAAAAACTAAGATCATGATATCTGGTCCCATCACTTCATGGCAAATGATAGGGAAAGAGTGGAAATAGTGGCAGATTTTATTTTCTTGGGCTCCAAAACCACTGTGGACAGTTACTGCAGCCATGAAATTAAAAGGTGCCTGCTTCTTGGAAGGAAAGCTATGACAAACCTAAAAGTCGCTCAGCAGTGGCCTACCCTTTGCGAACCCATGGATTATACAGTCCATGGAAGTCTCCGGGCCAGAATACTGGAGTAGGTAGCCTTTCCCTTCTCCAGGGGATCTTTCCAACCCAGGGATTAAACCCAGGTATAGACAACATATTAAAAAGCCAAGCTATCACTTTGCCAACAAAGGCCCATATCGTCAAAGCTATGGTTTTTCCAGTAGACCTGTATGGATGTGAGAGTTGGACCATAAAGAAGGTTGAGCACCAAAGAACTGATGCTTTGGAACTGTGGTGTTGGAGAAGACTCTTGAGAGTTCCTTGGACAGAAAGGAGATCAAACCAGTTAATCCCAAAAGAAATAAACCCTGAATACTCATTGGAAGGACTGATGCTGAAGCTGAAGCTCCAATACTTTGGCCACCTGATGTGAAGAGCTGACTCATTGGAAAAGACCCTGATGCTGGGAAAGACTGAGGGCAGGAGGAGAAGGGTGACAGCGGACGTTTTGTCTAACTGAAAACATTTAAAACATTTCTCTAATTGAAACTAGGAGAGGGGAAATGCTTGAATTACCCACACTCCTTGCGTAATCATAGAGCTGGACAACAGAATGTTAGAAATGGGAAAAATCTTGAAAGATCACTTCCTTCTACCTTGAAACACACAGATGGGGAAACAGAGGCCCCAAAAGGGACAAAACTGGACCAACCCTATGTAGCTAACTGATGTCACAAGAAGTCTAAAGCCCAGGCCTCCTGACTCTCTATGAAGTGCTCTAATACACTATGATCGGATTTTAAGAGATCTTCACAATATTTTTTTTTTATAGACATGCCACTGTGAACTTCATGGCCCTAGTAGTGGAGATTATTTTTGTTAGTTTTAATCCAAATACAAGTCACGTTAAGTGCAAGTACACTTTGGTTTCATGACTGGCCCAGAGTCCTTTTCTTCTTTTTAGCACTTGGATAATGGCCACTAAAAACACAGATTGCCGTCTTGACTGTATGGAAAATACCCGCAATCGTCTATCCATGATAAGCATGGTGGAAAAGTTGAATCACTACTAGGAAAAGAATCATAAAATTTACTGTTTGTGAATTGGGCGTTAAATATCAGAGTTAAAGCAATATTTGTATTAGAGTGTGATAAGGTCTAGCAAACCCAACAATTCCCAGATAAGAATGTATGAAATCGGCTTCAGTGACTTGAAAACCATAATTTACAATCAATCCAGAGGCCACAGTGGAACTTAGTAAAAATAACCACCCACAAAGCATTTATTCTGACTTTAACTTCTCAGGGTGGGAGACAGAGAAACACCAGTTGTCCTTTGGCACTGCCCTCTCAGCTGGGCAGTGTTTTCCTGGTAAAGTGGAGGCAACAGGGAACCTGTGGGTAACACGCCCAGTATTTCCTGGGGTGGGCACCCAATTCCCCTCCAGTTTTGGGCAGGGCAGGGAAAGACAAGGTCAAGCTCTGTTGGCTGCTGGGCACAGTTGAATCATGACTCCTGGTTCAAACCAATTGATTTATTTTGTCCTCACTCCAACTTCAGGAAAAGAAGAAATGTAGGAAAGAATTCAAGGAGCCCCTATCTCTCTGTGAAATCAAGAGTGAATCAAGTACATTAAAATTACACAGCCTGGACTTCCCTGGTAGTCCAGAGATTAAGAACATGCCTGCCAATGCAGGGGACACAGGTTCAATCCTTGGTCCAGGAAGATTCCACATGCTACAGGGCAACTAAGCCACAGCACCTCAGCTATGGAACCCATGAGCTCAAGAGCCCATGCTCTGTCACAATGAGAGAAGCCCATGCACCACAACTCTCTCTAATAACTCCCACTCACCACAACTAGATAAAGCCTGTGTCCAGCAACGAAGATCCAGTGCAGCCAAAAGCAAGTAAATTACTAATTTTAAAAATTATATAGCTTTCAAATACAGAACAAAATCCAAAATCCAAAAATAGAACAAAGTGGTGACAAATGAAAAAACAAAAACCAGAACCCATGGAGACATTGCTGGGTAGCCACATAGTACAAGCAAATTGGAAAGAATCTGAAGAAGACAGCCGACCCCTGTGACTCATCTTCCAAACACTATGACCACCACTGTCCCAGTGGGGACGAGGGTCAAAACATACTTGCATCCAAGGCAGGCAACATGGGGTGTGACTCCTGGATTCACCATTTCAGTTCAGTTCAGTTCAGTTCAGTTCAGTCGCTCAGTCGTGTCCGACTCTTTGCGACCCCATGATTCGCAGCATGCCAGGCCTCCCTGTCCATCACCAACTTCCGGAGTTGACTCAGACTCACGTCCATCGAGTCTGTGATGCCATCCAGCCATCTCATCCTCGGTCGTCCCCTTCTCCTCCTGCCCCCAAATCCCTCCCAGCATCAGAGTCTTTTCCAATGAGTCAACTCTTTGCATGAGGTGGCCAAAGTACTGGAGTTTCAGCTTTAGCATCATTCCTTCCAAAGAACTCCCAGGGCTGATCTCCTTCAGAATGGACTGGTTTGATCTCCTTGCAGTCCAAGGGACTCTCAAGAGTCTTCTCCAACACCACAGTTCAAAAGCATCAATTCTTCGGTGCTCAGCCTTCTTCACAGTCCAACTCTCACATCCATACATGACCACAGGAAAAACCATAGCCTTGACTAGACAGATTCACCACTTAGGAAGGACCTTAACCTCTCTGAGTCTCAATTTCCTCATTTTCCAGATGGTGATAAATCCTACCCTGAAAGGTGGTTATTAGTATTACATGAGATGGTATATACAACATTGCCAAATGTCTCTGAGTCTCAATTACCTCACTTTGCAGATGGTGATAAATCCTACCCTGAAAGGTGATTGTTAGTATTACATGAGATGGTACAGAGAACACTGCTGGACAGCATAGGCAACTTTCAAGATCCAGTTCCTATCGGAGCAATTCATTTGTTCATCCCACAAACATTTATTGAGCTCTGGCAATGCTGCAGCTGCTGCTGTGACAAGCGGAGACCCAGCAGTTACAAAAGGACAGTCGTTGCTCTGGAGAATCTTACACTCTAGGGGTCGAGGTGGGGGATGGGGGCAGGAAGATGCTTTCAATACATAAGCAAATATGCACATCCTGTGCCAGGTGGGGAAAAAGTGCCATGAAGGAAAAAGAAAGTGAGGTGAGGACACCAGACGTGGAGCAGGGGGGCAAGCATAACGTCATTAGTGTCTTCTAAAAGCGCAAACGGTTCCCGGAAGTTACCTGCACAGTGGAGTGCAAAAACGCTACAGTGTAAAGCATTGGCTTCCACATGGGCAAATTACTGATATCCAGAAGGTCTTGATTAATTCCGGCAAATGTTCTTTTCAGACCTGCGCGAACGCCTTGGGGTGGCTCATTAGTGAATTTGAGAGAAGTCTGTCATAAAAAACAAACAGTGAAAAATAAAAATGTAAATAGTACTTTTGTTTCTATAAATTACTGTGAAGGATAAAATAGAAATGACAAGACATCAGAAAACAATATGCTTGTGGTAAATAAAAAGGCACCGTGTAAACTAGTTACATGGATCAGAGCTAAAACCCAACAAATTAATACCAAGTCTTATCATTCTCCTGTGGGAATATTTACTATATAACCTTGGTGATTATAGTCAAGATTTTGATGATAATGGCATTAAGATTTTACAATACAGACTTGACCCAAAAGAGCCCGTTACGTTTGCCATCTTTCAGTAATGACAGAAGTGGCATCTTCATTTGTATAACTCGCAAGGAAAAGACACTCGTCTCATAGTAACAAACCTGAAGCAATGTAATGGGAAACCGAACGTGCGGCTCGGTAGTTATCCACACTCGGAAGGTATCGTCGATGGTTTCTGTGATGGTTAAAGTCTCCAGCAATTCTTCCATGAATTCCAGGCCAAGGTGACAATTCTGCAGTAAAACCCAGCCACCCTGTATTCAAAAATGACTTCATGTTAATTCCTCATAACTTTTTTTGCTATGATTTAAATAAAACAAAGTGTACATACAAATATTTTTTGAACTTTTGCTCGGGGTCTGTGAATACTCTGTTTTAAGCACATATATGTTAATGGAATTATTATACGTCAATACAAACTTTTTTTCCCTGCTTCTGGTAAAGCTGGTTACTTGGAATCAAGCGGCTTAAAAATGAATGTTACTCTGTCACCCCTGGTTCAGAAGGGAACAGAAATTAAAACGAAGTCAGACTTTATTAAGTACAGTGTGTGCACCATCTAATGGTGGGAACGGGTATTTTGGAATTTGTAACTTGTCCTGCCTAAGGTAAATCAGAAGGGACTCACGCCAAAGCCAAGCCATCCACTGTCACAAAGAGATGCACATGACCTCATGAAAGCTGGAGGAGTTGACGAAAATTCATCAACAATCAAGTTAGGAAGAAAAGACAGAACTTTAATAGAGCCAAACTGAGGATTATAGCCTGGGAGACAGACTCAGAGGCTCCGACTGTCCCACCTGTTAGAAGTCAAAGACACAGGCATACACATTTTCAAGACAAAGGATCATACATCAAAATGACATGCTGACATTTCACATGAAGTCCACCAAAGATACACAGTCCAGGTAAGCATATACAAAGACATGCTAATCTTTAAGAAGCTACATTGTTAGTGTCAAAGAAATGGGAAAAAGTAAACCTCATCTTTGCATTGGAGCAGGCATCCCCACCCCAGAGGAGGTCTGGCTGATGCATAATACAGACACAGACTGCACAGGGGAGGCAAGAGGCCCAAACGAGCAGCCAGAGCCAATTTTACAGTATAATTTTCTTCTCCTTCCTTGAAATACAAATTTTACTTCACCAGAGGCAATACATTTGGTGACATTTGCTACCAGTATTCTTGCCTGGAAAATCCTATCTACAGAGGAGCCTGGTGGGCTACAGTCCATGGGGTCGCAGAGTTGGACACAACTGAGTGACTGAGCATGGCTGCTACCGTAATACTAAATCCTTTTTAAAATTTTATTTCTTTTTCATGGAAGGATAATTGCTTTACAACATTGTGCTGGTCTCTGCCGTACATCAACATGTATCAGCCATAGGTATACATATGTCCCCTCCCTCTTGAACCTCCCTCCCACCTCCCACCCCAATATTAAATCTTATTCTTTGTCATCTCTCCTCCCAGATGTTCCTGAAACCACAAAATTTATTAAGCACTATCTAAATATTGATAAAACCTTAACAATATGTCATAGAACCATCACAGTTCTATAAGAACATAGTTTACTAGCCAGCTGATGCTTTGATATACTTTATGCAACAAGATCAAATAAATACAGCTACAAGTTATTGAGCTCAGTATACATATGGTAAGGCATATATATTATGCCTTATACTGAAAGAGAAAATACAACTCAGATTGGCTTAAATAGCAAAGGGGACTTTTTGGTCTAGACAACCAGATCGTCAAGAAGATGAACTTCATGATCAGAACTCTGGGTCCTTGTGGATCCAGTTACTCTCTGATTCCCTGCTCTGAATTCCACAATGTCAGCTTTATCCTAAATCTTTCAAGTGACGATGTGGCTATACCTGTTCATGCTTTGTCTGTATTATTTCTGTTATTTGTTTTGCTTTGTTTTTGCCTATGCCACATGGCATGTGGGATCTTAGTTCCCCAACCAGGGATCAAACGCACACCCCCTGCACTGGAAGCTCGGAATCTTAACCATTAGACAGCCAGGGAAGTTCTGTTTGTTTGTTTTTTTATAATGCCAATATTATCAGTATTTATCCCACCTTGAGACACAGAACACAGAAGTTATAAAAAAACTAATATTCCAAAGAAAGTTGATGTGAATGCTGTATTCAAATGTAAAAGCTTCTCACTCATGGAAACTAAAGAAATTATTTAAGGCCCAAAGTCAAACAGTCAGATCATTCAACAGAGTGAATCATTTTATCTGAGTAAAAATAATTATATATAATTGCTTTGGTATATATAAATTAAATACCATATATTATTGAATTTAATTAACTGATAAAGATTAAGGCTTAGGGCACTTGAGAATTAATGGTTAGCCTGAAAACTTGATGACCCAAGCAGAGTTTTAGCCCATTAACCCTCTCCAGTCATTAATTCCCAGGGAAAAGTTGCTAGGGACATTATGAGATCAAAAGCTTAAAAATAAACCAAGATCTTATTTTACTTTTATAAATGGTGCAATTTCTTATTGCTGCTGAAACTGCTATCAACCAAGCTTTTCTAGAAAATTAATGACCTGTGTATTTATTAGGTGTGATGAAAAATATTTCTCAACATTCCATCCAGCTTGCAATTTTCAGTAAAAACTGTTATCAATATTTAAACATAACACCCTCAAATATTTCTTATTTGCCCGAAACTATCCATTAATGAAAAATGAAAGGCTCACTTTAACCGAAAATTGAAATTTGACTGTCTCAATCTGTCACTTCTTAAGCACTATCTATTAATATTAGATCATGACATTCCAAGACTGCTAGAGCTGCATTCTTTATGAACCAGAAAGTGTATCTGCCAAATTACCAAAAAATATTTAGTGAAAATAAAAATGGAGCATATGCTCTAGAAAATGGAACAAGTATTTTGTGGGGATGTCAGGAGCCAACTAGCTGGAGGTTCAAAATCCTTAAGTAATCAATGTTTACTCTATATGCATAAACAAAAATGGAAAATTAAGCATCACAGGAAGAACACTCTACCCATCATGGAGGTGGTGCTAGGTAGACCAGATGGCCAGAGGAATATCAAGAAAGTTGCAGGAAGAGTTGTTTCCATTGCTACATACCTGCTGCATTGACATCTGAATCAGCTTTCGAGCATGTACTTCTTGTCCTTGCCCCATTGAGATAGTTCTGCATTCTGTAATACAGAAGGATCACTACGATAAAGTGTAAATTATATACCAGGATTGGGATGAAAAATTAATTGCTGAATTGTCATAGCCTCCCTCCCTCTATGGCTTCTAAGGATATTCTGCTATTCAAATAAGTCTGGCTTTTGGTTGTGTTGATGAGAGAAAGGACTGGAGCAGACTGGAGGCACTACATGGAAAAGGAAAGAATGAGAGAAAGACAAAAGGCATGAAGCAGAGCTTTTAAAGAGTTCTGGGGTCTTTGGAGATAATGAGGAGACAGACTGATGGGGAGAGTCAGCTGCAATGCTATCACAGGTATTTAGAAGGAAAGAGGATTTCTTAGTTTTGCTCTATGTTTTGATTAGAATAATTTTTTGGTGTTTTAGTAGATGTCTCAGTAAAGATTGGCTACCAATCATTTTATTCTTTTATGATGTCAAGCTTGCAGTGTTTTGTCTGTCTGACTGTTCGGGTTTTGTTTGCCCATTTGTCCATTTTCCGAGATGGAACTCGTAGCAATTCATCCCCATGAGGACTATATTCAGGGGTAACTGCTCCTCAGGATCAAATCCTCTTGGAACTGAGAAAAAGGAGCCTGAAGAAAAAAGTGGCAACTACTCCAAGATTAGAGATGTGATTATAATTCAGCAGAATCTACACTATTTAGGCTCGTTAGTGAGTTTGATGTCCCAGGTGGAGAACCACACTTGTGCCTGTCATATGAATTCACCAAATTGTAGAAGTCTCTGAATCATACTTGGGAAACTGGAATTGGAAATTAACTTTGAAGTAAGCTTTTATGGACCCAGGTCTTCTTTAATTTTAGAGGCATGATCTCTAGATCTCTAGAGGCACAGGGAAAGAAGGTCAGTGGAGATGCTGTGAAGCAATGCATACTCTACTGGATCAGCCCACGTCCTCAGAAAAAATGGGCTGCCATGGTTGGGCAAACAATGAGGCTGATTTGGAAACTGCTGGTAGAAGCTACAGAGAATGAGAAAAATTCACAGGCTGGAGACAGCGGCATGTCAGGAACCAGGGAAGAAACTGCCAGGGCACACCATTTAACATATAGCACCATGGGATTAACGGCCAGAGATTCCGTGAGTGCTGGTAGGGTGTAGCATTAGAATTATTTGTGGACTCAGGGTCACAGGGTGAAACTTGGCAGTCTGTGCCTGAGAGAGGATTGGCAGAGCACTGCTTGAAGAACTAGGAACTGCAATTGTCCATAGGTCACTGAACACAGCTGGATTCTCCCAACAAAGCCCTCATGAATCTCTCCTGCTGAAGGGGAACTAGGCACTGTTCTCAGGGCATCTGAGAAGAACCCACAAACCCTATAAAAGAAGAAAGGGAAGGTGGAACTCGAATGGAAGGAGGCTGTGAATTGTACAAAGAGACACTGAGTCTCTCTTGTTTTGGAAGAACCCACAAGTGTTGGGTAAGTCAATGGAGGAAGGTGTGATATGGACAGTAAGTATTAACACAAGAGCGTGAGCCATAATCTATCTCCTCTGCCCTTCCGACTCTTCTGTGATACACTGTTTAAAAGGAAGAACTAGTTTTTGTTCAGGGGTAGCCTGAGTTTCTTGTCTCGACCTGGGTAAGAGGTCAAGAAGATACTTAAAGGCATCCCTTCAAAATAAACCCAGAGTCTGAATGTGACCCCTTCTGGATGTCTACACTCTCATGCCCCTAGTCCATCACCTCATGCCTGTATTCTTGCAGGAGCCTGCTCACTGGTGACCTCTCTCCCACTCTTTCTCCTACTAGCCCACAGCAGACAGAGGGATTTGATTGAATCCCGAATCAGATTATGTCCACCCTCTGCTCAGAAACATCTGACGGTGTCTCATTTCATTCTGTGCAAAATTCAGAATCCAATTCAAATTCTGACCTCTATGACCCTACACAAATGGGTCCCATTGCTCCCGCAATCTACACACACACACTTTTTAGGATCCCACCACAATTCACTCACTCTTCTCCAGTTGCACGGGCCTCCTCCCTCATGTCATCGTCAAACTGAGGTGGTTTTACTTCTTTTCCAGTGTGAATGCCATTTATTTCTTCCTTTGGTCTGACTAAAACTTCCACTACAGTGCTGAGTAGAAGCGCCAAGTAGACATTCTTCTCTTGCTCCTGATGTTTTGGGGAAAATATCCCATCTTTCAGCATTAAGCATGATGTTAGCTGTGGGTTTCTGTAGGTGCCCTTCATCAGGTTGAAGAAGTTCCCTTTTATTCCTAGTTTGTTGAGGGCTTTCATCTTGAAAGAATGTTGGATTTTTTTCAATGCTTTTTCTGCAACTATTGAGATAACCGTGTGATTTTTGTTCTTTATTCTATTAATATGGGGTATGAAGTGAAGTGAAGCTGCTCAGTCATGTCCGACTCTTTGCAACCCCATGGACTGTAGCCTACAAGGCTCCTCTATCCATGGAATTTTCCAGGCAAGAGTACTGGAGTGGGTTGCCATTTCCTTATCCAGGGGATCTTCCTGAGCCAGGGATTGAACCCAGATCACCCTCATTGCAGGCAGACACTTTACTGTCTGAGCCACCAGGGAAATATGTGGCATTACATTGATTAATTTTCATATGTTGAACCAACCTTGTATTCTTGGGGTAAATCCACTTGGTCATGGTGTATAATTCATTTTGTGTGGTACTGAATTCAACAGCATTTTGTTGAGAACTTTTGCTTTTATAGTTAGCAGGATATTGGTTTCCGTCTACTGTCTTTGTCTAGATTTGGTATCAGAGTAACATGGTCTCATAGAATGAGTTGGGAAGTAATCTCTCCTCTTTTATTTTTTGGAAAGAACTGGTGTTATTCATTAAACATTTGGTAGAATGTGAAGGCCTCTAGTCCTGGATTTCCTACAAATCAATCTTTTTACTTCTCAAAGCTCTATTTGGGTTTTCTATTTTTTCCTTAGTCAGTTTCAATAGTTTTCTCTTTCTGATAATTTGCCCATTTCATCTAGGTTATCTGTCTAATTTGTTGGCATAATTGTTCATAGTATTCTGTATGATCTTTTCTATTTTTTCAAGTCAATAGCGATGTCCCCTGATCAAAGAAATTTTCACATATTGAGGTATGGGAAAGTCATTCTGACTCATACATGAGTTTACTCGAACTTAATGCTAACTAAAACAGCCTGTTTGTGGCCTATCAAACATACACTGTACATTAGCTCTAACTGTCAGAGAAAAGGGTACATTGACCAGAATTAAAGAATGCGTTAGAAATAAAAATTTCATAAATTCTTCCCTTCCTGAGATGACAGTGCCAGTACTTCATCAATGATGAGGCTCCCTTCCCAGGTGTCAAGGTATACTGACTTGCTATACTGTACCTGCTAACCTGTTTTTTTCTCGAAACCTTGAAGGAATGTGTCCTGACTTGTTTGATGCTGACTTTGATGTCCTGTTTGATGTTCTTTGTTCTGACAAGATATGAAACGATGCTGAAAGCCATGCTTCTCTGGAGCAGCTCCTCTCACTTATCTGAGAGCTGCCAGTCCTCAGTCTGGCTCAAATAAAACTCTTTTCTATTCCTATTATAGTTTGTCCATTGATTATTTTCACTGACATCCCTCTTTCATTCCTGATTTTAGTTATCTTAAGTCTTCTCATCTTTATTCTTGGTCGGTTAGGGCAAAAGTTTGTCAATTTTGTTGATCTTTTCAAAGCAAATCCACTTGGTTGATTGAGTCTCTGTTGTTTTTAACCCTCCCTTGCATTTTTTTCACTCAGATACTTATTATTTCCTTCCTTTTGGCTGCTTCAGGTTTAGTTCGCTCTTCTTTCCTTGCTTTCTTAAAGCAGAAGCTTTAGTTATTGATCTGCAATCTTTCTTCATTTTTAAAATAGGTTGATAAATATTTGATAAATTTCTGAATAGTCTGGAAAAACTAGATTGATTGACGTTGGAATAGTGAGGAAGCTTCGCACTTGAGGAAGTTCAAAAGACAAAGACCAGGGAGAGAAGAGGCAGTGCAGGCTGAATTTCCAGGGAGAGTGGGGAAGGCTGCCAGGAAGGACATCATGATGGGGACTGCCGTGAGGAGGCAGGATGCAGAGGATGTTGCAGGAATTGTTTTTGCAGGTATAGCAGCATAATTGTCCTTTGGTGGTATGGGACGTTTTCATTTTCTGGTTTGCAGACTTTTTCCCCCCTTTTTTTTTTTTGCTGCTTGGTTACATTTGAAAGACCTTTAGGAAGATTTCAACTGCTTTTCTGTTTCTTTCCAAAATTTGACTTGAGTGTCTTTCACATCTCCTCTTTCTTTTTAAAATTTTTTTAAAAATCAGATTAAATGATATATGTTTATAGTGAAAGCTTTGTAAAATATAGGAGACTACAAAGAAGAAAACAAAAATCACCAATATCCTTCCAGAGAGATCTACACTCTAATCATCTCAGTGCACAATCCGCAATCACTTACCCTCATTTCAAAATTCAAAGCACTCTGAAAACTGACAGCTTTGCCACAAAATCACTTTGGTGGTAAAAGCTGACCTGAATGGATATGAGCCTATTTATAGTCTTTATTTATCCCTATCTTTATAAATATTAATATTTTCATCTGTGATGTATTATATAATACATGAAATATTACTTTTCTAAAAGCTGGACAATTCTAATTTCTGCAGTGCATCTGACTGCAAGAGCTTTGAATAAGAGATTACAGACCTATCCATATTAAAAATTATATATATGTATAATAATACATATACATGCCATTTTATATATCTACTTCTTAAATATGTTGTATTTTATTGTCATTAAACATTACTGATAAACAGTTTTTAATGGCAGCACAATGTTCCATCATGTTAACGCATTCTTGCCAAGTTAGCCACTATCCTTTTGTATATTTGAGACATTCCTAATTTTTTAATACTATAAATAGCACTAGACTTAACATCCTTGTAAATGAATCTTAGTGTGCATCTTTCAGTTTGTTTTATGATAAATTGGTATGTGTAGAATAGCTGGGAAAAAGCACTCAAACATTTTAAAGATTCATGGTGTATATGAAAAAGGACTGCCAGTGTCTCCAGCTGAAATAGAATATTGCAATTCCCAACCTACACTTCTACCTTTTCTTTGGAAACTGGGCAGGGCCCTGTGGAGCCCTCCCAGTCACAGAAATCTTTCCTTATCTGTAAGAAAAAGGCTTCAGTTTTCCAGACCTTCCCTGAGATCCAAAGGGCAAACTCAAACAGTTACTGATTAGGGAAGTGAGGAAATGCGGAAACAAAAGCAACGTAGTCTGAAACACTTCGTGCAGGACTTTCCTAGTGGTCCAGGGGCTGAGAATCAGCCTGCTAATGCTGGGGACATGGATTCGATCCCCGATCTGGGAAGATCCCACAAGCCGCAGGGCAGCTAAGCCTGTAGCTCCACAACTACTGAGCCTGTGTGCTGCAGCTGCTGAAGTCTGCGCCCCCTAGAGTCCATGCTCTGAATCAAGAGAAGCCACGACAGTGAGAAGCCAGTGCATTGCGACTAGAGAGTAACCGCCACTCGCCCACGTACAGCAACAAAGATCCAGAGCAGCCAAAAATAATTAATTTTTTTAAAAAAAAGAAACCATAGCCCAGAGATAAAGAGTCGTTATTTCCTCCTAAAGGGGTATACATAACAATATATCTTGGAGCTTTTTCTTACAGGAATTATTGCCCCACCTAAGCAGAGGATGGTAACTTCAGGCCGAGCACATGGTTCCTGGAGCACCACCCTGTTACCTCACCGCCAGCCAATCAGAAAAAAGTCCTACACCCTGCAGCCCTCACCCCAAATTTTGCCTTTAAAAACTCTTCCCTGAAAACCATCAGGAAGTTTAGGTCTTTTGAGAACAAGCCACCCACACTCCTTGTTTGGTCCTTGCAATTAACCTTTCTCTGCTCCAAACTCTGACCTTTCAGTTTGTTTGGCCTCACTGTGCATCAGGCACATGAGCTTGGATTCAACAGCAATTCGTGTTTTAATTTTATTTGTGTCACTTTTGACATACCAAAGTTTGAAAACTTCATCCAAACTTCTTTTCCTCTGATTTTGGATTCTGGTATTACGATTAAGGAAATCTTAGCCACTCCAGTAGTATCAACATATTCTTTTATAGTTCAAACCTTTTAAAACCTTAATCAACCTAGAATGTACTTTAGAGCTTAATCTGAGGTAAGATTCTTGCTTTCTTCTAAAGTTAACCTGCTATGGCAACACTGTTTATTGACTAGCCCATTTTTCTTCCACTGATTTGAAATGTGAATCTCATCACAGGCTAAGCTATTGTATATACTAGAGTCTAATTTGGGGCCTTTCATTTTGCTCTATTGATCTGTTTATCTACTCTGAGCCAGTTCCTCACTGATTAAATTATTGCAATTTGATAAAGTTTAGAAATCTGATTGGGCTTGTTCTCCACATTCTTCTTTTTCCTTTTCAAGCTGTCTTGGCTATTGTTGTCCATTTATTACTCTAGATGATCTAAGATCCCTCTACTATCCAATTAGGGGGAAAATTATGTTGGAATTTCAATTAGACTTGCATTCAATTTATAGATTAATTTAGAGACTATTGACATCTTTACAATACTGAATCTTTATAATGGGGATGTGGTTTAACTCTCTATTTAATTTATCCTATTTTCATGCCTTTAAGAAAGTTTTATAGTTTTCTTCTAATAGGTATTCTAAAGATTATTTCTCAGTTTTATTTTTATTGAGATACTGAATGGGATTTTTACATTTCAGAAGAATGTTTCATTGATTTTTAAAATATATTTATTTTTGTGACCAGCTACCTTACTAAAATACCCTGCTAAATCTAATAGCTTTTCAGTTGATTCATTTGTGTTCTTCAGTTAGACAATTACACTATCTGAGAATAATGATGGCTCTTGTCCCTCTTTTCCAGTAGTTATATCTTTTATTTATGATTCTTACAGAGCATTAGCTATATCCTCCACAGTAATACTAAATGAGAGTGGTGATAGCAGACATCTTTATCTTGTTCCTGACTTTAATGGGCATCACGTCTCTAGTTGTTCACCAGAAAGCATGAAGCTGTTTGAAGTTCATATTCACTATCATATTGATACAATAGTCTTCTGTTCCCATTTTTAAAAGCCAAATACAAATGCTGAATTTTCACAAAATGCCTTTTTAGCAATGATCAGGGTAATGGCAGCCTAAGGAAAAAGTCTTTCACTTGTTGTGATGAGATTTCTTAATACTGTGTCTTTCTCAGATTTGCCCATGCATCCTACTTGATCAAGGCATGTTGCTATTTTTTGCATTTTTTTATATTATGCTAAATTCTTCCTGCTTGCACTTAGATTAAGGTCCTTACATTTATATTAATAAATAGGATCAATCTGTGGTTTTCTTTCTTTGATATAGTGACTATCTTGGTCTGTTTTTTATATCAAGATAATGTTATTCCCTTAAAATACAGAGGAAAATGCATCCTATTTTCCTATGTTGTGAAATGGAATATAGAAAAGTTTTAAAGGACCTACCAAAAAAATCACTCAAGCTTAGTGTCTTTGCGGAGGTAATAATTTTAAAACTTGTAATTTTCCTCATCTTAATTATCGGTCCATTCAGACTTTTCAATTTTTTCCAAGAAATCTTTGTAAATTTATATTTTTCTACAAACATCCATTTTAACGAGATTTTTAAACTTTTTTTTAACCATAACTATATATCATTATCTTGTTACTTTTTTCACCTGTATATACTTTATTTTACTCATTTTCTCATTTCTATTTTTGTTTGCTTGCATGTTCAGTCACTTCAGTTGTGTCTGACTCTTTGTGACCCCATGGACTGTAGCCCACCAGGCTTCTCTGTCCATGAGATTCTCCCAGCAAGAATACTGGAGTAGGCTGCCATGCTCTCCTCCAGGGGATCTTTCTGATCCAGGGATTGAACTCTTATCTGCTGTGTCTCCTGCACTGCAGGCAGATTCTTCACCGCTGAGCCACCAGGGAAGCCCCATTTTTATTTGTAAGTTTATATTTTATTTGTCCTCTTTTATTCATGTCTGGATTCTATTTTCAAATCCATTCTTCTTCTTCACCCAAGCTCCTAGTAGGATTTTTCTCATGCTAATCCCATCTGTTTTCTTCTTCTTTCCCAGGCATCCAGTGCTTTTGTGCTGAATTTATCTTCTCTGAATTTCTCAACACAGAGCCTGACAGGTTCCATAGTGAGAAGTTCTCCTTCTTTTTTTTTTTTTTTTTTTCTATGAAAACCTATTTGATCTTGTCCCATCCCTCAGGTTGCTGTCAGGGAACTTGCTAATTCATCCTCTAAATCCACTGAGATGGTTGGATGCATCACCGACTTGTTGGACATGGGTTTGGGTGGACTCTGGGAGTTGGTGATGGACAGGAAGGCTTGGTTCGTGGGGTCGCAAAGAGTCGGACACGGCTGAGCGACTGAACTGAACTGACTGACTGAAAGGCACTGAGGGGATGAAAAAAAGGCCACTGACAAGGGATTTGGGAGCCCTGAGGTTAAGTCCTGAATTATCTGCCACCAGCTAGTTCTCTGGCCTTGTTTCCAGACCTTAGTTTCCTCAGCTGTAATACAAGGCACTCGAATTCCAGGATTTTTCAGAATTTTGTGAACCTTGAGCACTTTATGATTATCTATTATCCAAATAAAACATCTCTAGTTGAGACTAGAGTAATATGTTATTCTGTCTACATAATAGTTTCATTTTACAGCTATTTGGGGAGTTTTTAACCCAAATCAGTGAACAGAATGATGCTTCCTAACATTCCTAAACATTCCTTTGCTCTAAAAAAAATGAGCAATGAGTTTCTTATAAACATCATTGGATCCTTCAGTGCTAAAATTAAATCTAATGTGTTTCCTAACAAAGTAATCAACAGAAGGTTGAACAATTGCTGGAAAAACTAAAGAAGTATCAAGAAATGGAATCACAAAATTGCCAAGCAAAGCAGTATGATACTGTGTAATAATACTAGCTGACAGCATTGTTCTGGCCTTATGTACTTATCTAAAGTTATAATCTCTCCCAAAGCAGACCTTGAATTATTTTCTTATTTCTGTTCTTACACCAATGTCCTAGACAACAGCATTGTTTTGAGGTAAATTTGAAATGGTAACTTCAGTGGGAACTGCCCCTCTTCTAGGAAGAGTATCCCCTTCTAAGAAATGCCCCCAACTCTAGGCTCCATATATGTGGTTCTTGCTATGAACCCATTTACACAGCAACCATTCATTGACTGGCCCAGAAAGGAGTACACAGCCAAAGGAAAACCAATGAGCTTCTTCCTTGGGTATTTGGACCTGGGACCAAGAGAGTAAGAGGAGTTTGCCTGGGTGAAAACAAATAGGGCCATCCCAGGTACAAAAGCCCCTCTGTGGTCCCCATTTCTTGTTTGTAGAAAAATGCTTTAGTCTCTTAGGCCTTCCCAGGGTTCCAAAAAGCAGACTCAAGCACTTACTAATTGGAAACAAAGGAAGAGTAGTGGAGCAAGAAAAGTAATGATAGCTTCAACAACAATCCTAACTTCTCAGGACTTCCCCAGCGGTCCAGTGGTTGAGGCTCCGTGCTTCCACTGCAGGGAGCATGCGTTCAAGCTCTGGTTGGGGAACTAAGATCCCACATGCACATGATAAAGCCAAAAAACAAAGCAATCTTAGTTCCTCCTCAAGGAATATATATAACAGTCTGATGAATATCTTTGAGTTGTTAGGGACAAGCTAAGACCCTTGCCCAGATGGAGGGTGTATGACTACATGCAGTCCACAAGTATGGAGACACTGGACTGGCTGGAACCAAAAGGCTGATGATTAACTACTACCCTTTTACTTCACTATCAACCCATCAGAAGAAAGTCATGCACCCTGCAATTTCACTCTAAATGCTGTTTTTAAAAATCCTTTCCTCAAAATCTTTTGAGCATGAACTGCCTATTCTGCAGATTATATGGCACCTGCAATAAACACTGTGGGCTTTCCAGGTGGTGCTAGTGGTAAAGAACCCGACGGACAATGCACAAGATGCAAGAGATGCAGGTTCAATCCCTGTGTTGGGAAGATCCCCTCAAGGAGGGCATGGCAACCCACTCCATTTCTTGCCTGGAGAATTCTACGGACAGAAGAGCCTGGTAGGTTACAGTGCATGGGGTTGCAAAGAGTCGGACAGGGTCGCATAGAATTGGACACGACTGAAGCGACTTAGCACGTGTGCATGCACGCGCAAACACTGTACTTTCCTTCACCACAACTTGGGTCAGTAAAATGGCTTTACTACCCGGCAGGCAGGTGGATTCAGTTCAGTAACACTAGTAGTGCTGAACTTACTGAAAATGTAAGTGTTGAAGCCCATGAGCCACTGGAATCCATGAATTCTGTTGTGTGGAGATTGCTTTGTAGCAAGACAAAAGAAGAATCTATATGCAGACAGGACATTGAAGCAACTGGACAAAAATCCATGGAGAAGTAGATCTCAGAGGGATTGTCAAAGTTCAAAGCTTTGAGAGGAGCACCACTCTAAGGCTGATACAGAGGACTGCATACTGCAGTGAATATTAGAACAAAATGGCCACCTTTAAAGGTGGTTAACGAGACTCTCCAGTCATTATGTATGAATGTGAGAGTTGGACCATTAAGAAGGCTGAATGGTGAAGAATTGACACTTTTGAGCTATGGTGTTGGAGAAGACTCTTGAGAGTCCTTTGGACTGCAAGGAGATCCAACCAGTTAATCCTAAAGGAAATCAATCCTGAGAATTGATTAGAAAGACTGATGCTGAAGCTGAAGCTCCAATGTTTTGGCCAGCTGATGTGAAAAGCAGACTCATTGGAAAAGACCCAGATGCTGGGAAAGACTGAAGGCAGGAGGAAAAGGGGACGACAGAGGACGGGATGGTTGGATGGCATCACTGACTCAATGGACATGACTTTGAGCAAGCTCTGGGGGGCGGTGGGGGGCGGGTAGTGAAGGACAGGGAAGCCTGGCATGCTGTAGTGCATGGGGTTGCAAGGAGTTGGACACAATGGAGCAACTCAACAACAACAACAATGAGACTTAACCATGAGTATGTGCCAAGAGAACCTGGGAGCTCTTTGCATTGGGTCTCAGTGTTCAGACAGAAGTAGCTACTGAATCCATGTAGCACATAGAATGGTGTGATGACAGTGATGAGGAGGAGTGAACAAAGACCATGCTACCTTAAGCTACTGGTTTACAGTAACTTTAGTGCAGATGTGGTAAATACTTGGAGATCACTAAACAGATTTTATATTATGCTTTTTCTAGCTAGATAATAAATTCAAGGTTTTATTTTATATTGTAGATTTAGGGATTCACAATCAATCACTTTCATAATCCTTATAAAGACATAAATGAATTGCTCCTATGAGATATAGGTATAGAGATATGAACCTAAGAAGATTCCAAAAGGCAATTCCAACAACATTCAGATTTTCAGAGTATTAAGAGAAAACTGCCCTCCTATAAACAGCCATCCTAGAAGAGAATGGCTCAATCATGATGTCTTTGCATCATTTGGGTACTTTTTCTTTAGTCCTGTTGACTCACACTTATATGTTTGTAATTCCTTACCCTACCTCCTTCCCTCAGAGTAACTTTCCTTCTCCCCAACATGATCCCCTAATTTTTATCTACTTTTAGATACTACTCAAAATGTCATCACGCTTTCCTCTATAGCCCACGCAGTCCGGGCAGCTCTGCCTCTCGTCCCTGGGCATGTCCGCACCTCTGCTACAGCAGTTTGTCACGCTATCTTCTATTGCCTGTTTACATGTCTGTCTTTCCCAGCTATGTTGTATTCACCTCTGTACTCCGTGAATCTAGCACACTGCCTACACTCAGGGGTTATTGAATGAAAGTATCAATGAACGAATCCTTAAATTACTATGCACTATAATACAAGGGTTACATTTTTTCAATTTGTGACAAAATAGGCTTTGTTATAAATTTATACAGACACAGCAATAAAATTTGCTGTTGAATGTTCACTCTTGCCAGTCTGCTATCCATGTGGTATGGACATCTGATTACAACTTTAAAAAAATCAGTACATGATGGATGAGAATGTTCCTCTCTGCACAAAGATATCTATACCCTCCTTCTAGGAGATCCGAAAATGGGGGAAAGAAGAAGTTTAATATTTTTTCTAACTCAGTTTTATGAATATATTTATAAGAATCGGCTATAAAATTATGAAAGGAAAAAACGGAAGCAAAAACATGGAGGCTTTGCTAAATCTCATAGATTGCTGTTCATACCCAGCTTCAGTTTCTTGGCCAGGGCGTCAATTTGAATTGTGGGATCGGATCCCATGGACAGAAAACATATCAGAGGTGTTCTTGTATCACTTTCTTCCCAAGTTTTCTCCAGATTTAAGATAACTGGTTCTGTATACTTTTCCTCCAAAGAATCTGCAATATACTTTCTTGCTTGAAAAACAGTACGGTCTGGGCACCAAGACCTAGAAATGGAAACAAGTTAGAGGAAATAAATTCAGATTTTAAAAATTCTATTTAGTTCTAAGCACTTAAAGAACACATAGTTAATTAGCAAAAGGATAACAAGCAAATCCTCCTTTTTGCAGAGATGTGTAAGATGGACGGCGAGATTTTCAGTCTTCAGATGAGTGCAAGTTTAATTGTGTGGTTTTGATGCCAGGCATTGGCAAGGAGCAGGGCAGAGTTAGTTATGTTGCCACTCTAGAAGGGAACTTAGAAATCCGTTAACTTTCAAGTGTCTCATTTTCAGGAGAAGCAGTGACTATTCTGAATTTTTTAAAAATAAATTCCTGTTGGGTTTTAAAAAAATCTATTTATTGATTTACTTGGCTGTGATGGGGCTTATTTGCAGCACATGGAATCTTTTTTTTTTTAATTTATTTTTGGATGCACTGGGTCTTTGTTGCTACATGCAGCCCTTCTCTAGCTGCAGCGAGCAGGGGCTCCTCTTCAGGCTTCTCATTGCAGTGGCCTCTCTTGTTGTGGAGCACAGGCTCTAGGCCCGTGAGCTTCAGTAGTTGCAGCATATAGGTTCAGTAGTCGTGGTCATAGGCTTAGTTGCTCAATGGTGTGTGGGATCTTCCTGGACCAGGGATGGAACCCATGTCCCCTGCACTGGCAGGTAGATTCTTATCACATGAGATCTTTGATCTTCATTGAGACACACAGGATCATTTTAGTTGAGGCCTGTGGGATCTAGTTCCCTGACCAAGGAATCAAACCCAGGCCCAGGCATAAGAGTGTGGAGTCTTAGCCACTGGACCATCAGGGAGGTTTTAATTAGCTACTTAACACACACACACACACATATCAGTGATTATCCCTAGTAACTAGGCTATCAGCTTCAGGTAAGCAATTACTCATTCAAACAAATACACAAGAGCATATCCACTCTTTGATAGATATTTATAGAGCAAATACATTAGGGCCTGCTCTCGACGCCAGGGATACAGCAGGGATGCAAAAGGGGGTGTCCTCTGGCCGCTCCAGTACACAATGGGGCCTGGCCGGCTGCACACTGGGAGCTCTGCAGTCTTCAGAGGGAGATAATGTGTCAAAGGTGACAGAAGTTGCTTGATTTGAAAGCATTTGTTAATACTTAATACTATCCATGTAGCCTACACTGTAGCAGGTTCTATATACTGTGACTCATTAAATAAATGTCATTTGATATTTCTGGATCACAGTCAAGTGCTATGGTTTCTTATTGTTTAGTAGATTGCATTATTAATTTGACATGTATTCAATTTTCAAAGGATGGATGAAAGATAGACACATGTCATCTAATAAAAACAAATAATTGTTCTGTTCTGAGGTCACCACTGCTGACAGCTCTGATCACTCTCAAGGGGTGACAACATCTAGGAAACAACTTTTTCTAAGAACACTCAGTGGTGTAATCTTAGGCAAGACCAAAACTACTCCAAAATAATAATCCTACATCTTTTTGTTATTCTTTTGGTGGTTTCATCCTCCCCAGCTCCACCCTCCTGTCTTGTCCATCACACACACACACACACACACACACACACACACACACACACACACACACCCCTTCCAATACAGAAACCTTCTTTGAGCTACTGTATACTGAGAAAACATGAAAAGTGAGAAGAAAAAGAAAAGAAAAAAAAATCAACATCCATTTTAAACTTTTGCTTCCATTTCAATAGCTACAAACACCATTTATATGTTTTAATAGTGCAATCTTCTTGGTTTTAGCTTAAAAATTGCCTTGTAACTCTGTGAGATCTACTCTTTTACAGAAGTAAATTCAATAATAAATGATTTACTCAGTGGTAAATGGTGGCCAAAGTGAATAGTAAAAACATTTTCATATATGTTTTGCTAAAAGCACTGTCATGAATACATTGTTAACATATGCCCTTCACCATTTTTATTTGCCATCCCAAACTTCAATTTGGAAGCATAAACATCCATTACAGTCACTACTGGGACACAGGGAAGTAAACTCACTGAGGTGGGATCTGTAATTTGACACTATGACAAGTGATGCCTCTAGGTCTGATAATACCTGCTCTCACCTGATAAGTAAAAGTTTGCGGCAGGTATCCAGTGAGTCATTATATCCATCAGGGATGATTTCCTCCTCTGGAGCATCTTTATCAAACCAACTTTTCCAGCCTTTCTCATTACGAGATATCTAAAATACACAAGCTAATTAGCAACCCTCAGGAATATATGCAATTAAAATTAAACAACGTAAAAAGGTCATTCTTTACAGGTAGATAATTTTTCTATATAAATTTATTTATTCTAACGCATATATACAGGTAGATAATTTTTTAAACATAACCACACTGTCTTACATTTGTCTTCAGAATCAATGGCTCGAATAGCTTGGATATTGCTATTCCCTTTCCCCATTGCTTCTCTACATTATTCACTAAAATGAGGACCATGTATCAGTTACACTCAAAGACTGGAAAGGAAAAATCACAGACCAGGGTTTCTCAGCCTCGGCCCCATGAGCATTCAGGGCCAGACTAACTTTATGTTGTGAGGGGCTGTCCTGTGCATCGCAGGATGTTTCACAGCATCCCTGGCCTCTCCCCACTAGTCACCAGAGCACCTTTGCCTCTAGTTCATGGCAATCAGAAACGTCTCCAGAATCATCACATGTACTCTGGGGTGTGCACCAGGTTGCCTTTGAATGAGAGCCGCAGTTGTCTTAAAGCTGCGTTTTTTGTGTGTCAGCTCCTCTGATTCAAGGGCTTGTCACCAGGAGGCCCCAATTTAAATGACCCAGGTGTGTTTGGGTTTACAGATCTATACTTTTTCCCTAGTCCTTTATTACCTGGTTCATAATTTCTGCAAACTGTGGAAGTTTACTCAGTTCCACAAGATTCAGCCAGGTCATATCGAGGATCCAGCGAAATGGCTTGGGCGGGCAGGCTTTCAGATCCAGAGCTGCTCCCCCTGGGGAAAGGCATTAGTGGGAATCAGGTCAGCTTGTGCTCCATAGTTTAGAAATTTACTTTCAAATTAAGAAAAAAAAATCCGGATAACCATATCACACACAAAAATGGGAAAGTTGGAAAATAATCACATTACAGAAAATGTGGTTCTCTTTTTTGTGTACATTTCCTTTGAGTCTAAGTGATTTATGCCATCGTATACAGATAGCAACTCCTTGTCATTTTTCCATGCAAAGAATTTTTCTCAGGTGGTTGCAGGTGTTTGCCTTTTTATTGTCCTTAACTATTTGATATCAGTGAATAGATTGATCTTTTCATAGGTGAGTTTAAAAATCACTTCTTAGTGAAATCCCTCCTCCAGAAGCTTGATATTCAATACTATTTTTCAATCAGGTCAGAAAGATGGATACATGCATAGGGAGGGAAAAAGGAAGGAAGGAGTATAATACATCTGTGGGTTTTAAGGAAGCAATTAATGTTCAGATCATTTACTCATTCATTTACTCAACAAATACTCACTTCTCTGTTTCCAGAATATTCCAGGCACTAGGGATACCAAACAAGACCCCTGCTCTCACCAAGTCTAGTGGAGAACATAGTGAATGCACTGGAACATATTTTGGAGCAAAGTGAAAGTTGTTCAGTCGTATCCGACTCTTTGCAACTCCATGGACTGTAGCCTGTCAGGCTCCTCTGTCCATGGAATTCTCCAAACCAAAATACTGGAGTGGATAGCCATTCCCTCTCCAGGGGATCTTCCCAACCAGGGATTGAACCCAGGTCTCCTGCATTGCAGGTAGATTCTTCACCATCTGAGCCACCAGGGAAGCCCATTTTGAAAGCAAATCAGCAGTTAAATGAGCACATTCAATGTGACAATCTCCACCAAGAGGTATGACTATATTTCAGTTTCAAAAGTTCTCTATTGAATGTCTTTAGTAATGTTTTATCATAATTACTCCACCTCTGCTGTTTAATTCAGATGCATAGGAAATAGCGGTTCTTGAACTTTTAAACTCTATAATCCTCTTAAAGAACTCATCAAATCCCGCCATTTCACTCATTAGCTTGGGGACAGAAACAGGGGAGGTGGCGGAGGGAATTACAGGTCTCTGCTCTCCCCTCTAGCATCTTCCTGAGAAGGTGAACCACCTGGAGTACCTTCCTGTAAATCCTTTCCCTCCACCGTGGAGTCGGGGGCTCTGAGTGTCACAATACCCCTCCATCCCCACAGTGACCAGTTGAAAGAGAAAGCCTTACTCTAGGATCATTTCTGCTAACACTGAGTTTACCGTAGGAGAAGCAAGCCCTAGAGAAAGTCACCTGCAGATTTAAGGGATTTTCTCCTCTCACACGGGCTTCCCAGGTGGTGCTAGTTGTAAAGAACCGGCTTGCTAATACAGGAGACATAAGAGATGAGGGTTTGATCCCTGGGTTGGGCAGATCCCCTGGAGGAGGCCATGGCAGCCCACTCCAGTATTTTTGCCTGGAGAATCCCATGGACAGAGGAGCCTGGTGGGCTACAGCCCACAGGGTCACAAAGAGTCAGACACAACTGAGCAACTTAGCGGGTATGCACGCAGTGCTCTAACACGGAGTAAGACATGTCCCTTTTCTTCTTGGTTGTCTCCCCCCAACACACACACACACACAAAATGATTTCATGTCATCACACACCTAAAAGACATCGAGAGAAGACATTTAAGTTACATAGGTGGTTTCAACATACCATGCGCCAAAACTAACCGAGAATAATCACAGCCTGTCCTGTTCCCCCCAAATATCCTGGCTCTGCCACTTACAGGCTACATAAACTTGGACAAAGAACTCAATTTCTCCCAGTACCCCCTTCTGTCAAATGAGTATAATAATAGAATACATCAGATTGATTGCTGTGAAGATTAAATAAATTAATGTATGTAGAAAGCTAACAACCCTTGTGGCCCAAAGTAAAAGCTATACAATCATGAGCTGTTATTTTGTCATTAACTCTCTGTCTGTTTTGTAAGGCTTGGGTCCAATCCAACCTGGAAGGCAAGAGAAGACCCCCTAAGGTGTCTTTTTGTCTGTGGTTTATGACAAAAGAAAGATGATGTCTTTCTAAAATAACCAGGCAGGGGGAACAGGTGTATCAATTACTCTATAGTACAGGATTGCCCCTGGTAGCTGTTCCATTTTTCAAAGTATTCTGACATTCTCAGTTGAAGAGGAAAGTCAAAGGCACCTTCCAGATATTGCAGAAAACAAGTAGGAATTAATACAAAAGGATGGTCACTCTTGGGAAATCAAACATTTCTGCTCTGATAAATAAGTCCCTTTTCTTTCCCCTTCAAGTACTGAGTTCAAAATGGTAAAAGACATCAATGATCTAAGGGCCATATTTGTTAACTTTGTAAAAAAAAAAAGCATTAAAAACAAAGTTCTACCATCTTTAAAAAAATAATTTGGTCAAACTCTAAGCCAGTTTAAAATTACTACAAACTGTAGATTAAACCAGTTTTGACTTTTTAAAAACTTTCACTGTGTGCTGTGCTGACTGTACTTCTGATAATCCACCTACCATAAAATCCCAAATTAACCTTCTGCAGCATGGTTCTGTTCATACTGCTTCCCTGCTCATAAAATATTCCATGACTCCCTATCGTCAAGTAAATTAAATTCAAATTCCTCTCACTGACTCTCCTAACCCTACACAGTCTGGTTCTGAATCTCCAGTTTTATGAAATGGGGTCACAGATGTGCTCTAACCACAGCTCAGAGGTGTAGCCTTCTTTTTCTGTGACAAATCAAATCCTCCTCACAAATTCCCACCCCAAAGTCTTGCTGTTTGTCGGTCTCCTCTGATTTAAAGACTTTCTTTCAAAGAATCTCATCTCTTTTGGGGAATGGCCGTGGCTTGGCTGGTTGTGCTGGCCAGGGAGAAGTAGAGTGGGGTGGGTTTGTGTCTTGATGGGGAGATGCTTCAGATCTACAAGGTAGAGTGGGGTGGGTTTGTGTCTTGATGGGGAGACGCTTCAGATCTTCAACCCCCCTCCCCTCCCCACCCCACCTCTCCTCTGGTCTTCGTCTGTCTCAGTCACAGCCTGGGATCCTCTGAGCCATGACAAATCCTATCTTGGGGCATCAGGCTGCTGTCCACAGAGGTTGGTACTTTGTCACTAGCTACAAAGTTCCCCTGCCCTGCAACTTCCTGATTGGAACCTCAGCCCTCTCTGCATTTCGATGTCCACACTTCTGCTGCTAAACCTCGGGCTTATCCATCTATCCACTACCTTCCACCATTGACGCTGTGATGCAGCTTCCATGTTGGATGTAGCTCAGGGCAGAATGCACTTCCCTGCTCTCTCTGAATTTAGATGAGGCCATGCATCCTTCTGGGCTTCCCTGGTGGCTCAGAAGGTAAAGCGTCTGCCTGCAATGCGGGAGACCTGGGTTCGATCCCTGGGTTGGGAAGATCCTCTGGAGAAGGAAATGGCAACCCACTCCAGTACCTTGCCTGGAAAATTCCATGAACAGAGGAACCTTGTAAACTACAGTCCACGGGGTCGCAAAGAGTCAGGCACGACTGAGCGACGTCACTTCACTATGCATCCCTCTATAGCTGATGAAATATGAGTACAAGTGACTCGTGTGACGTTTAAGAGCCAGCACACAATTTGCCATATCGAGTCCCTTTCCCATAGTGATTATGGCAAGCAATTTGGATTCCTGGGTGACCGTGACAAGCAGGTCAGATAAAAGAGTAAAGGAGAAGTACACTTCTGCTGTGTTGAAATTCAGGGATTGTTTTTATGACCACAAAACCTGGCCTATCCTGACTAAAACTAGGTCCCCACTCTGACACTTCTCCAACTAGCTCTCCTGCAACCATCGTGACCGGAAATCTTTGCACAGAGCAGAACTCTTAGACTCATTTCTGACCCTCTCTTGGCTCCTACACCCAGTCCTTTGCCATTTTACTTTCATGATCTCTCATATCTATTTGTCTTTATTTCCCCATTGTCTTCACCCTAGGATGGGAATGCAGCATTTCTTGTGGTTGGGAAGATTTTAACAGACTCCCTTGAACTTCATTAATCCTACGCTTCTCTGCCAGAGTCACCTTCCTAAAGAACAATAAAAGGATCACATCACCACCTCACACAACCCCTTAATTTCCTACCAGATCAAGAAATCCTTCCCCTGGGAATCAAGGCTCACCAATTTACATACTCCATTCATTTCTTTTCTCATGCTGCTCTGCTCAGCATGGAAGTTTTCTTCATTTCTGCCTATCATTCAATGTCCATTTCAAATGCTACTTTCTTCTTTTGGGGGAGAAGGGCAGCCAGAAAATGATTTACTAAACAACTTACCAAAGAGCAAAAAATATATATATATAGAAAAGATTGGAGCATTTTCCCATGTATCAAATAACCTAGAAAACTTCACAGCTTAACCTGCAAAGGCAAATTTTCCAAGGAGCTTTTTATGATCTCACTAACGACGTGCAATCGCTCCCTTCTTTTAGACATAACATTTTGTTTAACTGAACTGAATGAAAATACTGCTCTTTTCTCTTCTTAATCATACTTTGTATGTGTGTAATATAGTTTTATTAAAATATAAAAGAGATAGAGAAAGCTTCTGACATAGACATCAGAAGGGGGCAGAAAGAGTGCCCGCTTGCTAGTGTTAGCAATGGAGTTATATACTCTTCAATGAATCAAAAGAATGTCTGGAGGTTGTAAAGATCGCACCAGACCTATGCCCATAATTTACATTTCTTAATCATACTTTTAACATGGAGATAAGCAATGTATAGGATTCACTTTAAATATGAAATACAAGTGTGCTTTCTTTTTAAATTTACACTCTTATAACATCACTATAATCCCCTGCTTAAGGAATTGCTCTCTTGCAGTAGAAAGCTCATCCTCTGAATCACTATTTCCCCTTTTGGCATTTGAATGTCCTAATCCTAAACAACAAAGCTCAAAACTTAATGACATAACTAAAAATCGCAGAGTTAACACAGACCTGAAGTAAGTCAACTTGAGTAACCAGAGCAAAATGAATAGAAATTGGGTCGGGGTGGGGGGAGTGAATTTCACTTCCAATAGAACTTAATTCCTCTGTGTATTATAAGAATGGGTCTACAGGACATCAAAAAGCACATCAAAAGCAATCTCCTTTATGTAGTACATCCACATCCCAAGCCCTTCACCTTTAATGAGAGCCTGAAACTCTCTGTGCTTCACAGTTCCTCTCTGAAGATCGATCTTTAAGGTCATGAGGAGTACAAAGAGGAACTTGTGGTTCTCGTACAAGCCTCTGACAGAATATGTAAAAACTTCGTAAGTCAGATATTCAATAATATTTGTAATTCTCTTTTGAGGCAGCGGAGACTTCTCAGACCTGCAATATGTTTTAAAAATCAAAGAAGTAAAAATCCGTTTCTAAGAGAGTAGGCACACACACACAGTTTGTGCGGGGAGGTTGTTGGGTAGTGAGGCCCCACCTGGCCATGGACTGGTCAAACAGTTTCAAGAACTGGGCCAGCGAGGTCTGGTACATGATGTTGACCATGCTCATCTCCGTGATGAGGAAGTAGAGGATGCTGCCGCGGGTGGCCGCGGGCCGGAACTCCTCCTGGGCAGTGTTAATCTTGACCTCCGTTTCTGCAGCGACGTGTAGTTTTTCACTGACTTCGGCGGCTGTCAGCTTGGTGGTGCGGAGGACACCGATGAGAGATTCATCATCTACCAAGGAGCCTGAAAACCAAAGAGGAAAGCTGGGGAACGCAAGATGGGCAATTCACAAAGAGAGATGCATCACTTCCCTACTCATCCCGTTAGTTTTCAACTTGACTTCTTCAAAGCCCACAGGGTGAAAGGGAGAATCCTGGGACACGGAAAGGCTTCTAGTCCAGCTATCTATCTGAGGCTTCACTTCATTCCAACATTCTGGCCTGAAAATGTGCAAAAGGCAGGTCTCAAGAGAGCCCACATGTCTGTTCTTCACATGTCTAAAGAAAACTCATGTCTCCCACCAGTCCCAGTGGTTTCAGCTGTTTCTCATGTGACGGTGCTCTTGCCTCCTTTATCATCTTGATGGGTCTCCTCATATGACATCATGGGCTTTTCCGTCCCATTTGTCTCACAGCGCAGGCTGACCCAAACATTACCCGCTGGCTTGCAGGTGAGCTGTACACCTGCTACTCCTGCTTTAGTCCAGCAGGCCTTGACACTGAGAACTCTGGTCCTCCTATGTCTCTAATAAGTTAGGAGATAGCGGAAGTGTCTGACCAGGAAGAAAAATGCTGATTTTAGTTTTTCGTTTTACCCTTCTGAATAGACCTAAACATGTCTATGACAATAAACTCAGTTTTAAGACACGTAAAGGTGCTCTGGATGTGCTGAGCTAACAGTCAGGATATCTTCAGAGTGCAAAGCTCTGGCCCACCTGGGACCAGGTGGATGCTACTGGAAGGTGGGCATGTTAGGTCTGTGAGAGAAGTCCAAATTGTGACTAATCTCACAGGAAAGAGGTCTTGATCCAGTACACTCTTGGCTGGATCAGGGGAGGAACCCTCAGTCAGTCCTTGTTGGTAATATTTACAATGCCCAGAGGTATCCACCCAAATGGCTGGGAGAAGTCACAGACCAAGAGACAGGCAACTTCATCAGCACAAGCAGTGCAATTAAGGCAGATAAAAGACCTTTGCCATGAAGCCACCTTAAAGTGCTAGAGGCTGTTGTGAGGGTAACGCTTAATGTATTTCTGGGAGGGTAAGTTTTCCCTTTTTTAAGAACATATACACACAGGAGTTAAGGTGCTTCTGGAAAGCATTCCTTTGCTGTTGTTCAGTTGCTAAGTCTCATCTGACCGTGATTCCATGAACTGCAGCACACAGGGCTTCCCTGTCCTTCACTATCTCCCAGAGTTTGCTCAAACTAACGTCCACTAAGTTGAAGTATTTATTATTAGTTCGCTAATGAACGATAGAATTTAGGTTGTTGTATTTTGCCTGTTACAGAACAGTATATCTCCAAATCAGGGGGTGGAATGATGACCTGACTGCCCAGAGGTGAACCTATCCCAACATCTAAGTGGGAGGTCAGGTCAAGTCAAGAGGGACTGAGCTCTGTAAGTGTCTCTGACAAGATTACACACATCAAAACCCGATGTGGCAACAGCTATTCAACACCAAATGAAAGAATTGATCTAAAAACATACACACAAAAATTGAGCACATTAGTTTCCTTCAGGCAAGCAAATTAGCCTATTATGAGTTACCTAGCTGTATTGGGAGCCCTTGTTTTTCTCAGGAGAGAGCAATTATACCAAGAAAACTGTGTTATTATCAAATGCTCAGATGCCGGTTGCTAATTTAAACATCAGATTCCCTGCAGTCTCTCTGTAATATCTAGATGGAAATTGCCTCGCTTGTTTTTGCATTGATAACTCAACTGTTTCCTGACATCTATAATCATGAGGGCATTGAAAAGAGGGTACAAGAAATCTATCCACAATCCATTATGTGATTATTTCTTAATAACACAATACCTTTTGTAGCACTTAATTTGTAGAGGAGGTTATCTTCAAGTTCTTTCATCTTCCGCTTATTAAAAGTCACATCCTCCAAAAGTTTAACCCTCTCAGACTCTAACTCCTGTTATTAAAAAACAAACAAACAAAAAATATCATCAGAAGTGTAATTATCAGTTATTATGGCTGCTGCTGCTGCTGCTGAGTCACTTCAGTCGTGTCCGACTCTGTGCGACCCCATAGACAGCAGCCCACCAGGCTCCCCTATCCCTGGGATTCTCCAGGCAAGAACACTGGAGTGGGTTGCCATTTCCTTCTCCAATGCGTGAAAGTGAAAAGTGAAAGTGCAGTCACTCAGTCATGTCCAACTCTTAGCGACCCCATGGACTGAAGCCCACCAGGCTCCTCCGTCCATGGGATTTTCCAGGCAAGAGTACTGGAATGGGTTGCCATTGCCTTCTCCGTCAAATGACACTGTTGTTAGTCAAATCTGTATTTTGGTTTCTCTCAACCATTTAAAAAAAATTATGCCCACTAGCATTAAGTTTCCGTAGCACATACACTGGCATGCATGGGATAACTCTGCTAAAATAATTCTACCCAGGCTTTTTCCACCTCTACATTTATTTAAATCAGAGTGTCCCGTTCTCTTGGTTCTGTTCCCACATACCGCCCTCAGTGAGAAATACTAACTTTATTTGCAGTCAGAAGGGGCAGAAACAAAGAGGCATTAAAACCAAGAAATGAATAGAATACTCAAGTGATTGGAGCTTCTGAGTTGGGACCTGACTACAGGAACACCAGGTACTTGACCTGACATAGTCAGTTGCCAATATAAATCCACTTTCCATTGTTTTACATCTCCTTCTATCAGAATGGCTAAATTAGATGTTTGGAGGGTATATTTTTTTCCTACATAAGTGACGCTTTCTTAAAATTATACTTTGAAAAAAATTTTTCAAACTTTCAGAAAACTTGCAAAACTGGTACCGTGAACTCTCATATACCCTTCACCTATATCCTTCATCAAATAACATTTTGCTTTGCCATTATTTCTCCTCTATAATAATTATCACTGCTAAACTGTGTGCATGTGTCATCATCCTTTACCTTTAAAAACTGAAACATATCTCCTAGGAAACAGGACACTCTCTTATACAACCACAGTGCAATTTGCAAATTCAGAAAATGTAACATGACTATAATACTCATGCTAAATATAGAGTAAATTAAATTGTCTCAAAAGCATTCTTCACAGCATTCTATTTTGATCTTACATGGAATCACACTGTACTTAGAACTTCATTTAAAATGTGTTTTTAAACTACTTATTTGAGAAAGTTTCTCAAAAAACTTCCAGAAATTCTTCCTAAATCAATTTGTCCATGAAAACCCACAGCATGGCAGTTATCTGTACATCTACAATGGCTGGCATCATAAACTTGTGTGTAGGCTATATCCCTCTAACTAGATTCTGAGCATCTACAGGGCGGGAACGTGTCCCCCTAAATTCATTTTTTTTAAGATTTATTTGTTCATTTTTGGTTGCCCTGGGTTTTTGTTGCTGTGCATGGGCCTTCTCTAGTTGTGGAAAGCAGGGGCTACTCTTTGTTGCATATACGGGCTTCTCATTCCGGCAGCTTCTCTTGCTATAGAGCGTGGGCTCTAGGGCATGCAAGCTTCAGCTGCTCCAGAGTGCTGGCTCAGTAGTTGTGCTGCACAGGCTTTTGTGGTACATGGGCTTAGCTGTCACTTGGCATGTGGGAATTTTCCAAGATCAGTGATTGAACCCATGCCCTCTGCACTGGCAGGTGGATTCTTAACCACCAGACCACAAGGGATACTCCCTCCTACCCATTCATTTTTTAAAATGCAGCAAAGAGTCAGACACGACTAAGCAACCGAGTACAGTTGCTAGCAGAGACAGGCCTAATACCCCTGTCCTCTAACTCCCATGCTAGGGCATGCTGCCATTGTACTAGCGGTTTGGGGGTATTTGATGGGTTGGTGATAAGATCATGGCTGTGTCTGACTTTGTGACCCCATGGACTGTAGCCTGCCAGGCTCCTCACCCATGGGATTTTTCAGGCAAGAATATTGGAGCGGGTTGCCATTCCCTTCTCCGGGGGATATTGCCAACCCAGGGATCAAACCCAGGTCTCCTGTATTGCAGGCGGATTCTTTATCATCTGAGCCACAAGGGAAGCCCAAGGGGAATAATTAATGAATTGTCTGCATTAAAACAGTCACCCCCTGGGTGGCAGTATAGGAATACGTGGACAAGACGAAATCCTGTTAGCATCCTTTTCAGTGTGATATGGAAAAACAAGCATTGTGGTACAGCAGACACTTGTGAGTTTTACAGCATGACCTGTAGAGCTTATCTACGAGGCTTGGCAGGGTGGAAAGTCCATGTGCTCTTATGGGTTAAGACCTTATTCTCCCTGGTCTCCATTTGTTCATCTGTAAAGATGGGGTATAAGAGCAGGATTGTTAGGAAGGTTAAACATCACAGTCATGAGAGTTCATGGACCAGTCTTGTAACTTTTCTGCAAGTGTGAAAAAATTTTTTCAAAGTATAATTTTAAGAATGCATTATTTATGTAGGAAAAAAATACACCCTCCAAACATTGCAGACTATTTTCCCAGCAAGGTTGGTATGAATACCTTAGCAGCTCTCTTGAAGAGGAAGCTAAGGCCCAGAGGAGTGGGTTTAGGGTAGTCTGGGGCTGAGGAGTGTACCCTAGACAGAGGTATGGCCTGCCGTAAGAAGTTAGTGGAGCTCGCACTGGGGATCTGAACCGATGAGGCAGCATCTCAGAACAGATCAACAGCACCAGGCAGACCAAGAGGGAAGGACTGATTTTCAATAGTTGATACCATGTGGCCTTAAGAGGTGACAGAGGCAGTGAACTGAGGGGCCTCTGCTCTCTGCCAGACTCTAGAAGTGAGAGTGCCCTTTCTGGTTTGCATAAGCCCTGGGCTGTTTTTTTTGGGAATAAGATCACACAGCTAATGAAAGGGGAAGCTGGGACTGGGCCCCTTTCACCCCACTACTCTGGCTGTCTTTCAAGGGCTTGCCCCAAGTCAGCCATTTCTTATTAACCAGGTGGGATTTTACTTCTCATTTTACTGAGCCCTCTATTTTTTGGTGTCAGTATCCTTCCCTTTTTGAATCTTTCCTTTGTGTCTGTTGCCATCTATTCACATCTCCTCCTTTCCTCCTTTTTCTGCCATTCTTTTTCCACCCTCCCATTACTATTTCTAACCTGGCCTTCTCCTTGAACCCTTAATGCTAAAATTAGTTGTGCTAAGTCAATTTCAGTCGTGTCCAACTCTTTTGCAACCCCATGGACCATAGCCCATCAGGCTCCTCTGTCCATGGGATTCTCCAGACAAGAATACTGGAGTGGGTTGCCATTTTCACCTCCAGGGGATCTTCCCAACCCAGGGATCAAACTCACGTCTCTTATGTCTCCTGCACTGGTGGGCAGGTTCTTTAGCGCTAGCACCGCCTAGGAAGCCCTTAAAATTCGTTATATTTAAGCAAATATAAACTTTCTCAGATTTTATGAAAATAGATTTTATACAATTAAAATATATAAAATTATATTTTATATATAACATTTAATGTTTTCTGAGCTTTATCTTAAAACTTAGTTTATCAGGCCCTTAAAATTTTCCAGCTTTAAGTTGTTCTTTGTTTTATCAGAACTCTCAATTCTACTTCATTTCTCTGCTTCAGTATAAGTTTATTTAATTAAAATAAAAGTAAGGCTCCCTACATCATTAGATTATTAGAGTGTGGTAGTTCTTGCCTGGAGAATCCCAGGGACGGGGGAGCCTGGTGGGCTGCCGTCTATGGGGTCGCACAGAGTCGGACACGACTGAAGCGACTTAGCAGCACCAACAGCAGCAGTATCAATTATAGCCAAGTATATCAATTACTATTGCAGTGTAGTAGTTAAAACTACTAATAAATTCATCCAGAGCAATTTCTTTTTCTTCAAGATCATCATTTCATTGAATTTTTCAGGTGAAAACTCAAGATCATTCATCGATAGGACTGCAGATATGAAAGTCAATATATCCAGCGCCTGAAAGTCAGAAGTAGCGAGTGGTGTGTGTGTGTACAACGTGCTTTCAGGGGTCAGAAAAGAGGTGAGTTGCACGATTTCTCAACAGGACCTGAGACTACAAAACAAATATTTATGCTAACAAAGGTAAATATGATTTGTTTCATTTTTCCCTTTCCATATAGTCAACAGTTTCCTAATACATTAAAACATTATTATAATTTATTATAAGTAGAAGTTCTTTACCTTGAGACGTTATTACCTGTTTCTCTGTTAGAATTACCCTCCTTAGTAACTGGTTCTCAAGTCCTTTCATGGTAACAGTAAAATCAATGACTGACGTTTTAGCATTGATCTCAGGGGTAAAGGCAGGGTTTGGTAACTTTGTCGTAATATAAAGTTTAAATGTATCCATGACATCACATTCCTTATCGCCGACTTTCACCTACATCAATTCAAATATTAAATTACACACAGCTTAAAGGGCAGACAAGGAATTTGGGTTCAATTTAGGAGACAATTTACCAAAGGTCAATGCAGTGAAACCTGAATGAATTACAACAACCAGCTGTAAAACTTTAATCACCGAACTTATACGATAAATCATATTTTCTTAGAATAATTTAAACTTGTGGTTTAAATTCTGTCTCTGCCTAAAGATGATTTTAGCCATGATGCCAAGAAAATTAAATGAAAAATGTATCCAAAACAAATGTTGAATAAAGCAGTGGTCTCCAACCCTTTTTGGTACCAGGGGCTGGTTTCATAGAGGACGATTTCTCCACGTCCTGGGGGAGAGGGGTGGTTTGAATGATTGAATGATTGAAGCTCATTACATTTATTGTGCACTTTATTTCCACTATTATCACATTGGCTCCACCTCAGATCATCAGGCATTAGATCCCAGAGGTTGGGGGCCCCTGGAATAAAGGAAAACTCAGACATGTCTAACATTTGACTGCTTTTCTTCACCTGAGGAAAGTTCCTACTACAGAAATTTGTTGTGTTTATAAGAAGTGCTATTTCTTTTTGCATTTCGCAGTCGTATCTGAAGCACATTTGATAAGAGATAGGGTTAATGAAACTTTCAGAGGAAAAAAATGTCAACTTTTTTCCTCAGAAAGATAACACTTATCTTTAAATTCTAAAATTTTAAATGACTTAAATGTTTAATTAATATTAATCTTGCATATGAGTGAAAACCACATCACTAAGGCACTCAGGCATCATGGCCTTCACATTGCAGGTAAGAATCTGGGTCTTTTTAAAGCCCTTTCAGGAATGGACGTACTAAAATCTCCTTTGGCATATTAAATATGGCATATGAAAGAATTCACATTATGAAGAAAATTCCTCTAAATAAATCTATCTTTATTTAATGAGAAAATTGGCATTCTTATTCACTGATTTTCATGAAATTAAGTTATTCAGGGCAAAAAATTATCAATCAGAAATGCTGTCATTTAGTAAAAACAAGAAAACTAAAAGAATGAAACCAATTAAAAAAGAAACACTTGTACTGAAAACAATTCATGTTATCACCAGTCATCAGAAACCATATTCTGCTGCTTCCAGCAAAGTTCATGAGTTTGAATTGAAAGTTAATAGAGAAATAAAATCAATGTCCCTCAGTTCAGTTCAGTTCAGTCACTCAGTTGTGTCTGACTCTTTGAGACCCCATGAATTGCAGCACGCCAGGCCTCCCTGTCCATCACCAATGCCCGGAGTTTACTCAAACTCATGTCCGAGTCGGTGATGCCATCCAGACATCTCATCCTCTGTCGTCTCCTTCTCCTCCTGCTCCCAATCCCTCCCAGTATCAGGGTCTTTTCCAATGAGTCAACTCTTCGCATGAGGTAGCCAAAGTATTGGAGTTTCAGCTTTAGCATCAATCCTTCCAATGAAAACCCAGCACTGATCTCCTTTAGGATGGAATAGTTGGACCTCCTTGCAGTCCAAGGGACTCTCAAGAGTCTTCTCCAACACCACAGTTCAAAAGCATCAATTCTTCAGCACTCAGGTTTCTTGACAGTCCAACTCTCACAGCCATACATGACCACTGGAAAAACCATAGCCTTGACTAGACAGACCTTTGTTGGCAAAGCAATGTCTCTGCTTTTTAATATGGTATCTAGGTTGGTCATAATTTTCCTTCCAAGGAGTAAGTGCCTTTTAATTTCATGGCTGCAATCACCTGAGCTTGTAAAGAACAGAAATGGTATGGACCTAACAGAAGCAGAAGATATTAAGAAGAGATGGCAAGAATACACAGAAGAACTGTACAAAAAAAGAGCTTCACGACCCAGATAATCATGATGGTGTGATCACTCACCTAGAGCCAGACATTCTGGAATGTGAAGTCAAGTGGGCCTTAGAAAGCATCACTACGAACAAAGCTAGTGGAGGTGATGGAATTCCAGTTGAGCTATTTCAAATCCTGAAAGATGATGCTGTGAAAGTGCTGCACTCAAGATGCCAGCAAATTTGGAAAACAGCAGTGGCCACAGGACTGGAAAAGGTCAGTTTTCATTTCAATCCCAAAGAAAAGCAATGCCAAAGAATGCTCAAACTACCACACAATTGCACTCATCTCACACGCTAGTAAAATAATGCTCAAAATTCTCCAAGCCAGGCTTCAGCAATAAGTGAACCATGAACTTCCAGATATTCAAGCTGGTTTTAGAAAAGGCAGAGGAACCAGAGATCAAATTGCCAACAACTGCTGGATCATCGAAAAAGCAAGAGAGTTCCAGAAAAACATCTATTTCTGCTTTATTGACTATGCCAAAGCCTTTGACTGTGTGGATCATAATAAACTGTGGAAAATTCTGAAAGAGATGGGAATAGCAGACCACCTGACCTGCCCCTTGAGAAACCTATATGCAGGTCAATGTCCTGAGACATCACTAAAAATGCCATTTTATTCAGTGAGGAAAGAGGTTTTACTGTAAAGAAGAATACATGGTTTGGAAACCACCTTTCTCAGAGCTGCTAAAATATACATATTTTGTGTGTAACAATAATATATCATTATCGCCAGACGCCTTTCCTTAACATCTTGTTTAGTTTCAGACAAATGGCTATTGTTAGCAAGATATTGTTCTCGCCCCTGTGTATATATACATATATATATAACATATGTATATATTTTAAGGAAACACTGAATATGAGTTTGGAAATAATTCTTTCAGCTTCAAATACTACCACCTGAAGAAAACTGTCTTTGTTGCTGTGCTCAAAAAAATAAGTAGATGTCACCATTGCTCTTTTCTTTTTTCAAAGCTTACCTTGAAAGTGGTGCCCGACTTAATGAAATTCTTTTCTAATACATTATCCAGGGCTGGATCCAGCTCTTCACGGATGTCCTCAATAAGAAGGGGTCGGCCCAAGGAAAGACTGTCCTCCAGGTGTGTGCGGAAATATTTATGGTTCAGAGAGGTTACCTAAAAATAAAGAGTTCATTGCTGCAGAAATGTTACAAAGAATGTGCCTGTTTCTGAGTGGAAACCAGAAATATTTGGGCAAGGGGCCAAGAATTCTAAGGACTGTCAAGGAAGCTTTAATTATAAATATAAAAGTAACAAACAAAACATAATTTTCAAAACTTGGGGGGGGTGGTGGTCACGACTTTGTGGAAGCCCTGGGTGTGTAATGGGGGTCTCTCCGATTGAAAGAGAAACAAGTGTCATTCCTTAGTGGAAGTTAGAGCTCTGCTCTGGCAGGTGGAAGAGAGGTAATCAAGGATTAACCCTTTAAACTTACATAGCTACAATCATTCAAAGAAAGCAAACTAACTTGCATTTTTATGATACTCACTTATCTTCTCAGGACACCTATGAGATGAATAAGTGATTTTTTAAAAAGCACAGGGATGTCAGAAATGACATACTGAATCAACCTAAGGTTCATCCGTGTTTTCTGTCTCAGTGGCATAACATAAGAATATGGTACTTTGCATAAAATCAACCTAAAAGACTATACATTTTCAACATATTCTTACATTTAAAAAAAATAGGATTCTGAATGTCTGGTGGGGTTCTCCATTTTTAGATCAATGTTTGTTATTAGTTAAAACACCCCAACTGGGCTAGTTGATCTTTGCATTAGCCAACGGACTTGGAACTCCTTACTTCTTCAGCAATCTCTCCCTCTACCTGTGAGGATTCCCAAAGGTTCAGTCCTCAGCTCTCCACCTTCTTATCCTCTATTCTCTGAATTCAACTATTGCGGTTATGCTACTGTGAGTGCTGATCTTAAGATACAAGAGAGGGCTTCCCTGGTGGTCCAGTGGTTAAGACACTGGGCTTCCACAGCAGGGGCACAGATTCTATCCAAGGACTAAGAACCAAGAATTTAGAAAGACAATAATGACAACCCTATATGCAAGAAAGCAAAAGAGACACAGATGTGAAGAGCAGACTGTTGGACTACGTGGGAGAAGGCGAGGGTGGGATGGTATGAAAGAATAGCATTGAAACATGTATATTACCATATGCAAAAGAGATGGCCAGTGCAGGTTCAGCGCATGAAGCAGGGCATCAGAGCTGGTGCTCTGAAACGACCAGATGGATGGGGTGGGGAGGAAGGTGGGAGGGGGTTCAGGATGGTGGGACACACGTACACCTGTGGCTGATTCATGTCGATGTATGGCAAAAACCACCACAATACTGAAAAGTAATTAGCTTCCAATTAAAATAAAATTTAAAAAAAGATCCCTCATGCCACAAGCAGCCAAATAAACAGAAGAAAAAAATAAAAACTAAAAAAAATTAAAAAGGAAGATCCATTGAGACATCAGGTGACTCAGTTCAGTTCAGTCACTCAGTCGTGTCCGACTCTTTGTGACCCCATGAATCACAGCACACCAGGCCTCCCTGTCCATCACCAACTCCCAGAGTTCACTCAAACTCACATCCATTGAGTTGGTGATGCCATCCAGCCATCTCATCCTCTGTCGTCCCCTTTTCCTCCTGCCCCCAATCCCTCCCAGCATCAGAGTCTTTTCCAATGAGTCAACTCTTCGCATGAGGTGGCTGAAGTACTGGAGTTTCAGCTTTAGCATCATTCCTTCCAAAGAACACCCAGGATCTCCTTCAGAATGGACTGGTTGGATCTCCTTGCAGTCCAAGGGACTCTCAAGGGTCTTCTCCAACATTAGGAAGGTGAAATTTAAAAATAGTATCTCTCACTTGCAATGAAAAGAGGTGTGGAATTGAAAAATAAGTCTATCTTTGTCCTGTTTTAATCAAAACAGAACTAACTAAAAACAGAATATCTTGCACACGATGGAACTTTCCCCCTAGATGAATAGCTTTATTTATATACATGATGTGCTGTGCAAGACCTCACTATAAGTTGATAAGGTAAATGAATCCAAACAAAGAGCTTTAACTAGCTTATTTAAATAAGATGAAATAAGGTCCCAAGAAGACTGAATGTAATTGTCCTGCTCTATTCCCCAAGAAGCAAACTCTGTTTTTGTGATGTCTTTCCCAAGTGTGATGGTTAATTTTATCTGTCAACTTGACTGGGCTAATGAATGCCCAGATAGCTGGCAAGCATTATTTCAAGGTGTGTTTGTGAGGTTGTTTCTGGAAGAGATTAGCATTTGAGTCGACAATCTGAACAAAGATTATGGCCCTCGCCCACGTAGGTGGGCATTGTCCAATCCATTAAGGACCTGAACAGAACAGAAAGCTGGAGGAAGTGCCAATTTGTTCTCTGCACAGGTTAGGACATCCGTCTTCTCCTGCCCTTGGACATCAGCTCCTGACTCTGAGGACTTCAGACTGGGCCTGGAACTGACCCCATGGCTCCCGCGGTTCTCAGGCCTTCGGGGTTTGGACTGGAATGACGCCACCAGCTTTCCTGGGGCTCCAGCCTGTGGGCAGCAGATCAGGGACTTCTCAGCCTCCATAAGCCCATGAGTCACCCCTTCATAATAAATCTCTTTCTGTGTATCTGTACCTGGATATGCTTTCAGTTCTGTTTCTCTGAAAAACCCTGACTAATATACCAATTAAAGAAATAATTTTCAAATTGTTGATTTATTAAATTACCTTTTAACCACCTTTAATATCTTTGTAAATGTGAAGTAATATCTTGGAGTCATAGTTTCGGGTTGGATTCGCTTGATTTTTCTTATGGAGGAATACTGTGTGGTGGCCACATGAGAGTCTGTACCACCCACACAGATACTCTGGAACTAGGTCTTTACTCAGTGAATTCTTCACAGGGGAATTAAGCACATACATTCTTTATTCAGAAGTCTGAGCTGTAGGTGCTGGAAATGGCTTTGAAGATGACCTTGGCAAAGCTGCTAAGGTGAAATGCAGCCCTGGACATGCCAAATATGTTTTGTTTTTCATTTATAAAGTGTTTCATTTTTCATTTTGCTTTCCTTACCGAGCACAGAAGTGACGGTTTCGCTTCATTTTCTTTTCATTTAAGTGTGTTTGTGCACGTGCTTACCCACATATTCAGAAAAATACTACGCTGTCTGAGTCAAAAAGATGCAGTTCAATTTACATACATCCCAGAAGTTGATGGTTTTTAAAATAAGGAAGTGTGTCTGATATATTTCTCTTACTTCCTCAGGAAGCTTCTTGGGATGAGGCTGCATCAGGAAGGACATGACTGAAGACTATTAATGAATTAAATGGAAAAATAAAGCCACAATCAGAAAAAATAAGCCCAAGATGAGCAGGGAAATCAGCAGCCAGGGGGGGCAAGAGGAGTGAGGAATGGAGCTAGGAACAAGTCGCAGCTGAGCTGGACCCGGGGCCTGAGCTCAGGACGAGGAAGACCCTGGTACACACCACTCATGCACGTCTGCGTGTACAGCTCCTCAGAAGCTACTTTCCACCAACCCCACGTTTCTCAGCTCTTCCCTTCCACTTCTACTCTCTGATCTTTGCCAGGATTTTTGAGTTTTCTAAGTCAACATAGATTGGAGTCTTAATTAGGTGGGAGAGTCTTGGGGGGTGCTCCAGAGCAATAGGCAATGTCCCCGTGCCTGCAAAGTCTTGATCTCAGAAGGAAATCTTTCACTATTTCACCACTAAATGTGGTGTTTCTTGAAGGCTTTTTGTAAGTACTCTTTATCTGATTAAGGAAGGGCCCTTTTAATCTTGGGCTTCCCTCGGGGCTCAGATGGTAAAGAGTCTGCCTGCAATGCAGGAGACCCAGGTTTGAGCCCGGGGTTGGGAACATCCCCTGGAGAAGGGAATGGCTACCCACTCCAGTATTCTGGCCTGGAGAATTCAATGAACAGAGGAGCCTGGCGGGCTCCTGTCCATGGGGTCACAAAAAGTTGGACACGACTGAGCCACTAACTCTCCTAATCTCAGTTTGCTAGAAGTTTTGATTTTACCAACTTATTTTTCCTGCGTTTATCAAGATGACCACATGGTTTTTTCTGTTTTTTTTTTTTTTTTTTTCCTGTAATGATTACACACTAATTCAATAAATGCAGAAAACGTATAGATGGCATAAAACCATAAATCTAACAAGAAGTTTATGGAGTTGTTGTTGTTGTTCAGCTGCCCTGTCATATCCAACTCTTTGTGACCCCATGGACTGCAGCACGCCAGGCCTCCCTGTCCCTCACCATCTCTGGGAGTTTGCCCAAGTTTATACTATAAATGAAAGTCATGTCCAACTCTTTGCAACCCCATGGACTGTAGTCCAGGGAATTCTCCAAGTCAGAATACTGGAGGGAGAAGCTGTTCCCTTCTCCAGGGGATCTTTTCAACCCAGGGATCAAACCCAGGTCTTCTGGATTGAAGGTGGATTCTCTTTCTCCAGAGGATCTTTCCAGCGCAGGAATCAAACTGGGATCTCCTGCATTGCAGGTGGATTCTTTACCAGTTGAGCTACCAGGGAAGCCAAGCTTCTAATATAGTAGAGATAAAAGACAAATGTGCAGAGAACAGTAATTTAAGGCATACTTCTAGTCCACAGCAGAAATACAAGGTGTGTGTGGAATCAGGACAGGCTGTATGAAGCTGTGGATTTAGGCAAGTCTGGTGAAAGGTAGTATTGGATGTGGACTCTGAATAATGCTCATGACTTTCATCTTGGATATAAGTAAAGTGGGCAATTGGGTGGAGGAAACATTCTGGCTAGTATAATAGACACACTACAAGCAAAACTTTGGGTCCTTATGGCTTGAAACTCAGAACAACGTCGAGGAAACAGTGAATAATCCATATTGTAATACTGAATTGAAATATCAATGTCACAGGATCCTCAAAGGAACCAGGAATGTTGAAATCCTGCCCGTGTCTACCTCCGCCTTAAGAGTAACACCTTGGTCGACTCTAAGTCCAATGCTGAACTCTAGAGTACGAGCACGTACCTGAGTTAGGCTGGAGCAAGAGGCTTTAACCTGAGGAATCACAAGTCCTGTGCTTGATATTCTCCCGCAAGCACAATCTCAGGGCCCAGAATAAAAGCCTCATCCAACATGAGCAAAAGCGATGCAGCCAGGGCAATGGACAGAGGGCAGGAAAGTGAGACCAAGAGAGATCACAAAAGAGAGAGAATAATCAGCATCAGGACTTCCCTGGTGGTCCAGCGGCCAAGACTCCCTGCTCCCAATGCTGGAGGCCTGGGTTCGACTCCTGTTCAGGGAACTAGATCTCACATGATACAACCAAGAGTTCACATACTGCAACTAAAAAAGATCTCTTGTGTCACAACTAATAATCTGGGCAGTTAAATAAATAAGTAAATATGTTTAAAAAGCAAATGATCAGAGCCTTTGCCCCAAATCACTGTCATAAAACTCAAAGGTGTGAATTAGCAAACGACTATCATAGAGATGACAATTTAATGACTAACAGATTCAACTGAAATTGTGGGAAAACTTCATGATTTCAAGAACCACCCACCAAATGGTACATACCTGCAAGTCGTTTTCCTTTTCCTTTGATTTAATCCACGTTTTGCCTTGAGTCTGTGGGTCGATGAGGAGTGGGTATCTGGTGGCCTTTGTCACAATGATGCCATTCTGAATTGAGAGGTCGTCTCCTGGTAAGCCCTGCAGCCCCCACTCACCAATCTGCATAACAGGAAATGGATGTGGCCACGCAAAGGAAGACAAGAAAGCTTTTCTTAGTAATTAACAATGCCACAGATAATTTAAAATTTAGACTTTTTTTTTAGATTAGGACTATGCAACATTCACGTAAAAACACTCAAAGTTACAAATGTGAACCAAATGACACTAAATTTATCATCTAATAAATCCTTTCCCTAGTAACCCGAGACTGGGTGGGATCTAGATTGGCTGGAGTTAGCAGAGACGATGAATATTCTGAGAAGTCAGAGTAGGCAAGCCCTAAGGGTTCAGCCTCTGAAATTTCCCCTTCCTGCCCTCTGGTTCTGCTCACATTGGGGAAGGGGCACTGCACAGCTGGAGGCAGAGAAATTAGGGGACAAGGAATATCACATTGGCATGAACTCATCAATGACAGTTTTCTAAATATTCCTTTCAAAATCAAGAAGGCGCCGTGCTCAGTCACTCCGTCATGGCCAACTCTTTGTGACCCCATGAACTGTAACCTGCCAGGCTCCTCTGTCCATGGGATTTTCCATGAAAAAATACTGGAGTTGTTTGCCACTTCCTACTCCAGGGGATATTCCTGACCCAGGGACAGGACTTGCAACTTCTGCATTGGCAGGGGGACTCTTTACCACTGTGCCACCGGGAAGCCTGACTCCACATGTTCAATGAAATCACCCAAGATGCAGAGAAGCCTCCACTTCGTTAAATTATCTTAGCTCCTCTGAAGGCCATAATCAGTGTGTTTCCAATACATTATCTAGTACCTGTGGGGACCAGCTGAACACTGTTTGAATTGGAAAAGATAATTTTTTGACTTTTAAATAGAGATAACTTTGAAATTAATAGCTTGGCTTCCCTAGGGAAACTGCAACTGGGGAACATATTTACAAATCAAAAATCAGCTCGTGAATACAAATTGCCTGGAAAGCATTGAATACCACAAGAGGTCTGTAAGATATACTGAAAATTAACAATGGCATCAAATTCCTAGCAAGAAAGGTTAGTCTAGCAGTGCACGCTATCACTCAGCAATGCCAGAATGTGCTATTGTATTACACTGTTAGACATTATAAAAAGATGGTTAATAATCAAAAGAAGGTTAATAATACCAATACTTACAGTGTAGCTAATGCCTACATCTTCCTAGAATGTTTGTAAGAGAATGAGATTCAATATGAGTGGTGTGAATAATGGAGGATTATAAGAAGAGCTCAATATTAGAAAGCCTGTAGCTCAAAAATTGTCTTTTCACTCAAAGCAGTGCAATTGAAGACGTGGGTTTGATACCTGGGTTGGGAAGATCCCCTGGAGAGGAAAGGGCAACCCCCTCCAGTATTCTTGACTGGAGAATACCATGGACAGAGGAACCTGATGGGCCACAGTCCATGGGGTCACAAAGAGTCGGACCTGACCGAGAGACCAATTTGAAAGCAAGATTTCTTAAAATGCAAAAGAACTTTTTGTATCACAAAGAAAAAATATTTTGTAATGCTTCACCACTTTGAAAATGATCTTTCCAATTAAATGCAAAAAGAATAAGTCAGGCATACCTTGATTTCTTGTGAATAAAATGAAACTCAACTAATGATATGAGGAAAGTAACACTTACTGTTGGAGGATCCACCAACATTGAAATAAGATTCAGGTTTTCAGTGAAAGGAATCTTCCGTGCTTTCAACTCTATCTCCCATTGCTCTTTCAGCAAATAGTTCCTAAATATCTGATTGAAAGGACCAAGGTAGGACAGGAATCCAGTGCACAGCAGAATATCCCCTACAAGCCTGTTAAGAAACAATAAAGTGGATCACCAACACGTTTTAAGCTATCCCAGTAGGGAATCTGAAAGGCCATCGGGCAGCTTCGTTACTAGGTGAACTTCTTCTCTGCTCCCTGCTTAACACTTGGCAACAAGACATGGAGAGGGTAAAGGAGCCAGCCTAAAGGCTCCAGATGGGGTAGGAGTGGCTGCATTTCGGGTAAGTCCAGGAGCAAGAAAGAGGCTCCTTCCTGAAGCCTAGAGAGCCTGAAGCTTGACTTCCAGATGAGGAAGAAACAAGTCCTAGTCCTGTTCATATTTAGTCTTGATTAAACCACTACTTCTTTGTCTTCCTCTTTCTTTTTTCTTTTGCCATTCTCCTACTCCCCTCTCATTCCCTCTCTTTCAGTTTTCAGAAGGCACCAGCCCAAAATGCCCTTCCATTTAGAACAAATTGTCAGTCTACACTTTCAAAATCCTTGAGGTGAAAGGTGTCGAACTGGAACCAGTATCTAGATTGTTCTGGCAAATCCAGATGATATCAGAAGCACCCCCACACAAATAGTGAGTTAAAAAATGTTTCACCAAGTTTTCTTCTCTCTGTTTTAGAGTGTGGGTCACTCAAGCTCTAAGCACTTTCTTAGATGGTGGGATCCTGGCATGTGGACATGGAAACAGAGGAGAAAAGCACTTCAAGGAATCTGACTTTATGCTCCCCCATGTCACAAGAGGCAGCCTTTAGGGTGATGACTAAGAAGGAGAGCAATTCTAACAAAGACTAAAGTTGATACCTATTAATCTGAGCTTTGAACTCTTTGCTTTGCTGAGTCCATCGAACTTTTTCTCCACTCAGTCCATCAATGAGGGTGGAAGCTGCCTGCATCTTTTTCCGGCACATGTCAGCATCATTAAGCAAATCCTACATTCATAAAAGGAGAATGTCTCAGAGAACTTTTTAAACTGCTTAATCAAACATCCATTATATTGACATGTAAAAATACCTGGAGGAATTTCTCAATGTGCAAAATAAATATAATCTAAAAATACACTGTCAGTAAAATTTTACATATTACATTTTTATAATTCATTCATAATACAGTTATTTCACCTTACAAAATTTCAAAAGGAGCCATTTTGAAAGGGAGAATCCAAATTTCATAGCTTAAATAGGATTTCTATTAAATATTTTCAAAACAATAAATATACCTTTTAAGTCTTGGATTTAATAATGACTCTGAGCTCTTTGCAGTTTATAAAGGATTTTTTTCTACAGAAAAAAATATACACAACAGTGGTATGCTGCAGCCAGCTTGTATCAGCTCGAAGGAGTCAACTTAACATTTTTTCAGAAAATCTGTGAGCTGGCGTTAAACACAGCCAGTATTAAAAACTAAATTATATAAGCTTACAATTAAGCCCATTATATTAAAGGTAATGAATAATCAAAATTCATCAATTCCTAATTGTTGACTATATTTTTGTATTGTCTATACTCCTGGATTAATTAAGTTCATCGCATCTGCATGGTGGCAATAGTATGGCGTGCTCATTTTCTCTCTCAACTGCCTCATCGATAGCTTAGAACTGACAGTGGAGGAGGTACCTAGACCGCAGAAATGAGCAAACACTGCAAGTCAAGGCTTTCTTCTCCCCTCGGCCCCTGCCCCCACACACTGATCCTTTCCTGCAGGTGCTGTTGGAGAGGATGGGGTGACATCCTCAATCCACCCACTTTTGATGCCTGAGCGGGTGAGGGCTCTGAGCTCTGACTGGGCCTCTGGTCCAGGAGTCTTGGTCCTGTTTCTTCCTGTGGCCTGGAGTTTGATGCGGAGGGCAGTGATGCCCAGCTCCTTGCATCTCTGGGCTACATCCTGGGCAGCCGACAAGGCAGCGTATGGAGAGGACGCATCTCGGTCAGCCTCCATCTTCATACCACCAGTTACATGGCAGATAGCTTCCTTGCCAGAAAGATCAGTGTCGTGGATAAAAGTGCTGTTGAGGGATGCAAAGATGTGCCACACACCAAATACACTCTCTCCTTCAGCCGCCCGAGGGCCAAAGCTGGTGCCCTGTTCTTCCTTCTTTTCCTTCCCTTTGCGAGGTGCCATTTCTGCTCATCTTCTCCAGACTCCGCCACCAGAAAGAGAGCCAAGCTGATCGTTGAACGTTTACCAGATCACCGCTGCTACAGCCTATACCATGAGGTCATATTAGGATCCCCGTTTGAGAGTAAAGTTAGTAGGTTAGTCACTTCCACTGCACAATTCATAGTAAGTGTCTGATATAAATCTCAAACCCACAAACCCAGTGTTCTGACTCCAAAGTCAGTACTCCTGTGTATCACATCACAGCAAACAATTATTAAAAACAGAAAAAAGAATGTAGAGTCTTGAAGGTCCAAAAAAAGTAGACGTGGCCAGTGAGAAAGGGCACTCAGGTCAGTATTTTTTCGTTGTAAACATCTGCCTGATCCCTAAATACAACACATACTGGGTAGCATTTCAGTATGTCATATCAGCAATTTGTGCACATTTAATCTCACCATTTTTTCATTCATTGCTGCATCAAATTTGGCTTGCACTTTATCCAGCTCAGCTTGTTTTTCATCCAGCAGTGCCTGGGCCTTGCCCAGTTCAGCGTTGGCAACTGCTAAGCGGCCCTCCTGCTTGGCCAGGTTAGCCTTAAAAGGAAGAAGAGGTGATTGGTGTAGAGGTGTATTAGTGCTATGAAACTTTCATGCTTGTAATGGGTAAATAATAACACAAGTTACTACATAATTTTTGGCTTATTTGGAAGTTGTTTATTTCATTGTCTTCAGCTGGGGAAGCAGAGAAATGTCATTGAAGTTCCTTTTTTTTCCTTTTAATTATTAATGTTCCATATGGAAAACACAGAAATGTATGGGAAGGAGAAAAATAATCACTTGTGATTTTACACAGAAAAGAGTCTATGAGTATTGTGTTAACAAATGGATAACTACCATTTTGGTATTTTTTTCACTTAGAGTAGTATAATCATTTCCTTACTTCATTAAACACTTTCTTTATGAACATTAGTTACATGGCTGCATGATATACCACAATTTGGATATATCGTAATTTCCTTAACTTATATACATTTCTTCCCCCCTCCATTTTAAACTGTTATAAATCCTATTAAGTATGGAAACATTTAGTATTGTTTTGATGGTAAGAATTTTTGAACTGAAATGGCTCTAATGAAAACCAGTAGCTTTTCATCTTTCTCTCAGTCCTACAGCATGATAATTACTTGTTTTTTATAAATTTCAAGTAATTAATTAGTAAAGCAATATAGCTCTAGGGGTTTCTGGGGTAGAAGTTCCTTGATAACTTTCTCATTTTCTTTCTCAATATTTGCGGTTTTGAAATTAGCTTTTTCTCGGGAAATTTTCATTTCACTTAGATTTTCTAATGTATTTACAAATAACTTTAAATTTTGCCTCAATTATTTAAATCTACAATTTGTAATTATATGGATTTATGTACTATAGGCATTTATTTTTGTGTATTTTCTTGTTGATTAGTTTTTGTATTTATGTGTTTACTTATTTGGTAGCATTGGGTCTTGGTTGCCGCGCGGCAAGTGGGATCTTAGTTGCCTGACGAGGGGTGGAATCCACATCCCCTGCACTGGAAGGCAGATTCTTGACTACTGGACCGCCAGCGAAGTCCCTGATTAGTTTTTCATACATATCATACATATAGCTGTTGTTCAGTCACTAACTCATGTCTGACTCTTTGCAACCCCGAGGACTGCAGCATGCCAGGTCTCCCTACCCTTCACTATCTCCCGGAGCTTGCTCAAACTCATGTCCATTGAGTCAGTAATGCCATCCAACCATTTCTTCTTCTGTCATCCCCTTCTCCTCCGGCCCTGAATCTTTCCCAGCATCAGGATCTTTTCCAATGAGTTAGCTCTTATATGTATGTGTATATTGCAAAGCACCAATTCTTTAATTTTGCTACTTTTTTCGGATTTTTAACATTATTTTTATTAACTCTTTCTACTTTTACTAACCTCTGTGTGTGTGTATATGTGTTTGTGCACACTTATATATATATATATATATATATCTCCTACTCTTTAGTTCTCTGGTTCACTTAAAGGTTAAGAAGGTAGCATTTTGGCCATCTCACAAAGTTTGACAGAAAGCAACAAAAATCTGTAAAGCAATTATCCTTCAATAAAAAATAAATAAATTTTAAAAGCTTTCATAACTAGATTTTTGTCATCATTTCCTAAACAGAATTGACTGGTTTTTTTTTTTAAGTGTTCTAATTTTACTGCTTATAGTCAGAGAATGAGGTTTCAGCAATTTTTGCTTTTGGGGATTGAATCAAAGTTTTCTTTTGGGACTGAATATCATCTATTTTTGTAAATATTTCTTGGACATTAGAAATAATTTCATATACTTTGTTCATATCGAAGAAAGTCCAATGTAGCTATTCAAGCTTAAAAATAACATATTATAAAATCTCTATATAATTACTAATTTATGCCTGCTCAGGACTAGCTAGATAAAAGCGCAAGACGAAACTGTAGAGCTCCTTGTTTAAAAATTATTAAGGACTTTAAGAGGGTAATAGCAGAGCATTAAGCCAAGTATGGTCCCTTCTAAAGCTGGCCTTCTGCCTACCAGACCTGTCATGGATTGATAGTATATCCCATAATCTCAAATTATAGGAATTAAAAAAAAAACTCCACATAAAATATTAATGGATTTTGGCTTATGTAATTTGATGTTATTTTTATTTCATAAAGTTATTACAATTAATTCTCGCTGTGAATCATAATTTTTACCCATAAAAATAACTGCTCTTATAAGTGCTTTTTTTCCTTGAATTCTACATTTATAGTAATATTTAGTGTATTTGCTATATTTGCTTATCATTTCTCTTTGTTAAAACTTTCCTATTTTTAATTTTTTTTTCTATTTTTCAAGTTGCCTCTGTGCACAATTTAAAGAGTCAGCCATTTGTATAAGGCTTATTATGAAAACAGTAACCCTCTGCCCACTTGCTCACCACGTTCAATTCCACAGAACAACCACTTCCAACTTTTCTAGCTTTATGGGATGGGCTGGGAGCAGGAAGTGGGGGATATTATGTGTCTGGGTGGTATATTTTGTTAATCTTTTGAACTCCTGAAAATGTATTTTTGTTCTCTCAGACATAAAGGACAATATGGCCTAGTATAGATGGTATGTGTGCAAGAGAGAGAGTGAGATAGAATTCCTTAGTACTATTCCTTAGTACTTAAATTGCATCCCTAAGAATATCTTTTGGGGACTTCCCTGGTGGCCTAGTAGTTAAGACTTTGACTTCCAATGCAGGGGGTGTGGGTTTGATCCCAGGTCGGGGAGCAAGGATTCCACATGCCTTGGGGCTGAAAAACCAAGACACAAAACAGAAGCAATTCTGTAACAAATTCAATAAAGACTATAAAAATGGTCCACATATTAAAAAAAAAAAAGAATGTTTTTTTGGTCCCTCATACATTGAGGATAAGGAAATGGCAACCCACTCCAGTACTCTTGCCTGGAGAATTCCATGGACAGAGGAGCTTGGTGGGCTACAGTACACGGGGTCACAAAGAGTCGGACACGACTGAGCGACTATCACTCACTTGCTCATACTGAGGGCAGTTTGGTCAGTCACTAAAGTCTTAGAGGCCAGTAATTTCCTCTGCATATGTTTTTCTGTTACTTTCTAGTATTTAGGGTTGTGGCATGACTGTGACGTCCTGATTTCTCTTCTTTTGTAAGCCATCTTCTACATTTTGTTTCTTAGGTACCTATAAGCTTCTCTTCCTGTCTTTGAAATTTAAAACATTTCTAGGTGTTGATCTTAATTTTCATAAATTTTGTTTGGAATATAGTAATCAAATTCAATCTCCAAACCTAATCACCAAACTTAAAGATATGGCCAATTTTCTTTCATGATAGCTCAGTCATGTCTGACTCTGCAACCCCATGGACTGTAGTCCATGGAATTCTCTAGACAAGAATACTGGAGTGGGTAGCCTTTCCCTTCTCAGCAGATCTTCCCGACCCAGGAATCGAACTGGGGTCTCCTGAATTGCAGGTGGATTCTTTACCAGCTGAGCTACCAGGGAAGCCCCAACTACTATTTCCAATAAACTCATACCTTGTATAAATCAACAAGTTGGTTTTGGTTTCTTGTCTGTGACGCCAAGAAGCATCCAACAGTTGTAAAAAGAGTGAGAAACAGTGATAGGGCATACAGAGAAAAAGAAAAGCCTGGTAATGGAGAAACCTACCTTTGTTCGTCTAAATTATGCTTTGTTTTTTAACGGCAGTGATACTGATGACTGATTTTACTAAACACTGATTTACTGGGAGAAGGAGGGCAATTTTTACCTTCAGAGGCAACACTTCCCTGTTGACTCCATAAAATGTTGCCATAGCAAGTGTCCAAGACAGCAGACCAGCCACATTCCCACAGACTTTTTTGGCACTTTCAAAAGTGTAATCATCCATGTTAAAATACGGCTGTAGTAACTCAACAGTCTCTTCATTTATTGTGTCCTTGGGGAACTGCTGAAGACTCCACAGGAATCCTGTTGCACTCATCAACTGAAAAAGTATTACAGCCTGTAAACTCTGGAAGAAAATACGTACTTTCCTTCTGAGTTAGTATGTACTTCTAAATTGAATTTTTTTTCAAAGAAGTAATAATTGATTGGCTCTAAACATACAAATCAAGACTATGGCAGTAGTCAACCTAAAGCTGTAAATTGCAAGCTGTCTTCCTGTTTCCATGGAGAAGAGCAAAGAAGAAAAACAACGTAAGTTTCCCATCTAGTGAGTGGCGTCTAAATGCCACCAACCACACAAGCCCCTTTATATAGACTGAGTTGGGTTGACCTCAAGATTGTGCCAACACTTCCTTCGCTGAGTAATATGCATTTAAGTGCATATTATGTTTTTTTTTAATTGGACTATAGTTGCTTTTCAATGTTGTGTTAGTTTCTGCGGTAAGCAAAGTGAATCAGCCACACATACACATATACCCCCCCGCCTCTTCCTTGCATCTCTTCCCATTTAGGTTATCACAGATCACTGAATAGAGTTCCCTGTGCCATACCGTAGGTTCTCACTAGTTATCTATTTTATACATATGTTATTTGTGTGTGTGTGGGGGGGGGGACAACAATACTCTATGGTCCAGATGTACCACTGTTTATCTAACTACTCACATACTGAAAGGCATCTTGGTTGCACCCACGTTTTGGAAATTATGAATAAAGCTGCTATAAAAACCCCTGTGAGCAGGCTTTCATGTGGATATAAGTTTTCAGCTCATTTGGGTAAATACTGAGGAGCATGATTGCTGAATTGAATGGTAAGAGTATATTTACTTTTGTACCATGGCTTCTTTTTCAACATCTTTATTTAGGTATAATTTACAATAAAATTTCCCCATTAAAAAAAAAAGACTGTGCTAATACCAGGTATGGGTACCAACAGATTTTTATAAAAAGCAGGCATTCAGCTTTAAAATCTTACATTTTAAAGAGGCATTACATTTTGAGAGAGGCAATTTAAGATAAATTCTTCGGTATACAATGATCAATTATTTGTCTGCCATTGTGTCTGGTCTATATTGAGTGTCCTGGGATGCAGACACCTGGTACACCTCAAAGGACTTATAGAGATAGATTTTACTTACTTTTAATGACTCGCCCCATGATGGCTTGCAGCAAGGTTTTTCTGGATCCATAGTGACAGGGTCAATTTTCTTTTGAAATAGTAACAGAACACAGTCCATGATTCTCATAATAAGATGAGGGGGCTTTGCAAGTTTCCTGACTGTGGCAATATCATTTGGCTTGATAGTCTGTATTTGGGGTTAGGGATCAGAATATTTTTTGTTGAGTAGTATTCCTAGTCATATGGAACTTTCATACTTTTAAAAAATTAAAATGGAAAATTTTAAAACATGTTTTCTTCCCAATTCCTGACATTTACATCAAGGGTCTGCATTCCAAGATTCTTACATAATGGATCTTTCATGGTTAAGTTAGGGTTTCTGTTTCTTTGTTTGCATTTCCCCCAAAAGTTCTCAATGAATTGGTTTAGAATATCACTACCAATCATTGGCCATCACCCCAGACCTCCACTAGCAACAACTGTCATTAATGTTTATCATTTAGATAATTTCATCTTCAAAGCATAGAGTCTCTATTACATATGAGTATTAGAAGAGGGGCAAGGCCCTGAATATCAGAAACCTCACTTTCAGTTTTCATTTTGAAGGTTGCCCTGTCCATGGAAAGGAGAGAATCCGAAGGAGACAAGAAAAGTTATTGTACCATATGACTCATACAAATATTTTTGAAAGCTTCTATCTGTGAGCTGAGTTAGAAATAGGACATCTCCTGACATTTGAGTCAAGAAGGACTGGGACATCATATGATCCATAAAAACTCCTAAGACTTGTTTGGCTCAGTAATCACTCTCTCATGTGTTATCATAGGACCCACAAAAGAAGTGAGGGTGGAAAGTGTGTCCAGGTCATTGTCACGATTTTATTAAATGATGATCCTAAATCTATTAATGCATTTAACAATCACAGGCATTCTCCCATAAAAAATAAGAGCAAAACCAAAACAGGCCTATCCTCAGAATCTTTCAAAGAGAAAGAAACACAATTACCTTAAACTATGATTATCTGCCATGGCAGAAGTCTAGGAGTGACAGGAAAACAAAGGGGGTTCAGGACTTCCTGGAAGGGGTGAAATCTGAGCTTGGTCTTGCAGACTGACTCTTACTAGTTAGTGAAAGTTAGGAAAAGTCAGTGTTCTTGGCAGAGAGAGAGAGAGACCCATTTAAAAGTAACAGACCACAATTATTGCAGAAGCACTTAGGTGTTTCCATATGGCTGGATCATGTTGTGTGTAGGGACAAAATAAGATAAAATTGAAGGGGCAGACAGGAGCCAGGTATCACAGCAGTAGCACGAATATTTATTGAGTTCCTTCCAGGTACCCAGTGAACTATTCATTACTTTTTAATGCGTACATTGATTTTTCCAAGATCAAGGAAGAATCAGAATCTTGACAGAGACCCAAGAGAGTTAAGTAAATTTTACTTGAGACTATCTATCATATGGTCATGAGAAGCAAATGGAGATCTGCTTGCCTCTGAAGCTGTCCCTTCTTGCTTCATAGTCCTGGATACCTATCTTGGGACTTTAAATTAGAGAAATGGGAACCGTAAGAGGATTTTTAAAAAATGTTAAAGAGTGCATGACATAACCTAGTCAGGATGCTGAAGGAACTGAGAAGGCTGTCTGTATAATCTGAATCCCTTAGGCTAAAGTTTAAGCCAATAACCACTAGCATTATTCCTCAGTTCTCATGGAAAGATGCTTTGTGGAATGAAAGTAAGTTACGGCAAGTTCAGTTCAGTTCACTTCAGTCGCTCAGTCATGTCCAACTCTTTGCGACCCCGTGAATTGCAGCATGCCAGGCCTCCCTGTCCATCACCAACTCCCGGAATACACTCAAACTCATGTCCAACAAGTCGGTGATGCCATCCAGCCATCTCATCCTCTGTTGTCCCCTTTTCCTCCTGCCCCCAGTCCCTCCCAGCATCAGAATCTTTTCCAATGAGTCAACTCTTCGCATGAGGTCGCCAAAGTATTTGAGTTTCAGTTTTAGCATCATTCCTTCCAAAGAACACCCAGGGCTGATCTCCTTTAGAATGGACTGGCTGGATCTCCTTGCAGTCCAAGGGACTCTCAAGAGTCTTCTCCAACACACACTTCAAAAGCATCAATTCTTTGGCACTCAGCTTTCTTCACAGTCCAACTCTCACATCCACACATGACCACTGGAAAAACCATAGCCTTGACTAGACGGACCTTTGTTGGCAAAGTAATGTCTCTGCTTTTGGATATGCTATCTAGGTTGGCCATAACTTTTCTTCCAAGGAATAAGCATCTTTTAATTTCATGGCTGCAGTCACCATTTGCAGTGATTTTTGGAGCCCAAAAAAATAAAAGCCTGACACTGTTTCCACTGTTTCCCCATCTATTTCCCATGAAGTGATGGGACCGGATGCCATGATCTTCGTTTTCTGAATGTTGAGCGTTAAGCCAACTTTTCACTCTCATCAAGAGGCTTTTAGTTCTCTTCACTTTCTGCCATAAGGATGGTGTCATCTGCATATCTGAGGTTATTGATATGTCTCCTGGCAATCTTGATTCCAGCTTGTGCTTCTTCCAGCCCAGCATTTCTCATGATGTACTCTGCATATAAGTTAAATAAGCAGGGTGACAATATACAGCCTTGACGTACTCCTTTTCCTATTTGAAACCAGTCTGTTGTTCCACATCCAGTTCTAACTGTTGCTTCCTGACCTGCATATAGGTTTCTCAAGAGGCAGGTCAGGTGGTCTGGTATTCCCATCTCTTTCAGAATTTTCCACAGTGTATTGTGATCCACACAGTCAAAGGCTTTGGCATAGTCAATAAAGCAGAAATAGATGTTTTTCTGGAACTCTCTTTCTTTTCCATGATCCAGTGGATGTTGGCACTTTGATCTCTGGTTCCTCTGCCTTTTCTAAAACCAGCCTGAACATCTGGAATTTCACAGTTCATGTACTGCTGAAGCCTGGCTTGGAGAATTTTGAGCATTACTTTACTAGCATGTGAGATGAGTGCAATTGTGCAGCAGTTTGAGCATTCTTTGTCATTGCCTTTCTTTGGGACTGGAATGAAAACTGACCTTTTCCACTCCTGTGGCCACTGCTGAGTTTTCCAAATTTGCTGGCATATTGAGTGCCACGCTTTCACAGCATCATCTTTCAGGATTTGAAATGGCTCAACTGGAATTCCATCACCTCCACTAGCTTTGTTCTTAATGATGCTTTCTAAGGCCCACTTGACTTCACATTCCAGAATGTCTGGCTCTAGGTGAGTGATCATACCATCGTGATTATCTTGGTAGTGAAGATCTTTTTTGTACAGTTCTTCTGTGTATTCTTGCCACCTCTTCTTTATATCTTCTGCTTCTGTTAGGTCCATACCATTTCTGTCCTTTATCGAGCCAATCTTTGCATGAAATGGTCCCTTGGTATCTCTGATTTTCTTGAAGAAATCTCTAGTCTTTTCCATTCTGTTGTTTTCCTCTATTTCTTTGCATTGATAGCTGAGAAAGGCTTTATTATCTCTTCTTGCTATTCTTTGGAACTCTGCATTCAGATGCTTATATCTTTTCTTTTCTCCTTTGCTTTTCGCTTCTCTTCTTTTCACAGCTATTTGTAAGCCATGCCCTGTGGGGCCATCCAAGATGGGTGGGTCATGGTGGAGAGGTCTGACAGAATGTGGTCCACTGGAGAAGGGAATGGCAAACCACTTCAGTATTCTTGCCTTGAGAACCCCATTGCCAGGGTCCAGCCCCGGTGGAACCAGGGTAATTCAAAGGGTGGACGGAGTCAGTGAGGAGAGATTTATTTAATTAGAAATGTAAGGTTAGATTAGGAAAAAATAGTGTAGTAGAAAAATGAGTGAAGAAAAGAGGCGGATGAACTTGGTTTACGTGGAAAACCAATAAAGTTCCAGACAAGGAACTTGCACCGTCTACGTTGGGCCACAGGTGCCTGCTTGAATAGCGGAGGGTGCCCCACCTTGGGCTCCCTCTCGCGTGGGTCTCATAACCCCAGGCAAGTAGACTTGGTGAGCCTCCACATTCCAAGGGATCAGCCTGAAAAGGAGAGGGAGGGAGAGGGAGCAAGAGAAAGAATCGACAAGGGGGAGGCCAGGCTTGTGCAAAAACCCCTCTCCGACTTTATTATTTAAAAGGTGTTTATATACCCTAAGTTTTACATAGTGGAAGATACAGAGTCATGCAGGGGCAGAAGTCCTGACCCTTTCTGTGTATCTTTTTGTATACAAAAGGTCTCAGGTGATTTACATTATCTTCTGGCCAAGAGGCTTGTTAACACTTTCTGGCTCTCTTCCTTAATGAATGTTAATCTCATTTCCCCTGAAGTGTTTTTCTTTAATCTACATCACCCTTAAAGCACTAACGTTACATCTCTATAGAACAAAGGCACAGTGGGTTATAACTAAGATGGTACTTAACTCAAAGATCTATGTTGCTACTTGTTTTTTCTATATACCAACTATATCAACAAACAAAAGATATGAAAATTTGGCAGCAAGTATTGGCTCAACAATGAGATGCTTAATCAGTTTTATTCTAATGATCTTGACTCCTCGGAAGCCCCTGCATTCCTAGGATGTTTTAAGCTTCCTGTGCCTGCTGCAAACAATCACATGTGCAGCTGTAAGAGTCCTGCAGGCAGGCTAAAAAGCCATCAGAGGGGTTCTTGGATTGAAACACTCGTATTATGTCCAGGAGACTTACTATATAAAAGTTCTAAATTAACCTTTCCCAGAAAAAGGTGGTGAGGGGATAGCCCCCTGTTAATGTTAGAAGAGTGGATGAAAAGCATAATGTAGTACGACAGGCAGACTCTGGTTTTGGGGGTGGATGCTCAGGAAATTTCAGGGGTTCCCCCTGAAGCCTGATCACGCCCTTGCATTTTGTCAGGCTTCCTTCCTCATGACCTTTGCCATGGGCGGGGTTCCTCACGCTGGCTCCCGGCACCCCATGAACAGTATGAAAATGCAAGATGATAGGATACTGAAAGAGGAACTCCCCAGGTTGGTAGGTGCCCAATATGCTACTGGAGATCAGTGGAGAAATAACTCCAGAAAGAATGAAGGGATGGAGCCAAAGCAAAAACAATACCCAGCTGTGGATGTGACTGGTGATAGAAGCAAGGTCTGATGCTGTAAAGAGCAACATTGCATAGGAACCTGGAATGTTAGGTCCATGAACCAAGGAAAATTGGAAGTGGGATGGCAAGAGTGAACGTTGACATTCTAGGAATCAGCAAACTAAAATGGAATGGAATGGGTGAATTTAACTCAGATGACCATTATATCTACTACTGCAGGCAGGAATCCCTTAGAAGAAATGGAGTAGCCATCATGGTCAACAAAAGAGTCCAAAATGCAGTACTTGGATGCAATCTCAAAAATGACAGAATGATCTCTGTTTGTTTCCAAGGCAAACCATTCAATATCACAGTAATCCAAGTCTATGCCCCAACCAGTAATGCTGAAGAAGCTGAAGTTGAACGGTTCTGTGAAGACCTACAAGACCTTTTAGAACTAACAGCCAAAAAAGATGTCCTTTTCATTATAGGGGACTGGAGTGCAAAAGTAGGAAGTCAAGAAACACCTGGAGTAACAGGCAAATTTGGCCTTGAAATGCACAATGAAGCAGGGCAAAGGCTTGTTAGGACCTAACCTGAGCCATGACAGGCTCAGCAAGCTACACTAGGCCTAAAAGTTTCGGATTCTCATAGACCTGAGTCATGATTCCGGGAACTATACCCCCGAGCCAATCAGGAGAGTCCCCATTCATGCCACGCTTGAGCCAATCCGGATAGGGATGCGGGATTTAAAATTCGCGCGTACAGCTTAGCCGATCATCACACGCCAGCTACACTGTTGCTGAGACAAAGAACTGCCTGTATAAACGCAGTTGTTACTCAGAACTTGGGGCTCTTGTCGGATTCCACTGCGCTGGATGAGACCTGAGCCCTAGCTCGAGCTAGCAATAAAACCCCTTTATGCTTTTGCATTGCTGTGGATGTCTTATTCTCTCAGTTTTGGGGACTTGGACTCTGGGCATAACAGGCTAATACAGTTTTGCCAAGAGAACGCACTGTTCATAGCAAACACCCTCTTCCAACAACACAAGAGAAGACTCTACACATGGACATCACCAGATGGTCAACACCGAAATCAGATTGATTATATTCTTTGCAGCCAAAGATGGAGAAGCTGTATACAGTCAGCAAAAAACAAGACCGGGAGCTGACTGTGGCTCAGATCATGAGCTCCTTATTGCCAAATTCACATTTAGACTGAAGAAAGTAGGGAAAACCACTACACCATTCAGGTATGACCTAAATAAAATCTCTTATGATTATACAGTGGAAGTGAGAAATAGATTTAAGGGACTAGATCTGATAGAGTGCCTGATGAACTATGGACGGAGGTTTGTGACACTGTACAGGAGACAGGGATCAAGACCAGCCCCATGGAAAAGAAATGCAAAAAAATTTATGGGAAGTAAAGACTTGAAAAAATAAACTTAGGAAATGTAATCAGCAGAAATATTTGCTTCAAGACTCAGAGATTACAATCACATTAAGAAAGAAAATAAAGAATTCAATTCAGTTTTCTGATTACAAGAATCCCATGACTAAATTTTATGTAATGAAACATGGTGCCAGCTAGGGTGTTAGGAGGGAAAACAATGCACTGCTCACATTCAGGGCTGCTTCTGCTTCTTCCAGTGCAGGTCTAGCTGCCTCGAGCTTGGTCTCAGCTATTACTTTTTCACTATCGATTTCATCCACTATTTTTTGGGCTTTGTCTTTTACTTCTTGCACTTCATTTTTCACTTTGGCTGAAGCCTGAGCACTTACTGTGACTTCTGCTAATACCTGTTAAAGAAAGGAAATATGAGGATCAATAGAAACCTTTTCAGCATAATTTACAGATTTGAGTATATGATATAAAACAAGAAATGAGAGAAAATTCATCCCCCATTAAATTGTCTATATTTTAAGATGTATTAAAGTAACTCCTCTGAGCAGTTCTGTCATCTTTGTTCCCTAAGCTTCTCTCGGTCATGAACTATATTAATAAATATTTTAAACTTTCAGAAAAATGATATTTATACTCTATGTTATTTCTAGAAAATTAAAACTATTCAAAGTCAGTGCCACGGAATAAGGTCAGAAACCATATGAAGCCTCATGTAATAACAAAAAAAATAGCTAATGTTTGTTGACTGCCTACCATATATCTGGATGCTAAGGGTCTACCTTATGTCATATGCTAAGTGCCTCTCCCAGGCTCTGATATTTCAATAACTGGCTAAAGGTCGAGACTTAAGCATCTATTCTTAAGTGACTGCGAGTGGAAGGTGAAAGCAGCCTGAGACTGGGGGAGAAGCAGTAGGTAGAGAAGTAACACATATATATCCCTATCACCTTGGGAGGAGCATCTTTAAAAAAGACTCAATCAACTCTTCTTTTTATTCTTTTCCTTCCTTAAAACCAACTTCAGATCAAACTTGGGCTACCCCCAGAAACCTAGAGTCTGCAGAGACCTTAAAGAGAAGATTTAATATAATTTATTGTCAAGCAGAAATTTCCTATACAGATGACAGAAAATGAGAGAGAACCAGAGAAGGAAAAGAAAAACAGTCTTAGACCAAGTAGAGGATATAATAGTTTAGGTATGTTTTGGTATAAATTAAACAAAAATATCTAATGTTCTTTGTAAATGTTGCTATTGTTGTTTAGTTGCTAAGTCGTATCCGACTCTTTTGCGACCCCATGTGGGCTGTATCTTACTGGAAATAACCTGTAGGTTTATATTCTGTTTACTTTTTAATAACATTTTTAAACAATGCTTTTTTTAAAATGTGGGAAGATATCCTTCACAGTGTAAATGCCAACTCACTTCATCTGCTTTTACGGAAGCCACTGCCAACTCCTTCTCCTTTACTGCAAGATCCTGAGAGAGTTTTGCAACAGATTCACTTGCCTCCATCAGCTTATCAAGACCTTTACAAACACACACATAGACACTTTCACTGAACATATGATTATCCCCTCATCAAAAACTTATTCAATATTTACTACTTATCAAGAACCATGGGCTGGGTGCATGCTGTCTCTTCAGTCATGTGCAACTCTTTGCAACCCCATGGACTGTAGCCCACCAGGTTTCTCTGTTCATGGGATTTTCCAGGCAAGAATACTGGAGTGGGTTGGCGTGCCTTCCTCCAGGGGATCTTCCTGACCCAGGGATCGAACCCATATCTCTTATGTCTCTTGCACTGGCAAGCAGGTCCTTTACCACCTGGGATGCCACTAGGGCCCCCTGGAAAGCCCTAAGGCACCATAATGTATACTATAACAAACACAAAATAACTATGGACAAGATATCTTAAAATACATATATTATAGAAGCAATAATACTGACCATATTTCTAACAGTTTCGGTTCAGCAGGAAATGAAGAAAATAGGTCTGATTGAAGAATAGCATCTAGTTACATTTAAGGGAAACTCATATTGCTATAACAAGTAAAATGAATTTAGCCAGGAAACTTATTTGACAAATGTATGCTCTCCTTGGCTTTGCAAACAGTTTGTAACTATCGTTTTTTGCCTTTGAATCACATTGCAGCTGAGACGGCAAATGAGACATAATATATTAACATTTTTGTGGTTCTCTGCTATAAAAGTGAAAATAACTGCTAAAACTTCTGCAACTGTTCCTGAGACTCTCAGTGCTCTAGACAAAAATAACTGGTTAACTGAAAATCTCACTAGGCGCTAGACAGAGGTGTGCTGGTAAACATTTAGAGTCTGGGTCTGGAGTGAGAGCATTCATTTGGATGGTTCCAGTTTCCACAGTGTAGATAATCCCACCTTGTCTGATTTCAAGCTGCCAAGAGCTTCTCAGCAACACACCGTTATATAATATTTCTACCACAAAGATAGAATAGAAATAATAATGTTCCCCAAGAACATCAATAATAATAAAATAAAGTAAAAATAACTAAGAAGTAACGAGTTTTTAGTATTGCTTGCCCTCATTAACATAATTAATTTAATTGTAAGTTTATTAACTTTTAATAAAGGCTGTGGTTATCAACCAGATCATAACATTCCTAATTTAACAATCAGTTCCCATGAGCCAGTGCAGGTAGCTTCAGCACATCACTGATTCTAGAGCATCATATGCAAAAGCTGTAGGAAAGTCATGAGAAAGCCAGCAGAAGGAAGTCTCTCTTACAGGGCACCCACCATCACTGTAACTTCACAGACCTTTATGCTTTGTGACCACATTCTGCATAGAAGTGAAAATACAGCACTAAGGCATTTCAGGATTATTTGGGCCAAATGCTTTCTGGACATAAAACCTGTTTTCCTACTTACACTACATACACTGGACACTTAGAAAACCACTGCTCACGTAAAGTCTCTTTCTGTTTTCATTTGTTCACATTTGTTTCTGTTTTGTCTTTTCCTTTGTTAGAAATCTGAGAAGCAGTAACACGGCAAAGTTTACACAAATTGAGGGAAACGGCAAAGAAACCATAAATTGAAATTGTGGTCAGTACCCAAGAGCTGGCTTTTCCCCATCTGTTAAGCAGCAGCTCAACAACCACGGTGACTCAGTACCCAACAGGATGGACCCAAAGCTGAAAGAGCTGGAAGAAATGGTTCCCCAAGAAAAACAGGCCACCTCTGTTTACACTTATTCTGCCCAGACTTTCTTGACAGGTCAAAAGACCCATAAAGATATCCCTCAAAATAATCTACTACCAGCAATATTTCAACATTGATTATAAATCAATATTTCAATTTGAAAAATAAGTATTTCATTTTCAAACAACAATGTCCACCAAACAAAATATTGGGATCTCTTTCAGACAAGCCCTAAAAGACCAGATTCTGTTCCACTTACCAATATTCATACGTTCAGCTTGTTCATTAATATATTTCACCTTTTCAGTGTAAATGTTTTTATAACCATTTATAAATGAGAGGTAAGACTTGGGAGTCACGTGTGCTCTTCGGCGGTATCTGAGAGTAGAACAGAAAAAAAGACCTTCAGGTGAGGCAGCAGGAATACTATATCTCTAACTGATTCTTTGACCTGACCCTTATCCACATTCTGGGCTTCTGTTTCCTCTTCTGGAAAACTGAGAAGAGACTCACTGTCCTACACCTCCTAGGATCTTGTGAAGATCAAAAAATAAAACAGCATATGTAAACACACTTTGTAAACTTTAATGTTCTATACAGATATTAGGGATAAGTGGTTGAAATGAATTTGTGCTGAGATCTGTTTTCATTCACCAGGTATTTGCTACACATCTCTTCCCCACTAGAAACCCAGATAAGTGGGCTTACAAAGGTGAAAGCCAATCTCTCCCCTGAATTTCTGGATTATTGTTGAAATCAAGGCACATTTGATCCAAACATCCAACTCACTATGGTTTCAGTATAGTAATTATATTTAACAATAGAAACAAGTAAAAGGAAAATTTTTTATACAGGAGAAACTCAAGCCAAAGAAGAGATCTTCACATACTATAAATTTATATTTTTATATTACATTAAGTTTATTTTATATTAAATTTTTACTTTCAGAGTTCTGAACATTAAAAAGAATTTTTAAGGACTCTGGCATATATGTGACTATAATAAAACATTATATAAATATTTTTTAAAGATTTTTTTTATGCAAGCTGTTTTTAAAGCCTTTTATTGAATTTGATACAACTCTGCTTCCGTTTTTGGCTGCGAAGCATGTAGGATCTTTCTTAGCTACCTGATCAGAGATCAAACCAGCACCTCCTACGTTGGAAAGCAAAATCTTAACCACTGGACTTCCAGGAAAGTCCCAAATTATGCATATATATTGCATTCAGAATAAACTTCTACAATAAGAGGATATGAAAACTTTGAAAAATACACCAAATTTTCAAAAATAAAGACATGGGTTTTTGTAGCTGCACAAAGGTGAAAACTTCTCTTCACAAGTTGACAGCAGCAGAGGTGGAGTGCAAGTTAAGCAGAAAGAAAATCTTCCAACAAAGAGAATTAATATATGCAGATTTACCAAGAGAATCTGGGAGACTATCTATGACTGTTTAAGAGAATGGTCCATGTACAGTTTTAAGTAAAGAAAACGACACAGGATAAACAAGTTTTTGTGAGATAGGATCCCCTACCCCTTGGAAAATCAATTAAGTGCTACCCAGACTCTCCATCTGGTCCTATTACTTCATGGCAAATAGATGGGGAAACAATGGAAACAGTGACAGACTTTATTTTCTTGGGCTCCAAAATCACTGCAGATGGTGATTGTAGCCATGAAATTAAAAGATGCTTGCTCCTTGGAAGAAAAGCTATGACCAACCTAGACAGCATATTAAAAAGCAGAGACATTACTTTGATGACAAAGGTCCGTCTACTTAAAGCTATGGTTTTTTCAGTAGTCATGTATGGATGTGAGAGTCAGACTATAAAGAAAGCTGAGGGCTGAAGAATTCATGCTTTTGAACTGTGGTGTTGAAGAAAACTCTTGAGAGTCCCTTGGACTGCAAGGAGATCCAACCAGTCAATCTTAAAGGAAATCAGTCCTGAGTACTCATTGGAAGGACTGATGCTGAAGTTGAAGCTCCAATACTTTGGCCACCTGATGCGAAGAACTGATTCCTTAGAAAAGACCCTGATGCTGGGAAAGACTGAAGGCAGGAGGAGAAGGTGACAACAGAGGATGAGATGGTTGGATGGCATTATCGACTCAATGGACATGCGTTTGAGTAAGCTCCGGAAGTTGGTGATGGACAGGGAGACCTTGTGTGTGTCCATGGGGTTGCAAAGAGTTGGACAGAACTGAGCGACTGAACTGAAGACTCTCTGTGCAGAAAAATAGGCCCAGTCTTTCTGGGAGGTACTGCACGCCCTGAAGCTCATCCATGAACCCTAAGGAAGAAGTGCTCTGTTATAGAAACCATGTTGGCCCACCTTTATTTATAGCAATCATACCAGTGACTATCACACTTTGGAAAAGACTGCTATATTCTTGAACTGTCAACACCAGCTTTCACATCATGAACACCATTTCTGCTTTTAGGGACTGGACTCTTCTACTGTCAATTAAACTTTAGTTTCATAATTATTTGTCAAGAAAACACAGACAAGATTAAGTGATGCATATACATGATCCCTTAGCATAAGGCAATAATGAAACTTTAGAACTGTGGACTTCTTTAACCAAATAAATAATGAACTTGAATAAGAAACAAATTTTAAACAGTTTCTAATGAATTATTTTAAGTCATTTCCAAAAAATAAATTAAGCAAGTGAATTTAAATAATTCATTAAGTATCTGTTACTTTGAAGCCCGGAGGGAAAGGAATAGTTAAAAGTATGGACACTAGTTAATTTTAAAATCTCAATTATTTGTCATCATTTTATTACATAATCACTAGAAAATCAAAGCAAGGGACAAATCTAAGTGCAGCTGGGATTTCGAGCTCCATCACTGTGACGAGTGTCTTACTGGATGTTCCATTTTATTCCTCTTTGGGGTGAACCTTGTGTTTCTGTAGCTATTACACTTATGCATCATCACTTACCTCTGGAAATAACTTTCGCAGCTCTCTGAAACCATGTCGTGAAAGAGGCCCATTGTTTCTACGACTTGTCTTTTAGTGTCACTAGAGCAGACAATACTATAGCCTGAAACGAAATAGGAGGCCACAGCAACCAGCGCCTCCCTAGGCCAGCGGCTGAACCAGTCCATGGTGCAGCCCGATATCAAGCCAGGAAATTTCAAAGAGCGGGCACGGAACTTCTCACCAACCTAGCGACAGAAATGTCAAAAAGTATTATAAATTTAAAAAAATTATATATTAAAAAAACACAGAGGGATTATAAGTCAGGCAGAGGGATTATAAGTCAGGCAGAGAGACCTTTTTATATTCTGAGCCAACAGCCTGATACAACAAATTCTTTTAGAAATCTTCTTAACTGTATGAATATGTAAATTAAGTGTCCAGGTGCAAGGAGGTAATAGTTCCACACTCTTTCCTTTCCTAAGACTCGATCTGCTCAATTCTAGAAGCTACCATGTAAGAAGACACTGACATCTTCTTTGCCCATGTGCTACAAATACACAATGGAATATTACTCAGCTATAAAAAGGAATGAATTTGAGTCAGTTGTAGTGAAGTAGATGAATCTATAGCCTGTTATACAGAGTGAAGTAAGTCAGAAAGCAAAAACAAATATTGTATACTAACACATATATAAGAACCTAGAAAAACAGTACCGATGAGCCTATTTACAAGGGAGAAATAGAGATGCAGACAAAAAGAACGGACTTGTGGACACAGCGAGAGAAGGGAGAGTCGGAGGAATCGAGACAGTTGCAGTGATATATATACACTATCATGTAAAAGAGAGATCACCAGCGGGAAGCTGCTGCACAACACAGGGAGCCCAGCCTGGCACTCTGTGATGGCCTAGATGGGTGGGACAGGAGGTGGGTGGGGGCTCAAGAGTGATTCTTAAGCAAAAAAAAAAAAAAAAAGCTAAATTTGATACTTAAAATTTAAAGAAAATTTTAAACAATCTGACATTAAAGATCTGTTCCAAGAAAGGAAAAATGGATGGAAAAAAAAAAAAAAAGGAAACTGACAAACCACATTTCTAGAGAGAGACAACCAGGACAGTGAAAGGCCTGGAACCAGGGCAAGTGAGATCTGCAGAGGAATGGGAGGTGTTTGGTCTAAAAAAGAAACGACGTAGGGAGTCTGCAGAAACTTTCCCCAAATATCTGGAGAGCTGAATGCAGGAGAGGGATTGGATTCACTTTACAGGACAAACGAAATCACAGGTGAAAAATCAGAGACAAAATTCCACTGTTTGTAAAGAAGATCTTTCTGGCTGTTAGACTACCTAAAAATTAAGCAAGATGCCCTATAAGTTAGTGTGCCACCTCCCCCACCCCCAAGAGCGGAACTGCCCAATAGAATTTTCTATGATGATGGAGAGGATCTGTATGTGTGCTTTCCATAGTAATCTCTAGCCACGTGCAGCTACTGAGTATTTGAAATGAAGCTAGTGGGACTGAGAAATTGGATTTTCATTTTTACTTAATTTTAACTGATCAAAAATCAAATGACCACACATGGCTAATGGTTAGAATACTGGATAGCACAGTGAGTGAGAGACATTCAAACCTACATCAGGGACATTCTAGATGGTATGACTATATTGGCGCTAAAGCTAGACAAGACTACATCACCAAATCCCTTAAAATCAAATAATTTCTGTCTCTAGGCAATCAAAGTTGTAGGGTATGCAATAATTCCTAACAAGTATACTCAATTTTCACTCTTTAGTATGATTTTGGTCAGTGGAGATTGGTGGTAGTAAAGAAGTAACAAGTGTTCATTTCTGAGCAAATCATCTCATCAGAGAAGGTGAACTAAGTACATTCAAGGAAGTAATTCCTCCTACATGGAAATAACTAAAGTAAAAACTCACTGGAGAAAAGCAGAGAACAACGTGCAAGTTCTTCCTTGATCTTGAAATGAAGTACTCATACAGATTATCGAAGGTGGGAGGATGGCGAGGGAGCTCCCTTTTCATGACCGATATCAGCCCTTGGGTGATTTCATCCATCTCGTCCCGTGCAAACAAATTGGAGATCTTTGAGGAACAGGCAAGAAAGGGTTCAGTATTTTGAGAGTTCCCCACGCCAACGCACTGCCAAAGTCTGGTCCTTCCCCATTCCCCCCACCCCCACCACCACATGTCATTTCTTTTCATATTTTTTCCTGCGTCTCTACAGCCAAATCCCTAGTTTGCCAGAAATTACAAGAGTGCAACTTTTTATTTAGCAGCTTAATCAGGAGCAAATTAAGTTTCCTTTTGCTCAAATAGCTATTACCAAAAAGCCATCTTGTTTACCATTCCAGTCACCACTTTAAATGTCCAGCGATGCCTTCCGTTCTGATTCACAGTCAGTCTCAACTATGGTTCCAGAATAGTTAACTAGAGCATGCGAAAGTAAGCATCCATACTGTGAAGGGAAGACTTCACACGCAAGGTGCGCTTGTAGGGCTGGCCTTTGCCTGGCATCCGAGAAACAGGCTTTTGGAAGGAATCCACCATGACTAATCGATAAGGCTGTTCCACTGTACCTAGACTATTTACAAAAACATTGGGATATGTGGTGAACATCTGCTTTCCTTCTGGGAGTCTGGAATTTTGGCAATTGTGGCTAGGCAGAGAACAACTACATGACCAGCCCCTAAGAGAATCTTGAATTCTGAGTCTCAGATGAGCTTCCTGGAACAGAAAGAGCACATGTATTTCTGCACTTGACTTCACGTTTCTTCACTTTCATTTCACACCAAAAACACATTCTGTATGGACCCTGTAGTGAGAACATATTAATAGGAAGCATGTATATGGATTTCCCGACTCCCCCGGATGTGTCTTTTTCTTTACTGATCCAGCTGAAAACCCTTACTGAGCTGCTGCAATACATCTTAGTCATAGGCTCAACATATGCTGAGTCCTGTGCATCCTTCTAATAAAGCGCCACGCATGTTGGTGGTCAAAGAAGTGACGATAAACATGGTGTCAGCAGTGGTGACATTCAGTTCAGTTCAATTGCTCAGTCATGTCCAACTCTTTGCAATCCCAGGGACTGCAGCATGACAGGCCTCCCTGTCCATCACCAACTCCCAGAGTTTATTCAAACTCATGTCCATTGAGTCGGTGATGCTACCCAACCATCTCTTCCTCTGCCGTCCCCTTCTCCTCCTGCCTTCAATCTTTCCCAGCATCAGGGTCTTTTCCAATAAGTCAGTTCTTCGCATCAGATGGCCAAAGTATTGGAGTTGCAGCTTCAGCATCAGTCCTTCCAATGAATATTCAGGACTGGTTTCCAGCAGGATGGCTTGGTTGGATCTTCCTTGCAGTCCAAGGGACTCTCAAGAGTCTTCTCCAACATCACAGTTCAAAAGCATCAGTTCTTTGGTGCTCAGTGTTGACATACACATCTACTTACAGGTAGGGTAACTTTTTCAACCATTCTATACTCCTGATATTTAGATACATAAATGATATAGATAGATAAATTTTGCTTCTCCTAAAATAAATTACAGGATCAAGCCAAAGATTTATGAGACAAATAAGGAACCATATTTAAAATGGAAAAAAACATATAAAATATCTGGAGGTAAAGCAGCATTACTTTCACAGAAACTTCAAAAAAATCAATTGAACCTCATGTGTTAATCATTTCTAAAATGAAAAATGGGTACCAAATGGCTTCATTTCTTTTTTAAATAATTATTATTTATTTATTTGGCTGTGCCAGGTCTTAGTTACATCTGTCCAGGATCTTTGCTACAGCATGCAAACTCTAGTTTCAGCATGTGATATCTACTACCCTGACTAGGGATTGGTCCTGGGCGCCCTGCGTTGGGAGCTCAGAGTCTTAGCCACTGGGCCACCAGGGAAGTCCCTAAACACCTCACTTCTGAAAGACTGCTGCTTTCTCTATTCAGATTTACACTTTAAAAATATGACTTCTTTCTCTACTTTGGAGACATACCTCCCCTGAAGATAGCAGGTTGTTGAGATATTCTAGAAATGACTCATCTTTTATTTCGTTGTCAGTAAAGATAAAAGTGATGCCTTTGCCATCAGCACCAGCAACTTTGTACAAGGCTTTTAAATCATCTGTGAGATTACTCACATTATAAGACCTAAGAAGAGAAGGAGCAGAAAGCTTTAAATGAAAATATAGTCATCATTTATCTCAAAACACAATATAATCCATGATAATTAGAGCATAATCTGTACCTGCTCCAATAGATTCTAAGTTAATAGTGCCTGCTAGAAAACACAGAGCTAAACAGCTGTACATTACCACTCTAAATAAATAGGTTTTATTTAGCTTGAGAAGTTAGTGGGGAATTTACTACAAGTGACTCAGACAGAATAATTGGGAACAAGGAAAACAACTTTTATTCCCTACAGTCCAACAGTGCTCAGCCAACAGATGTTTTCCCAAGTGAATATATATGTAATATTTAAAACTAATCAGATATTTGGATGAGCTTAGATTGGTAAGAAGGTATAGATAAATTATAAGTAAAGTTAGTGATAAATTACATATAATGGTAATTTGCACATCTCATTAAGCAACTAGATTCAGAGATGCATTATGCAATGTGATATAAATAATAGAAATGTTATAATTACGTGGTCACAGATTCTGAAGAGAGACAAGCTTGGTCTCTGTTTTTCTTGTTTACCCTGTTTCCTACTAAATGCATGTGCTACCAGAAGTGATATGATATGTAAAAACAAGGCAGACATTTTCTTAAATGTGGCATGTAAATCCTCGTGGGTAGATGCCAATGAAAGGGATTATAAAGAAGTCCTTATTTGAAGGAGGTTTCATAATGTAAGTAATAGGGAGTTCTGTGTAATCCATAGGGTCTAATGGAAAGACTACTGGCATTAAAACCAGGAAGACCAGAGTTCAAATCCCTGCCCTGCAGTTTTATAAAAGTCCCTTCATGTTTTACAGTTTGTTTCCTCATCTTCAAAATGAAGATAATTACCAATTTGTAAAGGTTATTATGGGCATTCGAGATGATGTAGCTTCAGTTCAGTTCAGTTCAGTCGCTCAGTCATGTCCAACTCTTTGAGACCCCATGGACTGCAACACACCAGGCCTCCCTGTCCATCACCAACTCCCAGAGTTTACTCAAACTCATGTCCACTGAGTTGGCGATGCCATCCAACTATGTCATCCTCTGTCGTCCCCTTCTCCTCCTGCCTTCAATCTTTCCCAGCATCAGAGTCTTCTCAAATGAGTCAGCTCTTTGCATCAGATGACCAAAGTACCAGAGTTTCAGCTTCAACATCAGTCCTTCCAATAAATAGTCAGGACTGATTTCCCTTAGGATGGACCGGTTGGATCTCCTTGCAGTCCAAGGGACTCTCAAGAGTCTTCTCCAACACCACAGTTCAAAAGCATCAATTCTTCAGCACTCAGCTTTCTTTACAGTCCAACTCTCACATCTATACATGACTACTGTAAAAATCATAGCCTTGACTAGATGGACCTTTGTTGGCAAAGTAATGTCTCTGCTTCTTAATATGCTGTCTAGGTAGGTCATACTTATATGCAGTGTACATCATGAGAAACTCTGGGCTTGAAGAAGCACAAGCTGGAATCAAGATTGCCGGGAGAAATATCAATAACCTCAGATATGCAGATGACACCACCCTTATGGCAAAAAGTGAAGAGGACCTAAAAAGCCTCTTGGTGAAAAAGGAGAGTGAAAAAGTTGGCTTAAAGCTCAACAGTCAGAAAACGAAGATCATGGCATCTGGTTCCATCACTTCATGGGAAACAGATGGGGAAACAGTGGAAACAGTGTCAGACTTTATTTTGAGGGGCTCCAAAATCACTGCAGATGGTGATTGCAGCCATGAAATTAAAAGACACTTACTCCTTGGAAGAAAAGTTATGACCAACCTAGATAGCATATTTAAAAGCAGAGACATTACTTTGCCAACAAAGGTCCATCTAGTCAAGGTTATGGTTTTTCCAGTGGTCATGTATGGATGTGAGAGTTGGACTGTGAAGAAAGCTGAGTGCCAAAGAATTGATGCTTTTGAACTGTGGTGTTGGAGAAGACTCTTGAGAGTCCCTTGGACTGCAAGGAGATCCAACCAGTCCATTCTGAAGGAGATCGGCCCTGGGTGTTCTTTGGAAGGAATGATGCTAAAGCTGAAACTCCACTACTTTGACCACCTCATGCGAAGAGTTGACTCATTAGAAAAGACCCTGATGCTGGGAGGGATTGGGGGCAGGAGGAGAAGGGGATGACAGAGGATGAGATAGCTGGATGGCATCACCGACTCGATGGATGTGAGTTTGAGTGAACTCCTGGAGTTGGTGATGGACAGGGAGGCCTGGCATGCTGTGATTCATGGGGTCGCAAAGAGTCGGACATGACTGAACAACTGAACTGAAATGAACTGAGGTTGGTCATAACCTTTCTTCCAAGGAGTAAGCTTAACTACACTTAAATGTATAAATAGCTTACTTTTATTTTTTTAACCTTTTTATTTTATACTGGAGTATAGCCAATTAACAATGCTGCGACAATTTCCGGTGGACAGCAAAGGGACTCAGCCATACATAAACATGTATCCATTCTCCCCTAAACTCCCCTCTCTCCCAGGCTGCCACATAACATTGAGCAGAGTTCCCTATGCTATACAGTAGGTCCTTGTTGGTTATCCATTTTAAATACAGCAATGCGTACATAATTCTATATCCAAAACTCCCTAACTAACCATTCCTCCTATTCTTCCCCTGGCAACCGTAAGTTCATTCTCTAAGTCTGTGAGTCTGTTTTAGTTTTGTAAATAAGTTCATCTGTATCATTTCTTTTTAGATTCTGCATATAAGAGATGTCATAGCTTATTTTTAAATTAGGAGAGGAAGTGAAGCCCTTCTGGGTGGCACTATAGTTAAAAGTCTTATAGATCTCAGCAAAAGGAATACTATCAAAAAGAAACGATCTATCCCCTCAAAATAATTCCTAAGGGGGAGAACTCATTAAAAAGGGAAACAGGTAAGTTGGTTTTCTGAGAAGTAGCTGCACCTGTGAGAGCGACCTAGTCCACATCCTTACTCAGAACTGCCCGGTGTTGATAGAGTAACCCTCTCACTGACCACTCAATGAAGTCACAAAGCCATTTTGCTCATTTTTAAAAATTAAGCAGACTGTTAGGCATTGCTTTTACAATATATAGACATGGTCACAGCACACCCTTTCTAGGTCCAGACTCTTCTCGCTGCTTTCTTTCATATCTAAGCCTCTTGAGGAGTTTTAAAATTTGTTTATATTTGCTTCTTTCACTTCCTTAATGGTGGCTTCTGGCCCCATCTGATCCACCCAAAGGTTTGACACCACTCTTCATGCTTTAATCTCGTTTTTAGGCTAATTCTCTGGCTCCTGGGGTTTCTGGAAACCACTCCAGATTTCCTCCGCTGCCTGGCCTCTTCTCCTCACTCCCCCTGCATTGTTATACCCACCACTTCTATCTCGAGGAGTATACTCAGACATGTGCAAGAATATTCATAACAGCTGTGTTTGCAAATCAAAAACCCCGCAAATGTTTATCAACAATACGATGGATAAGCAACTGTGGCAATATGTGATAGAATGGAAGGCTCCACAGCAATAAAAATGGATAAACTGCTGCTGCATGTAGCATCACGGATGAATCTCACAAACACCGTGCAAGCAACAAACACTGGACACTAAAAAAGGAAACCCCATACATTTTGACTGACATAAGCTAAAAAATAGGAAAAATAAATCAATGGGCTTAGAAGTTAGAATATTGTTCCCCTTAGGAGGGTAGTGACTGGGACAAGACCAAAGGTGTACTTCTGGACTGCACCCCTTCTGGGTGCTAGTGATGATGTTTTATTTCTTTATCTGTGAACTAACTACATAGGTGTACTAACTTTTTGACACTCATGATTTGTGAACATTTTTTTTAATGTATATTACCCTGAAATAAAAACAAAAAATACAATAAATTGTTGTAATCTTTTTAATTTTTATTTGGCTATGCCCAGCAGCATGCAGGATCTCAGTTTCCTGACCAGGGATCAAACTGTTGCCTCCAGCAGTAGAAACAGGGAGTCTTAACCACTGAACCTCCAGATAAATCCTGTTGTAATTTTTTAAATTTTATTTCATTTTTTAGTTGAAGGATAATTGCTTTACAATGCTGTGTTGCTTTCTGCCATACTACGATGCAAATCAGTCATAATTATATATGTAATTTTTTTAATCGAACATTTCACTCCAGTGAAATCAACGATAGAGAAAAAAAAATATTGGCGTGTTTCATTTTATCTTACCTGGTTAATGTTATCTGGAATATTTGATATCCAGCTATAAAAGAGGCCAATCTTGAAAGACTTTGTTTTCCTGAACCACCGACACCCACAAGCAATGCATTTCCACATGATGTTCGGATTATTCGTGAAATCTGTTTTGAAATAAAATAGTATATATTTGAAAATAGAATTCAGCTGTTTACATCTGCTTGCAATAAATGGGTCCATGGTTTGACCACATGCTTCAAGACGACATTAGACATTTTCATTTAATGTAAAAGGTTTCATATTGATTTATTCAATTCCAGTTCTTTCATTGCCCATCTATATTTACATCATGAAAAAGAGTGCAAATTGGCTTTCCTATCTCCTATTTTTAAATGATTTTCTGTGTGTAATTTTATTATTTTCATACTCAACAGGTAATGGAACTGCTCTTCCCAATCTGCAGGGAGCAGTTTACAACTGTTTGCTTATTATCATCAGTCTAACACACTGACTTAAGCAGAAAACAAATGCTACTTAGCTCTACAACAAATGCTACCTCTACCATATCTCTGCCGGTGAAAATTTTTTTAAAGTATCAAAATTCTATTTACAATGGAGGCATGGAAACATCTGTAGAAAAAACTCAGGGAAACAGCCTTTAGCCTTGTGTTGCTTTTCTAAGGAGATTCCCTCACAGAGAGGATAAGGCCCAAACTGTGGTTTGAATCTTATGCAGGTCAGTTGGAGACATTGCTAAAAAGCTGTCTTTTACATTAATACCACTGATTAGAGCTTCCCTGGTGGCTCAGAGGTTAAAGCGTCTGCCTCCAATGCAGGAGACCTGGGTTCGATCCCTGGGTCGGGAAGATCCCCTGGAGAAGGAAATGGCAACCCACTCCAGTATTCTTGCCTGGAGAATCCCATGGACGGAGGAGCCTGGTAGGCTACAGTCCACGGGGTCGCAAAGAGTTGGACATGACTGAGCGACTTCACCTTCACCACTGATTAGAAGAAAATCTAGATGGATCATTAAATTCATTTATCACCACAACAAAGAATTTTTTAAAATTCAAGTTTTACAGGGGGCAGACACCTTGATATGTGTCAAATCTACTATTATATTTTAAATACGTTAATCACTTACGTGGTTTTGCACCTAGAACAGGGTACCAGGCCCCTAAGACCAAGCCACTGTGGGTACTCAATAATTATTTGTTGGGACTTCCCTGGTGGTCTAGTGGTTGGGAATCTGCCTTGCAATGCAAGGAATTCAGGTTCAATCCCTGGTCTGGAAACTAAGATCCCACAAGCCTCAGAACAACTAAGCCTATGGGCCACAACTACTGAGCCCACGTACCACAACCAGGGAGTCCACGTGCCATGATGAAAGAGCCCGCATGCCACAACTAAGAGCCAACATGGCCTAAATAAATAAATAAATATTTTTAAATAATAACTATTAATTGTTGAATAGATGAATGTAAATTCGCCAATTTTGCAGAAGACGATTCTATAATAAACACAGAGTCAACTGTCTCCTCTTTATGAAAACCTTCCTATTCCAATTTGTTGGAGAAACTCCTTTTTCCTCTATAAATTACACAAACAACTCCTTCTGCAGCCTTTCACACCTGGATCCAAGCCATACTCCTTTCAGGTCATGCCTCCAGTTGGTTCCTATTTTTATCAGTCCTGTATACCCATGTTTCCCCTTTCCCCATAGTCTGTAGGTCAATCATGAAGTCAACATTTTTAAACACATCAACTTCTCCTCCACGGGCAACGGGATTTCCATTACACCAAAACATAGTTTGAGGGAATATTTTTTTCCTAGGGTTCTCCAGCTTATTGTCTAAAAAGGTAAAACTCTGACTCAGCGAGTCAAACACAAAACCCCTCAGTTTGCCCTTGAAAAACATTTGCTGTCATATGCTGCTGCTAAGTCGCTTCAGTTGTGTCCGACTCTATGCGACCCCATAGACGGCAGCCCACCAGGCTCCCCCATCCCTGGGATTCTCCAGGCAAGAACACTGGAGTGGGTTGCCATTTCCTTCTCCAATGCATGAAAGTGAAAAGTGAAAGGGAAGTCGCTCAGTAGTACCCAACTCTTAGCAACCCCATGGATTGCAGCCCACCAGGCTCCTCTGTCCATGGGATTTTCCAGGCAAGAGTACTGGAGTGGGCTGCCATTGCCTTTTCCGTTGCTGTCATATAGATGAATTCAAATAAGAGGTTTCTGATTAAGCCTTTGTTTTGTAAGAGAGTGAACTGACTTAACCTATAGATTCTCTTCTATTAACTATCAGATACTATAAAAGTATTCTCTAAAATAGTTTATCTGTGAAATTCACTAAGCTTTTACATTATCTATTTATATCAGTAAACAATCAATAGCGAGAACCTTAATAAGATGAGTCATTGCATCTTTGAAAAACACCAGATCAAGAGATGTTCCTCTAATGATTTCATTGAACTGTCTCTGGTAAAACTGGAGTTTTTCAGACAGAAATTCAAAGGATGGTACCTAAGAGTAGGGAGAGAGAAAAATAATATTTAAGATCCAAAATTCAGGAATGCTGTAATTGTAAAGATATTCACAAGTAATCCTTTAAAAAAAAAGTTAAACCTAATGGATTTCCAAAAATGTGTCATGAATGAATTGACTTTTAGTTATTTCCATTTTCAGATCCTGAAGCCTAACTGGTTGGTTTCCAATATGAAATTATTCATAACCTTTTCCTTTAGGAATCCTAGCAACAATTACTATCCATGTTAATTAAGGCTGTAATATAACAAATGTATTTCTCAGTTTTTATTTGCTTCTTAACAGTGCTTAGGGAGCTTTAAAAATATATAGAAATTTTACATTGTTTATGTAGTCAAATTATTCTGAAATCAATATTCACTTATTTCTTTTGCAAATGGTTGCTCCCCATTTAATTCTTTGACCAATATTTATTTGGAAATTACTGTATGTGATCCTGTTTTTAAAAAATCTCTCTGGAGTCTTGTTTCAGGCATCATTAAATCTATATATTAACTTATGGAAAACAATGTGTGGCCATTTAACCAAGTAAAGTTTTATCATATTTATTCCTAGATGTTTTACACATTTGTTGCTAACTGAATGAAATACTTTTATGTTGTATTTCCTAGCTTGGGATTATTGGCGAGAGATGGCAATCCTTTTTCTATAAAGGGCAAGGTAGTAAATATTTTAGACTTTGTGGCCCATATGGTCATTCAGCTCCACCTTTGTAGTACAAAAGCAGTCGTAGACAATATATAAAAAAATGGGCTTGGTTGTGTTCCAATACAACTTTACTTGTGAACATCGAAATTTGAATTCTGTGTAATTTTCACGTGTCACACAATATTATTATTCTTTGATTTTTTTTCTACCCATTTAAAAATGCAAAACCCTTCTTAGCTCACAAATCTGACAAAAACAGGCAGTAGGCTGGATTTGGCCCATTGGCTAATATAGAGGATATTTACTCAGTTATAGATTTATATCACACTTGGTCATATAAATGAAAGTTGGAACTGATTTTTAAAAATCTCTTGGATTATATTAAGAGACAATCATATCTGTCAGTAATAACCCTTTTGTTTTTCCTATCTGATAATTACATCTATTTTCTTCTTGTCATTTTGCTGCACTGCCTAGAACTTTCAAAACAATATTAAGTCATCGAGATAACTGCACACACATTTGTCTTATACCTGACTTTAATGGGACTGCTGCTGAATTTCTTTGAAATAAATATTTCACTTGGTGTATGATGACATGAAACACAACAAATAACTATTGTAGAAGTTATGATAACTCCAAAGTGGGACTCTGGTGCAGGGAGAAATATCTAGCCAGATGAGTGATCGAAAAAGACGGAAAATAAATACCAATTCATAGACTTTGGGCACTTCAAACGTGGTGTCTTCGGGTTCATCTCCAGTTGGTTCAGGCATCTCACGGAGAAAATCTACAAAGTACGGTTCAGGAAGAATATATGACCCCACATCTGGGCTAACATTTTCTTCAACCGAACGGACAAGTTGTGTATTAAACCATTGCTCATCATCAGGCGTTATAAACCTAAAAGAAAAATACAGGAGTAAGAAATGCAAACCAGGAAGGCATCTGTTCTAACTGAACATGGTTTTAACCTCTCTCCACATCTTCTCAGCCCTCACCCTGTACATCCATTACCTCAAAATACAGAAACAGTATGTTCAGCCTTCTGATCAGAGGCAGACCGAACTCCATCCAAGAGAGTTATAACACTAACAGTGTCACTTACAGAAAATACTGACTGTCTCTCTCTGTGGCCAGACTTAAGCTCCTCTGAATCCTCTTCCCAACTAGGCCCCAAATTTTGGACTTCCATGTCCTTCTTTGCATCACCCATTTTTAGCAAGAATCCCATTAGATCAGTTTAGGCAGCTGCCGCTGCTAAGTCACTTCAGTCGTGTCCGACTCTGTGCGACCCCATAGACAGCAGTCCACCAGGCTCCCCTGTCCCTGGGATTCTCCAGGCAAGAACACTGGAGTGGGTTGCCATTTCCTTCTCCAATGCATGAAAGTGAAAAGTGAAGTGAAGATGCTCAGTCGTTTCTGACTCTAAGCGACCCCATGGACTGCAGCCTACCAGGCTCCTCCATCCATGGGCTTGTCCAGGCAAGAGTACTGGAGTGGGGTGCCATTGCCTTCTCCAAGTTTAGGCAGAATCCTCCCATAACCCCCTTATTTCCTCTTAGTAATTTCCCATCCAAACTCCCCCATCTTGTTCCCCAGTTATAAATTCCCACTTTTCCCTGCTTGTATTCAAAGTTGAGCCCAATTTCTCAGCCCTACTGCAAAACCTCACTGTATAGTCCCTACATCTATCACAATAGTCTTGAATAAAGGGTGAGTGTCTTATTGTTTTAACAAGTGTGATTGATTTTTTTTCTTTAACAAAACAGGTAAGTCCCTTGGGTGAGGCCCAAGATCCCGGAAACTTGCAACAGAAGAGGAGAATTTGACAGCCAGCAGTGGGAGAGCATCCTCTTTCTGGGTCTGTGTGCACCCAGTGTATGAAGGTCCTTTTCACACTTATAACATCAGAGTGGGAAGGGAGGAAGGAGTGGGACTAACATTTGACAGAGGCCACTTTATGTGAGACACTGCAGCAGGTCCTTTACAGCTTTGTAAGAACAGCACTGGGTTTCTCTGGTAGCGCAGCGGTAAAGAATCCACCTGCCAATGCAGGGGACAACAGGTTCAATTCCTTGGCTCAGGAAGATCCCCTGGAGAAGGAAATGGCAACCCACTCTAGTATCCTTGCCTGGGAAATCCCATGGACAGAGGAACTGGATGGGCTACAGTCCATGGGGTTGCAAAAGAGTCAGCTGTGACCTAGTGACTAAACAACAAGACCAGCATTACCGTCATATTTTATAGAGGAGTGAACAGAGGCTCAGAAAGATGACTTAGTTTATGTACCAAATGTCACCATGCAACCGAGCTCTCACTACACACATTTCACGGTTTTTTAGAAACTATACATAACTAAAATTTGCCTCTGAATGTTGTCAACACGCTGATAATGCGGGCATATTTTTTAAATGTCTTATTGAAATAATACTCAAGGAGATTGGTGGAGTGTTTTTTTCAAGGTGACCAGCAGGTGGGAAATGACATCCATGTGTCACAAGCCTCAGAGCAATTTAAGAAAATATTCTACTTATTTGAGTCGCCAATACAGGAGTTAATCTAGTAGTATAAACTGCTTATATATTACATTTAAACTCAAGCACTGCAATATACACCTGTCCGCAATTACTCTGTTGCACTCATGTTTGAAAAGTGACAGAAGAACATGAACTGAAGCGCACTCGTCGGCTTTTATGGTTAACATTCCTTGCCAAATTCGGGAAAGATCTCGCAGATTGAAAATGTAATGAAATTTAGAAGGAGTAGGCAGCATCTTCACCTAGAGTTGAGAGAAAAAGTAACACTCTTCAATTTCAATTCAAGATAAAACTAAAAATCTTTTAGAATGATTTTATTTCACCGTTCCAATTTTATATAAAATAGACTGGGCAAATAAATTAAGTTTATATTTTTGTTACAGCATTTATGGAATAAACACATCATAAATAAACTGAAATATAATTTTAAAGACCATAACGCTTTTAGTAGGATGGACTCAAGATAACACACTAGATGCAGACTCCAACTCTTGTTCTACCCCCCTGAGTTGACTTTGATCAAGCCATTGCTCCTTGAGTTTTTAAAAACTGTGAATTGTAAGAATAAGCATTCCTAATCATTATTAACCTTATTAGTATGTCTATAGAAATTTTTGTTACTGTTGTTCAGTTGCTCAGTCATGTTCAACTCTTTGTGACCCCATCGACTGTAGCATGCCAGGCTTCCCTGTCCTTCACTATCTCCCAGATTTGCTCAGACTCATGTCCATTGAGTCAATGATGCCATCCAACCATCTCATCCTCTGTCGCCTCCTTTTCCTCTTGCCCTCAGTCTTTTCCAGCATCCGGGTCTTTTCCAGTGAGCTGGCTCTTCACAGCAGGTTGCCAAAGCATTGGAGCTTCAGCATCAGTCCTTTCAATGAATATTCTGGATTTATTCCCTTTAGGATTGACTGGTTTGATCTCCTTGCTGAACAAGGGACTCTCAAGAGTCTTCTCTAGCACTACAGTTAAAAGGCATCAATTCTTTGGTGCTCAGCCTTCTTTATGGTTCAACTCTCACACCCATAAATGACTACTGGAAAAACCATAGCTTTGATTATAAGGACCTTTGTTGGCGAAGTGATGTCTCTGCTTTTAATATGCTGACTAGGTTTGTCATAGCTTTTCTTCCGAGGAGAAAGCGTCTTTTAATTTCACGGCTGCAGCCACCATCTACAGTGATTTTGGAGCCCAAGAAAATAAAGTCTGCCACTGTTTCACTGTTTTCCCATCTATCTGTCATGAAGTGATGGGTCGGGATGCCATGATCTTAGTTTTTTCACGGTGAGTTTTAAACAAGCTTTTTCACTCTCCTCTTTTACCTTCACCAAGAGGCTGTTTAGTTCCTCTTTGCTTTTTGCCATAAGGGTGGCATCATCTGCATATCTGAGGTTATTGATATTTCTCTCAGCAATCTTGATTCCAGCTTGTGCTTCCTCCAGCCCAGTGTTTCTCATGATGTACTCTGCATATAAGTTAAATAAGCAGGGTGACAATACTGCTTTCCCAATTTTGAACCAGACTGTTATTCCATGTTCAGTTCTAACTGTTGCTTCTTGACCTGCATACAGGTTTCTCAGGAGGAAGATGGTAGTCTGGTATTCCCATCTCTTTAAGAATTTTCCATAGTTTGTTGTGATCCTACGTCAAAATGGAAATATGTCATAACAAAAAAACTGATTGTGAGCTGGTGGTCATGTGGTTAAGAATAATGAAAGTTCATGTCTAAAGTCAATAAAAACCATCTTTTATAGGTTGCTTTGATTAAGGTCCTGAGTGCATTTGGATTTCCACAAATACATTTGTTTATCATAATCTAGATTTCACTTATGGATCCAAACTCAGTCAATATGCTTTCATATACCTCTATATCCACAATAGAATTGGCAGGCAAGTATGATATGCAGCTATAATTACTTAGTAGTTTTTGTGGGTTTTGCTTGTTTGTTTGAACACTAAGTTACTTATTATTTCTACCCACTTCTAAATCCAAATAGGCAAAACTATAAGATGACACCTTTTACATTCTTATACAAAGAGGTACCAGTTAAGGGATAAACTTGAGGCATTAGGTGTGGGAAGTACTGCTGCCCAAGTGTAAAGATTGTAATTGATGCCATCAGCATCATTTTGAAAGTGAGACAATGAGAACTTTGGAAATATAAAGCAAATTTTCCATATGAGTAATTCAGGAAAGTAAATGCTTTCTTTAGCACTTATTCATGGAATATGCCCTTTCTATATTGAAAAAGTACCCTATTGAGTTTACAGGGTAATTTCTACAGGCTAATTTACAGTGCAAGTTAAAAACAGCAGGTAGCAAGTGAAGATAGAATAAAGAGAAATGATATATTAGCAACCACCTTTCACTTTCCCTCTTTGCTTTCAGTTCCATTCCAAGCTAAAATGTTCATACTACTCACCAAAATGCAAAGCAGGCACTTATATTACAAATATGCAAAAATAAAGGGATAAGGCTATGTGAACATTACTTTTTCTTTTCTGTGAAAAACTGCAGCTATGATGGCAGCTGTTGGTAACTTAAGCAACCATTAGGGAGAATTAAATGAAGTCCTTTCTTACCCTATTCTTTCGTATTTATTAATCTGCTTCTTACCTCATCTTTCAACATTTTCTTTTAATTTTTGTCAACTTCTTTTTTTTCTCACCTGCTTCTGCTTTAAAGCTATGTAAAGTAATAGAAAAGTAAAGAGATATACTAGGCATGAGTGGATTAAAAGAGTACTTTGTGAAAATGGGAAATTTGAAGAAAAGATACAAAGAAGGCTGCTTATTTGAGGCTGGGGAAGAGTAGGAAGATTCATTCATTTTTTATGACTATTTTTGAGTATCTCCCACTACCCTTACCAAGATATCATGGTAAATAGGACAGGTAAATCTGCTGCCATCAGGGGCCTGTTCAAGTGGGAGAGCCTGGCAATAAATAGGAAGCAAATATAAACTAACAGACAAATAATCATGATAAAAGTCATAGTAAGAACAAATGAAGGATCAGGAGACAGATAAGGCCTATAATGGGGTCATGGACAGTTATTTTAGAGAAAATCATCTAAGAAAGCCCCTCTGATGGTAAGATGGTGAGAAGAGTCAAACAAAGTACAAAGGTCCAGAAGCATGAAAAGCTTGCGGGTGTTCAGGAAACAGCGAGAAGGGCAGTGTGGCTGCAGAAGAACAATGGGAGGGAAGAAGGGTGTTTATGTATGGCCAGTGGCTCGGTCATGTCCAACTCTGCGACTCTATGCACTGTAGCCTGCCAGGCTTCTCTGTCTGTGGGATTTTCCCAGCAAGAATACTGGAGTGGGTTACCATTTTCTACTCCAGGGGATCTTCCCAACCAGGAATCAAGCCTGTGTCTCCTGCATTGCAGGTGGACTCTTTACCACTGAGCTACTGAGCGGTGAGCAGAGGCCAACTCAGGACAGGCCAGAGGGCAGGTGGAATGTTTCACTGCAATGTAACTGGGAATCTACTGGTGATTCTAAGATTGAGTAAGGAGCAACTTCCCTGGTGGTCCAGTGCTTAAGACCATGCTTCCACTGTGGGGGACACAGGTTCGATCCCTGCTCAGGGAACTGAGATCTCATATGCTTGTATTATGGGGCCAAAAATAAATAAATAAAATGGAGGAGTAGCATCATCTATTTTTTAAAAAGAGTATCTTTTAAAACAAAGGGAACCATGATCTCCGATATACTGTTAAAAAAGCATTTTTAGGACCATGTAAAGAACAGATTCTAGGAGGACAAGGAGACTGATTAGGAAGCTGCTGCCTGGTCTAGAGGGCAGGTAATGGAAACATCTATCAGGGTGATCACAGTCAGGTGGCAGTAAGCACTCAACTTCTGGATATACTATTTTGAAAGGCTGCTTACTAAGATTTGCTGATGGACTGGATGTAGGGAATGAGAGAGAGAAATCAAGGATGTAGTCCTGTGTTTTAGCCTGAGAAGCAGGATAATTAAGATAGGAAAGTCTGATAGAGGATCGTATTTACAGACATGTTAACTTTGAGATCGTTACTAGACATCAAAGTGGTGATGTCTACTAAGTAAGCCCATTAGAAACAAGTCTGGAGCTGAGGAGAGAGGCCTGGGATGGAGGCATTGATTTTGAAGTCATCAGCCCAGAGATGGTGTTTAAAGCCGCGAAGCTGGATGAGGCTACCTGGGTAATTACGGAGGCAGAGACGAGGTTCCATGATGGAGATCAGGTGTACCACAGTGCTTAGAGGAAGGGGGAGAGTGGGGACTTAGAGAAGGCAGCCAGTGAGGTAAGAAGCATGAGGCCTTTCTGAAGCCAAGAGAAGAATGTGTTTAGAGGGATCATCAAATGCCTCTAAAGGGTCAAGTCAGAGGAGGACGAAATCAGCCTCTGGATTTGGTAAGACTGCGGTCCTGATGACCTCGATGAGAGCAGTGGAAATGAGAGCTTGTGCAAAACGTGTTAAAAAGATAAAGAAAGGTGAGGAAGTAGAACTGATTAACACTCATAAAAGAGGCTTTGATGGAAAAATACCAGGAAGACCGAAGTAGTCCAGAAAAATATGTACAAGGACTTGTTAAATTGAACAACAGTCCCACTGGAAAAAGACGGATCTTATGACAGAGAATTATCTCAGACATTCAGACGTTCTGAAACTCCAGTCTGGAGCAGGCCCCATGCAAAGAACTGGTCACTGCAGCAGGGCTACACGGAAGAAATCCCCCAGTCCACCCAGGGGTCTGAGAGGCTGCCACACTCCAGGTTTCCCCAGGACATCAGCTTCTGTCCAGATGTGCGTAAATGGCCAAACGAACGTCTGAACTATGACAAGTAATCCTCATCTCCTTCACCACTTTTTTTTTTTTTTTTTTGGCACATATATCAACGCTGGGTTTGTGTGTGTGTGTGTGTGTGTTTAATCTGACCTATCTTTAATTACTTTTTCATGAGTCTACCTTCAGACTACCTTCAGCTATCTTCAGCTATCTGGTGATAGCTACAATGCTCCCTGAGTTTTACTTAGAGCATTGATCTCTGCAATAAAATCTAGACTACTTTATTAAGTACATTGTATCCATTTACTAATTCATGCTCCACCTCAGAGAAACCCACAAGCTGGGCTTTAAGTTCTGACTAGCTAAGAATATCTGGAAATCCATGTAGTCACTCAGTCAACATCTGAGTGTCTGACACAGTTTGGCTCTTGGGGTTGGGGAGGGGAAGACAGACATAAAGAGTTACAAATCAGAGAAATAAGTAAAAAAGCAGTGTTCTCATTTCAGCAAAAGTCTACTTTATCTTGAATGCAATGTCTGGTTTACAGTAATATCTCATACATATGAAAAGCATCATTCAGTCAGAATATTTGCTCCCTGGAAGGAAAAGGTGTCATAAATCTTTTCGAGCCCCTAATTTGTCTTTTCCCAAAAAAACACTGCTACCCAATATGTGATGAGAACTTCCTGAGCCACAAGGTGATAACCAGACTGAAAAATTAGTGGCTTTTTTTTTCCTGATTACTGATAACGGACGATTTTGTACCTTAGTCCACTGCCATAGCACTCTGCTCGCTGAAACCAAATTCAAAATCATGTCACATATTTCCGGTTTGAACCTTCTGCAAGAATCAAAGTACCCACAGCCAATAACTCCTGAAAAATAAACAAGATTGAAAGTACAAGCTTACTTCAAGATCACAAAGCACATGTTTATCCCAGTGAAAAAATCATTACAAGGTGTGAAGAATTTCTCTCAAAGAATCAGCTAAGACTGGGAGTCAGCAGCGGGACCAGCAAAGCTTAGTACGCACTGAAAAGTATTTTATATGTATTAACCCTTTTAATTTTTCCAACATCCTACGAGAAAGAAGCTGAGGTAGGTATTATTATTATTCCCATTTTACTTATTTTTTATTGAAATATAGTCAACACACACTATTCTGGCATTTTCAGGTGTGCAACATAGTGGTTCAACATTTAAATCATCACACAGGTCAGAATGGCCGTTATGAAAAAGTCCACCAACAATAAATGCTATAGAGGGCGTAGAGGAAAAGCAGCCCTCTTACACTTGCTGGGAGTGTAAACTGGTACGTCCACTATGGAGAACAGTATGGAGGTTCCTTTAAAAACTGAAAGCAGAGCTACCATATGATCCAGCTACCCATGTCCTGAGCATATATCTGGAGAAAACCATAATGTGAAGGGATACATGCACCCAGTGTTCACTGTAGCACTACTGACAATAGCCAAGACACGGAAGCAATCTAAATGTCCATTGACAGATGAACAGCTAAAGACGTGGTACATATGTACAATGGAATACCGCTCAGCCATCAAAACGAATGAAATAATGCCATCTGCAGCAACATGGATGGACCTAGAGATGATCACACTCAAACAAAGACAAACATGATATCTCTTATACGTGGAATCTAAAAAAATAATTATAATAATACAGATGGACTTACAAAACAGACCCACACACATAGAAAATAAGGTTTCCAAAGGGAAAAGAGAGGGATAAACTAGGAGTCTGGGATTACCATATACACATTACTACTATATATGATGGCACCCCACTCCAGTACTCTTGCCTGGAAAATCCCATGGATGGAGGAGCCTGGTAGGATGCAGTCCATGGGTCGCTAAGAGTCGGACACGACTGAGTGACTTCACTTTCACTTTTCACTTTCATGCATTGGAGAAGGAAACGGCAACCCACTCCAGTGTTCTTGCCTGGAGAATCCCAGGGACGGGGGAGCCTGGTGGGCTGCCGTCTATGGGGTTGTACAGAGTTGGACATGACTGAAGCGACTTAGCACCATTATATACGAAATAGATAATGAACAAGGACCCACTGTATAGCACAGAGAACTATACTCAACATTTTGTAATAACCTATAAGGGGAAAGAATCTGAAAAAAAAGGATATATATGTATGTACAACTGAATCACTTTGCTGTACAACTGGAACTAATGCAACATTGTAAATCAATTATACCTCAGTTAAAGAAATGATCACTACAGTAAGCCTAATAACCATCTGTCACCATGAAAAACTATTTCTATATTATTGACTATATTTCTGTATATTATATCCCTAGGACCAATTTATTTTATAACTGAAAGTTTGTACCTCTGAATCCCCTTCACCTATTTCACTAATCCTTCCGTTCTTATCCCTTCTGGCAACCACCAAGTTGATCTCTGTATCCAGGAGTCCATTTCTATTTTGTTTTGTTTGCTAATTTGTTTTATTTCCCAGAGTCCACATATAAGTGAGACCATAGGTATTTGTCTTTCTCTGTCTGACATGACTTGCCATTTGCAACAACATGGATGGACACAGAGGGTGTTATTATTCTCATTTTAATATGAGTTTACTAACTTATCCAAGATCACCCAGCTTGTACGTGGGTGAATCTAAGATTTGGACCTAAAGGAAACTTGGCTCTGGAACCCGTAAAGCAGCCTTCACACTGAAGAGCAGAAGAGCTAGAAGCCAGTCTAGGTTTGATACAGGATACAGGACGCTTGGGGCTGGTGCACTGGGATGACCCAGAGAGATGATATGGGGAGGGTGGCGGGAGGGGTTTCAGGATTGGGAACTTATGTACACCCGTGGTGGATTCATGTCAATGTATGGCAAAACCAATACAGTATTGTAAAGTAAAAAATAATAATAATAATAAAAAAAGAACTATTTCCTCGCCTTATAGTTGAGGAGAGCAGGTACAGATAAGTAAAGCAAAATGTTCCAGGTCACATGAACTGGTTGTTGACATTAGTAGAATGTCAGGACCCCCATCTCCTGACCTGCAGTCAGCAACACCCTGGCCTGAGTGGTGATGTAATGGTTCCTAGGAAACACCCAGCCCAGTGACAGTCTGACATGATCACCCTCAAGAACGACTGTGTTGTACGTCTACAGACCATTTCTAAAGTCTCCAAATGCGTTTGATGTTAGACTGCAAAAACAGATTTAACCCTACTTCGTGCCAGTGAGACTCAGTGTTGAGCTTTATGTTCAGTACCGAGCATGGTATTTTCAGAGGAAAATGAGTATGAATATCTGCCCAGAGACACGTAGCAGGTTTGCAAAGGGCGGGGCAGCCCAAGAAACTGGGCTTTGCTCACATAGACCAAAGAAGGGCAGCCCTAAGGGAACATGAAATGGTCCAAAATCATGGTTGGCTTTGCTAGACACCTATAAGGCCTCTTTGCTTTCTGAAGTCCTCTGATTCTACATTTTTAGCTTCCTGTGGCAAAAATGTGTTATATAAGATGTATGGGATCAGGAATCAGAAAACAGGATCATGTGTGTGTGCTAAGTCACTTCAGTTGTGTCCAACTCTTTGTGACCCTATGGACTGTAGCCTGCCGGGCTCCTCTGTCCATGGGATTCTCCAGGCAAGAATACTGGAGTGGGTTGCCATGCCCCCCTCCAAGGGATCTTCCTAACCCAGGGATCGAACCTGAATCTCCTGCATTGGAAGGTGGGTTCTTTACCACTAATGCCACTTGGAAGCCCCAGAGAGCAGGATCAGCACCACATAACTGGGCAATTATTTCACTTCTCTGAGCCTGCTTCTAGTGTGTTTCTGTATCTCATTTTCAATATTAACCATATCAAAGACTGTACAAAATAGTTTAACAAGTAAGCAAACACTCACATACAGACCACTAGACTTGGGGGTGCCCCGGCACATCAGAAGTCTCTTTAGGCCAATCCCTCTTCCCTCCAGAGGCAGCCCACTGCTTTGACTTTGTGAGAATCAGCAACTCGCTTTCCCCAAAACAGCTCTGCCACTTATTTTCTTGAACTTCAACCCCTTTCTTTTACCTTTAATTTTTGAAATTCAATTTAATGGAATTATGTTATAGGCTCCTCTGTGACTTGCTTTTTCCCCTTAATGTTGTTGCATGTAGCTGAGTTTGCTCACATTCACAGCTGCAGAGCACAACATGTATGCCCACACCACAATGTATTTATCTGACTTCACTGTTGATACACATTTGGGTTACTACACGGTTTTTGCTGTCATGAACACTATTCTATGAACCTTCTTGTGTAAGTCTTCTGGCGTACATGTGTAAAATCAACTACAGACGGATTAAGGACTCAAATATGGAAGACAAATGTAACATTTGGAAGGAAACATAGGCAAATATCTATATGACCTCTAGGTAGGAAAGGACTTCTCACATGAGATTCCGAAAGCATCACCATAAAGGAAGAAACTGATGAACTGGCATATTCTTGGAAGTGGAACGGCGGTGGGTGTGCACACATTCTACGGCCAGTAATAACGTCCAGTCATTATCAAGAGCTTGTGGCAATGTATACTCCCACCAGCAGGGGGGAGTCTCACTTGCTTCACATTTTCACCGATGCCTGATATTTTGGTCAGAATTCTTCATTTTTGCAAATCTAGTGATTATAAACGGCTTTCTCCTGGTGTTTTAAACGTTCATATTTCCAATGTGTACCATTTGCTTATTGGTCATTTTGTTTTCTTAAAGTGCCTGACTTTTGGTCCATATTTATATTAGGATGTTTGCTTTTTATCTGACTGAGGCATAGAAATTTTCAAAGTATTCAGATTACTAAGTCTTTTGCTTTGTTACATGTTGAAATTTTTTTCTTCCATTTTGGGACTTGTCTTTATTTTATTAATACTCTTAATGTTGCTTTTTGAATGAACAAAAACTCTTCATTTTAGTCAAATTTATCATTTTCTTCCTTTATGGTCTATGCTTTCTGAGTCTCATTTGAGTTCTTTCCTACCCAGAGATCATTCAGATATTTTCCAATATTTTTTCCAAATGTTTTACAGCTTTACCTTCTATATTTAAATCTTCAAAACTTCTCTATTGACTGTAATGCTTGGTGTGAGGTAGGGGTCCAATTTCCATTATTTTCACAGAAGAATTACTAAATATTCCAGCCCCATTTACTGAAAATTTTCTTTTCTCACCTATAGTACTTGCTATGTCAAGCAACTAATGACCACATATGCATGGGTCAGTCTCTCTTATACGTCTTCATGTATGTAATTGTTATGGAATAGTTTGTGTGAGCCTAAATTTAGTGTCAAAATGTCATTTTCAAATTTTAAAAAAGTATGAGTTAGATTAATAACTACTGACCTGAAAAGATGTTCATTATACATTATCAAAGAAAATTTCAAGTTAAATAGGAAATGTATATCATATGATTTTGTTTTGGCAAAAACAATGACAAAACTCTGGTGCGTAGATGTCTTCTGTGTTTGTAAATGTTTAAAAGAATTATAATTATGTTTGAAAGAATTATGTTTAAAAGAACCATATACTTTAATAAAGAATGTAAGGGTATACTCCAAAGAATATATCATTTTCACTAACATAGCAATGTGCTACATTTGACTTGGTGTATTATATTGCTAATCCATGATCAATGTGCTATCATTCATTAGCTCAAATTTCTCTGATTAATCATGTCAAGAAAACCAAACACAAAGGTCTGCTTATCTCTAAAGCTAACCTTAAACAAGGCTATTTCTAAATATTCCTGAGTCTTACAACAGGCTATAAACATGATTCTTCTTAGTATTTAGTTCCTGGTATTTAGTTGTCCATTTCAGATACTTAATCCTACCTCACACTGAGACTTTTTATCTCTTAAGTAAGGTTTTGCATGGTTTATGTCCATTATATAATGCAATAAAAAATTAAACACCAAGAACTGTCATACCAAAAATTTTGTCTATTGAAGTGTTTGAAGGCAATGTGCAATTAAACACAGTAAATTGTCTTTTTAAACGTTGCGGAATATCGTTTCGACCACCTCCAGGATGGATCATTGCTGCTATGAGCTGTACATCAACGATAGTGGTGAAATCTCCAGGCTTATCCAAGCTGTACATTCCTTCCATTTCCATCATCTGTCGCACAATCTCATTAGTTATCTGGAATTTTAAACAGTAATATTTTAGCAACACACCGCTACCATTTTTTCTCCAAATTTCCTATAAAACAGTATAGATGAGATCATAAAAAAATGCTCACTCTTATCAATGAAGTGTTTGTGAATGTTGCCTTCAAGGCAATTTAACTTACATTGTACCACCCACGAACTCTAAACCATATGCCTGGTGCAAATCCAATGCACTCTTTACCACATTGATAAATCTAGATAAAGGAGTTAGAGAATATTTGGTACAATTACAAGAGTTCTCAAAGTTAAAAGTTTTACTACAGATATCTTTCACATTTCACATTCAACTTTTCAAAGTACCTCAAATCAGATTATGGGATACTTTTACTCCTAACTGTTCTGGTATTGGATTTTATGTCCTCAGCTTTCTTCTCTACAACCTATACCACTGCTAACATTCCCTCTGTATTGAGTTTTTTTCCTCTCTTAGTTCTAGAGGTTTGGTTCTTCCCAGGCTCATCTTGAGACCCTGGATCACTTTCCAAGACATTCTTCTCCACTCATCCCTGAACTGTAATCTTTATACAGGTTCCCATCCTTGGCTCTTCTCTATTTCTTTTCTGTTTCTATCTCAACTGCACATCCTAAAGAATCTCAACTCTATAACTCTAGCTTCAGATTCTCTTCCAAACTCCGCACTTGTACATCCAAATTCCTACTGGGCATCTCGGAACAGATGACGTACAAGCCCTTCAAATACAACACTCTTTCACTTAACATTTAATGAATGGCTACTCTGTGTCTGACCCTGTTGAAATATAGACAAAAATCCCCGTCTTCATGAAACATACCTTCTTGTGGTGGAGACAAAACATACATGCACACACCTGTATGTATGCATGAATATATATCTATATAGCTATGTTATAAGCCCTTTAGAGAAAATGAGCAGAGAAAGGAAACAGGCAGTGCTCATGGTGCAGCTGAACGTGGAAGCAGGAAAGGCTTCATCTCACAAGACATAGAACCAAAAACTCGTAGGAAGTGAGAAAGCTAACCATTCAGATATCTAGGGGTAAGGCATTCCAGGCAGAGGAAACAGCAGATGAAGAGGCTCTGAGTAAATGTTACATTCCGTGTGTATAAGAATCAGTAAATGTGGCTGGAGGAGATACATGGGAAGATGAGATCAGAGTAGGGTCTTTGGATCACAGGGAGGATTTTGGCGTTTATATGCTACCTGTCTCATGGGAGAATTTTGAGCAGAGGAGTGTGTCAGAATCTGACATGTGTTTTAATTGGTTACTGATAGGCAGATAGCTTGAGAGGCGCAAGGGAAATGGGGAGACAATGAGGAGATGTGTGTTATAATCAAGAAGAGAGATGGCAGCTTGCACCAGGCTTTAGCAATGGAGTGATGAGTAGTGGTCAAGACTTCCGTATAGTTTGAAGACAGGCTGAATGTGAAGCTGCTATATCTTGAGATGGAGAAGACTATTGTAGGAGCAGGTTTGGGGAGTAACGGGAATTTCATTTTGGACATGTTAAGTTGGACATCCAACTAGATATTCCTGATTGGATTTTTTAAAAATCTGAATTCAGGAGTTCTTCATCTTTTAGATAACTAAATACGCTTCCCTCTCTCCTCACCTTATAGGAACTGGTGAAAGGCTTATCTGACCAGGATCTCTGCTGAATGGGAGGGGAAAAGGGAAAGAAAAAGAACAACAAAGTCTCCCTGGGAGGTTGCAGCCTCAGAGCGACACTAGCTCAGACTTGCACCATGAGTGTGCATAGCCTAAATGGGCCAGAGACGTTCAAATATTAACCTTTCTTTGAGGTGATCCCGGCTGAATAAGCATTTAAGAATCTGACAGAAGAAAACGCAAAACCTGTCCAGTTGAGGGCACATTCATCTGAAGCTTTAAGAAACAGCCACAGGTAATTTCTCAAGGGCAATGACTTTGGAAGCAGTCAAAGAGGCAGAAAACAAGACACTTTGAACATAAATAAGAGCTACTGAAACACAAGAGAACAGAAACAGACGCTATAGACTTCAGATGGTGATATTAACAGACACAGGCTTCAAAGCAACTGTGCTCAACGTGTTGAAAGAAATAGGCAATGCTTTGAAAATGGATGCAAGGAGTAAAAACTGTAAAAAGTGATAACATATTTGAAAGAAAAAAGAACCAGACAGCAACTGAAATTAAAACTTGGTGGATGAATCTGACAGCAGAGTGGACAAAGCGGAGAAGAACATCAGTGAGATGGATGGTAGAAGAGGAGAAATTATCTAGACGATAAGTATTGGGCAGAGAAAAGGTTAAGATGTACAGAAAAGAAGTACAGAAACATAGAGGGCAAAGGAGAAAATCTAATACACACTGGGAGTGTGATAAGAGGGGAAAGTAAGTGAGGCAGAGGCAATATTTGCAGAGAGAAGAATAAAAATGTTCTAGAAGTGATAAAAGAGACAAATCCACAGATTGGTGAGTTCCAATAAATCCCAAGCAAATAAACACAAATAAATCTACACCAAGGAACATCATTCAAAAAAGAAAAAAAATTATAGGAAAGTAAGGTGGCAAGAGAAAAAAGGCAGACCTACTTCAGAGGTACCGTGATTAAGTGGTAGTTGACATCTCAACAGCAACAAGGAAAACAGAAGGCAGAAATCATATATTTAAAGTGATGAAAGAAAATAACTGCCAATCTCGAAAATAAAGACTTTCGTAGGCAAAAAAAAAAAAAAAAAAAAAAAAAACCTCCAAAAACAAACAAAACAAAAGTTTGTCATTAAAAGATTTTCTCCTAAGGAAGTTCTAAAAGTAGAAGAAACATGATATCAGATGGGAGGCCCAGGAATAAAAATGAATAAAGAGTGAAAAAAGCGGTAATGAAATGAGTAAGGCAAACAAAGAGTGAATATAAAAATCAGTAGGGCTTCCCTGGCGGCTCAGCAGTAAAGAATCTGCCAATGGAGGAGACATGGGTTTGATCCCTGGTCCAGGAAGATGACACGTGCTGTGGAAAAACTAAGCCCGTGCACCACAACTACTGAGCCTGTGTCCTAGAATCCAGGAGCTGCAACTACTGAGCCCACATGGTGCAGCCATGGACGCCTGCCTGCCCTAGAGCCTGTGCCCCGCGACAAGAGAAGCCATTGCAACGAGAAGCCCACGTACCATAGCTAGAAAGTAGCCCCTGCTCATCACGGAGAAGGCGATGGCACCCCACTCCAGTAGTCTTGCCTAGAAAATCCCATAGATGGAGGAGCCTGGTGGGCTGCAGTCTATGGGGTCGCAAAGAGTCGGACACGACTAAGAGTCTTCACTTTCACTTTTCACTTGCATGCATTGGAGAGGGAAATGGCAACCCACTCCAGTGTTCTTGCCTGGAGAATCCCAGGGGCAGGGGAGCCTGGTGAGCTGCCGTCTATGGGGTCACACAGAGTCGGACACGACTAAAGCAACTTAGCAGCAGCAGCAGCAGCAGCTCATCACAGCTAGAGAAAAGCACTTGCAGCAATGAAGACCCAACACAGCCAAAAGTAAATAAATAATAAGCATTTTTTTACATCTTAAAAAAGGAACAGTAAAAATAATGTCTCATGAGAGCTTGCTTTGAAAATAGAGATACAGATAGTCAAAAAACAAATGATAAGATGCTCAACATCACCAATTATTAGGGGAAATGAATCAAAACTACAATGAGGTATCATCTTACACGGGTCAGAATGGCCATCATCAAAAAATCTATAAACAACAAATGGTGGAGAGAGTGTGGAGAAAAGGGAACACTCTTAAACTGTTGGTGGGAATATAAAGAGGTACAGCCACTATGGAGAACAGTATGGAAGTTCCTTAAAAAGTCAAAAATAGAACTACCACATGATCCAACAATCCCACCCCTGGGCATCTATCTGGAGAAAACCATAACTCAAAAAGATACATGTAGCCCAGTGTTCACTGCAGCACTACTTACAATAGCCAGGACATGGAAGTGACCTAAATGTCCATTGACAGAGGAATGGATAAAGATATGGAACACATATACAATGGGATATTACTCAGTCACAAAAGGAACAAAATAATGCCATTTGCAGAAACATGGATAGATGTAGAGACTGTCCAACTAAGCAAGCCAGACAGAAAAAGACAAATGTGACGATATCGCTTATATGTGGAATCTAAAAAATATATACACATGAACTTATTCACAAAACAGAAACAGAGTCATAGATGTAGAAAACCAGCTTATGGTTACCAGAAGGGAAATGTGGGGAGGGGAGGGATAAACTGGGAGACTGGGATTAACATACACACACTAACACAAATATAATCGATAATAAGGACTTACTGTATAGCACAGGAAACCCCACACAGTACTCTGTAATGACCTATGTGGGATAAGGATCTACAAAAGAGTGGATCTATGTATAACTGATTCACTTTGCTGAACGCCTGAACTAACACAGCCTTGCAAATCAACTACACTCCTATAAAAATAAAACTGGCATTACACAATATAATGGCTAACAATACAATTTATGGTAACACAAATTGAGATATAGACTTAAAATACAAGTCAACAATAAAAGGATAAATCAGAAGAAAGATAAAGGAAAGGAAAGTGTTCAAAGGTCACTGGATATACAAAATGGGAAAGAAGGGCTAGATTTTCTTTATTTCAGATTATGTATGCAGGATGTACTGTCAAGGGTAACCACTAAAACACAGAAATTGACTGCAGTAAACGGATAGTAAAGAAAACAAAAGGGAACAAAAATCAATGTGTTCTCCGTGGAATAGGAAGAAGACTGCGGGACTTCTGTGATCAGCTGAGGGCAAGGAAACGAAGGTGTCCAAGGTCTGAGAAAAAGACAGGAGCCTAAAAGTAAATGCCAGGACCGGAACAGACAGGATAAAGACACACAACATGAAACGTGCGGTGCCATTGCTGGGCAGCACCAAGAGCTTAGCAGAGGTCCATAAACATGATTTAAAGTGAAACCAATATCGTGTGTGTTTCTCCAGCTAAGTATAACTGCAAAGGTGCAGGTAGGCAGTGAGCAAAAAGGTTTAATGAGAATTTAACATGGTTAAGGCTTTCACAGATGAGTAGAGGGTTTATGCTCCCGTGATTATAACGATAGATCATGGAATTATAGCTGGGGGAAGGAAGAAAGTGAGGAAATGAGAAGAAATGAAGGAGAGTTTGATGACGGTAGGAACAGTGGTTGACGGCTCCATCTGGTCGATGTTTGATGGCTCCATCAGCAGTGGTTGATGCCCAGCCGTGGGATTTCTGGATCATACGGTAGTTCTATTTTTAGTTTTTAAAGGACCCTCCATACCACTCTCCATAATGGCTGTACCTCTTTACACTCCCACCAAAAGTGTAAGAATGTTCCCTTTTCTCCACACCCTTTCCACCATTTACTGTTTGTAGATTTTTTTTTTTTTTTGGATGATGGCCATCTGTAGTAGAGGAAATGATCTATAGAGTGTGGACATAGTGATCAGAGAATAAAAGGCTTGAAATTGAGATAATGAAGGGATGACAGTTATTGATAATGACAAGGTGTAGGGTATGACTGCATCAACCAGTGATTCAGACAGAGTGGAAGACATGATTATAGGCGAGTCCAGGTCAAGGAACTAAGAGGCCAAGATAAAGGCTGGCATCACTGAGAATTATGACAAGCAGGACTGGCTTTGTAATTTGTGGGGCCCAGGTCAAAATGAAAATGCAGTGTCTCTGTTCAAAAATCATTATTAGGAATTTCAAGACAATCAGAGCAGAGCATTAAACTATGTGCAAGGTCCTCTGACGTGCGAGTCTCTGTGCTATGACATATTGTACACACTATGAAAATGACCCTGGAGCCTGGGGCAGCCCTGGACAGAGAGTACCAGTGATTCAGGGACTGAAATCTTCAGCGAGGGGTTGTGGGGGTTGGAGGGCGACACAGCATCAAGGGAACCGAGGACCTCTCCCTCACATCCAGGTGAGAAGTATGCAGGGAAAGCAGCATCCTCGGTTTCCCATTGGAGCAAAATGGTGAGGAAAAGCTCAGAGGAGAAGCTGAATTTTCAGGGAATTTTGCAATGCAGGAGATTTGTGTTCCATTCCTAGGTCAGGAAGATCCCCCGGAGGAAGAAATGGCAACTCACTCTAGTATTCTTGCCTGGGAGATCCCATGGACAGAGGAGCTTGGCAGGCTACAGTCCATGGGGTCACAGCTGATCGACTGACACTTTCACTTTTCACTTTGTGGATGAACCATGACCTCTGAGGGCTCACAGAGGGTTTTCAGGAGGAGAGAATGTAGGAGATGGGGTCAGAGAAGGGCCAAGCAGAACTGATGGGAATTAGTCTCAGGCTGAGCATGGATGGACCTGGGAGTCCTGATCTCCTGGTGACATCAAAGGTGCACCTGATGTTGGTGGAAGGGATGTGAGCAGTCCTGTGGGCTCCAGTGGGTGTTGCTGAAAAGGCAGTGGACAGCAGTGGGGAGAGGCATTGGGGATCCCACCAGGAACATGCTGAACCCAGGCAGTAGCATCTGTGAGGGCTTCTAAGCAAAGTGAATCTGGGGTTGATAGACGATCACAAATAGGTCAGTGGTGTATAAAAGAGCTATCTCTCTTTTTTAGTGTTTTCTAATTGAAAAGCAGAGACATTACTTTGCCAACAAAGGTCTGTCTAGTCAAGGCTATGGTTTTTCCAGTGGTCATGTATGGATGTGAGAGTTGGACTGTGAAGAAGGCTGAGCGCCGAAGAATTGATGCTTTTGAACTGTGGTGTTGGAGAAGACTCTTTGAGAGTCCCTTGGACTGCAAGGAGATCCAACCAGTCCATTCTGGAAGAGATCAGCCCTGGGATTTCTTTGGAAGGAATGATGCTGAAGCTGAAGCTCCAGTACTTTGGCCACCTCATGCAAAGAGTTGTCTCATTGGAAAGGACTCTGATGCTGGGAGGGATTGGGGGCAGGAGGAGAAGGGGACGACAGAGGATAAGATGGCTGGATGGCATCACTAACTCGATGGATGTGAGTCTGAGTGAACTCCAGGAGTTGGTAATGGACAGGGAGGCCTGGCGTGCTGCGATTCATGGGTTTGCAAAGAGTCGGACACGACTGAGCGACTGAACTGAACTGAACTGAAACATCACATACTCCTGGAAAAGAGTATGTAGAGTGAGAAATAAGAGAACAAAGATAAAACCCTGGGGAAAAGAAGAGAGAAGCCAGAAAATACACTGAAATCAAGCAGCCAAAGAGACAGAAGGGAACATGGGGAGAAGCATACAGGGATTTCAAGAAAGGAGAATGTCACCTATTACCAAGAGGTCGAAAAAGACTGAGAATTATTACTAGGCTTAATCAAGAGATGGTTATTGATCTCTTTATATATAACCAAGTCAAAGTGAAAGTGCCACTCGTATCATCTGACTCTTTGCAACCCTGTGGACTGCAGACCACCAGACTCCTCTGTCCATGGAATTCTCCAGGCAAGAATACTGGGACATGTTGCCATTTCCTCCTCCAGGGGATCTTCCCGACTCAGGGATGGAACCTGGGTCTCCTGCACTGCAGGCAGATTCTTTACCATCTGAGCCACCAGCCCATACATATAACCAAGAATACCGGTTGAATATCACCTACATGAGATATTTTAGTCATACCTGATCTCCCCATTCATTAATCACGGGCATATTAATGTCATCAATAAATACAGTCATCTTTCTGCCTCCAGGTGGCCCATATGTGCTTCCCATCCGCTTGTCCACATAACTTTCAATTGTTCTCTAGAGAAAAGGAAACGGTCTGTTTCATGCATTACACTTCAATCCATTTCTAAAAATGATGAGCATGCTTTTCAGAGTAGAATATAGCTGACTTATTTATTTAATGGGTGATATTATTATTCAAATAAATACTGTGAACTTTAAAAAATAAGTTGTTGGACTGTTTATCATTAATTTATATCAAACGACACTCCAGTGTTCAGCTTCAGCTTCACTTTTGGCCAAAACATGCTATTTGAATGTGGCTTCCTATTTAACTTAGGAAGGTTAAATAGCTGAATGGCAACTGCAATACTGATTCTTTCAAGATACGTCTACAGTCATATTCATGGCTTCCAAGTCCTTGGATTCAACCAACTTCCATCAAAAGTATTCGGGGTGGGGGGGGCGGGGGGAATTCCAGCAAGTTTCAAAAAGCAAAACTTGAATTTGTCTCACAATGGAAACTATTCACATAGCATTTATAATCATTTACATAGAATTATCATGTATTAGGTATTATAAATAATCTAGGGATTATTTCAGAGTATATGGGAGGATATCTGAGGTTATATGCAAACACTACCCACTGTATGCAATTGAGTACTCCCAGGAGTCTTGGCATTAATCCTCCATGGATACCTAGGGACAACTATATATATCAATGTTTTATTTGCATATACATGTATCGACTACTTAATATATTTAATAAGTTAATGACTACTGCAACCGATAGATTTTACCTGAAACATCATTGGTTCTGTGGCAGATGAAAAGTTTAGACTTTTGGCTAACTGTACTTCTGGGTCATATTTTTTCAAATAGGCCTTAATCATTACAGTTTTTGCAGTTCCTTGCTCCCCTGTGAGTAAAACAGCCTGCAATGGTAGGATAATCACGTTAAAAGGTGTGATAAAATGTTTAGTTTTAAACATATTATGGTTCTAGTAGCCATTCTTTCATTCTATAAATTAACAGTAGGTTTTAGTTACTTTTAAGAATTAAACCTACATCAAAATAAATGCTAGCTGAATTAAAGACATAAATGTAAAATGCATGCTGGAAGAAAATGTACTGGAAGAAAACGTGGGTGAGTGGTCACGTGACCAGGGGAGGGACTTTCCTTAGCAAGCTGAAAATCAGCAGAGTTCAAGCGTATTTTGGGAACCGGAGTTCATTTGCCAAACAGGTTTCTTTGAAATGACACTACCCCCAGCCCTTCGTACTTTACTTCCTCCACTTGTGCTTGTAAAAAGAGTTGTATTTCTTACATGGTTTGCAATGATCTAAGAAAGAGAAAACACAGGCCACTAGCCCCACATATCAAAGGGATGATTTTAGTGAGTCCAGACTCGTATCTTTCCATACATGGAAAGTGCTAAATTCCTTAACTTGAGATACCTGGGTTTTTGTTAGTTTGTTTTCATTAACAAACATCATTTCATGATGTTCCGACTACCTGATCTTTGGTTACAAAAATTTCTATATATCCTGACTTCCCCCCTCAAACTTTGGCTCATCAGAACACTATCTGAGATGCTGTGTCCTGGACTTGAAGTCTGAAGAATGTCCACCAAATAAAACATAACTCTCAGCTTTTAGATTGTGCATTTTTTTTCAGTCAACAAAACTATCAAACTTACTTTATGCTGTTTTGCAATGGTGTCTATCAAAAAATTTGTTCTAACATTGTCAACATTTGGAACCAAAATTGATGAATATTCTGGAATACTGTCAGTTGGATAATAATAAGGCTGAAGTTTCTTATTCCAATGCTCCCAATCACCTATACAATAATTAAACTGGATCTTAATAAAACTGCATTCTTCAAAAGTTATCTCAGAATACAAAAATATAAGTGCTACAATCAACAGAAATAAACATTTAAAACATCCTCATAAAACATGTTAACCTATCTGCTTAGCTAATGTACGTGGCACCTGATAATTTAAATTTGTTTTGCCTCTTTACAAAATCACATTTAACTTATTAATTATTTATCTGGAGAGCTCTGACCTAAAATGGAATTACAACCAATGATATGTTTAGTATCTAGTAAGAAAGCCACATTAACTAAAAGGATGCGAAAGACCAAAACAGGGATAATAGATTACCAGACTTAGGATGTTTATCATGAGAAATGGAAAAAATAAACCTGGCCCTAAAACTAGGTAACAGAATGCCCAGATTCATGACTTATAGTCACTATCACTAGCTTCCCTAGCAGCTCAGACTGTGAATTTGCCTGCAATACAGGAGACCCGGTTCCATCCCTGGGTTGGGAAGATGCCCTGGGTAAGAATGGCTACCCACTCTAGTATTCTTGCCTGGAAGATCCCATGGACAGAGAAGCAGAGTTGTACATAACTGAGCGACTAACACAACAACATTATTGTTATAATAAGTATTATAAGTACATTTCATCAATTCTAAGAAAAGTATCTTATTTACATTTAGCATCTCTGGACTGCAGCGTTCAATCTATGGTGTCAGCATCGCTGCCAGTCATGCAAACTTGGCCAGAGATGTTTGTATTGTGGTCATTTAAACGAATGACCCTCATTGTTGATTGCATTCTTGAATTTAACTGCCATTTTAAAGATCTTCCAAAAGAACTGCGATTCAGAAATTTACCTGAAAAGTAACTGTGTACATCGAATGCACGGAAAGGGAGAAGAAGAGTACACATTTGATAGCAGCAAAGCAAATATTCATCATTGGAGGAACAGCCTTGATCTCAGCTTTCCTTGCAAATTCTGGAGTCCTGCGGTCTGTGTATGTTTAAGCTTTAAGTTTAGTGGCTAAAGGGTTTCCATAGTGGGTGCATCTTGTGCACCACTGTGTAGTTAGCAAAGTGGGCACACTGCTGGATGTGAGAGCTGCACTTGTTCCACATTCTTGAGTCTTCTCCAACACCACAGTTCAAAAGCATCAATTCTTTGGCGCTCAGCTTTCTTCACAGTCCAACTCTCACATCCATACATGACCACAGGAAAAATCATAGCCTTGACTAGACAGACCTTTGTTGGCAAAGTAATGTCTCTGCTTTTGAATATACTGTCTAGGTTGGTCATAACTTTCCTTTCAAGGAGTAAGCGTCTTTTAATTTCATGGCTGCACTTACCATCTGCAGTGATTTTGAAGCCCCCCAAAATAGTCAGCCACTGTTTCCACTGTTTCCCCATCTATTTGCCATGAAGTGATGGGACTGGATGCCCTGATCTTTGTTTTCTGAATGTTGAGCTTTAAGCCAACTTTTTCACTCTCGTCTTTCACTTTCATCAAGAGGCTCTTTTGAAATGATACCCCATTGCAATTTTAATTTGCATTTCCCTGATGACCAATCATGTTGAATATCTCTTCATATTCTTTGTTTCACCATTCATAAATCTTTGGTACAGCATCTATTTAAAGTTATTGCCCATTAAAAAAATTTAGATTGGCTGTCTACTTGTTATTATTGAATTGCAAGAGTTCTCTATGTATTCTGGATAAAATTCTTTTATCAGATAAATGTTTCTCAAATATTTGTTTCCATTCTGTGGCCAAAATGGTTCATTTTATTTTCATAGGAACTTTTAAAGAGGTGTTAACTTTAGTGAAATCATGACATAGTGTTCCACCTTTGTTTTTTAAAAATTGATTTGGTTATTCTTTGCATTTCCATCAAAGTTTATAATTCATTTATAAATTTCAACCAAAAAATAGCCTATTGAGATTTTTCACTTGATTACACTAAGTCTATAGATCAGTTCAGGGAAAGTAACATCTTAACAATACCGTATTTTCTGATTTGTAAACTGGATTTATCTTTCTATTTATTCAAGACTTCTTTAATTTCTCTCAGCAGTTTTATAGTTTTCAGTATACAAATTTTATACATATTTCATTAAATTTATCCCTATATATTTCATTTTTTGGATGCTATTTTGAATTCTATATTAAAATTTCAGTTTCCAATTTGTTGTGAGCATACAGAAATACAAATTATTATTATATACTGTTCTTTCATTCTGTGACCTTGCTAAACTCATTATGCTAGTTCTAACATTTTGGAGGGAGGTTATAATATCTGCAAGTAAAGAGAAATTTACTTGGTTTTTCCCAATTTGTAGATATTTCATTTGTGTGTTTGTTTGTATTTATTTATTCACTGCCTTTTTGCACTGGCTAAAACATCGGGTACAATGCTGAACAGAAGTGGTGAGAAAGGATATTCTTGTTTCTGAACCTGGGAAGTATTCAGTCTTTCACCATTAAGTATTTGTTCAGTTACTAAGTCACGTCTGATTCTGTGTGACTCCATGGACTGCAGCACACCATTCAGTATAATTTAGCTCTTTTGAAGATATTCTTTATCATAATGATGACGTTTCTAATTCTAGTATCCTGAGAATTTTGCCATAGTTTTATCATAGAAAAATTGATAGCATCCTTCTACCATAGAAGAATGTTAAAATTTTGTCAAATGTACTTTCTGCATCTATTTAGATGACATATAAATTGCTTGGTTTTTAGTATGTCAATATAGTGAATTCCACTGACTGGTTTTTAAATGTTAATCCACTCTTCCACTCCTAGAATAAACGCCCAGCATCTACACTGTCAAATGTACTTTCATTAACATAGTTTCTAACAATCACTCCTTATTTTAACATCTTTAGGGTCTGTAGTAATGTTTCCTCTCTCTACCTGGCTCATGTAATCTACATCTTCTCTTTTTTCCCCCTAATATCTCTGGTAAGAGATTGACCAATTTTACCGCTCTTTCCAAAGAACCATCTTTGGATTGGCTCTAGATCGCAAGAGAATTAACATCTAGATTTAAGGATTCATTTCATAATTAGCTTCTTTTAAGGAGAGGTAAGCTGGGCCCTGACACATATGGCGGGTTAGGGGGCTGAAGCATGGGACATTGCCAAGTCTGCTACACATAAGTAGGGTCCTTATCTGCTTGCTTCATTCTCTGCTTATTCTGATGTTTCCAACAAAGAAGTTCTAAGACTGCATACCACACTTTGCATCATGAAGAATCTGTGTTCTCTATACTTCTACCCTTTCTTTTCAAGCAACAGAAAAAGAGGTACTGCTAACTTATCTATGTTAGACTTCACTTCAGTTCAGTTCAGTTCAGTTCAGTCGCTCAGTCGTGTCCGACTCTTTGCGACCCCATAAATCGCAGCACGCCAAGCCTCCATGTTCATCACCAACTCCCGGAGTTCACTCAGACTCACATCCATTAAGTCAGTGATGCCATCCAGCCATCTCATCCTGGGTCGTCCCCTTCTCCTCCTGCCCCCAATCCCTCCCAGCATCAGAGTCTTTTCTAATGAGTCAACTCTTCACATGAGGTGGCCAAAGTATTTGAGTTTCAGTTTTAGTATCATTCCTTCCAAAGAAATCCCAGGGCTGATCTCCTTCAGAATGGACTGGTTGGATCTCTTTGCAGTCCAAGGGACTCTCAAGAGTCTTCTCCAACACCACAGTTCAAAAGCATCAATTCTTCGGCGCTCAGCTTTCTTCACAGGCCAACTCTCACATCCATACATGACTACTGGAAAACCATAGCCTTGACTAGACGGACCTTAGTCGGCAAAGTAATGTCTGCTTTTTAATATGCTATCTAGGTTGGTCATAACTTTTCTTCCAAGGAGTAAGCGTCTTTTAATTTCATGGCTGCGGTCACCATTTGCAGTGATTTTGGAGCCCCTCAAAAAATAAAGCCTGACACTGTTTCCACTGTTTCCCCATCTATTTCCCAAGAAGTGATGGGACTGGATGCCATGATCTTTGTTTTCTGAATGTTGAGCTTTAAGCCAACTTTTTCACTCTCCACTTTCATTTTCATCAAGAGGCTTTTTAGGTCCTCTTCACTTTCTGCCATAAGGGTGGTGTTATCTGCATATCTGAGGTTATTGATATTTCTCCCGGCAATCTTGATTCCAGCTTGGGCTTCTTCCAGCCCAGTGTTTCTCATGATGCACTCTGCGTATAAGTTTAATAAGCAGGGTGACAATATACAGCCTTGATGTACTCCTTTTCCTATTTGGAACCAGTCTGTTGTTCCATGTCCAGTTCTAACTGTTGCTTCCTGACTTGCATACAGATTTCTCAAGAGGCAGGTCAGGTAGTCTGGTATTCCCATCTCTTTCAGAATTTTCCACAGTGTATTGTGATCTACACAGTCAAAGACTTTGGCATAGTCAATAAAGCAGAAATAAATATTTTTCTGGAACTCTCTTGCTTTTTCCATGATCCAGCGGATGTTGACACTTTGATCTCTGGTTCCTCTGCCTTTTCTAAAACCAGCTTGAACATCGGGAAGTGCACGATTCACGTATTGCTAAAGCCTGGCTTGGAGAATTTTGAGCATTACTTTACTAGCATGTGAGATGAGTGCAATTGTGTGGTAATTTGAGCATTCTCTGGCATTGCCTTTCTTAGATAACTGCAAAAGGGGAGGTCAAGAGCCTGTATAACCATTCCCAGCTCATATGCAAAATCCTAGTCTTGTTTCCATAGATGCACTTTAAAAATAGTATTAGCAATTATGTTATTCACAATTGGCTTAATATTTCCTATAGAAGATTTTATGGAGTTTATCTCTTTTCCATTAAAAAAAAATGTTATTTTGTTTCAGATGTAAGTCACTGTGCTTACCATAATCAGTAACATAGAACTCATACATGGTTTGAGTCAAGCCTTTAGGTATTTCTGGTAAGTCTAACTTGCTTTCATGACTTCGCATAAAAGCTTCAAGCTTGTCTCTGCTTTCCAGTTCCAGAAGGGCTCCTATACTCCACATCAGAGCAAACACAAATAATTTATGAAGATGTTCGACACACGAAATGCCACCTTCTTCTTTGGAGGGGATTAAACCTTCCAGAAGATTGAGAGACTGAAAATATTTAAAATACAACAAAATTAAGTGTTATATTTAGATTTTAAAATAAACATTTAAATATAATAATAACTTTAAAAGAAGGAGAGAACGAGAGAAGAAAACAAATATATCTCCAGTTATGGTTTGATCAGTGTCCTACAGCCAGTGGCATTTAGAAGAAAAGTCATTCTGCTTTAGGCAGGCTGTGTAACTGCACAGAAAAGACACCAAACTGGGAATGTGGAGGTGTGGCTTCTTCCCCCAACTCATGCCAATAACATCTCTGAGTCCCAGTTTCCTGATCTGAAAAGCAAAAAGCCTAGACTGGATGTTTCCTTAGGTAGTTTCTGGTTCTAAAGTTTGGTTATTCCAAATTTTATAGACCAAATATTTTATTTATTTTTAACATGTTGTAAGGCTTAGCACACTGTGGCCCCTGGGGCCAGCAACTTGCTTAGCAAATGAAGTGTTTCTGAAACATAGTCACTCTCATCCATTCTGTCTGGCCACTTCTATACTGCAACAGTAGAGCTGAGGGGTTGGGATGGAAAGTTGTGCAAAGCCTAGAACATTGCCTATTTGCCCCTTCAAGAAAGGTTTGTCAACTCCCACATGGCATCAGAAAAAAAAATAGTATCTATAGTAAGACATCCTTTGTCTTTCAAAATAAAATCATTTCAATGATTTGTGAGCTTCGTGAATTATATCTAAGCCACCCAGCCTCCCTGAGTGATGTCCTTCGCACTGACAGAGAATCAGAGCACTAGACTGGATAATGAGCAATCACCTATGGACTAGAATCAGGAGAGCCTCTGAAAAATCTAAGGGACAGGGTAGGGAGGGAGATGAGAGGGAGGTTCAGGATGGAGGGGACACATGTATACCTATGGCCAATTCATATTGCTGTATGACAAAAACCATCATCAAATTGCAAAGTAATTATCCTCCAATTAAATAAATCTTTAAAAAAAACAAGTATAAAAGAAACAGGAAAAAGAGAGAGAGGGAAATTCACGATTAGTTCTGTTTCTTCCAAAGACTTAAAAGGAATACTGAGTAGAGGGGAAAAACGTGAGGTTACAAACTACTTGGAGAGCTGCTTCAAGGCTTTCCCTGTCTAATACATACACTAAATATGCAAAGCCGAGACTTCCACCCACATTTTCCTGCTCGCCACCAGCTCCTTCTTGTGCTTTCTGTACAACTACCAGCTCCATTTATCTTGTCTGCTCTCATTTTTGGACGCTCTTTCTGGGAAGGTTAGACTGAGCTTGAATGATGGGAAAGATAGTTCATTCCTCTTCCCCTGACAATACCGCCCTGGGAGGTGAAGCTCAGGAAAAGATGGCAGTAAGTGAATCAATAAGATCTTTAATAGGAATCCAAATTCTCAGACCCTTCACCGCCACATCACAGAAAGATTCTGATGGACTCTGTGAATCTTCCATTTCAGAGACCTCTAAACTGCAACTGAGTGTGTGCCTGGGAGGTGGGGGGAATTTCAAATCTTAAGTAATGAGTGTACAAAAAAAAAAAATCTTACTTGCACAATATAGTTGCACTCTAAGAGCTGCATTTTCGGATTGAGGTTCAGTTTCATATATGTATATGCATCCTCAAATATTTTATCATACAGAGTTAGGAAGACATTATTTTCCTGAGTAGTACGCTTCTTCAACCACGCCTACAGCAAAGAAACGGAATCTCTGTTTATAAGAGAGCAAGACATGGAAAGACACTAAACGCGCTTCTGTAGGTCTCCAGTCCCCACCTGCAGTATTGGTTTCCAGCTGAGAGCAGAGCTGCTGATGTACACCATGCCCATCCTAGAAACCGTGGCTGGAGAGGCGTTCTCGATATTGTGGACTTCAAACAAAAGCTTGCAGGTTGGGGCCATGGGGATGCGATCTCCGTTGGCCAGCGTGAGGGTCTTATTGTCATCCAACACGGAGTTTAAGTTCTCAATCCAAATGGCATCCACAGGGCCGTCTAAAATGAGGAAGATGTTTTCACCTGCCAATAATAAGAATAGAAAATCACTTTTCACCTGTGGATGATCAAAACGGAAAATTAAAAGAAATACTGAGTTGCAGATAAACTGGTAGGAGAAAAGAATAATCAGCAGAAAAGAGTTTGAGTGTACCTTTTTTAGCTTTTAATGTTTTTCTCCACAGAGTAGAAAAAATCCCATCTGTCCAGTCATTGGTCGCTGTGTCCAGTCGGCCAAACATCTGAGGAGCCGTAATAGCCTTGGGATTCATCCTCATCTCCCTGTGGGGCCTTCCACACTCCGTCAGTGCCTTCATCAGGATTGTTATGACCGTTGTCTTCCCAGACCCGCTGGGCCCAAGAGTCATCAAACCGTGACGGACCAGAGACGTCTCATACAACTACACAATGAGAGGGTCGATCGGAAAATATAACTTAGGAGCCTCCTGCTCACGTTCACGAAGTCATGTGGAGAAATTTTAAAAGCTTTAAACAGGATCTTAAAAGCTTTAGATAGTAACTGGTTCACTACTTAAAAATGGAATATGACCCCCCAAAAAACTTTGTTTCATGGAAGGTGAGTAGCAAACTTTTAAAATGTTAAAAGTGAGAAAGTAATGACAATGTGGGACTTTAATTACATTTTGGAAGCAATCGATTCAGGATCTAGTTTTTGCGTCTCAAACTAGTTGATACAACACAACTCCTTGTCCTTTCAGTTTGCTGATAACATAGAGGTGGTTTTTCCACAAACAGGCTTTCTCTGTATCGCATGTGGTGATGTCGTCCCCTAGTGGTGGAAAGCAGCGATACAAAGCATCTCTGCCAAGACCCAAGTTAAACATCAGCCTTCTGGTTCCCCAGAGGCACAGCTGGAGGTTGAGTTTCCTGTGCAAGTGAGTGGTCACCAGGGAAACTTTTAATGGAGTAAGGGAAGGACAGGAACGGGGACAGGCCAAGCATGGTGTGACTGAAGACAAAAATCCTGTAGAGGGGAGACTTAAGACTGGCCCTCGGGGCACATTTATACCTCTCTGTTTCACCTGGAAGCAGGAGAACTTGACTTTTCGACTGCATCACCCATAAGTCTTTATTGAGTGTTCTGTTTTTGTTTTGTTTTTTTTAATTTGGCTGTGCCAGCTCTCAGTTTCAGCATGCAGGATCAAGTTCCCTAACCAGGGATCAATTCCCTGCATTGGGAATGCATAGTCTTAACCACTAGACCACCAGAGAACTCCCCACAGCACCCATATGTCCTTAACAAAGGAAGGGTTGTTTGGGGGTAGGGGAGAAAAAACTCCCATGCACTGTCGCCCTCCTGCCCATTGACTCTTAGAAGTGTAGGGTCATGTGCCAGGTGTTATTAAAACTGGATATGCAAAACCACAATGAGGTACCACTTCACACCAGTCAGAATGGCTGCGATCCAAAAATCTGCAAGCAATAAATGCTGGAGAGGGTGTGGAGAAAAGGGAACCCTCCTACACTGTTGGTGGGAATGCAAACTAGTACAGCCACTATGGAGAACAGTGTGGAGATTCCTTAAAAAATTGCAAATAGAACTCCCTTATGACCCTGCAATCCCACTTCTGGGCATACACACCGAGGAAACCAGAATTGAAAGAGACACATGTACCCCAATGTTCATCGCAGCACTGTTTATAATAGCCAGGACATGGAAACAACCTAGATGTCCATCAGCAGATGAATGGATAAGAAAGCTGTGGTACATATACACAATGGAGTATTACTCAGCCGTTAAAAAGAATTCATTTGAATCAGTTCTGATGAGTGGATGAAACTGGAGCCAATTATACAGAGTGAAGTAAGCCAGAAAGAAAAACACCAATACAGTATACTAACACATATATATGGAATTTAGGAAGATGGCAATGACGACCCTGTATGCAAGTCAGGAAAAAAGACACAGATGTGTATAACGGACTTTTTGGACTCAGAGGGAGAGGGAGAGGGTGGGATGATTTGGGAGAATGGGAATTCTAACATGTATACTATCACGTAAGAATTGAATCGCCAGTCCATGTCTGACGTAGGGTGCAGCATGCTTGGGGCTGGTGCATGGGGATGACCCAGAGAGATGTTGTGGGGAGGGAGGTGGGAGGGGGGGTCATGTTTGGGAACGCATGTAAGAGTTAAAGATTTTAAAATTAAAAAAATAAATAAATAAAAAATTAAAAAAAATAAAAATAAAACTGGATATGGCAAATGAAGAAGTAACAGTTTCATTACATTTTCAGCCAAGGTAAATGAAGAGTCATGATTTGTGATCTGGGTCAGAGACAGCGAGGGATCAATTCAGTTCAGGTCAGTCACTCAGTTGTGTCTGACTCTTTGTGACCCCGTGAACCACAGCACACCAGGCCTCCCTGTCCATCATCAACTCCCAGAGTCCACCCAAACCCATGTCCATTGAGTTGGTGATGCCATCCAACCATCTCATCCTCTGTCACCTCCTTCTCCTCCTGCCTTCAATCTTTCTCGGCATCAGGGTCTTTTAAAATGAGTCAGCTCTTGCATCAGGTGGCCAAAGTATTGGAGCTTCAGCATCAGTCCTTTCAATGAATATTCAGGGTTGATTTCCTTTAGGATTGACTGGTTTGATCTCCTTGCTATCCAAGAAATTCTCAAGAGACTTCTCTAGTACCATAGTTCAAATGCATCAATTCTTCAGTGCTCAATCTTCTTTATGGTCCAACTCTCACATCCTGTACGACTACTGGCAAAACCATAGCTTTGACTATACAGACCTTTTTCAGCAAAGTGATGTCTCTGCTTTTTAATATGCTGTCTAGGTTTGTCATTGCTTTTCTTCCAAGGAGCGAGTGTCTTTTAATTTCATGGCTGCAAGTCACTGTCCACAGTAATTTTGGAGCCCAAGAAAATAAAATCTGTCACTGTTTCTATTGTTTCCCCATCTATTTGCCATGAAGTGATGGGACCGGATGTGATGATCTTAGCTTTCTGAATGTTGAGTTTTAAGCCAGCTTTTTCACTCTGCACTTGCACCCTCATTAAAAGGCTCTTTAATTCCTCTTCACTTTCTACCATTAGACAGGTTTCATCTGCATATCTGAGGTTGTTGATATTTCTCCTGGCAATCTTGATTCCAGCTTGTGCTTTATCCAGCCTGGCACTTTTCACAATGTACTCTGCATAGAAGTTAAGTAAGCAGGGTGACAATATATAGCCTTGATGTACTCCTTTCCCAATTTTGAACCAGGCTATTGTTCCATATCCAATTCTAACTCTTGCTTCTTGTCTTGCATACAGGTTTTTCGGGAGGAAGATAAGGTGGTCTGGTGTTCCCATCTCTTTAAGAATTTTCCACAGTTTGTTGTGATTCATACAGTCAAAAGTGTTAGCATGGTCAATGAAACAGAAGTAGATTTTTTTTAATTCCCTTGCTTTTTCTATCATCTAGCAGATGTTGGCAATTTGACCTCTGGTTCCTCTACCTTTTCTAAATCCAGCTTGTACATCTGAAGTTCTCAATTCACCGTACGCACATCACATGTAAAGTGAGGTTTTCCCAGAATTTTTTTAATGGTATGATTTCCATTACATAGATGATGAAAAATACTTTGATTTCTCCTCATATATTTTCTTTGTAAGATTTGAGTCTTTCTCATACACTTGCACTGCTTACAAGAGTAAGAATCATTACTTTTCAAATGCGGTTTTTGACACTTTCCACAATTTCAGTGCTTTCATTTTCCAAGGCACTGGAAAGTACTCCCAATGCGTCAAGCTCATAGGGATTTAATTCAGCAACTCTGCAACAGTTTCAGGGATCTGCTTGATAAAATCATTGATAGGTTGTCACAAGGATAAAATGCAATTGACAGAAACACACCAAGAGACACAGGCAAAGGATTTAGTTTAGGTGTGAACATGCCCACACACAAAGCAGAAGCAAGGAGCACCCCCAGATTCCCCGGGCTCCATGCCCCACGAAGGCCCTCAGAGACAGCATTCCATTTCCCTGTGGGTTTTTTTTTTGTGGGGGGGTCATGCTGCATGGCGGAGAAGGCAATGGCACCCCACTCGGGTCAGACACAACTGAGCGACTTCACTTACAATTTTCACTTTCATACATTGGAGAAGGAAACGGCACCCCACTCCAGTGTTCTTGCCTGGAGAATCCCAGGGACAGGGGAGCCTAGTGGGCTGCCGTCTATGGGGTCACATAGAGTCAGACATGACTGAAGCGACTTAGCAGCAGTAGTATGCTGCATGGCTCGTGAGATTCCAGTTCCCCAACCAAGAATGGAACCCAAGGCCCCTGCAGTGGAAACAGAGAGTCCCAACTAGTGGACCACAAGGGCAGTCCCTCCCTCCATTTTCATAACCTACTATCTCCTCCCAGCTATTCTCGAGATTTTGGTTACCACCTAACCTCTGGGGTGTAAGTAACTTCAGTAAGTTCTTGGTTAGTGTGAAGCAGGGTAAAACCACGCTAAAGTCCCTAGGACAAACACCCCCTGCTAAGGACTCTTCTTGCAATGATGTGCTTTATTTAGTCTCAACCTTAACATCAAGCAAGATTAATATCACAAGTTCTTCTCTCCAAATGACAACCTTTAACAACACTCGTTGATCATCAAACTGATAATAGATGAAAAATATTTTACCTGCACGAGTTTGAGATTCCAGGGTGGATGGTTAATCAAACCTTCCAGCTGAACCTGGTTGGTGACTGCAGCTTGCAGTTCCACGTAACTATTACTATCTAGTTGTAATCCTGGAAACAGGTCATTGATTAAGCTGAGGAACAGGGGTTCATCTTCATCGATCTAAGGCGGTAAAGAATAAATTCACTCATTTAGGTCAAAAATGAAGCTCATAGCACTTATCATTTCATGCCCAAATAATCATATTATTCTCCTGGCCACACCTGTATGCTCTAGCACTTTCTCCCAACCACCACCACTGAGTCCACATTACCTACAGCACTGCACCCAAATCTCCCTGGCATTTACATTAAAAAGAATGAAATAATGCCATTTTCAGCAGCACGGATGGACCTAGAGATGGTCGTACTGAGTGAAGTAAGTCAGACGTAGAAGGGGAAACATCGTATGACATGCCTTATATGCGGAATCTAAAAGGAAATGATAGGAATGAACTTACAAACCAGAACTAGACTCATAGACTTAGAGAATGAACTGAACGGTTGCCAGGGTGGATGGAGGAGAGGATGGGGGCAAGGGATACTTAGAGTCTGGGATGGACACATAGACACTGCTAAAATGGATAGCCAGCAAAGATCTGCTTTATAGCACAGGGAACTCTATTCAATAACACGTGGCGGCCTGGACGGGAGGGAAGTTTGGTGGAAACTGGATTTATATACATGTGTGACTGAGTCCCTTTGCTGTTCAACCTGAAACTGTCACAACATTGTTAATCGGCCATACCCCACGACCAAATGTTTAAAAACCTCTGTCGGCATTTAATGTCTTCTCAATTTACTGCTCCAGGGTCTGATCTCATTCCTTTATCATACGACAGGCATACGCATTCACCTTAAAAACGTGTAGGTAATAGCTCCAATCCCAAGAGAACAGAGTATTAACATGCTACTTTAATTCGGAAAACATCTGTAATTTAACATCAGAAAGTCTTGTGGATTTTGGTTCCAGTTCTCAACTGACTATGATAGTGGGTGAGTCCTACAAATGTGGCTCCCTCATATGGAGATCCATGTCCCCCAGGGCGGCTGTGAGACTCAAACAAGACAGTACCCATGAAAAGATTCTGTAATAAAGTGAAGTATGCAGATGCTAGTCGTTAGTTTTGTAACTAGAACGCTAGCTCCTGAGGTCCACTTCTTCCTCAACCATGTACTCCTGGGGCACGGACACCATACGTAGCACAAAGAAGCCCCTGAATAAAAGCCACATGAATCTGCCCATCAGCTAGTTCATGACAACCTGGCTGTGCCTGTGACAAGTGCGAAAGCAGTGAAATAATCATTGTAATCCCCACAGCAAACCGGAGAAGGCGATGGCACCCCACTCCAGTACTCTTGCCTGGAAAATCCCATGGACGGAGGAGCCTGGTGGGCTGCAGTCCATGGGGTCGCTAAGAGTCGGACACAACTGAGCGACTTCACTTTCACGCACTGGAGAAGGAAATGACAACCCACTCCAGTACTCTGAAGTGACTTAGCAGCAGCAGCCACAGCAAACATTTAATGCACATTTAGAAAATAGAAATGGTGTTGATGTTTAGGCAGAGACATAGTTAAAGCTAGTCACATACAGACAAAGCAAAAAGCTCTGGTGGTCCCCTATGAATCCAGATTTTCAGGTTTAGAATCTGTGTTACGTTATGAATGATGGACTGACATTTGGGAGCTGAAGCCCACTGATGAAGCCTATTTTATGGCATTTGCAAGGATGCATTTCTGGCCCCTGTTGTTCATACAAAGCCATGGGTTTTTTTTTCTTGGGGGCGGGAGGAGGGTGCCTTCTTCCAGAAGTTCAGTCAGTGGTAACATACATAACCCAACACACACCCATGTTAACAGCTCTGTATGAGCCCACCCCCACTTGTCAGCTAGGTCAAAATCTTGAGAGAGAAATTAACCCAGAGAAGAAAGATACCAGTTTAGAAAGGTTCATATCTCTCAGTCCTCTCATGACCGTGCTTAATTCACTATCTTCTGGCCTGGCTCTTTTTTGAGATCCGAGTGTCCTCAATACAGATAGAATATTTCTCAACCCAAAGTCGTAATGAACCTAGGATGAGAAAGGAAATTAAAAGGATCATCCAGTTGAAAAATTAAAAGTGCAGACTCACTGTGTACATATAGTACTTAAATACTATAGTTTTGGAGCGGCTGAGTGGCAAAGTTCTGTTAGCTCACTTCTCCTGCCTTTCTTTTGACTGAAAAAGTTGACTTCACTGGAAACATCAAGCTGTGTGACAGTGCTCACACATGATTTTCTGAGAACAATACACTCTGACAGTCTGAAGGGCAAACATTTAAAATGCATGACCAACAGGTCACATACTATGTGATTCGCTTTATGTAACATGCTTGAAAAACACAATTACAGAGATGTAGAAAAGATTAGGCCTATGAGGGCTATAGAATTTGGGAGAGAGGTAAGCATGGCTATAAAGGCTAGTGGGAGGGTACTTGGTGGGGATAAACAATTCTGTTTCCTATGACATAATTGGATAGATGTACACACACTCAAGGGCTTCCCTGGTGGCTCAGAGGTTAAAGCATCTGCCTGCAATGTAGGAGACTCGGGCTCAATCCCTGAGTTGGGAAGATCCCCTGCAGAAGGAAATGGCAACCCGCTTCAGTATTCTTGCCTGGAGAATCCCATGGAGAGAAGGAGCCTAGTAGGCTACAGTCCATGGGGTTGCAAAGAGTTGGACACGACTGAGACTTCACTTTCACTACACACACTCAGAAAGTAAAAGCGTCTGTCTGTAATGCAGGAGACCCAGGTTCGATCCCTGGGTTGGGAAGATCCCCTGGAGAAGGAAATGGCATCCCACTCCAGTATTCTTGCCTGGAAAATCCCATGGATGGCAGAGTAGCCTAGTAGGCTACTGTCCATGGGGTCGCAAAAAGTCAGACACAACTGAGCGACTTCACTTCACTTCACTTCACACACACACACACACACACACACACACACACACACGAGTGCATGAAAAACTGGTGAAGTCTTAGGAATCTCTGTTTATTATTGTTCATTGTCAATCTTCTGGTTTTGTTATTGTACTACAATTATGTCAACAGGATGAAGAGTACACAGGATGTCTCGGACATGTCTTCGCAACTTCCTGGGAATCTATAATTATTTCAACTTAAGAAAAGTTTTTAAAATACATAATCTAAAGGTCAAGTTAATTATAAACATATCTTAGGAAAGAGTCAAGGAATTTTTTTAACTCCTTAATCAGTACTTATCAAAATTGCAAGTTAAAAAACAAGTTCTATAGGGAGCGGGAAAACAGATGTACAAAGTTACCTGCTTAGTAAGTTGCTCTTCACAGAGTTTGTAAAGTACATAAAACTTTTGAGCCAAGATAACGTTTTCAAGAAAACCACAGCTTGCAAGTTTAACTCGCATAATGATCTGCAAATTAACAGTGAGGCTTTTCAGTTTTAGTGAAGAACAGGTAAAGAACATAAATTGTATTATGGTTTTAAATCCTGATTCGTACCTGTCTATCAGGAACCATCATAGCAACGGTTCTGAACTGAATTTTCAAGTTCTCTGGTAGTTCCTGGCGCCCAGCATACCCAGGGTTCTAAAAGTTAAAATTATTTAATTTTTAATTGTTGACATAATTTCCATTTCTTGAATACAAATTATCAATACATTTCAAATCCCTAATTCAGATTCTAAGAAGGTATTGAAAAACATTTGATTTAAAAAATATCCCTCTTTTCACAAAAATATGTATTGGACCATACATATTTATTAACGTCACCTTACTCTCTCTCACACATTTCCATTTTCATTATACTAATAAAGTAATACACATGTGCATATGTACACACATACACACACACACACACACACACACACCACTTTATGGAGCAAAAAATAAGCCTCTGCGTATCTATTTGTTAAAGAAAATGAAATAAAACTGAATAAATACTAGGATAATTATGATCTAAAATATGTTACTTAAAGAAAAAGAAAATTTAGGATTTCATACTAATCAATTTACTGAGGCAATTTTTATTTCCTCTCTTCAATTGTTCTTTTTTCCTTTGCCAGAAAATATTTTTATCTTGCCTTACCTTTTGAAGGACATTTGCATGGAGTATACAACTATAGTTGCTAGGTTTGTCTTTTTCATTAATGTTTCCTATTTGCTTTGTGTGCCTGTGTGCTTTGTTTTTAAATTGGAAGATAACTGCTTTACAATATTGTGTTGGTTTCTGCTGTACAACAACACAAATTATTCTTTACAGTCAGGATTATAGAGTTCTGTGGCTGACAAATAGCCACAAATAGCTGACAAATAGTTTCTTTTTACTATTAAAAAAAACACACAGTGATGAAGGGAAACAAAGACAGGAATGAGGAGAAAAACATTAAAAAGGACAAAAGTAGAGGTGAGAAGGAAGCTGCTGCTGCTGCTGCTAAGTCACTTCAGTCGTGTCCGACTCTGTGTGACCCCATAGACGGCAGCCCACCAGGCTCCTCCATCCCTGGGATTCTCCAGGCAAGAACACTGGAGTGGGTTGCCATTTCCTTCTCCAATGCATGAAAGTGAAAAGTGAAAGGGAAGTCACTCAGTAGTGTCCGACTCTTCACCACCCCATGGACTGCAGCCCACCAGGCTCCTCCTCCATCCATGGGATTTTCCAGGCAAGAGTACTGGAGTGGGGTGCCATCGCCTTCTCCCGAGAAGAAAGCTAATAAGTAGCAAAAGACTGGGGATAGACCAGACCCCAAAATCCCAAGCGATAGGTGAGGGTATTTGAAGACAAGTAAGGCAAAGAGGAAAGTGCATAAGGAAACCTTCAGTCCCTGAGCATTTATTGGGCATGGTCAATAGGCCAGATAACTTGCCAGGTGCTGCGGACATAAAGATGGCTGGCTGCCTTTCAACACTCCTATTTTTCATCCTTAGTCACAGAACTTCAGCTGCAAGCTGGGTGCATCACCAACCCAGATTTTTTTTTTTAATTTTAGTTTTTATTTTTTAAATTTTAAAATCTTTAATTCTTACATGCATTCCCAAACATGATCCCCCCTCCCACCTCCCTCCCCATAACATCTTTCTGGGTCATCCCCATGCACCAGCCCCAAGCATGCTGCATCCTGCGTCAGACATAGACTGGCGATTCAATTCACATGATAGTATACATGTTAGAATGTCATTCTCCCAAATCATCCCACCCTCTCCCTCTCCCTCTGAGTCCAAAAGTCCGTTATACACATCTGTGTCTCTTTCCCTGTCTTGCATACAGGGTCGCCATTGCCATCTTCCTAAATTCCATATATATGTGTTAGTATACTGTATTGGTGTTTTTCTTTCTGGCTTACTTCACTCTGTATAATCGGCTCCAGTTTCATCCATCTCATCAGAACTGATTGAAATGAATTCTTTTTAACGGCTGAGTAATACTCCATTGTGTATATGTACCACAGCTTTCTTATCCATTCATCTGCTGATGGACATCTAGGTTGTTTCCATGTCCTGGCTATTATAAACAGTGCTGCGATGAACATTGGGGTACATGTGTCTCTTTCAATTCTGGTTTCCTCGGTGTGTATGCCCAGAAGTGGGATTGCTGGGTCATAAGGTAGTTCTATTTGCAATTTTTTAAGGAATCTCCACACTGTTCTCCATAGTGGCTGTACTAGTTTGCATTCCCACCAACAGTGTAGGAGGGTTCCCTTTTCTCCACACCCTCTCCAGCATTTATTGCTTGCAGATTTTTGGATCGCAGCCATTCTGACTGGTGTGAAGTGGTACCTCATTGTGGTTTTGATTTGCATTTCTCTAATAATGAGTGATGTTGAGCATCTTTTCATGTGTTTGTTAGCCATCCGTATGTCTTCTTTGGAGAAATGTCTATTTATTTAAAACTACATTTCCCAGCCTGCCCTGCAGCTGGTGAGATTAAATTCTACCCTGTGAGTCACAAAGGGACACAGTGTATGAAAGGGACAGTGTATGAAATACACTTGATGTCTGATTGAAGGGAGTTGATTCAGTCAATTGCCTGCAACAGAGATGCTTCTGTAGCACCTTGGGCTATAAGGCAACCTTGAAAATGGAAACCATGATGGTGTAGAAACCTCGAAGAATCTTAAAAGAATACATCCTTAAGTTACTATTCTTCATATCTCAGGTATTCACAGCCTAATGCAATATCTAATTGATATTTCCAAAATTATTCTTAATCCAAGGGCAAGCTTCTTTTAAATTCTTCTAAGCCACACTATCACACTGAGTAAACTCTTTCATTCGGTTTCACAACTTATAACTGATCACTTCAGAATTATTCTATTCAGCAATTATTCTAATTGCTTCACTGGTTGTTTGCTTTAGCCAAAGTTTGTGACTAGCGTCACTTCTGGACAGGAAACCCTAAGAACCAGAGCATAATTCTTCTTGTTCTCTTTTTCCTTTGCTGTAGCTACCAGTCACAGCTGAGACAGTACCAGAGACAGGACGTGTAAAGCATCTTCTGCCCTCTCCACCACAACACCACACACCCACAGCGGGCGTGTGGTATGAAAGTAATAAATCTTTGAGGTGTTCAGTTCAGTCAGTTCAGTCCATCAGTCGCATCTGACCCTTTGCGACCCCATGGACTGCAGCATGCCAGGCTTCCCTGGCGTGTTCAGGTGTTAGGGAGAGCAATTTATGCGGTCACACCTAACTTTAAGGGTCAGGGAGATACAGTCCTGTGGTGTTTTGCATGGTGGGTATTTTCTTCCCTTGCTGTGCTTCACGGCATGTGGGATCTTACTTTCCCCAACCAGGGATCAAAGCTGGCCACCCCGTGCAGCGGCAGCACACAGAGTCTTAGCCACTGGACTGAGTTTGAGGTGGAAAGCCACTAGAATTGGGGCATTGTTATTGTAGCTTCCCTGTCTGATACAACATACAGAAGGCCCATTACCTTTACACAAAATTAGTGCTCAATAAACAGTGACTAATTTTATCATTAACAAACCACTGTTTTACCTTCTGTCTAGTCTATTTTTCCTACTCGAAAAAAAAATCATTTAAATAGGGATGATTCCTGGGTGGTCATTTATGCTTAATTTTATTTAAGTCTATAACAATTAAACCAATAAATTGTATTTAAAATCTATGTTTTTCAATGTCTTTTAAAACCACATCAAAAAGTATGAAATACTTAGGAATACACCCGATCAAGGGGGTGAAAAGAATGAAATAACGCCATTTGCAGCAACATGATGGACCTAGACACCATCATACTAAGTGAAGTAGGTCAGACAAAGACAAATGTCATAGGGTATCACTCAAAGGTAGAGTCTAGGATACAAACGACAAAGAAAACAAATTTAGGATGACCAAAGGGGAAAGTGGGTGGAGGAGGAACAAATTAGGAATTTGGGATTAGCAGATACAAAGTACTATACATAAAACAGATAAACAACAGGATCCTAGTGTTTATATCACAGGGAACTGTATTCAAAACCTTATAGTAACCTATAATAAAAAAGAATATTATATATATATATAACAGAGTCACTTTGCTGTACACCAGAAACTAATACATTGTATATCAACCATACTTCAATAAAAATTTTTAAAATATGTAACACCTATGTTCTCACCATTGTTAAGAAGATTCCAAATTCTGGATTTAAATCAACACAATCACCATCAGAAAAAATAAACTGTTTTTTTCTCTCTTTTCTTGCTGTCAAGACGATGTAAATTTGTTGGGCTGCCACTGATAACACAGGCAATTCAATTCTGTTAAACTCATCAAAACACCCCCAGGAACCTGACTGTGCAAGCCCTGGTGTAAAAAACAGTTAGTTTGATAAGTTTTACTTTGTAATATACCTTCCTGATAGAAATCATTTCTCCAGAGCACCCTCGAACAATTATATAGTGAAATACAATTTATATAAACTTCACATCTAGCTGTTTATAAAGACATATTTAATTTCAGTGATATAGAGAAGTTTAATTATTTGTACATCATCACCAAAACGATGAAAACAGTATACTGCTGAAATGAAAGTACAGACTCATCATTCCACCAGGGATGCAGAAGGGTGATAAAAACTGATTCAGTCTGGACGTGCCACCCCCAGTGGGGATGGAGGTGAGGGAGCTATAATGTTTGGGGAAATTAACAAAATAAGGGATGCCCTATCTGGGTCAGATCACTCTGTCCCTTTCTTGTTGCACTGAGAGAAATGCCTGGAAGCTGAGTGAGACAAAGAATGGTCAAAAGATGTTTATTTCTTCCTTATGAAACCCAGCACAAAGGAAGACCTGGATATCAGGAACACTGCTCCTGTCTAATCTCAAAGGATGAAAAACCTTTATTATCTTTAACTGCATGAAACACTCTTCTCTCTCTCTTTGTTTTAAGCAAGCGAATAGGATTTATTAAAGAGAAGGAAAGTACAAAGCTCTCAGCGTAGACACTGAGAGGGGTTAGAGAGTCCCCCAAAACACTCTTCTTTTATTTTATTGCTTCCACCCACCTACCCCCACTTTTTCTTCTCTCTCCTTAGGGAATTTCCATTTTATGGATATTGGAACTTACATATCTATTCCTATGACTCTGAATTTTTCTGTCAAACTTTCCATTTCTTTCTGCAATATGCTCTCTTGGCTAGATATGCCAACTTAAAAAAAAAATTCAGGTTTTGTTTTTTTCGATTTCTGATTATTCCAATTGTTATTCTTTTCACAGCAGCCTATTTTTTTCTTTAATTGGTTATATGTGATAAATTCCTGAATCTCTCTGAAGCTATGAATTTTAGTTACTTTTGCATTTTCTTCTGTTTAGGTAGGTGGTCAGGGGGTCTCTTTACTGTTTGGAGGGAATGACTCACGCCTTAATTTCTTCAAATATTTGATGAGACATGGTTATTTCTGCATATGGGTGTATCTTCTCATTCCAAATGCAAATTCCTGTTTGCATCGTGTATGGCTGCCTCTGGCGATTGGGGGGAAGGCATGAGAGAGGCAGGAGAGCTTATCCGTTGGGTCTGGGGCTTGGGGACTGACCTGGTGCAGGGCTTGCCTCTCTGGCACAACCCCCACCTGGCAATGATATTTGTCAGGACTCCACCTTCAGAGCATTGACATGGGGTAGAAATACTTGAGACAGCCACTTTCTTTTCTTTTCCTCTGCTTTCTGCCATACTTTTGGCATTCTAGGATTTACCCGGTGCTCGAGTCTGCTTCCCTCAGCCATCTTCAACCACTAAGCCAGGAGTGGTCCACAGAACATTCTCTTTCATTAAGTGATTCTTTGGGTTTAAATTATTTTTTTTTTTAAGGACAGGCAACTACAATGAACAATATAGTGAATATCCATGTACCCACCTACCAAATCTTAACAATTTTGCTTCAGATTTCATCCTAAAAAATAAAATACTGGAACTACAATTCAAGTCCATGTAGGTCTTTCTTGGATCCACACTCCCTCCTTCTCCAGAGGTAACTTCTACTCTGAATTTGATGTCAACAGTTCTTATGCATGCCTGTAAACGACTGCTAGCATGCATTCACCAATACTCTATACTTGGTTTGTTCAAAATTTGTGTGTATCTGTTTATTTTTCTATATACTATATCTATAAAATACTTTACGCACTATAAATATATACAGTGTATCATCAAATAAATTGATTTATTTACTGTTCTCTGAAGCAATTCTACCAACTCATACACACAGAAGTACTAAGATTTAAAGTTTCTACACACCCTTACCAACCAATTAACAACAGTGAGAACAGTATTGTTTTGTATTTCTTAATGATTTGAAGAAACTCTTCCTTTTTTTTTTTTTTTTTTTTTTTGGCCATGCCACACACACGTGGACATCTTAGTTTCCCGACCAGGGGTAGAGCCCCTGGGCTGCTGCAGTGTAAGTGTGGAGTCTTAACCACTAGACCAACAGGGAAGTCTAAAGAAAATCTTTCTTAATGCTAGATATTAATCTTTTGTCAGCCATACATGCTAAAACATCTTTTCCCAGTCTTTGAGAAGACTTTTTAACTTCTCAAAAAGAGACATATCACAAAAGACTGTAAAATTATACACACACACATTCACACACACACAATTGACCCTTGAACAACACAGGGATTAGGGGCTTGGACACGCCACAAAGTCAAAAATCCATTTGTAACTTTGCAGTCAGCCCTCTCACATCCACAGTTCCACATATAGGGGTTCAACCAGCATGAGGTCGTATAGTACTCAAGTATGTATTTAGTTTAAAAACTCTGTGTATTAGTGGAACTTCACAGTTTAGGTCTGAGTTGTTCAATGTATACATTTCGAACAGGCAAGTAACTAAAGATAAGAGCTGGATGAGCAATCCCATGGTATCTGTTACAGGGATATCCTCCTACCCTGCTTAAATGTATTCATCCTTTCTTTATAGTTTGTGGTTTTTGTATAAAAAGTCCCTTTCTACTCTGAGAACAGATATATGCCTTTGTTACCTTCTAAAGGTCATACAGGTTTTGCTTATCATAGTTAAGCACTTAATCCCCCAAAATTATTCTTATGCATGTTATACGGATTCAATTTTTATATATGCAGACATCCAATTTCCCTTGCTAAATATTAATCATCCGGTGTACCAGAATGACACTGCAAATTCTATCTCTTCATCACTGATTTTCAATACCACCTTTTCCACATGTCAGTGTTCCTGGCCTATTTCTGCATTCTCTGCTATGTTCCACTTGTCTGTTTATCAAGTCGCTTTAGTCATGTCTGACTTTTTATGACACTACAGACTGTAGCTCACCAGACTCCTCTGTCCATGGGATTCTCCAGGCAAGAATACTGGAATGGGTTACCATGCCCTCCTCCAGGGGATCTTCCTGACCCAGGGATCAAACCCTCATCTCTCATGTCTCCTACATTGCACTGGGGTTTTTTACCACTAGCACCACCTAAGTGATATCTTTCTGAGATTTTCATTTTCTAACTTTTGTTATGGATAACTAAAATTTGTGTTTATTTCATATTCAAGTAAACTTGCTAAATTCTACTTTCTGTAGCTTTGTTGATTTCATTGTTTACAATATCACTTGTGTTCCTTTCTTTCCAGTCTTTGTGCTTTTGCTGTCCCTGTTGTTGTTCCTTACTGCACTGGGTAGGATGCAGAACACAGTGGTGAGTGGGAGGAACAGCAATGGAAATCCTCATCTTATACCTCATCTCAGAGAACGCTTCCAAATTTTCAGTACTACAATGTTTGCAGTGGGTGTCCTTTATCGAGTGCGCTCTATGGATGGATATCTGGGGAAAGAATCTAAAGATCGGCAGGCATAAGGTGGAGAGAGTGTGCTTCGAGATGTTTGAGAAACATCACAAAGGTCAGCGTGGCTGCAGGAGAGACAGTGAGGGGACAGAGTCAGGAGACGAGATGAGAGGGCAGAGCAATGCCACAGGGAAGGGGCAGGTGTGACTGTACAAAACGAGGACCAGCATAAGGATTTCAGCTCTTATTGGGAGCGAAGCCAGGGCCCGGCTTTCAGTAGAAGAGTGTCGTGACCTGACTTACAATTAGACGGCTCTAGATTTGAGATTAGAATGGAGAGCACAGGGGTAAACTCAGGGAGACCAATTAGGAGGCTTATTGGAGCAGCATAGGCAAGAGATAATGATTGGCTTGAACCAGGATGACAGCAGCGGGATAATAAAAGGTGGCTGGTGCTGGATGCGTTCTGAAAGTAGAGCTAATAGTGTTTGCTGACAGTTGGACGTGAGCATGAGAGAAAGAGAGGTGAAAAGGATAAGTCAAAGATTTCTGTTGACGTGTCTGGAAGAACAGAGTGGGTATTTAGTGTGTCAAGGAAGGCTGAAGAAGAAGTTGAGATGGGGAGGGGGGATTGGAAGTTTGGTTTGGGATTCAGTGACTCTGGACCTGTTAGATATTTAAGGGACAATGTCAAAAAGCAGGTATCAGTTGTATTATGTGAATTCAGAGTTTCAAGGGGAAGTCCAAGATAAGATGTAAATTTGATCATTTAGATATCATTTAATGTTTATTGCTGGGAGAAATATCTATGACCTTAGTTATGCAGATGATACCACTCTAATGATAGAAAGTGAAGAGGAACTAAAGAGCCTCTTGATGAGGGTGAAAGAGGAGGGTGAAAAAGCTGACTTAAAACTCGATAGTCAAAAAACTAACATCATGGCATCCCGTCCCATCACTTCATGGCAAATAGATGGGGAAACAATGAAAACAGTGACAGACTTTATTTTCTTGGACTCCAAAATCACTGCAGATGGTGACTGCAGCCATGAAATTAAAAGACGCTTGCTTCTTGGAAGGAAAACCATGACAAACCTAGACAACGTATTAAAAAGCAGAGACATCACTTTGCTGACAAAAGTTCATATAGTCAAAGCTATGGTTTTTCCAGTAGTCATGTATGGATGTGATTTGGGCCATAAAGAAGGCTGAGTGCCAGAGAATTGATGCTTTCAAATTGTCATGCTGGAGAAGACTCTTGAGAGTCCCTTGGACTACAAGGAGAGCAAACCAGTCAATTCTAAAGGAAATCAACTGTGAATAATCTTTGGAAGGACTGATGCTGAAGCTGAAGCTCCAATATTTTGGCCACCTGATGTGGAGAGCAGACTCTTTGGAAAAGACCCTGATGCTGGGAAAGATTGAGGGCAGGAGGAGAAGGGGACAACAGAGGATGAGATGGTTAGATAGCATCACTGACTCAATGGACATGAGTTTGAGCAAACTCCGGGAGATAGTGAAGGACAGGGGAGCCTGGGGTGTTGCAGTCCACGGGGTTGCAAACAGTCAGACACGACTTAGTGACTGAATAACAATGAAAGTTTGGGTCTGCATGAGACCACCAGAGAAGACCAGCAAGGCCTGAGTTCTAAGACTGAACTGCTCCCTGATCTTTCTTCTTTGTCCATCTGAAACCATCTGCCATCTATCTTTCCAGATTTTCCCAATATTTCCCATCTGCCAGGACCCCTCTCCCTTCTTTTCCCAGTGTTACCATCCTTTTAAAAAAATATTTCAGTAATTCCCTGGTGGTCCAGTGGTTAGGATTCTGTGCTCTTACTGCCAAGGGCCCGGATTTGATCACTGGTCAGGGAACTAAAACCCCATAAGCTTCATGGTGCAGCCAAAAATAAATAAAGAATAAAAATCTTTATTTCAGTGGGATCTAATGCAATAAAGGAAGTCACATGTGTCATTGGTTTGCTATCCTGATCTTATCTCCTCCACCATTGTTTCAGGCAGTATTAAATTGATTCTGTTTTCATAATCTAATACACATTCAACTCATTGACTGTAATGCCAGAAGTAGTATTGAAGGATATTTAATTGATGATACCCAGCCATTTTTGGCCCAGAAAAATGGCAATATCATATGCATCAATCTACATTAATTTTGGTTATGTGGGACACTATCACTTTGGACTTCTATCAGAAAATACCATTTAAATGCAATAAAAATAAACCCACCAAAAATAACATAACAATGTTTGACACTTGCCTTTAAAAATCCTTCCTAGCCCTCTGAAGTCCATTTGATCTGAGCAATTAAACACGACCACGTATTTCCCCAAACATCTTCCCATGTCTTTCGTAGTTTCGGTTTTGCCAGTGCCCGCAGGTCCTGCTGGAGCTCCTCCCATGTTCATTCCCAAAGCCTGAGCCAAAGTGATGTAGCACCTGCAGACGTGAATCAGACAAAGCGTTGTGGATATGAGGTAGCATGCGTTACAGTGAGGCACAAGCAAAAGTCTGATGTGATTGGAATGAGACCGTTTGTTTTAGAGTTTGAGCCGCCTCCATAAGAGAGGGGCTTCCCAGGTGGTGCTAGTGGTAAAGAACCAGCCTGTCAATGCCAGAGTCATAAGAGATGCAGGTTTGATCCCTGGATCAGGATGATCCCCTGGAGAGGGGAATGGCAACCCATTCCAGTATTCTTGCCTGAAAAATCCCTTGGGCAGAGGAGCCTAGCAGGCTGCAGTCCATTGGATGACAAAGAGTCAGACACGACTGAGCTACTAATGCTTTCTCATAAGAGATGGGCAACCAAACAAGGCTGGAGTAGCTGCTATTCATTAGAAGTAATACAGTGTTGGCAAAGGCATGCAACGCTGATGTAAAACCTGCAGGCCTTCCTTGCATTGTGGTCGGGAGAAATCTGAAGTCAGAGAACCAAGTAAGCAGTGGTGTGCTGGAAGATGTTTAACAATGAGCCCTTTAGGAAAAATAAATAAATAAATAAAGTTGATTTCTGTTTTTTGGCCTCGCCACATGGCATGCAGGATCTTAGTTCCCCAAGCAAGGATCGAACCTGTGTCCTCTGCAGTGGAAGCGTTGAGTCCTACCACTGGACCACCAGGAAATTCCAAATATAATTTTTTACATCTGCTGATTTCTGTGGCATAAATACGTCCACCATGGCCAGTGGTAATGCGGGCACTGTGATAGCACAAAACTGGGAAGAGGAGCATGATGTTGGCTCTTGCAGGCTGGTACAAGTCAGCGCCACCAGCACACCACTGCCGGTAACCCATGTCTCTATGAAGTGTTTCACTCACTTAGACGCATGTAAAGAACAATATAATGAACCCCCTTGTATCCATAATGCAGCTTCAGTTACATTTGTTTCAGATCTAAGCAAACTTAGTAAAGCTTCATGAGACATGAAGCTTTATACATAAACATCAATCGAAGGGAAAACACCCTGAAAAATTTAGACTGTGATGGAACCGGACATATAGAAGGAGGTCGGATGAGTCTAGAAGAGGCTGAAGACATAATTTTTCTGTATCATAATTTTACCTGGAGTCAGCTCTATTTAAAATAACAGCAGAATTAGTTGTTCTATGACCCAGTTTAAGTCGATTCTACAAACATTTACTGTCTCCTACACATGACCCATAGAACCAGGTATTTGCAGGACATGTAAGAATGGCAAAGACCCAGGGCTTGTCTAGTGTCATATACTAGAAAGAATGGTGAGGGGATGTGCCATTAACTGATGATTCATTCAGACCTGGCCAAGAAACATCACTTTAGGAATCAACTTCCACATATGAAAAACCAGGTGACACCGTTTCCAAGGTGACCTTCCTTCTTTGCAATTCTAATGACCCTCTTTAGAGACATTTGTCCATCCTGTAATCTCAACTTCATTACTCAACTTCTTTTTTTCCTTTCCTTTTTTTTTTTCAACTTCATTACTAAACTTCTCATAGTCAGCATCCAAGTATTCTTTGTTTTACTTTTTTCTATTTCATAAAAATTTAACCTACATGTACTTTAAAATAACAACAGTTATTTCATTGTTAGACTTCGATGAGCTAGCTCAGAGCTGACACGACAGCATTATGCTTTTGTTAACATTTCAAATGCAAATTTAAGACAATTCTAAGTACATAATTTAATTATAAGAATGGAATAACAAAAATGGTTTCTTACCGATCTGTTAATGGGGTGATAACAAGACGATCAGTGCACCCCAGAAATTCATTCTGGTAAATAAAGTCAACATCTGTAATAGACACCACTGTTTGATCCAAATCTTCCTTAAAGTAAAATCTACTCTGTTTCAGCCATTCAAAATCAGTAACAGATCTGATATGCATTTTTACCTTGAAAACATGAAATACAAAGAGATTACATACTGAATTGCAATAGCATAAAACATAGCATATAGGCAATTTTTATTCATTCATTCAGTAGCTGATTCTTGTCATATAATATATATTTACTGAGTCTTTCCTTGGAATGAATATTTAATGAGTCTTTCCTTGGAGTGCTGTGCTGGGTAAACAAACACACGGTTCCTGCCTTCTGAAGCTGACAAAACAGGGCAAAAGACAAATCAGATAAACAAGTAAATGCAATAAAGTAGGAAGAGAAACTGAAGGTCATGAAATTATGTAGCAAGAAGACCTGGCCTAGTCTAGGTCTGAGGCAGATACTCAGAGAAAGAAACACCTAAGCTAAACCCTGCAAAAATAATAGGAATTAGCTAGGGAGATAAAACAGAAGGGGCGATGAAGGCATGAGAGGGCAAAACATTCCAGGCAAAGACCCAGAAGATCTGGCTGGTGTGTTCAAGAAACTGAAAGAAGTTCAGTACTGCTGACGCATCCAGGACTCTGGAGAAAGAGTGAGAACTGAGGCTTCACAGGGCAGAGGAAAGGGGCTGGGCACTGTCCTCACGGCAATGGGAGAGGCATGGCCCTGTATGTACACACGCTTTCTTGCACCAGCACTGTGGCCAAACCAATCAATCTGCCCAGTCATCAGCTTACACTCGTGGGCCAAGAGGCTTATACCCATGGGAGGCAAAGAGGCTCCCACCACCATGGATGCAAGAGACAGAATGCTAATGAGCACATTTAGGAGCAACATCCCATCACAATACTTTCCATCAGCAAACCTGGAGAAACCCCAGTCCTGCCCACTCGGGGGAATCAATATAAGAAGTGGCAAGTGGTCCCTTTCACTGCTTCTCCACCCAGAGGCCCAATTCCAGGCCATTCAAGCTGACACTGAAAAATAGACTCTGGCAACTGCACAATGCTCAGTTCTCCATCTCATTAAGTCTTCGTGCTATTTACTGTTTGCTGCTGTTTCATTGTCTATGATCTTGCTTCCCCCTCCAGTTAAGAATTCTATCTTCCCTTTTAAAGAATAGTTTGTTTCACCACCTTAAGAGGACTACTTTCAGGTAACAGTCAGGTGCCACCCACAGGGACTCTGTTCTCGAGCACAGGACTCTCAGCCATGGAGATGTAGTCAGCTAGCTACTTGCAACACTATTAGATGGCAAAGAGAGGGTGGACCGGAGCTTGCCTGGTTTTCAAGTAGTTAAGAAACTCCTGTGAATGCAGGGGACACAAGTTCAATCCCTGGTCCAGGAACTAAGATCCTACATGCCATGAGGCAACTAAGACCGTGCACCCCAACTCTGAACCTGCCTGCCCTACAGTCCATCCTCCGCAGCAAGAGAAGCCACAATGAGAAGCCCATGTACCACAGCTAGAAAGCAGCATTTGCCGCAACTAGAGAAAGCCTGCACATAGCAACAAAGGACCAGCACAGCCAAAAATAAATAAAAATAAGTGCACTTTTAAAAATAAAGAGGGGGTCAAGGAGGAAAGCATAAAGAAGAATAGCTGATATTTATTGAGTTGTTACTGTATATCAAAATACATTATCTTCTAAGCCTTATACATGGAAAAATAAAATGCATATATGTGGGCTACAAGATACTATTTTACTTGGAATGCAAACTGAGTATGAGTTCACTAGCAATTGAGATAAAAAGAAAAACAGCTTCATAGTTTTAACTATGTGTATAGTAGTTTCTTTGAAAAAAAAGAAAACCCCATTCTGTAAGGAAAGTAAAGCTATGCTCAGCATTTTGATTTTAAAAAGAAGGTTCTTCTATGAGACCTCAACTTTAAGAGACAGTGAGAAATGTACAAATATTCTCAATTACATTCATAGCAGGTATAGTAATGGATTCCATACGACTGCTTCTTGAAGTGGACTTAAAGGAAAACCAAAGTATAATGGTAATGGAAATTAAGCAAATCTGTAGAAGGCCAAAGCAATATGGTCTAAGTATGTGGCTTTTTGATGTTAGCATGAACCAGAGAAATTCTAGAGCAGTGTTTCTTGAGCTTTAATATGCTTATGAATAACCTGGAAGTGGTACTGAAATACAGAGGATGATTCAGTAGATCTGCAGAGGAGATAGGGAGGTAGGGAGGCTGAAGATTCTGCTTTTCAAACAAGCTCCTAGGTGAGACCAGTGCAATCAGTTGTCATACATACTTTGAGAAAGAAGGATCTAGATTACAGGGAAATAAATGGACTCCATGCCCTTCAATCTTCGGTAAATACAACTTATCTGATCAGAACTTTTGATACAAGTTGGAAACAGGTAGCCTGGGAATCATAGTCTCTAAAAAAATGGGCCCCAAGTTGCAGGAACTGTGGGTCTCTGATGAAGGAAAAAGATACCTTAAAGACAGATCAAGTCAGGGACTTCCCTGGTGGTCCAGTGGTTCAGAATCTGCCTGCCAATGCAGGGGACACGGGTCCAAGCCCTGGTCTGGGAACTAAGAGCCCACGTGCCTGAGAGCCACAGCAACTGAAGCCCATGAGCCTAGAGCCCACGTCCTGCACAAGAGACGTCACCACAATGAGGAGCCAGCGCACCTCAGCCAGAGAGTAGTCCTCACTTGCCACAGCTAGAGAAAGCCCGCTGGCAGCAATGAAGAGCCCATGTACCCCAACAAAGACCCAGCTCAGCCAAAAAATGAATAAATAAAAATTTAAGAAACAAAGTAGAGAAGCATGTTCAGAATTTTTTTTAAACAGAATAATGCAATGGTAGTCAAAAACGAAGCTAGTCAAAAATATCAAAACTACCTGGGCTTCCTATCCCACAATAGACAACTACTGCTCAAGACCACTTGTTAGGGTCCTGTTTCCAAAGGGAATTCAAATATCCCTCCTACTCCCACTCTGCAGAACCTTGCCCAGATCAAGCCCATGAAGACTTGCTGGACACTATCAACTGAACAGCCCCAGGAGTTCCCTGAAGCTTGGTTCTACTCAATCTGAACTTTTTTCACAACTGGCTCATCAGTTGGAGGAGCTAATCTAGAAGACACGCTGCAGGTGGACCCATGAGCTCGATGGACCCAGGCAATCACAGGTTCCTCATCCGCTTCTCTATCTCTGGTATGGGCATTCTGCCCACTGTTCCCATAGTGGGAACTATTTTCATGGAACTATTTTCACCCTTGAGAGAGGAACATGCCGGTGAGACCATCTGGATGGTATAGGAGGTAGTTAAGGCCTCTATGCAAACTTATAAGATTCTGGCAGACAATGAAATAGAGTTACAGATGTAGAAAACAAACCTGCCAGGGGGTGAGTGGGGAGGGATAAATTGGGAGATCAGGATTGACATATACACACTATTATATACAAAATAGGTAACTAATAAAGACCTACTGAATAGCACAGGAAACTCTACTCAATATGCTGTAATGACCTATATGGGGTAAGAATCTAAAAAAGGGGGGGAAATATGGATATGTATAACTCATTCACTTTGCTGTACAGCAGAAACTAACATCACACTGTAAATCAACTATATTTCAGTAAAAATATTTTAAAAATTCTCCAGACAAATGCAGAGATTTACTCCTCTAGAGGCTGCCCAAGACAAGCCTCATTAAGTATTCAATAAATTTCCTCACTAAAATTGCTAACTACCAGTCTGGAGTGTCATGCCTCTTTCTTCAGACTCTTCTTGCCCTCTGAGTGCAGGGGCCAAGTTGTGAACTAACATTGCCATAACTCACAACCAAGCCCACCTAAATTATATCATATCCCTGGTTATCGGCTTAAAGAAACAGTTCAAATCACATCAGTTGATTCCAGACTTTCAGAATGCCAAACCTGAATACACACACATGACTGTTAAAACTACCAAATATATCAGCATATATTTGTTGACATTGTAAAGGCAAAGCTGGTTGTGAGAAAGGACCAAACAGATGGAAGGCTCATAATAAGCTAGGAAGTTTAACTGTTTAATAATTAGAAGCACTAACTTATTAATTAATACACTAGATTACTTTAAATTAAGAAAAAAATACTTTACCAAGTCATCAAAAATATCTCTCTGATGCACATGGATGGTAATTAGAGTTTCAAATTTCACTCTGTCAAACTTGCTCAGGTCATGTGTTGTCTGACTAATTAGAGTATTTAGAATATCCAAAAATTTCTGATTTGTCACTTGCATGATTTTCCTGTCATCTTTTGCATTATTTAAAGCCTCTTCTGAATCATGCGTCCACAACATCTGAATTCCCAGAAGCCCAACCTAGAAATCCAGCAGACAAATAAGTTTACCAAATATTTAAAGCACACCTGCAATAAAATTTAGTGGCCACTTATTCACGTTGAGGTGAGCAGTCTTATTGATTTTAAACTAAAAAAGGGACATGCATTTCTTCACTCTCAAAGGGGAAAATCATTGAAAGTTCAAACAGTTGATTATTTATTTCAGTGTGGACGGATAATAATTTAACTGCTACGAATTATATGTGCATTAATGGAAGATGCTTGGGGAATTTTTCCATAGAGGGCTTGAGACCCATATACATTTATACAATGACTTTCCTTTCTGAAAAAAAAAAAAAAAGGAAATAATAGATTATTGTGTATTCTTCTTCAGCAGAGTTTTCCAAAGGTTTGTTTGCATCTTCTAAACAGGATATGTTACCTATCTCTTTCCTTAATCTCATTCTAATGTCCTTATCTTTTATGTACATCTACTTCTCTTTCTACATAGAGATCTACAAGAGACAGAGACAGAAAGTCAGAAAGGCGGAAGCGTGTCCTTTGTCTCCTGAAGAAGGAATAGGAAAACTGTGAGTTGATGCTCACGTTACCTACGTTTTCCGCCCCAGGAAAGGAAATGAAAGTGGTCAGAACTTGCCCTCCCCTCACCCCCTCGTCTGCAACAACTGTCCCTTTGGGAGCTTCTGTTCTTCCCCAGAGTCAGGCAACAGATCCAAGATCATATGAACCAAACAGGAATTCCACATCTGGTAGAGGAAGGAAAGTGTGCAAGTGGCACATGGATTCTACAGGCATGGAGTTCAATGTAGGTAAAGCAGGAATGCAGGATACAGGATGCTCGGGGCTGGTGCACTGGGATGACCCAGAGGGATGGTACAGGGAGGGAGGTGGGAGGGGGGGTTCAGGATGGGGAACACGTGTACACCCATGGCAGATTCATGTTGATGTATGGCAAAACCAATACAATACTGTAAAGTAATTAGCCTCCAATTAATATAAATAAATTTGAAAAAAATCCTCTCCTTATCCCTGCTTCCCCTGGAACATCAATAATTTTCCTGCTAGACCAGTGGCCAGTCCTGGGTCTGCAGGTGAAGATAAATGAAGCCCTGGGATGGAAAGGAAATAGCTGCTATCAGGAAGCTCCGGATAGCAAGCAGATTCTCTTTGCACAAAACAGAGGGAAACAAGGCAGAAATGGCAGTGCAAGGCTGTCTGATTTAAAGACCAAAGAGACTTACAAACCCTGCAAAATCACTACATAGTGGTACTTTTTAAAAACTGACTATAAATTATGTTTCTCACTAGGTTTAAGAAGGCAGGGGACTTCATGGTGAAAACTGGAGGATGTTTCATTACAATAAAAAAACAAATAAAAATAAAAACCAAAATTCTCATCAATATTATTTGGTGTCTATGACGAGCACATTAAAAAATACTGAAAAGGAACACACTAAAATACTGTCATCATTTCCAGGTGGTGGAAATATGGGAAATTTTTCTTTTCACTTTCATATTTTTCAAATGTTCCCAATTTTTTCCAACAAGGATCCATTGTGTTCAAAATCTTCAAAATGCATTTGAGAAAAAAGAGGTGAAATGTTAAACAATTTCAGATAAAAAATTAACACACTAATGGGAAAACTGATTCTGGAAAACTGCTTTTTAAAATGCAATTTAAAGAGACTAATATATATATTTAATGAACATATTAAATAAGTATATATTGAATGAAAATACAGAAAATGAATATATATATTCATTACTCTTTAAAGCAATTTTTCCATACAACTGAAATTTGCCTACTACAATGTTATGATTTTTATCTAAAAATCTTTTATCTAAAAATACATACACACATTATACAAAGTCCTAAAAGTTGGTCAATTTTCCTATTATATCCTGTCCAACTTCACCACTGCTTTAAATTTGCTTTTCAGCTGTTCCAACTGTAATGCTATATCTCCTTCCAACTGTAATCATGCTTTCCTGCAGGCGGGAAACTATGTTGATTTAGCCTAAGGAGCTATTTTCCTCAGCTTATCAAATACAGTATTTTATAAAGCTTTGTCACAAGGGTAATAATGCTAATAAGAATATTAAAGCTTGCCAAGAATATTATACAATACAAAAACAATATTAATGTATTCTCTTCAGTGAAGATTGACTCTGTATTTGTACTTGCGTCATTTGAATAATTTCATAACATTTCAGCTGTCTCCACTGTGTATGCAGTAATTCAGGGTTTGGGGTTTGGGATGGGAAGAGCAGCTGGGTTTTGCTAAACCCACCTATATTTTTCTTGCCTTCTAGCCATGAAATTATGGAGAAGGCAATGGCAACCCACTCCAGTGCTCTTGCCTGGAAAATCCCATGGACAGAGGAGCCTGGTGGGCTGCAGTGCATGGGGTCGCTAAGAGTTGGACACGACTGAGCGACTTCACTTTCACTTTTCACTTTCATGCATTGGAGAAGGAAATGGCAACCCACTCCAGTGTTCTTGCCTGGAGAATCCCAGGGATGGGGGAACCTGGTGGGCTGCCGTTTATGGGGTCGCACAGAGTCGGACACGACTGAAGCGACTTAGCAGCAGCAGCCATGAACGAAAGTCATGACCAACCTAGACAGCATGTTAAAAAGCAGAGACATTACTTTGTCGACAAAGGTCTGTCTACTCAAGGCTATGGTTTTTCCAGTGGTCATGTATGGATATCAGAGTTGGACTATAAAGAAAGCTGAGAGCTGAACAATTGATGCTTTTGAACTGTGGTGTTAGAGAAGACTCTTAAGAGTCCCTTGGACTTCAAGGAGATCCAACCAGTCCATCCTAAAGGAGATCAGTCCTGGGTGTTCATTGAAAGGACTGATGTTGAACCAAAAACTCCAATACTTTGGCCACCTGATGCAAAGAGCTGACTCATTTGAAAAGACCCTGATGCTGGGAAAGATTGAAGGCAGGAGGAGAAGGGGATGACAGAGGATGAGATGGTTGGATGGCACCACCAACTTAATGGACATGGGTTTGTGTGGACTCCGGGAGTTGGTGATGGACAGGGAGGCCTGGCGTGCCGCGGTTCACGGGGTCACAAAGAATCGGACACAACTGAGTGACTGAACTGAACTGAATTGATCCCTTGCTGTCTCTGACCCAGATCACAAATCATGACTCTTCATTTACCTTGGCTGAAAATGTAATGAAACTGTTACTTCTTCATTTGCCATATCCAGTTTTAATAACACCTGGCACATGACCCTACACTTCTAAGAGTCAAAGGGCAGGAGGGCTTTTCACGAAGACACCTGCTCCAGCCTCTTCAATGTCTTCTCTCTAAAAACTTAGCTCATGAGAAGAACTCCTTCAACAGATTATGCCAATTTTTAACTACTTGAAGGAAAAATAAACAAAAGGCAAGATGGATTTCATTTCAGGAAAAGATATGGTGACTCTTTTTATATATGTCCATATTTGTATCTGTGTCTATATTCATCTACGTATGGATAGAGATAGATGTTTTTATACATAGACAGGTGTCTAAGATGAAATTTCTCATTAGTGCTTTAGTCTCCATGAAGATCCTCAACAATGGGAGCAGTGCAAACCCTCTTCTGGGGGATGGAGTGGGTTGGACTAGAGTGGAGGAGAGGACAAGCAGGTGGGTGGGGCCGGGGGGTGGGTGGGCCTCTCTAGCTTATTCAAAGCTAGAACGGCTTCCTTGGAGAAGGAAATGGCAGCCCACTCCAATATTCCTGCCTGAAGCAGTCCATGGACAGGGGAGCCTGGCAGTCTACAGTCCATGGGGTCACAAAGAGTTGAACATGACGAAGCAACTAACACACATAAAACAGCTTCCACACCATCAGGCTGACTGTCTCCTGAATATCTGTCCCCCTTATTTCTACTCTTTGAATGTTGTGTAGTCTCACCTGTGCTGGGAAGTGATTGAGGAACGGTAACAGCTGAAATCCTGAATCACTGATTTGATAGAATGCGGATCTAATTATATTATGCAATGACGACATCTGCATTTTTAATAGGTCCAGAAGCCAAATCTCCACGGGACCTTTGGCCATAACAGGACTATCCAACTGAAAAAGTATATTACAAACAGGTTACAAATAGACAGTAATTTCATATTTTTACAGATGTCCTAAATCACAGTACCTCAAGACAAAGCAAACAATTTCACACAAAATACTTAAAACATGAGTAAAATTAATTAATAATGTAGCAAGAAGTATGAAGATTGTTTGGTCTAAAACTTTCATTGTACAGGTGATAAAATGAACCCCAGAGAAATTAAATGAGTTATCTACACTAGTCTGTAACAAAGCCAGGACTACAGAACTAGAAGTTGACTCAACTCCTTCCCTTTCTCTCATAAAAGAACTGCATTCTAAACTTTAAAGAAACCCTAACAAAATTTTAATCAAGTTAAATTACAATGATTTTTTCTCCTTCTCTTGATATGACAGCCATGATACGATCGTAGTCTTTTGCATGAAAGGTCACCTCGTTTATGTTGTCAGACACTGCAGGGAGATGTGGCTACAAGAAAGCACAAGACAGAGCAAACACATCATACGTGAGGTTAAACACAAAAGCTGCAGGAGACGTGGGTTCAATCCCTGGGTCGGGAAGATTACCCTGGGGGAGGAAACGGCAACCTACTCCAGTATTCTCGGCTGGATAATTCCGTGGACAGAAAAGTCTGGCAGGCTACAGTCCATGGGGTCGCAAAGAGTCAGACACAACGGGTCAACTGAGCATGAAAACACAAAAGCCATTGAGACATTTCCTAAAATCTTTGCTATTTTTTTTAAATATTTGTAAAAGATTAAGAATTTACTTCACTGTCTCAAAAAAAAAAAAAAAAAAAAAAAAAAAACCACCTCTTCTTTGACCCTTGACTGACTTGGGAGCCTACTTTTTATTTTATTTTTTTTTCTTTATCCATAAAGTTTTATTTTGTATTTCCTAAGACTTTTCTTTATATATTCACAGTAAAACTGTCAAAATTAGGAAAATTAGCATTGATACAATACTATTGTTTCATTCACAGTTCATAGTAACCGTTTCCCCATTGTCTCAATAAAGTCCCTTATGTTGGTTTATTTGTTTTTCTGTTTTAGGCTCCATATCAGGATTATCATTAGATTCAGTTTTCACGTCTCTTTAGTTTCCTTTCATCTGGAGCAGGTTCTCAACCTTTGTCTTCCTGACAAAGCATTTTGGAGGAGTATAGGCCAGTTGTTTTGTAGACTGTTCCTTATTTGGGGTTTAGCTTATGTCTCCTCATGATTAGATTCAGGATGCATTTTTTTACAGTGACATCAAATAAGTGACAATGTATTCTTCCCAGGATGTCAAGAAGCTCATGGTGTTGGTTTGTCCCATTATTTTTGTTTACATTTATTATGTGGTAAAAATAGTTGTTGTTGTTGTTTAGTCACTCAAACGTGCCCAACTCTTTGTGATTCCACAGACTGTAGCTCTCCAGGCTCCTGTGTCCATGGGATTTCTTTTTTTTTTTTTTTGCATAGCATATTTTCTTTTTTTTTAATTTTAATTTTTACTTTATTTTACTTTACAATACTGTATTGGTTTTGCCATACATTGACATGAATCCACCACGGGTGTACATGAGCTCCCAAACATGAACCCCCTCCCACCTCCCACCCCATATCATCTCTCTGGATCATCCCCATGCACCAGCCCCAAGCACCCTGTATCCTGCATCAAACATAGACTGGCGATTCATTTCTTACATGATAGTATACATGTTTCAGTGCCATTCTCCCAAATCATCCCACCCTCTCCCTCTCCCTCAGAGTCCAAAAGTCCGCTCTACACATCTGTGTCTCTTTTGCTGACTCACATACAGGGTCATCATTGCCATCTTTCTAAATTCCATATATATGTGTTAGTATACTGTATTGGTTTTTTTCTTTCTGGCTTACTTCACTCTGTATAATCGGCTCCAGTTTCATCCATCTCATTAGAACTGATTCAAATGTATTCTTTTTAATGGCTGAGTAATACTCCATTGTGTATATGTACCACAGCTTTCTGATCCATTTATCTGCTGATGGACATCTAGGTTGTTTCCATGTCCTGGCTATTACAAACAGTGCTGTGATGAACATTGGGGTACATGTGTCTCTTTCTATTCTGGTTTCCTTGGTGTGTATGCCCAGTAGTGGGATTGCTGGGTCATAAGGCAGTTCTATTTGCAATTTTTTAAGAGAAATGCAAATCAAGACCACAATGAGGTACCACTTCACACCAGTCAGAATGGCTGCGATCCAAAAGTCTGCAAGCAATAAATGCTCGAGAGGGTGTGGAGAAAAGGGAGCCCTCTTGCACTGTTGGTGGGAATGCAAACTAGTACAGCCACTATGGAGAACAGTGTGGAGATTCCTTAAAAAATTGCAAATAGGAAGCCTACTTTTTAAAATCGAGCCCTACACAATGTTTCCTCCACGACCTACAGATGCCCCCTCCTCTTACATTAAGGAGATTGAACCAGTAACTGCCATCTTCCTCCCAACGGAGACTGAACCACACGGTCCCTGTCCCCTTCCCTCCCAGGGACATGTCAGTCCTCCTCTCTTGGCTCTGTGTCTGCCTTACACAGCTTCTACTTCCTTCCTGTCCTTTCTCATCCCCACAACTCCCTGGAAACCAACAAGAAAGGTATTATTAGCTGTTTCCCAGCTTCCCAAACCAGAAATGGTCCTGGGATGGGGTTTGAGTGCCTCCACTCTCAGTTCTCCGTAGTTTTTCTCTTCCTCCTGGAATTACTGCCCTTCGAAATGGCTAAAAGCATTTGAGAAGCATTCTGGACAGGAAAAAAGGGACAAATTTAAACCACAATCCCTATCTGATCTAAGAATATGTAGATTTAAATACTCATAACAATGAGTTACATTTAGTGAGCACATACTTTATGTCAGGTACTTTTGATGCGTTAACTTGCATAATTCTTATGACAAGCCTATGAGGTGGAAATGATTAATATTCTGATTTTACAGACAAGAAAACTGAGACACAGGAAAATTAAGTAACTGGCTAAGATCACCCAGCTGGTGAGTTGCATAATTGATGGCTCTTGCCTCCAGCTGATGGGCTCCAAATCCAAAGAAAATGAGGCATTTTATAACCAATGTCAGTTTTAACACTCTTCTTTCCTGACTGCACTTTTAAGATGTTAACTTCATTTTTATTTTTTATTACACAGGCTATGGAAAAAAAGGATTTAGGTAACAGACATTTAGATGACACACCTGGATGGTATGGGAATCACTGGCTTGTCCAAGAATTTCCAGGAGAACTGGATCAGACACAAAGAAGAATCTTGGAAATAGTAATCGCTTCTTCTCCAAATACCTTTAAATAAAGTCACATTACCAAATAATTTTTCCTGAATTACTAATTTGGGGGGTTTTAGCCAAGACACAATCACTAATATCGATAAGATAGTAGCAAATACTTATAGCCATTTCCCATTTGAATAGTCCTGCTCCACCTTAGATGGCACTTAGGAAAATAAGTGGAAATAAGAAGGTGTGATTCAGAGCAAGGCATTGTCTATAGTATTCTTTCTCATCAAGAGCCCTTCTGCAACCCTTCTAAGAGTACTGTGAACCTCAAGCTTAAATGCCGGGTGAACATACAATTTATCTCCAAATCAGGATATTTTGGGAGTGAAAGGAGGGGGTGGGGGTAACTAGCCATTCAGTGAGGACAAAGGCAAAAATTTGGACAAACCGGGGTATATTTTTGCCCTATTTCAAAAGAAATTGAGAAAGAACTGCCTTTGAAGAAAATTATCTGTGAATTTGTCTGGCTAATTGCTCTCTGAGTACACCGCTCTACTCCACACCTGCCGTGTGCTGATTGGTAGCCCCCAAAAGACACGGGAGCTACCCCATGTCCTATTTCCTACCCACATCCTATTTCCTGGAATCTGTGAATGCGGTCTCATTTGGAAAAGAGGCCTTTGCAAATGTACTGAAGTTAAATATCTCGAGAGGAGCTCATCTTGGATTATCCAGATGAGCCCTAAGTCCAATGACAAGTATCCTCGTAAGAGACACACAGGAAGAAGAGGAGAAGGGCATATGAAGACAGAGACTGGAGTTATGCAGCCACAAGCCAAGGGTAGTCCCAGAGCCACCAGAACCTGGGAGAGGCCAGGGAAAATTCTCCCTAGAGCCTTCAGAAGGGGCTGCTACCTTGACTTTAGACTTACGGTCTCCAGAACTGTGAGAAAATAAGTTCCTGTCATCTTAAACCACCCCGTTTGCGGTAATTTGTCACAGCAGCCCTACAAAACTCATACAATGCCTTAATTCACCCACCCTAACTTGAAGATGTCTTTTTTTGCAAAGAAATTAAATTTATGTGAAATGTTAAATTCCTAACACCACTTCAACCATCACTACCGAACCGGAAATGCAGTCAATTCTATTAATTTGGGATAAAACATCGTTACATATAAAATGTTAGGCAATGAAAAAATTAAACTCTTACCCTGTAAGTGACTTCTGACATACTTCTAATTGTTCGTGTAAATGAGGTAAAAGCTGCCCCATGGTTTCATCTCCAACACAGCAACTAATCACATTGGGATTCTCATGAGCTCGCTGCATTATCTTTATCCATGACTTGTCAATATTCTGAAAACGTTTTGCTTCCTAAAGACAAACCCATAGTCAGTAAAAGTTGGCATGTGGATGACTGAATGAAACAAAGTCTTCACTCTGGCATCTCCTATAGTTCCTCAAGCCACCTTATTAATCTTAGGCTACATAATTTAAAGGAGCATTTTTTTTTATCTGAATTAACTCTGAACAACAGAAACCCAAAGCCATAAAACTGCTTATTGAAATGCTGTCCTATCACAACAGGGTTTATGACTAATTCATTTCCTTACATTTAATACATTTTTCAAAGTGCCGCATGATTAATTTTCAGTGCTATCAACTTAAATCCCAAATCTAGTCTTTCAGCACCCCAGGTGTTTTGGTTTGATGAGCAAACTCAAGAAGCATGAAAATAATTTGATCTCAGTATCTTTGGAATAATTAAATCTTAATAGTGCCCCAGGAAAAAGAAAAGGAGAAAACAGTAAAAATCTAAAACAAAGCTTCATTTACATTTTTGCAAATGAAAATTTACTATTTACTATGAATGATATTAAGCTTGTATTCGATTGCAAAAACTGCCTTTAGAAATTGGCATAATCTTGCCTCTATCAAAAGTTTTAAGTGCATTTTTGAAAAAAATATAACTTTCTGATTAAAAAAGAAAAGATTTCTGTTTTAAAAATGTGTTACAAAGGGAAACCAGCTACTTTCAAAATGCTTTTGTCCTTGATTTTTAATCTACAAAGATTTGCGACCCCATGGACTGTAGCCTGCCAGGCTCCTCTGTCCATGGAATGGTTTCTGTTACAACTATTCAACTGTGCCTTTTGTAAAATTAATCCTATTCTTTTGAATTTCCATACCTATGGCATCGCTATGAGACTTCCCTAGTGGCTCAGATGGTAAAGAATCCACCTGCAAATGCAGGAGAACCAGATTCAGTCCCTGGGTTGGGAAGATCCCCTAGAGAAGGGAATGGCTCCCCACTCTAGTATTCTTGCCTGGAGAATTCCATGGACAGACAATGTGCCATTGTAATCCTAAAGCAGTCACAGACAGGACATAAATGAATGGACATGGCTGTATTCCAATAAAGCTATATTTACGGAAATAGGTGAGTTGGCCACAGTTTGCAAACCACTGGCGCAAATCATCAAGACATGACCATATGTCTTTCTGAAGATTTCTACAGAGACATACAGACAACATACACCAAACTATTCTATCAGCAGTTACAAAAGCCGTATTTACCTGTGGTAGCTGTTTGGCTATGTCGCCACCTACAAAGACAGCTTCAAGATAAACCCAAAGGTTCTGCACTACTAGCCACTCTTCAATTATATCTGAGGAAGTAGACAATTTATACACCCAATTCTGGATATTTTTTTTAAATGGAGCATTATATCTAAAAAGTAAGAATGGAAAAATATTACATTTTAAGAAAGAGTCAGATAATAGTAGGCTTTAACAAAGTAATTTATAGGAGAAATATTCCTTTGACAATGAACTTTTTTCCTCCAAAAACCAGCTCCTATTAAACTTCATAAAGTTAATGAGATATTTGCATTTTTATGAATAAAACATAGAATTATAGTGATCTCACTTACTGTTCCAATATATCAGTGATAAACCAAGAAATCTGCCTAGTTTTAAGCTACAGAGGTCTAGCAAAGGAATTGTACTGGTTGCTCCTTGGAGTATAGGTTAAATACGGACTAAGATGGCCTGCCAAGACTTCTGTGAACCAAACCCAAGTGGGGACTGCCCATGAGAATAGGGCCCTGTTGTCACTGGTCTGTGGAACTACTAACACAAGGCCTGGGTCAAACTTGAGGTCTGATGTTCACTACAAATGTGCTCTTCCTTACCCACAGACTGCTAATTCCACCAGGCACTGTCCTTTGATTCTGCAGTGTTAAAGATCCAGAATTGCTACTCCCTAAAAGCCTGGTGGCTCAGACGGAAGCATCTGTCTACAATGCGGGAGACCCGGGTTCGAGCCCTGGGTTGGGAAGATCACCTAGAGAAGGAAATGGCAATCCACTCCAGTACTATTGCCTGGAAAATCCCATGGACAGAGGAGCCTGGTAGGCTATAGTCTATGGGGTCGCAAAGAGTCAGACATGACTGAGCAACTTCACTTTCACTTTCAAAAGCCCTTGTGGTTGTTGTTCATTCGCTCAGTCGTGTCCAACTCTTTCAATCCCATGGACCGCAGCATGCCAGGGTTCCCTGTCCTTCACCAACTCCCAGAGCTTGCTCAAACTCATGTCTATTGAGTCGATGATGCCATCCAACCATCTCATCCTCTGTCGCTCCCCTCTCTTCCTGCCCTCAATCTTTCCCAGCATCAGGGTCTTTTCCAATGAGCTCTTCACATCAGGTGGCCAAAGTATTGGAGCTTCAGCATCAGTTCTTCTAACAAACATTCAGAGTTGACTTCCTTTAGGATTGACTGGCTGGATCTCCTTGCTGTCTAAGGGACTCTCAAGTGTCTTCTCCAGCACCACAGTATGAAAGCATCAGTTCTTCAATGCTAAGCCTTCTTTATGGTCCAACTCTCACAGTGTACATGACTACTGGAAACACCATAGCTTTGACTATACAGACTTGTTGGCAAAGTGATGTTGCTTCTTTTTAATATGCTGTCTAGGTTTGTCATAGTTTTTCTTCCAAGGAGCAAGTGTCTTTTAATTTCATGGCTGCAGCCACCATCCATGGTGACTCTGGAACCCAAAGAAATAAAGTCTGTTACTTTTTCCATTTCTTCCCCATCCTGCTTCTTCTCCATCGGGGCTAGCTAAAGAGTTCATGAGACTACACGGTGTCTAAAAAGCTGGGCACAGATAAGAAAGACAAGAAATAGAGTGGATGCCATGAGGAAGTGATGGGAAGATACTGGGTAAAGACCTAATTACCTACAGTTGGATTAAGAAGCCAACTTCAGTTTGTGGCAATGCAAGCATATGGCTTTGAAGTTGTGTAGTGGCACTTCCTGGTGGGTGACATGTGTACAGTCTTAAAAGTTTTCTTGATCCAAGACAGAGTGATTTGAAGGGACTCATATATAGAATGGGGTTCTTCTGGGTATAGTCTGATGCTTAAGTGTAACCTTTGATTTCTATGGAAGCCTATGTTATACATGGAGATATAAAGTGGTTGTACAAAAATTGCCCCAAGGAGGTAAATGAGTTGATCTAGTAGTAAGAGGCATTTTTTTTCTCAACTCACAATTTATAATGTGCATCTGACCATCAGTCTAGAGCTGAAAGGCAGTCAATATGCCAAAAGCACCTTCAAAATCAATACATGCAGACCAAAAGGGTGTGGATAAGCATTTTAGGGAGCTGAAGCACCTAGATAAATGGAGTTAAAAATAACTTTGTCCAGAAATTTTTGAGAAGAGTCATCTTTGATGGTGTATAACTTCCCAACATGAAAAGGGGGGACTTGAAATAAAATCACTAATGACAAGTTTTTGTCCCTTGGCCAGGTATTTGCACTGCACAACTTTGTGTGGTAGAACCTGTTAATGACAGAAAAGAAGGCTCATGGAACCCCATGGAATCAGGGACCCACCAGGAAAGTGTCACAATCCAGGTACTTGAGGTGAGTCGTCACACCCATGGAAATACACAATTTTTTCTGACATCACATCTGAATAGCCCTAGAGATTCCTCTGGCACTTGCTACAAGAGAAGGCTATGGTTGGCTCTGGAAGAGGCATTCTGGATCCACTTGGTCCTGCAAAGTTTTCTAGAAGGAGGATCTCCCATAGTGTTTTGACTTCTCAGATATCCTTATACTCTTTCTAGCAGGACCTCAACATTGAGTTTACTAGTACAATAAATTAGTACTATAACCACTCAGATTACTTTGCCAAACAAAGCTATGGTGTTTCCAGTAGCCATGTATAGATGTAAGAGTTGGGTCATAAAGAAGCCTGAGTGCCAAAGAATTGATGCTTTTGAACTGTGGTGTTCGAGAAGACTCTTGAGAGTCCTTTGTACTGCAGGGAGATCAAACCCAGTTAATTCTACTACAAAGCCACAGTCATCAAGACAGTATGGTACTGGCACAAAGACAGACATATAGATCAATGGAACAAAATAGAAAGCCCAGAGATAAATCCACACACATATGGACACCTTATCTTTGACAAAGGAGGCAAGAATATACAATGGAGTAAAGACAATCTCTTTAACAAGTGGTGCTGGGAAAACTGGTCAACCACTTGTAAAAGAATGAAACTAGATCACTTTCTAACACCGCACACAAAATAAACTCAAAATGGATTAAAGATCTAAATGTAAGATCAGAACTATAAAACTCCTAGAGGAGAACATAGGCAAAACACTCTCAGACATAAATCACAGCAGGATCCTCTATGATCCACCTCCCAGAATTCTGGAAATAAAAGCAAAAATAAACAAATGGGATCTAATTAAAATTAAAAGCTTCTGCACAACAAAGGAAAATATAAGCAAGGTGAAAAGACAGCCTTCGGAATGGGAGAAAATAATAGCAAATGAAGCAACTGACAAACAACTAATCTCAAAAATATACAAGCAACTTATGCAGCTCAACTCCAGAAAATAAACGACCCAATCAAAAAATGGGCCAAAGAACTAAATAGACATTTCTCCAAAGAAGACATACGGATGGCTAACAAACACATGAAAAGATGCTCAACATCACTCATTATTAGAGAAATGCAAATCAAAACCACAATGAGGTACCACTTCACACCAGTCAGAATGGCTGCGATCCAAAAATCTGCAAGCAATAAATGCTGGCGAGGGTGTGGAGAAAGGGAACCCTCCTACACTGTTGGTGGGAATGCAAACTAGTACAGCCACTATGGAAAACAGTGTGGAGATTCCTTAAAAATTGCAAATAGAACTACCTTATGCCCCAGCAATCCCACTGCTGGGCATACACACCGAGAAACCAGAATTGAAAGAGACACATGTACCCCCAATGTTCATCGCAGCACTGTTTATAATAGCCAGGACATGGAAACAACCTAGATGTCCATCAGCAGATGAATGGATAAGAAAGCTGTGGTACATATACACAATGGAGTATTACTCAGCCGTTAAAAGAATTCATTTGAATCAGTTCTGATGAGATGGATGAAACTGGAGCCGATTATACAGAGTGAAGTAAGCCAGAAAGAAAAACACCAATACAGTATACTAACACATATATGGAATTTAGGAAGATGGCAATAACGACCATGCAAGACAGGAAAGAGACACAGATGTGTATAACGGACTTTTGGACTCAGAGGGAGAGGGAGAGGGTGGGATGATTTGGGAGAATGACATTCTAACATGTATACTATCATGTGAATTGAATCGCCAGTCTATGTCTGACGCAGGATGCAGCATGCTTGGGGCTGGTGCATGGGGATGACTCAGAAAGATGTTATGGGGAGGAGGTGGGAGGGGGTTCATGTTTGGGAATGCATGTAAGAATTAAAGATTTTAAAATTTAAAAAATAAAAAACTAAAAAAAAAAAAAAAAAAACAAAGGAAATCAATCCTGAATATTCATTGGAAGGACTGATGCTGAAGTTCAAGATCCAATACTTTGGTAACCTGATGCAAAGAGCCAAGTCATTAGCAAAGACCCTGATGCTGGGAAAGAGTGAAGGCAGGAGGAGAAGGGGATGACAGAGGAAGAGATTGTTGGGTGGTATCACTGACTCAATGGACATGAGTTTGAGCAAACTTTGGGAGATGGTGAAGGATAGGGAAGCCTGGCATGCAAGTTAACAGTAAAATTAAGAAGAGTTTCAAGTCCTGAATTCCTGGGTTGCACAATCAGGCTCAGATCAATCAACAGCCTTTCTTCAAGAGATCAAGATTTCAGGAAATCAAGATGGCAGACTTTGCAATGAACCACAGCAAAGCAGCAGCCTGTGAAGCCCAGGAACCACTGAATAGCCAATGGTCACCTTTGCCAGGTTATTCAGATTATTCAGCTTATTCAGATTCCCTGAAAGCAGAGGATGAGCCCTAGGAGTTTAAGCCCAGCAACTTCACCCTAGAACTCCTACGAGTTTTGTGAGTTAATGCATTATCCAAATGCAAGACTGCCTTTGGGCCAGAGGTCTTACAGGATGTCATTCATTAAACAGTGATCCCAACCTGCAGATAGGGTGTTATAATCCCCATGCACCCTGGGCACTGACCTCTGTGAATGACCTCTGAAATAATGTGACACATTTCTTAGGTGTGTTAGGGTAAAGACCAGTTAAGAATCACTGGATAGTCAGGTAGGGGATTAGAGGTTGGTAATACTCAGACCAGGGCCTGAGAGTATATTTAATCTGACTAGGTCCCATCTCCTAAAGCTGTGCTTGAGATCACAAGTCACTTTCAAGCTGATTCAGTAGTCCCATGATAGACAGGTCGCCTCATTTAGGCTGCAGTGGACCCCTCATTTAGGCTGCACAGAGGTAGGCTTTTCACCATAAGAATCCAAATGTGAGTGTCAAGCCCCTAATAGTATATTCCTTCATGTTTGCCAGCCTACTCTTCTTGGGCTATTGGGTGAACACTTGAGCAGGTTCAGCCAAGGAGGACAATGACAAAAAAATCAAAGAATGAGAGAGAAAGAAGATAAAATGAAGATGTCATCTTGGTAGGGAGTTGAGATATTCAGATGAGCTGCCAATTTGGGGGAGAATAATTATGATGGGGAGGTGAGCACCATAAAAACAAAATTGAGGCCATGATTATTAGGGAAAATAGGTAGTTCATGTAACGACTGACAAGAGTCAGAATCTCGTGTTGTGTCACAGCTTCGAAACTGGAGTTTTATCTAAAATTATATAACTCTAAATGGCAAATCAAAACCTTCCCCTGCAAATTATAAAATTACCTGTTGCTTAGTAAGGAACCCAAAACCATTAAACTATCCTCCATCAAGGTGATAATCTCTCCTGATTCAGTTCCTTTGAGCAGGAGTTCTCCCTTTCCCTTAAAGGCTGCAAAACTCAGGTTCTGATTGGTCCAGTTCTCAATCACCTGAGTCAGCTTGGCTTCAATATCCTTCTCCTTAATGGCAGATATGCAAATATCCTTCAGAGGGAAATCAAATAATACGTCATGACATTTTCGATTACAAATTCAGTGCATTAAAATCACAGCATTTTTTAGTTTGGCCCTAGAAAATCATTCAGGTTCCCAGGTTGCACAGTGGTGAAGAACCTGCCTGTCAAAGCAGGAGCCACAGGTTCAATCCCCAGGTGGAGAAGATCCCCTGGAGAAGGGAATGGCAGCCCACTTCAGTATTCTAGGAAAATTCCATGGACAGAGTAGCTTGATGGGCTTCAGTCCCTGGGATTGCAAAGAGCTGGACATTACCGAGATACATGAGATATGGAACTTAAATCGTGTTTCTTGTTTATATTTTTAACTGTTGTTTTTCAGCCAACATGGACATAATCACAGCTGTGCTCAGTGGCTTGTTATAAGAAGCAAATGAGAATGTGAGATTCTTTTGAACTCTTTAAAGTAATATATAAACATTGCTCTAGTCCCACCTTTTCTGACCCTAATATGAATATCTCACTTGATTAAAAGTTAATTCTAATTTTTACATATTTTCCTGTTTTCCTGAGAATTTTTGATATGAAAGTCTCACAAATGTAAATAAAATTAAGGTATTTTCCCAACATACCCCAATTGATTTTCCTACTTGGAATCACAGAATCTCAAAGATGGGAAAGGATATGAAGGTGCAAGGAATTTCCACAAATTAGTGTGTAGTAGAGCTTCCCTAGTAGCTCAAACAGTAAAGCATTTGCCTGTAATGCGGGAGACCTGGGTTCGATCCCTGGGTTGGGAAGCTCCCCTGGAGAAGGAAATGGCTACCCACTCCAGTATTTTTGCCTGGACAATTCCATGGACAGAGGAGCCTGGTAGGCTCCGTGGCATTGTAAAGAGTCGGACACGACTGAGTGACTAACATACACTGTGTAGTAAATGTAATAAGAGTGGTGTTAACTGTTGTGAGTTCTGAGAAGGGAGAAATGACTTTTGCCTACAGTCAGGAGGAAAGGCTTCACGGAGGAGGGAACATCTGAGAATAAGCAGGATTCCAACAGGGGGAGGGAGAGGACGTTTTATAGGAAGGGAAAAGGCTTCCTTTCGAGGCAGTGAATGAAGTAATAGTAAGCAGCCAGCTAGGCTACTAGCAGGGTACAGGGAGCAAAGAAAACAGAATGTACTGGCATAGACAACACTGAGACTCTGTTTAGGGGGAAAATAACTAATAACTGAATCCTAGCATTCCTTGGACTTGCGAAATGAAGTTTTCAAAAGCACAGCCTATGAATAGCTATACTCTTAAGTGTAAAAACCTTGTAAGAATGAAGTGATCATCAAAGTTGTTTTTTTTTAATTCCTTGATTATTTCCTTCAATAGTATTTGAATAGCATTTATAGGACAAAAATGCTTCAAAAACAAAACTTTTGGCATACATATATTGTTAAAAAGAAGCAACCCCTCCCAAATTCAGGGCTTATGTCCATGAGACCCACAAGCCCATAATGAACTAAGAAATAGCTCTTGAATAGCTTGCTTGTACTCACCCAACCCAGTGCCCAGCACAGAGGCAGATCACTAAAAAGCTTTCTGTGAAAAAAGGGGCCTATTTGCTCAATACACAAATATACCCAAAGAGCAGAAATATACAACAAAACACATAAATAAAGGGTCAAGAGTTAAAGACAAGGAGAGATCTTAAAAACAGCAAGAAAAAAACAGCTTGTTAAGTACAAGGGAACCCCCATGAGACTACCAGCAGATTTTCCAGCAGAAACTTTGCAGGACAAAAGGGAGTGACACAACATATTCAAAGTGTTGAAAGAAAAAAAAGAAAAAAAAACCTGCCACCAAGAATACAGTACATGGTGAAGCTGTCCTTCAGAATTCAAAGAGTGCTAAACAGGTTTTCAGACAAGCACAAGCTTAAAGGAGTTCATCATCACTAGAGAAGTCTTACCACAAAAAGTTAAATGGACTTCCTTCAGCTAAAATGAAACTGAGCTAGTTAGTAACAGAAGACTATATAAAAGTATAAATCTCACTGGTAAAGAGAAATAAACAGTAAAGTTCAGAATAGTCTAATGTTGTAAAAGGTGCTGGGTTAATCACTTATAAATCTAGTATGAAGGTTAAAAGACAAAATTAGTAAAAATACTGGTAACTATAATAATTCGTCAGTAGATACACAAGATAAAAAGATGTAAACTGTGGCACCAAAAACAAAATGAAGGGGGGGAGTAAAAATGTAGAGTTTTAGATCGCATTCCAACTTTAGTAGCTAGCAATTTAAGATGGACACAAGTAAATGCAAAGATAATCCATGAGCATAGATTAGAAGAATTAGTATCATCAAAATGTCTACACTACCTAGAGCAATCTACAGTTTCAAAGCAATCTCTATCAAAATTTCAATGACATGTTTCAAGAAATACAACAAGGGGACTTCCTTGGTGGTCCATGGTTAAGAATCTGCCTTCCAAGGCAGGGGATTAGGTTCGATTCCTGGTCGAGGAACTAAGATCCCACATGCCTTGGGGCAGCCAACCTGCCCTCCTCAAAGAAAGATCCTGCATGCTGCAACAAAGATCTCACGTGCTGCAACTAAAACCGGGCACAAATAAATAAATAAAAGAAACAGAACAAAAAATCCTAAACATTTTATGAAACCACATAAGACTCCATTTAGCCAAAGGACTCTTGAGAAAAAGGAACAAAGCTGGAGTTATAATGCTTCCTGCTTTCAAACTATACCAAAGCTATGGTAATAAAAAAAGTATGGTATTGGCATAAAAACAGAGACAATGGAACAGAATAAACATACATATATGTTTAATTAATTTATGAGAAAAGAGCCAGGAATATACAATGGGGAAAGGACAGTCTCTTCAATAAACAGTGCTGGGAAACCAGGATAACAACATGTAAAAGGACGAAAACTAGACCACTATCTTTTACCACACAAAAAATTAGCTTAAAATGGACTAAAGACCCGAAACCATAAAACTCCTATAAGACAACAGAGGTGGTAAGTTCCTTGAAGTCAGTCTTGGCAATGATTTTTTTGGACTTGACACCAAAGCCAAGGTAACAAAAGTTAAAATAAACATGTGGGATAGCATCAAACTAAAAAGCTTCTCACAGCAAAGGAAACAACCAACAAAATGAAAAGGTAACTTACTAAACAGGAGAAAATATTCACAAATAATAACTCTGATAAGGGGTTAATATTCTATATATATACAGCAGATTCATACAACTCAGCAGCGAAAACCACCAATCTGATTTTAAAATGGACAGAGGTTCTAAATAGCTATTTTTCTGAAAAAGACATACAAATAGCCAACAGGTACACAAAAAGGTGCTCCACATCACGTATCATCAGAGAAGTTCAAGTCGAAATCACAATGAAGTATCACCTCACACCTGTTGGAATAGTTATCATCACAAAGACAAGAAAGAATATTAGTGAGGATGAAAAAAAAAAGGAATCCTTGCACATTGTTGATGGAAATGTAAATAACACTAAGCATAAAAATGGAAATTAACTGATTAAAAATCTTGAAGGAAATACATAATAATTTATTTGCTAGACTAATAGTAAAAAGTATAGAATTAGAAGGTTGGAAAGTATTCTGAGGAATCCACCAAGAAAACAATGTAGAAATAAACAGAATTTTTTAAAAGAGTATAGTTAAGGGACAAGCAGGACAGATTAAGGAGCTCCAAAACTAATTCAAATAATTATATTATCTCCTTGAGTTACAGCATTATTTTGCAAAACCAAGGAATGTTCAGGATCATCTGAAATTTTGAGGGTATATTATATAGAGCAATCAGTACACCCATGAATAAAATGTTTATTTGTACAATTTTCAGAAAAAAAAAAGGAGACATTCTTTAACAGATCATTTGTAAGACCTTAAATCCTATGTACCTCGATATCATCCTTATTTTTAAGGAGTGGTGCTTCCATAATATTTCTAAGACAAAAAGAATCTGACTCCACATCAAATGGGGTTCCGGTTAACTCAGAGATACGATCCCAGTGCCTCTGTTTCATTGCCTTATTGGTCATCATTTCTAGTAGAGGACATGACTCACTGAAATCATCAATTCTTTTTTTCAGATCCAAAAAAGCTTGCCAATCTTTAAGTCCTTTTGGCAGTTTACGACATCTTTAAGAAAAAAAATTATTTCATCTATACATTTCTTTGCAGAAGGTGTTATGAATACATAGCAATATATCAGAAGATAAAATCATTTGTGAAATTCCTATAGGATCCTAAAATAGGCACTATAAATTGGTAAGTTTAATGCGATTGAAACTCACCTGTTTTGAAACTCCAGAAGTTCTGCATTAATTTTTTCAATATCTACATCTCCCCAAAGTATCTCATAATAACCACTAATATTGCCCATCACAGTATCATACAGTCCATACAGCTTCTGCAGCAAGTTGAGTTCCTTTCTGGGAAACCAAATAATTAAGGCATTATGTAACATATATTTTAAAGATAAATTCCATTATTGGATAGGAATTCATCTAATCAAATATTTCATACATTATGTGTATAATGTCTTATACCAACATGCATACAACTCCGTCAGTTTCCAAACAAAGCTCCATCAATTAGGTCAAGGTTTATAGCTCTCAAACATTCCAAATTATAATATTATGTGTCATTACCAGTGCGTTTAATTATTACAACCATACCAATCACTGCAAACAATATGACCAAAACTTGGTAACAAGAGCAAAGTTAAGGCTAATGTTTTCTTTGATCTCTTTACTTTCAAATGCAAGCTGCATTTTTATGATCATGTCTGCCTTTAAGTCTGCCTTTTAAACATCACATTCCTACCAAAAGCTTTCCCTTGTGTGCCCAGATGCAGTTATATCCAAAACAGGAAGAAAGGAGGGATTCTGGGGCAAGTAAAGGAAAACTTCTTCATTGCATGGCACCTGTGCTCGGTCACGTCAGACTCTTTGTGACCCCATGGACTGTAACCCACCAGGCTCCTCCGTCCATGGGATTTCCCAGGCAAGAATACTGGAGTAGGTTGCCATTTCTTTCTCCAGGGGATCTTCCCACCCCAGGGATTGAATCCAGGACTCCCACATTACAGGCAGATTCTCTGCCAGCTGAGCCACAAGGGACACCCCAAAATCCCATGGATCTGGAGAAGCCTGGTAGGCTGCAGTCCATGGGGTCGCTGAGGGTCGGACACGACTGAGCGACTTCATTTTGACTTTTCACTTTTGTGCATTGGAGAAGGAAATGGCAACCCACTCCAGTGTTCTTGCCTGGAGAATCCCAGGGACGGGGGAGCCTGGTAGGCTGCCATCTACGGGGTCGCAGAATCGGACACGACTGAAGCGACTTAGCAGCAGCAGCAGAGCCACACGGGAAGCCCAAGAATACTGGAGTGGGTAGCCTATCCCTTCTCCAGAGGATCTTCCCAACCCAGGAGTCAAACCGGGGTCTCTTGTGTCTTCTGCATTTCCAGGCAGATTCTTTACCGCTGTGCCACCTGTGAATACTACACTTAAAAGTGAAAGTGAAAGTCGTTCCCTCGTGTCCGACTCTTTACGCCCCCGTGGACTGTATAGTCCATGTGATTCTCCAGGCCAGAATATTGGAGTGGGTGCCTTTCCCTTCTCCAGGGGATCTTCCCAACCCAGGGATTGAACTCAGGTTCCCTGCATTGCAGGCAGATTCTTTACCAGCTGAGCCACAAAGGAAACCCAAAGCCTACCCCCTTCTCCAGGAGATCTTCCCGACCCAGGAATTGGACCTGGGTCTCCTGCATTGGAGGCAGATTTTTTACCAACTGAGCTATTAGGGAAAACGACACTTGATGTTAGCCAAAAGGCTATATTTTTTATATGGAGACTGTGTGTTCAATGGAATAGGAATAGCTAGGAATGAGGGGACTATTTAGGAATTTTCCAAGCCAGACCCTTCTCTGTACAATGAAGGGTTTAATGATGGCATGTTCACCTAATGGACAGTTAATTATTTATAATAAACTTGTTCAATTTCTAAACTTACCTAGTTTTGTGTAAAACCTCATAGTCAGTCACAGGCAACCCAAAAAGTTGTTCTCCAGATGAATATGTAACGAATTTCCTCCATAGATCATCAAAATTGGCCTATAAAAGGTTTTTAAATTATAGTAAGACGTAATTAATTCAGAACCCATTAAAGTAGAATTTATTATAATCAGGATAAAAGCTATATTGAAGTTTATTTAATATTATCTATGAAACAAGGATTTGTGAAGCAAATTTATGCTGATACCAAGCTATCAGAGGAAAAGTTAAGTACTCAGGAAAATTAACTTTCAAGCATTCTGAAAGTAATCCTTTTATATAAAATTATTTCTTTAATAAATTAAGTGGTCCCCAGACATACATTTCAAGCTCCTATAAATACATCTGAAAGTAATGAAACTACATTTGTAAAATTCTATAATTCAGACTTTTCTACTATTTTAGACCATCATTTTTCCTACACGGTTCAAATGAATAAAGAAGTAGTATAATCCACTCAATCTTGGGTATTCCTAGTAAAGAAGAAAACACTGATTTTTGGACAGCAGCTCTGTATTTCCTTGGTGAGATGACCATGGAAGCCGCCTAAGTATAAATGCAGGGAATGTCAATGTAACCACAAAAATGTAATTTTACCTGAAAGATCTGCAGCCTGTTGCTAGCTTCTTGGGGTGGTATATTTGGAACCATGGGTCCTTCCTGTAATGAATAATATAATCAGCATTTTAATTCCTAATCACACATATTTATCAATTTATTAGGTTTATCTATTATTTCCTTTTAAAAATCATAAACATGATTTTTAATTTATATGATCTAACTTTGTCCTGTACATGAAGCTTTCATTTATTTTTTGTAACAGTTTCATTGAGATATTATTCACATATTATACAGTCCACTCATTTAAAATGTACCCTTCAACAGTTTTTATTATATTCACAGACTATGATCACAATCAATTTTAGTACATTTGCATCACTCTAACTTCCATTCATTTTTTTAAGGACCTTGACATAGCTAACAAAATATGTGATTAAATTACATCTTATATGACATTTACAATACAAGAACTCTGTTTCATTTCATTTACAATCATAAATGATGGTGCTGTGGTTGTGCATTAGAATAACTGATACATAGTCCTGAGAACAACTTCCTCTCACTGACAGTCTAGCCCGATATGGAAACAGAGACAAACATAGGTTGAATACTTGAAATTAGCAGAAGGCAGTCTTTGGTGGCCATGAGCCAGAAAAAAGTTTGCAAAAAAGACCCCAAATGGTCTGTACAATCATAAATTTTATGGATATGCTAAATAATATGGCATATTTCCAGTATAACAGAATAATAGAAAAATAAAATATCAACTAGTCTAACCTAAAAGAGATGTTCAATACACATTAAAGAAAAAGTGTTATAGAAGTAGCACCAAGGGCTTAAATTATCTTATGATTTTATATCTACTATGATCACTAAAAGAAAGTAGAATATGTTAGGGACTACATCCAACTTCTGAGTTTAAACTTCATAAAGCTCAAACATTATCAGTCACATACCACGTTGAATAGTCTGTGGGACTAACCAAGGATGACATTTATCATTTATGTTCAGAGACCCTTCTGGTTCTCTAAGAGTTAGAGCTGGGAAGAAATCAGTTGCATGATACCCCGGCATTTGGACATTCATAGTTTCTTAACAGCTTTCCAACAACGGTACTACATTTTTAATTGTGAATATGTTGGCCCTAAGAAAGGACAAAAGCAGATTCTGTGTTCCTTTCATGATTTCCAAAAGTGTTGCTCCTTTTAGCAGTTAAATTGTTTCTCTTCTCTCTTATATAAAACATGCTTAAAGGAACAGCTATGCCCTCTTTTTGATAGCTGCAACTATGCGAAGATAGCCTCTTGCACACAACGTACAAATCACAGTATATTTCTCAGGGTTGATCACTTTCATCTCATATAAACATTGTGCCAAATATCTTAACACAGAGCGTGAAACACGTAATTACCGTCTCGTACGCTTCTGCAAAGTTCATTACATCCTCACGGAAAACTTCCACAGATTCAAGTAGATTACTTTTAAACTTTGGCTGCACTTGTACTAATTCATCTTGTACAGAAACCTAGAATTTAAAAAAAAAAAAAGGCTCAATGTGAGAGTGAAAGCAATGTATTTAAATGAAAAATACAAATTCTACTCCAGCAAGCTTGTTAATCTCACAGATATGCTATGAACGAGGATGTGTCTGAAATGTTAATTTGTTAAAACACACACACACACACACACACACACACACAACTCAGAAATAAACAATCCAAATGCACCAATGAGTCTCAAATCATTTTAGCTCATGACCTAAGAGGCAAAGCTATTTAACTGCAGTTAGGAAAATATTTTCTGGCTGACCCAGTTCAGGCAGTTAATATTGCCAAGGAAACAATTAAGACTATGAGCCTAGTCTAGGTCACATGTTGTCTCCAGGACCAGGCCACGGTCTGGGATTAGAAATCTCTAGTAGGTTCCTGTGGTTGCAATAATTAGAGCAGTTCCCAGTAAGAAAATGATATTACTCTAGGTAAAAAGAACAGCAAATGTCTTCCACAACGATTTTCAAACCTTCTGCTTAAATCTGCAATCATTGCTATTGCTGTTGTTCAGTCATCAAGTTGAGTCCAATTCTTCGCAATCCCATGTACTGCAGCACACCAGACTTCCCTGTCCTTCTCCATCTCCCAGAGCTTGCCCAAGTTCATGTCCATTGAATCAGTGATGCCATTCAACCATCTCATCCTCTGTCACCCTCTTATTCTGCCTTCAATCTTTCCCAGCATCAGGGTCTCTTCCAATGAGTCAGCTGTTCGCATCAGGTGGTCAAAGTATTGGAGCTTCAGCTTTAGCATCAGTCCTTCCAAAGAGTATTCTGGGTTGATTTCCTTTAAGATTGACTGGTTTGAGCTCTTTTCTTTCCATGGGACTCTCAAGAGTCTTCTCCAGCACAATAGTTCGAAAGCATCGATTCCACTGGAGGAGGCTATGAGAACCCCAGGAACTGTATAAAACGACAGTCATTATACCTAACACCTAATTCATGCTTTCTATCTGCCAGGTTCTTTACATATGTTAACTCATTCAATCCTCACAACCACCCTGCGTGGTATATACTACTATTATATCCATTTTACAAGCGAAGAAACCAACACACAGAGACTAACTTCCTCAAGGTTCCAGCACTAGTATGTGACAAGGTCAAGATTCAAAACTTGCTCTTAACTGCTCTCAACAGTAGCATCTTTCAGGGCTGGAACATATACTGCTTTAAGCTTAATGGTGACTGTAGTAAAGAATGGGTCAGTAGGTTTAACACTAACAGAGAGATAAACCCAAGTGACTCTTTTAAACTGAACAATAATAGAAAATTGGGCTTTACTAGATCTCAACTGAGGGCTCCCCCATATCCTTCCTAGGACTCACTGTCTAGACTAACCAGCAAGTACTTTTTAAAAATAAGCAGTTAGTCAATACTGAACATGAAGCCCCAAAATAAAAATTATTATTAAAAAAGTTTATACAATCTTCTCAAGCCTTAAACTGCATTTTTTAAAGCTTCTAAAATATTCCTAAAGGACCTCATGAAGAAATTAAGAAACAAAGGTTATTAACTTGCACCAGATCACCCAACTGGCTGTGGCAGAGCCAGAATCACAAGTCATGACCCCAGTTTCAGCTCTGTGTCCTTGCTACTGTGTCCTGCTTCAATCTCAGTGACAAATCTCTCCATAAATAGGAAACTTTAATCCAACATTAATTAATATGCAACAAAAATTTTAGATTAATTTAAGAATCTGGACCCTCCCTTGGAGTTCACTTATCTTTTAAATTGTTAGCTTCTTCTGTACAACAAAGTGAATCAACCATATGCATACGTATATCCCCTCCCTCTTGAGCCTCCCTTGCACCCCTCCCATCCTCCTCCTCGCAGTCATTACAGAGCACTGAGCTGAGCTCCCGGTGCTGTACAGCAGGGTCCCACTGGCTGTCTGTTTTACACATGGAAGTGTATATATGTCAATCCTAATCTCCCGATTCATCCCACCATCCCTTTTCCATTCACTTTTTTTAAATTTATTTTTTATTGAAGGACAACTGCTTTACAGAATTTTGCTGTTTTCTATCAAACCTCAACATGGATCAGCCATAGGTATGATGTTTAAATATTTACCAACTTCAAAAATGCTTAGAGAAAAATTTATAGCCATAAATGCCAACATTAAAAGAAAAAAAAAAAAAACACCTCAAATCAGTAACCTAACCATCCACCTTAACAAAGTAGACAAAGAAGAAACTAAACCCAAAGAAAGCAGAAGGAAGAAAACAGTTTAAAAAGAGCACAGATAAATGATACAGAGAATAAGAAAGCAATAGAGAAAATAAACAAACTAAAAGTTTCTTTTTTGAAAACAGCAACGAAAGTGACAAAGTTTTACCTAGTATAACCAAAGCCTTCTTCAGCGATCAGTGCAAAGAAATAGAGGAAAACAACAGAATGGGAAAGACTAGAGATCTCTTCAAGAAAATTAGAGATACCAAGGGAACATTTCATGCAAAGATGGGCTCAATAAAGGACAGAAATGGTCTGGACCTAACAGAAGCAGAAGATATTAAGAAGAGGTGGCAAGAATACATGGAAGAACTGTACAAAAAAGATCTTCATGACCCAGATAATCATGATGATGTTATCACTAATCTAGAGCAGACATCTTGGAATGCGAAGTGAAGTGGGCCTTAGAAAGCATCACTATGAACAAAACTAGTGGAGGTGATGGAATTCCAGTGGAGCTGTTTCAAATCCTGAAAGATGATGCTGTGAAAGTGCTGCACTCAATATGCCAGCAAGTTTGGAAAACTCAGCAGTGGCCACAGGACTGGAAAAGGTCAGTTTTCATTCCAATCCCAAAGAAAGGCAATGCCAAAGAATGCTCAAACTACCACACAATTGCACTCATCTCACATGCTAGTAAAGTAATGCTCAAAATTCTCCAAGCCAGACTTCAGCAATACGTGAACCGTGAACTCCCTGATGTTCAAGCTGGTTTTAGAAAAGGCAGAGGAACCAGAGATCAAATTGCCAACATCCGCTGGGTCATGGAAAAAGCAAGAGAGTTCCAGAAAAACATCTATTTCTGCTTTATTGACTATGCCAAAGCCTTTGACTGTGTGGATCACAATACACTGTGGAAAATTCAGAAAGAGATGGGAATACCAGACCACCTAATCTGCCTCTTGAGAAATATGTATGCAGGTCAGGAAGCAACAGTTAGAACTGGACATGGAACAACAGACTGGTTCCAAATAGGAAAAGGAGTGCGTCAAGGCTGTATATTGTCACCCTGCTTATTTAACTTCTATGCAGAGTACATCATGAGAAACGCTGGACTGGAAGAAACACAAGCTAGAATCAAGATTGCCAGGAGAAATATCAATAACCTCAGATATGCAGATGACACCACCCTTATGGCAGAAAGTGGAGAGGAGCTAAAAAGCCTCTTGATGAAAGTGAAAGAGGAGAGTGAAAAAGTTGGCTTAAAGCTCAACATTCAGAAAACGAAGATCATGGCATCTGGTCCCATCACTTCATGGGAAATAGATGGGAAAACAGTAGAAACAGTGTCAGACTTTATTTTGGGGGGCTCCAAAATCACTGCAGATGGTGACTGCAGCCATGAAATTAAAAGATGCTTACTCCTTGGAAGAAAAGTTATGACCAACCTAGATAGTATATTCAAAAGCAGAGACATTACTTTGCCGACTAAGGTCTGCCTAGTCAAGGCTATGGTTTTTCCTGTGGTCATGTATGGATGTGAGAGTTGGACTGTGAAGAAGGCTGAGCACTGAAGAATTGATGCTTTTGAACTGTGGTGTTGGAGAAGACTCTTGAGGGTCCCGTGGATTGCAAGGAGATCCAACCAGTCCATTCTGAAGGAGATCAACCCTGGGATTTCTTTGGAAGGAATGATGCTAAAGCTGAAGCTCCAGTACTTTGGCCGCCTCATGCAAAGAGTTGACTCATTGGAAAAGACTCTGAAGCTGGGAGGGATTGGGAGCAGGAGGAGAAGGGGATGACAGAGGATGAGATGGCTGGATGGCATCACAGACTTGATGGACGTGAGTCTGAGTGAACTCCAGGAGATGGTGATGGACAGGGAGGCCTGGTGTGCTGCGATTCATGGGGTCGCAAAGAGTCGGACAGGACTGAGCGACTGAACTGAACTGAACTGAACCAAAAATAAAAGAAAAAGGACTCAAATTACTAAAATTAGAAAAGAAAGGAGGGATATCACTACTTAATTTACAGAGTGATATAAATATATAAATAAATTATAAATTTATTTATATATTTATACAAATATATTTTTAATATAAATATATATGCTGCTGCCACTAAGTCGCTTCAGTCGTGTCCAACTCTGTGCAACCCCACAGATAGCAGCCCACCAGTCTCCCCCGTCCCTGGGATTCTCCAGCCAAGAACACTGGAGTGGGTTGCCATTGCCTTCTTCAATGCATGAAAGTGAAAAGTGAAAGTGAAGCCGCTCAGTCGTGTCTGACTCTTCACCACCCCATGGACTACAGCCTACTAGGCTCCTCCGTCCATGGGATTTTCCAGGCAAGAGTACTGGAGTGAGTTGCCACTGCCTTCTCCAAATAAATATATATAATATAATGTATAAATAAATATATATACAGAGTGATATATATATAAATAAAAAGAATTATAAAGATATAATGAACAGAGTGAAAAGGCAATCTACAGAATGGGTGAAAATACTTGCCAATCATATACCTGTAAGAAGTTAATATCCAGAATATATAAAGAACTTCTACCATTCAACAACAATAACAAAAACAAACAATCCAACTTAAAACCAGTCAAGGAACTTGAAAAGACATTTCTCCAAAGAAGATATACAAATGGCCAACAAGCACATGAAAAGATGCTCAGCGTCACTTTTCATTAGTGAAGTGAGTGAAGCCGCTCAGTCGTGTCCGACTCTTTGGGACGCCACGGCCTGTAGCCTACCAGGCTCCTCCCTCCATGGGATTCTCCAGGCAAAAGTATTGGAGTGGGTTGCCATTTTCCTTCTCCAGGGGCTCTTCCCAACCCAGGGATCGAACCCCAGTCTCCCACACTCCAGGCAGATGCTTTAACCTCTGAGCCACCAGGGATATGCAAATCAAAACCACAATGAGAGACCACCTCACCCATTAGGTTGCCTACTATCAAGAATACAAAAAATAACAAGTGAGGATGTGAAGAAATTGGAACCCTTATGAACTGTTGGTGGGAACATAAAATAGTGCAGCTGCTATGGAAACAATATGGCCGGCAGTTCTGAAAAATTAAAAATAGAGTTGCTATGTGGTCCAGCAATTCTGTTGCTGCTAAGTCGCTTCAGTCGTATCCGACTCTATGCAACCCCATAGACGGCAGCCCACCAGGCTCCCCTGTCCCTGGGATTCTCCAGGCAAGAACACTGGAGTGGGTTGCCATTTCCTTCTCCAATGCATGAAAGTGAAAAGTGAAAGTGAAGACGCTCAGTCCAACTCTTAGCGACCCCATGGACTGCAGCCTACCAGGCTCCTTCATCCATGGGATTTTCCAGCGAAGAGTACTGGAGTGGGTAAATATCCAAAAGAACTGAAAGCAGGGTATCAAAGAGATAACTGTACATCCATGTCCATACCAGCATTATTAACAACAGCCAAAAGGTGGGAGGAACACAATCGCCCACTGATGAATGAATGAATAAACAAAGTGTGGTATATGCACGTGATGGGATATTAGTCAACACTGAAAAGGAAGGAAATTCTGACATATGTTACAATACAGATGAATCTTGATGACATTACGCTAACTGAAATAAGTCAGTAACAGAAAGGATAAATATTGTATGATTTCACTTACATGGGAGAAATGGAGAGCTGTTGTTTAATGGGTAGTTTCCATTTTGCAACGCAAAAAAGTTCTGGAGGTTGGCTGCACAGCAACGTGAATACATGTAACACTACTGAACTCTACATGTAAAAATGATTAAGATGGTAAACTTTAGGTTATGTGTATTTTGCTCCATTTTTTTTTTTTTTTTACCTTAGTACAAAGCTACTGTAATCAAGACTGGAATAGAGGCAAGCATATGGATCAACAAATCAAAGTTGAGAGTACAGAAATGAATCCTTACAGTTAATTGTTTTTCTCCAGGGTGACAAGACAATTCGTTGGTGAAAGCACAGTCTTTATAACAAATGGTCCTGAGACAACAGGATATCCACACACGTTTTCATGACGTTGGACCCCTAACTCACACCATACACAAAGATTAACTCAAAATGTAACAAAGACCTAAATGTAAGGGTAAAATTATAAAACTCTCATAAGAAAACATAGTACTGACTCTTCATGACCCTGGTTACCTACATACAATACCAAAAAACAAAAAGAAAAAAGAAAAAAAAATAGACAAACTGGACTTGATCAAAATTAAAAATTTTGTACTTCAAAAGACACCATAAAGAAAGTGAAAAAACCCACAGAGTGAGAGAAAATATTTGCAAATCTTTTGATTAAAAGACTTACATCCAGAATATATAAAGAACTCTTACAACTCAAAGAGACAAATAACCCAATTTAAAAAACAACGGATTTAAATTCAACCTTTCTTCAAAGAAGATATACAAATGGCTAATGAGTACATGTAAAAAGATGCTAAGAATTATTAACCATTAGGAAAATGAGGTGCTGGTATGTGAGACAGTATGGATAAACTTGACAACATTATTCTAAGTGAAAGAAGCCAGTCACAAAAGACTAGATATTATATGATTCTATCTATGTTTAAGCATCCAGAAAAGGCAAATTCAAAGAGATAAAAAGTAGATTAGTGATTGCCAGGGGCTGTGGTGAAGAAGAGAATGAGAAGTGATACTAATGGGTATGAGGTTTCTTTTGGGATGATGAAAATGTTCTAAAATTAAATAATAATGGTTGTACAACTCTGCATATAGTAACAATCACCGAATTGTATACTTTGAAATGGTAAATGTTATAGGATGTGGATTATATGCAAATAAAGCTATGAAGGTAATATATATTGAGCTTTTGAAAAGTTTGAAATGTATTTTTTTCTGGATATAGTCACTTAATAAAAGAAGGATTAAATTTGTACTCACCGCTTTACTCTGCAATTTGTTGAAAGAATATCTCAAGGTGTCTACTGCTTCTGATTCTTCTTTGGTGACTTCAACTTCAAATCGGTTTAAAATAGCATAGGCTTCCTGTGCAGTGGGGGCAGATTCAGACACATCACAAGGAACGCAACTGACAAATGACTTACAGGCCTTCTACAAACACACTCCTATGTCTTTTATTAAAATTACCTATTTATTTGGCTGTACTAGGTCTTGCAGCATGTGGGATCTTTAGTTGCAGCATGAACTCTCAATTGCAGTACGTGGGATCTAGTTCCCTGACCAGGGATCCCCCCAGCACAGCACCGTAGCCAACAGACCACCAGGGAAATCCCCACTATGTCTTAAAAGGATGGTTCCCCCAAATTAAATGTGTATAAAAAACTCCTTTAGAGTATCCCTGACATCAGATATTGACTCTAGAGACCTCAGGCCCTGAAATCTGAACTTAATAAGCACCAAGGTGATTCTGGTGGAGAGGAGACCAATCCCTTTGGATATCCTCCAAGGAAAAACACCCTAGAATAACTTTCTGCCTCTCTCTTCCTGATCTTGTCCCGACACCATGCAAAATGTCTTCTCATGTTCTATTACAATAGAGGTTGGCTATATAAGGAATGGAATGACATGATATTCTGAAGAGCAGACACTAATAAACAAACAAGACAAAAGAAAAACAAATTCATAGGTACAGAGAGCATATTGGTGGTAACCAGAAAGGAAGGAGGATAGAGGACAGAGGAACGGGTGAAAGGGGTTAACTGGATGGTGATAGCTGGTAATGAGATTTAAAGGTGGTGATGGCTTTATACTGCATATAAATATTGAGTTATAATCTTGCACAACTGAGATCTGTATAATGATATATACCAATTTTGCCTAATTTACTTTAGAGTGATGAGTTGGCAATCAGCTTTACCAAAGGAATTCATGCTGAAAAAACTGCGCTTTGGCAGTCAGGAAAAAATGGTATGATAACTTGCTAAATCTTGAGAAGTGAGGGGTCAGCATTCAAAATATCTGAATACTAAGATTTAAAGAAGTAGTAAAGGTATGAATTTCATTAGCTACCAAAGAGCACAAACTCTAAATGGGTTCAAGAAAGCAAGGCTCAGTCATGAACACCGAGTACCAAAAGGAGGTACCAATTCCCCAGGTTTGCAGGCAATAGGGGGGAGTGCACTGTCCACAGATAATCTAAAAAAGTTACAAAATAAACTGGATATGATCTTTATTATCACCATGAGCCAGAAATTCTAAGTATTAGTCATAAGTACTTGTAGAATAACAGCCTCCCTATTGTTATCCACACCCTAATCTCCAGCACCTGGGAATATATGTCACCTAACACAGCAAACGAGACTTTGCAGATGTGATTAAGAATAAAGAATTTGAGAGGGGGAGATTATCCTGGATTAACCATGTGGGCCCAATGTAATCACAAAGGTTCCTTTAAGGGAAAGAAGGAGGCAGGAGATTTAGAGACAGAGATGTGAGGACAGAAGCAGGGGTAAGAGTGATGCCACTGCTGGGAGGGAACCAGGAACCAAGGGATGCAAGCTGCCTCTGAAAGCTGGACAACACAGGGAAATGGTTCTTCCCTGGAGCCCCTGCTGACATGTTGATTTCAGCCCCATTCCACACTTCTGACCTCAAGAACTATAAAATAATAAATATGCGTTGTATTAAGCCATTGAGGTTACGATAATTTGTTACAGAGGCTAAACAGAAAACTAAAACAGTACTCTTTCCTAAAAACATCTCCTGTTGATCTAAATCCCAACAGCTACTTTTGAACCTAAATGGACCATTCCCAACCATGGTATGCTGCTGGTCATAGGGGAGACACATAGCTCATTTCTAAGAAAGTCAAAGATATTTGGGGAACTTGCCTAATATGTCAGGACTGAAGTCAGAGGATACAACCACTCTTTTCTGTAAAATATAGGTACCAGCATAAAAAAACTGAACACTGTCTAGACCAGTACAGCATTATTAATACATCTTCCTTGGTATACTGTTCACTGTTGATAATTATCAAAATCCCTCTAAGAACATCAACATCAGAGAGGAAAAACAGGAAGATTGTGCCGTAAAATAGATAAATAAATCAACTTTTTAGTGTTTCTCTATTTAAAAAAAAAAGTAGCATTTCAAAGAGAGGAAAATGCAAACATTTCTTACTTCAATTGGTCCCAAAGTCATGTCCATTTGAATTTCATTATCACGGATACAAGACAAGGCTTCCATTGCAAATCTGACATCATCTAAGTCACGAATAGGTCTAGATAACTTTTTCAAGTATTCATTGATAAATGCTATCATGTCTGACATTTTCTTTTTGTATTCTTCATTCAAATATCGACAGAGTAGCATCTTCCATGCTTTAGCCTCAATTGATAAGGCCAATTTCATTGGCTCTGGTGAAGACAGGAAAAGATCAAAATAAAATACTAGGTGACATTCTCAAACAATTCACTTCATGTATAATCTGAGCATTTATCATTGTCCATTTCATTGTCACCAGCCACACTGAGCACTTGAAATGTAGCTAGTCTGAATTAAATGTTCTGTGAGATTACCAGATTTTGAAGACTTAATTCCTATCCCAGTGAAGTATGTTATGCTGTTCACAAGAAAGACACCGAAGTCTATAGAGAAGAATTTTGGAAATTCATTCGAACACTATCCAGTGTGAACCTTGCTCTGTTTCTGGCATCCTATTAGCAGCCCTCACTCATTTCCCTGAATTCCTCCAGGTAACCTCTGCATGAGACCAGCAGCCTGTGATGCTGGGAACACTAGGCCCGTCCAACAGAGCTCTCCCTCACTATAGTTAGCCATAGAATTAGCTTGGGCTTGTGATTTCAGACACTGTCTCATCACCCTCTGATACTCTAACCCCACTGGACTAACTTTTCAGGAGGCCTCCAGCTGTTCTGATTCTTATCTCTTGTACACAACCCACTCCCTCCAGTAACACATAGTTCCACCTATAGTTTCAGTTGTTTGGGTGCCAGCTTAGTATTAACTGCATTAAGCCACTTTGGTATAATATTATATATATACACAATGTATATCTATATTTAACATATATACGAAAAATATTGGCGGTCCAAAATACTTAATAGTTATAATACTGCAGATTAATAACAGCCTCCTAAATGAAGTCACATTTCATGTGAAAATGCAGATACTTTACATAGTATTTTAAAAATACCTGTATGCAATTCAAGTGCTCCTACAACTATAATAGGCTTCAACTCATCGATCTCCTGTTCAAAAGTCGCGTAGTGTAGAATTTCAGATCTGATTTCAGTCAGAGAGGGATTGTTAGCCAAAAACTCCTGTGGCAAGGAAAGAATCAACACTTTCTTTGGCTTTTTGACAATGTAAATCTTATACTTCTAATAGGTAAATTAGAAAATTGCATCTGCTTATATATTTTTCCTCACGTATGTGCTATCAGGCCAGGGGCTCAGTAGAGAAAGGGATGAACTACTCTTCCGTTAGTACTGGAAGAGGAGGCTACGTGAGGAGCTTTCACATTCCTGGTTGGTTGTTTATAGTCCTAAAGTTTCTTTGAGTTTCTAACCAAATACACAGGTAAGCCTCTGTAACTTTGACACACCCCTGAACACCTGGCCTCTGGTATGAATTGAACAAAATCTGCTAGAGCCTCATTATTATCAATTGCCCCAGCGTCAGTGTCAGAATTACACAAGACGTGTTAGGTGCGTGGCATTTACAGGTTCTCGGCCTCTGTTCTTGCCCGCTCATCATTATCACTGACGTTTTCCTGGTCTTCCCCCAAGAGTTAAACAATTGCAACCCGACCTGCATTGCCAGCAGTGGAAACACACCTTCACTTTCACATCTCGGTCCTCTGTCCAGAGCGTCTTGTACTTCTGAAAGTCCTGCAGGGCTTCATGAACTGCCTTTCTCAGAGAGTTTACGGAGGAAGAAAGGAGGAGGACCAGCTTGGAAATATCCTTGTGCTCTGCCACTCCCGGGTAAAAATTCTTCAGCTTCCGTGCGGGAATCATTTCTTCAAAGGATCCTGAGAACAGACATTTTTACTCTATAGATAACTCATGCATTCAACTTTAAATACTACCAACTGTAAACATCTATAGACTTTTCAAACTTTAAAGTCTTAAAGACCCATCTCCCTCCAGGTAATTAACAGCTAATCTCTCACTAGTTTCATTGATTCTTATTAAATCGTTGTGTCATATTTTGAGGTCTAGGTTTCTTTAAAGTACATGTGCACAGGCGCACTCAGTCGTTCAATCACGTCCGACTCTTTTGCGACCTCATTGACTATAGTGGCCCGCCAGGTTCCTCTGTCCATGGGACTTCCCAGGCAAGACTACTAGGGTGGGTTTCCATTTCCTTCTCCAGGGGATCTTCCTGACCCAGGGGTCAAATCCACTTCTCCTGCATCTCCTGCATTGGCAGGTGGATTCTTTATCACTGATCTATCTGGGATGCCTTCATTAAAGTGAGGAAACTGCTATTCAGAGGAAAGAACTGAAAACCAGTTGAAAGACACTGATTAACAACCTCCCCCAAAACAAAACGTCCTCCAAGGAAAGATCAAAAGAGTTGAAATAGCTATCCCACAGAACAGCCTTGTGGTTAAAGGAGAGGTATGGGCTCCCTGGGGCTTCCCTGGGGCTCAGCTGTATAGAATCTGCCTGCCAGTGCAGGAACAGGGGTTTGATCCCTGGGTCAGAAAGATCCCCTAGAGAAGGAAATGGCAACCCACGCCAGTATTCTTGCCTGGAAAATCCCATGGACAGAGGAGTCTGGCGGGCTACAGTCCATGGGGTTGCAAAGAGTCAGACATGACTTAGCGAGTAAATGCAACAACAGCTACATTTATTACCCAAATGCCTTACGCTAATTATTTAAACTTCATAGAAATACTTGAGAGGACTAAATGATACAACATATGCTTGTCTTCAGCTCAGCGTCTAGTATATAGAGACCACACAACCACTATTAAACATCACAATACACATCTCTTGCTAAAAGTCAGTATTCTCAAGTATTCTTCATCAGGTACAGACCATACAGATACTTTTGTTTGGCCCAGACAGTTCACTACTTTTGTTAAAGCGGTTGTTAACAATTTAAAAATCATGAGATTTCATGAAAAATTTGATATTTCCACCTTCTCTTTTAAAATGGTTTAATCTGGTATTCCTGCCTAGCAACAGCTGGCTGAAGTACCCATAAATGATACTGACTTGGGGTGGGGGTAGAAGAAAAGGGGAGATGTTGATCAAGAGGTACAAACTTTCATTAATATAATGAATAAATTCTGGAAATGTATATGTACTGGTGATCGATAGTATTATAATAATAATATGTACTTGAAGTCTGCTAAGAAAGTAGACCTCAGGTGTTCTCACCACACACGCACACACACACACACACAAATGATTAACTATGAGAGGTGATGAATACGTTACTTACTCTGATTGTGGCAACCATTTCACAAAAGTATGCATATATCAAAACATCATACTGTACACCTCAGATATGTGCAACTTTTCTCAAAAATAAATAAAAATTTAATGTGGCATAATAGCAAGAAAGAAAAAGAAAAAAAGTTTGGCTTTCTATACAAGAGAAAGTATCCAAAAATATCCATGGAATTTGGGGTCAGTGTCATATTACACCCTTAGTTATTTAAGGGAATAGCTTAAATAAACTTTATGTACAAAGCACATATGACCAGATTTTCTAAGCACCATGTTCTAGCAAACTAAGTTTATCAGACCAAATACAAGCCTGAACATAGAATTAGTTCTAAGATTTGTTTTCATTTTTAACTTTGAATCTGAGACTATGATAGTAGAACAGTGATAAATATCCTCGTTCACCCATGACCAAAATCTGAAATGTCTGCATGCAATGTGTAAGATGGAACATGGAGAACACTAGTTTTTTAAATGCAAAATTTAACCAACAAACATATAAAACTGACTTTAAAAAGATATGTTCTAATATCCAGGAAAATCAGAAAGACTTTTTTACTGTTATAATTCTGAGACTCTACTGATCTGAGATTTAATATTCTTACTGTCTTCCTTCTTCAGTTGCTTTCCTGGGCTTGGATGGGACAAGTCCATAGTCGTACGGGAGGTACTGCTAATGACCCTCTTGATGGGACGGGACTGCTGGCCCCAGTGAGCTACTCCTCTGCTGACCTCCAGGGTTAACTGGATCATACGGTTAATGGCTTGTTGAATGTCATCCAAGCTAGGAACCATTACCTGTGGAAAGAAGAAATGAGTCCAAGGTGCTCCCAGCACAGACAAAGCCACACCTCTGACTGCCATCATCCCCTCTCCCTTCGGAGTGGGGAAAGCCTCTGCCGGCCCAGTGGAAGTCTGCTTCAAGGAGAGGGATATTAGAGGAAGGTAGGCTGCAGACTTAACCACCTTCAAGCTTTCCCACTCTACCCATTCCTGCAGGCAGAAAGGTCAAGCACAGTGCTTGCCACCCTTTCCCTGTGAGGGTGGCTGGACGCAGGTATGTGCATGTGCGGCATGAAGCAGAAAAACTGAAGAAGCTATACTGCCAAGATTTGACTTCAGTTCTTTCAAATGTGCCAAATAACCATAGAAGCTGTCCTCCAGGAGGCCAGACTGTGTACATGTGGTGTTAGGTGAGCCATAGATCATTCCTGCCTGGCCTTAACCCTTGGATCATCACAGAACGCACCACAGTCACCCTGATGACTCAGTGCTCCACATACCAACAAGCAGCAGTAGGGGTGGTGGTAGAGAAAAGTGCCCTGAGAAAACATAAGGGACCCGTGCAGTCAAGGCACAGGTTTGTTCTTTCTTTCCTTCTGTTCTGCCGTGGATTGCCTCACAGCTGGGTGCTCAGGACAGAGATTTGGACTTCTGAGATGGTCTTATTTAGATAATGTCTGAAGTAAGAAAAAGCAAGATGATTTGTAGGGTACTTGCTAATTATGGCCCACCAGACACTTAACTCTGATACCCACCTTCAATATACCATGAGCTCTGCGGAAGTAATTTTTATAATAGATATTAATGATACACTTTGATTTTTGTTAAATGCTGCTGCTGCTGCTAAGTCACTTCAGTCATGTCTGACTCTGTGCGATCCCATAGATGGCAGCCCACCAGGCTCCCGTGTCCCTGGGATTCTCCAGGCAAGAACACTGGAGTGGGTTGCCATTTCCTTCTCCAATGCGTGAAAGTGGAAAGTGAAGTCGCTCAGTCGTGTCCAACTCTTCGCAGCCCCATGGACTGCACCCTACCAGGCTCCTCCGACCATGGGATTTTCCAGGCAAGAGTACTGGAGTGGGTTGCCATTGTTAAATGCTGAGGTGAAGTCAAAAAGCACACAGGACCAAGAGATTAATGAGATACTTCTTTTTAGGTCTCTGCTGAACTTGCTACAATATTTCTTCTGTTTGTTTTGGTTTGTTTTTTTTTTTTTTGGCCACAAGGCACGTGGGATCTCAGCTCCCCAACCAGGAATCAAACCCATTTCCCCTGCATTCAAAGGCAAAGTCTTAACTACTGGACGGCCAGGCAAGTCCCTAAACTTCTTAAACACAGTACCAAAATATCACTGTATTAACTTGAATATTTCATAATACTTACCACATTAGGAATCGCAAGATGTACTTCAGATTTTAAAAAAGAAATAACATCTTCTGATCGCTTTCGTCCATAAGGGCTGTAATAAGATGGACATTTAACTCAGAAACCTTAACCTAATATTTCATAAATAGCATGGTTATGCTACAACTTTCAACCCTGAAAAATAAGGGCAATTTTCAAAATGCTGAATTACTTGAAGAGGCTATTATTTACAATGGAACCATAGATTTCATGAACTAGTTCATGGACTAAGAAAACTTTTAATCTTCTTTGAAATGACATATTAGTCTTTCACCTGTTTCTAATATTTTAATGTTGCATTCTCTCAGGCAGTACCACCTAAAAATGTTCACCTCAAGCACTTCTTTTTCCCAGTCCCACAACAGGTGCTGAAAATCACTAACAAAAACCATATACCTTCATATACTTTATTCTGTGTGTGTGTACAAGATTAAACAGGAGGTTTCAAGTCAAAGCCTTCCAAAAGTAATTTTTACAACAGTATCAATTATGCTCAGACAGAAGTACAGACATACAGACACATGAGTGCAATTAATGAATGATACACATCGGCCTGAAAATTATTAGTAGTTTGATTATCTCCCTCTGTCTGATCTCTGTCCCATCCCAGATGAAATGTAGTAAGTGTAAACTTTCCACAGAAAGAAATGTTATCATTACTGAAAAACTATTCCTCCGTTCATAATGGAGGATCAATGGTTCCCAGGTAAACATATTATTGCAAGGAACTCTTTGAACTAGAAGCGAGCAAACAAAGGAAAAAGCCTCTAATTCTTAGTCTCACTGTGAAATTCAAGACGCGTAGACTGTATTTGAAAGAGTACAATCTGAGAAAAAGAAAGAGTTTTATAAAGTATAATCAAGCAGCTGAACTAACAGCAGCAATGGACAGCATACTAGATCCTTCAGTGACTTATTTGACAAACTAGAGGATTAGCTTAAGGAATTCTCCAATCATTCCCATGCAAAATATGAGACATAAATTACTTGAGGAAAAGGTAATAAAGATAAGCTTATCCTCCACTTAGTGTACCACAGGTGCTTTTCCAAGCACTTTTCCATAAATTGAAGTATTTCATGCTCACATTAACTCTTGACACAGATCCCATGATTATTATTTCCTTATTGTAGAGGAGGAAACCAAGGCAGAGAAAGATTAAGTAACTCACAGCAGAGGGTCACTCAGCTCAGAGACGCTCTACTACCTAGGATCCACTGTGGAAACCCTACATACTGTAAATTTAAGCATAGCCCTTCTCAAATCTTAAGAATACACTTATTTTTTTCACCTTGAAAAGTTTCTCTGTGTGCCTCAGGATTAATGGGGAAAAAACACATTATCTGTGAATTTCCAGAATACATGGGGGAAATCTGTAAGCAGCAAAAAACTTACATAGAAAAGAAAAATCAGATTAGCAGCAGAACTCACATCTGAATATGGAAACAAAAGAAGCCGGTGAAACAGTATTTGTGGAGTGCGAGAGAAAGAAGCTATGATCCAAGCTGACTAAATAGTCTTCATGGGTGCAGGAAAGAGAGATGTTTTAGACAAGGGAGGATTCTGCAGTAGTATCCTCATATATGCCTCTTCAAAAATCACAGAAGTACAGTTTCAAATTAGCATGGAATTCTGAGTTCAGACTTCAAAAATGCCTCCCTGTGCCAAGTACATCACAATCATGGATAGACCATGAAGGACCTAAAAATACTCAAACAGAAGGTTAGCATCACCATACATCAGGCAGGCATCAGAAACACACAGTAGCCTGGCCAGGGCTCTGGTCAGGAAACAAGCAGTGATAGTGGGACTTGGCCCCTGTGGACTATGGGGGGCTAAAGTGGTCCATGTGAGAGGGGACTCATCTAGGCTTGCTACTAGACCCCAGACATTGAAGCGATGTTCCCCCACTTGTAAAGACAGGCAAAACAACAAGATGTTTGCCAACCTCTTGCCCATAGCTGCAGCTTTTCCAAAAGATGTTTTCACCTAAGGTAAAAGGAGCGAATCCACAGCATCTTCATTTTGCCACTAAGCTGAGCCGCCCATGTGCTCCCCCACGGAACCTGCCACGTCCCAGCATCTCTTCAGGGGATACGTAACTGTGAACAAACACGACTCAGACCTGCACTCAAGGTGCCAAGGGTCATGTGGAGACAAGAGAAAGGAAGAGACACGAAAGGAAGGAGGGAGAAACACACGAAAACAACCAAAGAAAAACTCTCGTCCAAGGAGAGTCTACAGATAAATTCCAATACGCGTGCCTAAGTCTAACGTAAAGAAAGAGGACTAAAGACATCAGTACTTGAAACAAAACCTCACTCCAGATAGAGTTTAACGTACAGAAGTGTGACAAACTCAAATATAAATATATTCAGGATGTTCCAAGAGATAAATGAAGCCATCTTCCAAAGAGTAATAAATTGCTAAGCTAAAAAGGCAAGAATGATACAGTATCTGGAGGATAAGGACAAAAATATCAATTGAAATATTTAAGATACAGTAGATGAGGCCACCTTTGGGCCAGATATAGAGATACTTGACAACGATGTAGCCCAGAAAGACAAAAAAGATGAAAGATATGACAGCGAGGAGACAGGAAATACAGACTCACATGCCCGAGCATCTGAGATGGCCAAATAACCATGGTGCCCGCAACAGTTCTGGTTCAAGTCCACCCTGAATCTTCATCTAGATAGTGCCTCTTCACTCAAAAGTGTTTCCAAGGTGGAACAATAGATTATGTGCTCAACCTACTCAACATTCAGCTACAGGAGTTCCATATCAAGAGAATGAAAAGACTATCTCAGAAGCAATAACTCGAGAGGAAATTGCTGAGGATTTCCCAGGATTAAAGAACACTACAAGTCATCAAACAGAAAGTACACTCTGAGAATAAAACATGACTAAATAAAGACAAATCCACCCCGGGAAAGGAAGCTGCAGAACATCAAGGATAGAAAAAGAATTTTCAGTTAGACTCACTGCACACCTCTCATCAGCAACAATATACGTCAGGAAAAAAACGAAGAAATATGTTCAAAGTGCTGAGAGAAAAGCAAAAGTTTTTTATACAGCCAAGTTGGTTCAGACTTAAAATGAAGACTAAGAGGGTTTACACCTCACCCACGCTTACTGAGGAACTAGTGGTATAAAATAAATACACAATAACCTGGAGATTTTAATAAAATATTCCAGTAAATATATTATTTTATACTGTTCAAAAAATAGGTAAAAGCAAAATATCACACAGAAATTATAAAGTTCATGCCAAACCCCTTGTAGTTAGACATAAGGTGAGAAAATGGAAAAAAACATAGACAGTGTTTTTTTAAAAACCAGAGATAAATATATGTATTCTAAATTTGAAGGTAACTACTTAAAGGACTGAAGTATAGGAAAGAGAATATAAGGGGGGAATTACCCATCCCAATGGGAATTACCCATTTATTATTTACAGATAATAAATGAAGCAAGGAAAAAGGATAGTAAGAAACTACAAAATAAAATGTCATAAATTAACTGTAACTGTATCAAAAAAATCCAAAAATGTCCAAAATCAATTAAAATCCATTAAATGGCAGAGATAATCAGATTAAATAAAAATAATCAGGTATATAATCCTTTTAAGAGGCAAAACAAAAAACTTTACAGAAAAAAAAATGAAATGAAGGGATAGAAAAAGATATACCAAAAAATCTGGGAAAGTAAAATTAACGACAGAGCAAAAAGAATGAGAAATCAGGATTAATATGGATAGAGAGGCTCATCAAAAAAAAAAAAAAAGAAATAGTGTTCTAGCAGACTTAACTATATAATGTCGCATGTACCTAGCCACATAGCCTTAAAAGATATAAGAAGAAAACTGACCAAAACAGAAGGAAAAATTGACAACTTCACAATCACACTGGGAGATCTGAATAGTGCAATTTAATTAAAATTCAGCAATGAGTAACCAAGGAATAAACCTAGCAAAAATGTACAAGACTTTTACACAGAGAATTAAAAAACCTTATTGAGAAATATTTTTAAAATGAAAAATAAGTGGAGAGGTAATCCATGATTCTGAAAGGAAGACTCACTATAGTAAGGATGCTAATTCCCTCCAAATTTACCTATAGATTCAATGTAATTTAAGTAATTATCCCAAAAGAAAAATTAATTTTCTTTTTAACTAATTATATGGGAAAGAAATACTGGTCTCCTACTTTACACTAAACACAAAAATAAATACCATGTGGATTAAACCCTTAACTGTAAAAGATAAAACTTTAAAACTTCCAGAAGACATGATGCAGTAGAGAAAAATTTCCTTTGAAAGGCATAGAAATCACAAATCACTAAGGAAAAGATTGATAAATTTGAATTTAAACTCAACAAAGAATACCATAAATAGTACAAAAAGGCACAAGGAGAGAAGATATCTGCTATGATATCAACAAAGTAATATATTGAGACCATCCATGAATAAATCCAATCACACAGTAAAACAGACAGAAGGAAGGAAGGAGGTTGGGAAGGAGGGAGAAGGGAAAGAAGGAACTAGAAAAAGGAAGGGAAGGAAAGGAAAAAGAAGGAAAGATGATTTTTTTAAAAAAGAAAGCACAAATGGCTCATGAACATAAAAATATGTTTAACCTCATCAGTAACCAGGAAAGTGATCATTTAAATCCCAGTGAGATGCCATTTTACACCTATACACACTGGCAATGATCTTTTAATTGAACAAAATCAACTGTGTGCAAGGATGAGGAACCATGGGCACTCTCGTGCTAGACTCGTTGTTGCTGTTGTTCAGTTGCTAAGTTGTGTCTGATTCTTTGTAACACCATGGACTGTAGCACGCCAGGCTCCTCTGTCCTCCACTATCTCCCAGAGTTAGCTCAAATTCATGTCAACTGAGTTGGTGATGCTATCTAATCAGCCCATCCTCTGCTGTCCCTTCTCCTTTTGCCTTCAATCTTTCCCAGCATCAGGGTCTTTTCCAATAAGTTGGCCCTTTGCATCAGGTGGCCAAAGTATTGGAGCTTCAGCTTCAGCATCAGTCCTTCTAGTAAATATTCAGGGTTGATTTCCTTTAGTATTGACTGGTGTTGATCTCCATGCTGTCCAAAGGACTCTCAAGAATCTTCTCTAGCACCACAATTCAAAAGCATCAATTCTCTGGCACTCAGCCTTCTTTATTGTCCAACTCTCACATCCATACATGACTACCAGTAAAACCATAGCTTTGTCTATGCAGACCTTTGCTAGCAAAGTGATGTCTCTGCCTTTTAATATGCTCTCTAGGTTTGTCATAGCTTTCCTTCCAAGGAGCAAGAATGCTAGGCACTGCCTGGTAAAGGGAAGAGTGCACACACCCCAGGGCCCAGCCATCCCACTCAGCAGATGCAGCACGAGATAGGCACAAGAGTGTTCATAACAGCCCGAACTGCAAACACCCCAAACGATCAAAACCAATAGAACTGATAAAACAGACTGTGTGCACTCCAGCTAAATAGAAGTGAAAATAAATTATATCCGCATAAATGCACCTCAAAAACAATACTGAACACAGTTCAAATACAGACAAAATTAAACAACACAAAAATGGGGTAAACTGTATTAAAAAAAAAAAAAAGGCAAAACAAGACAGTGATAAACATCAAGTTCCAAACAGTGGCTACTGTGAGCAGAGAAGGGACCAGTAAGGGGACTGTAGTGTTCAGTGTTCTTTATTCTTGGGCTGGTTGCTAGGAATATGGTTGTTCATTCATTACTATTTTTATAATGTTACACACTTGTTTTTATACAGTATTTTCATAAGTGCCATGTTTTAAATTTTATAACTTTAAAAAATGCTTTAGCATTGTGCTGTGATAGTATTACCAGACATATTTTCCACTTGCCTGGCAACAAATATTCTTCTTTTCATTGTGTCCAAAGATAACCGTGTAGCTTTTTGAAGACTGTCTAGTAATTGATGAGAGAAAAAAGCGTAGACCTCTTTACATTCCTATAATGAGAAATCACATTAAATTTGGTACAAAAAAATCTAACACCCCCAAAGCAATAATATTAGAAGTGACATGCAAAAGGTGAAAATAATAAACTTTACAATCTCAATTATATTATGGAAATAAATTCAGCACTATATTACTCTTTTATTTTTTAAAACAAGTAAGAATATATGAAAAATGTGCTTTCATAAACACCCCAGCAAATTAGAAGGTGTTACTCCAAAGCCAAAATCCAAAAACAGCTAATTGAAAATAATCCTGGTTTGCTCAATATTCAATAATTCACTCAACAAAACTGAAACATTTAGGGGTGTGTACTTCTCAATGCTTAGAGGTGTGGACACAGGATATTATTTTTAGTCTCTAACCACAGAAGTCTCAGTTTGGTGAATAAATATGTTTTAAGATGCATAAGGACTTCACTGGCAATCCAGGGGTGGGGACTTTGTACTTCCACTACAGGGCACGTGGGTTCAATGCCTGGTCAGGGAACTGGGATCCCACGCACCACACCATGCAGTCAAATAATAATAATAAAGCTGCATTTTAAAAAGTGTATGATACCCAAATGTATGGGATGAAACTTCCACCGTCTTGATACCATGGTTTGCCCCTCTCTGTCAGCCCTACTCTCCCTCCAGCAAAGCAGTAGCCATACTTATTGGTCAGAGCACAGAATAAATATTGAGCCTGGGCAGGTGTCGGGGCACCACGTCTAGCTTCACAGTGAGTCCCACAACCACGGCCAGGCTCTGGCCACACTGTTCCTGTCCACCCTATGCCCTGCCCCGCTCTGAGACTGGGTAGGCCAGTTAGGTTAAGTTGGTTCAGAAGGGAGGCCTGTCAGGTGTTAACGAAGAGGAATATGATCAGGGTTGGTCAAGCACCAGGCTACAGCGCAGGCAGGATATCATGAGATGTTTACATTAGGCCTCTGTGGAAGTGATGTGGAAGACGGATTTGAGAGGCAGAGGCTGTTGAGGAGGTGCCCGCCCTGATGCAGCTCAGCCAGTGTCACAGGGAATGCAGCTGGAAGTGAAGGACTCTTCAGCTACTTTCCACTGACTGATAGTGGCTGCCTAGTGTCTGGCACTGCGAAGCAATCCACAGCTAAAATCTAGACTCAGCAGCAAAGTGTTTCCCAATCAAGTAGTTATACCATCCTTGAGTCAGAAGGTGAAAATGAAACACAAGTGTGCTGTTTATTTCCAAAAGTATGTTGGAGTGTGGGGCGTGTGTGTGTGTGTATGTGTGTGTGTATCTGTACCAGTTGTGTCCAACTCTTGAAACCCCATGGTCTATAGCCCACTGGGCTCCCCTGTCCATGGAATTTTCCAGGCAAAAATACTGGAGTGGGTTGCCATTTCCTCCTCCAGAGGAATCTTCCCAACACAGGGATCAAACCCATGTCTCTTGCATTGCAGGCAGATGCTTTACCACAAGCACCACTTGTGTGGTTAGAGAGTATGAAAGCAAGTAAAATGGAGAAAGAATGAAAAGATGGGTATGGAGGGTTAAAAAAATTAACGGGGGACTTCCCTGGTGGTCCAGTGGTTAAAAATCTGCCTTCCAATGCAGGGGACATGGGTTTGCTCTGTGGTCGGGGAACAAAGATCCCACAAGCTGCAGAGCAACTAAGCCTGCTTACCACAGCAACTGAGCCCAAGAGCTCTAGAATCCTCTTACCACAACTAGAGACTCTGTGCACCACGATGAAAATCCCAGGTGACACAAGTAAGACCCAACCCAGCGAAATAAATAGATGTTAAAAGAAAAGAAAACTGATGGCAGCAGGAGAAATCAGGAATCAGTACAACCATGGAGTGGCATTCAGAGCTGATGAACGGCCAGAAGGCCTAAGAAGGATGAGGAAGCCTAGTGTCTCCTCAACTTCCCTTCTCAACACATCTCAGCGTAATGTGAAACTCTGCCTACCTGGGGTTCCTCCTGCAAGGCAGTCCACAGGATATCCACAGTGCTTACATTAAAATATGCAGACCCCTGGACCCCAGATGAATCAAAGTCTCGTCTTGCAATATAGGTAACTCCATTAAAAACAGTAACTGAGAACAAAGTTCTCCGTCCTGAATCAAATGGATTGGCACTATGGTCCCAGATGTAACATTTACTACCTAAGAAAACACGGTCAGTCACAGTGGGGACGGTAAGTATATAAACTGTAATTGACACAATCACATTAAAAGCAGATGATATTGGGGGAAAAACTGTAAGGACTGCTGTAGCTTGTCAGATTCCACAGTGTAGGATAGAAAATTATATTTTCTGAATTTTGTTATAAATCCACACAGATTGGCTGCAGAACTGCCTGGGGGGTGGGGGGTGGGGAGGGAAACACCATTTGGCATTATCTGCAATCCTATGAAACATAATTCTGTGAAATTGCATGAGGTTGTTTCACAATAATACCTTCTTAAATTCATCTTCTTTATCATCTTTAACATCAGCCTCAGGCACAGCATCATAATCGGTGCCTTCAACATCTTCTCCCTCACTTCCAAAAACAACGTGCTTTCTCAGCTCTATAGAAAAGATAAAATAAAAATAGAATATTTAATACTTAGCAATTGGTTTATTCTATATGACCAAACCTTCTTAGGAAGCTCCTTCTTTGAAAAATTCTTAATCGAAAAATTAAAAATTTGTTCCTGGGGGAATCACCCTTGAATTTAATTTAAATCAAGTACACTCTTCAAACACACTCTTAGTATCTGTAATTAAGGAATATTTAAAGAGGGCTCTACATATTAGCTTTCTAAAATATCTGTTTAAGTTTTGACTTTGCTATCCTAACAAGCTGGTATGTTTGTGTTTTTGATACTTCTGATGAAAACCACTTAAACTAAGTGAAGAATCTCTAAGAGAAAGAAGACGTTGTGGATATTTAAGCTCTGAGTTTTTGTTTGTTTTTTTAAAGCATACAAATTTATTTAATATAAGTTTTACATGACACAAGAGATTTCAAAAGGAAATTAAGATCCAAAGAAGTGATTAAACTTGCAGGGTTTCACACTAGGTTCGATAAAGAGTAGAAAATCATAGGGAAAATGTGATAGGACTACAAGTAGTAAACTGTGGGGATTTAGCAAGGCCCATTCATTCTGATTCCTCTCAGCATCCTCCCATCTTTGAAAATAAAGATGCTCCTTTCCTCTCTGGGTACATGGAAGCCTCTCAGATGAGAGGAGAAAGTGGAGGTTGGAGAGTCCTTCCCATACCACCTGGAGTGGCTCAGATGGTAAAGAAACTGCCTGCAATGCAGGAGACCCAGGTTCAATCCCTGGGTCAGGAAAATTCCCTGGAGTAGGAAATGACAACCCACTCCAGTATTCTTGTCTGGAGAATTCCATGGACAGAGGAGACTGGTGGGCTACAGTCCATAGGGTCACAAAGGGTCAGACACAACTGAGAGACTAACACTTTCACTTTCCTGTACCACCACCTCTCAAATTCCTTTAGCTTAAAATATTCAATATGCATGGTAGCACATTTGGGGGTGGTATATTCTGAGCCCCAACATTTCTCTCCTAACTTATGTTTTTCCTTCTTTCATTTCCTTTCCCTTAAAAATTCTTTCTATAGCATGCCATGCCAATACTAGAGAGGGGGTTCTGTAAACTTCTACTCCCGCCTCAGTCTTCTCCCCATATTCCCTGTGCCCTGCCTAATGAATCTAAAGACTTGTTAATTTGATTAGCATATTGATGCTACTTTTCCAACAACTTTGCTTCATAGGTGGGATGAGCCCCTGTGTTTCCCCCAAAAAAGCAAAGCTTTCTTCCAATAGTTTCAAGTTTATCCCTTGCAAAAACTTCTCACATTTAGGAACTTTGGTGCAGAATCTTGCAAGTGGATCATAACTGGCTATAACTCATTAAAGAAACACATTTAACATTTCTAGCAGTAAGTGAACATGGAAAGATAATAACAACTTTTAACTAAAAATAATGGTTTGTCTGATCTCTGGGTTGGGAAGATCCCCTGATGAAGGCAATAGCAACCCACTCCAGTATTCTTGCCTGGAGAATTCCATGAACAGAGGAGCCTGGCAGGCTAGTCTGTGGGGTCGCAGAGAGTCAGACACAACTGAGCCACTAACACTTTCACACACACACAATGGTTTTCCCTTCAAATTAAAACTACAAATTATCTATATTTATTACCTAAACTCCCCTCAGTAAATATATTATTTTCAGCACTTCTTACAGGTCTTATACATTTAGGAAAGCAAAATGTATTTTATATCTTAAACAGTTTGTTTACTGAATTAAATTGAAGCTTTTGCTTAACGAAAATGTGCATTTTCACCCACTTTTTCCCTTGTTACTGGAAAGGGATATTTGCCTGCACATGGCTTGCTCCTCCACCTGTCCACCTGTCCTTAACTTACAGTTCTTAACTTTCCATTGACTAGGTCTCAAAAAACAGCTGATTTTCGCAGGCACAGCACAAACCCATTAATTAATTCCTATTGTGTGGGCCCTCTCTATATTCAGGAGAACATTTTGGAATAAAAGCCTGAAAAGGATATTACAGAGATAATTTTTAAATTTTGGGGGGGGGGGTCTTTGTGAGTTGTTTATTTCTGTTTCACATATGATATTTAACATGTTTCAATGCCATTCTCCCATATCATTCCACCCTTGCCCTCTCCCAGAGTCCAAAACACTGTTCAATATATCTGTGTCTCTTTTGCCATCTCGCATACAGGGTTATCATTACCTTCTTTCTAAATTCCATATATATGCGTTAGTATACTGTATTGGTGTTTTTCTTTCTGGCTTACTTCACTCTGTATAATAGGCTCCAGTTTCATCCATCTCATTAGAACTGATTCAAATGTATTCTTTTTAATGGCTGAGTAATATTCCATTGTGTATATGTACCACAGGTTTCTTATCCATTCATTTGCTGATGGACATCTAGGTTGTTTCCATGTCCTGGCTATTATAAACAGTGCTGTGATGAACATTGGGGTACACGTGTCTCTTTCATTTCTGGTTTCCTCAGTGGGATTACTGGGTCATATGGCAGTTCTATTTCCAGTTTTTTAAGGAATCTCTTCACTGTTCTCCATAGTGGCTGTACTAGTTTGCATTCCCACCAACAGCGTAAGAGGGTTCCCTTTTTTCCACAACCTCTCCAGCATTTATTGCTTGTAGACTTTTGGATAGCAGCCATTCTGACTGGAGTGAAATGGCACCTCACTGTGGTTTTGATTTGCAAGACAGAGGGTGAGATGGCTGGATGGCATCACGGACTCGATGGACGTGAGTCTGAGTGAACTCCAGGAGATGGTGATGGACAGGGAGGCCTGGCGTGCTGCGATTCATGGGGTCACAAAGAGTTGGACACGACTGAGTGACTGAACTGAACTGAACTGATAATGAGTGATGTTGAGCATCTTTTCAAGTGTTTGTTAGTCATCTGTATGTCTTCTTTGGAGAAATGTCTGTTTAGCTCTTTGGCCCACTTTTTGATTGGGTCTTTATTTTTCTGGAATTGAGCTGCAGGAGTTGCTTGTATATTTTTGAGATTAATTCTTTGTCCGTTGCTTTGTTTGCTATTATTTTCTCCCATTCTGAAGGCTGTCTTTTCACCTTGCTTATAGTTTCCTTTGTTGTGCAGAAGTTTTTAATTTTAATTTAATTTAATTCTAATTTGTTTATTTTTGCTTTTATTTCCAATATTCTGGGAGGTGGGTCATAGAGGATCCTGCTGTGGTTTATGTCGGAGAGTGTTTTGCCTATGTTTTCCTCTAGGAGTTTAACAGTTTCTGGTCTTACATTTAGATCTTTAATCCATTTTGAGTTTATTTTTGTGTATGGTGTTAGAAAATGTTCTAGTTTCATACTTTTACAAGTCATTGACCAGTTTTCCCAGCACCACTTATTAAAGAGATGTCTTTTCTCCATTGTATATTCTAGCCTCCTTTGTCAAAGATAAGGTGTCCATAGGTGAGTGGATTTATCTCTGGGCTTTCTATTTTGTTCCACTGATCTATATTTCTGTCTTTGTACCAGTACCATACTGTCTTGATGACTGTAGCTTTGCAGTAGAGACTGAAGTCAGGCAGGTTGATTCCTCCAGTTCCAATTGCTCCAGTTCCAAGCAATCTTTCTCAAGATTGCTTTGGCTATTCGAGTTTTTTTTTTTTTTTTGTATTTTCATACAAATTGTGAAATTATTTGTTCTAGTTCTCTGACAAATACTATTGGTAGCTTAATAGGGGTTGCATTGACGCTATAGATTGCTTTGGGTAGTATACTCATTTTCACTATATTGATTCTTCCAGTCCATGAACATGGTATATTTCTCCATCTATTTGTGTCCTCTTTGATTTCTTTCACCAGTGTTTTATAGTTTTCTATATATATATGTCTTTTGTTTCTTTAGGTAGATATATTCCTAAGTATTTTATTCTTTTCATTGCAATGGTGAATGGAATTGTTTCCTTAATTTCTCTTTCTGTTTTCTCATTGTTAGTGTATAGGAATGCAAGGGATTTCTTTACACTCATTTTTAAAGTTTCTATGAGAAACATTTGAAGATGAAATACTTTTTATAATTATTTGTTTAATACAAGGTGACTAGACATATTTGGATTATGCAGAAATATAAAGAAAAATATAAATAAAACCATAATTCAATTATCCAAAGAAAGTACAATTTATAAAAATTGTAAAATTTTTTATTATCATCCTGTACTAGTCATGATTAAACCAGGTTTAGTCATAATTAAACCACTCATGATTAAACTTAGTCATGATTAGACCTCTTAAGAGAAATATTGCCTCTTTCACTTGTTTTAATAAATAAAAGAAAAGTAAATCATTTATAAACTTGAGTTATAGCTAAGATTACTTGTCTGTGTGTGTGTGTGCATTCAATTGTGCCTGACTTTTTGCAAGCTCATGGACTGTAGCCTGCCAGGCTCCTCTGTCCATGGGATTTTCCAGCCAAATATACTGGAGTGGGTTGCCATTTCCTCCTCCAGGGGATCTTCTCAACCTAGGGATTGAATCCATGTTTCTGGCATCTCCTGCATTAGCAGGCGGATTCTTAACCAATGTAAGCTCAGAGTTTCTCATCCTCAGCACTACTGACTACTTTGTTGTTGGGGGCTGTCCTGTGCAGTGGAGGATATTCAGCAGCATCTCTGCCCTCTATTCAGATGGTTGTCATGCAGTGTGACAACCAGCATGGTAGAATGAATACACAAAAAAGAAAAAGTTAACATAGCAGGCCAGAGACTGCTATCCATGTTAAGGCCTGCTTGCAAGGTTGGTCCTTAACAGGTGTCTGGGAATTTGGAGTTGGGGCTTCCCAGGTGGCTCAGTGGTACAGAATCTGTCTGTCAATGCAGGAGATGTAGGTTGATCCCTGAGTATGGAAAATCCCCTGGAGAAGGAAATGGCAACCTGCTCCAGTATTCTTGCCTGGGAAATCCCATGTGCAGAGGAGCCTGGTGGGCTACAGTCCATGGGGTGGCAAAAGAGTCAGACACGACTTACCAACTAAACAACAATGACAACCTGGATTTCAGAGGGGTGCCCACCATTCCCTAACTCATAAAAAGGGTTCACTGTGCCTACACTGTGCAAATCGCATGGTTTATGCTGAACACCTGATCTCCTTCCCAGAGTCTGGAATTTGGATACACACTATGCACAGAGGACCTTCTTGAGAGCGTATCTGGAGCATTCGTGATTCAAACAGTTTAACCAGTCGCATTACCTGGTAAGTGTCTTGCTCCTTTCCCACTGTACTTAACTTCATAAATACTCTCAAATATTGATATAAGTTCTTTGACAGCTTCTTCCACATGCTTACTTTTATGGTTTAGCACCTCAGCCCATTCTTTTGTGTATGTCTATTAAATAAAGAAATGACTATTAATTTCCAGATACTTAAAACTACTGTGAAGCTTCTTAATATGACTTTAATTTGTCAAACTCTAATTAATGCTATTTGAAAATACCTAGAGATAGTGGCCAGTAGCATAACGATTCAGACCCCAAACTGGCAACAGCTAAAAGCAGCCTGAGAAACCTGTTAAGTTTCAAGCGAGGAAAAGGAGGAGAAAGAATAAAAATTCAAAGTTGTTTTGTGTTTTGGCCATGCCATGAAGTGTACAGGATCTTAGTTCCCTGATCAGGAATGGAAACTGTGCCCCCTTCAGTGGAAGCATGGAATCTTAACCACAGGACTGCCAGGGAAGTGCCAAATTCAAAGTTTTTTACCTTACCTGATCCAATCACTCATCAAGATCTACACTCACATTCATATGAATAAAAAGAAAGAAGCCTGAAGACATAAGAGAGATAAAGATGTCACAAGTTGAAAATGAGAAATGGTTTTAGAAAACGACAATCCAAAGTGTTGTTTTGAGATTCAAATCAGACAGGGTGTTTAACTGAGCATCGTGTTGTATGCCAGGCATCAATTTAAGACCTTTATGTGTATGAACTCATTTAATTAAACAACAACCTCTTGGGATAGGTAACATTATTGTCCTCATTTCACAGATGAGAAAACTGAGTCTCGGAAAGAATAAAAAATTTGCCCAAGGTCACACAGTCGGTGGGTAAGAATAGGGGTTTGAAACCAGCTTAGTGTGAGTCTAAAAGTCTGTGCTTTTTGCCTTTTGAATGTTTCTAATAACAAATACTTTAGAAAGAAATTGAGAACTAGTTAAATCCAGAAAAGAAAACTGGCTTATAAAACTGAACAAGGCTTTCGACATACACTGTCCATGCACTTTAGAAAAGAGAAAAGTAAATGGTAGCAGCCAACTTGGCCCTTTAAAATCACTTTTGCGAAGGAGCCTGAGCCTATCTATGCAAATTCTCTCCAGACACGCTTTGGGAGATCCCTAGTCTCCTTGCACAGCTCTCAGGCGGTCCTCTCTTGGCTACTAGGTTGAGAGAGAGACTCCTAAGCTTGTCCCCCAGATTTATACCACCCCACCTGTATTTGAAACCATCTCCATCTTTTCTCAATCTCAGGGGAAACGATGTTCCTCCTCTTACCGAAAGACAGTCTCCCTTCCCTCCTATCCCCACCAACTCTTCAGACCTCATTCCTCCATTCATTCACTCCATTCTTTCTAATTTATTCAACACACTGTTAAACTGTGGAATGCAATGGAGGCTGAGAGTCACTTCAGTCCAGCAGGGAAAACAAGTGTTAAGAAAGTGGACACAATTCCAGCTGATCACAGAAGAGACACATATCCTCTACTTGCTTTGAAATCCCCTAAGGAGACACAGGAGACTCAGGTTCGATCCCTGGGTCAGGAAGATGCCCTGGAGGAGGAAATGAAAACCCATTCCAGTATTCTTACCTGGAAAGTCCCACAGACAGAGGAGCCTGGTGGGCTACAGTCCATGGGGTTGCAAGGGAGTCTTACACAACTGAGCACACACACACACACACACACGTACAAGGAAGGAACCAGACTACTAGTTAAACATGCCAGATTAAACACATGTTTATTTTGGCACTCCCCTGGAAACCTCTACAAAATAACATAAAATCATCTTTTATGTTAAAAGAACATGCTCACAAGAATAAATTAGGATGCCATGGAAAGTCCTCTGTATGTTTTCAATACCATATAATAATGAAATTAATGGTATTTGACAATTTGTGCCAGTACAAATGAATATCCACTTGCAAAATAATGAAACTGGATCCTTACACCATACACAAAAACTAACTCAAAATGAAGCACGGATCTAAATGTGACAGTGAAAACCATAAAACTCTCAAAAGAAAACATAAGCATGTATCTTCATCATCTTGGATAGGGCAAAGTTTTCTTTGATATTTGACACCAAAGCAGAGCAGCAACAACAGAAACAGATGAAATGGACATCATCAAAATTTGAAACTTTGTGGCTTCAAAGGATACCATCAAGAAAGTGAAAAGACAGCCCACAGAATGGGAGAAAAATTCTGCAATCTGATAAGGGACTAGTATCCAGAACATACAAATAACTATTACAACTAAAAAATAAAAAGTCAGATAACCCAATTTTACAATGAACAAAGGGTTTGAATCAGTTCAGTTCAGTTCAGTCACTCAGTTGTGTCCAACTCTTTGCGACCAACTCTTTCCCATGAAGTGATGGGACCAGATGCCATGAATTGCAGCACACCAGGCCTTCCTGTCCATCACCAACTCCCAGAGTTCACCCAAACTCATGCCCATCGAGTCAGTGATGCCATCCAGCCATCTCATCCTCTGTCGTCCCCTTCTCCTGCCCCCAATCCCTCCCAGCATCAGAGTCTTTTCCAATGAGTCAACTCTTCCCGTGAGGTGGCCAAAGTACTGGAGTTTCAGCTTTAGCATCATTCCTTCCAATGAACACACAGGACTGATCTCCTTTAGAATGGACTGGTTGGATCTCCTTGTAGTCCAAGGGACTCTCAAAGAGTCTTCTCCAATACCACAGTTCAAAAGCATCAATTCTTCAGCACTCAGCTTTCTTTACAGTCCAACTTTCACATCCATACATGACCATTGGAAAAACCATAGCCTTGACTAGATGGAACTTTGTTGGCAAAGTAATGTCTCTGCTTTTGAATATGCTATCTAGGTTGGTCATAACTTTCCTTCCAAGGAGTAAGCATCTTTTAATTTCATGGCTTCAATCACCATCTGCAGTGATTTTGGAGCCCCCCAAAATAAAGTCTGACACTGTTTCCACTGTTTCCCCATCTGTCTCCCATGAAGTGATGGGACCACATTCCATGATCTTAGTTTTCTGAAAGTTGAATAGACATTTCTAATACCACTTCATACCTACTAAGAAGATGATAATCAAGAAGATGGATAGTAAGTGTTGGCAAGGGTGTAGAGAAACTGGAACCCTCACGTGCTGCTGGTGGGAACGTTAAATAATGCAGCCAGCTTGGTAAAGTCTGACTGTTCTTCAAAAGATTGAACATGTACTTAACATATAACCCAACAATTCCACTTCTAAATATATGTCCAGGAGAAATGAAAATATGTCCCTGCAAAAACTTGTACATCTATGTTCACAGCAGCATTATTCATAAAGGCCAAAAAGTGAGAATCCGAATGTCCATCAACTGATGAATGGATAACTAAAACATGGTCCACCCACACCACATACTATGATTCAGCAGTGAAAAGAAATGTAGTACTGATACATGGGACAATATGAATGAACACTGAGCTAAGTCAAAAAAGCCAGTCACAATATACCACATACCATATGATTCCTTTTGTAAGAAATGTCTACAGTAGACAAATCTATGGAGACAGAAGGCAAATTAGTGGTGGCCTGGGGCTGGGAGAGTTGAGAGAAAATTATAATGACTGTTAATGAGCATGGGATTTCTTTTGGGGAGATGAACTGTTCTAAACTTGATTGTAGTGACGGCTGCACAATTCTGTCACTATGTTAAAACCACTGAATTGTACGCTTTTTTTTTTTTTTTTGGCTGCACCACATAGCTTATCAGATCTTAGTTCCCCAACCAGGGATCAAACTCATGCTTCCTGCAGTGGGAAGCACAGAGTCCTAACCACTGGATCGCCAGGCAGTTCCCAAATTGTACACTTCAAATGGGTGAATTATATTTCAATAAATTTTTCAAAAAAACAATAACTAGTGCCAGAAATAACTGGAAGCAGGAATTGAGGGGAATGGAGCAGGGAAAAGAGAAGTGGGAGAGTGAAGGTAGCTTGAGTGAGCATTTGTAGAAGTTTAGTTGTGAATAAGAAGTGAAGGAGATGTGAGAGCGTTTTTCTTTGCTGGCAAGAAAAGAGGGAGACTACTGGAGGCGGAGTCCCCTAGAGAGGACAAAGTTGAAGATCTAGATGAAGGAAGACTGGTGGAGGTAGGCTGCCAAGAACAAGAAGGCGTGGACTCCAGAGCCCACGAGTAGGACCTCAACTATGAAAAGAGGTGAGGACTTTCTCCACGGAACCAGAAGGAAGGAAGAGTTGGATGCAGAAGTCAGCAATGCACCAAGAGCTCTGGGACGGTGCGAACTATTTACATGACTTTAATTCCAGAAACTACAAATAATCCTTGCCACTCCGTGAAATCCAGCTTGGGAGACAGTCCAGGTGCAGGTTATTCTCTGTTTGCCTCCTGAAACCCATTCCTAGCTCTTCTCTGCTCTGCCCTGTGCAGAGGGAAACTGCCTCCTGGGGCTCCCTGATTCTGACTTTCGGTTGGGTTTGACCCAGTGGGACGCACCAGCAGAAAATAGGAGGGCGGGAGCGGAGGGTACCTCCCACTCCCTCCTTGGCAGAGGAGGGTAGGGCTGCATCTCTGGTAGAGGCTGTGTGTCTTCACAAATTCAGCTCCTACAGGATGAGCCCCTCCATGTGGTTCCAGTTCTCACTGGACTCTGAAAGCACTCTTTCCTCCTTTGGTGCTTTCAGCCCCAGCAGTGCTGATGACTTTCACCCTTGAGACTCCTGGAGAGTCTCACCTTCCTGGGATCTGCGCCAATACCATCCCAAACACACTAATCCAGCCCCATCCTAGTTCCTGAACCCTGATCAAAGAACTCACATTTGATTCTTGCTATGAATGAGGTCACCTCAGATACCCATGACAGCTCAAACTGCCAAGAAAGCCAGGAGTAAGAAACTTAAATGTACACATTCCACTGCAAAGAAATTTCCTATCTCAGTTGGCGACCAGTGGGCACAGCTATCCTCTTTAACAAGTGGCAAAATAATGCCATGAGATAACAGACTGTAAAAACTGCCTCCATATGATGTCACTACCAGTTGGGTAGTGGCCAACTTTGTGAGATGCCTCACAAAGCAAGGCATCTTGTCCTGATAAGGACCATATCTCTTCATGAGAAGAACAGCTAGTCCTTGAAGATTAATAAGACCATTCCCACAGCTGAGTGAAGAACAGACTGCAGTGCCAAGGAGCATGACAGGGATGAAACAGAAGGCAGTCAAACTGATTTTGCGAGCAGCTTTCTATCTTTAAAAATTGAGATATAATTCATATAACACAAACTGACCCTTGTAAAGTACACAGTTCATTGATTTTTAGTATATTCACAAAGCTGGGGAGCCATCACTGACATCTGATTCCAGAACATTTTCATCATCCCCAAAAGAATCTCCCTATATCCATTAGCAGTCACTCCCCACCACTCCGGCAACCACTAATGTACTTTCTGTCTCTATGGAGACAGGTTGATTTTGCAGATAGAATTTTTAATACCTTTTCATCTATTTCCCTGTATTCTCCTATCTTAACTTGGGTCATAATATTGCCCTGATTTCCAATTCCATTTGTATATCTATCAATATACAGATATGTTGATCAGGATCAGATATACCAATACACACCACCCCAGCTATTTTAACAGACAGAATGAGAGAATTTAATATTTTAAAAATTGGTTAAACAACTATTAAGGGATCAAAAGGGCAAAAAGGAACACAGAGGTCACAGAAAGTAACTGCAGGACGCAGCCCCCATCCCCAGGCATGAAGCAGCCCCCACCCCCAGGCATGGAGCAGCCCAGGGAGGAGGGTAAAGTTATTGGAACCTGGTACTGGGAGGTGAGGGAGAAGCTCAGCTAGCGCTGCTACCTCAGAAGCTCAGAGAAGGGCCTCTTGATGTTGGTATATCTGAGAGACACATGAGGCTGATTCTGGAAAGGCTGGAAAAAGCTAACTAACAACCACTAACAACCACTGCCAGGGTAATGGTGTCAGCAACAGAAGGCAATACAGGAAAGAGCAAGCCTGTTTTCTCCTCCAGCCTCCTTCTATTACCTATACTGCAAGCTTAGAAGGGAACCAGCTGGCCAAGGATAAATGTAATTTGCAGAGTCCCAGCCCCAACATCATAGAGTAGAAGGACTAATTGGAGCTAAAAGAAGATAGCTTTTAAATAATTAACAAAATCCGTCCTATAACCATATCCTTATCTTAGATGTCCCAAAATAAGGAATACTTGCCATTACTGCAAATAAGCCCTGGTTCCCAATACGGTCTGAAACCACTGGTTAGGCAAAATAATCTCGCATGCCCCCAGATCAACATTATGTACGCCATGTTTCCAAAACTGATTTCTCTCCAAAGTGTTCTCCAACATGCTTTGTCATTACAAATCTTATTCTGTCTTCCCTGTAATGGTCTGCCTAAGTGACAGGCTTGTGTGAAGGCAGCCCACGTGTTACTCAATCTTGGGTCCCTCTAGGACACGTGACTGGGGCACACTGATTGCCAAACACGCTCTTCCAAGTTTCACCTCCTGTATCTTGCCCGGGGCCACCCACGTAACCACCACTCTCACACTTGGTCACCCTTTATCCTCATTTCCCTTGTTTGGGGGATCTGCTTCTCCTTTTATGCACATGAAAGTTCTGTGTTTATATGTTCAAAGAAAATTTTCTTTGAACATAGTGTGAATTCAGTAAACGTAGTGTGAATTTCACCCGACTGAGAAGAGGACAGTGCCAGAACAGTTATATGCACACACCAATAGAAATGATATTCATTGTCAAGAGGACAAAATGAAAAAAATTAATGGAGAAATGTCCCTACTCCTTTGTACGCTGCTAGTTTATAAGTAAGACCTGGTATGAAGTACGTGGGCTTCCCTGGTAGCTCAGCTGGTAAAGAATCTGCCTGCAATGCAAGAGACCCTGGTTTGATTCCTGGGTCAAGAAGATCCCCTGGAGAAGGCAATGGCAACCCACCCCAGTATTCTTGGGCTTCCCTGGTAGCTCAGATGGTAAAGAATCTGCCTGCAAAGTGGGAGACCTGGGTTCAATCCCTGGGTTGGCAAGATCCCCTAGAGAAAGGAACAGCTACCCACTCCAGTATTCTTGCCTGGAGAATTCCATGAACAGAGGAGCTTGGCAGGCTACAGTCCATGGAGTCACAGAGAGTCAGACACAACTGAGCGACTTTCACTTTCATAATAAGATTCCAGGATGAGCGAGAAGGAAATGACAAGCTGTTAACCCCTCATCCCCAGGCAGGAAATAGGAGACTTCTTCAGAAAACTTTAATTGCTGGAAAAAGACCCATACAACATTTGAAGGAATCTCCCTCCTAAAATAACATGGAGTCCAGGAACAGAGCAGACTCTATTTGCCAACTCAAGAAATACCACCCAACGTATATTAGGGATGCAGAAATAATAATATAAAAACAGGCGAAAGTTACAAATGAGTGCCACTCCTAGCACCTAGGGTATGATCTTCAAATATCATTTTCCATGAGTAACACTGAAGGGCTAGATGGAAAATTGAGTTATCCCAGATCTGGGGCAGGAAATGTACAAGATGAACCCAAGATTTCCAGTGGTTCCAGGAAGCAAGAAAGCTTTCAAAGACTACAAGACTTGCGTCAAAAACACAGAAGCCTGCCTGAAGAATTCCACTGGATAAAGATGATAAAATTTAAATAGAAAAAAGAATAATGACTCCCATGGACTGAATCCCTCAAATACATAATAATCCATATATTCATAATGATCTTTAAATAATTTAAACTACAATGAGTATTTTAGAAGTTGCCACTGAGCCAACTCATTATTTTGAAAACTGGTATATGAAAGGAAAACTGAAGCACTGAACTTGAATTTTCTATACATTGTTTCATAGTAACCAACCAGTTAACGAAGGAAATTTCTTCTTTATAGAAGTATTTTATCCATAAATGCTAAAGTCAGAAAATCAACATTTTGCGATCTCTAGGCAACAATAATGGCTCTAGGCAATAATAGTCAAAGATTGCTAAACTCTTCAGACGAAAAGTTGGTGGGAAACTTTATAATGATGGATAAAGCTGACTGTTTTTGAGCCCACTAATTAATCTTAAAATCACAAAAAGGGAAAAAAACAATAAAATGTGCCTCCTGGTGTGAAGCAAAAGGAAGTACACAGTGAACTATTCTGTCAGGAAAAGTAAAAGTAATTGAACCTGAACTGAATCAATCGAATTTTAATGTAATTAAAATACATAGGAAATTCAAGGAATAGAGGACTAGGTCAACATGTTAAATCACACTACTGGGACTTCTCTGGTGTTTCAGTGGCTAAGACTTCATGCTTCCAATGCAAGGGGCCCCGGTTCAATCCCTGACCAGGGAACTAGATTCCACATGCCCCAACTGAGAGTTCACATGTTGTAGATCCTGCTAAAGATCCTGTGAGCCACAGCTCAGACCCAGTGCAGACAAATAAAATAAATACATGATATATATATTTTTTTAATTTTTAAAAATCACCCTACTAGGATATGATAAGCAAAAGTCTAAAACATGGAAAATTCTATAGGACAAACGATCCATTTCTTCAATAAATAAAGAGCATTAAAAGAAAGAAGAAGGCAAAAAAAAAAAAAAAAACATTGAATAGACATTTCTCCAAGAAACGTACAAATGGCCAACAAAGACGTGAAAGGTGCACGCATCAGCAATCATTAGGAAAAGGCAAATCAAAACCACAAGGGGGCTTCCCAGCCATTCAGATTATTATGGAACATGCTTTAATTTTCAAAAATGAAAGATAAGAACTGTCAGCAAGCAAGTAGAGAAACTGGAACCCTTGTACACTGCTAGTGGGAAAGTAAAGCAGTATGGCCACCATGAAAAATATCTGGTGATTTCTCAAAAGCTAAACATAGAATTACCATATGACCAGTAATTCCACTCTGAGTATATACCCAAAAGAATTGAAGGTAGGGACGGATAATTACACACTAGTGCTTAACTCATAGTCAAAAGGTGGTAAGAGCCCAAATGTCCACCAACAGATGAATGGATAAACAAAATGTGACATATATATACCACAGAACATTTCAGATCTAAAAAGGAACCAAATTCTGATACCTGCTACAATGTGGATTAACCTTGAAAACATTATGCGAAGTGAAGTAACACAGATACAAAAGGGCAATATTGCGTGATTTCACCTACATAAGATACCTAAAATAGACAAACCCATAAACATAGAAAGCAGAATAGAGGTTACCAGAGGTTGGGTGGAGAGAAGGAAAATGGGAAGTCATTGTTTAATAGGTACAGAGTTCCTGTGTAAGATGATTTTCAAAATAAATGTTCTGGAAATAGAAGGTTACAAAACACTGAATTTTACTTAATGCCACTGAGCTGTACATTAAAAATGGTTAAAATTATAAAGTTTGCAGTATGTATATTTTACTGCAATAAAAACTTGCAAGCAAAGAAATGGGAGATGACAAAAAGAAATTTAAAAGATACATAAATCAAATGCAATGTGTGAATCTATTTGGCTCCTAATTCAAACACACCAATTCTAAAAAATAGTTTCTACAAAAGCTAAATATATTCATAACCTATGATTATGACCCAGCAAACTCACTTAGAAGAATACACTCACCAAAACAGGTGCTTAGGTTCACAAAAACAACAAAAAGCAACCATGTACAAGAGTTCTCAGTGCATATAACCAAAAGCTGTGAACTATCCAAATGCACCAAACAGTAGAATAAATATATAAATTGTAATAAACTCAGACACTGAAATACTAGTCAGCAATGAATGAGAATGAAAGAACTAGTGTCTCATGCAACTACACAGATGAATCTCACAGACCCTGAGCAAAATAAGCCAGACATAAAGAATATATGCTCCTTGATTTCATTTGCGTGAAGTTTAAAACAAGTAAAACTAATATACAGTGATAGAAGCCAAAATGTTGATGACTTTGGGGGAGAGGTGCTTGCTGCCTGGAATGGAGCAGAAGGGACCATTTGCAATGAAGAAATGTTCTCTACCTTGCTGTGGAGAAGGTTACAAGGGTATGTCATATGTAAACATTCACTGACTAGTGCACCTAAGATTTGTGCACTTTGCTGTATACACATTATATCTCAATTAAAAAAAAAAAAGGTATGGGCCTAAAGTGAGAAGTTGAAGCTACAGATTTTATGGGGACTTTTTTCCCCCATAAACAAACAAACAAACAAACAAAAACAAATGAGGCCTTGGATCCCTCACAAGGGTAGCAGACAGGAACTTAAGACCTATCCTTGCCCTCCCCACCACACCATCAGGCAAATCAAGGGCCACGCTCTCCAGGACAGTCAGCAATCTCGGTTGAGGCTCTAGGAGAGACAGATACAGTCTCCCTTAGAAATTTACAACCACTAGCTCACCCTCACTCAAGTTTATGGCTTGAGATCACACTACCTCAAAGTTCTGAAAAAGAACCACTCAGAGACCTTGATACATGAGAGCTACAATCTGGGCATGCAGGGGCTGCTCCATGCCTAAATAGTTCTGAAGCAAGAGGCTGGCTGGCTACCCTACCCAGACAGCTCAGAAAGTTGTCCTGCGAAGAGGACACCACATCTCCATAGAAAGAGAGGTTAAGGGCACCTGTTTCCCATGGCCAGGTTACATCCCTTGAGATGGAACCATCCTTGCTTGTCTTGAAAAGGACATTAGCAAGGTGACCTAAACCAGTAAGGAGGTGGGAAGCATAAGGCAGGCAAGGAAAAAAAAGGGCTCAGAGTTCAAGACAAAAAGTAATTGCTTCTGAGAAAGACTGTGTTATGTGCCAGGCCTCAAGAATGACTAGACAGGATTCCTGTCTTTTGTGCTTTTGAGCCAATGGAGGATAGGTAGGTATTCAAGTCAGTTCAATTTAGTGTGATGCTCAGGAGCTTAGGCAGGTGCCACCGCCATTGAAGGATTTAAGGGAGTTCTTACAACCGGAGGATGATGGATATGATGGGGCCAACACGGGGGCAGAAAGACCAGTTAGATCACAACATCAAATGCCACACTCATGGGCATTAAAAGCCTGATCTGGAGTTTAGGCTTTTTGAGTATGAGCTACTCATTCTCTTTGCTTGGCCCTTGTGATAAACCTTTGCTCAAAAGAGAAGAAAAGGCATGACCTAAGATACGTGTGGTAGATAGGGAAAAGAAGAGGCAATTCAAGAAGAATAGTCAGAGATGAAACCTGGCTGAGCCCTACAAGACTGACTGGCTTTGGGGAGGGGAGTGAGAAAGGGACTCTGGATGACACCCAGGTGTTCGGGTGACTTGAGGACAAAAGTTTGTGGTAGTTAAAACCATGAGAGTAGACGATATTGCCCTGGGAGCACGCACAGAGGATGAAGGGCAGCGAACACCAACAGGACCCCAGGGGACGCCAGCATGAGCTTGAGGACATTATTAGGATACTGTCTAAGGCGTGACCATGAGCTTGAGCTGTTGCCACCTTCTAAGTCTTTGGAGCTGAGGATGTTAAAAAAAAAAAAAAAATCCAGAATGTCTAAATGCCATGAACACAGATTTCTACTTTTAGAATGCAAATTCACATTTTAGTTTATGAGTTAGCATTTCTACGACTAAAATATAACACATAAATGCATACCTCATTGAGTGTCAACATATCTTCTACTTTGGTAGCACCGCTTTCAGGCAGGGAAATTAACAATGTTTTGGCTATCTCCTTTAGAACTGCATCAATATGCATTTCACACAAGTCATTGATCTACCAACGAGAAAACACATATTGAAGAAAACTCCTCCTTCATCCAAAAAGCACTTGAGTTATAAACTAACCTGGAGGGCCATATCTGGAAACTTGCATCCTGAGCCAAGCATAATTTGGTAGGAATTTTAGGAGTAAATCTTCTCTTGATGTGGAATTAAGCTTTACTGAGCTGCAACATGTGTCATAACCTCACATGCAAGATCTCCTTCCAGCCCATGAATCAGCACTTTCCTAGTTTTACAGCCAGAGAAACCAAGGCTCCGAGAAGTCAAGAAACCCAGAGAGGAACACAGAGCTGGTGAAAGTCAAAATATCCTACCTAGGTTTATCTGATTTTCAAGCCTCTGGGTTTCGTCTGTTACACCATGCTGCCACCATAGACAGACTAGCACGTCTAAAAGGTTATGCATGTTTTAAGTAGAAAACATGTCAGAAATCGACAGATAGTCTCCAAGTGGGTAACTACCTCATCTAATTAACATCAGATACATTTAAGCCCTCCAATCCACCATCTTCCACAGTCTACAACTGTACCATTTTCTAAACTACGCTGTGGAGCTGAACCATCATTTTAACATATTACAGGCAAGGTAATTCAGGCACAAGAACAAGGCAATTCTAAATTAAGAGGCCCCAAATCAGTTCAAGAAGTACAAAGCTTTTTTTTTTTTTAATGTAATGATGTCCTTTTAGTTAAAAGTCACTTAAATAGACTTAAATAGCTTTCATAGGTTAATCAAACTACTACGTATAGCCTGAGTATTAATGCATGTAGTTTTTAAAAATATATCTCTCATACCTTCTTTAAGAGTTGGTTGAACATACCCAAAACTGAGTCAACTTCCTGAAAAAAGCTTTCTAGTGTTAAAGATGACCATGTCAATATTGTGAGCCCTTGTCTTAACACAGCTTCCACCTAGAAAAAGAAAAAAATGGTTTCCCTTATTAAAAAGGAGCATCTGCATTCATAAAAAGGCTGCCTTTTATTACCTGGAAAAATTATGGGTTGTATTTCCTTAATTCTATTTCCCCTCCATTATGCCTAGCAAAGGTGACTTTTTGTTTTTAATCATCTTTGGCTGTCCATGAAGCAATCATGGATTCTTAGAAAGTGCTCATTATTTAGATTTATTTGTTTTTCAAAGGCAACAAAACCTAGACAAGAAATCATTCTGCAGGGAAAATAGAGCTATAAAGTTGAACTAGAAAGAGGGTCTTGCCAAGAATAGATGTTCTAGAATCCATAATCTATAGAACTGGAATCTGATTTTAAACGACAGGGAAATGAATATAAACCATCAACATCACCAACCTTTTTCATTTTAGGGGTCATCAGATTGACAAACACAGGAGTCACCTCCTGACATAAGTCATCATAATGTTGCAGGAGACCCTGTTAAAAGTCAAAATGGCATGTTTTACTTTGATTTATTTTAAGCAACAGTCACATTTTGATTCATATCTAGAAGGTTTCATTTTACCCATTTCCTCATAGCCCTGAAAAATGGAGGCCGATTATTTGTACTAATTTGCTATACTTTCCTTTCACCTGTAAATTAACTGAGCATCCCCTTTAAACAGTAAGTCATGGGAGCTTCCTAGATTTACATTTCTAATAACTATTATTTGTCTTTTTAGATTTTAGATGCATGCAATTTTAAATGGTTTAGACCATTATCTTTTCCTTAAGTCTGTCATTACACATTTTCACCCCTTCTGTTGCCTGTTTTCTGATATATTGCAGCTTACTTATTCCTGAAGCCACATTTGTCTTCTTGAATCAAAATAAAGGTCTACACAAAGCTTTTATACTTTTAGATGTTTTTTTAGAGAAAGAACCATGATGATCAACTTTTGATCATTTTGTAACATTGCGTTGTGTGATGGGAGATGTAGTTTCAGGCTAATTCTTTCCCAAATTAATAATATTAAATTGTTTCAATGTTTTCTTAATAGTTTCAAAGTGATTAATTCCCTTCCTCCTTTCTCTTACTTGTAGTTGAACTTTTATGTACACTTTACACTTGGCAAAGGACTCTGACTTTCCTAATATCATTCAATACTAACTAAAATACTGCACGATTCAGTGCATGTGACATTAACCTCAATTTATAACAGTATATTGACACGCAGTCCTGTAAAGTCATAACTAACCAGTATGAAAACCTAGGGCTTTTGATGATGAAGCCAAAGTTTCTACAATGCCTGCGGGGGCATTCTGAGGGTGTGTGTGTGTGTGTGTGTGTGTGTGTGTGTGTGTGTGTGTGTGTGTGTTTTGGTAAAAGCTACAATTATGAAACTCCTAGAGCAAAGCACATGCATAAATCTTTGTGACCTTGGATTAGGCAAAGATTTCTTAGAAATGACATTAAAATTACATGGGACAAAAGATAAAATACATACACTGGATTTCATCAAAATTTTAAAAAGTTTGTGTTCCAAAGGATAGTATCAAGAAAACAAAAAGACAACCTACAGAACAGGAGAAAACAGACATTCTGCAAAAGACCTACAAATTACCAACATGCACATGAAAACATCCTCAACATCAACAGCCATGAAGATATGCAAGTCAAAACCATATGCAAATACCACTTCACATCCAAGTGATGTTCAGATGAAGAAGACACTAACAAATGTTGGGAAGGATGTGGAAAAATGGAACCATCATACACTGTTGGTGAGAACATAAAATAAAGTAGCCTTTTTTGGAAAACAGTATGTCAGTTACTCAAAAGGTTAAACATAGAGTTATGAAGTTACTAAAACCCAGCAATTTCACTCCTAGGTTATATTCCTAAGAGGATGAAAACATATCCACACAAAAACTTGTATACAAATATTCACAGCAGTATCACTCATGATGCAAAAATATAAAAATAACCCAAATGTCTATTAACTGATGAACGAATGCCTAAAATGTGGTATAATCACACAATGGAATATTATTTAGCCATTAGCCATAGCTCAGTTGGTAAAAAATCCACCTGCAATGCAGGAGACCCCAGTTTGATTCCTGGGTTGGAAAGATCCCCTGGAGAATGGAAAAGCTACCCACTCCAGTATTCTGGCCTGGAGAATTCCATTGACTGTATAGTCCAAGGGGTCGCAAAGAGTCGGACACGACTGAGTGACTTTCTCACTCACACACTCAAAAACGAGTACTGATCCATGGGGACAATATGAATGAACTCTGAAAATAGTGTGTTAGGTTAAAAAAGTGAATCGCAAACCATCATATATGATTCCATTTGTATAAATGCCCAGGGTAGGCAAATCCATAGAGAAACTAAGTGATTGCCAGGGGAAGATGTGGCAAGAGTTGAGGGGGAAATGGGGAATGACTGCTAACAGATTTCTTTTGGGAATGATGAAAATGTTCTAAAATTGACAATGATGATGGTTGTGTAACTTTGTGAATATACTAAAACCATTAAACTGTACACTTAAAATGGATAAATTGTGTGGTATGTGAATTATATCTCAATAAGCCTGTTTTTCTAAACTGCTTTTGAGAATATCTATTCTAATACTCTGATCTTTTTGGTTGTTGCTCCATTTTACTCCATAATATTGAGATTCATTTTCCATTCATGCCATTTTACAGTCATTAATTCATATCTTACTAGTATCCTTAATTGAACATATTATAAAATATAATGCAGTTAATCTATAAAATTATAATATTAATAGTGTTTTAAACTTGCTATTCATCATTGTCATTATCCAGAAATCTACATCTGATTTCTGATAATCACTTTTTGCTTTCTGATAATCCTTTCTCTTTTTTCCTTGCTGTTTGCATGTCAGTATTTTAATGCCCTCGAGAATCACAATGGAACAGAATACAGTCCAGAAATAAACAAACCCATGCATATATGGTCAATTCACTTACAAAGAACTAAGAGCACACTAAGAAGACAAAAGAATTCAATGGTGAAAGGACAGTCTCTTTGGTAAACAATATTGGGAAAACTGTGCAGTCATATGAAAAAGAATAAAACTGGACCACCATCTTATACCACACCCAAAAATTAACTCAAAATGGATTAAAGCATTAAATTTAAGACCTGAAGCCATAAAACTCCTAGAAGTAAACATAGTGGGTAATGAGATACCACCTCACATCTATCAATAAAATATAAATAACTGGTGAGGATGTGGAGAGTAAGGAACCTCCAGACACTGTTGGTAAAAGGTAAATTGTGCAAACATTATCAAAAACAGTATGAAGTTTCCTTACAAAACTAAAGTAAAACTACCATCAGTTCAGTTCAGTCACTCAGTCATGTCCGACTCTTTGTGACCCCATGGACTGCAGCACGCCAGGCCCCCCTGTCCATCACCAACTCCTGAGTTTACTCAAACTCATGTCCATTGAGTCAGTGATGCCTACCATAAGACCTAGCAATTCCACTTGGGGATTTTCATTCAAAGAATATGAAAACACTAATTTGAAAATATATATGCACTCCAATGTTCATTGCAACATTATTCACAACAGCCAAAACATGGAAACAACTTTCCATCAGTGGGTGAATGGATAAAAAGGTGACATACATACAATGGAATATTATTCAACCATGAGAAAGAAGGACATCTTGCCATTTGTGACCACATGGATGGACCTCGAGGGCACTGCGCTAAGTGAAAAAAGTCAGACAGGAGAAGATAAATACTGTATAATATCACTTACATGTGGAATCTAAGACATGCAAACTCATAAAAAGAGTAGCAAAGTAATTGTCGGGGGTAGGGGAAACAGGAAGATATTGCTAACAGGGTACAAACTTTAAGCTGTAAGATTGGTAAGGTCTGAGAACCTGAAGTACAACATAGTGACGATAGTTGATAACATACAATCAAACTGCCGCACAATTGCACTCATCTCACATGCTAGCAAAGTAATGCTCGAAATTCTCTAAGCCAGGCTTCAATAGTACGTGAACCATGAACTTCCAGATGCTCAAGCTGGATTTAGAAAAGGCAGAGGAACCAGAGATCAAATTGCCAATATCCGTTGGATCATAGAAAAAGGAAGAGAATTCCAAAAAAACATCTACTTCTACTTTATTGATTATGCCAAAGCCTTTGACTGTGTAGATCACAACAAACTGTGGAAAATTCTTCGAGAGATGGGAATACCAGACCACCTTACCTGTCGCCTGAGAAATCTGTATGCAGGTCAAGAAGCAACAGGTAGAACCAGACATGGAACAACAGACTGGTTCCAAATTTGGAAAGTAGTACATCAAGGCTGTATATTGCCACCCTACTTATTTAACTTCTATGCAGAATACATCATATGAAATGCCAGGCTGGATGAAGCACAAGCTGGGATCAAGACTGCCAGGAGAAATATCAATAACCTCATACACACAGATGACACCACCCTTATGGCAGAAAGCTAAGAGGAATTAAAGAGCCTCTTGATGAAAGTGAAAGAGAGTGAAAAAGTTGGCATAAAACTCAACATTCAAAAAGCTAAGATCACGGCATCTAGTACCATCACTTCATGGCAAACAGATGGGGAAGCAATGGAAACAGTGTCAGACTTTATTTTCTTTTTTTTTTTTTTTTTTTAGTTTTTTATTTTTTAAATTTTAAAATCTTTAGACTTTATTTTCCTGGGCTCCAAAATCACTAAAGATGGTGACTGCAGTCATGAAATTAAAAGACACTTGCTCCTTGGAAGAAAAGCTATGACCAACATAGACAGCATATTAAAAAGCAGAGATGTTACCTTGCCGACAAAGATCCATCTAGTCAAAGCTATGGTTTTCCCATTAATCATGTACAGATGTAAGAGTTGGACTATAAAAAAAAAAAAAAAAACCGAGTGCCGAAGAGTTGATGCTTTTGAACTGTGGTGTTGGAGAAGACTCTTGAGAGTCCCTTGGACTGCAAGGAGATCAAACCAGTCCATCCTAAAGGAAAGCAGTCCTGAATATTCATTGGAAGGACTGATGCTGAAGCTGAAACTCCAATACTTTGGCCACCTGACGTGAAGAACTGTCTCATTTGCAAAGACCCTGATGCTGGGAAAGATTGAAGGCAGGAGGAGACGGGGATGACAGAGGATGAGATGGTTGGATGGTATCACCAACTCAATGGACATGAGTTTGAGCAGGCCCTGGGAGTTGGTGATGGACAGGGAAACCTGGCGTGCTGCAGTCCATGGGGTCACAAAGAGTCAGACATGACTGAGCAACTGAACTGAAGAGAGTAGAATTTAAATGTTTTCACCAATGTGTGTGTGTGTGTTTATATGTTTTATATATATATATATATATATATAAAATGATGGGTATGTTAGTTAACTGACTAAATGGAAGGAATCCTTTCATAATATGGGCTTCTGGCTTCCCAGTGGCTCAGACGGTAAAGAATTTGCCTGTAAGTCGGGAGACCCAGGTCGATCCCTGGGTCAGAAAGATCCCTGGAGAAGGGAATGGCAACCCAATCCTGCATTCTTGCCTGGACAGAGGAACCTGGCGGGCTACAGTCCATGGAGTCACAAAGAGCTGGACACAACTGAGTGACTAACACATTCTACAACGTATTTTCATAACATATATGTATATCAAATCATCATGACCTACACTTTATCTAACAATTTTATTTGTCATCTGTCCCTCAATAAAGCTGAAAAAATTTAAAAAGAATCAACATAATAACAAATTTCTCCTCAATGCAGCATCAACACAACTGCAAAGATGTCTTTTTCTTTAAAAAAAAAAAAAAAAAAAAAACCTCTTTCAAAATAATTAGAAAGTAGGGAAATTCCCTTGTGGTCCAGTGGTTAAGAATCCGCCTTGCAATGCGGGAGATGCAGGTTCAATCCCTGGCTTGGGAACTAGGGTCCCAGATGCCATGGCACATCTAGGCCCGAGTGCCACAACCACTGAGCCCTCGGGCCACAACTCGAGCGTCCATGCACCACAGCAAAAGATCCCATGTGCCCCAACTAAGACCCAACTAAGATCCAAACAAACAAATATTTCTTAAAAAGAAAAGAAAAGAGAATCCATCTTACCTGCAGGTACAATTTATCTCCTTTCAATTTACTTTCCAATTTTAGCAATCTCTTTGCCTGTTCTGGTACGTCCAGCTGCATTTTTATCATGCACTTAGTTTCCCGAACAACTTCCAAAATTTTGGGGTCAAAATTAACCAGCAACTTTCCTGTTTCTGGATGTCGCACAAAGAGTGTGGCTTGCAAAGCTACAAATAAACAATTGCTGACATGACTTACTCTAGACTTCTGCTTCCAGTCCTGTTTATATGACTGTCTTCCCCACTGAACCACTGACTTCTTAAGGACAGAATGGTAGTTTTGGCTGTCAAGTGCTAAGGCACAGTATCTGACGCACTGTCAGCGCTCAAAACTTAGATAAACGAATGCAGAGTGTTTGCAAACCATAAAATCAGATCCAGAGACATAAATATGAACCGAGAATGCTCAGCCTTTGTGCTATAAACTGTAATACAGTACTTTTCTGAGTGGGTCTAAGAGGGCTGTGATGCAGTGTTAGTTTATTTTTACAGAGTATGATTTAACCGCTGGGAGAGAGAGCTGAAAGATGTGCCCAACTACAAAATACGACACACCTCATAGAGTTCAAACTCTTTTCTATACCTAACACTAAATTGGCTTCTTAAATTTAAGAAGGTTTGTCTGACTTAAATTGATAACTAGGTTCAGTATCAGTAATAAATATTTATTAAACATCATTGAGTTGTGAACTCCTAGAATGCAGAGGAAGAATTTTTTTTAGCCTACATGAACATCAGTCACATAACAGGCACTTTCAGATATGCTTTTTATTAAGAAGTTAAATACATAATCCCAAACTGTTCATGCTGGGTAGCCTTCAATCATTTGTTATCCTAACATGAATTACTTTTAGAGGCACCATAATAGTACAGCTGTAAACTAGTATGTGCTAGCTTCAGCTGCATCTCATACTAGCACCGCTAACGTGAGAATTTCACACGTATCTTCCAAGCCTCAAATTACTTCAGAGAATATGGCTGCATCAAACTTCTAGTAAAACAAAATAGACTGCATATCCCTTTGAAGTTTGTTGACTTTTACTCAACAGAATGAGTTTTGATGTGATTATTAACAATGATGGTTTCAGGAGGATTTCAACTAAAAACCAGTTCGTTTAGAATCTTTTAAAACTTTGGCTGGAAATCATTTATCTTCGCAAGTAAATGCCAAGATAACCTTAGGACATTCATGTAATGAAATCTATCTTCCTTAAGGCAAAGCTGAGCTTTCTTGAAAGGACAAAATGGTCAGCGAGACCACTAAGAATAACGACAGCCAGGGAGTCAACTCTGGGACTAAGTGACCCTTCTATGTGAACCATCACTAGAGAAACTTCATAGAGCAAATGAGGAGACCAGTACTAGGTCTCCAATTACTATCCCAAGTTCCTATACAGCTAAATATAGTTACATCAACATAACAAGAGGTCTTTCAGAGTAATTCACTTGCACGAGCCCGTGTTCACATGAAAGGCAAGTCTGGGGACTTCCATGGCAGTCTGGTGGCTAAGACTGCACGCTCCCAGTGCAGGGGTTCTCTCCCTGGTCAGGGAACTAGACCCCACATGCGGCAACTAAGACCTGGCCCAGCCAAATAAATAAACAATTTTATTTTTTTTTTAAAGAAAGGCAAATTTGAATCCTGGCCCTGCCACTTCCCAGCTCTGTGATCTCAGGAAAATCACTTAACTTCTCAGCACCTCAGTTTCTTCATCTGTAAAATGACAGTAAGAATAATAGCTCAGAGAACTGCCATGAGAACTAATGGGGGTTGTATATATAAAGTGTGTTTTGTTAGCTTTGACTGCTATTTAAAGGACACAAAGACGAAACAGACGTGGAGAGTATTGCTGGAATGTGTAGGGGAGATAAGACAGATCTATAAAGCCACAAATGTCATGATAAAATGTGTGGAGGCCTCTGGAGGAAGAAGACATTATTATCTGCCAGGAAGAATAAGGAAAGGCTTTATGGACCAGGTGACTGTTGAACTTGTTAGTGTGCAGATTAAAAGGGAAAGCTGGCAGAACAAAAAAAAAAAAAATAGAGAAGTGCATCATATTGTATAAGCAAAACGAAACACACTCCATATTTTGATTGCTAAAACTTCTCTTTGATCTTTTCCATAATGTAAATTTTAACCTTCTTTTAAATTTTGAGACCGTTGCTCCATTAGCAGGCTTTCATTAAGATCCATTGGATCTTATCATATGCATTACCCAGAAACAGCTGGGCTGATAGAAGTGGTGTATTAAAGGCTTAACTGAGGTGCCAGTTGAGAAAATACCCCACAGGGTTGAAGTCTTATCCTTCGGGATGCAGCCATGCCGTGGATCAGTGACCTATATGTAGTGCCGTGAGTTTGGAGCCAAGAGGCAGAACTAGGAGTGGCCCCTCTCGCCATCACTCCTAGGGACCCAAACTGTGAATCTGCGCTTCCTACTCCTGCAATTCTGTGCTCTCCTGAAGTGGCGATCCCTGGCATGAGAGGGAGACACCTTCCCACCATGGGACATAGTCAGGGTTCTGCCAGGGTTATGGATAAGAGATTAAGCTTGATATGGGACAATGTAGGAACCTGAACTGACCAACAACTGAGCCCACACAATGACAGCAACATCCCAGGTGATGGGAGCATGGATGGATGATGGCTTAAAACCATCCATCTCCTACATTACTTAACTGCCCAATACCCTGCCACCCCTCAGAGGTACTCAGACACAACCCTAATATTCTTTATTTACTGGAGATCAAATTTTAACTTAAATTCAGTTATAGAAAGAAAGCAGGGGGGAGGAAGAGAGAAGGGAAAAAAAAGAAGGGAGAGAAGAAGCGAGGAAGCAAGGGAGGGAGGGAGGGAGGGAGGGAGGAATAATGGAGGAAAGGTTGGGTGGAAGGAAGGACAGACGGAAGGAAGGAGCGACTGAAGGAAGGATACAGTGAGGACAAGCAAGCTGTGATCCTTTCTCTCTGGGACTGAGATTTGAATCTACAGCATGATCAACTGATTTTAAAAAATCTTCTCAAACCTATGGAGAAATAAAGAGCTTTGATATTGACTTTTAAATACTGTTTTTCAGGGGAAACTCATAATCTGCATATACCAATTTTAAGGTCATGACAATTTTTGCTTATAAAATCAGAATATTATTAACTGTAAAGAAATAAATAATTGTATCAGCCCCAAATCTAAATTTAACCATCATACAGTTATATTAAAAAAGACATAAAAATTCTCCAGAAGCACAAACTCATTCAAAGCGACCTAATACTCCCTCCTCTGCAGGGTCACTGCAGTCTTACACACACCGTACTGTAACTGGGAGATCTCTCTGATCCAGGCTGTGTGATAGACCACCTCGAATTCCACCAGAACATAGGAAATTTTATTATACTGACGAATGACAGCTTTGCCTTCTGCACTTGACAAAATTTCCGAGTTTTTCTGTTTTTTTAAGGGAAGAAAAATGATTTATTTTTAAAAGTCTGCTGTCTGCTTTCTATTCAAACCATAAAGCTGTTGTTTATATTTTAAATGATATCAAATCAAATAACAATGCTACTCATTTAGATTTTGCCTCAGGAAAAGATCAGAGATGAGGAAGGTCAGACAAGCTAGAGAAGGAAGCAGGGAAATATAAATGGTAAAAAGCAGAAAGTGAGACAGAAAATAGGATTTAAAAAACAAGGTATCTAGTCTTACAGCTGGCAGCAGGCACTAGGGCCTCCACCTCCAATTCTCTGTTTCCTCCCCACTTTTCTGGCAAGTTACAATGAACTGATTTTCCTAGAACTGTGAGTATCAGGGAAAATTCTTAAATTTCAGCATCCAAAAAAAAAAAAAGGAAATGTAGATTCCCTCCCTCCCTTCTTCCTTCCCTTCTTCCCTCTCTCTCTCTCCCCTCCTCCCTCCTTCCCCACCCATTTTTTTTTAAGTAAATATATATCAAAGAACAAAAACAAGATTTTCTATGTAAAAATTGAACATTCTTTTTTTTGTTTGTTTTCATTCACATGTATCAAGAACAGGGCAATCTCTGCTCTGTCACTATAAAGTCAATAAGCAACCAAGTACCCATCCTGGCTTCTTGTCTAAGGCCAGCATTTTGTTTTATTTATTTATTTTTTTAATATTGAGGACAGTAAAACAAATGATACCAGCCAAACAAAAACAACAAAAACAATATTTAATAATACTCAAATAATAAAATCCCTTGCAAGACTATTATATTTTGTTCTCTACTTAGGCAGAAATACAACACCAGGCAAACCAACTTTGCTTTGCTACACCATCTCTTTAAAACACAAAGCAAGAAAAGGAAAACCAAAACAAACAAACAAAGCGAGATGACAAACTGGCAATTTCAGAATTCCAACAAGGCTTAAGACTACCCTGGTGTTTTTCAGAAATCTAATCGTCTTAAGAACACAGAGGATGAATGTACTCCATTACACCTGCTCTTGGTCTCAGTCCTACACAGAGGAATATATTCTGAGCACATCCTCACCTTCACTGAAGGCGAGAGGAGAAGGGGACAATAGAGGATGAGATGGTTGGATGGCATCACTGACGGACATGAGTTTGAGTAGGCTCTGGAAGTTGGTGACGGACAGGGAAGCCTGCCATCCTGCAGTCCATGGGGTCACAGAGTCAGACAGGACTGAGCGTCTGAACTGAACCGAACTGAATGGGTATCAGTGACCTATCCATCCACACATAGACTTAAGTTTCAGTACCAGGCCTGTGCTCTATCATTTTCAAAACAATTATTTTACAAAAGCCTTTATAAAGTGTCCTGTATGATTAAAGGTCATACATTTCTAAGATTACCCTTCTGACAGATTAGCTATAATTAATCAGGCTTATCTACCAAACATCAAAGGAATTGGCTTATTCTCTTTCAAGCATATTTGCAAACTAAATTTTCTTTGCCTGGTAAAAGAATTAGCTCTAGTTATGCTACTGGATACAAATGCTGTAGTATAAAATATATCTCTTGTATTAAAAACCACCACAAGGGACTTCCCCAGGAGTCAAGTGGTTAAGACTCCACGCTTTCAATGCAGGGAGCACTAGCTCAATCCCTAGTGGGGGAATTAAGATCCCACATGCTTCAGGGCATGCCAAAAAAAGAAAAAGTAAACCCACCATGATCCACATACTGTAAATTTTAACTATTGGCTTACGAAGAAATAGTTGATGGGCTCACTTATCCGGCGATACAGCTGCCTCACCCAGAGGATCTTTCCTGCTATAGGGGGCATGTTGCGAGCAAGAGGGGGGTCATCTTTTTGAGAATGATAAAGCTGTAATTAAAGGTCTGGCTTTAATGTTTGAAATTCAATACAGTGGAAAAGGTAAAACATATATACAGCCATATTTTTATTGATGTATTACCATTATTGACATGTTTTATAAACAAGAGGTTGTCAATAAGTATGCAGAAGCACTCTAGCCCTATCAACCCGAGGCTCAAAAACTATGATGATTACAATATATGACACTTGATTCTCTCTCAACCCTTACTTCCCATTACACGTATACATTTCTTCTGCCTTTTATCCCTAATCCTAAAGATATACTCAAAAGTGGGAACACATAGCTATATTACATCTGTCATAATATTCTCCAGAGCCCACATTTTTTTACAGGTTATACACATATATTTTAATTTTACAGAATGACACAAGAAGAGGATAAGAATCCAAGAATTAACTACCTTTTACTTTTACTTCTCTGTTTCTCGGCCCCATTAATTGTACTGCTAATTTCACATTTCCAAGTAAATTCTTATTCCAATGCTGTGTTATCTAATTCAGAATCACAAACTATGATAAAAGCCTTCCCAATCGTTTTTTTTCTATTTTTAAAATTTAGATATTTTTCTAAATTTTTACAATGTTGTGTTGGTTTCTGCCATAAAAATGATATTGATGAACCTGTTTGCAGGGAAGGAATGGAGACACAGATGAAGAATGGATTTGTGGACCCAGTGGGTGAGGGAGAGAATGGGACGAATGGAGAAAGTAGCATCAACATATACACAGTATCAGCTGGTGAGAAGCTGCTGTGTAGCACAGAGAGCCCAGTCTGGTGCTCTGTGATGACCTGAAGGGATGGGATGAGGGGAGGGGAGGGAAGCTAGAGGAGGGGATGTATAATTATGGCTGATTCGCATTCCTTTATGGCAGAAACCTGAGCCCATATTTTGATGTACAAAAAACATTAACGTAAATGGGCTTCCCTACACATACATGAACACTGTCATAAGAAGATAATCCTTAAGAGGAGAGAGGTGTAATCTGGCTTTCCAGGGACACATGCTGTCAGGACCTTCCCCATGGAGAGGAGCATCAAAGATACTCAGCAGTGACAGGATCGGTTTGAAAAGCTTGGCACAAGATAATGATGGCAAATACTTGCAGCGTATTTTTCTTTTTGTATGAAAAGTGATGTTCCATTGATAAACATGATACTTGCCTTCTTGGTAGCTTCAAGTTCAGCCACATAATACTGAAGAATACGCTCAATGGTATGGTTTATTTCTAACTGCAGACAGGGAATGTTCAGTTTCTGGAATCTAAAAGCAAGTGAAGGTGAATAATTAAAAGGTCAATGAGAAACATACTTAAGAGTTGCTGCAGTCCTAAAAATCCATTCACTCATTTGACAAATATTCCCACCAGGCCTCATGCATTGCCCTAGGATACAGTGATGTACAAGACAGGTGTGGTTTCAGCCCTCTTGAAGCCAACATTCATTGAAAAGGTAGAGATTGGTCATAACTGACATAAATAGTTATTTCAATTGTAAGAGTGCCAGAAATTGCTTGTAACAGAGGAAACCCTGCCAAGCCTGGGGAGTCAAGAAAGACTTCCCAAAGAAAATGACATTTGAATGGAGATTGAAAAGTTGAGCTTTTCAAAACTGGCTTAGCAAAGATGGAAAGCAGTTGACTGACTGTCCCTCTGCCAATATTACTGCTCACGTCATCCCCAGTCACAATACTGATAATAAACATTTTGTCAGCCAAACATCACTTAACTCTTAGAGACTAAGGGTGTACAGGGAGTACTAGAACCATAACATCCTGATAATAAAATGAACAAAAAGAGACAGAGAAATTGCCGAGAAAGTGGTACCGCCATCAGTCTGTCTGGTACTCTCACTCATCAAAACCATTTTATATCTGTTTTAACTCTCACGATCACCTCACGAGGTAAAGTTTTACAGGTATGATTCATCATTAGGAAGACATGGAACTACAGCAAAGTCAGACCCAAGCCCAGATCCACTGGCTCTCAGGGGAGAGTTCCAAGAGGGTCCCTGACATGGGTAGTGAGCCCTCTCTGAGCTGGAAGAAAACGGCTTCTGGTCCAGCCCGCTCCTCTAATCCAGGCTCCCCTGTCCTGTAGGGGAGCACTGCTGTCAGAACAGAGAAAGCTGCAGGGGTGCTCAAGAAGGAAAACAGAAAGTTTGGAGGCCTACTGTGCATATGGGCATGTGTGCTAAGTCGCTTCAGTCATGTCTGACTCTTTGCGACCCCATGGACTGTAGCCCCCCAGGCTCCTCTGTCCATGGGATTCTCCAGGCAAGACTACTAGAGTGGGTTGCCATTTTCTTCTCCAGGAGCTCATCTCAACCTGGGGATCAAACCTGGGTCTCCTCCACTGCAGGCAGATTTTTTACCATCTGTCCTATCAGGGAAGCCAGAGACCTATTACTCTTAGATAATTTCACTTTCAGAATTCCTTTCAGTATGTAGAATCAAACATTATTTTTTCCCTTTCTAATAACACTTATGAAATTAACCTTAAGATATTACACAGCTGAGGGAAAATATGACATCATTTCCTATTGAAAGACTTTCCTCAATAAAATTCAATGAAAAACATCATCCCATGTTTCAAATTTTCACCAGTCTATTTATGATAATTGAAAGATTACTGTTTGACTGAAGTAAGTCACAAAGAAAAACACCAATACTGTATATTAATGCATATATATGGAATTTAGAAAGATGGTAACAACAACCCTGTATGCGAGACAGCAAAAGAGACACAGATATAAAGAAAAGACTTTGGGACTCTGTGGGAGAAAGCAAGGGTGGGATGATTTGAGAGAATATCATTGAAACATGTATACTACCACATGTGAAATAGATCACTAGGCTAAGTCCAATGCATGAAACAGGGCACTCAAAGCTGGTGCACGGGGACCAACCCAGAGGGATGGGATGGGGAGGGAGGTGGGAAGGGGGTTTGGGATGGGGGACACATGTATATCCATGGCTGATTCATGTCAATGTATGGCAAAAACCACCACAATATTGTTAAGTAATTAGCCTCCAATTAAAATTAATTAATTAATTTTAAAAATAAAATCATAAAAAAGATTACTGTTTATAAGTTTCAAAGTTGACATAGAGATTTCTCAAAATTTGTTTTGAAATGGTTATTTCCAGGTATAAAGTTATCCCACCTAGCAATTATACTGCTTAATGCATTATAAATACCTTTGAAGCAGTTGAAGAGCCTGCTGAGAAGATAAAATTTTTCCAAAAGTACTGTTCATAAATGCCTGTATCTGTACCTGAAATGCAATAGTAATGTTTGAATGATTTTTTTGGATTAAAGAGAAGATTGGTTTTGTTTAACAACAATGAATGATTCTCCTATAGAATCAAAACAACCTCAAACACATCTATCATCTAAGCATCTAGAACTGCACTCCAGTACGGTAGCCACTGGCCACATGCTTCCACTGAGCACTTGAAAGTCACTACTTGGAAGTGAGATGTGCTGTAAATATAAAATAAAATACACACAAAACTTCAAAGACTTAGTACAAAAAAGAGAGTATAAAATATCTCATACTTGGTTTTGTTAGTGATGTATTAAAATGATAATATTTTTATTATGTTGGGTCGAGTAAAGTATATCATTAAAATTAACATTACCTATTTCTTCTTGCTTGTACACATGTGGCTATTAAAGAGTTAAAATTACATATGCGGTTTGCATTTGCTGCTTATTATTTATTGTATGTTGACCTACAGAATTTATGAAAGGAGTGAAAGTCCCTTACTGAGCACATTTCTTTGGGACATTTAGGATTTCTTAGCATGTCTGTAGAGCAATGTAATGACACTATGCTCAGTCGTATCCGACTCTTTGCGACCCCATGGACTGTAGCCCCCCAGGCTCCTCTGTCCATGGGATTCTCCAGGCAAGAACACTGGAGTGGGTTGCCATGTCCTTCTCTAATGACACTATAGACACCCATAGTGAACAGGTGTCACTGTCCAATACCACTGCTCTCAGGAACATCTTGGTCATGCTAATAAGGAATGAGATGCAGAAGATATTCTTCCAAGGCTCCGACCATCCTTAGCAGTGAACTCCAAACTCTTGGTGCCCAGCTGATGGAACTGAAGCACTCTGTAAATTTACTTTCACTTATTGATTATATTGGTACTGTCTACAAATATATACCACACCCATTAATGAAACACTGGAAAACCAAGGAAAGTTAAAACACTGACATCTCTTTCTAAATACTAAAAACTATGGCATCTAAGTTTACTGAAAGCTAAATCTGTATCTAAGACCACACAGTAAAGTCTTTATAACATATAATCTTTATTAATGAATCATAAAAATAATTTACACAATAATTTTTTAAAAAGACAAATTCCCATTGTCATAATGATATAATTCCCAAAACCAAATACTAAAAGTAAAATATATCTTCATATCAGAGTCTAACTTTCAAAAACTGTAAGGAAATCTGTGTCAAAAAGAAAAAGTATGGTTAGAATTTTAGGATCTTTTTAATATATATTGCACAAATTATATACATAATGTGGTTTTTAAGGAGTCTTTTAAAACACGAGGGAAAAAATATAATTTTCTTCACCTTCTTAGCAAGGATTTAAGACCCAGGAAGTGGACACTGTATATTCTTATCCCTCTCTGTGTTTCCAGGACATTGTGCAGTAAAGAGGAGGCCTGGAGCTACATCTGGGCTAACAGTTTTCAGTAAGACAGTGTGTTAGCAGGTGGCTCAGACAGTAAGGAACTCACCTGCAGTGCAGGAGACCCAGGTTCAATCTCTGGGTTGGGAAGATCCCATGGAGAAGGGAGTGGCTACCCACTCCAGCATTTTTGCCTGGAGAATTCCTATCCCTCCCTGTGTTTCCAGGACCTTATGCAGCAAGGAGGAGACCTGGGGCTACACCTGGGCTAAGAGTTTTCAGGAAGATAGTAACTGAGGTCATATAAGCCCAAAAAGTGACAGAGAAATATGTTACAGTCTCATCCCTCTGGGGTTCCTTCAGCTCTGACAGACAGATGAGGGCCTTTTCAGAGCCATCCTCTAAGCTGTAGTGAGAATGTGGTTATAAAGTGCAGTGCCAAGGGAAGAGGGATCTGTCTTCCTAACCTGTTCTCAAATCTTCTCACACTTGACCAAGAACAAGGCTGACAAATTCCCTCTTAGACTGGGAAAGTGACATGGGTCCCTGGCACAACAAAAACCGAATCTAATTTTTAATGCAAATGAAGAATAAACCCTAGCCACAATAAGCCCTTTGGGCTTCTGGTTAGTTACTGGTACCCTTTACTGAATAAACTCATTTTTCATTTTTTAAAAAAGATGGAAAATATTTTGTGGACTAGTTAGAAAATTATTCATACCAGCAAGTATTTTTGATCAATTTGCAAGAGTAATTTGTAATAAATAGTAACTATGTTAATTTCAGTATAGTACTATTGACTACATTTCAGCTTTACTAAAGTAAAATTATGTATAATTACTCACCTCTAGAGCACTGATTTTTGTCATAAAATCTAAGAAATCTGTGTCAAATTCTGTCCTTCTTGGATCCAGAATGTCATACTGTTTCTTCTTAACCCCTTGATGTATATTTTTAAATTTTATTGCCAAAATGTCTATTCCCTCTATGGTAGAATTGTTTAAGGTTGAGTATGTTTGCACAATAGTTATCATTTCTGTAATCTTAAAAACAAAAGTGTTACTTTATTTAAAAAATTAGCACCCTTCCCCAGAATAAACTCTTAATGAATCGATGATTTAAAAAAAAAAACAAAACAATAAACAGGATCTAGAATCATTTAAATAAACCCAACCAGAGGAGATAAAATAGAAGACAAATCTCTACTCCAGTCGTTATTACTCTTGAACTATTTAAGACAGAAGATGTTTCAACATAAGGAAAGAGTTTACAGCCTTTCTCAGAATTTGATCACTTGAAAGGCAGGGAGTAAAATTCCTTGCAGATGTCTAAACAGTTTCAGCTTTTTATTCCTCAAAATCACTTCACTGGATTCAAAAGCATTACTGTCCTTCTTGGCACTCCCGACAGTTCTGATATGTAACACTAGCAATAAATCCACATTCAGGTAAAAGAAAGGCCCCACAATCCTGAAGGATGCCTGCAGTCACTTCTGACCCTTAAAGAACACGTGGGAGACAACTACTGTTTGATTCCACTTATATGAGGTATCTCAAATAGTCAAATTCACAGCGTCAGAAAGTACATTGGTAGACTCCAGGGGCTGGCAGGTGAGGGTTGCGGGGGGAGGGGGAACAAGGAGTTAGTGTTTAATGGAGACAGAGTTTGAGTTTAGGAAGGTGAAAAATTCGGGAGAAAGATGATGATAAGAGCTGTAGAGCAATGTAAATATACTTAGGGCCACTGAACTGTATAGATAAATATGGTTAAAATCGTATGTTTTATATTACGTGACTTTCAGCACAATAAAAGAAACCTGTTTTCTAAAAAGAACCCTGGGCAATCCTCATTATGAACGTTATTTCAGAAACAGTTGGCTCCATCTCAACATACCAACACTGCCTACTTCACCATAAAGAAAAAGTCTTTCATGTCCACAGGCTCTCAGCTCCTCAGTCTTCATCAGCGATTCCTCATCATGATTCTTGCTCTGGAGAACAATACTCAAAGCTTCCCACACCTCTTCTCCCCCACAAATGTTCAGGGTGAGAAGAAAACCAAATACAGAGCTCTGGGAAACACCAATATTCACCAAAATTTACATGGCAGGAAGAGGAAGAAACAAAGGCTATATCATACACACTTCATCTCAGTTCTTTAGGGCAGACTAACACACAATACATCATCAGGTCTCCACCTACCAAAAGGTAACTTTCAGGTGCCCTAAGCTGACACACTAGAATTCTCCTCACTTATTCCTTAAAGATTCCCAACATCTCTGCCCAATTCTGAGGTCTTGACTCTTCAACTCCAAGCTCTATTCTGTCTGTCCTTTGACTTTGGCAGTCGGTCATCCAGATATCTGAATCTCAGCTTTCCCTAACAGGATCTGGCTTAGTTTTCCCTTCTGTCTCTCCTTAACAGCTATTTAAGAGCTCACTGGGCAGGTCCAACAGTGGTCCCTGCTATGCCCCACTCAGTTGGGGAAGTCCACCAAGGCAGCTCAGTAATCACCTCTTAGTTCAGTTCAATCACTTAGTCATGTCTGACTCTTTGTGACCCCATGGACTGCAGCACACCAGGCTTCCCTGTCCATCACCAACTCTTGGAGCTTACTCAAACTCATGTCCATCAAGTCGGTGATGCCATCCAGCCATCCAACCATCTCATCCTCTGTTGTCCCCTTCTCCTCCCACCTTCAGTCTTGCCCAGCATCAGGGTCTTTTCCAATGAGTCAGTTCTTCACATCAGGTGGCCAAAGTATTGGAGTTTTAGCTTCAGCATCAGATCTTTCAATGAATATTCAGGACTGATTTCCTTTAGGACGGACTGGTTGGATCTCCTTGCAGTCCAAGGGACTCTCAAGAGTCTTCTCCAACACCACAGTTCAAAAGCATCAATTCTTCGGCGCTTAGCTTTCTTCACAGTCCAACTCTCATATCCATACATGACCACTGGAAAAACCATCGCCTTGACTAGACAGACCTTTGTTGGCAAAGTAATGTCTCTGCTTTTTAACATGCTGTCTTGGTTGCTTAGAGCTTTTCTTCCAAAGAGTAAGCTCCTTTTAATTTCATGATTGCTGTCACCATCTGCAGTGATTTGGGAGCCCCCCAAAACAAAGTCTCTCACTGTTTCCATTGCTTCCGCATTTGCCATGAAGTGATGGGACTGGATGCCATGATCTTAGTTTTCTGAATGTTGGGTTTTAAGCCAACTGTTTCACTCATCTCTTTCACTTTCATCAAGAGGCTCTTTAGTTTTTCTCCTCTTTCTTCCATAAGGGTGTTGTCATCTGTATATCTGAGGTTATTGATAATTCTCCTGGTAATCTTGATTCCAGCTTGTGCTTCATCCAACCTGCATTTCACATGTTATACTCTGCATATAAGTTAAATAAGCAGGGTGACAATAGACAGCCTTAACATACTGCTTTCCCAATTTGGAACCAGTCTGTTGTTCCATGTCCAATTTTAACTGTTGCTTCTTGACCTGCATTCAGATTTCTCAGGAGGCAGGTCAGGTGGTCTGGTATTCCCATCTCTTTAAAAATTTTCACAATTTGTCGTGATCCACACAGTCAAAGGTTTTGGCGTAGACAATAAAGCAGAAATAGATGGTTTTCTGAAACTCTCTTGCTTTTTCAATGATCCAACAGATGTTGGAACCACCTCTACAGGATTATAAAAAAAAAATTCTGGCCACATTTCAGGGTAACTATTGTGCCCCATCTTCGAGAATCTGGAAACCAATATCCACCAATTATACCTGGGAGAGATGCCAACCAGCCAAAGGACTCTTAGCACAGGAGAGCTGGAATACCTAGCAGCCAGAATGCACTTCAAGTGAGGCCCCTGGAGAGTGCTACACTGGCTCTGGCTGTTGAGCCTTTGTGGCATGAAGGTGTAATCCTTCAGACTGTAGGCAGGCTTCTCTAGAGGTAGGACGGGGTGAGTAGGGTGAGTAGCTGAAGCAGCTAGCCATTATCACCTACTCCTCTAGCATCAGGAATGCTTGCACTGCTACTTTACAGATGGATCCCCAGCACTAGACCTGCCACGAAAGATCTTTATTGCAAATGGGTTAACCATTAAGATCCAGCCCTGAAGCTCTACCAAGCCTAAAACTGCACCCAAGTTGGCGAGGGTCCTTGCTCCTGGAAAAATTAAGAGTAACTAGGAATCCCTCCAGGTTTACATTCTAATGGTTTCAGACATACTAAACATCTCTGTGGAACAGGTTCTGACGATGGGACTTATTTATTCATTTGACCCATGCCGATACCATTCCAATTGGACATTTGTCCTCAAGAAATTCCCACTGTTCACGAAGCCATCTCATACAACATTTCCTAGATGCATCACCAAACGCACAAGCAACAAAAGAAACACTTGATAAATCAGACTTGATGAAAATTTAAAACTTCATGCTTCAAAGAACACAATCAAGAAAATGAAAAGATAGCCCACAGCGAGAGAAAATATTTGAAAATCATATCTGATAAGAGACTTAAATCCAGAATACATAAATAATGCTTATAAACTCAACTATAAAAATACAAATACCCAAATTTAAAATGTGCAAAGACTCTGAACAGAAATTTCTCCAAAGAAGAAATACGAATGGACAATAAGCTCATGAAAAGATGCTCAAAACCATTAGCCATCGAGTCATCAGGGAAATGCAAATCAAAACCACAATGTGATATCACTTCATATCCACTACAACGACTAAATTCAAAAGGACAGACAATAACAAGCATTACAATGATGTAGAGAAACTGGAACCCTCATACATTTCTTATGAGAATGAAAAACGATGCAAGTACTTTGGAAAACAGTTTGGTACTTCCTCAAAAAAGGTAAACATGGAGTTATTATATGACCCAACAATTCCATTCCTATGCATAAACTCAAGAGAAATAACAACTCAAAAACACATACAGAAATGTTTGTAGCAGTGTTACTCATAATAGCCAAAAATGGAAAAACCCAAATGTCCATCAACTAATAAATGGACAAATACAATATAGCATACCCATATGAGAGGAGGGTATGGCAACCCACTCCAGTATTCTTGCCTGGAGAATCCCCATGGACAGAGGAGCCTGGTGAGGTATAGTCCATAAGGTTGCAAAGAGTTAGACACGACTGTGCAACTAGGCACACATACCTGTATGATGGAATATTATCCTGTAACAAAAAGGAATGCTACCATACAGATGAGGCTTGAAAATATCATACTAAATTAAAGGACTCAGTCACAAAAGAGCACATATTATATGATTCCATTTATATGGAATGTCCAGAATAGGCAAATCTATAGATTTTCAGAAAGTAGATTAGCAGTTGCTTAGGGTTGGGAAAGACTCTGATGCTGGGAGGGGTTGGGGGCAGGAGGAGAAGGGGATGACAGAGGATGAGATGGCTGGATGGCATCACCGACTCGATGGATGTGAGTCTGGGTGAACTCCGGGAGTTGGTGATGGACAGGGAGGCCTGGCATGCTGCAATTCATGGGGTCGCAAAGAGTCGGACATGACTGAGCGACTGAACTGAACTGAGGGTTGGGTAGAGGGGAGAAAGGGGTATCATTGCTAATGGGCACAAGGTTTTCTTTTAGTGGGAATGAAATGTAAAATTAGATGGTGGTGATGGCTGCACAATCCTGTGAGTAAATTAGAAAATATTGACTTGTACACTTTAAATGAATAAATTATGTGGTATGTGAATTATATCACAATAAAGATGCTAGGGAAACAAATAAAAACAGAACCAATAGAAGTATGTAGGAAGGACCCAACTCAGTAACCTGGTTCTGTTCAGCACCCGTACTTTCCCATCCTGGCATACCTATGAAATGCCTTTCTACTTGTGTAATGCCCCCACCAATGTACCAAAAATGATGAGCAGGTCCCTAACTACTCCCAAGACCTAGGGAGCTTGCAGAATGGTGGGGCCATGGGGAGGATGGTGCCTAGATGGTATCTCTGTAGGCTTTCCAAAGGCTGACTGCAAGAAGACTCTAGGATGGGCTGTCCTATATCCCCTGGCAAAACCTCACTTCTCTCCAGCCAGTCCTAAACAATAATGAATCCAAGGTGCAGAAGTTTCTAATCCACATCTGCCAGCAAAGACAGCACACACATAATGTCTATGTTAGACCATACATGCTGCCCTAGAAAGAGAAGGTACCCACACATCCACATATGAAACAACTACCTAGTTCTGCCAGCTACTGCACACATGTCCTCTCACACCTGTTCTCAGCTGCTATAATGCTTAAGAGCAGAGACTTGAGTTCACGCTCCATAGGTGAAGACAGAATTGAGGTCTCAAGAGAAGAGAAAGTCTACAACAGCTTTTGTGTGACTGGCAGAAGACAGTAACTAGGAATGAAAAAATAAGTTATAATAAAATGCAGCAATCTATGAGTAACATTGGACGAGTCAGATCAATAGTGAGATAAGAGACCTCAACAGTGCTACATGAGGCATGAAATAACTGAAACAGCATGGTTGTCAGTGAAAACTATGGCTGCTTACCTTCTCCAGTCTTTTGCAGAAAGCTTCAAATTTTCCAAATATGTACATTTCTGAAACCTCAAACGATTTTTCCCCTGAAGACTCTAAAATCTGTTTCCTTGTTTTATGAAAAGATGCCTGATATTCCTTGAATAGAAAAATGCAGTCCTATGAGAGATTTAAAACAAGGTGATATATAGTGAGCCTTTTGTTCATAAGTGAAAAATTCAAAACTTCTATCCTCAAACAGAACTAATCACAGCAGCCCCTCAACAGGGCTGTTGCTGCTAACACTAAAAATTCAAGTTCTCTGCCCACATATAGAAAGGTCTGTGAAAATCAATATGTTTTTTCTATTTTACAAAATATTCTCATCTTCTTTATTCTCATTATTTCCCCTTAACTCTTATCCTTATCAAAGTATGACACAAACTATTTGTTGTCAGATTTTCATGGCTAATTAGAACTTTCAGGTCAAAAATGATGTATCAATTCTGTTATCAATTATCTATTCAGTTGGCACCTTTTAATCAGCATTATTCACATACAGGTATAAAAAACATTAAGATTGTGTAGTGCTAATTTATTATTCAACTGTTATTTCTCCACAAGGAGAGCATAAACTCTCTGATAGATGAAATCCTAATATTTGACTAGATGGGGAAACAGTGGAAACAGTGGCTGACTTCATTTTGGGGGGCTCCAAAGTCACTGCAGATGGTGATTGCAGCCATGAAATTAAAAGACGCTTACTCCTTAGAAGGAAAGTTATGACCAACCTAGACCGCATATTCAAAAGCAGAGATATTACTTTGTCAACAAAGGTCCATCTAGTCAAGACTATGGTTTTTCCAGTGGTCATGTATGGATGTGAAAGTTGGACTATAAAGAAAGCTGAGTGCAGAAGAATTGATGCTTTTGAACTGTGGTGTTGGAGAAGACTCTTGAGAGTCCCTTAGACTGCAAGGAGATCCAACCAGTCCAACCTAAAGGCGATCAGTCCTGGGTGTTCATTGGAAGGACTGATGTTGAAGCTGAAACTCCAGTACTTTAGCCACCTGATGCAAAGAGCTGACTCGTTTGAAAAGACCCTGATGCTGGGAAAGATTGAGGGCAGGAGGAGAAGGGGACAACAGAGGATGAGATGGTTGGATTGCATCACTGACTAAATGGACATGGGTTTGGGTAGACTCCGGCAGTTGGTGATGGACAGGGAGCCCTGCCGTGCTGTGGTTCATGGGGTCACAAAGAATCAGACACGACTGAGCAACTGAACTGGGATACCACTGGGCAGTTCCACCAGGCAAAAAGAGAGGACAGGGTTACCAGTCTCTAGTAGGAATTCACTGTCATGTCAAGTGAACCAAACCATCTTTTAAAAAATATTCAACTTTTTCAAAGCCACCATTGTTCAGTCAAATCTCTAACATACTGTCACCTCCCTAGTTCTGACTCTTCCATCTCCCTCTTGACTCCAGAAGGACCGACGTGATTACATTGGGCCCACTTAGATAATCCAGGATAACCTCGCCATCCTTAATTCCTCCTACGATCTGAATTCCCCCTTGACATTTAATGTAACAAATTCCAGGGATTAGGATGCGGACATCTTTATTCTGTCTACCTCAGCCACTAAATCAGAATATCTGTGAGTGAGACACAGAAATCCGTATGTTCAACCAGTTTCTCAGCTGATTCCTATAAACATTCAGGTTTCTATAACTAGTCACATACCTACTTCTAACTATAACAGATTGTCCCCCATATCAATTTCTAAAACAAAATCTCACTCTCTTCAAGGTTACTGATAATTTTTCACTCGACTTCCTTGAGATGCTAGGAATACAGATAAGATCCTTATCCTCCTGGAATATGCCATCTGATAGAAATTACTTTATATTATTTCTTCACTACTAACCAATTCCTTCATGTTGGATAGATAAGGTCCTGAATAATAATTCTTACCATTGCTTCTTCCAACCCATTTGAAAATTATTCCCCAAAACTATACAGTAAAAGTTTCCTGAAAAGATTTCAGATGTGATAGAAATTGGGTTAAACTAGAATTCAGAAAACCAAACTTTCATTTCTAATTCAGTAAGTAAATATCTAGTGACCTGATGGATATTAAAAGAATTATGAGAATAAATTGCTAAGTTCTATGTCAAGAGTTCTGGCTCCTGCTAATAGGTCAACTTGGAGGGAATGATCTCTGCCTCCCACTCCAAAAATTAACACTGGAGAAATTCTAGATGGCAACATGGAATCCAAAAAATAATAACAACAACAACAGAAATGATTAAACTTCCAGGAAGAGTATGGGTTGTTTTGAATCTGAGGATTGAGTGAGCAAGAATGATTAAAAACACAATGGAAGAAGATAAGTAATACTGTTAACAAATAAGGGGACATATTATATAATAAAGTAAAGATTAATAAGATAATATTATCAACATTATGGCAATAATTTCAACTTTTAGAAAAATTGAATAAATTCCTCAAAAATATAACCTTACCAAACTGACTCAAGAATAAATGAAATAAAAGTGAAAAAATTAGTTTTTTTTAAAAAATGAAACTATGTATTTTTTAAACATATATGCCAGGGACTAATATCTAGACTATATAAAGAACTCTTACAACTCAACAAAAGCAGAACAAACTCAGTTCAAAAGTGAGTAAGGGATTTGAAAGCTATTTCTCCAAGGAAGATATACAAATTGCCAATATGTATTTGAAAATAAGCTCAACTGTTACTAGGCATTCAGTCAGTTCAGTTGCTCAGTCGTGTCCGACTCTTTGCGGCCCCATGAATCGCAGCACACCAGGCCTCCCTGTCCATCACCAACTCCCGGAGTTCACTCAGACTCATGTCCATCAAGTCTGTGATGCCATCCAGCCATCTCATCCTCTGTCATCCCCTTCTCCTCCTGCTCCCAATCCCTCCCAGCATCAAAGTCTTTTCCAATGAGTCAACTCTTCGCATGAGGTGGCCAAAGTACTGGAGTTTCAGCTTTAGCATCATTCCTTCCAAAGAAATCCCAGGGTTGATCTTCTTCATAATGGGCTGGTTGGATCTCCTTGCAGTCTCTCAAGACTCTCAAGAGTCTTCTCCAACACCACAGTTCAAAAGCATCAATTCTTCGGCGCTCAAAGAAAAAGAAAAAATAACAAGCACTGGGGTGTATGTGAAGAAACTGGAACTCTCATTTATTGCTGGTGAGAATGTAAAATGGAACAGCAGCTATGGAAAACTGCTTAATGGTTGTGCAAAAAGTTAAAATATAGAATATCCATATGATCCAGCAATTCCATTTTTAGGTATACACTCAAAATAAAGAGACTCAAAGAGGTCATTACGCAACAATGTTCATATCAGCATTATTCACAATAGTCAGAAAGTGGTTAACAACCCAAATGTCTATCAAAAGATGAATGGATAAACAAAATGTGGTATATCCACACAATGGATAATACTCAGCCATAAAAAAGAATGAAATTCTAATACATGCCACAATATGAACTTTGAAAACATGTATGTTAAAAAAGGGACCAGCACTGAAGGACAAATACTGCCTGATTCCACCTAAATAAAACACCTAGAATAGACAAATACATGAAGACAGAAAGTAGAACAGAGATGACCAGGGGCGTGGAGACAGGGAATCAGCTGCTGTTTAATGGATAAAGAGTCTCAGTCTGTGGAGATGAAAACATTCCAGAAATTGATAGCGGTAACGGTTACACAATATTGTAAATGAGCTTAATGCCACTGAACCACAAATTTTAAAACAGTTAAAAGGGTAAATTTTACCTTGTGTATATTTTATCACAATTTTTAAAATTTTAATGATAAAAGGAAACAATAATTTTTAAATCTTTCCACAAAAAACTCAAGCGCAATGAGTTACATGAGTTCTATCTGGATATTTTTTTCGTATAGTACTTGCAGTTTTATAGTACTCAGCAGTGTATAGTTTGTATAGTACTCAGCAGTGGCCACAGGACTAGAAAAGGTCAGTTTTTATTCCAATCCCAAAGAAAGGCAATGCCAAGGAATGCTCAAACTACCACACAGTTGCACACATCCCACACACTAGCAAAGTAATGCTTAAATTCTCCAAGCCAGGCTTCAACAGTACGTGAACTGTGAACTTCCAGATGTTCAAGCTGGATTTAGAAAAGGGAGAGGAACCAGAGATCAAATTGTCAACATCCGTTGGATCATCAAAAAAGCAAGAGAGTTCCAGAAAAACATCTACTTCTGCTTTATTGACTACGCCAAAGACTTTGACTGAAAATTCTTAAAGAGAAGGGAATACCAGACCACCTGACCCATCTCCTGAGATATACGTATGCAGGTCAAGAAACAACAGTTAGAAGTGGGCATGGAAAAACAGACTGGTTCCAAATTGGGAAAGGAGTACATCAAGGCTATATATTGTCACCCTGCTTATTTAACTTATATGCAGAGTACATCACACGAAACGCTGGGCTGGATGAAGCACAAGCTAGAATCAAGATTGCCAGGAGAAATATCAATAACCTCATACGCATAGATGACACCACCCTTATGGCAGAAAGCTAAGAGGAACTAAAGAGCCTCTTGATGAAAGTGAAAGACGAGAGTGAAAAAGTTGGCTTAAAACTCAACATTCAGAAAACTAAGATCATGGCATCTGATCCCATCATTTCATGGCAAATAGATGGGGAAGCAATGGAAACAGTGAGAGACTTTATTTTGGGGGGGCTCCAAAATCACTGCAGATTTGTGACTGCAGTCATGAAATTAAAAGATGCTTGATCCTTGGTAGAAAAGCTCTGGCCAACCTAGACAGCATATTAAAAAGCAGAGATATTACTTTGCCAACAAAGGTCCGTCTAGTCAAAGCTATGGTTTTCCCAGTAGTCATGTATGGAGGAAAAAGTTGGATTATAAAGAAAGCTGAGTGCTGAAGAATTCATGATTTTGAACTGTGGTGTTGGAGAAGACTCTTGAGAGTGCCTGGACTGCAAGATCAAACTAGTCCATCCTAAGAAGATCAGTCCTGAATATTCACTGGAAGGACTGATGCTGAAGCTGAAATTCTGATACTTTGGCCACCTGATGTGAAGAACTGACTCAATGGAAAAGACCCTGATGCTGGGAAAGATTGAAGGTGGGAGGAAAAGGGGACAACAGAGGATGAGATGGTTGGAGGGCATCACCGACTTGATGGACATGAGTTTGAGTAAGCTCCAAGAGTTGGTGACAGACAGGGGGTTGCTGCAGTGCATGGGGTAGAAAAGTCGGACATGACTGAGTGACCGGACTGAACTCAACTTAACTTGCAGTTTTACTTTTTAAATGCACATACAACAGTCTGTCATTATGTCATTTCATGGCTCTATCTGACTTCAGCACTTGTTCTTGAGCATCATTCCTTGCTTTCACCATCTTAGCAAGTTTCATATGTCATTTTGGTAGTACTTTTTATAGTGCCAGATACTGCTTCTGCTATTTTTCCCCATCTTCCAGGTGCATTTACTACCCAATAAATACATTTTCAAAGGTTGTTCCAAAAGCTTCTGTTCTTCTATTGTCAAGACGTGAAATCTGCACACGGATTTTCAAATTGTTCCGAAGGTGCTGACAGAACCTTCAGCACTTCAAGGTACTGACAGTTTGAGGCTCCTCTCCATACAGTATGCCATCTTTTCGATGATGGCCAAGTTTTTAGAGACTCTTCTTTGCCAATGAAATCTTTGGCAGTTTTCTTGACTCCCAGAAGTAGAATACACATTCATGTAATTGGTAATAATTTCTCATCTTGAATTTGTCCCAGCAAGGAAGAGGCTCACGGATTTAATTAGCAATTGCAGATCAATTCTCTTCTGATCAATTTTTACTGCCATTTCCACCTTCAACAGTTGATGTCTCTGCATTTTTAGATACTTGGCACATACTCAACTTCCTTTCTCTTCTACTTTGCTCATTTTCTTCTATCTGTTTTGCCAGAGCAATTATTCCTATTTCTTTTGTAGGTGATGTGAGTTTTTCACTGAAGTACAGTAAGCTTGCAAGTTCAAGGGTATCACCAAGTTTTTCCACTTCTTCCATTACTTTAATTGACTTCATTGCATCATCAGAAATGTGATTCCAGATCTTCCATGAATTTTGAAGTTTTTGCTACCTTTCCCTTTTCTTATGGAGATATAGTTGACATATAACATTACATCAGGTGGCGCTAGTGTTAAAGAACCCACCTGCCAATACAGGAGACATAGACGTGGGTCCCATCCCTGGGTTGGGAAGATCCCCTGGAGGAGGGCATGGCAACCACTCCAGTATCCTTGCCTGGAGAATCCCATGGACAGAGGAGCCTGGTGGCCTATGGTCCACAGGGTTGCAAAGAGCTGGACATGACTGAGCAACTTAGCATGCACACACAACATTATATTAGTTTCAGGTGTAAAACATAATGATTTTATATTGCCTTTCCCTCTTAATGGCTTTTTTCCTCTGGATATCTTTTTTCTTCTTTGCCAGTAATCCATTTTGACAAACTTCCTCTTCTCTCTCCTTAGTTACCCAAACAGCTTCTAATTGAGCTCATCTCTATTTTCTTTAGCTTCTTTCTTCTTCATTTTTCCTTCTGTTTTTCTTCTTGCATCACAGTTATATGCATTAGCAACTGACCTTCCATTCATTTCTTCTTTTTTCTTTATGCCCTTGTTGCTCTGTTCTGCTTTTCAATCTCTCTCTTCTTATCATGACATTCTGCTTTTTATTCCCTTCATCTAAATAAGAAAACTCTCTCCAAGAATAAAAATTGTACCAGCAGGAATAAAATACCTCTACAAAAAGGATGAATTCATATCATTAGGTTTATGTTTTCTTTTCTACCGCCTGGAATACATTTCAAACACTTGGGAAAACACTTAGAAGAAACTATCTGTTGCTTCACTTCTAGAAGGAACTGAGTTATCAAAAGCAAGAACTATATTCTTAATTTCTCCTCTTGTCACCAAATCAGACTTTTCATAACCTCTATTTATGCAAGTGAAGTTGTCATTATCTCCTTCTTTAAATGGCTCACCAGCTCTTCGGGTACTGTTTTTTTTTTAATATAAATTTATCAATTTCAATTGGAGGTTAATTACTTTACAATATTGTATTGGTTTTGCCATACATCAACATGAATATGCCACAGGTATACACGTGTTCCCCAACCGCTGCTTTACATGCTGCTTTGGTCTGTCTCTATCCAAAAACTGCATAATGATTCTGGTTCTTCCAGTCTTTGGGTTTAAGTGTTTTCAGGAAGAGAAACTATCCTAACTGCAACTCCTCATCTCCTGTTTCCTCTGACCCCTCTTCCTTCTCCTCTGGTTGAGAGGGCAGAGTGTGCTGATGGCAGTGCTCAGGACCCACCCTGCGAGCACAGCAGCTCGTGTCCTGGGCGGGGCACCGAGCATCCTTCCTTGCTCTGCCTCCCAGTCTCAGCCTCCCGCCTTAACTCCACAAAGCCCAGGATCCAGCACATGAAGAAAGCAAACCACTTCCAGGTGGAGACTTCCTGGTATGGCAATTTCTTTCAGACTTTCAAAATAACACATCACTTTGATTTTCTACAGGCTCCTCCAGAGACTGGAAAAGATGAGAGTACTTTCTTCCCCTCCTTCAGTCATATTCATTCTGAAAATTTAGTGCCAGAAACACTGACAAGGATACTGTGAGAAAAGAAAATTTACAGGCTATCTCTCTCATGAGTATAGTTGCAAAAGGTCCTACAGAAAAGTGTAGCAAAGTGAATTTAAGAATGTCTTTAAAAAGATAATTATACCATAAGTTGAGTTTACCCTAGGGATAGCAGAATAGTTTCAATTTCAGTTCAGTTCAGTCGCTCAGTCGTGTCTGACTCTCTGTGACCCCATGAATTGCAGCACGCCAGGCCTCCCTGTCCATCACCAACTCCCAGAGTTCACTCAAACTCACGTCCATTGAGTCAGTGATGCCATCCAGCCATCTCATCCTCTGTCATCCCCTTCTCCTCCTGCCCCCAATCCCTCCCAGCATCACAGTCTTTTCCAATGAGTTAACTCTTCGCATGAGGTGGTCAAAGTATTGGAGTTTCAGCTTCAGCATCATTCCTTCCAAAGAACACCCAGGGCTGATCTCCTTTAGAATGGACTGGTTGGATCTCCTTGCAGTCCAAGGGGCTCTCAAGAGTCTTCTCCAACACCACAGTTCAAAAGCATCAATTCTTTGGCACTCAGCTTTCTTCACAGTCCAACTCTCACATCCATACACGACCACTGGAAAAACCATAGCCTTGACTTTAGATAACCTAAAAATGTCATCTAAGCTATACTCCAGTACTTTGGCCACCTGATGCGAAGAACTGACTCATTTGAAAAGACCCTGATGCTGGAAAGATTGAAGGCGGGAGGAGAAGGGGACGACAGAGGATTAGATGGTTGGATGGTATCACTGACTCAATGGACATGAGTTTGAGTGAACTGCAGGAATTGGTGATGGACAGGGAGGCCTGGATTGCTGCAGCCCTTGGGGTCACAAAGAGTTGGACACAACTGAGCAACTGAACTGAACTGAACTGAACTGAAGCCACTCTCTCAATCCATCCACCCTCTCCCTCCCACACTGTGTCCACAAGTCTTTCTGTCTGTCTGTGTCTCCATTGCTGCCCTGCAAATAGCTTCATCGGTACCATCTTTCCAGATTCCATGCACATGTGTTAATATACAATATCTGTCTTTCTCTTCCTAACTTACTTCACTCTGTACAATAGGCTCTAGGTTCATCCCCCTCTTTAGGACTGACTCAAATACACAAGGAGCTCAATCCAGTGCTCTATGACAACCTAGAGGGGTGGGATCAGTTGGGAGATGGGAAGGAGGTTCAAGAGCGAAGAGACATATGTATACCTGTGACCAACTGATGTTGATGTGTGGCAGAAACCAGCACAATATTGTAAAGCAAATATCTTACAATAAAAAATTTTCAAAAATGTCATCTATTATGTTAACAGATTAAAGAGAAAAATTTTATAACCTCCTCGATGAATAAGTGCATAAAAACTTTCTTCAAAACCCATTCATAACTTTTAATAATATCTCCTAGTAACCAAAATCAGGAGTAAAACGTCCTGGAATCTAATCAATGATGTACTAAAGCATCAAACCAAATGGGGAAATGTTAGAAGCATTTTCTTCCAAAAGAAGATCAAAATAAGATGCCAACTATCACAAGATCTACTTAAGGATGTATGACAGTCCCAGCCAATGAAAAAGGCAAGAAAATGAAATTTAACAGGGGATGGAATAGGAGGAGTGGTCAGAGCATATGTAACAGTACACAAGAGGTGTCTGATACAGGCACCCCACGGAGAAGCTGAGGATTAAATGGTGCCCTACCAGGAGCACTAAACATAGAGGGAAGTGGATAATTTTAATGAAGTTCTTTTTATTTGCTCATGCTACTCTGTACAATACTTTTTCAAAGTTAGCATACTTCATCAATGAAAAAAGTAAACAAAATTGAGCCAGATGGTAAGAGCTTTAAGAAAATAAAAATACTTGTACAAACCTGAATTTTCTTTAGTACCACTGGTGTTTCCTGATCCCATACATGATTAGTTCCCCCATCAGTAATATATGCTTTACATGCTGTCACCATTTGGTTGGTTACCTAAAATAAATATCATTCCAAAATAACTATATGTAGAGAAAGAAATAAAACAAGTTTTTAAAAGCATAAGCATGTTCTAAATCAAAAACGTGACAAATAGCAAACATAAAGTTAATTAATTACAGAATACAAAAAACAGAGAAATACACATTTCAGTCAAAACAAAGAAAAGCCAAAGTCATATTTACCTACTTCATTTAACTCAGCGTCACTGGGGCTAACAGTTTCAAAGTCAACTATATTTACCCCTTGTCTATTTCTCTCCTAATTAGGACTTAATCCAGTCCAACTATGGTTCTTCACTATCCTTCACATGCAAACTAAATATTAACTTAACCACCTCTCACATCCCCCAAAATAGTGAAGAAAACAAAAAAAAAAAGATAGCCATTTACATGGTCAGGAAGTTAGATCGAGATGGCACACTGACATACAGAAATTTTAGAGAATTCCTAAAATATGGAATCAAATCTAAGGGTTGGGGGTGGGGGTGGGGAAAGGACTAGAGAAAGCCAGTAACCTTCTGGAGAAGGTTACTTGAAGGTGAAACCGCTATGGAAATTTTTTAAGATAGGAGGCAATGTGAGGTGACCCTTAGCTGCAACCCTGAACACTGGATTTGGAGCAACTTGTACAGCAGGCAACAGTGACATATGCTGAAAGGATAAACCAATAAGTAGACCACAGCTTTGGGGAGGTGTGACCCGAGGAGCTACTGCACCCACAAGAGGACACATCAGAGAGAAAGCTACTCCCACTCCCTCCAACAGTAAGTTATGCCCCTCACTCACGAGAGACAGACAAAATAAACAAAACCCAGAGGCAAATCAGGAATCTCAAACACAAACATGGGCAGACAACCAAGAATCATCAAGCAACTGAAGAAAACAAACACAGCGACAGAAGCATTAAATTCAACAAAGAGAGAAAAGACAGCAAAGACATGCGTGAAATCTTTTAAAATAGCTTTTATTAACTAAATTAGTTTGTGAGAAAGAGATGAGAGGATTTTTACATCATGAAAAGGAAACAACAGAAGAACTTGGAAACTGAAATTTGTATTGACCAGTAATTGGGATACAAATAAAGAGGCAGTGAGTGAGCTGAAAGGTCAAAGGACAAAGACGGACCCAAAAGATAATAATTAATGAATATAGATTTTAGATTCAAGAAAAGGGGAATAAATTGTATAGGTGGATATAATCAGGAGTAAAGAGGAAAAGTTCCCCCAAATGAAGAGAGACGACAGTCTTTTTGAAGTAAAACAAACTCAGCAAGTAGAGAACAAAATACACGTAAAAAGAGCGTTACTTTGAAATTTTAGAAGTTCAAGAATAAAGGGAAAAATCCTAAAATCTTCCTATGAGAATAAAATAGGTTTCCTACAAAGGAAGAACAGTAAGACACAACAACATAGTACATAATGGCATCTTCGAAGTTCCAGGGAAAAAGTATATTGAACTTAAGAAATCCAAACTAACATTTGAGCGGTAGGACAAAATGAAGCAATTTTCAGACACGCAGGAATTCAAAGGGCTCACCACAGAAACCCTCTCTGGAAGAATTACTGAAGAATTTTTTTCAGCAAAAGAAATAATAAATCCAAGACAAAGGAAGAGGTGGAAATCACAACACAGATCAAAGAAACTAGCAATACTTAGATTTCAGTCTGAATGCCTGTTGATTCACAATGTTGAAAAAATAGCAACACTAACATGGAACTAGCAATCTCCACGTGGAACACGTAGCAAAGAGGAAGACAAGCAACGGGGAAGTATCCTAAAGTTCTTGCCATGTTTGGGACATAGATAATGAATGATTAAACCTATCCTTTGATTTAAAAAACAAAGGTTGAAATGTGACTGTTATGTTCTGCTTATTTACAAGTAAATTCTATTCATGTGTTTCTTGGATAATTTTTTCAATTATTTAAAACAATCAAATGACACTACATGGTAAGATTTTACATAAACTACAGTGTGCATAGAAGTAGCTAAGAAGCATTATTAACAATACACCCAACTTTTACCTCTTATGCAAAACTATTTGGAATAAATAAATTAGAAAATCATCAGACACATTTAAACAAGTCTTGGGCACTTACCTCTGACAAGCAGAAAAGTCCCCCTTCAATTAAGTACAATTGACTCCAGGCAACATCTTTCTTTTCTTGTCCACAAAGTATGAAAATCCAGAATTTCCCTTTTCCCTTTTCTGGCTCAAATGGAAAGCACTGCTAACTTTTTCACAGGGTGACATGTATGGCTTCTTCCCTTGAAACTCACCTTGATAAACAATGAGGTCATTCTCTCAGAAGTATTATAGTACCTGGACACACTGTGAATCATTCTGATAGCATTTATCAAATTTTGTATTCCACGTGCCATGGAAACCTAAAATTGAAATATAGCAAGTGAATTCCACCATATGTTCATATTTTTAATAACCAGAAAGCTATAATATTCAAAACTCTAAACTTACATAAAATAGTGTAACATTTTACTAAATGCCAAGTGGTATCCTTGACAGGATACTGAAACAGAGACATCAGTTTTGACAAGTGTGCCAAGGTAATGCAAGATGTTAACAGGAGAAATTAGCTGAAGAGAATTCTGTACTATCATTTGCAACTTTTCTGTACATGTAAACTTCAGCTTTTATTTATGCGAATTTCCTCGAAGTTCAGTGGTTAAAGCTTGGCACTTCCACTGCAGGGGTCCCGGGTTCAATCCCTGGTTAGGGAACTAAGATGCTGCAAGCCATATGACATGGCCTAAAAAAAAAATTTTTTTTTTGTCGTTTAAAGAAAAGATTTTGGAAGTGAAATTTATTTAAGGATTAACAGCTCAAGTTGTTCTTTTTAAAGATGAAGAAACAGATATCTTAAGGGGTAAAATGACTAATGTATGGTTAAAAGGCTGGTTATCGGTTATTCGACTCAATTCGCCTATCAGCAAACCTAGGAAGTACTCCCAGGTTCTAACAGTACTGACAGAATTCCAAATATAAGGAAACTATCCTGGAGGAGGTCAAGGCAGCGTGGGAGAGATGCAAACAAACCACTGAAACAAGTAGAATGGCATGGACCAAAGCAGAGCAAGTGCATCCGAGCTATCAAACTATTGGTAACATACACTGAAAGGTTACTATGCACCAGGCACTAAGCAAAGAGCTTCACATATTATCTAAATTTACGCTGACAATGACCCTTTAGGGCAGGTTTGATTTCATCAGATCTAAAACATCACTGATTGTAAGACTGCACCGCTGCTTTAGGTGCTACTAAGAAAGGGGGAGAAAAAGCAACAGAGTTCCAGAAAAACATTTACTTCTGCTTTATTGATTATACCAAAGCCTTTGACTGTGTGGATCACAACAAACTGTGGAAAATTCTTCAAGAGATGGGAATACCAGACCACCTTACCTCACTCCTAAGAAATCTGCATGCGGGTCAAGAGACAGCAGTTAGAACTGGACATGGATCAACATATTGGATCCAAATCAGGAAAGGAGTATGTCAAGGCTGTATACTGTCACCCTGCTTATTTAACTTATATGCAGATACATCATACAAAATGCCAGGCTTGATGAAGCACAAGCTGAAATCAAGCTTGCCAGGAGAAATATCAATAACCTCAGATACACAGATGACACCACCCTTATGGCAGAAAGCAAGAAGAACTAAAGAGCGTCTTGATGAAAGTGAAAGAGGAGAGTGAAAAAGCTGGCTTAAAACTCAACATTCAGAAAATTAAGATGGTGGCATCCAGTCCCATCACTTCATGGCAAATAGATGGGGAAACAATGGAAACAGTGGCAGACTTTATTCTTTTGGGCTCCAAAATCACTGAAGATTGTGACTGCAGTTGTGCAATTAAAAGATGCTTGCTCCTTGGAAGAAAAGCTATGACCAACCTAGACAGCATATTAAAAAGGAGAGCCATTCCTTTGCCGACAAAGGTCCATCTAGTCAAAGCTATGGCTTTTCTACTAGTCATGTATGGACCGTAGAGCTGGACCATAAAGAAAGCTGAGCGCCGAAGAAATTATGCTTTTGAACTGTGGTGTTGGAGAAGACTCTTGAGAATCCCTCGGACTGCAAGGAGATCAAACCAGTCAATCTTAAAGGAAATCAGTCCTGAATATTCATTGGAAGGACTGAAAGTCCTATACGTTGGCCACCTGATGCAAAGAACTGACTCACTGGAAAAGACCCTGATGCTGGGAAAGATTGAAGGCGGGAGGAGACAGGGATGATAGAGGATGAGATGGTTGGATAGCATCACCAACTTGATGGACACAAGTTTGAGTAAGCTCCAGGAGTTGGTGATGGACAGGAAAGCCTGGCGTGCTGCAGTCCATGGGGTCACAAAGAGTCGGACACGACTGAGCGACTGGATTGAACTGAAGAAAGCGGGGTGGGATGCTCAAGACAGGGAGTCTAACTCCCACAAAAAACTAAGCCACCAAACTATGCAAGAAATTAACAACCCATGAAGAAAGATAGGAGCAAAGCCTATGTGTCCCAATCCTGCTCTTTGAGAGGCGATGGAAAATAAACTCTTCTGAGATTTTGTACCACAAGCTGGTGCTCACTCACTGCCATCTGAATTCACACTAACACTATCAAAACCAAAACATACACTACCCCCCCAGGAAAGAACTAATCATCTCAGATGGTGTAATGTTCACAATGATTCATAAAACTTGACTGGCTATAAAATGTACTCTGAGTACATTAAATGTGAGATGTGAAAATGTGAAAAAAATGAGTCAGAATCTATAAAGTATTAACTATTCCCATTTTGCAAATGAGAAAATAGAAATCTGGAGAAATACCTTGTCCAAGTCCCACAGCTCTAATATAAGCATAGCTATGTGCCTGAGATTTTGAGATCCTGTTTTTAACCTTGATGCAAATCACTATGGAAGAGCAGATAAGGTCAGTGGTATTCCTGACCTCCAGTAGTTTGCCTTTTAATCGTTAGGACAATTTAAAATATATAAAAAGATTTTTTTTATGGTGGCGGAATAAATAAAACCAGGAAAAACAACCACTGATGAGGGTACTACATGTCGTAGGTATGAGGTGTAACCATGACATCAGTTCAGTTCAGTCGTTCAGTCGTGTCCAACTCTTTGCGACCCCATGAACCGCAGCACACCAGGCCTCTCTGTCTATCACCAACTCCCAGAGTCCAGTCAAACCCATGTCCATTGAGTCGGTGATGCCATCCAACCATCTCATCCTCTGTTGTCCCCTTCTCCTCCTGCCCTCAATCTTTCCAGCATCAGGGTCTTTTCAAATGAGTCAGCTCTTCGCATGAGGTGGCCAGAGTATTGGAGTTTCAGCTTTAACATCAGTCCTTCCAGTGAATACCCAGGATTGATCTCCTTTAGGATGGACTGGTTTGATCTCCTTACAGTCCAAGGGACTCTCAAGAGTCTTCTCCAACACCACCATTCAAAAGCATCAAGACATAATTAAATCAATTTTATGTGGCTTATGAAAATTAGTATCATCACTTTTCATATTATATCGTTATCTGTAGATCAACAAGATTCTAATGAAAATATGCCTAGAATTCCTTCCACCCTCAATAAGGCAACCTTATAAAGAATGAAAAAGGCCTGGGGATTATATCAAATGGGCCCACCAGGAAAATGCCCTTCATCTGAATTTTAAACATTATTATTTATAATAATAGCTCCTTGGGTGCACAGTTCTTGACTATACATAGAGTTTAGACATTTTATACATAAAATAGATAAGAGTAGATATGCCTATAGTGCAATACCAGGATGAAAACATGAAACGCAAAATTCATAAAATTTTATCAACAAGAAATAGAAGCATATGCATCCACTTTTCCTGCTCAACTGGCAGTTACAAACTCAACAGCAACTGCTTTTAATAAGAATAAAGAAAATGAAGGGAAAAAAAGAATTTTTAAAACCACAGAAATGGCTTATGAGCGGGAAGAAATTATAAGACCTAATACTAATAGTACGTCGCTAATTTTAAAAGATAACGTTCAAAATATTCCTACATCAAAGAATGTCAGAAGCTCAATAATAACAAAATAACAATAATAATAAAGTACATCCATGGCTAGAGCAACTGAACAAAGCTTTTTTCCTCTATTTTATACAATTTCCATATGATTGTATGTGTGAATGTGAAGGGTGGGTCACCAGTCTGCTTAACATTTCTACTCTTGGGTAGAATTAAATCACTTGAATGTCATTACCAATGATTAAGGAAAACAACAAAAAATGGAATAAACTGAGAAATAACATCATCCCTCATCCTCACTGAATAAAGTTTTTTAAATTACTAGGATGAAAAGAAGTAAAACCAAAACTAAATGATTTGAAAATTATATAGTTTTAAACAAGTCTTTTGAATCATGATGTTGAAATTAGTATACCTTAAAACTCTGAGGTCTTGGTAACAATAAAAAGCATTGTTATTTTCTTCCAAGTTTACTTTTTATAGTGAAAAGTTTTAAATATATAGAAAAGTACATAGAACATTATAAAATTTATATATATTCTCTTTCAGCATGCTTATTTTTATTTTATTTTTATATGATTTTTAAAGAATATATATTATTTTATTATGTTGAGGTACATTCCTACTATACCCAATTTATTGAGAATTTTTGTAGTATTTCATCAAATGCTTTTTCTGCATCTATTGATAATCACATGTTATCTTTCATTCTGCTAACATGAGGTATCACAATTATTGACTGACATATGTTGAACCATCTGTGCATTCCAGAAATAAACACCCCTTGGTCATAGTGTGTGATTCTTTTAATGTGCTATGGAATTTGGCTTGCTACTGTTTTGTTGAGAATTTTTATATCTATATTCATCAGGGATATTGACCTGTAATTTTATTTTTTTGAGGTGTCCTTATCTGGCTTTGGTATTATTAGGGTAATGCTGGTTGAGCATCCTCTCTTGCTCACTCTAGGGTAAGTGAGTTGTTCTGCGCATAGGTCCATGTGATGTGCAATAGAAACAGACCCTCTCCAGTCAGTCTCCCCTTCAGAAGAGACCACATCCCCAACCCACAGCTTCTTTGCAGCCTCATGATTGACCTTGAAGCAGATGTATTCAGCTACGTTGTGCCTGAATTCCTGACATGCAAAAACTGTGATATAATAAACGCTTATTCTTTTAAGTCACTCAGTTCTGGTATAATCTGTTATAAGCAATGAACAATTAATATATTTGTCTTGCTCAATGTATAAATGAGGTCATAGTTATGATAATGCCACATATTTAAATGTGGGTTAAAATAATAAATATAGTTTATGATTCATTACAGATATATAATAGGAAAAGACATCTTTTAAATAACTTTTGTGCAGTACACATTTTTCCCAATATACACATATGATTTTAAACATGCTAATTTTTAAACTGTATTGATTTTTAACTGGAGGATAATTGCTTTACAATATTGTGCTGTTTCTGCCATACATCAACATGTATCAGCCCTAGGCAAACATATGTCTCCTCCTCCTCCTCCCTCCCATCTCCCACCCCATCCTACCCTTCTATGTTGTCACAGCACTGGGTTTGAGCTCCAGGTGTCTGTCATACAGCAAACTCCCACCAACTATCTATTTTACATATGGTAATGTATATGTTTCAATGCTACTCTGTCAGTTCAGCCCACCCTCTCCTCCCCCCACAGTAAACACGCTAATTTTTAAAGCTACACTTTAAAAAGTATACTTACTAGATCATAGTTATAGAGAGGCTGACATACTTTTTCTAGAGTGTACAAATATCTGACATTATCTTTTGATTCATTAGCTGTATCTGTGATTCTTGCATCCAAATCACGCCAGTTCTAAGAAAAGAAAGTTTGAGTCCTGTGAAACATCCAAATATACCAGTAAGGTCTATCATGTGCTAAGATTTAACCAAGAAATTCAAGCTGTCTTCCCTGGCCATACATATACTAAGATAGTAGATATTTAAATGTGATTAACATACCTTTTTCTCATATTATTTAAGACTTATAGTGGAGAAGGCAATGGCACCCCACTCCAGTGGTCTTGCCTGGAAAATCCCATGGACGGAGGAGGCTGGTAGGCTGCAGTCCATGGGGTCGCCAAGAGTCGGACATGACTGAGCGACTTCACTTTCACTTTTCACTTTCATGCATTGGAGAAGGAAATGGCAACCCACTCCAGTGTTCTTGCCTGGAGAATCCCAGGGACGGGGGAGCCTGGTGGGCTGCCGTCTATGGGGTCACACAGAGTTGGACACAACTGAAGTGACTTAGCAGCAGCAGCAGCATAGTTACTATAAATATCTTAAGTGACTTAAGTCTCATTACTTTTGTAATTAATATTCTGTCTGTAGGCTTCAACCAGATGTGCATCTACCTGGAGTACTTTTCTAGGTTAGTTATTTGTGACATTACATTATTCTGAGTCTTCAAGAATGGGTCAAGTTATTAGAAGAACACATTATTCCAAGAAAATATCCCTATCAGCAAAGTGACCTTCTCATAACTCAGTAATAATGTACAGAGATGCTCAGGAACCATGGAGACTTACCTCATGCAATATACATAACCACTGATAAACAGCCACAGCAGTAAAGAACTATCAGAATTAGGACAAATAATACTACCTACAAACTAATATCTGAATTTTTTTTCGATGATAGAGAGATATAAACCAACATTTCTCAGGAGAACAAATGCAAGGAGCCAGTAAACTTTAAAAGATACTCAACTTCACTATTAACAAGCAAAAGCCAAGATATGACTATAGCCATTTTCTACATGTCAGACTGGCAAAACAATTTTTAAACTGATAATAAATACTAACAAAGTTGTAGAGTATATACCCCAGGAAAATACTTGATTGTAGGCACATAGAAGATTTAACTGTATTAATGTTTGTGAACATATAAAAAAGGAACAAATTTCCTCAAAAAATTAAACACAGAGCTAGTGTGTGACCCAGAAATCCCACTCTTAGGCATATACAAGAAAATGTCCACACAAGAACCCGTATAAAAATGTTCACAGCGGCATTATTCATAATAGCCAAAAAGAAGAAACAATGCAAATATTTATAAACTGACAAATTGTGTATCTATAATGGAATATTATTCAACTGTGAAAAAGAATAAGTACTGATACATGCTAAAACATGGATAAACCTTGAAAACATTAAGCCAAGTGAAAGAAACCAGTAACAAAAGACCACATACTATATGATTCCATTTATATGAAATGTCCAATCTACAAATCTACAGAGATAAAAAATGGACTGGTGGTTACTTAGGACTGGTGTGAGGGGAAAGAGACAGGTAGAGATGGAAAGTGACAGCTAAAAGGTACAGGGGTTTCTTTTTGAAGTAATGAAAATATTCTAAAATTGATGATTACACAATTCTACGATTACAGTAAAAGCCACTGAATTTTGCTCCTTAGATGAAAGAGATGAACAGCATGTGAATTTTACCTTGAGATTGTTGAAAAAAAAAGAAACTATTTCACTGTCTAAAAATAGGAAAATGATTAGCTAGAACCTGGTGCATTAATTTTCTGGAAAACTACACAGCTTGATCTGACAGGCATAAATCTCTAAGATGTGCTACTAGGAGAAGAGGGAGATAAAGAAAAACAGAATATGACACTGCATAATTTTTAAAAATTAGAGACACAAAACAAACGTGTGTGTGTGTGTGTGTGTGTTTATATATGTATTAGGAAGAAACAGAAAAGAACCTGGAAAGAATCAAGCCAAACCATTAAACCTCCAGGAAAGGAGGTAGACTAGTGGGGTGAGATGTACGGTACAGGACATTTTTGCTTTTGACTTTCTTGTAGTTATCTATTTCAATGAGCTGGTAATGATTTACAGTTTTAAAAACAATTTAAAAATAAATGGCAATCACCCTATACTAGTATTATCAAAATTGGTATGTGAAATATTGAGAAATAAACCTTCACTTCTATACTTTCTTTTCCTCTTCTGGAAGTAATTAGGGTATATGAGAAAGCCTTACTCAAAGTTTTAGCATTTCTAAATACACAGTGCCAAGTATATGAAGCAAAGAAGCAATTCAAGAAGGGTGATTTTCCAGTTGCTTATTTTGAAGTATACCTAACTTTAAAACACAAGGCCTTTTACCTTTAAGAGTTTGGAGTGTGCAACATTAAGCACATTTATAACAGCCTTACAACTTGGCCCTTTAATCTGTTCAATGATATAATTGAATTTGGCTGACATGCGTTTCCAGTGTTCCAATTCAGTGAGTGGACCCGAGTCATCAGCTTCTTTTCTCATCTGCTCACTCTCAATAAGTACCTGTAATCAAAAAAGTTCACAGCTTAGAAATGTTACTTTCTTCTTTTAAAATCTCATTATTTGCACTTTTTTAAAGAAAGTTAAAAGTATAAATGACAGTCAACACTGAATAATATTAAGAACTCTTAGTAAACCAAGACTAGAAGAGAATATCTTTACCATGATAATGAGTATCTACCAAAAAATCAACAGCAAACATCATACTTAAAAATGAAATTTTAGAAAATACCACTTTGAAACCAAGGACAAGACAATTTCATCACTATCACCACCCACTTCTATTCAACCTGGACATGGAGATCACAGAACAATATAAGGAAAGTAAACAAAAGGTACAAGAACTGTGAAAAAAACAAAAACAAAAATGGCATAATCACAGATGGAATGGTTGGCCACATTTTAAAAATTCAAGAATATATAAAGACAGACTTTTATAACTAATAAAAGCGAACAATTCAGTAAGGTTTTGGCTGTATGTATTTAAATATTAGTATCATTTCTTTACAAGCCATCTAACAATCTAAAAATGTAATTTCTAAAATGACAGCATATGCTACAATAAATAGCAACAATGTTAAGATATCTAGAGTTTAACAAAAGATGTACGAGATCTTTTTGGAGAAAATTAGAAAATTTACTTTCACCACACAAAATAAATAAATAAATGGAGAAATATACCATGTTCATGGATTGGGAAATTCAGTAATATAAAAATGGCAATTTTCTCTAAATTAATGTATACATTCAATGAAATTTCCAGTCAAAATCTCGACAAGGCTTTTTTTCATGATACCTAACAAACTAGTATTAAAATTAATTTGGGAGAACATTTAACCAGAAATAATGTAATTTTGAACAAAAACACTTGAAAGGGAATTAACATACTAAATGTTGATTTAGTAAAAAGCAACAGAAATCAATGCAGTATGGTATGAATGCAAAAAACAAACAAGTAGACCAATGGGATAGATAAAAGAGTCTAGAAACTTGATACATAACACAAATTTGTCAGCAAAGAATGGACTACCAAATACAGCTCTGGGACAACTGGCTCACTATACGGAAAGACAAAATTAGATTCCTACTTCGCTTTATACGTGCATGCTTCCTTCATGTCCAACTCTTTACAACCCTGTGGACTGTAGCCCACCAGGCCCCTGGATTCTCCAGGCAGAAACATGGAATAGGATGCCATGCCCTCCTCCAGGGGATCTTCCTCAGGGATTGTTCCCACATCTCCTGCAGCTCCTACACCACAGGCAGATTCTTCACTGCTGAGCCACTGGGGAAGCCTTTACATTATACACAGATACAAATAATTCCAGATACACTAAAGCTTAAATGGTTAAAAAATGGCAAAACCTTTAAAGAAAATATAGAGGATGGGGGTAAAACTATAAAGAAAGACATGGAATGGAGTATCATAACTGTCAAGAAAATTGTAACCACTGGAAGAAAAAGAAGTTAAAATTAGGAAGAGAAATGCATGGAGATTGCACGGTGCAGATAATGCTCTATTTCTTAACTTGCAAAAGTTACACAGGTGTTCATTTTACAATAATTTATTTACCTTATTAATTTTTAGTATTATTCATTTGTTACTCATTTTTGTATATTTCAGCATTTAAAATAAATAATTTAGGAGAATATCTTCACAACACGAGAGTACGAAAAGTGTTTCCTAAATACAAAAAGCACAAAGCTTCTAGTCACTGGAGGTAGCTAAATTGAGGCTAGATTGACATTTGTATCTCACATACATCCATTAAAATGTAAAACTTCCACATGACTAAAGACACCAATACCAACTGAAAATTCAGGACACAATAGGGAGCAATAAAAGATGAACAGCCTGAAAACATTATTCAAACTGAGTCTCAACAATTCAGTAAGATGTCATCAAGCAATCTGAAAGAAAACTAGGTAAAGGATAAGAACAGCCAATTCAACAAGGAGAGATCTAAATATCCATTAAGCATGCACAACCTCAGGACTTCCCTGGTGGTCCAGTGGTTAAAACTCCACTCTTTCTAGAGAATAGACTTATGGACTTGGGGAGAAGGGAGGAGACCGTGAGATGTATGGAAAGAGTAACATGGAAACTCACATTACCATATGTAAAATAGCTAACCAATGGGAATTTGCTGTATGGCTCAGGAAACTCAAACAGGGGCTCTGTATCAATCTAGAGGGGTGAGATGGGGAGGGAGATGGGAGGGAGGTTCAAAAAGGAGGGGATATATGTATACCTATGGCTGATTCATGTTGAGGTTTGACAGAAAACAATGAAATTCTGTAAAGCAATTATCCTTCAATAAAAAATAAATTAATTTAAAAAAAAAAACCTCCACTCTTTGAGTGCAGGGGCCGAGGACTATGATCCCACATGTCACACCCAAATTTAAAAAAAAGAAAAAAAAGCACAGCCTCAACAATGTTTGGGGTAATGTAAAATATATCAAAATACAATTTCACACCCAACATACTGACAACCATTAAAAATCTAACATTCCTAGTGTAATGGAAGATTTGAAGACATGGAAACTCTCATTTACTTAAGTAAAAAATTATAAATTAATATAACCATTGTTTGGAAGGCTTTGCAGTTAGTACCCAATAAAAGACTGCTATAGTACTTCTCTCAGCCATCCCCTAGGAAACTCTTGAACAAGTGCAAACAAGACCTGAACAACAATATTCAATGAAGATGTATCAACATTATTATTGTTTGTAATAGGACAAAAACGTAGAAACAACTAACTTTGTTAGAAAATGGATGACATCATTCAGTTCAGTTCAGTTCAGTTCAGTCACTCAGTCGTGTTCAACTCTTTGCCACCCCGTGGACTGCACATGCCAGGCCTCCATGTCCATCACCAACTTCCAGAGTTTACCCAAACTCATGTCCATTGAGTCGGTGATGCCATCCAACTATCTCATCCTCTGTCGTCCCCTTCTCCTCCCGCCTTCAATCTTTCCCAGCATCAGAGTCTTTTCAAATGAGTCAGTTCTTTGCATCAGGTGGCCAAAATTTCAGCTACAACATCAGTCCTTTCAATGAATATTCAGGACTAATCTCCTTTAGGATGGACTGGTTGGATCTCCATGCAGCCCAAGGGACTCTTAAGAGTCTTCTCCAACACCACAGTTCAAAAGCATCGGTTCTTCAGCACTCAGCTTTCTTTATAATCCAATTCTCACATCCATACATGACTAATGGAAAAACCATAGCTTTGACTATCCTGACCTTTGTCAGCAAAGTAATGTCTCTGCTTTTCAATACGCTGTCTAGGTTAGTCAGAGCTTTTCTTCCAAGGAGCAAGCATCTTTTAATTGCATAACTGCAGTCACAATCAGCAGTGATTTTGGAGACCAAAAGAATAAAGTCTGCCACTGTTTCCATTGTTTCCCCATCTATTTGCCATGAAGTGATGGGACCAGATGCCATGATCTTCATTTTCTGAATGTTGAGCTTTAAGCCACCTTTTTCACTCTCCTCTTTCACTTTCATCAGGAAGCTTTTTAGTTCTTCTTTGCTTTCTGCTATAAGGATGGTGTCTTCTGCATATCTGAGGTTATTGATATTTCCCCAGACATCTTGATTCCAGCTTGTGCTTCATCCAGCCCAGCGTTTCTCATGATGTACTCTGCATATAAGTTAAATTAGCAGGGTGACAATATACAGCCTTGATGTACTCCTTTCCCAATTTGGAACCAGTTTGCTGTTCCATGTCCAGTTCTAACTGTTGCTTCCTGACCTGCATGCAGATTTCTCAAGAGGCAGGTCAGTGGTCTGGTATTCCCATCTCTCTCAGAATTTTCCACAGTTTATTGTGATCCACACAGTCAAAGGCTTTGGCATAATCAATAAAGCAGAAGTAGATGTTTTTCTGGAACTCTCATGCTTTTTCAATGATCCAACAGATCACTGAAGATATTAAGATATCTTACAATATCAGAAACAGAATATATTAAGAAGAGGTGGGAAGAATACACAGAACTATACAAAAATAGGTCTTCATAACCCAGATAACCATGATGGTGTGATCACTCACCTAGAGCCAAATATTCTGGAATGCGAAGTCAAGTAGGCCCTATGAAGCACCACTACGAACAAAGCTAGTGGAGGTGATGGAATTCCAGCTAAGCTATTTCAAATCCTAAAAGATGATGCTGTTAAAGTGCTGCACTCAGTATGCCAGCAAATTTGGAAAACTCAGCAGTGGCTATGGGACTGGAAAAGGCCAGTTTTCATTCTAATCTTAAAGAAAGCCAATGCCAAAGAATGTTTAAACTGCCACACAATTGCATTCATCTCACATGCTAGCAAAGTAATGCCCAAAATTCTCCAAGCTAGGCTTCAACAGTATGTGAACTGTGAACTTCCAGATGTTCAAGCTGAATTTAGAAAAGGCAGAGCAACAAGAGATTAAATTGCCGACATCCATTGGATCATCGAAAAAGCAAGAGAGTTCCAGAAAATCATCTACATCTGCTTCTGTTCGGTCCTTACCATTTTCGTCCTTTATCCTGCCCATCCTTGCATGAGATGTTCCTTTGATATTTCCTATTTTCCTGAAGAGATCTCTAGTCTTTCCCATTCTATTGCTTTCCTCTACTTCTTTGCATTATTCATTTAAGAAGGCCTTCTTATCTCTCCTTGCTATTCTCTGGAACTCTGCATTCAGTTGGGTATATCTTTGCCTTTCTCCTTTGTCTTTAGCATCTCTTCTTTCCTGATATCTGTAAAGCTCCTCAGACAATTCCTTTGCCTTCTTGCATTTCTTTTCCTTTGAGATGGTTTGGTCACTACCTCCAAAATCATCTCAAAAACACTGTACAACATTATGAACCTCCATCCATAGTTCTTCAGGAACTCTGTCTACCAGGTCTAATTCCTTGAATCTATTCATCACTTCCACTGTATAATCATAAGGGATTTAGAACATATCTGAATGACCTACATGTTTTCCCTATTTTCTTCAATTTAAGCCTGAATTTTGCAATAAGGAGGTCATGATTTGAGCTACAGTCAGCTCCTGATCTTACTTTTGCTGACTGTATAGAACTTCTCCATCTTTGGCTACAAAGGGCAATCAATCTGATCTTGGTATTGACCATCTGGTGATGTCTATATGTAGAATCATCTCTTGTGTTGTTGGAAGAGGGCATTTGCAATGACCAGTGCATTCTCTTGGCAAAAATGTTAGCTTTTGCCCTGCTTCATTTTGTACTCCAAGGCCAAACTTGCCTGTTATTCTGGTATCTCTTGACTTCCTACATTTGCATTCCAATCCCCTATGATGAAAAGGACATCTCTTTTTATTCTATTTTTATATTTTTGGTGTTAGCTCTAGGTTTTGTAGGTCTTCCTAGAACTGTTCATCTTTTTTGACATCAGTGGTTGGGGCATAAACTTGGATTACTGTGATGTTGAATGGTTTGCCTTGGAAATGAACTAAGATCATTCTGTCATTTTCGAGACTGTACTCAGGTACTGTATTCTATAACTGACTATGAAGGCTACTCTATTTCTTCTAAGGGATTCTTGCCCACAGTAATAGATATAATGGTCACCTGAATTAAATTCTCCCATTCCTATCCATCATAGTTCACTGATTCCTAAGATGTTGATATTGAGCCTTACTATCTCCGGCTTGACCACGTCCAGTTTACCTTGATTCATGGACCTAACATTCCAGCTTCCTATGCAATACTGTTCTTTACAGCATCTAACTTTACTTTCACCACCAGACATGTCCCCAACCAAGCATCATTCCGGCTTTGGCCCAGCTACTTCATTCTTACTGGATCTATTAGTAATTGCCCTCCACTCTTCACCATGGTAGCATATTGAACAGCTTCCAACCTGGGGGACTCATCTTGCAGCATCATATCTTTTTGCCTTTTCATACTGTCCCTGGGGGTCTCCAGGCAAGAATGCTATTGAAGTGCTGTACTCAGCATGTCAGCAAATTTGGAAAACTCAATAGTAGCCACAGGACTGGAAAAGGTCAGTTTTCATTCCAATCCCAAAGAAGAGCAAGTTCTTTATATATTATGGATACTAACTCTTTGTTACACATGCTGATAATATTTTTCTCCCAGAAAGTCAATTATCTTTTAATGTTGCTTACAGTGATTTCTGCCATATGGATATTACTTTAATTTTTTTAGGTAGTCAAATGTGTCAGGTTTTTCTTTCATGGCTTCTGGGTTTTCCATCTGTCTTAATTAGATACTAATATAGCCCTACATAATGTTCTGATTTACCTATAGTTTTTGTTCTACTTTTCACATTACTCTCTCAAGGCTGGATTTGTTCACAGCGTGTTTTTGAGATTCATTCATCTTGTTGCATGTATCTCTTCTTTTAGTTTTAGCGATGATCCATCCTAAATCAATTTTTGTGTATGACAAGAGGTCGGGTTTATCTTAGATGTAATTTTTTAACATTTACTTATTTAATGGCCGCGCTGGGTCTCTTTTGCTGCACGTGGGCTTTCTCTAGTTGTGGGGAGTGGGGGCACTCCTCCTTGCAGTGTGCAGCTTTCCCGTTGCGGTGGGTTCTCTTGTTTCGAAGCACAGGCTCTAGAGCGCAGACTCTGGCTTCCGTTGTTCGACATCATGTCTAATCTTCCTGGACCAGGGATCGGACACATGTCCCCTGTACTGGCAGGCAGATCCTTATCCACTGTGCCACCAAGCACGTCCTAGATATAATTTTTAATGATTTCTTGCACTGATTCTGCTTAACTGGAGACCATTTGCTGCAGCTGGCCAACTTGATTTTCTTATTTCAAGTTGCCTAATATCCTCACATTAAGCTATTATCTTTTGCTCGCTCATTTTTATAAAAGAAGATCTATTTTGATTGATCATGAAAACTGGAGGAGATCTCCTCAGCTCTATGCAGGACAGAGCTTGATCTCTACAATGGCTTACAACTCCCCTACTTCCTCAGTGGCATTAAAGGTAACTGGAGGTAGACAAATACTCATTTTTATTACCTAGTGACTGCTACTGCTGCTGCTAAGTCACTTCAGTCATATCCAACTCTGTGCGACCCCATAGATAGCAGCCCACCAGGCTCCCCCGTCCCTGGGATTCTCCAGGCAAGAACACTGGAGTGGGTTGCCATTTCCTTCTCCAATGCATGAAAGTGAAAAGTGAAAGTGAAGTCACTCAGTCGTGTCTGACTCTTGGCGACCCCATGGACTGCAGCCTACCAGGCTCCTCCGTCCTTGGGATTTTCCAGGCAAAGTACTAGAGTTGGGTGCCATTGCCTTCTCCATACCTAGTGACACCTGGAAGCAAATTCTAGGGTCAGCATCCAGGCCTTGATGGAGTTTCCAAAACTCCTCCAGAGTCTCCACTCTAGCTACACTTCCCTCCTTCTAGCAGCTCTGAGAGGTAAAATCAGAGATGCTTTTCTCTAACTCTCGCTTGCTCAAGACTTTTCTCCCCTAGTCCTCACTCAATTAAAGATTTTCTTCTCCAGTTCCACTCTCCTGTGCTCATGAACTGGAGATCTGTGAGCTGGTTTCTAGAGTCTATTTAGAGCAATTATATAGTATCTGGTTTGGGGCAGCCTTTGTAGTGTAAGTTGGCACCTCACAGAATGTGACACCATTTCTATCACTGCTTTTCTTACTGACAGAGAAGATGTATTTGGCCACAGAGCTGCAGACTTGCAAGTGTAGCACTAATATGAACGAGCCTAGTTTGAACCTCTCTGTCAACACAGACAATTTCACTGATGAACCAAAAAGCATTTATTAATTATCTAGCATTGTGGCTATGGGCTCTTCATTGTGTACTTTTCCTCTCTCTCTAATGAAAAGCATAAACAATATATAAAATACTGCAGATAAATGCTAGCTATTCCTGATTCTTTATTCATCCTCAAGCCATACTGTTATGGTTTCCTCCTTAAAGAGAGAAATATCTTAAAGGTGATTTTAAATGGTCCAAGGAGAACAATGATTTTGTTCTGGAATCAAGAACAGGCTGAATTTCATAGCAGAATCTGGAAGGCTCCTCTTCCCTTTACGTTCAGGAACAAAATGCAATGATTAGGACACAGATGAGAACCACAGTCCATATCTGACGAAGTCATTCGAGCCAGCTCACCTGTTCGATCTGTTTGTACCATATCATCAGCACGTCCTCTAGCTGACGAACAGTTTCTGAATTGCTCGCTGCCACTGTCACTTCTTCAAAGGTGTGCAGTTTGGAAAAATCAACATTGTCTATTTTTTTTAACTTAACTGTTCCCTCAATACTTATTCTAGCACCTAAAAGGGAAAAAATAATATTGAGAAGAGATGGTAATGTCAGTGTGTTAAACATCAATGTGTGATTTCAAGCTGTAATTACTAAAATGTTAGAGATTTAATATTTTATAGAAGTATAATTCTAATTGATCATTAGACTGTGTTATGATTATTTAAATTATTTATTTTTATCAATATGAGATGATTTATAGTTTAAAGAGAGTTAATAATAAAGTATATATTTTTAAATATGGTAAAAATTTTCACAAATAATATAGGAAGAGACTTCTTCCTCAACAGAAAATATAAAAGAAAATGTATCTTATGCCTTCAAAAATTCCTGGAAAGAGAAGCTGTAATGATTAAATGTCTTACCTCTAGGTCCCATAATTACTTTGATTAACATCATCTTTTAAGATGGAAATTTTTTCTCTAAAGTTTATTTTGAATAACATATCTTATAGCTAATTTGCTTATTTGTAACAATCATTAAACATTAAATATTATACTTACCATCTAAAAAGGAAAGGTATCTGTTGATGGTTTCAATGAAAATGTGTTTTTCAGATTCTCCTTGCTGGGACTGGTTTAAAGCACCCCAATTATTTGTTGCAAGAATAGCTGGTAGAAATATATTTGCCAGCATATTTCTAATCCCAACTAGCAGTCCTTCTGATGCATCCAGAACAGTAAATAGCACTTCCTGAAAGGATAATGTTCAAAGGTTATTTTATATGCTGGTCCCATTAAGAACTGAAAACCAAAATCTATTTTTACATCGCAATAAGTATAGATAATACATCTTATAAACTATTAGGAAAACTTAAGTGGTGAATATTAGGGTTCTAAAATCAATAAATTTATATTCTGCCTGCATTTAACCATTCAGACGCTTGCACATCAAACAAACATTTTTTTCCCTGGTGCTTTAAATTCTGCCTAGGGAAGAAGTTATGGCCTGGAGCATACACAATGTGAGGGAAATGAAATTAAGCCTCCTGCAGAAAGAAAGTTCTAGGTTGACAGTTGCTGTGTCTATGAAAAGGAGACCAGAAAACTGTCAGCGCAAAGACAGAACAATGAAACTAGCCTTCTGCTCAGAAATTTGACACAAAAAAACCGCTGGTGAAAGGGTACAAACTTTCAGTTATAAGATGACTAGGTTCTGGGGATATAATGTACAACATGGTGACTATGTTAACAATGTGCCATGCTAAGTTACTTCAGTCATGTCCGACTCTCTGCAACCCTATGGACCATAGCCCACCAGGCTCCTCTGTCCATGGGATTCTCTAGGCAAGAACACTCAAGTGGGTTGCCATGCCCTCCTCCAGGGGATCTTCCCGACCCCAGGATCAAACCAGAGTCTCCTGTGGCTCCTGCATTGGCAGACAGGTTCGTTATCACTAGCACCACCTGGGAAGCCCCACAGTCAACAATCAGTTTCGTTCAGTCACTCCGGTCATGTCCAACTCTTTGCAACTCCATGGACTGCAGCATATCAGGCTTCCCTGCCCATCACCAACTCCCGGAGCTTGCTCAAACTCATGTCCATCAAGTCGGTGATGCCATCCAACCATCCCATTCTCTGTCCCATTCTCCTTCTGCCTTCAATCTTGCCCAGCATCAGGGTCTTTTCCAGTGAGTTGGTTCTTCACATCAGGTGGCCAAAGTATTAGAGTTTCAGCTTCAGCATCAATCCTTCCAATGAATATTCAGGACTGATCTCCTTTAGGATGAACTGGTTTGATCTCCTTGCAGTCCAAGGGACTCTCAAGAGTCTTCTCCAATACCACAGTTCAAAAGCATAAATTACCATATCATATATTTGAAAGCTGCTGGGACATCCCCGGCAGTCCAGTTGTTAAGACTTCACCTTCTAATGCAGGGGATGCAATCTTTGATTGGGGAGCTAAGAACCCACATACCTTTTAGGCAAAACACCAAAACATAAAACAGAAGCAATATTGTAATAAGTGCAATAAAGCATTTAAAAATGGTCCACATCAAAAAAAAAAAAAACTTAGAAAAAAGTTGCTAAGGGAGTAGATCTTAAATATCATTACCAAAAAAGAAAAGTAGTTAATTATATGAAGTTAATGCTGTGCTGGTAATCATCTCACAATGTATTAAATAAATTATTTGCATACCTTAAATTTACATAGTGTTATATGTCAATTGTATCACAATAAAGCTGGCAAAAATATATAACTATATATTTGAAAAAAAGTAAACATACTTCCTGAATATTTTTAGTATTTATAGGGATATCGTTGCGACAGCGAACAAAAAATACACACTGTCCTTTTAGTTTCTCCGGGGCTGCGTTGTCTACATACAGTCTCATCATTTTTGCCCCTTTGGTTGCTCCAGCAATAGTTCGACCACATTCTGAAAACAAAAGTCAGAAATTAACATATCACATAACTGATTAAATGTGATAAATTACTGTGACTCTTACACTGGTGTTCCTTGCCTCACTTTATTATAAGAACTTTTCAATATGATTGTGGGATAAAATTTTTTGCCTACAAAAAGATGTTAGTAATTGCAAATTTTAACATTGCCACCTCCGCAGGTGCCTTTCCCTGAGCTCTGCACTTTGCTCCTTCCGGCCTGGCCTCAGGCAGGGCCTTCATGCATACTCTTCTGCCATCCCATTGTCCACCTTCTACCTCCCTAACCCTTGCTAATCTTACATATTTTAGCCAGAATGCCACCTCTCGGGGAAACCTTCAGTGACTCCGCTAAGAAGATCCTGTCCCCTGCTAAATATTCTCACAGCACCCAACTTATATGAAATCCTTCCTTGAGCTAATTTCAATGAAAACTTATCATTTAATTAGGTATCTATCTTCAGTGTTTGAAGATTCTTGAGAGTCCCTTGGACTGCAAGGAGATTAAACCGGTCAATCCTAAAAGAAATCAACCCTGAATAGTCACTGGAAAGACTGATGCTAGAGGTGAAGCTCCAATACCTTGGCCATTTGATGTGAAGAGCCAACTCATTAGAAAAGACCCAGATGCTGGGAAAGATTCAGGACAGGAGGAGAAGGGAGAGATGGAGGATGAGATGGTCAGATAGCATCACTGACTCAATGATTCTGAGCAAATTCCGGGAGATAATGAAGGACAGGGAAGCCTGCTGTGCTGCAGTCCACAGGGTTTCAAAGAGTCAGACACGACTGAGCAACTGAACAACAACAACAAGATGAAAACAGAAGAACGTTATCAAGTGTTCTATTTTACAGTGCAAACTTTAAAAGAGACAGGAGTTTGGAGGATAGTGATGGACATGGTTTGGAAAACTCTAGGAAGGCTCTGAAGAAAAGAGAATGCATGAAGTGATCCCGAAGAAGGGTAGTATTTGTCTAGGTGGAGAGAAGGGCATTGAGAGAGAGTCAGGATAGAGAGTGGAGAAAGGGGCACAGAAATGACTCTGGTATGAACAGAGAACAATGAAGACTGACTTAGAGGGAGCAGCAAGTTCTGGTTAAGAGGAGACTGCTGCTGCTAAGTCACATCAGTCGTGTCCAACTCTGTGTGACCCCACAAATAGCAGCCCACCAGGCTCCCGTCCATGGGATTCTCCAGGCAAGAAGACTGGAGTGGGTTGCCATTTCCTTCTCCAGTGCATGAAAGTAAAAAATGAAAGTGAAAGTGAAGTCGTGTCTGACTCTTCGAGACCCCATGGACTGTAGCCTGCCAGGCTCCTCCATCCATGGGATTTCCCAAGCAAGAGTACTGGAGTGGGTTGCCATTGCCTTCTCCCAAGAGAAGACTAGGAGGTGCAACTAAGCAAGTACTGTGTGTCCAGCTTATGACAGGCCTTGGTGCAATAAATGAAGAGTCTGGGCCTAATAAAAGGTTTACTTACCAAGAATAAGTACTGTAGACTTCAGAGAGGGCATCTGACAACAGATACTATTTTTGGATCTAGAATCCAGAGACGGGCATGAGATATGAGCCTAGTTTAAAGGCAGCAGAGGAGGAAAGCAAGAAAGAACCAATAGAGGGGACACAGTGAAGGTAAAATCCACAGGATTTATAAGATAAGTAGCCTAAGAGCAAAGGATGGGCCATGTACCTACTTATTAAGACAAAAGTTTACCAACCTGGTAAAGTAGCAATTCTTTTTGGAATAATGTGGAAAGTACGGAAAGCCAGATATTCCAACTACAGCTGCAGCAGACACAGGATGCTCGCCTAGGACCATAGGGAGCAACGGCTGTGCTTTCAGGTGGTTTCCTGACTATTTCTGGTCATCTGACAACATGTGTACAGAATGGCTCTCTACCTGCTTCAGGGAAAAGGCTATTAAACCCTAGTGAAAATGTATATTTGCAGGGGAAGTCAATGACTTTTATAAGGATGTTTTCTTCTTCAATCATTATGGTAATCCTGTAAGCTCCTGATAATTTCCTTTATAAACATAGGATTGTCTATGTATAAGAGAAAAGATATGCTACATTTTCACATTCATTCATGAACAGCTGGCACATTACCCTTGTAGAACATACTTACCAAGACCAGGTACATCTCCTTCTTGGTACAAAAATTTCAGTGTCTTACAACCATCTTTCATAAAAAAGAAAGTAAATGGGTCCAGCTGTTAAGTAAACGAGAAATGACTTGTTTAGTGGCTAAGTCATGTCCAACTCTTTTGTGGCCCCATGGACTGTAGCCCACCAGGCTCCTCTGTCCATGGGATTTCCCAGGCAAGAATACTGGAATGGGTTGCCATTTCCTTCTCCAGGGGATCTTCTCCAACCAGGGATCAAACCCAGTCTCCAGCATTCCAGGCAGATTCTTTATCACTTAGCCACCTGGGGAAGCCCAATAAAATGACTAGGAAACTATAATAAAATAAACCAACAGAGGAAAACCAGTAAGACCTCAAGGCTTGTAAGAGTGGGCACGGGGGAACAGCAGGAAGCAGGCTGAAAGGAGGAGCTGGGGGACAGGGACTGCTCGGGAGAACACGGCCAGAAACAAGGCCAAGGAGGGAAGGATCAGGCTTCTTCCCCCTATTCCCTCCAGTCTCTTACTGGTGCCTCCCAGAGGCTGAGCCACATGGAAGCAAGAGAGCAAGGGCACGTGGTAGATTCCAGAAAGGTCATCTTTCAGGTAACAGAACAGTAAAAGAGAATGGATCTGAAAGCCAACAAATGAACCACCACACCTGTTCTTCATACACCCAGTTTCCTAAACCACACAACAAAACGTACCATCCCCTGATCCTTATTCCTTCTGCTTCCTCATGCATCCACTAACCCTGATGCCAATCTACTATAAGTCCTGGCTTTGAACATGTAACGAAATAAGCACTCTAATCTCTCCCAGATTGTGACATTTGTCTCCATTCCTGGCTGTATGATCTTCCTTCCACTGTGGCTTTGCAGCTTACAAGGAACTCTTAAGGAAACACCTTTCTTGGCCTGAATTTTCCCTTAATCCTAGATTTCCCATTTCTTGCTACCTTAGCAGTATCTGACCTGGTCCATGATAGTCTTAAGGAATCACTTAACCACATAAACCCAAATCCAAGACATACCCCTGGAATGACAAGTGGAATGGTTTGCAGCCACCAGGCACTCCAGCATGCTAGCCAGTGAGAAAAACTTCCTCCAAGCAGAAAATGCCAGTCAAGAAAACCAGGGGGCAAATATCAATACTTAAGGGTGATAGTATCACCTCTGTAGGCACCCATCTCCTGAGTCCTAGCATCAGTCCTCCTCTGAAGGCACTGCCTAGTCCCAATGTCTATGCCTAAAACTTCTGCAGAGCTACTGGGATTCCAATTATGAAGTCAACCAACTATGTGGCCTTACAAATTCCAGGTGAAACAAGGTTGATCACCTGAATAGTTTCCTCCCTAACCAAGCACAGGAATGGTTCTTGGGACAGGCCTGAAGCCTGCGCCGTCTAAGAAACACTTTTTTTAGAAATTTGCCTTTCCTTCATCTCTTGGTCATCTGCTCAGTGATGAGTACAGGGCTGTTTCGTGTTACTTTCTTCTACTAGGAGAACAGGCAGACACACAAACAGAGTTGTCAGAGGAGCCAAAATAGTAAGGAAAGGAGGCCAGGAGAGATTGAAACAAATGGTGGCTCAGCGGTAAAGAATCCACCTGTCAATGCAGGAAACACAGATTCCATCCCTGATCCAGGAAGATCCCACATGTGTTGGAGCAACTAAGCCTGTGCTCTAGAGCCTAGGAGCTGCAACTGTTGAACCCACATGCTGCAACTGTGAAGCCCACGCGCCCTAGAGCCCATGTTCCACAAGAGAAGTCACTGCAGTGAGAAGCCCACACACTCTAACTAGACTGTATACCCTACTCTACACAACCAGAGAAAAGCCCACTCAGAACAAAGACCCAGCACAGCCATAAATAACTAATTTTTTAAAAGCAATACAAACAAACAAAACAGCTTGAGAATGGCAAAGAGAATCCTATTGCCATTGGGTGGTATGACCCATAGCCAGTACAGATTTCAGAATTTGTGGGGCCCAGTATAAAATGAAAATGCAGAACCAAATGTTTAAAAATTATTAATAATTTCAAGATGGCAATAGGAGATCATTAATCCAAGCGCAAGGCCCTTCAGCACAGGGGCTTACTCAGCTAACAGCCTGCATGCCTTTAAAGCCATCTTTGGCCACATCCACATTCCCACATGGAACTTTGGTGACCTGAGAAACTGTGACTTTCACTGATCCTAGACTTGATGACAAGCTCAAGCAGTTAACAGTAATTTTATTGAAAATTAAGTTAGGACTTCCCTGGTGCCACAGTGGATAAGAATCTGCCTACCAATGCAGGAGGCACAGATTCAATCCTTGGTCCAGGAGGATTCCATATGCCATGGAGCAACTAGGCCTGTGTGCCACAGCTACTGAGTCCTCCTCGCTCTAGAGCCTGAGATCCATAACTACTGAGCCTGTGCGCTGCAACTACTGAAACCCACGAGCCTAGAGCGCATGCTCCACAGCAAGAGACGCTGATATAACAAGAAGCCCGCAGACCACAATGTGTAGCCCTCACTCACCACAACTAGAGAAAGCCTGTACAAAGCAACAAAGACCCAAAGCAGCCAAAAATAAATAAAAATAAATATTTTTAAAAGAGAATCAATGTCGATAAGGAATTTACAACAAAAAGTATCAAATTGTTTTAAAAGAAAATTAATTTAGAACCTGAGCTATAAGGAAGCTATAACACTGCTTCTGGGAACTGCTATGAAAGTCACAGTTTATCATATATTACTATAATTAGGGTGACCATATATAGTAAATTCATCATCCAAAATTGGGACCGTTTTTGGAGTGAAAAGAGGAACTGTTAATAATTATGCCAGAAAAGTAGGCAGTAGGGTGTCCCTGGCATGCAGAGATACATGGGAACCACCTCACTGTTTTCCAGTATATTCATGCAACAGTCACTGAGCCCTGGCTCTATTTTTGCAGTTTGTTTTTCTATCCAAATAATTTTCACTTGTAGGTTATATAAGCTGTACTTTTAAAATATCACTCTACCTGTGCTTTACTGTTCTTCTTAACTTCTGAAGCCATTCTGAATTAGAATCTTAGCTCAATTCTAGTTGCCAACTCTTTTCCTTCCTTCCTTCCTCCACACTGGTAGGCCAAACTAGAAATATCATCCAGTTGGCTATAATTACATAAAATAAAGCTTCCTCTCTAATCAGGTAAATTCCAACCACCTCTTTCTAAATGTTTTGTTGTTCACAATGATCCATGTTTCTTAAATCAATCACTCCTCTAAAAGCAGCTAAAAGAGAATGAGAAGACTCAGACTTACAGACGGGCAATCCAAAATTAATTCTTCAACAGTTACTATGTCCAGGCCAAGCTTTTCTGACAGAACTTCAAATATATATTTGTAGGAAGGGTCAATTTTCATTTTTCGGTTTTCTCTTGCATCTCTATATCTTGCCTAAAGAATGAAAACCACAGGTAAAAATAAAAAATGCAGTTATTAAGAAAAATCACCAAAACGTTTCATTTGAGATAAAACTGACACATATGAAAAACATGAGCAAAACCTGTCTCTCTTTTAATGTTTCCTGTAGATTTGGAATGCCACTCATACTTCGGCGATATTTGGATGATCTCCGGGAAGACTGAGAGAGCACATCAGAAAGCATTGACTGGGCCATTCGCGGTGCAGGCCTGGGTCGCACCCTGCCTGGTTCCAACTCATCATCATCTGGCATAACTATCCTTTCATCAGAAGGAAAGAGATTCAAATAATCACTTAAAGAGGAAGTAGGGCCTTTCTCGGAAAAAGAGCCTGTATCTCCCTCAGACACCGCTTCTCGAAGGGTTGGGGCCTCCTCGCTGGAAGGAGGAGGAGGAGTCTCTTCTTCTGCAGGGGGCGGAGCCTCATCTCCTGGATCTGGAGGAGCAACCTCTTCTGAACCAGGAGGCGCTGGTTCTCCGGACGAGGGAGGGGCATCTTCTTCCGGAGGGGGTGGGGGGTCGCCTTCCTCAGCGCTCATGTTATCCAGTCCTTCCACCAGCAGAGCACTTTAAAACTTCAAAACCTAGGATGATAAAAGGTTTCCTTTTAAAACTATTCAAAAAGTTGAGCGCGATATGTTAATTTGTTACTACCCTTGAAGCTAGACAGGGTAACAAAATTATGTATTTCTCCCTACTGCATTATCTAAAGAAACTAAGTTTATGGGGCTAGGGAGAGAATTTTTTTAAGTGAGACAGCATGCACACACACACACACACACACACACGTATACACACACATCTGTCTAGGGGCTTTTTCAAACTGTGTAAGTGCTTCTCCTGATCATGATATGACCCTAGGGTACATACCCCATTCCCAGTGGAATCTAGTTCAATTCAGTTCAGTCGCTCAGTCGTGTCCGACTCTTTGCAACCGCATGAATCACAGGCACGCCAGGCCTCCCTGTCCATCACCAACTCCCAGAGTTCACTCAGACTCATGTCCATTGAGTCGGTGATGCCATCCAGCCATCTCATCCTCTGTCGTCCCCTTTTCTTCCTGCCCCCAGTCCCTCCCAGCATCAGGGTCTTTTCCAATGAGTCAACTCTTCCCATGAGGTGGCCAAAGTACTGGAGTTTCAGCTTTAGCATCATTCCTTCCAAAGAACACCCAAGACTGATCTCCTTTAGAATGGACTGGTTGGATCTCCTTGCAGTCCAAGGGACTCTCAAGAGTCTTCTCCAACGCCACAGTTCAAAAGCATCAATTCTTTGGCGCTCAGCTTTCTTCACAGTCCAACTCTCACATCCATACGTGACTACTGAAAAAACCATAGCCTTGACTAGACGGACCTTTGTTGGCAAAGTAATGTCTCTGCTTTGAATATACTATCTAGGTTGGTCATAACTTTTCTTCCAAGGAGTAAGTGTCTTTTAATTTCATGGCTGCAGTCACCATCTGCTGTGATTTTGGAGCCCAAAAAGATAAAGTCTGACACTGTTTCCACTGGTTTCCCCATCTATTTGCCATGAAGTGATGGGACCAGATGCCATGATCTTTGTTTTCTGAATGTTGAGCTTTAAGCCAACTTTTTCACTCTCCTCTTTCACTTTCATCAAGAGGCTTTTTAGTTCCTCTTCACTTTCTACTATAAGGGTGGTGTCATCTGCATATCTGAGGTTATTGATATTTCTCCCAGCAAAAGGAGGGAAAAAAATCAAATTTAGGGCAATAGTCAAATCTCCATCAAAATAAACAGGCATTCGGAATATGGCTAAGATTCTAACTCTCACAGAATAAGAGTAAATAATTAAAGAGCAAAAAAACAGATTACAAAGCAGCTACTTCAAAAGAAGATAAAGAAGCTTTCTAGTGAGAAATTCTGAAGTCACTGGTGCAGACCTGGCCTAAGTGAGATGGTGCTTCATATGAAGGGACACCAGCAGCCCCTCATCAGACACAGAGATTACCTATAATCTGCACCCAACATCTGCCCTCTCCAGGTTTTCCAAAGCACCCATAAACAGCTGAAATTTTCTTTGATATACTACTTTGGTCTATTCCAGAACAGAAAGATCCACACTGACCTTTCAGCTGCCAGGCAACCTGTTGACCCACCAACATCCAAGATGTACAAATAAGAACTCAAACTGCCTGAAGTTTTTGCTTAATTTTTTTTTCTCATCTCTCTCTCTCCTCTCTTATGGATCCTGTTTTTTGTCTTTGATTTTTGGCCACAGTCTAAGGTCTGGGCTTCCCTGGTGGCCCAGACGGTAAAGAATCTGCTTGCAATGCAGGAAATCAGGGATCCATCTCTGGGTTAGGAAGATCCCCTGAAGAAGGGAATGGCAACCCACTCCAATATTCCTACCTGGGAAATCTTATGCAGAGAGGAGCCTGGCAGGCTACAGACCATGGGGTCGCAAAGAGTCTGACACAACTGAGTGACTAACATACACACACACACACACACACACAATCTAAGGTCTAGCTTCTTCACACTAGAGGAAATTTGCTTAGGCAGTGACTACTTAGATGTCTGTGAATTACTATTGGACACAACAAAGATATACAATACCCAGGGGTTGTGTGTGCATTACAATCTTACACTTGAAACTGGCCTATAGGAGAAAGTTGTGCTATCTATAATATGTCAAGATCAAGCATGATGATACATACTAGTGAAGTCATATCAACTACCTGTCACTCTGAATAAATTTTTGCTTTTGAATTCTACAAAATAATTCATTTTTCTTGGTAAGAGAATCATGCCTTCTTTCAAAGGGTATCAACAGGTATTGTTGTCGAGTTTCTGAAACCAAAGCAAAATTTAATTTCAATAAATGGTAAAGTATGTGTACTGATTGAGTTCAGTGGGGCTGGAGAGCATCTCTATAGGCAATCAAGGCTCTTTCTAGAGACACACAGTAATTTGAGCCAGTATAGAGATACCATTATGTAAGCCATGAAAGAAAGGCTAAAATTGAAATATATTTTGCTTAAAAAATCAAGGAAGGATTCAACAAATCTTAATAAGGTTCCCCTCTAAAAATTACTACTATTTCTTAAGTGTTGGCACAGATTAAATTTTCAGAAAATTTTGTTACTTAAAGATTCCAGATAGTTAAGATTCATGACACATAATTTTAGAACTAGAAAATAAGTGTTAGAAATCATCTAGCTTAATTTTCCCTTTTTACTGATAATGAAACTAAGATCTAGAGAAGTTACAGGTCTTATCCAATTACACAGCCAAGAATGATCTTTCTAATGAGGGAAATAAACACATCAACACTTATAATTTCACTAGAACCAGCCAAAGTGTGCACAAAAATCTATAGTGTCAAAAGAGAAAGTGCAGGAGGAAAATCCCTAAAAATGAGCTGTCATTTAAGACAAGTCTTGGTAGGATACATATGAGTTCCAAGCAGAAGACTGAAGTTGCTGTAGTCGTTGAGCCGCTAAGTCATGTCAGACTCTTTTGTGACTATAACTCGCACTCCTCTGTCCATGGGATTCTCCAGGCAAGAATACTGGAGTGGGGTGCCATTCCCTTCTCCAGGGCATCTTCTTGACCCAGGGATTGAACTTGAGTTTCCTGCTTGGCACGCAGATTCTTTACCACTGAGCCACCAGGGAAGCCCAGAGAAGACTGGGGAGGTAATATTAATTGCCAGCAAGTAAATCCCAGTTTCTGTGCTTGCTGAGACATAGAACTGTGGTTGATAAATATATATGGAGAGAGAATGTAAATAATATGAATTTTAATACACTTAATATATTTAATACTCAATATATATATTTGATGAAAATTGACATTATAATAATCATCGTCTAGACATAAAAAATGGAGTTGGGCTGACATTGAGGACCTGGTCTCAGACACATCCCCAAACCACTGAGAACTTGAATTTTATCTGAATTGTATCAAAGTGAAGGACACCACGAACCATTTTCAAAACAGCAGCTGCTGGCAGCTGCAACCTTATAGTCTCACGGTTTCCCCTTGTACTTAACTATGCAACCATTTCAGATCCCAACAAATCCTTAAAGCACCCTTACTTCTTGCCAGTTTCAACTATTATTCTTGATAAACCATTCATGTAATTTAACTGTAAACTTGTGATTTTTGCCTTTTTAAGCCTCCTTCATTTTGGAGTCCTGCATAATACAATTCAAGTGCTTTTTGAATCTGTGTCTCTCAGGCTGCAGTCCTAACAAACCCCAAATAAACACCTTTTAATTTCCATCAGGTCTCTGTTTCTCAAATTTTGGTTAACATAGCGTGTGTGTGTGTGTGTGTGTGTGTGTGTGTGTGTGTGTGTGTCTACATACACATATGTAGATCTATACCATGTATGCATGCATGCTAAGGAGCTTCAGTCGTGTCCGACTATTTGCGACCCTATGGACCATAGCCTGCCAGGCTCCTCTGTCCATGGGATTCGCTGGCAAGAATATTGGAGTGGGTTGCCAGTGGGTTGCTATGCACTCCTCCAGGGGATCTTCTTGACCCACAGTTCAAACCCAAGTCTCTTGGATCTCCTGCATTGGCAGGTGAGTTCTTTACCACTAGCACCAGCTAGGAAGCCCAATACACAGCACAGTCATACATATTTTGAACATTTTTTCTAACACTAGTAAACTCAATTTATTTCAGGCTTTCAACACTTACTTTCTGCTAAGATGATAGATTTAACTTCTTTTAAAAAGAAAATGACCAGGGAGAACAAGATGGCGGAGGACTAGGTGGACATGGAGGACATCTCTCTCCTCGGATACATCAGGGATACACCTTCAGACACAGAAGTGCACGCAGAACACCAGCTGAGAGTGGACAGGAGTACCTGACCAGCGGAAAAGAACATGTGCTGCTAAGCTGCTAAGTCCCTTCAGTCATGTCCGACTCTGTGCGACCCCATAGACGGCAGCTCACCAGGCTCCACCATCCCTGGTATTCTCCAGCCAAGAACACTGGAGTGGGTTGCCATTTCCTTCTCCAATGCATGAAAGTGAAAAGTGAAAGTGATGTTGCTCAGCTGTGTCTGACTCTTAGCGACCCCATGGACTGCAGCCCACCAGGCTCCTCCGTCCATGGGATTGTCCAGACAAGAGTACTGGAGTGGGATGCCATTGCCTTCTCCAAAAGAACATATAGACCCATGCAAAACTTGGTAGGATGAAGGAACTAGGGAGAAATCCAGGCGTGTTAGTAGGACTGGACCTTCCCACAAAGGGTGGAGGAACTGAATCAGGGGTTCCACCCCCACACTGGGACAATTGTCTGAGTCAGAGGAGAAACATTTAAGGATGAGACTGAAACAGGTGATCTGTGGCAGCCTAAATGGAATGAGAATCAGACAGTCCTTGCCTCAATCTTACATACCCCAGACAGGGACGCAGATCCCCTGTAAGGGGCAGCAGCTGGGAGCTGGAGTTCAGGGATTGTGGAGCAATCCCAGGGTGAGGGCTGCCGTTGATGGTGGAGAGGGAGATCGATGGGATGTGAGGGAGGAGACTGTGGTGGGAAATGACTGTGGAGGAAAGCCAGGCAGCCAAGGAAGCAAGGCGATACTGCCGAGTCACGCAGCAGGTGGAGCCATCGCCATAGCCTCTCTCCCTCTGCAAGTCAGCACTGGCAGCTGAACAGTATAGAGAGGCTGGCCTATCAAATGCCCGACACACTGAACTACAGACCCGGACCCCACCCAGGGTGCCCCTTTAAGTGCCTGATGGGCCAATCTACAGAGTAGGACCCCAGCTAGGGGGGCCCCTCTATGTGCCTGACACATGGAACAACAGAGGACCCCAGGCAAGGGAGCTTGCTAAGTGCCGGAAAGGGCAGAGCTACAGAGAAAGAGTGGCCAAAGAGGCCTTCTGATCACCAGCTACATGAGGCTTGAAAAAAGACTCTGATAGGGCCAGAACTCCTGCAGCAGAGGCAGTCCATGTCCCTGCACACTTGGCGCCGCCAGGGTCCCCACAAGCCAAGCAGCTGTGCCACCTTCACGCTCAACTCTCACTGGGGCAGAGCTGCCATGGGCAAAAAAAGTCTTGCGTCTATGCGTGCAGAGTTGCTTCAGTCCTGTCTGACTCTTTGCGATCCTGTAGACTGTGGTCTGCCAGGCTTCTCTGGCAGGGACGGGGGTTCTCCAGGCAAGAACAAGGGAGCCTATTGGCCAATGCTGGTTGCCACACCCTTCTAGAGCACTGTATTTCCTGCTGCCCTAGCCACCAACTCCCCTGAGTACCTGGTGCGGCCAGAACCCCTGTGACCCAAGCAGCTGCACTACCTCCACATCTGGCCCTCACAGGGGCAAACCCAAGTCCTCCAGGGCAGCCTCAGGAGCAAACCCCAGTGGATGACCCACATGCAGAGGTGGAAATAAAACCACAATTGAAACCCAAGGGGCAGTGTGGCTAACGAAGAAGACCCAAAACCTTCCCACCTGCTGTACAAGCTGCAGATTAAATCCACACAATCAACTAGGCAGATTCTGTGTCTATGGAATACAGAAAAGGTCATGGAGTGCTCCCACAAAAGAAAATGCACTAGTTGATAGCTGTAGACACTGGAGGCAAGAACACACAGGAGTAGAACCAGATTAGAATCTGAGCTGCCCCTACAGCAGGTCCAGAGATCAGCACAGTGCTGGAGGGCATCTAGGGAGGTAAGGTGGACTGTGACTACCAGCAAGGGAAACGACTCTGACAGCAGTGACTCAAGAAAAACATTTATTATTCTTATGTTTTCACTTGTTCTGTAGATTCTTTGGGATTTTTTCTTTATTTCCCCCTCTGTTGTAGTTGTCAGTTTTATTGGCACTATGAAGTCTAATTAAACTTTTGAGCTTTTTTTCCTTTTATTCTCAGTCACATTTTTTATTGTTGTCATAAACCCCTGCCTCTATGGTTGGGCTTTTGCAATTCTAGGGAATTTCCCTTTTCTTTTTTCCCTTCCTCCCCTTTTTAAAAAAAAAATTTTTTTAACCTATTATTATTTTTTCTACATTTATTCCTTTGCTTTTCCTACTGTTCTCTTCCCCTTTCAGTTAATCTTTCATGTATATAAACCTTCATCTACCTCTATTTAACTTTACGTATCTTTTCTTTCTTTCCTTTCCTCTCAACATATTTGTTAGTTTTATTTTCATTGTTTTATTCTCCAGTTGGCACCTGCCTTTAGTTTTGTTGTCCAGTTTGTGCTGTAGTTAGGTTTGTTCTGGTAGATATAATTTTGGGTTCCCTTTGTTTGCTGGCTCTATTGTGCTTTATTTTCGTTGGACTGTTTTGATTTTGCTTATGGGTGTATATGTATATGTGTATATTCAGTCACACTTTTAATTGTTGTTATAAACCTCTGCATCTACGTTGGGCTTTTGCAGTTCTATGGAGTTTTTTCCTCTTTTTCTTTCTTCTGCTTTTTTCTCTTCTCTTTTTTATAATTCTTTTAATTTTTTAAAACCTATTATATTTTTTCTACATTTATTCCTTTGTTTGCCTTTCCTACTGTTCTTTTCCCCTTGCAGTTAATATTCAATGTACATAAACCTTCTTCATCTACCTCCTATTTAACTTTGCATATCTATTCTTTCTTTCTTTCCTTCCTTTCTTTTCCTCTCAACATATTTGTTAGTTTTGTTTTCAATGCTTTATTCCCCACTTGGCACCTTGCTTTAGTTTTGTTTTCCACTTTGTGCTTTAGTTAGTTTTTTTCTTAACTGGGAAATATAATTTTTGATTTCCTTTGTTTGCTGGGTCAGGCTATTGTACTTCATTTGTGTTGGACTGTTTTGACTTTGCTCATGGGTGTGTATCTGTATATCCCATTATTTTAATTATTATCTGCTTGATTTTGTAACTGTCATCTGTCTGGGGTTCATCTTTGGTTTCTCGTTTTTGGATATTTGTTTTAATCTCACTTAATGCCGTAACAAACTACTTGTGGAATCTTCACTCCTGACCAGAGATCAAGCCCCGAGTCTTTGGAGTGGGAGCACTGACTCCAAGACCCTAGACCACCGGAGAACTAACCCTAGGGAGTATCAAATAGTGGGAACTCACACAGAGGAAACCACTTGAATACAACACCAGGCATCACCCAACCAATAGTAGCACCCTGTGCAGGGCACCTCATCTAAACAAGAAACAAAACAAAAGTACAAACCCAGTCATCAGCAGACAGGATTACCACCTCACTCAGCCTTGCCCATCAGAGGAAAAACAAACCAACAAAATCTCAGCACAAATCTCACTCTATAAGCTTACACAAACCACTGGACCAACCTTAGGAGGGCAGAGACCAAAAGGAAGAAATAACTCAACCTTGAAGCCTGGGAAAAGGAGACCTCAAACACAATAAGTTAAAAAATATATATAATGAAAAGGCAGAGAAATACTACACAAAAGAAGGAACAAACTAGAAACAGAGAAGTCCAAATAAATGAAGAGGAAATAGGCAAACTACCTGAAAAAGAATTCAAAATTATGATAGTAAAGATGATCAAAAACCTTGAAAACAAAATAAAGAAAATGCAAGAATCAATTAACAAAAACCTAGAAGAATTAAAGAATAAACATACAGAGACAAACAACACAATTACTGAAATTAAAAATATTCTAGAAGGAATCAATAGCAGAATATCTGAAGAAGAATGAATCAGTGAGCTGGAAGACAAAATGGTGCAAATAACTTCCAAAGAGCAAGATAAAATGAAAAGAATGAAAAGAAATGAGGATAGTCTCAGAGACCTCTGGGACAATACTAAATGCACCAACATTTGAATTATAGGGGTCCCAGAAAAAGAAGAGAAAAAGAAAGGGTTTGAGAAAATTTTTGAAGAGATTATAGTTGAAAATTTCCTCAACATGAAAAAGGAAATAGTCTATCAAGTCCAAGAGGCACAAAGACTCCCATACAGGATAAACCTAAGGAGAAACATGCCAAGACACATACTACTCAAACTAACAAAGACTAAACACAAAGAAAGAATATTAAAAGCAGCAAGGCAGAAGCAACAAGTAACATACAAGGGAAACCCCATATGCTTAAGAGCTGATCTTTCAGCAGAAACTCTGCAAGCAGAAGGAAATGGCAGGGTATATTTAAAGTACTAAAAGGGAAAAATCTACAACCAAGATTACCCAGCAAGGATCTCATTCAAAATTGATGGAGAAATAGAAAGCTCTTCAGACAAGCAAAAGTTAAGAGAATTCAGAACCACCAAATCCACTTTACAACAAATGTTAAAGGGATTTATATAGTCAAGAAATACAAGAGAAGAAAAAAGATCTGCAAAATCAACCCCAAGCAATTAAGAAAATGGCAATAGGAACATACATATCAATAATTACTTTAAATGTAAATGGATGAAATCCTGCAACCAAAAGACACAGACTGGCTGAATGGATACAAAAACAAGACCCATATATATGCTGTCTAAAAGAAACCCACTTCGGACCTAAAGGCACATATAGACTGAAAGTGAGAAGATGGAAAATATATTCCATGCAAATAGGAAGCAAAAGAAAGCTGGAGTAGCAATCCTCATATCAGACAAAACAGACCTTAAAATAAAGAAGATCACAAGAGATAAGGAAGGACACTACATAATGATCAAGGGATCAATCCGAGAGGAAGACATAACAATTGTAAATATCTACGCTCCCAACACAGAAGCACCTCAATACATAAGACATAAAAGGAGAAACTGACAGTAACACAGTAATAGTAGGAGACTTTAACACCCTGCTCACACCAATGGACAGATCATCAAAACAGAAAATTAATAAGGAAACACAAGTTTTAAATGATACATTAGATGAGATGGATCTCACTGATATCTTCAGAACATTCCATCCAAACACAGAAGAATACAACTTCTTCTCAAGTGCACACGGAACATTCTCCAGGATAGACCACATCCTGGGTCACAAATCAAACCTCAGTAAATTTAAGAAAACTGAAATCATATCAGCATCTACTCTGACCACAACACTATGAGACTAGATATCAATTACAAGAAAAAAACTGTAAGAAACACAAACACATGGAGATTAAACAACATATTTCTAAATAACCAACAGGTTACTAAAGAAATCAGAAGGAAAATCAAAGAATTTCTAGAAACAAATGACAATGAAAACATGACAACTCAAAACCTATGAGATGCAGCAAAAGCAGTTCTAAGAGGGAAGTTTACAGCAATACAATCCTAACTCAAGAAACAAGAAAAACATCAAATAGACAACCTAACATTACACCTAAAACAAATGGAAAAAGAAGAACCAAAAAAACCCAAAATTAGTAGAAGGAAATAAATCATAAAAATCTGAGCAGAAATAAGTGAAAAAGAAATGAAAGAAAAAATAGTAAAGATTAATAAAGCTAAAAGCTAGTTGTTTGAGAAGATAAAACTGATAAACCTTTAGCCAGACTCATCAAGAACAAAAGAGAGAAGAATCAAATCAACAAAATTAGGAATGAAAAAGGAGAGGTTACAACAGACAATGCAGAAATACAAAGGATTATAAGAGACTATTACGGACAACCTAAGGCAATAAAATGGATACCCTGGAAGAAACGGATAGATTCTTAAATAAGTTGAATCTTCCAAGACTGAACCAGGAAGAAATAGAAATTATGAACAACCACCGAAGCACTGAAATTGAAGTTGTTATCAAAAATCTGCCAAAAAACAAAAGCCCAGGACCAGATGGCTTCACAGGAGAATTCTAACAAACATTTAGAGAAGAGCTAATGCTTATCCTGCTAAAACTCTTTCAAAAAATTGCAGAGGAAGGAACACTTCCAATCTTATTCTATGAGGCCACCATCACTGATACCAAAACCAGACAAAGACAACACACAAAAAAGAAAACTACAGGCCAATATCACTGATGAACATAGATGAAAAAATCCTCAACAAAATTTTAGCAAACCGAGTTCAGCAACACATCAGAAAGCTCATACACCATGATCAAGCTGAGTTTATTCCAGGGAGCAAGGATTCTTCAATATATGCAAATCAATCAACTGTGATACACCATACCAATAAAAACCATATGATCACCTCAATAAATGCAGAAAAAGCCTTTGACAAAATTCAGCACCCATTTATGATTAAAACTCTTCTGTACACAGAAAATTATAAGACACTGATGAAAGCAATCAAAGATGACATAAACAGATGGAGAGATATTCCATGTTCCTGGGTAGGAAGAATCAATATTGTGAAAATGACTATACTACCAAATACAGTCTACAGATTCAATGTCATCCCTATCAAATTACCAATGACATTTTTCACAGAACTAGAACAAAAAATTTCACAATTCATATGGAAACACAAAAGATCTCAAATAGCCAAAGCAGTCTTGAGGAAGAAGAATGGAGCTGGAGGAATCAATCTTCCTGACTTCAGATTATACTACAAAGCTACAGTCATCAAGACAGTATGGTACTGGCACAAAAACAGAAATACACACCAGTGGAACAAGATAGAAAGCCCAGAAATAAACCCATGCACCTATAGGTACCTTATTTTTTACAAAGGAGGCAAGAATATACAATGGCACAAAGACAGCCTCTTCAATAAATGATGTTGGGAAAACTGGACAGTTACATGTAAAAGAATGAAATTAAAACACTTCCTGACACCATACACAAAGATAAACTCAAAATGGACTAAATACCTAAATGTAAGACCAGAAACTATAAAACTATTAGAGGAAAACATAGCAGAACACTTGAAGACATAAATCAAAGCAAGATCCTCTATGATGCACCTCCTGGAGCAACAGAAATAAGAAAAAGTAAACAAGTGGGACCTCATTAAACTTAAAAGCTTTTGCACCGCAAAGGAAACTATAAGTGAGGTGAAAAGACAACCCTCAGAATAGAGAAAATACTAGCAAATGAAACAACTGACAAAGGATTAATTTTCAAAATATACAAGTAGCTCACACAACTCAATGCCAGAAAAACAAACAACCCAATCAAAAAGTGGGAAAAAGACCTAAACAGACATTTATCCAAAGAAGACATACAGATGGCTAACAAACATATGAAAAGATGTTCAACATCGCTCATTATTAGAGAAATGCAAGTCAAAACTAAAACGAGGTATCATCTCACATGGATCAGAATGGCCCTCATCAGAAAGTTTACAAACAATAAATGCTGGAATGAGTGTGGAGAAAAGGGAACACTCTTGCACTGTTGGTGGGAATGTAAATTGATACAGCCACTATGGAAGACAGTATGGAGATTCCTTAAAAAAAAAACAACTAGGAATAAAACCACCATATAATCCAGCAATCCCACTCCTAGGCATATACCCTGAGGAAACTGAAATTGAAAAAGACACATGTATCCCATTGTTCATTGCAGCACTATTTACAATAGCTGGAACATGGAAGCAACCTAGATGTCCGTCGACAGATGAATGGATAAGGAAGTTGTGGTACATACACACAATGGAATATTAATCAGTCATAGAAAGGAATGCATTTGAGTCAGTTCTAATGAGGTGGATAAACCTAGAACCTATTATACAGAGTGAAGTGAGTCAGAAAGAGATAAATAGTGTATTCTAACACACATATACAGAATCTAGAAAATGGCACTGAAGAACTTATTTACAGGGCAGCAGTGGAGAAACAGACATAGATAATAGACTTATGGACATGGGGAGAGGGGAGGAGAGGGTGAGATGTGTGGAAAGAGTAACATGGAAACTTTCATTACCATGTGTCAAATAGACAGCCAACAGGAATTTGCTTTATGGCTCAGGAAACTCAAACAGGGGCTCTGTATCAACCTAGAGGGGTGGGATGGGGAGGGGGATGGGAGGGAGGTTCAAAAGGGAGGGGATATATGTATACCTATGGCTGATTCATGTTGAGGTCTGACAGAAAACAACAAAACTCTGTAAAGCAATTATCCTTCAATAAAAAAATAAATTAAAAAGAAAAAAATGAATAAAGACCTCATAATAGGCAAAGGTTAAAAGTCAAAATAAATAAATGATGGGAGTTTAAAACAGTATAACCTCCATGGAAAAAACAGTTTGGCAGTTCTTCAAAATCCAAATATAGAATTACCATATGACCCAGTAACTCCACTCCTCGGTGGAATTCTACTAGTAATTCTACCCAAGAGAATAACATATGTGCACACAAAACACTGTACACAAATGTTCACAGCAGCATTATTCATAATAGTCAAAAAGTTAAAATAGTCCAAATGTTTGATCAGATGATGAATGGATAAACAAAATGGGGTACAGTAATATACTAAAATATTATTCAGGAAAGAAAGAAAGAAAGGACTTTATATTCTGCAATGTAGATGAACCTTGAAAGCATCACACTAAGTGAAAGAAGCCAGACACAAAAGGCCACATTTTGTTTGAGTCTATTTACATAAAATATAAATATAAAAGAATATCCAGAAAAGGCAAACCCATAGAGACTAAGTTAAGTGGTTGCCAGGAGGTGAGGGAAAGAATTGAAACCAGCTGCTAACAAGCATGAGTTTTTTTTAATGGGTGATAGAAATGTTCTGGAATTATATAGTGGCTATGGCAGCACAAATCAGTGAATATAATAAAAACTACTGAAGACTACATTTTAACCTAGTGAACTTTATCTTACATGAAGTATATCTCAATTTTAAAATGTTATTAATATTTTAAAAAGAACAGTAAACAGGATAAGCACTGCACTAAGAAAATGACCACATCACTCATCTCACATGCTAGCAAAGTAATGCTCAAAATTCTCCAAGCCAGATTTCAGCAACACATGAACCGTGAACTTCCAGATGTTCAAGCTGATTTTAGAAAAGGCAGAGGAACCAGAGATCAAATTGCCAGCATCCGCTGGATCATCAGAAAAGCAAGAGAGTTCCAGAAAAACATCTATTTCTGCTTTATTGACTATGCCAAAGCCTTTGACTGTGTGGATCACAAGAAACTGTGGAAAATTCTGAAAGAGATGGGAATACCAAACCACCTAACCTGCCTCTTGAGAAACCTGTATGCAGATCAGGAAGCAACAGTTAGAACTGGATATGGAACAACAGACTGGTTCCAAATAGCAAAAGGAGTACGTCAAGGCTGCATATTGTCACCCTGCTTATTTAACTTCTGTGCAGAGTACATCATGAGAAACGCTGGGCTGGAAGAAGTACAAGCTGGAACCAAGACTGCCAGGAGAAATATCAATAACCTCGGATATGCAGATGACACCACCCTTATGGCAGAAAGTGAAGAGGAACTAAAAAGCCTCTTGATGAAAGTGAAAGAGGAGAGTGAAAAAGTTGGCTTAAAGCTCAACATTCAGAAAACAAAGATCATGGCATCTGGTCCCATCACTTCATGGCAAATAGATGGGGAAACAGTGGAAACAGTGTCAGACTTTATCTTTTTGGGCTCCAAAATCACTGCAGGTAGTGACTGCAGCCATGAAATTAAAGAAGAGTTGACTCATTGGAAAAGACTGATGCTGGGAGGGATTGGGGGCAGGAGGAAAAGAGGATGACAGAGGATGAGATGGCTGGATGGCATCACTGACTCAGTGGACGTGAGTCTGAGTGAACTCCGGGAGTTGGTGATGGACAGGGAAGCCTGGTGTGCTGCGATTCACGGGGTTGCAGAGTCGGACACAACTGAGTGACTGAACTGAACTGAACTGAAGAAAACGACCAATTTTTGTTGACAGTTTATCAAGAGGTCTTAGTTTGTAAAAATCCTCCTCAAACCTACAAGGGGGGTGGGGGTGGGGGAAGCATTCTGATACTAGATACTAGAGAAAGGTAAAAATACTAGAGAAAGCTAGAAGAACCAGTATAAGTATTGAGGAACTACATCATCTGCAGGCACCAACTTTGCCTCCTTGCTCACCTATTTATAATCTTTCAATGAAAGGATATTAAACACCAAAAACGCTCAAGTTAGCCTGAACGCCACCAGTTAGGTTAAACAATATCTATAACTAAGGGTTAGGCTAAATCAATAGGCTTAGAGAAGGAAAACTCAAAACAAATAAAAAGGAAAGAAAGCTGAGAGGAAGACAAATAGTGTGCAAAGAAAACAACAAAAAACACCCCAAATCTTCTCTCTCCTTTTCTGTGACACAGCTACACCTGCCATTCAAAGTGGTATGAGTAACTAAGCCATGTCCAGGGATATGATATTCACTCTGGGACAGAAAACAAGACAAGACCCTTGTCCTCCAAAATTCACAATCTTATTGGGGAGATAAAGTAGTCTGCAAATCAACAACAGTGTAAGTTTGTGACATTCTACTGGAAAAGGAAATTAGAAAAGGAAAAAAATGATGGTGGAAAAAACAGACAAAAACGATGTCATGCAGGATTTGGACATAAGTTGGCCTTGAAGGAGAGGATTTAGTTAGAAGCAAAAAGAAAAAATCTAGAGAAAGAAGTAGAATGATGAAAACCTAGAGGGCTGGGACAGGGGGTCTGGGGGAAGAAGGCTCGAGAGAAAGGGGACATATGTACACATATAGCTGATTCACTTTGTTGAACAGCAGAAACTATCACAACATCGTAAAGCAATTATACTTTAATAATAAAAATATTTTTTTAAGTTTCAGTTCAGTTCAGTCACTCAGTCGTGACTCTTTGTGACCCCATGAATCGCAGCACGCCAGGCCTCCCTGTCCATTAAAGACATAAATTCATGTTGATGTATGGCAGAAAGCATCACAATACTGTAATTATCCTCCAATTAATAATAAAATTTACATTTTTTTAAAAAAGAAGCTACAAAAAAAAAGAAGTAAAAAGGTAAAGCCATGAAAAAGTATGAAGAGGTCAGAGGGGGTGAATTTAGTTGGGGAAAAATGCTTAGAATAATGCCATATTGTATTTATTCTCCCAAAAGACCACAAATTGCAAGGACTCAGAATCAGTTACATAAATAATAAAATGCAGTTTTTATACAAGCACTGATTCCTAATGTCAACATTTTACGGAACAGGCTCAGTTCTACTCAAAGCTTTTTTTCTAGCACTCCTAGGTCATACTTGAAAACCTAATTAAGAATTCCCCCAGCTTATCATAAAACACACTGAAAGAAGTCGCCATGAGTTACTCTGATCCTATGGTGATCTAATAAACATAGTCTGTAGCCTCAATTCAGGTAAACATTTAAATATAACATTTCCACCTCTATATGTGTCTCCTTACCTCAGTTTCCTTGGGGTTTATGTGAAGCTGTTTAGGAAAGGGAAAAATAGCATTTAAATTCTGAAACTTATTAGAATACTCCTCTCAGAATACATGTTTTATGTAAAGAGTTCAATTTGTTCTCTATGAATTGAGTGCTGGCATATATATTTCAAGTTAAGGACAGGATAAACTCTTATTTTGTGAACATAGTGTTTATGGCCACTAGTTTGTACACATTGACAATCAGGAAAATGATAACCAGGAATTAATCTCTATTATGACTGAGAAAGAAGTAAATTCTAAATAATTTGTTATAGTTTACATTTTTAAAGAAAATCGTATATCTGAGACACTCAAAATAAATAAATAAATTACCACTGCCATTTTGGGGAGATTCTGCTTAGGGAAGCTGTAGAATTCTTACTCTAATGAAATCATTTGAGTTGCTTTTTCTATGTGGTTTCCAAATGTCAAATCATATATGGTGTGTAATGAACTCTAAATAAAAAATATCAGCTTTACCATTTCCAAAGACTGCTGCAGTTATTTCATTGTAACTTAGAAAATGCACACAACTATTTTATATAGAATTCCTAAAAACTGCAGCAAAAATTTTAATAGATTACATAGTTGAAATAGAAAAAAAATTTTAGTAAATATGTTAGCTTACTATATATACATATTCATATCTTTGTATGTATACAACATGTTTGCAAAAGTAAAAAGAAGCAAGAAAACAAACACACTTCTTGGAAACAAGCAAAATGTTCCTTAATAAAAGGACCCATTGATTGTACTGTAATACTCTATTCAATAAAGTTTTAATTTGACATTAGCAATAAAATAGAGGTAAAGCTATATATATATATATATATAGAAACATTTCAAATTCATTACATGGAAAAAATAAATTTTTGAAGCATATGTATGCATATGCATAACATTACATCTATTCTAAGATGCTCACTTTAAGAAGGTTTAATTGGCAACCTTTTTTCCTTTCCTCATATTTTTTTCCCTTTATGTTTTTACATAAAGTATGGAGTATGGAATTTCCATTTATGTAGTTGCATAAAATTATAATCAGTAGTAGTTTAGATTTGATAAAAATACATTAAAACTTTCTGGGAAAGACACAATGAACTATGAACCATTATCTTGAGTGAGAAAGGCTGGATGAGAGCAGTAGAGGAAGAGTTGTGCTTTTCAATTTGATAACTTAATGGATTTTTGAAAATTATTATCATGTGTATATTTTACTTGTGTTCTATGAGTCTGTATCATATACTATAACACAAATAATTTTCCTCCTATATACCTTAAGACTTAAAATTTGGAACCTAAATTTCCTTCTAAATTTTAGGATTTAGCGCGACTCATTCTGCAGTGAAAGGGCAGCTTTACTGGCTGTAAGAGGATAAACACCTTTTCATCTTCTCCTACTCGTCCTTCCTTGTCCTCCTCCCCAGACAACTTGATGCCACATGCACTCATTCGAAATTTCCACTACCCCTTCTCTTTAAGTTCAATTCTGGAGGTTCACTGAACCTCCACAAAGGCATCCCTGGTTATTTCCAGGAGCAAGCTGCCATTTCAACCACACCCCTTTCTCTTGTGCGCATCTCTGTAACCCTATCCCTTCCCCATTACTAAGGGTCTCTGCGCGCTTGGTCCCTATGGCTACATACACAACCGAGACGCCCCTCTAAAGAAAAGTCCACAACGGAAGAGGTGTGGGGGAGATGACAGACTGCTAAAAACGCACAGGGTGGTCAGTACGCCAGGAAAAGGTGAATGAACAAGAGAACTGACACAGACTAGCAGGGAAAGAAACTTCTGGAAAAAACCTGACAGAGATGACTTTGACTTGGGTCTCTAGAGCCGTCAGTAAAGGGCGGAAGAAAGTGAAAGGCTCTCAGTCGTGTCGGACTCTTTGTAACCCCATGCGCTGTAGCCCGCCAGGCTCCTCTGTCCGTGGAATTCTCCATGCAAGAATACTGGAGTGGATAGCCTGCTCCAGGGGATCTTCCCAGCCCAGGGACCAAACCCAGCTCTCGCGCATTGCGGGTGGCCACCAGGAAGCCCAAGAATACTGGAGTGGGTAGCCTATCCCTTCTCCAGGATCTTCCCGACCCAGGAATCTCACCGAGGTCTCCTGCATTGCGGGCGGATTCTTTACCAGCTGAGCCCCCAGGGAAACCCCAAAGGACGGGAAAGGGGGAGTATTCTAGCAAGAAAGCAGGAAAGGCTCAGCTTGCTTGGGGAAAGTGTCAAATTTAGTGGTGAGATTTTCGTGGTGCAGAGGAGTGGGGGGAGACGGGAGCAGAAGCAAAGCCTGAAGGGATAGACATTTTGTTGGTCTTACTTTTGAATTCTTAAAAGCGGGAGTGGGCTGTGGAATCTCTCAGACGTCCAGCGGAAGATACTGGGATCGGCCAGGGCATGGGGCTCAGCTGGGGGCCGTAGCGGGGTGGGAACCGGGGAGGCTGGGAGGTGGACGCAGAGCGAGGCGAGTCGGCCGGGCCTCCGCCGGGCGGGGAACCGGGTCTCCGCGCGTCCCTGAGGGCGCCGCGCCGCTCAGCTCAGCTGCGCCAGGAGCTGCTCCAGCTCGGCCTCCGCGGCCACCGAGGCTCGGCCGTTGGGATCCCGAGGCCTGCTCGCTCCCCGGCGCCCGCGCGCGGTTCTGCCGGGCGCGGCTCCACGCGGGGCGCGGGGGGTCGTCGGGGCGGCGGGCTCAGGGAGAAGGGCTTCCCCACCTCACCCCCGCGAGCCCACAGGCTGCGGCGGACACTCACCGAGCGAGCCCGGCAACTTAAAGCCTTGTTCAGGCGCTCTCCAGCCTCGGAGAGCAGCTGCCTAGAGATGGAATGTTTGAAGGGTGTGGAATATTGGGGAGGATTCCAAGGGCTTTGAGGGGATTGACAGAAAGTTTTTCTGTGACATTTAACGTTTTCTTAAGTTACTCCGTGTCTCACTAGAGACCATTAAATGTTTTCTTTTGAATTTGTTTGCTCAAACACCTATGACTGGTAATACAGAGAGTAGAAAGACCAAAAAACGGACAAGTTTACCACGCCCCTCCCACCCCCGGTCCCCCGCCCCGTCGCCTTTTCTGGTTCATTTCTGCTTTTCCAGGTGAAGTGGCGTGATGGGTATCCATTTTAATTAGGTGTTCAAGTCAATCTTTGAATGTAGAGCAGATGGAACTAAAATGAGGGCTGGAAGATCTGTTAAACGAAACAAGTAAAATTAAATAAGCCATGGTCTATGCAAATGAAGAAATACTGCAGGGGAAATATAAAAGAGTTATAAAAGTTACTAGAATTTTCGTACCCAGAGATCGTGAGTTTTAACAGACTGGCATATTTATTTCTAGTTTTATTTTCATCTACTTATGTGAAAATATTTTTGTGAGATCGTGTTCTCCATATAGTTTTGGGTCCTGCTTTTTATCTCTAAATTTTGACTTTCAAGGATTTTCATGTATTTTAACAGTCCTTTAGCAGTCCTTAGGGCTTGCCTGGTAGCTCAGATGGTAAAGAATCTGCCTGCAATTTAGGAGACCAGGGTTCAATCCCTGGGTTGGGAAGATTCCCTGGAGAAGAGAATGGCAACTCACTCCAGTATTCTTGCCTGGAGAATCCCATGGACAGAGGAGCCTGGCGGGCTACAGTCCGGGTTGCAAAGAGTCGGACACAGCTGAGCGACTAACATACGCCAGTCCTTAAGAATATAATTTTGTCTAGTATTTTATTTCGGAGGTGATGGCACCCCACTCCAGCACTCTTGCCTGGAAAATCCCATGGACGGAGGAGGCTGGTAGGCTGCAGTCCATGGGGTCGCTAAGAGTCAGACACGACTGAACGACTTCATTTTCACTTTTCACTTTCATGCACTGGAGAAGGAAATGGCAACCCACTCCAGTGTTCTTGCCTGGAGAATCCCAGGGACGGGGGCGCCATCTCTGGGGTAGCACAGAATCGGACAAGACTGAAGGGACTTAGCAGCAGCAGCAACAGTATTTTATTGAATAGTTGCATATTGAATTTTCAATAAATTCACTTACAATTAGCACACACACAAAAAAAAAAAAAAGAAGAAAGAAAGGAAAAGAATACTTCGGTCATCATACAGTATGAGGCAGTCCACATGGGCCCACAGGGCCCTTGCCCACCTTGCTGAGAGAGCTAAACTGGCAAGACCTAACTGTCCTTTGACTCTGAACTGTTTCTTTAGCTAGTGTGTAGGCAATTAAGCAACCCATGCAGCAACCACGGTATGAGTGAGGAGCAACTGTTCACTTCCCTGGGGAGGGGTACTAGCTTGTTTACTGTTTGCCACAGAAGATGCTAAGTGTTTAGCCCTGGAGTCTTAGCTGTCTCACAATCCACTGCCTGCGATCTCAGAGAGAATGCAGTAAGCAATCCCGAAGAAAGATCTTAGTTCTCTGTCCAAGAAGTGGACCTGGGTAGCCAGGGTGAAAACCAGGAATCCTCGCCACTAGTCCACCAGGGCCTAGAGGCTAGAGACAAAGTACCCCTGGCTCTTACCTGCATTGAAAGCAAGAATGTTTTAAGGAGGTAAAATCTGTAAAAACAGGAAAAAGTTTATTATTAAGAGACACAGCATAACATGTGGGAGAGCACACAGAGAAACAGTTTATTTATTTGAGACAGAAACAAGACAGAAATAAACACCTGGAGAGAAGTGTGGGCATCTTGACTGAGGAGTATAGAAGTCAGAAGTTAGGCATAAATATACACCCAGAAAGAAAGAATATGGGTGTCCTCTCTAGTGAGGAGGAGCAGTTAGGAGGTGATTTAAATCACTTATGTAGGACAATTCGTCCAGGTCTTTGTTTATCTTTGGCCAATTACCCTGTTTCTTTTTTCACACCTCATCTGTCCTGTGATCCTCCCCAAGATGCCTGCACAGCTTTTGTTAATATAAATTCTACTGCAGAGGCCTGTGGGTGCATGTCCACACATATTATGGAGTGCATCTTCTCCCTTTTTGACTCCCAAGGAGTCTTTCTACACATGTGAAAACTGGGACGTTTTTCTTGACCTCAGTTGTGGTTGTCTTCTCTCTTTATTCCAGCAGAATAAACTAACTTTGTCCTTGGAGTGTCTAGGTGAGAACAGAGCTTCAATTTTACTCCACTTGGCAAACACCAGCTGTCCAGCCCAGGGGCCGATCTATCTCCAACCTCACCTGCATCTGGGCCCATACTGTTGCCCAGCACTGGCCTTCTGTGTGATGCTTCTGCCATTTGTTGGGCCATAATAAAGGGTCTCTCTCTGATCCATCCTTACTTCATCATCTATTTTTGACACCCACAGAGTTATGGCAGATTTAATCCTTGCCATCTTCCCAGTCAGAGGTATAGCTATATTTGATGTAGTCAGAAATAAGTTACAGAATATCATATTCTTTAAAGAGCCTTAAATATATCTATATGCCTTAAACTACAAATTCCTCTTTTGAAAATATATTCTAAAGAAATAAAACTAAACATGGACAGAGTTTTTGTTCCAAAGATGTAGATTGTAGCATTAGGTTTGTTAGTATTGCAGTCCATGCAAAAGTTTCATTAATTCTAGCAGAAAACTAGGTTCACGGAAAACTACCAAATAATAACATTCCTGAGGATGCCTGAGGTATGGGCATAGTTTTCTTGAGACTTAATAGAAAGAAAACACCGTGTAGTACATATAAAACATTGAATGGTTAGACTGCCCAAGACCCTGAGAATTAACTGTTCCTGCAAATACAAGGAGGGAATGTATACAAAAACACTTAGCACAGTAGTACACAGTAATGGCTTAATCAATGCCAGTTATTAGTGTTAGCATATGTAGTAAAGAAAAAAATTACTGAACTGGAAATTAGAGGACCTGAATTTTAGGCCTGGGACTGTGCTACCCAATTACTCAACTAATTACTTCTGAAAGTCTCATTGTGAAATTGCTATAGTCCTGGGTGTCCTCGTTTATAAAATGAAATGTGGGAGATGAGTTCCCTTCCTGTTCAAAAAAATCCTAAGTCCATGATGTTTCCTTTCACGCCTCATCATCCTCCTCCAGGGGATGATACTATTGACGGAAAGAAAAACATCAAGAAATGTCTAGATGTTGGAAGGAGCATGCAATTAAAGTACACAGCTTATCAATATTTGTTGTTAATAATTGTCCTAACACAGCCACTTGTTCTTATTATCAAGTAATAATTTAGGTAGTCATTCAAGTAAAATATCTTGAACGTATATATCTCAAGTAATTATCCACAGTTCATTCTTCCAGGATTTCTTCCAGGATTATTGGTTTATGGCTGAAACAGCACACCTATATTCTGTTTAGTTGTCCATTTTATTTAATAAAAAGACAAAAAAAAGAGAATGACAATTGGAACTTAGGGAACAAGTAAAACAATGTTCATTAAGGACAATTAACTCTACCATAAAATTATTTTAAATATACTCTAAGTAAATTTCCTAATCTTAATTTTACTAACAAAAACAACAAAACAGCTATATGTGCCTTGAAGTGGGTTGATTATGTCCCCCTAAAATATGTCCAGTAGTCTTGTATGGATGTGAGAGTTTTTTCCAGCAGTCATATGTGGATGTGAAAGTTGGACCATAAAGAAAACTGAGGGCCAAAGAATTGATGCTTTTGAACTGTGGTATTAGAGAACACTCTTTAGAGTCCCTTAGACTGCAAGGAGATCAAACCAGTCCATCCTAAAGGAAGTCAGTCCTGAATGTTCATTGGAAGGACTGATGCTGAAGTTGAAACTCTAATACTTTTGGCCATCTGATGCAAAGAGCTGACTCATTGGAAAAGACCCTGATGGTGGGAAAGATTGAAGGCAGGAGGATAAGGGGACATCAGAGGATGAGATGGTTGGATGGCATCACCGACTCAATGGACATGAGTTTGAGCAAGCTCCAGGAGATGGTGACGGACAGGGAAGCTTGGCATGCTGCAGTCCATAGGGTCACAAAGAGTCAGACACAACTGAGCGACTGAACTGAATACATCATATCCTTGTGTGCATGCTCAGTCTCTTCAGTTATGTCCGACTCTTTGTGACCCTAGGCACTGTAACCTGTCAGGCTACTGCAGCGGATTGCCATGCCCTCCTCCAGGGGAGCTTTCTGACTCAGGGATCAAACCCAGGTCTCCTGCATTGCAGGCAGAATTTTTTTATCATCTGGGCCACCAGGGAAGCCTCATTATATTCACACAGAGTTTAAAACTTGGCAAAAATTGTATTGGTCATGTGCATTCCTTTGCAACTTTTAATTATTTAACTTCTGTTTGTGAGATTTATCAGTGTTAGAATATGTTCCTCAGACATCTTCACTTATGTATATCATTCCACTGTATGAAAATAACACAATTTATTTTCTCACAGTTGGACATTTAGGTTTTATCAATCTTTTTTTCTATTCAAATCTTGGATCTTATACTTAGAGGGTAAGCACAATAATCTTCTGGATATATACTTAGTAGGACACACTGTCTTTAACTTCTTGTTGTTTTTAGCTGCTAAGTTGTGCCTGATCCTTTTGCGACCCCCATGGACTGTAGCCCACCAGGCTCCTCTGTCCATGGGATTTCCCAGGTAAGAATACCGGAGGGGATTGCCATTTCCTCCTCCAGGGAATATTCCTGACCCAGGGATAGAACCTGCGTCTCCTGGTTGGCAGATAGATTCTTTACTACTGAGCCACCAGGAAAGCCCCTAATCTTACATACCTCAGTCGAAATGCTACCTCTCAGGGAAAACTTCACTGATTCCCTCAAGAAGGTCCTGTCCTCTACTAAATATACTCGTTCATTTCAGTCACTCAATCATGTACGACTCTGCGACCCCATGGACTGCAGCATGCCAGGCTTCCCTGTCCATCACCAACTCCTGGAGCTTGCTCAAACTCATGTCCATTGAGTCGGTGATGCCATCCAACCATCTCATCCTCTATCATCCCCTTCTCCTCCTGCCTTCAGTCTTTCCCACTCTTTTCCAATGAGTCAGCTCTTTGCATCAGGTGGCCAAAGTATTAGAGTTTCAGCTTCAGCATCAGTCCTTCCAATGAACATTCAAGACTGATTTCCTTTAGGATGGGCTGTTTGGATCGTTTTTCAGGCCAAGGGACTCTCAAGAGTCTTCTCTAACACCTCAGTCAAAAGCATCAATTCTTTGGTGCTCAGCTTTCTTTATGGTTCAACTCTCACATCCATACATGACTACTGGAAAAACCATAGCTTTGACTAGACAGATCTTTGTCAGTGAAGTAATGTCTCTGCTTTTTAATAGGCTGTCTAGTTTTGTAGCACCCAATTTATGTTAAATTGTTCCTTGGTCTAATTTCAATGAAAATCTATCATTTAATTAGAAATCTATTTTCAGTGTTTAAAAACTGTTAATATGATAATTCAATAAAACCAAAAATAAACAAATGAGACCTAATTAAACTTAAAAGCTTTTGCACAATGAAGGAAACTATAAGCAAGGTGAAAAGACAGCCTTCAGGATAGGAGAAAATAATAGCAAATGAAGCAACTGACAAAGAACTAATCTCCAAAATATACAAGCAGCTCATGCAGCTTCAATACCAGAAACAAACAAACCAATCAAAAAATGGGCCAAAAAACTAAACAGACATTTCTCCAAAGAAGACATACAGATGGATAACAAACACGTGAAAAGATGCTCAACATCACTCATTATCAGAGAAATGCAAATCAAAACCACAGTGAGGTACCATCTCACGCTGGTCATAATGGCTGCCATCAAAAAGTCTACAAACAGTAAATGCTCGAGTGGATGTGGAGAAAAGGGAACCCTCTTACACCGTTAATGGGAATGCAAACTAGTACAGCCACTACGGAGAACAGTGTGGAGGTTCCTTAAAAAACTGGAAATAGAACTGCCATCAGTACAGTTCAGTCACTCAGTCATGTCCGACTCTTTGCAACCCCATGAATTGCAGCATGCCAGGCCTTCCTGTCCATCACCAACTCCCGGAGTTCACTCAAACTCACGTCCATCAAGTCAGTGATGCCATCCAGCCATCTCATCCTCTTTTGTCCCCTTCTCCTCCTGCCCCCAATCCCTCCCAGCACCAGGGTCTTTTCCAATGAGTCAACTCTTCTCATGGGGTGGCCAAAGTACTGGAGTTTCAGCTTTAGCATCATTCCTTCCAAAGAACACCCAGGACTGATCTCCTTTAGAATGGACTGGTTGGATCTCCTTGCAGTCCAAGGGACTCTCAAGAGTCTTCTGCAACACCACAGTTCAAAAGCATCAATTCTTTGGCGCTCAGCTTTCTTCACAGTCCCAACTCTCACATCCATACATGACCACTGGAAAAACCATAGCCTTAACTAGACGGACCTTTGTTGGCAAAGTAATGTCTCTGCTTTTGAATATGATATCTAGGTTGGTCATAACTTTTCTTCCAAGGAGTAAGCGTCTTTTAATTTCATGGCTGCAGCAAACATCTGCAGTGATTTTGGAGCCCCCCAAAATAAAGTCTGACACTGTTTCCACTGTTTCCCCATCTATTTCCCGTGAAGTGATGGGACCAGATGCCATGATCTTCGTTTTCTGAATGTTGAGCTTTAAGCCAACCTTTTCACTCTCCTCTTTCATTTTCATCAAGAGGCTTTTTAGTTCACTTTCGGCCATAAGGGTGGTGTCATCTGCATATCCGAGGTTATTGATATTTCTCCCGCCAATCTTAGTTCCAGCTCGTGCTTCTTTCAGTCCAGCATTTCTCATGATGTACTCTGCATATAAGTTAAATAAGCAGGGTGACAGTATACAGCCTTGACGTACTCCTTTTCCTATTTGGAACCAGTCTGTTGTTCCGCGTCTAGTTCTAGCTATTGCTTCCTGACCTGCATATAGGTTACTCAAGAGGTCATACAACCCAGCAATCCCACTGGTGGGCTTAGGAAACCAGAATTGAAAGAGATACGTGTACCCCAGTGTTCACTGCAACACTGTTTACAATAGCTAGGATATGGAAGCAACCTAGATGTCCATCGGCAGATGAGTGGATAAGGAAGTTGCGGTATATATACATAATGGAATGTTATTCAGCTATTAAAAAGAACACATTTGAGTCAGTTCTAACGAGGTGGATGAAACTGGAGCCTATTATACAGCATGAAGTAAGTCAGAAAGAAAAACACCAATACAGTATATTAAAGATGGTATCAATGACCCTATATGCAAGATAGCAAAAGATAACAGACTTTTGGACTCTGTGGGAAAAGGCAAGGGTGGGATGATTTGAGAGAATAGCATTGAAACATGTATATTACCATATGTGAAATAGATGACCAGTCCAAGTTTGATACATGAAACAGGGCACTCAAAGCTAGTGCACTGGGACAACCCAGAGGGATGGGATGGGGAGGGAGGTAGGAGGGGGGTTCAGGAGGAGGGTTGGGGATGGAGGGACACATGTACACCCATGGCTGATTCTTGTCAATGTATGGCAAAAACCACCACAATACTGTAAAGTAATTAGCCTCCAATTAAAATAAATTAATCAGTTTTAAAAAAGAATATGAGAATTCTGTTAGATGGCTGCTTGCAATATTACTATGCAAAAAATCAACAGTCTTCCTAGTCACAACCATAACCTATTTGAAATATGATAAAAGAGTATTTTACATTGCTATCACAAAACTGTAAATATCTTTTGTCTGCCCAGCCCTCCTTCCTTCGGGTTTGGGGAATGTCTCCTGTCTTGTGATTCTGGAGGACACTGCTCTCAGAGGCCTGCGGGTATATGCATGTGAAAACTAGATTAGCTAGGCTCTCGGCAAGACTGTAAATCTTGAATGGAGACACACAAAGATAAAAGGGGATTTGAGCAAATCGGTCTACTGATGAATCCAGAGAAACTATCCTGAATCCATGGAAACTCTCTCTTCCTATTTCTCCCAAGACCTGATTGTTCAACTAGTTCTAAATTTTGTGAACTACCCAAATGTTTGAATGTTTTGCTTACTTTAGATACTGTCAAATTATTTTCCAAAATGTTTATAATAATTTTGGTTTCCACCAGTAAACATTGCTCCTCATTCACACCAACACTTGATACTGGTAGACAACAAAATTTTCAATTTTTCTCAATCAGAAGAGTAAGAAAGAAACCTCATTTTTATATTTAATTGCATTTCCCTGTTTTCCAGCAAGTTAGAGCATTTTTTTCATGTGCCTATTAGCTACTTGTGTTTTGTCTTTTGTAAACTGCTTATTTTTCTCTTTTGACATTTTTCCTATTGAGTTTCCTTTCTCTCATTGATTTGTAAGGGTTTTTACATGTTATGGATACTGATCCTTTGTTGGCTATGTGTGTTTCCCCTACTTTCTCCCGCTTTGTGGTTTGTCTTTTTCCTTTTTTAATGGTATGCTTTAGTTAGAATATTTTTTCTTTTATATTTTGTGCTTTTACATCTCATTAAGAAATTCCTACCATGAATTTATAAAGCAATTCTCTGATATCTTATTCTTTACATGTTTAAGTTTTGTGTTTTCACTTTTATATCTTTAATGCAGTTGGACTTCTGTTTTTCTTTTGTGGTATGAAATGAAGAAAATTACTTTATTCATATAGATAAATGATAGTGTTCCAGCACAGTTCATTGAAAAAGTCATCCTTTCCCCACTGATCTGCAGTACTAGCTCTGATCTAAATCAGATTTTCATGTGCATGCATGTGTTAGCTGTGTATCACTGCATAACAAATTACTCCAAAACTTTAGCAGCTAAAAACAACAAAAATTTATCATCTCATAGTTTCTGTAGGTTAGGAATCTGGGAGTGGACTACCCGGGTAGTTATGTCTCAAGATTTCTCACAAAATCAAAGTTAAGGAGTCACCTGGGGCAGCAGTCATCTCAAAGTTCCCTAGAAGAGAACTTCCAAGCTCACTTACATGGCCATTGGCAAGTCTCAGGTCCTCACTGGCTATTCACTGGGAACATCAATTCCTTTTTACCTGGGTCTCTCTATAGTGCTGCTTGCAACATGGTACCCTCTTATGAGAGATTGGAGAAAAAGAGAGAGAGAGATCCCAAGACAAGAATCACAGTCGTTACATAGTTTAACTTGGAAGTGACAGCCCATCACTTCTGCCATATTCTCTTTCTAAGAAGTGAGTCACCAAACTTATATTCAAAGGGAGGGGCTAACTCAAGAGCATAAATACCAGGAGCTGGAGATTACTGGAGTTGTTTTAGAGCTGCTTGTCAGAGTTTCCATTGATTAATCTATACCAGTGCCATCACCGTATTGTTTTCCTGTAGATTTATTTAACTTATTTATTCATTTACTTGGCTTCATCAGGTCTTGGTTGCAGCACTCAGAATCTTCACGGTGGCATGTGGGATCTTCTGTTGCAGCTCGAGAGCTCCTCTGGTTATGGTGTGCAGGCTCCAGAGCTCCTGGGCTCAGTAGTTGTGGCCTGTGGGCTTAGTTGCCCCACTGTATGTGGGCTCTCACTTCCTCGAACAGGGATCAAACCTGCGTCCCTGCATTGGAAGGTGGATTCTTAACCACTGGACCACCAAGCAAGTCCCTTACTCTTGTTATTTAGATAGGTAGGTTTCCCTACTGGTTTTTTTTGGCCTTGCCAAATGGCTTGGGAAATCTCAGTTCCTCGGCCTGGGCCACAGCAGTGGAAGCGCTGAATCGTAACCACTAAGCCACCAGGATATTCCCCGTATTTATTCTTCAAATGTGGCTGGCTATTTGGGGTTCTAAAATTAGAATCTACAATTGGCTTATTCAATTCATTGAAAAACCCATCAGGATTTTAATTGGAATTGCATTACATTAATGTATTAATTTATAAAGGAAAAAGCATTTTATGATATTGGGTCTTCCTATCCATTTATATGGTTTATCTCTCATATATTCTGGGAAATTCACCAGAGGGGTTGGAGGAAAAACAGTTTGGAATGTTTTTTCAATAAAATATTTCAGACAAATTTATTTCATCTGGATTTCCTATGCAAAAATTTACTGGTAATACACAGTGTGTCAAGGGTCTTGCCTCAATCCCTGGGTTTAGCAGCTTTAAGGTCTAAGTACTCCATGTCTAAGTACTGTAACTCTAGTACAATGAGTTTTGACTCAATATTCCCCAGTAAGTTAGTACCAGGTGTGAAGGAAAGCTACACAGCTCAAAATAGCCTGGAGTTAAAACTCCCCTCCAGGTCCTCCCCACCATTCTATACAGAATAAAGAACTTTCTCCCCCAAAGAAAGAAATGAACGTTAAGACTGATTATGTTCAGCTCCCAGCCAATCCCAGTCTCCGGCCAGTCTCAAGAACTCCTTGCCCCAGTTGTTGAAAGCTAACTAGTCAAAATAATCTTGAGGAAAAACACATCCCCTCAAAACAATGTATCTCCGTATATATATGTTTTCTATATATACCTGCTCTTTTCTTGACCTAGAGCAGCAGTTCACAGTCTGACTGCTGCCCCTTCTCGCCTAATTAAAGGTGATCTGTTCCTGTAGAGCATCGGTCTCATCCTTTCTCTGAACCTCACCTTCTCCAGTTCCTTTACCTTACATTTTTGGTGCCAAAACCCAGGAGGTTGAGGTTCCCTCTCATTCTCATTCTCATTCTCCACGGCCAGCTCTTTGGATCGTGGAAACCTGCCAAGCTCACTTTCCCACCTGGTCTTTCAAGACCTCCTCGAGAGGACACTCTGTGCCTTCGTGAGCCGTACAAACCCTGTGTAAGGGCGTTATTGGTTTTCCATGTACCCCAAGGAATATTGGTGTCTCTCTCTCTCTCTCTTTCTGTCTTCCTCTTTTCTCTACACTCTCTTTTTTGAGAGACTGACCAACTCCAGGACAGAGGCCTTTTGCCATTCAACCTCCCTCCATGCACCATGAATTCGCACCTGACCCAGTAGCCCAGGTAAGCTCGGATGGTACTCTAGGGGACCACAGACTATCCTCCTTTCCAGGTTCCCGGGGAACCCTCCAGCCAAAAGGCCCTCTGGGGAGGGACTTGGGGGACGCCCCTCCCTCCTTCAGAGTCTCTCTCTTCCTTTGCCCAGTCGAAAGATTAGGTGATGACCTTTTCTCTTGACCAGACAGTCGCTAGCCATTTGCTATGGGGTCAAGTTAATCTGTCCCGCAGGACTCTCCCTTGGCCTGGGTAAAATGAAACCTCAGACTTCTACTCTTGACTAATCTCAAAGTTCAGAAACTCGAGTCACTTTGTACTCAAATTTGGCCTCAGTACAAATTGGATAACCAAAACCGCTGGCTTGAGTTTGGGATTTTCGATTTTAATATTTTATCAGATCTCACTAACTTCCTCAAACAGAATGGCAAATGTTCAGAGGTCCCCTGTATTCAAGCCTTCTGGGACCTTAGAAGCCGTCCTTCTCTCTGCAAGGACTGTTCTACTTATCAAATCCTCCTCTGTTTTCTCTCCCCCTCCACTACAAAAGAATCCAAATCTAAAGACCTTAAAAGGCCCCCTAAACCCTCAGCTCCTGATTTCAACCTGGCAGGTGAGCCTCCTTCCTACCACTCCAGAGATGAGGCTTCCAGAGATGAGACCTCACCCTCACCCTCTAGCCCTTCCTCCTCCAAATCCGGAAGCAATGACCCCACAAACCCCAAAAGAGATTTCCACTCCCCCTCCATTGACCAGGTCCCAAAACAAACACATGTTTCTGCTCAGAGAGGCAGCGGGACCGGAGGGCCCTACATGGGTTCATGTGCTTTTCTCAATTTCCGATATGAGCCAAACTGAAGAAAAATTGGGCTCTTTTTCAGAAAATCCTAGTAGATATAGGAAGGAATTCCTCTGCCTTACACAAGCATATCATCTAACCTGGAATGATACTTATTACATCCTAAAAGCCACTTTAACCCCTGATGAAAAGTGGATATGGCAGGCAGCCAGAACTCATGCTGATCAGCTCCATAACCAAGATAGGACTAATCCAGTGGCTGATGATGCAGTTCCTTTAACTGAGCCACGGTGGACGTATCAAGCCAGCAACGCCAGCACCCGGTACCTACATCATATGACCATCTGTTTGCTAAAAGGAATGCTAAAAGCTCTCACATTCATGTGAACTACGATAAGATTAGAGAAGCGACTCAAGAAAAGGATGAAAACCCTGCCCTTTTTCTTTCGCAGCTTACTGAGGCAGTCCAGAAATACAATAACCTGGATATTTTCACCCCTGCCGGACTCCTATACTTACACGTCCAGTTCATAAGTTAGTCAGCCCCCGATATTCACTGAAAACTACATCAGTTAGAAAAGGGGCCCAAAACCCCTCAGCAAGATCTCCTAGAAATAGCCTTTAAAGTTTTCAATAATAGAGAGGAAGAAGCAAACAAGGAAAAAGAAAATGAAAGAAAGGCCAAATATGCTTTATTCGTTGCAGCTATCCAAGAAAAAAATTCGACCCCTTTGGCCCATCAACCTCGGCCTACCTGTATGGGACCTAACCCTGCAGGCCCCTGCTTCAGATGCAACCACATGGGATACTGGGCTAAGTCCTGCCCAAACCCCTGGCCACCCACCAAACCCTGCCCCACCCGCAAACAATGGGGCCAGTGGAAAATGGATTGTCCTTAGGCACTACCTACCAAATCTCGGGGTCCACCTCAGGCCCAACAACAATGGGCCGGGAACCAGACTCTGGGGGGTCCTGACACCCCAGACCATGGTTCCTTGGACGAGCTGAGAGATGATCCAATTGTGCCTAAATTATTCCAGTGATGGAGCCCAAGCTTCAGACCCCAAGTATTCCCCATATGGACGGACTTGGAGCTTCAGGTCATTGGCACTGTGGCCATACACGAAGTCTCGTTCATAACAGACACTGCAAGTGAAAGCTCAGTCGTGTCCAACTCTTTGCGACCCCGTGGACTATAGCCTACCAGGCTTCTCTCTCTATGGGATTCTCCAGGCAAAAATACTGGAGTGGGTTGCCATTTCCTTCTCCAGGGGATCTTCCCACTCCAGGGATCGAACCCTGGTCTCCCGCATTGCAGGCAGACGCTTTAACCTCTGAGTCACCAAGGGAAGCCCTATAATAGACACTGGAGTGGCCTTTTCACTTTTAACCTCCTTTCAGGGCCCTCTCTAACCTTCAGAAGTGGCCATCAAAGGGGTCTCATGAAAAGGTCCCTTTTCATCCCAAAATAACGCCCCCCTCTCCTTTGTTCTTTTGGCAAAACAACATTAACACATTCTTTTATAGTAGTTCCTCAATGTCCAATGGCATTAATGGGACATGATCATCTCTCTAAGCTGCAAACTTCTATAAACCTCCCATTCTTAGATCCCACATCAATTCTTTGCATCCAAATGGCACCTGAACCCTTGGTCAGCCCTCACTCCCAAAACCTGCTCCCTGATCTTCCCCCGAGAGATCCTTGGGTTTGGGACACCGAAGCCCCATCAGTAGTTCAACACCATTCCCTGTACAGGTTTTTCTTAAGAATCTCTCTCAGGTCACAACCCAAACTCAGTATACCCTGACTACAGAATCCCGACAAGGACTTAAACCACTAATCTCCCGACTGTCCAAAGCCGGCTTTTTGCGGCCTATCTCTTCATCCCATAATACCCCCATACTGGCAGTCAAAAAGGGACCCCACCCCTGGCGTCTAGTCCAAGATCTTCGCAGGATCAATGAGGCCATAATACCCTTACACCCTGTGGTCACCAATCCGTACACCCTTCTCTCACATATTCCCCCCGACACACTCTATTTCACAGTATTAGACCTCAAAATGCTTTCTTTACTATACCTCTACACCACTTCTCACAGCCCCTATTTGCCTTTACCTGGACAGACCTAGCCACATATCAATCTCAACAATTAAGTTGGACCATTTTGCCACAAGGGTTTAGAGATAGCCCTCATTTTCTTGGTCAAGCCCTTCAAAGAGACCTACAAACTTTAGACCTAGGGTCTACTACCTTACTTCAATATGTAGACAATTTATTGTAATGTAGTTCCTCTCACCATAACTGCCTAGTCTACACTGAGACAGTATTAAATGCCCGAGGCAACTGGGGCTACAGAGTCTCACTCTCCAAGGCACAAATTGCTTCCACCACTGTCAGTTACATGGGATTGTGACATGGCCCTATCTCCTTTTATAACAATATAGCGGATCACGAAGCAAAGTGGCAGGCCGCCTCTGTTAGTCCTGTCTTTACTATAGCCCAAACTGACAAGCCTAACATCCACACATAACTTTCATATTTATATTCCCTTTTCCACCCCTCTGCAAATGTACTTAAGACTTTCCTTCAGAACTTTATTGAGCTGACTAAAGATAATGTGGCTTATTTAAATAATCTGACCCAAACTTGTATCACTTGTCAGCGGACAAACCCTAATTCTAACATTCACCCCCCTCCTTTCCCCATCCACCAAATTTGCGGGCATCTTCCTGCACAAGACTGGCAAGTAAATTTTACCCACATGCCATTCGCAAAAAGGATTAAATTCCTCCTAGTCTTTGTAGATACATTTTCTGGATGGATTGAAGCTTTCCCAACTACTAACAAACAAGCCCCTACTGAGACTCACCTTATTCTTACTGAAATTCTCCCTACGTTTGGAATGCCCTCCTCCCTCCAATCTGACAACAGGCCCAAGTTCACATCCCAAATCACCCAAAATATTGCACGAACCCTTCAAGTTCCTTGGAGGTTTCACATTCCTTATCACCTGCGGTCCTCAGGTAAGGTTGAGAGAGCCAACCGAATCTGAAAAGAAACTCTGACCAAATTAACAATCAAACTTCATCAAGATTGGACTAAACTCCTTCCTTTAGCCCTCTTAAAGTTCCGGGCCTTACCAAAAAAGCCCTCTAAATATCAGGCCATTCAAAGCCATGCATGGGAGGCCCATAGTGCCTTTAGGACTCCCCCACTCCTATGATGGTCCCAAACTACCATCCCACCTTCCTTTTCCCTTACTTGCCCAGATATGAGATGCCCTTTGGCAACATATGGATAGCCTACTCCCTTGACCACATCCCAACCTCCCGTACCCATCCCTCCAAATAGGAGACAAAGTGTATATGACAGTTCAGTCCCACTCAGATCTAACCCCAAAATGGCAAGGACCCTACACGGTAATTCTGCTGACCCCTACCGCTGCAAAATTAAAAGAAATCACCCCTTGGGTGCACATTACTTGACTAAAAAAAGGTTATGCAGCCCAATGCTGAGAATGCTTATCAGACTAATACTTACCAAGTTTCTCACAGAGGCCCTATAACTCTAAAGTTCTCCCGGCTTCCACTGGCCCCAACTGATGACGGATGAACCTATCGGTTTCACAGCTATGATTATTTCTGGAACAATTCCTGGTAGATATCTGGGTCGTGAGTCCTCAAGGATCCACGTTCAAACACGTTGAAGATTACATCTTCACCCTGTGGCTGCAGGGAACCTTTTATAACTTTTACCCTTTTGAAATCCAATTCTTCTCCACAGTAGTCTATCATATATTCACTTCCCCAAATGTTGCTTGACATCTTCTTTTTATCTTCTCTCTTTCCTCTGACTCAAGAACTCTTTCAAAATCCTCACCTCAACTATCTATTCCAGACCCTTAATTTAACCCATACTCTCCTCAATGCGTCTAAGCCACAATTGGCTAAAGACTGCTGGATATGTCTATCTATAGCTCCTCTGGGATACTCAGCCCTCCCCACATCCATCCTTGACTGGACCACTGGTAACATATCCCTATACCACTCATCCTGTGGAGAGCCTTTATAAGTCTCAAATCTTAAATATCTTCACACTAATGATCAAATCTGAAATTCGGACAAACTCTTAGAATCTTTACTCACTGACCTTCCCTCCTACAATGGAAAATCTCCAATGGAGGCCCTATCACCCAGAGAGTAACACTATAACAACCAGCTCCTTTTTGCATACCTAGAAATTCCTGAAATAGCTCATATGACCAACCCGTGGGCATAATCCCTAAATCCATGTGTAATCGTGCCTCCACTTTACTCTTTGCCACTGGAAAAGCTATATATAATGTTTCTGGTCCTACAGGACACTCTTTAGCCTTTACAGGATGGTTTCCCTCAGCATATTCCTCCACTTCTCCCATTGTTGGGGCCACCTTAGTGGGTTCCCTGACTGTTCTTGAATGAACGATCAAACCCCCATCCCCTGACTCCTCTTCACTATCGACTTCAGCTGTTGTATTGTGACACTTGGCCTGTTTTTCTTGTGTGGGGCGTCTACATACCTCTGTTTACCTACTAATTGGACTGGAATCTGCACCCTGGTATACTCCAGTCCAAACATTTTTATAGCCCCCAATGATCAACCCTTACCCATTCCTCTCATTCACAAACGAATGAAATGAACCATCATTTCATTCCCCTCTTAGTGGGACTAGGAATAGCGGCTAGAATTGGAACAAGAACTGCTGGACTAACCACCTCCATCCAAAGCTACCATGCAGTATCTAAAGACCTATCAGACAGCCTCCAGAAAATAACCCAAGGTCTAATAACTATCCAAAAAATCATCTCAATTCCAAATAGAATGGGATTAGATCTACTAACTGCAGAAAAGAGAGGTTTGTGACTTTTTCTGGACGAATCTTGCTGCTTCTATGCCAACTAGTCAGGTATTGTCCAGGAAGCTGCAAAAAAACCTTACAGATCGAGCTTCTTGACTCCGCCAGAGATTAAGCAACTCCTGGCAGTCATGGTTGATGGATTGGATCTGGATGCCTTTGGTTTTGCCCCTTCTTGGACCATTCATATTCATTATCCTCCTATTCACATTTGGACCTTATTTGCTTAATCTTTTCAAGGGATTCCTCCAGGACCAAATCCGAGTCATTTCTCAAGATCAAGTTAAGACTGTTCTGCTCGAGACCTTGGCAGCTAGAATAGAAAATCAACACTACAGGCCTTAGACTTCCTTCCTCCCAGAACACAAACCCCCGACCCTCAATTACCAGCACAAAAATACCCTGAACATTGACAACACCCATCTCTCTTTCTCTTTTTATATATTCCTTGGGGTCTGGAATGAAGGAAAGCTACACAGCTCAAAATAGCCTGGAGTTAAAACTCCCCTTCAGGTCCTCCCCACCATTCTATACAGAATAAAGAACTTTCTCCCCCAAAGAAAGAAATGAACATTAAGATTGATTATGTTCAGCTCCCAGCCAACCCCAGTCTCCGGCCAGTCTCAGGAATTCCTTGCCCCAGTTGTTGAAAGCTAACTAGTCAAAATAATCTTGAGGAAAAACACACCCCCTCAAAACAATGTATTTCTGCATATATATGTTTTCTATATATACCTGCTCTTTTCTTGACCTAGCGCAGCAGTTCACTGGTCTGACTGCTGCCCCTTCTTGCCTCATTAAAGATGATCTGTTCCTGTAGAGTATCGGTCTCGTCCTTTCTCTGAACCTCCCCTTCTCTAGTTCCTTTACCTTATGAGGTGTACACAAAATTTATTTTTAAATGCTTATCCTGCCCGCCTTTTTGCAGTGGGCATCTGTGCTTCAGTTTGCACAGGATGATAAAGAATCTGGCTGCAATGTGTGAGACCTGGGTTTAATCCCTGACTTGGGACAATCCTCTGGAGAAGGGAATGGCTACCCACTTCAGTATTCTTGCCTGGAGAATTCCATGGACAGATGAGCCTGGTGGGCTAGACTCTATGGGGCTGCAGAGAGTGGACATGACCGAGCAACTAACACTTTCACACTTTTCTTCCTATATGAGCAGCATCTCTTTCCTTTGGGAGAACTGCTTCACCCCCCCAACTCCAACCTGGTGGTTCTAACCCAGGCTGTCAGTCACAGTGCCCTGACCATGGGAGTAAGTACAGGTCCTAGTCTAGGCCAATCATAGGCTTCTCTCTGGATTTTATCAAAATCAGAATTCAGGGAAGAGGTTCCCTCTCTCTCTGGTAAGAGGCTGAGAGTTCCAGGTTTCTAGACTAGTGGAGCAGGTATATGGAACAAAATGAAGCTGAGATGAGAGATGGAGACATCTTGGGGGTGGCCAGGTACATGGTACCAGGTGCCTCCCTGCCCTGCTTGTTTGATTTGGTGAGTAAGTTAGTTTTTATTTTGCCCAACTCCCTGCAATCCAAATTCCTGACATCCATCTGTTATCTTCTTGCTAATTTAGAAAGACCCTGCTCTTCACTTAGAAACTCTTGTCAAATCTCATGCCTCATTCATTTATTAACATAAAGTCCTTTTCTAAATTATTTTTACACTGGTCATGATCATTTAGTCTCAACAACATGAAGTATTTATCGACAATCTATTACGTGCCAGTCATCAAAACACAGCGATGACTAAGTCGTCCAATGAACATAATTAAAATACATGCCTTAGCAAAATCAACATAAAAGACGATGAAAGTCATGGACATTTAGATAAGTAGTGAAACCGTAACTTAAATCTTATTTGATCCTCACCAAAATCCATCAAGGAAGCTCAGAGAAACGTCAGTAATTATTCCAAACTTTTAGAGCTAATAAATAGTGGAGCCAAAACTCGAAACCTAGGTTTTTCACTAAGTCAGAGTTGCTTTAATTATCCTCTACTGCTTAAACTGAGAAAATCGTTTTAGGTCCTTATAATTTAAAAATTATAGCTCTTTTCATCAGATTCCTATCTCCTACCACTTGGCAGCCTTGAGGTATGGGTGATTATTGAACTTTAGTAGTTAAATAGAAACCAAATTAGGTCATCAAGTGACAGTGAGAAACCGCACTTTCTTCGGGCCGATTTGGGTTTGGTTTTTTTTTTTTTTTTAAAACGACACGCAGGCCTCCATCATATGCGAAGCACATTGGGAATTGTAGTCTTGGGCGTAGAGCGCTGTGGGCGGAGGAACTGGGACCCAATCAGCAGAAAGCCAACTTCCTTTCCAGCAAGCGATTGGCTGGAAGTCAGCAGCGCCCGCCCTGGGGCGCAGTCGCGCCGGCGCTGGTGAAAAGCGCTTAGAAGCCGACGGAGTGCGGGTACCTCTTGCGTTCCCGGGGACCGTCGTCCGTGATACAGCAGTGCGGCCATGGCAGAACCACAGCCCGCGTCCGGTGGCCTCACCGACGAGGCTGCCCTCAGCTGTTGCTCCGACCCGGACCCCAGCACCAAGGTGGGCGTAGAACCTAATTTTCCCGAGTCGGGGCCCCCTCTGCGTGGCGCGGCCGGGGCCCCCAGAGGGAGCAGTTCCCGGGCTCAACCAGGCCGGGCTTGGGCTGGATGATTCGAACTCTGGACTTGAATCTCATCCGGCCACCGCTGCAGCTCCGCCCGCCTTGGACGGATCGGAGTGGGCCGGGAAGAGGGCCAGGGATGTCCCAACAGGAGATCAGAGAAAGGATCTGTTTAAGTTGTTTGAAAGACTGTGACCCTGCTTGCTTTGATTTGTTTGACTTGGGACAGTTACCTGAAACGTTGGCTCAGCCAGGATCAGAGACCTTGTCTGTGGGTTATGACTGTTCCCCAGCTCCAGGTCAATAGCCCTGGCGGGTAAAGGCAGTTTCAGAACTCAAGTCTTGGTAGAAGGTTTCTACGTGCCGGCTCCTCCCAGCCTGGATGATTTTTCTTTCTTTCTTTTTTCTTTTTAAAACATTATTTATTTTTATCGATTTGCTCCGTGTCTTAGATGTTGGCAGGCGAACTCCTAGTTGTGGTATGTAGGATCTAGTTCTCTGACCAGGGATCTGTCGGGAGCTTCTTTTGATGAGAGTGCAGAATCTTAGCTACTGGGTCACCAGGGAAGTCCCGGTCATTTTTCTGTAACTGCCTTGGCTCTGGGTTTAACTCCTCCAAACCAATCTGATGGCTCCTGACTTTAACCGCGCCCAGAATTTCGCTTTGGGTTGGCCTTTACAGTTGTTCACAGTGACACTCCTCTGCCTGGGCTTAATTTCCCACAGGAGGGATGTTAGAATCCTGAAAGGGAATCATGGAAATTCCTTCACTAATCCTCTTATTGCAGCTGAGACCCATTGAGAGGAATGACTGGTTGCATAGGAAGGCTTTTCAGCTTGCTTAACGTGTTTGTACTGAGAGTCAGTGTAACTCACTCAGGTGTGGTGCCTACAGGCATTATCAAGATCAGACAGGGCAGCCACTCCAGGGTTTGCTCCAGCATACTCACACTGTCTGCAAATGCCTGTGTATGCATTCATTTCACTGGAAAAGCTCCAATTCCTTGAAGATTGAGTGTGTGCTTTGTACAGACCTTTCAGACAGTTGCTGACTTCATTCCCTGCTTGCTTTTTACATTCAGGGTGAAGAGTCAAACACTTCTAATTGCTCAAGCCTTTGACTAGCACCTGATAATACTTACCTTAGGAAAAATGTTAGTCACTGCAAGACTAAGGGGGAAGAAATAAATATATACATTTCCTCTCACACTTATGTTATTTTTATACTCTTTAATGTTAAATACCATGTTATTTCACATAATACCGATGGAGTTATTCAGTGTAAATTAATTATCCAGATAACTGGACATTTTATATACTGGACTGTTTAAAAAAAAAAAGATTCCAAAGAGAGCTTGATGAAATTGATTGATACAATCCCTTGTGATCTTAATTTATGCATTCTCAATTTAAGTAGATTTCTCTTGATTTGAAGGAATTATTTTGGGGAATTAGTCATTTTCACTCTTGAGGTGTCATATGGGGGACATAAAATGAATGGACTGTGTAATATTAATAGTAGCTGGTATGTGTTGAGTTGTGCCACGCCCTGGTTTGTTAAGTGTGTGTACTTAGTTGCCCATTCGTGTCCAACTCTTTGCGACCCCGTGGACTGTAGCCCACCAGACTCCTCTATCCATGGGATTCTCAAGGCAATAATACTGGAGTGGATTGCCATCCCCTTCTCCGTTGTTAAGTACATTACTTCATTTAATCCTCACAACTGTGCGAGGAAGGCATGCTCATTTCCATGTTACATATAAGTAGACAATGGCACAGTGGCGCTGAGAAATTTGCCTAGGGAGAGCCCACACTCTAGTCTCCACCCTGTTCTGCTTCTAGATACTGACTATAGTGTTTTGAAACTTGGCACAAGGAAAGCGTAAATTCAGCGATCATTGATCATCTGATATATGTAAAGAGCATGATAGGTACCTTGGGGGATATTGAGATGAACAAAAAGATGAAGTTCCTTCCTGCACCAAACATACACCAACTGTAACATAAGGTGGAACTTTGATTATATATATTGGAATTGTAAAGCACTGTGGGAGCACAGAAGATAGAGATTTTCAAGGGTTGCGTCTCTTGTTGTTCAGTTGCCAAATCGTATCTGACTCTTTCCAACCCCATGGACTATTGCACACCAGGCTTCCTTATCCTCTGCTATCTCCCAGAGATTGCCCAAATTTATGTCCATTTAGTTGTTGATGCTATCTAATTATCTTATCCTCTGCCACACACTTCTCCTTTGCATTCAGTCTTTCCCAGCATCAAGGTCTTTTCCAGAGAGTCAGCTCCTCCCATCACATGGCCAAGTATTGGAGCATGAGCTTCAGCATCAATCCTTCCAATGAATATTCAGGATTGGTTTCCTTTAGCATTGACTGATTTGATCTCCTTGTTGTCCAAGGAACTCTCACGTCTTCTCCAGCACCACAGTTTGAAAACATCAATTCTTCAACACTCAGCCTTCTTTATAGTCCAACTCTCACAGCCCTATGTGACTACTATGGAAAAACCACAGCTTTGACTATACAGACCTTTGTTGGCAAAGTGATGTCTCTGCTATTTAATACGGTGTCTAGGTTTGTGGCACTAGTGGCAAAGAACCCGCCTGCCAGTGCAAGAGTCATAAAAAGACATGGGTTCATTCCCTGGGTCAGGAAGGTGCCTGCAGAAGGGTGTGGCAACCCACTCCAGTATTCTTGCCTGGAGAATCCCATGGACAGAGGGTTGAAAAGAATTGGACATGTTGAAGTGACTTAGCATGCACTAGGTTTGTCATAGCTTTCCTTCCAAGGAAATGTCTTAATTTCATGGCTGCAGTCACTGTCCAGAGTGATTTTGGAGCCCAAGAAAATAAAATCTGTCACTGCTTCCACTTTGTCACCTTCTATTTGCCAAGAAGTAAGAAAGCTGAGCACTGAAGAATTGATGCTTTTGAACTGTGGTGTTGGAGAAGACTCTTGAGAGTCCCTTGGACTGCAAGGAGATCCAACCAGTCCATTCTGGAGATCAGCCCTGGGTGTTCTTTGGAAGGAATGATGCTAAAGCTGAAACTCCAGTACTTTGGCCACCTCATTGGAAAAGACTCTGATGCTCGGAGGGATTGGGGGCAGGAGGAGAAGGGGACGACAGAGGATGAGATGGCTGGATGGCATCACCGACTCAATGGACTTGAGTTTGAGTGAACTCCGGGAGTTGGTGATGGACAGGGAGGTCTGGCGTGCTGTGATTCATGGAGTCGCAAAGAGTCAGACACAACTGAGCAACTGAACTGAACTGAACTGAACTGATGGGACCAGATGCCATGATGTTAGTTTTTTGAATGTTGAGTTTCAAGTCAGCTTTTTCACTCTCCTCTTTTTCATCCTCATCAAGAGGCTCTTTAGTTCTTTTTCACTTTCTGCCACTAGAATGGTATCATCTGCATATCTGAGTTTGTTAATATTTCTCCCAGCAATCTTGATTCCAACTTGGGATTCATCTAGCCTGGCATTTGACATGATGTACTCTGCATATAAGTTAACTAGGCAGAGTGACAATATACAGCCTTGTTTTACTCCTTTCCCAATTTGGAACCAGTCTGTTGTTCCATGTTCCATTCTAACGGTTGCTTCTTGACCCACACACAGGTTCCCCAAGAGTCAGGTAAGGTGGTCTGGTATTCCTGTCTCTAAGAATTTTCCACAGTTTTTTGTGATCCCCATAGTGAAAGGCTTTAGTGTAGTCAATGAAGCAGAAGTGGATGGATTTTTTTGTGGAATTCCCTTGCTTTTTCCATGATCCAGCAATTGTTGGCAATTTGATCTCTGGTTTCTCTGCCTTTTCTAAACCCAGCTGGTACGTCTCAAAGTTCTTGGGTTCCTGCTGAAGCCTATCTTGAAGGATTTTGAGCATAATTTTGCTAGCATGTGAAATGAGCGCAGTTGTATGGTGGTTTGAACATTCTTTGGCATTGCCCTTCTTGGGGATTGGAATGAAAACTCACCTTTTCCAGTTCTGTGGCCACTGCTGAGTTTTCCAGATTTGCTGACATTTTGAGTACATCATTTTAACAGCATCATCTTTTTGGATTTGTAATAGCTCAGCTAGAGTTCCATTGCTGCCCCCTGCTTCGTTTGTAATAATGCCTCCTAAGGCCCACTTGACTTCACGCTCCAGGATGTCGGGCTGCAGGTGAGTAGCATCTATAGTATGATGTATAACCAGGGTATTTGGAGGCTGAAGACCTATATTTGAATCTCTAATTCTATCTTTGGCCATAATGATCTTAGCAGGACACTTGGGCCGAGTTTGTAAAAGCAGCAGAAACAAAGCTGCTATAAGGATAAAATGTATCTATGATCTCTAAACTATGAAAAGCAATACAATTCAAGGTTGTATTTCAACTGTGGATATCAGGGAGTGAGTCAAGCAGAAGGTGGGGGTGAGCCTAGACCTTGAAAGATAAATGGGATCCCAGCATCACACAGGAGATAGTTGCATGGGAGGGCTTCTAGGTGGAGGAGACATCTGAGCGAAACTGGTAAGGTGACAGAAAGATGCAGTGTGAAACGTGTTCTGGAGAAATGAGTTATGTGTTTTTGGTTCAAGTTATTTAAGCGGTAGTAGAGAAGACTGGAATGGTAGATTGAAGCCAGATCTTGGAGATAACCTAGGGTGTCACTTCTAAGAAAATTGGATTTCATATAGTTAGTGGGGAACCAGTGAGGGATTCAAATCATTCTATAGAATAGATTGGAGAGATCTAAGTGTAGAGATGATGAGGACCCCTAAAAGGTGAGAAAAGTGATGAGGAGCTGGTTTGGAAAGGAGAGAGCCGTGGTAGAAGGTCAGCTTGTTTGTTGATCGTTTGCATCTTTGTCATAGAGGCAGACCAAAGAATATACAGATACACCACATCCCAGGCAGACTTACTAACTTGCTTCAAAAAGCCAGTGCTTCTTCTATCCCCAAGTAGTGATCTCCTGACATTCTTTTTACTGTCTCTGTCAGTCCTCTTTGATACAGTTACTTGATGTCCCTTCCCATCTGAGTGGAAGATGAGGAGGTCAGGGAATACTTTTAGTGTTGGTGACGCTTCAGTTTTGTTCAGTTGCTCAGTCGTGTCCAACTCTTTGCAAACCCCATAGGCTGCAGCATGCCAGGCCTCCCTGTCCATCACCAACTCCCAGAGTTTACTCAAACTCATATCCATCGAGTCAGTGATGCCATCCAACCATCTCATCCTCTGTCGTTCCCTTCTTCTCCCAGCTTCACTCTTTCCCAGCATCAGGGTCTTTTCCAATGAATCAGTTCTTCGCATCAGATGGCCAAAGTATTGGAGTTTCAGCTTCAGCATCAGTCCTTCCAATGAATATTCAGGACTGATTTCCTTTAGGATGGACTGGTTGGATCTCCTTGCAGTCCAAGAGACTCTCAAGAGTCTTCTCCAACACCACAGTTCAAAAGCATCAATTCTTCGGCGCTCAGCTTTCTTTATAGTCCAACTCTCATATCCATACATGACTACTGGGAAAACCGTAGCTTTGACTAGACAGACCTTTGTTGGCAAAGTAATGGCTCTGCTTTTTAGTATGCTGTCTAAGTTGGTCATAACTTTTCTTCCAAGGAGCAAGCGTCTTTTAATTGCATGGCTGCAGTCACCATCTGCAGTGATTTTGGAGCCCCCCAAAATAAAGTCTCTCACTGTTTCCATTGTTTCCCCATCTATTTGTCATGAAGTGATGGGGCCAGATGCCATGAGCTTAGTTTTCTGAATGTTGAATTTTAAGCTAACTTTTTCACTCTCCTCTTTCACTTTCATCAAGAGGCTCTTTAGTTCTTCTTCACTTTCTGCCATAAGGGTGGTGTCATCTGTATATCTGAGGTAATTGATATTTCTCCTGGCAGTCTTGATTCCAGCTTGTGCTTCATCCAGCCCAGCGTTTCTCATGATGTATTCTGCATATAAGTTAAATAAGCAGGGTGACAATACACAGCCTTGATGTACTCCTTTCCTGATCTGGAACCAGTCTGTTGTTCCATATCCAGTTCTAACTTTTGCTTCCTGACCTGCATACAGATTTCTCAAGAGGCAGGTTAGGTGGTCTGGTATTCCCATCTCTTTAAGAGTTTTCCAGTTTATTGTGATCCACGCAGTCAAAGACTTTGGCATAGTCAATAAAGCAAAAGTAGATGTTTTTCTGGAACTCTCTTGCTTTTTTGATGATCAAACGGATGTTGGCAATTTGATCTCTGGTTCCTCTGCCTTTTCTAAATCCAGCTTGAACATCTGGAAGTTCACAGTTCATGTACTGTTGAAGCCTGACTTGGAGAATTTTGAGCATTGCTTTACTAGCATGTGAGATGAGTGCAATTGTGCGGTAGTTTGAGCATTCTTTGGTGTTGCCTTTCTTTGGGATTAGAATGAAAACTGACCTTTTCCAGCCCCGTGGCCACTGCTGAGTTTTCCAAATTTGCTGGCATATTGAGTGCAGCACTTTGACAGCATCATCTTTTAGGATTTCAAATAGCTCAACCGAAATTCCATCACCTCCACTAGCTTTGTTCGTAGTGATGCTTCCTAAGGCCCACCTGACTTTGCAATCCAGGATGTCTGGCTCTAGGTGAATGATCACACCATCATGATTATCTGAGTCATGAAGATCTTTTTTGCATAGTTCTTTGTATTCTTGCCACCTCTTCTTAATATCTTCTGCTTCTGTTAGGTCCATACCATTTCTGTTTTTTATTGATCCCATCTTTGCATGAAATGTTCCCTTGGTATCTCTAATTCTCTTGAAGAGATCTCTAGTCTTTCCCACTCTATTGTTTTCCTCTGTTTCTTTGCATTGATCACTGAGGAAGGCTTTCTTATGTCTCCTTGCTGTTCTTTGGAACTCTGCACTCAAATGGGTATATCTTTCCTTTTCTCCTTTGCCTTTCACTTCTCTTCTTTTCACAGCTATTTGTAACGCATAGTCAGACAACCATTTTGCCTTTTTGCATTTCTTTTTCTTGGGGATGGTCTTTATCCCTGTCTCCTGTGCAATGTCACAAACCTCTGTCCTTAGTTCTTCAGGCACTCTGCTATCAGATCTAATCCCTTGAATCATTTGTCACTTCCACTGTATAATCTTAAGGGCTTTGATTTAGGTCATACCTGAATGGTCTAGTGGTTTTCCCTACTTTCTTTAAGTCTGAATTTTGCAATAAGGAGTTCATGATCTGAGCCACAGTCAGCTCCTGGTCTTGTTTTTGCTGACTGTGTAGAGCTTCTCCATCTTTGGCTGCAAAGAATTTAATCAATCTGATTTTGGTATTGACCGTGTGTAGAGTCTTCTCTTGTGTTGTTAGAAGAGGGTGTTTGCTATGAGCAGTGCTTTCTCTTGGCAAAACTTTATTAGCCTTTGCCCTGCTTCATTCTGTACTCCAAGGCCAAATTTGCCTGTTACTCCAGGTAATTCTTGACTTCCTACTTTTGCATTCCATTCCTGGCACCCCACTCCAGTACTCTTGCCTGGGAAATCCCATGGGCAGAGGAGCCTGGTAGGCTGCAGTCCATGGGGTCGCGAAGAGTTGGACACAACTGAGCGCCTTCCCCTTCTCTTTTCCCTTTCATGCACTGGAGAAGGAAATGGCAACGCACTCCAGTGTTCTTGCCTGGAGAATCCCAGGGACTGGGGAGCCTGGTGGGCTGCCGTCTGTGGGGTCGCACAGAGTCGGACATGACTGAAGTGACTTAGCAGCAGCAGCCCCTATAATGAAAAGGATATCTTTTGGGGGTGTTAGTTCTAGAAGGTCTTGTAGGTCTTCATAGAACTGCTCAACTTCAGCTTCTTCAGCGTTACTGGTCGGGGCATAAACTTGGATTACTGTGATATCAAATGGTTTGCTTTGGAAACAAACAGATCATTCTGTCATTTTTGAGATTGCATCCAAGTACTGCATTTCAGACTGTTGAGTGTGATGGCTACTCCATTTCTTCTAAGGGATTCTTGCCCACAGTAATCTCCTGTTTGACCACTTCCAATTTGCCATGATTCATGGACCTAACATTCCAGGTTCCTATGCGATACTGTTCTTTACAGCATTGGACTTAACTTCCATCACCAGTCATATCCACAACTGGGTGTTGTTTTTGCTTTGGTTCTGTCTCTTCATTCTTTCTGGAGTTATTTCTCCCTTCACCTCCAGTGGCATATTGGGCATCGACCGACCTGGAGAGTTCATCTTTCAGTGTCCTGCCTTTTTGCCTTTTTTACTGTTCATGGGGTTCTCAAGGCAAGCATACTGGTGACATTTATGTTGGGTTTTACTGAATACAAAGGAGGTAGCTAGGTAGAACTGGGTGCAGGGATTGAGGGAAGAAAAACAGAAAGGAAAGAATAAGGACAGTGGCTTAGATGGATGAATGACTTTTCTCAGCAGAGAGAACTGTAGTTTATATAAAAACACAGTGACAATAGAGAACCAATGCGGGGACCTGCAAGTATACAATGAGCCTGAGGTTATAAGGCAGTGGGAGTTAATGGTGAGGGACACAAAGCAATCATTGGGATTCTCAGAGAAAATATGAACATTCCCACTTGGTTTGTTTTTCTCATCCTGCGAAGATTTTTGTTTGGCAAATATATTTTAAATATATTTGTTTTTTTAAGTATATTTCTGTGTATAATTAAAAAGAAATATATACATATATATATATATATATATATATATACACATTTACGGTGGGTGCGTGCTCTTTTTTTTTTAACTGCTAAGAGTATGAAATCAGAACCATTTAAGATGACCAGTTTAGTGGAGTAATGACAAAAAATGAAGTTAGAGAAGTATGCAACAACTGTATGCGCTTGCTTTGGGGATTTTCTTCTTAAAGCTGTAAGGCACCATTGAAATTCTGATCTTTAACCCAGAAATGACACAACTGGGTTTTTATTATAGAAAGCTCAGTCTGGTAGCGTTATCGGAATTCTCGATTGCGTCACTCTGGATTGCATTTGGGTTTGAACTGTGGTGTTGGAGAAGACTCTTGAGAGTCCCTTGGACTGCAAGGAGATCCAACCAGTCCATTCTAAAGGAGATCAGCCCTGGGTGTTCTTTTGGAAGGAATGATGCTAAAGCTGCAACTCCAGTACTTTGGCCACCTCATGGGAAGAGTTGACTCATTGGAAAAGACTCTGATGCTCGGAGGGATTGGGGGCAGGAGGAAAAGGGGACGACAGAGGATGAGATGGCTGGATGGCATCACCGACTCGATAGATGTGAGTTTGAGTGAACTCCGGGAGATGGTGATAGACAGGCTGGCATGCTGCGATTCATGGAGTCACAAAGAGTTGGACACGACTGAGCAGCTGGACTGAACTGAACTGAAGCTCACAAGAAGCAGACAGACCTGGGAGGCTTCTTCTCTCTTTTTTTTTAAATGTGGATCACTTTCAAAGTCTTTATTGAATTTGTTACAGTGTTGGTTCTGTGTTTATGTTTTGGTTCTCTTGGCTGCAAGGCATGTGGGGTCCTAGCTTCCCCACCAGGAATCAACCTGCACCACCTGCACTGGAAAGCGAGCTCCTGACCAACTTGACCAGCAGGGAAGCCCCTCCAGGGAGGTTTGGACAATCGTCCAGGCAGGAAGTAGTGAAGACAAGAACAAGGTGGTAGTGATCATTGGAGAGGCAAGGAGAAAGATTCCAGAGGGACCTGAGCAGTCAGGTGATCCAATCCAATCCAACGCTTGGATTGGGTTACAGAAGGAGTGGCAGAAAGAAACTAGGAAGATTCCATATGTCTGTCTTGGGCTAACAAGGGATTCTAGAGACATCCCCTGAGGGGGATGTATTAATAGTAGGAGTGTTTATCTGGGCTGTGGTTAATTTGATATTTGACTCAGGTGGAAATGTTGAGTAGACAAATGAAGATGTAAATCCAGAGCTGAGGTTAGAGGTATGGGCTGGGGAATACAGACTTGGGAATCAAAAGCAATCGTTGGTAGTAGAATAGTTGGGGTATATTTTATAATAATAACAACAAGAGCAATAGTTAAGTGGAGTAACTTACTCTGAGACAGAACTCTGCTAATCACTTACATGCATTTTCCCATTTATTTTCCAACTCAGCCCTAAGAGCTGAAAACCATTATTATTTCCATTCTAAAGATGTGAAAACTGATGTTCAAGAAAAGTAGTGATTTACTCAGGGTCACAGTGATAGAGCCAGCATTTGAACCACATTGCCTCTGAAGAGTTTTTAGTAATTCTTTCATACGTGTGTATGTCTTTCTCCCTTTGCATGAGATTTGAAAGGCCTCATGATGCTGAGGGCTTCCAGGATATTCCTGTTTCTCTTATTTGTTGGAAGAGTAGTTGGGTGCAGGTATGTTTACAAATACCATAGGTGATTTTAAAAATAAAACGAATTTCCTTTGTGTCTCCTAGCTGTTTTTGTCTTCCTTATTTATAGATTAAGTATACTTGCAGTATGTTGTTAGCTGTTGAGTGGGAAGAAGGAAAGAACCACATGAAATCAATTTAGATAGGACAACAAGTGTAGAGGAAGTGGCTGAATTATTTTCCAGAACAACTGTTACTTTCTGACATAGGTTGAGTCAGAGAAGTAATAGCAGGAAAAAGATAGTAAAGAAAAAAATGTATCAGACCATATTGTATGTCAACCATGTGCGCCAGCTGTCGCATAGTAAATAACCTTCCCCTCAAATACATTTCTTTTTCCAAAATGAACTTTCACAGAAGGCGATTGTGATTTTTTTTTTTAAGTCAGGAAAAAGCAAAACTTTATCCATATCTAATTCATAGGAGATGTGACACCTAGGAGTAAAGTTAGGCTTTTTCCCTTGACAAGAATCTGACCTTTGGTTATCTCTAGCTCTGTTTCCCACGAAAATGCTATTTGCTACTTGGCAATATTGCTTTTGGTAGAAATAACTTGACTGGAAGTTTGCATCTGCAAAGGGAGAATGGTAAATATCTAATATAGCTTTGGGTTTGCCTGAATTCAGTGCCTCTTAAAACTGTCCCATGTGAAAATCCTGAAAGCTGTGCCTGTGGAGTTGCTACCAGAGATAGTGGCCTTCTGTGGCACACAGGGCTTCTACACCAGGGTGACTCCCACCCCTGCCCTAATGTGGATCTTCTCCCTGCACCTGAGCGGTATAGATTCTTTTCCAAACTCTTGCTGCAAGAGACACCTAACACCGCTCTGTTGGTAAACTGTGTTTTCCTGACTGATAGCCTTCTAGCCTATAGTTGTCTTGTGACTCTGAATGCTTAGTTGAACCTGAAGAAGACCCTTTGCTGGGGGTGATGCATCACATTTGAAAATTCATTGGGAGAGAGAGTTGATAGGCTCCATGGAGAGTTGGCCTCGCTGTTACTAAGACCAGAACACACAGTTCAGACAAAGAAGTATAAAAATTTCTGAAAGTTTAGCTAATGCAAGATTGAAGCTTTTATCCTGAGGTTGCACCTGTTTGGTCACATCTTCAGAATCCACTTCTAATTTTAGTTCTCTTGTTATTTCTACCGCATCTGCAGTTATTTCCTCCACTGAAGCCTTGAACCTCTCAAAGTCATCCATGAGGGTTGCAATCAGCTTCTTTCAAACTCCTATTATTAATGTTGATATTCTGACCTCTTCCCATAAATCACAAATGTTCTAGATGGCATCTAGAATGGTGAAGCCTTTCCAGAAGTTTTTCAATTTACTTTGTCCAAATTCGTTAGAGGAATCATCTATGACAGCTATCACCTTACAAAATGTATTTCTTAAAGAGTAAGTCTTGAGAATCAGAATTACTCCTTGATGTATGGACTGCAAGGATGGATGCTATGTTAGCAGGGATGGAAACAAAATTAATCTCATTGTTCACCTCCGTCAGAGCTCTTAGACGGCCAAGTGCATTTTCAATGAATGCATTAAAGGAATCTTATTTTCAGTAAACCGTGTTGTAACCAGATATGCTATCATCCAGGCTTTATTGTTCCTTTATAAAGACCACAGGCAGAGGAGAGTCAGCATGATTCTTAAGAACCCTAGGATTTTCAGAATGATAATGAGCATTGGCTTCAACTTAAAGTAACTAGCTGTTTTTGCTCCTACAAGAGAATGAGTCTATCCTTTGAAACTTCAAAGGCATTGACTTTTCTCCAATTGTGAACGTCCTAGATGGCATCTTCTTCCAACAGAAAGCTGTTTCATCCACAGTGAAAGTCTGTTTAGTGCAGCCACCTTCGTTCATTATTTTAGTTAGATCTTCTGGATAACTCACTGCAGCTTCTACCTCAGCACTTGCTACTTTACCTTGTACTTTTATGTTATGGAACTAACTTCTTTACTTAAATTTCATAAACCAACCACTGATAGCTTCAGACTTTGCTTCTGTAGCTTCCTCACCTCTCTCTGCCCTCTAGAATGGGAGAGAGAGGCTTGCTCTGGATCAGGCTTTGGCTTGAGGGAATGTTGTGACTGGTTTGATCTTCCATCCAGATCTCTAAAACTTTCTCCATATCAGCAATAAGGCTGTTTTACTTTCTTATCATTTGTGTATTCACCGGAGTAGCACTATTAACTTCCTTAAAGAACTTTGTCTTCACAACTTGACTAACGCGGTGCAGGAGGCCTAGCTTTCAGTCTGTCTTAGGTTTTGACACATCTTCCTTGCTCAGCTTAATCATCTCTAGCTTTTGATTTAAAATAAGAGGCGTGGAACTCTTCCTTTCATTTGAACTCTTAGAGACCTATGCACAGATATTAATTGATCTAATTTCAGTATCGTGTCTCAGGGAATAGGGAGCTGACTGTGGCTCAGATCATGAATTCCTTATTGCCAAATTCAGACTTAAATTGAAGAAAGTAGGGAAAACTGCAAGACCGTTTAGGTATGACCTAAATCAAATCCCTTATGATTATACAGTGGAAGTGAGAAATAGATTTAAGGGCCTAGATCTGATAGATAGAGTGCCTGATGAACTATGGACGGAGGTTCGTGACATTGTACAGGAGACAGGGATCAAGACCATCCACATAGAAAAGAAATGCAAAAAAGCAAAATGGCTGTCTGAGGAGGCCTTACAAATAGCTGTGAAAAGAAGAGAGGCAAGAGGCAAAGGAGAAAAGGAAAGATATAAGCATCTGAATGCAGAGTTCCAAAGAATAGCAAGGAGAGATAAGAAAGCCTTCTTCAGCAATCAATGCAAAGAAATAGAGGAAAACAACAGAATGGGAAAGACTAGAGATCTCTTCAAGAGTATTAGAGATACCAAGGGAACACTTCATGCAAAGATGTGCTCAATAAAGGACAGAAATGGTATGGACCTAACAGAAGCAGAAGATGTTAAGAAGAGGTGGCAAGAATACACAGAATAACTGTACAAAAAAGATCTTCACTACCCGGATAATCACGATGGTGTGATCACTCATCTAGAGCCAGACATCCTAGAATGTGAAGTCAAGTGGGCCTTAGAAAGCATCACTACAAACAAAGCTAGTGGAGGTGATGGAATTCCAGTGGAGCTGTTTCAAATCCTGAAAGATGATGCTGTGAAAGTGCTGCACTCAATATGCCAGCAAATTTGGAAAACTCAGCAGTGGCCACAGGACTGGAAAAGGTCAGTTTTCATTCTAATCCCAAAGAAAGGCAATGCCAAAGAATGCTCAAACTACCGTACAATTGCACTCATCTCACACGCTAGTAAAGTAATGCTCAAAATTCTCCAAGCGAGGCTTCAACAGTATGTGAACTGTGAACTTCCAGATGTTCAAGCTGGTTTTAGAAAAGGCAGAGGAACCAGAGATCACATTGCCAACATCTGCTGGATCATCGAAAAAGCAAGAGAGTTCCAGAACAAACATCCATTTCTGCTTTATTGACTATGCCAAAGCCTTTGACTGTGTGGACCACAATAAACTGTGGAAAATTCAGAAAGAGATGGGAATACCAGACCACCTAACCTGCCTCTTGAGAAATCTGTATGCAGGTCAGGAAGCAACAGTTAGAACTGGACATGGAACAACAGACTGGTTCCAGATAGGAAAAGGAGTGCGTCAAGGCTGTATATTGTCACCCTGCTTATTTAACTTATATGCAGAGTACATCATGAGAAACGCTGGACTGGAAGAAGCGCAAGCTGGAATCGAGATTGCCAGGAGAAATATCAATAACCTCAGATATGCAGATGACACCACCCTTATGGCAGAAAGTGAAGAGGAAGTAAAAAGCCTCTTGATGAAGGTGAAAGAGGAGAGTGAAAAGGTTGGCTTAAAGCTCAACATTCAGAAAACGAAGATCATGGCATCTGGTCCCATCACTTCATGGGAAATAGATGGGGAAACAGTGGAAACTGTGTCAGACTTTATTTTTTGGGGCTCCAGAATCACTGCAGATGGTGACTGCAGCCATGAAATTAAAAGACGCTTACTCCTTGGAAGGAAAGTTATGACCAACCTAGATAGTATATTGAAAAGCAGAGACATTACTTTGCCGACTAAGGTCCGTCTAGTCAAGGCTATGGTTTTCCAGTGGTCATGTATGGATGTGAGAGTTGGACTGTGAAGAAAGCTGAGCGCCGAAGAATTGATGCTTTTGAACTGTGGTGTTGGAAAAGACTCTTGAGAGTCCCTTGGACTGCAGGGAGATCCAACCAGTCCATTCTGAAGGAGATCAGCCCTGGGTGTTCTTTGGAAGGAATGATGCTAAAGCTGAAACTCCAGTACTTTGGGCACCTCATGGGAAGAGTTGACTCATTGGAAAAGACTGTGATGCTGGGAGGGATTGGGGGCAGGAGGAGAAGGGGACAACAGAGGATGAGATGGCTGGATGGCATCACTGACTCAATGGACGTGAGTCTGAGTGAACTCCGGGAATTGGTGATGGACAGGGAGGCCTGGCGTGCTGCGATTCATGGGGTCGCAAAGAGTCGGACACGACTGAGCGACTGAACTGGACTGAACTGAGGATGGGGAAAGAGATGGGACAGTGGTCTGTCAGTGGAGTAGTCAGAGCACACAAATTTTTTCAGTTAAGTTTGTCATCTAATGTGGATGTGGTTCATGGCACCCCAAAACAATCACAATAATAGCATCAAAGATCATTAATCACAGATCATCATAACAAATGTAATGAGAAAGTTTGAAGTATTATGAGAATTATCAAAATGTGATGAGGGCTACAAAGTGAGCAAATGCTGTTGGAAAAGTATCACTGATAGACTTGTTGGACACAGGGTTGTTACAGGCCTTCAATTTGCAGGGGCGGGGGGGAAACCAACCAGTATCTGTGAACCATAACAAAGTGATGCGCAATAAAACGAGATATGCTTATATAAAACAAAAATAGGAAGACTCTGAAACGCAGAGAGAAGAAGGCAGACTGGGTAGGGACTTTGAAACCATAGGAACATCATGGCAGTAAGTTTCCTGGGTTTTCTCTCTGCCTCATATAGCCCAGACTTAGAGCTAAAGAAGCTAGTGATCTGGAAGTGCCAATGGATGCACACACACACAAAAAGCCGATTGAATGCCTTCTCTCTCTACCCACAGGACCAGGAGATACACAGTATTTCCTGATAAGTCAGAAGACTTTTAGACCACAAGTGCTCTACTGCAACCAAACCCCATGGAGAAAACAGTGGCCTCAGCCACACCTCTGCCAGCAGAGGCTGAGTGGGGAGTTTAGTCTTCCAGCCAACTGGCTATAATAAGGTGCTCAACCTACCCGTGCTACGGTAGTATCAGAGAAGACTAAGTAGGGAGTGATGATTTCGTCTTGCCAGGCAGTAACAGTCTTACCCCTCGTGCTGTTATCAGTGGAGAAATACGGAAAACCTAGCATTCCACCCTGGCCCAGCAGTGGAAATATTTTAAGACAGTTACAAATCGGAGAGAGTAAAGGGATATAAGGAGAGATACGGTTTCTACACCTCACTCAAACCATTATATGATGATGCCAAATGCTGTGGTAAGTTACAACTGATATAGATCAGTGGAAAAGAGTTCAACCCAGAAATAAACTCACTAATAAAAACCCAACAGATTTTTCACAGAGATGCAAAAGTAATTCAGTGGAGAAAGGATAGATTTTTTGAACAAATGGTACTGGAGCCATTGGACATTCATAGGTAAAAAGTGAAGCCCTATGTTTACGTCTTATGCCAAATAAAAGTCCGTTTAGAAGTGCTCAAAGGGACCTTGACCTTGATCCTTTGGTTCACTCCCGGCTCCACTTTTTATAGTTTTGTCAGGATTATATTATAGGCACATAGTGCATGTACTAGAAACATCCCTGATTGTACCTTTAATGTTTTTGCACAGTAGTTTTAAATTAATTAAATTTGGAGATTGCCCTCTCCCACTGCTGCAAAAGACTGATTATTTCTATTACTCTTTTTGTAAGGCAAAGGAGCAAATCTTTGTTGCTTAGCAGTCAAGCTAGAAAGCCTGAAACTTTTTGAGCATAAAAGACATCTTTTACTGTTCTGAATTTAGAGCATAATGAGGGACAGACATCCCTGAGGGCTCAGTGGTAAAGAATCCACCTGCAATGCAGGCAATTAGGATTCGCTCCCTAGGTCGGGAAGATCCGCTGGAGAAGGAGATGGCAACCCACTCCGGTATTCTTGCCTGGGAAATCCAAAAGACAGAGGAGTCTGTCAGGCTGTAGTCCATGGGGTTGCAAAAGGGTTGGACACGACTTAGCAACTGAACAACCAAAGGGAGAGACAAAGTTAAAAACTGTCCCATGAGATAATACATCAACTTTTAGGCTCAAGTCTTTTTCAGACACAAGATATATTTATTTCAAACAGTATTTTAGAACAATAGCAGTAAACAGTGATTTTTAGTAACTTTTAAAGAAACTTTTTTCCAGAATCATTTGAGTGTTTATCAGAAGTAACAGAGTGGTTTAACATTGTGTTACAGAGAGTTAACAGAATGTTTTGGTGATAAAAAGAAAACTGTTACCTGAGCATAGAATAACTAAATCATTTTATAAAAAGCAAACCCTGCTTGTTTTTTTAAAATGTCATCCAAATAATACTTTGGCAGCAAAGGATTTATATGCCTTTATTTTAATGAATAAATCCACTAACATTGCTGGGAGAAATATCAATAACCTCAGATATGCAGATGACACCACCCTTATGGCAGAAAGTGAAGAGGAACTAAAAAGCCTCTTGATGAAAGTGAAAGAGGAGGGTGAAAAAGTTGGCTTAAAGCTCAACATTCAGAAAACGAAGATCATGGCATCCGGTCCCATCACTTCATGGGAAATAGATGGGAAAACAGTGTCAGACTTTATTTCTTTGGGCTCCAAAATCACTGCAGATGGTGACTGCAGCCATGAAATTAAAAGACGCTTACTCCTTGGAAGAAAAGTTATGACCAACCTAGATAGCATATTCAAAAGCAGAGACATTACTTTGCCAACAAAGGTCTGTCTAGTCAAGGCTGTGGTTTTTCCAGTGGTCATGTATGGATATGAGAGTTGGACTGTGAAGAAAGCTGAGCGCCAAAGAATTGATGCTTTTGAACTGTGGGGTTGGAGAAGACTCTTGAGAGTCCCTTGGACTGCAAGGAGATCCAACCAGTCCATCCTAAAGGAGATCAGTCGTGGGTGTTCTTTGGACGGAATGATGCCAAAGCTGAAGCTCCAGTACTTTGGCCACCTGATGTGAAGAGTTGACTCATTGGAAAAGACCCTGATGCTGGGAGGGATTGGGGGCAGGAGGAGAAGGGGACGACAGAGGATAAGATGGCTGGATGGCATCACCGACTCGATGGACATGAGTTTGGGTGAACTCTGGGAGTTGGTGATGGACAGGAAGGCCTGGCGTGCTGTGATTCATGGGGTCACAAAGAGTCGGACATGGCTGAGCGACTGAACTGAACTGAACATTGAATATATTCAATGTTAATCTTTGATTTTGTTAATCTCTTTGCCATATATAGACTTTTTTTAAGGTTAAATGATTTTGGAATTTATATTACTCTGTTTTCTTAGAAATAATGTATTTATCTTATTAAGTCTTCTCAATCAGAAAAGTGGTGTTATATTCCCATTCTAAACTGTTTTTGCCATCTTTATTGAGATAAAATTGACATAACATGTATGTCATAATATCATATGTATGTCCACATACTTCTAAGACAGCATTTTAAATGTCTTCATATATTCTATTATGCCTGTGTTAAAGAAGGAGATGCAAGTTCAATCCCTGGGTTGGGAAGATCCCCTGGAGAAGGAAATGGCAACCCACTCCAGTATTTTTGCCTGGGAAACCCCACGGACAGAGTAGCCTGGTGGGCTACAGTCCATGGGGTTGCAGAGAGTCTAACACGACTTCGCTACTAAGCAACAACAACTAGTTTATTTAACTATTTCTTCATTGTTAGAGGCACTTTAGCAAGATGGTTGAAAGCAAGGAATTTGGAACCAAACTGTTTGCCAGTTACGTTCTCAATAGTAAAATGGAGATGGTATTATATATATATATTTATATATATATATATATATATATATATATATCATAAGGAGGGTTATGAAGATCATATAAGTTAATTTCTATAAATAATTTAGAACAGTATTTGGCACACAGTTACTATGTAAATGCTGTGATGAATGTCTTTATACATAAATCTTTGTCAAAGTTTCTAATTATTTCCTTTGATAGATTTTTAGAAGGGCAATATCTTGATCAATGAGTATGAACTCTTTAGGATTCTTGAGATCCAGATTGCTGCTTAAAAAGATTTTAGATAGAATAGAAACAGGGATAGGATAAACAGGGTTGTTGAACTTGTTTTACAGAACTTGGCACAAAATCTGTAGAAAAGAAAAAAATTTAAAAAACCCGACTCTTTGACCGAGCTACACAGATTTGAGCCTAGCTTTTATGGACTGAACAGAAGCAATAATAAAGCCGTGATGGACTAAGGGATTGCAGTGGTGGACTGTTGGTATCTTGTTACAGAAAGCAAAGCTAATGTTGGTAACAAGTAGTAAAAATTAAAGGTGTTTAATACATACTGTTTCCCCTTAGGATTTTCTCTTGCAGCAGACTATGCTGCGAATTAAGGATCCTAAGAAGTCACTGGATTTTTATACGAGAATTCTTGGAATGACGTAAGTAAACTGTTGGTACCTGTGATGTTTAAATACATAGCTTTGCAAATATAGGCAGTGTTTTCAGATCTATTTTAAAAATAGATTAAAGTTTGCTTCAGAGGTCACCAAAGTGTTTTGGCCAGGAGTCTGGGACTAGGCTTGACTGGCCAGGGCGTCCGTCAGGTTCCTCTCCTCTCTCCCAGCCAGGTTCACTGGGCAGCAAGACACCAATGCTTGCATTTTCTCTTAACTCCCTTCTCAGTGAGAGCTGCCAGTTTAATCCTTAACGTGCGCAGACCATTTTGATGTTATGGCCACTCTTAGCCTCTTGTTTTCTTCAGAAAAGATATAGCTATAAAGACACATTATTTAGAAAATTTAGTGAGTTTACCTAACATTGACCATCTGTCCCATTTTATAGAATATGTTCTTTTTTTCCAAATAAGTAATATTCACTGATAAGATACCTTTAACATATTTGCTTTTCTCGATTTGTTTCCTTAAATAATATGAAGGTTTTTATTTATTTCTGGTAGTATAGATACATGCAGAATAAAATAATCTTTAATTTACTGCCTATATAACCTTCATTGAGAGAAAACATCAAGTAATACAGTATATGTCTATATTTAGAAAATCTGACTGCTTCCGAGAAATACAAAGTGAAAAATGACAGCCTCCTTCTCCTAGTTCTCTTCAAAGATAACTGCTGTTAACAGTTTCTTGTCATTCTTTCCAGAAAAAGTGATTTTGCACATAGCTGTCAGTAAAGAATCTGCCTGCAATGCAGGAGACCTGGGTTGGATTCCTGGGTCGGGAAGATCCCCTGGAGAAGGAAATGGCAACCCACTCCAGTATACCTGCCTGGAGAATGCCATGGACAGAGGAGCCTGGCAGTCTGCAGTTCATGGGGTCACAAGAGTCGGACACAACTTAGCTACTAAAGCACCATGACAGGTTTAAAGGACATAATGAAACAAATGTATGGAATGTCTGCTATTTGCCAGGCCCTTTATATGTTCTTTTCATTCAGTCTTCACAATAGGCTTATGAGATAGCTTATATTTCCATTTTTCATGGAAAGGAAGAAACCAAAGCTTAAAGGCATTAACTTACGGCACCAAATCCCACAGTGGGAACATTGGCAGATTTGGAATTTGAATCCAGGTCCAAACAACTCCAATGTTGATATTATTTTTAAAGAGTCCCAAATAGAGTACTCAGATGGTGAAGAATCTGCCTGCAATGCAGGAGACCCAGGTTCAATCCCTGGGTCGGGAAGATCCCCTGGAGAAGGAAATGGCAATCCATTCCAACATTCTTGCCTGGAGAATTTCATGGACAGAGGAGGCTGGTGGCTACAGTCCATGGGGTTGCAAAGAGTTGGACACAACTAAGCGACTTACACAAGTACAACTTGATGTTATAGTGAAAGATAATGCTGTGCTGGGGAAAGCAGTGTACAACAGATTCAAGTGTTCCATTTGATTGGTCTGTAAGAGCTTAGGCAGTCTGCTTTGGTAGGTGCAGAGATAGTTTTTTGTGACTGGAGTATTTGAGTAGTTTGACACTTCATCATAAACATGTTTGAGTAAGAGTTATTTGTGATGAGTCAGTGGGTAGATCTCAGTGAACCAAGGCATATTACATAGCAGTAATAAGTAGAAGATTTGGAATAGAACTCTAGAAACTTTTTATTTGCTATGCTTCAGTCATTCCTTCTTATTGGTGTTGAATGAGGTCATCTTTGAGTGTTTAGTAAGTAAGTAAAGTCGCTCAGTAGCGTCCGACTCTTTGCGACCCTGTGGACTGTAGCCTGCCAGGCTCCTCCCTCCATGGGATTCTCCAGGCAAGAGTACTGGAGTTGGTTGCCATTTCCTTCTCCAGGGGATCTTCCCGACCCAGGGATCGAACCTGGGTCTCCTGCATTCCCGGGTCTCCTGCATTCCAGGCAGACGCTTTAACCTCTGAGCCACCAGGGAAGCCCATTTAATCCTCTGTAATCTAAAGAAAACTATACTGTGTGTATCCTTGTTCCACCCTACTCCTTGCAAAATAGCGTCACACTCTAAGTTCATTTTAGAAGCCACGGCTTTGTTGGATCTTCTTCAGAACCTCAGGATGTGGAATTCATGCACTGACTCTCACAATCAGTCTCTTCTTTTCCGCTGCTCTTTTCAACCTGGGAAAGAGTCTTAAGTCTTCTCTGTTGTAGGATAATTGTCACCCTCCATTCTCTTGCAGTCCATCCCATCATTGTGACTGTACAGATAGACCCCAGTTGCTAACCTCCCATTCTCCAGCTTCTGCTGTGCGTGCCGGTCAGCTGCCCTCACAGGACCTTTCTGTATCTGCTCACCTCTCCTCAAACTTAATCCTGTCTGACCTTTCTGCAGTATTTGATACTGTCAACCACTTTATTATTGACATTCATGTCTTCTGTGATATTAATCTGTTCTCTCTTAACACCTATCCTCAACTTATCTTCCTAGGAGTTTTGGCACAGTAAGAACTCAATAAATTTATTTTTTAACCGAATGCCATATATCTGAAAGGTGTGAGACATTATATTTTTCACTGAAAAAATTTTCTTTTGAAGATGTCTTTTGACACTTATAAACAGGTACCATAAATCCAGCTAATTTTCACTGTATTTGAAGAACTGATGAATTACAAGTTTACATTTAATTTTTTTTAATTTCACTGATATTTACAGATAAGTTTTTTAATTAGACCTTTTTATTGATTTTCCTTGCTTTTTCTATTAAAACAGGCTCACTGTGTACTGTTCTTATTCTCAGTAGAACTTGAATATTGTCATGTTGATCTTAGTATTAATCGACTTTTCCTGTATGTTGAGTCAGGCTTGTTGTTTAATTTCAGACTACTCCAGAAACTTGATTTCCCCACTATGAAATTTTCACTCTACTTCTTGGCTTATGAGGATAAAAATGACATCCCAAAAGATAAAGATGAAAAAGTAGCGTGGGTATTCTCCAGAAAAGCTACACTTGAACTGACACAGTAAGTATGAGTCTTTATTTTGTTTATAGATTCTACATTTTTTTGGAAGCTTTTTTTTTTTTTAACTTTTCCCCCTTACCAGTTTAATTCAGACTGGGTCTTATCTAACCACTTTGCATTTGTAACGATATCTTTGAGTATTTTTTTCATGGATCTTTGTATTGTTCTTATGGCGCAAGTAGGGCAAATGAGATCATTTGCAGAGACTGTAATAATGAAATGGCAAGATGTTTGTAAAACTGTAGCTAATGAATGTTTGGATACTACAGCTGAGATCGTCACAGGCATTCTCCTTTCTGTTCTATTCTTTATGCTGTTTTTGTGCAGTCTTTAAAAATTAACACAACAGATTTGTTTCAGGGTGTGCTATTTCCTGTGCCTCCTGAATTGGAACAGCCCTGGAGTCAGGCAGACCTGGCCTGAGTCTTGCTTCTGAAGATAGCTCTGTGACCCTGATCAAGTTATACCACCTCCCTACATGGCAGTCTCATTTGTAAAATGGAGATACTCAGATCTAACCCACGTAGCTGTTTTGAGGGCTTCATGAAATATAAAGTGTATAGCACAATGAATGGTAGTTGCTATTATTATCATTTTATTCTTATCCAGATGCCTAGTTTTATTGTCTCCTTAGTCTAGTTTATCATTCTTTGCCTATTTGCTCTTTCTGTTGTTGAAAACTTAACGTTTACAGTAGCAGAGATTAGACCAAATATATTAAGTAGCATATATACATGGAAAGATTTCAAAGATTGTTGCAGCTTTCTTTTCAGAATTTCTGTTCTCCAGGTCACTTAGAATTATGTTTTCTCTCCATATGTAGCAATTGGGGCACGGAAGATGATGAGACCCAGAGTTACCACAGTGGCAATTCAGACCCTCGAGGATTTGGTATGTTTGCCTATTTGTGTGTAATACACTTTTATGGTTTTGTGATTTTGCATTGGGTACCTATTTATGGTTATAAGCAATCTAAAACATTAATTTTTAGATTTTTGTTAGTATGGCTATTTTTATTTTCCACATGTAAGTTGTGTCCAGCTCTTTGCAACTCTGTGGACTATAACCCTATGGAATTAGAGGACTAATTCCTCTGTCTGTGGAATTCTCCAGGCAAGAATACTGGAGTAGGTAACCATTCCCTTCTCCAGGGCATCTTCCCAACCCAGGGATTGAACTTGTGTCCCTGCGTTAACAGGCAGATTCTTTACCATCTGAGCCACCAGGGAAGCCTACTTTTATTTAGGAGTATAATTTCATCATGTCAGTCTAAACTTTACATTTATTCTCTCACCATGGTTTCATTTTTCAGTCTCAGTACTATATTTCCAGGAAACTTTTAAATTAAAGAAATAAAACCAAAAATGATGGTCAATAATAATCCTAATTTCCGCTAGCATACACTTCTGCCTTAATCTAAAATCTCTCAATCAAATGCCAGGATTATCAGTTTAAATGGACTGGTGTATAGTCATTATCAACAATTAGCTTATTAAGCATGAATAAATGGATATATATATTTTTTAAACTTTATTTTACTTTACAATACTGTATTGGTTTTGCCATACATTGACATGAGTCCACCACGGGTGTATACAAGCTCCCAATCCTGAATCCCCCTCCCACCTCCCACTGGTTTTTTTAAGTAGGTTTTTTATATTGTTTTTTTAAGTAGGTTATTCTTAACAGATTGGACTATTTATGAGCAAATAGTGGGCTTATGTCAAATAATTTATAATTCAGAGCAACTAATTATTATACCCAGCCACTTAGATTCTTGTTCTTTAATATTTTATAGGTTTTGAACCAACTTGATTCAGTCTGTTTACAGATGCCTTGTGTTTTGAAATTAACCAGTTTTGGAAGCCGCCTGTGGCACACGGATACCCTGTTGTAATTTTTCCTTCTTTCTCTCTGCCTTGTTCTGGGGGCGGTTTTACCTAAGGTCACATTGGAATTGCTGTTCCCGACGTTCACGGTGCTTGTAAAAGATTTGAAGAGCTGGGAGTCAGATTTGTGAAGAAGCCTAATGACGGTGAGTCTGCTGCTTGTTTTCCCAGGCCTCTTTAGCTCTCTAACACCTACTAAGCACTCACAGAGGGTCCTGCTGCAGTTAAACCTTTTGGTTGCAAGTGACTCTGAATCCTACTCCAACCAGCTTAAGGAAAGAAGAGAAATGATTGGAAGCACACCGAGTTATCTTAGGAAACTGAAAGGCAAACTCGAGGGTGGCTTCACATGGGACTAATTGCAGGATCTGGAGAGCCATCCAAGACTGAGGCCGCCTCTCCACTCTTCAACCCTGCCCTTTTCTCGGTGTCCACCGGCTTTTACTATCTCAGGTCTAGTTAGCCACCCAAAACCTAAGTTCCTTAAAGTCTGTTTCTTCTGCTGTTAATGTAACTACAGCAAGTCTGTTCAGTTCATAATTGTCTGGTGTTTCTTTTTCATCCTTGTATAACTTTTGCCTGTCCTTATGATTTAGGTATGTCTCTTGACAATAGTATGTATCTGGATTTTGTTGGATTTACATGTATTATAATTATTTTATTTAGATCTATTTTTGCCATCCTAATTTATTTTTTAAATTTTTCATTTGGAATATTTCACTGTTTCATTTCCATCCTTTTTTTTTTTTTTTCCAATTAGATTTGATATCCAAAAATCATTCTCCCCAGTATAAGATAAGAACTTGCTCCCTTCTACCTCCATTATCTTACTATACCCAGGCTGGGATAGTATTGATTTATTTTTCTTTTTTCTTTGGCTTGTTTTTTAAGATAATAAATATGTAAAGGTATATATTTTTTCTCCATGTATCTTGCTGTAACATCTTCTGGATCTTTCTGTCCCTTTATTAAGAACCTCAACCAAAACTGCTTTCAAAGGGTTTGTGAGGCAGAACTCTTGAGGCATTCCATGTACCCCAGAACCACGCCTTTATATATAGAAATGACAGTTTTGTTGTCTATAAAACCTTAGGTTTATTTTCCTTCAGTCTTGAAAATACAACTCTGTTGCCTTATTTTTCCCATCCAGTGTTGCTGCTGAAAAATCTGCTGATTTATGTTCCTTTGTATACTTTCTTCTGTTTTGTCCTAGAAGCTTTTTATATTTGTTTTCTTTGTCCTTAATTTCCTTCTGAGATTTCTTCAAACTGGCATACCAATTAGCTAAGTTTTCCTCAGATGTATCTGTTCTTATATTCGTCTTTGGTATTCTCATCTATTGTGTTATTTCAGCTATTGTAATTTTGATCTCTAATTTTTGCTGACTTCCTTTTATATTGTTCAGCTGGTAAAGAATCCATCTGCAGTGCAGGAGACCCCAGTTCGATTCCTGGGTCTGGAAGATCCCCTGGAGAAGGGATAGGCTACCCACTCCAGTATTCTTGGGCTCCCCTGGTGGCTCAGAGAGTAAAGAATATGCCTGCAGTGCAGGAGACCTGGGTTCGACTCCTGAGTTGGGAAGACCCCCTGGAGAAGGGAGTGGCTACCCAATCAATATTCTTGCCTGGAGAGTTCCATGGACAGAGGAGCCTCGAAGGCTACAGTCCATGGGGTCCCAAAAAGTCGGACACGACTGAGCAACTTTCACTTCACTTCATTATAATTTTGACTTCTAATTTTTGCTGAGTTTCTTTAATATTTTCTTATTCTTATTTCATATTGGGTATATTTAATATTCCTCATTGCTTTTACACATTTCAATAGTTCTTGGTCCATTGATCTCATATTTGTTCTTCAGTTAGAATTTATAATCCATTGTTTGTTATATAGTTATATTCCTCAAATTCTTATTATTTTGATCTCAGAGATTTGGGGGGGGTTGTTTTTATTTTTTTTTACTGAAACTATTAGCTATTCCAACCATCAGTTCAGTTCAATTCAGTCGCTCTGTCGTCCCCTTCTCCTCCTGCCATCAGGCAATGTGAATGGGGGGAGACCAGACCTTGGTTCTTAAAATTCCAAATGATCTCAGGGACATGTGCAGGGCAGAGAGAGAAAATAAGAGTTAAGACAAATACTTCACATTCTGTAGTCATATCCTTTTCCCCCTTTGTCCCTGATGTAGTATTTGTAGGAGATGCTTCTGGTATTGTTTTTCCCTAACCCTGGTTGTGTGGCAAGTGTAACCTCTGGGAGATCAGTTGCTCCCCACCTATTTTTCTGCCCTTACCCACTCCTGAGGACATCTGAACCAGTCGTTCGAACCCCTTGCACTGTGGGAGTAGGTGCTGAGGCCCAAGGCACTGGGAGCAACTAATTCAGCATCTTGGTACCAAAATGAATTTCTGAGGTCACACTTTTTCCATTTAGGCAAACAGCTCTACTACTAGACCTGTTAACTTCTCAGTCGCAGTTATGAGGTCCTGGGAGAAAGAATCTGATTGGTACAACTTGGGTTATACAGAATAGTGTATGACCAAGCATCTGGGTCCCTTGGCTGGTTAGATGCACCATGCTACCGCCTCCCTTGAGCATCTATTTACTTTTTCCTCTTTAAGACAGTTTCTGTGACTACTCAACTAGTTGCATGAAGTTACATTGTGCCGGTGAAGTAGATACCTGATACCTACAAGATACAGCCAGTCCCACTGTTTATTTCAGGATAGTTGGTTTACAGCTATGTGTAGAAGATAAAATGTATCATTCTGAAAATCATGCATCTGGGCCATTCCAGTAGATTTTTTGAAGTTAAAACTATAAATGAAATAATGTAATTAACTAAAATGCAAAATAAAATTTGAATTAATAAACATTGTTTTAAATTTTTAAGTATATATATATTTTAGGTCTCTCAAATAATGAAAATTATTTTGTTTTACAGGTAAAATGAAAGGCCTGGCATTTATTCAAGATCCTGATGGTTACTGGATTGAAATTTTGAATCCCAACACAATGATAACTATTATTTAGTTCTGTGAGAATGCGGATTTGAAATTTCAGTGGAGACATTGTAGAAGGTAAAACAGGAAATCATGTGATTCAAGATATTCAGATAACAGAAGCATCCAGGACTGATGGATCCTTGTCCCAACTCAGATTATTCTCAAATCTATCTCCCTTTCCTTTTTCAGCTGTTTCCCCCTAACTGTTCAGTCATCCTAGTTTTAATGTAGTGCCTTGTCTTATGTCCTTGAATATAGTTGTATAACTTTACTTTTTTAGGCAATAATTAGAACAGTTCCCTTCAGAGGCTGCATTTGCCTTCCATCTCCTGAAGAGATACAAGTCTACAAGTCTGCCTTTGAACCATCATTTAAAATAAAAAAAACACTGAACATGTTTTTGTTATGGTTACCTTCTGGGGTTTCAGTTCCTCAGAAGTAACTTTTGACAATGAGAAGTTAAAAACCCTGAACAAAAATGAGGCTTCACGTATATTTCAAATAGTATAAAGTTTATTTTACAAAAGAGAAGTGACTCTTGGGAGAAATTTAGAATCATGCTGACACGGATGCAGATAGAAATATTAATTTCTTCTTTAGAGAGTACTCTGAAAGTTCAAGGACTAGCCTCTTTGGGGATGGGGAGGAGGATGGGAATATTATATACTGGTTATGCAGACACAAACTAGACTGTCACGTACTTTATCTCACTTAATCCTCCACAGTGTCCTGTGAGATAGAAAGGAGGCTAACATGCAAAATTAATGAATCCAAGGCAATATAAATAGGCTCAAGTACTCAAGATCTCATCACCATCATCATCACTTTTAGTATTTCGCTGTACCTCACATCTCCTTCATTAGTCGTCTTTGTAAAAACCTTTGGTGAGTTTGAGCATTGCCCTCTCAGCTTTGGAGCCTTGAGTACCATGGTGAGGAAGAAGCAGAGGAGGAAGTCAGGAGCACACGGCTGCTCTGGGAATGCCCGGCCGTCCCTGTGCAAGTGGTGCTTGTGTTACTTGTGAAGAGCCCCTACCCCAAGGTCTTCTGCATGCCAGTAATCATGTAGGATACATTATGTTCAGTGATAACATAACTTAGTTATCGGAAATCAGCTCAGTGGTCTTCCTTGCCATGACTGATGGGTTTTTAAAACCAAACTGATGTTGAAAATTTCTTATGGCACAAATAATAAGAACATCCAGTTTGTGGCTTAACTCCATTTGGATTTTGTGTGTGTGTGCAGACACTGTTGGAAGACCTTTGGATAGGCCATGCCAACTGTGCTTACGCTGTTAGAAGCATTTTATATTTCCTTTTTTGGATGGAATGGGTTTATGTGAGCTATTTGAACAAGTGGCAGTACTCACAGACTGAAATAAAATAAAAATTCAGATAAGACTATGCTTAATTTGTAAACTTCTATCTTGTACATTCTTTCTTAAAAAAAGAAAAGAAAAACTGCCCTTGAGAAGTACTACAAGGATTTGAAGGGGCTTGCAGACTCATCGAGAACTGGGAATAGTTTGTAATTCTCTACATCCAGCAAAGCACACAGTTTCTATGAATAATGAAGAGTGAGGAAGATGAGAAGAGGAAAGGAGATAAGGGTGAAGGATTTTGATAGAAAAAGTGCAGAGGAGAAGAAAGGCGAAATGTCAAAAGTGAGTTGTGGTTAAGCAATGCTAGTACATTTTGGGTTAATGGGTTATTAGATTCATAAATAAGCCTCTAGTGGGAGGGTTATTAGATTCATAAATTTAATCATTTAAACCTGACTCCCACTGAAAGAAGCCTTCTCTGCCTGCTAAGTAAAACTTGCCAGAAAGATAGCCCTTGCTTATTCTTGAAGTTCATCCTTAGATGTGTTGAAAAAATATGTGTTGTATCACCAGGCTTTGCTAGGGATTAGGAAAACTCACTTCTAAATTAATTTACCTGAGCAGTGGTGACATGAAAGGATGAATTAGAGCACAAGAAATGTTCTTGCTTTCCATGATTGGACAGTAAGACTGTATAGCTCACTGTCAATGTGAAATAAATCAGTCTCAGGAACCCTACACAGCTAAGCCTGGGACTCAGTTATAACACAGATGGTCTGAATAGGAGCTGATGGCTGAGAGAAAATCATTTAGAGCTTCCCCATGTAGCATTCTCACCAGGGCTGTGTACAGTGTATGTAACTATTCCTTAGCAACACAACTGCTTATGAAGAGGTCTGTATCAGTAGACATGCATACTGCTGACAATAAGAAAAGACCCAACTCTGTTGGATGTAACAAACACTTCAGAGGTTCTGGAATGGGTTGAGAGAGGGTTCAGAAATAACAAGTATCGTGGTTTTCTCCTATCTTTCCCAAACTGTCATTCTCAGCAATTTGGGGGTGGGGGGTGTGTGTGAATAATACTTGTGATCAAAAAACCCCTTCTATGATTCCAGGTGTCATTGTATAAATAATGTTCAGTGAAAGAAAATAACCTTTTATTCTTGGTGTCTGTAATGAGTGTAAAACCTTTCTCAAAGCTCATCAACAGAATCTTCTTGTCTCAAAACTGGGATCAGGTCACTCGCCTGGCTCTGATGATAAGGCCATTCTGACTTGGATTAGTCATATTTATCTGAGTTACCTGCATTAGGGTGGACACTGCATCAAACTGAGACTTCCAGAATGCAGGAGCAAATGGGGGCTTCTGAAGAGGCAAACAGAAACTGCAACAGGGTGAGATTTCATATTCAGAACTTGGTGCAAGGGTGCTCATAGAAATCATAAGACATGTTCTGCCCTCAAAGAACTCTTTCTGAGATGACGGTTCTCAACTATATCAGACTTAGCAGATCCTCATTATAACATGGGAACATTTATAACATCTGTTATACCACTATCCTGAAACAAAATGCATATATAATGTAAACCTATATACACAATTTCAGAAAGGATTAAGCCAGTGCCTTTATTGTGATAAAAAATAAACCAATTTGTAATAAAGTGTGCATTTCAGAGTGCAAATGCCCAGATACTACCACACTAAGAAACAATGGAGGAGTCAAGTGCTTTCTCTTACGTATACAAGTGTGTGTGCGCTCAGTTGCTCAGTCGTGTCCTCCTCTGCAGCCCCATGGACTGTAGCCCACCAGCTCCTCTATCCATGAAATTTTCCAGGCGACAATACTGGAGTGGGTTACCATTTCCTACTCCAGGGGATCTTCCCAACCCAGGGATGGAACCCGTGTCTCTTGCATCTCCTGTATTGGCAGGTGGATTCTTTGCCACTGCTACATAGAAGAAGTAAAATTGTTTAATAGCGCACTGGCAACTCTATTGGTACTTTAAAATAGAGACTGAATTCATGACTCCTGAAGAGCTCTGTTACAACTTTTAAATGCATATTGATATCAGGTATGTTTTATTGGTCACTCAAAGAAATTGAGTGATGGTAACTGTTGGAAACATCATTTTCCAAAATGGTGATCAATTCTTGTGGAAGTGTTGAATGCAAGAATAATATTCCTTCTGTTTATGAGATAGTTTTGTCTCTAGTGAATATTAAGATTAGGTATACAAGTAAGTAGAAATTCTAGGCTCAGATGATAAAAGCAGGTATTATAATTTTTTAGTTGACGTAAGTTTAAGGTGTGCAGTATGTTGATTTGATATTTATGTTTGCAATATTACCACCACAGGCTTAGCTGACACTTCTATCGTCACATAATTACCTCTTCTTTTTTGTGATAGGAATAATTAAGATCTAGCCTCTGCCTAGAAATAAACAAGAAAAAAAAAACTGCAAGAAAACACAAACACTGAGGCTGAACAATATGCTACTCAGTAACCAGTGAGTCACTAAAGAAATCAAAGAGGAAGACATTTGGAGACAAGTGAAAATGGAAACAACAATAACAGCAAAAGCAGTTCTAAGAGGGAAGTTGATGGTGGTACAAGCCAGCCTACCTCAGGAAACTAGAACTCTCCGTCTTAACCTTACACCTAAAGGAATGAGAAGAAAGAACAAGCAAAACCATCCTTGGCTAGCACTTCTGCTGGTATAGGTGGCAAACTTGGTGGAGTGACCCATACTGTCACCTCTGAGAGCTCTGAGCACCTGGACATGTCCTTTTCAGACCAGCCAGGGTTGCTGTACTTGTCCATCTACCCTCAAACCTGGGCATGCAAATAGCAGCAGGCACCTAAGGGGGTCACAGGGATGCTAAGGAGCAGTACTCCTGGTTGCCCCCATTGTGTAGCAACAGCTCTACTTCGTAATGATAAGGGTCACTTACTAACACCAGAATGCTAATGATTCTTCTTGCCCAAAGTAACAGGGCAGCAGCCACAACTTAAAATTAATGGGATTAATCCCAAAGCAATCTACAGATTCAATTAAAAACCTATCAAAATTTTAATGACTTTCTTTTTTCAGAAATAGAAAAATTCAAACTAAAATTCTCATGGAATCTCAAGGGAACCCAAATAGCCAAAACAATCTTGAAAAAGAATAAAATTGGAGGACTCACACATTCTGATTTTAAAACTTACCGCACAGCTTCAGTAATCAAAACAGCATGGTACTGGCATGAAGACAGACACAGACCAATGAGTTTGTTCCTGGGCACTGAGCCTCACACACATGTTCAGATGATTTTTGATGAGGATACCAAGACCATTCAATGGGGAAAGGAAAATGTTTTCAACAAATAGTGCTGGTAAAACTGGGTATCCATACAAAAGAGGGAAGTGTAGTGTAGGTGGATCTTTATCTTACACCATCTATAAAAATTAACTCAAAATGGATCAAAGGTCCAAATGTAAAAGCTGAAAGTATAAAACTCATAGAAGAAAACATGAGAAAAGGCTGCATGACCTTGGATTTAGCAATAATTTCTTAGCTATGACACCAAGAAACACAGACAGCAAAAGGAAAAAAGTCAACAAATTGTACTTCACTAAAATTTAAAACACTTAAATTTTAAAGGATGCTATCAACAGAGTGTAAAGGCAACCCACAGAATGGGAAAACATACTTGCAAATCATAGATCTGATATAATATTCAGAACATAGAACCACATGCAACAACAACAAAAACCCAGCTTTAAAATGAGCAGAGGATTGCAAGTCAAAAGGGCAGTGAGATACCATCCATACCCATTAAGACGGCTGTTGTTTACTGGCTAAGTTGTGTCTGACTCTTTCGATCCCATGGACTGTAGCCCGCCGGGCCCCTCTGTCCATGGAATTTCACAGGTAACAGTTCCGGAGTGAGTTGCCATTTCTTTCTCCAAGGGATCGTCCCTACCCAGGGATTGAACCCGAGTCTCCTGCATTGGCAGGTGAATTCTTTACTGCTGAGCCACCAGGGAAGTATGTAAAATTGAAAACAAAAACAGAAAATAACAAATGTTTTAGGGAAAGCCTGAATGTTTACATTTTGGGTTAATACTTTTATTACAAGTAACTTCACTTGTACATGCAATTTATCCTAATAGGTTACTAGTTATCATATTTACATTCTATAAATGTTAACATTATGGATTAATATGAAGGTGAAAGTTGCTCAGTTGTGTCTGACGCTTTGCGACCCCATGGACTATACAATCCATGGAATTCTCCAGGCCAGGATACTGGAGTGGGTAGCCTTTCCCTTCTCCAGTGGATCTTCCCAACCCAGGGATCAAACCCAGGTCTCCCGCATTGTAGGTGGATTCCTTACCAACAGAGCTATCAGGGAAGCCCTAATATAATATATCCTATAAGAATTTAGAAGCTTTTTTTCTCACTAAATCAGAATCAGGAATGAACACTGAGCTTTCAGGCTCTGCAGGTGATTTCTATGTGTCATTGAGTAAATAAAAATCAGTTTTAAAGATGTTTGGGAGTCCCCTGGGGGCCTTGTGGTTAGGATTCTGGCTTTCACTGCCACAGCCCAGGTATTGCTGGCGAGAATGTAACACAGTGCAGCTGCTGTGGAAATTAACTAAACAATTACCATATGTTCAGCACTTCTACTTTTGGATATATATATACCCCAAAGAACTGAAAACAGACTCAAACTGATATTGTACACCAAAGCATGTTGGCAGCATTATTCATGTAGCCAAAAAGTGGATGAGTTTGAGCAGACTCTAGGAGACAGTGAAGGACAGGGAAGCCTGGCATGCTTCAGTCCATGGGGCTGCGGAGCTGGACACGACTGAGCGAGTGAACAACAAGAGGTGGAAACAACCCAAATGTCCACTGATGGATGAATAAGTAAAATGTGATATAGGCACACAATGGAATGTTATTCAGACTTGAACGAAATTCTGAAACATGATACAACATGGATGAACCTTGACACTGGACTGAGATAAGTCAGACAAAAAGATAAGTACGGTGTGATTCCATTTATATGAGATACCTAGAGTAAATTCACAGAGACTGAAAGAATGGTGGTTTCCAAGGACTGGCGGGCAGAGGAAATGGGGAGTGATTGTTTAATAGATGGAGAGTTTGGGAAGAAGGAAAAGTTTTGGAGATGGATGATGGTAATGGTTTTACAACAGTGGAAATGCACGTGAAGCCATTGAACTGTATACTTAAAAATGATTAAAAGGAAAGACTTTGTTTTCGTATATTTTACCACAATAAAAGAAATGAATGTGTGCTCTGGTGAAAGTGTCCCACTTTTTAGAAGAAGGACCTCTAGACAAGCAGAACCTGGAGTTATCCAAGTGAATAACTGGGAGCAATGATGCTAAAAGGGGCTGCTCATATTTCCCCCCTTGGTTCCTGAACCCATATGATACCTTTTGGGAGTAGAGTGCTAGTAATGATAATTGACAGGGTATATCATGTGTCCTGGCAGTTGGCATCTCATCATTACAGGATATCATCTCCAAGCTGGTACCTCAGCTGCACCTTCAGAAGACCATTTCGTCACTGTCTCAGAGCAGCATCTTCTGATGGTGCAGTAAGTGACAGGTCCAGTGGATCCCATGGTCATGTGCCTACTGCCGTACTTGCTGTGCTCTAAAACAGGCCCCTTGGGCTGTCATCACCAGGAGAAGGACATGATCCAGAGAACCATCAACCTTCCAGTGGGGATCTTAGAATGGGACAGTTAGAGCAGAGAGAGTGTCATCCCAGTTGTTCCACAGTCTGAAGCAGAGTGATCTGCTTACGCAGCTGATTATGTAAGCTAGAAATAAATCCTTATTGTATGCAACTGAGATTTTCTTCATGTGTGTTACACAGAATTTTGTGGCAATAGCTGGTTGACACACTTCTATCTATCCTCCCCAAGTTTTTTAGTTTATCTTGTTCTTTGTTCTAACTTAACTGGAATGATTGGTTTGCTTATTGAAACTATTTTTAAAGCTCAAAAGTGCATTTTAAAATGTTATTTTTTCCCTCAGAATTGTTTTGGCAGCATGCCCCACAGTTTTTGCCATGTAGGCTCTCATTGTTATTATTGTGCTATCTTTTGATGTTAATTTTGTGTCCAGTGAATGTGAATTGTATTGTTCCTTTTTGAAATTTACTATAATTTTCTTTGTGAACAAGCATGTGCTTGATTTTGTGAATATTCCTTGGACAAGAACAGTATCTTCTGTTGTGGGATATTCAGTACAGTTCAGTCACTCAGTCATGTCTGACTCTTTGCAGCCCCATGAACCGCAGCACGCCAGGCCTCCCTGTCTATCACCAACTCCCAGAGTCCACCCAAACCCATGTCCATTGAGTCGGTGATGCCATCCAACCATCTTATCCTCCGTCGTCCCCTTCTCCTCATGCCCTCAATCTTTCCCAGCATCAGGTCTTTTCAAATGAGTCAGCTCTTCACATCAGGCGGCCAAAATATTGGAGTTTCAGCTTCAACATCAGTCCTTCCAATGAACACCCAGGACTGATATCCTTTAGGATGGACTGGTTGGATCTCCTTGCAGTCCAAGAGACTCTCAAGAGTCTTCTCCAACACCACAGTTCAAAAGCATCAATTCTTCGGCGCTCAGCTTTCTTCACAGTCCAACTCTCACATCATACATGACCACTGGAAAACCATAGCCTTGACTAGATGGACCTTTGTTGACAAAGTAATGTCTCTGCTTTTGAATATGCTATCTAGGTTGGTCATAACTTTCCTTCCACGGAGTAAGCATCTTTTAATTTCATGGCTGCAGTCACCATCTGCAGTGATTTTGGAGCCCAGAAAAATAAAGTCAGCCACTGTTTCCACATCTATTTCCCATGAAGTGATGGGACCGGATGCCATGATCTTAGTTTTCTGAATGTTGAGCTTCAAGCCAACTTTAAAGTTCTGTTTAAAATTGTTGAGATCAAACTCACAGAGTTTCAACTAAAAATCCTCCACAGCAGCTGTTATCTGTTCCTCTTCTTCCCCTTCTCCCTCTTCTCTCTCCTACTCCCCCTTTCTGAATTCCATTATAGGAAAATTAATATTGCTACCTCTGCTTTCTTTTTGTTTGCATTTACCTGAAAATTTTGCTCTTCTGTTTTTTTTTTCAAATTTTTCAATTTTATTATCTTTAGCAAGTCAAACAAAATATGTTACAAAAATGTTTCCTTCCCCAGCCACATCCATTTGAAAGAAATTTGTGTTAAAAAGTTGGTGATATTTATCCTTCAACCTTAGCCTCTAAGTTCATAAATCTGTATAAATATGTTGTAGTAGGCCAAATAATGGCCCTCAACATGTCCAGATACTAATCTCTGGAGCCTGTGAATGTCACCTTATATGGGAAAAGGGTCACAGTACCGGTGATTCAGTTAGGAATCTTGAGATGAGGTTATCTTGGATTATCTGGATGTGCCCTAAATGCAACCATATGTGTCCTAAGAAGGAGACCGATGGAAATTTAATACAGAAGTGAAAAAGATGATGTGAAAATGACTGTGGGGATTGGTGTGATATGACTGTAAGCCAAGGAATGCTGTCTGCCACCATAAGTGGAAAATATAAGGAACATTTTCCTCTAACTATTCAAGTGAGTGTGGCTCTACCCATATGTTGATTTTAACTCAGCAACACTGATTTTGGACTTCTGGCCTCCAGAAGTCTAAGAGAATAGAATAAACATGTACTGTTTTAAGCCATCTTTCTGCTGCTGTAATTTTTACAGAAGCAATAGAAAGCTAATATGTAAGTTTAAAAAATTTCCCCCTTTTTAATATTTTTGATAAATATGATGTCATATTCTTATGGTACTCTAGAATAACTTTTTATCCCTCTTAATAATCAATTATATAAAAATAATACCAATTATATCTTCAAAGGTCAATATCTATAGATGCCATCCTTTTCAATAACCAAGTAATAGTCCATAGTATGCTCAGTGGTAAAGAATCTGCCTGCCAATGCAGGAGACATAGGTTCAGTCAAGATCCCCTGGAGAAGGAAATGGCAATCCTCTTCAGTATTTTTGCTTGGGCAATCCCATGGACAAAGGAACCTACAAAGGGCTACAGTCTGTGAGGTCACAAAGAGTTGGATACAACTTAGTGATCAAACAACAACAACAGTCCATAGTATAGATGTTTTATAATTTATTTAAACATTCTAGACTTTCTAGTTTCCAGTTTCCCATTGTAAATAGTGCTGCAGGAAATGTATGTATGTGTTTTATATGTTGAAATTTTTTTTGAGGGGAGAGGACAGTAGACTCCTAATGAGGATCTATAGATAAGTATTAAATTTTAATAGAAGTCAACAGTTTACTTTCCAGGAAGGTTGTAACACTTCCCATCTGATTTGAATTTTCCTTTTTATGAGTGGCGATGACTGTTTTTTGCAATGCTTGTTTAATTCCTTTGCTCCTGTTTCCTTTAGATTATTTTCCTTAACTCGTGTGTCAATAGTCTTAGAAATATTTCTCGCCTTTTGATTGAACTGTGATTTTTACTCCCCTTTCATGATATCGGGAGAGAATTCTCCCCGTTCTTGCCCACTCACATCTAAAGAAGCCTGAGAACCTAAAATACTTTCCTCTCTATGCCTTAATCAAGAAATCACCTGGAAGTTCCTCTAGTATTTTAGAACAGATATCTCTCCCTTATCTCTCATTCTAAATTTATCACTGTCTGCCTGATGGCTCTCAATGGCTTCATCTGCACAGACACTGAAAGAATATACATACTATCAGTTAGTATGGGTGAGGTTACACTGCAGAAACAAATGATCCCCCAAATCTCAGTGGCTTACAAGATTTCTCTCTCCCTCTCACTGCATATCCACCGACTCTCTCAGCCTCAGCTAACAGTGCAGCTGCACAACAGGCGACTCCTGGTGCCAGTGGGATCAACGGCTTCTCCAAGAGCTGCCTTTATTGAGAGGTACACAAGGGGCCTTTCAGGCAGCTACCAGACTGAACATTATTCTTCCCGGATTCAGAAAGACGCACGTTTCCTTCAAGGCCACTGGCTTTCTAGTCTTTCTCTGGCATACTAACATCATACACAGATGTGACTCTGTGTGTCTGTCGTAATGCCCTACATCAGCCTCTAAAGAAAGAACCTTAAGCCTTGGATGAGATCTGTTTCAGGAAGAAGAGAAGGATGTTTAATTCTCTCTGCAGGATCAAACGTCCAGGTAATTAAGGATGTTCGTCCAGAAAACACTAACTCAGCATTCTGTTCTTGGTCGTTTTACCTTGGCTTCTTTCTCCAAACCAAGTAAATTTTCCCTGAAAGTTCATCCTAGTCCTTTACGTCTTTGCCATTCGCCACCCTGCTGTGTGTTTCTGGAGGTCTCATCTCGCTCGTAGTTTGATCATGGTGCTTCCTTTACCATCACGGGGTAATCATTAGTGCGGCTCACGAGTGTCTGGTTCTCCGCTCTGGTCACATAGTAGCATGCGTGTCCAGACTTCTGTAAGGTTTGGTTCTGTGACTAATTCTGGCATGAATTGTCAGTAGAAGTGGTGACTATCACTTTGAGGGTAAAGAATTTAATTGCTAGTGTAAGCCTTATGCTGCTGCTGCTGCTAAGTCACTTCAGTTGTGTCCGACTCTGTGCGACCCCATAGACGGCAGCCCACCAGGCTCCCCATCCCTGGGATTCTCTAGGCAAGAATACTGGAGTGGGTTGCCATTTCCTTCTCCAATGCATGAAAGTGAAAAGTCAAAGTGAAGTCGCCCAGTTTCGCGACCCCATGGACTGCAGCCCACCAGGCTCCTCCGTCCATGGGATTTTCCAGGCAAGAGTACTGGAGTGGGGTGCCATTGCCTTCTCCAAGCCTTATATTTCAGGGTTATTTTTTGCTGTTGCATAGGATAGCCTATCTTGACTGAAACTATTACATACCTTTTTAGGTATTTAAAATATACATGACAAATTAGAGGCATTTAAAATAATATAAGTCTTCAGACACATAATGGGTAGAAAATGCTCCGTAACTCAAGGTACAGATGTAGTCCCAACACTCGTGTCGCTCTAACTCAAATTTAAATTGTTTCAAGCACCCAGATGCCGATTAGGTAGGAAGTTCAGAATCACTTTGTTGAGCTATTCCCACTTACCCTACATTGATTTTTCTCAGTGTAGTTTATACACCCTGTGTATCAAATCACCTGGGTTATTTGTTAAAAATAGACTCCCACATTACCCATCAAATTGGAATCTGGCAGGACTCAAGGTGGCCCCATGTCATTCTTTTGTCTATTTGTTGTTTGCACGGGGTCTCAGCTGCTGCATTCGGGCTTTCTCTAGCTGCAGCAAGAGGGCGCTCTCTTTGGCATTCTTAAGCACTCACTTCATTAGCAATGACCTGAGTTGCCTTAGGCCTGGAAATCAAGCCTTGCTGCTCTACCTCATGGTTCCCACACAACTGCTGCTGCTGCTGCTAAGTTGCTTCAGTCGTGGCCGACTCTGTGCGACCCCATAGATGGTAGCCCACTAGGCTCCCCCGTCCCTGGGATTCTCCAGGCACACAACTTCTAGAGCAGCATTATCCAATAGGACCTTCTTCATTGATAGAAATGTACTTTACATGTACTGTCCAATATAGTAACCACTAACCTCACTCAGCTCCTCAGGGGTGACTAGTATGACTGAGGAACTGATGTTTTAATTCAACTTAAATAGCCACATGTAGCTAGAAGCAGACAGCACAGTTCTGGACTGTTAGCCCTTGAGAGCAGGAACTGTATCTTCAGTCTCTGCATCTTCTTGTTGCCTGACACAGAATAACCCAGGAAAGAAAAACTGAAATACAGCTACACTACTCCCATTTATTTTTTGAGTTTCCTGGTATATTAAGAAAAGAAATGCCAAAACAGGATTACAAAAGTGTTTTCTGGACATTCTAAATCTTTACTTACAAAGCAGCTTTATTGTCCTTTCTCAAGATAAACACAGGATTAAAATACTAAATCATAGACACATTGGTGTCTGAGAACAATACCTAATAGTCATGGGGGTACTCAATTACCTTTCTACCTTTGATTTAGCAAATATAAAATATGTATTAAGACAGTGATGAATCTTGCTTAGGATCTTTCCATGTACCTTCAGTTGAAGTGTATGTATACAGATATGTACACCAGTGTATACAAATCAGATCACTAATACATTAGATAGAAAAGGGTTTAAAACAAAGAATATGCTTTAGATATAGGACAGCGAATTCTTTACATCATGGCCTACTAGAACACTGTACTGAGAAAGGCTATGAGAAAAGTGGTTGGAGATTTTGGGACTTGAAGTATCTCATTTATGACTGTCAGCCATTCCTTTATCTGTTAATACCTCCCTCAGAAGAACAAAAGCAGAGTTAAAAGTGACATTCTTTAGATTTACAATAATATTAAAACTTCTTTGAAAATAATGTATTGTTCTGGTTGTTTAGTTAGTGTAAAACCCTGGACACGTTATGAACAAAATATTCTTATCAGCATGGAAGGGTTCATAGTTTTTATTTATTTTTTACTGGAGGGTAATTGCTTTACAATGGTCTATTGGTTTCTGCCAGACAGCAACATGAATCAGCAATAAGTATACATACATCCCTTCCCTCTAGTCTCACTCCCCCGCCCCCATCCCACCCGTCTCGGTTATCACAGAGGCCAGGCTGAGCTCCCTTTGTGGTGCAGCAGCTCCTCACTAGTTATCTGTTTTACGCGTGGTAGTACACATAGTCCCACCCTCTCCTCCCCGGCTGTGCCCACAAGTCTGTTCTCTATGTCTGCATCTCCGTTCCTGCCCTGAAAACATGCTTATAAGCACCATTTTCTAGATGCCATATATATGCGTTAACATATGATATTTGTTTTTCTATTTCTGACTTCCCTCTGTATAACAGGCTCTAGATTCTTCCCAATTCAAAAAGACACACGTACCCCTGTGTTCACTGCAGCACCGTTTATAAGCCAGGACAGGGAAGCAACCTAGATATCCATTGACGGGCGAGTGGGTAAAGATGTAGTGCATGCATACCACGGAATGTTACTCAGCATAAAAAGGAACAAATTTGGGTCCATAAGTTTTAACTCTTGCCTGAAGTAAGGATTCAGTTCAGTTCAGTCGCTCAGTCGTGTCCAACTCTTGGTGACCCCACGGACTGCAGTACGCCAGCGTTCCCTGTCCATCACCAACCCAGAGCTTACTCAAACTCATGTCCATTGAATTGGTGATGCCATCCAACCATCTAAAAGGCAGTCTTTATTAAGCATAAGTATCACTCATTGCCCTAGCTTTTCTATGACCAACCTGAGTAGCCCAGGGCAATTATACACACAATCCAGAAAATTACAGATAAATCTGAGTAAGAGAAAATCCAAATTTAAATAGAAGATAAGGACCAGGGAATAAATTAGAACACAGATGCATAGGCCACGGTTCCTATGCAAGCACTAAAGCTGAGCTAAGAATGGACTTGGAGCTTCATGACAGGGAAAGTGAAGAGAAACATATCTAGTTATATTACCTACTTGCCTGTGAGGAAAACACATCACTTACTCAAGGGTAACCAGCATTTCCTGACACTTGGCTCTGAAAGAAAATTCTCCTGTGGGGTTTTCCATAAGGGACATAAATACTGAGTGCACGATAGCTCTGCAGCAAATGCAACAGTGTGCTTTGCAGAACTGTTTCTTTTAGAAGTCCTTAATGTATGCAGAAGCCGCAGTATTCAAAAGATAAGTCCGTAAAACACTCCTGGTAAGGGGGTGAGGAATATTTCTGTGTGTATGAGCTCAGGACAACATGGTCAGGGATGCAGTTTTCTGATGGACCAGCTAATACCCAGGCTGACTAAAAGCAAATACATATTGTTCAGTAATCTGATCAGCAGATGGTGGGTGGGTGACAGCCTTTTGTGCACAGTGAGTCATCCCCTTGAGATTCTCACCTAAATAAGAACATTCCTCTCTTCATGGGGATGGACAGAGGGAGCACCTGAAGGCAGTCTAGAATTTTCTTTAAAAAACACAAAAAAAATACAAACCCAGTTCTTCAAAATAGGAAGGAAGGATTCAAGTTTGTGAAGTTCTATCTAACAGAGCAGAGGGTCTGCAAACTCACAGACAAGTCATTTGTTTTTCTTAACCCATGTTCACATTAGTTACCAATATTAAGAGATGAATAAATTAAAAACCTGGCAACCCAAGATGCTCACATACCACTCAGCAACAATCTGCCGGCTGGGGATAGAGCGTTTGCCCACTCTTTAGGCATCTGAACTGTTGGAGGATGAAGATTTGGATTGAAAAATGTTCAAAGAAGAAATTATCAGCTGTTCACTCTGGCTATAGAAAAATCTGAATAATACTCCCATGAAATGTGTGGCTTTTAGCAAAGTATCAATAACTGGTCAGTAAATCTACCTGGAAGAATTCCTTGTAAAACACACCTTTAAGTAAAGAAATGAATCTGGAATTGAGTTACTGGATCTAAGTCAGTTAAATTGCAAGACACGTACCAAAATACCTATTTTAGTTTTAGAATAAGTCATCTTCATCCATTTCTGATAAATGCTAAACCACAAAATCAGCTGTACATTAAGGTTAATTATAATAAAATATCAGCATTAAGGAAGATGACTGACTTTCTTATCTCTAAAGCAAGGCAGAATATGTTCAAATAATCCAAAAGTGGTTTCAAGTTATTTAGATATGTTAAAAATAAGGAGGGTCACAACTTGCCTGTTTTATGCTACTTGAAATACTTTCTGATTTGTCTGAACACCAATTCTATTGATCTGGACTTTCGAGATCACAGAAGTCCTGGTTTCATAGGGACTAGGATTCTACATTGAATAAATGGAAGTTAATCTGAAACTACTTCTTGTCCACAGATTCAAAGTCTGAGAAAGCATGCAAAGATGCAACCTTTCTTTTAAAAACAAGGTTTACTTTTTCTAATTATAAAACAAATGTATAATATCAATAATCTAGAAAATGCAGAAGAATTTAGATTTCCCCCAGCTTTTAATTTTGAAAATTTTCAAACCAACAGAATGTAGACATGCAAGTCAAGAGTCCTTCCAGTTACTAATGCTGAGCCACAAATTTCTCAGAGCTTCTTGGCAGTCAGAGTGAAATGAGAAAACAGCCAGTTATGTAATACACATCACCTATAATCAGAAAACATATCAGTTCCTCAAGGGTAGTCAATCGTTCCATGGCATTTGGCTGAGAGTGAAAAATTCTCTTATGGTCTTTTAATGAGGGATACACAGCAATATCATACACAATAAGCCTATAATTACTGCACTAGAGAGTTCTTTAAAGTATGTCTAGAACCTCTCAATGTTAGCAGAGGATGCATGATATGAAGGAAGGCAGCAGTCTGGGGGTTAAGAGCATGGACTCTAGAACCCAACTATCTCGGTTTGCATCCGTCTCCATCACTATTGTGTTACCTTGAGTAAATTACTTAATCTTTCTATGCCTTAGTTTCCTGAATTATAAAGCACTGTGATTAATAATATCACCTGCCTCAAAGGGTTATTATGAAACTTAAGTGATTTAATGCCCAGAACGACCTAAAACTGTACCTGGCCCACAGGAAGCCAGGTCATCATCAGTATTACAGGAAATGCTAAAGTAAAGGAGTGCATAGTATGTAACAGTGGGCTTCCCTGGTGGCTCAGTGGCGAAGAACCTGCCTGCCAATGCAGGAGACACAGATCTGATCCCGGGGTCGGGAAGATCCCCTGGAATAGGAAATGGCAACCCACTCCAGTATTCTTGCCTGGGAAATCCCATGGACAGAGGAGCCTGGTGGGTTACAGTCCACGTGGTCACAAAGAGTCAGACACAACTTAGCAACCAAACAACACCATGATGTAATAATACAGAGAAAGGACACTTAGACTAAATAATGGCCAGAGGAAAGGTTTCCTAGAGAGGATGCCTGGTCGATTACATAACTGCTGTTAGCAAGACCCTGGCCCAGTTACTTAAACTTTGTATTCTTACCTGCTAAAACAGAGATCTAATATCAGTTTTGATACAATAAGCTGAAGTTTGTGAGAGTTAAATGAGATAGTATATGAGGATTAGATGAGCAAATGGAACAGTGTGGCATGTATAACAGATAAATATTTTCACTTAAATCTGGTGGAAAAGTAAATAAATTACTCTTGCATTCAATTTTTACACATCTGTTTCTCCAATTAAACGGTATACTTAAGTTCAGAAGTAACTGTATATAAATATTCATTCCAATCACAACAAAGCTATCTAGAAGTAATGTTAAATGATCAGTGGTGGATTAGCACAATTCCTCTTTCTTTTTTTTTGTTTTAAATCACCATGGAAATGCCTTATGGTTCTGGTTATGTCATTTCTGAGGGACACTGTCCCCCTGAGAGTAGGTAAATGTAACACGTTGATTTCCATTTGGCAAAAATTATTGCTCCCTCATCTGTATTACTTTTTATATCCCTCATGTCACTTCATACAGAATTCTAATATGGTATGTAGTATACTGTGTCATGACCCAGATAATCACGATGGTGTGATCACTCACCTAGAGCCAGACATCCTGGAATGTGAAGTCAAGTGGGCCTTAGAAAGCGTCACTATGAACAAAACTAGTGGAGGTGATGGAATTCCAGTTGAGCTGTTTCAAATCCTGAAAGATGATGCTGTGAAAGTGCTGCACTCAATATGCCAGCAAATTTGGAAAACTCAGCAGTGGCCACAGGACTGGAAAAGGTCAGTTTTCATTCCAATCCCAAAGAAAGGCAATGCCAAAGACTGCTCGAAGTACCGCACAATTGCACTCATCTCACACGCTAGTAAAGTAATGCTCAAAATTCTCCAAGCCAGGCTTCAGCAATATGCGAACTGTGAACTTCCAGATGTTCAAGCTGGTTTTAGAAAAGGCAGAGGAACAAATTGCCAACATCCGCTGGATCATGGAAAAGCAAGAGAGTTCCAGAACAAACATCTATTTCTGCTTTATTGACTATGCCAAAGCTTCTGACTGTGCAGATCACAATAAACTGTGGAAAATTCTGAAAGAGATGGGAATAGCAGACTACCTGACCTGCCTCTTGAGAAACCTATATGCAGGTCAGGAAGCAACAGTTAGATCTGGACATGGAACAACAGACTGGTTCCAAATAGGAAAAGGAGTATATCAAAGCTGTATATTGTCACCCTGCTTATTTAACTTCTATGCAGAGTACATCATGAGAAACGCTGGACTGGAAGAAACACAAGCTGGAATCAAGATTGCGAGGAGAAATATCAATAACCTCAGATATGCAGATGACACCACCCTTGTGGCAGAAAGTGAAGAGGAACTAAAAAGCCTCTTGATGAAAGTGAAAGAGGAGAGTAAAAAAGTTGGCTTAAAGCTCAACATTCAGAAAATGAAGATCATGGCATCCGGTCCCATCACTTCATGGGAAATAGCTGGGGAAACAGTGGAAACAGTGTCAGACCTTATTTTTTTGAGCTCCAAAATCACTGCAGATGGTGATTGCAGCCATGAAATTAAAAGACACTTACTCCTTGGAAGGAAAGTTATGACCAACCTAGATAGCATATTCAAAAGCAGAGACATTACTTTGCCAACAAAGGTCGGTCTAGTCAAGGCTATGGTTTTTCCAGTGGTCATGTATGGATGTGAGAGTTGGACTGTGAAGAAGGCTGAGTGCCGAAGAATTGATGCTTTTGAACTGGTGTTGGAGAAGACTCTTGAGAGTCCCTTGGACTGCAAGGAGATCCAACCAGTCCATTCTAAAGGAGATCAGCCCTGGGTGTTCTTTGGAAGGACTGATGCTAAAGCTCAAACTCGAATACTTTGGCCACCTGATGCGAAGAGTTGACTCATTAGAAAAGACTGTGATGCTGGGAGGGATTGGGGGCAGGAGGAGAAGGGGATGACAGAGGATGAGATGGCTGGATGGCATCACTGACTCGATGCACATGAGTTTGGATGAACTCTGGGAGTTGGTGATGGACAGGGAGGCCTGGCGTGCTGGGATTCATGGGGTTGCAAAGAGTCAGACACGACTGAGCAACTGAACTGAACTGAACTTACTGATACTGTGTTAGAGTCACAGTTCATTCAATTTATACCTTGATTTGTTTAAAAAAGAACTATGGCAATTAGTTACCTACTTTTATGTTTATCTTCCTTCCAAAACTGTGAGTTTCTTGAGTAACTGTATCATATCCATATCCATAGTTTCTGGTCATAAGCTGAAACATAACATACTGATTTTCACTGTGTGGTGAAATGAGGATTTGAAGTGTGCTGTTATAAGCAAATAAGTCTAATATAAAGTTAAGGGGACTCTCTGGGAATCTATGTGAAGATCACAGACATCTCCTTTGGTATATGGGAAACCAAAGTGTGGAATAGTTAAGTGATTTGCCAAAGGTTACTTAGCTAGTTAACGGCCATAACCAAGACTGGAATCTCAAACTCTCATCAACTAGTCCAGATGGCAACCCACTATAATGACCTGCCTTTCAGACCCCGACAGTTTAGTATGTATCTCTACTACCTCACTCAGCTGCAGCTGTTGCTCACCAATCACTCTAGTGTTGCTAATCCAGTCAGTGCTTTCCAGCCCTTCATATGCTTGCCCTGTTTGTGGTCTCTGACTCTGCTGAAACCATCTTGCAATTCTTTCCCACCTGAGCCTCAGAGGCACTACACTCACCTAGTTCTTTTATCTCTCTGGCCATTCTTCCTCAGACTTTGTGCGCTTCCATTCATCTGCCACAGCCTTAGTGCTTCCTGGGGATCTATCCTTGGTCCTCTTTATCGTTTCTTCTGTGTTTTGATTGATCTCATCCAACCTCTGGACTTAAACGACCAAATTATAAATTAACATCCTCTAAATTTATTTTAACTCAACTTGTCTCCTCACTGACAAATCTGTGTAATTCAACTGTTGATTGGATTTTTATTTCCCTCTGGATGTGAAGGTTCCCTCCATTAAGTCACAGTCACATTGCAGTCATCTCTGAAAGAATCTAATCAATTGCATTCTTTAAATGAAAGAGAATGTAGCAGGGGACCAACAATCATCTTTATTATGGAATGTATTCATTTCCTATTGCTGTTTTAACAACTTACTACAGAGTTGGTGGCTTAAAACAACATAGATCAGAAATCTAAAAATCGAGGCATTGGGAGGGCTGTGTTCTCTCTAGGGCTCTGGGGAAGAATCTTTCCTTGCTTCTTCCAGCTTCCAGAGGCCGCCTGCATTCCTTGGCTCCATCTTCAAAGCTGGCAGTGCAGATTCTTATCCTCTTTCTCTCTGACCTCTGCTTCCATCCTCATCTCTCACTCTCTGACTCTGACCCTCCTGCCTCCAGCCCAGCCAGATAATCCAAGATAATCTCCCCATCACAGATCCTTAATATAACCCATCTGCAGGACTTCCCTGGGTGGTCCAGAGGTTAAGACTTCATGCTCCCAGTGCAGGGGGAGCAGGTTTAATCCCTGGAACTAAATCCTGAGTGATGTGTGGTGCAGCCAAAACAAACAAACAAAAACCCAAACCAAAATAGCAAAACAAAAAAAAAAGCAACTAAACAAACAAACAAAACCCTTCAAAGTCCCTTTTGGCACGTAAGTAACATTCACAGGTTTTGGAGATAAGGGCATGAAAATCTTTCAGGACCTGTAATTCTGTATACTACAACTGAAAAAACTGGAATTGAATATTACCTGTGGACAGAGAGCTTCCTAAAGCGAAACTCTTGAATTAACTCTGCAGCTCCGGACCAAGCACCCTCAACCCCACCCCCAGGCTTCACTCCTGATGAATCCGAGAAGTACACAAAGATAGTTCCCTGATGGAAGCTTTCCTTAAAGAGGGGGGAAAAAATGGATGGGCTACACATATTCAGTTTCTCCTTTCGAATTCACCAGTCAGGAAGCCACTGCTCCAGTGAGGAGTGAGCTAAGGCAGGTGCAGTGACATCTGTTAATAAAATATGTAATATGTGTATGAGTGTAGAATGTTTCCCCAACAAACATGCCCATTTTTTAATACATCATTGTGGCATGCATGCGTGCTGAGTCACTTCAGTCATGTTGGACTCTTTGTGACCCAATACACCATAGCCTGCTAGGCTCCTGGAGAATCCCACAGAATACATCATCATACCCCACAAATCCGATCTTCCTACTGGCGGTGTCATCAGCATTATACGATTTCCTGGATTACAAACTGGTGGATGACCCAGATTCATTTTTCTTCACTTCTTGTTAAATGTTTCCACCACCTACCCCAGACATTCTAGAAACTTGGCCTATTCATTTATCCCACAGTCAGTGCTGTCAATGCTACCACCTTAACAGTGCTCACATCTGTCCCTTCCTTTACATTTCCTCTGCCAAAACTTCGGTTAAGGCGCTGATCACTTCTTATCTGGGGTACAGCAGTGGCCTCATAACTGATCTCCCTGCCTCCAGTCTACTTTCACTTCCATACCTTTACTCAGGAAGCTTCCCTTGGCTGGAATTATGTCCTTTCTAGTCACTCTCTCCAAAGCCCCACACCCCGGACCTCCAGTAAGCCCAAGGGTCAAGCAGAACTGACCGTCCAACATTCCCGATAAGACTTGATACTAGGTTTCCCTGACTCCACAGTCTATGCTCTTAACTGCTCTTGCTTGACTGCCTTCCTTATAATAAAGATACTTTAAAGTCTAGTGAGCTTTATACTTTAAAACGCACTTTTGCATGCATTATTTTGTTTTAGCCGCACAATTCTACAACGTAGGTAAGACAAGTATTGTTATCCTCACTTATAAAATGAAGAAACAAGAGTCGGAGGAATCCAAGGCCGGGTCCAGCGCACGTTGCTGCGGAGTTAACGAGTGTCACTAGGCATTCTTTCACATTAACCTGCACTCAGCCCCAAAGGTCCCGGTTCCTGGAAAAGCCTTGCCGTACTTCGCAAAAGTAGCCGATGGGATCCGCTCCAGACGTGACAGCAGTCTGCAGACCCTGCCGTCTACCCTACAGGTGCCCGGGCGATCACGACGGGGACCACCCTGTTTGTAGTGACGCGATCGGTGACGCCATACAGTGACGTAAAGTGACGTAACGCACCGGGAGCCAGGTGCCGGCAGGGCAGCCACACCCTGGAGCCCTTTGATCCGGAAGGCAGCGTGTCGGGCGGCTGCGGGAAAACCGCAAAAGCCGCGGGACGCGACCTCCCGGCCCTGAACCAGTGTAACCGGCCGGCCAGCCGCCGATCGGTTGCTACGTGACGCAAGCGCGCAGAGGCGCGTGCGCGGCCACGGCGGTGTGCGTGAGAGCGGACGCGCGCCGCGGCGGCGGCGGCGGCGGCGGCGGCGGCGGCGGCGAGGACGGAGGCGACGGCAGCGGCCGAGGGGGCGGCGGCTACGAGGAGGGCGCGGAGCGGGCGGAAGAGGTGTCCGTGCGGGCCGTGAGGTCGCAGAGGAACATCGTGGGGGTGAGTAGCCGCGGCCTCGCGGGGGAGGTGGGGCCCGGCCGCACCTGCTGCGCGGGCCCGGGGCGCGGGGACGCGCGCCCCTCCGAGCTCCTCAGCCGCCTACTCCGGGGCGCAGGGAAGGAGCGCCGACGGGGGCTGCCGAGGGTCAGTTCCTGGGCGCGGGCGCTCCGGAAACCGGCAGCCTGCGGCCGGCGGAGGCTTTAGTTCTGGGAGTCTGGGAGCGTCTGGGGGGCCTCAGGGCGGCACTGCCAGGCTCCCGGGCCGAGGAATCTGAAGCCCGAGAAGTCCGGCTCCCTGAGCAGCCTCGCATCCTGTCTGAGACGAGGCTGCGCGAACTGAAGGCGAGGAGGAACCGGGAACGCAGTGGTTGGTGTTCGGATAAGTTGGGCCCTGCTGGAGCCCCTCAACGCCCCTGCCCTGGCCGGGCTCCGAGGAGGAGCCGGTTGTTATGGAGAGAGTTGTGAATCAGTGCCCGCCCGCCGCGTCAGACACACCCACGACCGGGGGCAGGAGATCTGTCACTGTGGAGAGGGGGCGGGCAACTTGTTGCCTGGTGTTTCCAACTTCAGGAGTTGTGTGCACGTGTTTGATGCATGCTGAAAGCTTTGTCGGCGCTTAGCATTTTATCACGCTGTTGCTACAGATTTTGAGGCCAAGGGGTGGACAGACATCCTTAGTTCTTCCTCCAGATAAATCAGCTGTTTTATTTCCCTAAACCATGTTGTACTTCTGTCATTATTAGGGCCAAGTAACTGTGGAGGCGCTGCCTTTTATTTTCTTTAAAAGAAGTATAGGCTTGGTATTTACTAGGCAGAAAACACAGATTCTGTTCAGCGTGTGGCCTGGAAATGTTGATGGTCGGATAAGCCTGATTGGGTGCCGCTTATCGTCAGCCCAGTGCTTTCTTAGTGCCTTGGACTCCCTCGCCTAGTGACCATGCTCAGGAGAAAGTATTGGAGGTAGGGAGGAAGTCAGTCTTTTCTGATCGTTGATGAAGGCAGTGCCTAGAAACGGTGGAAAGATAGGCTGTACTGAAATTTAATCATGATTTGTGCAAGAAAATTGAAGACAATAACTTGTAACTTCTCATTCAGTTCAAAAAGTGTGTGATTCAGTTTCACAACTGAGGATCTGTAATGTTTGTCACTTGAAGTTCTTATATCTTGGAGCCAGTGATAACCTTGCTCTGTAGCTCTTCAAGTACTGAGACTTCAATATTTTTTGTGCTCTGGACAATAGTAGCTTTTAGGACAGGATCACATTTGTTTCCTTCAGGGCCATGTCTCCAGCACCTGCAAAAGTGCTTGCCACAGAGTAGACACAGTAGATATTTATTATATGTGACACTGTGGATAAGTTGTGTTTCAGTGCTTAGCAAGCGTTTATGTCAGTCCTTCAAGTGGTTAATACATATGCTGCCTGTGCCCAGTGTTATGCTATATGTGGGAGGAGGACTGTGGGATTACAAATGACATTGAAAGACCTGGCTTTTTCCCCTTAAGAGTGAAAACAGTATAGCTGGGAAAATAAAGCATATTATATAAAATAATTATGAAACTAGATGAGGCAGTCTGTAAACAGGTGCTCTGTGAGGTGCTATACTTTAAGTACAGTACAAACTTAGAAAAGATTGATCTCATCTTTGGAAAAAGTGGAAACTTTCTTTTAGAGATAAGTCATATGTTTGAGAAAATAGTGTAAATTTGGTCACCGGCGGAATATATTGCAGCTACTTATATGTCCCATGATAGGGGATAATTGGAGAGAGAAGGTTTAGCAGGTTCGGGAGGGAAAGTGTTAAGACTCAGGCAGGCTTATCAGCATCCCACTGATAAACAGAGCCTGCTTCCTGGGAGGGATGGGAGTTGTGTTACTCAGAGTAGAGACTTAGACAAGAATAAGTGTTATCCTTACTTAAAATGAAAGGATATTATAGTTGAACCAAAAGCAGGTATACCTCTGGTTTCAGTACTAATTTGAATAAATGCCTCACTACTGTGTGCTTATCTTATGTATTTAGTCAGCAGTGCATGCCCTCATTTCTAAAATCTGCCTGATGTTGCTGGGGCCGTTCTATTGGAAATGTACTGAAATGATGTACCCAAAGCAATTATCCAGCTACTCTCAGTGACACAGTTTTCCTTGGGATTATCTCTTATAGCGGTCTGTGATGTTTGTAGTTCCTGCTGATCCTGTAAAATATACAAATCATGTTAGCTGGGAAAGGAGTCTATTTGAAGGATACTCAAAAATATTGACAAAAAGATTTTGAGAAAATTGCAGATGCTGCTGCTAAATATTGAACCTTCACTCTTTATCTTTTGTTGTAATGTGAGCTTTCTTTTGAGTGTTGCATAAACCTGAACTTGAATTGCTAACCTGTGTAATGTTGCAACACCAAATGTTGCATTATTTAACAACTCAGCAAATATTTATCGGGTAATGGCTATGGCTGGGCACTGTGTTGGGTGCAGGGACAGTGAAGGAAACACAGTATACCTGAAATATCAAGTGTTCATCAGAGGAGACTGACACTAGCCATGACATGTCACAATAAGAGCTCACTGTTTTTGGAATAAATAAAATGCTGAAGGAATAGATTACTTTGGCTGGGGAAATAAATTGATAGGGTCAGGGAAAACTTTAAAAATGATGGAACTTAGCCCTGAAGGTTAATTAGTATTTTGCCACATGGAAAAGGAAAAACAATCATTCCGGGCAGAGGGGAGAGTATAAGCAGAATTGCCAAAGATTAAAATTAAGTGGTAAAACTTTGAGTTCTTTTTTGTAGGCTTCTTGTATGACAGAAGTGATGAGACAGGAAAGGTATGGTTGGAGCCAAATCATGAGGAAGTCTTTTATTCTAAAAAGCCTAGGCCTGCCAGCACTAATCCTGTGTTGGTGATAAGAGAATGGTGGAAGGTAGAATAATCAGATCAGAAAGTGAAGTGGCAGTTCATGTGCAGAGTTGCTTTAGAGTGGAGAGGCAGGGAAACCAATTAGGATGTAGGTCAGAGGTGCCCATATCTTGAAGAGGGACAGTGGGAATGGACAGCTTGTAAAGATATTTTAGATGTTAAAATCTGTGAATGTTATGGACAGCTAGAGGTGAGAGAGACTGAGAGGTCAAAAGTGGCACTGATGATTATGAGGACATTAGATTAGAAAACACAGGAGGAGGAACAGATTTACAATGGAGGGAAGAAGTGATGGCATGTTAATTTTAAGGCCTCTGTGTGGAGTTTAGAGAGGTCCATTAGCTAACTGGAAGTTCTACTCCAGAGTTTATCAGACTTTGGAAGTAGTTGTCATATAACTGACAGCCTCCAAGGCTAACGTGTAGTAGCATTCTAGGACTTAATATAGTCTTTGGAGTTAGGAAAACCCAAAGTCAAATTTCTTATGCCTCTGTTGATTAGATTGAGTAACCTTAGACAACTTACTTAGCATCTCTAAACCTATGTTTTTTTTTTTCCCCCTGAAAAGTGGGGTTAATAATACTTGAATTGTTTTGGCAATTAAGATAGTATGTACACAACAGGACAGTGCTTGGACGATAAATGCTTAATAAATGACAGCTGTTGCTGTTAGTTGTTGTAATAGTTACAGCTGCAGAGATAGTGGAAGAAGATAATCCTACCCAGAAAAGTTGAGAATGAGAACTGGAAAGAACATGGAGTGGAACTTTTGGATGGTTTCTCAAACTTGAGCATTCATCAGAAATACCTGGAGGCTTTGGTAAGACACAGATTTCTTGGTGTCCCACCTCCACAGTTTCTGATTCAGTAAGTCTGGCAGGGGCTCTTGAATTTGCGTTTTGAATAAGTTCCCATGTGATGCTAATGTTGTTATTCCCGAGAACCACTGATTTAGAGGATTGGTGAAGAAGAGGGGCCAGCATAGAGGCTAACGAATAGATTGAGGTTGATGGAGGATTCAGAGAAAGTTTAGAGCAAAATAAGGAAGTAAGAGCCTGGAGAACCACCATTCTGCTTTCCAGTTCCATGAACTTCAACTCATTCTTATTTCTGTTTCATCCAGAGTTTGGTATAATGCTTGGCACATAACATTGTTTGAACGAACCTTTGAAGCGTCTTAACAATGTCCTTGTGGGTGATTGCAAGTATTAACATTCCTTCATCCTCTTATATCTCTGCAGTTTCACTGAGAAGATACTGTTTCTAATTTTATAGAGACACATAAACACAATAACTGCAGAAAATTTCTTTCAGATAGATGAGGCATAACTAGGTGCTTTTGACTCTGAATTAGATGCCCCTGCCCTCTTCTAAATGTCAGAGAGCCCAGTTAGAAAATGATTGTCAGTAACAAGTGCCAAGACTCTGCTCAATGTTATGGGGCATCCTGGGGCGGGGGGAGGGAAGTTTGGGGGAGAATGGATACAAGATATGTACGGCTGAGCTCCCATCACTGTTCACCTGAAACTGTGACAACATTGTTAATCAGCTATACCCCAATATAAAATAAAAATTTTATTTTAAAAAGTCTGAACATTCTGTCTTAAAAATATGCCAAGATTACAATCTGTATCTTTTATTAGGTACTTTGAAGGTTTATAGAATAAGAAAATAATATACTTTGTGTACCTGGGATGTTTACAAGAGGAGGGACAAAACTCAAAGAAACAGAATGAGATAAAATCACAGAAATGTGGATGGAGGGGTACAGGAACGTAAGGACTTCTTTCTTTGCTGATGTACTTTGGGTCTTACATGTCTTGTGTACTCATATAGCACAAATGTTAGTGCTAATATCATAGATGTTAGTCCTACATCTATGATAGGAAGTTATGAGGGAGTTCTTCTGTTTTGCTATTGCCGTTCAGTTGCTCACTTGTGTCCAACTCTTTGCAACCCCATGAGCTATACTATGCCAGCCCTTCCTGTCCTTCTCCATCTCCCGGAGTTTGCTCAAACTCATGTCCATTGAGTTGGTGATGGCATCTAGCCATCTCATCCTCTGTTGTCCCCTTCTCCTTCTGCCTGCAATCTTTTCCAGCATCGTGGTCTTCTCTAGTGACTCGGTTCTTCGCATGAGGTGGCCAAAGTATTGGAGCTTTAGCAGCAGTACTTCCAATATTCAGGGTAGATTTCCATTGATTGACTGGTTTGATCTCCTTGCTGTCCAAGGGACTCTCAAGAGTCTCTTCCAACACCACAGTTCAAAAGCACCAATTCTTCAGTGCTCAGCCTTCTTTATGGTCCAACTCTCACATCCATACATGACTACTGGAAAAAATATAGCTTTGGCTATATGGAACTTTGTTGGCAAAATGATGTCTCTGCTTTTGACTATGTTGTCTAGGTTTGTTATTGCTTTTCTTCCAAGGCGCAAGTGTCTTGTAATTTCATTGCTGCAGTCACCATTCATAGTGATTTTTAGCCCAAGAAAATAAAGTCTGTCACTGTTTCCACTGTTTCCCCATCTATTTGCCATGAAGTGATGGGACCGGATGCCATGATCTTCATTTTTTTAATATTGAGTTTTAAGCCAGCTTTTTCATTCTTCTCTTTCGCTTTCATCAAGAGGCTCTTTAGTTCCTCTTCACTTTCTGCCATTAGCATGGTGTCATCTGCATATCTGAGGTTATTGATATTTCTCCCAGCAATCTTGATTCCAGCTTGTGCTTCATCCAGCCTGATGTTTCTCATGATGTATTCTGCATATAAGTTAAATAAGCAGGGTGACAATATACAGCCTTGATGTACTCCTTCCCCAATTTTGAACCAGTTCATTGTCCCATGTCTGGTTCTAACTGTTGCTTGACCTGCATACAGGTTTCTCAGGAGGCAGGTAAGGTGGTCTGGTATTCTCATCTGCATTCCAAGATATGCAGATGATACCACCCTAATGGCAGAAAGTGAAGAAGAACTAAAGAGCCTCTTGATGAGATGGCTGGATGGCATCACTGACTCAATGGACATGAATTTGGGCAAACTCTGGGAGGTAGTGAAGGACAGGGAAGCCTGGCGTGCTGCAGTCCATGGGGTCACAAAGAGTCAGACATGACTGAGTGACTGAACAACAACAAATCTGCATGTCTGAAGTTGTTGATATTTCTCCTGACAATCTTGATTCCAACTTGTGATTCATCCAGCCCAGCATTTTGCCTGGTGTACTCTGCACAGAAGTTAAGTACGCAGGGTGACAATATACAGCCTTGCTATACTACTTTCCTAATTTTGAACCAGTCCGTTGTTCCATGCGTGGTTCTAACTGTTGGTTCTTGATCTGCATACAGGTTTCTCAGGAAGCAGGTAAGATGGTCTGGTATTTCCATCTCTTTAATAATTTTCTAGAGTTTATTGTGATCCACACAGTCAAAGGCTTTAACATAGTCAATGAGGCAGAAGTAGATGTTTTTCTGGAGTGTGCTTGCTTTTTCTATGATCCAACAGATGTTGGCAGTTTGATCTCTGGTTCCTCTATGTTTTCTAAATCTAGCTTCTATGTCTGGAAGTTCTCAGTTCACATACTGTTGAATCCTAGCTCGAAGGATTTTGAGCATTACCTTGCTAGCATGTGAAATGAGTACAGTTGTATGGTAGTTTGAACATTCTTTGACATTGCCCTTCTTTGGGATTGGAATGAAAACTGCTATATAAGAAAATCAGACAATAGTTGTGCAAAGATATAAACACATTAAAAAGAGATTTCAGGAGTTAAATTGTAGCTACACCTGTTAGCTACTCAGCATGCTTCATTTGGCTCTTGTTCACTGAATTTATTCTTTCTACTAACATTCGTTCATTAAGTATATACTATGTGCCAGAGACTGTGCAGAGTGCTACACATAGGGTAATGCTATTGCTCTGGTTATCCAACACTGGCTTCTGTTAGGGATCTGGTGGCTCAACGGTAAAGAATCTGCCTGCAATGTGGGAGACTTGCATTTGATCCCTTAGTTGGGAAGAACCCCTGGAGGAGGAAATGGCAACCCACTCCAGTATTCTTGCCTGGAGAATCCCATGGACAGAGGAACCTGGCAGGCTACAGTCCACAGGGTCACAAAGAGTCCAACGTGACTGAAGCGACTTGTCAGGGCATGATATACACCTTTGTGAAAGGAAGATCTGATGCCTGAATTTTACAATCTTAAGACTATATTGTTATGAGTAGACATTAAGAATATTCGTTGGAAGGACTGATGCTGAAGCAGAAACTCCAATACTTTTGCTACCTGATGCAAAGAGCTGACTCATTGGAAAAGACCCCAATGCTGGGAAAGATTGAGGGTAAGAGTAGAAGGGGCTGACAGAGGATGAGATGGTTGGATGGCATCACCAGCTCAATGGACATGAGTTTGAGCAAACTCAAGGAGATAGTGAAGGACAGGGAAGCCTGGCATGCTGCAGTCCATGGGATTGCAAAGAGCTGGACATGACTGAGTGACTGAACAACAGCAAATATTAATATGAGTAGACACTGAGGACTTGAAGATAAATTTTTTCAGCCCTATGTATGTATGCTAGAGCCATGAGAGAATATACAGATATACAGAAATTTTTTAAAATTTTATTTATTTTTATTTTTGGCTGCGCTGGGTTTCATTGCTTTGTGCGGGCTTTCTCTACTACTGTGTTGTAGTATGCTGGCTTCTCATTGCGGTGGCCTCACTTGTTGTGGAGCATGGGCTTTGGTCGTTACAGCACACAGGCTTAGTAGTTGCAGCGTGCAGGCTCTAGGGCATGCAGACTTAAGTGGTTTTGGCACAGGGTCTCATTAGTTGGGGCTCTCGGGCTCTTGAGTGCTGGCTCAGTACTGTGGTGCTCGGGCTTGGTTGCTCTGTGGCATGTGGAATTTTCCCAGAGCAGGGATTGAACCTGTGTCCCCTGCATTGTCAGGCAGATTCTTATCCACGGTGCCACCTGGGAAGTCCAGAAAAATTTTTTAAAGCAGTCAAATAATATATAATTTGGTAGAGAAGAAAAACATATTTCTCTCGGTTCATGAACTGAGAATTCCAGATGTTCAAGCTAAATTTAGAAAAGGCAGAAGAACCAGAGATCAAATTGCCAGTGTCCGATGGATCATTGAAAAAGCAAGAGAATACCAGAAAAACATTTGCTTCATTGACTATGCTAAAGCCTTTGACTGTGTGGATTACAACAAACTGTGAAAAATTTTTAGAGATGGGACTACCAGACCACCTTACCTGTCTCCTGAGAGACCTGTATGCAAGTCAAGAAGGAACAGTTAGAACCAGACATGGAACAACAGACTGGTTCAAAATTGGGTAAGGAGTATGTCAAGGCTGTATGTTGTCACCCTGCTTATTTAACTTATATGCAGAGTACATCATGCGAAATGCCAGGCTGGATGAAGCACAAGCTGGAATCAAGATTGCTGGGAGAAATATCAATAACCTCAGATATGCAGATGACACCATGCTAATGGCAGAAAGCGAAGAGGAACTAAAGAGATTCTTAATGAAAGTGAAAGAGGAAAGTGAAAAAGCTGGCTTGAAACTCAGCATTCAAAAAATGACTAGCGGCATTCGGTCCCATCAAGTGAGTGAAAGTTGCTCAATTGTGTCCAACTCTTTGAGACCCCATGAACTGTACAATCCATACAGTTCTCTAGGCCAGAAAACTGGAGTGGGTAGCCTTTCTTTTCTACAGGGGATCTTCCCAACCCAGGGATTGAACTCAGGTCTCCCGGATTGCAAGCAGATTCTTTACCAGTTGAGCCACAGGGGGAGCCTTGTTGGTCCCATCACTTCATGGCAAATAGGTGGGGAAACAGTGTAAACGCTGACAGACTTTATTTGTCCGCAGCCATGAAATTTAAAAGGCATTCATTGGAAGAAAAACAATGACAAACCTAGACAGTATATTAAAAAGCAGAGACATTACTTCTCCAGCAAAGGTCTGTCTAGTTTTTTCAGTTTTTCCAGTAGTCATGTATGGATGTGAGAGTTGGACCATAAAGAAGGTTGAGTGCTGAAGAATTGATGCTTTTGAACCGTGGTGCTGGAGAAGACTCTTGAGAGTCCCTTGGACAGCAAGGAGATCCAACCAGTCCATCCTAAAGGAGATCAGTCCTAGCTGTTCATTGGAAGGACTGATGTTGAAGCTGAAATTCCAATACTTTGGCCACCTGATGGAAGAATTGACTCATTGGAAAAGACTCTGATGCTGGGAAAGACTGAAGGCAGGAGGAGAAGGGGACAACAGAGGATGAGGGCTGGATGGTATCATCGACTCGATGGACGTGGATTTAAGCAAGCTCCCTGTACCTCCCTGGTGGCTCAGATGGTAAAGTGTCTGCCTACAATGTGGGAGACCTGGGTTCAATCCCTGGGTCGGGACGATCTCCTGGAGGAGGAAATGGTAATCCACTCCAGTATTCTTGCCTGGAAAATCCCATGGATGGAGGAGCCTGATAGGCTACAGTCCATGGGGTTGGGAAGAGTCAAACATGACTAAGCTACTGAACAACAAAATAGAATATGATATGTTATATAAATATTGATCACAGTCTAGGTTCTCTAATATTTGAACACCCGAGTGTTCAGTTTCGATTTCAGCTTGTAAGCTTTTATAATATTCCGGAAATTATAGTGTATCATAAATCCTTATTAATCTCCTGGGCTACCTTTTGGGTCTTTATGTGACACAGAAAATGTTCTGGCAGTCTGTGTCCTTGTTTTCTTGGTTTGGAAATATAGTTGCTTCTGCTGCTGCTGCTAAGTCACTTCAGTCGCATCTGACTCTGTGTGACCCCATAGACGCAGCCCACCAGGCTCCCCCGTCCCTGGGATTCTCCAGGCATGAACACTGGAGTGGGTTGCCATTTCCTTCTCCAGTGCATGAAAGAGAAAAGTGAAAGTGAAGTCGCTCAGTCATGTCCAACTCTTTACGACCCCAGGGTAGCCACCAGGCTCCTGCATCCATGGGATTTTCCAGGCAAGAGTACTGGAGTGGGGTGCCATTGCCTTCTCCGTTGGAAATATAGTGCATAGAAGCAAAAACGGTCAGCCACTGTTTATCAAGTGGTTGCATTATGCTAGGCCTTTTCTACTCATAATTGGATATTATCCTCTTTTATTAATTAGGCAGCTGGGTTTCAGAGTGGGGAGAACAGTTTGCCTGTGTTTGTTACCAGTGAGGTGGGACAAGTGTGCAGCCCCATGCTTGGTCTCCACAGCCGCACTCTTCAGTGCCCTCAGCGTGGGACCCTAGCAGGGAAATATCTAGATGAAGAAATCCAATCTTGTGTCTGCTGATTTGGGGGAAGTTGTTTGAGAAGTAAGACTTTTAATAACTGCCTGAATGATTGAAACAATTTGATAATATTGTTAGAAATGGAGAAGAAAATGAGGTAGACAATTAAAGGCCCCCATGCGGATTTTTCTGTGAAGACCTGCTATATTTGACCCAAAAGTTTTTGGTTGACTGACAGGTTATTTTACATAAACATTCAGATTTCCCATTCTCTATGCATAGGTGCAGTCTTCTGGAGGAAGAGTTGTACTTTTCCAAGCTAATGACATTTAAAGTAAATTCAGAACTCCTTTTTTATCACTTAGTGAAAAATGACTTGGTGCTTCACCCCAAATTGAAATTTCTCAGCTAATCGTCTTTCTTTCCACACCACTTATTCCTTTCACTCACGCAAGTGTTTATTTTTTAAATCTATTTACAAGCTAGATACTTGTGTATATATTCTACTTCTGGTTTGATGTTCTTATTCTGATACCTTTTGAGTCCAATTTTATTCATTCCTGGGAATAGTGACTATAATTATCTTTGTAAAGCATAGTTGATTTCCACTAATTTCATAATAAAGTTTTAAGTAAAGTTAAAATTATAAAATGGATAAATATTAAACCCTGTATTTGTTATCTATTGCTATGTGACAAATTGGGGCTTTTCTGGTGGCTCAGCTGTAAAGAATCTGCCTGCAGTACAGGAGATGCAGGTTTGATCCCTGGGTCTGGAAGGCCCCGAGGAGGAGGAAATGGCAATACATGCCAGTATTTGTGCCTGAGAAATCCCAAGTATTCGTGCCTGAAAAATTCCATGGAGAGAGGAGCCTGGGATTGCACAGTTGGACAGGACTGAAGTGACTGAACATGACATGTAACAAATTACCTCTAAATTTAGCAGCTTAAAATGACAAATATTTCTCATCTAACAGTACCTATGGGTGAGAAATTTAGCTGGGTGGATTCTGACTCAATTGTAGACATTCTGTGACAGGTCATCTAAAGACTTGAAAGGGGCTGGAGGATCTGCCTCCGTGATGGCTGCAGCCTCAGGTCTTTGTAGGGCTGCTTGATTATCCTCGCAGCATGTCAGCTGGCTTTACCCAGAGTAAGTGATACAAGAGGAAACCACATGCCTTATATACCCTATCTTGACGACACAGTGCCACAACATTCTCTTTGTTGTAAGTGGGTCACTGAGTCCAACCCACATTCAAGGAAAGCCTTTTAGGCTCCACCGTTTTGGGGAGGATGTAAAAAGTTTGTAGACATGTTTTGAAACAACCATGGATCTGTCATATGAAGTCGTTTTCTCAGCTGAAATCGATTACCTTTGTTGTAGCACGTGCTGTAGTGTTTCTGACTTGTGTATTCACCATATTTTCTGGAAGGATGCTTTGGAGAAAAGGTAGTATTTTTTGAAATGTGAAGCAAGGTTTTATAAATTAAGTTTCGTTGATCTTTCTTTCTTTTTCCCCTGAATTTCTTTTTTTTTAAGCTAATTTATCTATTTGCCTGTGCTGCATCTTAGTTGTGGCATGTGGAATCTAATTCCCTGAGCAGGGGTTGAGCCCAGGCCCCCTGCATTGGGAGTGTGGAGCCTTAGCCACTGGACCGCCAAGGAAGTCCCTCCAGTAGCCATTTGACTTTCAGAAGCCCTTCCTGGCCTTTCAGCTTGTGAATTGCCCTACGTGAAGCATGGGGGCTGCTGCTTGGGGAGGCCCAGGCCCCATGGGCATAAGTTGTAGGTAGCAAGGTGACCCATCTGTATCATCCAGAACTGAGCTGGCACCATTGTGCCCCAGGCCAGGACAGTGTCCCCTGCCCACTGTTGGATATTTTTAAAATTTTTGCATCTTATTAGCTTTATTTCTAACATAGCTGGAATCTATTCCAATTAAGAGGTTATTAATGGCTTTGATAAGAACGGTTTCAGTGGAGCAATGGGCTGACAATGAGACTTTAGTGGATTCAGGAGTGAATTGCAAGTTAGGAAGAGGTGACCGTGGGTAAAGATAAGCTTATGAAAAGTTGAGTAAATACTGGAAAAGGAATTAGAAACTTTGTGTAAAGTACAGTATTGAAAAACTGACATAAGATTTCCCTGGTGGTGCCGTAGATGGGAATCCACCTGCCAGTGCAGTAGGCATGGGTTTGACCCCTGGTCTGGGGAGATTCTAGATGCTGCGGGCAGCTAAAACCTGTGCACCACCACTACTGAAGCCCAAGTGCCCAGAGCCTGTGCTCCGCCCTGGGAGAAGCCACCACAGTGTGCAGCCCATGCACCACGACCAGAGAGGAGCCCCTGCTCACCGCAGCTAGAGAAAGCCCGTGTGCAGCAATGAAGACCCAGCACAACCAAAAAATTAAATAATTTCAAAAAGCTGGCCTATATGCTGTCCACCTTTGCTAAGCTGATATGGGCTCAGTCCAGCAAGCTGAAAGTATTTTAAACCGTTGAGGGGTATAGGCTTAACTCCTGAAGCTTGGAGTCAGCTGCTTCCTCTGCAGCCTCCTAGTGAGTCCTTCTGTTCATGAATGAAATATACAGTTTGCTCTAATTTGTATATCAATGCAGTATACCTTGGAGAAGGCAGTGGCACCCCACTCCAGTATTCTTGCCTGGAAAATCCCATGGACGGAGGAGCCTGGTGGGCTACAGTCCATGGGGTCACTAAGAGTCAGACACGGCTGAGCGACTCCACTTTCACTTTTCACTTTCATGCATTGGAGAAGGCAATGGCAACCCACTCCAGTGTTCTTGCCTGGAGAATCCCAGAGACGGGGGAGCCTGGTGGGCTGCCGTCTATGGGGTCGCACAGAGTTGGACGCAACTGAAGCGACTTAGCAGCAGCAGCAGTATACCTGTCAGAAGATCATCGCCAAATGTACATCATCCTAAATGATGTTTGGTTAAAACAAATAAAAAATGTGATAGGGCAAATTAGTGGAGGAAGCCCAGGGCAAGAAAAGGATAGTTCTGCGGTATTATGTGTCAAGCATATACTGTATCCTTCATGTGTTTTATATTATTTCACTGCATCTTCGTAACCACCCTACCAGGGTTGTGGTTATCCCCATTTTCTGGTTGAGGAGATTTAGAACCCATAGCCTTATCTCCCCTTACCTTATCCTAGTTTCTGCCACTGATGGCTGTAAGCTTGGACAGTTTTCTCAGTTTCCTCATTTGTAAAAAACCATGGTTATGATCCTTAAGTCCTTTCTAGCTCTAGGCTCCTGGGAATCTGTAAATAGTTACTAAATAGTGTTGCTATTGGGTATGAAAAAAGGCTATTCAGGGTATTTCCCCCTCTCAGTGAATTAATAACTTAGTGGTAACACTGTCCGGTTGCCCAGACTAAATAATTTATTTTCCCATCACACAGTGTGTACCCATTATGTATGTGGCCTTAGAAGGCTACTGTAAAATAAATCAAGTAAATGGGCTCAGTGACAGGCTCTCCATCAGTTGTTACTAGCCCTGGGCACGAAGGCTCAGAGCTACCTGCGAGACTGTGATGATTTTAAAGTGTGTTATAGGTTAAGTACTAAGTATTTTTATTAATTTAGAGAGTATTTGGCATGTGGCCTTTAAAAATTACATTATTATGTTATCATAAATCTTGATTAAGGCAACAAAATGTATTTACTATGGCCAGCTTCACAGCTGGGGTGAAATATTTTATAGTGTGTATAATGAGCCGCTAGATGACGGTGATTCTCTGTTCACATCTAAAAAACGAGAGTTGGGAAATTAATTAGAAGCTTTAAAAGTCTATTTAAGTGTGAAAATTAATTTCAAATAACAGTATCACGTGCCCAGTGAGTACTAAATAATTGAGAAGGAGGAGGGATAAAAGGAAATTTTGAGGCTTTCAAACCTTCTTAAGTCCATTTTGGGAAAAGGTTAGAACAACAATATTATGCTACTGTGATTTTCAAAGACATCCTTTACAACATGATGTGTAAAGAAACAAAATTAGCAAGTAGTAAGCATTTTAAGATTAAATATCCTAATTTTGAGTCAGTGTGTTCTAGATACAGTGTCCTGGCAAGCAGAAGCTATGATTATGGACTCTCTCCTCAGAAGGCATTATGAAAATTTATAGAGACAGTTTGGTTTTCTAATTTGGTTGAAATGCATATTATTTTATTATAAATTATTAAAAAATCTCTCCCTTATAGCTAATGTATTTTTTATAAGTAACTAGTAGGTTCTCAATCTATGAATTTTATTACAGGACAGTAGGCAATATAGCAAAATTTTTATAAAAAGTGGGCGTTGAGTCTGATAGGGTTGATGTGCCACAAACTGAGAGCTTGAAACTGCAGCCCCTCATGATAATTTCTGTAGGTCAGAAGTCCAGGCATGGGATAGCTATATTCTCTGCTCCGGGTCTTACCAGGCTGACTTTGAGGGGACTGCAGGGGCTGTGGTCTCATCTGAGATTTAGGGTCCTCCACCAGGCTCTTTGGTTGTTAGCAGAATGACTGAGGTCCTCATTTTCTTACTGGCTGTCTGCGGGGGGTCCCTCTCAGCTCCTAGAGGCCACTTTCAGGTCTTAACTACAGGGCTCTCTCACAACCTGACAACTTCTTCAAAGCCAGCAGGAGAACCTCTCCAGTTGACTGGAGTGTCTCATATAAGGTTGCCTGATTACAGGATTGACTATAACTATGCCAAAGCCCTGTGGTCTGAGGGAGCTTATCTTGTGCCAAGGAACATTAGGGAAATGACTGTGGAGTCATAAGGGAGCCAAACTCCATAAGCCTCCAAGGCCTAGTTAAGTGTTTTTCCTTCTCTTGTATTTAGAGGCTTGGGAAGCCACTGAAGGTATTTAAGTGGGGATGAGAGTCATGGAGGGTTTGAGGGAAAGAGTTCATAATCAGTTTTAGAATGTGACATTCAGTCTGGTTGCTGTATGGAGACAGTTTGGAGTAAAAACAGAGAGATGGGTTAGAAAGATGGTCTGAGTGAGAGGCAGGGTGGTGTGGACTAGAATGAAGTTGCCAAGAAGTAAATGAGTTTGAGAGCTCATTTAGGAGGTAAAATTAAAAGGCTTGCTGATAGATTAGGTATGGGAGGTAAGGTTGAAGTAGATGTCATTCTGGTTTCCATAATTGGGTTCACAGAGCTGGGGAACATTGTAGGGCAGGTTTTTTAGTGGCAGAGATGTGTAGGGAGGACAAAGTGAATTTTGAAGTACTTTTGAGGTAACCAAGTAGAGAGATAAACTAGGCAGTGGGATGTTGAGGTCTGGAATTCAGGGAAGAGAGATGTTAATATCTATATGGCCTTTTTTGGTTAATTTTGAGGGCTTAAATATGCTAGAAACTGTATTAGCTACTGGGAATGTAAAGAGGACTAAGACATTAATTCAGTATTTGTTGCATGAATTCGTTATTACTCTCTGGAAGTTTGCTTACTAATAAGACAAATCACTAACAAGATCACTGGATGCTGTTGATGGGGCAGTGATGGAGGAAAACAAGCTGATTTCAAAGCACATAAGAGAGACACCTGACGCAGACTAGCAGTATCAGTGAAGGCTGTTGCTGAAGGGTGTGAGGTCTGTTCCTGAACCTCGAAGAGCAGGCGAATTTAGCCAGATGAGGAGAATATAAGAATTTCCAGTAGTAAAAGCTTGATTGTATGAGAGAAGACAATGAAATCTCAGAAGAGCCAACAATTCCAAATCCCTGGTTTTCACTATAGGCTGGACAAGTGGTGGTAAGGCAGCGTCTGTGCTTAAGTTGGGTGTTTATGTGGTGGTCTGGACCTCTGATGTAGCTGGCTTTGCTCTGCAACCATTTTGGAAAGAGAGAAGAGTGTTCAGTAGTTGGAAGGGACTTCAGAGAACTTTAACCCTTTCTTCTCATTTACGAGTGAGGTTACCAGTAGCCAAGGAGTATACTTGGCTGCTACCTTGTTAGCAAATCTGTCTCCTGGTGTCCAAGCTAAGCTTCATCAAACTGCTGCAGTAATGGCCATGCCCTTTTAATTGTGTGTTTGCATGTCCTCTGACACATTCATGTGGAAGAAAGTGTACTGGAAATACTCAGATGCTGCCGCTGAGTAGTGTGGGTCTCTATGGGTGCTGTGTCTTTGGAAGAGAAACGCGAAATTCTCTCTGGACTGTCTGTGTTTGTGCCCTCTTTCCATTTTTTTATCCACTTGTCTCTGTCCTTTTCCCCCCTCATGTATTAGCGAATAATAATAATAGTATAATGGAGTGGTAATAGTGGTTAATACTGAACATTTATTATGTGTCAGGCACCATAGTAATTGTTTTACCTTACTTAATTCTACCAGCAGTCCTATAAGATATAGTACTTTAGTACCACCACATTTTATAGAAGAAAACATGGAGGCTTAGAAAAACAAGGCTTAGAAACCCACTGTGTCAAGGGTTATACAGTAATAAGTATACTGGTGCCACGATTTGAATTCGGGCAGTGTGACTCTGGATACTTTTTACTCCCTTTTCTAATACAATTTATAAGCAGTTCTGCCAGGAGAAACATGATGGGAGCTACAAATGCAAGCTGTGTTTGTAATTGAAACTTTTTAATAGTCATGATGAAGGAAAGAAAAACAGGTCAAATTAATTTAGAGATATTTTTATTAAGCCTAGTATATCTAAAGTATTGTCATTTCAACATCTCAGTGTGAAAAAATAAGTAAGATGTTTTCATAAGTCTTTGAAATACAGTGTTTATTTTATAGCATGTCTCAACTTGGACTAGCCATGAATTCAAGGGTTCAGTGACTAGGTACCATTTTGGCTAGTGCAACTCCAAGGGGGCAGGAGAGTGCATGAAAATTCTGTCCTGCTGAGTGGAGAGAGGGAGAACCTGCTGAAAAATCTGCAGATGAAACCAGTGAAGAAGGCAGAGTGGTAATTCCTGGGTCTTATCCAGCAAGCATGGGCAAGTGGAGAAAAATTTTCTCTCCTATCTCCCTGAAGCTAAATGAGGTATCTTTTTTTTTTCTTCCCACATTGAGACTCAGCATTTTTGTATAGTGTTATGGGTAGTTTCCAGAGTGGTCTGATCCTTAAGTACTTTTGGGAATAAAGATGCATTTGTGACTGGCCACCAGATGTTGGAATGTTGTTTCAGTGGGAAACACTTAAGAATTCTAAAACCTATACATTACTTGTTTTTGGAATGCCATCTTCTGTTAATTGTGAAAGGGGTAAGATTGGAGAACAAACAGTAGTGATCACTTTAAGTTACAGGTGTTACAGCACAGGAGAAAAGCAATTAGCTCTTCAAGTTTGTATTTATGGGTAATGCTCATCACCTGTTAACTTTCTTCACCCTGTAGCTAGGCGACACCCAATTGCTTGTTGAGTTGAATATTAGCTGAGAAGCAAATATACCTGGAACTGAGCTGTGTGAGTCATTTCCTTTGTGAACTTTTCATTCTTACCAAACACTTGCTTTCCTTCAGTCCTTCCCCTTAGAAAAAGCAACACGGGCTTATCCCAACAAGCTAAATAATACTGGCATGTGGAAAGAACAGCCCTATCCTTCCTCTGTTCTGAGAGTGCAGACCTGTGCACTACAAAGCACGTCAGCTGGTGGTCTACGTTTTTGTGGATGGAAAAATAAAATAGTGATATAGCAAAGATTTTTTACCGGAATGTTAACTCTCAGGACTATCTTGTTGTTAATGCTTGTTTACATTCTTGAAGCATCTATAGAGTTTGCAATAGAAAAACCATAAATCACGAGACGCTTAGGAAGAGAACACCAAGAAAGGTGCTGCATAATAATTGTTTTAACTTTTAAAATACTTGAAAAATATGAGAAACAACAAGCAAAGTGTGATACGGAATATAGCCTTGATTAGCGAAGTGGAAATTTGGAAACCAAACGCCTGTTGAATATTAGGGGGGGTGGGCAGAATGTCTTAATGAAAACATTTGGTTGTAAACTGTTGAGAGAGATTTTTAAGATGTGCACATGTATTTTTATAATCAGCTCCTGAGAGTGACTTGGAGTCCCAAGTTTGTGTCTCCAACCTGTGTGGTTCATTTCATTCCAGTGTGATATTTGTTTGTTGAACATTGTCCTTGTGGGATGCGAGAAAGACCTAGTCACTGCCCTCCAGGATTTTGTTTTGGCATATTTTAGCTATTAAAAATCTCTTATGTACTAAAAATCTGTTCCATCAATGTTTGCTCTTTTCTTCTCAAGTTACCTCTCAGAAAAGTATAGCAGGTCAGAGATCATCTATATCATTGTTTTCATCCTTTTGTTTGGTGGTGGGGGGAGGGGGGAGGCTTCCTTTAGATAAACAGATATTTCATCAGTTTTTAAAGGTTCCGCTTCTTAAAATTTTTTGAAATATTTAAATAAAAGGTAAATTGATTCTTATTTTAAGAGAAGGAAATACCACAACAATGTAAAGCTGTTGTACTCCAATTTAAAAAAAAAAAAAAGGCTACTCTTCAGAAGTGCATTGAGTTTAAACATAAACTTTCCTATTTATTCCCTTCCGTCCCCTAAGTCCCACCCCATCCTGGGAGGTTACTTACTGCTGTTAGTAGTTGGTGTGTGGCTTTACAGTTCTTTTTTCCAATATGTGTATTTACTTAATTCATTCAGTAGATATTTAAGTGCCTTATTAAATGTATACATACACTTACATATGTTTATGTAGTTGAATCCTATTGAACTAAAGCCTGTCCTCTTTACTTACTGTGTTATGGAGTTCCGGTCAGAACTTTTGATTTGTTCCCTTCTTCTTAATGGCTGTATTGTATGAATGCATTGCAATTTATCACCCTTCCCCTCACCTGTCTGCTATTGCAAGCAATGCTGAATTAAATATTCTAGAAGCACAGTTGCTGGATTATAGGAAATATATATTTAAAAATTTGACAGATTGTGCTAAGCTAACCTCTAAAAAGCTGAACCAGTTATCCTTCCAACAGTCACGTGAGGTCACTGATCCTACACATATGATTTAGTTACATAGAGATTTAGGACTTGAAGGGACCACAGGATGTGGCCTAACTCCATCCGCTCCTTTTCTAAGACAGAAGATGAACCTCAGAAACTCGAAATGATTTGCTCAGATTTTACCCAGCAGAACTATGTCCCAGTCCCTGATCTGTGTTCCCTTGAAGGCCTCTTAGTTTAGACAGATGTTATAGTGCGAGATTCTACCATACTGCTTGTCTGTTTCTGTTTCTTTCCTGTTGTTACTCAAAGCACACTTCCTTTTCAGGTTCACAGCCTTTGCCATCTTGTCTACATGGAACAGCTTTCATTTAATATCCTTAAAAAGCTGCCTTCTTCCATTATTTAAAGCCCTCCTTCTCCACAGGGCATATGGGTTACTTTAGATTTACCCATAGGCATAGCGCAACGAAGGAAGTATTTTATGAACATTCCTTATCAGCAGCTGACGCCACCCTGTTAGCCAAGTAAAACATAAGCTTCTTTTATAAACTTGGAGAAGGAAATAGATTGCAGGCATTTGTCTATTGCAGGATTTCTGCTACATTTGATCATTTTATGTTTGTCAGATAATATGATGGCATTAAACTAAATGAACTCCATCTTAACATTATAAGTTTCATTAATTGCAGTTTATTTTTTCTCTTAGAAATAGCAATAAGAAAGTAGTCTATTTATATGAAGTATAACTAGCATCTCTTCCTCTTGTGTTAATATAATTATTTCTGATTATATTCCTAAACATGCCTACATTGGAGGCTTGCTTCTCTTATAAAGGCATGGTCCTGGTAGCTTTTCTTGATGGGCTATGATAATTTGTGTCAGTGACATCCCAAGTTGGTACTGTGGTTGAGCTGGTCACATACCAAGACTATGACTTCAAGTAAAGAATCAACTGATGGAATTCTAAGAAACAGAGAACAGCCTTGATGCATATTTTGATGACGATAAAAGAGGCAGAATTCAGTATTAGATGTGAATTAAATTTGGCCTATGAATATTGTTCAGAACTGAGAATAGCAGTCTAATCATAAGCTTATCAATTATTCAGTAGCATCTTGGGGGTATTAGTGCACAGAATACAGAAAGCCTATCCACTACCCTTTAGAGTTTTTGTTCTGAGACAGAAGGGGAGAAGCATGCATTATTCTCTTCTAATACATTTTATTCTTCCACAGGCCGGTGGAGTTTACATGTGCACCAGAGGAGTGCACATACAGGCAGGCCACATGGTTGTATATTCACGGGGGTTTGTGGAAGATCTAGGGTGGGATTAAGTTTGGATCATGAAAGATGACAGTTTTACAGGAGAAGTCCATTTTTCCCCTAATTGTAAGAGATGTGGATTTCTTGAACTCTCTGCCTAAATTTTTTGTTCCTAAAATGAGTCATTTTCTTGATGTGTGCTATTCATCCCCTTATTCTATGTATATGCTATAATTTGGCTTTGGCTGTAGAAGGGCTTCCCTGGTGGCTCAGCTGTCAGAGAATCCGCCTGCAATGCGGGAGACCTGGATTCAGTCCCTGGGTTGGGAAGGTCTGCTGGAGAAGGGAATGGCTACCCACTCCAGTGTTCTGGCCAGGAGAATTCCATGGACTGTATAGTTCATGGGGTCACAAAGAGTTGGACAGGACTGAGTAACTTTAATTTTGACTTGGCCTAAGCCATAGATTTGGGTCAGTGGGTCTTATTTTGGACAGTAACTACTAGACTATATGAGGATAGTTATCTCTGAGTTTTATTCTTTCTTTTCATTGCAGAAGAGAATGGTATGTTGGAGGAACAAAGACAATGCTCATAAAACCAAAGGGAAGGAATTATATGTGGGGGGGGGGGGGGGGCAAAAGGAAGACTAGTATAATTTGTGAACATGTCCTTTAGATTGTGTGCTAGAATGGCAACAGATAAATTTGTAAATCAAGATTTGTAGGTGGACTGATTTCTTAGTTGATCTTTTTTTATTTCAGTTTTCTCAGAAGATAGCCAAGATAGCAGGGTTTAACAAACTGCATCAGAGTATGCACAGCAGAACATTTTTATAACATCTACAAGGAAAAGCCAATTTCCTTTACCCAGACAATAATCCAAATGTTCACAGTAGCTTCACTACAAGGAAATTAAATTGTTGCAATTGATGATTCCACTGCTTTAATGGGAGTTCATGCTATAATAACCTTTATTAATTAGGAAAATATCATATAATTTAAATCTGAGCAAGAATATTACAGACCCATAAGGTGCCACTGAAGAAATTAAAAAGAAATGGCTGTCCTGTATTTTCAAATATTATTACAACTAATAACCTCTGTATTCATTATGACTTTTTCATTGTTTTTTTTTAGGCTCTTGGTGCATTTATTTTTCTGTTCCTAGCGTACAGTTCATGTAATTTTCAATAGACTTGAGATCAGTAAGACTGATAACCCCAAAAAGGATAATTATATAAATTCTGAGATCTATAAATGATAGCCAGTTGGAGTCTGTGACTTGTCATTTCTGTCTTACAGAGGGTTGTCTTATAGGGAGTTACACAGCGGCACGAACAAGAGCTGAGAGACCAATGGTAGGTTGGTGACTGAATAACGTAGGTCTTTGGGTAAATAGGTTAATAAAATCCGGTGGTGAGTTTCTGTACCTTTGAAGCATAAACTCAAGAAGGTACTCTGTAGGGAAGAAAGAAGAAACAAGCTTCAATATTTGGGGAAATATAATATAATAATATTAATGGGATGAAACTCACTTGGGTCACTTGTTATTTTGTTTTAGGATACCTGATTTGAATGCTTTTGTTTGAAGGTATTTGGGAAAGATTGTTTTAATTAGAGACTGGATTTAGAGAAACTGAAGTACTGAATAGAAAATAATAATACTGCAAATTATTGTATATATTGGGCCATATTTGCTTTGGGAGTCTCAGATATTTTGTGATTGAATAATAGAGTAGCTTCTCGCAGCCACCACAGAATTAGATGTCATTGCCAAACTAAGCCAGGAGCATTGCCCAGTCGAGGAAAATGCTTCTTAAAATATGGCCCAAGGTCACTGGTAGGCCTTGATGAGAAAATACTGGCAAATGTCAGGAGATCTCATAGTCTTTTGTTTATATATCCTTTGGCACCTTGTTAATGACCGTACAAGGGAAGTATTAAGAATATGCACAATGTGGCATTCATAAATCCATGTTAGCATAATACTAGAGTTCATAAAAGATTCTGATTTGGTGTTCTACTAAGAAGTCTAACTTAAGCAGTCTGTAGCAGCATTATAGAACTCCTTTTCCACATGTGAACATGCATAAGTTACAGTTATTTTATATTTTTGAAAAGATACATATCACTGTTGAGTTGGTTGTATTTTTCAAGTTATTTCTGTTCTTCCCCTATAAGTTACTGTTTAGTCTTGTTATTATCAATTTAATTTGTTACAAGTTGTTTAGCTAGTTAACTATAGTGTATATTGATGCATATTTGTATTAATATTCTTGGTCTGTAATTTTTCAGTAGAGTTTTAAAACATTGTAGTTTAAAAAGTTGGATTAAAAAATGACACTGCCTTTTTTTTTTTTTTTAACACAATAGCATGTTTTACCTGTCTGAATAGAGTGTATTTAAAAAAAAAATTCGAGAACTGCTAGTCTGAGGAGCTAATTAGCAGGTCTAGTAGTCAGAGAGAGAATCATTTCTGACTTCTTCGGTATTACTACAGCATAGCTCTAGTAAGTTCAGAACTTTGACAGACTTCGGTTTAAATATGTTATTTATTGTCTGTGTCCTTGGACTTGTTGCCTAATCTTGTCTGTCCTTCAATTTTTCCTGTTAAACAAAAGAACAGTATGTGCTTAATCCACTTATTTCAATACTGGGTAGCATGGTATGTGTAAAATGCTAAGGACTCTGCCTAGCTTATACTTAAGTCCTCAGTATTATTTGTTATTGTTCTTGTTGTTCAGTCCTGTCCTACTCTTTTGTGACCACATTGACTATAACCAGCCAGGCTCCTCTGTCCTTGGGATTTCTCCAGCAAGAATACTGGAGTAGATTGCCATTTCCTTTTCTAAGGGATCTTCCTGACCCGGGGATGGAACCTATATCTCCTGCATTGCAGGTAGATTTTTTTCTTTTTAACCACTGAGCTACCTGGTATAGATAACCATTATTATTAGGTTAGAAGTACTTTCTGTGTCCCTTGGAAGAAAAACTGTGACCAACCTAGATAGTATATTGAAAAGCAGAGACATTACTTTGCCAACAAAGGTCCGTCTAGTCAAGGCTATGGTTTTTCCAGTGGTCATGTATGGATGTGAGAGTTGGACTGTGAAGAAGGCTGAGCGCCAAAGAATTGATGCTTTTGAACTGTGGTGTTGGAGAAGACTCTTGAGAGTCCCTTGGCCTGCAAGGAGATCCAACCAGTCCACTCTAAAGGAGATCAGCCCTGGGTGTTCTTTGGAAGGAATGATGCTAAAGCTGAAACTCCAGTACTTTGGCCACCTCATGTGAAGAGTTGACTCATTGGAAAAGACTTTGATGCTGGGAGGGATTGGGGGCAGGAGGAGAAGGGGATGACAGAGGATGAGATGGCTGGATGGCATCACCGACTCCATCTACGTGAGTCTGAGTGAACTCCGGGAGTTGGTGATAGACAGGGAGGCCTGGCGTGCTGGATTCATGGGGTCGCAAAGAGTCAGACATGACTGAGCAACTGAACTGAACTTTCTGTGTCCCTACTACAAAATTGTTAATTTGTTACTATTTAATGGATTGTTACTTTGCTTTAATTTTCTGCCTTTAAAATATATACATATATCAGAGTATACTTGATTTACTGTATGTTGTGTTAGTTTCAGGTGTACAGCAAAGTGATTCAGCTGTATATTTACATATATTTATTATTTTTCAGATTCTTTACCCTGTAGGTTATTACAGAATATGGAGTAGGGTTCCCTGTGCTCTACAATAGGTCCTTGTTGGTTATCTGTTTTATGTATAGTAGTGTGTGTGTGTGTATCTAAGTCTCAAGTTCCTAATTTATCCCTTCTCCCTCACATTTCTGCTTTGATAACCATAAGTTTGTTTTCAAAATCTGGGAGTCTTTTTGTAAATAGGTTCATTTGTAAAAATTAAATTCCACATGAGTGATACCAGATGATATTTGTTTCTCTCTGACTTACTCTCTTAGTGTGATAATCTCTAGGTCCACCCATGTTGCTGCAAATGGCATTATTTTGTCCTTATGGCTGAATAATATTCCATTGTGTATATGTACCACATCTTCTTCATCCATTCCTCTGTCAATGGACATTTCGTTGCTTCCATGACTTGACTAGCTTCCCTGGTGGCTCAGAGGTTAAAGCGTCTATCTTCAATGCGGGAGACCTGGGTTCAATCCCTGGGTCGGGAAGATCCCCTGGAGAAGGAAATGGCAACCCACTCCAGTATTCTTGCCTGGAGAATCCCATGGACGGAGGAGCCTGGTAGGCTACAGTCCACGGGGTCACAAAGAGTTGGACACGACTGAGCGACTTCACCTTCACCTTCATGTCTTGACTAATGAAAATAGTGCTTCAGTGAACTTTGGGATGCATATATGTTTCCAAAGTATGGTTTTCTCCAGATACATGCCCAGTAGTGGGATTGCTGGATCATTTGGTAGTTCTGTTTTTAGCTTTTCCTTTATTTTTAAGGAACCTCTGTACTGTTCTCCAAGGTGGTTGTACCAATTTGCATTGCCACCAACAGTGTAGGAGTGTTCTCTTTTCTCTACCCCCTCTCTAGCATTTATTGTTTGTAGACTTTTTGATGATGGTCATTCTGACTGATGTGAGGTTAATGCCTCACTGTAGTTTTCATTTGCATTTCTCTAAAAACTAATGGTGTTGAACATCTTTTCATATACTTCGGCCATCTGTATGTTGTCTTTGGAGAAATGCCTATTCTTCTGTCCTTTTTTTAAGATTGAGTTGTTTTTTGACAAAGAGCTGCATGAGCTGTTTATATAGTTTGGAGGTTAATCCCTTGTTGGTTGCTTCGTTTACAGATATGTTCTCCTAGTCTGTTGGTTGTCGTTTTTTTGGTTCATGATTTCCTTTGCTCTGCAAAAGCTATAAAATTTAATTAGGTCCCATTTGTTTGTTCCTGTTTTTATTTTCATTACTCTGAAAGGTGAATCAGAAAAGATACTGCTACCATTTATGTCAAAGAGTGTTCTGCCTGTTTTCCTCTAAGAGTTGTATAGTGTCCAGCCTTAACATTTAGGTCTTTGATCAATTTTGAGTATATTTTTGTGTATAATGTTAGAGAATTTTCTAATTTCATTCTTTTACATGTAACTGTCTAGTTTTTCAAGCATTGCTTATCTTATTGAAGAGACCACCTTTTCTCCATTGTATATTCTTGCCTCTTTTGTCATAGATTAATTGACCTTAGGTGCATGGGTTTATTTCTGGGCTTTCTATGCTGTTTCATTGATCTATATTTCTGTTTTTATTCCAGTACTGTACTGTTTTGGTTACTGTAGCTTTGTAGTATAGTCTGAAGTCATTTTAATGCCTTTAATATGAAAGTTTGTTGTTAATAATAGAATATGTTTCAAATGATCTTGCTAATTTCAAAATTGATGGCTACTTTTATTGAAATATATTTGACATATAACTATAAATTCAAGATGTACAACATGTTGATTTGCTACATTTATTTATTATAATTTGATTGCCATGATACAATAATTAGGACCTCTGTCATGTTATGTAATTATTTCTTTTTAGTGGTTAGAATAATTAAGCTTTAGTTTCTTAGCAAGTTTGACTATAATACAACATTGTTGTCTATGTTCACTATACTGTGTATTAGCTGTCTAGGACTTATTGCGAGACAGGTCACCTTATAAAATCTGATTACTAGGAGTAGAGTTGTCATAATGGCTATTTTCTTGTTGTCTACTTGTGTTGGCAATGTTATATTATCTTCAATCAGTGGTTTCCTTGCAGGAACCTTTTAAAATTCACTTGTCATTTTGTAAGCAATAACTTAAACTATATAATTTTTGGTAAATTCAAGTAGCAGGCCCAGGCAAACCTGATATTTCCCTTGAACAAAGGAGGACAGTTCCTTTTAGCTCATTTTTCTAGGTTAAAAATATATATCAGTGTAAGTGTTAAGAGGGGCTTCCCAGGTGCCTTAGTGGATAAAGAATCCACCTCCAATGCAGGAGATGCAGGCAGATGTGAGTTCAGTCCCTGGGTTGGAAGCTCCCTTGGAAGAGGGAATAACAACCCACTCCAGTGTTCCTCCCTGGAGAATCCCATGGACAGAGGAGCCTGGTGGACTACAGTCCATGGGGTTGCAAAGAGTGGACACGACTGAAGTGACTGAGCACGCATGCAAGTGTTAAGATTTTTCCCAAATTTCCGTGGTTTGGGTTCCACTCCCCCTAGGGTGTGAATGCCCCATTTTAGAGAGCAGTTAGCTCGTTATTTGAATATTAACTCTTATTCTGATACAAGAGTATAACAGTTTTTTGTATATGTTTTGGTACGGTACCTATGGAAGATAACTGTCTTTGACTTTCTACAGATCATAAACTCACGGCTAGTTCTAGTGTTGACTTTACTTGTCATCTGGTCCTACTTTCCTCAGTGGACAGTGAGTTCTTCATAGGTAGCAACTTTCTTTTATTAATCTTTGTGTTTGTATCACCTAGCACTGTATTGTAGTGAGAGCTCAATAAATCTCTTGTGGAATGAATCATATATAGCTCCAGAAACTAGTTTGTCCTTTGGCAAACAAGTGGTAAATACATGTGGTAATTGGTAAATGGAATTACATACACTCTCCATAAAATGATCTCATCAAATATTTTATGATACAGTTCCTTAGTGTTCCAAGCTGAGAATATCTATAAATATTTATTTACAAACATATAAAATCATAGAGTGACAAGAATTTGGAGCTGGACTGGATGTTAAAAACCATTTAATTTTTCCCAAAGACAGACATGTCAGGAATCCCAAGACAAGAAGATGCCCATGAACTCCAGTCATATTTCTCACTGTAGCACTTTACTGCCTGATGCTGCTCTTCTGCAAGGTTTAGAAATGGGTCTGCAGAATTTCAGAATCAAGGTTACACCTACCAGGATTGCCAGTCTACACCTGTTTATTCAGACTGTTGGACGACAAGGGTAGAGTATATATCAAAAGAATTGGGGCCTCCTTCCCATGAGAAATGAGAATGTGATTTTTTGTGAGTGTTTTAAGATGCAGACAGGACATCATTTATCTCCCCAAGCGATATTAATTTAAAGTTTAAGGATTACTACTTCAAATTACACACCACATGGGTACTAAGCACAGAAAGAAATTGCTAAACCATATGCTTGTAAATACCATCTCTTTCCTCAAGAGAAAAATCATTTATATTTTGCAATTAAAGAACAGGTCTCTTTTCTCATAAAATTCTTTCAGTCAAGAAATACATGGGCACAGAGGGCTTCCCAGGGGAGATTTATACAGCAGTTCAAGGACTCTTTGGCATCTCCACCTGGTGGAACTTTGGTCTTTGTCTATTTCCTGACTAGACTCTGGAGAGTAAACTTTAAGTTCAAAAATTATAGTAAACCCTTGTTAAAGAAAAGTTTGTAAACAGTTCTGTTGGAAGTGACTTTAAGTAACGAAGTTGATATTTAGGTCAGTTTGGTTTTTTCACAATTACAGCATTACAACATTTGGAACTACATATGGTGCTCTTGCTTTATTGGTGGACATTGTTTCCTATTTCGGTGACAACAAATGCATGTGGGTTTTTTATTGCATAATAAATAGTCAATAACCCTGAGAATTTTAATACTGCAGCTTTAGCAGTTTTTTTTTTTTTTTTAATTCTGATGTGTTTGAATCCAGGAAAGTTTAACCAATCACACAAAATACGATAGTTTCTATACCACCATCCCTGGTACATGAATTCATATGAAGTCTCAGAACCCTCAACTAGTAATTGATCATGATATCACGAATGGTACCATTTCCTGTCGTAGAGTAAGTCTCTGTTCCCCTTGCCTTCCTACTCGTCTCTTTCCTCTTACCTTGAAGGAACAGCTTGAGTGAATAGATTACCCTCCTCTATTCCTGTGAACGTCAGCAAGTTTAGACTCTGGGACTGTTAACCGGAACAAATTTCAGACCACTTTGTTTACATCCAAGAAAATATGCTGTAAATTGAGAAAAGTCATACTGAAAATCTCTGAAGGTGAAGATGTTTATAGTAGGCTATGCTACCCAGGTATCTGATATTCATTACTTTTTACCTATCTTAGTGTAAATGAACTTTTTGTCCTTGACTTCAAATTGTTAATTATTTTTTACTTGTAGTGTAATATATAATCCTTCTGTTGACCATTCTGTCTTAGTCGCTAAGTTGGGTACTACTGGATTTAGCAAACTAAAACACTTGCTGTCTTATTAAAAAAACCAGTTTAATTTGTGATTTTAGTGGCTAAATTTATTGAAATATTTGTGTATAGTTTTATTACAATAGAACATGCTTGTTATAAAAATTTTAAACATTACAGAAATAGATTTTATGCTGTGTAAAATTTTCCCCATAGCCCAATGGTTAATCCATTGGGTTAACCCTTGTTAACCCTTGTTTGGTGTGTGCTTTTTATGTGTTTAACAAAATAAGGTTATATTATTGTTTTGCAGCTTGCCTTTTTGCATGTAAACATATATTTGATTTTTCAATGTCAATAAGGTATTTAACTTTATTTTTTAAAATCATTGTACAGTATTCCATTGTATAGGCTTATCATTGTTTATCCAGTTCCCACTAAATGGGCATTTAAGGGTTGTTTTTTTTTTTTTGTTTTTACTGTTACAGAAAACACACACACACACACACACACATCCCCGACCTGTGTCTGTTGTTGGTATCGTTCACTTGCTAAGCGGTGTCTGACTCTCTGCAGCCCCGCAGACTGTAGCACATCGGGCTCCTCTGTCTTCTACTGTCTCCCTGAGTTTGCTCCAATTCATGGCCATTGAGTCAGTGCTGCTGTCTAACCGTCTCATCCTCTGCTTCCCCCTTCTGCTTTTGCCTTCACTCTTTCCCGGGATACTGAATACCTCTGTATATTTGGGTTTATTTCTGGACTAATGTTTTAATGTTTAATTTTATGTTTAAATTTAATGTTTAACGTTTTAATGTGTTAATGACATTGCTTAATTGTTCTAATTTATGATTTGCTTTCTCATCCAGTACCCTGGCCTCCTTTTATTGCTCTTCTTTTTTAGAGTATATGTGAAATCACATATTTATTGTTTCAGATTAACTTCTTTGCCCCAATTTACTTTAAAAACTCAGTTGTGGTTCTGATCATTATTACTTTTAATTCCTGTATTAATTAGAACATTCTCTCAGCTTTAAAAATCTCTTGTAAATATAAAATTATTGTTTTCCTTCTCAGTTTACTAATGTGTGTGCCCATTTGTCAAATTATTGTTTTTAACTGTATCCCTACCAAGAACATTTTGGTGAATTTTGTTTTCTGCTGCTAAAGCTTTGTTTTTGTTAACAATATGAAGGACAAGAAAATATCAAATATTCTTTTCTATAGGGTGAGTTAGAGATGAAGTGAAAGAAAGTGAAGTCGCTCAGTCGTGTCCGACTCTTTGTGACCCCATGGACTATAGCCCACCAGTCTCCTCCGTCCATGGGATTCTCCAGGCACAAATACTGGAGTGGGTTGCCATTTCCTTCTCCAGGGGATCTTCCCGACCCAGGGATCGAACCCAGGTCTTCCGCATTTCGAGCAGACACTTTAACCTCTGAGCCACATCTCCAAACATTGTATGTCTTTTCATTTATTTTTCTTAAATCCCTCAGAAGAGTTTTATAACTTCCTTTACATGTTCTATGAGTTTATTCCTAGATATTACAGTTATAGATTGCAGATCTTTCCCTTCATATTTTCTATCTGGTTGTCTCATATTTTCTATCTGGTTGTTTTGGACATGAAAGACTACTATATATTTTCATATGCAGTCGACTGTTGAACAATACAATGGTTGGGGTGCCTACCCTCCACACAGTGGAAAATTCAAATGTGGTTAGTCTTCCATGTGTGAGGTTCCTCTGTATCCTCTGTTGCTATCCATCTGTTGGGGCTCATGCAGTTGTGGCTCATGTAGTACTGTGGCATTTTATTGAAAAAATCCAAGTATAAGTGGACTCATGCAGTTTAAACACATGTTCAGGGGTCAGCTATAATAATTTATGTGGTCACCTTGGTGAACCTTGCTTACTTTCTCACATCTTTTTCAGTTGATCTCATGGATTTTTTTCATGTAGGCAATGAGATTATCAGCAAATAGTGATTACTTTGCTTATTTGTTTCCTAATCCATCTACCTTTAACTTTCTTAATTGCATTGTCTTTTGCCTCTGAAAAATATTAATAATGGTGAATAGATATCCTTGTCTTATTTCCAAACTTTCTAAGGATGTTTCTAGTGTTTTTATTACTAATAGTTTCTTATATCTATTATCCCTGGAGAAGCAATGGCTACCCACTCCAGTATTCTAACCTGGAGAGTCCCATGGACAAAAGAGCCTGGTGGGCTACAGTCCAAGGGGTCACCAAGAGTTAGATACGACTGAGTGACTAAACACACGTATCTATTATAGTTAGGATGTGTGTGTATAAGGTTAAGAAAATACTCATTTATCCCTATTCAATTAAGACTTTAAAAATGAACTTCTTAATGATTGTTTGAAAGGAGATTTTAGCTTTTATTGAGCTAATACATGATTTTTTCTCCTTTAATCTTTTGATGACAGTTATTTTTGCTAATATTCATATCTTTCTTGGAATTGACCAACTTTGTCATGGCTCCTTTTGCTTAATTCTGTTTTCCAATATTATACATAGGATGTTTTCATTTTTACTAATTTCTGAGTGTGTGATGTGATCACGTCTTCGTGTCAGGGTTAAATTGGCTTCATAAGAAGAGGTAGAAAACTCATGTGCACAGGAATAGGTTAAATAACACTGTAATCATCTGGTCCTTAAAGTTTTGAAGAAACCTGTCTATGAAACGGTTTGGATCTGGCCTATTGGGAGGTCAGGGGTCAGGGACTAATTCAGGCAGATGGGGTAGGTTATTTACTTAGCATCGCTTTCTCCTGTCCAATCTGAGGTTCAGTCAGTCTATCAGATAGGTTTTAGGCTCCTTGTTTTCGGTGCTCGTCTATACCAACACCTCTCATTTGGCACCCTGAGTGCTGCGTCTCTCGGAAGCTCCTCGGTGGGCAGTGTGCCGTCATAGCTTCCTGGGGGAATTTAATTTAGCACATGCAGTGTAACTCCACTGGGAGAGGGGCCTTGAAAGTTTGCGTCTAGGTTCCCCCGGACTTTGCCATGTGTACTTTTTCAAAACCTTTACTGATTTTGCTTTGCCTTTTTTTTTTTTTTGCTGTAATAAATCACAATCATAAGTCCATCCATATGCTGAGTCATGAGAGTCATTTCATATGACAGGACAAAACAGTGGTATTAAAATGTGGTGGCAGAGTTCTAAAATACAACTTTAAAAAAATGTACTATATCTTTGTCCTTATAGGTATGGAAATAATCTCATGGAAGTTAGAACACTTGTCAAAGACCACATATGTTGTTAGTAGCAGAATAAGTATTAGCATTAAAGTATAAGAAATATGTCAGTAAATAGTTTTACTCCATGAGCTTTAATTTTTTCTTTATCAAATTTAAATTGATGTTTTAAAATGCTAACTTTATGTATATATGATTCACATATTCAGCCATATACATATATGCTTTTCTCTTAAGGTTTTTATACGGTACTGAGTATACATACCTGTGCTGTATACTGCTGCTACTGCTAAGTCGCTTCAGTCGTGTCCGACTCTGTGCGACCCCATAGACGGCAGCCCACCAGGCTCCCCCGTCCCTGGGATTCTCCAGGCGAGAACACTGGAGTGGGTTGCCATTTCCTTCTCCAATGCGTGAAAGTGAAAAGTGAAAGTGAAGTCACCGAGTCGTGTCCAACTCTCAGTGACCCCACGGACTCCAGCCTACCAGGCTCCTCCGTCCATGGGAGTTTCCAGGCAAGAGTACTGGAGTGGGGTGCCATTGCCTTCTCCGACCTGTGCTGTATAGTAGGTCCTTATTGGTTATCTGTTTTGTATATGGTAATGTATATTTGTTAATCCTAATTTATCCTTCCCCACTTTTCCCTTTGGTAACAGTAAATTTGTTTTCTGTGCTTGTGAATCTATTTTTGTTTTGTATGTAAATTCATTAAAATCATTTTTTATATTCCACATATAAGTGATAGTATATGATATTTATCTTTGTCTAGTCTTTGTCTATGTAGGCTAGACAGAGAAAGACAAATATGTAATACAAATAATAATATATTTCATATAATGTCACACTATATATGATAATCTCTAGGTCTATCCATGTTGCCACAATTTTTATGACTAATATTCCACTGTAAATATATCTATCTATCTATTTATATATATATATATATATATATATATATACCACGTCTTATTTATCCATTCATCTATTGATGGAGATTTAGGTTGCTTTTATATCTTCACTATTGTAAATAGTGCTGCAGTGAACATTAGGGTGTAGATATCTTTTCTTCAGCTATAAGCTCAGGAATGGCATTGCAGAATCATATAATTACTCTTTTTCTTATTTTTTAAAGGAATCTCCATGCTATTCACCATAGTGGTTCTGCCAATTTACATTCCCACCAACAATATAAAGGGTTCCTTTTTCTCCACACCCCTTCCAGTATTTATTGCTTGTAGTCCTTTTGACAATGGCCTTTCTGACCAGTTTGAAGTGATACCTCATTGTAGTTTCGATTTGCATTTCTCTAACAATTAGCAATGGCTGTACACCTGAAACTAACACAATATTGTAAGTTAACTATACCTCAATTTAAAAATAAGAATACTGAATGACAGAAGAAAGAAGGGATCAAGGGTATCATATGTGGAAAAACACAGAAAGCCAACAGAAAACAAAATATATCATAATAGAATTAAATTCAAGCATTATCTATTATATAAATAAATATAAATGGTTTTAATTTATATTTGGGTTTAACTTATATAGTAAATATATGACTAAACTAAAAATCAAAATTTATCTCTGTGCCAAAGATGAATGACAAAAATAATGCAACTTATAAATGTTAAAAATTAAGAATATATACCCAGTAAATACAAATAAGGGCTTCCCTGATAGCTCAGTTGGTAAAGACTTCGCCTGCAATACAGGAGACCCCAGTTCAATTCCTGGGTAAGGAAGATCCACTGGAGAAGGGATAGACTACCCGCTCTAGTATTCTGGCCTCGAGAATTCCATGGACTGTATAGTCCATGGAGTTGCAAAGAGTTGGACACAAATGAGTGACTTTCACACACACATAAATGTAAATAAAAAATAAGTTGAGGCTGCAAGTAATAGTTATATGTAATAACAATTTAATAATATGTAATAATTACCCAAATGCTAAATAATACAGCAGGAATACTAAGTTCTAAATATTTGATAAAAATATACAACCATTAGGTTGTGGGTGGAAACAAGTCTTTTCATATACTGTGGAAGTAAATGTCAAGTATCACATTCTTTATTGGAGATAATTTGGCAAAACTTTTTTATGTAGCTAGGCATTTATGCTATAAATATGTATTTACACATGAAATAGCATTATTTATAATATTCATTGCTATATTTTTTATAATAGCAAGAGACTGGGAATAATTCGAGTATCAATGGGGAATTCTCTACGTTGTCTAATTGAACATTGTCTAATATATATAGTTAAGTGAAAAAAAGGTTCAGAATGGTATTTGTGTATATGTATGTGTGTATGTGTGTGTACATATAATAAATATAAGGAAGAGGAAAAAAAAAAACAAAACAAATAAATAAAATGCTAACTTTATTGATGTGTGGCTTTTAAGACATGCTTTTTTTTTAATGGCAAGTGGATGGACCAAAGCTGTCACTTCATGGATAAGCTAGGGCATTGGGTGAAAATATTTTCTGCATACAAGCTGTGGCACTTGTAACTGGGTTAGCATCATTTGCCTCTTTGCAGTAAGATTAAAAATGGAATCGTATCCTAAATAAATTTTCTTAGCAGAAATATTGTTTGCGTATTTATGTACCTGAGAAGGGATGTTAACCTAGAACAGTAGAGTCTAAATAAATGAGTGTTTTCTAGGCTGAGCATTAGAATCACTTCAGATAGTGGCCAACTGCATCAGAATTTCTGGTGAGTGGAGCTCAAGCATCTTTGTGTTTTAAGCTCCTCAGTGATTGCTGTTGTGGCAAGCTTCAACACTGAGAATCACTGGTCTAATTAAAATTATTTCTGTATGCCAATGAAAATTATTGTTCTGTTAAAATTTCTTTACTAAGTGTCTGTTTCGTATACACGACAATCTTTGCTTCATGCCTCCAGTTGGAAAAGCATAATTAGAATGTAAATTTAGCAAAAGGAAATTTTACATATTAAGAAGTACAAATCTGGAGAACTTATTAAAATAGATACTTATATATGTAGCATTAAAGCTTATGTATCAATTGAGGAATTATAAATTTACCTTTGAGCTAGTTAACCAAGAATCTATCATTGTCCATCAGGAGTTATTAATCATTTGAGTCTCACGGATAACCTAGATAAAATTTTAAGATAATATACCAGAGAACATACTCATTGGGTATGTACATGGCATCCTTTCTGGTAGGGAAAACATCTATTTTGTTTGGAGTCGTGCATCATCATTGAGCTACTGGATAGTGTTGTGACAGTTCTTGTTGAAGGAGAATGGGATTTTGAAATCAGGTATCAGTGAGTTTTAGAATTTCATGACTGACATAGGAAATGATCGTGATATTTTGAACATTGTTTGGATAACCAAGCCAGAAATCAAAGTAAAGAGCAAAAACAATCTGATCCTTTATGTAGAATATAGCCAGTCGTTGATCATTTCTTAGAGCAGGGATGGCAAACTATAATCTGAGGGTTAAATCCAGCCCTTCTCTGTAAATAGTTTTATTGGAGCAAAGCCATGTTCATTCATTTACTTGCTGTCTGTGGCTACTCATGATAGGGTTGAATGGTTGTGACAGAGGCTATTTGGCCTGCAAAGCCTAAAATGTTTACTCTCTGACCATTTGCAAAAAGTTTGCCAACTTCTGTGTTAGACTGTTATATATTAAGGGATTGAATTCCACATGTTCTGGGGACACTCCTAAATGGATCCTTTTAAGCCGAATTTGGTCCTAAAAACAGAGGTGACTGGAGATGATCCACTTTTTAGGGCTTTCAAATGCAGGTTGTGGTTGAGGGAGAGGGGTTTGCCCTGAGAATGAGTATGCTGCTAGCCCTCTGATAGTCCTACGAGGGGCCGGGAGCTTCTTTTACTTATCTGAGGTGGGTGTTTCCTTGCCTAACTCATCCTCTGTGTTCCTCTACATCACATTCCTTGCTGCTGTTCCCTCGGTTGGGAGTGGGCATGGAGTAGCAGGTAACTGGGAAAACTGGACTGTGAGGGTATTCCACTACAGTCTCTGGGGATAAAGGCAATTTTTTCACATAGCTTGTTTTATCTTTTAGTTTTAAAAATATTTTTATTTATTCTTGGCTGTGCTGGGTCTTTGGTGCTGTGTGGGCTTTTTTCTAGCTGCAGTGAGTGGGGCTGCTCTCTAGCTGTGGTGCCCGGGCTTCTCACTGTGGTGGCTTCCCTCTGTGCGGGGCACAGGCTCTAGGGCACGTGTGCTCCAGTAGTTGTGGTGCTTGGGCTCTAGAGCACAGGCACAGTAGTCATGGGCACGGGCTCATGTTGCCCTGTGGCAAGTGGGATCTTCCAGGACCAGGGATAGAACAAGTGTCTCCCGCACCGGCAGGCGGATTCTTTACCTCTGAGCCACCAGGAAAGCATCACATACCGTGTTGACAATGAACCTGAATGTGGAAGTGTAAAGGTTAGGAGTGGCTTAATCTTTAATCCTGTTACAAGCGGAGAGTTCAAGAAGGTGTGGAGGAGGGTCTAGTGGAGACAGAATATCTGACTCAATTCTAGTTTCAGGTACAACACCTCTGAGCTGTCTCACCTCCGAGCTGTCAGCCACATCGTCGCTTCAGACACCTGCACTCTAGTGAGGGCTTTCATCCACTTGCTGGGTTACTTACATCTGGGAAATACAGTAGATATTTAAGAATATATCCATTTTTAGCTTTCGAAGATAAGTACTCCCCTTTCTAATATGTAAAGCTGTTAATCAAGTTTTAAGCTTTTGATTTTCAGTTGCATTTGTAGGAAAGAAAAGCAAGGAAGTGAGATTAAATGTAGTGATGTTGTGATAAACACAGGCTACCTGCTTATAAGGGATAAAAGTTTGAACTGGAAGTTAACAATCTTCAGAAAAATACTGGAGTTTTTCTTTCTTAGAGGGAAATTACATGCTTACTACAAGCTTCCATTAATAAATGTCCGTTTATTTTTGTGGCTTCAGAAGATTATAATCTTTTAATAAAATACTTAAGATGGTTTCAGATCAAAACTTCTGTAATTATTTGAAATCGGATTTAGTTTATTCTGTTTGTGATTTAGGTCTAGATCTATGCCTGATTGAGTTTTCCACTGGGTCTAGCTAGTTATACCCACCTTAGTAAATACAGCTGTGCTGAAAGAGGAGCTCTTCTGGTTGTTGATTTTCTTTTTCCTGAGATACTGAGAAATAACGGACCTAAACGCAGTTTGAACACAGTTTTCTAGATTGTGATGGATCCAAGTGCTGTTAATGTGTGAAGATCCTGAGTTTTAGTGTGATAAGGTGGTGAGGATAGTGGAGTTAATGGAAATAGGCTGAACTACTTCCCAGAATAGATGGGTTAATAGAGATACCAATGATGATGATAAAATCGCTCTCTTTTGTGATTTTTTAGAAAATACATTTTTACCTATCTGTGTTTACAGTATGTGGTTTTTGAAGTGTACTCCTCGTCTCTCACTAACTCTCATCCCTTCTTTGTATAATAGATCAACGACTATCACCTCTTCTACAAGATGAGTAACAGCCACCCTCTTCGCCCCTTTACTGCAGTGGGGGAGATTGACCATGTGCACATTTTGTCTGAACATATTGGTGCCTTGTTGATTGGGGAAGAATATGGCGACGTCACATTTGTTGTGGAAAAGAAACGTTTTCCTGCCCACAGGGTAATTTTAGCAGCAAGGTGCCAATATTTTCGGTAAGTGTATATTACTTTTTGAAGATACAAGTCACTTGTAGAAGACACTGGTATTTTCCACTCTGTGAAAAATATGTAACAAAACAACAAATTCTAGCTGTCATTCAGTTGAACATCTATAAGCATTTCATCTTTGTTGACTTTTTTGTTATATTTTTGAAAATACCTTTTCCTTTCAGGAGTCATCATCTTAGGGTTGGAAGGCTTCTCAGGCTGGACTGTACCCCATCAACCATCTTCCAGGTTCTCAACAATATTTCTCAGGCTGAGTCATTTTTTCCCTTACCCTCTCCTCACAGTTGATGAATGATGGAACTTAAAATGATTTATTGGCAGACAGTCCTCTTGTTGTATAGGCAGAATGACCTTTGGACTTGCCAATGAACATGTATACCTCTTAGTTTCAGATCACTGAGTCCAGGACCTATATGTAACCAAACAGATCTATCTCTGAGACATGTAATTTGACAACCCCAAAGTAAAGGAAACTTAAATATTTACTGAGACCAAGTTTCATAGTTATATTAGCGCTAAAACAAAACAAAATGTTAATTTATGTAGAAAGCATGCTTGTACTTATACGTAGCTATTGTATGTTACTTAGACCCCTAATTTCCAGGGTTATAAATATTAAACTGAGGTCTAATTACTCTCTGTGTTACCTAATGTTAGTTAAAAGGGAATCATTACTGAATTATTGACTGATGATATATCCTTGAAAAAAGCTGTAGAGTCCATATCCATGAAATCGTGGATTTGTTTGTGAAACTTGATGTCTAAAAATTGAGATGTGGAAGGCATGAAGAAAATTTCACTTACCTTTTAGTGAAAACTACAGTCTGATATTATTTATGATTATAATTAATTGAGAAGCAAAACGTACACCTGGAGTCACACATTGTAGTAGAGTATGTTTCTTGGCAATATTTACTATTTAGCTAGAACTCTTACTACAGTGCTTTATAGACATGTTTAGAACATTCTATCTTGTACATATAAAATGCCAACATAGAGGGAGCCAGGAGCTTGGAGATGAGAGGAATTTGTTAAGGGTTCTAGCTAACATGCTCCCGTCAAGGTGAGGCAGCTCGCCTTGGTCTGATCATTATTTTTGCCAGTCTGTCCTCTGTATACTTTTGTTTTCCCTTTTCTTTCTTCCATTTGTTACTGTTAAAGTGTCTTATGAGAGTCCAGTCTTTATTAACTTAGAACTTTTCAGCCTTAGGTTTAGTATTTATTACTATTATATATCTTTCCTCTTTCAAAAGAATTTGAGACAACTGTATCTGGGTATCTTTTAGGTGATCAGTATATTCTTAAAAGAAACTCAAGTATCCTTAGACATTTGAAGAGCATATTGAATGAATGGAATATATTCCCCTTACTTACTGACCTTGTTCTTGCTGTCTCTTTGTGGGTATTGGACCTTTATAATATCTGGTGGCTCACTAGGTTAAACTCAGTCATTACCAATGCCAGCTTAGACTGATTCTCATTGCTGATACTGTTCTTGTGCAAAGGAAGGTTAACTGTTAGCCATCTGGAGAGGTCTTATGAGTGTGGTCATAGAGCCTATCAATTTCCAGATAAGGACAAGCTAACAGTACCAGAGGGAACCTTCTACAGTTTGGGGGTTCATATTTGAGGCTTCCCAGGAGTCCTGTCAAAACCACTTTTAAAGCATTGAGAATTCAAGTAAGTACCATGGATCACACTGGAGTGAGAATAGGTCTTGGCAAGATCTCCCCAGGAAGGTGTTCTTTAATCTGTTAATAGTAACTTTAAGGTCATTGATTGGATGTGTTCTGGATTAATGGAAACCTTCACAGGTGTTTATAGGCAGAGTATAACCCAGTGAAGAAGTATGCTCAAAATATCCATGAATCTTTTGGTGGGTAGTTTCAGCTGTTTCTTTGAGACAAACAAGAATGTCCTGTCCTGCTTGTCTGGGGGAGGGTGGGAGGAGTTCTAGGCAAGCTTGAGGGGACACTTGGAAATGCTCATCCTGCCCTGAGAATCACAGGAGTGAGGGGATCTCTCTTTGCCCCTTACTCTCTTGCTCTCACTTTGTCACATTTTCTTTCTCGCCCATTTCATTACTCTTCCTTTTCTGCACTCTTTCTTTGTTCTTTGCTGATGGATTGGAAGCTTTAATTGGTTCATATTATTTCCCCTAGAGTAATAGAGGTAGAAGTTCAAATTTATTACCTGACTGGATTGTCTGCTTTTTTATTATTTAGATGAACAGATAAACAATAATGTGGGGATTTTGTCTTAATCTGAAAAATACTGAAAGACAAAATAGAAAAGTCAGATCATCTATAATCCCATCATGAATTTCATTTTAAATTTATAAACTGACAGATGAAGACCCTTTCCTCCCAGACATCTTTTTCCATTCCCTAGAGAAAACCACTGTTAACAGTTTAATATGTATCTCTTCTCAATATAAATAGATATATCTATATATACCTTTGTGCATACAATTGTAAGTATGTGGTATACACTTTTTTTCTGTGCTACATGTAAGGATTGCAACCTGACTTATCAGCTATGTCCTGACATCTTTCCAAGAGAGTATATATTACTCTCCCTTGATCTTTCTAATGGCTGTATAGAACATATATATCATAGTTTTTTCCAACCATGTTCCACTTAATGGACATTTAAGGTTTTTTCCATTGTTTCAAGATATCTTGTTATACATTTATCTTTATCTTGCTGTGTTATTGAGTCCTAAAAGTGAGATTACTCAGCTGAAGGGTATGCACATTTTAGATTTGAATAGATATTACTTAAATTCTTTTCCAAAAAGGGGTCTCCATTTATACTCTTAAAATAGTGCACGAGAAAACCTCTTTTCCCTCTAGAGTAATAGAGGTAGAAATTCAAATGTATTACCTGACTGGATTGTCTGCTTTTTTATTACTTAGATGAACAGATAAGCAATAATGTGGGGATTTTGTTTTTCTTAAAAATACTGAAAGTATTAACAGGTTTCTAATTTCTGCCAGTCTGACGGGAAGAATAGCACCTGATTATATTTAATTGTTTTCATCTGATTATATCTTTTCCTATGGAACTTTACTTTTTTAAACTACCTTCTTGACCTTTAACAGGTTTATGTTGATTTCACTGTTCCTCTCAAAAGAGCACTTTCATCTTCTAATTAATGAATGTCTATTTTATTTCTTGAGCTCTTAAGATTATTCATTAGTTGTGTATAGAATTAATTCAAAATAGTTTTAAAGTTATTTCTCTTGCTTTATAGATCATTTTAAGTGATTACTATGTATTTCTTCACCTGAATGTTTGTCACTAAACACATTTATGGTTTTTTTTTATTATGCTGATAACCTTTATTTCATAATTTTGTAGCAAATCCTACTTGAAGTTTTCCTTATGCATTTCTCCTCTGATGTGCAGAGCATTACTGTATGGTGGAATGCGAGAATCTCAGCCTGAAGCCGAAATCCCTCTTCAAGACACCACTGCAGAAGCATTCACAATGCTGCTTAAGTATATCTACACTGGGCGGGCGACGCTGACAGATGAGAAGGAGGAGGTGCTGCTGGACTTTTTGAGCCTGGCTCATAAATACGGATTTCCGGAGCTGGAGGATTCCACCTCTGAGTACCTCTGCACCATACTTAACATTCAGAATGTCTGTATGACTTTTGATGTTGCCAGTCTCTACTCACTTCCCAAGTTAACTTGCATGTGCTGCATGTTTATGGACAGAAATGCTCAGGAGGTACTCTCAAGCGAAGGCTTCCTCTCCCTTTCTAAGGTGTGTCATTGTCTCCAAGTAATTTACAGGCAGTATGCATTGTTTTATTTATATCTATAGAGAAAAAATATAGCAGTGGACTAAGAATAAAAAGAAAAGCTACTAGTGTGGAAGAGGTGGTCTGTCTAGCTATCTGCCTCTGACTACTGAGACTCTAGATCACGTAAGAGGGAGGCAGATTGCTGCTGCTTTCTTTTAAGGTTCTTCTGGTAAGTTCTATGTGCAGGAGACTCTGCCGCGGGGTGGTGGTTCTCAATGTAATGATGTCAAATAGACTCTCTTGTGGCATTGCATACTGTTTTTTGGTTTTGTATCAGTATTTCTCTGACAGAGAGTGCAACTGATGATTCCTTATTTATGAGGGGGAAGTTCATAAAGGAGATAATGATGTATTGTTGTTCAGTTGCTGAGTCATGTCTGAACATTTTGAATGGGAAAACCTATTTGAAAAACTACATGTCTTGTTTTGTGTGTAACTATGATTTTTACTTAATTTTTAGAGGCAAGGATCTTATAGGGTTACACCAGTGTTGCTGGAAGTAATTTTAGGAACATGAGAACTGAAAATATGGTAGAGCAGTAATACTGTGGAACAAAAGATTTTGAATTTTTTTATTATTAATAACTTTAATATTTATTGAATATTTTCTAGAAGAAAAGTCTTTTGCTGAGTCCTAAGTTATTTCATTTTTTTTTTTGCATTTCTTCTTTTTTTTTTTTTTTTTACTTTATTTTACTTTACAATACTGTATTGGTTTTACCATACATCAACATGAATCCACCATGGGTGTACACGTGTTCCCAATCCTGAACCCCCTCCTACCTCCCTCCCTATACCATCCTTCTGGGTCATCCCAGTGCACCAGCCCCAAGCATCCTGTATACTGCATCGAACCTAGATTTTGAATTTTAAATAGCTAGATGTATCTTACTGACTTAGAGAAGTAAATTCTGCTAAAGAACGTGTACAGAGCAACAGCTTCTCACATTGCCATTTTTCTTGTTATTTTATTAAAGATAGGTGCACATGTGTTGAAAAGACTAGGTACCAGATGCCTATAGCTGTTCACACAGCCATAATGGGCAAGAGTATATGGCACAAAGAATAAGGAAAGAAGATGGTCAAGAAGAGTTAATTGCTTAAATATAAGTGATACTGGCAGTTCAGTAAAGTTTTACTTATTGATCATACACATGGTTGAGCTCCATAATAACTGGAATTTTTCCTTTTTATCCTTTTCAGACAGCACTTTTGAACATCGTATTAAGAGATTCATTTGCAGCTCCTGAAAAAGATATTTTCCTAGCCTTGTTAAATTGGTGTAAGCATAATTCAAATGAGAATCATGCTGAAATCATGCAGGCTGTGCGTTTGCCTCTGATGAGCCTCACTGAACTTCTGAATGTCGTGAGGCCTTCGGGACTGTTGTCTCCTGATGCCATCCTGGATGCTATTAAAGTTCGATCAGAGAGCCGGGACATGGACCTCAATTATAGAGGCATGCTCAGTAAGTACCTGTTTATGCCAATCTCACCAAAAAGTTTTGTTTGTATCCTATGATAGTCTCAGCGACAAACTTTAGCTACCAAACCGTAGTTCAGGTGTACATGTGTTGGTCTGAGGATTAGTGCCCTGCTTCCTGTGGATTGCCTTCCTGTCCTTCTCCTGCTAACTCCTCCTCACATTGCTTGGCCTTTGTAGACCACAAAATATGTATTTCTTGCCATTTCTGGACAGACTTCTCTAGTGCTCCCTAGAATGTCAGAAGTTTTATACTTTTTGTGACAAGTTTCTTCTCATGTTAAGATCTTTCCTCCTTTCCTCCATCGAATCAGTACCGAATACATGCTGTATACTTATTATTTCAGGAACATGGAGATTCTAAATATTAATAACTAACAATGGCTAACATTTATATAGCATTTCTAATACTTACATGGTGTTTCCCTGATAAATAAAAATAATAGCAGTGAACACAACATTTAAAACTAACATTTCTCAACATTCAACACACTTGAGTAGTCTGTAGCAGATGCTTGATGAATTAATGCAAGAAGAACTGACTAGAAGCAGTGGAAACATATTACTGCTGTATAGAAAGCAGTCAAAGCCAGTGATAAAAGAATTGAAACCTGGGCTAGAGTATAGAGAAAGAAATGAAAATCTAAAGTCTAAGACTCGGAGAAGACCTTTGGCCAGGGGTCCAAAGGTACAGAGGGAAGAATTAAAGGTAGGAAGAAAACTGGGGTAGAGTTACAGAAGAGAGAGCATTTCTGTGGAGAAGGGTGGTCAGTGGTATCTGGTGGTGCTGGGAGGACAAGAAGAAGAAGAATTGAAAGAAAATTCTTGGATATCAATTGTGTGGATATAAATTGGTAGTAGTCTGGACAGAAGCTTAACTATACAGAGAATTAGGCCATAGGTTTGAAAATACAGTAAATACCATGTATGACTACCCGGTGTGTATGTTGGAGTAAAGGTAGTAGAGAAATAGTATGGCAGCTAGAGGGAACAGGCCAGGAAAGATCGGGTAAGAAATTAGAGGTGCTGGACATGGGGATGACCCAGAGAGATGTTATGGGGAGGGAGGTGGGAGGGGGGGGTTCATGTTTGGGAACACATGTAAGAATTAAAGATTTTAAAATTTAAAAAAATAAAAATAAAAAAAATAAAAAATAAAAATGAACAAAAGAAAAAAGAAATTAGAGGTGCTGGGAAATGGTACTGGTTAAGGGTCAGCCTTTGATAAAGGATGGGAGGAGGGAGAGGGGAGAAGTAACAAGAGGAGTAATATAGTTTTAGCCTTTGTAGATCTTCACTGTTGGATCCTTTCCTCTATAAGCACCTCTTTCCCCCTTTTTGTCCTAGTTTTGACTGAGGGGTTGATAGGGCCCCAGGCCCAGTTCATTATTGCTGCAGGCAGACTTGGCACATGGCTGCAGAAGTGAGGAAATGCTTTGGACGTTTCATGTAGTCACTGGAAGCCTGGAATTGATCAGCTGGTCAGTATAGGTGTCAGACCTGGGCTACAATAGGCCCATGAAATTACCGAGAAAGGGGGTGACCAACCAGTTGAGAGCATTCAGTTTCAGAATGATATACTGCCTATAAATGTTGAATTCTTCATTTTGGAATAATTCAGTGGGAGCTCAAGGAGGAGATTATTCAAATGCTTAGGAATCTTCTAACTTATAAACTTGGAAAATGACTAAGTAGCAGACTCTTTTTCTGATTTTTTTCATTATATGAATAGTAAAATTAATAATAGAAATACTGAGCATTTCACTTTCCTCTCAGATCCTAAAATATAGGTTATTTTCTAAGTAAATGTTATTCATACATTCATTTTATTTTTTAAAAATCCAGTTTCTTCACTGCTTGGGGAAAAGAAGTCTAAAAATTCAGGACTGTTCCTGAGCTGATGATCTAGAAAGACAATTCTGCTTATTTTGAAATTATTGTTGAAGTTTGTTTGTTTCTTTGTTCTTCCCTGGGTATAGGTTCGGAGTCTTCGAGGACTTCCCATGAAACATTGAGAGGTTCTATCTTGGGGCTAGGGAATTAGTATCTAGGGGCACAAATACTAACTCGTTTTTTTAGTTCATTAATATTGGTTACTGCATGGTTTAATGCTTACAGTTGCATATCAAATTAAAGCAATTTCCACCCACCCCTTCAAAAAAAAAGGATCCAAAGGATGTTTTTTTAAACTTACCAGTGATCTGTCTTTTTGATAATGTGCAATAGATGTAGTTGTGTACATATATAATGATGAGCTTCAGTCTGTATATCTGTGGAAAGGAAATTAACTTTTTTTTTGGAAATTAACTTTCTAACTAATTTTTTTCCTTAGGATATTTAAACTACTTGTGCTCAGACCATTCCTTAATACTTAGTTTTGTCCTAGCTGTGGAGCTATTTCTTCCTTGAAAGTTAGTGCTTTTTCTCTTCCGACTGAGTTATTCTTTGTTTTGTGTATCTCAGGTTTTAGGCTTTGGGAAACAGAACAGTAATTTCTTGTTTCTTCATGCTTATAACAGATAGCACATCACAACTTCTGTCCTTAAGATGTTTTTTATTGGCTAAAAGTCGATGTGCTTTCTTGGCCTGCTAATTTATGGTATTGGTTTGTGTTTGGGTGTGTGTGTGCTTAAATCTGTGCTGTAGGTACATGGTACCACACACCTATGCCCATAGTTTTCAATAACTAGACTGAGGGGGCTTGTCACTGTGAAACTATAATTGTTGCTTTTCTTGCCTACATTCCTATTCAGAGTGAGCTTCTTGAGGACTGTAATTATATTTTTCCTCCTGTCTTTTCCCAGCACCTAGCACAGTGTCTGAATCTAGACTTTCCAATTAAATGAATGGCTGAATCCATCAGTTGTTTCTAAACTAGAATTTAAAATTTGTCTCATCAATCACATAAAGACTGTAATAAAAATGAACCTTTAATATTTTGAAAATTCTTTGACTCTGTTAGTATTGCCTTCCCAATTGTAGTTTTCAGTATCTTCGTCTGTAAACTAGGGGATTCACGAGTCATCTACTGAGGTTCCTCCACAGATGGATTTCGTGTCTGATATGCACTCTTGTCTCCAGTAGATGGTGCACTGCTGAAGGGCTGGAGGGCTGAGTCCAGCACAGTGAATAGCACCCAGAAAGCAGCTTAGGAATTTATTTTTTCCTTTAAATTAATTGGACAACGATCCCTTTCAGTTCTTGAGTGTTTTTATTCTGTGATCTTTGTAAGTAACTTGCCTAGAGTTCGAGGGAAATCAGTGCCTGAGCTAGAACCAAAGTGCTCATCTGACTCATGAGGCCAGTACTCCTTGACAGTCACCTGCTGGGTTATTTTCTGTTTCTGTTTGGTGTGTTTGAATATAAGTACTGTTAGATGTGAAGACAGGCCTGCAGGAAGTGTAGATAATGAGGAAGGTTAAGGTAAGGAGTGATCAGGAAAGTCATCTGTAGTGCTTCGCTTGCTGGCAGGGAGGGTCCATACATTTTTCAGGGAAGTCAAGTAAGGGAATAGAGTGTGATTTAGGGGACAGAACTGGGTAAAGAGATTGCAGGGTGCAGGGAACTAAATGTGGATCCAAATGATCCATCAGGGGTTAACAGCCATCTCAGCCTAGATGCAACAGAGAGTTCAATAAAGGATGATTAAGAACATGAAGCAATTAAAGAAAAACACATAAGATAATTAACCTAGTACCATTCAGATTTTGGCACTGTGTAGCTAGGGGCTGGTCCTGCTCCATTTCTTCTTAGTTTTTCTTTCTAATAATTGACTTTTTTCTGCTTAACTGTGGAACTTTAGAGTTTCATTTTCTTTTCTTATTGTTTGTAAAATGCATCAAAAATTAGAAATGTAAAGAAAATGATTATTGTTGTCTACCACTTACTCCTTGGAAGAAAAGTTATGACAAACCTAAATAGCATATTCAAAAGCAGAGACATTACTTTGCCAACAAAGGTCTGTCTAGTCAAGGCTGTGGTTTTTCCAGTGGTCATGTAGGGATGTGAGAGTTGGACTGTGAAGAAAGCTGAGTGCTGAAGAATTGATGCTTTTGAACTGTGGTGTTGGAGAAAACTCTTGAGAGTCCCTTGGACTGCAAGGAAACCCAACCAGTCCATTCTAAAGGAGATCAGCCCTGGGTGTTCTTTGGAAGGAATGATGCTAAAGCTGAAACTCCAGTACTTGTGGCCACCTCATGCAAAGAGTTGACTCATTGGAAAAGACTGTGATGCTGGGAAGGACTGGGGGCAGGAGGAAAAGGGGACAACCGAGGATGAGATGGTTGGATGGCATCACCGACTCAATGGACGTGAGTTTGAGTGAACTCCGGGAGATGGTGATGGACAAGGAGGCCTGGCGTGCTGCGATTCAGTTCAGTTCAGTTCAGTTGCTCAGTCATGTCCGACTCTGAACTTAACTGTCTTATTTAATCTCTACCACCCTATTTTTTTGAGAGCTCTTTTATCTACTGATAGGCAAATAATAGGCAGTAAGAGTATTTGTGGCTTGAATTATTTTGTTATGACTTGAACTTTTTTTGGTGATCATTTTCCCTTTTAAATTCATCATTTAACTATGGATTCTGGGGAAAAAAATAATTGGAGTTGTATTTTTAATCCTGTGAGATACTCAGCTTATAGTTACCATGAGAGAATTTCCATTTTTGTAAATGTCCCCAATTTTGAAGTGAAAGATACAGGGAATCTATATCAAGAACAGTTAAGATAAGTTCTCTAGTCCTCTTGAAATAAACCTCAGAAGAGAGCTTAGAATTGTGGTCGAAATTTTATTTCCATTTTAGACATTCAGCTATGGCCACTCAAAACTCTTGTGCCTTATATGTTATTCTTTGCTTGATAAATTTTAGACGTGAAAAGCTTATGTTTAGAGAAAATCAAAGGATAGCAGCAGGCTCTACATCTGAAGCTCGAGTGGCCCCTTTGTCTTGGTCTTGACTAGTGGTGGAAATAAATGGGGAAACAGTGGAAACAGTGTCAGACTTTATTTTTGGGGCTCCAAAAACACTGCAGATGGTGATTGCAGCCATGAAATTAAAAGACGCTTACTCCTTGGAAGAAAAGTTATGACCAACCTAGATAGCATATTCAAAACCAGAGACATTACTTTGCCGACTAAAGTCTGTCTAGTCAAGGCTATGGTTTTTCCTGTGGTCATGTATGGATGTGAGAGTTGGACTGTGAAGAAGGCTGAGCACCAAAGAATTGATGCTTTTGAACTGTGGTGTTGGAGAATACTCTTGAGAGTCCCTTGGACTGCAAGGAGATCCAACCAGTCCATTCTGAAGGAGATCAGCCCTGGGATTTCTTTGGAAGAAATGATGCTAAAGCTGAAACTCCAATACTTTGGCCACCTGATGTGAAGAGTTGACTCATTGGAAAAGACTGTGATGCTGGGATGGATTGGGGGCAGGAGGAGAAGGGGATGACAGAGGATGAGATGGCTGGATGGCATCACTGACTCAATGGACGTGAGTCTGAGTGTACTCCAGGAGTTAGTGATGGACTGGGAGGCCTGGCGTGCTGTGATTCATGGGGTCGCAAAGAGTCGAACACGACTGAGCGACTGAACTGAACTGAGTGGTATCAGAGCTGGAGGATATGCTTCCAGTGGTCAGCAGCAGCAGACTTTGGACACCCACAGTAAGTAAGGGAACAAGACCCAGAGAGATGTTGTGGGGAGGGAGGTGGGAGGGGGGTTCATGTTTGGGAACGCATGTAAGAATTAAAGATTTTAAAATTTAAAAAATAAAAAACTAAAAAAAAAAAAAAAAGTTTGTTTTCACCAAGTAATGACACATCAGTGATACCTGAAAATCACAAATTTGAAGGCTTTGTTTGCTTGCTTTATAAAATGCTTCATCTCAAGATTGGAGGCCTCAGCTTCTCTCTGGTTCACTGAGGGACCCCCAGTGCCTCACATGGTACAGAATGGGTCCTTAGTAAATGTTTTTTGACTAATTGAATGCTTATACTTACATAGTACTTTAGTATATATTTGCAGTATGATTTTTAGGGTAGCTCTGTGGGTGGGTTGGGTAAAATTTTTATTGGTTTTAGATGAGAAAACAGATTCAGAGAGACTAAGAGACCTCATCAGGGATAGTAAGTGGTAGAGCCTGAGTCTCAAACTTAGGTTTTCTCATTTTAAGTCCAACTTAAAAAAAACAACAAAGTTTTATCAGACTGTTTCTTTCCTTTGGGACTAAGTAACCTTAGAAGGAAGAGCTAGTAAGGGGGGAGCGGAATATGGTCTTCCTGTGAGAAACACTTTATGATGGTAGTAGCAGGGCAGGGGCCCTGGTAAACAGACCACCTGTGTTCCAGTAACACCTCTGCTCCTTGCTGACTGTATAGCCTTGGGCAACAAAGTCCACCTAACCCTTCTCTGCTCCACTTCCCCATGTGCGAAATGAATGTAATAGGAGTCCTACACTCAAAGGATTATTATGAGAACTAGGTCAAAGGAATTGATAATGTTTGTTAGATAAATGAAAAATAAATATGAACACTATGTGTGATTTCCATGAGCTAATAGAACTTTTTTGTTGTTCAGTCATTAAGTTGTGTCCAACTCTTTGTGACCCCATGGATTGCAGCATACCAGGCTCCTCTGTCCTCCACTAATAGAATTTAGGAAGTTATAAACTGAAACTGTCTCTTGGACAGGGAGATCAAACTAGTCAATACTAAGGGAGCTCAACCCTGAATATTCACGGGAAGGACTGATGTTGAAGCTCCAGTATTTTGGTCATCTAGTGCAAACAGATGACTCCTTGGGACAGTCCCTGATGCTGGGAAAGATTGAGGACAGAAGGAGAAGAGGGCATTTAGAGGATGAGATGGCTGGATAGCAGCACCGATACAATGAGCATGAACTTGGGCAAGCTCACGGTGAGGGACAGGGAGGCCTGGCATGCTGCAGTCCATGGGGTCACAGAGAGTCAGACACGACTGGGCAACTGAACAACAACAAACTGAAACTGAGCACATAAGCCTCTGGTGGTAAGAAGTTGATCATGACTAGGTTTTATTTTCATTTGGTTTGGTTTCTGAGTTGCCTTAGTCTTTTGCAGGTTAACTAAATTCAACCCAAACCCTATTTTTCAGCTGCATTTTTTATCAGCTGGACCCGCTCTCTTTACCTGTCTTGATTTGAAAAAAAAGGTTTTAAAATCTGCATCTTCCTAGAAATCTGCAATGATAAATTGCTCCTTTTCCCTAAGAGCCTAATTATAGCTCATACTTTCACCTAGTCAGATATATATATATATATATTCTGTGATAATTCAGCATTTATTTATACCATCTGTAAACTTGGCCAGTGCTCTTATTGTGTGCTTTTTTTACACATGTTTTATAAAAATAATGGCAGTTTTTTAGAGTTTAGTCTGTGCTTTGCAAAGATCTTCTCATTTAATTGTTAAAACACCTGTGGGATAGATGATGCCCTATTGAGAAACTGAAGTTCAGAGAATGTGACTTCCCCAAAGTGACACATCTGGCGAAAGATGGCAGCATTATTTAAACCCTGACTTTGAAGCTCAAGATCTTAACATTTATTTTATGTTGCCTCTTATCACTCCATGGAGAGAGTGTCAGTATTAGAATGTTAGTACCTAGAAGACAAGTTTCCAGATCTGTGAAGCAAAATTCACATAGAAAACTTCAGAGTCTTAGGAACAATTGACTCTTAGTACATCTAGTGTTGGAGAGGGGAAGAGGAGGGTTAGTTATAATATTAATTTTGATGACAGACTGAATTTTTATTTTTGAAAGTATATCTTCTTTTAAACATAGTTTTGTATTTTAAATAACTGATTCAGCACGTCCTTGTATGACCAACAGCTCTGCTGTATTGGAAATGTTCTCTTTCTGTTTTGTCAGAAATTGAACCTATTTGCCTTGCTTTTGTATTTTGTGCTCAGTCCAGGTGGCAGGTATAGGTCATTTTACATGCTATTTTTATCAAGCAGATATTAAAGCTTCTAATAGAATGAATTCAGCAGAGCTGATTTGTTTGTCCTAGAACATAGTTTTTCCTAGTATTTACCACTTTTTCTTAGTCGTAACTAGTCCCAGGCACTTAGTGACTACGGTGGTGTCATTAAATTTCAACTGTGATGGTATCTTAAACCTCACAGACATTCCATATCTCCTGTCTCTTGTTAAATTAAATGCATATACTAGAATCAACTAGAATTTTAATCTTTTCCCTCCAAAATGGAAAATTTAACAAGTAACTGTTGTGCTTTTTCTATTTTTCACTTAGTACCAGAAGAAAACATTGCAACTATGAAGTATGGAGCCCAGGTTGTGAAAGGGGAGCTGAAATCTGCCTTATTAGATGGCGACACTCAGAACTATGATTTGGATCATGGATTTTCTAGGCACCCAATTGATGATGACTGTCGTTCTGGCATTGAGATTAAGCTAGGTCAGCCGTCCATTATCAATCATATACGGATCCTCCTGTGGGACCGAGATAGCCGGTAAGTCATTAGCATGACTTGGAGAGAAACTGACATATTTGATTGAGATTGCCTAACTTTGTGGTCATCAGCTTTGGTTTTACAAATTTGATGTTTTATATCTTTGTCATCGTTTTGCTGTTTCTTTTGAGGTTCAGTTTTAGGGGAGGAATTAAGTGCATTTCTTTAAAACAACATTTTTTGTTTCTTTTCTGCGTATGAAAGTAATGAACATGTGTTTATTGTGGAAAACATAGAAAATACAGAAAAGCACAAAGAAGAAAATAAAAATTACTAGTAATCTCACTGCCTATTATTAATCTTTGTACTAATCTAACTAGCATTTTTTGTTATGCATAGTGATATAAACACCCATAAACACACACAAAACAGAAACCTGTAAAACCACACATAGTTTTACAAAATAAAGATCAGATATATACAAAAAGTAACTTCACTTTTTAATGAAAACATTGTGAATATTCTATGCTTTTAAAATGTTACTTAAAAAAATTTTTTTTAGGGCCTTCCCTGGTTTTCCAGTGGCTAGGACTCTGAGCTCCCAATGCAGGGGACCTGGGTACAGTCTCTGGTCAGGGAACTAGATCCCACATGTTGCCACTATAAGTTTGCATGCCACACTGAAGATCCTACATGCTGCAACGGAGATTGAAGATCCTGTTTGCTACAGCTAAGATCCAGCGCAGCCAAAATAAATAAATAAATTAAAAAATTTTATTGAAGTATAGCTTATTTACAATATTGTTTTTAATTTCTGCTGTACAGCAAAGTGATTCAGTTATATATATATATACATACACACACATATATTTTTTTTCATATTCTTTTCCATTACAGTTTATCATAGGATATGGACTATAATTCCCTGTACTATACAGTAGGTCCTTGTTTATCCATGTAAAATGTTACTTTTAATGATTGTTTGGTATTTTCCACCATTTGGGTTACCACTATTTATTTACTTGATTGATTACTTTTAGATATTAGAAAAACTTTAAAAATCTATTTTATAGTATGGATAAAGAAAAAATTGTCTTTTAGTGTGGATAAATATCATTATCAAAACAAAATTGTGAAAAAGATTTGGTGGGGTCCAGCCTAGAAACCCACCAGTTTCAAAAGTTGACCTTTCTAGCCCCTCTGGTTTTCACCCACTGTGGTGTCTGGGTTCAGCCATGATGGCAGAAGTACCAGAGCAGTAGGGTGACTAAGAACTGAACGGTCTCCCTCGTTATTGCTTATCTTTAACCTAAACCCTACATACCCAGATACTGGTGTGCAGTCTCTGAGGCCCTACTCATGTTTTTTACGTCTAGGCAAGAAGGACTTAATAGTAAGGATGATGAAACCCTGCAGATCTTGCTGGTTAATTCATTTTTCTTGTTAGCACCACTGACACCACACTGGGCTTTCAGGCCATTTGAACCAAGTGTGAGGGAAGCTTTATGAAGGGAGAGCCAGCATTTCCCATGTGTGCGGATGTTGGAGGTTATCTCTTGGTTATCTGTTCCCTTTATATTAAGAATATATTTCCTGATATGTATCTTATTGGATATAATATGTTTGTTTGACAAAATGGAACACATTCATGTATTATTTCCATGAGTCTCTGATTAATAATAGTAGTAGGTACTGTTCTAGAAGTTTTACATATATTCATTCATTAATAATTAAATTAGTATAAAAACAATAGAAAAAGGTCAGCACATTTGAAGGTAGTTATCATCATTTCCAGGATGTTAAATGTTTATAGGCCACTTTGTTTTAGTATGTGCGCTACATTCACAGGGGACTTTACCATGTACCAGTTGTTAGCTCACAGAAGTTGTTATCATTCTAAGCAAAGGTGAAAAATTCAGAATCTTAAGCCAAAAAGATTCTGACATGTGTTGTAAAATTATATCCTACATTGCTGATAACCCAGAGAGGTTCAATAAAAGGTTATAACCGGTTTGAGACTGAGCGATAAAATGAATGGGAGTGAGGGGAGCAGAAAATGAGGGGATGACACCAAATAGGCTGAGCTTTTCTGGTCACAACTGGTGGTTGCAGGCTGACATTTATGGTCACCTAAATCTTCCGAGATTGTTCCCGTTGATATTACAGTACAAGTAATAACTGCATCTCAAATTTAAATTTGGCTTATGACAGGGGAATATAGATTTGTCCAGGATGGGACCAGCATGTAATGGTCCAGGGTAGGTGACCAGGGGAGGATGATAGGCTGTTTTCATTACTGGCAGATTATTAGCTGCCAAATTTTAAGTTGTATGGAAAAGAAACACGTAATATCTCTTCACCCATGTCATTTATTGTTCTGCAGGCTGTGTTTGTGTGTGGGATGGTAGGAGGCTGGGAGGGATCAGGAGATAAGCTGGCCTCAGTGAGGAAATGTTCAGAGTTGCCTTTCCTCCTGAGAGAGTAGGGCTGAGCACCCAGGCCGATGAAGGCAGAAGGAGAAAGCACCCTTCTCTATTTTCTGTCCTCTCTCTGTCATGCCTTTATTAATCTGCAAGTATGATGTGTGCAGGGCATCCTGGTTCTGTTATGTCTTCTATACCTGATAACATGCCAAGCACCATGCTAGACCCTGAATATATGCAGATAAATATGGCATGGTACATGTTCTTAAGCAACTTGAGACTTTCCCTGGTGGCTCAGCAATAAAGAATCTGCCTGTGATGCAGGAGACTCAAGTTCAGTCCCTTTGTCAGGAGGATCTTCTGAAGAAGGAAATGGCAACCCACTCCAGTATTCTTGCCTGGGAAATCCTATGGACAGCGGAGCCTGGTGAGCTACAGTCCATGAGTCACAAAAGAGTTGGACATGACTTGGTGACTAAGCAACATGTTCTTAAGCAGCTTGAGACCTAGTAAGGCAGACAGACACGCAAAGAGATAACTTCAATACATATTGTAAATGCTGTGTTAGGGAAATCTATACAAATTTCATCATCAGGGTTTGGTCATTGTTCAGAAAACCTAATTCATGAGTAGTATATTTTTTGTACCTTTTAACATTTTATTAAAATACCACTTGTTATTTTAATATGGTCCTTTTTTTTCTGCCTTTTTCCTTTTGATTCATAGGTCTTATTCATACTTCATTGAAGTGTCAATGGATGAACTTGACTGGATCAGAGTGATTGATCATTCACAGTATTTGTGTCGTTCCTGGCAAAAGTTATATTTTCCAGCCCGTGTCTGCAGGTAGTTCTCATGGCTTATAAATGATACTGATGTTTGTCTAAAGAGATATGAATGTTGAGAAACAGATTTTGTTTTCTGTCTCATAGAAGAAAAGTTTTTCAGGGTATCAGCTACCAAATGCATTCCAACTAAAACACTTAGGAAAACTGTGGAAAATTAACATCCTAATATTTATAGTGTCCTGTGAAACTGTTTTGTACCATGTTTATGTAGTAGACCTGTAAATGGATAAGAAGGGACACTGAGATGTGGAAATGCTTTTTAAATTCCGTGCTATACCTTGAAAGCAGAGCTATTGTTAGTGGGTGCGTTCTTTCCACAAAAGCCAGGAAAGATATTTTTGGAGGCTTCCCTGGCAGTCCTCAGGGCCAGGAGATTTTTGGATGCCTTCGTGTATGTTCTGAATATCTTTGTTCTTTTTCTAGGTCAGTGAATATCAGTGGGATTTGACAGAGCAGGTGTTTCTAAGTGGGGTTGTGTCTGGGGCAAAGGTGGCTGAGCTGGTGGGGTTCTGGACTCACACCCTCCCTTCAACCAGAGCACCTTAAGTATTATTGTTGTTATATATTTTAGCTCCATGTAAGTTTGTTTTTTTAAAAAGTATTGATAAACTACTCTAATGTTTCATATTCTTACTTTAGGTATGAGCCATCTTTAAAGCTTTCTTTCTGAAATTCTGTAAAACCAGGATGAATGAGGAATTGGGAAAAGCGGTTAAAGACCCCCGAAATTCTATTGTTGTTTTTTTCTGTTGTGCTTTTCCCCTTGGAAATTGCCCTTCAGATATCACCCTAACTCAAGAGATCAAAGGCAGAAAGTGATTGGTTTATTTAGTTAGGTGTGACAAGAAGAGAAGGGAAGGGATATGGTGGGTATAAGCCAGGGAGCATGTGGAGCAGGCCTCCTTACCCCCAACCCTAACTCCCCTCCACACTCTTACTCATGTTCCCGACTGACATCCAGTGTGGCTGAGTTGGGGCAGATGGGGCTGCCCCACAGCATTTACCCTTGGTCAGAAGATACCCTTATACTTATTTAACGCATGATCTAACAGCATCAGGCTGAATTCTTACTCCCACCACAGGAACACCACAAAACCTTTCAGCCTCTGGTACTGTAACAAATGTTGCCTACATTTTTTTTTTTTTCTTAATGGGTATGACCAGACACATTATTGTTACCCAAGAATCCTCTTGTGTGGAAATGAAGAAAATCAATTTCATTTCCCCAAAGAGGAAGTAAAGTGTCTCAGGTCTGGCAGTTGCTCTTTTATCAGAGGGGTTTTGAATGTATTAAAATGAGAGGGACAAGAAATTGAGTGAAGATTCTGTGTCTCAGAACTGCCTAGGGATACTTTGAGAGTGACAGAGGTGCCCCGAAGTGGAGAACGGGATTGAGTCTGCATCAACTCACATTATTATGGTTGTATCAGGTTAAAAAATAAGCAGTGTAACAACCAGAATGTCTGATGTGATCCAAAGGACTCTGTGTTTGTATTTAATTTGAAACCCTAGAAACGTGACTCCCAGGACGAATTGCTGTGCCTGTGATAGCAGCTGGGACAAAGGCATGTGCTTTACTCCCCTAAAAACTCCTGCCTTGAGGAGGGAGACATGTGCCCTCAGTCATGATCTGTGGCTTTTAGGAAATGTCATTCTCTTGTTCACTAATGGACATTATTTATACTCCCTTTTCCTTATTTTGTCTCTCCTCTGTGGCCTTGCCTTTGTTTTGGTTTTGTGTGCTGTAGAGCCTGGCTGTATTCGCGATGCTAATTTTTGTCCTGTTATAGCCACCTCCCAATGCTGGTAGAGAAAACCTGAGCAAAGGTGGTGTTAGAGATAGTGATAACAAGAAAAGGAGGGAGTCCTGTATGCATTTTAGTGAGAAAAATATTTTAATATTTATAACCACTTTAACTTATTATATGTTTTTAAAACATGTATTTATTTGGCTGTGCCGAGTCTTGGTTGCAGCATGTGGGGTCTTTAGTTGCAGCATGTGGGATCCAAGTCCCTGAGCAGGGATCAAACCTGGGCCCCCTGCATTGGGAGTGCAGAATCTTAGCCGGCAGAAGTCCCCTAACTTATCATGTTACTTAATACATTCCATCATAAGCTCTGCCTTTTGTGATAGTTTGGAATTTTGGTAGTATTTTAAAATGAACTTAGTGAGCCCCTATTGATTATCCAAAGATGCCTTGTGCTTGGTGTTTCTTATCTTCATAATCATTTATTGACTACCTAACTTCACAATCATTTATTGTTCTTGCCTGGAGAATCCTGGGGACAGAGGAGCCTGGTAGGAGGCTGTCTCTGGGGTTGCACAGAGTCGGACATGACTGAACTGACTTAGCAGCAGCAGCAGCAGCAGCAGGCAATGTTCTAAATACACTTCTTCCAGAGACTTTACTGGGCACATATACATTCTTTCTTTAGCACGTAAGTGTTCAGTTTGCATTATGTTAGTTAATTTGCACATTTGTATGTCACCTTTGTTCTTCAGTGTCTTTTACATGTTTGTCTTATTTCTGATACCAAATTATAAGCTCTTGGGAGTAAGGACTATGGATTCTAATCTTTTAGTATTCTTGTATGGTATTCAGGCTATGTAGGTATGCAGTAGGTACTCTGTAAATGCTAGCACGAGTTTGGGGTCAAGGCACTGACCAGGTAATGACAAGAGATTAATTCAATATTAATATGTATATATTTTCATTGGTGTTTTTTACCCATGTCTTTGTTAAAATGTATATCTGTGCTGGAAAACTTTGGATTGGTAAATGCTATGACAGCAATGTAAGGAAGTGGTCTGCTCTTTCTTTCTGGGCCCTTTTCAGGAATGCATGGTTGGATTAAGTGGACTGCTCAATGTAGCCAAAAGCTTAGACTAAGCACAGTCCCGCTAGCCCCCAGCTGGAGATGAAGAAAAGTGACTTGTCAGTTCTCGTACAGTTTTCCATATGGTTCAGTTCAGTTCAGTTGCTCAGTTGTGTCTGCCTCTTTGTGACCCCATGGACTGCAGCACTCCAGGCTTCCCTGTCTTTCACCAACCCTCAGAGCTTGCTCAAACTCATGTCCATCAAGTCAGTGATGCCATCCAACCATCTCATCCTCTGTTGTCCCCTTCTCCTTCTGCCTTCAGTCTTGCCCAGCATCAGGGTCTTTTCCAATGAGTCAGCTCTTCGCATCAGGTGGCCAAAGTATCGGAATTTCAGCTTCAACATTGGTCCTTCCAATGAAACTCAGGACTGGTCTCCTTTAGGATGGACTGGTTAGATCTCCTTGCAGTCCAAGGGACTCTCAAGAGTCTTCTCCAACACCACAGTTCAAAAGAATCAATTCTTCTTCACTCAGCTTTCTTCACAGTCCAACTCTCACATCCATACATGACTACTGGAAAAACCATAGCCTAGACTAGACAGACCTTTGTTGCCAAAGTAATGTCTCTGCTTTTTAATATGCTGTCTAGGTTTGTCATAGCTTTTCTTCCCAGGAGCAAGTGTCTTTTAATTTCATGGCTACAGTCACCATCTGCATTGATTCTGGAGCCCCAAAAAAGTCAGTCACTGTTTCCACTGTTTCCCCATCTATTTGCCATGAAGTGATGGGACCAGATACCATGATCTTAGTTTTTGAATGTTGAATTTTAAGCCAACTTTTCACTCTCCTCTTTCATTTTCATCAAGAGGCTCTTTAGTTCCTCTTCAGTTTCTGCCATAAGGGTGGTATCATCTGCCTATCTGAGGTTATTGATATTTTTCCCAACAATCTTGATTTTATCTTGTGCTTCATCCAGCCCAGCATTTCACATGATGTACTCTGCATATAAGTTAAATAAGCAGGGTGACAATATACAGCCTTGATGTACTACTTTTCTGATCTGGAACCAGTCCATTGTTCCATGTCCGGTTCTAACTGTTGCTTCTTGACCTGCATACAGATTTCTCAGGAGGCAGGTATGGTGGTCTGGTATTCCCATCTCTTTAATAATTTTCCACAGTTTGTTGTGATCCACACGGTCAAAAGCTTTGGCATAGTCAATAAAGCAGAAGTATGTGTTTTTCTGGAATTCTCTTGCTTTTTCTATGATCCAGCGGGTGTTGCCAATTTGATGTCTGGCTCCTCTGCCTTTTCTAAATCTGGCTTGAGCATCTGGAAGTTCTCGGTTCACATACTGTCATTACTTGGCTAGCATGTGAGATAAGTGCAATTGTGCAGTAGTTTGAACATTCTTTGGCATTGCCTTTCTTTGGGATTGGAATGAAAACTGACCTTTTCCAGTCCTGTGGCCACTGCTGAGTTTTTCAAATTTGCTGGCATATTGAGTGCAGCACTTTCACAGCATCATCTTTTAGGATTTGAAATAGCTCAGCTGGAATTCCATCACCTCCACCTGCTTTGTTTGCAGTGATGCTTCCTAAGGCCCACTTGACCTCTTACTCCGGGATGTCTGGCTCTAGGTGAGTGATCACACCATCGTGGTTATCTGGGTCATGAAGATCTTTTTTGTGTAGTTCTGTGTACTTTTGCCACCTCTTCTTAACATTTTCTGCTTCTGTTAGGTCCATACTGTTTCTGTCTTTTATTGTGCCCATCTTTGCATGCAGTTTTACCTGATATCTCTAATTTTCTTGAAGAGATCTCTAGTCTTTTCCATTATATTTTTTTCCTCTGTTCTTTGCACTGATCGCTGAGGAAGGCTTTCTTATCTCTCCTTGCTATTCATTGGAACTCTCCATTCAGATGGATATATCTTTCTTTTTCTCCTTTGCCTTTTGCTTCTCTTTTTTTCTCAGCTATTTATAAGGCCTCCTCAGACAACCTTTTGCCTTTTTGCATCTTTTTTTTCTTGGAGATGGTTATGATCACACCCTCCTGTTCCATGTCATGAACCTCCGTCCATAGTTCTTCAGGCACTCTTATCTGTTTTATATGGTACTCAGAACCATCTTCTATCTTATCAGCTTTGTCTTTTTCAGAAAAAAGACAATTTCTGCCATACCCATAAATTTCCCTACCTTTGCATTGTCTTCTTGGCTTCCTAGGAAACTCTCTTCAAGCCCTTGCATAGAGTTTTTAGATGGTGGAGCCTGGAACTGAACAAAAAACACTAATAAGAAGTGGAAATACTGAGTGCCCTGGAGATGCTTTAAAATTTTTTTTCTGGCTATTTCTCAACATGGTGCTAGTATATTGGCAGCTGTGTAATGTTGCTGAAATATGAGAAGACTTGAAAACATGGATGTGAATGTGTGTAGAGGTAGCCTGCATGTGGCTGGTAGCTAGAATTACTAGAGCCATTTTGGGGTAAAACCTGAGAGTTGAAGGAGAAGAATAGTTGGCTTGAAAGCAAGTTCTTAACAATGTACCTGTTGAAAGAGGAAAGGAAAGAATGGGTGGCAGATAGGTTTATTGCTGGTGCTGATTAGAGAAGTGAGAGGAGAATGCAGAGGAGCCAGAAAGGGTATTGAACAGGGTGCAACCTGACAGTTCAGAACATGACAGGAGGGTTGAACCCAGTGAACACTAAACTGGGCTTCTTTCTTCCTTTCCTTTTGTTTTTAATTATCAAAATGGAAATGTCATTTTATGACATTTTAATTATTAAATTATAATATACTGTTAGTTGCTCAGTTGTGCCTGATTCTTTGCAACCCCATTGACTGTAGCCCACCAGGCTCCTCTGCCCGTGGAATTCTTCAGGCAAGAATACTGGAGTAGGTAGCCATCCCCTTCTCTTTGACCTTCCTGCCCCAGGGATCGAACCTGCGTCTCTTGCAGGTGGATTCTTTACTGTCTGAGCCACCAGAGAAGCCCAAATTATAGTATAGTGTACATTTCAAATATTGATGAAGCCTGCCGTCTGATAAGGCTGTACTCAGTTTCTACCAATAGCACATAGAAATGCCCCTTCTCTGAGCCCTCACCAATGCAAGCATTGTCAACATTTGCCAATGTGATTTAAGATTTGTAAAAAAATTGCCTTATTTTAATTTGGATTACCTTTATCATCAGTGAAGTAGGATATCTTATAGTACTTGACATTGATTATTTCTCGTTTATGAAAAGCCTATTTTTGTCTTCTGTATATTTTTCTTCCAGTGTAATTATCTTTTTGTTTTTGGCTTGTGAGAACTTTGTTGATATATACATCTTGATATATATGTTTAATATAATGTATATGTGTGGTATATATATTTATACTAATTTGTATATGTATGTTTTATATGATTATACTTTTGCCTATTATGTATTGTATATTTTATTAGTTTTTACTATTTTATTAGTACTTTTTATCACATGGAATTTTATGTTTAAAAAAAGTAATCAACTCTGTCCCATCTTTTTTTATGGTTTCTGGTAATCTGATATTATGTTTAGAAGGGTGTTCCTTACTCCAGCGTTAGAATGTTATATTTTTAGGTTTTCTGCTTGTTATTTTTATCCTTATATCTAAATATTTAGTCCAGCCAGAATATTTTTCATGTATATTTTCAGGTAGGGAAAGTCAGCTGACTAAGACCATTTATTCAATAATTGTTCTTACCACACTGGTATGAACAGCCATATTTGTCATGTGCTAAATTCTAACATATACTCTACTCCGTTCATTGATTTCTTTGACTGTTAATGAAAGTGTTTTAATCATTGTGGTTTTCCCTTCCCTCCTTTTTCTTCTTTTCTTAGAACTAGAGATAATAATGTGCCAAATGTGTCATGGAAAAAAGGGTGTCGTAGAGCATCTGCTGGCCTTGTCTCTTAGTCTCACTGGTCAGAGTAGAGGTCACAAATGATGAAAAACATCTCACTAGAATGGTTCTGCTTTCATATACAATAAGACATTTAGGTGTGCTTCACCAGCTAAGAAAATAGATTTTTCTTTATTTATTCATCTGTATTTTCATCCATTACTTACTCATTTCATAAATAACCTCCTACTTTGGGCTATGCATTGTATTAGGAACTGAGGCCATAACACTGATGAAGACTGCCAAGGTTTCTACTCTCAAAGAACTTGGGAGGAACAGATATATACTGTAAGAAAACATCTGGTAATTTTAAGTGTTGTTAAAATGGTACTGTGATGTTGACCAGGGTCTAGGAAGTGAGTGGTTATTTAAAATAGGAGATTGTTGAAAGCCCAAGAGGGGAACTGGGTGTTTCAAGCAGAGATTTAAGAGGATGATATTCTCTGGTTTTTGTTGTAGATGTTTGGGCTTTCTTTGGTGTGCACTGAATGTTATTCAGGAGTAACTGGTCTACTGTAGGAGCCCTCATTAGATGAATACTAAAACTGTGCTGCTTCTTGGTTTAGGGCACTTTAATCTCTTTTATTGCTACCATACATTTTGAGTCCCCTCTCATCCCTGCCATCATTAGATGCAGCATAATTTTTTCTACCCATTTTCATTAGATTGTAGTACCTAACAGTGCTATAGATCTACAAGACATAAAACAAATTAGAAAATAAACATTGCTATTTATGGAAGCATCCTTTCCCTACCATATTAGCATTGTACAAAAGCATGTGCGTCTTCCATTTTTTCTCTTTGTTCTCCCCCAACCTCATACCTGGGCACTGGTGTATTTATTTACTTTTAAAGGCAGACAAGTTTACATTAATCAGTGGTTCTCATCAGGATGCTTTATAATCATACCTAGAATTATGCTGAGCCTTTATTTATATGATTCATGTCTTCAGAATTCAAGAAATGCCTCATTCAGATGTAAAGGAAGAAGGAACAGTTTCAGTTTTTAAAGGTAATCATTTTAGTTCATGCTTTAATAATAATTTAGTTTGAATTGTACCTCCACCTACAACTCTAATATCATAATTGAACTAATACAGAGTGACCTGCAAGCAGAGGAACATTCTAAGAGTGCAAAGCAAAATGTAGCCACATGGTGTCACTAAATCATAACAGTTTTACTTGGGGCTGAAGAGAGATTAAAATTGCTTTTTTTAAAACCATATTTAAATATAAATTGTTCTGAAGTCTGTGATTTGTGAAATAACATGTGAAGCTATTTGTACTATTTAAGTCTCTCTACTCATGTGGAGCATTAATTATGCCTGAAGTCCGCAGAGGTACATTCAGGTGCTAGCCAGCCCTTGACTCGTCATCTGCCAAATATAGCAGATATGTGGGCTTCTGTAGTACATCTATTCAGTTTCATACAAATAAGTTCTTTTTTTATCTTCCTTTCAAATTTTGAAATAAATAGAAGAATAACTCAAAGGAAATAGATCCATTAAATATTTATAAGGAATCAGGGAGCAGAAGAAAGGAGTGAAGAAAAGAGAGAGAGGGTTACAGGACCTCAGAGGAGAGACAGGAGAACAGTCTAGCATTTATTGAGTGTCTGTTGTGGGCCAGACACGTACTGCTCCTGTATCACTGATTCTCATGATAGCTTGAGGAGAGGAACACCACTAACTACCATAATTGTACGAATGTGGAAACTGAGCCTCAGAGAAGTTTAATATGCAGGTCTGCCGGATTACTGTTAACCTCCCAGTCTAACATTGCCTCTGCGGACTGGGGTGGAGAAGTATCCCTGCTTAAGGGTAGAGGAGACACGGAGCCCTGGACAAGCTCTTGCTGCCTCTTTGGCAGGAGCAGTGTCCAGGAGTGCTGGAATAGAGGGCCTGGGGTGACCATAGTCCCCATCATGACAAGGATACTGAGGAGGAGGAGGCAGAACAATTTCCTCTTTTAAAATGCCCTAAAGGGAGTGTGGCAATCCTTTATGTATGTTTTGTCAGTTTTTCAATAGACCTTTGAATTTTCCTGCCCCTTAGTTCTCCACAAGATAATTTTAGGCTTTATTATTACGGAGTGCAGCTGATGTTCTTAACTCTTGATTTGTTTGCTTCAGCTGTGTTTAGAAACAAGTTTCGTATATTACAGAATTTCTCTTCACAAGATCTTTTTACATCTTGAACTGTTTCTTTTTTAGTTGATTAATTTTATGTTATTTTCACTTAGGATCCTCTTATTAGGCCAAAAATATTTCCCACCGTGTTTTGTATTCAGTAAGACCTTTGAGACATGGCTATTTGTGCTTAAGTTTTTCAATTGAATCTAGGTTTTTTGTTTTTGTTTTATTTAGTTTAAAGGATAATAACATGTTGAGCTGCTTTTGTGTATAGTGGAGCAGTTGAAACATGAGAAAATAGAACAGGAAAATACTGAATTTTCCTTTGAATTTTATCTTATAATTTTAGAGTATAAATTAGCATCTTTTGATAAGTGTGAGATGATGTTAATAACACCAATGACCTGTCATTACTACCGCAAACAGCCATTGTCTGTTTTTTATTCTGGAAGGGCAAGAACTATATTTGGTAGTAGTACAGTTGCTTCCCAAGCAATTTCAGGATTAAGTTCAGATAGTACCTCCCTAGCTGATCATTAAACATCTTTTTTTCCCCTTGTTTTCCCTCTGCTTGTTGTACTGTGCTTAGTTGCTCAATCGTGTCTGACTCTCCACGACCCCATGGACTTTAACAGCCCGCCAGGCTCCTCTGTCCATGGGGATTCTCTAGGTAAGAATACTCAAGTGGGTTCTATGCCCTCTTCCAGGGGATCATCCCAACCCAGGGATTGAACTCAGGTCTTCCACATTGCAGGTGGATTCTTTACCATGTGAGCCACCAGGGAAGTCCTTCCCTCTTCTTAATTATACTCTATTACTTATAGGACTTACTCATCAGACATTCATCCAGCAAACATATTTATTGAATACCTGTTCTATCACAGGCACTTAGTTTGGGTTCCAGCATAAAAGAGTGAACAAGACACAGTTGCTACTCTCACAAACTTCATGATATAATAAGAGTGACAACTTTCTGATGGTGGATAAAGTAAAATGTGATCGGTACAATAATAGGTGTGTGTATATATATGTGTGTGTGTGTATATATATGTATATATATATACATGTTATTCTAGAACATAGTCATGGGAGGTCCTACAGAAGAGAGAATTTGGACAAAGGGATCAAGATATTGAACAGGAAAAAGTATGGGAGAAAGGATGCTCTTTGTTCTTTTTCCAAAGGCAGAGTCTTCAGTGGACTTGGTCATATCTAAACTCTTCACCCATGGCTCTGCATCACTGGGCCCTTCTGCTTCTCTAGCTTCTTTTTGGTTCTTAGTATAAATTCCGATTTTGGTCTCACCAGTCTAAATCATCTATTTAATGGGAGTTCCCTGGCAGTCCAGTGGTTTGGACTCCGAACTTTCACTGTTGAGGGCCTGGGTTCAGTCCCTGGTTGGGGAACTAAGATCCCACAAGTCATGCAGTCAGGCCAAAACAAAAAAGTTATGAATATGCCATCTGCTTATGCCTTCTGCCTATACATGAGACTATACATGACTGACACTTCCCTTTTCATGTGACCCTGTATAACTGTTTCAGGTATCTGGAGCTTGGTTTCATTTAGTTTTTGTTTTGTTTTTAATTTCTTTCAATAAGACTAGAAGATTCCCTATGAAGAACCATAAACTAGATTAATTTTCACAAAGAATATTCAAAGAATAGTAAAAATCCCCAAGAAGTGAAGGAAAAATAATCCCTCTTTTGGAACCAGAATTTGAGTCAGTGTGTCTTTTGCTTAGAAAAATAAGGCACTTTTGTAGGTACTTTCTGTTGGGTATATGCTATATGCTGTCTATAAGGAAGTTGACATGAGTATACCAGTTTTCCAATTTGAGATCTCCTTTTGGAATATACTGGGGTTGGCCAGAAAGTTCGTTTGTTTGTAAAAACCTGAGCAAACCTTTTGGCCAACCCAGTATTTTGGCACTGTACTTTGGCCACACTTATTTATGGGACTTAGGAAATCCTGAGTCAGGAACGCAGGTATTGAACTGTTGCGCATGGGACTGGGGGTCTGTCAAGGAGAAAACAAGGAAGGAATAGAAGACAAAGTCATCTGGGACTTTGCTGCTACTGCTGCTAAGTCGCTTCAGTCGTGTCTGACTCTGTGCGACCCCAGAGACGGCAGCCCACCAGGCTCCCCCGTCCCTGGGATTCTCCAGGCAAGAACACTGGGGTGGGTTGCCATTTCCTTCTCCAATGCATGAAAGTGAAAAGTGAAAGTGAAGTTGCTCAGTCGTGTCCAACTCCTCGCGACCCCATGGACTGCAGCCTACCAGGCTCCTCCATCCATGGGATTTTCCAGGCAAGAGTGCTGGAGTGGGGTGCCATTGCCTTCTCCACATCTGGGACTTTAGTCTCCTTTATATGAGCCGGGTGCCTCCAGCATAGGAAACAGAGGCAAAGGTGAGCTATAGAAATGAGAGCAGAACCCCAGTAATTAATGGAAATGGTGGGGAAGTGGTTCTAGGACCTCCATCCCAGCGTCTGGAGTGAATGAGGAAATAATGAACTTTCACTCACTTTTCTTTTTGGAAGTTCGAGAAGAAGGAAGGACTGCTAGATCTTAGAGGTTAAAAACAAAGAAACGTGGACATGGGCTTATTTGTGAATTACATAGTTGTTTTCCAATCCTATTTACTTTGGAAATGGTCATCTAAAGAAGATACTGGTTAAGTAGTTAATAATTCTCTCAGTGGAGAATTAGCCCTATGTATATTTAAATTTTACTCCACATTGCCTAGCATTGATTGCTCTGACCTTTCATAACATTTATAGCTTGAATCACCTAATTTTGCCATTAATTACATAGTAGATCTTATATGCCCCTCTAATTTTTTTTTTTTTACGGTTCCTGGACCTCACTGTATATTCCTTTGGTAGTATTTGCTTATCAGATATCTTGTTGAATCCTTTTAGCCCTCTAACATCGCTGAATTTAGGTGGCTGGAAAATAGTCATTTTTTTTTCTGGAGAAATCCTTGTAATATTTTTTCCCCAGTGTTAGAAGGAGATACTAGGAAATGAAAATATTTTATTCTTTTTGCAGAAAATATGCTTAAAGAGAACTGTATGTACATGTCCCATGGTTAATAAAATCATCAGAGCTTTATCAGTCATCATTATAAATGGTACAGGTTCTTTGGATCAGGGTGCTTTCTGTGGATACAAGGTTAGCTCAAGGGACACTGGACCAGAAGTGAAACCAGATTGCTTGTCGGCTGCCAGAAATTCTGGGCAGAGTGCCAGACTTGGTTCACCTTTAAAAATTCATCTCCCAGTATGAAAATAGAGGGCTTGATCCCTGCAAGGAATAGTGGTAGCATGAATACTTGGAGTTCCTTTGGCCCAAAGTACTTTCATTGATGCTAGGAAAGGTGGGGGAACTGATTGGTGTGGACCAGCAGCTTTGACCTCATTTAAGAGCTGCAATATTTTCTCTAGCAGCCTTACTTCATTATGTTTCAAATTATAATTTCATAAGTTAATAATTGTACTTCCAAATAATGTGGGTCATATATACACATTGAATGTGTTCTGCCTGATAGGAAGCTGTAGGTTTAACTTCTAATAGTCATAGAAATTCTATGCACATTATGAAGCTATTAGGATGTAACAGCTGTTTTAGTTCATTTCACCCTGCAAAAGAAATGTGATGCAGGCTAAAATGATCAGTAATTATGTATTTTGAAAGCGAAACCTCCAGTTACAGAAAGAGCTAATTTACACATTAGATACTGATAAAACTAGAGTAAGCTATGAGTTTCAAAGTTAGTGTTATCTCCTGCCTAGGACTATGAAAGAGAATCTGTACCAAAAGACAGTTTTTTCCTCTTTGAAATGCTCTTTTACATTGCCTATTGTAATTTTGAAGTTGCAAATCAACTGTAATGAAGAACTGTTTGATATCTTTCTAAAGAAAAAAATTAGAGGAATGTTAGAGGGAGTAGGATTTAGAAGGATTTCACTTTATTTCTGTTGATCAGGGCCTACCATCTGCCTTCCATTTAATGTTGTAGAAGCATGCATGCGTTTCCCAGTTCTGAACAGATGATGTGCATGATTTGTTGAGATATATGTGTATTCTGGATGTGTGTGTGTGTATATATACCTACGGTGCTTAAAATCACACTTGAAGTGTAAAACAGATAATGAGTCTCCATTTTGGCCTAATTTGCATATTCATCTCTTATACACAAAACAAAAGTCTACAATGATACTGATTTTCTTTTCTACTTTAGAATCAGCACTAACCAGCTGTCAACAAATATTTTGATTAAACAGTCTTCTTTATTGGGGAATTTTGGGGCACATTCTTTATATAAACACATTGTTTTCTTTGATTTCAAGGGACTTATTTTCAGTATGATTCATAGATGCATCACACCAGTAAGCTGTCATGCACAAAAATATATTTTTCTCTGTAAACTTCCTTTTTACCATTGATTTCTCTAGGGCAAAAATATGGCTCAGAACAGAATATTCTACCTTAGGATACTTGCCCATAATAAAGGTGGTAAATAAATGTATAGGCCTGCTTTAAGTAAACTGAAAAATTTAAAGTAAAAGCTTCACAAACTGGACTTCTCCAGATTTTTAAAGATAATTTAACAGTTCCTGTTCTACATCTAAAACGTGATTGGACTACAGAAATTTTGTTCGTATTTTGACATGTATTCTAGTCTTTCTTCTCTGTGTAACCATACATAAATATGTTATTTATAAAAATGGTATCATGTAGCACATATTATTTTGAAACCTGGCACATATGTATATTCATTGTGGCTATTGTTCTATGTCAGGACATAAGTATCTGCTTTATTCTTTTTAACAATAGCACAGTATTCTAAATATACTATTGTTTACCTAAAGTCCACTATTGAGGGACTGTAAGAATTTTTTTGGTTTTACTATTATAGAATAATATAGTCTCTGCATGCATATTTGATTATCTCTTAACATAAGCAGAGTCAGAAGATATTACCATCTTAAAATATGACACATATTGGTAAATGACATACAAAGCATTATACCAGTTTATCTTGACCAGTAGTTTGATAGTACCTATTTCCCTACATCTTTGTCAACAATGAGTATTATTATTTTTAAAGTTTTTTTATCAAACTGACAAGTAAATGATAGTCTCACATTTATTTTATGGTGCAGATTTTTGATGATTTATAAAATTAAACAACTGTACATCTGTTTGACAAGGATACATATTTTCATAGAAAAGATGAGATTTGAGTTGATCTGAAGGTGAAAGTGAAGTCGCTCAGTCATGTCTGACTCTTTGCGACTCCATGGACTGTCACCTACCAGGCTCCTCAGGCGACAGTCCATGGAGTTTTTCAGGCAAGAGTACTGGAATGGGTTGCCATTTCATTCTCCAGGGGATCTTCCTGACCCAGGGATCGAACCTGGGTCTCCCACATTGCAGGCAGACGCTTTACCATCTGAGCCACAGGGAAGCCTGAAAGGATGAGTTTTATTAATTTTTTTCCTCTGGCTGTGGTGAGCAGCGTCTACTGTTTGTTGTGATGCACGGGCTTCTCATTGTGGTGGCTTCTCTTGTTGCCAAGCACAGGCTCTAGGCATGCAGGCTCAGTAGTTGTGGAGCATGGACTTGCTTGCTCTGAGGCATGTGGAATCTTCCTGGACCAGGGATTGAGTCTGTGTCCCTGCATTGGCAGGCAGATTCTTAACCACTCTGCCACCAAGAAAGTCCCATGAGTTGAGTTTTGATTGGGTACTTTTAGAGGATTTTTCTCATGAGATCATCTGGGAAAGTGATTCTCAGTGAGGGGTGATTTTTGTTCCTCAGAGGACATTTGGTAATGTCTGGAGACATTTTTCTGAAAGAAAAATGAAAATAGTGACAGAAACAGTTCTTGGGCTCCACAATCACTGCAGATGGTGAGGACAGCCATGAAATTAAAAGACACTAGCTCCTTGAAAGAAAAGCTATGACCAACCTAGACAACATATTAAATAAAAAGCAGAGACATCACTTTGCCAACAAAGGTCTGTCTAGTCAAAGCTATGGTTTTTCCAGTGGTCGTGTATGGTTGTGAGAGTTGGACCATAAAGAAAGCTGAGCACTGAAGAATTGATGTTTTTGAACTGTGGTGTTGCAGAAGACTCTTGAGAGTCCCTTTGACTGCAAGGAGATCCAACCAGTCCATCTTAAAGAAAATCAGTCCTGAGTATTCGTTGGTAGGACTGATGCTGAAGCTGAAGCTCCAATACTTTGGCCACCTGATGCAAAGAACCGACTCATTTAAAAAGACCCTGATGCTGGGCAAGATTGAAGGCAGGAGGAGAAGGGGACGACAGAGGACGAGATGGTTGGATGGCGTCACCGACTCTATGGACATGAGTTGGGGCAAGCTCTGAGGGTTGGTAATGGATAGGGAAGCCTGGCGGGGTGCATGCAGTCCATGGGGTCACAAAGAGTTGGACACAACTGAGCAACTGAGCTGACTGACTGACCAGTATTCTTGCCTGGAAAATCCCATGGACAGAGGAACCTGGCGGGCTCCAGTTCATAGGGTCTCAAAGAATTGGACATTACTGAGCTGCTGCTGGCATTGGTAGCCTGTCAGGGTCCTCTGTCCATGGTATTCTCCAGGCAAGAATACTGGAGTGTGTTGTCATTCCCCTCTCCAGGGGATCTTCCCAACCCAGGGATCAAACCTGGGTTTCCTGCATTGCAGGCAGATTCTTTACCATCTGAGCCACCAGAGAAGCCCAGGATAAAGTCAAGGATGCTGCTAAACATCCTACAATGTACATAACAGCCTCCTACAGCAATGAGTTATCCAGGTGAAAATGTCAGTAGTGTCAAGGGTGAGAAACCCTGATTTAAGAGAAGGTTGTAGTAATTTTATATGTAAAGAGAGCTTGAATTAGGTTGTTTTTGGTTAAAATGGAGAAAAAGAATCACTGTGAAAGACATTTAAAAGGAAAAATAGTCAAATTGATGCCTGATTGGATACAGAGAGGGAAAACAAGAAATTGAGTCACAAAGTTTAGAAGCTAGATGGCTGGGATGTGGGATGGCATTAGTGGAGAGAAGTTGTGAGAGAGCCAGTTTGAACTAGTTACTTAAGAAGTAAATGGTGACACTCTGCTATTTCATCTACTTTGCTTTCATACAGTGAGATTTTTATTTTACACTTGGTGCCAGGATTGTTTTGGATTTTTGAATTAAAAAATCACTAACTAGTACCAAACATTTCGTTGTGAACAATTTCTTCTTTCTGAAATGTGCTTCTTTCATCTGTCCTACTATTTTGTCCCTTTCTAAAGTGCTGTTTCCTCCAGGAAATCTTTGATCTCTCCAAATGAAATAAAAATACTTTTTCTTTATTTATTCAAAAAATACTTACCGAGTGCCTGCTGTGTGCTAGGCAGGCAATGTGCTAGGTACTGGAATTGCAGTGGAAAGCTTTAACCACATGTCCTCTTCCTTTATGGAGTTTAAAGCATAGTAGGAGAGTCAGATGTTAAACAAAATAATTACAAGTAAAGGAAGAATCATAGGTTCTAATATTAAAAAATGCAAAGAAGGAAAAATACAAGTGAGCATTAGTGCCAAAGCAGAAGAATACAATTTCAACTGAACAGTCAGGGAAGACCTTTTAGGGAGGTGATGTTTAAGTAAAGACCTGAGTGATGACTAGGAATTAATCAGATAAAGGCAAGAGGGGAATGAGGGAAAAGTAATTGGAGTAGAGACAAATAGAAAACCCTTGAGGAGAGAAATACCTTGGTCTGAATAAGGATATGAAAAGAAGTTTGTATGGCCGAAGAGCAGTGGTGAGATAGAGGGGAGGGTGGGTAATGACCAGATTGTTTAGGCCTGGAGGACCTTGTTAAAGAGGTTGATCTCTGGGTTTGGGTGGATGGTAATAAAGGCAGGGAGATGAGTAGGAGGCCTTTGTTATAGTTCAGGAGGTAAGGTGGTTACTTGTATAAGGATGGTGCCAGGAGAATTAGAAGTAGATGAATTTAAGGTACGTTCTTCAGCTTGTGAGACTTCCAAGGAGTGATGTATAGATACAGGCTTGGAACTAAAAAGGAGGTCTAGATTGGAAATAGAAACATGAGAGTTGTCTTAGAGGATGGTATTTGAAGTTGCGGGCGGAGTTGGTTAGATTCAAATGAGATAGAATGTAGTTGTATGAAGAAGGAGAAGAAAAGAGGACCTCGAACTGAGTTCAAGGTGCTCTTGAATTTGATCAAGTAGAAGTCAATGAAGTAAATGGGGAAGGAGCAGCCAGCAAGAGAAGGACAAGCAGGAAAGTGTGGTTTCAAGAAGGAGGGGACAGGTCAGTAATGCCAGATGTTGCTGCAAGACCAAGTGGATGAGGAATGGAAAGTATCAGTTGGCCTTGGCAGCATAGAGTGCACAGTTTGCCTTAGAGATGGCAGTTTTACAGACATAGTATGATGCAGTAGGGGCAGAAACAAGATTAGGATTGTAATTTATAGTAAAATTAAGAATGCATATATGTGTTCTAGCAGCAATCATCTTTTTGGTAAAGTTTATTCAGAGGAAGGATGTACATAAGGACAGTTAGTGCAGAGTTGTCTGTAAATTTTAAAAGTTGTAAACTACCAAAATGTCCATCAGATGGGGAGTTCAGTAAAATTAGAAATTAAAATCCTTCTATGAATTATCCTAGAAAGATTTCCATAAACATTGTTAGATGAAAACATGATTGAGATAATGCTTTTTTTGGTCAGTAAACTACCATATATACATAGATATGTAAATATAAATGTTTATGTGAATTTGTATGAGTATAGAGAATGGTATGGAAGGATGCACATCAAACTTCAGTATTGATTATTCAGGAAAATGAAGTTGAGGTAAGGAAAGTAGAAAGATCTATTCAATTTTTATTTATCTTTTGTTATACTTGCTGTAATGCCATTTTTTTTTAATTAAAAAGATTGAGGATTAAACTTTTTAAAGAAGAACTCCAGGAGATGAGGAAATGGAGAAAGAAAATTGAGTAACTTAAGAAACTTTGCTGGGAAGGTATATAAAGATACAGGATGGTGTGTTTTTAAGAATGAGAGGTGCTAAAGCTTGTTTAAATGTTGAATAAAAGGATCCAGAAGAGAGAAATTGAAGAGGCAGAGAAAAAGATAGTCTATGAAATGGGACACCTTAATTATGTGTGATGGGAGGAAAGAAAAAAGACTAATCTGGTTTTATACTGTGAGTGCCAGTGGGGTGGCTTCTGTTTTCTTTAGGATGAATGGAACAGAGTCATCAGCTGAGAGTGAGAGGGAAGTTGGGAGTCTGAATAGAGTGGAGAAAAGTGGGAGCTAGGTGTTGCAGCAGTGGGGGAGTAAGCTTTCTCGGGAAGTACTGTGCCATGCGCGGTCTGGTTGACTGCCTATTTGAGATTGGGCAGCGTGAGTCCATCTGCCTTGTTGTGTGGTTTTCTCTGGTGCAGTTCAGCTTCTTAAGTTCAGAGAAGTAAGTAGTTGAGGAATAGGTGGGAGTTTGGCTAGTCCAGCGCATTGGAAGATGGGAGGGGCAGGAAAGTGGAGAGGATTTGCAAAGACCCAAATTGCCCACATCCAGGTACTGTTTTCTATTTTTGTCTTATGTTGACCGCACTGCCTTGACCACCACTGGCTGGTGGGCTATAGTTTGTGACGTTGAAGAGAGCCAAACGTGACTGAGCATGTGAGTGGGCACAGTTCCATGCGCACACCTGCGCGTGCACACACACCACACACACACACACACACCCACACACACACCCACACACACCCACACACACACACCCCCTCTTTTGCCGTGACTGTTAACTATGAACAAGATGTAGCTATTTTCTAGTTTTCTTGAAAACAGATCCTGGGGCTTATCTTAAAATATAAAACTTATGTAAACCTGTGTGTGTGCCCAGAATCTGGAAAGAAAGCAAACTAAGAAAAAGCAGTAGGTTTGATTGAAGCTGAGAATGTGACCTAGATGGTTCCTGTTGCCATTGCCCACATCATACCTAGAAAGATGGTGTGTTTTTTTACAAACTTGTCTATGGCTTGGTCAATTGAGAGATTATTTTGAACCTTGTCATTGGACAGTACTCATTATGTGACTGTCATCCCATTGGTTTTTATCAGTTTGTTATTTGTGTTGTCATCTTAGAGAAGACATGACCAGTAGATGTGACATCCTAGGAACAGATCTCAGGAATGTGTTTTATGGCTACCATAACAAAATGTACCCTGCAGAATCTGAGTCTGAAGGACCCTGACTTACATATTGATCTTTGGAGGTTTGTGGTTTGTTTTCTTTTTAAATACAAATTGTAGATGTCTTATTTTTAAAATGACATTATCTGAGAAGTGTTGGCGATCAGATGGCTGCCTTCTGAGTACTGAGTGCTTTTACATAAATTATTTTATGTCCTTAAACAACTTAAAGAAAAAATTAAATTCTTAAAACATCTCTTGGAGATAGGTTTGATTATTCTTATTTTACAGAGCCTCAGAAAGGTTAAGTGCTTTTCCAAAGATCTCAAAACCAGAAAGGCCTAGAATTCTAGCTAGATATGTCTAGCTTTAAAAACAGTTATATCATATCATATAATGTCACTGAGAAAGAACCCATTCATGTATCTAAATAACGTCTTCCCTCTTACCTTGTAAGGCTTAGCAGATATGTGCCTGGGGCTGGGACCTCACTGTTTCTGAGAAGCCTTATTTATCATACTGCCTTATCAAGTGTTTCTGACAAAGTCCGCATGATGATATCCTAACCTTGTCTTTGCAGACAGCTAGAGTGTCATTAGAGACTTTTTGGAGGCTGTATACTGTCATGCTGTCAAATGCGTGGAAAAAGAAGGGAAGTTATTGTTTATTAGCTTAGATATGGTTTACAGCACAGGCAATACCCACAGTTTTCCACACATTTTGCATATTTCATTTGGTCTTATTTGGAAGCTAAGCAGTTATTGCCCAGCTATTGTATTTCACAAATGAGGAAAGTAAGACTTGGATAGCGTAATGAACTTGGAGTTACACAACATCTGGGATTGAAATCCAAGTCTGTTTGACTCTGAAGTTTTGTGCTTTTTTAAAAACACGCAGTGCTGTCTTTTCCATCTCTGCTTATCATCTTGTGGCATTATCTTTATTTTTTTGTGAGGTTTCAAAGATATTTAAAAATTGTTTTATTCTGGACTTCAGGATTCTGAAGTAATAGCTCTTACTGAAGGGTGATAAAAACACATACACATACACTTTATAGGATAAGGAAAATATTCATATGTTATATATATTTTAATCTTATAAAAACACTTGGTAGGCTCAGTAGATCTAGATTCTGGCAGCTGCCAGATATACATTTGGATGCTTAAATTGATAAGTCAAGATTTTAATTTTGCTCCTATGGTTAGTGAATGGTGTCAGATTAAACTTATTTCCAGAGAGTGAGATGCATCCTGGTATCATTTTATCTAGTCTGTTTACACTGTGATTCCAGGGTATGCAGACAGGCAATATTAAAACGTTAGGATGTGCTTCTAGTCCCCTGAGAAACATTTCTAGTTCCCAAACATTGCTATGATGGCCGTGGTCCTTCATATATGGGATGCCCTTATTATCTGAATATTTTTTATTTCATGCTGTGTAGTCACAAAGATTGCATAGGGAAGCAGAAGTTACCATAATATAAAAATATTTCCTGATTAATTGTCCACATGTAAATTTAGTTCCCACTCAAACACTCATCCTGGATAAATACTATCCCTTGCCCATCCTATTAGTTATAATGTGTCACTGATTGTTAAAAAGATGTAAAATTATTGTATTCAACTGCAAAGTCAATGGCAGATTTTGCAAAAATTCTGGAGATAAAAATTTAATGAAACCAAGAATAGTGATGTTGAAGAATTATTGCCAAACTTGCAGGCAGAGCCAGTGGCAATGCAATTCTGACAGCATTAGCCAGTGAACAACTGAGGTAGAGAAAATCCACCAGAATAATGACATGTTATTTCAAAAGAAGGATCTGATTATTAAAAATTAGAGGAAATTTGATGATGTCTGGGTATTTTTGGAAGACTCTGTCACTGTAATTGTGCTAGTGCTAATTAGATAAATAGAGTGTCTGATGTCAGATCAGTATTAACTCATCTGCTACTGCTGCTGTGACTACTACTTTGGTTATTACAATAGTTGCATTTATTATTCAAATTTTATTAAATTGAAGATAAAATACACTAATATTTGATATTTCAATTTTTTACCTTAATGAAAACATTCCCCCCCCCCCCACATTCACTATGAGACTTTGGTCCCTATTGTAAGTGAGTAGATTAACAGTCCTTTTCAGATAATTGTTATCCTCACATAATGAGAGCCTTCTGTAATGGTTATATACTTTATGTATTTGTATGTTGTTCCTCTCTTAGTTGTGCTGTTAGTGAGCAGCGGTTACAAAAACTGTTGTGGCGAGTTAGCTGTGGGGTTGACTCATCCTGAGTAATATTGTCTTTTAACCAGTAATTCAAAGAAACAGAACTCAGGTGAGCAGTTGTCTCTTCTAGCAGAATGGCCAACAAGCAGATTACAGTTGTGTCTTGGAGAAAGGATTTCAGGTCACTCATTGAATTGAAAAGCATTACATAAATAAAAACTTCCAGTTGGGGATGGTTGAGGGGAATGCAGTAGTATTGTTTTTGAAGTCTTTTTTCTTTTTCTGTTCAGTAACATTGCCCATAGCTTTAATGTTCCTCAGATTTGAAGATGAATACATTTTGCAGCTTCCTAATCCATATGAAAAGGAAAACGTGCTTGTAATAACTTTATCAGCCTTAATTTGGCCCACTGGTAAACTTGGCAGGCTCAGCTGCAGCAGCCAGAGTGGGATCTCTTGTCCCCTCTGGCTGCGTTCACCACAGCCAAGGTTCTAGATGCCCATTATTTCTGGAGATGATGTTCCTTCTTCGTGTTTTTTTAATCTTGGAGTCTGCGGAATACCCCAAGGTAGTGTCAGTGTCAGAGAATTAAGTATTTTCTGGGTTCTGAAACATGTAAACAACATATATTAGTTTAAATTATAATGCATAGTTGGTCTTCTGGTAACCTCTTAACAACGTGCAGACCCTTTTCTAAGCAGAATCAGAAGGTGGTTTTTTTTTTTTTGTTTTGAGACCTATAGAGTAATGATACCTTACAGCCATTCTCCAAATAGAGCTCATTCATTATGACCCCCATTTACATTCCTGCTTCCCTTGAACTTAGGCCAGAATATTTATCTGTGCAATTTAAGTAGCAACAGGTTAGTTAAGTGCTTGATTTAAAGTAGCTGCCATTTCAATTTATTTTTCCTTTATTGGGAAATTTCTTCCCTTTGAAGAGGGGTTGAATTAATCATTGTGTGGTTTAGATAAGTTACTTGATCTGGGGACAAAACGTTGCAGGATTTGTGGAGTTGTCTATGGTACCTGTGTGAGAGACACGTCATGAATCTCTTAATAGTTGTGAAATTGCTTTTCATGAAATGTCTGACGTGTGACTGGCTCCTTCTCCTTTTTATGGCAAATCATGTAGCTCATATATCATGCCAGCCATAAATCTCAATTCATATTTGTCCAAGGATTTTACTCTGAGATTCACCTTCTTAGAGCTGAAAAGGTTCAATACCATATGGTTTCTTTTTATTAGTATGATTAAGAATGTATTTTCATCAAAGTATACCATCTGTTATAAAGAGAAAACAGGTAGATACATTGATCTATTCTCCTCATTTTTTTTCTTCTTAACCTCCATCCAATTAGCTTATAAGCATAAATCTCTTAGATTGCGTTATTTAGAAAATAAAAAAAATTATGTATTGAAAGACTGGCTCCTTCAGGGCAGAATTTAGCCTTCTTTTTGTCCCACATATAGCTTGTATTCTATCACATGTATAGTAATGCTTCAGAAAATATGTTGAAGTTATCTGTAACTACAGTGTTGTATGTAATATAAAATTACAGAAATATATTATCTGGTTGAAATTACATTTAGCAGACTGAATAATTGATGGTTTCTCATTCCTGGTCCAGTGCCTGGCCCAGAGTTGACATTCAGTGACTGTTTGTTGACTTAGCTCATTAATTAATTGATTGATTCTTGGGATAATTTAGTCTGATGACTAAATGAGATTTATGAACAGTCATGTAACCTTTATTATGATAATGTATTTTAATAATGCTGCAAGAACAGAATTTGAAGCAAGTTTCCTTTGTAGTAACTTTACAGTATTTATAAGGGTATGAACTATTTTTAAATACAATTTTTTAAAAATTACTATTTGTTTATTCTTAAATATTTATTTATTTATTTGGCTGCACTGGGTCTTAGTTGCAGCGTGTGAACTTTTAGCTGTGGCATGTGGGAAATATTCCCTGACCAGGGATCAAACCCAGGTGCTCTGCATTGGGAGCACAGTCTTACCAACTGGACCACCAGGAAAGTCCCTAAAATTTGCTATTTAAACTTCTACTGAGTTTTGCTTTTTTTTTCTTTCTCTCTCATTCTTTCCAGTGAAGCTTATGGGTGATATTCTTCCTACTTAGATCTCTTTGTTTTTAAGTGACCCTTCAAGTTTACATATGTATATCCAGAGGTCTTTTGAAGTTCCTTCTGGTTTTTGCAGTTTAGGTAAGAGTGCTCAACCCCCACTCAGTTCTATGGTCTTGAAGAATCCAAAACTTCTGTGCTATTTGGGAAATCTGAGTCCCAGGACTTAATTCTTTATAGCTCCTCTGCCTCTCACTTCTTTTCTTCTTATGTGCTAATTTTGTATTATATCATGGTGTCCCAGATATAAAACTCAAGACAGCTTCCAGTTCCTCCAGAAGCGTCCTTTCCAACAGGAGCTTTAGAGACTAATGTGGACTTTCTGGGAGAGAGAAGAAAGGGCTTAACATTATCCATCCCATTATCAATGCCTTAAAAAAATCTGCATTAGACGTTATTTTTCATTTGTTCACTGACACATATTCAACAAGCCAGGCACTGTGCCAGGCACTGGGTAGTCAGAGATGAGTGAAAAATAGACAGGTTCCTGTTTTCATGGGCCGAAGATCCCCCAGAGAAGGAGGCGACAACCCACTTGCCTGGAAAATTCCATGGACAGAGGAGCCTGGCCGGCTGTAGTGCATGGGGTTGCAAAGACTCAGACACAACTGAGCAACAGAGTGCACGCATAGACCAGTCGGGGTGCCAGGTAATCAGGCAGGCATACAAATTGATGTGGGATTCTAACTGTGAGAAGTGCTATGTAAAAGAGGTGCACAGTCCTGGAGAGAACATTCAACGGAGAGCTTTGACCTTTTGGGGAATGGGGGTGGGTGAAGATTAGAAGGAATCATGTGGCCAAGTAGGCTGTAGGAGTGAGGAGAGGCACAGGTGAGTTTCTAGAGTGTCTTCTCCATAGGGCTGCCATCTGTATTTCCTCTTGGTCACTTCTGTCTCTAGGAGCCCAGTCTGGTTGGCTGTCTTCTCCTCCAGGATTTTCCCTTAGAATTTCCAGGTTCTTCTCCCTCTCTTAGGCACAGAACTTATTCTAATCTTCAGATCCTATTAAAAACTTCAATAATTTTTATACATTAACACTCCATGTTCCTGCCAAGATTTCATCTCTGTCTAGATAAGGGAACTATTCTTTTTTAAAATTTTTATTTATTTTTTAATTGAAGGATAGTTGCTTTACAGAATTTTGTTTGTTTCTGCCAACCATCAACATGAATCAACCAGTCAACATATGCAACCAATACATATGTACTGTCCCTCTTGAACCTCCCTCCCCTCTCCCTCCTCATCCCACCCCTGTAGGTTGTTATAGAGCCCCAGTTTGAGTTTAGATTGAGGGAACTGTTCTTAAACTATATGTTGGCAGCATCATTATTCATTCATTTTTTCATTCATTCAGCAAATATTTACTGGACACCTGTCCTCTGAAAGCAAGAGAACTTCACCACACCTGACTGATGCTGGAGCATTCCCCTTCCCTTTGAAACTTTTCTGGACTAGTTTGAACAACCTGAGCATTGTAAACATTAAGGATTCAGCAAAGTGCAGATTGCACAAAAATGTCTATCTTAATGGAGATTATGTTCTAATGGGGAGAGACAGACAATAAACAAAATAAATAAAGCAGGGAAGAGGGACTAGGATATTTATGGGGTGGGATTTGCAGCTTCAAACAGGCGAGGCCTCATTATACAGGTGACATCTAAGTAATGACCTGAAGAAGATTAGGGAACAAACCAGTGTGGTTGGAGTGCTCCTGGCTGAAGGAATGATAACTGACCCTGACATGGGGACATGCCTGGCGTGCTCCACAGATGGGAAGGAGGCCACTTGAACTGTAGCAGAATGGAAAGTAGTCTGTGGGATCGGATTGTTTGGGCTTGGAGTGAGATGGGGGAGCCATTGGAGGGTGGTGAGCTGAGCAGCCATGTAGCCTGCTTGGCCTAACTGCTGGCTGGGGAGGGTGGTGAGCTGAGCAGCCATGTGATCTGATTGATCTAACGGCTGGGTGGGGCGTAGGCGGAAGAGGCGTAACAGAATGTAGGCAAGAGGTGGTCGCAGTCTCTTGGATGAGAGTAGAAGCAGTGAAATGAGGGAAAATGCTTGAAGTTCTGATATATTTGAAGGGAGAGCTAATGGCATTGGCTGGAAGATACGCATGGGATAAGAAAGGAGTCACAGGGGGCACCAGGGTTTTTGGCCTGAAGAACTAAAGGGATGGAATTGCAGTGACTGAGGTAGGACTGTGCAAGATAGGTTTTAGAGTAGCTCTAAAACATTTTAGATATGAGATGCCTATTAGATGTCTTAAGTGGAAATGCTGAAGAGGCAGTTGAATATGTGTCTGAAGTCTAAGGTAGAAATCCTGGCCAGATATATAAAATTAGGAGTTACCAGCATGAGATGTGTCTCAAAGCTGTGAGACTGGATGAAACCCCAGCGTTGAGGCTGAGGTTAGGAGAAGGGTCCGGTACCTCAGACCAAGGAGGAGCTGCCAGTGATGGGGGAGCAAAGTCAGGGGAAGGTGGTGACTCGGAAGCCAAGGAATAGAGTGACCCATTGTGTGGTGCTGCCAAGGGTTCACGTTTGATCAGGCCTGATAATTGACAGTTTAGCAACATGGAGATCGTGAATGCCCTTGTATAGCAGTTTTAGATGAGTGGTGGGGTGGAAACCTGATTGGATTAGAGAAGGAAGAATTGGAAACAGGATATATCAACATTTTTGAGAAGCTTAGCTGTGAAAGAAAGAAGTAAGGCAGTGGTTCCCTACTTTCTAGAGGCTTCGCTACACAGTCTCTTCTGGTATCATCTGTCTGGGGAAGTTACTTTTGCAGAAACCTACTTACTACCATTAAGGTTTTTTTCCCTCCTGATAGCTGTCATTTTGAGTTGCTTTCCTTCTTTGCTCTGACAGTGCCTAAGTTAGGACCTACTAAAATCTTGCTTTCTTTCTGATCCTCAAATATGATGCAAAAATATTGAGCCGGCCTCTGTTTGAGGACAGATACTGTCCTCCATAGCAGGTTAACAGGAGGGTGAGTTTGGAGACACATTTCCTAAGACTTGAGGCAGGCAGTGTGTGTGCACAAAGAAGGCTAGCTCGTATTTCTCGAGTGCTGCTTCCGTGGCGGCACAGTCTTCCTGTTTTACATCATTATCCGTTTAACTGTAATAGCTACTTGGGGTGATAGAGCTTCATAAAGAAAATCTGATAGGTAAATAACTGGGATTTGTGACAACCCTCTTAGTATTGTGTTTTATCTTACCAACTTTGATAGCTCATTGGAATATCCATGGATGTTTTATGAATGACTATGAAGTGCCAGGCACATTTATGGAACCAGGCATTAAAAGAAGTCACACTGTAGGTTGCTTTTAGAAAAATATTATGAACTTCTGGTTGAGAAGATAACTTTTTTTCCTTAACTGAGAGGCTAGATTTTGGGAAAAACAGCCTAATCCAATGAAAATCCTCCAAAAGATCTTAAATCCTTAGAATTTACACATCCCTTTTACCCATGGGTTCTGTTGTCCTTTTCTGCAGTTATTGATTTTTCCTGGTGCCTTTTCTATAACGTCAGCCCGGCCATATCCATTCCTTATGGATTTATTGCTCATCTTTTTACCCTGCTCTCTTTAGAGGAATACTATATCAAACTTTTATCCCTTCCATCAGATTACAACAATTTAAAGGTAGATTGTGCTCCTGGCCTAAACATGTTGACAATGACCCTTAACAATATTTGAATTATGGTGTGGTTTTCAGGTAAGCATTTTAGTTGACTGTTTTCTTTTTATGTGTGGACCTTCTTCTTTTCTCATTTACATATCTCTAGGGAAAGATAAATGCCTGAATTGGGCAAAAAAGAAATTTTGCTTTGAAATTGCTCTTTTTTAAGATGTCATCTAGGAATGCACTATTTAAAAATTTTGAACTTTATAGGCACATTTTCAAAGAAGAAGGGAAATACTTTTAAAAAATGTGTTGGCAAAACCTGAAAAGAAAGCTCTTAAAAAAGGACTCCAGCCTGACAAGAGGAAAGGAAGAAATGATTACTGATTATTTCAATTTCCAGTAAATTACAAAGCATACATAATAGGCTTCGGAGAGAGAGGATTCCTATGGCATACTTCATGATGCCTTTACAGATAAGTGTGAAAATGAAAGGGAAATTAATTGTTTCAGCCTGGCAAATCTGTACCATTTTGGTGGAGTGAAAATGAATGAAATTAATCCTGTCACTCTTTACTGAAAATAACACATATTTTTGATGTGTTTCTGAAGCAGTGTACTTATAGATTTGCTACAAGGAAACTTAGTACTGAGTCAGAGGTAACTAAATAATTATCAGAAAGTAAGAGGGATAATAGTATTTCATATAATTTACACTACAAAATTTGGAAATTACCTGTGGCTAGGAATGATTTTTTTAAACTCCTTAGACCTTCCCCCGTAATATTATTAATAAAACAAAAAGTCCTTGCCATTAGGAGCTTATATTCTAGAGGAGGAGATTGATAATAAAGTTACATAGATAATTGTATCATTTAACTTGTCACATCGTAAGGGCAGTGAAAGAAAAGACATCTTCCCTGAGGAAATAATGTTTAATTTGACCCCTGAGGAATGACGGGGTGGGCGGGGGGAAGCCAAGTATAGGGGAAGGGAAAAGCATTCACAGAACTGAGAGAAGCAGAGAGTTGGGCAGTGTGGATGGAGCAAGTGAACAGGAGTATAGAAAGACAAAGTGAGGCTGGGTAGTGAGCTGAGGACAGATCTCACAGGGCCTTGTAGGTCAAGTTGTGGATTTTGAACTTCATTCAGAGAAAAAGGAGACACTATTAAAGAATTTTTAGCAGGTTTGCATTTTCAGATCATCACCCTAGACAAAGGACTTGAATAGACGTCTTTCCAAAGGTTATATACAAATGGTCAGTAAGAGATTCTCAGTGTCGTTAGTCATTAGGGAAATCTGAGTGAAAATCACAGTGAGTTAACACTTCACACCCAAAAGGATGGCTGTTATAAAAAATGAATGAATGAAAGAGGAAAATAGCAATTCTTGACAAGAACATGGAGAAATTGGAACCCTTGTGCATTGCTGGTGGGAATGTAAAATGGTGCAACTGCCACAGAAAACAGTCTGGCTATTCCTCAAGAAGTTAAACATACTTAAACATATAAAGCTTTTCATTTAAAAACTTTGGTTTAAAAATATATATAAAAGTTAAACATAAACCCAAAAAGTTAAACCGTATGATCCAGCAGTTCTGCTGGATTGGTTCATCTGCTGGTGGACAAATAAACTATGGTCTGAACATACAGTAGACTACTATTAAGCCTTAAAAAGGGATGAAATTCTGATACATGTTACAACATGGATGAACTTTGAAAACAATATGTTAAGTGAAATAAGCCAGATACAACAGGAAAAATGTTGTATTATTTCACTTATATGAATACCTGGAATAGGCAAATTCTTAAGAGATAAAAGCAGCATAGAGGTTATGAAAGCCTCAATTGGTGGAGTATGGGGAGTTATTGTTTAATGGTTCACTATGTTAAGAATGGGTTGCTATTAGTTAAGAATGCGTTTTAGTGCAAATCATAGGAAACCCTGTGAACCACAACTTAAATAATTGGGGTGCTTATTCTCCTTAATAGTGAATCTTGAGGTTGGCAGTCCTGTGTACAGTTCAGTAATGCCTTCTGGAGCCAGGCTGTTTCTTCCTTTCCATTCTGATATCCTTAGAATGTTGGCATCATCCTCGTGCTCATCTCTGCTGGACACCAAGGCCCTTGTCTATATTCTAGGCAGGAAGGAGAAGGAAGATGAGCAGGAAGGAGTAGCATCTATGTTACCTGTATCAGGAAAGCTCACCGGCTAGAGCCTTTGTGTCACCCTACACTTCTTTTTCTTATATGCCACATCTAATCCATCGGCAAATCCTTTTGGTCCTCCCCTTAAAATATATCCAGAATTGGAACCACTTTTTGCCATATCTGCTGTATGTACCATGATCCAGGCTATCACCGTCTCCTAGATTGTTATACTGGTCTAATACCTCATCTCCCTGCCTCAGCTCTTATAGTTCTATAATCTGTTCTCAGTCCCTGGAATGCCTTTTTTTTTTTTAAACACATAATTCACATACCCCCCAACTCACCCTTTTACAGTATACAATTCAGTGACTTTTAGTCCACAGCATCATGTAAGCCCAAAGAAATATTTACTTTTGAAATGTAAGTCAAAATCTTCTCAAAACCTTCTAATAAATCGTCATCTCATTCAGGATAAAAGTCAAAGTTCTTGAGCAGTCTGCAAGGCCCTGCATGATCTAGGTCCCTGTGCTTATCAGACCTAATCCCCTACAGCTCTCTGCCCTCATCTTTCTGCCTCACCCACATGGGCCTTCTTGCTCTTCCACACCAGACAAGCTCCTGCTTTGAGATCTGTGTGCTTGCTGTTCCCTCTGCCTGGAATGCTTCCTTTCTCACCTCCTTCTGCCCTTTCCTCAAATGTTACCCTTTCAGCAGACCCTTTCCTGACCATTTTGTTTAACATTGCAGTTCACCTCTCTGTACACACACAGACACACTCACATACTTACTGACACATGGTCACCACATTCCTTATGGCCCTTTCCCACTGTTTTTCTTTAGTCTTCATCACCTTCTAATATAATGTATAATTTACTGACATATTTGTTTTTTTTCTGTCTTTCCCTACTTAATTATAAACTCCTTGAGGGCAGGATTTTTTCCACTGTTTGATCTCAGCACCTTGAATAATTGTAGTATATGCTTGTTGAATGACTGAACCATGATATGTGGCACCCCAAGCTGCAAAAGAAGCTAGCCTTTAGATTAGTAGACGGTTGGGGATGGGTGTTGACTGAGCCCATTTAAAGTTGCGAGAGCTATCATAGTATTATTTATTTGATGTATATTTACTATTAATGCTAAGCAGTGTGGTTACAATGGCAAATAAGACATTTGTGGTTCCTGTTGTGATGGCGTTTACATTCTAGAAGGGTGATAGATATAATAGGTAAATGAACAAGATAATATTAAAAAAAAGTAGTGCTTGCTGTGAAGAAAATAAGACTGCCTTGTAGAAAATGAAGGTGTGTTGTGGGGAGACACTGCTTTATATTCTGTGGTCAGAGAAGACTTTTTTAGTAGGTGACATTGAGCTGAAACCTGAATGACAAGGAGGAAGCAGCCAGGTAGATATCTATGAGAAGTGTCTTCCAAGCTGGGGAATAGGAAAGTGAAAGAGAATAGTACAGATGAAACCTGGTGAGTGAGGGGAGTGGCAGGAGATGAAATTGGACAGGTTAGATCATACAGGGCCTTTTAGGTGATGGTAAGCTTTTAGGTTTTTAAGTCAGTTGGAAGTCATGAGAAAGTTTAACCAGGCAAGAGATATTATCTGATTCACATTTTGAAATGGGTTCACATACTCATTGCCTTCAGTGGTGGTATAAAAGTATATAGCAGACCCATATAAGCAAAAATACTAAAGCTATGTTGATAAATGTCAGTTTTCCTTTGGCCTCAGTGTTGGGAGACCGTGAAGAGGGGACCAGCAAAGAAACTAGAGGGCAGAGTTGTTCCTTCCTGAGCCCACCTAATGTAGACCAGGTGGAATTATGTGCCTACCCCGTGTTGTTGCCAGATCTTTTAGTTTTCCAGGAGAAGCTAGGAATCCAAATTGTTTCGTTAAATATTAAAATTTGTAAATGTTAACAGCTGATCCAAATAGCTTATGAAAATACAGCAAGCCAAACAGGGTAGTCTTGCAGGTAGGATAGGATTCTGTAGATGACAGTTGGCAGTCTCTAGATTAGGATGATGACAGTGGAGATGCTGAAGAGCAGGAGTGATTGAGATGTTTTGAAGGTAGTATCATTAAACATGATGATAGAGTGGGTGTGGAAGATGCAGGAAAGAGGGAGGCCTCGTTTTAGCACTGTATTTCTGCATGAATAGCTGGGTGAGTGGTGCTCCATTTGCCAAGGTAGGGAAATCTGAGGAAAGGCAGATTGTGCATGCAGTGAAGAGCAAACATTCAGTATTGAGTCTTTTCAGGTTTGAGACGCCTGTCAGTCATCCAAATGGAGATTTCCAGAAAAAGCTGGATGCAGAGGACTGGCACATGGAACACAGATTTGGATTGGAGATAAATTGGTAATTACTGACACATAAAAGCTATGGGAGCCAATGAGCTCTGCTGGGGTGAAGGATTGAGACAGAGCAGAGAAGAGGGCATGTGTCCGGCCTTAGAGCCATAACTGTTCTCTTGTTAATCGTCTCTGTGCTTCCTTTCTATATATGCTATATATAAACTTATGGGTTAAACATGTAGTTAAATTTATATGTCTCCTACTTGAGAAAATAAATTCTGCTTTTATCTGTTTTAGTGACAGTGATCCTAGGAACCCCAGGAATTCTAGGAGGAATTACTCATATACAACTAGAAGAATTGTTTGGTTTTATATTAAACTTGCTAGAAAGAGAAAGAAAGCAGGGCTTTGGCTAGTTTCAAGTGGAGGTTTCAGGGTTGGGGTCAATCCCAGAATGAAAATTTTACAGTTTGCCTTTATGTCTATGCTCCACTTACAAAATTCCCCTTCTGGAGTTCTTCCTTCTTTCCTGTTCTTCCTCCCACCTTCCTCAGATATTTGAGCACCTACTATATGCAAATCATTGTACAAGCATAGGTAATATAATAGTAAAAGCAAACCAAAAAACTGTGAAACTATCTAATGTATGTTCAGGCATTCTATTATTCTGACATCCATTTTGTGACTTTTCCTGCTTTTTATATGGGAGGGGTAGTCTGGGAAGTCTGAAAATAAAAATCAGAATAAATATGAATAATTCACCAGAGGCTACCAGAAACATTGTCATTAAGTTTCTATTTACCATTTCACCTTTGCCCAACATTAAGGCAGCTATTGTATTTTATTGGTTTGCTGTCCTTCTGATCCAGCTGTGAATGCATGCGAAAAAGAAGGGCCTGCTCGGTAAAGGCCAGGTGAGGGCGATGCTGTGTGCAGTGTTGCCGCTCTGGCATTGGGCATCATCGGTCACAGCAGGAGACACATCGCAGTGCTGCTTTGCTTTGGAGTTAAATTCAGAGAAGTGAGTTTTATTTTTAAAAAATCTGTGCTTTAATCCTTTAGGTATCTTAAAACTTGCTTCCAGTGAGGCACCACCAAAGCTCTCTTGCTCGTTGGCCTGTCTTTGGTGTCCAGAGAGAGCAGTGTTTTCTTGAGATAGACTTTTTTATTTTATAAATCTTTATAAAGTTGGCCCTTTGGGTTGACCTTCAGGTATAAGCCATATGGCTTTTGTTTAGTGCTTTAAAAAAGAACAAAAGCAAATCTGAACAGAGCCTGGCTTTTCTTCTTGTTAGAATTTTGTATCTGCTTTTATATCATATGAACGCCTGGAGGCATCTTAAGATGGACATGATTTTATAAATCTTAAATAAAAAATAAATGCTTTATAGGTTTGGGATTTGAAAGTGTGCAACATGCTGTAAGTCAGTGAATCTGTTGTAATACAATAAGGTTTATTGTAATACAAATCTATTTTTCAAAAATACGGCCCCTGGATTACTAGCATAATCCATAAAATGGGGCCCACTGTGGAGCATTTCATGTTAATTTATTATGCCTCCACTGTATGTCTTATTACTTAGCTCTTATTAAATGCTAGAAATTTCTTAGGCGTTGAACAAAATCAGAAGATGGAATTTGACCCAAGTCAAAAGGTTTCTAGACACACAGGCCCAGGAGAGCAGCAGTGGAGGGAGAAGGCCTTCTTTTCCGTGCACCTCCTGTTCTGGTGCTGACACCCCAGCTACACTAGTGGCTTCTGAGGGATTTCAGGTCCATTTTGAACTTTGGAGCACGCATAGCAGTGCACATGGTCCATGTGTCCTGGTCTTTGTTGGTATTAATAACCTGTAAGAGTAAAGCGCTTGTTGGCATGTCTTATTGCTGGTGATGTTAATTTGATCTCTTGTATTATACGCTGTCTGCCATGTTTCTTGCATTGTAAAGTTTTTATTTTTCCTTACTAATTGATAAATATCTTGTACTGAAATACTTTAAAAAATAGAACAAAGCACTAATAGTATTAACATCCTTGTCCTTCAGTCTGTGAGAAACCTTTAAGGCTGGTAGTCCAACCATCAAGGGGTTTCTAGAAATATTTATTTCCCTGAGCTTGTGAACTCTAATATAGCACAGATTTTCTCTTTAGCTATATCTCTATAAGTCTAATTCCATACAGAGCCTAATACAGAATCGTGTTTTAAAATATCTTATTTTTAATATCTGTAGTCAAGTCTCATTTATCTCTTATAATTGGTCTGCTTTCCATTTTATTTGTGGTGTGTTTTTATACCCACATTGAATTGGTCCAACCACCCGTTATGCTCCTGTCATTTGGCTCGTACCCAGGGAATGTAAGTCATTTTTCGTATTATCCTGAGAAAAAGATAATCAAATAAATCTCTTTAAAAAAATTAATAGATATTTCAAAGCCAACTAGAAGTGATTTGCAGAATGTTTTTGATCATCTGTTCTTATGCCTTCAGTTAACATAAATAATCAAAGTTGGCTGTGGCACAATATAATTTTTGAATGGAACAGTCGTCATGTGGTTGTAAATTCTTTGAAGACCAGCCATCTGTCCTAAAGGAATTCAGGCACCAGAGTCTCAGATTCTTTACTTCTACCCATCTTGGAAATTAGTGTTAACCCTGAGTTCATTTGGTTAGAGGAATACATATATTAAATAAGGATGATGTTGGTAATATTCAGTTAAGATATGAACAGTTAGAAGTACATTAGTTGTTGACATTAATAGTTGATATCAGTTAAATGTGATACAAATGATTAGAGAAATGATTAGAGAGTTGGTGAACAAAAGCCCCTAAAGTTAGTAAATTTAGATTAAAAAGTGATATAGCTAATAACTATGGTTATTAAAATTACTCCTGCTTATATATAAGAAATGTTAAAAAAAATTGTGATGTAGATAATACTTGTCACTCCTAAAATGTACTTGGATTTCAGAGTTAAAATCAGAATGAATACTTTATCATCTCTCGACTCCTCCCACTCTCATTTGTTTTTTACATTAGCGTTGACAATACATGTGCTCCTCAGAAACCCCTTAATTTCTCTAAAGTATTTATAGTTTTCTTGTGTTTTGAGTTGAATACTATGGACTCAGTCATTGCTTTTTTTAATCTTAAGAAACCAATGAATTCCTTGGCATCAAGTATGTGGGAGTAGATACATACTGGGTGACATTCTCTGCTAAAGGTGTACCTAAGTGCTATGAATTTACATAGAGTGGTTATATGGTCTAATATGCAGTTCTGATGTTTAATTTTGTCCATATCTCTATCAATAAGAGTGCAGATTAAGCTGTTGTATCAGAGAGACCCAGTGACTTTGATAAATTTTGTTCTATCACTTAACAGTCCAGGGCTGATAGGAGCTCTTCCTTATGACCTCATGGGATGCAAGCTGGCAAAGTGGCTCTGCCAGCCTTTGGATGTGACTTCTGTGATTCCTCTGGTGAACTCCATGGTAGCAGAGGAGTATACACGCAGTGTATAAAGACCAAAGCTTTGAAGTATAATTCATTGCTTTCATTCACATTCTGTTGGTGAGAACTTAGCTACTGATTGTACCTACTGGCAAGAGAAGCTGGAAAATGTAGTCTCAATTAGGTTGCTGTGTATCAGCTAAAATTTGCTGAAGGATGAAGAACAAGTTTTGAAGGTGTACTACTTCGTTTTATTTTTTTAATTTATCTAAAAACTATATTTACTGACTGGCTGATTTCTGGCTGTGCTGGGTATTCATTGCTGCACAGGCTTTTCTCTAGTTGTAGTGAGTGGGGGCTACTCTCTAGTTGAGGTGCACAGGCTTCTCATTGTGGAGCACAGGCTCTAGGTACACCCAGGCTCAGTCGTTGGGGTACATGGGCTTAATTGCTCCACAGCATCTGGGTTCTTTCCTGACTAGGGATCAAACCCATGTCTCCTGAATTGGCAGGTGGATTCCTAACTACTGGGCCAACAGGAAAGTCCTGCCACTTCATTTTATATCTAATGTTTTCTTTGTTCATAACATAAAATTCAGTGTCAGTTTAAAGTGAAGCACTTTCCCCCGCCTCTCACCCATTCCCACCTCTCAAAAAGAATAAAGAAAGAGATCTGCTTGCCCTTTTGTTGAGATGGAAGATTAACTTGATACATTAGATCTGCAAAATCAGAAGATATTGATAGAATCACTCTTGGCCCTGCAGAAGTCTTTGATAATATTTATATATTTTTTAAAAATACGTCTATCAGAAGGCCTGTTGACCACTTGTGAAAGGATAATAAAAATAATTTACTGAAGTGAGTATATCTAAGCCCTTTTAGGTGAGTGGTTGTTTCTAGTGCCAGTAATAAGACTGGTATAGTTTGATGCTTTTGTTCATTTGAATCCTGCCTCTCTGTTTTGGAGCACAGACTCATTAAACACCTTTCTGATTTCCAAGCAGGTCTCCATACATAGAGAAAATGCACCAGTCATGCAGTCTGTAGATATTTCTGATTGCTATAAAAATGATTTCTCATGATTAAAAAAAGTAGTTGGAAATCATAGTGATATATTCCCTCCTTCTCTAGGAAATTAGTTTCTGATTATGATTTTGACTTATATTGAAGTGGCTTATCTGCAGGGATGGGAATGTGCTTATTGTGCCACCATATATTATTTCACCCGTGTGACAAAATACTTTTATTGTAAATGAGTAAATCATTCTGGACTTCCCTGGTGGCTCAGGCAGCCGGCAATACAGGAGACCCAGGTTCAGTTCCTGGGTTGGGAAGATTCCCTGGAGAAGGGAATAGCAACCCACTCCAGGATTCTGGCCTGGAGAATCCCATGGACAGAGGAGCCTGGTGGGCTATAGTCCATGGAATCAGAGAGTCGGACAGGACTGAGCGACTAACACACAAAAATCATACTGGTGACTACTTCAGTCTTAATTTCACAAAGGATGAGTTGATTTCTAAGTACTTGATTTCCTGGACAGTGACAAGATACCAGGTTTAGCTGGCTTGCTCTTGTTTGATACCTACTGCCACTCCATATAGAGACAGGAAAGGAGGGATGAAGGAGAGAATGAATTGTTCTGATCTCTGTTGATTCATGTCTTCATTACGAGTCTTGAAAATTTTAGCTAGAGGGCAGAAACTACCTCTTTGTGGTTTATTTTATCGTATTTATCAAGCAAGAGTGGCTTTAAGAAATAGCTGAAAAATTTGCCTAAATGCTATCAAAATGAATATCAGCTCTGCCAAAACTAAAACTAGTTTCCAAATGGGTGGAACTTCTGAAAATGTGTACATTTTTCAGAAGACTCATAATGTTGGACTTAATGGAATGTAGCTCTGCATAAAAATTATGTTCTGTAGGAGACAACTTAGATAATTTTGTGGTCAAGGTAGCTAATCCATTTATTAAATAAACATTGATTTAAGCATTGTTATGTGCTCACTATTCTAATAAGAATCTGTTTCTCTAGTTTCAGGCAAGACTATATAATTTTTCCTAGGCATTTTTTATTCTTGGAAATCCTAAAGAGAAGAAAATTTTCAGCCTGTCTTATAACATTTCATGATGTATAATCATTTAGAAGTTTTTTCCTGACATTCTATCTTTATAATTTTGTTTTACCATAGGGAAATGAAAAAACCCCTAATAGCCAGCTTAAAAAAAATAATAAACCCTCTATTCTTGGAAATAGTTTAAAGTTACTTCTCAGACTTTAAAATCTCGGCTAGATACTCTTATTTCTGTCCATTCTTATATTTTTTATTTAACAAATCTATAAGCTAATATTTATTGATAGTGATTAGTAACTGGAGAAACCTCAGTAGTGAAGGTTTACCTAAGTGATTAATCTAGCTGAAGGAAAAGACTTAAATATGTCTTGTCATCTCCTCATAATTGAATAGATGTCTCAAAGTAGCTTATTGATAAATGAGCAGTACAGACAAAACTGCTAAGGAATTCCAGATAGGCAGCAGAACACAGACTTTGAAACCACGAGAAAAAAAAAAAAGAAAGAAACCACGAGGCCTGGATGTCATTTGTGGGCCTGCCGCTCACGAGCTGTAAGTCTAGACGATTGCCTAGTTTTCCTGTGCCCCAGTTTCCCCATACGTTAGATACAGATAATAATGGTATCCATCTTACAGCATTATTGTAAGATTTGGATTAATTCGTATATATAAAGTGTTTAGAACAGTGCCTGGTACATAGAAAGCATGATGTAATAATAATAGTAAAAAACACTGTATACCTAAGTGCTGTTGGAAGATTGTGTGGTAGGTTAAGCTAAGATTTGAGGAAGAGATGGAATTTGGCTAATTTATAGAAGTGGAGGGGCTTGTGCAGGCAAGCTGGGAGAGTATGAGATGTGTAGCAGACACTGACCAGAATGGTTGTGAGTTCAGAGTCGTCTGAAACATAAGGATTTCAGTGCTGGGAAGAGAGGCAGTCTTAGGCCCAGCTCTCAGAGACTTTCAATGTTATTGTCAGGAATTTGGATTTAATCTTTGTAGGTGGTAGGTGCATGAGTGGTAATAGGCATTTTGAAAACCTTTTTATGAAGTAGTTTGCTGGGTTGGTGGAGACAGATGGTGAGTGGTGGCAGGTGACATTGTAGCCAGTGCACGGGCCTGAAGTGGGGCAGATACAGAAAAATGGTGAGAAAGAGACGTCACTGTGGAAAATTGAAAGGCTTTGCCTGCCCTTATTTTTTGAGAAGTTTTCTCTTATCTAGTATGTATTCTCCCTTCATTTGTTATCTTTAACTACTGAGGGAAAGTCCGATTAAGAAGTAGTCTATGGGTAAAAAATCACATTTTTCGGGTGGCATGCTTAGATTGAAAGTCCAATTGGAAATGCCTGACAGGCAGTTGCAAATGGACTGAAACTCAGGGGAGAAGTCAAAACTGGAGTTAGAAATACAACAGTCATCTCATTAGAGCTAGTGTTTGAGCAACGGGGAAAGTCAAGATCTTTGAGACAGAGAATAGGAAGAGCTGGACCTCCTGCTTGAGGAACATCTGCCGTAAGGGAGTTTGATGGAACAGCCAACGAACTGTGAGAAAACCACGATGGTGTTAACAACTTGCATTAAAGAAGAGAAGAGAGTTTGCAAGCTGACTGCGTAGTCGGCAGTGTTAGAAGTTGCAGAACAAACGGAAGGAGGCCTAAAACAGTTACTGTATGGCAGTAAGAAGGCCATTAGGAATCTTGGTAAGTAAAGTTTCCGTGGAGTTTAAGAAATCAGATTTTAGGACTTTTCTTTGAGGAGTATGGATGTTAAAGGAAGAAGAAATATATGGTGACTCTACCCAATGGCTCAGCTGGTAAAGAATGAAGAACCTGCCTGCTAGTTCAGGAGACGCAAGAGACGGGGATTCAATCCCCAGGTTGGGAAGATCCCCTGGAGAAGGAAATGGCAACCCACTCCAATATTCTTGCCTGGAAAATTCCATGGACAGAATAGCCCATGGGGTTGCAAAGAGTCAGACCTGACTGAACATGTACCACTACCCCAAGTAGGTACAAATGAAGATTTTCAGGCAGAGCAAGAAACCAGTGGAGAGGGAAAGATTAAAGATTTGGGGGAAGAAGGTGGAGTGGACTGGTGGGGAGGTGGAATGAGCTGGCGAGGAGCTGGAGCCAGTGGGAAAGATCAGGTGAAGCCTGTGGCTTAGCTTCAGAAAAGAGGAGGCCCGCATTCTTGGGCGGTGGCGTCTTGTGCCTGGGGCAGTGCTAGACACTTAGAAGGTATTTGGAAATATGTATAAAGGTGTGACTGAAAGGAAGAAGGCAGAGGCAGTGAAAACGGGTGAGTCTGTGTGAAGTAAAGTGAAGTGAAGTCGCTCAGTCGTGTCCGACTCTTTGAGATCCCATGAACTGTAGTCTACCAGGCTTCTCTGTCCATGGAATTTTCCAGGCAAGAGTACTGGAGTGGGTTGCCATTTACTGCCTGATGAGTAAAATTCTGTTATTAACGTAGGGAACAAGATCATCAGACAAGGTGTTGATGAGGATGATATCTATGGTTAACGTCTACCTGTGGTTCAAGCTCCATTTTAAGTGTTTTGCATGTGTTATCTGATTTATTTTTCAAATAAACCTCTATGTACTATTTTCCCACTTACTAGATGGAGAAATTAAGACAAGAAAGATTAATTTGTCCAAAAACATACATTTTGTAAGGGCATATTGGGGGTTTGAACCAACATCGCCTGACTTCATAGGTCATGATCTTAACTATTGGGCTCCCGCTTCCCAAGCCTTGAGAAATGAATGGAAGATTTCAAACATTCATGAGATTCAGAACATTTATGATAGAAATGGTGCCTGGGAAGCAAGTCATAAGATATAGTTAGAAAAATCTTTTTTAATGGCAATGAATTTTTAAAAAATTACTTGTTGGTTGTTCTAAAAGTAACATATGCTAATTAAAACTTGGAAAATAAAGTATATTTTAACATTAATAGTCCCAAACCAAGAGATAACCAATGTTGACAATTTTTAATATTTTCTTGTAGCTTTTTTCTAAGATTATATTATGTATGTATGTAGGTATTATATATATATGTTATATTATTCTAACATATATATGTATATAATTTTGTGGGATTTTCATTTAAAATTTTTATTATTATTTCATAGTATCGAATATACCATAACTTTCACCATTTCTCTTTTGTTGATGATCAAGTCATTTTTGTATTTTGTTCTGGTTCTTCCTGCATGTTTGTTTTCTGAACAGTTCCTCCATACCTTGGGAAATATGACCATAGATATCTCCTGCGGTATAGCTCACAGCATTGCCAGCATTGGGACTTTGGTTTTTCTCCCCCCAAAAAATTTTCAAAGTTTTTCAAACAAAAGGCTTTGCTATGTAAGTATGTTATTACATTTGCTTTATCACATATCTGTTTGTTTATCAATCCTGCTATGCATCTTTTAAAAATCTATTTCAAAGTAAATTGCAGACATTAGTAGACTTCCCCCTAAATACTTCAGCATGCTTATTATCAACTTAGAATTCACCATTTTAAAAAAGCGTGTTTCCTTTTGATGTAAAATCTACATTCAAAGAAATATACAAATCTTTAAGTTTACATTTGCTGACTTTTGATAAATCCGTACACCTGGAATGCTCAACCGTTTATCACTTTTTATGATCTTAAGATTTAAAGATATCCCAGGAAATTGCTCTGACTAGCCCACCTTGGGTTTGACACTCTGACATCACAAAATGAGGGGAGCAACATTTTGAACATGTAAGAGGATGCTGGGCAGATAGAACTAAAGATACCTACTGGAGAGAGCTTACACTAATGGAATTTAGACAGCATGTCTTTATGCTGGGCAAAAAGCATGTAGGTTGGTTTTGTTTCCTTTAGAATGCTGTCTCTAATCTCCCACAGTAATGATTTTTTGTTCTGTGTACTTGTGGTTCATCATTTTTTTCTTTAACTGATGTATCACATGTTTTGCATGTCTTAAAAAAAAAAAAACAGATCGTAAACTCCTGAGGACAAAGACTACTTTTTTTTTTTTTTTTCAAATCTCAGTTTATTCCTTATATAATGGCATTGATGGTAGATACTCAAATTCTTCTCCAACCAGCCATATTCTCTGTGCACCAGTGAAGGTGCTTTTAGCTGCAAGTAATAGTAACCTTCACTCAAAGAGGCTAAATAATCAGGAAGTATACTTCCGTATGTAAAACTAGATATTGGTCAGCTTCAGAGTTGGTTAATTTGTGGCTTAATGACATTGTCAAGAACCTAGAATTTTTCTGTCTGGGCTCTGCATCATTTCTGTGTCAGTTTTGTCCTTAGACTGTATTCTTTCACAATCCTAGGGTGACTGTTACATGTCCATGTCCAGGCATTAAATCTAAATGCAATAATAATATTTCTTCCCTTCTGTCCCTCAAGAGTCAAGAAACCTTTCCCAAAATTCCTCTAGTTGACCTCCATATTTTACTGGCTAGAACTCATTGATGGTAACAAACTCAGATCATTCACTTGTGAAGATAATGGAATCATGGTGACTTCTGATCAAAATTTACCCATTTATAGGTCATCTCTCCCCTTTCACATGGGAGAGGAGTGGACACTGATGCAATCAGGACTCTTAGAAAGAAAGAAGGAAGGAAAGGAAGGAAGGTGGGTTGATTGTGTAGGCGACAGGTAGCACCTATTATACAGCATTATTACTTAATGAAAATGCCTGATCTTGTCCTCTGAAGTTGGTGGTCGTTGGACACAGTGGAAAAAAAAAAACAACCTGTATTTGATTCTCGTTGCTGTCTGAATGCTTTCTCTGTTGGTGACATTTGATACTATATATTGACCCCAATCTTTTACATTTTAGGCACTTCAATTTTTTCCCACTTCTTCCTGGGATCCTGGGATTTATCAGTCTTTATCTCTTACTGTATTTTGAAAATGTGCATTTTAACTGTTGCATCTTAATTTCATCTGACATTAGTTTCTATAAGACTAATATCTAAGCCTGGGTTCTCTGACATACAGACCCTGAGACAAGGATTAAAATGCAGATTAGATCTGAAAGCTGCAGGTCAGATCTTTTGCAGGGCAAAAGGAAAAGAAACAAGGAATGATGCAAAGAAATTGATTTGATACAGAACTAGCTCTTGCTTCACAACAAGCTGTGAGAAGAAATAGCAGGTCTTTCAGCAGGTGTGTTCACTTGCCTGCAGGATTTCTCTGTAATGGTTGCAGTGAGGAATTACATTTGAGTAGTCGGAGAAGGCAATGGCAGCCCACTCCAGTACTCTTGCCTGGAAAATCCGTGGACGGAGGAGCCTGGTGGGCTGCGGTCCATGGGGTCACTAAGAGTCCGACACGACTGAGCTACTTCACTTTCGCTTTTTACTTTCAAGCATTGGAGAAGGAAATGGCAACCCACTCCAATATTCTTGCCTGGAGAATCCCAGGGACGGTGGAGCCTGGCAGGCTGCCGTCTATGGGGTCGCACAGAGTTGGACACGACTGAAGCGACTTAGCAGCAGCAGCAGTCCTTAGAAAAGAGAAAGAAAAGGGCGGGGCAGGGGGCGGGGATTTATCTGCCTGGTTTCTTCCTGTCTCCTGTCCTGGCTGATGGAGATTTATCCCATGGGGACCTAACTCCTCTGTGCTCCCAAGCATCATCCAGACCCTTTGCAGACACTCAGGATGCTAGATCCATGCCCTCAGTGTGCATTTCATCTAAGTCCAAAGTGACTTGGATGAGGTATCAACGGAGAAAGAAAAAGACACACATAGCGGTGGTTGCAGGTATCTGAGAAAGTATACAAGTTTGTGTCCCATTATACCTAAGAAGGTTGAACTTTTTTGTCATAACATTACTTTGGTATTTAGTAACTTGGAAACATTAGTTTCAGAAAATAAGCCAGAGACTCCTTTTACTATTCAAGGGGCTATAAAGCTTAAGATCATCACCTTATGAAATGTTTTACTTTTCTCTGGTCTGGGAATCTCTTGTAGGATGTGTTGGCAGTGTTTCAAAGCCAACCATTTGGCTTTGAACACATGGTATTGGTGGTTGTGGATCTAGGTCAACATTGACATCTCTGTAGTCATCTCAAAATATGATATGGCTGAGTGGAATGGCTCTGGGCACTCTTGGATTGTCCAGTCTTTCCAAGTTTATCGAGATTGATGGGTTCTTTGGATCTCCAGACACTTGGACATCATTCGAGTATTGGCTTTGAGTTCTAGGTGTTCTTACCAGGGCAGCTTCTTTTCAAAGAGAGCAATTTTTGCTTTTTGTTCAGGATGCAAAGAAAAAAAAAACCTGTTGAATTGGTGGCGGAAGAGGCACAATCTGATGGGATGAAGGAAAGAGTACCTTTCCTGGGTTGCTTTGGTCTCTGCATTCTTCATGTGTTTCTTTTGTTTTACTGGGTTAAGATCTCTTTGTTTTTTCCCATTAATATGCTTTACTTAAATCACTATGATGGCTTAATAGGTATTATAGAGTAATGGTAGCTGTTTTGGTGTGGGGGCTTACAGGATGAGTTTGTCAGAGATTAATGTAATTGGATGCATCTAATAAGCCTGAGGATAGTTCCTGCTTCTGTTTCGTCATAGGAACTGAGGCAAGCATTTGGCCATTCCCGGCATATCGCTAGCTGAGTGTTCTTGATCCATTCTGAACTGCCTAAAGTGAGTGGCACTGGCATGAAACTGTGGCACAACATAGCACATTGAACTGCACTGAAAGCATGAGAATGTTTCACCAGTCTTTGGTTTGTGCTGAGGGCTTCCCAGGTGGCACTAGTGGTAAAGAGCCTGCCTGCTGATGCAGGAGACGCAGTAGATGCGGGCTCAGTCCCTCTGTTGGGAAGACACCCTGGAGGAGGGCATGGCAGTGCACTCCCGTATTCTTGCCTGGAGAACCCCATGGGCAGAGGAGCCCGGCAGGTTCCACAGGATTGAAAAGACTGAGCAACTAACACTTTCATCCAGATTTTTGAAAGTGTTCTGAAAGGATCTGTGTTCTTTCATCCGACTTTAGTGTCTTGACTTAACCTAGGGACTTAAAGTGACCTTAAAACACACAGGTCTACATATATCTACTTGACCCTCTTCTTCCTGTTTTAAAAATTAATGAAATGACTACCATGTGCCTTATTTAAGATAACCTGAAAATAAAAGCTCCGCAGCCCCGCTCACCACCATTTTCTAGTCCAGAGGAGATGATGGTCTCTCTTCTATTCACCTTGGATACTTCTTACTTGCTGTGAGTTGTGAGGCTACTTGTAAGGCTGATGTAAGGTGGGATATTTTCTCCTTTTTGATGCTCTGCTTATGAGCTAGAGTCATAAAAATTCAAGAATTGTGCCAAATGTTCTTTTGTTGATGACTGTGATTTAGTCTGTTATGTAACTGTAATGTATAATTTACACATCCTGAAGATCATCAGTCTCTGTGCAGAGCGACTATATTTAACCCTCACTTCTTTGGAAAAAGAGAACATTACCAATTATCTTTGAAACTATATTTGTGAGACAATGCACATTGATCCACCCTCTGTCTCCATTTTTAATTTTTGGTGTGTTAAGTAGTACTTTATGGTTTATTCTGTGCTTTAATGTATAAAGGCTCAGAGGAGAAAGAGAGAACTTAGTGCTAGTGACTGTATCTTGAGGCTTCCATGGCTTCTATTGTCTAAGACAACGGACAGTAATATCCCTGTCATCTCTATTAATATGCAGGTCCAGAAAGAACAAAAGGGTACATTTCTTTCCACTATTATCTTTTTGTTGCAGAAGGGGAGTGGAAAGAGAGGATTTTGAAATATTTAATAGTGAATAGTTAGTAGTAAGAAAAAAACACTTCCTTTTCCAATAATGAGATGCTAGTAGTGCTTGTATCATTCGAAGAGTTTTTGAGAAAGAAAATGGTTAATTTTGGTTTTCTTTTATCTTAACCTTTGTAAGTTAAGTCCAGTTTTAAGCTCAGATCCCATAACAGTGTCTTTTAAATAAATTCATGTATTTACCACCAAACATTTTGCCTCATTGCCCTGCCTCAGGCTCTGTTTATATGAAGTTGTCGATGTGAAAGGAAATGTTGACTGTGTTCACACAGGACTGTGTTCCCTTAAGAAAGAAAGCCTTGAATGAGAAAATGATGTTCTCATTAAATCAGCTCTTTAAGAGTAGGTGGGAGGAATTGCTATCGATCTAATGGATTTAATAGTTCATATACAAAGTCTGTGGAATAGAAGTAATATTCTGCAGCTGAGTAACTGTAGATTAATCCATCTTCAGACAGAATTCTGGAAGCATCTGTAAAACTGGAAAATTACATTTCTCTTCCCTTTTTCAGGCACAACTGGACTAAATGTATTTCCCAAATACTTTAGAATCAAATTATATCCACATAAGTAGGTCTACAAAAAATTATATGAAAAATTGAAATAAAATCATAAAGTATAAATGTTAGATTCTTCTTGGCTACATTTATTTTGGTGCCAGTTTGTTTGGAAGGGCTGCAGTGTTGAAGGGTAACCAGAGGTCACTTGTAGAAAGTCTTTGTTCCTTGGGTGATTCTCTAATAAGTTAGTGGTGGTCTATTTTAGTTCAGTTGGATGAAGTAGCCCTTTTAAGAGGGGTGGTGAAGTCAGACATTTAAGCTTCTCTTCATGCTCTCCCTTTGACCCTTTTAAAACCCCTTTCTTTTATTCTACTCACTGAAAACACATCACTGAGCCCTCCTTCTTTGTCAGAAAAGGCCAGTCCATCCTTTCCCCCTTCCTGCCCTAACCTTTAATGAGTAGTTTGTTCTGTGAAGATATGTGGGCTCCCAAGACATGTGAGAATTTTGATAGATATAAGTGACATTCTGTGGATGGAAATGAGGAAGACTTTGTTCATGTTTCATTCTCATATGAAGTACATATTCCTTTTATGTTTTACACCTACAAGATACTCAGTTTAGGTAGCATATACTGTTTGCAGGTTCTTGAGGAAATAAAAAGTAATAACAATAATCATAATAGTAACAACTACATCTCTGCTTATTAGCAGTGAAACAAATGCAGAAGGAATTGGGACTTTTAGTAAATGTACAAGTAAAAGAAGAAGAGACTCATTATTAAGAATAACAGCAGTACCATGTGTTTCTGTAGAACATTGCCATTTACTCTTCACCTGAGTTTAGTATGACCTTATGTGATAGCAGAGGAGTGCATTGCTTGGACTCCCATTGTTTCTTTAGCTTTAAGATCTCTGGATCTAAATCTTCACACCAGCAATTTTAATTAGCATTGTTGCTGTGCTGTGTTATCAAACTGCTTGAGTAGTCAGATAGTCTATTAGTGGCAGCTGTTCTTCACGTTTAATCTTTTCCCTCTTCTGCTTCTTTCATCACTGTCAACTTTCCAGCTCGCATGCTAGAGCATATGTAGCCATCTTTATTTACTTTTGTTCCATGCTAGCATTTGCCTTCTACTAAATGAGGTTGTCCTTTAGGAGACAGCTGGTAATTTATTTCTACAGTCAAGGCTCATATACTGCATTTCAGAACTTGGGATATGTTAGTAAGGCTTCAAAAATGAAAATATCATCTGAATGAACATTGCACTGATGGTGAGCTACAGACAACACTCCCCTACCCCCGCCAAAAAAAAAAGCCGATACCTGAATGTCTAGTACTTGTGTTTGTCTGTCCCATCTCTCCTGATAGTTTTACAATTAATAATAGACTGTGAGAATGGCTATAAACAGATACATATGTGTGTGTCTTCATATTAATCTCTTTCTCCAAAGCAGAATCATTCCTTAGGGTCATTTTTATGAGCAGTACTCCTAATTTGATTTTACATCAGTCCAAGGAGCATTTTTTCTCTTCCATCTACATCAGAGTTGTTGAAAGCATCATTGAACTTTTAAACCAAGTTAGGAGCACTGCTTAAAACATGCTTTTATTAAATCAACCTGATAAGAGAAATTCTATAAGCCAGATAAACTCTAAGGTTCCCAGGGCTCTAATGGGGTCCACAGTTCGCTATTAGGTTAAGGGTGGGATAGTATGACTTCCTCAGAGTTTATACTTGGAGTGTATAATTCAACCTAGTCAGAAACCACTGCAGTTAATAATGTAGCTTTTTGACTCGCCCTTTGTTATATTTTTGTAATTTAGGGGTTTTAGACTATGCGCACTCTAAAATCTTATCTTTACATGTATAATAATGCTAAACTTCAGCATTAGGGTACATGGAAATACTTAAATTCTATCAGTATAGTAGCTAATGAAATGTATTTCTATAAAGAATAGTTTACAATGGCATGGGTTCATTTTTAAAATCCACCCCTTCAGAGTTAAAAATTCACTTGTTAAAGGTAATGACAATGTCTCCTAACATTTATTGAATGGTTGATGATTGCCTCTAAAAGGATTATGTTTGTTTCTGGCAAAGGGTCAGGTAACTCTCAACAGCACCTCTGATAGAGAATCTGGTGAAGATTTTGCGGAGCATATTACATGCAGCTGTTACAGAGGATTAATTTCAGTGTAGTAAGCAGACTCGCAGCTTTCGCTTTGCTCTGGAGGCAGTGGAGAGGGAGCCTGCATCCCTCTTCTTCAGCTGGCCACAGTGCTCTGGAAGAGTGAACTCCGTCTGCTCATCTCATTTGATGGCAGCTAACTGAAAGTTGCCATGTGGTGTTTGGTGTGCACACGTTCTACAGACACTCTGCAATGGAAAGGGTGATGGGATCCACATCGTCCCTTGCCTTCTGTAAAACTTAGTGGTAGTTTTCCATTGCCCTGTGGATCAAGTGCCAAACGTCCACTCTGAGCTTTGAAAAGGACCTTAGACCATTTCCTTTACCTTCCCTCTGTGTGCCCACGTTTAGGTTAATTTTTTTCCAGAATTGCACCTTATGCCCTTCCTGTACTCTTTACCCTTCCATGTGAAAATGTTCCAGATGTGAAAAGTGAATGGTTTCCCTTCATACTTTGAATTGTGTGTAATGAATATGTAATTAATCATCATCATTCAAATGGGATTCAAATTCAACCCGTCCATTCTGAAGGAGATCAGCCCTGGGATTTCTTTGGAAGGAATGATGCTAAAGCTGAAACTCCAGTACTTTGGCCACCTGATGTGAAGAGTTGACTCATTGGAAAAGACTGTGATGCTGGGAGGGATTGGGGGCAGGAGGAGAAGGGGATGACCGAGGATGAGATGACTGGATGGCATCATGGACTCAATGGACGTGAGTCTGAATGAACTCCGGGAGATGGTGATGAACAGGGAGGCCTGGCGTGCTGCGATTCATGGGGTCGCAAAGAGTCGGACACGACTGAGTGACTGAACTGAACTGATGGAAGAAGAACACAGGGAAGGAAATTCACAGAATATTTTACAAAGAAGATAATGCGTATCTAGGTCTTCATGGATGAGTAGGAATTTTCCAGGTGTATTTTGGGCAGAGGGGGTAGTATACATGAAAAGTTTTGACATCTTACATTTGCAACAACATGGATGGACCTAGAGATGATCCATACTAAGCAAAGTAAGTCAGAAAGAAAAAGGAAACACCATGTGATATCACTTACATGTGAAATCTACAATAGCAATGAACATATTTATGAAACAGAAACAGACTCACAGGCATAGAGAACAACCTATGGTTGCCACCGGGTTGAGGAGGGAAGGATTGAGAGTTGGGGACTAGCCAGCTATCATACATGGTGGATAAACAACAAGGTCCTAAGGTCATACTCCATAGCAGAGGCAACCACATTCCATATCGTGTGATAAACCATAATGCAAAACAGTATGAAAAAGTCTATATGTATAACTGAGTCACTTTGCTATACAGCAGAAATTAACATAACATTGTAAATCAACTACACTAAAATTAAAAAAAAAAATTATGGCCTCATAAAGCAACATGACATGTTTAGGAAACATTGCTGGCCTCTTCTGTATGCATGCTTGTTAGGTGCTGGTGCTGGGAGGCTATATCACCGATAGGATTTGTATGACAGGCTTTGAGCTGCAGAGGCCAAGCCCATGTGGTTCTTTTAGAATGCTCTATACTAGCACATTACCAGCTGGTTTAGGCACTTGGTAAATATTTTTTTCTGATGAAACATGAGGCTCAGAGTAGCTGGCTTTCTTTGATCAGGGGAAGAAGAAAATGTGAGTAATTCCTTTAAGGGCCATATTCATTCATCATTCATCAGGCATTCATTCAGCAAATATATACTGAGGCTGCTGCACTCAGAGCAACAAGGGAGATATAAAGATGTTTCTACCCTGTTTGTGCAGTGCTTCTTCTCCAAATTCAGGATTTTATTAGATTTTTCTTTTGAGAAGTGTTAATTCTATGCCATTTTATTATGTTTTATGCATACTTGCTACTAAAGCACTGTGTAGTTATTGCTTTCTCTGGAAGGTTCAGCACTATTTTAACCTACTCCACTGCTATATTTCAGGAGTTCTCACTCTGCATTTTGAGGAAAGTGCAGGTGCTCAAATGGCTGGCATTTTTCTACATTTTTGTGCCTTTCTAGCCAGTATTTATAAGGTCAAGAAGGCAGATCATGTGGTGTTAGAGATGTGAAAGCTGATTTGTACAGAACTTTTTAGGTCTAATGTATCTTAGCTGCCATTCTTTAAAGTTGATGCAAAGAGGACATAGTTTAACTGTAGTGAAGTAAAACAGAAAAAACTTGAAAGCAGAGTAGGAGCTTTACTGTTTCTTTTTCTTGGGCTGTATGGTTTGTGGGATCAAAGTTCCCTGACCAGATGTTCAGCCTGGGCCTACAGCAGTAAAAAGCACTGAGTCTTAACCACTAGACCACAGGGAATTCCTGAGACTTTGTTTTTAAAGATTGCACTCTTGGTAATATGTCATTTTTACTAGTGTGGGGAAGGTTCTTGAGGATTCCTTTAAATTCATTCAGTCCTTCTCTTCCTTCCACCCACTGCCCTGTTCCTTTCTCTGCTTCATCGCATATTTGAGTAACTTCAGTGTGTCAGCAGTGTGCCAGGAATTACACACTAGTTTACAGTGCATCCTGGGCATTGGTTTACAACAGCACACACTGTGTTCTGTTTCCTCAAGGAGAGCTCTTGACAGCAGTCCTTCTCAATGCCGGCTGTATATTAGCCATACACGGAAGCCTTGAATACAGATGCTGGGGTCCCTGCCCTGGAGATTCTAATTCAGTGGTTCTCAGATGAGTAGGTAGGATTGCAGACAGGTTAATACATATACATACATGCACACATACATACATATATGTATTCAGGGCTTTGTCAGCCAGGTTAAGAAACTTGAATTTTATCCTAAAGACAGTTGAAGCCATTGATATATTTTAAATAGTGGATATCATATTGAGTTTATTTTATACAGGCACTCCTGCTGCTTTCTGGAGAGTGCCTTTGAAGGAGTTAAGAACAGAATTTGAAGACTTTTACAGCAGTTTATGCAAGAAATGCCATGGCTTGAATCAAGGTTGTGGCAGTGGAGATTCAGAGAAGTGGGCAATTTAAAGAAATGTTCAGTTGTTAGAATATTCTGACCTTGGTTTAAAGTATATGTGTTGAGGGAGTAAGGTGAGAGACATCAGTGTGTAAAGACTCTGTTCTTGGCTTAGAGTCTTGGATACCATTCACTAAGATGGGAATACAGGAGAATGGGCAGATAGAGCAGGGAAAGATCATCAGTTTAGTTTAAATATACTGAGTTTGAGGTGCCATTTGATATCTCTACTTGGGCATATCTAGGCATTTACGAGTAGGATCTGGGCTAAAGATACAGATTTGGAAGCCGTTTGCATTTGTAAGAAGGTAACTGAAATCATATGAGTGCATGAGATGATTCAGTGTAGAGAGGGTCGGGCGTCTGGGTTAGAACTCTTATGGACAGCAACATTTTAGGAAAGAGGGGGAAGGGACTCCTTAGAAGGATATTGAAAACGCATATATGTGGAATTTAGAAAGATGGTAATGATAACCCTGTGTGTGAGACAGCAAAAGAGACACAGATGTATAGAACACTCTTTTGGACTCTGTGGGAGAGGGTGAGGGTGGGATGATTTGGGAGAATGGCATTGAAACATGTATATTATCATATGTGAAACAAATCATCAACCCAGGTTCGATGCAGGACACAGGATGCTTGGGGCTGGTGCACTGGGATGACCCAGAGGGATGGTGTGAGGAGGAAGGCAGGAGAGGGGTTCAGGATGGGGAACACGTGTACACCCGTGGCAGATTCATGTCGATGTATGGCAAAACCAATACAATATTGTAAAGTAATTAGCCTCCAATTAATACATTTATATTTAAAAAAGAAGGATACTGAAAAGGAGTGGTAAAGGTGGGAGGAATAGCAAGAGGGTGAATTGTCATACAAGCCAAGAGAACTTTTTAAGAAGGAAGGAGTGATCAACAAGGTTTAATGTCATAAGATCAATAAGAAATTTTTATTTGCTTTAACAACAAGTATGTTCTGTCAGAAGGAAGAGCAGTCTCATGGCATGGAGAGAAGCGGGTTGAAGGGTGTGAGGTCAAAGAATCACGGGGAAAATAAAACCATGCTGCACACTGTAAACTAGTATAGTGTTGTATATCAGTTATATCTCAATGAAACTAAAAAAAAATCACGAGTTGACAGTTGTTTTAAGAAGTTTGAGACAATCGAGATAGGATGGACGGATGGTAACCAGGGGCATGGGGTTGAAGGAGAATTGTTGAGACAGGAGAAATTTAATTATCCTGTTGATTCCCTTCTAGAGTGATCATTTATTAAAGACCCTCTGTGAGCCAAACTCTGCTCTATGCTGAGAATAGCTCTTAATTCTAGTGGAATAGCTACTTAATAATTGAATAACAAATAATAATGGGAAGCACTATGAAGGAAATAAGCAGGATACTGTGGCTGAAAGTAACAGTGAGACCTATATAAGATAGTGTGGTCAGGAAAGGGCTCTTTGAGGAGGTGTCATTTTAAATTTAAATCTTGAGCCTTAGAGACAAAATGATGGAGAAAGGCTTGAGCTCACTCCCTCTTATGAAATCACACAACTAACTGCTAAACAACCATGGACAAAAAATTGAGATCTGAAGAATGAGAAGACAAGGAGTAAAGAGCCTAGGAAACAGTATTTCATTCAGAGAGAGCATTATGTGTGTAGGTCCTAGGATAGAAGCACCTTGGTGTGTTCTAGAAACCATCAGGGACAGAAAATTTTTGTGGCCACAGTGAGGTGAGCTGGAACAGAGCATGGGTGTGGTCATGTATACATGGTTCTAGTGTGTGTTTTATTCAAGAACAGTGGGTAGCCACTGGAAGATTTTAAGCAAAATAACACCATCTGATTTAAATTCTAAAAACTTCACAATGGTTGTTTTGTGGATAATGGGTTACTAATGAGGGTGGGACAAGAACAGAAGCAGGGAAGTAACTTAGTGGCTACTTGGCTCAGGAGGGAGAGAGAAGCGGGTAGCTAGTGAAATATAGTGTGAAGATAGAATCAACATGTTGTGGCTAATGATTGCTAAAAAGGTCGAGGAATGGTGAAGAGGGGCTACTTTGGTATCTGGTTAGTATCTGCATAAATGTAACACAGTTGACTCAGGTGGGAGACTGGAAAGGTCCCCAGATTTTCAGCATGGGTTGGAGCTGGGAGGACATGCAGAATCAAAATCTCCTATTTTATACATGCTTAGATTTGTTTGTTTGCATAAGAGAGATTTTAACTGAGCAACTGAATAAGATTATGTGGAGGTTAGAGGAGAGGTTTGGCCTAACGTTTAAAATTGTTTGGTGTATAGGTGTGTTTCAAGCCACGAGAGTGGACATATTCACCTGAGAGAGGATGTAGAGCCAAACTCTGAGCAATGACAGTATTTAGAAGTCAAAAAGAGGAGACAGAGCTTGCAAAGAGAATTGAGACAACAGCCAGTGAAGTAGGAACTTGGGAGAAGGTGGTATCGTGGCGGCTAGGAAGGGTTCAAGGAATGAAGGGGGTAAGCAACTCTGTTGAGTGGTTTGAGTAAGGTCAGAAAAGGGGCTATGGCTTTGGCATCACCTAGGTTAATGGTTATCACTGCAGGATCATGGTCAGTATTGTGGTAGGGTTAGAAGATGAGTGAAAGCAAGTGAGAAGTAGAGCCCTACTGATGGCACTAAATCTATTAGAATCTCTCTGATTCATTCCTTAAGGGCTCTGTGATGGCCCATGGTATGTTCTATCATAATTTATTCAAGCTTTCACTATTGGTGAGTATTTGCTTTGTTTTCTCTTTTGCCTTTGAAAATAGGCTATAGTGAACATTCTGTACTTCCCCAACCTACATGGTGTGTGTGTGTGTGTGTGTGTGTCCATCTTTGGTTGTTTAGTAGCTAAGTTGTGTCTGACTCTTTGCCAACCCCATAGACAGTAGCCTACTGCCAGGCTCCTCTGTCCATGAGATTTCCCAGGCAAGAATATTGAAGTGGGTTGTCATTGCCTTCTCCAGGGGATCTTCCCCACTCAGGGACAAAACTTGTGTCTCCTACACTGGCAGGTGAATTCTTTACCACTGAGCCACCAGGGAAGTTGTATCCATTTTTATATGTTGGTATTTTATGTCATTTTTGCTGGTGTTGCTAATTTCTCAAAAGACTGTAAAAATTCACATTTCACCTGTTCTTTCTGAGAGACTGATAATGCAGTGAGAGGGAAGATGCACAGTCCTTGAATAGGGAAGAGGAGGTGGGGTCTAAAGTGCACATAAAAGGACTGGACTTTGGTAAGGAAAGGAATACTTATTCCACTGTAACAGGGAGAAAGGAGAAGATTACTTAGTTGTCCATAATTTTGTAGTTTTGGTGGTAATGACATGAGACATTCTGTAGTCTCAGTGAAATAGGATATAAAATCATCAGTTGAAAGGAGGAACTTGGAAAGCTCAATGTGTGAAATCAATGCTAGAAAGTCAAAAAGGGTGTAGGATTGCTGGGCCATGTTGAATTTAAAATGCAGTCACAATGTGTGATTTTCTCTAGCTGTATACTGTGATGTGGGTTTGTACTCAGATAAAGTGGATACTTTGCATCACTAGGGCTAGAGTTTGCTAATAAACAAGTGTGACTGGGCAGAGGGCAAAGGGAGTAAGAGAACTCTGCAAGGGAATGATTGTATTATACATAGACTGCAAATCTAAGCTGAACAAAGAGGGACAGAAAGAGGCTGTAGGATTGTGACAGCATCATTAGGTTAGAAGGTTCAATGAGAAGTGAAGTGAAGTCGCTCAGTCGTGTCCGACTCTCTTGCGACCCCATGGACTGTAGCCTACCAGGCTCCTCTGTCCATGGGATTTTCCAGGCAATAGTACTGGAGTGGATTGCCATTTCCTTCTCCAGAGGATCTTCCCGACCCAGGGATCCAACCCGGGTCTCCTGCATGGTAGACAGACGCTTTACCGTCTGAGCCACCAGGGAAGTCAGGAGGAAGAATTTTTAACAACAGAGATACTAAAACTAATAACGGGAAGGATGGGGTGGAGTGTTGGAATGTGGGATGTGTGAATTTAGAATTTTGGCATGGATAAGGGTTTCTGTTGACCAATTCAAGGAGTTGCCCCTGGATTTGGATCACTGAGATACAGTGGGAGAAGGGTTCATGAAAGAAGTTACCAAGAATCTGGGAGGCCAAGTTATGTTTGCATAGTGTGCATTTTTGTTGGCAAATGATGACAGGAGTGGGAGTGGAAGGGAAGAATCGGGAGTGCAGGTTTCCATACGGGTGGAATGAGGGTGGAGATAGTAGATGACGGTGCAGCCAACGAGCGGGTGGGCTTGAGGTCTGCAAGAACATGGAGATTTGGAGACATGGGCAGAGTGCAAGAGGCCTGCTGGGAGGGTACTGGGGAGCAGACATAACTGCCTCCGCTACTCCTGGCCTTGGCATTTATGGGACAGGGGAATTGAGAGAAAAATAGTCACTTCTTGAGAGGGCTGCTGGGGAAGCATATTTATATGCTGGTGTTAAGGGAGTGAGGGAGAGGTTGGAAAGGGAAAGGCTGGCTAGTAGAGCTTCCTGACAGGGGAGACTCGATCGGCTGTAGAGTCTTAGTGGAGGGTTACCCTTGGCTGCCTCATGAAGGGAAGAAGGATGGGCAGCCCAGCTAGAATTGGGTGGCCAGAGGCCGGTCCTCCTCTCTCTACTCTGCAGAAGGCAGCAAGAACAGCTGCTGAGGAGATGGAAGAGGAATGGAGAAGGTTTCAAATAACAGCTGTGGAGAGGAGAAGGGTCGTCAAGAGATGTTTGAGGGCTCAACTGGAGATGGAAATCATTAGGCATAAACTTCTCCCTTCCTGCCTCTCCCATTGCATATGCAATATCTATTTTCTTTTATTCCCACCAGCCTGAATTCATTACTTTCTCATCTGTGTTTCAATAGTATTAAACACCTGCTTTGATATCTCTTATCACAGTGTGTTACATTGCTTTACTTGTTTTACCTTTTAGAGTGTAAGTTCGTAGACTGTGTCCTAGGTTGTCTCATTTATCTCCTCTTCATGTCATCTGGAATATAATAGGTGGTCAGTTAATGTCATTGAATTGAATCAAATTACGAAAGTATGGTTATTTTATTTTCTAAAAGTTCTTTTTCACTGATATGACACTGAATATTCTAAACAACTGGCTAGTTTTTGTGGGTACAGTGTGCTCACTAAGGGTAGACTGTCCTGTTTCCATTTCATGCAAGAGCAATACTTGTGCAGAAGATTACTGTATCCCACTCATCTCTACAGATTTGGCATGAACTTATTTGCCTTTGGAATTTCTGTCAGCAGAATCTTTGTTTGCCTCATTATTGACCTGACCAGTTGGCTGTTAGGGTGTTCTTTGAGAATGCAGTGAATGGCATAGTCTTCTGAGTCAATGGTGCTGTGCTAACATTCTTTCCCTTCGGAGTGAATGGTATTATGTTGTGTTAATTAAAAGCTGTGGCTTGACATGGAGAAGAGAGCTTTTCTTATAAAAAGAACTCAATAAGCAAAATAAAAAAGTCACCTTGCTTTCAAAATATTGGAAATACTGTACTGACATAAAGACTATACAACCATAGAAGAAGTGAAGTCGCTCAGTTGTGTCCGACTCTTTGTGACCCCATGGACTGTAGCCTACAAAGCTCCTCTACAAAATTCCATGGAATTTTCCAGGCAAGAGTACTGGAGTGGGTTGCCATTTCCTTCTCCAGGGGATCTTCCCCACCCAGGGATTGAACCCGGGTCTCCTGCATTGCAGGCAGACGCTTTACTGTCTGAGCCATCAGGAAAAATATTAATTTGCCCATTAATGTGCTCATATTATTTTGTGGGTAGGAAAATGAAGGTACATAAAGTATTATTCATATTCCATGTCAGTAGTAACAACTATGGAAGGAGGCTTCCTTAGGTTCCCTCTAAGATAGAATTATAGAATCTCATATTAGACAGTAACATGGAGAGCAGATGGTCCAGACACCCTGAACATTTGAATCCTCCTTCAATATCCTCAATGGTTAGATGTTGAGTGTCTGCTTGTATACCTGTAGGGATCAGCAGTTTTCCTGAGAGCAGAAACTAGGTTCTGCATTGACACCACAGCATTGCTAACTCTGTAACAGTAGTTCTCAAACTTTTCTCTCCAAGAGCCCTTTATACTCTTAAAAATTATTAAGGCTCTCAAAGAGCTTTTGCATGTGCAGAGTATACATACCAGTGATTATTTACTATTTAAAAATTTAATATTGAATGCCTTACATGTCAGTGTAAATGCCATTTTTATTGAAAAATAACTCTTTTCCAAAACAAAACAAATTTGATGAGGAAAGCGGCCTTGCAAATGTTCCTAATAGCTGCCACAGTAAATAAAAATGGCGGGGTCCTCATATATATTGCTCATTCAATCTGTTGTAATCTCACAGGTCATGTGGCCTCTGTACATACATGGGAGGCAAATAACTGCTTATAATTAACAAGTTTTGACCTCAGGAACCCCTACGAGTCTCCAGACCGTACTTTGAGAACCACTGCTGTCTTGTACACCAAGAGATGGGACAGATCGATGAACTAAACTAGAGACTGGAATGAAAGGAAAAAATACATACAAAAGGGGCTAAAAAAAAACCATCAAATGTTGAGTGCCTACCATGTGCCTGCTTGTAAAACACTGAAAATTCTAACACTTAGATCAGTTGTTCCCTGTCTTTTTCAATATGAAGATACTCTTTGACTTCAAAAAATATTTCAGGATTGTAAATTAGCCATTTTACTTATAGAATCCATCCTTTGAGAAAATGACAAAAAGCTGCTGTGAATTTAGTTACCGTTTGTAAGTAAGAAATTGCTGTTTTCATCATCACGCCAGTGTCTGTGGACATTTGAAAGCCAGTACTGTGTCTGTGTTCCTATATAGTTGATCCTCAGGTCCATGAGGATTTAAAAAGCCTTGTGCCTGGCCTGTGTAGCTGCACCCGCCGCACATGATCCATGGGTGGAAGCCGTGGTTCTCTGTGGTATTTTCCCCCTGAGAAATCGTTCATTAGTTCTTGTCACCAGTCTTAAAGATGTTGACTGATAGTTGTTTTGAAGCCACTAAGACTTGGTACTTCAGTTAAGATAACTGGGTGTCATTAAAAAAAAAAAAACAAAACTGAGACAAATAGATGTGTGTGCCTCTGGGGCCTGCGATTCTCTTCACCTGGACTTCTCTTGCCAAGAGCGATAGATGGGCAGTGGCAGCCTGAGCCCATCCCCCTGTCCTGTAAGGTGGTGCTGGGAGCTAGTGGAAGAGAGTTGTGTTGAGAGAGTTAATACTGAGTTAGAGAAAAGTGGAAGAGTGGTAATAGTGCAATGGGAGGAGTGAGAAATTAAATGGTATCTTTTTAGAAGTCTGCCTTATTGCGGTCTGCATTGCTCCTTGGGGATTTTTCTACTGAGTACAAGAAAATCAGCAAGCACTTCCTGAAAAACCCAGATGAAATTACTGCCATAAATTTTTATTTTTTTTTCATGGCATAAAACCCTTAATTTAGATGGGGAGGGTTTATTACCCGTGTTTTCTTGGCATGGCTAAGTTCAATTAATTTCAGATGACAAGCTCACCCCCACCCTTTGCCTTTTTCTGCACCCCACCCCCCTTCATATGTGGAAAGTACAATTTGTTATTGGTTTGCCTTTGGCTCTAGAGACCTCATTAAGGGCCCGAGAAAGGGATTTTATCTCTCTCTCTTTGACACCTTTCTGTTTTCTGCAGGATTCAGACCATTTGCATTGTCACATGGAAAGTATGTATGGTGTATGTGTGAAGGGGAGGTTAGTGGATAAAACTGGCAGTGTTTATACCTTTTAAATATTGCAAGTTACGAAATTTGTTACCACAGTGTTCAGCTAAGATAGGGACCTCAGCCTTAGATGTGGTCTCCGAAAGGAATGTGGGCACATTTAGACAGGAAAACTTACTTAGCTGTCCTGACAGTTCATATGTGACATACCTGGCTGCTTGAAAGCAGGAACAGGATGTTGACAGAATACTGTATTTACTCACACTGCCTGCTGCACCTTCTTGTTCCTATCAGAATACTGTGAGCATATCTTGCAAACAAGGGAAATAATCTATGGTGTTTTGTTTTGTCTTTCTCTGCATGGTAATATAGAATCTATTGTAGTGTGAATAAAAGGAGTCACAGGAGATTCATTACTGTTTGTGAAGTGTACTGTCTGTGTCTTTTGGTGTGTGATTCTTTATTTTACTTACAAAGCAGATATAAAAATTAGAATTGAGGTGATAGAGAATATATCCTGCATAAATAATCAATTCAAACAAAAGTTTTACCATTATAACACATAAATACCCTGCTTCAGAGGTTGGAGATTAGAATCCTGTTACATTAAATGCTTGACAATTAATTAGCTATTGTCTACAAAGTTCCCAGGATGACAAGTTACTTAAATACTATTATTAGGAGTAGCTGAATTAGTAATAATAATGCTCAAGTGCCACTGGTAACAATGAGGAGAATTTAAAAATAAAGATAAATGTGTGTGATCATAGCCGAAGTGATTTGTGTGCTGAATGCAGAGCAGGCAGTCCCTGTGCGCAGTGTTTTCTGAGACTGCAGTGTGGAATGTGCAGCACTTGGCACAGTGTTCTGAGGAGGGTGAGACAAAAGTGCTTAATTTGTTAATATTTTTTCTCTGCTTTTTGTGTATTGCTTAACCCGTTGTCAAAATAGTGTTCACGTAGGAAAATGAAAGAGAAGAAAGCTGACAGAAAAGAGGCTCGGCAGAAGGCCAAGTGTAAAAGATGAACCCCTAGTCGTTGCTGACAGGCATTGTTTAGATTCCAAATATGCTAGATCATTCATTAGTGTGTGTGTATGTTTCAAAATATGGTACATAATTGGTATGAGAAAAACGTGTGGGGACTTCACTTGCTTGTACAGGTTTTTGTTCTGTGGAGCTTATATCCTTAGGGTCCCATCTGTTTTGGATGTAATTTTGTGAGAAAATCAACATGGAACCAAGAACTGGCCCAAGCTAGTAATGGGAGAAAATTACCAAAGGTAGTAGTGATAGGCACGAATCCTTATTATGTAGAGTGAAGCTTACAAGAGGGAAAGGTGTGGGGCTTCTTGATTTTTGGAATCAAAGATTTAGAAAATCGGGTGGTGTGCAGGAGCAGTGGTGCTCGTCAGCTGATTCCCAGTATTGGCCTCTGCTGGTGGCTCTGAGCAGAAAGGATATGTGGCCCTTCCTGGCCAGTGTGCTTGGTCCAGGCCCTTTGTGGGCTGCTTCCTCCTTGCTCTGTTGATTTTTGGTGCTTGGGGGGCAGGTGCTAGATAACAGAGCAAAATAGAAAGCATTTAAAAATACATGTGTACTTCTAAATAGTGACAGAAATTCAGCTTATGTTCCACAGACCTGTTTAGCACGATCTGCTATTTAGAAGTATGTGTTGCATTCTCTTCTGCATGAATATGGAGTGTGGATGACTGACTAGTCCTGGTGTTCTGCTGCTGCTGCTGCTAAGTCGCTTCAGTTGTGTCCGACTTTGTGCAACTTCATATACGGCAGCCCACCAGGCTCCCCCATCCATGGGATTCTCCAGGCAAGAACACTGGAGTGGCTTGCCATTTCCTTCTCCAGTGCAGGAAAGTGAAAAGTGAAAGTGAAGTCGCTCAGTCGTGTCCGACTCTTCGTGACCCCATGGACTGCAGCCTACCAGGCTCCTCCGTCCATGAAATTTTCCAGGCAAGAGTACTGGAGTGGCTTTCCATTGCCTTTTCCTCTGGTGTTCTGACCAATCCTTAATACTTCATATGAGTCCTGGGAAAACTTCATTGTGGAAGAAACTGGGATAGGTTGAATTTGGTTTTAGATCTTATAGACAGGTGCCTTTGGCAGCCAAATTCCTACAGATGACCAGATTTCATGCTCTTATATTTAATACTTTGTTGGGAGTAACTCCATTGTTGATCTTACTGAAGATTTTTATTAATTTGAAAGCAACTTTATAGTCAATGTTTCTGTAAGGCCAACAAAATTTCAGAAAAACGGTGTTAAAACTAAGGGACCCCTCAGCCTTAAATCTGTTTGTTATCAGCATATCTGATGCGTGTTATCCTCGTTGGCTGCCTCTTTCTGTAAACCTAGCTGTTGCTACCTCGCTTGGTTGCTTACAGTTTGACTCTAGTCAAGCTTGTTTAATTAAGACTTGAAAGAACACCTCCATCCTGCTCAGACTTGGAAGAATAGCCAAGTCTGGAGCTTTTGCTTGCTGTCACAGTTGCTCAGCGAGTTGGTTGGAGCAACAAGGTTTGGAGAGCCTCTAGTGCATGATGATTTTCGTTGTAATAGGTCTGACTGTAAGCAGTAGTCGTAGTGCTGACGATAGTTCTTTCCTACTGAGTATCTCATTGTTTTCACTCTCCCCCCCTCTCCCCTTCCCTCTTTTTCTTTCCCTCCTCTTTTCTGAGAAACTTGAAGAAAGGAACCCCATGCTGCTGCCATGTTTGGGGTCCAGGAATCTGAGTCATTTTGAAGAGCTAGCTAGTTCTAACACTATCCTTAGGAATTATCTTGCTGAATATAGCATCTTTTGTGATGGGTGAAATGATAAAAGACGGAATGTAACTTGGGAAAAAAATTGGGGGGCCTCCATTAGAGAATATAAATCTCAAATCAGTATAAAGTTCAGATAATATTTCATCCAGAAATTGTGACAGCAATGGGAGGTGGGAAAAGTTCCCTCCTTGTGTCCGTTTTGAGAAATACAGTGTTTTTTATTTGGTACAGTTGCATATTCATTTCTAACAGACTGCATCTTAAAAGGATTGGACTTTTATAGATTCTATGAATATTCAGAGAGTCACCAAAACCAATTCTGTCCTTTACCTTCAGCATCCAGACCCATCTGTCATTTGCTTGTTAGAGAGTCCTAGCTCTGCACTGTGAGATTTCCCTGTTAAGAAAATGATATTTCCCACGTGAATGGGAAGAACACACTGGTACCTTTACTGCCGTGATTGAAAGTTTCCACCCACAGGGTAATTGTTGGAGTGTGTGTGTATCTGTATTGCCAGGCCCTGCCCACTCTGGGATCTGGCATCAACTCTCCTAAGCTTTTAGGCATTGTTTAGGACATTGATGCAGAAGTGGAAGGCATAATAGCTATTGCCACTAGTAAGTCATCAGGGTATTTGGCAAGCTGGCAAAAGCTAGAAGCCTTATCCATTTGCATTTTAATTGGCGTGACCAGTAGCCTAGAGCCTGAATTTTAAAAATTGTCCCTTGGGCCCTTTCTCCCTTTCACCCTCTCATTTTCCTGAAGCTGATTTGCATCTTTAAAAAGAAAATCTCACCATTTAAAAACTCATGCCCTTTTTGATCTCATACACCTCTGTTAATAGTATTTTAAATATCCATTACAAGGTAAGGATTTTAACAAAAGATCCGGGACAATGGCAGTCTTAGAAGGATGCCCCCCCCCCCGCCTTTTTTTTTTTTTTCACTGCAGGCTTGTGAGATCAGTGTGAAAGTGGGGTCTGTTTGCTTGCCACAAGCATTTTTCCTATTCTTGCTAGTGACAGCACAGCACAGATCACTTTCACATCAGGCTTATTTTCATGATCACAAAGGGCAAGAGAGCCGTCTTCGCAAATATAGTCTATTTTATTATAATTCTTTTTTTATTATTATAATTCTGAAAGTGCATGTTCAGACTACACACAGGCCCATCTTCCCTGGAAAAGATTTGGTATCACTCTCATACCATCTCCCACCACCTTACTGCTTAAAGTACTTAACTATGAAGAGAGAAACAGATGAAAGTAATTAAGATGGGATAAGTAAGACATTCTTATTCATGAGCACATCCCCGTGTCTCTCAGCTACCAGCCCCGTGGGGGCTCTGTTATCGCTCCCCCTCTTTGCTGCCCTAACCACGCCCAGATCTGCCTGCATGGTCATCAGTGTGACTCCACATCTCCTAACCCTGGTTCTGGTTCTCCTGGATCTAAGGAAACGACCTAGGGAGAAAGGTCTTCTGTGTTCTTTCCGTGGAGGGAAGGGCATTCCTTGAGGATCTCTTAGAGTCCTGGGCACTGGGCTGACTGTTCTACTTGCATCATGACACTGAATCCTCAGAAGGTCCCTGTGAGATGGAAACAATTGTCCCCATTTAGCAGATAAACCAAGGCACGGGGATGTTTCCCTGCACTGCTGCATGATGCTGGAGTGAAAAATCCCAAACCCAAAGTCGGCTCTGTTTACATTATACAGAGTTGCTTTCTTGGTTCCAATGAAATGAATGATCCTTTCAAAAAGATGTTTGAACTTTTCTGTTCTTTGGGTAAGCAGAAGAAGAAAAAAATTTAATTAGATAAGCATTATCATTTTTTAAAAATAACTACCTTATTCCACCTAGTAACTATTAATATTTGCTATAGGATCTAAGGCAATGCTATTGAAAACCAAGAAAATTATGATCATTTAACTCGTTTTCAGTTGTTATAAATAGAATTAAGCCTTTTCATATGAGAGATCAATGTTTTCAAGAATGGAAGTATTATAGATTGGCCTAAGGAAGCCTTTTTTGATAACCCTTAGGTATTCTTTCCCCGCTTTTTCAGAATAGTATTTGGAGCCCTTAATTTTGGATTCTAATAGGAGTTGTAGTGATTAAAAAAAAAACTATATATAGAGAATCTTTTATACTGTTATTAAAAACAAAAGTATTTCCATGTAGAAAAAAATGAGTTAAAAGGCATTTCAAAATTGGCGAGTTCAAAATTAAAATTTCCATATGTACTCATTGTATTGTGTAACAGGCAGAAAGAGAGTTCATTGTTCATAATGTCACTCCAGAGCTTAGATTATAACGTAAAGATTAACACTACTCTAGTGCTGACACTCCTGCCATTATTCTAGACTCACAGGAAACCATTTCGTTCACCACTGCAGCCATGTCTGCCATGTAAGGTTTTGCTTTGTTTTCCTTTTTTTTTTTTTTAAACTCTACAGAATGTTTCTTAGGAACAAATTAGATTAAAAAGAAAAAACAACAACACTTTAAATTAGGTGAGGAGAATTGTCAGTGGATAAATGGCTTGGTGTTGAAAATATGTTTAGATTAACAGTTGCATTTAAAAGAAGAAGAAGGAACAGAGATTATATTATTGTTCAAAAATGAAAAGATTGGCTACTGAACTTTGGCCTTTGGAAATGGCATTTTGAATCCTTGACCACTAGAGGGCGCTGTGCTACTGCAAACCACTTAATTTAAGCCCAAAGTCATCAAATCTCTTCATTTGTTCTTCTCACTAAAAAGATAAAGGATTTATATTCTTGTAATGCCAAGTCAGTTCATACTTAACATTCAGCCTTTAGCTGTAGAAACTTGTTTGAATGACAGTAATGGCTTCATTTCAAGTTATTTAAATGTTTAATGCTGTGTAATTTACTCAAATGTGTATAATCCTTTATTTAACTAGATGAAAATAATATACTGTTAACATTGTTTTAAGCATTAATTAATGTGACTAATTGGAGTTAAAAACACTGAAACCAATTTCCCTGTTTTTTTGCATGATCAAACTGTAGAGAGGCTTCCCTCTGGCCCAGGCTGATCTGGGTTCAGTGCTCTTCTCCCCTCAGCCCAGCTCCTGGCCCCCTGCGTACTTCACCATCTCCCTGCTGTTTCTGTAGTTCATCTGATGTTAGTATACGGACTACTACAGTTGGTAGCAAAACTGGTGAACTGTAGATTAGTTTTCCTCTAAAAACTTGTCATGCATTATGATAGGAGCTTCTTAGCATTGTTTCATTGTTCCAAAATGAATGTAATAATGATTAAAATCACTAAATTTCTTAAAAGAAGGAGGAAAATGAAAGTAGGTGTTGTTGACATCACTAATCCTGGCATTAGGTGGGAACTCATTTTTATCGGGAAATGGTGGAACCGCAGAATTCCTGCCTGAAGACCCCATGAGCATAGCTATTGTTGCCACTGACTCTTAATAATAATGAAAAAGGAAACCAAGAGCCCCTGCTGTTTTCAAAGCTTTAGTCTGGTCTCTGAAATCAGATGAGTATGAGTCAAAACCAGGTAACACCTTTCTGGCAGCTTGCTTGTACTGCTGTGATGTGTTATATTAAAACAGCCCATTACAGTTCTCTGTTTGTAGGCATAAATAATTCTTTCTCATTAAACATTGCTCCTCCAGGGTGACTGAGAAAGGAACAATTTCATCCATTGTAATTGTTGATACATGTCCTTTATTCAAAGTAATTGTTAGGTCACAGAATGCTTTGTTATTATTTCTGTACTCTGAAAGTTTTGTCTATAACCTGGGCAGTTTTTTAAGGGTTAAAATGCAGAAGTATTTCATTCTTTTTAGATTAAATTTTAGATGAGAATTGTTGCCTTGGGGGGAAAAATGTCTTGGTTTTAAAAACACATCTATAAGAGAATTTATCAGCTCCTTCTCATAGTATTTATATCATCATGTAAATGCTTCATATGCAGTGGCACTATTTTATTTTGTATATAAAGTCTTAAATTGAAAGCTTAAATTTAATTTCATGAACAAAATGCAATCATATTTAATTTCATCAGCAAAGTGCACATTGGCTCTGGTTTATTTGTTTACTAACAATTTTTTAAAGAATTTATATGTTTCTGAGATACCATAATTTTCCTTATCATAATTACATGTATGTAAATATCAATATATGTCTGTGTGTGTTTTAAATATTTGTATTTGTATACACATGCATGATAGTTATCTCAGTTGGGCTAAACAAAATAATTGAGACAAAAATTCTTCTTAAATATATGTTATATAGCAATTTTAAGAGATAAGCTTATGAAATCAATGAATAACAGTAATGTAAGTTTTTGAATTATTATTTTATTTGCATCATTCTTTCCTTAAATCCATGAGTGACTAGCACGTTCAGTACTTTATAAAGACCTCTTCATTTGATCCTTACAAACATTGTATTAGGGAGTGGATGTAAATATCAGCCCCACTTTACACTGAAGGAAATGGAGCCATCAGAACATTAAAGTTCCTTTCCCAAGATCACTGCAGTGGCATGGCCTAAAGCTAGGGTCGAGCTCAGTTTCTTGCTCTTTCCCTCCTCTGTCCTTCATCTGAAGGCCACTATGAACCCTGAACAGAGAGACCTGTGCGGGAAGGCTGGCCTTGTTTCCCTGAGTGTTCTAGACTGGCTTAAGGCAGTTTTTGTGTGTCTATTTTCTCATCTCTAAAATGGGATCTAATTAGTCTTTTTTCAGTCTTGTTCAAGACAGGGTAAAGACTAATGGAGTTTTAATTTACTGAGAATTTTGAACCTGGGGGTAAAATGCTATTTACAGTGTAGTTCTTACTTTTCTGTGTTTTTAGAAGGGCGAAATGGCCCTTTTCCTTTACAGGAAAGACAATAGACAAGCTTGAAGAGCAAAGGAAACAGATGGTGAGGCATCCCCCATCATTGAAACACAAGGAAGTATCTCTTAAATTATTCTTTTTTAATTTCTTATTTACCACCAAAAGCATCTATCCTGAGTGTTAACTTTTTTTATTTTTGGAGGCCTTTGTTTGTTTTAAAGCAGTTTTATTTATTTATTTTTTTTACTATTAAAAGAATTTAAATAAATCTTTAAAATTTTTAATGTTTAATACTGCAAACAAGGTTACATGGCAAATATGAAATTGGGAAAATTTTTGTAATATATGAGATAGTTATTGATAATCTTAATTTTTATTATTTTTTTTATTTTATTTTTTTTGTTTTCTTACTTTTTATTTTTATTTTATTTTATTTTTTAGTTTTTATTTTTAAATTTTAAAATCTTTAATTCTTACATGCATTCCCAAACATGAACCCCCCAATTGACAAGGAGGTGCAGAAATTCCCCTTCCCTCACGTGCACAGCTCTTGTCAAGAGTGGTACCTTTCTTTTTTTTTAAACCAAGGATGAACTGCATAACATATCATAATCACCAAGGTCCCCAGTTCATCTTAGGGTTCACTTGAATGAAGTGAGTAGTGTTGCATGTTCAGTGGGTTTGGACAAAAGTATAATGACATGTATCTATCATTATAATGTCATTCAAAGTATCTTCACTGCTCATATAAACTTCTGTACTCTGTGTATTCATCTCCCCACAAACTCCTGGAAGTCATTGATCTTTTTATTGTCTCCATAGTTTTGCTTTTTCCAGAATGGAAATAATAGTTTTTGATATAAGGATAGTAGCCAAAATTTTGTTTACTTTGTAAAGTAGGTAAGATCTCTTAGAACTATTATTCCAAATAGTTGGAATCTATTTTTCTTTTTTTTTCCTTTCTCCTTGAAAAGAGAGGTTCAAAGCCTTTATAATACCACTCATAGTTCACCCACGTGTGGACCAGACAGGCTCTAGGTTGCAAGCCCCTTCCCACAAATAAATACTGTAGCTTTTCTTTAATTATTCCTAATAAACCTTTTTGGGCTGGGTTCAGGACTTGGAATTTGTTTTTCTTCTTCATTGCCTCCTAGCTTTGGCATTTCTTCTCTTCCCACTTGAGGATGAGATGACTTCTTTTTTTTTTAATGTACTTATTGGTATATGATAATAGATAGACTCATTTCTTTAAGAGATGCAGTGTTATCAGTGTTTGACTGCTAAGATTAAATTAAACCATAAATTAGGACATAGCATTTCCTAAAGACATTTTATGTTTTAATCAGTACTAAGATGAGAAAGATAAATAACTACTAAAGTAGCAATAAAGTAAAGATGAACCAGTGTTATTACTTAATATTATGCAAGAAAAAAATAATTATTTGTTAGGTGCATGTGAGTAAATACTAGTTACCAAAAGAAGGTAAGGACTTCATTGTGTCTTATGTGACGGACTCAGGACTTAGTTGGTAGCACCCACAACACTGCTCCTGTTATTTAACCAATCCTCTTCCTTTCCTGCCAGCATCACAGCATTTCAGGGCATGTATTGTTTTTCGCAGTATTGCACTTGCAGGGACTTCACAGAAACGAGACAATACGTTGATATCCACTATACCCCTGCCCATGGGCTTCCCAGGTGGCTCAGTGGTAAAGAATCTGTCTGTAGTGCAAGAGATGCAGGTTCGATCCCTGGATCGGGAAGAACCCCTGAAGTAGGAAGTGACAGCCCACTCCAGTATTCTTGCCTGGGAAATCCTATGGACGGAGCAGCCTCATGGGCTACAGTCCATGGGATCACCAAGAGTTGAAGAGGACTTAGCAACTAAACAACAACAGCCCTGCCTGCCTGTTCTTGAGGCCATTTCCTCTCATTGCTTGAGTTTCACACTCTTGTTCCTTCTTTCTGTGATCCCATTCATGCCTGGCCTTGAAGAGCTCTCCTAGCAATGACCTTCATAATACCTTCTCCTTTACCTCGAAACTTTCACCACCACTTTTTCTCATCCAAGTCCCTTTTAGGGTTTTGTCTTCTGGCTTTTCTGCTCACACCCAACATTTACAGTCCCCGGCTAGCTCAGAGGAAGCAACAGTGAGGTCACTTGGTGCCTCCTCTGGGAAAGATCTGTGCACTAGTGGTAAGCCCTGAATTTTCAGCTTTGGTTCCCTCTGCCTTTGACCCTGCAGATCATGCTGAATTCCTGAAAGAATTTCTGTAACCGACAGGACATGCCAACTATTAATATCTTTCACCTTTTCATTCTCCTCATGGACAGCTCTCTGGGCTGTGGCTCCTAGCTAGCCCTCTACATCTAATGTCATGTGTCAAGTGAGCGTGAACCTTAGAACTGGTCTTCTGAAATTGTAGTGTCCTTTCATTTTGCAGGAGAGGTGCATGCTGCTCAGAGAGACTGAGTTTTGTCTAAGGACGCAGCAGGTGTGGAGCAAACTCAGGCCTAGCATCCTGGCCTCCTGAGTCTTCGTCCATCCTGTAGTGTTTCCGCTACATGTCCCTGCCTTTTGGCCACCAACAGGCAGAACTTCTGCTGGCTCACACTGGCTGCTTTTCAGAGACTAGTGGATCACTAGCCAGCTCCAGGAGATCGTCTCTTGGATGACCCACATCAGCTTTGGACTATTACTGATCTTTTTCAAAATCACAAGAAAAGCAGGGGGGTTTATTAGATAAAAATGTTATATTTCTGAAATTAAAATGACAAAATTAAAAGTTAAATGGAAAAATTGAAAAAATACAAAATTTATATCAGGGAAAATGTTTAGAATCTTTGCTATTTGGTTCTTAAAAGAATCAGATGAGCACCTCAGAAGAAAAGTGGAAGTAGGATATATGAAAATGGGAATAGATGATTCACAAAAACTGGCCAAAAATTATATATATATATCCTGGTGAAAAAAGGTCAATCTCATTGTGAAGCAAAGAGAAACCACTTGTGTTTATCAAATGGGAAGGTATTTTGAATTATGCTCATGGATGTGTTGATAAGGGTGAGGTTAAATATTCCCTCATACATGTTGGTTCTGAAAGGATTAATTAGTTACAGCAATACATACATACATATGTACAGTGGAATTGTACAATAATTAAAACTGTTTTAGGAGAATTTTATATGACACAAAAATGCTCACAGGTTGAATTGTAACAAGTTAAGTGGAAAAAAGGTACTAAAATAAACTATATTCTAATTTTTTAAGTGACATATATGTATATGCATTTTTTAAAAGCTATAAGAAAATACACCAAATGTTAAAAGTATTTATCATCAAATGGAAGGATTATGAGTGATTATTCTTTTCTTCAAGTTTTTTGCATATTCTGTAATTTGTACTATTTTTGAAATTAAAATTTTTAATTAAAATAGAAATTTAAAAAAAATTTTAATTAAAAGAAAAGAAACATTTTTTGTAAGAGGGATGGGGGCCTCACCTTTGGATCACACATTCTTTGCAGATCTGCTGGTTCTCATCTGACCTTTTAAAAAGCTGTCTCCAGCTCCTTGCCTGGCAAAGAATGTGTCTGTAGTGAAGTAAAGGCCATGTGGCATGGAGAGAATAGACCCAGCCTCAGAACCAGGACAAACCACTCTGTTTTGTATGCACAGCATGGCCTGAGGAAGCCACTGCCCCATCCCTTCCCCTGGGGCCTTCTTCATTTACAGGGTGAAGGTATTGGCTCCTGGTATCTGTAAGACCCCATCCTGCTGTAAAATGGGATCATTCTTCAGCACTCTCCTTCTTGTTATTGTTGTTTAGTCACTAAGTCATGTCCAACTCTTTGTGACCCCATGGACTGTAGCCCGCCAGACTCTTCTGTCCATGGAATTTCCCAGGCAAGAATACTGGAGTGGGTTGCTGTTTCCTTCTCCAGGGGATCTTCCTCCTTAGTCCTCTTATATCATTACACTGATCTTAGGCTGAGATGCCAGAACCACTTTATGATCTGACTCTGGGAAGTTTTATTATCTCTGGTAAAACAAACAAACAAGCAAACCCTCCAAAGATACTTTCTAAAATCTTTAGGTAGTAATTTTTCTTAGCAGGTATTTTATTGTCTATTACAGCTATTTCACACTTGTGCATCCATTTTTAGGCTCTAGACCAGCAGTCAGCAAGCATTTTGCTAAAGGACCAGAGAGTATTTTAGGCTTTGCGGGCCACACAGTCTCTGTGACATGTTCTTCTTCTCCCTTTTTTTTTTTTTTTCTTTTAAACAACCCTTTTAAAAGATGTAAAATTCATTCTTTGCTCACAGGCCATAATCTGCTGACCTCTGTTCATAACTGTAGAGGAACAAAAAATTATTTTGTCCTAACCTTGTCATATAAGCATACTTGTAAACTTATTTTTCTCTTTTCATTTTCTAAGACAGTTCTTCAGACTGTAAATAAAGTAATCCTTCAGGATGACAAAAGTGAATTTATGTAATGGGTGACCAAAAGCACATTGTTTTGTCTAGTTCATCAAATGTTGATGTAACCAAAAGCTCTAAGATGGAATCTTCATTGTTTTAAATTGTTCTTTATATTATTCCTGAAAATATCTTCAAGTCCTCAATTTGGGTGAAGATTTTAAGAAAACCAATCCTCATACTTTTAGCAGAGCTGCATCCAGTACTGTAAACTCTCCCTTCTGAACACAGTGGTCAGTAGCACAGATTTTATAGTCAAACCTGTGTTTGTTTCCAACTTGGTCCTTTATCAGCTCTGTGGCCTTTTCAAGTTAGTTAGCTGTGCTCAGCCTCAGGGTGCTAATGGCTAGGAAGACCTTAGGAGCCTGTTTCTCCTCACGGGTCTGCTCCAGGTGTCAGAGGAGAGCACGCTTACAGCACAGTCTGCACACAGCTCTTGGCACACAGGAGATGCTCAACTGATACAGGATGATGATTATCCCTTTTTTGTTTTAAAAGAACATTCAGTGTTCTTTGGGAACTCATTATAATTTTATATAGTAGTCAGTGTCAGGAAGTGTTTCCATAACCCATGTCTCATCTACTCTAGAACAGAAACCCAGTCTATGAACCTGTAGTTCATTTCTTTTTATTTAATCTTCATCCACTGGGTCGCAAAGAGTCAGACATGACTGAGCGACTTAACACGCACACACACGCACGCGCGCACACACACACACACGCATTGGGAAAAGAAAATTTTCATTCTCCCTGGAGAATGAAAATAGAATGTTTCCTCATTAATTCTAGTTCTGTTAACCTTTTGCCGTAAGTCTGATTTCCCTGTGCACTAGTAATTTTTATGTTTCAACTTTCCCCTTCCTGTGATTTTCTGTAGTTGAGGAGCTGGACACCATATCCTAACCAAGGACTGCCTCATCGTTTCACTCCTCCATTCAATAAAGTTTACAGAGTACCTATCATGCTAAACACTGTGCCTGGAGCTAGACATGCAGCTTGAGTAAGACCAGGTCCTTGTCCTTGTCAAGCATAAGTTCTAGCAGGAGAGGTAAATAAATGAGATGTAAAGAAATAAATATGACACTTGCTGGTAGTATTTGAAGAAATTGGTGAGGAGTGGTGAGCTAGCAGCTGACTGAGTTGGTGAAGGGAAATTTGGGTAGGAGGATCAGGGAAGGTCTCTGAGAAAGTCAGTTGAGCTGAGACTTGATGTAACAGAAATTTACCATGTGGAGAGCTACGAGAAGAGTCCTCTAGGCTAATGAACAGCAATAGTAAATTCTATGAAGTGGGAGCTAGCTTGGGGTGTTTGAGGAACAGAGGAAAAGGCAATGTAAGTTTGAAATCTGGTGATGGGTAGTCTGAGGGTATTGGGAGAAGGTATGGCTATCCGTGAGGGCAGAGAGGTAGACAGGAGCCAGAACCACAGACCCGGGTGATACAGAACTTATTCTAACAATGATGGAAAGCCATTGAAGGGTTTAAGTCAGGGGTGAAATAACCTGGATATATATATGTTCTATGAGAATGGGCTGTGGGGGCACAGGGATGAGGCAGGCAAGGAGAAGCAAACAGAGAAAACTGTGAAGGAGCTGCCAGTATAGCAGGAAGAAAACAAGCAGAGAGTTTCCATGGAAGCCTGAAGAAGACAGCCTCTCAGTATGGGCAGAGGGGAGATGAGAGTGGGCAGTAGATGCTACGCAAGACAGATAAGAGCAGAAAAGTGACCAGTAGGTCTGGCAAGATGGAGCTTACTGGTGACCTTATTGGGAGCCAGTTTGGTGGAGTAGTGGGAGGAGAGTATGGAGGGTGAGTTCATAGGGATGGCAGTAAACGTACAAGATGAGAAGTGTGTCACTGGGAAGAGAGGCAGAGAAATGGCAAAAAGGCTAGAGGGGACTCAAGATCAAGGGAGGATGATATTAAGGTATGTTTGTATGCACATTGGAATGACTCCACAGGAAAGGAGGATTTGATAATGCCGGAGAGTGGGTCATTACCTGACTGTGTTCCTGATGTGAGAGAGAGGCTGGGCCCTGGGGCTCAAGTGGAAGGTTAGCTTTAAGTAGGAACGAGGTTACTTCTTTTGCTGCAGAGTATGTAGACTGACTGAGACAAAATGGAAATTACCTTCATGTTCACAGTCCTTGCATTTCATTTGATCTTTGTGGTGTATTATGGCCCTCTAGTTCTTTTTGTGTTACTATGCTGATTGATTTGTGCAATATATTTTTTCTCTCTCTCCAGGCCATGTATCTCACATACAGATCTGTTTACATGTCTGTCTCTTCCACTAAACTGGCATCTCTTCAACGAGGGTGGTTATCTTTGTATCTCCAGACACAGCTCAGTGTTTGGCAAGAACTGAGTTGAAGGAATGACAGCTACATCAGTACAAAGGACTCGTGTAACAGCTACACAAACATGCAGGAGAAAGGAAAGTAATTTGAGAGCATGAATAAAATTAGATGTTTGCATTACTTAGAAGAATTAAGATGGGAAGAATTAAGATGGGTTCTCTTATTTAAGTTGAATAGTTACTGATTACCAGAACTAAGGAGTAGCTAAGGGTAAAAAAAAGACCTTCTCACTACCACATGGAGGAAGGTAGGATTTTTAAAAAATTCTTTTTAGAATGTTTTTAAGAATTTAAAGTATAGTTGATTTACAATGTTGTGTTAATTTCTGCTGTACTGCAAAGTGAATCAGTTATACATACATATATATACACACACACTCTTTTTTGTATTTGTTTCCATTATGGTTTATTATGAGATATTGAGTTATAGTTCCCTGTGCTATAGTGTAGGACCTTGCTGTTTATCCGTCCTGTATATAATTGTTTGCATCTGCGAATCCCAGACTCCCAGTCCCTCCCCCTTTACCCTTCCTCCCCTTGGCAACTCACTCTATATCTGTCATTCTGTTTCATACATAAGTTCATTTGTGTCATATTTTAGAGTCTGTATATAAACAGTATCATATGATGTTTGTCTTTCTGACTTCACTTAGTATGACCATCTCTGGGTCCATCCCTGCTGCTGCAAATGGCATTATTCCATTCTTTTCTATGGCTCAGTAGTGTTTCATCCCATTGTGCTGCATCAGGAAGTGGTATTTTAACAAACATCCCTTTGAGCAGGGGTGATTTAGTGTCTGGCATGCTGTGGTAGAAAGCACAGTTCTAGCTTCAAGAGAAAGTGATATTCAGTATCATTTATATGAGAAAGGCAAATTCCAGAATGGTCAGCGTTCTTGTGGGGATGCCAGTAGCAGGGGATGTTTTGTGTTTAGAACAAGAGTAAATGTGCAAGAGGTGAGACCTAAGCAGATTTATGCTCAGATGAGTGAGAAAAACCTTACAGAAAATTTCAGTTTAGCATGTGTAGCTCTTTCCCAAATGCTTTCTACTTGGATTGGGGAAGAAGACGCAACAAAACAAAATAGTTAACTTTCCCCTTCAGCATTATACAGCACATCCTAAATGAAACATGACTTTCTGAGTTACAAGCTGCCCCTGGCAAAGAGGCTGGTTGTAAGAGCATAATCTCAATGTGTGCCCTGAAATTAATGTTCTGTGGGCGCTCCAGATTTGTGTGACGTACTGTAAGTTATATCCAACCCAACTGTTCTTCTCACTGCCTGCATTAAGTATCATGAAATGAGTTGGCCTGAAAGGAACCATCTGAATAAAGAAGCTTTTATGCCTTTGTAACTCCTTACTGCATGACCTCAGGTCCCCGCTGTTGGTATTAGGAGCTTTCTCTTCCACTTTTCACGCTCTTGTCTTTAATGGAAGGACAGAATCCACATCAGGTGCTCTCCCTCGCTCTCAGCTTCCAGGTGCTGCTCTTTCCATTGTGGGGGGAGGAGGCAGGCACTGGCTTCTCTGTCATGTCTCTTCTCTTCCCAGGATGTCAGCTGGAGAAAGGTCACCGTCAGAGCTGCCCACCCCACAGAGTTCATTTTCTCCAGATTCATTAAAATGCTGCCTTCATCTTTCCCCTGGATTTTTACTTTTCAAAACGCTTTTTGTGGCGCAGCCTCATTTTATTTTATGTTGAGCTGACAACCTAACATCTCGACAAGTATCAGCTGGGAATACAGTTCTGCCCTCACTGTGCTGTGCCTTCTTGCCAAGTTCTGTCTTTGTTACTCAGCTTTCATTCAGAAAGGAATTTGAATGATACGCGCTATGGTTGTCTCCTTAAAGAAAGCTAGATTCTTGCACACCTTGGGAAAGTATTTATGTGTGAATGGTGCCATTCCTATTCTCTCTTCTTTCCCTTTTACATGTCATCATGGGGTCATCTCATGTTAGAATTAAATCTTCCAGCTCTGCCTCTCCCTACTCAGTGGGATTTTACCTGAGGGGCCCTTGGCTTCTGTCTTTATTTCTTCTTACCTGAGAGAAGCTGATAGTTTTGAGTCTAGGCATAAGGCTACTGATGTAAGAGAAGAGAATTTTTACGCTGCAGAAGATGCTTAGATGCTGGTTTACTTCTCCGGCGGGATTTTGAACAAGCATGGATTCGGAAATGAAAGTTCTTTTCTGGGCTGTGTTGATGGAGCAGTCATGGTGGCATCAGTGGCCCCCACTACACGCATGTGGTTCAGAAAAGGTGTTTCCTTTTATAGCAGTGATTCAAGTCTCAGTTTGATTTTTTAAGTGGTGGAAAGCTGAAGAAATGGGATTTTTTTCTCTAAAAGATTTTAATAGCTTTGTGATTGGACTTGCAGCTTAATCATTGCTTCACATTTGTCACATAAACAATTTATGTTTTTACAAATATGAAGGACAGTATTTGTATTATGTTTTCTGCTTTCTGTCCTTTTGATTTTTTTTCCCATTATGTTGCGAATTTTCAGATAAATAGGCAAGTCAATGCTAGGCTAACCATAGTTTGAGTAACCCTGAGTGTGTGGCGGCCTGGGGGTGGGTGAGGCAGGACTGAATGGGTTGTGTGTCTGAAATGTGATTTTGTTGATGTGTTGCGCACTGGCCCCCTGTCAGCCTCTGCTTGCTTTTCATTGCACATTTGGAAACTGTCTTATAGCCAGAACAAAGCCCAAGGAAAGCTCCACTCTCACAGTTTTGGTCGTGTTCTTGTAGTTTCCATCTGATAACAACATGGTTTAGAGAGAACTTTTTGAGCTTCTTGAGAACTCCTGAGACTCTTGTTTTGTCTTTGCCTGCAGCCAAGATAATTGAAGCATTGTCAGTCTATTTCAGGGGCACAACTTCAGGTGGAATGTGATACTATTTGGGATGCTCAGATAGACCAAAGGGAACAAAACTTGTAACTCTTCTTGCAGCGGTAATTCCAGTTCTATGTATGATGAAAAAATGAAATGGAATTTCAGCCCACGAGACATATACAAAGGCAACTTAGTCATTAACAGTAGCAGCATCTCATAATTTCCAAAGTTTTCTCTGATTTTTAGTGTGTTGATTGTTCATTCCCTTCTTCAGGGAAATCAGGAAATCAGCCTTTCCCTGCAGTGGCTAAATAGATTCACACAGAGTTTGAAGGTGAATAAGGTAGATCTGAGCCCATCCAGAAGATTAAGGACCCACATTTCTTCCCTCCTTTATTCTTCTGCTTTGTCTGCTTGTCTACCTTTCTTCTCAGTGAAGAGACACCAGAGGTGGTCCTCTACGCAGAGTATGGGAATAAACAGAGTCAGATTTAGTGATGCAGAAAGGGGAGAAAGTGGGTGTAAATCAGAGATGAAACTTGGTGCCATCCTCACTGCCAGCCACGTAATTCTCTTTAAAAAATGGGAGACAGAATAGAGAGCGTCAAATCATACTAATAGACTACTTATCAAGCATCCACATGCCCAGAGATGCCTAAAAGACCAGTAAATGGAGGTGTCAGATGATATATGTGGGTAAATTAATATGATATTCAAATCAAAAAGTAGACAAAATATTTTAGAGTGGTCAGCCTCACGAAAGCATAGCACTTACAAATACATAACCTTCCTCTGCACACAGCCCCTCTCTCACACATACACAGGCACAAGCAGAGGCTGGGGGTAAACTTTTTGAACTTCTGACCCCTACTTAGCAGAACGCATTTGAGGGAACAGAGAGGAAACAGTTTATTGAGCACATGGTACTTCCTGTTAGGCACTTGCATGCACTTCTCATTTAGTCCTGCGTAGTGTCCGTGTGCAGCAAGGGCATTCTCATTTTAAGATGAAGAAATTAAAGCTCAGAAAGATCACACCGTTAAAAAAAAAAAGAGAGAGAGAGAAATTCTGGGACTAGGTTTCCAAACCAGGTCTGTGTGACTCCAAAGACCTTGAGTGGATGGATTCTCTTTCTGCTAACTCAGGCTGCCTCACTGGAAAATTACTGATGACTTTACTCCATGTATTTATATCATCTTTGCTGGGTTTGAGTCAGGTTAGTGCTTCTGAAATGACTCTGGGATGAGGACCTCCTGTCGAGGCTTTACAAAAAAACCAAATATCCCCAGTTAGTATTGCTTTCATCCTCACTTTCTTAACTATAATCAGCATTGATTCTTTCTTATTCCCTGATAGTATTAAGTTATGATAACATTAAGGGGACAGAAAATAAAATCAGCAAATATAGATACTGCTTAGTAGATCAGTAAAATGTGACAGTTGGCAGCAGTTAAAGAAAATCTTATCTAAAAAGTATGGACATAAATACAAAGCACAGGATTAAAGGCATTTCAGATAAAGATAACTTTGTTTGCTAAACAAGCTTTTTAGGTGTAAGTGAAAATACAGTCTTGCTTCTGAGCATCTTATTATAAGCATGATTCTGCCCTTGGCATGACTATCCAATTTTATTCAGACCTTACATCTAGCACCTAGTTGGTACTAGGTAAAGGTTATGTTGGAGAAGACTCTTGAGAGTCCCTTGGACTGCAAAGAGATCCAACCAGTCCATTCTGAAGGAGATCAGCCCAGGGATTTCTTTGGAAGGAATGATGCTGAAGCCGAAACTCCAGTACTTTGGCCACTTCATGCAAAGAGTTGACTCATTGGAAAAGACTCTGATGCTGGGAGGGATTGGGGGCAGGAGGAGAAGGGGACAACAGAGGATGACATGGCTGGATGGCATCACTGACTCAATGGACGTGAATCTGAGTGAACTCCAGGAGTTGGTGATGGACAGGGAGGCCTGACATGCTGCGATTCATGGGGTTGCAAAGAGTCAGACACGACTGAGTGACTGAACTGAACTGAAAGGTTATGTTTTGGACTGAATGTTATGTCTTCGTAAAATTCATATGTTGAAGCCATGCCCCCTAATGTGCTGGTATTTGGAAATGGGACCTTTGGAGGTATTAGGAGATCAGCACCCCTGACTCCTTACCCTGCAACTTGAGGACACAGTGAGCCAGGAACCAAACTGACTAGCACCTTGATCTTGGGCTTCCTGGCCCCCAGAACTGTGAGAAATAAATATTTGTTCAAGCCACTCAGTCTATAACTTGTTATGGCAGCTGCGCTAAGACAGGCTAGACGAAATGAGTCTATCTCTGTAATAAAGAGACCGTTTGACGACTTCATTTTGCTTCTGTCCCTTTTTACCTGTGATTTGCTGTACTCTCCTCTAATTTTGACTGTCATCCTCAGTGATTAGAGGACAAAAGCACAGATTAAGATTTCTCTTTTCCTTCTTCCAACTTCTGCCTCAGTGGAATTCATGCCATTTCAGGAACTCTTCCATTTTAGGAAAGACATCTGTCTTTGTGTGTATCCCTGGTCCTCACCCGTCCCAGGGGTCCTCTCACCTAAGCCTGGAGGTCGTTGGTAGCACCCTTCATAGTGGTATTCCTGCCCTTCCCTCCCTGGGCACATGTTAAAAATCAGTTAACAAAAGTTTCCATTTAAAAGCTCCAAGGGAAAATTAGGTAGAGTAATAACATTTTCATATGATTATTTGCCATATTGGCATTGAGGTAGAGAAATCTGTTAGAAAAACTGCTTGCTCTTTTCCCATGTGTCCATATTGAATAATATAGAGCTAGATATGCTCTCTCTATTCTGAAGCTGTCATGAGCTGTAATAACTGGTTTGACACTTATTATCTTTTTTAATGCAAAGAGGAAATTGTCAGAGTTTGCAACAGTAAAATAGATCCTTTGTTATTTGTATTATTTTCACTTGAAAGTACTTTTTACTCTCTTTGTCTTGATAAAACTGAAGTTTATGTGGTAAAAGATGCTGGTATGACATGAAACGCCAGAATTTGGACAGTATCAGAGCAGAGCAGGAGTCAAATGAATCACTAATTGGTATTTTTTAGAACCAGTGTTTATAAGCAAAGCTGTCAGCTTAAATCACAGCCTAACCTCATAGGATCTTAGTGCTTCATCAGAATAATTATTCATCAGTGCCTTTAATATTTCTTTCTGGAATGGTTAAAAGCATCCTCTCCATGCTGGTTCATGAGCACATATCACACAGCCTGGTTTCATTCAGGCCTGTGTTCATTCATTGTAGGAAGAAAGATGTACACTGAATCGTGCTTTTAATTTTATATCCCTGGGAGGAATTAATGATCAGATTATTCTGGCCTTTGTGCTGTGCTGCCTTGAAAACAATTCTGAAGTGCCTAATGGTTAAGCTTAACTTCATTTACTTTCAATGAACCTTTGATATTCAACAGTTATATTAAACAGAGTGAAAAACACAATGGCAGTCCCAAATTCATTTTCTCTAGCTGGTCAAATGAACATTCAGAAACTCAGATGGACAGTTCCAAACTTGTTTGCCAGTTTACATTCTTTGAAGAGTTAAAGGGCTCTTGATGGTCACTGCCCTAGGATGGTCTGGGGAGATGGCCACTGAACGTGAGCCATTGCACGGCCAGGCCTGACTCTGCCACTGCCCCTGCCTCTCCCACAGAGCTGCAGATAGTCTCTCGGTACTTTTAGAAGTCATCTTTATCTTTTATTAATTTCGGTGGTTGAGTTAGACCTTACCGTAGGTCTCTTCTCTGCCCTAGACATGTGTGATTTACAGGAGAAAGTATGGTGGCAGCTTTTAGCCAAGAAGCAGCAGGGACTCAGGAGATCACGGCCATACTGGTCTTCTGAGAGCCAAGTAATATATAGAATAACTTCATTCTGAGCAGTCAGCAAATATTAAATGCCTCTGTTGATGATGCTGTGCTTGGTGCTAGGGGAAGGACAAGGAAATGAAATCATAGTCAGTTTGACAGATAAGTGAGAACTAAAGGCACAGAAAATAAATTGATGCGTCAAGGCAGCATACGTCCTGTCAGTTGAGTGCCTTGTGCGGTAAGTGTGGAGAGCAGGAGTGGAAGTAGTCAGGGAGGTGCTCACAGCCTCAGCTGCAGCGTGTAAGTGTGCTGTGTGTAGACCGCACATGCGGACTGGATGGCAGCAGGGAGCTAGCTGAAGTGTCTCCCTGTAAGTGTAGCCATTACTAGGAGGTTTTTCTGAGAATAAACGTATTATTATTATAGAAAATTTGGAAACTAGAAAAACATATTAAGATCACCCATAACTTCCCAATCCACAGATCACTACTTTGATCTTTGATCTATTTCTTTCTAGTCATGTGTGTTATGACCTGAGGTTTATTTTTTAAAAGAAATATTACACACGTTTTATATCCTGCTTTCTTTGCATGTCGCATTGCTTTCCCCACATTATTAAATATTCCTTGAAAACATTTTCAAGGCTGCGTGTTATTTCATTACACAGATGTTCCAACATCTGAGGTACATGTAGCTTGTTTTGTTTTAATATTGTAAATAGTACTTTGATGAATACTTTTACATAAAATTTTGCTTGATCTTATATATAAATTATCTGATTATTTGAGATGTCAGAAAGTTATATTTCAACTTTCATAGAATTTTCTGTGGCAGTTGAGTTTGAACTTTAGATAGTATCCAGTTTTTTTTTTTTTTTTTATGTTGGCTGAAAAATCTGACTCTAGACTAAAGAAATGTAATTATATCTTAGAAAAAGACTGGAGGATGCCTCTGTCCTGGGACAGGTAGAAATATCATACAAGAAGACTATACGAACTGGTGCTTATATCTGTTGATTCATTCATTCATTCATGTATATGAACAGGGGGCTTTGCCAGACTCTGGGAATGAGGATGGCTTGGATTAGTTTGAGTCACTGTTGGCTCTCTCTGGAACTACTGCAGTACTTTCCTAACTAGTTTCCCCATTTATATTTTTGTTCCTCTTTATTTCCCCACCCAGCAGCTATAGGGTTCTTTGCAAGACCATAAATCAGGTTATGCACATAACCCTGTACAGCTCCGATTATACCCAAGATAAAGTCCAACATCTTAATATGGCAGCTGTACTGCCCATTTATTACCTCCAGCCTTACCGGCTTTTTTTGCATTTTCTAAAATGTGCTGAGCTCTGTCCTCTCCGAGGATTTTGCCCCCATTGTGCCTCTCTTCCCAGAGTCCTTTTACCCCAGTCTTCCCTTGCCTGCCTCAGACTTACACTTCAGTCTCACCTCAGTTTTCACTGACTGAGAAAACCCTTTTGACAGCCACTCACCTTTATCTTAACTAAGTCATCCACAGAACCCAGGTCTTTTTCTTTAAAGCGCTTGTCACAATTTGTAATGAGACCTTTATTTGTGTATTTATTTCATGTACGACTTCACTGAACTGTAAGCTCCGTAAGGGCAGGGACCACGACTTTCTTGCTCACTTTTCCCCAGTACTTGTCACTGTCCTTGTCTTGTGGTAGAGGTGAAAGAATAAATGAAAAGTAGAGCTTATAATCTTTCTCAGCTTCCATATTAGCTCTGAAGGGAAGAGAAGAGGAGAAAGCGGAAGTGATGCATGAGGACTTTGGGTGGTCGGTAGGTTAAAGGTGTGATTGACAGAAATGGCTAGGCTAAGTCAAATTAGGAGAGAAATGATGGAGCCAATGTTAGGGATGTGTAACTTAAGGATGAAAGTGGAATATGTGAGGTAATCCACTGGAAAAATTCAGCAGGTCAGCACCAGTCTTTTTGTCTTAATAAAGTAAAGCCTTATTCCATACCTATTGTTTATTTTTTATTTTGAGATGATATTTGTGAATCAGATAACTTTTCTTTTTATAATTGATGCCTTTAAAAAAAATCCTTCTAAATTGCAGAGGGAAAAATAGGGTAAAGCCATCATTTTGTCTTATTTGTGCTATCCCTGTTACTGAAGCCCTGACATTTAACCTGTTATGTTTAGAGGAGAAAACGAGGTTGGAACTTTACTCTTTGTTCCTTGCACCAGCCATTACTATCAACTCCCACCTCAGTTATTTTGGAAAAAATAAATCTAAATTACAAATTTGGGGAGTTTCAACATTGTTCACATACTTACTGGGATCCAACCATAGTATCAGGCTTGTAATGTTAGGTTTTGAATATAGTGTTTAAAGTCTTGGTATTTTGCAGAATTGCAAGATAAATTTAAGTTGGAAGCTGCTTTTTCTTAAATAATAGACATATTCTTAGCCCTGTGAAATGTGAGTAATGCAAGAATGGGCTTGATTATGACTTGAGCAGGATTATAGATCTTGGAAAGCCAAACCTAGATGTGATCTCATTTGTTCACATTACAGATCTAGCATATTTTTAGAAAATGAAAAGACGAACCAGACCCCATCTCATATGGGTGCCTTTTGGTCTTGTGTCTGTAGAGGTTGTAAAACTTGTTCTTGGGCTGGATGGTTATTTTTGGTTTTCAAGGTTGAGGCTACCCTTCAGATAATAGTCAGGTACAATCTTGAGGTCATACATAATTTTTTTAAAGTTGTTTAAAAGACCATGCACTGTCTTGCTGCTTGGGCGCCTCTCTATGACGGTGCCGAGCTCTCCTTTTCAGTAACCGACTCAGCCTGACACAGTTGTACTGGCTGCTTAACGCTCTGTAAAATGTTATTTAAATATTTCTAACTTATTGTTTCATGCTGGGTTTTATGGAACATAAATTTCTATTTAGGCCACTAATTTACAGTAGAAGTTTGTTACTAATATCACTGCAGGCTCCATCCATCTAAAAATATTGCTCATAACCTACGCTAAAAATATGTTATATATTTGCACTGTATGTAAACAGCGTTGTGTTTTATTAGTGTGCAGAGCTTTGTCTGTGGAAATGTTGATATTGCAGCATATATTTAGAAGGGATAGGAACTCAAGTGCGGTAGAAAGAGTATAGAAAAGTGAAATCCCTGCAGGATGGGATTTATGGAATTTTCAAGGCGCTTTGCAGAATATCTGCATACACTACCTATGTTTTTTTTGTTTTGTTTTTTATAAGGCATCACCATCCTATATAATTGACTTTTTTATTAAGATTATAAATTTAAACAAGTAATCTGAATGGTTTTACCAGGTGATATACAGTTCAGTCTGTACAAAAATGCAGGGAAATGAAGGAGAAGGGCCCAGAAAAAAAGGGTTGGCAACTTGTTTTGGAGTCTCGGTGGTGCTGAAGGCAGAGAACTAGAGGGGCTGTGGAAAAGTGCCACCTTTTTAAAGTAAAAGGCTTTAAATTAAAATCTGTTGAGCTAAACACACAGGACGGGGTTCTCAGAGGCTCAAACAATGCTAGTTTCATGAAGAATAACCAAAGGCTGCACCAGGACAGTGCAACTTAGGAGTGCACGCAGACACCACACCTGACCAGGAACTTCGTGAAACATCTCCAGCCACGAGATCTACCTTTTCTACAAAGATAAAGTGAAATCTTGCAGAATGTTCTGGGAAGCTCTGTTTGTTTCCTGTGTTCTCCATATTGCTAAGTGGTTTATAGAGGGTTGAAACCGCAAATATATTCAGTTCCAGAGAGGCTTTAATGACCATGTTTTTACCTTCAAAAATATTTATTAAATGGACTAGAAATAATATGTTGGATCCTCTTTCTGGTAGTGGAGAAATGTAATTCCAAAGAATGACATTTTTGTTTTCGTAAGTGTCCTTGAGCTGGAGGAGGTAATTTGGGGAATAAGAGGTTTAAGACTTTGGAAGAGTTCATTTGGATCATTTTGAGGAACCTTTAGTTTGTACAAGTCCCGTAGAGTGGTTGCCTGAAAGAATTCAGCCTGAGCTCTAATCCAGTTCTTCCCTAGAAATATTGAGGGAGAGAAAGTAGGTTCATTATGACTGAATCCCAGTTAAACAAGTTAGTTTTGTTCCTGATATCCTGATGGGTCTGATTCTCCTGGTGAGACAACCTGTGTGCCATCTTCACTCATCTTCCTCCCTTTGATAGCAGCAGAGCAACTGGGCATCATCTGGGGAACTCAGAGTTGGCACTTGGTGTCCAGTTGAAAAGATGGTTGTGTCTCAAAACTAGACTGATGTAAGTGCCCACTAAGCCACTAGAGCTGAAGTTTTTTAAAATCATCTTTCAAGGGTATGTGAGATTTGATAACCAGGTTAATTATTGGGAAATCTTTCAACTTGTTTAAAGTACATTTGCAGAAAACTAAGGCCATTGGTTTTGCCTCTAAAATAGTGATGCTGTGGTGAGAAGTTTAGCATCGTGTATTTACATGGCTCCCCAGAGTGCCAAAAGCCATCATCTGTGATGGAGAATTTTTACAAACAACTCCCAAAGAGTTTTAATGTAGCAAATGAATCTTGGAAAACTGCTGTTTCTAATTTACTACCTTGTTCAGTGCATGTTAAAGAAGAAGCAGTGAATCATATAATTAAATATGATTTTTAAGGCCTCTGAGGTGGCACTTACTAATTGATACTCACTGGCATTTTGCTTGGCCTGTTGGACTGAGGCAGGAGGTCTTCAAAAGCTCATCTCTTATCTCTTACGAAGCAGACTGAGTGTGAAGGATGCTGTATTAGCAGCCGGCTGCTCACCATGCTTTCAAATGGCTCAGGCTGCCCTGCTGTCACCACTTGTCTCTACATGGACGCAGACTCCACCCATTCCCCTCCTGTTGGTTGTGTTTTATTTAGAAACTTCAAAAATGTTCACATTAAAATGACAAAGCTTTTTTCAAAAGCTGACCACTAGGTTATTAAGAAAAAATGAGATAGAATCTGAGTAATAAAAGTTTTTCAAAAAGGACCCTTTTCCTGAGTTCACAATAAAATGAACACTCCCTAACCAACATTTATATCCATAGACATGGCATTGCCTTCAACTCCCTGAGCTATAATCCACCCCATCTTCAACCTGTGCTTTCATTTTCAAGACCAAGACATCCTTTGGGTACATGGAGATTCTGTGGCCAGGACCATGGCTGCCCTCCCATCTAAGCTTAGGCCTGCGCTTGGCAGGTTGATAAATGTGAAAATTGAACTGCATTTCATGGCCAGGTTCTTCACTTTGTCATTTTCTTTCCGCCCCTGGTTATTTCTTCTGTTCTTATAGAAAGGAAAGCAAAGCCCATTTAACAACTGTAAAGCACACCGTCCATAGAGACCTTAAAGATTACTGGCAACAAAACATATTTATGTCTTTAATAAGGAATTGAAAGTTACCACTCACTAGATAAATTTTCCCTCTCTGTTCTTTCTCTTGAAATCATCGGTATGGGGTGAAACAATTTGGTTTCCGGCTATTACATTAATGTTCTTTGATTTCTGAGGTAATACTGCAGTATTTCCTGCCAATAATAAAATTTTGAGGTAATTCTAAGTTCTGGTGTACATGGACAGCTTTGAGTTAAATATTAAATTATTTTGTGTGATTTCCAAGTGTCTGAAGACTAAAAGACTACATCATATGTGTTGAACGTAACTGGGTATGAGAGTTTGTTGAAAGGGCAAAGATGTGGCTGTAGAGAACAGGTGATATAGTTGAAGGTAAAAACTGAGTGATTATTTGTCAATTCTAAATTAAAATCACTGATGAAATGATCATGTTGCCTGGCTGATGGTCTTCTAGCAAAGTCTTTCTTAAAAGATGAGGTAGTTGTGATGCCACAAATCAGACAGAATATTTAAAGAGTGGGCTTCGTGACACCTCCTGATCACCCTTTCCCATAATCCTCAGGATACATGGTCAGGCAGGTCTCAGAGCCTTTGTTTGGAGATGAGAGATCATGAAGCACTGTTGAAAGTCAGTGGAGCATGATGAGCTGCGCCATCCACTCCTTTGCCTTATACTTCTGGCTCCTCATCAAGCATTTCTGAATAAGCTTTTTTTTTTTTTTAATGCAACTTTGGTTTTCTAAAAGTGTACAAGCAAGAATAGTAGTAAAAAATGATTTTATTTTATCAAAAAGAATGATAACTTTATTTCCTTATTAAGGAATGGTTTGTTTGTTTGTTTGTTTTTTTGCTTTGATAATCTTCTGAGTCTCAAATTCATCCTTAGGATTTCTCCTGTGGAGTAAGATGTAGTTAAATCTTTTGGATGGTTACAAGGTAGGAGATAAAGAATCTGCCTGAAATGCAGGAGACCTGGGTTCAATCCCTGGGTCAGGAAGATCCCCTGGACAAGGGAATGGCAACCCACTCCAATATTCTTGCCTGGAGAGTTCCATGGATAGAGGAACCTGGTGGGGTATAGTCCATAGGGTCGCAAAGCACTGGACACTTTCACTTACTCAAAGCTCAGAGAAGTTTTGGTTCTGAGAGACAGTCAAATAATCTTTGAAGAAGAATATAGAAACTACCTGAAGAAGAATATAGAAACTACCTATAAACTCTTCTTACACATGCTCTTTTATTAAAATTTTACATACAAAGGTGCTACTCATTCATTGGTCATTCTCCAAATGTTTGGGTACTTCTCTGGGCTTACAGTGGTATACTGCTGTGGTACAGTATTCAATCCTTTAAGACAAATTTTAAAATACCATCCTAGGGAAACTGAGTTGCAGAGGAGAATGAAACGATTCCTGCCTTTAAGGAGCTTACAATTTGATAGGTACAAAATAACTCTAATAAAGGTAGTATGTGTTAAGTGAGAAACAAGTATGGAATACTGTAGGAACCCAGTATTTGTAGGGATCATCAGAGAAGGCTTCCTAAAATATATTTATACTAGGTCTCTGTCTGAAAAGTCCTGGGCATCTTTAAAGGCCTAATATAACTATTAGGAAGCCTTCCCTGATTATCCCTGCACTTGTCCTTTTCTACCCATGTGAAACTCTCTAAATGGAAGATCATGGAGAGTGGATACATAGGAGTCAAAGATGATCAAGTTGAGCTTGGGAAATTTAGGAAAATTGTGGAGCCACACCAGAGAAGTCAAGAGAAGGAAGAATAAGGCTTTTCTGATGAGTTGCTGAATCTCTTGGATATGCTGGCACTGAAGTACAAGCTATCAAAGTGGCTTTGTCCAGCAGGCGGGTGAGTGTGGAGTGGAATTTCATAGGGTAGATTAGGTTTTCAGTTGCCCCTGCACAAGCTGTGGATGTGGATGGAAGAGACTGCCTGTCAAATTCTTGTAACTCTAACCTTCCAATGTTTAAGTTAAACTGTCCCAAACATTCTTGACTAATATCTGAGTTGGTGTTATGGCCTGATATTCTGTTGATAGGTTGGAGGTAATTTCTGTGATTTCTACCTTGGGTTTATAACTGGGGAATTTGTAAACAGAGATGCTAATTGGAGCTACATAAATTCAGAAACAGATAAATAGTTTTATATTTGTTCTTGTGAAAAAGACAGGCATTTTCTTCCCTAGATCTAGGGGAAGAAACTTTGAGGTGTAAGAAGGGCCTGATGGTTTCTGGAAACCAAAGCTAAAATGGACAAAAATAAAATGAGATCCTTGTTTTCTGTAGCTTTCTTTCTTTGTGTGGTTTTGGGAAACTGTCTTAATAACTTTTTCTGACTCTGTAATCTTTCTTGTTTTCTTAATTTAAGACCACAAATAGGGAAAACTGTTCTTTGCATTTTGATTTAATTAGCCATCTCATCAGCACATTCTAATGGAAGTGTTCCCTGATTTATTGACTGAAATTTATGGATTCTATATATATGTTTGGTTATGCATAGATTTGTTGCTGTTCTTGAACTTTGGTGTTTTTATTTATCAGTAATACAGCTCATCTACATATTAGAAGTGTTACAGATTTCCAGGATATTTTTATTTCTTTAAAATATGATTGACAGGAATTTCTTCCTATCTCTGTTCATTCAGTGTGACCTTTCTTTTCGGTCTTAGTACTACCCTACCACACACCTTTGCCTTTGGCTTTTGGAGAGTGATTTTTGTGGTTTTAAAATACTAAGCCATTTATGAAGAAAGTATATACCCTCAATTAAAATACATTATCCATTTTCATAACTGAATTGTGTCTATAGAAAAATATTTTGAAGTTATAATTCAGGATCATAAACAGACCAACAAAAAGTAAAAAAACACTTTGCCTTATTCAAGAATGAAAAGAGAGTGTAAAACTCAGAGTTTTAATCAACTTGAAAGAGGCTGACATTGCTATAGATTCCACAGATGTTACAAGAATAAAAGCAGGCAATTTAGTTGAAATGGGCAAATTTGTTGAGAGAAAGAATCTACCTATATCTCTCAGGAAGAAATAAATGATCAGAATAGCCACTATCTACTAAAATTTACAGCTAAAAATCCTTCTCACAAAGAAATGTTAGGCCCAAATGGCTTTACTGATGAATTCTACCACATTTTTTGAGGAAGAAATGATACAGATTCTACATAAACTTTTCTAGAAAAACTGGAACAAACGGACTATATCCCAGTTCATTCTGTGAGGCCTGTTACCAAAATAGATGAAGATACTGCGTAAACATAATAGGAAAACTACAAACCAATGTCTAGTTTCCCCGTACAGAACACAGATAAAAAGTTCTTAACGTTTTAGCAAATTGAGTCCAACAATCCATTAGAAGAAGAATATAACATAATCAAGTAAGGAATGCAAGCCTAGTGTAACATTCAGAAATTGATTAAATATAATTCACCATGTTAACAAACTAAAATTGAAAAATCATCTGATCATTTCCATAGAGGCAGAAAAGATTTTGCAAAGTCTTAACATCCATTCCTAATACTTCTAGCAAACTAGGACTAGAAGAAAACTTTTTCAAACTGATAAAGGACTTCTATGAAAAGTTAAGAGCTAACATGATACTTAATGGTGAAAGAGTGAATGCTTTCCCCTGACATCAGGAATAAGTCAGCGATGTCCATTCTCATGATTCCCATTTAGCATTGTACTGGAAGTTCTACCTAGTACAGTAAGGCAAAAAGAGAAGCAAAAGGCATTCAGAAGGGAAAGGAAGAAGTAAAACCATTTTTATTCTCAGATGACATCATCATCTATGTTGGCATCATCTGGCACCACCAACTCAATGAACATGAGTTTGAGCAAACTCTGGGAGATAGTGAAGGAAAAGGAAGCCTGCGAAGGAAAAGGAAGCCTGACTTGCTGCATTCCATGGAGTTGCAAAGAGTCAGACAAGACTTAGCAACTGAACAACAACATGTGGAAAAATCCGATGAAATCTACAGAAGTCACTAAAACTGAATTTAGCAAGGGTGCAAGATACAATATCGTTGTACAAAAGTCAACTGTATTTCTATATAATATCTACAAATAGAAAACTGTGTTTCTATATAAAATCTATTTCTATAATTGGTAATAACAAATTTAAAACAATACCATTTACAGTAGCATCAAAATTTCAAATACTTAGTGGGGAAATGACAAAAGATGTATAAGACACTGAAAACTACAAAACATTGCTGAGGAAAATTAAAGACCTAAATAAATGGAGAGATAATACTGTGTTTACAGGTCAGAAGATTCAATATTGTTAGGATGTCAGTTTTCAAATTGATCAGTAGACTCAAACACAATCCCAATTAAAACCCCAGCAGGACTTTTGAAGAAATACTAAAATTCATATGGAAATGTGAAGCTATATTAGTCAAAACAGCTTTGAAAAAGAGCAAAATTGAAGACCTAACACTACCTGATTTGAAGACTTACTGTAAATTGAGAGAGTATGATATTGGTGTAAAAACTGACAGACCAAATCTGTCAAAAGAGAAAGTCTGGAAGTAGACCCATGTAATTATGGATAGCTTATTTTCAACAGAGCTGCAAAAGCAATTCAGTGGAGAAGGGAAAGTCTTTTCAACAAATGATGTTGAAACAAATGGATATCCATATGCAAAAAAAAGCCCCAACACTTCATTTCATACCTTGTATAACAGAAAAGAATTGACTCAAAGGATCATTGATCTAACTAGAAAACTTCTAGAGGAAATCATAACCATTGTGATCTTGGCTCAGGCAAAGGTTTTTATTAATTAATTAGACTTTTTTTAAATGTAAAAACTTTGGCTCCTCTAAAGACGCTATTTAGACAATGAAAAGATGAGCCATAAACTCAAAGTTGCAAATTGTATATCTGATTTGCATTCAGAGTATATAAAAAATGCTTGTAACTCAATAACTGAAACAAACAAAAAACCTTAGTGTAAAAGGACAAAGATTTCAATAGGTAGTTCACCAAGCAGGATTTGTGAATGGCAGATAAGCCCATGGAAAAAGTGCTTACTATCATTAATCATTAGGAAAGTGCAAATTAAAACCAAAATGAGATTGAAAAGATTGATCATCATGAGTGCTGATGAAAATGTGAAGGAACTGTAACTCTTACACTGTCCTACTCTGCTGCTAAGAGTATAAGTTGGTATAACTATAATGGAAAAGTTTGGCAATTCCTAAATTGGCAGCTTTTAAAAGTGTTAACCATGCACCAACCATATGATTCAAACATTCCACAAATAGATATTTACCCAAGAAAAATGAAAGCATATGTCCATACAAAGACATACAAGCGAATTTTCATAGAGGCTTCATTTGTAATATCAAAACCTGGAAACTACCCTAATGTTTATCAACAGATAAATGGAGAAATAAATTATAATGCATCTGTGGTACTACTCAGTGATAAAAAAGAATGAACTGTTGTTACATGTAACAACAAGGATGGACCTAAGAATAATTGAGTGTGTTAAAAGATAAACTGAGGTACATTAAAATTTGAAAAGTTATTTGAGCAAACATAAGGTCCAGTTGAGTAGTGTCAAACTGAAAGTGGTTAGGATTGCTCCACCAGCAGGAGCTGGGGCAAGGTTTTTCTAGAGGATACATGGAAGCAGAGCAAGGAAATGATTTGATTGGCTCTAGCTTAAGTGGCTATATTTTCTGGGAAAGCCTAGTACGCTCTTTGTAATGGGTTGTTGTTCTTTGGGACCTGAGCAGGTAAAATAAGCCAAATAAAAGTACATATTTGTATGATTCCATTTATATAAAATTTAGAAAACTCAAAATAATCGATGGTATCAAAAAGAAATATAGTTTGGGAACAGAACTATGAGGGGAGAGATGGGACAGTAGCGTTACAAAGGGGTCCAAGAAAACTTTGTGGGACAGTGTTCATTATCTTGATTATAGTGATGGTTTCATACATCAGATTGTCAATTTTACACTGCAGAAGTATGCAATTTGTTTCCATTAAACTTCAGTCAAGCTGTCAAAAGTAAGACTATTTTCCTTTAAAGGGGGAATGGAATTATGAAGCTCAGAGTTTTTACTAACCTGGATGAGATTTTTAGGACTTGAGTGTGACTTCAGCTTGCCTGAGGTATTCAACAACCCAAAACCTGTGGGACACTATAAAAGCAGTGCTAAGAGGAAAGTTCATAGCAATACAGGCGTACCTCAAGAAACAAGAAAAAAGTCAAATAAATAACCTAACTCTACACCTAAAGTAACTAGAAAAGGAAGAATTGGAGAACCCCAGAGTTAGTAGAAGGAAAGAAATCTTAAAAATTAGGGCAGAAATAAATGCAAAAGAAACAAAAGAGACCATAGCAAAAATCAACAAAGCCAAAAGCTGGTTCTTTGAAAGGATAAATAAAATTGACAGACCATTAGCCAGACTCATCAAGAAGCAAAGAGAGAAAAATCAAATCAATAAAATTAGAAATGAAAATGGAGAGATCACAACACACAATGGAGACAATGAGATATGTGGCTATAAAACTTCCTGTGTTATTTCCTTTACTCCAGAAGGTGAGCAGAGAGAGAGTGAAAGACCCAGTCAGAGTTAGGGAAGTGAAAGCACCAAATTTAATTACTTTTGTAGTTAGGTGACAAAAATGAAAGGTTTCATTCATAACCGACATCCAGCTTTAAACAAACAAAAAAAAAGCCTCAACTATGAAATAATTAGTAACTAATTCCAAGGACTCGCTTGGTGTCTATATGTGTATGAGGAAGCAGTTCTTGTTTGTTATAAATTCACTAGCTATTAGTTTAAAGTGCCCCATTGTTTTTATATTACACTAGTAAATTCTTTTTCTTTTCTCTTAGAAGGAGAAATAAAGACGCAACTGCAGTGTGCATAATGATGTTCAGACTAATGTTGTAACCAGCCAAAAAACAAATAGCGATGTGTTGTCAGCTTCCTGGGTAGAAATGACATAAGGGGCAGACTGGTTTTATCATCTCTCAGATCCAACTGTTTGATGATTGCTGTGATATTACTAAGTTGGAAAGGAAGAAAACACAAAACTTAAATATACAGGGTAATGCATGTAGAAATAAGATCGTTTTCATTTTCTTGCTGTATAAAATTTAGATGCAGACCCTTGGAAGTTGAGTGTTTTAATGAGAAGTCTCTTAACTATATTTTAAAAGTGTAACCAAACAGATCATCTCTCTGAAGATTATCTCTCTGACTATCTCTCTGAATCACGTTAGCATTTACTCTATTAAATAGGCTATTTCGGTAGTTGGGACTTTTAGCTGATACCTATTATCATAAGCTAGCTTGAAATGATCTCCTAAAGATGATGAAACAAATGAGACCATGCAAAGCTATAACTCTGTCCATGGAGTGCTTCAAGCTGCAATATGCAAAGCAACTCAGGAGGAAACAATAGCAAATAAAATGGCTCTTTTAAGATCAAAGACAACATGCGAACCTCTACTTTTAAAGAATTCATCTTTGCAAGTAACTGTACTTTCAAGTTAAATATATATCTGCACAATGTGAAATGGATTCTGTGACCAAAACTAGCCACTGAACTTACCTCCTCCAGATTGTCTATAATTTTAAATGTGATTTTCAACCATGAAGGTGTATTAATAAGAGTAGGCTCAGCTATGTGGTAACAACAAAATCGGTCTCAGTAACAGTACATATGGGGAAGCCTGGCACGCTGCAGTCCAGACCTTTTTTCAGGTCACAAAGAGTTGGACACGACTGAGTGACTGAACTGAACTGTGCATCACAAATATCTGGTTTTTGTTGATGTTACACATCCACCATAGCTCAGATATCCTGTCTCACATAGCGTCTCTCTTGGTGGCTCAGATGGACAAGACTCCGCCCACAGTGCGGGAGACCTGGGTTTGATCCCTGGATGGGGAAGATCCTCTGAAGAAGGGAACGGTGACCTGCTCTGGTATTCTGGCCTGAAGAATTCCATGGACCTGGCGGGCTACAGTCCATGGGGTCGCAAAGAGTCAGACATGACTGAGCAACTTTTCACTTTCACTTTAGTGTCTCCAGTACTGAGACTGATGGGAGCTCCACTCTTGTAACTGTACCAGCTGGAACATGTGGCCTCCTTGGTCATTGCAGAGGGAAGGGAGAGCTGGAGAGCCACACACAATAGCCTTTTTTTAGCATAAAAGTGGCATGCTCTATGGGGAGGGAGGTGGGAGGGGGGTTCATGTTTGGGAATGCATATAAGAATTAAAGATTTTAAAATTAAAAAAAAAAAAGTGGCATGCTCTTTTACTCACAGTACATTGACCAGAGCAGGGGTATGGCTCCATTTAACTGCACAGTAGTTGGAGAATTGATGGGGAGTCCATGGATATTGAGTCAAATGTCCTTGCCTCAGAAGGATGATCAAATTTTTACATAACATGAGTTCCACTTGGCCTGGCACCTTTGAAATAATACCCTTAATAGAACATTTAATGTTAAATAATTAAAGTATCCAACTGATAAAGATGCTTGTAAGAAGGCCTTTTTATCTCACATAAATTTTTTATGTATTCTCATTTGTTAATGAGGAAGGGGGAGAGAGAATCAATACATTCTTTAGTTTACCATTATTCATATAAATAGTAAATTGCCAGTTTCCGCTTTCTAAATAATCAAAATGACCTTACTTCCGGACCACAAAGTGAGATTGGGAATATGTGGCTACAGTAAAAACTTGAAATGTATTTTGAAAACAGCTAGAGTGATTGCAGGCATCTTTAGTTAGGAGTTTCTCGTGCTAGGGATCTCTCAGTCCCAGTTTTTGCTGAGTTGTAATGACAACAGACTGGTTCCAAATAGGAAAAGAAGTATGTCAGGCTATATATTGTCACCCTGCTTATTTAACTTATATGCAGAGTACATCATGAGAAATGCTGGGCTGGAAGAAACACAAGCTGGAATCAAGATTGCCGGGAGAAATATCAATAACCTCAGATATGCAGATGACACCACCCTTATGGCAGAAAGTGAAGAGGAACTAAAAAGCTTCTTGATGAAAGTGAAAGTGGAGAGTGAAAAAGTTGGCTTAAAGCTCAACATTCAGAAAACGAAGATCATGGCATCCGGTCCCATCACTTCATGGGAAATAGATGGGGAAACAGTGGAAACAGTGTCAGACTTGAAAAATAGTTTGGCAGTTCCTTATAAAGTTAAATGTACACTCACATATGACCTTGCCATTCCACACAAAAATCTGAATAAGAATTTTTATGCCAACTTTATTAATAATTTATAAAGCTTGTATATAACCCACATATCCCTTCAGTTGGTGAATGAGTAGATAAATCAGGGTGCATCCGTGTTATGGTCTGCTATTTGGCAGTGAAAAAGCAACAGGTTAAAATAGACAGCAGCATGGATAAATCTCAGATGCATTTTGCTAAGTGAAAGAAACAAGATTCAGAAGGCTACTTACTGTGTGGTTGCAGTCATATGTCATTCTATAGGCAGCAAAGCTATATGGCAGTGGGAAACAGATCAGTGGTTGGGGAAGGGTTTCACTGCAGAGTCAGCACAAGGGCATGTGTTGGGGGTGGGAGAACTATTCTGTGATTGCTGTGGTGGCAGTTTTTTAATTTTTTATCTCAGTTTTATTTATTTATTTTACGGTACAATATTGTATTGATTTTGCCATACATTGACATGAATCTGCCATGGGTGTGCATGTGTTTCCCATCCTGAACCCCCTCCCACCTCCCTCCCCATCCCAGCCCTCTGGGTCATCCCAGTGCACCAGCCCCGAGCACCCTGTGTCATGCATCAAACCTGGACTGGCAATTCGTTTCACATGTGATAATATACATGTTTCAGTGCCTTTCTCCCATATCATCCTGCTCTCACCCTCTCCCACAGAGTCCAAAAGAGTGTTCTATACATCTGTGTCTCTTTTGCTGTCTCGCATACAGGGTTATCGTTACCATCTTTCTAAATTCCATATATATGCATTAGTATACTGTATTGGTGGTTTTTTTTTCTGACTTAATTCACTAAACTCATAGAACAGCACACCAAAACCACTGAATTTAATTGTCTATGAACTTCAAAATAAACTTAGAAAAGGTCATGGACTTTACTCTGTAAGTACTGGGTAAACCCTGATTTTGTGTTTTGTTTCATCATGCTGGTTCTTGTACTACCAGACCAGCAATATTCAGTTTTTATTTTTTTTTCCAGAAAAGAGGTATCTGGTTCCAGGAAGTTTTGGTTTCCCTCAGGCAGCCTGTTTGACAGTGACATTCTTTGAGCTGGTGGTGCTGTATTGATTCTTCTCATTTTCAATTAGATTTTGTTAAATGAACAAGGTTTTTATTTTCTTACCATGAATTTGCATTATTTCCAGGATTTAATTTTTAGTTTTATAGAAATGATGCTTTTTAAAACTACTTGTGGAAAGATATTGTTTACACTTATATTTTTCTAAGAGTGGCATGGTTTTCAGTGCTTTATGATAAACCCAGCATTCCGTATGTGAACTGTAAACTCTTTCACTTCAAAAATAGATTAAGAAGGTACATAATACAGTGTTTTCCCCAATTTTTAACACTCTGTGCTCATCTCTAATAAAACAGCTGTGTCCACCAGAGGATAAGAACATTGAGTTAACATTTATCAGACCGTGTTTTGTATGCTAACTTCATTATATTTTGTCACAATCCATTGTGTAAATGTTAGGTTAATTACTTGAAACCAGACCTACTTGCTTGAAGAATTTCCATTTTGAAGTACATTGGAGTCATTAGTCACTGCACCTTTTGATCTCCTCTGAAAACTTCCCAGCATTTATTTTTTTATTGTCTCCCTCAACAAAGGGAAACCACTTTTTTTTTAAATTTTTTTTTTATTTTTTAAATCTTTAATTCTTACATGAACCCCCCTCCCACCTCCCTCCCCATAACATCTCTCTGGGTCATCCCCATGCACCAGCCCCAAGCATGCTGTATCCTGCATCAGACATAGACTGGCGATTCGATTCTTACATGATAGTATTCATGTTACAATGCCATTCTCCCAAATCATTCCACCCTCTCCCTCTCCCTCTGAGTCCAAAAGTCCATTATACACATCTGTGTCTTTTTTGCTGTCTTGCATACACGGTCGTCATTGCCATCTTTCTAAATTCCATATATATGTGTTAGTATACTGTATTGGTGTTTTTCTTTCTGGCTTACTTCACTCTGTATAATCGGCTCCAGTTTCATCCATCTCATCAGAACTGATTCAAATGAATTCTTTATAACAGCTGAGTAATACTCCATTGTGTATATGTACCACAGCTTTCTTATCCATTCGTCTGCTGATGGACATCTAGGTTGTTTCCATGTCCTGGCTATTATAAACAGTGCTGCAATGAACATTGGGGTACATGTGTCTCTTTCAATTCTGGTTTCCTCGGTGTGTATGCCCAGCAGTGGGATTGCTGGGTCATAAGGTAGTTCTATTTGCAGTTTTTTAAGGAATCTCCACACTGTTCTCCAAAGTGGTTGTGCTAGTTTGCATTCCCACCAACAGTGTAGGAGGGTTCCCTTTTCTCCACACCCTCTCCAGCATTTATTGCTTGCAGATTTTTGGATCGCAGCCATTCTGACTGGTGTGAAGTGGTACCTCATTGTGGTTTTGATTTGCATTTCTCTAATAATGAGTGATGTTGAGCATCTTTTCATGTGTTTGTTAGCCATCCGTATGTCTTCTTTGGAGAAATGTCTATTTAGTTCTTTGGCCCATTTTTTGATTGGGTCGTTTATTTTTCTGGAATTGAGCTGCATAAGTTGCTTGTATATTTTTGAGATTAGTTGTTTGTCAGTTGCTTCATTTGCTATTATTTTCTCCCATTCAGAAGGCTGTCTTTTCACCTTGCTTATAAATTCCTTTGTTGTGCAGAAGCTTTTAATTTTAATTAGATCCCATTTGTTTATTTTTGCTTTTATTTCCAGTATTCTGGGAGGTGGATCATAGAGGATCCTGCTGTGATTTATGTCGGAGAGTGTTTTGCCTATGTTCTCCTCTAGGAGTTTTATAGTTTCTGGTCTTACATTTAGATCTTTAACCCATTTTGAGTTTATTTTTGTGTGCGGTGTTAGAAAGTGATCTAGTTTCATTCTTTTACAAGTGGTTGACCAGTTTTCCCAGCACCACTTGTTAAAGAGATTGTCTTTACTCCATTGTATATTCTTGCCTCCTTTGTCAAAGATAAGGTGTCCATATGTGTTTATTTTAATTGGAGGCTAATTTACAATATTGTATTGGTTTTGCCATACATCAGTATGAATCCGCCACAGTTATACAAGTGTTTCCCATCCTGAACCCCCTTCCCACCTCCCTCCCCGTACCATCCCTCTGGGTCATCCCAGTGCACCAGCCCCAAGCATCCTGTATCATGCATTGAACCTGGACTGGCGATTCAGGAAAACCATTTTTTGTCCTGCTGATGTGTGACGTAGTGTGTATAGCCCTGTTTCATGAGTCTGTAGAATACAGGATTGAATTTGGAATGCATCCCCAACATTCCTGCACCGTTTGAAACTTATCCCATTTTCTGATGTCTTCTCTTTTCCAAAAAGCAACTTGATTTATTTATGTGACAGTTACTGCAATCGTAGCATTTTAATTTCCTCTATCATCTTCTCTCTCCATTTGGGATGATATGCAATATGCAGGGGGACATTTGATGTTCCAGTGGATATCATAAGAGAATGTTGAAGAGCTAAGTAGTGAACATTCTTCATGCAGAACCTATTCATCTGACTGTCCTCAATCACAGAGTGGTACTGTAGCTACATCCTCATCTACATCATAGCATTTCTTTTAAAACTTGTCATTTAAAACCCATAAAACCAAATATTTAAAAGCACTCTGGATGTTTACTTTGCTGAGCCTTACTGTTGATTTTGTTGTTTTATGGAATGCTGTAGAGGACTCCATTGTTAATCACGTCCTAACCCTATAAAATATGTAACAAGCTGCTGAACAGAATGATGACAGCAGACAGAGAAGAGAGTTTCATTTGAATTCATGCAAATGTAGAGGTTTCCCAGAAAGCCATTTTTAAAGTATGAGCCACATTTTTAAAATAAAACAAAGAATAACGCTTTGGAGTAGAAATCTGTAATGAAACCCATAATAGCTGAAAGGGTACAATAAATTCTGCGGGGAGAGCCTTCCATTTTCTGTTCCTTTTCAAATTCTAATACTAAACTCTATTAGCAGTCAGTATAAAATAATGAGACATGAAGCCCTGCTGGTGTAAAACTATTACTAATCTGTTACTTTGCATAAATTTTCACTCAGATGATTGTCTGTGGTCGTTTTAGGAAGGACCTGCTATACGCTTTCCAGCTAAACAGATGAGACCTATTAACCATCTCCTTTGAATGAGTGGTGTTGGAATTTGCAGGCATTGCACTTTTTACAAGTTGGGAAAAGAAAGGGATTACAAGCAAGGAACACAAGGGTATTTACTCCAATCAGAGATCGATGTTCTTATGTGAATATGTTAATTGAAGTCCTTTTCATTAGTTTTAGTGCCACATTGAGGAAAAGCAGAAAGACGTTTTTACTCTTATTTTAAAGATCTGTATATTGTAAAGTGTTCACCTTCCTCTATCTCGGTCACATCATTGTTTTATTTCTAATAATTACAAAAAGAAATTTATCATTTCCTCTCCCACAGACTCTGATCTTTCTCTGGTTTTTCCTGTTTCAGGTCATGTTGTTTCTTGGTCAGACAGACTAATAATTTAAATGAGCTTTGATTCTTTTTCTCTTACTTCACATGTTTAAACAGAGGCCAAGTTCTTTTGATTCATCTTTCATAATTTCTCTCATATCTGTCTCTCTTTCATTCCCACTGCCGGCATCCTAGCGCAGGCCATTATGGACTCATGACTAAATTATTACATCTTTAATTGGTTTCCCAACCTCTAGTTAATTCCCTTCCAATTCATCCTGCATGTTACCAGTAGATTTATCTTACTGGAACATGGCTTTTCTTACTCTTATTAATTTGGAAGTTTAGAAGTGATTGTAAAAATAATTGAAATAGTGTTATGAAGAGATGGCATAGTATAGGTATGTTGGCTTTGGAACCAAACAAACTTGGGTTGGAATCTCAAATTAATTCCTTAGCAGTGTATGACCTTACAGGTTTTTTGAGGCTCAAGGTCTTCAACTAAAAATAGTGCAAATAGTATCATGATTCTTGATGTTATACGTGAAGTACCTAGATTAGTGGGCTCAATTAGTGATAGTTATTGTTAGTAGCAGTATTGTTGTTACCTTTAGGACAAAATGGAGAAAGGGAACAGGGTTTATAAGATGGAACTGACAGTGATGCTCCCGATTAGAAGGCATAAAGGGACAAGAGCCCTTTTACAGTGGCAGATGCTTCTGAAAGTAAGAAAAATTAAAAACCTTTTATTTCTTAAAATGTTTACATTCTTCTATGTATTTAGGGCTCCACTCCTTAAATAGACTACAGAATGTAAATTTTCAGATACATGAACTAAGACTTTGCAAACCTAAGGATTGAAGGCCGTTGGTTTTCGTGATTAAAAGCTTAATGCTCTCTTTCCAGATGGCAGCTTCATAGAGAGCAATCAGTGCCAAACGGGAACAAAAAAGAGAGAGAGATGTGAGGAAAATTATCAAAGATGAATCAGGAGAACTTTACGGCCAATGTCAGGAGTAAACTGTGGCAGAAAAATGGAGACAGAGGGTAGTAGACCTTTTATCTAGTAAGTTTAGGCTGAGAAGAAGGAATAAAATAGGCCTCTGGCTGTAGTGTCCCTGGCAACAGGGATAAGGGACGGCTTTTCCACCACAAGCTGGTGACATGAAGTGTTAAGAAGATAGAAGGGTCAATCCCATTCACCATTGCAACAAAAAGAATTAAATATCTAGGAATAAACTTAAAGGAAACAAAAGAACTGTACACAGAAAATTATAAGACACTAATGAAAGAAATCAAAGATGACATGAACAGAGAGATATTCCACGTTCCTGGGTAGGAAGAATCAATATTGTGAAAATGACTATACTGCAAAACACAGTCTACAGATTAAATGCGATCCCTATCAAATTACCAAGGACATTTTTCACAGAATTAAAACAAAAAATTTCACAATTCATGTGGAAATACAAAAGACCCCAAATAGCAAAAGCAGTCTTGAGAAAGAAGAATGGAGCTGGAAGAATCAACCTTCCTGACTTCAGATTATACTACAAAGCTACAGTCATCAAGACAGTATGGTACTGGCACAAAAACAGATATATAGACCAATGGAACAAACCAATAAACCCAGAAATAAACCCATACACCTATGGGTACCTTATTTTTGACAGAGGAGACAATAGTGTACAGTGGGGCAAAGACAGTCTCTTCATTAAATAGTGCTGGGAAAACTGGACAGCTACATGGAAAAGTATGAAAGAAAGAACACTTCCTAACACCATACACAAAGATAAGCTCAAAATGGATTAAAGACCTAAATGAAAGACCAGGAACTATAAAACTCTTAGAGGAAAATGTAGGCAATACACTCAGTGACATAAATCAAAGCAAGATCCTCTATGACCCACCTCCTAGAGTAACAGAAATAAAAACAAAAGTAAACAAGTGGGATCTGATTAAGCTTAAAAGCTTTTGCACAGCAAAGGAAACTATAAGCAAGGTGAAAAGACAACCCTCAGAATGGGAGAAAATAATAGCAAATGAAACAACTGACAAAGGATTAATTTTCAAAATATACAAGCAGCTCATACAGCTCAATACCAGAAAAACAGCCCAATCAAAAAGTGGGGAAAAGACCTGAACAGACAGTTCTCCAAAGACGACATACAGATGGCTAACAGACACATGAAAAGATGTTCAACGTTGCTTATTATTAGAGAAATGCAGATCAAAACTACAATGAGATATCACCTCACACCAGTCAGAATGGCCATCATTAAAAAGTCTACAAACAGTGAATGCTGGAGAAGGTGTAGGGTAAAAGAAGGCTCTTGCACTGTTGATGGGAATATAAATTGATACAGTCACTCTAGAAGATGGTAGGGACATTCCTTAAAAAACTAGAAATAAAACCACCATATGACCCAGCAATCCCACTCCTAGGCATATACCCTGAGGAAACCAACATTGAAAAAGACACATGTATCCCAGTGTTCATTGCAGCACTATTTACACGAGCTAGAACATGGAAGCAACCTAGATGTCCATCGACAGATGAATGGATAAGGAAGTTGTGGTACATACACACAATGAAGTATTACTCAGCCATAAAAAGGAATGCAATTGAGTCAGTTCTAATGAGGTGGATAAACCTAGAACCTATTACACAGAGTGAAGTGAGTCAGAAGAGAAAGATAAATATTGTGTTCTAAGGCATATATACAGAATCTAGAAAAATGGTACTGAAGAATTTATTTACAGGGCAGCAGTGGAGAAACAGACATGGAGAATAGACTTATGGACATGGGGAGAGGAGGGGAGGAGAGGGTGAGATGTATCGAAGGAGTAACATGGAAATTTACATTACCATATGCAAAATAGATAGCCAATGGGAATTCGCTGTATGGCTCAGGAAACTCAAATAGGGCTCTGTATCAACCTAGAGGGATAAGATATATATATAGCTATGGCTGATTCATGTTGAGGTTTGATAGAAAACAACAAAATTCTGTAAAGCAATGATCCTTCAGTAAAAAATTTAAATAAAAATAATGACTACATATTCACTAATTTTTTTAAAAAAGGGAACCAGTGTGGAGGATAAGTGTGGAAATAGGACCTCTATGAGCTGGAAAGATTAATGATACTGTTCTTTACATTGTTTTTTTGCATGACACTTGTGCTGCTTTGGGGGTACTTCATGTGTGGTCATCATCCTTGTATCACACAAATGGAGCTGGCTTCTTCCTTTGCCTCTCTTCTGCATCTCTTTATTGTTGTCATCTTTGAGGAATCTCACAGTGCTTGCCACTTTCAAACATTTGAGAAAACATATTTTAAGGCCAGTTGGAGTTAAAAGAAATGGTAGCAGTTGCTAAATGAGACAACTTTTTTTTTTTTTAATAATCCCTTGTTACTTAAACACCCAGAAAGAAAATGGCAATCATCAATTAGTTTACTTCAAGGTTTATCAGACCTTTTGGTCTGTTTAAGCACTGGGCTAGGAAGGACCATGATCTCCAGAAGCGTGTGTCTGCCTTCACAGAGCTTACACTTAAGTAAACACAATATACCCACAATACAAGACATTCATTCAGCAGATGTTTGTTAAATTTATGGTTATAACACTGTGTGCCAATTTCTGTGCTAGGTAATGAGGGTAAAAGAGGGAATGAGACAGAGGCTGTGTTTATAGTGTATAGATACATATTAACTCCAGTTTATATCAGGTTTGTTTGGTATAGTACAAAGCAGCCGTATAGTTTAGAGTTTTCAGGGATCACACATGTGGTTGGAAAATCAGAAAAGAAATCATTTATCATTTATTCAAGCTGGATCTTGAAAAGGTGGGTAGGCTTTCAATAAAGTAAAAGAAGGAGTTAGTGAACTTGAGTGAGATATTAACAAAAATAAATTATCAAAACAGGGAAACCATTTGCAGGGCCCAAGTGTTATTAGAGAATAAATGATGGATGAAGCTTCAGCAGTCACCTGGTTTAGTTCTCAGTCTTGAGTGCACCTCACAGTCATCTGGAGAGCTTGTTAAAATGCATATTCCCAGGTACTTTCCCCCTCTGAGTCATGAAACAAAAAGAGTGGTCCTAGAGAATGCATTGTTTCCTGAAATCTATTATTTTCTGTTTAATAATTATCTCAGGTGGTTCTGATTCTGTTTGTACTTGAAATACACTTGGAGAAACACTGACTTGGTCCTGAACATTCAATCACTGCTTAAACTCCTCTCTAAGCATCTAAGTGTTATCCACTCTGCATGAATTGGGACTCTGTCTTCTCCCACTGCCTGGTTTGTCTTTGAATAGCCCTGCTAAGAAAGCTCTTGCCTTTTTTTTTTTTTTTTAAGCTTTTGCTTTTAATTGAGGTGAAATTTCTTCATATGTTCTGTTGCTTTTAGCCCCTCCTGCATAAGGCCACAGAAAACAGTCATAGGCCTTTTCCTAAATGAGAGCCCTTCAAGCATTGGAAGACTCTCTTCTGTAGGCTGAACACATCCAGGTCCTCATTGGTTTGGTTTTGAGTCCTTTCTCTGTTCTGGATGCTTGCCTCTGAATGCATTCCAGTATCTCTGTGACCTTTGTAAAGTGTTGCGCCCAGAACTAAACATTATTACTGCACGGTCTCTGAGTTGTGAGTGAATAGTACCCAAATGAGCCGTGTGGTTTTATCAATTATTTCCTCATATGGTCCTCATAAATATTGTAATGGAAACATGGAGACAAAGGGTTGATTGGAATAACCTTTATGAAGAGCTTATGTACCGCTGAGAAAAGGAAGGGACTGGAACTGCTTGTGTGCTTGGTAGTTGATAGCTTCTAAATTAGGGGACATAGAGTGAGGGAGAATACTGTTCTTGTCCTTTTTATCCTCCCATGCTTAATTTTACCCTCCACCTTGGCTTATGAAAATATGCATCTCTTATCTTCTTCTCTTATGTTTTTCTCTCTCCCCTTCTCTTTTTTTTTCTTTCCTTTACTTGTGTGTTAAAAATTTTGATATGTCAGGTTAGAGAGTTTATCTGAGCATTTATTCCCTCCAGGTTTTTTTGGGTAGGGCAAATGCAGTACAGACCTGGAGAATCTGGGCAGCAGAGGCGGGACTTTGGCTGAAGGACAGAGTAAAGTCAGCCGTTTCCACCCCTTGTCTTCCTCTTGTGGGGCCCTTGACACTCCTCTGGTTGCCACAGAACATTCTTAGGCTTGGGCTCTGGGGTTAAGTTAACCAGAGCTGAAGCTGAAAAAGCTGAATTTAAATCATAAATCACCTTTTAGAGGGTTGTGTAAATGTAGGTCTCTGGGTCTCTCCTAAAGCTATTAAACCAGGACTGAAGAGTGTTCCTGTATCTTCCTGTGGGTTTCATTCTCCAGTGACTACAGTTTTAACTTGAATTTTTTGAAAATCCACCAACTACTTTGAGTTTACCCCGAGAAAAACTTAACTGTGATTTTTTTCAAAATGAGGCATATTCCTAATATGACAAAGTATATCATATAGCCGCCTTCTAATAAGAGGCTGATGGGTAGGGCAAAGAGAAGGGGGAGATATGATTTTTGTCTTTTTCTGTAGGAAGTCTTGTAATAATTTTTCTTGTTTTGTAATCTTACTTATTCAGAAAAGATGTCTAGTCATTAGTTCCTTTGGGTCAAAGTTCAGTGTGTGACTGGGCAAGATCCATACGTTGATGTCCTTGAACTTTTCCACTTTCTTGCCATTTAACAACATGTGGAATTGTTGATGACCACTAGAACACTTGTTTCTTCTCCTGCTGGTATTTTTCTTCTAGAATAAGGATGCCAGTGGGCTTTACATGAACCCAAGCCACTTTCCAAATACTATGAGCATTTTAGTTTCTTTTTGACTTTGCTGAATAATTTGCAACATCTTTTGTTTGTTGCTTGTTATACCAGATGATTGAAAAGTCCCTTGAGTCTCCTATTTTTCTCATCCCAAAATTGACAGCTGAATTGTGACAAATGGCTATAGACACTGACCCAAATTCCTTGTCTCTAATTGATGGGTCATATATACTTCCATTAACAAAGCAGCAGGCCTTTTCGGAGTCTTTACTGCAGCATTTCCTCTTAGTGCTAATCGACTTTTATAGAGCTTGATATATTTTCATTTACTTTAAAAAAACTGCGGTTCTCTTGGCAAAAGTTCGAGCAATGACAGTTCTTTTAACGAGTTGTAAAATTGCCATTAATAAAGAAGAAAAATATGAATTCCATGGGGAAGAGTTATTGTTGTTGTTGTTTTTTAAACAAGGATTTTGTTTTGTTTTGTTTTAAGGATAATTCAGTACTCTTGCTTGGCAAATCCCTTGGATGGTGGAGCCTGGTAGGCTGCGGTCCATCAGGGTCACTAGGAGTCGGTGACTTCACTTTCACTTTTCACTTTCATGCACTGGAGAAGGAAATGGCAACCCACTCCAGTGTTCTTGCCTGGAGAATCCCAGAGACGGGGGAGCCTGGTGGGCTGCCGTCTATGGGGTCGCACAGAGTTGGACACAACTGAAGTGACTTAGCAGCAGCAGCAGCAAGCTTTCTAATTGGCCTGGTGCTCAGGAATTTTTGCCGTCCCTATTTTAATTTGCCTAAATTGGTACGCAGGATTTGACCTACAACTTGTCAGAATGTGTTGGGGAGATTGATTCTGCCCTGCCTAGCTATTTAGTATAATGAACATTTGCTATGGCATCAAACAGATCTGGGTTCATATTCAACTGTGTGACTTTGAGTACTACTCTGAGCCTCAGTTTCCTTATCTGTAACATAAAATGGCTAATACTAGGCCTACCTCATAGAGTCCAGCATTAATTGAAATCATACATGCAAAGATGTGCTCAGTGCCTGGTATACATGTGGCACTCAGTGAATGCAGGTGTCAGAGGTGAGCAAGAGTGGCCCATGAAGAGTCCACCTCACCGCTTGCTGAGAAGACAGGTAGTAAGCAAATTCTTATAAGAGCAGTCATGAAATGTTGATTACCTAAGCAGTGGGTGAAGAACAGGATGCATTTTTAAGGAGGATGTGTTTCTGTGGTCAGTCTCTGGTGCAGGTTCACTATGACTGAGCATGTTGTGTCTTCTGCTAGATAGACGATGCCCAGGTACCTGATGCATGTGGGTGAGGTCCTCACCATTCAGGTGTCTTGCTTTTGTTTTGCTCTAATGTTCTACCCTTGGCTTCAGTGAGAGCTTTCCTGGGAGGACCAGTAAGTCCTCTGTCAGGCGGGAGAGAAGTTTTATTACTGACATTTAAATATACTTTTTCAACTACTACCTAGATTGTGTACTTCTAGAACAGTTTTTCAGTTTTTTTTCCTCTTCAGCAATACACATATATAAATATGTGTGTATGTATGTCTATATATACACACACATACTTAATAAATTTTATTAGCTGAAAGGCAGCACATGGTCTTTTGTCCCTCCTGATATATCCATCTCACCAGATTATATGGTAACTATGTCAATACAAATGTCTTCTGGAATTATAAATTCCATGCATTCATTTCAAGATCTGCTGCTGATAGAATTTATTTCAATATGTAGTCATTCAGTGTGCTTTTTCTGTTCAAGTGTGTATATTTAAAGAAAAATAAAAACTTTGATGTGGATGACCCCCAAAGAAGATTTTTTTAAATGTCTAGTTTAAGAAAGTTTTTTTAACAGGCAGACACATTCTCACTCCTTCCACATAGATGCAAGACCAGCCTAGACTCAGCTAAAGTGCTTTATGTATTTGCTTTTCGGTTCATAGAGGATATTTGTCTGTAATGTCAGGCCTTCAGTCTCTGTTGGTATTCCTCATGGAGACTTGAATCTATTTTTCTCTGATTAAGTCAGTATAGGAGTGTTGTCCAGTCTTGTTTGGGAAATTGTTTATGTCGCCCTCTGTGTCACAAGGTCCTATCACCACAATCCATTTGCCTGCTAAATAAATATTTGCTTGACATACAAAGCAGAAATCAAGATGATTCTGTCTGGCTTGAGCTCCTTACAATGTTCTGTTTGTTTTTTTTTTTAAGCCTTGCTACTTCTGTTTCTACATCTCAAGTGAGACTGTTCTGTGGAAGGTGCGTCTGTTGCTGAGCAGAGCAGATAGGGTGAAAATTCTGACGGCATCATACTAGCATGGGTATCTTTTCTCTAGGAACTCAGTACTTTTTTCTTTTATACATACAGCAAGACTCTTCCTGTATGAGTTCAGGTCTATTACAGACTAAATCCTGCCCCAACAAAAAAATAGAGTCTAACAAAAAAAGCCTGCTCTCCAACCAGCATTATGAAAGGGCCATGGTTTTGTAATATATATTTCTGTACATTCTAATACAGATAAGCCATTCTGTCTTGCCATGATTTTGCTTGGGCCCTTCAAATAGGAACTTAGGCCTTCTCTGAGGAATTTTGTAGATGAAGCTTCATGCTTAAAGGAGTGTCTGGTTTACCTCTTAGCTATAATTTTGGGCTGTGTGATTGTATGTCTTATTTTAGTTCATGCCATATGTAAAATTGAACTGTTGATAACGTCTACTTCCTAGGTTGTTGTCAGGAATAACAAGACACTACATGGAAATCATTCTGAATAGTATCTGGCATATAGTAAAAACTCAGTAAATGTTAGCTATTGTTTTCTTCCCTGTATCCCCCAGGATGGACGTGATAGGTTTTCCTCTCTTATAACTCTCTATAACATCTAAGATCGGATTCTCTTTTCAGAAGCCTCTGGCAACCACCTTTTCCCCTAAAAAAAATTGTGAGAATTGGTAAAGAAATGGGGAGGAGCTAGATACATCCAAAGGAACCATTAGCACCCAAGAAAAATGGAAACCAACCTCTAACCTGACCCCTTTAGAGCTGTGGGCAGTGCCACAGCACTTTGGGCCTGGGGTCGGATCACCAAGAGTAATGCTCCCCAAGAGGTTTCTCTTTTACTGTAGTGTTAGTTCTGAGTTGTGTAGAATAGTGGTTTTTAACCCTCAGGGTTATAATTCTCTTTATTGCCTTCATAGGCAGTCACTAAGCTTCTCCACTTCTCCACAGGGTGTTTCTGGGGATCATACGATAAAAAGGATTATAGTTTTCTATAGGAAAAATATATGTGTAAATTACTTTGCTAATTTAGACCAGCATCAAAAAATTCTAGATTTGGTCAAAGCTATTGGTAAATTGAAAAAGCAAAGCACATCAAGTAAAACATTTTTAGGCTCTTGAAATTGCTGAAAGTCATGATTTTGAGGTTGCAGAAGGGCTTATAAATGATCTAGTCTAACCCACTCATTTTACATTTAATAAAGAAGTCCAGAGATGCTGATGGTTTTCAGAATTTATACAGCTAGTTAAAGGAAGAACCAGGAGTGGAACCCAGATCTCCTGGCTCCCCGATCAGTGTTCTATTATATCACATTATCCTTTAAAAGTTTATAAAATATGCGTAAATGTTTGATTAGTATGTGTGGTATGGAGACCCTGATGCACTATAAAGCAGACATTCTACACATTAAACATGTGTCTACTATGCCATAAATTTGACACAACCTAATAGTGATATGTTAGCTATAATATTCAATAAACATATCATTAACACTAATGGTGCTTGTCTTTTTATAATTTAGAAGGGACTTGATGGGAGGAATTTAGATAGCTTGTTCAACAAAGTTTGTCACTTTACAGAAATATTAAGAAAGTTGTCCAGAAGTTTTCCTAGTCTCTTTTAAACTTCTTCCTCCTGTCATACCGCACCCGCAACCTGCCCTTGTCAGGATCACCGATTATGCCTACAGTGCCGAGCCCAGTGGTCTGTTCTGAGTCCCTGTCCGTGTCACCAGCTCCTCCTGTCTCCCTGACCTCCAAAACTGAAGTGCCCTGGTCTCTGTCCATGACCCTCTGTTCTTCTCTGTTTGTCATACTCACACTCGTCCGTGCTTCAGGGTGTAAGCCATTTCTAGGCTCCCAAATTTACATATTGAGCCCAGAGTTCTCTGCTGAACTCCAGACTCATAAATTGAACTGCTCACCTGACACCTTTACTTGAATGTCTAATAGACATCTGAAATGTAACATAAACAAAGTCACATTCCTGGGCTGGCTGCTAGAATCCCCCTTCCGCAGTCTTTCGTGTTTCAGTAGATAGCAAGTCCATCCTTTGGCTCAGGCCAAAAACCTTAACATCACCTAGTCCGTTAGTGAGTCCTATTAGTTCTACTTTCAGAATAATTCCTGAACTGATCTTTGCTCACTATTTAAACAGCCCTCACTCCGTAGAGTAGCCTCCAAGGCCCCACAGATATGGTGCTCATTACCTCTTGGGCTTTGTTTTGGGGTTTTTTTTTGGAGGGGGGTGCTTTGTTTTTTCCTACTCTTTTCCTTATTTTCTCTACTCCAGCCACACTGACCTCTCTTCTATCCTTGAACACACAGGTGCTCTTGCCTCAGGACCTTTGAATTTGTTCTTCCCTCTGCTAGGAACTTTTTCCTCCAGATATCTGCATAGCTCATTTCTTTACCCCAAGTCTTCACTCATATGCCATTTTTTTCAGTTAGACCTTCTCTGACTACCCTATTTTGTAAATTGCCAAATGCCTATGCACTTTACTGTTTTGCTTTTTTTTCCATAGCATTCATCACCACATACTGTGTATATTTACTAGTTTATAAAATTTGTTATATGTTTCCCACTAAAATGAAGCTTCCCAAGATCTAGTACTATATAGGACACAGAGTTGGTGCTCAGTAAACACATTTGGACTATTGAAATAATGAAGGCCCACTCTTCCTTTGTAGGTTTCAGAGGAAAGAATCTGTTTATCTAATTGAGGCTTAAATGACCCAAAGGCTTATTTCCTAGTAGTATTTCTTCTTGAAAATATTGTCTTATCGGTAGTTTGTGGGAGATGTTTTGAGTAGTGCTTTTCACTTGCTCTGCTCTGAACTTGTGGCCTGTCATTCTCATAGCCCTGCTGAAGAAGTGGAGTTATATACTAGCCATCTTAGTTCTGAAAGGTTGCTAGCTGCCAGTCTGTACCTTATAGTGAGATGGTGACCATCATCTCCCTACTTCAACCTTGTCTCTCGGAACACAGGTTTTATACGTACTAACTTGCTCTAGAGTGATGAGACAGTGGTAGCACTCGTGTGTGTTTGTGGGGGGGGGGTGGGCCACACTTGCAGAATCTTAGATTCCCCCACCAGAGACTGAACCTAGGCCCTGGCAGTGAAAGCACCGAGTCCTTACACTGGACCTCCAGGGAATTCCCAGTGGTAGCATTCTTAAAGTCATGTCTTTCTACAATTTTAGAACATCAGGATCAGTGCTGTGGACATAGGTGAAAATATCCTCCCTTCTCTGTCCCCAGAGACTACTGGGCTTTGAAGCTGGTGGGTTTCGTTTATATTAGAATTTCAGCTCTAACATCCATCCAGCTGTGTGACTTTGGAAAGATTTCTTAAAATCTGAGGCTGGGTCTGACATATCACCCTTTAACGCGGGTTGCTTCCCTTTGCCTTTTCTGCTCCCCTCTTTTCTTTGTATCCCTCTCCAGAGAAGAGACTTGATTGCTTGATTTTCCAAATCTTGTATACAGAGATCCCTATTTGAAAACTGTCCCATGCTTTAAATTTGTATTCAGGGTTAATCTTGTACGTTTCAGTATGATCTTTCTCCCTTAATTGTTATTAATGAAACCATCTTCTGTATGTGAACTACGTACTGAACAAAAGCCTAGAATCTTCACTTTACGAGCATTGCAAAGTAAGACAGATATGTCTTGGATATAAGATTAAAGATGACTGCATCAGAAAACATGTGGAAAGAGTAACACAGCTTTCATAGTCCTTCTCAAAATGTCTTTCTTTTTCAAAGAAATAACAGGAAACCCAGAAAAAGACAGATATTATTTTCACACTTCTTTTCAGTGACTAGTAGTAAAAATTAATAACAATGGGAAAAGAACATGAATCCAAATAAGATATTTGCATCTTTCTATATTTCTTCTTCTTCAAGCTGTTGGGAGCTGACAAATACTAGGGTTGATAAACCTCAGAGTCTCGAAACCAGGGGCAAGATAACTGATTAGAACCCCCTTCCCTCTTGTAAGGAGTGACTAGTTGCTGTCACCCTCCCACGGCTACTCTAGGGCAGTGGGGCACATCCAGGGGCACCTTGTCATTAATGTCCTTGTTCTTCCCCCTTTATCTTTGTGTCACCATGACCTTTCAGTCTTAAAACATACACAGGTTGTCATTATAGACTCTGCATTTATATACTCCTAGTCCTTAAACCTTGGATTTATTGTAATTTATTTTAACTGATACATTACTGTGGTATACATTATCAGCTGTATGATGTACTATCGTTTTTTTTAATTTTAATTTATTTTAGGCTGTGCTGGGTCTTGGTTGCTGCTTATACTTTTCTCTAGTTGTGCGAGCAGGGGTTACTCCTTGTTGAAGTGTGTAGGCTTCTCATTGTGGTGGCTTCTCTTGTTGCAGAGCACGGGCTCCAGGACACGTGGGTTTCAGAAGTTGCGACACGTGGGCTCAGTAGTTGCAGCTCCTCGGCTCTAGGGCACAGGCTTAATAGTTGTGGCACGTGGACTTATTTGCTTCATGGCATGTGGGAGCAAATCACTGATCAGGGATCGAACCCACTTCCCCCCCATTGGCAGGTGAACTGTTTACCACTGAGCCACTAGGGAAGCTCCCATCAGCTGCTTTTGATACCATGTTTGAGTCTGCATCTTTAGGAGGATAGAAGAAACTGGCATGCTTTAGGTACCATAGGAAGTTAAGAGAAAAGCTAGATGCTTGAGGAGGGTGCCACATGTGTATTCCTATGACTGCAGCTATCGCTGTAGACTTGTAATTCATAGCACTTCCTGTTTACAGATACCGCAAGGGGTTCACTCTGTGACTTGAATAATGCCAACAGCTGACTCTCACAGAGAGGTTTTGGGTCTTGCCGAGGGAAGAATACAGGGCTAGGGAGCAAGGCATACAAAACTGTCTTGCTCGCTTTTCTTAAGTGAAAACTCCATGAATGAAAATGTTGATGTTAAAATATATACAAATTAGAATTTGGATGGCTATTGCCTCATTAGTTTCATTTATAAGATTCTGTAACCTTTCCTTGAAGTCTTGGACAGTAAAATATTAGCGGGGTGGGGGATGAGTGGGAGATTTGGATTAAGGTGGAAAATTGGAGTTTGTCTTTTTGAATGTTCCTCACTCTGCTACTTCTGTTAGCTATAGCAGGAATCCTTAACTCTTAGCTTCATTTTTTTAAACCTTTTAATAAAATTGAGTCTCTTATTTATCTACTTTTTAATCTTATTTCTCAGTACTAGGAAGAGATTCTGTATAACTTTCGGGTTTAAGATATCTAAAAGATGTATGGCATTAAATGATTTTGTTCCAAATTGTTAACTTTATAATTGGAATGTTAATATTGAAAGTTCTCTTAGATTTGTGTTTTTAACAGAATATTCTTATGCCTCAATATCTTATTAGAAAGACAGAGATCTATGGGGTGCTTCTGTTCTAAAGGTCAGTTGTTTTTGTTTGTTACAGTGTTCAAGATTTTTTTCTTTCTGTAAGATAAAATTTAGCAATCTTCTGTGTCTCATTCTTGTTAAAGGCTTAGAGGAAAACTGTGAACAACCTGAGTGTTTGTCTGGGCTCACAGAGAGCGAAAGGAACATATCTCTTGGGTTGTAACAAAACAAGTCAAACCTGTATTAAGCATTATATGTATTCCTAGAACCTGTGGGACACAGAATTAAAGCATATTTCCTATTCTCTGAGAGTTTTCTATGTAGATGTATAGATATTGTTTCTATGTGTTAGTTGCTCAGTCATGTCCAACTCTATGACCCCATGGACTGTAGCCCACCAGGCTCCTCTGTCTGTGGGATTCTCCAGACAAGAATACTGGAGTGGGTTGCCGTTGCCTTCTCCAGAGGATCTTCCTGACCCAGTTATTGAACCCAGGTCTCCCACATTGCCTCTATATCCTTATCTTTTATCTATATTGTGTTATCTGTATATCTGTATCTATCTATACATACACACATATGCATATATACATCCATGAAACAACTGAAATGAAATCTGATGTGTAATCGCACACTGTCTCAATACAGACTATTACTAGAGAGAGTTCTTTGAATTTGGATGCACTCATTGTGCTTGAGTGCCAAGTATTCCAGTCACTGAGGATACACAGCAGTGAACCAACAGAGATAGTCCCCGTTGTTGTGGAGCATATATTTTCTGGTGGAGGAAAGACAGACAATACAAGTAAATATGACAGTTTCATATATGAACACTGCAAGAAAATATTGGTAAAACATGGTAGAGAAGTGGGAAACTTTAAATTGGGTAGTCAGAGAAGATAAAATTTGAGCTGAGGCTTGAGTGACAGGAAGGGATCAGTAAGTAAAAATCTCAGGGTGAGGCATTTCAGGCAGGAGTTACCCTTGAAAAGTCACAATGTTAGGATGAGCTCGGTGTGTTCAGAACTAGAAAGAAGGCCATGTGGCGAGAGGGAGGGTGGTAGTACGTGAAGTTGGAGATATGGCAGGTTGCCCGCCCGATCATGCAGAGTCCCGGAGTGAGATGGATGGCTATTAGAATATTTTAAAGACCCCCTCCCCCCAAAAGTTTTTTCTTTTGTTGTAGTGGACATAGAGACAAGAGTAGAAGCAGAGAGACCGTAGCCTGGAGGAGAAGTGATGGCAGTGGGGCCTTGGGTGCTAGTTATGGAAATAGAATGCTATGACTATCTGATTCAAGATATATTCAGAATTCGTTAATAGAGTAGATACAGAGAAGGGAGAAGAGAAGTTTTTGGTTTGAGCATGTGGATAAATGATAGTGAGAAGGACCATGGGGAGAAGCAGGTTTGAAGAATGGAAATCAGGAGGTTTTGTTTTAGTCAAGTTGATTTTGAAATATGTGGTTCTGACACTTTCTAGTTGTGACGGCTATTGAACAAATGGTTTCAGTGTCCTCATCTGTAAAATGGTGATGGTAACCAAACCTATGCCATATGACTGATGTGAAATTTTAATTAATTAATATCCCTGAGGCAGTTAAAATAGGATTCAGTTCAGCTCAGTTCAGTCACTCAGTCGTGTCCAACTCTTTCTGACCCCATGAACTGCAGCACGCCAGGCCTCCCTGTCCATCACCAACTCCTGGAGTCCACCCACACCCATGTCCATTGTGTCGGTGATGCCACCCAACTATCTCATCCTCTATCGTCCCCTTCTCCTCCTGCCCTCAATCTTTCCCAGCATCAGGGTCTTTTCCAATGAGTCAACTCTTCGCATGAGGTGGCCAAAGTACTGGAGTTTCAGCTTTAGCATCATTCCTTCCAAAGAACACCCAGAACTGATCTCCTTTAGAATGGACTGGTTGGATCTCCTTGCAGTCCAAGGGACTCTCAAGAGTCTTCTCCAACACCACAGTTCAAAAGCATCAATTCTTTGGCACTCAGCTTTCTTCACAGTCCCAACTCCCACATCCATACATGACCACTGGAAAAACCATAGCCTTGACTAGATGGACCTTTGTTGATAAAGTAATGTCTCTGCTTTTTAATATGCTGTCTAGGTTGGTCATAGCTTGCCTTCCAAGGAATAAGTGTCTTTTAATTTCATGGCTGCAATCACCATCTGCAGTGATTTTGGAGCCCAGAAAAATAAAGTCAGCCACTGTTTCTACTGTTTCCCCATCTATTTGCCATGAAGTGATGGGACCAGATGTCATGATCTTAGTTTCCTGAATGTAGAGCTTTAAGCCAACTTTTTCACTCTCCTCTTTCACTTTCATCAAGAGGCTCTTTAGTTCTTCTTCACTTTCTGCCGTCAGGGTGGTGTCATCTGCATATCTGAGGTTATTGTTATTTCTCCCGGCAATCTTGATTCCAGATTGTGCTTCTTCAGCCCAGCGTTTCTCATGATGTACTCTGCATAGAAGTTAAATAATAAGCAGGGTGACAATATACAACCTTGATGTACTCCTTTTCCTATTTGGAACCAGTCTGTTGTTCCATGTCCATTTCTAACTGTTGCTTCCTGACCTGCATATAGGTTTCTTAAGAGGCAGGTCAGGTGGTCTGGTATTCCCATCTCTCTCAGGATTGGATACACACTAATTTCTCAGTCAGTGTTAGTTAGCTATTGCTACTGTTGCTGCTGCTGCTTAGTTGCTTCAGTCATGTCCAACTCTCTGTGACCCCATGGACTGTAGGCCGCCACGCTCCTCTGTCCATGGGATTCCCCAGGCAAGAATACTAGAATGAGTTTTCATTCCCTTCTCCAGGGATCTTCCCATCTGAGGAATTGAACCAGGGTCTTGCAGGCAGATTCTTTACCACTGAGCCATCAGGGAAGCTGTTATTAATATTATTATCAATAATATTAGTAATAGTATATATCCAAGTGAGATTTTGAATAGGTAATGGGATATATAAGTCTGGAGCTCAGGATAGAAGCAAGGATTAGATATTAACTTTGATAGTTACAAGCATATTGGTGGATATATAAAACCATTGGACTAGATGAGGCTGCTGATGGAGAGAGGGGGAAAGAAGGGTAGAAACTGAAGAATGGGCCCTCTGGTATTTAGAGGTCAAGAAGAGGCTGAGTCTGCAGAGAACAAAGAAGGAGCTGTTGAGACTGGAGAGAAACCTGAAGAGTGTGGCATCTTGGAAGCAAAGTATAGAAAACATTAAAAGAGAAAAAGTTGACTATACCAAATGATGCTGAAAGTAAAATAGGAGTAAAAAGGAGGACAAACCTGACCATTGGATTTGATAAAGGTAAATTGATGGTAACCTTGACAAGCCATTTCAGTGGAAAGGTGGGAATGAAGTCCCAATTGGAGTGGTTAGAAAGAATGGGGAGGGAAGAAATGGGGCAGTAACCAGAGAGGGATAGGGGGTGGGGGATGTCTTGGGAAGGTTATTTTAATATGGGAGTATTAAGGCACATTTGTATGCTAATTGGAATGATTCAGTAGAGAGGGAGAATTTTATGATATAAGAGAGAAAGGGAATAATTATAAGAACAAAGTCCTTGAATATTCAAAAAAGGGTATGATCCAACAGAGTCACTGAAAGAGAGCAGAGATACTTCTTCCATTGTAAATGGCCACAAGTCAGAGTATGGACACAAAAGTCAGATGGCAGATTTTGGGATGGAGTGGTGGTAATTTTTAATTTGCATACTTTGTAAAACAAAGAATAAGGTGAAGTCATTAGAGAATATGATATGTAGGAGGACTTGAAGTATTTATTCATAGTGAGTTGAAAAGTGAAAGTGAAAGTAGCTCAGTCTTTGCAACCCCATGAAATATTCAGCTCATGGACTTCTCCAGGCCAGAATACTGGAGTGGGTAGCTGTTCCCTTCTCCAGGGGATCTTCCCAACCCAGGGATCAAACCCAGGTGAGAGGATCTAAACAAATGCTATAGGCAACACAAATCAGTTTTTAAAAAATTCAGAACCATTCTGAACCATAAGGAAAAGAGAAGGAAGAGCCCTCACACAGCAAAGAAGGTATGACACTGTTTGCTACCAGTGATAAAACAGAATTGTTAAACTTTTATCTTTTATCTTTAGTTTTATTTTAAACTCCTTCTTTGGTAAGGAGTTTGGCCTTTAAACAGGAAAGGGAAAAAAACAAACATTTTTGAGAAGAAATTGAAGCTCAGGGTGGGTAAGAGAGTCAAAGGAAAAGCAAGGATATATCTACTGCTTTAAAATAGTTGTACACTCAGGATCTTGCTAAATTACATCCCTGGGAACTCAGAGGACTTTCAGATCTGATTTTGGAATTTTCACTCACCATGATTGCTAGCTTGATGGCTAATACTACAGGTGATTTTTTTTTTCCTCCCAACAGGAGCAATTCTATATACAAATAGCAATAGGCCTGATTTTTATCCTTGGCAAAACTCTAGAACTAGCAATTAACCTGATGGTTTATGAGCATTTAGGGAAAAATGCATAGTTCTAATAGCTAGTTTGAGTTGTGTAAAAATAAGTCATTCCCAACTAAATGGATTTTCTGATAGAGTTTGTAAGAAAATCAGGGTAGGCTATAAAAAACAGTGTATCTGGAGTTCGGCAAAATTTTGGTGGTGTTTTTATGACATTTTTTAGATAAAACAAAGGATGAGTTAACATTTAAGACCATATTTGTGCAAGGCACTTGATAAAAGGGTGCAATTACATTCAGAGTGCTGGCTTCTGAATCAGTGACCCCCACTTGATGCTGGTTTCTGGTGACAGAAATATCACAGGATTCTGCTCTAAGCTTTGTCCTTAATAAAGGTCTTCAGAAACCTAGATGGAAACACAGTGGACTCGCGGAGAGGACTCATGCAGTAGATGACAGAGTCAGAGGACTGTATCACCTATGACTAGATATGCTCAGCCACTAAGTCGTGACCAACTCTCTGTGTGGCTCCCCTGTCCATGGGATTCTTCAGGCAAGAAGAGTGCGTTGTCATTTCCTTCTCCCCAGGATCTTCCCAACCCAGGGGTCAAACCCAGGTCTCCTGCATTGGAGGCAGATTCTTTCCTGACTGAGCTATGAGGAATTTGTGTTATTTAAGTCATATAGTAAGCATTCGTCAATTCATTCATTTATTGGTAATTGTTGAGATCTTTGTGTCAAATATTTCTCTTGGTGGTAGAAATACATGGGAAAGCAAAGAGAAGTGAGTCATAGCTTTCAAAGAGCTTCAGTTTAGTTCAGTTGCTCAGTTCAGTGTCTTGACTCTGCTACCCCATGGAATGTGCTTTAAATGTGTTAATAAAGCAGGTTTTAACACACAGGAGCATACAGAAGTTTGGGGCCTAAGGAAGGGCGTGTCAGTTCAACGAAGGGCTGTTCCAGGCTGTGTAGAAGAGCTGTCACTTCAAGTTCCTCCACCCCTTTTTAGTCCTCTATAGAAGTACCTCTTGGTAGTTAAATATCAGAAATTTATCTCAGCGATTTTTGCAACCCCATCTTTCCTTTTCTGCCCATCCTCACCTCCTCTACCCTCACCAAAGCACCCTTCCTAGAGCCTCTAACCTTGAGAGCAACTGTGCTTTGTTTCTCACACCTTTGAAGAGAGCTAGTTACTTCTTTTTATGCAAATATGGAAAAGTACCTTCACTTATGCAAATATTGAACATTAGCACTTCCTAGTGCCTAGGAGCAGCATTCCCTCAAAGTTACATTCACTCTTCTGGAGTAACAAGCTATGAAGGTTAAGTGGACAGGAACAGTTTAATCTTGTAATAAAATAAAACTTACTCTAGTTAATGCAAAACACGCATTAGTTATAACAACATACCTTATCATTACTGTGTTGCATTGTAATTAGTCAAATAGAGAGTGGTTGACCTAAGAGAATGCAATTAGCATTTCTTTTATACAGAAAAGTAGGTCTTTGTGGGTTTTCTCTTCTTTCTGTTAGTTTTCTGTACCTACAATTATCTTTACTGTTGACAGTTTTTCTTGAGACCAGTATAATGTAATCTTTTTGTACACTCATAAACACGCACACAAATACTTTGACACAAAGGTTAGAAAAACAAAGTTTTGGTGCTGCTAGCAGTCTAGAATTCCCTCTGCTCACTTCTAGAGAGTGTACTCTGCTTGGACAGTCCGTGCATGTATGAGTGTTCTTGCTTTCCTAGTGTGCACTTCTCCCAACTCTGACTGTACACTAATAATTTAGGGAGCTTTTACAAACTTCTGATGTCTAGATCTTACCACCTCCCACCTCACTGAGAGTCTGACTAAATTGGCGGGGGGGTTGTGGGGGGGGCTGCCATCAGTATTTTTTTCACAGTTCTTCAGGTAATTTTAATATGCAGCTCGAGCTGAGCATCAACTGTGCATAAAGGTACAGTGTTCCAGGAGCATCATTGTGAACTTCGTGGGGCTGCTGTAGAGAGGGCATGCTAGGCTAGCCTGGTGGGTGTAGGAGGCAAAGAGGAGAGAGACTTCACCCAGCAATCTGGGAATACCAGGAACTGTGACATTAAGGGAGTGCTGCCTAGTTCAGGCATTGTACCACATCTGACATTTTTCATTATTTACTGCTACACCTGGAAATAGGCTTGTAGCAGCTTCAGAAAACTCCTTCCAGAGGTCCATCCTGACCCTGCTTTTATAAAGTCACCATGAATAATACTAGATACAGCTTCTGGTTTGGACTTGCCATTAAATACAATGTGATTGCAAGGAGCAGTCTGGAATTCCTTCTCGCATTCACCAGCTTGGGTATACCTTTCACGTAGAATCTCAGAGCTTAGAAGAAGCTTGAAGGGATGATAAGTCATCCTCATTTTTAGAAGAAAGAGTGAAACCTCTAGAAATTTAGTGTACTGCCTAATGTCATACTAATGTTGCGTTAGAATGAAAATGAAAACCCACTTCTCTTGCTGCAGGTTCATTGCTTTTTCTATACATCATGTTGTCTTCTAGTATATACCTTTGAATATTTCCAGTAGAAAATATCTCTATATCTTGAAGATGGATTAACCTTTTGTAACTCATTCTGATTCAAGCCCAGGAGGATGGGAAACCTATCTAATACTTGTGGTCCATAATTGACAGAAAATTTACAATGAGCTGGAACTTTGTCATTGAACCAATTGTTGGGCAATATTACATTTTTTTCCTGTATTGCAGAGAATTTCTCAACTGCTTCAGAATTTCTTGCTTATAAACTGAACAGTATGACCTTGTGGGATGAATTTTGAATGGACTATGCCATCTGCTTGCTGATGCCTGAAGTTCCTTTAAAGGAGTCAAAGATTTTCATTCCACAATTAGAAGTAAAAGCCTTAAAATGCAAATGCCTTTGAGACATAATCCATTGAAATTCATTCACTCATTCACAAGTCAATCAGTGAGTATAAAAATAATACTAATGGCTCTCACTTACTTAGTTCCTCTGAAGTGTCTAGCTCCTAGATGCTTTGCATACTCAACATCAGTAATTTATACAAAAAGTTGTGTTATTTTCCTGTAAGGGAACCAAGCTTCTAAAAGATCAAGTAACTTGTCCAAGGTCTTGCAGCCAGTAAATGAAAGTGCTGAACACGGCATAGACCCTGTCATGAACAATTGAAAAATATATTCATTTACTCATCTTAGATGTATAAGCCAACAGGTCTGGATTAAATTTTTAAGATTCCAAAAACATTCTTTTAACCCTTTTATTACCAGATTTATACTTTCTTATTATATGATTAAATACAGAATCCAAATACTAATTTTTATCCTTTGATTTCAAGTATTCTAAGTGTTGTTAACCAGGTTGGCTTTAATTGTCAAAATGAACATGGGGAGTTAATGTATGATGACTTGTTTGGCATTAGTGTGTGTGTCCTTTGGTCATCTTCTGGTAATTGACAAAAGAAATAATGGATTTTGATAAAATTACTTAAACTCCTAAAGGATATCAAGGCATATTTATGCCTAGAAAACCCTATGTAAAATAATTAGGTGGGCAAGTCATGATGTCTTAGAAAGGTTTGCATATGAGTATTATCATCTTAAATGCATTTTTTTAAAACTGAAGCTCTAGTCTTAGAATATTGAATCCCTATTCAACAAGGGATAGTAGTGCCACATTCTTATTTCATTTAGAACATGTGTTCTTAGCAATAACAGGCGCAATATTCACTTTTTAGAAGAAATATTTTGTGATGGCTCTTACCATCTTGAAATAAAATTTTTAGAAAACATAACCTACCCACATAAAAAAATTTTAACCAATATTAATATAAACATACCCTACCCACATAAAAAAGTTTTAACCAATGTTAATATAAACCCAGCTGTTTTTTTAGTGGAATTTAATAGGTTGATTCCAAAGTTAATAAAGTAATATAAAGAGTCAAAAATAACCAAGTCACCTATGAAGGAGATCAGGGTGGAAAAACTTGCTTTACTAACAGTCATATCACGAAGGGGCATATGAGTGGTTTCTGGGATGCTGGATAGGGGTTGTTTTACAGCTGTCTTCTGGAAGATAAAAGTACTCCCGCCAATTTCTAGAATGCCTTCTAGAGTGGTACCAACCCCCGCTGAAAACCTCTGATTTAGAAAATTAACTTGATGGGAAGGTTTTACAGCTGTATTTTATAGTACTGGTGTTTTCTTTAACCAATTGAGTTGTTTCTTAGTTAGTTATTGTAAGTCCCTCAGACCGCATTCTGAGACCATTGCCTCCGATCCCTAATAGAAACTGAGAGCAACTGATCATTATTTTCAGAGGCAAACATGCATATTTTGGGCCAACCTTTTCTGTATCTTAATATTTGTACTTTATTTCTTTTGCGTTTTGGACATAATCTGCACCTGCTATAATGAACTTAATTATTTATTCCGTTGGGAATTTAGCTTTAGTCAGACCTTCTAGCATCTAGCTAATGCCTTACTGTTTGGTGTCAACTCTGAATTCAGTGGAGTCTACTTGTCTTCCATTTACGTGGTCATGATGCAAATGTTGAACATGTAAAATTTTATAACTGACCATATTACTATGAACCGCTTAAATCCTTTGCCTCCATCCTGAGGCCAACATACAGAAGCAGACATCTTTGAGGTGGACTGTCCTATCTATAATGCTGCTAGGAGATACGTGTGTGTGTGTGTGTGTGTGTGTGTGTGTGTGTGTGTATTGTTAAAGAGATAACAATAAAGTTTAAAAACAAGATATATGTTCAAAACTGAGTGAATAATCTTGCAATCTAAATAATCCTTTATGACATAATAAAAGGAAATAGTAATCTTAAAACTTCTTTCATTGATCTTATCACTGCTTTACTATATTCAACAGTTATAAGATCTTTTTAAAATTTTGTGCTTTTCTTGTGTAACATTTTCTTAAACCTTTTCCTGTAGGGGTCACTGGTACCAGTTCTAATGGTTGCATGGTACTCCCATCTTTTTGATAAAACCCTACTGTTGACCTCTTGGTAATTTTGGATTTAACAAGTCAGAAGCGTTCACAAAGACCTGTGATTCAGGAATTTTTCTGAGACTGAGTTTGGGTCCCCGCTAGTGTTGTTTCACAGGCGACCAGGGAGCTTCTAGCTGGTGAGTGAGCAGAGTCCTCCTCCCAACATTGCACTGGCGTGCCACCTGTTTTCTTCTGATCCTCTTGTGCAGGGTTGCTCTTATAAAGTGATTAAAGAAAAAAGCCCTCAGAGAGTCATATAAGTTTCTGGATATTGTCAGCCTAGTTATGGTGTGGAATCATGTTCATCTTAGTGGCAAAACTGGTAGTATTAGTCTTAAAATAGTCTTAAAATAGTTATCTTCTACTTATAGAATAATTAAAAACTTAGAAAGATTAGTTTTTTTCCCCACATTTTGCTGGGGAAATGAGATGTTGTCAGTGGTTTTTCAGAATGTGTAAACTTATGAATATCTTAGGATGAAGCAATTTTTACTATTTCGATTCTACTGTGATTTATTTATATTCCCTTATTGTTGGGTATTTAGTTTATAGAGAAGGAAAATTGCTTTGAGCATCTTGAAAAGTGTTCAAATGTTTTCTCTTAATATTTTCTAAGCCAGTATTTTGGAGTCTTCCAAAATAAGCATTTTCTCTCCTTTGCTGAACTAGATCATTCTCTTTATTATTTTAATCACCATTAATTTGAAATTTCAGACCAAGTAAAAGGGACTAATCAGGGGGTCTCATAAATGTGAAGCATTTCCCAATTATAAGCACTTCCTTTTTTGGTAACAGTTTTATTGAGATGTAATTCACATACCATACAACTCACCCATTTAAAGTGTACAATTCATTGATTTAAATAAATTCACAGAGTTGTGCAGCCATCACCACAGTTAATTTTAGAACATTTTCATTGTCCCTCAAAGAACCATATGCTCTTTAGCTGTCTTCTTCCCCATTTTTGCATCCCTTCCGGCTTTAGGCACCACTAATTTTGTTTCTAAAGCTTTGCCTATCCTGAATGTTTTATATAAATGGAATCATAAAATATGTGTTATTTTGGGATTGACTTCTTTCACTTAGCATAACTTTTTCAAGGTTCATCCATATTGTACATGATACATGTATGAATAGTACTTGATTCCTTTTTATGGTCAAAGAATATTCCATTATATAGTTAAACATACAGCCACATTTTGTCTACATATTCATCATTTGAAAGTAGAATTCTTTAAGAACTTGAAATCCCTAGAATTGACCAGTAATTACTTGGTAATAAGAATGGATATGGGAAGCTTTGTCCATAACAAGCCTCCAACAAGAGTAATCAATAAATGGAAAGGGTGTCCTGACCATTTTCTGTAGCCCTTCTTGGAATAGAGATTGCAGGTAAAAATTAAATCTACTCAGAACCCATCCCAAACAGAATCCCTCTTGGGCCATCAGGATGGTGGGAGGGAGGGGAGAGAACATGGGGCTTTATCATGTTGGAACTCAACCAGGTATAATCTCAGTAGATCTTAAATAAAAGGCAGGGTCACCACCTAAAAATATTATGAAATACATATATTAAAAGGGTAACAGGATTTCGTTGTTTAGTCGCTATGTTGTGTCTGGCTCTTTTGCAACCCCGTGGACTGTAGCTCGCCAGGCTCTTCTGTCCATGGGATTTTCCAGGCAAGAATACTGGAGTAGGTTGCCATTTCTTTCCCCAGGGGATCTTCCCAACCCATGAATAGAACACACGTTTCCTGCTTGGCAGGTGGATTCTTCTTTACCACTGAGCCACCAGGGAAGTCCTAACAGTAGTTTTAAATAAATGTAAATAGATAAATGTCTGTCTTCTTCCCACTCTTTTCCCTACTGGTCTTTAGGGGTGGGAGTGGGAGGTGTTAGGAGTGATGGAGATGGAGAAGAGAAAAGGACCAAAATACACTTGGGAAGATAAGTCCAGACTGTCTGATTTATATGTGGATAGTCTTATATACAATTAGGCCAATTTCTGCATCTGGGCCTTAACATATTTACATGGTAGTTGTGCAACCCTGAACATATTTCTCCCTATACTTAGAGTCAGAAAGAGTGATTTTGTGTAATTTATTTCCCTTGGAAGGCTCATCTCATACCAACACTTTTGTTTCATCAAGATCCTTTATATTTTTCCCTTAAATTTTCAGTGCAGTTAAATCTGACTCTTTATGGGCCATAAGCAAAGACATAAATGATAATAGAAAAAAACATCCTTCAATTATAGCAGGCAAGAGTTCTAGGGTACGTTGTTCAGCTGCTTTCTTTTCCCATGGTAGAAAGCTGATAAATGTCTTAAAAGGCTTTCCATTTTTTTCATCTTCCCCTGTGGGGGAAAAAACGTAAGCTGTGATGATCAGTTACCCAAAACAAATGTTACTCATTGTGGGAAAATGAAAAAGTCAACTAAAACTAATATTTGCATACTTATTTATTCAACAGATGTTTGAATACCACTTATTTGTCAATACCTTTCAGATGCTCAGGGACAAAGACAAAGTTTTACCCTCAAAGAGGTTCCATTCTTTGCAGACTGTATAGATTAAAAACCAATCAATCTTTACATTTCAATGAGATACATACAACAAGAGTGTCCCAGGCAGTGTGAGAGACCAGAGGGGATGCCTAACTCAGCTCGGTGAGGCTAACTCAGACACTGCCTCCTAGGAGCTGCCCTTATGTAGAGATGAGGTGCTTGATCAAAGGGCAGAACCTGGGTGTTACAGAGTAACAGGGGGTGAGAGAACATGGCTCCTAAGTCTTGGGCAGACCAGTTATTTGATACCGTTTCAGAAATAAATTGTTTAATGGTACTTTAGAGATGCTGAGGGATATGGAGGAAAAGGGCTTAGTTCTCTAGTGACAAGGTCCTAGGTTGCAGAGGCTCCCTCCACCCCCACCCCCTCCACCTAGCAACGTACTAAGTCCTATAAAGGCGCAGACCTTTCTTAAATGGCAGTTCAACACCTACCCATGCCACCCAGGAATCTTGACTTTTATTTCTCCTCAGTCTCCCCACATGCCAGGGTTTTCCTTCCAACCTCATGTATTACTTGGTACTTTGGAATTCTGTTCAGCGTAGTTTCCTCCGTCTCTTTACATTCCTAGCAATGTTTTGTTGCTGTTCAGTTTTAAGTCGTGCCTGACTCTTTGTGACCCCATGAACTCCAGCACACCACACTTCCCTGTCCTTCACTATCTGCCGGAGCTTGCTCAAACTCTTGTCCGTTGAGTCAGTGATGCCATCCAACCATTTTACCCTCTGTCACCCCTCCACCTCTTGCCTTCCATCTTTGTAGCGATGTTTAGCTTTCAGCAATGTTTCATATAGTCAATCTCAGGGCTTCCCAGGAGGCACAGTGGTAAAAAATCCACCTGCCAATGCAGGAGATGCAAGAGATGTGGGTTTGATTCCTGGATCGGGAAGATCCCCTAGAATAGGAAATGGCAACTTGCTCCAGTATTCTTGCCTGGAAAATTCCATGGACGGAGGAGCCTGGGGGGCTACAGTTCATGGGGTCTCAAAGAGTCGGACATGTTTGAGCAATAGAATACAGGACACACACAGTCAATCTCTGTTCTGATAGTGCTTTAGAGGCTTTGCTAGGGGTGTTTGAACTTGTTCCTGAAGTCATTGAGGAGAAATTTGAAGAAATACGATCAGGAGAGGTATGCTTTTTTTATTTTTATTTTTTGAGAACTCCACTGGTAGATAGCAAGTATCAATGGACAGGTGTGAAGTTGATGAAGGCACCAAACTAAAAGCAAAAAAACCAGTGGACACTGTGATCATAGTCTAGATAAAATGGGATGAGTTTGTGGAAATGGGGATGAAAAAGATGAACTGAAAGTTGTTTAGGTGATAAATGCAGTAATACTTAGAGAATGATTGGCTAGAAATGGAGAGTAATTCTCCACCTCCTGCCTTGGGTGCTGGATCAATTTCCTGTTGCTGCTATAACAAGTTATCACAAATTTAGTGGCTCAAAAGCAGCACAGATTTATTGTCTCACAGTTTCAGAAGTCAGAAATCTGAAGTGGGTCTCACTGAGCTAAGTCACCACTACTGCATTCCTTCCTGGAGGCTCTATGGGAAAAAACTTTTTTTTTTTTGGTCTTTTTCCAGATTCTAGACTGCCCACATTCCTTGACTCATGGTCTCCTTCAAGTTCAATGCCAGCAATGGCTGGTGGATTCTTTCTTATATTATTAATCTATCCCTCTGACTCCAGATCTCTGCTTTCCTCTTCCGCACTTAAAAATCTTGTAATTACTCTTATATATAAAGTAGGTAATCAGCAGACCTACTGTATAGAACAAGGAACTCTATTAAATACTTTGTAATAACCTGTGTGGGAAAATAATCTGAAAAAGAATAGATATATATATAGCTAAATCACTTTGCTGTACACCTGAAACTAACACATTATAAATCAGTTATAACCCAATATAAAAAATGAAAAAAAAGTCTTGTAATTACATTGGTCCCATCCAGATAATCCAGAGTCATGGCCTCACCTCAAGGTCAGTTTTTGTAGCACCCTTAATTCCCTTTTGCCAGCAACGTTGTCTATTTTCAGGTTCTGGGGATTAGGACACAGACATCTTTGGCACGGGGGTCTCTGCTCTGCTTACCATAGAGTCTATGAAGATAGTGGTGCCATTGCCATGTTGAGAAAAGGAAAAATTTGGAGTGGGAGCATTGAATTGATCATTTCTATCTTGAATGTTTAGATTTTAAAGTACCTATGGAACCTTCCAGGAGATATATCCAGTGGGCAGTTGAAAGTGTGGGTCTTCATGAAACTTAGTAGTTACTAATTTCAATGTTGTTCATTTAAGGAAGCTAACTGAAGTAATGATTACAGATAAGATTGCCTGGGATAAGTACACAGAGTAAAAACAAGAGAAGGCCAGGTGGGACTCTTGAATAACACCTGTGTTTAAAGGACAAAATAAAGGAAAAGGATCATACACAGAATGGAAAGGTACAACAAAGTGGAGGAAGAAACAAGAAGAATAAAAGGAAAGAATGGTGTCACAGAAGAATGCACAGCAGTCAGCAGGACTAAAAACTATCTGAACAGATGTAGTGGCATGGTGAGGGCAGCAGGCCGTGGCAGCACACTGAGGAATAACTGGGGAGACGGAAAGTGGAGACTGATGGGAAGGGAAGGAAAGAGAAAGGGCAGTAGCCAGACAGAGGTTATAAGCTTGAGAAAAGGTTTTTTAAAATAATAATAATAATAAATGGTTGGGGGGAAATGATGAGTTCAGATCAGCAGGGCCCTGTGACTTGTATCCTTTGTTATTCAAAGAATTAGTAAAATGTATTGATAGAGCAACTATTACTTACTATTTTGAGATACCGTGAAGTACAAAAGACAGCTGTAGAAAACTAGACAATAGCTTCTGGATGACCCTGGTAATTACAGATGTCTTCCTATTCCAGATAGCAAGGAAGATATTAAAACATATCATCAAACAGTTCACTTAAAATGAGCACCTAGACAAACACTAGGCCCTGAATAGCAATGACTGTGTTTTTGCAAATGGTAAATTTTGTCAGTTGTTAAGTCTCCTTTAGTGATAGACAGGCCATGAATAAAAAGAGGAGATAATAAATGTAACACCTAAACCTTGATGAAACTTGGGGGGTATTCTGTATTGTATAAATGTTAAATATACATATTGTTGGCTTAGCAGCTACATTGATAATATTAGTTTCTTTGTCTGGTAAGTTTGTCTATGAGACAGGCATTGTGCAGAACACTACAGATATCAGATTGTTCAGTCTTCACAACAGCCCCATCAAGTAAATGCTGTAGCATTATTCCGAGTTTATGAATGGGGAACTTCTAAAAGGTCACATAGTAAGTCAGTGGGACAGAAAGACTGAATCAGCCATCAAAGGAGCTGGCTTTTAATCTGAATTCTAATAAAAAAATTCCAGTTCCAGAGCAAGTTCCAGAATAAGATGGTATACTACTCTTTTTCTTTACTTTTTTTAAAAAGAGAATGAGATTCCAGAATGCCTATACAGGAAAATGACGTGTAAAACTAAGATATCACACTGTGCACCAGTCACCGTCACATTCTCAGAAAATTATGTCCCTTTGGATTGCTGTGTTTTGACAAATGATGATCTAGAGAAGAACAAACCAGACCACTAGTTAGTTACAAAGTAACCCCCTGGGGACTTCCCTGGTGGTCCAGTGGTTAAAGGATCTGCCTTGTAGTGCTGGGGACACGGGTTTGATCCCTGGTTGGGAAACAGTGCCGCAGAGCAACGAAGCTGTCACACTGTAACGAGAATCTGTGCAGTGCCATGAACGATCCCTCACAATGCAATGAAGATCCTGTGTGCTGCAACTAAGACCCAACGCAGCCAAATAAATATTTTTTTTCTTTTTTAAAAAGCAACCCTCCTGAAAAATCCAGAATAGGGCTTACAAACTACAGGTCTAAACAGTGGAACTTTGCCTTGCCTGTACAGTAGAAAGAAATCTTAATTGGATTTCAGCTCTCAGAGATTGGAGAATTTCCCATAAAAGTACAAATCATCAGCTGCTCTTGAGAAATAGGAAGTCTTATTGACACCAGCTCCACATTTGCCCTTGGTTCGGTGGGTATAAGCGCATGGTCTTCAATATGCCCTCGTGCTCCATCCATGCAACCCATGTGGAAATCTCAGTTTGCCATTCTTACTTTAAGCCACGTGGCTGGAGAGGAGTCTATCTTTGAGGGGAAAAAGAATGCTTTCTAAAAGAGGGATGCTGTCCTCCTGGTGAGTTTAGTTAAGAAAAAAAAAAAAGTACGGGGAAGGGAAGGAGAGAGAGAGGATTGAGGAGGGAAGGTAGAAACTTAATTCAAATCAAAATAAGAGTTTGATAGGAAGATATCATTTTGTTAGGGCTAGGATTAGCAGCAGGGCTATACATTGAACAGCTCTGATTTGTATAGCCCATGGGAAAGTTGCCCCTTGGGGTTGTGCACACCCATCATATACAACTATATGCAGTGGGCTGGATTGGTGATTTCTAAGGCAATTCACAGAATTGCCAACTGAGAAGTTTTTGATATAGCTGGTTTATATATTATATATATATATATATATTTATTTATATGCTGCTGAATCCATAATACACTGTCACATAGTAGGAGGTCCTCATCCCTGCCATCAAATGACCCTTCAAATGCAGTACTTAACTGCAACACATGAGAGGCCTGTTTCCCCACAACTGTGCCAGTTGAGGATGTTTTTCAGACTTTTGGAAATTTAGCTGATGAGAGATCTTTATTTTTCTTATTGTGGTGGAGGGGAAATTGAACATATTTTTCATGTTCTGGGGAGGCTTGGCAATTCTTTTTTTTTGCAGACTCTGCTCAATTCTGTCTCCCAGTTTTCTACATGAGTTTTAGTATTTATTTTTAGAACTTCTTTGAATATTAGGAATATTAACGTGTGTATAATAGGAGCTGTAGATATTTTTTCTCAGTTTGTTATTTGGACTTTTGGTTTGCTTATGGAATTTTTTTATTATGTAGAATTTTGTTTACTTTTTATATAGTCAAATTTGCCAGTATTTTTCCTTTATACTTCTGGATTGTAGTTACATTTCTTCTCACCCAAATGTAGAGGCATTTATCTGTTTTTCCCCCCTGGTTCTTCCTGTCTTTTCATTTTTTTTAATATTTAAATCTGATTCATTAGGATTTGTACTTGTGTATGTTGTGAAGAATGTTAACTCAATGCCACTTACTAAAAAGTGAGTCTTTTCCAACTCCTGATCTGTTAGCTATACTGTATAATATACATATATTTTCATATGCAAAATTTATTTTATATTTTGGATTTTCTACTCTGTTCCATTGAGCTATTTATTCATGTGCCGATATCATATTATTTTAAAGAAGCTTTATAATACGTTTGAATATCTGCTCTTCTATTTCAAGATTTTCCTGGCTGTATTTTCTTGATTACCCTTCCAAATTCACCTGATAATCAACTTGTCTAAGTTGAGGGTTGGAGAGAGGGTGAGAAGGGTTGAGATGTTAAGAATTCGGAGTGTGCTTAGTTGCTCAGTCATGTCGGACTTTTTACTACCCTCTGGACAGTAGCGTACCAGGCTCCTCTGTCCATGGGATTTTTCAGGCAAGAATACCAGAATGGGTTGCCATTTCCTTCTCTAGGGGATCTTCTCCACACAGGGATTGAACCAGCATCTCTCCTGTGTCCTCTGCACTGCAGGTGGATTCCTTACCTGCTGAGCCATCGGGGAAGCTCAAGAATTGGGAGTAGTGGTACCCTATAATTTTGAGTCTTCATCTCTAAAAATAGAGTATGTCTTAACATTTGTTCAGGGCTCCCCAGGTGGCGCTAGTGGTAAAGAACCTGCCTGCCATTGCAGAAGACATAGGAGACGCTAGTTGAATCCCTGGGTGGGGAAGATCCCCTGGAGAAGAAAATGGCAACCCATTCCAGTATTCTTGCCTAGAGAATTACATGAACAGAGGAGTATGGCAGGCTACAGTCCATGGGGTTGCAAAAGAGAGACACGATTAAAGCAACTTAGCATGCACACATTTGTCTGCAGTAAAGTCTACTTTAGTTCCATGTTCTTTCTTACACATGTTGCTCCTCCATTTGGGCCAGGCTGAATTTGAAGAACTTAGGTGGCCAACAGTTAGGATGTAGGCGGAGAGAGGTTAACTGAAGAACTCTGCTGGGAACCATATTCATTAATCATATATGATTTCATGAAATGACCTTTTCATCATTGATTACTATTGGATCTTTAAGTTAGTCAATCAAAGACACTTTCTGAAGAACTTTCTCGTTGAAAACATTTAATTCGTAGTAGATATATGACCAGGTAACATTTTAATGTTTTCTTAGCAATTAGAAAATGAGGACTATATGTTTTTAAATCCTTTCTAGCACAATTTTTCATTTTCATGGAATACAGTGGTTCATTTTTGGGAGTGTTTCACTGATTAAATTTTTATTTTTAATTCCAAGATGAGAATATAGTTGCTTTGGACTTTATCAAGAATACAAAAATATTAAAATAAAACCATTTTTTTAAACTCATCAGTTTCATAGAGCAAAGAAAGTAACAGTGTTTGTTAATAAAAACTCATTAATGTGCTATAGCCCAGAAAATGTAATAGTTTAGCCTAAGAATTTAATAATTATGAAACTGGACTCACTATAAGGAGATAACTAGATGAATTAACCTGAGTTATGTCTTGCTTTGAGTTTTATTCTCAGGAAATCATGCATACATATAACCAGCTGTAATGTTACATATTTCAGATATAGACTTCTCATGAAATTCTTAATCAAAAAAAGTAAGCAGGATTTATGAGCATCTTTTTCTAAATTTAAGGGATGTTTTTTATATATAGTTTTTAAAAAGCCTGCTGACTATACTGTCTTATGCATTTTTTTTTTTTCAAAGTTAGCTAACTTGTATAAAACCTTTATGGACAGTTTCAGGAAAGTGATGCCATAGTATTGCAGATTAAGCTTGCTTATGGCATTAAGGTAATTCACTTTACACTATAGGCCACCAGCTCTTTTTCTATTGTATGGTTGTCTAGATATCTATTTTTCTTTAGTACCAGTACCTATAGTATTGAGAGTACCAGAAAGAATAGAATTTCATATCATTTTCCCTTTTGATACTGCTTTGGGCTGTGTGTGTGCTGAGAATGAACTGCAGATAGTAGGTGGTGGTAGAAATGCTCCTACCTTTAGCTTTAGCTTCAGTGAGAGAGCAGTAAAGACTGAAGTAATTTGGAAGTCCTATTGTCAGCAAGACTTAGGAAATAAACCTGTTGCTTCGTTTCCACATATGTCTGTCTTTATGGATTCTACACAGAAGCTGTTTTCTTTGGAGTATTTATAGCTTGTGTGTTAAATGGTTTTTCAGAAATTTTTCTTGTTAACCCAATAGGAAGACATAATGGTCCTCCATGACTGTGTCTCTTAACACAGGACAAAAATGTGAGTGCAGTTGTCTTAGAATTATTTCATCCAAGTGGAAGAAAAAAAACCAAAACTTTGGTGGGCTCATGTCCCTGTCTGTATTACAAGGCTTTGGATTCTTTAACCTTCAATGCATTGAACCTTTGAGCATTGTAATAAGTGGGCAAAGGAATAAGAGGATGTGAGAACATTAAAAAAAAAAAGTTGGAAAATGTATAGGATGTTGCATTGTCACTCAGATGACATCACTACCTTGACTACACAGAATGCGTTAGAAGAAACCGCCTTCAGAGAGAGATGTTCCTGTTGGCAGCAACATAGTTGACTCCTGTCTATGGGCTACCACAGGGAAACATGTTCACTCACTATTGAGATGTCAGAATTTTAGATCATGGTTCAAGTGTAAATAAGTAAAAAAGACTGACTTTTAGGTTATATATTAGCTTTTTTATTGGGACTCCTTTCCTGGGGTGTAAAAATCTGTTGTCTCCAAAAAGAAGACAGAAAGCAGCTTTTCTTTGATCATGCATCTGAGTGGGCCCATTCAGGTCTTTGAATGCAAGGATTCTTGAATCAATACAGATGGGTAAGCAAGCATCATGGAATTTCTTAGTCTTCTAATTGAATCTAGTTTTGATAATTATTTGCATAGTTTTTTTTTATTGAAGGATAATTGCTACACAGAATTTTGTTGTTTTCTGTCAAACCTCAACATGAATCAGCCATAGGTATACATATATCCCCTCCCTTTTGAACCTGCCTCCCATCTCCCTCCCCATCCTACCCCTCTAGGTTGATACAGAGCCCCTGTTTGAGTTTCCTGAGCCATAGATATGGTAAATTCCTGTTGGCTATCTGTTTTACATAACAGTAACGTAAGTTTCCATGTTACTCTTTCCATACATCTCACCCTCTCCTCCCCTCTCCCCATGTCCATAAGTCTGTTCTCCATGTCTTGTTTCTCCATTGCTGCCTTGTCAATAAATTCTTCAGTACCATTTTTCTAGATTCCGTATATATACCTTGGAAGATGATATTTATCTTTCTCTTCTAACTTACTTCACTCTGTATAATAGGTTCTAGGTTCATCCACCTCATCAGAACTGACTCAAATATGTTCCTTTTTATGACTGAGTAATATTCCATTGTGTGTATGTACCACAACTTCCTTATCCATTCATCTGTCGACGGACATCTAGGTTGCTTCCATGTTCTAGCTCGTGTAAATAGTGCTGCAATGAACTTGGGATACATATGTCTTTTTCAATGTTGGTTTCCTCCAGGTATATGCCTAGGAGTGGGATTGCTGGGTCATATGGTGGTTTTATTCCTAGTTTTTTAGGGAATCTCCATACTATCTTCCAGAGTGGCTGTATCAATTTACATTCCCACCAACAGTGCAAGAGCATTTCCTTTTCTCCACACTCTCTCCAGCATTTATTATTTGTAGACTTTTTGATGATGGCCATTCTGACTGGGGTGAAGTGATATCTCATTGTAGTTTTGATTTGCATTTCTCTAATACTGAACACCACCCTTATGGCAGAAAGTGAAGAGGAACTCAAAAGCCTCTTGATGAAAGTGAAAGAGGAGAGGGAAAAAGTTGGCCTAAAGCCCAACATTCAGAAAATGAAGATCATGGCATCTGGTCCCATCACTTCATGGGAAATAGATGGGGAAACAGTGGAAACAGTGTCAGACTTTATATTGGGGGCTCCAAAATCACTGCAGATGGTGATTGCAACCATGAAATTAAAAGACGATTACTCCTTGGAAGAAAAGTTATGACCAACCTAGATAGTATATTCAAAAGCAGAGACATTACTTTGCCGACTAAGGTCCATCTAGTCAAGGCTATGGTTTTTCCAGTGGTCATGTATGGATGTGAGAGTTGGACTGTGAAGAAGGCTGAGCACCGAAGAATTGATGCTTTTGAACTGTGGTGTTAGAGAAGACTCTTGAGCGTCCCTTGGACTGCAAGGAGACCAACCAGTCCATTCTGAAGGAGATCAGCCCTGGATGTTCTTTGGAAGGAATGATGCCAAAGCTGAAGCTCCAATACTTTGGCCACCTCATGCGAAGAGTTGACTCATTGGAAAAGACTCTGATACTGGGAGGGATTGGGGGCAGGAGGAGAAGGGGACGACAGAGGATGAGATGGCTGGATGGCATCACTGACTCGATGGACGTGAATCTGAGTGAACTCCGGGAGTTGGTGATGGACAGGGAGGCCTGGCGTTCTGCGATTCATGGGGTCACAAAGAGTCAGACATGACTGAGCAACTGAACTGAACTGAATACTGAACAGTGCTGAACATCTTTTCATGTGTTTGTTAGCCATCAGTATGTCTTCTTTGGAGAAATGTCTGTTTAGGTCTTTTTCCCACTCTTTGATTGGGTTGTTTGCTTTTCTGGCATTGAGTTGTATGAGCTGCTTGTATATTTTGGAAATTAATCCTTTGTCAGTTGTTTCATTTGCTGTTATTTTCTCCCATTCTGAGGGTTGTCTTTTGACCTTGCTTATAGTTTCCTTTGCTGTGGCAAAAGCTTTTAAGCTTAATCAGGTCTCACTTGTTTACTTTTGTTTTTATTTCTTTTTTTTTTCAAGAAAAACATTTATTATTCATATTTTTTGACTTATTCTCTAGATCCTTTTGGATTTTTTTTTTTGGTCTTTTCTGTTTTCCTTTTTTTCCCCGTCTGTTGTAGTTATTGATTTTATTGGCACTAAGAAATCCGATTATGCTTTTGAGCTTTTTTTTTTTTCCTCAGTCACATTTTTTTGTTCATGTCATAAACTGCCTCTACGTTGGAGATTTCTAGTTTTCCTCATTATTTTTCTTTTATCTTTTTAAAATTGTAATTATTTAAACATATTATTATTTTTCTACATTTTTTCCTTTGTTTGCTTTTCCTACTGTTCTTTTCCCCTTGCAGTTAATCTTTTCTTTTTTTTTTTAATTTTAAAATCTTTAATTCTTACATGCGTTCCCAAACATGAGCCCCCCTCCCACCTCCCTCCCCGTAACATCTCTCTGGGTCATCCCCATGCACCAGCCCCAAGCATGCTGTATCCTGCGTCAGACATAGACTGGCGATTCAATTCTTACATGATAGTATACATGTTAGAATGCCATTCTCCCAAATCATCCCACCTCTCCCTCTCCCTCTGAGTCCAAAAGTCCGTTACACACATCTGTGTCTTTTTTCCTGTCTTGCATACAGGGTCGTCATTGCCATCTTCCTAAATTCCGTATTTCCATTACTCCAGGAGGTGGGTCATAGAGGATCTTGCTTTGATTTATGTTGTCGAGTGTTCTGCCTATGTTTCCTCTAAGAATTTTATAGTTTCTGGTCTTATATTTAGGTCTTTAATCCATTTTGAGTTTATCTTCGTGTATGGTGTTAGGAAGTGTTCTAATTTCATACTTTTTCATACTTTAACATTCTTTCTTCCTTTTGGTTTCTGCCCTCCTAAGGTTGGTCCAGTGGGTTGTGTAAGCCTCATATATGGTGAGATTTGTGCTGAGTTTTTGTTTGTTTGTTTTTCCTCTGATGGGCAAGGCTGAGTGAGGTGGTAATCCTGTCTGCTGATGATTGGGTTTGTATTTTTGTTTTGTTTGTTGTTTAGATGAGGCGTCCTGCACAGGGTGCTACTGGTGGTTGGTTGATGCTGGGTCTTGTATTCAAGTGGTTTCGTTTGTGTGAGTTCTCACTGTTTGACACTCTGTAGGGTTAGTTCTCTGGTAGTCTGGGGTCTTGGAGTCAGTGCTCCCACTCCAAAGACTAGGGGGTTGATCTCTGGTCAGGAACAAAGGTTCCACAAGTGAGATTAAAACAAATATCCAAAAAGGAGAAATTCAAAGGTGAACTCCAGACAAATGGCAGTTACAAAATCAAGCAAATAATAATTAGAATAATGGAATATACGTATACCTCCATGAGCAAAGTCAAAACAGTCCATCAAAAGTAAAGTACAGTAGATTGACCTGATGAACAAAGGAAATGAAAAATGATCTTTACCAGTTAAGAACAAAACTAAAGCACAAACTGGAAAACAAAACTAAGGCAAGGTGCCAACTGGGGACCAAAGCAATGAAAATAAAACTAACAAATATGTTGAGAGGAAAGAAAGAAAGAATAGCTATGCAAAGTTAAATAGAGGTAGATAAAGATTATGCTTAAGATTAACTGCAAGGGGAAAAGAACAGTAGGAAAAGCAAACAAAAGAATAAATGTAGAAAAAAATAATAGGTTTAAAAAATTAAAATTTAAAAGAGAAAAGAAAAAAAAAGGAAAACTCCACAGAACTGCAAAGGCCCAATGTAGAGGCAAAGGTTTATAACAATATAAAAAATGTGACTGAGGGGGAAAAAGAAAAGCTCAAAAGCTTAGTTGGATTTCATAGTGTCAATAAAATCAACAACTACAACATAGGGGAAAAGAGGGAAAAAAAATCCAAATGATTCTATAGAAAAAATCAAAAAATAAGAAAAATAAATGTTTTTCTTGAGTCATTACTGTCAGAGTCCTTTCCCTTGATGGGAGTCACAGTCCACCTTACCTCCCTGATGCCCTCCAATACTGTGCTGATCTCTGGACCTGATGTGGGGGCAGCTAAGATTCTAATCTGGTCCTACTCCTATGTGTTCTTGCCTCCAATGTCCACAGCTATCAGAACCAGTGCATTTTCTTTTGTGGGAGCTCTCCATGACCTTTTATGTATTCCATAGACCCATAGACATAGAGTCTGTCTAGTTGATCCTGGGGATTTAATCTGCAGCTTGTACAGCTGGTGGGAAGGTTTTGGGGTCTTCTTCCTTAGCCACACTGCCCCTGGGTTTCAATTGTGGTTTTATTTCCACCTCTGCATGCGGGTCATCCACTGGGGTTTGCTCCTGAGGCTGCCCTGCAGGACTTGGGTTTGCCCCTGTGAGGGCCAGGTGTGGAGGTGGCACAGCTGCTTGGGTCACAGGGGTTCTGGCAGCACCAGGTACTCAGGGGAGTTGGCAGCTAGGGCAGCAGGAAATACAGTGCTCTAGAAGGGTATGGCAACCAGCATTGGCCAATACCCTCCAGTATTCTTGCTTGGAGAATCCCCCCTCCCTGCCAGAGAAGCCTGGCAGGCCACAGTCTACAGGGTCACAAAGAGTCAGACAGGACTGAAGAGACCCTGTGCGCATAGATGCAAGACTTTTTTGCCCATGGCACCTCTACCCCAGTGAGAGTCGAGTGTGAAGGTGGCACAGTTCCTTGGCTTATGGGGACCCTGGTGGTGCCAAGTGTGTAGGGCCATGACTGCCTCCGCCTCAGGAGTTATGGCCCTATCGGAGTCTTTTTTCGAGCCTCTCGTAGCTGGTGATCAGAAGGCCTCTTTGGCCAGTCTTTCTCCATAGCTCTGCCTGTTCAGGCACTTAGAGGGTTCCCTTGCCTGGGGTCCTTCACTGTTCTATTTGCATAGTGTTTTAAGGTTTCCTATTAATTATCTTTGTAACCATGAAGATAGGAAAGCCTATTTGTGCAGAGATCCTGGGAAAATAAAACATTATTTTGCTTTTTGTTGAAAATACTCCTTTTACTGATTTCATCCTGCATATTTCCCCAATTTAGCCATCCAGACTACCTCCCTTTGTTTAAATTAGAACTGAAGTCAAGCACATTGGGAAAATGACTTTAAGTTCATGGCCAGAATTGTTCAAAACCTCCACCAGGTGACCCAAGGGGACAGTGCAGATTGCACACAGAAAGAACTGAGGTTTGTCTGCTCCTTGTCCTGAGTCATGCACAGCCAGGCTGGTGCACTAGCATCAGAAAGGGTAAACATACCAGATAATTAATTGATCTTGAACACAAAATTTTGAAGAACCAGAATTCAGAATTGATCCCCCACCAAAGGAACGTCTTCTCTTACTGCTCAGAAATTTTTTGGGCTCATTCTGAAAGCTGCCATTTGAATTGGACTGGGAACAAATGTGGAAATGTACTGAAAACAACTCATTGCCTAATCTCTAGCAATTTCATTTTATTATGTGATCAACAGATGTGTTGCAAGTTAGATTCAAAATGAAAATAAAAGTTTAAACAGTCAAAGTGTGGTCACTAAATCATTTTCCAGACCTGTAGGGAAATAAAATTAAAATCTGAGAAATATTCAGATGCAACATAAATTTTTTTCACTTTATTCCAAGCAAATGGGTTTTATTTTTTAATTTTTATTGGAGAGTGTGTGTGTGTGTGTGTGTGTGTGTGTGTGTGTGTGTGTACGTGTACCACATCATCTTTATCCCTTCCTCTGTTGATGGATGTTTAGGTTGTTTCCATGTCCTGGCTATTGTCAGTAGTGCTGCAGTGAACATTGGGGTGGATGTATCTTTTTGAATTATGGTTTTATCTGGGCAATATAGATTATTATTCTGTTCTTTGTTCACTCTTATCTCTGTCCCCTCGGTTATCTTCACATGGTTATTTACAAAAGTAGTCAGATAGCAGGAATAATACAGAGAATTTGGACTCTGAAGACTTCATTTCTGGATCTGGCTCTGCCACTTAACTAGTTGCATGAATCTTTCTCAGACTGTTCCTTGAGCTTCCTTGGGCAAGGTGATAAAAGTACCTGTCCTGCCTCCCTGGCCAGGATGATTATTATCTTCAGATGATACAATACATTTAGAAACTTTAACTTCCACCAGTGTCATTTCTTTTAATGAGATCACACATCCAGCATCAGCCCTTTAACCTTCTGACAGCGTTTCTGAGGGTGAGTATATCAGAAAATTGTTTTCCTAGTCCTTCTTCGAGCACTAAATTCTCTGGAATGGGTGTGCCAAGTCTTTACTGTAAGAAAACTTAATTCCCTGATCTAAGCAGCCTTTCCAAGTGCCAATTCTGACAAGAAATGGAATGGAATGGTAATGTATGTATATTCCTATACAGTGTGATGTAGGGCTTGCTTATACTTGTTCGTAGCCAGTAGAGTTTGGAGATTATTTTAAAAATCAATTCTCAGACTGCAGATCAAAATTTCAACAGGGTACTTACAACTTGGCAAAGAATCTGCCTTTAGGCTGTGCCGATGCTCTTTACAGTTACTCTTTTCTGGGCTCTAAAATGGTAGAGCTGTGTTGAAGCCAGTGATTTGTAAGAGGATGCTACATCCCCCACCCACAGAGCCACAAAGAATTTCTTTCCCTGTCTTCCCAGACCTTAACCTAAGGACCTGTGAACACCCAGTGCATGTAATTTCAGATTCTGGGTTAAGAGGCCTAAAATTTAGCCCCCTTGACAGGTAGTTTACTAGTATTTCTCTCTGCTGGACCCATAACCCTGTGGCATTCTTGCCACTATTACTGAACTATGAAACACCCACATTGCATCCCACTCCCCAAAATCTTTGCCAAGCTCTTAACTCCCCACAAGAGGCTTTAAAATTTTTTAATTTATAACTGTTGCACATATGTGGCATGTAAAATTAGTCTAAATGTTGAATTGCTTAGTAGGTTAAAAATCACTAAAATGTTTATGATTAAAATGGAAACGCAAGTAGGCTTTATGGCTACTTTTCCTGATAATATTGGCTTCTATTTATATGAAGATATTCAGCTTTTAGAAATTACAGACAAATCTTGATAAAATAATTGAAGTTGTCAAAACAATCTCTCATTCACCCTAGAAATACAACCTATCTGTGTTTACTTTCTTTTTATAACATCAGAATCAGTAACATAATTAATGTGTTTTTAGTTTACTTCTCATTATAGCTTCAATATTGGATCAGAGGTTAAGCTTCTGGATTTGAATCTGATTTTTCAGATTTCTGGCTTCTGGAAAGTTTTTATGTGCTGATGCAGGTTTGCTGTTTTTAGGTCATGGTGATTTGGCTTTTATAGAAGCTATTCTTTTTCTAAGTGACTGACAGGAGTCATTACTCTCTATGGCAAGAAACCAGAAGTTGGCAGGAGCCCTACAACGACTGTCCAGTTGGATTTATTTTTTTAACTGTTGTGCCAATTTCCAAATTATCTTCAGTTATAGGGCATCTGTTTTCTTAAAAAGGTTCAAAGTGGGTAGTACACATCCAGTGGCAGCCCTGCCCAGGTCGGTTGAGAGGGGCTGGCCCCTTCTTCTGGCAAAGACTTTCTCTTTAGCACTCTGGACAGAAGCCAGGGATCACAGTACATTCCTAGAACTGCACAAACCAAAGCCTCAACTATCAGGCAGTTTTGTATTTGTTCCTGAAACTCTCACATTATGACTTTGATTCCTCTTGATTGTTTAGAGGTATGAATCTGACAAGGATCACTTGGTAACGATGGACAGTAAGCACTCAAAGCCTTGGTGATTATAGCCATGTTTCCTGCCTGAGCTGTTTCCCAGTATGAACTTTAAAATACTGAAAAGAAAAGGGTCAGAGCTTTAATCTGAAGGGATTTCTGAATTTGCCTCTTTTCTGAGAGAATTGATTGAGGTAGAAAGTGTCTCAAGTGAGGGCTGCTCTGAAGCTAAGCTCTACCTTTCCACCTCTGTGGGGGACTTTAAACCATCCCCCATCTCTCCCCTGCTTTGCTGGCCAGGGCCAATTTGATAATAGCTAGCCCAGAATGAAACACATCTGTTTATTTTCTCATATTGGCTGGTAACAACCAGAAATGCTTTTGCTTGTTTGAGCTTTGCCCTCCCCAGAATCTTGGTATTTGTTTTGAATTTGGTTTTTGGCAGAATGAGATCCCATGCATGCCAGGCAGGCCAGGAGTGTGTGTTTAGTAGTGTAGGATTTTGTTTTCTTTTTTTATTGACTTGCTTTGGGCTAAAGCTTTCTGTTTTTAAATATCTGACTCTTCTTCCATTGTCCTAGCTGTGCTGTAAGTAATGAATGCATCCTCTGCTTTGGAACTCTGCCGGAGAAGATGCAAATTTGTCTATCCTGTTTCTTTATCGAGTTTACCCAACTGGGCCTACTGCTGCTTTAAAATATTCAGTTCAGTTCAGTCACTCAGTCGTGTCCGACTCTTTGCGACCCCACGAATTGCAGCACGCCAGGCCTCCCTGTCCATCACCAACTCCTGGAGTTTACCCAAACTCCTGTGCATCGAGTCAGTGATGCGATCCAGCCATCTCATCCTCTGTCGTCCCCTTCTCCTCCTGCCCCCAATCCCTCCCAGCATCAGGGTCTTTTCCAGTGAGTCAACTCTTCGCATGAGGTCGCCAAAGTATTGGAGTTTCAGCTTCAGCATCAGTCCTTCCAATGAACACCCAGGACTGGTCTCCTTTAAGATGGACTGGTTGGATCTCCTTGCAGTCCAAGGGACTCTCAAGAGTCTTCTCCAACACCACAGTTCAAAAGCATCAATTCTTCGGCACTCAGCTTTCTTCACAGTCCAACTCTCACATCCATACATGACCACAGGAAAAACCATAGCCTTGACTAGATGGACCTTTGTTTGCAAAGTAATATCTCTGCTTTTCATGTTGCCTAGGTTGGTCATAACTTTTCTTCCAAGGAGTAAGTGTCTTTTAATTTCATGGCTGCAATCACCATCTGTGATTTTGGAGCCCAAAAATGGTCACAGAGTTAGCAAGTATTAGAGCCAGGATTTACATCCAGGCACCTTAGCCCTTAGAGTCTGTGCTTTGTGAGACTATGCTACTTCTCACAAGATGTAGTACAAGGTAGCTTATGGCAAGAACCTCATTGATGAAAAGACCATGTAATTGCCTAAAGGATACATACTCAGCTACAAACAACCCTATCTAGAATTTGTTTCCTGTTGGAAGGATTTGGCTTGCTTGATGTTAGAGGGAGTCCATATTTGATGTTTATCAATGAAATGAAAATGAATCTTGTTGATGTTCATTTGAGCTTTGGCAAACTAATTTATTGTTTCATTTAAGTGGGGTTCACTTTAGAAAGTAAGCTGGATTCATCCTAAAGTCTTAAAAAAATAAAACACACTTAGATTATTTCTTTTCACTTTTTCATTTAATTAATTTCAGACAGGAAGCAAAAGGTTTCTCAAGAGGCAGGTCAGGTGGTCTGGTATTCCCATCTCTTTCAGAACTTTCCAGTTTATTGTGATCCACATAGTCAAAGGCTTTGGCATAGTCAATAAAGCAGAAATAGATGTTTTTCTGGACCTCTCTTGCTTTTTTGATGATCCAGTGGATGTTGGCAATTTGATCTGTGGTTCCTCTGCGTTTTCTAAAACCAGCTTGAACATTAGCTACCTTTTAAAAAAATATTTTCTTGTTGAGATGTGATTCACGCACCATGAAGCTCATCATTTTCATAAGGTTGTGCAACCTTTACTACTGTCTAATGTGGCGTTTTCATCACTCCCAAGACAAACCCCCCAACCATAAGCAATCACTCCCTTTTACCCCTCCACCCAATCCCTGGCAACAACTGTACCACTCTAAATCTCTGTTTTTGTTTTTTCTAGACATGTCATACAAATGCAATCATGTAATATATGGCTTTTGTGTTTGATTTCTTTTATTTGATGTAATGTGTTTGCAGTTCATCTGTGTTATGTTTCAGTACTTTGTTCTTTTTTACATAAGAATAATGTTCCATAGTATAGATATACAGTATTTTGTTTGTCCATTCATCAATTTTTGGATATCTGGGTTCTTTTCATCATTTAACCATTATAAATAATGCTACTATCAGTTTTTATGTACAACTTTTTGTGTGCACATATGAACTGCACAGTCACACACTGACTCTGTGTTTAACTTTTTAAGGAACTTCCAGACTATTTTTCACCATTGTACCATTTTGTATTTCTACCTTTGGTGTGTAGTGGTTCTGATTTTTCTACATTCATGGTTTTAGAATTTTTGATTTTAGATATGCTTGTAGGCATGAAGTGGTATATTGTAGTTTGATTTGCAGTTATGATGTTGAGCATCTTTTCATATGCTTCTTGGGTACTTGTATATCTTCTTTGGAGAAGTATCTTATTCAGATCATTTGCCCATTTTTTAATTGAGTTGTTTGTTGTTTATCTGTCCACTGGGTTGTCTTTTATTATTTAATTACGAGAGCTGTTTACATATTCTAGATACTACGCCCTAATCTGAGAGATGATATAGAAATATTTTCTTCCATTCTGTAGGTTGTCCTTTACTTTTTTGATAATGTCCTTCGAAATACTAAAGAGTATTTTGCTAAAGTCCAAATTATCAATTCTTTTTTGGTTGCTTGTGCTTCAGATTTCATATCTAAGAAACTATTGCCTAATCCAAGGCCACGGATATATATACCTTGGTTTTCTTCCAAGACTTTTATAGTTACAGCTCTTATGTTTAGGCTTTTGATCCATTTTGAGTTATTTTTTTTTTTTGTGGTTTGAGGTAGGATTCTAAATTCATTTTCCTGCATGTGGATAGTAGTTGTCCCAGCACCATTTGTTGAAAAGATTATTCTTTCCTCCACTGAATGATCTTGGCACCCTTGTTGAAAATCAGTTGACTGTAGATGTATGGGTTTATTTTTGGATTGGATTCTACTACATTGGTATATTTGTCTATTCTTATGCCAGAACCACACTATCTTGACTACTGTGGTTTTATAGTAAGTTTTAAAATCAGGAAGTTGGAGTCCTCTGCTCCACCCACCCCCTAAGATTCTTTTGGCTATTTTGAATCCTTTCCATATGAATTTTAGAATCAGATTGTTAGTTTCTACAAAGAAGCCAGCTAGGATTTTGAAAGAGATTGCACTGAATCTGTAAATCTCTTTAGAGAGTATTGTCATCAAAACAATATCAAATCATCTATTTCATGAACACAGGATATTTTTCCATTTATTTAGATCATCTTTAATTTCTTTAGATAATATCTTGTGGTTTTCAGTGTATAAATCTTAAGATCAGTTTCAATGGAGCAAGGGAGGAAAAGGGTAGATTAGAGAAGCTAAGTCTGAAATGAAGTGGAAAGAGTGTGTATGAACTGTGAATTTAAGAAAAATAAGGGGGGGGGATGATTGCTTACAAAGTGAACAGGGTAGCAACAGATGTGTGGTTTCAGGATCTGATCTGAGACGAAGTGGCTTGTGGAGAGAGAGCTGGTAAAGGTTCGCGTTGTTGCTGTGCAGTCACTTAGTCGTGTCGGACTCTGCAGCCCCCTGGACTGCAGCGCACCAGGCTTCCCTTTCCTTCACCATTTCCTGGAGCTTGCTCAAACTCACACCCATTGAGTCGGTGATGCCATCTGACCATATCATCCTCTATGGTCCCCATCTCCTCCTGCCTTCAATCTTTCCCAGCATCAGGGTCTTTACCAGTGAGTTGGCACTTCACATCAGGTGACCAGCATATTGGAGCTTCAGCATCAGTCCTTCCAATGAATATTCAGGATTGATTTCCTTTAGGATTGACTGGTTTGATCTCCTTGCAATCCAAGGGACTTTCGAGAGTCTTCTCCAATACCACATTCAAAAGCATCAGTTCTTTGACACACAGCCTTCTTTATGGTCCAACTTTCACATCCATACATGACTACTGGAAAAACCAGAGCTTTAACTAGATGCACTTTTGTTGTCTAAATAATGTCTCTGCTTTTTAATATGCTGTTTAGGTTTATCATAGCTTTTCTTGCAAGGAGCAAGCATCTTTTAATTTCATGGCTACAGTCACCAGCTTCAGTGATTTTGGAGCCCATGAAAATGAAGTCTGTCACTGTTTCCATTGTTTCCTCATCTATTTGCCATGAAGTGGTTGGGACCAAATGCCATGATCTGAAGATTCTAGAGAGAAGTAGTATCTGATAGGACAGATGGAGAAAAGAATTGGTGAAGGAAGCAGGACAGTGTGGGATCAGGAACAGAAGTGGAGAGGTAGTCATTGAAAAGGAAAAGTGACAGGAATTGGGAAATACAGTGCAAAGGAGGAGAATTAGAAGACACAGTGTCTGATGGCCCCCATTTTCCTCATAAACTAGGGGGTAGAGTCACCTCTGAGAGTGAATCAGGCAAGTGTTGGGTAGAGTGCTTTAGGAGAGGGTTAAAGGGTTGGAATGGTCCCTACAATGGAGGAAAAAACTAGGGGGAAGAGGAGCTGCTGAATAACTCTAATGGCCTCAGTATAACTCAGAGGTACAGTAATATATTTTTTCTCACTTATATACAATTAATCCACATGTGTGATATACTTTATAGTGCTTTTACATATGCTGAATTATTCTGTCTTCCAGTAACTCTGTGAAACAGACAGATGCCTTAATGCATTGATTATCACACCTTCCTTTGTCTTTTCTTCTTTCTCCTTTTTCTTGCAGAGAAAGTTGTCAATCATTGTACGGGTATTTATTATCCACTATATGCCAGGTACTGTGGATTCAACAGCAGATGACATAGATGCAGTGCTACCCTCACCAAAATTAAAGTCTAGTTGGGGAAGCAGACAAAAGCAATCACTGTACAAGTATGATAAGTATTAAAATGAGGGAAATGTAGGGTTTTATGAGATCGCATGGGAAGGGTACTGTATCAGCTAGAACTCAGTTGCATATAGCAAAAAAACAAAAATGTTACAGATTTAAGCACACTGACTCTTTGGTGACCCCATGGACTGTAGCCCACTAGTCTTCTCTGTTCATGAGATTTTATAGGCACAAATGCTGGAATGGGTTACCATTTCCTTTTCCGGGGGATCTTCCCGATCCAGGGATTCAACCTGTATCTCCTTTATTGGCACGTGAATTCTTTACCACTGAGCCACCAGGGAAGCCCACACAAGAGTAATATCCTCATGTAAAAACAGGTTGAATATAGGCCTGGGACTATATGGTAGTCCCTGGGAACTGCTATGGTAATTCCACAAAAATGTGAAAATTGGTTCCTTTTTTCTGTTCTGCCATCATTCATACTAGCTTCTGTTTTCAAGATTGCCTCCTTGTCCAGGATGGCTGCTGGGACTCCCAACTATCATGACAGAATTCCAGATAGCAGGATGAAAGAAGGGAGTAAGTGCAAAAGAATGTATTTCTTAGCTGAGTCAGCAACTTTTAAGAAACCTTGAGTATCTGGCACAATCCTCCTTCCTTACATCTCTTTGGTCAGAACATGGCTACTCCTTGCTACCTGCAAGGGAGTTTGGAAAGTGTGTCCCCCCCCCCCCCCCCCCCCCCACCCCAGGTAGGCAGCTATGTGCAAAGCTTAAAAAATAAAATGAAGGTTATTTTACTAAGAAGAGAAAATAGACTCTGGGGTGGGCAATTCAGTTTTTGCTGTAGGTAATCAAATGCATCCAGAGTGGTTGGTGAACATATAATAGGGAATTAAAGTTATTTACTAGCTCACTGGCAACCTCACTTTACTAACAGGGGAACTCACACTCAGGAAGGTTAAGTATTAGGTTGGTGCAAAAGTAATTGCAGTTTCGGGTTGTGAATTTTAAAGCATTATAACTAGGCTCAAACACATCTTTATTGATCAAAATAAGAACCATTACAATCAACACATTTTTGCCAACAAGAAATAAGTTTGTTTATTCCTGTAGCTTAAAAATCCATGCTTTGGGTTTCGATGAACTCTTGGAAAGCATTTTCTGCATCGTGCAGGTTGTAGAGGTGTGTTCCCTGCAAATAGTTGTCGAGATGCTTGAAGAAGTGGTAGTCATTTGGCGAGAGGCCAGGTGAATATGGCAGATGAGGCAAAACTTCATAGCCAGATTTGTTCAACTCTTGAAGTGTTGATTGTGCAACGTGTGGTCAGGCGTTGTCATGGAGAAGGATAGGGCCTTTTCTGTTATCCAGTGCCAGCTGCAGGCATTGCAGTTTTTGTTATAGCCCATCAATTTGTTGAGTATACCTCTCAGATTTAATGGTTTTTCCAAGATTCAGAAAGCTGTAGTGGATCAGATGGGCAACCAGATCACCAAAAAGTGACCATGAGCTTTTTTTGGTGCAAATTAGGCTTTGGGAAGTGCTTTGGAGCTTCTTCTTGGTCCAGCCACTCAGCTGGTCATTGCTTATTGTTGTATAAAATCCACTTTTCATTGCATATCACAATCCAACTGAGAAATAGTTTCTTGATGTTTCACAGAATAAGAGAAAACAAAACTTGAAAATTACTTTTAAAAAAAATTTTTCAGTCAGCTCATGAGTACCCACTTATCAAGCTTTTTCACCTTTCCAGTTTGCTGCAAATGCTGAACAACTACAGAATGGTCAATGATGAGTTCTTGGGCAATTTCTTGTGTAGTTGTAAGAGGATCAGCTTCTGTGATTGTTCTCAATTGGTCGTTGTCAACTTCTGATGGCCAGCCACTACTACGCTCTTCATCTTCAAGGCTCTTGTTTTCATTGCAAAACTTCTTGAACCACCACTGCACTCTCTATTCATTAGCAGTTCCTGGGCCAAATGTGTTGTTGATGTTGTGAGTTGTCTCCATGTTTTAGGACCCATTTTGAACTCAAATAAGGAAATCACTTGAATTTGCTTTTTGTCTTACGTCATTTCCACAGTCCGAAATACCTATAAAATAAACAAGTAGTAAGTCATTAGCAAAAAATACATAAAGCAAGAAATGTGCATTAAAATGATGTATAGCATGACCACATTTATTAAGAATGTATTCCAAAATCAAATGGCAAATTTCAACAATACAAAAACTGCAATTACGTTTGCACCAACCTAATTGTACAGTCCACAGAATGAGTTGGTAGCATAGCAAAACTAAAGTCGTCATAGTCTCATATCCAGCATTCTTTCTGTTGCACCATTGCTTTTCATTTTAATATATGCATATAGTATTTATAGTTCAACTAATAGGCGATTTTAAGATTTAGAGCTTTACTTCCAGATATTCTAAATATTCTGTATTTGAGTAGTATTACATAAAGTCCAGAAAGATTTAAGAAGTCAGTGGGATTTAGATATGGTCCATTGAAAAGTTTTTTATAATGGGTTTAATTTAGTTTTTATTCAGAAACTCATTTGGCTTTTGAAACATAGTCATTTCTCAGTGTTGTGCAAAGTGTTTACAAATTTTTCCCACCTTAGGACCTGCTATTGTATTATAAGGAACACTGGTGAAGGCTGTTGTTAGATTCCATTTATTTGAAAAGCAAACCTTTCCCTAGTAAAAACAAATGTTTTTCCATCTTAGCATTGCAAAATGTATTTCATCTTAGAAGGTCTCAGTGGAATGAAAGTAACATGATGACTAGGACTCTGAACTCAGAGGAGCAGGGAGTTTGTGACTCTGGACAAGTCACTGTCCTAGCTGTAAAATAAAATACCTTTTAAAAAGTGGATATGAGAATAAATTAGGAAAAAATAATAATTTCTTAGACTTGTATAGTTGAAATAAGCAGATTATTAAGCTGCCTTTCAACCATTAGATTGATTTTCTTCTCCATTATCATAGCTAACTTGTTTTGTGGTTTCCTCCTTTTCCTGACATGTTTGCCTATATGAGGGAAGGGTAGAGTGGACAACGGAGTCATTAAGGGTTGAAGAGCAGTGTGTGGAGGATGCTGAGAGGGCCTGGAGGAGGCCTTTGCTGGATAATCAGCCTGTGACTTTCATTATCTCCTTTTAGTTTGAGTTGTTCAATGACAACAAGAGAGTATTCTTTTTCCTGGCATTTTGTCTGAATATGTGATATGCTGCTGCAAAATGAACAGTAATAGTTCCTTGGTATAGCCTCATATCCCTGGCATTCAGTCTTAACATGCTTATTATTATCTGAGAGTGAGTGAATGAGAAAGGAGGATGGGGGAAGGAGAGCGAGAAGAAAGACTTGTAATACTGGCTCAACAACTTTAAACTTTTCTTACCAAATCTTTTAACTATAGACGGTAGATCTTAAAGCCTAGAGAAGTCATCGAGTTCAGGGGTTTTCAGATTGTGCTCTGTGGAACCCAGTGATAATGTCAGGGCCAAGTGAATGAGGGCTTCTTTCAGTTAAGAGCAGGTACCTTAAAGAATATTATAAAAATCAAATGTCACTCCCCTACCTAAAAATTTTCAGGACTCCTCTTTGCCCATGGAATAAAGTCCAAGGTCCTTAGTGTAAAACACAAAACTCTTCATGATCTGCCCACTCTATGCCTATGTGGTTGCTCCCATTCCATTCCTCATCGTCTGTGTTTCAGGCTCCTGCTGTTTCCCTGAACTTGTCTGGCTGTTTCACAACTCTCTGCATTTGTACTTGGTATTTCTTCTACACAGGATGTACTTTCTCTGTCCTGCATTCTTCTTTGCTCCCATCTCAGTTACCCCCAGACTTGAATAGTTCCCCAACCCTATCCCATCACTCACTGTCCTTTGATCCTGCTCTGTTTTTGGTATGCTGCTAAGTCACTTCGGTCGTGTCCGACTCTGTGCGACCCCATAGACGGCAGCCCACCAGGCTCCCCCGTCCCTGGGATTCTCCAGGCAAGAACACTGGAGTGGCTTGCCATTTCCTTCTCCAATGCATGAAAGTGAAAAGTGAAAGGGAAGTCACTCAGTTGTGTCCGACCCTTAGTGTGGAGTGCAGCCTACCAGGCTTCTCCATCCATGGGATTTTCCAGGCAAGAGTACTGGAGTGGGGTGCCACTGCCTTCTCCGGTTTTGGTATAACACCAGTTATGAGCTAGAACAGTATTTTAAATGTGTTTGCTCATTTGTGCTCTCCTTTTCTCACTCTGTGTACTCTCCCCTGGCAGTCTCATGGGCTCAAGTGGCATCATTCGAGAAAAGACTTTATCTCCTGCTTAGATCTTTCTCATGCACATCCCACAAGTACACTGGCCACTGCAAAGCTTCCTCAGAGTGATATGTAGCACCCCAGCTCACAACAAAATACTTCAAGCTGATTAATTTTACATTCCCCCATGGTGGTCTTCCTGCATTCCCATCTCAGGAAAAGACTGCTCAGTTGCCCCGTCGCAAAAGCTGGGCAGCACCTTTCATTCCTCCCTCTTCCCCATCCAGTTGTTTCAATTATGGCAACTCTTCCTCATGAAATTCTTTTCTAAATCCACCCTATTTTCTACATATCCATTGCAATAACTCACTGCTCTTTTCTTGACTAAATTATGTATTGTATTATTCTCTGTTCTCTAGAACAGTGCTATCCAATAGAAATATATTATTTTAAATTTTCTAGTAGGTACATTAAAAAAGGCAAAAAGAAACAAGTAAAATTAATTTTAGCAATGTGTTTTACTTAAGCCATTATATCCAAAATATAATCAACTCAACATGTAATCAATATTTGAAACCATTTATTATATTTTAACACACGTACAAAAACTCTACACATTTAATGTATACAACTTGATGAGTTTGGAAATAAATTTATATACGCCCATGAAGCCAACAATCTATGCTGTGAACCTATCCATCATTTCAAAAGTTTTCTCCTGTACTCTTTATTTATTGTTATTATTGTTGTTGTTTTTAACTGTTATGATGGTGATAATGATCAGAACACTTAACATAACTCTCTCTAGCAAATATTTATGTATAGCAATACAGTATTGTTAACTGTAGGTACCCTACTATACAGTAGATCTCTAGGTTTTATTTATCTTGTATAAACTTTGTAGCCCTTGACTAATACTGCCTCATTTCCCCTCCCCTGGCAACTACTATTTTACTCTCTCTGTCTTTGTGAGTTTGACTGTTTTAGATTCCTCATATGATTGATATGATGTAGTATTTGTCCTTCTTAGCCTAGTGTCCTCTATGTTCATCCATGTTGTCACAAATAACAATATCAATTATTATCAAATAACAAGTTCAAAGATCAGTGTGAATTTTATACTTGCAGCATATCTCAATTTGGACTAGTCACATTTCTACCAGCTATGACTAGTGGCTACTATATTCAACATCATAACTATAAAATACAGAATCTGAAGCAAGGATTAGAGTCCTGACATTGTCTTTGGTCGGTTCCAGCCCAGAATGGTGAGGGCAAAGGTCAGGTAAGGAAAAATGATGATGTAGTGTAGCTTGCTGGCTGCTGTGTGCTATGTGTGCTGAGTTTCTCAGTGGTGTCCGTCTTTTTGACCCCATGGACTGTAGCCCACCAGATTTCTCTGACCATGGGGATTCTCCAGACAGGAATACTGGAGTGGGTTTTCATGCCCTCCTCCAGGGGATCTTCCCTACCCAGGGATCAAATCCAGGGTTCCTGCACTGCAGGTGGATTCTTTACCATCAGAGCCACCAGAGAAGCCCAAGAATACTGGAGTGGGTAGCCTTATCTCTTCTTCAGGGGATCTTCCCAACCCAGGAATTGAACCAGGGTCTCCTGCATTGCAGGCAGGTTCTTTACCAGCTGAGCTACCGGGGATGCCCACCACGCTGGCCACCTCACCACCACTGTAGAGACGCACAGCAGACTGTTCAGCAAACGTAGTTTCCTCCCCTCTTCTGTTTCCCATTAGTCTGAGCTCACCCCATGGGAAGCTAATTCCTCTGCGCTTCCTCTGCCCCCTTGACAACTGTTCAGAAAGCAGTATGATGTTTTATCCAAATCCGCAGGGTGTAATGCAACATGGGTTAATGAGAAAGTTGAAGGTCTTTGAGAGAATCCTTGAATCAATTCAATAAAAATAAATTAATTTAAAAAAGAATTGTAGTAAAACGATGATTAAAAAATAAATTTGCATCAACATGTGACTGAGCATTTTGACTGGTTTTATCTTCTCTTCAGTCCATTTTCCATTCTATAGCCATGTGTTCTTGTGAAATGCAAACCGATCATTCTGTTTCAAAACCTCCAGTGACTCCTCATTGTGTCCAAGATGAAGTCCAATACCCATCTTGTTCAAAGATTTACTTGATCTGGCCCTGCCTACCTGTCTAGCTTCTGGTCTCAAGGTCCTCCCTCCTGTCTTAAATACTATGTGTGTTACTTACCTGCTGGATAACAAATTACACCAAACGTTGTGACTTAACAATAAATATTTATTACCTTACAGTTTTAATGGGTTAGGAATTTGGCTTGTTTTAGGCCTGAGTTTCTCTCCATATTGGCTTCTCTAGAGGACTGCTGCAGTGGCCTCATCGCATGGTGGCCGTCTTCCCCCAGAGAAAGTGATCCAAGAGGGAGCAAAGCAGAAGCCACCATGTTTTCTTCCTTTTTTTAACCTCATCTCAGAAATATATATCTTTATTTTCATGACTCCATATTGAAATGGGAGGGATCTGCACAAAAACATGACTAGCAGAAGACAGTCGTCAGAGGCCATGCTGGAGGCTGGGTACAAACATATGTAGCATTTCCTGAAGTCATTCTAGCGTGCCCTACTTGCATCTGGGCATTCCTACGTGTTATTCTGTGTTACCCGAAAGAATTCCCTCTCTGTTTCTCTTTTCCTTGTTTGCCTTTATAACTCTGATGTCGCTTACTGTGCAAAGTTCTTTTTTTTTTAAACCCATAATATTCTGACCCTACCTGCCACCCATGGCTCCCTGCTATCAGACTGCCTTGTCCTCCCATCAGCTGTGCATTTTCATCACAGTTGCCTGTTTCCTGGCTTGTCTCCTGCATTAGATTCTGAGTTCATGAGGACAGAGACCATGCCTTTCTGGTCCACTGTTGTCTCTCCAGTGCCCAGCACAAGGCTTGGCAACACATTGTAGGTTCTCAGTAAATAGTTGCTGGTTGGGAAGATAAAGGAAGGGATGGATGGATGATGGATGGACAATACAACAGACATCTTGTCTCTTTACTAGACTTTGAACTCTTGCAGAGGAGTGCTCTGGTCTTTTCATTTCTGAATCCCCAGGGCATGACATAGTGCCCAGCAGGTAATAGGCCCCTAATAAATGTCCTTTTCTCCTTCCTTCCTTTTTTCTCCTATTCTTTCTGATGGAATAAAGATTTTGAGAGGTTTAGTGTCTCTACAGGTCTATTATTAGTGATAAATCTGATTATTTACAAAAATTTACCTCTTGATTACTTCCTATTTCAAATATTAACAATATTCCTCTTTATGTCAACAGTGCAGCAGCATTTCAGATAATTGATTTTTGTGTTTAATAACTATAATAGTGTTTATTAAGGCTGAGTGGGTGCCTTGAACATGGAAGGTGTTTTGTGAATGTTGAGTAAATTCAATATATTGATAAGTGCGTTTTTACTGAGTAACTATGGTAAAGCTTCAGATTGTATGAGAAGTGAATAGTTTTTCTTAGATCTTGATTCTGTTAACACAAGGAATTACTAACATATAAGTGTAAGTAAATTGATTCTGGATTTGAAATTTAGGAGAAAATTGACCTTGATTGTGTTTAAGGCCAGTTCTCTTCAGCTACCCTGTTAGCTATATCGAAAGGCAGCAAGTGAGAGGAAGCTTGCCAACAATGCTGACTGCTTCCTCCCCAAAGAATGTGAAGAACTGAGGTTAGTTACTAAGAACCCACTGGGAGAGGGTACACAAACATGTGGTTACTTGTTCCTTTCACTCTTTTCATTTTCTTTAAAAAATATCATATGTTTTTGTTTATTTTTAGAATTTATAAGTCAATTCTGTTTTATAATTTTAATTTATTTTGGCTGTGCTGGCTCTTTATTGCTGTGTGGGCTTTGGGGCTACTCTAGTTGTGGTGCGCAGGCTTATTGCCATTGCTTCTCTTGGAGCACGGGCTCTGGGGTGTGCAGACTTCGGCAGTTACAGCTCCCAGGCTCTAGAGCGGAGGCTCAGTAGTTGTGCTGCATGTGCTGGGTTGTTCTGCAGCTGTGGGATCGCCCTGGACCAGGGATCGAATCCATGTGTCCCGCATTGACAGGTGGATTCTTTACCACTGAGCCAACAGGGAAGCCCCATAAGTTAATTCTGTATTTACTTTTTTCATTTTCAAATTCCTTACTGGAGGTTCATTAAAAGGACGTGTACTTTGTGATTGAACAGAACTACATTCAGATTCTGACTGCCACTTATTACTGGCTGTGTGTCGTTGGACAAGTTACTTTATATTTCTGATTTTTTCGTTTTTAGTGTGTGAAATGAGAATAGAAATGACTTTTTATAAGATTAGCATCTGGTTTAGTAAGATATCTTATGTAAAGTGCCAAGTGTGGAATTTGTCCTTCATGCTCAGTCAAATTCAAGTAATACCTCCCTTCCCTAGGCTGTTTTGCATAGATTGAAGCAGTGCTTAGCAGCATGTTATGTAATCAGTCACATGACCCCAGAAATAAGAGACTCATTGATTCTGGCAGAAAAGTAGTTTCCTAGACCATCTGACAAAACTGCCTGCTTTCTTCCTTGGTTTGCTTCCCAACCAACTGAAGTGGTACAATATGAGTGTATTGTGCTTTTCCTGTGTATGTTTTTTTCTCTCGGTTTTTTTTCATTACCTTTCCCACCTTGTTTTCTTCTCCTTCCCTTTGGTGACAGTTGATATTTTTAGATCCCTGCTTACTTCCACACTTACTGGTATCACTAAGACTAGTTCCTCCCCGTCTGCCTTTACCGTACTGTAGATTCTAGAGCCTCCCTCTGGGAACCCTTCTCTCCTAAGACTCACTGGCGGGATTAGTCACTCAAGGTTTTACTTGGTGCCCTGCCAGGTGGTGGGAGTTTGGATGATGTGTCGTCCTTTTTCTCCATATGATCTCCGGAGAGGTCTGTATGGGGGGAATGTGACAGGCCACACAAACAAACAGTCTGGGGTGTCCAAATCTTGAGTTGAGTGGCCTGTTAAAACAGGTCTGTGTCAGGAGTGATAAATAGTTTTTGTGGATTTTGAGCAAGTTGCTGATCGATCAGCTACCGTTTAATGAGAGAGAGACACTGTAAGAGGAGCAGAAGCCCAGCTGCCTGTTCGAGAGCCACCTGCCTTTTCTCTTTACTTCATTTTCTTGCTAATGAAGGAACCAATTGGTTTAGAGCGATCAATGCTGACCTATTTGGATCAGACATTGTTTTGGCATTGCCAAGGCAATTAAATTCAGCAGGGTGAGGATTAGAGCGAGAAAGGCTATGAAAAAGAAAAAAGAGAGAAACAAGAAACTTTTTATTCAGCAACAACCACTCTGGTGTTAGAGGTATAAAAAGGATTAGTTTAAAAAGAATCATTAGAGCATTGTCTTTCTTGGTAAAATAATCAGAAGGTTTGTTGACATTAGTTCTTAGATTTAGGAAGATAGGAAGCTCTGCTTTGCTGATTTCACTTAAGGTACAAACCTTTATTATTGACCTCATTCCTATTTAAAGTTACGACTCATCCAGCAAGCCTTCTCTTAGAGACTGTCTACTGTATTAGGTACTGTGACCTATATGTGGTAGATTTTCCAAAGCAGCTCTGATTTTAAATTGTCTGGCCCCTCACCATTCCATTTAGGTGATGTGATTCAGAAATTGTTCATCAGTCTGAACACTTGAAGACTTAATGGAGAGCATAGTATATAAAACCCCTGAGAATAGGGTACATGAGCTAATCATCTTGGCACACACACTTCTAATTCTTTCAGCCAAGCATGGTGCCTTCCACTTAGATGCTCAATAAATATTTGAGTAAACTGACAGAGTGACTAACTCACTGCATAAGAAGTAGGGTCTTAAAAAATACATAGAATCTGAAAACTTGGTGTTCTAGGGTTAGGGACGCAGTAGGAATAAGCATATAAAAGCAGCAATGAATAGAGTGAGTTAGGGAGACCATAGGTTCTTTATAGAGTGGAAGGCATATAATAAAGTGAGAGTTTCCAGACTTCGGGTTTCACCAACTTGTACAATTTCCAAAAGTAATTTTGCTAAGTAAAATGTTGACTGTCACCTTTGTCCCATAATACCAAAGTATAGAGTGGATATACTTTTGGCCAAAAAAGGGCAGTTCTTTAAATTACTTATATTTTGCTGTATTTTTAAAATTCTGTGTCATTCTTTTTGTTGTGTACTAGGGAAAGCCATTTATACAGACACAGGCCATGGCCTCTAATGCTAATAGGGTGCTCCCTCAGAGTTGTCGCCAAGGTTGCCATTCATAGATAGCTGATGGTGTGCCAGGAAATGACTATAGCTTTGCTGCTACCACCTGTTCGTCAGGACCTTGAGCCAGCCATCAGCTTAAGCAGTGGCATCACTGGAGGTGATTCTCCATATGTTTCTCAGAGTTATATAACTACCTTGATTTGGAGGAGGTATCTAAGTGTCATCTCCACATCTGGTTGATCTTTGATTCCCCCACTGGTTTCTTATGCTTTTGGGCTTGGTTTATATGTCATCCACAAGGAGCTAAATGTCTTGGATAAGAGCTCATGTTTTTACTTCAGAATGTGCTTTGGGGCTTTCCTTAGATAACTGCCTCTGAAATGGCCAGGGGACTTTATACCCCTTGCCTTGCAACTTCTTGATGATGCACACCATTAGTTTAAAAAAAAATTGCACATCAAAAAAATGAACAGTATCATTAGTCATTAAGGTAATGCTATTAATAAAACTACAGTGAGATACCACTTTATGCCCAATAGGATAGCTAGGATCAAAAAGTCTAATAACAACAAGTGTTGGCAAGGATTTAGAGAAATTAGAACCCTCATAAACTGATGCCGGCAGTGTAAAAATGGTACGGCCACTTTGGAAAACAGTCTAACAGTTCCTCAGAAACTTAAATGTGGAGTTACATTATACTCAGCAATTCCACTTTTAGGTGTGTACCCAAGAGGAATGAAAACATATGTGCATATGAAAAGTTGAACATAAATAATCAGAGCATTATTCACAGTAGCCAAACGGTGAAAAAAAAAGATGTCCATCAGCTGATGAATGGCTAAACAAAATATGGTATAGCTATGCAATGGAATGTTATTAAGCCATTAAAAGGAATCAAATGCTAATACATGTTATAACATAGATAAACCTTGAAAACATTATGCTAAGTGAAAGAAGCTAGTCACAAAAGATCACACATTATATGATTCCATTTATATGAAATGTCCAGAACAGGCAAATCTGAAAAGACAGAAAATAGTGACTGCTTAGGACTGAAGAGACCGGGAAGCAGGGAGTCTGACGGCTAAAATACGTAAGCCCGCTCTCTGAGGTGATGAAATGCTCTTACATTTCTTGTGACGATGATGGTACACCTCTGAATATACTATAAACCATGGAATTGTATATGTTAGATGGGCAAACCATATCTTGCTATAGCTGTTAAAAAAGGATTTTTAAGTGGGCTCTCTTGATATATGTATTTATAAACTTTATACATGTACTCCTCTAGTAGTATTACACTGTGTGTGTGCGTGCTCAGTCACGTCAGTTATGTCCAACTCTTTGCTATGTTGCGGAGTGCCACCCACCAGACTCCTCTGTCAATGGGAATTCTCCAGACTAGAATATTGGAGTGGATTGCCATGCCCTCCTTCAGGGGTTCTTCACTACTTGCACCACCCGGACAATTCAAAGTATACAGTAAAGTGAAAGTCTCTCAGTCTTCACGACCCCATGGACTGTAGAGTCCTTAGAATTCTCCAGGCCAGAATACTGGAGTGGCTAGCCTTTCCCTTCTCCAGGGGATCTTCCTAACCCAGGGATTGAAGCCAGGTCTCCTACATTGCAGGCGGATTCTTTACCAACTGAGCCACAAGGGAAGCCCAAATTGAGTATACAGTAAAGGTATTAGTAATTTAAGTTCTAGTTATTTTCTTTTCTAACTAGTGAATCACAATCTTACAAGCCCCTGGAATGAATGTAGCTCACTTTGAAAACCAGTCTTTTTGACCACATAATAGAGATTAACATGTGTGAGGCAAGCCTGTGTAGGAAGGATGGATTTCTCAAATCCCAAGAGCCTGACATGATTGGACTGTGAAGGTATCTGGAGGTCTCTGCCTTTCAGGGAGAATGAAAGCCTTCTGTGTGCTTTTATCCCAGAATACTCAAATATGTGATGGTACCAGCAGAAAGGTATTTCTGATCAATTCACTGTCCCATCAGGAAGAACTGAGTGGCATGTGATGGCAATCAGTGGTGGCCCTGTAGCCTCAGATTTTGTAATTACCCCTAAAATATATTCAGTATGTGTGTGGGACCCTACAGAGAGAGAAAGGAAAATATTCTGTTCCCAACTGAGTGACATAAAGCTGTATTTTTATTAACAGCTTTGACTGACATTATAAATCATAAATCACTAACGTGAAGCTTGAAGCACCAGAAGCCAGAGAGAAAATAGAACCTGTAAAATGTGCCATTCTGGTAGAGTTTAATATTCATAGTGGCAAGGGTTTTAAAGCTATCATATATACTAAATTAAGGCATCTAATTTTTTATTCAGTTTTCTTTTTTCAGGTGAGCTAGTCTTGACCTTTTGTGCCATTTCTTTATATATCAGCTGACAATAATCAGTTTGGGTATTTCTGTATTTGAGTGATTGGTTCTTGGGAAAGGTGGTGAATAATTACTGCGTATTTTCATATGTCTTTGTATACTGTAAAGCGCAGGCTATTGTGAATGAATGTGGACACCCAACGACATCCAACATGGGGCTGTAAGTTTAGTGCAGGTGTTTAATACTTGTTTATTGGTGGTGATATTGATGTTAGGGAGTTGAAAGGAGTATTTTGAAACTTCCTAGCTCTGTTTGAAATGTACAGAGAACATGGTATTGCATTTGCTTGTTTTTTGGCACAATAATGTATCATTAACAATTTATTGTGGTGTATCAAGCCATGAAACCGACCACATCTTGAGCATATTTCTCTGGCAGGCAGAGGTGCAGATTTTATGTATTGAGCTAAAGGAAATGAAATTTTCTCAGCAAGAGTAAGCAGAAAGAAATTTGGTTCTAGATATGTCTTTAAAATGTGGAGAAAATAAGTTTAAAAGATTATTAAATCCTTACCTCTATTAATTAATCTCTATACTATAAATTATCACAGATTTCCTGCCAGGTAAAGACAATGAAAAGACCAAATGGAGAATTTGGTACATTACATACTCCTAAAAAATTATTATTACACTATTGTCTTTTCCCCCTTTGTTTAAAAATCTTTTTAGCTAGTATAAAAACCTGCAGTCTAACACAGCTCAGATTCCCTTCTTGAGAAATGATAAGACAATGCATCATAAAACACAATTTATGTAACCCCTTTAAAAATGTAGCTTTTATGATGACATTTTAATATTTTAGAAGTCATGAAGGTTTAACATTAAGTTTCAGTTTAAATGATTCTCAAGTTTTAGGTATTAGTATTTATTAGAAACAGAGTCATTTCAAGGGTAAAGATTGGAAACAGAATAAGTGTTTTCATACATATACAAAAAGCTACTGGCCAAAGGATTGATGGGGACTGCCTTTTTCAACACACTTCATTTGAAAAGGACCGTATCCAATCTCTAAACACACTAAATTCTGTTAGTATGTTACTTTTCAGTCAGTGTGAACTCTAGTAGTACTGTGAAGAGATAGGAAAAAGCTAATATATCATGTGCAGAAAATACACAGTACTCACTATTCCAAAGCTCTTTGTTCCCTTTTCCTTGATGACAAACATAAAGCTGTAAAAGAAATCATTATAAAAGTATAAGTAAACTGCAGTCCTAACAGCTAATATAGGTACTAAGTTATGCCATCTTCCTTTTTTCTTTTCTTAAGACACAAAACAAAACAACCCCTAATGTTGGAGAGGTGATACTGCTATTATACAAGTTAAATAGAAGAGAGGCCCTAGTTACCAACAACATGATCGGGCTCCAGCCAATTAAGCTGTGAAACTCAAAGCTGTTCTCCTAAAGAAGACTTGTTGTCAGGGCATTTATATTGGAAGCATTTTCTTGGCACAAAGTGCACATCTGAACATTTAAATCCAAATATGCTAACAGATGTCTCTTGAGCAAGAACATCATAAAACCAGATTTCACTTGAGTGAGGAAAATACTTTTTCCATCATTTAATGTTTTTCGTTTGGAGGTTACATTTCACTTTAGACAATGGCCCTGTGGACTGTGATTAGAAGGTGGAATTGGTACATCCCATCAGTGTGAGGTGAGCACATGCATTTCAAATCAAAGTGGCGCTACCTAGTTCTGAGAGCATAGACTACTAATGAAACAAACCATTATTTTCCTCTTTTGGCTTTCAGGCCTCTTTACCACAAATGTCTGACACTCTGTGAATTCAGTCTCTCTTTTATGGTTCTGCATAAATGTATTTGGCATCTAGGCAAGTCCTTTTCCCAAGTATTTAGTGGAGTAGCTTATCTATTTGGATTTCTCCTCTGGGCACAGATAAAACAGAATGAATGATATATTTTTAGGAGTTTTTCCCCAAATCCATATGTTGTATCTTATGGCCTTATGTGTAATCAGTCACACTGACCAGATACCCACTACTGAATAATGTATGTTAGATATATGATCCATTATAAGCTTTTGTTTTATAATTCTAGGTTTAATAAAATCTCTCCATACTACAAACAAATAGGTAAAGATTTTCACCCTGAAACACTACAGTAGTTGAAAAAGAAATGTGATTTGATTACTTAGCATGAAATTCCTAGTAAAGTGAATTCAAGAGTAAATTCATGAATGCCTCATTGTTCATTCCGTTCTTTCTTATTACATGATATAGAATGTCACTTCAGAGGCACATCGGGTATATAGTTTGACCAAGTGGAAACTCAAGACCAAAATGATCAGCAACATAGACTAGACTTTTTAGCAAATAAGAATAACTCAGAAAATATGTCCCCAATATATAATATTATACTTTTATTACATTTTAGTAGTCAGAATATTAAAATTTGACCTAATAATGTCGGAACCAGAATTCTCAGCAGTGTCCCCTGTGAACACTGTATCTATCACATGATATAGTGCATAGCAGCACAATAATGCTACTATGAACATTTTCAACTCCAGTCTGAGCTGGAACAGCTCATTTTTCTCTAATTCTGTATTCTTCCTCCCTTTGATATTTATTCCACTTAAATGGAAGATAATTTATCACAGATGTCATCATATGTTATTTTGGAGTCTTCTTATGAAATTTTGAGGTGGCAAAGTTGACATATACCTTAAATTTATCCTTACATGACATGAAAATTTCTCAAATAGAATTGTTTCCGGAAACTCATATGTGGAACAGAACTACAATAGAACATTTTTGCTTAAGGTTGTGAATGATAGCTTACCAAATAATATTATAAAGGTAAGAATTATGATATTATTTAATCTCTAATTGTTGGCCTGCTATTTAAAAAAATTTTATGGGGTATTTCAATTCAAAGCTTATAATGTTTTTCCTAAAGATATCTAGAAAATCTGTTCCTTTAAAATTTTTATGTAATTTTTAAAGCTTAGTTTCTATTTACAGTTATTACAAAATGTTGGTTATATTCCCAATGTCTTACAATACCTCTTTAAGCCTGTGTCACACCCAGTAGCTTCTGCCTCCCATTCCCTACTTCTGTAGCGCCCCTCCCCAACTCCCATAGCCACTAGTCTGTTCTCTGTATCTGTGAGTCTGCAGCTTACATGTTATAGTCACTAGTTTATTGTATTTGTTTAAATTCCACATGTAAGTCATAGCATACAGAATTTTTCTTTCTCTTTCTGACTTATTTCACTTAGCATGATGCCCTTCAGCTCCATCCATATTGCTGTAAATAGCAGATTCTTGATCTTTTCTTATAGCTGTTGTATTCTGTTGTGTGTATATATATATACCACAGCTTCTTTATCCAGCCATCTGTTGATGGACACTTAAGTTGTTTCCATGTCTTGGCAATTGCCATGTCTTGGCAATTAATGCTGCTGTGAACGTTGGGGTTGCATGTATCTTTTCAAATTACTGTTTTTATTTTATCAGATATATACCTAGGAGTAGAATTGTTGGGTCATATGATAGTTCTATTTTCAGGTTTTTGAGGAACTTTCTTTTTTTTTTTTTTTAGTTTTTTATTTTTTAAATTTTAAAATCTTTAATTCTTACATGCATTCCCAAACATGAACCCCCCTCCCACCTCCCTCCCCATAACATCTTTCTGGGTCATCCCCATGCACCAGCCCCAAGCATGCTGCATCCTGCGTCAGACATAGACTGGCGATTCAATTCACATGATAGTAAACATGTTAGAATGTCATTCTCCCAAATCATCCCACCCTCTCCCTCTCCCTCTGAGTCCAAAAGTCCGTTACTGTTTCCCACAATGGCTGCACCAGTCTACATTCCCACCAAAAGTGTGCGAGGGTTCCCTTTACACTTCCCTTTACACACCAGCATTTGTTATTTGTAAGACTCTTTGATGGTAGCCATTCTGACAGGTGTGTGGTGGTCTCTCACTGTGGCTTTGGTTTGCCTTCCCTGATGATTAATGATGTTGAGCACATTTTCATGTGCTTGTTAGCCATCTGTATTTCCTCTTTGGAAAAATGTCTATTCAGTCCTTCTGCCTATTTTTCAATCAGGTTGCTTGTCTTTTTGATGTTGAGTTGAATGAGCTGTTTATGTATGTTGGATATTAATCCCTTTTTGGTAATGTAATTTGCAAATATTTTCTTCCATGAAAAGGTTGTCTTTTCATTTTGTTGATGGTTTCCTTTGCTTACAAAAGCTTTTAAATTTAATTAGGTCTCATTTATTTATATTTGCTTTTATTTCCTTTACTTTAGGAGAGGGATCCAAAAAACACTGTTTCTTAATATTTGCAATATTAATCTACTTCCCATTTATTTGACCACTCTGGTTTTTATTAATTAATTTTGTACATGAAATCAATAATAAAATAATCATTATTATAGTTTTTTACTCTTAAGATTTCAATTTCAAAATATAGAAGGAACTTTTCAAACCAAATTGTATCCATCCAGCATGCTTACCTCTATTTGAGAGCAAACAGTCAGATATTAACTGTAAGTTCAAACGGCCCACCTTGTTCATATTACTTTGGTTGTTAGATTTTATCGGAATCTACATGACATGTGATAGTGATGGTGAATACATTCAGATGCCAAAAATGACACTGAAGCAGACCTTAGGCTTTTAACACCCTTCAAGCCTAAGGTTGAAGCCAAATAGCAGATAACTGAAGCCCTGAACTTCTAGGTTTTATATGGAGCAAGTATATTTTTGTCAGTGTGTTTCATATAAGACCAAATTCCCCATGAAGCCTGGAGGCCTGCCTAGGAAGCCCTGGGAAACATCCTAGCATTGTTTTTCTACTGAATTGGCCACCACATTCAAGCGTTATCGTCTTGTGACATTTGAAATCATTCAGGAGCTATTAAATATACACAGTCAAACTGTTTCCCTGTCTTCTGGGGCTTGAAAACACTGATTTTCCTTATCACTTATGTAACTCTTAGGAAATACTGGTTGCAAAGACCTGCTAATATGTATCTTTTGGAGATGGTTATTCCAGTTTGTAAATGCTAACTGGTCTAACTTCTGTGTGAGCTAAGCAGGCCTTTGCTGGTGAGATGCTTTTTGCAAATCCAAAAGAATATTTGCCAAAGACCTAGGCTCAAAGGAAAGATAAAAAGGAATTTATATCTGACAGCAGTCTCTGTGTCTTTTAATACCATTTTATTGAATTCTTCATAAGGTGAAAACTACTCAGTGAGTCTAAAGATATACAAATTAGACCTGGAAAATCAAGCACATTTGATGTTATAGCACAGAAGCAGTAAAACTTTATATAATGCAATGTGCTTTATTTTTATATCACCTAATTCACAGTATCACAAGACACTTTACAGAAAGAGTCAATTGCAAGCTTAGAAGAAAAAGGAAACTTTTAAGGTGAGATTTAAGGACAGAATATACTCTAATTTTGCAACTGCATCAGAGTCGCTGTGACTTTTGTGCTGCCATTAAAATTATACTTGAGGTTTTTCCACTGAGCCCTGAAATATCAGCTTGCCAAAGGGGGATGTTGTATGACCAAGGAGGGTGCTGGTCCCTGTGCTTCTCACCAGTCGTCCAGTACAAAAGACATCGACTCTGCTACAGCTTAATCATTCACTCAAAGTCCACGCTCCTATTTGTCCTCCCAGTTATCAAGCCAGGCCTTCCACCAGACACCTGTTTATTTGCTTTTTCCTCTGTCTTCTGCTTTAGAGATTTTTATCATATGATCTTCTAACTAATCCTTGATTTTCTTCTTGCTATTAACAGTAAAAAACTAAAATCTGATTGAAGCTTTGAATATGTGTTTGAGTTTCACTGTAGGGCAGTGGTTCTTAACCATGGCTGAACGTAAGAATCTCCTAGGGAGCTTTTAAAAATCCCAGGGCACTCCTGGGAGAAGGCAGTGGCACCCCACTCCAGTACTCTTGCCTGGAAAATCCCATGGACGGAGGAGCCTGGTAGGGGTCACTAGGAGTCGGACACGACTGAGCAACTTCACTTTCACTTTTCACTTTCATGCATTGGAGAAGGCAATGGCAAGCCACTCCAGTGTTCTTGCCTGGAGAATCCCAGGGATGGGGGACCCTAGTGGGCTGCCGTCTCTGGGGTCGCACAGAATTGGACACGACTGAAGCGACGCAGCAGCAGCAGCAGCAGCAGCAGGGCACTCCTGGGTGCCCCTCCCTAAGGCGTTAAGTCAGACATTCTCAGTGGTGGAACACAGGCATCACTATTTTTTAAAGCTTCCAAGGTGATACCAGTGAGCAGTCAATTTTGAGAACCATTGGTTACTCATGTGTTATGGAATCCCAGATGCTAGTATTTTAGGAGTTTTTCCTCCCCTTAGTCTAGTCAGATTCTTTGGAAAAGAAATATTTGCCTAGAGATTAAAGGTCTAGCTGCCATTGTTCTAGTTGATGAATAGCAAAAGAGGGTTGGGTACCTCAGTATTCCTTAGTAAATATGGTCCATTAATCCCTTGATTTTGGTAAGATACCTATGTATTCAACTGCTTAGGTCAACTTCTAGTCCAAAGACTCTTTTGTCTTCTCTGAAAGGTAAACCAAGTTTTTCTGTTGGGGTAGGAGATGGGATTCAGAGAAGGCAATGACAATCCACTCCAGTGTTCTTGCCTGGAAAATCCCAGGGACGGGGGAGCCTTGTGGGCTGCCGTCTTTGGGGTCGCACAGAGTCGGACACGATTGAAGCGATTTAGCAGCAGCAGCAGCAGCAGCAGGAGATGGGATCACCCACTGGATTGAGTGACAAGGAAGGAGTCTAGATACCTAACTGGTTAACATTAATAGCTTTCACCACATCCACACCTATCTTTCAGTTCTAGTTACAGAGGCATCAAGTCTCAGAGGTTTCTGAGACTTTTCAGAACTCTACAGCCTAACAGAGGTTTATTCTTATCCTCCCCACTGCTAACCAGGAATCAGCTGAGAACTGATCTGTTAAGACAGTTCCCAGCCTTCAAAATTTTAATATCTTTTCTTCTTTTCTTCCTGTCTTTCAGCTTTGACATTTTTAAAAAATCTTTTTATTGAAGTTTTAAGTGATTTCAGTGGGACTGAACTTTTGGTCAATGCTTATTTTCCACAGAGCTGTTATTCCACTATCTTCCATTGTTACTGTCCGAAGTCAGCTGTCAGTCTTGTGATCTAGCAAGCCTGTGCATCAATATGTCTGTTTTTTCTCTGGCTACTTTCCAGATCTATGTTTTGATTTTGATGTTCTTCTGTTTCACAGCTATGTATTTAGGTATGGATTTCTCTTTGCCCTGTTTGGGAGTTCATTGGTATTTATCTGAAGATTAATGTCTTTCAGTAGTTTGGAAAATGGTTATCTTATACCTAATTGAATATTGCCCCTCTCTCTTTCTTTATATTTCTTCTTTCTAGAGTCTTGATTAGATGTGTTTGGCTTCTTCACTCTGATTTTCATATTTCCTAATCTTCATTTCTTTTTGTCTCTATACAACTTTCTGTGTAATTTCTTTAGCTCTATCTTCCTTTTTTAAAATTAATTTTCTCCAACTGTCTTTGATCTTCTGGTTAACTTAAATTCTTTAGATTTTTTTTTTTACAGATTACATTTTTAAAAGTTTTTCTAAGAATTGTGAGTTTTCTTAAGTATACTTTGTCAATTTTGATAGTCTTGTGTTTCCTTATCACACTTGCAGTCTCCTCTTTATTTAAATGTATTAAACATGTTCATTTATATTGTCCACATATTAGGTTAGTAACATCAGACTGTTGTTTGTGCTGACTCTGACTCACTGATGCTTTTTCCTCATGTATTTAGTGATTCTTTTTATCAACAGCTTGTATTCCTTGGAATTTTTGTGAGAATTATTTAAGAACTGCATGTAGGCATGTTTCTCCATGGATGAGCTGGTTAGCTTTTCTCTGGTTCTGAAGGACAGGCTACCAACCAGACATCGTTTAAAAGGTAACTTCTATTTTCAGGCTTTCCAGGTTACCTTGGTGGTGTGAATTCTGGCCTGAAACCTGGATGAGAGTATACTTGTGCTTAAGAATTTTTAAAGGCATTTTTTCCTTTTTCCTTTTCTTTTAATATGTATGTAAAGAAAAAAGAGGAAAGAATAGTTTTTCTGTTGTACTAAGAATCAAGTTCCAGTTAAAAAAGACTTTCTCCTGTTGTAAGACAGTTCTTACTTCCTTTTTTCATTCCTTCTCTCTGTTCTTTCTTTTTTTCCCTTTCCTCCCTCTTCTTTTATTTTTTTTTAAGTTAACCACTGTAAGTGTCACCCTTTGTGAGCTTTGGCTTTTGTTCAGAGGAGTCCCTGACTCAGCAACTCACCCCATTCAAACCCTATGCTTTGTCTTCTTTCCCCATGTACACATGTGGCCTGCGAAAATCCAAACTGCTCCCAAGAATCAGCAAGTAACCCCAGGGTAGGGTGATCATGTATCCAGTATACCTGGAAAAGTATGAGTTTGTTATAGCTTAATTATTTCTACTTTAAAAATGTCCTGGTTTGGGTAATAAATTATATGGTCACCCTACCACCGGGCAAATATCAGCACGACAACTTGCTCATCCCTGGAAAGGATTCTTTTTTAAAGATTCTTGCCTCCAGTTATTTTCTGTACTTTACTGCCAGCTTAATCATACTTCCGAAAGAATTAAAAAATATGTTTTATTCATTATTTTAGATATTCATCATGAGGAGGGATTTCTCCACACATACAGTCAGCTGTGTTGCTGGAAAGAGAAGTCATGCCTCTATCTTTTAAAAGATCTTCTCTAAGAAAGAATCTGAAGATTTCTTTTTTAATAGGAACTTACTGCATTCTTTCCTTTTATCACCCTATTGATTATATAACATTTCATAGATTAGAAAAATTAGTAATTCTATTAAAATGAAAAATGTACTGTGTAGTAAATGTTTTAGATAATATGATTATGAAAAAAGAGAGGAATATCTTAACAACCTTCTCAAATATTGTAACTAGAAATTCCCAGGAGGTTCTAGAATTATTAAAGGGAGTTAGAGATAGTTCTGGGTAAATCTAATAAAAGTGTGTGTGTATGTACATGGGCATGTTCTTAATTTGTATGAATCCAAAAATGAAATACAAAGTAAACTGAGAAAAAACCAAAGTAGAGGTTAAATTTGTTCCTCATCTACAGGTAATAGATTGCTTTGGCCTCATCTATAACAGTGGTATACTATCATTGGTTTCTGATATTCTGAAGAAGTGCCATAATAAATAATGTCTGTCCCTTCATCCCTAAATAGACAGGATGTTTTCATTCTGTTATGAGTAACTGTTTCCAGTGGGAACACTAGTACTAACCCCAGTATAGCTTCCTTGCTGTGTCTGACATGGTTTCTTCTGAAAAGAATATATTAGGCAGCAGTATATAGTTACATACTAAAATAGGTCTTCTATAAAGGAATAAGAAATTGTTATGTAAAGTGTTTACATTTCATTTATTTACATCAAAACAGAGTTGCATCACGTTCAACCAAAAATGTATATACTTTCTAAACAGAATAAGGTGGTTATAAAAAAAATATATAGTAGAGTCAGTAACTGAACCTCATGAAATATTAGAGACCTCCTACATCAACCCAAGAAATTGGTTTAGATAAACCTAACTTCCCTCAAGAAACTTATCCTCTGCCTTGGAGAGTGGCCTTTAGCAAAAGGCAGGGTTGGGGAGTGGGCGTCAATGAACAGAATAATGCGCTTAAAGAAAATTCAGTATATTCAGATGGCAGTCATTGTAATTCTAATTATCCAGTGCATTCAGGGTACTGGATAGCTTTTTATGATTATAACCACTCCAAGAAGGACAAATATAAGGTAATAAGCATATAGAGCTATCAAGTACCCAGAGTGCATAGGCTAGATAAAATGAATGGTATCAGAATACATCAGCTTGTCTCCAGTTTTCTTTGTACACAATTGCAGTAAAATTTGATTTGCATTGAAGGGTGTTAGGAGGTTTCTTAGTGGTTAATGACTTACATAATGATTTTCTTTTTATCAGAGAGTTAACACAGTTCTTGTTTCTGGATTTACAATGATTTTGTTACAGCCTTCTTTTCATTTAACTTAAATGTCTATCTGCATACATTCCTTTATCATTTGAGATGTGTACATTTAGAAAATTAACCTCTGAACATAGTAGTTGTATTATTTAAACAGTGGGAAGATTCTGGCATTGAGTATACAATTTCCTCCTCTTAGTTTAATTCGTATTTCTCAACTTCTTGTTTCCTACCATATTAACAGATATTGCCAAAGAAAAACATTCTTCATCCTAGGAATACCCTTTAATGTTAATTTGTAGAGAACAGGTACCCATTTAGTCGGCCCCTAGCTAACTGCATGTGCTGAACTCTTGCAGTCTTTCTGCTTGAGCCATCCCTCTGAGCTTTTCTTCACATGCATTGTCGTTATTTAGTTGCTCAGTCCTGTCTGACTCCTTTGTGACCCCATGGACTATAGCTTGGCAGGCTGCTCTGTCCCTGTGGTTTCCCAGGTAAAGAATACTGGAGTGGGTTGCCATTTCCTTCTCCAGGGGATCTTCCCCACCCAGGGATCAAATCCACGTCTCCTGCATTGGCAGGTGGATTCTTGACCACTTAGCCATCAGTGTGTGTGCTCAATCTTGTCCGACTCTTATGCAACCCCATGGACTGTAGCCCATGAGGCTCCTCTGTCTATGGAATTTTCCAGACAAGAATACTACAGTGGGTTGCCACTTCCTTCTCCAGGGGATCTTCCCCACCCAGGGATTGAACCTGGGTCTCCAGCACTGCAGGCAGATTCTTTACCACCTGAGTAACCAGGAATCTCCCTGCAGTGCAGGAGACTGGAGTTTGATCCCTGGGTTGGGGAGATCCCCTGGAGAAGGGAGTGACTACCCACTCCAGTATTCTTGCCTGGAGATTCCACAGACAGAGAAGCCTGGTGGGCTACAGCCCATAGGATCACAAGAGTTGGACATGACTGAGTGACTAACACTTCTTTACTTATTTCAGCCACCAGAGAAACCCATAAATTTTCTTCACTTTGCATAACATCTTACTTTTGTTTTTCAAAAAAAGGACTACTGCTTTGTGGATTCCCATGCTTGTTAAGTAGCAGGGGATAATTTGGAGTTTGCCTTTTGCCCCCAACTCCTGAGTCTGCTTTCCAGTTGTATTGAGCAAGACATATAAGATTGCAGACTTGGTTTTAGTTTTCTTGCAGACTTTAGTTTTCTGTCATAGTTATTCCTACACAGTTTTTTTTTTTTTTTGATTGGCTCAAGGTTAACTGTTTTGGGAAAGTAAGTCCACAGAAACTGGAATTGCTCAGAGTGTGTGTGTGTGTCTGTGTGTGTGTGTCTGTGTGTGTGTGTCTGTGTGTGTGTGTCCATCCCTAGCAACTCAAGCATGCCTGAAATTTTCAGTTTGCCCTTTCCCACAGACCTTGTCTTCCTTGAAGTAGTCTGTTCGCTAATTCAAATGGTTAAATTCCTCTGAGTAAGGAAAGGTCTGATATTGTGGCCAGAGTTCAAATATCTGGTAACCCTTCATGTTATGGTTAGCAGTCTTAGGCCACACTCTGGAAGACGTTGTTCTCAGCCTTAGCTCTCTGACTTAGGTGCTTGCCGACTTTCCATCCTCTGTTACTCAATACAGTGATTAGCATGTGTTACTATTTGAACTTGCCTAGAAGATTGTAAGCACTTTCAGGGCACACACTTTATAACTTATACTAAGACTTCTTAATGCCAGTCCTAGCATGATAGCATGCATCTTACGTTTGCTCAGTAAATACTTGATGCTAATAAAAAGCAGGCTACAAGCAATTTAGTTGACCAAATAAGCCTTTTCACAGTTCTGTTGAACGTGATTTTAACCAAATTTATGTTTCATTATTATAGCATCAGTGCTTTGCATTCTGAGAAAGAGCTCATGTGGACAACTCAACAGCATTTCTTCCACTGACTCTCCTGCTACTTATCTAGCCCTGGCACATCTCACTTCCTGACTACTCCTGCAGTCCTGCTTTTGTCAAGGGACTTAGAATCCCATAGATAGAAAGAATACTGAGACGTGATTCAGTCCATAGCCTTATCTTAAAGACAGGAACATATAAAAGACAACTGTAAGCCTTTTTCCCCCTCAAATCTCCAGAGTGATGACTATCACATCTCAGCCACTCCTGGAGACGGCCTTGTGTTTTTTGCACATTGTGTTCCAAAGATCACTAAAATGTCACTGCTAACTCTGAATTCCTTTTCTTGTCGCTATAGTCAGGGGAGAAAAGCCAATGACTCTTTTCTAAGACTCGGTAGGTGTATCCATAGTTCTATCAGTGCTTTCAGGGCCACATAAAAGGCATTGATTTCATGCTGATTTCTGTGAAGTTTCTTTCTGTAGGTTTGTGTGAATGTGCATGCGTGTGTGTATGTGTGTTTGTGTATTGGGGGTGGTATTTGTGTGTATGCGTGCATAATTTAAAAAATAATTTGTTTAAAATTGAAACATTTCATTAATTACTTTATTCATTCTGGTGATTATACTAAAACAAGAAGCCTCAGTAAGACAGTTCTCTTAATAGGATACAGTAAATTTAAATAATTTATTAGATTTTCAAATGCTATTTATAATATTCTATACACTTCTGAATATCAATAAATCTAGCTCTGAAGTTTACAGAACTCAACTTTTCTGTGCTTTCTTCTCTTGTCCTTATGTAGCTTGAATGTTGATAAAAAACTTATTTTTCAGAAAGATGCTAAGCACTGAAACATAGAAGATGCAACTGCTACTTACTTTAATGTCCATATATTTCTTTCCCAGTTTTGATTTTTAGTATCAACTTTTTGGCCTGATTGTTAAACCAGTATTAGAAAGTTTACTTATACTGTCCAACACTAAATATAGTAGGATTCTTCCCTGGAGTGCATATTTTATGGTCCTCATTGAAACAGAAACAATCACAGTAAGTTTCCTTCAGGACAAGTTGTGTTTTTAAGTAATGTACTAATAATGTGGCAAACACAGTGATGACTTAATCGTGATTACTCTATTAGGTGAACTTAAAACCTATTAATGTCCAAAGTTTAATGACACATTTTACTCTTAATCCCTTGTGGCTATTTAGCTTCTTGAGAAGAGTAGCCAGCAAGGGCCAACACCATGGTCCTTGTCAAATGATGGTCTCCACACAGATAGCCAATGACCCTAAGGCTCCGAAGGCTTATTGAAGGACCTGATTCTACCCCTTCCCAAAGATAAAGAAATGCACATACGCACACATGCATGCAAACTGTACAGAGAAACTAGAGGAAGAGGTGGAGAGAAACAAGGAAAACAAGGTAGAAGCCCAGCTTAGAGTTTTCATAGAATCTGACAGACCTTTGCTGTTTCTGTTTTATGATAGAGTAAGTGACTTCACTTTGACTTTTCACTTTCATGCATTGGAGAAGGAAATGGCACCCCATTCCAGTATTCTTGCCTAGAGAATGCCAGGGATGAGGGAGACTGGTGGGCTGCTGTCTATGGGGTCGCACAGAGTCGGACATGACTGAAGCGAATTAGCGGCAGCAGCAGCAGCACCAGCAGCAGCAAGATGCTTTTAACTAGAGAACAGAGTGTTTGGATGTATCACAGGTAGAAAGTGGTAGAAACCATGATAGGTTTGGGAAAATTGTGGGAAGGAAGACTGGAAAGAGGCTCCTGTGGCGTGAGTGGAGGGTACGGAAAGAAAAGCCATGGGGAGTCTGAGCAGGCCTTCTAGGACTTTCTAGCACCAGATGGTTATCCATGGTCTCAACTCTGAGAGTGCCAAGAATGTATTCTCTTAAAAAAAGGAAATAAATACAGAAAATGATAAATTTGTTTTTCTTGATAAAAAGGGGTTTTATCCTCTTTTGCTTCATACTTTTAAAGTGTTTTTTCTTTCCTTGAAGTTATCTGTAGATTGGTGGTGCAGGCTTTTCATCTAGTTGGTGTTGCCTATTTTGATTTGTAGAAAATGGGTTATGTCAGTCCACACCAGTCCACTAAACCCCCAGCTCTCCACTGCGGAAATAGCCGGAGAAAGTGACAAATTACTGTACCTCATCATACAGTGATTAGGCTTAGTGTCTTTTAATAATGAGTGTGACTCCACGTGGGAAGAGAATAGACTGGCAGTTTATACAGAGATATAATTTCCTAGGGATTTTGGTGATATTTAAATTTTAATCACTTTAGATTTGGAGCTATGAGTGAGCTGAAGATATATGGCTATAAGATTCTGTCACTCAAGGTCCAGAGATGCTTGTCTCTTTGTTGACACAAGTGACTGGATGGCCCAGGAGACGCTGAATTGTGTACATTGCATTTTTCTGTGGGATTCTCGGGGGGGAACATCTAATTGAACTTATTTCTTTTACACTGAGGTGTTGTGATTTGTTGTTGTTATTGTTAAGTCTGTGGATAAAACTGTCTTCTGTTTTTTTCAGGTCATCCAAAACGATATACAAATCTCCCCTTCAGTTTCATAAAAATTAAAAATAAACATTGAGGCCAAAGAAGGCACAAGGATTTTAAAATTTTATTAATTTTCCCAATTGTAATCACAGGTTAGATACTGATAACAGTTTGGAGACACGAAAGAAGATAAGCCCACATCATGTTTATTGGATTCACTGTGGGTGCATGCCTTATTTTGTGAGCTAACCTCGTTTACATTATTTTCAATGTGCTGGCGTGCAGAAAGATTGGGAAGCCGAGAGATTTATTATTTACAGAAGGTGGACAGTAGAGTCTATTGCTTTAGGAAAACACGCAGCTCAGAGCAGCAGCCGGTCTGACATTAATGAATCATGGCAATGACAGTGACCTTGAGAAGTCATCCATCTCATTCACCCCGTGTTTTTGCACAGGTCTGCATCTCTCAGACATCCCTGGGCAGAACTAACCTGTCTGCCACATGTTGGTCGAGATCCCTGGAAGGAGGGTCTTCCCTGGTCCTCCTGGCCAGTGAAGATCTGGTGATCCTGCGTGGTCTCAGCATCCCTCACAATCACGCTGGGCTGGTTTTATTCATTGCTGCCTGATGAAACACCCTTCAGAGCTTTAATTTTTCTGTCGTTTGGAGCAAAAACCAAAGTTAAACTCTAGCAAAATAAAAGATCTCATCTGTGCACAGTACACGAAATGGTAAATTGTCCCAGGCGGACTGGATCACCTTTCAGCAAACTAATACTGCCGAGATCCATTAAAGCAGTAGGGGGCTGCCAAGTACTCACATTCTAGACTCATCAACTTGTTTTTCTGCTGACCACTCAGTCAGTCAGCAAGAGCAATGTGATAAGTCCTAGATGATAAACATGGTTCTTTTTCAGAGACAGAATGGATCACAGCAGAGTAGAAAAAATGTTTCAGATGAGAAAAATAAATGCCAGAAGCAAGGTCCTTTTAGATGAGAGCAGGTCCTTACAGATCCACGAGAGTCTCATATTCCATATAGAAATTTGGGTGTGAGGGCATTTAAAAAATGCCCCACACCAGGCCCTTAGTCTCAGACACCTGCATGTCTGCAGAACATCTCAGGGAAAACCCTTAACTCTGTGGCATGTTAAGGGCAAATTTCAGTACTTGTTTAATAGACTAGAGACATTTGTTGCAATGAAATGTAGATCTGCTGTTCTTGTGAATTTATTGTGCTGCTCTAGCATCTTTATTATTTCCTATAAAATACAATCTGATTTAAAAATAACTGGTCCTGTGACACTTACAAGGTTGAATCTGATGGCATGTCCATTGCAGATAAATAGCCCTGTAAATAATTTATGTCTTTCATCTCTTATATGTGGATTCTCTTAGACCTACAGTAATTAGCAATAAGTTCTGGAGTAAACTAGTGAGTGAAAGTATCAGAAAGTCATGTAGGTTATGAGTTCTATTGATTCTTTAAAATAATTTTATAGTAATGACTATGGGAAAGAAGCCAGGGTTTTTCCAAGTCTGATTAATAGCTGATTTAATTCATAAGACTTAAAGCCCAAAGCAAAGATTCATTTGTTTTCAACTCTGTTTTATGTTTTTTGGAGCATTGAAGCTTGCATAGTTTATTTAAATGAGGTACATTTATGATTTTTAATATGAGTGTCCTCCCATTTACACAGAAAGCAATATGTTATATTCAAAAAGGCAGGATGAGTGAGTAGTCCTGGCTTTGAAACAAACAAAGGCAACCTGGATTCCATACTAGATGTCAGTTCTCTACTAACACTAACATAATCAAGTCCCTTAGATTGCAAATAATAGAAATCTACTCAGACTGGCTAAAACAGACTGGGAGTTTGCAATTAGGATACAGGGGTAGCTGATAGAACGAAGGAAAGAATTGTGGTCAGGCCTCACTAGAGACCAAAATAGGGACTCAAAAGTGGTTGTGAGCTGGTGTTATTTTTGTTGTCCTTCCAGGGGTGTATAGTCCCCTGTCTCCCTACTACTACTGTCTAGAGACTTTATCTTCTTCTGTGACAATATACCACCAATCATGGTTGCCTTCATTTCAGATTTATATTACTTCTGATTTCAAGAAATACCAACCACCTAGCTGGAGCAGTAATTCCTAATTCCAAATTCCCAGAAACAGACTCAGTTTAGCTCACCTTCTCAGGTGGCCAAAGAGCTATGCCCACGGGGACAAGGTAGTTCAGCACTGAAAGGGCTCTAGGGAGAAAGTGCCAATTTTGTCTAAGATATTTCTTGTTATCCCTCTTCCCTTACCTGCCTCTCTGCTTCTGTGAGTATTACAATACTCACATTTTTTAGAGCAGTTTACTTCCAAAGGTGCAGAAGAGAAAATACTAAAGATGTTCCAGGCAGAGGAGGCTACGGGAAGGAGAAGCTGCACAGTGAGTTGAGGGAAATGCATCCAGTCGATCCTCATCGGGTATCAAGGAAATGGCGCAGAGAGGAAACTTGAGGAGCCAGTGATTTTGAGGCCCTGCTGGGACTCTAGAACTTTATCTTGAAGGCCATGTGTGTGTCTTGTTTGTCTTTTATCCTGCCAGGGAGTTAGTTGGTCATCAAAAAGTTTAATCAGAAACTTACAGATTTGTATTTTCAGATGCTTACTTGGGCTGAAGTTTGAAGAATGGATTGGATAGGGAAGGGCAGGAATAGAAGCAGAGACATCACTTGAGTGTCTCAGGTGGGAGACGAGAGACTGAACTTGGGCAAAGTGGTGAAAGAGAGGAGGACATATTTGAGAAATCTTGAGGAGGTACAGTGGGCAGGACATGTTGTTGAATGCCTGTGAAAGGAGAAGAAAGGAATCAAAAATAGTGAATCTAGAAGCAGGCTTGAGTAGAAGATAGTGAATTCAGAATTGGACAGTTGAGTTTGACGTGTCTGTGGGACATCTAAATAGATATTTCTAGCATCTGAGTCTGAAGCCTGATCAGGGCTCAAGGGATTAATTGGAATTCACAAATACTCAGATGTAGTTAGAAGGATGAGAATATATACAGTCACCCCAAGAGAGCATGCAGAGGAGTGTTTAGGTGAGGGCCCATTAACAGGCTCCAAAGGTGCTAATGAATGCTCTGATTGTGTATAAACTTTTATACAAATGTATTGGGAATGGGAATGAGGAAAGGGTCCACAGCTTTCATCAGATTGTCAGAGAGGTCCGTGAGTCATAAAGCGGTTAAGGAGCTTAACATGCATTCTGGAAGGGAGCAGTACTTTCTGCCAAGGGAGTGAAAACTGGTTTTAGGGGCCAAAAAATCTTACTCTTTTTATGTGTAAAATGTAGATATACATACACAACACAAGCATACACAGTATGCCTAGGTTATTAAAAATCATAGGGGCAATAAGAAAGAAAATGTCTTAAAAGACTCCTTAGGGAGGTGATAAAAGGATGGGGATGAAAGGATGCAGAACAGTGGTGTGACCTGAAAGGAGCAGTAGGTTTAAAGCCCAAGACAAAAAGAATCTGTAGTTTTTATTGCTGTACCACCTCTTCCTCCTTTCCAGTATCACATCACCATGACCACGCATATACCCAGTACATACTTTCTGAAAAATTATATTACACTGAGCTACGTTTACTTAGAGAAGGAAATGGCACCCCACTCCAGTACTCTTGCCTGGAAAATCCCGTGGACGGAGGAGCCTGGTAGGCTACAATCTATGGAGTCACAAAGAGGTGGACGCGACTGAGCGACTTCACTTTCACGTTTACTAAGCGTACAGGGACTAAAGGGAAAACATGACATTTTTCAGAAAGAGGTCTTTTTTTTTTTGCCATATCTGCTGCAACATTCCTTCAAGATGATGTACATAATAACTGTTATCTAATATCTGTTATTCTAATAACTTTAGAATAGAATATTCTATACTAATATCTAATAACTGTTATTCTAATATCTAGAATTAGAGGCACATTTTAAAAACCAATCTTTTACATTAATAGATGTACCTACTTACTCTGTTGGCTGAGAAAGAAAGCACCATTTGTGGTCTGAGGCTGCTAGAAGCTTCCAAGAATTATTCTCCCTTGGGCCTTTTCTCCACCTCTTCTATAGCTGATAACTTCCTCCACTGAAGGTATCTGTTGAGCCCTCACTGTGTACATGACACCAGATCTAAGTGTTGAGTAGCATTGGAGAATTCAAAGAGTATCCAGTACCTTCTTTGAGTAGTTTGTCTTCCCCCCACCCCCCGCTGCCCCCCACGAAGGAAAAGCAGCAGTTCCTTTCAAAGGCAAGCGCTGCTGCAGTACAATGCCAGGAATCACTTTCTGAGTTCCTTCTCTCCAAGGAAAGCTAGGTCGCTATAAAGTATCAAGAGACTGCCACTTTACTATGTAATGTGCTATGTACATTTCTAGTCTTAATTCTTTTATGAATTGCTTATAAAAAAAGATGGTCAAATTAACCAGATTTCACTAATCTTCCCATTCTTTTAATGTAAATTATTGGCCACCCTTGGGGCCAGAGCTGAGAGCAGCAACTTTTGGAAGGGGAAAGCAAGATCAGCAGGTTTCTGGCCACTGTGGTTCAAGTCAGAAATCGTTTATCTGCATTAACTCTTGTTCTAAAGTGTTCACATTTTAAAACACCTGTGGGTGAAGGTATTCATAGGGTAAATGTCTGCTTTGTGCACCTCAAGAAAAAGAACTTGACCCTGTGAACCTGTGTTCATCTGGAAGCCTTATTGCTGAAAATGGAGCTGTCATCAGGCCTCTACGCTCAGGACATTGAGAGCGTGGCACGTGTGCTTACCTAACCAAGGACCAAATGCAGCCAAATTCCAATAGCAACAGTACAGGAATACTAGAAGAAACAGCATGTATCACTGCAGGGAAAGATCATCCTTCTTTCCATTCCTGGTGAATGGTTTTAAAGCTGAAAATCTGTTTTTTCCTTCTATTCTTTCAAAAAGGCCCATAAAATAGATCACCATTACATTTATCATCCTTTTCTACTTTTTCTTTCTTCTTTTTTTTTTTTTTTTGGTAAAATCAATCACAGATGAATGCTTAAACTATTTAGGAACATTTTGATGTTTAGCAACCTCCAAAATACTCGATTTTAAATACATATTTTGTTTTCAATTCATAAACCAATAATTCAGAGGCCAGGCCTCTGCTTTACATATACTCTTCAGTTCTGCCATGTAATGAAGTGTACAGTATATGCGTGCTTTGTATGATGTGCTTCGGGGACAGCTTTCCTTTTCAGACCTTGCTTTTTGTGTCAGCTGACTGGCACCCACAGTGCTAGGGAAATGGAGTGGTTCCTTGGTGACTCCCAATAGCTGTCAAGATTAATCTGTAGACAGAAAAAGATTTTCCTTGAAAGTAAGCTGGAGGAAACTGCCAAGCAATGGCTGCACATCATTCTAAGGAGACACTTATTGCCATGATGGAGGCAAGGAACGGGGACACTTATTTTGCAAATTTAAATTGTAAGCCTCTTCTCAACAAATGAAAAATCAAATTGAGTGGGTTTTAAAAAAATATTTCACTTACAGACTGTTTTACATTTTGGTAAGTCAAGTCTATCCACTTATGCTTATGAAGCAGGTCCTACTCTTTCAGTTCTGAAGAACTGAAGCTGGCATTTTTCTCATCCTTAACCACTAGAGACCCAGATGCCTTACAGCAGCAAAGATGAGACCCAGGGTTCCCCCTAACCGCTTCCTTTTGAGTGAGAGATATCCAGTTGACATTGAGATGAAAATCTCTCTTTCCTGTTGTTTCTTCTGAACCTTATTTCTGGAAACTAGCAGTTTTCTAACTTATAAGCAGTCTTTTCTTCCATTTTTTTAAAGCAGAAATTTAGAAAAAAAGCTCTATCTACAAATTGTTCATTAAGGAGCATTCAAAAATTTTACTTATGGGTTGAATTGGCCTTCAGGGATTGGTTCTTCAGTTGTGTGTGTATGCGTGCTCAGTCATGTCCAACTCTTTGTATCCCTGTGGACTGTAGCCCACTAGGCTCCTCTGTCTATGGAAGTTTCCAAACAAAAATACTGGAGTGAGTTGCCATTTCCTACTCCAGAAGATCTTCCCTACCCAGGGATTGAACCCATGTCTCTTGCATCTTTTGCACTGGCAGGCAGATTCTTTACCACTAGTACCACCTGGGAAGCCCTGTAATAGTAGCATGAATGGCATGATTATAAATGAGTCAGATATTTGTTACTTGTTTTCCTTCAGTTCTCATAGCTATGCAGATTAGCCCCCAGGTCTATGGCCTGACTTACAGACAAATGCAAGTTTAAGTTAAAAAAAAAAGGAGGTGAGGGCAACCTGTGGTTCAACAAGCCATCCCTGTCCCAGATTGGGCAAGCCAGTTATATGATATACTGAAACATAGCCTTCATGACATACCTTTTTATTTCCCAGTTTGTGAGCTTGAGCAAGTTAGTTAAACACTATGTTAGTGTTAGTTAGTTAGGTAGGTAGGTAGCAAGTTAGTTACTTCCTCAGTTTATACATATCTAAAACAGGGATAGTGGTAGTGCTTTACTTTATAAGTCATGGGGATTTGATGAGTTAAAATGGGTTAAATGCTTAATACAGTGCCTGGCATATACTCAGTGTTCAATAAATGTTAACTGTTTCCTTTTTTTCCTTGCTGTAATTATTATGTTACTATCATTCAACATTAGCCTTGATGTTATAAGTGTTAGACTTTAGCACAGTCCTGAAAACACCTTTGGAGTCTGGAAACTGCTCAGTCTCTCAGTTTCTATTGTCAGAGGATTTCATTTTCTTAGGTCTTGGTTCATTTACACCAAGCTGGTACCTTACTGATTTTGAGGAATCTCTGGAAGAAGTCACAGAGCAGAGAGAATTCATCACTTCAAGATTCCCAGGGCCTTATCTTATTCATTAACCTATTTGGCTTACTTTTTCTCCAGTTTGTGGTATGTCAGTATTTTCATTTTGTCCTGTTAGGAGAACCGGAAAAAAAAAAAAATAAGGTTAAAGGATTTGGTCTAGGTTACCTGGGTTTGGTAACATAACTAGTCACAGAAACCATTCTGACTACTCTTCATGGTTGTGGTTTATTACATAAAGTCCTTCCACAGCTAAGGTACCATATGTGCCATCTCACATTAGCTACCAAGGTCAGCCAAGGAATATTGCAAAGTGTGTTTTTGTTTTTTTAATCTCATGAGTTGAATTCCTTAAATGTTACATCTAAATATTTTATCATAAATATTTAAAGCAAATAACCAATTTCCACTTAATCATAAAGCACAACTCTTGTTAGTCTGAAAGCATTTGCATGGAAAATTACACATCACTTTAATGTATTTTCTGTCTGCTTTTGTGTCCATATAAAAATAACAAGCCACAGATGCACAATGACATCATCATCACTGAACCAAAGAAGGAAGAAAGGGAAGTTCTTTGTGAGCTGAAGATGTAAACTGTTCCCTGTCAGGCTGTCAGTGCTTTACTTAGTCCTTTTAGGAGGGAGTCCCTGTGTGTAGAGTCAGCTGCAAGATCAAGGACAGTTGACACTCACTCCTCCCGCAAAGTGAGTCCAAAATTTAAACATAGTGTCCTTCAAATGTCCCTTGGTGTGAATGAAGGTGATTTTTTTCCTTAATGCTACATTAGGTTCTCTAGTTCGTCCCACTCAGCTCCACTGCTTCTTCTCTAATGTTGTGTCCAATTTTAAATGGTTTGAATGATGGGCTTTCCATCTTTTGCCTGGCCAGTGTAACCCCAGAGTGCCTAAGATTCACATGGCCTTGTTACTCCCTGCGACAGTCATGTTGCAGCAGACCTGAGAAAGAAGTGGCACAGCTCACATGATTTTAATTGCTGCCTAATAGGCTATAGCAACCTGAGCATTTTATTAAGAGGGCATTTAAAATTAGCATTATTATTCTAGAAGATGCTTTCACATTGCAGTAAAAATCATGCTGAGAGAATGTCTGATGTGCAACCCAATTTTGCCATTTTCTTAATTTCTTCCCATTACTTCTAGTAATGTACCTCTCGAGCCATTTTATCCTCTTTGTACTTCTCTGATTACATAAATAATTTTATCTTCTTCCTTTCTATTTTTCCCAGAGTATTTTCCCAGAGTATTCAGGATAAGCATAATCATAATTATTGGGGATTATTACATGTAGACTTTTCAGAGTTAGGGTAACTTTTAAAAAAATAGATATTGATGAATTCCATAGAAGTAAGCAATATACACCTTCTCATAGCAATAAGCAGGAGAGGGGTGTGTGTGTGTGTGTGTGTGTGTGTGTGTGTGTGTGTGTGTGTGTTAAACCTTTATCTTCTCTTAAATCATTCAGTTCTGTCATTTCCGGGCCACTCTCTCCTGTTACTGACACTCCTATGAGTGAAAACCAGATTTCAGTATCATCATCTTTCTAGAGAGGAACTTTTATCTCTCCTCTGTGATGATATTTGAGCAACTCTGCCATCATACCATGGTTATTTAATTCTATTGTATTTATAAGCAATTCTCCAATCTGCTGACAGTTGTCACTTAGAAACCTTACTGGTGTTTTTCCTTTCTTCTCTATACTCATCAAATCCTGCCACCGGGCACTGTCTGTGCACTGTCCCACCAGCATTTGGCTACCTTATAAACAGAAGTTAAAAAATAAGATGCACTGTTTAATTGAGGTTTTTATATATCAAGACATAAGCATCTAGTTTCATACTCTGTAAAACACCCATGAAATATTCTTTATCCTTTGCTCTTTGGGAGTAACTTATACTCCTCTAAAAAGTAATTGCACATAAATATTATTTGCTTTGATGAACTTTAACAGTCTTTTTAAATTCTTGTATTCTTAAGTACAGTTCTTATTACTGTTTGTTTATCCACGTTGATTCATTCATTTAGATAACATTTGAGGACACTGTTGCATTCTACTGGGCACTATGCTGGTTGCTTTGAAAAAGAAAATAAGCAAGAAAAGGTCTCTATTTTCAGGAATATCAGAGTTCAATAGGGAAGGCCAAAAAGCAAACACTTAACTATCATACAACGTGTGTGTGTGCATGCTCATCTGTGTCCGACTCTCTGCGGACCTCATGGGCTGTAGCCTGCCAGGCAAGAATACTGAAGGGGGTTGCCATTTCCTACTTCCAACCAGGGATCAAACCTGCATCTTTTGCATCGGCAGGCAGATTCTTTACCACTGCACCCCCTGGGAGTCATACAATGTGAGACATGCTCTAATAGAAGTTATGTGAACAATGGTGAGGGAGGAATTACTGCTTCTTAAGATAAGTCAGTACTAATGGGAGACTACATGAAGCATGTGCCCTTTGAGTTGGTTGGGCTTTCCAGGAGAAGTAAGGGAATAAGGGGAGAAAGGTATGCCCAGGACCAGAAACCATACCAGCAGGGCATAGAGACCTGATGTACACTGAGAAATAAACCATGAGTCAAACATAGGGCCTCTAGTTGAAATAGCTAGTGATGGAGCCAGAAAAATAAGTGGCAGTACACTAAAGTGGAATGCAGTAATCCGGAGCAGTGTTAACCCCAAGGTAGTTAACCTTTGCTCTTGAAACATGTGTTTTTATTTATGTATGACTATAGGTGCTTGTTATGATTTAGACTAATGGTTCCCACCCTGAGGTGTGCATTAAAATCTCTGCCTCATTCTGATTAGAATCTCCAAGGGTGGCATCCGTATATTTTTAAGTTCCCTGGGTGATTCTGATGGGAAGCCAGGGTGGAGAACCATCAATTCAAACCCCCTCAGTGTTTAAACAGGTACCAGGAAGACCTTGTCTCACTGAAACTGGTAAGTGATACTCTTAAATCAGAAACCATTCATTCATTGGTAGGAAGAGCAGCCTTTACCCCTCTGCACAGAGTTCTTTCCCCTACAGCTTGTCTTTAAACATGCTCAAATAACTTCCACCTACTGATGGGTAGAACACATCCTTGTAGCATCATCTTGTTTTACTCTTCATAGCCAAGTCCTGTGCTTCCATTTTTAATTTCTGTTCCAGCCAAGTGCAGTCTAGACTCAGTTCTACTGCCTAGCCCACAGTCCTCCCAGACTTCCTGGGTGTTGCATTCCTGCATTTGTGCATGCTACTCTTCTCCCTGGATTTTTCTTCCATGCACATTTTTTTCTTGACATCCCCACTCATATTTCAGCACTGAGCATCACATCTGAGGTCTCCTGCATTATAGGTGATTCTTTACTGACTGAGCCACCAGGGAAGCCCCCACACCCAAGAAGCCTTCTAATCTTCCCAGTCTGGATTACGTGGCATTCCTTTGTGCTACTATGCTGTTTTGTGTAGTACTTATAAAATAATATTTATTAATATATATTGTAATAACTGTCTGCATTAAAACAGTGGGCCTTTTAGAAATTAATTCATTCATATTTATTTCCATATCTAGTGGTTCACAGTATTCAGCATATAATAGTTCCTCAATTTAAAATATTGCTAAATTAATGATGTCAGATATAGTCATAAAAGCGAGTACCTGCTATTCGCTAGTGATTATGCCAATTACTGAGCACTTAGTATGTGCCTTGTTAGGTACTGACCAACCACTTAACACATGTATCATTTAACTCCCTGAAGTCAGGTCATGTTATTTTCCCTTTTATGGATGAGGAAACAGAGGCTTTGAGAAGTTAACTTTGAAAACTGAATTGCTCTTTTTGGTGTCTTTCTCAAATTGGAATTTCACATTTAACCTGAACTGAAGGACTTCTTTAATGTAGTCTGTAAATTTTCTAAAATGTAATACATAATCATCCAATTATATTTATTTTGTGAATTGGCAGTATTACCAGTTGTCTCTGGTGTTTATCAAAGGACTTTTTTTTTAAGATGGGATCCTAAGTGGCTTAACTAGTATTTTTTTTTTCTTTTTGTCTAACATTTATACTTCTGCTAGCCTTTTCAGTGAAAATAGAGGGGCAACCATTTCTTCTGTTTGGAAATTAAGAGAGACCAAATGATTAAAATCAATAGACTATGCCACAGCCTCCAATTCCCCATCCTCTCTTCCTACCAAAGAATCTCTGGAGCCAATAGTTTGAACACCCTCCCTCAGAAACCTGCTCATAAATAGAAAAATCGGCTAGTTTGACTTTCCCCCTCTGCTCCTTTCTCCTCCTCCCTGCTAATGAGCAGTGAAATGGCCTAATGACTGGGACCAGAGGGAGGGGAGGGCAGAGAAGAAAGCCTGAGTAATCTGCACACGGAATTATCAGCCTCTGTGTAACTGAGTTTTCTTTGGCTTCCTTCATTTTGGAGTTTAGCATTTTAAAGATACTGAGGGATGCACTGTTTCTTCAGGCTCTGAGATGAGCCGTGTTTTCAGTTTCTGCCATGATCATTTTGATCCACCTCTGTGGCTAGAAGACTTGTGCTTCTGATGGGGACTCCAGAAAGGAAGCTGGGAGGACTCTGAATGAATGACAAGGTTTTCTTTTCCACTGAGAGTCAAGCACATAATGGCCTTTTCATGCCCTTGTCTGTTTGGCTGTGTGTGATAGAGGCTGGAGAACATGTATGTGGCAGGAGCGGCCCTGGAAGATGAGGAGAATGCTGAGCAGAAAATGAATGCAGCCCAGGTTCACAGAGTCCTGGAAGGGGAAATAGCTGGTGGTGGTGGAGGGTGAACATCTGTCCCGGTTTGCCTGAGACTGATCTGCTTCTTGGACTGCGAGACTTTCAGTAGTAAAACCAGCACAGTCCTGGGCAAACAGGAACAGGGATGGTTGGGCATCCTGTGTGCTTAACTTTCCTTATCTTCACAAAAAGTTCACAGTCAGTTGGAAATTATTTCCTATTACCTTAAATCCTAACTCACTGAATGAAAACAAACCAAACCTTGAGAATTTTCTTGGACTCCCTGGAATAAGCAGTAAACTTGAATGGTGCCTTGTTGAAAGCTTTCTTCCTGTTACACCTGCATCTTGTGCTCCAGTTGTCTGGTTTAGAACTCTTGGCCACCCCACTCCCCATGCCTGTGAGGTATTTCTTTGTTCTTCCGTCCCTTCTTCTCTTGCTTCTGCTGCAATAACTGCAAAGATTAAAGAGGATGTACAGTATGTACTTTCTGTTACTTTGGCACTTACGTCCCACAGCTCTGCTTCGATTCAGCTGGATGGGCTGGGACTTTAGGGAGCCTCCAGGCGACCCACAGCTGAATCTATCAGGTCCCCTGCAGCAGCTGTTATCTGAGCTAACTGGGTCCTGTGACAGCAGCAGAGGAAGGGTGCAGCACGAATGTGCAGGAAGAGCACCAGACAGGCCTGTCTCTGCTCCAGAGTCTTAATCACCCCATCTGCATGTGGAGCATGGTGATTGTTCTGGAGAGAGTGGGAAGGGAGGAGATGGTGTTTTTCCACAGTTATTAAGATAAACAGAGCAGCCAATACTGTCTGTGCAGCTGTTTCAGCGTGAGGATGAACGGAATTATTTTATTTTTACTCAGTGGGAATTAACACCCCCCTCTTTCTTTTTGAGAGAGGGAGACTATGGCTAACACAATAACTCAATGATTTGAATCTTTCTGCAGAATGGTGATAATTTATGTGACTATCTGGACATATCCCTGTTTGGACATTTAATTAGTGAAAAACCAGTTTAGAAGATAAAATAGCTAAATAATCTGAGGGAACCATTTGAAGATGTGGTAGAAGGAATAGGACAAGGAAGGGGAGGGGATGGAGGAGCAGCTACAAGGTGACAGTGTTATTTCAAGACAAGAAAGAATAAGAATAAAGAGTTGTAGCCCTCAGGCTGAAGACAGGGAAGCAGATGAGGAAGAATGGTTATTATCTCTTGTGTTATTGTCCTAAGTACCAGAGCGATTTAAAGGTTTACCCTTGTGGCCATAGCAGCTTGGAAGACCCAAGGTCTCAGACTCAGTGAGTGAGTCCAGCAAAGATCAAACCTCTATCCTTATAGGCATAATTACAGGCATGGACACACTTTGGTGAAAAATATTATACTTAAGCTTTCAGATGATGATGGCAGAATGAACACACATTGATTCTCACATCCTTCAGAACAAGATTCTACTAGAATGACAGTAAAGAAAAAATTTAAAGTATTAATCTACAGAGATAGAAAAAAATGGGACGAGGAGATTAAAAACATGGAAGAAGTTGTAAAGCAGATGAACAATTGGTTAATGATTTAACAGGCTCGAGAAAACTTGAGTCCAGGGCTTCCCTGGTGGCTCAGTGGTAAAGAGTCTGCCTGCCAGCGCAGGAGTCGGGGGCTTTGATCTCCAGTCTGGGAAGGTTCCACATGCCGTGGAGCGGCTAAGCCTGTGAGCCACAGCTGCTGAGCCAAGCAGCCACAACTACTGAAGCCTCAGCACCCTAGAGCCCATGCTCCACAACAAGAGAAGCCGCTGCAACGAGAAGCCCATGCACCACAGCTAGAGAGTAGCCCCACAGCCATAAGTAAATAATGTAAATTAAAAAAGAAAAACGGAATCCTAAACTCCCAGAGCCTCAGAGGCTTAGAAATTAGGGGCACCAGGCACCTTTGAAGCTATGATGAAGGAGGTAGGTAGGAAGGGGCTAAAATGAGGACAATTCGTTAACTGTGTGCTTATGGAACAATTAAGAGCTCTGGCTTCTCTTCCCCACTTCATTCAACTTTGACTGCTTCTCTCCCACTCTGATAGAAAACTGGAAGATTATTTCTTCTCTTTTTTCCAATTCTGTTAAGATAAAACTGACATATAACATTGTGTAGGCTAAATGTGATGATACATAACATGGTGATTAAAAAAACTTTTTATTTTACATAGTAGTATAGTTGATTAGGGCTTCCCTGGTGATTTAGTGGTAAAGAATCCACCTGCCAAACAAGAGATGCAGGTTCGATCCCTGAGTTAGAAGGATCCCCTTGAGAAGGAAATGGCCACCTACTCCAGTATCCTTGTCTGGGAAATCCCATGGACGGGGGAGCCTGATGGGGCTGTAGTCAATGAGGTTGCAGAGAGTTGGACATGACTCAGTGGCTAAACAACAACAACATGGTTGGCTAACAGTGTTGTGTTAGTCTCAGGTACACAGCAGAGTGATTCAGTTATGCACATACATGGTATCTACTCTTTCTCAAGTTCTTTTCCCATTTAGGTCATAACATGGCAATTTGACATAGATATGTTGTGAAAGGATTACCATAATATGTTTATTTAACATTTCCATCACCTCAGAGAAGTATCTTTTTTTTTTAATGGTGAGAACACTTAAGATCTAGTCTATTAGCAACTTTCAAGTATATAATACAGTTGTTAGCTGTAGTCTCCATGCTGTATATTAGATCCCCAGAACTTATAACTGGAAATTTGTACCAGTTGACCAACATCTCCCCTTTTCTCTCACTTCCCAGCCCCTGGCAACTATCATTCTAATCTATTTTTAAATAAGTTAGATCATACAGTATTGTCTTTCTCTTTCTGACTTTGGAAATTTTTTCTTTGATGAAGATAAAACAGAAGGTCTCTAAACTGGGAAACCGGGCACAAGTGAGAAGGATCATACTGTAGGAAGTTGAGGTGGTCTGAGGCTTAGACTCCACCTTTCAGTGATACCTCCCCTACCAAACACATATGTTTTCCTTTTTCATCACTCTGAAACTCTGGTAGTCAAGCCCATATCTTCCAGGCATACGATTAGAAACATCTTTCTAGAATAATGATCAGTCCAAGAGAGAACTAAAGAATCTGAAAGTGAAAGTGAGGTTTTACTGACTGTTGACCCATTCAGGCAACTATATCTTCATAATTTCCTTTTATATGTCTGGGTTCCTTCCTGACAACCTCCTTGACAACCAGACATTCAAGGAAACTAATGAGAAACATGAAGACTAAAACAAATAGGAAAAAAACTATACAGGGAGATGAAAATGTTAAAAAATTATTGCTATCTTCAGAGAGCTTAGAGTAAATCTAGCAATCTTTAGACCAAGAAGCAGCCATAAAAAAGGAGCATTTGAAAAATATGAAATACATTTGGAAATTTAAAATATTAAAGCAGAAATGGAAAGCTTGGTAGAGTGCACAAATGATAAGGCTGAAGTACTCTCCCATAAAGTAGAACAAAATTACAAAAAAAAAGAAAAAATGATAAAGACAGCCACCATGTCCTGCTGCACACAGCGGGGTGTTGCTCCAGGACCTTGCTTCAGACACCTCCTGCCCTACTTTAAATGATTTAAAACCCTCCTGTGGTCACCTCCTCATGCTTCACAGAGAGCAGAGCTAGTGCACGTGGTCAGTTCTAAGAAAGGCTGCATTCAACAAGAGCACCAAGGGAACCAGTTCTTAGTGACTCCACGTCTACTGAACTCAATGACTGCAGGACTCAGACTGTATAGAGGGCACCTGGGATACTGCTTGGCCTCTGACCCACCTGGAGACAATGACAATACAAATGACTCCAAGAGGATTTTTCAGAAAGGATGGGGGAAGAAGCCTCTTTGGGCAGGAAGATCTTTGGTTCCCCACCCATCATAGCATGTTGATAGCTGCCGACCCCATCACTACCAATGCTAACCGTGCCTGCTCTGAAATATTGACTGACTTCTTGATACAACCTGATTCTTTCCGTTAATTTGACCTGGGGTGGCTCAGATGGTAAAGTGTCTGCCTGCAATGTGGGAGACCTGGGTTCGATCCTTGGGTCAGGAAGATCCCCTGGAGAAGGAAATGGCAACCCACTCCAGTACTCTTGCCTGGAAAATTCCATGGATGGAGGAGCCTGGTAGGCTACAGTCATATAGGGTCACAAAGAGTCGGACACGACTGAGTGACTTCACTTTCACGTTTTGCTAATTTGACCCGAATGTTTTTCAGACCAGTAAAAGGACCCTTTTTCAATACATTGCACTCCTTCCCCTGATTCCTGGGTTTTGGCACCAATAAGAAACCATAAACTAATATGTTACTTGGTGGGATAAGCAACTCAGTTGATTGATGCACTAAAGTCCTCTAAATTTCAGTTTCAACCATAAAATGGAGATATTAATTCCTGCCCTCTGAGTTAGGAATTTATATATAGTTTGTGTATGGAGGGGAGTTATTGATGTAGAGTATAAGTTTTGAGTGTCCAAAAATTGATTCACAATTTTTAAAAGGTTATATTCCAATTATAGTTATTATAAAATACTGGCTGTATTCCCTGTGTTGCACAATATATCCTTGTAGCTTATTTATTTTATACATAGTTTGTACCACTTAATCCCCTACCTCTATCTTGGCCCTCCCTCCCTCTCTCTTCCCACTGGTAACTACTAGTTTGTTCTTGATACAGTGAATCTGTTTCTGTATCTTTATACTGACTAGTTTATTGTTGCTTTTTAGATTCTACATGTAAGTGATATCATACAGTGTTTGTCTTCCTCTGACTTACTTCACTCAGCATAGTACCCTCCAACTCCATCCATGTTGTTGCAAATGGGAAATTTACATTCTTTTTTGTGACTAGTATTCCATTGTATGAATATGTGTGTGTGTGTCTATCATGTCTTCTTTATTCACTCATCTGTTGATGGACACTTAGGTTGCTTCTGTGTCTTGGCAATTGTAAGTGATGCTTCTGTGAACATTGGGGTGCATGTATCTTTTCAAATTAGTGTTTTCACTTCTTTCAAATATATACCCAGAAGTGAAATGTTTACATTAGAACAAAAGGTAGACTTATATGGAGTTAAAAAAAAAAGATAAATAGAGGAAGTATAAAAGTACAGGTAAAGATAAGGAGGTCCAATATTTAAAACTAGGAGTTTCATGAAGAGAGATTTTAAAAAATCCAGGGGAAAAAGTCAATAATTTAAGAATATTTCTGAAGCTGAAGTACATGGATTTCCAGATTGTGAAGGCCTTCTGAGTACCTGACCCAGTTGAAGATAATAGTCCCACGCTAAGTCATCATGAAATTTCATCATGTTAGGGAAGCAGAGAATACCTGCATGTTTCCAGAGCAGGATGTGGTTTTTTTTTCATTTGAGCTATTTCAATCCTAAAAGATGATGCTGTGAAAGTGCTGCACTCAATATGCCAGCAAATTTGGAAAACTCAGCAGTGGCCACAGGACTGGAAAAGGTCAGTTTTCACTCCAATCCCAAAGAAAGGCAATGCCAAAGAATGCTCAAATGACCACACAATTGCACTCATCTCACATGCTAGCAAAATAATGATCAAAATTCTCCAAGCCAGTCTTCAACAGTATGTGAACCATGAACTTCCAGATGTACAAACAAGCTGGTTTTAGAAAAGGCAGAGGAACCAGAGATCAACTTGGCAACATCCGCTGGATCTTCGAAAAAGTATGAGAGTTCCAGAAAAATATCTGCTTCTGCTTTATTGACTACGCCAAAGCCTTTGACTGTGTGAATCACAACAAATTACGGAAAATTCTTAAAGGGATGGGAATACCAGGCCACCTGACCTGCCTCCTGATAAATCTGTATGCAGGTCAGAAAACAACAGAACTTAACATGGAATAACACAATGGTTCCAAATTGGGAAAGGAGCATATCAAGGCTGTATATTGTCACCCTGCTTATTTAACTTATATGCAGAGTACATCATGAGAAACACTGGGCTGGAAGCAGCACAAGCTGGAAGCAAGATTGCCAGGAGAAATATCTATAACCTCAGATATGCAGATGACACCACCCTTATGGCAGAAAAGAAAGCAAAGAAGAACTAAAGAGCCTCTTGAGGAAAGTGAAAGAGAGTGAAAAAGTTGGCTTGAAGCTCAACATTCAGAAAACGAAGATTGTGGCATCCGGTCCCATCACTTCATGGCAAATAGATGGGGAAATAGTGGAAACAGTGAGATGCTTTATTTTGAGGGGCTCCAAAATCACTGCAGATGGTGACTGCAGCCATGAAATTAAAAGACACTTGCTCTTTGGAAGAAAAGCTCTGACCAACCTAGACAGCATATTAAAAAGCAGAGACATTACTTTGCCAACAAAGGTCCGTTTAGTCAAGGCTATGGTTTTTCCAGTGGTCATGTGTGGATGTGGGAGTTGGACTATAAAGAAAGCTGAGTGCCAAAGAATTGATGCTTTTGAACTGTGGTGTTGGAGAAGACTCTTGAGAGTCCCTTGGACTGCAAGGAGATCCAACCAGTCCATCCTAAAGGAGATCAGTCCTGAATATTCATTAGAAGGACTGAAGCTGAAACTGCAATACTTTGGCCACCTGATGCGAAGAACTGATTCATTTGAAAAGACCCTGATGCTGGGAACAGTTGAAGGCGGGAGGAGAAGGAAATGACAGAGGATGAGATGGTTGGATGACATCACTGACTCGATGGACATGAGTTCGAGTAAGCTCCAGGAGTTGGTGATGGACAGGGTGGCCTGGCATGCTGCAGTCCATGGGGTCGCAGAGTTGGACATGACTGAGTGACTGAACTGAACTGATGAATAAAAATTTCTTTTAAAAATTTAAAAGAAAAGAAACAGTTAAAGCCAGTTTTGTTTTATTTTCATGAGAATTCCAAACACCACAGCAGTAGCAGTGACTTTAGTCATAGAATAGAATCCTCTTGTCTGTTAAAAAATAAATTCTCTCTTACAGAGTGCACTTTTACCTTATGTGCATTTCACTCGTAAGTTTTTCTTTCCTTGAACTTCTGAGCCAAGTGTAAAGATTGACGTTTTCTTTCTGATCATGGACTTAACACTAATGCTGTGCCAATAAAGTCTATGTCATGAATGGTTGAACTCTTAAGAAGCTTTGGGGAGGGAGAAAAAAAAAATCCTTGCCAAACTGCTCCACTTCCCAACCTGCTTGCTAATCCAGTAGAAATATGGTTTGGGACAGGCTTCAAAACTTCATCAGTGCAGAGGACAAAAGGCATGAATACAGGGAAATGTCTTTTAAAATGACTGGGCAAACCATTAGCTTTGAAGGTGTCCCATGTCTGCCCAGCCCCTATGACAAGCTGCAGGCTCTGTAGTTCACCAGCAGCACCACTTGGAGCATCTTGCTCTTTTGTTTTCTGTTTTGCTCATGTTAAAGTTCTAACACGTTGCAGATTTTAACAGCAGAAATCTCTTAGTGCTGCAATTAGTATTCTTTCATGCTGTTTGGAAGCTGGAGTGTACAGGCGTCTACAGTGTAATCAACCATCCACTTCTGGCTTTAACAAACCCTGAGACAACATACCACACCAGTTTTGGTGCCCAGGACAAGAGTGCTTCTCTGTCTCCTATTATCATTCGCTTTTCCTGTGCTGCTGGTGTGAGTGGTCTTTTCAAGTTTTCTGTAATATTATTTTTGTTTGCTTTGACTACTCTGCTTCTGATTGTTAGCTTTGTACGTAGTTATACTGATACCTGGATTATGTAAATCTGTGGATCGTTTTTTTCTTTTTTCCTTTTCCCTGATCGGTTTCTCTAGGTAAAGGTCCAGAATTTCCCAAAGGGCAAAGGAGGGTCCCTGAAATTTTTTGTGAGCATTGAAGCAGTGTTGAAATAGTAGGTGGCAAGTGTGTGGCTTTTCTGGGTTGAGCTTGTTTTCTCCAAATACATTTCAGTTAGTTCTCTGTTAGCACCTGTTATTGCCTGGAACACAGGTTTCTTTGCATAGCTCATAAAGAATACAGAGGCTCTGATGGATGTGTGTTCTGTTGAGCTGTGAAATCTCCAGCCTGATTGTATAAGTGTATAGGGTATGAGTTTTCCATAAATGGAAATAATGCATGCAAGGCCTAGCGTATGGGATGAGTTCTGAAGCTGGTTTTGCTCTAATTCCAGTGCTAATTTCTCAGGGGTCTGGAGTGAAGACCTGTGCCTTCCTTACTCCCTGTGCTGTCTTTAGCTATTCTTTTGACTTGGGGCTCAGTGTTTACTTCTGTCATTCTGACCATCTTTGGCAGTTCTTGTCTTATTTCTCAGTATGTCAGATGTTTACATTCTTAGAAGGATTCTGAGATTTTTCCTCTGGGAGAGGTGAATTCTTTCTTTCTCTTTGCCTCTCTTCCTTCTGTGTTTAATCTTCTACTCTAAAAGGAAAAAAAGAACAGGCTCCTCCAACCCTTCAAATTATGAGTTACAATAAGTGGCATATCCCCACCATAGTCTTAGGTTTTAAAAAAGAGAAACTTCCCTTACCCATCGTGATCCTAAAGCAGGCTTGCTACAGGTCATAGCCACCAAATGAGTTCTTACAGATTCATAGGGAGACTAACAAATTTAATTTTCTTCTACTTTTTCTCTAGTGCACAATTCCGTTAGACTCATTTGTCTACATTCTTGGAAATGCACAGCCTACTGGATAAACTGAAAAAGATAATGCAGCCATTTTAAAGATAAAACTGGTGAAATTCTCTTTTCTGCTCCCAGCATCTTGGTCTAAGGGAAAAGTTAATGAAAAAATGCAAATATTGAACTTTTGGTAATTCAGTTCTATTTCTTAAAATATGCTTTGTATTGGTTTCAAATGTTTCATTGAGTAGTAAAATTGGTTAGCAGTACTCCCGTATGAGACTTTGTTCACAGTAGCACATAACAGAGACAGAGAAGGGATTGGTTTATGCATATTCATGATCTTTCTCTCCCCTTCTCCTCCCTCCGCTTGCTCCTCCCTTTATCCCTCTTTTCTCTTTCTCCCTTCTTTCTTCCCTCCATACCTCTCTCTCTCATTCACTTTTTGTTTTATATCTTTCACTTGCCATCTTGTCTTTCTGTAATCCCTTGAAAATTTGCAGAGCTAATTCTCTGGGGGAAAAAAAGCAATAAAAAGAAAACTAAGCCATGAAATAAATAAGGCATTTCTTCCCATGGAATTCAAATCAGTTCCTCTTTCTAGTTCCTAAGAAATCTACTTAATTAGAAGTTTGCCTATATCCTGCTAAATATGTACAATACACTCATTTACAGTATACCCATGTTCTCAGGCAGAGCTAGTCATGCCTTCCCTTTTGACTCTTCTTTTATTCCTGGAGGGAAAGGTTTTTGTTAATATAACTGTTTATCCTTCCAGTTTAGCAAGTTTGTCTATGAAGTTGTATGCTAAATATCAATAGATCAGTTACCAACCAGTGGCTAATTATTTGATTTTTTAAATTTGTTTTTGTCTCCTGACCTGAAATGTAAATTCCATGGGGAATAGATTTTACTGTAGTATCCAATCCCCTATCCCAGCACCCAGCAGGAGTAGCTGACGCATGCTCGGTTAATATTGGTATTTGTTCGGTTAATATTGATATTTGTTGGATAAGACAGTGGTTGTGTGTGTGGGTTGCGGGGAAGGGATTATTTCTCTTTTAGCTGTTTGTTTTGTTTACAGGGAGGACTTTAGAGTTCATGCTGCTAAATTAGCTATTTTAAGATTAGGCTACCATATGTGAATAGGTCAGCAGCTCTTATGTCTTTTTACTTACCACTGCTACCAATATGGAGCCTGAGACTGGGAGAAATTAAGGAACTTGCCCCCGATTTTATATCTAATGTATTGTGAAGCTCTGACTAGCACGTAGGTCATTCTTTGGGCTTAATCCTGTCAAAAATCATACAGTGTGATGGGTCTTAGTCGTAGCTTCTAAACTGCACTCTGAACTTCTCCCGATGAAGGTTTATGTCCTGTCTTTGTGGTCCGTTTCAAACAGTGTTTAGCAGAATTTCTTGTATCTAGCAAGTGTTTCTTAAATCTTGATCAATATCAGATTTACCCAGTATACCTATAGGGGCTATTAACTGGTAAATGTGCAAGTAGAAACAAATTAAGCAAATTTACATATTATTATCATTTTCATATGATTTATGTAAATAAATATTATAGTTCTTTTGTGATATTAATTTCAAATATGTTTTCATAGATTGAAGGCATTATGGTAGGTTTTAGGTTCTATATATGCAGAGATGGGGAAACGAGCCTACCGTTCAAAGTGCACATTTCCCCCAAATAAAAAACAGTGCTTAAATATTTATCTCTGATGTTGAAATGACTTTCTGTTTTGGGTTGCACTGGGTTATGATGTGTTAGTAGTTATTTACCAGTCGTATCCGCTCTGCATGCTTGATTCTATAAAGCATCAATTTTCTCTGGAAACAAAATGACTTCTTGTTTTGTTTGCCCTTCAGGTTGAGTAGTGGAGTTGCTAGAACATAACTGCTCCCTCTGCAGGGCTAATGGTCAGACAGTATCAGGGCTGTTCTCCAAGACAGTAGCCTCTGCTTAGGCTAACTCTGCAGAGTGCTTAACCTTTCAATAAGTCTTCCTCTCTCAAATAAGCAAATGCTGCTGGGACCCTTTGCTGAAGTCAGTGGAGGAGAATCTATAGCTCCATAGATCAGCCAGAGGGCAGGTTTTCTAAGAGTAGCAAATCTGTTCTGTTGCAACATGCTTTTTCTAGAAGCTTTTTGTCATTCTGGCAGTAAACTGTTTTCCACTTGCTGCCTTAGCAACAAGACCTGAAGTCACTTTCCCCTCCGGTCTGGGTTTGATTAGAAGAGCATTAACACTGTACCTAGAACTAGAAGAAAACATCGTCCTGGGGAAACCCACAGATGTTACCAGCTTCTTGGGCTGGAGAATTATTTATGTACATTCTACATAGCTCCTTGCAAGGAAAGGTCAAATGGGAAATTGTGGAAATGGTGAATTCCAAACCTACATGGTCCTGAGTCCCTAGAAAATGCTGTAGCTAAAGTTCTTGTCAGGTGGCTTCTGGCCACAGCAAAGGACAGTCTTCCTCTGCAAAATTCTCCACAGGGACCTCAGAGGAAGAGCCAAAATGTTAGGGGTTCCTTCTTGTGTTAAGGATCCCAGCCTTAGGCTACCTCTAGTTTTCTCCAGAGTCTTTGTTTAACCCAGGAATATAAAGTTCAATTTGAGAAGAAAATTTTGTTTACAAGAGAATAAAATTCTGATGGACTTTGGCTTTAGTTTATCCCTTGAGAGCTCATTTAAATGTTTTTTGCTGAATTCAATCTTATCTTGTAATAGAATCTGCTCAGTTCAGAAGTTAGGTGATCATAAAACTAGAGGCAAAGGTTAAGGATTAACTGTAACCACAAGTAGGCTAAAGACTAAAGAAACAAAGTATTCCAACAGGTTTAAAGTGAGGGGTGCGAGTTGCTGCTTTTTGTATTCAGTTTGTTAAAGATGTGTTGTTTGTGGCTTAGAAATGAAATACGGTAGCATCCTGACAAGAAATGATGGAAAGAAGATTAAGAATAGGAATTTGTAGTACCTCCCCAGAACAGGCAGGGAATACAATGAAATCTCCAAGGCAAAAATTTTCTAGGTCACGGTATTATGGTGTCTCTTTGTAAGAAGTGCTATTTTTCTTGGTAAATTAAAACCCCAAACTTCCAGAGTTTGCACACAAAAAAAGAAACTCTTTTGTAGGCACGGGTAGCTGGACCAAATATGGGCAAAGGATTCTTTCCTTGTTTCTTTATGCAGAGCTTACTTAGGTCAAGAACATTTAAAATAGACTTTTCTAAAGACTAGGGGCTTAAAGCAGGAAGTGACATAGAGCCAGGTAATCTGCATTTGGAATGCAGATTCTCGCCATGGCCCATAACACCTATACTTTAGGGCCCTAAATGGACAGCTAATCCCGGCCTGTGCTCTTGAGGTCCATCTTTGGGCCTGGATGCACCACTTTAACACCCATAGTTAGGAATGCGCTCCCAGACACCAAACAGTCTCAAAGTCCAAAAGAAATTCTGCTTCCAAGGATATACTCTTTGCATTTCTGTTTAATGATACTGTACTCTGCCGTACCCTGCACTAGATACTTTAACTACTTATCTCATTTAAATATCAAAAAGATTTGTGTATTGATCCATTTTATAGAGAAGGAAACTGTGATTCAAAGGTTTAAAGCTTCTTTTCCCATAGCGACACAGCTAATTAAGTGATAGAGCTGGGCGACAAACCTGGTTCTGTTAGCCACTAAAGCTGGTACTTCAAAACTCTAGTGCTTCTCAGTTTTACAGTGCTATCCATGGGGGGTTTAGGTTTAATTTTATCAAAGAAGAATCTCTTTTCACCCACAATATTATAGCTCCTAGAAACTTCTGCACTGAAACAGCCTGTTTGGAACTGTTGAGGCCCCAGTCGTGAGCAGGACTAGAAGACAGCTAACATAGGGAAGGGAGGAGACCGTTGGAAACAGACTGTGCACCAGAGCTTGTGTGGACAGCATTCATCTCCATCAGAAATGGCCAATCTGTTGCATATCTGCCTTCCTCATCCCTGTTTAAGTTTTAATTATCTTCCAACTGTCTGAGCTGCTGTTGAGGACCTCAGAGAGAACAAAGGATAGCTGTCATATTTTTCAGCAGCTTTCCTTTCTGCACACTGATGAAGTCACTAGCTGCCACTGCCCTTATCATCAGGTTAAATCAGAGTCTGAGTGTGCATTGGAGAGATGATGTTGAAAGAAAAAAATTAAGCTTAAGTTTTACCTTTTACTCGAAATCTTTTGTGACAAAGAAAATTAGGATCTACTTCTTGTTAGGTGTCATAACCCAGAAGCAAGTTTTGTTTTTCAAAAAAAAAAAAAAGGTAGGGAGAACTCTCTCTCTCCCATCCCCAGCCCTTGGGTTTTCAGTAGCTTGGATAGTGGTAACTGCTGCCTGCAGGATGTTCCATTGTGCGCCTCATAAAGAAAATCTGCCTGTGATTGAGGATGGTACCTTGATGGTGCTTCCTCCTTCTCCCTCTGGACATTGCTCCTGGATCAGGGCACGCTTTCCCCTGAGCTGGACAAGGGCCCCTGAGTTCTTAATGGAGAGCTCCAGGCTGCCCTACCAGTCACTGAAGTTGGGGGATTAGTTAAAGCCTGTTTTCTATTTCTAGTCGAGATCTTCAGTGAAGGACAGAGTCCTCGGCTAAACGATTCCTTGCTGGAGAAAAGGAGCGTGGCTTCTTTGCTGTGACTTTGTTACCATTTTTTAATGTGTATTTGAGTAAGGACTTTATGCTACTTTTGTAAATTAGGCTATAATTTTATGGAGACTTAGAGAGTATTGTAGAACTAGAATAATTAAAGTTGTTATGAGCATTACATATAACAGGCTAATCAAGAAGTGTGATGTACAGTGGTGAATTGCTAATTTGACCTCAGGATTATGCAGCAGAGATAACATTATCTTCATTTATATAGAACTTTTTTTATCTGGAGGCATCTCTCAATGCTTTTGCAATCATATATATTATTTTATTAGCTATCACAAACACTATCATTAAGGCTGTAAAATATATTCCAGTACAGTTTTTTATTTTCAGTTTCCTATAATCGGGGGATGAGAGAGGGGAAAGTTCTTTAATTTCTCCCACTCCTGATATTTACACCAGGGTAAAATTTGGGGAATGACTGTTATCTAAACTTGGAGACTGGTTCCATATAATGTTTTAAAAAGAAAGAGAGTGAGGGAACATTAGTGCATCCCCTTAGGTCAGCCTGAACTGTTAACCTTAAGAACTGCCACTGGGGGAAGGTCCTATTAGTCCCTCCCTTGCTCCTCTATCTCCTCAGTATTAGGAAAGCTATCTCTCCTTTGAAAGATTTGACCTAGAGAACAGGAAAATGATCTGATCAAATTCCACCAAACCACATTCCCTCCAAGGTTGCAGATAGCAGCACTCACTGTCACGACCATGTGCGGTTGCAAATGCTCTGCTTGTTGAGTTCCTGTGGGTTTAAGGAAATGGATAAAATTAGATTCAGGCCAAGGTGCCAGGCTTAACAACACCCCTTCCATTCCAGAAAGCCCAGAGAGATTGTTACTGCCAGCAGTAAAGAACAACACAATCTGTTCTCCTCAGACCATTTAGAACTTATTTTAAGTGAACCCCATCCACCTACCCAAACCCAGTAAAGTCAACAACACCTTCTGTCTGCCCTGAAGGCTGGAGAGAACAGATCATAGCCAACCTCCTGCTTACCCAGAGGGCGATGGTGAGCACAGCAGTTGCCCTGACTCTCCACACAGGAAGAATGGTGTCTCCCTGCAGCGGGGATGGGAACACAGAGCAGCCAGTCCAGGAGAGGGCATTACTATTGGTTATGAAGATGAGCGATCAGCTCATGTCAAGGAGCAGATGGCTAAATGAGGTGCACAGGGATTGCAGTGAGATTCAGGCTTGAAGAAACAGGAGGGAAAATAGCTCATGACACAGAACCCCCAAATATAGCCTCTATAATGTGAATTTTTTTAAATTGGCATTTACATTATACAGTTAACTTGGAGGGATGAGAAATGTAAGGAAATTACCAAATTAGTGAACAGCGATTAACTCAGAAGTAAAATTACATCATCTAAATGGAAGGTTGTTTTACACAGCGGAGGGAAGATATTACTAAAACCTTGCCCAGTCTGTCATCTGCTAATTGAAATCTGTTCGTTTAATACGCTGCATCCTTCGGAGCACATAGTTCATAATTTGGGAGAGTGTTATCAGTTCATCTGTTATTTTTTGCCTTGCCCTTCTTTTGAATTCCAGGATGTGTGTAGCACATTTGGTTCCCCATGGAATTGAGTGACACTCAGAAGAGTCCGTTTGTTCATTAACCTGTGAACTGTCAGGTCCCTTTGGAGAATGAAAGGGGCAAGTTGCTCCAAGATTAATGCTTGTTTGTCAGAGGTGAAGCCTCCAGGGAGACCCAGAGGGTGAATAGGCTGAGATGCTCGAGACCTGCCCCACGAAACTCTGCACTGTGTGCAGATGCCAGCTCCCTGCGGCCAGGAGGGAGGCTGCAGTGCAGGCTGGCTCACCTCTGCACATCACTTCCTCTGGCCAGGAGAAGGCATCCTAGCAGTCACGCTGGGGACTGGCGTAAGAATATAGGGTTCACATCCTAATGAGAATTTAGGAGCAACATTAAAATACAAGAAACTGTGAGTGGTTTTCAGTAGTTTCTGTAGATTTTTTTTGTTTGTTTGTTTTTTTTTTTTTACTCTAAATGAGAAAGCAGTATTGATTTCATGCATTTCATCCAATGGGTGAAAGATTCATTGAGTTGGAAAGTATTTGATTTTGTGTGTGTTTGTGCACCTATGCACAGGCATGTTCCTAACCACAAGGTAAGAATAGAAGCTGTTATTCTCCAGCGTAAATGTCTCATGGATGTAAAATTGTACTGACATTTGGGAGTTGAGCTGAACAGCCCCTGGTTTGATTTTCTAGGTAAACCAAATCTAAGTTCTACTTCATTCTCTGGAAAGTGGTACCTCCCTAATTTTGCTGTAATTTTTCTAGACTCAGTTGGAGCTAGCCCTAAGGAGCAGGTACAGGGTCTGAAGCCTATTCAGAGTCTCTTTCAGTCCGTGCTCTGGTAGGCTGTATGTTTACGTAGTGTATCTTTTTCTGTTATCTTTGGATTTGTTATGATGGAAGCTCATTTTCTTCAACAGATTTTCTTCTCTTTTTACCCCCAGGTATATTCGAATAGTTGGGACTCACAACACAGTGAATAAGATTTTTCACATTGTGGCTTTTGAATGTATGTTTACCAACAAAACCTTCACTCTGGAGAAGGGGCTGATAGGTAAGTGTTACAGTTACATTTTTGTGTATCACATAGCTGTGTTATCTTCAAATATTTTGTTATTCCCTTAACTCATCTTAATTCACCTGTTAATCAGCTTTGACTAAGAGCTCTAGTTGACTTGAATGCCTTATGGCTGAGTGACATAGAAAGGGCTTATATATTTTTAGAAATAGTCAAAATAATAATTCTAGTAAACTTAAAAGAGTGTAAATATTATACTAGTAGTTCAGAATTGGAAATGTTCTAGTGATTCATTCAGATTTGCTATGTGGGGAATGCTTGTGATAGTCAGGCACAGCCTCCTATACCAAAAGGCTTTTCTGTATTTAATGGTAGGTAAGATCAGGGAGGAAGTCAGTATAATATTGATCCAGTGCTCCTACTTTACAAGGCTGTGCAGGTATTTTGGCCTTTGATTTGATATGAACAGTGTGCTCAGCTATGAGAATATCTCCTTTTCATAGACACAGCCGTCCATATTTGCCCTTCTTTGTCAAATTCACCTCAAGAAAACGACTGCATGTAATTAAAATAAGACCAAAGTAACTAAATTACCGTAATGAAGATTATCTTGTGACCAGTTCGGCCTGGCTAATCTTTTGAAAGGACATTTTAAATTTCATTTAGTTGTTTGGTTGTTTTCTGTTGTGCTTTGTTTTTGCTTTTGTTTTAGGTAATGTTTAGTCTAGCTGTGTCTCTAGTCCACCTCAGGCCTTAACATTATGATACCATGAGTGGCTTTTTCTGTCTAGGCTGATTATTCTTCTTTTATCCATGCCCACAGGGTTTTGCTCATTTCCTACCAAGATCATATTTTGTAACTAACTAGATCCTTGAATCTGCACCTTTACTGCAGCTTTCTTAGAAAAGAAACTCTCTTATGTTCAAGTAAAGGGATAAGATACCCATGGCTTGATATACCTAAAGTAGTTCTTTACCTTTACAAAGGACTCATTTCTCATCTCCTCCCCAAGTCCTGTTCATGCTGGGACACAGAACATATTGACAGTGTCCTAAAAACATGGTGAAAACTAGAATGAGAAAGATGAGGGTAGCTTACAGATGTTTACTAATTCTATGAATGGTCAAAAGTCTAAATTTTCATAACGCTTTTTGTTTCCTAAACATAATCCTTTAGGGAAATTTGAAAGAGTAATACTAATAAAGTAGCAAGAGTAGAAATTATTCCAACATATAGAGAAGTTTTAGAGCTCAACTAAAATAGTTTGGTTTTGACTTTGCAATGGGTGTAATTTTTAGAATTAAATATAAATGTTGATAAGCCTTGTGACTTTTTTTTGGAATTTAAAAAAATTTTAATTGGAGGCTAATTACTTTACAATATTGTGGTGGTTTTTGCCTTACATTCACATGAATCAGCCATGGGTGTACATGTGTTCCCCATCCTGACCCTCCCTCCCACCTCCCTCCTTGTGACTTTGAAACCATTTGAAAGTTAACAGTGGGCATTACTTGATATTATCAAGGCTTTTAATTCTGTGAGGGGGCATAGAATTGTGATGATGGAGTGTTTTGGAAAGGCTACTCCTTTTTACTTGCTGCCCATGTTGTTGTATAGACCAGACCTCACTGTGCATGTGATTGTATAGTTAAGAGCATCCTTACTTTACTAGGAACCAAATCACCTTTACAACCATAGGAGGTGTAGAGCATCTGGCTGCTCACTTCAGCCTGGTACACTGAATTTTGGGCATGTTGTATAGAAGGCCCCTTTCCCTTCTTACTGGAGGAAGGACAGGTTTGTAGGCACTGTAATTATCGAAGAAACAAATCTATCTGGCATGAAAGGCCACTGCAGGAGTGAAACTCAGAATCAGTTGTAGTGAGGGATGCTGTTGTTGGTCTATCTGTTTTGTCCAAACTGAGTCAGTCAGTATTAGCAGAAGCCATAATAGTCTCAGACATGTCAAGGGATAAAAGAAGACTGTAGAGAGGCTACAAGTATTTCTGGTGTCTGGTCAGACACTTTTTTCAAGTCCTCTTCTAAGATGCTCACAAGTTTGACTGTCAAGAGCACTGCAGTCACTTGCCTGTCGTCGTCTCTCCTCCAAATAGGAGCAATGGTGCAGGCAGGCAGGTTGGTGCATGTGCTCGTCAGCAGATGGCCTGCAGTGGGGTCCCCTCTGGCTCTGCTTTTACTGTCTTCATGGCTCAAATTTGCCCCCATGCTGGGCAGACAGGGAGCTGGTTTAAGTCATGAGTGTGTGTAGGGTGATTCCATTATCCTTTTTCTGACATGGCAGCCGTGCCAGATTTACAGGGACGTTTGAAACAATAATGGCCAGCTTTCCCTGTTGGTGATCCAGGTGCATTTTAGCTGCACACAGGCCTCAGCCACAGCCATTCTACGGGGACCTCCAAGAAAGAAGTGGTCCTTTAGTGAGGCCACAGTGTATGTCAGAATCCCCTGGAATTATTTTTAAATTGTAGTTGCCTACTGCTCCCTCTGTCCTATGAGATATGCTGTCCTCCCTTGAGAACCACTGATCCAATGCCAGGTTTTCATAGGGGAAACATATAAAACTACAATAATGTCATCATGAATAACTAGTGGTATCTAGCTCTACCCTTACGTTTCGAGATTCAGAATTTCCATCATATTTCCTGACCTTGTTTCATAGTTCAGGCTACTCTCATTAGAGTAGTATTCTCCTGCTGCTGAGTGTGCTCAGTCGTGTCCAACTGTTTGCAACACCATGGACTGTAGCCCACCAGGCTCCTCTGTCCATGGAATTTTCCAGGAAAGAATACTGGAGTGGGTTGCCACTTCCTTCTCAAGGGGATTTTCCTGACCCAGGGATAGAACCCATGTCTCTTGTGTCTCCTGCATTGGCAGTCAGATTCTTAACCAACTAGCACTACCTGGGAAGTCCAGTATTCTCCTAAATTACTTTAAAAAAATACTTGTGTCAGAGACATTAGTTTGTCAACGAAGATCCGTCTAGTCAAGGCTATGGTTTTTCCAGTAGTCATGTATGGATGTGAGAGTTGGACCATAAAGAAAGCTGAACGTAGAAGAATTGATGCTTTTGAACTGTGATGCTGGAGAAGACTCTTGAGAGAGTCCTTGGACTGCAAGGAGGTCCAGTCAGTCCACCCTAAAGGAGATCAGTCAGTCCTGGGTGTTCATTGGAAGGACTGATGTTGAAGCTGAAACTCCAATACTTTGGCCACCTGATGCGAAAAGCTGACTCATCTGAAAAGACCCTGATGCTGGGAAAGATTGAGGGCAGGAGGAGAAGGGGACGACAGAGAATGAGATGGTTGGATGGCATCACTGACTCAATGGACATGGGTTTGGGTGGACTCCAGGAGTTGGTGATGAACAGGTAGGCCTGGCGTGTTGCGGTTCATGGGGTCGCAAAGAGTTGGACACAACTGAGTGACTGAACTGAACTGTGTCTTTTTAAATTAGATTTAATGTTATTATTTAAAATGTATAATGATGTCAGGAGAAACATGAATAAAAATAACAATACCAGCTTTGTAAGATTTTAGTCTTCCTTTTCCACCGAAGGGTTTTTTTCACATTTTTGTTGATAGCATGTCACTCTTCATACTGCTTAATTTGCACAGACTCTTGGGGAGGCTTTGGAACCCTGTGGGTTCATGCATCCATGGGAATGGGCCCACCTTAAGTACATTGACCAGACCTGGGCATCAGACTCACAGCTCTTCACCCACCTTATCTGCTGTTGCCACCACAGCCCTTTCTCATTTGGTGGCTGCTTCTGGGTAGTGCTGGGATGTATTCTTGCCTGGGAGAGTCTTGCCTCTTTGTTAGGAGGCATTTGTAGGAAATTCTAACCTCTTACTGCTAGTGCATAGAAGAAAGTTAGAATTGATATGACTGCTGAATAGATATGAGAGCTATTTAAACATTAAACCTCCCAAAGAATGTATTTGCTTGCCTTGGCACTCCACTTTGTGATATGTCTAGTTTTTCATAACTTGCCAAAACTTCCTTTTCATTTAATCTTGTACTTAAATTCACTTCTTTGTATACCGTCTTAGTCGTTCAAGTAGAGGAGATAATACACACCACTCAGGTTGAAGAATTACTGACTCATAGACAGCCTGGTCTTATCTGTATGCCACCTACTTCCTCCCCAGAAGATTATTTTGAAGCCAATTCCAGACACTCTATCATCTTATCCATAAATACTTCAGTATGCATCTCTAAAAGTAAAGCCTTCCTTTTTGTGGCCATAATCACAGTATCATTATAACACCCCCAAATTGCATCATTATTACTTTTGAGTATTAAATACCCAGTCAGTGTTCAGATGTTCATAATTGAATCAAAGTCTGGAGTGAGTTTATGTGTTTTTATAGGTTGTTTAAATCAGAATTCAATTAACGTCCATACTGTCAACAGGTAGCTCTTTTGACTAATAAATCTCTTTAAATCTGTAGCTTTCCTTACACATGTCTATCCCTGTCTTTTTCTTTTATTTTCGCTCTCTTTCTAATTATAATGTGTTTGTTGAAGAAACTAACTTTCTGTCCTGCAGAATTTTAAACAGCCTAGGTTTTGATGATTAGATTCCCATAGTAACATTTAACATGCTCCTCTGTTGTATTTCTTCTGTTTAATCGTTCGATAGAGGCTAAATCCGATTCAGGACTTTTTTCGTTTTGTTTTCCGTTTGTTTGTTTATAAAATGTTCTATAGATGGTGGTATATGTCTGTCAAGAAGCAGAGAGAAATCTTTGGTTGCCTCTCTCTTTTGGATAGTCACATCCACTCATGGTCATTAATATTTCCTAGATTCATTCTTTCATAATTTGGAAGTATAAAATGGTTCTCTTCTAATCCTGTCATTCCTCCTCTGTTTAATAGCTAGAAAAACTTGCCTGAACACTCATTTGGTAATCCTAAAATGCAGCTTGCCCAGGAAAAGTAGGATAAATGTCATATTCCTTCTTCTTTTTTACCACTTTTCAAATTAAAGAGGTAGTTACCTAGCATCCTCCAAAGGTAACCAGTAAGATTTGTTTCTGGGGGTTTTGAGGGGGAGGAGGGAGGATGGAGAATATTTATCATTTTGAATTTATGAGATTAAAAAATTGGACAACTTTTAATCCCTTGGGTTATTTTTTATTAATATTCAGATTATCCGCATCTTAAACTTCTTCATATTGGCTCTGGAGTCTTTCCAACATGATCTCAGTAATACGCAGTAGTTCCTTGATTTCTGTCATGACAAAATGTACCAGCTTCATCTGTACATTTATTGTCTCTGATCTGGAATCAGCCATTTCTGCAGGAAGCCCTGGTTCTGTGAAATGGGAAATGACATTTGGAAACCTCAGCCTAATCAGTTCCTATTGGGTGGTCACTATTCCTAGGCCTTTTCAGTAGACAGAAGTAGGAAATGAGTACACGTATGTTTATTTATCAATATTCAACAGGTAAATTATATCAAGTGTACATGCTGACATTTCTAATTAAAATTCGGTACACAAAGCAAGCTTTGGGAGTTGGTGATAAACAGGGAAGCCTGGCATGCTGCAGTCCATGGGTCACAAAGAGTTGGACACGACTGAGCAACTGAACTGAACTTAACTGAAACAAAGTTTTGTTTAAATTTTTGATCTTTCATCCTTTTTCCGTACTGAAAATCTTGGCCTTTACTGATCAGTTCTCACTCAGTCGTGTCCTACTCTTTGCGACCCCATGAATCGCACCATGCCAGGCCTCCCTGTCCATCACCAACTCCCGGAGTTCACTCCGATTCATGTCCATCGAGTCAGTGATGCCATCCAGCCATCTCATCCTCGGTCGTCCCCTTCTCTTCCTGCCCCCAATCCCTCCCAGCATCACAGTCTTTTCCAATGAGTCAACTCTTCGCATGAGGTGACAAAAGTACTAGAGTTTCAGCTTTAGCAACATTCCTTCCAAAGAACAACCAGGGTTGATCTTCTTCAGAATGGACTGGTTGGATCTCCTTGCAGTCCAAGGGACCCTCAAGAGTCTTCTCCAACACCACAGTTCAAAAGCATCAATTCTTCGGCGCTCAGCCTTCTTCACAGTCCAACTCTCACATCCATACATGACTACTGGAAAAACCATAGCCTTGACTAGACGGACCTTAGTCGGCAGAGTAATGTCTCTGCTTTTGAATATGCTATCTAGGTTGGTCATAACTTTTCTTCCAAGGAGTAAGCGTCTTTTAATTTCATGGCTGCAGTCACCATCTGCAGTGATTTTGGAGCCCCCAAAAATAAAGTCTGACACTGTTTCCCCATCTATTTCCCATGAAGTGATGGGATCAGATGCCATGATCTTCGTTTTCTGAATGTTGAGCTTCAAGCCAGCTTTTTTCCTCTCCTCTTTCACTTTCATCAAGAGGCTTTTTAGTTCTTCTTCGTTTTCTGCCATAAGGGTGGTATCTTCTGCCTATCTGAGGTTATTGATACTTCTCCCAGCAATCTTGATTCCAGCTTGTGTTTCTTCCAGTCCAGCGTTTCTCATGATGCACTCTGTGTATAAGTTAAATAAGCAGGGTGACAATATGCAGCCTTGACATACTCCTTTTCCTATTTGGAACCAGTCTGTTGTTCCATGTCCAGTTCTAACTGTTGCTTCCTGACCTGCATACAGATTTCTCAAGAGGCAGGTCAGGTGGTCTGTATTCCCATCTCTTTCAGAATTTTCCACAGTGTATTGTGATCCACACAGTCAAAGGCTTTGGCATAGTCAATAAAGCGGAAATAGATGTATTTCTGGAACTCTCTTGCTTTTTCCATGATCCAGTGGATGTTGGCAATTTGATCTCTGCTTCCTCTGCCTTTTCTAAAACCAGCTTGAACATCAGGAAGTTCACAGTTCACGTATTGCTGAAGCCTGGCTTGGAGAATTTTGAGCATTACCTTACTAGCATGTGAGATGAGTGCAATTGTGCAGTAGTTGGAGCATTCTTTGGCATTGCCTTTCTTTGGGATTGGCATGAAAACTGACCTTTTCCAGTCCTGTGGCCACTGCTGAGTTTTCCAAATTTGCTGGCATATTGAGTGCTGCACTTTCACAGCAGCATCTTTCAGGATTTGAAACAGCTCAACTGGAATGTCATCACCTCCACTAGCTTTGTTTGTAGTGATGCTTTCTAAGGCCCACTTGACTTCACATTCCAGGATGTCTGGCTATAGATGAGTGATCACACCATCGTGATTATCTGGGTCGTGAAGATCTTTTTTGTACAGTTATTCTGTGTATTCTTGCCACCGCTTCTTAATATTTTCTGCTTCTGTTAGGTCCATACCATTTCTGTCCTTTATCGAGCCCATCTTTGCCTGAAATGTTCCCTTGGTATCTCTAATTTTCTTGAAGAGATCTCTAGTCTTTCCCATTCTGTTGTTTTCCTCTATTTGTTTGCACTGATCGCTGAAGAAGGCTTTCTTATCTCTTCTTGCTATTCTTTGGAACTCTGCTTTCAGATGCTTATCTTTCCTTTTCTCCTTTGCTTTTCACTTCTCTTCTTTTCACAGCTATTCGTAAGGCCTCCCCAGACAGCCATTTTGCTTTTTTGCATTTCTTTTCCATGGGGGTGGTCTTGATCCCTGTCTCCTGTACAATGTCATGAACCTCATTCCATAGTTCATCAGGCACTCTCTCTATCAGATCTAGTCCCTTAAATCTATTTCTCACTTCCACTGTATAATCATAAGGGATTTGATTTAGATCATACCTGAATGGTCGAGTGGTTTTCCCTACTTTCTTCAATTTAAGTCTGAATTTGGTAATAAGGAGTTCATGATCTGAGCCAGAGTCAGCTCCTGGTCTTGTTTTTGTTGACTGTATAGAGGTTCTCCATCTTTGGCTGCAAAGAATATAATCAATCTGATTTTAGTGTTGACCATCTGATGATGTCCATGTGTAGAGTCTTCTCTTGTGTTGTTGGAAGAGGGTGTTTGCTATGATCAGTGCATTTTCTTGACAAAACTCTATTAGTCTTTGCCCTGCTTCATTCCACATTCCAAGGCCAAATTTGCCTGTTACTCCAGGTGTTTCCTGACTTCCTACTTTTGCATTCCAGTCCCCTATAATGAAAAGGACATCTTTTTGGGGTGTTAGTTCTAAAAGGTCTTGGAGGTCTTCATAGAACCGTTCAACTTCAGCTTCTTCAGCATTACTGGTTGGGGGATAGACTTGGATTATTGTGATATTGAATGGTTTGCCTTGGAGACGAACAGAGATCATTCTGTCGTTTTTGAGACTGCATCCAAGTACTGCATTTCAGACTCTCTTGTTGACCATGATGGCTACTCCATTTCTTCTAAGGGATTCCTGCCCACAGTAGTAGATATAATGGTCATCTGAGTTAAATTCACCCATTCCAGTCCATTTTAGTTCGCTGAGTCCTAGAATGTCAACGTTCACTCTTGCCATCTCTTGTTGGACCACTTCCAATTTGCCTTGATTCATGGACCTGCCATTCCAGGTTCCTATGCAATATTGCTCTTTACAGCATCGGACCTTGCTTCTATCACCAGTCACATCCACAGCTGGGTACTGTTTTTGCTTTGGTTCTGTCCCTTCATTCTTTCTGGAGTTATTTTTCCACTGATCTCCAGTAGCATATTGGGCACCTACTGACCTGGGGAGTTCCTCTTTCAGTATCCTATCATTTTGCCTTTTCATAGTGTTCATGGGGTTCTCAAGGCAAGAATACTGAAGTGGTTTGCCATTCCTTTCTCTGGTGGACCACATTCTGTCAGACCTCTCCACCACGACCCACCCGTCTTGGGTTGCCCCATGGGCATGGCTTAGTTTCATTGAGTTAGACAAGGCTGTGGTCCTAGTGTGATTAAACTGACTAGTTTTCTGTGAGTATGGTTTCAGCGTGTCTGCCCTCTGATGCCCTCTTGCAACACCTACCATCTTATTAAGGTTTCTCTTACCTTGGGCATGGGGTATCTTTTCACGGCTGCTCCAGCAAAGGGCAGCCGCTGCTCCTTACCTTGGATGAGGGGTATCTCCTCACCACTGCCCTTCCTGACCTTCAACGTGGGATAGCTCCTCTAGGCCCTCGTGCACCCACGCAGCCAACGCTCCTTGGATGTGGGGTTGCTTCTCCCGGCTGCCGCCCCTTGCCTTGGGTGCGGGGTAGCTCCTCTCGGCCGTTCCTGCGCCTTCGCAGCCTGGCACTCTCAGCCTCTGCCCCTGACCTGGGACGTGGGGTAACTCCCCTTGGCTGCCGCCCTTCGGGCATGGGGTCCTTCCTGCTTCTGCCCCTGATCTCGGAAGTGGGGTAGCTCCTCTCGGCCATGCTTAGTGCACTGGTCCCAGCCGCCTGTGCTTGGTGCGCCGGTCACAGCTGCCTGCGCTTAGCGATAAAGCACAATATAATTCATTTGCTTTGTCTTCAGTATATACAAAATAATTGCAGAATTACATTATAGTACTACTTTAAACCACATGATTTCTGAAAATAGCTCAAGATTTTTGCAGTAACCTTTTGGGCCCTTAAGGTATATCCCATGAGAGATGTACAGTAAAATTACTGTGTTTTAAAGACACTTAGAATAATTCGTTGGATGGTCATATAGCTATTTGAGTGTACTTATAGATTCATTTGTTCCATTTTGCTTTCAGTATTCAGTGATTGCCTTTAAATTTTTTGTTTTATAATTGTGTAAAATATATACATAGTTCTAAAATCAAATATACAAAGCTGTTGTATGTATTTAGAGAAATTCAGTTTCTATTTCTGTCCCCTCTACTCCTGTAGGTAATCTCCTTTTCCCCTTTCTCTGGGGTTATCTTTTTTGGGAAAAAAAAAAAAAAGGAGAATAAGTAAATATATATGTAACTTGTATTTTGTATCCTCCCCAGCATTCTTAAATAATTGATAGCATGCTATATTCTATACATACTTCATTTTTTTACCTTGCTTTTTTTGTACTTAATGCTTTTCTAGGGCTAGCTGTATAGAAAGATATTATTTATTTCTTTTTAATAGCAGCATGGTCAAAGGGTAAATGCATGTATTTCTTTGTTAGATATTGCCAAATTCACCTCCATAGGGTGTATAACATTTTAAAATTCTCCTTGGCAATAATGAGAATGAATAATGTCTGTTTCCCTCACAGCCTGCCAGTGGAGCATATTGTCAGACTCCTGGACTTTTGCCAGTTCGATAGGTGAGAAATGGTATCCCAGTACAGTTTTAACTACATTTCTCTTGCGAGAGAAATTGAGCATCTTTTTATATTTTTAGGGCCATTTGCATTTTTTTCTTTTTAAATAGCTCTTCTCTTCTTATAAGTCTTACAGATGAATAGAGAATATGCTTTTTAGTAAAACTTGAGAGAATAGTAAGTACTTAACACTGATACTAGAGTGTGGTGCTTAGCATTGCATGAGTCTAGTTTCCCTTCTTAAGGTCTCCTGCTTCTCCTGGAAAGCATAAGCTCTCACAAGTCCCTTTCCTTGGCTCTACCTGTGCTTAAGAGATGGTAACCAGAGCGTAGAGCTGTAGGCTCAAAATTCACGTCTTTTTTTTTTTTTTTAAACCCTTTCAGGGAGGAAGAAAAAGCTTACGTTACCAACTTTAGGCCATTAAGTGGTATCTTTGTGTCTACCAGCATGGGTTCAAAAGACTGGTGGCTTTTTTGTTCGACTTCTTGTTAATAATTGAGATGGGGCAAGCAAACCAGGCAGCACAAGCGCAGGATCTGTGTTGCTGGAGCTCTGGGAACGCTCACTGCTGCTGCCACCAGAAACTGTGCTGTCTGAACAGGAACTCTGGCGCCCGTGTTCATCAGCCTCTGTGCTACCTGCGGTGCTACCAGGAGCACCCTCCCATCTTCCATTCTCGCAGCTTCTTCTACTAGTAGAGCTTCAGCAAAAACAAAGCTACGGGGAGAAACCCACACCAGGCTGGCAAGTTTGGGGAGTGTAGTTTATGGAACTTTAGCCCCTGAGATACAGTGTAAAGCAAGGGAGCGAATGGAGCTGAAAGCAGATAGAGAGATGATGCGTGCAAAGGCAGAAAGTGTGAAAGGGGCTTCAGTCAACAGGAAACTTCCCATCTGACTCACAGTAGCTGGTTAAGCCCGCTGGCAGGGCATAGAGACACGTGGAGACATAGAGACAAAGGCACAAGCAGAGTATGGAGAAAGGTTCAAGGTTTAGGAGGCGTGTGAAGGAACCCAACATATTTTCTTGCCTAGTAAGGTAAGGTTTTATGAAGAATAGTGCTTTGAGCTGGGCCTGGAGGAATTTAGTAACTAAAGCAGAGCAATGCACATTTACTGATTTACTCAGCAACAAAATGGCTGCTGTGTGTTCACAGCTGGAGGCAGGAAATAGAAAGTAGGTGGTCTGTAGTTGCTACTGTCATCTCAGAATACTCAGAAGCAGTGTGCTTAGAATTCTGTGAAGTCCTGGGAAAGTAAACAATTGGAAGTCTGCTGTAACAGTCTTTTACATCCACTGAACTGAGGATCTGACTTCCACCCTTAAAAAAAAATGTGTCCTCTGGAGCAGAAACAGATTTGGGAGTGAGGGAATTCCAGAGGGTGGAGGTGTTAGAATGTGGCAAAGAAGCAAACTTGTTGGAATAGCAGAGGGGTCCTTAATTCAGAGAGTTTTCTAAAAATGGCACTATATAGAGTCTGGATTAGTCTAGAACAAGAGACTTTGCTTTTCCCAGCCTGTTTCTCTAATCAGATATTAAGGCTGGTTCTAATTGTCAGTGAAGCTTAACTTCTTTATCTACTGTAAATTACTTGGCATTAAGCAGACATTTATTAAGAGGCTGCCAAGTATATCTGAGGCACTGGGGAGGGAAAGATACACAGGTGCAGTTTCTGCCTTGGAGGAGCATTTGAGCTAGTGAAGGAGAAAGACACTTAGAAGGTGACAACACAGTAAAATAAGTCATCTCTGGGAAGGGTTCAGCAGATGCTATAGGAACACTGGAACAGGAGTGCCTAACCTGAGTCTGGAGATGCTGTCAGGGAAGACCTACCTACAGAGGTGATGAAGCTCCTTAAATCTTCTTAAGGAAGAAGACAGAGTTGGGGGAGAGTCACATAAAATGACCCATGTGTACACAGGCTTATTTATCTCTGACCCACTTCAAAGCCAATGCCCTTTCCAGTGGACCACTTTGCATCTGGTAGTGGAATAAGAATTAAGAGTCTCTTACCCTTTCTTTGGAGAAGATAAGTATTATTTTCTCACAAGGTCTTAGAGTTTTAGAAGAATTCAAATAAAATAAACACCCCACAGTAATGCATGAAGAATGTAACACAGTTTGTTTGCCTCCCACCCAGAGAGCCTGGGTTCTCAAACAAGAATGGGCTACCATTTTTTATCTGGGGGAAAGAGTCAGGGATGATTAGAAAATGACCTTCTCACAGTCATTTAGGATTCTCAATTTGGTATGTGGTCCTTTGTGTACAATTAAGTTTCATTGTCTTTTAATACCTGTTCTTTTGTTGGTTTTTTGTTTGCGAATAAAGATTGCCTGAAAAAGTCTTTATTGCTCTTACTTTACAGAATTTACGTGTAAATTTAATCCTTTTCCTACTTTTTATAGAAGGAATATAGTAGTGTGTGTGTGCAGGGAAATGTAAATATGCACAACTTTTTTTTTAAATGGGACATCTTGGAGCTTGTATCCAATATTATGCAGCAGTATCACTTTCTCACAAACCACAGTTCTGCCTCACTGGTATTTTGAATAGCCAGGTTGTAAATAGGTGGGATCGTTCTCTGTTACTGACTGTGAAAGCTGTTTCGGCAGCTGCTGCTGCTGCTGCTAAGTTGCTTCAGTCCTGTCCGACTCCATGTGACCCCATAGACGGCCTCCCACCAGGCTCCCCTGTCCCTGGGATTCTCCAAGCAAGAACACTGGAGTGGGTTGCCATTTCCTTCTCCAGTGCTTGAAAGTGAAGTTGCTCAGTTGTGTCCAACTCTTAGCGACCTCATGGACTGCAGCCTACCAGGCTCCTCCGTCTATGGGATTTTCCAGGCAAGAGTACTGGAGTGGGGTGCCATTGCCTTCTCCGGTTCCAGCAGCTAAGGGGATGTAGAATCTAATTTTGTTGGTCTAGTTGCTTCCCTGGTAGCTCAGACGGTAAAGCGTCTGCCTACAATGCTGGAGACCTGGGTTCGATCCCTGGATCAGGAAGATCCCCCTGGAGAAGGAAATGGCAACCCACTCCAGTATTCATGCCTGGAAAATCCCATGGACCAAGGAGCCTGGTGGGCAATAGTCCATGGGGTCGCAGAGAGTCAGACATGACTGAGCGGCTTCACTACAGTTGCTACCTCAGTACCCTAGTCTTCCACCCCATAACCAGGTAGGTAATTTTTTAACTTAATATTTTAAGTAGGTAACACAAATATGTATTCTTATTTTCCCGTTTTGTTAAACATAGCACATATTCATATATGTATGTTTTAAATTAGCAATGTTTTTGGAGATCTTTCCTTACCAATACAAAAAAACTTTCTCATGCTTTATGTTTTTTACATTTGTGCAGCATTGGCTAGAGGTGCTATAATTTAATTTATTTAACCAGTCCCCTTTGATAGATATGTAGGTGTTTCCAGTCTTTTATTATCAATAACAATTCTGTAATGAACCATTTTATAAGTAGTGAGGTTTAATCAGAGATGGTTCCAATAAAGCCTAAAACAAACCAAAAAAATCCATCATTATTCCCAGGGCCAGCTATTTAATCTGCAAGGCACTATGCAGAATGAAAATATGGAGCCCCTTGCTCCAAGTGCAGGAAACAAGTGCATTTAAAAGTATTTTAACAAGAAAAAACATTTTCTCCCTTTCTTTTGCAATCTTCCGACCGGGCATATTGTTTTTATTTGCTGATTAATGTTCTAAAAAAAATAACTTTTATATTGTCAGCATGAATTTTATCTTTCATCTTTATATTGTGTAATGGTGGTTTTAAATGCAAATATAAGAGCATTATCTGCTATGCCAAATGACCAAAGTTACACAATTCATGTTTGATAGCTCATACATGTGTATGTATTACTTCTTAACCAGTAAATGGAAATTCTGCACAAAACTATATTGTTTTTGTTTCACTTCTTAATTCACACACATTTTACCGAAACTTTCTACCATTGACTTACTCTGTAAGCTTCCTTAATAAGGAAGAATGGAAACTAATATAATACTGTAAATCAACTATACTTCAATTAAAAAATAAAACAAGAAATTACTAAAGGGCGAAGAATATACGACTTGCTCTGTTTTTCAGCATATCATAATCTTTAGCATAAGCATCTGGCTAGTATAGGGAAATAAACAAGAGTGAAAAAAGGATATGATAGAGTTCTTTGGTTGGTAGTGCTTTTTAAAAAGTTGACTTTTTTCCTGCATTGAGGCAAGTTCTGATTGGAAGAGTAAGTGGCCTCTCTGGGCCACTTTACTCAGGCACAGTAAATTTACTCAGGCACAGTCATGGCACCTTGACTTTGGCTTTGCTTTGAGTCTCGCTCAACCTCCATATGTTGTAAGTCCACTGGAATTCCGTACTTCTGGGGCTTGATAAACCTATACACAAATCGGGGCAGTGGCAAACTGTGGACCCATGTATGTTGCATATCTCCTCTGTTCACCGGCTTGCTCCGTTGTCCCCTTAGACTTTATTTTAAAATTTCAAAGATAAGATTATGAGAATTTAAAGACAGGGGCCATGGAGCATTAAACTAAATTTAGATCCCTTCTGAGTGCAGGGCCTGTCTGAAAGAAAACATTGCATGCCCATGAAGCTGCCCCTCATTATTTCTATTTAACATTGCTCTGTACTTTTGTGGGTGGGGAGAGGGGATAGAGGAGGAGGAGAAGAACAAGAAATATGCATGATAGACATTGGAGGAAAGGGACCGAATATCATTATTTATGATGTGATGTGATAATATACCCAAGGGAATGAATGAACTGAAAAATTACTAAAACACAAGAACTCTAAGGAATGTAGTCAGATATGATGGTATGTACAAAATCAAGTTTTCTCAAATATCCAAAATAACCAATTAGTTTAATGGAAAATTTTCATTCATAATAGCAATAAAAACTGTATCACAGTTAGTAACAATTCAGGAGCCGTATTTTTGCTTTATACCTAGTCCATCCTTAGCCATATTAACAGGGATCGTCCATCCCTGAACCACCTGATGCCATTAGAGATGACACCACCCTTATGGCAGAAAGTGAAGAGAAACTAAAAGCCTCTTGATGAAAGTGAAAGAGGAGAGTGAGAAAGTTGGCTTAAAGCTCAACATTCAGAAAACGAAGATCATGGCATCCGGTCCCGTCACTTCATGGGAAATAGATGGGGAAACAATGGAAACAGTGTCAGACTTTATTTTGGGGGGCTCCAAAATCACTGCAGATGGTGACTGCAGCCATGAAATTAAAAGACGCTTACTCCTTGGAAGAAAAGTTATGACCAACCTAGATAGCATATTCAAAAGCAGAGACATTACTTTGCCGACTAAGGTCCGTCTAGTCAAGGCTATGGTTTTTCCAGTAGTCATGTATGGATGTGAGAGTTGGACTGTGAAGAAGGCTGAGCGCCGAAGAATTGATGCTTTTGAACTGTGGTGTTGGAGAAGACTCTTGAGAGTCCCTTGGACTGCAAGAAGGTCCAACCAGCCCATTCTGAAGGAGATCAGCCCTGGGTGTTCTTTGGAAGGACTGATGCTAAAGCTGAAACTCCAGTACTTTGGCCACCTGATGCGAAGAGTTGACTCATTGGAAAAGACTGTGATGCTGGGAGGGATGGGGGGCAGGAGGAGAAGGGGACGACAGAGGATGAGATGGCTGGATGGCATCACTGACTTGATGGATGTGAATCTGAGTAAACTCCGGGAGTTGGTGATGGACAGGGAGGCCTGGTATGGTGCGATTTATGGGGTCGCAAAGAGTCGGACACAACTGAGTGACTGAACTGAAGGGTCAAGAACAAAGATGAGAGGCAGAAGATGATGTGAGCTTGGAAATAGGATGGATGTGAGGTGAGCACGCTGGGGAAATCTGCTGGAAGTTGTTAACTCTTTTCCCCACAAACAATATATACCTACCTAGGAATAAAGCTAAGAAATCCACAAGTTCTCATGTAAAGAAACCATAAATCTTTAAGAAACACTGAATAATGGAAAGCTATATTCCAGGATGGGAAACTTTAATATAGTGAACACATTGGTTCTTCCTATCTTAATCTAGTAATTTAAGGCAGGATTATTTAGAATCTGTTGTGCTTTAAAAAACAACAACAACTTTGACTAAGCTCTTTAAAATTTTCCCAAGAGAATAAATAAATGGAATTCCCTTTCCCCCAAAAAAATGGAGGGAAAAAGATGAAATGAGAAGCCTGGTACCACTAGATATTAGAATTCGTACTGCGTACTGAGGTAGCATGGCAGTAATGCAAGAATAAACTGGTAGATTAAGCAGTCATCCACACTCTGGACTTGATCTCTGTTACATATGAATATAGGGCAAGATTACAGATGACATTTCACATCAATGGAGAATGGAAAGGTAATGTAGCAGATGGTGCTGAGACAGTTGGCAGTTGAAAACACATGAGATTTTCTTCATACTGTATACTAAACTAGTTTCCTGTTAAGATTCAGATTTTACATTACTCCAAGAGAACTGTTGAGAACTAATAATAAGTATTTATCTGGTCCCAAGGTAAAGAACTACTTCTTCAGCATAAAAGCAAAGGCAGAAACTGTAAACAGAATTCAAAGGTGTTTGACAAACTGGAAAAAAATAATTGCAACTTATATGACAATGAGTAATTGTCTTTAGTATATATGAGAAACTTTCCAACTAAGTAAGAAAAAATGTGAATCCCCGATAGGAAATGTATACAAACAGTAATTTATTTAAAAGAAAGAAAAACCTAATAGTCAATAAACTGGGAAAGGTTTGGCTTCATAATAATCAAAGAAATGGCAAACTGAATCATGATACCATTTTTGGACTTTTATTGGCAAATATTTCTAATTAAAAATGTTATATTTACATGAATAGTACAACTAAAATATTTCTATGTTTTAACTTGCATTAAATTAAAGTTTTACTAAATGGGTATCTTTTTATGTTTCTTGGGTATTTGGTTTTTTTTTAATTAATTAGCATCTTCATACTCTTTGTCACCATTTTGTTGCTTGTGTTGCTTATTATTAATTTGCAGATTATGGATATTCATGTTTGTCTTTTATATATATTTTGAAAATATCTTCTCCCAGACTGTTAGTTACTTTTAAACTTGTTTATGGTGTCTGTGTTGTACAAAAGCTTTTTTATTTTGATTTGGCCTTATCTGTCAGTCATTTCTTATCTGTCATCTGGATTTTGTGACTTGCTTAGAATCTTCATCCTCAGTCCAAATTATAAAAATATGCTCTCCTGTAGCTGTGGTTGATCATCATTTTCTTATATTGTTGTGTGTGTCTTTTTAGCATTTAGCTCTTTAATTCATTTAAATTTTATTCTGTGTATGGTCTGAGGTAGGGGTTTATCCTTATTTCTAAAATATGTAAACAGTTGTTTTGAATTGAAATTCTTTATTGATTATTTCATTCTTTTCATCATTGTTTAATTTACGTATTTTAATTGGAGGATAATTACTTCACAGTCTTGTGATGGGTTTTGCCATACATCAACATGAATTTGCCACAGGTATACATGTGTTCCCCCATCCTGAACCCCCCTCTCACTCCCTCCTCACCCTGTCCCTCTGGGTTGTCCCAGGGCACCTGCTTTGGGTATTCTGCTTCATGCGTTGAACTTGCACTGGTCATCTATTTTACATATGGTGGTAGCTGCTTAGTCACTCAGTTTTGTCCAACTCTTTTGACCCCATGGACTGTAGCCCACCAGGGTCCTCTGTCCAGGGGGATTCTCCAGGCAAGAATACTAGAGTGGGTTGCCATGCCCTCCTACAGGGGATCTTCCCAGCCCAGGGATTGAACTCCGATCTCCTGCATTGCAGATGGATTCTTTCCCATCTGAGCCACCAGGGAAGCCCTTACATATGGTATTGTACATGTTTCTATGCTATTTTCTCAAATCACCCCACCCTTGCCTTCTCCCGCTAAGTTCAAAAGTCTGTTCTTTACATCTGTTTCTCCTTTGCTGCCCTGAAGGTAGGATTGTTGTTACCGTCTTTTTAAATTACACATATATGTGTGTTAATATACAGTATTTGTCTTTCTCTTTCTGAGTTACTTCACTCTGTATAATAGGCTCCAGGTTCATCCACCTCATTAGAACTGATTGAAATGCGTTCCTTTTTATAGCCGAGTAATATTTCATTGCATGTATGTACCACAACGTCCTTATCCATTCATCTGCTGGTGGACATCTAGGTTACTGCTGTGTCCTAGCTATTGTAAATAGTGCTGCAGTGAACATTGGGGTACCTGTGTCCATGTGTCTCTTTCAGTTCTGGTTTCCTCAGGGTGTATGGCCAGCAGTGGGATTGCTAGGTCATATGGCAGTTCTATTCCCAGTTTTTTAAGAAATCTCCATAGTGGCTGTTCCAGTTTGCATTCCCACCAACAGTATAAGAGGGTTTCCTTGTCTCCACACCCTTTCCAGTATTTATTGTTTGTAGACTTTTTGATGATGTTCATTCTGACCAGTGTGAGATGATACCTCATTGTGGTCTGGATTTACATTTCTCTAATAATGAGTGATGTTGAGCATCTTTTCATGTGTTTATTAGTCACCTGTATGCCATCTTTGGAGAAATGTCTGTTTAGGTCTTTTGCACACTTTGGGAAAAATAGCACGTAGCATGGATCTGTAAATCTCTTCTAGACTTTGTGTCACATCATTTAAAACACTGCTGTAAATTCACACTCATAACTATTCTTTTTCTCAATTTTCTAGGCTGTTTTTTCAAATTTTCTTTTCCAGTGAACTTGAAAATCAGCTTGTCAAGTATCATTTTAAAATCCTGTTGGCAAGGGTGTTTTAAAAGAGAATACTTAGTATGAGTGAGGTTGTCACAAAATGGGCATTGTCATATACTGCTGAGATTTGTTGTGTAAGTTTACTAGAAGGAAATTTGATGATATGTATTAAGTGTCTTAAAAATATCCCTTGATCCTACTTCCGCCGTTAGTTTATCATAAGGAAATCTTCAGGAAGAGCATTGGGTTTTTTTTTACATTAATGTTCAGCATGGTGTTACTTATGATAAGCAAAAAATGGGGAAAACTACAAATGTCCAACAATAGGAGCATGATTAAATAAATTCTAGCACATTAACATATCAAAATTCCAGTATAAGCATTCATAAATAAGGAAATAGCCATAATATAATGTAAAATACCCTTCGTCCAAGGTAAGGAGCAGCAGCTGCGCTTTGCTGGAGCAGCTGTGAAGAAATACCCCACGTCCAAGGTAAGAGATACCCAAGTAAGATGGTAGGTGTTGCAAGAGGGTATCAGACGGCAGACACACTGAAACCAGAATCACAGAAAACTAGTCAATCTGGTCACACTAGGACCGCGGTCTTGTCCAATTCACGGAAACTAAGCCACCCAGGATGGGGGCGGGTCATGGTGGAGAGGTCTGACAGAATGTGGTCCACTGGAGAAGGGAATGGCAAACCACTTCAGTATTCTTGCCTTGAGAACCCCATGAACAGTATGAAAAGGCAAAATGATAGGATACTGAAAGAGGAACTCCCCAGGTCAGTAGGTGCCCAATATGCTACTGGAGATCAGCGGAAAAATAACTCCAGAAAGAATGAAGGGACGGAACCAAAGCAAAAACAGTACCCAGCTGTGGATGTGACTGGTGATAGAAGCAAGGTCCGATGCTGTAAAGAGCAATATTGCATAGGAACCTGGAATGGCAGGTCCATGAATCAAGGCAAATTGGAAGTGGTCCAACAAGAGATTGCAAGAGTGAACGTCGACATTCTAGGACTCAGCGAACTAAAATGGACTGGAATGGGTGAATTTAACTCAGATGACCATTATATCTACTACTGCGGGCAGGAATCCCTTAGAAGAAATGGAGTAGCCATCATGGTCAACAAGAGAGTCTGATCTCTGTTCGTCTCCAAGGCAAACCATTCAATATCATAGTAATCCAAGTCTATCCCCCAATCAGTAATGCTGAAGAAGCTGAACGGTTCTATGAAGACCTCCAAGACCTTTTAGAACTAACACCCCAAAAAGATGTCCTTTTCATTATAGGGGACTGGAATGCAAAAGTAGGAAGTCAGGAAACACCTGGAGTAACAGGCAAATTTGGCCTTGGAATGTGGAATGAAGCAGGGCAAAGACTAATAGAGTTTTGTCAAGAAAATGCACTGATCATAGCAAACACCCTCTTCCAACAACACAAGAGAAGCCTCTACACACGGACATCACCAGATGGTCAACACCAAAATCAGATTGATTATATTCTTTGCAGCCAAAGATGGAGAACCTCTACACAGTCAACAAAAACAAGACCAGGAGCTGACTCTGGCTCAGATCATGAACTCCTTATTACCAAATTCAGACTTAAATTGAAGAAAATAGGGAAAACCACTCGACCATTCAGGTATGATCTAAATCAAATCCCTTATGATTATACAGTGGAAGTGAGAAATAGATTTACCACTTGACCATTCAGGTATGATCTAAATCAAATCCCTTATGATTATACAGTGGAAGTGAGAAATAGACTTAAGGGACTAGATCTGATAGAGAGAGTGCCTGATGAACTATGGAATGAGGTTCGTGACATTGTACAGGAGACAGGGATCAAGACCACCCCCATGGAAAAGAAATGCAAAAAAGCAAAATGGCTGTCTGAGGAGGCCTTACGAATAGCTGTGAAAAGAAGAGAAGTGAAAAGCAAAGGAGAAAAGGAAAGATATAAGCATCTGAAAGCAGAGTTCCAAAGAATAGCAAGAAGAGATAAGAAAGCCTTCTTCAGCGATCAGTGCAAACAAATAGAGGAAAACAACAGAATGGGAAAGACTAGAGATCTCTTCAAGAAAATTAGAGATACCAAGGGAACATTTCATGCAAAGATGGGCTCGATAAAGGACAGAAATGGTATGGACCTAACAGAGGCAGAAGATATTAAGAAGAGGTTGCAAGAATACACAGAAGAAGTGTACAAAAAAGATCTTCACGACCCAGATAATCACGATGGTGTGATCACTCATCTAGAGCCAGACATCCTGGAATGTGAAATCAAGTGGGCCTTAGAAAGAATCACTACAAACAAAGCTAGTGGAGGTGATGACATTCCAGTTGAGCTGTTTCAAATCCTGAAAGATGCTGCTGTGAAAGTGCAGCACTCAGTATGCCAGCAAATTTGGAAAACTCAGCAGTGGCCACAGGACTGGAAAAGGTCAGTTTTCATGCCAATCCCAAAGAAAGGCAATGCCAAAGAATGCTCCAACTACTGCACAATTGCACTCATCTCACATGCTAGTAAGGTAATGCTCAAAATTCTCCAAGCCAGGCTTCAGCAATACGTGAACTGTGAACTTCCTGATGTTCAAGCTGGTTTTAGAAAAGGCAGAGGAAGCAGAGATCAAATTGCCAACATCCACTGGATCATGGAAAAAGCAAGAGAGTTCCAGAAATACATCTATTTCTGCTTTATTGACTATGCCAAAGCCTTTGACTGTGTGGATCACAATACACTGTAGAAAATTCTGAAAGAGATGGGAATACCAGACCACCTGACCTGCCTTTTGAGAAACCTATATGCAGGTCAGAAAGCAACAGTTAGAACTGGACATGGAACAACAGACTGGTTCCAAATAGGAAAAGGAGTATGTCAAGGCTGTATATTGTCATTCTCCTCATTTAACTTATATGCAGAGTACATCATGAGAAATGCTGGACTGGAAGAAGCACAAGCTGGAATCAAGATTGCCGGGAGAAATGTCAATAACCTCAGATATGCAGATGACAGCACCATTATGGCAGAAAGTGAAGAGGAACTAAAAAGCCTCTTGATGTAAGTGAAAGTGGAGAGTGAAGAAGTTGGCTTAACGCTCAACATTCAGAAAACGAAGATCATGGCATCCGGTCCCATCACTTCATGGGAAATTGATGGGGAAACAGTGGGAACAGTGTCAACCTTTATTTTTGGGGGCTGCAAAGTCACTGCAGATGGTAACTGCAGCCATGAAATTAAAAGATGCTTACTCCTTGGATGGAAACTTATGACCAACCTAGATAGCATATTGAAAAGCAGAGACATTACTTTGCCAACAAAGGTCTGTCTAGTCAAGGCTATGGTTTTTCCATTGGTCACGTATGGATATGAGAGTTGGACTGTGAAGAAAGCTGAGTGCCGAAGAATTGATGCTTTTGAACTGTGGTGTTGGAGAAGACTCTTGAGAGTCCCTTGGACTGCAAGGAGATCCAACCAGTCCATTCTGAAGAAGTTCAGCTGTGAGATTTCTTTGGAAGGAATGATGCTAAAGCTGAAACTCCAGTACTTTTGTCACCTCATGTGAAGGGTTGACTCATTGGTAAAGACTTTGATGCTGAGAGGGATTGGGGGCAGGAGGAGAGGGAACAACAGAGGATGAGATGGCTGGATGGCATCACTGACTCAATGGAGGTGAGTCTGAGTGACCTCTGGGAGTTGGTGATGGACAGGGAGGCCTGGCGTGCTGCCATTCATGGGGTCGCAAAGAGTCGGGCACGACTGAGCAACTGAACTGAATTGAAGGTAAAATAGAAATGGGATACCGTGTTTATGGCCAGATGGATGCTAGTATTTTTCAATTAAAGATAATATCTGTATTTTTATATGTACATGTATTAATTTGCTAGGGCTGCCTTAAAAAAAATACTGCATACTGTGTCGCTTAAACAACAGAAATTTATTTTCTCAGAGTTCTACAACTTGGAAGTCTAAGACCAAAGTGTCAGCAGGTTTGGTTTCTCCTCAGACCTCTCTCCTTGGCTTTCAGATGGCCATCTTCTCACTGAACCCCCGCAGGGCTTTTTCTCCATGCACTCTTGTCCCTGAAGTCTCTTCGTCTTGTAATGACACCTGTCTTATTAGATCAGAGCCCCTTCTTATGACTTCCTTTAATCTTATTTGCCTCTTTAAAGGCCCTGCCTCCAAATACAGTCACATTCTAAGGTACTGGGAGTTAACATTTCAAAATATGAATTTGGGAGGGATACACTTCAGTCTATAACAGTGCGTTAAAAAAAGAACATAAGGAAGACTATCACAGTGTTAATAGAGGTTTTCTGGATGGTGGGATTCCAGGTAATTTTTATGTTTTTAATCATATTTTTCTCTATTTACATGTTTTCATCAGTGAATATGTGTTACTTTTGTAGTCAGAAGAAAATGTTTCTACTTCAAAGGAACCTATTTCCACACTGCATATGAAGAGACAAGGCGGAGTGTGTGGAGCCAATACCTAAGCCTTCCACACACCACAGGACTCACTTGCTCCCACGTGTAGCCACTAATGTCAGCAAAGTCCTGTTCCTGGGGAAGGTAGGGAGTGTAGTGATTCACCTGATGCTTCTATTGAGTAAACCAAAGGTCCTAGAGAATCTAGAAAAAAGATGCCAAACCAAAAATATATATTGTATGGTCCCACTTATAAACAGTTCTACATCTCAGAAACTTGTGTATAGTGACAGGAAGCAGAGCCACAGTTTCTGGGGCTGGGGAGGAATTACAGAGAGGCATGAGGAGACTTCTGAGATGGAGGGAAAGGTTTGTTCTCTTGACTGTGCTAACAGTTTCGTGGGTGTGTACCGACGTCTAACACATACTGTATATTTCAGATATGTGCAGTTTGTGTGTCAATTATATCCCAAGAAAAGATGTTTAAAAGTGGAAAGAAAGATTTCAGTAGCCTTTTGGACATTATGGTATTACTTATTTGTTAAACTAGTGATGTGAAGGCTGTGGTTTCGTGAATCAAATGAAATCTTTGATGTTTGGAGGCTGTTGAAGCAAACTGCTGTATAAAATGTTTTGAGAGGGGGCCTTTAAACCCAATGGCCTATTCCTGCCCCATAATTCAGTGTAACAGTATGGGTGTGTCACTAATTTGAGTAAAATTAAGTGATTGTATGTTGTCTGGTGCCTGGTAGGTGAACCAGTCTGGTGCACAGCGATCTTTTTGAATTTATTGGTTCATTAATATTGTGAAGATATGGGTATGTTTCTTTTATAGCTGCATTCGATACTTATCTTTTTAAGGACAGGAATCGGTTCAGTGCTACAAGAGAGAAATGTACTTAAAAATCACAACATTACCTGTGGTAAAATTATCATAAAAACTCCCTGGTACTCAAGCAGGGGATTGCTTCAATTCTGCCCTCATAATGACAGGAAATGGTTGTGGGTAAAGTTGTTTTCCATGAAGCTGTGATGAAATCAACTAAAATGGTAATAAAGTGGAGTGTAAAAGTGAGGGACTCAAGAGAGATGTAAAAGTGCAGAAGGTGTTAGAATGTTCAAATTAGGATCTTCAGGAAATGATTCTGTGAAATATTAAATATGAATTGATTGAGTTCTCAGCTCAGAACTGTCAGCAGTCAGGCAGCTGGCTATGGGAGTGGACTTTCTTAGGCACCGCACCCCACCCGCATCATGGCTGGGTGGCTTCCATTTCACTAACGACCAGAGAAGCCAGATAACAGAGAAACAGTCTTTTGTGGTGAATGATAATTTAGCAAAGGGTTTGGAGCCCCATTTTCCTTCCTTCTTGCTCAAAACCAAGGAACTTGTCACCCCAGGAGCATTATCGTATTTTTTTCCAATGATCCTTTGATGAATTAATGTTCAGTAGATGCCTGTTACAGACGATTGGAAACACACCTCCGTAAAACCTCAGCGAGCTGTGGAAGCTCACTAAAATGTATATCATCAGAGGTGTTTTTTATATTATAGACATAACTTTATACTGAGACTGTATTCCAAATGTCCCATCTGTTCCCTTCTTGCCTCCTCTGCTGCCACCGCTCTCGTGCACACCACCTCCATCTCCTGCACTGTTGTCTGTCGCGCCTGCCTGCTTTGCAGCGTCCCTGCGTCTTCTCTAGTCCTTTCCATTGCTCTCCACACACCTGTCGGAACACTCCTTTGCTCACAGTCACTTACAACCTCTCCATTGCTCTTAGGATCTCCACCCTGGCCCTCAAGACCCTGTATAATCTGGTGCCTGTGTGTGCCTGCATCATCTTGTGCCGGTCCCTGTCTAGCCTTTTGTCTTCACCATTCTCTCTGGAATGTCTCTTACCTAGTCCTCATTCTTACTCCCATCACACCCCACCTGCTTTGTCTCCTTCACCTCCTACTGATCCTTTAAATTTGTTTAAATGTCAGTTCTTAAGAAAAGATTTGCCTGACCCTATACCCTAGTTTGGGTTAAAGTCCTTTGTATGATGCTAATAAATCAGGGTTTTTTTCTTGAGTACTTAGCTTCATTTGTAATTCTTCACTTATTCACATGGTTCCATAATCGAAGGGTCTGTTTTGTTCGCTGCTGTATTCCCAGCATGTGAAATCTCGATATTCAATAAATATTTACTGAATAGATACACAGTCCCATGGAAGGAAGAAATGATGTGTTGCCTTCTGAAGACCAGATCAATGCAGATTCTGGTTCTCACTCTGCTGCTGATTTACTGTGCAATAAAGAAGTCACAGTCTCTCTGAACTTCCAATTTCTCACCTATAAAATGAAAAACTAACCTAATGATACATTCTTTTGTTTTTAAACAGGTATCCTTTTGGTGTAGATAACCATGTTATTATATAATTTAGGTCATAATACGTCATCCTTAGTGATAAAAGCAAGGCCTTCTCTTTTATTTATGTTTCCTCTTTGTTGAATCCCAGTCCTGTTCCACTCTCATGGCCGTCTCTAATAAGTTTCCTTATGTCCTTAATGTGTATGTATATTTGGAAAAAATCTGTAATGTTGGGGGAGGGAGGGGTGTATATGTGTTTTAATCATAAATAATGTTTTATGCCATAAGTCTTATTCTTTTTCATACCTTTCTCACCCTAGTATTGTGAGTACTATGTATTCTATAGTATACTATAGTATTATGAATACTATGTATAAGTACTATGTATCACCTAGTATTATGAGTCCTATCGGTCCCATCACTTCATGGGAAATAGATGGGAAACAGTGGAAACAGTGTCAGACTTTATTTTGGGGGACTCTAAAATCACTGCAGATGGTGACTGCAGCCATGAAATTAAAAGACGTTTACTCCTTGGAAGGAAAGTTATGACCAACCTAGATAGCATATTCAAAAGCAGAGACATTACTTTGCCTACTAAGGTCTGTCTAGTCAAGGCTATGGTTTTTCCAGTGGTCATGTATGGATGTGAGAGTTGGACTGTGAAGAAAGCTGAGCACCGAAGAATTGATGCTTTTGAACTGTGGTGTTGGAGAAGACTCTTTGAGAGTCCCTTGGACTACAAGGAGGTCCAACCAGTCCATTCTGAAGGAGATCAGTCCTGGGATTTCTTTGGAAGGAATGATGCTAAAGCTGAAACTCCAGTACTTTGGCCACCTCATGCGAAGAATTGACTCATTGGAAAAGACTGTGATGCTGGGAGGGATTGGGGGCAGGAGGAGAAGGGGACAACAGAGGATGAGATGGCTGGATGGCATCACTGACTCGATGGACGTGAGTCTGAGTGAACTCCGGGAGTTGGTGATGGACAGGGAGGCCTGGCGTGCTGCGATTCATGGGGTCGCAAAGAGTCGGACACCACTGAGCGACTGAACTAAACTGAACTGATGAGCTGTACGTCATTGTTTCTTAATGTTACTTAGTATTTCATCATAATAACTAAATATATTATTAGTGAATTTATAAAGTTCTTGCTGTTTGCCAGACACTGTTCTAAGCTCTTTACATATCATCATCTAGCCTTCATGGCACTCTTGTAAAGTAGGTACTGTTACTATCTCACCCGTTCCATTCATTGCCCTGGTGGTGGAGACCTAGGTCACCTTAGCTTCTTGCTCTCCAAAACAGTGCTGCAGGGAGTTCCCTCATGTCTGTCTCCTTTGAACCTTTTCTCTGAGGCCTGTATTCTGTGTATGATCCCTGAGTACTAAAGCACGCACGTCTTAAGCTTTGATCCATCCTGCCATGCTGCCTCCTGCAAGGCAGATGCCAGTTTACGCTCCCACCACCAGGAGTGCACGTCACAGTGCCTTTCCCTCCCTAAGTCCACATCCACACTTAACACATGTGTTCTACTCTTTGCCTTTATGATGGCCACAAAGTAGTATCTTGTTATTTTAATTTGCATTTCTCTAATACCTAGTGATTTGAGGGGCCCTTGCTGCTGCTACCACCCTAGTGCAAGGCACCACCACCCCCCTCACCACTGCTCTAGTCTTTCTACTCATGGGTCTCTCCACGTCCTCTCTTGTCCTCTATGCTCCAGCCAGAGTAATATTTTTAAAAATAATTTTATTTATTTATTTATGGCTGTTCTGGGCCTTCACTACGGCAAGGGCTTTTCTCGCCGGTAGTGAACGGGGGCTCCTCTCCGTTACAGTGCGCAGTCTTCTCTTGTTTTGGAGCTTGGGGTCTAGGGCACGCAGCTTTCAGTAGTTGCAGTCCCCAGATTCTAGAGCACAGGCTCTGTAGTTGCAGTCCCCAGGCTTAGGTACTCGGCAGCATGTGGGATCTTCCCAGACTAGGGGCTGAATTTGTGTCTCCTGCATAGGCAGGCAGATTCTTTACCACTGAGCCACCAGGGAGGCCTCAGCCAGAGCAATTTACTGGACCACTCCTTTGCTCACAATCACTCTTTAACCCACTGAAATGACACATGTTCTGATGATGACCCATACTTGTATGTCTAGGATAATTGCTTCTTAGACATGATGTATTTTCTAAATAATTATTGGATTTGTTGGCTAATATTTATTTTAGGGGTTTTACACCTATTTTCTTAGATAAAATGAGCCTATAAATTTCTTATCTTGTCTCTCAGTCATTTTATAACCAAAGTTATATTAAAATGACTCGAGAAGCTTTCTTTTTCTGTTTTCTCGATCAATATGTAATAAGATATAAATTACCTATGCTTTGAACTAAGTGGTCCTCAAGGTTCTTTGCTAACTATAAATTTGATGACTTGATGAGCTGTTGTAGCTGTGAGTTTCTTACCAGTGCTTCACTGGTTGTGTGGATTAGTCAAGTCAATTCATGTCTATTCAAGACCTCAGTGATGTCAGAAGGGATTAACCTACTATGGGCACAGAATGGTATGTTTCCCATCATGTGCCCACGGAAATGAGCTGAAACAGGAGTTCCATAGTCAACCGTATCTATTTTTATTCATTTGTTTCATGAAACTTTAGCCATAAATATTTGGGTGTATAAATTCTATCATGGATTTCAAGGAACTCTCCTGGCCTCCCTCCCACCCCAGCTGATTTCCTAGCCTTTCCTTTCCTTCCTCATAAAAACATGCTGCTTTATTCTACTTCCTTCTTTCTTTCCAGCTGTGCTCTTCTCCTTCCTGTCTGATTTTTATGACTCTAGAGGAGAATTGGATTCTTTGAGCCTAAAGACCAAGAGATTGCCAGAAAGGTTGGTTTTGGTAAGATTGGAATACTGGGTTGTAGAGAGAAAGGGGCTTTGATCTCTGCAAATTTGGCAGGTGATAGAAAAGAAACTCCCATGCTAGTGTGTAGTTTCATGGCAGAGAGGTTCTGGGGTAGACACAGGCTCTGGGTGTCGACACCCAGTGGCTTCAAAGAACTTGGATGATGCAGTCTCATCAGTTTAAACTGCTTTGATAAGGTTTACGTCATGAGTCTCTGAATCTTGTTCTCAGAGTTAGGATGAAATCAGAATACGTGACATGGCTATTCAGATGTCTCCCATTCTTCTTGGTACATATTACTTGAAACTATAATAGTAATTGTCATTTCATTTTATTTTTCTTTTTCATTTGGCTGAGGATGCAGCACATGCAGAGATTGTCAGACAGTGGCTACCTGGCATCCACAGTCTATATAATGGCAGTTAAGCTGAGACCCCCAAGACTGACAAACAAGCTATTAAGTCTAAAAGGCAGGATTTCTTATGGTAGATCAGTTATAATAATTTTATATCTCAGTATTTTACATATGTGATATTTTGTATAATAAACAATTAATTGCCTGCTTTTGACATTTGAAAGTTAATGTGAAGGGAGTTATAAAACAGACACTGTGAACATCACCTCCCAAAGTAGAGTGGTAAATGGCTATCGGCCTCTGGGAGGATACAAGCTAATTATTCCTCACAGTGCACTCTGTACCTTTTTACCACCAGTTTGGGTTTCATTGTCTTTGATAAACAAGATAATTGATATAAATGAATGTGATCCTGTAAAATTGTTCCCCAATTGCAGGTTTTCATGCCGGAGGTATAATTTTCCTTATGGCACATTACTGTTAATCTTTAAATGGGTAGGTTGGTAATCTACCTTTCATAAGCAGACATTAGATGAGTCTTTCCTTACCGGAGCTGATAAAAACATTGGGTGTATCAGGTCACAGGAAAAAATGACTAACGGTCACATTAATGAGCAAGGACACATGGATTTTTGAGCGGGAGGTTTAGAGTCGGGAAAGTAAGGGAACTATCTTGGAGGTAAAAGGAGATGCGGTCCTCCTCAGGAAGAGGACAGAGGCAGTGAAGCACGCGCTAGAAAGGGAGGCCTGGAAAGTGCACACTCAGTGTTCCCCTTCTTCCCCAGCCCCGGCTCTGATCACGGCAAATGCTGACTTGGCCACCCTGGCTGACCCCGCAGGCGGGAGATCTCAAAGAAGCCCCAGTGTGCTTTTCCCTCTTACTTAGAGGAAAAGCACTGGGGCTTTGCTAAACCGCCATTTTGTTCCTTAAATGAATACTCTGCATTCTTAATTCTGTTGGAAGTCTGTCTTTAGGAAATGTCAAGGGCCAATCAGGCAACAGAAGCATGCAGGTATGCACTCAGCAGGGAAATCTGGGGCAAGCTCATTGGCAGTCTGCTTTGAGGAACCCATTTCTCTTTCTGTGTAAAGTACAGCAAGGAAGAGTGAATGAAGAAAGTTGGCAGACGCATAGGAGAGAGTACAAAATGGCGTGGCCATAACTAATTCTGGGGGAATGTACAACTTAGCACTCAGAGTCTTGGTGGCTTAAAAGAAGTTATAATTAAGAATTATTGATTTGTCTAGGGCCCTGAATATTTAGTTTTAAAAACGAATTTAAATTCACAGTAAGGGAAACCATGGTGAAATGAGATTTCTCCCCAGATAGTTCTCCTTGGCAGTATTATCATAGCTTTTCGGACACCCGGGCTTGCTAAGGGTAGCTTGCTGTCCAGTTCAGTGTCGTCTCTTCTCTGAACTGGTGCACTGCCTCCCTCCCCCTCTCTCACTCTTGAAAGGTTAGCCTTTCTTCAGAATAGTACAGGTTTTTCCAGCAACATCTGTCAACTTGGCAACAAGCACACCCTAAGGAAATTATAAACATTGAAGACCATCTAAATACTGTAGGGAATCTCTCCTCTCCCCGCTGCTCCCCCTCCTGCTTTCACCCAAGAAGAGGAGGGTACCCACAAGGCATTTATCACTATCCATATCACTGATAAACTATAAACCTATTTGTGTCTGTTAAAAAAACCTGTTTTTTTTTTAACGCACTTTGATTTGTTCACTCAATTGTGATAACTCATCAAACCTCAAATTAGTGACCATCCTAGAAGGCAGGTTGTGGGCAGACCCTTTTGTTTAATGGAAAGAGACACCTAACCACTGTACTGTTAGTGCAGAGAGCCTTCTTTGCTCTAATAGCTCCCATGATCTTGATCTGATTCAGGAGGTCAGAAATTGCTGTCCCCAGCAAATATCGACCAGAAGGAGCTGCTTTCTTGGTTATTCTGAAACTGCCAGCTGCATATTACACTAGCAGGTGCTAATAGGTTTTTACTGGTCAGTAGAATTGTTATTGGTTCTCCCTCCCCTGCCTCCTATCCTTTTACGATTACAGGGTAGCTCATGAGAATGAAAGTCTCCCTTGTGTGAAATACCCAGATTTCTGAAATGCTTGTCCCACCTACCCGTACCATGTTGGGAAGAGCCTGACTCTTCATGGCTAGGGAAGTACCAAGTCTGGATATTGTGATTATTTGAAAATCTCGAGATGCTTTTATGAATGTGATCTAATATATTTTTCACTATTCATAAGAAGGCAGAGAGAAGATGGGATTGTTTTCTCTGTGGGTAAAGAAATCAAGTTACAGGGTGGTTAAACGGCCTCCTTGAGATTGCCTGGGAGACGGTTTACTTAACTGAGGTGAGCACTTCAGCTTCCTACTTCCCACTGGAGGTTCGAGCTGAAGGCAGGCAGGGCAGCACACATTTGGCCTCTCAGAATTAAAGTATGTAGGCGTGATGCAAAGAGAGCTAGAATTCAGGAACAAGATGCTTCCTAACTATCAGGTCCCAGAATGTTCATAATAAAATTCCATTTAAAAATACTCATACCCATTTTTCATTTCCTGAAGCACTAAGTGTAAACCATTAAAAGAATAATTAACTGAGATTAATAGCAGAAGGTGCTTTTTAAGCTTTCTTTTAGTGTATTTTCCCTTTTAATGTATCTTCCCTAGTGGCTCAGATGATAAAAGCGTCTGCCTACAATGCAGGAGACTTGGGTTCAATCCCTGGGTTGGGAAGATCCCCTGGAGAAGGAAATGGCAACCCACTCCAGTACTGTTGCCTGGAAAATACCATGGACAGAGAAGCCTGGTAGGCTACAGTCCATGGGGTCGCGAAGAGTCAGACACGACTGAGCGACTTCACTTTCTTTCTGTTGTTCTTTCTTTCTTAGTGTATTTTCATCAGACACTGTAAGCTTCCTGGAAAACACCGCATGATTCTTCAATCTAGATTAACTTTGGTCTCCAGAGGTAGTATAAATTGTCCTTTTTCCTGAGGTGTTTTTCTTTTTTTTCTTTTTTTCCTCATAACTGCTTTACTTAGGAGTATGGGTAAAGTCATTCCAGGTCACTGGCAAGACTTTGATTGTCAGTCTTTGAAGTGAGGTAGACAGATTTCCCCAGGGACCCCCAGTTCACCTGTTGGGAAGCACAGCCTCAGTCTGACCCAGGGAATTGCTCAGCCCTGTGCTGGCCCCTCAGGCTAAGAGTAGGGGAGCCCAGGGAGCAAGTTCTCCCTCAGGCATCCTGTAGGGTTTGATTACAGTCTCAGTTCTGAAAGCTCAGTATTCACAAGTTAAGATTCACCTTTACTCATATGTCTCTTCTAAATTCTCACTCCCTTGAGATTCTCAGAGATTCCTTCTCGCACAACTCAATTCAGAATGGTTTGTGGGAACTAAAACATGTGAGAATTTGGTATGGTCTCCCACGTTTTTCTCTCTACCTTCAAAATCTGTGGCAGGAAGTTTCTGCCAATATATAATTACACTTGCCACAGATCTGATTGGGACATTTTCTATAAAATGTACAGAGTTCCTCTTAATGTTTAAATGCCTCACCGCTGATAACTATTGTTAGTAAAAATGCAAATTTTAATAGTTATTGATACATTTAGACCATCATTCAAGATGTTAAGACTCAAGAGTTATCCATTATTTTAGAATCATTCTGACTTAAAGTTTGAACCAGATATATCCTCCAGCTTAGAATAGAAAGAGGTTAACTACTACTTTGTTAAAATGATAGTTAAAAAAACACAAACATTTCCTTGCAAATCACAACTTCTTTTGCGGACTTCTAAAAAAAAAAAAACCATTTTGCACATCCTATTTTCTGTGCTTAACATGAATGAGAAATATTCCCCCAAAACTGTGGTGACATCTCTGATCTTGAGTCACAAAACTGTTGTGGCATGACAAAACCTTTCAGCCAGTAGTGTGGAACAAAAATTACTGTTAATTTCAACATCTTTTAGGACATAAGAAAAAATAAATCCATGTAAAACTCTTATGATACTACTCATAGAAAAAGATGCATTTCACATTATAATTTTTAAATTCTTTTGAGAAAGAGTTTCCAAAACTTGCAAGAACAATTCCAATGACTCTTTGCATGTTAGGTATTTTTCCCCATGTCAGCATGAATAACTTGTCCTGATGTAGGGGACAGATGTAGAATCTTATTTCTCTGACAGATTATTTCCAGAGAAAAGGAAAAAAATCACCCCACTGAGATATTGCCTGTTAGTTCAAACACAGAGTTGGATGTTTGAAATCTATTTTTTCTGGCATCTGGAAATTCCTTTGTCCTAAATTTAAAGGCCTTGCCTACAGAGTGAATCCCTCTCTGATATACTGCAGTGGTTACCGCTATTAAACATCCAGTGCTTGATTTTTTAATTTAATTTATTTTAATTGGAGGATAATTACTGTACAATATTGTGGTGGCTTTTGCCATACATCGACGTGAATCAGCCATGGGAACACATGTGTCCCCCCATCCTGAACCCCTCCGTCTACTTCCCTCCCCACCCCATCACTCTGGGTTGTCCCAGAGCACCAGCTTTGAGTGCCCTGCTTCATGCGATGCTTGATCCTTTAAGGTCTTTTTGAATTGAAGATTTTCACAGCTAAAACCTCCAGCATGAATGCTGGAGTTTGAAAACTACACATAAGAGGGTAAACCTCTTAAGCAGTTAGATCTGGAACATGCTTTCCCTCAAAGGCTTCCGTGTAAGAGAGAAGTCACTGATCCTGGTGAACCTGCACACTTGGGAACCACTAGTCCACTGCATCTCACCTTCGCCCCTGGGAACAGCCACCTCTGATTTCTTACCTCCATTTTCTGGAAAACTGCCATGTTCTCAGAAATGTTCAGAGCTATAGCTTTCTAAAGTTAGAAAATTTGCATATTTTGGGAGGAAGGAGAGCCTTAAAGTTTGGAAGAGTGTTAACCTTTTCCTATTACTGGCTAAATAGGACCCAGCATGATTGTCAGAGTCTTTATAATTTCAAGATATGGTGTTATTTGGGCAACTTTTGGTTTTGTCACAATTGGAGCTGTAACAGGAATGATGAGAACACTGAGATTATACTAACTGAAACAGACAGAAATGAAAACAAAGAAAAAAAGAAGAGAGGCTGTGAGTAATGGGTTTCCGGCATTCAAAAGGCATGGTCTGTGTTCTTCCCATGCCCTTCCCCTGCAGACGTGACTGAATTCTTTGGAACTGTGTTAGGAAGCAACTTCCCACAGAGCTGGAAACTTGAAGGTAATTTGGGAAAAGAAAAATTTAAAGGCTTTTCTTCAACAATGTGATATAATATACTATGTGATTCAAAAATGATTTTTTGATTAAAATATAATTGATTTACTTCAAACTGGTTTTAGAAAAGGCTGAGGAACCAGAGATCAAATGGATCATCAAAAAAGCAAGAGAGTTCTAGGAAAACATCTATTTCTACTTTATTAACTCTGCCAAAGCCTTTGATTGTGTGGCTCACAATAAACTGTGGAAAATTCTGAAAGAAATGGGAATACCAGACCACCTGACCTACCTCTTGAGAAATCTGTAAGCAAGTCAGGAAGCGACAGTTAGAACAGGGCATGAAACAACAGACTGGTTCCAAATAGGAAAAGGAGTACATCAAGGCTGTATATTGTCACCCTGCTTATTTAACTTATATGCAGAGTACATCCTGAGAAACGCTGGGCTGGAAGAAGCACAAGCTAGAATCAAGATTGCTGGGAGAAATATCAGTAACCTCAGATATGCAGATGACACCACCCTTATGGCAGAAAATGAAGAACTAAAGAGCCTCTTGATGAAAGTGAAAGAGGAGAGTGAAAAAGTTGGCTTAAAGCTCAACATTCAGAAAACTAAGATCATGACATCTGGTCCCATCACTTCATGGCAAATAGATGGGCAAACAGTGGAAACAGTGGCTGACTTTATTTTGGGGGGCTCCAAAATCACTGTAGATGGTGATTGTAGCCATGAAATTAAAAGATGCTTACTCCTTGGAAGGCAAGATATGACCAACCTAGATAGCATATTCAAAAGCAGAGACATTACTTTGCCAACAAAGGTCTGTCTAGTCGAGCCTATGATTTTTCCAGTGGTCATGTATGGATGTGAGAGTTGGACTGTAAAGAAAGTTGAGCACCGAAGAATTGCTGCTTTTGAACTGTGGTGTTGGAGAAGACTTTCGAGAGTCCCTTGGACCACAAGGAGATCCAACCAGTCCATTCTAAAGGAGATCAGTCCTGGATGTTCATTGGAAGGACTGATATTGGAGCTGAAACTGCAATACTTTGGCCACCTGATGCGAACAGCTGACTCATTGGGAAAGACCCTGATACTGGGAAAGATTGAGGGCAGGAGAAGGGGACAACAGAGGATGAGAAGTTTAGATGGCATCACTGACTCAATGGACATGGGTTTGGGTAGACTCCAGGAGTTAGTGATGGACAGGGAGGCCTGGTGTGCTGCAGTTCATTGGATTGCAAAGAGTCAGACACGACTGAGCGACTAAACTGAACTGAACTGAATTTGTGCTGTATAGCAAAATAATTCAGTTACACACACACACACACACACACACACATTCTTTTAAAATATTCTTTTCCATTATGGTTATCACAAGATATTGAATATACTTCCCTGTGCTATATATTCAGTAGGACCTTGTTGTTTATCCATCTGTATATAATAGTGTACATATGCTAATGCAAACGCCTACTCCTTCCATCTCCCAGCCTCTCGCCCACCTGGCAGCCACACAAGTCTGTTCTCTGTGTCTATGAGTCTGTTTCTGTTTTATAAAAGTTCATGTGTCATATTTTAGATTGTACATATAAGTGATATCATATGGTATTTGTCTTTCTCTTTCTGACTTACTTTACTTAGTATGATAATCTCTCGTTCCGTCCGTGTTGCTGCATATGTGGCATTATTTCCTTTCTTTTTATAGTGAAGTAGTATTCCATTGTGTGCATGGTGCCACATCTTTATCTGTTCATCTGTTGGTGGATGTTTAGGTTGTTTCCATTCTTGGCTTTTGTGAATGGTGCTGCTGTGAACATAGGGTACATGTATCTTTTTAAATTATATTTTTATCCAGATATATGCCCAGAAGTGGGATTGCTGGATCATATGACAGCTCTGTTTTTAGTTTTTTGAGAAACCTCCATACTGTTTTCCATAGTTGACTGCACCAAGAACAGTGATTTTTTTTTTCACCTTGATAGATAAAACCAGGAATGAATGTAACTTAGTACCAGTGGTGAATACATTTTGGTAGCTTTTTGATAGTTTCTAAGAAAGATGGGCTTGTGCTCTAATTAGCTATTGTTCTTTTACAGCTGTTCAGACATAACAGCTGTGAATATTTCTTCCTTTAAAGTAAGTTGACAGAAGGTTGGATTGCAGTTTGTTTGAAAGCTTGCTTAGTCAGCAGCAGTTTCTATGTAGGCTTGGAGATAGGCCCCGGGCGGGGGCTGGGGGGGGTGTCCCTTTTTAAAAAAATGTAGATCTGTAGGGAGGACTATCTAGATGTGACCTTAAGTTGATAGTCCTAGTTGCTTTTTGAAGGAAATACTTTATATCTCTGAAAATCTTAGCACCAAGAAGAATCTAGCCTAAGACCATTAAACCCTTGATGGCTGCGCGAACCGCTGTGCTGTTAGAAAACAATTTATAATGAAAATAGCCAGGGAAACATTGAATGAAGCCCAACACAAGCACTATTTTTGAAGCTGACAATCCTCTGTAAGTGCCATTTCACTTTTAAAATCTGCTTCAAGTGGGTTTTTCTCCCCTATCTCTCAAAGGTGATCCCTGGAGATAGTTAAATAACATGTCAGTCTTATCTTTAAATATTGCTGGTACAGGTGGCCCTCAGGTCATGTCCTAGTGAAATAATACTGCCTTTTAAAAAATTTATTACTCCTGAATTAAATTTACAGACCGGCGGTTGGCCACCCCGGTGCTGTGTAACAACAGAGAACAGTAAAATTGTTTTCAGATCAGTTTTTCCCCAAGCCTGAGTCATCCCAATATTCTACACTTGCAGGATGTATACACTTTGTTAACATGCAATTTTTGCATTCAGAAGCAGCAAATTAAATTTGTCTGAACAGAATTGCTGTGTGCACAGAGGGGGAAAAGTAATTTCTGCCTAGGCACTTCCCTTTTGCCTTTGCTCCAAGCACAGACTATTGTAAGAGGTACACAGCTGAAGGATAGCAAAGGAAGACCGGCAAGAGACAGACGAGAGACACTGGATTTTGGCAGTATGGTTTTGTAAACAAAGTGACACAAATTGGGGCAGAAATTCCAGTGGGACAAGGGAGGAAACTGGAAGACTGGAAGTACAGCACAAAGCTGAGTCCCATCCAGATGGTGTTTTTAATAAATTTATCAGATGCATGTGAAAGATGGTAATGAACACTCAAATGGGGAGTGGCCTGGCCCCTCTGGGAAGGGAAACTGTATGGCACCTTCTGTGTGTTGCAGTCAGTTAGAGTCACTCTCTAATTTTTCCCAGGAAAAAAGATCATGGACCTTATTCAAATCATTGACTTATTATTAGGCAGTCCAACTAGGCAGGCTGAGGTTTGTGTTTCTGGGAAGAAAAATAAATAACCGAATTATTTCCTGCTGAAATGAAGGAAGTGGCCCATATTAGTAAACCCAGCAGTGACATTTAGGACATCTCTTCTGTAAGAACTCCTATAGTGTGACTAGAGCAGACAGCAGTACCATCAGGCATAGAGGGGCTTCTGTAATCTTTAAAAGTCACGTTACTATATACATTTTTCCTCTTCCCCCCGTTTTCCCCAAAACAGTTTCCTTATCAGAAAATATTTTAGTCTACCATGAGTGACCAAACTTTCTATATGTGGGATAAACTTTTAGGGGAAAAGAAGTTGAAAGAGCTGAAGTGTATATAGTGCTTATAAAGCAGCTCCTCTGTAGTGGGCATATTTGTTTTCTTTTTAATGTTTAGGTCAAGACCCAGAGATTGATCATACTTTAATTTTCTAAGAAAACTTTCCCTGAGAAAGCACTTTTTCTGCTTTATTCAGGAACTTTTAGATTTTCTAGCTTTTGGTAAGGAGCTATGTTAAGCAAGGTTAAGTGCCATAACCTACATAGGCATCCTTTTCCAGCTCTGATTCATTCCTTCAGCAGATATTTATTTAATACCTACTATATGCTAGGCCCTCTTTTTTGTCAGTTGGGAATACAAAAGTGAAAAGAAAGAAAAGTTCCTGCCCTTATGAGACTCAGATGCTGAATCTGTTAGATCAGATTGAAGTACTGATTTGGATATTAAGAATGGACACAGCACTGAAACTATGGTCTCATCCTGGTTATTTATAGAAAGTCGCTATCCATGGGCTTTGTGCTCAAGTCCCTACTCTCTCTTCTTTCCACCTGTTGGCATCATTTTGTTGTTATATTGTTAATTTGACTGATTATTTTAAAAATAGGAATAAGAATTAAGAAAAGTGGTGATCTTCAGATTTTCTACCTTATGGAGTAAATACAGTTGCTCATCAAGTTGCTAGTAGAGTTCTAGCAAAAGCACTTTCTTGAAAGTAAACATGGGAGTTGGGGTAGATTTCATAATACAGTTCATTTCAGTGTATTATATGTTACATGCGTCTGTGTTGGGCACCCTTTGTAGACTCAGACTTTGACTGGAAGTATTAATGAGTAATTATGTCAAGATTAAAGTAGAGGGACATCCCTGGTGGTCCAGTAGTTAAGACTCTGAGCTTCCAATGCTGGGGGTGCAGATTTGATTCTTTCTTGGTCAGGGGACCAAAATCCCACATGTGCTGGTATGGTCAAAAATAAATAAACTGAGTTTAACATTTTTAAAAAAGAGTATCAAAGTGGAAACCATAGAATACTCTTCTCCAGCACACAGATGTAAGATTTTTTGTTAAGGCAAAGTTCTTTAATGTAGCATATATTAGACAACCTTAAGATTCCAGAGGGTCAAAGGGGGTGGTATTACTAGGGCAGTTTTGCTTAGATAAATATTGAAGACTGAAAGAATCTTCTTTAGTAAATATTTATAAATATGTCTTTAGAAAAGGAGGTCTGAGTGCTTTTCCCAGCTTTGTTTCCCAAAGAGCTAGAACCGTGTCACTAACGATTTTATGATTATCTCTGATGCTGCTGTGCTAATTGACTACTAGTTAAAATCAGATCATCTAGGGATAAAACTGTGAAGCAGTAAGATAGCTTAGGAGGAAATTGACAGACTCATGGAGAATCAACAAGGACAGCTATTAAGACCTAGTAGATACTATAGAGCACATCAGTATTCTAAAGAATTCTGAAAGATTTACCCTTTCAAGCCCCCTGAATTGCTTTCCATTTTTCTGGTTTTCATAAGAAGTGTTAAAATATATGGAATTAAAGAAAAACACCAGTATTATATGTTTGTGAAGGAACATAAAGAATATATCTGTAAAGTCTGGAGAGCAACAACATTTACATGCTCACCAGCTTGAGAAATAGAACATTACCAAATCTTTTTTTTTTTTTTTTTTGATGTGAACCAGTTTTGAAGCCTGTATTGAATTCATTATAATACTGCTTCTGTTTTATATTTTGGTTTTTTGGCCGAGAGGCTTATGGGATCTTAGCTTCCCAACCAGGAGTCGAATCCATGCCCACTGGCCCAGCACTAGCAAACTTGTGAAGTCCTTTGTGTGTTCCTCCCCATTGCATCCCTGCTGTCTTCCTATCCATAGGCCACCATTCACCTGAATTTGTGTTTACTACTCCCTAGCTCTCCTTTCTAATCTTACCACATAGGTGAGGTTCACTAGGTGTCTATCACTAAACAACAGAAGTAGAACTAATACCCTTTGTGTTTTTCTGACTTGCTTTTCTTAACCAACTTTCTTTGTAAGGTTGACTCTTGCTGATATGTAGGGCTACAGTTCACTTATTTTCAATACTGGGTAGTTTTTGTTTGATAGTAAAATTTTACCTGTCAGTGCACAGGTTGAATAGTAGATGGAACATATCTGGAGAAATGTAGGGAACACAAATAGTAATTTTAATAAATTTCCCAGAATGCTTCAAAAACAAGAGGGAAAAAATGAAAGGAAGGTTAAGAAATAGATAGAATAGAATGGGAAGTCCCAACAGAGGTCTAATGGGAATTCTAGAAAAGGGAAAAACAGAAAATGAGGGAGAATCAGTACTCATAGAAACAATGGTGAAAAATGTTCCAGACTTGATAAAGCCATAAATGCTTATATTCAGTCCTGAGCAGGTTAAATTTAGTCTACATAGAGATACAACGTGGAGCTTCCCAGGTGACTGAGAGGTAAAGAATCCTGCAGGAACCTCAGGAGACATGGGTTCAATCCCTGGATTGGGAAGACCCCCTGGAGGAGGAAATGGCCACCCACTCTAGTATTCTTGCTAGGATAATCCCACGGACAGAGGAGTCTGGCAAGATACAGTCCATGGGGTCGTAGAGAGTCAGATACAGCTGAAGCAACAGAGCATGTATGCATGCATAGCATAAATTACAAAACACCAAGATCAAAAAGAAAACCTTAAAATTAACTGTAGAGAAAAAAATTACAGCTGTTAGAGGGATGGCAGACTGTAACAGACATAACAGTAGAAGCCGAAGACTATGCAAAAGTATCTTCAAAGTACTGAGGAAAAACAACTTGTCACTTAGAGTTCTGTATCCAACTAAACTATTTCTCAAGAGTGGTGTGGTGGCAAAATATACTTTCAAACAAAGACTGTTCTGATGGATGTGTCTTAAAAGGAAGTTGAACCAGAAGAAAGGAGGGTTAGGATTGAATAAATTGATGAATGTGAATAAGTAAGTTTTGACTATATAAGATCATAATGACTGATTTTGAGAGTATAAAGGTAGAAGTGAAATGTTAGGTAAGAATAACAAGCTAAGAAGCAGATGATTTGTATGAAAATGTGTTAATATCTTTTATATTGTTCAGGAGAAGGGAACATGTGATTTTTAGTTTTAGTCATTTTTAAGTCTGGCATGCATATCTAAATTTTAGTAAAAGAATAGAGACAGAATGCAGCAGTTGAACAGAACCATCTTTTAGGAGTTTTAAATAGCTCAGCTGGAATTCTATCCCTTCCACTAGCTTTGTAGTAATGCTTTCTGAGGCTCACTTGACTTCACACTCCAGGATGTCTGGCTCTATGTGAGTGACAGCACCATTGTGGTTACCTGGGTCATTAAGATCTTTTGTGTATAGTTGTTCTGTGTATTTTTGCCACGTCTTCTTAATCTTTTCTGCTTCTGTTAGGGCCTTGCTTTTTCTGTCCTTTATTGTGCCCATCCTTGTATGAAGTGTTCCCCTGGTATTTCCAGTGTTCTTGAAGAGATCTTTTGTCTTTCCCATTCTCTTGTTTTCCTCTACTTATTTGCATTGTTTATTAGAGAAGACCTTATCTCTCTCTGTTGTTCTCTGGAATTCCACATTTAGTTGGGTATATCTTTCCCTGTTCCTCCCTTGCTTTTTGCTTCTCTTCTTTTCTCAGCTGTTTGTAAAGCCTCCTCAGACAACCACTTTGCCTGGTCCCATTTCGTTTTCTTGGGGATGGTTTTGGTCACTGCCTCCTGTACAGTGTTAGGAAGCTCTGTCCATAGTTCTTCAGGCAATGTGTCTACCAGATCTAAGCCCTTGAAAATATATGTCACCTAGTGTCTAAAAAAACCACATAGAAATAGAATAAAGGAATTTCAATCCATTAGAAAATAGGAACAGAGCGGATGGAGAGGTGGGAGAAGCAGTAAAGGAGAAGTCTTGTTAAGTAGAAGTAAAAGTGAGTTAGTATACACCTTGGTAATAGCAATTAATACAAGTCATATAAATCTGCCAGTTAAAAGACAAAGGACACTGAATTTTTCAAAAATCTGATTATATGTTATTCACAAGAGATCAGAAAAAGAGAAGAGTGATGCTAGGATATAGTAGCCAAAATGAAGGTGCTATATTTATTTGACATCAGACAATGTGGATTTTAGGGCAAAGGCATTACTTGAAATAAAGAGTGACAATGCACCATGATGAAAGGTTCAGTCTACCAATTGGATATAATTCTAAAATGATATATATGAAGTGACATGGCCTCAGAATATATAAAGCAAAGATTGACAGAATTACAAGGAGAAATTGACAGATCTATAGTCATAGTAGAAAATTTAAATAAACCTCTCCCATTAATTAGTAAGCATATAAGTGATATGAACAGCACAATAAGTTTGATATAGTAGATCTGCATAGAACCATACATCTCCCAAATTACAGAATACACATTCTCTTCAGGCACATGTAAAATATTAATAAGAATCATGTACTAGACCACAAAAAAGCACATCTCATCAAATTCTCCAATGACTCTGTATCATACAGAATATACTTTTTGTATCCATATTGCAATGTAATTAATTTGAAAAGTTAAAAAATCCTTCTTATGAATAATTTATGGATCAAAGAAAACTCCTAATGGAAATTAGAAAATACTTAGATGCAATCAGCTTTTAAAATACTTTGTATCAGAAAACACTCAAATGGAGGGACATTCTACACCATGCCTGACCAATACTGTTCAAAACACTATATCAAAATTTAAAGATAAAGATAAAGCAGGATTTAGAGGTAAAATATTAGCTTTAAATGCATTTATCAGAAAAAAAGGAAAAAATTAATTAGTTAAGCATTTGCTTCAAATATTTGGAAAAAATAGAATAAATCCAAAGGAACAGAAGGAAGAAATAATAAAAAGAACTGATTTAGTGAACTATGAAATAAAGAATCAACAAAATAAAAAACTGATTTCTTGAAAACACTAATAACATGTATAGAACTGATCAAATAAAGAAAAGGAACAAATGAAATACTTGGAATGATAATGAGAACATACTGTGAAAAGTTTTATGCTGCTATGTTTGAAAACGTAAACAAAATGAAAAATTTTCCTGAAGGAACCAAGACTAACTGAGGTTAATTTTTAAGGAAATAAGAAGGGGAAGGAGAAGTATTCATTTTGTCAGATTTTATGATACTGTAAAATTTTAGTCATTAAAACAGCATGGTAAAGGCAGAAGGCTAGGCGAATTAAGGAAACAGAGTACAGACCTTAAGAAGAGATTCGGATGTTATGAAAACCGTATATATGACTAAAGTAACATAAATTAGTGGGGGAAGGGACGAACTGTTCATTAAATGGTGTTGAGGAGATCGGCTAACCTTATGAATAAAAGATGAAAGTAGATCCGTATTTCATAGGATACCAAAAATAAATCCTAAGTAGATTAAAGAACCAAACATGAAAAACAAAATTTGAAAACTTTTAGGAGAAAATATAGGAAGATATCTTTATAAATTTGGGGTAGGAAAGAATTTATAAACATGAAAGGGAAAGCATGTAGAGGAAAAGATTAAATATTTCAACTCAATACATTAACCAAGAAAGGACTGACATCCTGCCAGTGAAGTGACTCATAGCCACAAGTACAATTCCATTTGTGTGTGTGTGTGTGTAAATATATACATGTATATGTCGTATGTATTCCTTGAAGAAACTCTTACCTATGTATACAAGAAGGCACCTTTGTTTGTAATCACAAAGAAAACAATGGTAACAATCTAAATGTTCCTTTGGTATATTTATACACTGACATATTTTATGTACTTTATACCAGTGAACTAGATTTATCTCTACTGAATGTTCCTGCATCCTGGTTTACTGTTTATGGTAGATGTCAATATTGTTGACCACACATTCCCTTTCTTCTGCTCACCTAGCAAGTTAGTTCTTTCCCACCTGCTTTGAAGTTAGGTAAGACTCAGTGACTTGCCTTAGTCAACAAAATGTGAGCAAAGTGATGTGTATTGCTTTGGGGAGGAGTTTTCAGAGCCACTGCCCAGTTCACTCTCTTCTCACTGCGGCTGTGATTGAATAAGCACACACAGAAACATCAGTGCAAAGCTTCCGTCACGAGGAAGCTGTGTAGTGCAGTGCTGAGTGCCGCCTTGCTGATCATCACTGAGGGCATGTTGTGGGTGAAAAGAAAATGTGTGCTGTTTAAGCAGCTGGGAGAATGGAGGCTGTCTTGTTACTGCAGCCTGAGCTACCCACAGTGTGACTTTATGTCTCAGCTCAGTTCACTGTGCATCTTGTGCCGCTTCCTTTAGCTCTCTCTTCCAAACCATAGAATACTTCTCTTTCTCCGTGAGGTGGAAGTCCTTACTAAGTCTCTAAATATAGTCCTTTATTTCTTCTCCTTTCACAGTCAGATGGGGGCTTTTCTCTAAGCCCCTCTCTGCTAGGAAACCATCCTCAGAGATTATTTCACCAGCATTGTTACTTGTTGCTTTGGAGTTGAGCTTCATACTCAAGGGATTCATGGCCAGAAAACCCATCCTCTCTCACTCCCTTCTTCGCTTTCTCTCTTCCTTATCTGTGGATGGCTGTCCTCATCTCCAGAGAGTACAGCAAGCAGTGAAGGTGTATGAGATGAGGGCTTGAAAACAGGCATCCCCAACTTTGGAAAGTGTATGTATTGCTTAGAAGGGACATGGAAGATGATTTACTCCCCATCACTATGCAGTTAGAAATGTTTTGGCATGGTGGTAGTACTGCTTACCCTCTCTCTTTGCATAGAGTATAATATACTGAAAAGTACAGTGTATATCTAATAAGCAATTGTCTTGTTTTACAATCTACTTTAAAATTACATAAAGTAAGCTACATAGCTTGAATGCAAGTAGCTAAGGTTAATTGTAGATTTTTGTTAAATACATTAAATATTCTGAGGAAAATTCCAACACTAGTAAACGCACAAAAAAGGTTCCAGTGGACTTAAAAGACCCTTCATCTTTCACCATTCTCTTCTCAGTGTTTACAGAATCGACATCATTTTTTGAACAGCTGTCATTTAGTGGAAACCCTAGACTTTTATAAATGAACAGGTTGATGTAGACTTGAAACATATATAGAGACATGAAATCAAAACAGAACTGATGTTTCAAAATGCAGCAGTTCTTGAACAAAGAGATGAGCATATGTGTTGAAATGCTCAGGATAGTAAACAAACAAGGGAAACACATCATGGCTGAAGACAACTGTATATTCTGAAAAGGGATTGGTTCTATGTTCTGGATTGTTTTCCTATGTTATGAATTCTAAAATACTGAAAAAATATAAATATATATTATATAATGCTTCTTTAAACAAATGTGCTACATTTATTAAGTGAAATAAATATATACAGGTTCTAGGCCCCACTTCAGACTTCCCAACCTGGGGATCTGGCAAAAGGACTGGGAATCCCCAGGGAATCTGATGTTGAAGATTCCAATGGGATTTGATTACAGAACTTTCACAGAACTGGGGGAAACAGAGACTCTTGGAGGGCACAAAGAAAACCTTGTGTGAACCAGGGCCCAGGGGAAAGGAGCAGTGAGCCCCCAGGAGACTGAGCCACCCCCAGCCTGTGAACATCTGAAAGTCTGCTGTGGAGGTATGGGTTGACAGTGGCCTGCCGTGGAGACAGGGCGCTGGCAGCGCAGTCCTGGGAGGTGCGTGCTGGCCTGAGTCCCCTTGAAGGCCACCATTAGCCCTGCCACAGTGCCAGGACTGGGTTGTCTCAGGCCAAACAACTAACAGGGAGGGAGCACAGCCCCACCCATCAGCAGACAGTTGGACTAAAGGTTTACTGAGCATGGCTCTGCCAGCCAGAGTAAGACCCAGTATTCTCCACAGCCAGCCCCTCCCATCAGGAAGCTTGCATTAGCCTCTTATCTTCATCCATCAGAGGGCAGATAGACAAAGTAAGAACTACAGACCCACAGCCTCCAGAACAAAAACCACAGTCACAGAAAGCTTACCAAAATGATCACATGGATCATAGCCTTGTCACAGTGAAGGGGCTTGTGTAACTCAATGAAGCTATAAGCCATGCTGTGCAGGGCCACCCAACATGGATGGGTCATGGTGGAGAGTTGTGACAAAAATGTGGTCCATTGGAGAAGGGAATGGCAAACCACTTAAGTGTTCTTGCCTCAAGAACCCCATAAACAGTATGAAAAAAACAAAAAGATATGACACTGGAAGATGAACCCCCTAAGTCAGAATGTGTCCAATATGGTACTGGGCAAAAGCGGAGAAATAGCTCCAGGAAGAGGGCTGGGCCACAACAGAAATGATGCCCAGTTGTGGATGTGTCTGGTGGTGAAAGTAAAGTCTGATGCTGTAAACAACAATATTGTACAGAAACCTGGAATGTTAGATCCATGAATCAAATTAGATGTAGTCATGCAGGAGATGGCAAGATTGAATGTAGACATCCTAGGAACCAGTGAATTTAAATGGATGAGAATGGGTGAATTTAATTCAGATGACCTACTGTGGGCAAGAATCCCTTAGAAGAAATGGAGTAGCTCTCATAGTCAGCAAAGGAGTCCAAAATGCAGTACTTGGGTGCAACCTAGAAAACAGCAGAATGATGTTGGTTCGTTTCCAAGGTAAACCATTCAACATCAGAGTAATCCAAGACTGTGTCCCAACCACTGATGCTGAAGAAGCTGAAGTTGACTGGTTCTATGAAGCCCTACAAGACCTTCTAGAACTAACACCAAAAAACAGATGTTCTTTTTATCATAGGGGATTGGAATGCAAAAGTAAGAAGTCAAGAGATACCTGGCATGTAATAGGCAAGTTTGGCCTTAGAGTACAAAATGAAGCAGGGCAAAGGCTAACAGAGTTTTGTCAAGACAACACACTGCTCATAGCAAAGACCCTTTTCAATAACACAAGAGACAACTCTACACAAGGACATCACCAAATGTTCAATACCAAAATCAGATTAATTATAGTCTTTGCAGCTGAAGATGGAGAAGCAATACAGTCAGCAAAAACAAGACCTGGAGCTGACTGTGGCTCAGATCAGGAGCTCCTTATTGCAAGATTCAGGCTTAAATTGAAGAAAGTAGGGAAAACCACTAGGCCATTCAGCTATGACTTAAATCAAATCCCTGCTGATTATACAATGGAGATGAGGAATAGATTCAAGGGATTACATCTGGTAGATAGGGTGCCTAAAGAACTATGGACAGAGGTTCCTAACAGGAGGCAGTGACCAAAACCATCCCCAAGTAAAAGAAATATGAGAAAGCCAAGGTGGTTGTCTGAGGAGGCTTTACAAAATAGCTGAGGAAAGAAGAGAAGCGAAAGGCAAAGATGTACCCGACTGAATGCAGAGTTCCAGAGAACAAGAAGAGCTAAGAAGTCCTTCTTCAGTGAACAATGCAAAGAAATAAAAGAAAATAATGGAATGGGAAAGACTAGACATCTCTTCAAGAAAATTGGAGGTATCAAGGGAACATTTCATGCAAGGATGGGCAAGATAAAGAACAGAAATGGTAAGGACCTAACAAAAGCAGAAAAGATTAAAAAGAGGCAAGAATACATAGAAGAGTTGTACAAAAAATCCAGATAACCACAATGTTGTGGTCACTTACCTAGAGCCAGACATCCTGGAGTGTAAAATCAAGTGGACCTTAGAAAGCATTACTATGAACAAAGCTAGTGGAGGTGATGGAATTCCAGCTGAGCTACTTAAAATCCTGAAAGATGGTGCTGTTAAAGTGCTCATTCAACATGTCAGCAAATTTTTTAAAAACTCAGCAGTGGTCACAGGACTGGAAAAGGTCAGTTTTCATTCCAGTCCCTAAGAAAGGCAATGCCAAACAATATTCAAACTACTGTACAGCTGTGCTCATTTCACATCCTAGCAAGGTAATGCAAGGCTAAAAATCCTTCAAGCTAGGGTTCAGGAGTACTTGAATCGAGAACTTCCAGATGTACAAGCTGGGTTCAGAAAAGGCAGAAGAACAAGAGATCACAACATCTGTTGGATCATAGAGAAAGCAAGGGAATTCCAGAGAAACATCTACTTCTGCTTCATTGACTATGCTACAGCCTTTGACTGTGTAGATCACAACAAACTGTGGGAAATTCTTAAAGAAATGGGAATACCAGACCACTTTACCTGTCTCGTGAGAAACCTGTATGCAGGTCAAGAAGCAACAGTTAGAACCAGACATGAAACAACAAATTGGTTGGGAAATGGGAACAAAGTACATCAAGGCTGTATATTGTCATCCTGCTTATTTAACTCATATGCAGAGTACATCATGCAAAATGCCAGGCTGGATGAATCACAAATGAGAGTCAAGATTGCCAGGAGAAATATCAACATCAGATATGTAGATGATACCACTCTAATAGCAGAAAGTGAAGAGGAACTAAAGAGCCTCTTGATAAGGGTGAAAGAGGAGAGTGAAAACGCTGGCTTAAAATTCAGCATTCAAAAAACTAAAATCGTGGCATCCAGTCCCAACACTTCATGGCAAATAGATGGGGAAAAAAATGGAAACAGTGACACACTATTTTCTTCGGCTCCAGAATCACTGTAGACAGTGATTGCAGTCATGTAAGTAAAAGATGCTTCTCCCTTGAAAGAAACACTATGACAAACCTAGACAGCATATTAAAAAGCAGAGACATCACTTTGCCACAGTAGTCCATGTCAGTTCAGTTCAGTCTCTCAGTTGTGTCTAACTCTTTGCGACCCTGTGAATCGTAGCACGCCAGGCCTCCCTGTCCATCACCAACTCCTGGAGTTTACCCAAACTCATGTCCATTGAGTCGGTGATGCCATCCAGCCACCTCATCCTCTGTCATCCCCTTCTTCTCCTGCCTTCAGTCTTTCCCAGCATCAGGGTCTTTTCAGATGAGTCAGTTCTTTGCATAGGTGGCCAAAGTATTGGAGCTTCAGCTTCAACATCAGTCCTTCCAATGAACATCCAGGACTGATCTCCTTTAGGATGGACTGGTTGGATCTCCTTTCAGTCCAAGGGACTCTCAAGAGTCTTCTCCAACACCACAGTTCGATAGTTATATATGGATGTGAGAACTGGACCAAGCTGAGCCACAGAAAATTGATGCTTTCAAATTGTGATGCAAGGAGATCACACCAGTCAATTCTAAAGGAAATCAACCCTGGATGTTCATTGGAAGGACTGATGCTGAAGCTGAAGCTCCAATATTTTGGCCTCCTAATGCCAATAGCCAGCTCATTGGAAAAAACCCTGATTTGGGGAAAGACTGAAGGCAGGAAGAGAAAGGGATGACAGAGGATGAGATGGTTGGATGGCATCACCGATTCAATGGACATGAGTTTGAGCAAACTCCGGGATATACTGAAGGACAGGGAAACCTGGCGTGCTGCAGTCCATAGGGTCGCAAAGAGTTGGACGCGACTTAGCGACTGAACAACAACAACAATAAATATGAATAGTTTAGAGAATATTAATAAAACAAGTGCCTGTGTACCTATTGCCTCACTTGAGAATAGAATAAGACCAGAAGTTGAAGCCCTTCCAAGATTTCATCTTGGAAATGAAATCAATTAATATTTAGACACATTGGTAGGGGTCCCTCGAAGATTTCATATTCCTCTTTCACATATAAGTGAGCATAAATTTTGTATAATAATTCCCTAGATTTGCTTTTTATTTTACATTTATATATGCACCCCTAAACAAGTTGTATTTTTAGTTTCGCCATTTTAAAAAACTTCGTGTAAATGAAATCCTACACTGTGTTTTTCTGCGCCTTGCTTTTTTCACTCAGCATTGCTTTTTGATTCATCCATTTGGATATAGCTGTGGTTTATTAATCTCAACTACTGTGTGGTTTCCCATTGTAGTAATATTTTGCAGTGTTTGTATCCATTCTATATTTTATAGGGTATCATGTTTCTTTATAATAAAATTCTTGCATTTATTTTTTTTATTTTTTTTTTAAATTTTAAAATCTTTAATTCTTACAAGTGTTAATTGTCACATATGATTTGGTTTGTTTCAGCCTTAGGTTCAACTTTTTAAAAAACTGTTTGGCATGTGTTTTAAATGTGTTCATATCTTGAGGTAGTCAGTATGCCCTAATTTTTGTTTTATCGTTGATAATAATTAATTAATTTTGTTTGTAGAAAACTGTTGGGGTATATTTGGCTTCTTGATGCTGAGTCTTGTGTTGGATTCACAGTTCCCATGGAGAATGTTGCAACAATCGCTGATTGTGCCAGTGTGATTGAAGGAGTCAGTCGGAGCCGAAATGCCTTGCTGAATGGGGACACTAAGAACTACGACTGGGATTCTGGTTATACGTGTCATCAGCTAGGAAGTGGTGCAATTGTGGTTCAGCTGGCACAGCCCTACATGATCGGGTCAATACGGTAAGAAGATTCCCTTTCATTTATTACTTTTTAAATGGAAGACACATGTGCAAATTGTGTTTTGGTACATTGGTGATCCCAGTAACTTCAGTGAAGATCCTCCTCTGTTCTTGCCTCTAAATGTTGAGAGGAGGGGGTGGAAAGGGAGGGACAAAGTTATACAAGGTGCTTGTTTGGATTTTCTGATGGTGAGATGCCGCAAAATTAGGTTTGTGGAGGGTCTAGATGCAGTTTGTGGAGGGAAAGGACTAGGTCTCTCCCTGGATATGGCTTACCTTTGACTCATGTCTCAGTTTGTTCTGGTTAGGGACTTACAGGATAATGTCCAAACAGGCTATATGGAATCAAAACTCATTTTCAACTCTAGTAAATGACTTTATGTATGAACCAAACATATCTGAGCATGAAACCTGGTACTAAAAGACCTTTTTAATAATCTTCATGTCTGGACTTTTGGTTGTTGTTTTCATTTCGTTTTGGTTTGCCTTGAGAAGGGAACTTGAATCCAATATTGCTTGATTTGTACGACCATGTGATTTTTAAAATATAAGACTGGTGACATCCTCCAGAGGATATACTTTAGTTCAAGAGCCATCTGGATCTTGAATAGGCTTCCCTTTTTTTTTAAGTTCTAAGAGGTCTCTGAAAGATTGTTGTGTGTGTCTGTGTGTTTGTGTATACACACACAATATTAATATACTTATTAATATATATATAAAACACAAGAATATTTTACCCTGTATCTTAACCTTCCAGAGGTGGAGATGTTGGTGAAACATGACTGCCTTCCCCCACATTGTTCTCCACCACAGCTGCCTTATGGTTTCCTGTTCTCATTTTATTTTAAAGTTAAAATCTTGTAATGAAAGAAATAGCACAAAAAATAAGATGTTGTTGTTGCTCAGTCACCCAGTCGTGTCTGACTCTTTGTGGCCTCACGGACTGCTGCACGCCGGGCCTCCCTGTCCCTCACATCTCTCAAAGCTTGCCCAAGCTCGTGCTCATTGCATCGGTGTTGCCATCCAGCCATCTCACCCTCTGACTCCTTCTTCACCTTCTGTCCTCAGTCTTTCCCAGCATCAGGGACTTTTCCAACGATTCAGTCATTCACATCAGATAACCTAAATACTGGAGCTTCAGCTTTACCATCAGTCCTTCCAATGAGTATTCAGGGTTGATTTCCCTTAAGATAGACTGGTTTGATCTCCTTGCTGTCCAGGGGACTTTCAGGAGTCTTCTCCAATACCACAGTTCAAAGGCATTAATTCTTCAGCACTCTGCCTTCTTGACTGTCCAGCTCACACAACCGTACGTGGCCACTGGGAAGACCATAGCCTTGACTGTACAGATCTTTGTCATCAGAGTAATGTTTCTGCACTCAACACTGTCTACGTTTGTCATAGCTTTTTTGCCATGAAGCAGTTGCCTTCTGATTTCATGGCTGCAGAGTCCAAGAAGAGGAAATCTGTCACTACTTCCACCTTTTCCCCTTCTGTTTAGCATGAAGTAATGGGGCCAAATGCCCCCTTTTTTAATATTTAGTTTTAAGTAAGCTCTTTCACTCTCTAACTTTACCCTCATCAAGAGGCTCTTTAGTTCCTGTTTGCTTCCTGCCATTAGAGTGGTATCATCTGTATATCTGAGGTGTTTGATATTTCTCCTGCCCATCTTGATTCCAGCTTGTAACTCATCCAGCCTGGCATATCTCATGATGTACTCAGCTTATAGGTTAAACAAATGGGGTGACAGCAGACACCCCTGTTGTACTTCTTTTTCAACCTGAACCAATCAGTTGTTCCGTACAGGGTTCCAACTGTTGCTTCTTGACCACATACAGGTTTCTCAGGAGACAGGTAAGATGTTCTGGTATTCCCATCTCTTTAAGAGCGTTCCACAGTTTCTTATGTTCCACACAGTCAGAGGCTTTAGCCTAGTCAGTGAAACAGAGGAAGATGTTTTTCTGGAATCCCCTTGTTTTCTCTGTGATCCAGCAAATGTTGGCAATTTGATCTCTGGTTCCTATTTCTTTTCTAAACCCAGCTTGGACATCTAGAAGTTATTGATTTGCATAACACTGAAGCCTGGCATGCAAGATTTTAAGCATGACCTTACTAGCATGGGAAATGAGTGCAGCTGTCCAGTGGTTAGCACATTCTGTAATACTACCCTTCTTGGGAATCGGGATGAGGACTGACCTTTTCCAGTCCTGCGGCCACTGCTGGGTCTTCCAGATTTGCTGACATAGTGAATGCAGCACGTTGATGGCATCATCCTTTAGGGTTTTGAATAGTTCTGCTGGAATTCCATCATATCCACTAGCTTTATTAACAGCAGTGCTTCCTAAGGCCCAGTTGACTTCACGCTCCAGAATGTCTGGCTCTGAGTGACTGACCACACCATCGTAGTAATCTGTTCCATTAAGATCTTTTTCGTACAGTTCTTCCATGTATTCTTTCCGTCTCTTCTTGACCTCCTCAGTGTCTACTTCTTGACCTACTTCAGTGTTTCTGTCCCTTATTGTGCCCATCTTTCAGGGAAACGTTCCTAGTTATCTTACTGTTTCCTGTTCTCACTTTAAAATTAGCATTTGTGAAGAAAGAAATAGCACAAAAAATAAGGTAGTAGGATTCTAATAGGCAAAGGTTTATTGATGTTCAAGCTAATAAGTACAGAAGTTAGTCTGCTTGTCGATTCCTGAGGTACACTGACAATTGATGCTAAATTTCTTGGAGAATTCATTCTGTTAATTTCTTCATTTAAATTGTAAGCCTCTTTTCATAAAGGGTCATGTACAGGCTGAGTACTCTGGGCAACAAATCACAGATAGAAAAGCTGTGAATTGTCACATTGTGCTTCAGGCCACATTCAGAGGCTTCCATTGTAGCTTCATTCAATCCTTGTGCTTATCTGGGGGAAGCAGTTGATAGACAAGCCACATCTGCAGTCTGACCAGGACAAAATCATAAAGTGAAGTTCAAATTAATAAACCGTCTTCTTACCAGCAAAACAGCAGCATTCTCCCCTCCTTGCATTTTGAAAAGTCAGCATGCTGCATGCAGACATAGACTAGTCATGTGTTAGTATACCTTTCTGGCTTACTTCACTATAATCGGTTTCATCCATCTCATCAGTGATTCAAATGAATTCTTAGTGTGTATATGTGAAATGCCTCTGGGGTCATAAGGTAGTTCAATCTCCACAATTGCTTGCCGCAGCCATTCTGACCATCGCGTTTTGTCAACTAGAAGACTTTCTTCTGGGAGGTGGATCATAGGCTGTGATTTTATGTCTGAGATGTTCTGCTCTACTGATCTTACATTTAGATCTTTAATCCATTTCCTAGTTTTGTGGTTGACTTTCTTGTTCTTACTCCATTGTATATATGGATAGATCAATAAAATCTAAAACTTGCCATTTCTTTTCTGACCATAATGCATTAAGATTAGATCTCAATTACAGTCCAACATATCTTCTGAATAACCAACAAAATCTCAGAAGCATAGAAACTAATGTGCACTATAAAAGCAGTGCTCATAGCAATACAGGCATACCTCTCAGCAACTTTTGGAGAACCCTGGCTCTGGTTCTTTGCAAACCATTAGCCAGACAAAATGGACAACCTTCCAGAAAATTGCAGAGGAAGGCAGACAAAAGAAAACTACAGTATCTCTGATGAACATAGATGCAAAATCCTCAACAAAATTCTAGCAATCAGAATCCAACAGATCATACACCATGAAAAGACTCCACCAGAAAAATTACTAGAGCTCATCAATGAATATAGTAAAGTTGCAGGATATAAAAATCAACACACAGAAAATCCTCTACCTAAAAGAAAACTAAAAGACCTGATAATGCAATCCCTATCAAGCTACTCACAGAACTAGAACAAATAATTTCCAACACCTCTACTACAATGGAACATTCTCTTTTAATGTTCCCTGTATTCTGTCTGCTTACCTGGTACCACACATCTCCCTGCCACCTAACACTGGTCCATGTGCATCTGAAAGCAAATGTCAGAAATGGAGTCCCATTCTTCTCCTTCCCTGTTCAGGTTGCCTCATACTGTGATTTTCTCATCTCATCTGGTATATCCCACCCAACCATCCATCCACTGAGCCAAAAACATGGGAATCTTCTGGATTCCTTCCTTTCCCTCACCTCCCCCACAGAACAGTCAGCTGTCGATACCAGCTCCTGTATATCTCACAGATCCTTCCTGTCTTCCCCACCCCAACTACCATCACCGTAGCTGCACCTTTGTAAGTTCTCTTCTCTGTCTAGCTCTCCCTTCCCTACCTGCAACCACCTCCCACACCATTAACACAAGTCTCATGTGGTCCTGCCCCTTCCTGAGAGGATTCATGGCTATTATTTGCCTTCAGGAGAAAGTTCAGACAAAGGCATTAAGAACTTGTGGCTCCCTTCTGCACAGACAGAAGCCTGTCTCCTGCCTCTCCTCCCACCCCCACACATAATATCTCAGCCTGTCCAGCTACTTGAAGTTTTGCATGTCACCCTCTCTTTTCCTCCAATTCTTTGAACATTCTGTTCTCATTGCGTGTGTATCTCACTGTCTTCTCATCACTTCTTCTTACCTGGCTCTATGACCCCTTTAAGACCTCACTCCTTTGGGAATGCGTCCCTAAGCTTCTGTCATCTCCTGGGCTGCTTCAGACATCCCTAGTCAGTGTATTCTGTGTGTAATTCCTCCCAGGGCATTTGTCATGTTCGTATTATGATTGTTTACTTACTACCTCCTCCCAGTCTCATCTGATATATAAAGCCTGTGGCACCTCAGAATAAGTGTTCCTTGACAAACTGAGCGTGCAGATGAGGTAATCTGTCAATAAAAAAGGAGGATTATAGCAGATATAGTGGGAGATCTAGGATTTTAGATCCAGCAGGGACTTCATGAGGTTGTTGCCAAGGTGACAACTCAGAGAGAGACAAACAGGCTTTTTGTGTGGCAAGGCTACCTTGGCTTCTAGCTCTGCTCAAAGAATCACAGATGTTGAATCTAACTCCAGAAAAAGGTGTCACCGGAGCTTAAGAGAGACATGAGAGAACAGTGCCATTTGGTTTTCTTTAAAAGTGAAATGAAAATGGTTCTCCCAAACAATTTTTCTTTTCCTGACTCAGAGGGAGTTGGTGAACATGAGTACAACCAAAGGCATAATTGTGTATGTCAGCACTGTGTGAAGCCTCCATCGTCCTTAAGCCCGGCTGTTGCTTTTGCAGAGAGAAAATCCATGCAATTGAAGCCCCAAGTAACTGGCTGAACTCTCAAAGAGACACGTCTCTAGGAAACTAACATTATGTTGTCAGGAACTGCATTTACCTCTTCTGTGACATGATCAAGAAGAGGAAAGGGAAAAGGATTTCTCCACTGCCAATGCCTGTGGGCAACGGTGGATATCTTGGCAGGCCATGGTTAGCAGCATCTGATGTGTCCAGATAGCTGCTTATTGACAAATGACAGGTTGATCAGTTAGTGACCTTTGACCTCTGGCTTCTGCTGTCGGTGATGACTCAGTTGCTCTCCTAGTCACTGTGTCCACAGAAGCCCAGTGATTCTGAATCACACCTAAAGGGAGAGCATTCCAAATGCTCTCCCAGCATTTTCTCCAGCCAAGAGGGAGGAGTCTGGCAGTCCTGGAACCTCTTCCTCTGGGGGTCCAATCACATGGTACACTAACTGTAAAATTTCAGGTTTCTTTGGCGATAGTGAACACAGAGGCAAAGGTCTCAAACATAGGATTATCTTGATCATTGCATTCTTAATACCTAAGAAAGGACAGAGTTACCGCACGGATAAGATTTCTCTTGCTCGTGTGTTTTCATCCATATATGCTGTTTCTTCCTTTCCTGAGGGTTTCCACTGTAGCTGGGTAGACAAGCAGAGCTTCTTTCTTGGCAGACAATGACCAAGGCTAACCACCATCTGTGAGACCCTAATCCTGCTAGTGCATCTGCTACAGGAAGTACCCTTGTGGGTCCTGAAAAGGCAGACCTGGAAACATGATCTCTGATTGTCTCCTGCCTCCATTTTCTTTCATTCACTCAACAAACATTTATTGAGCCTTGTACTCTGTGCCAGGCACTGTTTAAGCCCTGGGGATACAGCACTGAATACAGAAAACAAACATCAGTGCTCTCGCAGAACTGACGGTCTTGTTGGGGGAAGGCAGGCAGTGGTGGATAACCAGTAAACAGCACTATTTGTAATGTGTCAGATATTTCAGAGATGGAACCATCAGGAGGGAGGACTTGGATGTGGAGATAGTGCAGTTTTAGATTGGGTGGTCGGGGAGGCCTCACCTTGCAGAACCAGAAGGCTGGGAAGGCAAACCGCTTGGGGACTGGGGGATGAGCCTCACAGGCAGAAAGCCAGGGCCCTGCTGCACACATGTGAGCGCAGAACAGGCGAGGCAGGTTCAGGAGCAGCAGACAGGCCAGGGTGGCTGGAGCAGAGTGACGGAGGGAGAGCCGCAGGCGAGGGCGGAAGGGGGTGTTCAGGGTGGCAGCCCTGAGATGTCTTGTCACTGTTCCTGTTAATATGTTCAGTCACCAGCTCCTAGAACCATTCCACCTGCCGCCATAAACCCATCCCAGTGTTTGTTAGCACTGTTAGAGGAGAGGTTTCTTCACTGAGCAGGGGAGGGCAGAGCTGGGGAGCCCTCATGCCTTTAGAAGCTACCTTCTTTATTCCTGACCGGCCTTTGTCCAACCAGCTCCCAGGAAAGAAACAGGAGGCTAGGACGCCTTGAGTTTATGTGAAACTTTCTCCCCATCCTTGGCATTTATTTCTCATCCCCAAGAGCCAGAGCAGGCAGTTTAACTTGGAAATAAAGGTGTTTGTCTTTGTTGTTGCTAGGTTTACATGCACAATAAAAGTTATTCATTTTGAGAGGAAATGAGAGAAATTGCCTGGAATGTGCCTTAAAAGTGGGTAACTGAGTAGTAATTATATCATTTTCATGCCATTTTAAAAACATTAAGATTTAAATAACAGGAAATCTTCAGAGGCCTGACCGCATAAAAAGACTAAGGTAGAGTCATAGTAACTAACCAAATCTACCTGATGTCTTATAGTCCCTCTGTTGCCTAAGGTTAAAACTTACTGTCTTTCTGCTTGCTAATCATGATGTCCTTTTAAGTGTTTTGAGGTTAGTATGAGAAATCACATATGCTGCACATTAAGCATGCCTGTCGCCCAATCTTTTTCAGCTAATAAATGACAGCACTTTGTTTGAAACCCTAATTATAAGATAGTTAATTAAATTAACAATTCTTACATTAGCTTGAAAATGATGGTTTTGTAATTGATATGAGCAATACTGTAAGTAAAATACCCATAATGCTTTAACTAACCTAATTGTGAGTAAGTAGGCTGTTGAAAGATTGAAACAGCACAGATAGATGAAGCTAAATAAACCTACAGCCTTCCTGGGTATTATGAGGATTAAGGAGTTAATGACACAAAAATATTTTTAGTTCCTCAGTTGGAAAATGTTATATGAATATAGTATGTTAGAACAAAATGAATCCAGCCCAAAGTATGTTCTTGGTGGATAGTCATAATCTCTTTAGTTTGTGGGGATGAGTCTTTTACTTTGCAATAGGGGAAAAAAAAAAACCAATTCTGCCACTTAAAAAGTCTGCCACAGAACTTCTGAACCACAAATTAGTTCATGCCTTGCAGTTATTAAGCATGGATAAAACAAAACAATAGCAAGTTGATCCTTGAAAAAAAACACCTAGATATGCCACTGTGGTCCTTATTCATCCCAGCATATTTTTCCTTCCTTTTGAGCTTTTAAGTCCATGCTCAGTTCAACTGGCCTTTCACTGTTGTGTGACTACAGTCATTCCAGGTTATCTATTCAGGCTATAAATTAGAAATCCAATTTCTTACTGCAATTTTTTCCTTCTTACCGCTGCTGACCACCCCACCAAACTATTGCTCATCCACTTCCCTCCCACAGGACAGGCACAGAAAAAAAGAAGAACCACAAACCATACCATTTTTGCCCCTTTCAGTAGCTCCAAATGAACGCCTAGTGCAATAAGGGTAGGGAGAGAAATTGAACCAGTGACTCAAATGATGCTTTATAGTTACATGAATATTTTCTACATGTGTGCTGCCCTCAAGTTCTCGTAGTCCCACAGATAATCTCAAGTTGAAGATAGTGATTGTAGTGTTGAGATGAACTTGGGTCTTTGCAGCAATTTCCAAGTGCCTGGTACAGTACTCCATGCTGTGAGTACTCAATAAACACTCATTGACTGAGCTGACAACATAGTATGTTAGTGCAGCTAAAGGGAGTCCTATCTATCAACTAAATTGGACATCATATTTGCTCAGTGTGTCTGTTCTAAGCATATGTGAGGGAACTGCTAAAGATCTGGCATCTCCCGCAGATGACTGTGATGAAGCTCTGGTGTTAGGCGCCGACATGAGCACAGGTACGGACGGCTGCCTCGCGTTTCACACTGCTTCCATTTCATTCTGTCTGAGTGCTGCACAGGCAAGCATACTTTTATTTATATTAGGAAAACCTTCTTTGTGACCTAGAGAGCTAAAAATTTCCTTTTTATAGTCTAAAGAATACAACAAACATCTAAAAATATGACTCTTCTGGCTTGGATTAAGATTGCCTATAATTCTAGTCAAAATGGAAAAGATATTTTACAAAATTTGCTTCATATCAGTCATGCTGAATGTCGTCTGTCACAGCCCTGAACCAAAGAATTCTTCCTTGTCTTGCTGATCCATGATTTATTTACCAAGCGTTGTTTCTCTCACAGCCTATCTGCATTGCACTAAAGTCTTCAAATATCACCCTCAGACCTCAGAACTCTGATTCCCAGAACAATTGTTGAATAAAAAATTTTATCTGTGGTTCCCAGTAGATGTTAGAGTCTGAACCATGTGAACACTAAGGGGACCAGAAATCCTGGAGCCTAGAAACGATAACAGAGTTTGGGGGAACAGTAAATATGTCTCAGCTAGATTCATCCTAGAGGTATTTCAAGACCAGAAAATATTACTATGGCAACTCAGTTGCTTGTTAAAAATACAGGAAGGGGACTAGAATTCAGATATTCTTTGGAAAAACAGGAAAGGTTAAATCCTCCCCCCTGAAAAAGTGTGTGTATGTGTGTTTGTTTATGTTTGATTTATCTCACATGTCAACCATTTATCCCCCTTGTGCGATTAGAGAACTTGACAGCTAGTCATCATAAACTATAGCTGAATACATGAAAAGAAAAATCCTTTCAGTTTTCAAAGATTAACCCATCAAGAAGACATTTTTACAGAGGATATCAACCCCATTGGACCCAGTATTTTATGTGCAAATATATGTTTAGTAATTATCCAGAACTGTTATTTGAGACCCCTCTAAAACAAATACTTTACCAGTAGTGCTTTAAACAATCATTCTAATAACTGGAACCATTCACCTTGGAAGATCAAATGAAGGGAAAGCATCAATCTACTCCTTCTGTGGTTTGAGTCTGGCGATCTTTTAAAGGCTGCTTCCCACAGGGTTAGGCATGCGGGGTCACAGAAATGGGGCTGTTCTCATGAAGGCTAGCAGAAGTACAGGGCTTTCGGCAAACTGACCAGAATTTCTACAAATTTAATACATCAAACTGCTCAAATCTGTCTTTTGAGTATTAAGTAAATGAAGCTGTTTTGAAATCTGATGAAGGATCACCTTCATTTAAGAAATTACTCCTTGAATTAATATAACACAGTAATCTATCTTTTAAAACCTTCAGTCCTCAGGTACTCTCAAATCAGATTTCCCAGCCACCTCCAGGAGCACACATTTGTCACCTTGTGAAGATGCTTTGGGTGATCTCGGTAGCACCTGGTGTCTGTCTGTCTCTCCCTGCCACCCCCCTCTCAACTTTACGCTTTGTAACCTGGTAACCACAGAGGCACTGGACCATAACATCCTTTTATCTCTGGTTAGGAACAAGCAGAAGCACAGAGATCAAGAACAACTGTTCCACCTCCCCATCTTCTCCATCCATCCATATCCATTGTGCATCCTTCTCTTAAAAAGAGTGATTATGATGACAGACTGGTTGGTGCCCTTAAAGGACTACTTTCAGCAACTTGCCTGGACACTCAGGGCCTTAGGTGGGGCTAAGAAATCTTTTTTTTTCTTGCTGTGTTACGTTTCATGGGGTCGCCAAGAGTCAGACAGGACTGAGCAACTGAACTGAACTACCTCTTTCAACAATGTATCAGATTCAGTATAAGGGCTATTGGTTACATAGATAAATGCAGAGTGTGCTTTTTCTTCTGCCTGGATTTTCTTTCTTGTGCCCTTAAGAGCAAGTGGTAAGGATCCTCTTTCTTCCTTTTACCTTATGATGTCTGAAACTATGTCCCTCAATGATTATGACATTACCAGCCTTGCCGCATTATCCTTTTACTGTAACCAAATACCAGTCAAGACTGTTTCGATTTTCCATACGATTTAATGGTCCTTTTAGTTGTTGTGTCTTTCAGTAGCTCTGGAGGTTTAGCTGCTTCAGTGTCTCAATTTAAAATGTGGAGAGACTGCAGCATAACTTGAGATCCTTTTCTTTTCTCCACTGTGAACATGACAATTACAATTTTTTTTCACAATCCTACAGAGCCTCTTATGGCCTTAAAAAGAAATTGAGAGAAGGCATTGTATCTTCTGGTTCAGCCCACCCTCATTTCCTGAGGTAAATTATAGAAATTTTTTCGTTAAATATTGTGGCTCAGACTTGACAACATTTATTTTTATTCCTAGCCCTTGTGTGCTCCAAAGAAGCTTGCATTTGGCTTCAAATAACAAAGAAACTGATTAAGAAAGACTGTTTATTTATGGCTGCACCATGCTGCTTGTGGGATCTTAGTTCCCTGACCAAGGATTGAACCTGGGCCCTTAGCAGTGGAAATGTGGCATGCTAACCACTGGACCACCAGCGAATTCCCAAGAAAGACTTTTTTTAAATGTTTGCTTTTAAAAAATTATTTGGTTTTGTTTTGCTTTTGTGTATCTGTTTGGTTCTCAACATAAAAAGTATATGGGTGGGTAGCTGCTAGTATTGGTTCTGCAGTTCAGTGAGCTTTTTGATTATCTTGGTCTTTTCCCATTGAATTTTCGCCTCAGAGAAACAAGACAGCTGATACAACTTTAACTACCACGTCTGCATTTAGGCAGGAAGGAGAAGAACAAAGGGAAACACAAACTTTAAAGTGTGGAGAACCCTGACAGTCACGTCTGTCTCTTTTTATTAGGAAAAGCCAAAGCTTTATTTGAAGCCCCACCTAGCCAACTTCCACTTAGTTATTAGCTAGAACTGTCATGCCGTCAGCCCTAGCACAGCTGGCAAAGAAGTTGAGGGTCATAGCAAGGAGTTGGCTCATCCAGTCAATAACTCTGCTGCAGACCCCTACCTCCTGCTTGACTTTTCACATCTGCTTTGGGATTTTTATAAATCTCCATATTTCATATGCTTGGTTATTTTTTAAAAAACAGCTTTATTGAGATATTCATATAATGTATAATTTGCCCATTTAAAGTATATAATTAAGTGTTTTTTTTTCCTATTTACGTTCTAAAATGCCCACAGCTTCTGGATGTATCTAAAACAGTAAATATGATAATTTTACTTTATATTATTCTCAGTTTCAGAAATGTTCTGTAAATAAAAAGCCTATATCTGCTTACTGGGTAATTCTCATCCAAAATGAGAAGCATTACTGCTTATGTTCATTTGATTTCTTATTCATGAAATTTACCTCTTGGAAAAAACTAAATTTCTGTTACAAACTATTACCAGCATTTAATTTACTGCAATTGGTCTTCATGTTTTACCAGCACAGTGAAAGTGGATGTACCTAATAAAATTTGGGAAGCAGGCAAGGTCCTAAGTGCCCTCAAAAGGAAAATACATTTTATTTGGTGTGGTTTTATTCTAGCTAAGTGTATTTTAAACATTTCTGAATTTTTTTAAAAGTTGGCAGTCCATATGGAATCTGTTAACCAGACATATTTGATTAACCAAAATACCTGTTTACCTATACCTCAGGTTAGAGAGACTTGACTTTTTTTCTGTACATATGAAATTCTAATACCAGAACTTCACTGCATTATCCATGTTATTTTGTAATGGTAGGTTAATTATGACGAAAGTCCTGCTAGAGATAACATTTTCAGTTTTTAACATCTGGAGTTTAAAAAGTTAGGCCCATCAGCCCTAGAGTGAAAAGATACATTAAAAGACCTCTGACTTTCCAAGGGAATATTGGACAATAACTGTCTTATCACATCTAGTCTTCTTCTAAGTTCTTGGAATGTGGTGTTTGTAAGATTACAGTGAGTATTTCTGGTTTTTGGAACTTTTGAAATGAGAAGTACAGTAAGTAGAGAGTGGTTGTAGCAATACTACAGTTCTGTCTTGGGAGAAAAAATTAAAATACCCTCTTCTTTCCCTACCATGGTTTCTTGTGCCTTCCCCATCCCTGTTTTACTCCTCCCCCAAGTGGCGGTCTTAGTCAGAGCCTGTAGTCCCTTTCCAGGGGAGACACTGATCAGATGTGTGTGTTTGCAGGAGTGAGAGGGGCCACAGTTCAGCGGAAGCACTGCTTGTGTCTCTTGTCTTCCCCTGGGTCCTGAGTGGCATGGCCAGGGCTAATTCTGCTAATTTGTCTCTCCTCTCTGTTCCTACCTCTTCCCCATCTCTCTCTCCTCTCCTCTATCTTCACAACAAGCAGACACAATCTGTCTTCTCCTTGGACTTTCTTATTTCCTTTTTTATCTTTTAGAGTGGACAGGGTAAGGTTACTACCTCAGCCCAGGGGTAGTTCAGGGCTAGGCAGCAGGGGACCATGATCTGTGCTGTACCCACTCTGCCTCCGTGGTACTGGAAGGTGTATTAAGTTGATCCGTCCTCCATTTGGAAGTGGTAAGAAGCAAGTTTTGTGAGTGGAAGAAGGGACAGAACAGACCTCCTAACTTGCTTTGGGTGAAGCTATTTAGGCATAACCAACTTGAGTATGCCATGCCATGTCCTACATCTCTTGCATTAGAGTTTGGGGCCAAAATTCTACTAGCAATAAAGTGTCCCTTTGCTTCCCACTTGCTGAGACTTTCCTTGGTGGGTGCTTACCTCAGGAACCTTGTGGGAGAGGGTAGTTGTGACCTAAGATAATAGACCTTGTTCCTGAGTCCCTTAGGCACATATCATTTAATTGTCCCCTGATGTCTCATGCAAGCCCTTGTCAACTGTTTTCTCAATATCTAACTTCTGTAATCATTTCATCTCTGAGGATTAAAGTTGTGTTCCAGCTCTTTTCCACCCTATGGACTGTAGCCCACCAGGCTCTTCTGTCCGTGGAATTCTCCCAAGCCAGAATCTTGGAGTGGGTAGCCATTCCCTTCTCCAGGGTCCTGACCCAAGGATCAAACTCAGGTTTGATCTGCATTTCAGGCAGCTTCTTTACCATCTGAGCCACCTGGGAAGCTGAATAATAAAGCATCTATAACCAAATAGTATACTTATTATGAAGTTCATAATAGTCCTGTTAGAAATAGATAAAGCATTATCTATAAAGAATCGTTTGAGAATTAACAGTAACCCAGTGAATAATATCTTGTTGATAATAGCATTCTTGGTAGAAAGGTAAAATTGCTTTGTCATGATTGTGTTTGCTGTAGTGGGATTTTAGCTGTGTATTTTAGTCTCAGAGAAATATAAAGAATTTATAGATATTATTTGGAACTTTTGGGGAAGAACATTGAAATAGAGCCCATCCCTTTAAAATTAGAGAGTCCCTTGGACTACAAGGAGATCCAACCAGTCTATCCTAAAGGAAATCAATCCAGAATATTCATTGGAAGGACTGATGCTGAAGCTGAAGCTCCAATACTTTGGCCACCTGATGGGAAGAACTGACTCATTGGAAAAGACCCTGCTGCTGGGAAAGACTGAAGGCAGGAGGAGAAGGGGACGACAGTGGATGAGATGGTTGGATGGCATCACTGACTCAGTGGACATGTCTGAGTAAGCTCTGGGAGTTGGTGGTGAACAGGGAAGCCTGGTGTGCTGCAGTCCATGGAGTCGCAAACAGTCAGACGCAACTGAATGACTGAAGTGAACTGATTTAAAATTATTTTCATTAAAGGTTCCAAATGAGTAGCTGTGTTAAAACACTAAGCACTATAAGGTTTTTATTGTTCTGTGGTCATAGACTGCCCTGGTCAGCTATCTTGTAAGATGCTTTTTATAATCCCAGGAGACAGCACTGGAGAGATAGCAAGGGGATAGAACCTTACAGATTCGTTTTCTCCTGGTGACTGATAAACAGCCCTGTCTGTCTGATTGGTGTGGTTTAGTGTGTGGTGTCATCTTCCTGAGATAATAGTGTTTTACTGCTGCCACATTAACTGCCTTATTGTTGACCATATAACTTTTGTGTGTTACCTATTGACTTTAATGCTCAAAATCCTCCAAGCCAGGCTTCAACAGTACATGAACCATGAACTTCCAGATGTTCAAGCTAGATTTAGAAAAGGCAGAGGAACCAGAGATCAAATTGCCAACATCCACTGGATCATCGAGAAAGTATGAGAGTTCCAGAAAAACATCTACTTCTGCTTTATTGACTACATCAAAGCCTTTGACTGTGTGGATCACAACAAACTGTAGAAAATTCTTAAAGAGATGGGAATACCAGACCACCTGACCTGCCTCCTGAGAAATCTGTATGCAGGTCAAGAAGCAACAGTTAGACTGGACATGGGACAACAAACTGGTTCCACATCAGGAAAGGAGTATGTCAAGGCTGTATATTGTCACTCTGCTTATTTAACTTATATGCAGAGTACATCATGTGAAATGCCAGAGAAATATCAATAACCTCAGATATGCAGATTGACACCGCCCTCATGGCAGAAAGTGAAGAACTAAAGAACCTCTTGATGAAAGTGAAAGAGAAGAGTAAAAGTGTTGGCTTAAAACTCAACATTCAGAAAACTAAGATCATGGCATCCTGTCCCATCACTTCATGGCAAATAGATGGGGAAACAATGGAAACAATGAGAGCCTTTATTTTGGGGGGCTCCAAAATTACTGCAGATGGTGACTGCAGCCATGAAATTAAAAGACACTTGCTCCTTGGAAGAAAAGCTCTGACCAAGCTAGACAGCATATTAAAAAACAGAGACATTACTTTGCCAACAAAGATCCATCTAGTCAAAGATACGGTTTTTCCAGCAGTCGTGTATTGATGTGAGAGTTGGGCTATAAAGAAATTGAGTGCCAAAGAATTGATGCTTTTGAATTGTGGTGTTGGAGAAGACTTTTGAGGGTCCCCTGGACTGCAAGGAGATCCAACCAGTCCATCCTAAAGGAAATCAGTCCTGGGTGTTCATTGGGAGGGCTGATGCTGAAGCTGAAACTCCCAATACTTTGGCCACCTGATGTGAAGAACTGACCTCTAGAAAAGACCCTGATGCTGGGAAAGATTGAAGGTGGATGGAGAAGGGGACAACAGAAGATGAGATGGTTGGATGGCATCACCAACTCAGTGGACATGAGTTTGAGTAAGCTCTCGGAGTTGATGATGGACAGGGAGGCCTGGTGTGCTGCAGTCCGCGGGTCGCAGAGTTGGACACAACTGAGCACCTGAACTGAATTGAACTATTGACTTTAAATGTCTCTATAACTTCTTCACCCTACTCTGCTGCCTCCATGCTGTTTCATAGAGATCTGGAGGGTCTTGGTCAAGTGTGTGTTTCGCTTGCACTTATCTTTAGTTTGAGAATGTAGCACCTAGGCCCTTCATCAGTTCAGGGAACAGAGAGATTTGGAAATGGTTTTCATTTTTAAATGGAATCTCCCTCCTTCCCTGCCTCTCTCCCTCCTTCCTTCCTTTACCCTTCCTTTCCTTCTTTCCTTCCTTTACTCTTAGCAGAAATACCAGAAATTTGGGGTGAAAAACAAGCTAAGAATTCTCTGTACAGTTGTCACAGTAATAGTGGTGGGATTAGGACTAGCAGAATCTAACAGCTCTGTGTAGAATTTGCTACATGAAAATCTACTGAAAAGTTTGAACAGAAGAAAGGGATTTTAGATGTTTCTGGACTAACCTCAGCCTTAAGCTATGCCTTTATTTCTTGCTTTGGTGCCATAGCTCTTTATTGCTCCATATGAAGAGCTTTAGTTTTCTCTTCCTAGCACTAGCAAACTTGTTTTCATAAAGCACCAGATAGTAATTTTAGGCTTTGTATACTATAGTCTCTGTCCCAGCTGCTCCACTTTGGTGAGAGGGCACGCTGTGTTCCAATAAAACTTTATTTGCAAAAAGAGGCCGCCACAGGCATTGTTTACCAGTGCTCTTATCTATTCGGCTCCATTTCTCACTAACAGCTCTAGTCCATACAGGTAGAAGTGAAGAATTAGGGAAGCCATTTGCCCTTCATGGTTTCAAAAAGTGTGAATGATAATAGTTATTACTCCTTGGAAGAAAAGTTATGACCAACCTAGATAGCATATTCAAAAGCAGATTCATTACTTTGCTGACTAAGGTCCGTCTAGTCAAGGCTATGGTTTTCCCAGTAGTCATGTATGGATGTGAGAGTTGGACTGTGAAGAAAGCTGAGCGCCGAAGAATTGATGCTTTTGAACTGTGGTGTCGGAGAAGACTCTTGAGAGTCCCTTGGACTGCAAGGAGATCCAACCAGTCCATTCTGAAGGAGATCAACCCTGGGATTACTTTGGAAGGAATGATGCTAAAGCTGAAACTCCAGTACTTTGGCCACCTGATGCGAAAAGTTGACTCATTGGAAAAGACTCTGATGCTGGGAGAGGTTGGGGGCAGGAGGAGAGGGGGACGATAGAGGATGAGATGGCTGGATGGCATCACTGACTCAATGGACTTGAGTCTGAGTGAAGTCTGGGAGTTGGTGATGGACAGGGAGGCCTAGCGTGCTGCCATTTCATGGGGTCGCAAAGAGTCGGACACGACTGAGCAACTGAACTGAACTGAATATAAGGCTGTTATTTAAGGATATGAGCATTAATATCAGCATTTAGTTTGGGGTCACAGTATACACCATGCATGACCCAGTGATTTTTCCTACTGTGTTTTAAGGGGGCTGAGCCTTGGCGACCGCAAGAGGAAGTCTGGCAGATGAAGCCCCACCACTGACCTTGGTAGAGTGGTTCTGCTTTTACCTGTTATGAATATTGAGGTTCTTCTTAGATGTTTGTAAAAGGGGTTTTACTACTAAAGCATATTTTTAAAAATATTGGTTTACATTTTATATACACCTTTTTTTTTATGGATACTTTATAAGAAGTACTGAAGGATTTATCATTGTGTTACTTTAGGAACCACAGATCATCCAAATTAGACTCTGTCTCCCTCTCTTCCCTTACCCGCACACCTCGTTTAACAGATTATACATGTGAGAAGATAAGGTTTCAAGATAGCCACAGTTTGGCCTCTGGGCCCGTCTGCTGTGCCACTGCTACATTGTGCCTTGGATCATCCTTGTGTGCATCAGAGGCTGAAGGAGAGCTAGTGGAGCCCTTTGTGGTCCAAATAGGCTGAGGGACAGCTTGATATCCAGAGTGTCGTAGAAGCTACCATTTCCTTCCTCCTTACTCATATTCCTTCTCTCTTTGACCTGACAGGATCCCCCAGCCTCCTGGATGCCCTAAACTATTCGAGTTTGAACTGTGCTTACAGCTAGAATGGTTCCAGCCCTAGCTCCTTCGAAGTTACCCCCAGGGATGTCTCCCAGCCCCTGACACGTAAACACTGTCTGAAGAGTGTTAGTTGTAACAGTTTCCTGTGTGACTCTGACAGGCTGCCTCAGCCAGGTCCCCTCTGCCCTCAGCATGAACCGCAGTGTTGACTCCTGGGGATTCAGTCCCAGAGTCCTGAGGAGGGTCCTGAGAAGCCTGGGATCTCACCACTGTGGGCACAATTCCTTCCTTCCCTGGTTTGTGAGGTTCTTAATCTTTTCTGCCTGTATCTTTCTGAATGTGTCAGGGCAGTGAGGCAGAGTGGGGTGTTGTGTGTGTCTGCAGGGGTATATTCACACGCCCATATGGCTGCATTGGTGCTTGTGTGGTACCAGACCTGCGTTCTCAGGGTGCCTGGTGTACCCTATCAGCCAAACAGAAAGGAACAAGGGGTCCAATAGATAGGGCTTTGGGGCACAGGGGAGGTACATGTTTTTTTTTTCTTAATGAGGAAGGATAAGCCAGAAGAACAAAAGAAACAGTTTAATTCACATAGTATTCTAATGAAGCCTCATGCTGTGCTTGAGTCCAAGTGACAAGTCTGGCTGCAGAGGGCCTTAGACAGATGTGAGTGATTTATTCATCTCTGCCTCCTTCACTCAGATTTTCTCCTTTCAGCCATCCAATATCCATCACCGATTTCTGTGCAGGAGTTTACCCTGGTAGCTTGCCTAGAATACGTTTTGAAGGATTAGCGTACATGGCATGGAGGCTGGCCCCTGTACCCAGCATACTCTGGTGAATATTCATGTCAGCACCTGAGAGGGTTATTTCTAAAAAGGCAGCTCGTGCAGAATACATTCCAAAGAGGGAGTGTTTTTCTCTTGTCTGACGATCCTTCAACCAAATAAACGTGGGAGGGAGGGGAAGCCACACTGCAGTTCCGGTGAGTGTTTATGAGACAGAAGCTGCACCCTCACATCCCTCCCCATTGGAGCCTTCATCTGGGGGCCCCCCACTCTGGGGAAACAGCAGAAGTGATTCCAGAAAAGAAAATGACAACTGCCCATTTAGCCTTTTGTCCCAACACCCACACTAGTTTAATATAATTATGGCTGTTTAGCAGTTAGAAAAGTTAGAGTTATTAACGTTCAGTTGAAAGCGTTTGAATTAAAACTTATGATCTCAGCTTTGAAGACCTGGATCAAGAAAACTGTACTGAGTGGCCAGTGATCAAAAGAATTCCACTGAAAAACATAATTATCCATTTTTCCCCTCTAGCCATTATGAAAGATTACATAAAATCTCACCTTTCTTCTTGCTTTTCACCATTCTTCAAAAGATTTATCACACAGTTACTTATTAAACTAATTGATTATCTTTTGTTTGCAAGTACTTATCATTGTTAGGATTCTCACTCTTACATATTTGTGAAGAAGATGTCATTATTCTCATTAATGTTGTCTTTATTTTAATGGTATGTCATGTACCCCAAAGAGGATTATGATTTGTGAGATACCTCAAACTTCAAATAGAATAATCTGCTTACTCTAAGTGTTTAAATTTTATAGTAGTTGTAACTTACTATAGTTTTATTTTTCTGTTTTAGAAGGTCTTTTCCATGTGAAAGCCTTTACAGAAGAATTTTGTGATGGAAGTTCATTAGAGATGAGACCTAAATGGAGGAAATTTAGATAGAGAAAATATGAGGGAGAGCACAGGCAAGCACTCCATTGTGTAGGAGTAAATATGAGAATAAGTAGGAAATTGGGGGAAGCGACAGAAGGAAAGCAGCCACTTAGCAGAGAGAGGATGTGAAGGTGGAGTAAGCCAGGGCCTGTGCTGCTTCTGCAGAAGGATTGGACACACAAGTGTTTTAAAATCATTTTCAGCAAGAGCTCAGGACTTTGTAGATTGTGCCCTGTGGGAAAGAGAAGAGAACTCAAAGCTGGGGCAAAGATTGAAACCCAGATCTGATTTGGGTGAAAGGTCGGGCTGATAAGAAAGAGAGCCAGCATGGGAAGACAGTGCTGGCAGTGTTCAGAGTGCCCAGAGAAGAGCTTTGGGGAGAACAAATGTAGAGATTACATGACTGGATGGGAAGAGTTCTGCCTTGTAGTTCACCCCTGCTGGAATATTCTCTCGCCTGTAACATTCAGAGTTGAGCCTTCCCACCTTGCTTTGCCCTTCCTTTCTCTCCCTTGATCACCAGGTTGAGAGAATACAAAGATCTGCCTGTAGCTAAACTGTGAGTTCGCCACAGATAGGAATTCCTATGATCACCTGACCCAAGGGACTGAAAAGGAGCTGTGGAGCTTATTAAATATCTCTTTGGCTCTGCCTCTTGGTGCTTCATAGGCTGTGCGCATGTGGGCACATATTAACATGTGGTCATAGGAGGGGCAGGAGAGAGAGCTCAAAAGATGAAATCATAGTGAAAGTTGATGCATTTCATAAATGACCTCTCAACCAAGACTCTCCAAAGTTGTGTGGAGGGGGTGGAGGGCTGGCTGGCATATGTGCGGATTGAAATGTAACTCAGGCTACAGATCCTTGAAAGATGTGCTGGTAACTCATCCTGTGAGAAAAGAGATTTATCTGTAGTTCCGTCTCCTTTCCATCGCCCTGTCCTGTCCCCGTGTCCTCCTCCAGTTTAACTCAGTGGAGCTGACGATGTGTAAGGCACTGTGCTGGGAACCATGTACCATGCGTGGTCCTGGTTCTAGAAGCACGGTTAGGGCAGTTCCTCCTGACTGGACTTTGTCCTGAAAGCCGAAGGGAGTGTGGGACGGGGATTGGGTGGTGGTACGTAGGGCACCTGGAACTCAGTGACTTTCCTTTCCCACCACACTGGGGCCACTTGATTCCACTGGAGTCAGAAATGTAAGTAAAGATCCAAGAAGGAAAATCCCCTACAACTCAGCTGGTAGGTTAGTGAGCTTGGAGCTCTAATTTAAGATACCTGTCCCTTCTCACCCTCCTAGTAATTTCATAGAAGTGCGGGTAGGGAAAGAAAAGCTCACACAAGTGCATACTGCCTTTAGCTGTTAAGGGAAGAAACTGATTCTTGTCTTTTGAAATCCCAGCAGCCCCTCATGGCAAATGGAGCTGAAGTGGAGCTGGGCTTGATCCCTAGGGAGCTAAGCCCTGTGGTCAGGACAGGACCTCTCCATTTCTACCTCTCCCACATCCTTTTTGGATCCTGCTGGTGAGCCAGATTGGGCCAGTCTCACTGACTGTGTCTATACGTCATGATGAGGATGCTGCTGAGATCAAGACAGCTGGCCTTGCTGCAGAGAGGGGAATTGATGATGCCAAATTTAAACATAGGGAAAGATCTGTAAAGGCTGCGTATCTGCTTAGCATGTCACTGCTTGAAAAGGTCTGCAACATAATGAGACTTCACCTTTTAAAATATAACAAAACCATTTGAAATGGTTCCCAGTATTTTGATGCCAGCATCTTGCTTAAGAAAGGGGGCTATATTGAATAGAGTCACCTTAGAAAATAGAAGAAAACAGCTTTTCTTCTCTAGGGCTGTTTGGCCTGGAAAAAATTTTCTCATATATCCACGTCGAAAGCATACAGTGAAAGAATTTGCATCAAATTGGACTGTGTAGGATGAAATCTAAGCCTTGGCTAAAACTTACTTATTAATAAAGGGTTTGCCAAGTGATTGAATAATCTGTAAAAGATTGCTTGGGTAGTATTTAGCCCATGTTAAAAAAAATTAACCAAGTAAGTTAGAAAAATAGATTTGCATTGAAAGCAGGAAATGTGCTGATTATAAATTGTTTTTTTTCCAAAATGTGATAATATATGCAAAAACATTTTGAAGCCGTTGAGATCTGTGTGAATGTGAGGTGAGATTATGATTAGCTGTTCACCATTCGTTCCACACTCAGTATTTATTAAATGTTGCAGCTGCAGCCATTCTGTCTGGTAGTTTGCTGTTATCTTTTATGTCATCACCTAAAACTTGAAATTAAAAATGTAATCCCTCCAAGGAGTGAAATGATGGTCTAAATTAGCTGTTAACAATTGGTAGCTTTGCATTGTCTCAAAGTTGTGGCCCATCCAGCTTTCCGTCTAGCTGTATCCTGCAGGTGTATTCTGCATTTCAGATCACTTCCCTGGGTTATACTGAAGAGGATATAGCATTTAATGAGAGGAAGGCCCCTCCTTTTATTTCCCCCTTTCTCAGTGAACTAACTTACACGGTGGAGCCCAAGTATATATGTGTCTCCTCACCTTTCCTCACCCCGGAGCTTCAGTGACTAAACACAGAAGCTGCCATACCAGACAGCCAAGGGCTTATGCTTACCTTTTCCCACACCAACTGCAAGATAAGATTATGAGCCAGTGTCATGATTTCTTCCTCTCTTAGAGAACTCACCCTCTTAAGACGTATGAAAGATTAAACAATGTCAGACAGTATGTGCACACTCTGATGCCCTCTGACTAGGGTATTTCCCAAGTTCCCCCTCCATCTGGCGAGCAGTCTGCATTTTCTTCTCATGCCCTCTTGGCCCTGCAAGGTTGTGGCCCACATAGAGGCGTGGACCTGTGGTGGTTCCTCCCTGGGAGTTTCCGTGTCTGAATCTGCAGGACAGCTACCTGGTCTGCTCCACGTGCTTTGGTAGGGCGCTGGCTCTTGGCTCCAGGCTTCCGCTGGTAATCTCATGTTGGCCCTGCAGCCAGCTGGCAGCTCTTCTCAGCTTGACCTTGCTCCTCACCTGAGGAAGAATCTACACAATTGAACTTTCTGACAGCTGGCAATAGGAGCCCTCTCATCTTGGGGAAAAATCCCAGTTTCTCACCAGTAAAGTTGTTCCTCTGAAGCTGTACTCATTCCTTCTGGCAGCTGTGACAGGCCCTCTCCTGCCTCTCAGTAGCAGAGCTTATAACAGAGCCTCAAACATGATGTTTGTCTTTCTGCTCCTCATTCAGAAGAGTGACAGAAAGCACTGAATGAAATTGTCTCTTGTGACCAGAACTCCACCACACCTCTCTCCTTTACCCTTGTGTCCGTCACATCTCTCCTGCTTCATGATCGAACCCGGGTCTCTTGCACTGCAGGCGATTCTTCACTGTCTGAGCCACCAGGGAAGCCCTTCATGAGCTCTCCTCCGCCTCCCTCTATTCTGGCAGGTGGTCAGCCCCCTCTGACTCCAGGTAACTCCTCAGCGGCCTCAAGTGGCAAACACTCGCACTGCACTTCACTGCCCTGATCCTGCACTATCTCTTCCTTGTCACTGACACCCCTGCTTTCTCCCCTCCTGCCCTCTCAGTGCCACTGCTAGAGAGAGTTATAAACCACACTGACTGGTCCGTCTTTGTGAGGCCACTCCCTGCAGCACGGCAGGCCTCATGGAACCTATTCTGAAGCCCGTTCTGCCTTTTCTCCCACACTGCAGTCCTCCCACTCTTGGCTTCAACAGAGGCTCTGCTTTCATGTTTCAATGAAAAGGTTGCTGTCCAGAGTGAGCCTCCTCACCATCCCGGTTCTTCACCTCGTCATCTCTCTGGTCCCGTAGCCATCACGTTGTCATTGTCATCCTCATCATCAGAACGTCTCGTTTCTGCCTCGTGCACTCTGCTAGGAGCTTATCTTAGGCCCTTTTGTTTCCAAGTTACAGAAACCAGATGAAGATGGCTTAAGCCTTAAATGGTGAGTTTATTAAAGTGATTGGGAAATTTCTCATGGAACACTGGGGCAGGAACTCCAGTGGCCCCCACTGGGGCACTGGGGACTAAAATCAGATGTTGGTCATCCTGCAAGGAGGCCAGACAACCCTTCCTGGGCCATACCATCTTGTTTGCTTCTCACTGCAGATGACTTTCTTTACTTCTTTGAGCTTCTGATGAAAGAGGGTCCCTCCAGAATGTCTGCATTTTTATCATCATTTTAAATGAACAGCACCAATTATGGTAAAGTCTTACATAATTGTAAATTTTTTGTATGAAATCTGATTGGCTCAGCAAGGGTCAGATGCCTTCCTGTAACAGCTGTGTCTACAGAGCTCAGGAACCCACTACATATACCTTACGGTTGGGCCAGAATCTGTTCTCAAAGAGGGGAGTCACTGGGACTTCCCTGGCTGTCCACTGTTTAAGACTCCGCACTTCCATTACAAGGAGGACAGGTTCCGTCCTTGGTCAGGGAACTAAGATCCTACATCCCACATGGCATGGCCAATAAATAAATAAAAAAATTTAAAAAAAAAAGAGTTACTATGTAATGGATAGGTATAAAAAAAAAAAAACCCAAACCCTGTTCTGCATAGACTTGCAAAAAATTGCAAAATGGAAGAGCCCTTAGAAACCATCAGATGTAGAGCTTTCATTTTACAAGGGATGAAACTGAAGTAAAGTTAAGTGACTTGCCTAGTATCACTTAGTCAATACTCAGTAAATATTTGTTGAATTGTTAATGGAAGACAGTTATTTCTGAAGAACTTAATTTCTGAAGATTTTAACAAAGAATAGTCTGTACAAATTTTTGAGGTCAGAGGTACCTTTCATTTTGTCTGAGAGATTGGAAATGGATCTGATGATAAATTATTGTTATATGGCTAATACCATGGCAGTTGATTTTTCCTTAGTTGTCTGTTTTCACCCACATGGGAAAACTCGGCAAGAACAACTGTCTTGACCCCTGGCCTTCCAGTGGAGTCTCCCACAAATGATGGACAGCTAGAAGGAGGCAAAACAGATACTTGCTGCTGATCCAAAAGATCATTTCAGTGGAGAAGCTGTTGATCTCCACTGTTAAACCTCAGCCATTGTTCACAATCTGGCACAGAATTAATCCCTTAAGAAAGGGATGAAAAAAGTGCCGCTCAGCACAACATAGTTTGTCATCGCATGCATAATGCAGACTTTCCAATTAGAATGCTATAATTTGGAAACTTTCTTCACAGACTGATGAGAGAGCAATTATTTTAAAGAAGGGAAAACTCAGTCCACTGGGTTTGCCTCAAGTCACTTCTGACTCAAGCCGCAAAGACAAGAGTTTTGAAAACATATTCGCTATTGAATTTCGTATCAAAACACTAGCAAGGAGAGCAATTAGTTGCTGTAAACTGACCCCCAGTAATCAATGGTATGCAGCCAGCCAGAGCATTTATGGAAGACGTAAGCGAAATCACATCTGTTAATCAATTTTTTTAAAAACGCCCAGCGCTTCACTGTTTTTCAGGGAAATTCCACAATGAGAATAAGGAAGACAGAGGAGACAACATTTAATATCACCAGGCATTTCATGCTGTGCTCATTAGGTAGAGGGGTTTGTGGCCACAGCTTAAACACAAACTCGATCTGCATCGATAGATCTTGGCCAGCAGCTGCCTTTATGCAGCTCCTTTTGAAAATGGCTTCTGATGTATGGGCGGGGGCGTGCAGATGTCAGGGGTATGTTTAAGGATCTGCTCTCAATTAGAGTCAGAGGGAGTGTGTCTGTCCTGGGCCAGCTCACCTGGCAGACCTTATCTGGCAGATTACAAACCAGAAATATTGCTGTGTTGTTGCAGGTGCAAAGATACAGGAACAGACTTTGCTGGCAGGGAAAGAAGTGAAGGGAGTTGGTGGGCTTTACCGTTGTGCCTTATTAGAACTAAAATTTCTCTCCATGGGAAAAAAAAAAAGAGAGAGATGGAGCCAATTTTTCCTTTGGAGTTTTTAAGCTATGCTTGCTTCCCTCCCCCCCCCCCATTAGTTGAATCAACAGAAGGGTTTTCATTCCTGGCTAAGCCTACCTTCTAAGCAAATATGCATCTGGGCACATAAAATAAATACCTCTTATATCGAGAACAAACTTGTGGCTGCCAGTGGGAGAATGGGGAAAGGGAAGGACAATATAGGGGGAGAGGATTTTTTAAAGGGTTATTTTGGGGTTATATGAAATTGTGTGTGTGGAATTTTTGAAAATTGTAGAGCACTATAGAATTTAAGAGGCTTTCCAGGTAGCTCAGTGGTAAAGAATCTGCTTGCCAATGCAGGAGACATGGATTTGATCCCTAGATTGGGAAGATGCCCTGGAGAAGGAAATGGCAACCCACTCCAGTATTCTTGCCTGGAAAATTCCATGGACAGAGGCGCCTGGTGGGCTACAGTCCATGGGTCACAAAGAGTTGGAGGCGACTGAGCAGATAGACGCATAGAATTTAAAGAATGTTTTCATTTAATTAAAAAAAGAAGAATCTCTCTTTAAAACTCCTAAGTGTAGGTGAAGACAACCTAAGATCCATCAATGTCCCTATTCCACCCTGACCTCACATTTTTAGCCTCCAGGGACTCTTAATAGAGGACTAGTGAGATGTCTCAACCAGTATGTGCACTTGGCTGCTGTTCAGAAAAAAGAATTTAGGCCAGGAGAGATTATTGAGGTAAAGATCGATAGAGTAGGCTAATAAAAATTAATATCATCAGCATCCAAACTGTGATAGGCAGTGGATTAATATCCTTTAAATATAAAGGGCATCTTGTAAGTCATTAACAATGAATAAATATAAGTAGAAAATGGGTAAAAATGTTCAAGTTCAATGATAAGTAAAAAGCTGCACATTAAAGTAATGAAATATATTTCATCTATCAAATTGGCAGTATTTTAAAAGATAATACACAATATTGGTGATGATGTACGGAAGCAAAGCATCTTTATACACTGCTGGTAGTATGAGTATAAATTGGTACAGCCTGTCATTGGGGGCGAGAGGACAGGTATCCAGCTATTTTATAATACATGTCAAGGTCTAATAAACCCTGTTGCAGGAGTTTTACTTATAGCAACTTTCAAAGACAGTAATCACAGATCTAGCTTAAGAATGTTCATCACAGAGGTTTCATAACAGTACAGTATTGTCAACTACCTAAATGTCCAACAATAAGAGAACTATTTAGATAAATTCTGGGATATCCATACAGTAAAATTCTATGAAATCAGTACATAAGATGAGGGGAAATATTTGATGATGCCCCAAAAAAGTTAGTAAAAAAGAATATTCATAATAGATCATTAAGCAAAGAAGCCATTTTTACCATGAGTGTGTTTACAAAATTACTGGAATTATGGGTGATCTTCATGTTACATTGAAAGAAATTGGAAGACTTCCGTTGTGGCTCAGCTGGTAAAGAATCCGCCTGCAATGTGGGAGACCTGGGTTCAATCCCTGGGTTAGGAAGGTCCCCTGGAGAAGGGAAGGGTTACCCACTCCAGTATTCTTGGGCTTTCCTTGTGGCTCAGCTTGTAAAGAATCTGCCTGCAATGTGGGAAACCTGGGTTCAATCCCTGGGTTGGGAAGATCCCCCGGAGAAGGGAAAGGCTGCCTACTCCAGTATTCTGGCCTGGAGAATTCCATGGACTGTATTGTCCACGTACACGACTGAACGACTTTCACTTTCACTTTCATAGAATAAGTTACTGTAAGACACGATATGCACAACTTTAAAATTCTTTTAATCTGCTATTACTTTAAGAATCTCTGCTAGAGCATTTATGAAACTTACATATAATTGGTTTTCCTTTTATCTTCTCTGTATCCTATATCCTTGGGGCAATCTTTTTCTGTGAAATAGTTCAAGATCTGGTTAGAGTCTAACCCAAAAGGGACTGATTATTTTCATTTGGATATACTGGTAGAAACACTAACTCATGATTATCCAGAAGGATATGGATTATGTTAAGCCTAGCTCTCCATAAATAACCAAAATTCCATTGGGAAAGCAGCCTCAACAGCATCTCTCAAAAAGCCTGTGACCAGGGCTGTTAAATAAAGTGAATGTTAATTATTTTGAAGGTTTCCCCCCCCCCCGGTTTTAATCTACTCTGGCAGAGTTATGAATGATTTCAGCCCAGAACATATATGGAACATATGCTATATAAACAGAGCCCACATGTTTGGAGTAGAATTTTTTTTTAAAGAGAGAGATCAACCATCTTTCTAATAGGCTCATATTCATCTTGAGAGCAGGCAAACATAGAAGCAAAAAGTACATTTTTAAAGTTAAAAAAATAAAATAAAAGTTACTCAATATAAATTATAATAACACAGACTAACTGCATAAAAGTACTGAGACACTAGAGTAATATTTGAGGAAATGACTAATGAGAGAAATGATTCACTTTCTTATCAAGCATGCTGGTTTAATCTACAAGTAAAATTATTGGACCCTAAAAACAAGAGGGTAGATTCCAGTCTGATTGATTCAGAGTACTTTGAGAGATTAAATGACTCAGATGAGCTCAAGAGAATCGGTAGTATTTACAGTATTACACATCTGTTTATGCTTTCCAAAATCTTTTAACAGTTTTCTCTACTTAAAAGATGGATTCTATCATGTTAAATAATACGGATTTCATCATTGATAGCAAACAAAATCACAACTGAAAGCAAGGAACAGAGGGTAAGAGGAAAGGGGAACACAGCGGCACTTCTCATCTTCAGTAATAGCTTTACAGGTGGCACCAGAGGTGACCCTGACCTCGTGCAGAGGACTTGCATGGATGGGAATTGCAGGATTAAGAGGAAGCAATACAGACTGCCTTAGTAGAGTGATAGGCTGTAAGTTGCCAGTTATGCCCCACACACATAAACTCGGAGTGAAGAAAACATTTGACAGACTACGGAAGAGGGCTTTTGTTAGGACACCAGGTTGGAACCATCACTGAGTTCGGACAAATTCCCTATCAGCTTTTAAGCCTCACTTTCACTATATATCGTTTGATGAGAACAATAATGCTTGCTAAGAGGATTTTTGCAAGGATTTAATGTTATGTAAAACATTTACTATAGGGCCTGGTACACAGTTAGCATTAAAGAAATGTACCATTATAATGATAATGATCATTGTTGTAGTTGTTGCAAATAATGTATTTGCCCAGCAGATATTCATGGAGTGCAGGCACTGTATGAGATGCTATGCCAGGTCCTGAGTGTGGAAAACTAGTAAGACATAGACGCTGTGTTTAGGGAGCTCACTCTGTTCTAGCTAGTGGAGGAGACAAGTGTGCATGCCCAGCTGTAAAACAGTAAGATAGGTATCTTGTATGGGAAGGACTTCTGAGGCTGAAATGATAGAAAACAGTGGTCTCTCACCAGAGCCTCACTGTTGGAGGCAAAATGCTGGACTGCACTCTAATGCATATTATACTATTTAGAGTCTTTTTTATTCTGTTGTTTTAAACTGAGGAATAACACACATATATTACACAAAACTTTTATAAATAGCTTGATGAATATGAATATTTGCATGTGTATATACCCATGTAGCTATCACTAGATCAAAATTATCCCATTTTCAGTATCTTAGAAGGCTCCTTCACCCATTCACAGTCATTCCTTCCCCAAGAGGTAGCTACCGTTCTGACTCTTGTCATCGTAGATATATCTTGTTTCTTTTGAGCTTCTGGTAAACGGGATCACATAGTCAATGCTTTTGGTTCTTATCTGAGCCAAGAAGGGGTATAGGAACAGGACCAACATAATCTTTAAGAAATAAAGATTTCCTGATGAATATATGTTTGCCTGTATCTCCCAATCAGGTAATCTTACCAAAGCTATGCAGGAAGTCTGGAATGTGAAGGAATCTGAAACATAATTAAGGTCATTGGGACATGCTAGTAAGTACTGCTTAGAATACCCATTAGAAAGCACAGGTTTCCCCATAAACAGTGGTCTCAAGAATGTTACCTTTGTTCAGCCCAGACAACTGGAGGTGAAGGCTGAAAGAAGCACGAAGGAGGATTTGGGGAAGTCTCCCTGATCAGCTCATGTGAAGATCTTTGCCACATGGGAGACAGAGGCTGCCTGGTTGGGTGCCTTGTGAAATAAATACCTAAAGAAACAAGCCTCTCCCTGCAGACTGACTCTTCCTTTCATCATACTTTTGTTGGGGATTCACTTTCTTTCCTTGGTCCTGAAAGTGTGTGGGGCAGGAGAGACCAATTAGAAGGACAGAGAAGACATGAATCCCCTCACGCCTACAGCCTAAGGAAAGAGCCAGGCAGAGTGCTGACCACCTTCTTGTGTCTTCTTCTGCTCAGGTTATTGCTGTGGGACTGTGACGACCGGAGCTACAGCTACTATGTCGAGGTTTCCACCAACCAGCAGCAGTGGACCATGGTGGCCGACAGAACCAAAGTCTCCTGCAAGTAAGTGCCAGTCTTTCAGGAATATATGCTACTTTAAAAGACAGTCTTTCCACTAGACTCAGGAAGTTCCAATGAAAAGTCAGATCTGGAATCATCAAATTATATTCTTGCTTGGAGGTGAAAGCATTCTAAAGATCCTTTACTTCAGTTTTGACTATTAAATACTTGTATGAAAATTTATATGACCAAAGAGGTGGTCCTTATTTTGTGGTTTGAACTTGACTTTTTAAAATGGCACGTACCTAAGCAGGGACAAGAAAGATACTTTCCACATGCAGTTCTCTCTCAGTTCTTCCCCCACATCCCACACTAGCCCTTTGGGACTTTTTTCTTCCTTAGAGATTTTTGCTGATGCTATATACAATTAAGTAGGATTCTGGGACTCTCACCTCTTCCCCACCTTCATGTCTTTCTCAGGGTTACCTTTAAATATTTATCTCATCTCCATGTTAGTTACACTGTTGCCTAAACTAAGGAAAGTTTGTACCTTAGGTCTCCGTGGGAAACAGACAATGCGTATGGCATCTGGGCTCTGTCTGACCTTATCTGGTTGTGGGGGATGCCAGGCGGAAGGGTTCTGAGTTCTGACCAGCCTAGAACCATGTAAATGTAACTACTGCTCAGATGGAGATTAGCATATTTGCAGTATCCTAGAAGGTTCCCTCATACCTTTTCCCAGTCATTACCTGAAAAGAGCGCAGTGCCTTTTTGTGTGGAGACCAGTGCTCTTGGAGGCAAGATAAAGCCAGCAGCTAATATTTCTTCTTTTTTATTTTAATTGCAATATGATTCACATACCATAGAATTCACCCTTTAAAATTGTGCAGTTCAGTGGTTTTCCATGTGTTCAGGGTTGTGCCATCATCACTATGACTGTCTAATGTTCCAAAACACTTTCATCACCCCAAAAAAGAAACCTCCTCCCACTAGCAGTCACCCCATTTCCCTCCACCTCCCACAGCCCCAGTACTTTTCTGTCACTATGGATCTGTATATTCTGGACATTTCATATAAATGGAGTCATATAGTATGTGACCTTTTGTTCCAGGCTTCTCTCACTTTGTATAAGGTTTTCAGGTTTCACTCATGTTATAGTATGTGTCAGTACTTCATTCCTTTTTATGACTGAATAGTATTCCATAACATGGGAATATATAAATAACACATTTTGTTTATCCATTTATCAATTGGTGAACATTTGAATTTTTCTGATTTTTGGCTATTATGAATATTGCTGCTATGAACAATCCTGTACAAGTATTTGTGTGAACATGTGTTTTCAGCTGTCTTATGAATATACCTACAAGTAGAGTTGTTGGATCTTATAGTAATTCTGTGTTTAAGATTTTGAGAAACTGCCAACCTTTCCCACAACAGCTGCACCATTTTGCATCCCTACCAGCAGCGTATCAAGGTTCAGTTTTTCCACATTCTTGCCAGTGCTTGATACTGTCTGGTTTTTGTTCATAGCCATTCTAGTGGGGTGGTGTCTCCTTGAGGTTTTGATTTGCATTTTCCTAATGGCTGATGATGTTGAACATCTTTTCAAGATTTTATAACAGTATTAATGATGGCTTGTTTGCACCATTATTATATATTAATTATATAGAACATGTGTACTGGTTAGAGTAACACTTGCTGCTGTGACAGATAGTGGTTTCAGTATGTCAGCAGCTTAACACAGCAGTGTACTTCTCAGTCAGGAGTGTTCCTGGCTGTCAAGTGACTCTTCACAGATGATTGAGGGACCCAGGTATCTTCCTTCTTGTGGTTCTGCCATCACTGAAGGCCTCATCAGCATCATCTGCTTCTGGCTGGCAGATGGGGAAAGAACAGAGAGAAGATAACCCTGGCTCTGAAAGCCTTGACCTGGGTGTGGTGAACATCACTTCCACTTCCATTTCATCAAGGAGAGCTGGTCAGGTGCTACTCTAGATGCTAGTAGGACTGGGGAAAGTAGTCAGCTCCTGGCTGAGCAGCCGCTTCTCAGGGGAGCACACATCTTGTGGCCATCTCTATGATAGCATAAGAAAACTCACAGTTATTTAGTAACTAGTATTTCTTCACTGCGTGTGTTTTACCTTATTTTGTCCTGAATATAAATCACCTTGTGTGGGATATTGTCCCGATTTTATAAAAGAGAAAAGGAAGATCTCTTTCACCTGGATCATGTTGCTGCCTTGAACCCAAAGCATTGCTAAACCAAGCTAGATGATCAAAATTGTAAACTGAAGTGATTCATTTATTTCCAAGCTCCCAGAACCCTTTTTGTACACCAGAAAGGCCTTCAAGGCCCATGAACCACCACCAGTGTTCTCTTTCCAGAGTCATTGCTGCTGAGTGTACAGCTCACAGACCAGGCGCTCTGCTTCCTCATCTTTTACACATCTGCCTGGTTACAGTCACCCATCTCTCCAGTCATTTTATGTGTTACAAATTGGATTCCTCATCTCTTTTGTGTCCCCCTTTTGAAGATGTTATACAGTTGGGTTTTCAACAAGGACTGGTTGGCTAACTACTGACAAGGTACATATCATAATGATTTTGTATTTATTTAAATGGTTTTCCTTGACTCTCTCATTCGATCCGCTCCCAGTAGTCTTGCATTAAATCATGAGCATCTGTTTTTCCTCCTTTTAATTTTTTGTTTCCATTAGTTGGTGGAGTTCAATAATTTTAATGTTTTTTCCCTTGTATTTTAGCACTTAGATGCTATAGCAGTAAGTGTTTTAAAGACTAATAAATAAATAATATATAAGAACAAGAGTAATAGCAAGAAGGCAAGTGTCTGTTAACCCTCTAGGAATCAGTGGAGTCAAAGATTATGATTTCATGTTTATAGACGTTACCTGAGCCTGTTGTGCCTTCCATTTTTGAGTAAGGTCCTAAGGGATATAGTAGCAGATATGCAGATGATAAAAGAAGAAAGCCTTTCCTTTTGAACTAATGTACTCTAGAGCAGTCCTCAAGAGAGGATCCTATTAGCTTCAAAAATTATAGCCTAGGTGATTTTTCTTTTTTTTTTTTTTTTCAGTGAAATAAAGTATGTGAGTAACATAAATGAAATTCTATGGGACCTTTAGAGGTCATAGCCCTGCCTCTTGATAGCATTCTGCCTAGTCAGGGAATCAGGGGACAGATTTTTACTGTCCTCCGAAAAAGACTAGGGAATGAGATTCTCCGATGTCTCCTTGTAAGTTCCTGCTCCTGGAGTAGGATAGTTTCTTTTTTCTTTTTTTTTTGGTGTCCTTTCTGCTACAGTTGGAACTCTCACGATAAAAGCTTATTTTTTATCATAGATAGTCCTGGTGGGTTTTTTTGTTTTGTTTTTGTTTTGGCTGTTCCACGTCTTTGTTGAGGGCTGTGGGATCTTTAGTTGTGGCATGCGGAATCTAGTTCCCTGACCAAGGATCGAACCCGGGCACCCTGCACTGAGAGTGTGGAGTCTTCACTGCTGGACCACCAGGGAAATCCCAGTAATTCTGTTTTCATATTGACTGCTGTGGAGTTTTTCCCAGCTTTTTGAGACGTACTTGGTATATAACACTGTGTAAGGTTAGGGTGTACAACACAATGTATATGTTGTGAAACGGTCATCACAATAAGATTACCATGTATCACCTCACCTAGTTACAATTTCATTTCTTGTGGTGAGAACTTTTAAGATCTGTCTTAGTGACTTTGAAATATGCAATGCAGCAGTGTTCACTATCATCATCATGCTGTACATTACACCCCCAGAACTTATCTTATAACTGGACATTTGTACTGTTCAACTGTCTTCAGCCATTTCCCTCAGCCCCCAGTCACTGGCAACCACTAATCTGTTCTGTTTCTATGAGTTTGTTTTCTTAGATTTCACATATAAGTGAGGTCATAAAATATTTGTCTATCCCTGTTTAAGTTATTTCGCTTAGCATAATGCCCTCAAGGTTTATCCATGTTTTCATAAATGTATTGGCTGATTTTATAAAATTACTTTTTATCCTTTTTTCATATAACCTATTCCTGTACCTTTTAACCTTATTCCACTTTTTAATCTTTGATTCCTTTTCTCTATTGGCTTCTAAATTGCTGAACCCTAAATTTGTGTCAGCATATTAAAAAGCAAATTAAAAAGCAGAGACATTACTTTGCCAACAAAGGCCCATCTAGTCAAGGCTGTTTTTCCAGTGGTCATGTATGGATGTGAGAGTTGGACTGTAAAGAAAGCTGAGCACCGAAGAATTGATGCTTTTGAACGGTGGTGTTGGAGAAGACTCTTGAGAGTCCCTTGGATTGCAGGGAGATCCAACCAGTCCATCCTGGGTCCACCCAGATCAGTCCTGGGTGTTCATTGGAAGGACTAATATTGAAGCTGAAACTATGATACTTTGGCCACCTGATGCAAAGAGATGACTCATTTGAAAAGACCCTGATGCTGGGAAAGATTGAGGGCAGGAGGAGAAGGGGACGACAGAGGATGAGATGGCTGGATGACATCACCAACTCAATGGACGTGGGTTTGGGTGAACTCCGGGAGTTGGTGATGGACAGGGAGGCATGGCATGCTGCAGTTCTTGGGGTCGCAGAGAGTTGGACACGACTGAGCAACTGAACTGAACTGAAATTTGTGTCAGTACAGTAAAATACTAACATCAGGTGTTATTTTTCTATAATAAATGTAAAACCTGCCCATGGAAAGTTACTTTCAACTATACAAAAAGATATAAGTGAAGAATAACTACTTACTCTCCCATCTTGTTTCATTCCTTAGCAGTAGCTACTTTTGACTATTTTTTTTAGTCTTTATAACTTCTAAATTATAAGTAATACTTTTATATCTCTGCTTATTAGTTTAGCTAATTCACTGACTCCTTACTATAAAAAATGAATTTAGCCTACTTAACCACTCCTCATTTTTTGTTAATTATGCTTTTCTTTCTTGTTCTTTCATTGTTGTTTAGTCACTAAGTCATATCTGACTCTTTGTGACCCCGTGGACTGCAGCACACCAGGCTCCCCTGTCCTTCGCTATCTTCCAGAGTTTACTCAGACTCATGTCCATTGAGTCAGTGATGCCATCCAACCATCTGATCCTCTGTCACCCCCTTCTCCTCTTGCCCTCAATCTTTCCCAGGATTAGGATCTTTTCCAGTGAGTCAGCTCTTTGCATCAGGTGGCCAAAGTCTTGGAGCTTCAGCTTCAGTGTCAGTCCTTCCAATGAATATTGGAAGTGAGAACCCCACTACTGTTACTTCTTTTAAAATTAGACAAAATGGTTAAACCTCTATTTTTGATCCATCAATTGTAGATAGTATTTCTTGACTCCCTACTATTTAGTGAAGAAATTACCATGACTGTGTTTCCCTCTGTCTCTCCCTATCAGTTAACTGTCCCACCTCATTGAAATTGTGAGATTGATGGTATGATTTTCTGGGTTTTGACCTATTTAAATCTTCCATGTGTTGGCTATAAACTGATTCTGAAAAGGGTAAACCACTCAGAACTCACTGTAACATTATGATTATTTAAACATTGTTCACTATAAACCTAGTAATTCATTGGCTCTGTAAGAAAAGAAATGCTGTTCCATGTCACTAGACCTGTGTCACTCTTGGAAGAGTTGTACTATGTTCAAATCACAGATTCGATTTTATTACAAGTGCCCAGAATTATTCCATAAATGATAAATAAGTAGCTTTATGATAGCCTGCTTTTCGTTTTCCTAGAGTTCCTAATTGCTTCTCTTTCCTGTTACAGAAGCTTCTGAAGCATATTTTTGTTCATTATTTCATTATTTTCCTGTTTTTAAATTGAAGTATAGTTGATGTACAAAATTACGTAAGTTACAGGTATGTAGTATAGTGATTGCCAATTTTTAAAGGTTTTGCTCCGTTTGCAATTATAAAATATTGGCTGTACTCCCAGCATTGTACAGTATATCCTTACAGCTTGTCTTGTGCAGGATGGTTTGTACCTCTTAGTACCCCTATATTGCCCCTCCTCACACACTTGTCGTGACTAGTTCTCTGTATCTGTGAATCTGTTTTTTTCCCTTTTATTAGTTTGTTGTATTTTTTTTAAGTTCCACGTGTAAGTGATACCATACAGTATTTGTCTTTCCTTGTCTGACTTATTTCATTCAGCATAATATCCTCAAGACTATCTGTGCTGTTGCCAATGGCAATATTTCTTTCTTTTTTATGACCAAGTATATTGTATATGTACACACACACACACACACACACAGCTTCTTTATCTACTCGTCTGTTGGTGGACACAGGCTGCTTCCGTGTCTTAGCAATAGTAAATAATGCTGCTGTGAACATTGGGGTGCATGCATCTTTTCAAATTAGGGGTTTTGTTATCTGCACCCAGGAATGGGACTGCTGGGTCACGTGGGAGCTCTGTTTTTAGCTTCTTGAGACACTGCTGCACTGTTTTCCGCAGTGGCCGCACCTGTTTACATCCCCATCATTAGTTAGCTTTTGAACAGACTGCTTCTGAGGCCTACTCTACACCTGGGAGCATTTGTTTTTCTTTTTGTAGAATTTAGGTAAAGGAGTAATAAGACCCTTTATCCTTCGTAGGAGATATTGTCCTTTGGCCCAGTTACCTTTCTAGATCTCTTCCCCTGAAAACCTGAGAGAAATGGAATGTTGGCTGTATTATCAGGCAGCATTGCTTATGAATAAAATCACCATTGATTGGTAAATTGCCTCTAGCCTGGGAGAACTCCCAGCTATGGTTTTTCCAATAGTCATGTATGGACGTGAGAGTTGGACTATTAAGAAAGCTGAGTGCCGAAGAACTGATGCTTTTGAACTATAGTGTTGAAGACTCTTGAAAGTCCCTTGGACTTCAAGGAGATCCAACCAGTCTGTCCTAAAGGAAATCAGTCCTGAATATTCATTGAAATGAATGAATTCATCATATTCCTGATGTTGAAGCTGAAACTCCAATACTTAGGCCACCTGATGCAAAGAACTGACTCATTGGAAAAGACCCTGATTCCGGGAAAGATTGAAGGCAGGAAGAGAAGGAGACAACAGAGGATGAGATGGTTGGATGGCATCACTGACTCAATGGACATGAGTTTGAGCAAGCTCCGGGAGTGGGTGATGGACAGGGAGGCCTGGTGTGCTGCAGTCCACGGGGTTGCAAAGAGTCGGACATGACTGAGCAACTGAACTGAACTGGGAGAACTTTAAAATATCTGGTTGGAAGTCATAGCTTTGGGTTTCCTGACTGTGATGAGTTGTGATTAGATGTGTCCCTTGTGAAAGTTCTGGGCTCTGTGTTTATGGAGCTTTTCCAAGAGAGATTCGTTTCATTTTGAAATATGAGGCTTCTAGACCAGAGTGGCTTCACTCTTGCTCAGTACAAGTTTTATGTGCTCATCTGAGCTGTCACCTGCACGCCAGCAGGAATGGCTCTTGTACAGTTGTGTGGACTGCTGCAAGGACTCCCCCTGAGGAGAAACGCCTGCGGCTACCCTAAGTAAAAAATTCCTGTTCTTACTCCTGGGTGAATTTGAAGGCAGATAAACTGTGGAAAATTCTTCAAGAGATGGGAATACCAGACCGCCTGACCTGCCTCTTGAGAAACCTGTATGCAGGTCAGGAAGCAACAGTTAGATCTGGACATGGAACAACAGACTGGTTCCAGATAGGAAAAGGAGTACATCAAGGCTGTATATTGTCACCCTGTTTATTTAACTTCTATGCAGAGTACATCATGAGAAATGCTGGGCTGGAAGAAGCACAAGCTGAAATCAAGATTGCCCGGAGAAATATCAGTAACCTCAGATATGCAGATGACACCATCCTTATGGCACAAAGTGAAGAGGAACTAAAAGCCTCTTGATGAAAGTGAAAGAGGAGAGCGAAAAAGTTGGCTTAAAGCCCAACATTCAGAAAACGAAGATTGTGGCATCTGGTCCCATCACTTCATGGGAAATAGATGGGAAACAGTGGAAACAGTGTCAGACTTCATCTTTTGGGGCTCCAAAATCACTGCAGATGGTGATTGCAGCCATGAAATTAAAAGACGCTTACTCCTTGGAAGAAAAGTTATGACCAACCTAGATAGCATATTGAAGAGCAGAGACATTACTTTGCCAACAAAGGTCCATCTAGTCAAGGCTATGGTTTTTTCCAGTGGTCATGTATGGATGTGAGAGTTGGACTGTGAAGAAGGCTGAGTGCCGAAGAATTGATGCTTTTGAACTGTGGTGTTGGAGAAGACTCTTGATAGTCCCTTGGACTGCAAGGAGATCCAGCCAGTCCATTCTAAAGGAGATCAGCCCTGGGTGTTCTTTGGAAGGAATGATACTAAAGCTGAAACTCCAGTACTTTGGCCACCTGATGCGAAGAGTTGACTCATTGGAAAAGACTGATGCTGGGAGGGATTGGGAGTAGGAGTAAAAGGGGATGACAGAGGATGAGATAGCTAGATGGCATCACCGACTTGATGGACGTGAGTCTGAGTGAACTCTGGGAGATGATGATGGACAGGGAGGCCTGGCGTGCTGCAATTTCATGGGGTCACAAAGAGTCGGACACGACTGAGCAACTGAACTGAACTGATTAATTGATTGGGTCTTAGTTAAGAAGCTCCCTCATGAGCACTACACAGAGTAAATGTATAGGTACTTTTTTCAGAAAGGATATGTGTAAAGCAAATTTTCAGAATACTTGCATGCCTGAATCATAGTTTGACTGGGTATAGTGTTCAAGTCCTTCATAAATTTGAAAGCTTGGATTTATTGCCATCTAGCTTAAATCATGGCATCTGGTCCCATCACTTCATGAGAAATAGATGGGGAAACAGTGGAAACAGTGTCAGACTATTTTTGTGGGCTCCAAAATCACTGCAGATGGTGATTGCAGCCATGAAATTAAAAGACGCTTACTCCTTGGAAGGAAAGTTATGACCAGCCTAGATAGCATATTGAAGAGCAGAGACATTACTTTGCCAACAAAGGTCCATCTAGTCAGGGCTGTGGTTTTTCCAGTGGTCATGTATGGATGTGAGAGTTGGACTGTGAAGAAAGCTGAGCACCAAAAAATTGATGCTTTTGAACTGTGATGTTGGAGAAGACTCTTGGGGGTCCCTTGGACTGCAAGGAGATCCAACCAGTCCATTCTGAAGGAGCTCAGTCCTGGGTCTTCTTTGGAAGGAATGATGCCAAAGCTGAAACTCCAGTATTTTGGCCACCTCATGCGAAGAGTTGACTCATTGGAAAAGACTGTGATGCTGGGAGGGATTGGGGGCAGGAGGAGAAGGGGACGACAGAGGATGAGATGGCTGGATGGCATCACGGACTCGATGGACGTGAATCTGAGTGAACTCCGGGAGATGGTGATGGACAAGGAGGCCTGGCGTGCTGCAATTCATGGGGTCACAAAGAGTCGGACACGACTGAGTAAGTGAACTGAACTGAGCATCTAATGTTGCTGATGAGAAAAGTCTGATATAATCATATTCTTATTCTTTGTAGTAATTTATTTTTCCCCATAGATACCTTTGGGATCTTCTCTTCATCTCTGAAGGTCTTAAATTTCACAATGGTATATATGGCCGAGTGTAAATCATTTTTCTTCCATCCTGCTCAGTTGGCTGCTGTATGGAAATCTGCCTAATTCCTCTCAGATTTATGAATAATATTTCATCCACCTACCATTTTCTAGAAATTCAACAAAATCTTGATTTGCCAATAGCCTTCTTTTCAGTTTGCAACACTATTATGAATGTATTCCCTTTGTATTTCTTTGATGTCCCCTCATTGGTTTCCAGGAAGGAAGCGAGGTAAATATACCTATAATGTCAGCTGTATTGAACTTGAATTCCCCAAAGCTCTACCACATGGGCTGCTGATATTCCCCAGGGACCCTATTCCTTTCCTTTCCTTGCTTGTGCTTGGCTTCACTTCTCTCATCTTATGCAGCCTTCTTGCTTCCTGCAAAGCTTGAGCTTCTTTCATATTGACCTCATTTGTATTCATTTTTTAACCATTTCTTCCCTTTGTCACGGCCCCATTGACTAATAATCGTGTCTGCCAAAATGTTAGTGATCTTGGCCATCATCTAAGACTGTGCCTTTGGCAAACATTTTAGCAAATATAAAAGATTAGATATAGAAAATTGGGTATTACTGAAAATTTTTCTTTTTCTGCTTGAGAATTCTGTCGTCCTAATCTGAAACTACCTAGCATCTCTAGAGTTTAGCCTCATTTTCTCATAAACTATCTGTGCCTACCAGATACACTACCCATATTTCCTTTTGAATAAGTTTTCTTCCTTAGCTGAAATGTTCATTAAAAATGATGTTGTGAAGAGTTTTTAGGGAATTTTCTGATGGTCCAGTGGTTAGGACTGTGCACTCTCACTGCCGAGGGCCTGGGTTCAATCTCTACTCAGGGAACCAAGATCCTGCATTATGTAACCAAAAAAAAAAAAAAAAGAGAGAGAGTTTTTAATAATTTGGGGCTTCCCTGGTGGCTCAGAGGTTAAAGCATCTGCCTGCAGTGCGGGAGACCAGGGTTCAATCCCTGGGTTGTGAAGATTCCCCTGGAGAAGGAAATGGCAACCCACTCCAGTATTTCTTGCCTGGAGAATCCCATGGACAGAGAAGCCTGATGGGCTACAGTCCACGGGGTTGCAAAGAGTCGGACACGACTGAGAGACTTCACTTTCACTTTAATAACTTAAACTACTCATTCAAGATTTTTAAACAGAACTGAAAATTATAGAAATATTACCACAAGTAGGAAAAAAACTATGGAAGAAGAAACCCAGAAGGAGACATGCTAGAACGCTAATAAGGCTGACTTTGTATATTAGGGTTAGGGGAATTATTTCTGGTTCCCTACGTTTCTGATCAATTTACATGTACTTCTCTTAAAATTAAAAAAAAAAATCTTAATTTTAAAAGTATTTTTTCTAGCTACAGCCATAAATGTTTTGTAGAGATTTATCCTTGCTATTATTTGAGTAGCATATGCTGGCAGAGTAGTGTGGTTTATTCACTGTCAACAATAAATTAAAGAAATTAAATAAGTGCTGCACATAGCAATATCCTACTAGCCTTTCAGAACCTTGAGGCCACTTATCCTAAGCACAAGTGTTTCCCTGAAAAGGACACCTGAGCCCCCTTTTCCTTATGCTTCTCCCCTTGGTCCTCTTAGAGCCCAGCTCTCCAAGAGTACTTCCTTCTGTCTTTCCTCAGTACTTTAGAAGTCCCTGTCCACTTGAGTCTCCCCACTCAGTGGGGTCGGGCCTGCTTGGAGCAGCGCCTGGGGTCAGGCAGTTTCTGTAGCATCCCAACTTTGAAGCAGTTTCTTCCCTGGGCCTTCCCTGAGGAGCACATTGACTGTGCCACCTGCCAAGGCCTCTCTGGGGACAGCTGCTCTGCTCCCTGCACTTCAGCCTGACCGCATTCTTATCTGACAAGCAGCGTGTCCCCTTGCTGAATGTACTGTCATTCAGTGCTGGGGAGGGCCAACATTCTGTTCTGGGGTGTGTTTCTGTAACTGGTGCTATTTATTCAGTAGGAATCTCGGGGCCAGGAGTCATGTTTCTTCCTCTAAGTGCTGCAGTGGTTGAAGACAACGGGATAAATTCAAGATGGAGAGTTATAGCCTCAGTAAACTCTGCCAAAGTGTAGCAAGATTGAAACACGGGACATTTAAACCTAGACTCTTTATTTACCTTGCCTGCATCATCTTTGCCATTTTTAGTGATAAAGTTGAAAAAGCTTCCTTGCCACCAGCTTTGTTTCTTAGGCTGACACTTCACAAAACAAAAATCTCAGGTTGGTTCCAGGAGGGCACTGCTAACCATGTGATTTGGGGGCTGTGTGTCGAGGGCTTGGAGTCACTAATGTGATGCAGTAGAAACAAAGTAGGTCTTAACAGAGGAAATAACTTCACCATTGAGATTGCTGATGAGAAGTTCCTGGTTAGTGTCAAGTTTTAGTTTCCAGGATAGGATTGCAGCTTTTGGCTGTGGTCCTGTGTTGAAATGTTACCATTTCTTGGGAGTCTGCTGGGGTAATGGGCCGACTGCCCTCCTCAGAGCCCCTCCCTGCGAGGTTGAGGGCTGTTCTTGCTGCTCCTTGAAGTGTGAGCCAATTAATGGGCTCTGGTTGTGTAATTGTCACTTCTAAATGTTCAATGGAGATTTTATTTTTCCCTTCTCGTACTTAATTCCATTTTTCTACACAGCATTTGACAGCAATGAGGAAAGCTAGTCATGTTCTTTCCTGTGTTGTCTTAAAAGGGCAAACTTTGCTGTTACTTTTGTCAAGAGTTTTAGAACTTGAATGATAGAGAAACATGTACCTGTAAAAAGAATGGCAAAAAAATGAGAAAACAATGGAATTCAGATAAAACACAGAGGACAAGTCTGGATTGAGGCAGACCCCCATGTTCACAATAAGATATCAGAGCCTACCCCTAGAAGGCATCTACCTGTCAGTCCAGACTTGGAGACACTTGTTCATCAAGCTTTTGTTTGTGGGTTTATGAGTAGCAGGATTCAATGAGTATTTTGGAATAAAGAACATCAAAAGGGAGTCAGGCACTCCTCCCTGCACACCCAGAGAAGGAACTTACCTCTGTGTATTGCAGAAAGTTTTTAAGGAAAAATTTACTCCTATGTTGGAAGCCATATAGAAAGTAGATTTCAATGCTCAGTATGTGAACTGAGTTATAAGTTTAGAGCTGTCTGCAGCTTCTGTGGACTGCCAGTGGAAAGGCTCCATCCCACCCAGACCATTTGATAGGTGATGGCTCTGGAAAGAAGTGCAGTCTCCTCGGATAACCAGTGATCAGCCGGGAGAAACTGAGAGCTCTCTTCCCTCTCCCTTGCTTACCCAGGAGCCATGTTATTCTGGGAGGATAATAATTTTTCCATGCCTTTTATGAAAAAATAAAAAGGCATACGTCAGTAAAACTTTTATCAGTGAGCTGCATGGACACACTTAAAATGCACATAATCAGAAAGATTTTTCATTTTTTGGAAATTGCTTTCATATTAATATTAAATTTCTAATGACGAAGATCAGTCAAGACCACCTAGGCCAACTACCATCCCCTCTCTTCTCTCTACTTTGCTCTGTTAACTGACCCACCCACCCCCGCCGACAGTCTCTCTGTACCCTTTCTTAAGTTGACCTCACTCACTGTCACCACAGTGGCATTTTCCAAGCACAGCTCTTGCCCTATATCTGCTTAGAACCCCTCGCTGGCTTCCCATTGCCCTCTGGACGGAGTCCATGGTTCTTCATGTGACCTTGAGGCCTTCACACCCTGGCCCCCTCCTGCCTCTCCAGACTTAGTCTTCATTCCCCTCCTTGTGCTCCCTGTTTATACCATCCTCACTTCCTCTCATATTCCAGCTCGAATCATGCTCTGTCCTCCCACAGGGCATTTGCAGGTGCCAGCGGCTTCTCTCTGGAGCCCGCTCCCCTGCTCTGTATCTGTAACCCTTATTATCCTTTTGTTCTCAGTTCGAGGCTGCTTTCTGAGAAACTGCCCTGACCACCTGTCACGACCATTGCTTGGCTCTTCCCTCTCATAGAACCCAGCTTTTTTCCTTCACATGACAACTACAGTTTGCACTGACACTGCTTAGCAAGCTTCCTGCTGTTCTTTCCCCGCTAGAGTGTAAGCTCCCGCAGAGTGGGGATCTGGCCTGTTTCGCTTGCTCTAGCCATGGTCTCTTAGCAAGGACCTAGTGCTTGCGCTGTGAACAGAGGAGTGGATGAGGGCCACCGCTCTGTCTGCAGTCACGCATGCACGCTGGCTGCTTTTGCCCTGCTTCTCCCAGAGCTCTTGTTATCACAGGGCTCAGTCAGGTCCTCTGTCCATCCCAGCTCAAATGCTGTCACACAGAACTAGGAGGAGTTTGTGGGAGAGAACAGAAGTTGCTTGTCGCCCTGATACTGTAATCCTTGTGGACTAGGAATGTGTCTTCCCAGCTTTCCTTTATTAACCCATTATTGATCTGTCATCCTTGATTCATTTATAGTCTTATTCCAGAGATTCAGTCATTGCTAGAGGTTTAGTTTTCTCTGGTCTCCACCATCTATCCTTACCCCTCAAGTTAGTCACTATATCCCCCAGTAACAGTTTATCACTTTAGATTGGTTACTGGCTGGAAGTCCATCATGTTTATTTTTAAATATTCTTAGAGTAAAGTTTTTCTTTATGGAGGGGTTGAGTGCTTTAAAAACCATTTGCCGGTTGTGCCCCTTTCACTTTGGAAATTGATTTGATTTAAAATCCCAAGTTTGTCAGGTTAATATGTTTCAGTTGTTTCTCTGGACTTTCAGAATAAAAGGTTAAAAAAGAGGGAAAGAAAACAAAAAAAAACCTGCATTATCTCTGGGGAGGAACTCAAAACCACTCGCAAGGCCTTGTCTCTCCCAGCAGGGTAGAGTCTTCCACAGAACAGGTCTCACTCTGGAATCCTGGCACTCTGGATCCCTCCCAGAGTTTTAGGATGGCTTGAAGAGGGTCCAGAGAGGTCCTTGGGATACACCCCTTACCATGAGCAACCCTAGATTATTAACCCCTTCTCTCAGATAGGCGTTGCCAATAAAGTAGTGCAGTCTGCCCTCCTACCCTGGGCCTCTAGTCAGAGTCACATAACCCTGGTAGGCAAGCAAACTATGCACCTAGAGATGCCAGAATAGCAGTTGCCGCAGAAATCCATTCGTTAAAATGAGTGGTCAGCATGCGATCTGCTAAAAAGGAAAGCAGAGCCTGTTTGTTGGTCAGTGAACAAAGGCAGCAGGAAGGAAAGTCAGTGTTGTTTTGGCTGTATCTTCTTAGAGTGACCTGGGTCAGAATAAGAAGTGCTGTGATGATGGTCATGCCCTGATTAGCGCTACCTCAGCTTAGTCCCAGGGTGCTCAGAGGCCAATGTTTTCTCCCTAGGTTAAAGAAAGAAGAGAGAGAAAGTGTTCCTGTTAATTCAGGGGCCCAGCATGCACACAGAATTAGCTTATAGAACTAAAAGGGCGCTCTTCCTACTATCTGATTTATTCTCTTGGCTCAGGGGTCTTTTCCATTCATATTTTCTGTTAAATGTTGGCCCTTTCTAGAATGGCTTCTCTAACTCAATTTGTCAAAAACTAGGTTCATCTGCATCTTTCCCCATAAAAGCAGCTCCTCTCTTGATGTCCCTGTTCGAATTGGTGGTGATACAGCTTCTCCTGGGCACCTCTTACCTCTCTGACTCTTTTCCTCTCCTTTGCCTTCCACAGCCAGTCAGGTACCATGTCTTTTGTTTTATATCATTTCTTCTTTTATTTCTATTCCCTGTGCTCCCTCCATCTTTATTCAGACCCTCATACCTCTCCCAGAATATTATATTGGCCTCCAGCGGCGTTCCCTCAGTCTATATTCTGTTTGCACCTGTTGCTGTTCTCTGGTGTCTGGAATACTGTTGCAGGGTTATCCTGGCTGTGGTGTCTTATTTCCTTGTACAGGCACCTCCAGTGGTCAACTGAGAAACCCTCAGGTCCTTGCTTGGGTCATCGTCTATCTCCACATGACCAGTTCTCCCCAAACTGCTTGGTTTCAACTATCTATCCTACTGTTAGACCTCACGTCCAGATTTCAAGTATATAAATAAATACTACATCTCTCTGATTCTCACCAAACTTTCTAATCTTTATCACTTTAATTCTCTCCTTACAGGTATCCTACTTTACTTTCAGTCTGGCCCAATTACTGTTGCCAAATGAGTCCATGTTTTAGATCAGCTAATTATCTGTATTTCTGCTGGCTAATCTTCAAGTCTCTGCCCGTCCTCTGTTCCCCTTAAAACCCAGCCAGAAATGCTGTGAGTTCTTCCTTGATCTTTCTCCTCCCAAATACAAGTAATTTGCTCTATTAACTAAATATTCACTGTAATCTGTTTACATCTAAGTTAATAACATTCACTTTTTCTTGGATCCATTTCAGAGAAGGGAGGAAATAAGGGGCTAGGCTGGGAGGAAGTTTGCTTTTTACCAATCCAGCCATTTTTCAAGGGGCTATGCCCCCCCACTCCCATGCTGCCTTGGAAGGACAAGCCAGATTTTTTTCAGAATAGCCTCTGCTTAATAGATCTACAATCAAATGCATAGCCCAACTGACTTTGATTGAGTCATATGTATTGAGTGACCCTAGTAAATAGTGGCAACATTGTGAAGGAAAATGCTGAGGAACCAGGAAGATGTTTCTCCTCTGAAGGAACTTACAGACTCTACACAACTTTCAAACATTTAGGAACCATTATAACACATACACACACACACACACACACACACACACACACACAGAGTATAAAATACAAAACAGGATCCTGGAGTTCTAAAATATTGTGACTCAAAATACCTTGGAATTCATAGTCCAGAGCTCTCAGTTTGTTTATGCGGCTCTGAGACAGAAGGCACAAGTACATTTCCAAGTCCTCATCTAATGAGAGAGTCCAGATTAGAAACTGGATCTCCTGATTCTGAATCCCCTTTTCCCTGGAATTTTGCACGGCCTATAAGACCACAGTAAAGAAAAAAACAAAACAAAACAAAAACAAACAAAAACAGAGAAGGGCTGTAGGCATTTAGACATGATCAGAATGTGGTGTAGGGTTAGGTAATTTTTCTGGAAAAAAGCATTTGAGCCTGGCCACCTACTATTGGCCTGCATTATAGCTGGGAAAACTGGTTACTTCCCAACCAAAGGGACCTGTGAGCTTCAGATTTTAAAATCAGACATACAGGTCAGAAATAGACTCTTTAAGAAGGTAGGATGAAGACTATAGATTACAAAGAAGTCCACTTATATTTCCACATAATTTCCTACTTTACTGTCACTATGACTTCCTCCACACAGTATTAATTTGACCAGCCTATTAGCTGTATCATAATTCATACTTTAAAACTTGGTTTTAAAATTATAGTCTCGAAACCAGATTACCTAGGGCTTCATTATCCAGGTTTAGAGTTATTAGTCTCTGTTTTTCTTCCCTTTTCCTTCCTATTGCCTACTTTAAAAAATCATTACATTGTTCATTAGGCCATTTATTAGATTATTTCCTTCTACCAAAAGAGACTTGCATTTGTGTTTTTCCTCTGTTTTAAGCCAAGATCCATAAAGCATATTTTCCCCTCAGTTGACATTTTCTTTTCATGATCCCTTGAAATGGAATGTAAGTGAATTTCACCATGGTGGTTGTAAATTACATACTGAGTATCAGTAATAAACATTTCTTACAAAGTTTAAAGTGTATTTTCAGAGTGGTGATCATCTGGAATTGCACACATTTACCAGATGTTTTGGAGAGAGTTAGTGAGTGCTTTTTGCTCATACACTTTTCACCTCTTGATCCAAATTTATGCAGTGGGCACAGCCCACATTAAAAAAAAAACCTAACGTGAGCAAAAGAACGTTTGTGTTCTTAGTGATGTGGCTGCACAGTTTTGAAGGGAAGGTGTGGTGAGTAGTCATCTTGTTCATCCTTCTACCTCCAGGCGGGGTTGCACAGTAAACTTGTCCCAGAATCCTGGTGACTTTCCTCTCTTGAGAAACACTGGATAATAGCCCTTGCTTCCTCGCCTCTGGTTCTCAAAGCCTTCAGTGTACATTTCATGCTGGGGGGATGCTCAGGCAAAGGAGGGCAGCGCATGTTGGTGCTGCCACCGTCAGATGAAAGTAATTTGTTTATATTGTTCCCGTTTCCTTCCTGGTTCTCTAGGGAGTTCCCGAATTCTCTGTAGGATTTGGCAGTGGATATATAGGCTTAATAGAAACTCAGACTGCTGGAGCTTTGAAATGTATGGTCTTTCCTCTAGGGTGTGCTGGGGAAGGGGAAGGAGGGGCTCGCGGAAGCTTGGTTATTTGTTTCACATTTCTGAATCTTTTCATTTTTCCTAAATTAAAACAAAAATCCAAACCTATACTAATTTAATGGTGAGACCCCCAAGTTTAAACTCCCAAGAGGATGTGACCCCAAAGTTCACGTTCTCATGTTCTCACAGCACCAGCGGGCCCCTGTGCCGTAGCCCCTGCCTGTTCGTAGGGGCTTCTGCAGACCTCGGGTGCACAGCCATGTGGCTGGGTTGCCCTGTGGGGACAGAGGGCCACAGGAACAGTTAGTGATCAAGTTTTCAGTGAGACGTGGCGCATGCTGTGGTCCACAATTGCAGATGCCTTCAATTTGAGATCTCTAGTCTGGCTTTGAAATGTATACCTTCACATTGCATTAATATCATAGTCATATATTAATATTAATTAACTTTATAAATTTCTGAGGAGATGAGAAGGGAGGCCAGGGCGCAGTCTCCTGTCATTCCTATTTGTGGATGGAACAACTGATAGTGTCAGGCACTAGTTCCTTAAGTCACTTCCTTATCTAAAGTTATCATTCAACTCATATTGATTGAATCATTTCCCTGCTAAACACCACCCCCACCCCCCCAATTCATGGGGCATGGGCCCATGTTAACTCAAAAACATGTGATTGATCCATCCATCACTTAGGGGACATATTTTTGCCACCGCTCTAGGTCAGGTGCTGTGCTAGGCGCTTCCCTTCCCTTATGGGCTTGTTAGCTAAGCTTTCCCAGTCGGCTCAGAACCAGTAGTAACTGAGGGGCCTGAGCCAAATGTAAATAGAGGCATTTGTGGATTCTGACATACTTAGCTAGACCAGCTCTTCTCTGAGTGAGTCAGTGGGGATGACATTTATGGGAGTGAGCAGTATGCTAAATCTGGAAACACGTACTACATAGACAGGAGTGAGCTCGGCCTTGGTGGATAAGTAAAGATCACTCCTCCTGCCTTCAGCATGCCAGAGGGAAGTTCAAGTGTGCCTTTGAGCAGAGAAGATCTTCCTGGGGATGGCAGGATTGCAGCCTGCACACTCAGCCCATCCACTCCTTTGTTACCTTTGTGCTGGAAACAATAACCTCAGCCACAGGGAGCCTTGACACTTTGAGCATGTTTTGTTGCAGGCTGTGCCAGGGCTCCGGCTGTCCTCTCTGATGATAAGTGTGATGTTCAGTTTGTAATGAGCACTTGCAGCTTCTGTAAACTGTGTAATACCATATAATAAGCAGTAATTTTCCACTTATCCTTAATAACAGGAGTTTTCTGCTTGGCTTTTAGTGATAGCCAAAATGTGGGTGGTTTTTTTCCCCGCTTCACCAGTATGATGAATTTCCAGAGTCATCTTTTTTTTTTTTTTTTCACAAGATAGATTGACAAGTTGTTTTCCAAGTGTGTCCAAAATGTGTAATAGCTAATCTTGCCTTTAAAAAAGTCAAAGTCAAATAAAATGGTGCTGAAGTAGCCATTTATAATAAAATGGCTATATACATTCCTAAGCTCGTTTTAGCTGTCTCCTGGCTGTGCTCTTCCTCAGGGGATTAGTAGCTTGAAGCTTAGCCCAATAGCTTGGATGATAAAACTGCCAAGTCTCAAGTTATTGTTTTAAATTTCCTGTAAGAGATTGTATCTTAAGTATAAAGTGAACTTGCCCTAGATAACTTTGGTGTCCTTCCTGGAGAGAGAGAGGTGGCTATTATGCTGTGTACTCTTCTTCCCTGAGTCACACACTCAAGACTGGTGGGAGTTCTTGCTCTGATTTTTTTTTTTAATCATTGGGAAATAATTCCAGAAAAGAAATAGACACAGCTTTACATTGTAAGTCTTCTTACCTCCATTTAAAATCATCCTTTGATGACTTTCCCTTGATGCTCGGAATGCCGTAAAATTCAATGGGGGTGGTTGTTGTTGTTGTTTGTAATAAATTAAGGTTGCTTTTTCATCAGACTGCCTTCTCCTTTCTGAGATATAGCTGGCATTATCTATTCATTCATTTATTTCTGTAGGCCTCTTGATAACCACTTACCCCTATCAGATGGTTTGAGCAAGACCAGCAGCTGTTGATTTTGTGATATCAGGGAAGTGTTATAAATCATGTTGATGGGAGCCTTGATACTTCCATGATCACTGGGCACTGCCATTTATCTGTCACAGAGCTGGCCTTCCCGCAGATTTCTTACCTGAGACTTCGGTGTGTCTGACTTGCTAAAACTAAGATGTCAGTGAACGGTGGCAAGTAAGATGCAGAAGTTGCTTGAGCTGACCTCACCTTTAAAGGATGATTCTGCCTTTTTGGCACAAAAGGTTGGATTTGTTCATCAGAATGATAGATTGATCCTCTGTGTGCAGAACTCTGTGTGGAGTTATAAAGAAAAGAGAAGATGGACCACTTGTCTGAAGTCTCTAGTTCAGAAACAACATACATATCAAAAGACTCTCTTGTCAGCTGACTACTACCAAGTGTTACCTAAAAAGCCAACTGAGGTTGAGTGACTGTTTGCTTCCCCATGTCTATGTAAAACTTCATTTAAATCACAGAAGTCGTGTGCAGTTTATGAAGAAAGTTTATTAGAACTTTCAGCAAGCAAGTCACACTTCTGCACAGTTAGAATGCAGACCAGCCGGGGTTTGGGTGATGTGTGCTCAGGCAGAGGCCAGGCTTTCTGCAGATGCTGGCAAGTCTAGTGCTGCTCGGAAAAGGTGCTTCTCGCCCATCTGACACACCTGTACTCATAGCTCTTTGTTTCTCAGATGTGGGTCCAGATATGCTGTTTCAGTGACTCTGGGGAGCTATTGTTTTGTCTTCTTCCTCCCTCAGGCCCTTCCACTGAAAGGCTGTCCTGCAGGTAGAACTGAATTGACTCTGCACAAGAAATGCCCTGACTCAAGTGAAAGCAGACTTTTAATCAAACACCAATAGAACAAACCATTTTCTAGTGAAATCTCTGGAGCCGTGGTATCACTGGTGCCCACATTCTCTAGTTGTTTACTGGGATTTGATATCTACCCCAGCAGGTTGTCCTTGGGGTTTACTTACATCAGTGTAATTAAATTAGAATTTGTAGTCTTATGATACTTCTACTTAGGAATTTTACTTGGAGACCCGTCACTGCAGATCGAACATCGTGGGCTGGCAGTCAGTCATGATGAGAATGAGGGTCTTGTCTTCAAAGCAGAGGTGGTCTGCCCTGCATTTGACTTGAATGTTATTGTTTAGCTTCTGTTAGGATGTTGAGTCTTTGGCTGTCAGGTTTGGGCATAGCTTCTCAAATTGTATGAAATGATGTCACATACCAGTGTTCTCCTTTAGAAATGTATACATCACATAATTTATGAATTTTAGTGCAATGAAAAGTAATGGGGGAAAGCTATGGATTGAATTTTCAAGGAGGGAACCCAGCAGTTGTACCAGTGTTGCCAATTCCTCGTTTCTGTGCTATTTGGGCGGAGAAGGCAATGACCTGGAGAATCCCAGGGACAGGGGAGCCTGGTGGGCTGCCGTCTGTGTGGTTGCACAGAGTCGGACACGACTGAAGCGACTTAGCAGCAGCAGCAGCATGCTCTTTGGGAAGGAGGCTGAGGGGGAAAAGCACATGACAGAGAGAGAATGGGGAAGAGGGTGTAGGGAAGGAATATAAAAGCTATCGTCATAGTTATTACTTCTTAAATGAGGCATTCCTTTCCTCTAAGAAATATCTAACTTAAGTTCTTCTTGAGAAATGAGGATTCTGGCTACAAGGAGTCCGGAATCTGAGGTTCCAGGCTCTGAAGTCTTGTCCTGTGCAGCACCATTATGCCAAGTGCCCAGGCGGTTACCCCTTCCCCCTCTAGCCCAGGTGTCTTTCAGTGTCATTTTCTCAAGGGTACTATGGGCAGCACTGTGTATCAGTATCATTGGTTTCCTTGTGTGGTTTATTTAAGCATTTGAAAATATTCTGAGAAGGGATTCGTAGTTCACCAGACTGCCAGAGAGATCCATGGTGCAAAAAGGAAAGGTCTAAGTGTGAAATGAATACTTACATATTCAGAACCTTCAGATGATGTGGAATTTCAAAAAACAGGAAGCATGGCTTTACAGACATCTTTGTTACAGCATTTTTCCCTTACCTGATTTCTACGTGATCTCCTGTGACCTTGTCCATCTGGGGCACACTATTGGTCTGGGGCCATTTGCCGCCAAGATGAGCTTGTCAGCTCATCTTTTGTCACTGACCTTCTCATCTTATACCTTGAAGTGTGGTGACCTCAGTTGTTACGCTTCAGCCAGGGCTGCTGGGAGCCAAAGAAGCTCTCTGCAGTGGAACCCTAGCCCTTCTCCCCTGGCTCAGATTTCAGCAGCACTTCTCTCTCTCTCTGAAGTGGCATTTACACAGAAATCCTGAAGGTTTGTTCTAGGAGATCAAGGCTGGGGAAAGGTGGCAGCCCCAGGCTTCCCTTCAGCGCTTGCTCTGACCCTCCAGGCCAACCTGCCTTCTTCCAGGACTCATAGGGTGTCTACCCATGGGAAGTCTGTGCAGACCTTTATCTTTATGAAGTGCAGCTCACTTTATGAAGTGCAGTTGGCCCTCAAACAGCATGGGGGTTGATCCACTTGTAACTTACGGTCAGCCTTCTGTACCCACAGCTCCTACACACCCATGCATTCAACCCACTCCAGACCATGTAGCACAGTGATTTCACTGTGGAAAATATCCACATATAAGTGGACTCTTGTGTTTAAACCCCACATTGTTCAAAGGTCAGTTGTATCTACTATGAGGTTGGTGCTGTGCTAGACAAAAATCTACCAGACCCCAAAGTTCAAGAGCCTGTGGGCATGGACTGATGTTTGCAGTGTGGCTGCCCTGGGTGACTGCCCCACCCCAAGGAGAGTTGACCCTGATGGAGGGAAAAACACAGCCATGGATGTGAAAGTCTGTTTTGGAATTGCTTGTTTTAAATATAAAATGGTTTCACGCTCAACCTTTATCTTAGTGATTATGTTCTTAAACTATTACCAGTATCTTGCCAGAAAGAACAGCGTGCAGTATGGCAACGTTAACTGCACAGGAATGAAGTAAAACAGGCACAATGAAAGCCCCTGGACTAGAACCCGGGAGATCCGGCTCTCAGCCCTGATTCTGTCACCGAGGGGAGAGTGTCCTTCAGCAGGTCCTTCAGTTTCCCTGTACTGCCTCCACAGCTGGGGAACACCGTCCCTCAAACAGGGCTCAGTGCTGGACTCCCAGGGTGGCTTTTATTAAAATAGTACAGGTTATTGTTTTATTACCAGTAAAAGTGTAAAAGTTATGGAAAACATAAAATCCACCATACCTTTCTAAAGCTGCTTCTGATATTTATGTTTGTGGTTCTAAAGTTCTCCTAGAAATGGTTACTGGTCGGACAGGTATAGAGAGACTGACATACATGTGTGCTGTACACACAAAACCTGTGCGTTAGCTTCCGACTGTTACTTACGAGGTGGAATCAACCCTGTAGCTGCTTCTCTGCATTTCATCAGGCCTAGACTCTGGATTTATCGCATATACCTGGGCCCAGGCAGCCGTAAGGACCCCCATCTCTAGAGAAAACCTTGCAACCTCATATAGTCTTATTAGGAAGTGGAAAAATAATATTAACAAGTTGAAATGTATTAAATACTTTTGAGCTTCCTGGAGATGTAGACTGTAATGTGTATAATTAAATTATATTTGAACTGTGGTCATGTGGAACAACAAACCGAGGTGCTGAAACCCAGATCAGATGAGTTGGTGTTGAAAGAAGGGTCACCTTGTAGTCCTAAAATCACTGAGAACATATCTGCCTGGAAACCTTTTCCTAGTGAACTGTTAACATCCATTAAACGTTAGGTGTGCCTTAAAAATGTCTTAATATTTGTATTTTTAGCATGGATACAGTGGTATCAGTTAAAATAATCAGCCCTTGCCTGTAATCTAAAAGTCTTATCTCTTTACTCTTACGTTTTTAGAAGGCAGATGTTTTAAAACTGATTTGAAAATCAAATTTGCCCTTCAGTGATTTCATTTGGAAGAAACATAGAAGTAAACATTATAAAGAAGGCTTTTCAGTATATTATGCATGCAAATGTGGCAGCCAAATTCAGGTTCACAAGTGAAGGTGGATGACTGTTCTGGTTGAGAAAGGTTGAGTTGTTTAAATGAATACAAAGGTCATCGACCCTCAGATTGTGCTTTTTTGTCATTTAGTAGAAAGGCTATTGCCTCATGTTTAACTCCACCTGCCAAAAAGTAAGACTTGAAGGGCTGGGGCTGGCAGAGTGAGGCCCCATTGATAGTGCAGTAGCTACTGAAACACTCGTGAGTGGGGCCCCATTGACAGTGCAGTGGCTGCTGAACCACTCATGAGTGAGGCCCCATTGATGGTGCAGTGGCTGCTGAACCACTCATGAGCGAGGCCCCATTGATGGCGCAGTGGCTGCTGAACCACTCATGAGCGAGGCCCCATTGATGGTGCAGTGGCTGCTGAACCACTCATGGTGTGCTCCCATTCAGCCCCTGCTCTCTGCCTAGTGCTGTGTTGGATGCAACAGAGCAGGGTTTTAGGTGGGGTTAGGGTCTTCCCAGAATATACCCCATGACTGGTGTGGGAAATCTGGAGGCTGCAGTCATAGAAGTTAAATATATGCTGCCAAGACAATCTCTGATGTATTTACAGGTTTGTCTGATACCCCTCAAGAGTTAGGGACTGTGTCTTTGAATCACCAACACAGGGGAGAGCCTGACATGGAGCAGGAGCTTAGAAATGATCCATATATAAATGAATGAATGAATTTATGAATGAATGAGTAGTTATACTTTGGGAGTTATATTATTGCTTAATGGAATTGTAACAGATTGTTAAGACTTATAGTGAATTAAATAAAGGTTATCATTGTGGTAGAGCAGAAAAGAGATTTAGAATAATCCAAGCCAAATTCTTGCTGTCTGTCCTGAAGATCAGAAACTTGAACAGGCAGCATGGAGGTCTGCAGATCTGGAGAGAAGAGGTCTCCCAGCTGTGGAAGTGTGACCACCCTGCCGAAAATCTGCATTAAACCCCAGTTGGCCCAGCTCCACAGTGGGCGGATTAAGGGAGAGATTGGTGTCCCCAGTGAGCAGAGCATCCCTTGGGAAGGGCTTGCTGGAGTGGGCAGGACTCAACCTGAGCTTTAGGAGGAAGCCATACCTCTTTATGGGATTCTAATCCACGTTCCTGCAGAGAGACTTACTTAAAAAGGCCTCGTTTAAAGGAACTGCAGCCAGCAGAGTCCGGTGGCAGCCAGGACCCCTCTAGGAAGAGTTCTGTGCTCCACTATGTCTTTAGTGTATCTTTTATCTCGATTCTGTTGAAGAATCTTTATTTGTCTTGGGTTTCCTGGGGAATGGGCTGAAAACTTTTGGGGGCTGTGGTCTAGTTTCCCACCTCCTTCCCTGCTGGAAGCGTTCAGATTGGCAAGAGGCCTGTGCTCTTCATGGTCCCTTGCTGCTTGTCCTTTTAGCACTCTCTTCAGCCCAAGCAGGCAAGATTGTGGGTGCCTCTTGTTTTGAACTGCTGATGGCTCTCAGAATTTTTTCTAGGTGTATTCTGAATACATCTAGCTGAAGTTATTTATGTATCTATCTCTAATTATTGGAAAGTATAAAAGGGCCTTCTTCCAACAAATGTTTGAATACCCATTGCACATGAGGCACAGAGTCGTTGTTACATTGCTACACATCGTCCTATTTCCAGGCTCAGGTTGAGAGTTCACTGAACTCTTTCCTGCATCCTGTAAAGTAGATTTCTTACGTCATCGGCCTCCCTAAGAAGCCCTTGGGAGGCAAGACTCTCCGCAGCCTCAACAGGCAAATGAGAAGATCAGCTTTCACAAAAACAGTAAGAGAGGTTCTCTGGCTTAAGGACTTTGTCATTGGGTGGATTTAAAAAAAAGTTGTACATATACATTATGGAATATTATTCAGCCATAAGAAAGGTTATTCTGTCAGTTGTGACAGTGGATAGATGTTGAACACGTTATGCTGTGAGATAAGTCAGACAGAAAGACAAGTTCTATGTGATCCACCCAGATACGGAATCTAAAAAAAACAAACCTGTAAAACAAACAGACAAAAAACCAGATAGTAAAATGGTGGTTACCAAGGGATTGAGGGTAGAGGATAAGATAAATGGTGTTTAAGGGTATAAACTTTTAATGGACGGAAAATAAGCCATAGAGATCCAGTGCGCAGTATAATGAATATAAACAGTAATATTGTACTTAATTATGTAATGTGATAAGCATTGCCATAAAGGCAATCATGTTACAATAAATAAATGCATCAAAGTAACATACTTTAAACTTACACAGTGTTACATGTCACATTTATTCAATTAAAAATATATTGTTAAGAGAACTTTCATTCAGGAGAAAAAGGGAATGGGGTGGGAGATGTAGGGGTATGGAGGACTAATATAGGCAGAGGAGACTGTGCCAGCCCCACTACCGTGCCTTTGTCTCTCACTGTTGGCTTGCTACGGCTCTTTCTCTGGACACGGTCTGTGCTTTCTCATCTTTGTGATGTTTCCATATGGTGGGACCACTCCCTGGAATGCTAGTCTTTATTGTCCCTCCCCAACCCCTGCCCCTTCTCTGACTGGAGAAGAATTCTAGGTCATTCTTTATGTCCAGCTCACTGTAATCTCTGAATGTTATCCTGAGCTTTCCAGACTAAACTCAGAAGAGGTAGAATCCCTAACTCAGGCTAAATGTGAGAAAGCCTGTCCGCCCTGCCTCAATCAGTGCTGAAACTGGACTCCACAGACGTGGCAAGGGAGGGGAGGATTCAGGCCTGGTGAGATGACAGAACCACTGAAGGATTCGAGAGAGACCATTTTAATTGCACACCTCTTCTTAGGGATGAGGGAGAAACAGAATCTCGTCTGTTCACTACTACGTTCCTGCCACCTGGTTGAAGCTCAGTACATGGTAATGTGTTCATGTGCATGAGTGATCTGGGAGGTCATCTGTTTCCTAATTTAGAACCTAAAAATCATGGAGTTCAAGGGACTCATGGATAGCACAATCATTAGAAATTATGGGACCCAGAAACTTCGCTCACAGATATATCTACCCAAGATAAATGAAAACATACGTCCACCTTGAAAACTTGTGTATGAATGTTCACCTCTTTCTTATTCCACAAGGCTCTCTCCTCACAGATCTGTGGCTGGACCAGGGTTTACTGCTTTAACACATGGTTAATTTACAAACAAATCCAGAGAGTTCATTGTGGAGTTTTGAGGTGTGAGGAGAGCAAAGCCCAGACCAGAGGGCACTGCTGTCAGACTGAAAGCACTGATCCCACCTTCCGCACGTGGGGACACGGTGGGGAGGGGAGCCAGTGCAGCTTCAGTGGCCCTTGATGGGCTGTCAGCACCTTTTAGAGTTGGCTTTCTGCTTTGGCCACTAGGTCAACAGTAGAAGTCCCTACTGTAAATCAGATCTTACACCAGCATTGTAATGGGGTACTAAGTCAGTAAAATTCAGATATTGAGGTCAGAATGATCCTTGTCCCTATTGTTATACTGGAAAATATCTAAGTGTATGTAAATGTAGGAGTTAGAGACATTTACGTGAACTTGACCTGACTGAGCCACAACTCTGATGAATGGCTCTTTTGATAATGAAAGCAATCTAATCCTACAACCACAAAGCTGCATATGAGATGTTGATTCTGTACCAGCATCACAGAGGTCTCTCATAGTACATGGTTTTTGAATAGCATGTCTGTGTTATCCTACGTAATGCATTTTTACTACCAATTATTGTCTGACTTGATTCAGTGCTAGTAATTCAGTTTGATTATTTGATGACATCATAAATATTAATTACAAAGTTGATTATAGTAATGGTGAAAGAATAGAACCAAGGACCATTTTTATTATGGCAAGTGAAGTCATAGCAAATATATTTGGCTTCTCCTGATTCTATAACTCATACCGTTTTTCATTCATCCAAGAAATAAATTGAGCACCTACTAAGTGTTAGACACTGAACAAGGCAGACAAAATCTCTAGTTTCGTCAAGTTTACACTCTAGTTGGGGGAAACCAGCAGTAACAAGTAAGTTGTCACTACTGATAAGTGCTGTGAAGAAAATGGCACAAGGTAGTAGGTGGATAGTGATGTCTGTGATCTGCAAGAAGCAGCTACTTGAGGTCAGAACAGCCACTCTAAAAAAGTGACATTTGAGCTTAATGATATAGAAGCCAGCTTTACAAAAGCTGGGGGGAAGAGAATTTAAGATAGAGGTAAGGCTATAAAAATGGAATGGGCTTGGTGTGTATACAGAACAGAAAGATGGCTAGTGCTGCTGAAGCTTGGAGGAGGAATTGGAGATGGAGAGACTCATGAATCTCAGATTGTATATGATCTTTAGGTCTTGTTAAGGAGGCTGATTTTGATTCTAAGAGTAATGGGAAGCTGTTAGAGGGTTTTAAGCAAGGGAATGATGTGAACTGATTTCTGCGTTTTCAAGATCACTCTGGTTGCTGTATGGAGAATGACTTGGAGGGAGGTAAATAATGGAGCGGGAGGACCAGTAAGGAGGCTGGTGCTATAACCCTGATAAGAGAATACAGGGTCTTGGACTGGGATGGTAATGCTGGAGATGGTAAAAGTGGTTGGCTTTGGAAAACATACTGCTGATGGACTGGACTGGAGACCAGGGTAGGGATGGGGGAGAGGAAAGAAAGAGGCCTTGATGCAGAACTTCTGGCTCTGTCCTTGGTCCTGGACATTTCAGCACTTTGCTGTTTCTGTCGTGCCCTGAAAGAAGACAGAAGGCCTTCTTCCTGGGTTTCTAAAGCTAGGAGGGATGACAGCTGCGATAAATGACAAACGTGAGATACAAAATGATCTCTCTCGCCTCTAATGTGGGACCAAACCAACAGGATGGGACTTAATGGGGATAAATGTGATGTCCTCCACTTAGGCTCAGAAAATCAATTGTGTAAGTACAGTATGGGGGCAGTCAAGCTTGAGAGAAGTTCATGTGAAAAAGTGCTGTGGTTTTAATTGGCCACAAACTCAGTATGAGGTAATGATTAGGATGAGGCTGCTGCAGACCTTAGGCAGTCTTAATGTACCCTGACTGCGTAGCACCCATATGCCCACACCACCTTCCTCTCATGCCCCGTGCTGGTTGGGGTGTGTTAATGCTTAAAGGAGTACACTGAAGGGGGACCAGGTGATAAGAGTTCGGGAAGCTATTTCATGGGGGGAATCAACTGAAGGAACAGGGGTAGAATAAGACCAGGTAAGACAAGACTGAGGGAGTTTTGAGGTCATGATAAGTATCTTGAAATATGTGCAGAGCTTTTTTGTGGGAAAGAAACCCTGCTTCTATTAACCCTGGAGGTGGGCACTTAACTATTTTATTCTTACAACAGTAAGTAGAGTGGTTTGGTAGTAAGAGAGACTAAAGACAGGAAAGCCCGGGAGCAACGGTGAGAGACGAGAAGCCATCAGCGTCTGAGCAGAGCCATTGCAGTGGGGACGTGAAGTCTTCCGGCTGGGAACCTGAAGTGGGGTGGCCCCCTTGAGGGAAGACAGAAAAACCCTGTAGCTCTGTGTCCTGGTGCCCAGGCAGCCAGCCAGCAGGGTAGACAGCCAGCGCCAGAGGGTGAGGCAGAGGGGCTTCTTCTGGGGGAAGTCCCACGCATCATTCCTGAAGCACCGGTGGCAAAAGAACTCGCTCTTCTCCAGTCTGTCCGCCCATCAGACTCAAGGTGCCTGGGTTCTCAGCATGGGGAGGCTGCTAGCCCCACACCGCCTGCCCCCTTACGCCGTCACCCACAGCTCCGTCAGCAGGAGGAATCACGCCCTCGTTTTCCACGGACACAGAGCTGTGAGCGTCTGCAGACGTGTCTGTGGCCTCTTCTGAAGCTCTCCCACTGGCTCCTCAACCAGTAACTCAGCCGCCCCAGGGCCTGCCAGCCCCGCTGCCCTGGCTGCCTTGTGCCTTGGATCGCTTTCCTTCACTCCTGCCCGTCAGAGCAGAGGGGACAAGGACAGTAACTGGTGGGGAGCCGGGTGTCTGAGTGTTCAACTGGTCTTCATTGTGTGGCTCTCTATTCTTCATGTTTTTGAAAGGCACATTGTTTAGGCCTCCAGGAATCTTTGGATTCGACATCTGAAGGATATAACTGTGAGCCACATAATAAACATGTGCTCTTGAAACAACATTAAGTGGCAGCACTAATGACTTCAGCCAGGACTTCAAAGCACAAGCCCCAGAAGTGGCTTCCTTTGGAGAGCAATCAGAATCCCAGAACTCTAGAAACTTGGAGAGAGGAAGTGTCTGACCGCCTCTCTAGACGCTGCTCTGCGTCTCCTTGCACACAGCATTTGGTCTCCCTGGGAGGCGAGCCTGGTGCACCTAGTGGATGAGAAGGCCACTCCAGGACACCCTTGTTAAGTGGTGACACTCACACTGTCCGACCTCTGCTTGTTTCAGCCGTAAAATCCTGGGTCAGATTGTGGTTAGAAAGTCGATTGCTTGCAAAGCAACCCTGCCGTCTCTAGGTCTTTGTTTTATTTGGGGCTGCTCTGTCAGCTGTGGGCTCGCCTTTGATGGGGCACAGCGGTGTTTTTCATGTAGAACTAGTGTTTTAATGTTTGTGAGAGACTGTGGTTAATTGGATCCCCATGGTACCACAAATGGCTTTAGAAGCCTCTTGTGTCTGGGGGGCTAATTCTGGGACTGTGTGTGCATGCGTGTATACCCATGTGCCCTCACACCTGAGCAGGCACTATGAGAGTTTTAAGTGTTCCTTGACCCACATCTCAGAATGTGAATTTTTAATACTTGTTTTTTCCAAAGTCAAAAATCATGGCATCTCCCCTAGATTTGTAACCTTTCTCCTCTCACCCTTGTTTATTGCCCGTGTTGTTCTGGGGCCAGTTGAAGCAGCCCAGCCAGACTCATCGTGAGCATGTCTGATCCCCACGTGTGGGTATGTTACACACGTCCACTGTCTTGTGGGCCACTGTGTTCCTCCAGCCCCTGCTTGCTGACTTTCCTTTTGCAGGGTTGCAGCAGCAACAAGGCCCCCACGTGCTCCTCTCTGGTTTTCTGCTCAGTGGCTGTGAAAGCATCCAGGGGCCTGCCTGCTGCTTGTCCAGAGAAAGGCAGCCACAGGCAGTTCCTTATGCACAGGCTGCCATTCTTTGGATCCTGCAGTCTGATCACCGAGGTGCGGATCAGCATCTTATCAGTTCTCCACAAGAGACAGGGTCTTGCACTCTCAAGCCCTCTCTGACACCTGAGGTAAACCTCTTTCTCATAACCTGAACAAGCCTAACATTCCTTTGCACAGAGCAGTGAGGGCACGTTAAAGAAGATGCTTTTATAAGGGGAGCAGCGTGTACAGAAATAGTTCAGTACACCTCGGGGCAAGACAGTTCAGTTCAGTCACTCAGTCATGTCCGACCCTTTGCAACCCCATGGATTGCAGCACGCCAGGCTTCCCTGTCCTTCACCAATTGCCAAAGCTTGCTCACACTCATGTCCATCCAGTCGGTGACACCATCCAACCATCTCATCCTCTGTCAGGCAAGATAGGCTGTTAGGATCTGGGATGCCTGGGAAGTGGAGAAGTTAATCAATCCATGTCTGACCTTTAGCCTCCTACTCCTTCCTTGCCAGGGGACTGTGCTCACTGATTGCGTTCCGACTCCTTCCTTGCCAGGGGACTGTGCTCACTGATTGTATGTGCATGTATCTTGTTAGTCTTCTCTTGTTATCTGTGTGTCCTATCTGCCTCAGGTGGATTGGTGTCCTGGAGGTACTCTCTTGGTGGTAAAACTCTAAACAAAGATAAGATATCATTAGGAACGTCCCTGGTGGTCCAGTGGTTAAGATTCTGTGCTTCCACTACAGGGGATGCAGGTTGGCCCTCTGGTCAGGAAACTAAGATCATGCACCTTAGATCTCTTCAACTAGAGCATAACTTCTTGAAGCCAAGGTTGCATTCTCATAGAGTCCCTAAGCTCCCTGCTCTTTGCCTGGCTGGTTAAATGACCATTTCCAGCCATGCTCGAGTTGTTCTCTGCCATTCTCTCCTGGCACTGTGTTCTATTCCTTCCTAACAAGCTGTCACAGCGTATAATTCTGTGTTATTTGTAATTAACTTTTTTATGTATGTCTTTTCCAGTAGACTTTAAGTTCTGTAACCTTAGGGGACCCTGTCTGCTTTGTTCATATGTACATTCCTAGCATCCGTATGATGCCTGGTACGTATTAATATTTTTTGAGTGACTGAAGGAATGGTTCCCCAAGAGGACATCAAGTTAAGGGCCAGAGAATGTCTCTGTTTTCATAGATCTTACCAGCTGGGGCCGTCCTTGGCCTTCACCTTCATGTTCTGCTAGGCTAGCTTCCTAATGTACCCTGAGCATTCAGCCTCCCCCCATTACCTCTGAATGTGACTGCTAGTGACTTAACTCAGATGAATCTCAGAGACACTGGGGCCCAGCACTGGGCAAGAGATGGCAGCTACCTGAGCTGATGTGTTCCTGTCCCATTTGTCTGTGGAAGGAGGGATGGTTGACTTTAGGGCTCCAGATGCAGAGAAGAAGGTAAGTCGACTTCTGACCAAGTGTGTAAGGACAAATGCAGGGGCCCCCCGGGGACACACAGAGGAAGCACCTGCTTTCATATCTTCTGTCCCTGGTGGTGATGTGTCCATCTCATAGGAGAGCCCATTAAAACAGTCACTATGAACAGCGGAAATTCCATCAGAAGTTAGTTACCTTAAACTAAATGTGACTTTCCGACCCACATTTATGGATTTACACTAATTAGATTGTGGGACTGCAGCATCACATTTGTTTATTACCTTGAAATTACAATTTCATTCTAAATAACCAAGCCTTGTAAACAGTGTAAGCACCACCTGACACACATTCTGAAACAAGCTCCGTGTTAAGCTGCACGCGTTTAGTGGGCAGCATTTGAAGAACTCTAATTGGATAGATGAATCATCAAAATCAGAAATGGAAAAAACAATGTTAGCTTTCCCTTGAACCAGCTACACACTGGTCTGTGGCTCAGTGGTGACCATTCTCTCTCCTGCACACCTTTGTCTTATACAAGCTCTTTCTGTTACGTTTCTGGCATCCCCCCACCCCTGTTCAGATCTTCTGGTGCAGAGTTTCTCCATTGGTACTGTTTATATATCATGTGTACTTTGGCTGGTAGTCTCTAAAAACCTTTGTGTTTCATCCAACATTGATTTTGCCCCAAAGCTCCTCTTTCCCCAAGCAGTGGTGCTGGTTTTGACAGTCCTTTTTTTCCTCGTCTTTATGAGATGGCCCTCATCCAGAAGTGTGCTCATGGCCCTGTCCAAGATTAGGAATCCTTGGCTAGGGGCCTGCCAGCTGAGCCAGGCAGACAGATAAATTCCAGAAGAGGAATGACAACATAGAAAAGGAGGCTGTACAGCCATGAGACTCAAATAAATCTTATTACTGAATTATCCATATCTCAGAATCGTTAAGAAGTCGCACTGGAAGAAGTAAGACCAAGACAGGGATTTCCAGAGTAAGAAGAGAAATTGGGAAAATTTGGGGAAGATCTTGAAGCTGGATGTAACACATTTTTTTAAAAAGGAAAAGAAGAAAGAGGAAAAACAAAGGGAATAAAGAAAATGTTTGGCTGAAATGGGTAAAAATGAGCTGGAGGTGTGTGACAAGGTGAGGGCGGACCTGTGGTTGGTGAGGAATTGGGTAGGAAGAAAGATGACTGAGCATCTAAATTCATCTAATTCCTGTGTAGGCATATCTCCCCCTGCTTAGAAGAATGATGGCCTGGCACTGTAGTGTGGTAGGGAAATCGTTGTGACAATCTACAAATCTTCCTCCAAACTCAGGGTTAGAACCTCATTTCTTTTGGCTTGCCCACGTGAGATCTATTTTAAAAAAAAAAACAAAAATAAAAACAAAAAAAAACAACAACACACACACACAGAGAATACGTAAATAAAGCAGTGGGAGAAAAACTAGAATGGGAAGCCAGAAAGAACACCTGTGGCCACATGGCCTACTCGTGATATGTGTCTGTGTAACACGCCTAGCTCTAATGTCTGTTCACATTTGCTAGGTGGGCTTTTCCTGGGAGAGACAGAGATTCTTCAGCTAGAGCCTTTTCAGCTCATGGTACCCCCACAGGATTGCATACTTAATCTCATTCTGCCCACAATTAAAATTAGAGTTCTTTTGTTAAGTAAATAAACTGAATGAATTGTCCGTGCTAATTTAGCCCTTTCTCCTATCATCAGTGTGATGTTTACTTTTATTAATACTTGTAAGTGTTGTATTTGAGTGGCTACCAGCTCCGTTTTTCAGACAAATCTTACAGTTCAGTGTCAAATGTATCTGATTCATGGTAAGTGCTTAGGCCTTCTCAGGGCTTCATTTCTTCGGAACAATGAGTAATTATTCCAGCTCCTCCCTGCCCTGTGGGGATATTTGGACCGTAAATGAGATCACATCTCTGACAGGACTGCCTACTCTTCAGAGGAGATCCGCACTGTTGTTGTTAGGTTAATATTGTTCTTTCCCAGAGTGCACCCCACCTAATACTTGCGGCGGCACCATCTCTTGGGGCTTCCACCGGCGAAAAGATTGCAGTGGCGCTGTGCTCAGGTTTCCTGTGGCATTCTGTGGGCAGGACTCTGTGGTGCTCCTGGCCTGTATGTCTGTGCACTGAGCTCTTGGGTGTCTGAGACTGAAGGGGAGAAGATGCCAGTGGCCTTCTAGGGGGAGGCTCTGGACTGGGGGCGGCTGGGTGATTACAGGAAGGCAGGTGCTGATTTACCTGTTTGCCAGTTTATTTTCTTTGGGGAGGCAGCATTTCAATTTACTGCATTCCTTGGAGGTTTGACATATCAATTAGATGTTATCGACAGTAATAGAGGGGCAGTTGCTGTAAATGTGAAGTTTTTACTGGTAGGCCATGAAATGACACCCCAAGGGACTGTAACAGAGGACGTGATAAATATCGTGTTACCTGCACACGGGCAGAGGGACTGATTAACAGGGGAGGGTGATTCTATCTCCTGCACTAAAATGTTATTTATTCATTTGCTGTCAATCAAACCTTCTGTTCTAATTGGCTAAAAGGTTAAATCATCAAGATCTGCTCATAAACCAAGTTAAGGTAGGAAGAAAATCGGTGTTAAATCATAATCAGTAGCTTGTTTATTTACTGCATTATCACATCTGCATGACCTTGCGGAGCCTTTCTGTCTCCTCTAGTTACAGTAGCAACCCTGAGCAGGGACTTGCACCTGGGTGGAGGTTGCAGGGAAGTGGGAGACGGTTGCTATGCTCAGTGGTATACCCGGGATCTGAAGAAGGCCACAGTGGTGCTCCATGCAACACAGCCTGGGCGTAATTAGACCATGGCTGTTCTTCCTCCTGCACCCTAATGTATGGCTCTCATATTGCACGACACTTGTAAAAGGAAGAATTATTTGTTGAAAAGACAAATATATTTCCACACTAACAGTTTTATAAAGATGTCAGTGAAAAAGTATAGGCATCATTAAATCACATTTTAAAGGCAGGTTTCTCATTGTGATAAATCTGCATTATCAAGTCTCATTTCTGAAATGAATCATACATGGTAAAACTTTATGAGAGTTGAGTAAAGGATCCCTTGTTGGCTAGTACAAGTGTATATTGTCAAACTGTGCAGAAGGATAGCTTCAGACCCCTGTGAGAACACTGATGGGGTTCCACCCATTTCTTAGAAGCAGTATTTCAAGTGCAAGCTACTTTGGGCTGGTAAGGAGCTTTTCTCACTGCCAAAGCAGCTTATTCAAAGACAGCCAAGAGTATACTCTCTTTCAGAGGATCTTTCTCCTCTCTCAGCTTGGTGCTGAACACAACTTGCTCTTCAGCAGGGCTGGAAAGCCCAATCTCCCAGAACCACAGGGCCAAGCAAGGTGGGTGCCCCCCACCCCTGGATACTACACCCAACAGCACATGTGGATGTCCCACCCCCACCACCGACCTGCCCAGAGCCAGACACTACAGCCTTCAACGCAGACTGCTTTTCCTTCATCTAGATGTTTAATAAAGTCACAATCACAGTTGTCAATTTCAGTATTTCAAGCACAAAGAGCCATGCTAACTTGTGAATCTGACATACCATATTACCGTATTAAATACCATTGACATGCCATGTTAAAAATAATTTAGCCAAAGAGGGTCTAATTGTCTACTCTTTGGAGAGCACCTCTGAGATGACAGGGTAGCAGAATGCCTTCCTCAGTTTGGGTACTATTTGTATTTGTGAATGTATTTTAGGTTACCGTGTTTGTGGAAAATATAACAAGTGTTTAACAGTGGCTCTCATGGCAGAAACAGCCAACATTATCTGCTTTCTCATCTTGTGTGACTGCTGAGTTAATTTCCCCCTTAGTAACACTCACCCATCTCAAAACCACCTGGTCTTATTTATTCTCAGTGGATAATACAACTTTGTGGCTATGTTGTTCCACAGTCAAGTTGCATGTGAGATGCTTGAGGGACTCCTAGTTGGTCTGACAAAACTGAAACAGTTTCAAGGCAGAGAATTAATGAGAAAGACATGTTAAGAAGCTGGTCTTAGGTGACTGGCTGATTTAGTAAGGAGGGAACATTTAGTCTAAGGAAGAAAAAGTAGTAAAGGAATGGCCTCATTTTCCTTCTGAAGGAATAGACTGGCCAGCACTTAGATACGTGTTGCTTTTTGCTAGACCTACACCAGGAGCTAGTCAGTCATCAGTAACTGTCGGTATTGCCAGACCTGGTCACAGTCTATCTAGATGGGCACTCACAAACAAACAAACAAACCATGACAGAGAGTGGGGTTCTGTCTAGAAAGCCAGACCCAACAAGTGGATTGTTTTTCCCCAATCAGACACAATGCCTTAGAGAACTATAAGAGAAATTACATTTTTTATATATCCAATGCTTATGCATTGGGATTTGAGAATAAAACATCAGGGTGGTGTCAAGAGGACAGCAGGTATTTCCTTTATAAAGTTGCTTAGTCGTAGCTTCAGGTGGCTGTCTTTTCTGTGAGCTTCTGTCCATACTCACCCTCAGTCGCAGGTTAGAGCCCAGGCAGTTGCTGGCAGACATTCCAAACCAGGAATTTTAGGACCTGAGCATGGGCCCAGCCTACCTTGATGGAACAGACTATTTGGGAACGTCGCTGTAACAGGACTGGGTGGAAATCGGCAGGTCCAAGGGCTTGTTCTAGACCAAAGGCAATCAGCACAGCTTAGGGAGTGTCCCAGCCAGGTGACAGCAGGGACCCAGCCTTGGAAACTGGGATTCAGAAACAGACTGTGGCCCTAGGAGGGCTGGAAAGGTTAGGGCAAGACTTTAGGGCTTTCGGGAGAGAAAGTTGTTGGGTATTAATAGGATAGGGGTTGGGGCCATATTCAGCACATAACCTGTTTTTATGTGGCCACTAAGCTAAGAATAGTTTTTACATTGTAAAAGGATTGTAAAAAATAAAGCCTATGTGACAAGGAGCTGTGTGGTCTAAGATATTGATATTTACTGTCTGACCTTGTACAGTAAAAGTGTGCTGACCCTGGAGGAGTTAGGCATAGACCATAATGTAGAATAATTTCTGGAACCAGAGGTATGACATGCTTTTTGAACTACCCGGAATAAAGTGAGGGCCAGATTCTAGTGCCCAGATACACAAGAGCAGGATCCAGAGCATGGCTTACCTAGCAGTTGAGTGATTTCCCGTGTTCCCCCTCGCTGGGGTAAGATTGGTCCGGGGCCCAGGTAGAATCCACAGGTAAGAGAGGGTTGGGGGGCTGCGCAGGAAATCGGTCATGGGCACAGCTGGTGGCAGCAGCAGATACCTGACATTTCTAGTGACAGCTTACCAAGTGCTCTGCCAGCCTTTGCCTCATTTGACTTTCTTGACTACCTGTAGGTTAGGTGTTCTCCAGGTGGGACAGCAAGGGCTTCAGAGAGCAGGGGACTTGCCTAAGGCAGAACCTGAGCCCAGATCCAAATACTGTGGCTCCTATATGGTGGGGTTCCTGCCTCACCCCAGCTCCTCTCCCTCGGCCACCCTGGGCAAGCAGACCCCTCCACCCAGCCAGGGTATCTGTGGAGCACTTTTGAAAGCTGGGTTTGGAACCTCCCTCTCACAATATCCCTGCCATTTCAATCTCCCATCCTCACTGACATACCTCCCAAGTCTTCCTGATTCCCTTATTCTAAAACCTTCCAAGATTTTTCCAGTTTGTGCTTCCTACCTGCTGGAACATAAGCTCATCCTCCTTGTTATAGAGCAGAATGGTCGGTCTCAAAGTGTGGTACCTGGGCAGTAAGCATCACCTGGGAACATGTTAGAAATACAAAGTCTCAGGTCTCACCCCAGACCTCCTGAATCAGAAACTTGGGGAGTAGGTGCTGGCTGTCTGTGCCAGCATTCCCTCCAGGTGATGCTGGGGAGCTCAAGTTGGAGACGCAGGGAGAGCACATCACAACACACCGAAGAATCACCCTGGACACACAACCCTATGGACTAGAACATCACCTCTGTTCTCTCGAAGGTAGTTCCTGTATTTTTCACTGACCGTGACAGGGCTAGTGACAGCACAGGTCATTGTGCTCCGGCTCTGTTACGAGGCCCATGAGAATTTCACTGCTGAGCACCCCCACACTGGGGGAAAATCATAAGAGTCTAGGAACATGCCACATAAACCTAATACTACCAGACTTGGGGGGGCGGTCCCAACATCCAGGTCTTCAGAGGGAACCTGCATTTCCCAAATTCTGCATTTCTGTAGAATGCACACTAGTGTATCTAGCCAGACTTATATAATTTGCTATGAAAAGGGGTCCCAGCCAGGGGTTCTCAGATACACTCTGCAGAGCCTGCACCAGTCTTCTGCATCCCAGATCCACTAGCTAATGGCACGTTTTGACTCAAAGTTGGGAGTCATGATCTTCCCAACAAACATTATGAAACTGACAATAAGAAAATCGTAAAAGCTAAGATGTATATCCCAAAGGTACAGCCAACATTCATCACTGGTACTGAGTCCACAGGTGGCACAGTGTCAGTTTTGTTGTTAATTGAGTACAGGTCCCTCCCATGATGTTCTGTCACATCCAGAAATGGTTCCAAAAGGACATTTGCCATCTTCAGTTAGAGATGAGTAACAGTCCTTCACGAGGAGCAAAGGGTGAGAATAAAGATATCCTGCCCAGAGCCTTAAAGTCGATACCCCTCGAGGAGTCTTCTTCTGGAGCTGTCTCTAGGCAAGGGCTGGGATTATTAGTGGTGGTGATACTAGGTTTTGGTTGTTGTTCATCTCTAGTTTAAAGGCTTTTTAGTACAGAGTTTCAGATCTAGAGATCTGCTGACTTGATGGAAAAAAAAAACAGCTGAATAACAGAACAGCTGAAATTTCATCCATTTCTACATCTCACACACCACAGCCCTTCAGGACTGCCCAGCAGGACACCAGTGTGAGCCTGATGGGGGCTGAGCCACAACAAAGCTGGGAGATGAGTAAAAATCATCTAGCAATTTTAGGAAAATCTACTTTGGGCTTTCACACACTTGGTTGAACTTTTCAAAAATATTGAATAAACCACTTGCCAGCTGTGATTACCAGCAGCTCTATTTGACAGTCCTTGACATAAAGCCAATGGGCATGCGCAACGTCATCCGGCTCAGGGCCTTGGTTAGCAGCTGCTGGGGGGCTGAGGGCGCTCCTGGGCCTGGCCCATGATTCCTGTTCCTGGGTGCTGTGCACTCGAGCATTGCTAAACTGTTTGCCTAGCGAGCCCAGGGGCAGACATGAAGCCTGCCTGTACATCTCCATCACTCAGAGCGCTCTTTATGTTCTGATCTCCAGGAACACAAATAATATTCTTTCTAAGCCGCTCCAAAATACAAGTGATAGAAAATATCATGGAAAAGGTGAACTGCCAGACAGTAAGCCCTCATGACCAAGAGCTTATTCATAAAATGATGACAAATTTATTACACACACTCACGGCCAGCTTTCTGAGATTAATAGCTGATCTATCTGATTTTAAAGCCTGACAGTGGAATCAGAAAGAGTTACTAGTTAGTTTTCTCACCCATCTCCTTCACCCAGCAGCCTTCTTCCCCAAGAAATAATACAGAAAAATAAGCTGATTTAGCTTCGGCAACAGTTTTACAGTATTTTATGGCAGGAGATTTCCATGTGCCAAGGATAACTTTTAACCTTGTTGAATGCAGTTTGACTTCTTGGCATCTGCCTTCAACTCTGCAAAACCCTTAGGGCAGGGGACTAGCATGGTGAATAACTAGGGATAGATTGAAACACAACCTGAAAGGAAGCCATATTTTTGTGTGTCTCATGGCTGCCTGTTTACTGTGAAGTAGTAAAGAAGTCATTGTCTGATGTCTTAGCCTTGGGGGCATGAACAGAATTCAAAGCAGGTGTAAAGAAATACACTGCATCAAATCTTAGGCATGCAAACACACACAAGCACAGCCTAGGTTCAGAAAATAGGAGGAAATTTCTGAGGTTGCTGGTTGAAGGGGAGTCAGGATTTGCCACAAACAGCAAGGTACCTCTCATGCAGTTTCTTTCTTCCTGAGCCTAATTGAAAAGATCTAACAATAACCCCTGGCCTGCCGTATATCTGGCCTCTCTCTGCCAAGCTGAATCCTCCTACCTGGCCTCGCACCTGATTGTTGTGTCAGAAATTTTCTGAATTATTCAGTGTATGCACTTATCACATGCCCTGCTCGTCTCCTGTCCTGTCTCCTTGTCTACCACACTGAATTTCCCGGAGCTCGCGGCTGCCTCTTCCTATGGCACCAGCATAATGATGCCCAGTGGCCTGGCTGAAGGTGCTGAGATAGGTGGAGCAAGGTCATGGGAAAGTTCATTCTTGCCTGGGTCTAGGCCACTGTACAACAGGAATTTGGGAAGGGGTCAGAGACCTCTTTGGGAAGGACTCAAAACCAGCCCTGGAGAGCAGGGTGCCTGCAAGGGAACACTCGCCCCTTCAAGTCTTAAGAGAGGTCTAGGCCAGCAAAGGCTGGGCCTGGAAAGTTACCAACACCAAGTTGAAGGTGGCAGTGATTTTTTATTTTTTAATCAAGAAAGTGTTAGAAAAGAGGAAGAGATGATTTTTTTTTTTTAACTCAACTTTTTTCCCTCAGAAAATGTCCCTGAAGGAAGATTGTTACATGCACGAACTGCCTTACATTCATTCAGGTCATTCCCTGTCTTGCTTTAATTGTGTGAAATGTGGCAGTTTATGCAAGTTCCAGAAGAGACCTTTATGGGGCCAGTCACGAATACTTGTCACCTTTTCATTATAGAACTCACATTCAGAGATTCCCAGCGATAAATGGCTCTAGGCTAATCTTGGGCAGCTCCATGCTAGGAGCTATAGTTTTCATCAAAAAGACACACACGCACACACACACACACATACATACACACACATACACACACATACACACATATACACACATACTCTGGAGATTTTTTAAGCTCTCTCCAGTGCTCCCAATTTCTTATCTGTTCAGTTGCAAATATCAAGCCCTTAATGGCTGGAGAGGGAGAGTCTATTTTTAAGTTTTTACTGAATAATCTCCCCTCACTCCCTCCCACTGTGAGGTGCTGCACGAATTTGGCATGTCATAAGATCTGGAAGCCCTAAGGGGCTTAGTGTAATTTTTAAGTATGAAACTGGTCAGGTTTGATTCAGGGACTGTCTGGCGGTCCTTCTGGAGCATCGCTGGCTGGCTTTGCTCTGTGTACTATCGTGGGTTTCTGAGGTCAGGGCCAGGTTTTGTTCTGCATACACAGGCTTTTGGCATGAATTTCCATAAAAGCAGACTTTATTAAACCTAAAATTCAGGGGGCATTTAGCCCTCGTTGTGTTCTAAATCCCTTTGGTATTTAAAACACTAGGAAATGAAATTGCCAAATTCTTAACATTTGAAAATCGGCTCCTGCCCACGCCTGGTCCTCACGTCTCCAGCGCACACCTCGGGGCGGGTGCTGTGGTGGGACATGTGGAGGTGGCTGTGGTCACCCAGAGCTTGGAGGAGGCAGCACTGTTCTTGGAGGCAACAGGCCTCTTCAGAGTGATTCCACGCTCCTTAGAGGCTGGAAGGAGCCACTGGCGTCATTAAATCAATACTTGTGCTGAGCATCGTGCTTGCCCGGGACAGGGAATCCTCTGGGGAACAGTGAGCCAGATCTACCCTCCCCTCCAGCCCCCAGGGCTGCCTGCTGGCAGAAAGTGTGGCCAAGCCACCAACTCCTCCATCCTTTTAGAGGAGACCCAGCCCCAGGTGGTGATTGTATTCCAGGCAAATTTCAGCAAAATTTCCAAGCACCTGATATGGGTACTGAGAGATCATAAGTAGGAACATCCCTAATGAACAGTGTGAAGCAAATCAAGGTACTGGAGCTGGTGCAGGGTCCCAAGGGAGGAGAGGCGAGTCCTCCCCACCCTACCACAGGCCCAGCCTAGCCTGGTCCAGTCCATTCTGGAAAGGAGCAGCACAGAGTGTGGAACCCCAGCTGCGTGGAGACCCCTCGCTCCTCTGCTCTCCTCACCTCCAGGGCAGGGCCACACGGGTGTGTCTCTTTACCCCACCAAGGACAGGACCCCACAGCTTCTCCTGCTCACCACGCCAACTGGCTTCTCATTTGCCTGTGGGTAGCTTGCTGACTTCCCTTCTGCCCAGTAGCCACTCACAGTGGACCTCGGCACCCCAGAGGTGCATTGGTGGACTCTGCCCAGGGATGGCAAAACCTTGGTCTCAACACTGCCTGGCTTCTGGAGTCTGCTCAAGTGTTTATTTCCACAAGGACACGTGGCCTCCCACTGTGGGAGCCAGAGTCCCCTTGTTAACTCACAAACACAGCCCTGTTCAGCTGCCTCCTGCCAGTGCCCCCAGTGTAGGGACAGTTTGCTGGCATTTATTCATCAGAGGGGGAAGAAAGAGATGTTTGTTTGTAATGTGGAATAATGAATTTTGTCTGAGGAAGATGAATAAGTGATCTTCAGTTAATGGCTAATTCTTCAATATCAGACAAACCTGAGCCACAGTGAATTTTTAATACAAAATTCTTATTACTGGAGCCTTCAAGAACTCTAGAGAAATGGATGGAACTTGGAGAATTTGTGGGTGAGGACCTCCCAGTCTCCACACCATGTCTTATGAATCGGTTTGTTGAACTTATTTCAAGCTCTAGATCTCTACATTCTGAGCAAGATAATCTTGGGTGGTAAGCTATTTCTGAACCTATTTCTTATTCCCTTATTTGTTCATAAATCTCCTTAGAGATGTGAACCTTGCAGCATAAAATCTTGGTACCTAAAAAGCTCAGCTCTGTTGGTCAGCTTCCTCAGAAAACCCATGAACTCAGGCTGCTGAGGAACACCTTTCGCCCTGAGAGTGGGGCAGGGAGGGGCATGTCAGACCCGGACCCCGATGGCGGGTGACTCAGGTGTTCGGGAGGGTCGGTAGGGACTCCTGACTCTGTGCAGCCGTCCACTGAAGTCTCACTCTCCCTTGGAGAAGCCCAGCTCACTCTCCTCCTGACGGTCTCCTAGAGGAGGCAGATAACAGGCAGGGGTAAAGGTCTTTAATTATAAGATTCAAGTGCGACAGAAACCCTATTAGAAAGAACACATCTCTTCCAAAGACTTCCCAGACATTTAGAAGTTTCAACAGAGTTTAAATTTTCGAGGGAAACCATTAAACCTTATAAGAAGGAAATGCCAGACCAAGAGGGTCCTTTGTGGACAGTAATTTGATTGATGAGGCCTCCCCTGTTTCTATACCACACAAAAGCTCTTGCCCAGATGCAGATATATGTGTGCGCACACTCATAGAAACAGACAGCAGATCCCACCACCAGTTGTGTACAAACATGGATAAAGAGGCAGGAGGAAACATGCATTTTCTTTTTTTCTGCATGAGACTCAAAACCACTGCATCTCTGGCACAGCTGCTTTGCAAGAGAGAGAGAAAAGCACTTGGCCCCAGAGTCTGTTTATGTGTTTGAGCCGAGAAAGCGATTTTTGTTGCGAGGAGCTCTAAGTGAGACAGACAGAGTCAGAGAATGAGAGAGAGAGAGAGATAATTATCTAAATTATGTTCGTGCTATTATCGAAGACGAATATAGTTAAAATGTAATTAAATATGACGGGCTAGCAGGATGTAAGGCAAGCTTTGGAATGCTAATCATCAATTACTGCGTCCCCTTAGGGGAATCAAGGAGAGCTGCATGGCAAAGAGAGGGAGCGGGGAGCTTGGGGATGGGGCTGAGTGAGATGTGCATGAAAACAGCCCCCCTCGTCCGTCTCCCCCACACTCTGGTTCAGACACTCCTCAGAGGTCCCAGGACACACACCTTTCTGTAGCTGCCACAGGGCTAGAAGCTTTCAGCTCAACTCTTAGAAGGAGCTGACAGCAAAGTCTTGACCTTCTCTTTGAGAGGAAACTTCTCTTAAAGGGAAAATTAGGCTCTGAGCAGGGATAGTAAAGCCAAGACCTGCTCAGGTTAAAGCTTTAAATGCAAGTGCATTCACTAGAGAGGCCTAAGACCCACCTTGGCCAGGAAGTGTAAAATGCCCACCTACCCACCTCCCCACCCCCCTGCAGCGCACTCCTGGTCCAGAAGTCCCTGGGGCAGGAGGAGCTAGGGGAAGGCTGCTCTGGATTGTAATTGGGACAGGTGACACCCGTCATCCTAGCAAACTGCTCCCCGCCAGACACCCCAGCCTGCAGAGGGGCTCCACCGCAGCTGAACACAGGCTCACGCAGGGCCCACCCCCTGGAGAGTTTTAACTGGTCTGGGGTATGGCCTGTGACGTGGAAGGTTCCGAAGCCCCATGGGTTACCCCAGTGTGCAGCCAGGATTGAGAACCCATTGGTCTCACTGGAACCTGACTTCTGTTAAGCTGGCCACAGAGGGCGGACATCCAGCACTGGAGACCATGTCAGCTACAGGGTCTCTCCATGAACCCCACTCAGAACTATGTTGAGGCCAAGAAGAGAACAGTGTAAGACGATACATAGATTTTTTTTTTTAACAGAAACATAATTTGTGTATAAGAGCTAGAAATTGAGTTCCCTCTGTTTAACACTCCCTGAGCTTTATGTAAGGCTGGGGTAGAACGCTGGCCACCTCCTGGGATTGGGGGTTCCGATGGGAGTGAGCGAGGTGGACCCGGCCAGGGCAGAGCCCCCCAGGCGTGAGGGCTACACCCCAGGGGAGCGGCCGAGGCCATTACGTCCACCTCGGTGCCAGCGTTTTCGCCACACGACCCCAGGAGTTTTATTTTTTTTAAGTATCTATTTATCTGACTGCCTGGGGTCTTAGTTGAGGCATGTGGGATCTAGATCCCTAACCAGAGATTGAACCTGGTTCCCCCTGCATTGGAAGCGTGGAGTCCCAGCCACTGGGCCACTAGGGAAGTCTCCAGGAATTTGTATTTTTGTGTGACATATTTTAATTTTTAAACAGCAACTGAAGTTTTAAAAACTACTCTGTAAACCAGCAAGGTGTGTCTGTGAGCCTCCCCTCTGTGACCCGACCAGCCTGTGAGCAAAGGGGCACTGGTCCCCGGGGGCTCCAGACAGGCTGTGTCCCTGCCCCCTCAGGGCTTCGGTCGGTTAGACGGCCTTGGCGCCGTTCTTCCTAAGCCTGGCACATAGAGGGCTGTCGATAAGTAGCTGCTGAATGGAGGGACAGACAGAGCGAATGGCACAAGCCTAGAATCCCCTCTAGGTCGGGGCAGCAGGTCGGCCATAAAATCCAGTTAAACGTCCTGCTAGACAAAAGCATGTACTGCCAGGTGCCAGATGGGTCACTGAGGCCTGCAACGAGGAAGGCGTCAGTGTAGCCTGGAGAGGGAGGCCAGGCCGGGAGCCAGGGGGCGTGCTCCAGGGCCCAGTCTCAAGGCAGTGATGCCGCCAGGGTTCCCACCTCACCACATCATGGAAGACACGCCCACCCTCACCTGCCTGGTCCACCTCCTTCACGGCACATCTTTAGATGTGGCTAAAGAGATGAGCGTGGTCCTTAGCTCGTGGCAGCCGGGTGGCAGACTAAGAACAGCATGCTTAGGGGGAGGAGGGACGGCAGGCCGCTGTGGGGTCAGCTCGAGAGGCACACCCCACACGGCAGAGGTCTTCAGGCCCCGTTCAGCACCTGGAGGCTCACCCACACCTTCAGCACTGCCCAGCTTTGTGCCCACGGCTAGAGGGGGGTGCCACTGTGGATGCTCAGTTGACAGGGGACGACTTCAGTATTTCAGTATTTCCTTCCTTTTCGAGAATCTTTTCTGAAGGCCTTCCAGCCCTGCTCGCGCAGGTTGTAAATAAAATGCTCCCCACATACCCTTCCCACTCCTCACCACCACAGGCTTCTCTCCTGCTCTTGGCTCTGCTCTTTTTTTTTTTTTTTCCACTTTTGAACCTTAACATTTTTTTATCAAAGATATACATGTTCAGTTTTCAAAGTCAAGTAGGCACACAAGGCTTATAATAAATGAGCAATAATCCCCTGCTTCACTCTTTTCCAGCCCAGACCCTGTTCATTTTGAAAAAACAATACGTTCAAAGAAAGTATATTTAATATGGTTTAAAAATATAAAACTATAAACAGTGAAATGTCTCCTTCCCACCCACCTCTTCGTCCGGAGGTGATAGTTTATGTGTAAACATATAAAAATGTGTGTTTTCCCATTTTTTTAAATACAAATCTTTCTGCACCTTGGAGGTCTCTTGAGTTTCTCCCTCCCCGTCTCTCCTGCTGCGCAGTCTGCGGTGGTAAGGACAGAGATGCACCACAGTCTCCTTAACCAGGCCCGAGTGATGCGCGCTTCAGCTGGTTCTGTTCTCCTGCGGGGCAGACGGTACTGCAGCGCCAGCTCTACGCCTGCCATGCTCCTGTGCTGGGAGCGCTTCTGAGTTGAAGCTTTTGAAAAATCTCATGTGGTTCTGGTTGCCACACCTTCCTCCCCTCCAGAAGCATTTAGAGCTTTCTCCTTCATTGTAGCGGCCACTCAGTGGCCTCTAACTTAGAAACATACGTCCTTCATATCTGGGAAAATTTGTGTTATTCTTACATTTTATAACTTGTGTCTTTTCTGCTGTTTTTCTCTGAAACATTTGCTAATTGGATAGTGAACCTCTTGGTTTAATCATCTCATTCTCTTATCCTTTTTCTTCTATTTTCTCTTTGTCATTTTGCTTGGTATTCTAGTGAATTTCCTCGACTTGAGTTTCTATTTTGTTGAATTACTTCTTTCAATTTATAATTTTAATTTGCAAGATCATTTTCTTATTTTCCAGGTGTTTCTTTTTCACATTATTTTATTCTTTTTTCGAGGGTGTGATAATGTTTCCTTTTACCTTTCTAGGGGTAATATAAGTTTTTTTCTGAAGTTTTACTCTGCTTTCTAAACTTTATCTGTATCCTCTGAGTTGTTTTTCTTTTCCATTTGTGTTTGGTCTCTTATCGTTCATGTTAGAGTCTTTGGTGATCTTTGCAGTGAAGCATCAGGCACTGAGAAAGCTGTCAAAAAGCTTTTTCTGTGCGGGGGTTTGTGGACTTGATTCAGGGTTATCAGACCTGGCTCAGGCATTTCACTGGGAGACTCCTGTCCGCTCATTCTGATCTAGCCTTCTGGGCACCGTCTGTTCCTTCCAATGGAAGTGCTCTTCAGGTCCACTGTGTGAGTCTCAGCCCACTTGTGACTTCACCAGAGAACTTCTTTAAAGATATTATCTAAAGCTATGTGCTCCTCTCCGTTTACTTACACTGCTTTATTTTTTTTTCCATAGCCCTTCTTTAACTCTTCTATTTCTTTATTTCTTTTGTTTGTCTCTCTCTCTCTCTCCTACTAGAAGCTAAGCTTCTTGAGGGCAGAGTTGAAAACAGGGCCTTCCTCATTAAGCTCTCAAGCAGTATTAACAGAAGCAAGCATGGAGGGATAGAGGGGAGCAAGGTAGGGGTCAGTATTTCTAGCTCTTTCCTCTTGGGCTGGTCAGAGTCTCAGAGGGATCCTCCAGTCCCCTGCCTGTGGGTTAGGCCTGAATCACGGTGGCCTGAAAGCCACGAGTGGGAAGGGGGCTGGAAGCCATGCCGTCTAGGGTGTTCACTCGTGTGTGTTCCTTGCGCTCAGCCCCTGAAGGGCCCACCCTCTGCTGTGCCTGGTGTCCCGGAGTCTAGACCCGCTCTGTTAAAGGACTCCAGAGTGAAATCACTATCTCTTGCTGAGGTGGAAAAGGGCCCATCTCCACTGTGTAGGAAGAAGAAAAGAGGGGGTGGGGAGCCCACCTCCTCCTTTCACTTGTTTTCAGCCAGCCCCCTGCCTGCCCCCATCTTCAGTAGTGGCTAGTGACTCAGGACATGAGCCTTTCCGGGGCCTGCAGTGTGAATCCACTTGCTTCCTGAGTGTTTCTCTCTGAGGTGTTGGCAAAGAAAGATGGTGACATCTTTTGTGCTTTCTTTTGCTTGTTTTATGCTCGTGTGTGTATGTGTGTGTGTATTAGAACACATACATGTGATGTGAAACATACGTGCAATTTCCTAACTGCCCTTTGAGTGGAGAAAGCAAAGGTTAACCCACTTATTCAATTTACCATGTTTCACTGCCAGTCTGGCCCTGGCCAAACACTCCTAGCCCTCTCCCCGGTGTCCACCAGTTCTGCTACAGAAAAATTCTGACATTCTCTTTCTCATTAGAGCACAAGTGGCAAAATGACGTAATTTTTCAGAGCTGAAAAGACCAGGCACCCTTGGCATAGGATCTGCAGGATCCCCAGAGAAGACAGGACGAGGCTGAGGGTGCAGAGGCCATCTTGGCCGAGCCCTTTGGGCCTGTGTGGTACCCAGAGCCGCCCTCACAAACCCTGCTCTCACCACTGACAGCCACACCCTCCTCTCCCACCTGGCAGCTCCCTATCCTCTGCTTGCTTTGGACAAAGACCCAGCTGTCCAGAGACCTGGCACACCCCCCGGAGGGACTGACTCCACTTTCCCCCTAGTTTTAATATTCCTAGTGTAGTTAATTTCACCTCTGACTAATTCTTTGTCACGTTAAACACAGACACCATTTTAATCCCTTCCTTCCTTCCTTCCTTTGCTTCTTTTTATTTCAAGAACTATTTAAAATGCAGAAAAGAATAAAAACTATTATAACATTCATTCACATACTCACCCCTGGAATTGACTGTAGTTAATATTTTTCACATACACTTTGTCTTTTTATTTTCATCAAAGAAATGAAACATTGCAATTGGTGTTGAAGTGTCCTTTGTTCCCCATCAGCAAAGCCCACTCCTCACCCTCTCCTGAGAGACAGCTGCTCTCATGAATTCAGCATATCTCCTTCTCCAGAATAATCACAGCATACTTTACAAGCGTGTACAGTTTTCATGAGTAACATGTGCACAGCGATTGTGAAGCCCCCTGTAAACCACACCGTGGTCTGCAGTCAGAAGAGCCACTTTTTCACTCTCCGTGTTAACAGACCACCTACCATATTTCAGTGACAGCCCCAGGATTTTATATGCGTTGTAGTATTTAATCCTCATTCCTCAAGCAGCAGCTTTAAAGAGACTGTTTTAAATCACTTGTTTTTCTGGCTTGTTTAATTACTACTATGGCAACAACAACATTTTTTTCCTTCCTTTTTTAAACTTGATATACATAGTATTTCAGCCTCATTATGGGTTAAAGTGAGTTTTATGGGTGGGTCTTGGAACTCAATCAGAATGTATGGCTTTATTTCTCTGAAAAAACTGCTTCCAAACTTTAAACAGCCAATTACCAGGGAGGTTTTGGAATACCAACAGGTTATGAGTTGGGACCGTAGTACAGTTTGCATTGTCCTCTGATTATGGAGGGACCGCTGGTCTCCCCTGAGAGATCGTGAACGTCATCAGGGCAGTGCTCCGTCTGGCATGTTTCCCGTAACACCCAGCCTCAAGCGTGCTTTTACCAAATACTTGCTTAATTCCTTCAAAGCCCATCTACCTTGTCTGCTTCCAAGTAATGGGTATAATGGGTGCTGATGGAGTGTGGTGGGAATCTCTGCAGTAGTCACTAAATCAACACCAGCAAACTTGGTGACTCACGGGGGGTGGGGATGAGGGTGGGGTGGGGGCGGATCCCTGGGAAACGGTGTGTCTTGTCCAGGTTTATGTGGCCGGCAGGTAATTACAGTAGTAATAACAATATCAGCTCTTTTTCTTAAAACCTAGTGTATGCCAGTACTGTTCAAAGTGTTTTACATTTGTTAATGTATTTAATCTTTACACACACGAAAATTTAGATAGTTTTGTCTATTATCTTCATTTTACAGAGAGGAGACTAAAGCCCAGAAAGGTTAAATAGCTTGTCTGAGGTCACAGAGCTGGCTAAAAGTTCAAACCCAGGAGCCTGCCTCCACAGCCCATGCTGCCAACCGCTTTGCCATCCTCCCTGTGGCTCACGAAAGGCCATGATTAAAACCTGCTGTTTTGACTGTCACCCAGTGAGTCTCTCAACCGGAAATATTTTACATAATAATCCAGTGCTGGCATTTTCACTTGCTTCACATCACGTGATCTGTGTTAAAGGCTTGGATAGTAGGCAAGCTAGAAACTTTTTCTAATATATGTTCTACCAAACTAAATAGTACAAAGAGTGCAGAAGTTTACAACTAATGTCTCTTGAAGTTCTTCCATCCAAACAATATTTTGGCAAACATGCTTGTAGACTTCTCTCTTAGAATACATGTATGTATGCTGCTGCTAAGTCACTTCAGTCGTGTCCGACTCTGTGCGACCCCATAGACGGCAGCCCACCAGGCTCCCCCGTCCCTGGGATTCTCCAGGCAAGAACACTGGAGTGGGTTGCCATTTCCTTCTCCAATGCATGAAAGTGAAAAGTGAAAGTGAAGTCGCTCAGTCATATCCAACTCTGAGCGACCCCATGGACTGCAGCCTACCAGGCTTCTCTGTCCATGGGATTTTCCAGGCAAGAGTACTGGAGTGGGGTGCCATTGCCTTCTCCACATATGTGTATAGATATTTACAATTTAGCATAATCGGGACCTCATTCTAGATGCATTTTCGTGATGGCGGGCATGGTATTATTTCCATCAGCATTGGACAAATGAGGAAACTACAGCTCAGCGAGGGGTTGTGCTTTCTCTGCTACAGAGCTGGCAAGTACCAGGTTTGGGACGTCACTCCTGTGTGGGTTTTTCTGTTTGGGGTAAGTGCTCAGAGCAAAGGCCGCGCGTATTTTTCGACACTGGTAGTTCCTGTTCGGACACGTCCTCCCAGCACCCGGCCTTGGCTCTGAACTTAGTGATGATGTTGCTCTGTAGTCTTCCTGGGAGTGCTGCCTACTACAGAGGAGATGCGGAGTCCTGGACAAACAGGGGTCTTCATACAGCTCGCTAGCTCAGTAAGAAAGGCGCTGAGCTTCTGCATAGACCAAGCGGCGGTGGCGGCGCCTGGCTCTGTGACGCGTGAGCCTCCTCGGGGTGGCACTGTGACTACGCATGTGGCTCCGACACGCCCATGACCATCCCCCTGCCGCCTCGTCATTCCCCACTGGGCACGCGGAGAACCGTTTCGAAGACCTTCGGGGGAAATGGAAGTTGGTACTCGAGAGGGAGAGATGCTTATTACCTCATCCTGACTGGCTTCCCTTTCTGCTTGTGCTTTGGTCTTAGGACTGTCATCCAGTTTGCTGAAGATGAAATCATCTGTTCACCTCTCGGGCTGTGTTAGTGAAAATGAACTCTAATATGATTAGATATTAATGCAGTGCAATGGAGGATTGGTATTAAATTGAGGCCTTCTGATCTTGTTACTCCAGCAGTGCTCCCTGCTGCTCAGGCTGTGGCCCTGCCAGCCCTGCTCCCCCCACAGAGGGTGGGGGGCCAGGGCCTGAGCCCCCAGGAGGCTGGACGGGAGATGGAGTAGAGGGGGTGACAGTGGGATGACGAGTGGGGTTCAGGCCCAGCTCCCCCAGGATGCCCCACAGTGAGCCCTCACTCCCTTCAGGGCCTCAGCTTCCACCCCACACAGTAGGGCAGGGTGGGGATGGGGTCGTCCAGGGGGCAGGGGCACAATGCCAGGCCTGTCTGCACTCTCAGAGCCCTGAGCATGTTGTTGAAGACTGTGAGCTTACAAGAGTCAGGTTTTACCTTCCTGTCCAGAAGTACTGGACTAAAAAGCTAAGAAGAGTCTTCTCTGTCTCCTCCATTCCCAGCCCCCTCTCCATCCCAATACCTTTTGTGAAACTGGCTGAACCTAATATCAGAGCTATGGTTTTCCCAGTAGTCATGTATAGATGTGAGAGTTGGACCATAAAGAAAGCTGAGCACCAAAGAATTGATGCTTTTGAACTGTGGTGCTGGAGAAGGCTCTTGAGAGTCCCTTGGACTGCAAGGCGATCAAACCAGTCCATCCTAAAGGGAATCAGTCCTGAATATTCATTGGAAGGACTGATGCTGAAGCTGAAGCTCTAATACTTTGGCCACCTGAGGCGAAGAACTGACTCATTGGAAAAGACCATGATGCTGGGAAAGATTGAGGGCAGGAGGAGAAGGGGATGACAGAGGATGAGACGGTTGGATGGCATCACCAACTCAATGGACATGAGTTTGAGCAAGCTCAGAAGTCAGTGATGGACAGGGAGGCCTGGCGTGCTGCAGTCCATGGGGTTGCAAAGAGTCGGACACGACTGAGCAACTGAAGTGAATGGTTGTCACTGGCTGAGTCACTCGCCCTAGCTCTGTCTCCCTTTCCTGGAGTAGGGGTCTGAGAAGTGCGGTGGACCAGCTCTGGTATGTGCTGGCTGGGGTTCTGATGCCTGTGCGATGTGAACCCCTAGCTTCCCCTACCTGCTGGAGGAAGAACGCAAGTCTGTGCTCAGCCCCCGTGCTTAGTGCAGAAATGAACCTGAGGCCTGTCGGAGCCCAGGTCCAATGTTGAAGCCCCATGGGGCCTTCCTCACAGGCCACCCTGGGCTTGGGCTTTCCAAGGGAGCTGTGTGGGTCTGGGAACAAAACACTGAGAGAATGGGCCAGGAATACAGACCCTGGGGATGGTCAGATGGCATCACCTTCATGTATGAATAGCCTTTCTACAGACAGAGTGATTTTTCTTATGCTGTTTGCAGAAAACTGCTTCCAGAGGCACAGACTTTGCACATAGGATGGTAACGACTTTTTAATGACCTCAAGGGGCCTGGTGTCCAGGCAGCCATGAATCAGTCTCTGTGGGCAGCTCATGGTGAGAGGGAAGATGGAACACCTGAAAGCAAAGGGGGAAAAACAAGCCATAAATACGTGTATTTTCTTTGGTAGCATTACTCGGTAATTAGAGAGTTACAGGAAACAGCGTCCCAGCAGCTGGCGGCTCCGCTATGTGTGCGGAGGAGGACTGCGGCAGCCGCGAGCGCCTCGCACTGGTTTTGAAAGCATGAGTGGAGTTGGCAGCCGCGGGTGCCCAGCGCCTCGTTCCTCCGACAAGCCAGGAGTGGTAAACCAGGAGCACACCACTTACTCTCAGGGGAGAGAGACTAGGGGCCTGCTCCGCTGGCCCAGCCCCTGCCAATCCGTGAGGAGGGGCATTTAAAATCCCGGGGCTGCTTTTGAGCCCACCCACCCAAAGACTAAACTGGGGGATGCGTTGGGAAGCAGAAAAAGACGCCTGAAAGGAGGCCAGTGGAGAAACTTGCCTTTTCTTCCCCAGGTGCCACCACCACTTGCATGGGGCGGGTGGGGGTCAGACATGGGAGCCCAGGGCTCGCACGGCAGTGAATGCCCCCCTCCCAGCCTGCAGTGCTGGGCCCAGCCGCCCTGCCCTTGGCCTGCATGCCCTGCTTCAGCTCCTCCTCCAGGACCCTCCCAGGAAGTCCCTGTGCCCGCCTGGGTGCGGCCATTCAGCCCACAGCCCTCTGAGGGCAGTCCCATCGCGGCGCTGTTGCTTCCTGAGCCCTGCCCACCTTGATCCCTCCCCCGTGTGGCCATCCTGAGCCCCGCCCACCTTGATCCCTCCCCCGTGTGGCCATCATGAGCCCCGCCCACCTTAATCCCTCCCCGTGTGGCCATCATGAGCCCCGCCCGCCTTAATCCCTCCCTCTTGTGGCCATCATGAGCCCCGCCCACCTTAATCCCTCCCCCGTGTGGCCATCCTGAGCCCCGCCTGCCTTGATCCCTCCCCCGTGTGGCCATCCTGAGCCCCGCCCGCCTTGATCCCTCCCTCTTGTGGCCATCATGAGCCCCGCCCGCCTTGATCCCTCCCCGTGTGGCCATCCTGAGCCCCGCCCACCTTAATCCCTCCCTCTTGTGGCCATCCTGAGCCCCGCCCACCTTGATCCCTCCCCCGTGTGGCCATCATGAGCCCCGCCCACCTTAATCCCTCCCCGTGTGGCCATCCTGAGCCCCGCCCGCCTTGATCCCTCCCTCTTGTGGCCATCCTGAGCCCCGCCCGCCTTAATCCCTCCCCGTGTGGCCATCATGAGCCCCGCCCACCTTAATCCCACCCCCGTGTGGCCAGTCTTGTCACTACGTGCAGGGTCTGCCTCTCATGCTTGCTTGTGTCACGCCTTCACAGAAGGGCAGCACCTCCTATGCTGAGATTGTGGGGCACCATATACCCCTGTCCCCACTCCACACAGTGGGTGGAGACCCCCGCCCCCTCCACATCCTGGGCTCCACTGGGCCTAGCCGCCAGCAGGGTCACAGGATGGTGTAACCAAGCAGTGCTTATGTTTCTCCTCACAGGTCCTGGCAGTCGGTAACTTTTGAAAGACGTCCAGCATCCTTCATCCGAATCGTTGGAACACACAACACGGCAAACGAGGTAAGGGTCCCCCTTGGTGAAGGACACAGTGGTATTTCCTGCCATCTGGGTGATGCCTCGGCCCAAGTGAACTGGAGCTGTTCAGTGGCCTGTTGTTCAGACAGCTTGCTTGGTACAGGAAAGAGGAGCCTGGCTCTCTCACAGGAGAACTGTTGTTACCATTTCTGGGTGTCTGTTCACCACGAGTAGCAGGCAGCCCCTGCAGCTTCAATTCCTCCCCTGTGCAGAGACCTGGAGAGTCCTCCCCCCTCCCAGACGCCAGCTCTCTCAGGGTCCCTGGGCCCCTGAGTGTGGTGTGTGAGGAACCCCAGCTCCACGGGGCAGCCAAGACGCACAGTTGCAGGTTTTCTCTGTCTGTCTACCCAGTCCTGCGCCGGCCTGCACATAGTGCTCATGGGCGAGCCTCTTCCTCCCCTGGCCTGTTCCTTGCCTGGGCCTGGGCCTTGTTTCTGGGACAGCAGCTGTTCTTTTGGGCCATACCGTCTGGGTGTCCCTCCACCTGAGGAATTCATGAGGGAAGAGTGGGTGGGTTATTCTCTCAAGTTTGGGCTCCCTAGGCCAGGGTGGCCAGCAGGTGAGGTTCCTGGGCCTCAAACATGCTGTCTTCTCTGGCTGGAAATGGCTCTGGAGGACGCAGTGGGTTCCTTCAGATGAGAGAGGGGTGGGCAGTGCCTGCAATGCCTTGAGGGCCCAAGGGAGGGCGCTGTGAGCGACAGCACAGGACCCGAGTGCAAACCAGGACAGTGCCAGACCCCTGGGACTGCCTCCCCCAACAGCGTGCATCCCTCTGGGCTCCAAGAGCCACCTCGGGGCCCATTCACACCACTTAAGGTGAGAAGACGTCTGTTTCCATTTTGAGTGCAAAATAATCCATCTGTAAGTTAATTGCTTAGCCTCTGTTCCTCAGGTGGGCATAGAGTAAGTGCTGGCGGTGAGAGGTTGGAGTTGGCAGGTGGCCATGCCACAGGTCCATCTGCTCATCACGCTCTTGCTTTTACACAGTCAGATGTGCTTAGTGCACACCCTGAAGGCCTGACCGCTGGTTAAAGACCACAGTCGTAAGAAACAGTAAGGTTGGAGCTCAAGAGGTAAATGAAAGGCATAAAAATAGTAACCATTCTGCAGTTTCACTCTAAGGGACCAGTGTCCTAGGCATGTGGCCAGGGCTGTTGCGTGGGGCTCCATACCCGGAAGGGGCTCTGTGCTTGGGGTTTAATGCTCTCCAGCATCTTCTTGAAATTCTTAGTAATCTTATCTTTGGATTTTCTTTTTAAGGGAAGAACATCCACCGGGGGCTCCCTGCAGGCCAGCCTCCCCCCTTCTCCCTCCCTAGGAAGGGTTCTTAGCCACCCACCCTGACCCTTGGTGCCTGGACCCATGCAGCCTCCTCAGCCTGCCCTGTGACCACTGCCACTCCCAGTGGGACCCCCACACATTTGTGAGGAGAGTCAGGATCTGGTGTGGGTCCCCTGTGCAAGTCACAGGATGGAGCCCTGTGTGCCCTGAGGATCTGCCCTGACCTAACACTGTCCCCTGAGCTGGAGCGAGCCCAGCATCAAATAGCAGATGAAAACCCTGGGGCACGTCAGGAGAAACCCTGGGAGAACAGGAAAAGCTTTCTCTCTGCCTTTTGAAAGAGAGACGCTACATTTCCGTTTTTCACTGAGCCCCACACTTTACACAGTGGGCCCTGGGTCGTGCATTATTTGTCAGATGAGAGTTCTCCAAGGCACATCAGGGTGCTTCTGGTTCTTTGAAAAGCATTTTAAGCAGTGAAAATATTGTGATAACGTATATTCATTTTGCCTTTGTATTTATTTAGAATAAAAATGATACACGCCCACAATATATTTCTTGCAGAGAAGAGCTTAGAAACAGAAGCCTGGAACTTTTGCTTACCTTTTTATTTCAAAACAAACTTGAAAATTATAAAATAAAGAAGGCCATTGATAGTTTTTAAAGCGCAAAATTAATTCTAAACATCAGGTCATAAAAACACTTCTTTATTCTTTGAAGATGTAACAGAAGTATAAATTTGAGTCTGCATTTTAATAGATATTTGAGCTCCAAACAAAACATCATAGTTTTAAAATTTTACCAATCAGTCTCAATTTTTCTAACCACTTAAATTACACGTATATTACTAAATTAGAAAACAATTTGAACGTATCTTTACTTAATAGTATATAAAGCTAAAATTAAATATTTTTATTTGCAATCCCTTGTTTCTTATATAACGCATTTTTTAAAGGCCATTTTATTTCCGTTAGTTGCTGAATGGGACTTTGTAGTTGTTGTTTAACAGTAGAAGGAATTCTTAAGTCAGAGAAGGCTGAGAAGCACTGGAGCACGTCAGATCAGGGTCTCCTTCCAGGTCTTGACCCCAAGGCCCTCACCTCAGTGACCAGAGGAATAATTTCCCCTTAGAGACCTCAAAAGCCGGCGTGCCAGATCTCTCCCCGATGAGTTTACAAAAATATCTGCAAGGAGCCTCAGCTACTTGGGACCTGCCAGTTTGGAGACTGGAGTCCCCAGTTTGAATGGGTTGACTTAGGTCACTATTTAAGTGGTGACCCCGTTATATCTGGCTGATGAGCAACTTGCTCAGCTGCTTTATCGAGTGAGTTATTGATCAGGAAGAAAAACCTCAGTGTGGTGTTGCCAACCTGGGAACATCTCAAATCATAAAATAAACAATGACCGGGATCATAAGGCAAGATCCATAAACTGTGTCATTCTCAGAGCAAACAAGAAGGCACAAGAGTTGATTTCACGGAGTATCAGGAATGTAGCACGGCCTCAAAGAGAACGCTCTTTATTGCAGCATACCGGTATTGGGCGTCATATCCCCCTCCTTGGAGATGGGCTGGAATGTGTGCAGAGTCAGAGGAGTGAGGGAAGGAGGGTGACTGGGGAGGGTCGGTCAGGACTCCTCGGGGGACTTTGATGGCACAGCCAGTAGGGAAAGCAAGCAGGGGTCCAGGACAAGCCTGGTCCCGAGTCCCATGTAGCCAGAACCACGCCATGAGAAGACAGGGGTCAGGGCGCCTCTTCCTTACAGTGGAGGACAGGGTGGAAGGCAGGCCAGGATTCTTTAGTCTGTCCTGGCTTATCTGCCAAGGCGCATCAGTAGCCTGCATTGACTCAGAGCCAGGACCTGTTTCTCTTTAGATAGTGAATGTTAGCAGCCCACAGACTGTGTGAATTTCAAGAAGTATAGGTGGAGTTGGTTTCTATCATGAGAGGTAAGATGGTGTATGCAGACAGGGAAAGAAGCATGCCAGTTCTTCCAGGTAAAACTGTTTGCTGCAGGCACTGCCCTGTGCGGAGAGGGTGTCAGAGCAGAGCCAGGCGGGGAAGTGCGGCTTAGCACCTCTGTGAGTTGAAGAGCATTCGGCAGGAGGGCAGGCTGTCTGGGCAGAAGGTGGGAAGGTGGCGCGTGTATGTGGCTGTACCTGCTGGCAACTCCGGGGATGTGGCAACAGAATGGGTCCAGAGCTAAAGTACTCGGGGATTTCTTGCCCGACGTGGCCACGTGTCTGTGTTGCTCTAGTTAGCCCGGCTTCTCCGCACTAGGCTCAACATCTGGCCGCAGCTGATTCCCGCCCCCACCCCAACCCCAACCCCGACGCCTCCACCAGGGCCAGCTCTCGGGTGATGGCCACCAGGCAGGCTGCAGGCATTCAGATTTCCTGATCACCTGTCCAGGCACGCTCCTGGTTTCCTCAGCATTTCACACCTCTCCTTTGGGAAACACATGTCTGCTGCTGGCATCTGTCTCTCATCTTCCTTTGTGAGCACCAGGCAATGAATTCATTTAATTTTTTAGCTACATTTACGACTTCTGTCAATAAATTCCCTTAATGTTTACCTGCCGAAGACAGCACCACTTGGCTCCAGTGACCTCCTGCTCCTTGTCTGCTCAGCATTTCCTTGTCGTCTATCTCAACTTCTCAGAACCTTTTTCCTTTCATTGCCCACCAGGGAATCCTGCCCCTCCTCCTTGGTTCTGCCCCTGGACGCGCCCCTCCCTCTGCCACTTGGAGGCGGCTTTCCTGTCCTCTCAACGCTCAGCACTAGACAGCAGGCACATGTCGGTTTGTCTGTCAACGAGTCCCCCAGCCTGCTCTCCTTCAGTTATTTTCATTCATCTGATTCCCCCTGGTGCCTAGAGCCGAAAAGGTCTCCCTGGCTTTTTCCTTCACCCCTTTCTACTGGTCTAGTCGCCAGTGCAGCTGTGTGGTCCTTCCAGCCCAGCTGCCTTGACTGCTGCCTGACTCTGAGCTACTTGGGAGGCAGACGTGGCTCTCCTGCCCGCAGGAGGTTAGAAACGGCCTTATGGGCAGGACCACAAACATCCTGACGAATCTGAACTTTCCACTCATACCCATGCAGCAGCCGGGCTGGTTCTGACGCAGTGTCTCTCGCAAACCTTTCATTTGCATTCAGCTGGGCGCCGCAGAAAAGCAGCAAAGGCACACTGCTTCGTCCTTAAGGAGGCTGTCTGTCTGCCAGCCTGTTTCTTCTTATGCCTGTTTCACTTATGCCCATTTCTTATTTTGACTTTGATGAAGGCTGGTTGGAGAGAAGGTTGTGGAGTGATTTTTCAGGAGGTAGAGACCTCAGGGGCATAGCAGCCCCACAGGCTAGAAAGGATTTATAGGAAAAGCTTCCTTTCTGCAGTATGGAACGACCAAGGTCCTGCTCACAAGAACCCACAGGAAAGAAAGCCTTTGCCGAGTCAGTAACAGAGAGTGAGAACGAGGTGGACAGTCTGTAGGCAGCTCTCAGGGCTCCAGTTATGTGTTGAATTTATGTAGCTGAGGAAAGAGTCTGTGTGGTAATTTTTTTCCTATGTCCCGGCCCTAACTTGGGCCCGGCACGTGTGTGCACAGAGTACCTGCTTCCTGAGTGAGCGGATGAATGATTCAGTCTGTCCATCCATCGCTCCCTCTCCCCATCAGGCAGCCAAATAAGGGAAAAGGTTCAGTGAAACAACTTCTCATCCCCGCAGTCCATGGGGATGAACATCGCAGCGTATCCAAAGATAGAAGCCAGCACAGAAGAATCCGTGTAGTGGGGTAACATTCGTACAGATGTCAGAAACTAAGCTATGACATCTAAGGATGTGCACACAGAAAAGAAGTGATTGTTATTAAAGGCAGGCTGTGGTTTTAATAGCAGGGCAGGGGCTCAGATCAGGAAGGGACCATACAGTGCTGGCAGTGTTTCTGGTTCTTGACCTGCGTGCGGTTTACATAGCTGGAGTTCACTATATAGTTATTCAACAAGCTGTACATTTGAATTTTATGCATCTTTTAGTGCATAGTTTTCACAGTAAAAAATGTTCTGTTTTAAGCAAAAGGGATAAATTGATGAAGAAACCAAAGCTGAACAATGTTAAGTGATTTGTAAGAGTTTGAATTCAGGCAGTTTGGCTCTTAACATCCAGGGTGCTCTGTCTCCCAAAAAGGTATAATGTTGGGTTGGCCAAAAAAGCTCATTCAGCTTCCCCATGACTTTAGTAGTGCTTATTTGCCTTTCACTTCATTCAAAACAGTTTGGTTAGATATTATTGTGACAGCTGTCATATCAGCGTGCATTTTAAAAAGTTTATCAAAATTGTATAACCATTTTTGTGTAAGCATTTTAATATTGAAGATGAAAGAAAAAAGCAACGTTTTTGGCATATTATGCTCTATTATTTCAAGAAAGGTAAAAAGACAGCTGAAGCATGAGAGAAGATTTTTGCAGTGTGTGGAGAAGGCGCTGTGACTCAACAGATGTGCCAGACGTGGCTTGTGAAGTTTCTCGCTGGATGATGCTCCATGGTCAAGTAGACCCGTTGAAGTTGACAGCAATCAAATTGAGACATTAATTGAGAACAGTCAATGTTATGCCACGAGAGATAGCTGGCATACTCAAAATATCCAAATCAAGCATTGAAAATCATTTGCACCAGTTTGGTTATATTCCTCGCTTTGATGTTTGGGTTCCGCATAAGTTAAGTGAAAAAAACTGTCTTGACCTTATTTCCGCATGTGATTCTCTATTTTAACGTAATGAAAACATTTTGTTTTTAAAACAAATTGTGACAGGCGGTGAAAAGTGGATACTGTACAATAATGTGGAACAGAAGAGCTTATGGGCAAATGAAATGAACCACTGCCAACCAAAGGCCGGTCTTCATCCAAAGAAGGTGAAGTTATGCATATGTTGGGATTGGAAGGGAGTCCTCTGTTGTGAGCCCCTTCCAGAAAAGAAGCTCATAATTAAACAGTTAATTCCAACAGATACAGCTCCCAGTTAGACCAACTGAAACCAGCACTCAATGAAAGACGTCCAGAAGTAGTCAATAGGAAACACATTATCTTCCATCAGGACAAGCAAACCGCAAGTCTCTTTAATGAACAGGCAAAAACTCATTGACTGGAGCGTCCTTGGCTGGAACATCCACTGTACATACCAGATTTCTATTTATTTTGCCCTTTATAAAATTCTCTTAATGGAAAAGTTTCAGTTCCCTAGAAGACTGTAAAAGATACCTGAAACAATTCTTTGCTCAAAAAGATTAAAAGTTTTGGGAAGGTGGAATTAAGAAGTTGCCTGAAAAATGGCAGAAGGTAGTGGAACAAAACAGTGAACATGTTCACTAAAGTTCTTGGTGAAAATGCAAAATGTCTTGTATTTTTACATAAAAACCTGAAGGAACTTTCTGGCCAACCCAATAAACAGTAAAGCCACAGAAAAGAGCCCAGCTCTGCCCTGGCTAGGCCATCAGATCAGATGTTGGTGAGCAGGTGGTTCCTGTGGGCAAGCTTTGTGCAGCCTGGGCTCGAACCAGGAGAGAAACCCAGGCAAGGGCCCTTCCCTAGAGGGGCTGTAGCTTCACCACCTGACAGAAGTCAACCCACAGGAAGAGCACCTGAACCTGGGCTGGGGGCGGGGGTGATGTGAAGTGCAGAAGCCTGAGCTCCTGCAGTTGGGCAGAGGCAGCGGCAGCAGGTGGGCACGGCCCTGGATGGGCAGACAGTGCTAAGGCTGTGCAGTGGAGGCTTTGGGAGGGTGGAGGGTGCAGATTCCTCCCGGCCCCTGGGAACCAGCTGCAGGAGGGTCCACACTGCCGACACCCGCAGGGTGGAGAGTCTGTAAGTGGCTGCTTGAGCTGCCCTCCAGGACCAGTCAGCGCCGAGCCTGGAGTGAGGCAGAATTTATTTACAGGCTCTGTCGGGCCCGTGAGTGGCTGTGGGCTCCCAGTGCCATCCTTGTTCCCATAGCAACATGTGGCTCTAGTGAAGAAAAAAACAAAAAGAAGGAAACAGATTCTGTTTTTGTTTTTTTTTTTAAAAAAAAAAAGGCTCCCTCCTGGCCTGGTGACAATTCAGTTCAGTCGCTCAATTGTGTCCAACTCTTTGTGACCTTATGGACTGCAGCATGCCAGTCTTCCCTGTCCATCATGAACTCCCGGAGCCTACTCAAACCCAAGTCCATCAAGTCAGTGACGCTGGTGACAATTATTTCTCAGGCCCTGCCCCCCAGTTCTGGTCACTCCCTCGAGGATTCCCTCCCAGGCAGCATCCGCCAAAGGATGTCATCTGAGAAACAGCCTCAACACACAGGGCAGGGAGGTGGGGATGAGCCCAGGAGGGGAGAGAAATGGGAAGGAAAGAAGGGGGTCCCTTTTCCAGTGTGAACCAGGAGACCTCAGCGTTGGTGCCAGCCTTGCCCCCAACCAGCTTGGGGGGCAATATCACCTGGAAATATCACCTCACCTCCCTGGCTCTCAGGACACTTGTCTTTAAAATAAGGAGAGTGGACTAGATCTTAAAGGGTCCTTCCCAGTGAGACAGAAAAAAAAAAATCAGAAAAATACTTAATTTATAGTACAATTATACAAGACCTTTCATAGACATCTTTATATTTAAATGTCTTTTAGGAAAGATTTTATTGGGAAAACAAAGGAAAGTGACACAACAGTGAGCGCGTCATTGTTGCAAACGCTCCACAAGCCTTATGGCCGTTGCAGTGGAGCAGTTCAGCTCCAAAGGCCCGGCCTGGGAGGGTGCCCACAGTGCCTGAGCAGGGGCAGCTGGGGGCCACTGGGCGGCGAGACGGACGAAGACCCCAGGTCGTGAGCATGACGTCTAGCCATGCCTTGCTGCGGAGCCAGTGGTGAGGAGTCAGGCCTGAGATCTCCATGGAGCCGGCGCTCTTCAAGACAGAGCAGACACATCTGGATGAAGTGAACAACTACCCTGGGCGGTAGGGCCTCTAGAGCAGCTCCTAGGGGAGAGTGGAGGGCCCCAGTAAGGCCGTGTCTGCCAGTTCCCCCGGGAACTAGAGCATTTCTCCTTTTTTGCCTTAGTTTCCCAGATTAATTAAGAGAAAGAATCTCTCTCCTGGGAGCTCTGGAGTACGCACACAGGAAAACCAGAGGTCAGGAATTCCAGGGCTGCCAGAGGTGACGTGTTTTGGAAAGGCTTTTCTCCAGAACCTTCCAGGCAGTAGAGTTCCAGATACTTGTGAGTGCCTGGGCTTATGGGAAGATGGCAAAGTGACATTGGAAAGTTAAAAAAAGCCATTGCCATATAGAAGCAGTGTCATCAAGAAGCTTACTCTCATGCCTAGTAGGAATAAATACTCGTGCAAAACTATTCGGTATCCTATCACCCCAAAGCAATGCTAAAAAGTTGTTGCTCACAACCTGGAAATATCTTGCTATGAAATGGGAGAAATATAGCAAGAAATATCTTGCTATAACTGGTCTAACTGAAAACCATGTTTTGGGCTGTTCAGATGTACATACATGATACTCTGATTTTAAAGTGCCATGTTTTATTGGAAATACTTGGTCTTCATTTTTAAGGGAACAAAGATAAAACATCTCTATAGTCTAGACAGACTTGGAACTTCTGTTCCTGAGACAAGTGTAAGAAGATGTAATTGTCAGCATCACCAAGCTCAGTAGGGTTTGCTGAGCACTGAGTGTGTGCCATGCTGCCATACACACGTTGCGAAAGGAGAGAGGAAGTCTTCAGGGTGTGTAATTCAGAAGGCAGATCTCTGTGTCTGACTTACGGGCAGACAGCATTGAGAGGTAGGTGTCTACTTATAAAGATACGTCACCTCGTAAATGTAAGTTGAAAGCTTGGCTCAGAAATCCTATTTGTATTGGTTGGTATGAAAGAAGTCTGTGAAAATTACTCAAGAGAAGCCTGAAAAGCAAGGTAGAGTCATTGATCAACATTTATTAAATTTTCCTGATTTCTGCTACAGTTCACAGTGGGCTCTTAGGCCAACTTCGGAAAATTAACAGAGGCCTCTCTCTGCTTTTAAAAGCCTTGGGGACCTCCCCAGGGGAACAGTGGGTAAGAATCCACCTGCCAGTTTAGGGGACAGAGGTTCAGTCCCTGGTCCAGGAAGATTCCACCTGCTGCAGAGCAACTAGGCACGCGAGCCACGACTGCTGAGCCTGCTCTCCAGCTCCCGCAGCCCACAGAAGAGAAGCTGCAGCGAGGAGCCCTGTGCGCCATAACTACAGAAAGTCCATGCACAGCACCAAAGACTCAGTACAGCCAAATAAATATTAAAAATTTTTAAAAATATCAGGGGAAATGGCGTTTGTTAAAATGTCTCAAAAAAAAAAAACACCCCACCTTGAAGACATGTTGAACAGAGTGCTTGGGGAATCACTGTAATGAAAAGCAGCAAAGAGTGGCCAACAAAGGAATTCCCTGGTTCACCAAGGAGGGACCACATGTACGTGTGCAGCCTCTCCAGGGCTCCCGGAGAAAAGAGGACCCCAGACTGTCTGCAGCATGTCGAGAATTACAGCTCCCAGAGAGGACAGGAAAGAGGTAATAAACAGCAGCCACAAAAAAGGACACGCGGATGGTGACTCGGGCTGTGTCAGCCTCATACACACGACTACATTCCAGATTAACCAGCTTCTCCCGGGGGACAGATCCAGAGGCCTCCAAGCTGCTTTAGCAAAGGTGCCCCTTCGTGAGCAGCAGCCATCAAACTGCTAATGGGAGGCCTGACTCCTGAAAAGGGGAGGGAGGGTGACTGGGCGACGGGGATAATGGTTCTGCATAAATCCGAGCACAGCTCTGCGCCTCATTCACTTTGTCACAGCTTTTCCAAGGGCGGGGGTCGCAGTCTGGAGAAGGTTCAGAGGAAAGAAATGGAATCACACAGCTTCTGAGTGAAAAGACACTCAGGACCTGGCTGTTCCTCTGAGAGGAAGGCCCCAGGTATGGCGGGACAGGTCCCTCGCAGCACTGACAACTCCTCCGGGCAACAGAGACCCTGCAGTGTCTGTGTGAGGAGAGCGCAGCGTCCCCATGTGCCCACTGGCACACCTCTGCTGCTGGTGCCTGGGGTCCTGAGGGAAGAGCCCCGGCCTTGAGCCAGACGGTGGCAGTGAGTGTGGACACTGCGACGCTTACCGCCTCTGTGGCGTCCAGGCCTGGCCTGGGTGTCGGCTTCCCACCGTTGCCGTGCGGGCTCAAGGCTGGTGGGTTGAATTATTGACTGAGACCGCTGAGCCAGCACATTGTACAGAGGCGGGCGGTGAAGCCCAGGCCTTCATCTGGATGTCCTCCCTGTGCCTTCTGCCCAGGGCCACTCCCGCCCCGGCTGCGAGGCTGGGTTTTGCACACCTTCCTCCTGACCTTCAGGCAGGGTCACACGCACAGGTTGTGTCTTCCTGCTCACTCGCTGCCCCGTTGTCTGAGGGAGGAGCTGTCCTGGGACCCACAGGGCACAGGAGCAGGAGTGACCCCGCCCCGGGTGCACCCCCTCCTGCTCCTGGGCTGCGTCCCTCTGCGTGGAGTCCTGACAGCGGGGGCTGCGTGGCCTGGCCAGCGTTCGTGCTCAGTGAGGTCACTGAGGCTTGAAAAACGAGCCGTGGAAAGACGTCCAGGTCTGGTGCTCGGGAGCCTGGGGGCACCACGGTCCTCCCGGGGGACTCCAGCCTCTGTCCTCCTAGGGGGGTCCCCAGCCTCTTTCCTCCCGGGGGGCCACCCAGCCCTGTCCCCCCAGGGGAGTCCCCAGCCTCTGTCCCCCTTGCGGGGGTCCCCAGCCTCTGTCCTCCCAGGGTTACCCAGCCTCTGTCCCCCGGGGGGGTCTCCAGCCTCTGTCTTCCTGGGGGGGTCCCTAGCTTCTGTTCTCCCAGGGGTCCCCAGCCTCTGTCTTCCCAAGGGGGTTCTCTGTCAGTCTTACCAAGCCTGTTAACCAGGTGCTGTAGTGTATCCTTTTAAAATGCTTCTTTCCTGATTGTCCCACATTGCTGTGTTCTACCTCAGAGGATTTCAAGTTTAAGGGTTTGCTGTCATCTGCTTGCTTTCTTCAGACCCTTGTATTATTTGTCACCACAAACATATTCCTTTTGTGATATTTTTAATTGAAGCAGCACTTAAGTGTTTAAGCATCTCCTCTGTTCAGAGGCCCTGGCTGCCCGCCCGGGTCCAGGCCAGACCCCCAGCAAGCCCTCTGAGGCACAGCCTCTTGCTCCACCGTCACTGCAGCCCACCTCCTCGGCTCCCTTCCTGTGCCATCACGTGGGGCTGGGGCGCCCACAGGGGACCCCTCTGACCAGACCTGCCTCATCCTTCCAGGCCCAGCTCTGGAGGCCTGCCCCGCCCCACACCCTCCTGGCTCCCTGCATGGTCAGAGCCTGTCCTCAGTCAGTGTGGGGTGCGCCCTCCCAGGGGCCAGGACTCACCGGAGGGGTACAGGAGATGCCTCAGTTCGGGGTGACCGCGTGCGTGCACTCGGACCTCCTGAGCCCCGTGGACCCCTCTCCCATTTGGGTCCCAACCATCCCCGGTGTCCAGCACCCCCCGCCCCCTAGCCTGGCACCTGGGGGTGCCGATCCCACCCCACTCGCTGCCGTGAGCCCGCTGGCTCCGTCCCCGCTGCCCCCTCTACCGCTGCACGCGTCTTTCTGTTTGTAAAACACCCTTTGCACTTGGACTCTTCCCCACAGAGTTTGTGACTGTATAGCTGTTTCTTGTGTGTTGCCTAAGAGTTGGCAGAGCCCACTGGGTGCTGGAGATGCTCAGGAGCCCGCATCAGAGTTAGTTGGTCCCTTGGTGACACCCTGGGACTCCAGGGTCACAGCCTGAAGCGCAGCTCTGACCGGCCCTGGTTCCTCATGGTCGCTGTGGAGACTCCGCCAGGCAGGCCTCGGGGGCTCCGGTTCCCCGACTCAGGGCAGAGCCTGCACTGAGCTCCGCGCGGTCAGGGAAACGAGTGGGCCTGATTCCCGGGAGCCGCCACCAGACGCTGAACCGGCCCCATTGGGTATGTTGGGAATGACAGCCATTTGCATTACTCTTTCAGAACAGGTAGGTGGGTGGGCTAGAGACAGTCCCGTCTCGCAGGTAGAGAGAGGCTCTAGACCGTCCTCCCGGCTTCTCGCGCCGGCGCCCCCAAGCCAGTGCCGCCCACGGGTCCCTTCCTCAGGTGGCGGCCAGGCAGGCAGCGGCCGCCGCGGGCTTCTTTACTTTTCACTTCAGAGTTTTTACTGATTTGTTGATTCCTGTGTGAGGCCCTGAGCGGGAGAAGGGAGAGCCACGCCTGGGTCCTTGAGTCGGACGGGAACTGACAGCTCAGGGCGCGGGCGGGAGGAGGAGCCCCAGCCCCGCAGGCAGCCCAGGAGCGGAGAGACCGAAGGGAGGCCGCGAGGGCGCGGAGGGAAAGCCCGCCGCCTGGGGCTGGCGACGGCCGGGCAGCGCCGGGCAGCCTGGGGGTGCCGCCAGGGGGACGCCTCCTGCGGGGAGCGGGGTGCGGCACGCGCGGCTCGCGTCAGAACCGGGCGGCATCGCAAAGCCCGTTCAGAGCGGCGGGGCCACGGGCACCGGGGAAGACTCGGTTGTGTTGAGAAGCAGAAGGATGTGTGTTCGCTTGCAGGGAGGTCTGAGAGAGGACCCACTGATGGGGCGGGGGTGTTACGGAAGCAGAGGTGTGTTCTGGGGGGTCATCTCCACGGCTCCATCGTGTCTTTGCTCATAAAGCAAGAGACTTGTCAGTTACCCACTAGGAAATGGTTCTGTCACTTCAGAAGCTAGAAGAATGTGGAGCTGATGGAGAGTAGATTAATAGTTGCTACTTAGAAGAGGATTTTCAGAGCGACCCCAGGTAGCTCAGGTAAGAGCCAGTGGCCCTATAGACAGTTTTTAAATCCCCTGAAAAGGCCCTCCCATCAGGCTGCTGACAGGTAAGCACCTGCCAGCGGGCCCAGGTCGGTAGATTTGCTCAGGGGAAAAAAAGGGGAGAAAGAAAAAGGAAGGAGAGAACTGGGCGCTGATCCCGGGCAGCTACGGCCACAGGGGTCCACAGGAGTCAGCCCCAGCCTGAGCTCTAGAGAGAGGTGGGGGCTCACGGTGAGAAGAAGCAGGCTCTGCTGCACAGAGAGCCCGGCCCAGTCAGTCCCACGCTAGAGTCTGAGAGGCAGGACTTGAAACAGTGGTAGACAAATGAATCGAAGTGGGAATATGGAAAAAAATAGTGATGCAGGGAGGTAAGCGCGGAATTTATATTTTAAGTATAATTCCCCGGTTGATATTACATCTGTCTTCTCTGTGAACCTGATTCTGCAGGAGAGTGCACGTGTATGCGTGCACTGTGGATGTGTGTCTGCACGTGGTGCGTGTGTGCGTGGTGCGTGTGTGCGTGGTGCGTGTGTGCGTGGTGCGTGTGTGCACGGTGTGTGTGCACGGTGCGTGTGTGCATAGTGCGTGTGTGCACAGTGTGTGTGTGCACGGTGCGTGTGTGTGCGTGGTGCGTGTGCGCGGTGGTGCGTGTGTGCGCGGTGGTGCGTGTGTGCGCGGTGCGTGTGCGCGCGGTGCGTGTGCGCGCGGTGCGTGTGCGCGCGGTGCGTGTGTGTGCGTGGTGCGTGTGCGCGGTGGTGCGTGTGTGCGCGGTGGTGCGTGTGTGCGCGGTGGTGCGTGTGTGCGCGGTGGTGCGTGTACGCGCGGTGCGTGTACGCGGTGCGTGTGTGCGGTGCGTGCGCGCGCGGTGCGTGCGCGCGCGGTGCGTGCGCGCGCGGTGCGTGTGCTTGAGCTGTGAGGTCACAGAGCTCCCGGAAGGGGCAGCCCCACCCCCAGCTCTCTGCACCCCTGAGCCCCCTGCGGTCTCCTCCGCCTGGTCCTTCCTCAGGGAGGATGGCCCATGGCCAGCCTGGCCTGCTTCCTGCCTACTCCCAGAACTCCAGTGCGTCTCCTCTACAGCCCAGCCTTTATCCAGGACGCAGGAAGCGGGCCAGATCCAAGTTCAGTGGCTCCTCTCTAGCCAGTAGGCCCCTCAGAAGGAAAGGGTGCACCCAGCTCAAGCAGAGTGAGGCTTGAGCTCTCCTTGGAACATGGGGTGGCCAGGGCTGGGAGTCTGTGCCATCTCTCACGGCTGTCCACACAGGCCCAGGCACCCGGCAGTCCTTTCCAAGCAGTCACTGCACGCTGGTTACATGCTTCTATAAATCTGTGACAGCTTGACTACAGCTCGCATCGTCTTATATCTAGGACCCTGGGCTGCTTTAGAAGTCTGGAGACCCAGGGGAGCAAATCCGCGGGGTGCGGTAGCACGGTGTGAGAACCAGGCCCTGCAGGCGTTTGTTCAGGATGCTGTGGTTCTAGCAGCAGGTCTTCTGTCTCCTGGTTCCCCAGCCATGGTGACCTCTGGCTCCCTCAGCCTGAGCTCCTGTCCTGTTATTGGCCCAGCGCACCAGTGTCTCCAAGGCTGTCTGGTGCCGTCAGGCCCCTCCATAACGGGCACTCACCCCTAAATCCCACTCCAGCTTTCTGCTCCAGAGCCTCACCCACAACACTGTCACCTTTCCTCACAGTTGGCTGCTTGAAACTTCTCAGACATCACTTGGCTGGCTGTCTTCTCCCCAGCGTCTTTACCCATTATTATTCCCCTTGCCCGGAACACGTCTAACCCTATAGTGTTCTTGCCTTCCCTCCAAGTCTGTTAACTTCGGTTTTGTTTTAATTTTATTGAGGTACAGTTGATTTGCAATGTTGTGTTAATTTCTTATGAACAGGAGAATGACTCCAGTTGTATACATATGTATATATATTCATTTTCTCATATCCTTTTCCATTGTGGTTTGTCAGATGCTGAATACAGCTCCGCGCTGTAGAGTAGCACCTTGCTGTGTATCTGCTCTGCTCTTTGCACCTGCTCACCCAGAACTCTCAGCCCTTCCCACCCCTGCCTCTCCTCTCCTCCCTAGGCAGCCACAAGTCTGTTCTCTCTGAGTCTGGTTTTGTTTCATAGATATGTTGATTTGTATATTTTGGATTCCACATGTAAGGGATACCATGTGGTATCCCTCTCTTCCTGGCTTGCTTTACTTAGGCTGTTAATCTCTAGATCCATGTTGCTGCGGATCTGCCTGTAGATTGTGGTGGGGTGGGAGGGGGCAGCCACATGGCTTGCAGGATCTTAGTTCCTTGACCAGGGATCACACTTGCACCCTCAGCAGTGACAGTGTGGAGCCGTAACCACTTGGCTGCCAGGGGCTCCTGCTTGTCACCTTTTAAAAGGGCTCTCCTGAGGGCTTATTCTCCTAAGTTCTGTGAGCAGTGGCCTTCAAACAAGTTGTTTTTATTGTTGTTGCTCCGTTGTGTCCACTCTTTGCAACCCCATGGGCTGCAGCATGTCAGGCTTCCCTGTCCTTCACTATCTCCCAGAGTTTTCTGAAACTCCTGTCCATTGAGATGATGATGCCATCCAACCATCTCATCCTTTGTTGCCCTCTTCTCCTGCCCTCAACCTTTCCCAGCATCACAGTCTTTTCCAGAGAGTCAGCTCTTCGTATCAGGTGGCCAAAGTATTGGAGCATCATCATCAGTCCTCCCAGTGAACATTCAGGACTGATTTCCTTTTCAGTTGACTGGTTTGATCTCCTTGCTGTGCAAGGGACTCTCAAGAGTCTTCTCCAGCACCGCAGTTTGAAAGCATTAATTCTTTGGTGCTCAGCCTTCTTAATGGCCCAACTCTCACATCCACACATGACTACTGGAGAAACCACAATTTTGACTATATGGACCTTTATTGGCAAAGTGATATCTCTGCTTTTTAATACACTAAGTTTGTCATAGCTTTTCTCACAAGGAGCAAGCATCTTTTAATTTCACAGTGGCAATCACTGTCCACAGTGATTTTGGAGTCCAAGAAAATAAAGTACCTCACTGTTTCCATTTTTTCCCCTTCTATTTGCCATGAAGTGATGGGACCAGATGCCATGATCTTAGTTTTTAATGTTGAGTTTTAAGCCAGCTTTTCCACTTTCCTCTTTCACCTTCCATCAAGAAGCTCTTCAGTTCTTCACTTTCTGCTCTAAGGGTGGTGTCATTTGCATGTCTGAAGTTATTGATATTTCTCCCAGCGACCTGGATTCCAGCTTATGATTCATCCAGCCCGGCATTTTGTAGGATGTATTCTGCATATAAGTTAAATAAGCAGGGTGACAATATACAGCCCTGATGTACTCCTTTCCCAGTTTGGAATCAGTTCATTGTTCCACATCCGGTTCTGACTGTTGCTTCTTGACCAGCACACAGATTTCTCAGGAGGCAGGTAAGGTGGTCTGGTATTCCCATCTCTTGAAGAATTTCCCACAGTTTATTGTGATCCACACAGTCAAAGGCTTTAGCATAGTCAGTAAAGCAGATGGTTTTCTGGAATTCCCTTGCTTTTTCTATGATCCAGTGGATGTTGGCAGTTTGACCTCTGGTTCCTCTGCCTTTTCTCAATCCATCTTGTACATCTGGACGTTCTTGGTTCACATATTGTTGAAGCCTAGCTTGAAGGATTTTGAGCATTACCTTGCTAGCTTGTGAAATGAGTGCAATTGTGCAGTACTTTGAACATTTTTTGGCATTGCCCTTCTTTTGGATTGGAATGAAAATTGACCTTTTCCAATCTTGTGGCCACTGCTGAGTTTTCTGAATTTGCTGGCATATTGAGTGCAGGACTTGAACAGCATCATCTTTTTAAGATTTGAAACAGTTCAGCTGGAATTCCATCACCTCCACTAGCTTTGTTCATAGTGATGCTTCCTAAGGCCTACTTGACTTCCCACTCCAGGATGTCTGGCCCTAGGTGAGTGACCACACCATCATGGTTATTCTAGTCATTAAGACTTTCTTTGTACAGTTCTTCTGTCTGCATATCCCCTAAAAGAGCTTTGGGGAAAAAAGTATAATTTTTTGAACATTTTAAGTAAAACATTTGTTCATAAGTTTAAATATAATTATTTGTGTTAATATGATAAAGGAAAAAATAAACATTTTAAAAGGTGGAAGATGATGACTAATTATTAGGAATACATAGTTGATGACATGATTTACTAAGATAGATTTTAACCAACTCATTGAATTAAGGGACACCAAATCTGAAAATAATTGTGGAATCATTCATGGGTTTTAGCCAGTGTATTCTGAGAATGTCTTCATAATTCTGGAAAAATTCCAGTTACGCTTAGAAGAATTACATGAGTCATATATACAGTTCAGTTCTAAATTCAGAACATCTCCCCCAGGCCACGCTTCCCCCGCTTGGGGACCAGGGGCCGCCAGGGTCCTCACTTCCGGTGGGGGTGCGTGCTCACCCAGGGCTTGGCATGCCCCAGTGGCACCCAGCAGGGCAGCTCAGGGCTGTGCTTTCCTCTCAGGATGTGGGCGAAGGTGTCAGGATTCAGTCACTTCTCAGGCAGTTTTGGAAAATACAAAATTTGAGGATCTAGGAATTGATTCCCAAGAAGCCAGCATGCTTCTTGGAAAGTAGATGTGTGTTCCCCAGACTGAAGACCCCACTGCAGAGAGTGTGATTCTGCTCTGCAGAGAGCCCAGGACAGGGAGCAGGGATCCCAGGAGGATATGGTCGTTACACACTGGAACAAAGACTTCCCGTGTGCGCCAGGGAAGTCCCCTCTGCAGACCCTGCTCTGAGGGGGGCTGCCCCTGCTGCCCCAGCTCATGCCCAACCGTCCCTCCTGCGCAGGACGTGAGGCTCCCGCCACCCCAGCCGTGCTGGGTCAGGGCCAAGGCTCACGCTTGCTCGCTGAGCTCTGTGCGGAACCCACCTGTCTGCCCAGTGGTGCTTCCTCAGTGAATCACACGAGAGTCACCCAGCATCTCCTGGGTACTGTGGGAGGCCCGCTCCTCCACGTGAGGGCATCTGCTCCCAGTTGGCCCAAGGCCCGTCAGGTTGAAGTTCCCTCCCCAGCACTGCTGCCCAAAGGATGAATTCATACCAAGAACGTGTTCCTTCCTGAGGCCACGGCATGAGGTCAGCCGGCTCCCTGGTCCCTTGGAGATCCCCTGGGGTAGTGCCCTGCTGGACTTTATGGCAGTACAATTCCTATGCCATACAACTCACTTATTTAAAGCATACAATTCATTGGTTTCTAGTATTTTCAGAGTCTTGCAGCCATCGCCACCACCATCAACCCTACTAGCTTCTAACCCAACTGCCTGATATAAGAATTAGTTAAAGAGAAAGAAAAGCTCATGAGACCAAAGAAACCCAAAACAGAGAAGTGCGGTGGGAACATTTTCTAGGAATCCACACCACGCTGCCTGTAACTCTTGGACCATCAGCCCACTTACTTTTACCCTGAAACACGCTCCAGCCTTCTAGTTGCTCCTGTCTGCGCCTGCAGCAGGGGGCAGAGGACCCTCTCTAACTCCCCTGGGGACCGTGACCTGACTCGTCACAGCCCGGGTGGGACACTTGCCTACACTCACCGCCTCTCCTCTCTCACAGGTGTTCCACTGCGTCCACTTTGAGTGTCCCGAGCAGCAGAGTGCCCAGAAGGACTGCAGCGACGAGCCCGGGACAGGGGGTGCCAGCGCGGCCGGGCAGCAGCTTGACCCCCACGCCCTGCAGGCCCCCAGCAGCAGCTCCCTGCCTTCCAGCCCGGGCTCCAACTCGCGCTCACCCAACCGGCAGCACCAATAAAGGAGGCGCACGTGTGGAGTGATGCGGTGACCAGGTGGCATGGGAGCCGTGTCCCCCGCCCGAGCAGGGGTCCCTGTGGACTCCCCCCACACCCTCCCCCACAGGAGCAGGCCTGGCCGTGACAAGGGACGCAGAACGGGTTTCCTCCCAAGGACACAAAGGGGTTGCTCTGTTCTCCTCAATTTGTTCAAATCAGGCTGGTCTCCAGAGGGAGAGAGTGGGTCTTCAATCTTCATCAAGTCCTCCATTAACACCCTACCTCTCTAATCTAACCCGCAGAGGGCACAGAAGGAAGTGATAGGCAGGCCCGGGTCAGCATGCAGAAGCGGCACGGGGACACGGGCCTGGGAGGGGGTGTGGCGGGCCTTCACCCAGAGGCGCCGAGGAGGGAGGTGTCAGTGTGCTCACTTCTGTGGAACACACTGCCCTGGCAACCAAGCGGCTTTCATCTCTTCTAGTTACTCTCCATTTGCTGAGTCATACGTATTCCAGATCTTTCTGAAAGGCTCAAACCACAGATCACTTGTTTAAACCCTTTTGATGCTGCAGTTTCCCTTCTTCAGTTTTGAGCAGTGGGGTGTGGGGTAGAGCGGAGCAGTGGCGTGCTCGCCTCCTCAGGGAGGGGCGGAGGCAGGGCTTCGAGGTCTGACCGGGAAAATCCTTTGAGGAAGTTCAGCAAAGTGCACAGTGAACAGATCGATCTGCGGACACTGGAGTTAGTCGTCACTCACAGTGCCAGGTCATTAACCTGTCATTCCTGAAACGAGTCCCGCCTTTAAGCCTGGGAGGCTGACAAGGAAACAGCGATTATGCCACCAGCTAATTTAACGTTCAGAAATATGCAGAGATAAACCTGCCCCAGCTTCCGGCTAGGCTGGACCTGCCCTGATGCCATGCTAGTGGAGTGCGCGGGGACGGCCGTCCTGCCGGTCAGGGTCTGGAATGCAAGAGGGGCCTCTCCCGCCTGCTGGTGACCAGTGGTTGCTGCTTTTCCCCCAGACCATAATACTCAGCCAGGGATTGGGTTGGCGGGGGAAACCAGTCCTAAGCAGCTTTCCTCTTAATCTTCACTGAAACCATCTAATCTGTCCCGCGTGTCTGAGTGATGTCTGCCCAGCGCTGACCGCCTTGTGAAAGCCCCTCCCCAGCTTCTCCCGGTGGCTGGCTGCCGCGGTCAGGCCCTCCGCACAGCTGGGCACTTTCTGTCTTAAGCACACATTGGTCGTGGGTGTGCAAAGAGCCAGTGGGTCGGCTCTTTCTTCCCAGTGTGACACAGATGTGAGTGGCTTATCGGTCCTGGAGGAGTAGGGTCGCTTCAAGCTGCATGAATAAACCAGATGGTTGTCTTTCTGCGGGTCCCCCTCAGTGCCCTTGACTCTGATCTCTGTCTGCATCCCCCCGTGTGGGGTGAGTGGAACCCCCTGGGTTGGGGGGCAGCTTTTCACCATGGGAGGAGGGCTCTGGTAACAAATGGGGCCGCTCGCTTGCTCACGAGGGGTGGGTGACCACCTCCCTCAGCATCCAGCTTCTGGATGCCAATTAAGAGCCTGGAATTCTTGTCCACTCAGCACCTCCTCCGGCGGCGCGTTCACTGCCGACAGGGAAACAGGCGGAGCAGGGGACTCAGGAGTGGGCAAGGTTCAGGTCCTCTGCAGGTAGCACCTGTTCACGGGCTTACTCATGGAGTCACCTGTCCAGAGAGGAGTCCCAGCCTGGAGGCCAGCACTGCTGACCTGGGGAAGGTCTGGAGCCTTCTGAGCCGTGGCCCTGCAGCATCCCTCTGCATCCAGGCACGGGACGAACGCCGCCTGGCCGCTCAGCTGCCAACCAGGAGGCATGGACCGTGCCTGGCTGGCCAGCGGCTCAGCCCTTCTCTCTCGTCCCGGTGAATTCTCTCCACCCTGAGGTCTGTCTGGAGAACAGAACTGTCTCCCTGCTCCTGCAGCAGTTCACTCACCTTTGTTATCACGTAAAGGGAAGGAAGGGACGGCGAGGCTGCCCCTCCCCGGCAGCTGCCTCTCAGGGCCTCTGATGGTCCGGAAGCCTGTTCTGGATGTTGATGAAGCTCAGCAGGGCACTCCAGTCTGCCTCCGGCCACTAGGCAGGGGCTCCACCTTCCCTGATGAGCCTTCTGGTTTGGGGGATGGGAGGCAGTCAACAAATCCATAGGGGACTGACATCTCCAGAGCCCTGGCCTATCCTACAGAGGACTCCCCCCACCCACCCCTCCGGGAGCCAAATGGACCAAAATGGCCCCCAAACTTGGAGAAACCAAGGGAGCTGAGGGGGAGTGCAGAGGCCGAGACCCAGCTCCAGGGAGCCCCACCAGACCCCTCCGCCCAGCAGAGGGTAGAGGCCGAGTCCCTGGGGAGCTGTGGGCGCCAGGCTGCAGGTTTGGCCAGGCCGGGAGGGGGCAGCGGCAGAGGAGGGCCGGCAGCTCATCTGCACGGTGTGGGGTTGAGGAGGTTGGGGCAGATGGACAGGTGTCTGTGGCCTCTGGCCCTTTGTTGGAAACACCACCTTTGTAACCAGGTCATGAGACAGAACGAGCAGAGCCTCTTGCCCTTCACTTTAGATAAAGCTCTGTGCAGAGTAAGAGGCAGACTTCTTTGAGGGAAAGCTTTGTTCAGTCACCTCCTGGAGCTCCTTGGAGGGCTGGCTCTGAGCATGGCAGGCAGGGCACGTGCCACGTGCCCCAGTCGAGGCCGGGTGCCAAGCACTTGAAACTTGAAACACACACACTTGTCTTCCCATAGTCTCAGTGCTTTTTCCGACGTTGTTCTGGTTTTAGTTAGAACCATGAGCCCATGATGGATGTGGGACTCTTCTCAATTGCTCTTTAAATTATCACTTTTTAAATCTTAGTAAATGAAGTATGTTGATTCCTGACAAATAAAAGTGTTTATCCCTAGAAGAGTTGGGGAAAAGAGAATTATTTTCAGCTAGAGTGGGATGTGTTTGTTAGACGGAGTCCTTGGCCAAGAAAAAAGCAGCTTCTGAATTGTGCAAAAATCGCTCAGGAGTTATGCTGTCCCCCCAACTGTCAAACCACTGTGCAGACAGTGCCGACCCAACTTCACCTTTTTTTTTAATTTAGAAGATAACAGAATTGTAATCACTTATTCTTTCTAGAGCCACGGGGAAAGGGAGGTCTCATCTGTGATAAAAAGCAGAGCATCCTGTGTGCGGAGGCCAGCTGATAATAAAGGGAGCGTTCCCCAGTGCGGCTTCAATTAAGAACCTCCCTTCGGACAGAGAAGAAAAGGTGTCAAAGGAGGAAAACAAAATTAAATGTGTCTCCTAGTTTTTCCTCATTAGTGGTTTGCTTTTTTTGTTTTTTCCTGGTTCGATTTCACTCGCATCTTCCATGTGGGTGGCCGGCTCCTCTGGGTGCGGCTGGGGCGGTGGCCGGGCAGGTGGTGGTGGCCGTGGGCAGCGGTACAGGCCGCGCTCCGTTTACTTATGTGGCTGCAGCCATCGATTCTGCGTTGACAGTGGCTCCGGTGGGAGTCCAGTGCTCCTTAGCAGCCTGAGGGATGTAAAGTGCAGTCGGTGGTTTTTATTGTAGCAGAAGTTGTCCTGGGCCTGGTGTCCACTCAGGAGTCAGAGGAAGAGCTGGGAAAGGATGGACAGGGCAGCCGGGATGCACCTGCTTCTCCCCCCGGAAGCTGACCTGGTCACACCTGGGTGACTGGACAGGATCCTAAGGCCCTGGCGTTTTGCAGGAAATGAAAGAGTGGTGAGGGGGACTCGCTGGAGGGTAAGCCAGCTTCTGGTACACCCCAGCCCTGCCCTGCGTAGGGGTGGAGAGAGGAGAGGACATGCTGATCCTGCTGGTGTCCGTGAGACAGGCCACACCTCAGCAGAGCCGAGGGCCTGCACGCCCACCACACAGCCTGGGGCCCTGCAGTCAGGACCCTCTGCTGAACCGACGTGGCTGGGAGCTGCCCCCACTGCAGAGGTGAGCACAGGTGTGCACTGCTGAAAATCACTCTTTTTAAAGTACTTATTTTTAAAAAATGCTTAAGAAAGAATGTTCATGGAATAACCTAGCGAAGGGGTGGGGGTGCCCTCCCTCTCGTCTGGCTCTGAGCTGGGCTAGTCACTCACTTCCTCTGTGACCGACTATCCAGACGGGCCCAGCCTTGTGTCCCTGTCCTCTGCCAGCTGGAAGGCAGACTTTGGAAGGGGCTCCCTGACCCCAAGTGACTTTCTGCTTTAAAAAAAAAAAAAACCTCACCCCGCCCCCCAGGCCCCAAGAGGGCTCATGGCCTAAAGACTTCCTTCATCCCCCTCATCGAGACGGGGGTCTTGAGCGTTTACCATTTGCATCCTGCGTCTTTACAGCCCTAAGCCCAGGGTAGACGACGAGGCTGTCCCACCCGCCCCCACTACCGTCTCCCCTTGGTGTCCCTGCAGCTGGGATGGAAAGCTGAAGCTGCCGCCTGAGAGCCAGCTCCAGGAGGGGCCAAGGCCCGTCAGGTGGGAGCAGAACCCCAGGGCTTGGGTTCCCTTGGCTACCCAGGAACACTGCTGACATGATTATAGCCTGTCACCAGGTGAGCTGCCTCCTCGAGCAGCAGTGGGGTGGACAGGACAGGTTCGACCAGCCCAAGGTCTCCGTGCTGCTCATGGCAGGTGGCGGCCTCCGCTTTCCACCCTGTGTTCAGGTGACAGGCTGTCGTCCTCGATGGCTGCTTCTAGCCCTGGCTTCCTGGTTTACCCCCAGCAGCTACTGGGGTTTCCCGAGACCTGCCTGGGCCCTGACAGTGAAGAGGAGATGCTGTGGGTGGGGACCGCAGGAAGCTCCGAGCGCTGACCAGCTCGGGCCTCAGGCAGGGCTCCCCAGGTCTCAGCGCCTGGCTTTCCCGGCTGCCTTCTGAGAAAGGCAGTGCTAGCTCCCAGAGGGACCTGGAAGCGCCAGGAACCTGCTGTCAGGCTCTCCCAGCCGAGGTCCTGAGGCTACAACCCCTCAGCCCCTGCAGAGAAGCTGGCAGAGGGGGAGGTGAGGCACAGACTCGGCCTCTGGGCTGGGGTGTGGGCAGGGGGTTCAGCAGAGAATTTAGCCCTCCTTTGTCTTGGGTTTCTGGGTCTGTGAAGGTTGCTGAGGGCTTCTGGGGCCTCTCTGGGTGGGGAACTGCTTTTCTGAGCCATCTGTAAAGGAGGACTTGGTCCAGAAGCCTGACGGTTCATTTGTGGGCAGAATGCAAGCTTTGTTTTGCACAACAGCCTAGGTGAGCAAATATACAAGTGTGCATTCACAAGTCCTGAGTTCACAGCTGTGAGACGTGACGTGGGCTCTCTTCAGAAACGAAGCGAATTCCTGTGGGTTGTGGGCCCTCCCCCAGGGCTCTGGGCCGTATTCACCTCTGGGCGGACAGCATCCGGGCACACCTGTCCCGTGAGCCAAGTGAGCCTGCTGTGGAACTTACCCTGGGACCATCAGGAGGGGTGCGGGCCCAGGTGGCCACCGCAGCTCTGCAGCACCTTCCCAGAATGCCTCCAGGCTCCTGGGCGCTGCAGACACGGTCACAGCCTCCACCCTGAGCCGGCCTAGTCCTGCTTAAAGCCTGTGAGGTGACTTACAATCAGATGCTGGTCATCTCCAGGGCTGTCCCTGGGGGAGGTTTGGGTCTCAGATGTGCCGGGATCCAGGCACACCCACCCCCCACACCCCTGGGGCCCTCGGGACTGGCGCTCACTTCCTCCTGTCTCCCCCCAGGTACATACCCTTGGTGCCAGCAAAGGCCGGCTCAGCAGACGCACCTCCACCCCAGGGTCACCTGAGGCAGGGTCACCTGAGGCAGAGCCACCTGACAGAACCCGGCGCGGCAGCTGCGGAGCCTGGACTCTGAGGGACGAGTGAGCCCCCCACAGCGCCTCCACCTCGTTCGCCCTCCGGCTGGGGGGGTACCTTTTACCATTTTCCTGGTCATCCAGGTGGCACTTAGGAGAATCGGCGAAACAGAGAAATCCAGGCTGTCATACGATTGGTTTAATTTTTTTTTCAGCAGGAGAAAAAGAATAAAGTTACAAGATTCTTTTAATATTTTCACAAGGTTAAAACTAAAACTGGGCTCTAGGCTATGTGTGTGAGTAAATCTAGAACACAAAAGGGTTAAATAAGATTTTTCTCTTTTAAAGATACAAGAATTTAAGCTTTCCTTACATTTAACAAACTTCACAGAACAGATACTGCAGGGGAACAAGCCCTCCCCACCCCCCAGCTCTGCCATCAGGAAGCGACCAGGGGCTGCGAGCCCTGTGCGCGCCGGCTCTCCAGAGCCCGCGTCCCGGGGCCACCAGCAGCAGCAGCAGCGGGGCCGGGAGGGCGCCTGGTGGCCGTTTCCAGGATCGGAGCTGGGTGGGGCGCTGAGGCGGGCCACATCACTGAGGATGGCCAGGTACTGGCCAGAGGGCCGTGGCTTGACAACAGTGGTAAACGTGGGCAGGCCTGGCCTCTCAGCCCTGGGCTGCCCAAGAGCAAGACCCTGGTCTGGGTCCTGAAGCAAGAATTAAGGCTGGAGATTTTGCAGCGGATTCCACTCTGGTTGGGAGGGGGTGCCTTGGGGGCAGGGTGTAGGGGGAAGAGCATGATTTCTTATTTCAGTTTTTGGACCAAAAACATCTATAGTTGCAGATATTTACTGTTAATTTGTGGACAGAGCTGAGTGATCATTTGCTGTGGTAAGAAAGGGTTAAGTTGCTGGGTTCAACTCTCCCAGTAGCCTGTGCCTGGGCAGCTCTCAACGGCCTGGGTCCGACAGGGCTCGGGGCGTCCAGACCCCTGCTCAGGCTTTCAAGGGCCCCTCTTCCCTCCCACCTGCCCTCCAACCTGACTGGTGAGCACTTCCTAACAGGCCAAACAGGCCCGCCCCGCCTGGCCTGAGCTACCACCTCCACTCCGCCCCTCTGCCCCCTGGAGTGGCGCACGCTGAGCCACACGCCCTCCCCACCCGCCCACGAACCATGCTCTACACAGACCCACCTCTGTCCCGGCGACAGGCGCTGCCCCCTCAAACAAGCCTCTGCGTCACAGAGCGGGCTGGCGGCCCATGGGCTGCGGGGCCACAGGGACCTGAGGGGCGAGGATGCTCCTGCTGCACAGGACGGAGCTGCGAGCAGCTCCCAGCACGGCTGTCCACTCCTGGTGGCTATGAAACATCTTTAAAAAACCTAGCCGCAGAGGCCACAGCTGCTGTGCTGCAATATTTGATCAGGGCCGGATCCCTGCACTCAGCGGACGGCAGGCCGGAGCCGTGGGGTCAGGGCACCCAGTCGCTTCTTGTGACCAGGGCGGGCCTGTGTAGAAAAGGTGGTTCTTGTTCATGGGCTAGTCTTGAGTGGAGCTAATTTTCAAAGTGAGGTTACTGTTTCTCGTCTCGTGGGATGAGAGAGTTTTTTTCATATTAATTCAGGTAAAAAAATTTCTTAAGAACCTGCCCCCACCCCCATTTCCTGCTCAGTGGGAGAGCGAGGCCACCCCCAGCCCAGCCACGGGCCGATCTCAGCAGCTGCCTGCGGCCCAGGCACGTCTGGCCGTCAGGGGTCCTGGCTACCGGGACTAAGGACAGTGGAGAGGTGAAGGCCGGACACTAACCAGAGCTTCCGGCAAAGCCACGTGCGTCGTGGGGACCTGAACACCAGCTTCTCCTCTAGTGACTCAGAGTCTCCGTCTGGAACGCTTTCCACTTAAGGCTTTTTTAAGTTTGACTCCAGCAGTGACAGGTATGTGTGGTTTTAAATCCACTAGCCATGCTCAAAAAAAATATTCTTCATGTTTTAATTTTATACAATGGCTAGCAGGCACCTTAGAAACCAGCCAGAAATCAATTCCAACCACCATCAACCCCTAAACTACAGTACCAGGATGGCTGGCTAAGGGAAGGAAACGGACTGGCTGTAGTCTGACGCGTGCCCAGTACAAGGTGTCTGGCTGACTCTGTCCTAAATAAGGCTAACATTAGTGAACTAACAACAGCGGCACGTGGCGGCCGAGCCGGCCTTCAGGAGCAGCCCTCCCCGATGCGCTGGCAGGAGCGCCCCACTTTCCGGTCCAGTTTCACCATTTTCATGATGGCTTCCTCTCGGCCACGGCCCATGTGGTCAAATGTACAGTCGTGCTGCTCGGGGAGGCGGTGCAACATGCAGAACACGTAACCTGCAGCAGCGGGAGAAGCAGAGAAGGCAAGGTCAGGGTGGGCCCGGAGCCCGGCTCCCGCTCGGGTCCAGAGAGTGGGCAGCAGTCACAGCACACGTCCCTGCTGTTACCACCACCACCCCCCCCAACAAGAGCACCCGCACGTACACGCTGAGTCCAAGCGGCTCCTGCTGCACTGAGGGTGGAACCCCAAGGCACCCGCACAGTGCCTCCCTCGGACATGCGTGGCTGGCAGCCCCACGCGGGTGTCGGCGAGCAAAGAGCTGGTGGCTCGGCACTCCTGGCAGGAGCAAGCCTCAATACCCAGCTCAGGACACCCACTGCTTCTCAAAGGCTGAGGGAAACCAAACACACACGAGTGGGGCTCTCCAGGAAAAACGGGTCATTTCAAGGGCTGGAGAAGGTATCGCATTTAAAGAGAAAGAACAGAAATGTTGAGTCCAGCTGGTGTCTCAGTGGAGCCAGATACTTCCAACCCCACCGGGAGGCAGGAGGTGAGCCCCCTGCCCCAGACCCGCCTCCTCCTGGGAGTGGGCGGGGCTGTGGGCCAGGCTCTCTGCAACCGAGATGCTGCAGAAGGAAGAGCTGAGGAGAGGACACGGGGGCAGGGGCTGTGTCGTGGGGGGCGGGGTGGGCAGTCATCTGAGTTTCCTGCGTCTGTCTGGCCCTTTCTTTCTGGGAAGGTGCGGGAGATCTGGGCTGGCTCCCCCATCACCTCATCCCATCAGCTCTTCTCTGGTCACACCTCCAGGTCCCAGAGGCCTGAGCTGCAGAGAATCAGAATCCTTTCCTGAACCTCCTCCTGGGGCCTGTACACCAGGTGTGCGCCGCACTGTTCCCCAGGCAAACAGCATCTCATCTCAGGTCTCTTTCAAGCCCAGACCCCCCGCAGGCAGAGTGAAGGGCAGCGCCCTGTGGTCTGCCGCCCTCCTCATCCTCCATTCCCTTCCAAGAAAAGGGGGCGGAGGCAGTGATCTCAGGACAGTGGGAGCTGAAGCAGACTGCCTACGAAGGACAGCAGCTTCTTCACCCAGAGAAGATGCCTCGGGATGCTCACGGTCCTGCTCTGATGTCCTGATCACACCCAGTGCAGACACACACCCACGGCCTGGGCAAACAGGCCGAGCCTGGACAGTCCGTTGTGTGAAAAAACACTATTAACTGCTTCCCAGGGAGAGCAGGGCAGTGTGTGAGAGTCTAAATTGGGACGAGGTTTGAGGGAAGGAACAGATGAAACTGCATCTCCCGAGAAGCTGAGCTCCCACTTGGCCCAAAAGCAAAGTGAAGATTAATGAGCCCGTGTGTTATATTTACTGATAAGTTCATTACTTGAAGATATTGGATACCAGTTGTCTTTCTCCTAAAGGATTTCGCAGCAGAAGCATGGATGGCCTCAATATGCATCCTTCGTCTGACGAGCACAATCATCTTTTTGGAGCAAAGCCCAGCCGGGCAGGGAGAAGCGGCTGCCAGGGCGGGGCGGGGGTGGGGGCACTGGCCAGCCACACAGCAGCCGGAAGTGAGTGGAGACATTTCTGTCGCCAAGGCCTCACATGTTTCTACACCTTCGGCATCTCTAATAAGGGCGGGAGGCCCCCTGCTGCCCTTCCCTGCCTTCAAGATATTGGGGTGATGCAGAAGAGGGTCCCCAGGGCTCTCCTCTCCTCCTGATGGATGGTGCTGGCTGAATAAAAGTAGCAGGAAATGGATTAGCCCTGAAATTAACTCAGCCCTGGCTCAGTCTAACACCTCATTAGTCAAAGGCAGACTGGGAAGGAGGGGAGAGGCTCAGGTCTCACCACACCCCCTCACAGCTCTGCCGCAGCCCGCCTTCTGCCGACTCCAGGCGACCGCCAACTCGATGGGTGGACCGGAGGGCCCGCCTTCTGTCTGGAAAAAGAAGCCAGGCACCACGGCCACAATCACCCTGGATATTCTGCCCCTACCCGGGGATTCTCCTCAGCCAGAACACCTTATTTCTCTATGCAGGCTCTGTGCCCCTCTCAGACACACCCTGACACTTGGCTCTGACTTCTGAAATGTGGAAACTACTAGACAGGTAACTGTGGGGGTAGAGCTGGTTAAAAAAAGACAAGATTAGATGGCATTGTAATCCACTGGGGAAAAGTCCGGGGGCAATTTTGGAAGGCTAACTTCCCAAGGTGCTGCACTGAGGTTATCAGACGATATAAATTAAGCTCAATTCCCTCTCCTGTCAGGATAGCTCACCGAGTGGAAGATACATGCTAGAACTTGTCCCGAGTGCTGAGCAGGCTCTCATCTACCAACAACAGCCAACCGGCTCGTGCATTTCGGCGTTGGTGGGCGGGGTGGGCTGTTGGATACAGGAAAGGGGGCAGGGGCTGGTGGGCGGGCTGAATCTTTATCCTCTTTTCTCGGTACCCACAGACCTGTTTCCACTCAAGTGTCATGAACGGTCAATTACCCTCTGATGGAATTCCAGAGACCAAGCTGGGCACATGGAAAGATGCAAAATCAGGCTACCGGGGAACAAGATTATTCTTATTTCAGTGAGGAGCAGTTTCAGAGCACAGGGTGTTTACAGCCTCCGTCTTGGGTTGGCCAGCCTCAAGCTTCCTCACTCCGTTCATCGGAAACCAAGTGGGGCCTTTTCACAGAGGGTCGGCCAAGGAGTGTGCAGAGGGGGAGAGAGCAGAAAGGACGCAGCTGATCAGCTGCGAAAGGGGCTTTGATATTACCTATCATTATCACTCTCACTCACATACAGATATATTTTCATCTATAGGCTCCTTATTGCCCCACAGTTCAGCATGAAGTAGTTTTAGAAACAACTTCAATACTCTCTTGCTTGTGACAGCTACATATACAGTCCTTGGGAGGCATAGGCAGTAAAGAGTATGGTGAGAAGAATGCCAACCCTCCAAAAGAGAGGAAAACAGCCAAGGTAGACGTTTTTGAAAAACAAGTGGTTCATAGTGAGGTTCATAGTTTAACCTCAACCGCTCCCCCCGGCTCACCATACACACAAGCTGCCTGGCTCCTAGGAGCCCTGATCACTGCTTCCCCGTGAAATACTGGCCTAGCAGGAGGCCAGTTAGGAGCTCTGTTAGGGCTGCGGAGCTGTTCTTAGTAAATCTGCACAGACACTCAAGAACATGGGTGAGCGTTTGTTTGCCAGCATTGACGAGCACTCGGGACGAGCCCCTGATGGAAAGGGGAGGGTGCAAAGCAGCTGTCTAAGCCCCGTGTCCCACGGCACCCTCTTCAGGCCCCTCTCCTGCTGCTGCCTGGCTCGGCCAGGCCATCCTGGGTGAGGGGGGAAGCCAGACCCGCACAGGTGGGGTCAGTCAGCCCAGCCCCCACCTCCCACCCCACCCCAAGCTGCCCTGCAAGGGGTCCAGCAGCTACACCCTCAGGGCTTGACAGGTCACCACAGCGGCTGGGCTCCTCCTAGGGGACTGTGGCCATGCACACCAAGAGACAGGGCAGAGCACAAAGGACAACCCACGCCCCAGCCAGACACCATCCTGGGTAAAGAACACACAGAGAGGCCGCTCGTGGGCGGAAATGGGCGCATCGGGGGCCCCCAGCTCGTGGCCCGGGAGACATTCCCAGCAGAAAGTGGATCCGAGGCGCATTCTTCCAGGACTCACACAGGTCTGACATGCAGGTTTCCAAAAACGCTCATCCAGTGGGAACCAAACTTCAGCTTTTAAAGCCAACATCTGAAAGTCATCCATTCCACTCAGACCCCTCATCTACAGCTAAACCTTACCTCTGCTCACAGAGAGACAGGTGTGGGTGTTGTGAGACCACCCACCAGGACTGAGAACAGTCTTGACAGATGCCATCATTAAGCAAAGATGATATAAAACCAACACCCGACTGACCGGAAGTGCTATGAAAGTTGTAACAATATTTCCTGTTTCACTTGTTTATAAAAATCAGTGACAATAACTGCCCAAGAGAACACCCAGGGCAGAGGAGACAGGTCTCTACCTCTGAGCACTGCTGGCAGCAGGGCGAGGGCCCCGGCCTGAGCCAGACTGGGGACCTGTCAGCCGGCCCTCCCCCCCAACCCTGTCCTGCTGCGGGTGGAGGAGCTGGAGGACCAAGGGCGGAGCCAGCCTCCCACCCGCAGGCAGCACAGGCCCCACCCTTGACTGAGGCCGGGACCCCCAGCCTCTCTTCCCTCTGAGCCTCAGGAACTGCGCAGGGGGTTGGAACTGTCTTTTTCTTCCACGGGATTTCCTAAAGGAGATAAAGCGATGCCAAAATTCACAAAGTCTGAGCCCCTGACATTTTTATTCAATCCCTGCCAGACAGAAATGTTGCTTATTGGCTTTATCTTGGAGTAAAAAGCGCCGCTTAGAGCTGGCATCGGACTTCCCCAGCAGTCTGTGCGCCCACTGCAGGCGGCCCAGGCTTGACCCCCGGTCAGGGAACTAGATGCCGCACGCCACGGCTGGGGGTGCACGCCGCAATGAACATCAAAGACCCCGCAGGCCACAGCGGAATGCCCGGCGCAGCCGAACGAACATTAGAGAGGATGATAAAGCTGGCGAGACTGCACAGGTCTGCATACTTACGGGCTTTAATTAAACATTTGTTTTCTGACAGACTTCCCCCACTTGGGGGCTCTCCCAAGAGGGCCGTGTTAGTGAGGCCTCAGACCAGGGTGGGCCTCGGCTCCAGCTGCTTCGGGTGTTTTCACCCCACTCACGAGAAATGTTTCACACTTTCTTGCTCATTTGGATTTCAGAATGTCAGAGGCTCAAGCAGACCCTAGAAGCACGGACATGCCCTAGGAGCGCGGCGCTGTGAAGGCGCCTCCGGGCTGCGGCCTCGGGCGGCGCTGTGTGGGTGGGCTGCCTGCACTGACGCGCCCGCCCCGTGTGCTCCAACAGGAGGAAAATCAGACGCCTGTCGCTCAGACAGCCAGCAGAGCCCACCCAAGGCCTCCCAAAGCTCTCCGAGATACCTCGGTAGCGGACCCTCCAAATCTCAACCCATCAGTAAGGACCGTTTGCTCTCTGAATTGTTTATTTCAATGTGAACAACAATTATGCCTGGCCTGTGTCTGAAACGACTGGGCAAGCTCGTTATAAAGGATCACACTTTTCCAACAACACAGAAGTTTCTTAAAATGCAGGACGGCAAACTGACCTCACAGCTCATTTGTAAGTCCACGTTGGGAACAGCAGGTGGCTATAGGAACACTTGTCGGAAAACATTAGCCACTTATGCTCCCACCAGCAGTGATCCCTGGATTACACCGCCTCCACTGACCCAGTGCCCAAGGCAGAATTTGTAGCACAAAAATGCATTACAGGAGCTTAATGCATTTTATTTTATCAGGCCCACAGTGCAGGCAAAGCAGCTGCAGGTGTTCCAGGAACAGAACGCGCCTGTTTCACACTCTTCTCCATCACCGGTTTCGCACAGTGGAGGAAAAGGCAATCACACTCCAAGAAACAGAGCTGGATCCCTGCTCCTTGAGTGGCTGACAGAGCTCGGCGGGGCTGGGGAGAGAATGGGTGGATGCACTGTCAGCCACCCAGGGGGCTGGAACCAAAGCCACTGTGAATCACCAAGTGGGCATCAGTCTGTTTTCCAAGGGGAAGGAGAACCTGCAGTCCACAAGAGCCCCATGTACTCACCAGGCTTCCCAGGTGGCGCTTCCAGTAAAGAACCTGCCTGCCAATGCAGGAGCTATAAGAAACGTGGGTTCGACCCCTGGGTCGGGAAGATCCCCTGGAGGGCATGGCAACCCACTCCAGTATTCCTGGAATCCCATGGACAGAGGAGCCTGGTGGGCTACAAGTCCCGCACGGTCGCAAAGAGTCGGACACGACTGAAGCGACTTAGCACACAAGGAATGCACTCACCAATTTGATAAGGACCAGTAAACAATACCAAGACAGACCTAAAACAGACACAATTGTTTGTTTTCCTCCAAATCAATTAAAATATCAAGTTAGATACAAGCTAAATGCTACAACAAAAAGCAGTGTGACAGAACGCCAAGACAGACGAGCCCGTGCAAAGAGCCGGGGCAGAGGCCCGAGAGATGCCCGTGTCAGCCCAGGGTGACGGAGCTCCTGACACAGACAACCCACCACCCTGGTCTCCTTTATCAACGTCTCTTCAAACCTTCAAGCCTCATTCCTGCAAAAACGCTGACCTCTTTCCTCCAGGGGAATGCTCGTCCACTTCTAGGAACAACTCCTTCCATCACCCGACACCCAGGGAACAGGTCTTCCACTTCTCATTTCTGCCTATTTTTCAACAGCGTGTGTGTGGGAGAGAAGGTGGGCCAGGAACCCTCACCATCAGCTCGGACCTGTGAGAGTCTCACCCCCAACCCCGACTTCCCTTGGTGAGCTCTTTAATGCCCCGGAGCACGAGGAGAAGGGGGCTGGCTGCAGGCTCACATCACAATCAGGCTGTGTTATCTAGAGAGAAACATATATTTAAAAACTAAGAAAATGGCTCAAGGCAGTTTCTGCCACAGGAATAATGACTTGCTCTTTCAAGTATCATTTTATTTCAGTAGCTGAAAACAAGTAGCGTTAGCCTCTTAGAACCGGAGCAGTTTTCAAAATCCAAAACCCCTAGAGGATGCCAGCACTCCTGGTCACCTCCCCCGCCCCACTCCAGCCCCTACCCTGGGGGGGTTTCGGGGGAGCCGTTGAGGAACTGCTTTCCAGAGGAGACCTCATCCTTCTCTCCCAGGCTCCTGACTGGTTGGCCTTCTCCTTCAAGAGTCTCCTGTCCTTAGAGTTTACCTTCTCAGAGGGCTCCTAGAAAACCAACTCCAAACCTGCAGCGGAGGCAACAGAAGAGTCGAACCTGTCCTACCCAAGAGTGGCCGAGGGCAACCCAGCTGCCAGGCCTCCCTGAAGGCCACGCTGGCAAGAGCCAGTCCACCCAAGTCCCAGGGCATCTGAGTGTCAGGGCCGCCAGGGGACATGAGACTGCAGATGCTGCACGCCCCTCCAGAGCAGCCCTGGAGCGAGAGGAGCGCCTGCCCCATTTCCTCTGCCGGCCTTCCAGTCCACAGGCTGGGGTCAAGGGGAGGACAGATACGACAGGCCCTCCGGTTAGTGCCCCCGTGCTATGGCAGGCCCCTTAGGGGAAGCTCAAGTTCTCTTTCTGAAGAATCCAGTGAGGAGGCTGTGCACCGGAGCCCAAGTGCTGGATTCCGTTCCAGCTGCACGGCCACAACAGCCATGTGGCTGCCGCTGAGCCATCTAGCCTTTCAGACCACAGACGTGGCTCCAATAAACAGGGTTGTTACAGCCATTAAGGGCCAGAGCAGCTGAAGCCTGACTCGAGGAAGACCCACTCACCCGTCGGGCTTCAAGGCTGGGGCTCCCCCCCCACTCTGCCCCTGCCTGCAAGGCTTGCTCATCCTGTCCCCCCTGCGCCTCCTGCTGCTCAGTCTACACTCTGTTCCTGTCTCCTATGACAAAGGAGAGACAATCAGGAAATCTTCCTGTGAGCGTGCGATGCACACGTCTCCTGTCCCTCTGCATACTATAAATGTGCTGCCATAAGCTGACAAGCTCAATAAAGATTTCTGTTGAAGATATGCAAATTTTAGAAAAGCCTGATTTAAATATGTGACGACTACACAGGGCAGCCTGGGAAGTAGTCAGTGGTTAGGGACCCCATGAAAGGGATGCGGAAACTTTCCAAGAACAGCAGGGAACAACTCTGCTCCCATGAGGGCTTCCCCGAGGAGCGGCTGAGAAGTCTGCAAGCCTCCCTCCCTCCGAAGCAGAGGCAGAGCACGTGCGTCTCCAAGTTTGGTCACGTACTGGCTGCGTGCTGAAAAGCCCGTGTCTATTTCCCGAGACTGTCAGGCTGGGAGCTGGTGCGAAAGGATGAGCGGAGAAAGGAACGGGCTGCAGACACTGCAAACCCGACGCCTCACCTCTGCTGCGCCGGCGCTGCCCGCACCCGTCCTGTGCGCTTCTCTGAAGGAAAGCCCCGGGCTGCTTGCTGTCACCACACAACTCAGAAAGGTCATCTGAGGACCTCCAGAGTACAAGCATGCTTTTCTCTATTTCCACGGATTTACGCTTTAAGGTCACAGGCCCCACAACATCTGTGCACTGCTGTGCGCCTGTGTGTGGCAGGAGGGCGGGGTGGAGGGAAGAAGGCCAGAGAAGCGAGCTACAGTTGGTTACACACACCTCTCCTGGAGGGAAAGAGGCTTACTCTGGGGCAGAGAAATGTTTTAGCTGAAGAGATGAGCTCAAATTTGAAGTCAGACTACAAACTATATATACTTAGAAACTCCCACTGAATGGACAACCCACTCCAGGATCTGGGAGACTTCCTGTCTAGATGTGGGAGAGGAGGTGACCTCATACCCAGCTCCTTCACCAAATAGTTCCAGTCTGGGTACTAAAGAACCCCACGAACGGAACCTAACACTCCTCAGTCCCGAGGGCCCTCGTCGGTTCTGACAGACCTGAACAGCCGACTCCCCACGGGGTCTGTGACGCCCCGTTTTCCGTGCTGTCCTTCTCCTTCTCTGGGAGCACCTCATCTTCTGTCCCTTAAGTATTAGAAGTACTCAGTGCTAGACCCCACGTTCTCTCCCAAGGTTTAAATTCTAACTGTACATGCTGCCCCTCTGAACTCTCTCTTTACCCAGACCGCTCTTTGGACCTCCATGCCACTGTACCCAATTATTTCCCCTTGATATCTTGGCTACCTCAAGTGTAAGAGGTCCAAAATGGAAGGCACACCTCGTCCTTCAGTGTCCCCCAACCTAGGAGAACGGCGCCACCGCGCAGACACTGGCTATGACCTGGCCCTGGAGCCATCACAGCATCCTCCCCAGCGTTCACATTCAGTTAGCAAGTGCTGTGGATCCTGCTTCCAAAAACCAAAACCATTCTCTTCTTCCCATCCACACAGCAGCCACCCGGTCAGGACCACCAGTACCTCACGCCCAGGCCGCTGCCCAGCCCCCTTCCGCAGCCAAGGCGAGCCCACACACCCTGGCCTGTGCCAGCACACTCGTTCAGCCTCGGTCGTTAACCGCGTCAGCACTCCTGCCCCTGGCGGCCTCCTGCTCTTCGCACCACTCAGCCCTGTACTCCGTGTTCAAGACAAAGGGACCTCACTGCATTCTTGGTTCTGAAGGTCTTGGCTTCAATAGCTCTTCCTCAGGAAGATCTTCCTGGAGACTCAGATTAGGCTAGGGACCTATTATATGCTTTCATCTCCTGGACTTTCCCTTCAATCACCAGTCACAGTTGTAATTATCGGGTCATTTGCGTAGTTTTTTTTTTTTTTTTTTTTTTTTTCATTTAACTTGTTTTCCTGACGAGATTTCATGAAAGCAAAAAGGCTTTCTCTATAACGTACCACGTGACATGCCTCCTATGGCTAGAACAGTGCACGGCTTACTCAAAGGTTAGTTACAAACCGTGTTTTCCACTACTTTCAAAAGATTCATGCACCCCAATGATCACAGCAGTACTATTTATAGTAACCAAGAGGCTGAAACAATGTCCTGTGGCAGAAGTGAGCACAGCATGCAGGCGGAGCAGGAAGAAGGCAGCAGGCCCGGGGCGCGGGGAGGCCAGGCCCCCGCCTCCGGCCACGGGGCCACCGAGCCACCCACGGCGCGGGGCCACCGCCGGGTCTCCACGCCCTCCAAGCCTTCTCCCTCACTCTCTTAGATGGATTTCTTTTTTTCTTTTTGTAAGGCTAAGTGAATTGACATGTACCTTTTTTCACACTGGTTAATTAATTCCTCTTCTAATAGGTAATATGTGAATATAACAGAAATTCAGTTTGTATAAAATGATATTCAGCAAAAAGCCAGTCTCCCATCCCATTCTGTCAGTTACTAACCCAGAGGCAAAGCAGCCACCCGTTCTGACGCATCCTCGAGAGTCTGAGATACACACACGTTTGTGTTCAGGTCCCAGAGGGCTATTTTAAACTCGTAAATCCCATCACTAAATTCACTGTGTAAACCCCTCAGTGCCTGCCCACTACTTTTAGAATAAAATTCTGACCCTCAAAGGCCTCCCAGCCCATCCGGCCCCCACTCCCCTCATGTGCGTGGGGGGCACCAGCCACACCAGAGCCTCTCGGGTCCTCAGATACGGACGCCAAGCGCTCCAGCCTCCAGGGCGGTGGGAGCTCTTCCCCAGCGCTCCCGACGGCCGGCTCTCCCAGCTTCTGTATCTCAGCCCCACAGGCTCTACATCCAGTCCCGTCTCGGCACTCACTCCTCTCAGGAGCTGCCTCGTTCACCTGCCCCCTCACTGACTGCATCTTTCCCCCACAGAAGAAAAGCACCACGAGGGCAGGGACGGTGACAGCTCTGTTCTCTGTTCCTCGGGAGCTCAATAAAGATTCGCAAGCAGAATGAATAAATAATCTGAGTCAACATTTTACACAAAGACAAGGACTTCCAGCGATAAAAAGAACATGTAACCCTGGTGCCTGTGCCTGTCGGCCCTCTCCCGGAGAAGGACCACGAGCACCTCGCGGTCTGCCCCCAGCCCCCTGGGGACCAGCTGTAGCAGGCACACTCTTAAGACGATCACTGCCTGGTCTCAGCTTCGGATGGATTCCTGGTTTTCCCCTCCAGTACCAAGTTTACTTTCCTAATTGTGCTTTTCTGTTGCCATTATTAATATGAGCCTATATTCACTGAGCTCACTCTGAGAGGCAACCCAGAAACGTCTAAGATGGCATTAGGTGCTCTCCTGAAACTAACTCATGATCACAAACGAGCTGAGCACAGACAGCGGAGAACCGGATATAACCGTGTAGGCTTCCACTGACATTTCTCATTCTACCCTAGCATTTTGGCCAATTACTCCAGATTCTGAGGAAAATTAATCCAGGGTTAGCATCCAGTTCAAGGGAAGAACAGTGTAATTGACGCAGGAGAATTAACACAAAGCTGGGCCTTTTAGCTTTACGTCTGGAACTTTCCCCCTCTGCACCTGTAGCACTGCAGTGCACCGCTCTAGAGAACACAAGTCATCAAACGTACTAATCACAAGAACGCACCAACTCCGTGGTGCGCTGACTCGCACTCCCATCCTCCACTGCAGAGCAGAGGCTGGCCGCTGCAGGGCGGGGGTCCGCATGGGCCGGGGAGGAAGAGCCCCGCTCCCCTCCTCGAGGGACAAGCGGGCTGCCACTGGACGAAGCCTCCCCGACCCACAGGACAGCAGACGCAGCCTCTGCCCGCCACCTCCCGCCCTTCGGCCCAACCACCCATCTCCGGCATCACAGGGAGCATCTTCATGGATACTTCCCAGAAACTCCGGCCAGAAAAGGGCACGTGACACGTGCACGAACACGCCCCCTCGCTCCCTGCAGCCCCAGAGGACTTGCTGGAACAAGGGGAGCGGGCCTGGCCGGCTGCTGTGGGAGACGGCCCAGGGGAGGTGCCCACAGGCCGGGCACCCACGCCCAGGCGTGCGCCAGGGACTGCATGCACGCGTTTCCTGCACAGCAGCGGAGGGGGCACCCAAAGCAAAGAGGGGCGTTTCTTATCGCCCAGCTACGTCCCAGGCACTGTTCCGGGGCAGAGAGTACACTAGACGGTCGGAGCAGCCCTAGCACAGCTCCACAGGCGACAACAGAGGGAGGTAGCACCCTCCAAGCCACTGGAGGGAAGCGGAGGGCCCCGCCCAAGTGCACGCCACCCCGGGAGCCCGTGCCGGAGCCCCCCGCCCCTTCCATGCTGTTCTCGCCCCCTTCTTTGTGCCTTGGTAACCATGGTTGCCTTAACTCCGGACCGACAGCTGAGGGTGTTCTCTGGACGGCAGCTCGAGGCAGGTCAAGTCTGGAGGACTGAGCCTCCACACCAGGCGGGCTCTGCGTTGCTGCCCCGTCCCTCTAAGAGTGCAGAAGAGGCCTTCCCTCCTGGGTTCCGCCTCGCTGGCCAACAAGGAGACACGGAGAGGTGGGAACTTCTAGAGAAGCCAGCGGATGCAGTTACTTCGGGCACTTCAATAATTTACAAGACAGACTCCTCTCCCCTCTCAGTCTGGGGCCTCTGAACTCTGCTCCCGGATCTCACGGTCAGTCCTGACCACCCACATATGCAGTGTGACAGCGTGTCTCCCACCAGCTCCCAGCACTTCCTCCTCGCCTCACCAGCACTTGAGTCTCTGGGTCTCAGGCCCTTCGTGGCTCTGTCCTCAGGACCCAGCTCCCTGGTGGCGTGACTTGGAGTCTCGAAGGCTGAAGCGTTTGGGTGACACCAGGCACCGAATGAGAGCCAGCGACCCACCACCATGGCACCTGGGGCTCCGGTTAGGGCAGCTTTCTCACATCAGTCTTCCAAAAACGCCTCACTCCCCAGATGCAAGTCCTCGCTCAGCGATGCTGTAGAGCCTGCATGGCTGCCTTGTCACGGTCTTATCGGGCTCACTGCCAGCAACAGGCAGCCAGATCTGAAGCAAGCGGCAAGGCTCTGCCTGGAGCCTACCTCTCCAGGGCCCGAGAGTCGAGGAGTAAGGACTCTCACATGACTGTATCAGAACCTTGGTCTGCTTAGGTAAAAGCACTTTCCAGAAGCAGAAACCAACTTCATTGATATTGATCTCTTCAGAGGAAAGGTGCTATAGAAATCTCATCTAATAAATAAAGGATTCAAACTCCAGCGTTGGGCTGTCAGTCCAGGAAGGGAAAGGAGCTATCAGGCTCAAGGAGTCAAGAGTACTTATTGGTCCACCTGTGCACTGTTTACAGAGCTCTATTCTAGGGGCAGGGTGGAAGAGAAGAAGAAGAAAAAGCCACTCGTTCCTGCCTTTAAAGACAGCTAAAGATGCACGGAGAATAAAATGCTGAAGGACACAAGAAGCAAAGCAAGAAATCAACTGCAAATAAAATCAATACGCTCCAGCTCCATGTAATAAACCGGGGGCACTGAGGAGAGGTCACCGGCTAAGGTGTCCTGGAGGAAGCATTTTCAAGGAAAACAAGGACATGAATTAGCACTCAGGAGAAAATGGAATGGACACGTCAGGAAGAATTAAGTGCCGTTGTGTCTCACATTACCCAGGCACAGCAGGGGACACAGAGGTGGCAATGCCATGGCCTGTCCTCCAGAAGCCTCGTATCCCAGTGGAGTGACTAGGGGCACGTGGGACAATGGAACCCTTCCAGAAGGCTACATAAACTGTCACCGTTCACTAAACTCATCACTGAGACAGGGAAGAGCTCAAGGAGCAGCCAAGACGCACACGGCTGGCAAGAGGGACCACGCACCCTGCAGTCACACACTCGCTGTCTAGGGCACCCGTGGCCCAGGGTGGGGACACGAGAGAGTGGTGGGAGCTCAGCAGACCTGGGCTCTGTGCCAGCTGCTCCCTTAACATTTCTGGGTTACTTGACTTCAAAGCTTGAGTTTTCCACCTCTGTAAAAAGGACCATCTGTCCACCCATGCTAAGGGTCACACAATACCACATGGTTGCAGGCATCCAGTGCAAAGTAGGTACTCAATAAAGCTGCTTTTCCTTCACCCAGAGGGTCACAACTGCAATGGACCAGGGTTCACCCATCCACTCACCAAAGCAGCACCACACCCCAGGCACTACAGCAGGGCCAAGAGCGGCTGAAGAACGCGGCATCAGCCTGTCCTCCAGGGCTCACGGTGTGGAGGAAGGGCAGGCATGCAGATGGACGACCCGAGCATGGTCTGAGAACTCCAACAACGGGGCCAACCGTGGGCCCCACAGACGGCTTCTGAGCGGCCCCAAGAGGAGACCAGCAGGGGAAAGGTTTCGTCACAGAGACATCCAGATTTTGTGAGGACCCCTGATGAAGCGAACCATGGAGACGAGCCCTGAGCCCAATCTGGCCTTCCTGCCCAGCCTCGCCTCTTTGCCCCCACACTGTTCTCCAGGCCCTATACACGGACTTGGGCCTGGAGGACCGGAGGTGCTGGGAATCCAAAGCCACCGCGCTCAGATGTGTGAGGAGATGGCTTGCAGGAGCAGACGGTGATTTGTGACAGGTCTATCCAGAGGGCAGAGTGCCGAGGAAGAAGGGGCTGTTATACAGAGAGAGGAGGAGTGTTAGTGCAGTGGAGGGAGCACCTCGTCAGTCTAAGCTGCTTGGCAGTAAGACAGGCCTCACCCCTCTAGGCTGCACCTGTACGGGGGCTGGACTACCTGCCAGGGCCCTGCTGATGCCATTTCTGCAGGGTTGGGTCAGGGAGCTGGACAGGCACCAGGTGAGTAACTTCTAGGTCATTCCAGTGCTTGGACTCTGAGTCAAGAGAGTGATGGGGTTGATAGGCATCAATGGGAGACTGGTGTGGTTACACACAGTAGGTCTGTGACCTGCCAGTCTCTGTGACCTCCAAACAGCCCATCTTGTCCATTTGCAAGTGAATCACAGGTTTTATTTAGGTAAATACAACCATCTGCAAAGTAGAGTATTTAATTAAGCCAAAAGCATATCACATAATTTTAATTAGACCAAGCAAGCAATGCTCCTCTGAAAGCATGTATGTCTTGAATGATTCTCCCCCTCTATCAATAAAACTTCAAGGCAGATAAAGGTATGTAAAAATAAATAATGCTAAGGGTTTCTACCTAAACCTTATTCTTTAAGCTAGTTATTCCCTTGGGAAAAGCTCAGGTTTCACATGTACGCTGGCATCAAGAGTCTCCATGGAGACCAGCCCCGATGTTCTCCTGTGCACCTGCTCAGGCCTGCCTTCACACACAACCACAAAAGGACTTTTCCCCTAAAGAGAGCCCGGGGGTTCGCCAGAGAGCCACACTTCTCCGACTTCTGACTTGTTCTTGCATGTTATCAGCCGGTACTGGCGGGGTGCCCACCCAGGCCACATCTGCAGGGTGTGAGAGCCACAGAGCAGCACGTGGCGCTGGCCTCTCGGGAGCTTAGGGTCTACAGGAGAGCGGAGAGCAGTGGAGGAGGGCGTGTGGCACACACGAAGAAGATGCCAGCCTCTAAGTGCGAGAGAAGGGAGTTGCCTAGATCTGACATAAAACCTCTGATGTGGATGACCTCACTGGAAATTTCTAGTCACTCTATTTTGTCTTATATTATCTTTGCCTTCCTATAAGAACGAGCTATGAAGCATGTAGGTAGTGTGCCAAACCTTGGGGTCTGTTAGAACTGCCTGGGCAGCCGCACTTGTGCCTTCTGAAGAAGAAGTACCCTCAGCTACTCAGGCACTCTGCAGTGCTGGTCTCAGGCCCGCACTTCTCAGGAAGTTCTACTCAGGAGGGAGTCAAAGAGACGAGGAGGAAGACAGGGTGTTTAGTAGCAGGTTATCTACGTGCGACGTACTGAACAAAGTTTGTTTTAACTACACACATAAAAGGCACTAAAAAGGACATTTCTTTACCAATATTTTGTGAGCAATTTGTTATTATTTTGAAAGAAATAATATTTTAATCCTATTATTTTGACTAAATACTATTTTTTCACCACAACTACTCTAATTTGGTGACATTTTACTACAAATGATCCATATAAGAGTCCCAAGTCCTGAACCAGGGTCTGGAGGCTGAACTAAGAGGTTAAGGGAATAAAGTGTATTAATTTGGGGTAAAGAAAGAGTAAGAAATCTTCTGGGTACTTCAGAGGAGATAAGAACGGAAGTCCACCAGGGGACAGGCAGGGGTACGAAATGAGAAGTTGCAGCCAGCGGGGGCTAAAAGCCGTGCTGGAGGGAGGGAGTGGTGAGCAGTCAGAAACTCCTCAGCACTCCTTGAGTTTCAGATCAAAGCCCGCATGAGCACACAGGTGTGATAGGAGGCTGTGGCCATCTTTCTGGCCTTAGTTTCCTCCTTTACCAAAGGGCGGGGGCGGGGGTGGGGGTGGGGTGGGGAGGTTGGACTGATGAATGATTGCTAAGGCTCCCTCTAATCCTGGTGCTCTGTGATTCTATTACCTATTATCCACAATTTGTGTGTGTGATTTTGTATTGTAAAAGCATTTCATTCAAACAAAGCATTTCAAAGCACTGCTCAGTGTGCCTTGCTTTCATTACCTCAAGTGAGAATAACCCAGAACAGTATCCTGGGTGTCTGCTACGACTTTGGCCTTCAGAAAAGAGGAGTGACCTCAGGTCTCAGGTTTCCCACTACAGCGAGACAGACACGTTATGACCACAAACACAGAGCAGGTGTTTCGACTGTTAAGCACAGGACAGAAAACTCCTTAAAACTCACCTTTGTTAGGCTACGTGGTAGCTCACCAGGACTATATCAACTGTCTGGGGAAAATGTATTTGAACATTTCCTGTGGTTTCCTAAAATGAATTCCACAGGTAACAACTATTAAACTTTGTCAGGCCAGCTATGAAAAACCTACAGCCAAATCATACATGAATGGTAGACACAAAACAAAACTGAATGTTTTCTACCTGAGATCAAGAAAGGGCGAGGAGGTTCATGCTAGCCAGTGCAGTAACACAAGAAAAGAAGTTACAGGCACACAGACTGGAAAGGGCTTCCCTGGTGGCTCAGATGGCAAAGAATCTGCCTCTTATACAAGAGACCCGGGTTCAATCCCTGGGTTGGCGAAGATCCCCTGGAGGAAAAAATGGTAACCCACTCCAATATTCTCGCCTGGAGAATTCCACGGACAGAGAAGCCTGGCAGGCTACAGTTTATGGGGTCACAAAGAGTTGGAAACAAGTGAGCAATTAACACTTTCACTCTGGGCTTCCTGGCAGATCAGCTGGTAAAGAATCCGCCTGCAATTCAAGAGACCCTGGTTCGATTCCTGGGTTGGGAAGATCTGCTGGAGAAGGGATAGGCTATCCACTACAGTATTCTTGGGCTTCCCTAGTGGCTCAGCTGGTAAAGAATCCACCTGCAATGTGGGAGACCTGGGTTCGATCCCTGGATTGGGAAGATCCCCTGAAGAGGGGAACAGCTACCCACTCCAGTATTCTGGCCTGGTGAATTCTATGGACTGCATACAGTCCACGGGGTCACTAAGAGTTGGACACGACTGAGCCACTTTCACTTTTAGAACTAGTAAGTGAACTCAGTAAGGCTGCAAGATAAGAGATCACATACACAAGCCAGCTGCATTTCTAAGCGGCAGCAGAGAACAATCCAAAGATAAAAACATCTGTTTACAACAGCATCAGCAAACTGAAACCCTTCAGGGGTTAGTACACTGTTGAAATGGCAATTCTGTAAACCTTTCCAAATGGGCAAGATACCTGAAGTATAAACAGACTCTTCAGAAAAGAAGATATATGAGTAGCCAAAAGGCATCTGAAAAGGATGCTTAACAGCATGTCATTAGAGAAATGAAAATTAACACACAAGAGTGAGATGGTACCACACAACCATTAGAGTAGCTGAAGTTAAAAAGAATGACAAGATTAAATGCTGGCAAACTACGGAGAACTGGAACCTTAATACACTGTTAGTGGGATTTTCTTTTAAAATGTTAATGACCTTTCAACCTGGCAATTCCACCTTCACGTATTTGCCCAAGAAACTAAAACATGCCCACACAAAGCGTTCTGAGTGAATACTGACGGCAGCTCTACTCATAATATCCCCAAACTGGCAACAACCCAAATGTATGTCAAACGGTAAATGGATAAACAAATATGGTATTATTCATACAATGAAATAATACTAAACATCAAAGAGGAATGAACTACTGATATGTAACAGTATGGATGAATCTCAAAAACAGTATACTATGTGGACACACAGGACTGTATATATGCATTGCAAGAATCCACAGATGTTAACATTCTAAAAAGGCAAAATTATACCAAGAGGCAGATCAGTGGTTAACTGCAACTGGGGCAGGTGTAGGGGTTGACTGAAAATGGGGCACATGGGAACTTTGGAGGGTAACGGAAGCATTCTAAATTCTGAACTTGGTGAGGGCTGTACAACTTAGTTACTAAAACTCACTGAACTTTAAAACAGGTCAATTTTATGATATATAAATTATATGTCAAAAACCTATAAAACACACACACCTTACTGGGCAAAGAACTAACTGAAATGATTTACTCTTAGAATTTAAAGAATTTATTTAGTTTTGCAATAAAGCCATTTTTCCCCTCTCCATAAAGAAATATTATAAACAGGGTAATTTTATGAAAGAGTTTTATAAAATTATTATTGTGTTGCTATTGCTACGACTGAACTGTAGAAATAGTTGCAACTTTGCTAAGCAGATGGAAAATATTCACTTCATGAGACAACGGTTCGCTGGTGCACCTATCAGTGAGGCACGAACGGGGAACTGACACAGGCTTCAGTAACTGTGAGCTGCACGTTCTGCGTTTTAGAAGCTTGGTCTCTGATGCTCCTTTATTGGGGAGGGGCTCTTCGTGTCTCCACTCTCTCTCGTCTTGTTAAAGGACATATGGTGCGCTGGGTCTCTGAGACACAGCAAACTAACAGGCTAAATATATGGAGCTGGTGTTCAGTCAAGGTTTGATTTGTTTTGCTCTAACACCTCAACTTGCAATTTACAAGAGCAGCAGAGGGACTAATCTGTTTGGTTTTAGCCCAGAACTCTTATACATTAAAGATTAAATGGGGAATATGGACAAGCACACTCTTGTTTAAGTAAAAGTATAGTGAGAGTGAAAGCAAGAGAGTAGCAAGGGAGAAAATTTTACTAGAAGCTGCCTCAAAATGTTCAGCTCCTCTCTGCTCTCATGCCCCCCATAGGCTCCCATCAACAGCTTTCTGTCGTCACCACTGCTGCTCCTGCTTTGGGGAGCGTGGGCAGGCACCTCCTTCCCTTCAACCGTAAGGTAAACACACACCCAGCTGCTGCCCCAGAACTGCTGGGACACCTTCGGCCTTTCACCACCAGACTGGGGATAAAAAACAGGAGCCCCTACAGGGCTGGGATCTTGGTCACCACACTCTCTCTCTGACACAGGGCAGAGTATGTACTCGACACCGGACGGCAGTAAGAACAACACCTAACCAGCCAAACCAACACCTATCCAGTTTCCCTGGATAGGCTTTCTGACAGACCCCATCTAGAACTTGCCTTAGATTCTTTGAGACACAGGACAGGATGCCAAACATCCTAACAATTTTAAATCACACTTGAAAGAGAGTTAGAATAAAGGCCTAAGTGTGGGCTTATTTGTGGTGGTTTGCGATGCTGGTGACGCAGGTCACCTGCAGGCTTCATAATCAATCGCTGCAGCTTCTCGCCCCACCCCAGACCCGAGGATGCCACCGTCTGCTCAGCGTGCAGGCAGCCCCCTCCGGTGGACGGGGGCGGCTGCGGCGTGTGCACAATCCTTCCCACTGTGTGCATCAGTCCACATCTTCCCTAGACCATTCCTCTAAAGGAACTCAACAGCCCCCTGGGCTTTCCTGTGTGCTTAACTGAAAAAAAGAAAAAAAAAAAAATCGTGTTGCCCACATTCAAAATCACTGGTTTTCACTGCAAACCGATGTCCACACTCTCCAGACTGGAATCTGGAATCTCTTCCCTCTCTTTTGAGCAGTCTCTCATCACTCAACCCCGAAGCTCCATCAGGCTGCACAGAGGTCACCTGCAGACCACCACCCAGCTTGGTCCACGCAGTCCCTCTTTCTGCACTTCTAAGTCCCACCCTTCCTCCTATGCCCCTACCGTGGAATCCTGTGCAGAGTCTGCCAGTTGGAATTAACCTCTCCCTCCCCAGATCCCCATAACATGTGGCATGCACCATGATCAAAACTCATGGCAGGCTGCCCTGGATGCCGGTGATTCCATGCATGTGACTGCCTTCCACTTGGGACCAGCAAATTTCTACTTGAATGCATATTTAAATCACCTTGAGGATCCTTGAAAAACTAGCTGATTCCAGGATGAGGCAAAGGTTAAGTACAAGATCACCCAGAATACATCAAGTTGTGCCAGAGAGTAGGAAAATACTTTTCAAAAAATGGAGGCAGGTCACAAAAACATGGAATTCAGCTCAAAGGAATTTTACTGGCCAAATCTGAGACAATCTGAGCAACAAAATAATTAAGTACAGCAGTGAATTATAAGCCACTGAAAAAACATAAAGCCCATGAGTTCATATCAACAAGAGATAAACACGGGAGGAGGATGCAAATGCTGAATGCAGAGGACTGGAGTCAGAATAGCATCCTTGCACAACCATCACAGTAAAGATCGGTTCAGGCAAGAAGCATCAGTGGATGCTCAATCTAGGAGATATGTTTGATGAGGATTAGGACATTATATAGTCAAAAGGTTTCCCACAGATGCTTAACTAGTTAGAATGGCAAGAACACCCTAGTTTTAGAGACATCAGTCAGTCCCTGGGTCAGGATGACCCCTTGGAGGGGGACATAGCTACCCACTCCAGCATTCCTGCCTAGAGAATTCCATGGACACAGGAGCCTGGCGGGCTACAGTCCATGGCTTGCAAAGAGTCAGACACGACTGAGTGACTATCACATCTCTCAGTGTAGAACCCTGAGGGGAATATATCAGCATCCGCGTGAAGAAACATCAGACGAACCCCAAATGAGGAGTGCTCTATTTAAAAAAAAAAAAAAGAAGGGAAAAATGAGGGGGTGGGGGTGGGAAGGGTAAGGAGAAGGGGGTAGAGACATGTAGTCTTTAAAAATGCCAGTGATCACTAAAAACAAAGAAAGACAATGAAAACACTCCAACTTAAGAGTCTTTAAGAGGTGTGACAACTAAACGCAATGCTTGATCATGGACTGGGTTCCACACTGCTGCTGCTGCTGCTGCTGCCGCTAAGTCGCTTCAGCCGTGTCCGACTCTGTGCGACCCCACAGACGGCAGCCCACCAGGCTCCCCCGCCCCTGGGATTCTCCAGGCAAGATCCCTGGAGTGGGTTGCCATTTCCTCCTCCAATGCATGAAGGTAAAAAGAGAAAGTGAAGTAGCTCAGTCGTGTCTGACTCTTAGCGACTCCACGGACTGCAGCCTACCAGGCTCCTCCGTCCATGGGATTTTCCAGGCAAGGGTACTGGAGTGGGGTGCTGTTACAAAGTACATTACGAGATCAACTAGCAAAGCTAGAATATGGACAACAGATTTGATAGAAGCATCAGTGTCAGTTTGCTAAAGCTGGTAACTGTGCTATCCTTATATAGAATAATTATCCTGAGGAAATACTCACTGGAGTTTATGGGGATAGAGGGCTACAGGGAAGAGCCTAGGAAAGAGCTTTCAACTTTCAAAAAGTTAAAAACAATAGCCAGATACTCTTTCTGATTTGATGGTTCAGCGTGAGGCCTAGCCAGTCTACATTTTAGAGGCTTCCCCGAGTGAGAAGTGCCAGAGCAGCTGCACCAGCGTCACCTGGGGGCCTGTCAGACAGGCACAGGCCCGCCGAGTCAGAAGCGCTGGCCCAGCAGACTGTGCAATTCTGATGTCCACTCTGAAATCACTGACCTAAACTATGAGCTCCTACACTCTATGTTCTAGCTTCTATAGTCATCACAAAACCTAGTGAAATGCTTTATACCAAATCATACCTCAATAAGTACTTGCTGAATTTAGCCTGACAGCGAATAAAAAGGCAGAAATGACCACTGAGGCACTGGAAGTCGATAAACTAAAGGTCCCACCTAAAGCATCACTCTCTGAGTTTCTACAGTGAAAATAAAATTTATTTTGAAAGCAGTAAAGGAAGTCAGATTACTCAAGAGGTTAGTAAAAGCACTGCTGTCCCAAAAGGGGGGATATCAGTTCACAGTTTAAGTCACTGTCAATTGAAAATAAGCAATAACTTACACAAGCTCTTAGACTGGTATTTAAAAATTAATTCGGTGGTTTTGGGAGGCAATGCACAGTGATTTAAATACCATGTGGTATGCATCATGCAAGATCTGCTTAGAAAACACAGCAGTCACGTGGCTGTGATATGGCCCAGATTTGAAGAGGATGGCCAGGTTTCAGAAGAACCCTCTCTAGGTGGCAGTGGGAGAGACAAGGCCCCTGTAACAACAACGGGCTGATCAATCTGCCTACTGAGCTGAAAATGAAACAAATAAATCCATGTTTATGGAGTTGTTTTCCATCTTGAGAAGTTAAGGCGCTGAAGAGACACTGGGATGCAGGGTATCATTCCAGCCGCACCACACGCCTTTTCTAATTGGCACCCAGAAAGATTTCACAGGAAGAGGGTGTTACTTTGGTATTGTTGACTTAAAGGTTATCTCGTCGCAGCGAGGCAGAGGAGAATTCATCTTCAAAATTCACCTCTTCGTTGAAAGACCATGGAGTGTCTTGGCAATTAACAATTCCTATCACCTCTAGCTGTTCCCTATGTGAGAAGGCTCAGAACTCGCCTTACAAATTGCTCTTTTGAAGATCAAAGGGGAGCTGAATGTGTCTGTGTGCTCTCGATGAGACTGTGATTTAATGGAATTTTTAGAGGAGGCTTGCTGGCAGTGTTTGGATGACAGCCCCAGGCGGAGGATTCCGGGGAGCTCGGCCACTCTTCCCTTCGGAGCGTCCTCCCTGTCTTTAATTGGCACCTCATTAGAAATTAATGAAAATGACATCCTCTGTTCTTCCTGCTCTAGGCACTGAATGCTACAAAAAGGCCCATCACAATTCATAACACATTCAATTTATATAGCAATGGCTCTTAAGCATTATTTATGAGATGTGAATTTCTTGTCAGCAGTTAATAACCTGTACAGAGTGGAAGGGGAATGGAAAAAAAGATTGTGAAAAAGATTGTGACTATATATACATAAAGGCTTTCTGCAGTGGAGAGGTGTTCTGTTTGAGTTTAAACTGCCTTCCCGAGTCTTCACTTTCAGGAGTAAATTACTGTGTTTCCCCTCCTCTAAAGCCTTCCTGGGCAGTTCAGTGTCTCTCCAGCACTCTGTGCAGCCTCAAGGAAGTAACTACAGAACTCACCTTTCCCTGCGAGATCCAAGCAGACAGGAGGAGGAACACAAGCTACTTGTCGCAGACAGTCCTAGAGGTGTGTGCTCCCATCGCGGTCCTTTGTCTTTTCAAGTGTGGCAGCTGACTCAGTCTTTCTGGGCACGTAAGTGTGATGTTCTCTGTGGGTCCAGCTGAGTGCCCAGCTCTCTCTGGGAAGGCTACATCTGGAGAGACTGCAGAAAGCTCAGGGCTTTCGTCTCCAGCAGAAAAATCGAATCTCTATAAGCAGACCCTCAGTACGGGGCACAAGCCAAGGGACACGTGTTACATCACCTGAAAAGAATGCACGTCTGTGGCAAAGGATCAGCACTTACTTAGGAGCCAGCCTCCTGCTGAGCGGTGGCGAGCGCAGCAGGGGAATCTGCGCTTACCAGGCCGGCCGGCTCACCTCACTCTAGGGACACAGGAAGCCGTCCAACGCCCACTTCTAGATACTTTCAGCCGGGTGCTGAAGGCCTTGGGAAATGAGGTGGTTTGCATCAAAGCTCAAGGACAAAGTGGAGACTTGGCAACAAGACCTCTGGGTCTCTCAGCGCTAATCTGTGAATTCTCATTGCTTACCTGACGAGGAGAGGAGGTATCAGCCACTGCCAGAGGTAAGGCGGCTCACGGGATGGACAGACTACTTGACCCACTAGGGCAAATCCCATGTAATACCCAGAATTCAGTTACTTTCGAGGAGGAAAGAAGAATGTAAGGTACAGGAAAATCCCATGATTCTAATTTAGGAATCCCCAAAGGCCTGTGTTACAAAAGCAACCATTTGGTCAGGGGAGCCTCACAACGCTGGTAACAAACTGAACTGCTGAAACCCGCGATGGGCCACGTAAGACCAGAGCAAGAACACACAGACAAAAGATCAGACAAACCACTGCGGGCAAAGCTGGTTAGCCAGCAGATCCCAGAGTTTCCTCAGCTAACCACAGCATTCCTTCACCACCTCGTCAAGAAGTTTACGTGACCTGGCAGGGCTGACCAAGACACAACCTAGGAGTAAGGTTCTGGGCTCAGCTGAACTGCCCCACACTGAGGGAAACAGGCAAGGCCTGAAAATTCTGCCAGTGGCCTCCACCCACGTCTCACCCCACCTCTCTCCCCACGCTCTCACACAAACACTGAATAGGATAAATTAATGTCAGGCCAAAATGTCGCACTTCTCTGGTGACACCCAGACTCCACATGCCAGCCCCACTCTGCGCTGAGCACGTTTCTGATATTGCCGAGTACCACACACCACAGCATGCAACGGATTTCTAGTCACGGCAGGAAAGGGGTTCTTACTTCGTCTCCGTGAGACGCTGGAACACCCTCCCATCCTCCTCAATTCCAGCAGGACAGGTAATTGAGGGACAAGGAGCAGCCACGAACGTCTCTTCACACGATGAAGGGCTTTGAGTGACTGACTGCTGGGAGAGCCACCTAGTCCTGGGTACCAGCATCAGCGCTCACAGGAGATCTACGGCCACCCAAGCACAAGGAGGTTTCTAAAGCTCACTCCTGAGCTTTAGAAAGGATACAGGGCTCTTGGAGGCCAGAGCCAGTGTGCCTGATGAGAGCTCTGTCCCAAACCATAATTTCACAATCCAGAAACACTGCAGTCAGCCTAAACACAGCGAACAATTCGTGACGCACGTGGTCAGAGGGAGAAGAAGCGTCGCTCTAAGCTCTGCTCCACCGTGGGCAGGCATGAAGTTTTAACAAGGACACCCCTTTGCAGCAACTCTAAGAGTTGGTATTACACTGAATAACACCAAAGGAAAGGTTACTGTAATGCTATTCCAAGGGGTTAACTGACAATGAATTATGGTTCAAGGAAAATAATTTTCTAGTCAAACTTTAATTTTAAAGGGATATGGGGGAGAAATCGTCCATTTATTATACATAGCAAGAAGCTCATTCAAAATTAATATATGAATTTTACGGTACATATTCCAGAGTTTCACTGGTTTGGTTAACTTCCAAATAAGTCATCAATGAGAAGGAACCGGGAATGCGCAGCGGGGAGGGGCTGAGCGCAGTGACAACGCAACGCTAATGCGCTACGTGTAAGGGTAGTCGCGGGGTTTTAGCCTTTTTTGTTATGTCCGAAGGAAATCAGGGGTGTTTAGAAATAAGACTCCTCTACTCCCGATTTCCTGAGCTCCAAACCTACAGCCTGCAGGGAGGTACTCAGGGGGAGAAGCCAGGAGCTCAGCCTCTCAGAAGTGAACGCCCCACCCCACCCCCCGCTGGGTGCTTACCGCAGCGGCACGATCCCAGTTCCTGCTGCACCAGCTCCAGTTTGGTTTGGCACTGGAAGCACCGACGCCGACTCTTCTGTTTAGACCGGCTGGCCTCCTCGGGTCGTTCAGCGTTCTCCAGTGGTCGCGGCCGTTTTGCTGGCGAAGCCTCACTCTCAGACTGTGAATCTGCACAAAGCAACACACCTGGGCGTCAGGGTTAGTGCCTGGCCTGGCGAGCCAGAGCGGACTCATCTCCTGCCAGGCACGCTCCGGACCAGGCTACTGCCCTTGTCCAAGCGCCGGACCTGTGTGAGCCAGAGCCAGTTCTGACTGGCCTGGTCTAGGAGGCACAAATTGTCACAACCGTGCACCTTCAGAGCTGACCTCCCCTGAGCCAGGCCTGAGCGAGGAGGGTGGGGTGGCTCAGCAAACATCAGTTCTATGTCATTTTTTAAAACAGCCATGCCGACGAGGAGACCATTTAAGCTGGAAACAGGACCCCTCTCTCTGTACCCCTCCTTTGGGTTCATTACTTGTACTGGTTATCTCTTCTGGGATCTCTGTCCTCAAGTAAACTACAATTCACCAGAGAAGGGACTACGTCTACTATTTCTTTATATCACCATACTTAGCACAATTCTGTACCTAAAATCAGTCTTTCATGGCTGATCCATATTCTTTTCTAGTAAAAATACATTTCTATTCCTATGCACAACTAAATGCACAAGAATCAGGCTCTAATACTGAAGACTGTGCCAGTTTACTCAGAGGGAAGAAGTGTCCTTGCCTGTTCTCAAGCAAGCTGTTCCACGGCCTCCTTCATGGGGTGGGCAGAGACAGCGCCTGGTACTACAACCCCAGGGCCAGAGTCAAATTAGTGGGGTGGGAGATGGCGGAGGTAGTGGGGGCTGGTGGTGTAGGGTGCAACAACTGTTTTGTATAACCTTAAAAAGTAAAGTGAAATGAAGTTTGAAGTTCATGTCACAGGCAGGCTGTAAATAACTTGCCTTCAAAACAAAAAAAGAGCCAGCTCTTGTGGGGCTCCATGCGCCTGGAATTACTGTCACGGCATAACCAAGGTTCCAAAATGATCTGTGCTGAATCACCTCTGGAAGAGAATCTCCCAAATGATCTTTTTCAAAACAAACCCAGATCCCACACGTTCTCACCCCACCACGACCACCACACTGGTCCAGGCCATCACCATCTCTGCCAGCCTAGCTGAGTAGCTTCTTAACCCACCTCCCTGCCCTTCCCCTTGTCCCTACAGTCTATTCTCCATCAGGCAGCCAAGCAACCCTGCTAAAAATCAAGTTAGAATCACTTCACTCTCCTGATCAGAATCCTAACAGCCCCCTTTCTTGGAGGAGAAGTTCAGATACTCCTTCGACACTCAGAAAGGCCCTGCATGGTGGGCCCTCCTCTGGCCCTGTCCCCTGCTGCTCTTGCCCTCTGCTCCATCCACACTGGCCTGCTGACTCTCCTACCCCAGGGCCTTCGCACCTTCTGTTCCCTTTGACTGGAATACTCTTTGCCCAGATCCACAGGGGATCTCACCTCTTAAGTGTTTAAAGCAATATTTTCAATGAGGTCTTCTTCCCTGAAAACCTTATGCAGACCACCCCTGCCCACTCTTCCTGCCTTTTGTTCCTCCACAGCACTGTCTTTTCACTTTATCCTCCAGGAGAATGTAGGCTCCTGGAGGGCAGCAAGTTTCACCTGCTTTGTTCTCTAAAGCGCCCCCTTTGCCTAAACTCATTATTTCTCGCATGAATGAATCCTCTCCTTAGGCAGTCCTGATTTTCTACATACTGTGCTCCAGTGAGAACCAGCAGGCTGTTAGCTGCACTTCTTTTTTCTTTTGGCTGCACCGTGAAGCATGCAGGATCTTAGCTCCCCGACCAGGGATTGGATCCGTGGCCCCTGCAGCGGAAGCACACTCGGAGTCTTACCCACCGGATCTGCAGGGAATTCTGGCGGTGTTTCAGGGAAGGCTGCCTGTATCCCTCTCCCAGCCCCACTCTGTGGGGTGGATGCTGCATGTCGCCCTAGCACCTACTGGCCCCGACGGTGGCAAATGCAACGGTTCCCCACGGCCGCCATCCCACCGCACCGCACACTGGCTGTCAGAAGGCACGCACCATTCACAGCGACTGTAAACTTCACTTTTCATTTCATTTAGTTCTTGCAGTCCTACATGACATTTTTCCCCAATACAAACCAACTAAACAAGGCCTCTGATGAAAACAATTGAAAGCCAAGTTCAGCCTATTTCCTAGCTCTGCTGAGGAAAGCTGTCCAAACCCAACCGGTGTGAGGACTGAGGCAGCCAGACACACCAGACCCCCCCCTCTTCCCCTACAAAAGCAACAAGCAACAATTTAAATGTAAATCATTACAAAGCAGCCTGCCAAAAGAAATATACCAGGCAGGGGCCACACTGCTCTCCAGGGGTCCTTTTTAAAAACACACAAACCAACCAACCAAGGCATTATTTGTATTAATAACCCTATTTAGACTTTTTTCCATTGGGTGACAAAAACAGAAAATTCTAGAGTAAAAATCGAAACAGAAAAATGGCATTTTTTTCTGAGAGAAGGTCCTACATTTGGAGCATCTATGTAAGAAATTATCCCCCAATTCTGGGCGGGCGCGGGTGCTGAGGAGAGATTAGGGGAAATGGCTAAGAAGGGGAAGTGGCTGCAGCCTCCAGAGGGCCATGACATGATACCAGCACACCTTTAAGAAGGAAGGGCCACTCGGATCTTCTTTCATTTGCACTGTGATCTGATACAACTGAGCTTGTGTTTGAAACTGCAATGTTCACATTCAAAGCTGTCTCCAAAGTGAGTCTGTTCCAAACTGTCAAATGTGCTGTCTACCTATATGGCACCCGTTTCCATTTCTAAAGCAAGCCTCTGCTACAAAAAGACAGTTTACTTTCAGTATGTCAATACCATCAATGGCTAACCACTTGCAAATGAGCAAGAGAGTGATATATGAAGATAGTATTTTTTAATATATGATTTCTAAGATTGAGAAACAGAATTCATATTTATATAATCATAATCATCATTAATCATCACCAAACCCAGTTGATGGAACCCCCCAAATTAGGATATGCCTGTCCAAGACCGATTTCTTTTCTTCTAATTCCCCATCTTGTCTGACCAGTGAGTATTTATTAAAAAAAAAAAAAAAAAAAAACTAGAGTAAGTGTGCATGGTCCCATCCTGAAATTTTCCTTTACCCACTCCACTTTACATATGAAGACCACAGCGTTATTTGTTCTGGAAGGCAGGGTGCAGGGGATATTCCTGAAACAACAGGTCAGCAGGGTGGTCTTCCATGCTGTAACAGTCTCTGGCGGCACTGCACTGGCCCTCCTAAAGGAACAGCACTCAGCAAGTCAGTCCTCCGAGAGTCAACGCTTGCATCGGTGCAAGCCTGAGTCACAAGAAGCAGTCCTCAGAGCGTCTAAACTAAGATGAAAGGTTTACCAGAATGTGTCCTTTTTCAGAATCAAGGAATCGCTCCTAGACATTGAGAGACTCACAACCTTAGCGTTCTGGAATATACCCACTTACCCTGCACTCAGTCAATGGTCTATTAAGTGGAGTGGAATCCTGTCCCCTTGATGCCCCCTACCACAAGGACTGTTCACCACCCTCCACAAGCTGCCATCCAGGAAGGTGACTGTGTTATATATAACTTCCTGGAGAAGCAAACCATTCCTTGCCATTTCCTCACAAGTCAACTTAGTGTTTTAATTAGAAGCTGATGAAATAAACAGCAGTCTACAGGATCATCATCACGACTGCATAAGAAACTTACAACTCCTCTGCTAATTACTTAATGAAACCTGTGCCATGGGGGGAGAGGCCCAAATAAGAGAAACAGATGTCCAGGACAGGGACTCTAATTACATAATAATGAACTAAATAATTCAACTATTCAATTATAAATTTCATGCCAATTTAAAAAGGACCATCAGAAAGAAAAGATCCAATTATGGTCAACACTAAAGGAACCCTCATCTACTGTCTGTCTGAATAAATTAAACTTTGATTATTTACTTCTTGCTCAGAAACATCGTTCTTGTTACCCTGAAGCATTTTCAACTCCTCAACTATGATGGAAAACACCTACCAGTCCATTTGCATAATCTGAACGTGGGCAGTAAGGGTTAAATGCAGAGAGAAAGGTGAACAGAAATAACTCTCATACGCAGCTCTAACTGTCAGAAGAAACTCGTCCTTGCAAGGAGCATGCTCATTAGCAGCAGGAGTGTGGTGGCAGGCTGGAAACTGTTCCCACCCCAGGAGTTACGAGTGACTTCTAATTAAGGTCCTTCATAAAGGGCCAACAAAGCACATTTTTCCCCAGTATGCTCTTCCCCGAGAACATAATCTAGCCTGTGTGTACCCACACGAGAGCTGCCCGCACGCCCATGCCCGGCCCACAGATCCTGACGCTCAGCAGACCCCCTCTTCTTCTGTCTACACTCACCCGCCTGAGGGAGACGCCACGTCAGATCTTCTAGTCAAAGGAAAGTCCGATCAAGAATCACAGTGTGATTAAATTAGAAAGGAAAATCTTAAAGCATTTCACTTTCCTAAAGGTAATCGTTGCTTTGTGACAGAGAAACAAGTACCATGATTTTTAAAACATACAATCCTCTGAAGAGAAGAAACCTTCTAATTGTACTTTCCCAGCCAATAGAGAATAGTGGAGGAAAGACTTTCAATTTAGGAATACAGTTTAACTGGAAAACTTGACTGGAGACAACAAACAGCCCTCCTTCTTCTAAAATCCTGTCTCGCCTCTGACAGAAACCCACGTTTGTTCCTTACTGTCACTGTCCTTGTCTCTGTTACTCACGCTCCCTCCTGAAGATCCCCAAATAAACTGTGCCAGGGCTGTCAGGAGTGAACCCCAGTCTCCCCGAGTCTCCCGCGCTGTGCAGCCGGAAGCCTGCACACAACCGACAGGGCTAACCTTGGTCATGGCCCTGACACCTCGGCGCGGCGCCGGGGCGTCCTGACCGTCTGCACGAGGCAGCACTTGGAGCTGAGCAGAGGAGAGTGGGCACAGCGACGTGGCCAGGAAGAAAAGGAAGCATCTTCTATTCGCTTCACCCACACCTTCCCTTACTTCTAAGAGAGATGAATCTGTTTAATCTCCGGCTCTGTGACAGCTTCTGAGGTGCTCAATCAGTTTTTTTAGAACCTATCACAGCCTCTTGACAGATTGACATTTATGATCCCAACAGCCTGTGCAAACATCGGTAAGAGCAATAATTAATGAACCCTCGCACATCACTGCCATCTCTCCTTCGACCATTTAAAAGAAGGCTTAAGCTGCTAAAACCTCTGTCCATGAAAAACACCACATTCTCACTGGAAAAATGGATAAAAGACACTTCATAAAAATCTGTCTGAAAGGTACTTTCTCTGTTTCTTCTCATGCTGGCTTTCAGTGTGTGCAGGGATTAGCTTCCTCCTCTCCCAGCTTCTTAACTCTGTGTGTCATGAAGACTTCAGGAGAGAAAACTCCCTCATTACCCATTAAAATTCTGTTTCCATCTTATCCGACTGGAATTGCCCCCTCCTTTCTTATCTTCCTCATGGTCCTAGAACTATTTCCGAAGATCACATGTGTTAAAAAGCTGTTATACAAACAAAGAAGTTCGACTCTTTGGAAGAGGTCAATTATTAAAATTTTGTGGAGAATGCCTCCATTTTCATTTGAAATACAATACAAAGGTGAATTTAGCTTGATCTGCTCCTACGGTGCCATGTCTTACACCACAAGCTTTCTAGAAGTGTTCTCAAATTGCCAGACAGTGCTGCTGTGGACTAAGACTCCCTTTCCTTCCATCAACAGCCCCATTCCTCCAGGCTATTCCCTCAAGATAACACTTGCTCCTTATCGTGAGGGCAGTGGTCTCCTCCATCACAGCCTCAAGACTGAAAGCAGACCTCCAACTCATCCCCAAGAAGCATGTAGTCAGCTTTTACCCTTTTATTTTGAACATTTTCAAAAATATAGAAAAATTCAAATAGCACAATAAACACCTTTATACACACCATTCAGATTCAACAAATAATCTGTCACACTGCTTTCTCTCTCTCCTCCATATACTCATGCAATACCCAACCATCTGAAAATAACCTGCAAACATCAAAATACCTCACACATACACATTTATTAATAAGGGCATTTCCTTACATGACCAAAATATCACACCTAAGAACATGAAGCATAATGCCCAGTGTCACCTAACACTCGGTCCATATCTGAATTGTCTCCACTGTTTCCAACGCTGATCTTCGTTGTTTCAAAGGCATGTCCAATCAGGCTGCAGGCGTCATGTGTGGATCTAGGCCTTGTTTAGTCTGGAACAGAATGCCCCTCAAACTGGTCGCTTGTTCATTTATTCAAATGACAGGGACTTCTGGACAGTCCTGGTTGGTTTTCCCATGGAATATACCATCCTCCTGGACTGATGGATTGTTTCTCAGTTTCATCTATCCCTATTTTTAATGGTGTCATTTACTGGTAAGGAAAGAGATTTAACTGGACACTTTCTCTGTTTCATATTTGAGACCAGAAATTAAAACTTCTGACAAGTCCCTGACAAACCTACACGGCTGGAGGCCTGGCACAAGTCAGGGCAGGTGAGGAAGGGCAAGCGCTGGGTTGTCAGCCCAGTTCCCACCGCACCTTGGCCGTCGGAGGAGGGGTTCTTCCTCGAACTTGCCCTACTACGCACCTGCCATACAGGACATCAGGCTGCAGTTCACCTGCGCCTCAGCAAGGAACGGTGTGCTTAGGTGAGCATTGGGAGATGAGTTAGCTGTCAGTGTCTTAGCCCATGATTTCTTAGTCTAATGGCACTGCCTATGACTAAAGTTGGTCCCAGAAGGCCACAAGTCGCCTCTCCCATTATCTCCTTCCCGATAGCTTCCTGATGGTTTTTGATTGCCCTGCCCCTCCTGATGAACTCTACACTGTTGCTAATTATTCCTAAGACATCTCTTCATTGCTGATCATTCAACTCTCTAAACCAAAGGAAAACTTTCACCAGAATAAAAAACAAAGCAAAAGCCCAGGAAGGTTCACTTGTAATAATAATCGTAATCTCATTAAGTAAAATAACATTCTCTGTTTATCTGATCTAATTTATGCGGTCTTCCAGAAGCCCAGACATCAGTATTTCATTAATCATCACGTGCCTAGCACTGGGCTGCAAATCAGAACCACACACGGCAATGATCTCTCCCCTCAAGGAAGCCACATTCCAGGAGAGACACAAGGAAACTTACAGTACATTAATGTAAGAACAGACTAGGGACATAGAACATGGACGTGATAAACTCTGCTGAGGAGGGTGACTAAGCAGCAGAAGAGGGAAAGGTCAAGAAGGGACCTCTTGGACCTACAAACTGTGTCACGTCTACGTAGAAGGACGATTTGCAGCTCTCATTTCCCACCCCCACATTTTTTGTTAGCCCTGCTTTGCAAAATGCCGTTTGGACAAAACCTGTTGCTCATCTAACTCCTACCTCTTCTCTTTACCAAAACCCTCTCAATCAGTAGACCCTTTCACAGGCTGAGGAGCAAAAGGACATGGAGAACACCTGACTGATATGTTTTCGGGGAAATAAACCTGCAGTATCAATACAGCTTCCCCCTCTCTCTGACTCCAGCTGCTTTCATGGGGGAGGGGGCAGGGGCCTTGTGAACATCTCAATAGCAATAGCCACCCTTCGCAGCTGTTACTGGCCAGGTAACAACGTTCTTTGTTTTAGTTTCTCCATCAGCAAGACCTGTCCAGCCTGCTCAACGAAACCATATTACTTTTCCCCATAGATTTCTCAGTTACTCATTGTAACTGACAAATTACCCTCAGTAGATAATCTTTCCTTTTTATAACCTGCTTGGGTATTTTAGAGTTCAACAACATTACAATGCATTGATTTTTTTAAATATTACATTTATAGCATCAGCAGAGTACAGGATTCAGTTCAGTTCAGTTACTCAGTCGTGTCCGACTCTTTGCAACCCCATGAATCGCAGCACGCCAGGCCTCCCTGTCTATCACCAACTCCCGGAGTTTACTCAAACTCACGTCCATTGAGTCGGTGATGCCATCCAGCCATCTCATCCTCTGTCGTCCCCTTCTCCTCCAGGCCCCAATCCCTCCCAGCATCAGGGTCTTTTCCAGTGAGTCAACTCTTCACATCAGGTGGCCAAAGTATTGGAGTTTCAGCTTCAGCATCATTTCTTCCAATGAACACCCAGGACTGGTCTCCTTTAAGGTGGACTGGTTGGATCTCCTTGCAGTCCAAGGGACTCTCAAGAGTCTTCTCCAACACCACAGTGCAAAAGCATCAATTCAGTAATGTCAAAGTAATTTTATAAGGCATAATATGAAAAATTAACAGAATAAGTAAACTTATTCCCTGTTCTTTAGTCTCCCTATTGATGACTTATATTTGAAGAAGCCAGGTGGGAAGGGACAGGCTAGACATCTTCAAATAATGTTGTACCCTCATATATTGGTCTCCAAAGCTGATGATTTGCCCGAGGGTTAATGTGATTTGACCCCAGGTCTTTTGCCAGGAACACTGAAAAATAGGCGTCCTTTATAGAAAAACACTTCAGGGTAGGGTGAGGACATGGGTAAAGAAGAATGAGGTATTAATTCAAATTTTCTGGCTTTTTGCTAAAAACATAGACAAAAAGTCAAATATTCCCATGCAAATCGTCTTATCCCCTCTAAAGCTCCCAACTGTTTTCCCTGCCCTGACTTATAACGCAAGCCACTAGGGGAAGATGTAGAATCGGCTGAATTTAGTACTCCACTGGTACTAACAAAACAATAATAATAGTGGGGGAAAAAAAATCTCTATTAACAGAGGTCAAATTCCTAATGACAGTAATCTTGGCAATGAGAGGCTGTCATCCTGTGGGCTCTCTGCTCCAGGTTTAATGTACGGGGAAAATGTTTAAACGTTTATATTTTGCTATTTAAAAAAAAAAAAACAGCTTGAATGCATAACTAAGTAGATGCTAAAATTAAATAGCTGATTTGTTTTTAAACTATTTTTATTTCTAATTTAGCATCAACTTAATTCAGTTCCTCTCTCTACCTATCACTTAGTTTCTTCCACCCAAGATTTAGTCTTTTGACTCATTACTCCCCGGGTAAATCCTTAAACTTATAAATAAACACATCTGTGCCTCATTTCAACTCTTTCCAATGTGAGACTAAATGAACCTAAAGTTAGAACCTAACATGATGATAAAGAGTGCCCAGAGAGAGCCACGCCCAAGCCACTCCCACCGCTGGCTGAGCACACTCAGCATTCATCACTCAGGGTTGGATCTGTGCTGATGCAGGTACTACCAACTGTGCAGAAGGCTGGAGAAAGCTGCCTTAAGAGAATGGCTTATGAAGGAAAGAGAACCCCCCTTGTAAAATGAGCTGCTGGAAAATCAAGAGGCAAGAAACTCTACATAGAATTATTATGAAGATTATCTTTAGTTCATATTTGAAATACGAGAGGAACAAATATCTAGCATTTTAACCCCCCCCAACCAACTTTGCTCAATACTTCTCGTTTAAAGAATTATTACTTATCAAGAAGATGTTCACACTATGAACAATCATACTAAAAAAAATTATATATTTTATCAATGTTAACTTTCAAATTTTGAAAGTTGTACTGTGGCTATATAAGACAATATCTTGATTTTAAGAATTACACACTGAAGTTTTAGTACAACAAAGGTAACTACCGATATGGTTATGGATGTAGATGTAACACACACGCGCGCACACACACACACACACACACACACACGAAGAGTAGAGAAGAGAACAGAGAACAAAGTCACTGTGGTAAAATGTTAATATTTGGGTGATCTGAGGCAGGGAGGTTCCTGAGAACTGTCTTCTTGTAAATTTTCTGTAAGTCTGAATCTATGTTTATGAAAAAACAAAAGCAATGAGTAGCCATACCTGGCGATGGCTGGCTGGAGTGTCTACTGAACCCCTTCTCAGAAACGCTGATATTGCTCAGGTCTGACGGGAAAGTGCAAGACCAAACAGTTGTAGCAGGTGATCAACAGTAAGGTCAAAGCTCACCCTTCTCCAGGTTTGTACTTACTTACTTCTAAGTACACTCTAACGATTAGTCACAGACTAGTACATGTCATTCTTTTAGTCCACAGTTCCTCCAGTCCCAATAAGGACCCAGTTTTAATTGCCATCAATTACTGCCACGGCTGTTCCAGGAAGGATGATGACCCAAGACCTTCAGATGTGATTTTAATCTTTCAGAAATGGATTTACCAACAGGATGCCAAAAGAGAAAAAGTAAATCTGAACCCTGGTGTTACAGGAACTATCAGTTAATGCCAAGCTGGAAAAGAGATTCTGCTGTAGCTAACACCTCCCGTTCAGACTGGTACTACACAAACCCCCTCCCCCAGCTCAATTTTCTTTTAAAAGTCACCTGCCATATTTGAGCACATAATTCAAGCTATGACATAATATCATCTCTGGAGAAGAGTTGTTCAACATTCTCTAGAAACAAAGAAACAATGCCCAACATATATCTTTTCCCCCAGGTAAATTTTGGCCTATTTTCAAGATAAAAATCTTAAAGATTGTCTCATATATTCTTTCTTTATCCCTTGGTGAAGTAACAGAAAAATCAACAATGTGAGTAAAGGGCCCGGTTTCCTTGCTTATATATGTATACATTTTTTATAAGTTCTGAAAGGGTAGTTAGATGTGGGAAATGCATAGCTTGTAACTAATTCCCCTGTCCACTGAGCTAATAGAGATGTGGTTTATTTAAAATTCTGAGTTGTGGTTCTGCTATCTGGGAATGGCTTTCTGAAACTCTGTGGGTGGATGCTGGTAATGAAACAGAGAATTCAGAACGGTGGGGAGCATAAGGCCAAACAAGCTTTTATAGCAGTGTGTGTGTATGTGCTAAAAATAATTACACACATGTAGTGGGAGGCTGGTTAACTCAGCCTACAGAGGCACTTGGCTAGTCAGATAACTAATCACAATACGAAGTCCCCCATGACAAGAATGCTTCCAAGGTTAAACTGCCTGATTTTTAATCATAAAGAAGCAAATTTATTGGCTCAAGTTCTCTCATGTTGGTTGGAATGCAACAGCTAGTCTTTTTTTTTTTTCAGTTTTTTATTTTTTAAATTTTAAAATCTTTAATTCTTACTTTATCAAGATTTTATAACCATGAGAAAAGTTCAACCCTCTGTGGCTCCTAAACTGTGATTTGCCTCAGAAAGAAGTTCTCAATTTTAAAAGTTCAGAAAAGAGCTCAGAAAATAAGAGTATTTATTGTTTCTTGTGGAAAGCAAACTTGTCAAATTTCTGTAAGAATTACTTTAATACATATAGTAAAATTTTACTTTTAAAACAAAGCCTAGAAACAAAACAGAACAAAAAAGTCGGATTTCCTCATTCTGATACCCAATTTTCTTAAGAAAGGGTTTTCTCGGCACCCTGTCATTCACAGCCCTCAACCTGCTGAAACAAGGCTGCTGACTGCCCCTGACTCCGCTGACCTTCCCTTCCCTTCCCAGGTCTGCGCTCTGCAGTCTGACTGGCCTTGGATCGTCACTTCCAGTTTCCGAGTCCACCTCTTTGTCCAACAGATGTTGTGACTTATGTGAGTCCTTCTCCCTTTCCTCTGCACTGCCTCAAACTCCTCTTTACCCTTTCATCCGACCATCAGGTACCTCTGTCCCCATCTCTTTCACCTGTCGAGCATTTACCAGGCACTACATACTTCAGATTATTTCATTTCCCTCATAACAACTCCACGGCTGGGTCTGTTACTTCACAGAAGAGAAAATCAAGGCTCACAGAGAGGCCCAATCATTCTTCCAGTTCTATGGTTGGTAAAGCGGGGGGGCGGGGTGGGGGGGAGACTGGAATGTGAACCCAGGAAGCCTGCCCACTTTCTCAACCTCCAATACCTGATACCTGTACCTCCATTCTCTTCAGGATTAGGGGCTTTACCTTGGATACAATCCTATCCCCTTGATTTCCAAAGAACCACAATGTTCTCCTGAGGCTACCCTTTCCTTCTGTTCTTCCACCAACAGTTAAATCAGAAAGCATAATCCTTAGCTTGTCCCAGGTAATTTTAGTTTAAGAGGATTAAACACATTTTCCTCTGATCCCTCCCCCCAGATCCAACTGAAATAAAAACACAAAGAATGAACCCACTGTCATAAATAGAACTCTGTGTGTTTTAATATAATCAGCAAGAGATTTTAAACAGACTTCTAGACATCTATGGGGTGGGAGCAGCTTAAGGCTGAAACCTCGTCCCTGCAGAGGTGGTACCACTGCATGCAAAGGGAGTCTTAAGAGAAGCAAAATGAGAAGTAGGGTAGAAAGCGGGGGGTGCACTGACAGTGTGCTTGCAACACAGCTGTACTGACTCCAGGAGCAGGCCAGATCACCTGGCAACAATCTGGACAGCTCCAATCTAGAGAACTGGACAGCCTGCACAGGCAAAGCTGTTTTCCATGGTTCCTCACAATCCGGTCCTCCGCCTCTATGAGTCTCTCAGTCTCCTCACAGAAAATCCTCCCTATTAACACCTCATCCCCACTCCATTCCACAGAGCCCCAGTAAAAATGCCCATTCAAGAAACAGGCATGGTAGAAACCCTTCCCACTCACCTAGGCCTTGTATCTTAGAAGCTGACAGAACACTAGGCTTTGTCAGGCAAATGAGCAGAACTTGAAGTGTGAAGTAAAAGACAAAGATAGACAGGAAAGTTGGCATCAAGGCGATCAGAGAACTCACAAGCAGAAGAGCACAGGTCTAACCACTAACGATACAGGTTATACCATGGTGTCCCAAAAGAGAAAAGCACGTTGGGCTGGGGAATATCAGACAGCTCCAGGAAGGACGACGTCAGTCTTTAGATCTTAGGGCCTAGCAAGTATCCAGCAAGTATTCCATCCGACGGGGGAAGGAAAAAAGATGACCACTAGATACTTACTACAAATTCTAGAACACCAAGGATGAAAAGATGATCCTAAAGAGTTCCAGAGGTGGAAAAACCTTACATATACTACTTAGTATCAATGACACCTGACTTCTCAGCAATAACATGGAATGTCAGAAGTCAAGGGAGCAATAATTCTCATTCAAGAATTCCATACCTAGTCAAACTTCGCATCAAGATGGAGGCAAAAAGGGACATTTTCAGATATGCAAGAATTCCAACACTCTCTTAGGAACTTACTTGGGGGGCTGTATTCCACAATAAAGGGAAGAAAAGAGAGAGGAGTAAAGGGAAACCGAGGCTTAAAGAACAGCTAGTCTAGTTGAGGTAGAAAGATAGTGGGCTCCAGGAGGGAGGTCTCGGGTGAAAGGTGTAAATACAGGTTGGAAAAAGAGAAACGAAAGTATAAGCACCAAGAAGAAAAATTGTATCTAAAAAATTACAATCCAAATATAAAGCAATAAAATGTAGCATGACTTTGAGCATGGAATACAACCAACACCACCACTACCACCTGATCTGGATTTGATGTAGGATCGGTCTCCTTAAAGGTCCAGGCACTGTGACATCAGACTCACAGAAAACACGAATCTATTCCTAGCACGTAACTTGGCCTCCTGGCAGGGAACAACATCTGCAGAGTCGCAATAATGGAATGTCACTTACTGGCTTTCAGGTTTTAGAAACATGCGGCGGACATAACATGGAAGACCTGCTGTGGTTACAGGCTGAAAATAAACGGTTAACAGCTGTGACAGTATAAGAAGTACATGTGCAGCTGACAGGAGGCATGATAAGGAAGTACCTCTAATCAGAGGTACTAATCTCCTCATTAAGAGATGATGCTAAAAACTAACGGATCAAGAAAGAAAAGGATGAAAACAAATGATACAAATTCCAAATGCTGGGAGGAAGAATAGTTGAGCTAAACCTTTGTGTTTCATACTACCTGACACCTCAGAAAGTACAGATATAAACATTTTTTCCTTTCTTCTACAGTTAATAAAAAAAAGACTAGAGGTACTAAAATAGAAACCGTCAAGAGAGAAATGCTGCTCTATCCCTAGATTATCTTTCTCTTATAAACTATTCTGGGTTATGATATGCTACCATGTGTTATTTCTGTAAAAATGAAAACATAATTAAAAAAAAAAGAAATGAGAACCACTTAGGCTCTCTTTGCTCTTTTCTTCTGGGTGAATTATAACAGCCAGAGACAGTCTCATTTTGGTGGTGGTGGTGGTGGTTTAGTCACTAAATCATGTCCATCTCTCTGTGACCCCATGGACTATAGCCTGCCAGGCTCCTCTGTCCATGAGATTTCCCAGGCAAGAGTACTGGAGTGAGTTGCCATTTCCTCCTCCAGAGGACCTCCTCGAACCAAGTATTGAACCCTTGTCTCCGATGTCGCCTGCACTGGCATCTGAATTCTTTACTGCTGAGCCACCAGGAAAGCCCACTATAAATTTAAACTATTTAAGGACAGTTTGGACTAGCTACTACTTAGAAATACTATTCTCCCCCTCAGTCCACAGTTCTCTGCTGCTCCTGATAGCTGTATTCAGAAAATGATGACCTTCAAGGATGAACTCCCTAGTTCATCTTGTCTCAGCTGTCTATATATTAAAAGAGAAAACCTATTTATCTAGCTCTCTTTTCTTATCTCTAGGAGGGAACTAATGCTTCTGGGTTTCTGCCTCTAAAGAATCCCACTTGTGTTTCTTTTCTTGAAAGTGAAGGTCCTCAGTCGTGTCTGACTCTTTGCGACCCCATGAACTGCAGCCCATCAGGCTCCTCTGTCCATGGGATTCTCCAGGCAAATATACTGGCTGCTTCTGCTAAGTCGCCTCAGTCGTGTCTGACTCTGCGACCCCATAGACGGCAGCCCACGAGGCTCCCCTGTGCCTGGGATTCTCCAGGCAAGAACACTGGAGTAGGTTGCCATTTCCTTCTCCAATGCGTGAAAGTGAAAAGTGAAAGTGAAGTCACTCAGTCGTGTCCGACTCTTCATGACCCCATGGACTGCAGCCCACCAGGCTCCTCCATCCATGGGATTTTCCAGGCAAGAGTACTGGAGTGGGGTGCCATTGCCTTCCTGACCCAGGGATCAAACCTGTGTCTCACACATCGCGGGCAGGTTCTTTACTGTCTGAGCTACCCCTCCTCTAATACTTTCCATTTCTTTCTCTTCCTCATATACTTTTCCTTTGTATCTTAACAAGAGCAAACTGTTTCCCTATCTTAACCGCCTCTGCACCAAGAAATGCTTGATCCTGTGTCTCCCACCAACCACCATTATTTTATTGGTTCAACTATTTATTTTAATGGCTCAACTAACTCCTTAACTGAATGACTTGTCTGCTGCTTTTATTTCCGTGTTATCAAAAGTCTCTTTAATGACCTCCCGACCAGGCTCTGGTTTCCTACCATAAGACACTAACTTCTTTCAGGTTTTCCAGTGATCTGCTAGCCACAGGCAACAGCTTTCCTTGGTCCTCATACAACCTGGCCCCTCTTCTTGGGCATCTTTCATGATGCTGCGTCAAGTTTTCACCCTTCTTTAGCTTTCATAGCTGACTGGCTCCTCTTCTCTTTCTCAGCTCCCTAAGTACAACCCTCAGCCCCTCCCTGTTCTTCTGGATACACTGCCTCACCCACTTGTACACCTTTCATCACTGCCTCAAGATCGATGAGTTCCACACTAGGTCTATATTTAATAACTTTCTACAAGTACTATCTACAATAACCTATATTTTAGCTTATCAAGAACTGAAAATAGCTACAGCCAGTTTTTCTCTCCCTGCCATCAGTGACATTGTTCTTCAGTTCCCTGAGTATATAACTGCATGCTTTCTTCAGCCAACTCTAATCAACCACTACATCCTGTTTTTGTTATTTTAAAACATTTTTCTCAGCGTTATCTTTATTCCTCCATTCTGCTGGCCACTACCCACACACAGAGCACTGTGAATGAATGGTTCTTTGGTTAAGTCAAACATTAATTTGCAAAAGAAAAAAAACTTATCCACACAACTGAGACATTTTGCATACTGAAGGAGACTCTGTAACATTGAAATGATCACATTATCAGGCTTCTTTAAAATAACTTAAAACACCAGAGAACTCCATAGAAAAACTACAATTTCTCTAACAGCAGGAAGCCTCCTGATAGGTCTGTTCTGAAGGTACTGCATAAAGAGGTGTATTCACTTAAAGGCACAAGTGACAAACAACTGAACTCCAGAATGCTCAGAAAGTCTTGGAGCAAATGGGTGAAAGGCTTCTCAAAGCATTCCTCTGTGCTCTGCAAAGATTTCTTCGATCTCAAAGGTCTAATCCCTGTGGTTGAGTGAAGTTGAGTGATCCAAGCTGAACACAGTTATATCTCAATTATCCCAAGTATTAGGTGCTTATCCGCTACTAAAAAGCATTGCCAGGTCGTATTTGCAGTTTTCTGTTCACTAGAAAACACAGTTCCCATTGCTAGACTTTCTCTCCACATTCCAGTAGCCCTTTAATCACTCGTGCTGACTCTAAGGCACTAAATTCTAAGTATAAAAAAACACATTTGTATTATATTTGTTCTTAATGATTAGCATAATTTATCCTCCCTGTCCTCACTTTTAAAAATAAACATTAGTTACATTTCTTGCTCTCCAAAGCTGGAATAAGTTCTATTTATGTTCCTGTACTTATTCTGTCTCTTTATGGTATAAGCTCCCAGGGGCAAGATGAATGCTTATCACTTCTTTTGCATGTTTCTACAGCATCTACTACAGGACTGTCACAGCAGTCCTTTAATAAAGTATTAGACTGGCTGACTGACTACAGGGTCTCTACTTGTCCTATATCCCACGTAAGCAACCACTTCTGAAGGTGTGATCTATAACCACGACAGCAGGCAATACAATAAGATCATGGCTTTAATCGGCCATGATTATGAAATATTTCTGAAACTCCTCGCGATGGGGGTGCCTCAGAAGTAGACACAGGTATGAGGAATAAGTGCCAGCCTACCTGCTGGCAGCAGAGGCAATGGGACTGCCTCTTCAGATAGATGAGCAAGCAGGAAAACGGATAACACAACTTGTCTGGGAAGCAAGCAGCACGATGAGGCAGTAAAAACCCATCAGCATACATCATCCTATCAGGGCCTGGTGTCATTCCCAGCCTCTATTAGCCCTCGCTGCATCAGCGCAAGTCCCAGACACTTTATCCTGTTTATAATTGCTGATGAGCAGTAATAAGGGCTCCATGCCTCAGCTCTGTCCGTTCCACTTCGGCACCCACCTATTAGGTAATAACTTTTATTTACAGCCTTGCTTGATGCGCTGTTCTATTAGTACAGCCAGGAACTGAGGAGGGCAAAAAAAAAAAAAGTCTCCTTAATGGGCAGCATCAGTGCGAGGCTCAGATGATTTATAGTGCAGCTTTGCGGTGGTTCTTGCCCACTCCTGGGAAGACGCTTCAGGAAAGCCGCATTCCCAACACACTGTCCTCTAGCAGGCACACATGTGCTATGGAGCAGAATCTACTCGCCTGAAAGTCCAGTTTCAGAGGAGGAGAGGGGTGTTAAATTCCCTTGGTATCCTTTATAAATAGTGTTGGCTCAGGCATTTTGCCCCAGCGGAGCAATAGAACAGCTAATTAATGGACGTTTAGGGCTTTTCTCCTTGGTAAGAGTGCAAGCTGTGATAAAATAAATGACCGTAACAACAAAACAGGAAAAAAAAAACGAACAAAAAAACCCAACCAGCTATAACTGCATTCATGGATCCAAGCAACGTGAATTCACACAAAGCATGTGGACCACAAGCAGCTCACACCAAAGCCTAGGACAGATAGACAGACACACACACACACACAAGACAGCAACAAACCTCATCACATTTCCTTTTTCTCTTTATACTGGAGTGCATTTTTATCCTTCAAGTACAAAAATTCCTCTTGATAAGACTGGCACCCTGGCTTGATATTCACTTATATCTGCCTTTTCTCAGAAGGGGAGCCACTGCTTCTTGCAAATAAAACCTAAGCAAGACCTCTGAAACAAGCCTCTGATTTCAAGTTCAGCAAACTTAAACACACTTGTCTAGCTGGTCTGTACCACAAACACAGCAACTGGTAGCAATGGAACCTAACTCTCATTCAGGGCACAAGTGAAAACCAGTAAGCTTCCCTTAAACTTTTACACTGTGTGAGGTGCTTTTAAACTCACCTGAGTTTATTTACGTACTGAGTATCCAAACATCTCATTATAATGAGCCTTGCTACCTGAATTCTGTTCTTTAATACATGCAACAAATCAAGCAGGTTAAATTTTACCAACTCCCCCAAAAAATCCCCAGAAGAAAAAGCATTTAGCAGACATTTCCCTTTCCAGTTATCCACTCAATGGCCAAACCACTGTCAGTAAACAGTCACGTGGACGCCATAGTAACTTGTGGCTTTTTTCCTATGATAAAACATAGCAAGATGGTACCTTTCAGATTAGAGAAATTTTTGCAATCTTGCCAAATATTTGCTATTCATTTTGTCCCCTACCCCAGGAGTCAAATGAACTCCCTCAGGACTCAAGATGATGCATGCACCAGGTAAAACATTTTTTTAATACTTTTTCCCTTGCCATGACAGATTTACTGTTTTGATCTTTCTTCAGTGGTTACATTAAATGCTAATAAAAAATGAAAGGTTTATATCTTCCCTAATATTCTCCTGATGGGAACTTGCATATTACATAAGTAGGTCAAATTTCTAATTTTCCATCTCAAATGCTGATACTGCAGACCTGAGGGGAAAAGCTATACCTGAAGGACCAGAAAAATAAAGAAAGAATGCAAAAAGAACTGAATTACACAGTTGAACTCACACTCAAAAGCTACCTTCCCTCCTTTAAAGCTTCGAGAAGTCCTTCCAAGGAGAGTTACCTACAGTGTGTGGCACTGACTGATACAGTTTGCAGTCACTGGCTCAACTCTGGGGTTAAATGCACTGGCTGAACTGTTTCCACGAATACTGACTCTACTAGGAGATAAAGCGCACACCATAGGTATTTCTAAGATTGATAGGGCTGCCTCTGATTTAACACTACCACCCTTTAGCTTCTGGATCAATCTGAAAGATCTCATATAAACCTCTTGGTAATATAAGGACAATGAAACATTTCCCTTTAACTGGCATCTGAACACTGAAGTGGAAAGTGCTTAGCACATCAATCTTAACACCCAGGTGAAAAGGAGTTTCTACTCTTGTCTTTGTAAGAACAAAAAATAATATCACGAGCAGGATGCCTGAGAGAAGTGAGTCAAGAAAAGGTTTTTGTGGAAAAAAGGAAACAATGAACAATACTATACTATCTAGTCACTGTTCATCACACTGAAGAGGTGACCCAAAAGCATAAACATGCTTGAAAAGAAAGGAGAAGAGAGAAGAGAAGAGATGAGATCAGGTGAGGGACAGACTGTTAAGATGAATTAGCATGCCTCTTACAGAGTGGAAAGATGATACTTTCTGGAAACACTTCCCTTGATGTTTAACGGGACAGTTTCTAGTTCCATCTGCTTTCATCTCAGGCAATAATACAGCTCCCTTATGGTCCCACAAATGGTTATTTTACTTGCTATTCTACTAATTATAATCACATTTTTAATATACACACAGCATTTTAAAATTAAACCATCATTTTTTAAGTCTATCAAAAGAATATTATTTACTCAATACACTTGCTGGAAGAAGAGAAAAATGAATACAGACACAGTGGAGCAAAAGTCTGTTGACAGTACCACCTAGTCTGTAAACTTGTCTATTAATTTTTTTCTAATTTTAACCTCAGAAATAAAAGGAAATGAAATGAAAATGAAAAAAGTCATCTAAGAGTGGTAAACTAGGGAAGGAGCCATTTCCCCTTTTTTTATGTGCTACAAAGTCAACCCTGACAAACTCAATCTAGGCCCTAGAGGTAGAGCTGGTTAGTGCCCCACCTGGAAGGAGCAGAAGTTCTTGGGTAGGTCACAGTTATGGATCCTACTGAGGGGAGACTACATTCTCTCAGGAAATTTAAGACAAGGCATGGTTCCAGCTGCCTATTACGGCTTACGCTTTAAGGTTAATCAACAGCGAGCACCGACAAATAAAATATAAAATAACATCTCTTTTGCTATAACTCTGCAAATTAAGTCTTAGTTAAAAAAAAAAATTACACAACATGTCTTTAAACAAGAGATTGTAAGAAAAGGCAACAAACCTCCCTCCTTCCCGACACGTATGCACACACAGTGGCTCAGCCATGTCTGACTCTCTGTGACCCCATGGACTGTAGCCTGCCAGGCTCCCCTGTTCATGGAATTTTCCCAGCAAGAATACTGGAGTGGGTCCTCATTTCTTCTTCCAGAGGATCTTCCCAACCCAGGGATAAAACCCATGTCTCCTGCGCTGGGCAGGTGGATTCTTTACTACTGAGCCACCTGGGAAGCCCTTCTTCCACACAAGACACTTTAAACATAAAAATATGACCTCATGAAGATACTCACCTAAATATCCAAATATAGTCCCCAGAAGTTGACTCAAGGAGATGACAACAGCTCAGATTACAAATTTTGGTTTAAGGTATAACTTGAGAGAAAAGATGAGGACAAGAGGGACTCTTCAGGTTGTGTGTTGCTAAGAAAAGCACACTTTCCTTCACAATATACTTGTTCTTGGCAGGAATGTTGTGAGAATTAACAAGGGAACATGTGCAAAACATTCTGAGCTCTTAAAAGAAATGTAAGCTCTCTCTAGTAATCTGAAGGTGTGATCTACTTTAACTCTCACATTCTAACCAAAAGCAACCTGGGACTTGGCAGCACTTTTCAACTTTGCTGACTGCAGACATCCCAGAGTGCTTACAAAGTTGCACACACCCTCATTAATTTTTCTCTCTTAAATACCAAAACCATCATAGTGACACTATTCCTTTCCACTTAAAGATTACTGAGTTTAACTGTCACTCGCGGTATGTGACTAAAAGCCAACACCTAAAGAAAAGCCCTTCCCATCAAGTTCACAAACACGAACTGAACTTTCACTTGCCGCGACTGCTGCCTTGTGCAATCTGCTTCTCAGACTCACAGTTACCAGAGAACAATTTCTTAAAGGGTCCCCTAACCTCTCTCACTTGATGGCTATAAACCCACCACTCTGCACTGCCATCCACCCCTCTAAATTGCAATACCCTCTGATCAAACAGTAGTCATCTGAGATACACTTCTCAACCACTCACACTACATTCGGGCCTTGGCTTAATAATGAGTGTAATGCTAATCTTTAGACTTAATTTTTGAAGTACTAAAAAGAAAATGATCTGTGTACTGCAGAAGTCACAAACCTTTTTAAAGTGCATATTACCATCTAAGATAGGGGTTTCCCCAGTGACTCAGTGGTAAAGAATCCTCCTGCAATGCAGGAGACGCAAGAGATGCGGGTTTGATCCCTGGGCTGGGAGGATCCCCTGGAGAAGGCAATGGCAACCTCCCCCCCCGCTGAGTATTCCTCCCTGGAGAATCCCATGGACAGAGGAGCCTGGTGGGCTACAGTCCATAGGGTTGCAAAGAGTCAGACACGACTGAAGTGACTGAGCACGCACACTGCCTAAGATACTTGGCCATGTGTCTTTAATGTATTTGTATGTGGGCTTCCCAGGTGGGACTAGTGGTAAAGAAACCCTCTGCCAACATAGGAGAGGTAAGAAACCTGGGTTCCATCCCTGTGTCAGGAAGATCCCCTGGAGGAGGGCATGGCAACCCACTCCAGCATTCAGAGCCTAGAACATCCCATGGACAGAGGAGCCTGATGGGCTACAGTCCATTGGGTCACCAAGAGTCAGACACAACTGAAGCAACTTAGCACACACATTTGTATGTGTATTTGTTGATTTTAAACTGTTCATATGGGCTAATATATAATTATGAAACTAATCTGCAAAACAAAAATTTTAAAAGGCTGAGATAAATAGCTTTTATGATTTTTCTACCCACACCGCACATACTGTACCTTATTTGCCCTTCTTCAGAGACCACTGACTTAAAGAACTTTATTCTAGGGGACTTTTCCAGTAGTCCAGTAGTTAAGAATCCCTGAATCCACCATGCAATGCAGGAGATGCAGGTTCCATCCCTGGTTAGGGAACTAAGATCCCAAATGCCACAGGGCAACTGAGCCTGCACACCTCAAAGAACTTAATATATATATATAAGTTATATATACATATATATTCAAAATATACATATATATTCAAAATATACATATATATTCAAAATATATATTCAAAATATACATATATATTCAAAAATATATATATATTCAAAAAGAACTTTATAGCCAAGGATCCTTTTTGTAGCATACATCATTATTAAGGAGGCTGCTTTAGTGCAAACTTATATGGATAGCCTGGCTAGGAGGGGATCAGTAACATCTAATTCAGAAGGTTTACTCTATGGCTCCTAAGAAATGACACCACAGTAATTATTTACTATCATCTGTGCCTGAAGCCCTGTGCTCTGGGAGCTGCAGTCCCTTGTGCTGGAAGCACCAGAGCAAGTGTTAGAGGCATGGGTCCTATTCTTGAAAACTCTAGCCATTAAGAATACAGGAACATTCCAGCAATGTAACACTAACAAGTACTGTATTTATAAGAAAATGCTCAGAACCCTCACTATGGTCAACCCACTGATTCCGGGATAGACAAAAAGATGGAGACAAAGACAACTGGCCTGTGGTTCTCAAAGCAAAACATTTAATTTACTTCTTAAAATCAGAAAGCTCTGTCCTCTAGAGTCAGGGCCATTATTTCAGGCTGAGACAGCAGGCCAGCTTGAGGAGCCTGAGGGGGCACAGACAGGCTACTTGAGAAGAACTACAGCAAGATGAACTTGATGACCTTTAAGTCTTCAATCAGAAATCTCAACTTTCCTTCCGGCTTTTTAGGAGATGACCTGCACATTGCATTAATTTCCTTCCAAGCCAGAAATTCTCAACCTTCTTCTAGTTAACAAGGATGTGTTTACCTAAAGGAAGACTTGGAAATGTGTGACTGAGAGCTCAGTATCTCACTTACCATTTCATGTAAGGAGATCTGAAAACATTACCTTCAGTTCCTACTGCAATACTGACAGGCAATAAGGAATGTGATCAGTGTAAAATCAATTAATGATACTAGGTATGGCAATGCATTCTGGTATTGACACTTCTAACTCCTTTCTGCCTAAAACACCTATTGATTGCTATCAACACTATCTAATGACTGGCCACTGTATACACATAATCTTCAATGGTTAAGACTAAAATACAAGAGCAGCTACCATTACTGAAGATCTACTATGCGAGCTTTATGTGTATCATTTCTTTTCTTTCTTCAACTTACGAGACTTATCATCTCATTTTACAAATGATAAACAAATGTTGAGAGGTTACTTAAAATCGCATTTTGAGAGAGCCAGGCCAGGATTTGCAACAAGATCTGCTCTAGAATTCTGTTTTAAAAACTATGTCACTACATGTTATAAGTTCCAAATCTATGTTTCTCTTTCTCCACATTTCATTCAATGATATGTTCTATACTGTCTGGTTAAGAGCATAATTACAATAAAATATGATAAGCAATAATATTTTTGTATTGAAAAGCAGGCTTCAGGATCTAAAGCATGTAGTCAAGTCCTAACTCTATTACTTACCAGCAATATTACCCCAGGAAATATATTTAAATTTCTGAGTGCCTGTCTTTGTTAACTGTAAAAGAGGAATAACCATCATGTAGAATTGTTATGAAGATTAAATATGCATGCATGTAAAGAATATTGATAGTGCCTGGTAATGCAGTTAGCATGCACTAAATGGTATTATTTTTAGATACATAAAATAGTATGACAACAGAAAGGATAAAACAGATCTGCTAAGAAGATGAAGGACACGAGTCCACGACCTTCAGGAAGGGCTCCTAGTAGTTTCAGTGTCTAAGCTGAGCACGCAGTCCCTTCCCTAAATCCTCAAGAAGACCCAACAGGCTCGAGACTCATTCCTGGATGTGACTTGAACACCTTGGTAGTGCGAACAGTAAGCCCTGGCCTGAGGGCAAGACTGGAAGGGAAAAACAAAGACCAAAGTACACTGTGTGTGTGAAACACTGGACCTGAAATCAAAGGGCTCTGCATGTTTTTCAGGTTTCTGGCTGGGGTCCATATGAAGATGGTGCTCAACTGCCCGCTGGTCAAAGCAGGACAGTCACTCTCACCCCAGGCAACAGTTCTATTCTGTGTCAATCGGGAACTACCCAGCAGAGCTTGGGGACTGGATACAGGAGGGATGGAGCAGGTCAGGACTATCTCACACAGCCCTGGCGCAAACTGGTGACTGGGAACAAGAGAATAAAATTAAGTTCTTCAGCATGCAATGCCTAGACTGAACGCCTCTGCCAAGCACAGACAGGCCTGCCTGAGGTTTTAACATCAAAGTCATGAGCATTTAAAGGGGCTGGGGTTTCAGGGTAAGTCTGTACACAGAGATGGTTTGTGCTATTTCCACCAGGGAGTTAAAAGGACTTTTAAAGTTATGAAAAATACTCTGACTTCGACCTTTAGAGAAACAATATGATTATTTTGACTGTTTCAAATATAATCCTTAAGATACTTTAAATAGCAAGCAGCATTACTTAAAAAGGCAAATACTGTTGAAAATAAATTAAGCTACAGGGTAAGGGAACAACAGGCCTTTTGAGCACTCTTTAGAGAGCTACAAGATTCATGACTTCATGCTTAATAAAAATGTCACAGATGCACAAAGATCTCTGGGATATTCCACGGTATCTGAAAAGAATGATTTCAGTACACACCATGGCTTTAACATGAATGAAAGGAAATAAATTTTCTAAAACAAGTAGGGTACTATACTAGTCAGTTAAGCTGACTACCTGTACGTCATTTACCCTTCAGTCACATTATTTATTTATTTTTTTTAGTAGGCCCACGACTTACACAAATTAGCCACAAGCTATACTAGGCATTGATTTGCATTTTCTGCAAGCTTTAGATCCTAATAACATCCTTCAGACATTAGGAAGTAGGTACATTTTGATGTCCACCTTCTTGGTTCTAGCTGCCAGCATTAACTCAGCAAATTTGACCTCCAAGAGCACCACTCTGACCTCGGCTCACACTCCACTCCCAATACTAAGCACATAATACATCACTTCACAAATGATGGAAGAAATCAGAGAGTACTCTGGCAAGGACACCACATTAAAACCAGTAGCTAATGCCTGTGAATAATTCCAGTAAGAATGGATCCAGGTAAGAACAATGTACGTACCTGTACCACAGGATCTTTTGGTTGGTGTGATTAACGAGACATGAGCTGTATCTGTGCATGGCCCACCTAGAAACAGAAAGGCAGGCACAAGAGTCAGTTCATATCCTCTGCATACCCAAAGGGGCTGTCCTGGATAAAGATAAACCTAAAATGGAAGGGATCAGCCTGTAAGCATGCATAAAGAGGAGCAGTAGGAACGGATGAAGATGGTGATGGTGGTGATGGGTTAATTTTTAGTTCAGCAATTCAGTCTAACGGTCCATATTCTTTCTATATTGTAACATCATTTTCATTTAAAATGAAAAAAAAAAAAAACAAATCTCACATAACGTTATGATATTAACGTACAAAATTTTAACTAGAATTCTGATCTGGGTAAATTACCTGTAAGTTTGGGGAGATGAATTTTCCACACAGCAATAAGCAGGAGTCTCCTTCTTAGGTTTATCTCAGTGGTCACCCCACCTTTGAATTTACTGCAAAACTGGCCTTATTTAAAGCATGTGGGGAACCTCCCTAAAGCAGAAACTACTTATCAGAAAAAATAAGGATCATTTTAATATTTAAAGCCAGCACTGCTAACCAAGAAAGAATATCTAGTTTAATTATAAAAATATGACACAAAGAGGGCCTTCATGGAATTTTCCTGGCCCAGGGAGCTGATGGATAGGTATAATTCAAGAGTATGAGAGACACAGTCAGTCAGTGGGTGAAGACTTGAAATGCAGTCATTTCATTCTACAGAATCAGGACCACAAACAAATTCTTAAGCTGATATTGATATATACTCCAACACCCTACCTTCTGAAACAGGAAGTTACCTTACAAACTTGAAGACCAGAGGTTTTTGACACACACAGGGTGGGGCAATAGTGATGACCATTAAGGAATGGGACACACAAGCAAATGTTACACAGATATTTTGAAAAGTCTCTCCAGGTGACCAGAATGAAGGAAAACATGATTATTTAGCATAACTGCTTATCACCTATGCAGCTTCCCTGATGGCTCAGTGGTAAAGAATCCAACTGCCAATGCAGAAGATGTGGGTTCAACCCCTGGGTCAGGAAGATCTCCTGGAGAAGGACATAGCAACCCATTGCAGTATTCCTGCCTGGAAAATTCCATGGACAGAGGAGCCTGGCAGGCTACAGTTCTTGTGGTCACAAAGAATCGGACATGATTTAGCAACTAAACAACAACATGTCATCTATGACCAGACTTCCTATCACTGAAGTTACTCATCAAAACAGAAGGAAATGAAAGAGCTCAGAGTTTGTGCCACCAAGATCCATGGATTTAGGATCCTAGATATCCCACCAAAGAAGCTCATCATTACTCTACTCTTTCCTATACCAAGGCCCCAAACAGCAGCAAACTTTAGTGGGTGTAAGGAGACACAGAGAGAAAACAGTAAAAGGTGGAAAAATCAAGTAAGCATGTTGTTAATGTCAAAGAGCACCGAGCAAATATCTTGATGTGTCAGCACAGGTTACTCTCATGCTTGAGGGCTTATAATCTTGTTAGAAAGATAAAACTTGTGCACTTGTACAAAGAATAATACATGACAGCAATAAAGAGCCAGATGCAAAATGATCAAGTGCCAAAGAATATGGAACAAGTAATAAATGCTAAATGTAATCAGGAAGAAGGATTATTCATCACTGGCCAGCATTACCTGGAAATACTTCTCAAGGATTTGAAAATGAGGCAAGAATAAATTAAAAGTTACAAAGATCAAAAGAAGAGGGCAAGAAAAACTGACAAGTTTTCGACAAATGTCACACTCAGCAGAGAAAGCTTAACATACTAAAATCCCAGAGGTCTAAATGAGCACAAGTGATACGAAAATAAGCAACATGGAGAGACAGTGATTGCAAGGAAAACTAATACAGACCCCACATCCTCAAAACTCACTGGGCACTAGCTCTGTAGCTCTGTAAAATGTTATAGCTTCTGTTCCCAGGTGTGATTTTTTTCTTGGCTTTTGTTTTTGTTCTTTTGTTAAATGAATAATTCTTATTTCAGGAAAAAAAGCAGTTAAGTCCTACAACTACTCTTTTTTTTTTTGGTCAGCTGTTTATTTTTTAAAATAAATTTATTTATTTTAATTGGAGGCTAATTACTTTACAATATTGTAGTGGTTTTGCCATACACTGACATGAATCCACCACAGGCGTACATGTGTTCCCCATCCTGAACCTCTCTCCCACCTCCCTCCCCATCCCATCCCTCTGGGTCATCCCAGTGCACCAGCCCCTGGTCTCATGCATCAAACCTGGACTGGCAGTCCATTTCACATATGATATTATACATGTTTCAATGCCATTCTCCCAAATCATCCCACCCTCGCCCTCTCCCAGAGAGTCCAAAAAACTATTCTATACATCTGTGTCTCTTTTGCTATCTAGCATATAGGATTATCATTACCACCTTTCTAAATTCCATATATATGTGTTAGTATACTGCACTGGTGTTTTCCTTTCTGGCTTAATTCACTCTGTTGAATAGGCTCCAGTCTCATCCACCTCATTAGAACTGATTCAAATGTATTCTTTTTAATGGCTGAGTAATACTCCATCGTGTATATGTACCACAGCTTTCTTATCCATTCATCTGCTGATGGACATCTAGGTTGCTTCCATATCCTGGCTATTATAAACAGTGCTGTGATGAACATTGGGGTACATGTGTCACTTTCAATTCTGGTTTCCTCGGTGTGTATGCCCAGCAGTGGGATTGCTGGGTCATATGGCAGTTCTATTTCCAGCTTTTTAAGGAATCTCCACACCATTCTCCACAGTGGCTGTACTAGTTTGCATTCCCACCAACAGTGTAAGAGGGTTCCTTTTCTCCACACCCTCTCCAGATTTTATTGTTTGTAGACTTTTGGATAGCAGCCACTCTGACTGGCGTGAAATGGTACCTCATTGTGGTTTTGATGTGCATTTCTCTGATAATGAGTGATGTTGAACATCTTTTCATGTGTTTGTTAGCCATCTGTATGTCTTCTTCGGAGAAATGTCTGTTTAGTTCTTTCACCCATTTTTTGATTGGGTCATTTATTTTTCTGGAATTGAGCTGCAGGAGTTGCTTGTACAATTTTTAGATTAATTCTTTGTCAGTTGCTTCATTTGCTGTTATTTTCTCCCATTCTGAAGGCTGTCTTTTCACCTTGCTTATAGTTTCCTTTGTTTTGCAAAAGCTTTAAAGTTTAATTAGGTCCCACTTGTTTATTTTTGCTTTTATTTCCAGTATTCTGGGAGGTGGGTCATAGAGGATCCTGCTGTGATTTACGTCAGATTTATTTATGTTTTGCCTATGTTTTCCTCTAGGAGTTTTATAGTTTCTGGTCTTACATTTAGATCTTTAATCCATTTTGAGTTTATTTTTATGTATGGTGTTAGAAAATGTTCTAATTTCATACTTTTACAAGTGGTTGACCAATTTTCCCAGCACCACTTGTTAAAGAGATTGTCTTTTCTCCATTGTATATTCTTGCCTCCTTTGTCAAAGATAAGGTGTCCATAGGTGCATGGATTTATCTCTGGGCTAGTCTGTTCCATTGATCTATATTTCTGTCTTTGTGCCAGTACCATAACTGTCTTGATGACTGTAGCTTTGTAGTACAGGCTGAAGTCAGACAGGTTGACTCCTCCTGTTCCATTCTTCTTTCTCAAAATTGCTTTGGCTATTTGAGGTTTTTGTATTTCCATACAAATTGTGAAATTATTTGTTCTAGTTCTGTGAAAATACCGTTGGTAGCTTGATAGGGATTGCATTGAATCTATAGATTGCTTTGGGTAATATACTCATTTTCACTATATTGATTCTTCCGATCCATGAACATGGTATATTTCTCCATCTATTAGTGTCCTCTTTGATTTCTTTCATCAGTGTTTTATAGTTTTCTATATATAGGTCTTTTGTTTCTTTAGGTAGATATATTCCTAAGTATTTTATTCTTTTCGTTGCAATAGTGAATGGAATTGTTTCCTTAATTTGTCTGCTTTCTCATTGATAGTGTATAGGAATGCAAGGGATTTCTGTGTGTTGATTTTATATACTGCAACTTTACTATATTCATTGATTAGAGCTAGTAATTTTCTGGTGGAGTCTTTAGGGTTTTCTGTGTAGAGGATAATGTCATCTGCAAATAATGAGCGTTTTACTTCTTCTTTTCCAATCTGGATTCCTTTTATTTCTTTTTCTGCTCTGATTGCTATGGCCAAAATTTCCAGAACTATGTTGAATAGTAGTGGTGAGTGTGGGCACTTTTGTCTTCTTCCTGACTTGAGGGGAAATGCTTTCAATTTTTCACCTTTGAGGATATTGTTTGCTGTGGGTTTGCCATATATAGCTTTTATTATGCTGAGGTATGTTCCTTCTATTCCTGCTTTCTGGAGGGTTTTTATCATAAATGGATGTTTAATTTTGTCCAAGGCTTTCTCTGCATCTATTGAGATAACCATATGGTTTTTATCTTTCAATTTGTTAATGTGGTATATTACATTGATTGATTTGCAGATATTGAATTATCCTTGCATCCCTGGGATAAAGCCCACTTGGTCATGATGTATGATCTTTTTAATATGTTGTTGGATTCTGCTAGAAGTTTGTTAAGGATTTTTGCATCTATGTTCATCAGTGATGTTGGCCTGTAGTTTTCTTGTTTTGTGGCATCTTTGGTTTTGGTATTAGGGTGATGGTGGCCTCACAGAATGAGTCTGGAAGTTTACCTTCCTCTGGAATTTTCTGGAAGAGTTTGAGTAGGATAGGTGTTACCTCTTCTCTAAATTTTTGGTAGAATTCAACTGTGAAGCCGTCTGGTCCTGGGCTTTTGTTTGCTGGAAGATTTCTGATTACAGCTTCAATTTCTGTGCTTGTGATGGGTCTGTTAAGATTTTCTATTTCTTCCTGGTTCAGTTTTGGAAAGTTGTACTTTTGTAAGAATTTGTCCATTTTGTCCAAGTTGTCCATTTTATTGGCATATAGTTGCTGATAGTAGTCTCACGATCCTTGGTATTTCTGTATTGTCTGTTGTGATTTCTCCATTTTCATTTCTAATTTTGTTGATCTGATTCTTCTCCCTTTGTTTCTTGATGAGTCTGGCTAATGGTTTGTCAATTTTATTCATCTTCTAAAACAACTAGCTTTTAGTTTTGTTGATTTTTGCTATGGTCTCTTTTGTTTCTTTTGCATTTATTTCTGCCCTAATTTTAAAGATTTCTTTCCTTCTACTAACCCTGGGGTTCTTAATTTCTTCCTTTTCTAGTTGCTTCAGGTGTAGAGTTAGGTTATTTATCTCACTTTTTTCTTGTTTCTTGAGCTAAGCCTATACTGCTATGAACCTTCCCCTTAGCACTGCTTTTACAGTGTCCCATAGCTTTTGGGTTGTCTATAACTAATCTTTACTTAGTAACCCCAGGTAAGTGATCCTTAGGGTTTTTTTTGACAAAAACATGGGGATAATAAAATTGCTTATAAACCACGAAATTAATGAGATCATCTATACAAAAAAGGCTTCACAAACTATAAAGCTTTATGTTATATATCTTCACTGTCTCTGCCATGAGGTTTTATGAACCCAAGGGTCAAGACTCACTTTGTCACTTACTCCTGGGTCATGACTATATTTGGAGAAGGCAATGGCACCCACTCCAGTACTCTTGCCTGGAAAATCCCATGGACAGAGGAGCCTGGTAGGTTGCAGTCCATGGAGTCGCTGAGAGTTGGACACGACTCAGTGACTTCACTTTCACTTTTCACTTTCAGGCACTGGAGAAGGAAACAGCAACCCACTCCAGTGTTCTTGCCTGGAGAATCCCAGGGACGGTGGAGCCTAGTGGGCTGCCGTCTATGGGGTCGCACAGAGTCAGACACGACTGAAGCGACTTAGCAGCAGCAGCAGCATGACTATATTGGAGAAAGAAAAAGTAACCCACTCCGGTATTCTTGCCTGGAGAATCCCATGGACAGAGGAGCCTAGTGGGCTACAGTCCATGGGGCCGCAAAGAGTCGGACGTGACTGAAGTGACTTAGCAGCATGACTGTATGGACAAAGGGCACTTAATAGTGTTCAGTAAGTGACCAATGCAAGTGACTTGATCGAATCAGGAGAGAAGTATACATTTTTAAAAAACTTTTTATTGAGGTTCAACATAAAGAGAATGAAATACTAGAATGAAGTGTTCAAATCTTAAGTATATACCTTAACGGGTTTTAAACACATATATACTTGTGTAACCACCACCAAATAAAAATACAGAACCATTTCTGGAATCCAGAAAGTTCAAGGGTACATTTTAAAAATACAGATTCCCAGGTCTTGATTCTGGAAAATTGAATGCAATAGGCTGGGGTGGGCATAGGAAGAGACTAGTGTACATTTTTAAACCAGCTGAACACAATGTACATATTAACAGCCCAGTTAGTTCCAATCTCTGATAACACTAACTGGCAGCTCGATGTATGGCCAAGATCATTGAGTTCATACAATACTATGAACCATACAAAACACAAGGGTCAACCACAGCTTAACTAGCAGAATATTTGTTTAAAAGGATATAAAATAATTCATTTACTAAAATTGTTAAGAACAGAGAGAAACTAGTTTAATCAAAATCCCTGAAGAAATTTGGCTGGGACTCATGAATTAACTCTCCCATGTTTACAAATGCAATCTTTACCTCATCTGTAGGTTGAAAGTTTATCCTTTTGAAAATTCCTAACGAATGAATTTCTGTAGGTTTTGGCAAATACGCAAATAACTTTAAGGCTACCTAGCATATCTCAACATGTATCATCATGAAAGTGTTCTCCAGAGAGCTTGTTAAACTAACAACCCAATCCAATGTATTCACTACATTACAGTAAAGGACAAATAGAACCATAGTCGAGTCAAAACAAATTGACAACAAGAGTAACTGGCAGTGATAATGCATCCCAGCTTTGATAATTGGACAATATTATAAACACAGAGCTTGGAATTAAGTTTGGTCTGGCAGACTATAACCTATGAAAGTCTTTAAAATCCAGAACAGATGCATATGAACAATGCACATATATTCTACACTAACTGTGCTTTCATATAAAATTCCTATACTTTCAAATAAAAGGAGTAACCACAGGAGGTTACCATATCCACTCTTACACAATTAACTGCAAGTCAATTGTGTTACACTGAATTCAGGAAATTAAGAGACACTCAAAGCGACCCTTTCCAGGTTTTGGTCCACAACGATAAAAATACAGCATTAGCTCGTATGGGTATGGCAAACCAAGTAATTTTGAGAGTTGATGGTAAGGGTCAAACTCAGGGCATCTGCTCCATAAGGGAATGGAGCTGGCTAATGTCTGCGAGGGGGGCTGGCATATAGTCTCATAAATCATTATAAATTCTGCTATTTTTGGCCTCTTCCTTCCAAGCAGCAGGATGGGCAGAGCTAATACTTGAAGAGCAAAACAAAGAAACCTTTTCAGGCCTGGGTTCTACAGGTAACTATAGAGATGCTGTGTGTGTTGGGATCAAGAGTGGAAGGTTGGGAAAATAAATGCATTTCTAAGCACAGGACAATTCACACCATTACCCTCTATCCTATATTAATAGCAAGTGAGTTTGGAACAATGAGTTTGGGGTTGTTAAATATTAAAAATAAAATCACAGTTAAGGTTCCTTGCTTAATATGACACTCACTGGGAATTCTGAATCAGACAATATCATGATTAACTCAGCTGACCTTTTTAGCCAATCACCGTGAGTGTCTTCTGCATTCTTTTGCTAAAGCAAAATTAAATATGTGAACTTTTTCAAGTTTCTTCATTATCTGAAGATACTTAATACTATCATTTTTCACTTGACATTATATTCAGAACTTTTTCCTAAGTTTCCACAATTCAGTCTGGAATTAGCATGTAAATAATGTCTGTGGTAGCTTGTGGCTTGTGACTTAAGTCTGAATATTCTGTCTTGTCTTCTAGGGATGCTTCCATTCTTGTATCAAAGGTGTCATACATAATGCAGCACTATGGATCGCATTTGCAATTCCACATGAGAGCTATGAAATGAAATTCTTCAACTGTATTCCCAACAACCAGAAATCTTTTAGCCTATGCAACAGGGCAGTGGATTTCTTCAGGAGACTGTACCGATTTCATCAGTATAAAATAAAAGACGGGTCAAATCTGCATATTAACTTCATTTGTAACCTGCAAAACCAGAAGGACAGAATAAAGGTATCCTGTCAACTACCAACTTTCACATTTCAAGTTAAAGTGGCAGGAATCTTAAATTTTCTTTTTCAGCCTCCTGTAGAGTTACTGAGCATGTCAAAAAACACTGAGCTTCCGATGTAGCAGTCAATCCAACTGACTGAATGGAGACTATGACTCAGGAAAAAGCCCAGAATACAAGCTGCATTTATGCTGGCCCATCATCTTAGGCACTCAAAATTCTAAGGCTGAATAAATACAGAAAAACAGTACTCTCCTTATCCTTGAATAGAGATCAACAATTTTCAAGATAGGTCTTATTAAAACAGCTGTGATGAGTGGTTATTTTTGGCTCTTGATTCCACTAGTCCTCACTGGCTGCAGTTATCCCCATGCTAAACCACATCAATTAGGAAAAATGGTCTGTCAAGGAGTCAGTCAGCTAAAAATTGCCAGAAGCTCGATAATCAAATATTCTACTATCAGCTCTTTCATGGTAACTGCAAAACATTAAAACACAAAAATAGCCATTCTTTTTGTAGATTTATAACACTTCAATATTCCTGCTTAATTAACATGACATTTACATAACAGTATCTAATTAATTTCTAACTAAAGGCACTGTGGGCTAATTAGAAATGCATCATCCTTTTTTAACCAGCTTGTCAATTCCACTCTGTCATAATCTGGACATTGTTTACCTTTGCAACATCTCACTTTCCCAGGCTTGCTGTTCAAAAGGTGATTTCGGACAATAGAATTCAAGAGCTATAATTCTCTCCCCACTCTAGAGATCCATATCTTATGGAGTGTTTTTTTGATGAGCCACTTAAAAAAAAACCTATGCAATGGAGATAGTGAAATAAACTCAACACTGTCTTCTGATGTGGCCATGTTAAGAATGCAGAACTCTTTTAAAAAATATCCAGAGAATGTATATTCCTTCAGCAATAAAACATTTCTTCTATAAAAGCCTTCAAAATATACATGAAGACTTAAAAGAGTAAATGGTAAAACATGAATATTAGGGATAGATCAAGATGCACAAGAAAATAAGCCATCTCTTCAGAAAAGAAAACCCTATCCCACTTTACTCTAAACCAGCAATTCTCGAACTGTTTTAATCAAGAAGGATACACCTAATCTGTCTACATAATTGAGTTTGAAAAGTACCATCGATTAAAAACAAGGATACATAAAGGTATAACAAGTGGGAATCTAAGTTTACAGAAAATCCTCAGCCCAGATAATAGCCCTCCCACTTCTCCAAATGAAATTTCCAAATTAAAACATTTACCAAACTTGTTATAGAATCTAAGTGTTAATCTCTCAGAAGTTCTTACCCTAACTCACTGCGTGATCTCTCATGCCATTTGGATCTGAATTAAGACATTCATGAGCAGGGGATTTCCAAAGTGGCTAAGAAGCTGCTATTTATTGGTAGCTCCCTTTTCTGTTCATAAAAGGCCTCTCAACAAAATTTCATTATCATTCCACCCCCACTCTCCTAAATAATTGTAGCTGGGCAGCTCTGCAAATATTGTGTGTATACGTGTTTATGTAAGTGTGCCTATTTGCACAACAGAAATAAAATTTAAAATTCTCCCACCTCACCTTCCCCAGGGAACACCACGACAAGCAAAATGAAATCAAGAATACTTTGCATTTGCACAGCACTCAAACATACTCGTACATGAGCATGCATGGACATCCCTACGGGGTCCGTGGGATCTGTTCTGGAAGAAATGCTCTCTTGACCCCAGTAATGGCCTTAATGGCATGAGCTTCTTTTTAGTGGCAAAGTTTTATGCATCTTGATACTCTAGCATATTAGCTGTTCAATATGTTTTTCACTATTGAATGCAAATGATTCAGGCCAAAATCAATTATCACACATACATAGCTATTCAGAAGGGAAACTGAACCATTAATAAACAGTTGACTTTCACCATATTTACAGGCTTTAATCTAACATTGTAGTTCTCAAACATTTGCATCTTAGGACCTTTTTACACTTAAAACATGAAAGACCTTTTGTTTATGTGGTTTATAGCTATTGATGCTTACTTTATTTGAAATTAAAACAAAAAAAATTGCAAATTTTCATTTAAAATTCACAAAATAATTACACGTCAGCATAAAACATGTTTTTATGAAAAATACACATTTCTAAAAAATGAGAGCGGCCTCGCTTAAAGGAAGAAACCTAGGTTTTCTCATTTGCATTCAATCTGTTACAATGCATCACTCATCTGAAACATATGAAGAAACACCGCCCTCACACTTGGAAAGGGGAGGGGCTCGTGGGCCTCATTAATGGGTCCTGGGTACCTCTACAGGTCCTTGGACCACACTTTGAGAACCACTGGTATAGAACAAAACAGGTTAATATACTTTCCAAGTTCTCCACACTTTGTTCACATGCCAACTGACTTACTCTAGTCTTGCAAAGACCAATCAATGCACTAATACAAATAACGGTCAAAGGTTTGCCTATTCTCAACAAAGCATTAATATTTAAATAACGTTAAATATTTTGGCGCTATACTGTCAAGTTATAAAACCACCAGCCCTGGAGGCTACTCTAGGTCCTTTGCAGTTCTACAAAAATTTTAGAATCAGTTTGTCAATCTAGCTACACACACACAGAGGAAGTAGACTGCTGGGTTTATACTGAATCTTTATTTTGAAACAACATCTTAACAATACTCAGTCTCCTGACCCATGAATCCATGAAGGCAAGGAATAGTGGAATAAACTTTACAATTGTAACTTCAACCCAGAACATTCTATTTCTGCTACTTATGTAAGAAGAGTAAAACCATATTTCATGTAACTCAAAGGACTCTGAGCAAGCAGTTAAATCTGTTTGATTTCAGTTTTCAGATGTGATCTCTTACCTAGCACGCTTATAACCAAGAAAGAGCATACCATGTACTCACACACACTGACCACCAATACTCCAAACTGTGATAAGGTCCAACAGAAATGAACACTGAAATTCTTAAGACACCACCATCTTGAGGTTCAAAACTAGAAAGAATCCTTTCTTGAGGGGTCAAAATATCACCTGGTGAATGAAGTCAGTTCTATTTTTAGACACTTTTGTTCCTGTCTGTGACAAAGCATACTTAATATGGATATGAAATCAGGAGCTGTCACTTCTCCAATTTAGACTTCAGTTCTGACTATTTACAGGCTTAACTAAGGCCCAACTCAGATTTCTACATTTGCATTATACCATCAACATGAGCATGAATCTCATAACAACATTAATGAAGAAACCACTCAGCATTACAAGAGCTTTTATTTTTTTGACATAATTTAGCTACCAAGAGTGTTTTCATCAATCTTGTCCTGTGTCTGCAAATGAAAGAATGCACTGCCATCCTCAGAAAAGTGACTTGTGCATGTTCTCCATAAGAGGCTTCGGAAAAAATAGAAAAATACATCTGTTTAGGCCGCAAGTATTGTCTCATGGGCATGTAAAAAGAATCCTGAACACAGGTACCCCTCTTCCCTGACTCGTGCTGAGTCTCTCCTATAAGCAGCTGTACCACAGCTGGCAAATGTGACAATGATCAAAAGGAACTGCAGTCAAAGCTCTTTGTTTTGTAGAAATAAACACTAGCAGGTCTTATTAATAGGACCTTTCTTTGCAAACAATAGTTGAAAATGTCATAATTTGAACTATGTAAAGAAGTGTTTATACTGGTATTCTGGAATTTTAAAAATTCCTTACCAACATGGCATCCTGCTGCTGCTGCTGCTAAGTCGCTTCAGTCATGTCTGACTCTGTGCAACCCCACAGACGGCAGCTTACCAGGCTCCCCCATCCCTGGGATTCTCTAGGCAAGAACACTGGAGTGGGGTGCCATTGCCTTCTCCAATGCATGAAAGTGAAAAGTGAAAGTGAAGCCACTCAGTCGTGTCTGACTCCTAGTGACCCCATGGACTGCAGCCTACCAGGCTCCTCTGTCCGTGGGATTTTCCAGGCAAGAGTACTGGAGTGGGGTGCCATTGCCTTCTCCAACATGGCATCCTATTGTTTATTAAATCTAAAGAATTACCCTTTTGACAGATCAAAAAGTGAAATGTTTTATGAAGTAACATAACATATGAACACAAAATGTAAAGTTATATGTAGCCTTTTTTTGGCATGGGCAACTCTGAATTTTCAGAGAGTTCACAAACACCATCAAAATATGTCACTTAAGTTTAAAATAACACGCAGATAGATGCCCCTAAATAATATGGTATTTTTCCCTAGCCAAACACACCTGTCATAATAAAACTTAGATTTAATTTAAAATCAGCACAGTGTCACTATTACCTGTATCTACACAAAATAAAAACGGTATGACAGCTGCAAAGGGCTAAAGTTATGTGAAGTGTGGTTGTTCACAGTGACCTTTACTTTCACAGCCAAGTATAGTGCATTTCATTTAATAAGAACATTAAAAATTCTGCATTTGCAAAGAGGGGGCAGAGATGATGCTACTTCAAAACCCAGTATGAATATCAATAACTGTATAATCTCATTAAGTGCCTGAGGAAACCTTTATGGGAAACTAACCTTTCAGATTTGTGGGCTTCTTAAGGAATCCTTGAAAAACGGGTGTTTAAAGTGTGCTAGTCTCTCTTGCAAAGGGGAAGTCTGAAGGGGGAAATTCAGGTGATAAAAGAAATATCTATCGGCAAAACTTGCTGTTTCACAACAAGCAGGTGGCTATTTGCAGTTAAAACAACAAAAAAGACAAGTCTCATTATTCTAAAAGCTCTGTTAAAAGAGATGACCTGTCACCACAACAAGACAACCAAATTTCAAAATTAGGGAGGAAAACTGCCTTCCTGAGTTAGCTTCATCTTGAGGTTACTGAATAGCACAGAAAATTAAAAAAAGAGTATCACGTAGCTGCTCAAAATCCAGTTCAGGCAATGCGAAGCCCCTATTCAGTGTATCAAAACACATGAGCACATGAATGTTCTCAAAAGTATAAAAAACTAATGAACTTTTCTAAATATTTAAATCATTTACTGAATACTGCCTAGCTGGGTGTTATGGGGAAGAGCAAAGCAGAATAAAATCAAGTCTCTGCTAATTTTGAGTTTAGCCTCTAAACTGGTACAGAGATGACATTCTCATGTCAATGAGGTGACCAACAGAATACGTCATTAACATGTTAAGGGAAGAAATTAGGGATTCCTTGGAGGAAGCAAGTATGGATGAAAGGGTTCTGAGGTAGGCTTCCACAAGCAGGAATAAAAACGGCAATATGTGCTGTCATGGTGTCTTTGGGGGACAACAAGAATCTGGTCTCAGTTCAGAGCTAAGTATCAGCGCTGGGAAAGGCAGGGAGGTCAAATACAATGAGGTTCCAGATTATATGGGGGAAGGGTTTCTGATATAAGATTAAGAATCTGGATGATCAAATTTAGGCAGTGATGAGTCAGTGAAATAATTCCCTTTTTTATTTAGCATAATATCAATGGGTGATTCATCTGACAAGTTTATGGACTAGGACAAGATTAGAAGCAAGAACAGTCTAAAGATTATGGCTAGGACTTCCCTGGTGGTCCATGGTTAAGACTCTGTGCTCCCAAAGCAGGGGCCCTGGGTTCAATCCCTGGTCAGAGAACTAGATCCCACATGCTGCAGTTAAGACCTGGTGCAGCCAAAGAAAAAAAATATATTAAAAAAAAAAAAAAAGACTATGACTATAATCCTATGAAAACACAATGGTGGCAATGACAACTTCCGAGATCTTTAATATTTCTCCACTGAGCTAACACTTAGAGAATCACAAAGACACTAGGAAATAAAAACAGCATCAGTGCAATTAAGAAAAAGATTTAAATTGTGAATACCTAAAGTTAAGAGCACCTTTAATAGAAGAAATTTTAATAGAACAATATGTATAACTTCCCTCCAATAAATTTAAAAATGTAAAAGAAATAGGTATTTTTATAATAATACTACCAAAACTGACTTTTAAATGAGGTCGGAAATATAAATAGTCCAATATCACATATCAAGCCAATCAGTTTTATGAATAAGTTCTTTAAGTTTTCAAAGAATAGATACATAATGCCGGAACATAAGATAAAAAGCTTGTGTTAGGGCACAGGAAAAGATGAAAAAGTTTCTGTGAGATTAATGCAACTAATACCTAAACTAGACAATAATAGCATGCCCACCATATATAAGCACACACACACACAGAATTAACTCACTTACTAAAAAGGTACAAAATCTAAAGTAAAATTAGCATTTTGAATTCATCAGTACTGAAAGACCTAAGAGAGCTTATCCAAGGAATGCAAAGGTGGTTTAACACCAGAAGTTTATTAAATTGAGGGATTACATATTAAAGGAGAAATCTATATGATCATCTTAATAGATGTGGAAAAAGCTTTTTATAAAATTCAATATTTCTGAGTTTAAAAAGATTAGCACACTACAAATAAGTTTCTCAACCTGATAAACGATATCTACAAGAAACCTTGCATCACCTGGTTTATAACAGTAAAATATCAGAAATAGCCTGAAAAAAAGAGGAAATAATAATGATAATAGAGAATACTACACAGTGGTTTGAAAAGAATTGGGCTGACCTGGAAAGATTTCTTATTATATTGTTAAGTAAGAAAGCAAGTTACAAAACAATATGTATAGTATGTTCTCATTTGTATAAAGAAAACCTTGTTTATTTATGTACACATGTATACAACTGCATATAAAAATAATATATAATCCAAAATAAATACACAGTGTAAATAAATATACTCTTCAAAGAGTGGGAATTTGAGGTGGGGAGAAGGGGTGAAGGTATTCAAAGAGTATTTTCACCTTCTATTCTACATAAACCAGTCTTTGCTTTACTTGTATATTAAAAAAATAAAATTAAAACTTAAGAAGACAACAAAGTGGCCAGCAAATAAGCAATTTAAAAGTCCTGGTTTTGCTTTGATTTTGACTCTATTTTTAGACTACAAAAACAGCCAGATGACACTAAAGTGCCTGAACAAGTTCTGATCCAGCTAACATTGTGGGATAGAAATAATTTCCATAAGAAAACACTGCTAAACTGCTCAAGTCTTTCTGCATTTTGACCAGGATTCACTTAATGACCCCATACATTGATTCCTAGTGAATTACAACCATTCAATTCAATACAGCATATAACTGTACATTACCAGACTGTACGGCAAAGTATCAATCTTTTTAGAACACAGCCCTAATAAAAACAGCATGTTTTATAGAATCAGCTTCAAGATAAATAAATGCACTGGAAAAAAATACCTTTAAATTAAAATCAAAAGAGACATTTAAATTTTCGGCATTCTTCATTATGGGAAAGAATTTCCCACTTTGAGACTATTATATATCAGAAAAGCTCCATCTGTTGTATAATTATCTCTGATAAATGGCCTGATGCTCCAAGCTTCATTAGAGAAAAGGGAAGGGAAAGACACATATAGAGAGAACTGTAAATAAATCTCCTCACCATATTTCACTTAAAACCAGCCCAGCAGGAAGTCATAAAATATTTTTTAATAGGTAATATTTTCTAAATGCTACTAGAATAAGTCAGCTGGTTTTGCACACTATCTGGTCTTCAAGTAGGCATAGTCTGACAAGAGAAAACTAGCTTTACTTAGCAATAATTAGAACTTTAATTGCTAAAAAAGACAAAAAAGTTCAGCCACTCAGTGGCAGTGCTATTAATTTTCCAAGGGACTACTTTGTCAGACAGGAATCAAGACTAGCAGCCAATGAAGCCCTATGCACATTCAAAGACCCAAAGGTAGTTTAGCAAGGAAATCTGTTAAAACGCACCACCATTTTATTTTTTAAATGCCTGGGGAAGCTAGGCTATGACCAGGAACCAGTTTCCAAGGAAACAACAGAAATCTCTTTAACAAAATTAATTTAACCACAGATAAAGAATGCTCTCAAATTTCTATTTTGGGAATCAGTGTTATATTAAAGGAAAATCCAGCCAGCACTTGGAAATGAGGCTTTATTCATTAGAAGTCTTCACTAACATGCCGGTTAGTACAGTTCTCACTTTTTCTGTATATTTTCTTTTGGTTACAACAAAATCATCTCTTGTGTATATTAATATGTAGTAGAGAAAAACAGGGAAAAAATATTTCACCATTATGGATAATTAAAAAAGGCCCAGAGCTGACTTCTAGCCCTGTCATGTGACTCAAGGCAGGACACCATTCAAATCTTTTCCTCATCTGGAGAATAAGGAAGAGACTATGTGCCCTGCCTATGTTGCACACTGTCAGGACAGTCCCAGAAAAATGTTTGTCAAAGAGCTCTGTAAAACAGGGGTTGACGAACTGTCTCTGCAAGGGACCACTGGGTCTCTGTAGTAACTACCCAGTTCTGCTGTAAAAATGCAGAAGCAGCAACAGGCAATACATAAATGAATGAGCATGGCTGTGTTCCATTAAAAATGTATTTAAGAACATCTGAATTTGAATTTCATATAATTTTTCACATGTTGTAAAATTACTGTCCTCTTGATCTTTTTCATTTAAAATCACTCTTAGCTCGTGGAACATACAAAAACAGGTGATGGGCCAATTTGGCCTGTGGGTTATCGTTTGCCAACTTCTCTTATAAACTATTGCTTTTTGAGTGTATCGGTTGCTGTTTATCTCTTAGTATGAGCCTCTACAGACTTCAGAAAGTGTTCTGTATGAGGAGGGCCCTCTCTGTTAGATTAGAATGTCAGAATATTTAAGAACAAGTCCATTTCTTGCCATTGCCCTTTCCTAGTAGCAGGCGTCAGTTCCCCTCCTCTCCTGCCTAGAAACAGACGAGCCAGCTCTCTACCAACACCTGAACTTCCGTCCACTGTGCAGTGGGACTGGCCAACCTCCCCTTCCACCAACAAAACCCCCACAAACCCCAGCTAAATAGGTATGGACATTGTAAGGCTCCCAAACAAGTCACGAGTAGGGATGTCCAGGCCTTTTAAGAGAATAACAACAGAAAACCTAATTTATAGGAGAAATAGAGAAAAATGTCTTCTAAAAATTCTTTTAAGTCCAGTCTTGTGAGACTCTCACTTGAGGTGACCGGTCACCTGCCCGTCTTGTTAAGGCTGTCAGGGCAGATGTACTGTAAGTCAAGAAAAGACAGTGAAAGTGACTGTCAAGTACAGTGAAGACCCAGGTGAGAGCAGACAGCCTGATCCATTAACACCTTCAACTGTGACCCACCTAGGAGAAGAACAGTGGAGGCAGAGGCAGCAGGGGGTTGTGGACATTAACAGTATCCTCCAGAGAGCAGAACTTCCTACCATGCAACCACCCCGATGGCTTAAACAACTACGTCCAGTGTTCGACCCACAACCTGACATTATCTTCTCTTTCTTCAAAACTTGGCTCAAGAAACAAAGCACAAACCACAATTTAGCACCTCAATGGAAAACCTGGAAATTGGCAAAAAAATAATTAGGTAGTAGCAAAAGCATTAAGAAATATATGCGATTTTAGTCTTTTTAAGTGTGCAACACTGTCCTCTATAGTCCTTTATACTACAAATCGTCACACAGAGAGGCAGCTACTCAGTGACAGCTGGCAAGCCAGGCTGCTCTGGGATCTTGGGCGAGAGATACAAAATCATCCAGGGCCTCCATTTCCACATCTGCAAAATAGGTACGGTCACAGTACCCACCTTACAGGGTACTATGAACAGGAGGCAGGTTAATACAAACAAGTATCTGGAACAGTGCCTAATACTTGTAAGTGCTCTGGTGATACCTGTCACCACTTTCATAGCGTTTAAATACTATGACGAGTCCTTCTGGTCACTGTTAGCATTTTGTTTACACTGTGTTTTGAAAATGTTGCTAATGGCTAAAGGTCCATGGAATCTTCTGCAGACACACATAAGATGGGATAGGAAGAGACGCGTGTGCTCAGACAAAATATATCACTTGGAGCTTTTGGACACCTGTTTTATTTGACCTTCAGTCAAGGAGTTTTAACAAATTCTTTTAGATAAAAATCTGCCCTGTTCCCTGCTTTATACACTCTTAACCAATAATTCTTATCTTACCTGTAGTCTTTTTAAAACTGTATTAATGTACCCAGACTCTTGCCACCTGTCATATTCATTTAACAGTGAGAAGCAGAAAGCAGATATAAGCAATACTCATTCTCTTGATTATTAGCAAAGACGACACAGCACTTCTGGTCCTACACAGTAACAACAGAGCCGTAACTACTGTAGAGCTTACAAACTAGGCTGTGCTTGGATCTGGAATTCCAAACCCATTTTCCAACACCTCCCACACCTTACTTCTCCATAACTCTGTGGGGAAGCTAAGGGTCAACAGACGGAATTCTGATCTCTTAAGAATACTAAAAGATTAATATAGTAATCCCCTGATGCCTCTTCTTCCACCTAGGTACATTACAGTTGAAGAACTATGCAAGATGTCAATGGATTAGGCTGTCTACTCTCACCTGAGTCCTCACTGTACTTGGCAATCATTTTAATTATCTCCTGTTGACTTACAAATGCATCTGCCCTGAGAGCTTTAACAAATCTTTCTTTTCTTATTCCCATAGCCCCCATCCACAAACCAGGACTACATCTCCTCATTCTAGCATAGTTTTCAACCTAGGTGAGATGGTAAGACCCATGTGTGAAAGCTTTTGCAAATGACATGCTTCTTAACCACTATTTCTGTTGTGGCTGCTGCTAAGTCACTTCAGTCGTGTCCGACTCTCTGCGACCCCATAAATGGCAGCCCACCAGGCTCCCCTGCCCCTGGGATTCTCCAGGCAAGAACACTGGAGTGGGCTGCCATTTCCTTCTCCAATGCATGAAAGTGAAAAGTGAAAGTGAAGTCGCTCAGTCATGTCCGACTCTTCACGACCCCATGGACTGCAGCCCACCAGGCTCCTCCATCCATGGGATTTTCCAGGTAAGAGTACTGGAGTGGGGTGCCATTGCCTTCTCCAACTATTTCTGCTACTGCCTCCCTTTTACTCTAAAATTCTTATGCACCTGTCTAGGAGAACAAGTCAGAATTTTAAGAAGAGGCATATATATTTGAAACAGTGACCTCCTGGTGGACAGACGTTAATCTTACTCATTTCAATACCCAGCACTTAACCAAGTGTCATTTAGCAAAGACTGCTAAATGAAACCACTGAAATAGTTTATTAAAGAGTTTATTAGATACCCAATCATACGATCACCAAACTGAATATTTCTTGTCAATTTACAGCTTCCTGCAGCATTTTCACAATGTTGAGGCAATACGCTATGATTGTTGAAAGTGATAGGGACAGAATAGGATGCTTATACAGGTCCCAGTATATATAGGGGTCCCAGTAGGGGACTACAGATAGAGAGGGAAACCTAGGGAGACTACTGTGAGTTAATGATCACTCAAGAAAGTTACCAGAAAGAACATCGTGGAAGAAAGCAGGCTTGCTTAACTATAAAGCTAAACATAAAAGAACGAGATATGCACCAGGTCATGAGGTAGAAGAAAAATGTTACAACTCCTATTGATCTGAGTAAGCATCATGATAATCCTAGTTTGACCTCACAGGGTCAGACACGCTTCTGCCCAATATGAAGGAGGAACAAGTGATACAAGACTGACTCTACTCAAAGAAGGCAGTCTTTTCCCCCTCCCTCACTTTCCCTAGACTATATTATTGTAGCCCACTTAACCTTCGAGACAGAGCTTCCTCACCTGTCTGGCTGCATCTCTCTCACAAGCATCCTATTTTAATAAATCTACTTCTTACGTATCACTTTGGTCTCTTGCTGAATTCCTTCTGCACTGAGACACAAAGAACCTGAGCCTCAGTTACGTCCAGATGACAAGTGAGTGATTCTAATTAAAAGACCGTGGGTTCAAATCCCAATTGGGGTTTTGGCTGGGTTCAAGTCCCGGCATGTGCATTCAAGTCCCAGTCTGAGGTCCATGGTTTCAAAGGCTCTGGAGCCAAATCAGTGGGTTAGAGCATGAGCTACACAGGGAAGCAAGAGCTCTAAACTTCAGGCAGAAGTTACTTTAACTATTCTAATGCAACTGCCTCATCTGCAAAAACAGGGTTAATAAAAGCACCTACCTTATAGGGTACTGTGAGAATTATATGTAAAGAGCTTAGAAGATAGTCAAACACTTCATAAATATGAGTGAACATTTTCATTATTATTAACAAAGCCCATACCATACAATGAAATTTGTTCCTTGGCTTTTATGACCTTGAAAGTGAAAGTTACTCAGTCATGTCTGACTCTTTCCGACCCCATGAACTATACAGTCCATGGAATTCTCCAGGACAGAATACTGGAGTTGATAGCTTGCCCACTATTATTCACCTCCTCTCTGACTTCTTCAATTGCTTACCCTGTTCTGGTTTCTGTCAACGTTCTAGCCTCACTGCTTTTCTTTCTCCCCACTCTCGGCAATCTCACTGAACTCGTAAGGCTCCACCTCTCATCTGCATGTGGATGAAGGAAACCTGGACTTCTCTCTCCTGAGCTCCAATTCAGACTGCCTAGTTGAACACTTAAGTCATCACTGTATCTCAGATTAGAAAATCTCCTTTCTCTAGGTCTGTGAAAGGACAAGATTTATAATAATGAGCCCAGCAAGAACTGGGAAATGAGATTAGCTTCTGAGAGTTTCACTTAAACAGTAAAAGCAGTGATGTCTCCAGAAAGAGAATGGATCTGAAACTCATTTTGGGTTGGCCAAAAGGTTCATTCATGTTTTTCCATAACATCTGACAAAAAAAACTAAATTAACTTTCTGGCCAACCTGACAGAGCCACACATCTTTAATCAGACTTAAAGTATTTATGTATATCAAAAGAAAAAACGTGGCGGTCTACAGCAACCTATAATGGCAAGTTATAGAAACACAGGAAAAGAATAAAATACTTAGGAATATATCTACCTAAAGAAACAAAAGACCTATATAGAAAACTATAAAACACTGATGAAAGAAATCAAAGAGGACACTAATAGATGGAGAAATATACCATGTTCATGGATCAGAAGAATCAACATAGTGAAAATGAGTATACTACCCAAAGCAATCTAAAGATTCAATGTAATCCCTATCAACCTACCAGCGGTATTTTTCACAGAACTAGAACAAATAATTTCAAGATTTGTATGGAAATACAAAAACCTCGAATTGCCAAAGCAATCTTGAGAAAGAAGAATGGAACTGGAGGAATCAACTTGCCTGACTTCAGGCTCCACTACAAAGCCACAGTCATCAAGACAGTATGGTACTGGCACAAAGACAGAAATATAGATCAATGGAACAAAACAGAAAGCCCAGAGATAAATCCACACACATATGGACACCTTATCTTTGACAAAGGAGGCAAGAATATACAATGGAGTAAAGACAATCTCTTTAACAAGTGGTGCTGGGAAAACTGGTCAACCACTTGTAAAAGAATGAAACTAGATCACTTTCTAACACTACATACAAAAATAAACTCAAAATGGATTAAAGATCTAAATGTAAGACCAGAAACTATAAAACTCCTAGAGGAGAACATAGGCAAAACACTCTCAGACATAAATCACAGCAGGATCCTCTATGATCCACCTCCCAGAATTCCGGAAATGAAAGCAAAAATAAACAAATGGGACCTAATTAAAATTAAAAGCCTCTGCACAACAAAGGAAAATATAATCAAGGTGAAAAGACAGCCTTCTGAATGGGAGAAAATAATAGCAAATGAAGCAACTGACAAACAACTAATCTCAAAAACATACAAGCAATTTATGCACTCAATTCCAGAAAAATAAACGACCCAATCAAAAAATGGGCCAAAGAACTAAATAGACATTTCTCCAAAGACGACATACGGATGGCTAACAAACACATGAAAAGATGCTCAACATCACTCATTATTAGAGAAATGCAAATCAAGACCACAATGAGGTACTACTTCACACCAGTCAGAATGGCTGTGATCCAAAAGTCTGTTAGCAGTAAATGCTGGAGAGGGTGTGGAGAAAAGGGAACCCTCTTGCACTGTTGGTGGGAATGCAAACTAGTACAGCCACTATGGAGAACAGTGTGGAGATTTCTTAAAAAACTGCAAATAGAACTGCCTTATGACCCAGCAATCCCAATTCTGGGCATACACACCGAAGAAACCAGAATTGAAAGAGACACATGTACCCCAATGTTCATCGCAGCACTGTTTGTAATAGCCAGGACATGGAAACAACCTAGATGTCCATCAGCAGATGAATGGATAAGAAAGCTGTGGTACATATACACAATGGAGTATTACTCAGCCATCAAAAAGAATACATTTGAATCAGTTCTAATGAGATGGATGAAACTGGAGCCGATTATACAGAGTGAAGTAAGCCAGAAAGAAAAACACCAATACAGTATACTGACACACATACATGGAATTTAGAAAGATGGTAATGATGACCCTGTATGCGAGACAGCAAAAGAGACACAGATGTGTAGAGCGGACTTTTGGACTCAGAGGGAGAGGGAGAGGGTGGGATGATTTGGGAGAATGGCATTGAAACATGTATAATATCACGTAAGAAACGAATTGCCAGTCTATGTTTGATGCAGGATACAGGATGCTTGGGGCTGGTGCACGGGGATGATCCAGAGAGATGATATGGGGTGGGAGGTGGGTGGGGGGGTTTATATTTGGGAACTCATGTACACCCGTGGTGGATTCACGTCAATGTATGGCAAAACCAATACAGTATTGTAAAGTAAAATAAAGTAAAAATTAAAATTAAAAAATAAAATAAAAAGAAACACAGGAAGTGCTATGTCCCAGGGGCTCACGAGCTCAGGGCAGGTCTAATCCCAGGCACAGGAGGGGGAAAAGGGTATGAATATGGAAATCTTGTGCTGAACACAAGACCTTCCTTGTATGTCCTTAGAGTCACCTGACAATTAGGCTCACTCAATGAAAATTTCACTTCATCTAACCCCACTTGCTCTGAGTCCTACTTTGCTATTTGTTATGTAAATTCTTTCTATGGATCTGCTTCCCAAACAGATCTGACTCCAGAGAAAATGTTTTAGTCATATAGTCACATGGATATAGTGTTTTTATTTCCAATCCCTGTTACAAGGATTTTTCATGATGAATTAATCAAGTAACTTTTGGTTACCCTGTTAAGTTTCCACATAACCTTAATTACAGAGAAAAGAGCTGATCTTACCAACATGTTGTTGTTTGATCACTAAGTCACGTCTGACTCTTTGTGACTCCATGGACTGCAGCACGCCAGGCTTGCCAACATGAACATTTCTATTCTCTATGGCAGTTACATTTCACATTATGAATAAACTGATTAAAAGCATGAGTTCTGAAGACAAATGCCTAACTCTGGATCCTGTTCTGGATTCTACTAGTTTGTTCTGTGTGTGTGCTTAGTCACTCAATCATGCCCAACTCTTTGGGACCCTCTGGACTGTCGCCCATCAGGCTCCTCTGTCCACAGAACTTTTCAGACAAGAGTACTGGAGTGGGTCGCCATTTCCTCCTCCAGGGGTCTTCCCAACTCAGGGATCAAACCCATGTCTCCTGTGTCTCCTGCACTGCAGGCAGATTCTTTATCTGCTGAGACACTGGGACCCATGAGCAAATTACTTGATAATTTTGTGCTTGTTTCCTTATCTATAGAATGGGGATAATGAGTATTCACACCTCAATGAACTGTCACGAGGAATAAAAGAGAAAATATATAAAACATATAGAACAACGTCTTGCACATAAAAAGTGCTCAATAAAAAAAAAGCTGTTGTTATCTCAGAGCACTTGGGCTGCTCAAGTTGTTTTGATCCTGGCCTGATCCTGATGTGTGGACCCAATCAAATGCTGCTCCATAAAATGAGATCCTGATCAGCTCCAACCTTGCCGTAGACAAGGAGTCCTTAACCTAAAGGTCATAGTGAGCTTTAGAAAAATTTTTACTCAAAACTGAGTATAAATGGATGGTGTGTATTTTTCTGAGACAAGGGGTCACAGCTTCTCAATAACCCCAAACAGAGTTTTAAATATAAAACAAAGCCTACTGTCTTAATATCACTACCACTTTAATCTATTTTTCTCTTCTTATATAATTTCTACATCTTCTCCTAGGCCTCTTTCAATAGGTTACAACAATTTAAAAATTCTCTCTATGCAATATTATCTAGTATAATCCTTCCCTTTTTCAATACTGCCAGGTTACTTCTCAGAATAACTGGCAATATTACTTCCTTTGCTCAAAAACATGACTACTGTCTTAACATCCAAGTATCTTCACTGAGCACTCAAGCAACTATGGCATGGCTATAATCTGTCCGGCCTGTCCTCCATAAATGGCCCTAAGGGAGTGAGTCACTTGCCACTGCAGATTCCATGCAACTTTCCTCCATGTGTCTGTCTTTAAACCAGTAAACCAGTAAATCAACACCCTCCTTCAATAGTCCATGTGTTTAACACATGGAAAAGGACCATTAAAATGGGTGCACACAACTGTGTACCGGGGTTTCTCAACTTTGGCATTACTAGCATGTCAGGCTGGATAATTCCTTGCTGTGGAGGGCTTTCAGACACAGTGTCAGAGGTTTACAACACTGGGGGAAGGGGGAGGAGCAAAACTGCTCCTGGCTGAGAACTGCTAATTTATTATAAGAAATATATTTAATTTCCTCTGATAAACAGTAAGTTCTTTGAGGATAGGGACTATGGCCTTTTTAATTTTTATATTCTCAATTTTACCTAGTATGATGGTTTATGATAGGTTTAGATAAATATCTGTTCTCTGCTGAAGTTAGAAGACAGAATATCCTAACCTACCATATTCCAAGGATTTCTAGATATTCTGTAAATACGAAACACCAAATTTCAACCTGTTAAGTAAAGCTTTTAAAAGGTAAAAATGGCTGTCATTAACATCGCTGTAATTTTCAACAAACTCTGTCCATTACAGTTGTGCTCTAAAGGAAATGGCTATAGCACTATAAAACATAAGTGGAAAAAAAAAAAAAACTTAAGTGGACAATGGACTTCCACATCATATGTATGATAACAGTATTCTATCCCTAAGGACTTACAGAAGAGTAACAGAGATTACTTCCTCCTCCCTTCAAATATCCTATGGATACAGGATATAGTGTTATCTCAGTTAACTGCCTAGAAACACTCAAAGCCTATTTGGTGAGAAAGGCAAGGCTTCAATGGAAGGTTGCTAAATCAGGGTAAGTTCCCTAGACTAGTGGTTCCTCAATTCTTGCTGCATATTAAGAAGTCTCTGAAGAATTAAAAAGAACATATCATTGAGCCTCCCTCCAGACCAATTAAATTAGATTCAGGGAATGGTACTGAAGATTAAAATTGTTTTAAAAATCCCCAGTGGATTCTAATTTACAACCAAGGCTGAGAACTGCCCTAGACTGGTTCAAAATCTCATGTACCTTGACAGTTAACATAAAAGGCACTCTTTTTAGAAAAGTTTAAGCTCAATGGAAGGCGGAAACTTACTCTCTACCTTGCTGACTTGGGCCTGTACATTAACACTCAATCTTGAATTAAAAGAGCTGCTAGCTTTTCCTGGGAGAGGCATTACAAAGAAACTCATGACAATCCCTAGGCTGCCTGCTCTGCCACTTCACAGGTCTGGGCACTTACACTCCTCTGTACTTGGTGCAGTTACATTCAGTTCTGTCGGAAGCGGCTGCTGGCTGGGACTAAGAGCTGGCGCGGTTATCGAGGTATCATTGCTGTCACTGGTGGTCTCTTCGGAAAACAAGTCTGATTGGCTGTTACTTGTACTTGGAGTGGAATCATCGTCTGGCTGTTTCTTTTGAAAATCTGAAGAGAAAGAGTGAAAAGAACAAGTTTAAAAAAGGAGCTCACAATTACCTTGGATATTAGAAAATAATGAAAGTGTAAAAATTAAAACTAATTTGAGTGATTAAAAAATGTAACTAAAATACTGATAAAAACCTTAGAAAATTGGTGGAGAGTCAATGAGTTAAAGATTCCCATGGTCCGTGTATTATTCAGGTAAGCGGTGGACATACTGATTTTAATGTAAGACTCAGAAAAGCCAAATGCATGTTAAAATTTTAGGGGTAAACAAGGATAAAAGGAATAAACAAAAACTGTTCAAACCAATACTGGACAGATTAGAAGGTGGAAAACAGCCGAGGAAAAAAGCAGGGTAAACAGAAAACAAATAATAATGTTCTAGGAGTAAGTTCAGATATACCACGCTCCTCCGTCCAGGGGATTTTCCAGGCAAGAGTGCTGGAGTGGGTTGCCATTTCCTTCTCCAGGGGATCTTCCCAACCCAGGAATTGAACCCGGGTCTCCCGCATTGCAGGCAGACGCTTTAACCTCTGAGCCACCCGGGAAGCCCTACCACTAGTGGTAATAAATGTAAACAGGCTAAACTTAGCAGGTAAAATACAGAAAATTAAAACTAAATAAACAAAATCCTGTTTGGAAAATTATGGCGTTTCCAAGAGACATACTAACAATATTAACATGAGAGAAAAATTTTAAAGTATATAAACAAAACACCAGTAAATACAACTGATTAAAAAGCCAATCATAGCTACAAGCACTGTAAGGAAATGTAAACTTTGAAGAAAAAGCATTATGAGAGGTAAAGAAGATCATTATGTAACAGCAAAAAAACAAAACTACCACCAATATAGAACAACTCATTTAATCTATATGTACTTAAAAACAAGGCCTCAAAATATGTAAAGCAAAAATAATTGGAAATCACTGGAATCTATGGGATTCAGTGATTGGAATTTATGGGAAACCAACAATTAGATGATGAATTATTTTCAAACACATGTGGAATATTTATAAAAACTGCCTAAAACCTGGATAAATTCTGACCACACATTATGTTATAAAGCAAGTCTCAACAGATAACAAAGAATTAGTAAGAAATAGGCATTATTAATTGACTAGAGAGTAATTAAGTTAAAAACTGGTAATAAAAATCTTATATATCTGCAAGTTTTTAAAATGCATTTTAAACTCAAGGGTCAAATGAGAAATTAGAAAATATGTATAATTAAATGATTATATAATTACTACTTATCAATATCCAGTGAAGACAAAGATGCAGATACATTATCTGTAAGTCATTCTATTAGTAGGTATATATCTCAGAGAAAATCAGCACACAAGTACAAGGATGTCGATTATATACTGTTTGTAATACTAACAAGTCAGAAGCAACCTAAATGTCCATAAATCATAATATATTCAAATAGTGGAATAAGGTACACAGTAAAAATCAATGACTATTGCCACAACATATTAACATAAATAAACCTCAAAATTATGTTGAACAAAAAAGAAAGTCACTAAATAATATAGTAAGATTGTACTACATAAAGATTAAAAACATGCAAAACAAACCATATATTCTTTAAGAATATGTATCTCTAAGTCATTAAAAAATTAACACAGTTCAGGACAGTGGTTACCTCTGAGATTGGCAGTGAACAGTGGGATGTGAAGTGAGAGCTATGCAGAAATATTCAAAATTATAGGTAATGTCCACTGACAGAGAACAGATTAAAATGGTATATTCATTCATTTGATAAAATAATGTATGGCAGTTAAAATATTAATAAATGAATAGAGCTGTAAGTACAATAGAAAATCTCAAAAACAATGTTGAGAGGGAAAAGCAAGCTACAGAAAGATATGTATGTCTAATGTCCTATGTGTGTTTTGCTCAGTCATTTACTCCGTGGAAGAAAACTTATGACCAACCTAGACAGCACATTAAAAAGTAGAGACATTACTTTGCCAACAAAGGTCCATCTTGTCAAGGCTGTGGTTTTTCCAGTACTCACGTATGGATGTGAGAGTTGGACTATAAAGAAAGCTGAGGGCCGAAGAATTGATGCTTTTGAACTGTGGTGTTGGAGAAGACTCTTGAGAGTCCCTTGGACTGCAAGGAGATCCAACCAGTTCATCCTAAAGGAGATCAGTCCTGAATATTCACTGGAAGGACTGATGCTGAAGCTGAAATTCCAATACTTTGGCCACCTGATGTGAAGAACTGACTCATCAGAAAAGACCTTGATGCTGGGAAAGATTAAAGGCAGAAGGAGAAGGGGATGGACAACAGAGGATGAGATGGTTGGATGGTGTCACCGACACAATGGACATGAATTTGAATAAACTCCAGGAGTGGTGATGAACAGGGAGACCTGGCGTGCTGCAGTCTATGGGGTCACAAAGAGTCGGACACGACTGAGCAACTCAACTGAACTGAATGCTCATCGGGTCCAACTCGGTGGCTCCACAGACTGCAACCTACCAGGCTGCTCGGTCCATCAGTTCAGTTCAGTTCAGTCGCTCAGTCAGGTCCGCACAGAAGTCTCCAAACGGGAATACTGGAGTGGGTTGCCATTTCCTCCTCCAGGGGATTTTCCCAACTCAGAGATAGAAAGTTGCACTGTGTTTTCCCAAAGCTTTTCTAATTTTCTGTTGTCACTGAAGTCTTTCCAGGGCATCTGAAACCTTAGATATGAACTGAACAAGGATCTTCAATTCTATCTGTAATTTTTTTTATATCTTAAAGACAGTGGTATGTATGTGACTGCTTAAAGAAATTATGTTTAGTCTCTGTAGGCTTCCTTATTAAAAAATCTTATGCTAGCCTATGAAGCGGCTTCCCTGGTGGCTCAGACGGTCTACAGATAATACTGTTCTGTATCAATTCAGAGAAGGAACACAAGATCCTGTACACTCCACATCACCTTATCTTTTGAACCAGAGAAGCTGCTGTTATGCTCAATAATCTCAGCAGAGTCACTATTCTGACATATTCTGAGCATAAGAATTGCTAGCATTTATGTTGCGTTTACCATGTACCAGGCACTGACCTAAATGTTTTATCTATTTAACTCATTTACTTTAATCCTCCGAACAATCCTACCAAGGGAGGTATAAATTACCACCACTTCATTGATGAAGAAACTGAGGTTTGGAAATTTTAGGTTAATTTGCTCCAATAGCTAGTAAGCAGTAGAATCAGGATTTAAACACACGTTTATCTGACATGAAAATTCATGGTCTTCAGTCTTAACCACAGGATGAAAAGGCCTCCATGTCAAACCCCCACCCATTTACAGCATCAATCCAGCAATGGATTTAGCCAAAGAATCACTAACCTGTTGTGCCCATCAGTGACTTAAAGCCTCTACTACTTCTGTGTATTTATTTCTCCTAGCCACTTTGTTACTCTTCAGTGTTTTGACACTTAATGGCTTATTATCCCAATGTTAGTTGTACAGCACTTTTAGAGAAAAAGGTACTAAGTGGAATAAAAATATTGCAGATAATGCCTTTTTTAATATCACGTCATCTCATTAGCTTTATGTCAATAATCATTGTGTCCCTTCTATAGCCACTTCTTTAGCACTTAATTGGAAATAAGACCCTAGAAGAATTGAAATTGAGTCATCATTGTACCTTTTAACAGAATCCCCAATGCCTCAAGACAGACACACACACAGAATCACTCACTGAGGCACGATAACTCTTTGAGGTTAAATCACACTGGTGTCCGAAGACAATTACCAGGTCCCACCTACACAATCTCCAGCCCATGTTTACCGTTTCTTGATGTCGAGGTGCTCCTCTTTAAATAAGTTTTCTTTTGTGAATCTGCAGCTGACATAATGTACCTTCTTTTAACCCGTCTTCTCACTGATGTCTTTTATGTACCACCACAGGACAATGGTGTGAAAAAAAAATCACAGGGCTAACAGTATTCTTCACAAACCAAATTGGCTGCAAACAATTGAACTAGTAGAAGCTTTATACACTCTCCATTTCAATTCAATAAAGAAATCAGAAATAACAGAATTTTACAACCAGAATTAACTTTAAAGTTCCAGCTCGATCCTCTCACTTTACAGATAGAGAAAGCAAGAGCCAAGAAAGTTAATGCAACTCACCAGATGAATTGTAAGAGTTAATTGTAAGTTTTCTAACTCCCAGGCAAAAGTTAGCAGCTTATACGATACAAAAGCTTTAAGGCAGATCTAGAATCAAATTCGGACCTTGCATACGGCTAAGAGCAAATTGTTTACTCTTTGGAGGTCTTGTCCACAACAAAAGGAACGAGTTTTTCCACCTCTCAGGATAGTGGGGATTAAACAAGATAATGCACATATTCAGTTCAGCTCAGTGGCTCAGTCATGTCCGACTCTTTGCAACCCCATGGACTGCAGCATGCCAGGCCTCCCTGTCCATCACCAACCCCTGGAGTTTACCCAAACTCATGTCCATCGAGTCAATGATGCCAGCCAACCATCTCATCCTCTATCATTCCAATCTCCTCCTGCCTTTAATCTTTCCCGGCATCAGGGCTTTTTCAAATGAGTCAGTTCTTTTGCATCAGGTGGCCAAAGTACTGGAGTTTCAGCTTCAGCATCAGTCCTTCCAGTGAATATTCAGGACTGATCTCCTTTAGGATGAACTGGCTGGATCTCCTTGCAGTCCAAGGGACTCTCAAGAGTCTTCTCCAACACCACACTTCAAAAGCATCAATTCTTTGGTGCTCAGCTTTCTTCACAGTCCAACTCTCACATCCATACATGAGTACTGGAAAAACCATAGCTTGACAAAATGGACTTTTGTCAGCAAAGTACTGTCTCTGCTTTTGAATATGCTATCTGGGTTGGTCATAACTTTCCTTCCAAGGAGTGTTGTTTAATTTCATGGCTGCAGTCACCATCTGCAGTGATTTTGGAGCCCCCAAAAATAAAGTCTGACACTGTTTCCACTGTTTCCCCTCCATTTCCGGTGAAGTGATGGGACCGGATGCCATGATCTGTTTCCTGAATTAATTTAAGCCAACTTTTCCACTCTCCTCTTTCACTTTCATCAAGAGGCTCTTTAGTTCTTCTTCACTTTCTGCCATAAGGGTGGTGTGATTTGTATATCTGAGGTTATTGATATTTCTCCCAGCAATCTTGATTCCAGCTTGTGCTTCTTCCAGCCTAGAGTTTCTCATGATGTACTCTGCATATAAGTTAAATACGCAGGGTGACAATATACCTTGACGTACTCCTTTTCCTATTTGGAACCAGTCTGTTGTTCCATGTCCAGTTCTAACTGCTGCTTCCTGACCTGCATACAGATTTCTCAAGAGGCAGGTCAGGTGGTCTGTATTCCCATCTCTTTCAGAATTTTCCACAGTTGACTGTGACCCACACATTCAAAGGCTTTGGCATCCTCAATAAAGTAGAAATAGATGTTTTTTCTGGAACTCTCTTGCTTTTTCCATGATCCAGCAGATGTTGGCAATTTAATCTCTGTTTCCTCTGCCTTTTCTAAAACCAGCTTGAACATCTGGAAGTTCACGGTTCACGTATTGCTGAAGCCTGGCTTGGGGAATTTTGAGCATTACTTTACTAGCGTGTGAAAGTGAAGTCGCTCAGTTGTGTCCAACTCTGCAACCCCGTGGACTGTAGTCCACCAGGCTCCTCCGTCCATGGGATTCTCCAGGCAAGAACACTGGAGTGGGTTGCCATTTCCTTCTCCAGGGGATCTTCCCGACCCAGGGATCGAACCCAGATCTCCCGCATTGCAGGCAGACGCTTTTAACCTCTGAGCCAACAGGGATGAGTGCAATTGTGCGGTAGTTTGAGCATTCTTTGGCATTGCCTTTCTTTGGGATTGGAATGAAAACTGACCTTTTCCAGTCCTATGGCCACTGCTGCGTTTTCCAAATTTGCTGGCATATTGAGTGCAGCACTTTCACAGCATCATCTTTGAGGATCTGAAATAGCTCAACTGGAATGCCATCACCTCCACTAGCTTTGTCCATAGTGATGCTTCCTATGGTCCACTTGACATCACATTCCAGTATGTCTGGCTCTAGGTGAGTGATCTGCACATGGGCACTCAAGAAATGATAGTCATTAAAAAGAAAAAAAGTCTAAAAAGAAAAGAAAATGATAGTCTTTAGATAAAGAACCATATCTTCCTTTTAGCCCTGATGTTTGCATTATAGTTTTTAACCTCTTGTTTCTCTCTTTCTGTATCATTCAGCATCTAATTTATGACTAGAAACAGAAGTAAAAAAACGAAACTCCAGAAGTCTATTCCAAGGACAGAGGGAGCAGATATATATTCCATGTAAAAAGTAAACAACAAAAATAGGCAGACACTGCCTCCTGTTACTCTGCTCTGGAATAGTCACTCCATTTGATCCAGAAACAGAAAAGACTTGTTACTTGCTGGTTTACAGTTCTCATATAAATGTGAAAACTAGAGCTCTCCAAGCTTATCCATCTTTTTGAGGGGAAAAAAAAGGAATAATTATCTATTTTTGTAAATTGGTAGAGTTTATCCTATATACAAATGTATAAATTTGGCCTTGAATAAAGTTTCTCCAAAATAAACTGTTTGGAAAACCTAAGTTAAAACTTTTGAATTTTAAACAGACTGCTGCTGAAAAGGGAACAGAAGCCAAGATCTTGGCAGTTTATCTTATTATCAACTAAGGAGGAAAATAATTTCTTAACAAACGTACTCTTAGAACCTGAGGTATCCAGGAATGGGATGGTTCCATAAGCTAAAAAAACTGACCTAATGCCACCAGCTGAGCCAAAATGACCAGTAAAGAAGTCCCTGGGGCTGGTTACAAACATACTCACTAGACATATTTTTTCCCGTGATTTTCAGAATGATTTTTCTGACAGGTCAGTCTTCTTAATGCAAAGTGCACCTCAAAAGACTGGGAGCACCAAGAAAGCACATTGTCCTTCCTGCTCTGCTGACATGCTCGTTCACCTGGGCCGTCTCACTGGGACTACATTCTATCTAGTCATTACTCAAAACTTATATGTATATGTGTGTGTGTGTATATATATAATTTCTCTCTGAGATGAAACTACACAGATTTGGCAAGATGATTAGCTCACTTAAACTCCCACCTGCTTCCAGATTATGATCATACCTGTCTTTTTGAATGATTTGTCATTCTCTTCTCCAGGGGACCTCCCTGACTCAGGGACTGTACCCAGGTCTCCTGCATTGCAAGCAGATTCTTTACCATCTGAGCTACCAGGGAAGCCCTTCTTCAAGGCAGAAAACACATAAAAGTGATTTGGAAAGGATTTCGCTAAACTTTTTCTTTAAAAATCAATTTTTTTTTAAAAAACGTTCCTTGGTAACCTTTTTCCTCTTCATAATATACCGATTAGTTTTCCTTTGTCACTTATAGATCTCTGTGATCACTGATAGGCACAAGTAATGTCCATTTATCATACAGAAACCAAGCCAGTTCATTTTTGTTCAGTTCAGTTGCTCCATCATGTCCAATTCTTTGTGACCCCATGGACTGTAGCACACAAGGCCTCCCTGTCCATCACCAACTCCCAGAGCTCACTCAAACTCATGACCATCGAGTCAGTGATGCTATCCAAACACCTCATCCTCTGTCATCCCCTTCTCCTCCCACCTTCAATCTTTCCCAGCATCAGGCTCTTTTCAAAATGAGCCAGTTCTTCGCATCAGGTGGCCAAGGTATTGGAGTTTCAGCTTCAGCATGAGTCCTTCTAATGAATATTCAGAACTGATTTCCTTTAGGACAGACTGATTGGACCTCCTTGCAGTCCAAGGGACTCTCAAGAGTCTTCTCCAACACCACAATTCAAAAGCATCAATTCTTCGGCACTCATCTTTCTTTACAGTCCAACTCTCACATCCATACATGACCACTGGATAAACCACAGCTTTGACTAGACAGACCATCTTTGACAAAGTAATGTCGCTTTTGTTCTACATTTGCAATCAGCAATTTTTCATGCTGTAAGCAAGATTTCATCAAACTTCCTCAGGTTATATCGCTAGAAGCACATCAATGAGGTAAAAGAGGATGCATATTTTTAAAGCATTTGGCACACACTGTCAGATCTTCTTGGCAAAATTCCCTGTGATTCCCCACAGCACAAGACTTACTATGGTGTGTAAGAATCATCTGTTCACTTGTCAGTCTCCCACATTACACAGGCCCGGGACAGAAACAGTGCTTCATAAATGTTAACTGGATAAGTAAGTGGCCAAATGTTTTTCAGCAGAAAGCCTATCACTGAAATACATTTCAAATTATTTTATCAATTGTTATTTTAAACCCTTCAAAAACTACTCTGTGTGCCTCTATGGGCAGTCCTAAGCATCATCTGGTTTAGCAATTCTAGAAGATGAAGTGCTATGAATTTCTATTTTCATAATCAATAAGGAGAGGTGAGAAATTCAACTGCATTTACTCTAACTCATTCATTAAATCTATCTGGCCACTAATAAGGCATCTATAGCATTATTACAGACCACTAAATCTGGATATGGCTTAAACTGGAGGTGAAAGAGGAACTAAGAATTAAGTGCCTCCTGTGAATAAGACACTCTGCCAGAGACCTTACATTCATTTTCTCATTTAATTCTCAAAATAAACTGGGTGGCAGATTTCATCTCCACATTTCAGCAGAGGATAAGAAGCATGGCAAGTTTGGGCAACCTTCTCCCTCCTAAATATGCTGGAGCTAGGGTGTGAGACCCAATTTCGGGTAACTCTCATACCGAAATTCCCACTAAAGAATGCATCATCAAAGCAACCTTGGCCCAACCTGTAGGGTGACTTTTCCAGTCTCCACTTTCCATTCCTAGGCTCCAACCCCCCAATATGACTCTGTATCACAGATGACAACTCCATGTTGCCACTGGGAGCTTTAATTTGGTATTTCACACCATAAAATGCTTCATGTTTCAAGTACCCAATTAAAGCAAAATTGAAATGTTGAAAATAAAAATTCAGTTCTGATATTTCCAAAGTCTGATTCATGCAAGGCCTCCTCTAATGAAATAGGGTCCTTTCTCCTCTTTTCTTCATCCCTTCTCCTAGTTTATCTCCACAACAGGCTACAGCTTCCTCCCATAAACACATTTCTAGGTTTTTAAAGCTTCACATTCCCACTCCAACCACAAACCTTAAGATATCAAATTTTAAAAAGCCACAAACCCATTAGCAGTAGCCAACCAATTCACAAGTTAGAGTTCCATTCCAGCCTTCTAATTAAAATCTTAAACTCTAGTATTTAAATGTTAATCTGGGGCCTCAGCAAAAAACAAACTGGTTTCATCAAGAATGACCAAGAAGCAAAGGATAAACTAATTCCCATTAAAATCTTAAAATGCAGTCACCTTCAGTTCAGTTCAGTCACTCAGTCATGTCCAACTCTTTGCGACCCCATGAACTGTAGCACACCAGGCCTCCCTGTCCATCACCAACTCCCGGAGTTCACTCAGACTCACGTCCATCGAGTCAGTGATGCCATCCAGCCATCTCATCCTCTGTCGTCCTCTTCTCCTCCTGCCCCCAGTCCCTCCCAGCATCAGAGTCTTTTCCAATGAGTCAACTCTTCACATCAGGTGGCCAAAGTATTGGAGTTTCAGCTTTAGCATCATTCCTTTCAAAGAACACCCAGGACTGATCTCCTTTAGAATGGACTGGTTGGATCTCCTTGCAGTCCAAGGGACTCTCAAGAGCCTTCTCCAACACCACAGTTCTAAAGCATCAATTCTTTGGCGCTCAGCTTTCTTCACAGTCCAACTCTCACATCCATACATGACCACTGGGAAAGCCATAGCCTTGACTAGACAGACGGACCTTTGTTGGCAAAGTAATGTCTCTGCTTTCCAATATGCTATCTAGGTTGGTCGTAACTTTCCTTTTGATCCTAACTTATAGGGAAAACTGTAATCTGCTCAATGTGGATGGCAATCCACTCCAGTATTCTTGCCTGGAGAATCCCAGGGATGGTGGAGCCTGGTGGGCTGCCATCTGTGGGGTCGCACAGAGTCGGACACGACTGATGTGACTTAGCAGCAATGTGTCTTGGTTCATTCGAACTTTCTTTCATGAACCCTCTCCGAGCTTCTTTCAAAACCAAAACCTTTAGGCTACCAGATTCTCTCTCACGATGATTCCTTCTCTTTAAAATCTATATGTCTTCACTGACTGATACTGTTTTGATACGGCCTGATACTTTCAAGTTCTGAAAAACATACATAATTATTTATATATATATGTATATAAGCACACACCGTATACACCCCCTGTTGAAGATAAATAACTATTGTCCTGTGTTCCTTATTTATGTCCACAATCTGTCCATTTTGAAGTATTACCTCAGAAATTAAAAGGGACCTTGTCTTCTGTCCTTTTTCCCTTCTCAGGGGATGTGACCGTCATTCTCCTAGAGGCTGAAGTCAGAAGCCTGGGAATTATCTCAGACTCCGTGCGCTCCCTCTCTTAATTCTACATCTCAAAAATCACCACATCGCCTCTTTACCACTCCTAAGGATCTCTAGAATCCACCCACTTCTCCACCACCACTCTAGCCTGAGTCGTCATCATCTGCCAGAACGCTTCACTAGCATCTTGCTTTCTTTACATCCTATCCTCTCTTGTCCCACACTCTAATCCATGCTATACAAAGCAATCAGAGTAATATTAGAAAAGTCATTTTCCTCCCTAAACCCTTGACTGACCTTCCATTGCCTTAATAATCAGCTCCACATTCCTAGTCTTGCCTTCCAAGTTAGACATCTCTCCATGAACTGGCTTCTGGCTATCTTTTCAGTCCCATTTTAAGCCACTGCTCCTCTCTCCCCTCCCCTGGCTTTAGCCATTCTGGACAGCTTGGGCTTTTTTAACTTTTCATTTTCTCAACCTGGAGTCCTTTGATTAAGGCATGTGAGAGACTTTTTCTTTATCTTGCTATTCACACCTTGGTATCTCCTACTCATTTGGAACCTTAACATAAGCATTCTTTCCTCAGGGAAGCCCTTATGATTACCCATAGAAGACACTGAATAAATATTTCTTGGATGAATGAATGAATGTCTTATTCACTGTGTGTGCCAGTTCCTAGCAAAATGCTCCCCACATAATAAAGATTTCTTGAATTTAACTTATTTAGTACTGGTGATAACAAACTAAGTTTAAAAACATTTGTTCTCTTCGACATTAACAGACTTCAAATTGCTATAAAATTTATTTCTAGGAAACAAGAATGTGTCTACAAACAGCAGAAATATTAAGCATCCCTGTCAATAAGCAGATGTGTGAACTTTATAAACTACCCCTGCACATATAAAATATATTACTACTCACTACAGGTAACTGGTTGTGATAGAATTCAAAAAGGTCTGCTTACCAAAAAGCTGCAAGCTTTTATTTCAAAATACTAGAAACAGCACTCGACTCGCTCCCAAAAGTATGCTTTCCAATGCTTCTTGCAAAAGTAGCCAATAGATACTACACGATGGTGTCAAACTTTTGAGCAAAACTCTTATCAGTAATTAAGCTTATTTTATAATCTGGTTTATCACTCAAATTATACAGTCTCTAGATTCTTCACAGCTATAGCGCCTACTGCTGAAGTGTGAACTAGCAAAAAAAAAAAAAAAAAGTTATTTAGAAGAAGGCTTGTTTCTTATACAGCATTTATTCTGCAGACTATACAGTTTTCCCAGCAATAGTGTCTCATATTCATTTACAGGGCATAAATTAACATGTTAACACTATGGCAAATATCTAACAATCCATTAGTACTACATAACATAGTGCACAAGAGACACATTTACCTCATTTTGGTCTATCAAAGTGTCAATTTTTTTTAAAAAAGCTGAAAGCACAAGAAGTTTTCTGAATATTGTGACATTAATCTGGTTTCAACAAAATGAACATTTGATGACGTGTGTGCTTATACATAGCATCCTATACAGCTCAACCATCAAAATAAACAACAGAGTAGGCACAGCATGTAAATATTAGGCAAAGTTGACAAAATAAAACATGCAAATTAGAACCAAAACAACGAAACAAAAAACCCTGACCTGTTTATAGCTGATCCTTCATACCAGCTAAAGACCTCCCCGAATCAGTAGTCCTTCCTGTCATTCATGAATCATTCTGATGGCTCAGGTGTGACATGAATATTGCTAGAGAGGCTGGAGCCTGGAAGATTTCTGCCCCCCCGACCCCAGTTCAGATCCAAGGTTTCAAATGCCCCAGAAAGACTTCAGTGACAACAGAACAGAAAATTAGAAAAGCTTGGGAATACACAAGCAAAAGAAAATCCCCCTTGTTTAGATCCTTGATTCTTTTTACAATTACATTCATAGCCTTCATGCTACCAGCCCTTCATTTCACCACGCAGAAGTGACAGGAGAAAGAGACAAAACAAGGTCCCTCCTGCTGGGCACCCCCTTGGGAAAGCGGAAGGAGAGCGGTGTTTGGGCTTCCACCCACTGTGCCCCTCTCAGGGAAACAGTTCCCTGTCTCTGCTCTCCTCCAGGTGTGATGGCAGCTCGTACCGTTAATCACATTTTTCACTCAGTTCTCAGTCTTCCCATCTCACAACAGGGTCACATACCACCAAGCTTCAGTCCTCTAACTGTTAAGCCCTACCACCAAGCTGAGTGCTTCAAAGTTTCAGGAAATTCAATTCACAGTGGTAGTGTGAACTCTTGAGACACACTCTCCCTCAAGATAAAACTTGTAAATGTTCAGCACAAATTATTATTTTTCAAACAATGTAAAATGGTGTATTTTGAGAATGGCAGTTCTTTCTCAAAAAGTAACAGACCACACGTTGGTTCAAAGTGCTAAGAGAAATTTTTTTAAAGGATGAAGTGATAGGTTTGCTAACATTTTCTTACTACACCTATTAAAGCATACTAGGGGGTTCTCAGTGAAGACTATGATTTTCACAAGATCCAAAGATCAGGGCTGACTAATGTTTATCCAGTGAACTCAAGGTAGCAAAAGAATATAATGTCTGTATGATTCACAATCCCCAAAAGGCATCTGTCTAATTGTAGTAAGAGTATGAATTCCTAACTATGGACAGTTATGCAAAAGTTGCAGCATGAAAGAAGGCACAACTAGTTCTTCCCACAAGGGTATCAAGTAATGACCTAAGAAGTTTTTTCTCTCATGAGAAGAGCTGGTGCAGATACCTACAAAGCTCCATCACAGTGCGATGTCTAGGAAAGCAGAATCAGACTGAGTTCACATCCTGGCCCAACCCCTTAACTGCTGTGTGACCTTGGGCAAACTATTCAGCTTCTCCTGCTTCAGTTTTCCCCTTCTCTAAAATGGGAATCATCATTATCTATTTCATAAGGTTATTAGGTGGATTATGTTAGACAATTAAATGTTAAATACTTTAGAACAATGACCAGCTAGTAAATCTCAAATTAACTATGGACTTTTTATTACCTTCTGCCTTCTTGCACACAATTTAAAAATTTGCTAGTCTGAAACTGTGAAAAATAATTTCTCTGGAGTCAAGGAATGACCAGAAGGAAATTATTCACCTACGTTCTCTTCATAACAATGTACATGAGGTAAGCCAATCTGAGGTTATAAACTCAAGTTTACAGAGGCCATGCAGATAAGTGTACAAAATCAGCTAGCTAAAAATAGTAGGGAGTGATGGCTATTGTTGCTAACTGGTAACTGTAAGCCTCACCTAAAGGTACCTGATTCCAAACTTAAAAACAAAAATAAAAACCTCTGAAAACAACAAATCTGTGACCTGAAAGCCTGTAGTTTATAAGACTTATTTAAATAGAAACAGAGTATTTATGACATAGAAGGTTTGTACACTGCATTATTAATTCCACATATTGGTAAAGAAAGGATTCATCAGATATACACAGTTAGATATACAGAGCAAACAGGAAAATACAGAGATAAAATATATACAGAGACAATCAGATCTGTGTTTAAATCCTGGCTAAGCTAATGAGAAGCTGTTATCACCTCAAGAAAGTTATTGACCCTATTTATGATTGTTCTCATCTGCAAAAACATCTATCCAAAAAGATCTATCCTCTAAGATTGTTGTGAGAAGGGGAGATAACGTGTGTGTCCTTCATGAAACAGAGGCACTGAATAAATTTCTGAAGGAGTAACAAATGAGTGTCATGTGGTCTGGAACAGATTCTTATTCTACGCTTCCTTCTATCAGTGTGGCCTAATGCAGCAGACACGAGATGTCTTAATGTGCGTCAGACATGTTAAAAGATGTCTCATGGCCAAGGGTGATGATTTGGACAGGGAAACATAATCCTCTTACCAGAAGGGCCAGGAAATATGTGGGAACAGTAATACAACCTAGGGTTCATAACACAGGTGCACAGAAAATTTTGCATATAACTGTAGGTTAACCTCGAAAAATTATATGGGCCTGTGTATACACAGAAGCCTGTTTTTCTCCTCAGAAAATGGAACATAAATACTATAATTCTGAAAGATATTACAGATGGAAAGGGTCTAAAAGAAGTCAGACTGAGTCTGAAAGAAGACCTGTCTCAAATATATGGCCATTACTAGTGATTTTATAACACTAGATCAATACAATAGATCAATACAATAGACCTAATTCCGACTTTCCAAGTTGCTGATTACTGGACAGTGTGGGCTGAAGAAACAGTCTTAAGTTTCTACCAGGCTCTATTAAATTCTATTATTGCCTTATGAAAAATCTGAATATTGCAGTAAACCTATACTATGATGATACCAGTTTATTAAAAATAAAGCCTTACTTGAGAAAACTGTTTTTTCCAGACAACTGAAAATCCTGTTCTTTATAAAATACAAGATTGTTGTTGTTTAGTGGCTAAGTCGTGTCTGACTCTTTTGCAACCCCATGGACTGTAGTCCACTGGGCTCCTCTGCCCATGGGATTTGGGGCAATACTGGAGTGGGTTGCCATTTCCTTCTCCAGGGGATCTGCCTGATCCAGAGATCAAACTTGTGTTTCCTGCATTGGCAGGCAGATTCTTTACCACTGAGCCACCAGGGAAGCCCCAAATACAAGATGCTCTGACACCAATTCAAAATTTAATTTGTTTTAAATTAATGAGGCCATGCTATGTTTACTTTATTTTGTTTCTCTTTTAATGACTGCAATTCAGGTTTGCTCCTGAGTCTCAGATGGATGAAGGCTACTAAGTTAATGTACTGAAATATTTATAGGTCCTTATCTAATGGGAAAAATAAATTACTACAAAATTCTTAAGAACCAACTGCCTTATACTAACCAAATAATCCAATATGATTTTGTCTAAATTTCATTTAAGACAGGTGAAATTTGATATAACTCATTTTAAAATACTTTTGCCATTTGGGAATATGCTTTTATTTCACTTGCAAGTATGGGTAAATGCATTTTGAATGGGATGAGGAAGAGAAAGTTACTAATATCCATTTTTAAATTATCTTTGAAATATTTAATGATGTGATATAGGCAAATTCTTCAAATTTTAAGGTCATATTAATACTAAACAAATTAAGAGACAATGTTATGTGTAGACACAGCTCTAAGTGCCCCGACTTTTATTCTAGGTAGCCCAATAAGTGGTTATGTAATTCAAATCCTTTATAACTTCTAATTTAGGTAATTAAATTTGGGCTTAGATCTTACATCAAAGAGAATTTGCTTACTGTTAATTCTGATCAGTAAGAAAAGAAAATGAGACATTTCAACTGTCACCACTAGGACTCAGCCTTCACAGATAATGTCCTTGGCTTCTAACAGGAATGCTATAAGAAAGAACCATGTAAAACACACTTTTTAAAAACAGACTGAAGTACAGTTGATTTACAATATTGTGTTAGTTTCAGGTACACATGCAAGTGATTCAGTATTTTGAAGACAATATTCCAGTACAGGTCATTACAAGAAAATGGGTGTAACTCTCTACACTATATAGTATACTCCTATAGCTTATCTATTTTATAATAGTAGTTTGTTAATCCTATACCCCTGATTAGTTCCTCCCCGCTTCCCACTTCCCTTTGGTAACCACAAGTTTGTTTTTGTATCTGTGAGTCTGAATCACACTACTCTTTGAAGGGCTATAACTGAGATCATGGTTCACTACTCTTCTCACTATCCACCTTAGAGTTCACAGGATGCTGCCCTGTATGCATTTCTGTTTTTGCTCTGACTCCTAGGAAGCTCAGATCTCAATCTGCACTCTGTCCTGAATGATTATACAGACATTCATGGCATGAATTTCTGTGTTCAAATTCTTCATCTTACTAATAAATCTGAATTTTCCCTTTGTCTTGTTTTCTTTTAAAAAGAAAAAGTATATTGTACTCTGTATGTTATTTTTTTTTAACTAAACTACCATTTGTTTAGAAAATAGTGTCAATTAAATAAAAATAAATACCATAGTCTCATTTTACATGGGGATTTCATAAAGATAAATATTTGTAAACAATAAATATTTAAGCCTGTATCTATGCTGAAATGAAGGCTACTAATAAAACCAAAAGGTACAAAATTATAGTAAGTGCCCTATGTACAAACCTTCAAGTTACAAACTGAAGATGAGAATCTGCATCTGGTTCCAGCAAGGAACCAGAACCTCTGCCATCAGCGTCAGGCATGCCCTGCACACTGCAGCTTGCCCTCCATCTCCTATGGCTAACAATCCTTCAGCTCTACCATCTCCCACCACCTCTCCGTCCTTCAGTCAGTAACTCTTCTTGCCTGTTCACTCGATGCCAGTCCCTGGAAGCCAGCTGTTGTACTATACTACTGTACTTTTCGAGGTACTGTACTGTGAAACTAAAAATGCTTCCTTTATTTTTTGTGTTTATTTTTTACGTGTTATTTGTGTGAAAAAGCATTATAAACCTATTACAGCATGGTACTATATAGCTGATTTTGTTAGTTGAGTACCTAGGCTAACTATGTTGGGCTTACAAGCTAATTAGACTAACTCACTCTTGGAACTGAACTCGTTCATATGTAGGGGACTTACTTTACTAGAAAATGTATGAGTGTGTCAAATTAGGAATAAAATTATACACTAACTGCATTACAACTTCTGTATGAGGCTGCTCCTGCTGCTGCTAAGATGTGTCAGTCATGGACTCTGTGCCACCCCATGGACTGCAGCCTACCAGGCTCCTCCATCCACGGGATTTTCCAGGCAAGAGTACTGGAGCGGGTGGCCAGTGCCTTCTCCCTGTATGAGGAGACCTTTTCAAATTGTTCATGGGGTTCTCAAGGCAAGAATACTGAAGTGGTTTGCCATTCCCTTCTCCAGTGGATCATGTTTTGTCAGAGCTCTGCATTACGACCCGTCCATCTCCAGTGGCCCTACACGGCACAGTTCATAGTTTCACTGAGTTAGACAAGGCTGTGATCCACGTGACCAGTCTGGTTAGTTTTCTGTGATTGTGATTTTCACTCTGTGTGCCCTCTGATGGATAAGGATAAGAGGCTTGTGGGAGCTCCGTGGTGGAAGGGACCAGCTATGGGGGAATTTGGGTCTTGCTCTGATGTGCAGGGCCATGCTCAGTAAATCTTTAATCCAATTTTCTGTTGGTGGGTGGGGCTGTGTTCCCTGCCTTTGGTTTGGCTTAAGGCCTGACCTGCCTCTTGAGAAATCTGTATGCAGGTCAGGAAGCAACAGTTCAAACTGGACATGGAACAACAGACTGGTTCCAAATAGGAAAAGGAGTATGTCAAGGCTGTCTATTGTCACCCTGCTTCTTTAACTTCTATGCAGAGTACATCATGAGAAACGCTGGACTGGAAGAAACACAAGCTAGAATCAAGATTGCCAGGAGAAATATCAATCACCTCAGATATGCAGACGACACCACCCTTATGGCAGAAAGTGAAGAGGAACTAAAAAGCCTCTTGATGAAAGTGAAAGAGAAGAGTGAAAAAGTTGGCTTAAAGCTCAACATTCAGAAAACGTAGATCATGGCATCTGGTCCCATCACTTCATGGGAAATAGATGGGGAAACAGTGGAAACAGTGTCAGACTTTACTTTGGGGGGCTCCAAAATCACTGCAGATGGTGACTGCAGCCATGAAATTAAAAGATGCTTACTCCTTGGAAGAAAAGTTATGCCCAACCTAGATAGCATATTCAAAAGCAGAGACATTACTTTGCCAACTAAGGTCCATCTAGCCAAGGCTGTGGTTTTTCCAGTAGTCACGTATGGATGTGAGAGTTGGACTGTGAAGAAGGCTGAGTGCCGAAGAATTGATGCTTTTGGACTGTGGTGTTGAAGAAGACTCTTGAGAGTCCCTTGGACTGCAAGGAGAGCCAACCAGTCCATTCTGAAGGAGATCAGCCCTGGGATTTCTTTGGAAGGAATGATGCTAAAGCTGAAACTCCAGTACTTTGGCCACCTCATGCGAAGAGTTGACTCATTGGAAAAGACTGTGATGCTGGGAGGGATTGGGGGCAAGAGGAGAAGGGGACGACAGAGGCTGGATGGCATCACTGACTCGATGGACGTGAGTCTGAGTGAACTCCAGGAGTTGGTGATGGACAGGGAGGCCTGGCGTGCTGCGATTCATGGGGTCGCAAAGAGTCGGACACGACTGAGCGACTGAACTGAACTGAAAGACAAACTATGGTAGGGGTAATGGTGATTAATAGCGAACTCCTTCAAAACAGTGTTGTATTCAGCACCCCTTACTCCATAGCAACCGACAAAGGTCCGTCTAGTCAAAGCTATGGTTTTTCCAGTAGTCATGTATGGATGTGAGACTTGGACCATAAAGAAAGCTGTTTAGTTCAGTTGCTCAGTCATGAGGCCGTCCATCACAAAGAAAGCTGAGCACTGAACAACTGTTATGTTTTTGAACTGTACTGTTGGAGAAGACTCTTGAGAGTCCCTTGGACTGCAAAGAAATCAAACCAATCAATCCTAAAGAAAATCAGTCCTGACTATTCATTGGAAGGACTGAAGCTGAAACTCCAATTCTTTGGCCACCTGATGTGAAGAACTGACTCATTGGAAAAGACCCTGATGCTGGGAAAGACTGAAGGCGAGAGGAGAAGAGGATGACAGAGTATGAGATGGTTGGATCGCATCACTGACTGAATGGACATGAGTTTAAGCAAGCTCTGGGAGGTGGTGATGGACAGGGAGGCCAGGCATGCTGCAGTCCATGGGGTTGCAAAGAGTCAGACAAGACTGAGGGACTGAACTGATGAGGAGGCCATAGTTATGGCTGTTGGGTTTTTGGTTTTGTTTTTTTCATTTTACCTTTCAGGGCCAAGAACACATGGAGAAAAAAATATCAACTAAATATAACTGAACAAATTTTAAGGTAAGACGAGCCAAGTCTAAGTGATAGATTTTAAAATGTGAGGAGCTGAAAAGTAATGGACACACAGAAATGAACAGAGGATGCTTAGGTGGCTAGGCATAACTTTGCCAAAGCAGTACAATTTTCCCTTGCACCTCAACTCTCTCAGCACTACTCATGCAAACCTAAAAGAGATCTGCTCCATCACTTTTGCATCTTCCCCTGTATTTTTTCAACAGCAAAACATCTCACCAACACAACCAACTCCAAAGCTCCCATTTCATGAAAGTGATGTACCATTTCACTCGACTCTCTATGTGAATAACACTGTAGTACAAACTCAAGGGAAAAGGCCAGCATGTCAAGAAAGGCTACACCACATTCTGAGTTTCTCTTTTAATTTTGTGTTTTTCAACCTGATCGATGTTAAATTCCATTCATCTTTTTTTCTAAAAACTAAAACTGAGAGTGACAAGGAAAATTACATTCTTTCCAGCCAAGTTCTTGCTGAGATAGTAGAGATGCTGGCATGCCCAGCAAGGAATGAATAGTGGCTCTAGCAAGATAGCTAAAGGATGAGCTTTTGTTTCAGCTTTATTCATTTCAGATAGTGAAAACATTACATTACAACCTTACTTGCACAGATAACAATGCTTCCCCAGAAATCATTTAAAAAGAGCACTGATGAGCCTTACTGTCAACCAAGTTAAAATCCAGCAATACTTTTTTTTAAAAAATCAATCTTTTCCATTAACCATTTCATCATAGCCAGCAATAAATAAGCCATAGGTAATATACAATGTACTGCTATGGATAGATGGAAGGGAAGGAAGAAGGAAAGGTATTCAGGTTGAAAGAAGAAAATTAGCAAAACTGACTTATACAAGGAGTAATTATAATTGTAGGGACATATTAAAGACTATGGAGTAGATTTTTATTGGGCTGGTTTTTGTTGAATTGGCTACAAGTATCTATATAAGAGAAGTGATTCTTTGTGACTACTCTAGTGACAGACCTTGTCACAAAAATCTATATTCTTTACCTTGTCATTTTAAAGTAATTTCAAAGAATATACTCACGTAAGTTTGGAACTGAAAAGCTTTTAGAAATAATCTAGTATAAGGTTTCTGATCTAAAAACATCTTCAAAGGCATCACTAGCGTTTTAAAGAAAGAGAACAGAAAAGGAAATATCAGAATGCACAGCAGACAGTAAGGTTAAATTTTGTTTTTTAAAACTTTTGAGTTTGTCATACATATGTATTAATCACATACATATGTGTATATTGATGCACAATGCAAAATGTATTTCTTATCACAGGACACAGTAAAAAAGTTGTAATACCAATGATCAAATATACCTTCATTCTACAAATGAGGAAACAGACACAGGGAAGGAAAGAAGCAGACTTGTTCTGGGCATCTTAAATCACTGAAGCAAGAGCTCAAGTCAGAAACACAAAAATGTCTGATTCTACAAGCACTCTACTACGAACCCTAATCCATAACTTTCCCAAGCAGATTTTTATACAGTACTGTTAACTGCCGATTCTTTAAGAGCTGGTAGAGTGTTCAGACAGTTGTGAACTATCAGTCCTGAACAACTCCAGAAGAAAGATAAACTCTTCTTGATCTACTTTTCTTAAAGATGTTTCTTTGCAGCTGAAGGGATTCCTTGGTAGCTTAGTTGGTAAAGAATCCACCTACAATGCAGGTGACCCCAGTTCGATTCCTGGGTTGGGAAGATCCCCTGGAAAAGGGATTCTTGGGCTTCCCTTGTGGCTTGGCTGGTAAAGAATTTGCCCGCAATGCAGGAAACCTGGGTTCAATCCCTGGGTTGGGAAGAATCCCTGGAGAAGAGAAAGGCTACCCACCCCAGTATTCTGGCCTGGAGAATTCCATGGACTGTACAGTCCACGGAGTTGCAGTCGGACACGGCTGTTTATGAGTGACTTTCACTTTTCACTTTCTTTGTAGCTGAAAGCCAGGAATGACAAAAATGTCCTAATGCTTCTTAAAAAGCAACACAAGAAATAAGTATCAAAAGTTTAAATAAGCATACTTTTCCCTCCCCTCAAACCAACCACAGGGGTGAAATGTGCATGTTTTATAATCCAACATTTTCACTTTAAGAAAACTGTTTAAGGACAACAAAGTAAGTACAAAAAGACGTGTGCGTGTGCATGTGTGTGTGTGTGTGTTTTAATGGTGGCATAGGAAAAGGACATAAAGATCAGCTTGAAAGAACCCACAGTGGCCAAAGCTAGAACATTTTGAGCATTAAAAACAAAGAGGACAGTAATGGATTATAATGTACTGAACAAAACAGGAATTCCTGAGTTCATACCAATATAATTTAAAAATCACAAGGGAAAGCTCTTTGTTAACAGTAGAAAGCAAACTAGTAATTACAGAAGAAATATGGTTAATAAAAACCATCAATGGATGCTAAAACCAGTGGGTAAAATTTTGCTGAGGAACAGGGTATTTATATAGTCTCAAAGCATCTCCTCACAAACTCCTTAATAATTAGAAAGGAAACAGCAATTTTATAGTGGAGAAACCTGGGGATTTCACCTTAATCACATGTCTTCTGATACGACACAATGAGGATACAACATCACTGTTGTAATATTCCCCCCAAAATGCGTAACTTGAATCTAATCATAAAGAAATTTCAGACATAACACAACATTCTACAAAATAATTGACCCGAATTCCTCACTGATGTCAAGGTCAAGAAAAACAAACAAAAACAGGCTGAGGGACAATTTCAGATGAGACACGTCAATTTAATGTGATGAATTAAACTCTGATCCCAGGGGGTGAGAGAGAATAGCATAAAAGGGAAACAAATGATGAAACGTGAATATAGTCTGTGTATGCAGGTAATGGATTAGATAATAAAATGGTATCAGTATAGATTTCTTGACTTTGATCATTTTATTGTGATTATGTAAAAGAGTATCTTTGTTGTTCTAAAGGAACTACACAGTGAAAAATTAAGATTAAAAAGGCATAGTGTCTCCAATTTATGCTCAAATGGTTACGGCAAAGATGTGCGTGCGAGCACGCACGTGTGCATGTCCACACATACATATACAAAGAAGGATAAAACAAACGGGGCAGAAAACTGTTGAATCTGCATAAAGGATATATGCAAGTTTCTTCTATTCTTTTTTGCAGCGTTTCAAGTTGAAATTGTATCAAATTTTAAAAGTTTTTAAAAGGTGTGTACAGGGAAGCAACCCAAGTATCTATTGGTGGATGAATTAATAAAACACTTTGTGCATGCAATGGAATATTAGTCCATCTTAAAGAAGGGAATTTTGTCACAAGCAAAACATTGATGAACTCTGAAGACACTGAATTAAATGAAATAAGCCAGTCACCAGAAGACATGCAGTATACGGTTCCAATTACATGAGGTATTTAGAGTAGTTAAATTCACAGAAACCGAAAAGAATGGTGATCACCAGAGGCCGGGGAGGAAGGGAGAGCTGCCGTTTCACGGCTATGGAGTTTCAGTTTTACAGATGAAAAGAGTTCTGGAGGTTGGTTGCATGGGAATGTGAATGTGCTTAACACTACCGAAATGTACACTTAAAAATGGTCAAAATGGTAAACGTCATGGTATGTGTATTTTACCACAATTTAGAAATATAAAAAAATATATAATAATTCTATAAAGAGATACATACAAAAATAGTCATCACAACCTTTTCTGTAACAGTGTTAACAACCAAAATGTCCTTTAAGAGGAGATGAGGCAGGACTCTATGTATAGACACAGTGGAAAGGGGTGGAAAATGGAGGCTTACAAATACTGCACTATATATACTATTTGTGCATAAAAATTAAATCGTTTGGGGTTTTTTTTGTTGTTGTTCTTTTCTCCCCCAAAAGTCTTAACAGTGATATACCATAAGTTTAGGAATAGTAATATCCAGGTGGTAAAATTACAAAGGAAAATATTTTCTACACTTATGTCGTAAGTGGCTATTTCAAAGAGTCAGTATATGTGGGAGACCCGGGTTCAAGCCCTGGGTCAGGACGATCCCCTGGAGAAAGAAATGGCACCCCACTCCAGTATGTCTGCCTGGGAAATGCCGTGGACAGAGGAACCTGGAGGGCTACAGTCCGTGGGGATGCAAGAGTCAGACACGACTCAGCGACTAACCACCGCCATGTATTTTTAAATACTGAAAACATAAAGAACGTACCTGCATTCTCACCTCCGAGGTCTAACTAACTTTAATCTCTGAAGTGTATGCACTATGTCTGCGTGCCACCAACAGGTAAGAGGGTGGCACGGCTTTCTAACAGGGCTACTTCTACCCTCAGCTTCCTCAAAGGAGCAACGGCAGAGGAAAAGACAGGATAAGATGCATCAAGACCAGAGGACTCAGGGAGCTGACGGATCCCTGAAGCTCTGCTCGGACGGGCTCCCGGGAACGCCCCTCTCTGTATGTGGGTGTCCCTGAAGGAGCAGAGAAGGCCCCCTCACTCTGTTCTTACTCTGCCCGCTGTGTGTTCTCTGGCACATAACATTAATTGGCGTGTATCCTTCCACACAACCCCCTCAGAGATTATGCACATTAAGACCATGTGAGGGAAAAGTTAGTCCCTACAAGATGGAAGATGTGAGTTTGGGTAATTAATCTTTGATTCACCCAATTTTGCAGTGAACATTTAGTAATATGCTGGGTTTACTATCAGTCACTTACACTTGGTGAATAGGCAGTCACTTGGCTAGTGTCCACAAGAGCTGGGAGAGGTTGGTTGCAAAGAGAATAGCAAAGATGAGTTTTTAAAGGGCCCAAAAAAAGCCCACGTCCTAAGGGAGTCTTGGCAGTGATTTGGTACCTTTGTGTGGATCCTCCCCAATGGGCAGTGCTACCGCAGCCCCTGCTCTGGGCAGAGATAAGCTGTTTCCTTTATCTACATTAAAACATATACACCTTTTACCTAGCAGCTAATGCCTTTCAATTAATTGTATTATCAACATCAATTAATGCATGGGCAACCTGGATTGACAGAAAAATTTTATCAAGAAGTGGTTATCTAAGCACTTACCTCTAAAATGGTCATGGGTTGGTGGTTATAATGCTTGTTAAATAAATAAGCACCATCACACTTTGAGAAACAAAAATCTGAACTGTGACATAGTCTAAATTCTTCCTGGAGACGAGTGAATACTGGGTCAGCTTAAAGGAAAATGTAAGATATTATCCTGATTTAAGGATGAAAACTGTTGTTGTTTAGTTGCTAAATCATGTCCGACTCTTTTGCAACTCCATAAACTACAGCCACCAGGCTCCTCTGCCTGTGGGATGTCCTAAACAAGAATATTGGAGTCAGTTGCCAATTCCTTCTCCAGGGGATCTTCCTGACCCAGGGATCTAACCTGCATCTCCTGCACTGGCAGACTAATTTTCACCAAGCCACTAAGAAAGCCCCTAAGGATGAAAATGTTTGACACAATGTATGCATGAATTCAAAACTCAGAGGGAAAAAGATTTTCAAGTCTTCTTTATAATGTATTCCTGCACTATGAATGTGCCTATCTTATTTAATTAGCTGGAGTACCCTACCATGTTTATCCTGATCAGAATGTTACACTTTATGAATTGAAAAATCTGAGATGAAGTATATGGCAAAAAAAAAAAACAAACAGGGTTTACTGTTATCCCAGAAGGTGAACTGCACTCAACTACCCTGGGCTTGAACTCCAGCTTGTATCAAACACCAAAAGACCACAACAGGAGGGCTACCCCAAGGGTTGGCTATCTCTCAGATAATACTAAAAATATTCTCTACTCATTTCCTGATATTTTACATTGTGTGTGCCTACCTACAACACTTTATAACTCTGTAAGAGGTTCTAAACTAGCAATGGTCATGGGGTTCCTATTCTCTGATCCCTAAGTGACTCAGGAGCTCAGAGGGGGAAAAAACAAAAACAAAATACCGATTAGCAGACTAAGGTTGAGATTCTGCTCCTAAGGCAAAAACTACATTATGTTTCACACAAGCTCGAAGCAACACGCAGAATTAAATAGACAAGTGTTGTCTGTTCAAGTGAGGAAAGTATGTATTATATAGAAACTGAATTGTGATCTTGTAAGTTTTTAGATACACCATTCCATAGTTTAACTTTTAAAATATTGGGTTGGCCAAAATGTTCCTTTGGGTTTTTCTGTAACATCTTATGGAAAAACTCAAATATAAGGTTTTTTAGCCAACACTGGGCTTTTTTAACCAACTCACTATACTCAAATATTTAATATTATATGTTAAATTTTGCTTACCAAGTTCCTAAGTTTATTTCTATTGGTCCATTGTTATAATTTCTGTTACCCTCTATCTGATGAATCATTGAAATCATACCTTCCTTGTAACATATTTATAATTACATAATTTTTAAATATTGGGTTGGCCAAAGATGTTATAGAAAAACTTAAATGAACTTTTTGGCTAACTCAATACATTAGAATTTGAAATCTGTGCCTAAAGTCCAACATCTGGGCCCACTGAAAGCCGGTCCTTATTGCCTGCTTCCCACCCTGCCCCCAGTGTATGGTCATACTTACCATTTTCTTTGCATGTCACAATTTTTTTTCTTGACAATTGGACATTTTAGAAAATATATTATACCAACTCTGTTTACTTACTCTTCCTGTTTGGTTAGCTAGTTGGTTATTTGTTTAGGGACTTGACTGTACTAATTCTGTGAAGTCTTTTTGACCCTGCAATGTGCAGCTCAGACTTTCCAAAGTCCCTCTTCAGATTCCTGCTTTGTTTTTATCTTTTAACCTAGATTCCCATGGGTCACTGCTGGGTCCATATAAAGTACATGCTAATCAGAGGTTGTGCTTAAGTCTCCTTAGTCAGGTAGGTTTCCAACCTCTGAATGCGTGTGTGGCTTGGAGATTGCTTTCACTTTTCAAGGACTTTATGATTTTGTCCTGCATTAAGCCAGGGCTCTCTCTGGTTACTACTGAGCAGTACATCCTTGGGCATGCACACCGTCTCCCACTTGACTGGGGATGAATGTGTGGCATTCTGGGAAGTCCCCCGGGGTCAGAAAAACTTACTGTTTAGTCAGTACTTGTTCTTAGGTTGTGCTTAAGCATTTTGAACCGGTAAGATTTCCAAATTTTGCTCCTAGATCTGGGTTTGGCTTGAGGAACGCTTGTAGGCCCACCCCACATCCAACTCAAATTGCTTCTGAGTGCCTACAGTCTAATGCATGCTCACAGCCTTCCACATCTCCCCAAATTAATGTGATCCCAGGAGGGTTTTAGTGTGAGTGTGGTGTTTGTTTGTTTTTTTTTTTTTTTTTGGTCTGTCGTTTTCCTTGGTTCTCTTAAATTTCTGGCTGGTTTACCTTTTCGCTTATTGCTACCAACATCACAGAGCACAGTCCCTCTCTTGCACCACCGTTTTCAATGACGACCTCCGGTATGACTTCTCGTCAAGGCTTTGTTCCAAATAAAGTTGGTGTCTGCACATCCCCCATTGCCAACAATGCAGAAGCCTTACCGATGCACAGACGCCGGGGGTGAGGACAGCAGTCCCCCTCTCACAGTGTGGCCCGCTCCGCGCTCTAAAGAATCCTTTGAGCAAGCTAAGGATGGGCAGCGAGGGGTTAGCGTCTTTGGTCGGGTACACCTGGGGCAGAGTCCTTGCCGGAAGAGAAGAGAAGCTGGGTCAGGGAGGGCACCTGCAGCCTGTCAGCCACCTGTCCAGAACCTCCTCCTGTAGTGTAAGACTGGAGGCAGATGAGGTGCTGGCTGCCTGCCTCTTCCAGGGCAAAACCATATCCCTGGGCTTGGAGTGGGGAGGGAGAAAGAGCTCGGTATTCTTGGCCACATCTGCTTGGAGCAGACCTTCTGTGACAGGGAGCAGGGAGAAGCAGTGGATGGGAGTAGGTTTTGACTCAAATGCCAAGTGTTCTTGCCATTCCTACCAAGATTAGGTTTTTGTTGAATAAGTGTTTCTCTACCTGCTGTGTGCCACTGAGACAATTCCAGAATTTTTTAATTTTATTTAGAAATAATTTTCATTAAATGGTTGTTTCACTGAGGGGAGGGGGTCCATCAACCTTCTTACACAGCCATTGTAGAAATTTCCAATAGGAACTACTTCTAGAAAGTTAAAACATGCATATGAGATAATAGAATCTGCACCTTTCCTAGATTACTGATACATGCTTGCTCTGTTATTGAATGACTCAACATTGCTTATACAACAGTGTATATTTCAGAAAAAGAAAATGCAAAAATTTTTAAGAATTACATTAATGAGAAATTCCCAAGTACTGATTAAGCCACGTAAGTTTACTGTTTGGTGACTAAATATTAATTCTAATGAAAACTCAGAATATGGGTACATTAGAAAATGTACCACTTTCTTCCTTGGCAAGGATTATTTTTAAGGGTTTCACGGGTAAAATACACCATTACTTAAATGTTAGACATACATGCTCAGCCATGTATCATCTTGGTTGCTTAGAAACCATGAGGCATGGCCTGAATAAGCAAAATTAAAGCAGCAGAAGGAAGGAACCCTTTTGTTAAAAAGAGGTTCAGAGGAAAATGTCTTGGCTGTAATTATGTATTTTGAAAACAAAACTGCAAAGTAAACAAACATAATGGAAGGTTTAGGATGTCACATATAAAGATGTCTTCTTAAGCAAAACAGCACTTTAATTCTTACTGCTCTTGAGTTACATACTTCAACTCAGCTGCAGTTCAGTAAGGGAAAAGAACAATTTTAATGCATGTACAAAATCTGCATAACCCCATGCATCAAAATGTCAAAAATCCATCAAGAAAGAAAAGCTGACCTATATTTATGAACCCCAAAGGTCAGTGTGAAATCAACTATACACTAGGCTCAGGAGGCATAAAAATTTAATTTCCACTCAATTCTGATCATTAATAGAATGAATCAGATGTAAGGCAACCAGCAACAACCTTGCACATTTAACAAGAAATGTTGAACCTGACTTTATTAAAAACAATAAAAGAAGATCTGTAAAGAATGCAATGCCTCTAATCACACAGAGGAAACATTTACATAGACTGATCCCAGTTTATATTCTCTAGGAAATAACCAGCGCAATTTATAGTTGGTTATATCTAAGCAAAAAGTGATCAGTAATAATTAAATGAACTTAAATTCTAATTGTTGGTACTCGTTCTGGATCATTATCCTCTCAGAAGATGTATGTGTCTGTAAGTTACATACTCAACTTCTTTTGAAATAAAGCAAAATTTTAAAAATAATAAACTGCAAGAGCAAGTGGCTAAAGCAAGAATATCTCAAGCAAGAATAAGATGTTCTGCTCTATTCCTTTTTAGAAAGAGAAGAGTGGGATGATTTCTAAAGCTGACAATAGTTACAGTTTCTGTAGCAGACAGGAACATTACCTTAGCAACCAATAAGAAATAGCATATAAAATTCAAAACTCCTTGGGCACAGTCTCTCTCACAGGCTTTTATGGTTCATTTGTTTGTGGGCTACAAATCTTAAGAGACTTACACAATTTGCAAATGGTGTTCATCTTCCAGGCTGTACGGAGATCAAATAAAAGCAAAGGACTCAGCACACAGAAAGGGTCGTGGGCCCCTGTATGTTCTAAAGGTCAGCAGGGGACCTGTATGCTTCTTTGTATTTCGTAACACCGTAATATTGTCACCACACAACTTGATTTCCACTTAACATTTCTTGATCATTTCTTCAAACATGATGAACAGTGTGAAATTCCTGAGAAAATGGACTATTTCCTGTTCTCTTATATTCAACCTAATTCTAGGGCCAGAGAAGTTTTATTTAGTATCCAAACTGACTTTCTATTCAGGTAACACATGTAAGGCACACAGGAAAGGACCCAGCATACAGAAAATCCAGGAAGGGGGAACTGCATCCTCAGCCTTATCCTGCAGACAACCAACCTCTCCAGCACAGAACCCACTGAGGGCTTTTACCTCATATCTAATGGCATTTATTTCTGTTCTGCTTCAGCTAACCATTCCCAGGCCTTTAGGACAATAACCCGTCCCTTACTTTAAATTCCCTATCACATACTCTGACCGCAATCTACTGTACCTCCAAGGCCTGCACTCCTCTCCTTTATTCCTGCTTTTCTTCCCCAGTTCCTCTTAAGTGATCAGTGTCTTGTCACTCTTTCATTCTTATCTTGTTCAGTTGTTCAGTCATGTCTGACTCTTTGCAGCCCCATGGACTGCAGCACGCCAGGCTTCCCTGTCCTTCACCATCTCCCAGAGTTTGCTCAAACTTATGTCCATTGAGTCGGTGATGCCATCCAACCATCTCATCCTCCGTTGTCCCCTTCTCCTCCTGCCTTCAATCGTTCCCAGCATCAGGGTCTTTTCCAATGAGTCCTTATCTAGTCCAGTCCAAATTCCTATGGTCCTCTATTTGGCCTATTGTGACCAATGCCTAACTCCCTTGCAACCTTTGTCTTCTGTTCCATAGGCTCTAAAAGCAAACCTGCAAATCTGAATCAGTCCACCAGACCCACAGTTGTCTTCTAATCTAGACTACTGAGCTCTGTTAGAAAGAGTTATGCAGTGGGGCAGACTTAGGGCCACTTCAAAACAAACAGGCCCTTCCAGCTCTCCCTATGGGCTAGTTCCTTACCATCAGCATATAAACTAGCCAATATATAGTCCTATGAGACATGCAAGGCTCTCTTTTGATTCTTGACCCCACAGCTAACCACTCTCTCTAATCTGTCTCTTATTCAAGATCCTCAAGACAGAACATCTAATGATTTTAGGTTTAATGAGGACCATAACACCAAAAGAACAACTCATAAAGAAAAGACTGATACACTGGATTTCATTAAAATTAATCTCTGCTCTGCTAAAGACACTGTCAAAAAGATGAGAAGACAAGCCAAGGACCAAGAGAAATAATCCCAAAAGACATAAAGGATTGTTAGCCAAAACATACAAAGAACTCTTAAAACTCAAGCATACCAACACAATCCAATTATAAAACAAGCCAAGACTTTGACAGATGCCTCACCAAAGATGAACAGATGAGCAAGTGAGCATATGGAAAGATGTTCCACACCACATGTCATCAGAGAAATGCAAATTAAAGCAAGACCACTATCGTACACTGATTAGAATGGCCAAAATCCAAAACACTGACAATACTAAAAGCTGGTGAGGATGTGTGGCAACAGGAACTCTTATCCATTGCTAGTGGGGATGCAAAATGGTACAGCCACTGTGGAGAACAGTTTGGTGGTTTCTTACAAAATTACACATATTCTTACCATACGACCCAGCAATCAAGCTCATTGGTATTTACCCAAAGGAACTGAAAACTTACGCCCACACAAAACCTTACAAACGTGTTTACAGAAGCTCTACCCATAACTGCTAAAACATGAAAGCAAGCAACATGTCCTTCAATAAGTGAATGCATAAATAAACCGGTATACCTCCAGACAATGGGTTATTATTCATGGCTAAAGAGAAGCGAGCAAAGAAACCATGAAAAGACATGGAGAAAACTGAAATGCATATTACTAAGTTAAAGATGCCAATTTGAAAAGGATAAATAATGTATGACTCCAACTATACAACATACTGGAAAAGGCAAAACTATGTAGATAGCAAAAAAGATCAGTGGTTGCCAAGGGTTACAAGGAGGGAAGAAAGAAATGGTAGAGCATAGAGGATTTCTACAGCAGAAAAACTACTCTGCATGATACTAAAACAGTGACTATATATCATCATACATTTGTCTAAACCCATAGACTATATAATATCCTATGGACTTTGGGTGATAATGATGTATCAGCGTAGGTTTATCAATCGTAACAAACATACCACTCTGGTGGGGGATGTTGATAATGCGGGAGGCTATGCATGGGGAAGAGGGGAGGGAATATATGGGAAATCTCTATACCATCCACTCAATTTTGCTGTGGACTTAAAACTACCCTACAAAAATTAATAAAGTATATGTGTGTATATATATATATATAAATTTTTTTAAGATTTTCAAGACATGTTCTGGCTTGATTTAGCCTTAAGAAGTGGGATGCATAGTCATAATACTGGAAGACAATACTGCCTACATAATAAGGATTAATAACTTAAACCAATGACTACCACTTGTTCACTGAGTAACTGATTACTGACGGTCAAATACTGTAGCTAGTGACCTTACCCTACTTTAAGCAAATAGGGGCTTACAGAGATGAGGAAACTGAGGATCCAGAGAATAAATAATTTACCTTAAGTCACAGAGCTAGGCAAAAAAAAAAAAAAAAAAAACTAAACACACCCCCAGAAAGCAAATATGCATTGAAAAAATTAATATTAGGAAGTGGTTTCCTTAAAGCATTCATACGGTCCCAGGGGGATGAAGTTCCTCAATGTGAGGAATTGATTTGGTAACGCTGGTGAACAGAGGTAAACCTTGTATCAATCATGCTTAAACTCTGAGATCTGATTTTAAATCAACCCAGAAAAAAAATATGAAACACTACTACTGCAGTTATTTTCTTTGAAGAAATCAGATTCAAAATTATAATCTGCCTTGTTAATTTAATCTTTACACTATGCTATAATTCCAAGATTAAATCTACATGTTGAATTCATTACTGCCTAATTCTTTTTAAAAACTCTTTATTGAGTAGATTTAAAATAATTGTATTTATCAAATTAAATGTTTGAACTGCAAAACACCATTCAATAAAGAAAATCTTACTTCTCGTTGGTTATTCAATTTAACTCTTTAAAAAACATCAAGGTCAACATTTTAAATGTCTGCTGAAGTGACTCTATTTTTAAAACTGATGGTCTCAGTTTTAGACAAGCATACCTTGGAGATATTTGGTGTTTAGTTCCAGATCAACACAATAAAGCAAATCTGATCGGAGCTGAGTGAGTCATATAGATATTCTGGTTTCCCACTGCATGTAAAAGCTACCTTCGCACTATCCTGTAGTCTAGTAAGTGTGCAATAGCATTAAAGTCTAAAAAACACACATACCTTAATGTAAAAACACTTTTCTGCTTAAAAAAACGCTAACCATCATCTGACAACACAATATCGTCACAAACCTTCAATATGTCCAAAAAAAGAAAAAAAAAAAAAACCCATACAGTATCCAGAAAGCACAGTAAGCAAAAAAAAAACACAACAAAACGAAGTACCTAAGTGTCTATTTGAGCAGAAGACCCATCATCAGCAATCAATAGACAATCTTTTTTATTTTTTTCTACTGATTTTACTTAACTTCAGTTTTGGAAATGACACTGGAAATTGTTATTTATTTTTACTTACTTTGGTCAAGAATCTTTAAAAAGATGCTGCATATTTTTCAAGACAACTCAGCAGATAAAAGATGTGCTCCCTCTGCTGGCTTTGCAGTAGTTTTTTACAGATGCTCCCTTAACACTTGTCTAGCCCCTTGAAGTTAGACAGCGTCACTGACTCAATGGACATGAATCTGAGCAAACTCTGGGAGACAGTGGCGGACAGAGGAGCCTGGCATGCTAGTCCATGAGGTCGTGAAGAGTCAGATACGACTTGGTGACTGACCACCACTACCAACCCCTCGAAGTGGAAATACAAAGGGGTTTTTTTTTTCCCCCCTAATAAAGTAACTTGAGAAGGCTGGTGCATCCTATTATATAATGTACTGGGTGGCTTTTGGGCAAAGAAGATTGATCAAGGGGTCTGTTTATAAACAGCTAAGGAAAGAAGAGAAGTGTAAGCAAGGGTGAAACAGGAAGATATACCCAACTGAATGCAGAGTTTCAGAAAATAACAAGGAGGGATAAGGATGCCTTCTTCAATGAACAATTCAAAGAAGTAGAGGAAAACAATAGAATGGGAAAGACTAGAGAACTGGAGATATATCAAGGTATTACTTCGTGCAAGGATGGGCATGATAAAGGACAGAAACAGTAAGGACCTAACAGAAGCAGAAGAGATTAAGAAGAGGTGGCAAGTATACAGAGAAGAACTATATGAAAAAGGTCTTAATGACCCAGATAACCATGATGGTATGGTCACTCACGTAGAGCCAGATGTCCTGAAGTGTGAAGTTAAGTGGGCCTTAGGGAGCATTACTGCAAACAAAGCTAGTGGAGGTGATGGAATTCCAGCTGAGCTATTCAAAATCCTAAAAGATGAGGCTGTTAAAGAGTTGCACTCAATATGTCAGCAAATTTGGAAAACTCACAGTGGTCACAGGACTGGAAAAGGTCAGTTTTCTTTCCAATCCCAAAGAAGGGCAATGCCAAAGAATGTTGCAACTACTGGACAATTGCACTCATTTCACATGCTAGCAAGGTAATAAGCTCAGAATCCTTCAAGCTAGGCTTCAGCAGTATGTAAACCAAGAACTTCCAAATGAACAAGGTGGATTTAGAAAAGATACAGGAACCAGAAATCAAATTGCCAACATTCGTTGGATCACACAGAAAGGGAATTCCAGAAAAACACCTACTTCTGCCTCGCTGACTACACAAAAGCATTTGACTACATGGATCACAACAGACTGTGGAAAATTTCTTAAAGAGATGGGAATACCAGACCACACTTTACCTGTCTCTTGAAAAACCTGTTTGCAGGTCAAGAAGCAACAATCAGACCCTCACATGGAACAACTGACTGATTCAAAATTTGGAGAGGAGTAAGACATGGCTGTATACTGTTATCCTGCTTATTTAACTTGTATGCAGAGTGCATGATGCAAGATGCCAGGCTGGTTGAATCTGCAGGCTGGTTGAATCTGCAGCTGGAATCTGCAGCTGGAATCCTGATGAAGGTGAAATGGGAGAGTGAAAAAGCTGGTTTAAAACTGAACATTCAAAAAACTACAATGGTGGCATTCAGTCCCATCACTTCATGGCAAAGAGATGGGGGGTGGGGGGATGGAAACAGTTGACAATTTTCTTCAGCTCCAAAATCACTGCAGACAGTGACTGTAGCCACTTGCTCTCTGGAAGAAAAGCTATGACAAACCTAGACAGTGTATTAAAAAGCAGAGACGTCACTTTTGCGGATGAAGGTCTGTATAGTCAAAGCTATGGTTTTTCCAGTAGTCATGTATGGATGTGAGAGTTGAACCATAAAGAAGGCTGAACACTAAGGAATTAATGCATTTGAATTGTGGTGCTGGAGAAGACTCTTGAGAGGAGCAAGGAGATCAAACCAGTCAATCCTAAAGGAAATCAACCCTGAATATTCACTGAAAGGACTGATGCTGAAACTTCAATATTCTGGCCACCTGATGTGGAGAGCTGACTCATTGGAAAAGACCCTGATGCTGCGAAAGATTGAAGGCAAAAGGAGAAGAAGGCAAAAGAAGATGAAATGGTTAGACAGTATCACCAAGTCAATGGACATGAATTTGAGCAAACTCCGGGAGACAGTGAAAGACAGGGAAGCCTGGTGTGCTGCAGTCCATGGGGTCTTAAAGAGTCGGACACAACTGAGCAACTAAACAACAGATTCATATCAATGGATTTTCCCCTTTCTTCTGGATTACTGCAGCAACAAAGTGGAGGGAGAAAAGGGAAAAGTCTTACACAACAAGGAAGGGGAGGTACTGGTATCTTTCACTAAATAAAAGCATTCAAGCATGTCATCTGGCACATTCGAATTCATGGAAAGGCTGAGACTGAACATAAAACATAACTGGTAAATTCTAATTTGTTTTCAAAAGCTGAGGAAGCCTCAGCTTAGTAAAATGACCAATTTTGGATTAACATCTTTTCAGATCCAGAGAGGATGGAAGGGGATGGAAAATCAATGTAAACGCTAGAAAATATTCTTTCATTAAAAGTTAATTAATTTATAGAATTTTAAGTTGTTTACAAAATAAAATTTATTTTGAAATAGTATATATCTAGAAGTAGAGTATTTAAACAAAAGTTTTAATTTCACTTCCTTACACACCTAAAGCTATTCATTTTAATTGTTTTGCCAAGTGCCATTAAATGAACACCATGAGAACTGTGAGATATCCTGCAAATGACTGACTGAACTATCCCTAAAAGGCTTCTTCTATGGAGCACGTGAAAATATATCTTCTTCTAGACTGTCAGTAAAAAGATGAAAGGACTTGTGACCCAAGGCACAGTTGTTAATTGTGTATAGTACATTACCACAGAAAATTAACATGTGGATTGGCATGTAAACTTTGGCACAAATAGAGAAATGTGAATAAACGGAAGGGTAGATGATCCTTCCAGACAGAGCTGAATTACTACTTCAAACTACTGACTGTCACACACTTGCTGTTCTAATTACGTAGTTAAAGCAGACTGCACAGCCTCCTGTAATCAACAAGCTTGGTCTCACACTTAGGTAAGGAAGGGAACACTGCAATAAATACAAGTTCTATTAATTTAGATCAAAAAGCAGCTGGCTCAATGACATCAACTCTAACTAGAAAAACATTTCAATTTGATTTACACTCAGAAAGGCAAATGTTCCACTTTAAGAAAAAAAAAAAAAAGACAACGACTAGCAAAGATATTTCAAACTAAGATCTCAGGAACCTATCTCTTGGATAGGGATTTACTTGCAGCCATCTTGGCTAAAGTGTTTAAATTTTTCAGCTAGCAGGTCGCTATAATGTCTTTTCAGTAGGCTTCCAATTGAAAAGTCAAAGTGTTAAGTCTCTCATTTGTGTCTGACTCTTTGCGACCCCAAAGACTGTAGCCCAAAAGGCTCCTTTCTGTCCATGGAATTCTACAGGCAAGATACTGGAGTGGGTAGCTATTCCTTTCTCCAGGGGATCTTCTCCACCCAGGGATCGAACCTAGGTCTCTTGCATTGCAGGTAGATTCTTTACCATCTGAGCCACCAGGGAAGCCCAAGCTTCTCATTAGCTTTATACAAAAAGGATATATATATATTTTTTGCTAAGTTATTATAACTTAGCAATCTTTGTATTAGCATTCTGGGCAGACAACCAAGGCTTAGGACTTACACAGAGTAGCAACATGAGCTCTGTATAGTAAATTCACAGTTACAAAACCAGGTCTGATTGTTATTTTCTATTTCCTAGATTTGAATAGATGATAATAAATGAATTTAGAACAAACCTTTCAAGTAACAAAAGCTGATCATAAACAAAAGAATCTGCACAATTCTAAGTACAACTCACCCTTGAATAACACTAGAGGTTTGGGGTTCTAAGGTTTTCCTCTACACAGTGGAAAATCCACATATAACTTTATAGTTGGCTCTCGGTAACCTCAGTTCCTCAGTATCCAAGGTTTGTGCAGTACTATAGTATTTACTATTTAAAAAAACTCGTGTTTACTTACAAAACAGAAAAAGACTTAGAAAAAGAACTTATGGTTACAGGGGGCGGGGGGGGAATGAGGGGAAAGGACAGTTAGGGAGTTTGGCATGGACATGTACACACTGCTATACTTAAAATGGATAACGAATAAGGTCCTACCGTATAGCAGAGGGAGCTCTGCCCAGTGCCATGCGGTAGCCTGGATGGGAGGGGAGAATGGACATGTGTATACATGTGTGGCCGAGTCCTTTCGCTGTTCACCTGGAACTATCACAACATTGCTAACTTGACTGTACCCCAACACAAAATAAAAAGTTTTTAAAAAATAAAAGCTTCATGTAACATTTTCCCAGTTTTTAAAGCAGACAGCAAAGAATCTGCCCACAATATGAGAGACCCGAGTTGATCCCTGGGTTGGGAAGATCACTTGGAGAAGGAAACGGCAACCCACTCCTGTAGTCTTATCTGGAGAATCCTGTGGACAGAGAAGCCCAGCAGGCTACAGTCCATGGGGTCGCAAAGAGTCCGACAGTTTTTTTAAAAACCAAACAACAACAACAACAAAAAACCCATGTTTAAGTGGACCCACAAAGCTCAAATCCAAGTTGCTGGAGGTTTAGCTCTAAGACAAGACATGGTCCAACAATGCAGGTACACGAGCTGAACAAAGTTCAAGGACCCCTCTGGGCTCTCCTGAGTACCAATCTCTTGCAGGGATAAGCAACTTATCTCAGTTGCCCTTAATTACACCTTCTGAAAACAATCCAGACTTTCACCTTCTCCGGCAATTCTTCAGTACATTTTATAGAACGTGGGAGCATACAGTTTTGTTCTCTTTTGAACAATGAGGTCCATGTCTCCCTGTAACCTGCTCTCTCACTTCTGGCCCTTCCTGTCATACTTCCATGAGCGCTGCATGAGCTCCAGTAACACTCCTGATACAGTAACATAACTGTCTCAAAGACCTGACAAAGATATTCTCCACAGGGCCATTTTTCTACTGGTGAAACGTTCACCCAGAAGATACGCTCGATGAAAAAACTGATTAAAGTACTGCTTGTCCATACAGCTTGGATTATTATACCACCATTACGAACAGTGCCAAAGATTATCATCTTTGCTACACGATGGAAGAGTTATTATCTTTATATTGATTATACTGCAATATGTAACAGAATTATTAGCACTACCATTAACATGGATAAATGTTCAAAATACAGCAAAAAATAGAGGATGCAAAACTAAGTAGGCTTCCAATTATGCAAAATATATATCTGTAAGATATATATTTAATACACATTAAAATACGTTAAAATGTCTAGGTAGGAACTTTACTGGCCAGTTAAACATTAGCTCCATTAACTAATAAGCTTTTGAGGTAGTTATAATTATCTTCACTTACAGCTGGAGAAACTGAGGCTCAGAGAGATTAGTAAATTTGCTCAGAGACACAGAATTAGAGTGGCAGAGTCTGGATACAAGGACTCAAGTTTATTGGACTCTGAAGTCTGAGTACCTTCCTCTATGCACCAAGGAAGGACTCCAGAACTAAGGACAGGTTTGTATCTAGACCTTGAACTGAGGTCAGGACTGAGCAAGCAAGGGGTAGTCTTCTGTTTCCAGAGGGTAAGATAAGGAAAGGTAAGGTTCAGCATAGTGGGATAATTAAGAGATAAATTCTTCTGAAGAGCAATAGTTAAATCGAAGATGAACCTGAAACTGTGTTAAGTACTGAGGCAGATAGTCAGGAGGTGAAAGTTGTAGGAAAAAAAACACCATAGGATTACAGGGTACTATGTATCATTTTAAGAAAAAAAAAAAAGGGGGCACAAACATGAAGCAAATGCCTGATAGTGTACCAAGAGTGGAAAAGAAAGAAAAAACATTAGGTAGTGCAGAAGGCAGCAACCTGGGTATACAGTCCTGAGTTCTATCATGGTGACACGACCTTGACGAAAACAGCTTTGGCCTTTAGTGGAATCCTTAATCTATCACATTCTTATTCAAATTATTGCTTTTAACCTTATTCCAGATACTAAGAACCTCAGCAAGTTTTTACTCCATTTATTGCCCTTCTTCCTTTTAGTTACTGTTGTCCATTTTGGTTCTACATCTATTTTAAACTGCACAAGAACTGGATTTATTAGTTTTCACAGCCAACATTCACTTAAATGACAAATTTATTTCATCCCCTGTTGTTCATTTCTTCTAGCAGACTTTTCATCTGCCATCACACCCTCCCCTCCCTGAAGGTTTCCTCCCTTCTCTCCTTCTCTTTCTCTGTTTTTCATATACTTCTTAGAAAGCAGATCTGTGACTAACAGAGTCCCTCGGTTTTTCTCTTCATGAAAGTGCCTTCTCATCTTTATTTTTGAAGGGTATTTTCACTGTGCTTAAATTATATTTTGAAAATTTTTTTCTTTCTGATATTTTAAAGATGCCATCCTACCGACTTCTGGATTTCATTGTTTCTGATGGACTTAGCACTGCTTCTTTTAATGAAATGTGTCTTTTTCTCCAAATGCTCTTTACTTTCGCATCTTTACTCTGACAGTTTATTCATTCCTCTGTGCTGCCACAGTCAGTTTTGCTATGACAAGCACTGGTGGGGATTTCTCTGTAGGCAGTGTTTTGATGAGCTCAGCAGAAATTAGCCAAATTGGATCACAAGGAAAAAAATACCATGAAAAATAAAGAACAGAGTGTCAAGGGCAGTCAAAGAAAATCTTACATATGTGTAACTGTGATACAAGAAGAATGAGAAAAAACAGGGCAAATATAATGTTGAAGAAATCACACCTGAAATTTTACAAAATTAATGACACCAAATCCCAGGGATTTCAAGACACTCAGAAACCAGGGATCAATACAAACACCATGCACACGTGCACACGTGTGCACATCTATGCGCGCGCGCACGCACACACACACACATGCACACACACACGCATGCACGCACGCACACACGCACACACGCACACACACACACACACTGCATCTTTCATTCAAAGTGTTAAAAAACTAGAATAAAAATCAAATCTTAAAGATAACTGAAGGAAAAGAAGATATGCTTAACAGCAAGATAAGAATTATAGCAGATCTTCATGCTGAAACTATGAAAGCCAGAAGAAAATGGAGCAACACGTTCAAAATTGCTGAAAAGTCAACCCATAATTTTATACCCAGGCGAAATATATTTAGAAAAAAATAAGCATGAATAAAGACCTTCATCCCTGTACATACACAAAGGCGAAAGAATTTATTGCCAGCAGACCTGTATAACAAGAAATGTTACAGTAAGCTCTTCAGGAAGAAGGAATCTTGCATCAGATAGAAATCTGTACCTTCACAAAGAAATGAAGAACACTAAAACCAGAATAATTTAAGGTAAACATACACAGTGCTTTCCTTAACTGTATTTGCTCCAGTAAATAGCTGACTGCTTAAAGCAAAAACAATAGTAATGCAATAAGTGTTTATATATAGCATATATAAAAGTCAACCATGACAAGGAACAAGATGGCGGAGGAGTAGCTGGACATGGAGTACATCTCTCTCCACGGATACCCCAGGAATACACCTTCAGACATGGAAGTGCATGCAGAACACCAGCTGAGAGCGGACAGGAGGACCTGACCAGCGTAGAAGAATACACAGAACCACATGGAACTCGGCAGGATGAAGGAACTAGGGAGAAACACAGGAGTGCTCGCAGGACTGGACCTGCCCTCGGCAGGTGGGGGAACTGATCCCCACATCAGGGCAATTGTCTGAGGCAGAGGAGAAACATTTAAGGCTGAGACTGGAACGCTGATCGGTGGCAGCCTAAATGGAATGAGAATCAGACAGTCCTTGCTGCAGCCATACATACCCCAGACAGGGACATAGATCCCCTGGAAGGTGCAGCAGCTGGGAGCTGGAGTTTAGAGATTGCGGAGAGACAGATAGAGGGGATGTGAGGGAGGAGATTGTGGTGAGAAATGCCTGTGGAGGAAAGCCAGGCAGCCATGGAAGCAAGCCAATACTGCTGAGTCACGTGTGGAGGGTGAAGCCATCACCATAGCCTCTCGTCTCCCTCACGCCAGCAACTGGCAGCTGAACAGTAGAGAGGCTGACCCATCAAATGCCTGACGCACTGAACCACAGAGCAGGACCTCACCCAGGGTGCCTCTTTAAGTGCCTAATGTGCCGATCTACAGAGTAGGACCCCAGCCAGGGGGTACCCTCTATGTGCCTGACACATGGAGCAACAGAGAAGGACCCCAGGCAAGGGAGCTTGCTAAGTGCCTGAACGGGCGGAGCTACGGAGAAACAGTGGCCAAAGAGGCCTTCTGATCACCAGCTACAAGAGGCTCGAAAAAAGACTGATAGGGCCATAACTCCTGCAGCAGAGGCAGTCCATGTCCCTGCACACTTGGCGCCGCCAGGGTCCCCTCAAGCCAAACAGCTGTGCCACCTTCACACTCAACTCTCACTGGGGCAGAGCTGTCACAGGCAAAAAAAGTCTTGCGTCGATTTGCACAGGGTTGCTTTGGTAGTGTCCAACTCTTTGTGACCCTGTAGACAGTGGTCTGCCAGGCTTCTCTGGCAGGGAGGGGGTTCTCCAGGCAAGAACAAGGGAGCCTATTGGCCAATGCTGGTTGCCACACCCTTCTAAAGCACTATATTTCCTGCTGCCCTAGCCGCCAACTCCCCTGAGTACCTGGTGCTGCCAGAACCCCTGTGACCCAGCAGCTGCGCCACCTCCACACCTGGCCCTCACAGGGGCAAACCCAAGTCCTCCAGGGCAGCCTCAGGAGCAAACCCCAGTGGATGATCCACACACAGAGGTAGAAATAAAACCACAATTGAAACCCAGGGGCAGTGTGGCTAAGGAAGAAAACCCAAAAACCTTCCCACCAGCTGTACAAGCTGCAGATTAAATCCCCACAATCAAGTAGGCAGATTCTGTGTCTATGGAATACATAAAAGGTCATGGAGAGCTCCCACAAAAGAAAATGTACTGGTTCTGATAGCTGTGGACATTGGAGGCAAGAACACACAGGAGTAGGACCAGATTGGAATCTGAGCTGCCCCCACAGCAGGTCCACAGATCAGCACAGTGTTGGAGGGCATCCTACGGAGGTAAGGTGAATTGTGACTACCAGCAAGGATAAGGACTCTGACAGCAATGACTCAAGAAAAACATTTACTATTCTTCTGTTTTCACTTGTTCTGTAGATTCTTTTTGTTGTTTTTTTTTTTTTTTGCTTTTTTTACTTCTTCCCCTCCTCTGTTGTAGTTGTCAATTTTATCGGCACTATGAAATCTAGTTAAGCTTTTGAGCTTTTTCATTTCTTTCTCAGTCACATTTTTTATTGTTGTTATAAACTGCCTCTATGTTGGGCTTTTACAGTTCTCTGGAGTTTTCTTTTTTTTTCTTTTCTCTTATTTAATTTTAATTTTTAATTTTTTAAATCTATTATTTTTTCTACATTTATTCCTTTGTTTGCTTTTCCTACTGTTCTTTTCCCCTTGCAGTTAATCTTTAATGTATATAAATCTTCTTTATCTACCTCTATTTAACTTTGCATATCTCTTCTTTCTCTTCTTTCTTTCCTTTCGTCTCAACATATTTGTTAGTTTAATTTGCCTTGCTTTATCCCCCAACTGGCACCTTGCTTTAGTTTTCCAGTTTGTGCTTTAGTTAGTTTTGTTCTGGTAGATATAATTTTTGGTTTCCTTGTTCACTGAGTCAATGTATTGTACTCTATTTTTCTTGGACTGTTTTGATTTTACTTATAGGTGTATATGTGCATATGCAGTCACACCTTTTATTATTGTTCTAAACCTCCGCCTCTACATTGGGCTTTTGCAGTTCTGTGGAGTTTTCTTTTTTTCTTTTTTGCTTTCTTCTTCAGTTTTTATTTTCTCTTTTTTTATAATTTTAATTGATTTTTTTAAACCTATTGGAATCCACCTGCAATGCAGGAGGCCTGGGTTTGGAAGGATCCCCTGGAGAAGGGAAAAGCTACCCACTCCAGTATTCTGGTTTGGAGAATCCCAACGGCTGTATAGTCAGTCCATGGAGTCACAAAGAGTCAAACATAACTGAATGACTTTCACTTCAAAGCTATTTTATTTTTTATACATTTATTCTTATGTTTGCTTTTCTTACTGTTCTTTCCCCCTTGCAGGTAATCTTTAATGTATATAAATCTTCTTCATCGACCTCTATTTAACACTGCATATCTATTCTTTCTTTCCTTTCCTCTCAACATATTTGTTAGTTTTATTCTCATCACTTTATTCCCCACTTGGCACCTTGCTTTAGTTTTGTTTTCCACTTTGTGCTTTAGTTAGTAACTGGTAAATATAACTTTTGATTTCCTTTGTTCGCCAGGTCAATCTACTTTGCTTTTGTTGGACTGTTTTGACTTTGCTCATAGGTGTATATCTGTATATTCCATTATTTTAAATATTATTTTCTTGATTTTGTAACTGCCATTTGTCTGGGGTTCATCTTGGGTTTCTCATTTTTGGATATTTGTTTTAATCTCACTTAATGCCATAACAAACCACTTGTGGAGACCAGAGATCAAGCCCCGAGCCTTTGGAGTGGGAGTGCTGACTCCAAGGCCCTAGACGGCCAGAGAACTAACCACAGGGAGTATCAAATCGCGGGGACTCACACAGAGGAAACCACTCGAATAAAAGACTCGGCATAACCCAACCACCAGTAGCACCCTGTGCAGGACGCCTCATCTAAACAACAAACAAAACAAAAATACAGACTCAATCATCAGCAGACAGAATTACCACCTCACTCAGCCTTCCCATCAGAAGAAAAACAGACAAACAGAAACTCACCCAATACAAACCTTACACAAAGCACTGGACCAACCTTAGGAGGAGGGCAGAAACCAAAAGGAAGAAAGTATTCAACCCTGACGTCTGGGAAAACGAGACCTCAAACACAGTAAGTTAAAAAATAATAATAATGAAAAGGCAGAGAAATACCACACAAATGAAGGAACAAACTAGAAACACAGAAGTCCAAATAAATGAAGAGAATAGGCAAACTACCTGAAAAAGAATTCAGTAATGATAATAAAGATGACCAAAAACCTTGAAAACAAAAAGGAGAAAATGCAAGAATCAATTAACAAAGACCTAGAAGAATTAAAGGATAAATATACAAAGACAAACAACACAATTATTGAAATTAAAAATAACTCCAGAAGCAATCAATAGCAGAGTATCTGAAGCAGAAGAACGAATCAGTGAGCTGAAAGATAAAATGGTGGAAATAACTTCTGAAGAACAGAATAAAGTAAAAAGAATGAAAAGAATTGAGGATAGTCTCAGAGACCTCTGTTCAGTTCAGTTCAGTTTAGTTCAGTCGCTCAGTCGTGTCCGACTCTTTGCAACCCCATGAATCGCAGCACACCAGGCCTCCCTGTCTGTCCATCACCATCTCCCGGAGTTCACGCAGACTCACGTCCATCGAGTCAGTGATGCCATCCAGCCATCTCATCCTCAGTCGTCCCCTTCTCCTCCTGCCCCTAATCCCTCCCAGCATCAGAGTCTTTTCCAATGAGTCAACTCTTCGCATCAGGTGGCCAAAGTACTGGAAGCTTCAGCTTTAGCATCATTCCTTCCAAAGAAATCCCAGGGCTGATCTCCTTCAGAATGGACTGGTTGGATCTCCTTGCAGTCCAAGGGACTCTCAAGAGTCTTCTCCAACACCACAGTTCAAAAGCATCAATTCTTTGGCACTCAGCGTTCTTCACAGTCCAACTCTCACATCCATACATGACCACTGGAAAAACCATGGCCTTGACTAGGCGGACCTTAGTCGGCAAAGTAATGTCTCTGCTTTTGAATGTACTATCCAGGTTGGTCATAACTTTTCTTCCAAGGAGTAAGCGTCTTTTAATTTCATGGCTGCAGTCACCATCTGCAGTGATTTTGGAGCTCAAGAAAATAAAGTCTGACACTGTTTCCACTGTTTCCCCATCTATTTGCCATGAAGTGATGGGACCAGATGCCATGATCTTCGTTTTCTGAATGTTGAGCTTTAAGCCAACTTTTTTACTCTCCTCTTTCACTTGCATCAAGAGGCTTTTTAGCTCCTCTTCACTTTCTGCCATCAGGGTGGTATCATCTGCATATCTGAGGTTATTGATATTTCTCCCGGCAATCTTGATTCCAGCTTGTGTTTCTTCCAGTCCAGCGTTTCTCATGATGTACTCTGCATAGAAGTTAAATAAGCAGGGTGACAATATACAGCCTTGACGTACTCCTTTTCCTATTTGGAACCAGTCTGTTGTTCCATGTCCAGTTCTAACTGTTGCTTCCTGACCTGCATACAGATTTCTTAAGAGGCAGGTCAGGTGGTCTGGTATTCCCATCTCTTTCAGAATTTTCCACAGTTGATTGTGATCCACACAGTCAAAGGCTTTGGCATAGTCAATAAAGCAGAAATAGATGTTTTTCTGGAACTCTCTTGCTTTTTCCATGATCCAGCGGGTGTTGGCAATTTGATCTCTGGTCAATCTAATCACACTAGGACCACAGCCTTGTCTAACTCAATGAAACTAAGCCATGCCCATGGGACAACCCAAGACAGGGTGGGTCATGGTGGAGAGGTCTGACAGAATGTGGTCCACTGGAGAAGGGAATGGCAAACCACTTCAGTATTCTTGCCTTGAGAACCCCATGAACAGTAGGAAAAGGCAAAATGATAGGATACTGAAAGAGGAACTCCCCAGCTCAGTAGGTGCCCAATATGATACTGGAGATCAGTGGAGAAATAACTCCAGAAAGAATGAAAGGATGGTGCCAAAGCTGTGGATGTGACTGGTGACAGAAGCAAGGTCGGATGCTGTGAAGAGCAGTATTGCATACGAACCCAGAATGGAAGGTCCATGAATCAAGGCAAATTGGAAGTGGTCAAACAAGAGATGGCAAGAGTGAACATTGACATTCTAGGAATCAGCGAACTAAAATGGACTGGAAGGGGTGAATTTAACTCAGATGACCATTATATCTACTACTGTGGGCAGGAATCCCTCAGAAGAAATGGAGTAGCCATCATGGTCAACTAAAGAGTCAGAAATGCAGTACTTGGATGCAATCTCAAGAACGACGGAATGATCTCTGTTCGTTTCCAAGGCAAACCATTCAATATCACGGTAATCCAAGTCTATGCCCCAACCAGTAATGCTGAAGAAGCTGAAGTTGAACGGTTCTATGAAGACCTACAAGATCTTTTAGAACTAACACCCCAAAAAGATGTCCTTTTCATTACAGGGGACTGGAATGCAAAAGTAGGAAGTCAAGAAACACCTGAAAACACATCTAATCAAGGGTAATAAAAACAATTCCTTACAAGCAAACAACAGAGCTTCATTTAGAGTAGGCTGTTGTGCCTCATGCTTTCCTCCTAAAGAAAGGCAAGTCATCTAGTTATACTCTACCATGGAATTCTAAATGGAATGTGTGAAATCTATCCATGATCAACAAGAAGCTAGGCCAAGATCTCAGAGGAGCACATCAACGCAATATGAAAGGCTGCAATTTGGAATTTATTCACTAGCACATTAACTTCTGCCTTATTTTGCTGTCATACAGGACAGGTCAGTAAGTGACTTCCTTTCTACCAAAGCACTTTAAGTCAGACAAGCTTTAGCTGCAATGGGACATCACCTTCTGAACCTAATCAAGCGGATCTTCAGTTTTCTGAAGAAACTAATGGGGAAAAAAAAGACACCTTTACCAGACAATAAATACAAGTATAGAACACCAACAATTGTACATTCAGACTGCAGTTTGTGAAGGCTAACCAGAGATGATATTTAAATTAAAAAAGATAAAAAGACAGGAATATCTTTTCAAAAATCATAACATTATATAGAAAATCTGGTGTAACATTTACCTAAAACTCTCTTAATTTAACCACATAGACATTTAGGTCCTACAAACCCCACCCAAAATTTATAATGGAGGCTAGAGTCTTATGTTTTCTAATTCACATACACTGTTACGTTGGTTTGAAAAAAAAGAAGTACGCCATCTAACTTTGCACTCTTAACTCTAAATTTTAGTTGGAGGTACAAGCTACAGAACAAAAGGAAAGGAAGAAACTCAGCCTGCTCCTGGGCGTGGTGGTATTTCTGGAATACTGGCTTAAGGGAGGCTTACAAGACTCTACATAACAAGGACTGAAGACATTTTCCAAACATTTTGTTAGCAAATGTGCTCTCCTAAACAGAATGACAACTTGGGGAGAACAACTCCTTGGGGAATGCTAGTTAACCAGCTTAAACCTCGGTAAAAGCAATGTCTTCCTGGTTCCTACAAGAAGTTTGCATGAATTAGAGAGAAAACAAAAGCCAGACTCCATAGCAGGGGTGGCTCAGAGGTGATGGCTGTGTGCCTACCTGAGACAGTGGCTGAGGGCTCTGTTCTGCTGAGTCAATGTCTTCCACTCACCTCACCCTACAACACCCCCCACCCTTCTAAGATATCCAGATTGGTTTCAAAGCCTCTGCTGAGAGCATCAGCCTTTTGTACAAATATTAATATTTTATGCCTACCAAGGCAGCCAACCGTGAAGAACAGTTTTTCTTCAAAATTTTGCTTTGATTCCTTGCTACTCTCTCAGAGCTACTGAAAGCCAGATAAGTTACACACACACCGCTGGGTGTTTCAAGCCTTAGTACATTCATTAATATTTTATAGATTTAATTCCAAGGTAGCTAAACAATATATTCTATTAAAAACGCTCTATTAGAAGAAGAGGTTCCTTTAGAAGGGCAGGTTGCGGCCTAAAATATACTTACAAAAGGAAAAGTTAACCTTAAGAAGAAAGGTATCTCCACATGCTATTCAAGGATCCTTTGTTCTTTGAGAAGGACCTTAAAGAGTCCACAGGGTTTCTGAATAAGGACTGAATGAGAATGGACTACTTGTAAACAATGAAGCATTTTTAAAGCTTGTTGAATTTATAGTTAAGAAGTAATATTTAAAAAACAAGAGGCAGAGGAACATAGAAGAAAGTTACTCTGATCTACACTAAATATCCTTTATCTTAAGGGACGGACAGATGTTAATATCCAGGAACACCATTTTGCTGTGGCTCATTATTTATTATTCATCACTAGTGTCCATGTCCTTACAGCCCCGTAGGCTCCTGAAAGTCTCTCTTCCTGGACTGGAGATTAGAGGAAATATTTATGAAATGGGGCAGGAATCCAATTCCAAAAGAAAAAAGCCAGTAAATCCATTCCTTATATTATAAACACTAATCAATGTAAAAACTGAGATCTGGAATTTCATCTGTAAGAAAGAAAACAAGCCATTGTGCAGGCAGGAACTAAAACTTAATTTGCTGCACGAAGAGAAGACCCACACTTTGAGAGTGATGTCTAAGTTTTATACTGTTCACACAAACACAATATAAAAAGATATGATACCTATCACACATGTAGATGGGAGGCGTCCATCTTGGGTGCTACATGCTAAGTCGCTTCAGTCGTGTTTGAATCTGTGCAACCCTATGGACTGCAGCCTCCCAGGCTACTCTGTCCGTGGGATTTCCCAGGCAAGAATACTGGAGTGGGTTGCTGTGCCAACAACCAGCAGATGTTCCCAACCCAGGGACTGAACCCATGTCTCTTACGTCTCCTGCATTCGCAGGCAGGTTCTTTACCACTAGCACCACCTGGGAAGCCCCAAAGTTCATCTAAAGAGAGATCCTGCTGCTGCTGCTAAGTCGCTTCAGTCGTGTCTAACTCTGTACGACCCCACAGATGGGAGCTCATCAGGCTCCTCCATCCCTGGGATTCTCCAGGCAAGAACACTGGAGTGGGTTGCCATTTCCCTCTCCAATGCATGAAAGTGAAAAGGGGAAGTGAAGTCACTCAGTCGTGTCCAACTCTTCGCGACCCCATGGACTGCAGCCTACCAGCCTCTTCCATCCATGGGATTTTCCAGGCAAGAGTATTGGAGTGGGGTGCCACTGCCTTCTCCAAAAGAGAGATCCTGAAATAATACAAAAACTACATGCTTGCATAATGTGATGCAGAACTTCAAAGCTGGGTAAGCATACTTATATTGCTATCAAGCATTCCTAATGCCATCTGTGGGTAAACAAAGGCCCTGACCACAGTGCTGAAACACAGTGCAAGAGAAGTTGTTCACGGACCTGAGACTGGAGAACTAGGATTCATAAAGAAAAACTGTAACAATGAGTCAAGTATAAAATGATCCAGTATAAGCTGAACAGACTGAGTGTTTATAGCACAGAGAGATTAAGGTGGGGGGGTGTCCTTTAAGAACTGGATTTTGAAGTCAAGCTGGAAAAGGATGTCAATTTATACTTTAAATTTTTCAATAGCTTTACGAAGATGTAATTCACATACTACAATTGTATGTAATTCAACAGTTCAAAGTACATTCCCAGAGTTGTGCAACCATCACCACAACCAATTTCAGAAATTTTCATCATCCCCCAAAAGAAACCCTTGCCCATTAGCAGTGACCTTCCCACTTCACCCCACCCCCGCCAGTTCTCTCCAAGCTCCCCTCCCAGGCCTAGGCAACCACCAATCTACTTTCTGTTCCTATAATTTGCCTATTCTGAACATTTCATATAAACAAAATCATACAACATATGGTCTATTATGACTGCCTGCTTTCAGATTGCATTATTTTTTCAAAGTTTATCCCTTTTATAGTTATGTATCAGTACTTTCCTTTCTATGGCTGAATAGTATTCCCTGTATGGCTGTGACTGGCTAAAAGATGCGCAAGCAAGTTCTTTGCTGGATTCATCTTCTCTTTAAAGGCTTATGTTTTTATAGTCGTAAATACCACTAATTCGGCAGTACTAAATATTTCACATGGATTAAACAGACAAAAAAGAATGATGAGGAAAGAATGATGAGTTCAAAAGAATTATGCAAGATTTTCATGTGTACTTTAAGAAATAATCTGACTGCAATACTAATTCCATTTCAAAAAACAAAAGCACTCAGAGAAATTTTCTTTCTCATTTGATATGCATAACATGCCACTTTTCTTCCTTGACTTGGATACTTTACCCACTTAAGGGAAAAAAAAATAAATCAGCACTTCTAGTTAAGAAGTGAAAGCATTATAAGTGATTATGAAAAATATATTGATGTGACCAAATCAAGACCTTCACCTTTCTTAAGTGATACCCATTCCTAGAAGTATGTGGCTTGTGAATTCTTAAGAGGGGAGGAAAATGCTTCTAAATGCTGCCATGCTTACAGCAATTTAATTAACACCCTTAAGTTAGAAAAGAAAACATTTCTAAAGTAAAAGAAACAAACGGGTCCAATATTAAAATGTACTAACCTCAACACTGAAATCTGGAAAGAACACCTCTCAGATGAGTATATGACGTATGAACACAGCCAGATACACGAAAGAGTCAAACCAATGGAGAAATAGTGAATAATATATGTGTACTTTTTATTAAGGTAAAATTCACATAACATAGAATTAACCATTTTAAAATGAACACTTCAGTGCGGCACATTTATAATGCTGTGACTTCCTCTACTCAGGTCCAAGCCGTTCTCACCAACCCATAAGGAAACTGTCACGTTGAGCAGCTGCTCCCCATTCCCCACTCCCTGTTGCCCCTTAACCACCAATCTGAGTGCTGGATCTATGGGTCTACCTAGACTGTGCATTTCATCTAAATAGAACAATACAACACTGACCTTTCACGTCTGGTTTCTTTTTGTTGTTCAGTCGCTAAGCTGTGTCTGACTCTTTGTGACCACATGAACTGCGGTCATGAAGCACGTCAGGCTTCCCTGTCCTTCACCATCTCCTAGAATTTGCTCAAACCATTTCATTCTCTGTGGCCCCCTTCTCCTCCTGCCCTCAATCTTTCCCAGCATCAGGGGCTTTTCCAATGAGTTGCTCTTCACATCAGGTGGCTAAAGTACTAGAGCTTCAGCTTCAGCATCCGTTCTTCCAGTGAATATTCAGGGTTGATTTCCTTTAGGGTTGACTGGTTTGATCTCCTCACATTCAAAGGGACTCAAGCTACTTTCTCAAGAGGCTTCTCGAGCACCACAGTTTGAAAGCCATCAATCCTTCAGCGCTCAGCCTTAACTGTCCAACTCTCACATCTCTTTACTTACAATAAATGTTTTTAAAGTTCACCCACATTTCTACATGGATCTGTACTTCATTCCTTTCTATGGCTGGATAATACTCCTCTGTACAGATGTACCACAACTTGCTTATCTATTAATCCAATAAGACATATGAGTAGTTTCTACATAGTGCTGCTATTAATATGAATCTACGTGGACTTATTTCAACACCTGTTTCAATTCTTTGGGCTATACATATCTAGTAAGAGAGTTGTTGGGTTGAATAATAAATACACCCTTGAAGAAAGGAATATTTAATCCAATTAGTGATTTCTACAACTGGCCTTTATACTAGCCTGATTTTCTTCCTCATAACGGAGTACTTTAAACACCAACAGTAAGTATTTAAGACCAAACTGAGTAAGTAAATAGAAATACCAATTAAATTACTTGAAATCTTTTCAAAAGCTGTGTTTTAAAACCTTTTATTTTGTATTGGAGTAGAGCCAATTAACAGTGTTGCGGTAGTTTCAGGTGGACAGCAAAGGGGTTCAGCCACATATATACATGTGTCCATTCTCCCCCAAACCACAAAAGCTATTTCTGATTCATTCTCTCATTTTCCAAAGTGTAATGACATTTTTCTTGTGGGTGTATGAAACTGCTCTTACATTTGGATTTCTCTCTCTTGCCAAAATGAAATATTTCCTCCTTGCCTGTGCCAAAAAGATTATAGGCAGTTTAGAGGCAGCGCATTATGGATTTTTCTTTAGAAGAATTAGTTTTCTTTTAAAATACAAAAACTTCCATGTTGTGATTAAAACATCTAATTGTTAGCAATTATACCTCAATCAGACCAACTAACATTCAATGATAAGGTGAGCACATTTACTTACACACCCACACCCCGGCTCCTTGCCAGAAAGATTTATCAAGTAAATCAGAAAGATTACATTTACACACACACCCACACACCCACACACCCACACACCCCAGCTGCTTGCCAGAAAGGCTTATCAAGTAAATCAGAAAAACTAAACCTTCCTCAATCCAGAGTGTTTGGCTAGCTCACGTAGGAAAGCCTCTTCTACCACTATAGACTTGCTGAAAGGTAATTAACCACTTTTTCCTCTAGTAAATTAGATGCTGAAAAATTTAAAAAGGATGGTAGATCTCAGCTGTAAATTTGATTTTACTTATTTGCAAAGGATATACAGGTTCTTTAAACCACCACTACCCCCACACATATTTGTGGCTTTCAAGTTTATAAGGGAAAACAAAAGCAAAAAAAAATTGATGCTAGCAGAACTGTACTAGAATCTTGATCTCTTGGATTCCAGTCTAAGGCTATTTGTACCAAGCTGTACTGTGCTCTATAAAAATCAAAAGAATGGTAATCCTCAAGTCAAATATTCTGAATTAGTAAAAATTATACATTTTAACCGCCTGCTCTAAGATAAAATTTGACCAAATGGCAGAGGAAAACCACACTGGGAAAGGGCCAGAAGAATTCAGTTCTGGACCTCTTAATACTTAGAGGTGATTTGTGACCTAACCAAGTCACATTAGAATTCTCTGGGCCTATTTCTTGAGTGGGCAGGGAGGTTCTAAGGATTAAATCAGAGAACTCTGTATACTTAGCATAGTGCCTGAAACATAGCAAACTCTTAATAAATGGTAGCTGCTGTTATTGAAAGAGATGCAAAAATAAAAAAAAGAACTCATCTGCTCCTGTTGCAGAGATTAGGTAGAAATAACTGCATGTATAAACAGCATCTCCAGGAAGATACAGAAACAGTACAAAATAGCATGGCATTATAATGACACTAAAATCATGATCAGGCTTCCTGTTGGTGAAATAAAAGGCATTTTCTTCCTAAAAACCTTTCTGACTACTTTGAACAAAAGGGAAAACATAAGCTGATGCTGATTCTGGAAAAGCAAGCTAACTTTAATGGGCATTTTCTCAAACTTTAATGGGCATTCAAATGACTTGGAGGTCTTGTTAAAATGCAGATTTGGATTTGGTAGATTTGGAGCAGGGTCTAAGATTTTACTTTGTAACAAGCTAGTGGTAAGGATGCTGCTGGTCTGAAGATCATGCTGTGAACAGCACAGGTTCACAGGATACCATATTCAAACAACCACAAAAGCCTAACCGTGGTCTGAACACCATATACTGGATTTCCAAATCACAGGATCAGAATGGTTCTAATACCATCCCAAATCTGCTATGATACACAGATCTATGTTGAAGTGCTGACGGTTTCTTAAATACTCACCTAAGCCAGTTTTTCTCTTCCAGAGCACACAACGCCTCAAAATGATGCTGATGCCATTCTCTTTGCCTCACAAAACAGAAGCACCTGTGGCTGAACGGGCAAGCAGGGGCTGCCCTAGGCAGCCCTTCTGAGTCAGGGATTCCAAGGTTTTAACAGCAGCCCAACTCAGTTTTATCTTTAATGACTCATGCAATGGGTAAAGGGAAGAGGTATTATTTCTACCACCACTAATTGTTCACCCTTCACTTTTAGACATCCGCCCCAAGAGAAGAGATACGGTACCACAACTTATCCAGGAAAACGAGAAGAAAATCACACCTATACCAACAGGAAGAAAGAAGTGAGAACTTCTAATGGTATTTAAAGAACAAAGTTTTTTTCTAACCCCTCCTCCTTCTAGGTTCCACCGTACTTTTTCCAGTCAGTGCAAAGTTCTAGTCCTTGGGGGTATAACTGAAATTTAAAACTTCCTTGGTATAATCGATGGAGAGTTAGGGAATCACTAATTTATATAAAGAAGATAAGCATTTAGCTATGAAAAGCATGGTTCATCCTTCTACCCTGCCACCTCTCTCACCTCCACCTTTTCAAAAAGGGCACAGTAGCAGAAGTAATGCTCATTGGCTTTCAAAGAAAAATCATTAATCTTCTCTACATTACTTATCACTGCAGCTAGGATAACGTTTGCTCTAATCTAACAGATTTTCATTTCAAAACCAATTGTAAAGCTCAGCAGGGTGCTATATACAACTTTAATGAGAGCTTCTTACCCAAGACTTCTCCAATATATGCTTGTTCAAAATTGTTGAATTTTTACTGGTGGGGGGTGTTGAATGAAGCAATGGAAAGGTTAACCAAGACACAGAGTTTAAAAAATGAAACTCACTTCCTTCTGTACCTTTTCTATGCATGTAAATATAAACATTAATAAACGGGACCCAGCTAATGACAAGGTTTATGTTTACCTACAGAAGCCAGCATTTATGTTCACCTTGAAGCCAGCTTTATCTGACTCCTTTATGGACCCTTTGCATTGCCTCCTGTGGCTGCCTACAACTAATGCAGAACAAGGGAGCAGCCCTGTAAACCTGCTGACAGCTGTTTAATGGGAGAGGTGGAAAGTAGTGGACGTATCCTGGCAGTGTGCTTAATGGATACACAAACACCACAGTCATCAGCCTGAAGTGATTCTGGCAGAAAATTAACTTGGAGATACAAAACTCATTTGGTGAGAAGACCCACAGCAATCGGGACAACATCGGACTGTATAATGGAGAAAGGGGCAAAACAAGATGTGTTTTCTAAACTCCTCTTTCTGGAAGAAGCATTAAATTTTTTTCTTTTTCACACACCACTGTGTAGCTTTCTCATTTTAACACACACACTTGCAACTGCCTTCTCTGTGGACATCAAATACTAGTATATAACTACTATTTAATCAAATAGTACTATTAAATAGCATTTCACTACTATTATGCAATGCACAGAGTATGTCAGAGATTTGTTACCACCAAAGTGTTGCTAAAGCACAGTATTTTATCGGATAACCCAGAATATGTTTTTACCATCATCTGAATCCTATCTTTTTAACCACCCCTCCCCACTACCACCCCCTTCACTGTAACACTGGGGTCAGAGGAAGGAAGAAAACTAGTATGTACTGAATCATAAATTGTGACGCCCTCCCCTAAGAATATTACTAACATACATTATCTTCCAGTTTTCATAATTATTCTGCTGGTAGACATAAGCATCCTTAATCTACACACGAGACAACAGAGACTTAAGACTCATTTGCCTGCCCAGCTCACAAAGCGGTCAAGTAATGGAGCTATGATGTGACTATTAATCTGCCTGAATATACACGCTATGCCATTCAGGCCATCCCACAACTAAATAACAAAGGCTATTATTGTAATAAAACCAAAATTTCTATTTTGATATTTATGTGTGATATGTCTTCTGTTCACAAAAATATTCAAGCATAAAAAGCAAAACCAAAAAAGTAGTAAAACAAAACAGGGACCTTTCATTTTCATTTCAGGGAAGGGACAGCCTTTCAATCTGACATAAAACCCAAAAGTCATAAAAGTAAAACCTGATAACTTTAACTATATAAAAATAAAAGCTTTCTGGACTTCCCCGGTGGTTCAGTAGTTAAGACATCACACTTCCACTGCAGGGGGTGCAGGTCAGATCCCTGGTCAGGAAACCAAGATCCCACATGCCTCATGGCCAAAAAAATTAAAAATTAAAAACTTTCTGCATTTCAAAACATACCATAAATGGTTAAAATGGCAATAACCAGGGGAAGTAACTAGCACACAGTACAGAAAAAGGACTCGTGTCCTTGATAAGGTTTCTCACAAATACAGAGGAGGACAGAAAGCCTAATAAAAAATGGACAAAGAACATAAACACAAATGCACAGAAATCTAAATCACTCTATATGCATATGGAGAAATTTTCTACCTCAGAATATATGAATTAAAACAAAATTAGAATATTTTAAAATCTATCAGATTGGCCAAGATCAAAAAGTGTGTGTCTGTGTGTCTGTGTGTGTGTCTGCGTGTGTGTGTGTCTATGTGTGTGTGTCTATGTGTGTGTGTGTTAGTCGCTCAGTCATGTCCGACTCTTTGCAACCCCACGGACTGTAGCCTGCCAGGCTTCTCTGTCCATGGAATTCTCCAGGCAGGAATACTGGAGTGGATTGCCATTCCCCTCTCCAGAGGAGTTTCCCAACCCAGCGATGAAACCCTGGTCTCCTGCATCGCAGGCAGACTCTGTACCGTTTGAGCTACCGGGACGGGTATTCATTTATTTGGCTGCATCGGGACTTAGTTGTGTCATGCAGGCTCTCCAGCTGTGGCACGTGGGCTCAGTAGCCCGGAGACATGTGATCTTAGTTCCCCCACCACGGATTGAACCTGTGTTCCCTACACTTCAAGGCGGATTCTTAACTACTGGGACCACCAGGCAAGTCCCCTATACTTCTCTGATGAGACACAAACACCATATCTTTGCCCCACCCCAACACCAGCTTTTCAAGTATCAAACACAGAAATTCTAAAATGTGTATTTACCATGACAGTATCGTGTACTTTGCAGTTTACTATTTACAAAATGAAAAGACAGGCTCTGCTAAAGTGATAAAATGATAAAAAAATGATAAAGTGATAAAAAAAAAATATGAACAGTGGTTGAGTAGAACTAAGCCGATCAAGCTTTCAGACTTTATTTTAAAAACACTGAGCTACCTCAGGGATGCATGGCTCACTGGGCACACTAATAACCAGCTTCAAATGCCACTGAAGTCACTGCGGAATGCAAAGGCGGCCCTTCTAACTGAATGCCAAACAGGCCCTGCCCAGATATCCCACAGCACCTCTTCCTTCTGTGCTGTGCCCCAAACCTTCCTGCCTCTCTGTGAATTGAGAGCTACCCTTGGGGCTGGGGTTTCTACAAGCGATCAATCACTGGGAAGAAGCTGGATGAGGAAGTTGATCCATTTCCCCAACATGGCTGGACTCAAAACCATTCCCTCACTCCCCTTGGCTTTGGGCACCTGCCACACACCTTCAACTCTAAAATTTCTTATTATGCCTATAATCCTTTCACTAGGGGGTCATTTAAGATGATATCCTCTCAGATATGACAACACTCCCACCCACCTCCCAATTTAGTGAGTTTGACAGGAAGGCAAGCAACCAGGCTAGGAAAATTCAAGACTTTTTTTTTTAAGTCTCTTCTACATTGATCCTTTACCTAGGTTACAATAAGTCTGGTTTACAAAGTTTACAATGTAGAATACGATGTTTCTAGAAGTCTCTAAAGCGAATTCTCAAAAAAGACAGATAAAAACATATATTAACATTTAGTTCAGTCGCTCAGTCATGTCCAGCTCTTTGCGACGCCATGGACTGCAGCATACCATGCCTCCCTGTCCATCACCAATTCCCAGAGTTTACTCAAACTCATGTCCATTGAGTCGGTGATGCCATCCAAACATCTCATCCTCTGTTGTCCCCTTCTCCTCCCACCTTCAATCTTTCCCAGCATCAGGGTCTTTTCTAGTTGAGTCAGCTCTTCGCATCAGGTAGCCAAAGGATTGGAGTTTCAGCTTCAGCACCAGTCCTTCCAATGAATGTTTAGGACTGATCTCCTTTAGGATGGACTGGTTGGATCTCCTTGCAATCCAAGGGACTCTCAAGAGTCTTCTCCAACACCACAGTTCAAAAGCTTCAATTCTTTGGCACCCAGCCTTCTTTATGGTCTAACTCTCACATCCATGCATGACTACTGGAAAAACCATAGCTTTGACTAGACAAACCTTTGTTGGCAAAACATATTAACATTAATCCTATACTAAAAAAAAGAAAAAAAATCACCAAAAATAACATCTTCACACAAATTTTTTTCAGCCCATGAAACACCATTTCATCTGCTATGCTTTTTAAACGCAGCCATATGTGTTTTTATTCATAACTCTCATTAGAGAAATCCATTAAGAATAGAGATTTCAGTTGCTGAAAAATTACAAGTAATTGACCTATTTTTAAGGAGCTTTTTCTTTTAGAAAGCAAGGCTACACAAGAGGAAAGCACAATAACAAAGTTAACCTCAATGATCGTTACAACTAAGTTTGTAGGCAGAACTCAGTGTAGAAATAAAACTTTAACATGGTCTCTAGGTTTGGGCATGGATTTTGTATTTTAGAAACTCTTAATTACACCTACCATACAGAAAACAAGCAATACTGTGTATGTAACACTTTGTCTCCACATCACCGTTAATCTCTACTAAAGAACTGCTCCTTGAAATTAGAATGATTTAATCTAGGGGGTTAAAGACAAAATGCAGCAATCATACATTACGTGCTTACTATCTGTCACAAATCTTTTCTTCTTTTTCAAATCTTACAATCTACCCCTTAGAAGGTAAGTTTGACTGCTACTTCTCATACGAGTATACTGATATATTTGACTCCAAAACCTAAATTCTGAACTACTGCCTTCAAGTTTCAGGGTTACATGCAAAAAGGGGTCTGCCATTCTATATTACTACTGATTACTGAATTTGTGGCACCTTATAAACACACTACTCTGAATGTAAAATGTAACTGATCATGCTTTACAAGTATGCAGAAAGTTATAGAGGATAACATGAACTGTTTTCTAGCTTTGCCCAATTTAACATGTCACTGTATTTGCTTCAGAGACTTTAAAAAGAAAGAAAACATTGTAGGTTGAAAGTGAAGGTCTGATGTTACTCCTCCACTTTCATTCCCTTCTTTTTTTCCCAGAAGTAACCACTCTCTGAAATTTGGTTCAGAACTTGCTTTTCCAAGGCATGTTTTTATACTATTTCTACAAACAAATATCCATTTTAATGCATGATTTTGCATGTTTTTAAACTTTATGTAATGGTGACATATATATATATATATGTGTGTGTGTGTCACTCAGAAATTTGCTTTTCTACTCAGCTATGTTTCTGAGACCTATTCAACTGACAGCTGCATAGTGTTCCACAGTGTGAACAAACCACAATTAATGTATTCATCTGATGCTAGACAGTTAGCTTGTACCTAATTTTTCTGCTAATACAAACACTTGTTGTACCTTCTCCTTTGTACAAGCATTACAGTGTATCCAGGGTTTAGACATAGAATTGCCAGTCCAAAGAGTATGTTGCCTTTACCAAACACTGTCAGTCTGCTCATGAAAGGGATATAACCTCACATCCTTGCCAACACTTTATATTGCTAGACTTTAAATTTCTGCCAGTAAGAATGTATGAAATTATCTCATTACCATTTTAATCTGATTAGTAATGAGATTGAGCATGTTTGCATAATTACTAGCCACAATTTTTTCTAAAAAAGAAACAGAAGCACAGTTAATTAAGCATCAAGGGCAAAGATGCAATATAAGGGGGGATATAACATAAATGTAGATATTCAATATTGAATTCTAGATAACAAAGAGAAACAGGTTTATAAACACACACACAAAATGCACACACACACACACACACACACACACACACACACACACACACTCCCCTTTCCCTGAGGCTTTAAAAAATATGTTTTCGTCTGTCAGTCTTGTACTTATAAAAAGCAGAAGGCTAAATCAAATGGTCAAAGGTATTTTCCAATTAAAAATGTAATCCAAAATAAAGTCAAAGCCTTTTACAGGAAAATCATATACCTCCATGTGTGGATGAATGAATGAATCAACAACACAGTAACTAGCAAATTGGTTTGTGTTTAGAAAACCTAAATAATTATTTTCTGAATTTGAAGAACTGTACCTATATCACCTTTAGGCACCCTTAGAAGAAATAGTATTTTGTGCCAAAAGAGACAAAAAGAAGTGGGTTGATGCTTAACTAAATAGCACCTTCTGGGAGCGCAGGGACCTCCCTTTAGAAAAAGGGCTTCGGGAGGAAGAGAATTTCAGATAAATGACAATGTGAGTGAATTGAGATGACTGAAGCTAAGAGGCATTCTACCATCTGTGCTTTTTAAATTAAAAATCTCTCAATATTTTACCAATTAGAGATCAAAATTAACAGACTTTTTTTTTTAACCAAACTTTTCAACAAAACTTTTAAATAGTTTTATAAACTTATACAGAAAACATGTAAGACTAATACGAAAAACTCCCACACACCCTTTACAAGACTCAACAATGGTTTACATTTTGCCCAATTTGCCTTATCATTCATTTTCCTCTGAATATTTTTGGAACAATATGAGAGTAAATTGAAAAAAATATACAAAATACAAAAACAAAATCCTCTTTTAGCAGTAAATATTTGGATATTGGCTAAGTCACTTCAGTCATGTTCAACTCTGTGCGACCCCATAGACGGCAACCCACCAGGCTCCCCCGTCCCTGGGATTCTCCAGGCAAGAACACTGGAGTGGGCTGCCATTTCCTTCTCCAATGCATGAAAAGTGAAAAGTGAAAGTGAAGTCACTCAGTCGTGTTTGACTCTTCTCGACCCAATGGACTGCAGCCTACCAGGCTCCTCCATCCATGGGATTTTCCAGGCAAGAGTATTGGAGTGGGGTGCCACTGCCTTCTCCAATCTTGATATTAAGACTTATAAATACTTAGGCAGCCAAAACACCTTGCACCTGACTTAGGAAAAGATTTTCCTATAAGAAGCAACGGTTTAAACGGCATGAGTTTAAGTTCACCTATGCATTACAGATTAAAAAGGGCAGTGTTTCATAAATCCTGCTCAGTGGACAGTTTACAAAATACTGATGCCTGCTCCCATCCCAAACACTTTTACTTATTAATTGGTATGGTGGAATGACTTAGGCACTGGGATTGTTAAAACTCCCTGGAGATTTTAAACGTGCAACAAAGTTCTGAAATCAGTTTTACAGATTGGGTATCTACACACTATTTGAAATACTGGTTCCAGGAAAATACATTACAGTTCCAAGAAACTGGTGAAATAAACAAGGAAAATATAATCAAATTTCAAAGGGAGGCAGGCAGATGGTTTCAGGCAAATACTTCCAATTGTGTACTTCGTATGTGCTGTTCTGGAGCTGCAGGATGCAAAAAGGCACAGCAAAGGAAACAGGCAACACACATGATAAAGACAGCAGACGGCGGTAAGCACCACACTGAAAGCATTTTAAGACTAACAGGAACACAGACCATATTTACTACAGGAGTTCACAGGCATGGTGACTGGTCCAGAAAGAAAGTGATATCTGAGATGGTCATTAAAGGATGAAGAGGAGTTTACTGAGAAGACTGAAGTAGAATTGGAATAACATTTTTGGAAACAGAATCAGCAAGAGCTCTGTGCCACAGAAATGTTAGCAAATGATCAATGTTCCATTAAAACCCCAAAGGAGGTTGAGAATCCTGTACCTAGGAATCAAGGCAACTCAAATCTGTATTTTAAGGATTAGGGATGATGTATTTAACAGTGCCTGGCACAAAGAAGTGATCAATAAGGAGTTTTCTTGTCCCTGCACCTCCCTTTTTATTTCTCTGGTTTGAAACACAAAAAGTTAACTGAATAATATTCAGAAAATACAGAAAGTTTAATTATGAAAATAAAGCCATCCATAATCATACTACCCAGACTATCAATGTCATTTCAAGTAACTCCTTACTAAACTTGTTCATCAACCCAGATATTTCACTCTTCAATACGGAAAAGAATCCTACATAAAACAGCGAGCCCCTCAGCCATCATCCTTTCTGGTGAACGCTAACAGAGGATCAGTTAGACTGCAGTATGGCCACAGCAGCCACTAGAGGGTGGCCAAGGCTGATGCATCCCTCACCCTCCCCTACTTTCTCAAAGGCCTTTAGTTGACATTCAGGTTAAGATTTCTGGACCCTATCACCTCATTACATAAAGATTAAAAAGTCGATTCAAATAGAAAGAAGAGACTCCCTCGGGGCAATCAACAGTTGGGATATCAAATTTGGCTGCTCAGATATTTGACCAAATGCCTCCCCAACTTCTTGGGAACAAGATACACTTTCTCCAGCAGGGATGGGAGTGTTGGCATCACCCAGCATGCAGCGGTGTTCCACCACTGCCTCTCCCAGCCCCACCCCGACTTAAAATGCCTTATCAGGCTGAAAACCTTAATTCTGAACACTTCTACAGAATTTCCCTCAACGTCAAAACTCAGATGTCAAAACTGGGTATACCCATCTCTTTAAATTCTCGTATTACTGTTTTACCAAGGGAAAAAAAAAAAAAGAATGATATTTATGAAATACAGCTATGTATCCTTTAGTTACCTGAGCAAATGGCTAAAATCATTTTGAAGATTTACATATGGTTTTATTTCTCCAGAATCCTAATTGATAAGGTACACTCACAAGGAATTACAGTATTTGATTATATTTTAAATATAACAGATTTCTAGACAACCAGAAAATTAATTAATATAAAATGTGCTGCTGATTGTGAAGAATCAATTTATACTCTGTGAACATAAAGATTACAAAGCAAAATGGTAACAATCTGGAGAAAATAAAAACATGCAAAACACCTTTCTGTTTGATGCTTTAAACATAAGCACCACAAGGCACATATCTACCTCCTTTAAAAACAAACTCTGCTGCTGCTGCTAAGTCGCTTCAGTCATGTCTGACTCTGTGCAACCCCATAGACGGCAGCCCACCAGGCTGCCCCGTCCCTGGGATTCTCCAGGCAAGAACACTGGAGTGGATTGCCATTTCCTTCTCCAATGCATGGAACTGAAAAGTTAAAGTGAAGTCGCTCAGTCGTTTCCGACTCTTCACAACCCCATGGTCTGCAGCCTACCAGGCTCCTCTGTCCATGGGATTCTCCAGGCAAGAGTACTGGAGTGGGGTGCCATTGCCTTCTCTGAAAAACAAACTGGGGAAATGCAAATTAAAACCATAGTGAGATATCACCACACACTCACTGGAAATGGCTAAAATTTGAAATGACTGACAATGCCAAGTGTTGACATGGATGTGGAGAAACTGGAACAGTCATACATTTTACTCCTGGGAATATAAAGTGGTACAGCCACTTTGGAAGACAATTTACACTTTCTTGCACAGTTACCATACACTTGCTATATTTCACCATACATACAGAATAAAAAAGCAGAGACATCATTTTGCCAACAAAGGTCTGTCTAGTCAAAGCTATGGTTTTTCCAGTAGTCATGTACGGATGTGAGAGTAGGACCATAGGAAAGCTGAGCGCCAAAGAACTGATGCTTTTGAACTGTGGTGTTGGAGAAGACTCTGAAGAGTCCCTTGGACTGCAAGGAGATCCAACCAGTCCATCCTAAAGGAAATTCGTCCTGAATATTCATTGGAAGGACTGATGCTGAAGCTGAAACTCCAGTACTTTGGCCACCTGAAGTGAAGAGCTGACTCACTGAAAAGACCCTGATGCTGGGAAAGATAGAGGGCAGGAGGAGAAGGGGACAACAGAGGATGAGATGGTTGGATGGCATCACCAATTCGATGGACTTGAGTTTGAGCAGGCTCCGGGAGATGATGAAGGACAGGGAAGCCTGGCATGCTGCAGTCCATGGGGTTGCAAAGAGTCAGACATGACTAAGCGACTGAACAAACAAACATCCACTCATTCCATCTCTTGGGCCTGCCCAGCAGCACAGCATGAGAAACACCAAAATAACCTGGCTCCTATATCCTTACCCCTACTAGACTCACACTTTTTTTGAGTTACTAAAAGGTGTTTAAGAAGTCTGCAACTATTGTACAAAATATGCAGTTAAGGATCCATATTAAGTATGATCAAATCAATATAGATTACGGGTACTGAATTTCTTTTGAGGGAAATGAAAATACCCTAAAATTAGACTGTGGTGATGGCTGCACAACTCTCATGAATATACTAAACACGACTGAATTGTAAACTTTAAATGGGTGAATTTTATGGCATGTGAATTTTATCTCAATAAAGTTATTCTTTTTTTAAAATCAACATAGTTTATCATGTTAGTTTAGAAATCCAACACTGGAAACAGAAAATTCTTAATGCAGCATGAAGGAATGGGTTGATGATGGGAAACAGACAGGTGTCAGAGGGGGAGCGTCAGCATCCCCTGGGAGAGGAACATGGATGGGCAGAGAGGAAAGCACATGCAGCCACCGGCGCTGGGAGAGTGAGCCTCAGGAAGGAAAGCTGAAAGACGCCTAAAGGCACTCAGGACTGGCCCTGAACATCGGTCGCCCTTAACAGAAACTTGTTGTTTTTCTACAAACTAACAGTAATGTTGGGTTTGTCGTGTGTTTTTTTTCCTCCTCTCCTTCCCAAATTCATGATTATCAAGCTTTTTAAAATCATCTACCAAAGTATCTTACCTAATTTACTTCTTCACTTTTACAACCACCCTAAAAAATTAGATGGATAATCACAGAATATTGAGACGTTTTAAGTTAATAACACATTGCATATTTTCCTATTTCTACATTAAAAGAAAATTTATGCACAGAAAAAGTGACTTACCCAAGGTTACCAAGCTAAAACTGAGAAAAAACAGACTTCTAATCCAATGCTGATTCCATATACCAGCATGCCTCACCTAGGTTAGAAGTGCACAAAGAGTCAGGACTTCCCGAGTGGTCCAGTGGCTAAGACGCCCTGTTCTCAGTGCAGGAGGCCCAGGTTTGTTCCCTGGTCAGGGGACTAGACCCTACATACTGCAACAAGGAGCCTGTGTGCCACAGCTAGGACCCTGAGCAGCCAAATCAATAAGCAAACTGTTTTTTAAAAAGAAGTTCACAAAGGGTATAACTGTTTCTTAAAAGTCATATGATCGTGTTCCTTTATATAAAATTCCAAAATCCAGGGATCAAACTCAGGTCTCCCACATTGCAGGCGGATTCTTTACCAGCTGAGCCACAAGGGAAGCCCAAGAATACTGGACTATTATTAGCCTATCCCTTCTCCAGAGGATCTTCCTGACCCAGGAATTGAACTGGGGTCTCTTGCACTGCCAGAGAAGGCAATGGCACCCCACTCCAGTACTCTTGCCTGGAAAATCCCATGGACAGAGGAGCCTGGCGGGCTGCAGTCCATGGGGTTGCTAAGAGTCAGACGTGACTGAGCAACTTCACTTTCACTTTTCACTTTCATGCATTGGACAAGGACATGGCGACCCACTCCAGTGTTCTTGCCTGGAGAATCCCAGGGATGGGGCAGCCTGGTGGGCTGCGTCTATGGGGTCGCACAGAGTCAGACATGACTGAAGTGACTTAGCAGTAGCAGCAGCTCCTGCACTGCAGGTGGATTCTTTACCAACTAAGCTATCAAAGAACTATGAAAGAGCCAAGTACAATCATGTGGTGGTGGTTTAATTGCTAAGTCACATCCAACTCTTAGGACCTCCGTGAACTGTAGCCCACCAGGCTTCTCTGTCCATGAGATTTTCCAGGCAAGAATATTAGAGTAGGTCGCCATTTCCTTCTCCAGAGTATCCTTCCAACCCAGGGACTGAACCTGAGTCTCCTGCATTGCAGGCAGATTCTTTACCCACTGAGCCACCAGGGAGGCCCTAAATACAATCAGAGGTACACCCAATACCCTGTCACACATACTCTATTCAACTGGTAAAGAAAGGCTCCACTATCAAGTTGCAGATTTTAGCAGAATGGAGCAATGGAGTTGTTCATATTCTTTTCAGAGTTCTGAGATGATCACAAACTATTAGATATGTAAAGCATAGCCCTATGGGAGTATCTATCTTCAAATGTGACCTTGCAATTAAGCATTCACCAGTATCTTCATATTCCGCATGCAAAGTATTTAAAGAAAAGTTCAGCTAAATTAACAAACGAAAACAGAAAAGTTAGAGCTCTTCACAATCTGTCATTACTACATTCCCACTGAAGCTCCAACAAAGGCTTGAAAAGACTAACAGCTGCAGATGAAAGTGAAAGGCATACCACTGAACCTGAATTAATCTAATCAAATGGTGCTATCATATATGAACTTTAAAAATCCTGTACTGAGGCTTCAGGCTCCAAGGCAGCCTGTATCCCTCTGATGAGTTATCTGACAGAAATGAAACAGAGTATACATTTTTTCTCCACACATTCTTCTCAATATTCTTATTTCATCAGGCAGATAAAAATAAATGAGAAGAAAACTTTCAATTTTAAAGAAGGTAATATTAACTGTAACCCATCGTTATTCTGGTGACTAATTACAGTTTCCAACTTAAAAGTCAGTGGTAACTACCAGTTGTAACATCTGCTCCCTTAAAATGTGTCCAGATCAAAGCAAAGAGAGGTCTCTAATAGGGATGTGAATACAGTTGGAAAGAGAAGACCTAATCTGGCCCAGAAATTTCTTGGGGAATCCTCTCCAAAAGCAGCTAAACCAAACCTACTTCCAAAACAAAATCTGGATGGTGGCTACACATTATTGGTTATGGCAGGGTGTCATAAAGAGTTCAGAATATAGCCTTGGCAGGCTCTTGCAAACAAATGGATGTATGAGAGCAAACGAATGGCAGGCTCTTCCACTAACATGTGGAAGATGCATTTATCTCTTCAGATATAACCATTTCCTGATATTTACTCTGAAGATTGAAGGATAGGAGATAAAACACTGACTTTTACAAGCTGACTTGCAGCAGTGTTCTGGAAGTTACTTGCTGCTGAGGGAGAAAAATAAGAAACCCACCTCCAAATGTGTAGGGTATGAGTGGGAAGTGAGGCCAAAAGCGTTTATCCTTTGTCAAAACGCCATCCAAATCTCGTATTTTCTCCCTCTCCACACAATCTCGTCTGGCATCAGAATCACATACACAAGAATTTCTCTAAAATTTTATTTTTTTATTTGATTAGTAATATATATGTATATATTATTCTACTACTACTTCCCTGGTGGCTGAGACGATAAAGCGTCTGCCTGCAATGAGGGAGACCCAGGCTCAATCCCTGGGTTGGGAAGATCTCCTGGAGAAGGAAATGGCAACCACTCCAGTACTCCTGCCTGGAAAATCCCATGGATGGAAGAACCTGGTAGGCTACAGTCCATGGGGTCATAAAGAGTCGGACACAACTGAGTGCCTTCACTTTCACTTTCTTTCATATATGTATAGGGTTCAATATTCAAAAGACACAAAGAGGTTTAATGACTCCTTTCTGCCCAGATATTCCAGTCATTCAGTTCCTCCAAAGAAGGCGATTCAGGTAAGTGAACCAATTCTAGTAGAGGAATAAAGGAGCCAACCTTGGAACAACACTGCTTGCAGGGAGGACCCTAAAGGGAATTCTTAATTACAGGGACCTCTGAGCCTTGTACACAGCATTAAAAAAAAAAAAAAAAAGATTATGTATTTAAATAGCTATTACTAGAAATTCCATTTTGATTCTCACAGATCATATCACACTCAACACTAAGCCTATGCCCTTCAGAAGAACAACTGAATTTACTTTTTTTATTTATTGTATAAATACTAGACAAACTCAAAAAGTTTAGTACTGTCCTCAAGAAGATTAAATTTAAGGTTAACAGTAAAATTAGCTGTGGAATAGATAGGGAGAAGGAAAACAAAAGATAGGGAGATGGAAAAACAAGGAGGCAGGCAGGATCTCCTGCTGGCTGGCTACACATGTCCAAACAGAGCAGAATCCTCATGTTCAAAATATTTACTATAAACAGAGCCCTGAAACTGGCTGGGCTAGAGGGGCACATGGTGAAGTAGATGACTTCCAATCCAAGCTCTGGAACACTTGTTAATGAGACGAGGCAAAGGCTATGTGAAAACTACCTAATTTAAAAACTCTAGCTTGTAGAAAGATCCCCTAAATGAGTATCTAACCCTGCTATGCATGTGAATCATCTGCGGATATTGTGAAAATGCAGATTCTGATTCAGCAGGTCTGGGGGGTGGGAGCTGAGAATCTGCATTTCCAGCAGCTCTCCAGAGATGTTAATATAGATTGTCCCTGGATTATACTTGGAGTATCAAGTTCCTGAATCATTCCTTCAAGAATTCAAGGTATCTATTCCACAATCTTATGAGAATTTTATTTGTGAATAATACAATATGGTAATGTATAGCACTGACTTCTGTGAGTACCTACTGAAATTGATTTCGGTTGCTTTCTCAGTCGTGTTTAAATTTTCTATAAGCCTCTCTAGTTGTTGAACCTAAAAATACTATTCTGCAGCAGTGCTTACCATTGGCAAGAACTTAGAGTTGTTACAGGCTAACATCATAATTTCAAATTTTAACCTGTTACACTATTGTTCAAGTTAATTATGACCACTTGATTAGCAGTAATTCCTAAATCCTGGGCCACGGACCTGGTGATGAAATTTTTCACAGCTGAATAAGAGTAAGGACACAGTTTTTCAAAAGCTGCATCATTATCTATTATGTTTGTTATACTTTATGCCAACTCTATGTTGGTGATTTCTTTTTAAATGTCCAACTAAATAACATAAAAGTTGGCACTCCTATGTTGGTCGCTTCAGGTTGCGACTTTATTTCCTAATGGAACAGCGCTGGCTCTCGCAGGCAAGTCTAAATTTGGGGTGGAGGTGTGGACAGCGGGTTAAGATATTATACACACTAGGTGGGGCAATTCCTAAGGTCCTTGGAAGTTCGACAGCCTAAGATTTCATGGAATCTATTCCTTTTGTTCCTCTCCCCTGTACAACCCAGAGCTGACAAAACTATCAGCTTAAAAACACCCAGCTCATCCTGTGCTCTGCAGGCGGAGCTCCCGTCAGTGTCAGGCAGAAGTTTGTTGTCTCCTGAGGAGAAGCATGTGGATGAATCTGGTACCCTGCGCTATTCGTAAAGAAGCTATGTTTTAGATGGGTTCAAGGTTACTTTGCATTAAAATACATTGCAGACTTCCGGAAGGACAGCCTCTTAACTAGGCAAATTTCACAAGTTCTGTATAGAAAAGAAACAGTTAGAACTATTTAGTGTGAAATAAAAATTAGTGTGAAATTTCTCACCATCCCACATTCTATTACATTAAACGCAGAGACACACAAGAGCTAATCAATTTAACTTACATCTTCTGTTATTAAATATTACCTCAGGGCCATTAAACTCACTCTCTCCCCAAGTCCTTCCCATACAAAAGGTTACACATAATTATATACTGTGTGTCAAACTGGGAAGATGACCACGACCTTCTCTGAGGTATGATGCAAGTTGAACTGTCATTAGAGGAAAACTGAAGCAAAAGTCACCTGTATTATGTATCTTCAATATGAGCCTCAGAACTATACTGTGCAGGGGGGAAGTGCTGAAGTAGCTGGCTCTGACTTCCAAAACTGTTCACTCGGCATACCACGAGACTATTCTGGGTCAATGATCTGATTACCTAATTAATAACTTCTTAAAGGGATTTCAAAGAACCAGAATTATAGGCTTAATAAATCTGCCAAACCTCCATCTATGTGCCCATGTCCCTGAATTGTACATTCAGTTTAGTAGTACAGATTGATAACACCCAAGTAGTCCACCGCACACATAACAAAGAACTATAAACCTACAGTAATATTCTGAATCCCATCCTGCTCTAGGAACCTGATCAAATTTAAGATGTTTCAGCTATTATATTCTCCCCTTGGCAAGTCGCACGTTATTAACTATGCAGAATGTAATAACTGTATAGTAATTAAAAAGATTTTTTAAAAATCCATCATTGCAGAAAAAATGATTATTTGATTTAATGTGTTCAGATTCTTGTGTAACTGTATAAATGGAAAGCTATTTGCCATAACTAGCAAAGGAAGCAAAATTACTGATTGTAATGGTGTTTTGAGAAAGTTTCTATCAACACTATTTTCTACTTCTTACAATAAATAATTCTACTATATAAGCTGAAAATATACATGATCGTGACTTACTTAGAATCAAGTTTAAAAACTCACAGTTCTTATTCCACTCTTTACATAACCATTAAATGGTCCCAGCCTTAACAAACCTCCCTCATTCAGAGGGAGGATCAGATTTAATCAAACTGGTGCTTGCCTGTTACAACCTAGAATCAGCAGTACCACCTTGTCCAGAGCTCCACTTTCCACAGTTCCAGTTACCTGTGGTCAACCCCAGTCTGCGTATATACTATATGCAAAATCCCAGAAATAAACAATTTCTAAGTTTTAGGCTACACACCATTCCAAGTAGCGTGATGAAATCTCATGCTGTCCAGCATACCCCCACTTGGGTTGCTCTGTCAGTAAAGAATCTGTCTGCAATGCAGGAGACCTGGGTCCCATCTCTGGGTCAGGAGGATTCCCTGGAGAAGGAAATGGCAACCCAGTCCAGTATTCCTGCCTGGGAAATCCCATGGATAGAGCCTGGCAGGCTAGAGTCCATCGGTTCACAAAGAGTCGGACATGACTGAGTGACTAAATCACCAACCAACCACCAGTCCCTTAGTTTAGGAGAAAACATAGAATATGTATGGTTCAGTACCATCTGCAGTTTGAGGTATCTGCTGGGGGTCTTAGAATATATTCCCTGCAGATAAGGGGAGACTACTATACACTTTGACTTCAGTTACTTAGTTATAATTATCCTTCCAGAAATCCTATCTTAAATATTTTGGTCTAAAAAGGAAATAAGGGTACAAAACCAGTTTTTAACCCTTCTTTCCTCCTTTTTCTCCTCCTTTCTATATATCTCCTACCCTCCCTCCTTCCCTCCCTCCCTCTCTCCTCCTTTTAAGAGAAACACCATGAGAAGTATGTAACTAAATTTGAGTCTAAGGGGAAAAAATATAGTCAGTAGGGTATGCAGTCCTGAATCTGCAACTTACTAGTTATGTGAGACAGAGAGACCTCAGTTTCATTAATTCTGAAAAGTATATGAAAACTAGTTCCATAAATAATTTTTAGTTATGAAAAACGTCCCTGTTCAATCAGCAAATGCACTTGTGACAGTACTGTGGCCATGAATTCTTTAAATATCATTTTCAAAATGTTTTAATATATATCTTATCATTTTTTCTCACAAGAATTCTATGATAAAGATGGAATAAGTAGCATTATCATTGCAAAAAATAAGTAAGCTGTCTCTGCAAGTGGTTAAATGATTTGCCAAAGAGCCCAAAACTGAAGGACAGAGACTTGTCAATCTTGTTTAAGAATGTCTTCTACTACACTGCATGATTCTGATCTAGAAAAGCTAGGTGCTATTAAAAGTTTATTTTTGGCAATGAACGTTAGTTCTTATCGGCAATGCAACAGTACATACATACCTATACTCATTTTATATATTGGCACTAAAAAGAAATTAAGGTTTGATTGCAAGGAATTATCCTTAGAAACCATCTATCAATGTCTGTATCTTCTGGTAAAGATATTAAATCCTATCTTTGATACTTCAGTGCTCTTTTACAAAAAATGTGTAGACAGATCTGTCCAGTGAGAGTAGATATATGGAATATGTCCATAACAGAGCCCAAAATAAAACTATCCTACATGGAGTTGCAGGGTATTGAAACGGCACTAAAGAAATATTATCAGATTCTCTGCAAATGTGCTGAGCAGGCTCTCATTTTCAATCTTGCTCATAAAAACACTTCAAAGCACTGCTCTTTCAGAAGCTGATTATCTCCTTGAAGACTGTCCATCTCTTCTTGTTACAGGTTGAGCATTTCACTATCCACATATACTTCCACCAATTTTGTGATGCCAAGAAAATGACCCACTTTCAGCTAAAAGGGATCTTAATGACTTTCCAGTTCAAGCCTTGCTGATTACTGAACCAACTCCCAAAGAACTGTCACTCTGGTTTTCACTTTGGTATTCCTTTACCACATGCTGTTGACCTTTGGACATCTAAACATTTAATGAAAGGGATGAAAAATTTAAATGGTTAAAGTTTGAAAGTATCTCTGGGCCTCATTTTTCCACTCCATTTGTACTCTACAATAACATGTGTTGGGCTAAAAAATCAAGTTTGAAGGTTATAAATTTATATGTTACACACTCAATTATCAAAAATTTAGAAGTTACAGAATCAAAGACACAAACAAAAAAATTTGTTGCATTTAGTATTGGCCACTTCCAACTTAACGAACAGATTTTGTTTGTCTTTACAATAGTATACTCACTGCCTTTTTCAGGACACTATTCTAAAGTGGAAGAAAAGGACAGACGGGAGGAGGAATGGAGGAGGGGGAGAGAAGGAAACCCCACAGAAAAAGAACACCCGTTCCATCTTCAAGGTGGACAATACAGTAATGCTGAGAGCTAATGTCTTGCAAAGGATTCTTCCTTTGTCAAAATTCTACTAAATACGTACTATCAGAAATCAACTTCATAACAAAAGTTTTCTATAACCACAAGATTCCAAACTGAATATATCCAAGTTCTAGAACATTAATTTGAAGTCCCTACCATAGTCTCTCATTTTCTACACCCAACTCCATGCTAACAAAGTTTTAAAAATACAATACTCAAAATTTCCTCCAAGAACACACACTGTTCAACTAGAAAGCTGGCCCCAGGAACCTGAATGACAGGCTTTGGTCATCCTTTGGTCTGATATGAAATACAACAAAATTAACTAGGAAAGCTGACAGGAAGAAAAAGTGAGTTGACACTCAATATTAGAGCCCTAAAAAAAATAAATTATAGAGTGTTTTCATGCAGAACACAGAAGATGATAGAGAACCACAGAATAAACGGTGACTGAGGGATGTCCAAAGGCAGAAGGTTTTTTAACATTATAAGTTCATTCACTTAAATCTCATTAATTTCCATTTATAGGCAAATACTGTATAATTTTTAATAATTATAAATTAAGCTGAAATACAGCAATCTAATTCAGAACTATACTCTAGGCTTCCTGTGGGTATCATCTTTGTACTCATAATGTCTTCAGAGAGATTATCAATTGTTTATTATTGAACCATACCTAATTTATGAATACAAAGGCTTTTATAACAGAGAGACATAGTACTATATTTCGTTATTTTTTAAATCACATCTCCAAAAATTTTTTCTAAATAAGAGAAATCACATATTCTCCGAGTACTCTATAATTCAGATTCTATTATGACCAAAGATCTTGGACATAAAAGAGGAAAAGGGTAAACTTTACTGAACAACCACTATTTATCACCTGCTAGGCAATGGGTCAGCTATTCCAGCATCTCACCTTCAAGAATATAAATATCTAGTTAATCATAAAAACATAACTATTTCCTTTTGATCACTGAGCAATTTGATCTTGGAATTAGTCTTGTTTGCAGTTTAATATGACAATGATTTCAACAGATAAAGAGAAATATCAAAAGTTTAGTAGAATTTTAGCCACCTGAAATCAAATCTAAACCAGAGTCAAAATTAACAGATCTTGAGCCCTAAAATTTCAGTGACTGAGGGCTATTCTTGTCTCTATTTCAAATATTGGGAAACCTAAAGCATAAATCAAGCATAAAGGTATCACATGACTATAAACACTGCATTCACCTAATAGAGCAATATTTAGACATTAAAAAAGGAGATGAGAAGAACTCAAGCCAACACAACTCACTTCTTTTGTGCACAATTCATTTTTATTCCCAGTGACAAAGAAGTTATCTTTAGTTCTACATCCCTGAAATTCTCTACAGGGCATGCTGGGAGCTGAAAATGTTCAAATACATGTTCTGAAAATGGTTTTCCAAAACTGGATACATCAGACATTTCAGTATACCAATTACATCACACAAATTTAAGATATTTATCTGTGATCACAGGCCGAATTAACGATTTTTAAAAAGAACAAATGCTAACATCAAGCTTGCAATTTTGTGGCATAAAAAGTAATGCTACATTCTCTAAAATCTGGAGCTCTGGACATCTGGCCAAAAGCCCATGAAAAGATAAGATTCTAATACAGTTTATGATGCTCTGTGGAAAGATCCCAGGAACACAAAATAAACTGAGCAGAAAGAGCAGCAGGATGGAGATCATTTGTAACAGAATGCAGACTACCCCACAAGATACATCTGCATTAGGCTTTTAGTTCTCTGCAGTTGCAGGGGCGCTCTGTACCCTCCAGAAAATCAAACACTAGTAGAAATGGATTTGTGAAAGAGGGGAACTGTGAACCAGTTTAAGAAATATCTTAACAAACACAGTTTCTAGGGAATTAAAGTTATTAGACAACTTGAAAGTTGGTACCATCCACTATGGGTCAAGTCCGCTGCTGCTGCTAAGTCGCTTCAGCCGTGTCCAACTCTGCGACCCCAAAGACGGCAGCCCACCAGGCTCCCCCGTCCCTGGGATTCTCCTGGCAAGAACACTGGAGTGGGTTGCCATTTCCTTCTCCAACAGGTCAAGTTTAAGCACAATGAATAAAGATGAATCCAAGTGCTTTCCACAGGAAGGCTCAGAATTTACTTTGGGATTTAAAAATTCTCCTTTGCAAACGGATACACAAGCATTCTTGCATTTTTAAATTACCCTGCATTCTTCAACATGTTCTCCTTCGTGTGTAATTAGAGCAAACCCTGAGCTTTATCAGTGCATCAGAGAGTCAGCACCTATACTTTTTTCATTTATGGAAACACTTCCACTGACATATAAAGATAAAAGAATTAGTAAGCAAAGTAGAAGGTAAGCACAAGACCAATAATCAGGATCTATGGGCTTTTCATTCTTTCAAAAACTTGTTTGGAGGGATGGGAAAGCCAGTTTCTAGAGTTTATAATTAATTAATAGACACTGACTGGGTCTTTGCAAGTGATAAACATGAGAATCAAGATAGTTCTCATGTTGGATCCTCTAGGTTTATCACAGGAAACCTTTTGGTTCGTTATCTGAATTTGCTTTCATTTTTTAGAAAATGTTAAACTCCATCAGAGGATAATTATTAGCAAGTCTGTGTGCCACTGAGAAGTATTTTCTTAATAAGTTTTATTTTTAGGACAGTTTTAGATTTACAGAAAAGTTGCTACGGTGGTATAAAGAGTTCCTATATACTTGGAACCCAATTTCCCCTAACATTAACAATCATACTGTATATTTACAATGTTAATTGTATGTTTGTTACACTTAATGAAACAATATTGACACATTATTGTTTCTGCTTTGTTATATTCATTTTAATTTTTAGGTTCCACATATAAGTAGTAACATATAGTATTTGACTCTATCTGACTTATTTCACTAAGCATAATATCCTGCAGGTTCATGTATGCTGTTGCAAAGGGCAAATTTTCATTGTTTTTTATGGCTGAGTGGTATTAAGCAACCAAACATACACACAGTAATCCATATATGTATCTTCTTTATCCATTTGTCGGTTGATGGACACTTATGCTGCTTCCATATTTTGGCTATCATAAATAATGCTGCTATGGACCCTGGGGTACAGGTATCTTTCCAAATTAATGTTTTCATTTTCTTCAGATATATTCCCAGGAGTGGAATTACTGGATCACATGGTAATTCTATTTTTAGTTTCTTACTGAGGAACCTCCGAACTGTTTTCCACAGTGGCTGGACCAATGTACATTCCCACCAAGAGTATTTGAGGGTTCCCTTTATTCTACATCCTTGCCAACACTTGTTATTTCTGGTCTTTTTACTGAGAGACATTCTCAGGTGTGAGGTGAGATCTCATTGTGGTTCTGATTTGTATTTTTCTGATGACTAGCAATGCTGAGCACCTTTTCATGTGCCTGTTAACCATCCTTACACCTTCTTTGGAAAAATGTCTATGCCAATTTTCAGCCCATTTTTCAATCAAGTTGTTAGTTTTTTGATACTGAGTTGTATGCGCTATTTATACAAGTTGAATCTCAGCCCCTTAATAGTTGTATCATTTCTGATATTTTCTCCCATTTAGTAGGCTGTCTTATTTTGTTGATGGTTTCCTTGCTGTGCAAATGTTTTTAACTTAAATCATGTCCCATTTTTCATTTTCGCTTTGGTTTCCTTTGTCTTTGAGATTAAAAAAAAATACTGCTGCAATTCATGTCAAAGTTCTGCCTATGCTTTCTTCTAGGAGTTTCGGTTTCCAGCCTTACAGTTAGGTGTTTAATCCACTTTTTCCTTTATTTTTGTATATGAATTGAGAAAATGCTCATTTCTTTTTTCTCTTTACATGCAGTTGTCCAGTTTTCCCATCATCACTTATTGAAAAAACTGCTCTTTCTCCACTGCATGTTCTTGCCTCCATTGTCACAGATTAACTGACCACAAATGCATGCGCTTATTTCTGGGTTCTCTATTCTATCCTCTCTGCTGATCTGTGTGTCTGTTTTTTGTTCAAGTTCCATGTTGTTCTAATTACTGTGGCTGTGCAGTAAAGTCTGAAGTGAGGAAGCACAATATCTCCCATACTATCCTTCTTTCTCAAGATTATGCTGGCTATTCAAGGACTTTTGTGTTTCCATAAAATTTTTTAAATACTATTCTAGTTCTGTGAAAAATGTCATTGGCATTTTGATTGGGACTGTGTTGAATTTGTAGATTACCATGGAGACCATGGTCATTTTAACAATATTAACACTTCCAATCCATGACCAGTGTATTGTTCCATCTGTTTGTATCATTTCTCCAATTTCTTCCATCAGTGCCTTATGGTCCTCCAAGTACAGGTCTTTTACACTTCATTAGTATTTTATCCTTTTTTTATAAGACAATAAATCGAACTGTTTCCTTAATTCCTCTTGCTGATAGTTTGTTATTAGTATGTATAGATGGAACAGACTCCTATATGTTAATTTTGTCTCCTATAAGTTTATCAGATTCATTGATGAGCTCTAATAACTTTTTTGATGGCATCTTCAGCATTTTCTATATACAGTACAATAATGATTCACTATTAACTTTATTAAATTAAATGTGAAGTGTAAAACTCATTTATATTTCCTTTCAGTTCAGTTCAGTCGCTCAGTCGTGTCCGACTCTTTGCAACCCCATGAATTGCAGCACGTCAAGCCTCCCTGTCAATCACCAACTCCCAGAGTTCACTCAAACTCACGTCCATCGAGTCGGTGATGCCAGCCAATCATCTCATCCTCTTCGTCCCCTTCTCCTCTTGCCCCCAATCCCTCCCAGCATCACAGTCTTTTCCAATGAGTCAACTCTTCGCATCAGGGGGCCAAAGTACTGGAGTTTCAGTTTTAGCATCATTCCTTTCAAAGAACACCCAGGGCTGATCTCCTTTAGAATGGACTGGTTGGATCTCCTTGCAGTCAAGGGACTCTCAAGAGTCTTCTCCAACACCACAGTTCAAAAGCAGCAATTCTTCGGTGCTCAGCCTTCTTCACAGTCCAACTCTCACATCCATACATGACTACAGGAAAAACCATAGCCTTGACTAGATGGACCTTTGTTGGCAAAGTAATGTCTCTGCTTTTCAATATACTATCTAGGTTGGTCATAACTTTCCTTCAAGGAGTAAGCGTCTTTCAATTTCATGGCTGCAGTCACCATCTGCAGTGATTCTGGAGCCCAAAAATAAAGTCTGACACGGTTTCCACTGTTTCCCCCATCTATTTCCCATGAAGTGAGGGGACCAGATGCTATGATCTTCGTTTTCTGAATGTTGAGCTTTAAGCCAACTTTTTCACTCTCCTCTTTCATTTTCATCAAGAGGCTTTTTAATTCCTCTTCACTTTCTGCCATAAGGGTGGTATTATCTGCATATCTGAGGTTATTGATATTTCTCCCAGCAATCTTGATTCCAGCTTGTGCTTCTTCTAGCCCAGCATTTCTCTGCATGTACTCTGCATAGAAGTTAAATAAGCAGGGTGACAATATACAGCCTTGATGCACTCCTTTTCCTATTTGGAACCAGTCTGTTGTTCCATGTCCAGTTCTAACTGTTGCTTCCTGACCTGCATATAGGTTTCTCAAGAGGCAGGTCAGGTGGTCTGTATTTCCATCTCTCTCAGAATTTTCCACAGTTGATTGTGATCTACAGTCAAAGGCTTTGGCATAGTCAATAAAGTAGAAATAGATGTTTTCTGGAACTCTCTTGCTTTTTTGATGATCCAGCGGATGTTGGCAATTTGATCTCTGGTTCCTCTGCCTTGTCTAAAACCAGCTTGAACATCTGGAAGTTCACAGTTCATGTATTCCTTTTTCTATTCCAGGATCCTATCCAGGACATCACATTACATTTAGTCATCATGTCACTTTAAGCTGCCTCTTAACTCTGACAGCTTCTCAGACTTTCCTTGTTTTTGATAACCTTATTAGGTATGAAGAGTACTGGTCAGGTATTTTCTAGAACATCCATTGATATGGGTTTGCCTGATGTTTTTCTCACAGCTAAGACCAGGTTTTAAGAGTCTGGAGGATGAAGACTGTAGGGGTGAGTACCCGTCTCATCACATCATATCAAGGGTATATGCTATCAACATGGATTATCACTGTTGATGTTAATTTTGATCACCTGGCTGAGGTGGTGTTTGTCAGGTAAAGTTATTCTTTTCCCCTACCTTTCTATACTGCCTTCTTTGGGGAAAAGTGACTGCTACAGCCCACATTTAAGGGGTGGAGACTTGGGCTCCCCCTTCTTGTGGGAGACAATCTGGAACTCTTTTTCCAGAGATTTTTGCACATTCCAAACAATCTGGAATTCTTTTTGCACAGCAAGTGGGTCTCACACTTTTATTTATTTAATCAATCACTAATTATATCAGTATGGACTCATGGACATTTATCATATATGGTATAATCCACTACTTCTTTATTTATCTTATTGCTCCAACTGTTTCAATTCTGACTACTGGGAGCTGACAATGGAATCATTGGTTCCAACATCCCTTTGACATGCTCCCATCATTCTGGGGTTTGTTAAACACTTCCTTTACCTTCTGACATTACAATATGATCCATGCTCATCTTGTACATTTTTGGCCCCAGTCTTAGAACTGGCTGTTTCTCCAAGAACCCTGTTTCTGTTTGTTGAAGAATGGTACTAAAAACCAAGATCTGGGTGCTAGGTATGCTCATTGCTAATGGGATGTCATTGCTTTTAAGTCCTGTCAGCTGACAGAGCAAGGAAAATATATATGTAAACTAACCAGTGTGTACACATATTTATAAATATTTCTGTAGACAACCCATTTACATCTATAATAAGCTAAACATAAATTCTTGCTGATGTTTCCAACTCTAGTCTATTACCATACAGACCATTTCTATTACTGAATAGTCCACTGAATGGATGTACCTCAGTTTGTTTATTCATTCATCTATTGAAGGACATCCTGGTTAATTCCAGGTTTTAAAGGTCATTATGAAGCTACTAAAAACACTCATTTTTGCAGGCTTTTGTGTGGTTTTAAGTTTTCTAAGGGGGCTCCAGTACAGGAGTTAACATCATCTCTTCCCAATCTTCCAATTTTGTTAACCATCCACTGAAGTCATCAAAATCTCTTCCCACCAACACTGTGCATCTGCCCAAGCACCCTCAAGTTATCTAGCACAATTTTCACCACATATCTGCTAACCACTCTTTTCAAAACTCACTCATGAATTTAATTCACTTGAATGGCCTATTATGTGCCAGACACTGTACTGCACTAGGATTCAAAAGGTGAATGAAACGGTAATGTTGGCCCCAATGAATAAAGCACGTCACTTGACATGAAAAGCAGAGTGCTTCGCAGCACATGCAAGCTAGCCCCAACAGCTGCTTCTCCCTACATGGGCTGTCTTCACCCAAAGCAGGAGCCAGCCTGGGGCTCCCCAAAGATATGACCCAGCTGTGCATCTTTATGTGAGTCTCTCTACTTCTGCCACTATGCATCTGAACTGGCTAAATTCCTGGCTGTCTGGTACATGGGACATAAAACTATCATCATCACAGACAAATAGGTGTTTCTGAGCCTTACTCTCATCAATGCAATGCCTTTCTTCCCTCTATCCCTATCTCCTTTGCAGGGCTTGGAATCACATACCAGTTACATTCCTGAAAATATAAAAACTAAAAGACCACACCAGAGAATACTAAAGCTGAAATGCTACAAGCTCTTCTAACTTAAAATTGCCTTCACCTCTCTAATATTTACTTTTCCCAATGGAAATAAAAATGGTATAAATAACTCAACTTCTATTTTTTATATGAAAAATGACTGGATAACACAAAATAACTTTATAAGGAAATAACACATTTTATTCTGCAAATTTACTTCTCCCTACCTAATTAACATAAAAAAGACAGTGCTAGGCAAAAACTAACATATGAGGATCAAGAGTATTATTCTGATCCACTTCTGGGAATTTATCCTATAAAAATAATTCAACAGAACAGTACTATTCCATGTAGAGAAATGTTCATTACTTCATTATATATAATGATGAAAAACTGAAAACAACAAGAATAGTCCCACAGTAGAGAAACAGACAGCAAATGTGGATAAATTAAGTCAATGGCATAACGCAGAACAATTCAAATGATTTTATAACAGAAATAAATATCTGATATAACGACAAAGAAATAGTAGAATAAAAATGACAAATACATTTACACATCGCAAAAATATGTGTATTTATGTAGAAATTGACTTAGAAAATAAAATTAACATTTTTTCTTAAATTTTTCTACAATAGAAGTTTGAAGAAAAAAGTTACCTTTATTTTAGATTGAATTTTGCAAGTTTTTCCAAATCATATTGAAAAGTCCAGGTGGCGGGGGGGTGGGGGGGGCATGTAGAATCTAGCTAGGAGGTGCAGAGAATGACAAGCCCAAAAAATAAAACGAGTTAAAACATCTGACTTGCCTGATTTGAATCTAGGTCTGCCAGCTTAACTCTGTAACTGTGGGACAGTTACTAATCTCCAAGAGTCCTCCATAAAATTTGCTCTTAAAGTCTTATAAATGAAAAATAATTAGTGTATAACATGTATATGATAAATGTAAGCCATTATTATTCCATTGATATACATGCTGATCAGATTATACAGTGCTGAATAGAAATACTATGAAGCTATCAATACAATCTTAAAGCAACACATATTTTGTGTTGACTTTGGTGTTGGCAAGACTGCAGTTTTTGAAAATCTGCCTTAAAATTTTTTCTCTATAAAATAAGAGCCCACAGGTTTAAAATACTTTTAATTAGAATTATTTGATAGTATCCTGCAAAAAATTACCTACTGACTTTTTAATATTTCAAACCCATTTGTTTTGTTAGTTTTACTTTTTGTACTCATTAAAAGGCTTTCTTAAAAATAAAATCTTTTTTATTGAGAAAAATGAGCTCTGCTTCACTCACCTTACAATTTTTCCCAGCACAGTTTTCAACATATATTGTCAACTTTCAATAAATATTTATAAACTGAATTCTTTAAACATTTTTATTCCCACTGAAAAATTAAATTATGCAACATTTGGCTAAGGAATAGCCATATCACTGTGCATTCCTAATGCAATTTCCAAAAGGGAATTCCTTTCTCATTAACAGAAACCCAGGAACAACGTGCACAAGAAACAGGGTAGAGTCGTTTTGAGTTCAGCTGCATTCATACGTTCTTTGGGTTGCTAAAGGTAACTAAGGTTGAGAATTTAGTGCTTGAAGTAAGTTCTCCTAAAACCCCTGCCCTTACAATTGTGGATGAGACTGATACCCAAGATAGAAGTTTCCCTCCCCTTAAGAAAGGTGACAGAAATAAATTTCACCTAGGTAAATCACCTAAAAAGGAGAGGAAAAAAACAGGTTAAAAGGATCTGCCAGGAGTCAAAAGCTGCCTTTCTGTCCTTGACACAGCATATAGCATCAACAGAGCCAACATCCTACACAGGTGCCCCCAGCATTATGTCACTTTCCCACTCTACCCCTTGTCTTTTACTCTCGTTTATTCCAAGGAACTGTTCAACTGCCACGCCACTGCCAGCAACAAAGGCAGTAAGAACCGCTGGATCAGCTAGAGACAACATTCTAGAATACTATCATTAGGATCACCCCTCCTCTCTGAGATAGGCAACCTCGGGGCTGACTATTGTACACCAGGCAGCTTGCACAAGCTGCCTGAAATGTAGCCACTAAAGGTGAAAGCTAAGGAAGCATTCAGAAGAGCACCAGCAAAAATCTGGCCCTAGAGCTTGGTAAATCTTCATTGTTTCAAATTACCCTAGTGAGCCACAAGATGTAACAAACTGCTTAATCCAGCCTGATTTGTAACTAAGCAACTGTGTTTTATTGATGGAAATTGGAATGTAAGAGTCATAAATCATATATTCAATATTACAATGACATCTACACTGTATTTGATAAATACAGACAACCTAAAAAGTAAAGAAGTACCCTACACCCTGCCAAGCACACAATATCAAAACAGTGAGAAATGCTAAGACTCCAGCTCATAATTAGTCATTCTACTGCTAGGGAGGTGATGGCAGGCAATTTCTGTGGGAAAAGTAATGTCTGAGCTTAGAATAAGCAGTCTTTCTCTACTGAAGAAGTGGACACTTAAGAACTGCTTCAGCCTGCTCATAAATATTCCTGTTCACTCAGAGCCAGACACCAGGTGGTCTACCTAATCTAACTGATTCCTAGTAGAAGGAAATGCAAGAAAAATAAAATCAAAGAAAGAATAAGTGTCTCCTCATTTCCCTGGTCCACCATGGGAAGTAAGCCACCTATCCTCTTAAGACACTTTTAGGATTTTTTCTTCCAGGGACTTTAACCTCTTTGCTCCGTCTTTGGAATCATAACACCATATTCATTACATAACTATCATTTTTTCTAACAGAAGCCAACATACATGCCATCAACTTGTTCTTTGAAACATAAACACACAATTCTAGTAAGTAAATGTAAAGTACAAAAAGTCAGAAATCAAATTCTTTCACTGATTTCTATGGCATACCCTGTTTAAGTGATAGTTCAATAATGACTTGTCTTTTACTGGTGACATTCATTCTTTAAAGAAGGATTTCCAAAGCTTTACCCCACCCCACCCCACCCCCAAAAATAAAGCAAATATCACAAGCAGCCCCAAAAGAGTTAAGAATTACATGCTAGAGAGAAAGAAAGAAGAAAAGAGACAAAGCAGTGAGGAAGAGTGGAAAGAAAACGTCACTATATTGTGGTCTGCAGTGTATATACTGATATTTTTAAACCAATCATTACTATGGGACAATCTGGATTTGGTCAGGCTGAGTTCAGAAAACATCTTAAAAAAAAAACTTCAGGGTTGAATTCTTGAGCTTTTAAAGAAAATGGATAAATCTGTACCAGTACTTTATGGTTACTGATGATAATAATAAACAGCCCATGTTGCCAATAATTTGAATAAAATAAGTCTCTTTAAAAATAAAATGATTTCTTAAAGATTAACAAAAATAAGCAATGGCTGTATTTTTAGCTCTATGGTTTCATTATAAGGCTTAGGATCTTATAACAAAAAGTGTGTCTTGATATAATAAATACCCAGATTCTTTTTCTAGACTGATAAAACACTTCCTGAGCACATAAAATCTAATCTAAAAGTAAGCTTAGACCCCCACAGATTGTCATTACAGATGAAAAAATATATGTATATCACGAAGCAACCTAGCGGTCACCAACTTGAGCAAGTGATCTAACTGAGCTACTAAGTACCAAAAGCAACACAACCTGACTTGGTAGAACACCTAAAGACCTTTATATGTCAACCATAAAGCAATTCTTGCAGAATAATGTTTAAACTGAATTTAATCATGAGGGAAGAACCAGTATGAGAAATCTGGAATGCTGAACAATGTATAAAATTTACAATCTGATCAAGACTTAGATTCTTAGAAAAAGTTTTCTTCAAGTCACTTTTTTTAAGGAAAAACAAAGAACTAAACCAAAAAAATGTCAGAGAAACCACTGTGAATTAAAATAAAATGGAGACATAATCAAATGCTTGAACCCTGATTGGGATCCTAGATTAAAAACAAAGTTTTTTTAAAAGCTGGGGAAAAAAAAAAACTGGGGGGACAGTTAGAGAAACTGAATAGAGACTCTGTTTTTTTAAAATGTTATGAAATTGTGGATTCTTTTCTTAGGTTAAGAAGTGAAAGTGCACGCTAAAGAATTCAGGGGTAAAGTGTCAGGATATCTGCAAGCAGCAAGGTAGCAAAGAAACACAGGGGAAGAGAGGAAAAGCAAATGTCATAAAATACTAGTAACTGGTTGATCTAAATGAAGAATATACAAGCATATAAATATTCATTGTTCTAGTCTTTTAACTATCCCATAGATTTGAATATTTTGAGGAAAAAGGAAGAACGGAAGTGGGGGGTTTTATTCAACTGCAGTACGGTGCTTTCCTTATATCCCCAAAGAACACCCAAATCATTTCTTTTCTCTCAGTAGCAAAAGATGATAAATTAAATGCTGACGTGTGATAAGCAGTACAGATATAAAATTCTTTCTTTTTCCAAGTACAGGAAATACGGCCTCAAAACAAATTCGAAGAGACCTTCAAGGGTGAGTGAATTTTAAAAAGCCTAGTCAAAGGAACAACACAGTTCCCAAACCTTATTACATAAGTTAAAAGAAAAGCCCCAATCAATTTAAAGAAAGCCAGTCAGCAAGAGTAGTAAAATATTGTCAAAAAATGTAAATCATATTGCCCATTTATAAACGTAAAAAGCTTTATCAAACATGATTTATCACCATGGGCAAGAAAATCTTAACATTTCATTTGTTTATCTCCAAATGAGTTAAGTGTGAAAAGAATGCTGAATATAAGAAGTTTAATAACCAGACATCTTTTTTCTAGTAGGATTTCATTATGTTGCTTACAATATGTAAAAGCTAGAAGATTATGAACAATCTATGAAAAATATGAAATTCTAAAAGAGGGACTGTAAAGAATAAAAAAAAAAACTGAGCTGTGCACATAGTGGGAACTCAAATATTTGCTAAATACTCACAAAAGACAGAAGTACAATCTATGCCTTTAAAATGCGCTACTGTGTCAGCAAAATAGAGGCATGTGAAAAAATAATCCTTAATTAAGCCTGCAACATTGCAATTATCAGACATATATAGCATAGCCCAGCACAATCCTAACAAGAAAACTGGCACAGTGACTGTCTGAAGTAGTATATTTACTCTATCAAAAACTAATCACAATTCCTGAGGGGATTCTCCTTCACAAGAAAACCCTCCACAGACACACAGAAGGAAAAAGCCTCTCCCGTGAGCCAAGAGAAACCAATGACAAGATATGCTTTAAGAATCAAGGCTATTCCTTGTATCTCCGGAGGCTTCCAGAACCACTCTTCCAGTGAGGAATACTCAAGCCTGTAGAACTTACAGAGACCGTTCAGATGACACTGGGTTCTAATGTAGACAGATATCCTTGGTGGAAACTGACTCCCAGGAATACACACTCTTGTCTTGTCCCTGGTTCATCTCTTTAGGGACTAAAAAGTCTATACCCAGCTTAAGGACACTTCCCATGCCCAGAGTCATTCTTTCCACATCACCTGAAACAGTAAGCTTCACTTCCAAGTCTGTAACTAATTTAGACTAAGAATCAGTACCTGAAGAATGGCTAAATATAATGGAAGAGGCCAGGAAGACAGAGTGAAGAGTTATACGGGCACTGTCTAAAATGGTTACATGTGGTTCCCTGTCACATGTGGTTATTGGGCACTTGGAATTTGTTCAGTCTCAACTGAGATTTGCTGTAAGTATAAAATACACAACAAATTTCAAATTATGAAGAAATGAATATATAATACCTTATTAATAATTTCATGATGATATTTTGAAATATTTCACACACACTGGATTAAAATAATAGAAGTTAATTTCACTTTATGTTTTACATATGACTATAGAAATTTTTACAGTACATGCTGCTCATATCATTCTTCTTGGACAGTACTGACACTGTAACCAAAAAGAGAGCTCAATGAAAGCAGTAGCAACTTTATTAGGGGGCAGTTGTGCTGTGCTAACTCACTTCAGTCGTGTCCAACTCTTTGTGACCCTGTGAACCGTAGCAGCCAGGCTCCTCTGTCCATAGGATTCTCCAGGCAAGAATACTGAAGTGGGTGGCCACGCCCTCTTCCAGGGGATCTTCCCGACCCAGGGATCGAACTCAGATCTGTCACATCTCCTGTACGGGCAGGCAGGTTCTTTACCACTACCACCACCTGGGAAGCAGTTACCATGTTTCAAGTGGGTCCTAACTACTTCAAATACAGTATCTTTTTTTAAGCTCCCACAGCTTTAAGAAATACACACCCTGGTTCAAGGAAATGAAAATCCAGCTTGAGGGGGAGGGAGAAGTCAGACAAGAAACAAAACCCTACTCGAATTCACAGAGCTAGTAAACACCACGACAGAGATTTGAACTCAAACGTTCTGGTTCCAGACCATAAGTCCACAACCTCTATGTCAAAATGTTGTCCTGGGACGAGAAGTATCACCTGAAAGCTTGTAAGAAATGAAAATTCTCAGGCTACACACCAAACCCAGAGAATCAAGCTCTGGAGGAGTCGCTCAGTGGTCTGTATTTTAATAAGCCCTGCAGATGACGCATATTCAGTCCAAAAGCCTGGTAACTACTTCCCTGAACAGGTAATAGCCAATCAAATCCTCCCAAAGGCTGCTAACTAGGAGAATTATGAGAAAAGGCTAGTCCCTGTCACTGTGTCCTGTGCTGAAGCTCTTCTAGAGACCTGCTCTGTCGGGTAAGCAATGAGGCTCTGCACAGACATCCTGACTTCCCAGAGCATCCCTTCAATAAGCCCATCGTCCAGGACAGCATTTCACTGAACATCCAGATGGATTAGAGATTTAAATGCAAACAGAATTGCAGAAATACTACAAATATATATATACATATATTTATATATAGTTGTTAATGTCATTAGACATATATATATATATATATATATATATATATATATGTTGCTAGTGACATTAGGGTGAAAGCCTAAGTATGACCCAAACTCTGACACTATAAAAGACTGATTAACTAAATGATACCCCCTCCCCCTCAAAAAAGACTCTGAACACCAGGAGCAAGGTTTAAAAACAAAAACAACTGGGGCAGGGTGATTTTTGCTACATATTTTACTACATATTTATATACTGATCTCTCCTTCCACAAGAATATAAGGTCCCTGAAGGGCAGGCACTTGGCCAGCTTCATTTTCTGCTGTATTTCCAGTGCTAGGGTAGTGCCTAGTATCCATCAGGTGTTCAGTTAAGAGTCCCTGACATAGACTATACTCAGTAAATGTTGGAGAGAGGATGAGAAGGGAAGAGCTAACAACCGACATTCAGGCCACGCCTTTAAATGAGCAAAAAGAACAAGAGTTGTTGCAAGAAATGCTAAAACAAGTCAGTGTCAAATATTTATCTCAGAATAAGGGCTGGCTTCAAAGGAGACATGGAGCTAATAAGAAAAGCATTTGGCAGGTAGTTATTTTAATTTTGCAAAACAAAAATAAAGAAATCCAATAAGCTTATAGTTAGAAACTAAATTGAGGGAACCTGAAGGAACACCTTGAATTACATGGGGAGAAAATAATGCAGAATATGTCAGGAATGGAGAGACAAAAATGACAAAATAAATTTCAGAGCAGTGACATTTCTGGCTGGGGGTGGGGGGACAGGAAAGAGTTTGCAACAGATGTAGCAAGATACCACAGCAAGGACAAATTTTGGCAGGAACAGAAAGTATAAAGGTCAAACTGGAAATACATATTGAGACCACATATTTACACAGCTTACTGGGAAAGCAGCACTAAAGTTCATACCCAGTGATACAGAAAGAATCCTATGTGCTTCTACAGTTATCAGGAAAAAGCATTAAACCACACAGTCCACTAGGGTAACAATACAGCTGTGTGAAGGCAAAGATAACGTTACTGTGGGAATTTGGCTTCATCTTGCCACCTTTTTTTGCAAAACTGGCATTTTACTCCATATGTAGCATTTAAAACTTTTACCAAAAAATCTAACACACACAGTAGTTTCTCTCAGCTCCAATAACCTTAACAGTTTTCAAAATATGTGCTATAAGAGCAAAGATATGCAAATAATTAGAACACTTTTAGATCTGCCTGAAAAACTCAGAATTTCTTCCAAGAAAATACTAACTCTTTGTGACCCCATGGACTATAGCTGGCCAGGCTCCGTCTATGGAGTTGGTTGCCATTTCCTCCTCCAATAAAGCTATTAGAAACCATTATTTTAAAGAGGATGTTTCATTTTGAAGGTATGGCCAACATTAATAATACTCCCTTTTAAAGGAAGTACATTTGAAACCAAGCAAATCATGACCTAGGGTCATTAGATCCATGCCATTTACAGAGAGAAGAGTCCCAGGGTCACCTAATCTATCTGGCTCTTACTGTTCTCCTCTCCTCTCAATCCTGATCCAACACATGTACGCAAACAGTCCTCAAAAGCTCTGCTCATCAGGACAGTGGTATCTACACAGGGCATAAGATTCAGATTCACTTAAGTCTGAGGCAGGGCCAAAGTATTCAGAGTTTGCAAAAACCCTGAAACTACTGTTTAGCAACGGACAATTACTGCATTGAGAATGCTTGGGATGTTTTTAGGTTTTATAGGTTTAGGTTTACAATCCCAATGCCACACACTAGCACAGGTATCTTTCTTTTTCTCAGAAGAACGCACTCCAGGATCACATTTTAAATGTTTATAGTGTGAATTCCATTTTTCCTACTGACTTCCCATTTGAGCATTAACTTTTTGCCATTAAAGTTACCAATTAGAGGAATGCTAGATATTGCTACCGGGAAGACCTCGACAACACATTCAAAACTCTGAATGACTGTTTCAAAACCTAGAAAGAAACTCCTCTGAACATCACCCCTGCAACCTTAGACTCCTTTCACAGCACTGCATTCTTCTCATGCTCAGAGATCTTCTGGCTACTCACCTGAGTCCCCTCCTTTGTTCTCAGGGTTTACAGTACCTTCTAGATGGGAGTTAAATTTCAAACTTAGCCAGCAACTGCCATAATCTGATTCAAAGTAAAACTCTACTCCAATCTAAATACTTTTCATTTTTTCCAAGGCTATGAAGTCTCTGAGATTAATCATTGACTTACATTCAGAAGTAAGTTTTAAAACTGATAAATCATAGGCTATCTGAATGTTAATCATTTCTGTATTCCCCACGACTGGAACATTTAATAAGCTTTCTGAAATTTTTTTCACTGTTTGACTTAGGCTTCTTATAACATGCTGCATATGAAATAAAGTTCTCTTTTAAACATACGATAAAGGAATAAATAGCCAAAAAAATCCTTTCTGGTTACCTAAGAATGCTTAAATAGAACATTCCTTCTTTCTTCAGAGATTCATGTCTTGCTCTAATGATTAAACTTTCCTGGATACAAAGATAAAAGTAAATGATTTGCCAAAATGCTTTTTTGCTTTTTATTTTTTTAACCAGGCAAAAGTAAATCTGGACAGAGGATTCAGGGGGTTTCACTAATTAAATCACTTATTATTATCCACTAAACTAAGGATAAAAATCTAAAACTGGGGGCTAGCCACTATATGTCATTTAAGGAAATTGGTTGAGTTATTTCTAACTCCCCTTATGGTGGTGAAGGGGCTCATGTAACTCAACGAGGCTATGAGCCAAACCGAGCAGGGCCACCCTAGACGGACGGGTCATAGTGAAGAGTTCTGACAAAATATGGTCTATTGGAAGAGGAAATGACAACCCACTCCAGTATTCTTGCCATGAAGAGTATAAAAGATATGACACCAGAAGATGAGCTCCCCAAGTTGAAAGGTGTCCAATATGCTACTGGGGAAGTGAAAGTGAAAGTTGCTCAGTTGTGTCCAATTCTTTGCAACCCCATGGAAAGAGCGGAGGGCAATCACTAATAGCTCCAGAAAGAATGAAGCGGCTGGGCCAAAGCGGAAATGATGCTCAGCTGTGGATGTGTCTGGTGGTGAAAGTAAAATCCAATGCTGTAAAGAACAATATCTCATATGAACCTGGAATGTTAGGTCCATGAATCAAGGTAAACTGGACATGGGCAAGCAGGAGATGGCAAGATTGAACACTGACATCTTAGGAATCAGTGAACTAAAATGGACAGGAATGGGAGACCAGATGACCATTCAGATGACCATTATATCTACTACTGTGGGAAAAAAATCCCTTAGAAGAAATGGAGTAGCCCTCACAGTCACAAGAGAGTCCGAAATGCAATACTTGGGTACAACCTCAGAAACGACAGAATGATCTCAGTTCATTTCCAAAGCTATCTATTCAACATCACAGTAATACAAGTCTATGCCCTAACCACTGATGCCAAAGAAGCTGAAGTTGACTGGTTCCATGAAGACATAAAACATCTTCTAGAACCAACACCCTCCCCCCCAAAAAAACAGATGTCCTTTTCATCACAGAAGATTGGAGTACAAAATGAAGCAGGGAAAAGGCTCACAGTTCTGTCAAGAGAACGTACTGGTCATAGCAAACACCCTTTTCCAAGAGACAACTATACACATGGACGTCACCACACAGTCAATACTGAAATCAGATTCATTATATTCTTTGCAGTCAAAAATGGAGCAGCTCTATACAGTCAGCAAAAACAAGACGAGGAGCTGACTGTGGCACAGATCACAAGCTCCTTACTGCAACATTCAGGTTTAAATTGAAGGAAGCAGGGAAAACCACTAGGTCATTTAGGTATGACCTAAATCAAACCCTTTATGATTATACAGTGGAGGTGACAAATACATTCAAGAGATTAGATATGGCAGACAGCGTACCTGAAGAACCACAGAGAGAAGTTCATAACATTGTAGGGGACAGTGATCAAAACCATCCCAAAGAAATAGAAATGCAAGACAGCAAAGTGGTTGTCATGAGCTTCCCTGGTGGCTCAGAGGTTAAAGCGTCTGCCTGCAACGCAGGAGACCTGGGTTCAATCCCTGGGTTGGGAAGATCCCCTGGAGAAGGAAATGGCAATCCACTCCAGTATTCTTGCCTGGAGAATCCCATGGATGGAGGAGCCTTGCGGGCTACAGTCCACGGGGTCGCAAAGAGTTGGACACGACTGAGCCACTTCACTTCACTAAAGTGGTTGTCTGAGGAGGCTTTACAAATACCTGAGGAAAGAAGAGAAGTGAAAGGCAAGGGAGAAAGGTAAAGATATACTCAACTGAATTCAGAGTTCCAGAGAACAGCAAGGAGTGATAAGAAGGCCTTCTTAAATGAACAATGCAAAAAAATAGAGGAAATCAACTCTGAATATTCACTGGAAGGACTAATGCCGAGGCTCCAATACTCTGGCCACTTGATGCAGAGCTCACTCACTGGGAACAACTCTGATGCTGGGAAAAACTGAAGGCAAAAGGAGAAGGTGGCCCCTGAGCATCAGATGGTTAGATAGCAACACCTACTAATGGACATGAATGTGAGCAAACTCCAGGAGAGAGTAGAGGACAGAAGAGCCTGGAGTGCCGCAGTCCATGGGGTCACAAAGAGTGAGACACGACGTCGCGACTGAAGAACAACTTCTTCACTTCCCAAAGGAAATATTTACATGCAGGTGGTACTGGTAGTAGCTTACAAAGCATAATTTTTGGTGCTTAGTATGTCATTCAACCACTGTCACCGCCACTGAGTCTGCTTAAATCCTCTCTTAAGTAGTAGCTGATAAATGCCACCAGAGCTCAGTCACTTAAGGTCACATGTTAGAAACTCAAATATTTTACCTGATGCAAAGTGAGTAAAGTAAGCTGAATTCTAAACTAGAGGCAGTGCCAGTCTATGGCAAACTCAAGAAGCCCTGCCAGTCTGATAGGGCAACATCTAATCAACTCCAAGAAACTGGAGCTACACGGGAATTAAAAGAGCAAAGAAAAATACTACATTTTGTATAGAGAAGCCAAACATTCAAAACTTTGTGAAATCACCCCTAGTTTAAAACACCGCAGGCCAAACAAACACATGTGCAGACAATCTCGACTTTCCACTTCCTGTTAGAATAGTAATATAAATGAAGAACTGGTTATCAATTTCAGTCTAAGGATATCTGCACAGTGCCAAGCACAGTGGAGACTTGTCAGAAGACTAACAAGTCTTAGAGACTTTTTAGAAGGGTGGCTAGACCTAAGATTAAAAGATAACTTAGCTGTTAAAACAAACCAGAAGAATAAACGGCAAATCTCACACTGATTCACGGTTTCACAGAGATGTGCCTCTCCTGTTTGCCTCCTCTCCTAAATACTCTTTTACCTGTTCCCCTTTTTTCTTCCACAACTGTTATGCTTTGCTCTGCTGGTTTTGTACTAACAGCTTAAGTGATAACATCAATCTCAACTTTAGTGATTTTTTTACTTTGAAAGTTAAAATGTTAGAAATTAGGTATTTATAAGAAGGTATCAAATTCGACGATCTTCTTTGGGCCAAAGTTATTATAGTCGTGCATCTTCCAACTACCACTTTCCTATTCCTTGCCCCACCTAAGATCTTAACATTTAATTATTTGTTAAAACTGAAAGCCATCTTCCCTCAAAGCTCAGCTGGTAAAGAACCCCCCTGCGATGCAGGAAACCCAGGTTCGATTCCTGGATCAGGAAGAACCACTGGAGAAGAGACAGGCTACCTACTCCAGTATTCTTGCGCTTTCCCTCATGGTTCTATTGGTGAAGAATCTGCCTGCAACGTGGGAGACCTGGGTTTGATCCCTGGGATAGGAAGATCCTCTGGAGAAGGGAAAGGCTACCCACTCTAGTATTTTGCTCTGGAGAATTCCATGGACTATAAAATAGTAAGTCCATGTGGTCACAAAGAGTTGGACACGACTGAGTGACCTTCACTAAACAGAATGTAATTACGAGGAAATTTTTAAATCTTTATTTTACAAAAGGACTCCCTTAAATATCCCATTCCTCCAGTGCCTCACAAATGCCTGGTGCTCAGTAAGTACTCATTATGGATTTTTACTTACCAAGCTAGGAGAAGCTGAGGGAAACGGAATACTTGAAGTCTTACACAATTGAACAATTACAAATGAAATATTCCTTTTGAATTTTTCCAGACAATTTCCATTCAACCTGAGACTGTAGTAAAAAGAAAAATACAACTGCCGCATCAGCCCCATGAATATATAACACACAGCAATGTCCTCTCTGAAAATTAGCAGACCAGGTCCTAGGCATTTCACATTCTCAAAAAGAAGAAATGCTGACAGCATCTGTAACCGGCTCACTGTCTTGCACAGCTTAGCTGGACATTGCCCTTACATCTGGAAGAGCAACTCACTGTCACAGTCATAGACTGGAGTGTGCTACACTGGATTCTGGGATATGAAAGTCCATCCTGCTTCCAAAGAAGCTTTGAACAAATCATCCTTTCTTGAAGCCAAAGTTTATGCCAACTCACCATTAGCAGTGCTATCAAGAATAACACTGCTTTGTTCATATTAGGTAATCAAATACAATTTAAAAGTCGCCAGAAAGTTAAATGTCTACACTCTACCATCAACTAAAGAGGAGCCTATAAGGAAGTGACTGGTATTCAAATTTTTAGTTTGCTTTCTGACACCAACTGGGGGTACGCAGCAGCTAAGATTACATATATCTGACCCACCATTCCAATCCATGGTTCTGCCACTTATAACCCAGTTCCACTTCTCAAATGTACAATGGGAGGCCCAGACAGCTTTACCTTAATAACCCTTAGTTCATCATACTCAATTGTAGTTTTTGGTTTCCTTTTCAGTAGTTCTAATTAATTGTAAGGATTGGTATTTATTGACCTTTAATGTCACTGAAGGAAATCCTACACACTATCTTGTAATTACCATATCAGTCCAGGAGATCCATTTTATAATTACATTATAGGAGCTTAGAGATCTTATTAATCTTGAAACACTTTGCCATTTCATCATCCTGGAAAACTATGTTACTACTACTCATCATTATTTATCAATTATATCAAACTATGCTTTAAAAGTGGAGAAAGCAATGGCAACCCACTCCAGTATTCTTGCCTGGAAAATCCTGTGGACAGAGGAGCCTGGTGGGCTGCTGTCCATGAGGTTGCACAGAGTCAGACACGACTGAGTGACTTAGCATGCATACATGCATGCTTTAAAAGACTGTAATAATAAGAAAAAAGAAAAATGATGGAATTGTCTACACTGAAGGATGATGGAACAGAGAAATAAATCATATCCTTCAGTTTCTCACTACATTGTGCAAGATACTTGTATCATCTTTCAAGAAGAAATAAAAGAAGACTGGAGACACCATCTTTATAAACTGAATGCAGTTGAGAATTCAGAACTTTTCATTTTCTGCCCATGATAGCAAAGACAAGACAATTAACAGAAGATGGTTAAACAATTATTAAACAAATTAGATGAACAAAAAGAAACAGAAAGCAACACTCTTGACTCTAAGAATACATTTATAGAGATAAAAAGAAAATGACAGTCATCTATCACAAAGGACACTGGTCACACAGTATTTTGCAAAAAAACAGACTATCCTATTCTGCTAAAAGTAAATGTGATAGCATTTTCACCTTTTATGATGCCTGCGTGCCAAAATTTATTTGATACAAAGAAGTTTACTATGTTTAAATTCTAATTAAAATTCCTGAAAGTTTTTCATCATCTCGTTATTCTTACTTCTGTAAATTATTCATAAAAATGACTTAAAATATAAAAATTATGAATACTCACCATACCTAGGTGGTAAATGGTTGTAACCTACCAGAGATTCAATATCAACTTTCCTCATTCTGTCATCTATATTCACTCTCTTGAACAATGCTACACAGCTTACACCATTTATAAATACATAAATATATATATAATTGGTTCAATTTTTACTATACAATTCATGTTGACTTTCTACAAAGAAAAAATTTTAATTATCTTTGCATATGTTTATACTGAATAAACATAGTTTACAACAGTGAAATACTGTAACTATGTCTCCAGCTTCTTTCATTAAAAAAAATAAGTATTTTAAACTAAACTGAAATTTACCTTTGGTTTAAATAATAATCCTACACTAACAACTAGCATTCCAGATTATCTACCTACCCATGACCAAAATCCCCTGATATCTTATCTGCTCCCATATGGGTAAATGTTAGCTTTAAAAAATTCACAAAAAAGCATCATTCAGTCTTAATTTTGAAATGATGATAACAGCTTCTGTTTATTCCTGAGTCCTGATTATGGCCCTATCCTGATTTATAAGTACCAACCTCAACGTGTGATTTTTTAAACTGCCCCTGAATTCTTGGAATAGAAGAAATGTTACTCCTATGAACATAAGATAACAGGATTCTAAGTCAATCCGAATTCTTCTATCTATACATCTACACCACCAACATTTCTATCAGCCTTTAGGCTGGAAGCATTCACTAAGTGTGGCTCCCCCAGGCTCAGGACCCTGATTTTCTTAATTCTCTCTTTGCAAAATGTCATGCACTTTACATTTACCCACTTCCCTCACCATGTTATCCTTAGAAATATATTCCAATTGTACTTTTTGTGCACACGAACAAGTAGTAAGCACAGAAATAAATTCCTGTTATAATTTTTCCAGGAGAATTCTACTTTACCAAGCAAGGTACTGCTTACCCTAAAATTAATTTTAATATTGTAGCATGGAAGATTTTTTCCTTTATGTTTTAATCTAGGGACAAGAACAAATCCAGTAATAGAACGTCAACATTAATTTGAGGGGAGATGAAAAATGACTTAATAACACTGCAGCAGGATTAATATTGTACGATAGATCATGGAGCCATAAAACTCTTGACAAATTCATTTTTGTATCACTGTATATTCTTGCTAATAGGGCAGGGCATATCTGAAAGGCTGTTAATACCTTACTGCACAAATGCCCATCAAACTGCACTGCAAGGGGATGTGTTCTGCAGCAGACGGGAGAAAAGAGAACTGTCCTCTGCCGCCTGCACTTAAATGCAACATGGAGAAGAATAAAGGCAGAATGATTTCAAGCAGGAAGCTAATGCTTGCCTGAAATCAAGTGGTACAATTTAGAATATGAGTTGATGGTTGCCAGGAAATTTGCTTCCACTTCAAGATCCTCTAGCCAAGGAATTAAGAGTAGAAAACAGACAAAATGACAAAAGAGAGATTTTACCCCCAACAGTTATCAAAATCAAGTGCCAAGCCAACAGGCCAGATAGGAGAATACTCGTTTGACACAAAAGAAGTCAGCAGGTCTTGAAACAAAACACAAACAGAAAGAAGCTGCCACATCTTTACACTAAAGATAACTTCTGCTTTCAGTCCAGATGGACATAATAACATGAGAGAATAGTTTTCAAAGACTCTGGACATCTGGTAAAAAAGGACAGTGGTTTCCAAGATACAGGAAACAAAGGAGGCAAGCCCTAAGGCTGTCTAGCTTACTTCCTTAAAGAGAGTTTCCAGGCCACAGACGGGGAGTGAGGTGAAGCCCAGCGGCAGCACTGGCTTCAGAGGCCTGCACCTTGTGCGGCCGCAGCTCAGAAGGAACCTGTGTTTGCCTTAATGCTCTACTGGTGCCATCTTGAAATTCTAAATACTATTTGGGCAAAGGCCTACTGTTCGTTTTATAGTAGGACCTGCAAATTGTATATCAGTTCCTGCCCAGCAGATGCCCTGAGCTGAAGAAATGAGATGAATCTGGTAAGTCTGATGCAGCTAGAGTTCACAGGACAGAATAATACAGATCATCACATGCTTACTTTAAAAAAAAAAAAAAAAACTAAAGGCTGAGGAAATAATAATAATCATCCTTCGGATTAGGTGGTACCTGTCTTACACACTAGGTTGGGAACATTGCCTATTTCGAAAGGTCAGATGGAGAAAACTCATAATCCAGGGACAGTGAGTAAAAGCAAAAGAAGATTTGGCCATGGAAGTGAAGAATCAGCCCCAGGGAGAGCACCCACTCAGGATTCATCTTAAAAAAAAAGAAAAAACCATAAAAGCACAACCCCAAAAGATCAAATTGATTCCAAGTAGGTAAAGCTCACATATGTGGCTTCTAAACAGAAATTATCAGGTACACAAGTTAGGAAAACACAACCCATAGTAAGAAGAATCATCAACCATTCCCAATCACTGAAGTCTGAACGTGTATATTCCCCTCAAATTCATATACTGAAATCCTAACCCCAAAGGTGACAATATTAGTAGGAAGGGCCTTTGGGAGGCGATTAGGTCACGAGTGTAGAGCCCTCATGAATGGTATTAGTGTTCTTGTGAAAGAGATCCCACAGAGCTACACAGGTGCTTCCACCATCTGAGGATACAATGAGAAGGCCATGATATGGAAGAGTCCTCACTCAACCCTGCCTGCACCCTCATCTTAGACTTCCAACCTTCAGAACAATGAAAAATAAATTCCTCTGGTTGATATCTACCCAGTCTGTGGTATTCTGTTATAGCAGTCTGAAGGAACTAAGGCAGCAACCCACCCAGAACTAACAAAGGTGTACAAATCAGCATATAAGGACATTAAAACAACATTATCAGCAGAATCTGTAGGCTGACACTAAAGCAGTACTTAGGTGGAATGGTACAGCATTATCCATCTTTTATTAGAAAAGAAGATCTTAAATCAATAAACTCAGCTTCCACATTAAGAAATTGGAAGCTGACAAACAAATTAAATGTAAACAGAAGAAAGAAAATCTAAAAGATCAGAGTGAAAAAAAAAAAAACTTTTTTTTAAATAGAAAAACAAGAGAGAAAAGAAATGAAACCAAAAGCTAGTTCTCTAACTAGCTTTTCTCTAACTAGCTAGTTCTCTAACTAGCTCCAACCGAAAAACTGATAAACTTCCAGCCAGACTGAACAGAAAGGGAGGGAAGATAGATACAATTACCAATATCAGAAATGAGAGGGGTCATCCCTACAGTTTTACAGATATTAAAAACACAATGGAGTATTATGAACAAGTATGTCACAAATATGACAAGTCGCATGAAACAGACAAAAGCACTGAAACACAAGCCACTAAGACTCACTCAAAAAGAAACAGATAACCTGAATAACCTGTATCTTTAAAAGTAATTGTGTTTTTTTAAAAAAAGACTTCCCTGGTGACCCAATGGCTAAGACTCCAGCTCCCAGCGTAGGGGCCTGGATTTGATCCCTGGTCAGGGAAGGGACGCCCACACGCCATGGCTAAAATCCAGCACAGACAAATAAATAATAATTTTTCTTAAGTAATCATGTTTATAGTTAAAAACCCTCCCACAAAGAAAACTCCGTGCACAGATAGCTTCATTGGTGAATTATACCAAACATTTAAGGAAGAAATTATGAAAATGCAAACCAAACTCTTATAGATTCCTGAAGTGGAGGGGATCCTTACCAACTCATTCTGTGAGGTCAGAATTTACTCTGGTAACAAAATCAAATAAAGACATTACAAGAAAACTGTAAACTAAATGATGAATACAGACACAAAGATTCTAAATAACATTTTTCAAATTGAATCCATATTAACCATTAAAAGGATAATGCATCATAAAAGAAAGAAAAAAAGTGAAGTCGCTCAGTTGTGTCCGACTCTTTGGGACCCCGTGGACTGTAGCCCGCCAGGCTCCTCTGTCCATGGGATTCTCCAGGCAAGAATACTGGAGGGGGTTGCTATTTCCTTCTCCAGGGCTCTTCCCAACCCAGGGATGGAAGCCGGGTCTCCTGCATTGCAGGCAGACGCTTTATCCTCTGAGCCACAGGGAAGCCCCCAATGCATCATAAAGTGGGGCTTATTTCAAAACTGAAGGACTAGTTTAACATTTGAAAACTTATTGGTATAATCAATTTACTAGATTCACAAACTAAGAGAGAAAAGTTATATAATCATCTCAACTGACACAGAAAAAGCATTTTACAAAACCCAACATTCATTCTTGACAAAAACTCTCAGCAAACTAGGAATAAAAGAGAACTTCCTCATCCTATTAAAGAACATTTATTTTAAAACCTACAGCTAACCTCATAATGACGAAAGATGGACACTCGTCCTCTTAGGTAAGATGTCTGCTCTCACCACTTCTATTCAACACTGTACTTCAGGATCTGGCCAGTACAATCAGGCAAGAAAAAAGAAATGAAAGGCATCCAAACTTGAGAGAGAAAAGTAAATTCCCCTTATTCACAGAAAATATGACTGTAGAAAACCAAATGAAATCAACAATAAAGCTACTAGAACTAATATGTTAAGTAGTTTACCAAACAGGACACAAAGTCAATACACAAATAACCAGAAATAGAAGAACTTTTAATATTAAAAAATATTATTTGATATTTATAATAAGAACAAGAATATTAAATGCTTAAGGATAAATCTGAAAAAGGTGCAGAAGACCAACACAATAAAAACTATAACATACTGCCAAGAGAAATTAAAGACCTAAGCAAGACTTAAGATTTGTTAAAACCTCAGTTCTCCCTGAGTTCATCTATATTCACAGCAATCCCAATCAGAAACTGATACCTTCTTCACAGAAATTGACAAACTAATTCTAAAACTCATATTGAAACAAAAAAGAACCTGCAACAGCCAACACAACTCTTGAAAAACAAGGCTGAAGGGTTAACACCATCTGATCTGAAAAATTATTATAAAGTTTCAGTAATCAAATGTGTGGTACTGACATAAAGATAGACAAATAGATGAGTGCAAGTCCAGAAAAAAAAAAAATCCACATGTAAACAGACAACTGATTTATGACAAAGGTCCAAAGGAAACACACTGGTGAAAAATGGTAGCTTTTCCAACTATTGTTGCAGAAAAATAAATAATTAACATGGATCCCTGCCTCATACTTCATATAAAAATAAACATAAATCACAGATCTAAATATAAAGCCTAAAATAATAAAACTCGGGAACACCTTCAAAAGTACAATTTTTTCCTTGTAAAAAGGAAAAAATTCTTGAAAAGCATAATCTATAGGAGAACAAATAAATGAACTGAACGTCATCAAAACTAAAACTTCTGCTCTTCAAAACTCACTGTTACGGAGATGAAAGGCAAGGCACAGAGGAGAAAAAACAGTTACAAAGCATTATCTGAAAAAGACTTGTATCCAGACTTCACAAAGAATTCTCAAAACTCAGTAATAATAAAATGAACAATCCAAACTGAACAAAAATTGACAGTTCACGGAAGAAGATATAAGAACAGCAAACAAGCCTACTGAGTACTGAGAAGACGCTCAATGTCATTAGAGAAATACAAATGACAACCACAACAAGGCATCAGCACACATCTGTCAGAAAATTAAAGACTGACCGGACCAACCGTTGGGGAAGCTATGGACGGACCAGAATGCCCATACACAGTTGGCAGGAGTGTTAAACGGCGTGAGTTTGGTAGTTTCTTAACAGTGAAACACACAACCTATCATGTGATTTAGCTATTCTATTCCTAGAAGTTTTCCCCAAAGAAAAGGAGTTATCTGTCCATATAAAGACTTGTACATGAGTATTTCCTGCAGCCTTATTTGTAATTGCCAATACCTGGAAACAACTGATATGTCCATCAACAAATAAAGGGACAAATAGCTCGTAATGTATCCACACAATAGAATGCACCTGTGCTCAGTCGCCAAGTCATGTCCAGCTCTTTGCAACCCCATGGACTGTAGCCCGCCAGGTTCCTCTGTCCATGGGACTTCCCAGGAAAGAATGCTAGTCTGGGTTACCATCACTTTCTCCAGGGGATCTTCCGACCCAGGGATCAAACCCACGCTCCGGCATGGCAAGTTACCACTGAGCCACATGGGAAGCCCTCAAAGCAACAGAGAATTACTTAACTATTGAAAGGAATGAATTACTGATACAGCCGACAGCATGGATGAATCTCAAAATAACTAGGCTGAAAGAAGGCGGACACCTCTCCCTCAAACAGAGTATATACACCATGTGATTCTATTTATACAAAATCTATAAAGTGCTAACTAATCTAAACTGACAGAAAACAGATCAGAGGGAATAGTAGGGAGAGATGTCTAAAGGAGCAAAAAGAAAACTTTTGTGGATGACAAGTATGTTTACTACCTCAACCGTGCTGATGGTTTCACAGGCGTAATACACATGCCAAATATATCTCAATAAATATATCAAAACTAAAAATGTAAATGTTTAATAAAAATATTTCAAATACAAACCACATAAACTAATTTAGACCACTATCTTGTCTCCACTAGTAACACTTTCTCCTTTCTTTTCTTCAGCATTTACAACACAACTAGTAAAAAGCACATCTCAAACTGGAATACTGTCCTGCAAATTTTCCCTTAGATATTCTGCATTACAACTAAGGAATGCTTTTATACTTAATGAAATGTTTTAGTAAGTTCCTCCACCAAGCTGATCTTCCTACAGCCTGTTTATCTCAACAGTGGATTATTCTGAATTATACATAAAGTATGATGTGAAGAGCAGCCTCACTGGAAAAGACTCTGATCCTGGGAAAGACTGAGGGGAGGAGGAGAAGGTGGCGACAGAGGATGAGATGGTTGGATGGCATCATCGACTCAATGAACATGAGTTTAAGGAAACTTGGGGAGATAGTGAAGGACAGGGAAGCATGGCATGTTGCAGTTCATGGGATCGCAAAGAGTTGGACACGACTGTGTGACTGAACAATAACATACACACAGAGTAAGACTGCTTTGGGTGAGATCCTACTCGTGAAAAGGTCAAATCAACCTTCACAGTGCCTCCTATGAACCATTTTTTTTCATTCAGAAAATGAACTTGAGTGAAACAGCTATTTCTCTTCTTATTTACATTAACTTCACAGAAATGGACTTCTTTCTGCTCCAGTACAAGGAAGGAAACTGAGGCAGCTTAGAATCAAGTCTGTAAATGGAAATGCAAGGAGACAGCTCACCAGCTCATGCTAAGTGACCAGTGATACTAGGGCAGTGATGTATCACTTCATCCAATATGTGATCAAAATTACTTTTTTGTATACTGAATTCTACTTTCCCATTGGTTAACATAATTTCACTTCCAACTGACCTTCAACCGATGAACTGAACACTTAAGGCTAACAGCAGCCTTAAAGGAGCTAGTTAGAGAAAACTGTGACGACTACTGGGAAGAGCAAGAATACTCTTGTGATGTGAAGAGTTACTCCCAAATGTACTTGCATGTGAAATCTTGCAAAGCAAAAAATACTTTACGGAGGAAATTTTCTCAAAGTAAGGAAGTCATGATGATCAGACAGGAATGAGAGACAGCCAAAAGAATTATCTGCTGTCAAAAGGCAAAAAGCTGCCACTTTTATTTTTAAGCCCAACAGTTTTGACTAAAGCACAACTATTTTCCTACAGAGAGTAGTCAAAGTCTCAGGTTACTAAAAACCATCTCTCTGACATAGAGAATTAATCTAACCTATAACACAATATACTAGCTACTCTATTGCTCACTTAAGATGACAGTAAATGTTTTACTAAGCAGATGAGAAAGAACATTTCAGAAGTTCCCCCAATGCAAAAATAGGCAATAGTAGAAAACAGTTCTTAATTTATTCTATGGAGAAGTCAGAAATAACAACTCCAGGCAGTATTCAGGTTCTCATTTTCAAGAAAACCCCAGTGGAATCACTTTCTTCAGAACATCCAACTTAGACACTCAATATAGTGCTCCAGAACTGCACTAAAACAAAGTACATCAGAACAGAACTGTGCTGTCTCATGCGGCTATTTAAATTAAATAACGTGTAAAATTCAGTTCCTCAGTCACGCTAGGCACATTTCAAGTGTTCAACACCATATGTGGCTAGCTGCTACTATACTGGACAGCACAGATGCAGACCAATCCCACCAGCACAGAAACTTGCATTGAAGAGCACGCTTCCCCAGTGACCAAATTTACGGTAAGATGGTGGCTCTCTTTCACAAACTCCTTAGTCCTTCAGATAAATGAGATTTCATTTTCATGAAAATTACATTTTCATTAAAAGATACAGTTTTTAACCCAACCAAAAATGGGCATAAGATCTAAATAGATAGTTCTCCAAAAAAGACATACAGATAGCCAATAGGCACATCAACACCGCTAATTATTAGAGAAATGAAAATCAAAACTACAATGAGGTACCAACTTACACTGATTAAAATGGTTATCATTAAGTTCACAAATAACGAATGCTGGAGAGGGTGTAGAGAACAAGGAACCTTCCTACACCACTGGTGGGAGTGTAAACTGGTGCACTCACTATTGAAAACAGTATGGAGGTTCCTTAAAAAAAACTAAAAATACGGTTGCCATATGATCCAGTAATCCCACTCCCTGCATATACCTGGAGAAAACTATTTCAAAAAGATATACGTTCAAAGCAGCAATACTTACAATAGCCAAGATGTGGAAGCAACCTAAATGTCCATCAAGAGATGGATGGATAAAGATGTGGTATAAATACACAAATGGAATGCTGCTCAGCCATAAAAAAGAATGGAATGATGCCATTTGCAGCAACATGGACTGACCCAGAGATTATTACACCAAAGTGAACTCAGAGAAAGACAATTACTGTATGATATCGCTTATAATGTGGAATCTTAAAACGTGAAATCATTTGTGAAACAGAAACAGACTCGGAGATGTAGAAGACAAACTTATGGTACCAAAGGGGGAAAGGGAGTGGGGAGGGATAAACTAGGAGTTGGGATTAGACGACACAAGTTACTACATATAAAATAGATAAACAGTAAGGTCCTTTTGTGTAACATAGGGAACTGTATACAATATTCTGAATAAACCATAATGGAAAAAAAAAAACAGTCTTATGAATCTATGCTTTTTAAAGTCCAAGTACTGAGGCCACTCACAGAATGAAATTCAAGCTTCAGACACCATCAACACAGAATGCAGTACAGATTTTCTTTAAAAATCTTATAATGTTCCCTTTACCTTGAGTGTATTTAACTACTTTCCACAGAACCATCAATAACCTCTTACACTAAGGCTGTTCTACCCATTTGGAACATTTGAAAGCTGACAGAGAAGACAATCATGACAGCTTTACCAAATCAGCAACTCAGGAATTGAGACAAAGCAGTCTACAATTAAAAGCCATGGGTATAGTTACAGAATATCTAATTAATGGCTTTGACAAATGAACTCAAGGGAGTGAAGTGCCAACAAAGCTCACCAAGTGCAAAGGTCATTCAAAACAATCACCTTATTAATGGATATAAATGCTGCTAAATTGCATGAATTCAGGTTCATTTTCATTTAGGTGGAATCTTCGTTGAAATCATACATTACTGACTTCACAGCACCTGTCTTTCAGGTGACTGCTAGGAAAACCACTCTAATCCCAGTTTGCAGCCAATAGTGTTCAGTTCAGTTCAGTTCAGTTCAGTTGCTCAGTCATGTCCGACTCTTTGCAACCCCATGAATCACAGCATGCCAGGCCTCCCTGTCCATCACCATCTCCCGGAGTTCACTCAGACTCACATCCATCGAGTCGCTGATGCCATCCAGCCATCTCATCCTCGGTCGGCCCCTTCTTCTCCTGCCCCCAATCCCTCCCAGCATGAGAGTCCTTTCCAATGAGTCAACTCTTCACATGAGGTGGCCAAAGTAGTGGAGTTTCAGCTTTAGCATCAGTCCTTCCAAAGAAATCCCAGGATTGATCTCCTTCAGAATGGACTGGTTGGATCTCCTTGCAGTCCAAGGGACTCTCAAGAGTCTTCTCCAACACCACTGTTCAAAAGCATCAATTCTTCGGCGCTCAGCCTTCTTCACAGTCCAACTCTCACATCCATACATGACCACTGGAAAAACCATAGCCTTGACTAGACGGACCTTAGTCAGCAAAGTAATGTCTCTGCTTTTGAATATGCTGTCTAGGTTGGTCATAACTTTTCTTCCAAAGAGTAAGCATCTTTTAATTTCATGGCTGCAGTCACCATCTGCAGTGATTTTGGAGCCCAGAAATATAAAGTCTGACACTGTTTCCACTGTTTCCCCATCTCACTCACCTAACTCTTTTGCTTAAATCTCTTCAGTCAAAACATTTTCACAATGTCATATATAATTTAATAAGGCCAAAAACCTCATGAAGGAAAAGGAAGAACATAAAGTATAGCACCTTGTCCCAACTATCAATCCACTAACAGCATAATCCCACTCAAATAAAATAACAGCTACTGTGAAACTAAGAGCTATCCTTTGACGTTTCAAAAATCATACTTTGGTTAAATCCTAACTCTTCATAGATCTTCAAAATGAACATACTCACAATACCATTTACCTGCAAAGGCCCCCAAAAGGCTAGGCAGCTACATCTGTTATTCTAACAACATATTTGACGCTCATAAGACATCTAGGGATGTATTTTCATCAACAGAAGAATCATCAATTATTTCTGAAGTCTTACAGAGGCAAGTATAGACTTTGAATGGCCGACAAAATGAAAAGACTTGTTTGGTGAACTGATGCTACATGCCGAAACCAGTTTTATGTGAATCTTCTATGTGTAGCTCAAAGAGGTGCTGGTGCCTAAGTCACGCTTTAAAAAAAAAGGGGGGGGGGGTTACTGCAATGAATGAGATGTAACAGCTGAGTCCTTCCAAGCCTGATAAATAGCAAACAGGTTAAAAAATAGGAGAGACGTTGTTTAACTTCAAGGAAAGAAGCAGGAGAAAAACTCAATGCACACAACTAATTTTCTTTTTTTTCTTCATTGCTACGTACCCAAAAAACAATCTGGGGAAACCACTATTTAGTAAGGACAAGAAATATCAAGCATAGGAATTTGATACAAATGTAATATGAAACCCTCGTTTCCATTATTAAGCCAGAGAGGAAATAATGCAAATACGAAAAGCAAATGTTGTTGATGCTTAAGCAAACCTTAGAAATAAGTGTGAGACTGTGGACTAGAATGAATCAAGAATAGATTCAGTCATTTTAGAACTTAGGAACATGAAGTGTGCCCCCCAAAATTCCTCCAGCAATCAGCAACAAACTTAGAATGTGTTCATCCTGTTAGACAAAAGGTAGTCAAATGAACAAGTATCAAAAGCAAAAATTTAATTTCAATTAGTGAGACAGTTGGCCAATCCAAAACCATGTCCTTCCCACAAAGAACAGCATCTCTTTCATTTACAAAACATACTTGAATGTACACAAACACACAGCTGTGACTTTATTAATTAAGCACCAGGAAACTAGATAGCTTAGAAAAACATCAACGTAACCTAAGGCCTAGATTATGAAATTCAACAATAACAAGAATTCCAGAAGTACTTTTTGATAGTGAGAGGAGCTACAAAGTATAGTCAAATGAAAGATAAGATCTATTTCTGATGCAGGCTGGAAGGCATCATTTAGATCTCCTAGGGGGGGAAAAAAAAAAAAACACCTTTATCAAAACCACAAACCACATCACTGAATTTTTTTTTCAGATTGATAAAATAGGAAATTACTTTTAATTTTCTCTTTTCCTAATTCACTGTATCCATATTCCTCACTTAGCACACAGTATTTTATAATTAAAAATAAGTTAGTTTAACTATCTAATCATTACTATGACTTTAAAGACACAGTATTGATTTAGACATATTCTATGACACAGTGCTTAGCTACTATATGCATGATAAATATACTGCATTAATGAATAATTTCATGAATACTTGTGGATCATTACAGACTGAGGAAGAATGAATTAAGAATCCTAGATCAAGGCATATTTAAGTGTTGTGTTTTGTTTTTGTTTAATGGCTAGGAGAGCTCCATTCCACCTAGTCTGCCTGCTATTTGAGTCAAGACCCTTAAACCTACTGGATCCTGGTCCTCAATGATAGGGTACTACGGTAATTCTTCCTAAATAACCAAATTCTGTCAATATTCAGTTACTGGAATGGGCTCTTCTGGCCTCTGAGCACACCAGAAAAAACTGGCTGGAACCTTAGTACGTACAAATTTTTGTGACTTAAATTTTACAAAATTCCCAACTTGCAAAAACAGTACAAAGAACTCTCATTTACCTTTCAGCCAGGTCCATCAAGTTCTCACATTTTCTTGGCATGAAAAATCTGGTAAGTTTTGTTGTTGTTTTTTTAAATCTATGATCTATTTTCTTTTCCCTTCTGGAAATGACTTTACATTATGACAAACCCTCTAATTTCTCTTACTTTAATGATATTAAATCAAATAGGTAACCACAAGAGAACCTGACTGTTTCCTAGAGATAAACACACAGCAAGAATTTAGTAAGCAGGGTTCATTCCCATCAGAGAAATCGTTTCCCTAAGATATTCTGGGAGTAAGTAATTCCTAATTACTGAATTCAGGTAGGAGATGAACAGAAAAAAATTATGAATTGACTGTAACAAATTTCAGTAACTACTAAACCAATTATCTCCAATATCTTAAGTTTTTCTGAGTAACTCATAACTCTGACCACTATTATAACTTAATTCACCAATATACTTTTCTCTTATTAAGAAAAAAAAAAAAACAAAAAACAAACCTCGAAATAGTCTACAGTTTTTTTTTGTTTTGTTGTTGTTTAGTTGCTAAGTCATGTCTGACTCTTTGTGACCCTACGGACTGTAGCCCACCAGGCTCCTTTGTCCATGGGATTTTTCCAGGCAAAGATACTGGAGTGGGTTGCATTTCCTTAAGTGTCCTGAATTACATCCTTAAGAACTCTGGGACAGAATTTCATGATATCCACAAATTACTGAATACATTCTGGGGTGTTTCAAAAACAGAATAAATTTTCTTATCAGTTTGTTCTGATGAGCAAAAACAAAAAGCAAGCATGCAGTCCTGGAAAAAAGTACACTCTAGGGCAGCGTGCCATCTTGCTCATTCATTGTCCCAGTTTTCACTGTTAAGAGATTGAAAACCTCCCTGTAACTGCCAGCCATCCTTCCTGCTTATTTTCCCCGCAGAACAGCACAGACCAAATGTCACCCTCCCCTCTCCCCCACTATATGAACACTTAGCCTCTTGCCTCCTACTGATCCTGTCAGATGTCTGCTCCTGCACCCTTCCAAAGAGGAGCCTCTGCATCTAGTTTGCCGCAACCTAAGTCTCCATCCTGTTTGGCCTTCTGAATGCATAATATCCTGCCAATAGTTAGACTTACCCCAATTAGTGCCTACAGAGAAGATCCTTTCTTTCCATCCATTCTAACCCTTCTTGCCCACCCAGAATCTACGGCATTCTACATCCTCTGAACAACAGTAAAACTTGTTTTTCTTTTTAATCTCTAATGAGACTTCTAGAGACAGTCCATTAAGCCCCAATTTTTTGTCAAAGAAACAATTCTAGTTCTGTGATAACTTGCAGAATACAAATTAGTGACTCAGGCTGATCCTTGGAAGTTTTATTTTTTAGCTCTTTTTTCCCCAGCTTTAACATTTTAGTTGGTGCTCTCCTACAAACATGACAATTGTTTCTGAGAACTCTTAACATTGCAGTTTATATATAGTAGCATAAATACCAGAATAAGAGGATTGAGATAACATATTACAGTCACTATGAAAATTCATGTGAAAACCCAAGTTAGGAAAATGTGGCAATGTCTGGAATGGGGAGGCAGAGACCAAGAAAGAAAAACAGAGCCTCCACACAGGGGAGGAAGCAGTGACAAGATAGAGACTGGTAACATGCAGGGAGACTGTTAACTGTATTAATAGACAAAAGGGCACTTAATAAGTATATTAAAGACAGTGGAAGCCAAGTTCCTCACTATGAAAGAATGGCACTACAAAAACAAGAAAGAAATTCTTGAAAGAAAACTAAAATGAATTCTGTGGTGTTACACTGCAATTGGAGTTAATATGAATTCGAGATTTTCAATATACTTAGATAAAGTAAAGTGAAGTCGCTCAGTCGTGTCTGACTCTTTGCGAACCCATGGACTGTAGCCTGCAAGGCTCCTCCATCTGTGGGATTTTCCAGGCAAGAATACTGGAGTAGGTAGCCATTCTCTTCTCTAATACTTACATAAAGATACAAATAAATACAGAGGTTAAATATATATGTATCCACTGAGGGCCTGAAAGCAATACCACACCAATAGCAATAAGCACAGTAATTACCGAGATCTTTGCTTCTGAACACTCTTTTCCTCTAAAGGGAACCAAAGTTCCTTGGAGAAATGAGTGACTCCAGGATTGGGGCAGGGAAAGTACAAGGTGAGCCTAGAACATCATCTTGTGCTGGAAAATAAGAAAATGTTCAAGTATATTTTGTCAATGGACATGTCAAAAAGACAGATATCAGCCTGAAAAGGGCTCTCACTGGGATAAACCGAACATCAAAATATATAATGGTATTAACAGATTATAAGTCTGAGTCCATATAGACAAAAATACAAGGTGTCATGGAGATGGAACTATCTACTTACAAGGATTTTTCCACATAACATTACCACTTATAATAGCAAAAAGAGTAACACCGCCTCATGAAGCCTATGAGACAATACCTCAACAAAGCATCAGAGCAGTCATCATCAGCAGTGGCTCAACCTGAAACCTGACACTTGGTGATACTCCAATAGACACGACTTGAATCGTGAAGAAATAACAGATAAAAATCCACAGTCAGTCTACAAAACAACTGCCTGTAATCTTCAAAAGCGCCACAGTCGCAAAGTCAAGAGAAGACTGAGGAACTATTCCAGAAGGATACAAACACATTACGGGGACATACGATACAGAAGATGCCACTGGGGTGACTAGCAGACGGGAACACCGCTGAAGGCCTAGATAACAGCACTCTGTGTGCTAAGTGACTCCTGTTGTGTCCGACCACCTTCAACCCCATGAACTGTAGTCCGCCAGGCTCTTTGGGGATATCGTATATCCCCATAATGCAATTTCCTGATCTTAATCATTATACTTCAGTTACATAAGAAAATGTTTTTTTATTTCAGAAAATACTAAAATATTTGGAAGTTATGGACCATCAGGTCAGCAACTTACTCTCAAGTGGTTCTAGAAGTTATTTGTGATTTGTTTCTTAAGGTGAAAAGAGAAAGAAAACCCATTAGGAATGTGGCAAATCTAGTTTCAAAACCAGATTCAGGCACTTACAAAATACAAGGCTTTAGAGAAGCTGCTTAATCTCTCTACACCTTTTTTGCTCATTTAATAATGGGGATCGGTCTCATGATCTGGGGTGAGAATTAAGTGAGATGTGTTTATAAAACACCTTAGCACAAGTCCTGGCACTTAGTTATGCTGGCAGTTATACCATCTTCTGAAGATAAAATCTGATAACAACTTGGTTTCCCCTGAAACACTTGGAAGAGAGCACCCAATCCTGGATGCATCTACCATCTTGCAGACTTCTGGCTGCCACCCACGGCTGCGATTTGCAATCCTGTAACACAGATGCACGATCTGTCACTGCCTCTGTACGGAAGGAAAACACGAACGAAACTGTCTATGGTTCTCCATTTGTCCACAAGCCTGCAGTCTGGTTTGAGGTCGTGCGTTAAGAAATCTTTAAGTTAATTTTCTTGACCACGCTGCCAGTGATGGCTTCACCTCAGCCCACAAGGCAGCATTACTGAGTATCCTACTCTCACTTCGCAGAACTAAGCTGTCTAAGACAATGCATGCTTGTTGTGATTTCAGCAAGGAGGGTTTTCTCAACTGAAGAGCAACCAGGGACGAACTGCACAGCTCAAAGGGGAAAAAAAAAAAAAACTCCATTATCTGGAATGTGGAATAACAATCTTATAAAATACATTAGGTCTCTGTTGCCAGCATGCACTCACAGAATCCCCATCATACTCTGTCCAGAGTGTGCAAGGTGTACACGAGTAAGTGCTGGCAACAAAGACCTAAACCATTTGTCACACTCAACATTTGGCTTTCAAGGATTTAACACTTGAGGTTTCAATGAATTATTTTGCTAGGTATGAATTTAAATTCTGTTGCAGGACAGCTGTGCAGGCATGAGTTAGTGAACTGATCTATAAGCTTAAGCAGACCAGGTCATTGTGGTTTTACAGTTTTTATTTCACACAGGATCTTAAGTAATTCTCAGAACAATTATAGGAGGTATGGCATTTTCATCCACATTTAAACCTAAGAAAACTAAGAAAATGATATGCTTCACTGGTATCTTGAAGGTTTCAGAACATATCTCCCACAAATTTCAAGGGCATACTACACTGCTACTTCAGTGTTCATGCCTAAACTACCCAATTCAACTTTAACATCTCTGAGAGTAGGTTCTATATATACACTTGTCCCTACAGTGTTTAATGTAAGCAATAAACATAGCAGATATTCAAGAAAATTATCTTCTGAACAAATACAATTTCTTTCAACATAGTACTTCTTTTTCAAGTTTCAGCAGCCCAGGTTACAAGTGTTTCCAGAAAGAAAGAAACAGTTTAAGTTTAAATCGGAAGCCTGAAGAACTTGCCTCCATTTGGTCTCAACTTAATTTTGGATCTGAAAGATAAAAGTTAACAAGGATAAGGTCTTCTAGTGAGGTCCTATTGAGTTCACATGAGATTCTCATATACTCATCTATATATTTGATGATGTACATGACATCATTACCACTTCTATCTACAATGTGCATCCGTATTATTCAAACTGACATACTTTGAGTGGTGAAACGACACAAATAAAACACCACCACAGTCAACAGAAAACACATGGTTAACTGCTTAAAACTGTAATCATTTAAGTAAAATGAAACATCTGTTAACATGGTACATACTGTTAACAACAGTAGGCCAGATTTCAGATTTGAAGCCATTTTTATGAGTCCAATGCTAACACTTCCATCTGGGTGAAGTCAGGCTAAAGGCATTTGCAGGAACCCATCACCACTGTGGAGAAACTACACTGATGACACTGAAACAGCATTTGCTGCCGCTGCACATTAATGTCTCAGAGCTAGGCTGAAGCTGGATGTATCCATCTTAGAACTGAAAGTTGTAACCCTTTGACCAGTATCTCCCATTTCACCAATTCGTTAGCCCCTGGCAACCACCCTTCCACTCCCCTCCTGCGAGTCGGACTTTCAGATTCCAAGTATAACTGAGATGACACAAAGTCTGTTTCTCTGCTGGCTTGTTTCACTGAGTGTAATGTCCTCTAGGTTCATCCAGGTTGTTGCAAAAGGCAAGTTTCCTTCTTTTTCATGGATGAGTAACATTTCAGAGTGAGTGAGTGAGTTGTGTGTGTGTGTGTGTGTGTGTGTGTGTCAGTGTGTCACAGTGAGTAACATTTCAGTGGGGGTGCGGGGGCTGTGACATTTTTTATCTGTTCACACGCTGACAGACACTACAGTGTGAATAATGCTACAGCAATGAAAACGGAACGCAGTGCCTCTCTGAGATACTGACTTACTCCCCTTGGATATACACCCAGTAGCAGGGCTGCTGGATCATATGGTAATTCTATTTTAATTTTCCGAGGAAGCTTACTATATTTTCCATAATGACTGTGTGAATTTACATTTCCATCAACAGTATACAAAGGGTCCCTTTTCTCCATGCAGCTCACCACCACTTGTCATCTTTTGTCTTTTTGATAATAGACTTCCTAGTGTGAGGTAATATCTCACTGTGATTTTGATTTGTACTAACCTGATGATTAGTTTTTTAGCTTCCAGGTATAACTGAGATGACACAGTGTTTGTCTCTCTGCCTGGCTCATTTCAGCTCTTTTTACCGATCAGTCAAGTGTATGCTTCTTTGGGGAAAAAAAAGTCTATTCAGGTCCTTTGCCCATTTTTTAATCAGATTACTTGGGAGAGGTTTGCTATTGAGTTGTGTGAATTCCTTATACATTTCAGGTATCAGCCCTCATCAAACACATGCCTTGCAAGTATTTTCCGCCTTCCATACACTGACTTTTTAGTTTGTTGATGATTTCCTTTGCTGTGTGAAACTTTTTATTTAGTCCAGTCATATTTACTTTTGGTTTTGTTGTCCGCACTTTTGGTGCATACCCAAAACCAATGCCAAGGTCAACAGCAAAGAGCTTTTTCTTTCCCTATGCTTTCTTCCAGAAGTTTTACAGTTTCAGGTCTTACAGTTAAGTGTTTCATCTGTTTTGAGTTCATTTTCATGAACATGACATAAGGTGGCTGTCCAGTATTCTCAACACCATCTAATAAAAAGACTACTCTTTGCCCACTGTATGTTCTCAGCAGCCTAGCCAAAGATTAGCTGACTGTATAAATAGATATGCTTATATCTGGGCACTCGACTTCTTTCCATGGTTCTGTGTCTGTTTTTATGCCAGTACCACAGTGTTTTGATTACTATACCTTTGTAAACAGTTTGAAATCAGTAACAACCAGCTTTAATTAACCAAGATTAACTTGGTTTTATTTGGAGTCTTTTGTGCTTCTATACAAAACTGAAGAAAATGTGAAAAATGCCGTTAGAATTTTATGCACTGAATCAATCTGGAAATTGCTTTAAGTAGTTGAATATTTTAACAATACTCTTCAAACTAATCAAAACAAGACACTTTTCCATTTATTTGTGTCTTCAATTTCTTTCATCAGTGTCTTTAGAGTTTTCAGTTTATTTTAAATCTATGCACAATTATTCCACACCAGCATCTAGATACTAGAGCCAGATTTTCTCCTTGAATAAAAACAAATCTCGATATTAGCACTGCTCATCAGTAATGTTTTATTACACTGCTTCTAAAGAGAAACCACTTACAAGCATGTATTAATAAACATAAATAGGTTAAAAGTAAAGAAGGGGAAAAGACATACTATGCTAACATTAATCCAAAGAAAGCTTGAGTACCTTAATTAATCCCCAAGTAAATTTCAAAACAAATATTACCTAAAATAAAAGTAAGTTATTCATAATAATGGATCAGTTCCTAAAGATACATAAAAATCCTACACATTTATGAACCTAATAATAGAGTTTCAAAATATATGAAGCAAAATGTGACAGAACTATAACAGGAAAAAATAGAAAAATGCACATTTATAATCAGATATTTCAATACCTCTCTCTCAATAACAAATAAATACAAGAAGGCAAAAACAAAAAAACGCAGTACACTTGAACAAACACGATCAACCAACCTGACCTAGTTGGCATTTATAGAACATAACGCTCAACAACGGCAGACTGTACCTTCTTCTCAAGCACACATGAAACATTTACCAAGATATGACATACTGGGCTATAAAATAAGTTGCAATAAAATATTAAAAGGACTGAATTCACACAAAATATATTTTCTGAATACAAGAGAATTAAAATAAAAATAATATTAAAATATCTGGGAAATACCCAGGAAAGGAAGAAATAAAGGAAATATTATAGTATACTGAAATGTCCCATAGTTCATAATACTTCAGTTCAGTTGCTCAGTACAGAAGAATTATTTAACTAAAAGTTGCACTGTAAACATATCTGGAGGGGAAGGGGATAGGGGAGCATGGTGTGAAAAAGCAAACATTTTATACATCGTAACAAAAAGTTCAAAATGCCTAAAAGTGATCAATCAAAATGTAGCAATATATGTATACTAATCATAAATACACAGTATAAACTCAGAAGAAAAAGAAGAACTGAAAGTAGCTGCGTCTGGGAAAAACTGGAGAGAGCAGGGTAGGATGGGGCATTTTGTTACATGTAATATTTTGGCTATTTCAACTATGTGCATGTAGTACTTTGACAAAATTCATACTTTCTAAAGAAATCTCATCTACCTCGTGTCAGTTTATTCCTAGTGAGGGAGGTATAATGACCTCCATATTCCAGTTAGTCTGCCCAAAATCAAAGCCACTACACTTTCTTGATAAATTATATATACACAATACGTATCATGGCATCATTTACACAGACAATTAAAGGAGGGTAAAAAATCGTTTTCTGTTCTCATTTTCATTTCTGTAAATACTTTGTTTCTACTCTCGTCTACTGAAGATTACTAGTTTATTGGTTGCATAGAATAAGAAGGAATATTGACAATTAACTTCCCATTGATAATGGATTTTTAAAAGAAACTGGAACCAAGACTGATTCTTTGCAAATGTGGAGAGCAAAATTATACTTAAAATCCAAGAGTAAACAGCTCCTTTAATTATTATTTTTAATTGTGGTAAAATATACATAACATCAAATTTACCATCTCAACCATTTTAAGTGACAGTTTAGTGGCATTTTATACAGTCATTTCTAGAATCATCCTTCCCTACCTCTGCCACTGACAACCACCATTCTACTACTTCCTGTCCTGTCTATCTGACCACTCTAGCTAGGCACCTCCTTTAAGTGGAATCAGTTATGTCCTGTTCTCGGCTTATCTCACTTGGCACAGTGTCCTCAAGGTTCATCCATAAAAACTAGTTTCCAAAGCAGTAAAAAAAAAAAAAAAGAAAGAAAAACAATTTATTTGACAATGCTGTGAGAAATTAAATCACCAATGAATTGAAGAGATACTAGTTAAGAAAAATTAATGTTCCCTCTCCCTCAATCATGATTCTTTAGTGGGCACTAAAGAATAAGAGGAATAAGTCACAACTGTAAACCACCAAGAAAAGGTCTGTTGGTACTTCATAATGTGCATGAAGGAAGGGGAAAACCCAGTTCTGCTTTTGAAAACTCCAAACAATTACTTTTCCTCTAAGGTTGTACACTTCTATGTTGTGCAGCAAAGGTCTATAAGAAAGGGCTTCTGTAAATTCAGACTGAGTCTTTGTTTTCTATTTTAAGGGTGAGGCCACAAAAAGACAAGAGTGCTAACAATGTTAGGTGTTCACAAAATACCGAGTCATGGTACATATAAATCAGTACGAAATAGCCTCCATTCAGTCATACAGAGCACAAGTAGAAAATACATGAAATCTGACCTTTACAATATACTTTGAAAAGGTTCCCTTGGCTGCAGTGTTTTTTTAAAAAACAGGCTTGTTGTGTGCCTTTCCATTCCCTTCCATTCTCTTATTCAGAATCTCTACCCTGAATACCCTGCATTTATTTCCATCTAAAACGCACACAGAGGTCCCAGACAGCCTTTCAATGCAGCCACTAAACAGACAAAGGACACCAGCCCTTTGAGATATCAGAAACACCACTCTGATATTGGGGTGCACCAGTTCTCTGAATTCTGATTTATGCTGGAACTAGAGTCACCCACAGAATTTTAACAAGGACTGATAACCAGTAGTGCCTCAAGTGTCCAGGGGTCTGACAAGCACTTAACCAAAAGCTATGCTTTTCACAGGTTCAAAATAGTAATACCAAAAAAGTAAAAAATCTGCTTAAAACAAAGTCAGATATTTTATACGATAATCATACATTTTTTAACAGTGTTTAAGGCAAGACATTAATTTTTGTCTTATAAAGATTGTATCTGGCATATACAATAATAAATGAATACCACTGCTAAGATTATGTCAATGATATATACAAAAATAAGTGATTACCACTGCTAACTAATATAAGACTATGTCAATGACATTCCAACACAAAATTCCCACTGTCCAAAATCACCTGCTTTGTTGTTATTTACTAAGCAGTTGGCCACAACCCCTCAAAAGACAAAGTGTTACATATACAACACAGGCATTACCTAAGTTGTTAAATGCTACAAAAGCTCTAAGTGACACCATCTCCATGTGACACCCATCATATGTCAAAACAACACACCTCACTCATTCCAAAATAAAACTGTATTTATTGCTTTTGACTTTCCTTTCAAAGAAGACAAATTTTGGCTAGAAGGAAGCATACCAGGTTTTTTCCTCTTTTCTTTTTTAGGCTGCTTCTCCAGCAGTACCTTTTAAGAATTTTGAAGGTAGAATTTTGTCTGCTTTGTGATATCTCATAAAACCAGACCACCTGATAGGAGGACATCATAAAAAAGGTCTATTCCCAGAGAGCACATATATCTCAGGACATGAAACACTTTATCTTAAGCTGGGGGCGGGGGGAGGTGATGGGGTGGGTGGGTGGGTGTGTGTGTGTGTGTGTGCGTGGGTGTGTGTGGGTGCGTGGGTGTGTGTGTGTTTATATATGTGTGTGTGTATATACATATACATAAAGACTTGTGAAGTTTAGGGGCTTAAGGAACTAATGATACAAAAAACATTTTTAGGACATCTTAGTAATTCTTTAATTGCTATATGAGATAAATTTCATTTATAATACAAGTATGCTTAAGGAAAATTTTAAGATTAAAATAATTGTAATAAATGTATCTTAAAGGATACTAATGTGCATGTAAAAACACAAAGTTGTCAACTGTACCTACTCTACTGAACAAGAATAAACTTAAGTAACAAACATCAGCAAATGAATTAACAAATGGTAAAATAACACATATAACCCCTTATAAATATTCACAAGTAAAAATGTTGTTGCCACTTTGTTATAGATTTATTTCTGGTTCCATCTTCAAGATTACTAACACAGCACAGTTACAATGAAAGGAGAAAGGAAACTGAAGTTGAAAGATACACATAAAAGATGAAAAAACAAGCCAGTTTTTATCCCCATTACTTCAGTGTATTTTGAAACTCGTTAATTTAATAGACATTAGGAATAAGCCAGTGTTTTAGGTAGGAAAGACTAAGATTTCTTGCAATCAAATATTCCATGATCACCACTTCTTAATAACTCTTGATTAATGGAGATTTAACATTGGAAACAGTGACTTTATTTGGGGGGGCTCCAAAATCACTGCAGATGGTGACTGCAGCCATGAAATTAAAAGACGTTTACTCCTTGGAAGGAAAGTTATGACCAACCTAGATAGCATATTCAAAAGCAGAGACATTACTTTGCCAACAAAGGTCCATCTAGTCAAGGCTATGGTTTTTCCTGTGGTCATGTATGGATGTGAGAGTTGGACTGTGAAGAAGGCTGAGCGCCGAAGAATTGATGCTTTTGAACTGTGGTGTGGGAGAAGACTCTTGAGAGTCCCTTGAACTGCAAGGAGATCCAACCAGTCCATTCTGAAGGAGATCAATCCTGGGATTTCTTTGGAAGGACTGATGCTAAAGCTGAAACTCCAGTACTTTGGCCACCTCATGTGAAGAGTTGACTCATTGGAAAAGACTCTGATGCTGGGAGGGATTGGGGGCAGGAGGAGAAGGGGACGACAGAGGATGAAATGGCTGGATGGCATCACCGACTCAATGGAGATGAGTTTCAGTGAACTCCGGAAGTTGGTGACGGCCAGGGAGGCCTGGCGTGCTGCTATTCATAGGGTCGCAGAGAGTCGGACACGACTGAGCAACTGAACTGAACATTTCTAGACTTCCTAAAAACAATGTTATAAAACACTACGACATATACTGAGTAACTGAATGGGCACAGAACAAATGAACAATCTAGGCTTCAGTTGCCATTAGAAGTGTAGAATCTGTGTTAAAAGTATTTTAAGAGAAATTTTTTCTCACACTAATCTGTGCTTCAAGCATGGGAATAAATTAACAGTGACTGGATCTTAAACCGTATTAGCCAAAGAAAACACCAGTCACCTTACGCAAAGCTAGCACATTCAGTGATTTCTTAAGATACTGATTATTTTTAAGTCATCTGTCTTGGCCTGTTAGTTCAGTCAACAGAACTATGTTAAGAAGGCAGGTAATTCTCTTTACTCAGAAAACTGTTTTAACTCTCAGACGGTAAAACGTCTGTCTACAATCCGGGAGACCAGGGTTTGAGCCCTGGGTTGGGAAGACCCCCTGGAGAAGGAAATGGCAATCTGCTCCAGTACTACTGCCTGGAAAATCCCATGGACAGAGGAGCCTGGTAGGCTACAGTCTATGGGGTCGCAGAGTCGGACACGACTGAGCGACTTTACTTTCACTTTCTATTTTCACTATCATTCTGAGTGTTAATCTTCAAAAATTGAGTACAGTGCCTTTAATAATACTGTTATAATGATTTTCTTTTAAACCATCAATAGGGCTTTCAAGACATTATGACAGTGTTAGAAAGGTGTAGTTTAGTCTAGCTCAGTCCCATTAAACTAGCTTCTTCCAGTACAGAGCTCACTTTTCCAGGAACATTTTTCCTCCCAACAGGGTATACCTCTATACTTTTTAACTATTCCATAGAAATGGATTCCTCTTGTTCTCTCTTGCGATATAGGTTAATAAATGTTAAAATCTTGTGTAAGCCCATTACCAGTCTTTATATATATAACTTTCCCCTTGGTATCTATATTCCAAAGCTTTTGATAAAGTCCTGTTTTTTCCTTCAAATCAAGTCCAATGGAAAACATTAAAAAAAAAAAAAAAAAAAAAAGCAATTTCATTGCTTTCCTTATGCCAAGGTTAGATTCTAGAGCTTATCTGGGATATCAGCCAAAAACAGAACTCTATTATTTTTAAGTATGATTACAAATACAATATTTGAATCAACTTATGAGATGTCTCCCTATGGAGCAAATTAGTAAACTGTCAGCCTATAAAGACCTATTCAAAGACATCTGTGTTTTAAATATTTGATGAAAGTGTTGCTAAAATTCCAAATAGTCTTAAGTCACTGATAGCTCAAAATTCTATTTATCATGTAAAATAAAAAATAAGAAAAAATCTTACATTTTCCTCATAATTTTCACGTATCTTTCGGGGGGAGACTCTACTGCATTAAAAACTTGGTTAGATATATTAGAAAAATAAAGAGGCTAACACAGTTATGTTTTATATACCTTCACCTTCCTAAACACGAATAATTCAAAATTCAGAAACTGCAGCAGAATTAAAGTCTGCAGAAATTTTAAAAATGTTGCTATCACATCTTGATCATGGGGGGGAAAAGTGGATTTGAAATGACAAACTTTAAAAGTTACTTAGTCCATAAGGAAATTTACAAAACTATATTTTATGGAGGTAGTAACTATTTACCTTTCTTTCCCCCCTTTAAAAGTGCTGATCTTTAGTAATGGCTCTTCTTTGTGAGCCAAAGAGTTAAAACCATCTCTTTTACTCCCAAATGAGTGTCAGTCCCACTCAAGAGGTGCCATGTTTTATTTAAAACATACTCTTTCTCAGTAACCACTTTGTTCTAATTGGCAAGGCAAAGCCATGTCCCTAAAGCACACAGCTCGTTACATTCCGTTTGGATTACAAAAACATACAATGAAACAAACTGCATCGAAATGTACAAATTAACAGTGCAGGGGTATGGACAGAGAGGTGGAATTAGATTGTAATACGGAACAAAATCCACAGGGAGGCTAGGGAACAAATCACTAGTGTCTCAATAAACTATACAAGGTTTCCAAATGAGCAAATACATTAAGGCTGAGGACAGGATCTTCCATAATTCAACCAAATTGCTTAAATATGGATATGACAAAACAAGACTTTTTCCCAATACTATTATGCATACATGTGTATGAGAGAATAGGAATATCAACAAGAAGGTTTAACAAATGAAACCTGCAGGTTGCACTGTCTAAATATGAAACTCCTCTTTGCCTTCACACTGACAATGTGCAAAACAGCCCAGCAATTAAATCACACCTCCAAATATTTTTGAAAAAAATCTTCTGAGAAGCAAAACACAGGAGACTAAATTAAAAATAGTGCATCACTATGCAGTACAGAGGGCAGGGTTAATGAGCTAAAAGTTACATGAACAAGAAGAAAGACATTAAGAAATGAAGATCTCACCACCAAAACAGAAAAAGGATTAGACGTAACACTCCCCCCACCACACATGCACATCTTTCCCCAAATCAGCTACTCTGTGAAGCTTCCAGCACTGTTTCTCCAGTTTTCCCTTGAGACAGACAAACTGCAACTGAAATAAAGGAAAAGAGAACAGGAAAAGTGTCTAACCTCAACCTACATACAAATGCAAAACAATCCAACAGCTACATTCTTGCAGTGTTTACAGTACAACCCGTCTACACCAGCTACCTTCACGTTGACAACATCAAATAGTCGTGGAAGCCTGTGTAAACACCTAAAATGAAATTTCAGTTCTCTACTTAAGATTTATTTAGTTCTGGGAATATTACTTAATCCATCAGAGCTGCGGTGTCTTTATCTGTCTTGAACTGCCTTATTAAAAACACAGACAAAGTTTGTCCATGCACCGCCTCCATCTTATTTTACAAACAGTAATTCTTATAACCAGTCCATTCTGAAGGAGATCAACCCTGGGATTTCTTTGGAAGGAATGATGCTAAAGCTGAAACTCCAGTACTTTGGCCACCTCACGCGAAGAGTTGACTCACTGGAAAAGACTCTGATGCTGGGAGGGACTGGGGGCAGGAGGAGAAGGGGACGACAGAGGATGAGATGGCTGGATGGCATCACCGACTCGATGGACGTGAGTCTGAGTGAACTCCGGGAGATGGTGATGGACAGGGAGGCGTGGCGTGCTGTGATTCACGGGGTCGCAAAGAGTCGGACACGACTGAGCGACTGAACTGAACTGAATTATTTCATTGCTATTTTAAGTATCCTTTTTTGGCATTTTCTTCTTAAGATTATGTACCTTCGTTGGTTTTCTCCAAACCAGAAGTCTTAGCTTAATGTATTATTTTTTCTCCTCTATAGCCAATATTTAGTCTAAAAGTAAATTAAGAAATTTAAAACTTTGGTAATAGTTAAGACTGCTTCCCAGGTGGCTCAGTGGTAAAGAATTCACCTGCAATGCAAGAGACACAGGTTCAATCCCTGAGTCAAGAAGATCCCCTGGAAAAGAAAATGGTACCCGCTCCAGTATTCTTGCCTGGGAAATCCCATGGACAGAGGAGTCTGGCGGGCTACAGTCCATTGGGCTGCAAGGGAGTCACACATGACTTGGTGACTAACATTTAAGACTATTAACATATAGTCAGTTCTACTTGATACACTAAGAACCAGTTGAGCAGTTGGGGTTTTTTTAATGATATAAAATTTTGTATCGTTAAAGATCGTATTTTAGTTATACATTAATGGTCTGAAACTAATGCTCTGTCTTTTTTCCCACCATCCCTTCTACGGACTAAGAATTAAGTATAACCAAGAAAAGTATCGAAAAGCAACCTTATGATTACCCTCTAATTCAAGCACAAAGGAAACAACCAGACTAAGAACTGCTCTAAGTGCCTGCAGCACATGGGGTTAAAGCGAGCGAAGCACAGAGCGTCAAGGTGCTTTCTGAGTTTACCTGATAGTGACCCATTTTCCCACCAAATCCAAAAGAAGCCCATAAAACGGAGTGATCGTTTTTTATTTAGTCTGCATTCGTCTGAAACCATGAAGCATTAGCACTGAATTCATCACTTTTCATGTCACAGAGGGCCGACTTTATTACAGGAAAAGGAGTCAACCACATCTAAGTAAAGCAGATCTCAGACCGGGGGGGGGGGGGGGGGGGGGGGGGGTGGTCTCCAAGCCTCTTTCTCAAAGGTGCCCATCAGTATAAAATTTAAGCACATACCTCTTATAGGACTTTTTGTTTTGAAAATAGTTATATACTCCTACAGTGGATTAAATGGTATGTGTACTCAGTTACTCAGTCATGTCCAACTCTTTGCAACCCCATGGACTCTACCCCACCAGGCTCCTCTGTCCATGGAACTCCCCAGGCAAGAATACTGGAGCAGGTTGCCATTTCCTACTCCAGGGGATCTTCTTGACCCAGGGTTCAAACCCATATCTCTGGCATCTCCTGCAGAGCAGGCGGATTATTTACCACTGAGCCACAGGGGAAGCCCCAGTTAAATGGTGTGCCCCCTTCACAACTACCCTCCGCCCAAAAAAAGAACAGGTTCACCTGGAACCAGTGAATGTAATCTTATTTGGAAATAGGATCTTTGCAAACATAATTAAGGATTTTTTAGATAAGATCATCCCAAGTAAGGGTGGGGCCCAAAATCTAATGACACTCATCCTCAGACAAGACAGACACACACAGGTGAGAAAGCCATGTGTAAATAAAGGCAGACTGGAGTAATGCGCTAACAAGCCAAGGAGGGTTGGCAGCAATGGGAAGCTAGGGGAGGCAAGGAAGAGAGTCTCCCTCAGAGGCTCCAGCCCTGAGGCTGACATCTTGATTTCAGACTTCTGGCCTCCGAAACTCTGAGAGAACAAATTTCTGTTGTTTTATGCCACCAAATTGGTGGTAATTAGTTATAGCAACTTTAGGAAACTGATACCAGTAAGACTATATACATTATAAAAACCAGCAATTTTTAAAGAATGATAAAAACAAATCTTAGTAGAAATTCCAACAATCTTGTGCAATATCACCATTAGAGACCACAGCTTTAGACCGATAATAATGTGGGCAGAACCAAGTTCAAGAAACACAGCCAAACTATCTCAAAATACTTGGGGACTATTAAATTTCTTCTGCTTTACCTAAAACAATGACACACGGTCACAATTTTTCCACTTGAGGCCTAAAACAAGTTGTCTTTCTGCCACTTAAAGCACTGAGCATTTTATTTCCCATTAGAAATGCAACAACTATTTTTGACATAATTTCCATAACAAGATCATCTTCAATTTATCTTGACTAGCATAATAATTAACCACACAATTTTAAAACGCTTATTAGTAAGACAGCAAACTGCTATGGACTAAGAGGTCAGAAAAAGTTGCCAGAGTTCGGCTTTGCTAATCAGTTAAGGACCTGCTGCCTCTGACTTGCTTTCAATTGAGAGCAAGGAAGCTACATCACAAAGACAGGGTTTCTAATACAGACACAGTGTTACATATTCAAACAAGCGTTAAAACAGAGAGAAAGACAAAAGAGAACATGACGTCAGGACAACTGTGGTATAAAAACAATAGTTGAAACTCAATCTATATGTCTGTCCATCGGCAGAGGACTAGATAAACTGTAGCAGAGTATAATGAAGGTGACCAATAATTTATCAACCAAACTGGGGCATGGAGAAGTACAAAGGGATAATACTAATTTCACTGATACAAAAATCATAAACCAAGACTGTTCTAGGAAATTAAGAAACAGAAATCATAAACTAAGACTGTTCCAGAAAACTAAGACTTTTGTGATAATAGATAATAATAGTTAACGTAAACCAGAGCAACATGTGTCAAAATGATTACTTTGGAAAAGGATTATTTTGAAAAATACAGGGACTTCCTTGGTGGTCCAGTAGTTAAGACACTATGCTTCCAAACCCGGGGGTGGAGGTTCGATCCTTAGTCAGGGAACCCCACATTCCACGTGGCCAAGGATAATAATAAATGCAAGTTACCTATTCATAGTAAAAAGTATAAAGATAAAAATAACTATGGTAAAAGAGAATTGTAAGATTTTAGTTCCCTTGTAAGATATGTCATAAAGCAAAAAAAAAAAAAAATCTACAAAATGTTTTACTAATTCTGGGTTTGCTTGAGGATGTTTATTACTGACTACTTTCTATAATATTCTGAATTTCAGACATCCAACCAGACAGATACCCAACAATGGACACAAAATGGTTCAGAGAATCTGATGAGCTAAACTGTCTCTCTCTAACAAATACAAAATGAAGCAGGGCAAAGGCTAACAGACTTTTGCCAAGAGAACACACTGGTCATAACAAACACCCTCTTCCAACAACACAAGAGAAGACTCTACACATGGACATCACCAGACGGTCAACACCAAAATCAGATTGATTATATTCTTTGCAGCCAAAGATGGAGAAGCTCTATACAGTCAGCAAAAACAAGACCGGGAGCTGACTGTGGCTCAGATCATGAACTCTTTATTGCCAAATTCAGGCTTACATCAAACTAAGTAGGGAAAACCACTAGACCATTCAGGTATGACCTAGATCAAATCCCTTATGATTATACAGTGGAAGTGACAAATAGATTCAAGGGATCAGATCTGATAGACAGAGTGCCCGAAGAACTATGGACGGAGATTCATGATATTGTAGAGGAGGCAGTGATCAAGATCACCCCCAAGAAAAAGAAATGCAAAACAGCAAAATGGTTGTCTGAGGAGGCCTTACAAACAGCTATGAAAAGAGAAGCAGAAGACGAAGGAGAAAAGGAAAGATAAACCCACTTGAATACAGAGTTCCAGAGAACAGCAAGGAGAGATAAGAAAGCCTTCCTCAGTGATTAATGCAAAGAAATAAAGGAAAACAATAGAATGGGAAAGACTAGAGATCTCTTCAAGAAAATTAGAGATACCAAGGGAACATTTCATGCAAAGATGGGCTCGATAAAGGACAGAAATGGTATGGACCTAACAGAAGCAAAAGATGTTATAACAAGAGGTGGCAAGAATACACAGAAGCACCATACAAAAAGATCTTCACGACTCAGATAACCACGATGGTGTGATCAGTCACCTAGAGTCAGACATCCTGGAATGTGAAGTCAAGTGGGCCTTAGAAAGCATCACTATGAACAAAGCTAGTGGAGGTGATGGAATTCCAGTGGAGCTATTTCAAATCCTAAAAGATGATGCTGTGAAAGTGCTGCACTCAATATGCCAGCAAATTTGGAAAACTCACAGTGGTCATAGGACTGGAAAAGGTCAGTTTTCATTCCAATCGCTATGAAAGGCAATGCCAAAGAATGCTCAAACTACCACACAATTGCACTCATCTCACATGCTATAAAGTAATGCTCAAAATTCTCCAAGCCAAGCTTCAACAGTACATGATCCGTGAAATTCCAGATGTTCAAGCTGGTTTTAGAAAAGGCAGAGGAACCAGAGATCAAATTGCCAACATCTGCTGGATCATCAAAAAAGCAAGAGAGTTCCAGAAAAACATCTATTTCTGCTTTACTGACTATGCCAAAGTCTTTGACTGTGTGGATCACCACAAACTGTGGGAAATTCTTCAAGAGATGGGAATACCAGACCACCTGACCTGCCTCCTGAGAAATCTGTATGCAGGTCAGGAAGCAACAGTTAGAACTGGACATGGAACAGACTGGTTCCAAACAGGGAAAGGAGTGTGTCAAAGCTGTATATTGTCACCCTGCTTATTTAACTTATATGCAGAGTACATCATGAGAAACGCTGGACTGGATGAAGCATAAGCTGGAATCAAGATTGCCAGGAGAAATATCAATAACCTCAGATATGCAGATGACACCACCCTTACCGCAGAAAGCAAAGAAGAACTAAAGAGCTTCTTGATGAAAATGAAAAAGCAGAGTGAAACAGCTGGCTTAAAATTCAACATTCAGAAAACTAAGATCACGGCATCTGGTCCCATCACTTCATGGCAAATAGATGGGGTAACAGTGACAGACTTTATTTGGGGGGACTCTAAAATTGCTGCAGATGGTGACTGCAGCCATGAAATTAAAAGATGCTTGCTCCTTGGAAGAAAAGTTATGACCAACCTAGATAGCATATTAAAAAGCAGAGATATTCCTTTGCCAGCAAAGGTCCATCTAGTCAAGGCTATGGTTTTTCCAGTATGGATGTGAGAGCTGCACTATAAAGAAAGCTGAGCACAGAAGAACTGATGCTTTTGAACTGTGGTGTTGGAGAAGACTCTTGAGAGTCCCTTGGACTGCAAGGAGATCCATTCTGAAGGAGATCAGCCCTGGGATTTCTTTGGAAGGAATGATGCTAAAGCTGAAACTCCAGTACTTTGGCCACCTCATGTGAAGAGTTGACTCACTGGAAAAGACTCTGATGCTGGGAGGGATTGGGGGCAGGAGAAGGGGACGACAGGCGATGAGATGGCTGGATGGCATCACTGACTCGATGGATGTAAGTCTGAGTGAACTCCGGGAGATGGTGATGGACAGGGAGGCCTGGCGTGCTGCAATTCATGGGGTCGCAAAGAGTCGGACACGACTGAGCAACTGAACTGAACTGAATAATAAAAGTCTCAACAAACAAAGTCAAAATTAATTAAAAATCCCCCAAATACTGAGACTACCAATATTAAATTTTTCATATAACCTCCACTCAGCTTTATCCCATGCAACTAAATACATAATTTAAAAACAGTATACAACACATACTTCAATCAGCATTTAAATAATGTCCCTATGTTATTTTTAAAAGGAAAAAAAAATCACAAACAAGCTAATGGCATGGTAAGAGCAGATATTACGAAACTCTAATCACTTTGGATTTATACAGATTAGACAGCAATAAACAAGCTTGGTAATTTTCAGACTGGATACAAGATATGCAGCAATAAGGAAAAACGAACCTTACTTCAAGCTATTCCAATCCCTTAAAGCCTCTCTCGAAAGTCCACTTTAAATTTAAAACAATAAGTAAAACAATATCAAGAAATAAAGTGAATATGATATTACTATGCTAAGTTAATGATTTTCTCCCAGCTGACAAAGGCTACTACAGATATATTCATTGATACCCACATTTTTCTCCAATGGTAAATATCAGAACGCAACACCTAAGCTTATTCGTGTGAATAGGGACCTGAAAACAGACTCCTGAGATCAAGCACAGTTATCTCTAGAGTCACAGCAGAACGTGCTTCCCACACAACATGGATCATTTTCTTCACCGCAATGTTCTTCACCACTAACAAAGCATGAGACAGAGCTAACTAATTACGAAGCAAAAGTATGCTCAACTGTCTTTCCACTAAGAAATATATACCTGAGAAGTTACACTGAAACTAATTTTCAGAAAATTAAATTAACCATTACCTTATAATCTGAGAGATGATTTATCTCCTTTAATTAATCTTCAACTGACAAGACACGTGTAAACTGACGTAGTAATGCATTAAAAGTGTTACTTTTTAAAGGAAATAGTCTATATAATGGGCTTCCCTAGAGGCTCAGCAGTCAAGAATCTGCCTGTGATGAAGGAACAGGAGATACGATTGCTGGGTCAGGAAGATCCCCTGGAGGAGGGCATGGCAACCCAAGCAAGTATTCTTGCCTGGAGAATCCCACCGACAGAGACTGGACAGATACAGTCCATGCGGTTGCAAAGAGTCGGACACAACTGAAGCAACTTAGTATGTACACACACAATTCTACAAAAGGCTTAGAAAACAACAATTTCCTGCACTGTGATTAATCATCCCTCCCTTATTTTTCCAATTTTATGTGAATCACGGAATAGCAAGTTTCTTAAAAGTTAGGCTTAAATGGAACAATATGTTCAAAATCATGTCTGCAGTTTAAAAGAACCTGCTTATTTTGATTTTGCAATGAAGTACTTTTGTCAGTCAATAAATAGACATATTAGGGTCCTTTTTCTTTTTTTTTTAAGAAATTGCTAAAAATTATTAAAAACCACATACATGCCATCTAAAGGTCCATAAGAACAAACTGGTTCTTTTACACTCAGCACTTGTTAAAAGTTTGTCTTCTGATAAGCATCTGTCATCAAAGAATCTACTTAAACAATCTCCCATCCCTTGGAAACTATCTTCAGGCTCACTCCCTTGTAAAGTATAATGGTCCATGGATCACAGCTACTCTCTGGTTACCAGACTCCTCCGTCCCCCACAGCAAGCATTTCCAAGGATGGTAGAGATGGAGTTACTTCAGTCAGGTCATTAAAAATCTCTGCCTTCCCCACTTGTGATCATCTGTTTGATATTTCTGACATATATATATTTTTCAGCAAACTCATTATGTGAAAAGCATTGCTTTAATGATAGCTGAGCTTCAATACAGTAGTATGGGAGATCGTTGTGAATTTGATACTAAATATCCCTAAAAATCTAGATCAGTTGGTATCTAAAACTCAAAAATTCATAAAATGAATTTGCACTCAAACAGAAAATAACACCCCAGGCATTTCTATAGTTTTAAGAGGCAAGACCACCCTTCAGATGCTATGTCTGATCTTTTGTATACCTTAACACAGCTCAAGGCAAATTGGGATTAGTTCATGCTTCCACACAGAAAATCACATAATCCAAATTAGTCAAGAGCTCAGAGCAAACCAAGATCATAAGAAATCAGCTGGTTAACACCTTGCCTAAAGATAGAAAGGAAATATGCCCTATTTTCCAAAGAGAATGAGATCTCCAGTAACTCAATGATTTTCCAATGAATTTCTGCAATTCAGTGGTTTTAAACTTTTTAAACCATACTCCATTGTAATATATGTTTATATCACAACCCACTGCACGTTATTTTCATTTATATGTATATCTCAGAAATTTCACAAATAATACCTTACCCTTACTAATCCATTCTTAAGGAGATCAGCCCTGGGATTTCTTTGGAAGGAATGATGCTAAAGCTGAAACTCCAGTACTTTGGCCACCTCATGCAAAGAGTTGACTCATTGGAAAAGACTCTGATGCTGGGAGGGATTGGAGGCAGGAGGAGAAGGGGACGACAGACAATGAGATGGCTGGATGGCATCACGGACTCGATGGACGTGAGTCTGAGTGAACTCCGGGAGTTGGCGATGGACAGGGAGGCCTGGCGTGCTGCGATTCATGGGGTCACAAAGAGTCGGACACGACTGATTGACTGAACTGAACTGAACTTGATATTTGTGATGCACTCAGACTGTTTTCCATTGTACTCAAATTTTAAATGCTAAATTGGTTTCTATACCCACGAATGATCCACAATACACAGTTTGAAAAACTGCATTAAAAAGTAGTGTTTCAGCCAATAAAATGTTCATATCATCTTAATGTAACTATCAGTAGCATGTCATGAAATCTTCTGCTTTCTATTACAAATGTTTACTGATTTGTTAAGTAAGCCAATATGAAAGCCAATATGAAATGTTTAATGGAAAACAACAGTATGGCAGTTAACATATTATAAAGGGGGTGGGAAAGTTAAGACTAGACAAGACTCTAAACATGGTTTTACTCATTTCGCTCAATTTAATGCAAACGTGTTGTAACAAACTCACTTTCCTACCACATAGTTTTGAAAAGGAATCTTGAAAAATCTCTCTAACTAACCGAATGGTACACAACAGCTATTTTTAAAGCAACTTTTCCACCTTTTAAAGAATACTGTACACTTTAAGATACACTTTAAAAGACTATTTAAAATCACAGTGGCTTTTGGACAAAGTAATCTTCATGTTGTCTTGCACATTTCATGCCTCTGCTGCAATAATGCATTTCTATACTTTATCTTCATACACCAACAAAATCCACCACTGTATCTTTAAAGTTCAATGATCTTTTCTCTTCTAAATTTCAAAAAGAACACCAAATGCTGCTTCAGCAAGCAAGAGGTTGTTTATGAGTCATTCCTTTCAACTGAGGCTGGGGAAATCAGGAGCGGAGGGGTAGAGATAAAGAAGAAAGGAGAGCATATTTTCATGACACACTTGAAAATATTCTCAGTATTTTTAAAAATAAAAATAACAAAGCTGTATAAAGCGTAAATGGACACAAGACCACCAGAGATTCAAAAAATAATGACAACCATAGAAAATAAAACTGTAACAAATCCAAAGAAACATGCCTGAATTATTTTCATTGATAATGTTTGAATTTTATGTCTATTTAGGGGCATGAGACAGTTCTTTGAGTACTGGATATGAACCACCTGACTCAAGGTACCTGACTTTCCCCCCAGCTACACTTCACTGAATCATAAGGGGGAACTAGTTTTACATGGAGAAAGACACACAAGTATACATTTTCTCTCACTGCTACTCTATCTTTACTACAAATGAAAATATGGAAGTGTTAAGTCTCTCAGTCATATCTGACTCTGTAACCCCAAGGACTGTAGCTGGCCAGGCTCCTGTCCATGGAATTCTCCAGGCAAGAATCCTGGAGTGTAGCCATTCCCTTCTGCAGGGGATCTTCCCAACCCAAGGACTAAACCTGGGTCTCCTGCATTGCAGGCCGATTATTTACCGTCTGAGCCATAACTCTCACCAGTGAGAAAGCATTTCCTCATATCTGTTATTGCAGATAAGCAGAGCAAGAAAAGCAGAACACATTCACTTAACATGGCAGAGATTCTGTTAAAAGTTGAATAAAAGGTACCTTACCAGTACCTTTTCCTTTTAAAAACCTAAAGAATTTGACAAATTCCAGACTTTTAACAGAAACAAACTGCCAACTTTCCCAACCTTCCCAACTCCATCCAACCTATCCCCTAGTTTAGACATAAAGGTCTAAAGATCACTTTATGATTATTTCTTTGTCCAACAGCACAGTGAACAGAAGATGAATACTGACAGATTCTCTCCTCAACCAAATTCCAGCCAGGGTCTGTCCTCTTCTCAACCATGCCTCAACCTTGGCCTATAAAAACTAAAGTATCAACACAAATGATTTCATATACTCATATCCCTCTATGCTAAGAAACTTAAATAACCACTAATACAGTTTTTAACAGCTCAAGGACCCATCCTGAGGATGGTCCTAGTCCCTCTTATTTCAAGTGCCTCTCTGCGAAAGCTCAAAGCTGCCGAAAGAATTTAAGATCTGTTCTAGCCAAAAGCTGATAATAGGCCCCTGACTACCCTATCCTACAGCTTTTACTTAAAATGGCTTAAAATGTGAATCCTTCCTTCATCCCCCTTTGAGATCTATGTGTATCTACTAAAACTCAATCACTCAGTAGTGGCCTTCTCAAGGACATGAAAGCTATTTCTCTAACTGTATTCACTGGGAAGAACAGGGCTTCAATCTCTCACTTCCTCCGCGTAGGAGGATAAAATCTTCACTTCAATAACTGTTAACTAACAGACACAGCCAGTCTAATCATCATTTATATTAACCAGCCCTTTGTGATTTTTCTACTCCCCTGATCATCCCGAGACAAGCTAGCAATCCCTCCCCTACTCCCTCATTCTCCCTTTAAAATGCCCAGTTCCCTCTAGACAAGTCCCCTCCTTCCCTAGTATAGCAGTGTGTTACTGATTAAAATCTGTCCTTAACCTAACTTGTGTACTGGTTTGTCTTTGACAAAATAATAAAGTAATTTAAAAAGGTAATAATGAAAGGTAAACATATCCCAATTAATAAAGACTTACATAAGATCATTAGATGTGGAGTTCTTAAAAAACAAACAAAAAATCTTAAAGTTTTAACTTCGTGAAAGTCAAAGTCACTCAGTCGTGTCCGACTCTTTGTGACCCCAAGGACTGACTAGTCCATGGAATTCTCTAGGCCAGAATACTGAAGCGGGTGGCCGTTCCCTTCTCCAGGGGACCTTCCCAACCTAGGGATCAAACCCAGGTCTCCCGCACTGCAGGTGGAGTCTGTACCAGCTGATCCACCAGTGAAGCCCAAGAATAGTGGAATGGGCAGCCTATCCCTTTTCCAGCGGATCTTCCCGAAGCAGGGTCTCGTGCATTGCAGGCAGATTCTTCACCAACTGAGCTATGAGGGAAGTCCGTTATCTTCATGAAGGAGTCATAGATCAAGGAGTCAGTCAGTCAGCATTTAGGGGGTGGAAACGGCCCTTGGCAAACATCAAGCCGAAAGCCCTTCATGTTACAAATGATTAATCTAATGCCCAAAGAGGTTAAGTGACTTACCCAAGGTGATTTCAATGAGGGTCTGAATCAGAAAAGCCAATTCAGCATTATTCTCTTTCTGACTCCAACATGAAAATATTCTTTCTCTTGTATTCTCATTGGTAAAAGCAACCTTCACCATTAATCATTCAAGTCAACATCAAAGATGAATATATACATATATTATGATGAATATATATATATATATAAAACCCTTCTATAACGTGAGTGTTTACAATCCCACTATAGTCCAACAACCGTAAACTGAGGAAAGCTTGTCTGATACAAGTACACATAAGATTTCATTTCACTCAGGGAAGACTGTTTCAACAGTTCTAAACAAATATATAAAGCAACTTGGTGAAGAGAAACTACTTTCACACCCAAGCAAAGAAAATAAAAACCCATGCATAAACCCAAAAGAAGATAGACAGTCTTAAAATAATTTAGACGGTCTTAAAAACAACCGAAAGAAGAAAAATAAAAATAAATTGAAAACCCTTTTTCTGCACTTACCAGCAAAGCATTTGGAACAGAGGTTCATAGTCTTGCTGGACCTGGGGCAAAAAAAAAAAGAAAGAAAAGAAAGAAGAGCTAAAACTTCAGTTATCACTCTAATCAAAACATAAAAGATGTTTGAAACCTAGGCCAAGATCTTCCTGGCCAAGGAACTAAACTAATAAACTAATAAGAAATCCCTAGCCAGCCAGCCACCCCTACCCCATAACAAAACAAAAACAAGACAAAAATAAAATAACAATATAAAGCACGTTTGTTATCTATGAGTTAGCCAATACGTTATTTCTTGTGACTAGCAGCTTATGTGGTGGCAAGTTCAGGAATACTGTAAAAGGCCCATAAGATAACAAAAGAATGAATTTATCCAACGATTGTCACATTCCCTGTATAATGGAACATATATCACACACTCATCAAAAAAGGGAAAATTTTATCCATAAAGAGGTAAAACTTGCTCCTGATTTACACATTTGATTACCTCTATAATATTACTTGAACTTTTGTCTTCTTTCCCCTCATTCTAGTCCAATTTCAGATCCTGGTCACACTATGACCTTGTCATTTAAAATTCTTTTTACAGATGTTCCCAATCAAATTATTTTTCATGTCCTTTCATCTGTTAATAATAACTACAATTCACTGAATACTAAATTGGGATGGGCACTTAACATACACGATCTCATTAATCTTCCCAACATCCCGAGACTGAGTATCACCGTATTGCTTTGTTTCTAAAACACACTTTTTAAAAGAGTCCCATTAACATTTCTACAACCAGGAAACATCATAGAACTGGCTACAAGTGATAAATAATTTAAAGAGGAAATGTTTCCACCATGTCCTCCAAGGAGATATTAAACTGAGTGGTCTTAGAAATCAAGGACATACAGTCTCATCCCCATTTAACAGGGGAGCAGCTTGCCCGCAGTCACATCGCTGGGGAACTGACTGCAGAGGAAGCTTCTGACCTAGGGTCTGAGCTAACTCCAAAGCCCATACGAACTACAAAAACCTTCTAGAATACCTATCTACAGCCTCATTCCTCAGCAATTCCCCTTCCAATATCTGAGTCTTTACCCAGAGTCACTTGCATACATGGAATATGGCAACCATCTTTTGCCCTCCTCAGTCAACTTTACAATTAATGAAAGCCTCCCTCAGGAAGTATTCCCTGATGATCATGACTGTCTTCTAATATACTGAGACCCAAGATCTAACTGTCGGTAATTGTCACAGAGTGATAAAATGAGGAGATGGGCCGTGAAAGGAGGCAGGAAGAGGTCACTAGAGTTCTCTATCCCAAAAGAGATGCCATGTAGATGGGGGTTAGGCACTCAATTGTGTCCAACTCTCTGCAACCCCATGGACTAACATAAAGACATCAAAGGTGCTAAGAAAGCTTTCAGTATCAATAAAATGAATAAAAATTTTTTAAAAACGGACAGAGAGGTGCATTAACATCTAACACTTATTACATGTCTACCACATGGTTAAGCATAACACCAAATTCCTTTAACCTCATTTTACCGAAGAGCAAACTGAAGCGCCAAGAGGGTATATAACTTTCCTAGGTTACAGCACTCTCAAGTAGATGAACCTGATCTAATTCCAAAGCCTGTGTTCTTTTCCTCATGCTGAACTAGGGCCCCTGCCTCAGTACAGAAGCTGAGAGGAACACACTCTAGAGGCTGGGGAGAATGGTCCCACAACTGGAGATATAATCTATGGTAATCAAGGCAGCACACGGAAAAAGTAAAGCCTTTCATCTGGAGGAAGCACAACTCCTGCCCTCTTCTCCAAATACACATAAAATACACAGCAAAGCAACCCAAGGCTGCCAGTCATTTCGGTTCCAACCCAAGGAAGAACTGAGGATGAAGGAATTTCTCTGTTGCTTGAACAATCCCCAAGAGGAAGGTCTCCTCCTGATGTGGTCACTGTCTCTCGCCCCTCTGGTGCCACAGAGACACAGAGGTAACCGTTCATCCTCTGCTGCTCCCCAGATCCAGCAGGAAGCACGGAGAGCCTGAGAGAAGAAGTGAGGGCAGCAGGAACCAAGGGTGCCAGTTTTCACGTCTGTGTTTCACAAGCTGGTAAGAAAAAATGGCAATGTAGCATTTTTTCCCACTTGCCCTTAACTCCCTTCAGATAGTTGATGCATTATACCCACTTCAGATGGCTGATGCATATATACCCACTATATCTATATATCATATCCATTCTACTTTCTAGGTAGGAACTTTTCAGCAACATAGTTATCAATCAGGCTATGAAAGAAATAACACAGATACTGATATTATTAATCAAAACAGAGATGTCTAAAATCTGAAAGAACCCAGATTCTGGCTACAGAATTAAGAGCTACTGGTAATGGCAACTTGGATCCCATATGTCAGCAACAGTGAACTTGAAAAAACTAGCAGAGGCTTCTGAGACCCTTGCTCCTTTTTCATGGTTGACATATCAAACTTGAAGCTAATCACACACATACAACTACCAAAAAACATAGTGTGATCATCCTGCACAGTCTTGGACAGACTACTTCAAGTACTCTATGTGGCAGCAAGTATGAAAGAGAGATATTGAGAGGTGCATAGGTAACTGCAGTTTTTGCATTGTTGAAATTTGCCATTTGATACTGGAGTACATTCTTAAACAAGCGTGGTTATGTTATACATCATTTTAATGCACATTTCTCACTTGATTTTTTCTTTGCTAATGACAACAACACAAGAGAAGACTCTACACATGGACATCACCAAATGATCAACATCGAAATGAGACTGATTATATTCTTTGCACCCAAAGATGGAGAAGCTCTATATAGTCAACAAAAACAAGACCAGGAGCTAACTGTGGCTCAGATCATGAACTCCTTATTGCCAAATTCAGACTGAAATTGAAGAAAGTAGGGAAAACCACTAGACCGTTCAGGTATGACCTAAATCAAATCCATTATGATTATACAGTGGAAGTGAGAAATAGATCTAAGGGCCTAGATCTGATAGACAGAGTGCCTGATGAACTATGGATGGAGGTTCATGACACTGTACAGGAGACAGGGATCAAGACCAGCCCCATGGAAAAGAAATGCAAAAAAGCAAAATGGCTGTCTGAGGAGGCCTTACAAATAGCTGTGAAAAGAAGAGAGGCGAAAAGGAAAGATATAAGCATCTGAATGCAGAGTTCCAGAGAATAGCAAGAGATAAGAAAGCCTTCCTCAGCAATCAATGCAAAGAAATAGAGGAAAACAACAGAATGGGAAAGACTAGAGATCTCTTCAAGAAAATTAGAGATACCAAGGGAACATTTCATGCAAAGATGGGCTCGATAAAGGACAGAAGTGGTATGGACCTAACAGAAGCAGAAGATATTAAGAAGAGGTGGCAAGAATACACAGAAAAACTGTACAAAAAAGATTTTCACGACCTAGATAATCACGATGGTGTGATCAGTCACCGAGAGCCAGACATCCTGGAATGTGAAGTCAAGTGGGCCTTAGGAAGCATCACTACAAACAAAGCTAGTGGAGGTGATGGAATGCCAGCTGAGCTATTTCAAATCCTAAAAGATGATGCTGTGAAAGTGCTGCACTCAATGTGCCAGCAATTTTGAAAAATCGCAGTGGTCATAAGACTGGAAAAGGTCAGTTTTCACTCCAGTCCCAAAGAAAGGCAATGCCAAAGAATGCTCAAACTACCGCACAATTGCACTCATCTCACAGGCTATAAAGTAATGCTCAAAATTCTCCAAGCCAAGCTTCAAAAGTACATGAACCGTGAACTTCCAGATGTTTAAGCTGGTTTTAGAAAAGGCAGAGGAACCAGAGATCAAACTGCTAACATCCGCTGGATCATGGAAAAAGCAAGAGAGTTCCAGAAAAACATCTATTTCTGCTTTATTGATTATGCCAAAGCCTTTGACTGTGTGGATCACCACAAACTGTGGAAAATTCTTCAAGAGATGAGAATATCAGAATGTCTCGAGAACCTTATATGCAGGTCAGGAAGCAACAGTTAGAACTGGATATGGAATAACAGACTGCTTCCAAATAGGAAAAGGAGTACGTCAAGACTGTATATTGTCACCCTGCTTATTTAACTTATATGCATCATGAGAAACACTGGGCTGGAAGAAGCACAAGCTGGAATCAAGACTGCTGGGAAAAATATCAATAACCTCAGATATGCAGATGACACCACCCTTGTGGCAGAAAGTGAAGAGGAACTCAAAAGCCTCTTGATGAAAGTGAAAGAGGAGAGTGAAAAAGTTGGCTTAAAGCTCATCATTTAGAAAACTAACATCATGGCATCTGGTCCCATCACTTTATGGGAAATAGATGAGGAAACAGTGGAAACAGTGTCAGACTTTATTTTGGGGGGCTCTAAAATCACTGCAGATGGTGACTGCAGCCATGAAATTAAAAGACATTTATTCCTTGGAAGGAAAGTTATGACCAACCTAGATAGCATATTCAAAAGCAGAGACATTACTTTGCCAACAAAGGTCCGTCTAGTCAAGGCTATGGTTTTTCCTGTGGTCATGTATGGATGTGAGAGTTGGACTGTGAAGAAGGCTGAGCGCCAAAGAATTGCTGCGTTTGAACTGTGGTGTTGGAGAAGACTCTTGAGAGTCCCTTGGACTGCAAGGAGATCCAACCAGTCCATTCTGAAGGAGATCAGCCCTGGGATTTCTTTGGAAGGAATGATGCTAAAGCTGAAACTCCAGTACTTTGGCCACTTCATGCAGAGTTGACTCATTGGAAAAGACCCTGATGCTGGGAGGGATTGGGGGCAGGAGGAGAAGGGGACAACAGAGGATGAGATGGCTGGATGGCATCACCAACTCGATGGACATGAGTTTGAGTGATCTCTGGGAGTTCGTGATAGACCGGGAGGCCTGGCGTGCTGCGATTCATGGGGTCGCAAAGAGTCGAACACGACTGAGCAACTGAACTGAACGACATTAGTTGTTTATATGTAGAGTTTAGAATTGATGTTAGACAAAAAGCAAATTCAAGCGATTTTCTTGAGTTCAAAATGGGTCGTAAAGCAGTGGAGACAACCCATAACATCAACAACATATTTGGCCCAGCAACTGCTACTGAACGTACAGTGCAGTTGTGGTTCAAGAAGTTTTGCAAAGGAGATGAGAATCTTGAAGATGAACAGTGTAATGGCCAGCCATCAGAAGTTGACAAAGAGCAACTGAGAGCCATCATCAAAGTTGATCCTCTTAGAACTACATGAGAAGTTGTCAAGGAACTCAATGTTGACCATTCTACGGTCATTCAGCATTTGAAGCAAACTGGAAAGATGAAAAAGCTCGATAGGTGGGTGCCTTTTGAGCTGGACGAAAATCAAAAACATTGTCATTTTGAAGTGACCTGTTCTCTTTTTTTATGCAACAATAACGAATCATTTCTTGGTCGGATTATCATATGCAACGAAAAGTGGATTCTGTATGACAACCAGCAATAACCAACTCAGTGGCTGAGCCAAGAAGCTTCAAAGCACTTCCCAAAGCCAAACTTGCACCCCAAAAGAGGTCTCTGCTGCCCATCTGATCCCCTACAGCTTTCTGAATCCCAGTGAAACCATTACATCTGAAAAGTATGCTCAGCAAATTGATGAGATTCACCAAAAACTGCAACATCTGCAGCTGGCACTGATCAACAAAAAGGGCCCAATTATGTTTGTACCAATCTGAGTCTTAAGTCTCCTCTGCTCCAAAGAAACTGCTCTTACTGAGATATCCAATGGCTATGTTTCTAAAACCAAATTTGAAGATGTCAAATCTTAATCCCTGAAATTTGTAATCCATGGAATTCATTTTATTGGGGATAGGTCTCTGCACAAAAATTAAGCTAAAGATTTTGAGTTTACTCTGTATTATCGCAGTGGGCCCTGAATGAATGGCTTAGAAATGCTTTTGTGAGAGGCAAAAAAGTGTGGAAAAACACAGTGAGGAGAAGGCAAAGTCAAGATGGAAGCAGAGCCTGGAGGAATGCGGTCTTAAAGCTAGGGATGCTGGAGCAGCCACTGGAAGCAGAAAGAGACAAGGAATGGGTTTTTCCCTAAAGCTGCCCAGAAGGAAGGCAGTTCTGCCAGAGTTTGGGCTTACTAGGCTCCAGAAACTTAGGAGAACATATTCTATTGTTTCAAGCCATCAGAGCTGTGGTAATTTGTTAGAGTAGACCCAGAAAACGGATACCAGGGTTATGACCCTGACCTCATCCTACTCCCTTCTCTCTCAGCATCGTTCAACCAGATCCATCCTTCTCGAAACTCTACTTTTGCCTTCCTGTCGCTCAGGTCCCAGATCTAATCTACCCACTACCCCCCCCCCATTTCCCTCCCATGAAACAGCCACCTCTCAGCCACCTTCACTGGCTCCTCCCCCACTGCCAAGGCCTGTGTGTGCAGGCTCCAGAACTCAGTCCTACTTCCAACTCAGTGATCGCAGATAGTTCCTTGGCTTTAAATGTTATGCACTAAAGACTCAAATGTATACATTCGTCCCAAACCTCTTCACCTTGCTCCAAACTCATACATCCAACTGCTTACGTGACATCTTTACATGTAGCTCAGACACATTTCAAACTAGAACATTCAACATTCCCCCTAAATTTGCCTGACCCTTTTTGTCCACCTTTATAAATGGCAACATCTTCTGTCCAGTTGCTCAAGTCAAAAATCCAAAACGTCAACTTTGATTTCCCTCTTTTCTGCAGTCTCTCATACACAATGCTGAGCGAGACCACCAGCTGTTTCCGAGCAGACTTAAGTCTGCCTACTCCTCTCCTTCGCCAGTGCTCCCACCGCAGCCACCATGCTCTCGCCTGGCCACAGTAAATGGCTTTCCACTGGTCTCCCCAGTCCCATGCATCACCCTTGACAATGGTTTTCTACACAGTAGCCAAAGCAATCTTTTATTTAAAAGTTAAGTTGTGCTATTTTCTTTCTTAATTCCATCCAATAATTTCCTATTGCATTTAGTGTAAAATTCAAACTTTTTTTTTTTTTTACCAAAGCCTTAGCCCCTCATGACCTGTCTCCGTCTGCCTCTCCTCTTCCTTCCTTACATTTCACTCCTCTCACCTACCACACTTCAGTTGCACTCGCCTTTTCATCTGTTCCTAGAAATCAATGCAGTGCTCCTGCCCATGCTGTTCCCTCTCCCCTTCATCACTGTAGGACCACGCCTTTCTTCTTCACTCAGGTCCTAGCTCGAACCTCCTCACAGGTTTCAACCGACCACCCAATTTACATCAGTCATCTCCTTGTTTTCTTCACAACATCCTTCTCTGATACCTTATCACTGGTCTGTTGTATACTATCCTTCAACCAGAATGTAAGTGTCGTAAGAGCAAAGAGCCTCTTGGGCACCCTTGTTTGGTGCTTAATAGGCGTCCTGTCGTCTCTCAGGAGCTCTGTCACACGGTGATGCCTATAAATGGCACCTAATGCCACCCTGTGCACCTGGCATGATCTGTCGCTCACGAGGTAACAGGTGGCAGACACGTGCACAAGCTTTCTTCCCATGAGATGAAGTTTCAAAGAATCCGCTTACACTGTTTTTTTTCTTTCAATAAATACTGTTTAGTGATATTTCTGGTTTTGAAAATACATATCCCTTGTACAAAATTTAGAAAGAGAATAGAAGCATTTAAGCAAAATGCCGAAGATCACTGATAATCCTTACCCCAAACATAAGAGTAACATTCTGAAATCATTCCTTACCTTTATGGATAGATATATATAATAAGAACTTATTATATTTAACAGTATTGGTAAAGTTGTGTGGTATGCGCACATATATGTTTTTATAACGTATACACACTGCATATTTTATCTTGCATATATCAAATAATTCACCAAAAATATATAATAAAATATGCAAATTTCATTTTTTATTTCCATTCTTCAAAAACATTCTTGCTGCTCTGTAATAGTTCATTATATACTAATAGTATAATTTAGTCACTCTCTTACTGTTGAATATTTAATCTTTTTCTAGATTTTTATTATAAATGTTGCTATAATGAGCATTTTTAGACATAAATCTTCCATCACAAGTCTTTGGCTGAATAACTTTCTTAAAACTGACTCTGAGAAGGACAGTTACTGAGATGAAAAAGTATGATTTGGTAAATACTGCCAAATTACTTCCCAGATAAGTTCTACCAATTTATACTCTCATCAAAAGCATCTGAAAGTACATTTTTTCCCCATGGACTCTTACCAACATTAAGTAATTAATTTCAAATCTTTGTTTGATGGGAGAAATGGTTATCTTGCTTTAATCATGTGTTTTCTTTTGAAATAAAAAAACCTGAATTTGAAGGATAGTAATTTTTTTAATGAAAAATAAATGAACCTTCTAGCTAATTTGTCTCAAGGAATTAGAAGAACATTCCTAATAACTGAGAATTCTAAAAACATTTTATTTACAACACTATTTTCTTGACATTCATACAACACCCTCTTTCACCAAGCAGGAACACACACACACGCCAGGTCCCCCCGAAATACTGCAACACAAATGTGGAAATAAAAGCAACCCTGATGCTGCGTCAGTGAGGAAGAAACTGAGGCACAATAAAAATAGAGACAAGTCAGAAGGAAACACAAAAGTATCAGCAAAGCTGTTCCAGCCTAACATCTCTGTATTTCTCTAGGTTAGACATGGATCATAACATTTGTAAAAACTCTAGACGACAATGGGATTTCTTTCTTAATGAAGAAAACCAATCTGCAAAAACCAACTAGTCACATTTCCTAATTCAATCTCCTTTAATAATCCAAAAGGAGGAGGAGGAGAAGACAGGGAAGGGAGGAGAGTTGGGCAAGGATGTGTGTATATGTGTAAAGACGGAAAAAACAAACCACAATGCCTTCTCCACTCTAAACATCATTCCAGTCACCTCAGAAGTAAGATTAGATGGTTAAAGACCAGTAACAGTCTGCATGCCACCTCGCATACTCACAGCCAGAAAAGTCTCAATTCCCTCCAATAGCTAGAAAGCAGCGAACAGCTCTACTGAAGCTATGCTCTTTGCTCACCCTAGGCAAACAAGAAAAAGGCCAGTTCAAACAGATGACATCCTAGCAGAATGACAAACCAGGCTCTCAGCAGTGCATCCAGCCTGTCTGAATTGTTATACACCACTCTAAATATCATTCAGACAATGTCTGCAAAGTTTTCAAGGGAGTATTACAAAGGAAAAAATTTAGTTGTTAATAAGTGGGATTCGTTTCTAGAATGTAGCAATATCAGTCATGCTACCTGGAGAAGGAAATTGCAACCCACACTCCAGTATTCTTGCCTGGGAATTCCCATGGACAGAGGAGCCTGGTTACAGTCCATGGGGTCACAAACAGTTGGACTGAAGTGAGGAACTAAACAACTACTTTAAAAGCTAATTTCAATCTAATAATTTAGATTCCAGGTAGTGTTGTAATGAACCGCGTCTTAATATATTATACCCAGATTCAAGGACAGGAAGGACATAGCATAGGCCTCTGTTTTCTGTGTTTGAACCCCTACACTAAAAAGATATACAGATGTCAAATAAGTAACATTATCAACTGTAACCCTGTACACATCACTAAAAGGTAAAACAAGATGAGGCATGCTTATCAATAAACTAGTAAAAAGAAGAATAAATATTAAAACATGTAAATAAATCCCCTGTGACTGCAGTCACAAAATTAAAAACTACTTACTCCTTGGAAGGAAGGCCATGACAAACTTAGACAGTGTATTTGAAACAGACACATCACCTTGCCGACAAAGGTCCATATAGTTAGTTATGGTTTTCCCAGTAGTCATGTATGAATGTGAGAGCTGGACACAAGCTGAGAGCTGAAGAATTGATGCTTTTGAATTGTGGTGTTGAAGAAGACTCTGGAGAGTCCCTTAACAGCAAGGAGATCAAACAAGTCAATTCTAAATGAAATCAACTCTAACTATTCACTGGAAGGACTGATGCTGAAGCTGAAGCTCCAATACTTTGGCCACCTGATGCGAAGAGTGGACTCACTGGAAAAGACCCTGATGCTGGGAGGACTGAGGGCAGGAAGAGAAGAGGGCGACAGCAGATGAGATGGTTGGATGGCATCACCGACTCAATGAACCCGAGTTTAAGCACACTCCAAAAGATGATGAAAGACAGGGAAGCCTAGAGTGCTGTAGCCCACGGGGTCACAGAGTCAGACATGACTTAGCAACTGAGCCACAACAGCAAACCCATGTACACATGCAGGAGGAAGCAATACAACGAACTGAACAAAAACGCCAAATAATGTTTCCCCACAAGAGAAACTTAGGACACTATCGCTGCCAACACTCACTGTACATAGTGGCTACAGCTGTCTTACCACGTATGCCCATACAAACAGAAGGGTTTTCGTCCCTAAAATTATCTTGCAAGAAACAGGAACTGCTTCAAAATTAAATCCTTACTTCTGAGGTAAGCACCAATAATTTTAAATTAAACACAAACAGGGTAGAAAGGGAAAAAAAAGAAAAAGCTTCCCCAAAACCTGGAAGTGAAAACTCTAGGCATGCAGTCATGCCCAGGGGAATGGCATTTGGGATTTCAAAACAGGAAGACCCTGCCAATGGAATCAAACTCCCAGCAATATCCATCCAGTCAGAGTCTGTGAAAAGGGCAAGCCAGTGTACTGCTCATCTCTGAGTATAATCACTGAAGTCTGAAAAAATGTCACACACACTATGCTGGATGCTTTGTCAAAGTTACTGCAGCAAACAAGTTTCCAAAGGAAGCAAAACATAGTTTTAAACACAGAGTAAATACTTATCTCTGGATTGTGAGGTCATGATTACAAGAGGTAGCTGCCACTGAAAAAGGCCTCTGAAAATCATTTAGAAAGTAATACAATAAGAAAACCTTCGAAAGTTAGGAAGATCACAAATAACACCAAAATTATGGCAATTCTCCTAATGTTATATGGATGAATTCTTGTGGCTTCAGAAGCAACTTCCAGAGAGCAACATTTAGATTTTTTTTAATACTCAACCTCAAACAACCTGTAAGGAAGTAAATAAGTGGGAAACTGTGGCCAATTAACCTTAAATATGTTTTTAGCGAATAAACATTAAAGACATTCATAGATGTGAAGATGTGGAGCATTCATGTTTCATGAGTGTGGAAAAGTAGTATTTTAAATGTGTACTAGAAATATACTCAAATACCTATAATTTGTTAGTATAACCTATTCTTAAATATGCATGTACAGTTACTACTGGTATAAACTGAGAAGAATATATGAGATCGACATTTTATTTTTTACAACTACATGTAAATCTAAATTTTCTGAAAATGAAAAAGTTAAAAGATTTTTAAACTATACAAGTGAAATTAATTTTAATATTAATTATTTAATATTTTGATTATTTTATCTATGCTCCTAAAAATGCCAGTATTTACGGTGATCAAAGCTCTTATTGTTCTTATTAAGAAGATGGAGGAATGTCTTATATCTGGATCTCTTCATTTGCAAATATATGTACTATTTTAGGAAATTCAAACTCTGTATTAGAATAAAACTAATGCTGTGCGTAACTCACTTTTGCAGTAAAGAAAATAGCAGGTGGTGGGGAGAAACTAAGTTCACTGTTATCCACTTACCTAAAGAAACTGCATACGAGTTGATTATTAAACATTTCTCTTAAGTAATTCCAATCCATTTAAGTTTTTTACAATTGTACATCAATGGAGCATACTTTCTGGAGTGATGCAAATGTTCTGTATCTTGATCTGGGTGGTGACTATGTAAGTGTATACACTGGTAGAAATTCACTATATATACACATAAGACTGAGTTTTACTACATATAAATTATAGTTCAATAAAGTATTGCTGGTTAAAAGATAATTTTTTCATTCTACACTACATTAGTTACTGGTACTAATAAACCATACACTGCTGGTTTACTGGGGCTTTCAAGGTGGCTCAGCGGCATAGAATCCGCCTGCCAATGCAGGAGACACAGGTTCAATCCCTGGGTCAAGAAGATCTCCTGAAGAAGGAAATGGCAATCCACTCCAGCATTCTTGCCTGGGAAATCCCACGGACAGAGGAGCCTGGCAGACTACAGTCCATGCGGTTGCAAAGAGTCGGATAAAATTCAGTGATGAAACAACAACTGGTTCATTACAAAAGGAATTCTTTGTGTTGCTCGGAAAACAATACAAAGATTTCCCAACCGTCTGCTATAGAAAACAACACCTGAGAATTACTGGGAACGGACAATGTAAGAGAGAGAACAACGAGGTATCCCTTGCCCCTATTTTTCTTCTGGCTAGCCATGCTGCTACCGCAAACAGTTGCGGATTAGGAGACGCTACACTTGCAGAAGTCAGAGTGTCTTCACCTGAACAGTGATTAAAACAATTAACTGGCTATCAAACTTCTGCAATGGGTTAGAAATTTACTAAAGAACTACTTCCTCTAGAAAAAAAAACTGACCCTTGCATTTTCTATCATCTTTGCAACCACCATTACATAAAAACTATTAAAAAAATTATATATGCACCTGTTCTACCCAAGTAACAAACACTTCTGTTTCATCCTGGTGAAGTGTGCGTTTATCTACTCTTATTATTAAGATAATTTAGGCTTTTAAGCAGAATATGCACTTATCCATATTTATGGAAAACCAGATTTTCCATAAATGTAGGGTAATTTTACTAAAAGATGGAAAGTAAACCTGACACGTCATTATTAGACCTTTCTTTGTTAGAAAATAAGTCATAAACGTGGGAGATGACAGCTACCAGGGTTCAAGCCTCAAGGTTAAACAAGCTGGCACCAGCAGCTGTATGGTTAAGAAAGAAAAACCTAAGGTGCTTCTAACCCTAGAAAGCATCCAGGTGAAATGACATCTACAAGACAAAACATTTTGGTTCATGTCATTCCTTTAAAACTCACGTACCAATAAGAGTATCTATTAAATATGGAGGAAGGGAAGGTAATATCCAGCAAAACACAAACACAAAAAATTAATATTCAGTTACTGTCACTGACATTAAAAAATAAATGCCTTTTGTACTTCATTTGTTCAAATTCTAAATATTTCATATATTACATCAGTCTGCCAAGATATTCTCGGGGCAGGGTGGGGGCGGGGGGGGGGCGATGAAAAAGTTGGGATCCCACCAACCACGAATCTAGATGAGAAATGGATGAAAGGTGATAGCAAAAGAGAAACAGCTCTCATTCTGAGCCCAATGCTCATGGAAAAGGAATAAAGTTCAAAGTTTAAAATTTCCATTTCTTGGCGATTTTAGTCATTCACTATAAAGATTGCCTAAATCCTGCAAAAGAAAATTCTCCATTTAATCACCCTGAGCAGTCATAATCTCCAGCAGGAAAAGAGAAAGAGCTAGAAGGAAACTCAAGAGTGTATCTTTTCTGCCTCGGCCTCAGTAAGACTTAAGGATCCCTGTTCCATGACCACAAGAGATTTCATTTCTACTTTTTGTGTCATATTTCACTGCAGCCCAAACCTCAAAATCATTAATATCTAATGCCTTACTTCATAACTTTCCCACCATTGTAAATGCCTTAATAATCTTGTCATCAGGGTGAAAACACAGGCTGCCAAAAAGCTAAGTGCTAAGAGCAGTGACTGAGAGGAAAGGGCCTGTCTTGAATGTACAACCTCTGGTTTGTGTTTTCTCATCCATTAAAACAAAATGTGGGTACTTTCCTGGTGGTGCAGTGGTTAAGAATCCAGCTTGCAATGCAAGGGGCATGGGGAACTGCTTTGGGGAACTAAGATACTACATGACTCGGAGCATGTGGAGCACGCCACAACCAGAAAGTCCCCATGCCGCACGGAAAGATCAGTATAAGGCAACAGACATTTCCTGTGCTGCAACCAAGACCCAACACAGCCAAAAAAAAAAAAAAAATGAAACCAGTTACTGTCATTTTATGATCACACAATAATACAACCATATATAATCTGGTGGTGGTTCATTGGTAAGGATTCCGCCTGCAATGCAGGAGACTAGAATTTAACCCCTGGGTTGGGAAAATCCCCGGAGGAGGAAATGGCAACCCACTCCAGTGTTCTTGCCTGGAGAATCCCACGGACACAGGGGCCTGATGGGCTACAGTCCATGGGGTCAAAGAGAGTTGGACACGACTTAGCAACTAAACAACAGCAACAACAATATAATTTAATAAGAGAATTACTAAACTCTCCACTATTTCTAAGCTAAATACCTACTAAAACTGATAGGGACTATTTCCCTAATTTCTCAGTTTTCTCACTCTGAAACATTTTCCCTAATATCTTTCTTTAATGCATCGTTGACAGTCAAATACTAAATATGGTGAAGGAAAGAACCTGTGATTTCTTTAAGTGCCATTTCAATTACATGACTTGTCATCAATAGTTTTAAATGCAAAGGCATCACTGACTCATATTTATTAACTGGTTCTCTTATCACCTTGGGACTGTTTTGTGCTACCGCTGGTATAAACCCAATCCTACTTCCATACTGTATATCCACAGCTGTTTACTTTCCTTAAGAAAATTATCTTGTCTTAATCCTGTTAAATGCCATATTATACATATTCATCAACTTCTTCAGAATACCAGATATTCTGAATTTTAATCCAGTTGTCTATTGAATGACCTATCCCACCCAACTTGATGCCATTCACAAATTTAATGAGCATATTGTGCACCTCCATCTAAGACTCTGCTGGAAATAATGGAGCTCAGGAGCCATCTGACAGAATTCAACTTAAGAGTACACAGCTCCCCTCCCAGTGCTGAGGACCTGTGCTGAGGCAGGGCTGAACAGTTCAAGAACTTTGTAATCATGAGTCAGTCTATCTGCCTGGCCAGACAACTCTGCCACCTCTCACAAACAAAACGCTACCTAAACCATCACAAGAAAACCAAGATGAAAGGCTGTAACCTGGCAGAAAACAGGTAACAGAGAGCCTACAGTAGGTGCCCTACAATGGTGAGTCTGCAGCAGCACCATCTTCACTCAGTTGTGTGAAAGTCGCTCAGTGGTGTCCAGCTCTTTGCAACCCCATGAACTGTAGTCTATGGAGTTCTCCAGGCCAGAATACTGGAGTGGGTAGCCTTTCCCTTCTCGAGGGGATCTTCCCAACCCAGGGATTGAACCCAGTTCTCCCACACTGCAGGCAAATTCTTTACCAGCTGAGCCACTAGGGAAGCCCAAGAATACTAGAGTCGGTAGCCTATCCCTTCTCCAGTGGATCTTCCCGACCCAGGAATTGAACCAGGATCTCCTGCATTGCAGGTGGATTCTTTACCAACTGAGCTATCAGGGAAGCCAAGACCATCCATAAGACAGACAAATATGCCCAATGTCAGCTGCCAAATGCTCTCTCAGCCAGAGGAGTTATTTTCCAATATAGAGGTTTATTTCTACTCCTATCATTTGAGCTGAATGTTAATGAAGAACCAGTTATTATTTCCCCAAATCTGTTTATGTCTTATGATTACACCTATTTGACTTGTTGCTGTGATCACATTATTTAGTTACTACCTAAATGAGTAAGTGCAACAAGAAATCATTATTTCTATAAATCTATGTTGAATACTTTAACTTCAATAAATCTATGTTGAATACTTTAAATTGATTAAAAGACAGGTTGCTATTTTAAAAAGATAGAAGGATGCTGCCAGATTAGGCATTAGCAAGACAACTCAAAGACTAAGGAACAAATCATACAAATCTAAAAGGTACTTTTAAATTGCTTCACAAATGTCTTTAGATTCTCACCCCATTAATAACACTAAGACTGGATGTTAATTAACTAGCAAACATTTACTTAGGCATGCATGTGCCAGTCACCAACAAGATTAAATGACTTAACCATTTTATGCTAGCATATACTTTACAATTATTAACACATTGCTGTTAGCGCTGGCATTTTTCTCATGAGAAAACTGAGGAGCAGAGAAGTTGAGCAACCTGCTTAAGTTCACATGCTATAAAGACACAGAGTGTTTCAGCCCAGGAGGCCCGTTCCAGAAGCAATAAGCCAAGCTATCGCAGACAGCACATTTATTATTTGTGTGGCAGACACAAGAAAATGTCTATGACTCTCAAATTAGTTGACTGATATGCAAAGAAAGTATCTTAAGCCTACCACCCAAACACACACATAAACGCATTTTAAATTGAACTAACACATCTAAGCTTTTTTTCCAGAAATCTGTGCTTTAAAACATCTCCACTTACTCATCACTTTTATTAAAATAAGGGATTTCTGGTATACATTTTCCATGTTGTGGAGCAAGCCAGTCACAAAACACAGGACAGAGTAAATGGCTTTATATTAACTACTGATATTATCAACATATCACATTTTCTTTTCCCAGGAAAAGAAAAATATTCACAGGATTACATGTAACATTCTGAGATCTTACCCATGATTAATCAGTGCCATAACACAAGGAGTTTCAGGAATACAAAAGACAGAACTACAAGAATCTTAAAAAGAGAGAGACAGAGAAAGACATGAACTATAAACGAAATCTGAACATTCATATTTAGATATGTTTTCTGGATTTCATTAATTTCTATACTACTGAGTATTAAACTGCAATCAAATATCAAAAACAAAATTTTATGTTTATAAAATTCACCTCCATACCTTAGATACTAACACAGAAAATTGCTCTTTGAAACTGTAAGTATAAACAATATCACAAGTCAAGCAGACATCTGAAATATGTTTACCCAAGCACAGAAATCTAAGGAAGGCAAAGCAAAATATTTTTCCATGATACAGCTAATGAAGGTATTTTTTTAAAGCATTCTATGCAACAGCCACCCCCCTCATCAATGTAATAATTACTTCCAGCAATGGGTGCTGAAACTACTAGGTAAAAAGTTAAAAAAAACAAGCTGAACATTGTCTTGAAAGTTGAAGAACTCTGATCATCTCAAAGTTTCATTTCACCAGTAACTCACTAAATACAAAAAGTCATGCCTTTAGAATCTCAACTGTCAATACCTTAACCAAGTGACCAAATTTAGCTTCACAAGTAAGGAGATAGCCTGACATTGTTTTTCTTGATGCAATGTACACTTTCATTTTAGATTATATTAGATGTTTTTATGATTCTCTACTTTAACTCACTTTATTTAATCACTGGTGTATAAAAAAGTACACAACCTCACCTATTAGGAATCCTTGCCAAAAATATTTAACTTAAATCATGAGAAATCAATGAGAGAAAGTTAAAAGGTAGAATAACTAACTGGTCTATGTTCTTCTAAATCTCACTGACATGAAAAGCAAAGCGAGAAAGAGGAACTATTCCAGATTAAAAGAGACTAAGAGAAACAACTATCAAAACATCCAGAAAATCATTTTTGGATCCTAGATTAGGGGGGAAAAGAAAAAAGGAGGGGTTACATAAGCTCTAAAGGACATTTCTGGAACAAGTGGGAAAACTTTAACATGTATATAAAATAGCTGATATTACAAAATTCTTACTAATTTTTTTCAGTCTAAAAATGACACTGCAGTTAGAATGTGTGCCCTCCTTCCGTAAGATTCGTGTTGAAATATTTAAGAGGCAGACTGTCATGATATCTGCAAAATGGTTTGAAAAGGTATATTTATAGGAAGAGGTAAAGATGATAGTGAATATTAAAAATTACTGAATCTAGGTGAAAGGTATATAGACATTCAGTATACCACTTATTTCAACCTTTCTGTGGGGTTGAAATTTTTCAAAATAATAAGTTGAAGAAGGATGTCTACACAAAGACTTGTGAAGACGTGTCATGAATCTTTGCTATTCGTGACAGCCAAAAGCTAAAACCAAGCCAGATGCCCATCAATGAATGAACAGATGAACAAAATGCGGTATTAGCCACAGAATGGGCTACTATTCTATAAGAAGAAGGAACACACTATGGATACATGCTACAACATGGATGAACCTTGAAAATAGTCATCTCACTGAAAAAAAAGCTGCTAAGCTGCTGCTAAGCCACTTCAGTCGTCTCCGACTCTGTGCGACACCATAGACAGCAGCCCACCAGGCTCCCCCGTCCCTGGGATTCTCCAGGCAAGAACACTGGAGTGGATTGCCATTTCCTTCGATGCATGAAAGGGAAAAGTGAAAGTGAAGTCGCTTAGTCGTGTCCAACTCTTAGCGACCCCATGGACTGCAGCCCACCAGGCTCCTCCGTCCACAGGATTTTCCAGGCAAGAGTACTGGAGTGGGGTGCCGTTACCTTAGTGTTCTATATATTATGATGCCATTTACGTGAAATATAAGACAAGATATATCTACAGAAACACAAAACCGATCAGCTGCCTGGAAGCTGGCAAAGAAATTTACCACCAATAATGCTAAGGAAACTTTTCAGGGTGATGGAAATGTTCTAAAATTGCATTGTGGTAATGATGGAGATCAACCCTGGGATTTCTTTGGAAGGAATGATGCTAAAGCTGAAACTCCAGTACTTTGGCCACCTCATGCGAAGAGCTGACTCACTGGAGAAGACTTTGACGCTGGGAGGGATTGGGGGCAAGAGGAGAAGGGGATGACCCAGGATGAGATGGTTGGATGGCATCACTGACTCGATGGATGTGACTCTGAGTGAACTCCGGGAGTTGGTGATGGACAGGGAGGCCTGGCGTGCTGCGATTCATGGGGTCGCAAAGAATCGGACACGACTGAGCGACTGAACTGAACTGAACTGAACTGAATGGTGGTAGAACACTGTAAATTTACTAAAAATCATCAAACTGTACAATGAGTGAATTTCATGGCAGGTAAATTATACCTGATTTTTATTATTTTATTATTACAGTAACAAAAAGGTTGAGAAAGTAACAATCTATAATTTTAAAAAAATCAAGGTAAAACAATTAACAATGTGGAGATGAATAAATCCAGTTATTTGCTAGTGTAGACTGGAGGCAGGGAGCAAGACATCAAGCTAAGCTATATAATAAAACTAGTTACATTTCTATTAAAAATAGATAAAAATAAAACACCCCATAAAATGTTTAAAAGAACTCAAACCACTTATTGTTCCATTTCCAAATAATGTCACCAACCAAATGACAGTATATAAATCAATTTTATAATCAAAAGACTCTGGCTTCAACAACAAAAAGACAAATAAACCAATTACAATACAGGCAAAGGAGGGAACTTCCTGGTGGTCCAGTGGTTGGGAGCCTGTACTTTCACTGACAAGGGCCCAGGTTTGAACCCTGGTCAGGCAACTAGAATCCTACAACGCAGAGCACAGCCAAAAACAGAGGGCAGAGGAATAAAAAAAGAAACATTTCTCCACAGAAGATAAATGACCAATAATCACACTGAAAAGATGCTTAATTTCACTTACTTGTTAGCAAATGCAAACCAAAACCATGATACCAACAAATCTGACAACCTAAACAAATGGATAAATTCCGAGAAACATACAACCTATCAAGACTAAATCATGAGAAACAGAAGACATGAATACACTAATTATTAGGAATGAAGTTGACTCAGTAATCAAAACCCTCCCAACAAACAAAAGTACAGGACTAAAGAGCTTCACTGGTGAGTTCTACCGAATACCAATCCTCCTCAGACCCATAACAAAAAAATATTAAGAAGAGGGAATGCTTCCAAACTCATCTTAGAAGGCCAGCATTACTCTAATACCAAAGCAAACAAGGACACCACAATAAACAGAACGACAGGCCAACTTCCCTAATGAACACAAATGCAAAAATGCTCAACAAAATACTAGCAAACCAAATTCAACAATATATTAAAAGGATCATACACCATGACCAATTAGGATTTACTCTGTAATGCAAGGATGGTTTAAGATCTGCAAATCAACGTGATACACAGTTTTAACAAAATGAAAGACAAAAATCATATGACCATTTCAGCAGAGGCAGAAAAAGCACTTGACAAAATTCAGCAGCCACCAATGATAAAAATTCTCAACCAAGTGGGCAAAGTAGACTTGCATGTAAGTCCTGAAACCTTAAAACTCCTAGAAGAAAACATAGGTAGGAATATAGATCTTGGCAATGATTTTCTGCAATCTGACATCAAACTCAACAAAAGGAAGAATAAACAAGTGGGTTACATAAATAGCTCATTCATGTAACTCATTATTTTATTTAAACTCTGATTTTAAAATAGGCAAAAGATCTGAATAGACATTTATCCAAGGAACACATACAGATGGAAATGGGTACATGAAAAAAATGTTCCACATCACTAAACACTAAGGAAATGCAAATCAAAACCACAATGAGTCACTATTTTATACTTGCTAGAAAGGCTATTATCACAGAGACAACAAGTAAGTATCTGTGAGGATGTGGAGAAATAGGAACCCTTGTACAGAGTTGGCGGAAACATAAATTGGTTGCAACCACTAAGGATAACAGTGTGGAGTTTCCTCATAAAATTAAAAAACTGACCTACCATAGGATCCAGCAATTTTATTTCTGAAGTATTTATCTGAAGAAAATAGAAAGGGTAATTCAAACAGATAAATGCATTTCCATGTTCACTTGCTCCACAACATGGAAAATGTATACCAGAAATCCCTTATTTTAATAAAAGTGATGAGTAAGTGGAGATGTTTTAAAGCACAGATTTCTGGAAAAAAAGCTTAGATGTGTTAGTTCAATTTAAAATGTGTTTATGTGTGTGTTTGGGTGGTAGGCTTAAGATACTTTCTTTGCATATCAGTCAACTAATTTGAGAGTCATAGACATTTTCTTGTGTCTGCCACACGAATAATAAATATGCACACACACACACACACACACACAGAGGAATATATTACTCAGCCATAAAAAAGAATGAAACCATGCCATTTGCAATAATATGGATGGACCTTCAGGGTATGCTAAGTGAAGAAAGTCAGAAAAAAAAAGATAAACACCATATGATCTCACTTACATGTAGAATTTTTAAAAACCAAAAACTTGAGCTCATAGACACAGAGAACAGAATGGTGGCTGCCAGAGGTGAGGGACAAATAAGCAAAAGGGGCAAAAGGTAAAAACTTCCAGTTATATATAAGTCGTGAGGATGTAATGCATCGCATGGCAACTATGGTTAACAACAATACATCACATATTTCAAAGCTGCCAACTGAGTAATCTTAAAAGTTCTCACCGCAAGAAAAAATTCTTTTTTTTCCAGCTATGTAAGGTGACAGATGTTAACTAGACTTGTGATGATCATTTTGGAATGTATAAAAATCAAGTCATTATTGTGCACCTAAAATTAATTTTCTTTAAAGTCTAACAACAACAACAACAACAAAATCATAGTGGGACACACTTAATATCTATTAGGATGGCCAAGTTTTGACCAGGGTGTGGAAAACTGAAAGCCTCATCCCCAAGCACTGCTAGTAAGATATAAGATGGTACAGGCACTGTGGAAAACAGGCTGGTGGTTCCTTAATTAAGACATGGAATTACCATATGAACCAGAAATTCTATTCATAAGCAAGTACCAAAAAGAACTGTAAGAAAGTGCTCAAACAAAACCTCGCACATGTGTGTTTGTGTCAGCAGTAGTCACAACCACTAACAGGTTCAGAACTCAAATGTCCACCAATTGATGAATGGATACACAAATTATGGCATATAACCACACAACAGACTATTATTCAGCTATAAAAAGAAATGAAGATGCATGCTAGAGGACAGATTAGTTTTAAAAACATACAAAGTGAAAGTAGTAGAGACAAAGTGCCACAAATTGTTATGATTCCAAATTCATATGAAGTTATATAAAATAGGCAAATCCACAGAGATAGAAAGCATATTAATGGTTGCCAATGGCTGGGAAGAGGGGGAAATAGAGAGTGACCCCTTAATGCGTGCCAGTTTCCTTTTGGGGTGATGATGAAAGTGCTCTGGAAATAAGAAGTAATGATGACTGTACACCACTGCGAATGTACTAAATGCCACTAAATTGTACACTTTTAAATGGTTAGAAAGATGAAGTCTGTGTTATGTGTATTTTACAATTATTTTACCTTTTTTAATAACTGTGCTTATGGGTATACAGCATGTTTTTTAATTTCGACTATCATAATTTTTCTACTTCTTCTGGCCTTTCTGCATACCACAGATCACATAGGGCTTCCCTGGTGGCTCAGACGGTAAAGAATCTGCCTCCAATGCAGGAGACACAGGTTCAACCACCCACTTGTTCTCTTGTCTGGGAAATCCCATGGACAGAGGAGCCTGGCAGGCTACAGTCCATGGGGTTGCAAAGAGTTGGACATGACTGAGCAAGTTACACAGATAGGTCATATAACAGGTATGCCATAAAATCTAACATTTGTTGATCACTTACTAAAGGCAAGACACATGCTAGTAGGTATTTTTTATACATTTTAATCCTAAAAAATCTATAAAGTAGGTAAATATTATTACCCCATTTTATGTATAAGAAATGAAGGCTCAGAGAATGAGATAACAATGAATAACAGACAAAGCTGGAATTCAACCTTTAACATTTTTAAGGTTAACTCAAAGATAAAGGAAGGGAATAAAATGATTTCTAAGGCACAGAAAGAAATAAGGTATTTCTGGTAATATATCTCTATGAATAATGCCCCAGGGAAAAAAGAAAATCACATCCTTCTCCAAACTGTCCTGATGGTAGCTTTCTGGAAAAATATAGACAGAAAGTCAACACTAATCCTAAACAATCTTCAGTATGACATATGCTAGCATCCTTCCACCAGAATAGAACCAAGACTTTAATTACTGTGCTGGTTATTGTTTCCAGAGAATTCAAACAGTCCAAGATAATTATCACCACTCATTTTGAAGTTCACCATGAAGTGGTGTGAGAGGTCAGCTGTATATAAGCATACAAGGAAAATAAATTTCTTTATAATATATATTCCCAGTCTCTACCCCAGACCCAGTGGATCAAAATCTTTGGGCTAATACCTTAGCATCCTTATGTTTTTGTAAAATCCCACCCAAGCAGAAAGCCAAGTTTCAGAACTGCCACAAACAAATAGGGGAAAAAAAAATTGCTAGTCAAACAGAACACAGTAAACAGGCGTGGTCCAATCAGCACTGACTTTAGAGTACAGGAGCACCTGACATTTATAATCTAGCTATGATATCAGATCTCTTTACTGTACACTTACATCTCAGGCAACATAATTCTGTCCAAATACACTTGAATCTTTGCATTAATTCATGGTACTCAACATATCAAATTGTACCCAGAAATGCCTTTAAGAAGTCTTTTATGGATTAATTCTAGCTGCACATATATATATGCATTATGTATATTATGTATTTATATGTATACAAATGTACATACATATATTAGTAACCTTTATACCATTTAGCAAGGTGCCTGACAATCTAGCCTCAAGTAAAGCTTTCAAATAAACAAATACAAATAAATCTAATAAATATTTACTGCCACCCACATTATAGGCCAAGTACTGTGCTAGGTGCTTACGAATATAGCCAAGAACAAGACAAATTCTCGTAACACTTATTATTAGTAGGGATATCAGTCATTAAGCAGGCTGCTTTGGAAGTATCCATCCTTTTTCTTCATTTTCCTTATTTTCCTTTTAGATGTGAACATTCTGCTTCATCTTTCCCTGGGGCATTATAGGATTCTCACTTTGTCTTATCAATCCCTTTAAATTCCCATTTTCATTCTACATGGGGAAAATGTACATCCAAGCAGCCTCCGATATTATTTCAAAGCAATTGGAAAAATTCCAGAATCCACATTTCCATTGGGCTGAGACTTTCCAATATGCCGAATAATGATACTTTATGACCTAGAAGTTCCAATGAATTGGTAGTAAGAAAACATTGATCTGCTTCAGCGGCACTGTAATTGGAATGGTGATTAAATGCATCATGTTAAATTTACCCTGGGCCTTTTCCAGTGTGGCAAATATAAAATGAGCTATCAGCATGAGCAGAGCCTAAACCACTTTCTTTCTGAAATTGTACTTCTCCTGCATGTCAAAGGTGGTATGTTTGAGCTTCTCCATTAATAATTAGACAGCATAAACCACATACACCCATACAGGCGTCCACAGGATGCACACTGCTCAGCATGGCTTACTGTACTGAGCACCTTGGGACAACCTTCTGTATGTCAGAGCAGTGCATGCGCACCACTATAGTTAATGGTCTGTCAGCATTTCCATTATAAAGCAATTTTCAAAGGTTTATTGCTCTGCTGAAGAATTTGCTCTGAGCTGAAATTTGGCATTCCAGAAAAGCAAAAACCGTAGCCCATAGTTGTTTATTCCCTTTCAAGTAGGCCAAGAGTTTGTTTTTTGGGAGGGGTTGAGATTTTTTTTAACCTGGCCCTTTATTTCAGAATTTCCTCATAAAGCCCTCTGGGACTATCCACAGAACAAAAACCACATACCTCACAAAGGGACTACTATTTGGTAATAGCAGCTAGAAGGTAAAGAGCACAAATTCCAACTTATATGGAAAACTATTTCTAAAAAGTAAGCATATTTCTGCTGAACAAATTGTAAGTTTTAAAACTTTATCAGTTCTACCTAGTTATACTATTCATACTACCAGAGTATGCTGCCATTTATATTAAAGTCAATGGATCGTTTTTAAATCCTCATCAATTGTTAAGCTGTCTTTTATCCTTCCCACTCAAGAACCATAGCTACTATTGACCTAATGTGAATTTTACCTACTCTCAACTCCCTTTTACTCTGCAAATTAAAGGGGAAAATTCTTTAAGAGGTAGGCATCAATACCAAAAAATGTTACACTGTATAGTAGATAGAAGTCTGAAGGCAATTTAAATCAGAAGATGATCAGTCCCTGAATGACAGAGTTCACAGAAAACAATTTTGGTAATCTAGAAGATTGGTACATTAGTGAGAAACTAACAATTTCATCCAATCTCTGGAAACTGTTCTATTAGTCTGAAAGCCTGCCAGAATATTGCATGCTTCAAACAAGGAAAAAGACTGTTCTAGTATTCTAGCTGGTTTCTTGTTACTGACTCTAACTTGAAAGCTTAAATATTTACACTTTAAATTACAAGGTTTTTCAACTATATAGCTAATTATATTTCTGATAAAACTCTATTCAATAAATAGCAGACTTTCAAGAATGGTTTTCTAAGCTTAAAAGTTCTCATTATGTACAAATAAAGACCCTCTAAAACTGGAGATCAGTGGTCAAATCAACTTTTAAAAATGAACACTTTTTAGAGAAGTATAAGCAATCACTCCAAATTACTACTGATATTGGTTAATATATTTTGCCAATTTTCCAACTTTACATTACTCTGAAGACAACTAGCTAGAATCTCAGGATTATATTAAAACCACCTATGAAACCACTTCCAAACAACATAATGTCTGTGAAATGTTTAGTAAATGGGATCCAGTTAATGATTATAGCTATTGGAAATACAAACATGAATGCATCAGACAAGGATATTAGAAGGGTCCAACAAATATTAAAAAGCAAAATTTTGCTTTAGAATTTTTACTGATGTTGTTAAAATTCTTTTAATAACATATCTCATATTCAGATTCCAAACTGATTCTACTTTTACCTTCAGCAGGGATTAACCTTACCTGCCAAATTTAGAAGTATAAACGCTAAAGTCAAAAAGTCAGATTTACTAAGGACAAAAAAAAAACAAATCAAGATAAACCCTCAACAGTATCAATGTTACAAGTTAATTGGTTTGATGTATAGCATCGGAGATTAAAGTCACTTTAATCTTCTGCAATTTTGTTAAAGGCCCTAGCTAGTAGGTCTGTCCAGTAACTAACCCAAGGACCTGTGAGTGCTTTCAATTTTTGCAAAAGAAACCCAAGTCAGCCTTGTAGACTCTTCTCTGAGGCACATCCTATTTTAAAATATAACCCATGTGCCCCAAACCTCAGGAGTCTCTAGTCTTCCTGCATGTTTTATTTTTCTCTCTAGTACTAATCACAATGGGTTTATCATTATATACTCATTATTTACTACTATAAGTTTAATTACTTTATTCTTCTCTCACCACCACTTGCAACAAAAATAAAAGTTCTATGCAGAACTGTGTTCACTGCTGTATTTCCAAAGCATGGAACACTGCTGGAATAAGTCTGCTCAATGAGTTAATAATCCTATTATCACAAACACTAGTAACAAACAGATTATCCAGTCCCTACAAAACACATATGGAAGAAAAGTAAAACTGCAAACATTCAATATTGCCTATTATTTTGCGATTATAAATTTTACATTGACTTTCTAGATAAAAGGATTTTACATAAACTCTACTTGGAAGATTACTTTCCCTTGAGATTTTCCTGAAAACAGGTATCTTGTAAAAGCCTATCGAAGTGAGTAAAATTTTTAAATGGTAATTTGCATCTCAGAAGCACCAAAAAGGCAGTCGGCTATGCAATTTATTCAGAACAAAGTATAAATACATTTTAAGTATCAAGGATAAGCATGGGAAGAAATCTTCACACATTTTCAGAAAGAAATGAATTACAAGGTTTTCTGCAGCATTGTTTAAAGTAAATAAATGACTAAATAAATAGTTAAAATAAGATTGGGAAAAAACCTGACTATCTATGAAGAGACTAAAATATACTGTATTTCTTGAGACGAATGTGGAGCTAGCCAAAAGAATGACATCATTTCATCCAGTGACATGGAGCAACCTGGGAGATGCACCACAGGAAGCAGCACACACCCAAACACGCACTGTGTGAATGTGTCACTGTGACGCTCTGCGCAGTGTGGAAGGAGGCCCGCCCACCATCAAAACAGGCTGACGAAAGGCTGCCGCAGGATAAAGGGACTGAACGAGGGCAAAATGATCTACTTCTCACCGTAAATCTTCTGAAACTGTTTGAATTTTTACAGTGTGAATATTAGTTTTCTTTCAAACAGAGGGGGAAATTGCAGAATAAAATTAGAAAGAAATTTTACTCAAACTATGCAAAGATAACAGGCGCTTCTATGTCCATCAGGCATAACGGTTAAGATTAGATCAATCTCATTTGACTGGCTTATTTCAAGTATTAATTTACATATTTTAAATTATGTAAATCCAGATACAGAGTCCACCTGCAATGTGGGAGACACAGGTTCAATCCCTGGGTCAGGAAGAGCCCCTGGAGAAGGGAATGGCAAATCATTTCAGTATTCTTGCCTTGAGAGCCCCATGAACAGTATGAAAAGGCAAAAAGATATGACACTGAAAGATAAACTCCACAGGTCAGTAGGTGTCCAATGTGCTACTGGAGAAGAGTGGAGACAAAACTCCAGAAAGAATGAAGAGGCTGAGCCAAAGCAAACACACACCCAGTTGTGGAAGTGATTGGTAATGGAAGTAAAGTCCAACGCTGTAAACAGCAACATTGCTTAGGAACCTGGAACAGAACGTTAGGTCCATATATCAAGGTAAATTGGAAGTGGTCAAATAGGAGATGGCAAAAGTGAACACTGACATTTTAGGAATCAGTGAACTAAAATGGACTGCAACAGGCAAATTTAATTTAGATGACCACTACATTTTCTACTACGGGCAAGAATCAATTAGGAGAAATGGAGTAGCCATCACAATCAACAGAAGAGTCTGAAATGCAGTTCTTGGGTGCAATCTCAAAAACAACAGAATGATCTGTCTCCAAGGCAAACCATTCAGTATCACAGTAATCCAAGTCTATGCCCCAACCACTAATGCCAAAGAAGCTGAAGTTGAATGGTTCTATGAAGACCTACAAGACCTTCTAGAACTAACACCCCAAAAAGATATCCTTTCCATCATAGGTGACTGGAATGTTAAGTAGGAAGTCAAGAGTGAACTGTAGTAGCAGGCAAGTTTGGCGTTGGAGTACAAAATGAAACAGGGCAAAGACTAACAGAGTTCTGCCAAGAGAATGCCCTGGTCACAGCAAAAATCCTCTTCCAACAACACAAGAGATGACTCTACACATGGACATCACCAGATGGTCGAGAACAAAATCAGCCTGATTATATTCTTTGCAGCCAAAGACGGAGAAGCTCTATACAGTCAGCAAGAATAAGACCAGGAACTGACTGTGGCTCAGATCATGAACTCCTTATTACCAAATTCAGGCTTAAATTGAAGAAATTGGGGAAACCACTAGACCATTCAGGTATGACCTAAATCAAATCCCTTACAACTATACAGTGGAAGTGACAAACACATTCCAGGGATTAGATCTGAGAGAGTGCTTGAAGAACTATGGATGGAGGTTCATGACATTGTACAGAAGGCAGTGATCAAGACCATCCCCAAGAAATAGAAAGGCAAAAGGTTTGTCTGAGGAGGTCTAAAAATAGCTGAGAAAAGAAGACAAGCAAAAGGCAAAGAAGAATTCCAACAAATAACAAGATAGCCTTCCTAAGTGATCAATGCAAAGAAATAGAGGAAAACAACAAGAATGGGAAAGACTAGAAATCTCTTCAAGAAAATTAGAGATACCAAGGGAACATTTCATGCAAAGACTGGCACAATAAAGGACAAAAATGGTAAGCAGAAGATATTATGAAGAGGTGGCAAGAATACACAGAAGAACTATACAAAAAAAGATCTTCATGACCCAGATAACCACGACAATGTGATCACTCACCTAGAGCCAGACATGCTGGAATATGAAATCAAGTGGGCCTTAGGAAGCATCACTACAAACAAAGCTAGTGGAGGTGATGGAATTCCAGCTGAGACATTTCAACTCCTAAAAGATGATGCTGTGAAAGCGCTGCACTCAATATGCCAGTAAATTTGGAAAATGCAGCAGTGGCCACAGGACTGGAAAAGGTCAGTTTTCATTCCAATCCCAAAGAAAGGCAATGCCAAAGAATGCTCAAACTACTGCACAATTGCACTCATCTCACACACTAGCAAAGTAATGCTCAAAATTCTCCATGCCAGGCTTCAACAGTACATGAATCGTGAACTTCCAGATGTTCAAGCTAGATTTAGAAAAGGCAGAGGAACCAGAGATCAAATTGCCAACATCCACTGGATCATGGAAAAAGGAAAAGAATTTCAGAAAAACGTCTACTTCTTTTCCCTGACTACGCTAAAGTCTTTCACTGTATGGATCACAACAAACTGTGGAAAATTCTTCAAGAGATGGGAATACAGACCACCTGACCTGCCTCCTAAGAAATCTGTATGCAGGTCAGGAAGCAGCAGTTAGAACCAGACATGGAACAACAGACTGGTTCCAAATAGGGAAAGGAGTACATCAAGGCTGTATATGTCACCACTTATTTAACTTATATGCAGAGTACACCATGCGAAATGTCAGGTTGGACAAAGCACAAGCTGGAATCAAGACTGCTGGGAGAAATATCAATAATCTCAGATAAGCAGATGACACCACCCTTATGGCAGAAAGCAAAGAGGAACTAAAGAGGCTCTTGATCAAAGTGAAAGAGGAGAGTGAAAAAGTTGGCTTGAAACTCAACATTCAAAAAAATAAGATCATGGCATCCCATCACTCATGGCAAATAGATGGGGAAACAATGGAAACAGTGACAGACTTTATTTTCTTGGGCTCCAAAATCACTGCAGATGGTGACTGCAGCCATGAAATTAAAACATGCTTGCTCCTTGGAAGAAAAGCTATGACCAACCTAGACAGCATATTGAAAAGCAGAGACATTACTTTGCCGACAAAGGTCCATCTAGTCAAAGCTATGGTTTTTCTGGTAGTCATGTATGGATGTGAGAGTTAGACCATAAAGAAAGCTGGGTGCTGAAGAATTGAAGCTTTTGAACTGTGGTGTTGGAGAAGATTCTTGAGAGTCCCTTGGACCACAAGGAGATCCAACCAGTCCATCGTAAAGGAAATCAGTTCTGAATATTCATTGGAAGGACTGATGCTGAAGCTGAAACTCCAATCCTCTGGCCACCCGATGCGAAGAATGGACTCACTGGAAAAGACTGCTAGGAAAGACTGAAGACAGGAGGAGAAAGGGATGACAGAGGATGAGATGGTTGGATGGCATCACCAATTCAATGGACACTGAGTTTGAGCAAGCTCTGGGAGTTGGTGATGGACCGGGAAGTCTGGTGTGCTACAGTCCATGGGGTCGCAAAAAGTTGGACTCAACTGAGAGACTGAACTGAAGAGATATACGTTAAATAAAACTGAATGCCAATTGGTAACTGCTGGAGCTACATCATGGGTGTGTGCGTGTGCTCAATCATGTCTCACTCTTTGCAACCCCACAGCCTGTAGCCCACCAGGCTCCTCTGTCCATGGGATCTTCCAGGCAAGACTAATAGAGCAGGTTGCTATTTCCTACTCCAGGGGATCTTCCTGATCCAGGGATCAAACCCACATCACTTTCATCTTCTGCCTTGGTAGGCAGATTCTTTAACACTGTGCCACCTGGGAAACCCTACATCACAATTACAAAGGTGATTTATAATTATATTCTTATTTTTTGCCTTTTCCCATATTAAAATGCAAAAATATCCAAAAAATGAGATGAGCCATAGACTGAAAGAAAATGTTTGCAAAAGACATTAATATATCTGATATTTAAGATATGTATTTCTATATCTGATAAAGAACTATTATTCAAAACACACCAAGAACATGATATGTAATTAGGGAAATGCAATTACAGTGACAATAAGATGCCATTACCATATTCACTACAATGGCTAAAATCCTAAACATTGACAACACCAAATGCTGGCAAGATGCGGAGCATCAGGGCTGGTGAGAACGCAACAAGGCACAGTCACTTTGGAAGACAGTGCAACAGATTCTTGAAATGCCTACCTCACTTCATACATAGAAATTATATTCAGGTGGACTACAACTCAACTATAAAAGGCAAAACAGCATGGCTCCTAAATGGTTAATGTAAGAAAAGTGTTTTCATGAGCTCTGAAGATTTCTCAGAATCCCCAAAGCACTAACCATACAGAATTACTCCACTGGTATACATCCAAATTAAGAACATCTCATCACTGAAAGACCCAACCAAATAAAAAATTAAACTACAAATTAAGAAAAACTATCTGTAGCACACATAACTTAGTGCTAATATGCATAATGTATACAAACCCCAATAAATCAATGAGAAAAAGACAAACCAAAAGAAAAAGGGACAAGGGCCAAGAAAATATTTTTAAAATATGAAAAATAATGCAGTAATCAAGGAATTTTAAGTTAACACTATAATAATATGAGAATATCAAGAGCATGGATAATTATTAAACACAATACCAAGTTGGCAAGAATGTGAAACAATCAAAAACTCATCTGTACACTTCTGAAAAAGTTTGTCATCTATTAAAATAGACAAGTATAGAAATCTATGTCTTAAACACTCCAAGTTATATACCCAATAGAAACATATGCTCAGGTACATATGTACACAAATGTTCACAGTGAACAACCCAAAAGTCTATCAACAGCAGAAAGAATGAATATATTGGCACACTCTTAGAATGGAATAAAATATAATAATGAAAATGGATGAATTAAAACTATACCCAGCAATGAGCATACATCTCCCAATACTGACCAAAAAAGTCAGACTTGAGCTGGGGTACAAAGTGTCTCTAGGATGCAGAGTGTCCTATTTTGTGTTCTGGGCAGTGGGTACACGAGAATTCACTATGTGACAGTTCACTGAGATGTACCCATCAGTGGTGTACAGTATTACACATGCATGCTACGTACATTTAATTTCACACACGAAAAAAATGAAAGCTGAAGATAAACAAAACACAGTATATCCATAAAATGGAATATCTGGCCACAAAAAGCAAACATCAAGGCATGTCATCATAGGATGGGCTCTGTAAACAGTGTATGAAATGAAAGAAGCCAGTCACAAAAGACCCTGCCTCATCTTATTTCATTTCTATGAACTATCCAGAAGAGGAAAATCTATAGAGACAGAAAGCAGATTAGTGGTTGCTGAGGGCTGGCAGGGAAGGGGGAAGGTTGGGTTGCTAGGGAGGTGATCGCTAAAGCACACGCAGTCTAATTTGCAGAGATGAAAATGTCTGCCTGGTTACTGTAACCCTCTCTGACTGCTCTCCAGATGCTGACAAAGGAAGCTCTGACAGTTTCTCCTTGCTGTTCAGTGCTTCTGCAGAGGGACGAGCGCTCAAAGCTGCATGCTCTGCCATCTGACTAAAGTCACTCCTAGGTTTACTTTTAAGGTATTATGGTGGTTACTTTTAAGGTTGTATGGTGGGAGGAACTATCAAAATAGTTTAAACTGTTTCAAAGAAAAAACTGAATTTAGAATAACTCCTGCTATTCTATACGGTGATGCTCATAATCTCGGATTATCAAGAACTCAAGAATACCACGACTATGCATATGTTAAACGGGTAAAATGACACTGCTTTGCGAATTATCAAAAATTAAATTAATCTGATAGTGTTCCTTCAGCCATACTTCTGGTGCTTTGGATACCTTTTAACTATCCGATTACTCCATAAAACTATCAATGATAATAAGACATGTCAACTACATTTGTGAAATCTTTTATTAGAGTATTCATAATCTAATCCATTCCACACCACAGGCCAATGAGAGAGAATAACAGAATAGGTATTACAGAAAAGGCAACCATCTCTCAAATTAGGGAAATGCCTTCTTCACATCATGTAAGTGGGCGTCCCCGGTGGCTCAGTGGTAAAGAATCCACCTGTACTGCAGGAGACCAGGAGACACGGGTTCAGTCCCTGAGTCGGAAAATCCCCTCAAGGAGGGCATGGCAATCGACTCCAGTATTCGTGCCTGCAGGATCGCAGGGACAGAGGAACCTGGCAGGCGACAGTCCGCAGGACCAAAAAGAGTCGGACACAAATGAAGCGGCAGAGCATGCACATCAGGTAAGTAGTCAGTAACGGAGTCAGAGGGAGAACCAAGCGTTCCCGGCTCTCAGACCCGTGGTCTTCAAAGGCAGAACATATTCATTAAACACCTGTTAACTGGGAACACATTCAAAAATCATATACGCAAATTTCTCACTCAAAATTACTAATTATTATGACTCCAGAAAAGCAAAGCTTGTATGTGTTCAGCTGGGACAAGAATACAGAAGGAACTAAAGCGATTCTTGCTATTATGAGCAGCTACAGCTAGCAGGTGCATGGTATTTTTTAAAATTTCCTGTTTCTGTCTTATCTAAAAATAAGAATGAGCGCTAAATGCAAGCAGTAACGTGACAAACTACAAAGCCTGGCTGTTCAAGTTAAGTATCATGAGAGGCATCCTAAGGATGATGAATGGAACATGTGTTAACATGCCAAATCTTTTCACTTTTCTAACACAACTCCACAAGTAATCAGAAAAAAAAAAGAATCAGCAAAATAAATCACTGCTTAAAATATATACTGTGGAGTTTCTAAAAATGAAATATATACTTGAAATATAAAAATAATTATACAATAAAGGTTAGATCAACAAACAAGAATATATTTTATATTTTTTCAAGTCTTGTTGGTTACTGAATCATACTCAAATAAAATACACTCTAGGCAGCGGTTAAGTATTTTACAGCAGCAATGCCCATAGCGAATTCCAGACTCACCAAGAGGGCCCCATAACCCAGTATCAAGGACACTGGGTCTCAGAGGCATTTATTATTTTCCTCTCACCTTCCTATGCCTTTGTTAACTATAATACAAGAAGTAAGCTATTAAATTCCATGCCTGACTCTCACGCTGACCTCTCTCTCCTCAGAGTGGCAGATACTACTAGTAGCATACCCAATCATACCTCCCTCCTCATAACTCACAAAATCCGCTTTTTTCCCCCTGTGGCCCCAGCCATGGCACCAGGGGAGAAAATCAAGACTGGTCTAGGACTGTACGGCATCCACTGCTCCTCTCTGCCAACAACTGGTGTAGAGGCGGCTATGTAACTCAGTTCTGGCAAATGAGACATAAAGGAAGTTTCTGGAGGTGGGAGGTGGCAGAGGAGTTAACTTGGAAAAGCTTTATTCTCTAATTATATAAAAGAGAAGAAGGAGAAATTCCTTTTTTCTCTTCCTCTTTCGTTGCTTCTTCAAATGTCTTCACGTGAAGAGGGATACTTGCAGCCACAGTAGGCATTTTATAATCGTAGTGGTTAGGATAAGCACACTGCAGAGCTGCTGACTCTACCCTGGAACCACTGACTCCCGACGGCTTAAGTGAAATAACAAAGGTCTGCGCAGTTTAAGCCCACTACTCAAAGGGTGGTCCACAGACTACCGTCAGCCTACAAAGTGTGTGTTACTAGCCCACAATGAGAAAAGTACAGAAGTTGAGAGCAAGCTTTCAGAAACTTTTTAGCAATTTTAATTCTCCCAATTTTATTTTATGAAATATAGCTCTGCAATAAATTGAAATTTTGAAGGAAAAAAAAAAACTGGCCCATCACACAGTGGAAAAACATTTCTTTAAGTCATTTCTTTGGGGTATTAAGTCCCTAGGGGCCAAAAACATTGGGGGACTTAGCATTATCCAAGAGAAAGTAGTCTATATAAGTCCTCTTATATTCTCACACATTTTAAAAGCAGTTCAGTGGCTCAGTGTGTCCAACTCTTTGCGACCCATGGACTGCAGCACAGCAGGCTTCCCTGTCCATCATCAGCTCCCGGAGTTCACTCAAACTCATCTGCATTGAGTCGGTGATGCCATCCGACCATCTCATCGTCCCCTTCTCCTGCCTTCAATCTTTCCCAGCATCAGGGTCTTTTCAAGTGAGTCAGTTCTTCCCATCAGGTGGCCAAAGTATTGGAGTTTCAACTTCAACATAAGTCCTTCCAATGAATATTCAGGACTGATCTCCTTTAGGATAGACTGGTTGGATCTCCTTGCAGTTCAAGGGACTCTCAAGAATCTTCTCCAGCACCACAGTTCAAAAGCATCAACTCTTCAGTGCTCAGCTTTCTTTATAGTCCAACTTTCACATCCATACATGACTACTGGAAAAAACCATTGCTTTGACTAGATGGACCTTTGCTGGCAAAGCAATGTCTCTGCTTTTCAATATGCTGTCTCAGTTCAGTTCAGTCGCTCAGTTGTGTCCGACTCTTCGCGACCCCATGAACTGCAGCACGCCAGGCCTCCCTGTCCACCACCAACTCCCGGAGTTCACTCAGACTCACGTCCATCGAGTCAGTGATGCCATCCAGCCATCTCATCCTCTGTCGTCCCCTTCTCCTCCTGCCCCCAATCCCTCCCAGCATCAGAGTCTTTTCCAATGAGTCAACTCTTCACATGAGGTGGCCAAAGTACTGGAGTTTCAGCTTTAGCATCATTCCTTCCAAAGAAATCCCAGGGCTGATCTAGGCTGGTCATAACTTTTCTTTCAAGGAGCAAGCATCTTTTAATTTCATGGCTGCAGTCACCATCTGCTGTGATTCTGGAGCCCAAAAAAATAAAGTCTGTCACTGTTTCCATTGTTTCCCTATCTATTTGCCATGAAGTGATGTGATGTGAAGTGATGCCATGAAGGAGTGCGTCAAGGCTGTATATTGTCACCCTGTGTATTTGACTTCTATGCAGAGTACATCAGGAGAAACGCTGGACTGGATGAAGTACAAGCTGGAATCAAGATTGCCGGGAGAAATATCAATAACCTGAGATATGCAGATGACACCACACTCATGGCAGAAAGTGAAGAACTAAAGAGCCTCTTGATGAAAGTGAAAGAGGAGAGTGAAAAAGTTGGCTTAAAACTCAACATTCAGAAAACTAGGATCATGGCATCTGGTCCCATCACTTCATTTTAAAAGCAACCTTTCTGCAAATAAAACTTAGCAAGTAAAATTGAACAAAAACAGAAATGAACATGATCTGGAGAATAGCACTTTGGTCTCTCATCTAATCATAATTTCTAAGAATCCTAGAAGCACTGTGCAAAAGGGAAGTCACGTAAGAAAATTCAATGCACATACAATCCAAATGACATGAAAAAACTAATCTCTAAAAGAATAAAGCATAAATGATTGAATCATTATGCATTCCTACTGATGCCGTAATTATGCAGCTACATTTCAGATGTTAATTCTCTTTAGAATATAATATTATCTGACTTCATTAAACTAGTCCAGAGCTCAGCTGAGCTGATCAATTACAGGTTCAGAGACTGAGCTATGTGACATTCAAACTTGCCAGTCAGTCTTGCTTTAAAAAAAAGTTAATGCACAATGGAAAACTTTTTTTTACTCCTCTACTACAACTTTTGCAAATCACAATCTACAAAAAATTTTAATCATACATACTCTGAGATAAAAAGGCTGTACCACACATATGAAAAATTTATAGCTGGAGACTTAGGAAACTAGTTACACCAGGAAGATGTAACACCATTAAGAAAATAACTTATGGTTCCACCCTACAGTCTTCTTCTGTTTAACAAACCAGGAAAAGGGGTTTCTCAGGTGGCACTAGTGATAAAGAATCCGTCTGCCAATGCAGGAGACAGAAGAGATGGTTCAGTCCCTGGCTCTGGAAGATCCTCTGGGGTAGGAAATGGCACCCGACTCCAGCATTCTTGCCTGGAAAATTCCATAGGCAGAGAAGCCTGGTGAGCTACATACAGTCCATGGGGTTGCAAAAGAATCTGACATGACTGGGTGAATGAGCACACAATGCACACACTGGAAAACACACAGGAAGGCGAGTCTGTGAATGCCTCTTAGGAAAGTCAAAAATGATAAGAGAATATAAAAGTAGAACTCTCAACCCAAAGAAAAGCCCAACTGTACATGAGATGGTATGACTTTACAATGCTTTTGTCAAGGCCATTTTTTTTCAAAAGGCTATATATTAATTTCTCAAAAAATATGCCAGATTCTGTAATCAATAGCTAATAGAGCTTGTCCTGAAATTATGGGTATATTAACAAACATCTTAACAGTCTTAGATTAACTCAATGATTAAATGCTTAAATACTAAACAAGGCAACCATATTTTTGGCAAAAACTATGGAATCTGCACCTAGTACCAAATAGATACCAATCTACACAGAAACAAAACTAAATCACAACTGTACATTCAAATTGCCTTGGACTTGAACTATCAACAAGATACTTTTCCCCACTCCAAGGGTGGGGGTGTAATCCACATAGAAGTGAGTATTTATCTTGTAGAAAAAGGTTAGAATAAAGATCTCACACGCATCAGGCACATATGAAGCACATCACAGCAATGGCAGGAGCAGCGGGGAGATAAACATGCACAGCTAGGAGCAACATGTGAAGACTCTGTAAGAGCAGGAAACCGCAAAACTGTCAAAAGTCAGCTTTATATATGTCGTAATTGTGCATAAAACTGGCAAATCTAAGTTATTTACTGATATTGCAAAACACATAGAATAGCATGCACAGTTCTATTTAAGGCTTTTAATGTTATTAAATTGGGAGGGAGTCTAAACCACAGACAAGATTCTTTCATCAGAGAGTACAATTTAAGGGTTTTTTTTCCTTTTTACCACAAGTTGATTCCCAACACCATACACTCCAATTTGGTTGTGACTGTCTCATAATATACACTGAGGTTAACTTGTTTAAAAGATAGATTATTTCTTTTAATAATCCTGATATTCAGCAAATGCTTTAGTTGGTACAAAGTACTAATGATTTTTATTTTAAAGAAGAAAGTCATGATGATGACATATTTAATACAGATTAACACATGACAAGAACAATAAATGCATTTCTTTTAAACTATGAAGTAGCTCTGATGCACATTTTTTACAAGAGAATTACTTCCATTACTCTGCAGTTTCACTGCTTTCAAATCCAAGAACAAAATCTACACCTAAGACTGAAGCCTAAAAGAAAAATAAAAGGGGCTCGTTTCACCACGTCACCACACTTCCTACTTCATTAAAACTTTCTCTATGCTTTATAATTTTCAATGATATAATAAATTACCAAATAAAAGAATAGAAGCATAATCTAAGGAAGGCCAATAGCTTCTTGATTATAACTGCTATAACAAGGAATTACTTGCAGCACATACATGGATATTCATATGAACAAATACCAGGCCAAGGTAAACTCGTTAACTGAGCAAACATTTGCTCAAGAGATCAGTGTGGAATGGTGGGTCCTTGCCATGCTATGAGTTCCTGGTGGCTCAGACAGTAAAGAATCCACCTGCAATGCTGAGACAAGGTTCAACCCCTAAGTCGGGAAGATCCCCTGGAGAAGGGAATGGCAATCCACTCCAGTATTCCTGCCTAGAAACTTCCACAGACAGAGAACCCTCGCGGGCTACAGTCCATGAGGTCACAAGGATTCAGACACGACTGGGCGACTAACACTTTCAGCTTCACTCCATGCTACGATAATGAAAAGTTTCCTCCAATTTCAGCAATCACTAGTCCTGCCCAATATGAACTGTTTCAGAATTCAGCCTATCAACGCAACTAGGCTTGTACTCAAACAGGTCAAGTCTAAATTTGACCTTAGACTTCCTTGTGGAAGGAATGAAGAGAGGCCCAGAAATGCTTAGGGGACCAGTCTAATATCATATTACTCCTCAATTAAAACCCAGCATCAGTTTGTTATCTAGTTTGCTTGTGGTACTCAAGGCTGAATTTCAGCATATTCTTTAGACTTTTGTAAGACATTTTTTCAACATCTCAAACAATTCAATTTTGTTCAGAACTAAAAAGAAATGAGTTATCATGCCATGAAAAGACATGGAGAAACCTTAAAGGAGTACTATGAAGTGAAAGGGGTTTCCCTGGTGGCTCAATCCAACCTGAAAAGACTCCAATCTGTATGATTCCAACTATATGACATTCTAGAAAACTCAAAACTATGGGACAGAAAAGGATGGGGAGTTCCCAGGAGCTGAGGTAGAGAATGGGATAAAAAGGCAGAGCACATAAAATTTTAGGGCAATTAAAATACTCTGTATATTATAGTGATGGACAGATGTTGTTGCATTTGTCCAAACCCACAGGAAGTACCACACCAAGAGTGAACGCTAACATAAACTACGGGTTTGGGGTATATATGAGATACAAACATAGGTTCATCAGTTGCAACAAAGGGATTCAGCTGGGTGATGCTGAATCACCCATTATTTTGGGGGGCTCCAAAATCACTGCAGATGGTGATTGCAGCCATGAAGTTAAAAGATGCTTACTCCTCGGAAAGAAAGTTATGACCAACCTAGACAGCATATTCAAAAGCAGAGACATTACTTTGCCAACAAAGATCCGTCTAGTCAAGGCTATGGTTTTTCCAGTGGTCATGTATGGATGTGAGAGCTGGACTGTGAAGAAAGCTGAGTGCCGAAGAATTGATGCGTTTGAACTGTGGTGTTGGAGAAGACTCTTGTGAGTCCCCTGGACTGCAAGGAGATCCAACTAGTCCATCCTAAAGGAAACCAGTCCTGGGTGTTCATTGGAAGGACTGACGCTGAGTCTGAAACTCCAGTACTTTGGCTACCACTTCATTCTTAGGCGTAGAGTTGACTCACTGGAAAAGACCCTGATGCTGGGAGGGATTGGGGGCAGGAGGAGAAGGGGACGAGAGGATGAGATGGCTGGATGGCATCACCGACTCGATGCACATGAGTTTGGAAGAACTCCGGGAGTTAGTGATGGACAGGAAGGCCTGGCGTGCTGCGATTCATGGGGTCGCAAAGAGTCAGACACAACTGAGTGACTGAACTGAACTGAACCTTAATAAGTATCCCCTCCTTGGGCAAAGGGACAGGAATAGATTGAGAGGGCTGTATCAAGTATCTGACTTGATCACTGCCTCTCAGTGAACAGAATCTGAAGAGTCTATGGTTAAATGCTTAATTTGGCCATTACATAACAAGAGGAAATAAGAAACCACTGCTAGTACAAACAGCTTTTAACATTTTTAACTAATTCAGTGTTATTAACCTAAGTTCATGGTTGTTCCTTTCTATTTCAGAGGAAACACAAGGAGGAACACTTTCGTTAACACTGGCCCTACATTAAAATACCCACCTCCCAGCCCCATGTTCAGTGACCTAAACACACAACTGACTTATCACTGAAAAGGACACTATCTTTGCACTAGCCATGCTTTAGAGAACCTGGAAAATTAACACTGGGCACATTTCTACTGCATCACCAGTGAAATTAAATTGGCTATTAGGAAGTAAAAAGAACAAAACTGTACTGACATACACCACTTGTGCCCCAATGACCTAAAGTGTTAATGTAGTTTACCCAGGGACATTTCTGAACTTCCATAACCATACAGCAGCATCCAGAGGAGTAATTTTTTTAACCTACATCTGTTGAAATTCTAAACACCGTCTTCAACCCACCCCTGTCTCAATCCCCACCCCTACAGTCCTTGCTCTCTCAACACAGAATCTCTTCTTTCAAACCCTAAGAAACCAGGAACAAAATCTCAATGAAAATTCAAAAGACTTAAAATTCTTGTTTTTACCCCTTAGGGGTCATCGCTATGTTCAAAACCCTCTATCGTGGGTACCTTTTGGCTAAGGAGATTGGACAACAGCAAAACCCCAGCAGCCCAGCTGTTTTCCTTTCATATTAGTGAACAGGGAACCTGTGGAGGAGGAAAAGATCTAGCCTGCCCCAGAGCTAACAGCCTCCCTCCTGGCACCTGCTGCTGGCCTAAGCAGAGAGATACAACAAGCAACCAAATCCAGATCTCTAGCATCACTCTACAGACATTAAGGATGACGCTGGCCGTCTGGCCAGCCACCGCCCAGCTCTGTGATAATTCAGCCCTCGTAATCCCAGCTCACCCCTGCAGGCTGCCTCTCATGACACACGAGTCCACAAAAGTAGTGGATCTAATCAGGAACTTCTAAAAGCATTCAAGATGAAACAGCGACTTATGATCTAAAACTATATACCTTTTTAAAAATATCTTCCATTAATGAATATATCTTCTATGAAAGATGTTTGCAGAACTTAAAACATACCTGAAAAACTAAATTCTGAAAAAATTATTTTCGGCAATATTTTCTCAAAACTTATAATACAGATGCTTTTAATTCCTTTAAAAATTTTAGTTCAGAGGAGTTATCACATCCTGGAGGATTTTTCCAGCTTGATCTTCAGTTCCAAGTGGCTCATTCTAGTCAACTCTGGAATATCTCCAGTGAAAGATTCTCTCTGAACTCCCTCAGCAAGTTATTCCACTGTCTGACTGACCTCTCTGTCAGGTAAAATTTTAGCAGCAGATTAGGACATTTTTCTTTTTGAGTTCCAGAACAAAGTTGTTTTTAGATCAAAAAGAACTGCTGCAGCACCCCTGCTGACACAATAGGATAAAGCAAAGAAGAAAAGCACTGGTTAATACCACTCAGCTACTGGAGAGTTTATATCTAAAGCTTGAATGTAGTTTTGAAATACGAAGCTTAAAGTAACATGGACAGCCAGAGTGTGTGGTTTTGCTGCTACATTTTTTTAAATTAAATCCTTTAATAGCTATTTTGTCCATTCACCTTTCTGTTAATACCAAGAAAGAGGGAGGAAAAAAACATTTCATGTTGGTAAATGCTTTATTGACCTAACTCTTACCCGAACAACAACGACCCATATCTCACAACCTCTAAAAGCTTCTGGGTTTTTTTAAGCCAAATATACAAAACATCACATGCAAAGGTTTGCTTTTAATCCTTATAATACAGTCAGGAGCCAGCACTAATGGTCTGTACCCATGCACAGCCTGTTATACAACTCCCTCAAAAAATTCCAAATCAACATCGTTGAGGTATCTTTGAGGTATAGTTTAAAATTAGTTCAAAGAATTAAATCAAATATATCTGGTAACAAGTGTTATTTAGTTTTTCCTACTCAAACTCAGATTCAAAAGGATCTATTATATACAAGATATCACCTACCAATAATGAATTTACTACTATCCGTATTTAGACAAAAAGCACGTTTATTTACCCACTTCATTCAGTCAGCTAAATACTCTTAAAATACTTGCTAAATACAGGCAAAACAAAGTTCCAGACCCACGTATTTAACTACCTTTGATTATGCAGTTAATCCATTTAGTTGGGCGTTCTGATACAGGGAGATACGTACATATTTGCTGATTACAGACAGAAAAAGCTGCACTGAATATCCACAAGAAATAATTAACTCTAGTATGCAAATCCATGAGGGTATCAAATAAAGATGGTTCCATTTAATCCTCCCTACTTTCTAAATTTCCATCTCCCATACAACCCCTAAAAAAACCACTTTCACATCCGGAAATGAAAATTAAGAGAGCAGAAACCTGTTCTTGCTGGACCAAAGATCTGTGAAGCATCCTACCTCAAATAAAGACAATCTGAGCAAGATGGTCCCAACCCATCCTCTCTGTCATTCTATCCAATCCCCACTCCAAGGCGCTGTTTGCTAGGAAAATAAGGCCAGCAATTACACAGATCATGAGGTTGAATGAAGAACAGCATGTTTACTTAGGCTGATAGTCAACCACAAAAGGGTTGGATGTGAGGGGTTTCCCTTCCAAGTTCCTGACCCCAACTGTGACCAGCAAGGATGTCTGCTCTACTCACAATGTTAAATCAATACAATCAAACCTTGTTTGTAGGATTACTTCAACGGACTGAGAAACAGTTACTTGGAGCAACTAGCTGTCCTGAAGCAAAAATGAAACCCTTTCCTAGCTCTTTAAGAACCTTATCAGGAACAATGGGGACTGAGTACTACCTAGGCAGTGAATGAAGAAAATTCCCCTTTTTACTTCTCATTCCACCTCTGACTATAAAGTGTCTCTCCCTTGCCATCCAAGAAATCTGACTAATCAGATCAGTACAAACACTTGTGAGAAACTCAACTAATTCTCCCAACGTAACAGCTTGAAGTTGCTTCCTTTACTTCTCTCAGCCTCAAAAAATATCTACACAACTAGAAACAAAGGAAATAATCAATTCCCACGGCAATCTGGGACTCATATTAAATACTAAATGAGAGCATTACACTAAAAATTTTTACCTCCACAAGCATGGGAAAAACATCAATGAAGCAATGCTTCCAAATGAGAATCGATATGATTTGTCCATGCTCAGGATAAACAATAAAACTCATCACTGTATTTATTCCCACTGGAGAAAGGATGACATACTGTCAAAAACGTCATTAAAATATATATACCATTGAACACCTATACAAAACTCTCCACCTTCCTTCCACATGCATGAAGTGTTTGCATAAATATACAACATTAAAACCCAAGATCCATGTGTCATTCAAGGATATGATTGCTGCAGGCACAGAATTAATTAGCACATTTCAAGAGTTTCCACAATGAAGCAGGAATTTCTTCAAAGAAAAGGAATTTAATAAATATGCATAAATAACTAAATATCCACAGTAACCTACTTCAATAAGCCAATTTATATGCGTGTGCATTTTAACCTCAGAAATAAGCCCAAAAGATCATTCAACGACCACTCCATTCCAGGCCAAAGGAGATGGCACTCTACCACAATAATATTTTTGCATGAATATGTGCATAAGAGGCTCATTTCTCTATCACACTCCAGAATGCCCTTTGCCTCTATCTTAAACAGGCACACATTGTAACTGACCATTGTTTTTTACAGACCTTTAGAGGTTAATATGGGAGAAGGAAATGGCACCCCACTCCAGTACTCTTGCCTGGAAAATCCCATGGACGGAGGAGCCTGGCAGGCTGCAGTCCATGGGGTCACTAAGGGTCAGACACGACTGAGCGACTTCACTTTCACTTTTCACTTTCACGCATTGGAGAAGGAAATGGCAACCCACTCCAGTGTTCTTGCCTGGAGAACCCCAGGGACGGGGGAGCCTGGTGGGCTGCCATCTATGGGGTCACACTGAGTTGGACACGACTGAAGCAACTTAGCAGCAGCAGCAGAGGTTAAGATGAGAGATAAAATTAACTATCTACTTACCGCCTCAAAAGAACCACACTGTTTTACCGTGCATTAAACAAATATAAGAACTGTTACAATAACATATTCTAAAAATATAGTCTTTGACATACAACAGGGATAAGACCCTTCCTCTTCTGTATTTTCTTCCATAGCTTATCACCACAACAGAGAAGTGTCTATTTTAAAACCTTTCTAGGTAACAACCTAGAGGGGTGGGAAGTGGTGGGAGGTGGGAGGGAGGTTCAAGAGGAAGGGGACATATGTTTACCTATGACTAACTCATGCTGATGTATAGCAGAAACCAAAGCAATATTGGAAAGCAATTATCCTTCAATTAAACATAAACTTTAAAAAATAAATAAAACCTTTCTAGGGCTTCCCTGGTCATCCAATGGTTAAGAATCCTGGCAATGCAGGAAACATGGGTTCCATCCCCAGTCTGGGAAGATCCCACATGCCTCAAGGAAACTAAGCCTATGAGCCACAACTACTGAGTCCACACTTCTAGAGCTCATGTTCCACCACTACGAGAAGCCCGCACACCCCAACAAAGAGTAGCCCCTGCTCGCTGCAACTGGAGAAAGCCCGCATGCAGCAACAAAGACCCAGAGCACCCAAATAAACAAATCTTTTAGAAACTAAAAATAATAATAAACACGTTTCTAGAGCTACTTGTTCTGCCGTAATACTGACAGAGATGCCTTCTCATACCACTGAGACATAGACAAGAAGTCCCTCACCTACTCAGGAGTTACTAGCAACTCTACTTAATAGCTTATACCAAGAAATAATAAAGAATGGTATATCTACTAAAGTTAAAGGAAGAAACAAATCAGCACCCAGAGGATTCTAAAAGCTCTAAGGGAAATGAAAACAAAATCCGGATAACTGATAACCTGAACTGATTTCGTTTCTGCTGTGCCTTCCCCATCTTTATATTAACCCAATTTAAAACAATCAATTTCCTTTATCTCCCATCTCACCTTTTCCCATTAGGTTACACATGCTAAAGCAGCAAATTTCCAAATATTCAAGAAATAAAAAACCTCTTCAAATGACATGTTACAAAGAACATGAATATAAAAAGTCTTCTAAGGTAAAAATATTTTCTAAGTTCAAATGTAAAGCCTTCACATACTATAAAGTTAACTACTGTTAAAAAAAAAAACACTAAAAATGAACATACACTGAAATCAAGGATTATAAGGACCATAGACTGATATTAAAATACTATACAAACAAGACTATACAGACAGCAATCAAGAAAATACTGACTCAAACACTTAAATTGCTAATGATAACGGATCGGTTTTTATTTTAAACAGGCCACCCTCAGAGCCCTGAAGGTGAAGGTCGCACAGTCATGTCCGACTCTGCGCCCCCATGAACTATACAGTCCATGGGATCCTCCAGGCCGGAATACTGGAGTGGGGAGCCTTTCCCTTCTCCAGGGGATCTTCCCAACCCAAGGATCGAACCCAGTTCTCCTACACAGCAGGCGCATTCTTTACCAGCTGAGCCATAAGGGATGGGCTTTAAACACAGATGACAAGATCCACACAAAAATGACAACGTAAATGCAGCAATTAATGCATTAGTGGTAACTGACATATTAAACCTGAGTTTATGTTTAAAATTCTTATCAAATGTTTACAAAAGCCATTAAAAAGTACAAAGCAACTATTTCAAATGCTCTAAGCCACAGTCTACTACATTATAGCTCTGAACCACCTCACAGGAACATCTCCAAAGGAGAAGCAGGGGACAGGGGCAGGGACAGGATTTATTCCTTCTAAAATTAAAAATACTAAAATGATTATTTGACCCTGAACTCTACATATGTCTAGGAGATATAATCCCATACTCCAGTATATCACTATAAACTGCTGTTCTTCATATTCAAAGATGAAACTGATGACTGTTCTCTAGTAACGTGAGTTCACTAGATTAGCCATCTCACCCAAAGATAGGCTGGAAAATCCCACAGGTAAAAACTCTGCCCCAAGCAGATAAGCCAAGGACCAACAGGGCAGCAAGTTGGCCAAGTTCAGCCCATCATTTATCTTATAATGACCCACAACTAAGAATGATGTCATAAATTGAATTGTATCACCCCCCCCCCCCAAGAAAAGATACATTGAAATCTTAACCTCCAATATCTCAGACTGTGATCTTACTTGGGTAGAGGGCCTTCACAGAGGTAATGGAGTTAAAGTGAGGTCATAAAGGTGGGCCCTAACCCAGTGGACCTGGGAGGATGTGAAGTGGCACAGGGGGAGAGAACCATCTACAAGCCAAGGAGACAGGCCAGAACAGACCCTCCCCTCACCCTGAAAACATCCCAAAACACCTAATCTGCCAATACCTCCAGCACCCTGAGACAGCCAAGTTCTGTTGTCTAAGCCATCCAGTTTCTGGTAATTTGTTACAGCAGCCCTAGCAGACCAGTACAAATGGTTTGGTGTTTTGTTTTTTTCTTTTTCATTTCAAGCATTTGGGGAGGGTAAGAACGTTATTCTGCAACATGTTAAACTTATACAATGTCACATTTCAGTGTTTCACTGGAACACATTCACACTTCTTCACTTAAACACTGCCTACAACTGCCTTTGCACTGAAATGGCAGAGTTGAGTATCTGCAACAGAGAGTATATGAACTAAAATATTTACTCTCCAGCCCTTTCTAGAAAGTTTCCCAATCTGAGATAACTTTTGTGGCACAAAGCATCCCATCGTACAGTGTAGACGCACCCAAGATCAAGATGCTATCATTTTCCATCTTTCTCTCAGCTGCTCTTCACTTTCCTGTTTTTCCAAAAATTAGTTACGTCACACCCACTTTCCAAGGCTACTATGTACAGATTAAGTGATGGATAAGTGTATGTACTTCTGTAAGCTGTAAAATATAAACATATAAAGGTTATAAAATTTTACCACACACAAGCTGTAACAAACAATTTTAAGGGCAATAACTTACATATTCCTGTACCATGAACCTGAGAAATCCATCAATGTTAGCAGATTTATGTAACTAATAAAATTAGATACATATGACTAAATAAAATAACCTCAATATGACTGTCAATAACAGACCCAAGAAGCATAACTACATAAATGATCCCACTAAAACTCAGTTAAGACTGAGCAAGCAAACAAGTGTTATATATTAATTAAGGTTGTATCTGCCTTTTATTATCAAACTACCAATTTATCGTTCAAATACTAGGGGGGCTAGCACAGGAAAGAATAATAAATTGTGTCTACAGTTTAGTTTCAATTTCATAAAAGCTAAAACTTCCTAATATTCATTCATTCAAAAAAATTAATTACGTACTACTGCTATAATCAACTGTTTGGCAGCAAAGGATGAGATGATTAGATAGCATCACTGACTCAATGGACATGAAGCTGAGCAAATTCCGGGAGATAGTGAAGGACAGGGGAGCCTGGGGTGCTGCAGTCCATGGGGTCACAGAGTCAGACATGACTTAAGCAACTGAACAACAACAATCTACTATAGTTGAACAAAAAGGTCACATACCCTATGATCCGATAATTCAATTACTTGCTACCATCTAATAGAACTGTAAAAGACATATAAAAAGAATCAAGTATCACTTTTTTGAAATAGGCCCAAAATGGAAATAATACAAAAGCCCATTTTTTAAATTTATTTTAATTGGAGGCTAATTACTTTACAGTATTGTAGTGGTTTTTGCCATACACTGACATGAATCAGCCATGGGTGTACGTATGTTCCCCATCCTGAACTCCCCTCCCCCAAGTGCCCATTAATAGTTGAAGGGATAAATGAATTATCATATTCACACAATGAAATACTTTGCAGCAGTGAGAATGAATTTACTCCTACACATAACATGGAATAAAATAACAAACATTATGACAAAAAGCAAGATATATGAATAACATTTTTTGGCTGTGCCACATAGCTTGCAAAATCTTAACTTCCCCGACCAGGGATCGAACCCAGGTTCCAGCAGTGGATGTGCCAGTTCTAACTACTGAACAACCCAGGAATTCCCAGGAGTGGCTACTTAGGAGAGGCAGGTGGGAATGGTTGGGAAGAAAGGCACGAAAGGGACTTCAAAGGTGATGGGAATGTTCTATTTTGCTCTGTTAAGTCATGTCCGATTCGTAAAGGCATACTGGGCTGTAGAGTTATGACTGGTACACTGTGTTGTATGATATATCATACCTCAAGAAAATGGTTAACCAAAAACTTAGGTTCCAATTTCGAAGCTGCTTCCTAAGATTGCTGGAACTAAACGTGCTCCCAGTGGACTAACTCTCCCGAAGATAACTATAAACTCTGGACAAAATATAAAAAGTGCCTCCAGTGCCTTCACTGGAATGAAGAACCAGAGGATAGAGCCCAGAGTGACCCCAGCAGGTAGAAACTGACGGTGAAATCAAGGAAAGGAGAAAAACCACAAAGGGAGAGGTCCGGAGCCTACATATCAACCTGGTGATATATGTTTCTTATATAAACATATTATCTCTGACTGAACCCTGAAATATGTATGTAAGGAACAGACTACAAACATCCCAGATAAGACTAGAAACTGAATACAGAGCTAAACTGTCAACCACAATGTGGATAATTTGTAGTTCAACGCCATTCTACTAAAGCAGAAGCAATATTCTTTGGAGGTACAAAAAGGATTGAGAATTTCTACAATGAATTGGGAATGTCCAGGATGCAATTCCCAATTACTACAATTCAAAGAGGGAAACATGCTCCACAGAAGACAGCCAATGGAGACCAACACCAACATAACATGCATACTATAATTAGTAAAGAAGAATTGTTTAAACTACCTTTACCAACGGTTATAGTGCTAACATCTTACATAACCCTTATACAGTTATGTGCTATGCTGTGCTGAGTCGCTCAGTCACGTCCAACTCTTCACGATCCCATGGACTGTAGCCTGCCAGGCTCCTCTGTCCATGGGGATTCTCCAGGCAAGAACACTGGGATGAGTTGCCATGGCCTCCTCCAAGGGATCTTCCCCACCCAGGGACCAAGCCCAGGTCTCCCACACTGCAGGAGGATTCTTTACCATCTGAGCCACCAGGGAAGCCCTTCCACAACTGCAGCAAGCAGCAAACTAATATGTGTTACTTGATTAGTCCTGTCCAACTCTTTGCGACCCCGTGGACTATAGCTCATCAGGCTCCTCTGTCCATGGAATTCTCCAAGAAAGAATACTGGAGTGGGTTGTCATTTCTTTCTCCAGGGGATCTGCCCAACCCAGGGATCAAACCTGGCTCTCCTGCATTGCAGGCAGATTCTTTACCATCTGAGCTACCACAAAACTATTCATTTACAAACGTTATGAGCATTCTGTCAATCAATCCACTAATGTTCTTTTTGGACCTAGCATCTAACCCAAGAACCCACATGGCCTTTAACTGTCATGTACCATTAGTCTACTCCAATCTGAGGTCATTTCCTTTATAGACAAGAATTCTTTTAATTTATTTAATTGGAGAACGATTTCTCTACAATAGTATGGTAGTTCTGCCATACACTGACATGTATCACTCACAGGTGTACATGTGTTCCTCCACCCTGAAGCCCCTCATCCTCTGGGTTGTCCCAGAGCACCAGCTTTGAGTGCCCTGCTTCATGCATCGAACTTGCACTGGCCATCTATTTTACATACGGTAATATACATGTTTCAAAGCCATTCTCTCAAATCATCCCACCCTCACCTTCTCTGACATAGTCCAAAGGTCTGTTCTTTACATCTGTGTCTCTTTTGCTGTCTTGCGTATAGGATCATAATTACCATTCTTACCATAATTACCATATATACACATTAATATACTGTACTGGTGTTTCTCTTTCTGACTTACTTCACTCTGTATAATAGGCTCCAGTTTCATCCACCTCATTAGAACTGACTCAAGTAAGTTCTTCTTTATAGCCGAGTAATATTCCATTGTATATATGTACCACAACCTCCTTATCCATGCACCTGCTGATGGGAATCTAGGCTGCTTCCATGCCCTAGCTATTGTAAACAGTGCTGTGATAAACACTGAGGTAATGGCAATCCACTCCAGGATTCTTGCCTGGAGAATCCCATGGACAAAGGAGCCTGGCGGGCTACAGTCTACGGGATTGCAAAGAGTTGGATAAGACTGAGCAACTAACACAACACTACACGTTAGACAAGAATTTTAAAGGCAGCTACTATGACCATGAATAAGAATTAAAGAGGAAGATATGCTCACAACAAATAGGAAACCTAATAGAGGAAGAAACTATTTCAAAAAAATGTAAATTTTAGAATGAAAAATAAAATATCTGAAATGCAAACATTCATCGGATACAGACTAAAGACAGAATAGTCAACACACTTAAGAATCAACAGCATTTACCCAATATGAATAGAGAGGAAAAAGCAACAAGAAAAGTGAACAGTTATCTATGCAACAGGCATAACTTGACTTCTGTAATCAGAAGAGAGAAAGAATGGGCAAAAACAGTATCTGAAAACATAATGGCTGAAAATTTCCCAAATGGAGTATAAGATGGAAATTTATAGATTCTGGGAGTTCAATGAACCACAAGCAGAGAGAATACAAAGAAAATATGTAAACATATCTGTCAGCAAGCAAAAATAAAACGTATTAAAATAGCCAAAGAAAAATGATAAATCACAAAAATATGAATTACTGCTGACCAAAAAACAAAAAAAAGTGGAGGCCAAAAGACAGTGGAAGGATCTTTTAAATGCTAAAAGGATAAAATATCTGACAACCCAGAATTCTATATTCAGCAGAAGTATCCTCCAGAATGAAGACAAAATAAAAATATTAGGGAAAAACAAAGAGAATGCATCACCAGCAGACCAAGAACAAATGCTAAAGGAAGTTCACTAAGCAGAAGGCAAATGATACAAGACAGAATCTCTAATCTTCAAAAAGAAATGAAAAACACAAGAAATGGTAACTCTGTGGGTAAACGTAAGATTATTTTCTCTTAATTTCCTAAATCATGTGACTTTTTAATATATTAAGTAGCTTACAACTAATAACTAATGGGTCAAAGAATTAATGAAGGAAATTTAGAATATTTTTGAGAACAATGAAAATGAAAACCTAACATATTAAAGCTTCTGGGATACAGCTAGAGCAAATCCATTAGGAAACTGGTATCTGTAACTAACTACAACTTTTTTTAAAAATGTCAATTCTATAATCTAATCTTTCATCCTAAACTCTAGAAAAGAGCAGCAAACAAAATGAGGCCCAAAGCAAGTAAAAGGGAAAAAAAGTTAAGATCAGAGCAAAAACCAATGAAGAAGAAAAAGAGAGGGGGGAAGAAAAAATGAAAGGTGATACCTTGAAAATATTTTTTAATGTCGTTTCCTAAACTGACCAAGAAGAGAGGAAAAATCAAGTACTAAAATCAGGAATGAAAGGGAGACATCACTGCCCACCTTTCAGAAATAAAACTGATCATAAAGGAATAGTAACTTAGAAAAACCTATGCCAACAAGGTAGGTAATTTAGATGAAATGAACAAATTCCTAGAAAGAAACAAACTACCAAAACCATCTCAAGAAAAAACAGAAAATCTGAATAGATCTACAGGGAAAAGATTCAATTCTTTCCCAAAAAGAAAAGCCAGGCCCTGACTGCCTCACTGGCGACTTCTACTGAACATTTAAAGGAAAATTAAGACCAATTCTTCACAGACTTTTCTCTGTGAAGTGGGAACATAGCCCAACTTACACTGAGGCAGCATTACCCTGAGCCAAAATCAGATAAAGACATCACATACACACACACACAAAAAAAACTACAGCCCAGTATTCCTATGACTACAAACATAAAAATCTTCAACAAAATACAAACCAAATACACAAAAAAAGCATTCACACTCTGACAAACTGAGATTTATCCAAGGACAGCCAAGTTTTAACACTTAAAATCAATGAACATAATATACCATGTTAATACAATAGAGGACTAAAACCCATATGATCATCTCAATAAACATAAAAAACCATACACAAAACCCAAAAATATTAATCATAGACCTAAATATGAATTAAAAATTTAATAAAATTCTCAGAAGAAAACTTAGGTACAAATCCTATGACCATGGATTAAGCAATGGTTTCTTAAATACGACACCAAATAGCACAAGCAAAAGATAAATTAGTCCATCAAAACTTAAGACTTTTATGTTGCATACAATCAATACAGTGAAAAGACAACTCACATGATTAAAAAAAATTTTTTTGGAAATCATATATCTGCAAAGGTACTTTTATCCAGAACATACAAGAAAGTCTTACAACTCAATAATAAGGCAAATAATACAATTTTAAGATGTGTAAAGAACAGACATTCCTCCAAAAGATATACAAATGGCCAATAAGCAAGTGAAAAGATGTTCAACATCATTAGGTTCAGTTCAGTTGCTCAGTCATGTCCGACTCTTTTCGACCCCATGAATCGCAGCATGCCAGGCCTCCCTGTCCATCACTAACTCCCGGAGTTCACTCAGACTCACATTCATCAAGTCAGTGATGCCATCCAGCCATCTCATCCTCTGTCGTCCCCTTCTCCTCCTGTCCCCAATCCCTCCCAGCATCAGAGTCTTTTCCAATGAGTCAACTTTTCGCATGAGGTGGCCAAAGTATTGGAGTTTCAGCTTTAGCATCAGGCCTTCCAAAGAAATCCCAGGACTGATCTTCTTCAGAATGGACTGGTTGGATCTCCTTGTAGTCCAAGGGACTCTCAAGAGTCTTCTCCAACACCACAGTTCAAACGCATCAATTCTTCGGCGCTCAGCTTTCTTCACAGTCCAACTCTCACATCCATACACGACCACTGGAAAAACCATAGCCTTGACTAGACGGACCTTAGTCGGCAAAGTAATGTCTCTGCTTTTGAATATACTATCTAGGTTGTTCATAACTTTTCTTCCAAGGAGTAAGCGTCTTTTAATTTCATGGCTGCAATCACCATCTGCAGCGATTTTGGAGCCCCAAAAGATAAAGTCTGACACTGTTTCCACTGTCTCCCCCATCTATTTCCCATGAAGTGATGGGACCAGATGCCATGATCTTCGTTTTCTGAATGTTGAGCTTTAGGCCAACTTTTTCACTCTCCTCTTTCACTTTCATCAAGAGGCTTTTGAGTTCCTCTTCACTTTCTGCCATAAGGGTGGTGTCATCTGCATATCTGAGGTTATTGATATTTCTCCCAGCAATCTTGATTCCAGCTTGTGTTTCTTCCAGTCCAGCGTTTCTCATGATGTACTCTGCATAGAAGTTAAATAAGCAGGGTGACAATATACAGCCTTGACGTACTCCGTAGCCATTAGCAAACAAAACACAATGAGATAGCTACTATGACGGTTATAATCATAAAAGCAGATAATATCAAATGCTGATAACGATGCAGAAAAACTGGAACCATCACACACTGCTGCCTGAAATGAACAATGATATGGCCAGTTTGGAAAGGAATTTGGCAATTCCTCAAGAAGCCACACACATCCACACAAAACTTCTATTCAAATGGTCAAAGAAGCATTACTTATAACAGCCAAAAAAATAAACTGATCTATGATAAATAGAAAGTAGCATAAACCACATAATGGACAAAATTCTTCAACAAAAAGGAATAAGTACTAGCACACAGCATGGGTGAATCTTGCAAATGTTCTGCTAAGGGAAAGCAGCCAGATGTAAAAGACCATATACTTTATAATTCCATTTATATGAAAAGGTAGGAATGGCAAAATCTACAGACAGGATTAAGATTAGTAGTTGCTTAGAGTGAGGGCAAGGGGGTGGGTGGAAACGGGGAGCGACTGTTAACAAGTACATCATTTCTCTTAGGGGTAGCAAAATTGTCCTAGAATTGAAGTGTGGTAATAGCTGTACAAACCTGTGAATATACTAAAAAAAACACTGCATTAAACTTGAAATCAGTGATGTGTATTGTATTGCTATGTGAATTATACCTCCAGAAAATAAAGACACAGCAAACAAGCCAATGAACTAAAGTAAAATTCTAAAAATGTTCAAGAAACTGGGAAAGATAAAGAAAGGAATGAAAGAGTTGGAACAAATAAAACAAATATTGAAACAGTAGACCTAAACCCAATCATATCAGCGACTACATTAAATGTTAATGGTATAAGCGCTCCAGTTAAGAGGCAGATTCTGAACAAATGCATTTTTAAAAACAAGAACTAAATGCATGCTGTCTACAAAAGACATACTTTAAATACTAAGGATCAGAAAAGCTGAAAGTAAAAGGATGCTAAAAGGATAAGCCAAGTAAGTAAAAAAACATAAGGCTCAAGTGGCTACATTCCTTTCAGAGGAAAGTGAACTTTATTACCAGAGAAAAGAGGGACATTTCATAAAGATAAAAAGGTCAATTCATCAGGGGGAAAAATGACAATAATAAACATATATGAGCCTAATACTAAGATTTCAAAATATATAAAGTAAAAACCTGCAGAATTTAAATAACAGAAAGACAAATCCACAGTTGAAGATTTTAACACTCCTCTCAGCAACTGATAAACAAAACCAATAATACAAAAAGTCCAAAAACACTACCAATAACCTTGAACTAACTGACATTTATAGAACACTATACTCAACAACTACAAAATGTATATTCATCAATTCCAGCACATTTCTGAATAATCTATGGATTTAAAAAAAGACACAAGTGAAATTAGAAAATACTCTGACCCAACTCAAAATAAAAATACAATATACCAAAACTGTGGAATGTTGCTAAAGCAGTACTGTGAGAAAAAGTTATACTTTTAAACGCCCAAATTTAAGAAACACTCCCAAGAAAGTAGAAAAACAGCAAAGAGAAAAAAGGAGCAAAAACCAGCATAGCTGAAAAGCAAAGAAAATAAAAGAAGATTAGAATTTTTTCAAAAAGATTAGCAAAACTGATGAACATCTATTTACCAATATCAGAAATGAAAGAGGCACTATCACTAAAGACTTTACCTATGTTAACCGAATAGTAAGTACAATGAACAACCATATACCAATAAATTTGACAACTAATATGAAAAGCACAAGTTCCATGAGAAATACAACTTTTAAAAATGGACATAATGTAGATTAAAATATTCTAAAGCCCTCATTCTATCAAAGAAACTGAATTCCTTATCAAATGAATTCTCCAAAAGAAACCACAGGCCCAGATGGGTTTACTGGCTAATTCTCTAACGCTGAAGGAGTAAGGCCAAGGAACACAAACTCTTCTCAGAAAACAGAAGTAACATTTACCAACTCATTTTAAGGCCAACAAAACCAGATAAAGAAAACTATGGATAAATACTCTTCACGAGCATATTTGCAAAAATTATTACCAATATACTAACAAACAGAATTCATCAATATATTAAAAATATGACACATTACCAAATGAGGTTTATCCCAGAAACGTAAGTTTTTTTTTTAACATTAAACAAATAATTCATCATCCACAGTATTCAATGCAGAAGAGATCTCTTTATCACAAAAACCTAACAATGTCCCTTTAATTTTCTCAAAACTGTTTGGTGACTCCCCACACCCACATACAATACAGAAACTGTGACAGAGAATGGAAGCTGCGTAACACTGCCTCTGCACAGCAGCCTCATCTCTAGCTACCAACCTGAATACGGATCTCACACTCCAGCTGCACTGGCCGCGCCCTCTGCGAGCATGTGGCACTCCCCTCTCCTTCCTTTGACTCTCAAATGCCAAACCTCCGCCCTTAGCTGAGTTCCTCTGAAAGCCTTCCTGACTTCATCAGGTTGATTTCATTACTTCCCTCTCTACATTCCCACTGCATCTTTTGCAGTCCTCAATTGTAATAGATATTACCATTATTTCTTTGTCTGTCTCTCTATCCAACTACCACCTACGGTTAAGTCGCTTCAGTTGTGTCTTGACTCTTAGCAATCCCATGGACTGTGGCCCACCAGGCTCCTCTGTCCACTGGATTCTCCAGGCTAGGATACTGGAGTGGGTTGCCATGCCCTCCTCAAGGGGACCTTCCAGACCCCCAAGAATGAACCCACCTCTTTTAAGTCTCCAGCATTTAGTAGGCAGGATCTTTAGCAACAGCGCCACCTGGGAAACCCTCAGTCGTCACAGAAGCCAAATCTTTATACCACACTAACAGAATAAAGAAGGAAAATCATATGATCATTTCAACAGATACAGAAAAATCATTTGACAAAAGTCAATACGCACATATGCAGAAAAAACTCTCAGAAAATCAATAATTAAAGAAAATGTCAATAAAGGCATCCAAGACAAACTCACATACTTAACTTCTAAGAAGTGCTAGCCTCAGTAGCAATATTCAACATTTATATATGCTTATTTATCTTCAATGGTCCTCCAAAAAACCCTATTTTTAAAAAAAAAAAATTCTTTTTTAAGTAGGGAGCTATTATCCTCCCAAATGGTATTAATAGCAACTCTGGATCAGAAAAGTTAAATCATATACCCAAGTAAGAAAGCCAGTACTAGAATCCAGTCTTTGACTAAAAGTACTTCTCAACTATAGTATGCCATCTTGTCTAGGTGATTATAGCAAAGAGCAACCTATTCAAACAGCCATTATAGTTCATTAGTTGATAAAACAGAGTAAATAACACTAACATGGAATGAAAAAATTTTAAGCCCACAATTAAAAAGAACCTAAAATCCCCTTTTCTCAAATGGTTGTGCCACAAAAAGAAAAGTACCCAATGAATTGTCTCTAATATTTTTCTTTAAAGGTCTAAAATGCAACAGATAAACTGGTTAATTCAAAGCCTTATCTGAAGTTATATTTTTAATCTGCTACTTGTCCATGCCTTAACTTAACAGCTGTCAGCTGGAAGCTGAGGCCCACAGTTCCGTAACAAAGAATCCAAAGTGACATGGCTACTTCTGAGTTTCTGTTTCTGATTCAAATGAATTTTTCATGCAGGAAAATATGAATGCTGTCTTAACATCTTTCCATCTGTGAGACACCCACAGCTAGCAAGTTCCACAGTAAGGCTGGATTTGCTTCTGTACTGCACAACATGCACTTCACTTCAAAGTACACAGGGAAACTCTTCAAATAACCTGTCCACAAAAAAAAAAAAGATAGAACTACCACCCAACTGCCTACAGACCAGTCATTTCTATGTATCTTCTTGTATTCCCTAAAGGTGAACATTTGACTTCAAGTCATCTGTCTAGCAAAAACACTGAACAATTAAGATAAAATAAGCCCTCTCCACAAATAAGCCTTCTCCTTCTCCACAGGAGTCCTCTTCTGTGTGAACGTCCCAGGCCCTTATAAAAGAGCCCAAGTATTTCATGATAGCACAGTGCCCTTCATACACAAGTTCCTAAAAGGCTCAGGTGAATTTCTTATCTGATCTTACTACTGTTGACCATGAAGTATCTCTCACTGAGTTTATTGTGACTGAAGTAAAAATAAAGACCTCTCTTCTCCAAGGAACAGAAAATTCAAAGGTCACCAGATAATGCACTACAAAGTAGACTACGCCAGCGTCTCAGATACGTCTGTACTCAAAACATCTCCTTTTAACAATCTTTGGGAGTGTCCTATAAAAACCAGTGGGTGACCTAAATTTTTAATCAAGAAATCAACAAAATAGCTTTGTCATGATTACTTTATGGATAAGCCATGATTACTTTATGGATAACTTCACACTTTAATTCCAACAAGAATTCAGAAATGTTCAAATAATGTCTTTAAAAATAAAAAGCTCTTTTAAAATATAATTTTTTCTTATTAATTATCTAAGAAAAAAGAAAGGAGAGATTATCAAATTAATTTCAAACTCCCTCAAGTACCACTTGAATATTCATTGGAAGGATTGATGTTGAAGCTAAAGTTCCAATACTTTGGCCACGTGATGCAAAGAGCCAACTAACTGACTGAAAAAGACCCTAAATCCTGGAAAAGATTGAGAGCAGGAGAAGGGGGCGACAGAGGATTAAATAGTTGGATGGCATCACCAACTCAACAGACATATGAATTTGAGCAAACTCTGGGAGATACTAAAGGACAGGGGAGCCAGACATGCCACAGTTCACCGGGTTGCAGAGAGGTGGACACAACTTAGCAACTGAACAAGTACAACATCATGTAACAACACTGAGCAAACTACAGACTAATATTCCTAACTTCACAAAATCACCCTCAAGTCTAATTTCAAGAAGAAATTTAAAATGTTCAAAGAATGATAATCCCAACCAATCACCTTCTAACAAACATTTTTTGTAAAGCTTGTCTCTAGCTGAATAATTCCAATCAACTGTCTCACTATCAGCATGGGGTGGGCAGAGCTGCTGCTGTCTCAAGGTTAAAGTTAAAAGCAGGTAGGAGCAGCCACTAGAGATTTTTGGCACTAAGGAACAGACCAGAAATCGAGTAAAGTAGTCAAAGATTCAGAAGACTTAAGGATGAAAACCCAACTCCCAGTTTCATAGTCTGCACAGAGAAGTCATTTTTGCACCCATTAAGTGAAGTCACTCAGTCGTGTCCGACTCTTTACCACCCCATGGGCTGTAGCCCACCAGACTTCTCCACTATGGAATTTTTCCAGGCAAGAATACTGGAGTGGGTTGCCATTTCCTTCTCCAGAGAATCTTCCTGACCTAGGGATCAAACCTGGGTCTCCCTCATTGCAGGCAGATGCATTACCATCTGAGCCACCCTCAAACACGAAAAACCACATTATTTGTGAGCCATTCCTATTCAACCTTGCTTTCCATTCCCAATGGCAACTCCTGTCTCCTCAGAACCTTTAAATTCTGAACTGAATTATGAGGCCAATTTACTTTCTTCACTCAAACTGTTCAAACCACATCCCCAAGCCATAAAGTTCCATTTCACTTAAAATCTGTTAAAAGATAAACCACTACAGGTATTTTACGATTCACGTCAAACACATAGTTTCTAAATTTTCATCAAAAAGGGAAATTCTTCAGTTTAAAAAAAAACCTAAGACAATGCTTATTTGCAATTACAGATACTGTTTTATTACCTGGGTTTAAAAAGCATAATTTCAACAGAGAAAAAATTATATATATATGAAAATGTTGAGAAGTCTTATTGTACATACGTGTGGTTTTAATTTTCTTGAATTGGTCTTCACACCAAAAAGGCTGTTCAACCAGTGTGCATGGTTGGTGCTAATGTAAACTGGTGCAGCCACTGTGTAAACAGTATGGAGGTTACTCAAAAAATCAAAAATTTAACTACCATGTGAAACAGCAATTTCACTTCTGGGTATTTATCTCAAGGAAATAAAATAACTATCTTACAAACATATCTGCACCCCCACATTCACTGCAGCATTATTAATAATTACCAGGACATGGAAACAACCTAAATCTGTATAAATGGATGAATGGATACAGGAAGTGTTTTACAGATACAATGGAATATTATTCAGCCATGAGAAAGAAGGCATATCTGTTATTTGACACACCATGTACTAGCCTTTAAGGGCATTATGCTAAGTGAAATATGTCAGAGAGAGAGACAAATACTTTATGACATCACTTATATGTGGAAAGTTAAAAAAAAAAAAAAAACTCAGATAGGAAGAAGAGACTAGTGGTTGCCAGAGGAGGGGGTGGGCAGCACATGAAACAGGTGGCGAAGGTGGTTAGAAGGTATAAACTTCCAGTTTAAGATAAGTCCTGGGGATGAAATGTACAGCATGGAGACTACAGGTAACTATACAGTACTGTATACTTCAAAAGCTGCTAAGAGAACAGATCTTGAAAGATCTCATCACAAGGGGAAAAAAATTATTGTCACTATGTTTGGTAACGGATGGGGAGCTTATTGCAGTGATCATTTCACAACATAAACATATATTAAGTCATTATGTCAATTATATCTCAGGGTTTTTTTTTTAAAGGTCGTTCCACACAGATATAATACTCTTTGACAATATGCTATATCCCTTCTCCTAACCATTCTTCATCACATCCCACAGGGAATAAGAATCCTGCAGGAAAATCTATAAACCTTCCCATGTAGAATCATGGTAACTATTTAACAGTTCTCATGTTTAATTAAGAAACTATCATATTGCTTGTCTTAGATCCCCAGATAAGTGTGCAATTATGGAGAAAGTTATCTGGTAAGAACATAAAGGGAAACTGCCTATATAAGTGAATGCAACCATTTGCATTCACTTATATAGGCAATTTCCCTTTATGTAGATAGAGTCAGGCCTCAAAGCAAAAGTCCTATTTAATTTTTTATTTAAATTCAAAAACAGCTTTAAAGTTGTCACTAATCTTAATTAATCATGGTATGTTTCATCAGCCATATAAACTTGATAAAACCTTTACCCTTAAACGACCTTTAGGGAAAGAATAAATGTCTCTAAGTCCTCAATGATACAGAGAATGCCCCACACTCAAGCAGCTTAGTGTATGCTGTCAACCCAATCCATTCACCCGTTTTTGAACAAAAATGATTTGACCTGACAGACGTCAACAAATGGTCCAAAGGCCACTTGTCTGGAACTGTCCGGCTTGTCTTGCAAAATAGGTGGATGCCTAGCCTTAGAGTTAGGCAATTTTTATAATCAAAGCCATGAGTAACCATTTGAAAATATGTTTGATAAATCAATTTGGTTAAACCAGATGGAAAATCTGTGAAAACTAAAGCTTTTCAACAATAACACCAAACAGATCACTGTTAAAAAGACAAAGTATAACTTAAAGAATAAAATTTAACTCACAAAGTGTTCTTATGTCATTCTCTTCTTGAGTGCATTTTTAAAAAACAACACTGAGGCCAGATCCAGACTAAACAGGAAGCAGTGCCACATTTCAATTTTCCCGTTTCTACCGACCCCCTGGCAGGGAAAGAGCATGCATGCAGAGCAGAACTCACGGAACATATTTCTATCCCTACTACCAACAGGTCAAAATTTTAGTATGCACTAAAAACCGTGAAATTTTAAAATAAAGCTCGTTACCCATACTTAATGCCTACTAAGAAGTATTTGTAAGTAAATTCTGGAATGTGAAAATCACACATAATACCTAGGCTACATGGCCCTTTTAGTTATAGTCAGAGCAGCACAGGTTTCTATCCGCACCCAGACATATACAGAATAAAAACCTAGCACTTTCATGACTTGTAAATAGAGATGTTAACAATAGTTTTAACCCCTGTAAGTCTTTCTGACTTTATCTGTGAAATACAGAATCACACCACATCAGAGGATTAACCTAAGGATTAAATCAACTGAAGTGTAAAGATGTTGGGGTGGTGCCTTCCACTGTACCCTAAATAAATCACGCTAACATCCTACTCAAGCCTCTTGTCATGGAAGGCCTGTCCTTCACATCCCCGTTTCTGCTATCTGAACTATATCCCTTCTTCAGAATCTTTTAAGTCATTCTGATGCCTGCCTTATCTTTAACACAACAATGGCCTTCCTAATCTTTAATATTCAAATGTATTTAATATCTAATAGCATTCATCATTCTATTTAATGAGACACTGCTCTAGATTTTATTTAATATTTCAAAGGCATACAGTATAGATCTCAAGCAGAGAAAAAGCTCCAAGCTTTCATGGAGTATCATCTCATCTCATGTTTACTTCAACGCCTACTGGGGCTTTAATAGATACTAAGCAATATCCAGTAAATAAATGCCATATAAATAAACAACCAATTAAAGGCACACAAACCACAAGTTGTTCTGGTCAGAAAAGGTAGCTGAGGTGGCTTTTGAGAACACAAAAAAGAAAATTTATGACACATGCTATAACTAAAATCTAGTCTACCTTTTTAGAAGAAATGCTAAATGAGTATCGCCCTGAGCGTTAAATACCACTGGAAACAAGTTACAAACAAGGAAAGACATAATGCAATCAATTCCTTACCCATATGACACCTCTAACATTAGCCACTTCTACAAAGAGTACAAAATTTAACAGATATTCTCAGCTCAGAATTAGTATTTTTTTTTCCCTAATTCATTGTATTTCTAAAGAGTCAGCCAGCAGGGGAAGAGGAAGCTCATTAACTAGTCAAATAATAAGGCTAACAAATTTTTAAACTGGAAAATCTAATTAAACTTCTGAATATTAATCACAAGAGTCACCAGTGCCCTTGTATTTATAATATTTTATAGTATTACTTTCACATCATATAAATGGAAATACTCCATAAAACTGTCACTACTTACCTCAACTTCTTTTGGGATATAGAGATACATTCCAAACAAACAAAATGTAAACACACATCCTTTTTGAAGCCAGAAAAATCAGTATTAATGAAAAGTCAAATGACAGTGGAGAAAAGTTGCTCCTTTCTGAAACATGACCCAAACTGAAGTACAAGGCCAGTCTCATAAACCCAGCAGTGAAAGTCGCTCAGTCGTGTCCGACTCTCTGCGACCCCATGGACGTGTGCACGGCAAATTATAATTGCAGTGACCATCTATCAATTTAGTCTTCATCTACTGTTTATCCCAAAGCGTCATCTTTTGGGACCCTCCCCAAAAGCAAACCTCATTTTTAGTCTGTGACCATAAGATTCATCAGAAAATAGCTAGGGCCCTAGATTATATATTTCTGAGATGCAGTTTAAGGAGCACCACAGTATCTGTTGACAGTTACAGATGAGCACAGTTACAAACAATATGGAGAAGAACTTACAAGAGGATCAACAAGAGGAAACACTGAAAGTTAAGTTCAAATTGCCAAACACAGACTACTCAGATAAAACTTGCTCTAGGTAAAAGCGAGTCATGATTGTCTTTATTAAAAAGGACCCTGGTGGCTCAGTGGCAAAGAATCCGTCTGCCAATGCACGAGACATCCCTGATCTGGGAGGATCCCTCGTGCCCCAGCACAACTAAGCCCATGCACAACTACTGAGCCTGTGTTCAAGAGCCCAGGAGCTGAAACTACGGAGCGCACGTGCAAGGGGGCGCGCTACACGACAAGAGAGCCCCCCACGGTGAGAAGGCCACACGCCGCAAAGAGAGAAGTCTGCAAGGCAACAAAGATCCAGCAAAGCCAAAAAATAAAAAATAAAATTTTTCTTAATTTTTAAAAAAGGACTGAGACAAAATGTAATACTGTAATGTAATACAATACTATAATACAATAATGTATACAAAATGTAATACCCAAATTTTCTGTTCTATTTAAAAAGTACTTCCATATATGTTATCTTCAGTTCAGTCGCTCAGTCGTGTCCAACTCTGCGACCCCACGAATCGCAGCACGCCAGGCCTCCCTGTCCATCACCAACTCCCAGAGTTCACTCAGACTCACATATTTGATCCCTAACACAACGTTTCTGAAATGGAGGAAACATGCTTACTTTACAATGAAAAAAAGTAAGATGTAGAGAGAGTCTGTCTTACAAAGCTAATAAGTGGTGGGGAAAAGATGTAAACTTGGGAATTCCTCGCTCCAAAGGCATAACTCTCTGCATCACAACATGATGCCTTTCTAAAGCAGGGCTAGAACATGGTATTGGAAACGTGGTTAACCTGCTTCCATAGACACAAAAATATTTTTTAGTAATAGATACATGGACAATTATATGCCAACACACTGGACAACTAGAAAAATTCTTAGAAACACACAACCTAACAAAATGAGTCATGAAGATAGAAAAGGCTGAACAAACCAATCACCGGTTAAAAAAAAAAAAAACTGTTCAGTTCAGCTGCTCAGTTGCATCCGACTCTTTGCAACCCCATGGACTGCAACATCAGTAATCAAAATCCTCCCAACAAACAAAAGTCCAGGCACAGATGGCTTCACTTGTGAATTCTACCAAAAATTTTCAAAAGAATTAATACCAATCCTTCTCAAACCCTTCCAAAAAAACAGAAGTGGAGGGAATACTTCCAAATTCTTTTTATAAAGCCAGCATCACCTGATAACAAAACCAGGCAAGGAGAGCACAAGAGAACTATAAACCAATATCCCTAATGACCATAGATGTAAAAATTCTTAAAAAAAAAAAAATTAGCAAATCAAATTTAACACTATTATTAAAAGGATCATATACCACAATTAAGTGGGGTTTAGTCCAAGCATGCAAGGATGTTTCAATGTCCACTCATTAATCAGTGTGACACAAAACAACAAAATGAAGGATAAAACCATATGATCATATCAACAGATGCAGAAAACCCACTCAAAATGGATTAACAACTCCCAACACAGAACATGAAACCATATAACTCCAAGAAGAAAACATGGAGGTAAGCTCCACGACATCAGCTTTGACAATGATGTGTTGGATCTGACACCAAAAGCAAAACATTAAATAAGTAAGACGTAAATTAAAAAACATCTGCACAGCCAAAGAAACCAACAGATTGAAAAGGCAACCTACAAATGGGAGAAAACATTTACAAATCATGCATCTTATAAGGGTTAATATCTAAAACATATAAAGAACTCATAACAGCAAAAAAGCAAACAATCCAACTAAAAAATGAGCAAAGGAACTGAGTACATTTTCCCAAAGACATATAAATAGACAACAGGTATAAGAAAAAGTTAACATCAGAAAGGATCACCAAAAACTTGGAAGAAAGAATAAATACACATTTACATTCACAATCACATTACAATACAATCACAATCACAACACACACACATCACAATCAACCAAATGCCTCACCAAAGAATTATTGTATCTCTCTTGTGAACCTCAAACTTCTAACAGCTTGCCTTCTAAACTGCTCTTATTACTAAATTTATTGGTTTTAGGTTTTTTAGACCAAAATATAGAGAACTGCAGAGGCTTCAGATCAGTACAAACGACCATAACTGATACAATTTTAAGCCAGCCCAGTCCTCACAGGTAAAAAGGAGAAATAAGAAATAAAATTTTTTGTAATTTAAGCTTAATCTATGAAGTCTCATTATTAATATTAGCAATACCTGTATTTTATACATGAGAACACAGACACTGCCCAAGATCAGTCAGGATTGTAACAGAAAAATTGATTCCAGAATCTTCTCTTAACTACTATATTCAGTTCAGTTGCTCAGTCGTGTCCGACTCTTTGTGACCCCATGAATCGCAGCACACCAGGCCTCCCTGTCCATCACCATCTCCCAGAGTTCACTCAGATTCACGACCATCGAGTCCGTGATGCCATCCAGCCATCTCATCCTCTGTCGTCCCCTTCTCCTCCTGCCCCCAGTCCCTCCCAGCATCAGAGTCTTTTCCAATGAGTCAACTCTTCGCATCAGGTGGCCAAAGTACTGGAGTTTCAGCTTCAGCATCATTCCCTCCAAAGAAATCCCAGGGCTGATCTCCTTCAGAATGGATTGGCTGGATCTCCTTGGTTGGTACAAAAGTAACTGAGGTTTTGAATTGTTGAACTTTGCTGTTTGATACTGGAATACATTCTTAAATATGGTTATGTTATACATCATTTTAATGAGCATTTCTTGTTTTATTTTTTGTTAGACTTATTACTTGCTGTTTATATTTATTTTAGTCTATGGAAATGATGTTAGACAAAAAAGCAAATTCCAGCAGTTTTTTATTCAAATTCAAAATGGGTCATAAAGCAGCAGAAACAACTCGCTACAAAAACACGTTTGTCCCAGAAACTGCTAACGAAGGTACAGTACAGTGGTGGTTCAAGAAGTTCTGCCACGGAGACGAGAGCCTTGAAGATGAGGAGCGTAGCGGCCGGCCATTAGAAGCTTGCAATGACTGACTGAGAGCAACTGTCAAAGCTGACCCTCTTGAAACTACACGAGAAGCTGCTGAAGAACTCAACATCGACTATTCTACAGTCATGCGGCATTGGAAGCAAACTGGAAAGACGAAAAAGCTCAATAAGTGGGTGCCTCATGAGCTGACCAAAAATCAAAAAAAATCTTTGTTCTTAAGTGTCATCTTCTCTTATTCTACACCACAATAATGAACCACTTCTTGATCGGATTGTGACGTATGATAAAAAGTTGACCTTATACAACTGGCAACCACCAGCTCAGTGGTTGGACTGAGAAGCAGCTCCAAAGCACTTCCCAAAGCCAAACTTCCACCAAAAAAAGGTCACGGTCACTGTTTAGTGGTCTGCTGCCTGTCTGATACACTACAGCTTTCCGAATCCTGACGAAACCGTTACATCTGAGAAGCAGGCTCAGCAAATCGATGAGATGCACCAAAAACTACAACACCTGCAGTTAGAATGGTTGACAGAATGGGCCCAGTTCTCCATGACAATGCTCGACTACACATCACACAACCAACACTTCAAAATTTGAAAGGACTGGGCTACCAAGTTTTGTCTCATCCACCACACTCATATGACCAACAGACTATCACTTCTTGAAGCATTTCAACAACTTTTGTAGGGAAAAACGCTTCCACAACCAGCAGGAGGCAGAAAATGCTTTCCAAGAGTTCGTTGAATCTCAAAGCATGGATTTTATGCTACAGGAATAAACAAACTTATTGGCAAAAAATGTGTTGATTGCAATGATTCCTATTTTGATGAATAAAGGTGTTTGAGCCTAGTCATAATGATTTAAAATTCACGGTCCAAAACCACAATTATGTTTGCACCAATCTAGTATATGTTTGCCCTAATATGTCCCTCCACTATATTTTTAAATTAAATCAATATATGCGCTTTTTACCTGAACTTATGTCTCCCTAAAGACGGCACATTCAGAAAAATATTTTGCATGTTGATTTCTCCCTGTCTGGTGGGTTAGGCCACCATAAATGGCCAAGCAAGACAAAAGCCTTATTTTTGTGTGTTTGAATTTTCTATCCTTAACATATATTACTTTTGTCATCAAAAATACAATAGATGTTATAGGATTTGTTTTTCCCCTCAATAATTTATTTTGGCAGTAATTTTTATGCAATCTACTTACTTATCCAAGTTTCTAACTATACACTTTAGAGTCTTAGAGGTTTTAGTATTTTCTTCCTACTTCTTGTATATATGACACTGCTTACAAGCAAAAACTTGGAAACAAAACAGACTTATAAAATGTATTGTTTAAGCAAATTTTATATACCATAAGTTCCCTTCTAGAGTACAAAACCAATGTTTGGAACTCAGAACTCCTCCCTTTCCCTTAAAAGCAAAGTTGTAAGTATGGTTAAAGGTCCTAGATTATCCCAGAAAGATTACTTAACCATATTATTACTGAATTCTAGTGATAGGATTACTGACCTAGGTATCAAAATCCAGGGTCAAGCTATACAACAGCAAGAAACAGAAGTTTTAAAAATCCAGCTTTTCTGAAGCTCAGGAATACTCCTTGGCACATTTTTTAAATAGGCAGCTCACCTTGTTATCTTTAGATTGTCCTTTAGTTTGTGCTCCTCCCCCATCCCTGCTCTCTTGTGGCCCCTGTGCCCACCTGTTATGGAACTCCACCTCAAGCCGGTCTCCCATGATGCGACCTTACCCAGTCCTCTCTTCACACCGATCTTACCAATGTAAGCCTCACTTTCAGGTGTTAAATTTAGAGTGATATGAATGAACCAACTCACACTAAATCCCTTAATTCTAAACTGGAGCATTTCTCATCATACAAAATGAAGTGAAATATTCAGGCCACATCAAAACAGAAATTATGACCTAGAAGTGCACCAATCACAATCAACTTCTCACAACTCTTTTACTCTTTTTTTTTCCTAAGCCCACCAGGGTTTGAAAAGAACCAAATCATCAAAGATATCTACAGTGGAGAAAAGATTAAAAGCAGACAGAGGACACCCTCTGAGAAACTTAAAAGTTTAGAAATACAGTACACAAAGAACATGTGAAATTAAAGAACTATGATTTAGTTTAAATTAACACCAAATGTTAAGGGAATACAAAAATTTATGTCTTTAGAGACAGTATACCTGCAGTTGACCCTGGAACAATATGGAGTCAGGGGCACTAACTCTTCATGCCATCAAAAATCTATGTATAACTTATAGTCAGTCATCTGCATCTGCAGATTCAATCAACCAGAGTTTATGTAATACTGTAGTATTTACTACTGAAAAAAAAATTCGCATATAAACAGACCTGAGCAATTCAAACCCATGTTATTCATCGATCAACCATATACGACAAGTAGGAGGCAGAAAGACATTCCAGGAAGAGAGAAAATGAGAAGGCAAGAAGTTTGGAAAGCAAGATACGTTCGTGAGGTAATAAAGATACCACACTGGGTTAAAAAAGGAAAGGAGTGTGGTTTTGATCTGGAGGTATATGGGACCAATTTGAAGATCTGTACAGCACAGAACGGAACAGATCAAAACCTGGACCACTTCCAGGTAACCCTTGTTTTGCAGAGTGTCCTATATACTGTAGGATGTTTAGCAGTATTCTTGGCTTCTACCCACTTGATGTCATTAGCACCTCTTCTCCACTAAGTGATAACAACTAAAAATATCTCCAGACACTGTCACGTGTCCTCCAGGAGACAAATCCAACCTCCCCACCACCGGTGAAGAACCACTTACCTAGTCTATGCCCTTTTATGAGACAAGGAAACTGAGTCTCAGGGGAAGTCACATAACTTGCTAAAGTCACATAGCCTGATTCTGGTTTTGTCAAGAGCTAGAAGATAAGTCAAGAAGCATGTTAAATTGGGTTTGCGATCTTCTTAAGTAATGCTTAGAAAGATTTCTAATGATTCTTTAGAAATTATCACAAAATTATTTTTGATGCCTAAACTGGACATTTTACATGTAACACATACTGTATATGCTATAATCTTTTCTCTTGTTTCTATACTGCTTTAAAGAATTCATGTTTAACCAATAAGCCCCAAACAAAGCAAAATATATATTAAGCTACAAAAGGAGCCAAAGCAGGAACTAGGCAACTATGGTAAAACATTGACTGGTCAGATCCCTGAGTACCTGAGGCGTCTAAGAAGCCAACTGTTCTAACAGCTGAAAACCTATCCTTGTAAGTACCAAGCTGTGGTTCCCCATCCTCCCCAGTTTTAACTCTCTTGGACAGTTATCTTTATTTTATATACTGTCTTGCCCTCTTAAGCTAAAATATAAAAATACCAAAGAAACTTTTAACTCTATTTTAAGATTCAGGGTCATTATGAAATCCATTTATAATTATACTACAACACTTTGAGATCAGAGATTACTATAAGTAAGGAACAATTAGTTTTATGTGGCTTATGCAAAGTATATGTGGATAAAATTAGGTAGTTAGGTAAAACAGTATAGTCTGAAGTCAGAGAACAGAGTTTCTGAATTTCATCTCAAACAGTAAGCATTCATCCTGTTCTTTTGGTTTGTAAATGACATTAACAGGTCTGTTTTCCAAAGATCATAAATTAATGGAATGAGAGAAAGACCAGAACCCAGTAAGAAGTTTCATTTAAACACAACAGGCCAAACAGGAGGCAGAGGCTGCCTGACATACTGTGGCAGTGATGGCAAAGAGGGAGAGAAAAATATAAGATACAGGCAGAAGATCAATTTGGTGAATAATGGAGGAGGTATAAAGGTCAAAGATGACTCTGGCTTCCAGCTACATAGATATAACTAAGACTGGGAAAACAGTAAAAGAACCTCATTTCCAAGGAAAAAGATAACGAGTAAGACTGAGGTTTTAAAGTCTAGACTCACTGAACTCAGTAACCTAGGTTTTCTTTAAGCAAGTTAAATCTCTACTAAATTTCACCCTCAGTGAAAAGGGGAAAAATAAGACACATCCAATTTATTTGTGAAGATTGAATAACATGGTAATAGCACTTTGGAAAGAACCAGTCTAAGAAATGACTTTTCCTTTTTTACATTCCTGGCAAAACTACCCCTGAGTACAATCTTCACTGGGTACCTTTATTTCCCTATCAAAAACCTTTCCAATCACCCTAAAATAATTCACATTCAGGCCACAAATGGCTTCTCCCTGGACATTTCTGGTCCACTGTGCTGGCTGTTTTATTTCAGCACTGTGTTTCACCTCTGCCGTGACATTCTTTGAAGCATCTGTTTTTTCAGGAAAATTACAAGGACATTAATTCTTAAAGTTTGTGTTCCATTAACACATTTTTCATCTCTTTGTGTTTCTTCTACTCTACCTTATCTACTTCCTACTACCCCAACCCTACTTCAGATCTGTACTACCTACTTCAATAGCCTGAAAGTCGCCAACTTTTTCCCAGAAGTTTAAAAAAAATTCACCCCACTACCACCATCACCCCCTGCCAAAATCCTCCTGGCTGTGAAGTTCTGACTCTTCTGGACAAAAAGGGAGAAGTTTAACATGTGTTTCTCTTTGTGTAAAACCTCAAGAGAGAAAAGGGTAGAAAGTTGGAACATCATACACTCTCCCTTTCAAAAGAACTTCCAAAACTGACTCAGACTCTGTAAAGAAAATTAGAAGTTTAACAAAGAATAAGAACAGATAGGTAGGAAAAAGGAGAAGACAGACGACTATAGCACACAACCTGCCAGAGTTCGTTCTGTGTTTCACTGGACACGGTTCACAGCCTGTATCTGCCATCGTGTCCTTCAAGAGTAACTGCCCTCCAGAAAAATTCCTGTTTAGATGAAGGATGGATATCAGACACCCCAGATGGCAAAAGGGAATTAGACAACATTCATACGTTGTCAGAGGTGAATCAATTAGATAATGCCTCTACGAACTTATTAAAGTGCTCCAAGTGTGGTCACCAGGGAACTTGTCAGAAATGCACATTATTCTTCTGCATTTCAGTAAGTCTCTCATGTGACTGACACGACCTACCATTAAGATCCTCAGCACCTCCTTGAATCTAGCTTTATTAGGTACACAATGGTGCTTGCTCTTTGATTAATGTTGCGATTTCCCTGTATTCTTGAAGATCTAGAACAGTGCCTGACACAGACTATCTGACTCAATAAATGTTTACTGAATGAACTGAGTGAATGGCCTTAAAATAAACTTTCCCCTTACTAAAATCATGTTAATGGACTTGTTTCTTATAACCAAAGTAATCTTAATTAAGCAACGTGCACAGAGAGCTGTGATGGTCCAGTGGTTAAGGCCTTGGACTTAAGATCCCATGGGGTCTCTCCAAGCAGGTTCAAACCCTGCTCACAGCACTTCTCAGCGCTTTCCTGTTCAAGTCACACAACGCCTGGGCTTCCCTGGTAGCTCAGACGGCCAAGAATCTGCCTGCAATGCAGGAGACCAGGGTCAGGAAGGGTCTGAGACGCCCAAGGGTCTCTCTTGGGTCAGGAAGATCCCCTGGAGGAGGCCATGGCAACATCCTCCAGTGTTCTTGCCTGGACAATCCCCACGGACAGAGAAGCCTGGCAGGCCACACACAGTCCACGGGGCTGCGAAGCGTCAGGCACGACTGCGTGTCGAAGCACAGCACAGCACCTGAACAATAGAACACTATTCACTGATATGTTTTAAGATTTCTGTCAAACTTTGGAGTTGGTTTTTTTATTTAAAGATCTACTTCTACAGGAAAACATGATGTTGAAGAACCTCACTTGTCAAAATTAGATCCAAGTTACAAAAGTTCCATACAAAATAGAAGTTTAAAGAAAGAAGTCGACAGCTTTCTCCTCAACAGTCCTTATTAGCCCCATCTATAATTGTCTTCAGCTTCATATAATAAAAAACCAACAGCATTAATTTAGGCAGGAAACATATCCCTCCCCTATTTTTTCAAACAAGTCTTCATTGGCACCCTCTCCAGTTTAAAAGTTTCACAGCAAGTTCAAGTTATGACAACTCAAGCAGTTCTATTTCTGCATTTCCTAATTAAAAACTTAGCAGAAAAATATTTCTAACCAAAGCCAGAAAGAGCTTAGCGGAGAGTTAATTCATGATTAGGCTACAGAAACAAAGGGAACTCCACAGAGGCAAACTACCCAGTTTCCCCATTCAGTGCTACAACTTCAGAAATCTAGCGATCCTTCATTTACTCAAAAAATGAAAATGATAGGAAAATTCCCTAGTGTTGACAGCAGGTGATTTTTAACTTCACTGCTGCCTGACAGGCACCTACAGGCTTTACCTGGCCTCAATCTGTCCAGTTTGGAACTGCCAATTAGTAGCTTCTCAAAAGCAAATCTCAATGTAAGCCATTAAAAAAAGTGCTTTTCAAAGTGTCAAATACAATGGATAAGTCAAGCTCAGCATGTTAGAACAAAATAAAACCTGTGTACCCAATCCAGGCCATAATTGTCAGAGCCAAGGGACAAAGGATATCACTCCAGTACAAAAAAAAGGATCAAATGCTGAAAGCAGCTGTGATACACATACTCCTCCTCTTGAACACAAATACTCTTAACAAACAGGTGTCTTCATTCGTAAGCTTACCCTTTCTCAACTGAGGTTCCGCAAGACAGACTTAAGCACTAACGCCCTAAGGCACAGGCTGGCAAGCCTTTCCTGCAAACACTTCAGGTCTGTCAGACCACATGGTCCCTGTCACAACTACTCAATTCTGCCAGCGGAGCTTGAAAGCAGCTGTCAACAGTTAAGTAAATGAACGAGGGTGACTGCCAATGAAACTATTTATGGACACTGAAATTTGAATTTCATATAATATTCACAGAAATACTATTCTCTTTGCAATAAGCATAAAACATAAAATGATTCTTATAAAAAATTTTAGTTCTTTGGCTAGATGTAGCTCTGAGCAGCAGTTTGTCAACCTATTCCCTAAACCATCCTTTGTATATAATAGATTAACTTCTCTCTTATGCATGCAGAATGGTACTAATTACACACCATACTACAGAGAATTGAAAAAATGCCACTCAAATCATTTTTTGTGTCTACAGTGCTCTGATTATGTAATACAATCATACTCTATCTAGTAGGAAACTAACTGATGAGATTTTGTTAGCAGTTGTTAACTTGGACAAATAACTTTAAGAAGAGTAACTTTTAAATTGTGCAAAGTCTCAAAATGCAAGAAATATAAACAGGAACTTTCATATCCAGTATATGAAGTCACTCAGTCCTGTCCGACTCTGTGACCACGCTCCTCCGTCCATGGGATTCTCCAGGCAAGAATACTGGAATAGGTTGCCATTTCCTTCTCCAGGGGATCTTCCCGACCCAGGGATTGAACCCGGGTCTATCTGCATTTTAGGCAGACATTTTACCGTCTGAGCCACCAGGGAAGATCCATATTGCATTGGATAATATAAATCAAACTACTACAGATTAAATCTCTGGTTAGTAGGGACTTCCTTGGAGGTCCAGCCGTTAAGACTCCACGCTTCCACTGCAGGGGTCACAGGCTCGATCCCTAGTCAGGAAACTAAGATTCCACATTCTGCACAGCATAGCCAGAAAGAAAAAAAAAGAAATCTCTGGTTAATATATTGCCAGAAATAGGAAAGCCCAGAATTCAATGATCATCTTTCAATATATTTTGTATCTTCAGATACTGTTTCTTCGGAAAGCAGAACCTACCTGATTAAAAATCACAAGCAAAAATTACAGGATTGCCTCAGACATTTACATAACTAGACTTGAGTTCTAGCTCCACCTCTTTCTAGAGGAGAGAGCTTGAGCAAGTTCCAGACTCCCTCTACTCATCTGTAAAGGAGAGGAAATATTTGCAACCCTCCTAGTGTCAGATTTTATTTTTGAGGGCTCCAAAATCACTGCAGATGGTGATTGCAGCCATGAAATTAAAAGACGCTTACTCCTTGGAAGAAAAGTTATGACCAACCTAGACAGCATATTTAAGAGCAGAGACATTACTTTGCCGACTAAGGTCCATCTAGTCAAGGCTATGGTTTTTCCAGGAGTCATGTATGGATGTGAGAGTTGGACTGTGAAGAAGGCTGAGCACCAAAGAATTGATGCTTTTGAATTGTGGTGTTGGAGAAGACTCTTGAGAGTCCCTTGGACTGCAAGGAGATCCACCCAGTCCATTCTGAAGGAGATCAGCCCTGGGATTTCTTTGGAAGGACTGATGCTAAAGCTGAAACTCCAGTACTTTGGCCACCTCATGCGAAAAGTTGACTCATTGGAAAAGACTCTGATGCTGGGAGGGATTGGGGGCAGGAGGAGAAGGGGACGACAGAGGATGAGATGGCTGGATGGCATCACTGACTTGATGAATGTGAGTCTGAGTGAACTCCGCGAGTTGGTGATGGACAGGGAGGCCTGGTGTGCTGCGATTCATGCGGTCACAAAGTCGGACACGACTGAGCGACTGAACTGAACTGGAGTCAAAAGTATATAACCACACTTAAGCGAAGAGTCTTGTGTACTACACAGTGCTATAGAAATATGAGTTGCCCTTATTAGGTGCTCAGTGGCTTTCTTCATATTATCTCTTTCCACTTTTTTTTAAACCACCCTCCAGTGTTAGTTGCTGACAAGCCTCAGGTTTAGAGGAATACTGTGCATCTGGTAGTACACTTCACTCAACACATTAAACTTAAGCGAATTGAGGGCAGTAAAGATGACTGAGATGGCCTCAGCACTCAGTTTAGAATAAACTCAAACACACAGACATGGTCAGTCAGTGCTCTAAGAGGAACAAAGAAACCAACACGAATACTGTAAGGTAAGAAAAAGTTTCCCGGGTGTGTAGCAAGGGCCCGGGTAGGTGATGGGAGAGAGACTGCACAGAGGGAACTGCCAAAGCACACACAGAGGTTAGAGACCGCTCCACACACTCACGAATGCAGGACAGCTCAGGCTCCAAAACTCCAAAAGGGCAGTTTCATTTTTAAAGTCTACTCGGAAGACAAAAATCCTCCCATTAAATCTCTGAAAAGCAAGTATCTTGAAAGATAAGCAAGGGGCTCATTTTAAGCTAAAGGGTTGGGAAAATTATGAACCATGCTAATGAAGCCACTTCATCATTTCCCAAAGCACTTTACAAACAAGATCTCAGAGAATACGTGTATGGGGCACGGAGTTACAGGGAAGGGATGTCTCGTCTAGCAAATCTCTGGGGAGGTGGAGACTGGCATACCTGGCTCTCTTGATGACACATGCATGCTTGTGCTAAGTCACTTCAGTCGTGTCCACCTCTTTGCAATCCCCTGGACTGTAGCCTGCCAGTCTCCTCCGTCCATGGGATTCTCCAGGCACGAATACTGAAGTGGGTTGCCATTTCCTTCTCCAGGGGATCTTCCCAACCCAGAGATCAAACCCACATCGCTTACATCTCCTGTATTCACAGGCAGGTTCTTTACCACTAGCACCACCTGGGAAGCCCCCTTGATGACACATTCAATGTATCCATCTGCTTCAAAAACCATCTTCTTAAATTCTGCAAGCTACCAGAGTTCTCAATAAGAAAAAGCAATAAAGCAAGTTACCTCTTAAGAGTTATGTATTCTTCCTTGAGAGCAGAGGGGAGGAGTAGGAAACCTTACCTTCTTCCTCTAGAGTTCATCTTCTTTCTTACATCATTAAAAACCTTTCCTGTAGACAAATGTTACTGATGTTTTCTTCTCCTTTACCAGAAACAATAAAATAAACTTACCTTGAAGCTGTGCCTGAGCATGGTAAAGTCTAACCCAGAAGACTAGTGAGCGTAAGAACGATATTCTGTAACTGCCACTTCTCCCTCTCAAGACTGCCACCGCGCCAGTCACACCACTAGTGGAAGACTGAAGACGGCCCCAGCTCTCTGCCAGGCCTCTGCTGGAGAAGGCCATTCCCTGCCCCACTCCCTTGAACCCGGGCAAGCTCTGTAACTGCTTTGACCACGACAGAGGTAACAGAAGCGATGCTACACCCCTTTGCAAACTGAGCCTGTGAACTCTTAGAAATGAATCGTTTTTTAAGGCCCTAAGTTTTGGAGTAATTTGCTAAGATAACTGGGGCTTTCACCACACTGCAACCAAAACACTGCTTCGCTCATAAAAGGAAATAAAAATTCAGGAGTCACAACTTACCGGACAAGTTTCTAACAGAATATCCTGTCAACTCTCAGAGCATAAAAAAGACAACCAAAGTGCCCTAATTCCTCCTAAGAAACCAGAATGACCTAGTGTTAGTCAAGTTCCTTGGAAAAGTTATAAAAATCAAACTCCATGAGTATACCCAAGTGATGCATTGATTCTTTACACCAAAGAGAACCCTCTGGTCTGGAAGGTTAAGATACCCAAAGAAGAAGTCATCTCCCGAAAGTAGTATTTAGAAACGAGGTGGGTAAGAGACAATTTTCACTTTATGCTATATACAATTCTGAATTGCTTCAAATAAGCAGATACTTTTAAATATTTAAAAAGATATTTCCTTTGAAGAAACCAAACCACTGCAGCCCTAACAACTTTTAAACGCCTTTTTGTTGCACTAAGATGATGGCAAATGCCATTCTTAGCGAGGCTTTCACATAATGAAAGATCGTGGCAGCCCCCAAATGGAAACCTGTGCTTTCTCTGTATCTCTCTCTCATCCCACCAACCACATGTCTCTGAACAGCATGGCACTACCATTTACCACGGGCTTCCCAGGTGGCACAGTGGCACAGAATCTGCCTGCCAATGCAGGAGACACAAGACACAAGGGTTCAATCCCTGGATCTGGAATATCCCCTGGAGAAGTAAACGGCAACCCACTCCGGGATTCTTGCCTTGAAAATCCCATGAACAAAGGAACCTGGCAGGCTACAGCACATGCAGGTGCAGCGCTGGACACAGTGAAAGACTGCACACACACACACACGCCAGCCAACACAGAGCTCGGCAAAGGGAGGGCTATGAGACTGGAAGCTGTTCGGACTTCCTTCTTCAAGCTTTGAAGGGTACTAGGTAAAAAGACAACTGTTGCAGAATCTCGCCCATGCCTCCAGCAACTGTGCTAGGCTTCCTTGCAAACCATTTTCCATAGTGTTCTCTTCCTGAGGCCTCTGCCACACTCACCTGAAGAAAATTCCCAAGATGGCTGAACACATGTGAAAAAGACTGGCAAAAAGTCAAATCAGAGACATGAGGGGCTAACAAAAAAGGAAAATGATTCCTCCCTTGAATATCTAAGTTTTCACAAACCATCCACATCTCTAACCTATTCTCTTTAGACCAATTCCCTGCTTCTAAGAAACTCCATCAGGAAGCATATATAAGAAAGATGAAATTCAGAACATTTTGTTCTACTTCCACTTATTAATGTCATGTAAAGAACCAAAGTGGGAAGGAAATCAACACAAGAAAAGCTACAAGGTTTCTAAATTATTACAGGGTTTTGTTCGGTTCTTCTCTGATGCATCATTAAGTGTTTAAGACTCACTGCTGTCTAGAAGACTTTCCAAGGGCCTGTCCCAACCCTCAGTTTATGGCAGATTCCCTTAAAGAACAGAAACAAAGGTTCAGCAAGTTCCTGCTACCAACTTTTTCTTCCAAAACATTATTTATTAGAGTCCTATGGTCTCAGATTCAAGTTATTCCACTTACTAAATCCTAATACTAGAAGTTAGTTTCTATCCCTCAGAGGAAATCACAGAATACACAAATCAAGATACAACATGAACTGATAAATAAGAGTTATATAAAAACTTGATTAACAAAGAAAAATGTAAGTACAAGTTTGGCAAATTTAGATATTAAAAAAAGCTTAGTAAAAATGACCAAGGCTCACCCATACTAAATACATTAATAATACAGAGCAAGTGGAAGAGCAAGAGATAGAGAAGAATCATGGAGCACTATTTTTCAAGTAGTATAATATATGCAAAGTTAAGAAATGATCTTATTATACCCAGCATTAGTCATACATCTATTAACTTTTGAGGTATGTTCCAATCCCCTTTTTTTTCCCCTGAAAAACTACAAGGTTCCACATAGATGGTAGAAAAATTATCAGAGTTCTGAAAATGTTAAAGGACCATGAGATGTCTGATTCAGAAAAGAAAAGGAAAAGGGTCTCATCTACCAAAGACTGTTGGATATAGTAAAGGTTTTTTAATGAGGAAAATGTCGAGTAACAAAAAACAGGCTCAAATGTCAGGTCATTAGGCAAACATGATCTCTGAACAGAAATACAGTGGGCCACAAAGTTCCCAAAACAAAACTCTCATATTAGCTCAGTGTTGCCTTTGGGTTCAGGGAGACAGGCAAGATTTTACAAAACTGGACCATAAATAAGAACAGGCACACTTTTGTTTAAAAAGTAAATCACCGTAATAGTCAGTACACAGTGGGCTAAAGGCATTAAGATTTAAAAAATCATCCCCTAGTAGAAATCAATACGTAACAGATGAGATGGTTTGCAACTGGGGTGCTCAAAGGGCTAGGGTATCTCACGTACCATATCTAAAACCAAATCAAGGAAACTAGAAAAAACAAGGCTGAACTATAAAGCTATCTAAGAAAATTACAATCAATTCTAGTCCATTACCTGATGTTAGGTAAGAAGTCATGCTGATAAGTGACTTTTGTGTTATTGTTGTTAAAATTTAAAAAGTAAATTAGGGTATCTATAAACAGGAGAACAGAGGAACAAAACAGTGGTATACTCACACAATAGAAACTATTAAAAAGCACACAATAAAAAGGAACAGACTACTGATGAATACCAAAAACACTATACTGAGTCAGGGAAGCCTTACAAAAAGAACACATACCACCTAAATCCATTTATATGATCTCCAAATCAGGCAAAACTGATCTACAGCAGGAAAAATATTTTCCCAGGGACAGAAGAGGGGGAGTAGAATGACTATAAATTCAAGTACCTTGAATTCACAAAAGTGATGCTCTGAACTGAGACAAACTTATAAAAGCACTATAGTCACAGATGTAGTACAACCTAGAAAGATTGCAATCAACTGGTTCTGTTTTATTAATGTAATTAATCTTCCTGTTATCTCTGATTCTTCTAATCAACTGGTCTCATGGGTTTGGTTAGCATAATTATGGCCCCAAAAGTCTTAGGAAATCTTCAATATAAGAGTTTCTAGCTTTGGAAGCAAAGGACCAGGCCACAGTTAGCAACATCTCAAATTTTTAACACCAGTCCTGTGAAGATAATCACGCCTGAAGCAGCCATCTGGTTTCTCAACTGTAAAATTCAGATATTCGTCCTGCCCACAACAGGCCTGTGAGGATAAATGAGGTGAAGTATTTTAAAAGTATTTTTAAAAGTTACTATGATTTCACAATGTCACTTACTGTTGGACAAATAAGGAAAGAATTATTTCAACAGATTAACATAAAGGAATAAAGTCACTTAAGAGAACTTTCCAGCACAAACACCTGACCCCCAGTAATTAGTGCTGACTCACAGATATCTGTATGAGTCAAGAACTACGAACTGCTACCCCATTTACAACAGGTCTTTTTGTATCACCCACGTTCAAGTATACACAGGAACAGGGGAGACACACTGTCGATAAAACGGCTCAGTGGCACTCTCAGCAAGTGCTACCTCCGGCAAATCCAAGGTTCACAACATTACTAAGCAATTTAAAAGCCCTAATTCAAGCAGTTATCATCAAGTAAATCATCTCGACCATTTCAGACAGACTCCCCATGAAGATCAGCAGCGGCACCTAAGGATTTACATCAAGACCTCACCGTGATTTTGAAAATTTCTCCTCAATCCCTACAGTTACTCAACAGATTCAGCAAAACGTTCAGATTATTCATTTCAGGCTATCATCAGCAAGTCTACAAATAATAAATGCTGGAGAGGATGTGGAGAAAGGGAACTCTCATACACTGCTGGCGGGAATGTAGATAGGTGCAGTCCTGGCGGAAAACAGTAAAAAGCAGAGCTGCCACATGACCCAGTGATTCACTCCCAGGTACATTTGGGGGAAAAAAGAAAAGTTTAATTTTAGAAGATACATGCACCTCAACGTTCACAGCACTACCATCTACAGTTGCCAAGACATGGATGCACCCCAAGAACCCATCAACAGAAGACTAGTTTAAGAAGATACAACATAGGGGCTTCTCTGGTGGTACAGTGGATAAGAATTCATCCACCAAAGCAGGGGGCACGGGTTCAATCCCCGCTCTGGGAGGACTCCACGCTGTGGAGCAATAAGGCCTATGCGCCGTAACCACTGAGCCGATGCTCTAGAGCCCATGGGCCGCTAAGCCCACATGCTTATACTAAGCACTACTAAGTCCACTGAGCCCACATGCTGCAACTACTGAAGCCCATGTGCCTGGAGCCTGCGCTCTATCCACATCAAGAGAACCACGACAAGAAGCCCCAGGTCACGACAACTGGAGAAAGCCCACGTGCACCAGCAAAGACCCAGTGCAACCAAAAACAAATACACAAATACATATATATATATACACACACACATATATATATGCATACATACATACATACATATATATGTGTGATGGAATATTACTTGGTCAGAAAAAATACTGACATTTGCAGCAACATGGATGAACCTAGAGAATGTAATGCTTAGTGAAATAAGTCAAATAAGACAGAAAAAGACAAATAAACACTGTATATCACTTACATGTGGAATCTAAAAAAATAATACAAATGAATCAATATACAAAACAGATTCACAAGACACAGAAAACAACAAACAGGGAGAGGGAGGGGGCGAAGAACAAATTAGGAATATGGAACTAACAAGTATTTTATACTTGAAACAGATAAGCATTAAGGATTTACTAGACAGTACAGGGAATTATAGCAATATCTTATACTGGGTTGGCCAAAAAGTTTGTTTGGGTTTTTCCATAACATCTTACAGAAAAACCCAAATGAACTTTTTGGCCAACCCAATAATAACCCATAATGAATGTAATCTGCAAAAAACAAACAAACAAAAAAGATTACTCATTCAAATGAGAAACAGTACCATACTTGAAGATAGGGTCATCTGCAGAAAATTGAGATATACTTAAAAGTACAATTTCTCTCTGTTTTAAAAATAGTGATTGAAGGGGAAAAACTAAGTTTCATTTAAAAGTAGTTTAAGCCTAAAATTCTAGGCTCAAAGTTTATAATCACCACATGCCCTGTGGACAAAAGAAACAAAAAGAAAAAGGGGCTGATTAAAGTTTATCCCAAGGCCTTCATCATTCCTTATTTACTGATTAGTTATAATGTGCTCAGCACCATTATAAATTACAAAAGATACAAAAAGGTATCCTTTATACAACCCTGTAATAACAGAAATCTGGGAAGAAGCAGGAAATGTATACTAAATCCTTGGGCCAATTTTTCAAAGGGTCAACAAAGCCTCTTCTTTGTCCCAGAAGCAATTCAACTGTACAGGGAAAAAATAAAGATGAAAATATTTAAACATTTGCTCTTCAGCACAGCAATGGCCCACTTAAAAGAAGACTTAAAACTGTGGACACAAGTTATCTTTCATACCAGAATCAGCAGACAAATAGTTTTAAACTATCATTTAAAGCTACTTTTTTGATTCAGCAGAGCTACCACAAAACAAATATTTAAAAGCCAAGTCCAGCCAAAGTCCTTGCAACATGTGGGAGGGGAAGTCTGAATTTCAAATGTTTAAATGAAAGAAAAGGTGAGAATCCCTATGTGAATAGAAAATGACGAGTACTAAATACAGTCCAGCTACTTGCTACTGCCTATATATTATGAAAATATATTTAATCTTCTATTTACAGGAATCATCACTATTTCCAAGTAGTTTAGAGGAGAAGTGTAGCATAATGAGAAGAGAGTCAAGCCTCTGATTTGGTATGCAAAATCTTGAAAACACCATAATTTCAAAATGACATGTACCCCAATGTTCACTGTAGTACTACTTACAATAGCCAGGGACATGAGAGCAACTTAGACGTCCATCTACAGATGAATGGATTAAGAAACTGTGGTACCTATACACAACAGAATATTACTCAGCCATAAAAAGGAACGAGTCTGAGTCAGTTCTAATGAGGTGGATGAACCTAGAGCTTGTGATATAGAATTAAGTAAGTCAGAGAGAGAAAAACAACTATTGTATATTAACACATATATACGGAATCTAGAAAAACGGTACTGAGGAACCGATCTGTAAGGCAGGCATCGAGACAGAATTATGGGGAAGCAGAGGGTGGGGCTCGCTCAGAGAGCAGCATGGAACATGAGTATCGCCACACAGCTAGCGGGAAGCTGCCTGGTGAACAGGGAGCGCACCCAGGCCGTGAGAACCTAGAGGGGTGGGCGGGGGAGGCTCAAGAGGGAGGGGACGTATGCACACTTTTGGCGGCTTCATGCTGCTGAATAGCAGAAACCAACACAACACTGTAAAGCAATTATTCTCCAATTAAAAATAAATTTTAAAACAGAAAAAAAAAAACACCTTGGTTAACTGACTAAACTTCAGTTCCTTGTCTGTAAAACAAGAAACCACCAGTATTTCACCAACGACACAATTCCTATGAGGATTAGGGAAATAATACATAGAGTGACAGTTATCTTGTAAATGGCAGCAATTCCTAACTGCTTCCAGTATTACTGCATATTTGAGCTAATACCTAAAACAAACAAAAAAAAAAAACTGAAATAAAAAGAAATTACAAAATACTCTGAGATGAAAACAATATACAAAATTTATAGAATGCAGTTAAGACAGTGCTAAGAGGGAAATTTATACCTGTCCATATCTGTATTTTAAAAGATCTCAAATCAAACTAACATTCCACTTTATTTTTTTTTTTTTACTTTATTTTACAATACTGTATTGGATTTGCCATACATTGACATGAATCCACCACGGGTGTATACAAGCTCCCAATCCTGAATCCCCCTCCCACCTCCCACCCCATATCATCTCTCTGGATCATCCCCATGCACCAGCCCCAAGCATCCTGTATCCTGTATCTAACACAGACTGGCACTTCGTTTCTTACATGATAGTATAACATTCCACTTTAAAACATGAGAAAAAGAGCAAATTAAATCTAAAGAAAGCAGAAAGTGAAAGTCGCTCAGTCGTGTCCAACTCTTTGCAACCCCATTCTTTACCAGATGAGCCACGAGGGAAGCCCAAAGAAAGCAGAAGAAAATAATAAAAATAACCAGAAAATAATGCTATTAAAAAAAGAGAAAACAATAGAGAAAATAAATGAAATCAAAAAGTTGGTTCTTTGAAAAAATCAACAAAATTGACAAACTTTTAGCTAGACTGACCAAAAAAAAAAAACAAACAGAGAAGAACCAAATTATTGGGCTTCCTGAGGGGCTCAGTGGTAAAGAATCCACCTGCCAATGCAGAAGACATGGATTCGATCCCTGGACCAGGAAGATCCCCTGGAAACAGAATGGCACCCACTCCAGTATTCTTGCCTGGGAAATCCCATGGACAGAGGAGCCTGGCAGGCTACAGTGCACGGGATCACAAAGAGTTACACACGACTCAAAGACTAGAACACCACCAGTGACAAATTTTAAAACTTTCCACAAAGAAAAGCCCAAGCACAAACACATTCACTGATGAATTTACCAAGTATTTAAAGAATGAACACAAATTCTTCACTCTTCCCAGAAAAATGGAAGAGGAGGAACCACATCCCAACTCTATCTATGAGCCCAGTATTAGCCTGATACCAGAACCAAAGATATCACAGCAAAAGAAAACTAGAGACCTAAAACTCATACAGTCACAAAAATCTTCAATAAAATTCTAGCAAACAAAATCCAGCAACAAATAAAAAGGATTATACACTAAGACCAAGTAGGATGAATTTTATAGTATGTGAATTATCTCAATATAAAAAATTTAAGCAAAAAAAATGATAAAGCAATTGAAACTTACTTTCTACATTTAATAATGTAATATTAAGGCCACAGTCAAAATTTTTCAATCTCTTTCATAACTAGAAACTGGTAATCCCGAGGTTTTAGCTGAAACAGATAGCAGCAGCAGCACTTCATACATGCACCAAATTCTAAGCCAAGAGATCAAGAACCACCTTTTAACACTGCGCAAGCCCACCTTGTCTGCAGATCCAGGCAATAACTGGACCTTCCGGTCAGTCTCCATGTTGTAAAGCAGCAGGAAGTCAAAAGGGCTTCAGCCTGGTAATTCTAAAATGCAGCAACAGCAAGTTGCCAATATACTTATGAGACTATTATACTATATCCACATAATCTTAAGGGCTTCCCTGGTAGCTCAGCTGGTAAAGAATCTGACTGCAATGCAGAAGACCCCGGTTCGATTCCTGGATTGGGAAGACCTCCTGAAGAAGGGAAAGGCTTCACACTCCAGTACTCTGGCCTGGAGAATTCCATGGACTATATAGTCCATGGGGGTCACAAAGAGTCAGACATGACTGAGCAACTTTCACTCACTCACATAATTTTAAATAAATTTAAAGTATATCTTTGTGTATTTACCATCGACACACATTTAACATCAACATATTTACTTCTAATTCTCTTCTAGTAAATAACAGGCCAGTATACAATTTTATAAGAGCTCACCTAAAAATTCAATGACCCAACAGTCCTTGATCACAGAATTCAAGTGCTGAAATGCTTATAATTCCTCAAAATCATAACACAGCAGTCTTATAGCTAAATAAACAGAAGACTTAACAGCAAATAACATTCAGCAAAGTCACATTTTCATAATACCTGAAAAATCCAACTCCACCTTAACTCTAAATCACACTACGTATGGACTAATCTGCACTCTCTTCTGGGTCATACCAACCCATACAACCCTAACCATGAGTAAAAGAGTATAAACCAAGAAGCATGCCCCACACATTACTTCACAGCTCACCTAATTTTCCCTAAATATATATACTGAACTCCATTTTTAAGAAACAAATTTTATTACCTCCCACACAGTTTCTTTCTACACCATCCCCACATATGCGGGGAAGAGGGGACTAGAGGGAATATATCTATCCAGTGTCTTCAACAACACAGATGTACTTCAAAAATACAACATATAATTGCAACGACTTCAGAAAAGACATCTGAGTATTTAAAGGGATGAAAGTGAAGACTAAATAGACCTTCTAGAAAAACCAAAGTTGGGTAAAGAGGATTAAAATCTATAAAATTAAGTAAAATATCAAGACAGATGAAATGAGTGCCATCTTGTCCACCAGAACCTAGAGACTACAAGGACAAATCAAAGTACATCTTAAAGTCTAAGACATTAGAAGTTCAAGCTTTTTTTTTTTTTTAATATAACCTAAAAACAAATTATTACTGGAAGAGAATTAAAAGAAACCAAAATTATAAACAGATGCAAGAAAAGTTTCTTAATTCAGGATTACTGGCTTCTTGGATCATTAACAGAAGCTGTTAATTTGGGGTACACATGGAACATAATTACAACAATTTTCCACAAAAAGTACCTTAGTACCACGCTGGAGAAGAATACTGCTGAGATGCACGATGTGACTAAAAAGGCATTACTTACATTCTTCTAGCACTCTTAAGCAGCAGAGAAGTACCAACCATCATCTTACTGGGCCACTCTCTGCCTCATGACTCTTGGTTTCAGAGAACCTATATTGACCTGACTTCTCTGTCCAACCATCCCCCTTCCCAAGCTCCACCTACTCCACTTGTGTATCTCAGGGTTCCAACCTCAGCTATCGTCTCATTCTATACAATTGGATCTCAAAAGGAAAGCAATATACAGGGGTACCAACAGTCAGTTCAGGTCAGTAGCTCAGTCATGTCTGACTCTTTGCAACCCCACGGACTGCGGAACGCCAGGCCTCCCTGTCCATCACCAACTCCCGGAGTTGACTCAAACTCATGTCCATTGAGTTGTGATGCCATCCAACTGTCTCATCCTCTGTCATCCCCTTCTCCTTCCACCTTCAATCTTTCCCAGCATCAGGGTCTTTTCAAATGAGTCAGATCTTCGCATCACGTGGCCAAAGTACTGGAGTTTCAGCTTGAGCATCAGTCCTTCCAATGAATATTGAGGACTGATTTCCTTTAGGATGGGTAACAGTCAAGGGATAAGAAAAAAAGGCAAGAATGAATTGCACAAATCCCACCTTAGATCCACTGAACTGGAGCTGGGAGAAGAAGCAGTGATGTGGTTTTTAGAAAAGACTTACAAAATAATTCTGACAACCCCGTTTGTACTTGAGAGAACCATCGGTCTAACAGCACTTCCTGTGTGATCCTAATTGCTCTACTGGCTTTAGCTATGACATAAGCACTCATGTCACCCTAAATGGCGCAGCCCTAAATTCTGAACACCTAAGGCATTTGCACATTGGGATGGTCCATAAGTCCTAAAATTCAATATACCTGATACCATTTTCGTAGCATAGCAGTAGGAGTAGTAGTAACAGAAATAATAATAATACCTACCAAGAAGTGATTAGATAGCCTGTCTAAAAATAGACTCTATCCATCTACTGGAATACTGTGTTGCCATTTAAAGAAGCAACTTGAAACGCACATGCTGTTTTGGGGAGAATGCTAAGATATATTAAGTAAAAAAGGCAAGGTAAAGAATAGGATGCAGTTCACTACTACGATTAGTGTTAGGGGAAAAAACGGGGGGTAAATGTAGTGTATGCACAGGAAACTTCTGGAAGGATACTCAAGAAACTCAACCATGATTCTTGCCACAAAGTGGGACTAAGAATATGGTGTAGGAAGGAGACAGCCTTTTCAGTGCATATTCATCTCTGTTGTTCAAATTTTTTACTGTATGTATACATTCTTTTTCAAATTAAAAAAAAGCAATTAAAAGATACTATAAAACTACAGATATCTTTACATGCTATCTGAAAAAGGGCTTGTATCCAGAATACATAAAGAACCTCTATAAATGAAGAAGAAAAAGTAGACAACACAATAAAAAAAAAAAAACAAACAAAAGATTTGAACGGGCACTTCACAACAAGTTTTAGCCAAATGGCCAACAAAGAAAGATACTCAATTTCATCAGTCATGAGGAAAATGCAAGTTAAAATCATATTGCTGCAACCCTACACAACTAAGTAGAAAGAGACAGTATTGATGTCTCTTTACAATACCAAGTACTGATGAAGACAATATCAAAACAATATTAAGTATTGATGAAGATGTAAAATAACCAAAATTCTCACACAGGTGACGACAGTACTGTAAACTGACACAATCACTTTAGAAAACTGGCAGTAACTACTAGTTTAACAAACATCTTGTAACCCAACAACTCTACTGCTGGGTGAAAAAGCAAAAGAAATGCGTGCCTATGTCCGCCAAAAGATATGTGCAAGAATGTTCACAGCACCATTATCCAGAGTACCCCCACACCAAAAAACTCTAAAAAGTAGAAGATAAGTTACGTGAGCATACAATAGAGTACCATAAAGCAGTGAAAAAATCACGACCTCTCTTACACAAATGTAGATGAATCTCAGAGTTACAATGCTGAGGGAAAGAAGCCAAACACAAAAGAGTAAATTCCATGTGATTCCATTTACGTAATATTCAAACCCAGACAAAACTAATCAGAGTAAGTTGGGGTTATCAACTAGGGTAGGACACAAGGAGACTCCTGCTGGGGTGCCAAAACGTGAGCCTATTCAACCTGGGCAGGCAGTGGCTATACAAAACCCAGGCATGAGACCTACACAGGCACCTCGCCAAACAAGATACGCACATGGAAAAGCAGCACCTGAAATGTCACAAGGGAACTGCAAACTAAAACAAGATACCAAAACACACCTCTTAGAACGGCAAAATCCAAAACAATGACATCAAATGCTGGGAAGGATATGTAGCAACAGAACCTCCTGTTCACCGGATGGGAAAGCAAAATGGTACAGCCACTTTGAAAAAGCAGTTGGGCAGTTCCTTCCAAACTAAACATTCAAACTAAACATACTCTTATCATACATTCCAGCAATCACACTCCTTGACATTCACCAATTCGAAAACTTATGTCCACATAAAACTCTGCACACAAATGTTGATTAACAACTTTATTTATAAATGCCAAGACGTGGAAGCAATCAAGATGTCCTTCAGTGGATAAATGGATTAAACAACTCGTATGTCAAACAATGGAATACCATTTTGCTAAAGAGAAATGAGCTTTCAAGCATATTCTTAAGTGAAAGAAGTCAATTTAAAAAGACTATTAACTGCATGATTCCAACTAGTACATGACATTTTGGAAAAAGCAAAACTATGGAGACAATAAAAAGGTTAATGATTGCTAGAGGATAGAGAAATGAACAGGCCTAACACAGAGGATTTTCTGGACAGTGAAACCATCCTACATGCTACTATAAAGACACATACATGTCATCATACACCTGCCCAAACCCACAGAATGTAGAACCACCAGGAGAGAGCCCTAACAGCAGCTGTGGACTCTTGGCGATGATTGTGTCAACGCACCTTCACCGACAGTGCCCAGCACACCACTCGAGCAGGGGATGCAGACAGTGAGGGGGGCCAAGCACACATGGGGACAAAGGAGACAGAGGCGCTCTCTGCATCTCCTGCTCAGCTTTGCTCTGAATCTAAAGCTGCTCTAAAAAATTACTTTTTTAATTCATCAAAGCGTACACTTAAAATGTGTGCCATAAACAAAGTTAGGCCTCAATTTTTAAAAAAAAAAGTAGAAAAAGATTTAAGAAGAAAAAAATTGTTAAGATAATCTATAGCTTTAGAAGTCAGGATAGTGATTATCCCTGGGGAGGGGCAGTGACTGGAAGGGCAGGCTTCTTACAGGCAGGAATGTTAATTCTTGATACAAGCCCTCATTACATTCACTTTGTGAATATTTGTGAATATTCACTTTGTGAAAATTCATTTCACTAGACACTTAAGATTTATGCATTTTTCACTATGAATGTTATACTTCAATAAAATGTTTACATTTAAAAAAGGTATAATAAAAGGAAAACATAAATAAGTGGGTTTATAGCAAACTAAAAAGCCTCTTCTACATAGCAAAGGAAAGCAGTAACAAAATGAAAAGGCACTTTACAAATGGGAGAAAATATTTGCGAATCATGTATCTGATAAGGAGTTAACACCCAAAATATATAAAGGACTCATGACTCAATACCAAAAACACAATCCAATTAAAAAGATGTGACCATTTCTCCAAAGACGACATACAGATAGCCAACAGGAACATGAGAAGATGCTCTACATCACTAATCATCAGGGAAAAGCAAATCAAAATCACAATGTGATTGGCGTAGCATGTCACACCATTCAGAACCGCTACTATCACAAAGACAAGAACTGTCAAATGTTGGCAAGGACATGGAGGAAAGGGAACCCTTGTACACAGTTGGTGGGAATGTAAATTGGTGTAAATGTTATGGACAATAGTACAGGGCTTCCTCAAGAAATTAAAAAATTGATCTACCACATATGATCCAGCATTTCCACTCCTAGGTGTTTATCTAAAGAGAATGAAAACAGTAATTCAGAAAGGTCCGCCCTCCATGTTCACTGCAGTATTACTTACAACAGCCAGGCCACAGAAACAACCTAAGTTGTCACTCACACACACACACACACACACACACACACACACACACACACACACACACTTCCTTTGTTCACTCATCCACTGATGAATATATACATACACACGCATACATACCAAAGAATGAAATCTTGCCACTTGCAACAACATGGATGGACCCTGAGGGCATCATACTAAATGAAAATAAGTTGGAGAGAAAAATACAAATACTGTATGCTCTTACTTATATGTAGAATCTTTAGGGGGAAAAAAGGTAACATATACAGAACAGATTGGCAGCTGGTGGTAGCAGGAGGTGAGAGGTGGCGAAATGAGTGAGGGGATCAGAAGGTACAAACTTCCAGTTATAAAAAATGTCATGGGTGACTACAGTTAGTAATATTGTATTATGTACAAACTTTCAGTAATGTCATGGGTGACTACAGTTAGTAACACTGTATCATGTATTTTTTTGAAATTTGTGTATTTATTTGCCAAAAGGTAGACCTTAAAAGTTTTCATCACAAGAAAAATAATTCTATAACTATGTATGGTGATGGATGTTAACTAGAGCTACTGTGGGATCATTCTGCAATATCTGCAAATAGCAAATATAATGCTGTGCACCTGAAACTAATGTGATAGATTACACCTCAATTTTTAAAATGATAAAAATATACTGACATGCAATTCATCAAAATGCATACTCAACGTTTCTAAAGTTAACCATGCCTTTCCCACAACCTGCTCATCATCTTTCAGCAGGAATCACTTCAACTTAAGAAGTTCCAAAGTACAGACTTTCTTCTATCAAACCAGACTTCACACACAACTGAGAGCTGCATTAGAGGTTGCTTCTACAATTTCACATTGGACTTAAAAATAAATGGATTCACAAAGGACCTTTCAAAAGTTAACCAGTGTGTAGGCAGAACTTCTACACCCACTATATGTGACTGACCATCTTTTACCCAACGGCCCACGTCAGAAGTCTTGCTGCCTCTCTTTTCCTTTCCATGTCCCCCCCTACCCCATCCCCCAACCTATCTGTCTCTGCTCTTACCCTCAAGCCCTCCTCTTCAGTCTTCACTGCCCCAGTGCTATGGAGTGAAATGCTTGTGCCTCCCCAGCATTCACATGTTGAATCCCAAATGCCCAGTGTGATGGTGTTCAGAGATGAGGCCTTTGGGAAACAACTAGATCATGAGGGCTCTGCTTAGATCATGGGTCAATACCCTTTTAAAAGCAGCTGGAGAGAAGTCCCTCATCCCTTCCACCACGGAAGGTTATAATGAGAAGACACCAAAAATGAGGAAGCTGGCTCTCATCAGACACCAAATCCACCCATGCTGTGGTCTTGAACTTCCAGCTTCCAGGACTGCAAGAAATAAACTTCTGTTGTTTACAAGCCACCCAGTCTATGGCATTTTGTTATCACAGCCCAAATGCCCTGTTTTTAGCCTACATTCATTCGCAGCTCTCCTACTGGAGCATTCACTCAGAGTTCCTTTATCTAGGGTTCACAGACTCTACAGTCCACAGGTGGAAGTGCACTTAGATCTAACTGGTTTCCTTTGTGATCGTCACGTTTTACTTTATGCATTATCCCAAAAAGGGGTCTGCAGGCGTCACCAGATTGCCAAAGAGATCCACAGCCCAAAAAGGTTTAAGTGCTCTAACTAGATTCTGCTTCTATGCTTATACCCTCCAATTCTCCTCCACACTGTGGTCAGGGTAAACTTTCTGAAACATAAATATCATCTGCCATCCATACTTAAAATCCTTAAATGATACCAACAGCTTCCAGGATAAAATCGAAATTCAACAGCCCAACAATCAAGTAGGTTCCTGACTGGCCCCTGTTCATCCCCTCAGCTTCATCTTGCCTTCCTCCATAAATGCAGCTAACATCCTGAATTGAATCAGCAATTCTCTGAATTCAGTATGCGTTCTCACTCCTCCCTGTCTTTGCATAAGCTGTTCCCCCTGCCTAGACAGCCCTTCCTCACCTCTCCCTGTGGTTAACCCCTGCTCATCTTTTACTGCCAGCTGAAGCGCCACCTCCTCAGAGAAGCCCTCCCGGCCATGCCCCGCTCCCAGGCTTGGACAGATGCCCTGTCAGTGTTCTCAGAGTTCTGTGATCATCTCCACAGCACCTTCTGCAGGGTGTTTTGCTCATTTACTGTCTGGAACCCCTTCCACACTGTGAGCTTTCTTAGGGCAGAAGCCAGAACAGGGCATAACTTGCCTAGCAGAGCTGAAGACACACAATAGAGTACTTAGCAATGCTTGCTGAACAAGGCTCTGGAAAACGGCCAAACCAGCTTAAGTCCAGTCAGAAACCTCATCAACTAACGATGTGGAACTGGTCTGGAGATTACCATAAATGCAAACTGCCAGCTGAAGCAAGACAGTTCTGCACCTATTAATCTGCCACCAATGCTCCTTCATTCAAGGCTGAGAAGTTAGCCCTTAATAAATGTAACTACCCTGGTCGGGCACTGTGCCAAAGGGCTTGACAAGAATTAGTTCACTAAACGTCAAAGCAACTATGGGATATTCTTTTTTAAACAAAATGAGGCAAAGAGGGAAACCACCCAAAATCAAGCAGAAAGTTATAAACTCAAGTTTTCAAACCAGGTCTTTGATTTCAAAGCCATACCCAGCACTGAGCTCAGACGGTTTCTGAAGATAAGAGATCAGCATGCCCTTCATCTCTGGAGGCATTCTGGAAGGGCCCAGGTTGGATGAAGGCTCCCCAGTGGCTCAGCAGTGAAACATCGCCTGCCAGCGCAGGAGACAACTGGTTTGATCCCTGGGACAGGAACATCCCCTGGAGAAGGAAATGGCAACACACTCCAGTATTCTTGCCTGGGAAATCCCATGGACTGAGGAGCCTGGCGGGCTACAGTCCGCGGGATAGCAAAAGTCAGACACAGCTTAGCGACAAAACAACAATCAGGCTGGATGAGAGAGGGGCCCTTCATTGGCCTCTTAGCAAATAAAAAATGTCTTATCCCTCAACCAACACTACAATTCTTTAAAATTTAATGTAATTTCCCCCATGTGTATTCTTGAAAAATCTTTTAAAACAGAAGGGCTGTGATTTTCTTCCCCCAAGAACAGCAAATAAAGCAGTAAATGAGCAAAACATCGAACTCTCCTCATCAGACTTGGAGGAAAAATACCTCCAAGGAATGAACTTGGTTGTGGCAACACCAATAATGAAAGAAAGCAGACTCTCGAAGAGAGACACCTACGGCAGAGACAGCATGAAGTACTCGCCTTTGAGAAGGTACTGTGAGGCTCCGCAGAAGATGGGGTTCTAACAGATGGAACACCAGTCCTGCTGAAGGCGGCTGCCACTTCCACTAACTGCAGTTTGGAATCTGCACTACAGCTCTCATCCTATGATCTTTAGCACTTTCCTGTAAGACCCCTAGGGACTCACACCCTACACTTCAAGAAAAAACAGAATGTTTTCTTTAATCTCACCCACACCACCTGTTCACATTAGTTTCTCAACACCTTACAAATGTGGTCGCCTCATATTTTGACTAACAGTTGGTGACCACAAAGTATCTTCATTCCTGATTAACTCGTTTCCCCACTCTCCTCCCCCTTGCAAGCCAGTCTCTCCCTTGACCACTTTGGGTGTCCTTCCAACTCACCTCCAAATCAGGTGTCTGATACAGGTCTGTCCAGTGAGTTTTCTGCATCCCAAAGTTAAATACAAAACCAGAACAGTCCATTCTTCCTGTCCCTAACTCCAACCAAAAACACATTCAATGTAAGTAATTTATCTACAATGAAAACTATTCAGGTAAACCTAGGGGACGTTCAACTATGGAATCATAAATATCTAGTCACCACACAGTTTAAAACCAAAGAGAAAAAAAATACAGCCTTTAAGGACAAACTTCCACAGAAAAGATTTTGTGGCTATCATTTTCTAAATCAATACATACTGATATTATTCAGATTGCAAACCCCCAAAGAGACTCTTAGAGTAAACCATGTAACACTCCACACTTTTATTCAAGACTGTATCTTTATCACTTTAAGTTAGAGCAACTGTTCCATTAGATCCTGTCCCACATTTAGCAAAGACAAAGACTAGCTTTACAAATAAAATGCACAGTTTAAATACATCTTGAAAGTGCTACAGTACTGCGGGGTGGGAGGAGGAGTGACATGGACAACAGGAAAAGCTAATCAACAGTGATCTATACAGAGACAGGGAATACAGGCCTCAGAGATTACATGACTATGTCCCCCCTAATCAACAAAGGAATAAACCGAAAGGTCCTCTAAGCGAGGATTTGTGTGGATCAACATGCAAAAACACACCTTTATTTTTAGAGGTTTTGTGTTATACTAAACAGGAAAGGCAAACTAGATAAAAATGTATAGGACCATACACTGTGAAGATTTTGTATAACATGCAAAGTTTTATATGCAAACACAATGACTTGAAAAACCTGGTTTTCTGGATTTCAATGACATCTGAAGAAAAGGAATACAGTCCATCCATTGCTAGGACAGACACCAAAAAAATCAGAAATCTAAAAACATACACTGAAATACACCACACTTTCTCCCACCTCCAGTTTATTATTTCTTGCAGGTTAATACACACCTGCACAGTTAAGAATGATTATATTATCCAACCAGTCCATTCTAAAGGAGATCAGCCCTGGGTGTTCTTTTGGAAGGAATGATGCTAAAGCTGAAACTCCAGTACTTTGGCTACCTCATGCGAAGAGTTGACTCACTGGAAAAGACTCTATGCTGGGAGAGACTGGGGGCAGGAGGAAAAGGGGACGACAGAGGATGAGACGGCTGGATGGCATCACCAACTCGATGGACGCTGAGTCTGAGTGAACTCCGGGAGTTGGTGATGGACAGGGAGGCCTGGCGTGCTGAGATTCATGGGGTCGCAAAGAGTCGGACACGACTGAGCGACTGATCTGATCTGATATTATTCAATCTATTTTGCCTCATTCATTATGCTGAGAAAATTTCAGGAGAACGTTGCCAGCACATCTATCTATATCAGATATTCTAGAAAGGGTTGAAATTGAAAAACAATGACCTGAAATAGGCAGAGACTGTGAAAGTATGGAAAGTGAAAGTGAAGTCGCTCAGTCATGTCCAATTCTTTGCGACCTCATGGACCGTAGCTTACCAGGCTCCTCTGTCCATGGGATTTTCCAAGTGAGAGTACTAGAGTGGGTTGCCATTTAAATGATATGCAAAGCCCCCACCCAATCCATAGTCTCCAAATTCCTGCCCCATTCTTCTCATTAGGTATCCATTAATCTAGAGGAACCTTCTCACAGTGTTCAGGAATGTTACCAGCACAAACATGTAAGAAAACCACACGTCTGGCCCAAGAACTTGACTGCAGGAAGAGTATCTACAATACTTTTGAATGGTTAAAATACTTTTTCCAGAAGTGTGGCTAAAGAGTGTGATTATTTATATAAACGCACTTCAACTTACCGGTGTATGTGAGTCCAAGAGACAGAGAAGACATGAATAACTTACTCCACATCAGTCCACTTAAGCAGCAAGAAATCAGAAAAGGTATCCCCCCCAGAAGTCCCAAGGGCAACACCACCAACCTCACTCTTTACCAGGACTTCAACGAGGCAGCAGTGAGGCTAAGCAGAGCCTGCCCACTGCCGAGGTTCTGCGGCGTGGTCTGCCCCTGCTTCCCTTCTCCCCACACCAGACTGGTCACAGCTGCGGTCCGTGATCTTTCCCAGAACATTCTTCTGCCCTAATACAAAACTGCACCTGTCCTCTGATACAGGACACTTGGTACACTAGAATGAACAGATGCAGTTAGCTAGTACTACATCTTCTTCCTACCGCATTCTTCCTTCCTCTAGTGAACAGCTGCAGCCATAATCTCAGATGTCCAGCACTCTCTGCAGCTCTGCCCCGGGCCTCAAGGAATGACATGACATTTTCATTCATCTTGTGCCATTTCCTCAGTCCGCTGCGTCACAGATCAGTGTGGGTTTGCCCAATGCTGCTCGATAATCCAAGACACACTCCACCTTCCTCTGAATATAGAGACTTGAATTTATCAGAAAATCGAACGCATTTATCTCTGATCACATATCAAAAGCTATCATATGAGATTCACATTTGTGAATCTACAAAAGTCACAGTCCAAAGTGCATACCTTCAAAAATTCCCATTAAAGAGAAAAAAAAAAAAGATTCTCTATTAGTCCAACATCTCCCTGCATAGGCCTCTGAGGTTGCCAGTTTAATAAAGGTAAGAAAGGGGCAAAGATGACTGACCCAAAAGCTAACATGAAAAAAAAAGTTCAAATTACAGACTAACTTATACTGAAATTTTAATTCCCAACAATGACCAAAGGAGCACTTCCTCTGCTAATCTGAATGAACAATAGCAGTGCTTCTCCCTTTAGAAATATGTTAGAGCTGGAAAAAGAAAAAGAGCTAAATTAAACAAGCCTCACATCTTTAGAATATGAAAGCACGGATCTAAAGAACTCACAAGTCAATACACTTGAAAGTCAACTTTATCTTAATAAAGTTCTAGTTTCATAATTAGAAAAAAAGAAAACAGGCTTGAAAATCCTGGCTGCCTCTCACGCCAACATTCTAGAAGAACATTATCCAACAGAACTTTTCAGGAGGATAGAGTGTTCTACATATGTGTTCCCCAACGGGGTACCCACCAGCTACTGAAAAATATTACTTAAAATACAGCTAGTGTAACTGAAAATTGAATTTTTATTTAATTTTAATTAATATGAATTTTAATAGCTATATGTAGCTAGTGGCTACCATACTGGACACACATCTAGAATACAGTCTTAGATTCTGATTATTAAAAACTTCAAATGAAGCTCTTTAACTTCCCTTCTGCATTTAACACACACAGAAAATTTCTTCCTTATTATCTCATTCAACAACATCATTTTGTTACCTAGGGACCCAGCCCAAAGCAGGATCAGCCTGTTTCTCAAACCCCCTAGCAGAACAGAATGATATCAGTCATCCACCCAGGTGGAATGAAGGCTTTCTTTTGCAAACCACTCTGGCACAAAGTCCCACAACAAAGCTGAATCTGAACAATTTAAGTGTCTCATTAAAATTATGTTAATAAAAGTTTTGAGTTGTGACTGGCCAACTTCCTACATGTGGGTTTGTTGAGATACTGAACTTAACCTTTCTTCAAAAAGAAAAAAAATGTTTAGCTTCAATCTTGATCTATAATTATTGTGGTAGTTCAAAATTTTGCATCAGTTTGCACAGACACAACCTCCTCACGACCTAGTAAATTCAAAAAATATTAGCTCTCACCCTCTTCATACTCTGCCCTCAATAAATATTTAATACACTTGGTTTTTTTTAAGAACTGTATATATTCAAACAATTCTTAGCCCTCTGATTTTTCTAGTTTCTGGTAAATTTATGAAAGCAATGTTAACTTTAATACCCAATTAAGGACTATGAAAGAGATTTTGTCAAAACTTTTCACCAGACAAAAAACTGGGTTTGCCTTTTTTTGCGGGGGGGGGGGGGGGGCGGTGGCCACGATGAGAGTAGTGAATAGGAAAGGGAAAAGTGAATGGGGAGGAGAAAAGGATTATACCAAAAAAGCATTATGTCCTATATTGTTAACTGGATCTAACCCTAAAAAGCCATTGACTCAAAACAATGTAAACAAAGACCATGTTTTCATTAAAAAAAAAAAAAATTATCTCCCTGTGTTCCATCACATCAAAGGGCAAATTTTATATTTTCTGGATACCCTACATGCCATCAGGAAAATGGGCAAAGAGATAGATAAACATACTGACAGTGAATGGGCTTCCGAAGTGGTGCAGTGGTAAAGAATCTGCTTGCCAATGTTGGAAACGCAAGAGACAAAGGTTCAATCCCTGGGTTGGGAAGATCCCCTAGAGGAGGAAATGGCAACCTAGTCCAGTATTCAGGATTATCCAGGAAAATCCTATGAAGAGAGCTGCCTGGTGGACTACAGTCCACGCATCACAAACAGTCAGACGTAAGTGAGCACATGTCAGCGCGCACACACACGAATACTTCATTTAAATCATTTTGCATCTTCAGATGCACACAAAATTCACAAGATGCAAAGTAAAACTGCGTGCCTCCTTGACATTTACCCAAAGGAGCTGAAAACTGATGTCCACAAAAACCTGCACATGGACACTGATAGCAGCTATTTCTGTAATTGTCAACACTTAAAAGCAACCAAGATGTCCTTCAGTAGGTGAATGGATAAACTGATACCTCCAGACAATCAAACCTTTTAAGTGCTTTAGAAAAAAAAAGAGCTATCAAGCCACAAAAAGACATGAAGAACCTGAATGCATATTTTTTAAGTGAAAGAAGCCAACCTGAAAAGGCTACCTACTGCATGATTCCAACTATACTACATTCTGTAAAAGGCAAAATTACAGAGAGAGTGAAAAGATGAGTGGTCGACAGGGGATGGGAGGGGGGAGCAATGAACAGATAGAGCACAGAGGATCTTTACAGTAGTGAAAACTACTCTATACACTATAATAGACACATGTCACTATACAGTCATCCAAACCCATAAACCGTACACCACCAAGAGTGAATGTAGTATACACCATGGACTTTGGTGATAAAGACTTGTTGAAGTAGATTCATCACTGTTATAAACACACCACTGTGGTGGAGATGCTGATAACAAGGGAGGCTGTGCTTGGATGGAACAATGGGAAATCTCTGCACCTTACTCTCAGTTTTGCTCTGAACCTAGAACTGCCCTAAAAACATAAAATCTTGTTTAAAAAAGTCTGTTGTTTCTTAGTCGTTAAGTCATGTCTAACTCTTTTGTAACCCCACGAACTGTAGCCCACCAGGTCTATGAGACTTCCCAGGCAAGAATACTGGAGTGGGTTGCCATTTCCTTCTCCAGGGGATCTTCCTGACCCACAGATCCAACACGCATCTCCTGCAATGGCAGGCAGCTTCTCTACCACTGAGACACCAGAGAAGCCCTAAAAAAATTTAAAATAAAACTGCACAAATGAGCAGCTTTGTGTTTAAGAGAATGTTTAAGGAGGGGTTTTCTAATCAAATGGATAATTAGTGACATCACTGGAATGAACATTCTACTGATTAACTACTGAATCATGCTGTGTTCACATGGAATTTAAAAGCCCAGGTTAAGCTGGGTGAAGCGTGGCAACATGTTGAAGACAAACTGAAAAATCAAAAATGAATGTGAACGAGAGGGCCACACTCTGCCAGGAGCCAAGCATGCTTGCCACATAACTCACAGAGAGACAGAAACAGAGTTCTATACCAATTCCCAAAGCCTGGTCTCAGAGACAATAAAAGAAACAATAAAAATAAACAACCTCTGTTTAATCTAACTAGTCAGTGTCTTGGCTGAATCAACTTTCTACTAGTAACCAACTCAGGAACAGAATTTATTTTGTAAGACTACTCTAATCCCATCTTCATTTAAAATTCATCATTATTTAGCAGATCTAGTTGGTAAGCAAAATGCTTCTCAACAGAATAGATCACAAACATGAAACAGTAATAAAATCTATTTTCCTAAAGAAAATGTACCCATGTAATATTTCTTTTATGACCTGATTCATTAGAAAACAAATCATGAATGTCTTTTTATCAAAACAATGAGAATTTTACCTAATAAATCCCGTATCTAAAACACTCCATTATTCCCTAAATATCTGACTGAACATTTATATCTACCATACTTTAAATTTCTTTACCAAAAAAATCATACTTCTCAAAGTTCCCATTAAATAACACTGTGATTGAGACTGTCTCCAATTGTAAAGGCAGAATATCAATAGTTTTAATTAGGTATTTATACTTAATAAGTAGAATTAGAAAAAAAAAAGTCCACCTTTCCCCATCCTAATTAATTATCCTTTCTATTAACCTATAATATACTCAGTATATTCTTCTTTTCTTCCTATCTTTTTTTTTATATAATATTCTAGGCCTACTCTTTGAACAACTTTTGAAAATATTTGTGAAGACTCTATATTCCTCAGCACACTGTTTCAACAAATACTACTTATACCTATATAATTTAAAAGTGCTTTTACATATATCTGTATTTCAACTAAAGAAAATGCACCAATTGACTATTTCATTTAAGATTTGACAATCACAAACTAGCCTGATTTCTGCATGATTACTGAATGCCTAAAATAAGTCAAGAAAATGCTCACGCTTGTATTTCACTAAAAATTTTAAGGGAAAAAACTGTTTATGGTCATTAACTCTGAAAACATTTATGAGCGACACAAACATCTTCCAAATTTTATAAAGAGGTAAATCTTCAACAATTTGCAAGGTAGCAAAGCTTCCCACTGGTCTCTCTATAACACAGTAACTTAATTACCTCCACACAATTTCACAATACAAAACTAGAAACAGTATGTGTTCTAAGCACTAACATATTTGCACTGCTGCTCCTCCTGGCATTCTCCTTTCTAACTGCATTACCACAAGACCCACCTGAAAGCTCGGCTATTTCAACCAACCCCAACTGACTAGTGTCCTGAGTGGATAATGCTGGGCAGCAAATCCTACAGCCTAAGTCACTGGACAGAAAAGCAACTAAAGGAACTGCCTTTAGTCAGCTAGTGCTAGAACATTCTAACAGGCTCCTCTGCAAAGGGCTGGGTGTGGGCCCTGGCTAGCTGACTTTACAGACCTGTGGCTTCCAAGGAGTGCAATGCTGACTAAAGTTTTTACAGAACACACTCACCTTCATCTTCATGAAGGGAAAAGCCAAGATACCTCCCCAGTGGCATCTCTCCATTCTCCCTGGCTCACAGACACACCTCCCAAGTCTTCTGTACCTCTGGACTTGGCAACATGCCACAAACATACAAACACAATCATACCCACATACCCAAGCAACTCTGAAGATCATCCAATCATCTTCACATTAAAGAAAGCCACCTCACAACCCACTCGAAGTTCTTCGACAGCTCCCCAGTGCACTCAGGACAAAAATCCAAAGCCTAAAGCATCACCTATGGGGCCCTATGTCACTAACTGCTCTCATCACGTCAGCCGCACGTCCAGCTGAGCCATCTTCACAATCTACCAATCCTCTGCAATGAACTTTCAGCTGCTCAAATGTGTAGCGCCCTAACATTCAGTCCTTCACCCATGCTATCCCCTCTACCTAAGAGAAATCACTTTTCTATTTCCATTCTCTCTTAATCTTCCTACAGGCCTAGGCTGGGCAACACCCTCCAGGCTAGCTTCCTCTATCTCTTCTCCAACTGTAGTAGGGGCCCCTTCCAATACACCCTCAGTTCAGTCACTCAGTCTGTCTGACTCTGCAACCCTATCGACTGCAGCATGCCAGGCTACCCTGTCCATCACCAACTCCCAAAGCTTGCTCAAACCCATGTCCATTGAGTCAGTGATGCCATCCAACCATCTCATCCTCTGTCGTCCATCTCCTCCTGCCTTCATCTTTCCCACCATCAGGGTCTTTTCCAATGAGTCTAATACACCCTACACCAAGCCGAATACACTCATTGTAACTAATGTTTCACTATTCTATGCCCCCTGCTCCCAGAGAACAGTGCCAGTGCCCCTCTTGTCTACTGTACCAGAGTCATGCAAATATTTGCTAAATACATTCTAAGTTTACTTAATGAATATAACTTAATATGAATGTAGCCCATAAATAAGGGAAACATGTCCAAAGTCAGTCATGATATAATGGAATCTAGGCAGCAATTTCCTTATACTTTCGTATAAAGTACAAACTACAGATGCGTTTAGGAAGGTTAAAGCATTATACATTAAAAAGAACACCTTTCATCATAAAAATATTAGTTTTTTTCCAACTCCTGTTAGGTCTTCCTTGGTGGTTCAGTAACAAAGAATCCGTCTGCCAAAGCAGGAAACTAGGGTTTGATTCCTGGGTCAGGAAGATCCCCTGGAAAAGGAAATGGCAACCTACTCCAGCATTCTTGCCTGGGAAATCCCATGGACAGAGGAGCCTGGAAGACTACATACAGTCTATGGGGTTGCAAAAGAGTTGGACACTACTTAATGACTAAACAACAAATAACAAATTCCTATTAGGCAAATTGTAGTTCATAAAAAGTATCATAATGAAGGTACCAAAAAAGCAGCTCTGGTTGCTTCTCGGTCAAGTCTGCTATGAGCATAACTAACTATTCCTTTCTACCACCAAACTCGCCTTGCATTACTCAGAATTTTGCTTGGTTTCTAAGTCCTGACACAGATCTTTTATTAAGGGTTCCACTTATAATAATGGTCCCAATGACACAAACATGTTGCCAGGAAATAGACCTCTGATACATCCTGGGCATTAGCTGCCACTGGCAGCTATTTTCTTTGAGCCACATGTCTTCTTATGAGCTACAATCTGAGGCTTGTGACACCAGCTTTTTCCAGGGCAGCAGACTGATGTCATAAACGTGATGGTACTAAGCACTCTAAAGAGCTCACCAGCTCCACCCTGAAATCCCTGAATGCAAAGGGAAGCTTTCCATCTGGAAATAAAGCCTCAGTTTCCCCACCTATAGAGAATGGTTGCCACTTAAGATTTTTGTGGGAATCAGATAGCCTATGAAAGTACTTAGCAGACAACACCATTATTATTTTCAAATCAAAAAGACAGGGAGACTACAAAACCTAAGATATTTTCACATCTTCAGAACTTCTGGTAATACCATAACTTATTTTTCACTAATATCCTTTCAGCAGGAAATTTCTGTGAAGAAAAGGCAGAAAGATGAGGAAATGAGAATCGATTTTTTTTTTTTTTTGGTCATAACCTTTGAATATTACAAACTCCACAGTAATCTACATTAAGATCCACTTTCTAATTTATCTCTGCACTCCCAAAAATCATAGCCTTAATTTCTACCTCAATCATCCCTAGGATCTGAAAGACAGTAAAGATACATCTTCAATACATCTTTCCAAAATGCTCTCACAAGAAATAATCATTTCCTTACTGCCTCTATGCACCTCAGAATATACTGAATCTTTGGAAAATAAAAAAGCTAAATCACAAAAGTTGGCTTTCAACGTCTCCAGTTTCTTTCCAATAGACTAGAGTCATGAGTTATAATGGAAGCACCTGTCGGTAAAAGGGGTGGCAATCCTTAAAAACTCTAAGTGTAACAAGGAGAACTTAAACTGTAATTATAGGCGGTAAAGTTGACTTCCCACCTGATACATTTTCACTCTAACACAGGATGGCCAAGTAATAATATAGGCTGGCCAAGGTGAATATTTTTATCATTAAAAAAAGAAATGGGAGAAGAAGAGAATTTGAGCCAATTAAGCATACAGGCTCTCACGTTCCTAAGTCAAGCTGACTTGAGATGGGTTTGTTGTTTTTTTTTTTTTTTTTTGACAAGGAAATCTTACAGACCTTCTGAAACGTGTTTTAAATAAAGGTGAGAGACCTCAAGAGTCTTATAACTTTACCCAAGCCTGGGTTCTGGGCTCAACTTTTAAAAATGGGTGACGTGTGAACAGCTTCCTAAAAGCAAATGGGACTAGGATATAATTTAGGAAGTGATGATGCAAGTCTCTGGGGGACAGGGAGGAGGGGAGGTGAAAAAGTCAGAGGAAATACCCTCCCGGTTCCTGGGGGCACCAACTGAAGACCAAGGAGGGGAGGAAAGAACGGCCTCCAAAAGCCGAGGGAAGGGGGCACCCCCAGCTCCAGCCGGAGGTGCCAACGCCGCCCCCTCACCCTTCCCGCGGCCCTGCCCCCCTCACCCGTGGCCCGGGCGGCCCCTTTCGGCCCGAGCCTCCGGCAGGCGAGTCCCCGAGGGTGGCAGCGCACCCCAGGCAGGGCCTTCTCGGCCCACCGCCACCCCCCGGTCCCCCCAACCTGGAGCCCCTCCCCGCAGGCCCGGCCCGGGCCCAGCCCGAGGGTTCCGGCCTCCCCGAGCCCCGAGGCCTGCCCTGGCAGCCCCGGGGCCCGCGCCCCGGCCCCCGCCCCCACCCGGCAGGGCACTCACCCCCAGAAGCCGCAGGGACAGCGAGGCGGCAGACTGGGCGCTTTGCTGCGCTCGCTCCCGGCGTCTCCCATGGTGCTCGGCGGCGGCGGCGGCGGCGGAGCTCGGCGGCGGCAGCGGTGGCAGCGGCTGGGCCTGGGCCCCGCTCGAAGGAGGCGGCGGCGGCGGCGTCGGGGGGCTCGGGGCGGGGGGAGGGGAAGGGAGCGGGCGGGCGCGAGTCCGGGGCTCCGAGCCGGGATTCCAGGCCGGTCAGCTGGAGGCGGGCCGCACCACTCGGCCTGCGGAGATGGGGGGTGGGGGTGGGGGGAGGCCGGGGAGGAGGCGCGGAGAGTAAGAGGGAGGGGAGCTGAGGAGGTGGGGCGTGCGGGTGAACCGAGGACCGCGGGGCGGGGAGGAGGGAAGACCCGGCGCCCTCGGCAGCTCCCACCGCCGCTCCCAGCCACAGCGATGTCCCGTGCGGCGGCGCTGGGAAGGACCTCAGGCCCCCCCGCCGGCTCCGGCGTAGCAGCGGCCGCTGTGAAAGCCGCGGCCCCGCTCGCTCCGTAACACCCTCCCCTCCCCCGGAGGCTGCGCTGACCGGACAATGGCCGCTCCGCCCCCTCCCCGCCTCGCGCACCCCTCCAGAGGAGTCACACAATGGTCTCGCCCGGGGGGGTCGGGGGAGCCGCCGCCGGAGCCCAGCAGCTGATCAGCTGGGCGCCGGGCGTGCCACTTTGTTCAGCTCCTCAAAGGAAGAGGACGGGGCCGTGGGCAGAGCCGAGACCGCGGGGCCGTCACTCGGCGACAGGCCTTGGTGGCTTTCGTATCCTTCGGGACTTTTACGGTCTGAGGGAAACTTAACCTTCCCCCGCCCCGTATGAAGAAGGGGAAAGCACGCTGCTGAGTACTCTGGGGCACGCTGCCTCCCCCGAAACGGGAGTGGTACGCCCCAAGCGAGAGGGGGGGAGGAGCAGACTAGTTGTTTAAGGGTAAGTTGGGCCGGTCCCGGAGCGGCGGCCGAGCATCGCGCATGCGCCCGGAGACCCCGTAAGCCGGCCCGGGGAGGGGCTCGGAGGAGCGCTTCCAAACCCGGAAGTGGGGCTCGGTCTGCCGGGGGCCGTCGGGGTCTTCAGCTAGCCGAGAGATGCACGGACCCAGCTCCTGCCCCGGGGAGATGTCGGGGGGCATTTCTCAGTGAACTGCTAACCCCTGGAAAATCTCTCTTCCTAGGTCTCCCACACCCAAGCTCACTCTTCCTGTTCCACCCGGAGAACTGGTCTCCCTTTGGCAGCGGTAAACTTTTGAGAATGTCCCTCCTCTCCTCCGCACCAAAAATGAAGAGGGGGCAAGAGAGCAGTGTCTGGGTCAGATGCCGTGCTCTTCTAAGCCTATCGGTGTCCCCAGACATGAGTTCACTCCCTTTGCCGAAGCGAGGACAGCGTCTCTTACTGGAGTGGACATTGTGGTTTTCGGAGGGGAACTATGGCCAAATCAGTGATGGAAATTTGGGAAGTGACCAAAAAGTTTGAGCCATTTAAAAAACGAGTCCTTTAGCGCTCATTGTCTTGTAATGCTGAACCCATTCTGAGTTCCAGCAAGTCGTGAGCAGAAGGTAATTATTGATGACTAATTTCAACAATGAGCAGATCTGGAGAAATGACCCAAAGCTTATGGGCGAACGTCTCAGTCCCTGGGAGGCTTCTTGTCTCCTTTTCTTTTCTCACAGTTTAGCATGTTCTCAGGCGGACTTGAAGCCCATCCACAGGGGCCTTGAACCCCTTTTCCTGGCACAGAGGAGGGCTTGCCATTTGACAACAACAAAGCCTATTGTAAACAGACGTTGCTTGCTGTCCCCTCCTGACCCTCACCAATTAAAGTTTTCTAAATAGTCACAATTATTTTAAGTTCAATGCTGCTGCTGCTGCTAAGTCGCTTCAGTCGTATCCAACTCTATGCGACCCCATAGATGGCAGCCCACCAGGTTCCGCTGTCCCTGGGATTCTCCAGGCAAGAACACTGGAGTGGGTTGCCATTTCCTTCTCCAATGCAGGAAAGTGAAAAGTGAAAGTGAAGTCGCTCAGTCGCTCAGTCGTATCCAACTCTTCCCTACCCATGGACTGCAGCCTACCAGGCTCCTCCATCCATGGGATTTTCCAGGCGAGAGTACTGGAGTGTTGCCATTGCCTTCTCGGTATAAGTTCAGTAGAGTTCCCTTAATGCCTATGTTTCCAGCTGCTTTGGGAAAGCAGAAGTTTGACACCTCTGAGCTCCCTCGCTGATAGCACTGGTATGAAATGCCCATTTTGTTTGTACATGCTCTGTGGACTTATTAAGGTTCTTGTTGCTTCTTCTGACCTCTAATAATTTGGGAGAGACATCAGTGAGCAGGCCTGAAGAGAGATCTTAAGGGCCCACCTACCTCCTATCTCATAAATAGCAAAGATCCCACTTAGTTTAGCATTCCTCCTAAACAGGTTCTTACTGATAAAGACAGTGATTGTAAAAATAAAACCACTTAAAGCCAAAGCACCCCCCAAATGAAATGGTGATTTATTTTGCTTAAGATTTAGTTTCGACTTAGTGGATTTTCACAAGACTTCAATAAATATTTCTGTCAAAAGCCTATAAAGTGGATGAAGTCATAGGGCACACCTAGCTATCATTGGGCTTGTGTTTCCTTAAATCTTCACTTAAAAAAAGTGAAAATTGCCACATTCATGAAAGATTTACAGCCTTTGAGTTTAACAAACTGAGATTAAGTGGGACTCTTGCTGTTGGCATCTTGACAACTTTCTATTGTATGTGGGAAAAAAAAAAACCTGTAAAAGCAAAAGGAAATTTTTATGTAAAACATGATTGTCATCTTACAAACTGCTTGTCTACCTGTATGTTCGTCAGTTATTCAATTTAAAAAGCATTTATTAAGTACCCAGTATGTACCAGGCATTTCCTAAGGCTCTGTCCCTCCTATTCCCCTCTGCCCTTTCCTCACTTACCGAGCACACTTCTACTGCCCCTTCATTTATTACCTCTATGTCTCCCATACTCTGACCAGGCAGAATTGATCCCTCCTCCTTCTGCCCAGATAGTCCCCATGATAGGCCTAGGAAATTTATATGTGTGTTCTCACAAAACCTAGCTCCAAAAGGACTAGCTCTTAGAAATTGCTGTTAATGTGCCCACAACCAAGTGGGCTATTACCTAGATTAATTTTATTACCAAATATTGTTGTTTTATTTCTATATATACCTTTCTGTTTCTGCATGCTCTGTGGACTTGTGGGTTCCACCAGTCTCAGTGGGACTGCAGCAAACTCAATCCGTGTTTGTTGAATGAAAGAGCTAATCTGATAAAAGTCACTCTTAGTCAAGGCTCTTTTGTCTGCCAGTTTGTGCCAATACAGAAACCTACTGAAACTTCTTTGTGCCCCCCAAAAAAAATTTTTTAAGAAAATAATCTTACAGAACCCAAAGGCACAGAAAGCAATAAGATCTCACAAAGGACTGGAACAAGGATTTAACTTACCAGCATGAAGCCCAGTAGGTATTCCTTCATTATCTCTTTTTCTCCCTGGTCGAATGTTGTTCTCTCTACAGAGCTGCTTCATTCTTCTTTGCAGACTTGCCTTCACTGCTTCTCTGGGAACACAGTAGAACATGGCTGTCCAAGTTTACATATCCTCTCTTCCAGAACATGGCTGTCCAAGTTTACATATCCTCTCTTCCAGAACATGGCTGTCCAAGCTTACTTATCTTCATTTCAAGAACTAACAGAGATTGGGACTTCCCTGATAGTCCAGAGGCTAAGACTCTGTGCTCCAAATTCAGGGTCCTGGGTTCGATCCCTAGGTTGGAAAACTAGATCCTGCATGCTGCAACTAAATAATCCGTATGCCTCAAAGAAGATCAAAGATCCTAAGTGCTACAACTAAGGCCCAATGCAGCCAAATAAATATTTTTTTAAAAAAGAAATTGGAAATAGCCAAGAAATTAGAACTTGCAGAGATTAATTAGTATCTATGAACCCTGCTTCCCAGGAGAAAACTTTATTGATCTAAATCGTGACAGATTGTCTGTTCCTCATACAGTCTCCTTTAGCCAGTGGAGCATAATATAGTCAGGGCTCTTTGCTTTGTAATGCAAACATGGCTGCTAGAGGCCTATCCTTGTAGCCTACAGTTCTCAAAGAAGATCAGTTATATTCTTGGCAAAGATTCCTAAAGGTGTCTACCACAGACCAAAACAGGAATAAATGGGCAGCCTGAAATTGAAAAGCATATAGAACAATAGACAAGTTCAAGAATTTTCCAACAAAGGAACTGCTATTTAAACTATTTCAGGCCTAAATTTAAATGGCATTCCCTCAAAGAAGCCTTCACTGATACCCAGCACCAATTAAAATTATGTTACTCCATTTTTATCTTCTGTGGCACTCTGTTCCTTTGCAGCACTGTTCACAGTTTATAATTAAATATTTATTTGTCTCCTCTCCAAAGATATGTCTGTTTACTGCTATATACATAATGCCCTGGGCATATTTAGTTGCCATTCAATAAATACTTGTTGAATGAATACAAAAGCACAATAATTTGTTCATCAATGTGAGACTCGTATATGAATTGGCGTCCTAATCAGGCTATCCTGGGGAAATGTCTCCATCGCCACTCAGATCACCTGAAGGCACTGAAAGGCATGGTGAGCTCTCTTGTTACACAGCAGTTGTAAGAAATAAGACCCAGTGTTCACCTGCTTCCTCTTATTATCTTCCTAGCTGGCTGCTAACTCTTCATTTTTAGTTCCCAAGGTTTCTCTGTGAAGAGCCCTTGAACCAGTTCCTATAAAGTGCCCACTCAATTGGCCGAAAGCTCAGAGAAAACCTGAAAGTTCAGGACATCATCAAATTAGGGGACCAACGTGTGTGGGGCTTATTGGCAGAAGCGCTTTCATCATAACTGTCTCGACTATTTTCTACTATAGATTACATTCCAAATGAACCTATAATGTGACTCTTGGGAGTAGTTTGCAATCACCATTGGCCCAAAAGGAGCCATCTACATGGCACGTAGGGTCTAGGAAAGGATAATATTAATGCTTCAGCCACTCTTGAAGTACCAACCAAGGTTGTATGTGAAAGACGTGGTTCAAGGGCAGAGGCTCAGAAGGGCTTGTTGTTCAGTCACTAAGTCACATCCCGCTATTTTTGACCCCGTGGTCGGCAGCATACCATGCTTCCCTGTTCTTCACTATCAGAGGAGCTGCTTTCTTGGTAACACTGAGTCCAAAGACCTGGGCCCTGAAAGTCACAACCTAAAAGGAGGCACAAGTAGAGACCTGAGACAAAGCAGATGGTCCTCCAACTCTGATTCTAATCATTACCCCATTACTCTTAACTCCCAGTTCATACCCTTTCATCATTATCATTCATTCTAACCTGACATTAGTCCCAATGTTCAATCCAAATTCTAGCCTCAGTCTTTATCCTCATCCTAATAATATCTGTAAAATGTAATCCTAGATTGTAAACCTAATCTCAACCTAATACTCAGAGCTTAACAAGGCTCCTTGCCTTCCCACTGTCTTATTTTCCCTTGCTCTTCCTTTTGTATCCCTTGGCCCTAACCCACTCCAAGAAACAGAGAACTCTTTAATACCCTGAGCCGCTGGGGAGATTGGGAACCGGTTTCATTAATCCTAAAAAAAAATCCTTGGGCTTTCAGGAAAGAGAAAGTGGAGAGTCTCTCACCTGCACAGGACACAGAAATCCTCCACAGTCACAACATGGCCTGTTGCCCAATTCAGGAGCTGCTTGGCCTCTGAAAGCCCAGGAGAAAAAAAAATGCAATCCAAGTATAGACTGAGGAACCTGTGGTACAGCTGGCCAAGAGCGGGAGACCTGACACCTTTCTGCAAAATGATCAGGTTAGATTAGACGAGTGGCTGACAAACCATGTTCTCAGAGCAAGAATTCTGGTTTCTGCTCTCCTCCCTCACTTGAGTTTGGTTTTCCAAAGAGGGGGGAAAAAAACTTTTTTTTTAAAGTCTTAGTGACTTTTTTTTTTAAGCCAGCCCCTCCCTGAGCTTCCTTCTGGCCCTCAAGTTTTCTGATGTGCAGTTGATTCTTTTAGTCACTTACGGTCCAGTTGGCATGGATAAACTCTGAGAGCCAAGGGAAAAGAAGAGCAACCAAGCATACCGTCTCCAGCTCTTCTCAGGAAACTAAAAATAAATTAAATAAATTGAAGAGTGTGATGGGGAGGAGAGGGGAGGAATGGAGAAAATGCTGCCATTTCACGTCCTCTGTTCTCTTGCTCATGAAGCGACTGCTGATTTCCCTGCTGCTCACACCCATCTTAGTGTGAAATTTGATTTTTACTGACTTTGAAATTTCAAGAATGGGAATATTGTTTTTCCCAGAAATACTTGACCTTTGTGGAGAAAAAAATTCAAATGATGAGAAAGTAAAAGTTCTTCCTAATGCCACCCCCCTCCTCAGAGATATGCTTTGTTAACAGTTTGGTATATAGCTCTCCAGGCTTTTCATTTATATGTGAGTATTTAAATGGGGTCATTCAACACATAGGATATTCTAGCTGATTATTTTTAACTTAGAAATATGTCTTGAACGTCTTCTATAATCTGTGCATATAGCTTTGCAGTGTTGTCTTATAGCTAAATGTATTAGGGTTCTCCAGAGATATATGTGATATATATATGTACATACATATATGCACGTGTTCTTAGTCATTCAGTCGTGTCCGACTCTCTGCGGCCCCATGAAGTGTGTAGCCTGCCGGGGTCCTCTGTCCATGGAATTTTCCAGTCAAGAATACTGGAGCAGGTTGTCATTTCTACTCGGAAGGATCTTCCTGACCCAGGGATTTATACACACACATATCTTCTATCTACTAATGGTTAATATAATATGAAATCATATATAAAAATATATATGATATCCATATATGTGAGATTTTATTTATTATATCTACAAAGTATAATCATATATATTGTTATTTATTCATTTATTTATATTTACCATGTATGTAAAAAGAGATTTGTTATAAGGCAGTTGGCTCATGCAATTACAGAGGCTGAGAAATCCCAGGATCTGTAGTCAAAAGGCCTGAGAACCTGGAGAGCCAATGGCTTAAGTTCCAGTCTGAACCTGAAGACAGAAAACTCATGTCTCAGTTCAGAGACCATCAGGCAGAGAGTAAATTCTCTCCTGCTCAAATTTTGATCTATTCAGGCCTTTAACAGGTTGGATGAAGCCTCCCACATTGGGGAGGGCAATATGGCTTACTCGCTCTACTAATTCAAATGTTAATCTCATCCAGAAACACCCTCACAGACACACCCAGAATGTTTAACCAGATATCTGAGCACTCCATGGACAGGTCAGGTTGACATATAAAATTAAACATCACACTGAAATGATGGGCTCCAAAATCAAGTTGCCTGAGTTGGAATCAGCCTCCTACCAACTATAAGATGAGCCTCTAGGGGAGTTCTTTAGCCTGTCTCTGCCTCAGTTTCCTCATTTATTACTGGAGTGCTTTTTACATGCCTAGTTTCTCTCTGATGGCCCTACTTTTCCTGACCTAGGCCTTCTCAGAGACACACACACAAACTAGGCTTTATCAGGAAGCCCTAACCTCTGGCCATAGAAATTCAGATTAGCTCATGGAGAACCAGGCCATCCCTGGCCTGACTTGCAGTCTTTGCCTTCTGATAGCAAGTGTCCTTGGGCCAATGTAAGCCCAGAGCTTGATAGGGACCCTCCACGTGGAACCAGGCTGCCAAAAACAAAAACAAACAAAAAAAAAAATCTTAAAAGACAGCTAGGTCCAGCTTTCTACTTATAAAAAATTTTACAAGGAATCTTCCCATAGTCCTATTGTCTTGGATAAATTTTTTAGAAAAAGAATTACAATACCATTTAACATTTGTTTGTTTTTAGTAGCTAGGTCATGTCTGACTCTTTGCAAAGCCATGAACTGTAGCCCTCCAGGCTCCTCTGTCCATGGGATTTCCCAGGCAAGAACACTGGAGTGGGTTGCCATTTTCTTTTCCAGGGGATCTTCCTTGACCAGGGATCAAACCCATGGCCCCTGCATTGGTAAGCAGATTCTTTACTGCTGAGCCATCAGGGAAGACCAATTTCCCTCCAGAAAGGCTGAACCAATTTATATTCCCTCCAACAGTAAGCAAGAAGGCAGATTTCCCAGCACCTCAGTAGCACTGGGATATTATTACTCTTTTTAATCATTGCCAAGGTCAAAGGTAAAAAATGAAAACCCAATGGATGTTTTAATTTGCAATTTTGGGTTATTAATGAGGACCAGATTTTTTAATATATCATATTTTTATATCATATCATATGATATAAAAATAGTTGAATTTGAATCTGGATTTATTTTTGTGTGCATCATCTATTTATAGCATTTGTCAATTTTTCTACAAGGATTTTTTTTCTTATTTAAAACATTTATGTTGGGACTCCCCTAGTGGATAAGAATCTGCCTACCACTGCAGGAGACACGAGCTCAATCTCTGGTCGGGGAAGATCCCACACACCACAGAGCAGCTTAGTCCATGTGCCATAAATACTGAGCCAGTCCTCGAGGGTCCATGAGCCACAACTACCTTGCCCCCACATTCTAGATAGAGCCCATGTCCCGCCACAAGAGAAGCCACTGCAAAAGAGTAGCCCCCGCTCACTGCAACTAGAAAACGCCAGAGCAAAGCAACAAAGACCCACTGCATCCAAACATAAATTTTTTTAAAAAGACATTACTGTTGATATCGAGAATATTAACCTTTCATCATATGTACGACAAATTATCTCACTGCTATTTATTTCTTTACTGTATCTAGGCTTTTGGTTTTCAGGATTCTAAAATTCAGAGGAACTCTGCAAATGAACTTTGGCTAATGTTTGAATTGCCAACACAGACACTTCTTTATTAAGGCCTCTAGTTTATAGCTTAAAAAGAAAAAGGAATTAAAGGAAAAAATGAAAGGGGAAAATACAGGAAATTGGAGGAGATGGGGGGCAAGCACTGAGGGAAACCCCATCCCCCCCAGGGCCCCAACCCTAGCCCATCTCAGGCAGGCTCAGCTCTGCCTCCTTGGGTCAGCCTAGTTCCTCAGCACTCAGGTGCCAGTCCTGAGCTCCCTGAGGTGACTTACCTGGGATCTGCCTCAGCCTTTCTGATTTCCTGTCTAGAGGTGGAAAAACAGCCAGAAGTAGTGGCAGCATAATTCTGTCAGCCCCCGGAGATTGGCCTGAAGGTCCCCACCAAGTCCCTCACTCAAGTTCACAGACACAGCATCTAGGAGAGACAACCACTACATGCGGCCAGGCTGGGCTCCACAACCCGATGGGAAGAACCAAAGGTCTTTGAGGAAGGTGGAGTGGTTAGGGAAAAGGCTTAGAATTCATTGTTAGGTTGACATTAGGGAGAAAGCCAGTGTTGGAAGGACTAGGTTGGGGAGTCAGGAAAAGGAATTTAGAATAATACCAAGCAGAACTGGTGGCTTAGGTAAATAGTTATGATTGGGGAAGAGGTTTAGATGTCCAGGATGGGGTTGAAAGGCAAAGGTTGGTGTCTTAGACTGGATTCCTTTCCCCCCCACAAAAACTGGCCCTGAAACAAGGATTGGGAGATACAAAGAACACTTCTAGGGTGGTGAAGTGGCCAATAAAGGGTGTGTCATCAAGCAGCTATCACTGGGAGTGGCCAGAGCTCTCCCAGTGACTAGTGACAGGTCCTGCAAAAACTAGATAAAATCACACCTTGGTGATATCCCATCACATCTTAATGGTATCCCATCATACCTTAATGGTATCCCATCCAAGGGAGGGGAGGCTGAGGATTTACATATAGCACTTCAGTCAGCCTTGTGCTGGCAGAGCACAAGAAAAAGCTTTCAGAGAAAACCTTCAGGCAAAGAGGTGCAGAGACTGGCCTGGCCTGCAGTAATGGGATCATTCTGAAGTGGTCTGTCCCGAGGGATATGGATGGGGCACCTGCAGTGTCTGCCATAGCTGGAACAGGGTGCGTGTGTGTGTGTGTGTGTGTGTGTGTGTGTGTGTGTACGTGTAGTTGTGGGGGAGTGGTGGTTGATATTTGGTAAAATTATCCAGGGGTTTCTTCCTAAGCTTATGACTAATCCAGTAAAGCTAGTTACCTTCTGATTAGGAGTTAGGGAACAGAGATAAGGTTACAATAGAATTAGAGAATTAGGGTTTGTTAAGGGCACTCATCACATCCGTCCAAAGTTGCCTAGCTAGCAGGTGATGAGCAGGGGCAGGATTGTGGCCTGGTCTGTGTTACTCCAAAGCCCATTAAGAGGACAGAGTGCAGGCCAGCCTAGGGAAGGGGGGAGGTGCCCGCTGGACCCACGCTGCCCGGGCTTCGCCCCTGCAGCCAGGGAATGGGGCAAGGAGGAGGCTGTGCAGCTGCCATCTGTTCTCTTGGCTCCACTGCCTGGCAACTGCCCACCCATGCCTGCTCCCTGCTCTGGAGGAGGACCATTCCTCCACAGCCCATCAGGCAGGATGAGGAACGGTGGCCCAGCCAAGGCCACACCACATGATGGATTCAGTGATCATGACTTTCTGATGTGGGGGCTGCTCAGCGGTGTAGCAGACCCAGTCCCATCTGCTGTGTCTTTCCTTAGAGAGCTGCTGGAAGGAAAAATCCGCATACTGCTCATGCTGGAGTATGAGCAGGAGTGTGTTGTGTATATATACAGGCACAGGTGTGCAGACAGGTGTGAACCTGGGTGTGTGTGGTGTGCGTGTGCACGTGTGCACCCAGGTGTGGAGTTCAAAACCATCGAGGTTCTATTTCCTTCTCAGAGTTCATTTAGCAAATAAGTCATTGGTGAATAGTAATGTGATCCCTTTTTCTGGATAATTTCCACCTACCAGTAACTCTGGAAGGTGCTTTATGTACCTTGGTTATTGTGGTAAATATAAACCTTACAGCTACCATGCAAGAGAAATTTTATTTTCTTCACCCTGCAGATGAGGAGACTGAAGTTTTGGGGGCTAAATTAGCTGTCCAAAGACTTAATTTTTAAGTGGTAGATTAAAGATTTGAGGGCTTCCCTCATAGCTCAGTTGGTAAAGAATCCACCTGCAATGCAGGAGACCCCAGTTCAATTCCTGGGTCGGGAAGATGCACTGAAGAAGGGATAGGCTACCCACTCCAGTATTCTTGGGCTTCCCTTGTGGCTCAGCTGGTAAAGAATCCACCTGCAATGCGGAAGACCTGGGTTCTATCTCTAGGTTGGGAAGACACCCTGGAGAAGGGAAAGGCTACCCACTCCAGTATCCTGGCCTAGAGAATTCGTGGACTATATAGCCCATGGGGGTTGCAAAGAGTAGGACAGGACTGAACGACTTTCACTTTCAGGATTTGAGACCATGACTCTGATTCCACGGTGCTTGATAACTAATTTCCATCTCCTCCCAGATCTTCTCAGAATGAAAGTGAACAAATTACTGCTACACATGACAACAGGAACCATTCATATTAAATTAATGTTGAGCAAAAGGAGTCAGACACAAAATACTTGATTCCAACATGCATAATTCCATGAACGTAAAGCTCAAAATCAGACATAACTGATCTACACTGTACAGGGTTAGGAGAATGGTTACCCTTGCAGAGGGCAGGGGATTATTGGAAGGAGTCACTAAAGGGACTTCCAGGGGCCAGGAATAGATAATATAGTATATCTTGACTTGGGTACTGGTTACACGGATGCATTCGGTTTGTTCAGATTTGTTAATTACATATGTATGATTTGTGCACTTTTCTGTTTGAATGTTTCACCTAAAAAAGAGCTCAAAATGAAAAAAAAAATTTCCAAGGGTTTTGAGAGATTCAGAGAAAGAAAGCACCCCAAAACCTGCCCTTGGGATGGGGGCTTCAGGAAGCCCCTAGGCTACGGAATGGGGAGGGGGGTTAAGGTTAGTGGACTCCAAGCTGAGTGCTCCAGGGGGCTGGAAGAAAGGCAAGATAAGGATCTAGGAGAATTAGTGATAGTTCTGAGTCTATAGACCAGGACACAACATAAACTTTCAAAGGTGGTTGTTATGAATGGCCAAGAGAAGACTGTGGTCTATTGACTGTGGTTCAACAGACCTAGGTGGACATCCTGGCTCTATCCTCTACTTCCCAGAGAACTAGACAGAGCTGTTCATCCTCTGGGAGTTGGTTATCTCCCCTGTGCAATGGATCACTGAGACCACAGCCTGCTATGGGTACTAAATGATGCAATATAGTTAAAACACTGGCACAGAGTGTGGTGCCTGACAGGCATTCCACAAACGTGTGTTTCAAAGGTGGACAAAAAGATGCTCTGGTGTCTGAGTTCAGTTCAGTTCAGTTCAGTTGCTCAGTCGTGTCCGACTCTTTGCGACCCCATGAATCGCAGCACACCAGGCCTCCCTGTCCATCACCAACTCCCAGAGTTCACTCAAACTCACGTCCATCAAGTCAGTGATGCCATCCAGCCATCTCATCCTCTGTCTGAGAGCGCCCTCAAATATCAGGAGGTCTAGAAGGAGGAAGATGTCTCACATTCACTCTGGGTATCTGAAGCCAGAACAGAGTGATGGATCATCCATGAGTTAGGACCTGGTCTGTGATGGGAGGGAAGAAGTCAGATCAGCGGTGGCAGCTGGGACAAACTGATCCAGTGTGCAGCGAAAGGCCTGATGCAGAGATTTTAGGAAAGAGATCCAGGAAAAGGATCCTGGCTTAGGGGAGCAGGGAGAGGTTTCTAGATTGGGAGCCTAGCCAGAGAGGAAGTTTGGGGGAGAACTATCTGATATAATGGAGGCTTATGAAACTGTGTACTGTAAGCTCTTCCTCTAGGAAAGTGTTTGGAGTCTACCCCTCAAATGTTTTCCACAAAATACAGAGATTGGTAAAATGTGTCCTAAAAACTGGTGAAGGAGGACTTCCCTGGTAGTCCAGTGGCTACGATTCCAGCATTCTCAGTGCAGGGGGTCCAGGTTCAGTCCTTGGTCAGGGAACTAGATCCCACATTCTGAGACCCACTGCCGCCAAGTAAACAAAAGCAATAAACTGCTGAAGGAACCAAGTTTAGCCCCACGGGGAGAGCAGGAGCCCTCTGAAGACACAGCTGACAGACGAGGTACCTAAGGAAGAACTTTCTGACTCATCCCCTAACTCAACTGCCAGCTACCCCAATAGGCTTCCTGCCCGGTGCCCCGCTTAGAAACCTGCACTTTCTCTGTCATGCTCCTGAGGCACACTCCACACACTGCCTATGGGCCTACTCCTATGTGGACTCCAAGCTGAGAGTCCACTCCAGGCCATGCTACCTGGAGAAGGGAAACAGGATTGCATTATTTTTCTGCTTACAACGTAAAACCCAAATAATAGTTTTAAACACGACAGCAGTTTATTTCACCTTCATGTAAGAGAAGTCCAGAAAAACTTGTACTTTGAAAGGTACCATCAGTGACCTCCCTGGCAGTCCAGTGGTCGAGGCTTCTCCTTTGCAGTGCAGCGGGTGTGGATTCGATCTCCGGTCAGGGAGCTAAGATTCCACATGCCTTGTGACCAGAAACCAAAACATAAAACAGAAGCAATACTGCTAACAATTTCAGGAAAGACTTTTAAAATGGTCCATATCAAAAAAACCCTTTAAAAAAAATAGATACCGTCAGAAACATGAAAAGGCAAGCCATCAACTGGGAGAAAATATTTGCAAATCATATATTTGATAAAGGGCTGGAATCTAGAATATATAAAGAGTACTTGAAACTCAATAATAAAAAGACAGACAATCCAATTTAAAAATGGACAAAGGGTGTGAATAGACATCTCACCAACAGAGACGTACATCTTAGTCATTAGAAAAACACAAATCTAAAAAAGATTGGATATGTGTTTATGTATAACTGATTCACTTTGCTGTATAGCAGAAACTAACACAACATCGTAACTCAACTATAGTGCAATAAAAAATTTAAAAAAATAAGCTGCAAAAATATATTGTACAGCACAAGGAATACAGCCAATATTTTATAATAATAATTTAAAGAAACACAATGACATACCACTCACAACCACTAGTATGTATAAGCAAAAAGCCAGACATTAACAGGTCCTGGAGCATATGCAGGAAAACTGGAACTCTCATACATTGCAGAAAGGAAGGTAGAAAGGGTCAGCCACTTTGGAAAAGAGTTTGGCAGTTTCTTAATAGGCTAAACATTTATTTACTATACAGTACAGCAATTCTACTCCTAGAATCTACCCCCAAGAAAATGAAAATATATGTCTGCACAGACTTGTAGAAAAATATTCAAATAGCCAAACAGTGGCCAAAAAGCGGAAATAACCCAAATATTCATTAATTGGTTAATGATATATCTCTCTATTAGAATATGATTCAGCAGCAAAAGGAAAAAAAAAGCACTGGTACCTGCTACAATGTGAGTGAATGTCCAAAACATTATGCTCAGGGAAAAATGCGGAAGTCTACATATTCACAATTCCATTAATATGAAATGCCCAAAAAAGGCAAATCCATAGAGAAAGAAAGCAGATTTGTGGTTGCCAGAGGCTGGGTAGGAATGAAAGCAAATGGGCAGAAAGGTTGTGCTGAGGATTGCACAACTCTGTAACTTGTCAGTCTGGTGGTTCTCAAGTGTTCATTTTTATTGAGGTGTAATATACATACAAAAAAGTACTCACACCCTAAATGAGCAGTTTGATTGACATCCCCGCACACAACGTGTATACCCTGGCATAACCACCATCCAGATCAAGTGAACATTTCCGGTACCCCCAGAAGGCCCATCCTAGCCAGTCCCCCACAAAACCTAACACCACCGCTAACAAAACCCCCTAACCACCATTCTGACTTGTCACCATAGAGGAGTGTTGCCTGTTCCTAGAACAATACCACCCAGAGTACACACTCCGTGGGTGTCACCCTCCATTTCTACTCCCATGTGGCCCTTAATGTTGCCCCTGGGCTCCTTGGCCACTGTCTTCTTATTGCAACACTCTGCTCCACACTGGACACCACCCGTCTTGTCTTTCTTCATCCCCTCGAAGTGCCACTGACACATCATGACAATGTTGATTTTTACTGAAGATTTGGAGTCAGTTGGGAGAATTATAACACAGGATAGAAAGCAACCTGACGTTCCTTGGGAGGTAGGGTCATGACACTGGCCTCCCTCTGTCATTGGGTGGGTCCCGGTGGGTCCCTTCCAGGTCCCTTTGTCATGTGATTGTCCCCCCAACCATGTTGTTATGCAAAACAGTTTTGTTCCCCTTAGCCTACAGGCCAGGCCGAGCACCCCCTCTTTCCTGCCAAAATCACCTATGGAGACTCATCAAAGTGTTATCCTGAATGAAAGAACCACCTATTCAGGAAGCAGAAGAGACTATCGGCTTTCTCTTAAATAGCGCTTTGGTTTTTCCTGCTTTAGTCTCATTTTAAAGATGAAGAAATTGAGACCCGCAGAGGATAAATAACTTGCCCTGATCAAAAAACTCTTAATGGATAAAACTGGAAATTGAGCCCTGACTCCAACGTCCGCAAGGTGACTTGCTCATCTCTGATTCCTAGAATTTAGCCAAGTGTCAGAGATCAATTAACGCTTGCTGTAGTTGAACTGAATTAAAGGATGGATTTGTGGGAGGAATATACCCTAGGCCTTTGTAGGAGATCTGGAGAGGAGAAAGGGCAAACTGTTTAAGGAGTTGGTGGAAGGCAGAAAAGGGGGAGGGGACGGGGTCCTCTGGCTTCCAGGGAGGGAGCTGCCCCCTCGCTGCTTGCTCCCTCCTCCTGCCCAGCCTTCCAGGGGGGGCCGTGCTCTGGGCAGAAGCCGCTGCCATTGTTCATCAAGGTCTGGCAGCCTGAGGAAGCTCAGGGCTTATCCTGGAGGACACTTTCAATCAACTTCAGTTCAATGTATTCCCTCTAAATGACTCTGAAATGTAAATAAAATTAAATTAATGCTGCTGTATTTGTCTCTGGTTAGGGCTGTAATGGGCTCCAGTAATGCCGCCCCTGAGATCAGCTGTGGAGAGAGAAGCCCAGAGGATAGCAGTAGGACCAGCTTTGTGTCCCCCTTACCCAAACCCCTCCCCCACTGCAGACATCCTCCCTGTTCTGGAAGGCCCCCCATCACCCTCTCTAACTTTTGGATATTTGGAATAGAGTGGAATGGCTTTTTCTTTGCCCATCAAGCCAAGAGCCACAAATGACCTCCTCACCAGGACTGATCCCCGGGTCTACTCACCCCTCCGCAGCCTGTTGCCCTAGACTGGGGTTTCTCACCCTCAGCACTGTTGACATTCTGAGACCCATCATTCATTTGTGGGGGTTTATCCTGTGTCTACCCACCAGGTGCCAACAGCAGCCACTATCCCAGCGTGATAATCAAAAAAGTCTCAAGGAGGGGAGTGGGGGGACTAGAGGAAAGGGGAAGTGTGAGGCAGAGGGGCTACACAGTTCTGTGATGTCGGGACTTCCTGCTGGTCCAGTGGCTAAGCCCCTCTAGCTCCCGGATTCGGGGACTTGGGTTGGATCTCTGGTCAGGGAACTAGATCCCACATGCTACAACTAGGAGTTCGAATGCTGCAATTGAAGATCCCAAGTGCCGCAAACAATAAGCCTAATAGGCAAACAAATAAATAAAGTCATTTATTCCTCAAAAAAAAAAAAAAAAAAAGTCCTGTGGAGTCTTTTCAGTCTCCACTGAGTTCATCTATCCCCCTTCCCCATTCAGTTTCTTAAAGCGAAAATTAACATTGTACTGGAAGTAGTAAATGACCTTCCAACTTTTGGACTAAACACCAGGAACCCTGACCTCTTCCATCCAGAAGCCTCTCTCCACCCCCTCACACTCCGGTCCCCAGTTTACTCAGCCCAGCCTCAAAGACTACCCACCAAGAAATCAACAAAGGGGTTTTCCTTGGGTACCAGTTTCTCTCCAAAATTTCTCCATTGGTAGAGATGCCCCAATAGGTAGACATACAACAAGGACTTCTCAATAAAGCTAGGATTTCCCATGAACAAAGAAATTTCTTACTGAGAGGATTCCCAAACTCATAGAAACTCATAGAAATAAAGAAGAAAATGTGGTTGCTAGAGGCTGGGGAGTGGGGGGAAATGGGGAAATATTGATCAAAGGATATAAAGTCCTACCTATAAAATGAACAAATTCTGGGAATCTAATGTAAAACACAGTGACAATAATTAATAATACTGTATTATATACTTGAAATTTGGTAAAAGAGTAGAACTTCAGTTTTATCACCATGAAAAATTCTCATTATGTGAGGGGACAGAGGTGTTAACTAACATTATTGTGGAAACTTCCCTGGCGGCTCAGACAGGAAAGAATCTGCCTGCAATGTAGGGATCAGGTTTGATCCCTGGGTCAGGAAGATCCCCTGGAGAAGCAAATGGCAACCCACTCTAGTATTCTTGCCTGGAGAATCCCATAGACAGAGGTGCCTGGTGGGCTACAGTCCACAGAGTCATGAAGAGTCAGACACGACTGAGCGACTAACACTTTCACTTTTCATTGTGGAAATCATTTTCCAATATATTTACATTTCAAATCATCACACTGTACACTTTAAACTTGTATAGGTTGTATGTCAATAATAGCACAATAAAGCTGGGAAAATGTCGGGGGGGGAAAGGATATTGTACTTTATACCCCAATAACCTAAAAAAAAAAAAAAGAAAGAAGTAGGCCCCCATCACTTTTTACAGACTGGGCTGTTAGAATTCTTCAATTTCTTCCTAGTACTCAACTGCCCATGGGGTAAGGGGCCCAGGAGGGGGCAATTTGGAGGCTGGTGGAAAGCTCTCCCACCCCTACCAACAACCCCCCACCCCCGAATCATGCCATGCTCGGTGGGAGCTGGGAAGGGAGAGGAGCTTTATCCTCCAGGGTTCAGAGGTCCTGATAGCAAAGGCAATGGCAGTGAACGTGCTCGGATGGGGAGGGGGGGCGGTTGGGGAGGAGGGACAAGTCCCCTCCACTCTGGTCCTGCCACCTCACTTAGCCGTCTGCGGGAAAACAATCATCTGGGGTTTTTGACTCTATTTATAGATCTCTTAAAGCTTTCATGTGGTCCTAAAGAAGTCCTCCCAGAGCATTCCAGCTTACACAGAGGAAATCAAAGAAAATGAATTAGAATCACAGGACAAATCCTGAGTCCATAAGTCCAGAAGCCCGAAAGACTCCCCACATCCTACTGGAGTTATTACCACAAAAAGAATTAAAATCCCATCCCCTGCCCTTGGATTTCATCAAAATCTGATGTTTGCTACATTTCTACTTTGTGCCACAGTCTGTTCCTGTCAGAATTTCCAGTCTTTGAGAGTCAGTAAAAGGCACAGTTCAAAAGCACATTCCTTATCTGGAAGACGTCCATCAACCAGCTTCCTGTCTGTAGGATGTTTATTGGACCCATGGCTGCTGGACCCTCTAATTTACCAAGGCCTCGGGATCTGGACCTCGTTGCATGTGTGTGAAGTCTTTGGGCTGATTTGAAATTTTTCTCTAATTTGACCATGGTGTGTGTGTGTGTGTGTGTGTGTGTCCACTAAGTCACTTCAGTGTCTAACTCTTTGTGACTCCGTGGACTGTAGCCCACCAGGCTCCTCTGTCCATGGGATTCTCCAGGCAAGAATACTAGAGTGGGTTGCCATGCCCTCCTCCAGGGGATCTTCCCAACCCAGGGATCAAACTCGTGTCTCTTACATCTCCTATATTGGGAGGCGGGTTCTTTACCACTAGCACCACCTGGGAAGCCCTTGACTATTCTAGGAGACCCTAATGCAGATGATAAAAAAATCCACTGACGAGACAGAAGGGTGAGCAATCTACACACCTTCACATCAGTCCATCAGCATAGCAGTGACTTCCAAGCATAGCCTCCGCCCTTCCAGGTGTACAGAAGAGCTATTTTGGTTACCCCGTCACTGGTAGACACACATGCCCAGCCCTCCAGAGGACAGATGGAAAGGAGTGGGTCTAAAGTGCAGTGGGAAGCGATGAAGCCGCCCGCCCTCAGTGACTCCTCCAGCTCCCCCGTGGAATCTCTCTTTTTATCAGACTCATGGCTCCTCCAGCCTCCGCCTGCCTGCTCCCTCCTGTTGCAGCCCTCCCGGGCTGTCCCCGCCTCCCAGCTCTCACCCTGAGAAGGCCTGGACCTGGAACTTGACGGACCCTATGTCTCCCTGTGACAGTCAGGAGGCATCCAGAAGCAGAGCTGGACTGTAAGGAATCCAGATCCAGATGGTTTTCCAGAACTTTCCTGGAGAGCTGAGGGTAAATCCACGTCTCTTTCTCACCAACGCCCATTCTGGGCAAACAGAGTGAAGAAAGATCCCTTCGGCCCACCTGGACGCTGCCCTCCCACCCTGACTCCCCCGGCCACAGGCATCTCTGTGCCTTCTCCAGGGTGAGGCATCAGCACGTTATTGATGGCGCAGAGCTTGGTCACAGTGCCAGTTTCCCTTTTAGTCTTTGATGGATGATGAATGATTGGAGAGTGTGATGAAGAGTGTGTGTGAACTAAACAGATGAGGGGAGGGCCAGCAGACAGACACAGAAAGAAGCCAGGAACAGAAGGTAGAGGTAAGGGCCCAGATACCAATCGTTGACTGAGGAAGGACAGAAAGAGATGAGCTGAGAGAAGGGGAGAGTCAAATGGGGCTCTAACAGAGACCAGAGCCGATCGGAGGAGCCAGAGGAGTTGAATATATTACCCACGTGGATCTCAGTTTCCTCACCTGTAAAATGACAATAGTAGCTTATAGTGTTATGGTGCGGATCAAATGCATCAATATACCTACATGCTCCGAACAGTGTCTGGGTGTTTCACTGAATATAAACGTGAGCTGTCTTACTTTTGTTATCATCATCATCACGTCTAGTTTCCAGCCTTGGAGTACAGGACACGTGGAGAGAAAGATAAGCCTCCTTTATCTCCACCTCCCCATCTTTCTCACAGCCCATGTCCTTCTCGCCAAGCACACCCTCTGCCAACACTTCTCAGCACCACTCTCCATCTCTGTGGACACTTTTCCTCTGAAAACTCCCAAAGTTCTCTCTCTTCTGCACTTCCTTGCTACACTGAACAAGTAAAGTAAATGTCGCTCAGTCGTGTCCGACTCTTTGCGACCCCATGGACTGTAGCCTACCAGGTTCCTCCGTCCATGGGATTTTCCAGGCAAGAATACTGGAGTGGGTTGACTGGACAAGCAGTTCTATTTATTTGAACTATGTATGTTTTAAAAATGGACACCTTGGTTGTATGCGGTAGGAGATAAGGCTGGACAGATGGTTTGGATTCAGTGCTTTGAATGCTAGTGTTTGGGTTTTGTTCTGCAATAACTGGAGAGCTGTGGATGATGTTAGAGCAAGAGAGCATGGTCCAGTCTAAGCACCCATAGGGCTGGCTTTTAAGGACTGCTCCGTTTAGGGTAGTGTTTTACGCTCTTCTCAGTCACTTACGTGTTTGTGAGAATGAGTTGCACATGCTTCCATGAGAAGAGCTCTGATAGCAGACAGAAGAGAAAGCTGAAGGTTTGGGAAAATGTGGCCTGGGGACACTTGGCCCCAATATAAGGGGGATATAGACCATAAGCAGCCAGAGTGAGGCATTTTATTCCAGGCACTTTTTGGCATGGGAGCCAAATGGAGAACGGTACACATCTAAGTGGGGCTGTGTGTGCATGTACATGTGGGTAAGGGGCTCAAACACACACTTTGTGACACACAGTAGAATCTTCTGCGTTATAGGGATGAGAAGGTACATCACCATGATTGCAAAAGCATAATCTGACACCATACTGCCTGGATGCTGCTTGTAAATGTGCAGGCTTAAAAAAGAGCTCTCTGCACCTCAGTGTCCTCATCTGTATAATGAGTGTGATGCTACATTTTAAATGGATAACCAACAAGACCTTCTGTATAGCACAGGGAACTCTGCTCAATGTTATGTGGCAGCCTGGATGGGAAGGGAGTTTTGGGGAGAATGGATACATGTATGTGTATGGCTGAGTCCATTTGCTATCCACCTGGAAGAACCACAACATTGTTAATCAGCTATACTCCAATATAAAATAAAAAGTCTTTAAAAAATGGGCATGATGATAGCACCTACTGTTTTGAAGAACAAATGAATTAATATACTTTAAATGCTTAGAACAGCACCCAGCCACAGAATAGGTCTTCAATATATCCTTATTCCTATCCTTACCATTATTATTCTACTATTAGCAGCATTATTATGCCACAGAGTATCATTATACCGTTATTATTTGTTGTAAGACATTGAATTGAGAATGAGGACATCTTGAGCTCATTTAAGTCTCTGAGAGCCCTCCTTCTGATCTCAACCACTCCTGTGGGGCTGTCCCCTCCTCCCTCTTGTCACAGGCAAGGTCTCCAGGGGCCAAGTTAGTTGACTGTGGCCCTGTCCACTGACCCTTCGGACTGGATCAGGGATGGTAGCTGCCCTGAGCTCTGACAATCAGAGTCTCTGTCTGGGCATTTGAAATGGAGAAAAGGACAGCTCTAGGGAGCCTGAGTCGGAACCAATTTGAGGCTGGCGCTGTAATCTAAGCTCCTTTGGGGCAGAGACCTCATTACCTTGGGGCCCAACTGTGATGGTAACAGTGGATTCCGCAAGACACACCTCTGTCTCTATAATAATAAATTCCACCTTCCTTCCTTAACTTAGTTTCTGTTGCTTATAACCAGAGTGCTAACAAACACAGTCTCTATACACGTATAATCTTACTCTGTGTGTGTGTGTTTACAGATATCCTCCCACTCCAACATACACACACTTCCAGTTTCAGTGTCCTGTCGTTAATCAAGGTCAGGCAGGCACTCGAGCCCCTGGGGCCAAAAGATAGACGCTCCCAGCCGTCAAGGCCTTCCTCTCTTGCAGCTGCTTCCTCCCACTCAGGCTCCAGTCCTAATGACTTCCCGAAGTTCCATAAGTGTGACTCACGCAGCCACGCCTCCACGCCTCTGCACACTTGGTATCTCCTCCCAGAAGACCTTCCTTTGGGCTGACGACTCCTCCAGTTTTGAGGTTCAGCTCTAGGATCACCTCCTCCAGGAAGCTCCCCCCCACCAGCCCCACCCCTTCTACTCAGTCTGCTCTCCTCCTCCATCCAACGCTTCTCCTCTGCATCTTGGTAACAATTCTACCCGCTGAGCACCGGCCACACGGTCTGTTTATCCATCTGACTTCTCATGACCTGGGAGTCCCCTGAGGGTAAGTGATTGCAGCTTTCATTTCTGAATCTCCAGTGCCCAGAGCAGTGTCGGATACACAGGGGATGCTCGGACTGCACTGAGTGAGTACGGACATTGGAGTGGAGGGTGTGGACGGATGTTTTAGTGTAAGTATTTTTACTATTATACTATGTATACTACATATGCTATTTATACTGCGTTTTATTAAATTAGTATTTCTATGCTATATGAGGCTCTTTTTCTGTGTTACCCTCCTTGATCTTCCTCAGAGTAATATTCAAGGTAGACACTGTTATCTTCATTTACAGCTCAGGAAACTGAAACGTAGCCGGTATATTAGCTAGGAATGGGTTACACAACAAAGACCCCAAGAGAGAAGCTTTCCCAGCTTATGTGAAAGTCCATGGGGGAGCTGTCCAGGCTGGCATGGCAGCTCTTCTGCACACAGTCCTCAGAGTTTGCTTCTCCACCGCTGCTAGTGCGGCCCTTGTTATCAGGGTACAAAATGGTGGCTAGAGCTCCAGCCATCACTTCTTCGTTCCAGCTAGAAGATGGGCGAGGGAGAATGAAGAGGGCAAGCAAAGTTTGACTTTAAGGAAGGTTCCTCAAAGCTGTCACATGACATTTCTGTTTATTTCCGATTGGCCATACAAAAAAGGCTGGGAAGTGTCGTCTGGTTGGCCATGTGCTGAACTAACAGTTGGAGGTTCTAAAGACGTCCCTGGTGGTCCAGTGGCTAAGACTCTGCACTCCCAATGCAGGGGGCCTGAGTTCAGTCCCTGGTCAGGAAACTAGATCCCACATGCTGCAACCAACAGTTTGCATGCCCCAACTAAAAAAAGATCCTGCATGCCTGCCAAAACTAAGACCCAACCCTGTGAAGTCAAAGAAATAAATATTTCAAAATAAAAAAATAAAAGTTGGAGATTTTGTGATTATGAAAGAAGAGAGGTAACACCAGCAGTTTTGCCACTCAAGGGTTAAGGAATCTACCCAGTGTCACACAGTGGAGAAGTTTCCAGGGCTGAAACTCAAGTCCATCTCTGTGAAACACCAAACCAAGGATTCCTTTTGGTAAATTGTGCTGCTTCTTACAATCAGAAGGACAGGACAAGGTGTTAACCAAACTTTAAGGAGGGAGTAGAGCATGTAAGGGATGAGAGAGAAGGAGAATTTTGAGGTCAGTATCAAAACTATACGTGCATTAAAATAAATTTCTGAGTCAGCCCCGCAGGGATGGACGACTTTCACAGGAGGGGCCTGCAAATATCAATGATAGTAGTAGCCGGAGCATCCTCTCAGATGCTCCTCTGGGCTGAGGCTCCCAGAAGGACTGGGGTTGCTTCCTGAAGGGGCAGAGTTTGCAGCTCAAGCCCAGACAGGACCCCAGGGAGGATCTAGCAGGGGGCGGGTTTTCCTACTGACAGTCTGCAGCACTCCAGGTGGAGAGAGATTACTAACCACTAATAGGAAATTGCTGGATTTTGCTCCTGGAATGAATCCTCAATCACTTCGCAAGCAAAGGGTTTAGGCTTAAAGCTGTTTTGGATGAGACACGGTTCTGTTCTCCCAGGTGGACCCTCCAGGGAAGGTGAGGTACTCAGGTGCCAGTGGGGATGATGAAGGAGGGGGTGAGGGAAGATGCGGCCTCTGTCAGTGGAGGCGAAGTTGTTCCCTTCCTGAAGCCGGCTGCCACTTCACGGGGAGGATGGGAGGAGGGTGGGAACCTGCTGGACAGTGATGAACGGTGTCCTCTTTCAAGCTCTCCAAACATGCTCTCCCTTCAAAAACATATATAGTGCTCTTTCCAGCTACTTGACTTTGAGCAAGTCGCTTTACATTGCTGAGCCTCAGTATCCCCATCTAGGTAATGGGAACAAAATACTATTTTGCAATCAGAATAGAGGCTACCTGTAGGGATTTTTGACTGGGATGGGATGGAGGAGGCTTCTGGGGCACTGCAAATACCTGGAATGGTCTGGGTGATGGTTCCACAGGTGTACATACAGCTAAAGATTTGTTGAGCTGTATGTGCAGTTAAGGTGAGGGCGCTTTACTGCAGGTTAAGTTACGGCTTTTATAAAAGTAAAGCATCAAAGAAGACGCCCCTCGTTCTCAAGTCCAGCGTGAAGGGCGGTTGTGAGGATTCAGAGAGACGCTGAAAGCAAAGCATTTCACACAGTCTGCCTGGCACTGTGCGTTCTCTTATTCCCAATTTGCACCCCTGATGGATTTGTAAGACATAATCTCAACGAAAGCAGTTTCTCTAAGTCTTTCTGGGGAACAAAGCTAGGAGTGTGATTAACTACATCCATCAACTGGGAAAACTTCCCTGACTTATCAAATTTGAGGCATAAACACAAAGGACAAATGAGACAATCCTGGTTTCAGGCAAGAGAGGTCCCACCACGCCCGTTTTGGAGTTCGCTCAGGCACAGAGGGAGAAAGGGGCTTGCCCACGACGGCCAGCCTGCAGGAGGCCCAGGGAGGTCCCGCACCCAGCCCCCACCCAGACTCCCACTCCAGTGCTCTTCCCGGCCCAGGAATGGCCCAGATGGTCTGAACGCCAGGGACTGGCTCTCCCTCGCCCCCCTGTGGCCAGCCTGGGAACACGCGCGTTGCTAGGCTGCCAGCCCCGGCCGTGCACACAGGGACGAGGTGGCAGCTGCCTCTCTTCTCTGGAACCCTCGGCCCTCCTGACAAGTCAGCCGTGAGTCATCCCAAAGGATAAATGAGTGGGAGAAGCAGCCCCACCTCCTTGAGGTGGAAGCAGGAATCCCAGGACGGCTTCCCTGCCTTGCTGCACATGCTTTGCAAACTGGCTGGCCTGGCCCCTGCCTTTACGGAGGGAGAGGGGAGGTGCCTAGAATGGCTGTGTTATCTCCCAGGGGCCTTGGCTGAGCTCTTGACCAGCCAGCCAGCTCCTGGCGGAGCCCTCAGGGCCCCCTATCTAACCCTGAGAGTCCTGTCCATTGCCTACGTGGTTCGCCTCCTGTTAAGAACCTGCTCGCAGTGTCTCTTCCTCTGCCTTCCCTTCTACCTGCTCCCCGACACACACTGTCTAACCCACCCTCATGCAGCCAAAAATTCTTCCTGGCTGAAGTGAAAGCCCGCCAGGGACACCTGTCCACCCTGCAGACCACCCAGCCACTTTCTCCATCCCAATAAAGCCCAGTGGGTCGCCCCTCCAAAACAAGGCTTCAGAGCAATTTGGGTGTGGATGACTGTGTTTATTTGTTCCCTCCTCCACTCCGTCATCTACCAGGCATTCACTGAGTGCTCACTGTATGCGGGGTATTATGCCGGATACAGAGAATGCGGAGACGCAAAGGATGGTCACAGTTCCTAATTTGGCACTCAAAAAATATTCCTTTTTACTCTTCCCCCTTCCCTTTAAGAACTTTGGTTTTGATTTATTTTTTTTTTTTCATGCTTACTAGCTGTGTGACCCTGAGCAGAAAATAAACAAGAAAAAAAAATCATTATTATAGATGCCAGGTACTGTGTTAGGTGGTTTACATCTGTTATTTAATTCTCCTGACAACCCCATGAGGTAAATATTACTATTCCCACCTTCCCCAACCCAGGGTGGGGAAATGAAGGCTCAGAGAACTTAAAGTTGTCTACAACCAAACAGCCAGCAGCTGGCAGAGCCACAGTTTGAACCCAAGTTGCTCAACTTCTCCAAACCTCTGGTTCCTTATATGTGAGGCGGTGTATGTCTCATAAAGTCCATGCTCAACACAGTCAGGCATGTTTTAGAACCTGTTCTGTTTTTCCCTGCTCCGAGGTTCTGGGTACAGACCTTGGCCAGGGCCTCATCTAGCGGCATAAAGACCCAAGGCTGTAGTTAAAGGTTTCTGGGGTCTGTCCAGGGGGTCCTGAGGCTGCCTCTTCTCCTACTGACTCGTCCACTCTGCAGACTTTGCAGCCATCTCATCCCAGCATGGCACAGCTCAGTGGGAGAAAGCGGAAAGTGTTATATTGTTGTTTATTTTAAAAGTCAAGTGTGTGTCTGAAAATAATGTTAATGGATTCATCAGAAGATGGTTCTGAGCAACTTCATTCATAATAGCCAACAACTGGAAACAACACAAATACCAACCAACAAGAAGTTAAGTAAATAGTGATTGTATATGTATATATATACATTATATGTATTTACACACGATATATAGAATAATGCTGCTAATAGTATACAATGAAACTACTCGATAATGAGAAAAAATTGCTATAACCACATGCAACACCATGCAGGAAGCTCACAGATGTAATGCGGAGTGAAGGAAGCCAGTGGGAATTTGCTGTATGATGCAGGGAGCTCAGGCTGGTGCTCTGTGACAACTGGTTTGAGTGACGGGATAGGGTGGGAGGGAGGTTCAAGAGGGAATGGACATATGTATACCTATAGTTGATTCATGTTGATGTATGGCTGCTGCTGCTGCTAAGTCGCTTCAGTCGTGTCCGACTCTGTGCCACCCCATAGATGGCAGTCTGCCAGGCTCCCCCGTCCCTGGGATTCTCAAGGCAAGAACACTGGAGTGGGGTGCCATTTCCTTCTCCAATGCATGAGAGTGAAAAGTGAAAGTGAAGTCGCTGTCGTGTCCGACTCTCAGCGACCCCAAGGACTGTAGCCACCAGGCTCCTCCATCCATGGGATTTTCCAGGCAAGAGTACTGGAGTGGGGCGTCATCGCTTTCTCCGTGATGTATGGCAGAAACCAACAAAATGTTGTGAAGCAGTTATCCTCCTGGTGGCACAGTCAGTAAAGACTCCACCTGGAATGCAGGAGACCCAGCTTCAATCCCTGGGTCAGGAAGATCTCCCGGAAAAGGAAATGGCAACCCACTCCAGTATTTTTGCCTGGGAAATCCCAGGCATAGAGGAGCCTGGCAGGCTATAGTCCATGAAATCACAAAAAGTCAGACATGACTTAGCAACTAAACCACCAATTACACTCAAATTAAAAATAGATATAAAAAAAAAAAGAAAGAAAGTGGAAGTCACTCAGTCGTGTCCAACTCTTTGTGACCCCATGGACTCTACAGTCCACGGAATTCTCCAGGCCGGAATACTGGAGTGGGTAGCATTTCCCTTCTCCAGGGGATCTTCCCAACCCATGGATCGAACCCAGGTCACCCACACTGCAGGCAGATTCTTTACCAGATGAGCCACAAGGGAAGCCGCTAAAAAAGGAAGCCAGGCACCAAAAACATCGCATACTGTATGATTCTGTTAATATGAAGTTTGAGAAGGGGTGGAATTAATTTAAGCCAGTAGAAACTGTAAGAGTGACTACCCTTATATGAGTTATATGAGTAAGTTTTGACCAACCTAGATAGCATATTCAAAAGCAGAGACATTACTTTGCCAACAAAGGTCCGTCTAGTCAAGGCTAGGGTTTTTCCACTGGTCATGTATGGATGTGAGAGTTGGACTGTGAAGAAAGCTGAGCGCCGAAGAATTGATGCTTTTGAACTGTGGTGTTGGAGAAGACTCTTGAGAGTCCCTTGGACTGCAAGGAGATCCAACCAGTCCATCCTAAAGGAGATCAGTCCTGAGTGATCTTTGGAAGGCCTGATGCTAAAGCTGAAACTCCAATACTTTGGCCACCTCATGTGAAGAGTTGACTCATTGGAAAAGACCCTGATGCTGGGAGGGCTTGAGGGCAGGAAGAGAAGGGGACAACAGAGGATGAGATGGCTGGATGGCATCACCGACTCGAAGAACATCAGTTTGGGTGAACTCTGGGAGTTGGTGATCGACAGGGAGGCCTGGCGTGCTGCAATTCATGGGGTTGCAAAGAGTCGGACACGACTGAGCGACTGAACTGAACTGAATGTGCTAAGTTGCTTCAATCGCCTCCAACTCTTTGCGACCCTATGGACTGTAGCCCACCAGACTCCTCTGTCTGTGGGATTCTCCAGGCAAGAATACTGAAGTGGGTTGCCATGCCCTCCTCCAGGGGTTCTTCCCGACCCAGGGATCGAACCTACGTCTCTTCTGTCTCCTGCATTGGCAGGTGGGTTCTTCACCACTAGAGCCATCTGGGAAGGGCTACATGAGTATATCCATATGTAAACATTAATTGAACTGTACACTTAAGGTTCATGCACTTTACTCCATATATATTATAACTCAGATTAGGAAATAATGTCAGGACTTCCCTGGTGGTCCAGTGGTTAAGACTCTGTGCTTCCAATGCATGGGGAGCAGGTTGGATCCCTGGTCAGGGAACTAAGGTCCCACATGCCATGCAGTACAGCCAAAGGAAAAACAAAACCCAAACCACTTAGTTCACAGAAAATAATAATGTCTCCCAGGGGGTTACCCATACCCTGCCACCTCTCCAGATTCCCAAATGGATACATGAACACTTTGCCTAAGGGAAGGGCAGGGGTCTGGGCAGGTGGGCAGGTAAGGAGTTCTCTCAAGGGAGGAGACAGATGGGCACCCGCTGTTCTCAGACACCTGCCCATTGTTCTAGCAGCCTTTCCTAACTGTCCCCTAAATCACCTTGAGGGGGGGGGTCTTGCCCTTGGTTTGCGGGGTTGCTCCCTGGGGTTCTGTCCTGACCCAATAAGCAAACTAAAGGAACAGTGCCAATAACCTGCATATCCCCGTAAAGACCTCCTTCTTAGGCAGAGACAGTGTTCTAAGCCCTTGCAGGTACTTTACCTCATTCAAACCTCTGGAGTTTACTGGATTTTACTGCTGAGAAGTGGGGCCTGAGAACTGAGGGCCTTGTTGCGGTTGAGTCTCCTGGTGAGTTAGTGGGGACCTGCGTGGGAGCCCAGTCTCCTCTATCCTCACTGAGGGCTCCCTTCGGCTGGAGAAGGATGGGGAGTTGGGGTGGGGTCCTTGATCCTGGGGAGGGGGCCGTCTTTCGGAGAGAGGGCGGGGCTTGGTGAGAAAGCACAGGTCAGCCTGAGACCAGCCTATGGGAAGATGTGTGGAGACTGGGCTGGTTATGGGCATGTCTGGGGTGCTTTGAAAGCTCAGTCCTGGGACTTCCCTGCTGGTTCAGTGGCTAAGACTTCACTCTCCCAATGCAGGGGGCCTGGGTTCGACCCTTGGTGAGGGAATTAGATCCCACAGCTGAAAACGAAGATCCCCCACATTGCAACAAAGCTCAAAGATCCCATGTGCCACAATTAAGACCTGGTGCAGCCAAATAAAAATAAATAAATAAATTAGAAGTAAAAAAAAAAAAGCTCAGACTTTCCCTCCACCCTCAGTTCAGTTCAGTTCAGTTCAGTTCAGTCGCTCAGTCGTGTCCAACTCTTTGCAACCCCATGAATCGCAGCACGCCAGGCCTCCCTGTCCATCACCATCTCCCGGAGTTCACTCAGACTCACGTCCATTGAGTCAGTGATGCCATCCATGTCATCCTCTGTCATCCCCTTCTCCTCCTGCCCCCAATCCCTCCCAGCATCAGAGTCTTTTCCAATGAGTCAACTCTTCGCATCAGGTGGCCGAAGTACTGGAGTTTCAGCTTTAGCGTCATTCCTGCCAAAGAAATCCCAGGGTTGATCTCCTTCAGAATGGACTGGTTGGATCTCCTTGCAGTCCAAGGGACTCTCAAGAGTCTTCTCCAACACCACAGTTCAAACGCATCAATTCTTTGGCACTCAGCCTTCTTCACAGTCCAACTCTCACATCCATACATGACTACAGGAAACACCATAGCCTTGACTAGGCAGACCTTAGTTGGCAAAGTAATGTCTCTGCTTTTGAATATGCTATCTAGGTTGGTCATAACTTTTCTTTCAAGGAGTAAACGTCTTTTCATTTCATGGCTGCAATCACCATCTGCAGTGATTTTGGAGTCCAAAAAAATAAAGTCTGACACAGTTTCCACTGTTTCCCCATCTATTTGCCATGAAGTGATGGGACCAGATGCCATGATGTTCGTTTTCTGAATGTTGAACTTTAAGCCAACTTTTTCACTCTCCACTTTCCCTTTCATCAAGAGGCTTTTGAGTTCCTCTTCACTTTCTGCCATAAGGGTGGTGTCATCTGCATATCTGAGGTTATTGATATTTCTCCCGGCAATCTTGATTCCAGCTTGTGCTTCTTCCAGCCCAGCGTTTCTCATGATGTAGTCTGCATAGAAGTTAAATAAGCAGGGTGACAATATACAGCCTTGACGTACTCCTTTTCCTATTTGGAACCAGTCTGTTGTTCCATGTCCAGTTCTAACTCTTGCTTCCTGACCTGCATACAGATTTCTCAAGAGGTAGGTCAGGTGGTCTGGTATTCTTATCTCTCTCAGAATTTTCCACAGTTGACTGCGATCCACACAGTCAAAGGCTTTGGCATAGTCAATAAAGCAGAAATAGATGTTTTTCTGGAACTCTCTTGCTTTTTCCATGATCCAGCGGATGTTGGCAAGTTGATCTCTGGTTCCTCTGCCTTTTCTAAAACCAGCTTGAACATCAGGAAGTTCACGGTTCACGTATTGCTGAAGTCTGGCTTGGAAAATGTTGAGCATTACTTTACTAGCATGTGAGATGAGTGCAACTGTGCAGTAGCTTGAGCATTCTTTGGCATTGCCTTTCTTTGGGATTGGAATGAAAACTGACCTTTTCCAGTCCTGTGGCCACTGCTGAGTTTTCCAAATTTGTTGGCATATTGAGTGCAGCACTTTCACAGCATCATCTTTCAGGATTTGAAATAGCTCAACTGGAATTCCATCACCTCCACTAGCTTTGTTTGTAGTGATGCTTTCTAAGACCCACTTGACTTCACATTCCAGGATGTCTGGCTCTAGATGAGTGATCACACCATCGTGATTATCCAGGTCATGAAGATCTTTTTTGTACAGTTCTGTGTATTCTTGCCACCTCTTCTTAATATCTTCTGCTTCTGTTAGGCAAGAATACACAGAAGAACTGTACAAAAAAAATCTTCAGGACCCTCCACCCTCACCCCCACCCAAAGGGAGAAGAGAGTGGAAGCCTCCCTGCTTTTCTGTGCTCAGGACACACCTTTCCTCCCGCCCTCCTGCTGGGCCTCTCCTACCCTGGTTGGTGCCAACCCTTTCAGGACAGTTCAGGGTGTGGCTTTTGCTTTAAGAGGATTTCCCGTGATGGAGGCTAAGGCAGGAGAGATGGGATGTGAGGCAGCTCTAGGCAGAGAGGAGGGGAAGGAGAGGGGCGGACTGCTCCCACCCTGATGCAGAACCATCCAGAATCAAGCTTATTGATCCTGGTTCAAGGGAAAATACATTGCCTGGGAAAAAGATGAGTAGACACAAAGCCTGCCCTCCAGCCAGCCCCGAGGACTGGGGATGACAGAGAACTCAGCTCTTTCCTTCTGGGAAGTCCTCTCTGCTGTCTAGCTCTCATCCCTCCTGTTGGAGTTCTTCCTGGCCCGTTCTTCCTTCCATCTTCATTGGAAATGCGGAGGCCAAGGAAGGTGAGCAGAGCAGGGAGACAGAGACGCTCACTCCAGGCCCTACCTCCTCTCCCTTCCCTCGAGCTCCTGGGCTCCTGAGAAATCTCTCCCAGACCTTCCTCATTCAGGGAAGACCCACCTGCTGGCCCTCCGCACCTTCCTTTCTGGGTCCTTCTTTGGGCCTGGGGTGGCAACTGGCACAACCTGGGCAACCCCACCAGGGAACAATCCAGGAAGAGCGGGTGGCAGCGGCAAGCTGCTCCAACCGACGCATGCATCCCACGCTCCAGGGCTTCTGGGACACCTATTTAAATACCTAATACTTCTTAGTTTTAATTATGATTTTTTTTGTTTTTTGCTGAATAGGTCCCAAATCCAAAAGCCGAGAACTCTCCACTTCTGTCCCCAGCCCCCATGTTCTTCTCAGACACAACCAACATTGTCAGTTTCTTTGAGTTTCCTTCTGAAAATATTATGTTCAGACCCATAAATGCATGTATATTCTGTGATCCTGTTTTATAGAAATACACACTGTGTTCAGCATTTCACAGGGGATCTTGGAGGTGATTCTATATGAGCACGTATCAAGCTTTCCTCATTTTTATACAGCTGCATTGCATTCCTGTGTATGGATGATACCGTATATACAAAGCACCTAGTAAGTGCCAGGAACTGCATTGGGTAGTGGGGTTATAGAAACCCCAAAAAGTGCCTGCCTTCATGGGTTTTACAGTCAGGGGGAGACAAAGATAAGAACCTTCGCTGTATATTTATTTATTTATTTATTTATTGTTGTATATTTAATAATGGGAGAAATATGTTTTAAAATAGAAAGCCCAACGATTATCAGGAAAGGCTTAAGTAACATCTAACGACAGAGCAGGCATTAACGAGGTGGGAGTACGGGGAGGGGTATTTTAAGGGGAGGGAACATGTACAAGGAGCCGACAGAAGACATTCTGGGCACTTAGTGATTCAATACGGCGGGGGGTGGGGTGGGGTCGGTGGGGATGGGGAAGGAGGCTGGCGAGGTCAGACGGGCCCCAGCGGGCTTGCCTTGTCAGCCTTGGAGCAGGGCAGGGCTCCAGGCTTGATCGGTTCAGTGGGGAACACGGAAGGGATTCAAGCGTGACTGACATGATCGGGCTGGTGTTTTGGAAAGATCCTGGTGGCTGCTGTGTGGAGGAAGATGGATGGGAGGAGAGACCACCTGAGAGCAGGGAGGCCAGCTGGGCACTCCATCCACCAGCCTGAAGGCCTCGCCACACTCTCTGGCTCAGCAGGGTCATCACAGCCTTTTCTGGACACATTTCCTCTTCTCCCAAATGTAGGAGGGGGCAGAACAGTGGATTAAAAAAGCCCCCAGCTCTTGCCATGACTTCAGCCTCTTGCTGAGAAAACTGACTTCTGAGTTCTCCCCCAGCTCCGCCCCGCTCCACCTCTCTCCCCAGCATCTCTTCCTACCTGGATGCTTTAATGCAGACTGTGTGCTCTCTCTGCCCCCAGACGCTGCTGGCCCTCACCGCTTTTCAAGCATGTCTGCGCCCGGCACCTGGGAATCACTCAATTAGCTCCTTTCCAAGCAGGTGAAGGTGGTCAACACTACGGTGATGGCGTGACTAGACGTGTGGGGGCAAGCACTTTGCAGCGCATACAGGTGTCGATTATAACGCCGTACACCTGAGACTTAGGTAATTAAATGAAGAAGAGCGCCTTCTCCACCTCTCTCCCCCAAACTTGCAGGAGGGTTCCCGTTCTCCAGGGAACTGTCACTCTCTTCTGGCTGAGTTTTCAACCATTTCTTGGGTTCCCACTTCTGTTTGGGTTTCCCTGGCTCCCCAACTGATGTCTCAGCCAAAGGATGCCCAACTTGGTTACCTCCCCACTAGACAGGGTGCCGCTCCCATGAGGCCAGAATTGGGTTTCCGAGTCTGGGGGTGCTCCCTTCCTCTCCCCTCTAGTCCCCCCAGCCTCGGTTGGATCCAGTTGGCCCTTTCTCAGGAAGCCCCTGCAAAAACCTCCCACCTCAAACTTCCTCCTCCCCCTCCTTCCGTCCACTTGTGCTCTTCACTTTGCTCTTATGCCCTGGAAGACCGACCTCCAGATTTGTATCTTATGGTCTGTTTGGCTCTCTGGCTTCTCGCTGGGCTTGGTTGGTGGGAGGCACTAGCAATAGATCTGAGAGCAGCAGGAGAGAAAGGCCAGGATATTTAGCACCTCTCTCTCCCTGTTGGGTTGCAGTTTGGGCCGCTGTATTTCCCCACCAAGGCCATGGATTGCAGCACCTGCTGGGTGGGCTGCCAGCTCCAATAGCTACAGCCCCCTCCCTATTCCCGTTCAAGCCTGGGGTAGTAACTAGCCCAGGGTGCTTCCTCGTCTCTTATTAGTTTACCTTAAAGCTGCCCATTCCTCTGTAAATAGTCCATTTATATGCCTTGGATGCCCGCCTTCCCACCAGCACAAATGGATGCATACCTTCCCTCTCCCACCGCATCACTATCCCTCCACCCTCCTGCAGGAGTGAGGAAGTCTGTATGTCTCCCCTTGGGCACTGGTGATTCTCTTCTCTTCCATGTTGGACAAGTTGCTTAAGCTCTCAGTAGTTTTCAGGTGGGTAAGTGGAATGACTGTCAGACTTCATTCCGAGGGCGGTTGTAAGGATTCAATGTGAATTCCCGAGTCCTGGGTCTAGCACAGTGCCTGGGTCAGTAAGTGTTCCGTGCTTTTCCCTTCAGGAAGTGGGAATTGCTTTCCACATCCCTCTTCACCTGACCTGGGAGGGTAAGAGCATCTCCTGGTTGGGGGCGGGTTCGGGGGTGCTGTGCATTGAAGAGAGGGGGTAGTTAGGGGCTGGAGGGAGTGCTCCTGATGAAAAACCCTGTCCCCAAAGCATATGTGTGACTGTTCTGCTAGAGAGGGCTGCTCAGTGCTTCATCTGCCTTTTAAATAGAGAGTGGGATGGGCCTGGGGGTGGGGGGAGCGGGTGGGCGGTCTGCTTGTTACCGGAGGACCAGATGAGGCCGCTCCCCTCCCCAGGCCCACAGCCCGCCGGGCGCTACTCTCACTCCGGTAGCCTTCAGGAATAAAAAGAACGATTGCTTAAGTCAAGAATCATTATTTCAACCAGCTTTCCTCCTCAGCTTGCTGCTGCGCCGGCTGGACCGCTCGTGCGCTGGCTGACAAATTAATTTCTATTATTTATATTGGGCTAGAGAGGAGCCACATGCCTGGGAACTAGGGGGCGGAAGCAGAGGGTCGCTGGTACGAGAGGTGGGCGGTAGAGAGACAGGAAGTGGGGAGAGAGCTCAGGGCCGGGGGCGAGGAGGGGTAGGAAATGCAGAAACAGAAGACAAGACAGCGGCTGGACGGGAAGCAGCAGAGGGGGCTGAAGGAGCGGAGGGAAGGCGGGCTGGGTGGGCTCCAGTCCGGGCCCCGGGGACTCCGTGCACCTGCGGGGGTGGCGGGAGTCTGCCTCTCTAGGAATCTGCCAGCCCGCCAGCCTCCCGGCCCCATCTAGGACATGCACTGGCATATCCCCCAGCACTCAGGGCGAAAGCTCTTTGAAGATGGGTCTTGAGACCCATCAGAATGCACAGAAACGTCTCCTCTCTCCCAGGCTCCTGCCAGCCCCAGGCCTGCTCCCTGGGTGGCTCAGAAGGGCTCCCTGAACTTCCTGTGCTGAGAGTCAGAACCACAGGAGGCTTGGAGGAAATGTGCCCCTACCCACCTTCCCCTTTCTCCTGCCTGCCGTTTCCCCTCACTTTCTTCTCTTCCTGCTTCTCATTCCCTCTTCCTCTCCCAGATGGAGTTGGTGGGGGGAGGTGGGCACTAGTTAGGCACCTTCCTCAGGGCGGTGGTCCTGGAGGGGGGACATAGGATGCAGGCACTCCGCCATCTATGCAAAGACTCAGGACTTCTTCCACATCCCACTCCCTGCAGGATGCCAAGCCAGAATTTACTTGGTTACTCCTCTCTTGGCCTGGCATCTTTTTAAATGAAATATATTTCCCCAGTGGCTCAGTGGTAAAGAATCCAGTTGCCAATGCAGGAGACTCAGGAGCTGTGGGTTGGGAAGACCCCCTGGAGGAGGAAATGGAAGCCCACTCCTGTATTCTTGCCTGGAAAATTCCATGGACAGAGGAGCCAGGCCGGGTACAGTCCATGGGTTCCCAGAGTTGGACACGGCTGAGTAGGCATACACATTACACGTTGAATTATCTACTTATTTATCTATTTTCTTCCTTTTTTAAATGGAGGACAATCTCAAAGATCAGTTCACTGAGTTTTTATATAGGAACACAAGCTTCCCAGGTGGCTCAGAGGTTAAAGCGTCTGCCTCCAATGTGGGAGACCCGGGTTCGATCCCTGGGTCAGGAAGATCCCCTGGAGAAGGAAATGGCAATCCACTCCAGTATTCTTGCCTGGAGAATCCCATGGACGGAGAAGCCTAGTAGGTTACAGTCCATGGGGTCGCAAAGAGTCGGACACGACTGAGCAACTTCATCTTACCTTACCTTATCCCCCTATAACCGTCAATCACATGGATCAAGATCGGAAACATTTCCAGCACCCCAGAAGCCCCTTTACTCCGCAATCCCACTTCCGCTCCATACCACTTCGAAGTAACTATTATTGTGACCTTTATCACCACAGATTAGTTTTCCTTGTTAGTGAAGTTTATGTAAACAGAATCACGCGGTAGATACCCTTTTGTATCTGGCTTCTTTTGCTCAACATTACGTCCATGAGGTTTGGTCATCTTTGTAGTAGTAGCTCATTCTTTTTCGTTGCTGTGGAGCACTCCACTGTATGAATATATACCACGGTTCTCTCAACTGTTCCCCTCTTGATGGATACCTGGATTGTTTTCAGTTTGGGGCTATAATAAAACATTCTTGTACCTGTTGTGCCCTGCAGATTGAGAGCAGTGTAACCTTACGCAATTGTGATGCTGTGATTTGTAAGAAATACATATATTTTTGCCTACAGTTCCTGGCTCACAGGTCCCAAAACCCTTGGAATTTCCTGAATGACGGGAGGCGTAAGAACATCTTTTGTTTTAGTATTTGCTCTCTTGTCCTCAGTTTCTTGGAATCACTGGAGAGCCATTAAGGTGAAATGGGTGTCTTATTCATAACAAGCCCCTTTTCACCACACCTGGTGCTGCTGTTCAGCCACTAAGTCGTGTCCAGCTCTTTGCGTCCACATGAACTGCGGCATGCCAGGCTTCTCTGTCCTGCATCATCTCCCAGAGTTTGCTCAAACTCAAGTCCACTGAGTTGGTGATGTCATCCAGCCATCTCATCCTCTGTTGCCCCCTTCTCCTCTCGCCTTCAATACTTCTCAGCATCAGTGTCTGTTCCAATGAGTCCCATCAGCTGGCCAAAATATTGGAGCTTCAGTATCATTCCTTCCAATGAGTATTCAGGGTTGATCAAGGTGAAATGGGTGCATTACTCATAACAAGCCCTTTCCTACCACACCTGAATTTATGTTAATACGGTGACTCTGGAAAGCACCTGAACACAGGATTGGTTGCTAGAGGCGCCAACCACATGAATAAAGTGTTGGAGCTCTGCAGAGTGGGGAGGAGCTGGAAGTTGAGTCAATGGCTAGTCATTTAGTCAATCATGCCTTGATAATGAACCCTCCACAAAACCCCCAAAAGGATGGGGTTCAGAGAGCTTCCAGGTTGGGAAACAGAAAGCTTCTTGGTGCCATTGTGCTGGGCCCCGAACTCCATGAGGACATGAATTCTTCGGTTCCGGACCTCACCCTGTGTATCTCTTCATCTGGCTGTTGGCTTGGATCCTTTAATATCCTCTGTAATAAGCCAGTAGTCTAGTGGATAAACGGGCTTCCTGAGTTCTGTGAGCTGCTCTAGCAGACTTGTTGAGCAAGTCTTGATTGGACCAACCTCCAATCTGTTGGTCAGAAGCACAGTTTCAACCGGGGCTTGTGACTGGCATCTGAAGCTGGGGGCAGCTTTGTGACACTGAGCCTCAGCCCCCGGGATCTGATGCTGTTTCTGAGTAGATGGTGTCAGAACTGAGTTGGATTGTAGGACGCCAGCTGGTGTTGCAGAGAACTACCTAGTGGGACGTGGGGAACCCCCTCCCCCCACCACTCTACCCGCATATTGGAATTGAGGGTGCAAAATCTTTGAGCAAGTTACCTGACTTCTCTGAGCCCCAATTTCCTCATCTCTAAAATGAGAAGGAGGAAAGATGTTAAGTATCCTATTAGAGATCATGAAGATTAAACAACACATGCAGAATGTCCAATGCAGTGCCTGGCACACAGTAGGTGCTTAATAAATGCCATTTCCTCTATCTTGTCATCTGTTGGGATCTGGGAAGGGAGATTGCAGTGTATAATTCCCAGCCTGGGATCCTGAGGTCAGAAAGCTATCTCCATAGCAACCAGCATTACAGCAAATAATGGCAACACCGATGACTATTTGTTGAGCACTCATACAGCTGATGCTGTGCTCTCAAGACTTTCACTGTCATTTCTACCACTATCTATGGCTGTTCCATGAAACCTAGTTCTCTGTGGCCTCGACTCTCAAAGCACCGGGAATGATTCCCATTTTACAGATAGGGAAACTGAGTCTCAGAATAATTGAGAAGACTTGTTTCAAATCACTCATCCATCTGACCTGAGAGTAAAGACACATCCCTTTCATTTTCTGTGCCTCTTGAACCTGGCAGAGGGTCTGGCTCAGGATGGGTGCTCCTGTTTGTGGAATAGACTGAAAAGGAAATCCCTCCTGTGCCCAGCCCTTCCTCCTGGGCAGTCATTCTCTAGGGAATTATGACTGCCTCTCTGTGCATATGGTTTCTCCCCTAGAGAAACTTCTTTTGCCTGTACCACTATGCAACAGGACTTCCTCGGTGGTCCAGTAGTTAAAGAATCCACCTTGCAATGCAGGGGATGTGGGTTGGATAGCCTGTTTTGAAAGTGAACTGGGTCACCTCATTTACTCTTGCCCTGCATAAGGGAGAACTCAGTGTTTGGGCTAAGAGACTCCCAGGGCTCAGTCCTAAGGAGGTCAGTGATCTGCCTGCTCTCCAAAGCCCTTAGAGAAGGGGCTGCCTTTCCTGAGGAAGGGGGAGGAAGCAGAGGAGAGCGACCCGAGGCTGGGGACACAGTGCTGGGAGGCTGGACGCCTGCCTCCAGCCGGTCCTGCCCCATGGCCTGGCTGGCCTTGGGCAAGCCTCGTGTCCTCTCTGGACCTTGCTTACCTAGTCTAGGACAGGTCAGGATGAATGCAAATCCTTTTCAGCTGCAATGTGTATTTTGGAAGAGAGGGAGGGGCGGTGACACTTGATTTCAGAGAATTTGATGAGTAGGGGGAGGGGGTGGCGTAGTGGAGGCTTCCACAGTCCACTCAGGGCCTTGGGCCTTAGAGCTTCCCTGGAGCTTTCTTCCCCTCCTGCAGCCCTTCGGAGGAGGGGCTGCTAATTGCAGGGTGGAGGGCCGCTAATGAGCCCGCTAAGGACCTTGGAGGCGGCTCTGATGGCGCTAAAGGGCTTCCCTGAGTTTCCTTAAAAGCCCTGGTGGCAGTGAGGCCTCCATTAGCGGGAGGATTAATCACCAGGCAGGTCTCGGCCACCCCCTTCCAAGGTGCCCCCAGCTGCTCCCAGCCGCCCCTGCGGTGCTCCAGGGCCTAAGAGATGCCCCCGCTCACGGCCTGTGCTAGCTGATCTCTTAAAAGAGAGAGGGCAGGGAGACGGGAGTCTGAGGGGCCGGGCTTGGGGAACACGGGGGACACAGGGATGAGGGAAATGGAGACCCGAGAAACAGGGGCAGGGGCCTCTGGGAGCGACTGCAGGTTATGACAGACCCCTGGAGAATGCAAATGATATGCAAAATATGCAAACGATTAGTGATTAGTCGTGGGTCAACAGCTTGGGTCGTTTGAGGAAGAAGTTCTGAGCCTCTGATTGGGCCCAGGGGAGGGTCAGGCAGAGTGGCCTTGGTGGGCCCACCAGACCAGGACCTCTGACGCCTCAGTTTGCTAGCCCTCCTGGGTACGCTCCTGTGCCACCCCCTGGGGCAGGGAGGGGTTCAGGCAGCCAGAGGCTCAGAAATCCCTGTTCACCGCGCAGACTGCCCACTCTCTCAGAGTCCAGGGCATCCCTTGCCATTCAATTTCCGGGCCTGTGAGATGTGTGACGCTTGAACGTCTCTTCTCCCTGCCCCTCTGAGTTCACGCTGCCCTTTTCCCTGCAGCCTCTGAGTCTCCGTTTGCCCCCTCTCTGTGCCAGGTCCCCGGAGAGCTCCACCTCCTGCTTTCCTGGCCCACCTGTTAGTTATTCCCAGTGACCGTCCCTCTGTGCTCTTAAAGGAAAATCTGCCACAATGCCCTTGTGCCTCAATCACTTAATTTGTCCCTGGTTCTCATTTGATGGGTTCAGAGGGCCCAGCCAATCCTGGGGTGGGGGTGGAGGTGGGGTGGAGGGAGGACCTGCTCCATCATCTCAGCTCATTAAAAAAACAAACCCCACAGTTGCCAGTTGGGCCATCCTTGAGAGCCACCCAGGGGAACCCCGAGAGGGCACCTTGTCCGCCCCCTGCTCCCACCAGGCCGTGCTGGCCAGCCTGAGCAGGGAGTTCTGCCTCTGGGTCTTTCTTTGGGAAAGTGAGAGGCCCTGAATCCGGTGGGGAGAGAGGCCAGGGGTACGGAGTGGGGGCAACTGGCCCGACCTTCACCCCAGGGTGGGGACTACCCAGGCCTGAGATCAGTGACACTCGACCCCATAGTCTGACGCTTTTCAGTGGGTAGCAAGCAGGGACCAGGCAGTTCTGAGCAGAGGACAGGAGGGGCTGGACCAACCCCTCCTGACACCCCCATGGAGGTCTACCCCCACCCCCTGACACCCCCATGGGGGGGGGTCTCCCCACAACCCCCGCTGGCTCCTATGCCAGCTGCATCGAGTGCTGACTCCAGGAGGAGAGCTGGGGTTCACATCATCCTACGTGGTAATGTTAGGGGAAGGACACTGAAACCGCCCACCCTGGCCAGGAACCATAGTAACCATTTGCGTGATGTATTTTACGACAGAAGGTCCTGGTAGGGAACACGGAACTAATAAGCCACCATCAACCAGAAGAGTTTGGGAAAGGTCAAAAGGAGATGATACGTGTCCTTCCGCCACCCGGAATCCTTCTCACTGGCACCTGTCCTGGCTGAGCAATGTGTGTGCCACCAGGAAGGACCCTGAGTCTTAATGATGGGCCAGAGACATACTGCAAATCCTATCCCCATGAAACCCTAGACTGCAAGCCATGTGGCAGAGCAGCTCTCCTGAGTCCCCTTACCCTCCTGCTCCAGGACCCCGCCCCAGTAACGTCTCTTGATTTGTCAACATGTGTCTCCTCGGGCAACTCATTTCCGGGTGTTAGACAAGAGCCCACTCTTGGGCCCTGGAAGGGGTTCCCGCATCCTGTAACAGTAACATCCGGAGCCAGGTGTGTTGCTGTTGGGGATGACAGTGATGGCATTTGCCCTGATCTGGCCCAGGGACCCCTTCTCGTTCCCCGTTTCCTCCATCACTCTCCCTTCCCTTCCTGGAGGAGAGCTCAGGGAGGTGATGAGGGGGGACCTGGGAGATCTGGGGTCTGAGCCACGCTGGCAGCTAGGACTCCCTGCATGGAGCTCCCTCACCTGCTAAATGGGGCTTGTCTGGCCTGCCTCCTGGGGTTGTGGTGAGAACCAGAGAGAATGTTGAAGGGCTCTGGGGACTTGAAAAATCTATGCAAGGGTGAGGTCTCTGCACAATCTCCCACGAGGACTGCTCTGCAGGCTCATATAGTTGTAGAAGTTAGCGTGTGCTTGTTAAACCCACCCTTTGCCTTCTGCACCCTGGACTCGGAATTCTGAGAACTCTGTTACACACACATGCCTCCACTGTTGGCCACTCCCCTCTCCGCCCCCATCTCTGGGACAAAGGCCCCCTTCCCTCAGTCTTTTTCTCTCCTTCCAATCCATCATTCTCCAGAAGTGTCCTCTGTGACATTGCTAGGAGGCTGAGAATCAGACCCCCACCTCCCAAGGGCCTCTCCAGACATGAGCAGCATCAGCTTTCTAGCGTCCCCACTCCCGCGGTAACATAGACACCACTGGCTGCCCCTGACCTTCACGTGGCACCAAGATCCTCTTTCAGTTCTCCTGTCTGCTCCTCCCCCTGCCATCATCACCCTCCCCCCCAGCCTCAATCCTCCCTGCCTGCTGGAGGGCTGGAAGGCAGCCCCGAGGGGGGATCAGGTGTGTGGTGGTTTAGGGCCCACCTCCTCCCTGGGGCCCAGGAGGAATCCAAGGACTTCTCTTTCCTTCTTCGACTCAGCAACCTGAGCCCCCATCTCTTAAAACTGGAACTGAGAAATGCATCGCTGGGAAAGGGCTTGCAGAACTTGGCTGGATCCTGGGCCGCCCGAGGCCCAGGTTGTTCAGCCGGGCTGGGCCTGAGGCTGGGAGGGGTGGGCAAGAAGGAAAAAAGAGCGTTGGATTAGGTTGCCTCACTCAGCTCAGGCATAAAATTTAAGGAGAACCTCCAGATATTTTCACGCAATATATTAAAAAATCAGAATTAATGCAAAACAAAATCCATCATCGTGCTATGCAAAAGAACGTGCCCTACACTGCCCTCCCCTCCACGCCCCCACAGAGGTCTGTGTGCTAATTTTCAGAACCTGTGAATATGTCAAGTTATATGGCAAAGGGAAATTACACAGTTGCAGATAGAATTAAGATTGTTAATCAGCTGACCTCAAGATAGGGAGAGTATCCTGCATCGTCCAAGTGGGACCAATGTGGTTACACAAGTCCTTGAAAGTGGAAAAGAGGCAGAAGAGCCAGAATCAGGGAGGGAGATGCAGTGATAGATGCAGGGTCAGACTGATGTGATATGATGCACTGTGATGTACTGAGCTGTGAGGAGGATTCTGCTGGCTTTGAAGACAGAATGGGGCCATGAGCCATGGAGTGCAGGCAGCCTCCGACACCTGGAAAAGGCAAGAAAACAGATCCTCCCCTGGAGCCTCCAGAAAGGAATGAAGTCTTGCTGACACCTTGGCGTTAGCTCAGTGAGACTACCGTCAGACTCTGTCCTACAGAAATATAAAATAATAAATTTGCTGTTTTAAGCCACTAAGTTTTGTGGCATCTTGATATAGCAGCAAGGAAACTAATACCATCAGCCAAATATCGATGTTTTAAGTAAAAGCAGGATCAGAAGACTCAAGGCTATTAAGGAATATAAAGATATATACATATGTTGAAATCTTGCATGTCTAAAAATGTCTTTATTCTACCCTCCCATTGATGGATAGTTTTGCTGGGCATGCAATTCTTTATAGAAAACCATGTCCCTCAGAATTTAGAATGCATCAATTCATTGTCTTCCAGCTTCTACTGGTAGGGTTGAAAATCTGAGTCCATTCTGATTCCCTTTTCTTTGCAAGTGACCTATTTTTTCTCTCTGAAAGTTTTCAGGACTTCTTTTTTAAGTACTGATGTTTTGACATTTCACAATGAGGTGGTTTTTTAAGGGTCTTTCTGTTCATTGTTCTGGATGATTTCAAGCATGTATTTTATTTAGTTCTAGAAAAGTTTCTTGCATTATATCTTGGTTTCTTTTTCCCACTCCATACGCTCTGTTTTTCTTTTTCCAATACTCCTAATAGTCATACATTGGATCTTATAAGCTGATTTATTAATTTTCTTAAATTTTCTCTCCCATTTTCTCATTCTTTCTCTTTTTCTCTACTTTGTAGGAGATTTCCACAACTTCATTTTTAAATTTTTATATTTATATTCTTTTAAATTATTAAAAAAATCTTAAGACCACTTGTTTTCTGAATGATTCTTTTTGTAGCATTTTATTTTTATTTCATGGATACAATATACTCTTATCTCTCTGAAATTGTTTTTATATTTTTTAAAATTAAGTTTTCATCTGTTTCCCGGTTTCTGTTTCCTCAGATTTCTATTTCTCTGCTTTTCTGTTTGGTCTCTATCTTCTGAGTTAGAGGCTTTTGTACACATGTGCTGATCCCTGTGGTCTGTTCATATTTAATAGTGGGTTACTAGGAAATCATTTGACAGCTCCATGGGAAAGCTATCAACTACTGGGCCTCCTGGAAGGATGATCAGGTGGGGACCTAGCTGCTTCATAGATAGAAGCCCAGTGTCAGTATAGACAGACTTTTCTCTTGAGCTAGTCAGTGAGTTTCTCTAGAATTCCAATCTTCCCTCTGGAGGTATAAACCTGACTGCCAGGATCCTGAGACCTGAATAGGGGAGCAAGAGTCCTCCTGTTCAGAATATAGACTTTCATGTATCATCTTTTCCAGCAAAATACCTGTAGTGAGTTATTTGATGGCTCCCCCAAAAGACGTCCGTGTCGTAATTCCTGGAAACAGTTAATGTGAATATGTTTGGAAAGAAGGACTTCAGAGATGTAATTAAGTGAAGAATCTTCAAATAAGGTCATCCCGGACTAGTAAGGTGGGCTCCAAATCCAATGACAAGAGTTCTATACGTGACATACAAAGGAGAGGCAGCCAGAAGCCCACGTGAAGATGGAAGAGATTGGAGTGATGCAGCACAAACCAGGAACACCTGGAGCCTCTAGACGCTCAAAGAGGCAAGAAGGATTCTCCCCTAGAGCTTTGGGAGGGAAACAGTCCTGCTAACATCTTGATTCCATAATTCTGGCCTACAGAGCCACCAGAGAATACATTTCTATTGTTTGAAGACACCAAGTATTGTTTCTATTGTTTCTGGGAATTCATTATGGCAGCCCTAGGAAACTTACCCAGCACCTTACTTCCAGCTGGCCTGTTATTCCCGAAGCCAGAGGCCTTGTCTTTCAGCCTTTCCTGGGAATATGCTGCTGGTCTTCTGCTGGAGTGGAATCAGTATTAACTAAGGTCTGAAAGGAGACTTGAAGATCTAATTGCTCCTACTAGAGACTTTTCAAACTACTCTTGCAGTTTTCAGCCTCACTCCTTACCCCTACCTTCAGTGGTATTTGGCATCTTTAATGCTCAGACCTTGCTTAGGTTCTGTGGTGTGAATCATCTAGTTTCTTTTTTTAAAATTGGGGTATAGTTGCTTTGAGGGGCTTCCCAGGTGGCTCCATGGTAAATTATCTGCCTGCCAATGTAGGAGATGTGGGTTCAATCCCTGGGTTGGGAAGATCCCCTAGAGAAGGAAATGGCAACCCACTGCAGTATTCTGTCCTGGGAAATCCCATGGACAGAGGAGCCTGGCGGGCTACGGTCCATGGGGTCCCAAAGCTGGACACGACTTAGCAACTACACAACAACATAGTTGCTTTCCATTGTTGTGTGAGTTTCTGTTGTACAACGAAGTGAGTCAGGGATATGTATACATACATGCCCTCCCTCTGGGACCTCTCTCCCCCATCCCACCCATCTAGGTCACCACAGAGAGACCAAGCTGAGCTTCCTGTGCTATACAAGTTTCTGCTAATTATCTATTTTAAACCCAATCAAAAAATGGGCAGAAGATCTAGATGGACATTTCTCCAAAGAAGACACACAGATGACTAACCAGTCTCACTTAACTTTCTTGCAACCAGTGAAGTTGCTCAGTCGTGTCCAACTCTTTGGGATTCCATGGACTGTAGCCTACCAGGCTCCTCCATCCATGGAATTTTCCAGGCAAGAGTATTGGAGGGGGTTGCCATTTCCTTCTCCAGGGGATCTTCCCGACCCAGGTCTCCCACATTGCAGGCAGACACTTTACTGTCTGACCTACCAGGAAAGCCCAAAAAGCAGACAAGTGAAAGTGTCTCTGTTGTGTCCAACTCTTAGAGACCCCATGGACTCTATAGTACAGCACCTTATCATTCCTCGCCCCTCCCTGTGAAAGTTGCTCAGTCGTGTCCGACTCTTTGCGACCTCATGGACTATACAGTCCATGGAATTTTCCAGGCCCGAATACTGGAGTGGGGAGCCTTCCCCTTCTCCAGCGGACCTTCCCAACTCAGGGATCAAACCCAGTTCTCCCGCATTGCGGGCAGATTCTTTACCTGCTGAGCCACAGGGGAAGCCCAAGAATACTGGAATGGGTCGCCTATCCCTTTGCCAATGGATCTTCCTGACCCAGGAATCGAACCGGGGTCTCCTGCATTGCAGGCGGATTCTTTACCAACTGAGCTATGAGGGAAGCCCTCAGAGATGGCTAAGAGGCACATAAAAAGATGCTCAACATCACTAATTATTAGAGAAATGCAGATCAAAACTACAATAAGATATCTCCTCTCACTGGTCAGAAAGGCCATCATAAAAAAGTCTACAAACAATAAAATTTGGAAAGGGTGTGGAGAAGAGGGAATCCTTTTGCACTGTGGGTGGGAATCTAAACTGATATAGCCACTATGGAGAACAATATGGAGGTTCCTTAAAAAACTAAAAATAGAACTACCATATGACCCAGCAATCCCACTACTGGGCATATACCTTGAGAATCATCTAGCTTCTTGTTGGCATGCTGCTGCTGCTAAGTCGCTTCAGTCATGTCCAACTCTGTGTGACCCCATAGACGGCAGCTCACCAGGCTGTGCTGTCCCTGGGATTCCCCAGGCAAGAACACTGGGGTGGGTTGCCATTTCTTTCTCCAATGCATGAAAGTGAAAAGTGAAAGTGAAGTCGCTGAGTCGTGTCCGACTCTTAGCGACCCCATGGACTGCAGCCTACCAGGCTCCTCCATCCATGGGATTCTCCAGGCAAGAGCACTGGAGTGGGTTGCCACCCCTTCCAATTTAGGGGCTTAAAATGTTGCTTTTACAGTAAAAGCCCATTACCACCCATCCACCAGGCTTCCAACTTCCAAAATTTTAATGACATCTCTCATGTGTTATCAGTTCTTCTTCATCCTTTTTCTTTGTGTGGGTTTTGCCTTTAAAAATATCTTTAACTGTCATTTGGTGGTGTTTTAGGAAGAAACAGAGAAAAAATGTGTACCTTCAAGCACTTTGTTTAATCTAAAGGTTTATAGAATTAACACGATCAGAAGATTCATATTCTTTAATTATTTTAGAGTTTGATAGCTATATGGAAATTCATGCACTCCAGTTTGCCACAGACCTCACCTCTCCCTGCAGTGCTACACTTAGTTTGATCTGTACGTTTATATTTCCCATCTGGCTTCTTCCTGTAGGCATTTACATCTGTTATCACTGGTTTAGGTAACCTCCAGAGAGATCAGAACTCCAGAGGACCACGGTGAAGGGGGTGGTATTTGATGAGACAATCTCTGCTTAAGTTTCTCCACTTGAAAAATCACTTAAAATCTCTACTTAAAAAACAGGACAGAGGGACTTCCCTGGTGGTCCAATGGTCAAGAATCTGCCTTCTAGCGCAGGGGACACATGTTTGATCCCTGGTCTGGGAACGAAGACCCCACATGCCTTGGAGCAACTGAGCCTGCCCTCTGCAAGTAGAGTTTGTGCACCACAAGGAAAGATCCCGCCTGACACAACAAAAATCCTGCACGTTGTAACTAACACAGTCAAAAAAAAAAAAAAAACTGGACAGAAAAAGTAGAAAAAAATCAGCTGGGAAATTGCAGCAGGAGGGACCTCCCTGGTAGTCCAGTGATTAAGACCCGGAGCTGCCCACTGCAGGGGGCACAGGTTCAATCCCCGGTCAGGGAACTAAGATCCCATATGCTGCCTGGTGTGGCAAAAAAAAAAAAAAAAAATTGAGGCAAGAGAGGAAGGACTTAAGGCTGGCTCACCTTGGGTTGGTTGAATTTCTGAATCCTTTGTTGAATAATCCACTGACCCCTGCCTGGTGCTTATCCCTCTGCCTCAGTTTTTCAGTTTGGCTAATATACACATTCATCTGTGCCCAGTGGAATGAAGTTGGCATGGTGAGATAAGACATAAAAAAACCTCAACAGCCAGAAAAAAAAGAATGACGTTCTACCATTTGCAGCAACATGGATAGACCTAGAGAATATTATCCTTAGTGAAACAAGTCAGAGAAAGACAAATGCTATAAGATATCACTTGTGGAATCTAAAAAATAATACAAATGAGTGTATAGGAAAAACAGAAGCGGAGTCACAGATCTGGAAAACAAACCAGTGGTTACCCAAGGGGAAAAAGAAGGGGGAACAGCAAATTAGGGGTAAAGGACTGAGAAGTACAAACTACTGTGTATAAAATGGATAAGCAACAAGGATGTATTGCATAGCACAGGGATTCATAGCAATTATCTTGCAATAACTTTTAATAGACTGTAATCTGTAAAAATACTGAATCACTATGCTGTGCACCTGAAACTAATATAACATTGTAAATCAACCACACTTCAATTTAAAAACAGATACAAAAAAAACATCTCAACAGAAGGAAAGCTGGGAGCTTTGCTTTTTTCTTTTTATCTGTATCTTTACAAGTTATCTTGATCAATATTGAATTGTATTGCACAGATACATCTGTTCCCCCTCATTAGAACTAACTGCCCGGACCCTATTGGCCTAGAACACTATGTTGGAAAGAGAAATCTTGATACTGTTAGGTAGTTAGAATAGGAAACAGGAGTCCGAAATGGCGGTGGCTAAAAGACAAGGAAGGGAAAAGCCCTCGAAAATAGAACAAAGGAAGGTCAAAGGAAGATCCGAGGACCAGAGTGAGGACCTCAGGAGAACAAACACTCCTGGCTAGCCCAATTTGCATAGAGCAGGCCTAGGGGGAGGGAAAAACATAAAAAGAGGAGCCAAAGGGCTCACTTTCTCTCCCCTGCCACCCCCACCGCCCCCCCCCCCCCCCCCGCCCCCGCACGCTGGGGCATTCTTCTCTTCGAGTCTTTGGGTTGGCATGCCCTCACACTTCGAGGATGGATTCTCCGGCTATCTTCTAAATAAAATAGAGCTGTAACACTGATTTGTCTAAGAGCTATAACATGGTTTGTCCAAGACCCAAGAGCTGTGACGCGCCGAGGGCTTTAATGTCCGTCGCTCCAAATCTTTGTTGTGATGAGACAGAACCGAGGAGCACACACTCGCCTGACAATATTAAGAACCAAAGGCTTAGGGGTCCTGTTTTTAGGACTGGTGCTTCCCAGGGACCTCCTTGGTTGGCAGTCCATTGTTTAAGAATCCGAACTTCCAATGCTAGGGGTATGGGCGGGTTTGATCCCTGGTCAGAGAACTAAGACCCCACATGCCATGTGGCCACAAAATAAATACATAAATACAGTTTTAAAAGATTGGTGTTTCCCAGCTGGAAGATGTGAATACCACACTCTGGGCTCCTTAGCAATTCCCATACCCCTCTGCCTCCAATAATGGAGGGTATAGGGATCTTTCAGCTACAGGAGAGACAGAAAAACTTTAAGGAGGCGTCTGGGAGGAGCTCGAGATGCAAAAGTGGTAGAGGCTAGGGTCTTAGCTGATGACTGGGGGGCTTAGAAGGAGATGCTGAGCAGGTGCTGCGTGGAGACAGGTAGGAAAAGGAGGGAGGGAGGTGGAACTGATCACCGTCCTCCAGGGAGAGCCACTGAGCGCTGGTGAAATACCAACCTCTCCTTCTCCTCCTCCCTCGAGCCCCAGGGGCCCCAGCCAGATCTTCATACGGTAGAGGCCGTTGGTTGCGCTGAGTGTGATATGTGCATCCCGCATGCTCTGTGCTCCCAGGAGACTGGGACCCAGGGAGAGCGTTTCCAGTATTTCCCGCCATAACTGTGCTCTCCAGATCAACCAGGAGCAGCCACCTCCTCACTACGCAGCAGAGCTGGTGTGCCCTGTCTCTGGTCCAGGCAAGGGAGCCGGAAAGCAAAATCTAGACATCCCCCAGACCCCTCCACCTCATCCTTTTCTTCCCCCTGCCCTGCCCTGCCCTGCCCTGCCCTCTGCCATCCCCTAGGAAGCAGCAGACACAATCAGCAACTTTCTTTCTTTCTTTTCTTTTTTTTTTAAATAAAAAGGCACTTTAGGGCTTTTATGGAGGAGGCTGAGGGCCATTAAGATACAAATTAAATCTTTGTGGGAATGGCCAGAGAGCAGATTCCCTGTGTGAGGACGGCCCCTCACTGGCTCAGCCTCCCTCAGCCCCAGGCTTCCACCTGGCCTTGGGCCCCATCTCCCTCCCTCGCACAGGCAGGATTCAAGTGCATTTTAGCCGTGGAAGGAAAATTAATCAGTCTTTGTGTTAAGTAGGTTACAGGGCAGGGCTGGAATGGGGTTGAGAGAGAGAAAGAAGCGGGTGGGGGAGGAGTGATGCGAGGGGGAAAGGAAGGGGAAGGGGACACTCTGCCTGCCAGACTCCGCCTATTTTACCCTCGCACCACGCGGAGGAGGGAACTGTCCCCCCCCCCCATTTTACAGATGGGGAAAACTGAGGTTCCCGAGAAGTAACATGCCCGAGGTCAGGCTGCTAGTGTCAGCTGGGATTTGACTCTCCTTCTAGAAGGTTGGAGAGAAGGAGAGAGAGGGGCATACGCAGTGTACCCCGCCCTCCATCCCTTCCACCCGGCCCCGCCAAAGCATTTAATCCAGGAGCCAGGAACTCCTCCAACTGCACTTTCCTGTGACCGGTCATTCTTGAGGGTCCCGCAGAGGGTCGTGATTTATTTGGGCCAGGGCATCAGAGCATGTAAATCATCCCATGTATGGGTGTGTGTGTGTGTGTGTGTGTTGGAGGGGCGTGGCGAGGGAGGGCCCATTCCAGTCTACCCACTTTACCTGTTAGGAGCCACGCAAGGCCTTTGGAGGGTTTGTTAGTTTGGATTTGGACCGAGGGGCAGAGGCGGGGACAGAAGACGCCTTGGGCCAGGCCTGCCCTACCCCAGGGGAGTTGGGAACCTGGCGGGGAGACGGTGGGGGAGGGGCTGCCCTCGCGGCGCCAAGCTCCACGTGCCTCCCGACGCTGGTGCTGCGGGGGGGCGGGGGGGGGCTGACCTGTCACTCATTCATTCCCTCCGCAAATGTTTATTCCGCACCCGCCGTGCCGCTGGTGGGGGGCTAAGTGCTTCGGTTAGAGAGCCGTAAGAATGAGAATAAAGCCGTATTTCATCTTCCTAAGAAGCACACTTTGCTCGCCGTTTTAACGTTTCTGAGACCAGGATGCGTCTTACAAGGACTGAGAGCTACAGTTATTGTCCGCAGCGTTTTAGTTTTCTCAGCAGTACATAAAGTCATGGTGTATCCAAACTATGGCAGCTCAGATTTGATGAAACTGGGAGACAGCCACGCTTGTGTCCCCTCCCTGCCAGCCGCTCTTCTGCGCATATTAACACGTTAGTGCTTCCCAACCACCCTGAAGTAGGAATTATTTCTGTGCCCATTTTAGAGGTGAGAAAACCGAAGCACAGGGAGGTGAATGCTCATCTCTCCCCCCCATGGGCGGCCTTGTAAAGTCCAATGCCAGGCTTGTAAGCACAGCAGAGCTGTGTGCAGGGTTAACAAAGGGACCTCAGAGCCCTCCCTGGAAACCTCCCACCCAAAAGCGGTGGGAGCCCTCCCCTCTCAGGGTCCACAAACCTGTTCCCCCGTGTGTAGGGTACAGTGATCAACCGGAAGCCCCTCCCTGGAGCAGACATGGGCATGTCCTAGGATTTGCTTCTCTCTTTCTCCTGGTCTGTCTTAGGCTGGGACAGCACCTGCTAATGGGGAAGATTTAGAGTAGGAGGGGAGAAAGGGAGAGAATTTACTAGAAATCTGTCCCCTCCCCTTATCATCCTCACTCCAAAGCAGGCCAAAAACCACATTAGGAGACAGAGGGCCTGGGGTGCCACCCGCCCCCATCAAACCTGTGTCTCTCTAGGCCTCAGTTTCTCTAACTGGACAATGGGATTAATTCTCCTCAAGAGATCCTCCAGCTGTAGTGGTGCTAATAAATGCTGATCCCCAGGCTTTAACAAAGGCCCCTGTGTCCTCTCACTCCAGAGTATGCACCTGCACCCTAGTTCAGGCCTGTCCCTTCCCCAGCCTGCCCCTGCCAACTGGTGTAAATGAAGACTTCACCTGCCAGGAGGAGCCAGGAGGGGTGCTTGGAGCCCTGCCAGCAGCTCTGAGCTGGCGGCTGGCTGTGTTCTCTTCCCGGGGCTGGCAGTAATTAATCAATCAACCCATCCGGAGGCCCAAGGCTGCCCTTGGCAGCATCTCCCGGACACAACACGGTGAATGGAGACAGCAGCAACTCCAGCCTCGGCCACATGGACCTGGTGTCCGGGTCTGAGAGGGGCCTAGAGGAAGGCAGGGGGTCATCTTCTCAAGCCCGATGTACCTCATACTTGTTCACTCATTCAACAAACATTATTAAGCACCTGCTGTGTGTCTTGGGTCAGACAGACTCTCTGAAAGCAGAGCCTGAGACAGGGATTCAGAGATATGTGGTTCTTCCGAGGGTGCTTGTCAGGAACCCTGTGTAGAGGAGGGAGCTGTCAGTCTGCTCGAGCTGCTATAACAGTAAGACGGGGTGGCTTAAAAACAAGGCATTTATCTCTCATGCTTGTGCAAGCTGGGAATCCAAGATCAAAGTGCCAACAGACTCAGTTTTGTTTGTTTGTTTTTGACGTGAACCACTTTAAAAGTCTTGATGGAGTTTGTTAGAATATTGCTTTTGTGTTATGTTTCGGTTCTTGCCCGCAAGGCATGTGGGGTCTTAGCTCCCAGACCAGGGATCAAACCCTCCCCCACTGCATTGGAAGGTGAAGTGTTAGCCACTGGACTGCCAGGGAAATCCCTCAATTCAGTTTTGGTGAGGGCCATCCTCTTGGCTTGCAGACATCCGCCTCTCACTGCATGTTCTCACAGCCTTTCCTTGGCACACACTCATGGAAAGAGAGAAGGGTTTCTTATAAGGGCACCAACCCCATTATGAGGGTCCCACTTTCATGACCTAATCTATACCTAATTACCTCCCAAAGGCCCACCTTCAGATACTCTCACACTGGGGATTGGGTCTTCAACATATGAATTTGAAGGGGGGACACAGCTATTCGGTCTGTAACAGGATTTAAAGACATGGTCTCAGCTTACGTCTCACCTTGTTCTGATCGGCGAGGAGCTCTGGAGTATAAATGGCACTGCAGAGTTACCTCTGGCTTTGAGAGGAGGGCCAGCCCTTTTCAGCCCCTTCTCAGTCATTGATGGTTAGCCAGGGAGTTGGGTAACCTCCAGGACAAGGTGTTTCCCATCAGCCTAGGATGAGCCTCCAGCGAAGGGACACCTGGGACGCATTAGCGGCCAAAGTTGATAGTAGCTGAGGGATGGTGCGCCTGCCCGGGTGCAGCGGGTTCTACCACACTAGAGGGGCTTGACGTGTGGTCTCCGGACCAGCCGGCGTCTCAGCATCATCTGGGAAATAAAACTTGTCAAGTCTGGTTCCAGAGAGCCCAAAATAGAAACTCTGGGGATGAGTCCCAGTAAGCTGTGTTGTCAACAGCCCTCCTGATGATCCTGATGCCTACTTACTTTGGAGAACACTGAACTGAGGATATACAATGAGCAATACAATCACCATCTCAGTGGTCGAGAGACGTAGGGTCCAATGTGTCCAGACCAGCAGGATGCACATGGGCCTGCTTGTGGGTTTGTGCCCCCAGATCTGTGCCTGAGAGCTCAGCTCATTTGACTAGAATTTCCTGACAGTGGTGACACTTGCCACCAACTTCTCACAGACATCTGTAGCCTAGGACCCCTCCCCTCATTCCATCTCTTCCCTCATCCCCCACCATGGCACCACTATAAGGGGAGGGCATCCATATTCAGCCAACACGTACTGAGTCTCTTCTGGGCTCTCTCTAATAAGCTATTTTATTTGATCCCTCCCTACAGCATCCTGTGTTGTAGGTATTAGCATCTCTGTTTTATAGCTGAGGAAACTGTGGCTCAGAATAACTTGCCTTAAAGTGATACCATTAATAAGGGGATGAGAACTTGCCCTTTCAATTCCAAGCTCAGTGTATATTCTGCTATAAACAATTTTGGCAGAAGTCAGAACAGTGGTTGCCTTGGGGTGGGGTTAGATATTAGATGGGATGCACAGGAAAGGCCTGTGTTACTGGAAAGGCCGTGTTTTTCATTTGAGTGGTGGTGATACCCGCATGTGTCTAAGATAAAAGTCACTGACCTTTATACTTGAGATTTATGCATTTTGTTGGATGTAAATTATGCTTCATTTAAAAAAATACAAAAGTCCTAAACAGTCACAAAAAGATAAATACTATATGATTTCACTTATATGAGGTCAAGGCTATATATTGTTGCCCTACGTATTTAACGTATATGCAGAGTACCTCATGCGAAATGCCAGGCTGGATGAGGCACAAGCAGGAGTCAAGATTGCTGGGAGAAATATCAATAACCTCAGATATGCAGACGACACCACCCTTATGGCAGAAAGCAAAGAGGAACTAAAGAGCCTCTTGATGAGGGTTAAAGAAGACAGTGAAAAAGCTGACTTAAAACTCATTAAAAAAGCATTCATAAAACTAAGATCATGGCATCCGGTCCCATCACTTCATGGCAAATAGAAAGGGAAACCATGGAAACAGTGATAAAAACTATTTTGGGGGGCTCCAAAATCATTGCAGATGGTGACTGCAGCCATGAAATGAAAAGATGCTTGCTCCTTGGAAGAAAAGCTATGACCAACCTAGATAGCATATTAAAAAGCAGAGACATTGCTTTGCTAACAAAGGTCTGTATAGTCAAAACTATGGTTTTTCCAGTAGTCATGTGCAGATGTGATTTGGACCACAAAGAAGGCTGAGTGCCAAAGAATTCATGGTACTTTTGAACTGTGGTGTTGGAGAAGACTCTCGAAAGTCCCTTGGACAGCAAGGAGATCCAACCAGTCCATCCTAAAGGAGATCGGTCCTGAATATTCATTGGAAGGACTAATGCTGACGCTGAAGCTCCAATACTTCGGCCACCTGATGCGAAGAGTTGACTCATTGGAAAAGACCCTGATGCTGGAAAAGATTGAAGGTAGGAGGAGAAGAGGGCAACAGAAGATGAGATGGTTGGATGGCATCACTGAGTCAATGGACATGAGTTTGAACAAACTGTGAGAGATAGTGGAGGACAGGGAAGCCTGGTGTGCTGCAGTCCATGAGGTCATAAAGAGTTGGACACAGCTGAGCAACTGAGCAAGAAGACTAATTTAACTCAAAGCAATGGAAAACAGGATGGTGGGTGCCAGGTGTTGCGGGAAGGGGACAGGAAAGATGTTGATGAATGGAGAAAAGAGTTTCAGTTTGGAAAGATGAAGCAGTTCTGGAGATCAGTTGTACAATAATGTGAATATAGTTACCATTACTGAACTGTACACTTAAAAGTAGCTCAGATGGTAAAATTTATATTATGTGTATTTTATTACCATTTTAAAAATATTAAAAATAAAGCTATCAAAATTTGAGATGCTCTGTGAGGTCAAGAGCCACTTGAGAATTAATGACGGGCCTTGAATAGTACCGGCCAGGGACTGGCCTCCAGAATAAATTGGCTCATACTTGGGAGTCTGGAAATCAGAGAGGGCAAGACTTCCTGTCTGATTCCTGAACTCCCTCCTACAGCATCCCTGTAGATGGTTTCCAGCCTGTGCTTAAACAGCTTCTAGGGACAGTGTTGGTTCCACCTACACTTAAGACAGAAGTCGTGCAAGCTAATGCTGGGCACACAGAAGATGCAGACACAGAGAAGAATGTCCTCCTCTTTTTGGCGCTCCATTACAAAGTCTGTACATACATGTATGAAGCCTGCCCTCTGCCCTGTGGTCCCTGTTTGAGGTCCTAGGGCCAGGGAAGCGACTGTCAGCTTCAAAGGACCGTCCTGCAGGGTTTTGTTTTGGTTCGTTTTTGGCTCCATATCTTTCTCACTTGATTTCTTCTCCACTCTCCTAATACTTCCAGGGCCAGACATCCAGGACACACTCAGATGGACCCGGCCCCTTTGTTGTTGCCAAATGAGTCAACACAGTGGGTGGCAGGACTATTCATCCTTGCCCCCAGAACAACTACCAATGAAGCAACTCACATGGGAGTGACTGTGAATCAAAGAAACTTGTACACTAAGCCTGATCACAGTGGGTTCTTCACTTAGCTTCTGTGGCGCTGGGTCTCACAAATGCCCACAGTACCAGTCAACACAAGGGAAACTGTGATAAAGAGTGAAGTCTCAGAGGAAAGAGACAAGGCTTTTAACTGATGGGAGCTAAAATCTCTATGTCTGCAAATTTTACAAAGCCAGGCGACCATGTGAACACTTGCGAACTCCCCTTGGAGGATCTTGGAAGGGCCTGTTTTTAATTGTATTTATTTACTTTTGGCTGTGCTGGGTCTTTACTGCTGTGTGCAGGCTTTCTTTAGCTGCAGTGAGCGAGGTCTACTCTTTAGCTGAGATGTGCAGGCTCCTCACTGCAGTCGTTTCTCTTGAAATGGCTCAGCCTCAGACTCAGGTGCTTGACCTTAAGGAATTGTGGCTCACCGGCTTAGCTGTCCCACCATGTGTGGGACCTTCCCGTACCAGGGATTGAACCTTTGTCCCCTGCATTGGCAGGCGAATTCTTAACCACTGGTCCACCAGGGGATGTCCTGAAAGGGCTTATTTAAGTGAAGGGCCCTGAAGCAGAAACTGTATCAGCTCCATTGAGAATTCACCTGTGAGCTGTGAGTCCCTAGGGGGCTGGGCATCCCTGTAGGGGTTTGAGGACCCTGACCATCCTCGCTCCTGACCCCCATCAGTGCACCCCCAGGTTTCTCTTTTGCTAGTTCAGCGTGGCCAGTGCTCCCTATGGTTCCTCACAGAAAGGCCTCTGGGTCCTGTCTGACCTGGTAGCAGTTTGCCCACATCCATTTGAAAGGATCCAGAACCGAGTGGTGTATTGTTCATTCCCTCCGCTGGCCTGGGCGCTAGCATGTCACAACAAGGCCCTGCCCCAGCCTTCATTCAACGATTCATTTGGTGGCTCTTTTCTGAGCACTTTGTCTGCACCAGGCCCCAAGGCAGGGCCTGGGGATCTGGAGAGAAAGCAGGAGGGTCCCTGCCCTTGGGGAGTCTAACCCTTCCACTTACAGAGCTGCGGCTATAAAGTTACGACTCCCACCTCACCCTGTACCCAGGAAGTTAGCTTTTGGTCCCCATAGCAGAAGGGCCTGCCCACAGATGCTTGACTCATTCTATCTTATTATGTTTCCTCCACTTGGCCATGCTGCCAAAATCATTCTGGATCTTGCTTCTGTCGTGCACCGTCCCCCGTCTCCCTCCCGGCTCCGTGTCATCTGTGACTGTGATAAGCCTGCCCGTTATGTCTTCATCGCAGTCCCTGATAGCAGCGCTGGGCCGCCGAGGACAAGGACAGAGCCTGGAGGCACTAGAAGTTTCCCTCCAGGTGGACACAGATTCCTTAATTAGCATCCTTTGGGGACAGCAGTTCAATCCACCCAATGACATGGTCACCCAGCCGTGTGTGTCCATCTTGTTCACAAGGACATCACAAGATGCCTTGTCACGCGCCTCAGCGATGTCCAGACGCACCACGGCCGACACAATTTCCTTTCTGTCAGGCTGCCAACCTTGTCGAGAAAAGAAGAGTGGATTCTGTTCTCCAGTCACCGTTGCCACACTTAAAAAAAAAAAACTTTTTCCTGAAGCATGTATTCAGAAAAGACTGCCAATCATAAGCGTACAGTTTGACAGTTTTTCACAAGGGGCACATGATGTCATCAGCACCCAGATGACGGAATGGGAGGATCCGGGAGGCCTGAAGACCCCGCCCCTGTATCAGTTTCTAGTTATGTCCCCCTAGGCGACCCCTTCAGGTTTTCTTGGGCCTCCCTGGTGACTCAGCTAGTAAAGAATCCCCCTGCAATGTGGGAGACCTGGGTTCCATCCCTGAGTTGGGAAGATCCCCTGGAGAAGGGAACAGCTACCCACTCCAGTATTCTGGCCTGGAGAATTCCATGGACAGAAGAGCCTGGCAGGCTGCAGTCCATAGCATTGCAAACAGTCAGACACACCTGAACGACTTTCATTTTTCCCCCCCTACCAAGAGTAATTATCTTGTGACTTCTAACACCATAGATTAGCTTCTCCCATTTTTGAACTTCGTATGAGTGGAATCATATATCTTTTCATCTGTATCTGGTTTCCTTTGGTCAACATTATCTGTGAGATTCCTTCATATTATTCCTTTTTTTTTTTTTTTGGCCACCCATGCCTCACAGCTTGTGGGATCTTAGTTTCCAGACCAGGGATCAAACTGGGGCCCTCAGCAGTGAGAGTGTAGGGTCCTAACCACTGGACCACCACGGAATTTCCTGTATTAATTTTGTGGATGTTTAACACTCCGTTATACGAACATAGCACTGTTGATTTATCCATCCTACTGTTGATGATTAGAGTTGCCTCTAGTGGAGGCGATTGTGAGTAGCATTGCCATGAACACTCTACTCTTTAAAATTTGGTGCATGTAAGTACTCATATTTTAATCTGCCCTGAGGGGTGCAACCTCTGAGTCATGATGTATGCATTTTGTAGATTTTGCCAAATAGTTTAGGAAAGTAGTTGCACCACTAGAAATACACACGACTGAGGGACTAGAAATAGATGAACCTCCTCACCAACATTTGATATCGTCAGTCTTTTAAATTTTATCCCTTCCCTGGGCATGAAGTGCTGTCTCACTGAATTTGCATTTCCCTGATGATTGATGGTGTGGAGCACCTTACCATGGGCTTATTGGCCACTTGGATGGCCTCTTGTGAAGTGTCTGTCTAAATCTTTTTTTTTTTTTCCTGTTTGAATCTTTTCCTCATTTTTCTATTGGGTTTTCTGCCTTTTTCTTATCGATCTGCTGTAGTTTCTTTTGTATTCTAGATGTGCACTGACTCTGCTCTTAACTTGAGCCAATTATTTTTGCAAATGAGTGCATTTGATCCCGGGGGCGGGGGGAGGAGTGGCTCTTTAGTAGGAAGCCACATCACAGAGGGGCTGGTGAGTCCACTTGTCATGTTCGTGATCAGGCTCCCTGTTGCTCTAGAAAAGTGGTCCAAGTGTCTGGGACCACCTGTTGAAGGAAACAGGGCAAAAGAGGGCAGGCCCAGTAGCCTGAGTAGGGGGCTGTGAGTTTCCTTGTCAGAAATCCTGACCCCGGGCATTGGTCTCATCACTTCTGAACGTGTGATGTTGGAGAAGTCACTAAGCCTTCCTAAGCATTTATTCCCTTTTCAAGGAAATAAAGATAATAATACCCATTTCACAGGGTTTCCTGATGTTAAATAAGGAAACAGTTTATTGAATATAATATTCTATGCTAATGTTGTTTATGTCTTAGAGCTGGGAGGACCTCATGAATCTGGCTTAATAAAATAGCTGCCCAATAAATGTGCATTACTGGGTGCCTGATGTATACAAGGTAGGCAGTCTAGCAGTGAAGAGGCTCTGATGTCAGATTACCTAGTTCACAAACCAGTTCCACCACTTACTAGCAGTATGTCATTAGGCAAGTTGATTAGCACCTCTGTGGTTCAGTTTCCTTATCTGTAAATGGGGATATGTGTGCGTGCTCAGTTGTGCCCAACTCTTTGCAACACCATGGACTGCAGCCTGCCAGGTTCCCCTGTCCGTGGAATTTTCCAGGCAAGAATACCAGAGTGGGTTGCCATTTCCTCCTCCAGGAGTTAATAGGGATAGGATAGTACTAACCACACAGCATCCATACATGAATTAAATTAGATCATTTATGTAAACACCTATACCAGGCTCGTAGAAAGCACATAAATGTTAACATGACATTTGTAATCAGGACCTTACCTATGTCCTCTCACATTTTCATCCAATGAAGCAAAGTGTGTGTTATCATTTCTGTGTTATAGATGAGAAGAGGGTAAATAAAATGCCTAAGTCACTTGACTGGTAAGTACTTGAGGTAGGATTTGAACTCAGGGCTCTGTGGATATGTCACAGCCCAGTGCATCTAACTGGGCTGCCCTCCAGCTCATATTTGTCTACCCTATTTTCAGGGACATCAGGAAAGCCTTGTCAAATGCTTCCCTGGATTTTTCACAGTGGGGGAGGGGTAAGAGAAGCCTGAGCCCCTGGACGCCCCAAGGGGATCTTGGGTGTGCTCGGACTGGTGTGCTGAGAAGGGCTGAGAATGTGAGGTTGCTGAGTCCAGAAGCCGAGCTGCAGAGCCACAGGAGACAGGATCTCTGCTTGGGGGGCTCTCCCAAGCCCCAGGCCAGGCAGCCCGGGATGGCCCCGGAGCTTTCTGTAATGAGCCTGCCACATGGCTGGACAGAGACTTATGACTTCTGTGGCTGGGCAGCTTCCTCCGGCTTGTCCTCTCTGCTTATTTATCACATTTGTCCCTCTGGAGAGGCAGGGCCATCGCTTACACTGTCCAGAATAGGGAACGCAATAAAACTAGTTCTACAGGAGGCCCTGAGCTTGTCCCCTTCGTGGAGAGCAGAGGGGCACTCTAGGATGAGGTGGGGGTGGGGCAAGGCACCCACAACAATGCCAGCCTGAACTCATTTTCCAGGAGGTCTCCATCTCCAGCATCATGGCCAGGACCGCAGTGTGGAACATCACTTCCCCTGCCACGGCTAAGGTGGCTCTAATAGCATCTCTAACAGCATCCCGACGCCCACTCCCACCACCTCAGGCACTGCCACCACCAGTAAAACTAACACTGTTACTGGTGACATCACTGTCATGCAGAGGCAGCCAGCATCCCTATCACCATCACCACCATCATCATCACTATCACCACCATTACCATCACCATCATCATCACTATCACCACCACCATCATTATCATCACCACCATCATCACCACCATCACCATCACTATCACCACCATCACCATCATCATCACTATCACCACCATCACCATCACCACCATCATCACTGCCATCACCACCATTACCATCACCATCATCAACACTATCACCACCACCATCATTATCATCACCACCATCATCACCATCATCACCATCATCACCACCATCACCACCATCACCATCATCAACACTATCACCACCACCATCATTATCATCACCACCATCACCACCATCACCACCACTATCACCACCATCACCACCATTACCATCACCATCATCACCATCATCACCACCATCACTACCATCATCACCACCATCATCACCACCACCATCACCACCACCATCACCACCATCACCACCACCATCACCATCATCACCACCATCATCACCACTATCACCACCATCACCACCACTATCACCATCATCACTACCATCACCACCATCACCAACATCACCATCATCATCACCATCACCACCACCACCACCATCACCACCATCACCACCATCACCACCATTACCATCACCATCATCAACACTATCACCACCACCATCATCATCACCACCATCACCACCATCATCACCACCATCACCACCATCATCACTACCATCATCACCATCACCATCATCACCACCATCACCACCATCACCAACATCACCATCATCATCACTATCACCACCACCATCATCACCATCATCACCACCATCACCACCATCACCACCATTACCATCACCATCATTACCACCATCACCATCATCACCACCATCACCACCATCACCATCATCACCATCATCACCACCATAATCACCATCACCACCATCACCACCATCACCACCATCACTATTACCATCATCACCAACATCATCATCATCATCACTATCACCACCACCATCACCACCATCATCACCACCATCACCACCATCACCACCATCACCACCATCATCATCATCATCACTATCACCACTATCACCACCATCACCATCACCACCATCATCACTGCCATCACCACCATACCATCACCATCATCAGCACTATAACCACCACCATCACTATCATCACCACCACCACCACCACCACCACCACCACCACCACCATCATCACCACCATCACCACCATCACCACCATCACCACCATGAGAACCACCACCACCATCATCACCACCACCATCACCACCACCATCACCACCATCACCACCATCATCACCACCATCAGAACCATCACCACCATCATCACCACCATCAGAACCATTACCATCACCATCATCATCACCACCATCACCACCATCATCACCACCATCACCACCATCACCACCACCATCAGAACCATTACCATCACCATCATCATCACCACCATCACCACCATCATCACCACCACCACCACCACCACCACCATCATCACCACCACCATCACCACCACCATCACCACCATCACCACCATCACCACCACCATCAGAACCATCACCACCATCATCACCAACAGGAAGGTAATTACCAGCTTGGCTTCACTACCTGCTTCAACTTGGCTCCAAAAACAAGGCTGTTGGAAATTTCTTAGCTGTTTCTATTTCCACTCTTGACTTCTGCCCTTCTGGGACATCCACTCTTGAATTCTGCCCCTTCTGAGACATCCCTGGCTCCTAGAAGCCGTGTCCTTCTTGTGTGGCTTCTCTGGTTCTATGGTCAGAGTTTAGTTGTGAGGGGAACTTGTCTCTAGACAGACCTGAACTCATCTGTGACACATGACCAGATGAGAGGCATAGAGTGAGCCACATGCTTCCCTGTTCCTCAGTCGCCTTCTTTGTATAGAGAGGAGAGTAAAGTTCACCTCACCAGGTTATCATAGGGATAACAGAGTGAAGTGTCTGGCACATACAAGTGCTCAATGGAGCTTCCTGTGTGGTTCAGTGGTAAAGAATCCGCCTGTCAATGCAGGAGATGCAGAAGACGCAGGTTCAATCCCGGGTCAGAAAGATCCCCTGGAGGAAGAAATGGCACCCCACTCCAGTACTCTTGCCTGAAAAACAATCCCACGGACAGAGGAGCCTGGTGGGCTGCAGTCCATGAGGTTGCAAAGAGCTGGACATGACTGAGAGACTAAGCACATATGTACAGTTGCTCAATATGTGACCCATGAAGTGATTATCATAGTTACATTATTCCTGGGACCTCCTGGTGGTCCAGGGGCTAAGACTCCACACTCCCAATGCAGGGTGCCCGTGTTAGGAAACTAGATCCCGCATGCCGCGACGAAGAGTTTGGATGCTGCAACTGAGGATTCTGATCAACTGAAGGTCACAAATGTTGCAACTAGGACCCAGTGTAGCCAGATAAATGAAAATAAATATTTTTGAAAAATCACATTATTCTTGGGTGAAACTGCTCTCCTAGATATCAAATTCCTAAAATGATAGCCTCTGTGCATCTTCCCAGAGAATCTCTCGCACCTCCCCTTCCTGGTCAACAGGCCCAGGACAGTGGCTTCTCTCTCCATCTCTCGCCGCCTGACCCAGATTCTGTGAGAACCCAAGAGTCTCACTGAACGGAGACGGCAGAGTCACATCTCCAGGTCTCATCGCCCCATTAGGACAACATCAGTGTAAACATTAGTTATTCACAAACCCAATTACATTTTGATTGCTCTGACCTGAGTGAGATTGGGGTTACTCTCAATCCACATTTATCTTTAGGCACAAGCTTCCTAAGGTGTGGGGAGAAGAAAACAGCCTCCTTTCTCCTCCATGGTACCCAAGCAGGAATCTTCTCCCAGGTTCCCTAATTTCTTCTTCCTTTGCTCCAGAAGGCAGCTGTACCCGGGCACTCCACCATGAAATGGGAAGCAGGAAGTCCCGGGCTAGGGACAAAGCTAAGCCCAAACACCTTTGAAATTTCACTGTGAGTGAAAGGAGCAGTTCCCCAGGAAAGGGGGTAGGAGAAGAGAGGAGAGGAGCTGTCTGGATTTGGGGTGGGAGTGGCAAGCTGACCTCCTAATGCCTGGGGCACCATGTGCTCACATTCTAGACTGCCATGTTCCTCTTTGAGTCTTGGATTTTCCCTCCCAAACTTGCTTCTGCTGATGTCTTCCCACCTCAGTAAATCCTTCCACTTGCTCAGGCCAAAAACCTCGGAATGGTCCACACTTCCCTTCTTCCAGCATCCAATCCGTCAGCAAACCCTGTTGGCTGTACTTTAACATCTACATCTAGAGTATGGCTGTTTCTCACCACCCCCACTGCTCCCATCCTGCTCTAAGCCACCATGGCCTCTTGCCTTAATAGTCATTATTATGGGCTCTTGACCATTACAGCCCCCTGAGTGGTTGGCCCCCCATTCCATTATGGTCTATTTTCAGGACAGCCACTAGAGTGACCCTTTGAAACCATCTGTCCGATCAAGTCACTTCACAGCTCTGAATGCTTGAAAGGTCCCTGTTTTGCTCAGAGTAAAAGCTGAAGTCCTCAAAATGTTGACCAAACTGTAGCTGACCTGGACCCCTGCCTCCCCTCTAACTTGTCTCTACGGCTCTCCCCCTTGCTCGCTCTGCCCCAGCCACGGAGATGCCAAGCACAGTCCTGTCTCCGGCTGTTGCACTTGCTGTCCTTGTGCCTGGAAAAGTCTCCTCCCAGATACCCACATGGCGTGTTCCCTCGTCTCCTTCGGACCTCTGCTCAAATGTCACCTTGTCACTGAAACCACCTTTGTCCATCAGGTCCCAGAAGAAAACAGATGGCACACTCAAATTCAGATCTTTTAAGGAGAGTTTACAAAGAGGTGGGCGGGGTGTTCAGAAACCATGAAGGATAGTGCAGGATCCCTAGGCTCTTAACAGTGAGGGGCTGTGACATCCCGAGGACAGACAACAGGTGGTGAGGTCCGGTTGGAGGGAGGCAGCTGTTACATTGATAAATTCTAGGATGCAAAAAGGATTGAGTGGAAAGGCAACCTGCTAGGGGCTAATATCCTTGGTGGAGGGATGCAGCCAGCCTGGGTACTCTCTCCTTCCCTCTGATCTGTGAGGCTCCCCATCAGCCAGACTTAACAGAAGCTAGAGAGTAGGGGGTCCAGGTGATGCAGAACCCGGTGGAGAAGGGTGGTGACTGAGTCTGGAGGGGCAAAGGGAAGGTGGTCAGGTCATCACTCATGACTACACTATATAAATATCACTCCCAGGGACTTCCTGGATGGTCCAGTGGCTAAGACTCCATGCTCCCAATACAGGGAGCCCGGGTTCCACCCCTGGTCAGGGAACTAGATCTCACATGGCGCAGCTAAGAGATTGCATGGCAAAATGAAGAACAAAGATGCTGTGCACTGGTACAGCCAACAAAACTTAAAAAGTATAAATACATATAGGCTTCCCCGGTGGTTCAGACGGTAAAGAATCTGCTGGCAATGCAGGAGACCTGAGTTCAATCCCTGGGTTGGGAGAAGGAAATGGCCACCCACTCCAGTATTCTTGCCTGGACAATCCCATGAACAGAGGAGCCTGGCGGGCTACAGTCCATGGGGTCTCAAAGAGTTGGACTTGACTTAGTGACTAGTACTTTCATATATAATAAATATCCCTCCCATCACGCCATACCTCGCCCCTGCTTATTTTTCTATATGCCATTTGTCACCTTCTAAAATACAGATTGTAAGCTCCATGAGGACAGGAATTTTGTCTGTTTTTTGTCCCCTGATGCATCCCTGCCATGTCATAAATGCTCAATACATATGTAATGAACTGTGGTGCTAGAGAAGACTCTTGAGAGTCCCTTGCACTACAAGGAGATCCAACCAGTCAGTCCTAAAGGAAATCAGCCCTGAATATTTACTGGAAGGACTGATCCTGAAGTTGAAGCTCCAATACTTTGGCCACCTGATATGAAGAACTGACTCATTGGAAAAGACCCTGATGCTGTGAAAGATGGAAGGCGGGAGGAGAAGGGGACGACAGAGGAGGAGATAGTTAGATGGCATCACCGACTCAATGGACATGAGTTTGAGCAAGCTCTGGGAGTTGGTGATGGACAGAGAGGCCTGGCTTGCTGCAGTCCATGGAGTCTCAAAGTGTCGGACACGACTGAGCTACGGAACTGAACTGAAATATGTAATGAAGGAGCAAATGGAAGAATAAAAGAGGCAAGCAGGGTGGGAAGGGTCAGGTGAGATCTAATGGGGCCTGAGCTCCCTAGATCTCACCCTGGGAACTGCCATCCGTAATGGAGAAAGAATGCATTCGTTGTTCGAGTAATTGGTAGTAACTGATGGTAATTTTGAGTAATTAAACACTAATTAATTCAATGAGTCAGTAATGTATTTATTTATGGTATCTGTGTTTGTTCCCTTATAAATATTGGTATTACTTTTGTCAGGCAATCAAAATTCTTTGAGGAAGTCATGGGGGTCCTCGGAGGTTACAGAATGAGCGTGGGCCCCAAGCTGGGCAAAGGCGAAGCTTGGAGTGCGTAGGTATGGGAGGGGCTGGAGCAGGCACTGTGAGATGAGGGCTTCCCTGGATGTTTGGCTGATGTTGGTTTGGCGTTGGGAATTAAGAAACTCACTTACAAAACCCTTTCTGACTTTCTTACTTCCCCTTTCACGCTCCTCTCCCCCACATAACTATTCTTTCTTGACTGGGGTATATGCAGTCCCTGGAGGGGTCACTATGTATAGGAGGTTTTCTTCTCCCCTGATTTCTTTGCTAAGAGAACAGCAGTGTCTTGAGCTCCTGGACTTTGACCTGAGCCCTGATCTCCTAGGCACGAGCATAGCTAATTCTGGGCTGGATAGAAGGTGGAGGAGAGGAAAGGAGCATACCCCAGCCTATAGACCCCGAAGGACCCAGAGCAGGACCTGAAGGGCTGAGAGGAGTTGTGTGGGGTTGGAGTATGCAGGGGGAGATTCCGAGGCTCTGGGGGTGAGGAGGGCAGATGTCTCAGTGACTGTGGGTCAGGCAGGTGCAGTCCTGGTCTCATGGATGGGCTTGCATGGAAGGACAAAGAGTGCTAGCCCCGGAGAGGACACCTTTCTAGACTCCCAACCCGCCTACCCCCAGCACCCTCAGTCGAGGGGTCTCAAGCCTTTTCTCCCCTGCCATGCTTTGATTTTTAGATCCTCCATGCCCAACTGGCAAATTCAAGTTATTATAAGTTAGGGGGGGAAAGTACCACATGAACCCAGAGAAAGCAGAGAAAAAAGTCATTGCAGGGCTGGGTGTCTCAGAGGTCATAGTATGTAAGAGATCTCCTCTCTCTTCATGAGCCTCCATAATGCCTGTCCCCTTTCCCTGTGCTTCAAAGTGGCAGCAGGCCCTGGAGTCAGATGACACTTCTTAGACCTGTGATGTGTTGGGCAAGTTACTTAACATTGCTGAACCGCAGTTTCCTCATCTGCGAAACAGGGATATTAACAGTACTTATCGTGTATGTGTTGATCTCTGTCATGTCCAACTCTTTGAGACTCCATGGACTGTATATAGCCCACCAGGCTCCTCTGTCCATGGAATTCTCCAGGCAAGGATACTGGAGTGGGTTGCCATGCCCTCCTCCAGGGGATCTTTCCAACCCAGGGATCCAATCCAGGTTTCCTGCCATGCAGGCAGACTCTTTTCCATCTGAGCCACCAGGGAAGATAGTTATCTCAGAGTTGTTATGATGTTTAAATGCACTTAGGTGCATAAAGCCCATAGCCCATGCAGCCTGGCAGTCTGGAAGTGCTTCTTCTGCCTGAGTTATTACAATAACTAACGCAGGTGACCAGCCACCTGTGACTTAGTTTCTGCATTCCGGTTTGGCCTCATCCCTAATCACGGAGAATCTCAGATCCCCGGTGGTTCTGACCAGCCCGAGGAATTCTCCCTCCGAGTCTCACATGAAAGAGCACTGTCCTTCTAGACCTACATCATCTTTGTTCAGTTCAACTCAGTTCAGTCGCTCAGTTGTGTCTGACTCTTCGCAACCCCATGGACTGAAGCACGCCAGGCCTCCCTGTCCATCACCAACTCCCGGAGCTTGCTCAAACTCATGTCCATTGAGTTGGTGATGCCATCCAACCATCTCATCCTCTGTCGTCCCCTTCTCCTCCAGCCTTCAATCTTTCCCAGCTTCAGAGTCTTTTCCAATGAGTCGGTTCTTTGCATCAGGTGGCCAAAGTATTGGAGCTTCAACTTCAGCATCAGTCCTTCCAGTGAATATTCAGGACTGATTTCCTTTAGAATGGACTGGTTCGATCTCCTTGCCATCCAAGGGACTCTCAAGAGTCTTCTCCGACACCACAGTTCAAAAGCATCAGTTCTTTGGTGCTCAGCTGAACATCTTCTTTGTAGCAGCCCGCAGCATCAGTCGAAGGGGACTACACTGGGGGTTCAGTGGTTAAGACTGAACAGCAGGAGGCACAGGCTCAGTCCTTGGTTTGGGAACTAAGATCCCCCATGTCACAATTTAAAAGATTTCACGTGCTTCAACTAAGACCTGGCACAGCCAAATAAATAAATACATTTTCTTATAGAAAAGAATTGTCTTTGCTCTGCTTCTGCATCTCCCCTGAGGCCCAGCTCTGGAGTGGCCCCAGCAGCTGAGCGACCTCCAGCTTCAGGTTCCTTTCTGTCTGTAATTCACCACTGCACTCTGGCTCTGGCTCCCTATCTCTGTCTCTCTATCTCTGTCCTGCTGTCTCTGACCCCGTCCCTGTCTCTCATTTCTCCTCCTCCCTCCTCCTTTGTTCTCTATTTGTCTCCCTTAATTAGCCATATTTTGGAACCGAAGTGTTTTCATTATGTATTATTTATCGAATGGCCAAACATTTCCTGTTCTTAATTTAAAAGGCAGATCGATAAAATGCTTTATGTTCCTTGCTTAAAACAAAACAGAGCTAAGTTAAGTTGTTCTTGGTTCACGTGGCTCTTTCTTGCTTCTTTTTTCACTGCAAGGGAAAGTTCCTTATCCTCATCCGCTTAATTGACAAGAACACTTAATTCACTCACTGCCTCATTCATTCAATTAATTATTCAGAAAACAGCTATTGAGTCCCACTAGTGTATACCAGTTGTGAGTCTCAGGGGACATAAAGGTAATACAAAGCACTGTTCCTGTCCTCAAGAGGTTCCTATCTATCTGGGGAAACTTGTCTGGGTGCTGATATGTGGCAGAAAATGTTAGAGGTACTGTGTCAGTGGCTGAAAGTGTTAGATGAGGCCCAGGGAGGGAATGGGAAAGGTTTCCTGGGTGGAGAGCAAGTTGGGCTGAGAATCCAAGGATAAGTAGATATGTTGATATGAGCTCACCCAGAAGCAGACCCTAAGGCAAGGAAAAGAGTATGCATGCCTGCTTGCATGCTAAGTCGCTTCAGTCGTGTCCGACTCTGTGTGACCCTATGGACAGCAGCCCACCAGGCTCCTCTGTCCACAGGATTCTCTAGGCAAGAATACTAGAGTGGGTTGCCATTAGGAAAAAAGTGCAAGGAGTTAATTTGGAAGGACCCCAGGGTGCACTGGGCTTCCCTGGTGGCTCAGTGGTAAAGAATCTGCCTGCCAATTCAGGAGTCACAGGTTTAATCCCCGGTCCAGGAAGGTCCTCTGGAGAAGGAAATGGAAACCCACTGTGGTATTCTTGCCTGGAGAATTCTAGGGACAAAGGAGCCTGGCGGACTACAGTCCATGGGTTGCAAAGAGTCGGACATGACTTATTGGCTGAACAACAATAACCGGATACACTAGTACGGGAGTGGGGAAGAGAGACCTGGAAGGAAGAGTCCATATAGGGGATATCAATGAGCAAGTTTTCGCTGTGGGCAACTGGGCTCAATTCCCATCAGCCACTGGTGACAGCCACCCTGAGAGGCATTCCTCAGCACTTCTGGCCTCCTGCCCAGTTGGCACAGTGGGCTCTGGTGACCAGAGGCAGCCTTCAAGCAAAAAAAATGGAGGTTCTAGAGACTTCCCTGGTGGTCCCATGGCTAAGACTGCAGAGGGCCTGGGTTCAATCCCTGGTCTGGGAACCAGATCCTACAGGCCACACTAAAAGATCTGTCATGCTACAAGGAAGATCAGAGATCCTGAGTGCTGTAATTAAGAGCCGGCATAGCAAAAGAAAAAAAAAAAAAAGAATGCAGGTTTCGGCCATTGGTAGTCAAGTTGCTGTGCACAGAAATGGTAAGGTGCTGTGGGGCCCTGACATCATCTGCTACAGTAGGTGTTGAGGGAGGGGACAAGGGCATGTCATACAGGTGGAAATATGACCAGTGGCAAAGGGTGGGGTGACCCCAGGAGCCCACACGCAGTTTGGGATGGTTTCAAGATTCAAATTGAGGAAGCCCAGCTTTGCATCCCCTGGGCCTCAGCTACAAAAAGGGGATGGAAATCCCTTCCCTACCCATCTGAGACGATTTGCACAGAACACCCTCCCCCAACTTGGACCCTGCGGAGCAGAGCTCAGTTCAGCCCTTCCCTTGAACTTCCCCACCACGCCTCCTGCCAGCCTCCAAGGCCCTGGATATGCAAAGCTCTTTATGATGCCCTGTCGATATCTGTCTTGGTGGAAGAGCGTGGCTGGGGATGGATGGAGCTGGGGGTTCTATCCATCAGTCACTTGGCTGCGATCTCTAAAGAGATTTTAATTGTGAGTTCAGATTTACTCTGGTCATCAGTAGCACCCGCCCGCCTCTTTAACTGACTGAGAGCAGGGCCTGGAGGCCTGCTGGGGTTTGCCAAATGGACGTCTTGCAGCAATGCTGAGGAAATATTTGCTGCAGTGAAACAATGAGCCTGGTGGAAAGCAATCATCCTAAATCGTGTCCTGACAGCCCACCAGAGCTCTGCCCCGGGGGAAGGGTAGGGGGCTCTCCCCATTAAACATGCAATTTTCTTTCGAGAGCTGCACCCCTGCTACCTGTCCAGGGAACAAAGATGATGGCCTCAAACCCGAACTGGAGGGAAACTGAGGCAGGGAACACCACCCTCTCTCTTCCGGGCCGTGTGGAAGAGAAGACAGTGCGAGAATAGGTGGCGGCTGTGAAGGTGGCAGGGGGCAGGGAACCCTGAGTTAGGAAGACGTGTACCAGGCCCACCCTGAGCAAAATGAACAGTAAATTTTAGCCTCATTTTCAGCTGAAGACCCATGCAGAGGCTAAGGGAAGTGGGAGGTTAGCCCAAGATCACTCAGTAAGTTATCTTTTAAAAATTAATTAATTAGGCTGCCCAGGGTCTTAGTTGTGGTCTGTGGTATCTAGTTCCCTGCGTTGGGACCATGGTGTCGTAGCCACTGGACCACGAGGGGAGTCCCCCCCACAGCAAGTTAAGATGGAAGGGGCTGGAAACCTTGGGCTTTGGTAGTCTGGCTTTCTGCATAAGGTTTTATCTTTGGACTCCTCAGTATCCCTTTCTGAACTCCCTTTCCTGTATCTCAAGCCTTCTTTATTCCCTCTTTAGGGGACCAGGGCCCCTTCACTTTCAGGATTTTCAGCCTAATTAATTTATTTTAAAAAGATAACTTGCTGAGTGATCTTGGGCTAACCTCCCACTTGTTTCCAAGGGCTGGTGCCTCTGAGTGAGTTTAAATGGTTTCCTCTCTGAGGTTCCTCCCTACCTATGGTGTAAAAGGAGAACCTCGGGGAGAGGTGGAAGGGGTGAGGGGGGAGGAAAAGAAGAGATCCTTCCTACATTGGGAAGCCACCCAGATAAGGCCTCTCATTCTGCCTTTAAGGCTCAGGACTCAGGAGCAGGTCTGGCCTCAGTCAGCTGAGTTCAGTCTCTCAGTTGTGTCCGACTCTTTGCGACCCCATGGACTGCAACAAGCCAGGCCTCCCCGTCCATCACCAACTCCCGGAGTTTACCCAAACTAATGTCCATCAAGTTGGTGATGCCATCCAGCCATCTCATCCTCTGTCATCCCCTTCTCCTCCTGCCCCCAATCCCTCCCAGCATCAGAGTCTTTTCCAATGAGTCAACTCTTCGCATCAGGTGGCCAAAGTATTGGAGTTTCAACTTTAGCATTAGTCTTTCCAATAAACACCCAGGACTGATCTCCTTCAGAATGGACTGGTTGGATCTCCTTGCAGTCCAAGGGATTCTCAAGAGTCTTCTCCAACACCACAGTTCAAAAGCATCAATTCTTCGGCGCTCAGCTTTCTTCACAGTCCAACTCTCACATCCATACATGACCACTGGAAAACCATAGCCTTGACTAGATGGACCTTAGTCGGCAAAGTAATGTCTCTGCTTTTGAATATGCTATCTAGGTTGGTCATAACTTTTCTTCCAAGGAGTAAGCGTCTTTTAATTTCATGGCTGCAGTCACTATCTGCAGTGATTTTGGAGCCCCCCAAAATAAAGTCGGACACTGTTTCCACTGTTTACCATCTATTTCCCATGAAGTGATGGGACCAGATGCCATGATCTTCGTTTTCTGAATGTTGAGCTTTAAGCCAACTTTTTCACTCTCCTCTTTCGCTTTCATCAAGAGGCTCTTTAGTTCCTCTTCACTTTCTGCCATAAGGGTGGTGTCATCTGCATATCTGAGGTTATTGATATTTCTCCTGGCAATCTTGATTCCAGATTGTGCTTCTTCCAACCCAGCGTTTCTCATGATGTACTTTGCACATATAAGTTAAATAAGCAGGGTGACAATATACAGCCTTGACGTACTCCTTTTCCTATTTGGAACCAGTCTGTTGTTCCATGTCCAGTTCTAACTGTTGCTTCCTGACCTGTATATAGGTTTCTCAAGAGGCAGGTCAGGTGGCCTGGTATTCCCATCTCTTGAAGAATTTTCCACAGTTTATGGTGATCCACGCAGTCAAAGGCTTTGGCATAGTCAATAAAGCAGAAATAGATGTTTTTCTGAAACTCTCTTGCTTTTCTGATGATCCAACGGATGTTGGCAAGTTGATTTCTGGTTCCTCTGCCTTTTCTAAAACCAGCTTGAACATCCAGAAGTTCACGGTCCACGTATTGATAAAGCCTGGCTTGGAGAATGTTGAGCATTACTTTACTAGCCTGTGAGATGAGTGCAATTGTGCGGTAGTTTGAGCATTCTTTGGCATTGCCTTTCTTTGGGATTGGAATGAAAACTGACCTTTTCCAGTCCTGTGGCCACTGCTGAGTTTTCCAAATTTGCTGGCATATTGAGTGCAGCACTTTCACAGCATCATCTTTCAGGATTTGAAATAGCTCAACTGGAATTCCATCACCTCCGCTAGCTTTGTTTGTAGTGATGCTTTCTAAGGCCCACTTGACTTCACATTCCAGGATGTCTGGCTCTAGATGAGTGCTCACACTGTCGTGATTATCTTGGTCGTGAAGATCCTTTTTGTACAGTTCTTCTGTGTATTCTTGCCACCTCTTCTTAATATCTTCTGCTTCTGTTAGGTCCATACCATTTCTGTCCTTTATTGTGCCCATCTTTGCATGAAATATTCCCTTGGTATCTCTAATTTTCTTGAAGAAATCTCTAGTCTTTCCCATTCTGTTGTTTTCCTCTATTTCTTTGCATTGATCGCTGAGGAAGACTTTCTTATCTCTCCTTGCTATTTTTTGGAACTGTGCATTCAGATGCTGATATCTTTCCTTTTTTCCTTTGCTTTTTGCTTCTCTTCTTTTCACAGCTATTTGTAAGTCCTCCTCAGACAGCCATTTTGCTCTTTTGCATTTCTTTTCCATGGGGCTGGTCTTGATCCCTGTCTCCTGTACAATGTCATGAACCTCCATCCATAGTTCATTAGGCACTCTGTCTATCCGATCTAGTCCCTTAAATCTATTTCTCACTTCCACTGTATAATCATAAGGGATTTGATTTAGGTCTTACCTGAATGGTCTAGCGGTTTTCCCTACTTTCTTCAATTTGAGTCTGAATTTGGCAATAAGGAGCTCATGATCTGAGCCACAGTCAGCTCCCGGTCTTGTTTTTGCTGACTGTATAGAGCTTCTCCATCTTTGGCTCAGTATACTTCCTCATTGGCTCAAGCCTATTTTTTAAATTTTTGCAGAATTTATCCAACAGAAACAAAACAAAGTCATAGCCCACAAGAATTTTATTCTTGATATCTCCTGCAACATTGCTGATGATAGCAAAAACAAACAAACAAACAAACAAACAGGAAAACTGAACGTCTATTAATAGGAGAATCATTGGATATATTATGGTCCAGTGTTGGAATATCACACAACTGACAACTGTTAAAAAGGAGGTTGGCCTAAGTGTTGACTCAGAAAGTTGCACATGAGGGACTTCCCTGGTGTTCCAGAGGTTAAGAATCTGCCTTGCAATACAGGGGATGCAAGTTTGGTCCCTGGTTAGGGAACTAAAATTCTACTTGCCAAGGAGTAACTAAGCCTGAGTGCCACAACAAGAGGGCCCATGTGCCACAGCTGCTGAAGCCTGCACACTCTGGAGCCTGTTTTTGCCACAACAACTAAGCCTAGGAATCACAACTACAGAGCGTGTGTGCAGCAATGAAAGATCCTCACGACTCAGTGAAGATCCCCTGTGCTGAAACTAAGACCCAATGCAGCCAGATACAAAAATTTAAAAAAAAAATTTTTTTTTTAAGTTGCTCATAAGAAAATCTAGTTGCAGAGTGATATGTGCATTTAGGTACCATTAAAAAAATTTTTTTTGTATGTTTATATTTTGGGGGGAGAAAAGAAAAAGCACATTGAGGGTCAGATTAGGATTAGCTTCAATGATGAGTGACAGAAAAAGAGACCACAAATCAACAGTGTGTTAAACAGGATAGCTTCCTTCTCTCTCACTTAAAGTCCAGAGGCACGAGGTTCAAGGCTTGTGTGGTGGTTCTACTCCATGAGGTCATCTAGGTTCCTTCTGTCCACCACGATTAGTGTCCATTCCCGAGGTTACCTCATGTCCCAAGATGGCTGCTCTAGCTTCAGCCATTACTTCAACATCCTAACCAACAGGAAGGAGGAAGGCATCCAGATCAGCATGCCTTCTTCCCTTAAATGGTCGTTTCCTCAAAGTCTCATATAAATTTTGGTTACACCCCATTTGCCAGAGCCTAGTTCTATAGCCCGGAGAAGGCAATGTCACCCCACTCCAGTACTCTTGCCTGGAAAATCCCATGGATGGAGGAGCCTCGTAGGCTGCAGTCCATGGGGTTGCTAAGAGTCGGACACGACTGAGCGACTTCACTTTCACTTTTCACTTTCATGCATTGGAGAAGGAAATGGCAACCCACTCCAGTGTTCTTGCCTGGAGAATCTCAGGGACGGCGGAGCCTGATGGACTGCCGTCTACGGGGTCACACAGAGTCGGACACGACTGAAGTGACTTAGCAGCAGCAGCAGCAGTTCTATAGCCACGCCTAGCTGCAAGGGAGACTGGGAAATGTATTTTCTTCCCAGGTAGCCATGTGTCCAGCTAGAAGTCTTTTAGGAAGAAGAGTATGGGTATGGGGGACAATTAATTGACTCAGACGAGGAGAAGAAAACAAACTTTATTTATTTATTTTTTTTTTTTTTAGGATTTGGTTTTTTATTTTTTAAATTTTAAAATCTTTAATTCTTACATGGAAAACAAACTTTAAATTGATTACTTTAGAAAGGGAGTTTGGGAAGAGACATAGTGAGTAGTCAAATATTAAATTTTTTACATCCTATGCTTACTACTTTACCTGTTTGAATTATTTTAAAATGAGTTAGGGAATTTCCTGGTAGTCCGGTGGTTAGGATGCCATACTTCTGCTGCAGGGCGTGTGAGTTCAATCTCTGGTCAGGAAATTAGATTGCAGAAGCCATGAACTAAGATCCCGCAAGCCATTAAGTACAGACAAAAAAAAAGTGACTTTGTTACTTTTGTAATAAAAAAATCCCAATAACATATTTCTTAAAAACCTCTCTGATGCCTCTTGTAATTCTAGCATAAACTCTAAATTTCTCAGCACGGCATTCAGAGCCCTCTTACATCACCTGGGCCACACTTAGCAGACTCCTTCCTCCTCCCTGCACGTTGCTACAGCCACACTGAATGTCCATTGCTCCCAAGAACTCCCCACATCCGTGACTTTGTGCATTCTGGTTCCTCGTCCTAAATGCCCTTCCTGCTCCTCATCTCATCTCTACAGCTGCTACTCAAAAGTCATTTCCTAGAAGCCTTCCCTCCTGGCCCTGGGTAGTCACCCCTTTTCCTGCACCCTTGCTGCCTCCAGGCCTCTTTTAGAGCAGGCGCTGTGCCTCTGGTGGTTTATCTCATCTGTATTCACTTTTCCCTTTAGACCAGGAGCGTCTCAGGGGCAGGGACTGTCTCTCGTTGGTTCATGTCCTCCAGCACTCATGCTAACACCTGTTACACGGTAGGTACGTACGTAGTAGGAATGTGCCAGACGCTCTCTATGAGCATTGTCTTATTTAATTCACATCAGCCTATCAACAACCTCAGATATGCAGATGATACCACTCTAATGTCAGAAAGCGAAGAGGAACTAAAGAGTCTCTTGATGAGGGTAAAGGAGGAGAGTGAAAAAGCTGGCTTAAAACTTAACATTCAAAAAACTAAAATTATGACATACAGTCCCCATCATGGTGAATAGATGGGGGAAAAGTGGAAACAGTGACAGATCTTATTTTCTTGGGCTCCAAAATCACTATGGAAGGTGACTGCAGCCACAAAATTGAAAGACACTTGCTTCTTAGAAGAAAAGCTATGACAAACCTAGACAGCATATTAAAAAGCAGAGATATCACTTTGCCGACAAAGGTCTGTATAGTCAAAGCTATGGTTTTTCCAGCAGTCATGTATGGATGTGAGAACTGAACTATAAAGAAGGCTGAGCAATGAAGAATTGACACTTTCACACTGTGGTGTCTGGAGAAGATTCTTGAGAGTCCCTTGGACAGCAAGGAGATCAAACCAGTCAATGCTAAAGGAAGTCAATCCTGAATATTCATTGGAAAGGCTGATGCTGAAGCTGAAGCTTCAATACTCTGGTCAACTGATGCAAAGAGCTGACTCATTGGAAAAGACCTTGATGCTGGGAAAGAATGAAAGCAGGAGGAGAAGGGGATGACAGAGGATGAGATGGTTGGATGGCATCACTGACTCAATGGACATGAGTTTGAGCAAACGCTGAGAGATAGTGGAGGACAGGGAAGCCTGGCCTGCTGCAGTCCATGGGGTCACCAAGAGTCAGATACAACTCAGTGACTGTACAACCCTGTCAGGTCAGTGCCATCATTCCCCATTTTACAGGAATGGGTGGAATGCTGTGTAGTGGTCATAGACCAGGAGCCTGCCTGGATGCAGGTAATAACACTGAAGCAAATTTCTTTTCTTCTCTTAAAAATGTATTTATTTGACTGTGTTGGGTCTCAGTTGCAGCACATGAGATTTTTGATCTTTGTTTCAGCACACAGGATCTTTAGTTGCAGCATGTGGGATCTAGTTCCCTGACCAGGGATTGAACCTGGGATCTCTGCCTTAGGAGTGCCATGTCTAAACCACTAAACCACCAGGAAACTCCCACAAATTTCTCTCTAAAGCCTCAGTTCCACATCTGTAAACTGGAGTTCATGATACCTGGTGGCACTCAACAAATGGTGGTGATTATTGACTGTCTGATGTCTGAGGCCACAATCTTTCTCTCCTCCCTTCTTCCTGTCTTTAGCCCTCCTCTAGTCAGGAGGAGTCACGCTGCTCACATTCTTTGCCCAGACCTGCGACCAGGTCCAGGACAGGTCAGGTCAGCCCCAGCCTAATGTCCCACCAGCCCCAATGTGGAAGCTGGAGGAACAAGGGGAGAAGGAGGAGGACAGAAGTGTGATGTCCCTCGAGTGGTCTCAGCCTCCTCCAGCTCGTCTTAGAGCACAGCTCTCTGGGCAGAGCATCTTTGCTGCTGCCTTTGGTTCCCTTTCACCTCCGGGACCTTGAGTTACCCTCCTGGGAATGGGGTGAGGCACTGGGGCACCTGCGGTTCTCCAGGACCCTGAAGAGAACAGATATCCGAGACTCTTACCCTGTGACCCCCAGTGCCAGTCAATGCCCACCTTGGCAGCTAACCCCTACAGCCTCTGACCTGGCTGCCCTCACCCCCATCCTTGGGCACCCATTCCCTGCTCTGCCACCCCAGGAGGAGAAATCACCTGAACTCTAGGGAAGGACTTCCCTGGTCACTCAGACAGTAAAGTGTCTGCCTACAATACAAGAGACCCGGGTTTGATCCCTGGGTAGGGAAGATCCTCTGGAGAAGGAAATGGCAACCCATTCCAGTATTGTTGCCTGGAAAATCTCGTGGATGGAGGAGACTGGTAGGCTACAATCCATGGGGTTGCAAAGAGTTGGACACGACTGAGCGACTTCACTTTCACTTTCACTTTCTAGGGAAGGGACACACAGAGGCTCCCCATTTGTTGTTCAGTTTTCAAGTCGTGTCTGACTCTTTGTGACCCCATGGACTGCAGCACGCCCTCACCATCTCCTGGAGTTTGCCCAAGTTCACATCCATTGAATCAGTGATGCCATCCAATCATCTCATCCTCTGTCACTTCCAACGCAGAGGAACAAGGTTCTATTCTACTCCTGGGAACCCTGGGAATCCAGCCTGTAGATGACCCTAACTGAGCTTCACACACACACACACACATCAGCAGTGACACCCCTGGGGACCCTACAGCTCCTCCACAGTGTCCCGTGATCAGAGGGCATCAAGCCTCTCACCCTCTCCCCGTAAATAGAAGCCTTGAGAAAATGTCTGCCCCTCCTTTTCCTCTGGCTTCTGCTGTGTCTAGAATCAGCGTCTCATTCAGTGAGACCTTCTGGACTGAGTCAGGTGGCAGTCGGCAATCTGTTGAACCAGGCCCCAACACTGGTCACCGCCCCCCACGCCCACACCCACACCCCAGACCTGAGTGGAAGTGTTTGGGAGGCAGGAGGTCGGGGACTGAGCGCGGGGGACTCTGGAAGGATTCTCCATGCACCTCCTCGGGTGCCTAGTGGGCTCTGAGGCTGAGTCCTGCGAGGGCAGGAGGGGGCTCCTTCTCCTCTCAGGGTTTGGGAGGGGAGTCACTGGGCAGTGGCCCTTACTAGGCTGACCAGGACACTTCAGGGTTCTGGGTTCCAAAGCCCCTGCTGCCATGTGTCACCCCCCCTTTTTTTTTTTTTTTTTGCCACTCATTTCCCTGCTTCTGAGACTGCCTATTTTTTTTCTTTTTGGCCTCACTGGGAGTCTTGTGGGATCTTAGCTCCCCGACCAGGAATTGAACCTGTGGCCCTTGCCGTGGAAGCACAAAGTCCTAACCAACGGACCTGCAGAGAAGTCCCCCTGAGACTGTGTCTTAGGGCAGGCTCCTAACTGTCCTCTAGTCTCCTCCCTCAGACGGGCTGGGTGAGCTAGGTATAGAAACCTCAGCCTCTTTTACCAGAAAAGGGCCTCCTGAAGGCCAGAACTGCGACCTCCAGCAGATGAGGAACTGGCAAAAAGCTGGGAGAGGACCCGCCTCCCGCCACGCGGGGGAGGGGGGCGGTCTCAGTCCCTGAGGTTGAACTCCAGCCTCAGGGGCGCTCAGTTGGGGAGGGGTGGCTGGGGGAGAGGAGGCAGGCGGAGCCCAGTGTCTCTGCCCTCTGCCCCCCTCCCCCCTCCCCAAACTGCCTCCTTCACCTTTCCCAGGTTGTGTTTACCTTGGCCTCCTCCTCTGCCCTGTTCTCCCAGCCGATCTGATTGCTGTAATTAGTTAATCAGTAACTGGCATAATTTCCCCCTGATTAATGCAGGAATAATCACCCGCCAGGGCTGCCAGCAATTTGCTTATCAGAGTCACTTTGAAACAGCTTTGAAAATGAGCGATTGGCACCTTCCTCAGGGTTAAAATTAGAGCCAGAGGAGGCCGCCCTCAGCCTTAGGCGTCTGGGATGTTGGGAGGGGCCGGCAGGGGAGCCCCCACCCCGCTCCCTGTGTCCGGGCCTCCGACGGCCTGTAGAGCAGACTTGGGGCGCCCCAGGTCTCCTGGCCTCCCTCAACCCTGAGCAGTCACGGCTGCTTTCCAGGCTCAGGTTGGCACTGGGCTCCGCTACGCCCCAGGCGGCCTGCGGCCTCTGGAGCCGGCTGCGGGTTCCCACGGCGTCTGGCTCCACAAATATTTGCTGAATGGATGGAGGAGAGATGCGGTTCCTGTCTCCTATGCGCCGAGTACGCGGGGCTCCGGGGGACACCCGGAGACAGGGCACACATACTCACGTCATTTACAGCCAGGAGGTCGTTTCAAGGGCGACGGCAGTGCTGAGGAACTCTCTGGGATGGAGCTCCTGTGTGGAAGCCAGGACTGGAATCCTGTCCAGAAGTAGGAGTCTGTGGATCAGGGCGGCAGGAGGGGCCTGCTCTTCAGTTCAGTTCAGTCGCTGAGCCGTGTCTGACTCTTTGCGACCTCATGAATCACAGCACACCAGGCCTCCCTGTCCATCACCATCTCCCGGAGTTCACTCAGACTCACGTCCATCGAGTCAGTGATGCCATCCAGCCATCTCATCCTCTGTCATCCCCTTCTCTTCCTGCCCCCAATCCCTCGCAGCATCACAGTCTTTTCCAATGAGTCAACTCTTCTCATGAGGTGGCCAAAGTACTGGAGTTTCAGCTTTAGCATCATTCCCTCCAAAGAACACCCAGGGCTGATCTCCTTCAGAATGGACTGGTTGGATCTCCTTGCAGTCCAAGGGACTCTCAAGAGTCTTCTCCAACACCACAGTTCAAAAGCATCAATTCTTCAGCACTCAGCCTTCTTCACAGTCCAACTCTCACATCCATACATGACCACTGGAAAAACCCTAGCCTTGACTCGACCGAACTTTGTTGGCAAAGTAATGTCTCTGCTCTTCAATATGCTATCTAGGTTGGTCATAACTTTCCTTCCAAGGAGTAAGAGTCTTTTAATTTCATGGCTTCAGTCACCATCTGCAGTGATTTGGAGCCCCCAAAAATAAAGTCTGACACTGTTTCCACTGTTTCCCCATCTATTTCTCATGAAGTGATGGGACCAGATGCCATGATCTTCGTTTTCTGAATGTTGAGCTTTAAGCCAACTTTTTCGCTCTCCTCTTTCACTTTCATCAAGAGGCTTTTGAGTTCCTCTTCACTTTCTGCCATAAGGGTGGTGTCCTCTGCATATCTGAAGTTATTGATATTTCTCCCGGCAATCTTGATTTCAGCTTGTGCTTCTTCCAGCCCAGCATTTCTCATGATGTACTCTGCTAATAATAATAGTAGCAGTAGCAAACCACAGCCTGCCCGCCCTTTTCTAGAGTGTAGGAATTATACTAGGTTCTTTACATCCATTATCTCATTTAATCCTATGGGATAATAATAAACACTTAACACCCTTAATAAACATGCAGTATATGCCCTTTCTACTTCTTTATAATTTTACTTTTAATTATGGCAATTTCCAAACAAACATAAAGAGAGAGTTGCAATGATAAACTTTTCTGTACACAGTATCCAGGTTCTACAACTTACTGGTTTTCTAAATTTGCTCTATCTATTCTACCCTCCCTTCTTGTGCTTGTTTGAGGATCTTAGAAGCAATCCCAGACGTTGTATCATTTCACCTGCAAAATGAGATGCAGATTGCAAGAGAATAATTCTCACAGGGTTGTTGAAGGATTGAAGGACACCATAGTCTTAGGACACATATCACTTGAGAGATATTGGTAATTATTACAGAAGTGGGAGATTTATTATTACAAATCTTCTCTATATCTGCAGGGTCTAGAGGAGAAACAAAAGGCGGAGCTAGGGGTGTGAAAGCCTTCAGGTGCTGGGAAGGGGTCTCTCAGACAGGTTTTGGGGGTGTGAGGCAGGGGAGGCTGGAGTGATTGTTAATAACATTTCCCATGAGGGACTTTCCTGGTGGTCCACGCTCTCAATGCATAGGGCCCAGGTTCCATCCTTGGTCAGGGAACTTGGTCTCGGAACTTGGTCTCATATGCCACAATAAAGATCCCACATGCTGCATGTAAGACCAGGCATAGCCACATACATAAATTAAATTAAATTAATATTAAAAACATTTCCTATGAGTGTGAGTCCCGTATGGAGCTGTGACTGGGGACTGAGATCGTAAGGGATGCTGTGGCCTTATAGCTGAGCCAGGGTCCCTGCATGTTGACTTGGCTCATCCGGTACATGCTTCTCTCTCCAGCTCTCCTTTAGTGGCTGAAAGAGCTGAGAGAAAGAGGCAGACAGGTAAGCAGGGGCTCTCAAGGACCAGCTCTAACTGTCTCAGAGGTGAGCATCGTAGCATCCAGTTAGGGAACTCCAAGGGGTCCTTTGAGGACCTCCGTGTGCTGGGGGCTGTGGATGCTCTGTTGTTGGACTTGCTCCTAAGTACACCACTGGGTAATGGGAAAGAGGTGGTGGACACCGCTGCCCCTGGCCACGAGGAGGCTGCAGGCTGGCTGGAGCACAGCGAGTTAAGCCATGATTTCTAACAAGACACACACTGTCACATGGTGGGGCATGATAGTCCTAATCAGTTCCCAGGCCTGACCTCCTGGGGCCCTGACCCCGAGCAGGGGGATGTCCATGTGTGCACACACTGGACTCACACTCCTGACGCATAAATTCCCTGTCTCGCACACGCATTGTCAAGGCACACCTGTCCCAGAAGCTTTTGTCAGTATGAGAAATAACATGTTCATTTAGAAACATTTCTTTGCCAAATAGGTGAGACTGTGTGATAAGTTGCATTAGGAAAATAATTTAAACTCCACAAAAAAATTAAAAAACAGGCTTTCTTTTTAAAGAACCAAGCTGTTTTCCATGCTAGGGCAGCTGCCTTCAGCCAGTCTGCAGAGAGTGCAGGAAATAAGCTTGATGGATTACGCATGGCAGGGGGTGTTTGCATTTCTCAAGGTGAGACTGCTCCCCTCCCCTTCCCCACATCCCACAATGTCACCGTGGGTAGGTCCCACTTTCTGCCAGCAGGTCTTCCTACTCCCTTTTCACAACATTGATGCTTGGTGTCCATCTACTTCCTTCGTTGAACTCTCTCTCCATTTTGCTGACACTGAACTCATTCCCTTCTCCTCCTACTTCTTAGGCGACTCCTTCTCCTCCACTCATCCTCTCTCTGTCTTCCCCTTAAGCACAATCAGCTGCTCTGAGACATCATCACCAGTGGAGATCGCTTCTGGCACCACAGCCCCCTGATCCTGCCCTGATCTCGTCAACCCTCTTGTCTTCGACTCTTTTATCTCCACCAACCAGACTCCCCAATATATCCCTACCCCTCGTCCTGATATTTCTCCAAGGACGCCTGGCCGGCAGTTCCTCTTGTGTCCTGGACACTTCCACTAGATGCTCATTCTGGAACCTCAAATTCAATTTGTCTGTATCGATTTGTCAGAATCTTCGTCTGCAAATTAAATTATCCTCTGCAAATCCCAAACCTTCAACCGGCACTGCAGCCCCTTCAGTCCCTTTATCCAGAAACTTGGGAGCTACACCCAGACCATAACCATGTGGATCCAGGGGGTTCCACCCTGAATATCTCTTCCTTTTACTTTCTCCTCATCATTCTCACTGACCGCCCCTTGGGCTGAGCCTCCTCCCTCTCACAGGGGTCTCTTATCTTGCTCTATCTCCCACCCACCCTCCAAACTCTAACCAGAGTATAAAGGTGGCTCAGGAAGGCATATGTGAACTCACCATGATTGTTCCCAACCAACTTCTTCCCCTTCACCTCCCTGTGCTCACTTCCCTTCCCTGAATGCTTTGTGCAAACATCACCCTGGGTGTGACAGCTTTCTCAGAAGATACCAGGCACTCACATACATTTGTCCCTCACCCGGGAAGGCCCTACCCTGCCCATTTCTGATTTTTACTCATTCTATTTCTATTCACTTTTCTTGTAGGACCTTAATTCCGTTCCCAGGGATTGAACCTGCACCCTCGGCAGTGAAAGCATTGAGTCCTAATCACTGGACCACCAGGGAATTCCCCTTTCTTTATTGGTCAACATTAGGCTTAGCTTCAAATCACAGGTGTGTGCTCAGTCACTCCTGAAGTAATAATAGACTCAAACAAGATAGCTGTTATTTCTCTTTCCTGCAGAAGTTCAGGTGGAGCTCTGCTCCATAAAGTTCTCAGGGACCCAGACTCATTCCAGTTTATTGATTTGTCAGAATCTTTGTCTGCAAGTTAGATTTTTGCTGTTATAGTCACTCAGTCATGCCCAACTCTTTGCGATCCCATGGACTGCAGCACGCCAGGATTCCCTGTCCTCCACTATCTCCCAGAGTTTGCTCAAACTCATGTCCATTGACTCAGTGAAGCCAGCCAACCATCTCATCCTCTGTTGCCCCCTTCTCAGCCTGCCCTCAATCTTTCCCAGCATCAGGGTCTTTTCCAATGAGTCGGTACTTCACATCAGGTGGCCAAAGTATTGGAGCTTCAACTATAGCATCAGTCCTTCCAATGAGTATTCAGGCTTTATTTCCTTTAGAATTTACTAGTTTGATCTCCTTGCTGTCCAGGGGACTCTCAAAAGTCTTCTCCAACACCACAGTTTCAAAGCATCAGTCCTTTGGCACTTAGCCTTCTTTATGGTTGAACTCTCACATCTGAACATGACTACTGGAAAAACCATAGCTTTGACTATATGAATGTTTATCAGCAAAGGGATGTCTCTGCTTTATAATACACTGTCAAGGTTTGTCATAGCCTTTCTTCCAAAGAGCAAGTATCTTTTAATTTCATGGCGGCAATCAGTATATGCTGTGATTTTGGAGCCCAAGAAAATCTGAAGATCCTAAACCTTAAACCTGCACCATAGCTCCTTCAATCACTTTATCCAGAAACTTGGGACTGCCAACCCAAGACTGTGATCCCCATCCTCATGATCTAAGATGACAGCTAGAGTTCCAGCCATCACCTCTGTGTTCCAGGCAGCAAAGAGGGCCAAAGGTATGTGTGACTGCTTCTAAGGAAGGCTTCTAGACTGCATCTCCACTCATCTCCCATTGGCCAGCTGCAAGGGAGGATAGGAAATTTAGTCTTTATTTTGAATCATGTGCCTGGCTAAAAATCTAGTCTCGAAGAAAGAGGATATTGGAGAATAGCTGTAAGTCTCTGATGCCTTCAGACAGAGGCCCATTTAAATGCCTCTCCCTTTAAGTGCCCTCCCAGAGCCCCAGATGGAATTAACCACATTTTCCCCGGGCCCCTGACTATAGTACTTACCAGAAATTCCCTCTGCCATCTCTTACAGTTAGTTCTGGAGTTGTCTTCCCTCCCAGACTGTGAGCCCCTGGGGGCAGGGGCAGAGTGTTCTACAACCTTGAGCCTCCTTATGGCCAGACTCAGGTAGGACAGAGAAGGTGCTTGGTGAGTATGTTTCGAGCAAATTAAGCCCTTGAGCACCTCGGATTCTTTCTCCCTGGGGACTTAAGCCTTCGGAGGTGACTAGTCACTGTTGGGATCGCTGTTGACAGCTGGTGCACTTGGGGAACTACCTTGTGGCTGTGATGGGTTTGCTTTTATGTAACAGGGTTTTATTGAGGTCTGTATACATATAGAGGTATATGTACCATTACTGAGGTATATATACCATAAGTGCCCTAATCTTAAGTCTCAGTCAATAACTTCGAGTCATGATGTATCACCACTCAGAGCAAGAGAGAGAATGCTAATATATCTCCCTTTACCTCCTGTAAAGGGACCTTGGCTTATCCTGTAGTGTGGATATCCTTATCCTCTAATAATAGAGTTTCCCAAACTTTCTTTTATTAAAATTTATTCATTTTTTTAATTGAAGGATAATTGCTTTACAGAATTGTGTTGGTTTCTGTCAAACATCGACATGAATCCCAAACTTTCTTGACTCATGGTATCCTTAATGTCTTAATTTTTTTTCACGATTCCCCTAAATGAAAAGAAATGTTAACACTTCCATTTATTAAGCAGTTATATCCAAACAGCTTAATCAGCATCAATGTCCTAACAACTTAGCAGCTGTTAGAAGAAATAACACACATACATTAGAAAAAAGAAAAATTTCACTTTACTCTTAACCACAATTTCTTACTTGTGGGGTGTGTATACCCGTTGGGCACCGCACAACTTCCCAAACCTTGACATCAGAGTGGAAAACACCAGCCTCTTCCTCGGCTCCTGTTCCACGCTGATTTTCACATGGAGGAAAACCTAGCTTCACAAAGATATGACGTTGAAAAAGAATTGCAGCACAATCTAGCGTTTAGTTGAATGAGAACTATTCAAACTAGTCGCTTGTATGTTACACAATAGAGGTTGTGTTTGCTTTGAAAATTTTAAATATCCCACAGTGCCTCTGTGAATTCACCGAGGTATCCCAGGGCACCTTGACTCACAGCTTAGAAACCCTGAGCCTGATACATGGAAGGGACTCAACAAATGGTCATTAACTGAATAACTGGCTGCTTGGGTGAATGAATGAACCATGACGGGATGGGAAGCCCAGGAAGACCCCAGGGAGCTCTGAGTGGAAAAGCCCCTCACTTCTCCCCCAGCTCAGTGGCTCCAGAAGGCGATCAGAGTCCAAACAGGAAAGCAAAAGCCTCTTTCAAACAGTAGGAACTCAATACAGGGGATTGGTTTTACAAGTGGTGCAAGAATAGAGAAGCTGAACAAAAGATGGTGGGGTGACTCAGAGGTTAGTGAGAGCAAGATCTGCTATTACCCCTGGTTTGTAAAGAGGAAGGGAGGAAGTTATTTCTCAGGCGTCAGGGGAAACACAGTTGCCCTGTTGAGCAGGACTTGCTGCCTGGAAAGAGATGTGAAAGCTGCTAAAAATGTCAACAGAGGCACAGAGAGAAGGGGCAAAAATTCCCTGGCATTTCCCTCCTTCTTGCCTTCCAGTCTCTCACCAATGCTTTCTGTAAGTCCCAAAGAGCAGGAAATGGGTTGGCCTAGAGCCTGATAAATATAGCCTGCAGGGTCAGTCCGTTATAGAAAAGAGTTGGGGGAAGGATGGGTTGAAAAACAGACCCAGGATATGCTCAAGACTGGTCAAAAGAATTGTTTACCTATGAAACAGAGACTGGACTGGGAGGAGCGTCACTTCACCCAGGCCCTTACCCTGACTTGGGAACAAGCCAGCATGTCTAGGACTGGGCAAAAGTGGACATCCTGTGTTCCCCTAGACACTGGGGAGACTCTTCCTCATCAAACTGGAACTGAGGCCAAGCCCACAGAGCTTTGGAGACAGTCTGACAGTGATTTCCATCAGGTCACTCAACCATTCTGAATTCTGGTCTCCTTACTGTAAAACAAGGGCTTGGGCAAGATGATCTATTGCTTTCCTCCTATCGTCAGCATCTTTCAATGAATGAGTAAGCCGGACTTTGAAGGGGGAAGATGTCCCAAAGGGCAGCCTGAAGATGGAGGAGTGGGTGGGCAAGAAGGTGGAGACAGACTCTATCCATTTATCAAGTAAAGCAGGGGCGGGAGACAGGTCACCAGCAGATTCGTGCATCTGAACCTTCTGGCAGGATCTGGGGAGTTGTCTTCTCCCTGGAGGCACTGCGCAGGCCCAGGAGTTTTCTTCAGAGGGAGAAGAGACTCAGAAGAGTCTACACCTTGGCCTCACCTCTTAAAGGGTGGAGAGAGCTTGGCATCTGGGAGAAGGGATCGTCTAACTCTGGAGGCATCTGCAGTGATCCCAGGGAGGGAAATAGAGTTTGTGAGAAAGATTCAAGGAACCCGGAAAAGCTGGAAAAGGGATGGGGAGGAGAGAACTGGACCCGAAGCTGTCAAATGGCTCATAGAACTGGAGAGGTTCAAAACCAGAATATGGCTGACATATTATCTGCTGCAGTCCTGTCACTTTACCCACAAGGAAACTGAGGCCTGGAGAGAGACAGCAACTTGCCCAAGACCTCCTCACATGTTCCAGCCAGTCTTCCAAATCTCAGCCTGGTTCTTTCCTGAGCTGCAGCCGTCTTCCTCATCACCAAGAACAAAACCGACTGGATGTGCGTCCTATTACCTAAGGGCTCTGCTCTGGGCTTTCTGTTGCTCCAGAAAGTGAACTGAGTGGTGAGTCTTTATTAAAACATGAGTCTAATATGTGGTCCTACTAGAATATCAGCACCAAAGACAGATGTTATCTGCTTTGTTTCCCGCTGTGTCCCCAGCACTTAGAACAGCATCTGACAGTGAACACGCTTACGAAATAGACGACTAATAAGAATCTACTGTCTGGTGCAGGGGACTCTACTCAACACTTTGTGATGGCCTATATGGGAAAAGAATCTAAAAGAGTGGATATATATACACATATATATGATTCACTTTGTTGTATACTTGAAACTAACACGGTATTATAAATCAACTATACTCCGAGAAAATTTTTAAAAAGAACAGTGCCTAGCATGTTATAAGAACTATCTTATCAATCCCACTCTGAAATTATAGTCTACTGGGGATGATATTCCAGGTACAAAGAGCCCCAAATGGTGGACTTTTCAGGCTTTGGTTGGGGGGAGCTATATGAGATTTTTGTTTTCCCCTGAACACCTGCCCTATTGGCCCCTGGGGAGACAGTTTTATCCTTCTTCAGCCCCCTCTGCCTCAATATTCCCATCTTAGGATTTCTTCCATTGGATCTGCTCTATCACAGAGTCTCTCCCCTCTCTTTCACTTCCTTCTTCAAAACCTCTTGTGGAACTTCATGCAGGAGATTAGGAGGACAGCACATAAGACCCTCCCTCCCTCTTGGCCCCAGCCTGGAAGACGTCAGTTCCAAGCTCCAAGCCCACATTCTCAAACTCTCACTAGGCCTCTCCTCCTGGATGGTTGTTGTAGGTGGAATTGTGTTCCCTAAAAAGATATGCTGGGGATACCCATGAATGTGGTCTTATTCAGAAATAAGGTATCTGCAGATGTGAACAATGCTAGTCCCTAAATCCAATAACTGGCATCCTTATAGAGGGAAATTTGCACACAGACACAGAGAGAACGCCATATGGGGACCTAGTAGCTATGCCTGGCCACCTGCTTTGATGGCAGATGAGTCCACATTTGTAGGGGCAAAGGATGCTGAGAATTTCTCATAAGGCATCTGGGAGCCAACTGGGATTGGTCTGTAGTCTTTCCAAAGGAATGGACCAGCAGATGCCCAGAGATTGATGGCAGATGAAATGGTAGCTGGAGGGTGCCACATGCACCTCAGGGAACGATGACAGGTGAGAAAGCCCAGCAGTGAGCTGGGTTGGGGTGGGGGGAGTGCCTTTAAAGAACCTATGAAGGTCCCCTTGTGAGGAGGAGGCAGCTGAGCCCTAGGAGACCTCCACTAGAGTATGAGACAGTACCAGGCAAGTAACACCTTTCCTGCTCCCCTCATCCCCAGACTTTGGGGGGGCAGAGTGGCCTGGTGATTGGGGAAAGAAAGTGGGGCTCTCATGGGGAAAGAGACTAGAAGCAAGTGAAACACGTCAATCCCCTTCTCACAGCAGCGGGCTGGCCACCTTGGGTGGGCAGCTATGAAGAGCCTTCCAGTTTGTATGAATGTGCCGCTCTGGAAAGACGTAAACTGGACTTTAAACAGACTTTATTATGGAAAAGTCTAAACGTATCCTCAAGTGGAGAAAATTCTGTAATGGTCTCCTGTGGTCCATTGCTCAGCTTCAGCTGTTCTCAGCACATGGCCAGTTTTGTTTCATCTGCACTCCCGCCCCCTTTTTACCCCCTTAATGGACTGGACGTTTTAGTTACCAAACGAGACACTTTTTGTTTCGTAAGCAAAATGAGAACTTTTCACTTGCAGTTGTTTCTGCAAGGAGATCAAATGAGTCAATCCACAGGAAATCAGTCCTGAATATCCATTGGGAGGATTGAGGCTGAAGGTAAAGCTCCAATACTTTGGCCACCTGATGCAAAGAACTGACTCACTGGAGAAGACCCTGCTGCTGGGAAAGATTGAAGGTAGGAAGAGAAGGGAATGACAGAGGATGAGATGGTTGGATGGTATCAATGACTCGATGGACATGAGTTTGAGCAAGCTCCGGGAGATGGTGATAGACAGGGAAGCCTGGTGTGCTGCAGTTCATGGGGTTACAAAGAGTTGGACATGACTGAGCGACTGAAATGAACTGAAGACTTGTTTTGGTACTGTTTAGTCTTGTGATTTGGAGAAGGCAATGGCAACCCACTCCAGTATTCTTGCCTGGGAAATCTCATGGATGGAGGAGACTGGTAGACTGCAGTCCATGGGTGGTGAAGAGTAGGACACGACGGAGGGACTTCACTTTCACTTTCATGCACTGGAGAAGGAAATGGCAACCCACTCCAGTGTTCTTGCCTGGAGAATCCCAGGGAATGGGGAGCCTGGTGGGTTACCATCTATGGGGTCACACAGAGTCAGACACGACTGATGCAATTTAGCAGCAGCAGCAGCAGTCTTGTGATTGACATCTCCCCTGTCTGTGCTGTAATTATTGCAAGGTCATGATCCCTGTCATTCTGACCTCATGTAAGATGCTGAACCATGGAGGGCTTCTGGGAATGATCACTGGGTGGATGGGAGATGGTGATGATGGCAATGAGGATTAGCAGGATCAGAGAGTAAGTGGATGGTAGGACTTCCCTGGTGGTCCATTGCCAAGACTCTGAGCTCCCAATGCAGGGGCCCTGGGTTCCATCCCTGGTCAGGGAACTAGATTCCATGTGCCCCAACTAAAAGATTCCACACGTTGCAACTAAAAGAAAATGACTGCTGCAACTAAGACCCAGTACAGCCAAGTACATAAAATAAATATTAAAGAAAAGAAAGTAGATGGCATGCACGTGGTTGGAGTCTGGGTGACATGCAACTGGCATGTAGTGGCATGTGGTGGTATGTGGGTGGAATGTGCGACATGTGTGTTACGGTGTGGCGCACGGTACCTAGGTGGGAAATTGGGTGATGTGTGGTTGGCACGTAGCCGAGGAGTGAGCTGTGGGTGTTGGCTGGTTCACTCCGGGCTCAGAGCGTGTAATGATTTATCTGATTCGCCCTCCCTTGTGCCTCCCCTCCGGGCGGCTGACTGCATCTCATACATACCAAGGTTCTTATCACATCAAGAATTCATAATCATCCCAAAATATTCAATGGGGATATGAAATATTTACACACAAGGCGCCAGACGATGAAATGAATTGAGCCCATCCCCAGACCCCAGCAGAAACCTCTCTCCTGCAGGGATAGCAAAGGGGCTGAGAAGTGGGGGTGTCTCCATGGGTCCCATCCCGCCTCCCAGAGCTCTGGGGCCCTCAGGGCACATACTATGAGTCCTTGTTTGATGGGGAAGGAGCAGATCTCCAGACTCTTCCTTGCTGTCTGTTTAGGCACCCCTCCCCCACTCTCCCTAGGAAGGTAAGGGCCTTGTCCTATATTCTTCGAACCCAAATCTTGAAAATGGAAACAATCACAGAATTCATTCATTCTTCTCTCCACCAGATGCAGCAGGAAACCTTACTTATCTGTTTGCTTAACTCCACCAACAGGGAGCTCATTACCCTTATTTAATAACATGTGGTCAGAAAGCTCTTGTATTGAAATGCCTCCCAATTCCACTCTCCAGCTCTCCTCAGCCTAATGACCCTTCAGCTCCCTCTGAAGGTCACCTCGTTCATCCCCTTGCAGTCTGGATCCTCAGTGTCTTGAGGCCCCCAGCCCTGCCAGCCACCCAGGGATACCCCGGAGCACAGATGGGCTCCTGAGCAGCCGTAATGGCCTCGTCTGTTTAATTAGCATGCGATTAGCCTAATGCATATTTTAACATCACATCGGAACTGCTCATCAATCACCTGCATCTGGGGACAGACAGACAGACAGACAGTCAACCTGGAGAGCCAGGAGGAAGGTCTTCTCAGTGAATTTTCAGGGAAACAGCATCCCCAGAGGGTTACAGGGCAGCCCAGAGGGCTGTGTCATGTTAAAAGGCTCAAAGTCCTTCTCTCCAGCTTCCAGGGCAGGAAGATGATGCCCAGGCCTCAGTTTCCCAAGTTGCAGATCTACCCTTGCCTGGCCAGCAGAATCAACTGTGGCTTCCTGCTCATAATGGTGAGTCCTCAAGGACACTGTCTCCCCCATCAGGCTGGAAATCCTCTGAGGATGAGAACCCTGTCTTCTCTCTTCTTTCTTGCCTGTCTTCTCACTCCATCTGGAATTCCCAGATAAGAACTAGGATCCGGAACAGAAAGAGCCCAGGACTGGGACTCACTGAACGCACGTGTTGTGTTGCCCAAGTCATGTCTTCTGTCACAATCTGTCTTCTGGCAGAGTCAGTTTTCATCAGACAAGAGAACAGAGGCTTGTAAGGCAGATCAGTGTTACCTTTCAGCCCTGCCAGAGGCTAGCTGGGTGACCTCAGGAAAATGTCTTAACCTCTCTGAGCCTCCGTTTCCTCAAATGCAAATGAACTGTAATAATACCTACCTTATAGTGTTGGTGGGTGGAGAAGGCAATGGCATCCCACTCCAGTACTCTTGCCTGGAAAATCCCATGGACAGGGGAGCCTGGTGGGCTGTAGTCCATGGGGTCGCTAAGAGTCGGACACGACTGAGCGACTTCACTTTCAATTTTCACTTTCATGCATTGGAAAAGGAAATGGCAACCCACTCCAGCATTCTTGCCTGGAGAATCCTAGGGAAGGGGGAGCCTGGTGGGCTGCCGTCTATGGGGTCGCACAGAGTCAGACACGACTGAAGCGACTTAGCAGCAGCAGTGTTGGTGGGAGAATTAAATGACTAAACACAGAGCCAGCTAACACACAATGCCTTCTTCCCCGCCCCACCTCCCTCTGTCCCTCTTCTCTTCCATCGCAAACTGAATTCACAGCTCCCTCTGTGGACTGATGACTTTGCTGGTGGCGAAGTGATACAGCAGATCCCTGGGGGACAAAAGAAGCTTTAATGTCAGTGCTGGGTGGAGCCCTGAGTGTGGAGAGCGGCAGTTTGCGCTGAGCGGAGTGTAGCCCTGGGTGTATGAGGCAGGGCGTTCCTGATTGACATATCTTCCATGAGGAGAAACCAGAATATGACACTGTTACTGTCAGACCCTGAGCAGCAGAACACGGAGGAGCCTAAATATTTCATAGTCGAATTCATCAATAATGGAGACAGAGACTAAATTACATAACTGTCACCTTTCTGTTAAATAATATTTTCTGCGGGGGCCTGGGAGGGGCAGTGGAGGCCTTTATTATAAGTCATGAATGATTTAGGCCAGGAAATAAAAGGGATCAGGAAGAGAGGAAGGGAGAGGGATTTTCTAGGATCACCCAACTCACCATCGGGGATGGCTGGAGGGAAATGAAAAGCGTGAGGGTTTTGGGGGAGAGGGTGCTGGACGTACCTATGGGAAGGCTTTGCAGGCTGAGGCATGACTTCCACAGCAGGACAGGGTGATTAGCATGCTAACCTCAGGCTCACTGTCAAATTGTTCCTCTTATATGGAGAAGGACAGACAGAAGCTCAGACAGCAAGAAATCAGAAATTTGGAGCTATGTGTCCCCATCAAATAGAGAGGTACCCAGAGTGCAGGAGCTTGTCTCTCCCATCAGACCAAGGGCTTCCTGGGTACAGCAACTGTGTCTCCCCATGAAACTGGGGGCTTCGAAGACCAGGGCCTATGCCTTCCTCATCAGAGAAGTCCCCAGGGCAAGCAGACTCCCTGTCCAACGGGCAGCGCTGTGCGGCTCCAACAGGCCCCCCCAATGGCATGGGCACGATGTGACGTCTGCCCTGATGTCAGAGCAGCAGTTCCTGGGGGGTAGGCCTCTGTGCCCCCCAGTCGGAGTGGGTCTCTGTAGGCAGGAACTATGTCTCTTCCATCAGCCTGGAGTCTTCCTGAGGTCTTGGCCTCTGCCTTTTCCAGTGGACTTGGGAGCCCTTGAGGACAGAGGCTGTGTCTCTCCTCTCAGACTGGATGCTTCCTGAGGGGGTCGCCTGACCCCTTTTCCCACACCTTTCTTTGCTCGGTGGAGGAGGGAAGGGCTGAGTCCCAGCCGCCTCCGGGTGTCCTGGGGCCTCGCTAGCAGCAGGAGGGCCCTCTCCTCTCCCCCCTCCCCTCCTGGGGAGGGAGCCCCAGCGGGCATGTGTGCAAACTCACCCTGCACCGTCAGCCCCGCCGTGGGAAGGGCGAGGGCTGGGAGTGCGGTGCCCGCTAAGTGTATAATTACACACTACTTGGGGTAATTTTCCTCTTCCTCAAGAAGCGCACGTTGGCCCTGATTTTCCTATCTGCAGATTGTAAGCTCGTAATTAGCAGCAAATTACCCACACAAGTGACAAATTTTTGTGCTTTCAAGTAAACAGACAAAATACCCACGGTTCATAAATTGCCTCTCGGTGCAACAGGCACCTGGCTCCCGGGATGCCCAGCCTGCCCACACATGGTGGGGAAAGGGGGCCGAGAGCGGCATGGGGCGGAGGCTGCAGTCACTGGATGAAGGGTGGACTGACTGGCTCGCCTTCAGAGTCAATCCTCCCTGCTCCCTGGCTGGCCCCACCAGGTCGGAATCCTTGGTCTGGGTCAGGTTCGCGATGCCTGACACAGATATGGACCACTAGGGCGGCATTACTGGACAAGAACTAGGTTCTCAAACCCTCATCTGTCACCCAGGTGCTCATTATAACCAGTCTCGTGTCTTTTCTCAGTTAGTATCCCCTCTTTGGGTACCACGCGCCAGCAGGGTGCCGCTTTTTACTTGCCTTTTTTCATTTTTCCGTTGCCCCTTGTAGCATGTGGAATCCTTGTTCACCGACCAGGGATTGAACCTGTGCCCCCTGCATCGGAAGCATGGAGTCCTAACCATTGGACCTCCAGAGAAGTCCCTCTTACTTATTTGCCTTTAAACAGGAGTTCTTAACCTTTTCTGGGCTATGGATCCTTGGGAGACAGGGCATTTAGGAGGTAATTAAGGCTGAATATGGGCTTCCCTAGTGGCTCAGATGGTAAAGCATCTGTCTGCAATGCAGGAGACCCAGGTTCGATCCCTGGGTTGGGAAGTTCCCCTGGAGAAGGAAATGACAGCCCACTCCAGCATTCTTGCCTGGAAAATCCCATGGATTGTGGAGCCTAGTGGGCTACCGTCCATGGGGTAGCAAAGAGTTGGACCCGACTGAGCGACTTCACTTTCTTTAAGGTTGAATGAGGTCTGGGACTTCCCTGGTGGTCCAGTGGCTAAGACTGTGAGCTCCCAATACAGGGAGCCCGGGTCTGATCCCTGGTCAGGGAGCTAGATCCCACTATGCTTCAACTAAATATCCTGCATTAAAGCAGCTAAAAGATGCCACATGCTGCAGTTAAGACCCAGTCAAATAAATAAATAGATACATTTTTTTAAAGCTTACATGAGGTCATAAGGGTGGGGCCCTAATCTGATAGAACTGGTGTCTTAATAAGCAGGGGAAGAGACACCAGCTCTCTCTCTCTCTTTTTCCCTCTTTCCCCAAGTGCACAGAGGGAAAGCCGTGGGAGGCTACACTGAGAAGGCTGCTGTCTGCAAGCCAGGAAGACAGGCCTCCTAACCAGAAACCAGCCCAGCTGATACCTTGATCCTAGACTTCAGCCTCCAGAATTGTGAGAAAATAAATTTCTGGTGTTTTAACCACCCGGTCTATGGAATTCTCCTAGGCAACCTGAGCAGATTAACACACCAGGTAACTCCTCTGGGCCAGTTCCCTCATAGGTAAGATGGGGGTAACCACGGAGCCTCCCGCACAGGATCGTAGGGGTTACATGAGATCAGGTATGAAATTCGTGTCAGTGTCCCTTGCACATTGTAAGTACTGGATGGCTGTGCTATATTTTAGGATTTCAGTGAATTACTCTCTTTGCCCTTCCTCTTCATGTTCATTCATGTCCTTTCCCATCACGTTCCCAAATTTGATGAATGCTCATTTAATAAAATTTGATTTCCTGTGCTCTCCAGTACGTTGTTTTTTTTTTTTTTTTTTTTTAATTTGGCTGTGCCAGGTCTTAGCTGCAGCACACATGATCTTCACTGTGGCATTGGGGATTTAGTTCCCTGACCAGGGATCAAACCTGGGCCCTCAGTAGTGAGAAAGTGGAGTCTTAACCACTGGACCACCAGGGAAGTCCTTCCCCAATGCTCTTGAACTCCCCACTACCAACCCCAAACCGCAATGCCTCTACCCTCCTGCAAAGGAGATGCCTCACTGTGGAGGCAAGTAGGATCTGAAGTTACATACGCTTATCACCCTCTCTGATCTCAGGGTCTTCACCTTTAAAGTGGGGTTAATAACACTTACTTCATCAAACTGAAAAAAGGTAATATGCGTAAGATGCTTGGCCCGAGCATCTGTTACCTGTGGCCACAAGGTAACAATAGCTGTCAACGGTATTATTGTCCCTTGTTATCTGTTACTGTGGTGGCTCCCACTGAAACACACCTCCAGGGATCATGGCCTATGTACTCCCCTCCCACATTGATTCTGGGCTGGCCAGAGATGTGCTTTAATCAATAGAATATGGTAGAACTGATTTGGGTCAATTCCGGGCCTAAACCTTAAGAAGGCCTGACAGCCCTGATGTGCTGAAGCTGGCTCGTATCTGCTTGCAAGGACTTATTGTTAAATTTTCAGGAATTTTATGAACTGATTGACATCAAGTTGGTAGCCTGAAATTAATCTTGATGGAAATATTTGCCGTATAGAAATTGGCAAATCCTATATACAAATTATGGAGAAGACAATGGCACCCCACTCCAGTACTCTTGCCTGGAAAATCCCATGGACAGAGGAGCCTGGTGGGCTGCAGTCCATGGGGATGATAAGAGTCGGACACGACTGAGCAACTTTCCTTTCACTTTTCACTTTCATGCATTGGAGAAGGAAATGGCAACCCACTCCAGTGTTCTTGCCTGGAGAATCCCAGGGGCAGGGGAGCCTGGTGGGATGCTGTCTATGGGGTCGCACAGAGTCGGACATGACTGAAGCGACTTAGCAGCAGCAGCAGCAGATACAAATTAGGGGCCTTCCTTCTTTTCTTCTTTCCCCTCCCCCTCTTCCTCCCTCCTTCCCCCTCTTCCTTCCTGCCCTCTCTCCATCCTTCTTGCCCCCTCCCCCCACTTCCTTGTCTCCTTTTCTTTTTCCTCCTGCAGGGCCAGTTGCCAGCACCCAACGACTTGACAGCTTCCACTTTTGAACTTTCGTGAACCTAAACCACCATGTAGGACTTTCAGCCAGTAGATAAAGAATCCGCCTGCAATGCAGGAGACACAGGAGATGCATTGGGAAGAGATGCATTCTCTGGGTTGGGAAGATCCCCTGGAGGATGAAATGGCAACCCACTCCAGTATTCTTGTCTGAAAAATCCCTTGAACAGAGGAGCCTGGTGGGCTACAGTCCATAAGGGTCAAAAAGAGTCAAGCTCTACGGAGTGACTAAGCAGGCACACATTTCAGGAAAGACCATCACTTGGAAAAGTCCCACAGGTAGAGACAGCCCCTGGGATTACATTGAGGAAAACCAAGGAACTCAGATAAATGACCTGGTAGAGCCACTCCAAGCACGCCGCAGCCTGCTGAGCCCTGCTCAACCCGTGAGTGAAGAGGCCATGGACAGTCCAGCCCCAGGAGACACCATCACATGGGTTGGAGATGAGTTGCCCTGATGTAACCTGTCTGAATTCCTGACCCACAGAGCTGTGAACATTTGAAAGATGTGCTGTGTTAAAACATTAAATCTCGGGACTTCAGGATGCATCAATAGATAGAAGCGCTGTCCACCCTGAGGCAAAGGGCCAGATACTCTCTTCGTTGTGTGCCTTTCATCCCCCTCTGCATTTCCTGGATCCCAGGAAGCTCAAAGGAGAGGTGCCCAGCTTGCCACACCGAATAAGGGAAGCCTTACTGGCCCCTGAACCACCCTGATCTTCCAGGGATCCTAGGGGGGCATACTGACTCACACCCCTCCCCCACCCTATATAAAGAGATGTCGGGGGAGGGACTCTGCTGGGCCATCTGATGTGGAGCTGAAATAGGAACCGGGCCCTTCCCTCCCCTGTTGACATTTAAAAAGGACAAAATCAGGAGGAAGGTAAATGTTACTTTTCTCTTCTCCTGAGGACCAGGGAAGAGAGAAGCTGACCCAGGGTATGCATTGTTTCAAGCTTGGTGAGGGCGCTGGAGTGCTGGGTGTGAGGTCACTGCAGACTGAAGGGGTGGTCACTGCTGGTGGACTTGACATCCTGCCCTGGAGGTTACTTGGCACTGGTGTGGGGTTCAACTGCCCTCTCAGTCTTGCTCCAGCACCCCTGCGGCTGGGTAAATCCAGTGATCCCATCCAGGGGTGAGTCCACTGGTCTGCAGTGTTCCCAAATTCCTGACAGGTACTAATTTGGTGGATTTGGAATTGGAATCCTGAGAATCCTTGGAAATTCCTGAAATCATGCTGTATTTTCTACTCTCTATAATACTATATGGAGAAGGCAATGGCACCCACTCCAGTACACTTGCCTGGAAAATCCCATGGACAGAGGAGCCTGGTGGGCTGTAGTCCATGGGGTCGCGAAGAGTTGAACACGACTGAGCGACTTCCCTTTCACTTTTCACTTTCCTGCATTGGAGAAGGAGGTGGCAACCCACTCCAGTGTTCTTGCCTGGAGAATCCCAGGGACGGGGGAGCCTGGTGGCCTTCCGTCTATGGGGTCGCACAGAGTCGGACACAACTGAAGCGACTTAGCAGCAGCAGCATAATACTATATTTGTGTGTTTTTTAAAAGTGAATGACCATAAATAATAGATGAATCATTTTTCTGTAATGAGGTTGTGTTAAAAGTCTCAGAGGTCTTTTATTAAAAACAGAAAAAAAACAACGTTGAACTTTCCTGGTGGTCCAGTGGTTAAGACTCTACACTCCCCATACAGAGTGAAGTCAGACAGAGAAGGAGAAATAGCATGTGGTCCCTTATATGTGTGATCTACAAAGAAATGGCACGGGTGAACTCACAAAACAGAAAGAGACTCACAGACTTAGAAAGCAAAGTTACAGTGGCCAGGGGAAAGGGAGAGTGAGGGAGCCTGGGATGGTCATGCACACACTGCTGTATTTAAAACGGATAACCAACAAGGACCTACCGTATAGTACATGGAACTCTGTTCAATGTTATGCGGCAGCCTGGATGGGAAGGGGGTCTAGCGGAGAGTGGATACATGTATACGTATGGTTGAGTCCCCTTGCTGTTCACCTGAAATTACTGCACCATTGTTAATCGGCTATATCCCAATACAAAAGTAAAAGTTAAAAGAAAAAGACTCCACACTCCCACTGCAGGGGGCTCAGGCTTGATCCCTGGTCACAAGACCCTGCATGCCATGTGGCACAGCCAAAACTATAAAATAAACACATTTCATTGTTAACACTGTTACTGCACACCTTGTTTTATTGTGCTTTGCTTTTTTGGTTTGTCCTGTTCACAAATACTGATTTTTTTTTTTTTTTTACAAATTGAAGGAAGATCTGTGGCAAGCTTGCGTCGAGCAAGTCTATCAGTGATATTTTTACAACAGCATTTGTTCACTTCATTTCTCTTTGCCACATTTTGGCAATTCTTGCAGTATTTCAAGATTTTTCATCATTATTATACTTGTTATGGGGATCTATAATCAGTGATCTTTTGATGTTACTACTATGACTCGATGAAGGCTCAGAAGATGTCGGCATTTTTTTAACAATAAAGTATTTTAACTTAAGGTATATACATTGTTTTTAGACATTTAATATTTATTGCACATTTAATAGACTATGGCACAGTAAGAACATTACTTTCATATGCACTGGGGAAACCAAATAATTTGTGACTTGCTTTATTGCAATATTTGCTTAATTGTGGTGATTTGGAACCAAACCTGTAATATCTCCAAGGTATTCCCATACTCTGAATCAACATATTTTGACAAGACTATGTATTTCAATAACATGTAAATTTGCTGCCTCCTAATGTAGATACATGAAAGAGAAAACATTAAAATAAAGGAGCATTAACACAAAATTAATGATTAAAGTCATTAAAAATGGAAAGACACAGGTATTTAATATTTTAAAAAATTTATGGGACTTCCCTGGCGGTCCAGTGGTTGAAACTTCATCTTCCGATGCAGGGGCCGTGGGTTCGATCCCTGGTCGGGGAGCTAAGATCCCACATGCCTCGTCGCCAAAAAACCAAAACATAAAACAGAAACAATACTGTAACAAATTTAATGCTCTTTACAAATGAATAAATAAAAATAAAAAATTTTAAACCCACAAGGCACCACTTGACCTGATCTTCGTTTTGTAACAAAAATTCCAGACATAGGAAAAAATAGAAACTTTTGTGTTGACATTGTTGGAATTGTCAGGCAAATGTCCAAAATTGCTTTCAATTTGATGGTTAGGACTCACATTGCTTCATCTAAGCTCATTTTTTGTTTAACAACAAAAATGCTTTGTCTGCTTTCCCTGATTTTCTTTTTGCCGCTAAAATTGATATTGCCTTTGCTCATACAGATTTTAGATCAGCTTCTGATTTGGGGTCTGGGAATTCTGCAGCCTTCTTATTTTCTTCTCTTTGCATTTCTCCCACAGCGAATATTCAAGCACTGGGAAATGTCAGTGATGGTGACTGGGTAGTACTTGAAGAATGTAGCATTCAGATGCCAGCAAGTTAACAGGACTACACATACCAAATTGCCAATTTAAGGGCTTATTTTGCTTCCAAAGCTTATTTCTTAGAATATCACTCAGAGGATTTGTATAAGATATACTATGCATATAAACTTATTAATATTTATTTTATCTGTAAGAATGACTCACCATTGGCAGCAGACAGGGCTCCCAACATACACTGATATAATAGCCACAGCTACAAGCAAGACTGACAGTTTAGACAGTAAAATTCCTACCTATGAGTGAGTGCTTGACCCAGTTCCCAGAGACACTGACCTTAACCTTCAACTCCACATATCAGGGTTTTCAGCTTTTGCTTTCAACTTGACATCTTCAGTTGATCCCTTCAAACCAGTCACATCTCTATGTTGATTATGAAGCTTTAACTCTTACAACTTTCTCCTGTTTTTCAGTTTTCTTGACTGACTTTTCTTGAGACTTGGGATTTGAGAAAGAGAATTTCTAGAAATGCAGGGAAGACGCTGTTGCACTGTAACACTGGGTCTACAGCATGGCTTGAGGGACGTAGGCTTTATCCAAGGAGCATGAACTCTTGACATGCCTGCCTTTGGATGGGATTTTGTTGCCCAAAAGTTCATTAAAGAGAGAGCTGGACTCTCAGTAGAAAGAACTCCCCACCTCGCTGGCTCCCCAGTTCTCTGCCTTCCCTGCTGAGCTCTTCTTACAAGGCAAGTTCCTCCCAGACACCTGTTTTTAGCTCTTGTCTTCACCTTCATGCTCATTTGGGGCACCCCCATCTATGATATTGGTTTCAATGCACTGATGAAACCCAGATTCATGTCTCTAACTCAGACCTCTCACTCTTTTACCTAAAGATCTATTTGTAAGATTTTTGCTTTCTAGCCTCATGTCTCCAGACTTCGCTGCTTCATGTATTTATTTTTGGCTGTTCTGGGTCTTCGTTGCTTTGCCCTGGCTTTCTCTAGATATGGTGAGTGGGGACTACTCTTCCGGTGTGCGGGCTTCTCACTGCGGTGGCTTCTCCTGTTGCGGAGCACGACCTCTAGAATGCGCAGGCTTCGGTAGGTGCGGCTCTGGGGCCCAAGAGTGCATGAGCTGTGCAGTTGAGGGCACAGGCTTAGCTGACCCGTGGCATGTGGAATCTTCCCAGACCAGGGATCCAGCCCATGTCCCCTGCATTGACGGGTGGATTCCTATCCACTGGACCATGAGGGAAGTCCCAGACTTTGCTACTTTAGAAGCAATAGGAGTATTTCTAGCAGGGGACAAAATGGTTTCATTGAACTGGAAGGTGGCTTTTTCATCAGTCCCTTTTGGTTTCTCATGCTAAAAGGGGGATTATCGTGTTGACTGAGGTGCTTGACCTTAAAAACCACTGGGGAAAAATGGGCAAGGAGGTATATGGGGTATCTCCTAGTAATTCTGGGTCAAGTGGTAAAAGTTAATGGAAGACCATGGTGACCCCAAACAGGCAACACCATCAAAAGCTCTGCCTTCTTCAGGTGAAAAATTAAGACTGTTCCACTACATAAACGACCCTGACCAACTGAGGTGTTTGTGAAGGGCAAAAGGGACGTGGGATGAAATGGTAAATACCAACTCTGGTCATGTGATCAGATGCAGAAACAAGAACTATAGTTTTACCCATCTTGCACCCCTTTATGATGAATATATCGATTTATTTTAATAAAATTTCTTTTTTAAACTCCTATCCCCATTCCCTATTATTTGTGCATAGGGATTTTTTGATTGTTATATTTGCAATTTTTTCAATGGGTTATAGAATATTATCATGGGATAATGATGGAATTAGAAAGAGAATGGACATCCCAGATATCCAGATATAATTACTGATATGAATTTGGACTGAACCCTGCTGGACAAAAGGGTAAGTTATCATTAGTGAGGAATAATGACACTGTTATCTAGAAGCAGGTTTTGGCGGTAGTCCTGGTCTTGGATGAGTTTAAGAACGGAAGAAGAGTATATGTTGACCTCATGCAGCCAAGAGGTGGATTGTTGTAGACATTTTTTATTCTTCTGAGCTGCCTTTTTCTTTCTTTCTTTATTTGGGACTTCATATCTTATATGTCTGCCTTCTTAGTAGGAACCAGAGTTCATTTTCCCAGGATGCCTTGCATCCTGTATAGAGAATAGTTAACCATTTATTGAGAACTTGGGTTGTACCAGACCCTGTGCTAAACACTTTTCCTTCTATATTTCAGTTCCCACGACTACTTTACATGGTAGGTTAACCTCATACTGGAGACAAGAAAGCTGAGAGTCAGAGAAATTAAGTGACTTGTCCAAAATCACACAGCTAATAAATGGTGGAGCTGAAATTAATCAGTAATTAATTAATCAGTAATTAATTAATCAGTAATGGCCTGGGGCCATCTGACCACAGTGACAATGCTAATTTTAACCATCTGCTCAAGGTGATATCTCTGTTTGTTGAACACACATATATGGTCATTATAATTTCAAGTATTAAAGGCATTACTTGAGAAGCATGGAGGAGAACTTAGTGGAGATCCAGGAAGACTACAGGGAAGAGATGTTGCCTGAGTCACTAGGGATGTGGGGAACTCGTTGGACAAAGGAGGATGGGCAGGACACTCCAGACTGTGATAAATGCAGGTGCAAAGCACCAGAGGAATGAACTGGCACGACCAGACGGCCCATGCTGCAGTATATGGGGGGAGCAGAGGGTGGGAAGTCAGACCCTGGTCCCTCAGAGAGCTGTGAGCTAAGCTGAAGGAGTCTGCACTTGATCCTGGAGTCTATGGTGAGTCACAGAGGGATTTTAAGTGGATTTGCAATTCGAAAATCTCTGGCAGAGCAGGATGATGGTTTGCAGGGTGCGTAGGCTGGAAGCAGGGAAGCCTTTGGCATAATCCAGGTGAGAAGCAAGCCGGCTCAAACTGCAGAAGCAGTGGTGATGGTGATGGGAGGAGGAAGTGGATGCAGGGGATGGATAGAAAGATGTGGAGGAGGCAGAAGTTGAAGGACTTGAATGTGGATTTAAAGAGGGAAGGAGGCCCGAGGGTTTGGTCCCAGGGGTCTGTCTGGGTGATGTGGAAATGGAGAGCCATTGGCTGAGAGAAGAAATGCAGGAGGAAGAATGAGGTTGTCAGAGTTAAGCAGAGAGGTGGGCAGTCTCAGGGCGCCTGAGGCTGAAGATGCAGCTAGTAACAGCTAACGATTACTAATCGCATGTAGCACACTGAGCCCGGGGCTAACAGCCAACGTTACAGGGACATTCAGAGATTATGTGAGTTAACACATGGCAGAGGTTCAGAACAGCGCCTCTCGCAAAGTAAGCGTTCTGGAAAAAACTGCTATTATTATTACTATTACCAGCCTTGTTTTACAGACAGGGGTGTTGGAACTTAAAGTGGGTAAGGTCCACAGGCAAGAAGCCGCAGCCTGACTCCAGGGCAGTGCCCCTGACGTCAGATCACCCTGTCTGTGGAGGAGGGGCCTAGATGAAGTCCCACAGCGATCACACAAAAGCAATAAAGACGGTGGGGCCGGGCCCAAGAGCCCAAGGAACATTGACAAATCTGTCCCCAAAGTTCCTTTGCCAATTGCATCCTCTGGGGGCCCCTCTGGAGCCCATGCTTTCATGCTCAGACTGCTTACCCTGGGAAAGTTTTTCAACAATACATTCCCAACATATCCCTGCGTCTTACCCAAGAAGCTCTGCTTCAGTGATTGTAGAGGAGTCAAGGTTCCTGGGCCGACCTTGAGAGAACCTAGTGCTCACTGTGAATTCTTTCAGCACGGGAACGATGCCAAGGGTCCTCCACTGAAAGATGTGGGTAAATGTGGAGGCTCCTCAAGGACTGTGGTGATAGATGAGATAATGCAGTACATGTGCTCCAGTGAGTTTAGTTATTATTATTATTGACTACCATTGTTATTGTTATTGGTGCTCATTTTCTAAAATAATTTTATTTATTTATTTGATTTTGGCTGTGCTGGGTCTTCATGCTGTGAGGGCTTTTCTCTAGTTGCGACAAATGGGGGCAAATCTCTAGTTGCCGTGCACAGGCTTCTCATTGTGGTGGCCTCTCTTGTCGTGGAGCATGGGCTCTAGGCGCGTGGGCTGAGTAGCTGCGGCTCCCGGGCTCTAGAGCACAGGCTCAATAGTTGGGGCACATGGGCTTTGTTGCTCCTCAGCATGTGGGATCTTCCCTGATCAGGGACTGAACCTGTGTCTCCTGCATTGGCAGGCAGATTCTTTACCGCTGAACCATGCAGGAAGCCCCTGGCACTCATTTTTCAGTCTCTAGGGGGTAGCACAGCATCTAGAACTCAGCGAGCTCCTGTGGGATGAACGCCTGAATCAGAACACCTCGGGTCTCTTTCGACCTTCTCTTTGGACAAATCACTTGGAGCCTCAGTTTCCTCGCCTGCAGACGGGAGACACTCATCCCTACCTCCCAGGGTTCCCGCGATGAAATGAGAGAACATGAATCTGTGTTTTGAGGACTGTGGAGTGTTCTACAAACGCAGTGCACAGTCAAGCTCTGCCTCCCCTCCCAGAACGCAGTTGGCAGCAGACCAGGGACGATGAGTGGGAGGCTGCCTCGGACTGGTGGGAAGTTCAGTTCCTTGTCAGACAAGTGGGGCGAGGTCGGCAGGGCGGCCAGGAGTTCATGGGCCAGGTGTGGGCCGCCAATGGCTCTCTGGGTCCAGGGGGGATCGTTAAGGCTAATGGACTGCAGCCTCCTCCATGCCTGTCTAATGGTTTGGTATCGACAAGGAAAGTATACACAGCACACAGTATATTCAGTGTCCTGAATGTATCCTTACTTCTGCACGTATGTGTGTGTATATACCTGGGAGAGGCTCAGCTATCTCTCAGAGTAAGGAAGTGGCAAATGTTACATCTTTGAGAAGCTTCCTCTTACGAGCAATGCAGATAGCTGGAGTACTGGGAACACTTGGCTTTGTTTGTGTATCCAGCCTGATGTCTGTAAGCCAACCTTGTGCACATGTGTCTGTCTGATGGGGCCAGTGGCGATAGTGAGGCCAGCCTATGGGTTACAGACCACAGCGAACACTGGTGGTAACATGGTGGTGTTGAGTGGGCTGATGGGGCCTCTTGGCTGCAGCTTCCACACACTGTACACCTTTTTTCCTGTAGATCAGACCCTCCCTTAAGAAGGACTGGAGGTGGAAGGAGGAGGGGTGTCTTCATTCCTCAGTACCCAGTGTTCAACCAGCAGCCTCTCCCTGACAATTCAGTGCTTGCAATATCAATTTTCCCTTCCAGAAAGCAGTTCACTTTTGCTATGTGATTGGGAAGGTAATAGGTGGGAGCAACTCCCTGCCACGGCATTTTTATTTAAGTGGAGTGAACGCATTCTGCCTGGCCCTTCCTCTGAACCTCTGCTCAGACTTCTCCCACCGTTCTGAATACCTTCATTCGAGCTGACATCTCACCTATCCCCAAAGGCTCGGCTCAAAGGCACCTTCTTTATTGTACCTTCTTACCTCGCCTCTCATGTGATAGATTGAATTCTCTGTTCTAGGTACTCCAGGTTGCAAAAACAACCGTGTAGGCATTCTGTATGGCTCCGAGGCCAGCAAATCTAAGGGGGCCTCTTACACTGGACATTGAGTCAATGTCCTTCCCAGGTTTAGGCTGTACGGTCTTGGGGTTCAGCTCTGTGTGGCCCAAGATTCTGAGGCCTGGTGCAGTGGTGGGTTAGTAAATGTTTAACAACCAACTCTCTAGGAGAAAGACCCTGACTTGTACCACACGCCAATTTCCGTGATATAAATACTCCCACCGTGGCTGACAAAGCTATAGAAATGGCACTAGTGAAGGAGCAGTTGAGAAGAGATGTGTGCATTCAGCTGTGAGCTCGTGTGAGCTGGTTCCAGGACATGATTGCTGATTCACGACTATGTTCCAGAGATGTTGACATGAGCTAGTGCCTGGCACACAGTAGGCCCTCGGTGCATGTTTGAAAGAATGAATGAATCGCTGGATACATAAATAAATAAATGGATGAAGAGTTGGATGAGTGGGTGGATGGGAATCAGGTTGCTTGGGCAGCAGTGACTCACGGTGGCTTTGGCCGGGGGAGGTGAGAAGAGAGAAGAGGTTGCTCTGTGCTGGGCAGGGCTGCTGGCGGCCAGCACCAGGCAAATCCGAAGTACCCCAGTTCCCCATCTGAAGGGACCTCCTGCCTCCCCCCGCCCCACCAGGCCTCCCCCAGTGCTGAAGCGGCTTTGCTTTCTCTCATAAATAACCCATAATGCCGTTGAACATGGTTTTCTTGTTGGGGCTTTTGTTCTTCAACCATGACAAAAGCCACACTAATGAGTTATTGGAAAACCCAAGCCCTGCCAGAGAGGCTGGGTGAGCACAGAGGGGGAGGTGTGGATCCGCCAGCCCAGGAGGCTGAGCAATTCCCTGAAGAGAGCTTGCCAGCTCTCGAGAGGGGCCTTAAAAAGTCCTGATGGTTCATATGTGTCCAGGGCTTTACACAGACCAACCATCTCAAGGAATCCTTCTCTGTGAGCCACTGGGCAGGTGTCATTAACATCCCCAAGCTCCCAGCTGTTTCCACCAAAGGGCTTTGGTACCCACTGTTCCCTGTGCCTGGAACACCCTTGTGGCCGGATATCCCCCTCTGTTCACTCAGGTCCTTGATCTGAACATTACCTCCACAGAGGGGCCGTCCCTGACTACCCTGTCCAAAAAGACACCTCTCCTTGTTCTCCATTCCCTTGTGCCATTTGAATTTTGTTTTGCTAGCATCAATCATAATCTCATGTCTCAGACTGGATGGCAGAAGGCAGATCCCAAGATAAGGATCTGAGGGCAAGTAGTATTCAGTGACTCCAGAAAACACCCATGGGAAGATGGGGACGTGATCCAGGGGAGGGAAGACAGCCAATGAAAGCTGCAGTGATTATTAGCTGTGGGGATCTGTGCCCCAACCCCGATGGGGAACTCTGGGAGCCAATGTAGGACACACACCTCGGAGACATTCTGCCCGAAGGGTGAGGGAGCCGGGGTGTTTATGCACCAGCCCGGTGAGTCACTGGCCGAGGGCTGCTCCCGGGGAGCTGAGAGTCTCTGGTTCTTCTGGCTGCTATGGAGGCAGGCACGAAGGCCTTGGGCAAAGGCAATTAGGAGTCGGCCTGAGGGCAGTGAAGTTGGTACAGTAAGATATGGGCTGAGCACCCATAGGCTCTTCCAGACCTGATATGACAACAATGTTATGTTGTCTTCCCCGCTAAATGAAAGGGAGGGACTTTGTTATGTTCACAGGTACAACCTCTGTGCCTGGAACACTGTCTGGTAATCATGACAAAGTTGTTGAATAAATGGATGCCCATTTTACTGATAAAGATGATGAGGCTCAGAGGTGTAAAGGACTGTGGCCACATTGGATCGTCCACAACAGGAAGTATTTACTGAGCACCCACTTTGGGTCTAGTTTCTGGGCTTCCCCCTAGTCATGTCCTCTCCCAGCCTGGGTCCCAGTGAAGGGGAGGTGTGACTTCCTGGACTCCATTCCACATCCCTGGCACATGAATGCTCCTCTGTTCTCAGTCTGACCTGGCCGGGACAAGTCTGAGAAGCCTTCAGTTGAAGTTCAGGTACAGCCAGGATCTATACTGAAATGTTATTTTGTTTCCCCATTTTGCTTGGAATAATGACTGACATTTCTACCTCCTTCATCCCAAGAAAGGATCCAAGGTAGGCACGGAGTCCAGGCTTTCTTGCCTCCGGGAGCTTTGGGTTTTGTTATCAATGCAGCAGGGACACCCCCACCCAGTTAGGGTAGGAGGTGGAAGTCTCTTGAGGGGGAGCGAAGAGAGAGTGGACTAGATAAGGGATGAGGAAAAAGCGAGTGACTAGGAGGGAGAAGGGCCTCTCAGCCCAGGAAGGAACAAAAATCTGGGGACTTTTGTTCGGGGCCTTGTGTCCCTCTGGCCTGCAGTGCCAGATGGGGATATCTGTGCAGGCTGGATGATAAGTGTGGAGGCCCTGAGGGTCTCCAGGGTCCACTGTGGTCACTTAGAGGGCTGCTGTGGAGACCTCTCAGAGCACGTCTAGGTCAGCCGGCCGACTGAGGCCTGGCCTAGGGTTCAGGAGCCAAGGCAACAAGAGTCAATTACCATGGCAACCACAAGGCCTGAGGCCCCTTCCTTGGGTCCTGGATTCTTCTATGACCTTGGAGACTCCCCTCAAACATAACTAAAGCAGATTTTTCAACACTCCGGCAATTGGAGGCTTGGGAGCTGAATTTATTTGACTTGAAAAAATAAAGCGATATGACATTTATTGTGTGTGGATGTTGCTGAGTAAATTCAAACCCACTCCAGTGCAGAGGGACCTGTGGGCCTGTGGACGAAGGCGACTGAGCTGAGAGGCACACCACCAGCCTCCAGTCTGTAAGTGGATCTGGCCAGGCAAAGCCAACCCCTGGGTCAGGCCTCCCAACTGCTTGGAGGGCACTGGAGACCATGGGGGAAACACTGGAGGAGCTTAATTTTTTAAAAAGTATATGAAAGTCACATTTGCTTATTTCTGATTATAAAAATAAATATACTGCTTGCAGAGATATAGGGATAATAGAAGCATACAAAGACAGACATGAAAATCACTCATAATCTCATCACCTACAATAATCATTAACATGAACTATCTGTTCTTCTCATCTTCAGTCTGTATAACAGCTTTTACATCATTGAGACCATATTAGTATTATTTATCTAATTTATATTCTATGTATAGAATATAGATAGGCGGCAAAGGCCCCTGAACTCTGAATGGTAAACAAATGAAAATCACAAACAGACACTCACGCGTCAACCTGCACAGACAGTGGAACACAGAGCAGGGGGCAGAATGCTGAAAAGTAATAAGTCCCCAGTCTGCTGCTAAACAGCATCATGACCCTGAAGAAGCCGCCTTACCCTCTCATGCCTCAGTTTCTTAATCTGTAAAATGGGGTTGATGAAACCTCATCTAACTACCTCCCAGTATTTTGGAGAGCATCATATGTGAAAGTCCTCTGTCAACTGTAGTGGTGCCATTAGGCCATGATAAAAGAACCAGGAGCTCTAGCTTTTGGCATTAAATTTTCTGTGTGACTTTGAATCAATTCCTTTGTTTCTCTGGTTCTTAGATACCTACTTAGTTAAATGAAGGACTGGACTAAGATTCCTAATAATAAAACTAATAATTTTTAGAATGCTCGCTATGTGTTAGGCACAGTATGGAGCACTTCATATGCATTTTCTTGTTTAATCCCCCTAATTTAGCAGTCCTATGAATTTGGCACTATTCTTATCACCATTTTTTGGACGCAGAGAGGTTAAGCAACCTCCCCACATTTGCTCAGACAGTAAGCAGTAGATATGGGGTGAAATTGGACTCCTGAGCATTGCTGTCAATGAAGCTGCTACCTCGATAGAAGAGTTCTGTATCTGCATTGGCCAGAACGGTAGCCACTGGCTCTGTGGGACTGTTGCGCACTTGACACTTGGCTAGTGTGACTGAGAAACTGAATCTGAAGTCTGACTTTATTTAAACTCAAATACTAGTATACATTGGCTATGTATTTGGCCAGCAGAGCTCTATTATGTCAGCTTTTGGTCCCTCTTCTTTGTAAGAGGGAGCATCAAGTAGTGGAGAAGAGTATAGCCTCTACAGTCTCTGGACCAAATTCTCTGACTGGAAAACCAGCTTTGCCACTTTTTAGCTGTGTGACCTTGGGGGAGTTATTGAACCTCTCTGTTCCTTAAATCCCCCTAAAACTGGGCGGATGTGAGGGCAAATAGCCTTTAGGCTGAGCATTTCACGGCTATGCTACTGTCTACATACTCCTTCAGAGAAGTCCTGGGTTAAAGGATGAAAACAAGAGTGAGGTGGGGCTAGACTGGCTTCAAAGGGCTGAGTGGGAGCCCCCCTTGGGGTCTTCTTTCCACGCTCCCTCAGGGGCCAGATGCGTCTCCTGAAGGCCCCCGGGACGGTGGGAGTGCGGGTTCCCCGAGGAGAGCCAGAGTTAATCGAAGAGGCAGCGAGTCCCCCGGGCTCATCGTGTGTTTGGAACAAGGAGCGTGTGGGGACCAGTCCTGGGACCCCTCCCATCCTCTAGCGCATCGGAGTGGCGTGGGGCGGGGGTGGTGGCTAAGCCTGGCGTGCTGGGGGTCAGAAGGGCTGGGGGCTGGGGTGGGATGGGAAGAGAAGGACGGGGAGCGGGGGACGGGGGGCTGAAGTACAGAGTGGATGACATCAGCTTGTCCTGGGGACGGGTCAGAGCAGATGGAGCTGCGAAGGGGCCACCACGTCGCACGCTGGGGGCGGGGGGTGGGCGCCGTTCCTGCCGTATTCTATGTGAATGGCGCCCCCTGGAGTTTATGCCACACAGCGATCCCGTCTGTGTGGGGGCCTGTAATCGTCCGGTTTCCTGCTCCCCGCCCCCCGGCCCCAGTCTCCCCTACCACTTTGCAGGGCTCACAGAGAGGTGATGGTTAAAGGAGAAAGAATTTTGCTGGAGAACTTAAAACTACAAGGGACCTGGAAGAATCGCGGGTCCAGTCCCCAGGCCCAGCCTTGGCCCCCTCTCCTCCAAGTTCCATTCACCCCTCTTCTCCCTTTCCTCCTTCCCCTCACATCCCGGCCTGTCTTTTCAAGCTTGAGAACATTTGATCCTGCTTCGAGAAAAAGCTGTCCTGGAGAAGGTGAGAAAGAACCAGCTCAGTGAAATTTGACACGCCTTACACTGGTGCCCTGGGGACAAAGGACAGAGAGCCACCCCCAGCCTGGCAGACCTCCCCACCCTCCTTTCAGGAAACTCACCTGACCAACACCTCCTCCCCTAGAGGGCACCCCAGAGTGAGGCAGCAGTGGAGGGTCTCGGCACCTGCCACTTGTGTACGCAGTGATTTTCCCAGAATGCTCTGTCCCTCACTTGCCTACTTCCCTTCCCCAAGAATTTGCTTCCCCTCAGCCTCTCCATAACTCAGACATTTCTTCTTATATATTTGCTGTTTGTCTGGCTCATTTGGGTCTCCCTTATCCTGGAGACTCAGGTCTTGTCCAGGGCTTACTTTTGTTCTGGGCAGTCAGGGTAACCAGAACTAGTTCATTGTGTTTGTCTAGTTTTGGCTGCACGGAGCCTTCGTTGCTGTGTGTGGGCTTTTCTCTCGTTGCAGCGACCGGTGGCTGCTCTCCAGTTGCGGTGCGTGGACTTATTGTGGTGGCTTCTCTTGTTGCGGAACACAGGCTCCAGAGTGCGCCGGCTTCACACTGTGAAGCAGTAACTGTGGCCCCGTGGCATGTGGACTCTTCCAGGACCAGGAATGGAACCCACGTCCCCTGCATTGGCAGGTGGATTCTTAACCACTGGACCACCGGGGAAGTCCTCAGTTCATTTTAATGAGCACACGAATGGCTGCCATCTGCTCAGTCCTGCACTGGGTGCTGTGAGTGATTCACACAGTATGAGGATAGCCCATCCTGCCTTGGAGCTCACAGCACACGTGCCACTCTCAGCCTAGGGTGGGGGGTGACATCCATGAGACCCGAGTGCCGGACGGGGCCTTCCAGGGAGGAGCTGGTCTCCAGATCCTCTGCAGCTGCCGGAGCCAGGTGTGTCTCCCTAAGGCCAGCGGAGTCAGGCAGGGATGGGACCTGGTCCCCAGAGAGGCTGGGTTTTCCTCCCGGGGGGTATTCTGCATGCCAGCTTCACAGTCTCATCTTCAAACGGGCCTGGTTCCCAGGAGCCCAGAGAGACATTTCTGTTGGGAGAAACACCCAAATAAAGCACCAAGCTGCTTCCTTTGCTCTGGGTTGAAACTCGGAAGGCTGCAGGCAACCAGGTTTAGACGCATGAAACAATCTTGCAGTAGAGCCAAGAAGTCAGAGTAACCACGCCCAAGCTGTCCTTGTTCCCCATCCCATTAACACTTACTCTCTGTGGGTTCTTTATTGCTGTCAACAGTTATCTGTTGCTGCTTCTTTTTTATACCAGAATCTATGAACCTGTAGTAGCAGTCTCCACACTGCCTGTGAGGGGCCTGAGGGCAGGGCTGTGTCTCCCTCCAGACTGGGGCTCCCTAAGGTGGGGCTGTATCTCCCCTCAGACTGAGGCTCCCTGAGGCGGGGCTGTATCTCCCCTCAGACTGAGGCTCCCTGAGGCGGGGCTGTATCTCCCCTCAGACTGAGGCTCCCTGAGGCGGGGCTGTGTCTCCCCTCAGACTGGGGCTCCCTGAGGCAGGGCTGTGTCCCCTCAGACTGGGGCTCCTTGAGGCAGGGCTGTGTCTCCCCCCAGACTGGGGCTCCCTGAGGGCAGGGCTGTGTCTCTCCTCAGACTGGGGCTCCCTGAGGCAGGGCTGTGTCCCCCCCTCAGACTGGGGCTCCCTGAGGCAGGGCTGTGTCTCTCCTCAGGCTGGGGCTCCCTGAGGCAGGGGTGTGTCTCCCCTCAGACTAGGGCTCCCTGAGGGTCTTTTCTTGTTGGACATCTCCACCAGGATGCTCAGTATGATGTAGGCACAATGCCTAACTTAATACATATGTATTCAATTAATGAATATTCAAGAGAACCTGGCTTTTCCACCCCATTCACCTGCTTCCCAGTCCCAGCAGCCAGCTGGGGAAGCAGAGTTGGGTAAATCAGTGCTCCTTACACCTCCTCAGAGTGGGAAGATCATGTGTTTTCAAACCAAATTACTTTTGATCCACTGAACTGTCAGCTCAAAAAAGTTAAACAAAAATGTCCCCTGTTCTAACGTTAGTGTGGACATAAGGAGCTTGGGACAACCCAGGCGACCCTCAATTGGGAAATGGTAGCATCCAGGTCTCAGACACAGCTCACAAGGCTCTAGAGTCGGGGCACATCAGCTCATCGTGGAAATGAGAGAGGGACGCTCTCACAGCGGGGCAAGGTGCAGTCATGAGACAGTGGCCAGAAAGAAGGGAAGAGACTCCTGTCTCTTTTGCACCTCCCCACCCCATCATTCTAGGGCTGGTATTTTAGTAACACACTGTTAAGCCAGTCAGTGAATGGCTCTTTGCCTCAGTTTTCACGTCTGTAAAATGGAGGGGGCCACATGTCTTAATTCACCTCACATTTTAAGGACCAAGAAGGAGAGTGGATGTAGAATTTCTTGGACAATTAAAATACGAGGGCACCCTTCGAGAGGGTTTTCAAGTAATTTACAAGAGAATATGAATAAATTAGCCTTGCAAAAGCGATCACAGTTCCCAGTCGCACAGTCTAGCCTCATCAATTTTCATTGACCGGTTCATATGGCAAGCATTTATTGAGCACCCACTAAGTGCCAGGCACAGTGCCAGGTGCTAGGGATGCTGTGGAACCACTCCCCTTCAATTAATTCCTCATGTAGAGCCAGAGCAAGTCTGATACACTACATTCAAATCCTGCCCCTCCTTTGTTCATAACTCTGCTATAGCTCCCATCTTGCTCAGACTAAAATCCAACATCCTGCAGTGAATGCAGAACTAGAATGATCTGTCCCCTTAAACCTCTCTGATCTCACTCCTGCTACTCTCCCCTCACATACTCAGCTCCAACCAAATCCTCCCTATCACCACAAGGCCTTTGCACTTTCCCCCCCTACCCCCCTGCAATACCCTTCTGTCAGACACTGGCACAGCTTGATCCCTCTCCCCTTTAAGGTCCTCAGATGTCAGTGGGGTCTTCTGCGGACACTCACTAACATTTCAGCTTTCACATTTCCGACTCCTCCTCCTAGCTTTAGTATCTCCCTTACTATCTAAGTACTATCGGGACTTTCCTGGCAGTCCGGTGGTTAAGACTTCGCCTTCCATTGGTGTGCAGGCTTGATCCCTGGTTGTGGAGAAACCAAAACACGAAACAGAAGCAATGCTGTAACAGATTCAATGAAGACTTAAAAAATGGCCCACATCAAAAAAATCTTTAAAAATTAGAATAAATACTATTGACCGACTATATCGTCTGTCCCTTCACCAGAATGTTACTTCCAGGAGAACAGGGGTTCTTGCCTGTGTTGTTCACGTTGAATCTGTAGTGCCTAGGGTAGTGCCTGCCACACAGCAAGAACCCATTAAATATATCTTACATGAATGAACATGTGGACAGTAGACAGGGTCCCTGCTCTGAATCCTGCATTCCACGAGCAGAGAGCCTGCTGGGGGTCTGGGGGAGGGGAGTAGAGAGGTCTACAGGACCTGGTGAGTGACCAAAGTCTCTATGGTCCTTCCTTTCCAAGGGTGTCATTGCAGGATTGCAATAGTACTAGTCTCGAGCAGCACGATTTATAATAGGAGTTAACTGCTTACTAATTAGCAGCTGGAACCATTAATTGGCTATTTGTTAGAGCCGGAATTAATAAACTGGTCTTTCAGCAGGGTCATAACTCTCCTCGTGTCTCACCCCTCCCAGCCAGCCCTCTCCTACCTGACCAGAAAGTGGCTTGCCCCTAAGATTGAATCAATACCTCCCGTTGCACGATTTTCCAAGACGGTTTCCCTTGCAAGGTGATGCTGCTCTCTCCCTGCAAAAACTCTTGTGCTGTCTCTCCCACTTTTTTCTTCCAGGCTCTGACTTGCTAGAAGCGAATGTTCGAATGATCAAGAGGCAGGAGGAGATGGGGGAAATTTCTAGTAACGCACTCTCACAACAAAAGCCCGAAGCGGCGCTGCTTGAGGGAGGTCTGGCGCTCCTGGTTGTCCGGCCTCTCACTCACACCCTCAGTCAGCAGCTACTTAGTCTTCCTGGAGCCCACAGACTGGGCTTTCTCTAGGGCAAAATGATGGAGTTTTTCTTAGAATGTCATGAGTGGAACCCAAGAGTTGGCAGTGAGTGTTGACCACCAGGCCCCCAGGTGGCTTCAGTCTCAACTTGTGCCCAGTGGCCTCCTTCACTGTTGAGCTAGACCACTGTCCAGTGGTCTAGCTTTCATGCCCCACCCCCAAGCACCCAATCTGGGGTTCAGCAGAATTATTCTCTATTCCAGAAGAGAATAGGAACACTTCTTGTGAAAATGTTTACTAAATACCTAGGAAAGAGCAAGCCTGAAGAGTCCACTTTAGCCACTTAGTAGCTGTGTGAATCACTAAACCTCTCTATGCTATTCTACGAGAATGACAGTCCTGTCTCACGTAGTTGTTGTGAGGGTTAAACAGTTAATGCACACGAAGGGCTTAGAACTGTGCTTGGCATGTGGTGTCAGCCATTACTATTATCACGCGTTTATCTCAACCGCTCTGTGAAATATGGATCCTACTCACTTTACAGCTGGGGAAACTAAGGCCTAGAGAGGTTAGGACTGGCGCTCAGGACCCATGGCTCCCAAGCTAACTGTTCCTTTCCTTCTCCTGTTTGCTTCTCATTGTCAGGCCCAGGGCTTTGTCAGAGGCAGCAAAGAGGGGCACACCTAGGGGAGGAGATGACTGAATTTATAGGCACAGACAAGCAGGCTGTCAAGATATTTACACTGCATACAATTAGCTGCTGAGTATTCACAATGGATTAGCTACAGCAAATGTTCAATCTCAGCCGGGGTAGAATTTGATCCTCTGCTCTCCCCTCCTTTTTGTCCCTGCCCCGTCATGAGTCTTCTCTCTCCTCCAGGCCAGGGTAGGTGTTCAGAGACAGTAAACTCAAGAGATGGTTAGCTGAGTCAGTGGAGTTCCTTGTCCACCAATAATACATCCCAAAGCCAAAAAGGAGCAATGGGGGAGCCTGGTGGGCTGCCGTCTATGGGGTCGCACAGAGTCGGACACGACTGAAGTGACTTAGCAGCAGCAGCAACTGAAAAATAGTAAAGCAGTTTCCCATGACATGGACAAGTGCCCATTCAACTTAAAATAGGCAAAGCCAAGGAGGGCAGGAATCACTGTGATCACTCCTTGAGAGCTTCCTGGAGGAGGTGATGATTTTCAAATAATGGGAAGAGGATGATAATAAAAGAAGGTACTTATCATGGCACCCTCAGTTGGTACCACTTCCTATCAGACTGGTGGGGAAGGTGGGTGGGAAGATACAGAACCTGATAACTCTGTATGTCTGTGGGGGCAGAAAATGGATTTTTCTCTTTGGTTGGGGATGGAGGGGAATAGATAAGATAGCGGCACTGAGGGTATCCTAGGTCGGTGGTCTGTGGTCTATGATGGGAATCATTCACTGGTTCATTTAACAGATCTTCAGCTGGCATCTGCTGGGTGCCCAGTGCTAAGTGGGTCTGGTTTCCCTTATTCAGCCATAGACCCACAGGAAAGCAAGGAGAGGAAAAAAGGAGAGGACGAAGGAGACTCAGTCAAGTGGAGGTGGGGTGCAGAATAAGAGTCTTCTGATGAAAGATTATGAAAAAGAATATATGTATAACGGAATCAGTTTGCTGTCCAGTAGAAATTAACACAACACTGTAAATCAATTATATTTCAATAAAATGGGGGGGGGCGGGGAGAGATTCTTCCGATGGTCTCAGACTTCCTGAGATGGACAGAAGGAAACGCGGAGGTGGGCACAGCCGCCCCTCCCTTCCTAGGCTGCCTGGAATTTCCCCAGAGGCCTGAGTCCTGCCGTCACACCCCTGAAGTCAGGGGCAGGTACTCCAGTGAGAGGCAGGAGAGGAGGGACCCAGCAGGAAATGGGTCTGGTAAAGGGGGTGACTTATCCTTTATTTCAAAATTTTGTTTTAATTTACATGCTGAAAAATTAAGTCTTTTATATGTTCTTTCAGTTTTGACAAATGCGTCGAGTCGTTTTAAACTCGATTATTAAACAGGTCCGGGGAGTAGGGGGGGGGCGGGGGGAAAGGTTTGTAATCTCGCCTCTTGCTAGTTGCGGTTTTCCGCGCTCCCACGGGTTGCCCTAACACAATCCTTGCGCACACGCCGAGATAAATAACGGCGACAGGTGGAGCAGGTGAGATTAGCCAGACCCGGGGAGGGGAAAGCGATCGGAGTGCGGGGGAGGCCGCCCGCCTCGCTTGCTCGCCTTTGCCTCTTCCTGCCGGCGTTTGGGAGGCGCGCTCTCCCCACCCCTGCTCCCGGAGGGCGGGTTTGAGGTAGTGGAGTTCGGGAGCGCGGGGACCACGTAGCGGGAGCCGGCCCCTGGCTAGGCTGCCGGAAGAGAGGGCGCGCCTGGGGCGCTTGGGGGCGCCTGAGGTCCTGAGCGGAGGCAGGACGGGGAGAAGGACAAGCTGCGGAGAACGGGGGTAGCCTGGGGGAATTTCAGCTGCGGGGTCCTGCGGACAGACCTGTTGGCAACCTGTGGGCCGCGCGCGGCGAGGGCTGGAGCTCTGATCGCGCCCTCTTCGCCCCGGGGCTCAGCCAGCGGCTCCCGCGGCGGCCCCCGCGCCGGACGCGGGGAGAGGCAGCGGCTGCCTGGAAAGAGGCGGGGCTCGGCCGGGGGCGGAGGGACTCCAGGGCCACGCAGACAGCCCTGCAGACCCACACAGCGGGCGACCGGCTCGCGCGCCTGCAGGACCCCGAGAGCCGCGGGCGCCCCGGTTCTTCCCCTTCGACCCCCGCTTCGGTCCCGCCCCCCAAAAGTGCAAAACATTTTACAAAGTGTGCCGTGCCCCGCGGGCTAGGTTAGAGTCCCGGGGGCGAACGGCCGTGCTTGCCCGGCGAGTGGACTGGGGTCCGTGCACCCGGCTCGAGCGGTGGGTCTGGGTGTGCGAGGGCAGGCGGAGAGCGAGCGCGAGCGCGCCGCAGAGCCCGCGCCGAAACCCGCGTCCCTTCGCCACTGTCCTCGGGATAGATGGATCCATTTCTGCTTTCTGACATTTTCCTGCTGGGGGGATGGGGGGCGGAGAGAGGGAGAGAAGGGGGGAAGGGCAGAAAGGGGTGGGGGGAGAGAGAGGGAGAGAGAGGGAGAGAGGCAGAAAGGCAGTCAGCTTCCCCCAGCCCTGTTTTGTTTTCTCTAATTGGTCCTGGGGGAGGCGAGGAAATTGGACAGAGGCTGGGCCCGGAGAGCTGGGCTGCCTTTAATTGGCTCCTTTTTTTAACTGGAGGGGAATCAAACAGGAGAGCGAGCGACAAAGGGTGGGAGAGCGAGAGACCGAACGAGGAGCCGCGAGGAGGAGGGAGGAGGGGAGGGGGAGGAGGGAGGAGGTGGGGGCAGGCCGGGGGAGGCGAGGGGGGGGCGCGGAATGAAAAGCTCGGGGTGGGGGGGAAAGCAGCACAGCGAAGCCCAAGTTGCCGAGCTAGGCGAGAGCTCCCACGGCCCGGAGCCCCGCGGCCGCCGCGCCCGGGAGCCCGGCTCGGCCCGGCCCCGCCTGCTTTGGGCCCCCGCCGGCAGAGGCCGCCGGGCGGGGGCGGGGACCACCAACTTGGGGCGCGGCGCAGCCCCGCTCTCCAGAGAGCTCCGAGCCCGGGAGCGCCGCCGCCGCGACCAGACGGCGGGAGCGGAGCGCGGCGAGCGGAGGCGGCGAGCGGCTCCAGCGCCGCAGCCCCGGCCTCGGCGAGAGCGCGAATATTTTTCAAACGACTCAAACTTTCCTTCTTTCCCCGCGTTCTGGGGCCTCTCTTGGATGGAATTGTTCTCCTGATTCCCGCGGGGCGCTGGGGCGCGATTCCTCCCCGGGGTTCCTCCGCGGCTCGGCTAACTTCGCGGACCCGGGGACCCGTGGCTCTCGCCCCTCGGCGGAGCCCAGCCCGCGCTTCTCCCCTGCTCTGGAGGCCCAGAGTCGGGGCTTTTCGCCTCCGAGAGGACGCCTAGCCCGGCCCCCTTGGATCGGGCCATTGAGCCCCCAGCACCGGCCGCAGAGCTGGAGACGGCGGATTAACGCGAGCCGAGCCCGGGCCTCCCCGCCCCCGCTCCACGGAGGGGCGTCCCCTGGGCGGGGAAACGGCAAGTTTGCCAGTCGTCGGTGGCCTGTTGGATCCAAAAGCCTCCGCCTCCGCGGAGGGGTCCCTGGAACCCAGAACCCCGAGCAGACAGCCCTGGGGACCCGGAGAGGCTCGGCGGCCGGGCTCTTTGGGCCGGGGCGCTGGCTGCGGCGCCGGGCGCGCCGAGGCACCCGGGGCCAGGCCAGCGCCCCCTGCGTCCCCACGCGGGCAGCGGCCCCGCCGGAGGAGAAACCCGGATCGCTGCCGCCGCCGCCGCCGCCGCCGCCTCCTCAGTCTCCTGATCGCCGCCGCCGCCCCCACCGTCGCCTCTCGGAGAAGGGGAAGACGCAAGGGGCACCGAGGGGCCCCGGCGGATGCGCCCCCCACTGCCTCTCGGGCTGCGCCGCCTCGCGGGGATGAAGCACGGGCCGTGAAGATGGAGGTGACCTGCCTTCTACTTCTGGCGCTGCTCCCCTTCCACTGCCGGGGACAAGGAGTCTACGGTAAGAGCCCGCGTCCCGCTGTAAGCCCGCTCAGCCCCGCGCGGAAACTTTGCAAGAGGCGCGAAGTGCGCGCTGCGCGGGTTTGATGGGTACCCTGGCTCGGACTCTGGAGTGGATGCCCGGGTCCCCGCCCTTTTCCAGAGCGCGAGGAAATAGAGCTAGCTGCTTCAGCGCACGGAAGCAGGTCGTAGGGTCTGGCGTTAAGCCGGGGATGCCAGGGGGAGGTAGTATCCACTTTCCCAAACCTTGCCTGGGGCGGGAATGAATCGGAAGCCTTGAGAGCATCCAGTTGGCCCGGGAGACCCTGACAGACCGCACACTGGGGACTGAGAAAGCGACTTGCACCGAAATCTTGTCCCACCCTAACTCGGCCTCTGGAGTGGAAGCCAAGCGCTGCACGATCTGGAGTTGCGCGCGGCTGGCGGGTGAGCTGGCTGCCAGCTCCGCGGCCCAGCGGCGGGCTCGCCTTCCCAGCTCTCTCGCTGGGCTTCGCTTCTTGACAGCCCAAGCGGCTGCAGGCATCCCCTAGATCCGGCTCCCACGACGCCAGGATCCCTTCTCGGACCTCTCCTGAGCCGGTTAGTTCTTCCTGTCCCCGGTTCTCAGCTACAAAACCCCAGCTCCACCTTCCTTCTCCCTGCGCGCACACAGACATTCAGCCACGGTCCCCGGGAAAGCAAACACGGCACGCGCCCGTCAGGTGACGTGTCCAAACTCTGCCTCCTGCCCACGCAGCTTTCCTCCCGCGTCCGCACGCCTGGCTCTCAGGCGCCAAGGGAACTTTGGCTACCCCCTTCTTCCTTCTCTCTCATGGGTTTTTTGGGGGAAAGATCCTGCGAGCCGGCATCATCCATTCAGGGTCACAAGGGCTCATCCCTCCCAGGAACCCCCCGTCTGAGTTCTAGCAGCCGGTAATGCCCTGACCCACAGCACAAAAAGTCTCTGGGGCCCGGTGGCCCTTGCCGTGCCTTCTCTTGACTGCAGGGTGGTCTGTGTGGGTCAGTTTTTTAATGTGGTGTAGCTGGAGTGGGGGCGATTCTCTTTCCTTAGGGTGGACGACCTGAGTATTCACCTCTAAATCAGGAGAGGGTTTGAGCTGTTCTGGGGAGGGGGTGGGAGCTGAGGTATTGTCCCCTCAGTTGCCATCCTCAAGTGCAGATGCTAAAAGCCTCTTTCTGGGGATGCCTGGCAAGAGGGAGGGGTGTCCTGGGGCGGGGGGGGGGTGGTATCTGTGAGATGACATCTTCCTGGCCCTACACAGCTAGCTAGCTTGGGTTTAATTCCCCCGGGAGGCTAGCTCAGGCATCTGGCCAAACTCTGCTTCTTAATTAGTTTGTGTCTCTTACTGCCTGGCCCTTTACATAGGCCAGAAAGGGAAAGAAGGGAGAGGAATGCAGCAGGGACTGAGAGAGGCTGGGCTGTGGAGAGGAGCCCACTGAGCGGGTTCCAGAGGACTCGGCCTCCCGGGGGCAGGGGAAGATATCCCGGTGTACTGAGCAGGTCCTGTTTCTTTTTTTCTCCTCGAGATTTCCCTACAGCTTCACTGCCTCCTTAAGAGGTGACCTCAGGAGGGACCAGCCAAGGCCTCTGCCTTCTCACCACACCCAGGGGCTCTGGAGAGCGATGGGGAGCCCTCTGCCTCTGCTGCTGCCTCTGCTGCTCTTCCCTCTCCATGCCCTTGGGCAGATCTGGCAGGCTCATCTCCTGGCCATCCGTCTCCTACATCCCTTCTAGCTTCTTGATCCTTCTCCAGGGCTGCATGAGACCCATCTCGAAGAGGCTCTCATGAGCCTAGCCTGGAAACCCCAGCCACGAGGGCAAGGGGAGGGGCGGTGGTCTCTGTGGACCCTCACTCATAGGACTCTGGGGCCAGGATTTAGCCATTGCCTTATAAGTCCCCCTTTCACTGTATTTTCTCCACTCCCTCGTGTGCCTGGGTTGTAGCTGCTCTCAGAGCAAATCAAGGTGGGCTTGGTGTACTGGGGCCAACCTGGAGCTCTTGGGTGACATTCTTTCCACTTGCCCTTTGAGTGTCTACCTCCAAGGAAGTCTGGGACCTCTGGGGAATTGCAGGGTGGATAGCCTTAATCGGGGTGGATGGAGAGAATGGAAGATCTCGTGTGAGGAGAAGGATGGCAAGAGGCTATGATGCTGGAAATTTGGCCAGCTCTAGCAGAAGGGACAGCTACTCTATCACTGGATCTGGGTTAAGAAACAGTATGGAGAGCTAGTTCTTCTGTGCCCCGCCCCCCACTCCAAAGCAGGTGAGAAAAGAGTAAGAGTGTGGGGGTGAGAGATGGTCACTCATGCCCATCCATCACTGTATGTTGGCACCCAGCGTGGTGCCTGGCACGGACAAACATTTGTTGCATGAATGAAGGGCCATTGCTGGGAGGAAGTTGAGGAAATACTTCCTGAAATTCTTTCTCCCCTAGAAGTCTGTCCAGGATGGTTTTCAGCAGGGTAGTGGGGGCTCTTTGAGAGTCTCTGCTTAGGGCGAGTCATGGAGTCCTAGGCTGGCAGCCAGAGGGCACCTTAGCTGCCGTGGCCGTGAGCGGGGAGGCAGAAGCTTTTACTCAAGGCACAAAAGATGAAAGTGTGCCTGGGCAAGGGAGTCCCTGCATCTTCACAGCCTGTGTGGCTAAGGGAGTGGCAGATTAATATGGAAGCTAAACTGAGAAGAGGGAGGAAGAACAGGACGTGGAGGGTAAAGCCATCAGGATCTTGCTTGGACCGTGGCTCTCTGCTGAGGCTGGTAGGAAGAAGGTGCCTGGAGCTCTATGCCCAGCTTCCCTCTGAGTGTCCACTTGTTGGCTCTGAGGCCCGCTGTCCACAATAGGCTTGGGGAGGTGCCTTCAGTCTGGTCAGGTGGCTTTGCTCTTGGGAGCACAGATGCTATGGCAGCTGAGTCCTGGAGCAGATGGTCCATTTGGAGCTGGTCTCCTCTTCCCTTCTGCCTCCCAATCTCCTGGGCCAGTTTGTTGTGCTCCGGGGTGGATCTTGTAATCTGCTTTCTGGCATGCCAGAGGGAGGTGGGCTGGCCACAGAGACCTCATTTTGGGGCGAAGATAGTAGCCAGGTGATAGAGGAGAAGTGTCCTGTGTGTGGTTAGCATCAGAGAACACCCTCTCCTCCACCCTGGCTTCCTCTCTTTCTCCCATAGCCGCTGGACTTCCAGCCAGCAGCAGGTCAGTGGGACTCCTCTGCCTTTCAAAAACACAACAAACCCCTGGATTATTTAATATGCAGGAGTGGGAATTGACATTATCCTTAAGACAGGTTGTTTGCAACTTACTGGTGGAAGTCAAAATATTTCACTAAAGGTGTCATCAGAAACTACTATCCTATGCTAATTTTTGTGGGAACATGAAGACAGATGTTGAATAATTTGACAAGAGCAACATAGCTTACAGAATTATCACCAAGTCAGGTTTTTTCCCCCTCTTCTGAGGGGTGCGGAAAGGGAAGTTGAGGAGGTGTGTCTCCCAGTGCCATCTTCTGGGTGTTGATCTGGGTGTGGGGACCCTTGGGAGTTGGCACTGATATTTCTACCCCATGCCTTGAAACTGGCTGCCTGCTGGTGAAGGAAGTCATAGCATATGAAAACTCTGGCCTCCCAGGACAAGAAGAAGGCTTGGGGTTTTCTAAGTATCCTTGAGAAGGTCCCTGCCTCTTGTCCCTTCTTCCTTCTCAGTTATGGAAACTACATGAGGGAGAAAGAGGACCTTGTGTTCACAAATCCAGGCTGTTTTGTTTGCTTTGTCAGCATTATCTGCACCCTCACCTCCCACCTTCCAAGTTTAAGTTGGCCCCTCAACTAGTCTGAGGGCTCCCAGGCCTCATTTCAGGCAGGAGAGTCCCCCCTTCAGGTCAAGATCCACATGACGTCCCACCCTATGCTGCAGATCTGTGCTTCCTGCCTGGAAGGGGGCTCTGGGAAATGAGGGTGGTTTAGAGAGGAGGAGTTTGTTTATTAGCCGGGAAAGCACCTCTTCTAGGGGCTGGCTGCGGACATGCTGAGAGCCTCCTTGTAATTGGCCAGACCTGACTGTGAGCTGCTGGGGCCAGGGTGGCAAAGCCTCATTTAGAGCCTGGTATTAGCTCTGCTTTGCTGGAACATGGAGGGACGGGGCGGGGGGCTCCACAGGGAGAATGGAGGGAGCTAATCACAGCCGCCAAGGCCAGCAAATGAATGATGCAGGAAATCAATACCTGGGGGCGGGGGTGGAAATCCGGGCAGTGGTAGCGGCCACTGCTTCTCCCCAGCTGCCCAGGAGGCACGAGCAGGACTGGGAGGAGTGAGACAGCCAGGAGTGTGAGGCCCTCCTCTCCCCCACATCCTCCCCCATCCCCACCCCACTCCCTTCCGTCTTCCTCTCCCCTACTCTTACCTGTTATCTCTTGGTGGCTGGGTTCACAGAGGTTGGGCCAGGAGATGCCCCATCAGGCAAAAACACGGAACCTAGGAAACAGGACCTTGGGTCGCTCAGTCCTGGATGAGCCCTCCCCGACTCTGACCTGCCTCTGGACTCTGGGGCCTGATGAGGGCTCAGGTGCCTGTGGACCCTGCCCTGTGCCACTGGCACTGCTGCTCCAGATGTGGCCAGCAGGGGGAGGGCTTGGCCATCACATTGCTTCTTGCCTTTCCTGGGCTCCCTTGGCCTCAAGCCTCCCAGTAGGATGAGAGTTATTCTAATTACTTAGCCTCCGTAGGGCCTTCTGAAGCTCCAGACTCCCCCCATTAGCTCCCGTGTTCCCACCCTAGCATCCAGGGCATTTGCCTTTGGTCAGAGCCACACTTCCGACACCCTAGGTTGGAGGAGAGCTTCCTGGTGGGGTTTGGCTGGGTTGGTTCCTGACCCTTGGGGCTGTGTGCAGAACAGGGGCTCATGCTCTGGCAGAGCTGCCTCTTTGAGAACCTGGGTATGGCCCCTCTTCTGCATCTTCCTCCCCACAGTCAGAAGACCCTGCTGGCCACTGGTACTGGGTGTTAAAGGGCCCCTTTTGCATTTAGATGATACGGGAGGCAAGAGCAATGCCTAACTCAAAGGAATGAACCTTTTTTTCTTAATGCAATCTCCCTTTTCACACGCCTATGAGTAACCTGTGTTTTCTGCAAAAACAATCAGAAAACATAAAAGTATATGGAAGAAAGCAAAACTCACTTGACATCTTGCACTGCATTCGATGATGATTCTTTCAGGCACCTTCTTGTACAGAGAGGACTGCACTTTTTATTTTGTTTTTTCATTTAGCCTCATCAGGTCTTCGCCGTGGCGCGTGGGATCTTTTGTTGTGGTGCGTGTGCTCAGTAGTTGCAGCGTTTGAGCTTAGTTGCTTCACGGCATGTGGGATCTTAGTTTCCTGGCCAGGGATGGAACCCGTGTCCCCTGCATTGCAAGGCAGATTCTTAACCACTAGCCTACCAGGGAAGTCCTAGGAGTGAATATTTTAGGGAGAATTGTTGGTTATAACAACAACATCTTATAGGTGTGTAAACGCCACATGCATTAACAAGCATTTTCACACCTCTGTCTGCTTTGGTTCCATAACATTCTGAGAGGTCAGAACGGTGGGTCCTATGGTCCCCATTTAATAGATGACGAAACCAAGGTTGTAAGAGTGTGAGGATTTGCTCAAGGTCACACAGCTGGTAGGAAGTGGCCTGGAGACTGGATCCCAGTGGGCCTTCTGATTTGGAAGTAGGGAAACATGGTGTCTGTCTCCTGTGTGCTCACTCAGTCATGTCCAACTCTTTGTGACCCTGTGGACTGTAGCCTGCCAGGGTTCTCTGTCCATGGGGTTCCTGAGTAAGAACACTGGAGTGGGTTGCCATGCACTCCTCCAGGGGATCTTCCCCACCCAGGGATTGAACCTGCATCTCTTATGTCTCTCTCATCCATCAGCAGGTGGATTCTTAACCACTAGTGCCACCTCGAACGCCTGGTGTGCCTCTCACTATCCATTAAATTACTGAGTACCGCCCTGATTAAGGCCCTGTTCTGAGCATTGACAGGGCTACTGAGATAAATAAGATGCAGGCTCTGCCCTCAAAGAGAAGGAGAGAGGAATCACATACAAGACGGTGGTTCCTGGGAGATCTTGATAAATGCCATGTGGCAAGGGCAGATAAAGGGCTGTGGGAATTCCAAGGGGGAGGAAATTACTTCCAAAGCCTTTTAGAGGAGGGGATATTTGAACTGGCCTTGACAAATAGAAGTAAGGAGCAAGAAGGGCATCCCTGGTGGATGGCTTATTATGGCAAAGGCAAGGAGGATGTGTATGTGTTGGAGGGGGGGGCGGGAGGGAGTAGTGAGTCATTCATTTGGGCTGGAACGTAGGTTGAAAGGGAGTCAGGGCAGTGAGAGTTGGAGCAGTAAAAGAAAAGCAATAAAAATTGCTACCATTAACTTCCCAAGATGAGATCAGGAATATGTATTGTCTTCTTTAATCCTTATCACAATCCCTTAAGGGAGAGTCATTCATCGGCCCATTTTATCAAAGAGTAAACTGAGGGCTCAGAAGGGTGAATTTACTTGTCCAAGTGGCAGAGCTGGGCTTGAACCCAGATTTGCTGATTATAAGGCCTGTGCCTAGAGGCAGTAGGCTGGACTCTTGGGTTTGAGGGATAGTATTGGGAGAGTCTTGAGCAGGTGAATGGGTTGATATGATCCCGGGAGCTCATATTAGGCTGGGTAGTCCTGTAGCTGTGTGTTTTGAGCAGGCTGTGGTTAAGAGGAGGAAGACTGGTCAGGAGATCTGGCAGTTGTTTGGCAGGGTTGTAGTGAGAGCTTGATCCAGGGTGGTGGCTATGAGAATGGACAGGAAGGAGTCAGTATAAGAACTGCTGCCAATCGACACACATTTGAGTTTGGCTCTGTGTGGAGCACCTGTGAATTTGGTAAGAAACACGCTCTTGTTCTCCTAGAGTTTAAGTTCAAGTTGAAGGGAGACAGGCAGTAAAGAAGTCAGTGAATAAGTATATAATGCATTCTCTGGTGATGGGTTCTACACAAAAAGGCAAAGCAGCCAAGTTCAAGTTCATATACATTAGTTAGGAGTAGGGGTGCTACCAGAGTGGGTCTCCCCTCCCCGAGCAGAGACCTGAACATGCCTGAGGAAGGAAGTCCCACAGACATCTGCAGGAAGTGTGATCCAGGCAGGAGAATAGCCAGTGCAAGGGCCCTGGGGTAGAAACATGCCTGGACTGTTTAGTAACAATGGGGAGTCCAGTATGGCTGCAGTGGAGTGAGCCATGGGGAGTAGGAGGTGGGATTAGAGAGTTAATGGGGCCAGATTGTTTGCAGCCAGGAAGGCTATAGAAGGTCTTTGGGCTCCCAGAGAAGTGTGAGCCCTGGGAGGATTTTGAACAAAGGAGGGGCATGAATTGACACCTTTTTAATAGAATCTCTCTGGCCACCATGGAGAGACTAGACTGTAGGAGGTTGGGGATGGGGGTGGGGAACAGATCCAGTAGAGACTGTTATAAAGGCGAGAAGTGAGACTGTCCAGTCACTATGTCCTGACAGTGTCTCAGGGCTCAGACAAGGGATAGGAGCTGTTTGGAGTTCGGAAGCTTGGCACACAATGGCAATGAGATAGAACAAAGACCACAGGAAGTCAGACAGGTTTGGCACAGTGGAGTAAAGTAGTTCAGCATCCGGACTTCTGGTAAGGAACCCGGGTTTGAACCAGCTGCGAGAGTCCGAGAAATTACATCTGCTTTTAAAGCTGTGGCTTCACTGCTTGTCAGATGGGTTTGTGATAAGCGTGCAATGAGCCATACCTGGGAAGCCCTGAGCACTGTGCCGGGCACTTAGCAAGTCCTCTGTGAATAGTTTTTGTTTTTTTTTTTTTTTTAAAGTCTTTATTGAATTTGTTACAATATTGGTTCTGTTTTACATTTTGATGTTTTGGCCCAGAGGCATGTGGGATCTTAGCTTCCTTACCAGGGATGGAACCCACACCCCCTGCACTGGAGGGTGAAGTCTTAACCACTGGACTCGCAGGGAAGTCCCCTGAGTGAATAGCTTTATTTGAATGACAGTGTCGGTGCAGTTTTGAACTTCATGCGATTCTGGCACTGGGAAGTCTGGGAGAGATGTGGATGGAGCAGGTGGACGTGGGTGGGGGGTGCTCAGGAGGGAGACATCTGTTCTGAGAGATGGACTCGCATATCTGGATTTATGTCCACACAACGATGTGGGCTGAGACCACGAGGTGGGATGAAATTGCCAAGGAAGTGTCCAGCAGAAACTAACCCAACGCTGTAAAGCAACTACACTCCAGTAAACATTTTCTAAAAAATGGCCAACAAAGGGATAGACTGAGAGGAGGCTGGGCTAAGACCAATGCCCTGGAGGGCGGGGGAGGAGACGGTGGAGACAGACCAGGTGGCCCCAGGGAGCTAGGAGACTCGAGAGAGGACGGGGATCAGAAAGCCAGGGAAGGGATGGAGTCCAGGGGAGAAAGGGCCATCTGAGATGGGAGAGGAGCTGGAGCAGGGCCATCTGGGGACTGGGAGGTTGGTGGGGAGATGGCTGCAGCATAGAGTGGGGTCTTCAAGGGTCAGTGGGAGGCCCCTGGGGATTTCTGATTCGGTGGGTCCGAGGCTGAGCAGAGACAATGCATTTCCAACAAACTCCTGGAGGATGCCGGTGCAGCTGGCCCAGGGGTTGCTCTTTGAGCAGCAAGAGTAGGCAGAAAAGAGGATTGGACTCAGATGGGACCACTTGGGTTGGCAGGCCAGGGGGGCAGCTCACTGAGGGCCCCTAACCCAGGAGTCTTGCCTCTCTGAGCTCAGCTTCCTTATCTGGAAGGCTGGTTCAGGCACGCCCACTTCTTGGGATTGCCGAGGAGCTGAGAGGGATAGCACTTTGTAAACTCTGAGGCGCACTATGAGGACTCTGTTTCACGAGAGCAGAGGGCTGGCGGGCAGATGGTAGGGAGCCCCGGGTATAGGTGGTGTACGGAAGCAGGAGGTGCGGGCCACAGGCCAGGGAGGGCTGGAACCCCAGTTTCCCTCGCCAAGCCGGGCCTTCTGCCCACGAGAAGCTGGAGCTGCAGTGGAAGGGGGAGGTGACCTCTGGGGGGGAAGGGTGACGTGTGTGGGCCTGGAGTTGCTGCTGGGCTGGCCTCGGAGGTTCCACCCCAGGCTCTTCTTGGTTCCTTTCCAGTCCCAGAAACTCAGCCGAGATTGACTTTGATGATCTGGAGGGTTGGAAGCTGTGCAGAGAAATGGTTCTCAGCCCGGGCAGCCTGTCAGAACCACCTGGAGAGCTTTTTCAACAACAGATGCCTGGCTCCGCCCCCAGACCTCCTGAATCAGAAACTCCGCAGGTGGTATCAAGGCAGCTGTGGTCGGAAGAGCCCTCCAGTTGATTCCTGGGCACAGCTGGTGTAGGCAGCGCATCTGAATGAGTCAGGCCCAAGCAGATGCCTTCTTCCCTTGGGTTTTCTGAGGGCATATCTGCGTTTTCCAGGTCACCGTCCAAGCTTTGTTTTTGCCATGATCATCTGGACACTTGGGTCTTAAAAAAAAAAAAAAAACCCTCACTATTTTTTAAATGATAAACCAGGGGACTTTCTAGTTTTGTGGTTCTAACTGGAGCATCTAGGTTAGGAGCCTAGGAGACTGGATTCTCTTGCCCTTCTTCTAGCCAGGGATTTTGCAGTCTCGAACCTAGAGAGACCCTAAGAAACTGCTCTAGGAATATCATTTTCAGTGATTTTCAATAGGCAAATTATGTTACCTTTTGGAAATGTGGCCTTTTTGTTCATTCTCTTCTCATTTTAATTTAGAGAAAATGAAAATTTCAGAGCTGGACCACATTGCAGCAGTTCAGTGTAAAGCAAGCAGATATTGAATGAGTATCTGCTGAGTATCTGGAGGGGCAGTCAGTGCTGTGGCTGCAGAGGTGAAGGCCACCTGCCCCCAGGAGCTCGCAGTGCAGCAGGAGAATGGAGTCTTTCCCAGCGTCCTCACCTTGCAGTTAGAAAAGCTGAGGCTCAGCTCAAGGGACTTGCCAAGGCCCAGCAGTTAGCAGGTCGTGGAGTCAGGATTTGAACTCAAGGCTGCCCAATGCCAAGTCTCATGCTTGGCTGAGTGTGACCTTCCTGAGGGCGAGAACTGACCATTGTTTTGTTCCCCAGCTTGTGCTGTGGGTGATGGGGTGCTGAGGAGGACCCTCAGTCCTATGTTGTTGTTGAGTCACTCAGTCATATCTGACTCTTTGCAGCCCCGTGGACTCAAACTCATGTCCATTGAGTCGGTGATGCCATCCAGCCATCTCATTCTCTGTCGTCCCCGTCTCCTCCTGCCCTCAATCTTTGCCAACATCAGGGTCTTTTCCACTGAGTCAGCTCTTCCCATCCGGCGGCCAAAGTATTGGAACTTCAGTTTCAGCAGCAGTCCTTCCAATGAATATTCAGGATTGATTTCCTTTAGGATTGACTAGTTTGATCTCCTTGCAGTCCAAGGGACTCTCAAGAGTCTTCTCTTGTCCTATACCAGTTAGGAATCACATTCGGAAGACTTCCCTGGCGGTCCAGTGGTTAAGAGTCTGCCCTTCCAGTACAAGAGGCATGGGTTTGATACCTGGTTGGAGAACTAAGATCCCACATGCCGTGCTGGGAGGCCAAAAAAAAAAAAAAAAAAAAAAGAGTCACATTTTGTTGCCAGAACCAAAGAACTGACTACAGAGTCTCAAACAAATTAAAGTGACTTTCTTAAGTCTAGAAGTAGGCTATGCACGACTGTGCTGGTGGCTCCTTGCTCCCTAGAGATCCAGGTCCCTTTCATCTTGCTCTTCTGATCTCCTTATAGTGGTGCTTCTCAAACCTCCTGCATATTAGAATTATCTGGGAGTGTTAACAAAAAAAAAGCGTTTAGGTCATATATCAAATAAATCAGAATGTCTGGGAGTGAGAACCAGGAATCAGCATTAAAAAAAAAAAAATCCCCAGGTGATTCTGATGTGCCAGCAAAGTTCAGGAACCTTTGCCTTAGAGCATTTTGCCTCAAAGTCGCCAAAGCGCTGCTGGGGCTCAGCCATCATGACACATTGCGGACAGGAAGAAGGAAGGAACACTTACAAGGGTGAGTCATTTACCCAGTCAGAAAAGTTGAGTCAGCTTTTCCAGGAGCCCCCTCCCAATGATGTCTGCTTACATCTTACTGGCCCTTCTTAGGTGAGGGAGGTTGAGAAATACAGCCTTTTAGATGGATTCTCACCTAAGAAAACGTCAGGGTTTATTTAGATAGAAGGGGAGGATGAAAGCTGGGTAGGTAATGAGCAGTCTTTACCACAAATCCCCACCTCGGGATCAGCTGGTGTTTCTTGAAATGAGCAGATTTAGATGGATGTGAACAGCTGTTCCTCTCCCCACCTCCCTGGACCCTGCCAGCCTAGTTCAGGTGGGTGGGTGGGTGGGTGGGGGGCTCTGGCTGCTCCAAGGACGCCCAGAGGAACCTTAGAGAAGACGAAGCCAGGGCAAGGAAGAGGCTTGCTAGCGCCCCCCGCCCGACTTTCCTATGAGGCCCAGCTGCCCATCTGCTAGAGCTCGTATCCTCCTCCTCCCAACACACTGTTCATTCATTTATCCTTCTGTGAGACTGTTCATTTCCCCTGGTTGGTACCTCTCTCCTCTAGCATGTGGTTCCTCAGTCTCAGCTGCAGGAGAGCTCTGTGGACACTTCTTATTCGAGGAGGCAAGAAACCGAGGGACTCTTCCAGAGGCCATGATCTACCCCATCTTTCTGCCCCTCAGTAGGCCCCACACCCACATGAGCCCGGGCCACCCCACTGCTGTTTGCTCAATGTCCGGTCCTTTGTAGGAAAGTTCTTCCGATTGTCTAACCTTATTTCAACTTGCTGTAGTATAACATCTTATCAGAAAGTTTCAGGTGACTTCCTTGGTGGTCCAGTGCCTTGGGAGTCCACGCTCCTGAGGCAGGGGGCCTGGGTTCAACCCCTGGTTAGGGAACTAGATCCCACATGCCACAATTAAAGATCGAGCACAGTCAAATAAATAAATGTGAAAGATTCAGGAGCTGAGGTCTTTGAGCTGAGCTTGAATATCTCCTTGGCTCTGAGACTTTCCCTCTGTAATTCTTAAGAAACTCTAAATGAAGGCACTTCTCCCACCTCTGAGAGGGACATCGGGAGGGTAGAGGTGAGGAGGGAGTTTGATTCTGGTGGCTTCCTCTACCTGGGTTTGGCTCTGGTGTTCCAGTAAAATGCAGGGGGCCTTTGATCCCCTGGAGAAGAGAACGGCAACCCACTCCAGTATTCTGGCCTGGAGAGTTCCATGGACTGTATAGCCCATGGGGTGGCAAAGAGTTGGACACGACTGAGTGACTTTGACTTGGGGAGGCCAGTTTATCTCCAGCAAAATACAGAAGCTCACAAGGCAAGCTGAAGGTCTGTGCTGTCACAAGACCTGGCTTTATTTGCCTTCCTGGAATAAGGCCACACAGTAGACACAGAGAAGGCCAGCTTGAGGGTGTGGCAAGAGCTCAGCTGCCAGCCAGTGGCCTTAAGTGACCCAGAGGCACTGGAATGTCAAAGATTCAGTGCAGGAAGAGACTGAGGCCAGAGGAGGTGAGGTCAAGGTCACACAGCAATTAGGTGCCAAGACTGAAGTTAGAAGTCACGTCCAGGGACTTTCCAGCTGGGTCTTTCTCGTTCTCTATTATTCTGCAGGCTCAGGAAAAGCCAGGACATGACTGCATGGCATTTATAAGCCCAGTTCATACCCACATCTCAAATAAAGCTCCCCTCATCCCTGTAAACTGCATGTCTTACTCCTGGGCCTCACTGCCTTGGGACTACAGGATCTGGGGCTCACCCTGAGTCCAGGCCTCCTGGTTAGGTGTTAGAATCCTTTAATGAGGTGTCAGGAAGGCCCTGCTCCTTGTGGGTGGAGGAGGCAGTCATCTTGGTAGATGAACTGGAGGTTGCTACCAATCTCCACCAGGCCCCACATCTCTGTCACATGGCCTAAGTTCCATCTTAAAGTCATTATTCATGTTAGCTGATGGAAACACAGTCACTGTTTCCAGAAGGTTGTCCTGGGAGTACCAAGCATCTTTCAAGCCTTTTCCAGTGATCCAGGTTGGTTGATCACATGAGTTGGATCTTGAAGCGCTGGGATTCAGGAAAGGAGGTTTCCAAGGAAGAGACATGTGAGGTAAGGGAGCGTGGTAGGGTATTTGGTGTGTGTTTGTATGTGTGTCTTAAGCAACATGAGAGCCCCAGGTACAGTCCATGTGAGAGGTTTAATAATGGACACCTTGATGGTCATAACTGGTTTGGATTCATTGTCTTAGCTTGAGTTCCCCAGAAGCGATCCTGAGACAAGGAGCCAAGTGCAGGTGGTTTATTTGGAAGATGAGCCCGGGAAGCTCTGATGGAGGAATGGGGATGAGAGACAGGGACATAAAGCAACCAATGGAAGGTGCATTGTCAAGCCAGTCACCACCGTGTCCTTTTGGGGCCCTCTGGGACACTGTGTAAAACATACTTAAGAGGCATCCCACCGTGGGGATGTGGGAACTGGGGCCTGAATACACTAATTCCCATCTGTTGTTGGGAGGGCTGCCCCAGGGAGTGTTAATTTCCTGGTACTCGGCCCACTGCACATGCACACGCTGGCAGCGTGAGCTCTAGTGAAGCTCACACTGAGAGAAGCAGTGCTGGCTGTTGTGCGTTGCAATGGTGAGCGGAGGGAATACGGGAGAAGAGGGGATATGGGTGACAGAGGACGAGATGGTTGGGTGGCATCACCGACTCGATGGACATGAGTTTGAGCAAACTCTGGGAGATGGGGTGAAGGACAGGGAAGCCTGGTGTGCTGCAGTGCATGGGGGTAGCAAAGAGTCGGACACGACTGAGCAACTGGACAACAACAATTGGCAGGGGGCACCTACAGCCTGTACTACCTCCTGGCTGAGCCATCAGTCTTGCTTTTTCAGATCCAGCCTGCTTTGCTGAACTCTTTGTTCTTAGAACTTGTCTTCTGTATGAATCATCTCCGAGTCCAGTCTGAAAACTCTCTCCTGTGGCCATGAGCTCCGTGAGCTGCTCATTTGCTTCCTAGGATCCTGGGAATAGAACCTCCAGCACATCGATTTCCCCAAGACCTTCCTGATAGAATCCAGACTCTCCCTGAAGGATTGAGGGGACCCTATAGTGGGGGAGGGCAGGGCAGAGGGTCACTGGGCACCAACTCAAGAGTCTATAGGTCCTTTGGGCATGCTACCAGAGGCATGACCGTTAGCTTCCCATCTGCTGAATTCAAGACTAAGAAAGAGATAGGAATGATCTCTGAGACTAGAAGACTGCCTCTTCTTTCTGCAGGCAGGATTCTGTGTGGGTTAGAAGGCTGATTGCATTCTGTCTACTCCCCTCTCCAGGCATCACACCTTCTCCCGTGGGCCAGGCTCACCTGCTTCCCTGGATGTCCTGGGGCCTATGGGGCAGGATCAGAACAACACCTCTGTCCTATTGTGAATTTCCCTCTGTCTTTCATTACCAGCGGGGACCTGCGATTAACTAATTAATTAATCAGATGTTTACTGAGCACCTCCTGTGTGCTAGACACTGTTCTAGGTGCTAAGAACACAACACAAAGCGATGATCTAGAATCACAGCCTTGTGGAATCAGAGCCAAGAAGAAACTTAGAACATATGTCATCGTTTGTCAGAAAAGAAACTTGAGGCTGAGAGAGGGCAAGAGAAGTTCTCAAATCACACAGCAAACAGACAGCCCAGCTTGAGAAATTGTGGAAAGCCAGAGGTAACGGACGTAGAGATCACCTAGCTGAACTGGTCAGTTTTTAGAGATTGAAGCCAGTGGTCAGAGGTGAAAGGTCACTCCAAGTTCTGCCTGCCAGTGAATGCAGCCTTCTCTCCTACTTCTATCTCCCAAGTCAGGTCTGGGCTCTAGGTTACTGAGAGGAGTATGTGTGTGCCTGTCATGGCTTCTCATGCCAAGGGCAGCAGGCAGGAGACACAAGAGACTTTCCCCACCTCCTTCTGGAGCATTCAGAGGCTGCAGCAAGCCCTCCCCTCCCCTCCTGCCTTTCCCCAGCTCCCTGTACAGCTGTGGCCCCTGGCGTTGCCCACTGGCACAGTGGCCTTGGGCGATGCTGGGAGAGCTCAGCACTGAGGGATGCCCTAAAGTGCCGGAAGCACTGCCACGCTGTCTGGCTCATTGCCTCCCTCACTTTCTCGGGAGCTGAGGGAGCAGGGGCTGTGGGGCTGTCTAGGCGAGGGTGGGTTGCACCCCCTAGTCTCTTCCCGCTCATTCATTGGAGCTGGGACCAGTGAAGGCAGTGGCTTCTTTGGGCTCCCCCTGCAGAATTATAGAGCCAGGCTGAGGGGTGAAAGGAGTGATTGATGGGGAGCTGTGGTTGCTGGTAGAGATCAGTGTGTGTGTCTGTCTGTCCGTCTGTCTGTCTGTCTGTATGTGGAAAACCATTGTCAGGAGATAAAATGCTCGCACTGGAAACTTCAACAGGAGCTGGAATGCACTCCCCAAGTCCTCTCGCCTCTGGGCATGTACACTTCATCAGTGTTTTTCATGAATATATAAATATACGTGGACACGCATGTGCTGAAGGTGTGCATATGTGTGGCGATACACACAAGAACATGGGTTTATGTGCAGGGAGTCCTGTATGTATGTGTGTGGAGGGCACTGCAGACCTCTTTGGGGGATTCTCTGGATCCGCCTTCATCCCACTGTTCCCCCACCCCCGGCGGCCCCTGGTTGTCCTTGCCTTGACTCCTAGGGCCGTCAGCCCAGCGCTCTGTCTGGCCTGCATTATAACTGCCTGCTACCTCTTCTAGGAGGCCTGGAGTGGGGGTAGGGACAGGCCGAGGCTGGCCTGAAGCTCCTGGCTAATTTTCCCGGCCTCCATCGATCCAGCAGCTTCTCCTGAGTCTATTAGCAGTCGGCGAGTGAAAATATCCCCCATCGCAAGCCCTGACCTGAGACAGGGAGGAATCCATAGCAATTTGTTCAAACAGAGGGAAGCATTTCCCTCTGATTTGTATTTCAATTTATTCCAAGCAGGGGTGGGGGGGTCAGGGTGGGGGTGGGGTGAGCCCTGGCATGGTGGCCAGAGTTGGGCCTCCAGGCTGTCCCCCTTGGCACCCCTGTGCCAGCTGGGGTGGCAGCTGGTACTCCCCATGGTTCCTGGGGGTGGGGGCTGCAGAGGGGAGGGTGGGGCCCAGCAAGGGGGACGGGAAGAGAGACCCGCCAGCCTTCCCAGCAGGCCCTCCTCGGCTGGAGAGCTCAGTTGTGGATTCGATTTTCACAAAATACAAAGCCGCCAGCTTGGAGCCTCTCTCCCAGGCACTGGGGCCTCTGCCAGGCGTGCGCTCACCCGTTGTGCCTGTGCCAGGGTGGGGGCTGGGCTGGGCGCATGGACCCAGTGGCCCCAGCTGGGTTGAGTGGCGGAGGGTGGGGTGGGGACTCTTATTCTCCTAAAGCCCTCCCCAGCCATCCTGCTAGGAACAGAACTGCTCAGGCTTGGAAGGGAGCTGGCACCTTGGAGAGTTCCCTGGCAGGGCGGAGAGCCCCTCACTGCGGGAGCCCTGAGCAGTGCTCACGTTTCATTCCTGGACTGAGCAGACCGGAGCTCACAGGTGTCCCAACCTAGGAAGTCTCTTTTGAGCACCTGTGATAACAATAGCTCTGGCTGACATTTATTAAGTACCAGCTGCTTGCTGGGCACCGGCAAGCACCCAGTTTTTGCAGGGTCCCAGCTTCCTCCTGGCCCTCATTCTCCTCAATCTTCTGCCACGACCCTCACCTATCCCTGCTGACTGTTTTCAGTTTCTCCTGGGAACGTCTCCTTTCCTCCTGAGGGTGGCCCTAATGCCTGATGTCTCTGCAGCTACCCCCGCCCGGCCCCCGCCGACCAGCTTTTCCATGGGACTCCACAAACCAGCTAGCTCCCTTTCTTCTGGGTCACTTTCTTTGGCTGCACCTTGCCTTCTCATCCCCACCAAGGTCCAGGCCTCTGCAGAGGTGGCTCCATGGCAACCAGAGAGGAGGATTCTGGGAAGGGTCAGCCAAATGGTCCTGCAGTTCCCCGCCTCCCCTGCCAACCCCTACCCTCTACCGTCTCTTTCCCTCATTCCTCAGTGCCCCAGGGAGGAGAGTAAGTGGAGAAGTTCTTCACACCGAGGTGTCAGTGACTGGCAGCTCTGAGGTCAGCTGTCTCACATGACTCGCCAGGCTCCCTGACACCACCAAGGTCTAATTTCAGAAGTATGCAACTAAATATATCAAAGTCGATGAATAATCATCTCGCTCACTCAGGTGGGAGTGTAGGGACGCAGTGTGGCCTGAAGGCTTATAGCAGAGGGTTCTGCAGTAGAACTGGGTTCAAGTCCAGCCTCAGCCACTCACTGGCTGTGCAGTCTTGGGCACAGCAGTTATACACGGCGCCTCAGTTCCCCCCGTGCACAAGCCAACGAGGATAATAGCATGCACCTCAGGGGGCTGCAGTGAAGAGCAAATGGGGAAAGGTGTGGCAAGCCATTCTGAGCCCAGTGCCTGGGCTGTTCAGAGGAGGCCCTGCTAAGTGAGTGACTTGCAGCGTCCCAGCCTGCTCAGGCCTGCTTGGTGAGTCACGGATCTGCCACCAGGGAGGGGACACGTGAGGCTGTACATACAGGCACGTACACAGCACTGGGGGAAAGAGGGAGCGGGACCCTGGCCCTGGAGAAAGGGTGGCAGGATTCCAGCCCTCCTCCCATCTCCCTCTTGGGGATGTTGACAGCCAGGATGTTCTCTCTGAGCTACTTTGTGCCTTGGGAGACAGCTGTGTTTTGTACCTTTACCACCACCCACATGGCTGCCCATTCCAGACCTCGCTTTCCTCCTAAGAGGCAGCTTCCCCCTCCCCCTGTTCTTAGCCCCTGCTGCTGCTAAGCGCTTCAGTCATGTCTGACTCTGTGCAACCCCATAGACGGCAGCCCACCAGGCTCCGCTGTCCCTGGGATTCTCCAGGCAAGAATGCTGGAGTGCGTTGCCATTTCCTTCTCCAATGCATGAAAGTGAAAAGTCAAAGTGAAGTCGCTCAGTCGTGTCCAACTCTTTGCAACCCCATGGACCGCAGCCTACCAGGCTCCTCTGTCCATGGGATTTTCCAGGCAAGAGTACTGGAGTGGGGTGCCATTGCCTTTTCCAGTCCTTAGCCCCTGCTGCTGCTGCTGCTAAGTTGCTTCAGTTGTGTCCGACTCTGTGCGACCCCATAGATGGCAGCCCACTAGGCTCCCCCGTCCCTGGGATTCTCCAGGCAAGAACACTGGAGTGGGTTGCCATTTCCTTCTCCAATGCATGAAAGTGAAAAGCAAAAGTGAAGTCGCTCAGTCATGTCCAACTAGTAGTGACTCCATGGACTGCAGCCTACCAGGCTCCTCTGTCCATGGGATTTTCCAGGCAAGATTACTAGAGTGGGGTGCCATTGCCTTCTCCAATGCATGAAAGTGAAAAGTGAAAGTGAAGTCGCTCAGTCGTGTCCGACTGTTAGTGACCCCATGGACTGCAGCCTTCCAGGCTCCTCCGTCCATGGGATTTTCCAGGCAAGAGAACTGGAGTGGGTTGCCATTGCCTTCTCCGGTCCTTAGCCCCTAGGAGCCTGCTAATGGCAATGACTTTTCTGTTCCTGGCTGTGATTGAACTTTAGGCCAATTGGCCTCCCCCATCCACAGGTCCTTTTTCCCCCCAACCGACTGGGTTTCAAGTCATTTACAAGTTGTTCAGAGGCTCAGCATTATAATCAGATCCTGCGGTGCATGCCACTTATGTGGTTTCTAAAATTTTAGCCAAAAAAGGAGAGAAACCCTTCCGTGATGGAAGAAAAAATAATCAGAATACTTAAGCGTGTGTGTGTGGGGGGGGAGGTATTATATTTCTTGATTTATAAATATACCTGATGTAAAGAAAATATGTTCCCAAACTTTATGCTTCTGGAATTGACTCCTGAAAAAAAAAAAAAACACCAAGATTATTCATCCCATTGTTAAAGCAGGAATTTAACCTGCTTTCCCTCCCAGGGATGTTGTCCTTTGAAAGGGACACAAGAGAATGAACAGGGACTGATCTGCCAGTGTTGACGGGTCATATGAAGAACCCACAAAGCAGGGAAGGGGGCCGAGAGTGATGGCGGTGGGGGCAGGAATGCTGTCTTAAAAAGCGTGGTCAGGGTAGACCTCGCTCATAAAAGAGCTGAAGGAAGTGATGGGGTAGCTCTGGAAATCTAGGGAACAGCAGTCTAGTAACAGAGCTGCAAGTGCAAAGGTCGTTGAGGCAGAAGTGGGCTTGGTCTGCTGGAAGAACAGCAAAGAGCAGTGTGACTGCAGTAGTGGGCAGTAAGATACAGGGGTGGGTGGGAGCAGGCATGGGGCATAGCAGGCTACTGAAAAAGCTGTGGCTCTGACGTGAAGTGAGATGGGAGTCATGGTCGGGTTTGAGCAGAGGAGAGATGGGATCAGACTTAGTATAAAGAGATCTCTCTGGCTGCTTGTGGAGAACAGACTGTACCAGGCAAGGAAGGAAGCAGTGTCAACCTCTTTGTTACAAAAATCCAGGCAGGGGATGGTGGTGGTGGCTCAGTCCAGTTTGGTATTTCAGGGGTTGGGTTCAGCATCAGTTCTGAAGATTGAGCTGGTGGCTTGGAAGTAGGGTGTGGGAGGAGAGAAGTCAGGGATGACTCCCAGGTTTCTTTCTTTTTTTAAACTTTATATATATATATATATTTTAAATTTACTTATTTGGCTGTGCTGGGTCTTATTTGCAGCAGGCAGGATCTTCAATCTTCACTGTGGCACGTGGGATCTAGCTCCTGACCAGCAATCAAACTGGGGCCCCCTCCATTGGGAGCTTAGAGTCTTAGCCACTGGACCACCACGGTAGCCCTGAGTCTCAGGTTTCTGGTTGATGGTGTGTTTTCAAGATGGAGGTGAGAATTGGCCCCCAGGCCTTGGGGTTGCTGAGTGGCACTAAGTGCTGTCCCCCTGATGTCATTGGATGTGGAGAGAGGCATAAAGTTAATCAGGCCCTTACATCTCTGCTCCTTGGTTTCTAAGCCTTCAGAGCTAATCCTCCTCCCTCCTCCTGAGCTGGGGTGAAGATCAAGCCCAGAGGAGCTTTGCAAGGGCTGTATGAAGAGGTTTCAAGCTGTCAGGTTGTGACACCCGTAATTTCACTCCAAAGCCAGGTAGGATGATGCCCAGGAACCCACAGTGGCCTGGCGTGGGGGTGGGGGCTCAGATTGCTAGCCCCAGCAGAGTGGAGGTGATAAGCTCTCCAGAAACACTGTCTTTCCCTCCCCTGCCCTCCTGTCCTGGGGTCTAACGCCCCACCTGCTCTCAAACTGCAAGATTGATTTTGCTTTCAGGGTTGTTACTGTTATTATTATCCACTTAAACAACTTCATAGGAAAAGAAAAGGAATCCAATGACTATCAAACATGAGCCATTCATTCTAAATTCCCTGCCCATACCTGTCAATATATTTTTACATAGCAGTAAACAGCGGTCCACTCTGCACTCTTGATGACTTTATCTCCTGTACACGTCTCCTGGTATTGACTGAGCCCTCAGGCCTGTCAGCTTAATGGCCGCAGGGCACCCCCTGCATCGATGTGCTGGAGTTTGGTCGCTGTTTCTCCAGTGCTGGGCATTTGGGCGGATGCCAATTTCTTCTTCTTCTAAAGAGCTCTGCTGTGAATATCCTTATGTGAGTTACTTTTTCCTTTTAAATTATTTCCTTGGGGCCTATTCCCCAAAGTGAGATTGTCTAGTAGGTCATAAGATAGGAACAGTTTTATGATTCTCCTTTTGCACTGCCAGGCTGTGTTACAAAAAGTTTGAGCTGGGCTTGTGCAGAGGCCAGCCATAGTGGATTTTATCATTTTAATTTATTTTCACTGGTGTCGTAGGTGCATTATGGCCTGCTTCTTTGGGTCTTTTCAATACCTAATAATAATAAGACCTGATCTGCACAGAACTTTACAGTTCACATGGCACTTGCTGGTATGTCATCTCACTTAATAAGACACGATGCGTCTAATAGTATTGGCTTCTGTTTTATATGGTGAATTGGGGGGTTTAGTCATGCCAAGTGCTGGAGTGGAGCTTTCAGTCTGTCCTTGCAGGTTGGGTTGGAAAGAACTCGTGTCCACTCGCCACCATCCCGTCCTTTCTGAGCATCCAGGGCCTCAGATGCCAACTTCAGCCCCCGTTCACTGCCTCAAGCCCCCTTGTCTCCCTCAGCTCCCACAGCCAGGCTTTTTGGGTCAGAGAGGGCTTTGGGGGTTCTTTGCTTTAGCAGAGCTGCTGCTCCCTCCACACCCTGACCCAGGGGTGGCCCAGGCTCTGCATTCTGGTTTGGGAGCCTGGACCTGGCAGTGCGTCTCTGGTCCCACCCAGGATGTGCTGGTCCAGGATGTGTCCCTAGTGCTGGTCACAGGAATGCTGGAGGCCTGGTGACTGAGCCTCGGGCTCCAATGAACAGGGTCCCGCAGGGGCCTGTCAGGCTCCACGACTGAAGCTGCAGCTCTCAGACGAGGGGGACCTTCTGATGCTGGACACACTCCGAGGTATGAGTATACAGGCTTAGTTTCTCCCTGGCATGTAGAACCTTCCCAGACCAGGGATCGGACCCACGTCCTCTGCATTGGCAGGCGGATTCTTAACCCTGTGCCACCAGGAAAGTCCTCAGTCCACACTGATATTCTGGTCTGTCAGGATTATGGCTCTTGGCATCCCCCCAAAGTAGGCCTTTTCATTCAGTTTTACATTTTCCTCTTGCAGGCCCTTGGAACAGGGTCCCAGGCCCTATGATCAAATGGAAAGGGAGCTGAGATTTATTGAGCAGTTACTAGATACCAGTGGTTATACTCTGTGTCCACATTGTCTTGTTTAATCCTCCCAACCTAGAAGTTACTTCTGCCAGAGCTGAGATATAGTATTATCCCCATTTTGCAGATGAAGGGACTGAGGCTTCGAGAAGTTAAATAATTTGCCCAAGGCTGTCTGTGGACAGCCCCTCAGACTTGCATTTACAGCCTCGGCTCAAGCAACGCCTGACTTGTAGCGACGCCTTTCTGCGTGTCCTGCCTACACTGGTTAGAATTGCCCTGTGTGCTGTGCCCTGTTAACTCTCTTCAGCTGTGTCCAGCTCTGTGCGACCCCATGGACTGTAGCCCACCAGGCTCTTCTGTCCTTGGGATTTCCCAGGCAACAATACTGGAGTATGTTGCCAAGCCCTCCTCCAGGGGATCTTCCTGAGCCAGGGAGTGAACCCACATCTCTTACATCTCCTGCACTGGCAGGCGGGTTCTTTACCAGTAGCACCACCTGGGAAGCCCAGAAATGCCCTAGGGCACCTTGTTGTTGAGAATTGATCTCCCTCCCCACAGAAAGAACGTCTTTTTATAGTTCCCCCAGGGGACCTCAGAGCCCTCGCTTAGAGGGCTTTCCCAGTGGCCTGTCCTGACATTCCAGAGTTCATTAGTCTTGTGCAGACTAGACTTCCACTGATACTCAGTGAAGATTCTGAGCAGAGCCCGGCACTCTCAAAACCTGTGTGCCTTCTGATGAAGCCAGGATGTAGGTGCAGTGGTGCCAAACCTTCCAAGGGATGGGGGTGTGGCTGGACTGCCCACCACTTTCAGCAGAGGAGGGTTGTCAGGAGTGCCAGGCTCTGCCAGAGGCAGCAAGCTCTGCAGACAGCATCAGGTCTTGAAAATAGAACCAGGCCTTATGCATCATAGCGGACTCTGTAAGCCATACCAGGCCCTGCCTCTGACTGTGAGAGCAGCGCTTGTCTTCACGCTCCGTCGTGGTGATAGGCTGGCAGCCTGTGCCCTGATCTTTCAGCTGTGGCTGCTTTCCACGCTCAGTGACAGTGCTCTTGGACCCGGAGGTCAGAGATATGTACAGTTGGGTTGGGGAGGGATTTTTGCAGTCAACGGGGAGGTCAGCTGAACGTGGATTTGGTTTTGATAAGCAAAAAAGCCCAGTTGCTGAGAGCAGACTTTAATAGAGTCTGTAGCAAGGGGAAGGCAGAGGTTCTTCGGGGAGGGAACCGTGCCTGATTGGTTCAGCATCCCAGAGCTGAGGGCAGGACAATAGGTGCTCAGGAAATGTTACAGAAGGGATCCAGGAATCAATGCAGATGAACAGGCGATGTGTGTGTGTTTGAAGGGTTGGGAGGCCAGGGAGCAAGAAGGAAGATGGAGAGGAAAGCATCCTGGACTGATGTCTAATGCCCTGGGGGAGTGACCAGCAGTGGATAGGGTCGGGGAGATGATGCTTCCCTTCAAGATGACAGGCACTAAGGTGAGGCCAGAGGAGATGGTACTGCTTCAAACTGGTTTTCCCAGCATGGAATTGGAGCCTCCCCAGACCCCAGCACTCCTGAGAAACCAGCTGGCCTGCCCCCAGGCCCGTGGCCCAGAGGCCAGGCTTTGGCCAGCTCTGCATACAGGTCTGTGCAGAGGGCAGAGTGAACCCTCACTGGGGAGTGCACAGAGCACAAGGTTAATTTCCCCGAGAGGTCCTTGTTCGATGGCCCGTGGTCCACGGGACAGGTGCGCGGCATCACATAGCATCACAAGGCCCAGGCGGCACCAGCCAAGTGCCTACCCTGAGAGCCTCATTTCAGACCCCGGCCGCCATTCTCTGAGCAGCTAATTAAAAGGGAAAAGCCTGTTAATATTTCAGCACTGTTAACTCTGCTAAATTATTAAGTGTCCATTTGCATTATGTACAAAAAGGGATCGATAAACATGTGGGTACCAGGAGCTGGGAGGATGAGGGAAGAAGAGTTCCTAAGGATGCGCCCTGGGACAAGCCCGACCAGTGACGTGGAGACTCTGTCCTACGCCTGGAGACTCTGTCCTCAGCTCTGTGTCAGGCACTTAGAAACTGGAGATGCGGAGGGCTTAGCACAAATGTCAGAGAGTCAGATGGACTCCAAACCAATAGGGTGCCCTTGGGCAAGTTACTTGCCCTTGCTAAGCCTCAGCTTCCTCATCTGATTAGTGGGAACAATAATAGGCTTGCTATGAGCAGTAAGCAACAGATATAAAACACTCAGTACAGCGCTGGCCCAGAGTAACTTATTATGTGTATGTTATGATGTTATTGTTATATGATGGTGATGGGGGGACACCTGAGACATAACCCCAGCTCACAGCAGTCCTTCCCTCCATGCTCCCTGTCGGCCTCTCAGCAGGCTTTTATCACAGCTCTTCTTGACTATCCACTTCCCCAGTTCAGGATCTGGGTGTTGTAGCTCTCACCAGCACCCAGCTCAGCACCTCACACTTATGAGGGTTTGTTGAGTGACGATCGGATAGAAGGCAGGACCAGAGCACAGATTCTATTTCCGTATTGCCTGGCCTGGAACACTTGGTGATGCTTTTAAGAAGTGGTTAGGGTGCTGGTACTTGGCCTGCCATCCAGTAACTGGGGCAGATGGAATCAGCTTCAGGTGGGGAAGTCTGTGGCCCCCACTTCTTTTCTCTCCTTGTCCTCCCCTCACTCTGCTCTGTTTGGAAGTTTCCTTCAGCCTGCAGACACACTCCCCATGAAAATCAGGAGTGGGGAGCAGGACACCAGCTCCCACTCGGTCATGATTAACCTTTTAAAATTTAGGATCGGCAAGTTCATTTGTGTATATATATATATTTTTTTTTCAGATTCCGCATTTAAGGGATGTTATATGATATTTTTCCTTCTCTGACTTACTCCACTCAGTAGAAAATGAACTTCTGGTTGCCGGGGGGAAAGGGATAGTTAGGGACTTTGAGAAGATCATGTACACACTGCTATATTTAAAATGGGTAGATGTTTTCTATTTACACAGAGACCTATTGTGTAGCACATGGAACCCTGCTCAACATTATGTGCCAGCCTGGATGGGAGGGGGGTTTGGGGGAGAATGGATACATGTATATGTATGGCTGAGTCCCTTCACTATTCACCTGAAACTGTTAACACAACACTGTTAATCGGCTATACCCCAATACAAAAATAAAAAGTTTAAAGTTTGGGAAAAATGCTGTTGCTGCTGCTGCTAAGTCGCTTCAGTTGTGTCCGACTCTGTGCAACTCCAGAGATGGCAGCCCACCAGGCTCCCCCGTCCCCGGGATTCCCCAGGCAAGAACACTGGAGTGGGTTGCCATTTCCTTCGCCAATGCATGAAAGTGAAAAGTGAAAGTGAAGTCTCTCAGTCGTGTCCGACTCTTAGCGACCCCATGGGCTGCAGCCTACCAGGCTCTTCCATCCATGGGATTTTCCAGGCAAGAGTACTGGAGTGGGTTGCCATTGCCTTCTCTGAAGAATAAATAAATAAACTTTAGGATGAAGAGGAAAGCTGAAGGAAAGCGATGGATGGGGCTTTTAATCAAGGAGTTTCATTTCCACTGCTGTCTGTCAGCCTTGTTTGGCCCCCCATCCTACTGTTGACTCCTCCTGCACTTGGCCAGCATTTGCACCCCCCCCCCCCCCCCCACCCCACCCCCGAACCCCTTGGCTAACATCCAGGGAGAAAATCCTCCCATGGGGGATGGGGATCTTTGATGAAATTCCCCTTCCAGGTTGCAGTGAGAATTCTCTTCAGTAGCCCAGGGGGCAAGCTGGAATTTGCCTTAAAATGAGTGTTTGAGAACTGGTGGCTTCCTCGCTGGGCCTCCTGGTGCTGGCAGTCCCTACCGCACCGGGGACTCAGGGTGTATGCTTTTGGAGGAAGGAAGGAGTGAGCTGGGAGCACCTGCCAGGGACTTGCCATTTCTGCTCAGCAGCCCTCCTTAGCACGCGGCCCCATCGGTGACAGCCCTCATGCTACTTGGCTCTTCTCAGCCAAGGGCCTGGGGAGGGGAATGTTCCTTGACTCCGTAGCCATTGTACTCTGTGAAGAAAGGGCTTTATGGTCAAATGGAAAGCACTGGAATAAACCAAGTTATGTGAATGTGTTTGCATGCGTGCCTGCGTGCTCAGTCACTTCAGTTGGGTCCGATTTGGCGACCCTGTGGACTGTAGCCCACCAGCCTCCTCTGTCCATGGGATTCTCCAGGCAAGAATACTGGAGTGGGTTGTTACGCCCTCCTCTGGGGGATCTTCCAGACTCAGGAATCAAACCCGTGTCTCCTGCAGCTCCTGCGTTGCAGGCAGGTTCTTTACACTGAGCCACTGTGTTTATTGCAGGCCTTTTCAGAGCCTTTAAGAGTATGTTCTTTTGTGCTGCGACTCAGAGGGAGAGAGAAGGTACAACATCCTTATCTGGCGATGGGCTCTGTGAGCCTTGTGTGGCACCCAGGTTAGGAGACACTGTTTTTTCTTTTCCTGGGGGGATTTGTTGATAAAGCTTAGAAAAGTGAAATATTATAGCAAAAGTCTCCTGGACCAAAAGCGGGGAAATAGTTCCAAAATCCTGTCCTAGTTTCTATCCACCAAAGTGGCACCAGAGAGAAGCAAATCCAGCAGTACCTCTGAAATTCCCAGGGAGTTTGTTACAAATATGGACTCTGAAGAGTCAGGCTGGTGGTTCTGCACAGGGCCTGGGAATCTGCATTGCAAAGGGCTCGCCACCAGTCCCCTACAGGGTGACACAGGGGAGGGGGCAGGGAGTCCATGGAGGGCAGAGAACTGAATTCCATGCTAGCAGACAGAAAGTCTGGGTTCGAGCCCCAGCTCTGCTAGTGCCTGTAACCCTGAGTGGAAAGAGCGCTCCCTTCTCCAGGCCTCCGTCTCTTTCGCTACCAAAGGAGGCTAAATAGGACTTTAGAAATAATGCCCTTTCTGGCTCTTAGAAATAAGGCCAGGAGCCTGCAAATATACAGTGGACCCCAGGAATGTATCAGGCCTCACCATCTGCAGTAGATAAGACAGCATCCTTTCATGCAAAGCCCTTGCAGGCCCTGGGGAGATGGCGTTTTGAGAGGAGTGCAGATCACGTACAGAATAATAACACTGGCTGGCGTGCTTGGGGGCTTACTGTGAACCAAACAGTTTTAAACACTTCACCTACATTTACTTACTTATTCCTTCCTGCAACAATCCCATTTTACAAATGAGAAAACTAAGGCTTGGATAACTTGCTGAAAGTCTTAACTTTCTGAAAGTTGAGTGTATAAAAGGGCTCCATCCCGCCCCTCTGGTTTTCTGACCCCTCTAAAGTCCCTCACAGCCCTCAATATGAATTTGGAACAAATTCGTGAGACATCCCTAACGGTTTAGTGTCTGCTTCGAGTCCCTCCACCCCTGGGATATGACGTGGGCCACAGAGGCTGGTCTCCCATCCCCATCTCTTGGTCCTGTTTAATCATCTCAAGAGCTGTCACTTCTTGGCAGAACATATACTGTTTGGGATTTCCCTGGTGGTCCAGTGGCTAAGGCTCTGCACTCCCAGTGCAGGGGCCCCAGGTTTGATCCCTGGTTAGGCAACTAGAAGTCACATGCCGCTACCAAGAGTTCACATGCTCCAACTAAAGATCCCGGATGCCACAGAGAGGATCGAAGATCCCGAGTGCTGCGGCTAAGACCAGTTGCACTCAAAAAAAAAAAAAAAAAAAAGAGAGAGAGAGAAACACATACTGTTTGGCCAGGTGTTTTACATATATTGTATTTAAGCCTCACACCAGCCCTGGGAGAAGGCATTATTGTTTGCATCTCTTGCTCCTGAGACTGAGGCTCAGAGAGGTGAAGTAACTTGCCCGGTGTCACCCAGCTAGAGGGCAGCAGAGCCAGAAATGAGCCCCAGATTGTCTGCTCTTTCCATGTCTCTCCAGCAGACCCCTCCTCCGCCCAGTTTCTTTGGTCACGACCCCCGCCCCCCCGCCCCCCACTTCAGGGTCATCCTAGCAATAACCACACTCTGAAACCATCCTGTTCACTTCTGTTTCCTTCTTTGCCGTCCGTCTCCCCAAGAGTGCTCTTTCAGAACTGGTCCTCGTTTGCTTTTTGTGACAGTCTCTTGAGTATCCAGCGCTGCGGCCGGCTGGGAGCATTTGCCGTTCGAGAGACTGAATGAGGGGATTATGTCACAGTGCCTCTTGACTCAGGCCCCGGCCTGGCTGCCTTTGGAATGAGAAGATGCTGTTTGCTGGCAGTGCCTCCCGGGCGTGTGTGGAGCAAGAGGCTGAGACTCAGTGGGACACAACCCCTTGTGGGGGGATTGTAACTTGGTGGGGTCTCTGTTGGTTTAGGGTCAGACACATAGTTCTAGCCATCCTGTGGGTAAGTGGAGTTGGGGAGGCTGGCTCATGTTAATGAAACAGTGGGGGTGATGAGCAAATTGGAATGCCTAGGCCAAGGGGGCCTACGTACGTGTGCATGTGCTAAGTCGCTTCAGCCGTGTCCTGTGCTTTGTGACCCCATAGACTATAGCCCGCCAAGCTCCTCTGCCCATGGGATTCTCCAGGCAAGAATACTGGGGTGGGTTGTCATTTCCTCCTCCAGGAGATCTTCCCACCCAGGGATGGAACCCGTGTCTCTGACGTCTCCTGCATTGGCATTTGATTCTTTACCACTAGCACCACCAGGGAAGCCCAAAGGGCCCTGGGTGCCTTGCAACTAGCCAGCATTTGCTCCAGAAGGAACATCTACCCTGGGAAGAAGTCGGTCATGGGAAGCAGCTCGTCAAGAAGGACTTGGAATAAAGGGAGAGGGTGATTGAGGAAACTGGATAACCTCAGTGCACAGTGTCATCAAAGGGAGGTGGGTGGATGCTTTCTTTATCTAATAAAAGTGATATAGTAGAATCTTAAGCAAATACCTTGGTGCCTTTTCACATGTGCATCCACCCTTATAACAACCACTCAGATTAGGACTATGAATATTCCCATCTCATTAGATGGGATCCCATCTCCTCCCCAGAAAGCTTCTCTTGTACCTTCTTAGTAAATAATCCCTCACCTCCACCCAAGGGCAACCACGGCTTAGACCTCTGTTACTGTAAGACTGGTTTTTTTTCAAGTTCTGAATTTCAAATATATGAAACCGTACACTGTTTCCTCTTTTATGTCTGAGTTCTTTTCACTCAAATTGTGCTGTGAGATTCAACAGCATTGTTGTGTCTATCCATAGTTCTTTTTTTCACTTCTGTGTAATATTCCATTGTATGAATATGTGAGAATTAATTTACCCTTGTTGCTCTTGATGGACATGGGGATTGTTTCTTGTTTTTAGTTGTAATGAATAAACCTGTTGTGAATATTCTTGGACCTATTGTTTGGTTGTCATAGGCACGAATTTCTACTGGGTACATACCTAGAAATGGGATTCCTGTGTCCTGGGGTATATACTTGTTTAACCTGAGTTGTGTTTGTTCCGTTGCTCTGTTGTGTCTGACTCATTGCAACAGCATGTATGGCAGCACGCCAGGCTTCCCTGTCCTTCACCATCTCCCAAAGTTTGCTCAAACTCATGTCACTTAGCTGGTGATGCCATCCAACCATCTCATCCTCTCTCGCCCCCTTCTCCTCTTACCCTCAGTCTTTCCCAGCATCAGGGTCTTTTCCAATGAGTTGGCTCTTTGTATCAGGTGACCAAAGTATTGGAGCTTCAGCTTCCACAGCAGTCTTTAGCCTGTGCAAGGGCTGCCAAAATCTCTTCCAAAGAGGTTCTACCATTTGAGAGTTGGATAGTCTTAGTGGTTAATATCATTAAAGGAAGTTGGGTAATCTTAGTGATGTCATCATCCATGATGCCAGCTCGTAGCCCCATGGCCAGTGAAGAAGCGAACCTGTCAGGTAGTCAGAAGCCTTGTGTCTGCGGGTCAGGCCCCATCTTTCCCAGCTTGTGCTGTCCAGGCCCTGAGAAAGTTCAGCTCTCTAACTCACTTTCAGAATTCCTTATCAGTCACCAAAGCATCTGTCATTACAACACAGCCTGGCTATGGGCAAGCCATGCTGTCCAAAATTACAGTTTATCTTCCACTGTGGCCTGTTAAATCAATGTCTTCCTTGTTGAGAGGCACCCCGGGCCTCTTGCAGACATCCAGGCAGCCTCTGGTCTTACCAGCAACTGGCACACGCATCATACATTGGTGGGTTGTTTCCTGATGAGATTGCCTGAGGACCTTGGCCGCAAATGGCTATCTCTTCCAGTGCATTTCCACTTCAGGGGGCAACAGTTTCAGACTTGTTCCCCAGATTCCAGGGTGCACCTTGCACAGGGACTGCATGCTATTGATAAAATTCATAGAAAGTATGAGTTGAAAAAAGATGTCAGAAGTTATCTAGCACACTCACCTCCTACAGGTGGGGAAACTGAGGTCCTTGAGGTCTGACTTGCCCCAGGCCACACAGCTTGTCTCCTGACCACTAGCCTAGGTTCATTGCTCCAGGGCAGCCAGACTGGACACTCAGACTCTAGGTTGGTGGCAGCTGCCACTGTTTGCAGAACCTGCTGCTGTTTGCAGAGACTCTTGTGGTTAAACCCAACCTACGTCACTCCCAATGGTTGTGCACCTGCCCCCCGCCCCCACCCTCTGCTAGCTTCTTGACCTATGGCCAGGCTGCCTCTGTGGACCTATCTCTGTCATGAGTTCATGACTGTCCTGTCGCTGTTGGTTGGAGAGACTCTGTTAATTAAAGTACAACTTGTAACAACAGTAAGAGCACATCAAAGTTCCACTAAGCACTTCTCATTTATCCTGTGTCATCATCACTCCTGAGGGCTTCCCAGCTGAAGCTAATGGTAAAGAGCCCAGCTGCCAGTGCAGGAGATGTAAGAGATGTGGGTTTGATCCCTGGGTCAGGAAGATCCCCTGGAGGAGGGCTTGGCAACCCACTCCAGTATTCTTGCCTGGAGAATCCCATGGGCAGAGGAGCCTGGCTGCAGTCCATAGCGTCGCAAAGAGTCGGACGTGACTGAGGCAACTTAGCATGCACCTATCATCACTTCCACCCTTGTAAGTTGTCAGGGTTGGTAGCATTCTCTCATCTAAGAGATGAGAAAATGAAGGTCCAGAGGTCACTAGTGTTTTACCCTCGGTAATATGGAATATTAGACTGCCCTGTCAACCTGCAGGAAGACCCCTATTCCTTGAGGACTGGTTCAAAAGCCTCCTCTTCCACAGTCTTCTGTGAGTCTTCCTCCAGCAGTGATGTCTCTCTCCCCTGACCTCCTAGGGCTTTCTTTACCTCTTTTACAATGCTTAGCACCTTCACCACGGAATATTCCTATACATTCATTCATTCAGTGTTCACTGAGTACCTGCTGTATTCAAGGCTGGGGATACCAATGTAAGCTCATGGTTGGGTAGGCAGAAAGATGAGAATCCTGAGTTTGATAGTCACACAGACTGATGCTTTGTTGCTGTGCTGGAAAAGTGATGGATGCCGAAGTGGGGAGGATGTAAGTCAATCATGGAATGCTTGCTGGAGGACGTTACACATTGTATGAACAGGTTTTATCTCCCTGCACCTCTTTAGGGCAAGGACTCAAGTTTTCACCCTTTGTGTCCCTCGTACCCTGGATCGGCTCTCCTACCTCCACCTCGTCCACCCTTATCTGTGAACAGACATGTTTGAACTTGAGGTCTTGCCCTCTTTCCCAGAGCCCAAGTACTGGTGGGCTGGGGGCTGGTTTGCTTTCAGGACAGTGGGGTTAAGACACCAAAGGAAGGCTGCGAACTTCTCTGGTTGCATCATTTTCCCTTTGGTCCCCCAGCCATATCTGAGCTTGGTCCCCCAGCCCTGGCCAGACCCCAGCCCCCAGGCACTGTGAGAGGGTCAAGGAGGGCATGTAGTCTTAGGAGAATTTCCAGGTCCCCTGGTGAAGACTTCTGTCCCTTGGAGGGGAGGCTGGCACAGGTTCCGTGAGCAATGAGGGAACGGTAACAGGCCTTTGGGTGAGGTGAGTGATGTGTGGTGTGTGGGGCTGGGGGATATCTTGGTCAGGTTCACTGAAAGTTGAGCCTGGAGTGGTTGGTGGGAGTGAGTTCAGGCAAGTGATTTGCTGAGAAAATGCTCCCAGGACAAGCTGAAAGGGGACGAGGGAAACAGCTGGGTGACAATGTGGTTTAGTTGACTTAGTCTCAGCCAGTTCCCGGGGTGGGGGCAGAAGGGCTCTGGAGCGTGAACGGAACCATAGTCACCTCACTTAAGGCAACACGGCTGAGCCTTTGCATCGTGTCCATCAGGTCACTGGTGTGTGTATGTGCGTGGATGGTACCAATGGGCAAGGGATGACCTCCTAGGCATGTTTGGTCCAGGCAGTGCTCACTGTCTGAAGGCAATTCCTTGGGGCAGGTGAGCTCTGCGTGCCTCGCAGCTGACACCAAAGCTGGGAATGGAGGCACCTGCCAGATGTGGAGAGCAGCCTCCACGACTGGGGTCTAAGACATGATGCTCATTGAGTGATAACCAATTTGCACAGATTACCAAGCCTCCTCACAATCCTTGGCTCATCGAAAAGCACCTCTCTCTCTCTCTTTTAAAAAATATCGTTATTTATTTTTTGACTGTGCCGGGCCTTAGTGCAGCACACGGGATCTTCCGTCTTCGTTGCAGCATGTGGACTCTTAGCTGCGGCCTGAGGGATCGAACCCCAGTCCCCTGCATTGGGAGCATGGAGTCTTAGCCACTGGACCACCAGGGAGGCCCCAAAGAGCACAGATCTCTTGCAAGAGCAGTGGGGTGGGAAGGAGTTGCCCCTTTCCTGAGTCCTTGACCCTTCTGGTTCTGGCCTAGGGGCCCCAGGAGGAGCTCAACGGGATGAGGCCTCTGAGGGATATGCTGGGGAGTTCTGGGTGTCACACTCGGGAGGGAGCCTTAGACCTCCTCTGGCCTCCGAGCCTCCTGTCTCAACCTCCCCGTCTCCCGCCAGCTCCAGCCCAGGCTCAGATCGTGCACGCGGGCCAGGCGTGTGTGGTGAAGGAGGACAACATCAGCGAGCGCGTCTACACCATCCGGGAGGGGGACACCCTCGTGCTGCAGTGCCTTGTCACTGGGCACCCTCGGCCCCAGGTAAGCCCCCGCCCTGGCCTGTGGGTGTCCCCCTGCCCTCGCCTGCTCACTCCCCGCCCCACTCCAGGATCAGAAGAGGCAGTGGGGCCTGCGACTGGAGGCAGATGGTAGCAGGCCAGCAGAAGACAGGAGCCTGGGGCTGGGGAAATGGCTGGAAAATAGACTCTGTGGGGAAGGGCTAGACTGTGGGCTTATTCGCCTGGAAACACTGACAACTGAATGTCAGCTCCATTGCACTCCATGCCCTGTGCCTGCTGAGCGAACACTCCTGCAGATACACCTTCAGCCACTGTGAAGTCAGACCATGAGCCAAGCGCCGTGCTAGGTGCTTTCCCCAGTGTTTCCTCCTTGAAGCCTCACAGCCAGGCTGAGGAAGGCATTAGGGCCTCCATTGTGAGCTGAGGAAATCGAGGATCAGAGAGGTTGGGTAAACTCCCAAGGTCACCCAGCACTTGTGAGGGCAGAAGCAGAATTTGAATCCAGAACCAGCATTCTCTATGGCTTAGCACACTTCCTCTTTCGGTTGGGGGACCCAGGAGTTACCAACAACATATAACACAATTGCAAACAAACAACAACAAGCAAACAAAAAAAACACATAACCACTACTTCAGGAGGTTTCCAGTATGCAAACCCCACAGAAGATGGGTATCTGGAAAAGCCAGGTGTGAATTTTGTCCCAGACCCACTGTATGTTTCAGGCAGGAAGTGTTGGCTGGTTATCACAGAGCTGGCAGGAAGAGGTAGGAGGATGGGCTGAAGGGACGGGTGGAATTTGCTGGTGAGCTACTGTGACCTTTAAAAGCAGCAGAAAAGGTTTTGGTTGGCTCCTAGGAAGCACAGTGATTGCAAAGTTCTTTTTTGGAGGGGGGATAATATTGGAAACAGGGACAGCTTTAGTAGGTTTGACCTTAAGACAAGCAGATGGACAAGAAACGCCCAAAGGTTTTAGTCTGAAACTGCAATCATCACTGCTTGCTCCTTCTTAAGGATTTGTTTGGAAGTGAAAACAATGCTGCCAGTCTTCAGGATGCTTCCTGTCTAGGTGTGACTTTAGGGGTGGTCCTCTCTAAAGCCTAACCCTAAGAGAGAGAAGGCAATGGCACCTGACTCCAGTACTCTTGCCTGGAAAATCCCATGGATGGAGGAGCCTGGTAGGCTGCAGTCCATGGGGTCACGAAGAGTCGGACAGGACTGAGCGACTTCCCTTTCACTTTTCACTTTTGTGCATTGGAGAAGGAAATGGCAACCCACTCCAGTGTTCTTGTCTGGAGAATCCCAGGGACGGGGGAGCCTGGTGGGCTGCTGTCTGTGGAGTCTCACAGAGTCGGACACGACTGAAGCGACTTAGCAGCAGCAGCAGCAAACTCTCCCTAAGGCTGCACTGACCACCTGTGGGTGTCCCCCCTGTGCATCACATGTAAGAGTCATTCATGGGTATGACTGTGTGTCCATACACCTGTGTTATATTCCTGTTTATAGTTTCATTGTTCTTCCTGCTACCTAGGTTCAATCCCTTGGGCTCATATTTGACTCAGCCCCATATCAGTCTCCACCTGCAGCCAGGCTCTGAGGCCTATCTTTTTATGTCTCTTGCATGGATCTCCTTCTATTCCTCATTACCCATTGAGGTCAGACCTTCTGTCCTGTCCCTTGGCCTATGGCAGTAGACTCTGACTGGCCTCCCATTCTCCCATCCCCTCTCCCAATCCATTCCTGCACCCTGTTCGCAGAGTCATCACCCTCAGACCTGCTAGCTACATCGTATCACTCCCCTGCCCACATGGATCCCCATTACCTACCAGACCCAGTTCAGGCTCCTAGGGGTGGAATGGAAGATCTCCCACAGCCCAGCCCCCACCTACCTGTCCTGTCTGATCTCCCACCGCCATCCTCCTCACACCCTGTCTTCAGTAAACCTGTCCAGAAATACCCTGTTCACTCTTGCTGTAGCCACTGCTCATCTTCTCTCTTTTTTTGACTACACCATGTGGCTTATGGGATCTTAGTTCCCTGACCAGAGATCCAACCTGTGCCCCTGTACTGGAAGCATGGAGTCTTAACCACTAGGCTACCAGGGAAGCCCCTGGCCGCCACTCTTTACCTCTTCTGAAATGCCTTCCAGTGCTTTTTTTGCTCATTTCCTTGCAATAAATATTGAGCACCTGCTATGTGCCAAGTATTATGATGGGTCCTGAGGCTACAGCTGCAGTTCCCACCGCCATGAAGCATCCACATTCTCGGGGTGGAGCAAGTACCATCCATCTCATGACCTGCTCTGTGGTCTCATCGGGGAATGAGTGCGCCTGAATTCCCTACTCCCAGCTAACAGCAAGAGAGAGGGGATGTCTATGGCCAAAAGGAAGAAGAACTCTACAGCAACGACAGTGAGCAAAAGCTGAAGAACCTGGTCCTTGGAGGGACTTAACCACATACTCACTTCAGAGACAGTAGTATTAATACACACGTGGGTGGTATGAGCTGAGGGCCACAGGCTCATCTATGACTAGAGCTGGAGCTGGACCCTCTACCTAAAACTGGAAGCTTAATACGAGTGATACCACCTATGAATGGGGACCAGATCTCTGCCCCACAGCCCAGAGTCACAGCAGGGAGCAGACTTTTGTTTCAGGTGTGGGTGCAAGCAGAGTCCCCTTTGAGGGAATAACCCTAATCCAGTCTGTGTCTTGCACTATCCAAGTGGTAAGGAAACCTTAAGCTGCGAAACATAAAAACTGGTTTGATTTTAAAAAAAACCAAAAAACTGGTTTGAACCTCTGTGTCTTGCACTATCCAAGTGGTAAGGAAACCTTAAGCTGCGAAACATATAAAAACTGGTTTGATTAAAAAAAAAAAAAAAACTGGTTTGAACCTGTGAATCCATGTATCTTGGGTGTAGGCAGCCACATAGTTACACCCCAGATGGGCATGTCAGGGCCCAAGTGGGACTTTTGAGGTAATTCCTACTGAATACAAGCCCATGGGGGTGAAATCTTAAAACACAGTGCTGGGAGAGCCAGTCCATAGACCCCCAAATAATTGAACAACTCACATCTGGGAAAACAGAGATCATAGAGCAATCTGGAGGGAATCCTTAAAATAAACATGTTTAAAATGTTTAAAGAGATAATGGAAGGAATAGAATCCACAAGGCAGGAGATTATAAAACCTGATCAGTTAAGGATATGGAAAAAAGCAAACAGAAATCCTAGAAGTAAAAAATGATGCAGTCTTTAGAAAAATTTGGCCTCAAAGCCGTAGAAGTAGCTAAAGAAGAAACTGGTGAATTGGACGATAGGTCCAGACAATGCAGTCTGGAGAAGACAGAGGGATGCCAAGTGTGAAAAGGAAGTTGGGAGAATGAGAAGCTATAACATAAATCAAGGCATTCTAGAAGGACTAAAGAAAACTTAGAGGCGGCAATCTTTAAAGAGATAGAGGCTGAGAGTTTTGTAGAACTCAAGAATGCTATAAATTCTTTGATGGATAAACCAGGCCCTAAGCAGTTTGTAAACAAACCCCATCTAGGTAAATCATGGTGAAACTGCAAAATGTCAAGTACAAAAAGAAAAAAGTCTTTTTCATGGTCTTGTTCTTTCTCCCAAACACCCTCTGATCAACGCCTGAATGGCCTGAAGCTGCTGTAGCCCTCCCAAAGTTTTGTAACCCCTGGGTCTATCAGAGTAGAGTGCGGGTGGTGAGATGAGAGTCTCAGAGACACCATCACTCCTGCCAAATTCTGCTGGTCACACCGAACATTCCTGGTACAAAGTGGGAGGGAACTACAGAAAGGTGTGACCATCGGGAGGTAGAGACCACTGAGGGCCATCCATGGTAGAGGCTGGCTACCACATGGACCTCTTTCATACAGGAGAAGTCTGAAACTAGGAGATGAGTAAACTACCCATGCCACTAAGCTAAAAAAATGGGATAATAAAAATTTAATCAAAGTCTTACTCTTCCAGGCACTAACTATATACTCCTTTAGTTTTCCCAATAAGCCCAGGAAGGTAGTAATATTTCCATTTTAGAGACGCAGAAAGGAAGGCAGGAGAGGTTGGGTAACTTGTCCACAAATCGATTCTCTTAACAGCTGCCCATTCTGCCTTTATAGAGACCTCCTCCCTCCGCTCCTAGATTGCCCAGGCTCTTCACTGAGGAGGTCCCACCTCCAGTGTGCGTTTCTTCCAGGCTGTTTGCGTTAGCTTCCCAGGCCTGCGTATAGCCCGCGTGCACGTGGGAAAAGAACGGGAGTGGGCGGGGAGCGCTGCGCCGGGTCCGATTGTGTCCTGCCTGGCTGGCCCAGGTGCGTTGGACTAAGACAGCTGGGAGCGCTTCGGACAAGTTCCAGGAGACCTCGGTGTTCAATGAGACGCTTCGCATCGAGCGCATTGCGCGCACGCAGGGTGGCCGCTACTACTGCAAGGCTGAGAACGGCGTGGGCGTACCCGCCATCAAGTCCATCCGGGTGGACGTGCAGTGTGAGTTGGGTCCCCTCTCAGTACCCAGGGTCAGGGGCCTGCTCCTGGGGGCTCAGGCTGGGAAGAAGGAGTGGGGAGGAGGGTGGAGACGTGGCAGTTCCATGGAAAACAATGGTAGAGACTCTCTGCCGGGTTAGAGAAGGGCATCTTTGATGTTCCTTCGATTTGCACTACCCTGACGCATTCCCAGAGAAGGCAATGGCACCCCACTCCAGTACTCTTGCCTGGAAAAATCCCATGGATGGAGGAGCCTGGTAGGCTGCAGTCCGTGGGGTCACTAAGAGTCTGACATGACTGAGCGACTTCACTTTGACTTTTCACTTTCATGCATTGGAGAAGGAAATGGCACCCCACTCCAGTGTTCTTGCCTGGAGAATCCCAGGGATGGGGGAGCCTGGTGGGCTGCCGTCTATAGGGCCACACAGAGTCAGATACGACTGAAGTGACTTAGCAGCAGCAGCAGCAGCAGACCTATTCCCATCATAATCAAATATGAACCTTGGACCATCCCTGTAAAGTGGTCAGGGAGGCCAGGAGAGGTTGGATTATACCCATTCCACAGATGAAGAAACTGAGACCAAAGGCTTGTGACTTGCTCACTGCCTAGGTCTCTTGACTATGGTCCAGTGCCCTTCCCACCACACCTCATATCTCTGCTTTTGTCCCAGGGCAGCTCTAAAACTTCCCTACCCCAACATTTGCAGGACCAGGCACCCCTCAGTCCTTGCTGCTGGCTGAATGAGAAGCCTCCAATCCCTGCCTGCCCTCCATGGATTTCCCCTTGACCCCAGGAGGCTATCTGCCTGCTTACCACCCACCTCTGTGCCTGTTCAGGCTGACTAGGTACCCAGAAGCTATGGGGCCAGGCCCAATGGTCTATCTGCCACCGTCTTAGTACCTACAATCAACCTACCTATTAAATACACCCCCTGCCCCCCAGATGGGACCTGATAGAGTGGTGAGCAATGGAACCCCAGGCCCTCTCTCTTATCCCCTATCAGCCACCCAGGAGTCTGCCAAGCTTTGGGGCCAAGGGTCATTTCTCAAGTTATTGCAGCGGGAAGGAGCTGGCAGGCATGGCCTGATTTCCAGTCTCAGCTGATTCCTCCATCCCATGATAGGAGGGTGAAGACAGACAGTCCCCCCACCCCCACTGCCCCCCAGTGCAGGTCCCTGGGGAGGGATAGCTGAAAAGCCCCCAAGTCCAGTCCCCTGTCTCTGACGGGTTGGTCAAACTTGCAGGGCTGGCAGAGCATGTGGTTCTCTGGAAGCATCCCATGAGGGTGGCTTAACTTTCCCTGAGGGCTGCCAGGGGCTCAAGGCAACCCCCCGCCCCCCGCAACCTAGGGGTCACGCAGCGCTGACTCCACCGGGACTGTGCCCTTGCAGACCTGGATGAGCCCGTGCTGACGGTGCACCAGACAGTGAGCGATGTCCGAGGCAACTTCTACCAGGAGAAGACGGTGTTCCTGCGCTGTACGGTCAGCTCCAACCCGCCGGCCCGCTTCATCTGGAAGCGGGGCTCCGACACCCTGTCTCACAGCCAGGACAACGGGGTTGACATCTACGAGCCCCTCTACACCCAGGTCAGGATGGGCGGCAGCTGGCCTGCTCTCCTCATGGCTTACCCCACACTCTTCCTTCTGGACCCCACAAAGGAGGGGTGCAGGGGGGCTGAGGTCTCACCACCTGGAACTCTAGGGACTGCCCTGACTCCAACAATTTTCTTCTGACATCAGAAGCAAGCATTCTGATTGGGCTTCAGACAGCCTGGGGAAGACAGAACCAAGACAGAAAGGTCAGGGAGCAGTGATGACAGGAGAGCCCTTTAAGAACATCGCCAATTAGGAAAGCATTCCCGGGGGGCAGACAAGTCACCCCCACCTGTCGCTGGCTGGCAGGGCCTTGGGAACCCATGGCAGGCACAGGAGGGGTTGGGATAAAGATGACTCACTCCCCAAGGGTCTCCTGCCATCCCAGGAGATGGTGATGAAGCCGTCCTTCAGGGGAGAGCTTTCAGAGGCAGCTTTCCTAGCTGTCAAGACTCCACACGTGGCCATGGCCTGCAGGGCCAGCCCTGTATTTGTATGGATTGTGAGACAGAGTGGGATTCCCGCCTTACCCTTCCATTTCCTCAAATGGGGAAACTGAGGCCGGGTCCTGGCCATTGTGTACCAGGACACCCTCGGACCCATGCAAGCTCAGGGTATGGGGAATGTGGCATCGAGTCCAGGCTCAGTCCTGAATAGGAATTTGCTTTAGCCTCTGGTGCTTGGTGAATATGTGTGAGAGCCCTCGAGACCCAAGCAGGCCCCTCACCCTAGTGGTCGCTGCCCAGGGGGAGACCAAGGTCCTGAAGCTGAAGAACCTGCGGCCCCAGGACTATGCCAGCTACAGCTGCCAGGTATCTGTACGCAACGTGTGTGGCATCCCGGACAAGGCTGTCAGCTTCCGGCTCACCAACACCACGGGTACAGACCCCCCCCCCCCGGCCCGTCCCTTGCCCGCCTGTGCTATGTCCTCAACCAGGACTCTAGGCACATCACCACGAGTCTGTGCCCTCCTCCCTCCTGCCTGCTCCCTCCTCCCCCGCACCCCCGGAGGCCTTCTCTCCTTGCCTCTGCTCCCTCACATCTAGCTCTGCCTCAGTCCCCTGAGACCCCATTCTTGTCCTCCCAGCACCACCAGCCCTGAAGCTGTCTGTGAACGAAACTCTGGTGGTGAACCCTGGGGAGAATGTGACGGTACAGTGCCTGCTGACCGGTGGTGATCCCCTCCCCCAACTGCAGTGGTCCCATGGGCCAGGCCCGCTGCCCCTGGGTGCCCTGGCCCAGGGTGGCACCCTCAGCATCCCTTCAGTGCAGGCCCGAGACTCTGGCTACTACAACTGCACAGCTACCAACAATGTGGGCAACCCTGCCAAGAAGACTGTCAACCTCCTGGTGCGATGTACGTGGCTTTGGGGGTGGGGGGGGCATGGGGGAGGGAACTTGGGAAGCAGACGGGGTTCCTGTTGCTCAGGAACTGGAAGGGGAAAGGGGCCTGTCTTCTTTTCCTTGGTAGGAGGGAGAGGCTGAGGAAGAAGGTTCCAGGCACTTTAGTTTCCCTGCAATTCAGGTGTCTGCCAGCAGATGGCAGGACTAAAATTTGTATAAAGGTTTTTTTTTTTTTTTACTTTTTATTGAAAGTGAAAGTGAAAGTGAAGTCGCTCAGTCGTGTCCGACTCTTTGAGACCCCATGGACTAGTAGCCTACCAGGCTCCTCCCTCCATGGGATTCTCCAAGCAAGAGTACTGGAGTGGGTTGCCATTTCCTTCTCCAGGGGATCTTCCTGACCCAGGGATGGAACCCGGGTCTCCCGCATTCCAGGCAGACGCTTTAACCTCTGAGCCACATTGGGGTATAGCCAATTAACAATATGAGGTATAGAGTTTTATTTACAGCTTACAATCTACATTTTCAAATATAACCTCAGCAAGCCAAGATGTGGGAAGGGCTGGTATTGATCACTTTGAATTTTTTTAGATTGGGAAACTGAGGCTGCCTGAGGCTAAATTTGGACATTCTAGTCTCTAACAGAGAAGGCAATGGCACCCTACTCCAGTACTCTTGCCTGGACAATCCCATGGACGGAGGAGCCCGGTAGGCTGCAGTCCATGGGGTCGCTAAGAGTTGGACACTACTGAGTGACTTCACTTTGACTTTTCACTTTCAAGCATTGGAGAAGGAAATGGCAACCCACTCCAGTGTTCTTGCCTGGAGAATCCCAGGCACAGAGGAGCCTGGTAGGAGGCCATCTATGGGGTCGCAGAGAGACGGACACTACTGAAGCGACTTAGCAGTCTCTAACAGAAATTTCCTGACTTCCTCCCTGTACAACGGTTTCTACAAGATTAATAGAATCAAAGTGAAAATAAAACACATTTGCACATGCTTCCTATGTAAATCTTTATTAGCAAAGCATTTCAGTAAGTATGAAGATAATTACTAAATGTAAAAATGATTAAAACTTGGAGCACAATCTAAAGAAGTACAGATACTTTCCTAACTAGATTTCAGCCTCAGTAATGATCATTAGCTGCTTGATAAGATCTTGATTTTACTGCTTTGCTATAAGGAGAAACCTTTAAATTCTTCTGCTTGTACAGCTTTAGGTTACTGTTTTAAAATTTATTTTTAAAGATTTTTTTAAAAAGATCCAGACTTGTTTCCAGCTTTTTAGCATTTGAAAGTAAAATACAGCTTTTGTCAAATTCAATTGAGAATCTTCTGATGAGATGAACACTCTTCTTCGTTCAGCTCTCCCTGACCAGTCTCTCCCTGATTCTCCTCACAGAAAAGAAGCTGGCACTCTATGACTTTTTACTTAATTCTGATTAAGTAGTGAGAAAGATAATAGTCAAACTGTGGTTATCTAATGACTACTTTTCCCTTTGATGGTACTTTTCCCATCAGAAGATTGTTTTTCTCCACCTGATTCCATTTGACCTTTAAAACCTGGCTTGATAAGATTGCGATTTACATCAAATACTTGTGGTCACCTCTTGGGGTGAAATGCAGGCTGTTTCACTCAGCCCAGTTCTGATTTATAGCTGCTACAGAGTCCTTTCCAATGAGCACCTAATATTAAGCATGCTATCTCTTGGCATACATTAAACAATATTCAGATTTCTAAAAGAGGCCAGACCATTTTCTTTCTAAACTCTGTATTTTTATGTAATTGCACGTAAGATGATTGTATTAGTCTTTTTTTTTTTTAATGACACAAACTGTTGCAAAGAACTAAATAGCATAAAAGGGCAAGTTAGAAGTCTCGCCTCAGTCCCCTTCAGTCCCACTCAGTATAACCAGTATTACATTCTAGTGCTTTCTTCCAAAATTTGAATTTTGTATATTCCAGGTTTAAAACAACAAAAAATATAAAGCAGCACAGTAGCTAACAACATAGGCTCTGAGTGTGAATTCAAGGTTGGCTATTTACTTCTTTGAGCAAGTGGATTAAACTGTCTGAGCCTCAGTTCTCTCCTTTGTAAAACAGGGACAATAAAATGCCTCCCTCACAGATTGTGGGGTGGGCTAAATGAAGAAATACATTTTAGGTGCTTAGAACAGGGCCTTCCATAGTGTATGGTCAACCGTGGCTGTATTGATTACTAGAACTGACTTTTCTACAGCCAGCTTTTTTTGAACTTTTGGAAACACATCTGAGCAAGCAGAACAATTTCCAAGCAGAAAATGTGATGGTTCCTCCTGGGAATGGGGTTGTAGACCCCGACCTCCAGGAAGGCCAGCTGGAAGCGAGGAGCCGCATCTGGATGGCGGTGGTGAGACAGGGAACCCTGGCTTTGGGCCAGCCCCAGCCACCCTTCCCTTCCCTTCCACCCATAGCCATGAAGAATGCCACATTCCAGATCACCCCAGATGTGATCAAAGAGAGCGAGAACATACAGCTGGGCCAGGATCTGAAGGTGTCGTGCCACGTGGACGCAGTGCCCCAGGAGAAGGTGACCTACCAGTGGTTCAAGAACGGCAAGCCAGCACGCATGTCTAAGAGGCTGCTGGTGACTCGCAATGACCCTGAGTTGCCTGCCGTCACCAGCAGCCTAGAGCTCATTGACCTGCACTTCAGTGACTACGGCACCTACCTGTGCGTGGCTTCCTTCCCGGGGGCACCTGTGCCCGACCTGAGTGTCGAGGTCAACATCTCCTCTGAGACAGGTGGGCAGCTGGAGGTGGGGCAACAGGGAGGATGGAAGGGGCTGGAGAGCCCCACAGAGAGGAGGGGGCAGCAGCTTGAGAAAGGGAGGCCACAGTGAGGAGGACACCATCTGTTCATGCCGCATGCATCGTATGCACATATATGCATTATATGCCAGGCACTGTGCCAGGCACTGCAGGGAAGTGGTAGGCAAAACAGGTTCTGCCCTCACTGGACTTACTAGCAAATGTGTTTCAGATTATCCCACACATAGAGATATCACTGCAAACTGTGATGCATGAGAGTCAGGAAAGGGTTTCCTAAGATAGCTTTGATCTAGATCTGAGGGAGGGGCAGGATTTTAGTAGGCACAAGAGAGCAAGAGAGGTAGAAGAGAAAAGCAGGCCAAGGAATCAGCATGTGCAAAGGCACTGAGGCAGGAAAGTCCATGAACCATTTGGAGCCCTGAAAGAAGGAGAGTGTAGCTGGCAGAATGGAGTCAGATGAGAGTGGAGAGGTTGGCAGGGGCCAGATTTTGCAGAGAATTTGGGTCTTTATACCAATGATAAAAAAAAATGATAATGAAATAATAGCCAACATTTAGTGAGTGTTCACTGTATGTTCTGATGATTTTGTATTTATCTCATTCACGTTCAAGATTTACTATGTGGGGTAGATGGTTCATCTTCAGGTTTTAGAGATGAAGAAACTTAGGCTCAGAGAGTTTCACACATCAGCAGGTGGTGGAGCTGGGATTCAAACCCAGGCAGCCTGACTTCAGATCTTGCTCTCGGCCACCCCTGAAAGGTTTACACTTGGAAAAAGAGTTTGGAGGGAGTGACTCTGAACAAAGTCTCTGGAATTTCATCTCCAGCCCCCACTACCTTGCACTGAGTTGCTGGCTGACTTTGGCTAAACCTCTTTGACTCTCTGGGCCTCAGTCTCTCGTCTATGAGACACTGGACCAGATGGCCTTGGAGGCCCTTCCCATGCTGATACCTGAACAGGGAGGAGCCAGGTGAAGCTGGAGGCATCAGGAAAGGCTTCCAGAAGGAGATAGACCTGAGCTGGGCTTGGGAGTGAACTAGGCTCCATGGATTCCACAAATCCATTTCTTAAATCCTGAGCCATGTCCTGGGTGAGGAGCTGGGGAACCGAGCCATGAACACCACAGCCCCATTCTCAGAGCTCACTGCCTAGCCAGGGAGATAGGCCTGTTGTGGAGGGGTCAGGCAAGGTGCAGGAAAAGGAAGAACAAACCTTAGATAAGACTCAGGAGCTAAACGTGGGGCCTGCAGAGCATCCTGGGGACATGAGAGAAGGACCAGGCTGCCTGGGGTCATCAGGGGAGACGACTTCTTAGAGGAGCCAAGTTCCATGTGAGCATTTGCTAAGTGTAGGGAACAAGCCCAGGAGAGGAGGGACAGGGAGCCCCCAAGGTATATGAGACTTGCTGTATCCAGGAAGTATGTTCCTTACAAGTGGATCCCACAGCTGGGACTCAGGATGGGAAAGGGAAGATGAAGCTGAGGGTTGAGAGAGGTAAGAGCCTTGTTTCAGAGCCAAGGGGTTTGAGTTTTAAACTCAACAGTTTGAGGACAGTATGGCCTCAAAAAGGGGGTACAGCCCTTTAGCTTGTGGGGCATAACAGGGTTGGGAGCTGGGATGTTTTAGAAACAGGGAAATCAATGAGGGTACAGGGCCATTTCCTTCGTTTGGCTTATAAGCTTGATGCCTAGGGGATGGAAGCTTTTAAAGAACCTACAGAAATGGAGTAGAATTGGAAAAATAAATTAATTGGCTCCAAAATACAAAAAGAAAACTACAGAATTAAAGTCAATAAATGTATAAATGTTTATAGAGCATAAATTATGCCAACTAGATAACTGGACCTCAACTTGCTTTGTAGAGTTATTTACAATTTATATTTAATGAAGACATTTTAACTTGTTTGATGTGATATGAGATGGGACCCATGGAAGTCTTTTTTTTTAAATTGGAGTATAATTGTTTTACAATGTTGTGTTTCTGCTGCACAGCAAAGTGAACACACAGTGTATACACAGGTATATGTATACAAATATCCTCTCTCTGGAAGTCTTTAAAGACTCTTCATTTGGGCAGCGTGTTGAGTTGGATTAGGTTTGGCTGTGAATGACAGAAAAAGTCTAAATAATAGTGGCTTTAAATGAGCTACATATGTATTTCTTCTTCTTGTAAAAGTGAGCAGTCCAGGCTGGAATAGTAGCTCTGCTCCATCAAGTCCTCAGAGCCCCAGGCTCCATCTCATCTTGCTATTCTGTTCTCCTTAGCATGTGCCACCTCTTCCACAATGGCAGTGCCAGCTGCAGCCATCAGTCTGCATTCCAGCCTGCAGGAAGGAGGAAGAGAGGCACAGCCTCTCCCTTAAAGACCCCACCGCCTTGGCCAGAATTTAGTCACATGACCACAGCCAGCCATAAGGCAGGCTGGGAAGTAGTCTTCATTCTGGCTGTGTGCCCTGCAAAAGCCCAGATAGTCTATCACTTTGGAAGGAAGGGTGAGGATGCTGGGGGACCGACTATGGATCTGTGATAACACTCCAGAAAGAGAAGATGGAAGCTTTCACTAGAGCAGGGCGGGTGGGCTGGAGAGAGGGGATTAAGGGAGAAGCTATTCAGCAGAACTATTTAAAAAGTGGAACCCCCCCATCCCCCAAATAAATGAATAAAAAATGGAATCCCCCAAACTTGGTAATGTTGGGGTTAGGAGATAAAAGGAATCGGCCTGGACGACTTCAGTACTCTTTCTGAGTTGGGAGACCTTGAGAGGCCCAGGAAGTGGAGAGGGTTTGGGGGAGGGGAGTTCTACTTTGGAGAAACTGCAGGGTCTGTGGGTGCTCTGGGATGGGACAGGGAGGTTCGAACGTAGCGGGAGGGAAGCAGACGCCCCAGAGCAGAGGTCTGGGTTGGGGTGGGGTCGGGGGAAGCTCTAACCTGGTTCCTATCTCTCCCTGGCCCCACAGTGCCGCCCACCATCAGCGTGCCCAAGGGCAGGGCCGTGGTGACTGTGCGCGAGGGCTCGCCAGCTGAGCTGCAGTGTGAAGTGCGGGGCAAGCCTCGGCCGCCTGTGCTGTGGTCCCGCGTGGACAAGGAGGCCGCGTTGCTGCCATCGGGGCTGCCCCTGGAGGAGACCCCTGACGGGAAGCTGCGGCTGGAGCGCGTGAGCCGCGACATGAGTGGGACCTACCGCTGCCAGACCGCTCGCTATAATGGCTTCAACGTGCGCCCGCGCGAGGCCCAGGTGCAGCTGAACGTCCAGTGTGAGTCCCACCGCCCCACCCAGACTACCGTCCGAGCTGTCCCTCCCGGTCTCCTTCACCCCCACCCTCCACGTCCGACCAAACCCCTCCGCCTACTGCTGGTACCCCAACCCCTCCTTGACCCCCGTGCTGTAGGACATGGAGGCCCATGACCCTTGCGGCACTTGTACCCCATCTTCATTCCCGGGGACACAGTGAGCAAAGGACTGATTTTGACAAGGGGAAATGAGAGTTTGAAGGAAGAAGGACCTTCAAGGGAACACACTGCCTCAGTGTGATGATGAGAGTTGACCTGCGCTGTGTGCTTAGTCGCTCAGTCGTGTCCAACTCTTTGCGACCCCATGGACTGTAGCCCGCCAGGCTCCTCTGTCCATAGGGATTCTCCAGGCAGGAATACTGGAGTGGGTTGCCACACCCTCCTCCAGGGGATCTTCCCAACCCAGGGATGGAAGCCAGGTCTCCTGTATTGAAGGTGGATTCTTTATTCTCCGAGCCACCAGGGAAGCCCTAGAGTTAACCTGCCGTGTGTCAAGCACTGTTCTGAGTATCTTAATGCACTGACTCATCTAGTCCTTCACAGCTCTCTGTTTAGATTCCATTATTCACCCATTTTTACAAATAGGGAAACTGGGTCACACAGACATTAAGATACTTTCCTCAGATCTCACAGCTGTTTAGAGGCAGAGCTGGGCTTTGAACCTAAGCCATCTTGCTCCGGGGATCATGCTCTAAACCCTGACGTTGTGTTGCTTTTCATCACACGGGGTGAGGGGACCATTTGAGGCACGAATAGAGGCCCCGTCTGGGAAGCTCGGCTGGAAGTTACGGCAGGGAGGAGTAGGCATCTGCAGGTCGGGAGGTGTGGCTGTTGGGTACGCTGTGCGTGTCCGCCCTGAGACCCTTCCAGGCTGGGGGTGGGGGTGGTGGGGAGGGCGCGGGCGTAGGGGTGAATGCGTCGCCTCCCCGTGGGGCAGCTCCTCAGATCTTACCCGGTGGGGAGAGGCCCCGCTGACCGCCGCCCCCGCCCCCAGTCCCGCCGGAGGTGGAGCCCGGCTCCCAGGACGTGCGCCAGGCGCTGGGCCGGCCGGTGCTCCTGCGCTGCTCGCTGCTTCGAGGCAGCCCCCAGCGCATCGCCTCGGCTGTGTGGCGCTTCAAGGGGCAGCTGCTGCCTCCGCCGCCCGCCGTCCCCGTCGCCGCCGAAGCCCCCGACCACTCCGAGCTACGCCTGGACGCCGTCACCCGCGAGAGCAGTGGCAGCTACGAGTGCAGCGTCTCCAACGACGTGGGCTCGGCCGCCTGCCTCTTCCAGGTCTCGGGTGAGCATCCCGGCGGCCCCGCCCACCTGGGCCCAGACTCCACCCACCTGGGTCTAGACCCCGCCTACCTCCAGCCCCGCCCACACTGACCTGGAGCCCCGCCCCTTCCGCCCACGTGCACCCGGTTTGTGCACCGGGTTTAGGCCCCGTGCCTTGCCAGGACCCACCGATGCCTGGTGTAGCCTTCGCGCAGGCCTCTCGGATCTAACAGGGACCTCTTCTTGCCCCCCTCCCCACTCCGCACGTCCATGCTAGCCTTCCCGTTTCAAGGCCCATTCAGACCTGGCCTCTGACAGCCCCACCCCTTCTCAAGCCTTCACCAGGCCTAGGCTTCGTGCCTCCAGAGCCCTTGGATACTAGCCCTTGCCGGTTCTCACCACGCTCACGCCCAGCCTGTATGAGGCATACGCTTCACCCCTTCCAGCTCTCTGCTTACGCTTGTTCGGGTAGCAGGCAGCGCGGTCTTTCCAGCTGGGTCCACAGTTAGATTTAGACTCACCCACTCAAGCCCTGGGTACCACCCCATCTCAGCCATCACTCTTCAAGGCCCTCTTTCTTTGTCCTTGGCCCCCAAAGCTGCATATAGGGAATCTGTTCCGGACTGCAGGCCTGGTGTGAGGGGCCTGAGCCGTAGCTTGGGGGGAATGGAGAAGACGTGCCCCCCTCGACAGCTTCCCTGGAACATGGAGGGTGGCGCTGGGCCAGCCAGCACACAGTTCCTGAACTGTCACTCTAGATGTTCCGGCCTCCGGCGCCCAGAAATCCCTTTCAGCCCTATGTCTTCAAGTCATTGGAGAGGGCACTTTGAGGCTGCAGCTGGGCAGAAAGGGGTGGGGGTCATGGTGAGAGCAGAGGGTAAAGGAAGGGAGCTGATAGGATTGCCGAATCACCCCATCTCCACCTCCTGTGGGGAAAGCCAGCTCCCTGCCAGAAGCAGCGCCCCGAGGAGAGCCCGGATGTTCCTGTCCCCGATTTTACTGCACCCTGGTTCTCCCCACAGCCCCTGACTGGCCTGGTATCCCTTTAGCTCTTTTCTGGATCTCCTCACCCAACAGTGGGGGCTAGGACCGCAGGTCACCAGCCGCCTCCCCAGTCCTTCCCCACCCCGCCCAGCCCTGCCAGCCAGAGGCCCCTGTGACATCTCCCACCTCCCTCCCCCTCTCTCCTGTTCTCCCACACTTTCCTTGTCTCCCCACCTCTTGGTCTCTATCTCTCTTCCCTTCCTTCTGCCTCAAAATCTTTGACCCTTCTTGGCGTCTTCTCCCCATTGCTCGTCCCCTGTGTCTTCTCTAACATCTCTTCTCTGTGTCTCTGCATATCTCTTTTCTGGCCTTTCCTTGGCCTTTCCACTCCATCCTCACCGACACCACCTCTTGGATTCCCAACCTCCCTTTCCTCCTTCTGCAACCTTCCCTCCCGCCCTCATTCTCCCCAATCTCCTCTTCTCCCACCGCCTCCTCTCCTCACAATATTCCTTGTTTTTGTCTCCCCCCATCCTGCTCTCTGTTCCACCCATCCTCTCCTGTCTCCCTCTCCCATACCTCCTCTCTCTGTGTCTCTCCCCAACCCCACCCTTCATGGCCCCGTGCCCCGCTCCCCACCCTCTCAGCCAAAGCCTACAGCCCGGAGTTTTACTTCGACACCCCCAACCCCACCCGCAGCCACAAGCTGTCCAAGAACTACTCCTACGTGCTGCAGTGGACCCAGAGGGAGCCTGACGCTGTTGACCCCGTGCTCAACTACAGACTCAGTGTCCGCCAGGTGGGCCAAGGGGGACAGGAGCCCAGGTGCAGGCCGGCCCTGGGAGTGCTTGTCAAGCCAGGGGAAGGGGTTGAAGACACATTGACCCTCTTATAGAAGGCTCTTCTGAGCCAGAGCCACAGTGTTCTGGACACAGCAGCAGGAGCTGGGAGGCTCTAGGGACCTATCCCTGCTGAACCCGTGCTGTGCACACAGCCCTGGGAATTAGGCAGGAGTCTGCTGGGTTCATGTGGGGGAAGGGAGCAGAGCCGTTTCTGCTCACAAAACACAGAGTCTGCTCTTAACATCAGAAGCTTAAAGTAGGAGCTTAAGTCTCACCTGCAGGGTCTCTAGGATGCAGGGCCAGAGCCACCCTGCTGGTCTCGTTCCATGTGGTTCCACCCAGCTAAGGGGGAGTTGGGTGGAGGGTAAGAGTGTGACCCCGGGGCAGACTGCCTAAGCTAAACATCAGTTCTGTTTTAATTTGAGCAGGCTACATCTGTTTGGCCTCAGTTTCTTCCCTTGTGAAATGGGGTTAGTTATAATATTCCACCTGATAGGGCTGTTATCTTGAGGATTAAACAAGTTAAAAATCACATCGTATTTGGAGCAGTGCCTAGCACACATTAGTTGTTCAATACTTGTTCATGTGTGTGCTCAGTTGTGCCTGACTCCTGCGACCCCATGGACTGTGGCCCACCAGGCTCCTCTGTCCATGGGATTCTCCAGGCAAGAATACTGGAGTGGGTTGCCATTTCTTCCTCCCGACCCAGGGATTGAACATCTCTTATATCTCCTGCATTGGCAGGCGCATTCTTTACCATTGCCCCAGGACAGCCCGGGAGGGGGGCCATGGAAGGGGCGATTGCTCTGTCTTACAGATGAGGAAACTGAGGGCCTGGCTTCCTAGTCCTTTGCTCTTTCTGCCTGTCAAATGCTGCCCCTGCAAAGTCACACCAGGGTCTGGGCAGGTGCTCAGGTGGAGGGCATGGCTTGTTGGGCATCTGGAACTCCCTGTATCTACAGTTGAATCAGCACAACGCCCTGGTGAAGGCCATCCCGGTGCGGCGTGTGGAGAAGGGGCAGCTGCTGGAGTACATCCTGACCGACCTCCAAGTGCCCCACAGCTACGAGGTCCGCCTCACGCCCTACACCACTTTTGGGGCTGGAGATATGGCCTCCCGCATCATCCACTACACGGAGCGTAGGTGGTGGTGGCGGTGGTGGCGGTGGGATAGGTGGGCCCATCTCATGCTCAGGGGACCCCTCCATATTTCCCGCATGGTTCCTGAGCTTGGGGTTCCCCAATCTGCAGTGTCCTACTCTGTTACTACAGGCCAGGTGCCTCTGGCCCCCAGTCCTGCTCTGGGGACCCTGTTTCCTGGTCCTAAGCCCAGGCACCCTCTGCACAGCCCTACACCTTGGTTCTGACTTGGTTTTCCTGCTTGCTTTCTCAGCCATCAGCTCTCCCAATTTGTCAGGTGAGATACCCCTGCCTACTTCTCCTTCCTTTAGGGTCACAAAGGTTCCCCAGTGGGGGGAAGGGACCCCCAAGAGATACCCAGAGAGAAAATAGCGTGGAGGCTCGCCATTGGCAGGAGAAGCAGGAGGGAGCAGGGCTGGGTTTGGAGATATTTGCATCCGGGATTTATTTTGGGGCTTAAAGGCTTGAAGGGAGGGTGGAGTCAAGCGGACATCTCTAACTCAGGGTCCTTTGTCCTCACTCAGCACTGTTCACTGTCCCCAGAAGAAAAATGGAAAGATCAGGTTAATCCACCTTCTCTGTTCCCTGGGGCAGGGGTCCTTAATCTGAGATCCATGAACTGACTGCCCCCCCAAATGATCAGGGTGGGCCCATGAAACTGCAACCAGGAAGGGCCTACAAGTATTTCTTTATTTTCCCTGACTTCTCACAGAAATTTAACATCCCCTTCAATGATGCATGTAGGAATATGGTCACCTGATTGACATTGTCACCAGTGGAAATCCAGTGTTCTTACACCACTTAAAAGTTGTTGCAGCCATCTGTAAACGTCATTTCCATTCATTAGTATTTCAAAACTACCGTACTTAGACCTAACACTAGATCTGATGATTTAGTTAGAGAAGCCCACTTATTATTATATCCAGCATTTGTTTTTTGATGATTGTATTTCAGCATAATATGATTTCCTTTGTAACCCTATGCTTTTCATTTTATGCACCTAAATAATCTGCAGTGGGCTCCTTAACTTGATTAGACGTCAGAAGGGTTTGTGGCACCAAAAAGGTTAAGAAGTCCTGATCCAGGAACAGATGTGTCAGGGGCCCTGTTGCCTGGTTTCTGGAGCCTTGGGATCCTGGGTCCACTACTTGGATGTTTGGGAGCTGCCTCGGGGGTGACCAGGAAGTTAAAACTGGATGAGGGGACCCGAGCAGGCTGACCCTCTTTGTCTCACTCCCTCCCCACCCTGCCCTGACTGCAGACAACACCTGCCACTTTGAGGATGAGAAGATCTGTGGCTACACCCAGGACCTGACAGACAATTTTGACTGGACCCGGCAGAATGCCCTCACCCAGAACCCCAAGCGCTCCCCCAACACTGGTCCCCCCACTGACATAAGTGGCACCCCTGAGGGTGAGGAGATGGCCTGCTGCTTGGAATGGAGAACTGCTTCAGGGAGAGGTCTAGCGCTGGGGAGCCCTGGTCTGAGGGGAGACACAGCCCCTCCTCAGGGAGCCCCAGTCTGAGGGGAGACACAGCCTGTCCTCAGGGAGCCCCAGTCTGAGGGGAGCCCCAGTCTGAGGGGAGACACAGCCCTGCCTCAGGGAGCCCCAGTCTGAGGAGAGACACAGCCCCTCCTCAGGGAGCCCCAGTCTGAGGGGAGCCCCAGTCTGAGGGGAGACACAGCCCTGCCTCAGGGAACCCCAGTCTGAGGGGAGCCCCAGTCTGAGGGGAGACACAGCCCTGCCTCAGGGAGCCCCAGTCTGAGGGGAGCCCCAGTCTGAGGGGAGACACAGCACAGCCCTGCCTCAGGGAGCCCCAGTCTGAGGGGAGACACAGCCTGTCCTCAGGGAGCCCTGGTCTGAGGGGACACCCAGTCTGAGGGGAGACACAGCCCTCCCCTCAGGAAGCCCCAGTCTGAGGGGAGACACAGTCCTGACTTGCTAGAGGATTGGGAAGAAGAGAAGCTGCCGCAGAGCTAAAAACTCACAAGTCCTGGCCCAGACTCCTGTGTTGTGCTGAGGCAGGGGGTGGTGTGAGGCACCTGGGATTCAGATAGCTGATACAAGGGCAGAAAAGGAGTCAGGTGGAAAGAGGGCTGGGAAGGCTGAGGAGGAGAGTGTTGGTACATCTCCACTTCTCTGCAGGCTACTACATGTTCATTGAGACGTCAAGGCCGCGGGAGCTGGGGGACCGCGCGAGGTTGGTGAGTCCCCTGTACAACGCCAGCGCCAAGTTCTACTGTGTCTCCTTCTTCTATCACATGTACGGAAAGCACATCGGTGAGTTGAAGGACCAGCGAACCTGCCCGAGTGAGTGCTGCTGCTGGGAGGGGGCAGGGGTCCACAGGAAGCTGGGGACTGGTCTGCTTAAGGCCTGGGCTTCCCAACTCGGCCAGATCACAGGGAGTGTGATTGTAGAGCGTGTGAGCAGAATCTGGGCAAGAGGAAGGTCCAGAGAGCCAGCTTGTCTGAGGTCTTGAGATAATCAAGTCTTCCTGAGTCTGCAAAGAAAATGGCTTCAGCAGGATGAGGTGGAAGTCTTAGAGGGGATGGAGAAGTCAGCTAAGAGGCTGCATGTGTTGACTTTCTGGATGCTCTGCATCTGTGGTCTCATTAACAGTCACAGCCACTGAATGAGTGAGGTGTTACCATACAAACCAGAGAGGTTAAGCATATGCCCAAGATCACACAGCAGCCCAATTCTGCTGACTCTCCCAAGCCCTAAACACAGGGTTGGAAGGGAGCTGATTTGTGAGCAATGAGAGGAAGTCCTACTTCCTATACACAACCGTGAACCCAAGGGGTGTGCCCGTTGGGAAGAGACAGCTCTGGTAGGAGCATCACATTAGTCAGTGAACTTGTCAGTTCAGCCGTCACCTCCAGACGTCCTGCTCTGTGCCTGGCTTCAGGTGCTTCAGAGAGCAGGATGGACAGGTTCCTCATCCACTTGGCACCTGCAGTCAAGTGGGAGAGACAGACATGAAATAACTCATTGCGCTAGGCAGAATTTAGCGACCACTGTGATGTGTCTGCAGTGGCAGGATGGGGGTCAACACAGCTGATAACAGGGAGACTTGACTGACGCTGGGGACCTGAGTATGGAAGACTGCTGAGGAAGTGACAATTTTAATTTTAATTTTGTTTGTTTACATATTTATGGAAAAGGAAATGTCTTTGCACAAGTCAGAGGGTACAAAAGGTACCTGATGAGAGCCCCCTTCCCATCCCAGTCCTCCTGCCACCCAGAGCGCCTCTCCAGAGGCAATCAAGGTACTAGATTTGGGGGGGGAGCAGCACACTTCCAGAAATGCTTAATGTGTATAGAAGCCAGTACACATGTATCCTCTTTCCCCGCATTTTATGTACAGTGTTCTGTGCCTTGCTTTTCCCTCAAAACTGTACCTCTTGATGATCATGCCCTAAGAGGTCGCAGAAATCTTCACTGTTCTTCTTGGCTGCGCAGCAGAGGAAGTGACTTTAACCAAGTGCAGACCTAAAGGCTCACTGTGAAGTGTCACAGCTGGAGCAATGGGTCAGGCTAAACTGATGAACCAGAATGAGGTGGGGATGGGACCTTCTGCAGCCGCTGGAGCCCTCCAGGCTGTCTACACAGGCCAGTTCACTCGTGGCTGGGTCTGGACTTTGTGAGAAGCTTCCTGTGAGATAGGTGGGGGTGGGGATGAGCGGGACCACACTGTCCAGCTAGTACTCTGGGCAGTTCAAACCAATCCTGCTTTGCCCCAGCCTTTCCCACTTTTAGCACTAGAAGTCCCACATCCCAGGCAAACCAGGACAGGTGGTCATTTTGTCCTCAGTTCAGGAGGAGCACGGGGAACCCAGCTGGCAAGAAGAGCATGTTGGATACAGGAAGGCCCTGGGAGATTTAAGCTTTAAGAGCTGGGGTGCCTGGGAGCAGAGAAAGCCCTGAGGCAGCTGTCTGTTTTCCAGAGCTTGCTAGGTGTCCCCCAGTAGGTGGGACAAACACCAATCATTGAAAACTTCTGGGAGGCAGACCTGAATTCCACCTGAGGAAGATGCTATAATCATCAGATCTGCCCAGCAAAGGAGTCTGCTATTCTGTCCCCGGGTAGGAGGAGAGTCTAGCAGGGGTGCTGTGGAGGGGACCCCTGTGCTGGGTAATATTACTCTCCTGCTCAGCCTTCTTCCCTCACTGTCTTCTCCAGGCCTCCCAGACCTGGCCCACCCCTGCCTGCTTCTCTGATCTCATTTTCTGCTGCTCTCCCATGACTCCACTCAGCTCAAGCACACTGATCTCCTTGCTTTTCTTCATATATTTGAGGCAGGTTCCTTCATGCCTTAGAGGCCTTTGCTTGTGATGTTTTCCCTGACCTGGAATGTTCTCCCCCAACCTCATTCAGGTCTCCTTGGAGAGGTCCCTGACAGCCCCACGTAAAACACTTTTCCATCCCTTTCCTGCATTATATTCTTTATTGTGCTTTCCACCCAAAGAGCATAAGCTCCAGGAGGCAGGGTTCTTTGTCTTATTCATGGATGTGTCCCTGGTGTCTAGAACAGAGCCTGCTCAATTAGGTGAATGAGTGAATAAAAGGGAGGTAGTGGAGCCTGGATTTGATGACCCCTGAGGTAACTTCTAACTCTGAGATGCTATGAAAGTCCCTTTTCAATCCTGATGACAGTCATTGAGCATTCAAATACTGAGAGCAGGTAGCAGTTTGATGAGGGCTTTCCCTGTGGAGTCAAATGAGAGAAGATGAGAATCCCAGTAACTACCACTCCACAGAGCGGGGAGTACTCTGGGCAAGGGGAACTACAGTTTAAGGTCTCAGAATTTACAACTAGCACAGAGGGCTCCCAGCTCCAACCTGGGAAGACTTCCTGGAAGAGGTGGTGTTTCAGAGAGACCCTGAAGCACAAAAGGGATTTGGTCAGGGGAACATAGTAGGGGAGGGCATCTCAAGCAGTGGGAACAGACCCTGGCCAAACCCAGGGTCTGCAAAGCTGGACTATGTCCAGGCTGCAGCTTGTAGCTCAGTTCAGCTCCGGAGGTGACAAAGAAGAACATAGTGAGCAGGTGCCCTTAGGGCTCTGGCTGACCCTGGGAAAGGCTGTCAGGAAGAGGGGAGATCTTGGAGCTGGTGGAATGACCAGAGAAGGGGGAAGAACTTCAGTTTTGGTTTGAGCAGTGGAAAGGTGGGGTTTTCCCATTTGAGTCCTTGGAACAGGGTGGTGGAGGAGGAAGGAAAGGTTTGATGATTGAGGTTAGACCCTGGGGATTTGGGGATTTGGATAGGAGAAAAATCTCCAAGAAGGGGGAAGAGAGGGAGGTCCCCTTGGGGGCTGGTGAGAAGCCCAAAAGGCACTGCGGCTTGGGCCCTGCCTCTGCCAGTGTGGCTCCTCCCGGCCCTCTGGGTGCTGGCTGCAGCCCTCTGAGGGCCCCGTCTGCTGACAAGGGTCCTCACAGGCCTGGGATCTTTGGAGTGTTCCTCCCCCAGGCCCAGGCCTGCTGCTGGGGAAGGGTGGGCATTTCCTGCTGTCCTGGTCCTTCCCCTCCCCACCCCTCTCACCCTACCTGGCAGCTCCGGGCACCAGCTGTCCCCAGACCTTGCATCTCTCTGGCTCTCCTTGGTCCAAGCCAACTCCTTTGCTCTCAGGCAGGTAACATTTGGTGCCCCTCTCCCACCGGGGGTCTGTCTATCTGGTGTCACAGATGGGGTAGCATTGTCTGTGGGCAGTGCCATGAAAATGCCAGGCACCAGGTGCCACCTAAGATTGATTCCCCTTCCCTCTGAGCCAGGTCTTCATGTCACAGGGGGCTCGAGATAGGCTGGCAGCGCCAGTGAAGGGGCACGCCCTTGCCTGGGTGCTCCTTGCCAAGGCTGGATCCACTCCTCCTTTTTCCATTGCCTGTCAGCACCTCTACAATCCCAGGCCCCTGGGTCTGTGGGCAGAGGGGCTCAGCACCCCCTAGGTTAATACTTTCAAAATTTCACATTTTACCACAGCTATGTAGTACATACACTAATATTTTTCTTCAAGTCACCTCCTTTTTCTTAGCTTTGTCCTAAGCATCAATACTAGAGAAGCTGTGGATTTGAAGGGCTCACTTTATTCACCTCTTAAAACATAAGTATTACATTTTTATTGAGGTATAATTGACATTATATTAGTTCCAGATGTACAACATAATGATTTGGCATTTGTGTATATTGCAAAATAATTGCTACGGTAAGTCTAGTTAATATCCATCACCAGAGGTTTTTTTTTTTTCCTTATGATAAGAACTTTTAAGATCTACTCTCTTGGCAACTTTCAAATGTGCAATACAGTATTAGTAACTGTATGGTGACTACAGTCACCATTACATTATACCCCCAGGACTTATTTTATAATTGGAAGTTCAACCTTTTTTAGTTTCTTCACCCATCTCACCCACCCGCCACCCTTCAAGTGTTAAATTTTTAAACTTGGTTCCTGGACCTTCAGGGGATTCACTGGTGGTGCTAGTGGTAAAGAACCCGCCTGCCAATCCAGGAGACATAAGAGACGTGGGTTCAATTGCTGTGTTGGGAAGATCCTCTGGAGAAGGTAATGGCAACCCACTCCAGTATTCTTCTTGCCTGGAGAATCCCCACAGACAGAGGAGCCTGGCGGGCTACAGTCCATGGGGTTGCAAAGAGTCAGACATGACTGAAGCGACTCAGCATAGCATAATGACTGGTATCTACCATTATGTGGACAGAGGAGTCGTTGGGGTCGCAAAGAATCAGGGGCGACTGAAGCAACTTAGCACACACTTACCTCCAGAAATTGCAGTAGTGTTGTGTGCCACCGAGTGTGTGCACTGCATGCTTTAGGAATCTTGCTTTGTGTTCAGACTTGGGCCCCAGTGTCCTAGGACAACTCTGCTGCCTAGAGGAGGAAGGGTGGGGGTGTGTGTGGGTGTGTTCCAGGGTTGGGGGGCGTTACTGATTAGGAAGGAAGGAAAGACATGAAAGAAACTTTGCAAATTGTCCTGGTGAACGGAAGCCCTGCTGCTGTGCTCTTTCCCACGCTGAGGTCCCCTCTGGGATGACAGGATGCTGGCCAGTCTGCAGTGGGGAGAAGGTCCCGTCCAGTGGGGGCAGTGCTGTGAGCCCTGGTAGGGAGTCGAAGGTGGTGAATGGGGAAAGCAGGGAGTGGCCCCTCACAGCCGCCTCTCCTCATGCCCGACACAGGCTCTCTCAACCTCCTGGTGCGGTCCCGGAACAAAGGGGCCCTGGACACGCACGCCTGGTCCCTCAGCGGCAATAAGGGCAACGTGTGGCAGCAGGCGCATGTGCCCATCAACCCGAGCGGGCCCTTCCAGGTGAGTCGCCTGGGCCCACCTCTGCTTATAGCTCTCCCGGCCTGGGGCCGGCTCCCCAGGAGCTGAAGAGGGAAGCATGCAGGGATGGGGGGACCTTCCTGGGAGACGGAGGGTAAAGGCTGGGAGCAGAATCTCCCTCACCACGCTCCCTGCTCTCTGATCCCACCCCAGATTATTTTTGAGGGTGTCCGAGGCTCAGGCTACCTGGGGGATATCGCCATAGATGACGTCACCCTGAAGAAGGGGGAGTGTCCCAGGAAGCAGATGGATCCCAATAAAGGTGCAGGGCAGAAAGTGGGTGGGGGGTGCCTGTGTCAGGGGAGGTGGTGTTGATGTCTGAATTGGGGTTCCCAGTGGCAAGGTGATGGGGTGCATGTGTTGGTAGCTGTGGAAACAGGTGCTGGTGTGTTTGGTACCCACCCTGGGCCCCACCCTGGTTCAGGCTGTGGGCTGCATGGACAGTGAGACGACCAGACCCTCCTGTGAACTAAGCATACGGTAGCAGCATCTGTGTCTGGGAACATCTCTCTGTATGTATATGTGTGTGTCCAAGTGTGAGCCTGTACCCCTTCCCACACTGGGGGCCGGGTATTTGCAATAATGCCAGTTCGAGGTTACCAAGAAATTACTACGTATCAGGCAAGGTACAGACACCTGTATATGTATGATCTCATTCATTCCTCACCACAGTCCTCCAGAGTGGCTCTTCCACTCATTTCATTTTATTTTTACTTTATTTGTTTTCATCATTCCCCATTTTTTTTCTTTTTTTTTTTTTTAGCCACACCACAAGGCATGTGGGATCCCTAGCTTCCCAACCAGGGATCGAACCCCTGCCTCCTGCAGTGGAAGCATGGAGTCTGATCCGCTGGGTGACCAGGAAATTTCCCTGTTAGACTCATTTTATAGATGAGGAAGCTGAGGTCCCTGAGGTCAAATGAATTGCTCTGTGTCTTTCTTAGTGAGCCACGGGCCAGGATTTGGACCCAGCAGGCAGAGTTAACCCCCACCTCATGTCCTGCGAGTGTGTCTGTGTGCACAGAGTGGGGGCAGGGGAACGACCCTCGCGTGGCCTGCCCACCCGCCCGCTCCTCCCTGGCCCTGCCGAGCTGACCAGAGCCCCGGCCTGTGTCCCTTCTCTCTCCCGTCACAGTGGTGGTGATGCCGGGCAGTGGAGCCCCCCGCCAGCCCCTCCCACAGCTCTGGGGGCCTGTGGCCACCTTCCTCTTGGCGTTGCAGAGATGATGAGAGCTGCGTGGCCCGCCTCCCCCGCCCCCCCGGCACACCAAAGTGTCCGCATCGTACCAAAGACTGACCCCACGCCAGCCGGGGTGCCCAGGGGCAGGGCCGCCCGCCAGGGAGGGGGCCGGCGTCGGCCGCGAGGAGGAGCGGAGAACAAGGACAAAGGCCCAGCACTGAGGCCCTGGAGACGGTTGTTCGACACACACACACCCCCACACTCACACACACAGAGATATATTAAAGCACAAGTTTCTATCCAAGCTGCCAGCACCTTCTTTACTGCAGAGCCAGGGGACTCGCCTGAATGGCGCCCGCCCCCCAGGGATCTCGGCGCCACGTGGTCCTTGTTGGGGCTGCAGCCGCGGTGTGTCTCTGCCCTTCCCCTGGCCCCGACTCCAGGCTCAGCTCAGCCCAGTGGCTTCCCCAGCAGGAGCCAGAAGGGGAGCGGGCATAGGAGCTGTGCCCTGGGCGGGACTCTGGAACTCCCTGGGACAGAGGAGGCCGGGGTCGGAGGGGCCCCGAGGAACTCTGTGAGTTGTGTGGACAACACGCAAGATGAGGCACTGGCTGCATGGAACCCTGTTCCCAGAGTGAAGGCCAGACGCTGGAGAGCCCAGGTCCCCCCCAGCGCCTGGCCCGTTCACTCCTGATGTGTCATATCCACGACCCCCCCCACCCCCCGCACCATTGTACCCACTTTGAAGGGAGCCGGTACAGAGTCTTGGGCCTGGGCAGTCTGAGGACTGACCCCTCCCTTCCTTCCCCTCCCGCTGCACCCCCACCCCACAAGCAGCTGGCTTCCTGAGAGCACAGCCCCCGACCCTGGTCATGGGCCTAACCTCAGCCTCCCCCCGCCAGCCCCCGCTGCATCCCCAGAAGCCAGGGGAGGGGTGGTGGCCAAGCCATTTTCTGGGCTGAGGTTTGACTTTGAGAGGAGCAGAGAAGTTCTGCCTTTATGATTTCATGCCCGCATGTCGGGTGCTGATTTAGGGGTAGAGTGAATCTTCTCTGTTTCTTATATCCCTGCCATGAAGGAGTGCTCTGGGCTGGGTGTGTTGGGGGCTGCCCTGTCCTCCTCCACCACAAAGCAGGATCTGGCTGTCTCTTCCTTCTCCACCCAGGGTCAGTGAAGGAGCAGGGTTTGTCGATGGCCTGAGGGGACAGTTGCTGGTCACCATATTCCCTGGGAGCTGAGGCTCATGCCCCCAAACTGAAAAGAGGCTCCGTGCCCTTGGTCTTGAGTTGGGGGGCTGAGATGGGCATGAGGGGACCTAGATCTCCCCCTCACCGTCACCCCTGAGCCCGCATCCCAGCTGTCCATGGGATAGGGGAGGCCCAGCCCTTTCCAGGGTGGATTGTTACGCGTGTGTGCGTGTGTGTGCACACGTGAGCACGTGTGGACCCATCTGTTGTCTGTGTATCACTGTGGTGGGCACATCTCTGGCAGGAGTGTGTGCAGATATACATCTATGGGTGCAGTTATCTGTATGTGAGGCGAGGTCTCACCCCACTCTGTGAGTGCCTGTGGATGTCAGCACGTCTGTCTTTGTGAACGAATGTTCCTGGAGCGTTGGCCAAGTATGCCACTTTATCCCTATTGTGTAGTCCCGAGCGCCCTGCCGCCGCCTGAAGTTCTGCCTTTTGTCCCCGACGGGAGATGAAGCTTACAGATGACCCTGTGGAAATGAAGGCCACTTTGGTGGAGGAGTCACGGGGCTCCTCTCGGAGCATTTGGTGGGAACAGCTGCAGACGAGAGGCAGCAGTGCAGTGCCAGGAGGCAGGCAGGAAACCAAAGCAAACGTGCCCATCTCCTCTCTGCCAGGCCTGAGTTATCATCATCACCAACAGCGGGTGGGTGGCCAGGCCAGGGCTGGAGCGGGGCCTCCTGATACCCGGCCAGCACGGCTGCCTGCCTGGCCCCGCCAAGGCCTGTCTTAGATGAGTGTCTCCAGGTTCCCAGAGCGTGCTTGCATCGCGTCTCTGGGTGTTGTTTAATGGTCCCATCTGTGCAGGGTCTGCTGCCCCAACTAGACTGTGAGCTCCTCCTCTGAGCCTGCCAGCCCTCCCCTGACCCATCCCCACCTCATACCCAGCACAAGTGGGCCTGTTATGAAATCTCTCAGCTTTGCCCAGCGGGATGGATTATGGAAATCAGTGGTTCCCAGCCTGGCTGCAGAATAGCGTCATCAGAGGGTCTTTTAGGAATCGCCAGCGCTCAGGGTCCCCTCCAGAGGTGCCAGTTTAATTGGACTGGAGTGCAGCCTGGCATCAGGAATGTTTCAGAGCTCCTCAGGAGAACCCCAGAGTGGGAACCACCGACCCGTCACCTGCCAGGTGCCTCCTCTGTGCCCTGGCCGGGGTGGGTGCCAAACATTCGGAGCACTTCCTCCTCGGGGTTCCATGCCGCCCCGTGGCTGCAGCCCTCGGATGACTTTTGAAGACATCTGTCCCCGGCTCTGATTGCTCCATGATGGGGAGCTGGTCTCCCTCACCTCCACATCTGTAGAGCTGAATACAGAAAAGGGACTTGCTGTATGTCAGCTGAGCTGAGCCTCCCACTCATGGCCCCCGAGTTCAGGTCTGTCTGGAGAGAGGGGACATCTGGGTCACACGGACAGAGAGTGCAGCGGGGGCAAGAAACGGGGAGCCGCAGAGGGAGGTCGAGGTGGACCATGGGCACCCTGACTGGAGGGTGGCTTGACCTGGGCTCACAGAGCGCCCCAGGGGGCCGCTGAGGTCCTTGGTCCTCGCATGTCTGCGGGTCCCAGCAGATCTGTAGGGGATGTGGGTGTTCGTGTGTGCTGACGTGAGCAGTGTGTGATGTGTGCGCCGAGGGGTGTGCTAGCCTCTGTGCATGTGCGTGTGTGTGCGTGTGCGTACATGTGAGGGTCTGCCAGGAATGAATGTCGGCGCGTGTCCCTGGGGAACTTGTGAGTCAGCGCCTCTGTGTCAGCGTCACCTGTGGCGCGTGTGTCTTTGTGTGCCAGTGAGTGTCAGCATCTGTGTGTTGGTAGGTGGCCCATGAGGACCCCCAGCCTAGGGGAGACCAGACTGGCTGGATCCAGTGCATCTCCCCAGTGGCAGTCTCGCCCTCTGGGTCAGGGTGGCTGAGGTATTTTGTGGCCTTAAAATGGGGAGTCCAGGATCTGTCCTCAGGGTGTTGGGGTCCTTGACCCCTGTCCCCTCCAGGTTGGTGTCTGGGGGACTGAGGGACTCCTGGGGCCAGGTGCAGTCTGGGTGGGAGAGAGGGAGTCTCAGCTTGGCTGGCCTGCCCTTGGGACCACAGACGGCCTCCCGGGGCGTGGAGCTAAGCCTGCTGACCAAGCCCCGTCCTGCTGGGACACACCGTCCGCCTCTGCTCTCTCTGGGACGCCCTGACTGCTCTTTCTGATTCACTTTCCCTTCTCTCTGTGCTCAGTGAAAGCCCCCGGCTCAGGCCGTCAGTGCTGGGAAGGGCCTTAGGGGTCCAAACTCCTCACGGGGCAAATGAGAGTGAAGCCCAGGGCAGGTGGGGAGGACTTGGCCCAGCTCACACAGCCAGCTGAGGTGGAGCCAGCCTTGGAAGCCAGGCACCGCAGCCCTGGGGCTGTCACACCTGTGGCTGCTGCCCTGCCAGGCAGCCAGGAGGAGCTTGGTCAGACAGCCCTGTCTCCGGGTGCTGCCGCAGATGTTACAGCTGTTACTGGGCCCTGCACTGGGAGAGGGACTGCCTCCCTGCCCTAATTCTGGTCTCACATCCCAGGCCACAGCCTCTCCTGCCCCAGGTCAGGCCTGGGTGCCACATGGAGGCTGCCACCACCCCTGCCCACACTGGGTATAGCTGCTGCCCCCCCCCCCGCCTGCCCGCCAGGCTCCCACATAAAGGGGCTCTGTCTCCCTTCCCTTCTGTCTTCACATGACCCTGGGCTGGGAATGAAAGTCCGTGTGTCCAGGTATCCTCGTCCTGTTGACTTTCCCCCTAAGGATCAGGGGAGCGTAGGGGAGCAGGGATAATCCTTGTGTTTTCTTTGGACAGCTCAAGGGGGAGAGGGGGTACTTCCAGGGTCTTTCTTCAGGAATGGGATGGCCGAGCCTGCCCTGGAGAGTTGCCACTTGTTGAGTTTCTGGGTTCAGGGACGCCCTCCTCAATTCCAAAGGCAGGCTTGTACCCCCTTTCTGTTGTCTCAGTGCTGCTGTGTGTACCCCTACGAGAGGATGTGTATGTGTGTGAGAGGGTGTGTAAGAGTGTGTGTATATGTGAGGTTGTGTGTTGGGGCAGAAGGATCCCACTTTTCCTGGGGATCCCTTGACCCTTAGAGCTGGAAGGGACCTTAGGAGCCACTTAATCCAGTGCCCCCACTGAACAGGTGAGAAAGCTGAGGTCCAGAAAGATGGCCCTTGCCCCCTCCACCCCCTCTCCTCCTGTCTCATGCCTTCATTTCCAAGGGGCCCCCCTGGGAATGCTGTGCCTCCTGGCACGCCACCCCCCAGCCACCCACATAATCACCATCTCAGTCCAACTCTGCTGGCCCTTCTGCCCTGGTGGCCTCTGAGCATCCTTCCTGCCCCAGGGCAGGCAGCTCACCCAGGCCTTTATCCCCAACCCAGGAGAAAGCGCAGGGGAAGGAGGGGACTGCCCCAGCCCTGAGGCCTCAAAGACTCGGGAGAAAGCCAGCCCCTCCGTGCCCAGGCCCACCCCCACCACCACGGTAAAAGCACAACTGGAGACCCTCTTTCACGGGTGCAACGGATCGGGGTTGTTTCAGTCACACGACCCCATCCTCACCCCTTTGCCTTGCTCTCTGTCTCCACCCCAGCCTCTGCCCCCATTTTGTTCCCGTTCACCCCATGCCCCTCCCCCCCCCAAATGTAACCTCTAGTGGCGGACGCGGTTGTCTCAATCAATAAAGCTGCAGTGTTCCAGCATCTGGGCTCAGGCTGTGCGTGTTGGTGGCGGGTGAGCCAGGCCTGGAGCAGGTGTGGGTGGGAGGCCAGGGATCCCGCTCAGGCCCCTTCTTCTCTTTGGCATCTGATTTCATGGACCCTGCTCTGTGGTCTGGACAGTGGGGGCCTGCTCCTTGGTCTCTAGCCCAGTTAACTCGGGTGCCCTTGTTCACTAATTCCTTCCACAAATGCTAGCTAAATGCTACCTTTGTGGGAGCTCCTATTTAGTGGGGAGACAGACAATAAGCTCATAATTAAATACACTGGAAAATGTATCCTTATGAACACAATTAGGGCTGTGACGGGAACTGGTGCTGTGAAAAAAAGGTAAGAGGGGGTGTTATTTGGGTTAGAGCTTGAGAGAAGACTTCTCTGGAGAAGAGACACTTAGAAGACACCTAAAGAAGGATAGGAGTTTGCATCTGGAGGCAGAGGGGATCTTCCAAGGAGAGGAAACAGAATATGCACAGACCAGGAGGGGTGAGAAAACTTAGAAGACTCAGAACTTGCCTGGTGGTCCAGTGGTTGAGAGTCCTCCTGCCAGTTCAGGGGACACAGATTCGATCCCTGGTCTGGAAACTAAGATCCACATGCTGCAAGGCAACTAAGCCTGCGAGCCACAACTACTGCAGCCTGTGTGCTCTGTAACAAGAGAAGACACCACAGTGAGAAACCCGAGCATCGCGAGGAAGAGTGGCCTCCGCTTGCTGCAACTAGAGAAAGCCTGCGCTCAGCAACAAAGACCCAGCACAGCCAAAAGAAAAAAACCCCAGACTTAGAAGGGTCAAGGAAAGGGAAAGAAGCCAAAGAAAGAAATAAACTTGCCCCACTATCTGTACCAACGCTGCCCTTTCCCTGCCTGACACCCAACCCCACCACCCTTCCTACAGGCTCCTCCTCCCCACCCCCAATCTCTGTGTCCTGTCCTGCCCCAAAGCCCCACTCTGTACTCTATCTGGGATTGCCTCCCTTATTCACCACCAGTTAACTGCCTCGTCCCTCAAATAATTTTGTGCCAACCTTCCTTTTTGGGGGGCTTTCCTTGTGGCTCAGCTGGTAAAAAATCCGTCTGCAATGTGGGAGACCTGGGTTCGATTCCTAGGTTGGGAAGATTCCCTGGAGAAGGGAAAGGCTACCCACTCTGGTATTCTGGCCTGGAGAATTCCAAGGACGGTATAGTACATAGGGTTGCAAAGAGTCAGACACACCAAGCGACTTTCACTTCACTTCCTTTTTTTCCAGACCCCTCAGAATCCTAAAAATCTTATGCCTTCCTTGAGAGAAACAGGCTTGCCAAGATCACGGGGGCAGGCAGGGACAAGGAGAATTCACTCTTCCGTGAAGGTTTGTGAAGTGACCCCAAATCAAGGGCACATGCGTCATGAGATGACATACTAGAAGATAAAGCAAATGGCAGGAAGAGAGGTGGTCATGCTGCTCGGTAGTAACAGGCAGACAGAACAGAGAGATTCATTTCCATGTTTCAGATGGGGAAACTGAGGCTCAGAAAAGTGACAAGATGGTGGGCTCCATGCCCCAGCCTTATCAGCTTACACCTTGGGTAACCTCTTGCTGCCATACCTGGGATTACTCTTCCAGAGCTTGGAGGCCAGCACTGCTTGGGGTTGGCTCATTAGGTACAAAGAGAGACTCACTGAAGCCCATTCACGTTCAGGAGCATTACTGTGAGACTCTGTAGCAAACGGGACAGACACGCTCAGAAAGCTGAACACAAGAGCTGTTGGTGGGGTGGATTTCTTCAACCAGATGGGTATTCTGGATTCACGGTAGTTTTGGGAGATTATATACTCCTCACCTGGCACGGTAGGTGAAATTGAAAGTGACATTGTTAGACACTCAGTGTGACCCCATGGACTGTAGCCTACCAGACTCTGTCCAAGAGATCCTCCAGGCAAGAATACTGGAGTGGATTGCCATTCCCTTCTCTAGGGGATCTTCCCCACCCAGGGATCAAACCTGGGTCTCCTGCATCGCAGGCAGATTCTTTACTATCAGAGCCACCGAGGAATGCCTGCAAATCCTTTGTTATCCCACCTACTGGGAAGGTGACCCCAGCTCCCTTCCCCTCAAATCTGGATTGGCCTTAGTGACTTGTGTCGCCCATAGAACGTGCCACTCTGAGTTGAAGATGCCTTGCAGCATCAGCTCAGGCCTCCTGGAATGTTCTCTCTGGGAGCCCTGAACCGCCTTGTAGGACACCCAGCTCTCCCAAGACTGACACCCTGGAGGGACTGAGTGAGGGGCACCAGTTGACCATCTCAGACCAGTTGAGACATCCAGCCATCTCCTGCAAAGCACTCGGCGTGAGAGTGAAGTTGCCTTGGACCCTCCAGACCAGCCCATCCACGAACTGAATACCTCTGTCGATGCCACAGGGGACAGAAGAATATGGCCCAGCCCCAGCTTACCTGAGTTCCTGACCCACGGAGTCATGGGGTAGAATAAAATAAAATAACTGTTGTTTTAAGACTCTGAGGCTAGGGGTGGTTTGTTAGAACAGAAATCGAAAACCACCCTGGCATGGCTCTGCCACTTCCCAGCATCTGCATCTTTTTACCCACACGGCTCTGTCCTGACTCATAGTGTCGACTCCTTCATGACTACCGCTTTGCAGGCATCGTGACCTCTCCAGCTCACCGCCTTCCAGGGACAGCTCCCAGCCTTCACGGACTCAGCTTCTCTACAGAAAGAGCCCACTGGACTGGCTCCTTATTTTGTGCCCAGTTGTACTTACCTCACTGGACAACCTGCTGATTGGTTGCCCTTGGGTGAAGTGCACCCCTGATCTAATCAGCTGGATTGGAGGAAGGGGCCATGAATATTAAAAAACGTGGCCACTTGGGGGCCATGGTGGACCCACTTCAGAGGGCAGGGAGCTGGCAGGCACCATGAGTATACTTTCCTGGTTCTTCCCTCTTTCACTTCTCCTCTAAGGACAGCCTGTTCCCAGGGGCACACTTATGAAGCAAGAACACAGCTATGAAGCGTGTGCATCATGAAGTTGACCCCATCCAAGTGCAGATCTCAATGCAAATTGCACAAGCGGGTCAGGTAACTGAGATAACAACAGATAACCCAGGAACAGAGTCTTATGTTACCCACTTCCAGTGACTCAGATATTTCTCTTCTTAAGTGTTTGTTTACTTGGCTGCACCCACCAGGTCTTAGCATGAGGGATCTTAGTTTCCTGACCAGGGATCGAACCCCGACCCCCTGCAATTGGAAGCATGGAGTCTTTGTCACTGGACCACCAGGGAAGTCCCTGAGATATTTTTATTTTCCTGTTTGCAGATGAGAAAACTGAGGCTCATAAAGATGCTGTGGTTACCCAAACTCATATCGTTCACAAAGGGGAAGAACCTGGAGATGAATCTAGACTTTTTGCTTTGGGTGCAGTGTTTGTTCATGTCAGCCAGACCCTCTCCTTCTCTTCCTCCCCTTTGGGATCACTCTGCTTTCTCTCAGCTCATCCCCAGGAACTGGGAGAAGCATGGCCCTTTTCCTGTGTGGCCCTCCACTTCATATGGAAATTGTCCCTGGGCCTGATTTTCTATTTCTAGCTGCCTGACCTTTTTGCATATGTCCTTTGTGGAAAGCTACTATAACACCTTTTAAGAAAGAGGTTGGGTATAAATAAGTCCAAGAAAAAAGTCGAAACCCTTCTCCTTGAATTCACCACAACCCCAGTTGGAGGCATGCTTCTTGAACTGCCTGCTCCCAAATCCATCTTCCTTGAGTACATAGCCCCATCAGACCCAGAAGGGGTCCCTGCTCTGAGCTCAGTTTGGCAGGACCCCCCCTCCCCCAGTGAAAAATCCTACAACTGGATCCATTACCCTGTCTCTCTAGTACTTTTGGTCTTTAAAAAAATTTGTTTTGCTTTTGGCTGCATTGCATGGCATATAGGATCCTAGTTCCCCAACCAGGGATGGAACCCACTCTTCCTGCATTGGAGGTGTGGAGTCTTGAACCATGGACTGACAGGGAAGTCCTTCTTTAAACATGTTTTGAGTTTCCCGTTTCTCTCCGGCCTCATGAGGCCAAAGTTCAGCCGAATGGATTCAGCACTTTGTAGGGCCCTGTTCTGTCTACACATGCTGTGCTAAGTAGAGACCCACTCTCAGCAACTGCCCCCCACCAGGACACCCACCAATTCACTCTCTACTGCAAGGCGGTGAGAAGTAGAGTAAATGATGAGTCAGAGAGGCTGAAAGTGCCCAATGTCCCCACAGCGGGAGTTGCTGCTGCCATTTAGAGATGTCTGTAATATATTGTTGAGAGAGAAAGGCAGATCAGAAAAGAGCATGCCTATTGCTCTGGCATTTTTTATTGAAAAATATATGTGTGTATTTGTGTGGGTGTGTGCATTTTTTTCAAGTCCTGAAGAATATTCACTGGGTTATCTGTTGTTATCTCAGTGGTGAAATTTCAGATGCTTCTGACTTGTATCTTTAGACTTTTCTGTTATTGTCTGAATACTTTTACATGAACATGTATTATTTTTAATAGCCAAGAAAAAAAAATCTATTTTCTCGAGAAAAGAAAAGCCAGAAGTCATCAAGGACTATAGATTAGAAATAAAGGTCACTTTCTATTCTTAGCACTATTTTTATAACTATACATCACAAAGATGGGGAAAGGGCTTTGAACTTAGGCCTTAAAAATCTTTTTCCTGCTGATTTATTCAAATGAAAACACTCAGACAGTTGGGAGGAAAGGGAGAAGAATTGGTCTGCGCTGATTTGGAGTGAGGAGGTGGGATGTTAAGCTGAGTTTTGACTAAGAGAAATCCCAAGGAGAAAGGATAACACTCCTTGCAGCAACAAACACTAACATTTGAGGTGTGCCCAAGCCCCGTGCATGTGTGAGTGTGTGCACGTGTGCATAGGGCTGGCACACGGGTGAGTGCATGTGTGTGTCCTGTTTCGGACGCTGTGGCATTGGCAGCTCCCGTTCAGCGCTGGCATCCCCCTCTCTCTCATGAATGCAGGGCCATGTACTGAGCCCTCACTCTAGCCAAGGTGAGTGTGTGGGCAAACACACCCCACTGGGAGGGAAGTGGGGGGGCCAGCCTGTAGGAAACAGGCAAGAACTGCCTTTGGTCTCTTGGCAGGCTCCTTTCTGACCCCGACAGCAGAAACCTCCTTGGAAACTCTCACTTGACTGGAATCATCCAGGCCTCTGCTGACATTTGCCTCAAGACTAGGGTGGGAGAAGGGGTCCTGATTCCACGAGGGAGGGAGAAAGAGGGGTGGAGGGGACGTGGAGAGAGACAGAGCCCAGGGAGTGGAAAGAGCCCCGGGAGGAGGGACAGGGATGCTGGGCCCCAGTTCTGGCTTGTGACCTCCAATAAGGTAGCCCCATCTGGGCCTCCATTTCCCTGTAAATTGGGGGACAGAATGGCGGGGTTTGAGTTCGAACAGTCTTCCAGCTCTGGGATTGAAGGAAGTGAGGGGGGTGTGGTGTTCCTGAGCAATGCAGGGAAAAGAGTCTCCTCCACAGGGGTTAATGGGAACACAGAGACAGAGTCCTCTTTAGGGTGGGACTGAGCATCTGTCTGTCACTGTCTCCCTCCCCAACACTGGGGACCCCCTTAGCCAGGCCCACCCTCAGTCTCTGAGCTGGGCCCCATCTCCCCAGGAGGCAGGCAGGAGTCTTTGCGGGCACTGAGCAGGCAGGCGGCGGGCTCCGTGCTCAGGGCTGGGCCGCCTACTGAGCGCCAGTGGCGTGGCTGGAGGTGAGCGGGACCCACCGTGTCTGGCCGAGTGAGCCCTGAAGCAGGGGGTCTTCTCAGGGTGGGGTGGACAACAGGATCGCTGCAGGGCTGAGCCACAGGCAGAAGAGGAAAGAGGAACGCCCCTCAGGGAGGACGGCTCCAGAGCGGGAGGGGGCTGCAGGTGGACCCTGGAGGGTTGCGAGGGTGGCAGCTACTAAGATGGGGGAAGGAAATCCTCCCCCAGTGGCTCCCCAGCGATATCAGAAAAGCCCTCTCCAGCCCAAGCTCTCTGCTCTAGTGGCAGAGGCAGCCTAGTGAACCAGAAGTTCTCCAGGAGGCCGTTGGCCAGCCCTGGACATCCTATCCTGGAATGAGAGTGCAAGCGGGTGGGAGGCAGGGCCTGACTGGGTCTCAGAGATGTTCCTTCACCTCTTAACCCTGGGTCCAGAAATGGGGACGAGAGGGAGGAGGAGCAGGCTGGAGTGAAAATTCCCGATTTCCTGTCCCCCTAAGACGGGAATCTGAGGCCCTTTCCTTTGTCTAAAGGGCTTCCCCCAGTGGCTCAGTGGTCAAGAATCTGCCTGCAGTGCAGGAGCCGCAGGAGACACGGGTTCGATCCCTGGCTCAGGAAGATCCCCTGGAGGAGGGCATGGCAACCCACTCCAGTATTCTTGCCTGGAGAATCCCATGGACAGAGGAGCCTGGCGGGCTACTGTCCACAGGGTCACAGAGAGTCGGACACGACTGAAGTAACTTAGCACGCACGCAGCATTTGTCTAAAACTTGAAAAACAGAGAAGGTTCCGGATGGGTCAGTCCCCCATCCCCGCCTCCACACACACACACACACACACACACACACACACACAGACACACAGACACACACACACACACACAAAGAGGCTGCTGGAGACTCTGGCGGGAGGCGGGCGCAGCGTCCTGGTGACTTCCGGCCTGAGAAGTAGTGACGGTGGGGTTGGGGTGGGAGTCCTGGTCTCCGTCCCTGGGTCCAGACCCCCAGTCTCCGAGGAAGCGGAGCCCCCTCCTCTGTGGGCCTGAAGCGCACCCTGCCTTCAGGGCCTGCTCGGCACAGGGCCACACCTCTAGAGGCCTCCGTGCATCGCTCCCCTTGCCTCACTCTCACCTGCCAGTCACCATGGGAACAGCCTCCAGGGCTGGCAGAGGTGTCTGCTGCTTCCAGACCTGAGCAGGGCCTTGGCTGTGAGAGCCGAGTCAGTGTGGGGATTTCAGCACTACAGAGAATCTCAGATCACCCCCACCATGGCTAGCCAGAGTCATCCCTCCAATATCCCTTCAGTCCTGCTTGAGCTGTTCTAGTGACCAGGAGCTCAGCACTTTGCAGGCACAGCACTCCCTCTTGGCCAGCTATTGTCCCCTCGGCATCTTGTGTGATGGTGAGGGGAGGCCGTGGCAGGATGGAGGTGAGGGCTTGCTTCTCCACGCCAACATTTCAGAGTGGGCTGGGGAAGCCCAGTCTGTCTGCCTTGAGTCGCTCCTTGGAGGCTGTGGCTCTGCCTTGAGAAATGGTGTAATGTACTTGGGACGGGCTGAGCCTGGGATCCTGGCGTCTGGGTTCTCTTCTGGGCTCTGCCATGCACTTTTTTTCAGTTCCTATCTCTGAGCCTCAACCTTCCCACCTGTAAAATGGAAGGAGTTTGGACTGAGTGATTTCCTTATTCTCCTAGATCTCTGGCTTCCAGTGTTCATTTGCTATTAGGGCAAAGAATTGGGGAAGGCAAAGGCAACCCACTCCAGTACTCTTGCCTGGAAAATCCCATGGACAGAGGAGCCTGGTAGGCTGCAGTCCATGGGGTCGCTAAGAGTCGGACACGACTGAACAACTTCACTTTGACTTTTCACTTTCATGCATTGGAGAAGGAAATGGCAACCCACTCCAGTGTTCTTGCCTGGAGAATTCCGGGGACGGGGGAGCCTGGTGGGCTGCCGTCTATGGGGTCACACAGAGGTGGACATGACTGAAGCAACTTGGCAGCAGCAGCAGCAGGGTAAAGAACTGGGCTTTCCTGGTGGCTCAGCAGTGAAGAATCTGCCTGTAATGCAAGAAATGCAGGTCCAGTCCCTGGGTGGGGAAGATACTTTGAAGAAAGAAATGGCAACCAACTCTAGTATTCTTGCCTGGAAAATCCCATGGACAGAGGAGCCTGGTAGACTACAGTCCATGGGGTCACAAAGAGTTGGATACAACTTGGCGACTAAACACCACCAAAGAACTGGGTGTGAGAAATCATCACTAATAGCCCAAATCAGTGATTATTTGTATCTCTGGGTTGGCAGAGGATGGACTCCTCACATTTAATCTGAGGGCCACAGCCCACAGCCCAGACCTGGTGCCATTATCTGTCCCCCAGGCTCTGTCCAGGTTCTTGGGTTTGACTGAGTCGTGCTCCCTTTTCCAGGAACGGAATCATCTCCAGGCCAGGGTGTATTGCTCTTTCTGCCCTGTTGTCCTATGGGTCATCTGCCCAGCTACCAGGTTTCCTGTCCACTCTGGGCTCATCCAGTCAATTCTGAGCCTACTTTTCTCTCCACCTGCTCTGCCTCCAGAAACTCTGACCTGCTTGTTGCCTCTAAGCCCCTGGAGAATTTCCATTCCTTTCCCTCCATTGTCTGCTTCTCCCTGCTTAGATTCTGACCCTGGAGGACATAGTAGCATTTTTCACTATCAGTATTTTTTCATTTATTCATTCATTCACCTACTTAGTCACTGTGGCAGATGGGAGGCACAGACATTGCTGGTTACTGATGCTGTGTGCATGTTAAGTCGCTTCAGTCATGTCCAGCTCTTTACGACTCTATGGACTGTAGCCTGCCAGGCTCCTCTGTCCATGGGGATTCTCCAGGCAAGAATATGGAGCGGGTTGCCATGCCTTCTTCCAGGGGATCTTCTTGACCCAGGGATTGAACCCATGTCTCCTGCGTCTCTTGCATTGGCAGGCGCATTCTTTACCACTGCACTATCTGGGAAGCCCCAGAGATGCCACAGTCTCTCCCTTTATTCTTTTGCCCACCTCCCATCACAGAGTTTGAAAAACCAAGGTACTCATTTCTCAGCCTCCCTTGCAGCTAGCTGGCTTATTGACACAAATATGACCAATAAGATAAAAACGGAAGTCCACTGGGAGCTGTTGGGAAAGGTTTTCCTCCCTACTGTAAGAAGGAAACTTGGGAGAATAATCCTATCTTACCACCCTGGCCCTTGCCCTGCTTCCTGCTCATGGGCATGATTGTGTGGAGTCATGACGCCTGGAGCAGTGGCAGCCATATGGTCACCACGAGGCAACAGGTGGAAGGATAAAACCCAACACTTTGAAGAGGGTGGAGTGGAAAGGTAGAATGAGCCTGGGGTCTTTAATGTTTGAGTTGTTGAATTATTCATGAAACTATCCTTTCATACTTCTTGTTAAATAAACAAGTGTTATAACGGTTAAAGCTTTATAAATAAGAAACCACTATTATTACTATTTTGCTGTCACCATGAAATGAAGTGAGAGTCACTCAATCGTGTCTGACTCTCTGCGACCCCACGGACTGCATAATCCATGGAATTTTCCAGCCCAGAATACTGGAGTGGGTAGCCTATCCCTTCTCCAGCAGATCTTCCTGACCCAGGAATTGAACCGGGGTCTCCTGCATCCCAGGTGGATTCTTTACCAACTGAGCTATGAGGGAAGCCCAACAACAACAATTTAGACATTCATTCAGCTGGTCATTTACTTACTCATGAATTCACTCATGCATGTATTCACCTTTTTGCTGAATTAATTAGGATAGTGGATGTTCTAACAGAGACCCCACATTACAATGGCTACCTTAAATAGGAATTTATTTCTCTCACACATAATAGTCTGAGTGTAAGTAGTCAAGGGCTGGGGTGGCAGCTCTGAGAATTCATGGACCCAGGTTCCTTCTAGCTTGTTGCTTCACCAGCCCTGGGGTATTCTCTTGTCCACATGCTCCAAGATGTCCCCACCGCATCACATCTCAGCTTGAGGGAAGGGAGAAAGGCAAGAGTCTCTGGTTCTTTCTTTCAAAGTTCTCTCTGGAAGTTAACATACCTCACATTTTTGTTCACATCTCTTTGGCCAGAACTAGCTACAAAGTTCTGGCCATTCCTAACCAGAAAGGAGACTGGGAAATGCATGCGGATCAGGAAGCAACACTTAGAACCCTCTATGGAACAACTGATTTGTTCAGATCAAAAAAGGAGTACGACAGGGCTGTCTGCTGTCACTCTGTTTGTTTAACCTATACACTGCGCACATCATGAGAAATGCTGGGCTGGATGAGTTACAAGCTGCAATCAAGATAGACGGGAGAAACATCAGCAACCTCAGATATGTGGATGGTACCACTGTAATGGCAGAAAGTGAAGAGGAACTGAAGAGCCTCTTGATGAGCGTGAAAGAGGAGAGTGAAAGAGCCACCTTAAGAGTAAACATGTAAAAAACTAAGATCGTGGCATTCAGCCCCGTTGCTGCTAAGTCACTTCAGTCATGTCTGACTCTGTGTGACCCCATAGACGGCAGCCCACTAGGCTCCCCCGTCCCTGGGATTCTCTAGGCAAGAATACTGGAGTGGGTTACCATTTCCTTCTCCAATGTATAAAAGTGAAAAGTCAAAGTGAAGTTGCTCAGTCGTGTCTGACTCTTAGCGACCCCATGGATTGCAGCCTACCAGGCTCCTCCGTCCATGGGATTTTCCAGGCAAGAGTACTGGAGTGGCATGCCATTGCCTTCTCCCCGGCCCCATTACTACATGGCAAATAGAAGGGGAAAAGGTGGAAATAGTGACAGATTTCCTCTTCCTGGGCTCCAAAATCACTGCAGACAGTGACAGCAGCCATGAAATTATAAAATGATTGCTTCTTGGCAGGAAAGCGATGGCAAACCTAGACAGTGTGTTGAAAGGCAGAGACATTACTCTGCTGACAAAGCTTCACACCATATAGTCAAGGCTATGGTCTTCCCAGTGGCCACACAGGTTCTTGAGAGTTGGACTGCAAAGAAGACAGAATGCCAAAGCATTGATGCTTTCAAACTGTGGTGCTGGAGAAAACTCCTGAAAGTCCCTTGGACAGCAAGGAGATCAAACCAGTCAATCTTCAGGGAGATCAGCCCTGGACATTCACTGGAAGGAGTGAAGCTGAAGCTGAAATTTCCATTTGATGTGAAGAGATGACTCATTGAAAAGTCCCTGAAGCTGGGAAAGATTGAGGGCAGAAGGAGAAGAGGGCGTCACAGAATAAGATGGCTGGATAGCATCACCAATGCAATGAACACGAACTTGGGCAAACTACGGAAGATGGTGAGGGACAGGGAGCCCTGGCATGCTGCCGTCCATGGGGTCGCAAAGAGTCACATGACTGGGCAACTGAACAACAAGCTACAAAGTTCTGGCCATTCCTAACCGCAAAGGAGACTGGGACATGCATGCTGTATTCTAGGTTGCTGTGTGTCTAGCAATAAATTATAATTCTTGTTTTACTGTGAAAGAAAGTAAGAACAGATGGTGGTGGGCAATTGGCAGTCCTATTGATTTTTTCATTCATTCATTCATTCACTCATTCATTCATCAAACATGTATAAACGCATACTTTGTAGAAAGCACTGGGCCATGTGCCAAGGCCCCAGATCTCAGGACCTAGTAGGAGAATTGGGCAAGTCTAGACATTCGCCATCCAACAGACTTCTGTGTGCACCTGCCCTGCCCAGACATGCGTCTGAACCAAAAGGCAAAGAGCACCAATGGCATCTCATTTGGGGGCCACGTGTTGGCCCACCTGCCCTCGTGTGGGCTACCCCTCCTGAGCCCAGGAATATGGGACGAAGGAAGGGAGGACAGTGACGATGGCAAATGAGAGCATGTCCCTTAGAACAGATCTGTGCTTAGAAAAATCCTCCTGAGATTCTAATGAGAATCCTGCCTGCTGAAACTTGTGCTCTCTCTTTGTTCTTGGGTGTGACAGGCATCAGTACTGGCATCTCCCTGGGGTCCTCTCCTGATGCCTCTGAAGACAGACTGTCAGTCTCCCACCCTTGGGGCAGCGAGGTGACTCACCTCCTTTGGAAAGCAGAGACTCTGTGTGCACTGCCCACGCTCTGTGCTTGGCCCTCCTGGGTGCCACAGGACTTTGGTAAATGGATGAAGAATCAGGGATGTGTGCTAGATCATATTTTCCAAAATTGACTTCAGCGATACTTCTTCCAGAACCTGACCACACCTCATTAAAAGTGAATCTATTGTCTCTCGTCTTCAAATCGGGCAGATTGTGACTGCCTCTGCCGAGAGAATGCAACACAGCTCTGTCTGGGTCTGTCTGTCTGCCCCTCTCATTCTGTCTGTCTCTTAATACTCTCTCTGGGAACTCATCTCCACATTGGGAGAAAGCACAGCGCAGGCAGAGACCCCATATCGGTGTCCTGGACAGCAGCCCCAGGTGAGGTCCCAGCTGAGAGCCACTCAGTCACCCTGAGTGAGTGAGTGGGTTTCAGATCGCTTCACCACCATCCTTCAAGCCACCCTGCCTGAAGTGCCGGGTGCAATGAGGTGATCCGTCCTCACAAACCCTGCCCAAATCGAAGATGCACAAGCATCATTGTTTTAAGCCACCAAGTTTTAGAGAGGTTTGTTATGCAGCAATAGATAACCATATTTCGTTGTTGCTGTTGTTCTGTCACTAAGTTTTGTCCAACTGTTTTGTGACCCCATGGACTGTAGCCCTCCAGGCTTTTCTGTTCATGGGATTTCCCAGGTAAGAATACTGGAATAGTCGGCCATTTCCTTCTCCAGGGGATCATCCCAACCCAGGGATTGAACCCGCATCTCCTGCTTTGCAGGCGGATTCTTTCCTGATGAGCCACCCACAAATGCTTTGCACCTCCTCTGATCAAGAGTTGGAGACTACTTCCCCCACCCTTGAATCTGGGCTGGCTTTGCCCAGTAGAACACAGCAGAAGTCATGGGCAATGACCAAGCCTAGGCCTCAAGGGCCTTGCACATTCTCTTCTCACTTCTTGCTGTGCTAAAATGCCATGAGAAGTAGCTGGGCTAACCTGCTAGATGCTGGAGACAAGGCCCAGCTGATGGGCAGCACCAACTTCAAGACATGTGGAAGTGAGTTCACCTGAAAGCCTTTTGTCCCAGTCGGACCACTGACTGTAGCCACGTGAGCAATCCCTGGCAAGAACCCATCCCAGACCGCTGACCCCCAGATTGAGAGTAAATTTTCTTGTTTTAAGCCCTTGATTGTGTTACATACCCATTCAGTTCAGTTCGGTTCAGTCGCTCAGTCGTGTCCGACTCTTTGTGACCCCGTGAACCACAGCACGCCAGGCCTCCCTGTCCATCACCAATTTCTGGAGTCCACCCAAACCCATGTCCTTTGAGTAGGTGATGCCATCCAACCATCTCATCCTCTGTCGTCCCCTTCTCCTCCTGCCCTCAATCTTTCCCAGAGTCAAGGTCTTCTCAAATGAGTCAGCTCTTTGCATCAGGTGGCCAAAGTATTGGAGTTTCAGCTTCAACATCATTCCTTCCAATGAACACCCAGGACTGATCTCCTTTAGAATGACCTGGTTGGATCTCCTTGCAGTCCAAGGGACTCTCAAGAATCTTTTCCAACACCGCAGTTCAAAAGCATCAATTCTTTGGCGCTCAGCTTTCTTCACAGTCCACTCTCACATCCATACATGACTACTGGAAAAACCATAGCCTTGACTAGATGGACCTTTGTTGACATATTAAAAAGCAAATTCTCTGCTTTTTAATATGCTGTCTAGGTTGGTCATAACTTTCCTTCCAAGGAGAAAGCATCTTTTCATTTCATGGCTTTAATCACCATCTGTAGTGATTTTGGAGCCCAAAAAACACAGTCAGCCACTGTTTCCCCATCTATTTGACATGAAGTGATGGGACCGGATGCCATGATCTTCGTTTTCTGAATGTTGAGCTTTAAGCCAACTTTTTCACTCTCCTCTTTCACCTTCATCAAGAGGCTTTTTAGTTCCTTTTCACTCTCTGCCATAAGGGTGGTGTCATCTGCATATCTGAGGTTATTGATATTTCTCCCAGCAATCTTGATTCCAGCTTGTGCTTCATTCAGCCCAGAGTTTCTCATGATGTACTCTGCATAGAAGTTAAATAAGCAGGGTGACAATATATAGCCTTGACGTACTCCTTTTCCAATTTGGGACCAGTCTATTGTTCCATGTCCAGTTCTAACTGTTGCTTCCTGACCTGCATACAGGTTTCTCAAGAGGCAGGTCAGGTGGTCTAATATCTACATCCCCGAAGATACCTGATAATATCACTTTCCTGTTTCCGAATGAACCTATGAACTGAGAGGTATTTTGAGAGCCCAGTGCTGTACCAGGTGTGGCACAGGTGAGATAGGTGAGATTGTTGGCCCCAGGAACTGATTGCCTGGTGGAATTGCAGGGAGAATGAAGTCTCACTGGAGTTAGATTGCTAGCTGACAACTCAAACCATTCTGCCCCAGTCATGGTGAGGGGATGGTAGCCCAGCAGCACAGGGGCTGCTTAGTTGCCAATTGCTCTCAACCTCCCTTGCATCCGTGAACCACGGGACTAAGCTCTCTTCATGGGACACCGGAGGAAGTGACTGAGGTCACCAGACTAAAAGCCTATAGGACAGTTGGGCTGCTTTTCACCCCGAGGGGTTTGAAGGAGCCAGGGTCTCCACGTCCCTTTTGGAGAAGAGCTTCTTACCACTCTGACACTCAAACTGCACCAAGGAAGCTATGATTCTCCTATTTGCATTTTGGGTTCTCTCTTGTAGGAGTTCAGTTTTTAAATCTTTTATTCAACCAGCTTCTGCTGCAAGGTGGCCTGCAGTGGCCCAGGTCTAAAGACTTGGAACTGGACGTTGGGAGAAAGTGGGCATTGTTTATTCTTAATAGACTGTAAGCTCCATGAGGGCAAGGTGTTTGTTCTTTTGGTTCAGCCTTATTTCTCCAATCCAGTGCTGGGAAGGGAGTATGACTCAAAGGTAGATGCTCCAGAAGTATTTGTCGAACAGGTCAGTAATCCTGGGAAAAATAGCATTTCCACATCCGAGGACGGTGCTTATGTCTCCTCTTCAGATGGGGGCTCCTGGAGGGCATGACTGTGACTTCCCCTTAGACTGGGGCTTGCCAAGGACAGCTCTGTTTCTAACTTTAGACTGGGGCTCCCTGAGGGCAGAACTGTGTCTCTCCACAGACTCAGGCTCCCTGAAAGCAGGGCTGCGTCTCCCCCTGGATGGGGGCTTCTCAAGGATAGGTCCGTGTCTCCTCTCAGACTGAAAGAGAGTGAAAGTGTGAGTCTCTGAGTCATGTCCGACCCTTTGTGACCCCATGGGGTTCTCCAGGCAAGAGTACTAGAGTGGGTTGCCATGCCCTCCTCCGGGGATCTTCCCGACCCAGGGATTGAACACGGGCCTCCTACATTGCAGGCAGATTCTTTACCCTCTGGGCCAACAGGACTGTGTCTCCACTCACACTGAGGCTTCCTGAAAGCAGGGCTAGGTCCCCCTTCAAACTGATGCTCCCTAGCTGGCTGTGTCTTCACTCACACTGGGGCTCCCCAAGGCAGGGCTGTGTCTGCCCTCAGACTGGGGCTCCCCAAGGACCTGAATGTGTGTGTCTGTTCTGACTGGGGCTCTTGAGAGCTGGGCTATGTCCGCCTGTCAGACTACGGGTCCCTGAGGGCTCACAGGGACTTCTTGGGCAGGGATGCTTTTCTCCCTCTGACTGGACTCCTGGCTGCAGACCTGGGTCTCCTGTCAGATCGGGTCTCCCTGAAAGCAGGGCTGTGTTTCCCTTCAAACTGGGGCTGCCTGGGTCAGGGCTGTGTCCCCTACCCTGTCTGAAACTCCCTGAGGGCAGGGTTCTATCTCTCCTTCATACTGGGGCTTTCTGAGGGTTGGGCTGTAACCCCCCAGCTCTAGACTGGGTCTTTTCTGAGGCAAGGCTGTCTCTTCTGCTCAGCTCCGTTAATCTGGAATCCCCTGAGGGCAGGTCTCCTGGTCCCTTGATTTTCTCAGGGCCAGAGCAGTGCCTGGCTTCTGATACCAAGGCAGGCAGGAATATTTGGTGTTCCTCTTCTGCTCCCAGCCTCCTCTAATTTGGGCAGTGACTGTAGCAGGGGCTGCAGATGGCATCCAATGATGGCAGAGGGTGGTTAAGCACCCTTGGAATGAAGCTTAGCCTCATTACAGCTTGTTTGAGAGAAGAGCCAATTAGGAAGGCAATTTTCCTTAAGCAGTCTGGAGAACGGAGTGAAACGATACCAGACAGGAAAACAGCAGGCTCACCTAGGCTGGCTCCATGGAGGCCCCTGCCCACCCCCCTCACCTCCAAGGAGCCCCCCAGCCACATGGATGTGGCCAGTGGGTAGAGAGGAACAGTGAAGCCCCACTTGAGGTCAAGGTTCCATAATTCTACATGTCCAGCTCATCCCCCAGGCTGCTCTCCACCAACTTAACATCTCAAGGGAATAAATAAACACCCCCAGCTTCTGAGCTTCATGCTCATGGCATTGGGAAATTTTTCTTGATCCCTAATCAGCCTTCTTTGGGGCTGCAGTTTCTTTCTGTTATATCCTTTGTGAGGAAGGAAAACAGGAAGCATTCTCAGGAGAGGCTCGGAGGCCCTCTCGCCTCCCCGTCTTCATTCACAAAGTCCCGTCTCTTTTGTTCTCCGGCAGATTCAGGGGCGATGGTTTCCCGGGAGTTCTGTGTTGGCCGGGACTGCATGGGGAACAAACTAAAGAAACCCAGCTTAAATGACCGAACTAAGGGTGGGGGGAAGGAGGGGCTGGGGGACTTAGGGGAAGGATTCAGAATACCTTTCATAATCAAAGGAAGGGCGGGAGGAGCAGGCAGGAGAGCCTTGGGAACAGCTGCATGCCAGGACTCAAATGCTCACACCGCACTCTCTCATTCCTCTCTGGTTTCTACCCGCCTGCCTGAATTCACTTAGATCCTCTACCTGGGAGGCACTGTGGCTTTCTCTCTTTTTGTCTCATAGCATCTCCGTCAGGGAGGAAGGGACCCTCTCCCGGCTTCCATTTGAAGAATTCCCGGGGAGAACTCCGACTGGCCCAGCTTTGGCTCACTCCTCACCTGGTCATCTATGGCCAGTGGTGGGGGATGGTGCATAACACACTCCCTCTACTAGGATCCCAGAGCTGGACAAGTTGGGTGTGTCCCCTAGAAGATGGGGAAGGAATGCCGATCCCAGGAGAGGGGAGGGGGCTGGGAAGACCATAAAAGAGTACTCAATTATGGGGGCACAGCTGTCTCCTTCCCTCACAGTGTGGCAACCTGTCAAATAGTTTATCTGTCTCCTTCATTGAAACCAGCATAAAATAAATTCCTATTATTACCACTCATGGTACGAAGATGAGGAAACCAAGGCTCAGTAAAGCTAAATAACTTGTCCCAGCTCACACATGGCTGCTAAGTGAGAGAGCCGTAACTTGAACCTCAAACTCTGGGTGGCACAGATCTGGGAGGAAGGCGAATTCAGTCTATAAGATGAGCTGAAGTTGGACATGTGAAATAGAACTCCTAATATCAGGCAGATTGTGCCACATGTCAGCAGGGTTTACATAGAGCTGAAGGGAGCGATTCCAGGCGGCAGAGTTGAGCAGCCTCCAGCAATCAGGACACACTCCCCAGGGCTGTGCTGTGCTCAGGCACTCAGTCATGTCCGACTCTCTTGCAACCCCATGGACGGTAGCCCTTCAGGCTCCTCTGTTCACGGGATTTTCCAGGCAAGAGTACTGGGGTGCGTTGGGATTTTTCCTCCTTCGCGGGACCTCCTGACCCAGGGGTGAAACCTGCCCCAGGCTTCCCAACTTGTCCAGCTCTGGGATCCTAGTAGAGGGAGTGTATTATGCACCATCCCCCACCACTGGCCGTAGATGACCAGGTGAGGAGTGAGCCCAGAGGAGGTGTCATTTGCGAGCGTAGTGGGGTGGTTTGGGCTGCTCCAGAGAGAGGAAACAGGCAAAGAGCCACAGGTGCTGGCAGTTGGGAGTCGAGTGGTGCCCATCCTTGTGGCAGCGCACGAATTAGACTTGGGAGTGACCCCTTTAACTAGCTGAGCCACACTGGAGGCGCAGCGCCGAGCACACAGTAGGCGCTCGACAAGGGGTGGTAACTATTACCCAGCTTAGGTGCTGACCACACTGCCAGGATTCCTGTGTCAGCCTGATGATCGACGGAGGCTGTGAGAGAGAACATTCTCGACTACTGAGCACCTACTGTGTGCTGTGCACTTTACCACATTCTGCAGAAGGTCACTCCCGAGAGCAGGGATTTTGCATGTTTGTTCTGTATGTGTCCTGTGCACAGTAGGGCTCACTGTATATCTGATGAATCTGCAAAGTAGGCCTCATAACCCTCATTTTACAAATGGAGAAACTGAGGCTCAGAGAATTAAAGGGAACTTGTCCAAGGTCATGTGGCTAGAAAATGAAGGTTCTGTTGATTTCCCAGAGCTATTTTTTTTTTCGGTGAGCAACCCCAGCTGCCTCCTTGGGGAGAGGTGGTTTCCAGGTAGAGAAGGTGGGGTTGGGGTCCTGCCTCCCCCGTCAGACTCTCTGATAAGAGGTGTGTTTCACTCTCCCTCTGCCCTTGCTGGGCCCTGCTCAGAGTTTAAGCTCTTCAGACCTGGATGAGCGGCAGAGGAAAGAGGGGACTGGCAGAGGCTTGAATGGTCTGGCGCCTGGGGGTGTACCAGCTGCTGCCTGGGGAGTCTGGGGGAGGCGGCCTTAGCAGCAGTGCTGCCTGCTAATTAGGACACGGTTTTTATGACTCACTACTCCAAGATGTCATTTTCCAGGCTTGGGGTTGGGGGTGGGAGTGGAGAAGGCACACACGCAGTTGTTTTTAATTACATTTGGTTTGCTAATTTCTGATAGAAAATAAATATTTACCAGGAGCCATATTTCTTCATTTCACGCCGGCTGACTTCTGAGTTTATCGGGAGCCCAAACTGGCACCTCCAGCTCACCTCCTGCCCCCACCCCCCGCCTCCCACTGGAGTCACACACTCAGGCTCCAGCTCCAGCTCTGAAGATGGCCTGGGAAGGGGGAAGGTTGGGAGGAGATGGAGAGATGGGAGGAGATGGAGAGATGGAGGGGATGGAGAGATGGGAGGGGATGGAGAGATGGAGGAGATGGAGTGATGGAGGGGATGGAGAGATGGGAGGGGATGGAGAGATGGAGAGATGGGAGGGGATGGAGAGATGGGAGGGGATGGAGAGATGGAGGGGATGGAGAGATGGGAGGGGATGGAGAGATGGAGGGGATGGAGAGATGGAGGGGATGGAGAGATGGAGGGGATGGAGAGATGGAGGGGATGGAGGGGATGGAGAGATGGAGGGGATGGAGAGATGGGAGGGGATGGAGAGATGGAGGGGATGGAGAGATGGAGGGGATGGAGTGGAGGGAAGAGATGGAGAGGTTGGAGGAGACAGAGAGGCGGGGGCGAGGGTGGGTTGTAGGGGAGGCCCCGCTTCCGCGTGTGGCAGATCCACTATTAGATGTGGACAGAGGGGAAGGGGTCCTGAGGACGGGTGCCCCTCACTCCTGTAGCACAGTGGCTGGAGCAGGGGCAGGGGGTCTGGAGGCGGCTGGCCCCAGCCAGGAACTTGCCCTCTCTTTCCACCTGTCAGGATGATCTTTAAGGGCACTTCTGGCTCCCACATCCTAACAGGTGATGATGGATCTCTCCAAGGACTGGCCTTGGAGGGCTCTTTTGAGAGATGGGAATGCCAGAGAGTTTTGAGAGGTCATTCTGTCCATTCTTCAGCCTCCAGATAGGCCCTGGGCTTGGGAGTTTGGAGCGAGGGATTGAAGAAGAGGAAGGGGAGAAGGGAAAAGCTGCAGGAAGAGAGGAAGAAAGTCAGGGTGAATTCCCCTAGTAGGGAGATAAGTGGTGCCCACAAAGTAAGGACATCTGCCCTTCTCTCTGTTGAGGGTGAAGGTCTTAGAGTTTACATAAAATTCTGAAGGGGACACATAAAGGGGGGGCCCTCTCTGATGCTGAATATGGGAGAGGAAACTAGAGGCCCCTTAGCTGAAGGCTGAGCTGAGGCAGGGTGGAGAGCTAGAGTAGGGCAGCATTAGCACCATTAGCTTCTGGGGCTGAATAATTCCTTGCTGGGACGTGGGGTGGGGAGGGGACGGTCCTATGCATGTGTCCTGGGTCTCCACCTCCCAGGTGCCAGTGGCCCTGCCCCACCACCCACTGTGACAGTCAAACATGTCTCCAGACATTGGCAAATGTCCCTTGAGGTGTGTATGTGTGCAAAATTGCCCCGATTGAGAAGCACTGTCTAGGATGCCTGGGGGTGAGGGTGGGGAGAGGGAGGAGCTTCAGGAAGATAAAGAGGAGCTCATGGGGACTCAGGGCTGAGAGGTGATGGGGTCCCCTGAGAGATGGGGAAGAGAGAAGGAGATTTGGGGGCTAGAAAGTAGAGAGGCCCCTGCCCCCAGCCTGGTTTCTAAATCCATGTTAAGCCATGATTGTGTTGTTTTTTTCTTTTCCAATTACATTTCAATTTAGCTCAATTACTTTTCCATTATTGTTCAAGCGACTCGGTTTTAATTGAAGCTGCTGGTTCTTATCTCTCTCATTCTCCCACATAGAAGAGGGGGAGGGAGGGGGACGGCTGGGGTTAGAGGAAGCCCAGAGTGGTGGTGTTCTGGGGGGCAGTGGGCATCTTTAGCTGAAGGGCCAAGGCCTTGAGAGGTGGGACACAGCCAGGAGCTCTCTGGGGTACCCCGAGTGCTGCCGGAGGAGAAAGGGAGAGCCGTGATAGTAACAATGATCAAGTACTGGACATTTTTATAGCTAAAACCAATAAGATAACTACTACTATCAAACCCATTTTATAGGTGAGAAAATTAAGGCACAGGGACATTTAAAAATGCCCCGATTCACTTACCTGATAAGTAGCAGTGATGGAGGGCAGCCCAGCCCTTTGCTCCTGAGTTTCGGTGCTTAGCCTCAGGCTCTACTTCTTCTCCCTTGTGGCTGTACCCACTGACGCCCTCTCAGCTCCTGCCCCGTCTCCCTGACCCTCCCTCCTGCCCAAGCTCTGAGGCTTGCTCTAACTCAGTCCCCTCAAGGGTGTTTGACTTTTTGTTGTTGTTCAGTCACTAAGTTAAATCAGTCAGTCCTACAGGAAGTCAACTCTGAATATTCATGGAACATTCATTGGAACATTCATTCAGCATCAGTTGATGTTGAAGCTGAAACTCCAATACTTTGGCCACCTGATGCAAACAGCTGACTCCATTGGGAAAGACTTTGATGATGGGAAAGACTGAGGACAAGAGGAGAAGGAGGCAACAGAGGAAGAGATGATTGGATGGCACCACCAACCCAAAGGACATGAGTTTGAGCAAACTCCGGGAGACAGTGAAGGACAGGGCAGCCTGGCAGGCTGCAGTCCATGGGGTGGCAAAGAGCTGGACATGACTGGGTGGCTGAACAACAACAGTCACTAAGTTGTATCTGTTTCCATGTCTGTAAACTGAGTATTAATAACACAGGATGTAGGTGGGATAAAGTAAAAGAGATAGAATGCATGGAGTAAAAGGCTTAAGAAGGATAAGGAGTTTTCTCAGGCAACCTTACTGTCAGTCCTGAGCCGCAGGGAGAGCAGGGATCAACCTCCCTGCTTCACAGAGCAAATGAGCCCTAGAAATGCATTCAAATCCTGAAGGAGGTGGAGCAGAGACTGGGACTGGGATCCCCCTCTTAATTTTGACTTTAGCAACCCTGCGGCAACTGAGATGAAATTTGAGTATAAACAACTGTTAGCTTCCTGAGCCTAGGAGGGTGAGGAATTTGGTTTTTTACTCTCCCACCTTCCTGTTCCTCCTGAGAACCCAGAGAATTCACAAAGGGGCTGTCCCTGAAGCCCTGAGGATGGGTAAGAAATGGAGGTGAGAGCAGGCAAGCCCGCCTGTCATTCGATTGCGTATACTCGGCTTTCTCCGGTAAGAGAGATGACTTCCATTAGAAAGAATAGAATATTAGACTGAAAGTGACTTTAAATGGTTTTTCTCAAAGAGCAAAAACTCTGGAAGTGTGTGGTTCCAAGGCTGGTCAATCACTGGGCTCTTCGCAGATTCCTCTGCTCTACCACCTTCAACGTGTTCACAATACCCACCCGACGGGCACAAGATGGCGGCTAGGGCACCACATCACAGCTTTCCAAGACAGCATCCTGAGCTGCAGGAAAGGAGGGAGAAGAAGGAGACTCTCCTCTTTAACCTCTCTTTCCTCAGTAAGAAAAGCCATTCCCAGAAGCCGTCCCACACATTTCCTCTGCGTCTCATTGGTTACAGAACTGAGTCACGCACACAGTTGTCTCACGCTGCAAGGGAGTATGGGAAACTCAGCCTCTAGTACATTTCCCCAGGAGCCCCGGCCTCCTGGAAGCTCCTCCTACCTGGGCCGTGGCAGACCTTGACCTCTGTGCTCCTCATCTGGAGCCTCCCCTAAACCAAAGCCCAGTGAGGAGAGTCTACAAAGAACCTCAGGATAAGCAGTGTTGGTGCCTACCTCTCTGGTTATGAGACTTCATCTCCAAATTAGCTCGGTATTTCCCACTGTCTTTTCATCTTTTTGGAAGCATTCAAGTTTGGTTCTTAAAATATATTTTCCCCAGTGCTTTTTGCTGTTTTTAAAAGGAAGCTTGATCTAAAAGACCTAGCAAGTCGTTGCCTGGAACAGGAACTGCAGTGTCTCACAAAGAGGAGTGGGCTGTCACACTAGACTAGTGACTCACCCTCAAGCCTGAGCACACTGCTGAGCCCCAGGAGAATTGGGGTCTTCTGAGAGAAGGAGAAGGGGGAGTGGTTGGCGTGTGGGTCATCCACAGCCCACACCACAGCAGTGATAATTATTGTTGAAATCCCAGGGGCAGGGCCCAGGAGACACAGACACAGCTTGCCTGTGAAATACATCTTTTCCCCATACTTTGAGATTTATTGACATTTTCCTCCAACAAGTATTTTATTTTTTAGTTTGAGACAACCACAAACTCACAGAAGGGTTGGAAGTATGTTACAAAGAGCTATTTGTTTACCGAATCATTTGAGAATAAGTTGCAGACCTGCTGTCCAACCACTTCCAAATGCATTAGTATGGCCTATATACAACAGCGTTCTCCTGCAGTGCCGCAACACAGCCATCAAAACCAGGAAATTAAAATTGATACATTACTACCTTCTGAGCCTGACACTCTGCTCAGGTTTTGACAACTGTCCCTCTAATATGTTTTGTAGCAAAGACCGCAGCTTCTTGCTATAAAGAGTCATGTACTGTGTTTAGTTCTCATGTTTCTGTCAGGTGAATTTTCCTTCCCTCCAAAACCATTCTTTTAGTTTTCCTTGACTTTTATAGCCTCAACATGTTTAAAGATTACAGGCCAGTTATTTTCTGCAATGTCCCTTAGGTTCCATGTGTTTCCTCATAATCAGTTTCAAGCTACATATCTTTAAAAAATAAAAATCGAAGAAGTGATTGTGCGCTCTTCTTATTGCATCCTAACAGCCTTCAATGTGTCATTTCTGATGGCGCTCACTGCCAATGAGCGGTTTTTGAACATATGTATATAAATCATGTTTTGGATTTCTCGGCGTCCTGTAACTGCTGTCTGAACCATCACTGATAAAGCAAACTGAGGGCCAAGACTACCCCTGTGCCAAATTGCCTGTTTGGGGCAATTCAGGGAAGAAAGCAATCAGGGAGAGCTTCAAGGAAGAGATTACCTATGGCCTCCAAGAATGGGGAGGATTTGGCAGGGACGGAAGGAAAGCACTCCAAGGTACATGCAAAGCCTCAGAGATAAGGGAAGTAAGGCATGTGGGCCTGTTATTGCTACGAACCCCCATGTGACTGCAGACTGCGACCTGGATGACAGAAACAGAGGCATGGGAGACTTCAGGACCTTGAGCAAGACCCTCAGGGCAAAGGAGACAAGATGAGTCCAGGTAGGAAAATGGTACACCACCCTCAGAATGATGCAAAACTCCTAGTTAATTCCATGTGAACCCCATGATGCCCCAGAGAGGCCTAACAGTCTGCATGGGGGGTGTGCTGCCTAAGGCCCCAGGGGGAAAAGAAGACCAAGAATACTGAACAGCTGAAACAAATAGTCCTCAGTTCAAATCCTAGGTTCTCCATTTTACTTGTTAAGTGATTTAGTTAAGTATGTCTCTTAACCTACTTGTGCATGCTAAGTCACTTCAGTCCTGTATGACTCTGTGACCCCATGGACTGTAGCCCACCAGGCTCCTCTGTCCATGGGATTCTCCAGGCAAGAATACTGGGGTGGGTTGCCATTTCCTTCTCCAGGGGATCTTCCCAGCCCAGGGATCTAACCAATGTCTCTTACGTCTCCTGCATTGGCAGGGAGATTTTTTACCACTAGCACCAAAAAGATCTTAATGACCCAGATAACCATGATGGTGTGATCACTCACCTTGAGCCAGACATCTTGGAGTGCAAAGTCAAGTGGGCCTTAGGAAGCATATTCTGAACAAACCTAGTGGAGGTGATGGAACTCCAGCTGAGCTATTTCAAATCCTAAAAGATGATGCTGTGAAAGTGCTACACTCCATATGCCAGCAAATTTGGAAAACTCAGCAGTGGCCACAGGACTGGAAAAGGTCAGTTTTCATTCCAATCCCGAAGAAAAGCAATGCCAAAGAATACTCAAACTGCCACACAATTGTACTCATTTCACATGTTAGCGAGGTAATGCTCAAAATTCTCCAAGCCAGGCTTCAATAGTACATGAACAGAGAACTTACAGATGTTCAAACTGGACTTACAAAAGGCAGAGGAACCAGAAACCAAATTGCCAATATCCAATGAATCAAAGACAAAGCAAGAAAATTCCAGAAAATGTTTTGGAATCTACTTCTGCTTCATTAATTATGCTAAAGCCTTTGACTGTGGGGACCACAAAAAACTGTGGAAAATTCTTCAAAAGATGGAAATACCAGACCATCTTTCCTGCCTCCTTAGAATCCTGTGTGCAGGTCAAGAAGCAACAGTTAGAGCCAGACATGGAACAATGGACTGGTTCAAAACTGGGAAAGGAGTACAACAAGGCTGTATATTGTCACCCTCTTATTTAACTTCTATGCAAAGTACATCATGTGAAATGCCAGGCTGGATGAAGCACAAGCTGGAGTCAAAATTTCCAGGAGAAATATCAATAACCTCAGATATGCAAATACTACCACCCTTATGGCAGAAAGCAAAGAGGAACTAAAGAGCCTCTTGATGAAGGTGAAAGAGGAAAGTGAAAAGCCTGGCTTAAAACTCAACATTCAATAAACTAAGATCATTGCATCTGGTCCCATCACTTCATGGCAAATAGATGGGGAAACAATGGAAACAGTGACAAACTTTATTTTCTTGGGCTTCAAAGTCACTGCAGATAGTGACTGCAGCCATGAAATTAAAGATGCTTGCTCCTTGGAAGGAAAACTATGACAAACCTAGACAGTGTATTAAAAAGCAGAGACATTACTTTGCTGACAAAAGTCGGTCTAGTCAAAACCAGTAGTCATGTATGGGTGTGAGAGTTGGACCATAAAGAAGGCTGAGCACTGAAGAACTGATGCTTTTGAAATGTGGTGTTGGAGAAGACTCTTGAGAGTCCCTTGGACTCCAAGGAAACCAAACCAGTCAATTCTAAAGGAAATCAACCTTGAATATTCACTGGAAGGACTGATGCTGAAGCTCCAATACTTTGGCCATCTGATGCGAAGAATCGACTCATTAGAAAAGACCCTGATGCTGGGAAAGGTTGTATAGGCAGGAGGAGAAGGGGTTGACAAAGGACCAGATGGTTGGATGGCATCACTGACTCAATGGACATGAGTTTGAGCAAGCTCTGGGAGATGGTGAAGGACAGGGAAGCCCGGCGTGCTGCAGTCCATGGGGTCTCAAAGAGCTGGACATGACTGAGTGAACAGCAGCAACAAGCACCACCTGGAAAGCCCAAGTTTTTAGTTAAAAAGAATGATACAACCTCCCCCATTGGGAAATTAAATGAGATGTTAAATGTAAAATGTATGGCATTGAGGATGCCCAACAAATGGTAAACTAATTTAGCCCCTGAGAGGCAAGAAAGGGGACCAGGGGGAAAGATCGTAACATCATTCATTCATTCATTTACACAACCACTGATCATCTCTTTATTGACATGCTAGGCACAGTGCTGGACTGTGGAGATAAACAGAGAACAAGGCCCTGGCCCATCTGAAGGAGTTCTCCAGCCATAACGACAGACAGGTAAACAGGTGATTAAATCATGATGGAGTGGAAAGCCCTGCCTCACAGGCTCAGCCAGGTTTACAGCTTTGTCTTCCTCCTCCCCAGGAGAGTGGCAGGAGCTCTCCAAGGTCCTGGCTTGGGTCCACCACTCCTGCCGTGTGGGCCCTGCCAGCCATCAGTCAGGGAGAGTCGTTAGCAGGGGGAGAATTCTCCTCTTCTGTCTGAAAGTGAGGAAAACTTGCACTTTAAGCACACAGGAAAAGGTTAGGAAGGGCCTGAGTGGGGGCTAGGAGAGAGCCGGGTGCTTGCAGCAGACTGTGCCTTGGGTTGTCCCGGGATATAGATTGGGTAGAGGTAACACAGTTCTTAGAGGTAAACCGGCAAAATGATTGCTATTGTGATGGGCTTCTCTGATGGTGGAATTTCAGACATCAGGCAAGGAGATGAGTTTTCCCTTTTATAAAAATAATAATTTGGGTGCTAGTTCTGAGGAGATGGAGTAAGCATATCCCAATCTTGTCTCCCACTGCCTAAAACGATAAAGCTTGGTCATGGAGCAGGTATCAGAGGATCCAAAAAATAAATGGTGATAGGTGGATTAAGTAAGAATTAGAAGTTTCACCTGTCTGATAATGCCCATCCTAGATTTAAAAGCAGCCTGAAACTCAGAAGTGCTCATTGGGTGTGGACAGAAAGAGATCCCAAGAGAAGCTTCTATTTCTGGACCAGGGAGTGGGAAAGGGGGCCCCATATGGGTTACCAAGAGCAGGAGACATCCCATGATGCTTTTATGTCACCCCTTTTTTTCTGGCCACAGCCCCCAGGCAACACTGTGGTGGCAGGAGTGACGGTTACCCACTGATGGAGATTTAGTCAGCAGAGCAGGTGTCCCTCTCTGAGCTTATCCCTCACCAGAGTAGCTGTGATCCCAAGAGCATAGGGCAGACCCGCTCCCCCCACCCCAGATTTCTGTCTGTAACTCTGGGAAGGGAGGCTGCAGGGATTTGAAAGTGTCAGGTGGATCATGGAGAAGAGGGAGGAATCCCATAACAGTATGTATGAATTCCAGGCCTCACTTCTGGGCTGTGTGTGTTTGGATCTGATCCTAAACAGTTTATCCAGGCTTTGAGAACTGAGCTAACATTGCAGGTCACCACCTAGACTTCAGACTGGCCACACATGGGACTGTCCCTCAAAGCACTGCAAACATTTAAAAAACTAAACTGATATTGGAACCACAACATACAGGAGGCGGAACAGAACTGAACTTGCAGCCTAAACTTAACTTGGTTGATTACCTGCTAACAATAAAAGCCCCCGACACACTTCTTAGGATTTAAGTAAGACCCAGAATATCTAGGATAAAAAAAAAAACAAAATTGCTTGGCGTGTTAAGAACAAAGAAAATCTTAACTCACAAGGAAAGAGAAAAGCAACAAATGTCAATCCCAAGATGACACAGATGTTGGATTATCAGAAAAAGATTTTAAAGCAGCTCCAACAAGTTAGTGTGAACACTCTTGAAATAGAAAGTTAGAAAGACTCAGCAAAGAAACAGAAGATATAAAGAAGAATAACCAAACAGAAATTTTAGAACTAAAAAAAAAAGAACAAAAACTGAATTAAAAATTCACTGAATGGGTCCAATACAGTATGAAAACGACAGAGGAAAGAATGAATGAACTTGGGTGATAGTTATGTAATTTGAACATCAGACAGAAAAAAGACTTGGAATAAAAGATGAACAGAATTTCAGGGATCTGTCTCTGGGGTCGCATGGAGTTGGACACGACTGAAGTGACTTAGCAGCAGCAGCAGTGGTGGGACAATAACAAGAGCTGAACATTTGCATTAACAAATTTTTAGGAGTTGAATTCAAGGTATGTTTTCTGACCATAGTGAATTAAACTAAAAATCAATAACTGAAAGGTAACTGAAATATCTCCAAACACTTTGAAATTAGCATACTTCTAAGTAACTCATGAATCAAAGAGGAAATCTTAGAGAGAGAATATTTTGAGCTGCGTGAAAGTGAAAAATACCAAAATGTGTAGTATCAGTTGAAGAAATGCTTGGAGAAAAAGTTATTATTTTATATATTTTTATGTATTTATTAAATACTTATATTAATAAAGAAGAAAGGTCTCAAAACCAATAATCTCAGCTTTTTTCTAAAGAAACTGAGGTGGAGTGGGAAAGTACAAAATAAACTCAAAGTAAGCAGAAAGAGTAAATAAAAAAGATCAGAACAGAAATCAATGAAATTGAAACCAGGAAGAAAATAGAAAAGAATCAATTAAACTAAAACCCAATACTTTTAAAAGATCACTAAAATTGATAAACCTATAGCTAGACTGACAAAGGAAAAAGAGAAAAGACACAAGTTACCAATATCAGAAATGAAAGAGGGAATGTCACTACCCACCTCACAGACATTAAAAAGAAAATACTGCAAACATCTCTATGTCCTGAAGTTTAACAACCTTAGTGAAAGGTCAGCAAATCAAGGCCCATGGATCAAATCTGTCTCACCATCTATTTTTGTAACTGAAGTTTTCTTGGAACATGGTTCTACTGCTCTGAATATTACCCCCCTCCCCATTCATGTCTACTTAGAAACTCAGACTGTGACCTTATTTGGAACTAGGGGTTTTACAAACGTAGTTAGTTAAGACGAGGTCTTACTGGATGAGGATGGGCCCTAAAGCAAACATGACTGATGTCTTCATCAGAAGAGGAGCAAAAAATCTGAATACAGAGATACAGAGGACACCGAGGGAAGAAGGCCAGGTGAAGACTGAATTTAAGAGGGGAGTTATGCTGCCACAGAGATTCTTCTGGGGCTGAAGAAGCATGGGAGGATTCTTCCCTAGAGTCTTTAGAGCGAGCATAGCCCAGCTAACACTTTGATTTTGGACTTCTAACCTCCCAAACTGTGAGAGAATAAATTTCTGTTGTTTTGAGCATCCCCAGGAAATGCTAAAATACAATTAATTATGTAGACTTAATCATTCACTCTGTCTGCAATGAAAAAGATGCAGGTTCTATCCCAGGCTTGGGAAGATCCCTTAGGGAAGGAAATGGCAACCCACTCCAGTATTTTTGCCTAGAGAATGCCATGGACAGAGGAGCCTGATGGGTTACAGTCCATGGGGTTGCAAAGACTTGGATACGACTGAGTGACTACACTTTCGCTTTCAGGAAACCAATACCACAGCATGCTCATTCATTTATATTGTCTATGGGTTTCCCAGGTGGTGCTAGTGGTAAAGAACTCACCTCCTAGTGCAGGAGACGTAAGACTTGGGTTTGATCCCTGGGTCAGGAATATCCGCTGGAGGAGGACATGGCCACCCACTCCAGTATTCTTGCCTAGAGAATCCCATGGACAGAGGAGCCTGGTGGGCTACAGTCCACAGGGTCGCAAAGAATCAGACACGACTGAAGCGACTTAGCCAGCATGGTTGCTTTTACACTATAACAACAGAGTTGAATAATTGTGACAGAGTCTGTGGCCCAACGGCCAACATTTTCTATCTACCCCTTTACAGAAAAACTTTGATGACCTTATATGTAGATGAAATAAATCAAGTCCTTAAAAGTCACTAACTATCAAAATGTACCCAATAAAAATAACCAAAATAATCCCATACCTATTAAAGAAGTGGATTTGCAGTTTAAAAACCTCCAAAAAATCTCCTGGCCTGGATGATTTCTCTAGTGAATTCTAACAGACATTTAAAGAAGAAGTAACACCAATTCTACACAGTCCCTGCCAGAAAACAGAGAAGGGAAAACTCCCCAGTTCATTTTACAAGGTAAGCATTACCCTGTGCACAAGCCAGATGAAGAAGAAAACTACAGACCAATATCCCTCATGAACATAGAAGCGAAAATCTTAAACAAGATACTAAAAAATTGAATGCAGCAATATGTATATTATGAAGAATACCCCATGACCCAGCGGAGTTTATTCCAAGAACGACAAACTGATTCTACATTCAAAAATTGTTCGATGTAATCCATCATATTAACAGACCAAAGTAGAAAATCCACATGATCATTTCCAACTGAGATAATAGATGTATGTGGTTTTAAGCTGCTAAGTTTTGTGATAATTTTATACTCAGAAATAGATAATTAATATTAGCAACACAGTTAATACTAATATTAGCAGCTCATCTATCCCCCCTTTATTTCTTCCCCTACCCATCTCATTCTCCAAGAGAAAATATTTTGGTAACCTCAGACTAAGGTCCGTCTAGTCAAGGCTATGGCTTTTCCAGTAGTCATGTATGGATGTGAGAGTTGGACTGTGAAGAAGGCTGAGCGCCGAAGAATTGATGCGTTTGAACTGTGGTGTTGGAGAAGACTCTTGAGAGTCCCTTGGACTGAAAGGAGATCCAACCAGTCCATTCTAAAGGAGATCAGCTCTGGGATTTCTTTGGAAGGAATGATGCTAAAGCTGAAACTCCAGTACTTTGGCCACCTCATGCGGAGAGTTGACTCATTGGAAAAGACTCTGATGTTGGGAGGGATTGGGGGCAGGAGGAGAAGGGGACGACAGAGGATGAGATGGCTGGATGGCACTGACTCGATGGACATGAGTCTGAGTGAATTCCAGGAGTTGGTGATGGACAGGGAGGGCTGGCGAGCTGCGATTCATGGGGTCGCAAAGAGTTGGACACGACTGAGCGACTGAACTGAACTGAACTGAGGGAACCACTAACCTGAGTGTGTTATCTGTCTTGGGTTTTTAAAAATATCAGTACTTTTACTTAAATGTATACATGTCCAAGGAGAAGGAAATGGCAACCCACTCCAGTGTTCTTGCCTGGAGAATCCCAGGGACGGCGGAGCCGGGTGGGCTGCCATCTATGGGATCGCACAGAGTCGGACACGACTGAAGCGACTTAGCAGCAGCAGCAGCATACATGTCCAAACTATACATGGTATATTTTAATGTTTTCATATATAAATGGTATCACATTGGGTGCAGTTCTTCTGTTAAGTACTCTTCTCTTAATATTGTGCTATGATATCCATCCATGCTCTGTGTGTAGATCTTATTCATTCACCTTTTATTCTTATAGTATTCTGCTGCAGGATTATGCCACAGTTTATCCATTCTTCTGTTCATGGACATTTAATTTGTACCCCCAGCCTTTTTTTTTTTTTTTTTTTTTTTTTGCCTTTTCCACTGTTGTTGCAAACCTCCTGGTATATGTCTCTCTGTGTATATTTCTCTAGCGGGCGGGGGGTGGGGGGAAGCTTGGTCTAATCCCTTGGTGTTAAGGCTTCTCCCAGAGTTCATAATGAAGTGGTCACAGTCCCAGTGTGTGACGAGTGTGCGTGTTTGTGAGGGTCTGGGACAAAGAGTCACACTGTAACAATAAACGACAATGACTGGAAGATATTGAGCCTCATCTCTGTAGCTGAACCACGCACTTGAAGTATTTAAAGAGGCATAAAATGTCTCTTTCAAGAGGATTTAGATGCTATTTATCACACTTCCTGAGAACCTCTGATACTCTCTCAACTCCTGCCTTGCCTGCGTAGCTTCTTCCTCGCTCACTTTCCCCATCCTGACCCTGCAACTTTTGTCAGGAGCTCAAGAGCAGGGGTTAGGGGCAGGTGCGGAAGGGAAAGAGAGCCGCATGCCCAATCTCTGCCATGATGAGGGGCTGGGAGCTGCCAGTGAGACAGACAGAATGAAGAAAGGGCACCAAGTGGGAGAGAAAAAGGAGAGGCAGAAACAGGGGGACGCGGCATGGAGGTGAGGGAAGACGCCCTCTTCCTCCACAGAGCTCAGCTTCTGTCTGGACCAGCTTCACCCAAAGTGTATGTGAGCATCATGGGTTCCCTGAGATGCCACAACACGTGCACACTCACAACATACACTCACCCAGATAAGCAAGCATACACACCATGCACGCACAACAAGCGCACACACCATGCACACAGATACGTATCGAAACCCATGTCCAACACATACCCCCGTGTACACAGCAAAAGATACATGCATGTAGTGATACACAAAAGACGCCTACGAATATCTCGTGTGTGCACACACACTCTCTCTCTCTCTTTCTCTTGGTTAAATGATACCAAGAAATGTTCTATCCCCTAACCCTCTCGCATAGATTCCCAGTGCACATCAGAATATCAAGGGCTTCAGGAACTTGGACGTGAGATAATCCCACTCTCTCCTGAGTAGGACCCTTCATTTGTTTCTTATCATTTACTTCCTAATTGTGACTTTTGTATTGCCATTTTTTTTTCAACATAGAAATGGTTTGCGTTTCTTTTTAATTAGGAAAATAATGAATGCCCAATTGCAAAAAAAAAAATTGATAAATCATTAGAGCAAACACAGAGTAGAAAGCGCAGAGGGGGAACTATATTTTAGTATCTATCTTTCCAGTATTTTTCTCATAAACATGCACATGCTTTCCTCTTTTTCATACATTTTTATATCTTTTTAAATTTGATAGTATACATTAAAATCTCTAAACGATTACATGGCATTCCACATTATACGTTGTGGCAGATTGTATTTACCAAAGATGGCTGGAACACTATCTCTCATCTCAGAAGCTCACTTTGATAAATGGAGTCTGAGTTCTGTCCCCTGGAACCTGGGCCAACTTTTGTGACTGCCTTGAGTACTCAACACTCTAAGGTTAGTCAAAAACATTTCCACCTTGTGCTTTTGGAATTCTGGCTTTCAGAACCAGCCACAGTGCTATCAGGAAGTCCATGAAGAGGTTCCTGAGAGAAGCAGAGGCCCCAGGGCTACAGTCTCAGCTGAACTCTTGCTTGGCAGTCAGGACCAACTTGCCAGCCAGGTGAAGAAGTCACTTTGAAGTGACTCATCCAGCCTTAACCGAGTTGTCCCAGCTGGTGCCACATAGAACACACGTCTGCCTGGCTAAGCCCGGCCCAGATAGCAGATATGTGGGAAAATAACTGATTATTGCTGTCTTAAGCCACTAACTTTTGGGGTAATTAATTACCCAGCAACAGATAACTGTAACATGGGTATATCATACTTCTTGTATGCATCGCACTATAGATGCATATTTAAGTTGTTATCGATGTCCAGCTTTCTTCATTCTGTCCTGTCTCCCGATTGGCTGCAGCCCCTTCTTCTTTTTTTTTAAATTCATTTATTTTTATTTGTTTATTTGACTGTCCCAGGTCATAGTTGCAGGACGCGGGATCTTCCCTCTTCATTGCAGCATATGGGATCTAATTCCCCGACCAGGGGTCAAACTGAGCCCCCTGCATTGGGAGTGTGGAGTCTGATGTGCAAAGTCTGAGAGTGCAAAGTCATACGCTGGACCACCGGTGAAGTCCCTGCAGCCCAAGGGACCCAGTACTGGGTCGGATGCATGCACAGGGACTCAGGGTGTGCTCACTACAGGGGCTGGTGAACGGAAATGGAGGATCTCATGAGGTTCTTCCCAGTCCTCTGCTCCTGGACTGCAGCCTGCTGTCTGCTCCTGCTAGAGTTCCTCTCTCACTGCACTTAGCACGGGCCACCACGGGTCCCTGGGAAGGACAGGCAAGCATAACACAGGGGGACAAAGGGGACCTGGGGGGGTGATAGAGAGTGGTTTTCCTCCAAGGCAGCAGAAACAAAGCTGACAGCCCACAGACTTCCTCTGGAGCCTGGTCTCCTGGAGAGAGCTGAGGGCTGAGTGGTGCAGAGCCAGGCTGGTAGTGCAGAGGCTGCAGCTGTGGGCAAGGATGCCCGTAGACCTGCTGAGGGGTCTTCCCTCCTCAAAGACAGTGACCCTCTCCTTACAAACACACCCTGTCACAGGAAGGCGGGGGCACTCTGAGCTGGCCTGGGGGGTGGGCAGCGCCTCTGGCTATTCTGGGTCTTCTGGCGGCCAGGCAAAAGGGCTCTGGGTCTGCGCTGAACTGCTAAAGCGGGAGGTGGGCCGGGAGTGGCTGGTGGAGAACCTGACCTCAGGAAAGGCAGAGTGTGAGTATCTGGGAGGGGCAGCAGGGTCCCCAAAACACAGCCACCCTGGGCGAAACACCTGCCTCTAGAATCTTGGGAATTGGAGGAATCTCTCTGCCACTCCAGAACCATGCCCCATGCCTGGGTTCAGACCGCTGTTCCTTCTCAGTTTAGGGCCTTTCCCCACCCCAAATAAGAGTTCTCTGAAGCCAGATGGAGAAGTCTGGGTGCTTCCTTCATTATAATCTCTAAAGCCAGCTCCCAGGGACTGCTATCAGCAGAGCTGGGAGGGACCTTGAGATTAGAGGGGAGCTTCCCTGGTGGCTCAGACAATAAAGAATTCGCTTACAATGCAGGAGACCCAGGTTCCATCCCTGGGTTGGGAAGATCTCCTGGAGGAGGGCACAGCAACCCACTCTAATATTCTTGCCTGGAGAATTCCATGGAGAGAGGAGCCTGGAGGGCTACAATCCATGGTGTTTTAGTGACTAACACTTTCACTTTTTTTTTTTTCCCCAAGACTAGAGAATCCAGGGCTTTGCCTGTTTGAATGTGCACAGGAATCACTTGGGACCCTATAAAATGCAGGTGCTGACCCAGTTAGCCTGGGGAGATCTCTGGTTCTAGACCTCAGGTCTAGGAGATTACCGTAACGTGTGAGAAGCCACCGATTTCTGCTTCTGCTGGGAATGTGCTGAAGCATCAGGAAAACTGGAGGCAGACGGCAGGAAGGAGTTCCCACTCGTAAGAGACGAAGGCGCCAAGACGGTGGGCTAGGGGCTTCCCAGGTGGCGCTGGTGGTGAAGAACCTGCCTGCCAATGCAGGAGACATAAGAGACGTGGGTTCGATCCCTGGGTCAGGAAGATCCCCTGGAGGAGGAAATGGCAACCCACTCCAGTATTCTTGCCTGGAGAATCCCATAGACAGAAGAGCCTAGTGGGCCACAGTCCATGGCGTCGCAAAGAGTTAGACACGACTGAAGCGACTTAGCAGCAGCAGGATGGTGGGGCTTGGTGCAGAGGGGATCTGCTCAAGCTGCAGGCTCTCTCCCCTGATTGGATGCTTACCCTTGAGGCTCAGTTGCCATCCCACAGGGAGGAAGGGGGAGGGCCGGGTTGCTTTTCAGAACTTCTTTAATCTGAGGAAGCACTATCCTTGGAAATGAAGACGGTCTAGCAAGAACCCCTGGCCAGGTGTCCAGGAAAAGAAGAACTCCCCACCACTCCCCCGAGCACTGCTGCCCTCATCAGTAGCCCCCTAACTCATCATTTCCTCCACCACTAACAGCGCAATGGCCAGAAGTCTGGGCTACCACCAGGAGGCCTGGGTTCAAGTCCTAGCTCTGCTGGTTTGCTGTGTGATCCCAGGCAAATAGGCAAACTTCTCTGAGCCACATCCATCACAGAGGGAAGAGAGCCTTGCACCAGGGATTGTTGTAGGGTTAAAGGCAATGGTTTCAGTGAAAGCAGCTGGTAGGTTGTAAATCATTGCATAAGCATGATGGCCTATTACTACAGTTAATTGCTATCATGTACCTTACTGGGGTGGCAGCATCTTGAATCTCCTGTCAAGGGTGATGTGAGGTTGCAGAGTCCAAGGCAGGAACGTGGGCCTTAATGTATGGGATCCTCTTAAGAGCCAAGGCTCATCTTCAGAAGGAAGCCAGTTAGGACCCCCTGAGCCCCGTCCCCAAAGATTTACAAAGCCTGGCCAGGAGGAGGTTGGGGCCTGTGGAAGCCACGTTGCTCTATTCAGCCCCGTCCCCTAGGCTCCGGGAGCTGACAGCCCAGAACACTAAGCATTAGCTGGTCACGGTTCCTCTTTCTAAAAAAAACACAACTCTATTAAAATAACAGCGTGATTTAGTTAATTATTCTCCATAGTAAGTAGGTAACTGTCGAAATACAATTCATCCAGCTCCCTGCTGCTTGATTGAGTTTCTTAAAATCCTTCTTTGCTCTTGTCACTGCATCCCCTCCCCTAAGAGTTTTTAGAGGCTCCCAAGTTTGCACAGGATAAAGTCCCGAATCCTAGCTCTGAGATTTTGGGACCTCCACCATCTGGGCCCTCCCCGTAGCCCTGCCTCACTACAGGACTCTACCTTCTGGAAAACTAGACCATCTATTCTTTGTCTTCATTTCTGTCTTCTTCAGCTGAGCCCCTGAAAGAGTCTGGTCAAATCCAGCTTCCTCCGCTAAGCCTTCTTTGAGTGCTTATAGCCCAGAGTTTCTTGAAGGGGGCTCACACCATTGGCCTCAGAACCACATGAAATGTATAGAAGGCGGCGGGTTTTAGATGCTGAGTCATGGGCCCCGCTCTGGGTCTACTGGGCCAGACACTATGAGGGAGGGCCTGTCTGGGACTTTGCTCACTTAATCACCCCTGCCCTTACCCATCATGCACTACTGCCCCAGCTTTTGGTAGTCACCTGTCCCGCCTGAACCCCTGTAGCCCTTGTCCCGGACCTCTCACTTGATACAGCACTTGCAGGAACATGACGGACTAGACATACTGAAGGGCTTTCTGACTATAAAACACTCAAATCCTCTTTTTTAAAAAAAATTTATTTGACTGTGCCAGGTCTTAGCTGCAGCACATGGGATTTATATTTGTGGCATGCAAACTCTTAGCTGTGGCATGTGGGATCTAGTTCCTTGACCAGGGACTGAACCCCGGGCCCCCTGCACTGGGAGTGTGGAGGCTTAGCCACTGGACCACCAGAGAAGTCTCAAAACACTCAAATCCTTAACAAACCATGTACAATGATGTGGGGCTTGGGAGAAGTCGAGGAAATCTTCAAGACTGCCCCAAGGGAACATGCTGGTATTAGCCCCACAGTAGGGATAACTAAAGGGAAGGCAAGGAAACTGACCAGGCACTTTAAGTAGAGAGTTGACTTGCAAGAAAAAAAAAAAAGAGAGAGAGAGACTCAGTACTTCAAGCCTGTGTCCCCTGGCTACCAGAAAAAGCTACTGCAAATCCCCTGTCAAGGTAAGTACACCAATTTAGTACCCCCAGGATTCCTACAGATTAGGATTAAGAAAAAAAAATCTCATGAACAAAGTTCACCAAACACTTACGAAAATGAGCCACCATACCGAGAGCCGGCAGAAACAATAAGCAACAGATATGAATTCCCACGAAGTTCAGATACAAGGGTAATTAGACACGAGTTACAAAATAGTTATGCACAAAGTATTTTAAAATTGCAAATAGAATTGCAAAGACAATCATGCAACAAGTCTAAAAAATGGCAAGGCAGATTTCTTTTTTTTAATCTTTTGGCTGCACCACGTGGCATGTGAAATCTTATTACCCAACCAGGGATTGAACCTGTGCTCCCTGCATTGGACCCTCAGAGCCTTAACCACTGGACTCCCAAGGAACTCCGAGGCAGAGTTTTTTGAAGGACTGGATTCACCTCATAATAAAACAAACAGTAGATGAGTCAAATAGGGGTTTAGATATAGCTGAAGAAAAAATTCGTGAAGCGGGTACTAGAGCTGAAGACAGCATTTTGATTGCACTGCAGCCAGTCAAGGAAATGAAATATGGGAGAGGGGTTGGAAGGTGTGAAAGACTAGTTGGAGTCTCAGAAGAAGAGAGTAGATGGAGAAGAGATTGAAATGCTTAAAGTGATAATGGCTAGTAATTTTCCCATTTTGATTAAAAATGTGGATTCACAGATACGGGAAGTACAGTGAAAAGGAAGATAAAATTTTAAAGCCTCATCTAAACCACCAGGCCAGGCTGCCTGAACTTTTGGGGATAACTGTCCTCCTGAAGATGGCCCTTGGCTATTAAGAGAAACTCATCAAAAGAATATCAAACAGAAAGAAAAAATTTTAAAAGCAGCCAGAGAGCAGACAGACCTCGTGTCATGCCACCTTATAATGTCAATTGCTTGCAAATGAGCATGTCCAACCCCTCCTGCCAGATCCAGGCCCCTTAAGGCCCACACCACCATCATCTGTGAGCCCATAATAATCACTGAGTCTCAGGTTTTCCATTTGCAAAAGATGGAAGGAATTGGCAGTTATGGCGGGAAAGAGTCCTGGCTTTGGAGCTGGGGGGGCCTGGGAGAAAACTCTGGCCCCGCGACTCACCCCCTGTGGTCATTTTTGTTTTCCTGGGGCCAATGCTCATACCTAAGTCTTTTTAAAAAAATGAAGAGCAAGATAGCAAAACACCCATGGAAAGAGTCCTATTTTTTGAAAGATTTACTTAAGCACCTGCTCTGTACTCACATACATTCTCTCAGGAGGCCCTTGCAATACCCCGGTAAAGTAGTCATCACCTGGGGAGGGCACGTGCTGGGCCAAAACACAAGAAACCACCCCTCAGCCCATGGTGTGCTTTTGTTGGTCTGCGCAAGGCCCTCCATCTTCATTGTCTTTCCTCTCTTTCATCCCTGACGCCTACTCTCGTCTTCTCCCTGACGCCAGCACACATCCTGGTGTCCTTGATTATACAGGCCTATTCTTGTTAAATATGCAGTGTTGGTTGCCTGAGAATGTGTTTCTAATTTCCACAAATGATATTTTGCTGTGGACCTCAATTCTGTCTCTTTTTTCCCTCTCAACACTGGATGTTTAATATCTATCCCTATATCTGTCTATACATCTCTGTTGTTCAGTCGCTAAGTCGTGTCTGGCTCTTCACGACCCCATGGACCATAGCGCACTAGGCTCCTCTGTCCTCCACTCTCTCCAGGAGTTTGTTGGAATTCACGTCCATTGAGTTGACAATGCTATCTAACCATCTCATCCTCTGACACCCCTTCTCCTTTTGCCTTCAATCTTTCCCAGCCTCAGGGTCTTTTCCAGTGAGCCAGCTCTTTGCATCAGGTGGCCAAAGTATTGGAACTTCAGCTTCAGCAACAGTCCTTCCAGTGACTATTCAGGGTTGATTTCCTTTAGGATTGACGGGCTTGATCTCCTTGCAGTCCAACGGACTCTCAAGATCTTTTTCTAGTCTGTACCTTGGGCATGTTGTTTTTTCATTACAGCTTAGCATTCCGTGGTATTCCCGTTTCTGAGGTGAGGCCATCAAGGCTTAGAGAGCCTAGATGACCTTGCCCCAGGGTCATCTGTGAACCTGGGCTTGATTCACAGATTCAGAGGGAGATGCTCACTGCCTCGTCTTGCAGGGTCCACTGACCTCCCTGCTCAGTGGAAGGGGAAGGTCCCTGGTCAGTCCTCCACTGGCATCTAAAATACCACTCACCCTGGTGCCCGGGTTCTGGGAGGCTCCATCCCTTCTTCTTCTGAACCTCTTCAGTGACTTTCAATTATAGTATTTAATGGAACATATTTAATTAGGTGATATACTTTAATTGATTTAAATAGGTAATACAAGTGCATGTTTCAATATTCAGAAGATATAAAAAGGGATACAGTGAAATCTCAGTCTCTGCCACCCACAGCCACTAGGTTCCGCAGGCTGGAAACACCCCCTGCTCCCAGAGATATTTAATCCTTACACAAAAAGATGTTTACATGAGGTTCCTATCCCCTCATTTTTGTGCAAATACTAGCATACTCACTTTTTCTGTTTTTGGCTGCACTACTCAGCTTACGGGATCTTAGTTCCCCGACCAGGGATTGAACCCAGGCCTTTGGCTATGAGAGCACAGAGAGTCCTAACTGCTGGACCATGTACTAGCATACTCTTCCCTAGCATCCTCTTTATACTGTTCTGTGAAGTGAAGTGAAAGTCGCTCAGTCCTGTCCAACTCTTTGCGACCCCATGGACTATAAAGTCCATGAAATTCTCTAGGCCAGAATACTGGAGTGGGTAGCCAGCCTTTCCCTTCTCCAGGGGATCTTCCCAAGCCAGGGATCGAATCCAGGTCTCCCGCATTGCAGGCGGATTCTTTACCAGCTGAGCCACAAGGGAAGCTCATAATCTGGGAAGAGCTCAACATACTTTCCAAGGACAGAAAAAAGCGTATGGATGGGCCTGGAGTTGGTAACTGTCCTGAATGGAGCCCTTCCACCTGACCCAGGGTACAAGGCGCTCTTGTGTAGATGGTCACATAGGGTTTTCCAGCATCCCTGTACAGCAGGTGGGACAGATCATCCAAGGCTTTGCTGCTGGGAGGAGGGGGGCCGTGGGGGAGAGGGCTGCTTGCCCTTAATGAGGCAGCTGACACAGCAAAGGCAGGGTCATACTGGTTTACGCCGGCCATGGGGATGCTGAAATGTTCGCTTTATCTGGGGCCTGCAGGAAAGGGCGTTGCTGAAGGGGGAGACATGCACACAGGGGGGCGTGGGGAAGGCAGTTAGCAGACCTCCCAGGGAGGGCCCAGCCCTTTTCTGATGTCCCCCAGAGCACCCCAGTCTGGCCCAGCCCTCCCTCTTCTCGCCTGACCTTCCCCTACCGTTTAACTCCAAAGGCCACTGGAGCTGTCAGATGCCGGAGTGAAAGTAGTTGAGACTCACACAGGGGCCTTGTGCAACCTTCTCCAAATGTCTCCGGTGTCTGCCCGATCTTCTGACTGTATAAAAATGACCTCGCGCCCTAACATCACCTTTCTAACTCTTTACAACAGCCCAGCTTGCCTCTGGAGCTTGACAGCTATATTTTGTTTTGTTATTTTTTAAAAAAGATTCTATTTTATTTATTTGGCTGCCACAGCTCTTAGTAGTGGCGGAGCTGGATCTAAGTTCCCTGACCAGGGATCGAACCCAGGCTGCACTGGGAGGGCAGAGTCTTAGCCACTGGGCCACCAAGCATAGGATGGCATGAGCCGATCCTCTATTTTGATATGAGCCCTCTGCCTGGATGAGCTTCCCATCTCCCTTCCTCTTCCACCAGGCAGATGTGTCCCCTCTGTCCTCCACTCCTCACCCAGGCATCACCTCCCTTAAGAAGCCCTCCCTCAGGCTCCCCCTGCCACAGACCCCAGTAACCAGTGCTCACACTCAGTGTGACGGGTTGAATTGTGTTCCTTCAAATTTGCATAGTGAAGTCCTAACCACCAGGACCTCAGAATGTGACTTTTTTTTTTTTTTTGAAATAGGCTCATTGCAGATACAGTTAAGATGAGATCATCCTGGAATAAGAGGGGCCCCCAATCCAATGTGACTGGTGTTCTTATAAAAAATGCCACATGCAGAGAAAGAGCCGCACACAGAGATGATGTGAACGTACCGTCTGTAAGGAAAGCCAAGGGTTGCCAGCAAACCACCCGAAGCTGGGAGAGAGGCCTGGAACAGACTCTCACAGTCCTCAGAAGTCACCAACCTGCCGACACTTTGATCTCACAGCCTCCGGGTTGGGAGAGAATGGGGATGTGGTGCTGAAGCCACCCAGCCTGTGGCGCTTTGTAACCGCAGCCCTAGGACACTAATGCCCCCACTGAGCTCTCAGCTGTGCAGACTGAGACTAAACTCCTGGCGAGGATGAGTGAGTGCATTCCTGGGATGCTGCAAGGGGCTGCTGGCACCTTCAGTCACACTTTGGGAAACTGAGGCTTAAAGCTGGTTAAGGGGGAGAGCCAAGAAACGGACTCAGGTTCCTGAGCCTGTGTGTGTGTGTGTGTGTGTGTGTGTGTGTGTGTGTGTGTGTGTGTGTGTGTTCAGTCGCTCAGTCGTGTCCACCTCTTTACAGCCCCGTGGACTGTAGCCCTCCGGGCTCCACTGTCCGTGGAATTCTCCAGGCAAGAATACTGGAGTGGGTTGCCATTTCCTACTCCAAGGGATCTTCCCAACCCAGGGATCAAACCAGCGTCTCCTGCATTGGCAGGCAGATTCTTTATCCTCCACCTGGGAAGCTCAAGCCTGTATTTTTAACCACCAGCTTATATGCCTTATAGTAGTAGCACTTAATAGTAGTAAAATTGAAGGAAGACCCACAGCACTACTCCAGGCTCGGAATTCAGTGCTGAGGCCTCCCACAGCCCCATGAGGGAAAGAAAAGAAGCCTTCCAGAGCCTCAGGGGGGCTTGCCCAGGCTCCCTGTTGGTGAGAGGCTGGGCCAGGATTTGATGTAGGACCTTTCATCTCCTAGAGACAGTCACATGTCCCAGCCAGGGTGCATATCTGTCTACCGGCCCAGCTGCAGGCCCCCAGCAGGGTGCTGGGCAGACAGCAGGTGCTCCATAAATGCGGTGGAAAGAGTGACCTACAGGTGCCTCCAAAGCAGAGGCCTCCTTGGGTCTCATAACAACATTTCATATACTGCTCCAGGTATCGACAGAATTCTCATCTCAGCCTGCTAAATGCCTGCCTAATTTTCCACTCTATTGACAGACTCCATTTTACTTAACTGGCCCCTATTGTGTAGCAATTGGATGGCTTCTCATCCTGTCCTAAACTAGGGGGAGGCGTCAGGGACACCCGTGCTGTGTTGGCGGTGGCTTCTGAAGGAGCCGGCCTAGGAAGAGCGTTTCTGTGCCCACAGAAGCAGCAGCAGCTGGCTGGAGAGAGGCTTGGGGACACGCCTGGGCTCAGAAGGTGTCGGCCCAGCCCCAGTCACCCTTGAGTTCTGTCTTCAGTCCCTGCTCACTCCTGCTGACCCCCCTCCAGGGAACAAAGGACAGAGCTCCCCCACAGCCCCTCCCTGTCCTCTCTTATCCTTCTCCGACCCCTCACTCTCTTGTCTTGCCCACCCTTCTCTGAAGCAGAATCCTGGAATTCTTTCCAGAATGTTCACTGAGCACCCACCCGGTGTCCAGCCCTGATCTCAGTGCTGGGGATACAGCCTTGAACACAAGACACAATGTCTCTGCTCTTGAAGCTGACATTCCAGAATGGACTGACGGACTCCAGTCAGAGAAAGGTCAGGTGGGAACATACACCATGGTAACGGGGGAGAGAGGTGATCACTTAAGCAGGGTGGTCCAGGAGGGCCTCTCTGAGGAGATAACCAGGCTCCTCTGTCCATGAGATGCTCCAGGCAAGAATACTGGAGTGGGTTGCCATGCCCTCCTCCAGGGCATCTTCCTGACCCAGGTATTGAACCGGCACCTCCTGCATTGGCAGACAGACTCTTTACCATTGTACCATCCGGGAAGACCTGAGATTCAGAGATCAGAACAAAGAGAAGGAGCTGACCAGGCAGACACATGGAGGAAGAACTTTTCAAGCCAAGAGAACAGCAAGTGCGGAAGTCCTGAGGCGGGTGAGTCTGGCGTGCTCCAGAACCGGTGCGGAGGCTGGTGCGGCTGCAGTGGATGGGCCACAGTGTTCACGTGGTGGAGGGTTTCTGGGCCTCCCCCTCAGCTCTGGCTCTGGGGCCTGGGGAGATGAAAGGATTTACACAGACACAGGCTTGAACTGGCTTGTCTGAAAAGATCCGAGAGGGGCTGAGGTAGACGCGGAGGCAGTAACCCAGGCCAGAGACGATGGCGGCCCCTACCAGGGGGCAGCAGAGGGAAGAAAATGGGGAAGCTGGACAGTCGTGTCTGACTCTTTACGACCCCATGCACTTTATAGTCCACGGGATTCTCCAGGCCAGAACACTGGAGTGGTGAGCCTTGCCCTTCTCCAGGGGATCTTCCCAATCCAGGGACTGAACCCAGGTCTCCTGCACTGCAAGCGGATTCTCTACCAGCTGAGCCGTGTGGTAGCAAAGATGCCCATAGACACAGACACATTCACACACACACAGAATGATTCCAGACCAGTTTTGAAATTAGGGCTGACGTCAGATCTAGAAGGAACTTGAGAGATCATTTCTCAGCCCCATTTAAAAAATGTGCTCATTTGTTTGGCTGTGCCGGGTCTTAATTGCCGCACGTGGGATCGTTAGTTGTGGCATGTGGGATCTGGTTCCATGATCTGATCAGGGGTCAAACCTGGCCCCCTTGCATTGGGAGAGCAGAGTCTTAGCCGCTGGACCACCATGGAAGCCCCTCCCAGCCCCCTTTAATAGATTAGGTCCAGAGAGGGAGGTGACCTCTCTGTGCCACACACACCCACACACACACACACACACGATCATTCTAGATCTAGCTTGGAATTAGGACTGACATCAGATCTAGAAGGACAGAGATCATTGCCCAGCACCATTTTAATAGACTATAAAGCTGAGGTTCAGAGAGGGGAAGGGACTTATCTGTCCCCCACCCACCACCACTGGGAACGCAGATCTGGAATGTGGTCTCGCTCCAACATCTCTCTCCGCCACTCGAGCGTTTGATCGTCTGTCTCCTCCCCGCTTTGTCTCTTTCTGCTCCCAGCCTCTGTCTCCCTATCTCTGCGGATGCCTCCGCATTTATTTCTCCTCCTGTCAGGCCCAATTTGGAACATTAATTAGTGATGAATTAGCAATGTAAATCCCAGCGGTTGCTGTCGCCTGGTGCCCACGGGCTCTTGGAAGGGACCTTGCAAATCTGATCTTGATACCTCTCGCCTCCTCTCCTAGGGCAATTACTTCTCACATCATTTGTCTGTGGAGGCTGTGGCCACCCACCCCCCTCCACCCTCCCAGCCCAGCTGAGGACAACAAGTTCATCTTTGTCAATTAATTATTGAACGGTTTATTTCGCACCGGGAGGTGATAAGAGAAGGGAAAGCCACATGTTGTGAAGTCATCACCGTAATTATACAGATGCTGCTACAGGCCTAGCATCACAGCACTGCAGGGGCCAGTGAGGGCAGCGAGGATAAAGGGGAGAGGCCCGCCAGTGGGCAGGAGGCCTGGCTGTGTGCCCTTGGGACGGCCCCTGGGCCTCTCTGGATTGTGATCAACAGGCACTCCCACACTGGGCTTTCAGAGTCCCATTCCAAATGCGGAGGGGGAGCCAGGGAATTAAGCAGAGTTCTAACCATAGATGCAGGTCCATGCTTCTTCATCTAGGGTGACCTGAGGGTGGAAGGCTGAGATTATCCTTAGAGTCCTTTCCACCTGGGCTTAGGAGCCCCATAGCATGCTCAAAATATGTTTGCTTGGTGGAGGCATTGGAGGGGGGTTTCTAGAAAAGGACTCTTACAACGGATTGCAAAGCCTGGAGCCTCTGTCTTACCCATGCTGCCCCATTACCTACACCTCATCTCTGACTGCTCTCCCCTTGGCTCACTCCGCTCCAGCCACACGGGTCCTCCTTGCTACTCCTTGCAAATGCCAGGCACATCTCCACCCCAGGGCGATTGCATGCGCTGCTCCTTCTGGCTGCAGGACTCTATCCTCAGAATTTGTTTGGCTCATTCTCACCTTCTGCAGGTCATGAGCAAGCATCGCCCTACAGTAAGACTCTCCCTGAACACCTGATTTAAATATGCACCCCCACCAACCATCCACCCAGACACAAACATTCTCTCATTTCTCTTCCTGCTTTTTTTCCCAGAGTATTTCATCACATTTGACTCATGATGTGTTTTACTTATTTATTTGTTTATTCTCTATCTCTGTCTCTTTGTCAAGTACAAGCTCTACAAGGAGGGCTGGAGTTTTTGTCTGCTTCCTGCCTGTCCCCGACCCCTACCCCCACCACACACACCCACCAATATCTGCTCTGTGTCTGTGGCACTAAAACTCTGCCCGGCACAAAATAATCATTAGCATTATCGATATTCCTTCAATAATGATTAACGAAGAGCTAATGCATGAATGAGTATCTCTGTGGGATGCAGTCTGGATGTGGAGAGGTCAGGGGTCATTTCCTTTTCTGGGAATAGGCTGGCAAGGTCCCTCACGGCACCAGGAATTTAGGAAGATTCTTAGCAGAGATGGGGGGCCCTGGCCAGGGAGGAACGCTGCTGGAAAAGTCATTTTTAAAGCAAGAGTTCCAATGGATTTCATGTCTGCGCACGCCTCGGGGCTGGCATGTTTGATGTTGCCCCTGCATCGGTCACACACAGATTGGTCCCCGGCCCTCCCTCCCGTTCTCCCAAGGGAGGGGACAGGAACAGGAGAAGAGCTGCAGACACTTTGATTAACTCCCCAGCAAGAGTCCCCACGCCTCTCTCCTTCCCTCCCCAAGGCTGGGATGGGGTGGGGGCAATGCACTGAGGCTGAGACCTGGGGGGCACATCTTCACAGTGTGGGAGAAGGGGGAGCTGGAGTCTTCAAGGGAGGGGGCACTGAGGAGCATCTGGAGGACAAGGGATGGGCTCTGCCCATCAGGGAGAGATGGAGGGGCAGTGTGAGGATACAGAGCAATAGGTAGGGACGGAGGCCAGTTTCTCTTTGGGGCAGAAGGAGATGCAGAGAGAGCCAGGCACAGGAGGGGGCTTCAGGCACTGATAGGGGTGGCAGTGGGCCCTTGGGGGGTCCCTGGCTCTTCCTCCGGGACCCTGTCACCCTCAAGCTCCTCTCCTCCCCATGGAGCTATGCTGCCCTCCCCTCCTGAAACGAAGATGGTGATTTTTTAAAGCCAGTTTTCCCCCAAATCTCTGGAGATGCTGGAGCTGCTGTTTCCATGGAAACCTTCCCCCACCAACCTCCCTGGGAAGGAGGAGCTGGGCAGCGGCCCCCGCCCCCACACCACCCCTGCTCCAGCCTGCAGGGGAGCCCCAAGCTGAAAATAATCCCCCTCCCCCAGATTTTCCCAGCAGGGGCTCCACTTCTTCACTGAGAGGAAGGCAGGTGGTTCTGTCTCTTGGCTGAGGACTAGATGGGGGGGACACTAAGACCGAGGCCAGAGATAAATGGGGCTGCAGGGGGAGGGGGACGGTGTGCGATGCTAGAGCAAGGTCTGCCTTCCTGAAATGACCGTCCAGGAAACCAGACCCCAGGGGCCGCCCAGGAGCAAGATCTTTCGTCCCAGGAAATCCCCAAAGATCCCATTTCTCTCTGGCCCTGAGCTCTCTGCGGACTTTCCCTCCCCAGACCCCAGACCCACCTGAACTCATCAGGGATCACAGTGCAAACTGTAAAAAGCAAACAAACAAAAACCAGTCCAGCTCAAGCGAGGAAGGGATTTGCTGGGAGGACATATCCTAGCTTCTTGAATTGATGAGAAGGCTGGAGAGGCAGGCTCCGAAACCTGGTCAGAAGAAAGAAAGGCTGGTGAAGAAGACACAGCCAGAGTCACACTCGGGGCAGCCCGCCTCGGGGAGGGGTCGCTGCTGCCTCTGGATGCTGGCCACCTCTGGACGCCCACGTATCTGGACACTGGCACATTGTGAACAGTTTGTAACGGTCCCACTTCTCCTGATTGTGGGGATGGTGGTGGCGATCACAGGAGTCTATACCTGTGTTACAATTCATAGAACTGTCCACCAAAAAGTTTAGATCAATTATACTACAGGTTAATGTAGAAAATGAAATCCTGGGCAAAAACACCCTCTGGCCCAGATGGCTTGTGTGCCCACAGCCCAGCTGCCCAGGCTGGGGAGGGCCTGTCTGCTCCCCTTTGGTTTCCAAAATGGGTCGGGGCTCTGCCTCCCAAGACTCACACACGGGGAGAGTCTGCCAAGAGGTGGGGAGTCTGGGTGCCAAGCAGCCAGCAGATGGCCCATATCCACTTTGCCAGAGAAACATTTGGGTCCTTGGGAGCTTCCTCAGAGGCCCCCACTTCAGTCAGGCCAGTCCCCTCCCAGAAGGAGGGGAGAGAGGAGGTTTCTGATGCAGTGATACACCCCGCAGGCAAACGCCAGAAGACACACACTCAGGCTCCAACACACGCTTCTAAAGCCCGCATGGCTAGTTTGATCAGCAGGCGTGTGTGCGTGTGTTAGCCACTCAGTCGTGTTCAGCTCTTTGCGATCCCGTGGACTGTAGCCTGCCAGGCTCTTCTGTTCCTGGAGTTCTCCAGGCAAGAGTACTGGAGTATTGAATGCTGGGGATTGAATCTGGCTCTCCTGCATGGCAGGAAGATTCTTTACCTTCTGAGCCGCCAGGGAAGCCCGTGATCAGCAGGAGACTTTGGTCCTAACTTTCTGCACGATCTTGGATGAGCCCCTTTCCTGTCTGTGCTAAGCCGCCTCCTCTGTAGAGTGGGGGCTTCTCTGTGGGGCTGTCAAGTCCAGCATTCTGAGCAAGGAGGTGGAGAATGAATGTGACTGCACTTAGGAAGCCTGGGTTTCTGGTGTTAGTCTGTCCTGCTTCTGTCCTGGACTACAGAGTGGGGTGGGGAGAATGACCCCACGTCAGGGAGAAACCCCTCGAGGATTCCCCTGAGAAAGAGCACTCTCATGTCAAAGGACGAGGCCCTGGGGACCAGGAGGACACTCTCACTCCAGCTAATAGGAAAGCAACGCTCAGCAGAGCCTGTCCTCAGAGCCGCTGCTCTGGAGCTTCTCTGGGAGTCTGGGTGGGGAGGGGCAAGGCTCAGAGCCTTCCCCAGGCTGGGCCCAAGGGAGACTGTGTCCCCTGAGACCCAGCCCTCAAGGGTAGTGGAGGGTCTTTATTACAGGGAGGGGCTTTATTACGGAGCTTAGGACAACCCCACCCTGGGCTCCACACGCTCTAGCTCTCAGTGTCTCAGGGACTTGAGGAGGGAACCCCCCCCAACCTTCCCCTAGAGGTGTTCCCCTGGCCCACAATGAAAGTGAAAGTCACTCAGTCGTGTCCGACTCTTTGTCTATGGGATTCTCCAGGCAAGAATACTGGAATGGATTGCCATTTCCTTCTCCAGGGGATCTTCCCAACCCAGGGATCAAACCTGGATCTCCTGCATTGCAGGCAGAGTCTTTACCTTCTGAGCCACCAGGGAAGCCCGCACTAACCTCCACCAATTCCACCTGTGTCTGGGGCTGGAGCCTGCTTTCCGATGGGGAGCATCCCAAAGGCTTGTGGGCAGTGCCCTCCCTGGGAAAATGTAATTCCTGACTGTCCCTGCAGGTACCTTGCCACCCGCCTCTGCCCCACCGGGCTCTAGGTAAGTGTCTGGGGAGGCTGTAGGCCAGTGGAACAGCCACAAAGTGACTTCGTGCACAATTCTGAGTCCAGACCAGATGGCTCAGCATCTGGATGGAGAAGGCTGGGGGTGGCATGGGGGTGTGTGTGTGCATGTTGGGCGTGGGAGGCACATAATCCAAGTCAGGCCCTCTCTCTTCCCTTCATTGACCCTGGGCCCTGCCCTCTCGCCTCCCCGGCCTCCATCTGGAGCTCTGCTCCCTGGGCTAGGCCCCCAGACAGGGAGGAGGGGAGGGAAGGCAGCAGGACTCTCCAGGGGGCCCCATCCTCTACGGGCAGGAGGTGAGGGGGACGTGCCATGGGGCAGTGCAGGGCTTCTAGGAGCGCATGCACTAAAAACAGTCTTTTCCACAGCTGTAAAGGTCACACATTGACTTGCCGTGCTGTTGAGCCTGTACAAGAAAGTCGAGGACGATGCGACCAACAGACACAAAGCCGATGGTCAAAGGGGGCACCATTTTCTGGCCTGCCTCCCCAGCAACCACAGGGCACAGCCACCTGGCTCCACCAGCTTGGGGAGGGGTTGGGGGTCCAGGCATCTGAATCTCTAGGGTTCAGGGGAATGGAGAGGGGACGAGGGTGAAAATGTCGCTGGGAACCATCATTTACGGAAGCCTCTGTGGCCTCTCTGGCAATAGAGATAAAGGTACACCTCACTTCCCTGGGATGCTCCTGGCTTGTGGAAAAGCACTCGAAGAAGCAATTAGCATCCGGCACGTGGCGACTTCCCTGGTGGTCCATTGGTGGAGAGCTCACCTGCCAATGCAGGGGACACGGACCAGTTCAATGCCTGGTCCGGGAACTAAGACCCCACACCCTTCAAGCAACTAAACCTGTGCATCGCAACTACTGAATCCTGTGTGCCTAGAGTCTGTGCTCCACAACGAGAGAAATGACCGCAAGGACATTTGCAGCAACACGGTTGGACCTAGAGGTGTCATACTGAGCGAAGGAAGCCAGACAGAGAAGGAGAAACATTGCACGACACCCCTTATGTGTGGAATCTAAAAAGAAATTATACAAATGAACTTACGAAACAGAAAGAGATTCACAGACTTAGAGAATCCACTTATGGTTGCAAAACGCAGGGAGGGGAGTTTGGGATGGACATGTACCATTGCTATTTTTAAAATGGATAACCAACAAGGTCCTACTGTATAGCACGCGGAACTCTGCTCAATGTTGTATAGCAGCCTGGATGCAGAGGAGAGTCTGGGGGAGAATGGATGCATTCTCCATGAGTCCCTGTGCTGTCCATCTGAAAATATCACAACATTGTCTGGGAATCGGCTATACTCCAACACAAAATAAAATGTTTAAACAGACAAGCAAACAAGAAGAAACCCTGCAGTGAGAAGCTTGAGCCCTGCAACTAAAGAAAACCTGTGTGCTGCAATGAAGACCCAGTACAGTCAAGAATAAATTTAAAAAAAAGAGAATCCAGTAAATGCAGTTGGGAGGGTGACCTCAGGGTATGGAAGCACCCAGGAGGGCAGGAGACAGACCCCAAAATTCAGGGGAGGCCGACGGGAAGGGAGAGAGAGCAAGCGGTGCCTGGGAGGCTGGGAGGGGAGGGCCTCGGGATTAGACCAGCTCCACAGGAAGCCGCTGCTGTGCCCAGTCAGTGCTTCCGCCTGCCTCGTGTTAACTGATTCTTGGCACAAAGAATGATGGAAACGCTCTAGATGTGCCCTTCTCAGGCAGGCAGCTGCCAGCCACACATGACTCCCAAGCACTGGAGATGTGGTTAACGTGACTGAGGAGTTGAGCTTTAAGTTCCATTTCATTTTTAAAATATTTATTTATTCGACTGTGATGAGTTTTAGTTGCGGCATGAGCTGCAACATGTGGGATCTAGTTCCCTGACCAGGGATTGAACCTGTGCCCCCTGCATCGGCAGCATGGAGTCTTAGCCACTGGACCACCAGAGAAATCCCAAGTTCCTGTTCATGTTCACGTAATTTACATGTAAAAGTAAACAGGCACCTGCGCCTCCTGGCTCCTGGATGGTACAGTGTGGAGACACGGGGATACATCTGTGATATTACGTCCAGTTGGAGAGACAGGCAATAAACAAGTACCTACGCAGTCTAGGTTATGATCAATGCTATGGAGAAAAATCAAATTACAGTGGGATGTAGTGGGCTGCTAGCCTAGAAAGGTGGTCAGAGAAGGCCCCTGGAAGGAGGCGAACTGCAGAGACCTTAGAGAAAGGAAGGAGAGAGTTGGGTGTCATAGGGAAGGGCACGATGGCAGGGGTTGCAGCTACAAAGGCTTGAGATGGGCATTCTCAGGGGTCAGAGTGGCTGGAGCACTGTGGGTGGGTGAAGGGGTGGGGACAGGCAATGAGGTCCACGCAGAGCCCGGGGCCCAGAGCTCAGGCCTGGCAGGCCACCGAAGGAGCACAGGTTTGAGGCTGTGATGTGCAGCGCTTGTCGCTTGTCGTTCCTACGATGACTCAGGAGTTAGTGAACCTACTGCGCCCTTAATCTGCCTGCACACGCGCCCCCCGCGCCCCACGTTTCTGTTCTGATAACTGAAACACACACGCTCAGTGCTCAGTCCTGCTGCTCCCTCCCCCTAGTCTCTACCCTCGCCTATTCCCCCCTCCCTGGCTCCTTACCTCTGCCGGCCTCTTGGGCTGGTGTCAGCCAGGTCTCCCCAGGACTCGGTCCCCCTGACTGGCACACCCTCTGATTCCCCTGGTGGCTCAGCAGAGACAAATGTGCCTTTGGGTGCCGTCATTCAGCTCCCACGGGACCGCATAGACAATGTCCTGCTGCAGGCACCAGACGGAGGTCCCGGAGGCGGGAAGCTTGGCCTTTGTTGCTGCTGTCCCTGCCCTCCAGAGTTTGTGCAGCATCACAGTTTCGTGTGGTCTCGGGATTCATTCCTGGCTCTGCTGCTTCCTAGCAGTCATCTCGGACAAGTTAAATTAACCTCTTTGTGCCTCAGTGTCTTTATCTGCAAAATGGGGATAATAGCAGTCCTGGCCTCCAAGGGGTTTTTTGGGTGAGTATTCAGTGTCTTAATCCACATAAAGGGAAAGTGAAGCCACTCAGTCAAGTCTGACTCTTTGTGACCCCATGGACTGTAGCCCACAAGGCTCCTCCGTCCATGGGATTTTCCAGGCAAGAGGACTGGAGTGGATTGTCATTTCCTGCTCCAGGGGATCTTTCTGACCCAGGGATCGAACCCAGGTCTCCTGTATTGCAGGCAGACGCTTTACCGTCTGGGCCACCGGTAACCTCACCTGTCTGTTAATAGAGCGCTGTGATGGGAATGCCCAGCACACAGTGAACATGGAAGCTGCCATCACCGTGGCTATAATTGGTATTACTGAGCCTCCACTGGGGCTATGGTGGGCATGTGCGAGCCGATGAAGGAGGAAGAAACACATCTTGTTCTCAAGGAATTTACCATCTTATTGGGAACACACAGGCTTACAAAAATATAGAAATTTTTATTCTGGAAGGACAGCTTCAAAACGTATTTCACAAATGTTTATGCTGTTAATGTCTCTTCGTGAGCATCTGTGATGCATCTGTCCTTATAGCAGCTGGTCACATTTTTCCAATTCTCTGCCTGCTGGATATGTGGCTGAGTTTTACTTAGTATGGGAAGGTGGGCGGATGAAGTTTGAGGGCTGGTTCTAGCCAACGATTTGGGAGCAAGAGTGAAAGTCTCACTTCCAGGCCTGAGCATTTAATTATTCATGCCAGACCTCCTGAGTTCACTCTTTCCCCAGGCACAGCTTTTCTTTCAGCCGGATTGCCCCAATGACTACAATGGGCAGACTCTCCCAGTGAACACAGAGAGTGAAAATTAAATTTGGTTGTTTTAAGCCCTTGCGATTTAGGAGTTACTTGTCATTTCAGCATAGCCCAGGGCTCCCCTGATAGCTCAGTTGGAAAAGAATCCGCCTGCAATGCAGGAGACCCCGGTGTGATTCCTGGCTCAGGAAGATCCACCGGAGAAGGGATAGGCTACCCACTCCAGTATTCCGGCCTGGAGAATTCCATGGACTGTATAGTCAATGGGGTCGCAAAGCGCTGGACTCGACGGAGCAACTTTCACTCACTCAGCATAATCCAGCCTCTCCTGACTGATTCAGCAACTGAACTGGTGGAGAGGGAAAAAAAAAAACCAGTCAGCACCATCACACTGTCATTGATGAGTCTCCCCTCAATCACAATCTCTGCACTGACATACAGCTTATATAGTTGTGATCCGTGAAGAGCATCCACTCTTCTGTCCTACTTTTCCACTAAATCTTTTCTCCTACATGTATACATCAGTGGGAATTCAGTTTGACTGCTAACAACAGAAAACGCAAACTAAGAATGACCTAAATACTGAAGGTTACTATAATCTCTCAAGTAAAACCTCTAGAGGGAGGCAGTGGGAGGGGGGCTATTGTGGCGACCCCCTGGTGATGAGGGATCCAGGCTCCGTTCCGGTTACCCTACCATTCTCATCAGGTGGCCCCCTCCAGATGGCTTAAGATGGCTGCTGAGACTCCAACGATCACATCTGCATCCCAGCCAGGGGGGAGGAGGAAGTTGTGGGGTTGAGGGAGGCGAGACACTGTCTCTCTAAGGACATGTCCCATATGACTGTTCTGATTATGTCCCAGGGGCTAGAATTTGGTCACAAGGCCACATCTAGTTGTAAAAGGGGTTGGGAAATGAAATTTCTTATTCTGGGCAGCCAGGCTAATCACCTAAATTAGCTAAATTACCCTGCTAATTTTTTTTTTTTTTTTCCAAAGTAGAGAGAGGTGGTTCCAGGCAGGCCGCTAGTGATCACTGGCCACAGTATAGGATGGTATTCTGGCACATATACATTCCATGATTTGGTAAGTGCTTCAGACCTTTTCTAATTTTTTTCACATTCCAGATAACCGTATTAGTGCAAATTGCTTTTCTCCCTTTGTGCTATTTCCTTGAGACTTATTTCCAAATGTGCAATAACCTGCTAGGCTGAAAGGTGTGACTTGTCCTCTCTGGCAATAGCTGCTGTTACCTCTTACTGGACTGGATGCCCAAACATCAGCTCAAACAACCCCAGAGCTGTGGGGGGTTGTGAGCCGACATTCCTGCTTCTTCCCTGCCCTACCAACATCTGCTCATGCAATTTTAATTTATTTTTACTGATTTAATAGATGTGTTGTTTAAGGATATTTTTGTTTTCATGCCATTCGTTAGCAGCCAGCTGGGATTTGGGTCTGGGCTGGTTTAACATCTGTATTTTCTCAAATAACAACAATTTGTTGACAACTGGAAGGGACACTTAAAAGCCCATTTTAGAGTTAAGAAAACTGAGGCCCTGAGGCTGAAGTGTCTTAGTCAGTCAGTCATGCCCGACTCTTTGTGACCCATGGACAGTAGCCTGGCAGGCTCCTGTGTCAATGGGATTCTCCAGGCAGGAATATAGGAGATCTTCCCAAACCAGGGACTGAACCCGGGTTTCCCACTTTGCATGCAGGTTCTCTACCATCTGAGCCACTAGGGAAGCCCATATATAAATATAGATGTATGCATATATATATTTCTATACATGCATATAGATATAGTAGATATGTCAAATGACATTAGGGATTTAACTTTGAAAAAGAAAGGTCTGGAGGAGAAGGACAGGCTGACCAGTGCATGACAAAATTCTGCAAACTATTTCATATAGACTGGATAAACAAGGTCCTACTCTATAGCATGGGGAATAGTGCATTCAGTATCCTGTAATAAACCACAATGGAAAAGAAAAAAAGTATAAAATAGATAAATAAAAAATAAAGGGGGGCAGTTCTGACCTGAGTCCTAGAGGGAGGGGAGGGAGGCCCACAGACAATTAGCAACCCAGGGTCAGAGCTGCAAGGGCCCAGTGGACATCAATCACCAGCCTCTTCCCTTAGCTCCTCCCGCCTCCCTGGGTGTCCCTCTGGGCCCCCTTTGCCACGTGTCCCCGCCTCCTGGCCCTCTGCCGTGCCAGTGCTGGGCTCAGTCCCTAAATCCTTTCCCTGCTCCATCTGCACAGCGGCCCTGCAGTCTCCTGTTGTGAATGTTTATCAACTCTTAAATTTATTGGCACCGCTCAGACCTCCTTCCTGAACTCAACTCAAACCTGTGTTTGCCTTCTTTGCAACATCTCCACTAGTCTGTCTAATGGACGTTGCAAACTCAGCATGTTCGAAACTGAGCCCCTGGTTTTTCCTCCACAAACCTTTCGCACCCAGAGTCTTTCAGTAAATGGCAACAGTATTCTTTAGGTTCATTGCAAGCAACTGTGGAATCTTCCTTGACTCGACTCTCTTACAGTCCCCTCAACCCATCAGCAAATCCGACAGGCTCTACCTGCAACATTGAGCCAGAACCCACCCACTTCACATACCTCCACCGCTGCCCCCAACCGCTGGCCCAGTCCCCACCACCTCTGCCCTAAAGGACTCCAGAAGCCTCCTCACTGGTCTCCCTGCTTCTGCTCTTGACCGCCTATCATGCACTCTCAACACAGCAGCTAGGGAGATTCTTTAAAAACACAAGTCAGGCCACGTCCTTCCTGTGCTCAGAAGGGCTGCTCATTTCATACTAAGTAGGAGTACAAGCCCTCACGGTGGGCTACAGGATGTATACAATCTGGTCCCCCACCGCCTCTCTGGCTTCACATCCTAGCATGCTTCCCTTTGTTCAGTCCACTCCAGCTTCCCTGACCTCGCCGGTGGTTGGTTCCTCAAGCACATGGCCGCTCTCCTACCACAGGGCCTTTGCACTCACTCTTCCCCACGCCTAGAGAGCTTCCCCCAGATGTCTGCAGAGCTTGCTCCCTTACCTCCTTCAGGCCTGCTCCTTGTCACCCTCTATGACTATTTAAAATTTTGACTCCACCCCCATTGAGAGTTGTTGGATATCCCTCTTGCGGTTCAGTCACAACCCCATGCAGCATGCCAGGCTCCCCTGTCCTTCACTGTCTCCTAGAGTTTGCTCAGACTCCATTGAGTCGGTGATGCCATCCATCTATCCCATCCTCTGTCGTCCCCTTCTCCTCCTGCCCTCAATCTTTCCCAGCATCAGAGTCTTTTCCAACAAGTCAGCTCTTCACATCAGGTGGCCAAAGTATTGGAGTTTCAGCTTCAGCAAAAATCCTTCCAATAAATATTCAGGGTTGATTTCCTTCAGGATTGACTAGTTTGATCTCCTTGCAGTCAAAGGGACTCTCAAGAGTCTTTTCCAGCACCACAATTTGAAAGCATCAGTTCTTCAGCGCTCAGCCTTCTTTATGGTCCAGCTCTCACATCCCTATATGACCATTGGAAAAACATAGCTTTGACTATATGAACATTTGCCAGCAAAGTTATGTCCCTGCTTTTTAATATGCTATCTAGGTTTGTCATAGCTTTCCTTCCAAAGAGCAAGCGTCTTTTAATTCCGTGGCTGCAGTCACCTTCTGCAGTGATTTTGGAGCCCAAGAATATAAAATGTCACTGTCTCCATCTTTTCCTCATCTATTTGCCTTGCAGTGATGGGACTGGATGCCATAATCTTAAGTTTTTTGAATGTTGAGTTTTAAGCCAGCTTTTTCACTTTCCTCTTTCACCTTCATCAAGAGGCTCTTTAGTTCTTCTTTGCTTTCTGCCATTAGAGTGGTATCATCTGCTTATCTGAGCTTGTTGATATTTCTCCCAGAAATCTTGATTCCAGCTTGTGCTTCACCCAGCCTGGCATTTCATATGACGTTCTCTGCGTATAAGTTAAATAAGCAGGGTGAGAACATACAGCCTTGTCATACTCTTTCCCAATTTTGAACCAGTTCTTTGCTGCATGTCTGGTTCTAACTGTTGCTTCTTGACCTTACCCCTCTTACCCTGTCTTCAATTTTTGTTTCATTTTTTCCTTTTTGTCTGTGTTGAGTCTTCACTGTGGTGCATGGGCTTCTCTAGTTGTGGCGCGGTCTCAGTAGCTGAAAGATGATGCTGTGAAAGTGCTGCACTCAATATGCCAGCAAATTTGGAAAACTCAGCAGTGGCCACAGGACTGGAAAAGGTCAGTTTTCATTCCAATCCCAAAGAAAGGCAATGCCAAAGAATGCTCAAACTACCACACAATTGCACTCATCTCACATGCTAGTAAAGTAATGCTCAAAATTCTCCAAGCCAGGCTTCAACAATGTGAGCCGTGAACTTCCTGATGTTCAAGCTGGTTTTAGAAAAGGCAGAGGAACCAGAGATCAAGTTGCCAACATCCGCTGGATCATCGAAAAAGCAAGAGAGTTCCAGAAAACATCTATTTCTGCTTTATTGACTATGCCAAAGCCTTTGACTGTGTGGATCACAATCAAACTGTGGAAAATTCTGAAAGAGATGGGAATACCAGAGCACCTTACCTGCCTCTTGAGAAATCTGTATGCAGGTCAGGAAGCAACAGTTAGAACTGGACATGGAACAACAGACTGGTTCCAAATAGGAAAAGGAGTATGTCAAGGCTGTATATTGTCACCCTGCTTATTTAACTTCTATGCAGAGTACATCATGAGAAATGCAGGGCTGGAAGAAGCACAAGCTGGAATCAAGATTGCCAGGAGAAATATCAATAACCTCAGATATGCAGATGACACCACCCTTATGGCAGAAAGTGAAGAGGAACTCAAAAGCCTCTTGATGAAAGTGAAAGAGGAGAGTGAAAAAGTTGGCTTAAAGCTCAACATTCAGAAAACGAAGATCATGGCATCTGGTCCCATCACTTCATGGGAAATAGATGGGGAAACAGTGGAAACAGTGTCAGACTTTATTTTTTGGGCTCCAGAATCACTGCAGATGGTGATTGCAGCCATGAAATTAAAAAACGCTTACTCCTTGGAAGAAAAGTTATGACCAACCTAGACAGCATATTCAAAAGCAGAGACATTACTTTGCTGACTAAGGTCCATCTAGTCAAGGCTATGGTTTTTCCTGTGGTCATGTATGGATGTGAGAGTTGGACTGTGAAGAAGGCTGAGCGCCGAAGAATTGATGCTTTTGAACTGTGGTGTTGAAGAAGACTCTTGAGAGTCCCTTGGACTGCAAGGAGAGCCAACCAGTCCATTCTGAAGGAGATCAGCCCTGGGATTTCTTTGGAAGGAATGATGCTAAAGCTGAAACTCCAGTACTTTGGCCACCTCACGCGAAGAGTTGACTCATTGGAAAAGACTTTGATGCTGGGAGGGATTGGGGGCAGAGGAGAAGGGGACGACAGAGGATGAGATGGCTGGATGGCATCACTGACTCGATGGACATGAGTCTGAGTGAACTCCGGGAGATGGTGATGGACAGAGAGGCCTGGCGTGCTGTGATTCATGGGGTCACAAAGAGTCAGACACGACTGAGCGATTGAACTGAACTGAACTCAGTAGCTGTGTGTGGGCCCAGTTTCCCTGCAGCATATGGGATCTTAGTTCCCCGACCAGTGATGGCACCCACGTTCCCTGCATTGCAAGGTGGATTCTTAACCCCTGGTGCTGTGCTTAGTCGCTCGGTTGTGTCTGACTCTTTGCGACCGCATGGACTGTAGCCCTCTGGCACATCTGTCCATGGGGATACTCCAGACAAGAATACTGGAGTGGGTTGCCATGCCTTCCTCCAGGGGATCTTCCCAGCCCAGGTCTCCCGCGTTGCAGGCAGAATCTTTACCATCTGAGCCACCAGGGAAGCCCCCTTAGCCACTGGACCACCAGGAAAATCCCTACCCGGCTTTATCTTTTATTGCACTCATAGCCTTTAATGTAGGATGTAGCACAATCATTTCTTTTGTCTCTATCAGCTTTTCTTCACTAGATCTGAGCTCCATGAGGGGAGGGATATTTGTTTCTTTTGTTCACTGATATCCCCCTAGCCCCCACGGTGATATCTGGCACACAGTAGGCACGCAGGAGAGATTAGCTGAATGAATGAATCTAGCCCAGCCCCTCATTTCACAGATGAGGAAACAAAGGCCCAGAGAAGTCAGCGGTATCACTGAGATACACAAATAAAATCAGTGTCAGGACCCAGGAGCAGCCCAGGTGCCTGTGGACTCAAAGCCCTGTGCTCCTCCTGCCCCTCCAGGCCGGGTAAAGCTGATTGTGGCAGACACTGGTGGGCCCCCCTCTGCAGTCACCCTGGATCCCTTTAACTGGTGTGTGTTCATTGCCAAGTTCAGTGCACTTTGCAGCTAATGTCAGACACTGTGACCTTTTCCAGAAGTTTCCCTCAGGCTGTTGGAGGCACCTCATCTGTAAGGAGAGCTGGAAGTATCTGGGGGCTTGCATTCCTTCCTCTCCACACACATCCAGCCTGTAGACAGTGACCGATGCGAGGAGAAAAAGACCAGGAATCTCGCCTCGAAGCAGGACTAACCCTGAGTGTGAGTTACACTCTGGAGTTCCCGCAGGATCAGGCTGATTCACCTCCCTGTGCTTGGCTTTTTCCTCTTTCCTCCCCTGCTTCTCCCTCCCTCTTCCCAGATTCTCAAGTGAGCATTCTCATAATATATCACCTGTGTATGAATCCTCAGCACAGGGTCATTCTGGAAGAACCCAGCTTAAGACACGGGTTTCTGTGCTAACCTGAGATAGGCTTGTGAACAGTCAGGTGTAAGAGAAAGACCACAAGGCTTAGAGACCCTGTTTCAAATCCAAGCTCAGCCTTTGACCTAATGCGAGATTTGGGGAAAACTCCTGGGCTCTCTGACCCCAATTTCCCCAGCTGGAGAAATGACATGGATTGTATCTTTCCACAGAGTTGCTGTGAGAGTTAAATGGGTGAATATGAGCAGGACACTGGGCTGTGGCCGGCACATAGTAGTTGCACAATAAGCATCCGTTCCTTCCCGGTCGTCCGTCTGAAGTCTGTCTGTGACCCCGCTTGTCTGTCTGGTCCTCCCGGATTCCTCCTCAGCAGCTGAGCAGATGTCGCGTAGCTGAATGTGATGAATTAGAAATGTGTTTAATTTTTTTTTGGTTGCACTGGGTCTCATCTGCAGCATGTGGGCTCTTTGCTGTGGCACGCAGGCTTCTCTAGTTCCCGTCCATGGGCTCCCGAGCACACGGGCTCAATAGCCGTGGAGCGCGGGCTTAGCTGCCCTATGGCTTGTGAGGTCTTAGTTCCCCAACTAGGGATCAAACTGGGTCCCCTGCATTGGAAAGTGGATTCTTCCTGGACCACCATGGAAGTCCCAGAAACTTGTCACTTAAGGGAATACCGGGTACATAAAAGAAGGGTATCCTGAGGCCACTGGAGCATCTCCCAAAGGACGACAGAATGAGGTCCAGGCAGAATAGGGCTGTTTGGGAAGAAGGGTGGAAACAACACACACACACACACACACACCAACAACAACAACAACAACTCCCCATGGGTTCCCACACTTTGCCAGCAGCTGAGTGGTATCACCAAGCAAGGAAACATTGCCAACCCGTTCCAGATCATAAAAGCTGGTCCTCAGATAGGTGGGCAGCCTGCCTTTGGGTGACATAATGGCACCTGCTGTGGACGGAGGTGAGACCCTGGAGCCCTAGAAGCCTGATGGCTTGAGGTCAAGGAGGGCTGTGTGACCGCACGATCCTAGGAGGCTCCCCCGCCGGTGTCCACTGCCTCCCACGTGCTAGCAGCTGCATGCTGGATGGCTCCCATGCTGCTCGGCATACTCTGCTTATCCCGCCCCCTCTCCCGCGTTGTATCTGTAGCCCACAGCCCTGTCCCCACAACCCCACTTCTGTCTCATGTGACAGGCTTTCTTAGAAGCCAAGGTCAAGTTTATTTCTTTTGGAGGACAATCTATTGCATTAATTTTTTTTTTTTTTTTTTTTTGCTGCCCTGGGTCTTTGTTGCTGCACCTGTTTTGCTTTGTTTTCTAGCTTTAGAGAGTGAAGGCTACTCTCTGCTTGCAGTGTGCAGTGCCGTGGCTCTCTTCTCGTGGAGCATAGTCTCTAGGGCGCACAGGCTTCAGTAGCTGTGGCACGTGGGCTTAAGAGCGCAAGCTCGGCAGTTTTGGTGCTCGGGCTTAGTTGCACCTCAGCATGTGTGATCTTCCCGGATCAGAGATTGAACCTGCGTCTCCTGTAGGCAGATTCTTTACCACTGAGTCCGGGGAAGCCCAATAGATTGTGTTTTATAGCTAAAATTTTAATCCCTCATCAAATCCAACCCACCCCTATGTTTTGTAAACACAACAACGGAAGCACAGGGAGGATACACTGGCTTTCTCGGGGTCTCACAGTGAGCTGGGAGCAGAGCTAGGAGAGAGTCCTGGATGCCATTCTGTTTTATTTTGCCACCACAGGGACCAGTGAGAGCAGGGCCAGAGACACACTCATCCTGCCAGGGCAAGGCCCCTGACACAGCCTTTCAAGAGGTCCCATCTGCTGAGATGGCTTAAAGTACGGCCCACACAGAGAGCTGGCCTCCACCAGCTCACAGTTTTCATCTGGGGTGGAGAAAACCTCCAGGAAGACAAGAGACCCTTACAAAGTGCCTGCCAGGCATTGGGCACTGCACACAGACCAAAATATTAAACCTGAGTTTTCAATGGAGTCACCCACATAATATTAGAAGTGAAATTCCAAAGTCAGATCTTAACACAGAATTTACCAAGGAAATGTTCAAGGTTTCATAACTTGCAGCACCCTCAGCCAAGTCAAGTGCCTGTTAAAAGGACAGATAGCAGAAAAGAGAGAATTTGCTGACAAGATTACTTTGGAGAGGGCTCTTGCTATGTGTGGACCCCATGTCACACCCACTATGATGACTCTAATGAAAAAAAACACAGGTAATAAGTGTTGGAGAGGATGTGGAGAAACTGGAACCCTCGCACACTGCTAGTGCCAATGTGAAATGGCTTGCTTGCTTTGTAAAATAGTCTGGCAGCCCCTCAGAAAGTTAGTTACCCTTTGACCCAGCAATTCTACTCCTACATATATTCCCAAGTGAAATGAAAATATGTCCATCCAAAAACCTGTACATGGATGCTCATTGCATCATTACTTATAACAGCCCAAAAGTGGAAACCACCAAGTGTCAAGTGTCCGGTGATGAGTGGACACAGCGTGTGGTATATCCTTATGACGGAATATTATTCAGCCATAAAAAGAATGAAATATTGATCTATGCCACATCATGGGTGCACCTTGAGAACATGCTGCGTCAAAGAAGACAGCCACCAAAGTCAGCATGCTTCCATTCATATGAAACGTCCAGAGCAGGCAAATCCGTAAAGGTAAAGAGTAGATTAATATTAATAGTTGTCCAGGGCAGGGGGTGGGGTGGAAAGAGGGAAATGGGAAATGACTGTTAATGGGGACAGGGTTTCTTTCTGGGGTGATGAAAGTATTCCAAAATTGATTGTGGCGATGGTTGCACAACTCTGAATATACTAAAAATCACTGAATTGTATGCTCTAAAAGGGTGAATTTTATGATGTGTGAATTATATCTCAATAAAGCTGTCATTAAAAAAAAAAGTGACTGCGGAGCCATCACTTACCTAAGAGAGCAGAACAAATCATACGCCTGCCAGTGTTTTTATTTGTGCCTGGGGAAGATAACCCCCACCGAATAAATCTGAAAGAGACTCTGGGACACATTTTTTAAAAGTTGCAGTATTTGTTCATCACCCCACTTATATATACGCTATCTTGTTTAAGGTGCTTATCCATCCTGCTCAGGACAGAGAGCTGCCGGAATCCAGTATTGAAAACGCCTTGACAGGCTGAAATGTAAAGGAGGAGAAAGACTGGGGGAAAAGTGATCTGATATTTAATATCTACATAAATTCAGAAGAGGGTGAGGGTGTTATATTCGATAGAAGTTTGTGTGAAAAAGACTTGGTTTTAGTCAACCAGAAGTTTAACAGCTGCTAAACATTTGGTGTAATAGCCATACAAGCTTGCTTTGTTTTCAGTTCAGTTCAGTCGCTCAGTCGTGTCCAACTCTTTGTGATCCCATAGACTGCAGCACACCAGGCTTCCCTGTTCATCACCAACTCCTGGAGCTTGCTCAAATTCACGTCCATCAAGTTGGTGATGCCATCCAACCATCTCATCTTCTGTTGTCCTCTTCTCCTCCTGCCTTCAATCTTTCCCAGCATCAGCATCTTTTCCAATGAGTCAGTTCTTTGCATCAGGTGGCCAAAGTATTGGAGCTTCAGCTTCAGCTTCAGTCCTTCCAATGCTCTATTTTAGATTACGTAAAAAGAAATAAAACCACTAGATCAAAGGAGGTGATAGTCTTAATGTGGTGAGAACCCAGCTCACCTGTTGTGTTCTGCTCTGGGCATCATGTAAGAAGTACACTGGTAAACATTAACCAGTTCAGAAGAAAGTGATCAGAAATGTAAGTGCCTGGAAACTGTGTCAGATGAGAACAACAAAAATATCTCAGTGTATTTAACCAGAACACAGAAGATAGTGCGGCAAGCCATGTAACTGTCGCTTGAAAGACTGGGTGGACTGACACTCTGCCATTCTTTAGGAATGAGCAAGGATCGTGCTTGCAGCTTACAGAAAGATGGTTGATGTTTAGTTGATGTTATGTCCAACTCTTCTGAGACCCCACAGACTGTAGCCCACCAGGCTCCTTGGTCCATGGGATTTCCCAGGAAAGAGTACTGGAGTGGGTTGCCATTTCCTCCCCCAGGGGATCTTCCGGACCCAGGGATCGAACCTGCATCTTTTGTCTCCTGCGTTAGCAGGCAGATTCTTTACCACTAGCGCCACCTATAGAAAGGTTTGAGTTTAATGTAAAGAACCAAACTAGTTATCAAAATATACTGCTTCAAAAAGAAATTAGGCTAGCTATCAGTTCAGTTCAGTCACTCAGTCCTGTCTGACTCTTTGCGACCCCATGAATCGCAGCACGCCAGGCCTCCCTGTCCATCACCAACTCCAGGAGTTCACTCAAACTCGAGTCCATTGAGTCAGTGATGCCATCCAGCCATCTCATCCTCTGTCATCCCCTTCTCCTCCTGCCCCCAATCCCTCCCAGCATCAGGGTCTTTTCCAGTGAGTCAATTCTTCGCATGAGGTGAGCAAAATATTGAAGTTTCAGCTTCAGCATCAGTCCCTATACTGCTACTGCTAAGTCACTTCAGTCGTGTCCGACTCTGTGCGACCCCATAGATGGCAGCCCACCTGGCTCCTCCGTCCCTGGGATTCTCCAGGCAAGAACACTGGAGTGGGTTGCCATTTCCTTCTCCAAATCAGTCACGCTACAACAAAGATCGAAGATCCCAAGTGCCAAAATTAAGACCTGGTGCGGCCAAATAAATACATATTTTTAAAAAGCGCCTGCACTTATTTGCAATAAAATATAGGGACTGATTATTGCAAATAAGTGAAGGCGCTTTTTAAAAATATATATTTATTTGGCAGCACCAGGTCTTAATTTTGGCACTTGGGATCTTTGATCTTCATTGTAGCATGCAAGATTTCTTAGTGGCCTCATGTGGGATCTAGGTCCCTGACTAGTGATCAAACCCAGGCCTCCCTCCTGCATTGATAGCAAAGTCTCAGCCCCTGGACCAGCAGGGAAGTCCCTAAAGGCACTTGTTTTTATTTGCTTGCTTTGAACTGGTAATATATTCACATGGCTCAAAAAGCAACCCAACACAGAAAAGTTTACAGTGAAAAGACTTATTCCTATCCCAAGTTATCCTATACTCGGGCATACAGCTTTTCATCCTTCCAAATCTCCCATAGATGAATAAAAACATATATTCTTATCCCAACACCATCAACAGAAGATTGGATAAAGAAACTGAAGGAATATTATTCAGCCATGCAAAGGATGAAATCTTGCACGTGTGCCAGGATAGATAGAACCTGGGGGCACTGTGCTAAATGAAATGTCAGACAGAGAGAGGCAAATACTGTATGATATCACTTATATGTGGGATCTTAAAAAAAAAAAAAAAACAAGTTCATGGAGGGGCTTCTCTGGAGGTCTATCGGTTAAGACTTCACCTTCCAGTGCAGAGGGTTCAGGTCCAATCTCTGGTGGGGGAGCTGAATCCCACATGCCTCACTGCAAAAGGACCAAAACAGAAAATAGAAACAATACTGTTACAAAGTATAACAAAGCTCCGCGGAGGAACTCCCTGAAGTTTTTCATGTTTAATCTTTTCTTCTGGTTTCTTGAACATATTAACCACAGCTGGTTTTAAGTCCTCGGTATCCAGATCACTTGTGGGTCTGTTTCTATTTTTCTTGTAACTAAAGTGATCTGGTCCTGTCTCTTGGTATGCCTACTGATTTTTACTGAATGCCATACATTGTGATTTTAAAACTCCATAGTATATCTTAAAGATACAGTAAAAGATTCTTCATTCTCTAGATAGGCTTTCCATTAACAGTATCTCCAAACCACACTGCAATTCTGCAAGGCCCACATTTTGTGCCTATCATACCGGTGATGAACATGGGGTGCAAAAAGAATACATGACTTGCCGAGAGAAATTCCCACAACTAAAACCAAGAAGGATGGGGTTTCACGTCCAAGTCTGTCTAGCTCCAAAGTGAGGGCCCCACCCACATCAGCTGTGAACAGCCATCACAGGCGGGACTCGAGGATCCCACAGGGTAGGCTGTTGTAGGGACAGTCCCAGCCAGGCTCTGCTGGTTGTGAGACCCACTCAAGTCAGCCCAGGAATAAAGGGTCATATCAGTTAAGAAGTCTTGTGGCTATAAAAACCGTGTGTTAGTCAAGATCTCACTAGGAAGTAGGTAACTCACTCAAGTTAGGATAATTTGAGGAGGGCTTATGTACAAAAGAATCAACGTTGTACATAATAATTAATTATGTACCAAAGTTTGGGTGTGATTTAGAGAGATCAAAGAAACCCAGGACTGGCAGCAATGGAGCTCAAAGGGATGAGGGTTACCGGAACTCAGAGCAGAGAGAGTGGTGGAGAACAGGCCACCTTAGGAGGAGCAGCAGTCTTCCTCCAGCCCAGGTTGACCTCACAGGTAGAGAGCCAGGGGAACAGGCAACCTCAGGGTCACTGTTCTCCCACTTCTTGGTCTATATTGGCCACGGCTTCCCAGGTGGCTCCGTGGGAGAGAATCTGCCTGCCAATGCCGGGGCCGCCAGAGGCTCAGGTTCAACCCCTGGGTCAGAAGGCATCTTACGTCTCTTGTGTCCCCTGCATTGGCAAGCAGGTTCTTTACCACTGGCGCCACCTGGGAAGCCCTTGAAAGGGGCTAATTCAGTGCAAAACTGACATAAAACCCTCCTGATGGTTACCTTGGTGGTGCCCCCATAGGCTGACAGCTTGGCACCAGTGTCTCTGTCTTCCCTTCTACGTACCTCTGGGACAGACTCAAACCATGGTTACCTAGTGTCAAGGGCATTCTGGGGGAGGCAGTGGATGCTGTTGGTGCATCCAGATTGCCTTTATCAGGCTAGTTCATGCAGCTCCAGCTGCTAAGGGCTCGCTCACAACTGCTCCTTTTTCTGGAGAATGACTCTTGGTCAATAGATCCACCCTGGCTCCAGGTTGCCAGTGACTGCCTGCTTGGGGAGGAGGTGATGCCCAGGGGTCAGCTCCCTGGGGCTGCTTGTGCCCCAGTCTCCTGCGAGGTGCCCTCACCCTGACCTGACTTTCTCTCCTAGCCTTGGCTGCCCCTGCTCTCCTGTTCCCACGTTAAGCCACCCACAAAAAACTCCTATCTTAGGCTCCACTTGTGGGGACACCTCAGAGAAGACATCCAAGGCCCATGCAGTGTGAGATCCAGGGGGCAGGAGTTCGACATTGCACAGAGCTCCCCAGGGGCGAGAACGGCGAGCTCCTGCGTCCTCCATCCTCTTCCTACTCTGGTCGCTGCACAGAGATTCTTGGAGCTCCCTGTCTGCGCTGCATACACTGCTGAGCTCTGCAAGAAGAGGCACAAGAACAAGCTTCTGTTTTCAAAGGGTTTACATTCTCATTAGCGAGGCAGGAAATGCCTGTAAAAAGGGAAACAGTCTTAGCACACAGCATACACCAAAGCCCAGTGGTTGGCCTCCACAGAAAAGAGTCCAGCAGGTATCCAGAGAACGGAGTTGTGGCTGCAGTCAGGGAGGGCTCCCTGGAGGAGATTGCAATCTGATAAAAACTTCCAGTTGCAGGAAGGAGGTTGGAGGAATGAGCTAGGGGCCCAGGAGGTCCCAGGCATGAGTGAGCCATCTGGCAAAGTGGAACTCTCTGCAGCGAGACATGGGAGAGAAGATGGGAGAGGTAGGTTGCTGCCTGGGGGCGGTCGGAGGGATAGGATGAGGGTGTGAGCAGGGTTCAGAGCTGGAGGGGTTGGGAGGAGGAGCCTTAAAACAGAGGATCCACTTGTCTAGGTCGCTGTCGTCCCACTTCTTCCCCCCCAACACCTAGTGCTGGGCACAGGGCGAACAGGTTAAGTGTTCACTGAACTGGGTCCTACACAAGGAGACCCCTCACCCTCTTCCTGGGACCCATGCTTCTCTGAGCAGGAGCAAGGGCTGTGGGGTGGGAGTGGGGGGCGTGGGTGACGGATGCAACCTTCTGGGTCAGCAAAACCTGGTCCCCAGAGAATTGGGGAACGGGAAAGCCTGCCCCTTCCATCCCAGCAGGAATTTAATTAGGAGAGCCAATTAGTGGACTGGGAAGGAGAGAGGGAGACACTGGTGCCTGTGTGCATGCAGGAGCGTGAGCGCTGGGGATAATTTCAGGCCAGTCTTCGAGGGGGATGAAGCCTGCAGGGACTGAGGCTGCTGTCGCTGGATAAGAGCCAGGGCTCCTATGCTGGGCTGACTCCAGCTCCCTCTACCAGGGACGGGCCCCAGGGGTGTGTGCGTGCATGCCCGCACACACATCAGACCCTGACACACCCACGCACACACAGTCACATACATGCGCCCTCTCCCTGACATCTCCTGTGCACTCAGGCACCCACATAGACACACTCGGAGATGCACAGGTGCAGGAAGACAAGTTCTGACCTCCATGGCTCCACTCAGCTGGGCCCCAGGGCCGTTAGCAGAGCTGGCACCCCGCACCATACAGACAGCAGCCCTCTGCCCTCACACCAGGCCCTCCACAAGCTCCTCTCCCTCTGCTTGGCTTTTGTGAAAGGAAAAGAAACTTCTCAAAGGAGATGCCAGTCTCCCTTGTTTCGAAGTCCTGTATCGTGGCCCAGTGTGAGGAAGTTCCTCCTCCCAGTTAGCATCAAGCCTCTGCAAAATCAGGCAGGCCAGCTCCCGAGGACAGAGACTGTTCCCATCTGATGGCGTAGCTCAGGTCCCAGGAGGGCCTGAGCCACACTCCAGAGCCGAGTTACACAAAAGGGCTTTGGGTCTGGGCTCTGAGGGTTCTAACCCAGCTGTGAGTGACCTTGGGTGAGTTACTAAACCTCCCTGAGCATCAGTCTCTTTGACTGTGTTGTTATTTAGTTGCTAAGTTGTGTCTGACTCTCCTGCAACCCTATGGACTGTAGCCCACCAGGCTCCTCTGTCCATGGAATTTCCCAGGCAAGAATACTGGATTAGGTTGCCATGTCCTTCTCCAGCTTCTTGTCTGTAAGTGACGACAACTATGGTTCCAGGGCGTGTGAGGAGTGAGTGAAATTATACCTGTAACATGCTTAGCACAGAGCATAGCATTAGTATGTGCTCAACAAATTCAACGGTTATCATGGGACCCCAACCCTAGCACTCCTGGCTTCCCACTCTCCAGCCGGGGTCTACTCTTTCCCCCTGGGCCTGGCTCTTTCTTGCTTTCTTTCCCTGTCTCCGAATAAGAAGATAGGTTATTAGTACAAATTTGATCAAAATGACACATGGATTAGCATGTACGCTGAAAAGTCTAATTCTGTTTACTGTTCTAGGAGAGCATGCAATTATTATGGGAGCTGGGACAGAGTGTTTTTAATAACATTTCTTGTTAAGATTTAATTACAGGAAATTGTATTTTCTTAATCACTGAAAACTCAACTGGCTAGGAAAAGAATCGTGATAATTTTGTTTGCAGTTTATTAAATCCTTAGGATATTCCTTCTCTTACATTTGCTTTTATTATGTGCTGCTGCTAAGTGCTTTTTAACCCTTGGAGCTATGAGGAGGGAGGCCCACACAAGGCCATCCCGTATGTCTCTCACCCTCAGGCCCTCCAACTTCTGGAAAATTTGGATGCAAATAACCTCATAAACTACAGTGACTTAGGGAGTTGGGGTGTTCGGTTTCCAGTTGGGCAAAAGAGAACAGGTACATTCCCATCCTTGATTGAAGTTGGGGGGCTGAGGGCTTTCCCCGGCGGTCTAGTGGTTAAGACTCAGAGATTTCAGTGTAGGAAACTCAAGTTGGATCCCTGGTCAGGGAATTAAGATCCCACAGGCCATATGGAGTGGCCAAATAAAATAAAATGAAGTTGGTGGTCTGATAAACCATTCTCTGAATGTCTGGCCCTCCCACCAGCCTGCCCTGAAAACATGGGGTATTGCCCTACCAAGAACCCCGAGGAAGATGATGGAGGTGACAGTGTTACCCCTCCTTCACTCACGAGGTGACCCCGAGCACCGCAGGAGGTGTAGGGCCTGGGGAGACGCCATGAGAGCCAGATGCCTGCTGGAAAACTCTGGGAGAGGCCTCAGTCCTACAGCTGGCCTTGCCTGAGTTTCCTGCCAGGACTGAGCTTAGAGCTGAAGCCACAGAAATGGATGAGACGGAGCTCCGCCCAGGGTGTCCACAGGGCCCTCCCACTTCCCTTTGCAGCTTCTGTGTGTGCGTGAGAGGGGCACAGGGAGGCAAGGCATGCTGGAGGAAACAGGAGGTGTGAAAACCAGAGGTGCAGAGGAGCTGCAGTCTTACCAGTTCCTCCAGCTAACCATGCTCAGGGGAAAAGACGCAGTATTCCCCACAACATGAGGAGTGATGCTTATAAAACCAACGTGAGACACTGGCCCGCAAGGATGTGTGCACCTGTGATTAGGTAAGTATTCCTCAGCCAAAGGAAATCAGCCCCTCCTGCAAAATCCTGTGCCCCAGTAGTGTGTGCCACATGGAGGTGGAGGCGGAGGTGTATCTAGCCTAGGGCTCTCTTGGCCCCAGTCGCAGCTTCCTCTGCACCCGACCCTGTGACTAGCCATGTCCGGACAATCTCTATTCTGCCTTTCCTCCAGAAAGCTTCTCCCTTTCAGCAGCAAGGGCAACTGTGTCTGTAGCCTAGGGCCCTCCTGCTGCAAATCAAACCTGTGACCCCTCCATCCTTTGGGAGAGGTAGGAGAGAGGGACAGTGAGACAATGAATGGGATTCCCAGTAGATCGGCCTCAGCTGGTGCAGCTCCACGTCTTTCCACTCTCCTCTAAGCTCCGAGCCCCTTGGGCTCTCTTAACTGCCCCCTAGTGTGGCCTCTCTGTTCCCTCCACGTCCCTTTGTTCTCTGGGGTTTGGGGGAAACAGTTCTGACAACCTTAACCCCTGATGGTAGAACACACCACATCAAAGAGGTGGCAAGAGAGGCGCTGGATAATAGATGGCTGGAAGCATGAATGATACATATGCAGATAAATGATGGATAATGGGCCCACATGATGTATAGGCGGCCGCCCGAGTAATAGATGTGTAGATATGTATAGATTGATGGAGAGAGACAGTTTCGGAGACAACACAGGGCAGTTGGAAGGACTCATCCAGGAGCCACGATAGATGCCTTGATTCTAGATGGGCAGGGAAATGAGAGGCAGGATCGGTGCCTAGTGAGACAAAGCAGAGGGATATCCTGAAGAATGGCTTCCTGAAAAGAAGGGACAAGAAAAAGACAATGGGCTCAGGATGGACACCCAGATGCTGCTGTCGCCCAGGTAACCAAGGTGGGTCACAGGATACAGGGAGCGAGCTGAAGGACCCTGCACACATGGACAAGTGATGGATGTGCCAGGAGATGAGAGATGGGCAGGCCGATAGGTCAGGACACTCATCTCTGTTCCCCTTGGCCTCGCTCAGCTGCGGGGGCTGGGCTCCCAGACCCCTGGAGCAGAACCCCGCGCGAGGTGCTGAGCCGCTGCTGGCCGCACGGGGGCGCCCACGGCCGGGGTGCTCGCACGAAGGGGCGGGGCAGGGCGGGGCTGCAAGCGGCCGAGGGTCCAGCACCCTGGAGTCTGTTTCCATGACGGCTGGACCCACGTGACCCGTCCCCAACTCCTCCCTCTCCTTGCCTTCATAAATAATGTCCCTGGTTGAAAACTGCTCCCCAAGGCAGGGCAAGAGAAAGGCTTCTTGCTGGGCTGATTTCCCCAGAATCGAAGCAAGTCTTTGAAGGCCAGAGGCTCTGCCTTCCGGAGCTGCCCAAGTCAGTTTGTGCCTTTCCCGTCTCTCCCTCAGCTTTGCCCCTCTTCCCTGTTTTAAATCGTTTCCCTCCCCCTAGTGCTCAGGGTCTTCCTGACCCCAGCTCTTCTCTGGAACCAGCCGAGAGAGACAGCTATTGTTCTGGAAAGGCCAAGACAAACTCCTCGGAGAACGGCGCTGGAGGCTTGGGGGTCGCTGGAGCAGATAAGACCCTCTATCAGCTAAAGCGGGGATGAAACCTAGCTGAGGTGGGGGCCTGTCACAACCAGAGTCGGCAGCCCCTCTCTGGCCCCGCCCCCCGCGCCCCGCCTCCAGATTCAGAGTAAACGGATCTAGGACGGACCGCTGTGGAAGGCCCTTCCTCAGCCCCCAGCTCAGATCTGCCCGCAGCTTTGATGGTAGAAAACTGCAGAGGAGATAGGAGGAGCTGCGGCCCGTAGCAGTGGCCTCTTGGAGGGTTGGGTTCCTGGAGGTGGAGCTGTCGCCACTGGAACAAAAGATCTCTTGCCTAAACCTCTGGCTCATTGTGTCCACTGGAAGCCCTAAGCACAGCCTCAAGCCCTCCAGAGGAGAGAAACTCCGCTGCTTCCAAGTCAAATCTTCACAGTTCTTTTCAGCAACTGCGTATTACCCGACCCCAGGGCCCCTGGAAACAGAGAGCCATGGAGAAGGTTCTGAAGAGCGGCCAACCCCGGAGGCACAGAGAGGTTAAGTGATGAGCTCAGTGTGCTACAGCCTGGAAGCTGCAAGGCTTTAGCCACCATCAAACCTGGGGAAATCTCAGTCCTGGAAAGTTACAGAAAGCATCAGGGAAGGAAGAGTGCAGAGAAAGCGGTCAAAATGTGGGGTATTTTTCATGCGCTGGCTCCCCGCCCCCGCCCCTGTCAACCAATGGCCAAGTGCCCATCTCTGCTTCATACACCCCCTCCAGTTCGTTGCCACTGAGATTTTTTTTTTTTTTTAAATCTGGCTACTTTGCCTCTACCAAAGGTGACACCAAAACCATCTTTAACAAGCAGTGGTGGGGACTTCCCTGATGGTCCAGTGGTTAAGACTTCCGCCTTCCAATACAGGGGGTGTGGGTTCGATCCAGGGTCAGAGCTAAGACCCCATATATCTTGCAGCCAAAACCACAAAACAAAATAGAAGCAATATTATAATAAATTAAATAAAGACTTTAAAATCAAAAACAAGCAGTGGGGGTTGTCCAGGCCAGAGTTGGGGGTGGGTGGGTGGGTGGGGTGGGCAGAGAAGGAATTCCAGCCAGAAGGGAACAACATAGCAAAGGCAGAGAGGCATGGAGGGTGGGGGAAGCAGCTCTGTATTCCTGGGGTGAAGTTTCAGCAGGAGCAGAGAGATTTCAGGAGAAAGAGGCAGGGCTCAGATCACAGAGGTCTTGTTCTCTATCTAAGAAGCTCGCGGTAGGGAACCACTGAAAGGTTTGGAGCAAAAGGATGTAACAACTTTAGATTTGTAATACGGGATGGATTGGAGGCAGGGGGTATGGACAGACTGAGAGGCCAGTTAGGCGGCTACTGCAGTCCAGGGCAACAGTGGGGAGCCTCGTCAGGCTAATAAGGACTGGGTTGGGGGAAAGGGAGGGTCAAAAATATTCCGGTGCTCAAAGCTATCAGGACCTAAGAGAATGAAGACAGAGCAAGCAAAATCGAAGTCAAGGCTGATTCCTGGGTATCTGGCCTGGATGTTGGGGGTACAGTCTGGCCCCTCGCCAAGGGATCAGGTGGGAGGAAAGGCAGACTTAGGGGAAGAGGTCCAGTTTGGAGCAATTGAGTTGGAGGTGCCTGAGAAGGCCTAGACCGACTATCTGGGGGTAGTTGGACACTCTGGCCTAAGCCCCGTGGATGAAGGCTGAAGCAGCAATGTTTTTGGTGGCTGAAATCTTGAGGGAGAGTAGAGGCAACTGTCCAGGAGAGACTGTCCAGCAAGGGCCAAGGTCAGAAGGAGCCAAGAAGGTATTATCAGAGTAGAGCAGTGTCTGGGGAGGGAGGAGGGGGAAGGAGAGGCGCCAAGTCAGGGGCAGCAGAGAGACCCGGTGAGGAAACGCTGAGGCTGGCCGTGGGCCTGGCACTCATCCATATTTTTAAAAGTTTTTATTGAAGTATAATTGCTTTACAACGCTGTATTAATTTCTGCTGTACAGCAAAGTGAGTCAGTTATATACATATGTTCTTCTTCGTGTCCTTTTCCATTATGGTTTATCACAGGATATTGAATCGAGTCCCTGTCTGTGCAGCAGGACCTTGTTGTTTCTCCATCCTGTACACAAAAGTCCGCATCTGCCTACCCCCCACCCCCTCTCAGTCCATCCCTCCCTCACTCCAGCCCTTGGCAGCCACAAGTCTGCTCTCTTTGTCTGTGGGTCTGTTTCTGTTTCATAGATATGTTCATTTGCGTCATATTTTAGATTCCACACGTTAGTGATATCATACTGGTATTTGTCTTTCTCTTTCTGACTTGCTTTGCTTAGTATGATCATCTCCAGGTCTATCTATGTTGTGGCAAATGGCATTATTTCATTCCTATTTATGGCTGGGTAGTATTCCAGTGTGTGAGTATGTGTGTGTGTGTGAGTGTGTGTGTGTGTGTGTGAGTGCATGTGTGTGAGTGTGTGTGTGTGGGAGGCGCATGTTGTTTCCTTGTCTTGGCTATTGTGAATAGTGCTGCTATGAACCTAGGGGTGCGTGTATCTTTTTGAATTATAGTTTTGTCTGGATATACAGGCATCTTAGTAATAATCAAGGTCTAGCTGGAAATGGAGGGGATTGCCAAACTGGGGAACTCAGAGAGTTTTAAAAAGGTGTGGGCAAGGTGCAAAGGTGTAGCTAGGGTCTAGGGGAGTTAGCAAGGGGTGGAGAAGCCCCAGGGCTGGTGATGGTGGGAGCCAGGCCTGAGGAGGGAGAACCATATGGAGGGGCGGCTGGATAGGAGCTATGGTCGGTGTGGAGGGACGCAGCCAGCCCTCCGCGAGGCTCACAGGGAGCAAGTCAGGAAGCTAAACACCTCAGCCTCACTCTTAGCCTTCCCTCTGTCTCCTGTGCGGCTCCCCAGTGCTGGGGCCTACCCCAAGCCAGAGGGCAGGGAGCCTGGGCCAGGCAGTCCACACAGCTCAGCCCTGGAGCCTACACCCTAGCTGCCAGGCTACTCCACCTTGGTGAGCAAGCAGATAAAACCCTTCCGCGGTGTGACTGTTAAGAGGCAGCAGCCCTGGGTCTAGTTTCCTTGTTTCAGCTCCGCTTCCTTCTGCCTGGCTACCCCTTCTTCCAGAGCCAGGAGAGCTCCCCACTTAAGTCCTTTCTGCGTCCATCTCCCCACAGAGAGGAGGGGCTCCTTTCCACTAGCTCCAGCAGCCAAACCCCAGGGCAGTGGTCTTGGGTCCCCTGCCCATTGCAGAGCCTGGACTGGGGGAAGGGGAAAACCATGCCAGGCAGTAGCCATCCTGGAGCCTTCAGGCAGGGAAGAAAGTGGGTGCTGCTAGGAAGAGGAGACGCAGATGAGAGCTGGAAGTGTGACGAGGAGACAAGCTGGGACCAAAACGCGGCCCTTTGTGTTTCTAAATGAAACAGGAGGTGAGAAGACAGCAAGGGAAACTTTCCTTCTTTGCCCACGGCTGGGCATGGACCAAAAATACAGAGATTTGTACTCGCTCACACCCGTAAACACACACGCTTGCGTATATATAAAGCTCCAAATATATGTAGGCACGCACACAACACTTAAACAAACATGCTTGCTCACTTTACCCTCAGGTACAAATATATACACAGTCACCAACAAATACATGCAGTAGCAGTCATGGTAGCTAAGGTTACACTTCATAAACAAACAACTCGAAAATCTCAGTGGCTTCGAAAAGCAGAGGCTTCTTTCCAGCCCATCACAGCCTCTACTTCTCTAGTCATGCTAGGACCCCGACTGACGGCCCCCGCTGGTCACTGCATCAGCGAGAAAGAAGACTTCTGAAACGTCTCACACTGGCGATTAAGTCCTTCTGCCCAGGACTTCCCAAAGGTTAAGACTCTGCATTTTCACTGCAGGATGAGTGGGTTCAATCCCTGATTGGGGAACTAGGATCTCACACGCTGAGGGCTGTGATCAAAAAATAGTTTTGTTTTTGTTTTTTAATTTAACAAAGTACTTAGGAAAAAAAATCCTTCTGCCCAGAAGTGGTGCACTCTTTTCTATTCATTGGCTAGAACCAGTTACGTGATGCCACCCAAGGAAGCCAGAAACCTAGAACTTGGTGGCAAATAGCGCTAATTACTACAACACAGCTCACACACACACACCTACACTCACTCACTGCTCTTCCCACGGGTTTCTTATTTTATCCTTTTGTTATCTTAGACCCAAAACAACTCCCTGTTCCCAGCAATCAATGTCCACTGCCAGGAACCAGAGGTCATGGAAACTTCCATCCCCTTTAATTTCCAGTCCTGTCTGCTGCCCCCAACTCCCTCTCTCTCACCTGGGCCTTGTCATCTATTTCCTTCCACGTCCACTGTTCCTTGCCACACACACACACACACACACACACACACACACACACACACACACACCCCACCGCCCTGCGCTTCTTCCTGCCAAGGAGAGACACAAGGGACAGCTGCGGGTTTATTCAGCGTGACTTCACACTGCCGGCCCACCACTTGCTTCCATTTCCCTGCTTCCTCCCTTTCTTCTTTTTGTGATTGCCTTGGGAGCTTACAAAGTGTGAGCTAGTGGCTCACAGAGAGACAGGCTGTTATGAAGCTAGAGGGATGGGGAGGTGAGGCCCAGAAGGCCCCGTAGTGAGGGGAGAGCCGGCAGGGGCAAACAAAGACTCCAAAATGAGAGAAACATACAAATGGACAGCGGCAGAAGAGAGATGTAAGATACGGCAGAGAGAGAAGCAGAGACACAGACAGTGATGGAGACAGATGGAAAGAGACCCAGACTGACAGAGACAAAAACAGAGAGAGGGGACTGAAATAGGTGGAAAGAGACACGGTGGCGGGGGGGTGGGGGAGGGCAGAGAGGTAAACACAGAAAAGAACAGAGAGGGACTTCCCTGGGGCCCAGTGGTTAAGACTCTGAGCCCCAGTGCAGGGAGCCTGGGTTCCATCCCTGGTCAGGGAACTGGATCCACATGCTGCAGTTAAGACTCGGAGCATGCTCAGTCACTCAGCTGTGTCTGACTCTTTTGCAACCCCACGGACTGTAGCCCGCCAGGCTCCTCTGTCCATGGGATTCTCCAGGCAAGAACACTGGAGTGGGTTGCCATGCCCTCCTGCGGGGGAATCTTCTCAACCCAGGGATCGAATCTGTCTCTTTTGAATCTCCTCATTGGCAGGTGGATTGTTTATGACTGTGCCACCTGGGAAGCCTGTGGAGCAGCCAAATTAAAAAGAAAGAGAGAAAGAAAAAAAAAGTAAAGAGACCGAAGAAGATTGCTGCAGGGTGAAAGTAGGGATGTGTCCAGCGTGAGTCGTGTGTGTGTGTGTGTGTGTGTGTGTGTGTGTGTGTGTAGTACCATACAGCTCTGGTGTTTAAGCCATGCTATGTTTCTTCGAGGTGGACGCAGGAAAGTGAGCACTGAGATAGCTCTGAAGATAGGAGAAAATGTGTCCTTTTTCAAGCAAGTGACTGGGGCTCGAGGCCACGCTCAGGGCACTGGCTGGATTTCCTTGGAGATTTCCTGTGCTGAGCGTTGGCTCTGTCGGTTAGAGGGTCCTGTGGGTCCTGACCTACGAGCACGCCCCCAGCTGCCTGCACCCGCTGTGTCCTGTGTTCCAGCTCTGACCCTGGGGAAGGAGAGAGGGGGCAATGCAGTCCCTGCTCTAGGCAGGGCTGGAGGGTCCAAGGCTGAAAGGAGTGGTGAATTCCTGCCTTTGGGACCCTGGGACTGAGGAGAGATTGAAACCTCCTTCATCCATTCACCAAATAGTCATGGAACCTGTGTCAGGCTTGGTACCAGGCCCTGTAGACGCAGTAGAAGACAAAGCCACAATCTCCCAGTGTAGGTTGTAGTCTAGTGGAGCAGACCGACCCCAGACTAACTGCAGTTACATGATGACGTGTGTGCATGCCTGCTGAGTCACTTCAGCCGTGTCTGATTCTTTGTGACCCCATGGACTGTAACCCAGCAGGCTCCTCGGTCCATAGGATTCTCCAGGCAAGAACACTGCAGTGGGTTGCCATGACCTCCTCCAGGGGATCTTCCCAACCCAGGGATCAAACCCACATCTTTTGTCTCCTGCATTGGCAGGCGGATTCTTTACCACTGGCGCCACCTGGGAAGCTCTTGCATAATGACAGACCGGGTTAAATGCTGCAAAGGAAAGGAGCATCATAAAGAGAGAAGGTTAGCATAGGAGCCTCCTTAGGCTGTGTGTTCAGGAAATCTCTCAAGTAGGGATATTGTGACCAAGACCTTCCTGTGAGGAGCTGACCAAGAGCAAGAGTGGGTGTGGTGGGGGGAGGGGGTGGAGTGGGGAAGCAGGGCCCAGGAGGAGGGAGCAGCCGCAGACCAGGCCATAAAGCAACACTGAGCTCGGGAGCTGCGCCAAGTCCTAAGGAGGGCCTGAATGGAGGGAGCAGGGGCGCCTCTGGGGTGAGATGGGCCAAGCAGGCAGGAGCCTGCAGGGCACCCTCCAAAGAGCATGGGTTCTTTGTGGGAGAGTCGTGAGTGAGTGGTATCCATCCACACACGTCACGCACTTGAGTCAGGGGCTGGGACTCAGTGAAGATGTCAGCATAGAAGTAAGAGGGTTGGGACGTCTCTGGTGGTCCAGTGCCTAAGACTCCATGCTCCCAATACAGGGGGCCCAGGTTCGATCCCTGGTCAGGGAACTAGATCCCACATGTGGCAGCTAAGAGCTTATATGCTGCTACTAAAGATCTCAAACGCTGCAATGAGGGTCAAAGATCCTGCATGCCTCAACTGAGACCTGGCGTGCCCAAATAAATAAATAAAAATAAAAGGCTCATTTACAAAAAAGAGAGAAGAAGTAAGAGGATTGTGGAGCAGAGGAAACCAACACATCTGATCCGGTCACTCCTTTTCTTAACTCCCTTCAGTGGCCCTTCCCTCCACCCACAGAAAAAGGTGCAGACCCCTTAGCAGGGCTGGCTCGGCCTCCCCACCCTGTCCCCCACTTCCTCCCTGTCTCCTCCCCTCAGGCTCCATGCTCAGTGGTGTCCCCTCCCCCTGGAACCCCCTCCCTGCTGTTGTCTCCCGCCACCTGCCAGATCCTAGCCAAGCTTCAAGACTCACCTCCCATCTCCTTCCCCTGCATGAAGCTCTTGCTGAGCCTGGCTCCGTCCTCAATGAAACTACACAGACTGCTCCCCCCACACCCCACCGTAGGCCTCAAGCATCATGTGCCCAGGTACCCTCCGCTGCCCTCAGCTGCCCGTGTGCCCATCTCCTGGAAGGAGTCCTCGAGAGCAGGGCTGAGCAGGTCAAAATTCCCAGGTGGGTCAAAATGACCCACCCATGGTTATGGATATGATCAGTCGCCAAGCTCCTGGTCCAGAGGGGCTGTTCCAACTCCTCCCGCACAGCACCGTATCAGGGTTATCAGAGCTCAACCTCGGTTAGTAGAGAGAAGAGACTGGAAACCAGAGTCTAGGAAGTGAGTCTGAGAAGTCCTTCCACCCTTTTGCTTCATAAATGGAAACCCACTCCAGTATTCTTGCCTGAAAAAATCCCATGGACAGAGAAACCCGGCAGGCTACAGTTCATGGGGTCGCGAAGAGTCAGACACGACTGAGCGACTGAGCACATCCCTGAAAACAAGCTGGGTTGCCAGCAGCTTTACTGGAGAAAGTTGGGCTAGAGCTCACTCTTGCCACAGTTGCTCAAACTGGCACAGTCTGATCTGGAAATATAGCTTCCACATGTGCCAAGGTTTCTGGCAGTGCACAAAGGATGCAGGCATCATTAAGCTGGATTGAGCGATCCTCCTCGAATGGATCGTGCGATTCTAGCTCTTCATACATAAAATTTTTTAAATGTTAAAAACTTTTTTTGGGCTTCCCTGATGGTCCAGGGGTTGAGAGTCCGCCTGCCAGTGCTGGCGACACCAGTTCAGTCCCTGGCCTGGGAAGATTCCACATGCCACGGGGCACCTAAGTCCATGGGCCACAACTACTGAGCCCAAGAGCCCTAGAGCCTGCGCTCTGCAACAAGAGAAGGCCCTGAAATGAGAAGCCCCTGCACCGCAGCTAGAGAGTAGCCCCTGCTCGCCGCAACTAGAGAAAGCTCGCACTCAGCAACAAAGACCCAGCACAGCCAAAAATAAGCACATAAATACAAAAAAGCCACACTTTTTTTTCCTCAGAAAATGAATACAGATCAGAAATCATAAGAAAGGGCAGGTCATGGTTTGGCAAGTAGAGGTCAGGGGCTCCCAGTTGGGAGAGGGGTGGCCAAGGGGTAGAGGCATGCTGAGGGCTCTGGGTAACTGAGGCGAGAGCCTGGCGAGAAGGCCAAGGAGGGAAGACACTGCCCACTAGCCGTCAGGTACGGGTAACTCAGGGCAGCCTCCAGGGTGGGCTAGCGTGAAAGTCTGCCTAATCCTAGGAAAGTGAATCTGCCACGGGCAGATTTTTATCCAATTTGCTGCCGTCTCCTCCAGGGACTGCGTGTGTTGCCAGGGTAAAAGCCAGGAGAAAGCCTGTCCCCCAGGTAGTGACCTTTCCGAGACTCTTACTGTGCTTCTGTTTCAAGGAGGACATGGGCATCAGTGCCAGAGAATCCCCTTGGGAGGACCCTGGGGGTTGGCAGTGGGGAACAGAGACGAAAAGTCAGGCAGAGGTTGGCAGAGGTCAGGAGAAGCAAGGCAGAGGCCAGGTGAGTCTGGGAAGAAGGAAGTATCACAGGAAATGGTGAAGATCCACGAGGCCCCCCAGCCAACAATCGCTGGGAGGGAGCAGGAGGAACCCACAGAGGGTCTGCCCCTGGAAGATGGAAAGCTGGAAGGGAGAGGATTTGGGGGCCAAGGCTAACTTCCCCCATGGCTGTTGGCTCCCCTCTCCCTGAGTAACAGGAGGGAAAATAGGGGTTTCTGAAGTCCAACATGGTTTGGGTGTCCATAAACCAGTTCCTAGAGGACCACACAGCCAAGCAAGAGCCGTAGATGGCCAGACCATCCCATCAGCATCCACTGAGGCTAGGACCACACTTTGTACCCGAAGAGAAGGTCCCACTCTGCCCTGAGCCTGACAGTCAAGACACCTGCCTTCAGCCCCACGTTGAACAGCAGGATAAGCAGGCCTGAACTGGGCAGAAAGAGGGTTAGAGGGCCTGCATGGAACTAGCTGGCCTAGGGGGATCTGGCAGCCTCACTTTCAGGCAGAAGATGAACAGGAATAGAAAGAAAGGCCAGGAGGAAATAGAACAGAGAAAATAAGATGAGGCAATGGAAGCTGCTGTAACGGGCAGATCCGCACAGCTCAGTGGCCTGACCTATAAAGTTCGCTTCTCCCCAGTCGCAGTCTAAGGCAAGTGTTGCGCTTGGGTGGCCTGCGGCGTGACCACGAGGGCCTGGCCCCCTCCATCTTGTGGCCCTCCTTTAAGCTCTCTGACTCCTCCCTGTTCAGCCAGCAGACAAGAGAGACGCTTAGGAAGGTGCTCCCAACTCTGGGTCTCTCTGCCTGGAAGGGGCCCTGCACACGTTCTGCTGGTGAGAGCTGTAAGTGTGACCCCACCAGATGCAAAGGGGGTCTGAAAAGTGGGGTCACTGGCTGAGCAGATGCTCCTCAGACAAAAACTCCACACCATGGAAAGGGGGTCCTGGACAGTGGTGGATTAGCGCCAACGCTGCCGCAGTCACTGGTGCTGCGTGGACCAGTATTCTGGGCCAGGTGTTTTATAAAGTGTGATTTATTCTATTCTTTACAATAACCCTTGAAAAGTAAAGAACATTACTGCTACTGCTGAGTCGCTTCAGTCGTGTCCGACTCTGTGCGACCCCACAGATGGCAGCCCACCAGGCTCTGGGATTCTCCAGGCAAGAACACTGGAGTGGGTTGCCATTTCCTTCTCCATAAAGAGCATTAGACCTGTTTTATATGAGGAGAGGGCTTCCCAGGTGGCGCTAGTGGTAAAGAACCTGCTTGCCAGTGCAGGAGACATAAGATCCCTGGGTTGGAAAGATCCCCTGGAGGAGAGCATGGCAACCCACTCCAGTAATCTCGCCTGGAGATTCCCACGGATGGAGGAGCCTGGTGGGCCACAGTCCGTAGGGTCACAAAGAGTCAGACACAACTGGAGTGACTTAGCACAGCACGCACATACCAGGAGAAGTGGAAGGTCAAGAGAGGCTGGAAGGCTTAGCCCAAGGGGGTGAGGTCTGGATTTGATCCCAGGTGCCATGGCCGGCGCACTCGGTGCCAGGGGCTGCGACGGCCGAGAGGAGCTACCCCACGTCCGAGGTCAGGGGCAGCGGCCCAGAGTGCCAGGCCGTGACGGCGCAGGAACGGCCCAGAGGAGCCACCCCGCGTCCGAGGTCGGGGCAACGGTCTGGAGGAGCCACCCCGCGCCCGAGGCCAGGGGCGGCGGCCGAGAAGATCAACCTACGTCCAAGGAGCAGTGGCTGCACTGGCGCAGGAGGGCCTAGAGGAGCTATCCCACGTTGAAGGTCAGGAAGGGCGGCGGTGAGGAGATACCCTTCATCCAAGGTAAGGAGCTGCTGCTGCTGTGCTTTGCTGGAGCAGCCGTGAAGAGATATCCCACACCCAAGGTAAGAGAAACCCAGGTAAGATGCAAGAGGGCATCAGAGGGCAGACACACTGAAACCATACTCACAGAAATCTAGTCAATCTAATCACACTAGGACCACAGCCTTGTCTAACTCAATGAAACCAAGCCATGCCTGCGGGGCAACCCAAGACGGGCGGATCGTGGTAGGGAGGTCTGACAGAATGTGGTCCACTGGAGAAGGGAATGGCAAACCACTTCAGTATTCTTGCCTTGAGAACCCCATGAACAGTAGGAAAAGGCAAAATAATAGAATAATGAATGAGGAACTCCCCAGGTCTGTAGGTGTCCAGTATGCTGCTTGAGATCAGTGGAGAAATAACTCCAGAAAGAAAGAAGGGATGGAGCTAAAGCAAAAACAATACCCAGCTGTGGATTTGACTGGTGATAGAAACAAAGTCCGATGCTGTAAAGAGCAATATTGCGTAGGAACCTGGAATGTCAGGTCCATGAATCAAGGCAAATTGGAAGTGGTCAAACAAGAGATGGCAAGAGTGAACGTTGACATTCTAGGAATCAGCGAACTAAAATGGACTGGAATGGGTGAATTTAACTCAGATGACCGTTATACCTACTACTGTGGGCAGGAATCTCTCAGAAGAAATGGAGTAGCCATCATGGTCAGCAAAAGAGTCTGAAATGCAGTACTTGGATGCAATCTCAAAAACAACAGAATGATCTCTGTTCGTTTCCAAGGCAAACCATTCAATATCACCGTAATCCAAGTCTATTCCCCAACCAGTAATGCTGAAGAAGCTGAAATTGAACGGTTCTATGAAGACCTACAAGACCTTTTAGAACTGACACCCGAAAAAGATGTCCTTTTCATTATAGGGGACTGGAATGCAAAAGTAGGAAGTCAAGAAACACCTGGAGTAACAGGCAAATTTGGCCTTGGAATGCAGAATGAGGCAGGACAAAGACTAATAGAGTTTTGCCAAGAAAATGCACTGGTCACAGCAAACACCCTCTTCCAACAACACAAGAGAAGACTCTACACATGGACATCACCAGATGGTCAACACTGAAATCAGATTGATTATATTCTTTGCGGCCAAAGATGGAGAAGCTCTATACAGTCAGCAAAAACAAGACCGGGAGCTGACTGTGGCTCAGATCATGAACTCCTGATTACCAAATTCAGACTCAAATTGAAGAAAGTAAGGAAAAACGCTAGACCATTCAGGTATGACCTAAACCAAATCCCTTATGATTATACAGTGGAAGTGAGAAATAGATTTAAGGGCCTAGATCTGATAGATAGAGTGCCTGATGAACTATGGAATGAGGTTCGTGACATTGTATAGGAGACAGGGATCAAGACCATCCCCATGGAAAAGAAATGCAAAAAAGCAAGATGGCTGCTGAGGAGACCTTACAAATAGCTGTGAAAAGAAGAGAAGTGAAAAGCAAAGGAGAAAAGGAAAGATATAAGCATCTGAATGCAGAGTTCCAAAGAATAGCAAGAAGAGATAAGAAAGCCTTCCTCAGCGATCAATGCAAAGAAATAGAGGAAAACAACAGAATGGGAAAGACTAGAGATCGCTTCAAGAAAATTAGAGATACCAAGGGAACATTTCATGCAAAGATGGGCTCAATAAAGGACAGAAATGGTATGGACCTAACAGAAGCAGAAGATATTAAGAAGAGGTGGCAAGAATACACAGAAGAATTTACAAAAAGGATCTTCACGACCCGGATAATCACGATGGTGTGATCACTCATCTAGAGCCAGACATCCTGGAATGTGAAGTCAAGTGGGCCTTAGAAAGCATCACTACAAACAAAGCTAGTGGAGGTGATGGAATTCCAGTGGAGCTATTTCAAATCCTGAAAGATGATGCTGTGAAAGTGCCGCACTCAATATGCCAGCAAATTTGGAAAACTCAGCAGTGGCCACAGGACTGGAAAAGGTCAGTTTTCACTGATCCCAAAGAAAGGCAATGCCAAAGAATGCTCAAACTACCGCACAATTGCACTCATCTCACATGCTAGTAAACTAATGCTCAAAATTCTCCCAGCCAGGCTTCAACAATATGTGAGCCGTGAACTTCCTGATGTTCAAGCTGGTTTTAGAAAAGGCAGAGGAACCAGAGATCAAATTGCCAACATCCGCTGGATCATGGAAAAAGCAAGAGAGTTCCAGAAAACATCTATTTCTGCTTTATTGACTATGCCAAAGCCTTTGACTGTGTGGATCACAAGAAACTGTGGGAAATTCTGAAAGAGATGGGAATACCAGACCACCTGAACCTGCCTCTTGAGAAATCTGTATGCAGGTCAGGAAGCAACAGTTAGAACTGGACATGGAACAACAGACTGGTTCCAAATAGGAAAAGGAGTACGTCAAGGCTGTATATTGTCACCCTGCTTATTTAACTTCTATGCAGAGTACATCATGAGAAACGCTGGACTGGAAGAAACACAAGCTGGAATCAAGACTGCTGGGAGAAATATCAATAACCTCAGATATGCAGATGACACCACCCTTATGGCAGAAAGTGAAGAGGAACTCAAAAGCCTCTTGATGAAAGTGAAAGAGGAGAGTGAAAAAGTTGGCTTAAAGCTCAACATTCAGAAAACGAAGATCATGGCATCCAGTCCCATCACTTCATGGGAAATAGATGGGGAAACAGTGGAAACAGTGTCAGACTTTATTTTGGGGGGCTCCAGAATCACTGCAGATGGTGACTGCAGCCATGAAATTAAAAGACGCTTACTCCTTGGAAGGAAAGTTATGACCAACCTAGATAGCATATTCAAAAGCAGAGACATTACTTTGCCGACTAAGGTCCTAGTCAAGGCTATGGTTTTTCCAGTAGTCACGTATGGATGTGAGAGTTGGACTGTGGAGAAGGCTGAGCGCCGAAGAATTGATGCTTTTGAACTGTGGTGTTGGAGAAGACTCTTGAGAGTCCCTTGGACTGCAAGGAGATCCAACCAGTCCATTCTGAAGGAGATCAGCCCTGGGGTTTCTTTGGAAGGAATGATGCTAAAGCTGAAACTCCAGTACTTTGGCCACCTGATGCGAAGAGTTGACTCATTGGAAAAGACTCTGATGCTGGGAGGGATTAGGGGCAGGAGGAGAAGGGGACGACCGAGGATGAGATGGCTGGACGGCATCACTCACTCGATGGACGTGAGTCTGAATGAACTCTAGGAGTTGGTGATGGACAGGGAGGCCTGGTGTGCTGTGATTCATGGGGTCGCAAAGAGTCGGGCACGACTAAGTGACTGGACTGAACTTACGTATTAGGGCCCATGACATCTCTTCCTGGCTCACCAGGATGGTTCTGTAGAAAATGACAGAGATGGAGACAAGATGCAGGGTCGGTGCTAGGGAAGCGTGGTGGTGAGGGCTAAAGGAGATGGACCAGGGAAAGAGGACAAGCAAGAGGGAGGGACAAGCACAAGGGTTCACCTGAGGTTCTCACTAAGAGGGAGGAAGCAGTGAAGCTGAAGAAGAGGGCACGCTGGACAGAGGAGGAGGGCCAGGCCTCCCCACCTCTTCACACCTCGTCTGGTTTCCAAGGGGGGCTCAACACTGCCTGTTCCCTGGGCTTTCTCTGCCTGGCCTGCTGTCTCCCACAGGCCTGCATTTGAATCCTGCGTGTTCTAGCACCAGATCCTGAATGGTTGAGCACTCCCTGAAGACGCAGTGGGTAAAGATGCTTTGTCAACACTGACCGAAATGGTTCCGGGGTGTTTGCCAGAAAGAGCCACAAGATGGGGAGTGGTCTGGGCCCTGGGCAGCAGCACAAAGCCTGGCTGGAAGGAGAGGAGGGTGGAAACAAAGCCTCTGAAGGCAGCAGTGTCTCCTAGCTGCTCTATCAGGAGCAGCTCTTCCTGACAGGGAGGGTGACCTGTGAAATGAAAAGTGCTCGGGCTGCTGAAATGCTTTACTTCCCCGATGGCATCCCTGTGTTTGGCATGGGGCTCCAATGAGGGAGAGTGCATCACTTGACCCTCTGGCTCCAGCAGCTGATAGAGGGGGGCTGCCCCCCTGCCTTGCGGTCCCCAGAACAACCTCCACGGCCTGGCTTGTAAATTGTTATGGCCCATTGAAGAGCTTGCCCTTAAATGTCACTTACCCAGGATTTAAGGTGAAAACAGGCAGAGGGACCTGCCTTTGGCACAGCCCGAGGTGGGGGCTGACAGGTGGGGGTCAGCCTTTTTGGAAAGCACAGTTGGACACTAGGTCTGGAGTTAATTTTTTTTTTTAATGCCCTTGTCCCCCAGGGGATTGTTATGTCCAACAATTATTTCTGCTCCTGGGGCAGAAGGCAGGGACAGGCTTAGAAAGCTATCATTTATTTGAGTGGACTGAGTATAGACCTGCACCTCGATCTGAGGGTCCTCTCCCCACCTGCCTCCTCTCTTACTCCCCTACCCATCCCTCCATCTCCCCAACCTCTTGCTTCCAATTTTCTCTCTCACCCCAGGTGTCTGCACAGTTCCTAGGTTTCTCTTTGCCCCGCTGGACCCTGAGGGCCAAATTGAGGAGGATTTTAATGAATCTGACCCAGGCCAGAGGGCCATGGTCAGGAGCATCACTTGGGAGGGACGAACCAGCTTCCCTTTCCAGCTTCACTTTTCTACCTTTGGGGACAAGGAGAGGTCAGCTTCCCACGACTCCCTGGAGGCCCTTCCCTGCAAGAAGGTGGACCATGAGACCCGAGACCGTGGTCCCTCCCAACGATGACTCTTCATGCCTCCTCTCTCTCCTGTGATCTTTTTTTCGTTATGAAACAAATCTCACACTCAGAAAAGGGCATGAGACAAATGTTTCATTTAAGAAATTATTTTAAAGCAAACTCAGAGTGGTCACCCCTCAGCCAAGGACCAGGATGCGGCCAGCACCCTCCGACCCCACAAGCCCTTTCCTCCCCATTTCCATCTTCCCCCAGGTCCCGGGCAATCGCTTCTTGCTTCTCATTATAGTGCGTGAGCTCCCTCCACAGTAGGGTATGGTTTTTCTGTTTCTGAACTTTACATAAATAGAATCGTGTGTTCCGGATTCCTTCACTTCTGGCTTCTCCCTGGCGACCTGACGGTATGTGTGCGTCTCACCTGTGTGGTTGGCGTGGTCACAATCCATTCTTATTGTCTGGGAGAGGTTGTCACTGCCTATATGCCCCAACCCCACCATCTGTCTCCCCAGCCCAGGTCTCCCCAGCTGCAGCCCCTTATTGCTTTGTTTCTTGGACTTTTAATTTTCTATTAGGGTATGGCTGGTTAACAACGTTGTGATGGTTTCGGGTGAACAGTGAAGGGACTCAGCCACACACATACATGTATCCATTCTCTCTCAAACCCCCTCGCATCCAGGCTGCCACATAACACTGAGCAGGCTTCCCTGTGCTATACAGTAGGACCTTGTCAGTTATCCATTTTAAATACAGCAGTGTGTACATGTCCGACCCCAACTCCCTAACTGTCCCTTCCGCCTGGCAATCACATGTTCCTTCTCTAAGCCTGTGAGTCTTTCTGTTCCCCTACTGCTCTGGGGAGAAGGCACCGACAATCCTCACAGCAGATCTAGGGTCCTCTGCAGACAGATCACACAGTGAGGAGTAGTAGGGTTGGACTGAACCCCAGCTTTTGGGCCATGGAGCCAAGCTCTCACATCCTGCTGGGGGTGCTGGATACTAGCAGGGAGCGTAGGGAGAGTTTGGTACCTGCAGAGAGAGGTTCTAATGGCATCCCAGGCATTGGCACCAGAAGCTGGGGAGAGAACTTGAAATAGCATTTGGTGCCTAACTGTTGCCTGGCGGAAATGGCACCCCACTCCAGTACTCTTGCCTAGAAAGTCCCGTGGACGGAGGAGCCTGGTGTCCATGGGGTCGCAAAGAGTTGGACATGACTGAGCGACTTCACTTTCACTTTCACTTGTTGCCTGGTAGATATTTGCCTCGGAGAAAGCAATGGCAACCCACTCCAGTACTCTTGCCTAGAAAGTCCCATGGACGGAGGAGCCTGGTGGGCTGCAGTCCATGGGGTCACGAAGAGTCGGACACGACTGAGCGACTTCCCTTTCACTTTTCACTTGCATGCATTGGAGAAGGAAATGGCAACCCACTCCAGTGTTCTTGCCTGGAGAATTCCGGGGACGGGGGAGCCTGGTGGGCTGCCGTCTATGGGGTTGCACAGAGTTGGGCACGACTGAAGTGACTTAGCAGCAGCAGATGTTTGCCAAGTGAGTGAATGAATACCCTCCCGGGAGCCCTCAAACCAGGCTGCTGGGTGGCCAGCCCTTCTTGCCTTCCTCCCAGCTGCCGCACAACCAGTCCTTGGCACTTGCATCTCTTTCTGAGGCTCTGCAGGCCAGCAGACCCCTCCCAGACTCGTAACCCCCCTCCTGCCTTCCCTCTGGGTAAGGTTAACTGCTCCACGCTCGCTCATTGCCTGCTTCCAGGCCCAGGATGGAACTCTGTGGATGCCACCTGTCACCTGTTACTGCCTCCCACTCCCTCCTCTTAGGTCTGATCTCCAGCCCCTATCCAACTTCACTGCTTTGCTGGCTCTGATGAACTTCAGGGAGAGGGGAGGTGCAGCAAAAATAACACATCAATTGAGTTTGCAAGGCAGTTCTTAAGGTAGAAAGCACTTCCTAATACACTAATTGAGTGTGGATGGTTATTATCTTCCTGTTCTAAGTATTTTACATTTTAACTCATTTAACCCTCAGAACCACCCCTGCAGTAGGTACTATTATTATCCCCGCATTATAGAGAAAGGAGTTAAGGAGCTTGTCCAAGGTACAGACGCCAGAGAAAATACAGAATGAGCAGTGCAATTTGAATTTCAGATAAACAAAGAATGTATAAAAGTATAAATATGTTCTGAAAGTTGCACATTAAATTCAAATAGGCCCCTTGTATTTTGGATTCATTAAATCTAGTGACCCTAGTTCAAGGTCACTGAGCTGGTGGTGGGCAAGTCAGGTTCGAACCCCAACTTGCCATGTTCTCAGCTCCAGTGGAATCTGCACTATGACCCCGGTAGCTGGCAAGAGAGGCAGATGGATCTGAGACTGTTTAGTAAATCAAGCCAGCAGGGCTAGGAAACAGATTCGATATGGAGGCTTTAAAAAGCCCAATTTCTGGCTCCTGTAGACTCCGAGAGGAGGCTTCTTGTTGAGGATCTCTCCTGTCAACAGGAGGCAGAGCCTCCAGAGGCCAGAGCCAGGGTTTCTCGAGGGTCCAGATCACCTGGGAAATGAGTGGCCACACCCTCTAATCCTGTTCTCCACTTGGTCTCCAAGAGGGATGGCCCAGCCCTGCCCGGCTCAGATCCAGGCGCTTCAGTCCTTCCAGCTTTCCTGCAGCCCCCGTTGCTGTTTCTCAGTCCCTGAGTTGTGTCCAACTCTTTGTGACCCCAGGCTCCCCTGTCCTCCACTATCTCCCGGAGTTTGCTCAGACACATGTCAGTTGAGCTGGTGATGCCATCCAGCCATCTCATCCTCTGTCGTTCCCCTCTCCTCCTGCCCTCAGTCTTTCCCAGCATCAGAGTCTTTTCCAATGAGTCAGCTCTTTGTGACCCCCATTTCCAGCCTTAAAACCCACAAACAAACCATCTCATCTAACTGCCAGGATGTCACCAGGGCCTGCCCTTTGCCTTCCATCCTGCCTCCCACTCCCCCAGGGCTAATCACCTCACTTAGATGTGATGTAGCCCCAAGACTCCCCAACTGTAAAAATTGCAAAAGTGAATGTGACAGCGTCTGAGGCTGCAGATGCAGATATATGCTGTTATTTTGTACTAAATAACGCATTTAATTACTTCTTGGCGGGGAAGCCTGTTTGGCAGATAGTGAAGGCAATGCTAATAATAGCACTTTGCACTGAGGGCCTCCAACACAGAGGAAGAGCCATGAAAGGGCCCCACTTCTGTTCCAGACAACTTGAAAGCTCCGCAAACACACATGCCTTCTTCCTCAAGAGCGGAGGGAATTGTGAAGAAAATGCTGTGGGTTTTTGCTTTTAACTCACTGTTTTGATCCTTTCCAGCCGTCAGAACGTAGGACCCCTGGAGAGACTGGGGCAGGGGCCGTTGTCTGGTGGAAAGAGAGTGTGGAGGTGGGGGTGTACCCCCTCTTCTCCGTCTTTCTACCCCATCTCAAAAAGCAGGGTCGGAGGGAGCCCCCCCGCCCAAGGCAGTGCCTGCCATGGCTAGGACACAATTTTATGCCCAGAGCATAGACCAGTGAATCAGGAGAAACTGTTCTGCCGGTTTGGGCAAACTGCACTCCACATCCAGGTTCAGTCCTGCTGTGAGATGTTGGGCCTCATGTTCCTCACCTATAAAATGGGGCTTATGATGTCTACAGTACAGGGATGCTCTGAAGGTTAGGTCTAGGGTCCCTTCTACCATTAAAAATCTCCATGACTGGGACTTCTCTGGCGGCCCAGGTGTTAAGAATCTGCCTGCCAATGCAGGGGACACAGGTTCGATTCCTGCTCTGAGAAGTTTCCACATGCCACGGGGCAAATAAGCCCATGCCCCACAATTACTAAGCCTGCGCTTACAGAGCCAGGGAGTGGCAACTCCTGAGCCCACATACCCTAGAGCCTAGGCTCTGCAACAAGAGAAGTTACAGCAATGAGAAGCCAGAGCATTGCAACTAGAGAATAGCTCCCACTCGCCACAACTAAAGAAAGCCCACGCAGAGCAATGAAGACCCAATGCAGCCAAAAGTAAATAAATAAGAAGAAGATATTAAAAAACCTCCATGATTTAGGTGGCAGAACGCTCCCCAGAGCACCTGGGGCACCACTTCCCGCAGACCGTGTTCCTGGTGTACCCAGCATCTCATCTTCTCTGGGCTGTTCCATGGGCAGGCTGCAGTCGGCCCTGGCCTGTCTGCGGGGTGTGGGCAGCTGTGCCTCCAGGCCTCGCTATAGCACACAGCCAGCAGGACCAAATGGGGTTGCCTCCCTCCCTGGCAAGGGGGTCAGCTGAAGTTTGAGGTGCTGGCCCCCAGGAAGATGTCTGTCAGCCTCCTGGAGGACTGCCCACATCTGCTACCTCCTGCCCAGACTGGATGCTGGGGCCTGTGTTTCCAGCCCAATTCTACAAGTATTTGCCTAGCTGTTGGGGGAAGGGGCTGAGCAGGGGAGCAAAGAGGTCCCCAGATTCAGTGCAAAAACTTACTAGGCATCCACTGGGAGAATTATCACATATACACACAATCTCTATGATTTATCTAGCCTCTACCATCCAAACATAGAACTAGAAGTTGCCTTAGAGCCCATCAGGTCCAACTAAATCCCTAACCCATTTTATAGATGAGAAAACTGAGACCCAAAGAAAGGGAGTTCCTTGTGAGCTGTATCAGTGCTGGGAACCAAAGGAGGCTGTCTGTCACCCACGCAGGGCGCTTTCTCACACGTATCCTGACTTGCTGCTGTGTGTTCTTAGGGAAGTCGCTGGACCTCTCCAGGCTCCATTCTTCCTTCCCTGTAGAAGGAAAGTCTTGGATTAGATGCCAAAATACTGAAGGGGATTGAGACTGAGGGGCCTGGACATAAATCCTGGCTGTGTGACCTGGGAGAGTCATGTCAGCTTCTTGAGCCTCAAGTCCTGCCCCCTTCACCAACACTATCACCCCACTAACCCCCCACAGGGCTTGCTGTTTGGAGACCTTATGTATTCAAAGTTGCTATTCTTGAACAGACTCATTTGTTCCTGACAACAGTCTTGGGAAGTGAGTCCTATTGTTGTCGTTGTTCAGTCTCTAAGTCATGTTCGACTCTTTGTGATCCCAGGCTCCTCTGTCCTCCACTACCTCCTGGAGTTTGCTCAAATTCATGTCCATTGAGTTGGTGATGCTAGCTAACCATCTCGTCCTCTGCTGCCCCTTTCTCCTCTTGCCTTCAATCTTTCCCAGCATCAGGGTCTTTTCCAACGAGTCAGCTCTTCAAATCAGTGGCCAAAGTATTGGAGCTTCAGCATCAGTTCTTCCAATGAATATTCAGGGTTGATTTCCTTTCGGGTTGACTGTTTTGATCTCCTTGCTGTTCAAGGGATTCTCAAGAGTCTTCTCCAGCACCACAACTTGAAAGCATTAATTCTTCAGTGCTCAGCCTTCTTTATGGTCCAATCCTCACATCCATACATGACTGCTGAAAAAACCATAGCTTAGACTATGCAGACTTTGTTGGCAAAGTGATGTCTCTGCTTTTTAATACACTGTCTAGACTTGTCATAGCTTTCCTTCCAAGGAGCAAGCATCTTTTAGTTTCATGACTGCAGTCACTGTCCACAGTGATTTTGAAGACCAAGAAAATAAAATCTGTTACTGTTTCCACTTTTCCCCACCTATCTGCCATGAAGTGATGGGACTGGATGCCATGATCTTAGTTTTTTAAATACTGAGTTCCAAGCCAGCAACTTCACTCTCCTCTTTTGCCTTCATTAAGAGATTCTAATTCCTTTCCACTTTCTGCCATTAGACGGGTATCATCTGTATATCTGATATTGTTTATATTTCTCCTGACAATCTTAATTCCAGCTTCTGCTTCATCCAGCCTGACATTTCACATGATGTACTCTGCATATAATTTAAATAAGGAGGGTGACAATATACAGACTTGTCATATTTCTTTCCCAATTTTGAACCAGTCAATTGTTCCATCTCTGGTTCTAACTGTTGCTTCTTGACCCTCATACAAGTTTCTCAGGAGATAGGTAAGGTGGTGTGGTATTCCTATCTCTTAAAGAATTTTCCAGTTTGTTGTCATCCACACAGTCAATGGCACCCCACTCCAATACACTTGTCTGGAAAATCCCATGGATGGAGGAGCCTGGAAGGCTGCAGTCCATGGGGTTGCTGAGGGTTGGGCACGACTGAGCGACTTCACTCTCACTTTTCACTTTCATGCATTGGAGAAGGAAATGGCAACCCACTCCAGTGTTCTTGCTTGGAGAATCCCAGGGATGGGGGAGCCTGGTGGGCTGCCGTCTATGGGGTCGCACAGAGTCGGACATGACTGAAGCGACTTAGCAGCAGCAGCAGCAGCACACAAAGACTTTAGCATTGAAGCTAATAGTCTTTGAAGCAGAAGTAGATGCTTTTCTGGAATTTTCTTGCTTTCTCTGTGATCCAGTGAATGTTGGCAATTTGATCTATGTCTTTTCTAAACCCAGCTTGTACATCTCAATTCATGTATTGTGGAAGCCTAGCTTGAAGGATTTTGAGCATAACCTTGCTAACATGTGAAATGAGCTCAACTGTCAGTTCTCATTTCAATCCCAAAGAAAGGCAATGCCAAAGAATGCTCAAACTACCGCACAATTGCCCTCATCTCACACGCTAGTAAACTAATGCTCAAAATTCTCCAAGCCAGGCTTTAACAATACGTGAACCGTGAACTTCCAGATGTTTAAGCTGGTTTTAGAAAAGGCAGAGGAACCAGAGATCAAATTGCCAACATCTGCTGGATCATCAAAAAAGCAAGAGAGTTCCAGAAAAACATCTATTTCTGCTTTATTGACTGTGCCAAAGCCTTTGACTGTGTGGATCACAATCAACTGTGGAAAATTCTGACAGAGATGGGAATACCAGACCACCTGACCTGCCTCTTGAGAAACCTATATGCAGGTCAGGAAGCAAGAGTTAGAACTGGACACGGAACAACAGACTGGTTCCAAATAGGAAAATGAGAACGCCAAGGCTGTATATTGTCACCCTGCTTATTTAACTTCTATGCAGAGTACATCATGAGAAACGCTGGACTGGAAGAAGCACAAGCTGGAATCAGGATTGCCGGGAGAAATATCAATAACCTCAGATATGCAGATGACACCACCCTTATGGCAGAAAGTGAAGAGGAACTCAAAAGCCTCTTGATGAAAGTGAAAGAGGAGAGTGAAGAAGTTGGCCTAAAGCTCAACATTCAGAAAACAAAGATCATGGCATCTGGTCCCATCACTTCATGGGAAATAGATGTGGAAACAGTGTCAGACTTTATTTTTTGGGCTCCAAAATCACTGCAGATGGTGACTGCAGCCATGAAATTAAAGACGCTTACTCCTTGGAAGAAAAGTTATGACCAACCTAGATATTAAAAAGCAGAGACACGGGGAGGGAGGTAAGAAGGGGGTTCAGGATGGGGAACATGTGTACGCCTGTGGCAGATTCATGTTGATGTGTGGCAGAACCAATACAATATTGTAAAGTAATTAGCCTCCAATTAAAATACATAAATTTAAATTAAAAAAACAAAACAGAGACATTACTTTGCCAACAAAAGTCCATCTAGTCAAGGCTATGGTTTTTCCAGTGGTCGTGTATGGATGTGAGAGTTGGACTGTGAAGAAAGCTGAGCGCCGAAGAACTGATGCTTTTGGACTGTGGTGTTGGAGAAGACTCTTGAGAGTCCCTTGGACTGAAAGGAGATCCAACCAGTCCATTCTAAAGGAGATCAGTCCTGGGTATTCATTGGAAAGACTGATGCTAAAGCTGAAACTCCAATACTTTGGCCACCTCATGCGAAGAGTTGACTCATTTTAGAAGGCCTCCTTATCTCTCCTCACTATTGTCTGGAACTCTGTATTCAACTGACTATATCTTTCCCTTTCTCCCTTTGCCTTTCGCTTTTCTTTTTTCCTCAGCTACTTGTAAAGCCTCCTTAGACAGCCACTTTGCCTGCTTGCATTTCTCTTTTTTGGGGATGGTTTTGGTCACTGCCTCCTGTACATTGCAAATCTCTGTCCCTAGTTCTTCATGCTTTCTGATCCCTTGAATTTACTCATCACCTCCACTGGATAATCATAAGAGATTTGATTCAGGTCATACCTGAATGGCCTAGTGGTATTCCCTCTTTCTTAATTTAAGTCTGAATGTTGCAATAAGGAACTCATGATCTGAGCCAGAGTCAGCTCCAGGTCTTGTTTTTACGGACTGTACAGAGCTTCTCCATCTTCAGTTAAAAAGAACATAATCAATCTGATTTTGGTATTAACCATCTGGTGATGCCCATGTGCAAAGTTATCTCTTGGGTTGTTGGAAAAGGGTGTTTGAGTGTTTTCTTGACAAAACTCTGTTAGCCTTTGACCTGTTTCATTTTGCACTCCAAGGCCAAACTTGCCTGCTATTCTGAGTATCTCTTGACTTCCTACTTTTGCATTCCAATCTCCTTTGATGAAAAGGACATCTTTTTTTGGTATTAGTTCCAGAAGATGTTGGGCTTCCCAAGTGGCACTAGTCGTAAAGAAGCCACCTGCCAATGCAAAGGAATAAGAGACGTGGGAGCCAAGTTCAATCCCTGGGTCAGGTAGATCCCCTGGAGAAGGAAATGGCAGCCCACTCCGGTATTCTTGTGTGGAGAATCTCATAGACAGAGGAGCCTGGTGGGCTACAGTCCATAGGGTTGCAAAGAGTCGGACACGACTGAAGTGACTCAGTATCAGCTGGAAGGTGTTGCAGGGCTTCATAGAGTCCTATTATTATCCCCAATCTATAGGTGAGACAACTGAGGCCCATAGGGATCAAGCAACTTGCCCAAGGTCATGAACCTCTTAGGGATGTCACTCGGAAGGAGTCGATGTCCATTGCGTGTCCCAGTGGCCAGCATGTAGTGGGCCAGGCACACGATAAGCGTCAGTGCCCCACTCCCACCTCCGGTCTAGTCGGTACTTCCAGGAGTTCGTCATCACAGTCAAGATTCACAGAGGTCAGGAGACCTTGTACACACCATATGGCTATAGATCAATAAAGTGTTGTAACCAAAGATTGGAAAAGAGATTAGGGGACTCAGTTCCTGGAGCAGAACTATTAAAAAAGAAAGAAACTCTCAGCTCTGCAGTGGAGGAGTGGGAATGGGACCCAGGCCTCCTCTTACATGCTGGGCAAACACCAGGCAAGGGAGCATCCCTAACCAGCTCAATGTGACTGCTGTCGGCCATAAAGATGCAGCTTATTGGCGCTATGGTGACGGGAGAACCAAGGAGTAACAAAAGGACCTCTTTGCAGGCGGATAAGGAAGCAGGTTTATTTACCCTCAGCAAAGAGAGATGCTTGGGGCTGGAACACCCACCCTGATGGCAAAAGACAGCCCACCTCACCAGGCCTCAGGGCTGTGACTCTCCACCAAACTTGGTCCCAGGTGGGAAGATGACTCGGACTCAGCAGGGCCTTTGCTCCTCGTCCTGGTCCTTCTGGGGACATGTCTATCCCTCATCACAATTGCAGAGACCAGAATGAGCTTCCTGACCTTTGCTGTCCTCCATCCTCACTTATCTAGGCAGAACTGTTCCACCTTCCTCTGTCCTTCCTTATGCAAGAGTTGACTGCTTGGGTTCAAATCCCACTTCTGCCTCTTGCTGCCTGTGTGAGCTTGGGCAAGTTACTTCACCTCTCTGGGCTTCAGTGTCTTCATCTGTGAAATGGGTATAATGACAGAAACCACCTCATGGGATTGGTGCGGGGATTAAAAAAGACTTGTGAAGTGTTTACTTAGCCCAGCCTGTGACACTGAGTAAGACCTCACAAAATGCTGCTATTATTATTAAGACCATTTTGGCTCTTAAAAAAAAATGTGTGTTAGTCGCTCAGTCCTGTACAACTCTTTGCGACCCCATGGACCTGTAACCCATCAGGCTCCTATGTCCATGGAATTTTCCAGACAAGAACACTGAAATGGGTAGCCATTCCCTTCTCCAGGGGATCTTCCAAGGATCAAACTCAGGTCTCCCACACTGTAGATGGATTCTTTACCATCTGAGCCTCCAGTTTGGCTCTTACCATATTATAATCTGATCATGAGTCTGTCTCTCCAACTAGACCTGGGGCTCTCAACCTTTCACATCCTCCTAACAACCTCATAACATAGTTATAATTGTCCCCATTGTAAAGGTGATGACCCTGAAGCTCAGAGCTATTAGCCAGCCACACAGTCAGCGGACAGATCTCAAAGTGGACTTTATGGCCCTTACACTTCTCTCCCAGGGACTCAGCCTGGGTGACCTCCAGAGGCTCTCAGTTCTGCTGCCTCAGCCTGTGGCTCTGTGCTGGCCTGTTAGGCAGTTAATAATGGAAGATGTTGCCGTGGACTTCAGGCAAGAAATAGTTAAAGAACAGCAGTCTCAGCTCCAGAGGGCACAGAGGCCAGAAGCTGGATCTTCAGGCCTCTGTGGAGTGAGGTGCTGGGAAACTGAGCTGATCTGAACTCTGAAGGGCAGCTGCCACCAGTCAGACAGAAAACACCAGCCCAAGGCCTTTCATAACCAGAAAGATGCTGCTTCTGAGAGTGTGTGTACACATGTATCCAGAGACATACACAGACACACACACACAGAGTGATACACAGATACGTGGGAGCACACACACACATCTCACACATGGCCACTGATTCCCTTAAAGCCTTGTCAGAGGGAACCATTTAATTTGCATTCTAAGGAGAGAGACTCAGCATTGCGATGGAGATATCTGAGGCTCCTTGTCATACAGGACTTAGGTGATTATAGGAAGCATAACTCAAAGACTGCCACTCCAGTGAGGGGAGGCAGGGTCACTAGAGTTGTCCTCAGCAGGATTTCAGTGTGAAAGGGTGAGAGGTCAGAGAATCACAGGGTTAGCAGATCTGATCTGCTGTGACTGAGATCCACCCAAACAATTTACGTGCCCAGCCTTCCCCTCTCCCTGCAGAGGTGTCAGGTTTTAGCGGATATCAGATCCACCTGGAGGGTTATACGTTCAGATTCCTAGGCCACCCAACCAGAGATTTTCACCCCCACTTAGCAAATGTGGCAACTGAGGCCCAGCAAAGCTAGATAACATGTCCAGGACCACACAGCAGTGCCGAAATGGTCCAGGATCCATGCTCTGAACCACCATGCTGAGTTCTGTCTCAGGCATCTGGAGACTCAGGCGCGAGCATCATTTAATCCCTGCAGCGGATCCTTTGGGGGAGCAGGAAGGGGAGAAAGGGGCCCAAATGGGCGAAAAGGGTCAGGATCCCAGGCTCAGAGGCCAGAGTTCCAGGTAGGGCTCTGTTTCCCCTGGGGGCTGGAGACCAGAGAAGAAACTGAGGCTCAGGTGCAGCTGTGTGGGCTGGCTGCAAGATACATACCTAGTGATCAAGGACACTGGCTCTGCAGTTTGCAGAGGCTGTGTGACATTCAGCATGTGACTCAGCCTCTCTGAACTTATAGAAAAACTGGGATAACAGCGATCCCCATTACACAGGGTTGATGTGAGGACAGAATGGGCTAAGGCACACATCCTAGCCTCAGGGAGGGCCTGAGTCAGTGGCAATTTAAACTCCTACAGACTTAACCATGGGTGATTCCTCTGGCAAGGGCAGTGTACACAGCCTAGAGGCTGCCTGATCCACTCTTTCTGGCCCAACCTGGGCCACCTGGAAACCCACCCTTGACTCACCTTCCTCTCCAGCAGGAGAGCAGAGAGGAAGCCGACCCTGGCCCCAGATACAGCCAATCCGGAGCTCCTTATAGAATTTCTTGCCCCCGCCCTGGGCTGCCATCTGTGCAGGGCTGGGTGGACCTGCCAGTCTCGGAGGGAGGTTAATTTATGACCCTTCCCGCTCCTTGTCTACACCAGGCCAGCGGGGCCTCACGCCCCAAACCTCAGCCTCTCAGAGGAAGGAGGGGAAACAGAACCTGAATGAGTTCCAGCTTAAAATCAATCCTTCCCAGCGACAGACAGCCAAAGGGGCACAGAGGAGAGGCCTGCTTCCTTTCATTTTTTTATCTTTATTTTTTAATTTTTTTTTTCAATACCAAAAACATTTTGTATTGGGGTATAGCCAATTAACAATGGCGTGGTAGTCTCAAGTGAACAGCCAAGGGACTCAGCCATACATATACATGTATTTTTTCTCCTCCAAACCCTGCTCCCATCCAGGTCGGTGCGTAACACTGAGCAGAGTTCCATGTGCTACACAATAGGTCCTTGTTGGTTATCCATTTCAAACACAGTGACGTGTACATGACCTTCCCAAACTCCCTAACTATCCCTTCCCCCTACACCCTCCCAGCAACCATAAATTCGTTTTCTAAGTGTGTGAGTCTCTTTCTGTTTTGTAGGTTCATGTGTACCAAGTTTTTTTTTTTTTAGATTCCACATATAAGGGATGCCATATTTCTCCTTCTCTATCTGACTTACTTCATTCAATATGACACTCCCTAGGTCCATCTATGTTGCTACAAATGGAGGCCTGCTTCTTTTAACTCCATCTACCAAAGCTTTTGTCTCACATCTACCCCTCGTTAATCCACACACTTTACCAGGAGGCAGAAGGCTGAGCCAGCAAGAGCAGAAACTGCCAGGGTCCAACCTCGAGTGCTTACAGGCTACGCAACCTTGGACAAATGGCTTACCCTCTCTGTGCATCTGCTTCCTCTTCTATAAACCAGAAATAATAACAGAAACCATCTTTTAATGCTGTTGTGAGCATTACATAATAATAGAGACAGTGATTTCAAACAATCCCAGGCATATGGTAAATGTCAGTTGTCACTATGAGCTGCTGGTCCTTCTGATGTCATTGCGGGCCCTGGGGGGCGGGCGGTGTAAATATCCAAAATGAGGCAGAAGCACTACATGGCAGTGAAGGGGAGGGGCAGAGGGTGTCTGGAAGGAGCAGCAGCAGAACGGAGGGGGACGGGGAGCTTTCTGGAAGAGGAAGTCTGGGCTGAGGCTGCCCAGCTCAGCTTCCACCTTCGTTTGTGCTTGGTCGCTCAGTCGTGTCCGACTCTTTGTGACTCCATGGACTGTAGCCTGACGGGCTCCTCTGTCCATGGGGATTCTCCAGGCAAGAATCCTGGAGTGGGTTGCCATTTCCTCCCTCAGGGGATCTTCCCCACCCAGGGATCAAACCCGTGTCTCCTAAGGCTCCTGTATTGGCAGGCAGATTCTTTACCCCTGAGTCACCTGGGAATCCCGGCTCCCACATTATCCTCCTTCAGTCTTCACCTTCTTCCGATTCTGCTGCCCTCCTGAGAGAAAACAGACACAGAGAGAATTCACCTGGTGTTGGGCATCTTGCCCTCATGAGGCTGGCCTCAGGCAGCCACTGTACCTTTAGGGTCTCTGCCTTCTGGACAGCTTGGCCTAGGCCTTCATCAGGACGGGGTGCTCAGTGCTGCTAGGGACATTGGAGTGTTGAGTGGTGGTAACCAGAAGTCTCTGTTCACCTCAGGAGTATCACAGCAGAGCTTCTGATCAGACAGCATCTGGTCCTAACCATAATGGAGGTGAGCCTCACTCCTTATGGGTATTTCCCCACTCAGACTTCCAGCTCTGAAGAAATGGCGACTCGTTTCTCCCCTCAAACTGGCACTACCTGAGGGCAGGGTTGTGTCTCCCCTCAGACTGTGGATCCCTGAGGGCAGGGCTGGGTCTCTGCTCACACTGAGGCTCCCTGAGGCAGGGCTGTGTCACCCCTCAGACAGGGGTCCCTTGAGGCAGGGCTGTGTCTCCCCTCAGTCTGGGGCCCATTGAGGCAGCGCTGTGTCTCCCCTCAGTCTGAGGTCCATTGAGGCAGGTCTCTCTCCCCTCAGACTGCGGCTTCCTGAGGGCAGAGCTGAGTCTCCGCTCAGACTGGAGCTCCCTGAGGCAGGGCTGTGTCACCCCTCAGACTTGGGCTCCCTGAGGACAGGCCCATGTCTCCCCTCAGTCTGGGGTCCATTGAGGCAGGGCTGTGTCTCCCCTCTGACTGCGGATCCCTGAGGGCAGGGCTGAGTCTCTGCTCAGACTGGAGCTCCCTGAAGACAGGACTGTGTCTCTCATACTAGGACTCCCTGAGGGCAGGGCTATGTCTCCCCTCAGACTATGGCCAAGTGAGGCAGGGCTGTGTCTCCCTTCAGGCTGGGGCTCCCTGAGGCAGGGCTGTGTCTCCCCTCAGACTGGGCTCCCTGAGGCAGGGCTGTGTCTCCCCTCAGAATGGGGCTCTGAGGCAGGGCTGTATCTCCCCTCAGACTGGAGCTCCCTGAGGGCAGGGCTGTGTCTCCCCTCAGACTGGAGCTCCCTGAGGCGGGGCTGTGTCTTCCCTCAGACTGGAGCTCCCTGAGGACAAGACTGTGTCTCCCCTCAGACTGAGGCTCCCTAGGCAGGGCTGTGTCTCCCCTCTCAGTCTCCTTCTTGGATGTCACCTGACTTCTCTCCTGGAACAAGACTTAGGCTTCGTGGCTGGTCTAGGGAGGGAATGCTGGCTGTTCCACTTCAAAATTTCCCTTCACCCTGTCTGAGTGGGTGGACAGCAAGATAGAGAATTAAAGTCCTGGCAAGCAGTGGAAAGATCCGTTGAGATCCAGAGTTGGTGTTTGGATGGTAGAGTCAGAAGGAGGTTCTGTCCAGGCCACAGCCTCTTTCCAGGTCTGGCCTCAGGCTCAGGCAGCAGCTTTCAGAGGCTTGTCTCTGGCTTCAAGAGCACAGAGGAGCGTGGATGGGTCCCCACTGCCCAGCCTTATCCCAAACCCCACAGCGAAGCTCCCAAGCTGTGGGAGCCGGAAGGTCCATCTCTGCTTATGAACTACACTGATTGCTTGAAAGTGAGTTTCAACTAGTGCTTATTGAATGAATAATCACCAACACACTGGCCAGTTATTCCCCAGCCTAGAAGGCTCGCATCTACCAGCTTCCATCTTTCCAAATTCTCCACGTTCCCAACCAGCTCAGCTGCAAATTCTCTCAACCTGCTCTGACCCCTTGTGGCACTCAGGTGTGCCCTTGGGTCTGGTCCACTAGTAGACTCACTAGTGAGTTTTCTAAAACACTAATGCCTTGGTTCCACCACCAAGAAATTCTGATTTAATTGGCTGTGGGTGGGATGGCAGGGTATTGATTCCATTTAACTCCCCAGGTGGTGCTGACATGCTGCCGTGGTTGAGAACCAAGGGATCAGGCTGTGGTCTCCTCCATAGAAAACATGAGCTGGACATTATTCCTGGTGCCCAGCGCTGGGCCTGGCACATAGCAGGTGCTCCATGTTGTTATTCAGTCACTAAGTCATGCCTAACTCTTTGCGACCTCATGTACTGCAACACAGCAGGCTTCCCTGTCCTTCACCATCTCCCAGAGTTTGCTCAAACTCGTGTCCATTGAGTCAGTGATGCCATCCAACCATCTCATCCTCTGTCGTCCCCTTTCTCCTCCTGCCTTCAATCTTTCCCAGCATCAGGGTCTTTTCCACTGAGTCGGCTCTTCACATCAGGTGGCCAAAGTATTGAAGCTTCAACTTCAGCATCAGTCCTTCCAATGGATATTCAGGGTTGATTTCCTTTAGGATGGACTGGTTTGATGTCGTTGCAGTCCAGGGGACTCTCAAAATCTCCAGCACCACAGTTCAAAAGCATCAATTCTTTGGTGCTCGGTGATCAGGTGCTCCATAAATGTTTGTAAATAAAAGATTTAATGATAGGTGGGCCAGTCCCTTTTCTGGAGGTGCCCAAAGGTACACAGGACTGGCGTCAGTCTTCCTCTGCAGCAGGTGAGGTGGTGATTAAGAGTTTATCTCTGTTGATGGATAATCTGGATTCAAATTCTGCCAGCTTTTTGGCCTTGGGCAAGTTGAACCACAGTTTCCTCATCTGTAAATGGGACTAATCATAGCCTCTATCTCACAGAGCTGTTCTGGGAGGATGGAGTGTCTGTCTGTAAAGGCTTAATTCAGGTGGTTTGTGTTCATCTGGGTCTTGGCAGGAAGCAGATAGTTTATCCAAACCACTGAGGAGAGTTTACCAAAGGGGGTGTTTGCAGAGAGGTGGGTAGAGTTAAGGAAGGCAGTAAGTAAGGAGGTAGAGAACCCCAGGGCTAGAAACACTGGGGCACTGTTAGCACCCATCAGCCTAGTGGGGCACAGAGAGGAAGCAAGAGCCCAGAGGCAGAACTCTGCTATAGGAGAGGGGCTGAGACAGGTGCCGCGAGTACTGAGGAGGCAGCCCCTGCACCCCGAGATACCTACCTCAACCCACTCCCTTCCCCATCGCCTAGTGGTGCCTCGCATTGGGCAATGCCAACCAGGGTTCACTTCACAAGGAGCCCTGTGATGCAGTCCACAGAGGGAGGCTCCAGGGCACAGGGCAGAGGGTGGATTGGGAGGAGAAGACAGAAGATCTCCAGCCCCCTGACATTCAGCAAATGCTGATGAAATATTACTACTGTTACTGTTCGTGTGACTTGTGTGGACTGCCTTGTGGCCTCGTACCTCGCTATTGAACAGTATTGTTGGGGCCTGTCCAATCTCCTGAGCATAGCAGACGGCCCAGGACCCCAGCCCAGCTCCCCAGCCGCCCCATCCCAGGCGCCCCAGACACACTGGAGGGAAGAAGGGCTGAAGGAAGGAGCACAGCTCCATGTTCAGCCAAGGGCTTCAGCTTGTTTGACAAACCATCAAAGCGACTTTGCGGGAGGGAGCAAGCTTCATTAAAATGGAAGCACAGCCCTCTAGTATGCAGATGGGGCCACTTTATTACTTTTTAATTTGTTTACAGAAAGCCTGTATTTGGTGTACACCATCTTTGCAAATAGTAACAAATGGGCATGTTTGCTGCCTCCAAAGCTGTGTTTCCCTGGATAAATGGACTGAAACTGTGTTTGAACACTGCACTTGGTTACTCTTAATAGCATCTGACATGCTCCTCAGATTGTGTGGGAGGCTGGAGGGAGGACCTGAAGTGTGTGTGTGGGGGGTGTGTTGTGTATGTGTGGCGTGTGATGTGTATGTGTTATAATCTCTCCAGACTCGTTTTCTTGGTCTACATGATAAGTGACCTGGGCCAGATGGTCTCAGCAGCCTTTGAAGCTTTCCTACGCCACAGCTTCATGATTTCTCTGCCACTCTAGAAACTACAAAACTCTCTGAACCACCAGCCTTCCAATTAATTCCCAAGGGAAGCCCTCTTCACTAAAACGAAATAAAACCTACAAATTACCAAATGCATTTTGAAAATGGGTCAAATTGAATGAAGAATACTTAATGGAGTGTAACTATTCAGTGATAGTTCAAATGCTAGGACTCTCAAATGCTGGTTTCACTCATTCTTAGCTGTGTGATGTTGGGAAAGTTACTTAACCTCTCTGTGCCTCAATTTCCTCATCTGTAAAGAGAGGATGATAATACCCTCCTCATGGGGCTGTTGGAGGGATTAGATGATTCTTGCAGCCCATTCAGAAAAGGTGTGGCACCAGCAAGAGCTCAGCCATTGTTAACTACCATCGTTCTTACGTATGGTAGTGTGTTTCTGTTAAAGAGAAAGAATTTAGGACAATCTCTGTTACATAAGTTGCCCATTCAGAATCTGTCCTGACCTGAGGAAGTGACCCAGCCCCCAAGTAACTCCCCATCACATCCGCATGAGTTACCTACCTCACAGCATTCTTCACAACTTAAACTCCCCCCTCTTATATCTCTCTGTGTATTATCAGTCTCTCCTCATCTGGGTGTTTGGTCCACAAGGGCACAGACCTTGTCAGTCTTATTCATGGCTATCTCCCCAGCACCTAGAACATCATCGACTGGTTCTCCATAAATTCTTGTCCAATGAATGAACAACTACATCAGTAAAGCATGTGATGTTGGCCAGACGTAAGGATGAACCCTGGAAACTTTGGTCAAGGTTGGGCCTGGAGGGAATGCCACATACATGCATTTCATGTTTTAACACATACATCCAACCTGTAAAGTCTCTGTTCACAAGATTGTTCATTAACTGGATTTTTATTTTAACTTAGGAAAAGCAATATTGGGCTTCTCCAGTGGCTCAGTGATAAAGAACCCGCCTGCAAGGTAGGAGGCACAGTAGATGCAGGTTTGATCCCTGGGTTGGGAAGATCCCTTGGAGGAGGGAATGGCAACCCACTCTAGTACTCTTGTCTGGAGAATCCCATGGACAGAGGAGCCTGGTGGGCTACAGTCCATAGGGCCACAAAGAGACACGACTGAAGGGACTGAGCAGAAAGCAAGACCAGAAAAGAACACAAAAAAGGAGCAAAACAACATCCTGTTTCTTGGGGTGCAGTCCCCGGCCCAGCACCCTTTAGGCCATCTCCTGGGCCTCCACTGGAGAGGCCTTGGATGGGGTGACTTCTTGTCTTAGAAATGGGTTCCCAGGGAGCAGAGTTTGCCTGGAGAAAATGAGGCATACTTTTGCATACCCAGAGCTTTAGAGTTTACAAAGTTCTCTTGGAACCCCATCCCACTTGATAGCTCCTTATGAGAAGGGAAAGCCCAGACTCCCTCCAGGCCTCAACCCCTGCCCCCCAGTTTTACAGATGCTGAAACCAGGGGTGAAAGCAGAACAGACTTGCCAGCCTTCCCCCAGCCTAGCCAGGACTCTTTCCAATAATACCTCGAGGCCTCCACAGAACAGATTATTAATTACCCTGCTGACTAAAGCAAGGAAAGAGGTTTGTGCATTTCAGATAAATTTTTCAACTACAAAAGGAATGAAACTAAAAGGAATAGCTCCCCTCAGTTAACCAGAATATTCTGTTAAGCGGGAACACACACCCCACCCCCCAACACTCTAGCTGGAAGCATACCTTAAAGATCAGTTCTTCTCAGGATTTTAGAAGTTGTGTTTCTAACTGATCACTATAGCAAAGATTCAGAACCCAGAATGATGAAAACAAAGAGCACACCTTTCCTGAGAAATGTTTAAAGGCACACTGCATTGCAATTATAATCCCCAATATTTATTGAATATGCCTTTATCATGCTCCAGACACTGTTCTAAGCCCTTCAGATCACAAACTTATGATATATCATGTTCTCCTCCTTATAGATGAGGAAACTGAAGCACAGAGTGGTTAGGAACATGCTGAAAGTCTCATAGCTGGTAAGTGACAGAGCCAAGGTTCATAGTCAAGTAAGTAGTCAGTATCCTGAGCTACACTCTTCACAATTACATCTGGCTGTATCTCCAAGAGGGAGGAAAAAAAATCTTAGTAAATGTTGAAGTAAAAAGATACAACAATACTGCTAGGAATCAAATTTTATTGACAAGGTTTTAAATCACAAAGATAGTAGTTAGCAGTGAAAAATCATGACTGTCCCAATGGATGTAAGAATCTCCTTCTACAGGATCAGTGTGAAGCTTTAGCAGACAGCACTTTGGCTGGTGGGCCCAGCAGAAAGTATGTTTGAGTCGCAGTGTGATCCACTGTGATTACTTCTGCATCCCAGGAATGCCATGCTCATCTCACCAATGTTCTTCTTTTACACATGAAAAAAGAGAAGCCCAGAGAGGTCAGGTGACTCATCAGCGGTCACACAGCAAATTAGCAGGTAAACCTAACCTGCTCAGTGCCATGAATATAACTTCTGCCACATGACTCAGTCCTGTTCTTTGCACCACAAGCCAGAGAGGAAGGCAGAGCCCAGATCACGGTGGGCCAACTGGTTAGCCAGCCAAGGGCTAGAACCAGCTCCCTCCATCATTCCAGCCACAGTTGGGGTCTATTTTCTGCCTAAGTGAAGCTGCCACTGCGGGGTAGTCACTTATGAGTTTTAGCCTTTGGTTCTACTTTGGAGAGGAGAAAGGAAAGGCCAGACGCCTACTGATCCTTTTATTTGGGGGCCAATGAATCCCTTTCACTTCTCAGAAACTTCCAAATAACCCTCTCCCTTCCAATAATTCTAGGAGAATGAAAATTGACTTCCACCTGCTTGTCCTACCACCATTCAAGCTAATCGCTCAGGGAGAGGCCAGGGACCGTTTTCTTTGTGTGCCCATGGCCTCACCTCCTTCTCCCCACAGGCCCCGGGGATATTGATAATCCTCATGAGTGATGTCACGGGACTGGGCTGGGGGGAGGCTGCTGTGCTGCAGGGAGAACCTGAAGACCGAGGTCTCCAGATAGGTGGCCGGGAAGTAAAGGGAGCAGAGGAAGGGGGCCAGGAGCCCCTCTGAGGGTCTGCGGTGGCGGCTTTTGAGTGAGGCGGCAGCGGCTTATTACAGCTAATTTCCTTCCCCCTGCTAGAACTGCAAATCCACAGGGTTTTCACAGCATATTTGTGTATCTGGCGCTCTCAGCTCGCCTCCCCTCGGGGACCATAAGAGATGCCAAGGAAAGAAACAACATGCTCCCCCATAATTTCAAAGTCAGTTCCAGAGTTAATAATAAATTAAGAGCTGCAGGCGGGTGGAGGAGGAGTCGACATGGAGGGCCCACTCCGTGCTGGGGCAGACCGACCCCTCCAGGAACATCTTCTAGGAATCAGGAGAAATACTGGAACACTGGCATCTCAGATGCTGAGGAGGTTTCTCCAAAGTCCGAGGCTCACTGACCCCAAATCTTTGTGGCACCAAAGGACGTGGGGCCCCAACTCATGATGGCTGTATGAGGGAGGGGAGAATGGAAGAGCGTTCTCTCTCCCAGTTCCTTTATCCCTCCCAGGGGACAGTGGGAGCACTTTGAGAAAGGCAGAACAGTTTTTCAGAGGGAATTGGAAAATTCTTCTCCCTGGCCAATGACTAAACCCATTCACCTCTGAGGAAGTTTCTAGACCAACAGCCACACCAGTTGGAAATCCAACAGTCCCAAATATCTGTGCAAATCTGTTATTCATTGTTGGGGTTGTAGGAAGACTGTCTCTCAGACTGGAAGCTCCTTGAAGACCAGGGTCTCTGCCACCAGGCTGGAAGTGCCATCAGCTCTAGTCAGAGCTAAGGTTGTGAAGGGACTGGGAAATACCAGTGAGAGGAGGCCAGGCAGGTTTAACCCTGAGAATACAGGGTGTGGTGTGGACAAGATGGCCACCCTGAACTATCAGAGGGGCTGTCCTGTGAATCCTGTAGAATCCACTCCTTCTGTGTGCATTCCCAAGAAGAAGAGCTAGAATTAAGGGGAGGTGACTCAGAGGACTGGACTTTGGTTCCAGAGAAGGATGGCCTTTCTAAGAGTGAATCAGTGAGAAACAGTGAGCCTCCTACTACGAGAAGTGAAGCTTCTGAGGAGGGGCCCGAAGCACCAGGTGGCTGCTGGGCCAGGGGGCCTTTAAGATTCTTCCCAAGCCCAAGAGGCAGTCAGTGATGGTGGAGGTTCTAGTCTCACCACCCCCAACCCTGCAGCAGGGCTCCTCCTGATAACCTCAGGGAGGGGCCAGAGGAGATGAGCAGGAGGACACAGGGAAGTGAAGTGAAGTGAAGTCGCTCAGTCGTGTCCGACTCTTTTCGACTCCATGGACTGTAGCCCACCAGGCTCCTTCGTCCATGAGATTTTCCAAGCAAGAGTACTGGAATGGGTTGCCATTTCCTTCTCCAGGGGATCTTCCCAAGCCAGGGATCGAACCCAGGTCTCCTGCATTACAGTCTGAGCCACCAGGGAAGCTGGAGGACACAGGGACCAGCTCCAACCAAAGAAGCCACTCAATACATTAATCAGGCAATCAAATGCGACAGAGAAGGATGAACACAGGGGTGGCTGTTGTAGCCTTGCAAGACTGCCCGGAACAGACTGGCTGAACAGATAAGTAGAAAAATAAGTCTTTCTTGCCAACCAGGGTAGTGTTCTATCCTCATCTGCAGGGGGCACAGAGGCCTCAACTCACCCAGCGCTCCCCGGGACCCACTCACTCTTCACCAGGGAACCAGCGTCAGGGCAGGGAGTGGCTTGCCCACGGTCACAAAGCTAGACAGGGGCAGGGCTGCGGCAAAGCCCTAGAGCTCGAAAGCCAGTGCCCTTTCTCCTGTTCTCAGCTGCCCCCACAGCACCACCTGCTCCTGCAGTAGCTGGGATTCCTTTTAAAAATATGTTCATCTCAGGCCCCAAAGTGGACAGAGACAGCATGTATTACATGTTCTCTGCTGGCCCGGGAAGAGCAGACAGAATGAGCTCCTGACATTTCTGGAATCTACTCCGGTCTTCACATTTCCTCTCACAGCCACATTCTCTCCCAAGCAACTGTGGAGTATGGGCACTGGTCACCCTTTCCCTTCCTGAGCCCGCAGGCTTCCTCCCAGGCGCCCCTCCACATCCAGTTCCTCCAGCTGCTCCTGAAGGGCCGGTGAACTCCTCCACTGGAAGGCAGTGGAGATTCAACGTATATTACCCCACCCAGGAGAATTCTCATTTTAAGTCAGGCTCTGTAAGAGGGAGAGGTTTGATCTATGGAGTCTAAAGCATGGACATTAAGGACTTTCTGGATGCTGGGGAGAGGTGTGCGGGTCAGAGACGCCTTTCCAGGGCTCCCTGATGGAAAAGGAAGGCCAGGGTGGAACTGGGGGTCACCATCCAGGAGGAGAAGCAGATAACAAGCACCCCGGGCACTCTTAGCAGGGAAGGGGGCAGCTCCCCACCTTCCACCAGGTGTGTCCTAAACTGGGCATGCTCTACAGGGAACAGTTACCTCTCCTAAATCCTAGAGAGCAGGAACTAGGATGTTAGCACTTATCCACAACTGGACAGATCAACCACCAGGACTCACGAAAGACTATCCTTCACCCCGCAGAACAGACACCTCCAGTGAACCGACTCTGGTCCCCTCCTCGGGTTGATTAACCACACCCTGGAAGCCAGAGACAGGATGCACTGACCTCTGGGGGTTCCCACGGAAGACTTCCAGCTCCATCAATCCCAAGGAGCTGGAAAGGCAGCGCAGATTCTCTGTAATACCAACCAACCAGAGCTTGTTCACAGGCTCCAGAGCAGGGCTCCCGGCTTCTGTCTTCTCCCCGCCAACAAGCACACCCCCGACCCAGGGCAATTTCCCCAGAAGAACGCTCACGCTGCGCCCTGCCAGCCTCGGCGCCAATTGACTGGATTTCAATCAGAAATCCATCTCCCTTAAGGACCGCTTTGGATACAAGCAGAAGAAACCTGCAATCTAGATGCTGATGCCTAGCCATAATGGGGGGAGCCGGAAGGAGGCCGCCTGCCCAACCCGGTCCCTCCCCCGGCCAACCCCCGCGCTTAGCGAGGATGAAAATCGGCCTGGGCTGCAGCCGACTCAGCTTCCAGGGACCTAGGAAGGGGCGAAGCCTTTGTCCCTGCGTCCCCGACACGGCGGGCACAGCCGGATCGCTGAGTCTGGCCGAGGAGGGTTAATGCGGCCGCTGCAGTTAGCCAGCCTCGGGGAGCCAGCTGCGCGTTCTGGGCGAGCCCTCCACGGGGGTTCCCTGGACGCTCCGGAGAAGGGCTCTCCTAGGACGGCTAAGAGGGACCAGAGGTTTCTTTCTTTCGGAGCACGAGAAGCCGCAGGCTGGGCACTTCTCCCCACCCACCCACCCCCAACCTCATCACCAGCTGCCACTGGTCCCTCTCCTGTCCTGTACCGCGGTCAGGAAAGGGTCACGCGGAGTCAGGGTGGCTCCTCCACTCCGCTCCCTACCCCAGACCCCGCACCAGGCGAGCGGGGGCGGGGCTGCGGGGACGGGAAAGACCCCGCGGAGCGCTGGCGGCTCTGGTGCGCGGCGCGGGCAGCCTCCCTGGTAAATAATGCACGCCTCCCAGCGCCGGCTCCAGCAGGTAGTGTATCAAAGTAATGTCGCGCCGCGAATTGCAGTGTAATCGCCGTAATTTAGGGCCCCGTGGGTGAGCCCGTTTCGGCAAGGCTGCGCGCCCGGACGGCCAAGGTGACTGGAGCGTCTGCTCTGGCTTTGACCTCTGGATTTCCTCCAAGCTAAGTGAGGCCATAAAAAATTCAGAAGCCCAGGCTGTCTCCTAGCAAATGGGGTGTGGGCAGAGAGATTGTATTATCTATCTAGACCCACCGAGACGGATGCAACCGCCAAGAATAAAGAGATGTCGCCGATCGCGCTTAGGAGGGCCGGCTGGGAGTCCTGCCCTGAGCCCATCCTCTCCCGGGTGGTCGAGCAAGGCCCCGGCAGTGTGTTGGGGGTGTCCAGCCCAGAACGAGGAGATGGTTTTTCATTAGACTCGGAGTGCCCCTGCCGCGAGCCATCCGATCGGTCCCTCCCGCGGGCTGCGCAGCAACCAGACCCTTCCAGGACCTGCGGGGCCGCCGTCGGCCTCCTCGCGGCGCTAGGGAGTTGGTCCGGCATTAACATTTCTGCCCAGGTCCTCCCGAGGGGCCTGCAGCCCGCCTGCCCTGCCCCAGCCCCGTCAGGGAAAGTCTGTCTGGGCTAGAGAGATGATAACAGGAAATGCATTTGCAGGCTCCCTTCTAACTTCTTGATGGGAGCCAGTTGGAAGCGCGCGGAGCTGTGCTGTCCCTCTGAGCTCGGCTCCCGGTGACCTGGAAGGTGATAATCATGAGCTTCTCTAAGGAAAGACAAAGAAATGGAAAAACTTATCGGGCCCTGCAGCTCTGTCACATTGCATTAGCCGAGAGCCTTGTGTCTGTGGCCCCAACTCCGTGTTGGAGGGGCTGTTTTCTGTGTTCAGGAGCTCTCCACCCCAGGCCTTACTCTCCGCACCCATAAGTTCTCTCTCCTCCTTACCCCTCTCCGAATCATTTTCATCTCCCAGTGAAGAGATGTGACAGATGGCAAGCTTTCTGGAACTGACACTCTGCTGATCGTCCCCAACCCCATCCCGCTTCCCTGGTTGTTTCTCTTGCCTGGGCTGTGAACTTGGGAGCCAGGAGGGCCCTAGAAACCAGCGGTTCTGATTAAACAAGCCATGGGGCATTCTGACAGCAGAACGTTCTACAGCCCAGCAAGAAAGAAGGAGATTTGTGTGTGAAGGAAAATGTCCAGGATATATTGTTCAATAGAAAAAGCAAGTTGCAGAATAGCATATAGCGAAATATCTCATTTGTGTTACATTTTAAATAAAGGCTATATATACTCACAGGCTTGCCTATGCAGAGAAAATGTCTGAGAAGAAAAAGAGACTGTTAATGGCTGTCCCATGGGATAAGGAGGAGAAAGGGACTTTAACCTCTCACTTTGAAATTTTTGTTTTGTTCGATTTTTTTCAAAAATGATTGCATTACTTTCACAATTTCAATATAAATCTTTTTCCCCAAAAAAAAAGAAAGAAAAGAAAAAGAGACTTCTAGTCTAACTTCTTCATTTGAAACAGAGCCCAGGGAGGGAAAGGCACTTTCCCAAGTGGCGCTGTGCTCACAGCCTGGCCTCAGGCCCTATCCTCTATGTCCCTTTACCAGACTCCTTCCCAGGCACGCAGCCTGGCCAGCCAGGCTCAACAGGCCCACAAGAGAACCAGGGACCCCCTTCCCAGAGCAGGAAGGGCCCCTGAGAGGAGTGTGACCTGATCTGAGGGAGCAGTCTTTGATTCCAAAGACAGGAGTTGGAAGCAGATTTGGACACCTGGCTGGATGGCCAGCGCTTGTCCATGACCCTACCCTTCTCCAGGCCCCACAGGCCCAGTCTCACCAAGGGTGGGAATAGAGGGGCTATATGCCTGGGGTGACCAACCGTTGTGATCTATCCGGAACTGAGATGGTTCCCAGGATTTGGCCCATGGAATTCTCCAGGCAAGAATACTGGAGTGGGTAGCCATTCCTTTCTCCAGAGGATCTTCCCAGCCCAGGGATTGAACCCAGGTCTCCTGCATTGCAGGCAGATTGTTTGCTGTCTGAGCCACCAGGGATGCCCTGGATTAAGACAGTCCTAGGCAAATTAGGAAATAGTAACCCTTCTTGTGCCAGTTCTTGTCTATGGCAGCCCACTGACAGTTTGGCAACTCAAGGTTGAAGATTCTAGAAGGCTGTCTCCAGGCAAGGACGGCTTGTCCTTGTTCTGACTTCCCTAAAAAGTGTGAAGCTGTAAGGGTTAATTTACTTGTCGGTTATGATTTCCTCTCAGTCCAAGCACGCATACACACACCCCACCACGCTTCCTTGCCTCTCTTAGTCTGTCTAAAGGCACATCAGCCAGGGCCCAGCAATACCCCCCCTCTGTCTCTTTGAGCAACATAATCCTCAAGAAATTCTGGAGCCTTTAATTACACACGGGGCTCATCGCAATTTCTCATCTCTCCCTCCCCACCTCAGGAGACAAAAAAGAAATTTCACACCCTAGTGAGCCCAGCTCATCTTTTCCTCTTTGATGCCAGCCTGGGGTTAAAAAGCAGGGACAAGCGACATACGCCTCCTCTGGGTTCTGATTCCTTTGCTGATTTTGAGATTCCAAGCATGCATCTTAAAGATCTAATCTGATTTTGCCATGCCCGCCTTACCAGCCGATTAATGGCCCCCTGGCTTCCGCACTGCAGCACCCACTATTCTGCAGAGGGCCAACTTCCATCACCCCTCTCACCTGCTGCTGGCCCCACCTGAGACTGACAGCCCAGAGGAGAAAGAGCTAAGGCTAAGAAGGTGGTGGTTGGCAGAGGCCGGGGTGGGTTCAATTTTCTGTTCTGGTCACAGCTAGCTGTGTGACTTTGGACAAATTGCTTCTCCCCTCTGGTTTTCTCACTCATAAAATGGAAGGGGTTGACCTAAGTGGTCTCTAAGTTCCCTTTAAATGCTGTATGTGCTTAGTTGTCAGTCCATGGGGATTCTCCAGGCAAGAGTACTGGAGTGGGTTGCCATGCCCTCTTCCTGGGGATCTTCCCAACCCAGGGATTGAATCCAGGTCTCCCACACTGCAGGTGGATTCTTTCCCGTCTGAGCCACCAAGGAAGCCCAAGGTCCCTTTAGTCCTAATAAGCCAGACTTCTGCAGTTTAAATCTTGGCTCCCCCTTCTAGCTGGGGGAACTTGAGCAAGTTACTTAACCTTTCTGTGCCTTGGTGTTTTCATCGACTTCACTGAATTGTTGCTAAGTTGTGTCTGACTCTTTGCGACCCCCATGGACTGCAGCACACCAGGCTCCACTGGGTTGTAGTAAGAATTAAATGAGTTCATATTTGAAGAGTGCTGAGAACAGTGCCAAGGACATGCTAAACCCCTTGTGACAGGGAGACTGGTGCCCCTGCCACATGCCCTCAACACACACCAGTCCCATGTGTAGCACTTGGACTTGCTCCAGCTCCAAGCACCCGTGTCTCTCTGCCTGACAGCTTTCTCCACCCACTCACCCCCTCCCAGTCTGCTTGCCCTGAGCTCCAGGCAGGCTAGAAGTACAAGCAGTTTCAGTGCCCAGAGAAACCTTTAACCGGTGATCTTAAGGTGTTTGTGTATACATACCCCAGCGAGCTTGGCCCTCGTTGAGATAACCAAGGCTTATTCTACAGTCTCCCAGGCTCTGGGTGGTAACTGCTCTTCAATGCACCCTTTGTTGGATTTCCGCCTTCCCTGTCTCCCTTGCGCAGTGCTTCTCAAGATCACGCACCAAATAAACAACCCTGCGCTCAGATCCTGGCCTCAGTTGTTACCTGCACTAGTGCACCTCAAAGACAGGACCTGCACTCATTGCAACAAGCTTGTGAAGTCACCGTGGCCATTCCATGTCAGAGATATGGAAACTGAGGCCCACGGAGGCTCAGTGCCCTGTCCAAGACCACACAGTAGGCACGTGGCCCAGCTGGAAATTGAACCCAGGCGTTCAACCCAAGTTGACTCCATTGGCTTGTACATCTCCACCCGCCTCCCTCCTTTCCCTCTGAGGGGCTGAATCCTGTTTTGTGGTGGACACCTCATTCCTTCAGAGCCAGGGTGGCAGCTCTTACACTCCAGGAAGGGAAAGGGGGTGCAAAACTAGGCCGTCTGTGAGACTGCCTCCCTGGCAGACCTGAGGGGCCACCCAAGGACTCTTTTCCAATCACACGGACACCCACAGAGCCCTGGGGTGGTGCAGTCCTGGGCAGAGCAATCAGGCTGTTGGTACCACTGCCTCAGTTTAAGTGCAAACATGTGGGGACCCTTGGAGGAAAGTGGCCTCCCAAGGTGCCAGGATGGTACTCAAACATTGCCAGTCCTGAGGGGGCACCGTCTTTCTGTGCCTCCAGCCAAGCCCCTGTCTTGGCCTCTGGAAGTGTGCACTGCCAGCATGAGCAATGGGCCATATGCCTGAGACAGAGGGGGCCAAGCCTCACAGTCACCCCCAGCAGAGGACCTCACTTCAGACTTGGGCTCATTATGGTTCCTGCTGTCCCGAGTCAGGCTTTCCACTTACCAATGGCTTTTATAGGCATATGGCTCCACATTCACAAAAGCATTCCTTCCTTCCTTCTCTGCACCCTTCTTTCCCTCCCTGGAGACAACAGCCGCTGTTGTTGATTTACTGCGGATCCTTCCAGAGATGTTCTATGGATAGACAAGCACATATATGTAGGCGTTACAGCGTTCTTTTTTCCTCCAAAACAATTTATCTTGGAGATTCTTCTATAGGGGTATGTGAAGAACTTCCTCATTCCTTTTTACAGTTGTCTAGTATTCCATAAGCATTTGTGTCTCATAACTGATTTAACCAGTCCCCACTGGATGGTTATTTTGAGTTATCCCTTGATCATTTGCTAATAAGAACCTTGTACCTGTGTTTAGTTGCTCACTTGGAAGTATATCTATAGGAAAAATAGCTAGATGTGGGATTGCAGGGACGAGAGATACATATATATACTTGTAATTTTGAAAGATGTTGCCCAGCTGACCTCCAGTCACTTAAACTCCCACCAGTTGTGTGCCCTGCAGAGGGCTAACTGTGCCAAGTGTGTACAGACATTGCTGACTTTGCCCTCATGACAGCTTAGGGAGGGTGGCGTTATTATCCTTGTCTGATGAGAAAATTGAGAGAGATTCAGTTTTGCCCAAGATCACCCCTCCCCCCATAAAACAAAACCTTGAGCAGTATTACCTGCCAAGCTCTAGGCTAAGTGCTTTACATTTGTTATCTTATTTAACCCTCCCAGTAACAGTATGAGGTGGTTACTCTTACAACCACCATTCATTCAGATGAACCAAGTGTTGGAGCTCAGAGAGACTGAGAAACTTTCCCAGTACCACACAGCCAGTAAGTGGCAGAGTCCGATTTGAAATTTCTCAGTGTGCCTCCAAAGTCTGGGCTGTAGCTGCTCCCAGGAGGCTCTTAGAGACTCCCTGTTTAGAGCCTATCGTGTGACACCAACTTTGCTAGGTGCCGTGGTGCTCAGTTGTGTCCAGCTCTTTGTGACCCCATGGACTGTAGCCCACCAGGCTCCTCTGTCCATGAGATTTCCCAGGAAAGAATACAGGAGCGGGTTACCATTTCCTTCTCCAGGGGGATCTTCCTGACCCAGGGATCAAATCCACATCTCTTGCATCTCCTGTTTTAGCAGACGGATTCTTTACCTCTAACGCCGCCATGTAGGAGGCCGAGGCACTGTGGGGGCGGGGCAACAGCCAAGTCCCCGTGAGGTGTGAGACATATTCTTCAGCAGCCAGAGAAAAGGTCAGAGCCAGAAAGGATTACAAAACTGTTTTTCAGGGACTTCCCTGGCAGTCCAGTGGTTAAGATTCTATGCTTCCACTGCAGGGAGGCACAGGATCCCTGCTAAGATCCCACATGCTGCGAGGTGTGAAAAATAAATTAAAAAAAAAAAAAGACCAGGACTAGAAATTGCTCTGCTGACCCCCAGCCTGGGGCTCGGCGCTCTGAGCGCTGCACGGTGCTGCCTCCTTCACACAGTTAAACAAAGAGAAGCTGACCACGCAACTTAGTGTGGCGGTGGGAGGAGGGGTGGGCTCATCTATTAAGCGCCTGCTGCATACACACAACCATAGGTTCCACAATAACCCTTTCATCTTACAGTCCCCAGCTGAAGCGGGGTGCTAGGAGTCAAAAAGCTTGAGAGTAAGTGGAAGCGGATTTGCAAGAAGCATGAAACCCAAGCAGAGGGCTTTACATGCACTATGGCGTGAACTGCAGTGAGTGAACAGGGCTGATTATAGGTTACGAACCAGGACATGATTTCTATCAAATTTGTGTTTTAGGACACTGGGCCTGGTGGCAATGCTTGGCACGTGCTGTTCCTCTGGCTGGAATGCCCTTCCTAGGCTTGAAAGGTCTCTGTGAAGCATTCCCTGATCCCCAGGGAATTTGAGCAGGTGCATCCACACCCCCTTTGCTAGGTGAGAAATGCCCCAAGGCGGTGGCTGGCTCTGGTCCAGTGTCAGGCACATACTGGGAGCTCCACAAACGCCTATGGAATGAATGAATGAATGAATGAATGAATGAATGGAGTGATGAAGGCTTGACTGAGACAATGGCAGCAGGAAGATAGAGGAAATGTGAAGCCAAGTTGAAGGAAGATGAACAGGCCCTCTTGAGTGGACAGATCTAAGAACAGCTTGGTACTTACTGTGTAATGGGCCCCATAAGGGAGGCACTATTTTTTATCCCCATTTGACAGATGGGGAAACTAAGGCTCAGTGAGAGTATGCAGCCAGTAAGTGCTTGAGATCACAGCTAGTAGGTAGGAGAGTTTAGCTTTAAACTCAATCTGGCTGAGGGTGCAAAGCTCTATTTTATAGCTCTTTCATCTATTTTATACAACTTACAAGAGTTAAAGCTCCAATACTGTGGCCACCTGATGTGAAGAGCCGACTCATTGGAAAAGACCCTGATGCTGGGAAAAATTGAAGGCAGGAGGAGAAGGGGACAACAGAGGATGAAATGGTTGGATGGCGTCACTGACTCAATGGACATGAGTTTGGGCAAATTCCGGGAAATAGTGGAAGACAGGGAAGCCTGGCATGCTGCAGTCCATGGGGTCGAGAGTCAGACACGACTGAGCGACCGAACAGCAAGGGCTGAAAGAGATGAGTAAAGTCGAAATTATCCGTCCTGGTAAACTGGGATAATAATGCTCAGAGACCCCAGGTATTCTGACTTATAATCAGTTGCTTTATCCCTGCCTGCTCACCCCCTTCTCATTTATCACCTCAAACATTCCGACAGGATCCAAGCTTCCATCTCTACAGATTGAACAGCTTGGACAGAAGGGGCAGAGTCTTCTCCTTTTTGAGACCCAGAGTGCAGAAGTGGGGGCTGAGGGGCCTGGCAGAGTGCCAGCAGGAGTCAGCACCCCACCCAGCAGCTCCTTGCCTGCCCCAGTGGGCTCTGGGAGAACAGCCAGTCCAGCCCCTGGTGCCATCTCTCCGCTGCGCCTCCTCTCTCACCCAAGTCACACTCTGCATGCTCAGGTTCCTTTGTGGTGGGTGTTTTGATTAATTTTATTCTAATTAATTCAGTAATCTCAAGCTGTTTGCAAAATCTGCACCGAACGCTGCTCCGTGATGGATCTGCAGAAGGGGCTGCAAACACACGATTCATTTCTCCGTTGGCGCTATATATATCTTACGGCTGGAAGAGGGTGGGCTGGGGAAAGAAGCAAGACCGTTCCCTGCCTGTTGGCTCTCAATGTCATTTCCCAAATGCCCTCTCTTCCCCGGGCTGGGCTTGCTGGCTGTGGTCCCACTTATGCCTCTTCTTTTTGGTGGGGCCTGGGGTGGTTTGCTTAACCTCACCGACTTCAGCACCCTCACCTCAAAACTGGAGATGAAACGCCTGCCCTGGCTACCTCATAGGCCCTCAGAACCAGCTAAAGTATGAGGACAGGCTTGAGAAGCTGTAGAGAAACCTGAAGGGCTGCTGACGTCTTTAATGGAGAGACAGGAAAGTGTGATGGCTGAGACGCAAACTGGATTTCCTTGATCCACCTTTTATTAGTTGGGTACCCTGGAGAGATGACATCACCTTTTGATACTTCAGTTTCCACATCTGTAAAATGGGAGGGAGTGAAAATAGCACCCTCCGCATAGGGTTCTTGTAAAGATTAGTGAATATGGGGTTTTAGAACAGTGCTTGGTATGGAGTCAAGTGTTACACAGAATGTTATCATGGTTATCTTAGTCATCTTCATCCCTGTAAAATCTTCCACATGCAACCCAAATATTCAGTTACACAAGAAGCCTTCTCTGACTAACCATAGCAAAACCTGTACCCTAGTCCCAAAGAATGCATCCTTCCCTCATTTCACTGAAAGTACTGAAGTTTTCACCCCAGTCTCCATGTTTCCTTTGGGTGGTCCACTTTTCTTCTAGCTCAATGGAACACCTCAAGTTACAGGGCTCATCTTACCCTAAGTCCATAACTCTTATCGTGGTGAGATTAAAAGGGCTTGGTCCATGGCTGTTTCAGAAACCCCATCTAAAGGGATTTAGAGGCAGCAAGATAACTAGAAGGGAACTGGCCTTGAAGCTGGGTTTGCTAAGTACACACAGTGATTTTAATGTAAATCTAAATAAATATAGAAAGTTTTTGAAATTGACGCAATGTCAATTGTCTATATAAAGAATGATCCTCTTTTATATGGAGGGAAGTTTGGAAATGATAGAGATAAATCCTTCCCCATACATCTTTGAAATCTGTTCTAGTGCTATAAAGAGGAAAACCAACCAATAAAACAACCAACCAACGAGGTAAAGGAATGAGGAGGGAGGTGATGCTTTAGAGGAGCGGTCAGGGAAGGCCTCTCTGAGAAGGTGTCATCGGAGCCAAGCTTGAGAAATGAGAGAAAGCCCATTGTGTGACTATCTGGGCACCAGGGCTTCAGGTTGAGGGCACAGCCTTAAAAAGTCTTTGAGACAGGAATGCGCTTGGGATATTTGGAGGAATGCGATAGTGGCTGAGGGGGATGGCAGGATAAATCAGAGAGGCAAGGCCACAGGTCCAGACCAATAGACCTTGTGGGCCAAGGAAAGAAGTTAGATTTCATCCTAAATGCACTGGAAGCCCCTGGAAGATTTTAAGCAAGAAAGTGACACAAACTTATTTATATATATTTTTTCTGGCTGCGGCATGCAGCGTGTGAAATCTTAGTTCCCCAACCAGGGACCAAACCCATGGCCCCTACAGTGGAAGTGCAGAATCTTAACTGCTGGACCACCAGGGAAGTCCCCACAACCTTATTTAGATTTTAAAAGGTCACAGTAGCTGCCTTTCCAGAATTCATCCATCCATCCTTCCATCAATTCATTGACAACATTTACTGCACACCTACTGTGTGCCATGCACTGGTGGTTCACAGTTAAGCAGGACATTACCCTCCCCTCATGGAGTTCAGCTGGCGACAAAATGAGCATAGACATGCTTTAAAGGCAGGGTGGCAAGTGGCATGGTAGAGCTGCATACAGGATTTGTCCCTAGAGGTATGGACTAGGGGTCTGGGATTGGGAACAGGAAAAGCTACTGGTTAGAGCAGTGGTTCTCCGAGTTGAGTGGCATCAGAAACCACGAGCCCTTGTTTAAAACAGGTTGCTACTGCGTGCAGCCTCCCACCACTGATTCTGATGCATTCACTCTGGAGTGGAGCCTGGGAATGTGGACTGTAGCCACTCTCCAGGTATACTGGCTGGTCTATGCACTTTGAGAATCCAAGGCTGTCAGCTCCTGTGACCAAACAAATGCTAGTTCCAGGAATCCATTTCAGAACTGGAGACTGGACAGCTCCCAGCATCTCTCTTCAGTGCTTATCTTCTGCCCACGCCCGAGACAGGGGAACCCATTGAGGACAGCCATTTCCCCACCATCTCCTTCCATCCACTGCCCCCTGGATTCCACTCACAGCCCCTCTCTCCCCTCTCCCTCCTTGGGAGGCACATCTTCAAACTTTGTCCTGAAACTGAAGGAGCAATTTCACTCTCAGTTGCCTCCATTGATTTCTTTCAGGATGCAGAAGACCTGTTACCACTCATCCCAGCTCCCAGCCAGCCAGCCAACAGCCCTCATCTCCCTCCTTCTCACCTCAGTGCCCTGGGCTGGGGAATTCCAAGTCCCTCAGCCTTCATCTGCTTGTTGCAGCCTTATTCACCTCACGCCCTAGTAATTCTGCCCCCTGCTTTTCTCTGTGCCCTGAACGTCCCCTCCTCTCCCTCACCAGCCCCCACCTCCCTCACCCCTCTGCCTGTCCCATCTGTGCTAAATTTGGCAAGCTCTCCCATGGAAACCTAAACTGCCAGGTTCCTGGTAACCTCAGCCCTTAGTCCCTCAAATTGATAGAGCTAAGGCTTCTAACATCAATCAGAGCCCCACATTTCAAAATCTGCAAAAAATTCCTCAGTTGGGGGTTTTCCCAACTATCCTTCAAGACCAGGGTTCTCCTTGGATTTTCAGCAGTCAGCTGACCCCGCTCCCCACTCCCCCCACCCCCACCAGATGGTAAACGCCCTGAGAACAAGGAGCTTGGATTGGCCACTCAGCCCTGAGATAATATGCTCGCAGAGGACTGAGTAAATGCTCAGTAAACATGATGCCCCGTTATCATTACTGTTGCCACGTGTGGATTGTCACTGTTTCTGTTGCCTCCTCCCTTTGTGCCTTGCCGAATGCCTGGCAAGGGTCTCAAAGTCTTCCAGGGAAACACGTAACAGAATGCAGAGCTGTCGTTCTCACCTCCCTGGTCTCACCTCCTACTGCCTCATTCATCTGTAACAGCTTCTCTCTCATTTGCCTTTTGTTTTTTTTTTTCTTTTTTTTTTCTCACTGCCTCTGTGTTCTAAGCTGGAGACTTTGAATGATTTTTGTGCAATAACTCCCCACCCCCAACAGCCAGATCTTGGAGGCCTGGGAGATGAGTGTCAGGAGATTTGGGTGGGTAATGTGTTCTGGGAAGTAGAAAAGGGCCCCCCTCACAGAGATGCAGTTATACAGGTCACACATCCTTAGCTTCAGACACAGCCACAGAACCCAGAAATCCTGGAGTCAGCTCAGATGGTGCATGGGGCCACATTATACAGAATATTCTCCACTTGCTGTAAAGCTGTTGACAAATATATAAGAAACGAGATGGTTTTCTTTTTCTTCTTTTTCTCCCCACCCCCCCTTTTAGCCAAACACTGAAGGCCCTCGTGAGTCACAAAAGTTTTGAGATATTACTCAGGAATGTAGGAGGAAAACTCCATATTTTCCCCTGTCAAAGGTTTGGTTTTCTTATTTATTTACTAGTGTGCCACTGGGTAAATTGAACTCTGAACAACATTAAAAGGAAATAAACATATCTCTCAGCTGCTCACGGACTTGGTGCTCGCCAGGGAGTTGGGTTATCAAAAGCCTCCCCAGCCAGGGATAAGCTTGCAGCCTGGAAGGTGGGGTGGGGGCCTGGGAGCATGCAAAGCGGGGGACCTTCCACTGCCCACTGCAGGCATGATGGAGCTTCTTTTCCATCCACCAGCTTGCAAGACCCACAACAAACACCTGCATTCAGTGCCCACAGTAGCTTGGGCAGACAGAATGATTCCCTTTTATCCCCACCTTTCTACATCTTGTTCTTCTCACCAACCCACTACACCACACACACACAGACACCAGCAATGACAAACAAGAACCACAAGAGGAATGTCTTCTCAGTCATATCTGCATGGTTGAACCAGAGGGTGGGATGCCTGAGAGCACTGTTTACAATCACCGAGAATCGATACTTACTTTTGGGAAAGAAAAAATTATATATATATATACACATACACACACATATATATTTGTGGTGGATGGATGGATCCCTCTCACTCTGAAAACCATGACAGATGAGTTTTGTTCACCTCTCTATGCATTTTAAAGGTGCCTTTAGACTCACAAAATTAGAACCTGGGTTGCTGGTGGCACCCATCCAGCCCTGACCTGGCCTCCGCTCTTTCTCAGCAGGGTGGGGGTAGCCAACCAGGGCCTCATTCAGAATTCTATCTCGCCTGAGTGGTGTGACGGCTTCTCTCTCTCTCTCTGTGCTCAGTTTCCGGGATGAGAAAAGCTGGGTCCTCTCCCCAGGGGTGCAAGTGAGGCTCAGTGGGTTTACAGGGGTGAAGGCAGCAGCCCCACTGTCCTGTGGTCTTCCCAGGCCCCAGTCCCACCACAGCTGTGACTCACGGCTGCTTGGGATCAGGGCAAGCAGCCCCCGCAGGCTCCAGGAGTACGAAATATATTCTGACACTCATCTCCTGCTCAAGAACATGCAGTGGCTCCCATTTACCCATAGCAACTAAGTAGGCAGTGACCACCTGAAGCTTTGGGTTGAAAAGGACTCTAAGGCTGCTGTCAGTTTCAGCAGGGACAGTGCAGTGATTGACTGGTAAATATCTGCCATGAATGGAGCAGTTTCAGCAGGGACAGTGCAGTGATTGACTGGTGAATATCTGCCATGAATGGAGGCAGGCTGGAGGCACTCGTGCTGAAGAGCTATCTTGCCTGGCTTACAGAATAAAGTTCAAATACCTCTGCTGCTCGTCCACGTCTCTCCATTGTCAGGCTTCTCCAGCACCATTGCTTACTCCCATCCCATAAGCCTAGTTAAGCCAGGCTTCACAGCACACCTGTCATGTGCCACCTCAGTCCAGCCTCTGTGCCTCAAGCTGGCAGCCCTCCCCTCCTGCCCCTTCTCCATCTCTTGTGTGTATGAGTTTAATTTTTACTACTTCTTGAGGTTCAGCTCAAATCCTCCTCTCCCATTTAGCCCTCCCTCACAGCGACCACAACCCCGTTCTCCCCCTCCACCCATATAGATCACAGCTGTTCTGCCCCGCCCTCCCCCATGTGGCCATCACGAATGGTGATTACAAAAATTACAGGAATATATCTGTGGCACAGCTCAGTGCAGAAAGCAGGACACGGCACAGCATGAGCAGGAAGAGCAGCGTCATGTAAGAAACGTGAGCGACCACATCCAGTAGAGGCTGAGGGGACAGGCTCTGAAGCCAGGCTCCCTGGGTTTAAACCTCAGCTCTGTCTCCTCTACTGCATGACCTCTACAAGTCATGTAACCTTTCCATGCCTCAATTTCCCCACCTGTACATAGAGATGACTAATATGAGTACCCTTTCAAATGAGTTAATCTTCAGAAAGCATTAAACACAATGCTTCATATCACCACAGGCGCCACTGGGATGCAAGCTCGGAAAGGTACAGACTTTTGTGCCTTTTATTCACTGCTTTAGCCTGACACCTAGGATAACACCCAGCACATAGGAGGCATCAACAAGTATGTGTGAATGAGAGAAGGGGGGATGGGGGAAAACGTATGGACCAATCAGAGGCTGCCACACATCCACTCTGATGGGAGAGGCAAGCACACACTGGGACTGTCTACACAAGTCTATCCACAAACACTGAGTGCTCACTGGCAGGGGCACAACCCAGGGATGAAGGAGGCCAGGGCCCTATGGCAGAGGTTGCTAGTTATCGTCCTTCCGTTCTTCCCTTCCTCCCTACTCCTGGAACTTTCGGCTGGTCACAGAGTCAAACAGAATAAAGACTACATTTCCCAGACTCCCTTGCAGCTAGACAGCCATGTGACTAAATTCTGACACAGACAGTGTAAAGGGAGCTGTCAAATGATGGCTTCCAGAATTCTCCTTGAGAGATAGCTGATATTCACTCTTCCTCCAGTTGCCTGGAAAGTGGCAATCACTGGAATAGGAGCAGCCATGTTAGACTGTGAGGAGAGCTTGGTCATGAGAGCCGCTCATCACAGAGCCGCAGGACGGTGGAAGCCTGAGTCCCAGAGGACCGCATGGGGCAGAGCTATCCTATCAGCCTCGAACTCCAAACACTTCTAATGCACAGGCCAAAGTTTGGGAGCTGGCTATCACCTGCCCACCATCTCAGTCCTAACTGATACTGACTCCATCACTGGAAACTCAGTCAGCTGGGTGTAGCTCAGAAGGAACTAGACCTACTCTGCCAAGTGTGGCGGTAATGGCTCTGCACAAGATACTGTAGGAAAAGTCTCAGAGGAGGGAGGACCAGGACCCAACTGGGAGGGGGATGTGAGGGAAGGGGATCCAAGAAGGCTTCTTGGAGGCAGTGTCACCTACACTGAGATCCAAGGAATGGGGAGGAGTTTTCAAGAGGGTGGGATGTGGCGGGGGAGGGGTGAATGTGGCGAGAAGGACTTGGAGAAGCCAAGGCTGGGAGGAAGGGCATTCCTGGCTGAGGCACAGCAAGTGCAAAGGCAAAGAGGCCGTGACTGAACAACAGGGCTGACCTGGTGCAATCTGAGCACAGCGTGCACGGGAATGGGGTGGGAACAAGGAAGGAAGGTGAGTTGTGGATGTTTTCATCCTTGTGCGGATGAAGACTTGGAAGCCGGGCACAGGTGCCTAGCGTGTAACGTGTATGCATGCGTGCACAGTTGCTTCACTCTCTGCGACCACGTGGACTGTAGCCTGCCAGGCTCCTCTGTCTATGGAACTCTCCAGGCAAGCATACTGGAGTGGGCTGCCATGCCTTCCTCCAGGGGATCTTCCCGACCCAGGGATCGAACCTGCATCTGTTACGGCTTCTTCATTGGCAGGCGGGTTCTTTACCACTAGTGCCACCCGCATGGCTTAACCTCACACAGCTTATGTGGGACAAGTACTCTCGTAATCTCTTCTCACAGATGCAGAAACCAGGCACAGGGAGATTAGACCTCTTGCCCCAGGCTTCACAGCAGGGAACGGTGGGGCTTGGATTGGAGGCTGGGCAGTGGACTCCACAGCCTGGTGCCCTCCTGAGCCCCTCTGCACTCTTACAGGAACATGGCTTTGCAGAAGATACTCTCAGCCCTTTCCATCTACCTACCCCGACCCCTTTTCCCCCATTTGGTATCGTCTGAGGGCAATATTAGTGCCTGGCTGGCTTACAGCAATACTGTTGGAGTGGGCTCTTGTCTAACACTCAGATATGAATTGTCCAGGGAGACGTAAGTGCTGACAAAGCAAGAAAATTTACTGGGAAGGAGCGCCCAGGCGGAGAGCAGGAGGGTGAGGGAGCCCAGGAGAACTGCTCTGCCACACAGTTCATAGTCTTGGGTTTTCTGGTGATGGGGTGAGTTTCCAGGTTGTCTCTGCCCAATCATTCTGATCCAGGGTCTTCCCAAGTGGTGTGCCCATCACTTAACCAAGATGGATCCCAGTAACGAAGGACTCTGGGAGGTTGGTAGGACATGTGGACTGATGTCTCCTATCTCCTTTCGACCTTCCTCGAAGTCTTCCAGTTGGTGGTAGCTTGTTAGCTTTGCATTCCTTGACTGATGCAGGTGGTCACTGTGGTGCCTTGGCAGGGTGGGCTGTTTTGGATAGTGGTTCCCCTAACAATACCAGGAGATTTTGATCTTGGTCCTCAGGGAAAGAGAATTGAAGGGGCTCCAGGGAGCAGAGAGAGAGTCCAGAGCAGCCAAAGAGCAGGGCACATCTGAAAAGGGGACTCCAGATTCATTCAGGCAGGGCCCTCCTTTCATTTTAGGGGAAAGAGTTCCGTCAGGAAGCTTCACATCTCTAATCCTGCGTCTATAATAAGAAGATAACCATCATCCATATATTTGTGTTTCTCAGGGTATCTTGAGGTTTCCCCGGTGGCTCACACAGTAAAGAATCCGTCAGCAATGCAGGAGACCCAGGTTCAGTCCCTGGGTTGGGAAGATCCCCTGGAGAAGGGAATGGCAGCCCAGGCCAGTATTCTTGCCTGGAGAACTCCATGGACTGAGAATTCTAGAGGGCTAAGTCCATGGGGTCAAAGAGTCAGACACGACTGAGCAATAAGCACCCATGCTCGTATGTCATCTTATTTTCACCCTCCCATCAATCCCATGAGGTTGACACATTTACCATCATTTTACAGATGAGACAAGGCACAGAAATGCTAAGTAACTCTCCTGGCTTTGCTCAGCTCATAAATGACAGGACTAAGAACCGCCCCTGGTCTGCATGACGCCCAAGCCCACACCCACAGTGGCCTGACTCTTCCAAGTCCTCAGTCAGAGATCTTTCTCTCCATGACAGAATTCTGTTCAGACACAGCTGCCTCTTCCCTCAGAAGCTCCCTCCCCCTCCCATCCTGCTCCCACAATCTGTAGTCAACATATGCCTTGAAAAGGCGACAAAGCCACAGACGTCCTCAGAGGTTTTTTAAAATGTAGTATTATCATGCAAGAGCTGAGCGAATTGTTGCTAGAAACACGCCTTGCCTTACTCAGTCCCGGCACGTTCAGAAAACCCTTCCTAAGACATGAATCTGAGCGCCTTCGGGCACCAAAGACCTTGGACTGGTTCTCCTGCATCCCCTGCCTCTGGGAAGAAGGCCTCTTAAATACTGCTCAGCTGGAGGAGGGCCTTTTCTGAGATGGAGATGGGGGCGTCCTTCCCTTTGGCCACGAGTCTATAATAACCTCTCCACAGGCAGAGGCCATGCTGCGCAACCCCAGGGGGCGCCGTCCCCATCGAGCACAGCGTGCTTCTGTCCCTGTGGTCAGCTCACCTCTTCAGCAGCTGGCCTCAGCCTTCCAGCACCCCACTGCCCATCTCCTCAACCCTTCCGGACCTTGCACTGGCCTGAGGCCCGCCGGCTCCAGGCCCTGCAGCATCTTAAAGCCCAAACTTGAGTCTGACTGATGGCTAGATACTGGGTAGCCCGCATGTCTGGAGTTCTTCCCGGGAGAAGCCCCAAGTACAGCCCAGTAAATCAATAAACAACTTAATAAGCAAATACTGCTGTCTGCTGAGCTGGACTGGGACTCCTGGGCGAACAGATTTCAAATCAACAACAGACGGCCACAGGGCATGCCGGGAACCGGGGTACCATTTCTTGGTGGAATTTTCAAAGCCCCCCATGGCTCCCAGGACTAGAAGCGAGGTTGGGGGGTAGGGGCCAGCAGGGAGCTGTAGGCTGTTGTCAACGAAAACGCCTTTCCATCCTCAGCGTCATCTTTCATCCTCACTTGCTCCAGTTCGCTCTTTCCTGCCAAGAGCAGGGCTCGGTGCACAGCTGGCAGGAGCTTTGATCTGGGTACCAGGAATGATGATGTGGGTGACAAAGGAGCCCCGAATCACACGAGGCACCAGTTAGGGGAGTCGGCCCTTTATCGCTGACTCGCAGCTACACGGCAGTAGCAACCGCGTAGCTGCTTCTGTGCACTTCTGAGTGGGTCTGGTGGGTCAAGGGAGGCCAGTAGGGAACTGATCTCTGTGGATGCCACCCCCATCATCCCCTCGGCTCTGGGCAGCCAGCATCCGGCCCTCCAGGCAGAGAGACCCTGGCAGAAACCTCCCTGCCAGCCCCCTCCACCCCTCCACCCCCTACGGCATGCAGAGGCCCAGGGGCCAGGGTCAGATGCAAACAGAAGTGCCTGGTGGCTGAAAATAGACCCAACCGGACCTCAGGAGAATCTCTAGCCAGGAGGCCTGCGGCGCCCTTTTCTGAAAAGGCCTCCTGAATGCCTGTGTCCTCTCTTTTGTGCTCACAAATGCCACCCAATCGCAGCGAGCTGCTGAAGCTGAATAATAAGAGAGAGAGAGTGTCTGCCTGGGGCGCTGGCCTCTGGGCTGTCTGCCAGGGCTGTCAGGCTGCCCAGACTTCAATACCAACAGAGTTAAGGGACAAGGAAACAGCTCCGGTAAAGGCTTGGAAGTCGGGGAGGGAAATGACCTCTCTTGTGAGGCAACAGAGTTCAGTTGCCCAGGGCTTTCTGGCACGAGGCTGTCGCAAGGCCCCACGCAGGCAGGCTCCTCTGGCGGGTGGGCGTAGACGGTGCGCGCAGTCAGTGGAGCCGGCCCCGTGGCCCTGCCCCATCTGTGCGCTGGAGGCTCACACGGCGAAGGAGCCTGGGCCCACCATTTCCTTTCTGGCCACCGGGAAGGGGATCCTGTCAAGCTGCCACAGCTCTCAGCAAACACATTTCAGAAACAGGGGACGATGCCTCCCCTCCCTGAACACCCCGGGACACCTGGAGAATTCTGATCATGAAATGCACGTGCCGAAAAACCTCTGATGACCCGCTGATGGCCCACAGAACAACATCAGGACTGACAAATATCCCTCCATTCCTTTGCTGCTTCAAACAATCCCCGGGTGCCTCTCTGTGCCAAGCCCCTTTGAGGAAGGTGTCCAGCTGGTGACAGTGAGCAGGACAGACGTGGTTCCTATGCTCTCTGAGCTGGCAGTGGAAAGGGGAGCCTGGCTCTAAAATTCAAAAGGTGGGCTCATGTGGGCAGGGGAGAGAGAGATACTCCCTAGAGCAGTGGTTCCCTGACTCTGGGATCTAGTACCTGACGATCTGAGGTGGAGCTGATGTAATAACCACAGAAATAAAGTGCACAATAAATCATCCCCAAACCGTCACACATGCACACTCATCCAGTTTTCCACGGGAAAATTGTCTTTCACAAAACTGGTCCCTGGTGCTAAAAAGGTTGGGGACCACTGTTCTAGAGGGAGGGTGAGGTTTCAACTGGGCCTGGAAGGCCAGGTAGGCTGGGGGCCGGAGTGCATTGCAGAGGGTGGGGAGGGGATATTGGCTGGGGGCAGAGGTCGAGAGGACCCAGTCAGCCAGGGGCGGAGAAGCGGAGGCCGGCTGAGTGGAGGGCGAGGCTGGGGCAGACACACACCGCTCCTTCCTGCAGGCTGGGTGGATGTGCAGAGGGGCTTGCCCCAGGCCCTGTCTCAGGCCTCTCAGGCCACTTGCTGTCAGGCGTCCCCCCACTGCCAAGCCTCCCACAGGAGCACCATCAACCACTGTTGGCATGTGAGAGGAAGAGAGAAGGGACTTGGAGACAGTGAGAGAGAGGCCAGCTTCAGGGGCACAGGCAGGTCCACTTCCTTCCTGGCCCCGGGGAATATCTAAGAGAAGCCCCAGAGCCTGGTGCGGGAGCTCAGACGCTGGGGCCGCACCCTGACTCTGCCCCTTCCTGGCCGCGTGGCCTCCGGTGAATCTCTTCCGCTTTTCACGCTCCTTGTGTCACTTCTCTGGAAAAAGAAGGTAAAAATAGCATCAGTGTTCTGAGGGTTGTTGTGGGGATTAAAGGAGTTAATGCATATTAAGTGGCTGGAGCAGCTCCCAGTTCCCAGCAAGAGCCCTGTAAGCGTGGCTCTGTTATTACCCGAGAGAACAAGGTGTCGGCTTCGCCAGAGGGAGGTGCCCCAGCCAGGGCACTTCAGCAGCGTGGGGAACCGGGGACACGGGTGAGAGGAGAAGAAAGGGGGAGAAACAGCCCTGGAACAACAGGCCACTCTGGACTCCTGAGCAAACTGGAGAAAACGGGGGGCCCGCTGGGCCCAGATGTATGTGTGCATGTGTGTGTGTGTGTGTGTGTGTGTGTGTGTGTGTGTGTGTGTGTGTGACTTACATGCAGGCAAATGCACTCGTCTCTAAGTGTCCAGCTTGATCAGTTTTTACACATTTCCATCACCCCAGAATGTTCCATCAGGGACACTGGTCCTCCACACAGGCTACATCACAGCAGGGAGCCTACACTCCAAGGGGGCATGAAATAATCTTTTGGGGCTTTACTTCTATCTCTTGCATCTTATTCTTTTCAATTTCCCCTCTTGTATGTACTCTATAATGAACATAATGTATTAGCTCAGTTGTGTGTGTTTAGAATTTATTAATAAATAAACTCACATTTGCTGGGGTTATGAACTTCCTATTTCCTGCTTGTCCCCTCAGCCCACCTTCAGCTGGTCCTGAGAATCCCTGCGCTAGGGAGTCAGGGAGGATTTGGCTAATGGGAGACTTAATGGGAAGAGGAAAGTGCAGTAGGGGCCTTTATTCCCACGGCTCCCTCCCGGCAGGGCCTCTCAGGTGGCTGTGTCCCTCCAAATCTGGGCTCTCCACTCTCTCCCCTCCCTTGCGGACCGAGCAGCGGTCACAGCTCTGTGCCGACCCTTGTAGCTTCTCTACACCCACAGCTTTATAGAGGTTCTGGGGCTTCACAGGAGGCACTAGCGGTAAAGAACCTGCCCGCCAATGCAGGAGACATAAGAGACGTAGGTTCGATCCCTGGCTTGGGAAGATCCCCTGGAGGAGGGCGTGGCAACCCACTCCAGGATTCTTGCCTGGAGAATCCCATGGACAGAGGAGCCTGGCGAGCTACAGTCTATAGGGTCGCAAAGGTTAGGACACAATTGAAGCGACTTAGCACTCACGCACGTAAACAAATTTGCTTGAATTACCCTAAGTTAAACAGGACATCTGTTTCCTGCTGGGACCCTGACTGATATACAGACACATCCTCAAAAATGTTTTACCCGCAGGGGTGTGTGATCAAGATATTTGGAGATCACTGTTTGCTGCACAGCGTGGTGCCCATTTGTGGATCTGGTCCCATCGAAGCAGTCTTCTCCAGGCTTGGAAGCAAATCTGCTATGCAGGTGGAGTTGACTGGACTCCCACTCACGGCTCACTGGGGGTCCCACCCTCTCAGAGACTGATGGCCAGGGGGTGACGGCAGCGCCCTTTTGCTCAACCTGCCTGTCTCTCTCGGTTCCCGCCATTTCCTGCTGGGGATTCAGCTGTTCCTCAAGTGGCTGCTACTTGATTAGTTCGGGGTCTTGGGAGCAATGAGATGACAGCCTCACCCTGAATGACATGAGGAGAGTTTAATAAAGAGCTTGTTTGCAAAGGTGTATAGGCAAGGCTTGGGGAATCTGATAAGGGGTACTGCGGTACCCAGGGCGGGCGAGTGAGGGGATCCCTGGAGAGAGCTGTAGTGGAGGGAGGGGCTGCCCGCTGGTGGGGAACCGTTGGGCAGAGGGACATGGCCAGCCCGTGGTGACCTTGCAGGGAGGAAGCTGGGGTAATAGATTCCCCGTCCTCACTGCCTCCATTCCTGAAGCCCAGCTGGAAGCCAGAGGGCAAAGGAGCCCTCGCAGGCATCCAGAGAGGCAGCAGTCATCCGGGCCAGGGAGCCGGGCACTGTAAACTCACATCCCCGCCAGCAGAGCTGGGCAGGCAGCAAGCTAAGCCATGATGTGGCTCACCCCAGGCTCCAGCCTCATCACCGCCAAAGGGAATCCAGGCAGGTGGTGGAAGGAGGGGTGCTCCTGCTCTCTGATTCCTTACAACCTCAAAGAGAGGAGGCGAGGGAGATGGGAGGCTGTAGATAAAAACACAGTTGCCTCCAGCAAAGCCGTTTAGGAAGAGCTCCTGAGCCTTTGTTCACCGCAAAACACATAGATCAGGTTCTTGCTTCCTCGGGAGCAGGAGGGGGGCCTGAGTGAGAGGGGAGGGATTCTCTCCTTCATCCCTGGGAAAACTCAGAATCCTCAAACCCAGCTCTGCCCATGTCTAACTGTAGCTCCAGGCAGGATCCCGTATTTCTCTGGATCGCAGTGTCCTCCTCTGGAAAGTGGCAATAACAGCAGCCGCTTCCTGGGGTTCTTGGAGAAGTGAGTATGGCAACACTTGGGGAAGCGTATGTTCCTCACCAGAAGAGGCGGGGGATGGCGGGCACGTGCCGTTTTATGGAATACCCAAAAGGAGTACTCGTCTCTAAATACATCTAGTTGAAAGGACAGGACCTTTCCCTCACCCCCTAAGGGTTTGCTGAACATCTTAATGGGCGGCACTGCCTTGTGGGCCCCTGGAGAGAAGGAGGGGTGGAAAATTAAACACCAACATGGAAGAACGGGAGAACTCTGGGCTAGGGACAGGCAGAGTTTCAAGGAATTCTGAAAGAAATATTGTCCTTCAGTCGCCTCCGACTCTTTGTGACCCCATGGACTGTAGCCTCTCAGGGGGCCCTAGTGTTAAAGAACTCGCCGAAGAGACTTGGGTTTGATCCCTGCATCAGGAAGATCCCCCTGAGGAGGAAATGGCAACCTACTCCAGGATTCTTGCCTGGAGAACCCCATGGACAGAGGAGCCTGGTGGCTACAGTCCATACTGTCACTTCAGTCGGGTCTGACTCTTTGTGACCCGTGCACTGTAGCCCGCCAGGGTCCTCTGTCCATGGGATTCTCCAGGCAAGAATACTGTAGTGGGTTGCCATTTCCTCCTCAGGGGGATCTTCCTGACCCAGGGACCGAACCCAGGTCTCCCGCATTGCAGACATGTTCTTTACCATCTGAGCCACCAGGGAATTCTGAGCAGGGGGAAATTGGGCTGGGGGAGGCAGCTCTGGAAAGGTCAGAATTCCAGGTGAGAGGAGTCACCTGGTAGAAGCAGGAGCCTGGAATACTAACAACAGCCAGGAAGGAGGCAGGGCACGGAGAAGGCCTGTGCTCTTGCTGTTTTTCCATCCTGCCATCCTCAATTAGGGGGCATCCCCGGCAGTTCAGTGGCTAAGACTCAGTGCTCCCAATGCAGCAGCCTCGGGTTCGATCCCTGGTTGGGGAACTAGATCCTAAGACCACTAGCCTCGTATACATTCTCAACAGCTTCCCAAGTAGAACTGAAGGGGTCAGACGGAGAAAAATGTGGGTGGACTTCCCTGGTGACGCAGATGGTAAAGTATCTGCTTGCGATGTGGGAGACCCGGGTTCAACTCCTGGGTGGGGAAGATCTCCTAGAGAAGGAAATGGCAACCCACTACAGTATTCTTGCCTGGAAAATCCCATGGATGGAGGAGCCTTGCGGGCTACAGTCCATGGGGTCGCAAAGAGTGGGACATGGCTGAGCGACTTCACTTTCACTTTTCAGTGTAAGAAGAGAGGATGACTTTCTTCTCACATAGGTCTCTTACAGAGGGAGAGAATTTCCTAGAAGTCCCTGCATATTATTTCTCATGTCTCATTGCCTTAATGAGGCCACATGTCTACCCCTAAGCCAATCACTAGAAGAGGGAGATGAATGGCCGGCATGGATTTGCACCCATCGTGATTCACCTGGGGGCTGAGCACATTGACTCCTGGAGAAAGCAGCGCTCTCCTAGCAAAGGAGAAGGAATGCTGTGGGATAGGCGAGGGACAGTGTCTGGCACATCCTTCCCAGCTCCCACTGCGCCCTTCTTGCAGCACAAAGGAAACACACCACTTCAGGCTCCTTCCACCACCTGCCTGTCCTCCCACGTCCTCCGCCATCCTTCCAGCTGCACCCTGGGGCCCAGCGCTCAGGGCCACTGCCCCACAGAGCTCACAGTGGCTTCCAAACTCCGCCACTCTGCTGCTGGCTCTCCTGCAGCAAACGGCAACACCATCTGAGGCAGAAAGGTGGGTGGCCTCCTCGACTCTACCCCCTTACTTGCTCTCCACGTTCCCTCTTTCCCTGGCTTTGCCTGCGCTGGGTCTTCGTTGCTGTGCTTGAGCTTTCTCTAGCTGTAGTGCGCTTCTCGTTGCAGTGGCGTCTCTTGTGCAGCACAGGCTCTACGGTGTGCGGAGTAGTTGTGCCACACGGGTTTAGTTGCCCCAGGGCACTTGGAATCCTCCCAGACCAGGGCTAGAATCCATGTCCTTTGCATTGGTAGATTTCTTAATCTCTCAACTACCAGGGAAGGCCCACATTCCCTCTTTAATCACCTCCTTCCTAGGTCTTCAAGATGTCATCCCTTCCCATCCTTCGTGTGATTGCTTTGGCTCAAGCCCTGGACCACTGCCACCCCACCCCCCCTTAACCAGGTCCCTAGCTCCAGTTTCACCCCCTTCCAGACCAGGGCTGGCAGGAAAGTGAGGCAAAGGAGGCACCTGGGAGGCAAGATGTGTGGTAGCCCTGCTCCCCACTGTCCTCCACGCTGCAACCAGCTGATGCTTCTAAAACACGAACCTGATTGCAATGCCATTTAAGCTCAGACCTGCCCAAGAACTCTTCTCTACCTTGGTAAGGAATGAGACTCCTTAGAACAGTCTTCACCCATCTTCTGTTCTCCCTTCTTTTTTTTTTTTTTTTCTTTTATGAGATATTTAAGACCTACACAAAAGGTATAAATCATAATAAAATGAATACTTTTATATGAGCACCATCATCCAGTTTAAGAAACAAAATATTACCAACACAGTGGAAACCCCTTGGGTACCTCTCCCCAGTCACATCCATCTCCCCAATTATGGAGAAAATCACTAGCCTGCCTTTCTTTTTTGTTTTTTAAGTGTGGAGTCTTAACCACTGGACTGCCAGAGAAGTCTCTAGCCTGCTTTTTTCTTCTTTTTAATAAATCTACTTTTAAAAACGATTCTACTTCTTTCTTCATTTCTGGCTGTGCTGGGTCTTCGTTGCTGCGAGGGCTTTTTCTCTAGTTGCGGTGAGCAGGATCTACTCTCTGGTTGTGGTGCAGAGGCTTCTCCCTGCAGGGGCCTCTCTTGTCGCTGAATACAGGCTCTGGGGCACCCAGGCTTCAGCACTGTGGTTCCCCAGCTCTAGAGCACAGGCTCAGGAGTTGAGGCACATGGGCTTGGTTGCTCCGCGGCATGTGAAATCTTCCGGGATCAGGAATGGAGCTCGTGTGTCCTGACTGGGAGGCAGATTCTTTACTACTGAGCCACCAGGGAAGCCCCTCAGCCTGCTTTTGATGTTTGCTATTTAAACAGCATATGTTTGAGTAGTGAAGCAATATATAGCATTATTTTGAATATTTTGCATGTTTTAAAACTTTAGGGAAATAGTATCATATGGTTTATGTTCCTCTGCAACTTGGTTTTTTTCAAACATTATGTTTGTGAGATTTATCCATGTTGATGTGTGTAGCTCTAGATCAGAGGTCGGCAAACTTTTCTGGAAGAGAGAGAGAATAAATATTTTAAACTTTGTGGGCTGAACAGTCTGCTACAACTACTCAACTCTGCCACTATAATGCAAAAAAAGCCATAGACAATATGTAGAGGGGCAAATGCGACTGCATTCCTATACAACTGTGATTACAAACACCGTAATTACCAAACAAAACAAAACAAAACAAAACAAAACAAAAAAGCAGCCAGGATTGGGTGCACTTTGCTAACCCCTGCTTTAGACCATCATTGCTGTATAAGTTTTCATTGTATGACTACACTGCAATTTATTGATCTTTTTTCTGCTGATTGATATAGGCAACTGAATTATTTTCCCAACTCTTGCATTCACGACGACATAAAACTATACATGCACATCCTTTGCCATGTAGAGTGGATGGAGAACCTATCCCTACCCCATTAACTCTGAGTGTGGCCTAATGGAATTTAACCAATAGAATGCTAGAGAATGTGATGCAAACGTCGTTTTAAATGATTTAATTTGGCCTCTTGCAGTCCTGACATTTGTCATGAGAAGGGCTTGCTCCCAGCAAACTGTTATCCCTTCAGCCTGAGTCTCCAGATGAGAGACAGAGAGCAGGGGCAAACCTGGGCAGACTCACGCCAGCTAACCTGAAATCCTGCGGACAAGGAGCACTCCCTGGGCCATGACCTGCCCACGATGAAGGAAAGGGAGCGTGACGCCATGTTCGAGGCCATTCTGGACACCGTGGATCCAAACAGGGACCTTGCATGAGTACTTGACCTTCATGATTAGCTGTGAGACTGAGAAGGGAGACCAAAAAGCTCCGAAGGGAAGCCTTCTGTGACCAACGGAGGAGCTGTGCCGGAACCTGCCTCGGGAGCAAGCCAACTGCTTCGTCTCCCCCGTGAAGCCTACACAGACAGCAAGGGCTGTGAGCTCCCCACTGCTTTCGACCATGTCAAGTGAACCCGCTCGCTCTTCGTGAATTGATCCTCTGCTCCTAGGTTAGCCTGGCCCACGCTGCTCACCTTGCCGTTGACTTGCTGCCTGTCATCTCATCTCTGTGCTCTTAAGAAATATACTCCCAGACAGTGATACTTCCCAACGTAACCTTAACCTGCTTAGCTTGGGATAACATTTAATAGAAAATAGTGCTTGATAAATTGCTTCTGGTCTAGTCACCATTGCCAGGTTGCTGTGGGGACCCAATTCCTGTCTTAAAGCCAGCTGCCCCTCTCAACTGCAGAAAAATCTAAGCAGCTGGCTGTTTCCCCTCTTGTTCTCCCTCTCCCAATTTTCTGTTTGAATGTAAAAAGCAAATGACTGGACTCCTGCCCCCAAAAAGGAAGTAAATGTTTGTTGTCGTAAGTCACTGAGAATTGTTTGTTACTCAGTATGATTACAGCGGTGGCTGATTAATACAATGGACATTTAAATTGTTTTCAAATCTTTGCTATTACAACAAAGTACACGATTGTAATATGTCAACTGATGCACCTTCAACTTTTTTAGTTAATGCTGATTTGTTTTCCATAGTTTTGTATCAACTTACACTCCACCAGCAGTGTATCACAGTTTTCGTGATTCTGCATCCTTGCCAGTTTTGTCAGATGTCTGCTAATCTGATGGGTGTGAAATTGTATTCCCTGTCTAACTCTTACTCATCTTTCCTTTTCTCTGAGCCTCCTTCCCTAACTCCCCAGTGTGAACTAAGCCCAACATTCTCAGCGAATCCATAGCTCCTTCTGCTTCAAGGCACGAGGGATCTTAGCTCCTGGACCAGGGACTGGACTTGTGCCCCCTGCATTAGAAATGCAGAGTCCTGACCACTGGACCGCTAGAGGAGTCTCAGTCCATAGCTCCTTAAGCTTGACTCTCTCACAGTGTTGGAGCACGGCATTGTATTTATCTTTTAGCCTGTCACCACACACAGATCCTGTGTCCCCCAGCCCCAGTATGGGGCTCAGAACATAATCAGCTCAGTTCAGTCGCTCAGTCGTGTATGACTCTTTGCGACCCCATGAATCACAGCATACCAGGCCTCCCTGTCCATCACCAACTCCCGGAGTTCCGTCAAACTCATGTCCATTGAGTCGGTGATGCCATCCAGCCATCTCATCCTCTGTCGTCCCCTTCTCCTCCTGTTCCCAATCCCTCCCAGCATCAGAGTCTTTTCCAATGAGTCAACTCTTCGCATGAGGTGGCCAAAGTACTGGAGTTTCAGCTTTAGCATCAGTCCTTCCAGTGAACACCCAGGACTGATCTCCTTTAGAATGGACTGGTTAGATCTCCTTGCAGTCCAACGGACTCTCAAGAGTCTTCTCCAACACCACAGTTCAAAAACATCAATTCTTCGGCCCTCTGCTTTCTTCACATCCAAATCTCACATCCATTATATGACCACTGGAATAACCATAGCCTTGACTAGACGGACTTTCATCGCAAAGTAATGTCTCTGCTTTTCAATATGCTGTCTAGGTTGGTCATAACTTTCCTTCCAAGGAGTAAACGTCTTTTAATTTCATGGCTGCAATCACCATCTGCAGTGATTTGGGGGCCCCCCAAAATAAAGTCTGACACTGTTCCACTATTTCTCCATCTATTTCCCATGAAGTGATGGGACCGGATGCCATGATCTTTGCTTTCTGAATGTTGAGCTTTAAGCCAACTTTTTCACTCTCTTCTTTCACTTTCATCAAGAGGCTCTTTAGTTCCTCTTCACTTTCTGCCATAAGGGTGGTGTCATCTGCATATCTGAGGTTATTGCTATTTCTCCCGGCAGTCTTGATTCCAGCTTGTGCTTCTTCCAGACCAGCATTTCTCATGATGTACTCTGCATAGAAGTTAAATAAGCAGGGTGACAATATACAGCCTTGACATACTCCTTTTCCTATTTGGAACCAGTCTGTTGTTCCATGTCCAGTTCTAACTGTTGCTTCCTAAGCTGCATACAGGTTTCTTAAGAGGCAGGTCACGTGGTCTGGTATTCTCATCTCTTTCAGAATTTTCCACAGTTGATTGTGATCCACACAGTCAAAGGCTTTGGCATAGTCAATAAAGCAGAAATAGATGTTTTTCTAGAACTCTCTTGCTTTTTCGATGATCCAGCGGATGTTGGCAATTTGATCTCTGGTTCCTCTGCCTTTTCTAACACCAGCTTGAACATCTGGAAGTTCACAGTTCATGTACTGCTGGAGCTTCGCTTGGAGAATTTTGAGCATTACTTTACTAGCATGTGAGATGAGTGCAATTGTGCGGTAGTTTGAGCATTCTTTGGCATTGCCTTTCTTTGGGATTGGAATGAACACTGACCTTTTCCGGTCCTGTGGCCACTGCTGAGTTTTCCAAATTTGCTGGCATATAGAGTGCAGCACTTTCACAGCATCATCTTTCAGGATTTGAAATAGCTCCACTGGAATTCCATCACCTCCACTAGCTTTGTTCATAGTGATGCTTCTAAGGCCCATTTGACTTCACATTCCAGGATGTCTGGCTCTAGGTGAGTGATCACACCATCATGATTATCTGGGTCGTGAAGATCCAGTTCTACTGTGTATTCTTGCCACCTCTTCTTAATATCTTCTGCTTCTGTTAGGTCCATACCATTTCTGTCATTTATTGAGCCCATCTTTGCATGAAATGTTGCCTTGGTATCTCTAATTTTCATGAAGAGATCTCTAGTCTTTCCCATTCTCTTGTTTTCCTCTATTTCTTTACATCGATTGCTGAGGAAGGCTTTCTTATCTCTACTTGCTATTCTTTGGAACTCTGCATTCAGATGCTTATATCTTTCCTTTTCTCCTTTGCTTTTTGCTTCTCTTCTTTTCACAGCTATTAGTAAGGCCTCCTCAGACAGCCGTTCTGCTTTTTTGCATTTCTTTTGCATGGGGATGGTCTTGATCCCAGTCTCCTGTACAATGTCATGAACCTCATTCCATAGTTCATCAGGCACTCTGTCCATCAGATCTAGTCCCTTAAATCTATTTCTCACTTCCACTGTATAATCATAAAGGATTTGATTTAGGTCATACCTAGATAGTATATTGAAAAGCAGAGACATTACTTTGCCAACAAAGGTCTGTCTAGTCAAGGCTATGGTTTTTCTAGTGGTCATGTATGGATGTGAGAATTGGACTGTGAAGAAAGCTGAGCACTGAAGAATTGATGCTTTTGAACTGTGGTGTTGGAGAAGACTCCTGAGAGTCCCTTGGACTGCAAGGAGATCCAACCAGTCCATTCTAGAGGAGATAAGCCCTGGGTGTTCACTGGAAGGAATGATGCTAAAGCTGAAACTCCAGTACTTTGGCCACCTCATGGGAAGAGTTGACTCATTGGAAAAGACTCTAATGCTGGGAGGGATTGGGGGCAAGAGGAGAAGGGGATGACAGAGGATGAGATGGCTGGATGGCATCACTGACTCGATGGACGTGAGTTTGAGGGAACTCCGGGAGTTGGTGAGACGGACAGGGAGGCCTGGCATGCTGCGATTCATGGAGCCTCAAAGAATCATACACGACTGAGTGACTGAAATGAACTGAAAGGAACTGAACTGAACTGAATGGTCTAGTGGTTTTCCCAACTTTCTTCAATTTAAGTCTGAATTTGGCAATAAGGAGTTCATGATCTGAGCCACAGTCAGCTCCCGGTCTTGTTTTTGTTGACTGTATAGAGCTTCTCCACCTTTGGCTGCAAATATAAATCATCTGATTTCGGCGTTGACCATCTGGCGATGTCCATGTGTAGAGTCTTCTATTGTGCTGTTGGAAGAGGGTGTTTGCTGTGACCAGTGCCTTCTCTTGGCAAAACTCTATTAGCCTTTCCCCTGCTTCATTCCTTACTCCAAGGCCAAATTTGCCTGTTACTCCAGGTGTTTCTTGACTTCCTACTCTTGCATTCCAGTCCCCTATAATGTAAAGGACATCTTTTTTGGGTGTTAGTTCCAGAAGGTCTTGTAGGTCTTCATAGAACCGTTCAATTTCAGCTTCTTCAGCCTTACTGGTCGGGGCATAGGCTTGGATTACCATAATATTGAATGGTTTGCCTTGGAAATGAACAGAGATCATTCTGTCATTTTTGAGATTGCATCCAAGTACTGCATTTTGGACTCTTTTGCTGACCATGATGGCTACTCCATTTCTTCTAAGGGATTCCTGCCCACAGTAGCAGATATAATGGTCATCTGAGTTAAATTCACCCATTCCAGTCTATTTTAGTTCGCTGATTCCTAGAACGTTGACGTTCACTCTTGCCATCTCCTGTTTGACCACTTCCAATTTGCCTTGATTCATGGACCTGACATTCCAGGTTCCTATGCAATATTGCTCTTTACAGCATCGGACCTTGCTTCTATCACCAGTCATATCCACAGCTGGGTACTGTTTTTGCTTTGAATCCATCCCTTCATTCTTTCTGGAGTTATTTCTCCACCGATCTCCAGTAGCATATTGGGCACCTACCAACCAGGGGAGTTCCTCATTCAGTAACCTATCATTTTGCCTTTTCATACTGTTCATGGAGTTCTCAAGGCAAGAATACTGAAGTGGTTTGCCATTCCCTTCTCCAATAGGCACTTAATAAATAATCGTTGAATGAAGGTTTGATGAGAAACTTTAATCGGTCTGGTCAGCTCCTGTCCCAGGGGAGAGTACGAGCTGAGACAACAACTCATCACAGGTACAACACACACATAAAGTTGTGTAAAAGGTCAGAGATGGATTACTTTTCATGTGGTATCTGACTTGGGCTTTGAATGCTACTTGTTTTTATGCTAAAAATGGGATCAGACCAAGGTGGATCTCAGGGGACTAGCAGTAGCTAGAGAAGTGAGTGAAAGCTAAACCCTAAGGGTCTGGGAATGTTTTGTGAGCAAATGCAACCTAAAAAAACAAGTTGCTTGCATAGTAAACAACTAGAGTTTCTTGCACACTATTCCAAGCACTCTATACATATATGGAATCTTATGATAACCCCATGAGGGTGAATATCAGAGAAGGAAACTGAGAAAAATGATTTGCCCAAGGTACACAGCTAATGAGTAGAGACCAGGATTGATTTGAACTCAGACAGTCTGGCCTCAGTGCCTGAACTTTTAATCATCATCCTCTCCTGCTGTTCTGGAAACCTTCACACACACACCCCAAGGCAATTGCTCTAGAGATTAAGGGACTTGACACCTCCCAGAAACCCCTTCTCTGAACCATGAGAACGCCTTTGGATGGTATGGTTTTGCATGGCATACCGAAAAGCCAGAGTTCTGAGAACTCCTTGGGAAACATCTCTGCTGCCAGTCAATGTTATGGAAAGAAAACAGGTCTGGGAGCCAGGAGACAGGTTTTAATCCAAGTTCGGCCACAGTCTTAGTTCACGTTATTTTTTGTTGCAAGAAGAAAAAAAACAATAATTTAAAATTTTCCCAAATGAAGAGGGAAGATATGAAAAATGGGCAGTGCTGATAGAACACCCACAGGTTGATCCAAGAGACGGACTGTGGATATGACCATGCATTCATTCTGTCCCTTTCTCTCTGGGCTGAGAACAGCATCACATTTCAGGGTCAGATTTCTGGGAGGTGACATCTGATTGGCCCAGCTTCTGTCAGGTATCTGATTATTGTCTTTTCTGGCCCAAACAGCTGTGACAAGGAAGGTGAGATCACATAAACTTCAGAAAAGAGGGGCTGCTATGAACTAGGCAGATAGCTCTAGGTGTCTAACAAAGTTACTAACTCACTGTAGACCTTAGGAAAACCATCTTCCTTCCTGGGGCTCAGTTTTTCTCACTTGTAAAATGAGAGATTTGATCTGTGTCTTGTTCACCATAACATCTACTATGCCTGACATATAGTAGATGTTTAACAAATGTTTGTTGAATAAATGAATGGACTCGAATGGCCTCTACATTACTTTCTGATTTTTGTAGTGTCTGTCTCGTAGAATTCTTATATGTGAGATGTGTGGGTGCTGAGAGCTGCCAGGGAGGAAGAAGAGGAAGAGGAGTGCAGATAAGCAAGTGCTTGGTCTTTCCTCTGGGCATCTTTCCAGTGCCAATCCTCTGTCCTCAGCAAGCTGTCTTCTGGACAGAATTTGGCTTCTCTAATGGACCTTGTCCCTGGAGGGATGGTGCCCTTTACAAGCTGCTAAACTGGCTTCCTGAGAATAGCCAGCACAAAGCCATTTGGTAACAAAATCCAAAGACGAGAACCTTGGATTTGACTCCAAGAGCTAGAATCCAGACTCTTCCACTTATTTTTTTAAAATATTTATTTATTTATTTGGCTGTGAAGAGTCTTAGTTGCAGCATGCAAAATCTTCATTGTGTCATGCAAAATCTTTTGCTGTGGCACGCAGACTCTCTAGTTGTGGCATGCGGGCTCAATAGCTGTGGTATGGCAGCTTAGTTGCTCCATAGCATGTGGGATCTTAGTTCCCTGACCAGGAATTAAATATGCATCCCCTGCATATTTAATGGGGTTCTTAGTCACTGGATCACCAGGGAAGCCCCCAGACTCTCCCACTTATTAGGTGATATGAATGAATGACTTAACCCCTCCAGATATCAGTCTTCATCAGCCAAACAGATATGAGAATATTTGTTCTGCTTCATTCATAGGAGTTCTCAAGGCATAATACATGTAAAATTGTCCAAAATATTTGAACCACATTTATGGTGTGCTAATGAGGTATGAGGATTACCCTGGTAGTTTAGCTGGTAAAGAATCCCTCTGCAATGCAGGAGGTGTAGGTTCGATACCAGGGTTGGGAAGATCCCCTAGAAGAGGGCATGGTAACCCGCTCCAGTATTCTTGCCTGGAGAATCCCCATGGAGAGAGGAGCCTGCCCAGCCATAGACCATGGGGTCACAAACAGTTGGACATGACTGAGCAACTAAGCACAGCACAATGAGGTATGAGGCACAGCATTATATGCTGAAATGGATTATTTTATATAATCTTCACAAGAATTTTATGAGATACCTACTATTCAGTTTGTCCTCATTTTACAGATGAGGCAACTGAGACTCAGAGGTTAAGTAACTTGCTCAAGGTCATACAGTTGATGAGCAGCCGAGCCAGTTGCCCTGAACCACCAAGCTCTATTGCCTCTGCTTATGTTCCGATGATAGATGCCTGACAGTGTGCTGGTAATTATTATTCTTACTTCCCAGGGCCCAAGCTCCCTCGCAGAAGCTGAACACTGAAATTTAAACATTGAGTATCCAGATGTATGAACATTCAGAAAAGCAGAACTTCAGGGTTCTCCCAGAAAAAGCAAACAAAAAAACTCAGTCTACAAATTATATGAAGTAAGAAATTTCTGGGCAGTAAGTGAGAGAAACACAGCTCAGACTGGCGTACTCAACAGGGGGGATGTGTTGGCCTCCAACCTGGGAGAGGCAAGGGCGAAGCACCTGGAACCTCAGGTCGAAACATCTACAAGGCACCGTCTCTCGCACAGTCTCTCACTAGCTGCTGCTTTATGGACTCTGCCTGCCTCACCTCATACTCCACAGGAACTCCTTTTCATGGAAGGCAGCACAACTAGCGGCAGTTCCAGGGTCACAGCACAATAGCTCTGCGACCAAAACTGAGACGAGGTTTCATTTCCCAGCTAGAGATGAAAAATCTCAGTGAAGATCTCCTATTGGCCCAAACGGAGTCATGAGTTCTCCCCTCTGAAGCAATCAGTGTGGCCAACAGCGTATGGTTCTATGACTGGCTACCCTGCTCAGGGGGCTACATGGCCCCCCATGTGACCAGTGGAAGTGGATTTGTTATCGAAAAGGAGGGGCGGTAGAGATGGCAACACAGATATGGACTCTGGAGGAATCCCTGAAGCCAATGGTCACCCTAATTTGTGTCCCTTCCAACTTTTCCGCTTTCTCAATCCACACCTACTAGTAAAAAGTCACCTAGTGGGCTACTAGTTTCATATTTCCATCTCCTTCTTCAGAAGGGTTCAGGCCATCTTCTTTAGGGATGGAGGAGTGGGTCTGTCCTCTTCTGCAGGCCATTTATCCATGGATGTACCTAGATTCCTTGTCTGCAAAGGGAGGGTGACTGAGCCTGCCCAACCTTCCTTACAGAGCCATGTGAGGACCACAGAGCTAATGGATGTGAAAGTTTGCCTTAGAAAGAACAAAGTGCCATATTTACAAACACAGGATGTATTTATTGATTTATTTTCCTTTATGTTCTAAAAAAGGATTTGAGGTAGTTAACCAAAATGTACACAATACAGTGGGATAAAAATAGATAAAGTGATAGAACAAAGGGAAAACAAGGGTAGAAAAAGAAAATAAAGCCAAGGAGAATGCTAGTACATGAAAATCTATGCTCAAAATCCCTGAACAAGTTCAGACCTGAGCTTTGTTGTGAGCGAAATAGTGGGAAGTATAATCAGTTACAAAAGGTACAGTAGCCATGAGGTAAAATCCTATTAGCATGCCAGGAAGGGCCACATAGCTTATCTCGATGCTAATATCTGATAGGAATCTCTTCTTATCAAGAAAATATTATGGAATTCCCTGGTAATCCAGTGGTTAAGAATCCACCTGCCAATGCAGAGGACACAGGTTAGATCCCTGGTCAGGGAAGATTCAACCTGCTGAAGGGCAACTAAGCCCATTTGCCACAACTACTGAAGCCTGCTCACCCTGGGGCCTGCACACCACAACTGGAGGAAGCCTGCATTCAGCAACGAAGACCCGGCGTGGCCAAAAATAAATAAATTAGTTTTTAAAAAATATTATGGGAAGGACTGGTCTGCATATTCAACAATATTTAGATTCCTGTCCTTTTATTTTCGAGATGTCCCTTGACATCTGCTTCAGGGTGTCAGGTGGGTTCATCATCTATTTATGATTTGGTTTAATTGAGCTAACATCACTGGATACCAACTAGGTAGAAAGCAAAAACACTTTTTTCATCTATTTTGCTTTTTTTTCTATTTATGGGAAAATGAGGTTAGGTGCAGGAGTGGTACATGAGCTCCCCCGTGAAGTGTGGGACAAAAAAGTTCGAGCATCTTGGCTTAGCTGAAATATATAAAAATCACTAAGACATAAAACTGATCCAAGCAGGCTATAAAGACACTGCTGCCTTTGCCTCAGAACCTGGGCTATAATCTCCTGTCCTGGAACAAAATTCAAACATAAATCAGCCTCCACTGTATTTTTAACCACCTACGAAATTCTTCATTTCCTGCCTGTGATACTTATGACAATGAAAGATTTCAATCTCCCCCACTCCAGCTCTGAGAAGGTGCCCTTAGGGCAGTGGTAGGGGTCCAGGCCTGGGCCCTCTGGGTCCAGCAACCCCATGATGCGGCTGGGATGGAAGAATAGACTTAGGGGTCTCCATGACAAATTTGGGAGGGCTGTGTCTAGCCAATACAGTGCTTTTGTGCAGGGTTGAGAAGGGCACTCCCTGCAGTGGAAATCCTTGGGTTCCCACCTGGAGTGCCCTCTCCCATCTTCAACTTATCCAATCTCATTTATCCTCCAAGACCCATCTCCACAAAGCCACCCCGAATATGCATGGCATTCTTTTTCTACCCTGAGCTTCTAATGTATCAACAGTAAGTACCAAACAGCTGGCTTTTAATTATATGTTGTCTGGCACTCACTATTTCATGCTGTCAGTCTGTCTCTCTAACTAGATTGATGATATCTTGAGGGTAATGATTGCTTCTTATTTTATATGTCCACCTTACAGTCAACGAGGGTGCCTTTATCTGGGCACTTTACAAGTAACAAGGCCATTAAAAACAGAATCCTACGGTGTCTAAGCTGTCTAGTCTCCCCAGTGTGTCCATCACAGACAAGAAAATTGAGAGCCAGAGAAGAGGCTTGACTTGCCCAAGGTCAGGAAGTGAGAACCTGACCTGGCCAGGAGTGAAGCCAGTTCTCCTGTTTGCCAGTGTGGTGCTTGATTTCCCTTAAAAATTTAGCTAAAAAATTCCCAAATAGACCGTTCAAGACCACAGCTCACTGGAGAACGAAGACAGACAGACAGACAGCCAGCCAACGGTAATCTATCTACCATCTACATGTGGACAGAATTTCCCGCACAAAGCCAGGCCAAGCTGCGTTAGGTTCAGCAAACAGCCCCCATGGGAATCAAAGCTGGTCTTTGAACTTACCAAGGGGTGAAAGGACCTCAGTGAGTTACCTGAGGTTCTTTCAACCTCCCCCACACCCGTCTGCAATGTCTGGGCACATGAAACCCACAGTTGATGATCTCAGCAGGAGGGATGAGTAGAGAGGTGAAGAGGGCATCTCCTCTCTGAATAGAGTGTACGTGAGTGGCTGCATTTTGCAGTAAATGACACATCCTTAATAACAGGAAATAAACCAATATTTGCCCAAAACTCCTAACAGCAGATGGTTTACAATGATATCAAAGATGACAGAAACTAGTATCAAAACAATAGCAAAAAATACGAATGGCAACAACTGCTAAGCAAAACCCTATAATGAAAAGCTGGAAACAGGTACCTTAGTCTTGCTATCTCTCGTGGTCACTCACAAAGCACAGTACCAACCACTTAGTATTTCTCACAACACCCCTATAAGTCTGACGTGACGAGCTTATTTTATAGTTATGGGAATCAAGGCTCAGCGAGTTGAAGTGTTTTGCCCCAAATCACACCACAGCTAAGTGGCAGAGCTGGGACTGGAATCCAAGTCAGCCTCACTTCAAAATTCCCCCTTTTACTACAACCCACAGAGGCTCTCATTCCAGCTTCAATTCTATGTCCCATTAGCAGATACGTGGGACAAGCTCTGGTTTGGAAAATCCAAGGCTCCTTGGGGAGAAGGATGACAGCTCACCCATCAGTTCACCAGGAGTGGGGAAGAGAGACAAGGGACTGACATGAAGCATACCCATGGCTTTTTCTTGGTGCCAAACAAACGCAGAAGGAATCACTTTTAAAAGAACACAGTGTTTTTCCTTCTCTTCTCACCTCCCCTGGGCCTGTGCCTATGATAATTGGGAAGCAGAGAGTCTGGTTTTTCTGGGATCAGAACCAAAGCTATGAAGAGTGTTCTGACAATAAATGCTGTTGATTGACAGTTGATGGACAGTGTTCTAGAGTAAGTTTTTCCTGGGCTGGGTGTTGCGCTAAAAACTGCACTAAACAACTGCTCAACAGCCTGCTTCCTTTTCAGATAGAATTTACTACACCTTCCTGCTGTGGGCCTCAGTCAGGCAGCCGGGCGAGATGGTATCTCAGGTTCCCTCCAGCTCCATCATTCAGTGACTCTATCAAGAAGAGAAAACAGATCTGAAAAGACTTTTCCCCCCAAACACTGTCAAGGTTATTATTCACACACAGAAACACAGACTCCAACAGAGAGATAACTGGTCAGAAAATAAGCTGCAATGCTGTTCTCATACTCTTTGACCCAATAATTCCACTTGTGCGAATTTATCTTAAAGAAATAATTCAGAAGGACAGAGCTATGTACACAAAGATATTTGCTTTAGCATAATTTGGTGGTAACAGCCTAGAAAATAATACAAGAAGATGCATTCGCTTGGTGGGAATATACCCCACTGAAAATGTTGATTTCAAAACATGGGGAAATGGGACTTCCCTGGTGGTCCACTGGTTAAGAATCCCCCTGCCAATGCAGCGGACACAGTGGGGGACGTGGGGGGAGCGACGGGTTTGACTCCTGGTCCAGGAAGATTCCACATGCCATGGGGCAACTAAACCCATGTGCCACAATTACTGAAGCCTACACACCCTGAAGCCCATGCTCTGTAACAAGAGAAACCAACGCAATGAGAAGCCTGTGCGCTGTAAGTAGAGAAAACCTGTGCTCAGCAACAAAGACCCAGTCTAGCCAAAAACGAATATAAATTAAAAAAAAAAAATTTTTTTAAGCTTAAAAAAAAGCACATTGGAAAATGTCTATTTCAAATATCTATTAATGAGTCACGATATAAACTTAATAGGTCTCCTGCCACTAGCTTTTCTCACTTGAACAGACTGGATTAGGAAATATTTGAGTGCATCATAGGTGATAAAAGTGTTTATCAGGGAACATTAGTTTTGGCTATATGGGTAACTGGGTTACCAGACAAAATTGGATCCCAGTCAGAGCATTTCAAAGGACATGGGTCTACAGCATACTGTATGGACAGGACTGAAAGTGAAAAGTGAAAGACAGTCGATCGAGTCCAGCTCTTTGTAATCCCAAGAACTGTAGCCTGCCAGGTTCCTCCGTCCATGAGAGTTTCCAGGTAAGGGCGCTGGAGTAGGTTGCCAATTCCTTCTCTGGGGGACCTTCCAGACCCAGGGATTGAACCCGGGTCTCCTGCATTGCAGGCAAATTCTTAACCGTTTGAGCCACCAGGGAGGTACGATAGGACTACAACATCATAAAATATAATGTCTGAGACCAAGCCCGGACCAGAATACACGGAAACGAAGACAGGAACTGCACTGAGTGGCAGGATAAAGGAAGCTGCTTTTCATTTAAGTCTTCTCTGACGTTTGTAGGCTGTCACAATAAAACAAGAAAAATAAGAACAAGACGAAAAGGATGAATAACAACAGATCATTATCAGTTCCCAAAGAGCCAAGAGGCTCAAGATGGGGCTTCGAGGTGAGGCAATGCTTCAGTATGGGTCTTGAAGGTCCATAGTGAAGAAATGACAGAATTGAAGGGATGGGAGCTGGCTTCCTCAAACAGCGCAAAGTGGTCTCTAAAAGCTTGAAGGACACAGATGACAATGTGGTGAAAAAATAGCATCTCTTGTGCTGTAAAGCGGCTTTGGGTAAGGAAGGAAAGGGATAGCTCCACCCCTGGGCGGGACATCGTTCCTTCCGGACCAATCCAGGTACTCTCTCCCCACCGCCCTCTACGCTGAGGCCACAAAGAAGGGTTGCCCCTCACAAACATGGCCGTACCAAGATGGCCACGCCCCTCAGCTAGACAGCGACCGCCGCTAGTCCCGCCTCCCGCCACCTCGGCGGCCAATGAGGGAGAAGCACGAGACTTTGCACATGCGTGGCGCCACCAGTGGGCGCGTCCAATAATGACTCCGGGAGCCCGTCGAGTAACATGACTAAAAAGAAGCGGGAGAATCTGGGCGTCGCTTTAGAGGTGAGGGGAGAAACGGGGGCTGCAGCACTTCGTGAACTTCTCCCTTTGGCGGGTGGTGGGTCGGCCGGGCTACTGGTTGGAGGAAGGAGTAAGGGGAGGAAATGAGGGCGACGTGGGTTTGGGAGAGGGACGCGAGGGTGAGACGGCCCGCTGGGGAGAATCGAAGGTTGCCAGCCCGAGGGGTCACGAGAGGTGGGAACAGAAGGTGAGGGGACTCCCAGAGGGGAAGAGACTCGCGGGTAAGGGGAGCCCCAAAGAGGGCGCGATACGGAAACTTGGAGGCCCTGAGAGGAAACGTTTAAGTGAAAGGGGGAACCCAAAAGGGGCGGGGACTCGGAAGTGAGGGGGATCCCCAAGGGGTAGAAATCTGTAGATGAGGGGACCCCCGAAGGTGAGGGTCCCCATACTATTTAATATATTACTGGTGGCCTGAGATGGGGAAGTTTTCTTCTGGGGAACTGAAGCATGGAGCTTGAAAAGTACTTTGTGGGGATCTGTAGAGGATTCTGGAATGGTGTTCTCAAAGAGCTTACAAATAACTGCATAAGGAAAGGAAAGAAAATTGACGCCTATTGAGCAAGTGCTATTTGTCACTTTATTTGCATTCCTGGTTAATCCTCACTACAAGCCTGTGAGATTTTTACAGATGGGGAAACTGAAGTTTCAAGTAGAGGCGGAGTGGAAATGGTTGAGGTGCCCAAAATCAAGCACAGGTGGTTTGCCTTCTGCTGCATCTTCTTTCTCCGGTTTTATGGTTCCCTTAGATCACCCTTTCCGCGGTTGCAGGAAATATACTGGGTACTTGTCTTCTTGAACTTACTCCCAGTTCAGTGGTTCTCAGTCTTAAGAATGCATTAAGGATCATCTGTCTTGTTAAAAATGGGGAGTTGAATTCTCCCCCATCCCAGGTAATTCAGTAGAACTTGGTTGTGTATTCTTAACAAAGTATCTGTATTTTTAACAAGCTATATCCATGCTTAATGCAGGAGGTTTTAGTACCACCACTTGAGAAATACTGGCCTACTCTGTAGGGAACAAGGTTGGTGGAATCTTCTTGCATTGGGATGGCCACAAATTTCATTCGAGTGTTTCTGTAAGATGTTGTGGAAAAACACAAACAAACTTTGGGAAGACTGGGTTCAACCCCTGAGTCAGGAAGATCCGCTGGAGAAGGAAATGATGACTCACTCCAGTATTCTTGCCTAGAGAATTCCACGGACAGAGGAGCCTGGTGGGATACAGTCCGTGGGGTCGAAAAGTGTCAGACACAACTGAGCGACTAACGCACAATAAAATCGAATCTAGATGCTAAAATGAGATGGCACTCTGAAATGGGAAGAGGCTAGACTTTATAGCCTATATTAGGACATGACAAGCTGCTGTAACAGAAATCCCAAAATTCGGGGTTTTGTTTGTTTATAAAGGATCAGATAGTAAATGTTTTCGGCTTTATGGGCCATATGGTCTCTATTGCAACTACAGTTAACCCTCATTGTTCACAGATCACGTATTGTGCATTTGTCTGCTTGCTAAAATGTGCTTGTTACCCCCTAATCAATACTTGAAACGCTTCTGTAGTAATTACCAAACTGACTCAAAGCATTGAGATTTGATTCACCTGAGGCACACATGTCCAGTTACGGTCAAACAAGGCAATAGAGGGTCTTTATTTTTCAACTCTTCTGTGAGCTCTGAACTGGTGTCCTTTTTCTGGTCTATTTAGTACCAAGTTTCTCGCATTGTTGTGCTTTTTGTTGGTGATTTTGCAGTTTAAAATGGCCCTCAAGTGTAGGGCTGGAGTGCTGTTTAGTCTTCCAGAGTGCAAGAAGGCTGAGACGTGCCTTATGGAGAAAAATGTGTGTGTTAGATTAGGTTTCTCAGTCATAGTTATAGTGCTGTTGGATGTGAGTTCAATGTTAATTAAACAACAATATATATTAAATAAGGTCTCTTTAGACACAAGCACACAGGGTTTTGTATTGATCAGCTGATAAAAATATTGTGACCAGAGGCTCTCTGGAACCTAACTTGGTTCAGTATTTGCTAATTTTTTGTTGGCAACTTTATAGAACATAACTACCAAAATAATGAGACTCAGCTATATTAAAAAATAACCAAAAACTATACTTAGCACAAAAAGCAGCCATAGGTGGTATGTAAATTAATGAGTGGTCCAATAAAACTATTTACAAAAGCAAGTCATACACCCAATAAAGCTTTGATTTACAGAAACAAGTCGTGGACCGTATTTGACTCGCAGGCCATTGTTTGCCAACTCCTGGTCTAGGGCACCAGGGCAGTAGTGGTTCTACCATATTCCTTCGGTCTTGTGGTTCTGCTGTCCCCCAGGGCCTTGTTGTCACCTCATGAAGGAAGCTAGGTTGCGCCACACTGAAGTGTTCACTGACTGGAAAGACGGAGTGGAGGAAGCACACTCAGTGTCTTCAGAATACTGGGCCCAAAGTGCCCTATCCCCACTGGCAAAGATTGCAGCTGAGATGCAAGGCCTGTAAGGGGTGGCTCGTAAATACATTCATCACCTAGGAGACCATGTGCCCAACTAGGGCTCCATTTCTGTGGAAGAAGATGTAAGTGTATTTTACTGGACAGCCTGAGTCTCCTCAGCAGACTGCGTCTCACCTCACAGGGTGGCTCTGAGGATTAAATGAGAGAGTTTGTAAAGGAGCACGTGTGGCACGCTGGATAATCAGTAAACAAGGCTTTCTTATCGGTGGCCATCCCTCCGCAGTAACTAAGTTTGGACTTTATAGTTTCCTCATTGGTGACATGAAGGACTTGAACATCACCAGGGCTTGCAGACTCAGTGGCTGTGGTCCACATACAGATCATAGATGTCTTCTGTTTGTCTGATATGGGTTTTATTTATTATATACCTTTCCTTTTTTCATATTTATTTTTACTTTCTTTGTTTTGGCTGCTTACTTGTGACAGCTGGGATCTTACTTTGGGTCTTTCTTTCGACAAGTGGCTTTGTTGTTGTTGTTGGAGCATGCAAACTCTTAGGTGCAGAGTGTGGGATCTAGTTCCCTGACCAAGGATGGAACCTGGGCCCCCTATATTGGGAGCATGGATTCTTAGCCGCTGGACCACCAGGGAAGTCCCTGATGTGAATTTTAAAAGTGTTTTGATATGGTGATGTGCCTGCCTCCTAGTGCCTTATACCAATCAGTTTTGCCCATTTTTTTATTAACCTGTCAATGTCAGTATAAGTATTTACGCTGGTCATCCTGATGATTAGGTTACTTCTGTTGGGATATTCTAAGGTTTGAGCTCTGCAACTGTGCGAGTGAGAAAAACACTTGGCTTCTGGCTGTCTCCTCACCGTGCTCCTCCTTTGCCCCCTGCAGATCTGAGTATTGAATGTGCACTGGCGTCCAGGAGCCGCAGATACTGTCCTGTTATTAAGAGTCATGTGCTCCGAGCCAGTGAAGTGGTGATTTAATCAAAAATGTTTGTTAATCTGACGAGTGCAGTAAAACCCCCACAAGTGAGTGATTTCAGCACCTGCAGACAGGCTCCACTTGCTGTAATGAAGCAATTACTGAGCAGGCAGCACTCCCCCTGAGGGCTGGCTCAGGCCAGCTGGACTGGACAGTCACCTCCCAGGACACCAAGGCATCTCTCACCCTCCCCAACCTGTGGCTCCTTTCAAAGCCTTTTTATCCAACTCATGTGCCACCTTGTGAGATCTCAGATTTGGGGAAAAACTGGCTACCAAGTTTTATTCTGAATAACAAGAGAGAATTAGAATTCAGATGAGAAATCACCAGCTCTGGTACTGATTTTCAAATTGTGTGGGAGGAAGGAAAGATTGTATTCCATCTAAACTGATAGAAGGATTCTGCCTGAGGGAAAGGTTGCATTTCAGTCTCAATGGATAGGATTTTGGCTCAGGTAAAACCTGTTTGTTTTTTAATTTCTGATAGTAATGACCTGTTATTTGGTCATTGTACTTTCCCACCACAGCTGGACCATTCACCTTAGTGTCTTTAAATGTTTCAACAGTCTTAAGTTAACAGATGTGCAGTGTCTTGGCTGACATTTAGAGAGTTGGATCTGGGGCCCAGTACAAAAATCTATCAGTTTGGAAAACTTTTAAGCTACAAGTTACAGAAAACTGACCTCAGTGACCTAAAAAAACAAGAATACACTTTTTTCCCCCATCACAAGAAATTCGGAGAGAGAGGTAGCTACTGACTTCAGTTCAAAAGGTCAGCTATGTCAGGGCTGGTGTTTCTGCATTTTCTTAGCTGTTTCCTCTATTCACAAGATAGCTGCCACAGCCCCAGTCATCATATTCAACTTTAAGTCAGGGAGAACAAGAAAAAGGAACTATAACACTCTTTGTCCTTTTTATCAGTGAAGCATAAGCTCTCTTGGGAGTCTCCCAGCTGACTTCTGGATCTTCTCATTGCTTAGATCTGGAACGTGACCATTTCTGGCTGCCCTGAGGCTGGAAAAGTATCTTTGAGCTTTTCTAACTTCTGTGGTGGCATACAAAGGATGAGGGGTTGGGAGTCAATGTTGTGTTGACCAGCTAGAGGGAATAAAAGTGAGTGGTAGTCATTTAAAATTCACTGGAATTCTTATCAGAGAGAGAGGCCAGGATCAGTGATGGTGAAAGACAGGTGGTAGGATGAGAGGAAACATTGGCCAAGGCAGGATGAGCCCCAGGAGGAGGGGATCCTGGACACTTGTGTTTGTGCACCGTCAGCCCCCGCTGTGAACTCCTTGAGGGCAGTGAGAGGCAGCAGCGCTGCGTGTGGATGAAGACTGTCTCGGTTCTGGAACAGGAACCTACCAACTTGCTAAGACAAAGGTTAGAAGCAGCCTAGTGGGCCATCAATAAATATTTACTGAATCGGCCTTGAAAAGCTAGAGGAGGCATTGAACCCTCACCTCTTGACCTCTGGGCCCAGTTGACTGGTTCGTCGGTCAGAGGTCAGGAGGCCACAGTGGAGCAGGCATCTGGGCACCGCCTTGCTGGCTGCTGCTGGGAGAAAGGCTTGAGGCCTGTGGACACAGTTCAAGGGCAACTGACCATTAAATAAGCCTCACCTGCTGCCAGGCACAAGCGACAGGTCGCCATTGGGCAGGTGATTTCTCTTGGGCAGCCTGTGTCTGGCTCCACTCCACTTGACGGGGGTCAGGAGACTAAAACCTCATTACCTAACACGGCTGGATGTCAGCGTGTGTGGAGTGGCTGTTTGCCAGCATCTTAATTAATGAATTCATAAGGCGCGGGGTGGATGCCAATTCTTAAAAAGGGCTCTGAGCCTTTCAGCGATGAAGAGGCTTTTGCTAATTTATCAAAAATTATATATTGGGGGAAAGAAGAGAAAACAAAGCTCGGGTGTTCTGGTCCAGGGACGACTGAAGGCTCCAGGCGCAGACTGACATGGATCTGCTTGTGAGCTGCTCAAAGGCCAGGGGGGTCTCAGAAGGCTTCAGAGCTCGTGAGGGCCTCAGCCCGGCCCCCAAGTTTCTGACCTGGGGCAGGGAATGACTCTCCAGAGAAATGACAAGCCCCTTAGCTCTCTGCTTTTCCTGAAACTGTTCATTGATTAAAAACTGGGTGGGTTTGCTGTCGTCTGCCCAGCCTAGCAGAGAAACTTCTGATGATTTGGGAGCCATGGTGGAGGTTTTTGTTTTCTTCCTCCACAGAAAAACATCCCTTAGGGGCTATCAGGGTAATCCGTCCTCTGGGGTTTGAGGCTGGTCCCCTGGAAAATCAGGGCCCGTGACCCTCATGTGAGTTGGCTGTGTGGCTTCAAGGCCCCAGATGGGAAGCTGGAGACCATCTGGGCTGGCAGGCTGGCTTCTCTCCCCATCGTAATAAATGTCCTGGGGCTTCCCTGACATGTGAGAATGAGTGGGTTTCCAGAAATCCAATTCGCGGACTGCTGGGGCTAGAGATGAAACATTTGACCCCACTCTTCGGGCTGTGGATTGTTAACAAGTAAGAAGAAAGGCTATGGGGAAAGAAGAGGTTTTCAGGCCCAACTAGCCCACCTTTTTCCTTCTCAGACACGTATTTGTTCTGTGTGCTTTGTCAGGGTGCTTTGGCAGCATAGGTCATTTGGGGGAGGGTGCCTCGGATGTCTGAAGCTCAGAGTTGGAAGGTAATAATTGCCTTCAGTGTGAGGACACGCTAGGCTCCCATCTCACTGTCTCCAGGCAAACAGATTTCAGTCAGGTTCTTCCCTCACAGCGAGTATCTGTTATGTGGACAGAAACCAAGCAAAGCCCTTGTACAAGATTATTCAGAGCAGAGAATCTGTTAAAGCCAGATCAACAAGCTTAGATGGGCTTCAACTGGGATGTGTAATGATTTTGTTCCACAGAACCCTTCTTTGTCATGAATGTTTTCATGAGGGATTTTGGTGAAAGAGCTTGAAGTGGTGGAAAGAGCATGAGCTCTGAAGCAGAAAAACACCGATTCAGACCCCAATTCTGCGACTTCCCAGTGCTGTGACCTAAATCTGTTTGCATAAACGTGCAGGAGTTTTCTCCTCTGTAAAAAGGGGAAGGTCCCTTTCTTGCAGAGTTGATGCAGACAGTGGGGAGCATGCGGGAAGGGAAGCTGCCCACAGACTGGCCCAGGGTGTAAGTGGAGGTTTCGCCTAAGAGCTGAAAGTGGCTACAGGCTGGTGGCTCACAGCGCTGACTCCCACCACCACCCCCTCGGGTACCGGCTGTGTGACCCTGGACAGGTTACTTCATCCCCGTGGCCCAGGTTTCCTCATCCGCAGGATGTGGACACTGACACTTCTCCTCACCGCCCAGGGTTATCGTGAGCATCCTGTGAGGGAGCCATGTGAGGCGTTTAGAGCAGTGCCTGCTCCCAGAGTGCTGGCTGCTGCCGGTATTACTGTGGGCCCTAGGCTTCCAGAGGCTGCTCTGACCGGCACGCTGCCATCCAGACACGTGTAAGGCCATGATTTGACTTGGGCTCGGGTCCCTCAGCAGCACGCTCATTGTTAGGTCTCGGTGCAGGAAGGATCTGGCCAGGCCAGTGCAGGATATGCCCCGTGACCGCTGCTTGACCCTTAACTCATTCTCAGCCCCTTGTCACTTAGAGCCCAGAAGCTCCCAAGAGCAAGGCCAGCAAGACTGGAAACGACTTCCTAAACTGGAAAGCACAGTGGCTTGCCTGGCAGCGCCAAGCCCCAAGTGTGCCTCTGCCCTTTTCCAGAAGAAAGTCTGGCCCTAGACAGTGGCTTCTTAGGAAGTGGGCGGGGGCCACCTCCTGGGCTGTCAGGATGTTTCTGGGAGCACCATTCAGCACCTTCAGTAGGAGAGTCTTCAGTGGGAGAGCCACAGCCTACAGCTCGTGCTTGTTGGCAGACCTGGAAATGGCTGCCCGCAGGCTTGGCCTGACCAGGATGCTGAGTGCTTATCTTTCCCTGCCCCGAAAGGGGCCACTTCAGTACCAGGAGGCTCCACACTCCTGAAAAGATGCCCCCTGGGGATTCTGGGAGAATTTTACAGTTTCTCTTAACACAGTGGTTTTATGGTATATAGGACCCCAGGGAGATTTCCCTAAAGCTGTGAGGATAGGGTGTTATTCCCCAAGTCAGGCGGCAGAGGTAGTTTTGCTTAATACTGAACTGCCTGCAGGGAGCCCAGAGCTGCTTCTGACGGAGAGGCCCTGGCCCCAGTGCCGGCCAGCAGGGGCAGTGGCCTCACTTGGCTGGGGCCGGGGCCTCTTCTGACCTTAGCGTCAGTCTGCCTTCAGAACCCCGAGATCTGCTGCAGGAAACACCCCCGCCTCGGGGGAGAATCCTTGGTCTTACAGTTCTCACTGAGCCTGATCCTCTGCCCACTGCCCAGCCTCCAATCCCCCAGCCCAAGCTTAGGTGAGAAGGGCGGCAGTTCCCATTCTGACTGTGGAGGAATCCCTCGTGGGCCTTTCTGGTTAAAATATTGAGTTGGCCAGAAAATTCGTTCAGATCTTTTCATACGATGGTACAGAAAACCCTGAGCAAACTTTTTGGCCAACACAATATAGACTTTCTGGCTCCCGTCTCCAGGACCTCCCCCGGGGCCCTCAGCTCCCCACTCCTTGAGAGAGGCTCCCTGCCTTTCTCCTCCTCCCTTCTTCCCCACCACGGCTCAGACTGGCCGTCTCCATGGGCAGGTTTTAGCCACTGCTGGTCTTGGGGTCGAGAGCAGACTTTACTCTCAGGACAGGCTGCCTGTTCACCACCTGTTTCCCAGCCCCCTGAGCTGCTTGCACGCAAGCTTACAGAACACCTAGCGGGTGCTTGGCTCTGTGTGGCGTGCCAGAAGGCAGACAGTGGTGCGGAGCTCACACCACGGCCTTACTGATCCCTCGGGCCCCTGTGCAGCCGTGCTTCGCCTACTGACTGAGACACACTGTTCTGTTCCCCTGTAGTAAAACAGACACTTGGTCTTCTGAGTATAAATGTAATGCGTGGACACTTCTCTCATCCGTGTTACTGCCGCCAGGGGCATCCACTCTCTACTCCCACACAACCTGAATGAGGGCCTGCCTCAGTGCCCACCCTAGCTGTTACTGTACCTGTGAGAGATACAGCCAGCAGACCGCTCCAGGGAAGTCCTACAACTGAACCAGTGGGGCAGCCACGCTCCTCCTGCCGAATGCCTACTCTCTAGCCTGTTGGGCAGGAGTCTCGGGAGCCTCCCTGGCCTCCAGAGTGTTATCTTCCCTTCCCGTCAGAGTTGGTCAGATCTCTGATGGAGCCTCTTTCTACCTGAAGTCCTGGGCTTTGCATTCCTGTTCCCAGTTTAGCTGAGCACCCGGCCCCAGAAAGCCGCGGCTTCAGGGAACCTGGGCGCCAGCTGCCAGCCCCCACCTGCTGTTCCGCATCTTCTCAGATGCCCGCTGGGGCTCAGACCATACTTGAGTCTGTTCTGACTCTAGCCGCTGCCCTTGGCCTCTTGACCTCTGCTTCCACCAGGCCCAACCTTTACAACATGGCACTGGCTCCAGACCACCCCAGGTTCATCCCAGGGCAGGGTCATAAAGTCCCCAGTGTGCCGCGTCCCAAGCCGGCTGGGGAGGCTGGTCTGGAGGCATGACTGTTCTGATGATCGACCCTGTAGGCCCTGCTGACCCTCCATGGACAGGACGGCCGTACCTGAGCCGAGGGGCTCCCCTCATGCTGCTACCAGCCAGTGACCAACGGGGAGTTCGCTCTATTTCACACCCCCGTTTCTTGCTCCTCTTACTCTTGCCACAAATTAACTCAATTTTCTTTTTATTCCCTAAAGATCTAGTTGAAAACCATTCTCTAATAATGATAGCAAACACTTGTTAAACCTTCACTGTGTGTGTGAGGCACTGTTCTAATATTAATACCTTACATGTATTGCTTTGTATCATTTCCACAACTCTTGGAAATAGGAAACATTATTACCTTTGTTTTACACTCGAGTAAACTGAGGCATAGAATTAAGGAAGTCACCTAGACACACAGCAGGTGACTGGCGGGCTAAGTCACCAGATTACAGCCCATACTCCCTGTTACCACACTTCTCAGAAACTACAGCTTCAGGCCTCTGGGCACTTGGTCTTCCAACTGCTTGCCCAGCTCTGACCCTTATGCTTCCAGAATCTTCTTGACATTTGTCTCCTTATTCTGGTCCTAACCCATGTTTTCTCTCCTGGTCCTGGCTGTCCTGTCCTCTGTTGCCTTCAGCCTGGTGGCAGAGAGGAGGCTGATCGAAGACTATAGATTTGTTTGGGGGAATCTGCGAAGTGTGTTCCCTATGTGCTTGTCATTGTTGACTGAAAAGCCAACTAGAGGCTTATTTTAGGACTGCTTCCTGGGTGCTCACCCATATTTCAGGTTCCATCTTGCTGGGCTAGCTCTGCTCTGTGGCCATCACTCCCTGACCCCAGTCACAACTTAAAAAGATGCATCTTGACCTTTCCTCCCTGCCTGATCAGCAGCCAGTAGGTCACCAGAAAATTTATTTTTGCCTCTACTTACTGGGTCTTTGTTGCAGTGAGCAAGGGCTACTCTTTGTTTCGATGTGCCGGCTTCTTATTGCGGTGGCTTAGTTGCCCCATGTCACGTGGAATCTTCCCAGACCAGGGATCGAACACATGTCCCTGCATTGGCAGACAGATTCTTAATCACTGGACCACTAGGGAAGTCCCTAGGTCACTAGAACTTTTGCACCCATTATTATGGCTGCTTGAGAACCGGCTTCTGCTTCAGCAAGTGCTGCAGGGTGTTGGACTGCGGGGGGCCACCTTCTGAGGATGGGTCTGTGGCCTGCTGAAGAGTGTCCCGACAGTCCAGACTGCCCTCACTCTGCCCACGGCAGACAGCTGGGTTTAAAGGATTTGATGTTTAGAAGGGAATCAGAGAGCGCTGCAGCAGGCCATAAATATTCATGGAGGGAAGTTAGAACTTGAGTCCCTAAAACCTTGATTTGTGTTAGTCTGTTTATGTTCATTAAAAAGTGGTAAGTGAAAGTGGGGTATTCATGGAACTGCAGATAAATTGGGCTCGTTCAGATAAAGGCCTCCAGCTGCCAGTTCCACAGGCCCTGCCTGGAGCGTGACAGCAGACTGGCATGCCCACTTGCAGTTTGCCAACCTCAATTTAAAGATTTTACTTAGCATGATGAGTTCCTGGCCCCCGGTAGCCTTGTAGAGGTGTTTAGGGATGGAAAGCCCCGAAATTCCTCCACAGAATGACATGCAAACCAGGGCCTGGCCAAAGGGTGGCAGGGAGAAATGTAACCTAGAAGTAATACTTGCATGGGGTGGTCCACAAAGTATATAATCCACGTGCATGTACCACCGCTTCTCCTAGCTTCTCTCCGCTTCTGTGGGCATGAGGGGAGAGTTTCAGACGCCATGTGCTAAATGAGGCCTAGCCCCACTCATTCCTCCATGGCTACAAACACGGACTGCAGTAGCCCATGCCTTATAGTGGCCACAGAGAGGGGACAGATGGCCACCACGCCTTCTAGGGCAGGCGCTATAGTCAGGCTTCCTTAGAGGCCAGCATCACACACGTAAGTGGAGTGGGTTGATCTAGGCAAGACGTGACCCTGGGTTGCAGATTTGTATCATCTACCCAGGGGGCTCCCGGAGTTTGGCAAGATGAGGTTTGGACTCCCACAGCTGGATGACATAATATGCACTTGGCTTCATGAGAGAAGGATTGGCTAATCTGCCCAGGGAAGGAGGCAACACCTCTCCAGCCAAGGGCCGCAGAAAAGGCCTCATGGAGGAGAGAGCGCAGCAAGAATTAAGCTTTGTGTGGGGCCCAGCATAGAATTTGGTGCCTTGATTTTGCTTTCTGCACCAGGAAATGGAAACCACAAGTCTCAGGGCCTGAGGGGCAGCTGTGTGTGTCGGGGGTGCTGCTGTGAAGTGCAGGCCTCGCAGTGGCCTGTCACCTGTTCCTCCTGGCTCCATCTCCACTAACCTTCACATCCACTAACCTTCACATCAGGCTGTTTCCGTTCCCTGAGCCTGGCTCCCTGGCGCTGGTGTCCCTACAGCACAGGTTCAGGGCGGCCTTTGGCCTCCCCAGGCACAGGCCCCATCTCCTGGCTAGGGCTGTTCCAGGACAGCCCTCCCTTTGGAACCCACTAGCAGGAAATGACGCAATTAACCAAGCAGTTAATGACGCAGTTAACTCAAGGCTCTGCAGTGGCTCCCGCCCACAACGCCCTGCTTCCAGAGCTGGAGTCGGTGGCAGCGGGGCCTGCAGGGAAGGGGGTAGGTGGTGTGTGATTTGGGCTGAGCGTTGGGACAAGGGAAAGAGGCTGACCCAGAAGGACCGGGGTGGGTGCGGGCCAGGAGGGGCTGAAGGCCCAGTCTTCAAGGGAAACTCTGACACTGTCCCCAGAACACCAGGGATGCTGGGATTGGTCTGCGCAGTCATTGATTTCCGTCTGTACAGGGGCCACTCCAGAAAGGGCTGGAGCAGAGCTGGCTGAGACCTTCAAGGAGAGGGGCGTTCTACCCTGACTTCTCAGTAAAGTCCTCCCATCTGGGGGACCCATTCTCCCATTTGTGAAATCGACGTGGTTACTTGCTGTCCCTCCCAGGGTTGTGGTGAGAGTGAGGTCATACGGAAGATCGAGCATGAGCTGGACCCAGGGCACTGTTCAGTCAGCTGCTGTGAGGGACACAGGGCCCCTGAATTCCCACCCACTGCAGTCTGGGCTCCACCAGCAGGGCAGAGGCGCAAGAAGCAACAGGCCCAGACCCAAAGAGGTGTGGCTGACAAGACACCTGGAGACAGATGGACACAGGTGAACTCTGAAAGCCAAACGCGTGACACCAGGACTGTGGACGACCCAATCTAGTATTTCATAAAGCATCTCCCCGTAATTCAGATGATTTCCCCAAGAACACATCTCTGAAACTAGAATCAAAATAAATGGGAGAACTGGCACCTTTGGCATGTAGTCTTTCAGGAGCTTAGCTATTTTACCGCACACGTCACAGCTACCTTGATGCCGGTCAATGCTTTTGCACAAAAGCCAAGTCAGAAACTTTTGATCTGTACTTTCAATAATTTTTATTGAATCTCATGGGAAAATGTGTATTATTACAACTTGGGTTACTTTAAAATGAAGTGTGCCAATGTGAAGAAATGCCTCTGCTTTTTGGCCCCTAGATGTCTAATCGCGCATGGAGTGCTTTGGAAAGGCAGAGGCTGCCCGTATCACCTCATTCATTCTAGGCACCGCCCGTGTAGCAGAACCTGCCACATTCAGGGCTCTGGTTCCTGCTGTGGGGCCCAACTGGGGACACAGCTGACTGAAGGGCTGCTCCTGTCTGCCCCATCCCGTGTGGCCCGGTGGGTCAGGGCAGCTCGGAGACCCTGAGCAACACTCACAGCTGTCTCCAGCCAGGCAGAGGCTGTACCACGTGGACGTAGAGGACAGCAAAGCATGGACTCGGGGTGTGGATGCTGTCCTAAGACTCCGAGAGACTCCGTCCTCCTCATCCCAGGATCCCAGCTGTCTTGAAAACTGGAAGACTCTGCCACCCATCTCTATCTGCTAGGTGTGCTGTGTTTTTCAGATTGATGGGCTGGAGAAGAAGCTGTCACAATGTCGGAGAGATCTGGAGGTGGTGAACTCCAGGCTCTGTGGGGCGGAGCTGAGCTCAGAGGCCAGGTGATGCCCCTCCCCACGGCCCCCACCCTTTCGTATCTGTCCCTGGGTCCTGACCTTCACATTCCACCCCTCCCCTCCCCCTGCCTCCAGAGACCTGGGCCCTTGTTCCTCTTGTCCATCCTGCCATGGCGCGCCTGCTGCTCCTTAGGTGGGAAAAGCGCTTGAGCTGTTTTGACCTTCCCCCCTCACAGGAGGTCTCTGGAGAAGGAGAAAAGCAGCCTGATGAACAAAGCCTCCAACTATGGTAAGAAAGCTCCTTCCCATTGCCAGCCCCCCCTTCCCCCAGTCCCAGGATCAGCAATGGGCAGACAGCCTGGGGAGCCCACAAAGTGATGGGGGTCAAGGGTGCACTTCAGGAGGGGGCCAGCCCTCAGGACCCCACTGAAGGCCCAGCAGCCTAGGAGAGGAGCAGGGTTGCTCTTCTGTTCCAAGGGAGATGGAGAGGCCAGAGGGTCTGTTCTCTCCCTAGGATGGAGGGGGTGGCTGTAGCCGGGTTGAGATCCCTCTCACTCTCCTGCCTTGGGAAGCCTGTTCTGGCCCTCTCCTTGCAGACCTCCGTTCCCTCCCAGGAAAACCTTGCAATGGGAAAGATGGTAGTAGGGTCTTTGGGGCCCAGGAGGGACAATGAACCTCCCACATGGGTGCTGTGAAGGGCTGCTGTGGGTGGAGCAATGCTGCCACCTTCTGGGGAGCCCACACCCGGCTCAGAGCTGGAGGGTGGCCGCTGTCCCCCACCACCCCACTGTCGCCCTGCCCAGTGGCCTGGGAGGTAAAGGGTCTGCAGAGGCTCCTCGGGCTCTGTTCTAGTCACCCTGGGGGGCCAGACCTGGCCCAGAGTCAGCCCTAGAATAGTTATACGGCGGGGGAATTTGAATCGGCACTATAAGCACAGTGCGTGTCACATACCCCTGCCTGGGTCCTGTCTGGCCTGCCCAAGGCTGGTTTGCACATGTCCCCACTCCCTCACACAGGGAGAAATGAGACCTCAGTTTGCCCCTCAAAGCTGGTGGTTTTCACACAAAATTGTAGCATTTATCACTCAGTTTAGCCCTCAGAGTACCAACCACCTCTGTGTCATGAATGGACACAGCGTGGCTGTGGAACAGCTGGGCTGGCGTCCTCCTGAGGCAGCCTGACCACCCCGTGAGCACAGACGGCCTCCTCTCACCATCACTAGTTCCTGCTTAGCTGGGCATCCAGCAGGGGGCAGACTGAAGCACTGCTTGTGTGGCCCTACTTTGTGCCTGCTCCCTAAGGAAGGCCCAGCTGCCCTCAGTCTCTGCTTGACCGGATGAGACGCCCCGGAGGGAAGGGCGCCACGGGGCCACTCAGGGACGAGCTGGAGGACCCTTCTGGGGAGGCCACGCCACCACCTCGCTGGGCTTTCACGTGTAGCCCTTTTGTTGACTCTCCCACACATGCTGTCTTCAGCTGCATTTGGAGAGAAACGGTTGAGCCACATTGGGGGTTGGGGCTTTTTTGGGCCCAGCACCTATAGCCAGAAGGTTGTGAGGATCTGTGCAGATCGAGGACACCTGTCCACCACCCCTTTCCTCCCAGAGAAGGAGCTAAAGTTGCTTCGGCAGGAGAACCGCAAGAACATGCTGCTGTCTGTGGCCATCTTCCTCCTGCTGACGGTCATCTACGCCTACTGGGCCCTGTGAGGCTGCGATTTCTCCGGTCAACCCTGGCTTCCCCTCAGCTCCGTGACCATAGCCAAGCAGGCCCTTGAGCCTCGAGAGGACCAAGGTACAAGGGCTGTTTCTCCCTGACCCAGACATTGGAGCAGGGCTTCCTGCTGGCCTGGCCCCTCTCGCCTCCCATTCCCGCTGTGGGGCTTGGGGCTCCAGAAGGACTTTGTGCTGGCTTGGCCCAGGAGAAAGGCAATAAAGAACCTGTGTGCCGAGAAAATGTCATGACCCAGTGGCAGTGGGGTGGCATTCAGGATTCAAGGGAGGAGAGGGGCTGTGAAGGTGAGCTCCCACGCCAGGTGGGGAATAAGGCGGTGACAAAGCACCTGCTCAGGCAGAGCTGCAGTGGGAGCCACATCGAGAGCTCGGGCTGCTGGGTGGAGGCCGACCTGACACCACTTGTCCCTGTGCCCCCCAGATGCGGTCTGGCACCCCAGTTGGTGCCTGCCTGTGATCACAGCAGCAGAAGTGCAGCCTGTGTGCTGAAGGGCAACCTGGGGACTCGTGCTTGTGTGGTGGTCCCCCTGGAGGGCAGTTAACCCATTCTCTTCAAGAGGCAGCAGGCCTGGGGAGGCATTGCAGGGCCAGTGGGCAGCCGGGGCCACGCTCACGACCGGACAGGCTCCCGGTGAGGGGCCAGGAAACCTGGCGGAGTTTGCAGGAGGGGCAAACGCAGACCACCTGGCCCCTGCTCACAGCCTCTCCTCCAGCACAGGCGCGGGAGGCTGGAGCAAGGCCAAGTAGGGCAAGCAGAAGGATGCAGGGGCTTGGGAGCCGAGATCACACCAATTAAGTCAGAAAAGCTGGGAAAGGCATTGCCTGGGTGCTCGGGCCATGGAACGTGAAGGAAGGACCCAAGCAGTGTGTAGGCAGAAGGCTCTAGGGGAGGACCTGCCGGCGGGGAGGACCGCTGGAGAAATGCGCCTAGAGCACAGTGGGAGAGGCGCCCGCGGCCTCCAGTGCAGACGCGGAGCTCCCTCCCCGTCTAGTGGCACTAATTGGTCTGACGCCTGTTATTTTAGTCACACAGACTGATCCCGGGTTGTCACGGTGCCACTGGGAGTAGCTGAGTGATTCACGTGAGGGGCAGGGGCCTCCTGGGCTGTGGGGTCTCTCATTCTCCAACCCCTGCTTCTCACAGGAGCCACAGCATTTTCTGACTCTTCCTTGGGCCCCTCTTTGGCAGCCAGCAGCAGCCCCGGGAGCCCTGAGCTCGGACACGGCGCTAATTAAACCAACCCTCTCTCCTCCCCTCTTCCCTGAGGAGAGCTTCCTCCCCTTCACCTCCCAGCCCAAGACCACAAAGCACAGAGGACACACAGCAGCAGCCCCAGCACAGAACCACACAGGCGTTAAAAATATGTCTGTCTTTAATGATCCAAGGTTCTGCAAGACACACTGATACCCAGAATTGGGTGGAAATACAGCATCTCAGCGGTGCTGCTGACGACCGGGGGGAGGGGCTGAATGCAGGCTGGAGACCCCTGAGGTGGAGTCAATTCCAATCTCATGGGATGCCTCCGTGCCCTCTATCTCCATGGAAACCAGTCTAGTACTGGGATGGGGCCCTAGGGAGCCCCTGTGAGCATCTCCGAGAGGTATTTCCCATTAAAAACAACCACAGGTTCCCTCCCCCACCCAAAGCGACTGCCCAGCTTCCCCCTCTGCCTGCCAAGATAGAGGACGTGGAGTGACCACATAAGGACAAACAAAAGCAACTGTGCCTCCTGTTGGGGAAGAAAACAAAGGAGGGGGGAGGGTGGCAAGGTGTCTGGGGCAACCAGGAGTGCCATGATCGCCAGAGGACTGGGTGCCACCCAACCCTGGAGGACCCTGTTACAGGGGGCCACCACTGATGGCCACAGAAAACACAGCTCTTCAAGGCTGCTTCCTCCCCTTCTAGAGCTACCCAAGGTTTACACTGAGAGGGCTGGGGCACAGAAAGGCTCCACAATCCCAGGAAGCAGTCACACCCACTCCCAGACATGCCACCTGCACCCTATGTAGTATCAGACGGGGTCCACATGCTTCCCTTCCCAGCCTGCAGGATGGTCAGAGGTGTAGGCTGCGAAGAGCTCCAGGGAAGGGGAGGAGGCAGTCTTCTCCAACTTGGCATCAAAACAGAACAAGTTCAAGGAAACAAAACTTTGATTTATATAGCAGCTGCTCCGGCCAGCTTACAACAGTGGGCCTCTTCCCTCTCGGAGTTTGCCCAATAAAAAGTTGGGCAAGGCAGGGGCACGAGCGCCCTCGGGCAATGCACAGAACTCAGAAAAGTGAGTGTGCGCTACAAGTGAGAATGGCAGAGCCCTGCTGCCCCGACATGTCCGCTGCTGGCCCCAGGTGCCCTGGGCCCTGACCTCAACCTGCTGCAGGAGCTGACGGAGCCCTGTCCTGGCAGAGGAGACAGTTCCCAGGCAGCGCTCCAGGGAGGAAAGTTCAGAGTGTCCCACAGAAGGAACATATGTCCTCTAAAGGCTCCAACTGAGCTCTTCAGAGGAGCTGGAGGGGCCACCGCCCTCAAGGCCGGGCTCTGGACGACAGGGCGCTGGGCAGGGTGGGCGTGCCCCAGGCCCTCAGGCGCTGTGCGTCTGGATGAAGGAGAGGACGTCCTCCTTGGACAGCTTGTCTGGGTCCTGGGGCTTCTGGGATTCGTGCACACGGATGCCATCCCCCCACTCCCAGAAGAGCCGGCCATAGTAGCAGATGCTGGGGGGAGAGGGGAAGTCAGAGGCCGCACCCAGGAGAACAGGGCCAAGAGATCCCCGCCTACCTGGCACCTGTGACGGGAACGATTCCCTCTGGCAGCCAAAACATACCCTGTAACCCCACTCCTCCTGCCTTCCAGAATCCGCTTTTCCAACAACACAGCTGCTGCTGCTATCGGCATCCTACTGGATCCTCTCATTACTGATACTCCTGGCTTATCTGTCTCTGCTGCTCTAACTGAACAGCATTAGTGTGGTGACAATAATTACGGGCCCATTAGGGCTACTGCTACTGTTGAAACCTATGACCAAGAGTCTGGCAAACAGACACTGGGTCTGAGAGCAAGGCTGTGGGCCTCGCCACGTTCCTACACCCAGGACACCTACCCAACTTTCACAGCCAGTCCTGACATCACCCGCCTCTCCCTGAGCTCACCGCCCAGTCCCAGACACACCCTGCAGAAACCACCATCCCGCCCACAGGGGAGGCCCCTGCCTGGGCAGCAGTAGGTCTCAGGGCGCAGGTGTGCCCCAAGAGCTGGCATCCTGGTAGGAGTTCCCGGGGCTGCTGAGGGGGCAGGCCTGGAGGAGGCCTACTTACTGAAATGGAGCAATGGCATCTGGAGGGAGGTCAAAGGTAGAGTTCTTGGTTTTCTTGTTGTAGAAGAACTTCCTCTTGAAGCTTTTGCTGAATCCCATGGTCCATGGCTCTGATGGGAGGAAGGGGACAAAGGCTCAGAAAGGACACACAAGACCCTTGAGGGATGGGTCAGGCCTTCCTCCCTGGTTCCTCCATGCCCCTCCCCCAGACAGCAGAGAACAGCCTGGGAGGACACAGCCCTCAGCATCAGCCCAGAGGGGCTCCTGGAGGACGGTCTAAGATGACTACTACTCAGCAGCCCCACCTCCCACCAGGGCTAGTGGAGGGAACAGGGTTCTATCAGCCAGAGGGAAGAAGACTCGAGAGGAGATACAAATGGCCAGGTCTGTCTTTCTGGATCTGCCACTGCCCATGAGGAAGGCCCTTCTCCTGCCATAAGGACACCCTATGTACAAGCTGGGCCCCACTCTCCAGCCCCAGCCCAGCCCCCAGGACCACCAAAGACACAAAAGCTCAGGGAAGACAGTCCCCCTCAACATAAGCCTGGCTCTGCCCACCTCAGTAGGAAGCCCTGCGCTCTGGCCCTGGCGGGGTGTGGGCCAGTCGCCCTGGCTGAGGGAGGGGGTCAGGGAGGGGCTTATCACCCACCATTCACCGTCCTGACGATGTAGAGGCCAGTGGGCACGAAGTGCCGGTCATCCCGCCCTGTGTAGCTGAGCTTTGGTGTGCCGCTGGAGCCCTTAATGATCTTCATTTCTAACCTTGATTTTCCCACGCAGGCGTGCAAACAGGAAGAGTGTGTGTGTGTGAGAGAGAGAGAGAGAGAGTCAGTCCTGACGCTGATCTCTGACTAATGTCAAAACCAGCCAACCACTTACTTGCCTCTTGGCTCAACATAAGAGAGACTGAGGCAGAGACTTGAGTTGCTCCAGGTCACACAGTGGGGTGCTGGGTTTAGAACTCAGCATCTGAACTCCCAACTGAGCAGTGGAGGCAGGGGAATGGCACACGCCTCTGCTATGTTGCTGCTGTTTGCGAGGCGTCAGGGTGACACCAGCTGGGGTGAGATCTGAAACCCCAAGTGCCACGAGGCCTTCAGCTCACCAGCCATGGTCTCAGCGTGGCCACTAAAGAGTTAATTGAGGAGCAGTGAGACCAGGTCTGGCTCCAGTGGCCCCAGCGGGCACACCCAGGAAGAGCCCCCCAGATCCAAGCACCCTGCACAACGGCTGAGAACATGAGGAAGCACTGAGACCCTCCAACCCCCAGGCTCAACCCCTCTCAGCACCAGGGGCTTGGATTTACAGTGTTTCAGGCAGCTTGTGCTCTGCCTCTCGTGGGGACACTCGTAACTGTTACAGCATCAATGAGCCCGTATTTCTGCCTGACTCGCACCCACCCTGCTCCCCTCTGGCTGCCGGGCAGCCATGCAGACAAAGGAGGGGGGTTAGAGGAGCCGCGGGGCCGCTCAGCACTGCGCCCCCAACCCATCTCTACAGAAAAGCAGAGGAGGAGCCCTGGACGCTGCCACATGCCCCACCCCAACTCCTCAAATCCTGAGCTCCCTGGCTGAGCCACTCACCTAACAAAAATCTTCTCCATCTCCTCCAGCCGGTACACCTCCTTCACCCTGTGGAGAGAGGTGCAGAGATGATGAGGGCTTCCTGGGACACCTGTCTGGGCAACAGGGGGAGGCAGGAGGCTGCGCCTGCAGGCCCAGCACCACCAAGGCCACCAAGAACAAGGACCCCAGCCTGGCACTGCCTCCACAGACAAGCTCTAGGGTTCACAGCTGCCAAGCACCCTGGAGCCTGACCCACGGCAACTGGGGAGCAGAGCCACGGCTGAGGAGGACAGGAGGGAGGGAGAGGAAGGTCTGGAGGCGATGTCCCTGTCAGTGTTACAGCCTCACGTGCCCAGCACCAGAGGCCAGGACACTAAGGGCCAGGCTCTTGTCCAGGTCCGTCTGCATGGATTTTAGGCCTTCCGGTAGCAGACTTCCAAATCGTCCTAACAGGCCTATTTCCATGACGGGCGAGGAGACCACTCAGGCAGCCCCCCGGCCCTGGGGGCCGCCAAGCACGCCTTTGGAGCCACTACTGGGTAAGGTGCCCAGAGACTGAGCAACCAGACCACACACAACAGAGGCAGGGTCCCTGAAGCAGCTTCTCAGTGCCTGGCGGACAGGACCTTTTCAAGCACGGGAAGAAATCACTTTTTTAGGCTTTCAGAAGACTTCTATAAAGTGCATTCTTACTACTGGATTTAATTCTAAGTAAATCTGTATTAAAAATAATAATGAAAATTATTTTTTCAGTCTCTAGACACATGAAGCCCCAAAGATAATAACATCAGACCTCAGCCCAGACTGGAAAAGTCTGTTCTCCATCTATCTGCTGACTGTTCTTATCCTCCTTGCCTCCCACAGGGTCTGGACCTTTCATATCACCTCACATGGCAACAAACCGTGGCCTTCTTTCCATGCACCAAGGATCCCATTACTTCAAACCACCCTTCTCTTTATCATGTTCAAAAACTCCCATTCCCTCGGCACCCTTTTCTTACCTGAAACAAATGAAAAGGCCAGGATGGATATGCTAATGATACCCAAGCACGGATGTGTGGCTCACAGGTGCGTTAGTGCCCTCAGAAGCGCGTGCATCTGAAATGAGGGCACCTGAACCCTGAGGATGAGTCTCTCCGCTGGAGGCTGGCCCGCTGTGACAGGTGGGACGGGGAGATACTCTGGGGCAAGCAGGCACCTCTCCAGGACCCTCAAGCACATCACTCATCAGGGCGGTCTGACCTCTCACGCTGGCCTGGCCTGGCCTCCACTGAGCCCTCTCTCACCTCACAGGACGGGGGCAGGCACTAACCAGAAAGAAGCAATGGGGAAGGCGGATATGGGGGGAGAGGTGATACGCTCACCTGATGGGATTCATGTCAGGCCGACTGGGCTTAGAAACAGCTTTCACAAATTTCTCAGCAAGCTGAATCCTACAATCCAACGGAGTCTCTCAGAGGCAAGTAAGGGTACCTCTACCAGGACCCCCACCCCCAGAGCATCTTCATGGCACCAGTGGGAGGACACTCCTGAATCTGCAGCAAAGCTGCTCTAAGAGGCGGCACCCACGTCCCCCTGGAGGCCCCCTCCTGCCCTGTGGTCAGTCACCTCCAGCAGAACTTCAAGGGTCATCTTTATCGTAAACGTCTGCTCCTTCACCCCAAACCACTGATCCCACAATGCACCCACTCAGATAAGCCAGCTCAGGAGTGATGTCAGCAGCATGGTGGTGTAAGGGTGTTCTGTAACTCCCTTTAAACAACTGATTAGCATCCATCCGTGAACCAGAGTGGCAATTGTGGGACCCAGGTGAACTGACTTAGGTGGAGCCACCAAGCACGGAACACATTCTTCAGAGGAGAAGACCCTCCCTCTCCCCATAAGGTCACCCTCTTGCTCAACCTTAAAGCAAACATTACTCCTGATCTAAACAGCGGCAAAGTGGAGTGTGCTGGTATCTATGAAATCAAGGGTTGTCCCTGGTGAATCAAAGTGCCAACACCAACTTCTCACCCTGCCCTTGGAACCAGCTAGTGGACAGAAGAGGGAAACTAAGGATGTTCTTAAGCAGAGAAGACCTGAGTGAGGAGCCAAGCCACAGAGGCCGCTGCCATAGCGCCGCCCCGGCCCACCTCCCCCTCTGCCCCCAGGGCCCCGGTCAGACCGTTGGTTAAAGTGCTGCTCCCGCACATCACTGCCGTTCAGCACGAGGACATCAAGGATGTGGATCGCACTTATCTTCCGCTGGGCCTTCCCCTAGAAGGACAAGGACACTGCCCACCCTGCCAGGCACTGGCCTGGGGCCCACTCCGCCCAAGGTGGCCTGCTGGCCTCCATTCTACCTAGAGCTGGGGGGAGGTGCTCTGAACACACTTCTCTCACCTCCCTCCCAGTAGATGCTCAGCCCCAGACTGGCCCAGGCTTCTGAGCAGACAAGAGATCTGAGGTGCTGGACCAGCCCCCTTAAATCTCAGACCCAGTGAGACTGCCACCATGGTGCTCTGGGAGGAGCTGGCTTCCCACTCTGGCCCTCTACTCCCACTGACTGTTCTGAAAGTTATGTGTGTGGTGGTAATACCCAAAACTCAAGGGAAATAAGAAGTTGCTTCCTTCCCAAGGGATCCTCGGTCAGTAACAATCAATATCTAAAAACTACACGGCAGGTTGACTAGGGCCTTTGCTGCCCAGAGATGATCGAGATTTCCTGCACAGAAGGAGACTGTGTGCCTTCCTACCTGAACACGCTGGTTTAAAGCAACTACTGGAGGAGGAGGAATGATCACAAAGCCTTCGTTGGGCCCTGGGCCCTGTCAACAGCCACGTGCAGTGTAAGCCAGTCAACTCGGGATGTGTATGTGGTGGGAGGCAGTGAAGGGCCAAGCCCAGCTGTGTCTCAGGTCCCTAGATGGCAGAGCCACAACACGCGAGCAGAACCACCTCTGACCTCCCCTTTGAGCTCATGGACAATCTCCACAGAGAGCAGAGTATCCCGGGGTAGTTCTGTCTTCAGATCCAGCTTGACCCAGCGGTCTGACTGGCGGCCATCCCACGTGTAGATCTGAGACTTCTATGGGCAGAGAGAAAGGGTTAGGTCAGGCAGAATAGGGACTGAGTGGTGAGAGGCCAGTTCTCAAAAAGGCTTTCAGTTGGTGGCTCCAAGCTGATGGGGCTGGAGATGCTGAGGGGGGCTGGAGAAAGGAGCTGGTGACACTTCATACACGAGGAGGGCAGTGTTGTCCTCCGCTGCTTCGGCGGAAGAGGCATGCTCTGACTCGGTCCCGCCACAGCGAACAGGCTCAGGCACCATTCAGAAGGCCTGAGTCCGTGATCAGAGGCCCTCAGGAGTGAAGAGGGCTTAGTGAAAGATCCAGAGAGCAGAGCGGAGAGAGACAGTGAAGACAGAAAATGAGAAAAGGTAAGAGGACACAGAGAAGGGAAGCGAGGAAGAAGAAAGAAACTATACAGGAAGACCAGTGAGAGCGGTGAGGCAGATACAGAACTGCGGAGCCATTCCCTCACCTCATGTGAGACTCCAAAGGCACCCGAGTAAGGACAGGCGGTGTCTGCGAGACAGGGGAGGCAGGGGTGGGGGCGGTGCTGCAAAGAAACGGCTGCCGGGGCTCGAGCCGCCGAGCCTGCCGACCGTCCTGCTAGCCCGGGAGGCGCCACATCACCAGGAGGCGGCAGTGCTCCGGTCGGCAGTGCTCCCGTCAGCAGTGCACCAAAGTGAACAAGCAAATACGTGAGAAAGTGAAAGAACGAATGACACCTGGGTAACAGAGGCGGAAAGGAAGGGAAGTTCCAAGAACTACGTTCCCTGGGGTCAAAGCGTCAGCTCCTCAGTGCCAAACAAACACGCGCCAAGTGTGGCAGGCGGCTGTCCAGATTCCCACAGACAGACAGCACGGTTCCACCACCCAAGCCGGGGAGGGAACCAGCTGCAGACTTACCCCCAGGCCGATGAGGAACTTCTGCTCGCTGCCAGACACCATGCAGCGGTAGTCGAGCACTGGGCGGATCTTCTCCAGGGTCTTGGCAGTCAGCAGCGTGGGCTTATAGCTGAAGATGTCAATCTCAGTGCCCTGCAGCCCCGGGGCAGAGAAAACACAGCTGGGTTGGGGAGAGGGACAGGCGCTCAGGACGGGGGCCTGGGGGCAGAGGTCAGGGCAGGCTGGGGGGCAAGGCGCGGGCGGGGACAGGAAGCACTTGCTCTCTGAAACATGCCCCCTGTTCTACCTAACCAGGAACAAACTGGGATCTAATTCCATCTGCTTGGAATGTTCCTTTAGGACCTATTAGAAGAGGCTGGAAAAGCAAAGAACACCGAGTCCCTGAGTACAGATCGATTTACCAGAGCTATAAGGAAATGTCACCAGAATATAAAAGCCTCCCCTTCAATAAAACTGAAAGCAAAGACTTGCAAGCAGTTGATTTGAAAGTAGTTAGGTGATCTCTCCACCTGGTTCAGAAAAGTTTACACATGCTGTTTTTGTGAGGCCATCTTGAACCTCATTCTCCAGTCCCTGACCTGCACAACAGCTCAAGATTAGGGCCAGATTTAAATGAAGCCCAGGGAAAAGCTGGAATTCAGGTGGCAGGAAAACACAGGGCAGAATTCCGGAGACCACTCACCAGAAACAGAGCCTAGGTCTGGGCCGCTCCACTGTGGAGCTCTCTGGCAGCCCCTCCTGCCCCTCTGACCAGCTCCCGGCCTAAGATCACCTCACACTTCACACCTCCCCTGCAGGCACATGGCACCCTAAACTTGCCAGGGAGTAAGAGCCAGTACCACACTTGGGGCAGCGGGAATGCTGATCACAACACATCTCAGGCCAAGAATCTTCAGGCAGCCTGGTGGGCTCTGTGGGAACTCAACACTCTCACCAAAAGTCCCTGCCTGTAGGAGGTCTCAGCCCACTGCTGAAGCCCACATGGTACCTGCACAAGCCCCCTAGAGGGCAGGCACCTGGGGGTCTCAGTGATACCACCTCTTATCAGGCCTTTCTAACTCTGTTTTCACCAGACACCAAGCTTACCTGGATGAGCTCGAAGAACTTAGATTTTGGGTCTGTGGAAGAAGGAGCAACTCGAGCCTGGTCTGGGATCTGAAACGAGAAAGCAAACAACTTCGGTTTTCAAGTGCACTTTTGATCAGGGTTGTGTGTGAGCCTACACAAAGGCTCAGACTGGGCAAGAAGAAATGGCACCCAAGGAAGCTGGAAAGGGGGGGCTGGGGTGGCCAATTCAGTCACTGCTCCCTTTCAGGCCTTGTGGTAACACTCCTTCAAAGCCATTTACCTTTCTCTGGGGCTCTCTGTGGTCAATACTGCTACCCAGGGCCACCAGCAGGAAACAGGCCTGTTCACCCACCACCCTTGTCCTTTGTGACCAGTCTGCGGGGCTAAACTAGGAGTGAAAGAGCCAATGAAGTAACTCCCGACAGTGCTGAGACGTCCAACTCTTGAGTGCTGTGGGGGCCGGCCAGGCTGAGGGTCGGTCCCAGTCTTCTCGAAAGCTGCCCTGCCCTGGAGCAAAACTGGGTGGGGGGACACTCACCCCCCAGAGCCGGAGGCACTCTTTCCGGATCTCTGCCTGCCGAGGCTCGATCAGGGTCCTGGGAAAATGAAGCCAGTACATGACTGAAACCTCTGTACAAGGAGTGTGCCTCCTGCACGCCCATCAGAACCCCAGGGAGAGGAAGTTGCGGGAATGAACAGGTGCATGCCCACACGAGGCCAAGCCGCCCTTACCCACGGTGCTTGTAACACTCACACGGCTCTGTCTCCGGGAAGTGAGCGCACAGGGGCACAGGAAACGAGACAATCTCCTCGTTCAACCACAAAGGGAAGGGAGGAGCCACCCTCCTGACCACCCTGGATGGCAGGGTCCCCAAACACCCTTCTTCCAAGTACCCATCAGAACACACTGGTTGCTTCCTTGACACAGGCCACAGTAAGTCCATCCCATGGACGTCACCATGCCCGAGAAAGCTGGACGAGCTTCTGCTCACCCCCACCAGAGGTCTTCTTCGACCAGGCCTCCCTCTCCTTGCCTGAACATCACTCTTTATGTCCCCTGAACATCAGACCTTCTACACATGCCCCTCTACATTCTCTAATGCACTGGTAACAATTTTTCCTGTATCCTTTGCCTGGGTTACTCTTATCTGTCCAAAGACAACGTAAAGCTTTGAGGCTGAGGTTCACGCCATATGCTTCTTTGGCATCCTTCACAGAATACGGTAAAGTATGAGAGATTTAAAAAGTGGGTATTTTTAAATGTTTGTAGAAATGAAGTGAAGAGTTGGGGTTGGGGGGTGGGGAACAAAGCATAAAGATCTTCCCTTGAAATAGGTGGATTCTGGAAAGGGCAACACTCACGTGTCTTGCACAAAGGCACGGATTTTGGCCAGAGCTTTGATCTGCAGACTACAGTGGCTGGAATTAAAAAAAAAAAAAGGATTTTATCTCAGAAGGATTACCAAAAAAGACAGCCTACGGTCATCGGGACAGAGAAGTTTAGCCAGAGCAGTGGCCATCTACGTTTGGGGAAGGGGTAAAGTCAAAAAAGAACCCCTTTGACCATACCCTTATGGTACAGTTACATGGACCTGATGAAAACTTAGGGTGAAGCAGAACTGAGTCAAACCCTCCAGACACTCAGATCCCAAGCCCAGCCAAAAGGAAGGTTCTGATATTCTTTAAAATTTGAGCACTTCCCTGTGGTACAGTGGATAAGAATCCACCGGCCAATGCAGGGGACATGGGTTCAATCCCCGGTCCAGGAATATCCCACATTCTGCAGAGCAGCTAAGACTTTGCACCACAACCACCGAACCCAAGCTCGAGAGCCTGCAAGTCGCAACTACTGAAAACCCATGTGCCTAGAGGCCGTGCTCTGCAACGAGATGCCGCCGCAATGAGAAGCCCAAGCACCTCAACAAAGAGTAGCCCCCTCTCACCACAACTAGAGAAAGCACGCTAGCAGCAACAAAGACCCAGAGCAACCAAATAAATTTAAAAAAAAACTGAAAGCCGTAATGAAATAATTTTTTTGGCTGCACTGTGCAGCTTCTAGGATCTTAGTTCCTCAAGCAGGGATCTCCAAACCTGCAGCCTTTCAATTAGAGTCCTCACCACGGGACCACCAGGAATTCCCTGACCTGATTCTAAATGGAGCAGCAACACAGAGCAGACTCAGTTCAAGTACACACTAAACTGACTCACCTGCGCTAGGAGCCACCCTTACTGCTTAGCCGCCACGACTCTTAGAGACAAATTTTTCATTTAACAAGTGAGACATGATAAAGCAAGAAAATGTGACCCACTGACAAGAGAGGGAAAACAGTCCAACAGATCAAGACCAAGAGATGATCCAAATGTTGAAATTATCAGACAAGACCTTTAAAATAACTGAAACATATGTTAAAGGATCTAGTGAAAAAGGTATAATATACTTAAAAAGATGGAAAAATACTGGCAGAGATATATAAAAACTGTTTTTCAAAAGCAAAAATTCTAGAAATGAAAAATAGAGATAAATGGTATTATTTAGCTGGTTTACAGAAGTATAGTTGATTTAAAATGTTAGTTGCAGGTATACAACATAGTAAATCAAATTTTTATATATTATACTCTATTTAAAGTTATTATAAAATACTGGCTATATATCCCTGTAGCTTATATATTTTACACATAGTAGTCTGTACCTCTTAATCCCCTATCTTGCCCCTCCCCTCCTCCCTCTCCCTACTGGTAACCCAATAGTTTGTTCTCTATCAGTCAATTTCTGTTTTATTATTTATTTTTTTGATTCCATGTATAAATGATAACTTATCTGTCTGACTGATTTCACTAAGATCCACTGCTCGAGGTCCATCCATATTGTGGCAAATAGCAGAATTTCATTCTTTTTTTTAAATGACTGTGATATTTCAGTTTGTGTGGACCCATCAACAGTGCACTAGGGCTTCCTTTTCTCCACTTCCTCATCAACATTTGTTACCTTTGGACTTTGATGATGGCCATTCTGGCAGGTGCAAGGTGATCACATTTAATTTGCATTTCTCTGATTATTAGTGATGTTGAGCATTTTTTCATATACCTGTTGGCCATCTATATGTCTTCCTTGGAAAAATGTCTATTCGAGTCTTCTGCGCATTTTTAATTGGATTGTTTTTTAATTGATATTGAATTATATGAATTATTTATATATTTTGCATATTAACCCTTTATCAGTCTTAACATTTGCAAATATTTCCTCCCATTCAATAGGCTGTCTTTTCAGTTGGTTGGTTTTCTTTGCTGTGCAAAAGTTTTTAACTTTAATTAGGTCTTATTTCTCTATTTTTGCTGTCTTTGCCTTAGGGCCTGATCCCGCCACTCTAAAATCTCTACTCTTTATGTCAGAGTATTCTGCCCTTGTTTTCTTCTAGATTTATGGTTTATGGTCTTAAATGTAGGTCTTTAATCCATTTTGAGTTTATTTTGGTATATGGCATGAGAAAATGTTTTAATTTCATTCTTTTACATGTAGCTCACCAGTTTTTCCAGCATCACTGTCATAGAGACACAAAGACACAGAGACTGTTTTTTCTCGAATGTATATCCTTGCCTCCTGTGTCACAGATTAATTGACAAAATATAAAGGGAAACTCTTGAAAGTAGTCAGAGGAAAAAGGACACACGACACACTGACAAAGTCTATCCCCACAGCTAGTTTATCACTATGACTAGTCTATCCCCACGGCTAGTTTATCACTATGCCTAGTCTACCCCCACGGCTAGTTTATCACCATGACTAGTCTACCCCCACGGCTAGGTTATCACCATGACTAGTCTATCCCCACGGCTAGGTTATCACCATGACTAGTCTACCCCCACGGCTAGTTTATCACTATGACTAGTCTATCCCCACGGCTAGTTTATCACTATGACTAGTCTATCCCCACGGCTAGTTTATCACTATGACTAGTCTATCCCCACGGCTAGTTTATCACTATGACTAGTCTATCCCCATGGCTAGTTTATCACTATGACTAGTTTGCGAGTTTTTAATCATGAGTAGATGTTTAATTTTATTGAATATTCTTTCTGTATCTATCAAAATTATTATTTTTCCTCTTTATTCCTTTAATACAGTGAAGTACAAAAAATGGTTTTCAAAAAAGGTACACAAATCTTGCATTTTTAGATAAACTCCAGTTGATCATGAGCATTACTCTTATACATTGCCAGATGTGATTTACTAATTTTTAAACAGTTTCCTTTACGTTTTTGGCTGTGCGGGCCTTTGCTGCTGTGCAGGCTTCTGTCTAGCTCCGGAGAGCAGGGGCTGCCCTCCAGTTGCGGCTCCCGGGCTCTAGCGCACAGGCTCTAGACTGGGGGTGCACCTCCTTGGTTGCTCCATGGCTTGTGGGCTCTTCCTGGATCAGGGATCAAACCCATGTCTCCTCCACTGGCAGGTGGATTCTTTACCACTGAGCAACCAAGGGAAGATCTTTCTGTATAGGCTCATGAGGGGTATTAATCTATAAATGTGTAATCTTTAGAATTTTGGTGAGATGGTTGGATGGCATCCAAACTCAGTGGACATAGTTTGAGCAAACTCTGGGAGATAATGAAGGACAAGAAAGCCTGGCATGCTGCAGTCCATGGGGTCACAGAATCAGACATGACTGAGCGACTGAACAACAACAAATATATATATTTAAATGCTATAAATTTCCCTTTATTAATCCTTTTTTAATTCCTTTAGGTGTATATATTTATAAAGGAATATATATATTTATCTATTCATCTGTCAATGAAGACATTCAAATTGGAAAGGAAAGCAAAAAATTATTTACTTGCAGAAGATATGGTTATATACATAAAAAATCTTAAGGAATCTACCAAGCTACTAGAACTAATAAGTAAATGAAGCATTCACACAAAATATGTAATCAATATACAAAACTCAACTGTATTTCCATATACTAGTAATGAACAATTAGAAAATAAAAATTTTAAAACAACATTTACATACCCATAAAATTCTTACAAATAAATTTAACAAAAGATGTGTAACATCATTATACTGAAAACTATAAAACTGCTGAAAGACTAGATTAAAGAACCTAAATAAAACTTCTAGGTGAAACTTCTGACTGATATTCTAGTCAGAATATTAACTTTAGTACAGTGAAAGTTTTTTAGACAACAAGAATCACCAACAAAAATAAAAAATTGATAAATTGGATTTCAACATCAAAATTTAAAACTTCTTGGCAATCAAATTGAAAAGGAATAAGTAAAATTATCTCAGTTTGCAGATGACATCTGTTATGCAAAAAACTCTGAAGATTCCACAAAAAAATGTTATAATAATCAGTCACATTTCTACACACTAACAACAAACAATCTGAAAATGAAGTTAACTACTCCATCTACAATAGCATCAAAAAGAATAAAATACTGAAGAATAAATTAAATCAAGAAGTGAAAGACTTGTACACTGAAAGCTGTGTAACACTGCTGAAGAAAATGAAGAGAGATAAATAAATGGAAGGGCATGCTGTGCTCACGGACTGGAACACTTAATGTTGTTAACAGGACAACACTGCCCAAAGCGATCTGCAGATTCGATGCAATCTCTACCAAAATCCCAGGGGCAGCTTTTGCAGAGATAGAAAAACTCATCCTAAAAATCATATGGAAACTCAGGGGACCCCAAATAGCCAAAACAATACTGCAAATGAAGAACAAACCTGGGGGCCTCATATATCCTCAGTTCAAAAAAACTTACTACGACACTACAGTAAAAAGTGTGGTACTGGCATCAAGACCAATGGAACAGAATAGACAGCTCAGAAATAAACCCTCACATGTATGATCAAATGATTTTCAAAGAGTGCCAAGATCATTCCATGGGGAATGCATATAAGATAGTCTTCAACAACTAATGTTGGGAAAACTCAATATCCACATGCAAAAGAATACAGTTAGACACTTACTTCACGTTACCTACAAAAATCAATTCAAAATGGATCAAAGACCTAAACACAAGAAATAAAACTCTAAAACTTTTCTTTTTCTCAAAAGAAAACACGGAGAAAAGCTTCACGACACTGGATTTAGCGATGGATTTCTTGAATGACACCAGAAGCACAGGCAATAAAAGAAAAAATAGATAAACTGGACTATATAAAAATATAAAACTTCTGTGCAAATGGCATAATCAATACAGTAAAAAACAAAAACAAAACCCCACAGAATACAAGAAAATATTTTTGAATCATACATCTGATTAAGAGATTAATACCCAGAATGTATTAAGAATTTCTATAACTAAACAACAAAAATCAAGCAAATCAATTTAACAGTGGGCAAAGGGAGGTCTGTCAACATGGCACAGTAAAACCCGGAGCTCACCTCTTCACATGGGACACCAAAATTACAGCACGGGAACCTGGAATGTTAGGTCCATGAATCAAGGCAAATTGGAAGTGGTCAAACAGGAGATGGCAAGAGTGAATGTCAATATTTTAGGAATCAGCGAACTAAAATAGACTGGAATGGGTGAATTTAACTCAGATGACCATTATATCTGCTACTGTGGGCAGGAATCCCTCAAAAGAAATGGAGTGGCCATCATAGTCAACACAAGAGTCCGAAATGCAGTACTTGGATTCAATCTCAAAAGTGACAGAATGATCTCTGTTCATTTACAAGGCAAACCATTCAATAACACGGTGATCCAAGCCTATGCCCCAACCAGTAATGCTGAAGAAACTGAAATTGAATGGTTCTCTGAAGATCTACAAGACCTTCTAGAACTAACACCCAAAAAAGATGTCCTTTTCATTATAGGGGACTGGAATGCAAAAGTAGGAAGTCAAGAAACACCTGGAGTAACAGGCAAATTTGGCCTTGGAAGTACAGAATGAAGCAGGGCAAAGGCTCATAGAGTTTTGCCAAGAGAAGGCACTGGTCAGAGCAAACGCCCGCTTCCAACAACACAAGGGAAGACTCTACACATGGACATCACCAGATGGTCAACACCAAAATCAGATGGATTATATTCTTTGCATCCGAAGATGGAGAAGCTCTATACACAGTCAGCAAAAACAAGACCGGGAGCTGACTGTGGCTCAGATCATGAACTCTTTATTGCCAAATTCAGACTTAAATTGAAGAAAGTAGGGAAAGCCACTAGACTATTCAGGTATGACTTAAATCAAATCCCTTATGATTATACAGTGGAAGTGAGAAATAGATTTAAGGGACTAGATCTGATAGACAGAGTGCCTGATGAACTAAGGATGGAGGTTCGTGACATTGTACAGGAGACAGGGATCAAGACCATCCCCATGGAAAAGAAATGCAAAAAAGCAAAATGGCTGTCTGAGGAGGCCTTACAAATAGCTGTGAAAAGAAGAGAAGCAAAAAGCAAAAGAGAAAAGGAAAGATACCCATTTGAATGCAGAGTTCCACACAATAGCAAGGAGAGATAAGAAAGACTTCCTCAGTGATCAATCCAAAGAATAGAGAAAAACAATCGAATGGGCAAGACTAGAGATCTCTTCAAGAAAATCAGAGATACCAAGGGAACATTTCATGCAAAGATGGGCTCAATAAAGGACAGAAATGGTATGGACCTAACAGAAGCAGAAGATAGTAAGAAGAGGTGGCAAGAATACACAGAACTGTACAAAAAGATCGTCATGACCCAGATAATCACGATGGTGTGATGGCTCACCTAGAGCCAGACATCTTGGAATGTGAAATCAAGTGGACCTTAGGAAGCATCACTACAAACAAAGCTAGTGGAGGTGATGGAATTCCTGTTGAGCTATTTCAAATCCTAAAAGATGATGCTGTGAAAGTGCTGCACTCAATATGCCAGCAAATTTGGAAAACTCAGCAGTGGCCACAGGACTGGAAAAGGTCAGTTTTCATTCCAATCTCAAAGAAAGGCAATGCCAAAGAATGCTCAAACTACTGTACAATTGCAGTCATCTCACACACTAGTAAAGTAATGGTCAAAATTCTCCAAGCCAGCCTTCAGCAATACATGAACCATGAACTTCCAGATGTTCAAGCTGGTTTTAGAAAAGGCAGAGGAACCAGAGATCAAATTGCCAACATCCGCTGGATCATCAAAAAAGCAAGAGAGTTCCAGGAAAACATCTATTTCTGCTTTATTGACTATGCCAAAGCCTTTGACTGTGTGGATCACAATAAACTGGAAAATTCTGAACAAAATGGGAATACCAGACCAACTGACCTACCTCTTGAGAAATCTGTATGCAGGTCAGGAAGCAATAATTAGAACTGGACATGGAACAGACTGGTTCCAAATCAAGAAAGGAGTACGTCAAGGCTGTATATTGTCACCCTGCTTATTTACCTTATATGCAGAGTATATCATGAGAAATGCTGGGCTGGATGAAGCACAAGCTAGAATCAAGATTGCCGGGAGAAATATCAATAACCTCGGATATACAGATGACACCACCCTTATGGCAGAAAGTGAAAAAGAACTAAAGAGCCTCTTGATGAAAGTGAAAGAAGAGAGTGAAAAAGCTGACTTAAAGCTCAACATTCAGAAAACAAAGATCATGGCATCCGGTCCCATCACTTCATGGAAAATAGATGGGAAACAGTGTCAGACTATTTTTTTGGGCTCCAAAATCACTGCAGATGGTGAATGAAGCCATGAAATTAAAGGACGCTTACTCCTTGGAAGGAAAGTTATGATCAACCTAGATAGCATATTAAAAAGCAGAGACATTACTTTGCCAACAATGGTCCGTCTCATCAAAGCTACGGTTTTTCCAGTGGTCATGTATGGATGTGAGAGTTGGACTATAAAGAAAGCTGAGCACTGAAGAATTGATGCTTTCGAACTATGGTGTTGGAGAAGACTCTTGAGAGTCCCTTGGACTGCAAGGAGATCCAACCAGTCCATCCTAAAGGAGATCAGTCCTGAGTATTCACTGGAAGGACTGATGTTGAAGCTAAAACTCCAATACGTTGGCCACCTGATGTGGAGAGCTGACTCATTTGAAAAGACGCTGATGCTGGGAAAGATTGAAGGCGGGAGGAAAAGGGGACGACAGAGGATGAGATGGTTGGATGGCATCACCCACTCAATGGGCATGAGTTTGAGTAAACTCCGTGAGTTGGTGATGGACAGGGAGCCCTGGTGTGCTGCAGTCCATGGGGTCGCAAAGAGTCGGACACGACTAAGCGACTGAACTAAACTGATCAGACCATCTATCTATGAGTACCACGTGAAAACCAGCAGAAAAGATTTTCCAGATATAAAGAAGAAATCACAATGAGATGGGTATGAGGGGCAGAGATGAGGTGTAGACAACACCCAAAGCCCTGTGTGGGTAACTCACAAATGGAAAGAGGACCACGACTGCAGGGGTGCTCCCCAAGGACTGAGGCATCCGAGCCCAGAGGTGCAGGGCTGCAGGAAACAGACTCTTAAGGGCACTTGCAAACCCTCACACACCCCAAGTCCCAGCACTCAGGTGGTGATTTGAGAGGAGTCTGGGTGAGACCCACCTGCCGATCTTTAAATTAGAGAGCCTCCCTGAGAGACAGGAGGCCACTGGGACTCCTCCTGGGGACATATGGTTGGGAAACTAAGATGCCATGAGGTTTGGCCAAAAAAAAAAGCAAAATTAATAAATTGAAATCTGTTGCATTTCTATACACTAACAACAAACTATCAGAAAAAGAAATTAAGAAAACAATACCATTTACAATTGCATCAAAAAGATAAAATACCTACAAATAAATCTAACTTAAGAGGTAAACCAAGAGGTTAAAGACCTGTACTCATAAAACTATAAGACACTGATTCATTCAAGAGACTGAAGATAACAAAAACAAATGGAAAGATATAGTGAAGATATAGTGAAGAAGAAAATGACCACACCACCTAAGGCTATCTACAGTCAATGTAAACCCTATCAAAATACCAATGGTATTTTTTACAGAACTAGAACAAATAATTCTAAAATCTGTGTGAAACCATAAAAGACCTCAAATAGCCAAAATAATCTTCAGAAGAAGAACCAAGCTGGGAGTGTCATGCTCCCTAATTTCAAACTAGGAAATATGGGCAATTAAGCTATGACCAAGGAGGCAAGAATATAGACTGGGGGAAAGACAGCTTCTTAATAAATGGTGTTGGGAAAACTGGAGAGCTACATGTGAAAGAATCACACTGGCCTACCTTCTCACTCCTTATACAAAAATAAACCCAAAATGGATTTAAGACTTAAATATAAGTAATACTTGAAACCATAAAACTTCTAGAAGAAAAGCCAGGTAGTATGCTCTTTGATACCAGTCTCAGCAATTTTGGGGGGACATATTTCCTTAGAGAAGGGAAACAAAAAACTAAACAGATGGTACTAGATCAAAAGCTAAAAAGCTTTTGCACAGCAAAGGAGACTACCAACAAAACAAAAAGGCAGCCGACTGAACGGGAGGGAGATAGTTGCAAACAATGTATCTGATAAGGGGTTACAATACAAAACATAAAAAGAACTCACACAACTCAACATTAAAAAAACGCCCAGAGAAACAAAGATGTGGTGTGTGCGCGCGGCGCACACACACGCACACACACACACACACACACACACACACACACACACACACACACACACACACACACACACACACACACACACACACACACACACACACACACACACACACACACACACACAGGAGTATCAGTCATAAGAAACAGTGCAATAGGGCTTCCCAGTGGCTCAGTAGTAAAGCATCTGCCTACCAATGCAGGAGGTTTGGATTCAATCCCTGGTCCAGGAAGAACCCAAATTCTGCGGAGCAACAAAGCCCACGCGCCCAGCTCCAGAGCCCGTGCTCTGGAGCCTGTGCAGCTATGGAAGCCGGCATGCCCCAGAGGCCCGTGCTCCGCAACAAGAGCAACCACCACAGTAAGAAGCCCACACACGCGGTGAAGAGTAGCCCTCTCCCCGCAACAAGAAGAGCCCACACGACAACAAAGATCCAGCACAGCCAGAACTAAATACATTTTTAATTATTAAAATAAACCACGTGGAAGGGAGAGGCTTCCCACACCAAGTGATTCTCTGTAGACAACTTTAAAGAAGAATGAATAATGCCATTTGCAACAACATGAATGGACCTAGAGATTATCATACTAAGTGAAGGAAGTCGGACAAAGACAAATATCCCACAATATTACTGTGATGTGGAAACTAAAAAGATACACAGGTACTTATTTACAAAATAGACTAATAGACAGTGACTCACAGTCACTGAAAACAAACATGGTTACCCAAGGGGGAAGAGGCAGAGAGTGATAAACTAGGAGTTTGGGATTACCAAATACAAACTACTACATATAAAACAGATAAGGAATAAGGTCCTACTGTAAAGCACAGGAAAGTATATTCAATACCTTGTAACAATGGAAAAGAATCGGAAAAATAACATATACACATACACGAAGCGATCACTTTGCTGTACTCTAGAAACTAACACAACACTGTAAATCAACTATATTTCAACTTAAAGAACACTTGGTTAGACTATAATTTTAAAAAACTGATTAAAGAATAGGCAGAGGATTTAAATATTTTTCTGTGGAAGACATACAGATGGTCAATAAACACATGAAAAGATGTTCAACATCACTAATCTAATCAGGAAAATGCAAATCAAAACCACAATATCACCTCCCCCTGTCAGAATCAGTTCAGTTCAGTCGCTCAGTCGTGTCCGACTCTTTGCGACCCCATGAATCGCAGCACGCCAGGCCTCCCTGTCCATCACCAACTCCCGGAGTTCCCTCAGACTCATGTCTATCAAGTGGGTAATGCCATCCAGCCATCTCGAAAAGACAACAAATAACTGTTGGCAAGGATATGGAGAAAAAGGAACTCTCATGCAGTGTTGGTAGGGATGCAAACTGGTACAGCTACCATGGAAAACAGTATGAAGGGTCCTCAAAAAATTAAAAACAGAACTACCATGTGTTGTGTTGTACTTAGTCGCTTCAGTCATCATGTCTGACTTTGCAATCCTATGGACTACAGGCCACCAGGCTCCTCTGTCCATGGGGATTCTCCAGGCAAGAATCCTGGAGTGGGTTGCCAGGCCCTCCTCCAGGGGATCTTCTCCACCCAGGGACAGAATCCAGGTCTCCCACATTGCAGGTGGATTCTTTATGGTTTGAGCCACGAGGGAAGCCAAAGAATGCTGGGGTGGGTGACCAGCCTATCCCTTCTCCAGGGGATCTTCCCAATTCAGGAGTCGAACGGGGTCTCCCGCATTGCAGGCGGATTCTTTACCAGGGAAGCCAGAATTACCATATGACCTAGCAATTCCATTTCTGGCTATTTTTCTGACAAAAATAAGATATACGCATCCCAGTGTTCATTTCAGTATTATTTACAATAGCCAATATATGGAAGCAATCTAAGTGTCCATCAATAGATAATTAAAGAAGATATGGTATATATACACAAAGGAATATTACTGAGCTATAAAAAAGAAATGAAATCTTGCCATTTACAACAACGTGAATGGACCTAGACAGTATTATGCTAGTAAAGTAAGTCAGAGAAAAGATAAATACTATACAACTTCACTTATATGTGGAATCTAAAAACAAAACAAATGAACAAACATTAACAAAAGAAACAGATTCTTGAATACAGAGAACTAACCGGTGGTTTGCCAGAGGGAAGGGGAATGCGGAGTATGAGTGAAATGAGAGATTAAGAGGTACAGACCTCAAGTTATAAAATAAGTCAGTCACCAGGATGTAATGTATAGTACAGGGAATATAGTTAATAATATCTTAATAACTTTTTATGGTGACGGATGGTAATCAGACTTTGGTGAACATTCTCTAATGTATAAAAATATCAAATCGGACTTTCTGGTAGTCCAGTGGTTAAGAATCCAGCTGCCAATGCAGGGCACAAGGGCTCAATCCCTGGCCTGGGAAGATTCCACATGCCTTGGGGCAACTAAGCCTGTGGGCCACAACTGCTGCCTGAGAGTCCTAGAGCCTGTGCTCCACAACTAGAGAAGCCACCGCAACTAGAGGCCTAGCACCCCAATTAGCCTCTGCTTGCTGCAATTAGAGGAAAGCCCATGTGTAGCAATGAAGACCCAGCACAGCCAAAAATAAATAATTTTTAAAAAATCAAACCATTATGCTGTATACCAAAAACTAATATGATACTGTAAGTCAATTATACTTCAATGAAAAATAAAATTTTTAAAAAAATGGGCAAAGGACTTGAATATATTTCTTCAAATAAGATATACAAATAGCCAGTTTGCATATGAAAACATATTCAACATATTAGTCATTAGGGAAATGCAAACCAAAACTACAATGAGAGCCAGTTCAGACCTACTAGAATGGCTATTATGGAAAAAAAAAAATCAAAAAATAACAAGTGTTGGTGAAGATGTGGAAAAACTGGAACCCTGATGCACTGCTGGTCGGAATGTAAAGTAGTGCAGCAATCCCACTTCCAGATGTATACCTGGATGAAGTGAAAGGAGGGACACAGTTACTTTTCACACCAACATTCACAGCAGTGTTACTCTCCATAGCTAAAACGTGAGGAAAATCCAAATGTCCATCAACAGCTGAATGGATAAACAAAATGTATGTGTATGTATGCACATAAAATGGATTATTACTTAGCCCTAAAAAAGGAATGAAACCCTGACACACACTACAACATGATGAATCTTAAAAGCATTATGCTAAGCGAAACAGCCAGAGGCGGAAGAGCAAATACTGTACGAATGCACTTACGTGAGGCACATGCAACAGGCGAAGTCAGAGAGGAGATAACAGAGGGCACCAATGGCTGGGGATGAGGGGAATAGGAGCTGTTATCTCACCAGTATAGTTTCTGCTCTGGATGATTGAAAAGCTCTGGAAATGCGTTGTGGTGTGGTTGCAGAACAGTGTGAATATATTTAAGGCCACTAAATTTCACATTTTAAGAAAGGTTAAAATGATAAACTTTGTTATGTGTATTTTACAATTTAAAAACGGACTCAAAAATTTTTTAACTTCTGCTTATCAAAAGACATCATTAAGACAATGAATAGGCAAACCACAGATTGGGGAAAAATATTCCCAATATACCAGACACAAATCAATTTACCAGGCTGCTTAAACACTCTGCAACTGGGAGCTTTGAGAAGACCAGTTCTGCCATGCATCCACACCCACCCATATGAAACTGCAGCATGGCTCAACAAAAAGAAGTCCAGAAATGTGACATAGCTTTGGCTTTGCTGACTTCCAGTTCCGGGCCTGCTTCCTCATCTACAACACGCTGAAACTTAGTACGGGCTCCGCCTTGGTGCCGATTCTTACATCAAGATGAGAGAGCTTATGTAGCAGTACCACAGAATGGAAAATTAAAATACTGAGAGAAGATGGATAAAGACTTCCTCTCCTCCTATGTTCCCCTAGGGCCACCCATACATTCAACTTTCTCTGGGAGACTTGGGATTCCACTTACAAATGACCTTTCCAGTACATGTTTGGCCCCCTAAGCAAGCACTTCTATTGATTCATTGCTATACAACTCTCCAAGCTTCCTCAGAAAACTGTTCAATGAGGTTTGCCCACTTAGAAAACTGAGCCAACTCTCACAACTTTAAATTATCACTACTAACAAGGAGGGGGAAAACAATTAATGAAGGTTAAAACAAAAACAAAACCAGCATTCAGATGGCCTATTTGAGTAACTCATGGTCTGGCAAAAGTTTTGATACCAGAAACTTCCAAAAGCATGTTATATACTTGCTTTCCAGCCATCTCTTGCTTCCAACTAAGGGACTTCATGGGACAGCAAACTATGATGGCCTTCTACAAATGGAAGCAATTAAAGGGAGATTATTCCTTCCTCCAAGGATGCAAGACAAGTCTGCCCTCTAGCTTCACTATCATACTCAGGCTCCCACGGGCAGGGCTGTGCCAGCCAGGCTCCCACCAGCCACCCTGTGACAAGGCATGGGAGCAGGATGAAAGTCCTCAAGGTACTCAAAGTCCTAGGGAGCCCTGGAGCGAGCAGACCAATCTCACCTACCAGTTTTTCAAAACGGACAAAGTGATACCAAGAGCCAGTCATTCAGTCCTTCATTCTCTTCATCCCTAGGGCTTTCCTGATACCCTAGGGATGCAAGCAAACAACAACAACAAAAAGAAGCGAAGGAAAAAACACATTGGTCTGCTTACCCCTCGTTGGACCGTATCATGTAGTCAGTAAATTCATGGTCTCCCTTGATCACCTCCAAGGGGACCACAAGGTTGACGTCAGAATCAGTGTTCCGCAGCTGGTTGAGTTTAATGTTGACTGAGAAGAGGTAATCCCGCACTTCATCTATGCCCACCTTCAGGCCCTTGCACACCACATACCTGAGAGGAGAGACCCTGTCACTCCACTGAGCAAGGGCTTCCCCGGCATAATTCCTCCTCCCCGAACCACCTGCTGAGTCACAAAACCCCTGTCTACGCACCGAGAACAGAGTGCTGCAGAGTTCACCTCAAACCCTTCTCATGTTGGGCTGTGTTTCTACTCTCCATGGCAGTGGTTTCCAATTACCCTGTGCCAGGCTGGCTGAATCACCATCAGCTGGGGAAGTCTGCTAAGTTAAGGGCAATCAGACTCTCCAGGGATGGGGCCAAGAAATCTGTGTTTTGAGCAAGCCACCTAGCAATTCGGATTGGCTGCATCTTCTCTCACAAGATGCATGGGCACTGTGTCCCATCTGGGATGCAAACAGGGACTCTGGTTAATGGCCCAACTGTCCTTCAGGTAACCCTTCCTTGGTCTCCTTCACCCTCCTGGGCCAAGCCAAGGATCGCCCACAAAAGTGTGGTGAACAAGGTTGGTGGAGGAGGCAGAGGCTGAACAAGAAAATCCAAATCCTCTTGGCTCCAATCACTTTTTTTAAATCAGGGTTTTTTAATGCAGCTTGAGTGCTCATGCCAGAGATGCACCAGGTTTTCTTGTTCTGACATTTAGCCAACTAGTCTGATTCAAAGGGAGAGGAAAGTCTCACCTCTCTGAGTTGGCAGGACGGCTGGTAATTGGCTTAAAGAGACAGACTCGTTCAAAGCAGCAGTACAGCAGGTAGATGAGCCCCACGCTGAATGGTGTGAAGAGGTCGAAGGTTTTACAGATGAAGTGGCCTCCTAGGTTAAGGGAAAACACCAACGATAGTCAGCAGCTTCCACTCCAGGAAATGGGTTGGGTCATCTCAGGGACTATGACAAAGTCAGGGCCCAGATACCTGGGACCATTAAAAGTCACAGGCCACAGAAGGGAAAGAGTTGTACAGGGGACTTTGGGGATTCCATAGCACCTTCCCCCCTAAATCCCTCATTCCGCCATGTGTCACCTCATACAAGCAGACCATTAGTTAACTTTCAAGCCAACCCCAATACATGTTCTTGTACAACAGGGCCTCTGGTGGGTCCTGGGTGGGGAGACGGCAGAGGAGTGTCACCTGTCCGGACAACAGACAGCGCCATGAGGAACTGACAGAGCAGCAGCTGTTTGCTGAGGATCTCCTGCAGGTTCTCCTGTCCCTCCACTGAGAAACCCTGAAACGAGAGCACAAGGAGCAGAGCAGAAAAGAGAAGTGATGAGGACTGAAGAGAGTGCTCCCACCGCATCTTCCTTGAGATCTCTACAGGTGTTTCCATTGATCTTCACCAACTGACTGACACAGATACAGTCTGGTATTTAGATTCTCCGGCGTGGCTGTATGGCTCCCTGTGGTAAAGACAGCACCTGGGACCCAGGCCTGCCTACTGAGCCAGTGCTGTTTTCCTGCTCTATCGCTCCTGGGGATCTGCTCCTCCAAGGAGATGGTCCAGAAAATTTAAAAACTCATGCTGGAATCCAAGGGAAGGATACGGCAGAACAGAGGCAAAATACGCTGGTCTCAAGCCAACTACAAGACAGGAAACTGAATGCCCTGGTGAGTCCAGTGAGACCCAGGGAGCACGTGTGGCTAAATCTGTGTGGGCTCCCTCAGTCCTGGGCTGCACTGAACAGGCCCCAGTCTGGTGACAGGAGAAAGTCTGCCTGACTCTGATAGTCACAAGAATCTTTCTTTCTCTGCTGACCACAGATTTACTCACAAACCCCCCCCTCCTGTCCCAGGACCATGGAGCCTCTTCCTCCAGCTGGCAGAGTCTCTGGGCAGGCTGTTTGTATGAAGAATGTATGTTGCTGTTCTTGGAGTGGTCTCCCTCCCTGTGAGATCCCAGCAAGGAGCAGAGAGCCAGGCTCACAGGGGAGTGAGGGACGCCAGGGGCTGTGACGGGAAGAGAGGCGAGTTATTGTTTAATGGGCATAGAATTTCAATTTTGCAAAATGGAAAAAGTTTTGGAGATCTGTTTCATGAAAGTATGATTATAATTAACATAATTGAACTGTAAACTTAAAAATGGCTACAACAGTAAATTTTATGTTATGTGATTTTTATCACAATAATTAAGAGAAGCAAAGAGGCTGGTCTCCAGAAATAAAAATGTTCGGTAATGTCTTCCAGATTTACAGATGCTTCTTAAAATGCACAGCTGTTTACAGGGAGAGAGGAAAAAAACACACACAAAAAAAATCCCACATGGGTCACCAGTCTATGTTGCCTAAGTCAGAGGGACAATCCTTGAGTTTGCCACTCGAGCTGATGCCCTGCCCGGCTGCCTCCCAAGTATATCAGACTCCGACAGGCTCAGCGGAAGCGGCCCCTCCCTCTACCCAAGCCTATCTGTTGTCCCCTGCTAGGCACCAATCTTTGGGGGCTGAGGGCACGCTCGGCTCCAGTGCTGACATCCTAAACATTTCTTCACCTCTCCACACAGCTACTGCTTACGAGGTTGCCCAGGGGGCTCCAGAAGCTTTTTGCAACTCTGGCCACGTGACCCTGGAGCAACTGCCGCGTTCTCTGACCTTTCTCCACACTAAGCTGTGACTCACAACTTTTCTGGTAGTCCAGAGAAGACTACTGGCAGCATCAGATTACTAAGGGAGGAAGCTGCAGGGGCTGCCTCTACGCCTCAGGTAACTGCCCAAGAAATGGACAACCTGAGTATCTTCTTCAGCCCAGCCACTGACAGAGCCTCTTGCAGAGTCTTAATATGGAGTCTTAATATGGAGCAGCTGCATTTGGTTACGTGGTCACCTATCAGCTGCTCCCGAGGCTTAGGAGTGGCCATGTACAGACAGCCTCTCCGAGAGCAGCACCCGGGTGACAAATGATGGAAATGTCCTTCCCGTTGGCTCTGCTGAGTCCATCTTAGTCACGGTGCCCCCTCACCAGGCCTCCACCCACACCCGAGGCCCGTTGAGGAAGTGAGTTGGGAAGATCCACCTGCCCCAAGCAAAGATGCCTGTAACAGCCCAGCCCTGACAAAGTTACAAACTGAAAAGATGTACAAAAAGAATAAAAACATACATCATCACCCCACGAAGAGCAGGTCACCTACCCCGTCAGCCATCAGAAAGTGGACACCCTTGTGATCGGTGTTATCCAGGACGAAATTCCGAAAAGCATTGATGTTCTCCGGGCGGGTAATGTCTCCGTCTCCATCGATCCCACCCTCACCTGACAGGACACAAGGTTCACACTTAGCTCGTCTGCCCTGTGCATCCCTGGCACCAGGACACAGCCTCGCCAGGGCTGTGAACACAGGTACCAGGCAGGCCTCAAGGCCCAGAAGAGCCTCTGTGAGGAGCAGCTCAGGACCCGTCACACAAGGCTGCCCTGCAGTGATGGGCCAGGAGGCAGAAACAGGGCCCTGCTACAGTGGAGGAGAGCTCAGGTGGAGTCAACCAGCCATGAGCCATCAACTGAAAGAGAAGGTCTTCATGTTCAAGATCAAACGTGTTTAAAGCACCTACATTTAGGAAGCAATATCAATTTCTTAATAAGTTCTGTTAACAAAGGACTTGGGATTTCCTGCCAAATCACAAGAAGCAAGACAGAGTGGAGGGAACTGCTAGGGGGTTGCTGACCATCTGGCATACAGGGCTGGGGATGGGTGTGGGTTTGTATTTGTTAATAACCCTGCCAGTTCTCAGCTAGAGATCGAACGGTTTTATTATCTCCTGTCACCACAAGAGAAGGAAGGAGAAATTAGCATGGATCTGCTGCGAGTTTGCCTACTGGAGGGTTTAACCTGGATCCCACAGGCCTGGGGTAAAAGGCACAGGCAAGGGGAGACCAAGACCTCGTGACGTGGGCTGGGAGCCCCGGACTGAGAGCCCCGGGACAGAAAACACGGCACATGGCTAGGAGCTCCTCCTGGTAAGACTCGTCCCTCTCGGTCCCTGGGGCCTCCTCCATGTCCCTACCGTAGTAGGGCTCGAAGAGCTCGCTGGAGGCAGAGTAGAAATCCTCCAGCTTGAAGTCGTGAGGGCCCTTCAGAGTCAGCCCGAAGCCCTTGGCGTGCCACCTCTTCCTCCATAGCACGTACTCCGAGAAGCCACCCGGGCCCGCACAGACGTCGGCAAAGTACAGAAGCTCCGCTTCCCGGTCCTTTACCAGCGGCTTCTGCAGGGGCAAGTGGAAGCCAGGGGAGGAAGAGGGGGAAATGCCTCAGTGGGGAGCAGGAAAGAGAAAGCAGGGGAGTAAAACAAGCCTTTCAGCAAGCACAGTGCAGAGTTCCTGCCAGAGCCACAACCACCAGGAAACATGTCCTCTGAGACCACTGCCTTCAGAGTCACCCATCCCCACCTCAAAACACCCCTGATGCCCTTCACACCACCATGCCCAGCTCAGACTCCTAAAAAACACCCTAATGGGCACCCAAGCGTGCATGTTTTCTGAGCATCTTTTCCCCACCGCATCCTGCCTTACAAGAGTCCCAACGGGCGGAGCAGATGTTCTAGCCCCCCACATGACAGACAGGGAAAGAGAAACGCCAAGACACAAATCGACCTGTTCAGTCTGCAGCACCGCTTAGTCAGCATCCCGTCAGCCTGAGCAGGAGACGCAGGCTTCCCGTCCAACCAGAGTCTGAGGGGCTCTAACATCACTTCCTCCCAGCTCAGGGCCTCATCTTCCAAATAGCAGTTTCTGCGTCCCTTCTTCCTCTCCTCCTAGCCACCATCTTTTTTTTCCCCTCCAATTAAGTTTTTACCATGGAATAATTTTAGACGTACAGCTAAGTTGCGAGGACAAAGTTTGCACATATCCTTCACCCAGTTTTAGTAACATCTTACATGGTCAGCTGTAAAAATTAAGGAACTGACATGCACGGGTACATTTCTACGAACTACACCCCAGACTTGCTTCAGATCTCACCAGACCCCTTGTTCTGTTCCACGACTCCATCCAAGACCTCACAGTGCCCTGTGTGTCCTCCTTTTTTGCACACCCCTGCTCCTACCTTTGCCCCTCTGCTGACCAGGGCCTGCACAGGGCAGAGCTGGAAGCTGATAAGATTGAGAAAACAGGAGACACTGACCTAGGCAGCCATCAGAGCATCCACCCACCTAAAGAACAACTGAATTACACTATCATCATTTGTATCTGATGATTAGTTTCGGCCACTTAAGCGGCTTTAAATTCTTAATATAAAATGCTGGGCATTCCCTGGTGGCCTAGTGGTTAGGATACTACGCTTTCACTGCTGTGGCCCAGGTTCCATCCCTGGTCAAGGAACTGGGATCTCACAAGCTGCACAGCTTGGCCAAATTAATTAATTAAATTTAATGTATGCTGAATGCAGATCTAGATTGTGTTTACACTTCTCTTCTACACACCTGGGCCCTCAAGGGTGAATTCCACTTGTCTCAAGCCTCCACGGCAGAGACGTGCCATCTGCACTGGTGACAAGAAGCTGAGCTTCAGAGGAGTGACCGCAGGGGTCCCTGATGAACATCCAGCAGGAAGGGCTAAGACAGCTCAGCCTTCTCTCCCTCAAAGTCTGGCACGGCTGGGTGCTTGTCCAGAGCTCTCTAACTGCCAGATAAAGATCAGAAGGCTTCAGGGGAAACAGTTATAGGAAAGAAATGGAAATACTAATGCTCACAGTCCAGTCACTTTCGGGGTGACAAGGGCTTTGCATCTGGTATTGGTTTATCTAGCTTGATCACAACAGTGGAAAAAGTCTCTGGAGAAAGGGCCTGTAGCTAAAAATACACTCCCTCGCCCTGTGACAAGCCCACTCAGTGTGCTGGGCATATCAGCTCCTTCTCCCCTCCCTCTGCTCCATCACCCTAGCATTCTTTGTTCCTGAGCCATCAATTATTCACACTTTCTTATTGTACTCATTCGCACACTAGAAAAGACCTAATGGCATACGCCAAGAATACTATGCAGCACTTCCCAGGCTGCAAAGTGCTAGTGAGGCAGGAGCCACAAGTTTAAGGCCTGCACACACTGCAGAGAAGACACTGTTCCTCCTCACAGGCCAAGCCCTAGCCCCGGGCGCCAGCTTCTCCAGGTGAGAGGCTGGCCCAAAGAAGACTGTGAGAAGAAAGGAGAATGAATCAATGAAAGCGTCTCACCTCCAAAAAGACGGCATAAATATGATCTGTTCTGTAATTTCAGGATGTGTCACCCTAGCAGGCCACGGCCATCGGTCCTTTCACAGAAAGGATGGCCGGGGTTCTCACCTCCGCCACTTACTGACTGTGCAGTCAAAGGCAAGAACACGATTTATGTCTTTAAGCTTGAGCTTCCTCAACGACAAACGGGAACTAATGTAGGTTATTTCTTAAGGCTATTGTAGGATTAAACAAAGTACCTTATGTCGAAGACCCTTAAAAACTGTACAATACTGAACAAACGTTAAGATGACACGAAGTTCAACTCGATCAGCCAGCTCCCTGAGAGTCCCTGAGGGGCCCTTGCCCCTCCTCTCCCTTTCTCTCTGCAGAGTCTGGCGCAGCGCTCCACAGGCAGCAGGGACTTTGTAAGTGCTGTCTAATTTCTTCTAAGACAGCGATGAAACTTCAAGATCTACATTCAGCTTTTGTATCCTGTTACGCTTCATAGCCAATGCTTTCTTACCACAACGATAACTGCAGGCACACAAGTCCCTCACGTAACGTTTATATATAATACGCTTCCATATACCCAAAGAATCTAAACGCCCTTCTCTTCCTGGCCCCTTCCAATTCTTGTTTATGATCTCTTTATTTCCCTAGCCTCTTTTCTCCTCTTACCACAACCTGTAGAAGCAGAAACATGCTGAAAAACCTCAAAGAGCCTCCCTCCAGCTTCCCATCGCCAACCTCCTCACACTTCGCTAGGCTTCACGTAGTCTGCACTCTCACTCTGATTTCCCTGATCCAAGAGCCACTGAGGCTCTAACAAACCTGGGCGTGTGCCTGGGGCTTCTGCCACTCCCACGTCTGCTGGGACTGCTCTAAACACAACAAGCCTGCTGGGCTTGGCTGTCACTCCAGTCCTTGGGAGGAAACAGGGGTGAACAGACAGAAGCAAACACTAGGAGCTGAAGAGAAATCACTTTTATAGTGGAGTATAGAAGAACTTCTCTGGAAGGGCAATTCTCCATGGCCACTATCAATCAATGCAAGTCAAGGAGCTGCCTGAAGCATCACAAACACAGCCACCTTTTCCTATGTAACATCTCCACCCTCCACCTGAATGGTACGACCCTGATGCCTACCTCATTTTCCTGACAGCAAAACACAATAACCAGATCCCAGCTGCTGGAGGCGTTTACATTCAAAAGCCCAAAATGACGCTGTGATTTCCCATCAACCTGACAGAGTTCCTCTGCCAGGCAGGGGTTTAAGGGAAATCATTGGGAGCTCAGAAAATTAAATCAACATTGTATCAATGTAATTTTCTCAAGATGCTAATTCCAAGAGCTGTTTTGTACAGCTTGCTGGTACTGTAAGGTGGGAGGGAGACCTGGGAGAGAGAAATAAATACAGACTGGAGGGGTCCACCTGCCCTTCTGCCAGCATAGAGGAGACAACCAGGCAGGTGAGGCTGGAGCAGTGAAGAACTTGGAAAACAAATTTCTTTAAGCAGTGGATAATCGGGGGCCTAGCAGGAGGAGGCTGAATGAGGCAGAAACTGGACTGGGAACAGCCGGCTCCTGACCCCTTCACTGTCAGAGACTAACCTTCTAGGACAGGGTGAAAATGCTTTGAAACTCTGAAGGGAAAGCTAGAATGAAATTTCCTTTTTTCTTTCTCTATCATATGGAGGGTCTGTGTTCAGAAAAATGAGAGTAGTAAAGTAGACAATCATTCCGATCCACCATCTGTAATTAGAATTCCACATGAAGCTTGTCCAGAGAAGCAGAAAGGGAAAGTGGCCACATTTGAAGTCACAGATTTTAAGAGCTAGAACAAACCTTAAGAGTCTCTTGGTCCTACCCTGGTTCTCTGGCAGGTTAGTAGGGCTAATTTCAGAGATGAGGTAGCTGAGATCCAAAGGAGGTATGAACCTGAGTGACACCACCTGTGACTAAGTGCTGCCCCCGACCATGAGCACAGACCTTCAGACATGATCCTGATTGTAAACAGACCCGTGAAAGAACCCAGATGCCCACAATTCATTCAAAACTCAGACATTTCCCAGAGTACTGCCCCCTCATACCAGGAACAGCAGCAACCAAATCAGATGATATCACAAGTTTCAACCTGGAACATTAACTCACTGTAAGGACTGCTCACAGTCGTCCCTCAGTATTGACAGGGCATTGGTTTCAGGTCCCCCCCACAGCCACCAGAATCTGCAGATGCTTGAGTCCTTTACATAAAGTGGCGGTATACAGCCGGCCCTCTGCATCGCAGAGTCAACAGACACAGAGGGCTGACTGCACTCAGACTCCACCCCACCCTGTAAGAGGCAGGCTCAAGCTCCCTGGTGGCAACTGGCCTCTACACGTCGACAAGCATGGAGAGGCTCTACACACACCCAACCCCTACCCTCATCTGCTCTTAAGCCCCCCAGAATGTCCAGACCCTAAGCACCATGGGGAAAGGGATCACATCTATGTATTCCTGGTGCCTAGCACTGTGCCTGGCACAACGTAGGGGCTGGACAAATACACGTTTAATCAGTGCAGCAGGGAGGCCGATGCACTCACTCATGCCCTCACCTCCCTGCCCCCTTGGCCTGTGGAGGCTACACCTGCTGGTCTGGTCAGGAATGCTCCTCCTCCACTGCTACAAGCCCTGTGCTCCTCTACCCAGAGTGAAGAGCAGGATCTGCAGAGGCAGGAGCTGGGACTCCGGGCCTGAAGCCCTAGAGATAACTGCTTACTAGGGCACTTCTGGGACCACAGGAAGCACTGTGGAACCCTAGCTGAAGAGCTCAAAACAAAATATATCTCATCACAAAATGCATCTCCATCACCCAGCAGGAATACTCTCCTAGCATTGTACAAATGGCAATTTCTGAGCCACTGAAGCTGAAGCCTATTTAGCACTATGAATTCAGAAGCAAAATCTTGTTCTCACCCCATAAGAGTCCCTTGGATTTGTAAACATGCGATCGAACACAAAATCCATGTTAGCCATCTTCATTGCTGCCCTGAAACAAAGCAAGACAGAAAAGCATACCTCAGTACCAGACAGATGGGAGAGCTGAGGCTCAAATGGAAACATCGACCAGTGCACATCGGAGGAGGGGAGGGAAGGGAAATGCCAGCAAACCTGTTGAGGAAGAAGACTCCTCGGATCATCTCGTAGGGATTGGCCCGAGTCCGAGCTCGCCGCATCTCCTCCCCATCCAGGACATCAAACACACTCTGCCCGGAAAGAATCAGAAGCACAGGGTGAGCATCCCCCTCGGGATGGAGCTTGAGGAGCCGGATTCACAGCCCTCTGAAAAGCTAGGCCTCTGCTGCAACCCAGCTCTGAAATGACCAGATGTGTGACCCCAGACAGGCGGGACGATCACTCTGCCTCTCAACTACCTCACTTATAAAATGGTACAAAATAAAAGGGAAGCAAGCACGTGCCTGCCACGTGCTTGTGGTATTAATCCTCCTGGCACTGCTAAACCTTGCTGCAAGCCTGCTTCTCCACTCCAGCAGCAACTCGGCAGGGACCAGAGTTTTGCTATGAAGGGTGTACCCAGAAAGAGGGCCGGCAAACCAAGATCAGGCTTTTCTGAGGGCACCTACCTCCCAGCAGGGAACCCTTCTCTTTCTTCTAATTCTCTCTGGAAAAAGAAAGCCTCACTTTACCTGAGGATATTTCCAACACTCTACCTGCCAGAAAAATAAGCTCCGTGAGGCTTGTCTCAGGCCTTGCTTCTCCTCCAACTCATTTTCTCCTCAGTTTCCTTGGCTCACCCTGCCCCAGGCAATGCACCTCCTGACCAAAGTCAGGTCAGGTCAGAAGACATCAAGGGGAGAGTAACACCAACTATCTCTTTTAACTCTAACACTGAGTACTTTTTTCTTCCTAATTTAAAGATAAGGAAACTCAAACTCAGAGAAGCTAAAGCAAATGGTCCAAGGTCATTCAGCAAAGAAAAGAAAGAAAAGCTGCAAAACTAGGATTTGAATTCAGCTCTGATACTGAAGAATGATTCCAAATTTTCCACTATGCCAGCCCCTCCTCAGGATTACGATGAACCCACCCACTGAAATTAAGTGGTTCCCTTCCTGGCTACTGACCACAGAGACAGAACAACACTGCAGGGCAAGGGAGCCACCAAGAAAAATTAGCTAAATTTCAGGTTCCCCAAAACCAACTCAAAAGAACAAGAAAAGCCCAGCACAACCCCTCACACAAAATCTTTAGCGCCAGCTCTAGCCACGAGGACTTACCTTACACTTCAACACACTGCGAAGCAGGCCTTCCCCACAAAACTCTGTTTCATCTTCGATAATCATCTTTCTCTACAGGGAGAAGAAAACAATCCACAGTGACCACATGTGACTGCATCTGGGGGGAAACTAGGGTTCTGAGTGAGCAGAGCAAAAGGGGGCTTGAGTCCCTGCCAGAGAACATCAACCCCTAGGGGTGGGAAAGAGAAAAGCCTAAATCCCTCTGGCTTGGCTCCAGATGGGGCTGCGAGAAGGAGCCCTCTGGGGGCTCCTATGAAAGCGCCATATGGATACAAGACTCGTGAATGCCAAGGCTGAGAAAAGCAAACAGGGAGGAGACACCCAAGCTGTCTGTCCCTAGAGCGCGGGGGCAGAAGGAAGGGGGATGCTTGGGAACACCCAAAATGACAGAGGCTGTCCTTTTGCCAGGAAGCCTCTTGCTCCTTGGTGAGTATGAAGGCACCGACTTGGCAGCCTCACAGAAAACAAGGGTGTGGGAGCCTCATGGGGATGTTGAGTTCAGTGTCAAGTACGAGTGAGAATGCCTCTAAACCAGTGGTGCTCAAACTCGGTATTCTCAGGTTTTACACTCTTTAAGATCACTGAGGATCCTCAACAGCTTTTGTTTCTGTGGGAGATAGATGTGTATATGTGTGTGTGTGTATTTATATACCTTATTATTAGAAGTTAAAAATGAGATGTTTAAATATTTACTAGTTCAGTTTAAAATGTTGTATTAATATAAATAAACGTGTAAGAAAATTGTATTCCAGAAAAAAAATGATTGAGAAGAGTGGGCATTGCTTTCCATGTTTGCAAAGCTCTCAGCACCCAGCTTACACGAGACAGGGAGAATCTCCCGCCCACATGCGCATTCAACACATGCTATCACATGTCAGAGCTTCTGGAAGACTTCTCAGGACACTTGCAAGAGAGTGAGAATGAAAAAGGCAAATAACTTTTCAGAATTATGAAAATAACTGACCTTGTAGACCCTCTGAAAGGGTCATGGAGATCCCTCAAGTCCCTATACTTCGAGAACTGCTCTCTGGAACATGCTGATCTGGTAAAACTATATACTTAATTCTTACAATTTCCCAGAAAGAGAACACACAAATTCCTTTTGTAACAACTCCCTCATTCCTTTCTGAGGACAGGAGTAGTCTTTTTTTATCTTCCTGGAACAGTGCCCAGTAGTGACCAGAATATACACAGGTGTATAATAAGCTACTCTAAAAAGCATCCAAGAGGAAGACAGAAGTTACCCATTTTGTGCTGCCTTGCAAGGTAAATGACTAGGAGGAAAAAAGTCCCGCATGCCACATCTCCCAGGGGCATATCCATGAAGCTCTTGATACCCTCTTGATGCAGCTTTATTCCTGCCAGAAAGCTTAGATTCACACTTTTCTAATACTGTGAGTATACAGATACACACACCTGATTTGAGGAGGAGAAATGTCAGAAGTGTCAAGAATTCAGAGTACATTTTCCTGAACTCCTACCTTCCCCACAACCATCCAATCGCTCATTTCCTGAGTGTCAGGAATTTCAGTGGTACATTCTGGGAACCATGACACCTGCTCACAGGCACTGGGCTACAAACAGAAGAGAGGCAAGTAAGTCAGGTAAGGCAGACACTCAGGGCCATGCCCCAACTCACCAGGGCTTTCCCCAGCTATTAAGAGGGGCTCAGAGAGAGAAGTGTCCAGGAAGCTGAGGCCAACAGCAGTGTCAGACCTAAGAACTGAGCCAGAATTCTGAAGTTCAGCTTCTAAAAGCCGGGACCAATTCTGCTTTGAATTCTAAGAAACTTCTCCAACTTTCAAAGTTTCTTTTATTTGTTCCAATATTATTTGATGAACACCTACTGTGGACTAAGAGCTCAGTACACAGAGGTAAAAAGACATGGTCTTTAACTCAAGTGGCCTATAGTCAGAGCAGTGGGGACGCAGAGAAGAACATACGTTTACAGGGCAATTACATCAGGAAGACAGTGCAGTGAGCCTCACTTCCTGATGCCTTTTATTGCAAGATACAGTAGAAACTGGCTTCTCTAGTGCTGCTTTCTCTTAATTTTCCAGTCACTTTCCTTACCAAGCTAAAACTGTGGTTTTCGTCCTGGCCACACTTAGCATTATCTGTAGACCTTTTAAAAAGTACTGATGCCTGGGCCCCACCCTCAGAGTATATGATTCTGCTGGTTTCAGGTGAGGATTGGGTATAAGGACATTTTTAAGAGGTCGCCAGGTGATTCTAATGTGCATCCAGAGCTAAGTTCACAGGGCTGAAGAGACAACGATTATAAAACCTAAATAGCTGGCTAACCTGCATTGGCAGCTCCACATTTTCCCTCCAAGTAAGTGTGGAGAAGAGATTCACCATTGCGAATTGAAGCAATGAGATTAAAGGTAATATTACATGCTCTGAAAGGCATAAAATGGTATCTCAATGCAAGGTCTTGAGGGCAAGCCAACTACCATCAACAGAGAAAAAGTTTAAAAGAAAAATTACTGAAAACTTTGTCAATGAATCTAGCAGTGAATCATGGCTTCTCCTCCTGGTCAAATCTGGTCCCTTTAGGTATAAACGTTGTGAACTATAACCTGTAAAATGAGCTCATACACAATAGGGATGCTCCTTTGGAGAGGAATAGCAGACTCAACCTCTCCATGGAAGTGTGAACATTATGGCTGCCTACAAAGTGAACTCTACCTGAAGCTCCACACCTTACACTCCGTATTCCTGGACAGCACCACTGGAGCATTCTCCATGCGGTGATTCAGGAATCAGACGCTCGCCTCAGGCCGCCCAGACTCAACTACCTTAAAGAAGCGGCACTTCCCTGATGATCCAGTGGTTAGGACGCTGTGCTTCCACTGTAGGGGGCACAGGTTCAATTCCTAGTTGGGAAACTAAGATCCCACATGAGCTGGCATGGTCAAAAATAAGCAAACAATTAAAATTTAAAACAAAAACAAAAAACAACAACAACAACCACAAAAAAAAAAAAGAAGTGGCCACCAACAAATAGTTGAGGCAAACTCTTAACCAAAAGATTATCTTTAAGGAAAAAAAAGTGAATTATGGTAAATGGTGATTAAGTCAGTCTTGCCTCAAACAAATTATTCATGGAATTCCCTGGTGGTCTAGTGGTTAAGACTTGGAGCTTTCATTGGCATGGCCAGGGTTTAATCCCCAGTCAGGGAACTAAGATCTCACAAGCCACGTGACGAGGCCAAAAAACACCCCCTTTTTTTTCAATAGCCTGTCTCTATTAAAAACAGATTTTAAAAGCAAATTTCAGATTCCAAGTTTAGCAAAGTTCTAATTCTGCCCCATTGAGAGGGTAGGGACTTTTCACTCACTTTAAATAAATGAGGACATGGAAAGTACCAAGGAATTTGGAGGTGGAACCCTGCATCTAGCCCCAATCATAAATATTTGCCTAGTTTGCACTGTTGCGTCTCCTTACAGCTACAAGGCAACACAGCAGAGCCACTCTCAGCGTCCATCAGCTCCTGGTCTGTTAGCATCTTACTCTGACACTTTTTTAGGCTTTTATCATGCACAGGTTCACAGAACTTCTTTGCTGCACCGGAACATTAGGGAGACAAATAAAATATCTATTTTCCAGAGTTCAGAGCAACATCTGAAGCTCAACTTACAGCAACTATATGGAAGGCTAGACATTTGTATTTTATCTTCTCTAGTTTCAACTCTACAATGGTAACATTTTACCATTATTTTTAGGTATTTTTATTATACCCACTTCAAATCCTCTGTGAAATAAGGTAGGGCATAAGTAAATGAATAAACATAAAATCTCAACATTATCTATGCCATCAAAAGGGAATCTCTTTAGATATTCAGGATTAAAACAAACTCACACCCAAGAAGATAAGCAGAATAAACCCACAAGAGAAAAGCTATTTGGCATAAACAAACACCTATTTAATATCAGGATATCATAAACCTGAGGCAGTGCAAGGACCTTGGCGGGCACCTGATCCAGCTACTCACACAGTGGGAGAGTGGCCCTCATCTGTCACATGAAATCCTTTCAGCAGAGGGTGCTCACTACCTCCTCAGGCATGTTCATCACTGGTGAAAAGCTGTTATCTATTTATTCAAGTTCTTTGTGGAGACACACTCTGCCTTTCTGTATCTTCTACCCACTGGTCTTAGACCCAGTCTTCTATGAAGTAACAGGAAACAAATCCATATCCCACCGTATCTCCCCCAGGCTCTTTTCCATTTCGGACACCCCCATATTTTCCATGTAAGAAACTAGTTCCGATCCCCACCAACCACCCTGATCATACTGCCTCTGAGGACTTCTAGTTTGTTAATATGGTTTCATAAAAACATAAATGGCCTTCCCATCTCCTCTCCACATGAGGTACCTCTGGCTCATCTCGCCAGTTCACATTCAGCTCTTGGTCAAAGCCTTGCAGTGTCAGACCCAAGCCTCGTCGACCTTTCTGATTAGAGGCCTCAACGATGTCCTTCCGACCCTGGCTGTATTTACCCAATCCTTCACCTTCCTTGAAGCCCATCTTGGCCTGAAAAAGAGAAGTAAATGGTGTATTTATATAAGCAAACAGAAGTGGAGCACTTACATAAATAAGATATTTATTCAGTCCTTCTATTGTGTCAGACACTGTATTAAATTGTGAGAAATATAAACGAGTAAGGCCTAAAGTTTTCCTTCTAGCCTAATAACTGCAATTTGATTGTGAGCCCTGTGGCTGTCTATTCTGGGGGTGAAAAGTCTAGGGCAACCAGAAGTTGGATAAATGAGAAGGACCTCACAGCTGTAATTAAAGGCACCAAGAGTACATAATGAATCTCACTGGACATTTGCACAACTACCCTTCCAGCTAATTTGTCTGATTAAGTGAGAAGTAAATCTAGAGCAGAGTTGATAAAGAGAACATAATTTAAAATGGAACTGCTTCCAGCGGCAACTTCTAAACCTTACCCTTAACCAGTCAAATGGCCTTACTAGGGAAGGACAATGAGGGCTTGTAGGAGCCCACTTAATCAAGAGAGTAACTGAAAAATCACTTCATGTAAAACTGAGGCATGGGAGGTACTGTAAGACTGGACAGAAGCATCTGTTTAAATGTCACAACTAACTAAAAAGCTTACACTAAACTCTACAGTCCTGGGCCCAGTTACATATCCCTAAAACCAGAGACCCCAAACCCACATACTCTTGTCTAATAAAAGAACTCCAACCCTGAAGACCTGTTTCCTCTAGAGGCCTGTATTCCCTGTGGAAGGGGCACTGCAGGCTCAGCAGCTTGATGAAATTCCTACAGTAGCCACAAACCTTTCCCCAGGTCAGAGTCTGAGCCACCAACCTTCCCATCTCCCACTTCCCCGAAGTTTTTGGCCCCCAAATCAGAATCCTGACTACGACTTCAGAAGTGGCAGTTCTTGTTCTCAAATGACTCCAGCAGAAAACGGAGACGTCAACTATAATATTCGTGAAGCTGGACAGAAGACAAACTTGGATTTCCCTGACCTTTGCACGTATACTGAAGTCTGATAAGAGAAGTAAGCAGGTCTTTTCTTCCACCTTCCTCCTGTGGTATATCAACAGGGTACCAAAGCTGGAAAGGAAAACTGGGCCCTCTTCTGGAAGTTAACACAGAAGACAGCTCTACTCCCATTTATTTTAGGAACCTGGGAGTGAGCAGGATTTTAGTCATTTTAAGATCAATCACTAGAGCAAAAATCTCAGCATGACGCCTCCTTATCCACCAACACGCATCCGTGTGCTTCAGTTCAGTTCAGTCGCTCAGTCGTATCCAACACTTTTCGACCCCATGAATCGCAGCACGCCAGGCCTCCCTGTCCATCACCAACTCCTGGAGTTCACTCAGACTCACGTCCATTGAGTCAGTGATGCCATCCAGCCATCTCATCCTCTGTCGTCCCCTTCTCCTCCTGCCCCCAATCCCTCCCAGCATCAGAGTCTTTTCCAGTGAGTCAACTCTTTGCATGAAGTGGCCAAAGTACTGGAGTTTCAGCTTCAGCATCATTCCTTCCAAAAGAAATCCCAGGGCTGATCTCCTTCCGAATGGACTGGTTAGATCTCCTTGCAGTCCAAGGGACTCTCAAGAGTCTTCTCCAACACCACAGTTCAAAAGCTTTGCTCATAAGAACTCACTACTAAGTGTAAGGCCGGACCCTGGGGCTATGATGGCCCGCCCCTCCTCGCGCCTGCTGGCGGGGGAAGTCCCTAACAGAAGGAGCCTCCCAGACCCCAGGGACCAATGACAGCACACTTCCGCCAGCTAAAGCCGCCCTGCCCTAGCCACACAGAAGGACCTGTCAGCCAGAGACGCCTCGGCCTGGCGACCTATCCGAACCCCCGTTCACTAACCGTACCTTTTTGGGCGATCTAGCTCGACCATACCCTGCAAGGAACGCATATAAACCACTCCCCAGCACAGTCTGGGGGCGGACTCCCTCGACCGGCCTAGTTCGGATCCGGGAACACCGCCCGGGAGTGCTTCGGCATTAAAAGCCTGTTAAGACACTCTTTTGGTGTCCTGGTCGTCTTTTACCTAACACTGAGACCAAAGGCTGCCCCAGCTCTAGACAGAAGCAGGCCTGAACAGCCGCTTCCCACGGATGATTCAAATGTGATACCTGTATCAAGAAGGGGTTACGCTCTCTCTACTGAACTACAGCAGCTGGGAAGCAGAGGGAAAACTTACGCCCTCGTTTTGCTGCTTCTACCAACACAGTTTCCCTCCTCTCATTCTGCTGGTAGAGCTTTAGAAACCCAACCCAAGTGCTGACATACCATGAGCTTCTGGGAGACACTGTTATACATGGAGTAGCGAGAGGAAGTTCCCTCCACAAGAGAGTCTGCTTTGAATGCATCGTCGAAAGAGTCCGAGCTGCGTTGCTTCCCCTCAGTCTCGCTGTCAGACCCACTGAGGCTTGTAGCAGATGCTAGAAAAGAAAAAAGAAAATGTTTTGGTGTGTTTATGGCACAATATAGCCTCTAAAAGTTCAAGTTTCATTTATACAACTAGTGTTCGGTATATGCATTGCACACACACAGTTCATTAACTGACCCAGATCAAATGTATTCTCTCCCTCTTCTAAACTGTGTGATCTTGGGCAAGGCCACTGAAGGTTCCTAAGGGTATCTGACACACAATGGGAGTTCAAAATATGTCTTCCTTTCCCATCTCTTACAAAACTGGGATAATACCTTCCTCATATAGTTGTTTGAAGATTAAGTGAAAAAATGTATTTGGGAGTGCAGTGTCAAGTAAAAAATTTATTAACAATATGATTATTATTTCTGCTGCTATTTATTAGTTGAACATCACTTTCCAAACACTGATACCTGTTTTCATTTTCAACAATTTATCATGGGGACTACTAGCTTGTGATTGTCTAACCTCCTACCTTTCTGTTTTCATGGTCCTTCAAACTTTTGGGTGAGATGGGGGCGTCTACAGCACAGCCCCAAAGAGCTGGCTCACAGAGTGAAAGCTGGGGAAGAGAAAGGAAGAAGTGAAGGGGGAGGTGGGGATAGGAAAGGAAGAGGAGGAGGAGAGAGAAGACAGGGAAGACGAGGGTTCAAGCAGCTGCAACTGAAGGCTCCAGGAGGGAGCTGCCGGCCTGGGTGAGTCAAGCCATTAGCATCATTTGCCAGCAATTTTGTTGCCAAAAGACTCTAAATAAGACCCACCTTAGCAGCTACTACCGGCCAAAGGCAGGATAAGCCACAGTCTAGATAATCATTATAACTGCATCTTTCCTTCTCTTTGATAGATATGTGAATCTCTTAGAAGATTTTAAGGAATTCCCTGGCAATCTAGTAGTTAGGACTCAGTGCTTTCATTGCCAGGTCGCTTAGATCCCTGGTCAGGGAACTAAGACCCAGCAAGCTACATGGCATGGCCAAAAAAAAGAAAAAGATATCTCAACCCAATACAGTTTTATGCAGGTAGCTTCTTAGGCAAACCCACCCAAATTTGGAAATAAATTCTATCTCAAAGATCAGTTAAACAGGGGACTTCTTTGGTGGTCCAGTGGTTAAGACTCCATGCTTCCACTGCAGGGGGCGGGGTTTCGATCCCTGATCAGGGAATGAAGATCCTCCATGGTGCAGAGAGAGAGCAAGGGAAAAAAAAAAATCTGGTAAACAATTTCTGCATATTGCCACTGAAAAATGGTATAAACCACCAAGCCAGGAGGAATGCAGAACAGGAAATGAAAGTGGTAGTGTTCAATCTGATCCCAAGGTTAAAGAAGCTGTACAGTGCTCAGGAGTACACAAATCTCATTAATAGGCAACTGTGCTTACTTAAGGATAAAATTCTGGGGGCTTCTTTGGTGGAACAGTAGATAAGACTCCATCTGCCAATGCAGGGGTCACAGGCTCAATTTCTGATCTGGGAAAATTCCACATGGTGCCGGAAAACTAAGCCCCTTCATCCCAGAGCCTGTGCTCTGCAACAAGAGAAGCCACTGCAGGGAAAAGCCCTTGCATTGCAAGGGAGAGTAGCTCCTACACGTCACAACTAGAAAAACCTGCACGCAGCAACGAAAATCCAGTGCAGCTCACAATAAAAATTTTTTTAAAGAATAAAATTTTTTAATCTCTTCAATTTATGAATATTATTCTTGCAAACATCTGGTAGTTATTAGGATATAAATGCTTGCTATTTAGACCTAAATGCTAACAAACCTGTTAGGTATTTCTTTGGGTATTTTAAGGGCATAGCGAAAAAAGTTAAGGCAACACTAAGAGTGTCAAGAACCAAGAAAACTTGGGAACCTCCACTCTATGTATTGAAATGATGAGACCACCAAGACATGTTGTCAACCGGGTAACAGAAGACCAAGACCATATCCATGAGCATGGCATCCTAACTTTCATGTTCTCAAAAAGGACAATAAGAATAAAATAGAATAAATTTTTATTTCTTATAATTACAAAGTTTTTGGAAGGCAAGATATACAAGACCAATAAAAGTGATTAGCCACACATGTGTGGTTGAGGCATAGAGAAAAAATACCACAATGATTACTTGGAACAAGTGGAAAAAGTGAAGCCTGATTTCTATTTTTATATCACTAGAGTTTATAGTGGCTATCTTTTTATATTTTTTGATTTATGAACCATGTGAATATATTAGCTATCAAAATTTAAAATAAATGTTAAAAAAAAAAAAAAACCCTAACTTAGCAATGTAGCACAATTCTTTTAAGAAAAAAAGGAGGTCCTTGAGAAGAGATGTTGACTCAAAGTTTGGCTGCTTGTGGGAAGCATTTGAGGACAGGCACGAAAGACAGCCATTAAAGAAAAATTCTCTATATACCCAAAATGGGCTTTATACAGGTATTCATAACTTGAGGATTACATTCTAATTCTAAAGCCTGTGTGCACTGACCCATCCATCTCCCTGTGAGAACACGGAGTCGCAAAGGGTTGACATTCAGAGAAGAACGAAGTCTTCCCTAGCACCCAGGCCTGACTTTCCCTTCCACAGAGCTCCAATAGGACCAGTATTCACACCAGTAGCACAGCATTCATCACACTGCCTGAGAGCTAGTTGCCACATGCCATCCCACTGGACACAGTCACTCCTAGGGAGCAATGACTGTGCCACAATTAACCTTCTATCTCTAACACTTGAACTGAGGCTTTGCATTAAAACAAATAAACTAGGTACTCACTGTAGTGAATTTAAAGAACTGGCACCCAGTTGTCATCTTTGCTAAGCATCTACTGAGTGTACAACTCCTTAGGACATTCCCTTTTACAATACCTCAAACATGTGGTGTAAGACATCCAGCCCTCAGAAATACAGGGGAAGGATACATGTCATTATATATTAGGTTGGGGCAAAAGTGATTATGGTATTGGATTGTGAATTTTAAAACCGTTATTAACTACGCTCAGACACATCTTTATTCATCAAAATAGGAACCATTACAATCAACACATTTTTGCTAATGAGAAGTAAGTTGGTTTATTCCTATAGCATAAAAATCCATGCTTTGGGGTTCAACAAACTCTTGCAAAGCATTTTCTGCCTCCCACTAGTTGTGGAAGCATTTTCCCTGCAAAAAGTCATTGAGATCCTTGAAGAAGGGGTATGGTGGATGAGGCAAAACTTGGCAGCCAAATTTGTTCAACTTTTGAATCACTGGTTGTGTGACATATGGTCAGGTATTGTCATGGAGAAGCATCGGGCCCCTTCGGTTGACCAATACTGACTGCAAGCGTTGCAGTTTTCAGTGCATCTCATCGATTTGCTGAGCATACTTCTCAGATGTAATGGTTTCACTGGGATTCAGAAAGCTGTAGTGGATCAGATGGACAGCAGACCACCAAACAGTGACTATGAGATTTTTGGGGGTGCAAGTTTGGCTTTGGGAAGTGCTTCAGAGCTTCTCAGTCCAACCACTGAGTTGGTTATCGCTGATTGTCATATAAAATCCATTTTTCATCATACATCACAATCTGATCAAGAAATGGTTCATTGCTGTTGCACAGAATACAAGACGACGACACTTCAAAATGACAATGTTTTTGATTTGCAGTCAGCTCATGAGGCACTCACTGACTGAGCTTTTGTACCTTTCCAATTTGCTTCAAATACCAAATGACCATAGAATGGTGGATGCTAGGTTCTCTGACAGCTTGTGTAGTTCTAAGAGGACCAGCGTTGATGACTGTTCTCAGGTGGTCGTTATCAATTTTCAGTGGCCAGCCACCATGATCCTCATCTTCAAGGCTCTTGTCTCCTTTGCAAAACTTCTAGAACCACCACTGCATTGTACGTTCAATAGAAGTTTCTAGGCCAAATGCATTGTTGATGTTGCAAATTGTCTCCACTGCTTTATGACTTCAAACTCAAGAAAATAGGTCAAATTTGCTTTTCATCTAACATAATTTCCATAGTCCAAAAAGTAAAGATAAACAGCAAGTAAACAGACATTAGCAGGAAAAAAAAAAAAAAGGTGAGAAATGTGCATTAAAATGATGTATAATATCACATTTATTAAGAATGTATTCCAGTATCAAATGGCAAATTTCAACAATACAAAAACTGCAATTACATTTGCACCAATCTAGTATTTGTCCAAATACACAGAGTGTACATCATCAGGAGTGAACCATAACGTTGTATCAGCATAGGTTCATCAATTTTAACAAACACAGCACTCCGAAGAGAGATGTTGCTAATGAAGGAGGCTGTACACACAGGGGCGGGGGTGTAGGAGGTCCCTTTCTACTTTCAATTGAGTTGTGAAACAAGCCGCTGTAAAAAAAATAAATAAATAAAGTCTTAAAAAATTTTTTTAAGGTTCAACAAAAAATTTAAGCATGAAGATGGAATATCTATATCCTGACAGAGAACTGTGTCCCCCTTGGACTACTCTTTAGCACCCTGTAACAAGGCCAAAAAAGGACACCTTATACTGTTTAATAGATCAGATAACAACTTTGGTTGAGGGCCTGTTTTTATAAACTGTCCGTGTTATATACAATGGAGTACTATCCAAAAGTATCAATCCTACTCCCAGAGAGCTTAAAAATCCAACAGCTAAGATAAACATGTGTTTTTCAGTATATATGACATTCTGCAAAAGAAAAGCAGGTGAGTATGTGTGAAAAAATTAGAATAAACTTAAAACCAAAATTCTGGCTTCTGAGGAGGAATGTTGGCTGAGAAAATCCCTGAATGAGAGGCACCAAATCGGCCTTTGTCCTCTTAAGGTGACCCTCCAATTCCCTCAACAATGAGCCGACGTGCTTACATGGGCCAATGCAGCACACGTCACAGAGTGCTACTCAGAAGGCCAGACCCAGAACGTTAACAATGAGTAACCATGGAAACTGAGAGGTATGGTGATATGTATTTTCTGTCTTGGCTTTTCTGCATTTTCTGCGTGAGAAATAAGAATATATTAGTTTCAAAATTAGGGTTAAAGGAAAAGAAAACGATAAAGAAATAAAGTCTCAGTCAATAAGTCCTGTGCAGAATTTGTTTCCAGAGTAATCTTCAGCGGACAGCAAATGAGGGAAAAGACCTGAGTAGCTCAAGACGAACCCTAGGCCTCTCATTGCCCATGCAGAGGAGAGATGTGAGCTCAACAGAGCTCCCACCCGCTGAAGAGCTGTGCTTCCCAAGGTGCAGCGTCTTCCTCCTCAGTTGCTCCCTGACTCTAACCTGTACTGCTCAGTAGCGGGCAGCTCCCTGGGCACAGCCCTAGTTTCTCAGGGAAGCCCAGGGATCCTGCCACCGGACTAGCCTAGAAGTTAGCATGTTACATCAGTTGTCATTTCTTTCACCAGCTATCTGGAGACTCACACGTCTATCTATACAAAGGTTAGGAAAGCCTGGTTTCCTTCTCACAGGACAATGTGCCCTTGATCCAGCTCTAGGGAGCCGCCAGGCTGTTAGGTTTGCTTAACGATCCAACAGTGGGCACCCATCAACAATATGATTACCATTCCTGGGCATGCAGGGTTCCTGCCACTGCCAGATCCCAGAGAGAGAGAGAGATCTTTTGTTTTGTCTTCATAACATTTTTGGACCAAAATGACAGAGAGAACCAAATTTGGGCGCAAGGCTCACTGGACAAATCCTCGGTGGCTCAGGTACAATATTCCTGGACTGGACTCTGGCACACAGCTTTCCACTCCATTTGTCTTTCCAAGGTGTCACCAAGAATACAGTTGTCCCGCCCAAGGTCTGAGAATGAGGTTGATGGGAGCTAAAATATCCAACTAGGCTTTTCTTTGTGAGATGGAGAAGTGTGCTGGATTAGCAGATAAGCCTTATTTCTCTATTTCATGTGCTATTTAAAGCCTGTTCTTAGCCTGACACCACTGAAGCCAAGTGCCCTGGAGCAGTCTTGATGTCCACAGACTGCCACAGCCACTCTTTCCACATGAAGAGAAGACACCTGTCTCTGCTGCAGCAAGAGCTAAAGAGGACGTTTAGCCTCCCAAGACTGATAAGAATTTAGCAAATATTGAGCAGACAATCTTATAATGAGGATATAAATTAACAGGAATAATAAGGTCGGTCTATTAAAATCATGAGTTTCATTAAGAATGTGCCAAAGCTGGGTGGCATTCCCATTTACTCCCCAGGAGCTTCCCTTCTAAAACCTACCAGAGAGCCCAAGACATTCTTCCACGTTTTCACTTAAGATTTCTTCTCTACCCGATAGAAATCATTACTCTTAAATCATTTTAAAGACAAGAGGTTTATTTTAGAGAAGAATCAGAGGTATCCCAGCTACTGACAGAATTGTTCATAATAGAACAGTAGGTCAAACATGTCAGGATTAAAAATGACAGTGACAGCACACGAGGGGCAGCTCTGGCGGCCAACGGCCACGGTGAGCAGCACACAGATGCGGGAGAATAAACTACACACCGCCATAAACACCACATCCTGCCTCACAACTGCTGAGGAGCACACTCATTCCTGTTTAAAGACTCAATTTCTCCTTCATGCCGGACGAATGGTAACTCGTTAAAGCAATTTAAATAGATACTGATAAAGGAAGTTTTTGATTAAGGTCATGAATCTGGGCTGACAGGAAAACGATGGCGTTTCAGGGAAAATAGCCTATTTAGGGAAGAATTAAACCTGGTGGAGGGGAAGGCACTTTCGGCTAAAGGAGCCCAGAGCAACACGCTGTGGGAGGGCTGGGAGCCCACACGGGATGTGCAGCTGAGAAGAGAAGGAAATCGTGTTGGGGTCTAGAGCAACCTATCCTGTGACAAACAACCAAAAAGAACAAAATGACTGCCATCTGCCACTCCTTGCTTAATTTCCAAGAGTATATTTAGGCTTGAAAATGCCTTGAAACTCCTCTTAAAATACTCAAAAGAACACACGATGACCCAGTGGCCATGACAACAACATCCCTTTTCTTTAGTCTGGTCAGATGTCAGTCTCAGACTGGCAATGCAGCTACCCTGTCAATAATGCAAAATAAACAAACTGATTAAACTAAATAGACCTATTAATGAGTCACCACATTGATCTAGCAAAGGAAGCACAAACAAGGCCCAGACAGAAACAGCAACTGCTGATTTTTTTGTTTTTCTATCTGCACTCCCTAAAGAGCATTTTTCAATCATCTATTCAGCAGTGTGTCCAGGTAGCAGTGGTGGAGAGGAAATGTACCTGCTTTAATGCAGTGTGCTGAGCAGCAAAGCCACACAGAGCTCTCAGCAGATATGCAGTTTCTGGGGAGACAGAAAACTACCGGAGCACACTGTCCAGGGAATGCCTGGGAGAAGTCACCACAGACGGAGATGAGAGACACAAGGCACTTAATGAAATGATCCTCTGCAGACTGCAGGAGGGGGGGGCACAGTCCAAGAGGTGAAGCATTTTAAGGCTCTTAGAAAAGATACCACTGTTGCCTTCCATCAGTTCTATTCAGTAAATATTTCAGTTCAGTTCAGTCACTCAGTCGTGTCCGACTCTTTGCGACCCCATGAATTGCAGCACGCCAGGCCTCCCTGTCCATCACCAACTCCCGGAGTTTACTCAAATTCATGTCCATTGAGTCGGTGATGCCATCCAGCCATCTCATCCTCTGTCGTCCCCACTTACTGAGCCATTTATTCCATGCCAGGCATGGGGCTGCAGGGGGAGGAGCACAGACAGCAGTCTTGCTGATGAAGACACCAGACCCTCATCCTCAGAGCTTTCTGTGGAGCTGCTGCTGCTAAGTCGCTTCAGTCGTGTCCGACTCTGTGCGACCCCACAGACGGCAGCCCACCAGGCTCCCCTGTCCCTGGGATTCTCCAGGTAAGAACACTGGAGTGGGTTGCCATTTCCTTCTCCAATGCATCAAAGTGAAAAGTGAAAGTGAAGTCGCTCAGTCGTGTCTGACTCTTAGTGACCCCATGGACTGCAGCCCACCAGGCTCCTCCGTCCATGGGATTCTCCAGGCAAGAGTATTGGAGTGGAGTGCCACTGCCTTCTCCATCTGTGGAGCTGCCCCTCCCTAAAATTAGCTGACCCGGGAAGTTAACAATGTTTGCCTCTGCCTCATTTTTCTGCCAATCAAAGGGACCAAATGGCCTATTGCCAGACATATACAATGTACTGGCCACCTCTAGATTTCCATTCTGTACACACAACAGGAACAGTCAAACCTGACTGAGTCATATGGTGCTACTTCTGAAAAGGTTAAAGCCATTTGGCAGAATTAAGGGGAGTTTGTGGGAGAATGGGAGGGAGGGGGGATAATCTCCACAGTCACATTTTTAAAAGCTTGAAATTTAAATTAGACTGGTTCCCTTGAAAGAGTCTTAAGTATACACCTTCATCTCCTGGGAGTCATTCTCTTGAGAGCAAATGTCCCCGGAGATCCGCTTAGGACCAGATACCTCCACCACCTAAGTATTCCCCTAGGCACACACTCCCCTTCTCCCTTGCAGGCCATTTCTCCTGCTCAAGACTGAAGATTCTACCTTCAAGCTGCTCAAATCCCAGGTGATAAGCAAAATTCCCTTCCTCAACAGTTGCCAGAACCGATTCACCCAATATATTTTTGCCTTCCCAAGTTAGCAACCTCAATGACATAAACCCTTTCCCACCCACCCTAAAATCCATTGTGACAACTTTAAAGCCACACCTATCCCCACACAGAAGGTTATAAGAAGAGTCTCTTATCTAGCGGGGATCATGGCCGCACCAAATGCTTCATTAGCTCTCTGCAAGGTCTGTCAAGTTCCTCCCTTCTGGACCAGCTATTCAGTACACCTGATGAGTAACCACCCTTCAATTAGCCAGCCTCTTGAGAATAAACTGTATTTTCTATCACCCTCAAGGGAATGCTTTACACTATTTCAGTCACCAATCTGTCACCAAATTTCATTCCAATTTACCACTGATCCAGCAGAGGATACAAAATGCAAGACTGCTGGGGGTATTGGGTGTCCAAAAGGCCACATCCACCCAGCACTGGGAACATGGCGTTTGGAAACAGGGTCTCTGCAGATGTAATCAAATTAAGATGAGGTCATACTGGATTAGGGTGGGCCCTCATCCAGTGACTGCTCTCCTCCTAAGAAGAGGGAGATCTGAACACAGACGCACACAGAGGCAAAGACTGGAGTTACGCTGCTGCAAGAACACCAGGAATCGCCAGCAACTAGCAGAAATGAAAGGAGGCAAGGCAGGATTCTTTCTTAAAGTCTTGGGAGGGGGCATGACCCTGCTGTAACCTTCATTTTAGACTTCCAGCCTCCAGAAGTCTGGAGAATGTATTTCTGTTGTTTTAAGCTACGTAGTTGATGGTACTGTTAGGAAATTAATACTGCTGGCAACTCAAGGAAAATGCAAACTGAGCTACTTCTAATTGTTTGATATTTCAGGCAAGCTCGAAGACAGAAAGCTTCACAGAAAGCACCTGTGGAAACTGTGAACATCTGTCACCCTAGAAAACAAGCAAAGTAAAATGCTAGTTTCAACCAGATCAGTGAAATCCTTAAAGCTTAATGCAAACAGTGAACTCAGAGATGCTCCAATTCCTTTGGGTGTTTCTGACCATACCTGCCAAGGGAACTGAGAAAACAGAATGCAAAAACCTGAGGGAAATTAAGCCAGATCACCACAGCAAAGAGCCCAGCCCTGTGAAAGAGCCCCAGGATCATTAACAGCTGAGAGCAAGGGGCACTCAAGGCTCACCACTATGTCTACCTGGCTAAAGGCAGCAAAAGAGTGCCACTCACTGAAGGACCACAACAGAACTAAGGCACACCTGTACAAAGCCCAGTATTTTAGTTACAACACATTCCCAGCTCCCAACAGGATAATGGCAAAAGAGAAAGTCTACAGCCGCTATATCTCGGTAGAATTTGCCGAATTTTCCTCATGGGGCAGTGGACTGTATTCTGCCCAACTGAGGCATCAGGGATTCAAGCAGCCAGATGGTCAGTGGTCTCTGACCACAGAGGCAAGCTTACCTTTTGCTGCATGATTGACAGAGGAGGGAGGCTCATCATCAGATGTGGAGCTGAGGCTCAGGGCAAGCTCAGCAACTCTTTTCTTCTGTTTCTTGAGAGGGGCAGTGCATTCTGAATCATTTCTCCTCTTCATTGTTACTGCAACCATAAATCCAGATAGTCAGCTGCCCTGGTCAGAGCCACTAGGATCACAGCAGGGAATTCCAGAGTAAACCATTAATGGGATGAAAGCTGGCAACTCCAAACAGCTCCCAGTGTCAGTGCTTGAACAGCTTCTTCCTCAGAAGGATACCCAGGAAGGCTAGCCAAGCTCTGGTTTTCAATAAGAGCTGTCAGTTTTACTGGAAAATGTGGTGCTCACAGTCCCAGAGGTCTCTGGGCCACTGGTGTCAAACACTAAAAAGTCATGGATCAACTCCACAAGCCACAAGGGAAAAAAGGCCTTAGGTACTTGCTATTCTATAGTTTTGATGCAACAAGGGACACGTGTGATAAGGTACACTGGAAATTAATCATGAAACCTAATGAATATCAACAAATATTTTCAAGGTAAAAAGACCATCCCAGAAAGGCTACTCCATCGCCATTAGTATTTCACCAGGAAAATTAAGAGATTATACAATATGATACAAATACTGGTTTTTGGTTTACTTCAGGAAACATGGGAGAACTGGGAAAGTTTTTAAATGGAGTAAGGAATGGAAGCAGTGGTTAACTTGACTGAAAAAATGGAAGAGTGGGAAAGCTAGCAGGACCAGACTTATCAAATCATAGGATTCAGGCACAAAAACAGCGATTTTAAGAACAAGAACCCGCCTCCACAAAAAGAGAATGGAACGAGGCGAGGCACCGTGTCACCATCATCCATGCTCATGGGTAAGCGTGAGAAGCAAACATGAGGGGGGAAATGAGATGGAATGAAGTAATAATGAGATTCCTGAAATCATTCCTCAAGGAGTGATTAAACTGAAAAACAAGAGTAGGTGAAAACAGAGTGGCTATAAGAGGACTCAGAAAAGAGAAAGTACTCAAAAATAAGAGCAAACAGGTGGGTGCTCAGCTGGCCTGCAACTGCTTGGGGAAGGGGAGCTGCAGGGGCACAAGAGCAGGCGAACAGCATGGGTCAGGGCAGCAATGTTGAAATCCAAAGATATCACTGATCCCTCATGATTCAAACATGAATCACGTTTCACTTCTCTCCAGCTCAAGGATGAGCCAGCCAATCCAACACATAATCTCCTCCTTTTTAAGGAGGCAGCCTTTTAACTACACACAGGCAGGAGCTATCCTGAGGAAGAAGGAAGAACAGGAGATGCGGAACAAACAGAAAGCAAAACCAGGCTAAGCTACATTTAACTTTAAAGTACGGTCTTAAAAATCCCACTCCCCGGCCCCCGCAACCACCACCACCTCCAAGGCCCATAACCTAAGCAAAAAGGGCCCTCTGATTCCTAGCACCTCTGGGGGAGGCTAGAAGCACAGGATACTCAAGAACTGTGTTGAGATGGATGCAGGAAAAGGAGTGGAAATAGTGTGCGAAAGGCAGGAGGTGCTGCTGCTCCGCCCCTACACATCCTAGATCTGGACCTTCCAAACCACCTCATCCAACCCTCTTTCCTTTGCCGCTGCAAGGAACTGAGGCCCGAGAGGGGCAGGCCGCGCAGCCAACCGACCTACCTACCACAGCCCAAGTGACCTACACATCCAAAAGAATGTGCCCTGGCAGGGAATTCCTAAGAGGAAGGCAGAAGGCCGGCTTCGACTCGCTGCTCTCCCAGGGAAGGGGTTCAGATCCCCTCTCTATCTCCCCAGGCCTGGGTTTCGCACCGCCACCCGTTATCACAAGAGGGAAGAGATGAGCTCGCGTCCCTCCCGGCCAGCCTTCTCATTTGTAGACAACGTGAGTGTGTGAAGAATATGTGCGCAGAGACGTGTGTCAGCAGCGGCTGGTGGACTGGAGACAGGGCGCGGGGGAAGAGACAGGGGATATAAGGGAGGAGGGGAGAGAGAAGGGGCGGCAGGGGTCACGACCGCCAGCGCGGGGGCCGAGGCGGCGGCGGCGGACGTGAGGATGCTGAGCCCCGCGTGCCCGCCCGCTCGCCGCCCCCCCACCCGGGGCCGCGCGTCGGCACTCACGCTGAGGGAAGAGGGCGACCTGCCAAGGAGCGGAGAGGGGGGGCGGTCAGGCCGCCGATGCCGCCGCCACCAGGCCTGGCCCAGCCGCTGCCAGAGCCGCCGCCTCCTCCTCCCTCAGTTTCGCTTCCCCACTAGCCCGCCCGGGTCCGCGGGCCGCCTTGTCGCGCTCGGGTCCCGCCCTGCGGGCCGCGCAGCCTGATGACGTCAGGGCAGCCCGCTTCCCTCCACCCCTCGCGGGCCCTGGCCCGGGGGAAGACCTGCTCGGCTTCGGGCCCGCCCCACCCCCACCCTGCCCCCGGGCCGTCCAGGGCGCCTGCGCAGAAGACCCAACGCGGAAGGGCTATAAAAGCGAGAGTAACAGGGTCTCGTCTTCTGGCTCTAGAGGAAGAGAAACAAATGTGGAAAACAGAAAAGGCCAAGTGGCATCACATCAACTCCTCTCTCAATCAGTTATCCTCTTAATTTTACAGATTAAGAACAAGTTTAGAGAGGTAAAGGGTAAAATGGTTTGAAGGCACACACACCCAACCTTGTTCACTGCTGTTATCTCCAGCATAGAGAAACAGTGCAGCCTCTACAGATACTGAAGTAAGGTCCAGAGGAAAGAAGGAGAGCTGTCTATGGCCTCTTACCGTATGGACACAGATGGCTTCCCATGCCAAACTCCTCTTCTGATCTTCAGACCAGTGGGGCCAGAAGTTTGCTGAGCGTCCTCGGTGTCACCTTGTTACTGGAGTCCAAGCTTGCTCTGCTCGCCCCGGGACAGGCCAATGACCGGAGACCAGGGGTTGAGGCAAGGAATGCAACTTCATTCGGAGAGCTGATTGAGAAGCTGGTAGACTATATCTCAAAATAACTACCTTGCCAGGTTGTTTTTAATAGATCAGCGATGGGGGGAGGTGAGGAAACAAAGTAAAAAGGCCATTGATCTTGCAAAGATTTCCTAGAACAGCGAGCCTCAGACAGGGGATGTGTTAATTTCTTACATCTTGCCATCTACAGGTGGACGGGGCTCTGAACAAAGGCACTTTAACAGTCAGGCAGAGGAGCAGGATTCTCTGAGGCAGGGCTTACCAATTATTATAATAACAAGAGCAACGAAAAGCAAGTCTAAGAAACACCTCCAACATGGAGTCAGAATGGGCCTGCAACAACTTCACACCCATAAATTCAAGTCTGACCTTACGTTCTCCCATAAGCCTGCTCTTTTTCCACTGAATGGCACTGAGGTAGGAGATGGATGGGCCCCTGGGCTGGACAGCTGGTGTTTTTCAACTGGAGTAAAATTGAAGCTTTGCTTTCCCCAGACACTCCAAGGACAGAAGCTGAGCTGTGCTGAAGGAGATAAAATGACCACTCCTGAGATCAAGGAAGACTTCCCTGTCTGCACATGTGCAGGAAGGCTCCTTAGGGGTCAAAAAGGGAGGGGGCGCCACCGCATAGCAAGTGTGGACAAACCCCCTACAGGTTTCTGTGGTGGAATCCATCTTAGCAAAAAGTTCTGCATGCATGTTGAGGCGGGTTCTAGAACAGGTCAAGTGTGGGAAAAGAAATGAAATAACTGACCAAAGATTGAAAAAAAAAAAAAAAAGGGAAAGGACTTCCCTGGTGGCCCAGTTGGCTAAGACTCCATGCTCCCAATGCAAGAGGCCTGAGTGCCGTTTCTGGTCAGGGAACTAGGTCCCACAAGCCGCAACTAAGGCTTCACAACCTGCAACTAAAACTCCTGCGTGGTGCAATGGAGACCAAAGATCTGCATGCTGCAGCTAAGACCTGGTGCACCCAAAGAAATAAAAATGAGATTAAATATTTTTAAAAGATTTCTTTTTGCAAATGGTATTAAACTTTCAACAATTTTTTGAATCAAGGCAAGAATAATGCTTTTTCAAGGAATTCTAGAATTCTTCCAGTATTTAAAACTTCAATTGTAGTTTTTGTTCTAAGATGAATGAATTCATCTTTGATTAGATCAGCATCTTAATCTCTTTGATTCAGTTTATTTAAGAAAGAAATGGACTGCATATCTGTGGTTCAACTTAGAAGTCATAAGATAGAAATAACTTTTGAAAGACTTCTAAAGTGTTCTGGAAATTTGCAGATTTCTCTTTTCAAAGAAATTTGATAGAATTTTATATTACAACTCTGTCTTAGAAAAGCATATCTTCCAGTTTCTTCCTTATTAATCACTTAACTGAAAATGTTTTTTAAATTTTTTAGGAAGCATTATAACATTGACCTCATAACATTGAATGGAAAAGTTTAACTCATTCACATGATCACAAGTATATGTCAGGTAAGCCATACATGAAAAGCAAAACTCTCATAATGTCCCAAGAGTGGATTTTCTTTTCCTTCTTTGTTTTTAAACTTTCTTTTCAAATAAAACTTCTGCCCTTAGTTTGAAAATGTGCTTGAAGGCATATCTTTATGAAAACCAGCAAACTTACATGTGGTACAGAAGGAATTTATATTTTGCTCTCGTATCTTTACAAAAAAATTTTCAATGCATTTGACTCAAAAAGATCTGCCTCTGATAAGTTTATGGCATTTGTGACTATTGACAAAACCTCTTTTTGAGGGCTGTTAGAAAAAAATTTTTGCCAGTGCTTGTCTAAGTAGAAAGACAATGAGTGGTGTGAAGAGTTTCCTTTCTTATAAAAGTAGTAAAATGAGATGCTTTACCAAGCATCTCAGGGGCTCCATCTGTGCATAATACAAAGTTTTCTTCCCAAAAGTTTTATTTGGTAAACAATGTTTACTCTTTTCAAAATGTTCATAGCCTTTGTAGTTTCCAAAAGGACTCACAGGATAAGAATTCTTCCTTGATGGCATCAGTATGAGTACAGGATACAAAAAGAGGAAGCTGGTGACATTGAGAGCCACATCTTACTTAGATGCCCTTTTAGGCTGGGAAAATGTAAGATGCTCTTTCAATTTGCTTACATTACACTTCAGTTCACATTCATTTTTACACATGCACACACTCCATTTGTGTTCTAACACATTGGATAATTCAAGTAAAACAATATAATATAAGGCTGTCATCATCAATTACTTTTCCTTGACATTTCATTTTAAACTGGCTTTGTGAAAAATAGCTGGCTTGAAACTCAACAATAAAAATACTAAGATCATGGTATCTGGTCCCATCACTTCATGGCAAATATAAGGGAAAAAAGTAGAAGCAGTGGCAGATTTTATTTTCTTGGGCTCCAAAATCACTTTTGATGGTACCTGCAGCCATGAAATTAAAAGACACTTGCTCCTTGAAAGGAAAGTGTCCTAGACAGCGTATTAAAAAGCAGAGACACCACTTTGCCAAAAAAGTCCCTATAATCAAAGCTATAGTTTTTCCAGTAGTCGTGTACAGATGTGAGAGTTAGACTGTAAGGAAGGTTGAGTGCAGAACTGATGCTTTCGAACTGTGGTGCTGGAGAAGATGTGACAGTCCCTTGGACTGCAAGGAAATCAAACCAGTCAATCCTGAGGGAAATCAACCCTGACTAGTCACTGGAAGGACTGATTCTGAAACTGAAGTTCCAATACGTTGGCCACTGATGCAAAGAGCCGACTGACTGGAAAAGACCCTGACACTGAGAAAGACTGAAGGCAAAAGAAGAAGAGGGTTACAGAGGATGAGACGGTGGGATGGCATCACTGATTCAATGGACACGAACTTGGGCAAACTCCGGGAGAGAGTGAGGGACAGGGAAGTCTGGCATGCAGCAGTCCATGGGGTGGGATAGTTGGACAGGACTTAGTGACTGAACAATTGAAAAACAATATAAACACATTGTTTTTATGAACTGTTTGAAGTAAATTATATAGGCATGATACCTTTTGATCCCTAAATACTTAAGTGTTTATGTCACAAGAATAAGGATAGTCTCTTCCTTAACCATAGTATAATTATCAAAATCAGGAAGTTAACACTGACTCGATATTTTAATCCCCAGATCTTAATTGTCCCATAATGTACTTTGCAGTAAACAATTTTTTTGGATAAGTGAATAAAGCAAATGTGGTATATTAGAGAACAAACTTATCATTGCTAGGGGGAAGGGATAGTTAGGGAGTTCCGGATGAACATGTACACACTGTTATATTTAAAATGGATAACCAACAAACACCTACTGTGTAGAACATGAAACTTTGTACAAAGTTATGTAGCAGCCTGGATAGGAGGGGAGTTTGGGGAAGAATGGATACATGTATGTGTATGGCTGAGTCCTTTCGCTGTTCACCTGAAACTATCACAACATTGTTAATCAGCTATACTCCAAATCAAAGTAAAAAGTTAAAAAAAAAAGGATAGAAAATGTGGTATTTACTTACATAATGGGATAAAGAAATCCTGTCATTTGCAGCAACATAGGTATAACTAGAAGGCATCATGCTAAGTGAAATAAGCCAGATAGAGAAAGAGAAATACTATATGGTATTACTTATATCAGGAATCTGGGGGCTGGGGGGCATTCGATATCATGGAAACAGTAGAAAAGTGATTGCCAGGGTCTGGGGGTGTGGGGTGGGGAATATAAGGAGAGGTTGGTAAAAGTGTACACAAACTCCCATTTTTAATATGAATAACGTCTGGGGATCTAATGTATAACATGATGACTATAGTTGATATTATATTGTATAATTGAAATCTGCCAAAACAGTAAAACTAAAATTTTTTCACCAAAAAAAAAAGGGAGTAACTATATGAGGGGATAGATGTGTTAACTTCATGGGGAGGGCGACTCATTCACAATGTACACATAAATCATTACATTGCACACTTTAAATAGCTGAAATTTAATTTGTCAGTGATATCTCAATAAGCTGGAAATTTTTTTCTGGTCCAGGGACCTACCCAGTATCATACATCAAATTATATAATGTCTCTTTAGTTCTCTTTAATCTGGAACAGTTTCTAAAAGTCTCTAGTTTATAACCTTGACATTTTTTAAAAGCTGTTTTGTGAGATGGACCCAAATTGGAATCTGATGTTTCCTCTGGATTAGACTGGAATCATGTACTCTTGGCAAGGATAGTATAGAAACGATATTGTGTCCCTCTTATGGCAGGGGAGGGGCACGATGTCTATCCGTACCATTACTAGTGACAGTAATGTTGACCACCTGTTCAGCTGTTTAAGGGGGTGTCTAAGTTTCTCTACCATGACATTACTATTTCTTCATTTTCCATTGACAAGTAATTTGAAACTATCTGCATGTTCTGTTCCTCATCAAACCTTTACCAACAAGTTTTAGCTTTTGAGGATGACACCTGCCCATATCAATTTTCACTGTGTAATCTACTAAATGGTAGCCGTCTAACTCCACGTTAATGGTTGGCATTCTATTGTAAGTTTCTCTTCTCCCTAATGTGTGCATGTATATATGTATGTGGTTATAATAGCATTAGATCATTATACATTACTGTTGTTATTTATTTTAATGCTCCAAGTGACATTTTTGAAAGAATTTTTGTATGGTTTTTAAATAAATTGCTTTTATGAACCTATAGATAAACAAGTAATTTGTGTGTTAAGTAAAATGATATTTAAGAAATAGGTATAGTAAGTTGTAGCAGATAACAAGTTTTACATTTTATCTGGTTTCATCACCATGAATGACTTTTAATCCTCAGACACAGATTATAGCAGTAGTAGTAGCTCAAAAATTGAGAGATCGGTTCAGGATGTCAGAATAGAAGGACATGTACCCAGCTCTTCTGATGGGAGCACTGAAATCACAGCTGCGGAACAACCATCAACAGGACGGCACTGGAACCCACCAAAAAGGTACCGCACTTCCACAAACAAAGGAGAAGCCGCAGCGAGATGGTAGAAGGAGTAGGAATCCCCAGAGGATGTGACTTTGAGGGTCAGTGGGATTTGATTACAGGACTTCCGCAGGACTGGGGGAAACAGAGACACCGCTCTTGCAGGGCACACACAAACTCCTGTGCACACCAGGACCCGGGGGAAAGGAGCAGTGACCCCACAGGAGACTGAACCAGACCTACCTGCTAGTGTCAGACGGTTCTGTTACCGAAAGCTTGGTCTATCACTGGTCCTGAATCAAATCCTGGAGACAGAGTCTTAGATGAAGTAGAAAAGGATAACTTCATTGCTTTGTCCGGTTAGGGAGGCTTCTGCTCTGTCTCAACCCCAGAGGATATGATGAAGGGTTTTATAACAGTGGTTCAGAGGTGGGGTCTGTGACAAGATTAGGTTGTGAGCAGGGTTTACAGTCTCAATCTACAGCCCTATGGATGGAGGAGCCTGGTAGCCTTATCAATCTCAGGTGGCCATTTCCTAATCTTGATAAGCTACTCTGGTCCCTCTGAGAGAGTCCCTTGGACTGCAAGGAGATCCAAACAGTCAATCCTAAAGGAAATCAACCCTGAATATTCATTGGAAGGACTGATGCTGAAGCTGAAGCTCCAATACTTCAGCCACCTGATGTGAAGAACCAACTCATTGGAAAAGACCCTGATGCTGGGAAAGATGGAAGGCAGGAGGAGAAGGGGATGACAGAGGATGAGATGGTTGGATGGTATCACCAAATCAATGGACATGAGTTTGAGCAAGCTCCTGGAGATGGTGAGGAACAGGGGAGCCTGGTGTGCTGCAGTCCATGGGGTCCAAGACTAGGACAAGACTGAGCAAGTGAACAGCAACAATCTCAGGTAGTCATTTCCTAATCTTGATAAGCTTCTCTAGTCCTTTAATCTTGACTAGGGTAGTTTCTTGGCTGCCCCTATTTTTTTAATTAAATATTTATTTATTTTTGGCTGGGTCTTCATTGCTGTGTACAGGCTTTCTCTAGTTGCAGTGTGCTGGCTTCTCATTATGGTGGTTTCAACTCCAGAAGATGGTGAAGGACAGGGAAACCTGGCGTGCTGCAGTCCATGGGGTCGCAAAAGTCGGACGTGACTGAGTGAACAACAACAGTAATTCTCATTGAGGAGCACAGGCTCTAGGGCATGAGGGCTTTAGTAGTTGTGAAACTATAATTGTTGTACACTGTGTTGAACAGTTTACTGTCCCTTCCTAGAAATACTAGTTCTTATTTTTATATCATTCACAATTTTCTTACAAAGTTTTTATCATATATATAACATGGTAATACAGTGTTATAATCTTGCAGTTTTTAGGATAGTTAAGGAAAGAAGGAAAAGTACAGTCTTTCATATTAACCCACATTGAGCAGGCACAGGAGGGCCTAGAGGAACTATCCCACGTTGAAGGTCAGGAATGGCGACGGTAAAGAGATACCCCTTGTCCAAGGTAAGGAGCAGTGGCTGTGCTTTGCTGGAGCAGCAGTGAAGAGATACCCCATGCCCAAGGTAAGAGAAACCCAAGTAAGATGGTAGGTGTGCAAGAGGGCATCAAAGGGCAGACACACTGAAACCATACTCACAGAAAACTAGTCAATCTAATCACACTAGGACCACAGCCTTGTCTAACTCAATGAAATCAAGCCATGCCTGCGGTGCAACCCAAGACGGGTGGGTCATGGTGGAGAGGTCTGACAGAATGCAGTCCACTGGAGAAGGGAATGGCAAGCCACTTCAGTATTCTTGCCTTGAGAACCCCATGAACAGTATGAAAAAGCAAAATGATAGGATACCAAAGAGGAACTCCCCAGGTCATTAGGTGCCCAATATGCTACTGGAGATCAGTGGAGAAATAACTCCAGAAAGAATGAAGGGATGGAGCCAAATCAAAAACAATACCTAGCTATGGATGTGACTGGTGATAGAAGCAAGATCAGATGCTGTAAAGAGCAATATTGCATAGGAACCTGGAATGTCAGGTCCATGAATCAAGGCAAATTGGAAGTGGTCAAACAAGAGATGGCAAGGGTGAACATCGACATTCTAGGAATCAGTGAACTAAAATGGACTGGAATGGGTGAATTTAACTCAGATGACCATTATATCTACTACGGCAGGCAAGAATCCCTCAGAAGAAATGGAGTAGCCATCATGGTCAACAAAAGAGTCCAAAATGCAGTACTTGGATGCAATCTCAAAAACGACAGAATGATCTTTGTTTGTCTCCAAGGCAAACCATTCAATATCACAGTTATCCAAGTCTACGCTCCAACCAGTAACGCTGAAGAAACTGAAGTTGAACGGTTTTATGAAGACCTACAAGACCTTTCAGAACTAACACCCAAAAACGATGTCCTTTTCATTATAGGGGACTGGAATGCAAAAGTAGAAAGTCAAGAAACACCTGGAGTAACAGGCAAATTTGGCCTTGGAATGCAGAATGAGGCAGGACAAAGACTAATAGAGTTTTGCCAAGAAAATGCACTGGTCATAGCAAATACCCTCTTCCAACAACACAAGAGAAGACTCTACACATCGACATTACCAGATGGTCAACACCGAAATCAGACTGATTATATTCTTTGCAGCCAAAGATGAAGAAGCTCTATACAGTCAACAAAAACAAGACCAGGAGCTGACTGTGGCTCAGATCATGAACTCCTGATTACCAAATTCAGACTCAAATTGAAGAAAGTAGGGAAAACCGCTAGACCATTCAGGTATGACCTAAATCAAATCCCTTATGATTATACAGTGGAAGTGAGAAATAGATTTAAGGCACGAGATCTGATAGATAGAGTGCCTGATGAACTATGGAATGAGGTTCGTGACATTGTACAGGAGACAGGGATCAAGACCATCCCCATGGAAAAGAAATGCAAAAAGCAAAATGGCTGTCTGGGGATGCCTTACAAATAGCTGTGAAAAGAAGAGAGGTGAAAAGCAAAGGAGAAAAGGAAAGATATAAGCATCTGAATGCAGAGTTCCAAAGAATAGCAAGAAGAGATAAGAAAGCCTTCTTCAGCGATCAATGCAAAGAAATCGAGGAAAACAACAGAATGGGGAAGACTAGAGATCTCTTTAAGAAAATTAGAGATACCAAGGCAACCTTTCATGCAAAGATGGGCTTGATAAAGGACAGAAATGGTGTGGACCTAACAGAAGCAGAAGATATTAAGAAGAGGTGGCAAGAATACACAGAAGAACTGTACAAAAAAGATCTTCGCGACCCGGATAATCATGATGATGTGATCACTAATCTAGAACCAGACATCTTGGAATGTGAAGTCAAGTGGGCCTTAGAAAGCATCACTACGAACAAAGCTAGTGGAGGTGATGGAATTCCATTGAGCTGTTTCAAATCCTGAAAGATGATGCTGTGAAAGTGCTGCACTCTATATGCCAGCAAATTTGGAAAACTCAGCAGTGGCCACAGGACTGGAAAAGGTCAGTGTTCATTCCAATCCCAAAGAAAGGCAATGCCAAAGAATGCTCAAACTATCACACAATTGCACTCATCTCACATGCTAGTAAAGTAATGCTCAAAATTCTCCAAGCCAGGCTTCAGCAATACATGAACTGTGAACTTCCTGATGTTTAAGCTGGCTTTAGAAAAGGCAGAGGAACCAGAGATCAAATTGCCAACATCCACTGGATCATGGAAAAGCAAGAGTTCCAGAAAAACATCTATTTCTGCTTTATTGTCTATGCCAAAGCCTTTGACTGTGTGGATCACAATAAACTGTGGAAAATTCTGAAAGAGATGGAAATACCAGACCACCTGAACCTGCCTCTTGAGAAATCTGTATGCAGGTCAGGAAGCAACAGTTAGAACTGGACATGGAACAACAGACTGGTTCCCAATAGAAAAAGGAGTACGTCAAGGCTATATATTGTCACCCTGCTTATTTAACGTATATGCAGAGTACATCATGAGAAACGCTGGGCTGGAAGAAGCACAAGCTGGAATCAAGACTGCTGGGAGAAATATCAATAACCTCAGATATGCAGATGATACCACCCTTATGGCAGAAAGTGAAGAGGAACTAAAAAGCCTCTTGATGAAAATGAAAGAAGAGAGTGAAAAAGTTGGCTTAAAGCTCAACATTCAGAAAACGAAGATCATGGCATCCGGTCCCATCACTTCATGGGAAATAGATGGGGAAACAGTGGAAACCGTGTCAGACTTTTGGGGGGGGCTCCAAAATCACTGCAGATGGTGACTGCAGCCATGAAATTAAAAGACGCTTACTCCTTGGAGGAAAAGTTATGACCAACCTAGATATTATATTCAAAAGCAGAGACATTACTTTGCCGACTAAGGTCCGTCTAGTCAAGGCTATGGTTTTTCCAGTGGTCATGTATGGATGTGAGAGTTGGACTGTGAAGAAGGCTGAGCACCGAAGAATTGATGCTTTTGAACTGTGGTGTTGGAGAAGACTCTTGAGAGTCCCTTGGACTGCAAGGAGATCCAACCAGTCCATTCTGAAGGAGATCAGCCCTGGGATTTCTTTGGAAGGAATGATGCTAAAGCTGAAACTCCAGTACTTTGGCCACCTCATGCAAAGAGTTGACTCATTGGAAAAGACTCTGATGCTGGGAGGGATTGGGGGCAGGAGGAGAAGGGGAAAACCGAGGATGAGATGGCTGGATGGCATCACGGACTCGATGGACGTGAGTCTGAGTGAACTCCGGGAGTTGGTGATGGACAGGGAGGCCTGGCGTGCTGCGATTCATGGGGTCGCAAAGAGTTGGACACGACTGAGCGACTGAACTGAACTGAACTGAACTGAACTTAATATTATAAATGTGAATGCACATCCTCATAACTGGGAAACTAAATGACATAGATTCACTCATTATTTATGTAACCATACAAAATTGTATATGCAATGGGAGCTCTTATACCATAGAATCTGACCTTACAAACTAGCTTACATATAAAACATAGTTACTCTTTGCTCATCTGTCCTAGCCTAGAAAGTGTTGTACCAGTGCTTAAGATGTGATTAAAACAGATGAGTTCTCAACACAAGGTTAACAAACCTGAAGCTCCACCCTAGAAATACAAACCTATAAATCAAAAATTGTTTCACCAGAAATAGGTTATGAGCAACTCTTACCAAAGTAGTACTATAGGCAGTTACAATGTTGACCAAAAGAAGACACAGGTTTCTCATTGAACTTTTTTTAATGGGTCTCAAATTTTGTTACAGATTTTTGGTCAAGTTGTTTTCATTAAAAAGTACTGATTTTAAAAACTAATAACTTAAACTGCCACACACAAAACATAGGGTTCACAAAAACATTCTCCTTTCCTTCTGAAGGTTTTACAATGCATTGTTGTCATTAACCGGTCTTTTACTATTAAACTTAAATGGCCAATTGAGAGAAACAGTCTGAGACCGGTCTTCCACCGCTGATTAAGACTGGGGTGGCAGGTATTGGGGATAGTATTCATTTAGCCTTCTGAGCTTTCTGGGCAGACTTGGTGACCTTGCCAGCTCCAGCTGCCTTCTTGTCCACTGCTTTGACACCCATAGAGACTGTCTCATATCACACACAGCAAAATGGCCTGAGAAGCTCTCGACACACATGGGCTTGCCTGGAACCATATCAATGATGGCAGCATCACCAGATTTCAAGAATTTAGGGCCATGTTCCAGCTTTCTCCCAGAACGATGATCAATCTCGTTCAACCCAGCAAACTTGCAAGCAACGTGAGCTGTGTGACAGTCCAGCACAGGTGCATATCCAGCACTGATTTGGCCTGGGTGGTTCAAAATAATCACCTGAGCTGTGAAGCCAGCTGCTTCCACTGGTGAGTCATTTTTGCTCTCACCAGCCACATTGCCACGACGAACATCTTTGACAGACATGTTCTTGACATTGAAGCCCACATTGTCCCCAGGAAGGGTTTCACTCAGTGCTTCATGGTGCATTTCTACAGACTTCACTTCAGTTGCCACGTTGACTGGAGCAATGGTTAAGACTCCATGCTTCCACTTTGGAGGACAGGGGTTCAGTCCCTGGTCAGGAAACTAAGATCCCACATGCTGTGCAATGCAGCCAACAATTAAAAAAAAAATTTTTTTTTAAGTCACTTGACCATATGGGTTTATTTCTGGGCTCTCTGTTGCACGGTTCCCCAATCCCTGGGCCACAGACCAGTACTGATTCGAAGTCTATTCGGAACGGGACCACACAGCAGAAGGTGAGCGGCAGGCAAGTGAACAAAGCTTCATCTGCCACTCCCCATAGCTCACATTACCGCCTGAACTATATCTCCCCTCATTCCATGGAAAAAATGTTTTTTATGAAACTCATCCCTTGTGTCAGACCACTGCTCTATTCTATTCCATTGGTTGATACGTCTGTCTTTATGCCAGCACCATACCATTGTGATTGCTAGAGATTCCATATGAATTTTAAGATGGATTTTTCTGTTTCTGCAAAAAGAAATTAATGTTGTTGGCATTGGATAGGGATTGCATTGGTTTTATAGATTATTTTGGGCTGTTACTGTATTCTTCAACTCCAGAATATCCTTGGGTTCTTATTATTTCTATCTCCTTATTGAGAATCTCTATTATTGATTCATTGTGACCATAATTTCTTTGAATTCTTTAAATATAATTTCCTTTAGTTCTTTGAACATCCTTATAACAGCCTCTTTGAAGTCTTTGTCTGCTAAATTCAGTATCAATAGTCACTCAGAGTCAATTTATATTAACTGTTTTTTTCCAAGTATGGGTCATGCATTTCCACTTCTTTGTGTGTCTTATAATTTGTTGTTGCTGTTCTTGTTGTAAACTGGACATTTTAGATAACATCTTGCAGCAAGTCTGAATTCTAAATCCCCCCTGCAGGCTACTGTCATTTCTGTTTGTTAATCTGTTTATTGTTTCTCTGATTAGTAACTTGTCTGGGCTAAATCCATGAAATCTGTCTCTCCAGCAGAATACAGCTACAACTTCTGTCTTTTTTTAGTTATTTTTATTTCTGTCTTCCTGAAGTACTTGCCTCATGTACTTCATAACTGAGTGACTAGCCACTGATCAAACAGAGCTTGTGTCCAACCACCTCAAGCCACTAAACAATCTTCTGTCCTCTACTGACAGATCCGTGTATGGGGCCGGGGGGGAGTGTATTCATAGTTTAGGCCACCATTTTCACTCTTATCCAGCTTTTACTTATGGTTATGCCCTTTTGTATTTCTTCTGCACATACACAACCTCAGGGTTGGCCAGGAGTGTGTAGCTGATCGGGCCCTCTCTTATCTCTGTGCACGCATGCAGCTTCATCCTGGAAGCTTGCCCCAACCAAGACTACAAACTTAAGATGGTAGAGCCACTGGCCCCTCCTCACTGCTACCTCTGAGATTGTCCCTTCATCAACAACACTGTTGGGTGTTGTTGATCACTATCCTCTGTCCCCACTAACCAGAGCAGAGAAGGTCCTGACTGTCTTAAAATTTAGAACCTCTGTACCAAATAACTGAGGGAGACAGTGATGGAGCAGCCTCAGGCCAGAAAATCACAGATTCCCACTATTCTCACCTGAAGTTCATCAGCAGTTTTTCAAGCATAAATGCTTCTCAGATTGTTCTATGATTTTGTTTGTACGTTTATATGATGTATGTTTCATTTCTGGGGAAATGAAATGGGTATTTTGTCATTTTTTCTTTATGTCAACTATCGCTTTTGTCCCAGTTTCTTCTGGGGTGAACGAGATGCCGATCTCTTCTCTTGGCCATACCTGAATATCTTGCCTCCAGTTTTCTTAAATGCTCAGGGAAATTCCTTGGTGGTTCAGTGGTTAGGACTCTGAGCTTCCACTACAGGGGGCACTGGTTTGATCCATGGTCAGAGAACTAAGATCCCACAAGCCACACAGCTAGGCCAAACAAATAAACAAAAGACCTCTCAGTATTTTCTAAGTAAAATTAATATGCAAATACAGCCTGTACAAATACTATGTGTCCATTTATAATTTACTTCAAAACACAGACAATGTACAAAGAGAGTTTACAGTGCAAAACTAAAGCACCTGTGCTACTTGCAGAATGTGTAACATGGCCTATATTGTGTTAACACTACTAAATTATCTTAAATAATATCCAGCAACAGTTACTTCAACCATTAGACAGGTTTGAAAACAACACACTTCTTGACTGCACACTTGCTCATATTACCAAAGGTCAAGCTGCCTTATGGAGTGTTAAGAATTCTCATTTGGACTGTCTGGTTTGCAAAACCTGAACCAACAATGGAAACAACTTACCTCCTCTGTTTGATCTTGTTTGATCAACAAATAATTTTTGATAGAAATTCCTCAAAAGCAACAAAGATATCAGAGTTATCAGTGTGAGAAACACACTGATCCCTAGATCCAGAGTTGCCCAGTAGCTGGCCTACTACATAACACAAAAATGCAAGACCGTAATCATGTATTGTCGTCGTTGTTCAGTCGCTAAGTTGTGTCCAACTCTTTCTGATGCCATAAACTGCAACATGCCAGACTCCCATGTCCTTCACCATCTCCTGGAGCTTGCTCAAACTCATGTCTATTGAGTAGGTGATGTCATCCAACCATCTCATCCTCTGTTGCCCCCTTTTCCTCCTGCCCTCAGTCTTTCCCAGCATTAGGGTATTTTTCCAATGAGTCAGCTGTTCCCATCAAGTGGCCACAATACTGGAGCTGAAGCTTCAGCATCAGTCCTTCCATAAATATTCAAAGTTGATTTCCTTTAGGACTGAATGAATCCTAAGGAAATTGTGTGTTATCTAATAGTAAATCTAATAATACTGTAATTCTAAAGGAAGGGTGGTAGAAATAATATTTTAAAATATCTACAGCAACTTAAATATATTTAAACAGCTATGGTTTCTATTGGTGACAAAGATAATCTAATATTCTGCGGCTTGTTGTCTACCGTATTAGTTATTGATTGCTGTGTAACAAATTGCCCCAACGTTTAGTAGCTTAAAACAACAGAATCTCACACCATTTCTGAGGGTGAGGCGTCTAGGAGCAACTTAGCTCAGTAATACTGGTTTCTCATGAGGTCGAAGTCAAGCCATTGGCCATCTGAAGGCTTGACTGGGCTGGAAGATCTGCCTCCAAGCTCATTCGTATAGTTGTTGGCAGAATGACTTGAGGAACCCTATTTCATTCTGAGTGGCAATTTGTCCAGCTGAAAAACTTTAATTCTCATTTTCCTTGCAGCTAGATGTGACTTTATACTACATGCTGGACAATGATGTGCAATTAGAAGTTGTTGGGTAGAAATTCCAGGAAGTCTTAAAACTTTTGCTGTCATGGGCTACTAGGCAACCCCCAAGGATGGTGAAGGACAGAGAGAGGAAGAATTTGAGTCCTTAGTAACAACTCAGTCTCCCTTCAGCTTTTATGGGGGTAGGGGTAATGGCTTGTTTAGAGCCCTCTATTAGCCTAACCTAACTCTGAAATGCATATACTATCTCATTTCACCCTCACAGAAACCCTGAGTGGAAGGATTTTTATTTATTTATTTTCATGGAAAGGAAATGAGGAGAGGTAACCTGACTTGCCTAAGCTCATATGAATAGTAAAGACAGAGCCAGCTGTGTCTGACTCCCTGGCAAGCGCTCACGACCACTGGACCAGACAGCTATGTACCCCGGGCAATAACGGTAGTAATAGCAATAGCTAACGCAGGAACTCTTGCTGTGTTCCAGGCACTACGCTCCAGGCTACATACCTACCATTTCATTTAGTCTTCACAAAAACCCCCATGACATAGGTATTACTATCCTCATTTTATAGATGAGAAAACTGAGGCTTGGAAAATGTAATTCATTTGCCCATGACTCAAGGAGATACACAGGGCCAAGACATGACCTCATGTATACTTTAGAAAGCCACCTTGGGATAAGGTATGGTGCATGGATTAGAACAGAAAAGAGCAAAGACTAGGCAGTTATTTAGAAAATTTATCGAAGGATTTTGAGAAGAGAAGAGGAAGGGCTGAGCACGGTACACTCTTTCCCAGGACCTGGCACTTAAGATGTGAAGTATGTTGGCTGAGGAAGCTCCTTGTAAGAAGCCATATGCAAGAGGATAACGTTAAGGACACATCTGTCTCTCCTCCCTGAGCTTTTAGGAAGTTCCTTCCATTCCCCTTAGTCTCTCATCTCTTTTAACTTCCAGAATGTCCACTGTCCCAGTCTCACCCAGTGTTTTTGAAGGGAAGACGACGAATGGAAGAGAAGACGTGATAAATCTAGTTGCTTTAGAATGTTATGAACTTAAAATAGAAGCTTCCAGGGACCTCCCTGGTGGTCCAGTGGTTAAGAATCCACCTTTCAATGTCGGGGACATGGGGGTCCATCCTTGGTCAGGGAATTAAGATCCCACATGCCAGGGGGAGGCAACGAGGCCCATGACCCACAGCTCCTGAGCCTGATCACACTAGAGACAGCGTCCTGCAACTAGAGAAAGCCTGTGCTCCACAACAGAGACCCAGCACAGCCAAGATAAAATCTAAAAGACAAGACAGAGAGAGAGAACCTTCCATGGGCAGCGGGAAGGGGTGGCATCAACAATGAGCAGTTCAATCTGTCCCTCATACTCAGCACAGACCTTTGAGAGAGAGATCACCCAAATCCTATAACCAGAGCAGGTCAGAAGGAAGTGTCCTCTTATCTTTTAGAGCTAGTAACTGAGACTTCCGCTTCATTGACTATGCTAAGCCTTTAACTGTGTGGATCACAACAAACTGTGGAAAATTCTTAAAGAGATGGGAATACCAGACCACCTTACCTGCCTCCTGAGAAACCTGTATGCAGGTCAGGAAGCAACAATTAGATTCGGACAGGGGACAACGGACTGGTTGCAAATTGGGAAAGGAGTACGTCAAGGCTGTATATTATCACCCTGCTTATTTAACTTCTATGCAGAGTACATCATGGGAAATGCTGGACTGGATGAAGCTCAAACTGGAATCAAGATTGCCGGGAGAAATATCAGTAACCCCAGATACGCAGATGACACAACACTTATGGCAGAAAGTGAAGAGGAACTAAAGAGCCTCCTGATGAAGGTGAAACAGGAGAGTGAAAAAGCTGGCTTAAAACTCAGCATTCAAAAAGCTAAGATCATGGCATCCAGTCCTATCACTTCATGGCAAATAGATAGGGAAACAATGGAAACAGTGACAGACCTTATTTTCTTGGGCTCCAAAATCACTGCAGATGGTACCTGCAACTGTGAAATTAAAAGATGCTTGCTCCTTGTAAGAAAAGCTATGACAAACTTAGTGTATTAAAAAGCAGAGACATCACATAGCAGAGACATCATAGTCATTGCTATGGTTTTTCCTGTGGTCATGTATGGATGTGAGAGCTGGACCATAAAGAAGGCTGAATGCCAAAGAATTGATGCTTTAGAACTGTGGTGTTGGAGAAGACTCTTGGGAGTCCCTTGGCCAACAAGGCGATCAAACCAGTCAATCCTAAAGGAAATCAACCCTGAATATTCACTGGAAGGACAAATGCTGAAGCTGAAGTTCCAATACTTTGGCCACCTGATGCAAAGAGCTGACTCATTTGAAAAGACCCTGATGCTGGGAAAGATTGAAGGCAAGAGGAGAAGCGGGCAGCAGAGGATGAGATGGTTAGATAGCATCACCAACTCAATGGGCATCAGTCTGAGCAGGCTCCGGAAGTTGGTGGTGGACGGGGAGGCCTGGCATGCTGCAGTCCATGGGGTCGCAAAGAGTCAGACACAACTAAGCGACTGAACAACAACACCTGAGACCCACAGAAGTTGGGTAACTGGCTAACGGTCACAGAGCAGGTAAAAGGTAGCCTCGAAGCTCAGACTCTTCCCCATCACATCTGCCACCTACACAAGTAATAGAACCTGATGCAGCCAACTCAAACCAAAAGAACAGGTTTTGGAAGGATACAGGCCAGCTCACAGGACTAAGGCACGGCTGGACCAGGCTGTGTCAGTCTTCTGACTCAGGTGTATGCAACAGAAATGACTTCTGGGTATAGTAATTAGAAAAAGAATATATTGAAAGGATTAAAAGGATATATCAGAAAGAGGTTTAGCAGCTAGTGGTTAACACCTGAAATTGTACTACAGAACCAGTTGGTGGTTCTATAGTCAGCACTGCCCCCAGCATCTGGCACACACACCAGAGCTTATATGGCAGATACCCTTGACCAGGGACCATCCTGCAAGCGTCACTGTCACAACTGCTTCTAGAAATTACTTAGCAGCCACCTCTCTCACAGAACATGATTCTGCTGGTCCCAGCATCTTTAAATCCCATTCCCAGTTCATAGGTTGAGAGTGCCAAATTAAGGCATCCTTGTTATGCATGTAGCTCTGGCCACAAGGAATTCTGGGAAAGCAAGTACTTTCAGCTTCTTTGTGGGGAAGTGGGCTTTGCTTCATAAGGAAGGGAATTAGTTATTAATATGAAAGTAGTCTGGGTGATGAATAGTCAAAAAAGACAAATGTAGGTGAGATAGATGCAAGAAAAGGACAGGAACCAAAGATTTTTGTAACAGCATCTTAATGCTTAATTTGTTTTGACTGTTGCAGCTGGAGATTAAGGTGGAAAACAAAGTGAGTGATAAAGAAGTAAAGTAAAAATATATCAAAAAATGAAGCTCTTACATATTATTTTAAAATATGCTATTTCAAATGAATATATAAGAATATATCCATAAGAACAATGTATCAACATATAACAGAAATATATATAAATTATATTATTTAAATAAATTTATTGTATAAACAATAATATTAATAAAATACATATGATCTATATAATTAAAGGGGCTTCCCTGGTGGCTCAGATAGTAAAGAACCTGCCTGCAATGTGAGAGATCCAGGTACGATCCCTGGGTCGGGAAGATTCCCTGGAGAAGGGATGGCAACCCACTCCCGTATTCTTGCCTGGGAAATTCCATGGACAGGAGCCTGGTGGGCTACAGTCCATGGGGTCATAAAGAGTTGGACAGAACTGAGTGACTAACACACATATATAATTAAAACAAATGAGGTTACTTTCATGAAAGAGAGTGCTCATGAAGCAAAGCCCCATCATTTTATTTTGAGATAAGAACATGATTGTTTGGTTGTAGAACTATTCCAGTCTTTAAATACTAAATTCACACATCAGTTCTCCAACTCCCAGGTCTCTCTTTCAGATACTGTTCTTTGATCCTGGGGTACCTCCTGCAGGCCCTGGACTCATCTATAGTCTAATTATCACCTCCCTCCCGTCTTCATTTTCCACCCTAACCAGGCTTGAATCCAAGCTCCATCATTTCAACCCTTCTTCACCACCACAGGGCCCACTTATCCAAAATCCCATCTCTGGAAATGTGTGGATGAAGGCACACCCACTATGCTGGCTTTTAGGTAGGCAGCACTGCTAAACCACTTCCAGAGGATCTGATAAAACCTTTGTGGGAAGCTTTTGATTTTTTGACTCTCTACTAGAATGTAGCTTACAATGGCTTTTTTTCTTTTGTTTGGGGCATAAACACCTAGAGCAGGACCTAGTAAAAAATGGGCATCCAACAACTATTGCTGAATTGGAGACATCCAGAATTCAATAAGCGACTAGATGACAGAAGTCACTCGAGACTCGAGTATTCACAGGTCCTGGGGAAGATGGGCAGCAGGGAGAGTGGGTCTGGAAACTGGACTTGACGTGGGGATCCAGATTAGACTCTGGTAAAGCAACAAGCTGAAAATCCTGCTTGGAGATCAAATTGATGAGCTTGGGTAACCCCTGGTGGGCACACTGTTTGGGGATGGTGCAGATAAAGGAGTTCCAGCATCTGTGTATTTACTGTGCAGGATTCATAGGTTCATGTAAAATGAAAGAATCAGATAAACAAGACAGTTCATTACTTTTCATCAACACAAGGTCCCATCTTCTCCTCAGGAGCTCCTACTGCTTCAACCCCCATTGATGGAAACAGTTTAAAAGAGTTGACCAGCTGGGAGGTGTCTGGTGTTCAGAAGAACAAGCGCTTGGCCTCCAGTTACCAGCGGCAGCATTCTGCTCAGATCAGGCCCTGCACCTGTTAACAAGACTGCTTTTCTGGGTAAGAGACAGCGATACTAGCATTTTAACCATCTTAGATTCTTCTTAGGCTAGGACCACAGTGCAAGTTAGACATTCCTTCCTTTAATTTCTATGTCAAATAGATTAATTGTAGACTTTTTTTTTTAGAAGCCTAGGGGAATGAGTTGTTGAGACAGACAAACCTAGGGGACGCCTGATTTATCTTCAGATAGGAAGTGAGGAGATTCTACACAGAGTCAGGCTATAAAAAGCCAAATAGGCAGTTGGAGAGAGGTGCCCATCCCAGGCACTCTTGGAGCTGCGGTGACTGCCTGGATGGTTCTTCACAGAGCAGAAAGTAGTGAGAGAAGGGCTGGAGATAACGAGGGGATTTAGGTTCGTCTATAAAAACAGCAGTTTCCAATCAGAAAATCAGATGACAGGTATCCAGCTATCCAACCCACAAAGGGCAAAGTCCCCCGCCCTGGCAGAGTCTGATTGCTGGCGTGAAGACTGCCTAGAGCTAGAGTGAGCCCTTTCTAGGTTAACATAATCAGACGGATACAGGACACCTGCCACTCACTGCAAAGCGCTTCACAGAGCTTGCTGACTGCATTCATCTGCTTAATAAAGCCAGAATCTGAAACAAACCTTCTTTACTGTTTCTCAGAGCCCTGTTGCAGAGAACATGCCTTTAATTAGAGCCAGACTGCACAGTGGTGGGGTTCAGCTATACTGTGGTTTGGCGCTGCAAGGCAGAAAAGTTACCACATATCTTCCTAGGCAAGCAAAATGGAGATGGTGTTTCATATCAGATAACGCTTCAGGAAAAGAACATATTGTGGCTGAGAGAAACGATGCAAAAGTTTGGGTTAATTTTTGGTTTGTGTCCTTTAATAATGGAACATTTGTTTCTGAGCAGTGCAATAATTGGAATATTTAGACCTCACAGATCAGGGTATTTTAGATATGAAGAAACTGAGGCTTAGAGAGGTTGAGTAACTTGCCCAAGGTCACACAGTTACAAATAGCAGGACTGGGATTCAAACCCAAGTTTTCAAAGTCTTTTTTTAATTTAAGAACTCACTTTCTGAACTTGTGTGCACCCTTGAAACATGTTTTAGAAGGAGAGGTTGCAAGTCACTGTGTCCAACAGCCAAGGAAGAGAAGAGAAGGATCATTCTGTGAGATCAGTCTCTGCAGACAGCCTTTAGGCTCTTGAGTTGAGATGTGTCTCCTTTGAGGATCTTTCCTCCAGTGACGTATAAGGGTGTTCCCTGCAGCACTGTTTTAAAACAGAGTGAAAAGAGGGAAGCTACTTGCCCCCAACATGGTAAAAAACAAAAAGTGGAAGTGTTGTCACTCAGTCATGTCTGATTCTTTATGAACCCCTGGACTGTACCTCTGTCCATGGAACTTTCCAGCATGGTAACCACCTGACTATGCAAGAACCAGTTAACTATAGTTTTAACTATACAGCTCATCTGTAGTCACCCAACACAATTATATACCATGCAACATAAATTATAGGGATTTTAGTGGCAATGACACAAATCTTACTACAAATGAAATTGATTGTCTCAAGCCTGGATCTTGTCAAAATGTAAATGGCTATTCATACCAAGTGATATCTTTTTCTTGGTTGGTTGGGAGCAGACTGATTTTACCTTGGATACTCTGCCTTGGTTTTACTGAAGTTTTGTACTGTAGGGTTTGGTGGAATTGGGAGCCTAATAGATTCTGTTCTTATTTCAATGTAGATTATTGGAACTGCAGATGGAAGTAGTCAGATCACTATGGAACCAGATTTACTAGACCATTACTAACATTTAGAAAAAGCTATATCCATAAATTTCTTTTTAAAGATTCCAACTCCTTGATTATTTAATAAAGAACTCCCACTAGGTGAATTTCCAGATTTCTTTTTTTTCATTCTTCATATACCACTTTATGGGGTCTATGTCATTTTTATTGCCATTATTTTTTGTTTGTTTTAGTTGAAAGTATATATTCTGAGATATATTTAATAGGTCTTTGAGAGTTGTATGAAAAAGAGTAAAGGGTTTAAAGCACCTTAGATTTAAAACGAGAAAAACTGGAAAACAAGTTTATGGTGTAAACACATAACAGAGTAACAGGCAGCTGTAACACAGAAAGAGAAGATTCCATACGTTCTGACATGGACCAGTCTTCAAGATGTAACTGAAAACAGCAAGGTACAAAGCAGTGTACAGTTTGTTACCATTTGTGGAAAAGAAGGGAAGAAGGCTTACATGTATGTTTTTGCTTGTATAGACAGAGAACATCTCTTGAAGAATATACGAGGAACCAGCACCACTCATCACCTCTGTGCAGGGAAGTGTCACTGGAGGACAAAGGTGATAGGCTTTTCACCCTATGTCCTTTTGAACCTTCTGATTTCAAAACATGTAACCATATTGTCAGATGACTTCAAAACATGTGACCCTATTACCAGATGATTATATGCAGATGACATGATTTTTTTTACATTGATTTACTGATCTATTTTTGGCTGCAATGGGTTGTTGTTGCTGCATGTGGGCTTTCTCCAGTTGTGGCAAAGAGAGGTTACTCTTCAGCTGTGGTGGCTTCTCTTGTTGCAGAGCATGGGCTCAAGAGCGCAGGCTCAATAGTTGTGGCGCACAGGCTTAGTTGCTCCAAGGCATCCAGGGATCTTCCCGGACCAGGGATCGAACCGGTGTCCTTGGCATTGTGACATGAATTCTTAACCACTGGACCACCAGGGAAGCCCGGCATAATTCTATACATAGAACACCCTAATGAGTCCATAGAAAATTACCAGAACTTATAAATGAATTTAGCAAGGTAGCATACAAGATTAACACACAGAAATCGGCTGCATTTCTTTACACTACCAATGAAATATCACAAAGGTGATGTAAGAAAAAAAACAATACCTGTCACACTCCAAAAAATAAAATACTTAGGAACAAACCTGACCAAGGAGGTGAAAGACTTCTACACTGAGAACTATAAAAGATGAATAAAGGAAACTGAAGATGACTCAAAGAAATGGAAAGGTATCCCATAGTCTTGGATTGGAAGAATTAACATTGTTAAAATGGCCATACTACCCAAATCAATCTATAAATTTAATGCAATCTTTATCAAATTACCCATGACATTTTTCACAGAACTGAAACAAACAATCCTAAAATTTACATGAAGCTGTAAAAGACCCAGAATTGCCAAAGCGATCTTGAAGGAAAAGAAGCAAGCAGGAGGCATAACCTTCTCAACTTCAGATAATACTACAGTAAATTAAAACGGTGCGGTATCTGCACAAAAAAACAGACACGTGAGGCTTAATGGGACAGAACCGAGAGCCCAGAAATAAACACACACACCTACGGTCAATTAATCTTTGACAAAGGAGGTGAGAATATACAAGGGGAAAAAGTCTTTTCAGCAAGTGGTGTCAGGAAAGTTGGAGACCCACATGTAAATTGATGAAGTTAGAACACACTCTCTTACTATACACAAAAGTAAACTCAAAATGGCTTAAAGACTTAAACATAAGACATAACACCATTAAGGACTTCCCTGATGGCTCAGAGGGTAAAGGTCTATCTACAATGCAGGAGACCTGGGTTCGAGCCCTGAGTTGGGAACATCCCCTGTAGAAGGCAATGGCAACCCACTCCAGTACTCTTACCTGGAAAATCCCATGGATGGAGGAGCCTGGTAGGCTACAGTCCATGGGGTCACAAAGAGTCAGACACGACTGAGTGACTTCACTTTTATAACACCATTAAACACCCAGAAGAGATCACAGGCAAAACATTCTCTGACATAAATTGTACCAATGTTTTCTTAGGTCAGTCTCCCAAGGCAACAGAAATAAAAGTGATGCAACCAGTAAGGAGTTAACTTTCAAAATATACAAACAGCTTATACAATTCAACACAAAAACGTCCAAACAATTCAATCAAAAAATGGACAGAAGACCTAGACGTTTCTCCAAAGAAAAAGTACAAATGGCCAACAGGTACATGACAAGATGCTCAACATTGCTAATTATTGGAGAAAGGCATATCAAAATTACAATGAGGTACCACCTCTCACCGAGGTCAGAATGGTCATCATTAAAAACTCTACAAATAACATGTAAGAGAAGATGTGCAGAAAAAGGAACCCTCCTACACTGTTGGCGGGAATGTAAGTTGGTACAGCCACTACAGAAAAATGTGTTGAGGGTCCTCAGAAAACTAAAAATAGAATTACTGTATGATCCAGCAATCCCACTCCTGGGCATATATCCAGACAAAACTCTAATTCAAAAAGATACCTGCATCCCTTATATTCATAGCAGCACTACTCACAACAGCCAAGATATGGAAACTAAATATCCACTGACAGATGGATTGATAAAGATGTGATACATATATACAATGGCATACTCCTCAGTCATAAAAAAAGAATGAAATAGTGCCATTTGCAGCAACATGGATGCAAACAGATGTACTTCAATCATACTAACTGAAGTAGGTCAGAAAAAGAAAGACAAATCCCATATGCTATCACTTAAAGGTGGAATCTAAATTATGACATGAACAAACCTATCTACAAAACAGACTCATGGACACAGAAAACAGACTTATGGTTGCCAAGGGGAAAGGGATTAGGGGAGGGGCTGGGCGAGAGGCTGGGGTTAGTAGATGGAAGCTATAATATAGAGAACGGATAAACAACAAGGTCCTACTGTACAGCACAGAGAACTATATTCAATGATAAAATATAATGGAAAAGAATATTACAAACAGAAAGTATATGTAACTGAAGGAAATGGCAACCCACTCCAGTATTCTTGTCTGGAATTTCCCACGGGTAGAGGAACCTGGTAGGCTACAGTCCATGGGGTTGCAAAGAGTTGGACACAACTGAGCAACTTCACTTTGCCTCACTGCAAAGTAACAACACTTATCAACTGTACTTCAATTAAAAAAAAATAATAAAAAAACCAAAAACAATAAGCTCTCATAGCTAACCAGAATTTTTGGAGTTGGTCTCTGGATATGAGCCTACCACCTCCCCAGATTGTCAGCTTTTCTGATAAAAGCACCTTTCCTTTCTACAAAAAGTATTTATCTGTACAATTCTAGAAATATTTATATCCCATGCAACGTATAAACAACACACATGGACAGGAGATAAACAGACTGTTACATCAAGATGGAAGTAATCTTCCTTCTATTTCTCCAGAGTTTTTTGATTTGGTTATAATGGCTCTTTTTTTTTTAAGGTTTTAAAAAAATTTTATTTATTTTTATTTATTAGGAGGATAATTGCTTTACAATATGGTGGTTTTTAAAGTATCATTTTCTATGTTTAACTTATTCTTCCTTGACAGCACCAGTATTTCAGTCAGTAATCCTGTTGAGAAAGATGAAAGTGAAGACTAGGGACACCAGAATCCCAATATACAGAAGATTCAATAATGGAAAAACCTACCATCGCTATGAAATACCTGTAATATAAATAAAGAACTACAAAGAAAGGTTCTATAGGCAGGCAGTAAAAATGGAGAGGAAAATTCTTTTCCATCTGGAAACAAATCACTGGATGACATAATGCACAACCAGTTTCCTACTGGAGCTCCTTGTTTTGAATGACTACTCTGCAGCTTCCTGTGTGTTCTTTCCTTCTCATCACTGGTAACCAAGGATACTACAGGTTTTCCTACGCTTCTGTTTCCCAAACATCGAACTAGTTTTGTTTAAAACAGGAAAGCAGCAAAAGAGAAATGGCTTTTAATTTTTTTTTTTTTTAAAGCATATCAGGTTCTCAATCATGCCTGTGTTTTCTGACATTAGGAACTCCAGCTGAAAGAAGGGAATCCACTCCATCCCAAAACCAGGAAGTGGTGACTCATCTCTGAAATGAAAAGGAGACACGCCAGTCAGGGGCTTAACAGAGCCATATGCTGCGGTCACGATCTTGGGCTTGGCTTCTGAGGCAGACATTCACTTGAGTATATCATCTGATACAGTGACTTTCTTGGTTGCGATTTATGAGCTGCCAGTGTTTACTTGTGAGACTGTCTGGAGCTGGAAGGAAAGGAAGATAAATATACCAAAGCCCAGCTGAGCAACTGATCGGTTTTACATTTTATTTTCAGGAAATGACATCTTGTTTTCACAAAGAAGAGGTATGCCATCCTCTCAAATAGAGGCTGCCTTTGCCTTTGGGGGCAGCAAAAGGGGTTAATACCCAATTTGTCCCAAACAAATGTCAACAGAGGTGCTTCTGAGGTACCCAAACAATAACAACAACAAGTTTAAAAAGTACAACAGAAATATATAATCCATACAACACGTAGTGAACAGAGTCTATCAAGTACCCTGAAGCAGTCGGGGCTTCAGATAATGGTGGCAGCAGGGACGGCCCAGGCGGAGGCTCGTGATGGAGGGCTTCCTAACTCAGTCTGTCCCAGTGGCTCCATCCCACACTCTCAGAGCCACCCAAGACCATCCAGGAGAATCTTCTAGACCATCTGAAGCTCCCAGTACCTGGCAGTCTGTCAACGTCTCTGGAGCACTGTCTTCAGAGCAATCTCTTTCCTTTGGAGAGAAAAGAGAGAGAGAAATAGAGGAGAAGCCTGCATTTCCCTCCCTGGCCTCCCTACTGCCCTCCTCAGGCCTTTCCCCACACAGCAGCCACAGTGAATCAAGACACAGATGTGAGATCACATAACTCTGCTTACAGCCCACCCATCTCTTCTTCCAGAGTAAAAGTTCAAGTCCTTCTAAAGGCCTATAAATCCCTACTCGGCCTGCCCTCTGCCCAACCTTCTGACCTCACTTCCTGTTCTCCTCCCCATCGCTCATTCCACTCCTGCTACGTCGCCTCCATGCTGTTCCTCCAAAACCCTTTCCCCAGACAGCAGCATGGCCACAGCCTTTAGAACACCCAAATACCACCTTCCCCTCAGTGACTACCCTGACTACTCTATCAAGAACTGCCAACACTCTTCCCATCACTCCTGGCCCCTTTCTTGCTTTATTAGCGAGATAGCACAAATCACATCTGACTAATTAGATTTTCACTTCTCCTTCTATTCCTCATACCTAGAAGAGTGCCAGGCACAAAGCTGGTCTTCAGTTAATACCTTTTGGAGGAAGGAAGGAAATACATAAACAGCAACAAGCAGGGAGAGGTGCAACTTCAAAGTCTGTCCAGAGAGGGCGGGGGTGGGAGGGGCTATTCACTGGCCTCTAGTGTTTTCCATTAGCTTCTGCTTCCTTGATCCCAGAGAAGCAGGGATCTTGGCTTACACCAAAGGCAATCTCAAGACTTTCTTTGAGATTAAGGTGTGGAATGCTTTGGAAGGCAGATTGAAAGGGTTATTACATTTATATATCAGGGAATAATAAGGGCTGTGCAGGAGACAGCCATCAAGGGACAGGGCAAGGAACGACAATAAGTGACAGAAGAGAAGGGAAGGAAAAAGGGGGGGGGGCAAAAATGAGAGGGTGGTGACGGAGAGTTTCTTTTTAAAAAACACTTCTATTAACAAATCTGCTAATTTTTGATCCCATGATAATTTTGCAAAGGATAAATTTTTAAGAGTCCAGCATTTTAAACTATGTGAGTGCATGTATGTGGACACCTGCTCCCACCCCATGCCAATCTTGCTGAGAGCCACTTTATCTTAGACAAACACTGTCCTTATACCAGGTGGGCATGCTGACTTCATGCACATGACCTTCTAGGTTCTTGGTGCAGGACTGGGTACTTGCTGGGAATCCCCTAGCGGTCCAATGGTTAGGACTCTGAAATTCCACTGCCGCAGGCACCGGGTTCAATCCCTAGTCAGGGAAATAAGATCTCATCTGCAACCCACACAACAGAATCAAAAAAACATAAAATAAAACATCTTGCTAACAAGTATTCTCTCTGGATGAGGTCAACTTGGCAGACCTGTTACTGTGGACATTCCCTACATAGTCCTTTATGAGGCTCTGTCTTTCAACAGGTGATGATGGTTAATAGCCAGGGAAAGCCTGTCAGGTGCTCTCCTCAGAGACAGAGTTTCTCCTGTCCTGTGTCTGGATCACCCTCCTCCTAGCCTATAGGAAGCCGGCTATGTGATCCCCCCTGGGCCAATCTTCCTAGAGACCACCAACCTCTGGAGGGACATCTCTCTCACAGATTCAGGAAAGCTGTGGTCCATAAACCTTTCTCCCCACCTCAACACCCCCAAAAGGCCGTGGACAACTCCCACTAGCAGCCTTACTTTCATACTACACTACCAAGGGAGCTGGGAACTGCAATCTGAAAAAGTCTCTGAACTGAAAATCCCTGTTCTAAAGGACCGGCAAGATTTTATTCTAGATAATTTGCTTTTTCCTTTTTTGAGCACAACCCAAAGAAACTCCAAGGGAAAGCTTAAAGTGAGAATGTTAACACTCATGTCAACCAACCAACACTTAATGAGAATAGAACAAACGGGGAAGGGGGGGGCAACTGACAAAAGACTCAGCTCCAGCACCTCCCCAGCTCATGTCGCAAAATGTCTTTCTTTCAGAAAAACCTCATGTCAATATCCCAGAGGGCTGCAATTACTCATGCGACACGTACTTAACATTCATTATCTGCCCCAGCTCCAGGGCACCCTTTCTCCAACACAGGATCTGGCACCCTAACACTCTCCTCCTCCTCCCCTCTTCTGGATAATCTGGCCTCACAGACTTTGCTGAGGCTCTATGGCTAATCAATCATGAGGCATTACTCTCCCGTGGGGATATGGGCCTTGAAGACACCAACCAGCCAGGCAGGCCTGGAGTAGCACTGCTCTTGGTGAAATCAGACAGGCAGACTCGCTTCTCTGAATTTGTGATAAGCGCTCCCCTACCCAGGAGGAAAACGGCCCTGCCAGTGTCAGAATGGTGACAGTTACAGGCCTGCCAATTCTAGTTTCCAGATCCTACATTTGGTCCTTTAAAAATTCCCATGCACTGGGGATTAAACCGGCTTTCAATTGGCAAAGAAGGTTAGTATCTGAACTGAGAATTTCCTCTGAACGCCACACTGCAGCCCACTGAAGCTGCTGATGGCTCTGGCACCTGTTTCCCTAAATCAAGCCTCAGCACCTCTGTCTGTCTCTGGAGAAAACCTCAAATCTGCACTTGCTGCGATAACTGCAGAAGCCGAGACTGCTGCCAGAGCTGCTCGCAGCCAGTGCGTGCATCAGGGAGGCCGACTCGGTTTACTTCGTTGGCTCCCAGTGTCACCAAAAAGGTACCTGCTTTAGCCTTCGGAGAGAGAAGGGTCTGATATTATCCACCTTGCAGTATTAACTCTGCCTGAGGGGAGTCAGAGATGAATTTAGGACACAGGTCCTTCTTTCTCTTTCCAACGGCTGCATGCATGTACCATGCTTGGACTTTTGAGAAGAAACCTAGTCAGTGGGCTGGGTGAAGAAAGTCTATATGGGCGTGTGGAGAGAAAGGAACCCTCCTCCACTGTTGGTGAGAATGTAAACTGGTACAACCACTACGGAGAACTCAGAAAATTAAAAACAGGGCTACCATAAAACCCAACAATTCCACTTCTGGGTATTTATCCAAAGAGAATGAAAACATTAACTCAGAAAGACATATGCACCCCCAATGTTCACTGCAGCATTAGTGACAACAGCTACGATACAGAAAGAACTTAGGTGCCCATGAACAGATGAATAAAGAAAATATACATACATAAATACATACACACACACACACACACACACACACACACACACACACACACACACACACAGGGCTACTACTCAGCCATAAAAAAGAATGAGATCTTCCCATGTGCAACAACATGGATGAACCTAGAAGGTACTCTGTTAAGTGAAATAAATCAGAGAGAAAGGGAAATTCCATACGATTTTACTTAAATCTGGAATCTAAAAAACGAAATGAACAAACATAATAAAACAGAAAGAGACTTATAAATACAATCTACGAAGAACAATCTGGTGGTTTGTGATAGCGGGAATGTGGAGAGTGATAGCGGAATGGGTGAAACAGGGGAAGGGAATTAACTTCCACTTACAAAATAAATTAAGACACGGGGATGTAATGTACAGCACAGGGAATATAATCAGTAATACTGTAATTGCTTTGTATAGTGACAGATGGTAACTAGACTTATTATGGTGATCATTCTGTAACGTATAAAAATATCAAGTCACTAGGTAGATCAACTTTACTTCAAAGAAAAAAATAAAAACAATAACCTCCAAAAACCAAAAAGCAAAAAAAGAAAGTACATGGGTATCCCCACCCACACACAGACCCAGCAAACTTAAGCTCACAGGCTTGGTCAAATCTGAGTTTCCAGGTCAGCACTCCTCTCAGAAAGGGGAGAAGAAAACAGAAGGCACTCACAACACTCAGCAGACACCTCCTAAGCCTTGGCTGTCCTCATGCTCCTCTGGCACCAGGCAGACATCAAGTCCTGTTTGGGCCACCAAGCGGGGCCCTGCGAGGAACAAACAGCTCACTGCTTCTCACGCCTCTGCTTGTGCTGACTCCTCTGCTTGGAAAGCATCATCCCTAGAGCCTTTAGAACTCAGTTCAAATGTCACTTCTTCTGTGAAGCTTGTTCCCATACATCCAACCTGTCCAGGTCAAATTGAATGTCCTCTCCTCTGCAGTTTTTCAGCACCCTATTATGGAACTTGCACACTACCTACTTGCTTTTCTGTCTCCTCCACAGACTGTGAGAGCTGAGATAATACCTTATCTCTTTATTCCAATGCCTAGTGTAATGTTCCTATAAATGGTTAAGGACTGATGAGAGGTGGAAAGAAATAGCAATGGATTCTGCCAGAATCAAGTGGCTCCTAGGTTAAAAAAAAAACACCTCTGGGGACTCAAAACTGGGCACAAAGTCCAACAGCACATAATTGTCAAAAAAAGCAGAACATACTTTGATTTCAAAGAACCACCTGAGAGCTGCCCTACCCTCCCAAAGGTCAGAATGTCTTCCTTGGGCAAAACAGGCTCAACACCTACCCTGTGATCGGTCTGCTGCCCCTGCAATGGCTCACCAACCAAGGGCCAATTCCATACTACAGCTGCTTACAAGTCAGCATCAGATTTCTGGCCTGATTCAAAGAGGCTGATATTTGCTGAAGGGCTAGGAGAAAGAAAGCAATAGACAGAAGATCCTGTTCTTAGCAGTGTGGCATTTAAGCCTTTGGCTTCTCTTAACTCAGAAAAGGGTACATCCAAATACATACATGAACATGGCTTCCCGATGGCCAGGTGGTGGGAAACACCTGGAAGGGCAGTGAGCTTTTGATTCGTCTTCTCTGACTGGCCCTTTATGTGCAACCAATTGACCTCTCAGTACTCTGGCTCTGAGCTTTCCCAGAGGGTAGAGCTGTACAGGATTTCTTAAGGGACCAAACATGATAATCAGATCTACCCTCCTCCTCTGAACTCTCATCCCTGCCTAATAACCAATTCTTCTGATCCACTAGTTTCCTTGTGCTCTGCCCAGGACACATTCTTTTGCCACAAGGACATTTAAGTCTCAAGCAGGGTGGCTCTGTAATCCTCAACAGAGCAGGCCCCAGGTGTGATGAGATCACTTGTGTTAGAGGAGGAGATACTCTCTATGGAAGTATGGTTCCTTGAGGAAACTCACCCACCCTCACTTCCCTAATCTCTTTATTCAAACTCTCTCTGGGAAACTTGTTTATTAGGACACCCAAAGTTAATGTGCTTCCCTGGTGGCTCAGAGGTTAAAGCATCTGCCTGCAATGCGGGAGACCCGGGTTCGGTCCCTGGGTCGGGAAGATCCCCTGGAGAAGGAAATGGCAACCCACTCCAGTATTCTTGCCCGGAGAATCCTATGGAGGGAGGAGCCTGGTGGGCTACAGTCCATGGGGTCACAAAGAGTCTGACACAACTGAGTCAAACTAGTCCTAGTGAAGTTAACATAGTAGGATTAAATTAATCTCTTTTTGGCTTAATGTTATGCCCGATTTGTGTAGTTAAGCTGTGACTCTTACAGATAGAACCTATATATGTTTTCTTCATATGTTTTGGCATTTTCCAAGCTGTGAATCTTTGACTTGTACACATCCTATTTATAATTTATAATTTATTGTGTACCCAACCCAAGATTTCTGCAACCTACCGAGAGCAACAGACAGCAACTAAACTGTCTTGAACGACAGCCCCATCTAGTGACTAACACTGTAAGTTGTCCACCCCTGTGTTTTTCTAATCCCATCTTTTCTTATCCCTTAACTAAGACACAAACACCTAAGCCTCCCCATTCCCTGCTGCTCAAATATTCCATTCTGCCTCAACTGTTCCTTACATGTCTATTACCTTTAGCTTCCTTTACTTTCCCCCATTACTTCCACCTCCTTCTTAAGCTCAAGAACCGTTTACCTGACTCTTCTGGATCCAAAAAAGTCTGTTGAGGGGACTCACCTCTTTCCATACTCACTCACCTTTTCGTTCCCTGATGAGGACAATTCGTCGTTCTTTCGCTTCTGAGTTCAGATTGTCTACCATCTTACTAATGCAATTGTCCAGAACCAGGGAGCGGGTTTTGGACTTGATGTCCTTCCGACAAATGGGGCATTCTACTTTCCTCTTCATCCACTCATTGATACAGTAGGAGCAGAAACTATGGGCACAGTTCAAGGTGACAGCCTATAACGGAAATATGAACACACACATCAGAACTGTGACGCTCACTGCCCCAGGGCCGCTGTGATCTCAGAGTTAGGAAAGCAGTTAGTTCTCAAGACGAAATAGAAATTAAACCATAACTTCATCTAGAGGCCTTACAAAGGGTATCAGAATCATTCCTAGGAACTGTAAATTTTAAGTTTCATGTTAGATTATTTGTTTTCTCTCTCAAAGTTAAGCTCATAAACTCAGGCTCCAGGTAGGCTGATTTGTCTTATTTTGTTCCACCAACTCAATTCACACTGCCAACGTGGCTTAGCTATCCCGCAAATAAATGCCACTGGACTTAAGCAGGACTAGAAAACATGCGCATGTCTGATACACATGCATCACTAATTCTCTCAGGAGAAACAGCTGTATGTCCTAATGGTACAGTAAAACCTCGATTTTAACTCACACAGTGAATACTCAGTACACAGAATGTTAGGAGGCCCTTATCTCTACTCAAAAGAAGCTTTAAAAAGTATACGTAAAAGCACTTAGGCTAGGGAAAAAGAATCTAAAAACAAAATAGGAAAAAATGTAATGGGTTCAGCTGACAGTGCCTTAAGTAATATCAATAAGCCTATGAGAAGAGAGAAAGCAGAAAAGGGCCCGTATCTGAGGTGCTCCTGAGCAACCCCAATGGTCAGCTTTCTGCCAAGGTCCTTATCACTTTTCAAAACATAAACCATACTCTTCGTTTCTCTTGTTTCTCTTGTATCTCCTAAGATACAACTTTTTCTGGAGCTAAAAAGTTTTCTTTCTTGCTTTTGGGAAAGCAGGGGGAAATAACACAAACTTTGTATTATTTTCCAAATGCCAAGTGGAAGCCAGAAGGCCAACTAGGAAACATTCTCAGTAAAGAATGAGACATACTAAAAAAAGAAAAAGTAAAAATAAAGAATGAGACAAAATTCTCATAAACAGGACTAAAAACCTGCTGACTAAAATGAAATCTCTAACCCAACACTGATTTTAAAAGAGGACCAGCAGGGAAGGTCAGCACATGCTGTAAACCAAACAAAGATCAGGTTATTTGTCTCTTACATGTTGTGCAGACGCTCCATGTTGGCTAACTCATCACTTATTCCGACCCCTTTCCTTGTCGTCTTCTATTACGGTGCATAAGTCATGTCGAAACAGTACTAACTGAGTTTCTCCAAAGTAGGGAATCAAATGACTACAAACTATGGGGGAAATTATGATCTGAAGTCAAAGCAGATCCAAAGCAAAAGAAACAGGTCTATCCAGGACAGATTTTTCAGGAGGCTAATAGACCCAATCTCCCTAAAGGCCACCAGAAAAAAAGGAAGCTGTGTGTGTATGCGTTTTCTTTTTAAATGAGTCTGAAAAGCACTATCATTTAACAACTTTAGTCTAACACTTGTTGTGTAAGATGAACTGGACACAAGTGGTAGAATTTGCGAAAATAAGAGAGTTTATGCAAAAAGAAGACAGGATAACAAATGAAATCCTAGGCGTGATGTTTCATTTTCATAAGGAGCCTCCGAGTCCCTGAAAAATGCTCCATTTGGCCACTGAATCCCGTGAGCATACCTCAATGACATTTACCCCCTTGTTCAAAGGCTGCACTGCACGCCCACTCTCAGCACTGTGTCCATTCAGAGCAAAGAAAGACTAGCTTTATTGAGTAGCTTTATTCTGATACTTCAAATTTCTAATGCCATCTAATTCTGGATTCTGCCAGAATCAAATGGATCCCAGGAGTTAAAAAAAAAAAAAAAACCTTCAGGAGCTCAACACTAGGCAAAAAAAAAAACCCCGCAAAACCCACAAAACCCAACAGCTCATAGTTGTCGGCAATGTAGGAAACATATGACATTCTGACCTGTGGGAGGGTGGGGCAGCCCCTAGATGGTTCTTCAAAACCAAAGTGTTTTTCCCTCAACAACAAAAAGATAAAGGCTTTATTATAGCCCCAAACACTGATTCTGCCAAAAAAAGAACTCAAGAACAAATGAAGTAAGAAAAAAGCCAGCGGAGGCAAGTGAGAAGTGGCCACCTCCAGCAGCCACTTTGAAGTCAAATAGCTACAGTAAGTTCCTGGAGGAAAAATCTCTTCAGAATGTTACCCTAGAGCAAAAGCAGTCTGTGTAGCTGAGGCTCCATTCAGGGGTAGGAGAGTGAGAAGGCGTGAGCCACTACTCATCATTACCTCAACGAAGTATTCTGAGCAAATAATACACTGGAGCTCATTCTCTAGCACGTCATTCATGTGGCTAAGAACTTCCTCCTTCTGTGCTTGCACCTTCTCCTTCTCTTCCTGCAAAGACATACAACCCCACCTGTCATTCGGGAGAACTAACAAGAATGCAAAATAGGACAGAGCAGGATTAATAGTATGCAGGAGGATTCAGAAAGAATCTAAATTAAAAATCCACCCTGGTGTAGTAACACTAGAATAAAATTCTTGCCCCAAGGATTATTGCTTCTCAGAACTGCTTTCTAATATAGGGCACTGTTGTCCATTCTTTTCCTTTCTCGACTTTATGAGTATGTATTGGTATTGCAGTTTCGGTCTCCTTCCCAAAAATAACCAAATGAGAAAAACTGAAGTCAGCATACCAACCCCGCCGACCATCCAAGGCCAGAACGAGACATTAGGTATTCTATAGCACACTGCAGTTCAGAGGGGATACAAAATCATCCTAAGCAGCCAAGAGCTCACTAGATAAGAAAGAAATGAGGAACAGTCCATAAAGGCAGGAAGCTTGAATTAGTGTATAAGGTCCTCTGTGTTCTCTGCAGATGTCTCTCCTACAAAATAAGGATAATATCCAAGGTGCCTGGAGGCAGGAGGCTGGAGAGATGGCCTGTTGAAGTATCTTCAGGCCTCACGCTCTGTGATGCTTGTTACTTCCCACTCCTGCCGTGCAATTTCCCTGTGCTTTCCCCAAGAGACAGACTGCTTGTAGACACCCTTTTCAAGAAGGATCTAGTGTCCTCTCTTGAAGTCAACATATATTAAGTGCCCCTAATGGGGAGAGGAAAAGCCAAAAGAGGGTATATTTGAGAGGTTATTTTTCATGTTTTATTTTCTCTTCTTATCAAAGCAAAGATTGTGAGACTAATCAGGACAGTGAAGAGGGAATGGACCCATTTATAACTAGAGTCAAGTTCCTTGAAAACTTCTGAATTGCTGGGTTTAAAAAATGTGGTGGCATTTTAGAGGCTGGGGAATAAAGTACTACGTGATTTAAATAGAGGATAGGATAGCAAACCAAGTGGAAAAAGAGTCCTCTCCTTTCTGTAATCTGCTCCAGATGTGTACCTGAGGAAGGGTGGGCTGAGCAGGCATTAATTCCCAGGCATTAATTTCCCATCAGAGGAAGCAAACTGGTGGCCTGTGGACTACATCCAGCCTATAGACTTATTTACTTAGTTTGGCATTCATGGTATCAAAAAACTGAACCTGTTACTACTACTTAAAAATCGGGATACTTCACATAAACATCTGGATTTCCATTTTCTGTGAAAAACTCAGATCTGACAACACTGGGCCTGCACTTCTGGTTGGCAACTGGCTGCTGCCGAGAAGAGCTGCCTCTTGGGGGTATGGGTGAGGGTGGAATTCCGCCTCACAGCTCCCCACTGTGTTCTTACACCCAGGCCACTTTATTCACTTCTATTATCAGTCTGACTCCAGGGGGCATTTGAGTCTACAACCCCTAATTGAAGAGTGTCATTGATTTGATGTGAGAAATAATTACACAAACGCATCAAGATGAACCGCTTTTCCTTTTGACCACACCACCCCTTAGCCTCTGTGAGTGAGACACTCTGAAGGAACATCTGCCACAGACAATGGACTAGACTGCAGAATGTATCGTTCCCAGCAGTTCGCATCTGAATGAGGGAAGGGAACAGATGTTGTCTTACAGGCAGAACCTTCTACAGGCCTAAATAATTTTACAGATTATTTCCCTTGAGACAGGGAATAGCCATACCTCTCCCTCCATTCACCAAAGCAACCCTTGCACTGCTGAAAATGCTGAGCTGCATGTACCAACCAAATTCTAAACCTTCTTCTTCTTTCCAGTACCTTGGTCTGCTCCAATTCTTTGTCCTTGGCTTGAATGATTGCTTCAAAGTTCTTCTTGCTGCGATTTAGCTCTTCCATCAGCGACCGATACTGCAGAAACACAGCAGATACACACTCAAGATGCAGGGCACTATATTGTTCCTTTTAGCCACCAGGCCTGTCCCTCCCTCTGTCAGCAGCTTTGGTTCAAGAGATTAATGGATTGGGCAATTTCAAAATAATGTTTTTGTTTCTCCAAGACATACCAGTTAAATGCTGCCTTTTTTTTTTTTTTTTTTCAGGGAAAGGAGCAGACAGGGAGGGAAGCCATCAAATCTATTAATCCCTCTGGAAATAACCCAATCTTCATGGTCATCCAAAGCAACTGAAGAACTTCCAGAGAGTCTGACTTTGTGGGTTTGGCTTGGGGCCCAGGGATGTTCATTAAAAAAAAAAAATTTTATTGGTATAGTTGATTTACAAAGTTGTGTTACCTTCTGCTATACAGCAAGGTGAATCAGTTATACATATATATGGGATATGCATTTTTTAAAAAGCTACCCAAGCGACTCTGGGAACCAATGCTGAAGAACTAGTAACTAACTCTAAGGATACCCAGCACTAGAAGCAGCTTTTAAGAAATAATTAGGGATATACAGGATTCAGGAAAACTAGATTACTGTTTTCATTGAAATGAAAAAAAAAAAAACCTTTAACCTATTTACTCTATAAATCACATACTATGTGCTGATAAGGCAACACTGCCTGAACTCTGCCTTGGTATTCTGGAAACTGGCATGCCCAAGAGCTAATGGCTCATTTACCATGACTCACTGCCTACATCAAATATCAAGAAGTTCCATTTCTATGAAACATAATGGTTAAGTATAGATTATATTTTAAATTTCATTTCAGATCCTTTTTTTAAAGAAGGTGGTTAAGTATTCTGAAAAGATATCACTCAAAGAAATACATTTCAAAATGCATGGGCTCAAAAAAAAAAGAAAAGTCAGTGATATCAGAAGTCCTTAGTATTCACCTTGACTACTAATTAGATGACTGTGCCTTAACTTTCTCATCTATAAAATGGGAAAACAGGTGCCCCTTCTACACTGGGGTTAGTAAGAAAAAACAAAGACATACATGAGAACACTCAGGAAAGTTTTAAAATCTCTATGTAAAGGCAAGTTGTTATAATTATAAGTCTGGAAAATGAAAAAGAACAGCTTCAGAAGGACCATCAAGTGAAACAAAGAACCAGTGTGTTTCATTTGAAGGTGGTGAGCCCCCAAGCATGTCAGAGAACCATGGCCTGACAGTGTCCCGTGCTGGGTTAATGAAGGGGGACAGCCAAGAGCCTCATGCTGAACGACAGCATAAGTCGTTCTGTCTCAGGAGAGTGTAAGGCGTTGGGGGTGCAGGGTTCTTAATGATCCCTCAAGGATTTTCAAGAGCAGAACCTTCCTCTTTTCCAGTCAATTTCAAAATGATATCTGTATATTAATTTAACAATTCTCTAAATGGGAAACATGCACATCCTCCCAACCTAGAAAATACACAAGCTTAGAAAATAAAATTCCAGAAAGATTGAGTTTTTCACCTAATTCTTTCCAAGGCTGTTTGTGAACCCAAGGAAACCAAAGTGGGCAAACTCCCAAGCATGCAGGAATATGTGGCTGTTAGCGCTGTAAGAAGGTTGACAGACAGGTAAGCAATAAAAGAACCAAATTTGAAACAAATTCTAACCCAACAGCTCATTTTTCTCAAGAAGATATGAACGCTAACCTCCTGACTTAAACTACTAATCATCACATATAACTGATAGAAGACAAAGCAGGTTTTTAAGATGCAAACAATAATAACAGAGCGAGCTACTAAAGTTAAATTAAACAAGTAACAGGTAATCTTTTAGGATAATTTTATTCCTGTGAGTCTTGCCTGTTTACTAGTAAATTGATGTTTCAGTGGCTGGTAAACTGCAAATTCTCAACCTAATCTAAGATGCGTAATTGGAACATTCTTGAATGGTTTCAGAATGGCTTCAGCTCAGGAATAGTGAGGTAATGGAGGCACTGCAGGCCCTGGTGGCCAAGTCACGGCTCGCAATTTCCCTCTGCTGCCCTCACCTTTCTGAATGTGTGCAGCCATTCTCCCAGAGAGCCTCCTAATTGCTACAGGCTCTGTTTCATCTTCACTAGAGCATCTCGTGCTCAGATGAAGATGTAAGCTTTCACGCTGAGGTCTGGCGTGTCTGTGAGGTTCCAAATCTCAGACCTGATGCTGTGAGCTGCTGCCACCTGCTCTGTCTACAGCCTGGAGGTGCTGCAGAGGGGTGTGCAGAGGCAGCCAGTGGGCACATGAAGCCTGGCTGCCCCCACTCTCGCCCACTATAATCTCAGGACAACAGCAAACATAAGTTACCTCCTGCAGAGCCTGGGCCAGCTGCTGCTTCAGGTCCTCTTCGCCTTCCTCTTTCTCCAAACCCTGAAAAGCCAAAAACAAAATGGAAGGCTTCCCTGTAGAAACGGGGGAAAGGGGCAAAATACAGTAACAAGCAGAGCTGACCTGCTAGCAGAGGCATCTGGAAACAATAGGGGACAGGGAGGGAGTGGAAAATCTCCCATTTTACTTTAAGCTGTTGGCAGTAAGGGACTTAAGCAGAGTTAAACTGCTCAAACACTGTACATCTCAGGGCTGCCACCTTCAAGTCACCACTCAGGGGGCTCTGGAGCAGCTCTGGATTAATACTCCAAGTCCCCTTCACTGGCTAATGCTATGACTCTCAAAAGGAAGGAAACTGAGAGTTTCTGCATCACCAAGTATCTAAATTGAAATACAATCTCCTGGGCTGGCACTCACAGCTCCGCCGTGTTTTTCCTCAGTTCTGGCCGCTCTGTCTCTCACTCCGCGTCTTTCCCACCTCTGGCCCATAAGCTGTTCCTCCTCCGCCGGCCTTGGCTGCATTTCCTCCAGGGCCCCTCGAGTGTGGATGTCTTCCACATCATCACTCCCCTACATCCAGCACCCTCCACCAGAACCTCTGGGTCCTTCCCTCCTTAAGAATTACCAGCCCACTTAATACACCAACTGGAAATTGTTCTCTTAATCTACAGACTTTTGAATCTACTGTGATTATTTTCTGTGTATCTTGTCTCAACAAGATCTATTCCTTTATGACAAAAACCATTAAGCATCTTTATAACCACCCAGACCCAAGTATAGTGCCAGGCAACCTGGGCGCTCAAAAAAAAATTCTGTGTAGGAATTCCCTGACCATCCAATTGTTAGGACTCTGCACTCCCACTGCTGAAGACCTGGGTTCAATCCCCGGTCAGGGAACTAAGATCCCACAAGCTGCGCAGTGCACCCACTCCACCCCGCCCCTCCAAAAATCTGTGTGAAATAACAAGGGTTTAATGAGCTTCTGAGCAAGCAGCAAGGGTAGGATAAATTCCTAGGGCTTGGTACAGAGGAAAATGCAGCTAGTAATAAAGGACTAGATACACCTCTAGTGTATGAGCAATTTATATATGACCCTCTCATTCCTAGAGAAATTCCCTAAATGAGTCCTTTTTGCCTTTCTTTACCCTTTTAGTATGGAAAAAGATTTGACAGCTAGCTACATCTTGAAGCATGCCCAGAGCAGCCACAAATATTAATTAACAGTAACTCTTGTTATTGAACATATTAGCCTTTAAAAAGAGTTCTGCCCTGGTGAAGGTGTCATACACTAAACAGGTAGAGATAAACCTTCCTCTATTAATTTCAAGAACCAGTCCAGGCTGGAAAAGGGCAGCAAAAAAGTACACATAAACAAGCAATGTATACCCTGAGAAAGACCCACTTAATCCATGGCCTTTGCTAAGAGCATCAGTTCAAGGGGATAGCAGGGCTTAGATGAAATCTATAAATTGTTCAGAAATAAGCCAACACAAGTGGTTGTTTCTTACCCTGAGTAAAGTAAAGGAAAGATAAAAGCTTATTCACATCAATCCTGATTGGCCCTTCTTAGTTCTAAGTCAACAATGGGGAATTCTTGACATTCAGTCTTACCTGAGGAAGTGGGTGGGAGTAAATCATGTGGTTCTAGCCAGATGGGAACTGACATTTTCAGCAGAACCAGGATCAGCCCTAGCCAAGAAGCTCTGTGCAAGAGCTGATCATCTAAACAAATGACTCAGGGATGCAGACACATTTACTCTCACGTTGACACAGCCAAGACAGTCATTTTATCTACTGAAGAGGTAGACATCCTGTGGAAGGTAGCACTCAACCCAACAACTGAGTGATGGTATATCTGCCCCCTCCCATGTTGGCTACTCAGGACAGAAATAAACATTTTTGCCTTTCTAGCCTCCCACTTCCTAGGTTAGCTACAAAGCTAACAAGTAACAGGTAAATCAAGGGCAGAGTAACCAGCTGACCTCTACCTGCCTTGGGTACAGGAATTTGGCTTTGACCTCAGGGCAGAGGAAGATTACTCATGAAAACAACCAATACTTTAATTGGAGTGTACTATTGGGGGTATCTTGACCTTCATCCAGCCTCTCTCTAAATTCACCTCAGCTCTGAGATGCCTCAGCTTTTACAACCTCATGCATCTTGGCTGGTTCTGGCAGTCCCCTTACCCCATGTTGACAACCCAACTCTGGCTCCTGATCTGACCACCATGCACACCTCAAAGTTTTCTGATCACATTACACCTCTTGTCCCTGGCACTAAACATATGGGCCCTGATCTAGAAACAGAGAGCTCTGGTCACAGGCTCACAAGGGGCATCTTGTCCTTCCCTCCTGCGTGGTACCTGGAGATGCTGCTGCTCTTCCTGGATGGTCTTCTCCAGCTGCTCCACTCTGGCCTGCTGTTGGGCCTGCTCCGCACACAGCTGGGACTGTAAATCCTGCAGTTCCTGCTCCATTTTCACAATCTTCTTTGAGCTCCCTTTTTTGGTCTGCTTTTTCACATTCAGAACAGCTACCTGTTTTTCCTGCATCTGTGTTCTCAGCATTAGGATCCTGGACATGGTTACCTTAAACAGCTCTAAGTTGCTCTGAGATGCTGAAGGATTTGAGGCTTTCTTCTTCTTATGATGAAGCTCTATAACTTTTGCAGGGCCTGGGTTAACATGAGCCCCTGTGGTCTTCCCACTTTGCTCAAAAGAAGTCAACTTAGGATCCAAATATTCAGAAGGTTGACTGGCCACTTTACCCTTCCCATGTGACTTCACTGGCTGACCAGGTTCACAAGACAATTTAGTTATTTTGGATTTCAAATTTGAGGGGCCTTCAGCTCCAGAACCCTCTAATTCATCCAAACTAAATTTCCTTTTAGTTCTCAAGCCCTTATTTTTTTCCATCATCTGGTCACTTTTAGGGAAAAGACAAGGATAAATCCTCTCCCAGTCTTCTTCGGTAACTTCATATTCATACTCTGCATTCTCCTTATTATCCAGAGGTACCCCAAGCTGGATGTGATCTCCTTTATGGATAGAATAGACCTTTAAAGGTTCTAGACGTTTTTTGTTCAGCCAGACACCATTTAGACTCTAGGGAAAGGGAAAAAAAGACAAAATAAGCTTCATGATTTTCCTCCTCTTAATTTTTCTGCTGCTGCTGCAAAACCTATCTTTTTAGGAAGAAACCCCTTGAGAACAAATAGAATAGAAATTCATAACCCACCATTCTTAGAAACAGGATTCTTCAAATAGTGCTTTGACTTATTACCTATATGACGTTCATGTCTTCAGAGAACTGCCTGTATAATAGGCAGGAATCACCTTATTACTGGAGGATGAATTTACTCAATTAAATGCAGTAGCATTAAAACAAACTGAAATCAAATAGCTCTACTGACATAAACTAGGGGCAAAGGGCCAAGACTAGAAAACTGCTGTTAGTAAAGGCAGTAGCATTCTAATGATGAGGTTCCAAGAAAGTCATGCAGGCACTATCTCTGGATGTGTGTGACCCCAGAGCACATTGGTGAATTGAAAAACACTTCCTAGAACTCATAAACCAAGAAAGAAAGTACCAACACCTAGCACTGTGGTCAAATTGAAGGTGGGATCTGACCCAAACAACAACCCCCGGGAGGAGACCCAGGTTCAATCCCTGGGTCAGGAAGATCCCCTGGAGAAGGGAATAGTTATCTACTCCAGTATTCTTGCCTGGAGAATTCCGTGGACAGAGGAGCCTGGCATGAACTGTAGTTCATGGGGTCGCAAAGAGTCGGACATGACTGAGCAACTGACACTTTCACTTTCGATGGGTAACAGAACATAGAGGTTAAGAGTCAGAGTCTGGATTTATACAAACTTAGGTTCATAGCTCAAATGAACCACCTTGGGCTTCTTACTTGCATGGCCTTCAGCAATTTACTCTTTGTATATCAGTTTTGACTGTAAAATAGTACAGTTCCTACCTCATACTGCTCCTGTGAGGAATGACTGAGATAATTCATGCAAAACACTTAGCACAGTGACTCGCATATAACAAATGATCAATATTTACTTTTGTGGTTTAAATCACAGTGTGGAGATTAAGAGCAGGGACCCTGAAGTCAGACTGCCTGGGTTTGTAATCTGGCTCCATTACTTAATGGTTGCATGACTCAGGCAAGTTTCTTAACTTCTCTAGGGCCCAGCTGCCACATCTATCAAGTGGAAGATAATAACAGTCTCCCTCATGGTGTTTGTGTGGCTTTAATGAGATAACATATGTAACATACTTAGAAAAAGTACCTGACACATGGTAAGCATTATGTAAGGGTATATGCAAGGGCTCACTACTTTTTCTGGCTCAGCTGATTTATCAACAAGCACTTCAACCCTATGTTCAGCATCTTGCAAGGTAAACATACTGAGTGCAAAAGCAGAAGATATGAAAACAACTTTTAGCAGCTGACTCTGGAAAGAAAAACACAAGGGCATATTTAAGCAAATGTGGGATCACATAGAACAGCCTATAAATGCAAAGGAATATCATGTAGAGCTGAGCTAGCTAAGAGATGCTAAGCGGGGATGACAAGTCCTAAAATAGACTTGAAGCAAATGCAGGATTTAAAGTTTAAAGAGACAAGTGGGCATTTTAACCCATATCAAGGACTTAACTTTGGGGGACAGGCCGGAGATGAAATTCACATCTGGACTGGGACTAAAGGTTATACTCATTCAACAAAGGAGAGGAATGGAGACCAGAAGAAGAGTCAATTTAAAATTATACACAGGAAACAGCCTCAGGGAAAGCAGTATGACACAGGGGGCCACCTAATGCCAACGTTTACGAAAAACTCAAAGGCAAAGTCAGGGTTAATAAATCAAGAGGTTACAGGAGTAGCCTAAGATGAGAGAAAGCAAGGATTCCCTAAAAAGAGGGGGCAAACTCTTTAAGACCTTTGGCAGCCCTCCACTAGATCCTCTGCATTAACCTGCCTCCTTCAAAGCCCTTTAGGTCTTGAAAAATAAGCTTTCAAAATTTTCCGATCACATTTTATCCTTGGATCCCTCTGTTTACCCATTAATCACTCCTTGGTGACACCTAGTGGTATAATTTGGACCAAAGGCCCAAATTGGGTTTGCTCACAAAGCGACTATAGAAAAGATGAAAACACCACGGCTATATAGGAACAATCAAGTACTGCCCAGGATATGATCTCAAATACAATGGTTTAAATAAATCAAACTCCTGTCAACACTTTCTTGATGCTGGTTTTCGTCATCACTAGTATGAACAATGTCAGCAGCAGCAAAGTAATAACCAAAGAAAAGCCTGCCCAATGTCTGAGTCATCAATGGAATAAGGGTGGAATAATCCTCTGCCCCTTAAATGCTGATTACTTCACTTGATGCTCAATCTCTGTCTAGCGTTTTAATCAGTTGTTCAGAACAGTGGAAACCCAAAGCCAAAAGCCAATGTTTCTGTGCAGTTCCCTAGATGATTTATGTAGCTCATAAATGGTTCTCAGCCCTAACCCTATAGAGTGAAATCACCTGGAAATGTTTAGAACAAATAGCAGTGCCTGAGTCTCATCCTCAGACTCAATTAATTGGTCTGAGATGGGTACTAGGCATCAGGATTTTTAAAGCCAGGTTTAGATGCAAACACCGTGTAGAATCACATCAAGACACAAGGCACTTCTGCAGTCAACCCTTCACCCATTCCCAGGCATCTATCTACTCATCTGGTCTCTACATAGGTCTGCCTTTTCCAACTGTTGTATAAATGGAATAATACACAGTATGTACCCTTTGGAGTCTGGCTTCTTTCGCTTAGCATGATGATTCTGAGATGTGTCCACTTGGTTGCATTACAGTAGTCTGGTATTTTTATTACTGAGTAGTACTCCAGAGTACGGGAGTACCAGCTTGTTTCTCCATTCCCTAGTTGTTTCCTCCAGTTTTTGGTGATTATGAATAAAGCCACTAGAAACATTTAGGTACAAGTTTTTATGAGAACATAAGTCCCTATTAATTTGGGGTAAATACCTAGAAATAGAATCACCGGTTAAGTGATTAACTGTTTAACTGTAAGAAACCGCCAAACTGTTTTTCAAAGTGGTGATACTATTTAGTTTCCTCACTTGCAATGTTTAAGAGTTCCAGTTACTCGGCATGCTCATCAGCACTTGGTAATGTATTATTTTAGCATTTCTAATAGGTGTACCAGTCAATATTTTAAAAAAATTCTTTACTAGAACATAGCTACAAACATAAAAGGGTATAAAGCATAAATGTACAACTATATGAATATCACAAAGTGAACATTTCAGTGTAACTACCACAAGGTTTAAAAAAAAAAAAAATCCACATTATCAGCACCCCAGAAACATCCCCGTGCCTCCTCCTAGCCACTAACCACGTCCCTTGCTCCCTGCCATAAGGTGACTACTAGCCTGGCTTAACGTCACACATTAGCTTTGCCTGGTTTTGAATATTATATAAATGGCATTCAGTTCAGTTCAGTCGCTCAGTCATGTCTGACTCTTCGCAACCCCATGAACCGCAGCACACCAGGCCTCCCTATCCATTACCAACTCCGGGAGTCCACCCAAACACATGCCCATTGAGTTAGTGATGCCATCCAACCATCACATGTGCTCTGCATATAAGTTAAATAACCAGGGTGACAATATACAGCCTTGACGTACTCTTTTCCCAATTTGGAACCAGTCTATTGTTCCACGTCTGGTTCAAACTGTTGCTTCCTGACCGGCATATAGATTTCTCAGGAGGCAGGTCAGGTGGTCTGATATTCCCATCTCTTTCAGAATTTTCCACAGTTTGTTGTGATCGACACAGTCAAAGGCTTTAAGCTTAGTCAATAAAGCAGATGTTTTCTGGAACTCTCTTTTTTTTTTTTTTTTTTGGAACTCTCCTGCATCAAAAAATTGCTTTTTCGATGATCCAATGGATGTTGGCAATTTGATCTCTGGTTTTGCTGCCTTTTCTAAATCCAGCTTGAACATCTGGAAGTTCATAGTTCACATACTGTTGAAGCCTGGCTTAGAGAATTTTGAGTATTATTTCGCTGGTGTGTGAGATGAGTACAATCGTGCAGTAGTTTGAACACTCTTTGGCACTGCCCTTCTTTGGGATTAGAATGAACACTGACCTTTTCCAGTCCACTGCTGAGTTTTCCAGATTTCCTGGCATAATTGAGTGCAGCACTTTAATAGCATCATCTTTTAGTATGTGAAATAAGCTCAACTGGGATTCCATTACCTCCACTAGCTTTGTTCATAGTAAATGCTTCCTAAAGCCCACTTGACTTCGCATTCCAGGATGTCTGGCTCTAGATGAGTGATCACACCATCGTGGTTGTTTATCTAGGTCATGAAGATCTTTTTTGTATAGAAAGAGCAAGACTTAGCTGAGCAAGATCCAGTTTTTCCCACTGCCAGTCCCTCCCATGAGGAAGCTTACACAAGCCTTCAGCCTCATCTACCAGAGGGCAGACAGAAGAAAGATGAACCACAATCCCACAGAGGCTAGAATGAAAATCACATCACAGAAAGTTAACCAGAATGAAAAAAAGCAGAGGGCTATGCTCCAGATGAAGGGACAAAACCTCAGAAAAACAACTAGATGAAATGGAGATTAGGCAACCTTCCAGAAAAAGAATTCAGAAGTGTGATAATGAAGATCATCCAGGATGCTGGAAAAAGAAGAGAGAAGATGCAAGTAATGTTTACCAAAGACCTAGAAAAACTAAAAAAACAAGCAAACAGAGATGAACAATATATTAGAAGAAATCAACAGCAGAATAACTGAGACAGAAGAATGGGTAAGTGACCCGGTGGTCACTTACAGATGTCTCACATCCATAAGACAGAATGGTGGAAATCACTGCTGCAGAACAGAATATAGAAAGAAGAATGAAGAAGAATGAAGGTAGCCTAAGAGACCTCTGAAAATGAAAAGTGAAACTGTTAGTTGCTCAGAGACCCCTGGGACAACATTAAATGCAACAACATTTGCATTATAGAGATCCCAGAAAAAAAGAGAGAGAAAAGACCCCAAAAAAAATCTTTTAAAAGATAATAGCTGAAAATTTCCCTAACATGGGAAAGGAAACAGTCAACCAAGTCCAGGAAGCATAAAGAGTCTCAAGCAGGATAAATCCAAGCAGTAACACACCAAGACACATAGTAATAAAAACTGACAAAAAATAAAGATAAAGATAAAATGTTAAAAGCAACAAGAGAAAAATGACAACTAAAAGACAAGGGAACTCCCCATCAGGTTATCAGCTGATTTTCTCAAAGAAACCCTACGAGCCAGAAGGGAATGGAATGATGTACTTAAAGCGGTGAAAAGGAAGAACCTACAACCAAGAATACTCTACTCAGCCAGACTCTTGTTCAGGGAAAACCTAAAACCAAGAATAATACTTAACCCAGCAAGACTCTCGTTCAGATTTGACAGAGAAAGCAAAAGCTTTCCAGAGACGCAAAAGTTAAAGAGAATTCAGCATGACCAAACCAGCTTTATTTGCAACAAATGGTAAATGAACTTCTCCAGGCAAGAAACACAAGACAGGGAAAAGACCTATACAAAATTAACCTGAAACAATTAAGAAAATGGTAATAGGATCATACCTATTGAAAATTACCTTAAATGTGAATGAATTAAATGCACCAACCAAAAGATATAGACTAGCTGAGCAGATGAAAACACGTGCATGTACGCACTTCCACTTACCACATCACTCTGCTTGACTCCCCTAAATTGTATGTAATTATTTTATATTGTTAGGTTAACCATGTTATCATTGTGACTTGCGACTGTAATTATCTTTTATTTTTTTGTCTGGCTATTGATTGTGAAAACTGATAAATATCTTCTACTATGGTGAAAAAGAAAAGGACAGTGAAGCAAACAGAAGTGAAAATGACAGGGCCCCTCAAAATATTCATGTTCATCATTTTGTAATATCCATCACAGCTTTACTCCACAATCTGCAGAGGAGAAAATATAAAACAAACATCTTTTCCCAAGGGGAAAAAAAAAGAATATTCCATAGTTTATTTATCCATTCTATTGTTGAAAGATATTTGGGTTGCTTCCCTGGGAGTGAAAATATTGTGTGTGTGTGTGTGTCTGTATGTCAGAGCTTCCCAGATGGCTCAGTGGTAAAGAATCCACCTGCCAATGCAGGAGACATGGGTTCAATCTCAGACAGGAGATGCCCTGGAGAAGGAAATGGCAAACCCCTCCAGTCTTGCATGGGAAATCCCACGGACAGAGGAGCCTGGGAGCTGCAATCCATGGGGTCACAAGAGTGGAACATGACTTAGCACTACACAACAACAACAATGTATGTATGTATATACACATATATACATACACAACTTTAATAAATAATGACAATTTTCCAAAGTAGTTGTACCTATTTACATTTCTATCAAAAGATTACTTGGCTCCATACCCGTGTATATATGGCATCATTAAAATGTAATTATAGTTACTCTGACTACAGGGTGTGTCGTGGTATTCCAGCAGGTATTTCACAGATCATTAATGAAGCTGAACAATGTTTCATGGACACTGAACAATCGGACAGAATCTTCTATGAAGTGCCTGGTTCTTGCCCATTTTCAAAACTGGGTTATCTTTCTTTTTGATTTGGAGTTCTGTATACATCCAGTGGCTCAGATGGTAAAGAATCCGCCTGCAATGCAGGAGACCTGGGTTTGATCCCTGGGTTGGGAAGATCCCCTGGAGGAGGGCATGGCAACCCACTCCAATATTCTTGCCTGGAGAACCCCCATGGACAGAAGGGCCTAGTGGGCTGCAGTCCATGGGGTTGCAGAGAGTTGGACACGACTGAGCAACTAAGCACATGTGCACGCACACACACCCCCCCATCCAAGTATAAGCCCTTCACTTGGATCTTCCACTTTGAACATGCACAACTAACATGATACATTTTGGTGAACGGAAATTCTTAATTTTAATGTGATATTATCAGTATTTTTAAAAAGTATCCCATGTATGGACAAAATTGGAAACAGTTGAGAACCACTGCTCTAGCTGCTGGGAGGTGGAAAGCTGCATTGCCCCAAGGAGCAAGGGTTGTTCAGACTCAAGTGTCCCCAGAAGGGGTTAAACTAGATCATTGCTAAGGTCCCCTTTTCAGTGACAATTTCTATTCTGCTCACAGTGCCTTGCCAAGAGTGCCGAACCAATTTACTTAGCATTTATGCTCTCCTTCAACACCATGCCAACTCAACAATCCTAGTGCAGGAAGATACTTTCTCCAACAGCTTAAATCTAGCAGTTTTATGCATGCAAAATGAGGCCGCTGGGCAGGCCAGCAGGATACCTGTGATACTATGAATTATAATAAGAAATATATATTTGGTATTCATCCCCATTTCTAGCACAGAGTTTCTAAAACCCTTGAAATTTCCTAAGTGGTAAGAGAGATCAAGGTATCCTTTGTTATGTTAATGAGGTGACTTCTGGAATGCCCCAGGGTCACCTATGAGGTATGGCTGCCAGGGGAACCAATCCAGTGACTGGAGGGCTGGAACTCAGTCTATCTTAGTTAACATCCGATTTCAGTCCCACCCCTCAAGCCCTGGGAGGGGAGAGAGGCGAAAGGTTGTTCATCACTGGCCAGTAATTCAATCAATTACACATATGTAATAAAGTCTCCATAAAAGCCCAAAAGGATGGAGTTTGATGGAAGCTCTGTGTCTTTTCCCATATACAATCCTAAAGGAAATCAGTCCTGAATATTCATGGAAAGACTGATGCTGAAGCTCCAATACTTTGGCCACCTGATGCAAAGAATTGACTCACTGGAAAAGACCCTGATGCTGGGAAAGACTGAAGGCAGGAGGAGAAGGGGATGACAGAGGAAGAGATGGTTGGATGGCATCACTGACTCAATGGACATGAGTTTGAGCAAGCTCCAGGAGCTGGTGATGGACAGGGAAGCCTGGCATGCTGCAGTCCATGGGGTCACAGAGTCGGACATGACTGAGTGATTGACTTGAACTGATGCATCTTTTTCACGAGAATGTTCACCTGTATCCCCGACCATATCCTTCCATAATAAACCGGTAAACGTAAGAAAATGTATTCCTGAGTTGTGAATCACTCTGAAGCTGATTAATTAAATCCAAAATGGGAGGTGGCCACAGGAACCTCTGATTTAGCCAGTCAGCCAGAAGTACGGGTTAAAACCTGGACTTGCAACTGGCACCCAAAATTCAAGGACAGGGTCCTTGGAACCTCCAACGTATAGCCAGTCAGAAGCACAGATGCTAACCTGGGGTTGCGACTGATATCTGAAGTAGAAAGCAGTCTTGTGGGACTAAGCCCTCTATCTGTAGAATCCGATGCTATCTCAGGTAGACAGATGGGGGTGGGGAGGGAACTCCCCCACACCTGTTGGAATTGGTCTCAGAATCATCTTAATACCCTTCCTTCTAACAGGTATCTTTAAAATCCTTCCAGAGCAGTGCCAAGTGGTGTCAAAAGACATTTCACACTTCCTAATCCTTAACTGGTTATAGTAGAATTTCTCTCACTTCACAATCTATATTTTCACTGTACTTGCACTTTAGGTACAAATTTCACATATGCACTTTAGGTACTTCCTAATTGCTGGGTCTATACATTATTTCAACTTCCTTAGTATTTGTGGTTTTCAAATTTGTTTCAGGCGAAAAAAAGAAAAATTAAGGAAATCTTCCTTAGGGCACTAATACACGAAACATGTTAAAAGTGAGGGAAGGGGTTTGCCTGATGGGAAGGAGGGGGAAAGAGAAGGAGCAAGTGTAGTCAGCTCAGCTCCTCCTGTTCCCCATGCCCTGAATCACAGGTGAACCCTCGAATCTTCATCAGATTCCCAAGGTCTCTGGACCTTTGCCTCACAAGAGAAAAAATTCCCTGGTAACTTAGTCTAGTTTCTGGAACAGGAGGACCTATTGCCCCAACCCAGGTGTTCCTTTGCTGTTCAGTTGCTACGTCATGCTGCATTCTTTTGTGACCACATGGATTGCAGCCCCCAGGCTCCTCAGTCCGTGGGATGTCCCAGGCAAGAATACTGGAATGGGTTGCCATTTCCTTCGCCAGGGGATTTTCCTGACCCAGGGATTGAACCCTCATCTCCTGCATTGGCAGGTGGATTCTTTACCATTGAGCCACCAGGGAAGCCCAGATGTTCCTTACAAAGTAACTTATTTTGGCATAATCTAACCTCTGGCAGCACAGAGAAGTAGTCATCTCTGGGCAAGACAAGTAAGTAGCTATGGTATAAGATATATTTTTTAATCTTTTAATTTTGTACCATGTATTACCTTTGGAGAGGAAAAAAACGCTAACCTAAAAATAAACAGGCAGGAGGGAGATTCAAGAGGGAGGGGATATACATATACCTATGATTGATTCACATTGATAAATGGCAGAAACCAACACAATACTGTAAAGCAATTATCCTCCAGTTAAAAATAAATAAAAATTTTTAAAAATCCAATAAAAGTAACTAGGCTTCTGTGGATTACTGTACCTTGTTGTCCATAATTGTCCACTGGCCCTCAGCATTCTGCTTCAAAATACAGTGGTTTCGGGAAATCATCAGAGGGCAGATTTTTGATACCAACTGGTATGTAACACCAAATCCTCGCCCTACAGTCACCTAGGAAGATAATAACAAGTAAGAGACACAATCAGCCACTGCACTGGAAAAGGAGGTCCTTTACCATCTCGTCAACCAGCAGTATTCACAAGTCTTGACTTATGAAACCAGACTCCCACGAAACACAAATAGGTCATTGGCCATCTCCTCCTTCATTTGCCACTGGAGCCACTGAGTAGAAAAAGGCAAAAAGCTGTGATGAGATAGTTGAACAGAGTTAGCCATGGAGTCGGAGAAGGCAATGCACCCCACTCCAGTACTCTTGCCTGGAGAATCCCATGGACAGACGAGCCTGGTGGGCTGCAGTCCATGGGGTTGCTAAGAGCCGGACATGACTGAGTGACTTCACTTTCACTTTTCACTTTCATGCATTGGAGAAGGACATGGCAAGCCACTCCAGTATTCTTGCCTGGAGAATCCCAGGGACAGGGGAGCCTGGTGGGCTGCCGTCTGGGGTCGCACAGAGTCGGACACAACTGAAGCGACTTAGCAGCAGCAGCAGCAGCAGCAGCAGCAGCAGCCAGAGTATTAAGGTTGGTGAAAGTGAAAGTGAAGTCGCTTAGTCGTGTTCGACTCTTTGCGACCCCACAGACTGTATCCTGTCAGGCTCCTCTGTCCATGGGATTTTCCAGGCAAGAGTGCTGGAGTGGATTGCCATTTCCTTCTCCAGGGGACATTCCCGACCCAGGAATTGAACCCGAGTCTCCCCCATTGCAGGCAGACGCTTTACCATGGGAGCCAAATGAGAGTCAATTCCTAGGCAGGCTGATCAGAAGTCGGGGTCCCCAAGGAGGAGAAAGGGATCTGGGGCTCTTGAAGCAGAGACAGGGGTCTAGGGTTCTCAAGGAGGAGGAAAGGACAAACTTTTTTTTTCCCTTTACATTCCTTAGTCTTAGTCACATAAAACATTTTTTCCTTTAAGCCCAGAACTGATGATTACACAACAACTCAGTTTAAACTCTGTACTAAGGATTATATAACAACAACGTATCCTGCTTGAGGACAGTTTCTCCTTCCTGAAAACCTTCTGGCTAATCCTGTTATCTTAAAATGTAAATTATGGGAGTAGGTCTAGTAAGATCTTTACAACCTTGAGACATTCTTTTGATTTATTGTAATAACTAGTTAAAAAGTATATAACTCGCTTGTTAACACTCAGGAAAGGGCGTTCTCCATCCCCCTCTGAGGTCTACATCAGAAGCTTTCCTGTCCCTTTTCACTTTAATAAAACTCTGCTGTACAAAAGCTCTTGAGTGATCAAACCTGGTCCCTGGTCCTGAAGTTAAATCTTTGGATTCTGAAAGGCCACTCATAGGATGGAGGATTCCTTTCTACACACCCCCATCAACTAGTCTTAAACACTGCCAAGAACTATAGCTTCTATATAAGACAGTCTCTCCAGTTTTTTAATGGCTCTAACTTGGCCTCTTTCTTCCTATAAATTCCATTCTTTGGCCCAGGCTCTGCTCTGGGCACCACCAGAAAAATCTCCAATCCCCCCTTTTCACACGGCAGCTATGAAGTATCTATCGAATCTTCCCTTTTCTTGCCCCTGTGTTTCCAATTACTTCAATGTACCTCCACGGCATAGGTTTGAGTCTTTCTGCCATCCTATGGGTCTGTGAAGAAACCCCTGGTTTATTTTTATTCCTAGATGCCACATCAAGAAAAATAAACCTAATTTTTACTACACAGCTGATGCAAGTATCACTTTCCCAGTCCTAGATATTATCACTGGAGCACAGAATGCATTGGCTTTCATGGTAGATATATCGCACTGTCAATGTATCCTCAGGCTTAGGAATAATTCGATTTCTTGGTCTAATCTTCCCCTGAAAGAAATAAGGAAAGTAAGCTGAGCACCAAAGAACTGATGCTTTTGAACTGTGGTACTGGAGAAGACTCAAGAGTCCCTTGAACTGCAAGACCAAACCAGTCAATCCTCAAGGAAATCAGTCCTTTAGGAAATATTCATGGAAGCACTGATGCTGAAGCTGAAACTCCAATACTTTGGCCACCTGATTTGAAGAACAGACTCATTGGAAAAGACCTTGATGCTGGAAAAGATTGAAGGCAGGAGGAGAAGGGGACAACAGAGGATGAGATGGTTGGATGGCATCACTGACTTCATGGACCACAGTTTGAGCAAGGAGTTGGACAGGGAAGCCTGGCGTGCTACAGTCCATGGGGTCAAAAAGAGTTGGACATGACTGAGTGTCTGAACTGAACCCTCCCCTAAGAATTTTTATGCTAAATCATGTCTCTTCTATCCTATATTTGACTAGTTGGATTCCAGTGCAGGACCAATTGATTCCTATTAAATTTCATCTTGTTAGTTCAGCCTATCATGAGCTTGTCAAGACCTTTCTAAATTTTTCATCTGCCATCAGACATACTCAGTATCTCTTCCAGCTTTGAGTCACCCACCAAATTGATATGATGCCCTCTGTACCTTCATTCAAGACACAGATAAAAAGATTAAAATAAGCTGCAACCAAAGGCAAAGCTCTCAGGACAGCCTAGTAAACATTCTACCACACAACTCAGCGATCACCTTCAACGGTTATGAAATAAAAGTTGCTCAGTCGTGTCTGACTCTTTGTGACCCCATGGACTATACAGTCCATGGAATTCTCCAGGCCAGAATACTGGCGTGGGTAGCCATTCCCTTCTGCAGGGAATCTTCCCGACCAAGGGATCGAACCCAGGTCTCTGGCATTGCAGGTGGATTCTTTACCAGCTGAGCCTTCCCTGGTGGCTCAAGAGGATAAAGCGTCTGCCTGCAGGGCAGGAGACCTGGGTTCGATCCCTGAGTGGGGAAGATCCTCTGGAGAAGGAAATGGCAACCCACTCCAGTACTCTTACCTGGAAAACCCCATGGATGGAGAAGCCGGGTAGGCTACAGTCCATGGAGTTGCAAAGAGTCAGACAAGATAGAGCAACTTCACTTTCAACAGTTATAGTTCAACCAAAAGATGAAAAAGTCCTTATTTCCCATTTTATCCATAAGGACAGGTTGCAATGAAGTCCCAGTTCACATCTAACATATTTTTATGACAAACCAGTCGAGTTCATAATAACCCTGTGAAGGAAGGAAATTAGATTCTTCTGGAATCCAGATCGCAGGATTTGCTTTTTCTTCTTGGTACACAAGTCACCTCTTTAATGATCTATAACCCCAACCTTACCTGTGAATATTAAGCCAAATAGTCTATGGTTTTCTAAAAGCTGCCCCTTTTATTCCTTTTGAAATTCTTTCAAAATCATGCCTGTCCTCAGTCCCTCAAAAACCACCACAGCTCTTTGCCCCAATCTTTTCCTCCCCACAAACTCTCATCTCAGTAACTCACACTACCACCCAACCCACTGCTTAGCCTCAAACCCAGGAGCCGTCCATGTCCCTCATCCGGATCCACATTCAAATCATCAGCAAAATCTACTGGCTGGAATTCAAATATGCCCTAAATCTATTCACTTCTATCAGCGGCCACTATCTTAATCCAAACCACACTGCTTCCTCTAGTTACGCCGTTTTTGCTCCTGTGCTAGCCCCCATTCTTTACACAGTGGCTAGAGTAGTAATATAAAAACCTTAAACCAGGTCTTCCCCTTTCTTAAAATTCTCTAATAATCCAAACTTCCTTCCATAGTCTCTAAGGCTCTCAATGTCCTAACTCCCTCTATCTCTTCAGTTTATCTCACATCATGGTTAGAAACACTGACTTCTACCTGAGGGTATTTTCACCTGTCTCCTCAGATTAGAACAGTCTTCTTTCAAACATCTGCATGGGCTCCTTCCCATCTTTCAAGTTTCAGCTCAGAGGCCTAACCCTGATTACCTGATCTAAAGTTGCTGCCTGCTCCTTCCCTCGCCATTGCATGCCTTCACATTAGTAGCATGTGCTTACCGCAATCCAAAATTAACTTGCTTGTTTAGACTTGTTGTCTAAGCTTGTTTTTTTGTCTACTTTTATTTATTTTTCTAAATTTATATTTAGAATTTAAATTTCATGATCAGGGACCTTAGCCATCTTGTGTACCACAGTATTTCTGTACTCCTTAGAGCCTCTTTCTGCTCAGTAAATATTTGTGAATAAATGGAAGAATAAAGAGATCTTGCTTATGAGTCCTCCTGGATTCCAGGAGATGGGTGTTTTTTAGGTCAGAAGTTGGAAAATGGGTTATTACCACTGGAAACCACGGAGCAGCAGCCAGGAACCTTACAAATCTGACTTGTTTGCCTTTAAAATGTAGTGATTACCTCAACCAAAATCCTGAGTCTGAAGCTTCTCAATGCTTTGATAGTTTGCCGGAAATTAATTATAGAAGTTCCTCTGAACACACATATCCTTTAAAAATGGAACGTTAAGGATTTATCTGTCATCCATATTCACTAAGAATTTCCATTTAGGTAGCTTTATTTCTAGCAAGAAAGTATTCAATAGTCCACTTTAATATTTGAGGGGAGACAGACTGCCATTATGGGTAGCCTGGAGAAAATAATACAAAAAAGGGAATAATGAGTGCTTTTTCTGAAATTGCCTATGAACTCTGAATCCAGGAAAGGAAGGAAACACTTTTTTGTCTTTCCCTTCACTATCTGGTCCTAGAATATACCCTGATATACTGATAATTCATCTACACCATGGTTAGAGTCTGCATGACCTTATCTGAATATCCATCATGATTCATAACATAAAACTAAATTTCCCAAGGGAACTGAATGCCAACAAACTATCAACTAATGGCTATGGGTTGTTTCCATTTACAAAGTTGTGCCAGCCTCTTCACTTACTGACAGTATTAGTCTACAAGTTAATCCTGTCCTTACCCTGTCCTTTTACTAATGCTTTCCTCCTAGGCATGACCCCTGCGTGCGTGTATGCTTAGTTGCTTCAGTCATGTCCGACTCTGCAACCCTATGGGCTGTAGCCTACCAGGCTCCTCTGTCCTTGGGATTCTCCAGTAAGAATACTGGCATGGGTTGCCATGCCCTTCTCCAGGGGATCTCCCTGACCCAGGGATCAAACCAGCATTTCCTGCGACTCCTGCGTTGCAGGCAGATAACACTGAGCCACCGGAGAAGCCCAGGCATGACTCCTACTGTATCCCAAATGACCATCAACTCCTCTTGGATGATCCTTTCCCTTTTAACAACCCTCTTAGGGCTTCCCTGGTGGCTCAGCTGATAAAGAATTTGCCTGTAATGTGGGAAACCTGGGTTCAATCTCTGGGTTGGGAAGATCCCCTGAAGAAGGGAATGGCTACCACTCCAGTATTCTGGCCTGGAGAATTTCATGGGGTCACAAAGAGTTGGACATGACTAAGTGACTTCCACTAGGGCAAAGAGCTTCGTGAAAACCAAATACAAGAGACGAAAAACAGAAAAATGAAGATACTATGGTTTTCCCCAAAGGCACAGATATTTATAGGGCCTGGGAACTAGCTAATTTGCAATAAATCTATCTGTTTTTCTACCAAGCTCTCTGGATTGGTTTAAGAAATTTAAAGACACCCATTCAAGCAGACAATTCGCTACAGTATTTCCTTCAGTGAAATGAGAGGAATTTTCATTATTACAGCTGAGACTTTGGGGGAACTGGGAAGGCAAGAAACTGACCTTACTCTGCTGTTGTAACTAAATGGTATCAGTATACCTCCTAAAATCTTGTGTGCACCATCCTGTGCTATGGTCTGGGAACTGTTACAATTAGCGAGACACCATGTCTTGGCTTTGACTCAAGCTCTGCTCATACAATGCATGCTGTGTATGAACCATTTCCTAAGATCTAACACTACAGAGAGCCAGGCCTATGAGGAGAGCCCCATTAGAGGTAACCTCACAAAAAGTTATCCAGTAGTTTAAAATATGTATAGAAGCACTCTATAGTCCCCTTGCCCTTGCTGAAGAGGTTTTAACTCTTTCCCCCTGCACCCTCCCCAAGACTCTCAGTGCTACCAAGCTATTCAGAAGTAATGAATTAATACATCACAACTGAAATTTTTTTTTTCTTTTTTTTTTTTTTTATGGGGGTGGGGAGAGTTGGGTGGGCTGTGCAGCATGTGGAATCTTAGTTTCCCAACCAGGGATGGAACCCGTGCCCCATGCACTTGAAGGGCAGAGTGTTAACCACTGGACGGTCAGATAAGTTCCCACGGCAACTGAATCTTAAAGAATAAATTAACATGACTATTAAATTCCTTATAGGGTTGTGTGTGGGTGTGGTACATGTGCAGGGCTTGCATTAAGTGATGTATGTGAAAGTTTGGCCCTATAGAAAATAAGGTATAGTTATTATTATGCAGGTATTAGTATCGTTAATACTAATTTGTTAAACTTCCCCCAAAGTGGAGAGACTTCCCTGGTGGTCCAGTGATTAAGAATCTGCCTTGCAATGCAGGGGATGTGGGTTCGATCCCTGGTAGGGGAACTAAGATCCCACATGCTGTGGAGCAACAAAGCCTGCACACCATAACTACTGAGCCCACATGCCACAATGAAAGATCCTGCATGATGCAGTGAAGATCCTGCATGCCATAACTAAGATCAAATAAATAAATGAATTATTAAAAAAAAAAAAAACCTTCCCCAAAGTATATGCTTTTGGAAAGGGCCATGCAGGGAAGGTCAATGCTCTCAAACTGAAAGAAAGGCGGCCTAATGTGGACTTTTAGGCACTGATAACACGGAAAGAGATAGAGATCTGGGGGCACAGGTATATTCCAAGTGTTCTTCAATTCACAGCATACAAGTAATCCTTTATAATCACCAAATCTAGCAACATTTAAGGCTGAACTTTAATCCCTCCTCTGACTGTTCTTAGGATGTTGTTGTTCAGTCGCTAAATCATGTCTGACTCTTTGAGGCCCCATGAACTACAGTGTGCCAGGCTTCCCTGTCCTTCAGTATCTTCTGGAATTTGCTCAAACTCATATCGATTGAGTCAGTAATGCTATCCAACCATCTCACCCTCTGTTGCTCCTCCTCCTGCTCTCAATCTTTCCCAGCATCAAGGTCTTTTCTAAGGAGTCAGTTCTTTTGCATCAGGTGGTCAAAGTATTGGAGCTTCAGCATCAGTCCTTCTAATGAATACTCAGGGTTGATTTCCTTTAGGATTTACTGGTTTGATCTTGCAGTCTAAGGGACTCTCAAGAGTCTTCTCGGAGAAGGCAATGGCAACCCACTCCAGTACTCTTGCCTGGAAAATCCCATGGACAGAGGAGCCTGGTAGGCTGCAGTCCATGGGATCGCTAAGAGTCAGACATGACTCGAGACTTCACTTTCACTTTTCACTTTCACGCATTGGAGAAGGAAAAGGCAACCCACTCCAGTGTTCTTGCCTGGAGAATCCCAGCGACAGCGGAGCCTGGTGGGCTGCCGTCTGAGGTCGCACAGAGTCGGACACGACTGAAGCAACTTAGCAGCAGCAGCAGCAAGAGTCTTCTCCAGCACCACAATTTGAAAGCATCAATACTATGGCACTCAGACTACTTTATGATCCAACTCTCACATCTGTACATGACTACTGGGAAAACCATAGCTTTAACTATATGGACTTTTCTGGCAAAGTGATGTCCCTGCTTTTAAATACGTTGTCTCGGTTTGTCACAGCTTTCTTTCCAAGGAGCAAGCGTCTTTCAATTTCACGATTGCAGTCACAATCCACAGTGATTTTGGAGCCCAAGAAACTAAAATGTGTTACTGTTTCCACTTTATCTCCATCTACTTGCCATGAAGTGATGGGACTGGGCGCCACGATCTTAGTTTTTTGAATGCTGAGTTTTAAGCCAGTTTTTTCACTCTCCTCTTCACTTTCATCAAGAGGCTCTTTAGTTCTTCACTTTGTGCCATTAGAGTGGTATCATCTGCATATCTGAGGTTAATTCTCCTAGCAAACTTGATTCTAGCTTATGATTCATCCAGCCCAGCATTTTGCATGATGCCCTCTGCATATAAGTTAAATAAACAAGGTGATGATATACAGCCTTGATGTACTACTTTCCCAATTTTGAATCAGTCTGTTGTTTCACATCAGGTTCTGTTGCTTTTTGACCTGTACACAGGATTCTCAAGAGACAGGTAAGGTGGTCTGGTATTTCCATCTCTTTAAGAATTTCCCACAGATCCACACAGTCAAAGGCTTTAGTATAGTCAGTGAATCAGAAGTAGATGTTTTTCTGGAATTCCCTTGTTTTCTCTGTGATCCAACGGATGCTGGAAATTTGATCTCTTGTTCCTCTGCCTTTTCTAAATTTACCTGGTACATCTGGAAGTTCTCAGTTCATGTAAGGCTGAAGGATTTTAAGCATTACCTTGCTAGCATGTGAAATGAGTGCAACTGTACAGTAGTTTAAACATTCTCTGGCACTGTCCTTTGGGACTGGAATGAAGACTAACTTTTTCCAGTCCTGTGGTGGCTGCTGACTTTTCCAAATTTGCTAATATATTGAGGGCAGCACTTTTACAACATCATCTCTTAGGATTTGAAATAGCTCAGCTGGAACTCTGTCACCTCTACTGGCTTTGTTTGTAGTAATGCTCCTAATGGCCACTTGACTTCACACTCCAGGATGTCTGGCTTTAGGTTAGTGACCACACTGTTGCGGTTATCTGGGTCATAAAGACCTTTTTTGTATAGTTCTTCTGTGTATTCTTGCCACCTCTTCTTAATCTCTTCTGTTAGGTCCTTACTGTTTCTGTCCTTTATCGTGCCCATCCATGCATGAAATGTTCCCCTTGACATTTCCAATTTTCTGAGGAGATCTCTAGTCTTTCCGATTCTATTGTTTTACTCTATTTCTTTGCACTGATCACTTAAGAAGGCTTTCTTATCTCTCCTTGCTATTCTCTGGAACTCTACCTTCAGTTGGGTGTTTGTTTCCCTTTCTCCCTTGCCTTTTGATTCTCTCCTTTTCTCATCTATTTGTAAAGCCTTCTCAGACAACCGTGCTGCCTTCTTTTCCTTAATACTAAATAAACCACAGCTTGGCACTTGATTAGCCTCTGCATGGATGTTCTCAAATTGCTTCATTGTATAAAATCCTCCTTTTCCCATTCAAGCAGTGAACTCTTTGAGAGTAGAACTCATTCTTTATCCCTCTCCTACTACACCAAACAATGTAAGTACTCAATAAATACCCAAGAGACTGAACCGAGATTACCTAACTTATAGGAAAAATTTAATTAAACATACAAAATTACCTAAAGACCTCTTTGCCCTTCACACAACTGTTTCCAAAACCAAAACGGTTCCCAGTCACCCCCAAAATGGTCCCTGATCTAGCCATCCTTTCCAAGTAGACTGCATTCTCTCTTCCCTCTCTTCCATCATCCTCTGTAAAACCACCACCCCAGTCCTGCTGCTGCTGCTAAGTCACTTCAGTCGTGTCCGACTCTGTGCGACCCCAGAGATGGCAGCCTACCAGGCTCTTCTGTCCCTGGGATTCTCCAGGCAAGAATACCGGAGTGGGTTGCCATTTCCTTCTCCAGTGCATGAGAGTGAAAAGTGAAAGTGAAGTTGCTCAGTCGTGTCCGACTTCGCGATCCCATGGACTGCAGCCCACCAGGCTCCTCCATCCATGGGATTTTCCAAGCAAGAATACTGGAGTGGGGTGCCATTGCCTTCTCCGACCCCAGTCCTAGCCGCCCCCAACTGAAACCGTGCCTCACCTCTCAAGTGTTTTTGTTTTGCATTTATGACAGCATCAGAGAACGTCATAAACGGCCTAGGGAGAGAATTCTCATATTTCTGAAGCCCTACCCCAACCCAGAAGGTGCCAATGGGCAGTACTGAGACTCACAGAATTGTGGCCCACATCAAAGCGCCAATTCTCACGAACTGATAAAGAAAAAGGCACTTTTAAGTTAAAGCCTGGGTATTTTAAGGGACACTACCCCAAACTCGCAATCGTTTTCAAAATAAACTTGAGAAACTTTCCTCTCTCAGCAGTCCTCCGAGCTTCCCCCTCAGACCCCGGGCAGCTCCGTGACTCTCGGAAGTCCGGGCAGCTCCGCCTCCCAGTTCTGCCACCCGAGCGGGCGCCGTCGCGCTCCGTGAGACTCAGTCGCCTCCTTTCCCCTAGAAACCCCAGCAGTCCTCACAGCCTCTACGCTCACCTCTCGCTCTGCCCCTCGACCAGGCTCCTTCCCGCAACCCAGACACCTGGCCCAGCTCGGCCCTCGGGCCTAGGGCGCCGTCCAAGGGGCCATCTTTTCTCCCGCACGGCCCTACTTCCCCCGGACACCTCTCACCTGAGACACCTCCCACCTGAGACCGCCCCCCCGCCGCCGCCCCCAAACCGCTCGCACCAGGCGCCTTTCTCCGTTCCCTGCTCCAGGACCCACCCCTCACCGCTCTCCTCTACTTCTCCCACCTACTCCTTCCGGTTCATCCCTCCCGCCCGGACACAAGGCGGCCCTGGGACCCCGGCCTCCTCCAACCCCCTTCCCTCGCCTCAAGAAGACCCCTCCCCCTCACCTCGTTGCCATCCTCCAGCAGCAGCCACTCGGCGTTCATCCCTATTCGCCGCAAGCACCAGCTCCGTTCACCCGCGCGGCCTTCCGTGACCAGGGAGCCGGGATCCCCCATAGTCCACTCGGACCAAGGTCGCAGTCAGCACAAGGCCGGACCCTGACGTGGGTTCCCGCCGCCTCTCGGCTTCCTCGCGGGCGCCATACCTACACCACAGACAGAAGCAGTCGCTACGGACTCACGATCGATGTGAATGTTCGCTTGGGCTCCGCCCCCAGCCCGCCCCGGCCAGCAAGCGGGAGTCACTGCGCCTGCGCGAGAGGAGGGCGCTTGGCGGCCGATGGCCCAGGTGAGGTGGTCTAGGCCAGGTGAGGTGGTCTAGGCCAGGTGAGGTGGTCTAGGCCAGGTGAGGGTGGTCTAGCCCAAGGTGCGGCATTTGCCCCCCGCCCCCGCCCCAGGCACTCTAATGCTCCTGTCACACCTTGCCCACCCTTTGTAGAACTCTTACCCCAGTCTTAGCCTCCCCAAACTGGAGTCTCTTCTCACTTTTCCTCCTTTTTTAAAGATTTTGCTTTATAACGCTTTCTAAGTTGTTTAAAATTATGACCTACTATTAAACAACTTTTAACTTGTGATGTTTTAAATCTATTAAAGTTGCTTTAAATAGCACCTCTTTTGCACCATCTCCTTTAACTATTTTTTTAAAACTTAGACTGGAAAAAAAATATTAAAAAAGAAAGGAATACCTTGGCAGCCTATTGGTTAGGACTCCTCGCTTTCACTGACAGGGTACCTCAATTTAGTCCCTTGTTGGGGAATTCAGTTCAGTTCAGTTCAGTCGCTCAGTCGTGTCCGACTCTTGGCGACCCCATGAATCGCAGCTTGCCAGGCCTCCCTGTCTATCACCAATTCCGGAGTTCCCGCAAACTTACGTCCATCGAGTCTGTGATGCCATCCAGCCATCTCATCGTCTGTCGTCCCCTTTTCCTCCTGCCCCCAATCCCTCCCAGCATCAGAGTCTTTTCCAATGAGTCAACTCTTCGCATGAGGTGGCCAAAGTACTGGAGTTTCAGCTTTAGCATCATTCCTTCTAATGAACACCCAGGACTGATCTCCTTTAGAATGGACTGGTTGGATCTCCTTGCAGTCCAAGGGACTTTCAGGAGTCTTCCCCAGCACCACAGTTCAAAAGCATCAATTCTTCGGCGCTCAGCTTTCTTCACAGTCCAAATCTCGCATGCATATATGACCACTGGAAAAACCATAGCCTTGACTAGACGTTGGGGAATTAAGATCTGCAAAAAAAAAAAAAAAAAAATCCTGCAAGTGTAGCCGGGTGACTCACCCTTCCCCCGCCACTCTCCCCCTCCCCGCCCCCCCCCACAAAAAAAGTATTTAAAAAACTTATACACCTTATTAGGCAAATCTATCCAGGCAGAAAGCAGTTACCTGCTGCTAAGTGTGGAAGCCAGGGGGCTGAATGCAAATGGACTTGAGAGAATTTTCAGAGGTGATAGAATTGTTCTAAAACTGGATTGTGGTATACACTGGAACATAATATCGTACATCAATTATATTTCAATTAAAAATAAGTACATAAGTGAAAATGAAACTGGATTGTAGTGATGAGTAAAAATTTACTGCAAAATCCTTGAAGCATGCATTTCTGATGGATTTTTAAAAATTTTATTGACATATATTTGATTTACAGTATTGTGTTAATTTCTGCTACACAGCAAAGTGACTCCGTTATACATATATATTCTTTCCCATTATGATTTATTACAGGATGCTGAATATAGATTCCTGTGCTATACAGTAGGACCATGTGATTTATTCTATATATATTAGTCTGCAGTTGCACATCTCAAACTTCTAATTTCTCTCTCTCCCTACCCTTCCCCTTTGGTAACCATAAATTTGTTTTCTAAGTCTATGAGTCTGTTTCTGTTTTGTAAACATTTGTGTGTTTTTTTTAGATTCCAATAAAAGTGATATCATATGGTATTTGTCTTTCTCTTTCTGACTTCTCTTAATATGATAATCTCTAGTTATGTTGCTGCAAATGCTATTATGTCATTCTTTTTATGCCTTAGTAATAGATTGCCAGGAGAAATATCAATAACCTCAGATATGCAGATGACACCACCCTTACGGCAGAAGGTGAAGAGGAACTAAAGAGTCTCTTGATGAAAGTGAAAGAGGAGAGTGAAAAAGTTGGCTTAAAGCTCAACATTTAGAAAATGAAGATCATGGCATCTGGTCCCATCACTTCATGGGAAATAGATGGGGAAACAGTGGAAACAGTGTCAGACTTTATTTTTGGGGGCTCCAAAATCACTGCAGATGGTGACTGCAGCCATGAAATTAAAAGATGCTTACTCCTTGGAAGAAAAGTTATGACCAACCTAGAGAGCATCTTCAAAAGCGGAGACATTACTTTGCCAACAAAGGTCCGTCTAGTCAAGGCTCTGGTTTTTCCAGTGGTCATGTATGGATGTGAGAGTTGGACTGTGAAGAAAGCTGAGCGCCGAAGAATTGATGCTTTTGAACTGTGGTGTTGGAGAAGACTCCTGAGAGTCCCTTGGACTGCAAGGAGATCCAACCAGTCCATTCTAAAGGAGATCAGTCCTGGGTGTTCATTGGAAGGAATGATGCTGTTTGGCCACCTCATGCAAAGAGTTGACTCATTGGAAAAGACTCTGATGCTGGGAGGGATTGGGGGCAAGAGGAAAAGGGGACGACAGAGGATGAGATGGCTGGATGGCATCACCGACTCGATGGACATGAGTTTGAGTGAACTCCGGGAGTTGGTGATGGACAGGGAGGCCTTGCGAGCTTCGATTCATGGGGTCACAGAATTGGACACAACTGAATGACTGAACTGAACTGAACTGAATATTCCATTGTATATATATACCACATCTTCTTTACCCACCAATGGATGAATTTTATGGTGTGTGAATTATCCTCAACAAAGCTATTAATTAAAAAACAAACAACTTTAGACTGTTTCCTTTGATTCTCCAGTATAGTGTGGTAACTGCTCCCTATAGTAACTACATCTGTTAATTACTCAATGTCCCCTTTTGTCTTTTAATTTTTCAGTATGTGGTTAACAATTTTCTTAAATTCTGTTGGCAGAAAATGTATACTAAATAATGAATCATACAAAATAAGATAGTAAATGGCTAACATTTATTGGCCTTTTATACAGTTCATGAGATTCTCATGGCAAGTATACTGGGGTGGTTTGCCTTTCTCTCCTCCAGTGAATCATTTTTTGTCAGAACTCTCCGCTGTGACCCGTCCATCTTGGGTAGCCCTGCACAGCATGGCTCATAGGTTCATTGAGTTATGGCAAGCCCCTTCACCATGACAAGGCAGTGAAGGGACTAGAGATCAAATTACCAACATACGCTGGATCATAGAGAAAGCTAGGGAATTCCAGAAAAACATCTACCTCTGTCTCATCAACTATGTTAAAGTCTTTGACTGTGTGGATCATAATAAACTGTGGAAAGCTCTTAAAGAGATGGGGATACCCGACCATGTTACATGTCTCCTGAGAAACCTGTATATGGGTCAAGAAGCAACAGTTAGAACCCTATATGGAACAACTGACTGGTTCAAGATTGAGAAAGGAGTACAACAGGGCTGTCTGCTGTCACCCTGTTTGTTTAATCTGTACACTGAGCACATCATGAGAAATGCTGGGCTGGATGAGTTAGAAGCTGGAATCAAGACAGGCAGGAGAAACATCAACAACCTCAGATATGTGGATGATACCACTCTAATGAGAGAAAGTGAAGAGGAACTAAGGAGCCTCTTGATGGTGGAGGAGAGTGAAAGAGCTGGCTTACAACTAAATATTAAAAAAATGAAGATCATGGCATCCGGCCCCATTACTTCATGGCAAATAGAGGGGGAAAAGTTGGAAGTAATGACAGATTTCCTCTTCTTGCATTCTAAAATCACTGCATGTAGCCATGAAATCAGAAGACAACTGCTTCTTGGCAGGAAGGCTATGACAAACCTAGACAGTGTGTTGAAAAGCAGACACATTACTCTGCTGACAGAAGTCTGTATAGTCAAGGCTATGGTCTTCCCAGTGGTCACATACAGTTGTGAGAACTGGACCATAAAGAAAGCAGAATGCCAAAGATTTGATGCTTTCAAACTGTGGTGCTGGAGAAGGCTTTTGAGAGTCTCTTGGACAGCAAGGAGATCAAACCAGTCAATCCTGAGGGAAATCAGGCCTGAATACTTGTTGAAAGGACTGACTGATGCTGAAGCTGAAGCTCCAGTATTTTGGTCATCTGATGCAAACAGCCGACTCATTGGGAAAGCCCCGGATGCTGGGAAAGATTGAGAAGAAGACTGAAGACGGCATCACAGGATGAGATGCCTAAATGGTATCATTGATGCAATGGACATGAACTTGGGCAAACTTCAGGAGATGGTGAGGGACAGGGAGGCCTGGTGTGCTGCAGTCCATGGGGTCACAAAGTGTCAGACAGGGCTGGGGGACTGAACAACAACAATAATATTTATTGAGAGCTAAGTGTCAAGTACTAGGCCAAGCACCCTATGCACTTTATCCTGTTATAATTTCTACTTTAGGAATGATGAGAAAAGAGGCACAGAGAGGCTTAATAATCTTTCCAGAGTAACAAATTACACAGTGGTGGAGGCTGCCAGTTCAGGTCTATTTCCAGAAACTAGTTTCCTAACTAGGTTGCAGTCCCAGCCTGGAACATTTTGTCTGTGTGCCTGTGAGTCAGGAAAATTGGTGGGAGCTGCACCTGCACTCATGGAGGTGCCTCCCTAAGCTTTGGATGAGTGTCTGTTCCCCCCTCTCACCTTAGTGTTCTGTCCCAGGAGCAGCAAGTGCACCTGAAGGCCAGCCTGACATTTAGTTAAAGGCTCTTCTTGGCTGTGACAGTTTCTTGGACTTTCCCTGTTTTTGATGAATTTGACAGTTTCGAGGAATATTAGCTAGGTATTTTGTAGGCTATTTCTCACCTGGGACTTGGCTGATATTTTTCTCATGATTAGACTGGGGTAATAGGTTTTGGGGGGGACGACCACAGGGATAAATTGCCGTTCTCATAGCACATTAAGGGTACATGCTATCAACGTGAATTATTACTATAGATGTTAATCTTGATCATCTGGCTGAGGTGCTGTTTGTCACGTTTCTCTACTGTGAAGTTACTCTTGCCCTTCTTTTCTATACCCATGTTCTTTGGAAGGAAATCATTGCAAAACCCACACATGCGTTGAGAGTTACGCTCCACTTCCTTAAGGGCATGGTATCCACATACATTACTTGGAATTCTTTTGCAAGAGAAATTTGTCTCTTCTCCCCCACTTATTTATCAAGTAATTTTTGACATCAGTATGAACTCATGAATACTTATCTTATACTTTGTGCTATAATCCAATACCACTTTGTTATTCAAACTGTTCCCACTTTGGCTGTTGAGAGCTCTTTCTATTGGCTACATTGTTCCTTTGGCATATTTCCATTATTGTGTTTTACTGAGCACTTGACTTCCTAGTGTAAGATGCTCTCAACCTAGTATGAGCCATTTCCCCAAGGAGCGCTGGTTCCTTTTATTGGAAAATGGTGTTAGAAACCAGGACCTAGGCTCCAGGTATGCTCATTGCTACTAGGATGTTCTTGCTTCTAGGTTCTCTCAACTGGCAGAGCAATGAGTATATGTCCTGGGAAGCCATACCTGTGAATACTAACCCTTTTATATCCATATGGGCTTCCCTGATAGCTCAGTTGGTAAAGAATCTGCCTGCAATGCAGGAGACCCTGGTTTGATTCCTGGGTCGGGAATATCCCCTGGAGAAGGGATGGGCTACCTACTCCAGTATTCTTGGGCTTTCCTTGTAGCTCAGCTGGTAAAGAATCTGCCTGCAATGTGAGAGACCTGGGTACAATCCATGGGTTGGGAAGATCCCCTGGAGAAGGGAAAAGCTACCCACTCCAGTATTCTGGCCTGGAGAAGTCCATGGACTGTATAGTCCATGGGGTTGCAAAGAGTCAGACACGATTGAGCCACTTTCACTTATATCCATATATCAATGAATATGTATGAATGCAAGCATGTATGCTGTGTGTCTATGTAATAACAAATGTATATACATAACATGCATATAAACATACATGTATATCTCCATCTGTGAGTTAAACACGTGCATATTGATGTCTTACAATGCTAATGCATTACTGCTGGATCATTCTTGCTTACCTGTGACCTTCCACTACTCCAAAAGTGAGAAGCCTGGCTCCCACCATGTGCCATCCATTTCCTTAATCATCAGTTCCAGTATACATGTACAGTGGTTTCAAAATTGTTAACCCATACACCCATGGAAAACAACTTTATCAGTTACACTATACAACTCACATGCAGGTCTTTTGCCTTTAGTCTTAAAGACTTAACTCATTTCCAAAGTTACTTAGGTCAGCACCCTTTTCCCCACCCACTTCAGAGAGGCTGTTTCATACAGTTAGATTCTTTTGCCACCATCTGCATTCTATCTGACGGAGAAGGCAATAGCACCCCACTCCAGGACTCTTGCCTGAAAAATCCCATGGACGGAGGAGCCTGGTGGGCTGCCGTCTATGGGGTCGCACAGAGTCGGACACGACTGAGCAACTTCACTTTCACTTTTCACTTTCATGCATTGGAGAAGGAAATGGCAACCCACTCCACTGTTCTTGCCTGGAGAACCCCAGGGACAGGGGAGCCTGGTGGGCTGCCGTCTATGGGGTTGCACAGAGTCGGACACAACTGAAGTGATTTAGCAGCAGCAGCAGCATTCTATCTGAAATCTCTGAGTGCCTAAATGATTTTTTTAATTTATATATATTCAAAGGTTCACTCTTTTCAATGCAAAGTTCTACAGGTTTTGGCAATGTCTAGTGTCATGCATAGCATCACAGAGAATAGTTTCATCACCCTAAAAAGATCCCCCTTGCTTTACACATTCAACCTTCTCCCACTCCTGCACCTTACTTGTCTTATTTAACAATATATCACGGCCATCACTCCATAGCAGTGTATGCATATAGTCCTCCTTCCCCTTCGCAGATGTGTGTTCCTCCACTGTGCTGATATACCACTGTTTACTGAACCAGTCCCTTCCTGATAGATAGTTGGGTTCTTTTCAGTTCTTTTGCCATCACAGATAGCCTTGCAATGAATCAGTAGGTACACTTTTGAGTACCTATTACATGATTTTTGTATATTATCTTCCTTGATTCTCATTTATCCTGCATCCATTTACCTGTGAGGAACCTGGGGCTCCTGGGTTGCCCACGATCTCATTACCATGGGCTTCTTGAGGGGTTATGTCTTGTTTTCCATTGCATTCCTGGCATTTTTATTGAATCAATGAGTGAAACTCTACTAATAAATGGCAGCACAGGGGACTGAAGCCAGGACTGTGAGATTGGATCTATCTAGCCCCAAAGCTGTATTCATTACAGTCCAGCAGCAATCTCTAAGGTGGGATGTCCATATCTCAGCGGGCGCACAAGACGGGCCCATTTGCTTGTGAAAAGAATATATCAGGATATCTAATTAGGATTTTATCATGTTCTTTTAAAATTGTCCAGTTTGGGGATTTCCTGGTGGTCCAGTGGTTAAGAATCCGCCTACCAATGCAGGGGACATAGGTTGTATCCCTGGGCTGGGAAGATCCCATAGTCATGGGGCAAGTAAACCCCTGTGTTACAACCTCTGAGCCCACATTCTAGCCAGTGAGCCTCAACTACTGAAGCTGGTGCACCTAGGGCCTGTGCTCCGCAAAAAGAGAAGCCACAGCAATAAGAAGCTTATGCACCATAACCAAGAGTAGCTCCCTCTTGCCCCAACTAGAGAAAGCTTGCACATACGGCAACAAAGACTCAGCACAGCCAAAAATAAATAAATATTTTAAATGTCCACTTTTGTGAATACTTTTTACTTACATAAAAGAACATAGGGAATATGTGTAGACTTTACATGAATAAGTAAATATTCATATGTCAGACTTCTCAAAGTCTGTATGCTCAGACTTTGTTCTGATGCTAAGAGTGCATGATAAAAACACTTTGGAGTTACTGTCTTCTAAGATTTGAGGAATTTATTAAGTCCACTTCTCCTGTGAAGTGAAAGTGACTCTTTGTGTCTGACTCTTTGTGACCCCGTGGACTACAGTCCATGGAATTCTCCAGGCCAGAATACTGGAGTGGGTAGCCATTCCCTTCTCCAGGGGATCTTCCCAACCCAGGGATTGACCCAAGGTCTTTCATATTGCAGGTGGTTCTTTACCAGCTGAGCCCTGGGGGAAGCTCCAGAATACTGGAGTGGGTAGCCTATCTCTTCTCCAGCAGATCTTCCTGACCCAGGAATCAAAACACCCTACAAATCACAAGATAGTCCCCACAATAAGAATTATCTAGTCCAAAATGTCAATAGTGGTAAGGGTAAGCAATTTTGCCTTATACTCATCCCAAGAGGGAGAAATGGAGAGAGCAAGGGAGCAGGATGCAGATAAGGAAGTAGGGTCTTATCTATATCTGTGGACCTAACACCTGTCTCATTACATACACCCAGTTAATGCTAATTGAGTGTTAGAGTCGGCAAAGGAGAGGTTTGGGGAGTGGGAAAGGAAAATGACAAGAGGAAGCACAGAGCAAGAAGAAGAACAGGAAAAGGAGGGGAGAAATATGGAGAAAAATGCAGCAGATTGTTTTCCAAGATGATTGGGACAAGCTCACCCATGCCCTGCACTTTCACAATGTGACCTTGACATTCCTCACATTGCAAGATGGCATCTCTATTTCCTTCCCTTGAATCTGGTTGGTATGTGACTCCAGCAGAAGTAATGCTACGCCATCAAAGGTGATACAGCTTCCACCTGGCTTTTTGGGATGCTCTTAGAATCCAGTCAACCGTGAGGAAGTGGAGAGGTCATCTGATAAGGCCACATGTACGTGTTCTGGCCAATAGGCTAAGGTCCCAACTAATATGCCAGCCACAGGATTGAAGGTACCGCCTAGAGGATGCCAGTCTTTGAGTCATTCTGCTGAGGCCCCAGACGTCATGGTCAGTCAATCAGTTCAGTTAGTTCACTGGACTGCAGCACAACAGGCTTCCCTGTCCCTCACCAACCCCCGGAGCTTGCTCAAACTCATTTTCATTGAGTCAGTGATGCCATCCAACCATCTCATCCTCTGTCAACCCCTTCTTCTCCTGCCTTCAATCTTGTCCAGCATCAAGGTATTTGGCCAAAGTATTGGAGTTTCAGCTTCAACATCAGTCCTTCCAATGAACACTCCAGTACTCTTGCCTGGAAAATCCCATGGACAAGAATACAGTCCATAGGGTCACAAAGAGTCTGGACACCTCCCTGGAATAGAGGTGGTATAAAAGAATGGACAGAATGAAAAGGCAAAATGATAAGATACTGAAAGAGGAACTCCCCAGGTCAGTAGGTGCCCAGTATACTGCTGGAGGTCAGTGGAGAAATAACTCCAGAAAGAATGAAGGGATGGAGGGAAAGCAAAAATAATACCCAACTGTGGGTGTGACTGGTAATAGAAGCAAGGTCCGATGCTGTAAAGAGCAATATTGCATAGGAACCTGGAATGTCAGGTCCATGAATCAAGGCAAATTGGAAGTGGTCAAACAGGAGATGGCAAGAGTGAACGTCGACATTCTAGGAATCAGTGAACTAAAATGGACTGGAATGGGTGAATTTAACTCAGATGACCATTATATCTACTACTGCGGGCAGGAATCCCTTAGAATAAATGGAGTAGCCATCATGGTCAACAGAAGAGTCCGAAATGCATTACTTGGATGCAATCTCAAAAATGACAGAATGATCTCTGTTCATCTCCAAGGCAAACCATTCAATATCACAGTTATCCAAGTCTACGCTCCAACCAGTAACGCTGAAGAAGCTGAAGTTGAACAGTTCTATGAAGACCTACAAGACCTTTTATAACTAACACCCCAAAAAGATGTCCTTTTCATTATAGGGGACTGGAATGCAAAAGTAGGAAGTCAAGAAACACCTGGAGTAACAGGCAAATTTGGCCTTGGAATGCAGAATGAGGCAGGGCAAAGACTAATAGAGTTTTGCCAAGAAAATGCACTGGTCATAGCAAACACCCTCTTCCAACAACACAAGAGAAGACTCTACACATGGACATCACCAGATGGTCAACACCGAAATCAGATTGATTATATTCTCTGCAGCAAAAGTTGGAGAAGCTCTATACAGTCAGCAAAAAACAAGACCGGGAGCTGACTGTGGCTCAGATCATGAACTCCTTATTACCAAATTCAGACTCAAATTGAAGAAAACAGGGAAAACGGCTAGATCAGTCAGGTATGACCTAAATCAAATCCCTTATGATTATACAGTAGAAGTGAGAAATAGATTTAAGGGCCTAGATCTGATAGATAGAGTGCCTGATGAACTACGGAATGAGGTTCATGACATTGTACAGGAGACAGGGATCAAGACGATCCCCATGGAAAAGAAATGCAAAAAAGCAAAATGGCTGTCTGGGGAGGCCTTACAAAGAGCTGTGAAAAGAAGATAGGTGAAAAGCAAAGGAGAAAATGAAAGATATAAGCATCTGAATGCAGAGTTCCAAAGAATAGCAAGAAGAGATAAGAAAGCCTTCTTCAGCGATCAATGCAAAGAAATCGAGGAAAACAACAGAATGGGAAAGACTAGAGATCTCTTCAAGAAAATTAGAGATACCAAGGGAACATTTCATGCAAAGATGGGCTTGATAAAGGACAGAAATGGTGTGGACCTAACAGAAGCAAAAGGTATTAAGAAGAGATAGCAAGAATACACAGAAGAACTGTACAAAAAGGATCTTCACGACCCAGATAATCACGATGGTGTGATCACTCATCTAGAGCCAGACATCCTGGAATGTGAAGTCAAGTGGGCCTTAGAAAGCATCACTACGAACAAAGCAGTGGAGGTGATGGAATTCCAGTAGAGCTATTTCAAATCCTGAAAGATAATGCTGTGAAAGTGCTGCACTCAATATGCCAGCAAATTTGGAAAACTCAGCAGTGGCCACAGGACTGGAAAAGGTGTTTTCATTCCAATTCCAAAGAAAGGCAATGCCAAAGAATGCTCAAACTACCACACAATTGCACTCATCTCACATGCTAGTAAAGTAATGCTCAAAATTCTCCAAGCCAGGCTTCAGCAATACATGAACTGTGAACTTCCTGATGTTTAAGCTGGCTTTAGAAAGGCAGAGGAACCAGAGATCAAATTGACAACATCCGCTGGATCATGGAAAAGCAAGAGAGTTCCAGAAAAAACATCTATTTCTGCTTTATTGTCTATGCCAAAGCCTTTGACTGTGTGGATCACAATAAACTGTGGAAAATTCTGAAAGAGATGGGAATACCAGACCACCTCACCTGCCTCTTAAGAAAAATGTATGCAGGTCAGGAAGCAACAGTTAGAACTGGACATGGAACAACAGACTGGTTCCCAATTTTCGGAAAAGGAGTACATCAAGGCTGTATATTGTCACCCTGCTTATTTAACTTCTATGCAGAGTACATCATGAGAAACGCTGGACTGGAAGAAGCACAAGCTGGAATCAAGATTGCCGGGAGAAATATCAATAACCTCAGATATGCAGATGACACCACCCGTATGGCGGAAAGTGAAGAAGAACTATTAAGCCTCTTGATGAAATAAAAGAGGAGAGTGAGAAAGTTGGCTTAAAGCTCAACATTCAGAAAATGAAAATCATGGCATCTGGTCCCATCACTCCATGGGAAATAGATGGAGAAACAGTGGAAACAGTGTCAGATTTTATTTTTCTGGGCTCCAAAATCACTGCAGATGGTGACTGCAGCCATGAAATTAAAAGACGCTTACTCCTTGGAAGAAAAGTTATGACCAACCTTGACAGCATATTCAAAAGCAGAGACATTACTTTGCAGACTAAGGTCCGTCTAGTCAAGGCTATGGTTTTTCCAGTGGTCATGTATGGATGTGAGAGTTGGACTGTGAAGAAGGCTGAGCACCGAAGAATTGATGCTTTTGAAGTGTGGTGTTGGAGAAGACTCTTGAGAGTCCCTTGGACTGCAAGGAGATCCAACCAGTCCATTCTGAAGGAGATCAACCCTGGGATTTCTTTGGAAGGAATGATGCTAAAGCTGAAACTCCAGTACTCTGGCCACCTCATGCGAAGTGTTGGCTCATTGGAAAAGACTCTGATGCTTGGAGGGATTGGAGGCAGGAGAAGGGGATGACAGAGGATGAGATGGCTGGGTGGCATCACAGACTCGATGGACGTGAATCTGAGTGAACTCCAGGAGTTGGTGATGGACAGGGAGGCCTGGCGTGCTGCGATTCATGGGGTCACAAAGAGTCGGACATGACTGAGCGACTGAACTGAACGGAACCTTGAGATCACAGGTCAGTTTTTCAATAGACTGCTACATTTAGTCACCTTGGGGATGGGGTGAACAGTGAATGCACAGCTGGGTCTCCTAGACTTGGAGGAGTTCAGGGTGAGTGACTGTTGGAGAGATAAGGCCCCAGATGGGGTGATCCAGCCTTTGTCTCTGGGGGTAGGGGGGCAGGGGTGGAGAGGTGGGGCTGACAGCTCTACATTCTCTTTCATTCTACTTTTTTCTTATTCATTTATCCTCCCATTATCTCTTCTCTGCCCATCTCCAAAATGGAAGATTCAGTGCTGAAAGAATCAAGGAAAGATGTCTTTTATTTTTGAAAGGAAACTTTTTAGAAAACCTGAAGTAGGCGAGGGGAAAGGGACCATCTGCTTTGGATGGCTTGTTTATTAAGTGCTATTTTATGTAAACATGGGGTTTCAAGTATAGAGTTATATTTCTGAAACCTTTAATCAAGTTTATTATATTTTGGAAGTACTCAGGAGTCATTGAATTTATTATATTCTGCAGTTATCTGTAATCAGTAATTAGGGTGGATGATTTGGAGGTACTTGAAATTAGTACTGTAGGAAATGAACTTCTTCCTTTTTTGTTGGGGCCCTGGCTGTTTCTTAAACATCTACAACCTGGTTCAAATATTTATTACCCATCTGATTCTATTAAAGGGGAGTGAGGAGGTAGGCAAGAGAGAAGGAAAGAAGGCAGTGAGAATCAGGTATCAATAATTACTGCCTTGTTTTCCTCTCATTGCAGAGTTGGCTTCAGACTGTTTATTTTTGGAAGTAATACATGGTATCAAGCATCTAATATAAAATCAGGCCTGGGGTGACTTACAGTTGAATCAGATCACTGTAAGTTGGCTACGCTGGGACTACAAAAATCACAAAGACTCGTAACTTAGTGCACCTTTGTCCAGGGTTGGGGAAAACGGGCAAGAGTGGGGCTGTTCATCATTTGCAGAAGCTTGAGTTCTACAAACCAAGGTAATAATGCAATTTTCATCACATGTTTTTGGACTCATAAATTTATTGCACTACTAGCTCTAGTATTTATTATTCAGGACTTATTGAAATGTGGTTACATTTATTACAGCTAGTAGCAGACTTCTCTATTTCCATAATATTTGGAGTTGTGTTTTTCAAACAGGTTAACACTCAGTGATGAATCTTTTAAAACTAAGTATTAACTAAAGATCATGGCATCCAGCCCCATTACTTCATGGCAAGTAGAGGGGGAAAAGATGGATGTAGTGACAGATTTCCTCTTCTTGGGTTCTAAAATCACTGTGGATGGTGACTGCAGCCATGAAATCAGAAGACGATTGCTTCTTGGCAGGAAAGCTATGACAAACCTAGGCAGAGTGTTGAAAAGTAAAGACATTACTCTGCCAACAAAGATCCACACAGTCAAGGCGATGGTCTTCCCAGTGGTCATGTGTGGTTGTGAGAGCTGGACCTCAAAGAAGGCAGAGCGCCAAAGAATTCATGCCTTTGAACTGTGGTGCTGGAGAAGACTCCTGTCCCTTGGACAGCAAGATCAAACCAGTCAATCTTGAGGGAAATCAACCCTGGATACTCACTGGAAGGACTGATGCTGAAGCTCCAGTAATTTGGTCATCTGATGCGAACAGCTGACTCACTGGAAAAGTCCCTGAGGCTGGGAAGGATTGAGGGCAGAAGGAGAAAAGGGCATCAGAGGATGAGATGGCTGGATGGCATCACATGAACGGACATGAACTTGGGCAAACTTCGGAAGATGGTGAGAGACAGGGAGGCCTGGTGTGCTGCAGTCCATGGGGTTTCAAAGAGTTGGACCGGACCAGGTGACGGAACAACAAAGACTCTTGACCACTATTTTGGAAAAATGGAATACAATAGAACAGGTCAGAGGCTGTCACAAACAGTGAGGGCAGGTGCTGTTTGTGAAATGTTGCTCGTATTTGTGTATTATCTATATGGGTCTTAACGTAAAATGTGTTGTCGGGTTTTTTTTTTTTTTTTTCCACTACAGGTTGGAAGGTTTTTTGGTTCTGGACAAGATGGAATAAGCCCACTGTCGTCTCTCTGCCAACAGTTACAACTAAATATTCTGGACAAAATACAACTACCTGAGAACTCTGCAAAGTAAACAAGCAGGCACATTAGGGAGCTTGGAGGAGCTATCTGTATTGGATGTCTCAAAATTGTTTTCCTTTTTTCTTTCACAGCTTTGACCAGAGACTAGGCCCCCTGTAGGGGAGTTCACAGTAGCAGATGTCAGCAAAAACTTCAAGAGAAACCTACCAGAAAACAACTCTTGTTTCTTCTGCTCTTCTCACAGCTTTACTTCTGACACCAGATGTGTGTGGGTTTTTTCCCACACCAACCATTTCTCTTAACTCTCCAAACACCAACTGGGTGTCCTGCAGTTCAGTTCTGACACTAACTACCTGGAATTAGTGCAGACCTCAAGGATTCAGGGCTCATTTCCACATGTCCATTTCAGATGCCAGTCACACGTCTCAGGATACCATCTTTACTTCTGAATAACTAGCTACCAATCGGGGGTTCCCATAACCCACCTCTTCCTCAGGTTTGAAAATTTGCTATATCAGAAACTCAAGAAAACAGAACTCAAGGAAATACTTACTTACCTTTACTGGTTTATTATAAAGTAACAGCCAGATAAAGAGGTAGATAAATGGAAGTCTGGAAGGAAGGGAGCTGAATGGAGCAATTTCTGTTCCTGCGAAGTTGGGGAGCACCACTCTACCAGCACATGGATGTGTTCAACTAGAATTTCTCTGATCCTCTTTGGTAAGGATTTTTTATGAAGGCTTTATCACATAGGCATAGTGAAAGTCAAAGTGAAGTCGCTCAGTCGTGTCCCACTTTTTGCGACCCCATGGACTGCAGCCTACCAGGCTCCTCTGTCCATGGGATTGTCCCGGCAAGAATACTGGAGTGGGTCGCCATTTCCTTCTCCAGGGGATCTTCCCAACCCAGGTATCGAACCCAGGTCTCCCACATTGCAGGCAGATGCTTTAACCTCTGAGCCATCATCAGTTCAGTTCAGTTCAGTCACTCAGTCGTGTCCGACTCTTTGCGACCTCATGAATCGCAGTACGCCAGGCCTCCCTGTCCATCACCAACTCCCGGAGTTCACTCAGTCGTGTCCATCAAGTCAGTGATGCCATCCAGCCATCTCATTCTCGGTCATCCCCTTCTCCTCCTGCCCCCAATCCCTCCCAGCATCAAAGTGTTCTCCAATGAGTCAACTCTTCTCATGAGGTGGCCAAAGTACTGGAGTTTCAGCTTTAGCATCATTCCTTCCAAAGAAATCCCAGGGTTGACCTCCTTGTAGTCCAAGGGACTCTCAAGAGTCTTCTCCAACACCACAGTTCAAAAGCATCAATTCTTCGGCGCTCAGCCTTCTTCACAGTCCAACTCTCACATCCATACATGACTACTGGAAAAACCATAGCCTTGACTAGACGGACCTTAGTCGGCAAAGTAATGTCTCTGCTTTTGAATATGCTATCTAGGTTGGTCATAACTTTTCTTCCAAGGAGTAAGCGTCTTTTAATTTCATGAGCCATCATAATTGATCATTAATTAAATCCCCAATCTTCCTCTCTTCCCCAGAGGATGGATGGTGAGGCTGAAAGTTTCCAAGCTTCTAATCATGATATAACCTTTCTTATGACCAGGCCCCCATCCTGAATCTATTCAGAAGCCCACCAAGAGTCACCTCGTTAGAACAAAAGATGCTCTTACCACTCAGGAAATCCCAAGGGATTTTTAGGAGATCTGTATCAGAAACTAGGAGGTCAAGATCAAATGTCAGGAAAAAAGATAATCCTAGCACCCCTTATTTTTGGGTTGCTAAGTCATGTCTGATTCATTGAGACCCAATGGACTATAGCCTTACAGACTCCTCAGTCCTCTACTATCTCACAGAGTTTGCTCAAATTCATGTCCATTGAGTCAGTGACGCTATCCAATAACCATCTCATCCTCTGTCATCCCCTTCTCCTTTTGCCTTCAATCTTTCCCAGCATTAGGGTATTTTCCAATGAGTCAGCTCATCAGGTGGCCAAAGTATTGGAGCTTCAGCTTCAGCATCAGTCCTTCCAATGAATATTCAGGGTTGATTTCCTTTAGGATTGACTGGTTTGATCTTCTTGCTGTCTAAGGGACTCTCAAGAGTCTTCTCCAGCAACATAGTTCGAAAGCATCAATTCTTTGGGTTCAGTCTTCTTTATGGTCCAACTCTCACATCCATAAACGACTAGTAGAAAAACCATAGCCTTGACTATAACCACCCCTATCTCTCAAAAAATTAAATGACTTTAGGAGCTCTGTGGCAGGAACCAGAGGCAGAGACAAACCCCATCTCTCTGACCAGACTTGGGAAAAGGGTCGTTCCAAGTCAGAGTTCTCATTAAAACTTTTCTCTCTCTTTCCTGGACTGGCCCCAAGGGTAGCCCTCGATTCTGGAGCAGTGGTGGCAGCAGTATGGGCAGCTGAAATTTCAACAGCAACACTGTCCTTCTGGTTAACTGACTGGGAAATGAAGCCTTGGTGAACCGAAGAGGATAGGGAGAGTCCCAGAGAGGGGCCAGCTAGAGAAGGGGGCTCCCCTAATTCTGTGTGTGAACCGGCACAACTTTTGCAAACAGCCGAGCAAAGCTTCTGAAAAACTGAAATGACACTGGAACAACAGCCCACAGGAAAAGAGACAGAACTTGCAGTGTGAACCTACCTGGATTGAGTGCCTGCTAAAACAGAACAAAATCAACGTTTTCTAGAGCAGGGGTCAGCACGCTTTTTCCATAAAGGGACAGATATTACATAGTTTAGGCTTTGTGAATCACACAGTCTATCACAACTACTCAACTCTGCTGTTGCTATGCCAAAGCAGCCATAGGTAATATGTAAATAAACAGGCAGGGCTGTGTTCCAACAAAACTTTACTTATAAAAACAGGAGGAGGGAACTCCCCTGTGGTCCAGTGATTAGGACCCTGCATTTTTCACCAGGTTTAATCCCTGGTCTGGGAACTAAGATTTCAAAAGCCTCCCAGTGCAGCCAAAAACAATAAAGAACAAAACAGGAGGAGAGCTGGGTTTTTAATAAGACCCAGAGTCTCATTCAGTAGCTCAGCAGTAAAGAATCTGCCTGCAGTGCAGGAGACGTGGGTTCAGTCCCTGGGCTGGGAAGATCCCCTGGAGAAGGAAATGGCAACCACTCCAGTATTCTTGCCTGGGAAATCCCATGGACAAAGAGTCTGGCGGGCAAGGAACTGGACACGACTTAGTGACTAACGACAATAACAGAGTCTCATACACAGTACTCAAAACGTCCAGGATACAATCCAAAATTGCTCAACATAAAAAAAAAAAAATAAGAAGTGTTAGAACCCCAAACCATAATATCTGAAATTAATAGTCACTGTATGGGTTTAATAGCAGAATGGAGGTGAGAGAAGAGGAGTCATGAACTTGAAGATAGATGACGAGAAACTATCCAGTCTAAAGAACAGAAAGGAGGAAAAAAAGATTAAAAGAACCTAATGAATAAGAGTGTTAGGGACTGGGTCCAACATTCTTTAGAATCCCAGGGGATGGGTAAGAGACTGGTGCAGAAAAAAAAAAAAAATTGAAGATGTAGCTGAAAGATTCTCAATTTTGGTAAAAGACAAGATTACAGATTCTTGGGACTTCCTTGGAGGTCCAGTGGTTAAGACTCTGTGCTTCCACTACAAGGGGCACAGGTTCAATCCCTGGTCAGGGAACGAAGATCTTGCATGCAACATGGTGTGGCAAAAATTAGGGAAAAAAAAAAAAAGTACAGATTCAAGAAATTCAGGGAATCCCAAACAGGACAAATGCCAACCAAACAAACAAACCCTCCAAAAACCAAAGAAACAAAATGACCCAGTCAGACACATACTTAAACGCAAAGAAAAGAAAAAATATCTTAAAAGCACTCTCAGAAACAAAACAATATGCTGATTCCTCAGATAATTAAAAATGGAATTACCATATGATCTGTCAATTCTACTTCTGGGTATATACCCCAAATAATTGAAAGCAGGGTCTCAAAGAGATATTTATATACTCATATTCATAGCAGAATATTCACAATAGCCACACACAAAAAAGGAAGCAAGCCAACTGGTGATGAGTGGAAAAACAAAATATATGCATACAATGGACTACTCAGCCCTCAAAACGGAAGCCTAACATGTGGGTCGGAGAAGGCGATGGCAGCCCACTCCAGCACTCTTGCCTGGAAAACCCCATGGACGGAGGAGCCTGGTGGGCTGCAGTCCATGGGGTCTCGAAGAGTCGGACATGACTGAGCGACTTCCCTTTCACTTTTCACTTTCACGCATTGGAGAAGGAAATGGCAATCCACTCCAGTGTTCGTGCCTGGAGAATCCCAGGGACGGGGAAGCCTGGTGGGCTGCCTCTATGGGGTCGCACAGAGTCAGACACGACTGAAGCGACTTAGCAGCAGCAGCAGCAGCAACATCATATGCTACAACATGAATGAACCTTGAGGACCTTATGTTAAGGGAAATAAGCCAGTCACAAAGAGACAAGTGCCGTATGATTCCACTTACATGATGCACTTAAAGTGGTCAGATTCACAGAGACAGAAAGTAGAATGGTGGTTGCTAGGGGCTGGGTGGAGGGGGAAATATGGAACTATTTAGTCAGTCTCAGTTCTGCAAGATGAAGAGAGTTCTGGAGGCGGATGGTGGTGATGATCGTGCAACAGTGTGAATGTGTTTAACACTACAATACACACACATACATACACACACACCCCTGGAGAAGGACATGGCAACCCACTCCAGTACTCTTGCCTGCCTGGGAAATCCCAGGACAGAGGAGCCTGGTGGGTTACAGTCCATGGAGTTGCAAAGACTTAGACAAGACTTAGTGACTAAACAACAATACTATATATATATAGCCATGCTGTGTGGTTTGTAGGATCTTAGTTCCCTGACCAGGGATTGAACCCGGGTCCTGGCAGTTTTAACTGCTAGACTGCCAGCTCATTCCCCAGAAATGATTAAGATGGCAAATTCTATAATATGTGTATGCACCTTTTGCTATAATTAAAAAAAAAGTCGATAAAAACAGTTATTTAGATATAGAACAGTGATTTCAATTGCTATGGATTTCTCATTAGAAACTGTGCAAGTGAGAAGACAGTGGGACATCGCTAAAGTGCTGAAAGAAAATAACTGTATCCAGAGAGAACAAATTCAGGCATGAAAGCAAAATAAAGTCAACTTTCAGATGAAGGAAAACTAAGAGGACTACATACTTCTTCTAAGAGAAGTGCTCAAGGGAGTTTTTCAGGCTGAAGGGAAATAATAGCAGAGGGAAACTTGGAACAGAAGGAATCAAGGAAGAACAGAAATGGTAAATGTCTCCTCTTAAGTTCTTTAAAATATGTGTGACTATTAAAAGCAAAAATTGTAATAGTGTCTGGTAAGATCTTCAATGTATCCTCACATAATTTACATAACAACTCTAACATAAAAGGGGGAGAATATATGGTTGAGAGGCAGCTACATTTTACTCGAAGTGATAAAATATTAACTGTAGGGAGTCAGATTTGTGTATTATAATCCTGAGAGCAATGGCTTAAAATACAGAGATATAACCAACAGTGAATAGACATATTACAATGAAATACTAAAAAATATTCAAATAACCCAAAAGTGGCAGGAAAGGGGAGAGAAACAAAAAATAAAGAGAACAGAAAACAATACAATGGTAGACCCAAAGCCAAGCACATCAGTATGGTTTGTAAATGGCCCAAATGCATCAAATTAAGACTGTCAGAGTGCACTGCAGATCCAGGCCCAACTATATCCTGCCTCTAAGAATCCCACATTAAGTACAGGTTTAAAGGGATGGAGAAGGATGGAGACCAGCGGCTTGAAGAGAAGGTCTGGGTTCTCTCTCGGACAGCTGGGTGGGGTAGGACAGGTGAGTTAGGGTCACTACAGAGACAGGCTTGGTATCCTCAGAGCAAGTAGCGGGGCCTTGGGGTCTGGCTTCCAGATTCCCCACCTCCAGCTATTCAGTTCAAGAAGGGACTTTCACATTCATCACTCAGAAGCCATAGCTCACAGAGCACCTGCTGAATCAAAATCAACATGGATTCTCCTTGCTTCTAAGAATTCTAATTCAGCCTTTGCCGAAATGAGGAGATGCTCTGATCGCCTCCAGCTGCGGCTATCCTGGCAAGTTGGCACAGGCTCGGAAGAGTGTGGTCACGTACAACGTGCTGGATGTTCTCTGATCCTGTGTGAATCTCACCTTTTTCATCGTGAGTCTAATAAATTGACTTCTTGGTGTCTGCAGCAGCTTTCAAAATGGTCTCCAACCAGGACGGGAGAACTGGAAGTCCTGAGAAGAGGTATGAAGGGCTCAGTTACTGGGCCTTAGGTTCTGACTCCAATCCTTGAAGCTTTACAAAGCTGTATCTGACGTGCAAAGTCCAATCCAAGACAAGCCAAACTCTCAACACGAGATTCACGCCTCTAGGAGCAACAAGGTCACTAGCTGAGGAATCTGTGCCCTTCTTCCCTCATGGATGAATAAAAACAAAAATAGGGCCTAGTTAAGTAGAACAGTAGAGGTTCTGCTTGCAGAGAGAACAGATGAACTGCAGGTCAGAGTATGCCAAGATTTGTCAAAAGTTTTCACCAATTTCCTGCTGCTGCTGCTAAGTCACTTCAGTCGTGTCCGACTCTGTGCGACCCCATAGACGGCAGCCCATGAGGCTCCCCTGTCCCTGGGATCCTCCAGGCAAGAACACTGGAGTGGGTTGCCATTTCCTTCTCCAATGCATGAAAGTGAAAAGTGAAAGGGAAGTCGCTCAGTTGTGTCCGACTCTTAGCGACCCCATGGACTGCAGCCTTCCAGGCTCCTCCATCCATGGGATTTTCCAGGCAAGAGTACTGGAGTGGGGTGCCATTGCCTTCTCCCTAGTCATGATTAAACATATTTCAGAAAATGCTTAACTTTCTACATAAATGAAAAACAGAATTTTTGAATGAAGCCAAGTCTAGGTCAGTTTTTTCTCTACCAGCCTCAGGAACAATGAATGACCTCAGTCCAAATAATATCATATAGAAATACTGTCCATGTTTTATGAAAAAAGTTAAATTCTAAGTCTGAGCATGAATAATCACTTGAATTTCAGTCAGATCCATCCCCTACTCCCACATGCTTATCAGAAAGTCTGGTCTCCATTTTCAAAAGCTCTTATTGTAAATAATGCCACTCAAATCCTATTATCTGTTCTTCCCTTCCTCCATGGTTTCAAATCCTGATTCTGAGCCAGGCATATGGTGTCCTGGAATAGACTAATCCCCCAACCTCAGGACTAAGTCCTAGCCTGTGAGCTGTAAGAGGAGATATTATGGAGTGGCCTTCAGGAACCTTATATAAAATACTGCTCACACATTCCCTGCACTTTTTCTTGTCTCCTTTCTTTAATCCATCTTGTTGCTTGGAAAATGGATGTAGTAGCTGGAGTGCTAGCTACCACCTTGGCCAAGAAGACCTGGAGGAGTCCAGGTTCCTAAAGACTTTGTGAAACAGACTCATCATACCAGCCCTGAGTTGCCTACTTTTGGACACTCATGGTAGTGAGAAGGAAATCCCCATGCTGTGTGAACCCAGCTGTTATTTTTGGTTTCTGTTATATGTAGCTGAATTTGATCCTAATATAGCTCCTAATGACTGAAACCAAGAAACACTCTCCAACAGATCCTAGGGAGATGTTCTCGGTGGAGAAACTATCATTCCAGTCCATTCTTTGTAGAAGAAAAACGCAGTTAACTGCCTTTCTTAAGACATTTCGCAGTAAGGTTACTAAGAGAAAAGCTAACTACCACCACCGAAACCTCAAAAAAACCCAAACCCACACAAAATAACCCCAAACCAACACCTAAGTGAAGGGCCAGTCTGTGGAAGGCCTGTCCTCTAGTTCTTGCTCTTGATGACCCCTCCTTGGCCTTGGCCTGGCTTGGGTTTTCCTCTGTGAACAAGGAGGGCGTTGAACTAGATGTCTCCAGGCTTTCATCTAGTGCTGAACTTCCAGTCCATTTTCTAACCTCCATTAGATTATATACACCTTTTGCATAAATGAAATAAACCTCAAGTACTTTTCACAGTGCTTTGCACATGACAAGGTGCCCTATACACACGAGCGATGAAGACTCATAAATCACGTTACTTGTGTCCACAGTATCCGCACAGAGGAGGTGCTCGTGTTTATCGATATCCTCTGAGGTTGCCTCCTGCCCTCCTGTCGATCCCATGCCTGCCCTACAGAAAGCTCGTCCCCCATGCTTACAGGCATCAGCATGAAGAGCCTGAGAAAAGGAGACTTTAGGTTCGGGGTTACGCAAATCCATGGCAGAAAAATCAGCAGTGGAGGAGGAAATACACTATTTATTTACAGTTCTTTCACTTTATCCACAATTTCCCATACAAACATAAAAACTAAAAAAATAAAACCACCACTTGGGAACACAAGTGTCTTTCTTTAATTAGTCCGGTCGAGGGAGGACCACAGCCCTCTCACTCTGTGAAGGAGGCTATTGAGGCACACGGACGGGGAGCAGGAGAGGGCCGGAAAGAATGCCTGAGAAACGGCTCCCGGTGAGAAATGTAAGATGCCGGCACCGTGGGCGCCACTGGGAGACTCAGGGCCTCCCCCACAGGGGACAGCGACTGGCTTCCCCAGAGGGTGCCAGCTGCCTGCCGCCTCCCCCTCCACCTCTTCACTGCTGAGCACCCGGCATCCAACACAGGCCAGCCGTCTGGTGAGCTGCGTGGGGTGTGATGGTGACAGTGGGGGGGGGACGCCAAATGCCTCTCTCTGGGAAGAGCCCCAGGCCCCAGCAACACACGGGAAACCCCTCTCCCTTGGCACTGACAGTCAGTCACAGCTTATCTTGAATACCATGCTGCCTTGTAAAAAACGGGAAAACCAAAGCCCTCCCCCTGTTCCAGGGGAAAGGCAGGGGGCCAGAAACCTGCAGAGGGGCTTCTGCCTCTGCAGCCCTGTCCCTGGGGGCAGGGGGAGCAGCTGCGGTGAAGGGAGGGGAGCTCTGACTGCTGAAGACGGGGAAGGAACAGGGCAAATGCACCACGAGGCCTGGGCCTGGGGGGCGGGAGGGGGAGAGGAAAAACTCAGAGACACTGATGCTCATCAGAGTAGCTCCATCTGTCGGCTGTGCTCACTCTGGCCGACGCCTGTTCACTTCCCTCACAGGAGGGGCGCCTAGGAATCCACCTGGAGGCGCTGAAGCCACCTGCCTGGCAACTTCATCTGTGCTAGTGACCTAGATTGCTTTCACGTGTTGATGCACGTTATAAATATAAAAATCATATCTGCTACAAAGAAGACATATTTATACATCTTTACCCATATACATAATAACACAATTTACACATAATAATATCTTGGAGTGGGTCATCACGGAAAAAGCGGGGGGTTTGGAGAGGTAATAAGCCCCTTCTCCCTCCCCTGACCTGATCCTTCTCAAGGGATGCGCGTATACTTGGTCACTGGGGCCCTTCCCAGCTGGCTGTTTGACGGGGCTGGTCCGGACACATTTGGACATTCGGACATGTAACTAAATGCTGATGGGTGTGTACACTCACATACACACACAGATGCAGGCACACATACAGACACCTGTGTGAGAAAAGGAAAAATAAAATTCCTAGCCCTTGGGTGTAGGTCTCTCCCCAGAGTTATAAGCGTCAGTGCCTCCTCCGACTAAGAATAAAGCTCCTAGGAAGCTGCCCCTCACTGGCTCAGACTTGGGCAGAAGGGGAAGGGCTAGGAGTTGGGGGTAGAGGGGAGGGGACAGGAGTCTTTTGAAAACATAAGGCATTTTTGACCTATGATCAAATCAAACTATGTCACAAAAAAGCAACGGTGTCAGTTGGGGCTAGGAGGCAAGAGACAGCCAGTCCACGTAGGGCAACGTGAGTTGAGACCCTGAGCCTTCCCCTTCTTCCCTCCGGTTTCTCTTAAAGGGGCAGACAACCTTGTACCTCCCTTTCTGTCCTCTCCCAGAGCTGAGCCCATCCACGTGTCATGGAATACTGATAGTGGTCCAGGAGGCGTCCAGAGACATGGAGTGGTGGACAGGCACGCCAGAAAAGTTAAGACCTGGGCGGCGGATGTGAGCTTTTTACAGCAGGAGTGGTTCCTGGCCGGAGTCCACGGCTCGCACAGTGGCCACAGTGATCAGATTGCCATCAGAGATGGGGGGCAGTCTGGGTCCCCCTGGGGAGACAGCACCTATCGGCGGTAGTGATTGGGGGCGTCGGCGAACATGTACTTGAGTCTATAGGCCTCGGCGAGGAGCAGCCCAATCTCTTCGTTGCCCCAGTGGATCGTAGGTAGGTTCTGCAGCAGCATAAGGAGACCCTGGAATGCAAGAAGGAACTTTTATCGTCTGATCACTGCGGGACTACTGACCAAGGGACCTGCAGGCCGTGGCATGGAGCCCCTTCCTCCCGGGTCATCCATCCCAGGCTCTGGCCTCCCTCCTCCCATGCGGCACACAGCCGTTGGCCCTAGTTCTCCTTCAGGAGGCCTTGAAAAGCCTCTGTTGAGTCTCTGATCCACTAACACCTGCCTCTGTAGAAATATTATAAATAGAGGATGACAACAATAAACAAGCATCTTTAAAGGAGAAAAATAATCACTCATCCAAATATACCTCTCTTAATTTCAAAGTATTCCTGTCTTTTTTTCACATGCATATTTCTGAAATAGCTGTAATCATAATTATGATTTTACATGCTTTTTAATCATCCTTTTTTACTGTAATTTTTGCGTTTTTCCGCACAGCCTTCAAAAAATGATTATTCTCAATGTTAGTACTCCATCATGTGGCTATACTCTAATTTACTAAAACATTTCCCTTTTATTAGATACTTCATTTATTTCCTTTAAGGAAAAAGAAACAAAACACCTTCACGGGGAAGACTGCTAGGAACCTTTCTGCACTGGACGATCTTTCTCCTGATCCTAATGTTTGCTTGTTAATCACTGTATTTATCCTCTGCTCTATTCCCCAAAGACTGTCCTCAACCTACCTGTCAGCTTATTTCCCACTGTTCCCAAGGTATGAGCCTTATCCAGCTGGGTCCACGTCGGCCACATTTACCTGCGCCTCCAGGGTTTAATTTAGGTTGTTCCTCTTGCTTGGAACACCTCCTCTCCTTCTCCTCTACCTATCTAAATCCTATTCAGTTTTCAAAGCCCAGGTCCCTCAGTCAGCTCCCCGGAGGTGGCCTATTAAAGAGGATATTAGGATAAAGAATGAATGTGAAATTTTAGGTTATCTCTATAATTTAGTTACCCTCGCCTTTGCTGCCACTTTGTGTTCTTTCTCCACCTCTCTTTCTGAACTGGATCTTATTTTTCTGATTATAAGAGAAACAGTAGCAAGACAAAACCCAGAAAGAGACTGACAGATTTGATACAGTTTTGAAACCTCATTATGTCAAGGCACAAAGACAAGGTTGAAATACAAGAAAATTGACTACAGGAAAATACTGATAACACTTATAAAAGACAAAAGGTTAATATCTGCAATAAAAAGGAAGTACCTACAAATCACTAAGATGAAAAGGAAAACCACTAAATGGAAAAAAAAACGGATGCAAAATGCCAATGGCCCATCAACATGCTGTAACCCTGCCATTGGCCGATGTGTGCCCTCTAGCAATGTTTCCTAGTTCTTAGTGAAGAGGTCTTATGTATCTTTTACAACATTTCTTCCTTTAGTAACAGAAGTTTAGCTGGGCACAGAGATACATGGGAACATCACTGCTGTGTATGGCCAGTATGATAAGTTCTGGCCAATCTTGGGCGGGGGGGGGGGGGGGGGGGGGGGGGGGCGCAGTGTAACTCCTGGGTTCTGCCCTAAACTACTCCGCCCCTTCCTAGAAAACGGTGATGTACGGAGGAGTTTGAAGCAGTCATCTTAGACCCTAAGAATAAAGCTATGTGTTGAAGATGGCAGAGCAACAAGAGAGAAGAAATCCGAGTCCTTGCCACCCTGGAGCCACGTAAGCCCTGGACTCTTACACTCAGCCTCTAACGGAAGAGAAGCAAACAACTACTGTGCCTTAAGCCACTGTTATTCTCTGGTCTTGGTTTCAGGAGACAAGTATATCATCTTAACAAACTCGGGCCACATCTGTCAAAACTAGAGATGCAGGGACTTCCCTGGCAGCCCAGTGGTTAGACTCAGTGCTTACACTGCCAGGGCCTGGGTTCCAGCCCTGGTTGGGGAACTAAGATCCTGCAAGAGCACAGTGTGGCAAAAAAAAACAAAAACAAAAAAACCCAAAAACCCCAACCAAACAATACACCTCTCCCACAAAACAGAACAAAAAACAAAGGGGAAAAAGATAAGCCCAGAAACACACATGGTCACTGATCCAGCAACTTAACTTCTTAGTACTTCTTGGAAAACATCTGCACTCCTGTACAAGGGGCAGCACCGCACCATTGCTTCAAATAATGGGGAAAAGGACATGAAGGAGGTGCCTGTCAGTACCCAGAACTTAGAGACAACTGTCCAAATTATGAAATACAAGCAGCACCTATAAAAAGAAGCAGGACTACATGTGTCAAGGTAAAAAGATATCAAAGACATTTTTAGGGGTGAAAACAAGCAAGTTACAGAAAAACAGTTATGATCCCACTTAGGTAAAAGAGAAAATACAACTGTAAGTTTGTATGTGCGTGTATGTATGTAAAATGTTTAAAAGGCTAGGTGGTGAAACTGTTAACACTAGTTACCTTTGGGGATGCGAGAACCTTTGCTTTCTCTCATTCTATTTCTCCTCATTTTCAATTATTACAATCAAGTCTTTGTATATTACTTACGTTACAGAACATTTTCCCCCTAGTAATACACATTTTCCTGGAAGTTTGTTTACTTTGTTGAAAGTAATAGAGCACAAAATAAACCACCCTTAACTTCATAATCAAGAGGAAGCTACTTTTAAACATTTTGGCGTATTTCCTTTCAGTCCTTTTTCTGCACATTCTTACACAGATGAAACATTTTCTCTAAATACTTTTCAATCTGTTTAGCACTTAACATAAGCATTTCCTCTAATATTAAAAACTCCTTTTAGACATTTTCAATGGTCAAAGAATTTTCCATGATGCAGAAGTACCCTAATTTACTCAGTATCTTCCTGTTTTGAGCTTTTAATAATTTCTGGTTTTTCACTATAATGAAATTATAATGAACAGGCTTGTGCATAAAGCCATATTTTAGATTATTTCCTTGGGCTAAATTTCTAGGAATGAAAATTACTGTGTCAAAGGGCATGAACACTTTAAAGGTACCTAAGGTCAGGAAGCAACAGTTAGAACTGGACATGGAAAAACAGACTGGTTCCAAATGGGAAAAGGAATACGTCAAGGCTGTCACCCTGCTTATTTAACTTCTATGCAGAGTACATCATGAGAAATGCTGGGCTGGAAGAAGCACAAGCTGGAATCAAGATTGCCAGGAGAAATATCAATAACCTCAGATATGCAGATGACACCACCCTTACGGCAGAAAGTGAAGAGGAACTAAAAAGCCTCTTGATGAAAGTGAAAGAGGGGAGTGCAAAGTTGGCTTAAAGCTCAACATTCAGAAAATGAAGATCATGGCATCTGGTCCCATCACTTCATGGGAAATAGATGGGGAAACAGTGTCAGACTTTATTTTGGGGGGCTCCAAAATCACTGTAGATGGTGACTGCAGCTATGAAATTAAAAGACGCTTACTCCTTGGAAGAAAAGTTATGACCAACCTAGACAGCATATTCAAAAGCAGAGACATTACTTTGCAGACTAAGGTCCGTCTAGTCAAGGCTATGGTTTTTCCTGCGGTCATGTATGGATGCGAGAGTTGGACTGTGAAGAAGGCTGAGTGGCGAAGAATTGATGCTTTAGAACTGTGGTGTTGGAGAAGACTCTTGAGAGTCCCTTGGACTGCAAGGAGATCCAACCAGTCCATCCTAAAGGAGATCAGTCCTGGGATTTCTTTGGAAAGAATGATGCTAAAGCTGAAATTCCAGTACTTTGGCCACCTCATGAGAAGAGTTGACTCATTGGAAAAGACTCTGATGCTGGGAGGGATTGGGGGCAGGAGGAGAAGGGGACAACCGAGGATGAGATGGCTGGATGGCATCATGGACTCGATGGACGTGAGTTTGCGGGAACTCCGGGAGTTGGCGATGGACAGGAAGGCCTGGCATGCTGCAATTCATGGGGTAGTAAAGAGTCGGACGCGACTGAACTGAACTGAACTGAACTGAAGACTCATCCAGAAAAAAATGCTCATGTCCCTGGATCTCTACCAGGGCTTAAGACTCTCATTCAACAAACTTGGCTAATTGTAAACGCTGTCCCTGGATTTCCAAGCCTGAGAATCGAACTGAAACCCACAAGTCAAGGGAATTCCATGGCGATCCAGCGGTGAGGACTTTAAGCTTCAGCTGTTGAGTGCACAGGTTTGATCCCTGATCAGAGAACTGATCAGACAGAGCAAGCTGCACAGTGTGACCAAAAAAAAAAAGCAAACAACAAAGATAAATCTGTAAAATGGAATACCCTGCACTCAAGTTACTAATGCTTTCACAGTTTTTGTATGAGCATGTACTCATGCAATGTGAGAAAAATAGAAAAATGGGAAAAAATATACACATTCATGCATTCTGACATTATGGAACATCTACTATATTTTGTACCAATGATAAAAAGAGGTTACAAAAACAACATATTTCACAACATCATATAGAAAAACCTGAACAGGACTTCCCTGGCGGTGCAGTGGATGATGAGAATCCGCCTGCCAGTGCAGGGGACATGGGTTTGATCCCTGTTCCAGAAAGAGATTCCACATGCTGCGGAGCCAGCTAAACCTGAACGCCACAACTGCTGAAGCCTGTGCTCCAGGACCCGAGAGCCACCAGTGATGGGCCCTGAGCTGCACCTGCTGAAGCCCTGCGCCTAGGGCCTGTGCTCCGCAGCAAGAGAAGGCACCCCAGTCAGAAGCCTATGCACAGCGACCAGAGCTGCCCCCGCCCTCCAGAACTAGAGCCGCGAGTGCGGCAAGACCCAGCACAGCCAAAAATAAATCAATGAAATACAGCGGTGTGTACACGTCAAATAAGCAAATAAACAAAAACCTTTAAAAAAAAAGGAAAATCCAAACAAACTTTCTGGCCAACCCAATATACAGAATATTTCCATTACGGGTTATGTAGAGACAGTATGTATTTATTCACATAGATTTGCATGGCAAAATGTCTGGAAGGAGATATATCACCTTTGCATGGTAAGATTTCAAGTACCTTCTTTTTCCTTATTAGTATTTTCTAATTTTTCTATAATGGTTTCTGTTAGTTGCTCAGTGTGTCTCCTCTCCACCAGGAGGACCCCACCAGGCTCCTTAGTCCGTGGAATTCTCCAAGTGAGAATACTGGAGTGGGTATCCACGCCCTTCTCCAGGGGATCTTCCTGACCCAGGAATTAAACCTGGGTCTCCCGCACTGCAGGCAGATTCTATAATGGTTTCATATACTTGAATAACTCATAAGCAAAAACAACCAACAGTTGATGTGCCTAGCGGAGAATATTTTTTTCTAGGCGGGAATCTACCTGTAATTTCCAGTTTTTCTAGTCTTGCTAGAAACCTTCCAGAAGCCCTGAAATAATTCTACCCTTGAACATGTCAGCTTCCTACTACCTCTCCCACCAACAGTTGAGGCTTAGGTGGGAGGAACCATTCTGCCACCTGGTGGCCGTAGCCAGGAACTGCACCTCCCACACAGCGCCGTAAAAATGGGAACCCTGTCCATGCGTTGATAAATCCAGGGATAAAGGAGAAACTGAATTATCACGGGTGGGAAAAGACGCTGTCAATTACAAATCAGGTACGTTAATCAAGGGGGTAGAGAAGATACATTGGTGGAGTGGGGAACAACTGAATATGTGTTACAAAGCCAGCTCATGGGAGTACCAAGCATTAATACAGTCAGGTGAAACACTACAGGTGTGAGAAGACAGCTTATGGGGCAAGCAGCTGAGAGTGATTCCAAGCGAACGAGAAGAGGCAATGGCTCTCAGAGAAGAAAAGCTCTAAATGGCTGGGAAATGCATCTGCTGAAAATCCAGATTCCAGAGGAAGAATGAGTCATGTGTGAGGGGGTCAGGGGAAGACAACAAGGGGGGGGGTCGAAGGAGAAGGGGTATCGGGTAATAAGCAGGGTCCTCGGTAAGAAAACGTGCAGGGGAAACTCATTAGAGAATGCTCAACAGATGGAAGAATTAAAGAACGAGAGGGGGACCATCAAGCATAGTCACCATCAAAGTGGTAATTACTGCGTATTGAGCCCTTGCTACTCACCAGACGGGGGTCTTCGCATGTACTCCAGCCCATTTAAGCCCCGTATCAACTCTATGAGGCCCATCTTATTATGCCCACTTCACATGAAAAAAGCGAGGGTGAGGGGTTAAGGAACTTGCATAGGATCACAGAGCAGTGCTGGGCTAGGATTCGAACCTGGGTAATCCGGTTCTGGGCCTCCCTGGTGGCTCAGACAGTAAAGCATCTGCCTGCGATGTGGAAGACCGGGCTTCGATCCCTGTGTCAGGAAGATCCCCTGGAGAAGGGAATAGCAACCCACCCCAGTATTCTTGCCTGGAGAATCCCATGGACAGAGGAGCCTGGTGGGGTACAGTCCATGGGGTCGCAGAGTCGACACGGCTGAGTGACTGACACTACACTCCTCTGGTTCTAGAGTTTGTGCTTATAACCACTATGCCGAATACTGTGTGCCTGAAACAAGAAGAGAAGTGGGGCACAATGCAGAAAGAATGAAAAGAGAAGAAGCTGCAGAAGCAGCTGTTTGAAGGAAATCTGCAAGAGCTGATTAATTTCTCTTGGTAATAAGGACCAAGGACAACCAAGTAAGACGTGAAATAATAACAGAGAACTTAAAGGTCACAGAAAATACACACTGTTAAATACGACACTGGGCAGAACCTCCCAGGAACACTGGAACATTCCTTGCAACGTTAAGTGTATTCAGGCATGTACAAATACTTTCCTAGTCACATAAGTTTTCTGTGTGTGTGTGTGCACGCGCGCTCAGGGTTCTTTACATCTGAGGAACTGAAACCCCAGAAGGTAACCATGACATTAACGCGTTCTGTGCTTTTTTTCCTTTTTCTGAAAATGGTGACTCAAAGGCAGACTTGTAGACCTGTAGCTCGTAAGGAGACAGAAGGAACATGCAGCCTCTGAAGGGAACTGTTACAATTATTGCCTTAAAAAGTAAAGTTATACAACTACATTCAAGGACATAAGACAAAGCACTACTTTAAAACCAGGATGACTGAACAGTTAGGTGAAAAACAGCTGAAATAGGAAAGGGAAACGGACTTAAGAAAAATCTGAGTTGGGACAAGGATCCATCAGTCCTGGATGCGTCTGTTACCTGAATCTCTTGAATCACAGGGTTTCCTGTTTTACCTTCCGCAATGCCTTTGCTGAAATCTCAAATCAGCATTCTTACAGAAGTAAATTTTGTTAGGATGCAAACTTTCATTCCAGAAGCCATCAGGACTGTGAATAAATGCCAGGCCTTTCATTTTACCGTCAGGTTTCTTTACACACTGGACTCCCAGCTTTCCAAACCTTTTACAAGCCCCGTGAACGTCAGGAACAGCAATTTCAATGTGACCAAACCCCCGAGGGCCTGAATCGCCACTGTGGTAACTGGTCCCAATGTCTTCAGCGCTCCAACTGCGTGTCAGTTCAAGGGCAGCTTTTCTGGAGATGGCCCATGACGCAGCTTTAATTTTTGGCCACACCACGTAGCGTGTGGAACTTCCCCGACCAGGGATCAAGCCCATGCCTCCAGCAGTGGAAGCGTGGAACCTTTGCCACTGGGCCACCAGGGAAGCCCTTTCATCTCATCTTCTGGGTGTTGTTTTTACCTTCCTAAGCCAAGGAACAGTGAAAATTTCCTAGTGGGAAAACCTAATTCTGGGGGTAGTCTCATTCCAAGAATTGTAGCACAAAAATCCAATGACTTCTTAGGATCCCCAATTTGCAGGAAATCCTCCCTGCGGGGATCCAGGTCACAGCAGCAGCTGAGGGTGGCCTTGTTGGTGAGGCCGCCGGGGCCACACTGCTGTATCGAGGTCCCTAGGAGCCACCCACACTCATCCGGCTCCCTAAGTAAGTGTTCTGAAATGAATCCCTCGTTTTGAGAATCAGACCAACAATTCCCTTGGTCTCAATAAAAACTTCCAAAGACATGTCCTTGTTGTGTAAACTTTTTCAGCATCACACTCATTCATAGGTTTCCCGGCGTCAAAAGTACCTAGGACATTTAGTACAAGACTCCCCCCAGAGAAAGCTGAGTCCCCCTCCGATGTTTGTTTTGTTTCTATGTCAAGGGATTGTGTCCTTTCTCATACCCGCCCGCTCTGGGTGGAAGATCTTTAGTTCCCAGGGTACTAAAATCTGGGCACTTTCCGGGGATGATTCAAACTGGATGTCTCTGAAAGTGGGGCCTGTGTTTGGGCAATGTTCCACAATCCCACCCTTGAGTTCCCACAGAAGTGGTGGGTGGATGCCATCTGGTTCAAGGGCTTTATTTACTCTTAGTTGGGTATCCAGGCCTGAAACAGCCCACGGGCTTAGCACTATTTCATTTAATAACTCTGACCTGTCTCCTGCAAAAGTCACTTTCAGGGTGGGAATCTCTCCAAGGTTTTCTTCTATGAAAGCGAAGGATTGAGACCAGCTGTTCCTCTGGTTTGAGAATCATCAGCAGGTCCCACCAACTCCTCTGCCAGTTCCCTTTTTATGTATTTAAAGGAACTCTGGTTATTAGTCTTGGAGCTCCCTGCACGGGGCTTCTGAAGATCACTTCTGAGCGATCTGAGGGCTTGTCATCACCTGCCCTGACATCTCTGTGGGGTCCCGTGCACTCCTTGACTCCCAGAGATGCTGCTTTTCCCCGAGGGGAATTTTTAGGTTACGTGTGACCAGGCATTTGCTCAAATGCCTGTACTCTCTGACTTACATTAAATAATGTATCTAGGAAATCATTACCTCCATAATAACGGAGGAGGGGGAGGAGGAGGTAAACAGCTCCAGTGGCCCAGGAGGTCCCCGGCCAGGCCCCAAGGGAGCTGCAGGACGCACAGTCCATGCCCAGAGCCCAGCCTCCGGGTCTCCACCATTTGAGTCAAACCAGTACTTGACTCCCCCGGGTGACCTTGGCTTAGTCACTTCATCTCAGGTGTGACTAGGCACACACCGAAGTCATACTCACCATGACTCAGTTTCCCCATTTGTGAAATAGGGGTAGTTATTACAACTTTTCTTGTGGGATGGTTGCAATGAGCTAACACAGAGAAGCACTCAGGATAGTGCCTGCTACATTAGAAGTGCTGGGAAGTCACTATTATTAGATTGAACCTTATTAAACCAATACTTGACTGTGTGACCTATAGACAATTTCATAAAATGCAACTGGACATTATCATATTATTCTATTCAGCCAGCCCAGGCTGAGGGCCAGAATCGCTGAGGCCCCTTCTACCAGGAAAGGGCTTTGGCCCAGCTCTGCCGGGAGGCCTGGTTTCAAGCAGCCCAGAGGACTGGGCCATTCTGCCCCTACAGCCCCTGTGCAGGGACATGCCTGAGGTCCCCTTGCTCAGAGGTCTCAGCAAGGAAACCTCTTGGAGTGATCCTCCTGTGTCCATTTTCAGTCCTCCACCCCAGGCAGCGTGACCCCAGACAACTGCTCGGCCAGGGAGAAGCGGGTGTCCTTTCCTCTGGGGGCTCACCATGGCCAGGTGCTTTGCCCCTGCACCCTCTGAACACCTCCTCTCCAGCCCCATTCGGTCATCCAGCTTGGTCTTACCTAGGATTACCTTATTAGGGGTTACTCAGGTAAGTTAAAAGTCACTGAAAGACTTGGGTTCCTGAAGCTATCTTCATTTCACTGCTTCCCAGACTCAGAGTACACTATAGGAACTCGTAATATTAGGGTTAATAAGCTCACTGCTTTGAAGGCCACAGGCTAAGTATACCATTCTGACAGCTTCAAGGGCAGCAATTTGTATAATCCTCAATAACAGCTCTAGAAGGTAAGTACTCTCATCCCATTTTACAGATAAGAAAGCTTACAGGGCCGAGTTAGTCAGATGAAGGTTGCAGACCTAGAGAAATGGCAGCTAGGATTTGACCGCAGGCAGACAGGTTCCAGAGACTGCAGCTTAACCCCTGGACTCTTCTGCGTGCTCCCCAACTTTAGAAGGGGGCGGGGCTCGCTGGTTCCCCTGATACATGCTCCACTGGCTCCCTTTACAGCTGGCTCCCCTTCCCTGCTCTTTAAGGGTGATAAATGCCTGGTCTGCTGAAAATGCCACAAACTCATTTATTTCTGCAGCTACTTCACCTGGTTCTTCTTTGAGTCACTCAGCTTTTAGCCCTAAAACCTTCTCTCCCATGGGCTGGGCATGTGAGGGGCTCTCTGGGACACCTGTGTTCATGGACAGAGCCTCTTCTGCAGCGTTTTAGCTGCAGGCGGTCTGTTAGTAGTTGGGCAGGGTGCGCTGTCTTTCTCTGCAGAGGTCACGGGCCCGTGTCTCCCAACAGCACATGATGTTCTCCTGCCCTTGCTGAGTCTCCTAAGGGACACCGCTGGCCTACCCAAGCACAGCCAGGCGCCCTTCTTCTTTCATTATTCATAGAATTATAGATCTGTGGAGTTGCGGGGAGCTCTGCAGATTATCGTTTAATCACCCATTCCATTTTGTCTCAAGGAAAAAGGGGAGATTCCTCTATTGAGGAGGACCAGCTGACGTGTTAATGAGTCAACAAAAAGCCCATTGTCATTCTGTGGGTTACTGCAGAAAGGCCTCAGATCCATCAGATAATCGCATGTGCGGCCCAGCACAGAACATCTCCACGTCTAACACAGTTTTAAAGTCGCAGACTATGGTCCTGTACTGTCGATGTTGTGAATTGCTACGCACCATTCCAGGAGTCATCTCTACTCCCCCTGACCTAATCTGGAAAGCGCTTCTATTGCGTGTGACAAGGCCCTCTGAGCCTGGCTCACGATAAACCAAATCAGACTGCGGGCTCCCGATAGCTGCGCCACCTCAACCACCATATCAAAACTGACGGCTCACCCAGCGCGTGCCCAGCCCAGCCCCTGTTCATCCCGGGCACCGCACACGCTTCTGGCTGGCAGAAGCCTCAGTGCTTTGCCCACCGCCCTGGCACCTACCTGCAGAGGCCCACTCCTCCCTTTCTCTCCCAAAGCCCTTCCTTGGGCAAGTTGGGTCCTGTCTTCCCACCTATTTGTGGGGCAGGTTTCTTGTGCTTTAACCACCTAACACCAGTTACAGAGTGGGCCTGCCTGGGGGTCACGTGGAGAGGCTGCTGTTCCTGAGAACGCCCATGGTATTAGTTAGAACTCAGAAAAAAACCCAGCCTTCTCTTCCCCCTCCTTGTGTTTTTAAGAGGAATATATGCTCATTAAAACAAAAACACCCCCAAACCTCTCAGTTCAGCAACGTACAAAGCAGAAAAACAAAAGCCCACTGCCGCTGCCCTGAGAGATTATGACCATCGAGTGCCCCCCGGCCCTCCTCTCTGCACACAGCAGAGCCTGGCAGCCTCTCCCCTCAGTCCCCACGCCCCGTCCCCCGCTCCTGGGCCCCTGCAGCAGCTGGCGGGCTTCCACCACCTCTTCGGTCTTCCTCGCATCCCCACCCTGGGTTCCAGGACACTGGACTCCCACTGGCCACCCACTCTCTCTCCTTGCCCGACCACCTCTCCTCCTTGACCTCCCGTGAGGGGGGCGCCGGGGCTCAGGCCTGGCTCTCGTGTCTCTTCTGTTCACTCCCACCTCCTCTGGATTTCATCCAGGAGCCTGGCTTCAAGGTTCATCTAGCCAGAGGCTCCTGAACACACAGGTCCAGTCCGGACTCCTCTTCAAGCCCAGACTCACAGGGTTTATCTCCCTACTCCAGCTCTCCAGTTGGATGTGTAACGGTGTTGAAAATTCATCATGGCCCCAAATAAGCTCCTGATCTTCCTCCACAAACCCGCTCCTCCTATAGCCTTCTCGCAAACTGTGGAGTCACCGACTCATCCCTTTGGTATACTCTAGACCTGATTTCTCAAGAATTCCTGTTGGCTCTGCTTACAAAGTGCATCCAAGACCTGGCCACTTGTCACATCTCCACTCCCCCATCCAGGGCCAGGCCACCCTCGTGTAGCCTCCGGGGTGGGCCCCAGCATCCGCTGGCCCCACCTCAAGTCCACACTAGCAGGGTCCCCTGAAACTGTAAGTCAGATGATGCCCCTCTTCTGCACAAGACCCTCTCCTGGATCCTCTTCCACTCGGAGTAAACGCCAAACTCCTGACTCTGGCTACAAGCCGCTGTGATCTGAGTCCCCTGTGACTTCTCGGGCCTCTTTCTAACTCTTTCCATGGGCCACTCTGCTCCAGGCCACACTGACCACCATCACGGTTCCACAGACAGCTCAGGCACACTGCAACCTAACTGCCTCTGCATGGCTGCTCCTGATGCCTGGACGCTCCCCCCACGGATCCCCAGATGTCCACGTGGCTCCCTCACCTTCTCCCAGCCTTTGCTCATATCGCCTTCTCAGTGAGCCTATCCCTGACTACTTTATTTGAAACTGCAACCTGTTCCTTCCCTACCGCCTAGTAATCCCTTTATCCTTTAAAAAAAAAATACCTATCTATTTAAAAAAAAATTCATCACGCTCTAATATTATTTTTAATTTACACTGCTTTTGTTTACTATGTCTCTCCCCAGCTAGAACGTAAGCTCTACAAGAACAGAGCTCTCTGTTCTATATTCTATATGTCTTACTCCCTCAGTGGCACTGAGCACACTGCAGGCATTCAATAAACGCCCGTCAGCCAATGACAGGAAGGCCTCTTAGACCTGCCCAGGTGCTCTGCAGCCTTTCCAGTGCTAAGACCCTTTCACACTGAAGAACTCTGAGCCCCCAGAGCTTCCTGCTACCTGGGAGGGGCACCCTCTTCTGAATATCCCCTCACCTTTCCTCTTCCCAGCCAGGTACCTGCTGGGGCACCTTCTCCCTGCACAGTCCCACGAGCGGGATAACGCCCACTCTGATGCTCATCCCAGTGTAGGCTGAGCTCAGGCCCCTCACCTGAAAGTCCTCCTCATCCAGGATCTCTTTTCTCCACTTGATCAAGAAAGCTGCACACACGTAGAGATGAAAGTGGGAGAACCCTTCTGGTTCAGACTGGGAAGGGGGAAAAAAACCAGAAAGAGTTAGGTTTCCAAGCCCTGATGAGAAGCTGGCTCCAGCCCTCTCAGACCCACCCTTCTGTGGGGGAGGCAAGCAGAGCAGCAACCCCTCCGTGGCTGGGCGCACAGAGGCCCCGCCCTCGAGGACAAGGCAGACAAAGAGGCAGAAAGGAGGTGGGGAGGACTTCCGAGCGGCTGCATGAGGCAGGGAGCCGGGTGCCTCAGGGACAGCCTGACGTGCGTGTTTGTTGGGGGGGAGGTCTCCCCATACCTGGTACGTGTCCCACAGGCGGATGGTGCAGCGAAGGGGAAGCTCCCGCATCAGCAGGTTGTTCATCCAACGGAAGGCAAACTGTAGGTATTCCACCTCGTACCTCCTGAAGTGATTATGTACCTGCTCTAAAACAGAAAGGGTCATTGGCCCCCTGAGTGCCACCTAGGAGATCGGACCCTGACTCACATAAACCAAAAAGGTAGTTCCTGTTTCCCTCTTTTTTAAAATGTGTTTATAAAGCTGTGTTGGATTTTCACTGCGTCACGTGGGATCTTTCGTCGTGGCGCTTAGGCTTGGTTGCTCTGTAGCATGAGGGATCTTACTTCCCCGACCAGGGACTGAACCCATGTCCCTTGCATTCCAAGGCGGATTCTTAACCGCCGGACCACCAGGGAAGTTCCAGTTTCCATTTCTTTTCAGCTCCTCCCCCTGGGGAAGCCCAGCATAGAGGGGCCAAACCTGCACCCGACCGTCCGGGGCTGGATCCCACCACCTCACAGCAGCGATGCTTGGTTAGCTCAGCCCCGCATGTACGAGAACTATTTGAACATCCCACAGTGACATTCTGGGGGCCTTTCTTCCTTTGCAGGGCTGCTAGAGCCATCAAGCAGGGGAGACATAAGGCTCACTTGGCTGCTTGACCTTGTTACGTGTCACAGAAGGAGACGCGATGGGAAAGAACTGTGCAGGTCACCTTGGCCATCCTCCCACCAGTGAGGATTCCTCTTCAGCCTCTCTGACAGATGGCAGCCAGAAGGGACTTAAACAGCCGGGGAAAGAGGCTCACCGACTCCACTCAAGGGCAGCCTCTCCCACTGATAAAGTGATTTGCTGGAAAGTGCTTCACCACATTCAACAGACACCAGCTCCCCCGCCAACTCCCACCCCGTGGTGTGGGCGTGGTGTTCTGGAGCAACCCAAACACACCTGACCCCTGTTCTATATGGCAGCCCTTCAGATACTGCTTGGTAGGATTTTTTTTTTTTTAATCACTATCCTCCTCAGTTTCCTAATCTATAAATGGGGATACTTATTCAAACCTCAGTTAGTCTGGGGGCGAATAAAATGAGAAAATAAAAGTGTCTACAATAGCACTCTCATGTGGAAAATACTACAGCTTTTGAAAGAGTAACTATCAATAATGGTTATATCCAGGGAGCAGAATTTAAAGAAGGGGGAGGATTTTTACTTTTGGAGTTTTTTGGAATTGTCTTAATTTTTGTAGTGAGTATTCTATAATTCAAACACTAAGACATATACATTTAAAAATACACTATATTCTAACATGCTATGCCTTTTTTATCAGATATTTTTGATGTTAGAAGAGGAAAAAAAAAGGCCAGACCAGACAGTGGAAACAACTACAGCACAGGCCCTCTGGCAGCCGGCCCCTGTCAGACAGCTCAGCACTCGCCCTGTCCCAGGAGCCAAGTGAGGGAGGCAGGAGCACTGGGTGTGGGCTCGGCATGGCGCTGACCGCTGGGCCAGGCAATGAGGAAGAGAGCTAAGAGCATAATCACATAAACTCTAGGGACTGAAACCCTAAGTTGTAAAAGGGAGCTGGAGTGAGTGGAACAAATCAGGGAAGGTTTTCAAGGGAAGAAAGTCTGGGAAAGGAGAAAGATATGCAATCTCCATATGGGGGGCAGGGGGAGGGAGGGATGAAGAATGCGCTGGTGAAGCAGAAAAATCCATGATGGAAAACCAGTTAATGGGACTTGTTAGTTGTGTAGCAACTGACAGAATTAACTGGTGCTGGACATTCCACTTAACAGAAGACCTTGCTGTTAGACTTGTACACGATCTTCATGAAACTTAATTTCAACTTCTCTCCCCGGGCCTCAGTTTCCTCACTAGTCAACAGCAGGGCTTCCTGACTTGCCTCCTGTTCTAACACTCCAGGACCCCACGGTGGGGCCAAAGACTTACTGCAGAGCTCCTGTTCCTCAAAGACACTCTGCTTCGGGAGGCCACGACTCCTGTCCCCCACCCAGACGGGTCCCAGGGAGCTACGGGATGTCCTGCTGGGGTATCGGGCACACCCGAGGACCCTGCATGGAGCCCAGAAATCCTGAGTCACATCACAGCAGGAAGGACGAGGTCAGACTACAGCCTCGATGCTAAGAGCAACAGAGAACACGGGCGGGTTCGGGGCAGAAGCGGGATGTGACCGAAACAGAGCTCTGGAAAGACGGAGGTGTGTGAAAGACGGGTGCAAGAGGGACGAGGACGGAGGAGGCGAGTGCTTCTAGGAGGAAGCTGCAGAGACTCAAGCATGGCTGGACCAGAGCTGTGGCTAGGGCCATGAAGAACAAAAGGGTGAATTTGAGGAGATGCTGACGGAGGACTGGCAGAACCTGGCCGGAAACAAAGGCAAGAAGAGAACGTGACCTAACAGCAGAGTTCTGGCCTCACCTTCCTGGTGAGATGCGGACGGATGTCAGCATTGCCAGCAGCACCGAGTGAACTGGAAGGGGTCACGGCCAGGACAGGGGCCGAGGAGACACCCCCCACCCGCCCCGCACCAGCATAATCACACTATGTGATTCACACGTGTGTCAGAATCACACTGCTAGAGAGCTCTTCCTCTGAACCTACCATCGATCCGACTGACAAGCTCTTCCAGTGCCTTGACCTTCTTCTGGATCCCTGGTTGTGCAAAGGTGTAATTATCCTGCAAACGACACAGAACTCAGGCCGAGCAGCGAATGCCACACCATTGGGCCACCCTTGCCCCACGGTCAGTGAAACATGACCGTGTTCAAAGCGCAAGCTATTTCTCCAAAGCTGCTTGCTGCCAGTGTTGTGGGGAACAAAGGAGTCTCACAGAACAGCAGAGTGGGGGAAAGGCATGTGCTTTGGAGGCCAACTGCGTGGCTGGGAGCACAGCAGAACGGGGGGACAGGGCCTCATGAGAAGGGCAGAGCAACCTGGAGACTCCCCTAGACCCCGGGGGACACTAGACCATTGCTTTTTTTTTTTTGCTGCACAGCACAACTTGCGGGATTTAGTTCCCCAACTAGGGATCAAACCCATGTCCTCAGGAGTGAAAACACAGAGTCCTAACCACTGGGCTGCCAGGGAAGTCGTCTAGGATCACTGCCTTTTGAAAGCCGTGCAGCTAATGAACGAAGTAAAGACGGATGGCCAAAAGGGGAGGAGAGATGCTGGGGCCGGACTCAGGGGGCTGTCTGATGCGGAAGAGCAACAAGGAACCCAAAGGGAGCCCCAGGCAGGGCGCCCCGAAAGGGGGGAGTCGCTCACCTGGATCCCGTCCAGCAGTTTGCTCATGCACCAAAAGCTGTCGGCTTCTATGCTTCGCAGCATGTCCTGAGACAAATTGGTCACGTCAAAGTTCTCCACGTCCTCTTCTGCAAAACAAAAGGTGAAGGAAGTCCAGAGGTTTTCTCTAAAAAAATGGACAGAGAAAGACAGAGTCTAGTATCTTCAGTGGGGTCCTTAAGGCCCAGAGGGAGCCAAGCTCACGTGAGGCCAAGGAACAGGGGCCTGCCCACCCCTGTCCCCTTGCCAGGTGGGCAGGCATGTCCAAGGAAGGCACTCGAGAATCTCGTGGCAACACTGCACAGGCCATTTCTCACACCGGATTGCCTGGGTCCAACATATCTTTCTCTTCCACTGCATTTTTCATTTAGTTTGAGGGAAAAAAAAAAAAAAAAAACAACTTCAGGCTTCATGTTCAATGAGCTATATCCAGTCCCATGGAGACAGTCTGGAAAAATTCTTTGATTTCAGAAATTCAGTAAACTAACACACTCACTCTTACGGGCAGTGAGAACAGCTGGGATCAGGGAGCCCCTACAGGTCCTTTTAAAGACAGAATCCCCCTGTTCTGACCAGGCAGACCCAGAGCCTCATGCCTCAGAAGTCAGGATGAGTTGTGTGATGGAAGATGGCCCAAACCCATGAAAGCTTCCAGGATTGCATGTCAACCAAGCTGGCAGCTATCAAGCTGGGTTCTGCAAAAACCTCCATCCTATAGGACACTCAAGTAAAAAAGGTTCCTCAGACAAACACAGCAGAGAAACGCTGCATTATATATCCTCATCTTGGAGATTCATAAAAGGATTGGAGAAGTTATTAGGAATTCTGCGTTAAGAAAATCTCCTTCATCTGGCTTACTCAGGGTTTCCCCAGTTTCTTTAGCCTTGGCACCTCTTTTAAAGAGTCCTGCCTGTGAGCGTGTCTTGGAAACCCCATACTAAGTGACAAGAATGAGAGGCTGTCCAACTGGTCTGAGACGCAAGAAGAGGACACAGGAGTCTTCTAAAAGAAGGAACGTGTGATGTTTCCTTCCTGCAGGAGACAAGGTGGACAAGACAGGCCACCTCAACCCACAGGCCCCTGCGTGCCCGTCAGAGGCCACACATGGAGACGTTCGGGCCCTTGCGCTCTGTGTCAAAGGCAGCTTCTCTCCTTGGAGCCCTGTTTGAAAACGGCATGTTCACTGCAGTCCCTGATGCCGCAGAGACACAGGTATATGACAGAATGTATTCAGAATCCAGACCTTTCCTTTACGAGAATCATCACTCTATCAAGACTTACAACTGGACCTTCTCAGGATGCTGTGGAACAACTCTCTGATTCGCATCCTATGTAACAGTGTTTTCCTAATGGACCTCAAGGGCTGTAAAAACCCTTTTGGGGAGGGCGGGGTGCTTTGTCAGAAAAACTATGAGCCTTTTTACAACAGTGTAAAAAGTCCACGGTTAATACAAGCAAAGCGTTGACAACAGACCCTGGCACACGGTAGGCACGACATAGTTAATTTTAGGTGAGGTTTATTAGGAATTTGTAATGACGTGGGGAAGCATGTCACAGCATTGAGGGAAAGGAGTAAAGTACAAAGTTATTTATGGTCTACTCTCAACTACTGTACATACAATATTTATGTGTTTGTATAAGCACGGGGGAAAAACAAAATATATCACAAGGGTTTACAGTGCTTATTCCCAAGGTAGTAGGGATAAAGAATTTTTATTTTCCTTAAGCCTAACTATTCAAAATTTCTACAGTAAGTATAACTTTTAGTCAAGAAAAAATGCACGATTCTAGCAAAAAGGAGCTACCATGGATTGCATCTGCCTTTTACTACCAAAAAGGGAGCAAGATTTTTTAAAACAACACTAAGCCCGCAGAAATGAAGACTTCAGATAATATATAAAGGTCTATTTGAGAAACCACACCAAAAAATCCTTCCACGGAATACCATCTTTCTTTGTTTTCTAACTTAACCATTTATGTGTAGTGGGTGTTTTGCCAGAGTGGGGGGTTGCCATATGTATACTATTAATTTAATCAAGTGATACTGGGCTCCAAGACCTAGCTCAGAATCTGCCTTTTTCTTGTTGCTTCAGCTTACGTTTCTAAGATCCCTCTGTGTTGCTGTTCAGACCGCTAGTTCACTGCCCCACACAGGCCACCACCTCTTTACCTATCTGTTCCCTGCCAAGGATGGATACCCAGGGGCCTCCAATACCCACTAGCACAAATAATGGCTGGAGGAACCATACAGGAACTGCGTGGGCCAAAGGACCTAATCACGGGTACCAGCAGACCACTCTCCAGGAGCAGACTCCCAGCAGTGCGCTAGGGAACCACGTGGGCTCTCCCCTTTAGTGAGTGTGGCGGATCACACTAACCAGCCTGGGCAGTACCTTCCCTTCCTCTGTAAGAAAAAAAAAAAAATGAAGCCCATAACGAAGGCTCAAGATAAAAGCTCTCCCACTATATGTACGTGTTTCACAAATGAAGATCCCAAGCTCCACAATAATCTGAAGGGTCTTGTCCTACCTGGGCATTCCAGAACACTGCAGCAGAAATGTCACTGGGAACGGAAACCACACACAGCGGAGTAACTGGGAGAGAGAGCCAGGCTCCCTGAGTACGATGGGGAGCAGGCTGCCACGTGAGCCCTGGTGACCGGTGGCTTTTTTGTCAGACAGAACAGTCAGCGGTCAGGAGCACAGACTCTGAAGCCAGATTGTGCAGCTAAAATCCTGGCCCTGTCACTCACAAGCTCTGTGACTCTGGGCAAATGACTTTGCTTCCTGAGCCTCAGTGCTTCCTCTCTGAAGGTGGTAACATCCTACCACCAGTGGGGCACACTGTAGGGATTAAACACGTCAATACGTGAAAAGTACGAACAGCGCCTGGGATAAAACAAGCATTACGCAAATGTTAAGTATTACTGTTATCAAAGCCTCTGTCTTTTAGATCTCTGCTATTTGCAGCCAAACCTAACCTAATTCCAAACGTACCTTAAAAATAAAAGACAAATTTCAAAGCTTTCCATTTCCACCTTTGACTCTTAAGGAAGAAAATCGAACAACATGAGGTTCAAGTGGATAAGAATCTGCTCTCAGTAACTGTGCCAGTTCCCAACCTTAGCTGTCCTGGGGAGAAGGGGGTCAGCAGAGGACGCTGAACCCTCTCTTGGGGCCTCGCGAACTGGGAGCTGTCCTTTCCTCATGTTCTGCCCTCACGCCCCACCTGCCTGCTAGCTCTTGGCTTTCACACAGTAGGGGAGCTCACCAGCACTTCAGAGAGTGGGAGGAGGGTTTAGTTCTAGTGTTCTGCCTGCTGGGACGATAAAATTCACACATTCAGTCAAAAACTGTGAGCTAAGTGCACCAGCAAAAAGCAGCAGAGAAAGGGAGGCCCACATGCTCTCGGGAAGGGCTTCACTCAGCATCAACAGTCTGTTCAGAAGGATCATTAAACACCCCACTTGAGAAAATTCAACGTATAATTGAAGCTGGAATGGGAAGCCATGCCAGCAATGCCGTCTCAGATGAGGGCAGCGTCTCTGGTTGTCATTATGGAGCATTCAGCAGCCAGGACTTGGACTGGAGGGAATGAGATTTTTAAGGGATATTTTATGGCTGTTTTAAGAGGCAAAGCATCCAAAAAGAGGAAACCCAACAGCTCTTTATAAAAATCGAATTGCCCACTCTAGGCTCGACAAGAACATGCTGTCAAGCCCAGCATTATTACATGATAAACGTACCTGAGTGGTGGCCCCAGTCAAGTGTTCATTTTTCTTAGAACTCCAGATCTCGGGCCTAAAACTAGTCTCACCTGTGCCTCAAACACTCCCCAACAGCTTCGGGAAGAACTGGTTTTGCTAAAACTGGAAAGAGTAACTTGTCCACTCAGTGCTCGAGGCATTTCCCAGAAAGCATCTGTGATCACAGGGCAATTGCTAGGTTTTGTGATCTGTTGGGTCAGAATCAACCAGCCTGACCCGCAGACACAAGAAGATTCAAGGCACCAGACTACAGACAGCCCTTCTATTTTCCAAAGCCTCTGGCTTAACTGATTCCTGTCTGTTTAACTGGACTCATGAGAAGAGCTTACATAATATTTTCTGACCACAAAAGTAAGCTGCTTGAGAAAAGGAAAAAAATAAATCTTTTCAGCCATACATCTAAAGAACCTCATAAAATAGGAATTAAATCTTTCATCCAGAAAAACACAGTTTTAAGAAGAGTTCCAAGGAATTCATCCGATCACCTGAATGCAGTAATTTTAAAGGGGTTCAAGTGCTATAGAAACTTGTTGGGTATTACTCATTTGGCATTTTTCAGGCAACTATCTGTGACAAGGCCACCAGAGCCGAGGATGGACAAGGTGGAGGGACCCCTCGGTTAACCCAGCAAAGTCAAACCACTTGACAAAGGACAGTGAGGAGAGGGAAGAGGTTTCTACAGAGCAGAAACTCACAGGAGCAGGGGGGTCTGTTTCATGAGAACCCTGTTCCAGACTGTGAGGAGACACGCTGTCTCCAAGACAGAGAGCAGCAGCTGACCACAGAGCCCTCCCCGAAACAGTGCCGGTCAATCAGGGCAGCGGCTAAAAGGTAAACACGAACGCAGAACCATCTCTGGCCATCCACTGCTCAGCATGGGGCACCCGGCTAAAACGAATTTTAAAAACCAACACACCACCAAACCGACTCTACTTTCCTGAGGTTCCTGTATTACTTCTACTTTTATTTAATGAACACTAATGGGTGCTGGTTAAATCAGCCTCTTGGTGCCCGGATTACAGGAACCCAAACTGTATGAGTATTCGTGTTAGAGGGGCAAGCGAGGGGGCAGGTCCAGCACACACTCTGCCTTCACCTTCTAGGACCTGCCCAAAGACCACCCACAGAGCCAGGCAGTGCATCCCCCAACAGGCCCTGGGAAGTCCAGGGTCCCCAGAGCTGGAGGTCAGCTGCCCACAGGTTCCTCATCTAGGCTCAAACATCTTGACTATGTTGGCCGCCTCAATTTCTCCTCTGTCACAGTGTCTCACTTATGCTTCGGTGAGATAAAAGAGACAGCAAGTGAGCATGCACAGGTCAGTTGGCTCACCGCCAGGGAGACGGCAAGCTACAGCTTGCCCCTGGAGAGCTTACCTCTACAGGGGAGGAAATCCAGCCCTGGACATCCCACCAAATGCACACACTGCTCTCAACTGCCCGCTGAAAGTAACCCTGCTCAGCACTCTGACTGGGCGTTTCCACATGTCTGTTCCTGGAAAGAGCCTCAAATATTCCTCAAATTTCTTAGCATGTACGAGGCTGCTTCATCTATGAAGATGGGGCCAGGAGGCACCTTGAGGAAAGGGGTAAAGTGCCAGACAGGGTGAGGGCTAAAAATTCAGCATCAGCCCCACTCCCCAATTCCCTCCAAACCCAGAGCAGGAGAATGAAAGGTGGAATCTTCTTATTCTAATGACTCAATTTATATAAAGTTTAGAGACAGGCAAAACTAACTGAGGTGTCAGAAGTCAGTAAAACATCCATAGTTACCCTTGTGTGGGTGAGATGGACTATATGCTTTTATTTTCTGTGAATAAACATCTAGAAGTGATAGGCAGGGATTTCTGTCCACTTTGTTTATGGTCGTATCCCCCGTGACTACAGCAGTGCCTGGTACGGTGTAAGAATCAATAAGTAACTGCTGAATAAGTGATGGTACTCCATCTCTATCCCTTACGAAAAAGAGACAAGAAAGAACTTTTGGCTAAATCAGCACAGTATCAAATGCTGTGATTCACTGCCCTCCAGTGGCCAAGGCCAGCAAAGCTGTACTATTTCCTGACTATCGTAAACCACTATGAAATTTTCATTCTCTCATTCATTCAGTGCTAAAGAATCTGCCTGCCAATGCAGGAGACACTAGAGACGCGGGTTTGATCCCTGGGTCGGGAAGATCCCCTGGAGTAGGGAATGGCAACTCGCTCCAGTATACCTTCCTGGAAATTCCATGGACATGGAAGCCTGGTGGGCTTATAGTCCATCGGGCTGCAGTCAGTCAGCACTCACTCTTCATCTAGACACATATGGAATTTATGGACACCAAAATGAAAGCACTGGGAATGTTAAGATGTTTCAAACAGTCTCTGGCCTCAAAGAATCATAAAGACCAGTGGCAGATGGTAGGACAGAAACATACAGAAACATTGGTGTCGTCGAGTCCTTCAAAGGGGAAATGCAGAGAGTTATGGAGAGAGTGCCAGTGGGCGGTGGTGGGAGGAGGGAGGGGGGAGGCCTCAGGGCAGGCTTCCAGGAGGAAGGGGAGCCTTAAGGAATGCACATGGATTAGCCCAGGGACAAAGAAGTGGTGCGGGACAAGGCTTTAGGTTCAAGACGTCAATTTTGGATTTCCGCCTTTAAGAGGTGAGGAAGAAGTAAGAGAACACGGGGTCTCGCGCAGCAAGCTACAGAATGTGGGCTTTCTTCGTCTGTGCTGAGTGGCTTGTGGGGATCTTGGTTCCCTGACCAGGGACTGAACCCAGGCCATGGCAGTGAAAGCCTAGAATCCTAGCCACTAGGCCACCAGGACTCCCGAGAATCTGGACATTTTAAACTGAAGGTGATGAGATGCTAGTAAAGGGATTGAAGCAGAGGGGCTGAACAGGCAGGTCTGTGTTTAAATGGTCTGAAAGATGGTTTTGAAGGGGATAAAAACCAGAGATGGGAAAACATACTTGGCCATTTCAGCAATCCAGGAGGCCTGAGCTAGAGGAGTCATAGGAGGAATGGAGAGAGAAAGCGATTCAAGAAATAGAACATGAAACCATCAGAGCTTTGTAACTGATCGGATATGAAAGAATGAGAAAAAAGAATGACTAATACAAACAAGTCTTAGGATTTCTGGGCTTCCCAGGCAGCGCTAGTGGTGAAGAACCTGCCTGCCAATGCAGGAGAGACGAGAAATGCACGTTTGGTCCCTGGGTGGGGAAGATCCCCTGGAGTGGGAAATGGCAACCCACTCTAGTATTCTTGCCTGGAAAATTCCAAGGATTGAGTCTGGCAGGCTACAGTCCATGGGGTTGCAAAGGGTTGGACACGACTGACTTTGCACGCACACACTTAGCATTTCTGACTTAAGAGACAGGAAATGTTGGTGACTGAGAGAAAAGAGTGGCTGGGCATAGGGAGAAGACAAATTAGTCAAACGCTGAGTTTGAGGAGCCAAAGGATAGCGAAGACCGTTGTTGTCCATAAATAGCTACTACCACTTCCTCCTCAATGAAAGGACCCTTAAGGGTACTGGTCACCTGGGATACAGACTGTGTTTTCCAGGCTCACTTGCAGATGGGAATCGCCGTAAGTCCAAATTCAGATGAGAGATTTTCAAAACCAAGTGTTACGTACTTGGGAAGTGTCTTTCGATGGAAAGAGTATGTTTCTTCCTTTCCCCCTCCATACTGGCTGGGATATAGATGTGATGGCTAGAGAACAAGCAGCTATCTTGGATTGTGAGTGGGAAAACAAACGTTGAGAATGGCAGGACAACAGAGAGAGGCTGAATCCCTGACATCATGGAGCCTTGGACTGCTCACCTCCTGACTTGTAATGTGCGAGAAATAAACTTTTCTCTCTTGCTTACAGTACTGGTACTTGGGGCTCCCTGTCAAAGTAGCCAAGCTAATCCTAATCCGTCATTTATGACATGTCATTGTTGTTCAGTCACTAAGTCGTGTCTGACTCTTTGTGATCCCATGAACTATATGGCACACCAGGCTTCCGTATTTCCCAGAGTTTGCTCAAACTCATGTCCATTGAGTGAGTGATGCCATCCAACTTTCTCATCTTCTGCCGTCCCCTTTCTCTGGCCCTCAACCTTTCCCAGCATCAGGGTCTTTTCCAATGAGATGGTTCTTCGCATCAGGTGGCCAAAGTACTGGAGCTTTAGCTTCAGCATCAGTCCTTCCAATAAATATTCAGGACTGATTTCCTTTAGGGTGGACTAGTTTGATTTCCTTGCAGTCCAAGGGACTCTCAAGAGTCTCCTCCAACACCACAGTTCAGCCTTCTTTATGGTCCAGTACTTAACATCTGTACATAACTCCTAGAAAAATCATAGCTTTGATTAACCATAGCTTTGAGCTCTGTGGGCAAAGTGATGTCTCTACTTTTTAATACACTGTTCAGGTTTGTCATAGCTTTTCTTCCGAGGAGCAAGGATCTTTCAATTTTGTGGCTGCAGTCACCATCCACAGTGATTTTGGAGCCCAAGAAAATAAAATCTGTTACTTTTTCCACTTTATCTCCATCTATTTCTCATGAAGTGATGGGACTGGATGCCATGATCTTAGTTTTTTAATGTTGAATTTCAAGCCAGTTATTTTCACTCTCCTATTCCGCCCTCATCAAGAGGCTCTTTAGTGCCTCTTTGCTTTCTGCCATTAGGGTGGTATCATCTGCACATCTGAGGTTACTGATATCTCTCCCAGTAATCTTGATTCTAGGTTGTGAGTCTTCCAGCCCAGCATTTTGCATGATATATTCTGCATAGAAGTTAAATAAGCAGGGTGATAATATGTAGCCTAGTTGTACTCCTTTCCCAATTTTGAACCAGTCTGCCGATCCATGTCTGGTTCTAACTGCTGCTTCTTGACCTGAATACAAGTTTCTCAGGAGACAGGTAAGGTGGTCTGGTATTTCTATCTCTTTAAGATTTCCACATTTTTTTGTGATCCACATAGTCAAAGGGTTTAGTATAGGCAATTAAGCAGATGTTTATTTGGAATCCCCTTGCTTTTTCTATGTTCCAATAGATGCTGGCAATGTGATCTCTGGTTCCTCTGCGTTTTCTAAATCCAGCTTGTACACCTGGAAGTCCTCAGTTCACGTACTGTTGAAGACTGGCTTGAAGGGTTTCGAGTGTTACCTGTGACATATCTGAGCATAAATGTCATGCAGGGAACATGAGTCAGAGATTTTAAGACTTCCCTTCTGGGACTTCAATTGCTACTGCGCTTCTTAGTAAAACCTGAAATGAAAATCCTGCTGTACTACTTCATGCAGAGGAGAAGGGGGAGAGTTATTTGTTAGTGTTCCATTTTGCAATGAAAGAAATCACCAGGCATAGCTCATCTTTTGAAAACAGGACATGTCATGGGTCCCTCTCTTCCAGACAACTCCTCATTCACATCACTTGCACAGTTGCTGTTATGCAGCTTATTTTGGTGATGACTATATTATCAATTACATTATGTTCTGAATTAGATTAATAGTGCCATCTAAGTCCGAAAGGGTTTTGGAGAGTCTGGAGGTATTTCACTGTCTCAGGGGTCACAGTCAGGAGACTGTATTTCCCCAAGTGTGACCCTCCAGCACTGTCACTGCTGGACCCAGACACAGCTGGCTTATCCACAGAGGACCCACTTCAATGTGAGCTGCGAGTTTCAGCAAAAAAAAAAAAAAAAAAGGCAGGAACAGAGTTAGGTACAGATTACCATGTTAGATACAGAAAAATTCTCTCTACAGTGGGGAGTCACCGGATCTCCCCATTTTCCGCGATTTTACAACAAACAGGACACGAGGCATGAAGCAAGCTCAGGTGCTACTTTATAAAAGTGATAGAGAATAGGGCCTTCCCCTGTGGTCCAGTGGTTAAAAATCTGCCTTTCAGCACAGGGGATGAGGGTGATCCCTGGTCAGGGAACTAAGATTCCACGTGTCACAGGCAACTAAGCCCATGCCTCAATTATGGAGCCTGTGTGCTCTAGAGCCCGATGCAGCAAAAAATAAATAAATGCATATTTTTAAAAAATGTTTTTTTTTTTAAGTAATAGAGAACAGATAGTGGAGGAGATGGGAGAGAGGCCAAACAAGGTCCTGTGGGTCCCACAGCTGTACTAGGGCGCATCCTCCGCGCTATGGCTCAGGGAGATGAGGCGGTGGGCGAGGCTGCCTGGGGACACCTGCCTGGCCTGTTCCCTGGGTGAAGGATCCCGGAGGCCTCCCGTAGTAGGGACAGTCCTAACAAAACTCCTCTCACAGCAGCTGCCTTCCTAGGATACGGCACTATTAGAGAAAGGGAGAAAAGCAGCATTATTACTCAGACAAGAGGACTGTTCTTGGAGGCCACAAACAATGTTGAGTCTGTGTTCAGGAAAGGCCTTGAGGCTGGAGAGAAGTCTGTATGCCTTGTTTCTTTGAAGCTTAATTTATATCCAGCAACTGATGAACCGATAAATAAAACGTGGTATGTTCATACAATGGGATACTTATTTGACCATAAAAAAGGAGTGAAGCACAGACACGGCTACAACCTGGATGAATCTCAAGAGCAAGCTAAATGAGAGAAACTAGACATGAAAGATCACATACCATAGGATTCCGTTTTTATGAAATGTCCAGAAAAGGCAAATCCATAGAGACAGAAAGTTAAGAGCAGGTAGGAGAAGAGGGCGGAGAAGGCAATGGCACCCCACTCCAGTGCTCTTGCCTGGAAAATCCCATGGATGGAGGAGCCTGGTGGGCTGCAGTCCGTGGGGTTGCTAGGAGGCGGACACGACCGAGCGACTTCCCTTTCACTTTTCACTTTCATCTGTTGGAGAAGGAAATGGCAACCCACTCCAGTGTTCTTGCCTGGAGAATCCCAGGGACGGGGGAGCCTGATGGGCTGCCGTCTATGGGGTCACACAGAGTCAGACACGACTGAAGTGACTTAGCAGCAGCAGCAGGAGAAGAAGGGGTCAGGGGCCTTGGTACTGATGGATATAGGGTACAGAGTTTCTTTGGGGGTTGATGAAAATATTCTAAAATTGACTGTGGTGATGGTTATACAACTCTATAAATATACTAAAAATTATACTATAAATATACTAAAAATTATTGAGTTGTACATGTTAAATGCGTGAATTATATGATATATGAATGACATCTCAGTAAGCTGCTATCAAAAAAAAAAACCCACAAAACTAATTTGTAAACTAATTTGTAAAATTACTGCACCTCCAATAAAAATTCTTACTTCCTGAAGTAGGTAGGTTCCCTATTTCCTGAACTTGGCAAGTTCATCAGGAAGAAGAGTCAAGACAATTTTTTAAAAACGATGATGAAAGAGACCAGCCCTGAAATAATAATAAAACACCCTCTAAAGCTCAAAGATCCAAGTTGTGTGGTACATGCATAGTATGTGTGTGTGTGTGCGCGTGTGTGTGTGCACGCACGCATACACGCTCAGTCGTGTCTCTCTTTGTGACCCCATAGACTGCAGTGCGTCAACTGTCCATGGAATTTTTCAGGCAAGAATATTGGAGTGGGTTGCAATTTCCTACTCCAGGGGATCTTCCCGACTTGGATTGAACCTGAATCTCTTGAGTCTCTGGAGAGGTAAAACTTCCTAAGCAACATACCAAATCTAGAAACCACAGAGGAGGAGGAGGAGGTGTTTCCTTTCTGTCATGCTTGGCAATGACTTACTCCTTTGTGAACTCCTCAACTCCCCACTAGACGGGATGCTCCACAAGGGGGCAGGGCCCACACCTGTTACCTTATTTACTCTATCCTCTGGCATAGAGTAGGAGCTCAATAAACACCTGTTGAATGGTCAGATTTGACTACATAAAAATTAGGAAGAGCTATATAAGGAGAGATAATAAAAGTTGAAAAGATAACTGATGATCTGGGAGAGAAAAAATACTAGGTTGAACCATAAAGAATTTCCACGGAGTGGGTGTGTCAAAAAAGGTTGAATGCTAGCAACACATAACAGATGAAAAATGAGTATTATCAAATCCACATAAAGCTCTTAAAAAACAAGACCAACAGTACAACAGAAGGAAAAAAAAAGTGTAAATACCTGAACAAGCAGATGACAAAAGAAACAAATGCTAATACACAAAAGAAAAGATAAACCACCTCGCTGACGAGTAAGCGGCAATAAAACTGAAACACAAACCGCGGTTTGTCTGCCAGACTGGTGAAACACAATTAGACTTGCTAACAAGGATGTGAAGAAAAGTGCACCTAAGCATTAGTGGCTGGAGCACAAACTGCCATAAAGCTCTCTGCAGTGTAAGTGGTGTCTATTTGGCATGCTTTTAGGACTAGCAGTTTCACTTCTATGGACGCTCTTTCAGAAAATCATGTATTTCAAGACAAAGGTATAAGAAAATATGCATAAGGATAGTCATTAAAATGTTATCTATAATGGCTAAAAATTATAGACCATTTAAATGCCCTACTATAAAAGAACTGTTCACTACATTATAGTAAAGCTAAATGAAAACAGATGGAATTGCTGAAAATGACGACGCGGACCTGTATGTCTGAACCTGGAAAGCTGGCCAGATGCTTGTGAGGGAAAGCAAGAAAGACTGAGAAAAGTATGGATAGTCTGATTCTATTTTTCTGGGCAAAACAAAGAAAAATAACATACGCAGGTCGGTTCTCACACAGGAAAAGGGTTGGAAAAATACACAAAGGGTGTTATCTCTTGTGGTGGAGGGTAGGGGTGAGGTAATAACACTTCTTTTTTGTTTTGATCTTGTTTTATAAACAAGCAAGCACTTCTACTGTAATTTTTTGCTTATTTTGTTTTTTTGTTTGAGGCAAGGAGTAACAAGAAATGTGCCACATGCTGTGCAGCAGAGAATGGAGAAGATGCATCTAAACTGCGATACCGCCAAGTCATATAAAGAACACAAGCGAAAGTGAAAGTCGCTCAGTCGTGTCTGACTCTGCAACCCCATGGACTATAGAGTCCATGGAATTCTCCAGGCCAGAGTACTAGAGTGGCTAGCCTTTCCCTTCTCCAGGGGATCTTCCCAACCCAGGGATGGAACCCACGTCTCCAGCATTGCAGGCAGATTCTTTACCGCTGAGCCTCAAGGGAAGCCCAGAGAGCACAAGCATGCAGGTCAAAAGATGGAGGTTTGAGTTCGGGAAGCTCATTGAATCTCTGAGTCTTCGGTTTCTCACTTGTAAAATGGGTTCATATATCTACTTTAAAGAGATACTGGGGGCTACGAAAGGAAATCAGGTCAAAGTACTTGGCAAATGGTCAAGTGTTTTAAAAATTATGGTAATATTACTGGTTGGCATGGCAAAGTCCCAGTTTGAAAACTGGCAAAATAAGAAAGATGGATGGGAATTGACAGATTGAGACTTACGAGACATATCAACAAACCAATAGAGTATATGGACCTGATCTGAACCTTGATTCAAACAAAATGTTAAATATATTTATGGGAATCAAGAAAATTTGAATACTGCTGTATATCAGACTATATTAAGGAACTATTATAACTTCTTAGATATAATAATTACATTATGGCTGTGAGTTTCTTTAATCATGATCTTCAAGTGACACATATGGAAATATTTATGGATGAAATTATACATTGCTAGACACTGAGATCTGCTTACTCACAAAGATGAGTGACTGCAGAATTGACAGAGGTGTGAAGTTGGGTGGCAAGTGTATGAGGATTTATGGTATTATTTTTTTCTACTTTTACATATGTTTAGAAATGTAACATAATTAAAACTTTCGTAAAACATGAATGGACCTAGCTAGGAAATGCTTTCCTAGCTCTGGGAGGAGGTACCAAAGACCAATCTGAAGGCTGCTGCAGAGGTGAGGCTGACTGCAGCCTTACTCAGAAAGGCCTCCTTGCTGAGGAGGGGCAGAGAAGCCCACACTTTGCTGTGTAAATGCTGCGGGCGAGCAACGGTCAGCAGGTGGGGCTGACAAACCAAACACCCAGATCAGAATGCAGTCCTATCGATCAGAGAAAGGCACAGCGCATGGTGGAGCTGACGGCGTTAGGGTAGTAATGGGATGGGTGCCTATAGAAGGTGGAGGAAAATCGGGGACAAAAGGCAAATGACAGCTCACAAGATCATTAACAGCCAACTAGAACCGCAGCTGCTGAGGATTTCCTAACCTGGCACAACTGGCAGTGCTGCACGCCAGCATCTAGACCTCAAATGTAGATTAATGAATGGATTAACAATATCTTCCTGGGCTCATCCTTGGGCTCCCCTGGTGGTTCAGTGGTGAAGACTCCATCCGCCAATGCAGGAGACCTGGGTTCAATCCCTGGGTCGGGGAGATCCCCTGGAGAAGGAAATGGCAACCCACTCCAGTAGAAAATCCCATGGACAGAAGAGCCTGGTGAGCTACAATCCATGGGGTCACAAAGGAGTCCGGACACGACTTAGCAACTAAACAACAACAAGGCGCATCCTTTAATACCATTTCAGAGAAGAACTCCTGCAAGAATCAAATCCCAAAGCATCAGCTGCACTGCTCTTTATCACTAAGTTAAACACACAGAATGAAGGCACTTGCAAAAACTGGTCAATTGATAAGAGGGGGAAATAAACGTTCTCCAGCGAGAGCTTTATTTATATGCTTTTGCTTAGGGTCACTTGACAGCGCGGACAAGAGTGTGACTTTCCACCCTTACTCCCAGTTCTGCCCTGGTTGCTGTCACTTAAGGGGAACGAGGAATGACATTATTTGGTTGCCTTCCTTTTCGAGTCATTAAAAAAAAAAAAAGCTGCCTCATGAAAGACCAAAACACCATCCCTTTGGTCCCACTGGAAAACCTGCAAGGGAAGGATCAAGAGAGACATCTCTCGTGCCCCCCACTCCAAGGGGCTCCACGCCAGCCCCCTTCTCATGACTGACCTACCCCCTGCGATGGCATCATCTTATTACCTACCACCCCCAGGGCCTGAAGAGAAGGGTTCTAGTCCCAGCCCTGCCACTAATGAGGCAAGAGAAGGGGCAGAGGAGACGGATAGTTTCCTAAAATCCTTTCCCACGTTCTGATTCCCACATGAACTTCTCTTTGACCGACTAAGAGAACAAAAACACCAGGCCATATGACAGAGGGGTTTTCCTGTGAATCTCAAAGCACAAGTGTTAGGGAAATTAAACGGTCTTGTTTGGCTTCAGAGACAAAGCAGAGCAGGCCTCTGACCTTGCATATATCCTGCCCTGACTGCTTGCTGTGAGTGCAAGCCTGGCAGCACCACAGATAAGATAGGGGCTGAATTTTGAGACTGTTGAGCTCCTGGAAGGGGCCTGGCCAACCAAGCCCCAGGCTTAATGACATTCCAAGTTTTACATAACAAAACAAACAGCATTAAAATAAAATAAGAGCTGCAATTTGCTCACAGATAGATGATGACATCAGTTTCCATCCTGGGATTATAAGCGGAACCCCGAATTGCAATTCTTGAAGTCTCACCGTGGAGGGGATACGCTGCCTGGACCTTTGCCCAACTGGGACTCCAGATGTGCTGTGACACAGGACTTCCAGGGCTGTTTGAGTTTATGGATGTTGGTCAAAACCCAATTTGATGATGTATCCTCTGCTGTTTCTATTTCTCTTTTAATGTTAGAATATTGAAAGTAAGTGACATAATTCTCTAATAAATATTGAAAGTGAAAAGCACTCAGTCGTGTCTGACTCTTTGCGACCCCATGGACTATACAGTTCATGGAATTCTTCAGGCCAGAATACTGGAGTGGGTAACCGTTCCCTTCTCCAGGGGATCTTCCCAACCCAGGGATTGAACCCAGGCCTCCCTCATTGCAGGTGGATTCTTTACCAGCTGAACCACCAGGGAAGCCCAAGAATACTGGTGTAGGTAGCCTAACCCTTCTCCAGGGGATCTTCCCGACCCAGGAATCAAACTGGGGTCTCTTGCATTGCAGGGGGATGCTTTACCAGCTGAGCTACCAGGGAAACCTAATAAATACTGATATTGTTTATTTGAATATAACACGTGGCTTCTTTTGTTAACAAATCCTTTAAACCTGAGACAAAAGTGAAAACTCTCTGCAAAACAACAAGAGATTAAGGGAACCGATAGGAGAAGTGGAGAATCCTCAATGCCTTTTGAGACTGCCTGATTCAGGCCTGGCTGGAGTAGTGTGGCTGGCACTGTAAGAAAACCTAACTGCTGGGGACTTCCTTGATGGTCCAGCAGTTAAGAATCTACCTGCCACTGCAGGGGACATACATTTGATTCCCGGTCCAGGAAGATTCCACGTGCCATGGGGCAACTCAGCCCATGTACCACAACTACTGAGCCTGCGCTCTAGAGCCCATGAGCCGCATGCTGACGCCACAACTACCGAAGCCCCTCGTGCTCGAGAGCCCGTGCTCTGCAACAATACAAGCTTCTGAAATGAGAAGCCTATGCATTGCAACTGGACAACAGCCCCCACTTGCTGCAACTAGAGAAAGCTCACAAGCAGCAACGCAGACCCAGTGCAGCCATAAATGAATGAGCTTTTAAGAAGAACTATCTCCCTTAAAAAAAAAAAAGCGACAAGAACACAGTGAGGTAAGGGGCGAAGAAGGAAGTGGGAGAAACCGAGGTCCTGGAGCTCTCCTTGGCCCATTTCATCACCGCCCACATGAGCTGGAACCTGGCACCACCCTGCCTCCTCTGCAGGCCCATAACCTGCTCTAACATACGGCATGAGAACTAAAGCCTGGAGGCCTGATGTATAATCTGAAATTCCAGCATTCACAGATGAAGGCCTGTGTTACAGCCAAGTTCAAAATAATCCTAAAAGAACCTCAGATAAAGCATCAAACCATCTGTTTATGGTGGAACAGAAATATGTCAACTTGGCCATTCTTGTGGCAAAGCAGGTCTTTTAGATGAGATCTGTAACCATCTCAAGAGATAAATTCCAGGCTGCTGTTGCTGTTAAAACAGGTTCAACTGTGTATTCTAAAGCCACTACCTCTTTTTTTAGCAAGATGTGCCCACTGGCTGCACTCTTGGGAAAAACAAATAGACCACAGATAAAAAAAGAGCAATAGCTTGTTCAACTTGGTACTCATGCTTCTTACCCACATATTCTGAGAGGAAGACGACAAAGAACGGAGTGACCAGGTCATTAATTCCCTGGACATACCCACTGGCAGGGTGTCGGATGGCCCAAATAAATAGAATTCTTTCGAAGATCTAGGAAAATGAGAAAGAAAGATGTCATGACGTTAAATCATAGGGATACTCTCTCTCCCTCCCTCCGTTTACCTCCCTCACAGTTTAACTCAGCACTGCCGCAGAATTTGTAGGAAAAATTTAAAAATTACTGTGGGACAAAGGAAGTCTATAAATACAGAAAGTTTCTAAGATACAAATTGCTTTTAAACAAGGATTGGTAAAGAATCCAAACGCCAATGCAGGATATGCAGGTTCGATCCCTGGAGAAGGGAATAGCAACCCACTGCAGTATTCTTGCCTGGGAAATCCCATGGACGGAGGAGCCTGCGAGGCTATAGTCCATGGGGTTGCTAAAGAGTCGGACATGACTTAGCAAATGAAAAACAACAACACAACAACAACAGGTACTTCTTGCCCTTTACTTCTCTTTCTAGTATCTAGTCATCGTGATATAAATCTGGGAAACAGAAAGGAGAGTGACATGGGTGGCTTAGGGAAAGGGTTGCTATGGATGTCATTAATTCAGGCCACTGTGCTCATTTATAAATGCTATTTCTCTATTTCCAGGAGCAAGATATTGGAATATCTAAGTTCTGAAACATTTTCCAAATCTCTTTTGCTCATTACAGTACACAGAGAGGAAATCTCTTCTCTACCACCCTCTTCTGTCTCCCTGCTGAGATGGAACGAGATCTAGATCTGGATTTACTCAGCCTGACGAGGAACCAGTGACAGACAATACATTCAGGAAGTCGTTTCACACATCAGGATGCAACTCGGACGTTTGCTGGGGATAGGAAGTCAAATGAACCAAATCCTACAGCTGGGAAAGCCTCTGGGGTTAAGTAGATTAGCCACAAGAGGCCAGAGGCTTAGTCTGGAGAGAAGGAAAAGACCCTTAGGGTCCCTTTACAGAGTCCCCACGGACAGTTCCTTTCTCTGACTCTCCTCTCCGCTTGCACTAGACCCTCAGGGCTTCCTGTCTCCTCTCCGCCTGCTGGTACTCGTCCTGGCTTCAGCCTGCTGACCACAGCTCCTGGGCCCAACATATCCCTCAGACTGGCTCTGACTGGACTGTCTCCTGTCTCTGGACCACACCAGAGGGATGACAGGTGACAGTGACCAGGTGCAGGGGGACAGGAGATGTGGGGGCCTTCACCGCACCTGTACTCTGCGGAGCCCCATCAGTCAGCTCTACGGGCGGACTGAAGAGGCCTCCGGAGGTCAGGCGTGAGGGAGCAGAAACTTCCCAACAAGAAAAGCGAAAAAGAGATGGTTGTATAGTTTTGGAGTTGGTTAGCTAGTGTAGGAGAAACGTGGAGAATCTAGAGACACAACAAAGGATGTTTCCCAGCCTAAATCCCGTGCTGGGTCTGCCTTCTAGCTGGCCGAGCCAGCCGACAATCACTCCCACCGTCAACACCCCTGTCCTAGCAGGCAGTGTGAGCAGCGCCCTGTCTGGGAGGAGCTGGCCTCTCTGCCTCCCCTAGAGGGCCTGCCTGCTCCCTGGGGCCGAGGGGAAGGGCGTGGCATCCTCATTTGAGTCAGGCCCGGCATTCCATGGGGCCCCTCTGACATTCTTTCCCCTGCTGCTAAACGCCCTCCTCCCTCCCTTGAAACTAGGGCTCAAGCTAGACCCACCATGTTCAGGAAGCTCTCAGGAGTTCCCTGCCCACTCTGTCTCCTCACACCTCCAGTGGCCTGTGTCTGACTGGACGCCTCCTCCAGGCCAGCCCTTCTGAAGGACTTATCAGCGCTTCTATTTCAAACTATCAGTTCCTCGTAAATACACACATCCCTGGTGAGTAAGGGCAGGGAAGCTAGCCATTCAGAAGCAGGAGACCTGCAGTAATCCCTCTCTAGTAAGGATGGGACAAGCAGACATACTCACGCCATGCAAGTGGAAATGCCAGAGATGGAAATGGGAGAGCACCACGCCTGGTGACCTGGGGCGACCACGGAATCTTCACTACAGAAAAAGGCTGGGACAGGGCTCTCTACCTCCGAGACACCTCTGCTGCTAGTGTGGGTAATTCTCTCTCTTCTCAATTCTCAAGTATCTTTCAGGTTTGTAAACCAAGTCTCTCAATATTCAGTGTTACTTAATTCTCTGCTCCCTGGTTGGCAATTTATTCTGTTTATGATGACTCTGCTAGGTGGAAAGCTGATTCAAGGAAAACTGGGAAGATCGCAGTTTGAGTTTCTTTCTCTGTCTGCTGGTTCCACTGCCTGGAGAATCCTTTTAAACGAAGTACTTTGCCCTATCTCCAAATTTAAAGGAAGCATGCACAGGTGAAAGATCTGAACATCTTCAAGTTAAAATGAGGAATAAGAAGGGCTGAGCCAAGGGAAACTGAAAGGGAGACACAAAGATATCCTGAGTGGGTTTTTACCTTCCTTTGAGCTGATTCTTACAGGCAAAACAACGGCATGACCCTCAAAACCTTCTTTACGCTACTGGTAAGTTACGAGGGATCCCGTCATTAGACACATCTATATTTAAACAGAATTGTGAATATAATCTAAAGTCAAAAAGAAATTATTTTGAGCATTTTAAATCACATTCTTTACTATGAGGATGAGTGAAAACATAATTCAAGGAGCACTTCCACCCAGAGTCCTAGCTACTATTAAGTTGTAAAGGAAATCCCTAATCTCGAGGAGTTTATACTTCTTGCTTGGTCAAAAGATAACAGTCCCACTGAAACCTTTTATGTGCTTTGCTAACTACTAAACTGTTAGGTCTCAACATATCACTACTAATTTGACTTCTGGGTATGCGTCTGAAAAGAACTTAAAATAAGGACTCGGATACTTACACACCCACATTCACAGCAGCACTACTCACAACACCCAAACGGTGGAAGCAACGCAAGTTTCCGCTGACAAACAGCAGATCAACAGTGTCTTACACACACAGAACGGAATACAAGTTCGTTTTTAAAAGCAAGGAAATTCTGACAACATGAACGAGCCCCGAAGGTATTACGCTAAGTGAAATAAGCCAGTCACAAAGGGACAATTACTGTATGATCCCATTTATTTGAGGTACCTAGAACAGTCAAACTCATAGACACAGGAAGTAGAATGGCAGCTGCTGGGGAATGGAAAATTATTGCGTCATGGGTACATAGCTTCAGTTTGGGAAGATGAAAAAGTGTTGTAGAGATGAATGATGGTGATGACTGAACAATATGAATGTACTTAATGCCACCGAACTATACGCTTAAAAATGGTTACAACAGTAAATTTTATGTTATGTATCGTTACCACCCGCACACACACACACACACACAAATCACTACTCCCAGCTTTATCAAGTACAGCAAACACAGGACTAGGAATTCTAGCAGCTTCCAGTCTTCACTCAGTCTCCAGGTGGACTCTGACTCTGGGCAAGTCCCTTAACCCCTAAAAGCGCTACTCAGCCCACAGGTTTGTTATGAGGATAGAATGAGAACCCACAAGAAAGTGCTCTGAAAAACCAAAGCTCCATCTGCGAACGCAAGGTACCATCATGATTAGCCATAAACCTGCCCGAGGTTGGACGCAGGGCCAAGCACTCACCCACAAGGACAGTGCTGCAGAGGTGTGTGGGGGTGAGGGGGAGGGCCGACAGCATTAAGCACTTCTCTCACCTCCTGTACAAGTGGCTGCTGGAACAATGGAATGAGAGGATTCGTCCTTGGAATGTCAATGTGAATCTGAAAAAGAGAAGCCATTATCCAAAAACACAAATGCCAGTTTGTTCTTTCGAGAAGTCATTTTCTTAGGATCTGGGAATCAAAGGGAGTAAGAATGAGAGTCAAATTTTATCTTTGGAAAGAACTTTAGAAGGCTTTAGAAACCTACCTGTCCATGTGGAACACATTCCCGGGACAGCAACAGCTAACTGAACGGTAATGAAACCTCCCCAAACAAACCACTTAACACCAAACAGCAACAGGCTTCACAACTTCGGAGAACCAGCTGCTTTTCCCTATTGTCTACCATCTGTTTTACTCTGGGCCTGTACTGAAATTTAACAGGTAGGATCAAAATGTGTACGCCTCTTTCAGATTCTTAATCCTCAACAGTCCGTAAGAACTAAAAGAGCTCGGAAAGCTGCAAAACTGTACCAGGAGAGGGAACCAGAAGGAGGTGGCGTTGAATGCCTGGCACTGAGAGTTCTGGTTTCTGTTACCAAAGATGTCACAATGACTGGTTTTGGCCTTGGGATTTACCGATGTCTAATAACCCACCAGGCTTCCCTGGTGGCTCAGCGGGTAAACAACTTGCCTGCCAATGCAGGAGACACGAGTTCAATTCCTGGGTTGGGAAGATCTCCTGGAGAAGGAGACGGCAACTCACTCCAGTATCTTCGCCTGGAAAATCCCATGGACAGAGGAGCCTGTTGGGCTACAGTCCATGGGGTCGCAAAGAGTCGGGGACACGACTGAGGGACTCAACGACAGCAACAGCCCTAAGGACTGTCTCAGCAGCACCTGAAGCTACTTCTGCTCCTGGGGCCTGTTGCAGACAGCTGCGCGCTCCCAGTATCTTCCCCTCTGCAACCATCAGGCTCCTTTTCACACCCTCCACCTTTCCACCGCGGTGTGGACCACTGTGGGCGATGGCAGGGCTCTCCCGGCTAAGGCTGCTGATGGCTATCGCCCCAACAGACAGACACACAAGCCAAAGAGGCACTGCAGCTGTCAGAAGGACACACTGCTGTCACAGGCCAGAGGGGTGGGCTCACTGAGCGGACCCACTCTTCATCTTGTGTCCCACCACCCTATTCACAAGGGTCGTCGGTGGACCAGCAGCGCTGGCATCGCCTGGGAGCTCACCGGAAGCCAAGGGCTCACCGCAGATCTCCTGAATAAGAATCTGCATTTTACCATAATCCCGAGTTGGAATTTTATCAAAATCCTGGGAGATTTCTATACATGTTAAAGTCCAAATGCACTGCTCCTGACCAGGGACCCCCCAAAATCTATCTATTGAAAATGTCTAGGGACTTCCGTGGCGATCCAACGGTCAAGACCCCATGCTTCCGCTGCGTGGGTTTGATCCCTGGTTGGGGGACTAAGATCTCACACGCCGTGTAGCACAGTCAAAAAGAAAAGAAGGCTAAAATCAGAGCTACTGAATTAGAAAGAAAGGAGGTAGTTCTGGGAATAAATTTAATTCCTAACCACAACAGCCTGAAGACTTGGCAAACCTGTACCCCAAGAGCACTTCCAGGAGCCGCAGCTGAAGATTACGACTAGTGGGCAAAAGGGCAGCAGGTGATGGCGTACCTGCCTGTAGGTATCCTGGTGATGTTCCTCATTTCGAGAGTCGTAATACTGTTCAATGAAGCCAAAGTACTCCTCCCGCTTCCGCTGCAAGGTCAGCTTCCTCCTCTCAGTGTTTGCCGGGAGATAACCCTGTAGACAGGACCGCTTGTCAGATGGGGACAGGCACTGGCTGGATGAATTCTTAACTTTTATTTTAGCCTCAACAGTGGCTTTGAAACTTTCAAAGGAAGGGAAAGAAAGCTGCCAAGAAGACAAGGGTAAATCCCTTTTTGGTTTTGGCCACCCAGGGTTTGCCCTGTCCTCATTCAATGAGACGCACGTGTGGGCAGATGAAGCCCAGCCGGGTTTCTCGGGGTTATGTACTCCTGCAGCCCTGGGCGCAGATCCTGCTGGGGAGCAGTGCAGAGCTCCAGGCTTGGCACAGTAGAGCAGCAAATGTAGGTCAGCGGGAGGGAACTGGACCCAAGTCAGGACTCCTGGGGCTGCGTGTGTGCAAGGCAATCCTTCCCAGGGTCACGGAGAGGTGGCCGCCTCCACGGCGCATCTTAGTGGCATGCCGTGTGAGCCTGCGCTAGTTACATAATTCTTTCCCGCAGTAATGTTGAGAATTACCAGCTTAGGAGGCTGAATGGAATCTGTGACCCAGCAGCTGCAACGTCCAGACATAGACCTTCTGGCAGCAGCACCTCGCTCCTGGCCCCAGCTCCGGGCCACCCCTGGTCTAGATCCCACTCTCAATTCTGACATCTCTTGTTCCCCTTCCATTCTCACTGCAGCTACTTCTAATAGCATCTGGACTTCTTAGAAGGAGCAGGGGCAGTGACTCCACGGCTATGAGAGTCGGGGGTGGGGGCCGATTAGAAGCAATTGTCATCCTCTCGCAGGAAGGGAAGGGACACGTCCACAGAGCGAGCAAGCGCCTGGCGAGCCGAAATTGTGCTGGGCCCACCTCTGTGCATCCTTACAGCACCTGGCATCGTGCCCGGTAAACAGCTTGCCCTCAATAAATCCTTATGAATGAATGGATTTTACGGGCTCAGGAGATCAAAGTGTTCCTACCACAGCGGCTGGCACAGGGCTCTGTGACTTAGTGAGCGTGGGACGAGAGCAGGCTTCTGAGGGAGGCCCGTTTATCAACTCTTCACAGTTGGGAAGTGGGTTTCAACCCCCTTAGTCATTCCTACTGAGAAAGGAGGGAAGCACAAGGAAAGTGGGACCTGCCCACAGGAGAGCTGGCTCACCCAGCCTCACTGTACTCCTTCTGGGTGCTGAGAAGGCAAGATCGGGACTATCCACACAAACCTACGCTCTTCTACAAGAGTAGGGACAAACTCTCGAGGGTGTGATTCTTTATGCAGAGACAGGATTTCAGTCCCATATCGGGTCCGACCAGAGAAGTCTACAGGGCAAGACTGACGTCCCCAGACCAGCCACCGCAGGCAGGCAGGGCCGTGTGAGGCTTGCACTTCTCTACCCAGGGGGCAGAACTCACCGACAGGAGTCTCCAGGTTACAGGCCGAACCTCCCTGGGAACCCCCGGCCAGCTACACTTCCTCAGTTCATCTGCAAAAAGATGAAGGTGTGGTTGGACTTAGTCCTTCCCGTGGGTGCCCTGAAACGAGCCTCAGCCAGTGCTGCCTGGTGCCCCCCAGCGTTTCAGGAGGATGACCGCCATCGCCACTGCCACCACCACCGCCAGCTACCGACAAGCATGGGTGAAAAGCCCAAAACAACAGCCCTGAGCAGCCAAGGTCATAGCTCTGCAGCAGTGATCCAGTCAGCTCAGAGGTTAGAGTTAGAGGGAGGAGGAAGACCAGGAGGTGTGGATTTCAGGAGGAATCGCATGGAGGTAGAGGAGACCGAAGCCAATGGTGCACTAGGCTCTACAGGCCACGGAGTCCAGTCCCGCCTAAGTTGGCCCCTGATTTCTAGTTAACGTATGTCTGACTGTGATACCTGCGTGTCACTTCAGTGGGCACCAGATCAGGAGATGCTGGAAAAGTAAAAGAAGGAAGAATAAAGAGCAGTAGCTTCCGGGTCTCTGAGAATTCCAGTCACCGAGAGGTCTGCTTGCCCAGGGCTCACGGGGGCGGGGCGGGGCGGGGGGGTTGCGGTACTCACCCAGGTCAGTGTTGTGGCTGGAGAGAAGCTGACGGAACTTTTCCAGGCGGGTTTTCTCCCGGACGGTCATCGGGGGCGCCCCAGAAGCGTTCTGGTCTGAGATGCGGGCAACGAGCGGGATGACGGGTCGGAGAGGGAGTGACTGCTGTTTGTGGAGCGGGTTCCTCAGGCATGAGTCACCTGAGGGGTCGTTTGAAAGAGAAAGAGGACAGGCTGTGTGACGAGCACAGATCCAGAGACACTTAGACCTGACTGCTGGGCATGGGGCTCCTCCACAGCCGCGGCTGCCAGGTTGCCCAGGGCGAGGCCGCCAGCCAGTGGGTGGAAACCCAGCCGCCCTCTGTTCACTCAGGGGAAGGGCTGCGTGTTTATCATACATACCAAGGCACCTTCTGCGCAGAGACTCCAGCTACTGCAGCAAATCTGACAAATTTTTGTGACTTCAGAGGGAAAATCTATTGCTTTCTTTTTATCCCAACCTGGAACTTTTCTTGGGTGTCTAATAGCGAGTTTGGGGGTGGGGGCAATGTAGTCAAAGGCAGTATCTGCCTTTCCTTTCCTCGTCTCAGAGCATATAGAAAATGACTGCAAAAGCGCATCGCGAAAAGAAAGGTGATGGCTGCTCTCCCGCAGACCAAGGCCCCAGCTGGCTGCCCCGAGGGCTAAGAGGGCCAGTATTCCTCGCACAACTCTCACCTGTTTTTGGCTCACACATGAGAGGCTCTCTGACCTAAGGTGGGTCCTCTGTGCTTTGACATTTCTCACCAAAATGAACCGGCGTTTAGTTCTGTTGGGATATGACTGAAATAACAGGCATACGGACTCAAGCTGAACTCTATATCTGGTTCTAGACACTTCTGAACAAGATGGTAGCTAGCAGAAATGAGCAGGAGAGCGCTAACATTTACTGACTGCTTACTAAGGCACTGAGCTGGTCACAGTTACCTATGTCCTCTCACTTGACCCTTACAACATACTACAGCAGGAGTTTATCACGATTTTGAGGGAACTATAGCTCAGAGAGGTTAAGAAATTTGCAAGGGAGAGCTGAGTTATCTTGGGTCTGTCTGACGCCAAAACCCTTATTTATTTCACTCCCCCAAACAAAACTCAGTTTTAAATTCTGACCATCCTTTCATGACTGTTTTACATTCTTTACATATTTGGGCCTTAACAAGTAGTCAGCACAAGAACTAAACAGGGAATCCTTATCAACCGGCACTAGGAGGTTTACAGACTCAACGGCCACAGGGCACTTGGTCTGGATGCCTAGTGTGACATGGGGCTGAGAAAATGCAGACCACACGCTACAGAGCTGAGACTGAAGGCCGCTTCCGGTTATCAGTGACTGGCTGACCGATGCTCACAGGAGGGAACCCTGTAACAGGAGTGCTCTGGGTGGTCCTGGCTGCACAAGGGCAGCTCGTCAGGGACCATGGTGGGGCCTTCCCTCACAGCGGGACCCTCTGAAGACCCTTGGTCTCATGTGAAGATACTTTCCACAGCCAGGAGCTGTGGTCACCTGGCCAGTGGGCACTGAATGCCTGTCTGGGCACGTCACTGGGGCCCAAATCAGAGATGTGAAGTGACTGTGGAATGATTTTCCAGGCTTTACAGCCTCATTTCCGGAGCACATCCTTGTCTGAAACTGTAAAAGAAGTTCTCCGAGAACAGGAGCCAGGACACGCGCCACGGCCTGACATCCCACTTCCTTTTCACCCTTTACCACAGTCAGCTATTTTAACTCTCACTAGCATGAGGGCACTTCCCCCTCCAGCTCAGAACGACTGACTCCCATAAAATGCGTTAGGGCAACATTCGACATAGCAGTGAGAAGGCAGTGGCAGCCCACTCCAGTACTCTTGCCTGGAAAATCCCATGGACGGGGGAGCCTGGTGGGCTGCCGTCTATGGGGTGGCAAAGAGTCGGACACGACTGTAGTGACTTAGCAGCAGCAGCAGACATAGCAATGGAACTGAGGTGTCTCCAAGCATCTCATAAAACCACCATCATCTCAACCGGTTAGTGCTGCCAGTTTCCTGAAGAGAAGGTGGGCTCTCCTCCTGCCCCACCCAGACCTGGCAGGCAGGGAGCTGTGACACAGGGACTCCGCTCCTGAGGAACAGCAGAGAAACGACTTGCTGCTAGGGGCTCTTCCCCAGAACAGAGGAACGGTACCAGACATGTTTGAAATTCTGCCACTAACAACTTCAACTACATTTTGTCAGCACACTTCAACCTGACCAGGCCCAAAGAAATGTGAAGCAGCCACACCATAAGCATTCTGGACCCCAGCACAGGGAAAGGAAGGAGAGAAGGGCAGGCAACACAGGGGTGTCCAAAGTGAAGCCCAGGATCCCAGGGCCAGGCAGCCATCCAGGCAGGAGGAGCAAGCACAGCTCCTGACCAGTGAGGCCCCCTGAGGGCCCTCAGGCTCCAGCTCACTTATTTATCATCCAGTGGACAATCTAAGGGATGCCCCCCACCAGAACCTGTTTTTATTTAAAATGCGCTCTGCTGAAAAGGCAGAGCCTATGGCGGGGAGCTGGACGGACTTACTGGAATTTCTGGACAGCTGGGCGTCACTGCTGGACTTTATGACCTTGTAGCTGGCAGGTACATCGGATGTTGTTGACTGGGACCGTTCTGGTTTCACCCTCAGCTTGCTGTGGTTTTCCAGCACTTGGGCAGCAGTCGCCAAGGCAACTTTTGAGTTCAGAGTTTGGAAAGCAGGGGACGAAAAGTCCTCTTCCTCATCATCACCAATGTCCCAAGCATCACTGGTGTTCCGGGCAAACTCGTGAAAACTGGAGGCCTTCTTATTTTTCAGAGGAACTGTGCTGACTTTTGACCGTTCTTTAATGAAGCTTTAAGAAAGGAGACGCTGTTACCAAGGAACAGTCTGACATATCCAGCCACTTTCTCTTAACAGATTATCAATAGTATTACAAATTATCTCATACACAATCATTACCCTCTTCAAATAGAAAATATCCACATCCACTCCTTATCTAGAAGCGTCTAGAGCAGCACTATGCTGCAGAACCAGATGAAACAAAGAGAGCATCGCTCTCCAAATATTCCACGTGCTCCTCTGTACATCCCAGGCCCTGCACTTAGGTGAGGCTTCTGGTTCTGGCCAACGGGCTGAGGAGAGAAGTGAGGCCGTCCCTTCTGAGCCAAAGTGTAAAGAACAAGGGTGCGTTCTCCCTTTTTTTTTTTTTTTTTTTTTTTTTGCCAAACGATGTGGCATGCAGAACTCCCCCACCAAGGATCGAACCTGAGCCTCCTGCAATGGAAGTGCAGTGGGCCATCAGGAAGTCCTATGGGTGAGTTCTCCGCAAGCCTTGTTCTGCTGTGATAACTGGCGAGGCTCCAGGTGGTGGCACCTCCTTCAGCCTGGATGACAGAGCGACTAGGTGGAGCAGAGCCCGCCTTCCACAGCCACTTTACCCTCCCTTGGTCTGGAAGCATGAGTGAGAAATAAGCATCTGTTGTGTCAATCCACTGAGATTTCAGAGTTAATCTGTTACGGCAACATACCCTAAAATATTTTCTAGAGCAGGACATCGACTACTGGTAGAACAGGAGATAATTTTAGGTAGCCCACGTGTATTGTTATTAAACATTGAGGTTCAAAATGCAGAAGTTGTTCTCTTTTTGTTTTGTTGAAGTCCTGTGGCCCTTGAGGGATCCGAGTTTGACCCCACTCTATCTTTAGGATTATTTTTTAACAAAGTGAGGGCAGCCTCAGGTTCAACATTTTATAAGCAACACAATCTGGCTTAGAATTTAATTAATAAGACTGTTTAATGTTTCACTGTATTTCTAAGGTTATTTCCTATTTGGGGCAAATGATACTGGTTTTCCACTTACAGAACTAGTAAGATTTATTTTAAAAGTAAATCTAATTGAGTACATAAGTTTATTTTTTTAAGTGCATTTCATAAATAATAGTATAAAGTATTGCAAAAAAGTCATGAAGACGGTACATGACTTGAGTTTGAGAAATACTGAATTAACTTGTTGAGGAAAGAGAGCCTAGTCCCAAGAGTCAGGTAGCCGAGTCCAATTTTCCTGAACGTTTCCTCTTTTTTTTTTCGGCTGTGCCATGTGGCATGCAGGATCTTAGTTTCGCAACCAGGGACTGAACCCACACCCCCTGCAGTGGAAGCATGGAGTCTTAACCACTGAACTGCCAGGGAAGTCCCCCTGAAGTTTTCCTCTTTCTGTGAATCCCTTAAGGTCTGGTGGCCCTTATCTGGTTCCAGGGGACTATGTGGTTGGGATGTTTCTATAACTGAGTCTTATCTAACATCCTTCATACCCCAAGTAGGGAATCAAAGAATACAGCCTCATGTAAATTTACACCTGAGGACTGGAATGCAACATCATTAAAATGCCTCACCATTTCCCTCGGCAAGGCAGGGAAACTCTAGTTTAAAAACCAGGCTCCGGCAGAAGAGCTGAAGTCCCCCATTTCCAAGAGATATTCTTCCCTTTAGGTAGAGGAGTCTGGTCTAATACCTATGACACCTCCCAAGATATGTCCAACAGTCATTCTGAAAGATAACTGTTGTTAGCATTGATAAAGACAGACTGCTAACTCCCACAGCTCATCGGAATGACCCTATTACTAACACCAAAAAAGGAGTAAGATATGACAGGCATATTTTCAAACACTGGCCTCACACAGAGTAAAGGAAAACTTATCACACGAGATGCAAGAGATAACATGAGATTACACAATGTAACAGTTCAAACGTGACAGAAACGAGAAACCATTTTCCATCCACTAAATTAGCAAAGATTCAAAGACGTATCCTCTCGGTGCTGACCCAGATGTAGTGAGACCAGCTCTCTAATAGTACAGGTTGGGTGTATGTCGTACCACCTTTTGGAAAACAAATCTAGCAAAACACATACCATGAGCCTTAAAGTGACTCATAATCTCTGACCATAAGAAAATAATCAGACAAGGACCTATTGTGTAGCACATGGAACCCTGCTCAGTGTTATGTGTCAGCCTGGATGGGAGGGGGGTTTGCAGGAGAATGGATAGGTGTGTAAGTATGGCTGAGTCCCTCTGCTGTTCACTTGAAGCTATCGAACATTGTTAATCGGCTATACTCCAATACAAAAGAAAAAGGTAAAAGTTTGAAAAAAAAAAAAAAAGAGAATCAGAGGGTCAAACAAAGGTGATCTGAAACGGTTTATAATGGTATTATGCATTTTGGTTAAAAACTGCAAACATAAACATCTAGAAATTACAAATGATGAAATATACTACGGTTCAGCCACCAGATGCCACTGAAAATCACATCGTGAAGGCTATTTAATAACACTAGAAAGTGATCTCAATAAAGTGAAAATTGGACCAAAATTATGTATTTTTTATGATCTCTATATTTCTTAAAAAGTATGTGCACAGAAAAGACCAGGAAGAAAACGCATCAAAAATGTTAACACTGCTTATCTCTGGGCTCTGGAATGATAGTTGACACTTAATTTTTATACTTCTCTGAATTATTCATGTTTTCTACAATGAGCATATTATTTTTATTAATCACTGGAAACGGTTGTTTTGTTGGCTCTCGTCAATCCCCAAAGAAAGAGTACTTCTAAACCTACTGGAAAAAATAAAATAAAACTGAGGCAACGCAGCACAAAAACCTGCTCGTCAGAAATCCACCCAGAGGCAAATTACTCCTCTGGAGACCTGCTGAGGCTGTACATTCTGGTCACTATGACGGCTTCTCCTCTGTGAAAGGGAACCCAGTTCCACAGCCTGCAGTACTCAACTCAGAGGGTCCGCTGTCAAGAACAAACAGGCAGATGTGTCAAAAAGAGCTGGCATCAAAAAAGAATGGACAAAAACACAGGAGGCTGTGGTTTTCCTCCTTGGAGACCATGTGAACCTTAAGACTACGCATGACAAATTCAACAGTGATATGAAGTGCTTGGGAAGGCAAGGTTATTATTTGTTTTTCTCCTGGTTGATGTTTCCTAAATACCCTCTTGAAGTCTTAAGGATTCTTTAGGGATGTATGGCTGAGTCCCTTCATTGTTCAGCTGAAACTATCACAACATTGTTAACTGGCTATATCCCAATATAAAATGCTTTTGGTGTTATTTAAAAAATAAATAAATGAATAAAATCTTTAAAAAGAAAAAGAATTGTTTAGGGAATTCCCTGGCAGTCCAGTGGTTAGGACTGGGCCTGTTCACCACTGTGGGCCCAGATCTAATCTCTGTCAGGGAACTAAGATCCTAAAAGTGGCTCTGCATGGGCCAAAAAGAATCCTTTAAATAAACCATGAATCAAGAGGCTCAAAATCAAGCTGAATTTTGATTCAAGTCAAAGAACTGACTGGATACGGTTAGCCTGACACTGAGTGAAGCAACAGGGACACCCTGGAATGGATTAAAACACGGCACCAAGAGATGGGTTATGCTGAGCATTGGGTTCTGACAGATGCTGAGCTTTCTATACACGTGAAGAAGGTAAATTAGCTGAGTGGTGGGTACGTGAGTGTTTGTTATCTTTTTCCTTTAACCCTTCTATGCATTTAAAGTATTTCACTATATTTTTGAAGCAGATGAAGGTTCAAAATAAGTAAACTAAAATAAGAATTGGAATTACTCAGATGAACACTTTGCAAATAGACACTGGAAGGAACTATTCCAACACAATGGAGAGGAGAGAAGGGAGGAAAGGTTGCCTCTCCCTGTGGTGAGAAGACACGAAAGAGTCCAAGCTGCCCATTTACAGTCTGCTAGAAATTAGAGATACCTACCTCACAAAAGCCCAAACTCAGTCATCAGCCAGTTAAAGAAGTCAGCTCTGTCCTTAGGAAAGAGACCTTCATGGAGGAAGGGGTTGGCATCACCTATAGGGGAAGGAGTCTGAGGACAGAATAAGGTTGTAAGAACCGCTCTCAAGAATGAAAGAGGAGGGAATTCCTTGGTGGGCCGGGGGTTAGGACACTGTGCTTTCCACTACAGGGGCTCAGGTTCACTCCCAGTTGGGGAAGTAAGATCCTGCAAGTCACGCAGCACAGCCAAAAACAAACAAAAAAAAGAAGAGCGTGACAGTGAAGAGATACCTCTCAGAGGAAGCAGAAAGAGCTACAGGCCTGCAGCATTGATGGGAAGGTTTAAAAGCTTTGACGCTTTCCTATGTTTATTAATACTGTTCTCCACAGGGAATATGGTGAATTCACACACACGTGGTTCCGCTGTTGCTGTTTAGTCTCTAAGTCGTATCCAACTCCTTTTGCGACACCATGGACTGTAGCCTGCCAGGCTTCTCCGTCTGTGGGATTTCCCAGGCAAGCATACTGGAGTGGGCTGCCATTTCCTTCTCCAGGGGATCTTCCTGACCCAGGGATCAAACCCGAGTGGCAGGCAGATTCTTTACCACTGAGCCAGCAGGGAAGTCCTTATGTACATGGTAGGTAACATTTGTTGGCTGTTCACCAGGTGCCAGGCTCTATACCACTGTTTACATATACCACTTTTCTTACTAATGCTCATTCCTAAGCCTATGGAGGTACTATTATTATTATCCCTACAGACAGATGAGGAAACTGAGGCTTCCTGCGATCATGAGCAGGAAGTCTGGGCCCAAATCCAGGTCTACCTGTACTCTCTAACCACCATGCCTGGAAGAACTGGTTAAAAAGATAAATTGAGATGAGGACGACTAGGATCTGCAGCCTGGGAAGAGGAGTTACGAAGCAAACTGAGCACACTGCACCACAGCTATAATCTCCACATGCCCACGGCTGGCAGCCCTAACTCTGCAGGGAGACTCTCCTCTATGCATCAAACAGGCTGTGTGTGTTGGTAGCCAGAATGGGAAGAGGCCACATCTCGGGATGTGGCTCTTGGAGAAGAAATGTCTCTCTTCCCCTTTGACCCCAGCAGTCACAGTAAAAAGTGAATCCAGGTGATTCTAGCTGCGGATGCCTCTGGCATACAGGCTGCCTCATTTTAACATGGTCCCAACTTAACCTATAACTAACCCAAGGCACAATAATGCCACAGTGTGGCTTCAAGTTTAACCAAAATTATTTAAACAGAACTACACCAAAGTTACAACCAAACTGGCCTCATACAAACACCTCCTTACAGCTGTCTGCCACACTACAGTTTAAAAAGCGCTTTCACAGATACCATCCTCACAACAACTTTGCGAGGTGAGCCTCATTATTTCTACTTCATCGATGAGGAATCTAAGGGTCAGAAAGGCTGAGTAATTTGCCCAAGATCATGGCGTTAGTAAGTGATGCATAAAAAGAGATTTAAGAAGTCCAGGTGACACTCAAAACTCACAAATACATAATGACTGACCCACTAAGAGAAACTCAGTTGTTTGATGATTGCTAGCTTGTTAAATGGTAACACAAACCACAGGATATTTTGGAGAAGAGTGGCTACAGGTTATAGGGGTTAAGAAATAAAAGATCACTCACTCTGTGATTGCATTAACACTATACTGATTTTTTTTTACTGATATGGCTGTTCACTTAGTAGAAATATGACAAAAATTTATTTGACACTGGTAAGGGATGTAAGCAAGAGGGGAATTTGGTAAACCCAGTCATGTCAATAACTAGAGGGGCTTCGTGTAAACTAGAATTAGAACTAGGATATCAATTCAGAAAACAATAAATTTAGAAGCCTGTCATACCACCAGGTGGCCAATGGGGCCACTCTGCGGTAAGACTAGTTTTATCTGAGCAATAAAAATTATTGCAGGCAGTATTATCACTAATGGCAATAATTTGGCAAATGGAAGTCAATATACACAGACAGGGAATAACTGGTTGTGCTTGTGCAGTTTAGATGATTGAAGATCCAACGTTAAGGCTTCTGCTGTGATGAGGATTAACCACTCAGTAATTAATGGCCTAAAGTGGAACGATAATCATGTATCATAGAAAGCAATAAAAATGTCCCAACAAAGGTACTAAAATCAGGGCAATAAATGTTTTATAGTAACAATCTGGAATTGTAAAATGGTCCAGTGCAGACCTACATGTTGTCCCTTACTGTCGAGTGCTAATACCAAACCACCATGTGCGCACCCACAAAAAAGGGGACGCAATTTATTCGGTGACAATTATATTCCTCCCAAATCACAGAGCTAAATAACTACTTCTACTGGTCACATGAATGCAATTCTGTTGAATGACCAGTGGAAACATTCATGGTTTTATATTGTTAACAGGTGTAAAACAAGAGTATATAAAGTTTGCCTTTGCAGTTTGGGAAATGGTGATATTTTAAGACCCTTTCTAAATACAGATTCAAGGAAAACTCAGCTGTTGACAGGTGCAGGCAAGGTATGGTGACTCTGAACCAAACATAAAACAGGACAGTGAACCCCACTGCCTTACAAACATGGACAAATCCTGGCTGTGAACAGAACTGGCTAAAAGAACAGAATACTCAACTCTGACACTTAAATCGTAAAGACCATGATGTCAGGGTACTGAGCTGGTGTGTCTGCAATTCTCTTGTCTTTCCCTCAGGTTACAAGTTAACTGTTAAGAGTTTCTGGCACCTTATTTTCACATTAACACACGCAAAAGCAGGAAATGTGAGTGGAGGCAGAGAGTGGCTTTCTTCACAAAATCATCTCTTTCTGATTGGAAAAGAAAATCCTGCCAAAAACCCTCCTTCAGACTTTCCTTTTACAGCTCACTGGCCAGAACCAATGAGATGAGCCCATCACAAATTAGTCACTGGTATTACCAAGGAATTATTACAAAAGGCTTAAACTAACCCAGATGCCTACTCTAAGGACTCTGTTGCCTGTTCAAGAGCTGAATGCATCGATGGTCTTGAGCAAGGACGAAGCAGGGGTCAGGAAGGCGGCCGGGTAGGTAATTAACAGTGCCTGCCCCACTGGCCAACAAACCAGACAGTCCACTGTGAGCAAAACTGGGAAATAGAACCCACCATACTTAATGGAAATATTACGCAAACAGCACAGAAAACATGTATCCGCTTGAGAAGATCTAATACAAGATACCTACTAAGAAACGTTAGAGAAAAATCTACTGTCTAAGTAAATGGAGGGATTTCATTCCTTCTTTCCATAAATATTTAATAGTACCTTAGGGCCTAAAACAAGGGCAATAAACGTTTCATAGTAACATTGACTGAATTTTCTTTTCTGCTTGTCTGGGTGTTAAGGCACGCTGGTGAACAAAACAAAGTCCCAGCCCTCAGAGAGCTTCGCTGGCAATTTCTGATTCAAAAGATAAAACAAAACTGCATTTTACAGAAATCGACAGCAGTCCTGCTTCACAGTATTTCAGAAGACTGTCCCTTCTACATATTGGCCAGATTGAAAAAAGAATGGGTTGGTGGAATTAGAGAAAAGTTCACCACACATTCAGTTAAGTTATTAAAAGAATATTAAAATACTGATAATGCATATTTGTAAGGTATTTTTCCAGGTATTCAAAATACTTTAATGTATATTCTCTTTACTTCCCCACTGACTATGAAGGAAGAAAGGGTGGCTACTATGACACGGGCCCCAGAAGGATGAAATCTAGGTCTCTGTACCTCTTAAATCATTCAGCTTTCGCTACAAATGACAGCTTTCCTAGAGGTAAGACTCTAAGATTAAACCTGCAAAAAGAGAGAGGCCAAAGTTCTTAAAACATGTGAGAAGATGACCCATCATTTAAACTTACTGTGACTGAACGATGGCCTATGAGAGAAAGGTGTGATAAAGTGATAACTGGGGGTATGAAAACACACCCACACATCTGGGATTTAACTAGGGCGCTTCTGTGTTTGAAAATAATTTATTAGAATTTTACTGGAAGAAATAGCCTCCAGGGATCTTTTAACTCCACCATCTGGCTGGGTTTCCTTGAGTGTGTCAAAGAGAAAAAGGACCTGAAGAATGACAGCTTCATAGTTAAGTTCTATTTGCCCTGGTTCTCAGAGAGGAAGTAAGGAAGAGGGGAGGTGTATCTATCTATCTATCTATCTATAGATCTTCAGAAGCATGGTCTTCAGAAGCCAGAAGATCATCAATCAGCCAATTTTAGGACAATATTTACCAAATAAAGACCTTCTCACAGAACAGAGAGAAACCCTACATAAACCACCTTCCAACGTAAGAAAAAGATCTCTGATGTAACTTAATTTTACCCTTAGTAACAGACTGCTTAGAAGTAAGAAGACTGTTCATCTTCTGATCCAAAACAGAACAGAGGAGAAGCTAGAAAAGGTCAAAGCAGAAACTGTCACTTCTACAACGTAGGGAAGGGTTCCACAGCTTTAGAAGTACATGCATGAGAGGAAAAATATCTTGACTTACTTTTTGGTGAGCCGAGGGTCCAGAGGAGGGTGCTGTGCTCCATACACGGGCTGGATGCTAAAAGCAAGAAAAAAAAGGAAGACACAAGTTGTCAGGAAGGTAGATATGTTGGGTGAGTACCGCCTGCATCACAATGTTGGAAGGGACTCTACGAAACAGGTGATCTCCAAGAACAACTATGCCCAAGCCAAAAGACAGCAACCTACTCTTTAAAAAAAAAAATTCATCTTCTTCCCTGGTGAGGTTTCAGCACCCTATGCAATTAGCAGCAAGTTCTATCCGTAAAGGCAGCATGGGAAGGCTTACAGTTGGACAGAATACAGTTCAAATGCAGGTTGTGGCATCCACTATAAACTTTCACTAAATTACCTGACCACTTTGAACATGCTTTCTTATCTGCAAAACTGGAATATCGCCTACCCCAAAGGACCACTTGGACTACACGACAGGGGAGCAGTACCACAGATCAAGAGAGGAGTGACCCAAGGGGTTCTCACAACTGTTGGCAGGGGTATAAACTGATATAACCACTATGAAAAAGTCTGGCTATATTGAGGAAGAACAAAACATGCATACCCTAAGACTAAAGATACACATATATATATGTCTTCAGAAAAACAAAGATATGTGTATCAGGAAACACATATAAAAGTGTTCATAATCTCAGATCTGCAAATGACACCACCCTATGGCAGAAAACAAAGAACTAAAGAGCCTCTTGATGAAAGTGAAAGAGGAGAGCGAAAAAACCGGCTTAAACCCCAACATTCAGAAAAGTAAGATCATGGCATCCAATTCCATCACTTCATGGCAAATAGATGGGGAAACCATGGTAACAGTGACAGACTTTATTTTTTGAGGCTCCAAAATCACTGCAGATGGTGGCTGCAGCCATGAAATTAAAAGATGCTTGCTCCTTGGAAGAAAAGCTATGACCCACCTAGACAGCATATTAAAAAGCAGAGACATCACCAACAAAGGTCAGTCTAGTCAAGGCTATGATTTTTCTAGTAGTCATGCACGTATATGAGAGTTGGACTATAAAGAAAGCTGAGGGCCAAAGAATTGATCCTTTTGAACTGTGGTGTTGGAGAAGACTCTTGAGAGTCCCTTGGACTACAAGGAGATCCAACCAGTCCATCCTAAAGGAAATCAGTCCTGAATATTCATTGGAAGGACTGATGTTGAAGCTGAGACTTTGATGTTGAAGCTGAATCCAATACTTTGGCCACCTGATGTGAAGAGCTCACTCATTTGAAAAGACCCTGATGCTAGGAAAGATTGAAGGTGGAAAGAGAAGGGGACGACAGAGGATGAGATGGTTGGATGGCATTACTGACTCAATGGGCGTGAGTTTGAGTAAACTCCGAGAGCTGGTGATAGACAGTCCTGATGTGCTGCAGTTCATGGGGTCGCAGAGTTGGACACGACTGAGTGACTGAACTGAACTGATAGCATTATGGATCCTTTTAGCTCCAAATTAGAAATAACCCAACAGTCTATCAACAGAGAAATAAAACTTTCATGTGTCCATATAATAAAACACTTTACAGCAATGTAAATAAATGGAGTAAGGTTGCAAGTAATGTGAATGGATCTTACAAATGTCACATTGAACAAAAAAAAAAACAAGCAAAAAATAAAAGAGTAAATACTGTATGATTCTATTTATACATACTTCACACACTGGCAAAAATGATTTCTATCGCTTAGGGCTCATCCATACTAGTAACACAATAAAGGCAGCACAGAGTGATTAACATAAAAGGATGTGGTTGTCTCCTGGGGGAGAAGGAAGGAGGTGTGATTGAGAACAGACACGGGGGCTTCCGGGGCGTTCACTTTCTGATTATTTATCAAGTTTATCAAGTTACCATACCTCACGATTGTTTCATGTACTTTTCTACAGTAGTTCACCGTTTTAAAAAAATGAAAAAAAAAAGAGTGACCTGAAATAATTGCATACTAAGCCAAACTGTGGCTTAAGTACAAAGGCAAGAGAAAAGCATGCTTCAGCATGTAAGAACTCAGGGAATCGGGTTTCCTTGACTCCTTCCTGAAGAAACTACTAGAGGCAAAACTTCAGTTGATAACATGATAATTGGAGACACTATGGTAAAAGGCTAGTGGTGGACAAGAACCCACCTGCCAGTGTAGGCGACATGGGTTCGATCCCTGTTCTGCAAAGACTCCACATGCTTCCCCACGTCCTGGTGCAACGAATTCAGTGCGCCACAACCACTGAGCCCAAGCTCTAGAGCCGGCGAATCCCAACTACTGAGCAGACACACTGCAACTACTGGAGCCCGCCCGCCCACCTAGAACCTGGACTCTGCAACCAAAGGCCCTGCACCACAGCTAAAGAGCAGCCCCCCGCATAGAACCAAGGCCCGGGGCAGACAAAAGTAAATAAGTACATAAATTTTCAAAACTTTGTAAAGACTGAGCCTTAAATTTGAGGCTTTCTGGTTGCAGAAGAGAATGCAAAAATAACGTAACTGGCAAATGTTAAAGTGGGACGGAGGAGAAGTGGACTGAAATAAGTAGACTGATTTCCTCATCTTTTACTGACAAGGCTCAAAAGACTGGCAGTTCAAGTAACATATAGGTATGTCGTTGTTGCTGTTGAGTCTCCCAGTCATGTTTGACTCTTTGTGACCCCATGGACTGGAGCATACCAGGCCTCCCTGTCCCTCATCAGCTCCTGAAGTTTGCCCAAGTTCATGTCCACTTGCACTGGTGATGCCATTCAGCCATCTTGTTCTCTGATGCCCTAATATACAGGTATGTTTAAAGATATTTATAAACATATAAAGATAAATATAAAATATATTTAAATAAATATTTAAAGATATTTATTTTTAAATGAAACTAAGAAAAACAACTATAATCAACTAAAAGCAGGTGGGAAGGAGGCAGGAAATAATACTAATTTCATCATTACTCATGGTAGGGTGTCAACAGACACTGTCTGAGGACACGTGGTATAAAATTACACACAATCACTAGAATAAAAAGATAACTCTTTCAAATCATCAGAACCTACACCAGAATATACCCACCTCCCAAAGCAAGTACAGTCCTGATAGTGAAAGTTTTTTAAAAGAAAATATTAAAAATAGAACTGAAACCAAATATATCTGTCACTCCAATAAATATATATGGGTCGAACTTATCTATTAAAAGAAAAGGGATTATTATCAATGGGACTGGTAAAATCAACTACAGCGCATCTGTTAAAAAGAATGCGGTAATTCTATATCCACTGACATGAAACACTCATTGAAAAAAAGATGCAGAATTATATGCAAAGTAATAACTCCATTTTGTGTAAAAATCTTTAAAATAAAATATATCCACATACTTACATATGATTATGTTTATGTATTTACAGTGCGTTTCTGAAAGAACACATAAGACTCAGAAGCAGTGGTATGGAAGTGGAACCGATGATTGGAGGGCCCTGGGGCAGAGACTAAGTTTTCAGTGCAAACCTCTTTATACCTTTCGTTAGTATTGTATACATGATCACCTGTCTAAGAAATAAATTAAGCAATCTTAAGAGCACTGGGAGGAGAAGGCAATGGCACCCCACTCCAGCACTCTTGCCTGGAAAATCCCATGGACGGAGGAGCCTGGTGGGCCACAGTCCAGGGGGTCGCTAAGAGTCAGACACGACTGAGCGACTTCCCTTTCACTTTTCACTTTCATGCACTGGAGAAGGACATGGCAACCCACTCCTGTGTTCTTGCCTGGAGAATCCCAGGGACGGGGGAGCCTCATGGGCTGCTGTCTATGTGGTCGCACAGAGTCGGACACGACTGAAGCGACTTAGCAGCAGCAGCAGCAGCAGCAAAAGCACTGGGAAGTTTAAATGGGATAAAGTGTAAAAAGTCCTTCAGCACAATTCCTACAGGTAGTTAAGCAATAATAGCAGGTGATGAGGTAAATGCTGCCTGGCACACACTCAGTGCTTAAGAAATGGTTTTCTTCCTCCCCTTGATCTTTGTAATTTATTTCTTACTAACATTTAGAAAACAGAACAAGTAGGTTTACCAGGTACCTCTGACATAAAGTACTTTGACATAAAGTACTTTGACATAAAGATGGGATCCTAAAGTTGCTTTCAAATAAAAATGTAGTCAATCTGATCATTTTCACATTGATTTCTAAGATTCCAAAGGGAATATTTGTGTATAAATCTTTAGCTATGAGTAGGGCCCTGACCTGTTTAGTAGTAAGATTTCCGAACATCTATGGAAGGTTGTTAAGTAATTTGTAAACAAACCATCACATGTACTACCACAGAAATACAAACAATGCTACGTGAATGTGTTTACAGTTTCCCAGGCAGAGGAAAAGAAGAGAGAAAAGGATTAAAGAATACAGGAAAGTTTGGCTTAGAGAGAGAAAGCTTAGACAAAACAAAAAGCACAAACTAGAAAACCCAAAGGGCCTCTGATTCGTATTTCAGCATTTGCAAATACTCTTAAGATGAGTACACTTGAACTAAGTCCATAAGCTTCTATGTTAGCAAAATATAAAGATCAGAGAATAAACTCTGCAGGAAGATATTAATGGGAAGGTTGGGTTGGGTGACAGTAGCAGAATAAGAAAGAATCCTTAGATTCTTTCCATAAGAGCGTATTACCACCTGCCAGGAATACAGCAGGAAAAAAGGCAGTCCTAATGGCGCAGGTTTAGGAGCTAAAGGCCATCAATAATCACCCAGGAAAACAACCTTAACATCACTGTAGACTATTTTTTAAAGACGTCAGCCCAGAGTGCTGGCATAGCCAGAAAGGCCAAGATAAACAATGGACTTTATCAACAAAGGTATCAGAGCCTAAACTGAACTTGTTTCTGAACTAAAATCATAATGTATCTGTTAACATTTTTAATTAACATATTCCTGAACTAAACCATAATGTGTCTGTACCTGGAACACTCTGGATAATTTATCCGTTTACTGAATTTCAAAAAGGAGAGGCAAGAAGTCAGAAAAGGGAGAGAAGGCCAGATGACTGAATGAAGACAAACGGAAAGAGCCTGGTGATTAAGGTGCTCAACTTCCGGGCATGTGCAATTCACCTACCAACCTGTGCGATACGCTTCTACTAGACCCAAACTCCACTCTAGAGCAGGCCGGCCTCCACACACCCTAACCTCAAACGCTAAGCCGGGCTCTTCTCCCCATTTCATTTTAAAAATCTTACCATCCTGAAACATTCCTTCAAACTCTACACCCTCTGCCCCATGAGACTTTCTCTGCGCCTATCTATCCCCAGCATCCACTAACCCATGCCTTTGCTGACTCCCTAAAACACAGAAACTGAGGCTTACACTGCTTTTAAAGAATAAACTATTTTTTTAAGTAAACTAGATTTAGAGCATAACATAAAGTATACCCAGGTAGGTGCTCAACACCTACGTAAGAAATAAGACATTATGGAGTCGAAACCCCAGCACAATCCTTCTCAGGAAACCACTGAGTCTGGCATTTTTCATCCTCATTTTTGTTTTTATATGTCCGATGCATGTATCCTGAAACAATACAGAGTATTGTTCTGCATGTTTGAAAAACTTCATATAAATGGCATCACACCGTATTTACAACTTACTTTGATGCTAAATCATAAATGCTACTTTAAATCTTACTGAAGTTCATGGCTGGCTGGCTGATTTCTCCAACACACATTGAAAAAAACATTTGCTTTACCACAAGAGTAAAAGGCATTTAACTCACATTTTCAAAAACAAAGAAAAGTATAGAGAAAGATATAACAAACACCCACGAACCCATCACTCTGACTTAACAAATAATTAACGCCGGTCACATTTCTTTTTCTTTTTTTAAGAAAATAAAGTGTTAAAGAGGCTTCTGAAGTTCCAGTTGCAGTCCCCAGGCCCATTCCCCCGCCTCCCCAAGAGATAACCACTATCCTGAAGTGGATACAGAATCCTTCCCATCTGTTTTCATACTTTTACATATATTCATGTATCCATAAACATGCAATATCTTTAAAAAAATTTTTTTTGCAGTATCTTTTTTTATGTTTTAAAACTTTTACATGAAAGACTGCACACGATACATACCAGTCTACATCTTGCTTTTCTCACTCAACAGTGTGTTTCCACCCAGCTCCGCTTTCCAGTTTTTCTGATTACAAAAGTAACATATGCTTCAGTGGAAAAACCAGAAAGACAGTAACACTGAGCATCCTCTCCATGGGGAAGCTGAGCTGCCGAGTCCTTTCAGATTCTACAGCGCAGTGGTGGGGCCATGTCCTTTTCTGTAGTCTCCTCACCACCTGGCAGAGCATGACACATACCAGCAGGCACTCAACAATACTCCGTGAGTCAAGCCTGGAACGATGAAGAATCCAGGCCTCTGTTTAAGTTGACTCCTGTCTAGCTATACCTAAAAATGAAGAAGGATTCACACTGTATCTCAGAGAAACCAAACTGCATATACGGAGAAAACAAGGCCACGGACTGTGCCACAACAAAGGAAAAAATGAAGCAGAAGTCTGGGTCAACCTCCATTGTTCTCTTCAATAAACCAACACCGCAGAACGTGTTGGCATAGCTGGTGTACGTAGCTGGAACAGTGCAAAAAGCTTGATAGGAAAAAAGATCAACAGGTGTTTGTTCAGCACTGGCAGAGGAGCTAAAGCAAACACGGGAACAGAGCTATCCACTTTGGAGCCAAACACGCTGGCACTCAACGCAGGGTCATACGCTCACTCGATGGAAGTCTTCCAGAACTGGGGATCCACGCTGCTGCGGTGATAACTCAGTATCTCCTAGTCACTGACTTAATCAGTAAAGCATTTCCAAGCTAAGAATAGGTTGTAATGTACCTGCCCAGACAGGCTGGGACCATTACACTGAGTCTACTATCAGGTTCTTTAAAGTTACGAAAAACGACCAAATGACAGAGAAGGTTTCAGTTAAAAATCTACAGGCTCCTAAGTAATTCAATGAATCAGACACTTCTCAGAGTCACTGAATATTAAAAGAGCTCCTTGACTTTAATAACACACGTGCGTGTGTGCTAAGTCACTTCAGTTGTGTCTGACTCTTTGCGACCTTATGGACCATGGCCCACCAGGCTCCTCTGTCCATGGGATTCTCCAGTAAGAATACTGGAGTTGGTTGCCATGCCCTCCTCCAGGGGATCTTCTGACTCAGGGATTGAGCACCCATCTGTTATGTCTCCTGCACTGGCAGGCAGGTTCTTTACCACTAGCACCGCCTGGGAAGCCCACTTTTCCTTAAAAAGAGGGAGAAGCCCTTCCCAGACAGACTGGGGATGAGATTGTGGGGAATTAGCCCAGGTTTGGCTCACATTTGTCTCTCCTATTCCAAGTCTCATCCATACTTTCACTGGAAGCATCTACATCCTTGAACCAGATGAGGTGCTTGGACAGGGTTATTTTAATCTTAGCAGAGACTGAGGGAAGGGGGAGGCAGCAGCAGAGTGCGGACCAGGAGTCAAGAAATTTGCAGCGAGTGCTCTGGGGCTACTTTCCCTCTCTGGCCTCAGTTTCCTCAATCAGCAGCGCTCTCAGGGTCGAATTATAACATTCTATAATTTCGTGACACTCAGACGTGTGGTGGGGCCAGAAATTCACCACTTTCCAAAGCACAAGATAGAAAAACTTACCTTCAGAGCTCCCCGCCCACCCCCAAGCTATTCTTACCTATCAATCATACCTCTGTGACTGACAGGGCAGAAAAGAAACATCCAGTGACATGAGTTGGAGTTGCCAAGTTTAACACTCAACTTCAGAACCAGTAAGAACCTCAGAGCTCACTTAATCTAGATTTCATTTCATAGATAAGGAAATTGAGCATGGAGTAGTTAGCATGTTGTGCTAAACTGTGGCTCTTTCTGAGGATGAGACACCACAATCTTACCTGACCACCAAAGCCAGAAACCTGAGGGTGATATCCCTTTAGCCCCCCTTTCTCCCTTACTCCCCAAGTCCAGTGATTTACCAAGTCCTCTAGGTATTCCCAAACTTGTCCTTTATTGTCATTACCCTAGTCGAAGACCTCATGGCCTGTCCCTGTACTAACTGCAGCAGACTCTTTAACTATAGCTGATTTGAACAACGAGGGTAAGGGGCACCGACTCCACTCACAGCCCCACCCAGGGATCGAACCCAGGTCTCCCGCATTGCAGGTGGATTCTTTACCAGCTGAGCCACAAGGGAAGCCCCCACTCACAGCAGGGAGACCAGTGAGGCAGGAGGTACAGCAGTGGCCCGGGCAAGAGAGGACTCAGTTTGAATCTGAAAGTAGGGAGTAGAAGTGATGAGAACTGCTCATATTCAGGATATAATCTGACAAGCCAACACAGAACCTGCCAATGAACCGGATGTAGCAGGAAGAGAAAGAGAATGAAAGACATTAGGATTTTTGGTCTGAGGGACTTGGTGAATGGCTGGACTATTTACGTGAGACTGGACAGAGTAGATTTGCAGGAGTGGGCAAATGTGGAAATCAAGAGTTCTGCGTGGATGTGTTATGTAAGAGATGCTATTAGACAGCAAAACAGAGATGCATTAATTGTTCAGTATCCAGGGATTTCCCTGGCAGTGCAGTGGTTAAGACTCCATGCTCAAGTTTGATCCCTGATCCGGGAACTAAGATCCTACAGGCCACATGATATGGCCAAAAAAAACTGCTCAGTATCCACTGGGGAAAAGCATCCAGCATCAGAAATCGGGTTTCTTTCAATCTAATTCAAGGCTCTCTACTCAGTGGTTCTCAAAGTGCAGCTCCCAGATTAGCAGGAGTGGTATCCTTTAGGAACTTCTCAGAAATTCCATGTCTGGTGCTCCACCTCAGATGGACGGAATTAGAAACTCAGAAGTGGGGCTTGGCAATCTATGTTTTAACAAGCCCCTCCAGGTGATTCATTAAAGTTTGAGACGCACTGCTCAAAACCATACTCCTCATTGCTAATGAACCCCTGACAGTCGCAGTGACCCTGCATTAGGCTCTTACGTGCTCCCATAAACCCTCCACCTAATCAACAACAGGCAGCATTTTTTCCACCCAGGACTCACTGCGGGGCTCCAGACACACCACTAATCAAAGTTCTTCAATTCGAGTTTCTGAAACTAGAGCAAGGAGGAGAAACAAATAAAAATAGAAGCTACTGTAATCACAACTAGCATTTTCATAATGGCTAATGTTATTGAGTACCTTCTATGTACTTTCCATGAATTACCTCATCTAATTCTCATTAACAGCCTTATAAGGTAGACACACTGTCCTCATTTTATAGGAGGAAACTAAGGCACCAAGAGGTTAAGTAACTTGCCCAAGGTCACACAGAAAGTGGCAGAGCTGAGATTTGAAACCAGGTTCCAGAGCTTGCATTCTTTTCCATTTTTTCTCCCTTTGTGGAGATATCATTGACACATAAGCTTGTGTAAGTTTAAGATGTACATTCTGTTGGTTCAGTACACTTATAGTCTCTCTCTGAAGTTTGGTCCACAGTTGGTTGAATTTGTGGATGGATACAAACTCCATAGATATCGAGGGTCAACTGTACCACCACCTCATATAAAGGACTTGAACATCTGCAGATCTTGGTACCCAAGGGGGTCCTGGAATCAATTCTCCCCAGACGCTGAGGGACAGCTCTACTGCAGTATGATTACTACTGTCACACTGGCTAACACCTCTATCATGTCACATAATTAACATTTCTTCTTTGTGGTAAGAACAATTAAGTTCTAGTCTCCTAGCAACTTTGAAGATTATAATACAGTGTTGTTGACTATAATCACTATGCTGTCCATTATCTCTCCAGAACTTATTTATCTACTAGTTTCAAGTTTCCAGAGCCTGTATTTTTAACCACATGGTACATACTGCCTCCTGTCTTCCTAGGCATCCACACAAGGACCATTTGATATATTAAGCACATGGGGCTCTTATGAATAACAGAGAGCACTTATAAAGATGTTTAATTCCATCAAATTACTATATGAAGCAATTCTACATATAATCAAAGGAATGGAAAACACATACTTTCACACAAAAAACCTGCACACGGATTTCAGTTTTATTCATAAGAGCCCAAAAGTGGAAACAACTCTAACGTCCATCACCTAATGAATGGATAAACAAAGTGAGGTACCTGCATACAAGAAATATTATTCAGCTGTAAAAGGAATGAAATACTGACATGCCACAACAAGAATAAGCCTTGAAAACACTATACGTAAAAGAAACCAGTCACTAAAGGCCTCTTACTACATTACTCCATTTATACAAAATGTTCAGAATAGGTAAATCCATATAAACAAAAAGATCAGTGGTTGCCAAGGGCCAGAGAGAGGTGGGGAGGAGGAGTGACTACTAATGGCTATGAGGTTTCTTTTGGGGTGATGAAAATACTCTGAAATTAGTGTTGATGGTTGCACAAAACCATTTATACTCTAAATGAATGTACTAAATACCACCAAATTATACACTTCAAAAGGGTGAATTTTTATGATATGTGAATTATCTCAATAAAGCTGTTATTTTACAGAAGGATGTTTAATTCGTTTTGAACTTGAGGCTATTTTACTACATAAAATTCCTATTTGCTGTAATTAAGGTTGCTGGATCATGATCAAAGAAACTGAAAGTCATCTGCTATCGTTTTGAATTTTTACCTTTCAATTTGCAAAGGGGAAGCTAGTCTCACTTCTAAGTTGCCATGGACCTAGACAGTTATCTGTGTCATTTCTCCACCCAGACAGTTTTTCTTCACTATACCCGAAAGAATACAAATGCAAAAGTTCTATTCTTGAGAAAATGTACTAATATTCTCCTTACATCAAAGCACTTTCTCTCTAAAAGAATTTTGATTTTCTCCCATAACCAAGGGCTCCTAGGGCTTCTTGCTAAAAGTGCATAGTTGAACAATATTTCTCTTCAACAAGCAAGGTACTAAACACCATTATGAATCATGGCAACACTTTAATGTCTTAAGATAAATAATGAACATAAATACCTCTTATTGGAATAAGGATCAGAGAAGTATTCTTTTAAATGTATACTTTCTCTAATAATAACAGAAATACTTAGTATTTATTGAGCAACTATAAATAAACATTGTTTTATTTTATTTTTTTTTTAATTTTAAAATCTTTAATTCTTACATGTGTTCCCAAACATGAACCCCCCTCCCACCTCCCTCTCCATAACATCTCTCTGGGTCATCCCCATGCACCAGCCCCAAGAGGTGCTTTACAAATAGGATGTTTAATTCAATCCACAATGGAATCTTGAAGAAAGTATTTTTATCCTCTTTTCACAGATAAGGAAACTGAGGCTTAAAGAGATTAATTCTCCTTGATCACACAGATAACACTCCAATAATAATCCAAAGCTTTCAGAACTCAAATGTTCTCTCCTCTATCCTTTCATATTCCTCTTCAAAATGAAAAAGGAAGCCACAAACTTAAAGAAACTGAAAAGATCCCTCTTCCTATCTCACAAAAAATAGTGCTCTGCAAAAAAGATGACTGCTTCTACAATCCAAAAGAGGAAACACAGAAAATAAAAACTGTTAGTAACAATCAGCAGTTGGTAGGCACAAAAAAGATTATGCCATATCCCACATATCAAATACTGCTTCCTGATTTAACAGTTTTCCTATAGATCTAACTTTTGATGTCAAAATTTAATGATCTCACCATGGAAAACCCCGGAGAACAGCAGTTAGCAAGACTGGAGAGCTCCCTAGACCAGGAAGGAAAAGGAATCAGTAGGCAGGAAGTAGTGCCTATCTAAAAACATAAAAGTCTTTAGCATTAACACTGTTATTCCACAACATTTCAATCTGAAGTTATTTCTGAATTCCCTTACCCTATTTTTTTTTACTATATTAAGAAAAACTGATCCCTGACTGTCTAACAGGATCCTATCAATAAATAAGTCCACCATATAGCCACCACTGACCCTGATTTCTCTCTTGCTATTGATAAAACAAACCAAAAAAGCTACAGGTTTAAAGGGTTATCCCTTTATCAGTCAGCCAGGAAGGGTAGCACATGGGGTACAATCAATCATGAATTTCATCGTCAAACAGACTGTGGCTGGCTGAAATCTTAAATTTAAGATTGAAACATACACTCCTCCTTTTACTTCTCAGCACTACCCCCAAACAAATTGAAACTATAAACCAATAGTAGACTGACGAATGGACAATTGTTAAAGAGTCTCAACGTATACCAAAAAGGGGTGGGACGGGAGTGGAGATTATCTTAGAAATAATCTGTTCTCCACCTAAACAACTCTAGAATGAAAGAATTTAATGCATTTGCACAAGAAGCATTACCAGGCAGAGGAGAAGAGGCCACTGGGGTATGACAAATCCTTAGAAAATGCTAAAGAAATCATCTCGATCCTAAGTTATCCTGTAATAGTTCCTAATGGGAAAGGACCAACTCAAGATATCTTAAAGTGAGGTCGAGTTGAAGAATTTCCCTCACTTTTCTTATCCCCCCGCCCCCTCCACCCCGCCCCCCGGCAGACGGTCTCAAGCTCCCACCAGAACCTCTCTAGGAGTCCAGGAGAAATATTCGTACGTGCAGGGGCGAGGGGCAAGTGAAGGGGCCATCCTCGTGCAAACAACCACCTGTGCGTGGTGAAGACCCCTGCCCTCTCAAGTAGGAGTTCTTCTTAAAGTGAGAAGCAGCTCTGAGGACAGCCTTCCAAACCCAGAACCGACACTGATTACTCACTCAACTCCACTGTCCCCTATGCGCGGACTCCGGCCACCTCCCGGCTGAGGGAAGCCCCTCAAGAGCCCGACGCCCCCGGACCCGGGTCTGGTCCCACACCCAACCATCTCCAAAGCTCGCCGCCCACTCCTTTGCCTGACAGCCGTCCTGCCGCCACCAAGCAGTCCCAGCTCCCCCCCGCCCCACGCCCAGGTTCTCCAAACCAGCATTCTCGGATCGCTGGCGCCCCAGGCCCGCGGGAATTAGGGCTTAGGATTTAGAAGGGTTTGATCCAATCTCCTCTTCCTCTCAGCGTCCTGGGCTCACCTCCCCGGCAGCTTGGCGCTCCTCTTCCAAAACTGCTTGCTATTCTCGGCGGCCATTGCTCCGGCCCGGGGAAGGCTTTGTAGGCGGGCCAGGGGCTACCCAGCGAAATGCCCCCAGGACCCCGCAATCGCAGGGCCAGCTCAGGCCGCTTCCCCGCTGCCGGTCACCCGCTCCCAGCTCCCGGGGGCGCCATCTTGGATGTGGGCACCCCCCAACCCAGCGCCGCTGCCATTGGTGGGCTGCGCAGGCTGTGGGAGACGGACCAATCGGGAGCCAGAATCCTGCAGGCCGCTGAAGCCGAACAGTGACGTCAGGGGCTGGGCACACAGGTGAACCGAGAAGGCGGAGCTTGGACGAGGTGGGAGGCGGGGCTGAAAGTTCTTTCTCCTGGGCCGGGGAAGAAGCAGGTAAAGAAAGGGACCTCTGGGAAGAAGGAGAAGGTGCTGTTTTCTTTGGGGGTAATGAGGTTATTGAGTCAAATATTTTTTGAAAAGAGCATATATACTTAGGTATATAAATCTTTGACCTAAATATAAGGGCCCATGTATTGGTTGCTGCCCATTTTTAACATCTCCCAATTCAATGACACTCTGGTTATTATCCTTCCCACTCCCCTCTTTCCGTTCGGAATCTGATTTTTTCAATCGGTGGAGGAAAATCAATAACTGACCGGACGGTCCAGAGTTGCTAACTGTTCAACACAACACGTGACTAACGGTTGGTTCATAAGAGCCTCTCTCTCCTCAGATAATTGATCCCCGTGAAAGGACTTGTGCCATGCTTGAAATTCAGATGATCAAATCTCTGTTTCAACCAATAACCGTCACTTTCTGACCAAGAGAACCTAGATGCGGACAAACTGTTCAGGAAATAACCTTCTTTTATCTGTCCAATTCAGACCGCCAATGGACATCTTTAATCCCTTATTAATCTACTATAAATCTTCACCCTTGATTTTATTTTCGATCTAGTTTTGACTCAGAATGAGATCTAATATTAGCATTTTGAATCCTTTGAAAGTCTTGTCGGTGTTTTTTGCCCTTTTTGAGTTTCTGTGCTTGTGTACCACAGTGATGGGGCCGGGAGAGGGCAGGAAGCAGACCCTAGTCCACATAATTTCTATCCCATCAAAGGACTCTTGAAGTGGGCTGATTGTTCCTCACCCGTCACTCCTGGTTATTGCTATCACAGTCCTTCCACATATTGGAAGGTCTAAAGGATCTTTTTTTTTTTAATATAAATTTATGTATTTTAATTGGAGGCTAATTACAATATTGTAGTGGTTTTGCCATACATTGACATGGATCCGCAATGGTTGTACGTGTGTTCCCCATCCTGAACCCCTCTCCCACTTCCCTCTAAAGGACCTTTTTAAATAGGCCTGCTAATGGCGTCTTCCTACATAGACATTACCCCCATTTTTAAGTTGTTTTTGTCCCCTAATTTCACAATCATGAGATTGCATGAAAAGGACTATTTTAATTTTCTCTGAATGTCTCATGTTTTTGTAGACTTTCGTCTTATTTTGTCTCAGATATTCATATTTATAGATGTATCCTCCATCAAACAAAAGTCCCTCTACCCTTTTAATCATTTTAGTGGCTTTTCCTTGGCTGTTATTTTTCACAGGATGCAGTGACTAACACTGCATACTGAGATCCATAAGGGAGTTCCTGAGGTCTTTGTTGAAGCTGATGTTTTTGTCATTATTCTGAAACCACCAGAACTTTTACTGGCATTTTGGATTTTACAAGAACTGATGTCTTGAAGGAATAACCTACAGCAGCTTCTGATCCCTTTCCTTGAGGGCAGCTGACAGTTCAGAGTTCATTGTGTTAAAGATGTCACCTGAATTGTCTCCTCCTGTGTGAACTGCCTTAGACTTGTCCACATGGCAAGTCATCTACCACTTTCCAGCCTACTCATATAGCTTTAGAAATGTTCCAAGAGGCACTCCCAATTGACTTGACATTTCACTATGTGGAAAGCAGAGAATAATTTGTGTACCTAGAAAAGTCTCAAAATATTCCTTTTTCTTAATCATTTATGAAATGTTAAATAACACTGATTCCCAGAGGATGCTACTAACATTGTTCAACCCTGAGAAGCCATTAATATTCCTACTTTTTGTTTTCTAAGTCAGTTTCCCATCCACAATTTAAAAAAAAAAATTGTCTAGTGATAACTTTTAAAATTGTCTTTGTTAGAGAAGTTGAAATCCTTGAGCCTTTTTTCACCACCACCACCACTGTGACCAACCAAATCTAAACCAACCACATCCTTACAGCAGCCTGCTAGTAGGCCTCTTCCAGTCTTGTCCCATTAGAGTCTGTTCCCCGCACAGAGGGGGAGAGAGAGAGCCTGTTAGAAGGTCAGTCAGGTTACGTCACTCCTCTGCTCAGTACCCTGCAATGGCTCTGTCTCACTTGGCATAACATTCCAGCTCCTTAACGACTCTCTGTGGTTTGGTTCCACTCTCTTCCTTGCTTAATCTGCTCCAACCACACTTACTGGCTTTTTGCTGTTCCTTGAACACTCCACGCATGTTCCTACCTCAAGGCTTTCGCATTAGCCACTGCCTCTGCTTGGGATTCTTTCCCCTCAAATATCTATTTTTCTTTAAAGTGTTACCCCTACCTGCCATATTTTATGCCTGTTTCTTGTCCATCTCCATCCCCTAGAATGTAAATTCCACATTTCCAGAATGTAAATGTAAGGCAAGGATTTTGTCAGTTCTGTCTCTGCTCTTCTCACCTAGAACAGTGCTTGGCACACAGTAGGTTCTTAATATTTGCTGAATGAGAGAATGAAGAATATAAACTATTCTTGTCTTTTGGTTCTAAGTTGTTCACGCGTGTTTTTTGTTGGAAAAGATGATAGAAACCATTTTTCCAATCCCTGGCGGGTGTGTCCACCTTACCAAAGAGCCTATAAGCTTATTTATGCTCTTTGTTGAAAAATAGCCTTCCTTTCCTGGGAAAGAATGTCCTCTTCAAACCCTTTTGCAGCTTCAGAGGGATTAACTTGTACCTAAAATGATGAGGGACGGAGGTCATCCACCTAGCCACCTGTCCATCAAAAGGTGATAGCTGTGGCAGCAAGACCACCCTCACACCAAACTTAAGGTGAAAATCATTGGTTCTAAGGGGTGCATGGAGCACTTTTGGTAGAGACCCTTAGTGATAGGTACTGACTGGTCCATTATACTGGTGCTTCTTATACTTTTTTAAAATTTATTCATTTTTGGTTGTGCTGAGTCTTCGTTACTGCCCAGCAGGGGCTACTCTTTGTTGCGGTGTGCATGCTTCTCATTGCAGTAGTTTCTCTTGCTACGGAGCACAGGCTCCAGAGTGCCCGGTCTCAGTAGATGTGGCCCAAGGGCTTAGCTGTCCCATGGCATGTAAGATCCTCCCAGACCTGTGTCCCCTGCATGAGCGGGTGGGTTCTTAACCACTGGGCCACCAGGGAAGTCCCTCTCATACTTTAATGTACATGTGAGTCACCTGGAGATCATGTTATAAGTCTAGATTCTGATTTAGTAGGTCTGGGGTAGAACTTACGTGATAGAGGATGAGATGGTTGAATGGCATCATTGACTCAATGGACATGAGTTTGAGCAAACTCTGGGAAATGGTGACGGACAGGGAAGGCTGGCGTGCTGCAGTACATGGGGTTGCAAAGAGTCGAATATGACTGAGCGGCTGAACAACAGCAACAGCTGCCTCCCAGGTGACCCTGATGCTTGTAGACTGCACTTTGGAGACCTTTTGCTCGTGGAACAGAGTGACCTATGATCCTTAAATTTATTTCAAAATTTATTTATTATTTTGAAACTGTAAGTAGAAAATTTCAATGTTGTTTGGCTGCAAGTTTTTAACTGTTCCCTCTTTAACTTCATCTTCATTCAGAAGAGAGTAAAAAAACTTAGATTAGAGCAAAGAAGAGTTTGGAGCAAAGGGAATGAGCTATGTCTGGGTTGCGTGTGGACTCAAAAGAGGTGATTCTATCTCAATCCTTAGTGAAAGTTCCATGGAAGAGTTAAACCAAGAATGGAGACATACAGGGAAAGAAAAAAACCTGAAGGACATTTCAGAGTAACAGCTACAGAGGGAGATAAAAATCAAGAAAAAAAAAAAAAAGCCTTTGGACTAAGTTCCAAAGAGATCACTGAAAGTGAAAGTGAAGGGCCTGACTCTTGTGCCCCCCATGAAACAGCCCGCCAGGCTCCTCCGTCCATGGGATTTTCCAGGCAAGAATGCTGGAGTGGGTTGCCATTTCCTTCTCCAGGGGATCTTCCCAACCCAGGGATTGAACTCAGGTCTCACGCATTGCAGGCAGACTCTTTACCATCTGAGCCACCAGGGAATCCCAGAGATCACTAGCAGACTTTAATCTCAGCGTAGGAGTGGAGTGGACTCTGCTGAGAGAAGAATTAAGAAATGAGAGCAAGAAGCAGACTTCACAAGGCACCGCAGAAAGTTGGACTGCCAAAGGAATGGTGAGGTCAAACTGGGATCCAACAGCAAAAGGGCTTTTTCAGCACCTAAACAACCACCGAGAGAGTCAACTGATCAGTCAACTGAGAGAGATCATAACTGATCTAAGCAAAAAGACTGAAGAAGCAAGAGGTTATAGGAATAAAGAAAGAGAGAGTAGAGTCTGAAGGGGTGGAAGGAAGATAAAGCATTTCTTTCCTAGGAATTTATTCTAAGAAAGTCAGTTAAAAAGAGGGAGGGGGAAAGCTCTGTATACAAAGGTATTCTTTGCCTTGTAACCAATAACAAACGGGGTAAATCAAAAGATTACAAAGGTTTAAACATGAGAAGATGGTTATACAAATTATGGCATGTGGTTTGTAAACTTGAACCAGGCTATGTCATTAAATCGTGCAAATTTGCATGCTACATAGCACGTCAAAAAGGTTTATGAAGTGATGTCCAGCAGGGAAAAGGCAGAATGCAAAAAGTCTTTCCCTGATTTCAATAAAAATACACTTGAGTCTTATCAAAGAGTAGAAGAAAACATGGAAAATTTTAGCAACTTTTGTTAGTATAATTATACATCTTTTTCTTTCTAGAATTCTTCTCTAATGCTACCATATTTTTATCCTTATGAAATATATGTCATAGAATAAATTAGGGGGTGTCAAGACTTCCTTGGCAGTGGTTAAGTCCAGTGGTTAAGGCTCTGTGCTTCCACTGCCGTGGGTACGGGTTTGATCCCTGGTCAAGGAACTAAGATCCCACATCCCCCATAGTGGGCCAAAAAATATAAGTAAGCAAGTAAATAAATAAGTTAGAGGGTGGCAGACTTTTTCTATAAAGGGCCAGGCTGTAAACAGTTTTCAGCTTTGCAAAATTATCAAGGCTGTGTTCCAATAAAGCTTCATTTGTAACTACAAAAATTGGAATTCTATGTGATTTTCCCAAGTTAAAAAATATTCTTCTTTCAATTTTTTCCAACTATTAAAATATGTAAAAAACCATTCTTAGTTCACAGACCATGCAAAAATACTGTACCAGATTTGGCTATGGATGCAGTTTGCCAGCCCTTCAGTAAAGAATAAAGAATAAATAGCATTTGAGAATAAGACCAAGAAACAAAAAAACCTTCCAAGTCCCCATTTCGCCCCTCCTTGGTCCCACGCCCCCCCTCCCTCTCTCCAGTGGAAACCACAATTCGCTCTCTTCCATGTTACACACTTCTACTATATACGCTCAGTCGTGTCCGACTCTTTGTGACCCGATGGACTGCAGCCCACCAGGCTCCTCCGTCCATGGGATTTTCCAGGCAAGAGTACTGGAGTGGGGTGCCATCGCCTTCTCCTTACTATATATGCGCCTCTCTATAAACAACATGCTTTTCATGTTTTGAAACTTTATAAATAGCAACACACTGTACATATGCTTCAGCAACTGGCTTTTTTCACTCTGCATTCTGTTGATACAAAGAGCTCTAGTTTGCTCATCTTAACTGCCCTATTGTGTTCCATAATGTAAATATTCCTCAATTGCCATCGCCAGTTATTTCTATTTTGAGCTGTGCTCAGTCAACATTCTTCTACACATTACCATGCGCACAATTTTCTCTCATGTGGTGTTTTTCAAAGGACAGCTTGTCAACTGTTATAGTGAGTTGAAATACATTTAAAAGTTGGCACTTTTCATGAAATAGAATAAATGGGGACATTTATACCTGATACACAAAATTGACAATGTTGTGTCAATTATATCTCAATGAAAAAAGGAAAAGAATAGACAGGATTAGAAAAGATCAGAGTGTTGCATGTAATAGGAAAAGGCATTATTGTGCAAAAATTTTATTTCCACTTTTTACACACTTATACATATGTGTGTATGTGTGTACTTGGTTGTAATGTAAAACATATATCTCAGTAAGAGATTGTTGTCACAAAGTTTGAAAAACCACTGCTTTAAGGTGCTGAGAGATACCCAGGAAAAACATGCTGGATCATAGAATGTGCACAATTTCTACTTAACTAGACACTGAAAAACGCTCTCCAAAATGGTTTTTCCAATTTACACTGGTCCTCACGGCAATGGGTAAGAGTTACCATTGCTTCACATCCTCACCAGTAGTAGGTTTTTCTCATGAGATATTAAATACACCACATGCACAAAAGATTGTATAACACTAATATGTATAGTTTGATGAATAACAGTAACATTTCCCTGAAAGTCCCCCACTCCCCATGCTATGCAGCAGGACATCACCAGTACCTTAGGTGCCTCCTGGGAGTCGCTTCCCCTCTGGGCATTCCGCTGCCTTCAAGTGTAACCACTGTGCCGAATTTTGTATTAAACATCCTCTGTGTATGTATATTTTTGACCTGTTTTGTAACCTTAAATAATGTATTGTTTATATTAATGATTTGATGATAGTGTGTGGTATTCATTCTCCTGTTGCTTGCTTCTTTTAGGCAACAGGATGGTTTTGAGATTTATCCATGTTGATAGATTATAGCTGTAATTCACTCGTTTTCACTGCTGTATAATATTCCATTTTATAAATAGCACCACTTACCTATGTTACTACCAATGAGTATTTAACTGTTCCAGGTCGACCTGCAGCCCGAAGCATAGTGAGAAAAATAGATGCTTGTGGTTGTAAACCACTGGATTTTGCTTCGTTAAGGTGGCCATAACTGATTAGTACAGAGTGAAATCGAAAAAAAGTAGGAGGGGAAAGAGAGCTAGGAGTACCCTTTCAAGAAGCTTAGCTGTGGGGAATTCCCTGGCAGTCCCATGGTTAGGGCTCAGCATTATCAGTGCTAGGGACTTTGTTCAGCCCCTAGTTGAGAAACTAAGATCCCATAAGCAATGCAGTATGGCAAAAACAAACAAATGAAAAACAGCTTAGCTGGGAGGAGATTGAGAATCTAGTTTCCTCCTCTTCCTCCCTGCCATCATTGCTGTTCTATTGTAGTTCTTTAGATGCCTATAATATAAACGCCTTTCCCATGTATGGAGAATTTTTCACTCTATGAAACCTTGTGGGAAGCAGAGCCCACCTACCAGTATTGCAGCTAAAAATGGCAGCTACTTGCTTTCCCATCCTTTCTTGTGAACTAAGTCAAGTGCACATGTCATAGGCTCTGCGGATGAAACTTTCCCAAAGTATACTTTGAATCAGGAGGAGCTTATGATGCAAAGAAAAAAGAGAACAAGAGAACTCATTCCTGGTGAGCAGTACCAGTTGTGACAGCAACACCCAACTTAAGGGAAAAGCTCTGGCAGCAGCAATACCTAGAGTCTTTTGCCAGAAGGCCTCTCAGTGTAACTTTGGCATCAGACGCTCATCACTGGCAGCAGCAGAGTCTTCAGCGGCCCAGCTCTGTGGCATGATATTGGCTGCCATCCTGTAAGCAAAACCTCCGAATGTGGTGTGATAGATGATGGTACCAATGCCCCAGTTCTTCACCTTTCCTTGCATCTGTGTTATCTTGTGGGACCTTCTCATTCTAACTCTTGACTCAGTCTTGTGACTTGCTGTGATCAAGGGATTTTAGCAAGCATTATACAAGCAGAGGGCTTCCCATGTGGCGCTAGTGGTAAGGAACCTGCAGGCCAGTGCAGGAGACGTAAGAGACTTGGGTTCAGTTCCGGGATCGGTAAGATCCCCTGCAGGAGGAAATGGCAATCCACTCCAGTGTTGTTGCTTGGAGATTCCCATGGACAGTGGAGCCTGGCGGGCTACAGTCCATAGGGTTGCAAAGAGTTGAACTCGACTGAAGTGACTTAGCATGCAGGCAGGCATACAAGCAGAAGCTTGGAAACCATTCACGTGGCTGCACTTGCTCTCTGGCTTAGTTTGTGTGCGATTATATAACAAAATTCTCCAGACTGAGTGGCTTGTAAACAAGAGATATTTATTTCTCACATTTCTGGAGGCTGGAAGTCTAAGATCAGAGTGCCAACATGGCCTGGTTTTGGCAAAGGCTGTCTTCTGGGTTGCAAACTGCCGACTTCTTGCCATGTCCTCACACAGAGGAAGGAGCAAGGGATCTCTCTGGTACTTGTTCATTCAGAAAGGCTCCACCCTCCTGACCTAATCAATTCCCAAAGGCCCTACCGTCTAATACCATCTCACTGGGCATTAGGTTTTCAGCATATGAATTTGGGGAGGACAAAAGCATTCAGTCGATAGCACCCTCACTGCGGGCCTCTGCCATTGCAACATGTCTAGGCTAGCCTGTTGGATGATGAGAATCACTTGGACCTAGGCCAGGTCTCTCTGAGTTATCCCAGCTGAGGCCATCCTAAGTCAGCCAACAGCCAGTTGACCCTCAGGCATATGAATGAACTCAGCCAAAATCAACAAAACTGTTTAGTCAACCAACAGTTGACCCCAGACATCAAGTAAGTCCAGCTGAAATCAGCCCAGCTCAGCCCAGCCCCAGAGAAGCTGAACCCCGCAGACTGGTGAACTAAGTACTGTTCATTGTTACATGCTGCTGTGGTTTTGTGGTTATTTATGTAGCATTGTTGTGGCAATAAATAACTGACCCTTTGCACACATCTATGAGCTATGACTTTTCTGCTTAAATCAGCCAAGAGCCAGTATTTGTTGCTTGCCCTGACGCCAAGACTGAATGTAAATAAGAGAGAAACACAGGGTCAAAGGAGAGATTGTTTGAGCTGGAAGAGACTTTGGCATGCTTACAGGCAAAGGATTGGAGGCAGTAGTGTTTGTTAGGACATGAGTTTGGGTGCAAATTAACAGTGCTTTAACCCTGACAGAGGGCTTCCCAGGTGGCTCAGCTGGTAAAGAACCCACCTGCCAATGAAGGAGACGCAAGAGACAAGGGTTCGTCCCCTGTATTGGGAAGATCCCCTGGAGGAGGGCGTGGTTACCCACTCCAATGTTCTTGCCTGCAGAATTCCATGGAGAGAGGAGCCTGACAGGCTACAGTCCGTGGGGTTGCAAAGAGATGGACACAACTGAGCGTGCACATGTGCACACGCACACATCACCGTGATAGAAGTTTAGTTTCCCTCGGTCACCTAAGAGCCTGGGTAAGAGTGGCAGCCCTGCCCTGTGAATCTTCAGAGGCCTAGATCCTCTGTGTTTATCATGTCCTTGTCCAGTTGGCCCGAGGTCACCCTCTACTCCCCCTACTCCATCCACAGTTCAGCTGTTGGGAAAGGAAAGATGACTTTCTCCTTAATACGTGGTGTGTGCATGCTTAGTTATGTTTGACTCTTTGCCACTCGATGGACCGTAGCCCTCCAGGTTCCTCTGTCTGTGGGATTCTCCAGGCAAGAATACTGGGTTGCCATGCCCTCCTCCAGGGGATCTTGCCGACCCAGGGATCAAACCCGTGTCTTCTGCATTGCAGGCGGATTCTTTACCCCTGAGCCATCAGGGAAGCTGGTCCCATTCATTTCTCCCCCTTTCAACCTATTCTCAGGAACTGGACATATGGCCACACTCAGCTGGCAGGGAGGCCAGGAAAGGCAAACCTTATTCTGGCCAACCGTGTATATATCCCTGCTTCTGTGGAAGAAGGGGAAAACAAATACTAATAGTTCTTCCCGTGTCAGTGAGGAAAAGGGGATAATTAATGGAACAGGATCTCTGTGATTGACTTTATTAGCCATTTCCTTCCTCCTTCCTTGGGAAGGGGATTCATTGTTTTTGGAGAGGTGGGACAACTGTGTTCCCAGTTGGCATGAATCACGATATGTCTTAACCAGTTATGGCAATCCTACTGAGCTTATCAGAAACTGACTTCCACAGCCTCCCCTGCAGTGTTGGGTGACCATGTGACCCAGCTCTGGCCAGTGAGCCAGGAAAAGAAGGCTGCTAGGGGTTCTGGGAAGTGGTTTCCTTCCTATGAAAGACAAATGCAGAGGAGAGTTTGGCGCTCTCCTGCTTGTGGTACTGATGTGAGACTTCTGACCACAAAAGAAAGGTCAAGAGAATCGCAAATACCAAACTAGAGCCCTGGCACCTTCTTGAGGATTCACATGACCTTGAGGGATGAGTATGAGCGAGCCAGGTGGAGAAGGGGAGGAAAGACATTGGAGGAAATGAGAGTATTATATACACAAGGAGGAATGCACAGAGATGTTCCTGGAAAGTTGGATCAGAGTCAGATGGTGAGGACTTTGTAAGCAGCAGTGTGATTTATTGTCCAAATTGCCTCATTCATAGCTGGGACTGGTTTCCTGTTTGTTGACTGATTTACCACAAAGCATGACGGGCATCTTCCTTTTGTAGGTTTAAGAGGACTGCCTATCTCTTCCCCTATTAGAGAGTTAAAATACTTTTGTTTTGGAAAATCTAGGCTCTCAAAGGCAGAGATCTTGATTATGTGGGTGGGTCGGGGTATAGATCTGAAAAGATGAGCGAGCAGGGAATCACTTCCGACTCCTACAGTGAATGGGGTTTCCCTACCCTCGGGGAATGGAGAAGTGCCTAGTTCTGCCCACCTTGGGACCCGTGTTTGACCCCGGAGCGACAGGATGATTGATGGGTTGGCTGCGTGGACCCCAGGCTGGGGACTGAGCTGTGAGCCACAGCCTTTGGGGCTATGAGCAGTGGGACCACTGAGGCTAGGACATCAAGCCTCTCACACTCTCACATGACTGACCACACAGCCTGAAGTCCAGAGCCCTTCCATGAGATTCTAGAATTGGGTGAACCTGGGAATTCAATGTGACTCCCTCAAGGGGAGAGAGAAAAACACTTTGAGATAGAATTTTCCCCTAACTCCTTGAGGAAGATGACTGAGTCCGACTTTATATTACTTTTTTAAAAATAAAAGATAGAAGAGGGGACTTCCCTGGTAGTTCAGTGGTAAAGAATCTGCCTGCCAATGCAAGAGACACGAGTTCAATCCCTGGTCCAGGAGGATCCCACGTGCTGCAGAGCAGCTAAGCCTGCGTGCCGCAAATATTGAGCCTGTGCTGTAGGGCCTGGGAACCACAGCTGCTGAGCCTGTGAGCCCTAGAGCCCGTCCACAGCCAAAGAAGCCACCACGATGAGAAGTCTGTGCTCTGCCGCTGGAGAGTAGCCCCTGCTTGGTGCAACTAGAGAAGAACCCACACAGCAATGAAGATGCAGCATAGCCAAAAGTAAACTAGTAAATAATTTAAAAATAATAGTAATAAAACTGCTTTCTTGCACTAGAGTGTCCGATTATGGTACAAATTCCTTCTGTGGTATATATACAAAGCCGAAGGAGAGGGAGTGAGAAGGGTTCATAAATTATCTCAGCAGTTTGTTTTTTTTTTAAGTTGATAGATTTATTTTAAAGAGAGTGTAGAAGATGTATCTCAAAGAACTCAAGCTCCTATATATGCGAATTATCCATTTTCATTTTAAAAAATCCAATTAAATTGGCCTGATACTGCCAGGCTAGGAGGAAATCCAACCTCCATTATGACCAGAGCTCCCCTGGCCCTCAGGGATGCCTCAGAATCCAGAGGCAGAACCTGGTGCCAGAAACAGGGGCCAAGCTCTTACCCACAGCCATCATGGGGCTGTGGGCAGCTGCCTTGTACAACCCACAGAACAGAGACTTGAAGCCCACCAGCCCCTGTTTTAAACCCCACATAAGGTGTTAAAAAAAATAAATTCTTGAGGGAATTCCTTGGCTTCTCAGTGGTTAGGACTCTGCACTTTCACTGCTAAGGGTAAAGGTTCCCCAATCCCTGATTGGGGAACTAAGATCCCACAAGCCGCATGGCACAGCCAAAAAAACCAAATATGACAAATATGTTCTAAACCAGGGATGTACATTTACTTTTGGTGGGAGAGTGAATTTGTAGGAAGCATTTGGTGTTTTGCTTACATCTAGTATTTTTACAATTGTTTTTATATATATAGCTCTGGGACTTCCCTTCCTATACAGAGTGTGCAGGTTTGGGCCCTGATCACAGAGCTAAGATCCCAGTGACTCATGCCAGAAAACCAAAACCTAAAACAGAAGCATTATTGTAACAAGCTCAATAAAGACTTTAAAAAAAAAAGGTCCTCAGGGACTTCCTGGTGATCCTCGAAGTGCTGGGGACTCAGGTTCAGTCCCTGGTCAGGGAGCTAGGATCCCACATGCTTTGGAGCAGCTGAGCCTGAACCCCACAATTCCTGGGCCCGTGTGTCTCAGTGAAGGACCCTGAAAGATGCAACGAAGATTCCGGATGCCACAGCTAACATCTGATGCAGCTAAATAAATGAACAAATATATTTTTAATGGTTCACATCAAAAAACAAAACCTTTTAACTGACATAGGTGACTTAGGCTCTTCTTTTTCTTTTTTATTTATTTGGCTACACTGGGTCTTAGTTGCAGCATGTGGGATCTAGTTCCCCGACCAAGGATGAAATCTGGGCCCCCTGCGTTGGGAGCACAGAGTCTTAGCCACTGGACTGCCAGAGAAGTCTACTTTATAATGTGTTCATTGCTATTAGTTATTTCCCTGCCTCAACCCAATAATGCCAGAGATCCACCTGAAGGGAGCTGGGAGCAACATCCTCTGTTGGAATCACAAGTTGAATTGTGAAAAGAACTAAAAATATTGAGGGCATTCCTTGGCTTCCCAGTGGTTAGGGCTCTGCGCTTTCACTGCTAAGGGTAAACGTTCAATCCCTAACTGGGGAACTAAGAACTAAGATTCCCCAACTAAGAACTAAAGTTCTTACCATAATTGTGTGAGTCTAAGATATTATCAAATGCAAGATGCATTAAGATTTCAGATATCACTGAGAGAAAAATACTATTAATTATGCCTTCATGCTTTCTTGCCACTTTGTATTTTTTTAATTCTCTACTTATCAAAATGATTCTAGGCTTATTTATCTTTTATTTATTTTGGCTGCACCAAAAGCCTGCATGAAAGGTCTTAGTTCCCTGACCAAGGATCAAACCCATGCGCCCTATATGGGGAACACAGAGTCTTAACTAATGGACTGCCAGGGAAGATAGTTTCAGACTTATTTAGATGTAGGTATTTTGTATTTTTTGTTTATTTATTCATTTTTGGCTGCACTGGGGTTTTGTTGCTTTGCAAGGGCTTTCTCCATTTTTGGCAAGTGGGGGTACTCTTCATTGTCATGCACAGGCTTGTCAATGCAAACGTTTCTCCTGATGCAGAGCCCAGGCTCCAGGTGCGTGGGCTTCAGTATCTGTGGCTCACAGGCTCTAGAATTTGGGCTCAGTAATTGTGGAGCACAGCCTTAATTGCTCCGTGGCATATGGAATCTTCCTGGGCCAGGGATTGAACCCATGTCCCCTAGGTTGGCAGGTAGATTCTCATCCACTGGGCCGCCAGGGAAGTCCCTAGACAGAGATTTTAAAATCACATATTGATATTTATAAAAATATTCAACTTTAGAAGTAATCAATAAAACACAAAAAGATGCTCTCTCAGTGTTGACATCCGTAGCATATTTGCTTTTGTCCCTATGCCTGTTGCCTCATGGTAACAAAATAACTGCTGAGGTTCTAGGCATCATACCACATTCAAGCTAAGAAGAAAGAAAATGGAGATAGTGTTACCTAAAAACTGAGTTTGCTTCTTGGTAGGTGCCAATAGACACAACCAAGCCAAAGATAGGGAGAAGGAAGGATTTATTATTACTGGCAGCAAATAAGAACACTGGGGATCTTTTCCAAAGCAATGTCTCCCTGAACAGCGAATTGGGGAAGTTTCAAGCTCGGGGTACATGCATATTTATGAGAGCGCTTGAGCAGAGGAGAATTCAGCATAGAACTGGGGCCAAGGTTGACAGAGTCCAAGCTTTAGTTGACCTAAAGTAGACTTCTGTTCGCAAAGAAGAGGAAATGGGTATTGGGAGGGAAGCTGATATCTTCTGCAACACAACTTAATAAATAGTAGTTTTACATACATAATAAATAGTAGTTACCCCTTGGCATAAAGCAAAAATGACAATAGCAAAAACTCTTATATAGTACAATGCTTACCATGTTCCAAGCACTGTTCTGAATGTTTTAAATATATTAACTTGTTTAAGCCTCGCAGCAACCTTATGAGGTAAATACTGTTACTATCCTTGTTTTGTTTTAGTGTTTTTTTTTTTATCATACTTCTTATGCTCATGGTTAGACTTATCATAATCTTTGGTGCATGACATAGCCCTAACTGATCCATGCATAACTCCTTTATTTACTTTACAATTATTAGTTATTTTTAATAAAGTAACATTTACCCTCAAATCCTCTACCCAAAGTAAAATTAGGATCTTGTCAGTAAATCAGATATGACTATATAATCTCCCCAACCCATTTCACTTCCTCCCCTGGCCCGAGGTGATGGTCATTTAGAATCCTAAGTTCATCATTCCTTCATTTTCCTTATATAGTTTTGTAGTTTTATCGCATCTAGCTATAGAGTCCAAAAATTGTGTATGTGTGTGTGTAACATACCTATAGTCGCTTTTAACTGTATATCTTCTTTTGGTACTTTTTCATTTGCTATTGCATTAGTAAGATTCATTCCAACTGTTCTGTGTTGCTACAGTAATTCATTTTGATGACTGCTTAACCTCCCATTGTGTGAATATGTAGCAGTTTATTTATCTTCAAACAATTCTCTACTGAAGTACCTACTATGTTCTTAGTGACTTTTTCCTTTTCTAGTTATCCACTGGACTAACTCTATCATATCCGGGATTGCTAAAGGCTTCATGTAATTCGAGCAGTTTTCTTCATCATTTTTAATCGCTGCATGAGATCTTGCAAGACTCGCAATGATGCTTTGCAAATTATTTGCTTTGTGTCATCAGTTATTTACAGTGGGCTCTCAGAGAGAGGCTGAACAATAAAGACTTGATTTGATGGGCTTGGTGCACACATAGAACCCTTGGTTTCAGCCTAGAGGAATGTTGTGGTGATAGGGGAAAATGGGGAACATCAGTTCATTGGTAAATATTTCCTTGTTATGGTCACTTTTCCTTCCCTGGTCAGCCTGGCAAATGTGGAAGTTTGGATTTTGACCACTGAGATAACAAGAATCCCCTGCACCTCAGAAAATTCCCTAAAACTCCTGACGCAAAAGGTAGAATCCATTTCTCCTCCCTTTGAAAATGGCCCAGCCTTGGTGACTCACAAGAATAAAGTGCAGCATTATTTACAATAGCCAAGACATGGAAACAACCTAAATGCCCATCAACAGTTGACTAACTAAGGAAAATGTGATATATATATATATATGATATATGCACGTATATCATATATATAATGGAATGGTATTCAGCCATAAAAAAGAATGAAATGATGCCATCTGCAGCTACATGAATAGACCTAGAGATTATCATACTAAGCAAAGTAAGTCAGACAGAGAAAGACAATACCATATGATATCACTTACGTGTGGAATCTAAAATATGACACAAATGACCCTAGCTGCAAAACAGGAACAGACTCACGAACACAGAGAACAGACTGTGGTTGCCAAGGAGGAGAGCTGGATTGAGAGTCTGGGATGAGCAGATATAAACTATTCTATATAGGATGGACAAACAAGGTCCTACTGTATAGCACAGGGAACTCTATTCAATATCCTGTAATAAACCACAATGGAAAAGAATATGAAAGAGAATACACACCCACACACACACATACACACATAACTGAATCACTTTGCTGTACACCAGAAACTAACATTGTCGATTAACTATACTTCAAAAAACGAGAAGAGAGCAGAGTACAGTAGAAGCAAGCCTGTGCAGCTTCCAAGGCCAAGTTGAAACAAGGTGATACAGCTGCCCCTAGTTCACTCTTCTGGGGACATGCGCTCTGGAGAAGCCAGCCAGCAAGAGGCGGAGAAACCCAGATGAGTCCACACAGAGAGACCACATGAAAAGTCCTATATGGAGAGGGACCGAGACCCCCAACAGACAGCTGGCAGCAATCGCCAGACCTGTACGTGAATGAGTCTTCAAGGAGAGGTCCCCCAAATTCATGAGTGGTGACGATCTCCTGGATGTGTCCCGTCCAAATTCCTCATCATGTACCGGGTTAAGCTAACCTCCAGAGTCCTCCGCCCACAGAATCCACATGCATAATAAATAGGTGACTTATTTGTCTTATGCTACTGAGTTTTGAGGTAATTTGTTATGTTGTTGTTTGGTTGCTGAGTCGTGTCTGACACTTTGACGACCCCATGGACTGCAGCCCACCAGGCTCCTCTGTCCATGGTATTTCCCAGGCAATGATACTAGAGTGGGTTGCCATTTCCTTCTCCAGGGGACCTTTCCAATCTAGGGGTCCAACCCTCGTCTCCTGCATTGGCAGGCAGGTTCTCTACTGCTGGGCCACCAGGGCAGCCCATACTTTATTATAATAACTAGTAAAGTTACAGAAAGAGAAAAAAGTAACCAGTACACCCAATTTTAAAGATGTGGGGACTTCCCTTGGTGATCCAGTAGGTGAGACTCTGAGGCCCCACTGCAGGGGGCATGGGTTCAATCCCTGGTTAGGGAACTAGGCTCCTACAGGCTGTGTGCCACAGCCGAAGAAAAATGAAGTGCGGAGGGAGTTCCCTGGTGGTCCAGTGGTTAGGCCTCCATGCTTCTATTGCAGGGGGTACAGGTTCCATCCCTAAAGTTGGGGAACTAAGATCCCACAAGTTGCGCAGCAAGTCCAAAAGAAAAAAAAGATGTGGAAGCCAAGGCCTGGGAAGGAAAAGTACACAGTAAATGGAGAAGCTAAGCAGAACTAACAATATTCTTGCCTGGGAAATCCCATAGACAGAGAAGCCTGGCAGGCTACAGTCCATGGAGTCAAAAGAGTCAGACAGGACTTGGCGACTAAACAACAGTTTATACTTTAAAATGGTTCAGGTGGTGAGTTTTAAGTTTTGTGTATTTTACTGCAGATAAAAATAAAATTCAAACATTTGAATAATTAAATGATTGCAGAAACTGTCATAACCATGCTTGTTTCATAATGTGGCATTTTTGTCGTTCTGTTGCTCCTGCTGGTTCTCCCAGTGCCTCGTTCCCTATATGCTCAGGTATTTTCCACTGTGTACTAGTCATTGTCCCTGGAGAATTACTAAGGTAATTCTTTAAGGACCCGCTCAAAGATGTATCCCTCCAGAGAGGATGTGAGCTCGTTTCTCCCAGGCATTTGGAGACACTCCCAGTTTAGGACTGCTTTATTTTTTGTTTTATTTTTGGCCACGCTGGGTCTTCGTTGCTGTGAATAGGCTTTCTCCAGTTGTGGCAAGAGGGGCCTTCTCATTGCAGTGGCTTCTCTTGTTGCACAGCACGGTCTCTGGGACACACAGGCTTCAGTACTTGTTCATAGAGCCCTGGCTCAGCAGTTGTGGTGCAGGGCTTAGTTGCCCTGCTGCACGTGGGATCTTACCAGACCAGGGATTGAAACTGTACGCCCTGCATTGGCAGGCAAATCCTTAACCACTGGACCACCAGTGAAGTCCTAGGACTACTTTAAACTAGATTTATTACTTAGAAGTTTTTTTAAATACTTCACGTAATTTGGGCTACAAATCTGTAAAAAAGTTACAGTGACAATGTCTTAAGGAGCATTTTCTCCTGAAATGTTCAGTTAAGTTTCCTTGGAGCCTCCTGGGAGAGGATGGGGGCAAGTTTACTTCTGATTCCCCTTTACTGTAATCATAAGTCATGTAATCATGACCCCTTTGGGGTCATGACTAATATAGGGAAGGCCTTCTAATAGACTCCCCACCTTGGTGGACCCTGAGCTTTAATTTCGTCCCACGTTACGTTGCAGAGTTCTCATAATGAAATTCAAGTTTGCCCAGATTGGCAAAGGGGCTTCCCAAGTGGCGCTGGCGGTAAAGAACCTGCCTGCCAATGCATGAGACTTAAGAGATGTGGGTTTGATGCCTGGGTAGGGAAGATCCCTGGAGGAGGGCATGACAACCCACTCCAGGGTTCTTGTCTGGAGAATTCCATGGACAGAGAAGCCTGGGATCACAAAGAGTCGGACAGGACTGAAGCGACTAAGCACGCACACACAGATTGGCAAATACCCTCAGAGCAGATCATGCTTGCTTACCTGTCCCAGCTCCTGAAGTCCTATAGTCTTTTTTTCTCCTCCTTCCTATCTTGTCAGTACTTCTGTACTTTCAAGACTATTTAAAAACTATTTTATCCAGCAATTTTTAGGTTTTTTTTTTAATCAGCAAGTTGGCTCCACTAATTAGCAATCGAAGGTCCTTCTGCTCTATCTTCTCTTTCTTTTTATTGATTTCTGTTCTTTTATTTCTTTCCTTCCTCCTGTCTTTTTTTATTCGTATCATTGGTTGGATTTTTCCCCCAACTCCCTGAGTTGAATGCTTAGCTCATTATTGTCTTTTCTTTTTCCATGATAAGGCTATTCTATTTTAAGGTTTTAAATTTCCCTTAAAGTACACCTTTCATCGTATTCCTCAAGTTTTGATGCATAGTGGAGGAGTGATTCCTCAGAACCTAATGTTTTCATCCACTCACCCAGCAAGACTATTGTGCCGCTACCGTGCCTCTTCTCTTGAGATACCTGCACTGAAGGTCTGGATAATGCGGCCAATTTTCCCCTTCAGGAGGCAGCAATGACAACCCAGGGCAAAACTGGAAGAGATAAAGAGCACAACTTAACTTGCTTTATTCAGTATTTTAGGCTTCCCTGGCGGCTCAGATGGCAGTCTGCCTGCAGTGCGGGAGACCCGGGTTTGATCCCGGGATCAGGAAGATCCCCTGGAGAAGGAAACGGCAACCCACTCCAGTATTCTTATCTGGAAAATCCCATGGATGGAGAAGCCTGGTCAGCTACAGTCCATGGGGTTGGAAAGAGTTGGACATGACTGACTCTTTCTTTCTTTCTTATTCAGTATTTTCCAATCCTGGCTACAGATGAAAATCACTAGGAAGTTTTTAAAAATACTGATATCTGGGTCATACCCAGAGAATGTTCTAGCTGGTGTGGAGTAGGGACTGTCAGTGATTATAATGGGAAGCCGGGGTTGAGGACCACTCCTCCAATTTATCTGCTCACTGCCACCAGCCTGGGACTGCCTCTTCCTTCCTCCCCACTCAAACTCCCAAACAATTTTAAGCAGCCTTCTGTCTTCTCCAAGCTGTTACTGCCTGGTGCCCACATTTCTCTCCATTGTTTCTCCAGGTGAATTGGGGGAAGGAGGCAGAAGCCCTGGGTAATTTACCACATTGGCAGGAATGAGAATTATCCCCGGCCCCGCTATTGTTTGTCTTCACAGGAAGTCTCAGCATGAAACAGCAGCACTGGTGTGGCATGACCGCCAGAATGGGCTCCCTGTTGTCAGGGGTCTTTACCATCACCTCCGTGGACTTGTACCTCATCTTCGAACAGAAGTACCTAAGGAGAAACAATTGCACTGAGCAGATGTCACAGATCAAGAGCACAAGTATCCTGATAAAACTGTTCATCATCTGCTGGAGCCTGACTATTGTTGCCTTCCTATCTTTCATCACCATCCTCATCAGCTGCTTGCTGCTATACTCAGTGTACACCCACATGCACAGGGGCCTGGTAATCTACGTCGTTTGGATCCTTTTCTACGAAACTGTAAACATCGTGGTACAATGCCTTACCAATGACGGTTCTTCCATGGCGGAGGTCAGAATCATGCGCTGGTTTGGTCTGGTGTCCCGTATATGCATGCACTGTTTCTGGATGTTCTTTGTCATCACTTATGCCTACATGATCTACAAAAATAAAAGCCAGGGCAATATCATCTCCTACAACAGACGTGTTTCTACCAGCAGTGGAGACTTCCTGCCGCGGAAATCCAAGATAATCAACTTTTCCCGCCGCTACAGTGAGTAACATGGCCCTGTTCCACAATAGGTTCTCATGGTAGTTCATTTTCCGTCTCATTCACTTTTCAGCAAGCAGAGACTCTACTGCCACCCTTTTCGGGGAGATACAGTGAGAAAAGGGATTACCATCACAGCTGGAACGCCTTGCTTGTAGAGGATGTTTAATTAGAGGACATTGTTATTTATCAAGCTCTCCTTGACTTCCTCTTTCCTTTTCTTGTCAGTACCGCCTTATTGGTCAAAATGAAGAGCAGCAGGGATGAAATGAAGCTGAATTGCAATCTGGCAATCCTTTCACCTTAGTGTGTCTTCATCAGCCTTCAACTCACAGGTCTCTAGAATAGGTAAACCTGTATTTATATCCCAGATTGTTGTAGCAAAAAATATATCACTGGGGTCTTGAGGTGGTTTTCTGCTGCTTTTTCTCCCTGTGTCGTCTATACTGTATTCCAGATAAGTAAAAGAATAAAAATAGAGACAAATCATACTTCATTTTCTGTCTTGACCCTTCCTTCCTCTCCCCCAACAAAAACTGTCAAGGAGCATAAATGCACTTGTGATTAATCAAAAGCTATTTGTTAAACTCTTCTGTCAGTCACTGTGCAGGACACACTGTGTATATCTCCGCTGCAGGAGGATACAAAAAAGTATAAGATGTAATTCCTGACCTTGAGGATTTTGCAGTTTCGTGAGAGAGATTAAATCATGTTTATGTTTATGAATTGATTCGCCAACCACATAAGATGGTACAAGATTATACATTATCACATATCAACAAACTTCACTTTGAGTTCAGGGGTCAGGAAATGTCAGAAGCAGTTTAAGCCAGAATGGAAGACACACTGAGGAAACCTCTACTTCAGACAGCATAGACCTTATGTTAGAGGTTTACTAATAGCTTTCTTGGAAGGACTGATGTTGAAGCTGAAACTCCAACACTTTGGCCACCTGATGCGAAGAGCTGACTCATTGGAAAAGACCCTGACCCTGGGAAAGATTGAGAGCAAAAGGAGAAGGGGACGACAGAGGATGAGATGGTTGGATGGCATCACCGACTCAATGGACATGGGTTTGGGTGGATTCCAAGAGTTGGTGATGGACAGGGAGGCCTGGCAAGCTGCAGTTCATGGAGTCCCAAAGAGTTGGACATGACTGAGCGACTGAACTGAACTGAATAGCTTTCTTGAGGTATAATTGATATACAATATATAGCACAGTCTTCCCTGGTGGCTTAGATGGTAAAGAATCTGCCTGCAGGGCAGGAGACCTGGGTTCAATCCCTGTTTGGGGAAGACCCCCTGGGGAAGGAAGTAGCAACCCACTCCAGTATTCTTGCCTGGAGAATCCCCATGGACAGAGGAGCCTGGAGGGCTGCAATCCATGGGGTCACAAAGAGTCGGACGCGACTGAGCGACTAAACCACAACCACAACAAATACATGTTTAAATAATATAATTTAGTAAGTTTTGGCATGAGTATATTCCAGTGAAGCCATCACCATAATTGAATGCATGAACACGTGTGTCACCCCCAAGAGTTTCCTCTTTATCCCTGTCTCCTGCCCCTTCCTGCACTACCGCCCCCGACCCTGCCACCACAAAGCACTGATTTGCTGATTTTCTCTATATGTTAGTTTGTATTTTCTAGAACTTTACATAAATGGAATCATAGAGTATATAATCTTTTTTGCCTGACTTCTTTTACTCAGGCTAAGCCCTTAAAGATTCGTTCATGTCATTATGTGTATTGCTAGTTCATTATTTTTTTTAATACTGATTTATTTGGCTACCCTGAGTCTTGGTTGTGGCTTATGGGGTCTTTAATGACATGTGAACTCTTAGATGCTGCATATGGGATCTAATTCCCTGACCAGGGATGGAACCCAGGCCCCCTGCATTGGGAGCTTGGAGTCTTAGCCCCTGAACCACTGGAGAAGTCCCTATAGCTCTTTCTTTATTGCTGAGTAGTACGCCATGGCAAGAATGTACCGCAGTTAATCCATTTGCTCACTGGAGGACATAGAATGGTTTGTAGTTTGGGGCAATTAAGAATAAGAACAGTATAAACACTTGTGTATAAAACGTTGTGTGGACTTAAAACTTTCATTCTTCTTGAGTGAAGGTGGTGCTAGTGGTAAAGAACCCTCTGGCAGTGCAGGAGGTATTAGAGACAAGGGTTCAATCCCTGGGTCCAAAAGATCCCCTGGAGGAGGGCATGGCAACCCACTCCAGTATTCTTGCCTGGAGAATCCCATGGACAGAGGAGCCTGGCAGGTTACAGTCCATAGGGTAGCAAAGAGTCAGATATGACTGAAGCAACTTCAGTTCAGTCGCTCAGTCGAGTCCAACTCTTTGTGACTCCATGGACTGCAGCACGCCAGGCCTCCCTGTCCATCACCAACTCCTGGATCATACTCAGACTCATGTCCATTGAGTTGCTGATGCCATCCAACCATCTCATCCTCTGTCGTCCCCTTCTCCTGCCTTCAATCTTTCTCAGCATCAGGGTCTTTTCAAATGAGTCAGTTCTTTACATCAGGTGGCCAAAGTATTAGAGTTTCAGCTTCAACATCAGTCCTTCCAATGAACACTCATGACTGATCTACTTTAGGATGGACTGGTTGGATCTTCTTGCAGACCAAGGGACTCTCAAGAGTCTTCTCCAACACCACAGTTCAACAGCATCAATTCTTCGGTGCTCAGCTTTCTTTACAGACCAACTTTCACACCCATACATGACCACTGGAAAAAACCATAGCCTTGACTAGACAGATCTTTGTTGGCAAAGTAATGTCTCTGCTTTTTAATATGCTGTCTAGGTTGGTCATAACTTTTCTTCCAAGGAGCAAGTGTCTATTAATTTCATGGCTGCAGTCACCATCTGCAGTGATTTTGGAGCTCATAAAAATAAAGTCTGTCACTGTTTCCACTGTTTCCCCATTTATTTGTCATGGAGTGATCGGACCAGCTGCTATGATCTTAGTTTTCTGAATGTTGAGCTTTAAACCAACTTTTTCACTCTCCTCTTTCACTTTCATCAAGAGGTTCTTTAGTTTTTCTTCACTTTCTGCCATAAGGGTGGTGTCATCTGCATATCTGAGGTTATTGATATTTCTCCCAGAAATCTTGATTCCAGCTGTGCTTCATCCAGTCCAGCATTTCTCATGATGTACTTTGCCTAGAAGTTAAATAAGCAGGGTAACAATATACAGCCTTGATGTACTCCTTTCCTGATTTGGAACCAGTCTGTTATTCCATGTCCAGTTCTAGCTGTTGGTTCTTGACCTGCATACAGATTTCTCAGGAGGCAGGTCAGGTGGTCTGATAGTCCCATCTTTTTCAGAATTTTCCACAGTCAAAGTTGTGATCCATACAGTCAAAGGCTTTGGCATAGTCAATAACGCAGAGTCGATGTTTTTCTGGAACTTGCTTGCTTTTTTGATGATCCAGCGGATGTTGGTAATATGATCTCTGGTTCCTCTGCCTTTTCTAAGTCCAGCTTGAACATCTGGAAGTTCATGGTTCACATACTGTTGAAGGCTGGCTTGGAGAATTTTGAGCATTACTTTGCTAGCGGGTGAGATGAGTGCAGTTGTGCGGTAGTTTGAGCATCCTTTGGCATTGCCTTTCTTTGGGATTGGAATGAAAACTGACCTTTTCCAGTCCTGTGGCCACTGCTGAGTTTTCCAAATTTGCTGGCATATTGAGTGCAGCACTTTCACAGCATCATCTTTCAGGATTTGAAATAGCTCAACTGGAATTCCATCACCTCCACTAGCTTTGTTCATAGTGATGCTTCCTAAGGCCCACTTAACTTCGCATTCCAGGATGTCTGGCTCTAGGTGAGTGATCACACCATCATGATAATCTGGGTCATGAAGATCTTTTTGTACAGTTCTGTGTATTCTTGCCACCTCTTCTTAATGTCTTCTGCTTCTATTAGGTCCATACCATTTCTGTCCTTTATTGTGCCCATTTTTGAATGAAAAGTTTCCTTGGTATCTCTAATTATCTTGATGAGATCTCTAGTCCATCCCATTCTGTTGTTTTTCTCTATTTCTTTGCATTAATCACTGAGGAAGTCTTTCTTATCTCTCCTTGCTATTCTTTGGAACTCTGGATTCAAATGGGTATATCTTTCCTTTTCTCCTTTGGCTTTCGCTTCTCTTCTTTTCATAGCTATTTGTAAGGCCTCCACCGATACCATTTTGCCTCTTTACATTTCTTTTTCTTGGGGATGGTCTTGATTATTGCCTCCTGTATAATGTCATGAACCTCCATCCATAGTTCTTCAGGCACTCTATCAGATCTAATCCCTTGAATCTATTTCTCACCTCCACTGTATAATCGGAAGGGATTTGATTTAGGTCATACCTGAATGGTCTAGTGGTTTTCCCTACTTCCTTCAATTTAAGTCTGGATTTGGCCATAAGGAGTTCATGATCTGAGCTACAGAGGAGCTTCTTAATTCCCACAAGCCTGACACCAAAAGGAGTACCCTTTGTGCCATCTTAAAGCACAGCTGCCACTGGAACAGCAGAGCTACCTGAGAAGTATCCCAGGTCAATGACGCCCCCACTTCCCAAGGATGTGTTCCCCTTTAGCTAATGAGGCCAGAGCCCACGTGCCTCGACTTCCAGCCTGTTGCTTGTTCCTCCATCACTATTACTGTTAGCTCTTCCATTTACATCCAGTGGCTTGAGGATTTGCCCCGGGCCAGCTCTGCCATCTCATCGGGTATCTCCGCATTTTTTTTCCCCCTGCAGCCAATGTCTCTGGTAAAACAAGTATAAGATGAATGACAGGAAGTACTCCATTGTGATAGGCACCTTCTGTTTCCTCAACACTGTCCAGTTCCTCATCTTTGACATGAATGAGTTTGCCTTCTTTGGCTATGAAGAGAGGTTCAGCGTCTACCAGAACACCAGGTCTGAGCTGGTCTCTTGGGTCGTGACCTACAAGAAGAACATCAGCATCAGCCTGTCCACCGCCACCCTTCTGGTCTGCTCGCTGCTCCTCTACTGCATCCACACCAGCAACTACGTGGGCATGCTCTGCTACGGCGTGTGGATTATCCTCTATGAGCTGCTCAGCCTCTCCGTCATCCTGCTCACCAACACGGCCATCAAAGAGCAGTTCAAGGAGCTGGGGTACCTGCACTTGATCTTCCAGATCTCCCGGATGCTCCTGCACTTGTTTTGCCTGCCCTTCGTCACCAAGTACGGATACTCCATCTTCAGGGACCCCAGGGCTGCAAGCAAGGCTGGCCAACGCAGACGCTCTAGCATCAGTACAGTCGAGTCGTGGCCACCCGTCGGGATGGGAAACTTGTACTACAAGCTGAACTGAACCGTGACAGGAAGAAGGAAGCGAGGGCAAGAGCACTCCCTAGCGATGGCCCCCACTTCCCTGCCTGCCTGGGGTTGATTCTGCTGCCTTTTCAGGGTTCTTGAGTTTTAAGTGCTTAAGAATGGCTCTTGGGGGTGGGGGTACGGGGAGGGAGGATTGTGTGGATCAATGACCGTACATGTGTGTGTTTGTGACTTGTTTTATCCTTTAACTAAAGACCACCTTTGTGCTTGTTTGATCGTCTCTTTGGTGTATGCTGTAGTCTCTCTTGGTACCCTGCTCTCTGCATATCCTTAGTTTCTAACTTTTCTCTTATGGATTGCCCCACTGATGCCCAGTTCTGCTGAGTCCTTTATGAGCAGTGGTGCTCGATAGAAAAATCTGTGCTGATGGGACTGTTGGATATCAGTGCTGTCCGCTGGTCACATGTGGCTATTGAGCACTTGGGATGTGGCTATTAAGATCCAGGAATCAAATTTAAAATTTTATTCCACTTCAGTTAGTTTCCATTGCAAGAGCCATACGTGTCTGGCTTGTGGCCACCATATCAGAGATTTGCACTAATCTCCAACCTTATTTTACTCCTGAGTATAACTGTAGACCCCCTTTCCAGCTTCATGCATCACTCTGCTTTCTTCGTGATGTTCAAAGAGCAGTTCCTTATGTTGGTTCATAACATGGCAAGAAGAATCCCCATTTAAGAAAGTTCCATGATTTCTCAACTTAAGCACTATTGACATCTTGGACTGGATAATCCTGTCTCATAGAGGGCTGTCCTATGCACCGTAGGATGTCTAGCAGCCTCCCTAGCCTCCATCCACTAGATGCCAGAAGCATCCCCCAGCCTTGCAACAAACAGAAATATCACCAGGCAATCCCAAGCATTCTCTGGTGGGGGGCAAAACTGCCCCCAGCTGACAACAACTGTTTTCAAGAAATGTACCCCAAGCCCGCTGAGAGCTTATGCCACTACCCTAATGGAGAGCATCTTTTACTGAGAGCTCTTTACGTTCACCACCATGTATAATTTTAACCCTAGTGTTCCCATTTTATGACTTGATGAGATTTGAGACTCAGCACTTAACTGATACGATCAAGATTATTCTGCTGCTGCTGCTGCTAAGTCGCTTCAGTCGTGTCCAACTCTGTGCGACCCCATAGACGGCAGCCCATGAGGCTCCCCTGTCCCTGGGATTCTCCAGGCACGAACACTGGAGTAGGTTGCCATTTCCTTCTCCAATGCATGAAAGTGAAAAGTGAAAGTGAAGTCGCTCAGTCATGTCCGATTCTTAGCGACCCCATGGACTGCAGCCCACCAGGCTCGTCTGTCCATGGGATTCTCCAGGCAAGAGTACTGGAGTGGGTTGCCATTGCCTTCTCCAATGCATGAAAGTAAAAAGTGAAAGGGAAGTTGCTCAGATGTGTCTGACTCTCCGCAACCCCCTGGACTGCAGCCCCCCAGGCTCCTCCATCCATGGGATTTTCCAGGCAACGAAAATCTAGATCTTATAATTTCTCTCGTGAATGTCCTACTTTGTTCCCCGACGTACTCTTCAGTTTCAGTTTCAGTTCAGTTGCTCAGTCGTGTCCGACTCTCTGTGACCCCATGGACTGCAGCACGCCAGGCCTCCCTGTCTGTCACCAACTCCTGGAGTTTACTCAAACTCATGTCCATTCAGTTGGTGATGCCATTCAACCATCTCATCCTCTATCATCCCCTTCTCTTCCTGCCTTCAATCTTTCCCCGCATCAGGGTCTTTTCAAATGAGTCAGTTCTTCACATCAGGTGGCTGAAGTATTGGAGTTTCAGCTTCAGCGTCAGTCCTTTGAAGGAATATTCAGGAATGATTTCCTTTAGGATGGACTGATTGGATCTCCTTGCAGTCCAAGGGACTCTCAAGAGTCTTCTCCAACACCACAGTGCAAAAGCATCGATTCTTCGGCGCTCAGCTTTCTTTATAGTCCAACTCTCACATCCATACATGACTATTGGAAAAACCATAGCTTTGACTAGATGGACCTTTGTCGGCAAAGTAATGTCTCTGCTTTTGAATATGCTATCTAGGTTGGTCATAACTTTTCTTCCAAGGAGCAAGTGTCTTTTAATTTCATGGCTGCAGTCACCATCTGCAGTGATTTTGGAGCCCAGAAAAATAAAGTCTGTCACTGTTTCCCCATCTATTTGCCATGAAGTGATGGGACCAGATGCCATGATCTTAGTTTTCTGAATGTTGAGTTTTAAGCCAGCTTTTTTCACTCTCCTCTTTCGCTTTCATCAGGAGGCTTTTTAGTTCCTCTTCACTTTCTGCCATAAGGGTGGTGTCGTCTGCATATCTGAGGTTATTGATATTTCTCCCGGCAATCTTGATTCCAGCTTGTGCTTCATCCAGCCCGGCATTTCTCAGGATGTACTCTGCATGTAAGTTAAATAAGCAGGGTGACAATATATAGCCTTGACGTACTCCTTTCGCTGTTTGGAACCAGTCTGCTGTTCCATGTCCAGTTCTAACCGTTTCTTCTTTCTTACCAAGCTAAGAAGGGGCCCTCCTTTTAGAATAATTCCTTTCCTTCCAAAAATGGTGGAAGTGAAGTTGAGGACACTGTTTTGACCATACTCCTCCAAACCGAAGGCAGCCTACTTTTACTGAACACAATTTGTGCCTGGTAGTATTCAAACAATTTGCTTAGCTCTTCTCACCACCCTGTGCACAGATTTAGATCCAGGCCAGGCCCCAGAAGGGTTTCCCAGGTGGCACTAACGGTAAAGAACTCACCTGCCAATGTGGGAGATGCAAGAGGTGTGGGTTCAATCCCTGGGTTGGGAAGATCCCCTGGAGGAGGGCACAGCAGCCCACTCTAGTATTCTAGCCTGCAGAATCCCATGGACAGAGAAGCTTGGTGGGCTACAGTCCCATGGGGTCACAAAGAATAGGACACGACTGAAGCGACATTATTTTGAGGGGCTCCAAAATCACTACAGATGGTGACTGCAGCCATGAAATTAAACGATGTTTCCTCCTTGGAAGGAAAGTTATGACCAACCTAGATAGCATATTGAAAAGCAGAGACATCACTTTGCCAACAAACGTCTGTCTAGTCAAGGCTATGCTTTTTCCAGTGGTCATGCATGGATGTGAGAGTTGGACTGTGAAGAAAGCTGAGTGCCAAAGAATTGATGCTTTTGAACTGTGGTATTGGAGAAGACTCTTGAGAGTCCCTTGGACTGCAAGGAGATCCAACCAGTCCATTCTGAAGGAGATCAGCCCTGGGATTTCTTTGGAAGGAATGATGCTAAAGCTGAAACTCCAGTACTTTGGCCACCTCATGCTAAGAGTTGACTCATTGGAAAAGACTCTGATGCTGGGAGGGATTGGGGGCAGGAGGAGAAGGGGACGATAGAGGATGAGATGGCTGGATGGCATCACCGACTCGATGGATATGAGTCTGAGTGAACTCCAGGAGTTGGTGATGGACAGGGAGGCCTGGCGTGCTGCGATTCATGGGGTCGCAAAGAGTCGGAGAGACTGAGCGACTGAACTGAACTGAACTGAAGCGACTTAGCATGCAGATCCCAAAATGACCACCAGATGGCAGTCAGCAACAAGCTTTTGCTTAGTGCCGTTTGCCTTCTATACCAGATCCTCTAGGGGTGGCTGATCTGGGACTTAGGGAACCTCAAGCTGATGACTGAGGATTCATAGTGTGTGTCTACGCTCTAGTCTACAAGGTGTGTGTGTGTGTGTGTGTGTGTGTGTGTGTGTGTGTGTGTGTGTGTGTGTGTGTGTGTGTGTGTGTGTGTGTGTGTGTGTGTGTGTGTGTGTGTGTGTGTGTGTGTGTGTGTGTGTGTGTGTGTGTGTGTGTGTGTGTGTGTGTGTGTGTGTGTGTGTGTGTGTGTGTGTGTGTTTAAGTGGTGGAGCAAGAAGCAGAGTTCTCAGAATCAGCTCAACTAAGAGTCACCTGCTGCCTCAGCTACAAGGCTGTGCTCCTGCTTGACACCAAGGGTCCTTGGAAAGTGACCAGCCTCCCGTTCTCTCTGGAATCCCTTCCACTCCACCGTGACCACTCTCGCTCTTGTTTTTCAATCTTTATCTGTTGATTCGGCCGAGCCGGGTCTTAGTTGCAGCACGCGGATCTTCAGTCTTCACCACGGCATGCGGGATCTCAGTTGAGGCATGTGGGTCTAGTTCCCCGACCAGGCCCCCTGCAGGGATTCTCAGCTAGTGGATTGCCAGGGAAGTCCCAAGACCACTCCTGTGAAGGTGACCTCCACACTACCCAGTCCTGAGCTCAGCCTTCTCTTGCCAGACCTCTCTATGGCTTTTGACCAGCTGATCCCTCTCTGACCTGCAAACAGGTCTCTCTCTTGCCCTGTGAGACACCAGGGTCGCCCCTCTCTGTTCACCACCCACGTCACTGGCCCTTCTCCATCTCCTTTGCTGGCTCCTCTGAACCTCCCCGACCTGCAAGTATTGGCAAGCTCCCAGGCTCAGCCCTTGGTCCCCTTCTCTCCTCCATCTCAGTCATTCCTGGCTCTCCTTGTCCAGGCCCCTCGTAAGTAGCCTCCATACAGACATCTCTGGTCTGACCTGTCCCTGAAACTTGTACTCGTCGGTCCCGCTGCCTCTGTGCTGTGGGCAGGTGCCTCTACGTGGTTCCCAAAGGTCCCTGCCAATTGATATTCACACCCATCACCTCCCCTTGAGTGCGAGCTGGACTAGCAACCCTCTTCTAACCAATCAAACACAGCAGAAGTGATAGGGTGTCATCTCTAAGATTCGGTTACAAAACCGCGATGACCTCAGGGTTGTTCACTCTCTCCGAGGGAAGCCAGCTGCCGCACTGGGAGCATCTGGAGAGGCCAGCATGGTCAGGAAGGACATCGCTAACCAACAGCCCCCAGGGACCTGAATCCTAGCAACAACCTCCTAAGTGAGCTTGGCAGCAGACCCTCCCTTAGCTGAGTCTTGAGGGGGCCATAGCCCTGGCCAGATGCCTCCACTGCAGGTGAGAGCCCCGGAGTCAGAAGACCTGTGCCAGCTGCCCCTGGGTTTCTGATCCATAGAAACTATAACATAAATGTGTGTTTTCTTAAGCTGCTACATTTGGGGGTAATTTGTTACCAAGCAATTGATTACTAATACACGCACCCAGGTGGCGCTAGTGGTAAAGAACCTGCTGCGAATGCAGGGGACGTTAGAGGCTTGGGTTCGATCTCTGGGTCAGGAAGATTTCCTGGAGGAGGGCATGGTGACCCACTCCAGTATTCTTGCTTGGAGAATCCCAAAGACAGAGGAGCCTGGTGGGCTACAGTCCATAGGGTCACACAGAGTTGGACAAGACTGAAGTGACTTAGCACACGCACACACATATCTCAAAACGTGTTGAGGGCTTCCCTGGTATCTCAGTGGTAAAGAATCTGCCTGCCAGTGCAGAAGACATGGGTTCCATCACTGATCTGGGGAGATCCTACATGCCTCAGAGCAGCTAACCATCGAGCCTGTGTCTAGAGCCTGGGAGCTGCAACCTCTGAGCCCATGGGCTGCAACTATGAAGCCTTCACACCCTAGAGTCCATGCTCTGCAAGAAGAGAAGTGAACTCAACAAGAAACCCACACACTGCACCGAGGGAGTAGCCCCCACTCACTACAACTAGAGAAAAGCCCAGCCGCAATGAAGACCCAGCATAACCAAAAATAAATAAAGAGGAGTCACAATCCAGACTGTGGTTTCCCCCCCCAAAGCTGCCTTAACTCCCAGTCTTTGTCACCTCCACCCTTCTAGTTGCTTAGGTCAAGGACCCAGGAATCATCCTTGGGTTCTCTTTCTCTCTCAGCCTTTATCCAACCCCTCAGCAAACCCTCCCAGCCCCACCTTCAGTGTGCACTCAGATCCCACCGCTGCTCCCTACCTCCGCTGGCACCGTCCAGCCCAGGCTGGCACCATCTTTTGCCCAGGTTATTGCAGGAACAGCATCCTAACTGCCTCCCTGACGCCGCTCTTGCTCCCTCTGCAGTCAGCTGTCCACTCAGCAGGCAGAGGGATCCTGTTGAAACCCAAGGCAGATCACGTTCCTCCTCTACTCTGCTATTCATATCCCGCCAGGGCCCCCCGCCACACTCGAGGAAAACTCCTAAGCCGTCGTCATAGAGTGTTGAGAGCTGAGTGAGCCATTCCCCTGTCATCTGTCCAACCTCCTTCCTCACCACCTTTCTCTCCCTCCCTCTGTTCTAGCTGCCCGGGCTGCCTTGCAGTCCCCCTTACACACCCAGCACATTCCAGCCCCAGGGCCTTTGCACCTGTCTCCTCCTTACTCCAGGTGTCCACTGGCTTGCTTTCTTGTTTCTGTCGGGAGTCTGCTCAAAAGCCATCACAAAGGCCTTCCCTACCAACCCATGTGAAGCGGCCCTTCCCCCACCCCCTCCAACCCACTTACCCTGCTTTACTTTTTTTTTTAATAAAAAAAAAAGATTGCTTTATTGTTTTTGTTTGTTTGCCTCATGACTTGTGGATCTTCGTTCCCCGACCAGGGATTGAACCCTTGCACTCTGCAGTGAAAGCGCAGAGTTGTAATCATTGGACCACCAGGGAGTTCCCTACCCTGCTTTACTTTTTCCCTAACACAGACTATCACCTGCCTAACTATATATATAAGGTTTGGTCAAAAGGTTCTTTCGGGTTTTTCCATATGATGTAACAGAAAAACCCAAATGAACTTTTTGACCAGGCCAATATTTATGTTCCCCCCAAAATGTAAGTGCCATATTTTCTTCATTGCTATTTTCCCAGCACCTAGAACAACGCCCAGCACACAGCAGGTGCTTGGTAAATATTTGTGGGCTCAATGGACCCACCGCCTCAGCAGAAGAGGGTGTTCCTTGATTGTCAAATGATGCTTATGGTAGCTGGGCTGGTGAGGGGCAGGGTACGGTCGCTCCCTTGACCTCTTCCTGCTCCTTTTTCTCTCTTCTCACTCACATCTGGAGACCGTGGCGAAGACTGTGGACAGTCACAGAGTTACAGGTGGGGAAATACCCACAAAGGATACAAGAAGGTCAGCTTCCTGGTCCGTTTCTTCCTCCCCTAATCCTGTCCCTCTACCAGCTGCTGACACTAGAAATACCGCCTCATCTCCCAGCCTTTCAAACAACTCAGGAGGCCCTGGGAAGGGCGGTGCCCTGAGCTCTGCCCCTCACCCCAGTGACAGCCTCTGACTTTCCATCTTCGCTGTCTTCACCACGTTTGCTGAGTATCTACTGCATAGAAAGCCCTGAGCTAGGAACAGGGGGTGCCCTGAAAAGTAAGTCACAGCCCAAAGGACTGTGGACACATTCCAAAGGACTCCCAACCCACTGAGCGGTGGGGGTCCTTGAGGGGCCATTTGGACCCCCAGTATGATCGGTACTGAGGAGGGGGCACTGGGGGCCACAGGAGGAGTCCAGACTCTTAGAGGTTGGAGAGTCAGGGAAGTCTTCCTGCAGGAGGAGACATTTAAGCTGGGTCCTGGGAGAAAGTCTGATTTAGCCCTGAGAAGGGAGGGGAGGAAATGGAAAGGTGGGAGCCTGAGAAGGTGCAAATCCCCCTGGGACAGTAGAGCTGTGCTCTCTTACGTGGTTTCCACATCAGGGTGAAGGCTTTGCACAGGGGAACAATGCTGTCAAGAGGAAGCAAGAGGTCGGAACTTCCCCAGAGAAAAGAGGGTCTCCCCTTTTCCCACGGCCCCTGCTGGCCGCTCCCAGGGGTGCCTGCTCTTGAGCATAACAACCACGGAATATTTCTGAGCATCTTTCCCACCTCACCTCTGTCACCTGTAAGTCCAACGTCCAACAGAGGACAGACTTCATTCTGTGTTGACTTTTCCCCGCCGGTTTCAAGATGTGTAAATGTTTCCATAGTCTTACTTCTTTTTTCCTCCCAGCCCTGGGTCTCCATTTCCCCTGCTTTCTTTCACCCCAGAAGCCCCCACTTGAGCATTGCTGCTCTTGGCCTTTGAAGCCCTCATCTTTCCCTTTCTTCAGCCTCTCCTGGCTCTCACAGGTCTTGACGCACAGGCTGATGCTATACTTTCCTTGTTCCAATTACCCTGCCCCCCAGCAAGCGGTTAACGAGGGCCCCCAAGAGCCAGCCGCCAGGTGAGCCTGCCCTGGTGACGAAGGCTGAGCCCCCGACCCTTGGGACAGCCTTTCTCTGAGCGAGGTGCCCCGTGAAACGCTCCTCAGCTTCCTTCCTCTTCTCTCTGCCCCTCATCACTTGTTAGTAAAACAGGTTTGTTTGTTTGTTTGTTTTTTTAACCATTGAAGTGTTTAAATTAAAAATAAATAAATTAGGATTTTCTTCCCTGGCAAACAGGTTTTACAAATAGCTTCTGACTGTATTTTGTTTCATAAACAAGGGCTTTGCTTTAGGTGTGCCTCTTTGTGCATATGAGTGTGTCTGTGTGTCCGTGTTTGTGAGAGTGTTTGTGTATGTTGTGTGTTTGCCTAATTATGTATGGAGAAGGAAATGGCAACCCACTCCAGTATTCCTTTTTTTTAAATTTAAATTTATTTAATTGGAGGCTAATTACTTTACAGTATTGTATTGGTTTTGCCATACATCAACATGAATCCGCCACAGGTGTACACGTGTTCCCCATCCTGAACCCCCCTCCCGCCTCCCTCCCCGTACCATCCCTCTGGGTCATCCCAGTGCACCAGCCCCAAGCATCCTGTATCCTGCATCAAACCTGGACTGGCGAGTATTCTTGCGTGGGAAATCCCATGGACAGAAGAGCCCAGCAGGCTACAGTCCACGGGGTGGCAAAGAGTCGAACACGGCTGAGAGACTAAACAAAAAGCCTGAGGTAAACAATTATTTGGTGATTGTCAGAAATAACTTACATATTCAAGATACAAAAAGATTTTAAAAATCATTAAGGCTTTGTGTTTTTTGAAAATCTTCTGCCTCCTACCAATGCTTCCTTTCCCTTCCGAAATACATCCTCCAAGGGGAAACACTGCATGCATCTTATTGAAAAGGGGACATTTGGGGACTTCCCTGAAGGCCCAGTGGTTAGGACTCCAAGCTTTCACTGCCATGGCCTGGGTTCCGTCCCTAGTTGGGGAACTAAGATCCCACAAGTTGTGCAGTGTGGCCAAATAAAAAGTAAAAGGGGGACTTCCCCGGTGGCTCAGTGGTTAAGACTCCAGCTTCGAATGCAAGGGGCATGGGTTTGATCCCTGGTTGGGGAACTAAGATCTGACATGCTGTGTGGCAAAACCAAAATTAAAAAATGAAAATGAATAAAATATATGAAAGGGGATGTTTGTTTTTCCTCTTACCCCAACAGCATGACACTCGTGTATTTTATGAATGATATGGAGAATGGAACTTCCATCTGTCTTGCTTCTCAAACAATTGGGAACAAAAGGATCCCATTCAAAAGAATTGGGAGAAAGCAGTTGTAAAGTGTCCAAGCAACTAGAGGTCCTATGGAGTCCACTAGTAGACACTCAGCAGCTTCTTTTCAAGGATTCCCAGCTTCTGGCATTTTCCTCTACCCAGGCTGAGCCTCCTACTGGCTACCTTGACTCAACCTGACCCCACCTGCCCCTCACTCTGATCCAACAATCACTTGCATTTTCTGGCCTGATTGAGATGATTTTATTTAGCATTGGATCACTTTTGTGCAATAGCCACCCTCCTTCTCCACATTCTGACAACTTGGAACATACTTTTGCTTCCTCAACATGCGCATTCACGCCTTCTTTCTCATTTATCCATTCATCAAAATGCAGGGCTTGTCAACTATGTGCTGGGCTTTGTGCTAAGAAGTGAAACAAAAATAAAAAACAAGATACAGTCTTGGCTCTGAACCAAGAAGGGTGCCCATGAGGGAGTAATTACAATATTATATGATAAATAAGGTAACAGAGGTAAGTCCAAAGTGTTATGTTCTCTCTATTTCTCAGTGGTTCGTTCAACAAATGTTTATTAGCACAGGTATGTTAGATGTTGGTACAGGAATGAAGAAAACGAAGTTCCTACTCTCATGAAACTTGCATTCTGAGGAGGGAAGACAAGTGATAAGCTGGTGAACAGGTAAGTGCATATATAATAAATTCATGGGACTTCCCTGGTGGCCTAATGGTTAAGACTCCAAGTTTCCAATGTGGGGGCTACATATTTGACCCCTGGTTGCGGAACCAGGATCCTACGTTATGTGTGGCCTGGCCAAAAATATATATATAAATAATAATGTCAGCTAGTAATAGGTACTAGGAATAAAACTAAGCAAGGTGATACAATAGAGTTTTATCCCAGATAGTGAGATTCAGCCATTCTTAGTAATTCTATCCTCTTGGATTGACTGTTTTAGAAACAGGCCCAAGACCCAGTAGAGAGGGGCATCTAGGAGTTCTTTGAATGACGAGTGTCTCTCTAGGGAGGTGGTGCTTTACAGGACAGGGAAGATCTGTGAGAAGGGCTTTCCAAGCAGAGAGAACAGCAAATGCAAAGATCCAAGCACAGGGAACAAGATTTGTTGTCAAATTCATGTCCACTGAGTCGGTGATGCCATCTAACCGTCTCATCCTCTGTCTCCCCCTTCTCCTCCTGCGTTCAATCTTTCCCAGCATCAGGGTCTTTTCCAATGAAGAGTCGGCTCTTCACACCAGGTGGCCAAAGTATTGGAGCTTCAGCTTCAGCATCAGTCCTCTCAGTGAATATTCAGGGCTGATCTCCTTTAGGATGGACTGATTGGATCTCCTTGCTGTCCAAGGGACTCTCAGTCTTCTCCAACACCACAGTTCAAAAGCATCAATTCTTCCCCTTTCTACCTTCTGTATGGCCCAGCTCTCACGTGGGTACATGACTACTGGAAAAACCATAGCTTTGACTATACAGACCTTTGTTGGCAAAGTGATGTCTTTGCTTTTGAATATGCTGTCTAGGTTCATCATAGTTTTTCTTCCAAGGAGCAAGCATCTTTTAATTTCATGGCTGCTACCATGTTTTAGGAACAGCCAGAAAGCCAGTTAAACGGAGCTCAGTGAGTGAGGGGATGGGGATATACGGGTCAACTGGCCCAGCTTCCCTCTCAAGTCCTCCATTGTACCTCCCTGAGTATCAGAGGGGAAAGGTATAATCAAGTGCCTCCCTTGTGGCTGTGGTCCTGAAGGCTGGAGGTGGATCGTGAACTTGGGAAGGCAGAAGTGAGGTAGAGGCCATCTTCTTGCCACCTGTGACCGCATCTGACAAACAAGATTGTGAGTCACTCTTTCTCTGCAGCCATGTTCCGGTAATCTGTCACTAGCTTGTGGGCAGCTGTAACCTCCAGATCCCTGGATTTCTATTGTGGTGGAGTTTTTTGGAAATCAGTAGTTCCAACAGTGGCCTCCTGATTGCCACCTTCCAGAGCAGGGTGGTGAAGCAGCTCTCCTGGTTCAGCAGTGCTATTCCAGAGGTCATCCCAGAGACCTAGCACAGAGCCTCTTGTCCTCTTCCAAAGATTTAGAAGAAACTCGTTCCTTATTCAATCCCCTTTTGCCTCAAATACCTGGATAGGTATCTGCTTTCCTGCATTTGGGTCCTGAGATACACAGAGGTTTGGGGAACCAGCTCTCTGCTTTGGGATGTGTGTATGTTAGTTACTTGGTCCTGTCCAACTCTTTGTGACCCTGTGTACCGTAGCCCTCCAGGCTCCTCTGTCCATGGAATTCTCCAGGCAAGAATACTGGAGGGGGTTTTCCACGGGATCTTCTCGCCCAGGGAGCAAAGCCAGTTCTCTCACATTGCAGGCAGATTCTTTACCATCTGAGCCACCAGGGAAGCCCACTTTGGGATCAGTTCAGTTCAGTCCAGTCACTCAGTCGTGTCCGACTCTTTGCAAGTCTCACCCCACATTTAAACAGAGAAGTACCCACCGAACTCTACTTTCTGTTTCCCAGGGCAGATTCAACTTCATATTCATAACAAAATATTTTTCCTCACTACCTCAGGGTAGTTTAAACTTGGTCAAACAATTGTTGGCAGTCTTAATAAACAACTCCACCAGTTTCCCTTTGTCTGCCGTGCTTGATGAATTGCTCAGAGAATTTAAACACACATGGCAGGGTTGGTTCCCTTTGGCTCTGTCTCCCTGAATAGGTTACACTTGACTAGGTGTTCACTGACCTGCCCTTTATTACAATTCCCATGGGTTAGCCAGATATGGAAATGACACTGGTATGGATTTCCAGGTGACTTGCCAATTAAACTCAGCATTTACGGAGTGCTACTTTGAGCAAGTGTTATACAAAAAGCACTGAGGGAAATGTGAAGCTTCCCTTTTAGGACTTCCCTGGTGGACCAGGGGTTAAGAATTCACCGGCCAATGCATCTGCCTATATGCGTTCGATTCCTGATCCGGGAAGCTTCCACATGCCACAAAGCAACTAAGCCCATGTGCCCCAACTACTGAGCCCTGCGCTCTAGAGCCGTTGAGCCGCAACTACTGAACCCAGCAGGCCACAGCTGCTGAAGCCTGAGCCTAGAGTGTGTGCTCCACAACAAGCGAAGCCACTGCAATGAGAAGCCCAGGCACCTCGACACAGAGCACCCCCCACTCACCGCAAGTAGGGAAAGCCCACGCGTAGCAGCAAAGACCCAACACAACCGAAAAATAAAATAAATAAATGACATAAACATTTAGAAAAAGAGCTTCCCTTCAGGTGCTGACAGTCTAGCAGAGAGAAATAGATAGACCATAACAGCTCATGCTGGTTTAATTCTCACAACGATGCCGTGGGCTAAGCGTACTGTTTTCCCCATTTTACAGATGAGGAAACTGAAGCCCAGGAAGGTTATGTCGCTCTCCTAGAATCACACGCAAAGTGGCACTGCTGGGAGTTTAACCTGGCTCCAGACATCCGCAGTTAATTCCAACTGCTGTGTGAAGCTCAGGGAAAGCATTAGCGGAGAGAAGGAAAGCAGAGTTCGAAATAATTCAGTCTAAGGGAACCCAGGCAGGTCTCACCACCCCCCGAAAGAAATCTCCCATTTATGGTCAAGTTCAGCAAACATGCATTGGATCTAGACTTTGTGCTGGGTCTTGAGAAAGGTACTGGTGATATAAAGAGGAAGGAGACCTGCTTTCCTACCCTTGAGCGCTCGCAAGGCAGGAGAAGCCAACAGCTAAGAACATTCATTGTGAGAGAGCTGGCCACGATGACAGAGTAGGAAGACCCTGAGCTTACCTCCTCCCACACACGCAGCAAAATCACAACTATTTACAGAGCAATTATCTGCAGAGTGCGAGAACAACCTGAAGACGAACAGAAAAGATCGTTCACAAATAAAGACATAGAGCAGTAAACACCACGAGATGGGTGGAGGAGGCAGAGACGCTGCGTGGTTAGGACCTGCACCCCTGGGTGGGCAAGCCCCAGGCAGGAGGACAATCACCACAGCGGTGGTTCTTCCCAGGAGGTGAGGGCCCAAGCCTCATATGAGGTGCCCACTCCAGGGCTCCTGCACTGGGAAGAGGAGCCACCAGAATGTCTGACTTTTTATCCATTTATTTTTGTTTTCAGAACATGTGACTTTAAAGGATAGCCAGGCTGACTTTCAGGAGAGCCAGAGGGATGTAGGAAGCAGAGCCTTTGCTCTTACAGGTGGTGTGTGACATCTCACTGTGCATTCCAGGGCACAGGCAGTAATATGAAAGGAGCCTGGCTCAGACCCACCTGCTGACCTGAGAGACCCCGAGAGAGGCGGGAGGCAACTGGGACTCCCCCTGGGTATACAGACCCTGGTGGAAGTCATTCTGGGGAGACTGTTCTACCACAAGCATGCTGGTGCTTGGCAAACACCATCTTGCCCTCTCTCTGGTCTACTAGCCCCAGGCGGTGGGGCGGGGGGCGGGCAGCACCAGCTCTGAGACCCTCCAAGCCATGCACTCAGCTGCCCCGGGATCCAGCCCCCTCCCCCACAACCAGCAGCCACCGCCTGAGCCAGGGCCTGGCAGCCAACCAGGCCAGAGCCTGCCCCAACTACCAGCACGCCAGCAATGCTCAGCCCCACCGCAGCAGAGGGACACGTGCCGCCCACATAAGTGGCACCCCCAGAGCATATAGACTTGATGACCGGAGGCGAGTGTGCAGCCGGGATCCACAGGACATCTCCCACGTAAGGCCACTTCTCCAAGATCAGGAAATGTTAACGGCCCCAACACATAGAAACGAGGCACAGAGAATCAGGCAAAATGAGGAGACAGAGGAAATACGTCTCAAACAAGACAGAAATCTCAGAAAATAAAAGAACTGAAAAAAGTGGAGATAAGCAATCTACCTGATCCAGAGTTCAAAGTAATGACCATAAAGATGCACAATGAACTTAGGAGAAGAATGGATAAGCACAGTGAGGATTTTAACAATGAGTTAGAAATACAAAGAAGAACCAAAGAGAGCTGAAGAATACAGTAACTGAAATTAAACAAACACTGGGAGGAATCAACAATAGATGATACAGAGAAATAGATCAGCAAAGTGGGAGACAGCAAAGTAGAAATCACCCAAACTGAATTAAAAAAAAAAAATTAAAGAGCAAAGGTTGCTTAAGAGACTTCTGAGAGAACAGCACGCATACTAAAATTCAAATTACAGGGATCCCAGGAGGAAAAAGAGAGCGAGAAAGGGACTGAGAACTTTTTTTTTTAATTACTTATTTTTGATTGGAGGATAATTGCTTTACAATATTGTGTTGGTTTCTGCCATATATCAACATGAATCAGCCATAAGTACACATATGTCCCCTCCCTCTTGAAACTCCCTCCCACCTCCCACTCCATCCCACCCCTCTAGGTTATCACAGAGCATGGGTTTGAGCTCCCTGTATCACACAGCAAATCCCCACTGGCTACCTATTTTACGTATGGTCATGCGTATGTTTCCATGCTGCTCTCTCAATTCGAGGGACTGAGAAATCTGAAGAGATAATAGCTAAAACGGTCCTAACCTGGGGAAGGAAACAGGCATCCTATTCCGGCAAATAGAGTCCTAAACAAGATGAACCCAAGGATGTGCGTGCCAAGACACACTGTAATTAAAATGGCAAAATAAAATAAAATGGCAAAAATTAAAGTTAAAGAGAGAACCTTAACAGCAGCAAGGAAAAAACAATTAGCTACATGGAACTCTCATAAAACTATCAGCTAAGTTTTCAGCAGAAACTTTGCAGGCCAGAAAGAAGTGGCACAATATATTCAAAGTAATGAGAGGAAAAAATCTCCCACCAAGAATACTCTACCCAGCAAGGCTGTCATTTGGATTTGAATGAGAAAGTGTTTTACAGAAAGCTAAAGCTAAAAGAGTTCAGCACCACTAAACCAACTTTATAAAAAATGTTAAAAGGACTTCTCTAAGCAGAAAAGACCACAACCAGAAATATGAAAATTACAGCAGGAAAAGTTTTATTGGTAAAGGCAAACATACAGTAAAGGCAGTCGATCAACCACTTAGGAAGGCGCTAGAAAGGTTCAGTGACAAAAGCAGTAAAATTATCTTTATCCACAATAAGCAGTTAAGGAACACATGAAGCAAAACGATGTGAAATAGGAGGCCAAAAAATTTAAAAGTGAGTGAGGAGGGGTAAAAATGCAGCATTGTTAGAATGCATTTGAACTTATGAGATAAAAAACTTTAAATAATCATATGTATATATATATATATATATATATATGTTGTATACAAACCTTATGGTAACCACAAACCAGAACAGATACACACATAGAAAAAGAGAAAGGGAACCAAACATAGCACTAAAGATAGTCATCAAATCACAAGGGAAGAGAACAAAACAAGCAGAAAGGAACCAAAAAGAGTTACAAAAACAACCAGAAAACACAAAGTGGCAGTAAGCACATCCATACCAACAATCACTTTAAATATAAATCAACTAAATGCGCCAATCAGAAGACATAGAGTGGCTGAATGGATTAAGAGAAAAAGACCCATACATGTGCTGCCTACAAGAGACTCACTCCAGATCTCATAACACACCGGCTAAAAGTGAGAGGATGGGCCCTCCCTGGTGGTACAGTGGATAAGAACCTGCCTGCCAAGGCAGGGGACACGTTTTGATCCTTGGTCCAGGAGGACTCCTCATGTTGAGGAACAGCTAAGCCCGTGGTCCACAACTGTTGAGCCCAAGCTCTAGGGCTCACGTGCCGCAACTCTGAAGCCTGTGTGCCTGGAGTCTGTGCCCTGCACCAAATGAGAAGCCACCACAATGTGCAGAAGCCCATGCTCTGCGATGAAGAGCAGGTCCTGCTCGCTGCAACCAGAGAAAGCCCACGTGCAGCTTTCTGCTGCATGAAGAGCCAGCGCAAACAAAAACAAAACAAATAAATTACAAACAAGCAAACAAAAAAGTGAGAGTACGGAAAAAGGTATTTCTTTCAAAAGGAAATGAAGAGAAAGCTGGGGAACAATACTTATATCAGAAAAAGTTGACTTAAAAAAAAAAAGACTGTAGCAAGAGACAGAGAAAGACATTACGTAATGACAGAGATCAATCCAAGAAAAAGATGTAACAATTATAAATATACATGAACCAAACATAGGAATACCTAAATATGTAAAGCAAATATTAATAAATGAAAGGAGAAGTTGACAGTTACAGAGTACTTGACAATACGTTAATTGTAGGGGACTTTAGCACCCCACTTACATCAATAGATATATCTTCTATACAGAATCAATACACAGTGGGCCGCAAAACAAGTCACAATAAATGTAAAAAGATTTAAATCATATCAAGCATCTTTCCCCATCACAATGATGTGAGACTAGAAATCAACCACAAGAAAAAAATTGAAAAACACAAATGTGGAGGCTAACAGTATGCTACTAAACAACCAATGGGTGACTGAAGAAATCAAAGAGGACATCAAAAAAATACCTAGAGATAAGTGAAAATGGAATCACAATGATCCAAAGCCTATGAGATGCAGCAAAACCCGTTCTAAGAAGGAAGTTTATAGTAATACAAGTCCACCTCAGGAAACAAGATAAACCTCAAAAAAAAAAGCACACCCAAAACAAAAAACCAAACACAATCTAACCTCACACTTAAAGAAACTAGAAAAAGAAGAGCAAATAACATGCGAAGTTAGTAAAAGAAAAGAAATATTAATAATAATGATCACATCAGGCCAGAAACCTGCCATAAGGCACTGCTGGGGTATATTCCTATCTTCTAGAGGTCTTCGAAATATCAAGATTCCTGCACCTGCCTGAAGAGTCTATCCCAGTTACTTGACAAGGCTGCTCAGAATCCAAAAGTCTCCAACTTCTGGGGGGACCAGGCAGAGAGAAGATAAAAATGTTTCAATTTTACCCATGGGTATAGTTTACAAAATTGCTGTTAAGTCATAACTAACTTGAGGGAAAGGTCTTCCCTATATCTGGGAAACATAGATCAAAACCAGTGAGATTCCATGAGACTTCCCTGGCGGTCCAGTGGCTAAGACTCTGAGATCCCAATGCAGGGGGGCCCAGGTTCAATCAAGGAGATCCAACCAGTCCATCCTAAAGGAAATCAACCCCGAATACTCATTGGAAGGACTGATGCTGAAGCTGAAGCTCCAATACTTTGGCCACCTGATGGGAAGAGCCGACTCATTGGAAAAGACCCTGATGCTGGGAAAGATTGAGGGCAGGAGGAGAAAGGGGACGACAGAGGATGAGATGATTGGATGGCATCACCAACTCAATGGACATGAGTTTGAGCAAGCTCCAGGAGATGGTGAAGGACAGGGAAGCCTGGCGTGCTGCAGTCCACGGGGTCACAAAGGGTCGGACATGACTGAGCGACTGAACAATGGCTGATGCAATATCTAGTCAGGGAAATAGATCCCACATGCCACAACTTTAAAAAAAAAATCCCAAGAAAAATAATTTAAAAGAAAAGTAAATAAATAAATAAGATCCCATATGCAACAACTAAGATCTGGCACAGCCAAAAACTAAAACCCCCAAAACAAAACCCAATAACATTCCAGATAAAACCCATAAAAATTATAACCATATCCACCAGTTCACTCACTGACCAATCTTTTTGGTAATTTTTTATGAAGCATTCAGCTCTTCCATCAGGATTCTTTCATTTCTTACCCAGTTCAGCAGAATGATCTGAAATTTATCTGAGACCTGTACTTGTAAAAAGGTCTTTCCGATAAATCTTCTTAAAGGTGAAGCACTTTTTAAATCAAAAACTAGAATGAGGTACCAGCTCACACTGGTCAGAATGGCCATCATTAAAAACTCTCCCTCCCCTTCTCCAGGGGATCTTCCTGACCTAGGGACTGAACCTTGGTCTCCGGCACGGCAGGCAGATTCTCTACCATCTGAACCATCAGGGAAGCACATTAGAAACTCTACAAATAACAAATCTTGGAGAGGATGTGAAGGAAAGGGAACCCTCCTACACTGTTGGCGGGAATGTAAGTTGATACAGCCACTGTGGAAAACAGTGCAGAAGTTCCTCAGAGAATTGAAAACAAAATTACCATATGACCCAGCAGTCCCACTCCTGGGCATATATCTAGAGAAGATCATACTTTGAAAAGATACATACATTCCTATGTTTATAGCAGCACTATTAGCAATAGCCAAGACTCGGAAAAAAACCTAAATGTCCATTCACAGATTGTGGTACATATACACAATGAAATACTGCTGCTGCTAAGTCATGTCAGTCGTGTCTGAATCTGACTCTGTGCGACCCCATAGACGGCAGCCCACCAGGCTCCCTCGTCCCTGGGATTCTCCAGGCACAATGAAATACTACTCAGCCATAAAAAAAAGATTGAAATAATAATATATAGCGACAGGAACGCAGCTAGAGATGATCATATTAAGTAAAGTAAGTCAGAAAGAGAAAGACAAATCCCATATGATACCACTTATATGTAGAATCTAAAATATGACACAAACGACCCTAACTACAAAGCAGACACAGACTCACAGACATAGGGAGCAGACTCACAGACATAGGGAGCAGACTTGTGGTGGCCAAGGGGGAAAGGGTTGGAGGAGGGATGGAGTGAAAAGTTGGGGTTAGCCGATGTAAGCTATTATATATGGAGTGGATAAACAACAAAATCCTACTGTATAGCACAGAGAACCATATTCAATATCCTATGATAAACCATAATGGAAAAGAATGTTTAGAAAAGAATGTGTGTATAACTGAATCACTGCAGTACAGCAGAAATTGACATAACATTGTAAAGCAAGAATACTTCAATAGTAATTAAATTGTAAAGAAGGTTAAGCACTTTGCAACATCATCAGAGTACAGTAAATGTCTATAAATGACAAAAGGCTTAAAAAGGCACAAACACCTGTTTACAGTGTAATCAACGAAGAACTTGGTTATAGTAACTAGAATAATGGCTGATAATAATCTTAACTATTAAAAACCTTAATCTCGCAAAAACCAACAAACACATTTTTGTGAACTCTGTCATACTAGCATTTCCTTATTGGAAAAGTTATGCTTTTGTTTTCCTCCTGTAAAAAGGCAATGACCAAACCAGCAATTAATGTTCCATTATTAAATGTTCCATTTCCTATCTGAAATGACCCAGGCATCTCAGTTTTCCTGCTAGAGTGTAAAAAAGCCTTTTTTTTCCCCCTTCACTGTTAGAGAGTGAATATGATTAAAGTTTCTGAGAGCACAGTTCACATCTCAAAGGCACAGAAAGAGAAATGCCAATTCCTTCTAGAAAGCTAACTTTCTCTAATGGCATATTCAAAAACTAGTTTTAGAACAGCAAAAGATTCTCATTTCGGCTATTTTCAGAGATTTTTTTTTTTTTTTCAGTTTCTAAATAGCCAATTCAGTTTAAACAAATGACAGTAATAGACAATAATATATATTATCATTTGATCACATTTCACAAGCCTCATTTTCAGAGGAACAAGAATCAACACTGTCGTCAGCCTTTACCTCACTTGTTAGCTCAGCACCTGCACCTTTCTTAACATAAAAAGCAACAGCCAGCCCACAGCTGTGGCCACTGGCTAATTGTTTCACTTCTTTTTTCCCACTTTAATGGCGGTCAGTATCTCTGCAACAGCCTTAGGGGTGTCCGAGTTCTCTGTCCTCTCTTGGCAGCCCTCATTCATCAAGGGCAACACCACAGGGCCCCACATACTAGTGCACAGCCACCCCGGGATTCCACCTGTAACTCTGGGGTTCCACACACTACTGGATGGTCTCCAGAACTTTCCATTCCCTGTCCTTATTTCCTAACGTCTTGGGCTCACAGGCGTTTCCTTGGTCTCTTGGCTACTTGGGCAATTGTTGGGCTGCACCCCACAGGCCTGCAAAGCCTATACTTGCCCAGATTCAAGACCAAAGAAACAGCCTAGAGTCAGCGACAGAGCCATCAATGGTTTAATGGATGAGAGGGGCTTATACGTCCAAAGCGAGGTCCTGGAGCAACTCCCCACCACGTGCAGCAGACGGCAGGCAGCCAGGGCAGGGCGGCTGTCTTTGCTCCCAGGATAGGGAGTGAGGGGTTCCTGGCTGTAGGAGAAATTGATGTCAGGTTGGCTCATCAGTTACCAGGGAAACTAACAGAGGCGTATGTTCCTCGCCGCCCCTTTGACAGGCTCTCATGGTAGAGATGTTCTGACTTAAAGGTCAGAACTACCACTAGCTGGGGCAGGAGCAAGTATGTAGGAAGGTCAGTCATACGAGTAGGGTGTAGTATATATATAGTGGAATATTATTTAGCCATATAAAGAAGTATCGTCATTTGCAACAACATAAATGAATCTATAGGGTATTATACTAAGCGAAATGTGTGTGTGTGTGTGCGTGCACGCTCAGTTGCTAAGTCAGGTCTGACTCTTAGCAGCCCCATGGACTGTAGCCCACCAGGCTCCTCTATCCATGGAATTTCCCAGGCAAGAATACTGGAGTGAGCTGCCATTTCCTTGGTGGCTCAGACGTAAAGCGTCCATCTAAAATGCGGGAGACCTGGGTTCAATCCCTGGGTTGGGAAGATCCCTTGGAGAAGGAAATGGCAATCCACTCCAGTACTCTTGCCTGGAAAATCCCATGGACAGAGGAGCCTGGTAGGCTACAGTCCATGGGGCCGCAAAGAGTCGGACATGACTGAGCGATTTCACTTTCACTTTCTCCAGGGAATCATCCTGACCTAGGGATCGAACCTGCTTCTCCTGCCTGTATCTCCTGCATTGGCAGGTAGATTCTTTACCACTTGAGCCACCTGGAAGCCCTGCTAAGTTACATAAATCAGAGTAAAACAAATACTACTTAATCTCACTTATATGTGAGATCTAAAAAACAAAACAGGGACTACCCTGGCCATCCAGTGCCTAAGACTCCATGCTCCCAATGCAGGGAGCCCAGGATCAGTCCCTGGTCAGGGAAATAGATCCTGCATGCCGTAACTAAAAGAGTTCGCATGTCACAATAAAGATCCCATGTGCCACAACTAAGACCCAGCACAGCCAAACAAACGTTTTAAATAAATACATGAAAAACAAATTCATAGATACAGGGAACAAAGAGGTGGCTGTCAGAAAGGAGGGGAGCAGGGGTGTGAGTGAAACAGGAGAAGGAGATTAAGAGGTATAAATCGCCAGGGGAGTTCCCTGGTATTCCAGTGGCTAAGACTCCTTGCTTCCACTGTAAGGTTTGATCCCTGGTCAGGGAACTAAAATCCGCAGTCATGTGGAAAAAATGAATAAATAAATAAATCTCCCATTGCATAATAAATAAGTCACAGAGGTATAATAGACCACATAAGATATGTGATCAATAATATTGCAATAACTTTGTACGGAGACAGATGGTAAATAGACTAATGGTGGTGATCATTTCATAAAGTATGCTATTGTCAAATCAGGTAGTACACCTGAAGCCATCATAATATTGTACCTCAACTCTATTTCAACTTAAAAAAAAAAGAAAGAAAGCTATTAGAGCTAGTTACTCCTGCCCCCTCTTACCAGTCCCAGTTCAGCTAAGTAAGAGGTCAGTGCAGCTGTCCATTAGCATACCTGAAGTCCATGCTCAGGACTTTCCATGGGCAGGGTGAGAAACTAAAAGCTCACAATTAAATTCTTAAAAGTGAATATCTTTTAAAAGTGCAATTTACCTAATATCATAATAAAAATCCTCCCTCCCCTCTCCCCCCAAAACCATTAATTACAATATGGGATAATAAGGAATTCAGAGATAGTACCAAAGTGGCAATCAGCTCTGCCGGTAACTCATGGATAAGAAAACACTTCTTCAGGGTTCCCTAGTGGTCCAGTGGTTACGGCTCCACACTTCCTCTGCAAGGAGCAGGGGTTCAATCCCTGGTCAGGGAATTAAGATCCTGCACGCCTTGTGGTGTAGTCAAAAAAAAGAGAAAGAAAGAAAAGACTCCCTAGGGGAAGGGACTCACAAGTTAGGCTTTGAACAATGAAGATAGTTTGCCGAGCCGATAGTTTGGGGGATTGTGGAAGGTGAGGATGGAAGAAGGGCAGAAGGCATCCCAGAAAGAGGGACCAGCAAGTGCAAAGACAAGGAGGTGGGGGACACATACAGTGGCGCATCTGAGAAGGTGGGAACTCAGTTGTGTTGTCACGGCACAGGTGGGCACCCACCAGAAGGGAGGCTGCAGAATGAGCGGCCACCATGTCTTAAAGAGGCCATCACACTGTGGCAAGGAGTTTGCACATCTGTGGATGTGTTTTTTGAAATAATTTATTTTTATTTTATTTGGCTGCACTGGGTCTTAGCTGTGGCACGTGAACCTCGAATTTCAGCTTGTGAAATCTAGTCCCCCGACCAGGGATTGAACCCGGGACCCCTGCATTGGGAGCAAGGAGTTTTAGCCCCTGGACCACCAGGGAAGTCCCCTGGGGATATGCTTTTCAAACAGAGTTATAACTCATTTAAGTATGGTGTCAATGGAAGTCAATTTAGTAGGTCAAGACAAGTGTTTTTAAAAATAAAAAAAGAAATAAAATGGAATAGACTAGAATAAAACATAATCCTTTTTGTAATAAGTGAAATAACGTTTCACTTTGTGAAAATGTTGCTCAAGTTTTGTATGTTGTGGCAGATACTACAAATTTTCCATCAATCCATTCTCCTCTTTTTCATGTAAATATTCAGACCCCCAAGTGTTGGCATGTGGCCACCAGCAGAAGACTCCTTTTTCCAGCCTCTTTTGCAGACAGACGTGGCCATGTGCCTAAGTTCTGGCCAATTCAGTGTGAGCAGTGGGGGTGTGCCACTTCTGGGTCCTGCTCCTGAAGAAATGGCATACACTCTTTTGTGTCTTTTCCCATCGGCTGGGATACAGACTTGATGGTAAGAACTACAACAGTCACCTTGGGCCCAGAGTTTGAAGCTGTGGTTTGAGCGTTAAAGCCTTGAGAAGCATACCCCCAGACTATAAAAGAGAAGTCAAGTTATGCAAAAGCTTGATTTCTTAGTTAAGGCATACTCACATTTCTGTTACATTATCTCAAACCAATCCCTAATATACAGGCATGTGTATATGTATGTATCAATATGTACATATGTGTGTGCTCATATATAAACATGTGTTTACACATACACACCCCTCAGGCCACATATAAATTATTTAAGGATTGTGATTTAAAAAAAATAGAGAACGGAGGGGGGTTCAGGATGGGGAACACGTGTATACCTGTGGCAGATTCATGTTGATATATGGCAAAACCAATACAATATTGTAAAGTAATTAACCTCCAATTAAAATAAATAAATTTATATTAAAAAATAAAATAAATAAAGAAACTGGGGACTTCCCTGACGGTCCAGGGATTAAGAATCCACCTGCCAGTGCAGGGGACATGGGTTTAATCCCCCATGCCATAGAGGGTACCACATGCCGCTGAGCAACTAAGCCCCCCAACCAAGCGCCGCAACTGCCAAAGCCCACACGCCCTGGAGGCCGTGCTCTGCAACAGGAGAAGCCACCTCGGCGAGGAGCCTGCGCACAGCAGCCAGACAGTAGCTCCCCCTCAATGAGAAAGCCAGTAAATAAACAACATAGAGAAACTGCCTGCCCTTAAAGTGTGCTTTAAGTAAGTGAGCAAGGTGGTCAGATTTGTGTTCCCAAGCTGAAAGGAATCTTATGTCACTAAGACCATTCAGTCCTTATTATAGATGGGAAACTGAGGTCCAGAGAGGTTAGGTAACTGATTCAAAGTCCTAAGTAGCAAGAGCTGGTCCTTGACCCTTGACCTCTGATACAGCCTGGGCCTCTGCCACGTCACCAGTTGACAAAGATTTGTTTATGTTGCTCTCCTCTTCTAATCTTCCAATGTTCTTCATCACGTTGTTCCCCTAATTTTCTAATTAATTCTATTCAATTCAGCAAACATCGATTGTAAGTACACCTACTACATACTAAGTTGTAAAGACACAGGAAAGAGCTTCACAGAAAATTCTGGGAAAGAGGATCAAGAGGAAGTCTGATTCGCGTTGATGTGTGGCAGAAACCAACACAATATTGTAAAGCAATTGTCCTCCAATTAAAAATAAATTTCAAAAATTAAAATTAAAAAAAAATTCCTTAGCCCACATGCTTTAGAGCAAGTGTGTTGCAACAAGAGAAGCCCAGGTGCCACACAGACGCCCAGTGCAGCCAAAATAAATAAAAATTCAAAATTAATTAACTTTTTATTTAAGTTTCTTAACTGGTATCATAAAGAGATACATAAATAGATCTGTATTTAGGCACGGATGGGTATCTATACATACATACTCTGATCTTAGAGAGGGTGAGAAGCAGTAACACCCGAGGAGCAATTGTGTACATCTAGAACCCAGATTTGGTTTTTTAAGTATAATTCTTAGCGTTCCTTACAGAAGTGGTTGATTCCAGGCGGGGGGAGGCAAAACGCAACATGAGCCTGCAGCATCCTGCAGTGACAGGAAGTAAAGAAGTGCTCAGAGAAGGATGGGAGGGGCGTCCCTCTTGGTCTAGCGGTTGAGAATCCACCTGCCAGTGCAGGGGACACGGGTTTGATCCCTGGTCCGGGAAGCTTCCACATGCCACGGGGCAGTTAAGCCCTGGAGCCACAACTACTTCGCCCACGTGCCGGAGAGCCTGTGGTCCGCAAAATGAGAAGCCGTGCGCCGCGACTGGAGAGTAGCCCCCACCCACCGCAACTAGAGAAAGCCCTTGAGCAGCAACGGAGACCCAGCACAGCAAAAACTAACTCATTAAAGCAAAACCAAACAAAGGTGTCACCCATCTTGCATGATTTGCCTAACATTGCCAGCTGAGGTGGGGCAAGGTGACACTGCCTTCTCGTTTCAGCAGTCATACTGTAAACAAGTGTCCTTCCGTGGTAAATTTAGTGCCATGTTTTTTGCATTTTTGTGCTTATTGTTGGTGACTTTGCTTTCTAAAACTGCACACTGCCCCCACCGTGTGTTAGATAAGCTTTTCCCAAGCACGAGTTATAGGAATGTTGGTCATGAGTTTAATGTGAATGAGTCAATAATATATATTAAATAAGATGAAGCGCACGTGAAATGTTTGTGCCCAGAGGCTCATAGGAACCTAACCTTGTATTTCCCCTCAAAGCAGTTGCTCACTATTCACTAATTCAATGTTTGCAGCAACTTAACAGAACACAGCAATTGTGAATGACAACATTTGACAGCATTCAGTAGCACCTTCTATGTACCTGGCCCACCCTATACTTTCTTTGACATAATCTCAAATATTCCTGACAACATCTAGAAAAAAGTTTTTGCCTTAGGCTTCTATCAGTCATCTAAATGCTGAAGTTGGCTGGCCCCTCTATCATTTTCTAACCCCTGACAGATGTCTGATTAACTGAGTACTTTGTAGTCACATTTTTTTTCCCGAGTAGATCAATAATATTTCTTTTTAGATTTATTTTTTAAATATTTATTTTTATTTATTAATTTGGCTGTACCAGGTCTTAGTTGTAGCATGCGGGATCTGGTTCCCCGACCAGGGATCAAACCCAGGCGCCCTGCATTGGGAACACGGAATCTTAGCCACTGGACTCCCAGAGAAATCCCCCAATAATTTTTCTTGATTACTATATTCAGTTCTTACCAATTTCAGAGAGAAAATATTTACTGAGGTGAGATACACGAGCCTTTTTCTCAAAAATTTCCTGTGACTTCTCATCGGAATAAACTTCAAAAGGGGAAAACATAGTAAAATGCGCATCCATAAACCCTTTGAAGACTTGTCCCATGGGAGGGTGATCAGTTTCCTATAGAGTTAGAGAGTGGAGCTTGGAGTAAGGAAGAAAGGGTAGCAGAAGACAAACTTAAAAGCTTGAAACAAGGAAGAATCTTCTCTCTTGGAGAGAGGATGGACTCAGCTAAGGCAGAATGCCTACAGACAGGGATGTGGGGGAGCTGATCCCTGCTCTGGGTAGGAAGGCGGTCTAGACAACAGGTCAAGTTGTCCACGAGTCCACAATCCACTGTTTTGTCTGAGCTGTAGAACAGCCACAGAATGGTTTTCACGGCAGTTGTATATTGTTTCAGCCACTTCATGTGTTAACTCCGCATTTGCGGGCACACCTGAGAGCCCAACCTCCATTTGTAATGCGGCTTCTCAGGAAAGGTGTGTCGAATTTCAAACAAGTGATACACAAACAAGCCTTTGAATCATGACCCTGTAGAGAAGCTGGAGAACTGTCTGTTCTTTTGACTTGTCCTTGAACTCTTTGAAGCATCCCACCTGCCCTCCTGGTGCTAAGCTTCTGGGATTGCGGGCCTCTGTGTTTGCCTTATGATGGTTTTCTAAACTTCAGATTCCAACAGGGATTTGACCAGACAGGAACAAAGAGGACCTGAGATCTGGCCCCTCTGAGTTATACTCTCCCAGCTCGGTTCCATGATTTTGTCTGAAGTAAATGCCTAGGGTGGCAGATAATCCTGCTCTACTAGGAACCTGCCAGCGATGTCTTCAGCCAACATTCTCTTCTTAGACCTCCCGTGCCTATTTGTATCTGCATAAGAAGACTCCTGAAAGTCCCTTGGACAGCAAGGAGATCAAAGCAGTCAGTTTTAAGGGCGATCGACCCTGTACATTCACTGGAGGAACTGATGCTGAAGCTGAAGCTCCAGTGTTTTGGTCACCTGAAGAGAACAGACGACTCATTGGAAAAATGCCAGATGCTGGGAAAGACTGAGGGCAGAAGGAGAAGAGGGTGTCAGAGGATGAGATGGCTGGATGGCATCACCGACGGAATTAACACGAACTTGGGTAATATCTGGGAGATGGTGAGGGACAGGGAGGCCTGGCATGCTGTATTCCATAGGGTCACAAAGAGTTGGACATGACTGAGCGACTGAACAACAAGTACCCAACATATTTTTGGTGCTTGGTTACGATATATTTTAACAGTTTATTATGTATTTTCTTGTCAGTTCTCCAGCTGTTCCATGTGACTCTCACCTTTTCATAAGATTGTAAACCTCAACCTTACATCTACCCCTAATATATTCATCATTTAGGGCCTCTGTAAAGCCAAGGGCAGCGGCAGTGTGGTGTGTAAGAAGAACCATAAACTTGGAGACAGATAAACTTAGGGTTCTACTCATTTACAATTGACCCTCCGAATCCACACCTGCAGATTGAAACCAACAAACTGCAGATTGAAAATAGTCAGAAGGGACTTCCCTGGTGGTCCAGTGGCTAAGATTCAATGCTTCCAAAGCAGGGGGCCCGGGTTTGATCCCTGGTCAGGGAACTAAGATCCCACATGCCACAACTAAAACCCGGCACAGCCAAATAAATAAATATTTTTTTAAAAAAGAAGAAAAAAGAAATTACATAGATTTCCAAAAAGCAAATCTTGAATTTCCACACTGGCAACTATTCATATAGCATTCACACTGTATTTGGGCTTCCCAGGTACCATTAGTGGTAAAAAACCTGCCTGCCAATGCAGGAGACATAATGAGATTCAGGTTCAATCCCTGCAGGGTCAGGAAGATTCCCTAGAGAAGGGAATGGCAGCCCATTCCAGCGTTCTTACCTGGAGAATTTCATGGACAGAGAAACCTGGTGGGCTACAATCCATGAGGTTGCAAAGAGTCGGACACAACTGAGCGACTAACACACACACACACACTGTATTTACAACTATTTACACAGCATTTGCATCATATTAAATATTATAAGTACAACAGACTAGTTCCAAATTGGGAAAGGAGTATGTCAGGGCTGTATATTGTCACCCTGCTTATTTAACTTATATGAAGAGTACATCATGCAAAATGCCAGGCTGGATGAAGGACAAACTGGAATCAAGATTGCCGGGAGAAATATCAATAACCTCAGATACACAGATGACCACCACAGATGGAAGAAAGTGAAGAGGAACTAAAGAGCCATTTGATGAAAGTGAAAGAGGAGAATGAAAAAACTGGCTAAAACTCAAGATTCAAAAAACAAAGATCATGGCATCCGGTCCTGTCACCTCATGGCAAATAGATGGGAAAACAATGGAACAGTGACAGACATTATTTTCTTGGGCTCCAGGATCACTGCAGATGATGACTGCAGCCGTGAAATTAAAAGACGCTTGCTCCTTGGAAGAAAAGTTATGACCAACCTAGACAGCATATTGAAAAGCAGAGACATTACTTTGCTGACAAAGGTCTGTGGAGTCAAAGCTATGGTTTTTCCAGTGGTCATGTATGGATGTGAGAGTTGGACTGTAAAGCTGAGCGCCAAAGAATGGATGCTTTTGAGCTGTGGTGTTGGAGAAGACTCTTGAGAGTCCCTTGGACTGCAAGGAGATCAAACCAGTCCGTCCTAAAAGAAATCAGTCCTGAATATTCTTTGGAAGGACTGATGCTGAAGCTGAAACTCCAATATGTTGGCCACATGATGCGAGGAACTGACTCCTTGGAAGAGACCCTGATGCTAGGAAAGATTGAAGGCAGGAGGAGAAGGGGATGACAGAGGATGAGATAGCTGGATGGCATCACCGACTCAATGGACATGAGTTTGAGCAAGCTCCCGGAGTTGGTGACGGACAGGGAAGCCTGGCGTGCTGCAGTTCATGGGGTTGCAAAGAGTTGGACAGGACTGATCGACTAAACCAACTGACTGAAGTATTATAAGTAATCTAGAGATGATCAAAAGTATATGGGAAATGTGAGTAAGTTAAGTGCAAATACTGTGCTGTTTTATCTAAGGGACTTGAACATCTGTGAATTTTGGTATCTGAGGGGTGTCCTGGAACTAATCCCCTGCCCCCATTCCAAGGGCTAACTATACTAGCCATGAGAGGGACCTTGTTAAATTATTTAACTTCTAAGTTTAGATTTTCTTAACTCTGAAAGGGAAATGATTATATACTAATAAAACGTCTGTCACATGCTAGGCATCCAATAAACAGTCATTGTCACAAATGATATCTGTATGACACCACTGAAATGAAATTCTAGAACAGGCAAAACTAATCTAGAGTGACAGAAATTAGATCGTGGTTGCCTGGGGCCGATGAGGGTGGGATGGGTAATCAACTGCAAAAGGCCAAGGAAAGTTTTGGGGGGGTGGAAATATTCTATCTTGATTGTGGTAGTGGTTACACGGGCATGCACATTTGTTGAAACACATCAAACCATGCACTTAAAATAGGTGCTAGTTAGTGTATGTAAATGATCCCTCGATACAGTTGGTTTTAAAAATAACATTCATTCCCTTCCTCTCTCCATCAATGAAAATGTGTTAGATTAAGACACACATTTCAGAGCCAAATACGCACTTCATTTTTAATTTTAGATTATTCATATTACCGCATAATTTCCCCCATGGATTCATGTAAATAAATGTGACTAAATGTGACTTGGCTTGATATCAAATTTCGCTTTTCGACTGACTTATGAAAGTGGAGAGATGTGTCATAAGGAGCGTGAGAGGGCAGACTCTCATCGTGAAAGTACATTTAGAACTTCCCCGGTGGTCCAGCGATTAAGACTCTGCTCTTCCAATGCAGGGGGCAGAGGTGGGGGAACTAAGATTCCACACGCCGCATGGTGTGGCCAAAATACAAACAAACAATAACAAAACTAAACAAATAAAAGAAAATATACTTAAAAACCATACAGTTTTTAAACAAATCACTGCCTTTGACTTGCCTTGTGGTCGAGCGGCTAAGAACCTACCTACCAATGCAGGAGACATCTGCTCAATCCCTGGTCCAGGAAGGTTTGAGATGCCACAAGGCGACTAAGCCTGTGTGCCACAACTTCTGAGTCTGTGCTCTGCAACAAGAGAATCCACCGCAGTGAGAAACCCACACACCACAACTAGAGACTGGTCCCTGCTCACCGCAACTAGGGAAAGCCCGTGCACAGCAATGAAGACCCAGTGCAGCCAAAAGTGAACAAATAAACAATTTTTAAAAAATCACTATCTTAAGGAAAATAGATTTTTCTGGTGAAATAGTATACGCTTGCCATAAAATAAATGACAGTGAGAGAGCTTGGATGAACGGAGTGACCTGGGGGAGCTTTTCACTTCTACTTACTCAGCATGACCCCACCCTACCACTACCACCTCTTCTCATAAGGGTACCTCCTTCCTTCCAGAGGGAGAGGGTGCATACCAGATACCTTTCAAGGAATTTCCTTGGAATCTGCTCCCAGACACTTAAACCTCCTTTTCACTGGGCATAATGTCATGTGTCCGCAGCTAGCTGCAAGAGAGCCTGAGAGATTTAGTCCTTATTCTTAAAGAAGGCCATGTTGTCGTTGCTATTTAGTCAGTTAAGTGGTGTCTGACTCTTTTGCGATTCCATGGACTGTAGCCCGCCAGGCTCCTCTGTCCATGGGATTTCCCAGGCAAGGATAGTAGAGTGGGTTGCCATTTCCTTCTCCAGGGTATCTTCCCAACCCTGGGATCAAACTCACACCTCCTGCATTGGCAGATGGGTTCTTTACTACTGAGTCACAAGGGAAGCCCCAAAAGAAGGCCAAATGACTAGCTAAAAATCAGAGGTCCTATTACTAAGGAAGAAAAAAGTAGATGTTGACGATTCATCTCTGCCCAAAATATCTAGTAACAGAATATTTCATATAATGGTGGAAAATTACAAATTACCAAAATTAATAAAGCACATCCATACAATGGCCATATCAAAATGAGTATGTTTGCCCAGTTCTTGAAATGGAAGCATTTCAGTAGTAATTGTTAAGTGGGGGAAAAACAAGTTACCAAAAATATGAGCTCTGTTCTATAAAATTATATATAGATCACATGTGTATATATATAAATATGGATGCACTAAAAATATTTCTCTGGGTGGTAGAATTACATCATAACATTTTAATTCATTTTATACCATTACTTTGACTAAAAAGAATGCATCATTTTTATAAGCAAAAAAACATCTTTTCACTTCGAAAATACGTGGGCATCTCTGTCTCTTGGGAACTTCATGAGCGAAGATGAGAAGTGAACAGTGGCATGGTGGGATTAAGGGCTGGGGAAGCTCTCCACCATTTTCCACGCAAGTGATATTCCGTTGCTGGTTTCCTGGGAGAGTCTGGACAGTGGTGTCCAGGCGGCTATTGATCCCAATGCCTGAACCCAGGAAAAAGGTCTATGCTGAAATGGTGGGAATCACCGTGGAGAAGATGGTGTGTAAAGCTGGGTGAGGAGGTACAATAGAGTAGAAACCACCCTGGGCGTCTTCCCTCAGCCTCCAGAGCCACTCCCTGCCCTTTTCAAGTTTGTTCCCTGCCTGGAAATTTGACCTATTGAACTGTATCACATCAGACTCCCTGCCTTCTGGCTTTCAACTGGGTTCAGTCCAGGGGAGGCCCTGGTAGGAGATCAGAGGATGGGAGGAGAGAAGCAGGGGTGTTTCTTCCCGTGGCTCCCTCCATGCAGGGCTAACACAGGCTGACTATTTCTCCCAAATGGAGGTTCAGCTCTTATCGGGCTGGCTTCTCCTCTAGCCCTCAGGCCCAAGTGAGGAAGTGTGCCCACTGCTGCCAGCCCCAGGGCACAGGACTGCCCCGTGTGGTTTCCCAGGACCTGCCCCACACCTTTGTAAATAGCTCTTTTTTCACACTTGCCCTGCATTACCCAATCTGAGTGTGCCATCTGTTTCCTGCCAGGATCCTGGCCAACACAGAGAGGGCTCCAGGGTGAGGACAGGAAAGAACACCCAAGTTTAAAGGGCAAGGAGAGGGAGAGGACACGGGACCCTAATCGACAGAGGAGTTCAAGGCAAACCAGGGGTTATGAAATCAGGGGAGCGGCCAACAGTTTTATGAAGATTGCAAGGAGGTTAAATAAGGATGAGATCTCAAAGGTATATTGGGATTGGCCATCTGGAGGAGGAGCTGGGAAGAGAATTGGGTGGGTGGTTCTGGGAGGAGGGATCTGAGTTGGAGATGGAGCAGAAGATAAGAGATGAAGAGAGGTGAGAGAAGGCGGTGGGAGCAGAGGAGAGAGAGAACCAGGGCAAAGGGAGGAGGAGGAGGAGTCAGCCTGGCCACGGGGTGAAGAAATCTGACTCTTTAGTCCAGATGAGGAAGCAGGTAATAACTCCAAGAATGAGTGTGTATATACCGAGGTACAACACACACCTACAATACCCAATGCCCACACCTGCACACACTATACTGTACACTCACACCAACACACACACTTGAACATATCTACACCACCATGCTTCACCACATGCACCGAAGACACACACACACACACCTCACCACCTCATTATCCCCCCACCACACCACTCCACGAACACAACAGCTACAACAGCAGCTGCCAGATCCATAGATCTCTGGCACGCACGCAACATCAGGTCTTTGCTTTGCTGCGACACTTGCCTATTAGCTGGCGTTCACGTTATACCCTGAGAAAAACCTGCTTCGGTCCACCCACGCATAAACAAGGAGGAGTTCTCAGTGTTTACAGCATGGTACCTGGGGGACAGTAGGTGCTCTGTGGATAAACCTGGAATGGACCCATGGTCCCTGGCTCTCCCTTGTGGGAGAACTGGGCAAAGGCTACACTTGGCTGTCTGTTCTGAGCTCCTAAATGATTTAACCCAGGGAGGCCCTAAAGACTGGCCTCCAATGACCGCAACCCAAATGCCTGTCCATCTGATGGAATATTCCAGAGTGAAAATGAACCACGCACTACAATATCCATGAATCTTTATAACACAATATTGAGTAAAAAGAGGAAGTGGCAGATCACTACATACATGCCTGATAGTCAACATTCAAGAACAACAGAAATGAAACACTACATAATTTAGGAGCACATGCCTATAAAATAAAACCTTTTTTTAAAGACTTCCCTGGTGGCTCAGTGGTTAAGAATCCGCCTACAGATGCAGGGGACATGAGGTCATTTCCCTGGTCCAGGAGCATTCCACATTCCATGGGGAAACTAAGCCCATGCGCTCTAGAACCTGTGCTTTGCAACAAGAGAAGCCACCACCGAGGCCCACACACACAGCAGCTAGAGAGTAGCCCCCCGCTCACAGAAACTGGAGAAAGCCCACGCCCTGCAATGCAGACCCAGCGGAGCCAAAAATAAAACAGATAAATAAAATGCCTGTTCTTTAAAAAAAAAAAAATTTAAGAAATGTAAAAGAATGGTAAACAAAACTCAGGACAGCATGTTACATGTGGCAGAAGAAAGGACGGGACTAAGAAAGGATCGTGTTGATAGATGAGTGTCACTGTGAATGTCTGCTTCGTGAACTGCAAGCTGGATTCGCCGCCCAGTATCAGTTCAGTCGCTCAGTCGTGTCCGACTCTTTGCGACCCCATGGACTGCAGCACCCAATATAATATAATATTAATAACAGGTCATGCTTGGGCCAATGATGAGAATATATCATGAACCAAGGATTAAGATTAATCTAATTCTGTACATCGGATGTCCTGTTACAGTAAATAAAAATAAAGACTGTCCTCTCAGCTTGACCCTAGTTCTGCTTATTTTTGTACTTCCTCCCACAGCAATGCTGAGGGGTCACTGCAACCTTGTTCTTGGCAATCGGGGTTACTAGCGCAAGGCTGGGCAGGAAATGAACTGGGGGATGAGGCCATATCTGCTTTAACACTGTTCTCGATGGGTCCTTTGTGGTAAGGGTTTCCAAGAACCAGCAGAGCAGTTGAGGGAGCTGAGTAACATTTACAAGAAATGCACCCCTGCCCCACCCCCTCACCACCCCGCCCCATCCCCTCTCTCTTCCCTTTACCGCCTCCAACTCTTCCTCCCCACTCAGGCCCAAGTGAAGGGTAACTCACAAGAGCCAATAACGAATATTTCCATAGAACCAGAACTTTCTGGAGTCTGGGGAAGCACTGCCCTGACCTCCATTCAGATTCTGGGCCGTGAAGGAAACGAGAGGATTAATCCACACAAACACTTATTAAGTAGCAGCAGAGTGATAGTGAGCATCAACCACCTGGGTCCAAATTCTAACGTGACCACTTCTTAGGTATGCAACTTTTGATACTATACTTAGAAGCCTGCACCTCAGTTTTCCCTATCTGCAAAATGGGGATGAATAATAACATCTCACTCATGGAAAGTTGTTGTAAGACTAAGATATACAAAACACACAAGACAGTGCTGGGCACTTAGTAAGTACTGAGTGAGTGTTCGCTATTGTCACTAAGTGTTATGAAGGATGCAGATGAATCAATAAGCCCATTGTCTAGGGCAGGAGTTTGCAAACTTTCTTCTGTAAAGGGCCAGATAGTAATTATTTTTGGCTTTGCAGGCCATAAGGTCTTTGTCACAACGACTCAATTTTGCCATAAACGGAGTCATAGACAGTTTGTAAATGGATGAGCTTTATTCATTAATGCTGACAATTGAATTTCACATAATCTTTACCTGTTATGAAATATTATTCCTCATTCAGTTTTTTTTTTTTTTTTTTTTAGCCCTTCAGAAATGTAAAACCCAGTCTTAGCTTACAGGCCACATGAAACCAGGTAGTGTGGCAGACTTGCAAACTGCGGTTCACCATCCCTGGTCTAATGGGGAAAAAACATTAACCCCTCTGGATTTTTTTTGTTTTACCTGTATGTTCTGTGACTCGCTTAAACAAGTGAACAAACTGAGGCTCATTCTTCAAAGTCCAGCCAAGGGCAGTAATAACTCCATCTGCTGCCACCTTCGTGATAATCACACATTACTTTTAAAATTTTCTCATGAAATATTTAAGGCAAACCAAAAATTTTTAAATATAATGCTGGGACTTCTCTGGTTGCCCAGTGGTCAAGACTCCAAGACTCCTTCAGGGGGCACAGATTAGATTCCTGGTCAGGGAACTAAGAGCCTGCGAGCCGTGAGGAATACAAATACTTCTTCACCATCTGGTTTATGAAATAAAGCACTGCCCAAACAGTTGAAGACCCCCTCCCCAAGTTACAATCACCCTATCTCTACGCCAGAGTAAAGAACCACCATTCTGACTGGGAATTTATTACCATGTACTTCTTAGTGGGCTTCCCTGTTGTCTCAAACAGTAAAGAATCTGCCTGCAATGTGGGAGACCCGGGTTTGATCCCTGGGTCGGGAAGATCCCCTGGAGAAGGAAATGGCTACCCACTCCAGCATTCTTGTCTGGAAAATTCCATGGACAGTGGAACCTGGTGGGCTCCAGTCCTTGGGGGGGTCACAAAGAGTCAGACTAGTTGACTAATACTTTCACACTTCCTTAGTACTTTAAATATAGAAGCATTCTTAATCAGGAGGTAATATTTCTTTGCATGTACACACACCCTTTATTTAATTGGATTTTAATAATCCAATCAAAGAATATCTCTACTGTATTCAGAGATTAGTCTCAGAGGGTGTAAAAAGGCCCTGAGGCATCCAGTAAGAAACAGTGGTAGTATCAACATCCAGGGTTGACTTCCAAGTCAGCTTTAACCATTGCTCCCCTCTATATTCCTGGGGCTACACCGGATTCCCCCTCCACACTAGATTTTAAACTTCTCTGAAAAGAGACTGATCTTTCATCCTTCCTATACAACCCCTAATATCTTGCACCTACTCTCTTGTACTTTTCTTCAAAGAGACACTATCTCCTATCATCATCCCTGGCAGTCTCCATAGAGGGTGGGGAAACTGCCAGAAACTTCAAGGGAAAAAAGGGTGGGGCTTTGATTTCCTTAGAAGTTTGGAGCAACTTTTAGGCCAAGCTTTACTGGAAAGGATGAGGTATACAACCCTCATACTCCAAGAGATTGGAGTTTCTGCATGTGTTTGGTGTGGGTGGGGGCAGGGGGGAACAGGGGGCATAGAGAAAAGGGGAACTGACAAAATTAGCCCCCTAGAATCAAGAAATCCTTCCTTCCTCTCTGATGGCCACATGGGAGCTGAGCCAGGATTTGGGATCTAGTCCAAGCTTAAGGGTAGACATAAGTAGCGGTATTTGTGGCCTGGACCCTCAACCTGACAAGACAGCATCTGGGCCAGTGGTCAGAGGGTGTGTGTATGCACCAGCAGTAGGGAGCAGGATGACCCAAGGGGAAGTCTGCTACCGATGGCTTCTAAAGAAACGAGAAACCGGTATTTTACAAATACTTGATACGCACATTGACAGTGAGTGGTACTGCAGTGTACTTTCAGTATATCAGGTGGTAGTCAGGCCACACGCCCTAAATGCATTCTTGGGTTCTACCATTTAAATTCTCACATAATGAACAAGGGGCTCAAACAGATCCCTGCAAACAAGCCTTGTACTGAAAATGCTAATTATCCCAGCATAAGCAGTAAGAAAATGGCAGAGCTAACATCTCAGCCACTCCCATTATAAGCTTTTTTTGGCTGTGCTGGGTCTTCATTGCAGTGCAGGGGCTTTAAAGCATGCATGCTTACGTTCCCAGCCTAGGGATCAAACCCACATCTCATTACAAAACTTTTTGTCAAGCACATTGGAAAGGAATGGGCTTCCCTGATGGCTCCCAAGGTAAAGTGTCTGCCTGCAATGCGGGAGACCCAGGTTCGATTCCCGGGTGGGGAAAGTCCCCTGGAGAAGGAAATAGCAATCCACTCCAGCACTCTTGCCTGGAAAATCTTGCAGTCAGACACGACTGAGCGACTTCACTTGTTCCAATATCCCTGCCTGGAGAATTCCATAGGCAGTGGAGCCTGGCAGGCTACAGTCCTTGGGGTCGCAGTTGGACATGACTGAGCAACTACTGGAGGAAAACTCTTGCTTACTGATTGTTGTCAATGACTAAACCCCACACCAAAGGCGAAAGGTACTTGAATCAGAATTTAGAAATAGCACAAGTATATAGTATTCCAGTAAACTCAACATGTATCAAGGGCACATGCTGAAAATGTTTTACTAGTGGGAGACAATCGCAAAAAGCCTCAACTGGTAGCTTAGCAAGATTTTGGCATCTAGGTCTGCCTTGTCCAGTGGAACTTTCCAGCAAATGCTCTACAGTTCCATGCCTACGGAACTTCCATAGCTACAGAGCTTCCATAGTGGCCTGTCATGAAATCTGACTAGTGCTATTTTAGTTCAGCCCTAAAATAATTCATATTGGAAACAGAGGTTGGGATTTCATTGGCCCCTCCAGCCAAATCTTGTCCACACAAGAACTGGCCCATCTACTCTTTGGCCATACATTCATTTCAGAAAAGTGTGTATCCCAGAAGCCCTGTGGTAAGCAACCAGATTCAGGCAGACCACTCCCCCTTCCCTTCCCAGGATAGATTTTGGCACTTACCAAGAGCACATTAGCATGCCTCTGCATGGATAACACGTAAGCCACAACTTAAGACAAAAAGTATTTTATTCAAAAAACGCCAAGTATAAAAAAAAAAAAATAAGATCTCTTTTATTCCCCTGTACAGTATTTCACTCAGATAAAACCAGCAGGCTACATGCTGCTCAGAACACAGCCCCAGAGAGGATCCGGAAGGCACACCATCCAGAACTGCTTTTCATATATCTATCCTATATACACAAGTCAGCAACACCCCTCCCCCATCACCCCCAGACCCCACGCCCACTTGAGTAAGCCCGCGAGGGGGGCCCCCCCGCAGCAGTCAGGGAGCGCGGCAGCTGTCCCGCCTGAGTCCCGTCACCCTACAAACCAACAGAGCAAGCATCGCAGCCCTCCCCAAAAGGTCCCCAAGTCAGAGGAGGAAAGGAGAGAAAAGAAAACTATGGCGGCAGCCGTGGAAGCTTGGAGCAGGAAGGGAACCAAATAAATAAATAAATAAATACATAACATTGACCTCCAGGTTAGAACGAGCATCATCTTTCCAAGAAAAAAAAAAAAAAAAAAAAAAACCCAAAACAAAATAGGTAAAATAACTTAAAAGGCAAAATTAAAAAAGAATTAGATCAACTACAATCCTTTGTACACTACCATGCCAACTGTACACACATTTACAGTTTTTCTGTTGATTTGCATTGTTTGTGCATTTGTGTGTGTGTCTGTGTGTGTGTGTGTGTGTGTGTGTGAGGTCTTGGCTTAGAAACAGTTAAGTAAAAACCAAAAAGGAAGACCAGTTCACTTGGGAGTTTTACTAAAGGTGGAAAAAGGGCAGGTGGCTCAGCGTTTGGCCCTGTAGCCTCTTCCATGGCACCTTTCATATGAAGGATGGGGGGGGGGGGGGGGGGGGAGAAAAGAGAGGGAACCAAACCCAGGCAGATTTTTGGAGAAGCAGCAGGTAAAAGAGGCAAGTTCAAGTATTTCTCCCAGCACAGCCGGAGTCCCCACAGAAGGCACTCAGAAAGTCGGAAGAGGTGACAGGGACTTAAAATGGTGCTAGTCCTAACCCACCCCAACCCATGCCCCACCCCCCGCCCGCCCGACCCGTCACGGCTTTCAGCAGAACTCTTGATGAAGGGAACAGTTCCATGGCAGGATCCTGACCTACTCCCACCCCCCCACCACCGCCCACCCCTGGGATTTTGCAGAGTCCAGCAATGCTGGACACTGGTGAGAAGGAGAGCTTCTATGGGAGGAGTGGAGGCCTAGGACGCCCGGAGTGGAGTCTCTTCCTCCCTTTGGGGAGGCAGCCTCCAGGAGCCTGGGGTCTGGAATGAGTTGTAAATGTTGTTCCTGTATCAAGCACTGTCCTGCTTGGAGAGTAAGTGTCACTGGTACTTGGGAAGCTGAAGACACTTCCCCTCCTTTGAGCATCTGACAGGGAGGGAAGAACCTGTGGGAGAAGCTATTTGCTGGGTCCTGGCGACAGGCTGTGGAGATGGATCTCAGCAGTTTCCTGGGGCAGGAGGACGTCTTGCATCCATGGATGGTTCTGGATTTCTTCGAAGGTTGGCCGATCTGATGGTCTCAAGGCCAAGCACCATCTAATGAGATGTTGACACTCTGGAGAAAGAAAGACAAGCGGTTATGAATGACTCGACTTGCTTTTGCAATGTAAAGGTCTTCCCACATTGCTTCCCAGGGGCCCACAGGTCAGGTATCCAACAGAGAGACCAGGCCCTTTCTAGAAGGCTGCTTCTTCAATGAGAAGGTATTAACTAACATCTAGAGCCTCCAGTTTGCTTTCAGCTTAAAAAAAAAACAAAAAACCAGCTCCCCTCTTAAACCTGTGGTTTTCAAACTTCAAGACCTTTCCCACGACGCCCACTCACCAGAAATAGGAAGGCTGATGACAAGGGATTTTGATGAGACATCACTAAGCATGATGAAGTGATTCAATTCACCTAGCCGACTTATAAATATGAACACCACCCACAATGAGGTCACTGGAACCGCAGTATTTAGAGAGGGCCTGGCCTGCCTTAAGGGAGAAGGCTCAAAGAGCCCTCAACTTCTTACTCCCGGGCAAAACAGCCAGGAGTTAAGGGATCAGGATTTTGGGGTATTTGAAAACAAATGAAAAAAATCTTCCAGTGATACTAAATGATCTTTTTCTTCCTAATATTCACAGGTGCTCTTCCTCTGACCTCCCTGCGAAAGCACCCACAAATGCACATCATTTGATTCCTGCAGACTGGCTCTCAAGCATGATCACTGGCCAAGAATCCTGCTAAAACCAAGGGTCACAGCCTCTCCTGGGGAGTAAAGCTCTGCAAGCTCGTCAGGGACTATCAGCCTCGTGATTCCAGCCTCTCCTCAATAAGGGGCTTCCCAGAAGTTACCTGAGGAGACCCGCTGCCTGAAGAAAACTTGGCCCCTGACGATCTCCTCATCGTGCTCAAAGGGAATATCTCCGCACACCATGTCATACAGCAGGATCCCCAGAGACCAGACGGCTGCCGACCTGCCATGGTAGCGATGGTAGCGGATCCACTCTGGAGGACTATACACTCGGGTCCCTGTGAGTCAAGGGAATAGGAAGGAAAACATGCTTTTAGCAAAAATAAAACTCACAGCAACTGAGAGGTATGCTGAGTAACTTAAAAAAAAAAATAAATAAGGCACCACCCTACTTCTGTCAGCAGCTGAGTGAACTCCAATCCCCCCTCCCTAGGGCTAACAAGAGTGGTTGAGCAGCTTATGGCAACTCTCCAACCCAAAGCATTACCGACTTCTCTATCAGCCCAGACCATAAACAAACAGCTCCAAGAAACAAACAGGGCCAGCCACAAACCCAAGCACCAGACTTGGATGTGGTAGGACCACCCACAACTGGAGGAGGAGATGAACACATGCATAATCAAGGGAGGTATCCCCACAGACTATCCTTAAATTGCATTAGAGGTCCTCGCCCAGGAGCAGGTCAGAGTGCCACCTCAGATATGATCCAGGCAAGGACACTTGCACAATATCCTAAGTCAGGGTGCCCTTTAAGAGGCCTTCCTCTCCACCCTCTGAATGCAAGGGCAGACACCCACACACCCCTTCCTCCATCCAAGGGAGAGGTAGCACTGCTGGGCTGGCTTCAGACCACGTGATTCCTGTTTACAAACTTTGAGTTGTAAAAAAAAAATGTGGGGCCATCCCGCTGGCGCTCACCAGGGGGCAGCAAAGACTGGAAGGAAAAAACATGGGAGGACCCGGCCAGCCATTAACTGTTAGATACAAAAAAAAATACAGCCCAACCCAGCGTCCTCCAAGGGCAAATAAACACAAACCACAAGCCCCAGTCACAAGTTTTGAAAGGCTGTCGTTTGTTAGGTTAAGCCGCTCAGATGATGACCCACCCTCCTCTGCTTTGATCTCCGAGCTCTCCATTCCGTCTTTTCTGAAAGAACCCGCTCCAAGCCCCTCCCTAGGATAGGTTTTCATCCTCTCTGTGGAGACACCCAACTAATTTTCAAACCAGCAAGAGATCCTATTTCACAACATTCATTCCCGAGTCCCTCACTCCACATCACCACCAAGATAAAATAATAATAACAAGAATCAACAAAATGAATTATTTAGTAAAACTACTCTTCTCTTCCTTATTCGTCCCTAGATCAAAGGGGAGGGGAAAACACACACACACACACACACACACACACACACACACACACACACACACACACACTGCAGCTCTAAAAACTACCTCAACCGAAAACTCCCTTATAAATCAAAACAAAAATGACAAAACCGGCAATCAATTTTCATCTCTCCCGCTCTCTCCTCCCCCTGTCCCCTCCCTCTCATCCTTCTACCGGCGGGGAAACTGGGTCAGACTTCAGAAATCTGGGCTACGGCCGGTTGCCCACAACCTCTTATTCATGGGGAAAGCTTGGAACCCACTGAATTTCACTTAAAAAATAAAATCATGCCAGAGACATTACAGGTTCAGCTGGCTCGAAATTCCCAGCTTTCCTACCCTGGGAAGCCCTCCTTCGCCCCACCCCTGCTAGCATCGAGCCAGGCGGCCCGATGACCTTTACAAAGGGCCGGGGAGGGAAGCCTGCCGAGGCCTCCAGGCCAGGCCGAGTCACCTGGGCAGTTCCCCTCCCGGGGAGCTCCCCCTCAGGCGTGACTCACCATCGAAGTCCGTGTAGACGGTGTCCTTGAGCAGCGCCCCCGACCCGAAGTCGATGAGCTTGAGCTCGCCGCGATTGAGGTCGATAAGGATGTTCTCGTCCTTGATGTCGCGGTGAAGCACCCCGCAGTCGTGGCAGTGTCGCACCGCCTCCAGCACCTGCCAGAAGAAGCTGCGGGCCAGCTCCTCCTGCAGGGCCCCTCTTTCCGTGATAAAGTCGAAGAGGTCTTGCACTGGCTCCGGCCTCTCCAGGATCAGGACGAAACTGTCGGGCCTCTCGAACCAGTCCAGGAGCCTAATGACGCCGGAGAAGCCCGAGCTCACCTTCTTCAGCAGAACCACTTCCATGGGCACTCGGGTGCCATTAGGCTGCAGAGGGGCGAGGGGGGCTGCAGTTAGGGCGGGGACGGGTCACAGGGTGCCCCACTCTACCCATCCCGGGGGGTCGCTCCCTCCAGGATACTCACCAGCTCTCCCCAGTCGGAAATCCGGTCCTTCTCCACGTGCTTGATGGCCACCTGGAAAGCCCCCCCATAGAGTCTCTGTTAGAGATTCCCTCGCCGGGGGGCAAACACACCGGCGTGCCCCCGGCCGGCGCGCCCTCCTCGCAAGCCGGGCGCCCACTCACCGGCAAGTTGTCGGCGACACGAATGCCTGAGTACACCGAGCCGAAGCCGCCGCTGCCCAGGAGCGGGCCCACCTGGTACTGCGACTCCAGGGGCTCCTTCTCCTTGCCTATAGGAAAGGAAGAGTCCCAGGAGACTCAGTGACGGCCCGCGAGCCCCCCAGCTTCAACCCTCGAGGTCCAGCCGCCCCCCACCTCCATCCAGGGTTGGTGGGAGAGAGGCACTTACCCGGCGCCAGCTTGGTGGCGTGCAGATCGCTGCAGGGCGCGGCGCGCAGGTGGGCAAGCGAGTTGATTTTGGACAAGAGCATCCCCACCTCCAGGGTGTCGGCGCTGAGGCTGTGTCTGGAGGAGCTACTGCAGTAGGGGCTAGGGCTGCGCCGGCGGCTGTGCCTAAGGCCGGGGCTGAGGCTGCGGGTGGCGTTGCGGCTGCGGCTGCGGCTGGCGCGGAAGGCCGAGGGCGAGTCGGAGGACGACTGGGGGCGCTGGCGGCTGACGGACACGCCGGCAGGGTCAGGCAGCGCCGCGGGCGGCAGGGTGGGCGGCTCGAGGGGCTGGTGTGGCAGCGCTGCGGCACAGGGAGTGTGTAGCTGTAGCTGCTGCTGCTGTTGCCGGTCCCGCCACCGCCGCCGCCGCCAAGTCCTCTCCGGCCTCCTCCGCCACCGCGGCCGCTGCAGCAGACGCCCGGCTCGCCCTGCCGCCAGGAGTAAAAGGGGCGGAGCGCGCCGGCGGGGAGGGGGCGCGCGGGCGGGCGGGGATGGGGCGGGGCCTCTCCGGGAGGCCTAGGCGGGGGAAGCCGGGCGGCCGGGCCGGCGGAGGGAGGAGAGGGGGTGGGGGAGCGGCGGGACAGGGCGACTCCCCTCCGCACCCCCCCCTCCCCGCTCGCCCTCCGTGGCCGCGCCCCGCCCCCGCCCCCGCCGGCGCGCCTCCAGCCAACCAGAGGCCGGCTCATCTGCATAACGCGGCGCGCGCCCCGCCCACGCCCCGCCCCGGCTCTCGCGGTCAGAATGGTCTCTACGCCGCCACGACGTGGCGGGAAGGAAAAGGCGCCAAAATGGAGGGGGAGGGGCGCTGGGGCGTGCGGGGAGGCGGGAGCTGGGTGTTGAGCCGCGAGGGAGGAAGGATGGGGAGGGGCGTATCGATTCAAACCCAAACAATAACAAAGCCTTCAAAGGCCGCCCGAGGCCGGCTCTGCGGCTCTCCATTTCTCGGGGTTTTTGGGTCAAGGGCTAAGAGCTGGAGCATAACAAGTTGCGCAGAGAAGACAGCCGTTGGTGTGTCAGGCCCCGAGGCCCGGCGGCCGGCGCGCCGGGGTGTGAGCGACTGTGTCGGGGGGGCAGGGGGAGGATGCCGACGAGGGTGGTCTTTATGTCTGACTCAGACGCGAGACCTCCAAGTCGGCTTGGGCGGGTTGACCACGCGCTGTGGGATCGGGCTGGATTCTCTGGGGTTTGGATGTTGGGGGCGCAGGATCTGCAAGATATGAGTCACAACGGCGGCTTCACGGAGGTGTCACAGGCCTGGAATAAAACCCGGAGAGCTCCGCTCGCTCGGGGGAGGGGTCCAGATCGCGATTGTCACAGCCGGTGAAAAGATCGGCCCCCAGATCCCCTGGCAGATTTTTATGTTTTAAAAAATGCAGAAAGGTTCCAGTGAATCCTGATGCCGAAGAAGTGATGTGTGTCAGAGTGCCCAGTAAAGAGGAAATCACGAAACAAATGTTAGTATTGTGATGCCAGATGCTGTCTCAGCCCCTTCTGTGAGGGCGGGAGAGAAGAAAATGCCTCATCTAAGAGCGAGGGTGGGAAGGCGCGCTAGATGTGATCAGAGTTTTCACGTTGTATTCACCTTCTCGTCATCCTGTTATTACCAGACAGGCAATATTAGCAATTATTGGCTGCCCCCAGTCTTGACTCAAAGGAAATTCCCCCCTCACCCCCACTCCATGCCCCCTTGGAAATAACACGGAAACTGACCAATTCGACTTTCATCCTTTGTCCTTTTAAACTTCTTGTAGAGTTGATAACGACGTGTGAAATGAGTAAATTAAAATTCTTTGTAATCCGTAAATTGAGTTGTCGGGTCCTCCTAAGTAATTGAAAGCTAACTACATCCTCTTTTAATTTTTTTTTCAAGTTTCTGCCACTTAAAAAATGAGGTCTGAGGATCTGTATAGCTGCACTCATTAATGAATTTAAATGTTTCATTAAAAGTTTTCTACAATGCTGTTATATAAAGATGCTCAGATATTTCACAACTTTTATTATCTTATGAAATATTACATATTTTCCTTTTGTATACTGTGGCCTAACTCATTCATTTTCGATGACTAGGAAAAAGCCCAAGGGAACAAGAATTATTCCTTTTTTACAGATAGGAAAATGAAACATAAATAAAATGACACAGGGTCATACAACAGCTAAGAGAAGAAGAGATAAAACAACACAAATTCAACCCCTGACTATCCAAAATTTTCCTCATGTTGGGCTCTAAAACTGTTCTTTGTACTGAGTAAGACGTCAAGTATCAATCAATGTATGTGACCCCCACCTCCGTCCCCTCTTCCTTTCCTCTCATAAGCCCTACTGGACTATTCTCACTTGTTCCCACTTGTCTAGCATTTGTAGAGCTGGACTTTCTGCCTTTGTAGAGGTAGTCAAATTGTTCTGAGAATGCCCCCTCTACACTTTCATTTAAAGTCCTTCCAGACTTCAGGACACAATTAAAATAGTTCCACTCCAGATTGCTAGGCAAACTGTCTATGCCACTTAATCATGTATTTGTTTCTTGGTTTTTGGTTTTTTTAAAAAAATCTATTAACTTTTCAGTTATTTATACCTTGTCTTCCTATTCCTTGAATGAATACGTTATCCAATATTCATTGATGAAGGGAAAAATCAAAATGGGTCCCAACAAAAAGTTCATGATTAAAGTCATTTTATACCAAATTTAAGTGAATTAAGTGGGCTTAGGCAAAGTAAAAATAAAGGTTAGGAACAATCTTTAAACTGGGTTAGCCTGCTTTCAGATCTGGGATCTGGCACCTACTACTTAATATGACATTCATGAAGTTGCTTAACCTTTCATCAGCTTGATCTTTCCTCAAATTGCTTTAGACTCTGAATGGAGATAATGACACCTCCCTCATAGGACTGTTGTAAGGAGCAAATGAAATTCTACATATAAAGCTCGTAGACTGGCATGAAGTAAACTTCCAATAAATATTAGCTATGATGGCAATGATGCTGATTATGATTATAACGATGATGAAAAGGAAGAATTTGGGGATGGTCTTGCACCATGGAAGTTTCAAAGATAACGTACTAGCTAGTTAGATTTTAATCATCTTGGGAGAGAATATGATTCAAACTAGTTGTATACATTCAATCAAATTCACTTTCTCTAGATCTTTGTAGGGCTCACTCTTTAATTAGCTTTAGCTAAAGTGATTAACATCTAACATGTCTGCTTCATATGATGGGTACTTCACAGCTGGAAGTTATAAAACATGGACCTTGCTTGGAAAAGAGCTTTTATTTACTTAAAACCGCTTTTAAAGATGGTTATTAAACATTCAAGTATATTTTGCATTAAAAGTTACTCTTCAAAGGTAGAGAATTTGATGTTTTGATTCATCAACCTGTAGTTGTAATAATAAAAACAAGCATAACCTGTGATGTCTCAAAGATTCTAACAAAGAATCCGAAAAATCACACTAATAATTAAATGACAAGTGCTTTTGGAAAGATGAAGGCCATAATTATGCTAACAATTCTCAGGAAAGGGGAGAATTGGTTTATGTTTGTTTGAACAATAGCCAAATTAATCGTTAGGTGGTTTCCATATTCTACCTGATATGGATTTAATCAAGGTATTGTCAAAAGAATGACTTCAGCAATTTCTGTAATCAAAGTTTAGAAGAGGTTTGAAAGGGAGGCCTATTCACTATCTTTTAAAGTACCGCTGAGTCTACTTGATACACTTATATAACTAGGTCTCTATCAGTTTTTCTCTATAAATTATTTGCAGTTAATTGAATAGAAATAATTTGGGTCTGCATCTCTTATTTCTCTCCTAAAAAGAAGGATTACTGAATTTTTAAATTTAAAGTTTAATTTTGAAAAAAAAATCGTTTTTTATTTTACTCCTTGTTTGGTAAAATAAAAAGAAAGAAAGAAAATTTGGGAGAAAGTCAGCTGCAATACACTTCTTTCTATATCTTAAAATGTCTCCAATTATCTCAACTAGTTGTAAGATTATTTAGAAAAATTTAAATTTCATATGTGTAGAATATATGTGAAAACTCCCTACAAATCATAAGACAGGAAATAGTCTAAATTTAAAAAGACTGATGCCTCTGGGAATTCCTTGGCTGTCCAGTGGTTAGGACTGTGCTTCCACTGCCAGGAACCCAGCTTTGATACCTGGGTCAGGGAACTAAGAACCTGAAAGCTGTACATGGCATGCCCACCGCCGCTCCCCGCCTCCCCCCCAAAAAGAGACTGAAACCTTGATGGCCAATAGGCACATGCAGTATTGCCCATCATCTCTAATTATTAGAGAAATGCAAATCAAAACTACAATGAGGACTTCCCAGGTGGCCCAGCGGCTAAGATCTGCCTGCCAGTGCAGGGGACACTGGTTTGATCCCTGGTTTGGGAAGATCCCAGTGCCATGGAGCAACTAAGCCCATATGCCACAACTACTGAGCTGAGCTTTGGAGCCCTTGAGCTGCAACTATCGAAGCCTGGGAGCCTAGAGCCTGTGTGCTACAACAGAAGTCACTGCAAAGAGAAGCCCCCATATTGCAACTAGAGAAAGCACTCACAACAACGAAGACCCAGCCCAGCCAAAATAAAACTACTGTGAGATATGACCTTACACCAGTCAGAATGGCCATCATTAAAAAGTCTAAAAGTAAAAACTGGAGAGGGTGTGGAGAAAAGGGAACCCTCCTAAACTGTTGGTGGAAATGTAAGTTGGTGCAGCCACTATGGAGAGAACAGTATGCTGCTGCTGCTTGCTGCTAAGTCACTTCAGTCGTGTCCGACTCTGTGTGACCTCAAAGACGGCAGCCCACCAGGCTCCCCCGTTCCTGGGATTCTCCAGGCAAGAACACTGGAGTGGGTTGCCATTTCCTTCTCCAATGCATGGAAGTGAAAAGTGATAGTGAAGTTGCTCAGTCGTGTCCAACTCTTTGAGACCCATGGACTGCAGCCTACCAGGCTCCTCTGTCCATGGGGTTTTCCAGGCAAGAGTACTGGAGTGGGGTGCCATCACCTTCTCCGATGGAGAACAGTATAGAGGTTCCTCAAAAAACAAAAAATAGAGTTGCTATATGATCCAGTAATCCCACTTCAGGACATACATAGGGACAAAACTATAATACAAAAAGATACATGCATCCCTATGTTCATAGCAGCACTATATAAAATAGCCAAGACATGGAAATAACCTAAATGTCCATTGACAGATGAATAAAGAAGATATGCCATAAAAGAGAATATATTGTAATAGTCAAAAATAGAGTGAAAGGACGCCATTTGCAGCAACACGGATGGACCTAGAGATTATCATACCAAGTGAAATAAGTCAGAAAGAGAAAGACAAATACCATATGATATCACTTACATGTGGAATCTAAAATATGACACCAATGAATCTATCTATGAACAGAAACAGATTCGCAGACAGACTTGTGGTTGTGGCGGGGAGTGGATAGATTGCGAGTTTGGGATTAGCATATGCAAACTATTACATATAGAATGCATCAACAACAAGGTCCTACTGTATAACACAGGGAACTATATTCAATATCCTGTGGTAAACCATGATGGAAAAGAATACGAAAAAGAATGTATATATACGTATGTATAACTGAACTACTCTGCTGTACAACAGAAATTAACGCAACATTGTAAATCAACTACACTTCAATAAAATAAATTTTAAAATAAATAAAAAGACTGAAGTTTCCTTTTTAAGTTGTAGTGCTTGTGGTACTGATGGACAGCTAGGAAATCCAGAATGTCCCAACAACAGAACAGTCAGGAAATCTATGAAGTCAAGTTAGAACTGGTTCTTGTCATTGATAAGATGTGACATTTGTTTCAAGTTTGTAAATCTCCCTTAGTCAGCTTCCAATTTTCTCAGCCATGTTGGAGAAAGAAAAGTTTTTGTTATTCAGTAAAGTATATGTAAATTCATTACCAATTCGTTTTTTTTTAAAGAAATAAAAATAACCTAGATTCATTTTTTTATTTTTACACATTTAGTACTGAGAGTTTGAGTAAAATTAATTGAATGTGCTATACACAAAGATTTTATAGTTCCTGGGTAACACTGGATAGGTAAAAACAAAAAAAGAGCAGCTTGGAATGTACAAAGGCTATAGGAAGCCTGGAGACCGTTATAGAAATACCTTATTAGAAGATGAGGAAAATGTATGCTTCAGATCAGAAACAGGCAAATGCTCCAAAACTCTGCATGTTTAACTGATAAAGTAGAGGGGCTGTGTGTGTGTGAGAGAGAGAGAGAGAGAGACAAAATTCACATGTATGAAAGCTGATGAGGGGACTGTTTGTCATTTTCTAAAAAATAGAATAAAATTATTGATGCAAGACTTGGAAAAGCCACAAAGTGCACCTAAGTAAAAGAAAAAAAAATTCACTCAGAAAGATTTCATGGAACACCAAAACACTAAAAAGATAGTAATGAAACATTTGTTTATTGTATATCTCATTTATCATTTAATAATATACAGCTTTATTTTTTTGCATTTGTTTAGTCTCTATAACTAGATTATAAATGTACTGAGGGCAGAAATCATTCTTCCATTGAGCATAAAAGCTAAGGGCTGACAGTGGGTCAAGTGAGAGGGGCAAAAGAGAGATAGTGATAGCAACCAAAATTGAGCATCAGAGATGTGCTGGGGGACTTCCCTTGTGGTCCAGTGGTTAAAACTCCATGCTTCCAATGCAGCGGGCATGGGTTTGACCCCCAGTCAGGAAACTAGGATTCCCGGGTGCCCTGCGGTATGGCCAAAAAAAAAAAAAAAAAGGCAATTATAATAAATGACCAAGCCTATTAATACAGCAAATATTTAACAAACAAAACAAAAACAAAGATGTGCTGGGTGTTCTTCTAAGCACTTTACATGAATCCTTATATAAATCCTGTGACATAGGCAGTTTTACTATCCTCACTGGCTTATAGGTAAGTAAACAGAAACAGAGAGAAGTAATTTGCCATACCTAAGTGGCAGAGCCATTCCCTCCCCATCATGCCAAACTGCTTTTTCAAAGAACACAAGATGCGTTTAAGGGATTTAACAAGGTAAGCTATGATTAAGTTCTAACGGAGGGTATATCATCCACAAGGGCAGGGTTCAGAGGAAGCTGAAGAAGTCAAGGAAGGCTCATGGAGGATATAGAACTTGATGTGAAATCTTGAAGGATGAGTAAGATGCAAATAGATAGGAGAGACAGGGGACTTCCCTGGTGGTCCAGTGGGTTTGTGTGTGTGTGTGTGGGGGGGAGGTGTGGGTGTGTGGGTGTGCTCTCAACGCAAGGGGCATGTGTTCAACCCCTGGTTGGGGAACTAAGATCCTGCATGCTGCACAGCGCAGGCAAAAGATGCTTTGTGTGATGTTCTCGGTATTCTCCTATACTTGGAAAGTGAATGAATAAAAGTTTCTTTAAATAAATGAGAAGCAGAAAGCCAGAGAGAAAAATCAGTCGGACCTCCTGACGTCAAGAGGCAAAATGTGAAAGAGATGAAAAAGGTGACAGATTTTATTTCAGTCTTTATTGAAGAAGAAACTAGGAAGATTCTCTATTCAAATCATCTCTTGAAGCTTATGGTTTGGGAATAGTAGCATACACTGTGCTTAACACATAGGGTGTTCAAGATTCAAATGACGAAGAAGAGATGCATTAACATGATTGGATGAAATCCACTTGATAATTTGGAGAAACTTACATTTTCAACATACACTTCCTCTTTTCCAACTCTGTTCTAGTTCTCTTTTTAGGTTACGTTCTGCTAAAACAAATATGGACAGCTCACCACAGCCAGAACTAGAAAACTATACTGTAAACACGGAACCATTTTTTATGGCCTTAGCCTTCAGTGTATGTCAACATTTCTTTGAATGTCTCAGTTCGATCTTGGGCTCAATTTAGAGGGCAAGTGAGTTGCGCTGTCCTCTTTACAGAAATAGTGTTACTTTTCTCCGGATAGGTTAAGCTTGTTTCTGTGTTCAGTGATGCTACATTATTAGAGGGACACCCACTCACTAGATGAAAATCAAACTTATCATTGGCAGTCATCAGAATGACTCTGAAGTTATTCTTATGAATGGGAGTTATATTGGCAAAGAGCCTGTCTCCTTGTGCAGGGCTGTAAAGACAACACAGATTACATACTTTAGCCCAAATTACATATGTACCCCGAGTTCAGTCTGTCTTTACAAACCAACACAAAGCCATTTGGGCTTCTTGCAGCTCTCTGATCATTGCAGCCAATAATTTTTAAACTCACAGCAATCAGTGTACTAGTATTTTGCCGCAATCATACTCTTCTGTTATCTAAGTGCTCACTGTCTTCATAGCATCATCTTTAAGAGCAGCAAGCATTACCTGAGTGTTGGCCATGAAAGGATTCATATTTCTCCAATGAGATCATAAGCTCTTCAAGTGCAGTTTATATTGTAAATTTTTTAAGATCACGTAGCTCCCTTTGGTAGGTACTAAACAGTTTTTTTTTTTAATGGAATTTAATTAAACCCAAAAGAGAATACGTTTAAGATCCTGAGTTTCCCTTGCCTTAATCTTTGCTCCTGCTATTTTTATTGTACATATTATAGCGACAAAACAAGTGGCTATTTGCGCTTTCAAAAATTAAGACTTCAGAACAATTTTTTGCCTTTCTCAGAAAAGTACTTGAGTTTTTTTTAATTTTTAGCTGTGCTGGGGCTTCATTGCTGCGCTTGGGCTTTCTCTAGTTGTGGCGAGTGGAGGCTTCTGTCTACGTGCAGTGCTCGGCCTTTTCATTGCAGCGGCTTTGCTTGTTGCAGAGCACAGGCTCTAGGGCTCATCCACTTCAGTAGTTGCAGCACACAGGATCAGTAGTTGTGACGCATGAGTTTAGTTGCTCCCTGGCATCTTCCTGGACCAGGGATTGAACCTGTGTCCCCTGCATTGGCAAGTGTATTCTTTACCACTGGACGACCAGGGAAGCCCAGAAAAGCACCCAAAGCTTAGAGAATTAGGCACAGTCTAATTTTTAGGGATAATACTTAATATTAATTGAGCACTAACTATGTGCTAAGCACTAGTCTAATTAATTTTATGTGCTGTATATACTCACATACACACTAATATATGATAGATATTCATATGGCATATACATATTTTTTTTTCTTCAATCCTCTTGATTATTATTATAGCCAGGAAGGTAAATAACTTGCCCAAGGCCCACAGGTGAGAGAGGCACAAGCCCTGATACATAGAACATATGCTGATTAAGAGATAGACAACGTATGGGGTAGTTCTTTGTGTATTAAAGGTCACACTCAGAGCACAGAAGGCCACAAGCCAGATTAAATAAAATCAGGAAGCAAGGTAATGACTGGAAAGACAATAGAGCCAGTGGATAATTTCCTTCAATATTGTGCCCAAGAGAAATGAATGGGGATTGGAACAATGTTGAAAGTTAACGGTGTGAGTGACTGGTGACAAAGAGGAATGACACCTGAAAATGAGAGCTTCTGGTAGTCAAGCTACCAGATAAGGGTTAAGGGTTAGCCTTAGGGTGAGAGAAAGCTATAATCTATGGCTATGAGACAAGTACCTCTTGTGTTTTGCAGGGGTATTGACTGATACAGTCAGTTAATCTATAAACACTTGCTGAACAGCTACTATGTTCAAGGTACTGTGCCACGGAGATAAGTAGAAGCAAAAGACACAGTCCTAGTTTCTTCTTATGAATCTTTTTATCCTGATAAGGCAAGACATATAGAATCATGAAGATTGAGCTTGAAGCATAAAGATGAGCTTTAAGGAAACATAAAGATCTTCTCATCTAATCTTTCTAGTTTTACAGATGACCAAAATCAAATCTCAGAGGCAGGAAGTGACTTGCCAAAGTTCCCATTGCCTTTTTAGAGCAAGGGTAGACGCCAGACTTGATTACCACTTCAGGCTCTTTCTATTTTCTTATATAGATGTAATTAGTAATGAATGGTAGTATTTGCCAAGTAGAAAATGAATGGTATAGGCAATGCATTGTTTCTTACCGTAATATGTTTACAATTAAATGCTAAAATTTTTTCTGGGGAATTTTCAGGTGCAGAGGGACTTTCCAAGTTGTCTCCTCAGCTGCTTTAGCATGAAAACAGAAAAAGGCCCTCGGGCGTGCTCTCAGAGCACCTGTGCCACCTCAGTCATGTACGTCACACGTGATCTTGACCCATCTAGTCCAGTAGTTCTGAAAGCGTGTGGTCTCCAGATGAGCAGCACCTGGAAACTTGCTAGAAATGCAAATTCTTGAGCCCACTCCAGATCCACTCAATCAGAAACTCCGGGGGTGGGGCTCAGTGATTTATGGTTTAACAAGCCATCAGCTTGCACTGATACACTTTAAAAAAACTGTATATATAATTTTTATTTATTTTTGGCTATGTGGTCTTCATTGCTGCATGGACTTTTCTCTAGTTGTGGTGAATGGGGGCTACTCTCTAGTTGTGGTGCTCCAGCTTCTCATTGTGGTGGCTTCTCTTGTGGCTTTGGGGCTCAAGAGCACAGGCTCAATAGCTGTGGCTCACAGGCTTAGGTGCTCAGCAGCATGTGGGATCTTCCTGGATCAAGGACTGAATTCATCTCTCCTGCCTTGCCAGGCAGGTTCTATACCACTGAGCCATTAGGGAAGCCCCAGTGATGTGCTTTTGAGCTTGAGAAACTCTGGTCTCTCTAAATGGCTCTTCAGAGAGCTTGTGAGCTCCTTGAAAGCAGAAACCATGTCTTCCATAGTTTATATTTTCCTAGATTAGTACCAAACCTTGAATGCAGTGGTAAAAGTGAAAGTGTTAGTTGCTCAGTCACGTCCAACTCTTTGTGACCCCATGGACTGTAGCCCACCAGGCTCCTCTATCCATGGGATTTTCCAGGCAAGAATACTGGAGTGGGTTGCCATTCCCTTATCCAGGAGATCTTCCTGACCCAGGGATTGAACCTAGGTCTTCTGCATTACAGGCAGTTTCTGTACTAATTGAGCCACCAGGGAAGATGGCCCTGGTGGATGTTCATATGAACACAGTGAATGTTTATAAATATCTCTGAAACAACTATGGGAGTGCACATGATAAGGCAAAACATGCCATTATCCAGCTTTCCTCCTGTAATGATTAATACCTTTTGATTCACTTTATGTTTTGAGCTGATTAGTGTTCTCCGGCCCCCAAATTCGTATGTTGATGACTTAACTGTCCCCCTTCTGTACCTTGGAATGTATATTTGGAGATAGGACCATTAAAGAGGTAACGAGGGAAATCCCCTAGTGGTCCAGTGGTTAAGATTCCTTGCTTCCAAATCAATCAATATGATACAGTTCAGTTCAGTCGCACATTACCAAATTGAAAGATAAAAACAATATGATTATCTCAGTAGTTGCATAGAAAGCCTTTGACAAAATTAAACACCCACTTATGATAAAAATTCTCCAGAAAGCAGGCATAGAAGGCACATACCTCAACATAATAAAAGCCATATATGATAAACCCACAGCAAACATTATCCTCAATGGCAAAAAATTGAAAGCTTTGCCCCTAAAGTCAGGAACAAGACAAGAGTGCCCACTCTCACCACTACTATTTAACATAGTTTTGGAAGTTTTAGCCACAGCAATCAGAGAAGAAAAAGAAATAAAAGGAATCCAGATTGGAAAAGAAGAATTAAAACTCTCACTGTTTGCAGATGACATGATCCTCCACATAGAAAACCCTAAAGACATCACCAGAAAATTACTAGAGCTAATCAATGAATATGGTAAAGATGCAGGATATAAAATTAATACACAGATATCCCTTGCATTCCTATACACTAACAATTAGAAAATAGAGAAATTAAGGAAACAATCCCATTCATCACTGTGATGAAAAGAATAAAATATTTAGGAATAAATCTACCTAAAGAAACCAAAGACCTATATATAAAAAACGATAAAACACTGATGAAAGAAAACAAAGATGACACAAATAGATGGAGAAATATACCATATTCATGGATCAGAAGAATCAATATAGTGAAAAATGAGTATATCACCCAAAGCAATCTATAGATTCAATGCAATCCCTATCAAGCTACCAATGGTATTTTTCACAGAACTAGAATAAATAATTTCACAATTTGTATGGAACTACAGAAACCCTCAAATAGCCAAAGCAGTCTTGAGAAAGAAGATGGAACCGGAGGAATCCACCTGCCTGACTTTAGACTATATTGCAAAGCTGTAGTCATCAAGACAATATGGTACTGGCACAAAGACAGAAAGATAGATCAATGGAAGAAAATAAAAAGCCCAGGGATAAATCCATGCACCTACAGACAACTTATCTTTGACAAAGGAGGGAAGAATATAAGTGGAGAAAAGACAATCTCTTTAACAAGTGGTTCTGGGAAAACTGGTCAACCACCTGTGAAAGAATGAAACTGGAACACTTTCTAACACTGTCAGTAGAGTTCAGTTCAGTTGCTCAGTCCTGTCCAACTCTTTGCAGCCCCATGGACTGCAGCACGCCAGGCTTCCCTGTCCATTGCCAATTCACAGAGTTTACTCAGACTCATGTCCATTGAGCTGGTGATGCCATCCAGCCATCTCATTCTCTGTCGTCCCCTTCTCCTCCTGCCTTCAATCTTTCCCAGCATCAGAGTCTTTTCAAATGAGTCAGTTCTTTGCATCAGGTGGCCAAAGTATTGGAGTTTCAACTTCAGCATCAGTCCTTCCAATGAACACTCATGACTGATCTCCTTTAGGATGGACTGGTTGGATCTCCTTGCAGTCCAAGGGACTCTCAAGAGTTTTCTCCAACATCACAGTTCAAAAGCGTCAATTCTTTGGCACTCAGCTTTCTTTATAGTCCAACTCTCACATCCATACATGACTACTGGAAAAACCACAGCTTTGACTGGACGGACCTTTGTTGGCAGAGTAAAGTCTCTGCTTTTTAATATGCTGTCTAGGTTGGTCATAATTTTTCTTCCAAGGAGCAAGCATCTTTTAATTTCATGGCTGCAATCACCATTTGCAGTGATTTTGGAGCCCAAAAAATTAAAGTTTGATACTATTTCTACTGTTTCCCCATATCTTTGCCGTGAAGTGATGGGACCAGATGCCATGATCTTAGTTTTCTGAATGTTGAGTTTTAAGCCAACTTTTTCACTCTCCTCTTTCACTTTCATCAAGAGGCTCTTTAGTTCTTCTTCACTTTCTGCCATAAGGATGGTGTCATCTGCATATCTTAGGTTATTGATATTTCTCCCAGCAATCTTGATTCCAGTTTGTGCTTCTTCCAGCCCAGTGTTTCTCATGATGTACTCTGCATATAAGTTAAATAAGCAAGGTGACAATATACAGCCTTGACGTATTCCTTTCCCTATTTGGAACCAGTCTGTTGTTGCATGTCTGGTTCTAACTGTTGCTTCCTGACCTGCATACAGATTTCTCAAGAGGCAGGTCAGGTGGTCTGGTATTCCCATCTCTTTCAGAATTTTCCAGAGTTTGTTGTGGTTCACACAGTCAAAGGCTTTGGCATAGTCAAGAAAACAGAAGTGGATGTTTTTCTGGAACTCTCTTGCTATTTTGATAATCCAGTGGATGTTGGCAATTTGATCTCTGGTTCCTCCGCCTTTTCTAAAACCAGCTTGAACATCTGGAAGTTCATGGTTCACATACTGTTGAAGCCTGGCTTGGAGAATTTTGACCATTACTTTACTAGTGTGTGAGATGAGTGCAATTGTGCAGTAGTTTGAGCATCCTTTGGTATTGCCTTTCTTTGGGATTGGAATGAAAATTGACCTTTTCCACTCCTGTGGCCACTGCTGAGTTTTCCAAGTTTGCTGGCATATTGCATGGAGCACTTTCACAGCATCATATTTTAAGATGTGAAATAGCTCAACTGGAATTCCATCAGCTCGACTAGCTTTGTTCTAACACCATACACAAAAATAAACTCAAAACCATACACAAAAATAAATTCAAAATGGATTAAAGATCTAAATGTAAGACCAGAAATTATAAAACTCCTAGAGGAAAACACAGGCAAAACACTCTCTGACATAAATCACAGCAATATCCTCTATGACCCACCTCCCAGAATAATGGAAATAAAAGCAAAAATAAACAAATGAGACCTAATTAAACTTAAAAACTTTTGCAAATGAAGGAAAGTATAAGCAAGGTGAAAAAACAGCCTTCAGAGTGGGAGAAAATAATAGCAAACAAAGCAACTGACAAAGAATTAATCTTAAAAATATACAAACAGCTCATACAGCTCAATACCAGAAAAATAAAAGACCCAATCAAAAAATGGGCTAAAGAACTAAACAGACATTTCTCCAAAGAAGACATACAGATGGCTAACAAACACATAAAAAGATGCTCAACATTACTCATTACTAGAGAAATGCAAATAAAAATCACAATGAGGTACTATCTCACACCAGTCAGAATGGCTGCCATCAAAAAGTCTACAAACAATAAATGCTGGAGAGGGTGTGGAGAAAAGGGAACCCTCTTCCACTGATGGTGGGAATGCAAACTAGTACAGCCACTATGGAGAACAGTGTGGAGATTCCTTAAAAAACTGATAACAGAACTGCCATACAACCAAGCAATCCCACTGCTATGCATACACATTGAGAAAACTATAATTGAAAGAGACACATGTACCCCAATGTTCATTACAGCACTGTTTACAATAACCAGGACATGGAAGCAACCTAGATGTCCATCAGCAGATGAATGGATAAGAAAGTTGTGGTACATATATACAATAGAATATCACTCAGCTATTAAAAAGAATGCATTTGAATCAGTTCTAATGAGGTAGATGAAACTGGAGCCTATTATACAGAGTGAAGTAAGTCAGAAAGAAAAACACTAATACAGTATATTAACTCGTATATATGGAATTTACAAAGATGGTAATGACGACCCTGTATGAGAGAAAACAAAAGAGACACAGATACAAAGAATAGACTTTTGGCCTCTGTGGGAGAAGGCAAGGGTGGGATGATTTGAGAGAATAGCATTGAAACATGAATATTACCATATGCAAAATAGATGACCAGTCCAAGTTCAATGCATGAAACAGGGCACTCAAAGCCGGTGCACTGGGAAAACCCAGAGGGATGGGATTGGGAGGGAGGTGGGAGGCAGGTTCAGGATGGGGGGCACATGTACACCTGTGGCTGATTCTTGTCAGTGTATAGCAAAAACCACCACACACCACAATATTATAAAGTAATTAGCCTCCAATTAAAAAAAAAAGATTCTTTGCTTCCACTACAGGGGGCATAGGTTCAATCCCTGGTTGGGGAACTAAAATCCCGCATGCTACATGGCCAAAAATAATAATAATAATAAAATAAAGAGGTAATGAAGGTAAAATCAGGTCATATGGGTGGCCTCTAATCCAGTATGAGGACACAGAGAGATGTCCTCATGAGGACATAGAAGGGATGCACAGAAGAGGGAAGACCACTTGAAGACAACAAAGACAAGAAGAGGGACTTCAGAAGAAACCAACCCTGTCAACATCTTGATCTCAGACTTCTAGTCTCCAGAATTGTGAGAAAAACTGATTTCCATTCCACCAGACTGCGATAGTTTATGATGACAGCCCTAGCACAGTGAATACAATTTGTTAAAAAGCTTCTACAAAAAACACTGGAATCCAGAACTTCCATCCAAGCCTATGACAAGACAATATTATTTATAGATGACTCTATAACCATCTTTAGATGTTAACCATTAAAGTGTTTGTTTAAGAAATTACTCTTTCATGCTCAATATGAACATGAGTTTTGGAGTCAGACAGAGGTGGGTTTAAATCCTGACTCAGTCACTTGGAAGTTGTGTAATCTTGACCTCTAAAGACTCAGTTTCCTTGTCTGTAATTTGGACCTAATAATAGCTCCCTCCTAGACATAACTCAATAATTGGCAAGTATATCATAGGCACTTGGTATCTAGTGACTTAAAAATGATAATTAACCAAATTATTCATGCTGGCCTTTTCTGGAAGATGGAATTACAGCAAAATTTTACTGGAATGCTTGAATCAATTCAATAAACATAGTACTATGGTGACTTCTTAAGCCTGGATGAAATGACAAATTATTTTTCAGCAGAAATGTATTGAGTCAAGGGGAATAAAAGAATAAAAATGTCACGAATACAACAGAAAGATAAAATCCAAGAATAGTTGAATTGTCTCAAATGGATTAATAATTAGAATGTATGAAGGTAGGAATTGCTGACTTTTGTCTGGTATTCCCAGAGCCTAATATGATACCTGGCACTTACTATAAGCTCAAAAACTTATGGTTGAATAAAAGAATAAGTGGCCTTCTGCAAGGACAGTTATGCAAATTATATAAAGATAATTCAACCCAAGAACATTTACGCTGAACTGGTGGCTCTGTAGCATTTTGGTGTCATGGAATCAAAACTTTAATTTTAATCTGGGAATTCCTCTTTGGGGAAACAACCTAAGAATATAAGCCCAAAGAGGAAACAAGTGTTATTTTTTTTAATGTCTACAATTGTAGTAATATGCAAATTCCTGCTTCCTCTAAACCATTCTGACCGTCTTCACAGGCCCTCTCACCTGAGTGGCCCAGTGCCTCTTACTTCCGAGGCTTTGGGATCAGTTTCCCTCATTAAGACCTATTTGTCTTTTGCCTGCTTATCTTTGGGGCTCTATTCAACCAAGGAATCTGATCAATTGATTTATACTGAGGTGCTAGTGAATGATAATGGCTGAGTGTGAGTCCCCTCCTGGATAACAATTGCATTTCAGCATTACCTTACTCTGAAGAATAAGTAATACATTTCAGGCATGTGTCCTGGCCATTGGAGGAAGATATTTTAAGCAGGGGGATTTCCTCAAACCCCTCAAATTACACCATGTAGACAGCTGCCTATCCCACATGATCTGGCCAACTCCTTGGCATCCAGTTATCAGCACTCAGGGGACACTAGAGGAAACAGGTCCGTTCCTCTTCTTAACCAAGTTTGGAAACAGTGGCTGGACTGTTTATGTCACTTAAAGGAAAAGGGCATTTACTCTGGAACCTATCCAGAAGACACACATTCCCTGGGCTTAGGTGTAGACTCTCCTCTGCCTAATCTCTGGGGATGGCTGAGTGGTACCTAGATTAACCAAAATGAGTGAGCTCAGATGTGGAAACACTGAGAAGGGAATGGTAACATATCATTAAGCTTCATAGGTGAAAAAGTTCCTAGACATTGATAAGAATTTACATGAGCACACCCATGAGAAAATGTTGAACCTGATAATAAAAAGAGCTACCTTTTACCAGGTGTTAACTATATTAACTGTGCTAAAGTAGTTATATATTTTGAAAGATTTAACCCTCTGATATTGAGGAAAATTGGGTTGCTATCCCCATTCCAGATACAGACACTGAAGCAAAGATAGGTTAGGTGGCTATCTCAGAGCAAATCTGGGATTTGAAGCCAAGTCTTTGAACTCCCAAGTTCTTGGTTGCAGTAGAACCTTAACTGTTGTTCAGTCCCTCAGTCGTGTCCGACTCTGTGACCCCATGGACTATAGCACGCCAGGCTTCCCTGTCCTTCACCATCTCCCAGAGTTTGTTCCAACTCATGTCCATTGAGTCGGTGATGCCATCCAACCCTCTTATCCTCTGTCATCCCCTTTTCCTCCTGCCCTCAATCTTTCCCAACTTCAGGGTCTTTTCAAATGAATCGCCTCTTCACATCAGGTGACCAGAGTTTTGGACCTTCAGCCTCAGCATCCATCCTTCCAATGAGTATTCAGGGTTGATTTTCTTTAGGGTTGACTGGTTTGATCTCCTTGCTGTCCAAGGGACTCTCAAGAGTCTTCTCCAACACCACAGTTCAAAAGCATCAGTTCTTCGGTGCTCAGCCTTCTTTATGGTCCAGCTCTCACATTAATACATGACTACTGGAAAAACCATAGCTTTGACTATATGGACCTTTTCAGCAAAGCGATGTCTCTGCTTCCTAATATGCTGTCGAGATTGGTCATAGCTTTTCTTCCAAGGAGCAAGCGTCTTTTAATTTCCTGGCTGCCGTCACCATCCACAGTGATTTTGGAGCCCAAGAAAATAAAGAAGCTTAAAAGCCTTCCATATTTCAGAATCAAGAATCTTAAAGCAGAGATCCTAGATACATCATTCTTGATTATCTAGACCCTGATTACTGCTACTAAAAAGGAGTTTGCTGCCTCAAGAGCCAGCTGGTTCCATACAACTATACTTATTTGGGAGCTTTTAAATGTTAAATTAAAATCTGTTTTTTTGTAACTTTAATTTGCCTTCTTTTGATCTTAATCTGCACTCTTGGAGAACTCAAAACAAAGCCTCTTCTCTGCAAGAAGCCCTTCTGATATGGAAACTGCACTACTTCCCCTCCCCTGTCCCTGGGGTAGTCTCAGTCCCAGGAGATCTCACTTCATACTGCTCATCTGCTCAACTGTTAGACTCATCAGTAACACAAGAAAGCTCCAAAGTGCCACCTATGTCTTTCAGAGACTTGGGGTCTAAATTTGGATAATAGATTTGATCCCAGTCATTTACTCAGGTGCCTAGGAAAGATCACCTTGGTAAGCCAAATGACAACTCCCCCCCCTCACCCCCAGATAAAAGTGTGGAATTAATCTAATATAGCAAACAATCGCTAGCCTTCACTTTCTATGTGCCAAGACCAGTGCTAACTGCCTTATAGACACTTTCCCTGGGACCCCACCATGAGGAAAATACTGACATTATCCCAGTTTTAGAGATGAGGAAACTAAGGCTCCGCTATTCTGAGGTCTTCTGCTTATAGCTGCATGTCTTTCTGTCCACATTAGTGAGGGGTGGATCAGGGCAGGATAGAACTTGTCCCCAGAACGAGACTTGTATTTTCCCATCTCTCTTTGCTTATACATTACTGGCCTCTTCACAAGCATTTGATGAGCACCTCACACGGTTCAACACTTGCCCAGCAGTGACTACAGTAAGGACAACGTATGCAAAGAAAGTGATGACACCTTCTAAATCTGAACTTCAGGGTCAAGGAAGGCTTTCGAGAGGAGGTAGCAACTGATGAGGGTCTTGAAACACAAACAGGAAGAAAAGAGTCAACCAGTCAAAGGACAGGATGGGGAAATTCAAATTTCAGCAAGAAGGAACAGCATATGTCAACACTCAGAGGCACGCATTTGCATGGACAGGAAAAATACATCATATGGTAGTAAGCAGCGTCCAAAAATTTGTAAGCATAAAATTGAGGGAAAGTTTGCACTTCTGTGAGGTTAAGAAAAATCGTTGCTTTTCAGTTCGATCTGTCCTGCCACAAAAAGCACGCAAAGTAAGAACAGTGAAGCATTATGTACACAATTGACTGCTCACTGAAGTAAAGTCCAACAGATCATAAGGCAGTCACTTTCCAGCTGCCCCTCACAATACTCCCTTCCAGAGAGATCTGTAGTCTGCCCCTGTTTGAGAAAAGGGAAGGGTGCTCCATAGAGGATTACAGTCAATTACAGTTATATTTGAAATTCACATGATCACAGACAGCCTCTTACCCTGTTGCTGAGTATGGCCCCTGTGGTGAAAAAGGAATGGAAAGAAATCCAACTGGACAGGTAAACACAGGTGATTATAAAGAGCTGTGTAGGGCTTCTGTGGTGGCTCATAGGTAAAGAACCTGCCTGCCAATGCAGCAGATGCGGGTTCGATCCCTGAACCGGGAAGATCCCACACGCCAGAGAGTAACAACCAGTGCTCCACAACTACTGAGCCTGTGCGCTAGAGCCGGAGAACCGTAGCTACTGAAGCCCGTGCGTCTAGAGGCTGTGCTCTGCAACAACAGAAGGCATTGCAACGAGAAGCCTGGGCACAGCAACTAGAGAGTAGCCCCCATTCTCTGCAACTAGAGGCAAGCCCCTGCAACAGGGAAGACTCAGTGCAATCCAAACTAAAATTAAAAAAATAAAGTTTTATATATATATATAAAATGAAGTTTTATATGTTATATGTATATTTAAAGAGCTGTGTATGCCATTCGGTCGAATATCGATTTTATCAGAAGGATGATAGGAAGCCATGAAAGGATTTTGAACAGATCCAACGAAAGTGCCACTTTCTGTAAAAGCATTGCCTGGCCACCACATTTGGTGGGGAGTTCCTTTAACTTCGGAGAAGGCAGTGGCACCCCACTCCAGTACTCTTGCCTGGAAAATCCCATGGACGGAGGAGCCTGGTGGGCTGCAGTCCATGGGGTCTCGAAGAGTCGGACACGACTGAGCGACTTCCCTTTCACTTCTCTCATCTCTCCTTAGATTCAAGGCCCTGACTTATATTTATGTGTTTGTGTCTGCGTACTACTCATGCATACAGTGTGTGCTGCAAATATGTTTGTCGTCTGAAGAAAAGAAACAAAGGGAAAGGTGTCATTTGGGTTTCTCTTATTTCACAATTTTACCTGTCAAAATTGAGTTTACGATGTGGAAGAACTAATGAAGTTGGGTAGAGACAACACAGACTTTTTAATGTGTTTATAAATATGAATGTGAATTATACAAGCATATTTATTCAAACAAAACCTTTACTTCCTTTTTATTTTGGCTGAGCCACACCCGGCTTGTGGAATCTTAGTTCCTGACCAAGGACTGAACCCTTGGCATTGAAAGCAAGGAGTCCTATTGACTACACTGCCAGGGAATTCCCAGAAATGTTTACTTTTTAATTTGGTTAATTCTACTGAACTCAGAAGTACTTGAGACTGTGAGGGATGCAAAGCAAGTGTATGCACTCTTAACTGTAATGTTAACCATGGATGGAATTGACTTATCCAGTAAATATGTTTCGTGAAATAAGTGACTGTGCTAAGATTCATTTCTAGGGTAATCCCACCTTCAGAATCCCAGTCACAGCTCTTAAACCTCTAAATCGCCATACCTCATCCCAAGGGAGGATGCTTAAATTCTACAGAAGTCAAACCAAATTCCAGAAAGACCCCACCCTCCATGCCAGTGGTTCTCCAAGTGTGGTCCTTGAACCAACAACAGCAGCATCTGGGCACTTGTTCAAAATGCAGAAACACACATCACCAGGCCTCACCCCAGCAAGCCTACACAGTGAGAAATTTTGGGGTTGAGACCTAGCACTTTGGGTTTTAACAAGCCCTCCTGGCAATTTGGATGCGGGAAGCTTGGGTTTCAGAACCTCAGCTTCCGGTCACTCTGGCTGGCTGCCCTTTGCCAGGGGAGAGTGGAGACGAGGAGTGCAGGAACCTATTCTCAATTCTTCAGGGAACTTTATTATCTATTGGTTTCCTTTGCCATTACCCTAATACAGATGGAACGTAAGGCCCATTAGACAAAACATGAACCAGACCTGTTCCACAGAACTGTGAAGTCAGTTTTCCTTGGCTTTGCCCGTGGTCATTTAAAAAACAAAAATGCTTCACGAGCCACTCTTGTCTCTGAACTTTTCCCTTTTCTAGTAAAAGTACAAATTCCAGCTGGAGTGCTTGACCAACAACATCTTTCTACAGAAGTTGCTGCCTTCGATGCTTTGCTGAGTTCCAGAGATAAGATAAATAATTTACCAAATGTAGGTTTCTGATTACTCACTCTATTAGCATTTAGAGCAGAGAGCTCTGGCCTCTAGGGAGTTTCATTCGTTCAGATGCAGCCCATCTGCTTTTGTTTTCTTGTGGGGAGTTTTTTTGGGGGGTGGGGTTGCCTGGAAAAGCTAGGGAGCTCCCAGCATCCCACACATACTTTAAGGATGAACTGCTTAAATCTTATGGGTTTTACTGGAAATTCTGGGGAATGCTATTTTCTTATTATTTAAAAAAAATACACAGCTGCTAAGACTCTTTTTCCCCCTTCCTTCTCCCCTCTATTTTTTTCTAAATGCTGAGTAAAAACTAAATTCCACAGTTCATTTTCAAATATTATACAAAATACAATAGCTTCATGAAAGGGTATTTTCAATATTGTGCAATTTATTTATCCTAAACCCATACTGCACACTGCAAGAGAAACTTCAGGGAATTTTATAGAAGGGATTAAGCAGAGTTTCTCCTAAATCAAACAAAACTGGAGAACAAAAAGGAACAGCCTGTTACATCAAAGCATCATTCTTCACTTACACAATTCCTGAAGTATAGTACCAATATCAGTAGAGAAAGATACAATATGGGAAGGTGGCATCTGTAGTTATTTCATGGACTCTTTACTTTATGGTAAAGACATGTCGTTATTATTTTATATAGGTCTTAAGGGTAAACTGAACAACAGAAGAGATCACAGCAAAAATAGCAGTCTGTGGATGGTCCATTACAGATATAGAGGAAAAGCTTGACAGAAACCCAAGAAGTGATGTGTTGGATATGCTAAAAAAAAAAAAAAATCCTTTATTAATCCTTTTGAGATAACTTGATCAACAAGTTACTTTATCCCTTTTGAAAAGAAATACTGAACCCTGTGTCTGGATGGTATTGTGGGTCTTATTTTGGTAATCTCTGTGAGATAGAAATTGCATTTCATTTCCCAGGTAAGGTTTTTGTATTTTCATGGATTTTCTTAATGCAGAATTAAGACTGCACATCTTACTTCCTATGGTGAGCACCCTGTGAGTAAGTTAAACAATAACATGATGACATCTGCCTGCAAACCTGTTTGCCTGCCGGTGATTTAGTACCAAGTTACATCAAAAGTCCCTTGCATGAAATGAAAGTTGTTGGTTGGTTTGGGGATGGCACCTCGCTGAAACAAGTTAGCTGAGATACAAAAACAATGTCTTAGAACAGGGGACACCTCTAAAAGGTGAGGTGAGGTAAGGACACAGAAGGAATTCCTTGGTCTTCACAGCTCTGGGTTTGAAGCAATCAAAGAGTGAAAGGTGTAAAAATCCAACTTGCTACCTATTTCGTGTTTCTCTGGGAGACTAACCTACTTTCTTGGCTCATTTTCTTCTTCTTCCTACATCAGTTGGTATAAAAGCTGTGGTAGCTGGCAGCCTCAGATGACTCCGTCTGCATCTCTTAGCATAGTTATGGGTCTCTCCAGGACGCAGAGAATCATTTACCTCTATTTCCTTTGCTTTTTCCCCACAGCAGGTAGAAAGGCTGTCTTGTGACAGCCTGATATATTCTCCCCTTGTCCTAAGAACTTGCAAAGCCAAGGGCGGTGAGTTAACAGTCGGAGTGGAGGCTCCTTCTCACTTTTTCCTGTCTTCTGACAGATTCAAGAAGCTGTAGAGGTAAATCTGAGAAAAGTGGCATGTAAGTACACACACACACACACACACACACACACACACACACACACACACACACACAATGCAAGAACCCGCACCCAGCCACTCACTCTCCTCTCCAGCTCGCCGTATGCTGCATTTTAGAAGGTTTCATGTTGCTCCTGAAACATTTTTTTGGTTGGTTGGATGGCTGAATGAAACACAACCTTCTCCGCAGACATCAAAGCCTGTCTCCAGCATAGCAAACTCCCCATCCAGCCTTTCGTCTCTCCGGCTACATTCCAATTTAACCCGGGCTGCCTTGCATGATAATCAGGCCTAATTACCGCTTCATCCCCTGATTGTTGTGCTGAGTTTGGGGAGCTGCAGAGTTCTCGCCTCAGTCTGGTCCTGTCTCCCTCCTGGTCTTCAGCTCACCCCTTTGAGTTCTCAGCTCTAGCCTTTATAATTAGCAAATAGGTGAAAACAAGGACTCTGCCTTTGGATATGGGCGCTCCATCCACTTAGTAAAACCAATTCCTTTCACAACTGTGGGAAGACCTCCCTGTGTCCAGGATCTTCTGAATACCACAGGAGCTTTAAGAGATTTATTACTAGGTTAAAGAGTAAAATAAAGGCCGTGAGACAATCTCCTCATTCCCCAGAGGTATTTCCCTACTTTCTCTCTTAACACACACACACACAATCTTTTTTAAAGTGTTGAGATCAGAAGGAAAGCGAGGTGAACCAGGACTTGTGGAAACTTTTTCCTGATTCTTTCACTCGGTAGGGTGCATTTGGATGCCGTCATTTCTCTAACTGAAAAAGGAATCACGGGAGAAGAATTGAAAAAATGAGAGATCAGATAATCTCCAGTTTAAACCATCCAGCTTATGTTTTACTTTAAAATTCTTTTTCATGTATTACTGTAAGCATTTACTGAGTGCCTGCATGTACCAGGCCCGGTGTTAGGTACTGGAGATTCAAAGACAATATGACATAAGTCTTGCCCTTAAGAAGAATAAACGGAGCCTTAAAAGACTGGAAGCAGCTAAGGGAAGGGAACAGAGAAGAGGGGGGGCAATTAGATGCCAAAGTTTTTCAAACATAAACTGAATGAAACAAAGTCAACCTGGAGTTGATCTTTGTTGAGGCTGGTATTGAAACTTGCTGGGCATTATTACTATTCAGTCTATTGTTTACGTGTTTAAAAGTCTCCATAATGAAAATTTTAAATATTTAAATATCCAGGGACTATTAACTGTAGAACTACTGGGAGGAAGCTGGCTGAAATACAGAACTTCTGGCTCCACTGCAGTCCTACTCAGAGCATTTCTTGATTTCACGGGGTTCAGGAATCTGCATTTTAAAAAAGCTCCTCAAGCAAATCTCATGAGTTCAAGCATACTCCAAGAGATAGTGAAGGACAGGGAGGCCTGGCATGCTGCATCCATGGGGTCTTAAAGATTTAGACACGACTGAGCTGCTGAACAACTGAAACTTGAGTTTCTTGGCAGAGGAGGCAGTAAGTGCCTGGAGGGGAGACGTAAACAAGAAGGGAAATCATTTCTCAGAGAAGAAAACCTTCCTTGGGAATCACTTGATGGGATCAGAACTAGAAAGAGGACCTTAGAGATCCTGAGTCTAGACCAGAGCATCTCAACTTATAATGTGCACAGAGATCACCTGGGGATTCTGTTCAAATGCGGCGGGTTTCAAGGATGAGGCCTGAAATCCTACATTTCTAACTAGCTCCAGGTAAGGACCACACTTTGATCAGCAAGTGAAAGTGTGTGTTGCTCAGTCGTGTCCAACTCTTTGTGACCCCATGGACTGTAGCCCACCAGGCTCCTCTGTCCATAGGATTCTCTAGGCGGGAATACTGGAGTGGGTTGTTATTCCCTTCTCCAGGGCATCTTCCCAACTCAGGAATCAAACCCTGATAGGCAGATTCTTTACTATCTGAGCCACTAGGGAAGCCCTTGATCAGCAAGGATTAGCATTTTATAGACAAGGAAACTGTCGGCGCATCTTTTTGTGTTGCTGTTGTCTTGGAAGGGTGAGCCCGTGTAGGAGCCTGCTACCAGTTGGGTATGGGGAGCAGGCTGCTCTTACATGCAGACTACCAATGTGAGCCAGTCTTGGAGCTGAACCATGGTACAGATTTCTCCTCAGCACCCTAGGGATGATCTGAGGAGCTACCATGTGGCTGTTCTGCGATAGTCGGTTATTTCTTATCATCCTCACTGTACCTACCAGGTCTTCTTGGGATTCCAGGAGACTTCCTGGGCAAGCAGAGATCTATTGAATACATGACTCAACGTACTCACAATGGACCCAGCCATTAGCATAGTTTTGGTCCAGTGCTAGTGCATCGAGCAAGTTAGCTAACTCTCCTGCGAACTGCAAAGACTGTATGGATTAATAAACTGTTAAATATACTCCCTGATATCAGGACTGGTGAGCACTCCTTGATACAGGAAATCATGTTTCACACATTGATTAGTAAATTTAGGGAACTGATTATCCCAGAGTTGGTACAGATTCAAAAGAGCTTTCACACCCTCCCTAAAGGATGGATAAAAAGGTGATGCTTGTGGGGAATTTCCTAACCTTTGAGGTGGAAGTCAAAGAATCTGCCCCTCCCTCTTTTCCCTATCAGTGATAGAACTCTGGAGGAGTCAACTCAATAACTGACCCAGGGAACATGATTTGTAATTGTTAATTTCCAGGTAGTGAGGAGCTACAATAGGACACTTCAACTCAAGAAACTTATTAGCAAAAGTATTACCAGAACCACCTCCCTCCACAGACATACCCTCCTACCATTCACATTCACCCATTCTTTGCCTATCACCTCAAATAAAGCTTTTTTTTTTTTGATCACACTGCTTGGCATGCATGATCCTAGTTCCCCTGACCAGGACTCGAGATAGAATCGGAGCCCCAGTCCTTTGCAGGGGAAGCAGAGTCCTGAAGTCCTAACCAGTGGACTGCCAGGGAATTCCCCAAATAAAGCATCTTTTCTCTGGCCTCAGAATGGTTTCTGTCAGAAAGGAATGTCTCTGGGTTAGAACGCTCTGGGATCTTTCCCAAAGACACACACTTGTCTCCTTGAAACATCACATGTTACATATTTATCTTTCCCCCTTGATCCAATGACACATTTTGCCTGAGCCCTCTTATCTAGAAATGCCTAAGAGGGCACAGAATAGTGGTAGACAGAATCTCCTAGCCTTCGCAGGCCCCCCCCCCCCCTCAGAGTGAAGTCTGAAAGCTTTCCTTAGGGGCAGAGGCCAGGGAAAAGTTAATTTTGGGTTCTGGGCCTGTGGACTTGGGGTTTTGCGCCCGCGAGGAGTTGAGGGCGTGGACTGAGCAAACTCTTTGGAGGCCGGGAGTGGGGAGGGGGGTAGGGCCTCCCTGGAGCCTCCCGGCCATTAGTAATCTGCTTTGTGAATGGAGTTAAAGGGGGAGGGGTGCACATACTTGGGATTCCTTTATCTGGGTGGGCTCCTTCTCCACAGACTTTCAGGATGTGGGAAATGGAAGATGAAAGAAGCTGAGTTTTCAGCCTATCAGGTTACGGCATGTAAAATGGAGAGGGAAAGCGGGGGAGGGGGGAGTGGGACCAGGGAAACCCAGTTTGGGAACTGGCCGGGGAGAGTGAGAAAGAAAGAGTGCTGGGTGTGCAGATCGTATTTCACATCGCATCAGAGCTGTGGAATTTCCTCTCTTCTAGGGGGAGGCCTGTGAAGAGAGAAGTTGGTTTAAGGTTAGTCGGTGATGAATAATAGCCGAGAGGCGACGGATTGAGGGTGTTACTAAGTGACTGGTGTTTACAAGCAGAGATTTTTGTGGTGGGGAAAGGGAGGTGGGAGCTGGGGCCATCTTCAGTCTGAGCTGTTAACCAGATTGTGTGACCCCAGAATGGAGTCTATGTATGGATTTTATTTGTGACTGACCCCTGTGGTATGCAGAGCCTTGAGCTGTGGACTGAGAAGGGGAGCGAAAGGAATGGGATGGTAATTAGAAAAAGCAGGCACCTTCTGAGTTCTCCTCTGTCGGGGAGTCCCCGGGGCGGTCCCAGCAGGACTGTTTCTGTTTGTATCAAGCCACGTGCTCCACACCACTCAGCTGTCGTGGCCCTACTCTCCGAGGACCCTACCTCCCAAGAGAGGAGTCTATTTTTAAAAATTCCACCCAGGCGCTGCCCTTTCTTGTCTGTTATGAGCAAGCACCCACCTCAGAACCTCCACCCTGAGTATGAAAGTTATGCAAGTGAGGGTAAGTGGTTCCTAAGGCCAGAGACACCTTTCATTTTTTTAGGGAAGAGTAAAAATAGTAGATGACCATCGGGTCAAGTCTGGACCGAAAACAAAATCCTGCTATGGTAGAGACAGGCATAAAGGGTAGGGGGTGGGAACATGGAAAGAAAAGTGCATTCAGAGAAAGGAATGCTTCTTAAACCCCGATACCATCAACAGGCAATGTATTGTTTTAATAAGATGATGGGTAGAAAGTTATTAGATGGCGTATAAATCACCACTTACATAGATGACAAAAATATTGCTTGTTTTGGAAACATTAGAATACAATAAAATATGCTTGTCACAAACCATACCAAGCTTCATTTAATCTTTTTCTTGTTTCAGAGAGCTGTTTGGGATTTTTCAGTCTATCAGGGTCATCGTTTTCAAGCATCTATTAGTGCCAATACTGTAGTCGCCTGAGAGGCTCAGTTAATAAAGATTTCTGGTTGATAGCTGGAGTGGACTTTTGCACTCTTCTTTGAATGCAGCTTTGGGTTGGGAGAGGGAGAAGGGAGAGGCCACTGACTCCAATATTCTGGCCTGGAGAATTCCGCTGACCGTGTATAGTCCATGGGGTCGCAAAGAGTCGGACAGGACTGAGCGACTTTTCACTTCAACTATGACTACACTGAATGCACTTTAAAAATATCATTTTACAAACCATACAGACACTCACATTTTCCCTCTCCTTTCCAAACACCTTGCCCTCAGCTATTTAATAAAAAAAAGAAATATAATACTGTTTCCTTTTCTTTGCATTATCTCCTCTCAGCAACCTCTCCAACACGAGCTGCGGCCATGACTGAGCTTCCCTAATCCGTGCTGTTCCTTTCTGATGTCCACAGTCATTTTCTAAGTCTAACTTTTTTTTCATTTTTGCAAGGTGTATTAAATTGGGGATGGGTGCTATTACCTGAACTGGTCCTTCTGGATTTCTTAGTGGTTTCCTAAGAACAGGTAAGGGTAGTCACTCAAGAGATATTTCCTTTGTGCCCAAGTGCAATAAGCCAGCAGCGTGTTTTTCTATTGTTAGTTGAAATGAGAATTAATTTTCGAAAGTCCTATAGTCAGCTTAGTCCATCGTAACCTGCTGTTGACCTTAGTGGTGGAGGATCTAAGGGCTTGAATGTTAAAATTAGAACTGACTTTGAGTACTGGCCTTATTTACCATCTGGGCACCTTATTTTTATTTAACAAACACTTATACAGCATTTACTATGTGCCAAGCACTCTTGTAAGCTTTTTATAAACATTTGCTCGGCTAATCCTCAGAGTAGTGTTATTATTATATAACGCTATTATAAAGTGTTATTATTATCCTTACTTTACAGATGAGGAATCCGACACACGGAGATGTGAAGCAGTCTGCCACTTAATGAGCAGGAGTTGACGCTTGCCTCCGGAGCACGTCCCCTATTAGGTGGGAGCTCTTTTTCTACAACCATCAGCTTGCAACCTAGGACAAGTCCTTCGGCAGTGCTGGGGGCATGTGAAGGGTGTGAGACCAGGCAGCAGGGAAGACAGGGCCTTCCACGCATGCAAAGTCAAAGAGCAAAGCCAGAAGGAAGGGAGAGTTCACGGGCTGCCGCACCCCTCACATCCCCGTGTAGCGCAACGCAGCACGTCTCCAGCACCTTCTTACAACTCCCTTCACAGTTCCAGGGCCCTACCATTTCCGTTTCCTTGAACTGCATCTAGACATGACTCTGGTCCCCACCAGCTTCTGACCTCATTACTCATTCTGTTTACAGCGTGGCCTCACCCTTCAGGCTGCTCTGATTTCCCAGATAGGAATTTGGCTGCCCTCATTGACTATGATTCAGATTTTCGCCCCAGCCACATTGCACCAGCCCTCCTGTGTACACAGCCCCTCTGGTTAGACTGGTACCCTGACATCACCCTCCTTCTCCGTCCCTCCCTGAAACCCCTGTCACGGGTAAGGCAGGGCTCTAGGACTCTCTCCATTCCAGAGAGCGGAGGCAGGGTTAGGAAGCCCTGGAATGGAATGTAAGGGGAAATCACTGAAGGGTTTGCAGCTGAGGAGGGTTAAGGTGAGGAGGAGGGCTTCTGAGGAAGGTGAGGAGGCCAAGCAGAACACAAGGGAAGGCCGGAGGCAGGGGCGTCCGTGAACAGATAGGGTGATAGACGAGAAAGGCCTGAGGTGACGTGCCCGGTGGATATGGGAGACACATGACCTCACAGCGTTGGTCATTGCCTGGATGTGAAGGGCAGGAGGGTGGGGAGGCTCAGGCACACTGATTTTCCCAGGTTTCTCATCAGAAGCTTCTGAAAGCTGATGCCTCAACCCAGCGTAACGAGGTAGTTGTGAAGCAGAAGAATCTAGAACAGTGCCTGGTGAGGTTTCTCTTTTGTGCGAGGGGAAGGGGGAGGGTTGTGCTGCATGGCATGCAGGATCTCATTTCCTGGACTGGGGATTGAACCTGTGCCCCCTGCGGTGGAAGTATACCGAGTCCTAACCGCTGGTCTGCCAGGGAACTCCCAGTGCCTGGTAATCGATTATAGATTCAAGCAGTGTTTACAACGACTTCCCTGGAGGTCCAGAGGTTAAGGATCTGCCAGTGCAGGTGTCAGGAGTTCCATTTCTGGTGGTCCAGTGGGTTATGAATCCGCCAGTGCAGGGGACATGAGTTCCATCCCTAATCCAGAAAGATCTCGCATACTGCCGAGCAGCTAAGCCCCTGAGCTGCAACTGCTAGAGCCCAGGGTCTGCAACAAGAGAGAGTACCTGCTCGCTGCAACTAGATAAAGTTCGCAGGCAGCAAAGAACCCCCAGCAAGCGCAGCCAAAAAATAAATAAATATTTTTTTTAAAAGAAAGGATTAAAGCTTTGCTATAAAATGAAGGGGGAAAAAATGTTGACAGAATATATTTGTTGGATCTCCAGATACTGTAATTTAAATATTAATGTCCCATGGAGAGAGAAAACCAAGAGCCTTGAACACATCTGTCTTAAGGGAAAGAGGAAAAACTGATGGGAAGAGGCTGAGGAGGGCTAAGCGGGGAAGGAAGTGTTTCCTGTTTGAGTGCACCTGTTTGGGACACTGAGAGAGGAGCCCGGAAGCAAAGCCCATGTTTACGTTTATTGCAGTTCATCTAGAACTTCCCTGTGTCAGGAGAGGTGAGGATGGGGGGTACCAACGCAGAGGGAGAGGCAGGGTCTACAGCCGACTGATCTAGGGGACAGCCTTCAGTCAATCACTGATGCAGGAGTCTGGGGGGCGCTGAGGGCGCCCCAGAGGGAGACCCACAGAGAGCAGCGGGTGGGACTGGGGGGGACAGTGAGCCTCGCTGAGCAGGCCATGGCAGTGGTTGCCATTCTTTCCAGATCTGTCCCTTACAGCTGAAGCAGACAGCTAGCCTGTGGTCCCTCCCAACTCTAGAGAAATCCACTGCTATCTGATTACTCAGTTATTTCAGCCTCCTCCTCCTGCGTCACTTCATTTTCCATCGGCTGTCTCCTTGCCGTCACCCAGTTAATCCTTCTCTCTTACCCATGGTAACTTTTCCTTTTCATCTCTCTCTTCTCCCTAGAAACTTTGGCTAGAATATAAAATGATCCTCCAAAGAGGGAAAACTCATTTTTTTTTAAATGTTTTGTCCGTTTGATCACATATGTCTCATCTTTTAACCCTGAAGTATGAATTGTTGGGAACCCAAGGACTGTGTCAGGCTCCGAGAAGGTGTTGTATTAATGAATACGCTGAGTCTTCCCTATAGATCACACTTTGATTGATGGAGACAATAGTCCCAGTAGTCACCATTTATTTGTCCCGTGCTAGGTGCTGTGTTAATTGCTTTCTCTTCGTTCTCACTGAATCCTCACAGCGACTCTGTCAATCACACATCAGCCTATCCCCACTGGACAAATGAGGAAATTATGTGTCCAGTTAAAGCTGTGAGGGTTGGTTCCAAGCTGACATTTATTGAGCATTCACTACACTCCAGGGTCTATACCCATGCTTCATAGTGAATCCTCAAATACCATGAGGTAATTATTCTTATGATCCTCATCTTCTAGGTCAGGAAGATGGCTCCAGGAGGTTAAATAGCTTGGAAATATCACACTGCCAGGAAGCAGTGGAGCCAAGGTTGTCACTGTGGGACTCGTCTCTGCTCTTTGACCACTGAATTTAGTTGCTGAAATACCAAAAGAACCTCTGTGCAATTTGGTTTTACCCCTGCAGTGATCCCGGGGAAAGATCCTCGGGACAGCATTGTATTGATGTTACGAGGTAAACTGTCTACAGAGAAGCCTGGTGGCAGGAGAGGGCTGGGAGGACGAAGTGGTTAATGTCTGAGAAAGGAAGTGCAGAAGCAGCGAGTGGAGTCAGCACTGCCTCTGTGCGTGTCCTGGAAATGCAAACAGCCCTCGGCTTGGCTTCCCCGGGGCTGGCCCCGGGTGGCTGGCGGCAAGCCTGCTGGAAGGGAAGCCCCAGCCGAGGGAGCAGCCGAGGGACCCTGGAGCCATGGCTTCCCTCTCTCTGACCTTTAGCTTGCGCTGATGAATTGGCAGCAACTGTGTGACATCAGGGAGACATTTTCTTCTCCGTGAGCTCAGAGCTTCCATTTAAAAATTCCTCGGTCACAAGACGGGGGTTGCAGAAGCCCGGGCACACTTGTGGGGGCGGCAGGTGATTGTGCACTTGCTCCAAATCTTCCACAAGTCTGCGTAATCCCAGGGATTCCGGGCAGCCTTGGGGACGGCCATGTAAGGTGCGATCGCTGGCCTGATTTATCCTGTCGCGCTGCCAGCTCCTAGGGGCCCTGCAGGGACTGGCCACACCAGGCAGGCGCCTGGGAGCTACCGGCCTCCTCTGGCAGTTTCTTCCGTGTACCCGATCTCTTGTCCTTACCCCTGCCGAAAACGAGCACTGGGTTAAAATTAAGTGAGTTCAAGTGTTCTCCAAGCATGTTTTTTGCCTGACTCGTGTGTGTGAGATGGGGTATGTATGTGTGGGTGTATTGGGGTGGGGGGGGCAGTGAGTAATCTGACCTCTAAAATTTCAGAGTGATAGAGGGGAATCATTATTTTAATACAGCAAAGATCGGAGTTGAAGGGAACTTAGAAATCTAAATACTGCAAGCCACCATTTTACAGAAGAGGAAACTAAGCTCAGAGAGGGAAAGTGGCTTGCCCATAGCTTCACATCTCGTTAGGGGCAGGGGCAGGACTAAGAACCGTGTCCTTGGGCAAATTAATCTTTCTCTGGGCCTCAGTTCCTTCACTGATGAAACGACACAGTGGGATTTGATGATGTTCAAGATTTCCTCCAGATCTTAAAATGTTAAACCATAATTGGGTGACTCTCCCAGGCTCCCTGGGGGATCCTAGCGGAGCAGGGTCCTAAACAAGGCAGGATGCATGCTAGGAAGGTGGGAATGGTTAAATGACTTTGGGCCAGGTGATCTCATCACCTCTAATACCACCTCTCCCTTCAGTCCCTCCCCTTGCCCTTGTCCGGAGACCAGCATTCGTCCTCCAGCAGCCACCCTCCCTTTCCAACCCACAAGCATACATATTCTCTGATTTCTGCTAATTTACTGGACCAGTGTTACTCCAGCTCATGCGTCTGTAGCTTTTCTACTGCCTTTCATTGAGGCATCACTCACTGAGCAAAGGACTCCATACTTCACATTTAATCCCATTCCCTCCATCCTCTGATTTAGGTTATCTCGTTATGTTATTGATAAAATCAAGGTTCCCTACTTGTACATTCCAGTAGCTAGTAAGTGGTGAATCTCTAAAGTGACTCGTCTGACTAGAGCTTCATTTCTTATATTACCCCTCCCACATGGCCCACCCCACACCCCCTAACATTGCCCCTCTGGCTGCCCTGAGGCTCTGACTGTGGCCTCTAAGTTCACCTGGATATGATAGGTGCTAACAAGACTAAGGTCATTGGTGGGACTTCCCTGGTGGTTCAGTGGCTAAGACTCTGCTCTCAATGCAGGGGCCAGGGTTTGACTCCTGGTCAGGGAAATAGATCCCACATGCCATAGCTAAAGACCCTGCTTGCCAAAACTTAAGACCCGGCACAGCCAAATTAATTAATTAAAGAGATTAAAGTCATTGGCTTTATTCTTGTAAAGACGTAATCTTTGTCCTATATCAAAACCACAGACTGTATGTACCCTTGAATTTGACCCGTTGTCTCACAATGAATAGTTGGGATTGGGACTCAGTGTAGAGAAGAGTGAGGATCCTTCATATCTTTTTGTTGGACAAAAATCCGAGTAAACAGTTATCATTTTGTTCCTCTGATCTTTCTAGGAGCTAAAGAGAATGGAAGCCCAACGAGTCGTTATCATTGATAAATTACATCACAAGAATTGATTTTGTAAAAGTTTCCTAGAGTGGCAGTTGGGGCACTCCTGTATAACTGAATTCTGTAGTTTGGGTATTAAAACTATCTTCTGACCTCGATGAGTCATGTTCCTGTGGCATCTCCAGCTGACCAGCAGGTCACATGAGGTGGCATGGACTCAGCCACTGAAAATGCAATAATACTCTGTTAGGCTCCAGGGATCCTCCAGGAGTGGTGATTCTTCTCAAACAAGTGTTGGCAAGAGGCTGAGGGTTGAGAAGCTTGGTGGGTAGCTTTGGGTGTGAACTATGCTGGTGCCCTCAGGGACAAGCCATTCCTTTGTGCATTCTTTGTTCATTCCTTCCCTAAACACCTACTAAGCACCCTCATGGGCAGGTTAGGTCTGGGACTGCATTGGCCACTGAGAATTCCAAAACTGATAATCAAGAAGTTAACATTCTAACTGGAGGCTACCATGTACACGAGTAGTACTATACAATGTGAGAAATACCATCAGAGCACTGTGGTCTCTTAATGGAGGAATAGCTTTGCTCAGCTGGTGGGGGTGGGGGCTGATCAAGGAAGCTGTCCTCTGAGCCGAATCCTTAGATATGAGGAGAGGACAGTACATTCCAGACCCAGAGAGGAGCTGGAGCAAAGTGCAAAGGCTGGTGTGAGCACACCTGGCTCAGGGGGTTGGAGCAGGTTCCACAGAGAGCCACGTAGTCTTTTTATGCAAAGAACAGCTTTTGCAGGTGTCAGCCTATCTCATCCCCATCAGCAAAGCTAACATGTATAGAACTGACTGTGTGCCAAGCAGTCTGCATAGTGCCTTCCTCAATTCTTTTCTTTTTTCTTTTTTTAAAAATTAATTCATTTTTAAACTGGAGGCTAATTCAATTCTTTTTTAATACAAGAACTCTAAGAGGTAGGTATTATTCACACCATTATTCAGTTCAGTTCAGTCGCTCAGTCGTGTCCGACTCTTTGCGACCCCATGAATCGCAGCACGCCAGGCCTCCCTGTCCATCACCATCTCCCGGAGTTCACTCAGACTCACGTCCATTGAGTCCGTGATGCCATCTAGCCATCTCATCCTGGGTTGTCCCCTTCTCCTCCTGCCCCCAATCTCTCCCAGCATCAGAGTCTTTTCCAATGAGTCAACTCTTAGCATGAGGTGGCCAAAGTACAGGAGATTCAGCTTTAGCATCATTCCTTCCAAAGAAATCCCAGGGTTGATCTTCAGAATGGACTGGTTGGATCTCCTTGCAGTCCAAGGGACCCTCAAGAGTCTTCTCCAACACCACAGTTCAAACGCATCAATTCTTCAGCGCTCAGCCTTCTTCACAGTCCAACTCTTACATCCATACATGACCACAGGAAAAACCATAGCCTTGACTAGACAGACCTTAGTCGGCAAAGTAATGTCTCTGCTTTTGAATAAACTATCTAGGTTGGTCATAACTTTTCTTCCAAGGAGTAAGCGTCTTTTAATTTCATGGCTGCAGTCACCATCTGCAGTGATTTTGGAGCCCCCCAAAAAAGTCTGACACTGTTTCTACTGTTTCCCATCTATTTCCCATGAAGTGATGGGACCAGATGCCATGATCTTTGTTTTCTGAATGTTGAGCTTTAAGCCAACTTTTTCACTCTCCTCTTTCACTTTCATCAAGAGGCTTTTTAGTTTCTCTTCACACCATTATTACAGGTGAGGAAACAGGTTTAGAGTTCTCTCTACAAGGGAACTAACCCAGGTTAGGAAGCATCTGTGATTGAGGGGGCACTTTTTTCTTATCCCTGGTGGCTCAATCGGTAAAGAAACTGTCTGCAAGGCAGGAGACCATGATTCAATCCCTGGGTCGGGAAGATTCCCAACCCACTCCAGTATTCTTGCCTGGAGAATTCCATGGACAGAGGAGCCTGGTGGGCTACAGTCCATGGGGTTGCAAAGAGTCAGACACAACTGAGCAACTAACACTTTTTTCTTAAGTGTACATGCACATCCAGGCCACCACCTGTCCAAAGGGGCACTCTTGGTGTGTGCCCAACACACAGCAAGGCCAAACAAGCCAAAATGGAGTTTGGGGCAGAGAAAGTTTATTGCAGGGAGTATGGCCCAAGCCCAACAAAGCTCTTAGTTCCCTGAAGGATTTTGGCAAAGCATTTTTAAAAGCCAGGTAAGCCGGGAGTGGGTTGAAGGGTATGTGATCAGCTTGTGCACAGTTCTCTGATTGGCTGATGATGAAGTAACAGGGTGGTATCACAGGGGTTAACATTATCAGTCCTTAGGCTCCAGGAGGCCTGGGGCTATGTATATGCTCCTGGTTATCAAGAACTTAACATGTTCCATTTGGTGGGGGGTTTTCACATCTGTAAAACAACTCAGGGAATGTGCATCAACTACTGTTATCTAGGTACTTCAGAGAGTAGATTGAAGGCAGGAGGAGAAGGGGACGGCAGAGGATGAAATGGTTGGATGACATCACCAACTCAATGGACATGAGTTTGAGCAAGCTTCGGGAGTTGGTGATGGACAGGGAAGCCTGACTTGCTGCAGTTCATGGAGTCCCAAAGAGTGGGACAGGACAGAGTGACTGAACTGAAAGCAGAGGAGGTGGGGGAAGGCCTATCCTGGGAAGGCCCCGTTCAGTCCTCTGTTACACTGGGAGGTCACCCATTTGGCCTTGACCTATCTCTCCACAGTGTTCCAGCAAGTCATTTCTGCTTAAACCAAAACAAGCCTGAAGTTTCATTTGTTACTTTTTTCCATGAGAAATTGAAACTCAAAGAAGAACCAAAACATAAGCATAAGAGTCTATTGTGCCCCTGCTACTGCTCTAGGCGTTTGCCTTAAGACCACGATGGCAAAGCTGTGGTTATTATAGGAAAGTGGTCTTTTAAATATGTATGTTGGGGGAGGGTTCAATGGGGAGGCCTACAGATGGATGTTAGGTAGGTTCAGATTTTGGAGAGCTTTAAATGCCATTTAGGTAGTTGGAATTTCATCTTGCGGTGATGTGAAGAAAAAGGGGAGGGAGAGGGTGCCTGCTGTGCCCAGGCACTCAGCTAGCATACACCTCTTCACAGCCCAACTTGGTGGGCAGTGAAAGTTTTTGAGTGGAGCTTGGATACACTCAGTTTAAGAAGATAAACCTGTATTGGATGCCTGATAAATTGGAAGGGAAACGGTTTAGCAGTGGAGATTCCATTGGAGAAGGGATAGTAAAATCTGGGGGTGAGGGATGGGAAATTAATGCCTGAATTATGGTGATGGTGATAATGATCCGAAAAGGGACATTAATTTATAAAGATGCTAACACAGGAGAAACAATTTTATAAATAAATTCTGATTCTGAAACATTTAAAAAATAAAATCAATTTTCCAAATTTGATTCTTAGATATTTGTTGTTTTCTTTTCTTCCTTTTAAAAAAAATTTTACCGTGGACCCCATTTGCATGGCTACAATACATTCTCTTGCAAATCTTTTCTTTGAGTCCACTTGTTGCCTGCACCTGAAAGAAACTCACATACAAGCTTGCATCTGAGTCTAAACTTAGCCCCCTACCGACTTGGAGAAGAATCTAAACTTGGCAAAATGCCTCCATCTCTCTTCCAGCAGCAGTCTTAAAAAGTAGTTCTCTTCCTCCACCCCCCACCCCCCAACTAATGAACTATATCTAATAGCCTCTCTTTAGAGAGTCCTTTGAGAAAGAGATGGCGTTTGTTTTTGACCTCATTATCCATTTCAGCCTGTCCTTGATGAAAATAATCGCCCCTTAGGCAGGTACATTCCTCACATGCCGCTCTCGGCTGGCGGCTGAGACGTTGTTAACCCCGGCGACCATGGGAAAATGCTGCTGTCGGCCTCCGAGAGTCTAAAGGGAGTTGGCACAAGATAACAAGGGGTGAAGAGGTCAGAGTGGAAGCCCCTTTCATCTTTTCAGGCTGTTTCCAACCCAGACAAAGGATGCCGTCCAGGGGTGCAAGGCCCACGCGGCTTTATTTTACGGTCTGGCTCTGGAAGGGGGTTGGGAGGGCTTTGCTGTATCTGGATATTGTTTTGGAGGCGAATGCCTGGGTCCCGGGAAGTCCTCGACTCCTAGGGGAATGCTAAGTGGAAGGAAGGGCAGGCAGCCCCCGCGTCGGCGGAAGAGACCACCCAGCTCCTCAAAGCAAGAGTGTGAAGGGTTTGAATGGAATGAGCTGTCCTGCAGGATTTACCATTCAGAGACAGTGAGATTAAGGGTGTGAGGCTGCTTAGCGGCTTCGCATCGCGGTGGCTCCTGGATTTGTAGCAGGAGAGGAAAGGGCGGGGATGAGGATAGGGAGGTGGGAGGTGGGTGGTGTGCCGGGGGGTGAAGATAGGGGGTGGGTGAGGGGCGTGGTGGCAGCAGGGGGCGTTGGGGTTGGATGGAGAGGTGAAGGCAAGATCCAGATTTCCTCCAAGCTTGTTCACTCACTCGCTTTGTGACTTTGAGCAAGTCATTTGTCCTTTTTGTGAAATGAAGCGACTGGAAGGATACCAGCAGCTCCTCAAGAGACTGCATTGGAATAACCGGGGTTCCGCTGCCCCACTTCCTGCCCCATAGGCTTTTTCAGCTTGCTTCATTGATTGATTGTGTTTTCAGTAATTGAAAGTCAGCTAGTCTCACCAAAATCCCCCCTCCCCGCTCCCCCAAACCCCATACAATAATGATTGGGGTGGGTTTCCCTTTGAACTTATTTCTAATATATATACTGTGTATGTGTGTCTGTGTCTGTGTGTGTTAGTTGCTCAGTTGTGTCCAACTCTTTGCAACCCGCCAGGCTCCTCTGTCCATGGAATTCTCCATGGCAAGAATTCTGGAGTGGGTAGCTGCTGTTCCCTTCTCCAGGGGATCTTCTCAACCCAGGGATCAAATGCAGGTCTCTGTATTACAGGCAGATTCTTTATGATTGGGCCACTGGGGAAGCCCATATATACTATATATAATATATACTTAACTCTCCATAGTACGCCTACAATTTTGCGTCGTGGTTTTCTTCCCCCAGTAAATTCGTGGTGCTGGATATCTTTAGTTTGCCCCTGCAGATTTTCTCCCAGTAGCCTGCACCCTGCTCTGTGTCCCTAGAAGGCTGTTGTGTGCTCCTTTGCCCTCCTCTGGCCTCTGACTAGTTTCCTCTCTGCCTCACTCCCTTCCAGACCCCTGCTGTCTAGCTGAGTCCCTCTATCAAAGGCACAGGTCCTGTCTGTGAAGCTTCTCCACATTCCAGTGGGCCCCACTTACCCCTTCAGGTCAAGCCTGGAAGTAGACACAGCTCCCTCTGCTTTTCCAGTGCTGCCCAAGCTTTTGTAATTACCCCTTCATTCAACTCTCTTCAAATTTTCCAGTTTTGGGTGTGTCAGTTTTCCTGCTGAGACTGTCAGGGAATATATATTATTAGTACTTTCCAGATTCCTACACATAATCTGTGTGGACTATAGCTTCATAGCAGTGTGTTGAGTAGATATATATTGCTGTGTTGTTCAGTTGCTAAGTTGTGTCTGACCCTGTGACCTCATGAACAGGAGCACGCCAGGATCCTCTGTCCTCCCAGAGTCTGCTCAGATTCTTGTCCATTGAGTCAGTAATGCTATCTAATCATCTTGTCCTCTGCTGCCGCTTTCTTCTTTGGCCTTCAGTCTTTCCCAACATCAGGGTCTTTTCCAAAGAGCTCTTGGCATCAGGTAGACAAAGTTTTGGAGCTTCAGCTTCAGCAGCAGTCCTTCCAGTGAATATTCAGGGTTGATTTCCTTTAGGATAAACCTGTTTGATCTCCTTGCAGTCCAAGGGACTCTCTCAAGAGTCCTCCAGCACTGGAATTTGAAAGCATCAATTCTTTTGAAAGCATCATTCAGCCTTCTTTATGGTCCAACTCACACCCATCTATAACTACTGGAAAAATCATAGCTTTGACTATACGAACCTTTGTTGGCAAAATGATCTCTCTCCTTTTTAATACGCTGTCTAGGTATGTTATAGCTTTCCTTGAAGGAGCAAGCGTCTTTTAATTTCATGGCTGCAGTCACCATCCACAGTGATTTTGGAGCCCATATATGGTGTATATACATATACCATACTTAATTTGAACTGTGGTGTTGGAGAAGACTCTTGAGAGTCCCTTGGACTGCAAGGAGATCCAACTAGTCCATTCTAGAGGAGATCAGTCCTGGGTGTTCTTTGGAAGGACTGATGCTAAAGCTGAAGCTCCAGTACTTTGGCCACCTCATGCGAAGAGTTGACTCACTGGAAAAGACTCTGATGCTGGGAGGGATTGGGGGCAGGAGGAGAAGGGGATGACAGAGGATGAGATGGCTGGATGGCATCACCGACTCGATGGACGTGAGTTTGGATGAACTCTGGGAGTTGGTGATGGACAGGGAGGCCTGGCGTTCTGCAATTCATGGGGTTGCAAAGAGTCGGACACGACTGAGCGACTGAACTGAACTGATTCCCTTATTTAATATGCTTCCTGTTTCTTCAGTATCAAAATCTCAGTGAACTACTCCCCAGACAAGAAACCATGGTTTCCTTTCTTTAAAAAACAATATTTTTTTTTAAATTTATCTGTATTTGCTTGCACTGGGTCTTCTCGGGCTTTCTCTAGTTGCAGGGAGCAGGAGCTACTCTTCGTTTCGGTGCATGGAGAGAGAAGCGCTGCGTTGTCTTGTTGCAGAGCACAAGCTCTAGGGTGTGCGGGCTTCAGTACTTGTGGTGAGGGGGCTTTAGTTGCAAATTACTAAGTAATACAGCTAGAAATTCAAAGACAGAGGAGGGATGGAGATGAGGGATGGTTAGTTCGAAGAGGCCTGCTGGCAGGCAGGTCTCAGGATCAGGCTGTCTAATTGTCACCCTGGTTGATTTATCATTGTCCAAAAGTGGGCCTGATCTGATTTCGTTTGATTAGTATATAAAATGAGAATGCCAGTTTAGCTTACAAAGAGGAGAATGTCTATCAGCTACATCTGATAGACAATGTGTCTGGCATGTTATGTCCAAGCAGAAGCCAGGTGGTAAATGGAGTAATATTTGGGGAACACCAATTTTTCTGCAAGGAATGATCAGATGACTTGAAAGCTTAAGGGCACCAGGCTGGCTATCCAAACTCACTCATCCACAGTAGGGATGACCTTGCCTGTGGGCCTTAATATTCCAAGTCTGCTGGCCAAGACTCCCTTTCTTAAGCCCTGATAGAGCTCAGGTGTACACTGTCAACTTAAACCTTTGTTAAGCTGCCTTCCCTTGCCCTTTCCTTTAAGGGATGATTTACAATCAACAACCTGTGCAAAAATCCTGTTAAATTGTTAAATCTTGTTAAATGCAGATTTGGATTTAGTAGGTCTGGGGTGGGGCCTGGGTGTTTGCAGTTTTAAGGGATGCCAAAATACCTTCAACCTAGTCTTGTAAGCCACTGAGTCCTTCAAAAGAATGTCTTTCTCATCTCTACTCTAATCCCCATTTCTTGGTAATTTATAATTTAATATTCAGATAGGCAATGTTTCAGACCCTGGATGAGGAGCTGGCACTTTGTGGTAGCTCCCTAAAGCATCAGAGGGAGAGCTCTGAGCAGGTGGGACCCCCACCTGGGGGTGGAAGGACTGAAGGTTGACTGGCTCCAGCTTCGTGGTTTCTTGCTACTTCTCATCACCCAGAAGTTGCAGACCAGCGACTCACCCTTCACTTTCATTTAAAGCAGGAAAATCTAATTTCCCCTTTTTACAGACAAAGCAAAACAAAACTTATATGTTTTTGTGAAATGACTTATACTGAGCCTTCAAAGTCAATCCCCTCATAATTTTTAATGAAGAGTTGAATTAGTTCAGTTCAGTCGCTCAGTCCGACTCTTTGCCACCCCATGATCTGCAGAATGCCAGGCTTCCCTGTCCATCACCAACTTCCAGAGCTTGCTCAAACTCGTGTCCGTCGAGTCGGTGATGCCATCCAACCATCTCATCCTCTGCTGTACCCTTCTCCTCCTGCCTTCAATTTTTCCCAGCATCAGGGTCTTTTCTAAGAAGTCAGTCCTTCACATCAGATGGCCAAAGTATTGGAGCTTCAGCTTCAGCATCAGCCTTTCCAATGAAGAGTTGAATAGGATCAAGAAATTAATCACAAGTATATTATTAACACTTCTTCAACTTTTAAAAATATATGACAGTTTCCAAATTATTTGAATATCCATAAGCTGATCCTTTCAACAACATTGGAAGGTAAGTAGGCATTAGCATCTCTTTTCCAAAAAAAAATTAATTTTGATATTTATATATCTTCAGCTGCTTTGGGTTTTAGTTGTGGCACATGGGTTTAGTTGCCCTGTGGCCTTTGGGATCTTGGTTCCCAGGCCAGGAATGAAACCCACGTTCCCTGCACTGGAATTAACCACTGGACCACCAAGGAAGTTCCTATTATCTCTTTTTAAGTCTCCATTTTCTAGATAAAACAGCTTCAGAGAGGTCAAGTGACATATCCAGGTCCAACCAGCTATTCAGTGATAAAGCCTAGGTTCAGAGCTTTATTTTTTCCCTCTGTACAACATAGTGATTCAATATTTTTATACATTACAAAATGATCGCCACGAAAGGTCTAGATACCATCTGTCATCATTCAAAGTTATTACAGTATTATTGACTATATTCCTTATGCTGTCCATTACATTCCTGTGACTTATTTATAACTGGAAGTTTGTACCTCTTAATCTCTTTCACCTATGTAACTCAGCCTTCCATCCACCTCCCCTCTGGCAACCAACCACCAGTTTGTTCTCTGTTTCTTAGAGTCTGGATTCAAAGGTTTTAGATGCTCAGCAGGCATTCAACAACTGTTACCTTGTGTACTATCTGCCCCCATCCCTGACATGCATACCACATTTGCCCACAAAATGGTTAAAAATTACCCAAGGACCCGGAGCTGGGAGCAGACTTGGGACTCAGACCCGTATTTTCCCTCTTCGCCTGGGTCATTTGTCTTCTTGACTTTTACCTTAAAAGAACTGCAGCAGTTGCTGCTTCTCCCTCCAGGTTGCCTGTGATGTGACTCTCCAAGTCCTCACTGCCTCTGTGCCCACCTGGACTTTTCCCACCATGCATTTGAATTAGTGCCAGAGCATCTCTCCAGGGTCTTCCAACTAGAACATGATGGAGCCCTACTATGTGCCAGGCCTCGTGCCAAGTTTTGAGGGTAGGGAGGACATACCCCCGAGGCCCTTTAGGGTGACAGGAGAGCAGATGCAGGTCTCTGCAACGGTGTGAGGAAACCGCGGTGACGCACAGGGGCTGAGGGGAGGTGGCAGGCTGCTCCTTCCCACTGGTCTTCTGGCTGCCGGATTATCTCCCTTCACAGGGAGATAATACAGGGTGTTCTCTGTGTTCCCTGGTCAAGGTCCTTTACTAATTTCAGCTTGGTGATGATTTTTATTTTTGTTTATTGAGATACAGTTGATTTACAGTATTATGTTAGTCTCAGCCTGGCATTTATTGTCCTCTGTTATCCAGCCCCTGCATTTTGCTATTCCCCAGGACAACCCTCTGTACCCTCGCAGCTTCCTGCTGACTGGCCCAGCCATCTTCCTATGACCTAGTCAAAGAATCATAGCAATGACCCTGGCCCTACTTACTGCTGGACTGTGTCACTCGCCTCAAGCACTTTTTCATGTTATTTTTTTAAATTTACTTATTTTGTTTATATGTTCTTTTTAATTTTATTCAGTATAAGATTTTTTTTTTTTTTTTTTTGGCCAAGAGGCACGCGGCATCTTAGTTTCCCGACAAGGAATCAAACCTGTGCCCCCTGCAGTGGAAGCCCAGAGTTTTAACCACTGGACCGCCAGGGAAGTCCCTCATTTATTTCATATAATCCTCATAACTCACTGTGGTATGTATCATCGTCCTCATTTTGTAGATAAGAAAACTAAGGTTCAGAGAGCCTAAATAACTTGCCCAAGTCACACAGCTAGAGCATGACTAAATAGAACTCACCACCCCCCAACTTCAGGTCAAACCCAAAGCCATCCCACTCTCACTGTCTACTCTACAGAGATGAGGAGTGGGAAAATGGCATATGTAACGGGTTAGTAATCTTTCCTCACTCTTGCTGCTCCCACATCTGAAATACTCACTTTCTCCTTCAGGGATCTCAGTGTCACACTTCCTCAGAACATCCTAGAGACCCTCCCTCACCTCGAGTTCCCTCACTTGTTGCTTGCTCCCTGTATACTATGTGATCATAAATGACTTAAGCTTCCATTTCCTCGGAATCGTTCTCTAGTGATTTCATGGAGGTGCGTCTGAGCCTGACTACAAACTACTATGCCGACTTGATAGACGGCCGACATCCATAATAATAACTAATAATTATGATAGATAGAGTGCCTGATGAACTATGGACAGAGGTTTGTGACATTGTACAGGAGACAGGGATCAAGACCATCCCCATGGAAAAGAAATGCAAAAAAGCAAAATGGCTGTCTGGGGAGGACTTACAAATAGCTGTGAAAAGAAGAGAAGCGAAAAGCAAAGGAGAAAAGGAAAGATAAAAGCATCTGAAAACAGAGTTCCAAAGAATAGCAAGGAGAGATAAGAAAGCCTTCCTCAGTGATCAATGCAAAGAAATAGAGGAAAACAACAGAATGGGAAAGACTAGAGATCTCTTCAAGAAAATGATACCAAGAGAACATTTCATGCAAAGATGGGCTTGATAAAGGACAGAAATGGCATGGACCTAACAGAAGCAGAAGATATTAAGAAGAGGTGGCAAGAATACACAAAAGAACTGTACAAAAAAGATCTTCACAACCAAGATAATCACGGTGGTGTTATCACTCACCTAGAGCCAGACATTCTGGAATGTGAAGTCAAGGGGGCCTTAGAAAACATCACTATGAACAAAGCTAGTGGAGGTGATGGAATTCCAGTTGAGCTGTTTCACATCCTGAAAGATGATGCTGTGAAAGTGCTGTACTCAATATGCCAGCAAATTTGGAAAACTCAGCAGTGGCCACAGGACTGGAAAAGGTCAGTGTTCATTCCAATCCCAAAGAAAGGCAATGCCAAACAATGCTCAAACTACTGCACAATTGCACTCATCTCACATGCTGGGAAAGTAATGCTCAAAATTCTCCAAGCCAGGCTTCAGCAATACGTGAACTGTGAACTTCCAGATGTTCGAGCTGGTTTTAGAAAAGGCAGAGGAACCAGAGATCAAATTGCCAACATCCGCTGGATTATCAAAATAGCAAGAGAGTTCCAGAAAAACGTCTATTTCTGCTTTATTGACTATGCCAAAGCCTTTGACTGTGTGGATCACAATAAACTGTGGAAAATTCAGAAAGAGATGGGAATCCCAGACCACCTGACCTGCCTCCTGAGAAACCTGTATGCAGGTCAGGAAGCAACAGTTAGAACTGGACATGGAACAACAGACTGGTTCCAAAGAGGAAAAGGAATACATCAAGGCTGTATATTGTCACCCTGCTTATTTAACTTATATGCAGAGTACATCATGAGAAACGCTGGGCTGGAAGAAGCACAAGCTGGAATCAAGATTGCCAGAAGAAATATCAATAACCTCAGATATGCAGATGACACCACCCTTATGGCAGAAAGTGAAGAAGAACTAAAGAGCCTCTTGATGAAAGCGAAAGAGGAGAATGAAAAGGTTGGCTTAAAGCTCAACATTCAGAAAACAAAGATCATGGCATCTGGTCCCATCACTTCATGGGAAATAGATGGAGAAACAGTGGAAACAGTGTCAGACTTTATTTTTTTGCTCTCCAAAATCACTGCAGATGGTGATTGCAGCCATGAAATTAAAAGACGCTTACCCCTTGGAAAGAAAGTTATGACCAACCTAGATAGCATATTGAAAAGCAGAGACATTACTTTGCCAACAAAGGTCCATCTAGTCAAGGCTATGGTTTTTCCAGTGGTCATGTATGGATGTGAGAGTTGGACTGTGAAGAAAGCTGAGTGCCAAAGAATTGATGCTTTTGAACTGTGGTGTTGGAGAAGACTCTTGAGAGTCCCTTGGACTGCAAGGAGATCCAACCAGTCCATCCTAAAGGAGATAAGTCCTGGGATTTCTTTGGAAGGACTGATGCTAAAGCTGAAACTCCAGTACTTTGGCCACCTCATGCAAAGAGTTGACTCATTGGAAAAGACTCTGATGCTGCGAGGGATTGGGGGCAGGAGGAGAAGGGGATGACAGAGGATGAGATGGCTGGATGGCATCACTGACTCGATGGATGTGAGTCTGAGTGAACTCCAGGAGTTGGTGATGGACAGGGAGGCCTGGCGTGCTGCGATTCATGGGGTTGCAAAGAGTCGGACACGACCGAGCAACTGAACTGAACTGGACTGAACTGAGTATGGCTGAGAGTGGAGACAATCTTTCGGGACAGCAGCAGAGGCGTTCAGAAGGCCTGTCACTGCCATCAGCACAGTCATAACTCTGGGCTACGGTTTCCTCATCTGTCAAGAGCAGGGCCTCCATCTAGATGTTCTTTAGCCAAGAAATAATTATTGAGCTCCCCCTACACACCAGGCAGGCCTCTAGGCACCAGGGGTTAAACAGACAAAATCTCTGCTTTCATTCTAGCAGACGGAGACAACAGACAAAATAAATATGTGAAGGGTATATGATGTCAGATGGTGGTTAAGTGTGGTGGAGAAATAGAAAGCAGGGAAGGGGGAAAGGAAATGCCAAGGAGTGACATTATCTGACTTGCATTTTAAAAGGCTCACTAGCTGTTGTGAATTGACTGTAATAAGATAAGTGAATGAGCAGGAGGCCAATGGGGAGGTAATTGCAGCAATCCAGATTGGGCGGGGGTGGGGAGGCTGTGGCTTGGTGAGGAGCTGTGGTCAGAGGTGGTTAGATTTTGGATATATTTTGAAAGTAAAGCCCACATAATTCATTGGAGGATTATATGTGTTGCCGATTCAAGGAGGTCTGCAAGGTCTTTGTCGTGGGAAGAAGGAACTCCTGAAGGATGGAGTAGCCATTACAGGCAAGGGGAAGACTATGAGAGAGGCAGGTTTTGAGGAGACCCCCCCCAGAGGAAATATGGAGTGAGCAGTGGCTATGTGAGTCTGGAGTTTGAGGAGGAGGCTCTGGCTGGAGATATAAATATGTGGTAGTCATCAAGGTATAGAGGACGTATCAGACACCTCTTGCGAGCGTGTGCCTAGCTGTGTCCGACTCTTTGTGACCTCATGGACTATATGTAGCCCTCCAGGCTTCTCTGTCCATGGGGTTTTCCAGGCAAGAATACTGGAGTGGGTTGCCATTTCCTCCTCTGGGGACTTTCCCAACCCAGGGATCAAACCCACATCTCTTGCGTCTCCTGCATTGGCAAGTGGGTTCTTTACCACTGGTGCCACCTTAGGCATGCCTTTAAATCCTGTTGGTCCCACCTCTCCCTCCAGCCGATGTTGTGCAGCTGCTGTTGGCCAGATTTGCAATGGGTATGAACTCTTGCCTGCTCCGTGTACCTCTAGCTTCCTGCCCAAGGCTGGCTGTAGGACAACAGTGGGAATTCACTCAGCACTGCCACATGTCCAAACAGAATTATGGGAAAGGCGACGATCCTTGGGCTACCCTTAACCAGTGGTGCATGGAAGCTGGTGGATAAATGAAGATCCCTCTTCATCCTTGATAGACGGTTCTGAATCTCCATCAGTCTCCCACAGTGATGCTCAGCTCAGTAATGCATCCTTGAATTTATTTCTGTTTCTTCTCTGTTTCTCTTAGTCTGTCCCTCATTTCTGCTGTCTGGAATTTCATTCCCATATAAACTACATGCATGCAAACCTTTTATTAAGGTTCTGCTTCTAGGAGATCCTGGGAGAAGACAAGCGGCATTTAACACCATAAGACTGAATGAGATCACCAATGGATTAATGAAGACTGGGAACAGATCCAGGGACTGAGCTCCAGGACCCTCCAACATTTCTAGATGAAGGAGATAAGGAGGTCCCAGCAAAGGAGACCCTGAGGAATAATCAAGAGAATGAAGTATCATGGAAGCCAAAAGAAGAAAAGTGTTTCAAGGAAGAATGAAGGGTCAGCTGATTCTTGCTGAGTGGTTGAGATGAAGGAGTCATGATCATTCGGTTTAACCACAGTGGAGGGAACTGGTGACTTGAACAGGCAACAGTTTAGGTGGAGTTGTGCAGTGATTGAAATGGTTTTGAGAGAGGAGCTGGAAGAGAAGTAGGGTCGAGAGACTTCTTTTTTCCTCTGGATGGGAGAGACTACAGAATATTAATGTATATGTATATGCTGATGGCAAATGATTCAGCAAAGAGGGAAAAACAGATGATGCAGGAGAGAGGAGGAAGCCTTGCTGGAGGAGGGAGGGGACGGATCAGCGGCCAGTGCAGGTGTTTGCCTTAGATAGGAGCAAACGACAGCTTATCCCCAAACTGCAGGAGAGAAAGCAGGGGTTGTGGGCAAGTGCTCACAACCCACAGCTCACCGATTGCTTGAATTGCAAAAGGTCATTAAGACTGCGAGTCTGTACCTCCCACAATCCGCTTTCACAGAGGAGACCCAGAGGAGAGACCCGCCACGGACGGACATACCGCTGGGTAGAAACCAAGGCTCCTCTGCCCCACCCAGCCCCTTAGGGCTCTCCCCTCTGGTGGAATCCTGACCATACTCTGTCACTTACTCCGTTAGTCTGGTAGATCCCAGGAAGGACACTGAGAGGGAAACAGAGAAACAGGCAAGCTTCAAGTAGGACCAATAGGCCACAGGGGTGAGATAATCTGAAGATCTATTGATGAGTTCATGGGACTTCCCTACATGTATGTTGGAGTCAGTGGTAATCACTGCCAGGAAGGAAGCTATAAGCTGGCAAACTGGGTTGAGAAAAATCTGCCCAAATGCAGGCAGATATGGGACTTCCCTTGCAGCCCAGTGGCTAAGACTCCGAGCTCCCAGTTCAGGGGGTCTGGGTTCGATCCCTGGTCAGGGAACTAGATCCCACATGCTGAAACTAAGGCATGATACAGCCATATATATATATGTGTGTGTGTATATATATATAAATATTTAAATGCAGGCAAATACTATCAATCCCAGGGCAAACAGAAGGGCATATATCCTTCTGGAATATAGATTTCTGGTTTCAAATAGTCCTTCAAGCCTTGTTTCCTAATTTGGGGTTTGGAAATATGGTCCCTCTCAGCTTAGAGTTAAGCACAGCCTGAGGAGGGGGCAGTGAGGTTACGGGCCGGGCAGGGTGCGGGAGGCACAAACCTGCTGGTCACACGGAAGGGCCACACCAGCCTTGCCTTGACTTCCAGGAAACTTGTTTTTATTTTCTTGACTTCCAGGAAACTTGTAAAACCACTACATTCTCTTTCCCCTAATTCCATTCATTTCACAAACACTCTCCGTGCTTTTTGAGCTCAGTGCTGCAGGTATGTGGGGGGATGGTGGGGTGGGGATATATAGAACAGATGCATTAAAAGAGAGATCCTACCTACAGATGTTTACAGGCTTGTAAGAATAAGCGCTGTACACATTTAGCTGTGATTTGATTCTGGACAGTCTCTGTTTTTCTGTTATTTCCTTCTTGGACAGAAGGGGTGTACAGTATGGGATGACTATGTCTCTAGCCAATAAAAGATAGCTCCCTGGCTGTGGACTCAAAAATATAAATTATGAACTGCTCTTGGGTACAAATTACTCCCATGTGAGCTTGCTGAGCATGATCCACTTATCTCTAGGGTTGATTGCTAGTTAAATCCTGCCCAAGTAGCTGAAAGCCTGTTTGTTTTACGACAAACAGGAGGAGAAAGGAGCCCTGCTGCAATTTGGGCCTAGGGGAGAATCCTAAGCCAACGCTACCCTCTAACGTGTTTGTTCAGGAAATCCTTAAACTGGCACAGTCTGAGGCCTCTTATCCCCCTTCCCACCAAAGCCATATCCAAGGAGACACCCTGGCCCCGGTTTAGGCTTCTGCCTCTCAGGGGTGGAGGGCAAGCCGAGGGGACAAGGAGGTGGATGTCAGCACGTCATAAGCCAGGGCTGCTTCTCCGCAGGGACAATCAGGAACTCTTCATTTCAGTCTCTGCCGCCGTCTCCAAGCACCTGCAGTATCAGTGATTTCACAGAATCCTCATGTGTTCCCGTGAGGGAGGTGGGGCAGGCTTTATTATCGCCACACTGCTGCTGAAGAGGCCACAGGACTCGGCCCAGGTCACACGGTTAATAAGCGGCTGAATTGAGACTTGAGTCCAGGTCTCCTGACGGTGACTCGGACACCCCTGTGCCAGGGAGTCTCTGCAGTCCCTCCCCTCCCCCAGAGGGAGGGGTGGCCTTTCCTCCCAGGACAGGATGACCTCTTTGAGCCCCAGCTCTGCCTTCAGCAGCTGTATGATCTTGGGCAAGTTGTTTGAGACTCTCTGGGTCTCTTTTCTCCATGTGCAAAATGGGCAGAACAATAATACCAGAGTCAAAGGAAGAAATGAGATGTTACAGCAAGAGCAGAACACACTGCCTGGCACAGGGCAAGCAGCCAGAAGTGCTAGAGGACTTTCCTGGTGGCGGGGTGGTTAAGAATCTGCCTGCCAATACAGGGGATGTGGGTTCAATTCCAGGTCCGGGAAGATTTCACATGCTATGGAGCAACTACGTGTGTGCACCACACCTACTGAGCCAGGGCTATAGGGCCCTCAGGCCGCAACTCCTGAGCCTGCCTGCCCTCGAGCCTGTGCTCAGCAAGAAGAGAAGCCACCGCGATAAGAAGCCCGCACCCCGCAACCGAGAGCAGCTAGCTCTCGGAAAGCCACGAAGACCCAGCGCAGACAAAAAGAAATACAATTATGTTTTTAAATGGAAAAGAGAAGGCTATAGCACCTCTTTCTCCCCCCTCCCCGAAAAGTCTTTTCCCCTAAGGCACAACCTAGAGGCAGTTAAGAACCTTGGAGAAGCCTCTGCGCTTCCCTGCCTCCTCTTCTGCGAGCTCTCTCTTTGATAATGCTCCCTCCATTTGTACAGCTCTTTTAACTTTTCAAAGTGCTTTCCCTACCAGCACCTCTTGAGATCCTCCCTACAACCCTGTAAGATAACAGAACCCGAAATCTTCTTACAGATAAAGGGCAACCAAGGTAGGAGAGGAGGATGGGCTGCCCTGAGGCAACGCCTCTGTTAGCTCCTGTATCACTCTGGGTTACTGGGAATCCTTAATCATGTGGGTTTCCTTTGCTTCATTTGGAAGTGGCAGAAAGGGACCTAATTGAATCTCTGTGAGCTCAGGATTACCCACAGAAGGAAAACAGTGCAGGAGAAAGTGGTTGGGAGTCTGGAATCCCCCCAGGCCATTCAGCCTCCCTGCCCTTCAAGACTTGGGACTGCAGGTTGGAAAGGCAACCCAAGCTAATGAGTAAATTCCAGCTGACTCCCTACCAGTGGGTGAGAGTTGAAAAGGTCAAAGGGCACTGCTCCTGCCTGAGATTCCAGCCTCAGCTCTGCCCCAGGCTATCTGAGAATCTGATATCTGACTATATCTGACTTGTTCAAGGCGCACCTCAATTTCCTCGTATATAACAGAAAGGCTAGATTCATTAGACTGGACTTATAATAGGTAATGTCTCATCTGCTTTTCTGAGAATCTGAAAGGGACTTGCTTGAGGACAGCAGTGAACAATTTTTTAAAAACTTTTTTTTGTCATAAAAGTTCCTAAAACAATTTCAATGTCAACAGAACAGCATTGTGAACCCACAGGTACCCTCTGCCCCGCTTAGATCATCATCATTCTTGTTGCCTCTCTACCTTCACGCTCTGCCCACTTGACAGATATTTGGTAGAGTTCTTTTTTTTTTTCAGGTGAAACTTATAAACATGGACGTGCAGAACTCTTAACTGTATAACACTGAGAAGTCGATCTGCCCATGCAAGCTACACCTCTATCATGACATAGAACCTTTACACTTTCCTAGAATATTCTCTCGTGTCCATCCTGGGCAAATGTAAGTTTAACACAAAGGGTTAGCAAATGCTCTCTTTTGGGGGCTGGTCTGTTGTCTTAAACTGTTATTCTGCTTCCTGCTTCTGTTCATGCCTGTCAGCTGTGTGTCCCTGGAGGTCTCAGGCTTCTCCTGCACGCACTCTGTGCACAATTCTCCTGTTACGAGGACTCGACTACCCTGGCTTCAAATGCTTAGAAGCAGTTGTCTTTTCTTTTTCCCATGTACTTACTCTTCTCTGGGTGTTTCATGGTGTTCTCCTCCATTTTCATTCCTATGACTGCTTTCTTATACCAGCTGCTCTCTCTCTCCTTTGGAATAGCCTCACTTTTCTGTGTTCCGTCCATCTTCTCTGAGCTCACTGTCCTTTGTCTTTTTGGTCAAGTCGTGGACACTTGATACTGAGCCGTAATTTCAGGGTCCAGCCCAAGGCACTTAGTTAACAGTGAGTGAGTGAATATACAAAGGGCTGCATGGACTGAGTCACTAAGGACCCTAACCTGTCAGCCTTGCCATTTTTGGATCACATCTATCTCTCTGTATCAAGCATACCACTATTTATCTGCCCCTTTGGAAGCTCCAGCATTTGAAAGGAAGGAGACTGATTTCCTGGCAAAATGTGACCCAAAGGACCATTCTCCTCCCACTGCAAACCCCCCCCCCCCATTCATTAAAATAAAATAAAATAAAAAACAACAACAGAGCAAGCTGGGCTATCAGGGATACTTCCTGTTTTCCTCTCTTGAAAGCATCCTGGATAGATGAAACTGAGGGATCAAAGGGACTGTCTGCCTCTGGGGCCTGGGGACTGGCAGGATGGCTTTTAACCCTCTGCTGTCTCCTACGGTGAGTAGCATAGGCAGTTTATGTCTTCTGTTTCCTGGGAAGATTCAACTTCTTGGGGGCAAGGGCCTTGTTAGTCATTTATTCATCAAGCATTACTGTACCTGCCAAATGTCAAGCTTTGTTTGAGGATCTGGATATTCAGCAATGAATATGACACAGTCCCTGGTTTCTTTCATCTTATAGCAAGGATGGCGAGTGCTAACATGATTAAGCACTTTCTCCATGTCAGGCACTCACTACATGCTTTTCATACATAAACTCACAACAAGTTTATGGGGTATTATTATGACCATTTTACAGATAAGGAAAGCAAGGCTTGTGGAGGTTAAATAACTTGGTATGGGTGCATGACTAGCAGATGTCAGGGCTGGTGTCAGAGTCCGGTGATCTGACAGCTGAACCCATCTTCTTAGCAGCTACACTATGTCTCACCCAGAGAACCTACCTCCTCTCTGAAACCTGGTAGTTATGCATGGCTAGTAATTTCTGCCAATGCAGTTTATCTCTAGGCTTGGTCAGGTGGCTTCTGATGACCAGGATTCTTTGCATTCCACTTACTGTACTGAACTAGAATGAATGTAAGTCAGCCTGCAGTCCCCTGAAGCCTGGAAACAAGCCTGAGAAACCAAGAGGCCATGTTTGACTCTGTTTGGGGGGCAAAGAGCATGTCAGTCTCTTGCTTGCTCCCCTTCTCCAGTTTCTGGAACAGATCAATTCCCCTAGGGTTTGTTTGTTTGTTTGGCATGGGGGGTGGTGATGGTGATGTATTTTCTCCAAAGCCTTGCAAGAAACTCGAGGTGATGAGAGTAATAATAGTGACCAAGTGAACATATACAGAGCAATTATTCTAGGTCTTTTGCATCCTTGCAACAATAGATAGTACTATTTTACTCATTTATTACCATTTTCTATTTCTGGGGCGGATCAGAGGCCCAGAGTGATTAGTTAACACATCCAAAATCACACAGCTAGGCAGAGCCAGGATTTGATCCTAGGTTTGACCAACTCCAAAACCTATGCTTTAATCATCGTGTCCCTGATGCCGAAACTTGGCAGAGGCAGGAAGGAACTCCCTGCTGAGGTCCATGACAAACCGTAAGAGGCAGGTGAGGATACAGAGTAACCTTGAGACCCATTGGGCAGGGATGCCTGGCACAAAAGGATCTTAAAGTGCTTCCGACTCTGCAATTCTATCTCTTTAAGACCCAGAGCTCCCATGCCAAGCCTACACCATGATCCTCAGAGATTTCAGGGGTGGGGAAACTGGATTGAACATGCTGACATACAACAAGCAAAAAAAGACCTCAGCATTTTTGCCTCGCCTGGGTGGCTCCAGCCTTTTTTTTTTTTTTCTCCTCTTGCTCTCATTTATTTATTACTATGCTATTCCCTGGCCCCCGCTGCTGTGTCAATACTGATAAAAGCAAATCACCCCACAAACAGGTGCAGCTGAAGCTGCCCCTTGGACAGCTGCCAGGGAATGTGATCGCTCAGCTGGGGTGACCTGCCCCTGCCCAACCCCCTTCTCAGGTTCCAGTCCAGGGCATGTGTCCTTGGGCAGTTAATGTCAGTCTGCGTGTTCAGAGCCTGGCATCTCAGTTGGCATCATGGACTCAAGCTGGTGGGTGTGGTGGGGTGGGGTGGGCCTACGCAGGACAGAGGGAGCCTCCACGAGTTATCAGCCTATCTATTTATTTCCTCTTTCTGTTTCTTCCAAGAAATTCATCATCTGATAATCCTATGTCACCAAGTCCCTCTTGCAACTATTTGAAAATATTTTCTAAGAATATCACTGCCTGATTGTTTTAGGTAAGAAATATTTTTTTTCAGACCTACCCACTTCCAAATTCACACATACACTTGGAATTTAATGATCCAAAAGACATATTCTGAGTACCTCCTAGGGCCGAGCTGAGAGGTCACCTAAACAAACATCGTGCGAGCCAACCTTGTTATCCAGTATGCGTTTTGATGCTTCCAAGCCATGTGACTTGGACTCGTTTGAAAAAGATTATATTTCATTCCCCCTCCCCCATTCCCGTGTTTGGTCCCTAAGCATCCTTTCCCCACTTCCCTAGGGCACTCGCCTTTCCGGAAATGCCCTTGCCCAGCGGGCAGCCTCCACATCGCGGGGAGGTAGGACTGGGACAATAAGGCGGTGGCTGGCGGGCCTGGGGCCCGGGGCTGGCTGGGTGCAGGGCAGGGGCTGGAGCCGCCAGGTCGCCGGACAGCCGCAGAGCAGCGCAGCTCCGGCCGGGGAGGTGGTTGCCATGCAAATAAGGCGGCGCCGTGGTGGTGGTGGGGGGGGCGGGTGGGGAGGCGGGGTGGGAAGCTCCCCTTACCCAGGGGCCCTCCGGTTGCCAAAACAGACCATTCCCCAGAACAGTCGCCTAGAAACGGGCGCTGTCATAGCAGCCTGTCTAGAGGCCAGCCAGCCGCGCTGCCGGGAGGAGCTGGGTCTGGGTGTTCAGACCTCCGCGGCACCCCCTCCCCACTGAGGCTCTACCTCAGGGAAGGGAGTGGTGGCTTGGGCCTCTCCTTGGAGCTAGGGGAGGGCGCTAATTGGATTGGAACACTCCAGAAACACATCAGCTGCTCCTCCCTGGGGGAAACGGGTGGGGGTTGAGGGTGGGGGGCGGGGGGAGGCTGCAGGCTGTCTTTGTGATGACAGGTCTCAGCCTCACCCTCCCAGCTGCCACGCCCTGACCTGGTCCTCACCAGCCCCTGCCCACCCAGAGCCTTTCTGGGGCACAATGGCAGGCTCTCCGTGGAGTGGAGGATGTAGGCGTGGATCAGAGAATCGCCAAAGTGTGATCCAGCCATGATAAAGAGGGGTGCCTGATGCTCTCGGAATTCAGGATGGTGATCCAACCTGCTGTGAAGCAGCCACCGAGGATGCAGGTTCGCTGCTGCCGCCAAGGCCTGTACCTTAGCTACTTGGTCCTTCAACACACCCATTCTCAGCAGGCTTCCCTCATCTGACCCGTCCTATGCTGATATGCCATTCTGAACCTGGGAGCAGTGACTTTCCTATCTCACTTGTCACTAAGAGACCTTCTTGTCACTTAAGTGTGCTTCTTGCCTCTTATCAATTAAACTATAGTATAAATTTCTAAGGGGGCTTCCCTGGTGGCTCACATAGGAAAGAATTCACCTGCAGTGTGGGAGACCTGGGATCAATCCCTGGGTTGGGAAGATCCCCTGGAGGAGGGCATGGCAACCGAACCCACTCCAGTATCCTTGCCTGGAGAATCCCATGGACAGAGGAGTCTGGCGGGTTACAGTCCAGTCCATGGGGTCGCAAAGAGTTGGACAGGACTGAGCAGTCGTCCTGCACATAAGCGTCTAAAAGGCAGAATCCATGTAATTCTGCAAGATAGATTTTAACAAATCCCTTTAAATTTAACTGCAAGTGATCTTTATCATCCTGAGAGGCCTCTAAGGTTACCTTTGCAGTAACTGTTTTAGATTGCTTTCAGAGAATACTTGAGATTGTTGATTAATCACTCAGTTCTGTCTGACTCTTTGCAACCCCATGAATTGTAGCCCACCAGGCTCCTCTGTCCATGGGATTTCCTAGGCAGGAATACTGGAGTAGATTGCCATTTCCTTCTCCAGGGGATCTTCCTGACTCAGGGATCAAACCCATGTCTCCTGCAAGTCTCCTACATTGCAGGCAGATTTTTTTACTGCTGAGCCACCAGGGAAGCCCATTTTCCCTATGTTTGTTGGTTTTCCCCAGATCATAAATCCCACTTCTCAAAGTAAAGGCCAGAAATGTGCTTTCTTAGACTCCCTTGCAGCTAAGATATAGGTGTGTGACCTACATTCCACCAATCAGATGCAACAATATGAGACTGATTTGGAAGAGAGCAACTGAGGAAGCAGGGATGCAGAAAAGGGGGCGGGGGAGGCACCTCACCTTTAGAGTAACAGAGGAGATGCTTGGGGATCCACCCAGCTGGTGGGAGTGAGGTGAGGCAAGTTATAGAATTCATGCTGATTGACAGCTGCTATGGTAGCTTTGCTGGAAGAGTACCTCTGGGTGGTCTGGCTGTCATCTCTGAATACTGGACCTTTGTACCAATCATCCCTTCTGGATTCTGTAAGCCTCTTAATCTTTTTAAGTAAGTTCCTTTTCTATTAAAGTGGATTCTGTGGTTTGCAACTAAGATCTCTGATACAGATGGTTGGACTGATGGATGAGTAGGTGGGTGGAAGTGTGGGTTAAGGGTGGGTGGGCACCAAAGTATTGAGTGATTTTTCTGGGGGAGAAGAGATTATAGGCTATTTTTTCTCTCTGGTTCTCTTCTTAGTTTCTTCCTCTTCTTTTTTCAAACAATGGAATGATGTTACTAGTACAATAATAAAAAGCTATCAGAAGCCCAGATCTAGGAGAGCTCAAAGTCCAGTGCAGCACAGATCAGCACAGTGAACGTGGAAGCCAGGTCTGAACACTGGGTGTTCCAAGATAGGATGATCTCTGGAGATGCCATGACTTTGGACTCAGATCCTGCTATCTCAGCCAGCCTGCCCTACCACCAGCAAAAAGCCTGCTTTCTTTCTTCTCCCCTCTGAACCCCACAGCAAAGGCTGTGCCCACCACTCAGAGGCATGCGCTTGGCTCATCCTGCCTTGTGACATTGTTCCTGTTGTTACCCAACAATCTCATTTTACCATGAGCAAGGATGACAAGCACATTTGTGACTCACCGCATATTGTTCTGCCCTCTCTCTGCTCTGGACTCCCGGCGGCACTGCCTGTCTGTCCCTTGGCTGGCAATACCACAACCTTGCTCTGCAGCTCTTTTTCACATGGGCACATCCCATTGCCCAGCACAGACTCAGCTCCATGGAGGCTGAGACTGCAATTAATGTGATTTTTGCACAGGTATGCAGGATGAAGGATTTTATGATATGTCTATAGAAGGTGAGAATCATATGGTTTCTTTTCACTTTGATGACTTCACCATAGCAAAATTATAAGCTTTTGCAGACAGAGGCCTTTTCCTTCCTCCCTTCCTTCCTTCATTTGTTCATTCATTCAGCACACAGTGAGTAACTATGATGTGCCAAGCACTGTGCTGTGTGCTGGAAATTTAATAAGGCATAAATCCTTTTCTTAAGGTGTTCACAATGTAATAGTAAGAAACAGATATATTGGCAAATAAACAGGAAAAAAAGTGATAGAAGAGTTCAGATAGGCAAGTGTGCAAGGTAGAGAAGAGAGTGACTGGTTGAGGACAGAAAGAGCTTTTCCATAGGAATAATACCAAGTGCTCTCTCTAGGACAGCCCTGTCTTCAGTACAGTACTTGACCTATGCTCATTCACTTAATCCTTACAATCCAAAGCAAGTGCTATTATTACCCCCATTTTGCAGGTGAGGAAACTAAAGCCTAGAGAGGTTTAATGTCTTAGAAGTTTGCACGCTGGTGAGCTGCAGGGCCAATCTGTGCACCTAGGGCGCTCTGCTCTAACAGTGAGTGTAACTGTTGTGCCGTACTGCCCTGAATGAATTCTGGAAAGGGGAGTAAGTGATCACTAAGCATCGTGGCCTTCTACACAGGACAGGGCACGGAGTGGCTCATGCCTGTTCTGCTGTTCTGCTCAGGTGGGACACAGGTGCATCGGAGAATGGTGTAGTGCAGGGATGGCCACTTGGCGACGGGTGAGAACTCACTGCCACAGTCTTGGACTTTGGTTGTTCACTTTGTTTCTTGGTGGTTAATTGCAGTGCTAAAGAGTGGCAACCTAAACAGAATTGTGAGGTTGGCAGAATGGGCTTTGTCTCCTCAGGACTGGATCGGGGGTACCCCTGGCTTTGGAGTCACAGGGACTTGGGATCCGGTCCCAGCCCTGCAGCTGACTGGCTGAGTGACTTTGAGTAAGTCACTCAACATCTCGGAACCTCACTATTCTTGACTGTTAATTGATGATAAAACCTCAGTGCTGACATAAGATTAAATGAGATAATGCATGTAGATCGGTTTAGAACTACTGCCTAGCATGTAGCAAGCTGGCCAAAAATGGAATCTAAGTCCCAATCCCTTATCTACAGATCCAAAACCTTAAAAAGCTCTGAAAAGGAAACACATGTGGCAACAAAACCTGTCCTGAACCAGTGCAAAGTTAAGTCTTTCTTTAGTTGCACCTAGTATCATTTGCATTTGCAGAAAGGGAAGTGCAGTTGCACCTAGTATAATGATCCATTATCCATACACTTTATTACAGAAGCATCAATGTATTTGAATAGAGAATGCAGCCCGCATCCTACTAGAGGCATTGCAAAGCATATGCTACAGACAACCATGTTGCTTTTCTAAAATTGAAACCAAAAGCCCTGAATTACAAAGCACATCTGACCCCAAAAACACCAGATAGGGGGTTCAGATTGGCATCAGCTTTCCTCTGGACCACTCTCTCTACTTCTGATCTACTTCTTAATCCCAGTTGCTCAAATGGTCCTTGGCATCTGGAACCAACCCTTGGTTCCAACAGAAATACATATCCATCCACACACCCTTTGGGCTTCCCACAGGCTTGCCTCCTGCAACCAAGTTCCTTTGCTCCCAATGATTCCTCCACTCTACTCTCTGCCAACCCCATAGAATTTGGGGGCTTTTTTCTCCCATAACCTCGTAGAGAAGATGGACTACGGACATGTGTCCTCGTCTGACCTGCTGTGGCAGTATGGTCTCAGCAAGTTATTACCTGCCTATGAGCTGCAGGATTATTGCTGGAAGTCCCTATTTGTGCTCCAAATATTCTCTGCTGACTGTATAAGCAATGTCTGGGATATAAATGTGCTGCTCCTTTTCAAGTTTGTAGTGAAGCTTTGGTCGTTTTCCTTCTTTGAGTTTCCCCCAATTGACTAAAGCCCAAAATAACAACTCCCTTCATGTGCAAGATCACAATAATTTCTGATGGGAAAAAGGAGTCCTCGTGTTGGAGCAAGTTGGAAACCCCTGAGCTGGGCTGTCAAGACCGCATGTCATTTCCCCTTTAACAGAGTGGGAGTCATGAGACCTGAGGTCAGGTTCCAGCCCCTCCCCTGGCTGGCTGGCTGATCTTGGGGGCAGCCCATGTGACTTGCAGAGCTTTGGTTTCCTCATCCTGGGGCAGAGATCATAGAAATTATTTGGCAAGATTGACAAGAAGATTAAATGAGATAATGAAAGGGCTTCGAAAGCTGATGTGTTGCACAAACACATCATAAGGACTGTTGTCATCTTCTCACACATACTGTCAGCTTCTTAAGGGCAGGGGCAGTGTCTTCTGTTTTTACCTTCAGTTCCCTCAGTGACGCTCCCCCTGACCCCCGCCCCAGCCTCTATCTCCTGCCCTCAACACAGGACTATGGAGATGACCTCGTAAAACCACTGTGAAGTGACTAGCCCGGTGGCTTAGCACTTAGAAGTTGCATCCCTGCGCGTGCACTGTCATACAGAGAGGCAGTCGAGGGCAAAGGTTCAGTGCCTGGGCCCGGGTTCGAGTCCTCTCTCTGCCATGTGCTGAGTTTGGGCAAGGCTGGCACTTACCTGCCCTGCCGTCCTCATTCCTCACAGGTGGCTGATGAGACCGGCAGCTAGTTCTTGAGGTGGTTGTGAGAACTGAAGGAGTTGAGACTATGCCAAGCCAGGCGCGAATCAAGCCCTCATAGGCGTCAGCTGTTGTTATTATTTTACTAATTATATCCCGAGGTGGTGCCAGAAGATCATGAGCAGAAATCTAGCTCTTGGGATTTGTTTAGAGCTGAAAAGTTCTTCAAAGATGGTCCGAAGCTCAGGGCAGGTTCTTACGGTCAGCACAAATAATGTAGCTGTGGATACACTTGAGGATCATTCCCCTCAGGTGTGGGCTAGATCCCCAGACCAGACATTGTTGGGTAAAAAGTGTGCATATTTAGCTTTTGGATAAATATCAAAACTGTGCAACACACAGATGTTTCTGTTTGCATTCCTTCCCATCAGAACAAGAGAGCCTGTTTCCTCATACCCCAATGCACCCACATTTTAAAGTGTAAATCGTATTAATTTCTGACTTGTGAATATTTGCAAGATGCAAAAAACTCAAAGAGGTATAAAGGGCATACAGGAGCACACAGGGGATTTCCTATCCAGTGGTTAGGACTTCGTGCTTTCACTGTCACGGGTAACAGTTCGATCCCTAGTCTGGAAAGTAAAATCCCTCAAGTCATGGGTTGAGGCCAAAAAACAAACAAAAAACCACAACCACCTAAGTCCGCTCCCCAGAAACACAAACTTTGATCTCAGCCTCTCTGGGAAGTGGAAAGTGGCGTCTCACTAAATAAATCTCACTATTGTATTTGTGTGAAAACAAACTGGAATGTATTGGAGTGGAATGTTGTATCTGAATGAACTTGAAGACTTCAAAGACATGCTCAAGGGTGGGGCGGGGTGGGGAGCTGCTTCCGCCGCCGGTGCCCCCAACCTGTTGTAGGTGAGAAACTTGGTACAACTCTGAGTTAGTCTGTAAAATGAAAACCTGAGGATGCCCCCTGCTCCCTTTGATTGTACTGGGGCTTTCTGCATCACCCCAGTCACCTGTTTGCAATCCTTCCCCCTCGGCCACCACCTTGCTGTCTGACCCTGAGGCAGTCGCCTCTGCTCTGGGCTTCAGTTTTCCTTGAGGGTGGAATGATTTGAGAGAATAGCATTGAAACATGTATATTGGTGGTTAGTCGTTAAGTCGCCAAGTCGCCAAGTTGCGACCCCATGGAGTGTAGGCTCCTCTGTCCATAGGATTCTCCAGGCAAGAATACTGGAGTGCGTTGCCATTTCCTTCTCCAAACATATATATTACCATATGTGAACTAGATGACCAGTCCAAGTTTGATGCATGAAATAGGGCACTAAAGCCGGTGCACTGGGACAACCCAAAGGGATGGGATGGGGAGGGAGGTGGGAGAGGGGTTCAGGAGCGGGGAGGAAACACTTACGCCCTTGGCTGATTCATGTCGATGTATGGCAAAAACCAGCACAATATTGTAACTAGCCTCCAATTAAAATAAATAAATAATTTTTTTTAAAGGAAGGGTTGGTCTAGGCCCCCATTTCAGGTGTAATATTCCAGGACTGTTCAACTAATTCACACTGAAGTGTAGGTGACTGATAACAGCTTAATGTATTACCTCTCCCGTGGGTGGGACCATTTTAAGAGATGTAATTTCTCATCCCCAAAGAATGAATGTGCCTGTTGCAATTTCAGGCACGGTCACAGGTGAGCGGGGGAAGCTGTAGGGGAGGGGCACCTCACCTGGCATTCCTCCAGCGGTCACTGGTTTTGGGCGGGGGCTGCTCTGGCCGGGGCAGGATGTCGGCCCTGAAGGGATGGACGTGCCCTTTGGTTTCCCTCCAGAACTCACATCACACTTGTTTCTGTCTGGCACAGGCCAAGAGTAGGGTTTTGTCATACAGAAAAACGCTTCATCAGGGAAACCCTCGTGTGTGGCCTGGAAAGCTACCCTATCCCCTGGGGCAGGGGGTGCAGCGGGGGGCGGGGATAGGGGGCGTTTAGCAGCTTGACTTCCAGGTTCGCAGGTCAGTTCCCATCGGGGGAGTGGGCCTTCTTTCTGCATTCTGCCAGAGCAGGTGGTCCCTCCACACCTGGATCCAAGACGTCTGCTTTTCGCCCAGGGAAAAAGAAGGTGCCAAACGCTGTCTGGTTTCATTTTCTGTAAGGAGGTTTGGTTTGACTTCTGAATTTTCAGGGAGGGTGTGAGAGACAGGGGTGGCCTGTAGCCACCGCAAGCCCATCAGAAATAAGAGAACCGTTTCTCTGAAGTCAAGGCCAGCTGGCCTCGTACCGCGTACAGTGCCGTAGCCCAGCGCATCTGCCTTCCAGTCCCCTCAGGGGTGCCACTTTGTCCCCACCCGCTGTCTGGGGCTCCCTGCAGTGGAAACAGCTGGGGGAGTCAGTCTGTGCTCCAGCCAAGGCTGCGGTAGGTGGGGATGGAAACCAGGGACTCTGGTCAGTGGCTCCACTCTCTTGGCAGTGCTGAGAGGTCTGGGCCAAGTCCCCGGGGTGGACGTCCCTTGCTCTCCGTCAGAATCCTCACCTCCACGTCCCTTCCTCTTCTCTGAGCAGGGCAGTTTCTCAAGCCTGTTAATGCTTAACCCATGAGCCTCACCATGGACAGCAGAGCTCCAGGCCCTCCCTACTTAACTTGGGTCTGTGACTGGAAGTCCTGGCCTCACTTAGGAGCTGGTTGGAAAGGTGGCATCTCAGGACCCACCCTAGGATGCTGAATCCGAATGTAGAGTGTTACAAGATACCAAGCTGGCATGTGAGTGTTTGGGAAGCCTTGTTCTAGATGCTGCATGTCCTAAGGAGGCAGGAAGGAGAGAAGGAAGTAGAAGCTCCCTGGGGAGACCTCCTCTGAAAGGCAGATACCCCCTTAGATCTGTTCAGTGGCGGAGTGGGGGGTGAGGGGCAGTGGACACAGAAAAGGCTAAGGAAGGCCCTCTAGGAAAACACGCTGAAATAGGTAGTTGCCTTTAATGATTTTGGTTTTAACTTCATTTTTACAAGACAATTCATTTACATAGTTAAAATTCTAAGGTGCAGAAAGGTATGGCAGACACAGTTTCTTTCCCACACTTACGTCCCAGCCACTTCCCCTCAAAGGTAACCTCTGTTACTAGTCTAGAGATATGAGATATTATGCAATAAAAGCTCATGTGCCCGCTTGTGCATGTGTGTGTGTTGTTCTTAATCATAAGATCCTTTTTTTAAAAATTCAAATGGTAGGTGATGATAGTGCCTAGACCTTGCTTTCTAAACTTATCTTTAAAAAATTATGTATTTATTTTTATTTTTTGGCCTCATCACATAGCGTGAGGGATCTCAGTTCCCCTTGTGCCCTGCCTTGGAAGCGTGGAGTCTTAACCAATGGATTACCAAGGAAGTCCCAATATATTAAGAAAAATTTTTTTTAATCTTTTTTTTTTTTTAATCTTTTGAAAGAATTTTGGCCACTTCCTCTGGCTTGCAGGATCTCAGTTCCCCAATCAGGGATTGAATCTGGGCCAAGGCATTGAAAATGCTGAATCCTAACCACTAGACCACCAGTGAATTCTCGTACTTAATATATTTTGGAGCTCATTCTATATCAATATGTAAAGAACATCCAGATTATATTTCAGCTGAATATTATTCTACTCTAAGGATACGTGCTAAGTCACTTCGGTCATGTCCAACTCTTTGCGACCCTATGAATTGTAAGCCCACCAGGCTCCTCTGTCCATGGGGATTCTCCAGGCAGGAATACTGGAATGGGTTGCCATACCCTCCTCCAGGGGATCTTCCCGATCCAGGGATCAAACCTATGTCTCTTACTTCTCCTATATGGGCAGGCAGGCTCTTTTATCACTTGAACCTTAGTTTATATTGCCATGCCCCACTGATGTACTTTGAACACTTTTGTTTTGTTTTAATGTAGCTTAATTTTAGAGTCTTAGAATCTGGGAGATTATTCAGTCCTAGCTTAGAAATTCTTTCACAGAATCCTACTCCACTTCTGAGACTCAGGTCAGTGCAGCCTGCTCTGGGGAGCTCTACCTCCTTCTCCCATCATCCTGACACGTTACCTTTGCCAGAACTCTAATCACGTGATATTATTAAGGGAAAGGCATGATAACATTTCCTTTTGTATTCTCTCACCCTGTGTTCCAACAGAGTAGGTGCTCAGTGAATGTGAATGAAATTGAACTGATCATCCCTGATAGGGAAACCCTCCATATTCTGCTGCTTGAATACCTCTAGTGACAGAGATCTCACTTCCTGAAAAGTACATTCGGCCTTTGAGAGACTGTATCAGAAGCAAAGTACGTTTCTTCTGTTAATAATACAACACAGAAATTTAATTCTTCTTCCAGATATATTTAAGATCTTTCTCCAAACCACTCACTTTCTCTGTGGGTCCTGTTTCCAGACCCTTCTCCTTCCAGTAATTTCATCCATACAATTTTTTGCTTATAATATAACCCTTAAAAAAATGATGTGTGATCGCTACACACTTATTAGAATTTGTGATTGTTATTTAGTCACTAAATGTGTCCAACTCTTTTGCGACCCCATGGACTATAGCCCTCCAGGCTCCTCTGTCCATGGGATTTCCCAGGCAAGAATACTGGAGTGGGTAGCCATTTTCTTCTTCAGGAGATCTTCCCGATCCAAGGATCAAACCCGAGTCTCTTGCTTTGGCAGGCAGGTTCTTTACCACTGAGCCAGCAGGGAAACCTTTGACAGAGTGAGTGCTTAGTTGCCCAGGGGTGTCTAACTTTTTGTGAACCTTTGGACTGTAGCCCACCAGGCTCCTCTGTCTGTGGGATAGACTACTACTCAGAAAAAAGACTAAATTAAAAAGCAAATAGATTGACATATTTAACAACATTGATGAATCTCAGAATAATTATACTGAGTAAAATAAGCTGGATGAAAAATAACAAGAGTTAGTGCTAGGTGATTTCATTTATTTAAAATTCTAAAAAAATGCAAACTGATAGTGACAGAAAGCACCTTAGTGGTTGCTCAGGGATGTGAAGGTGGGGAGGAGCAAGAGGAAGGATTATGAAGGGCACAAGGAAACTCTGTGTAGTGATGGTTATGTTTACTTGATTCTAGTGATGGTTTATACACCCGTCAAAATTATCAGATTGTATATTTTAAACATGTGCAGTTTATTGTAATTCAATGATACCTCGAGAACGCTGTTTAAAAAAAAAAAAAGCCTAAGGAGTTCCCCGGTGGTCCAGTGGTTTGGACTTGATGCTTTCACTGCAGTGACCTGGTTCAGTCCCTGGCTGAGAAACTAAGATCCCATGAGCCTTGTAGTGCAACTGAAAATCAGTGTCTGGAATTGGCTACATCCCCTCATTGACACTGATTGATGTGGTGCACAGTAGGGCAACTAGCTCCTTTGATTTTGTTACTATATTCTGTTGGTGAAAACCAAGTTTATGTGAGGTGTTTTTTTTTCCCAAATTTTTTTTATTGATGGCTGCACTAGGTCTTCGTTGCTGGGTGTGGGCTCTCTCTAGGTGCAGCGAGCAGGGGCTGCTCTCTAGTTTTGGCGCTTAGTTTTTTCATTGCAGAGGGCTTCTCTCGGTGCAGAGCGTGGGCTCTAGGGCTCGCAGGCTTCAGCAGTTGCACCACTCAGACTCAGTAGCCGTGACTCTCAGGCTGTAGAGCTCGGGCTCAGTGGCTGTGGCTCTCGGGCTGTAGAGCACGGACTCAGTGGCCGTGGCTCTTGGGCTGTAAGAGCACGGCCTCAGTGGCTGTGGTCCACAGCCTCTGTTGCCCCTCAGCATGTGGAATCTTCCCGGACCAGGGATCGAACCTGTGTTCCCTGCATTGACCAGCGGTTAGCCAGTGGTCCAGTTAATCCAGTGGTCCATTAACCGCTGGACCACCAGGGAAGTCCATATGTGAGTTTTAGGAGTGCTATCACTGTCCTTTAAGTTCAGCAAAACTTATAGGACATTGACATCGTCAATGCTGACATGCCAACCCTCCTCCAATTCTTTAAAATTAATTTATTTTTTATTGAAGGATAATTGCTTTACAGAATGTTGCTGTTTCTGTCAAACCTCAACATGAATCAGCCATACATATGTCCTCTCCCTTTGGAAACTCCCTCCCATCTCTGTCCCCATCCCACCCCTCTAGGTTGACACAGAGCCCCCATCTGAGTTTCCTGAGCCATACAGCAAATTCCCATTGGCTATCTATTTTACATATGGTCTCCTCCAGTTTTAATGTGAATTGTGTCAATTACCCCATTTGATGTTCATTTCTTTTTTTTTTTTTTCTAATGGAACAAGAGATGGCATGGAACAGTGGAAAGTATAATATGAACTTTGGGGTCAGATTCCTTTGACTAGATGCTCAGGGTGGATATGTTGCTGAGCTTCTCTGAGACTCAGTGTCCTTATTTGTAAAGTGAGTCAGTATTTGTGATCTCGTAGAGGTGTGACAATCAAACGACACCTCTAAAGGAAATGAACTTAGTACTTGGTCCATTAGGGCACTCAGTGAAGAGAAGCTAATTTTATAGCTTTGAGATGGAAGGGAAGGGGGCAGGGCACAACCTTTAAAAGACTGCAAACAGTCATTGAAGATAGGGCAAAAACTGGCTAGAACAGACTGGGTTCAAGATGGCAGAAGATTCGACTTTCAGTAGACCTTGAGCATCATACACCCATTGTAATACATTAGCTAAATCACACACCCCCAGGTGCCAGGACACTTCCCACATGGGCCGTAAAAGACCAAAAACTGAGCAGTGGTCCAGTTCCTAGAAATACCTGCCCCTTCCCCCAAATAGTTGGAATAACCCTTCTACTCATTATCCTATGATATTACCCAGCCCATGAAAATGAACCACCCCATATTTAAGGGCTTCTCACCTTCTGAGATGGCTCACACTCTCTCTGTAGAGTGTGCATCTCCAAGAGCCACCCTCGGCTTTTGAGACAGACTGTGTTCTGCCTATGGAATGTGTAGCTCTCTAAATAAATCTACTTCTTATGTATCACTTTGACTTTCACTGAATTCCTTCTGCACTGAGACATAAAGAACCTGAGCTTCACTAAGCCCTGAGGCCAGGTGAACAGTTTTATTTGGCAGATTGTGTGTTCGACGCCCAGCTGGGGTTTTCAGTTATAGCTCCATCACCCTGCCCATTACAGTATTTTAAAATCTTCATTCTGTGTATGTCAGACTTCTCACCTTTGTAACATCTCTGTATCTAATTATCTGACAGGAGGCACTAGTGATAAAGAACCCACCTGCCAATGCAGGAGACATAAGAGATGTGGGTTCAATCCCTGGCTCGGGAAGATCCCCTGGAGGAGGGCATGGCAACCCACTCCAGTATTCTTGCCTGGAGAATCCCATGGACAGAGGAGCCTGGTGGGCTACAGTCCATAAGGTCACAAAGAGTTGGACACAACTGAAGCGACTTAGCACGTACACACCTTTATCAGACTTTCTAATATGAACATTGAAATGGGCCAGGTCAAAACCAGCCTCATGACATACCACCACTGAGTTCCTCCAGACTGACCTACACTCTTTGGGTTGGAAGTGATGAGGGTAGCCCTACATTTCTAAGTGGGGTGGCTAATAGGCTGGCGAATGGAGGAGCTGTTAGAGGAGCGTGGCGTGAGAGTAAAAGTGGAGCAGCATAAAATAGAATGGCGACTACTCAAAAATCAAATGTCGAATTATCATAAAATCTAACAATCCCACTTTTGGGCATATACCTGAACGACTTGAAAGCAGGGAGTCTAACAGATGTATGTACGTCCAAGTTCATAGCCAAAAATTACCCACCAAAAGGGTGAATCAGTAGCCAAAAGGTGGGAGGAGCCCAAGTGTCTCCTGACAGATGAATGGATAAGGAAAAGATGACCTAAACCTATAGTGGAATATTACTAAGTCATAAAAAGAAGTTCTGATGCTGCAACATGGATGAACCTTAAAGACATGCTAAGTGACGTAAGCCAGACACAAGAGGAAGACCTTGCATGGTTCTACTTATACGGGGTCTGTAGAGCAGTCAAATTCATAGAGATAGAAAGTAAAATGGTTGGTTGGTAGGGGCTGAGGAGAGAGGAATAAGGAGTTATTGTCTAATGGGTACCATTCAAGTTGAGAATATGAGAGAGTCCTGGAGATTGACGGTTGCACAACAATATGAATGGACTGAATGCTGCTGCTGCTGCTGCTGCTGCTAAGTCGCTTTCAGTCGTGTCCGACTCTGTGCGACCCCATAGACGGCAGCCCACCAGGCTCCCCTTTCCCGGGGATTCTCCAGGCAAGAACACTGGAGTGGGTTGCCATTTCCTTCTCCAATGCATGAGAGTGAAAAGTGAAAGTGAAGTCGCTCAGTCGTGTCCAACTCTTAGCGACCCCATGGACTGCAGCCCACCAGGCTCCTCCGTCCATGGGATTTTCCAGGCAAGAGTACTGGAGTGGGGTGCCATTGCCTTCTCCAGTACTGAATGCTACAGAACTGTATATCTGGAAGTGGTTAAAATAGTAAATTTTATGTTATGTTTATTTTTCCACCTTTCTTCTTGTTATTTGTTTTCTTTCTCCTTTTTGGCCATGCAGTGAGACATGTGGAATCTTAGTTCCCCAACCAGGGACCAAACCCACACTCTGTGCAGTGGAAGCTCAAAGTCTTAACAACTGGATCACCAGGGAAGTCCTTATTTTACCACGATTTAAAAATAAAGTGGAGTAGCAGGCTGTTCAGTGGTGGGGAAAGCCTGGCCCATGAGCTGGAAAGACAGCAGAGCTGGGATGAGCTGGAGTGGAGGTTGGTCTGGTCAGAACTGGGACGAGACAGGAGAGGAGGTCAGCATGCCCTAGTGAGCTCTGAAGTGCAGCTGAGAAACTGGGACTTGAGATCCTCACTGAGTCACTCCTTGGAGTCAAACCCTTGCCTCCTGGTTAAAATGAACACTTTCCTGGGGGTGAGTTAACCCAGGGACTCTATGTCTGGCATATCAAGTTAATGCAGATGGGTTTGCAAGCCAGCCACTAGTGGTGGGTTTATGGTTAGAGTGGGGACAGAGTGCAGCCATCCTGATGGGCAAGTCTTGAGCAGAAAGACACCCCCTCATTGTCCAGACTATCATAGCTCTGGGCTTGTATTGCAATTCCTCCATTCGGAGTCAGAGGAATGTGCTCTAAACTGTTCTGTGCCTCAGTTTCCTCATCTGTAATCTGGGGACAATGTAACCTTGTGGGGCAGGGATAAAAAGAAAAAAGGTCCATGTGAAGAGTCTGCCACTTTTGTCTTGTCCTTCCAAGGAAGAAGGCTGGCCTGTTGGCATGCTATTTCAGAGGAAGTGAGAAAGGGCAAAGCTCAGAGTGGGTCAAATTTCTTTAAAAAAGTAAAAATGGGGCTTCCCTGGTGACTCAGATGGTAAAGAATCTGACTGCAATGAAGGAGACCTGGGTTTGATCCCTGGTTCGGAAAGATCCCCCCGATGAGGCAATGGCTACCCACTCCAGTATTCTTGCCTGAAGAACCCCGTGGACAGAGGAACCTGGCGGACTACAGTCCATGGGGTCGCAAAGACATGACTAAGCCATTTATCACTAAGAAAGAATGAAGGGGGAGGGAGGAAGAAGAGACCCACAGAACCATTCCTGGTTTGGGGCTGTGGGAAGAGAGAGGCAGAGGAGATGGGCTAAGGAGTGGCACTTAGGGAGATAAGAAGTCCCCCTGTTTCATAGATATACTTTCCCCATGGCACATGTGCTTCCTCGGGAGGTTTTCAGAAAAGACCTATTGTGTTAATTTTCAAGCCGTCTTGGAATTCTGAGCTTCTTTTAAAACAAATTTTATTTTTTTAATTTAATTTAAAAAATTTGAGGGGCCATACTGTATAGCATGCAGGATCTTAGTTCCCCGACCAGGGATGGAACCCGGGGCCCCTACATTGGGAGTGCAGAGTCTTAACCCTTGAACCACCGAGGAAGCCCCTCTGAGCTTCTTTTGAACACTGTTCTAGGGCTTGAGGTGACTCATTATACCTGGTTTACATTTGCAAAACACCCAGTGCATTGTAGGGGTTCCACAAATGCTCCCAGTTATTTTGGGAGAAGACAGACCTGAGAGCCGGGGAGACAAGGCCTGGGTATTTTCGAAGAGCAGAACACGTCCCGAGATTCCAGGCTACTAGGTGAGGCCAAAGGAATGGTAGCCCCCAAACCCTCCCTCCTCTTTAGAGCTGCACTGATCAGTATGGTGGCTACCTGTCACATGTTGTATTTCAATTTCAAAAAAATGTTTAAAAACTCAGTTCCTAAGTCAAACTTCCTAAGTCAAGCACAAGAGGCATTCAATAGTCACACGCAGCTAGTGGCTACCACTCAGGCCCACGCAGCAGAGAATACTTCCTTCAGCACGGACTCTGCTCTAGAAAGATGAGGGAAAAGCCCAAGTAGGTTGATGTTTGTTTATATCCTGACTGGTTCCCAAAAGGATCTGAAGCAGCTGAGGACCGCCCGTGGTGGCCCTGAGCCCAGTGCCCTCTGGCTACAGATGGGAAGGCTGGCGTGTGGGCTGAACTGGGTCACGAGTGGAGTAGCAAAGAGAAGAGGCTCCCGTGGGCTGAGCTCCGGGGCCCAGATAGGAAGTGGGAGGGAAGGCGGAGGTGGGGATGTCGTGGGAGTGAGTGTCAAAGGACAAGGCCGTGAGCAGTCAGATGTTGAGCAATGTGAGAGTGAGGGGAAAGATCTCTGTTCCTCTTAGCAATACACGGTTATCTCACTTGTTTAATCAAGGAGTCCCCGATGCCCTTCTGTTCTTAGATACAGATTCCAAATTCCAGCTAATCAGAGGCAATTACAGGATATGGCTGGCTGGGTGCAAGTTCTGACTGGCAGTACGCTGGGTAGGATGCCTGCATTCGTGCTCACCACCTGGCTGGTGTGTTCGTCCCAGAGGCGGCAGGGCCGGGAGACATCCTTCTTGGGGTGATGTGAGTGGAAGGTTCTAGCGGAAGGGGGCCAGGTCTTGAGTGTTTTCCTGTGGCACTTTCAAAGCAAAGATACCCTTTAGGAGGATGGATTCTTTTTGAGGGCAAATCAAGAGCTCAAAAAAAAAAAAAAAAAAGTTCACTCGATTTGACTTTTTTGTTAAACTCATTTCTTGGGATTAAGACAAGCCAAACATATATTAAGATGATTTTAATTTAAGCTTTGTTGGAAAGTTCAAAGACATCACAGGGCGAGATGGGGTGCCAAGGCAAGCAGCTTCTTATTGCTTAATTTGAGATAATATATTCCCATAGATTTAAGTTTTACTTTTATTTTGAGGTGTAACAGACTTACAGCAAAAAGCGCTCATCTTTAATGTAGAGCTTGGTGAATTTCTGCATATGTATGTACCTGTGTAGCCTCCACCCAGAACAAGATTCAGAACATTTCCAATACCCTAGAGAGTTCTCTCATGCTTCCTCCTAGTCAATTCCCCTTCCCAGAGGTAATTTCTATTCTGATTTCTACAGCTGTCAGTTTAGCCCGTTCTTTATTTATGCATTATTTGGGGCTGCACTGGGGCTTCGGTGCTGTGCTTGGGCTTTTCTGAGTTGCAGCGAGCAGGGGATACCCTTGGTTTCAGAGCACGGGCTCCAGGCACATGGGCTTTAGTAGTTGCAGCATGCAGCCTCCGTAGTTGTGGCTCTAGGGCTTGGGTGCTGCTCGGCACGTGGAATCTTCCCAGACCAGGGATGGAAACGCATGTCTCCCATATTGGCAGGCGGATTCCTATCTACTGCACCACCAGGGAAGTCCTAGTCTGTTCCTGAACTTCATACAAATGGGATCATATAGTACATATGGCCCATGTCTGGCTCCTTTCACTCATAAGTCCATGAACTTTTTAAGGAAAATTTAATGAATACAGATCCACAATCCTTTGCCTAAGACCACTGGGGCCTAATAGGTTTTGGAAATGCAAGATTTTTCATAGTTTAGAAAGGTGGCTTGATGAGATCACTTACACTGTATATATTATAAAATGCCCCCAGCAGGGTCTAGGGCAGCACTGGGTAAACATACAAACACTTCTGAGAAAAGTCTTTGAATATTCACACACTAAGTAGTGTAAATAAAGGCTGTAAATAGCACCCCCCCCCAACTCCCCCTCAGTTGAGGTTGGTTTTGCAGCCAAAGAAATTCACCTCGGGTTAGGCTTTGCAGTCAAATGACTTAAGATAAAACGCTTTCAGAGGTTTGGGGTTTTTGAACCGAAAAAAAGAATAGTGAACCTGTTAGTTCCCGATGAGCCATCGGCTCTGTGGGAGGCAAGCACCCGGATCCAGGGCTGATAGAAGGTTACAGAAAGCAGCCCCCCCCCCCCCCCCCTCCCCCGCCCAGCCCTCTGGAAGTGTGCACCAAGCCAGGTCCGTCAGGAGCAGAGTTTCTTGGTTAGGGCTGTTGGCAGGTCCACACATGAGCTTCCGACGCTGAAGAAGCATTTGTCTTGGGCATTTTTCTGAGATCTCTATCTTTGCTTAGATTTTCAAAATAAGTCTACACAAATAAGGCTTAGAGCTTAGTTAGAGGGTGCCCTTGAGGGTCAAAGTGGTGCTTAGTTAGAGCTCCTCTGCTTGGACCTGGCTGTCTAACAGACTGTCTCTGATGACAGACTCTCAGTGACGATCAGATGAGGTGGTGACAGGCGGCAAACATACACAGAGAGGCTGAGGTGTGGAGAAGGAGGGGGAAGGAGGAGAATTTAGGGTTGGAGTTAGGGATGAGTGTGGGGGAGCCAAGAAGAAAATATACACGGGTCGCTCCCGGCCCCTGTGTATACTGTGTGGGTCTGAGCCCAGGAGAGTTTCTCCCTGGGGTTGGGGGTTATGTCTTGAGTTTAGGAGCCTACATGGAACATTTACTTTCTGTCCAGGGCTGAGGATGCAAACAGGAATAAGAACTTCTCCCTGTCTGTAAGCCTGTGGGAGCTAGACTGTATCTCTCTGCTGGGTTCCCATTCCACCCCTCTCCACCACTAAAGGAAACACACACACACACACACACACACACACACCCCCCAGGAGTGACCTCGCAATACAGGCTTCAGGCTCTAAACCTTTTGGGCTTTCTCCTACCCTACCCTCCTAGGTCCCATGTTGATAAAGACCAATCGAAAGGAAGGAAGGCTTTCTTTGCTGACAGCAACGTGCAGCCACTAAGGTGATGTGTTTCTCAGAGGTGTGGAGTGGTGTTGCTGGCGTTTTGGTTCCTTTCCAATATCCACCCCCCCACACCTTTTTTTTTTTTTTGCTGTGCCACATGGCATGGGGGATCTTAGTTCCCTGGCCGGGGACTGAATCTGTGCCCCCTACAGTGGAAGCTCAGAGTTGTAACCACTGGGCCACCAGGGAAGTCCCATTTTCCCCACCACTTAGCTGTGCGACCTTGGACCAGTGGCCTATTGCTCCCTACTTTACAGGATGTTGTGAGGATCAAAGGGAATAGTATGGAGGAAGGCATCAATGGCAAGGCTTACACAGGGCTGAACTATGCTCACAATGTGCGTGCTGTGTTCCCGATCTCACAGGCAGCCCGCACTCAGCACCTGAAGTAGCAGCATGTTAGGGGTTGTCATTCTACCTGTGAGGCACCCAGGGGTGCTATGGGGCTGTATGGCCTCAGGGGTGACCCACTAACAGGTTCTCTGCACCCCTCAATGTGGTTTTACTCTCTGGTTGCAATAGTTCTTAGGAAAATAGTTGCTTGTTAACAGATGATAATAGCCCAAGAAAAGTTATTTTTCATTATAGCCCCCAAGGCTCAATGCCTACAAGTGCTTGAGAACTGATTAAGCTAAAGATTTGCAGGGAATTCCCTGGTGGTCCGGTGGCTAAGACTCTGTGCTCTCAATGTAGGAAGCCTGGGTTTAATCCCTGGGGAGGGAACTAGATCCTGCATGCCACAAATAAGATCCAGGGCAGCCAAATAAATAAATATTTTAAATAAATATAAATAAAGATTTGCAGATCCCACCCTCATCCTCTCAGATGCTCGCTGTTGTGGGAGTGGGGTAAAACCCTTCCCCACCATATAAGGGCTGGATGAGAGGCTGGGGCAAGAGCCACCAGTGCCCCAGAACCTGAGAGTTAGAAATGGTCTTTCCCACGGAAAACCGTCCTGCTTTTTGGAATGTTTCTGTACAACCAAGTGGGAAAGAATGAAGATGGTCATCACAGAGTTATTTGTAATAGCAGTTAAGTTGACAGCAACCACAATGTCCACCCCGTGACGGATGCTGGGATAAATGAGGGAGTCCACGCAAAGCTGGCTTCCGTGCAGCCATGACGAAGAATGTCAGAGAACAGACAGAGACCTGAGCTCCACAGACCCGAGCTCCACAGACCCGAGCCCCAGGAGGATCCCTCAAGGGACGTCACAGTGAAATATGTCTAGGAACAGCCAGTCTCCTCCTGATGATTCAGAATACACACTAGTAAATTAAAGACTCTGAGAAGTCCTCCAGGAAAGAAGCCCATTTAAGCTGGCGTGAGCCAGTGCGTCCCAGACAGTCAGGGAAAGACACACCTATGAAAAGCAAAATGGCTTTGGTGCTCTGTGGGACCCGTTTGGGGAACACTGGTTACAGGAGACGTGAATGGGAAGAGCTGGCTGAAAAATGCGGGTTCTGAGAGTTTCTGCAGGACAATTCAAACTCACAAACCAACCAATGGTCTATCTGTATTTGGAAAAAGTCTAGCAGGACACATCCCAGAAAGGCAAGGGTGGTTGGGGTGGCGAGATTTTCGGTGATTTCAATCTTCATTTGTTCATTGATTTGGGTTTTCTAAACTGCCTTTCTTTGCTGTGTATAGTTTTTATAATGAGTTACAAAGGAAAAAAAAAAATTGTTTAGAAGAGGGAGTGACGGCTGAAGGCCCGTGCAGGGCGCTGCCCCACCTGCAGGAGCTGAGCGTCCCGCTTGGCTGGCGGCTGCGGCGAGGCCAGGTCCTTATTTAGGCAGAGCCGCCCGAGCTCGCATTCCAGCGGGGATTCTTCCCGGCGCATTCCTCCCCCAGCACCGCGCGTCCAGCTGCAGCCAGGCTCCTCCCTCCCAGGGCCTCCCTCGCCTTTGGTAGCCGCCGCAGCCGCCGGCCCAGTCCAGGCCAAACATCTGGACCTCATTAGGAGCCGCCAGCACCAAAGCCCGCACATCTGGCCGCCGCGCGGCAGAGTGCGCGTCAGGGCAGCAGAGGGGAAGGGGCACGTCAGGACAGGGCCGCCCGGAGCGCATCTGGACGTGGGAAGGTGGTGGGCGGCTGGCCGCGGACAGTACAGTACACCGCGGGCTGGGGTGGCCCGCGCCCCGCCCCGCCCCCGCCCGGCAGAGAAGCTCCCTCCCTGGTGGTAGAGCCAGGGGGCCCCTGTGACCTCCCAGACTGAGAGGCGGGGGCTCTAATCCAGGCCGGGTGCTCTTGCCCTTGGGCGGCCTGGGGCTGGGTTCCCCGGGGAGCTTGCCAGGGCAGCTTCAGACCCCATTGCAAAGCAGAAATGGATAGGAATGGGGACTGCCTAAGCTCTGGGTGGCTGAGCCCTGGGGTTGCAGGTCCGGAGGCAGGGTCTTCTACATCAGGACCATATGAGAAAGGAGGGAGGTGCAAGGAGACAAGATGGAAACAGCATCCCCATCGCCTTGTCCAGGACACACCCAGACCCGGCTCTGCCCCTGCGTGCCATTATTTGCCCCTTTGGGGTCGGCTCAGCCAAGTCTTGAGCAACCTTGCCGGTTCTTTCCTTGAGACAGAGGTAGATAGATACTCCTGATGTCCTTTCCAAAACGAGGCAGAGGTCAAAGAAAACAGCCAGTCAATGAAACAGAAGGCCTGTCACCTCAGTTGTCACTCGTCCCCTTTGTCCTAGGGCCTCGGACCTTGGCTCCCACCTGGACAGCCCCTTCGCCCCAGTAACCCCCAAATTCTCCTGCTTCTGCTCTCCCTCTCTCCGCCGCCTCTCACCCACCAGCCCCTGCCCACCGCGGAGAGTGGCTTACCCGCGGGTCCACATGCCCGCACGAGCACCCTCAGAGGAATCCTCAGAAAGCCCTAATGGGTGCCAGCTGTAGGAGTGGAGGCCAAGGAGTACAGCAGAAAGTTCAAGGGCTGCAAACCCCACAGACACAGTCCCAGACGCTGCTGACTAACCCCTCTGAGCACTGCTTTTTTCAGCTGCGAGATGATATCTCTTAGAGAACTGTTTGTTTGTCTTAAATTTCATTTATTTATTTATTTTTGGCTGTGCTGGGTTTTCTTTGCAGCTCAGGCTTTTCTCTAGTTGCTGTGAGTGGGCTTCTCACTGTGGTCGCTCCTCTCGCTGCGGAGCTCAGGCTCCAGAGCGCAGGCTCAGTAGCTGTGGTGCACGGGGCTCAGTTGCTCCACAGCATGTGGGATCTTCCCAGATCAGAGGTTGAATCCATGTCTTCCACATTTGCAGGCGGATTCTTTACCACTGAGTCACCGGAGAAGCCCTGAGAAATGTTTTAAGCTCTGTGATAGAAATATAATTCTATTGTATATTTATCCAGTAGAAATATAACATCAACACACATGTATTGGGCGAGGGTATTTTACACTTTCATTTTGGAAGCATTTTAGATTTATAGGAAAGTTGCAAAAATTATACAGGGAGTTCCAGTAAACTCTTCACCCAGCTTCGCCTAAGGTCAGCATCTTGCATAACCATGGTACATTTGCCAAAACTAAGAAATTAACAATGGCACATCAACTTTATTCAGATTGTACTAGTTTTCTCAGTCAAATGTAATTTTACACTTTCTTCAAGGTACATTAAAAAAAAAAAAAAACAGGTAAGGGAATTCTCTGGTGGTACAGTGGTTAGGACTCCTCGCTTCCAGGGGATCTGGATTCAGTCACTGGTTGGAGAACTAAGATTCCACAATCCTCACGTCAAGACCATAACTCTATCAGTCAATAAAAATTCAAATGAAAAAATTAAAAAGACAGGTAAAGTTAATTTTAATAATGTATTTTAAGCCAGCATATCCAAAATATTGTCATAGCAGCATTAATCAATATAAAAGACATTATGAATGAGATAGTTGATATTTTAAAAATAGTAAGTCTTTGAAATCAGTGTGGATCTTATGGCACATTTCAATTTAGAGACAATTTTTTTTGCTAGCTGTGTAGTAAGACTTCCACAAAACATATGGTTGAAACAGTTCATTCATATACCAAAGTTGCTCCAAACATACTTGAAAGTTTTCTGATAACTGAATTAAAACTGAGTTAAATTAAACATTTAGTTCCTTAATTGCACTAGCCACTTTTCAAATGCTCAATAGCCATGTATGGCTAGTGAATTCAATGCTGGACAACTCAGGTTTAAATAAGTAAAATGATAATGTACAAAGACCGGTGTCTAGCACATAGTAGGTATTTCGTAAACAGTGTCTTTGTTATTATATTGGATTTTACCTAGAGTGTCTAAAGGTAGAATCTAATTTTTAAAAAGATTTATTTGCTTTATTTATTTTTTGGCTGTGGTGGTCTTTGTTGCTGCACTCGGGCTTTCTCTAGTTGCAGAGAGCAGGGACTGCTTTTTGCTGTGGTCTTAGGGCTTCTCACTGTGGTGGTTTCTAGAGCTCAGGCTTAGCAGTTGTGGCCCACGAGCTTCGTTGCTCGACAGCATGTGTGATCTTCCCAGACCAGGGATTGAACCAGTGTCCTTTGCATTGCAAGGCAGATTCTTAACCACTGGACCACCAGGGAAGCCACTAAAATCCGATTTCTAATCATGTCATCAAGACTATGTGTCCATCTCCACGTGTAATTCAAGGAAGCAGAGAGAGAGAGAGGGAGCCACACTCTCGCCCCTCCGTGTTCTGGGTTCTTGTGCGGGTTGAATCCAGAGAGGAGCCCTGAGTTCCCACCCAGCTCCTCCTCCTCTTGTTTCCAGATCTGGGTGCTCATTTTCCTCTCTGGGCCTCAGTTTCCCCAAAGGGGTTAAGTAAATGAGAGGGAGGTTGGTTTGGGTTACTGGATCCACCTAGAACATTTTAGAATTATTTCAGGGAATTCCCTCGTGGCCCACTGCTTAGGGCTCTGTGCTCTCACTGCCTAGGGCCTGGGTTCAACGCCTGGTTGGGGAACTAAGATTCCACAAGCCATGCAGTACTGCCAAAAAGCAACAACAAAAAATAATTATTTGTGCAGGCGACATTTGGCCGCCCTCACTTCTCAAAATTCACCCAGTGCTAACTGGTCAATAAGGAAATAGATACGATAGAAAAAGAGGACTTATTTTTTTATTCACAGTGTGGGCAGGGGACCTGCCATTGTAGTTCTTAACATTTGTGTCCACAGATTGAGACACCCTCTCCCAGTCTCGAGGTGCCTAGGAAACCTAATTAATTATGGAATTATGGAGCGACACTTGTGCTAATATAGGATAGGGCCGAGGGAGTTAGGTGTCTCGGGGGATATTTATAACAAGCCGTGGCAGTCTGGTGAGTCATGGCTCTGCTTTCCGAGAGGACACACCTGCCTCCCAGGAGGGGAAGCTGGTGCTTGAGGGTCAGCCTCTCACTTCCCTGGCCAGATTAGAGAGACACACAGTGTTGGGGAGCCCCCCTTCATTCCATGGGCTCCCCTGGGACACTGATCAGTGCAACCCATTCCCCGCCCTGTTTCAGCAGAATTTCCCAACAGCCTCCCACTTCCCAGACTGAGATTGTGCTGTCCACTGATGAGGCTGCAGACTGGCTGCACCCTGGGAACATCTTATTCCAGAGAGATTCCTTCCGGGAAGGCTTTCTACGGTCAAGCCCAGCTGTGCAACCAGGCTCTTGAGCAGCCTCCATCCGGGGCCAGTCCTTCCGGGATGCCGAGAGGCAAAGTCCAGAGTGGAGAGTGGAACAGCGAGCCCTTTCTCTGTGCCAAGACCTGGGAAGGGCACTTGGCACCCCTCAGCTCTCTGAGGTGACACAATAAGCTGAATGATGAGTTTCATCAACCCGTATTTCACAAACTGAGATTTACGGAAAAGCAGCTGGAAAGGAGCACAGTTAAAAAGCTCTAAAGCCAGGGTTCTAACCCAGGCCTGTCCAAGTCCTGTCTTGTTTTTATAAGATCATCTCAAGCTATTGGACTAATGGTACAAAATATGCGTATATCACATAACCCTTGAAATATTGAAAGGAGGGCCAAACTGAGAAAGTGGAATAACTTCCAAAATAATAGAAGGAAACATTCAATGGCAAATATATAAAGAGGGAAAAAAGAATATAGGACTGATGGAACCAATAGAAAATAGATTTAATCCTAAATATATTCACAACTGGGCCTTGCAAGGTGGCACAGTGGTAAAGAATCCACCTGCCAATGCTGGAGACACAGGACATGTGCGTTTGATCCCTGGGTTGGGAAGACCCCCTAGAGGAGGAAATGGCAACCCTCTCCAGTATTCTTGCCTGGAGAATCCCATGGACAGGGGACTGTCCTATGGACTGGCAGGCTACAGTTCACAGGGTGGAAAAGAGTCGGATAGGACTGAATGACTGAGCACACACATTTGAACACACATTTACAATTACATTAAATACAAATGGATGAAATGTTCCTGTTAAAAGATAAAGGTTGTCAGAGTGGATAGAGGATAGAGCCTGACTCTCTGGGGTTTACAAGAGATACATCGAAGGCATAAATAAGGATTCAGAAAGGGGGAAGGCAGAGCCTAAGTCTACATCAAAGATCTCTGAGGCTGTAGGAACTGCCCTCTCTCCCAGATTTCATCCTCCCAGCTGGTCCCTTTCTTGCCTTGGCCTCAGTCATCCCGTGAGCATGTGGTGTAGTAGAAGGCACTCAGGCACTGGTGTTAGATGAACCAACCATGTGACCCTGGACTTTCTAGGGCTACCTGAGCCTCAGTGTTCTCCTCTGTAGAATGGAACAATAACTAATATCTTAGAGAGCTACTGTAAGAGCTGGAGACAATAGGTTCGTGGCAAGCGACACACTGGAGCTCTTATCTTTACTTTTTGTTCATATGGTGATCATTTTACTTGTGCCTATGTAATTGATAAGACCCTACAGGCTGCCCTGACAGTGTGATGGAATCATGAAAACTTCTCCTCTGTGTTTTGGGGTGGTTGGGAGAGTGTGGTGGATGGGGAGCAGCGGTGAGCCCACTCTTCCTTCTGTGCTGGCAGGTTCCCCGGAGCCAGATGCCCTGTTCCTATCTGCTTGTAAGCCTGACCAACTTGTTGCTGTCTTTGATTAAGTCACACTCCTGTTCAGGCCCTAACCTTGGTGACTTCCTACCATCCATGTGTCAGAGTCCCTCTTGTCTCCGAGACCGCTGAAGTCTTGCTTTCTGCCCTCTCCTTCTGCCTGTGGGCTCACCGCCGCATTAAACGGCCACTCAGCCCTTCTCCTGCATGCCCCTCTGAGCCTGGCTCAGGGCTGCCCCCTCCTTGGTCATTCTGGCTCACACTCCCCTGTCTACAATTCTGGAATCCAAAAGCTCTGAAAATCAGACCTTAAAAAAAAAAAAAAGGTTTGATATAAACTGATTTGGCTACGAAGCTGGTCTGCCCTGGTGTGAGGCTGTTTAAAGTCTTTATTATGTCTCTTACCGTTCATAGATCTTGTCGCAAAAGCTTTGCTGTGTTTAATTGAGGGTGCCGTCCAGACCCTGCTGGGTGTTCTGGAGCATCAGCACCCGCGTCATGTGACCTTTCTGAAATCTGGAAAGCTCCGAAAACCCACAGGCGTCTGGCCCCAGGGCTTCGGGTGAGGAGCCGTGAGCCTGCAGTAATGACAACCCGCTGTGCGCAGGCGCTTTACCTATGTATCCGTCTCTCATCCTGGTCAGAGCCCTGTTAGGCGGGCGGTCCTGCATGTCCCGCATGAGGGTACTGAGACCCAAGGTCATCCACCTGGGAGAGGGGCTGCCCACGCTTTCTCCTTTGCGTCTAGTTCCTCGTTTCCTCAGGAGCTAGTCCCCCACCCCCACCCCCGCCTCTGCTCCCTGTTCCTGTCTTTCTGTCTCCTGGGATTTCGGTATATACTAATGCCTAGTTTCACTCATCCGACAGTATTCATCCAGGGCTTCTCGTACTCTGACGTGCACACGAAATCTTAAGATGCTGACTCCGAGTAGGTCTGCGTGCGATAGTCTGCATTCCTGTCCAGCTCCCAGTTGCTGTCGAATCCCACTTTGAAGAGTAAGGGGCTAAGGGAGAGGTGGGGACACAGAGTTGAATAATATGCAATCCCAGCAGGAATTCCCTGGAGGTCCAGTGCTTAAGGATCTGCCTTGCAAAGCAGGGGGCTCAAGTTCGATCCCTGGTCGGGGAACTAAGATTCCACATGCCACAGGGCACCTAAGCCCACGAACTGCGACTAGAGAGCCCGCGTGCCACAATGAAAAATCCGCATGACGCAACAAAGATCCCGCGTGCTGCAGCCGAGACCCAACGCGGCCAAATAAATAAGTAAATAATAAATGCATTGATTTTAAAAAAGAGATCCAATCACTGCTGTTATTGCTCCCTTTGTAGAAGAGCTCTCTATGTACCTGATCTGGAGGTGGGCGCTATAATTATCCTCATTGACGGATGAGGAAACAAGAAGGGAGGGATTAGGTAACTTACCTAAGGCCACACAGCTCATAAGTTGCAGAGTCAGAATTTGAACCCAGTGAGCCTGTCTCCAGAGTTCACGCTGTTGGCTACTACACTACGTACAACTTGGAGAGCTGGTCCCTGTCAATGCGGTGTGATGACACAATCACTACAGGCAGGATTGGCAACAGGAGAGGGGAGGGTTAGGCTCCTTTCTGGCACGTGGTCAGTTTTCAGGGTAACTGAAACCCTACCCTTTAAGCATCAAAACTGATTCTCTTTAGATCTTTCTAAAATGGATTGTACATCTTCCTGCTGTATGTAAGTTGACCTTTCTCGATCACTCACGACCACCATTAGAATTACTGATGTTTGCGACAGCTTTATTTCCCACAGCTATTTCTGTGCGTGCTTCCAATAAACCGTGGGCTGAGAAACCAAGTGACCAGCCTTGTTAGAAGAACGTGTAAAGTAAGGGTCTGGAGGTGCAGAGTGAGGCTAGAGCAGGTTTTTTTAAGATAAATATGTTTCACCTTTTGTGCATAACATTTATGAGATTCAGTTTGGTTGCTCACTTAACATATTTTTGCCTATTACCTGGGTCGTGGTTGTTTTTCTGAGAGTTAAGGGGGCTGATTAAACATCCTCTATACCTGATTTTCAACCTGGAATGTGATCAGACTTCCAGGGGAATTTTTAGAGCTGCCCAGAGTCCTGTTTTGTACTCTGAGGTGGGATGTGGGCCTCTGCATTTTGAAAAACTGTGTTTGGAACCATCAGCACTTATTGAGCACCTACTGTATCCTCACAAGTACTGAGCACTATGGACAAGAAAACCTGCAAACCCAGTCCTCATGCATTAGAATGAGTTGAATAGACAAATTGAAACACGAAATCAACTCAGGCTAGTCCGCCTTCAGAGACAGGACTCGTGACCACAGTGCAGCCACATAGTGAGGCCATCCCAGGGGAGGGAACAGGAGGCCACTTGGTGTGGTGAGAACAGCGTGGATATGGAGTCAGCAAAGCTCGCTCTGAGCTCCCTAACCTGCCAGCAGACTCAGATCCTCTCTGAATATCAGTTTCCTCATCTATCAAATGGGAATAAGCTACTCTCCCTCCCACAGCTGTGACATGAGAAAGCCTAGGGAAGCATCCTGTAAGCTGTAGAATACCACCCATATGTGTGGGGTAAGACTTCTGCAGCCTGCAGAGGACACAGACCGACTCTGGTTACTTCCACCTTGATGGTCAGGCTGCGTGGTAGCCCAGGAGGGGTCTCACCAGACAGAGAGCAGCCCTCGGGGACAACTGAGTCCTCATCCTGGAGTCCGTGGATGCCTGTGTGCCAAACCTGATTATGAACTCTCTCTGCCTCATGTCCTCTGCTGCCTCCCCGTTTCTGTATCCTGGTCCCTGCCCACTCCCTTCTCCCCGCAGAACCCTCACCTTCTGACTAGTTAATGCTGGGCTGGTTTCCAAGCATCCTGGTGAGCAAGCTGGCTGGGCGAGCCACTGTCCAATAGAGACTGTCCCCACTGGGCAGTTTTAATGGTGGCGGGGCCCTCTGATCTGGCCGTCCTGCACATCCACCCTGTGAAGGACTGCCTTTGTGTCAGGCCGAAACTTGGCCTGGACTGCTGTGGCTGGGGTGTGGGCTGCTATACCCCAGCGGTGCCAGGTAGGGCCTGTGGGGGCCGCGGGCGTGGCTTGCCCTCAGAGAGGGTAACGCAGACTGTCCATCACAGAATGCGAGCTATTTTTATGGCGAGAGCACAGCACTGAGGCTGTTAATCCGGCCAGCAAACAGCACCTTCCTGCCCATATCTCATGGGCCCCTCGGGGAGGGCCAGCCTCAGGACACACACCGTGCAGCCTGTGAAAGGTCGTGGTGTCCTCGATCTCCACCTTCTACAGGTTTTCAGTGGTCGACACTCTTCTCAACGGCTCTTTGCCCCCAGACACGGGCATGTCTGTGTGCTCCCTAATCCCATGATTAAAAACTGCCGGCAGCATTTCTATGCAAGAATGGTCACTGCGGTGTTGGACACGTAGAGAAAAAATTAGCCCCAGTTTATTGTCTAGCAATGGGGGAACTAGTTCCCTATTTGGGTATATTTATATGACAGTGTGCCTGTATATGTTAAATTACGGTATCAAAAAACTTAACGACGTGGTGTAATATTAACAGAAAGTGCCCATCTGGAATTATTTGTATGTGTGTGTGGGAATGTGTGTGGGTACATTTATCTACACGTGTATGAATCACATAGGAAAAAGACCCTGGCAGCCCAGTGGTTAGGACTCCATGCTTCCACTGCAAGGGAAGTGGGTTTGATCCCTGCTTGGGGAACTAAACCCCACAAGCCATGCAGTGCGCCCAAAAATAAAGTTCTAAAAGAGCAGAAGATTTTTATATAAAAACGTTAGCTTTGTTATCTCTGTGTGATATTCTAGAGCAAATTTTGTTTTGTTTTCCCATTTATGCTTTTCTCTTTTTTCACATTTTCCACAACAAAAGTGTGACTTTTATTATCAAGGGGAGGGTGGGGAAGAAATGTTAATATCTTTAAAACTAAAAACAAAAGCAAAACTCTGTCCTCAGGAAAGAAATTTAAAACTCATTTTGTATTCCATACTCTTAACAGATTCGCAGTTCTCATGAGGGAGTTGTATTTTCAGGGAAAATGAAGCTTTCTGTTAAAGGCATAACGTCCTAATGGTGGAATTTCGACCACCAGTGACTTAATAGAGAAATGTTTGGAGGCAGCAAGACTCCTAGTTGCCTTGAAATCCGCCCCCAGAGGCCTTCTTTCCTGATTTTCCTCACAGGGAGGTGGCAGAGGCCGCCAGAGGTGAGCAGGGGGTGCAGGTGTCCAGGGTGGACCGAGCCAGGGTACTTCCCAGAAAGAGGTCCTTGTCACCAACATATTTCAAACGAATTAGAATCAAATGTTTATGTTGTCGGTCAAAACAGTGACTAAGGTTTTGTTTCACTTCTTGGGAAAATCACTACCCGCTTCTCTCCAAAAGAAAGAGAAGAAGAGAAGGAGCCTTAACAAACATTATCAGCCTGCCATCAGTGATGACCCCTGGGTGTGTGGGGGAGGGGACAGTGAGGAGCAGGTAGATGAGGGCCTTTACTTTTTACCTTTTGTCCTTTATACAGTTAAAAGAGAGAGCATTATGGGTGCTTTTTATTTTGTGCTTATATGGGTTTTTTTTTTGTTTTTTTTTTTTTTGGTAGCCTTCAATTTCTTTTTTATTGTGAACACAAGATACTTTAGTAATCAGAGGAAAAAAATGTCATAATGAAAGGACCGAACAGATGTGGTTGGCCACTGGGTGGGCATCCTGCTGCTCCCACCTGCAGGCTGTGACCACCCTCACTCACTCTAGGGCCAGCATCCTCAGGCTTGCAGCTGCCCACCCTTGGCAGGGGTGGGGCAGGGTTGAGGGGTGGGAGATAGGTCCTTGTTTTCCTCCCCTCTGCCTACTCTGGCCCCTCTGAGCAAGGCTCTGACCCCTGGGCAGCAGACCATGTTGGCTCATATCAACGTCACGGCCTTAGCCACCGCCCTAAGCCTGACCCTGTCTGTGCCTCCCTGCCCTATGCCAGCTGCCAGGCCTCCCTGCTTAGCTGGACTCCAGCCCAGCCCCTCTGACCAGCCCTTTCCTGGGCCTGGGAATGCCCCAGCATTTCACTCACTGGCACATGGTTACAATACTTGGCTGGGTATTCGATGCTAAAACTGCAGTCTCAAGAAAGGCATCTCTGGCCTTCACAAGGACTGTCTGCAATTTATTTGACCTTGGAGATCAAGGCTCACCATCTCGGTCAGCAGGTGAGCATAGCACAAGACTGACAGAGAAGGCTGAGCAAGACCGGGAGCCTGGCTGTAACTCATGAGGCCACCTGCAAAAGCATTGCAGGATGTGGGGGCCTGAGACACATGTCCAGTCGTGCCTCCAATGATTGTAATCCCAGCTGGGGGACTTTGAACACATCTCTCTGAGTTGTGCTTCCCTGTCTGAAATGCAAATGATAATGATCTCTTTTATTCAGGGATTCCATCAGGAGCAAATACCTTAATGTATGTGAAAACGCTTTGTGAGCCTAAAGTGCTTAAATGGTATTTTAAAAAAAACACTTTATTTTTATATTTTTACTATTTATTTATTTTTGGCTGTGCTGGGTCTTCACTGCTGTGCGCAGGCTTTCTCCAGCTGTGGTGAGTAGGGGCTACTCTCTTGTTGCGGAGCACAGCCCTAGGGCCCACGGGCTCAGTAGTCGTGGTGCATGGGCACAGTGACCCCAAGAAGCATGTGGAATCTTCCCGGACGAGGGATTGAACATGTGTAGCCTGCATTGGCAGACAGATTCTTAACCACCGGACCACCGGGGAAGTCCTTACATGGTACTTTCTATGAAGATGTTACCTCACCTCTTTCTCTGCTGTGAGCACCGCTGTGAGGCTGCCTGTTGCTGCAGTGGGACCTCTAACCACCTCGCTGACAGTCTCACGCTAAAGGTCTGGCACTAACGGCCCCGTGCCAGCAGTCATGCACCTGCCCCAGCCCTGTTACAACTCCCCCTTTTTCTTTGATATTCCTCAATCTTGAGGAGAACACATGAGTATAATGTTTTGGATAGAGAGGTTAATCGTAAGCTTAGAAGAGGAACTTGGTTTTAGGGAGACTCAGTTTCAACCTCCAATCCTGTTTCATCCTTCTGCAAGTCTTTCAAGAAATGGGGTGATGACCGCTCTGGCTACTTCCTACTGAAATGGGGTGCTGTCTTACCTTGATTTGGGGAATGGATACCTAGTTGGAAATATTCCTGAGTTCTAAGTCCTGATCCTTGTATAATACTTTTATCTAAGGAGGTTTTAAACCTCTTATTGTTTAGTCACTAAGTCGTATTCGACTCTTTGCAACCCCATGGACTGCAGCATGCCAGGCTTCCCTGTCTTTCTCTATTTCCCAGAACTTGCTCAGACTCATGTCCTTTGAGTTGGTGATGCTATCTAACCATCTCATTCTCTGTTGCCTCCTTCTCCTCCTGCCTTCGATCTTTCCCAGCATCAGGGTATTTTCCCATGAGTTGAATCTTTACATCAGGTGCCCAAAGTATTGGGGCTTCAGCTTCAACATCAGTCCTTCCAAGGAATATTCAGGCTTGATTTCCTCTAGGATAGACTGGTTTGATGTCCTTGCAGTCCAGGGGACCCTCAAGAGTCTTCTACAGCATTCCAATTTGAAAGCATCAATTCTTCAGAGCTCAACCTTCTCTATGGTCCAACTTGGCACATCCCTACGTGACTACCGGAAAAACCATAGTTTTGACTACACAGACCTTTGTTGCTGCTTTTTAATATACTGTCTAGGTTTGTTATAGCTTTTCTTTTAAGGGACAAGCGTCTTTTAATTTCATGGCTTCAGTAACCATCCGTGGTGATTTTGGAGTGATTTTAGCCTCCCATGTGGTATTAAGGCATACATAAAAGGAGCTGTTGGCCACTACACATGTCTCCTTTTTCTGCTAATGTTACCAGAGGAGATCTTGAGGTCATAAGGTGGCACCTCCCATCTTCCAGCAGGTACTGCTTTGAGAATAGTTGGTAGCATCCCAAGCATGACATAACTCGGGAAATTCAAGTTTTCAGCAATATGGGCATGAGTCTAAAATCATACCCACTATGGCTCCCCAGCTTTACCTTGGATGTTTGAACCACAGCTATTCCATTTCTGACTTTCAAATGTACTCCCCTCCCCTATGGCAAGGCAGATGTGCAATGCATGTCTGAAAGACCATAAACAGGCTGCTTTGGTCAGTAAAGTTCAAGTTAGATCATGTATCAGCCAGAATGACTTTCCATACCTCAAAATACATGCAGATTTCCCCATCATTTCCCTATATATATATATATATATATATATATTTTTTTTTTTTTTTTGCCATGCCATATGGCTTGTGGGACTTTAGTTCTCCCACTAGGGATTAAATCTGGACCCTGGCAATGAAAGGGTTAAGTCCTAACCACTGGACTACCAGGGAATTCCCTGTCATCTCCATTTTCAATTGCAAATTCTTCAACAGACCAAAACATGTCCCTTGATGTTGGGGTGACTTAGCTGCTTGCCCAGAGAAGGGCCTAGATCACGTCCCATGGTGCTAGGCCTCCTTTATATTGATATTTGCCTAGATATTCACATTGGGGAAAACTGATCAGATATTGTGAACAGGCTCAGAGCTATGCTAATGGGGAAACATTTTTTATGTCATACATTTGTCACTTGTTCCCAACTGTAACACAAGCATGTGCTTTTAGCAAGAGAGTTAAAGCAGGACGTGTTCTCCACATATACGCCAAATAAAGACTAATTTGCTTGTAAAGTAAGCCTGGTCAATTGATCGCTACACCCCTCCAAAGTGGTTTCAGTGGAACACCTCAGGAGTCTCAGACAATGCCCCAAAGCTCTTAAGGCCAGGAAATGCATGCCAAAGGCATGTCTTAGTAGAATTCTTGCTCCCCAAAAATCAAGATTCCTGCACATGCTGGGAAACAATCTCTCCAATTCACCTGATAAACCTGCTCAGAACCCAGGAGTCTCCAGTTTCTGGAGGGACCAGCCAGAGAGAAAAGAAAAATATTTTCATTTTACTCACAGAGCTATAATTTACCAAATTGTTGTAAGTCATGGGTAACTTGAGGGGAAGGGCTTTCCTATATCTGGAGAACATAGATCAAAATCAGTGACACGCCAGACAAAGCCCATAAACATTATAACCATTTTCAACAGTTTACTCAGTAACCAATCCTTTTGTCAATGTTTTATGAATCCATTAGGTTTTCCATTAGGGATTTAAATTTCTCACCCAGTTCAATGGTATCGTCTGAAATTTATTAGAGACCTGTACTTGACAAAAAGTCTTTCCTACGAAACTTCTTAAAGATGAAGTATTTTTGCAAAGCATCAGACTGTCTATTAAAGACTTAAAAGGGCCTCCCAGGTGGTAGAGAAAACCACCTGCCAATGCAGGAGGCTAACAGACATGGGTTCCATCTGTGGGTTGGGAAGAAACCCTGGAGAAGGGAATGGCAACCCTCTGCAGTAATTCCTGCCTGGAGAATCCCATGGACAGAGGAGCCTGGCAGGCTAGAGTCCATAGGTATGCACAGAGTTGGATACGACCAAAGCAACTTAGCAAGCACACACACACAAAGACTTAAAAAGGCTAATTAAACATCACAGTGTGTTGACAAAGAAAATTAATCAAGTACCTGTGATTTAACCAGAATTATGGCCGATAGATTATACGATGCCATATCCGTATTTCAGAAACTTTATGTAATTTCTACAATATCTATAGTAGAATTTATCTATGGCGTATAATCTGAGACTTATCACTCATTTGATAATGCTTCCCTATGTAATTCACCATACCAAATAACACAAGTTAAATATCCCTCTCTGAGATGCCTCAGGGGTCCTCTAAAGCATCCCAAAGTTAGCTGGAAATATAATTAAAAATTGATATTTGGAACAGTTGTCAAAAAGTTTCAGAATACTTGGTCAAATAAGATCATAGGTCACTGTAAGACAATATTTATTTCTTATCCAAAGCGAGAAGAGATCTCAAAAGCAAATACAGACTACTTAAAGGTAAGGAAGTTCATATAATCTGTTATCAAATGTAGCATTCTAAGTAAACTTGTTCTCTTAGCAGACAGGAACCAAATCTAGCCGTGTACTGCCTAGTTTTAACGACAAAATCCATTTGCCTAAATTTAATCTAATCTCAGCCTGAGCATACATAAAACTCCTTTTTAAACTCAAAACATATAAATAACTGTTTGTCATACCAGCATTTTCTGCTTGGAAACTTATGCTTTAGTTTTTCTTTCCTCAAAATGCAAAGGTAGGTAAACTTAGATTTGCCTAGCAACCAATGTTCCAACATTGGAACCAATGTTCCAATATCCTATTTGATTTTTTTTTTCTTTTTTTCTGGCTGTGCCATGCAACATGAAGGATTTTAGTTTTTTGAGCAGAGATCAGACTTGTGCTCCCTGCCCTGGAAAAGCAGAGTCCTAACCGCTGGACTGTCAGGGAATTCCCTTATTCTATTTGGAATGACCCAGATAGTCACTGAATTCCTGCCATTTAACTTAGTTCAGTTTCAAGTTACCAAAATCTGGACAGGCTATTTTAGGTGGATATAAAGTTTTATCATATCAAGTTATTTTTCCTTGCTGACTAATTTGCAATACATATAAAGTCTGAGTTGATCTCTAATATACAAGACTGCCGGGAGAAATATCAATACCTTCAGATATGCAGATGACGCCACCCTTACAGCAGAAAGCAAAGAGGAACTAAAGAGCCTCTTGATGAAGGTGAAAGAGGAGAGTGAAAAAACTGGCTTAAAACTCATCATTCAAAAAACTAAGGTCATGTCATCCAGTCCCATCACTTCACGGCAAATAGATGAGGAAACAATGGAAACAGCGACTGACTTTATTTTCTTGAGCTTTAAAATCATTGCAGATGATGACTGCAGCTATGAAATTAAAAGACGCTTGCTCCTTGGAAGAAAAGCTATGACCACCCTAGATAGCATATTATAAAGCAGAGACATTACTTTGCTGACAAAAGTCCATCTAGTCAAAGCTATGGTTTTTCCAGTAGTCACATATGGATGTGAGAGTTGAGCTATAAAGAAATCTGAGTGCCAAAGAATTGATGCTTTTGAACTGTGGTGTTGAAGACTCTTGAAAGTCCTTGGACAGCAAGGAAATCCAACCAGTCAATCCTAAAGGAAATCAGTCCTGAATATTCATTGGAAGAACTGATGCTAAAGCTGAAACTCCAATACTTTGGCCACCTGATGGGAAGAGCTGACTCATTTGAAAAGACCCTGATGCTCAGAAAGATTGAGGGCAGGAGGAGAAGGCAGAGACAGAAGATGAGATGGTTGGATAGTATCACCTACTCGATGGACATGAGTCTGTGTAAGCTCCGGGAGTTGGTGACGGACAGGGAGGCCTGGCGTGTTCCAGTCCACGGGGTCGAGAAGAGTCAGACATGACTGGGTGACTGAACTGATACCTAGGTACAGCAGAAGTATTACATTTAACAAACCAACTAGCTTAAGCCACCTCCAAAAGCAGATATCAATTCAGTACTGAATATTTCCAGAATCATGAGGGCCTGAAATTCATTTTGGCCCATTTTGTAAATATTAGGAAGCCTTTCATTTGTAACTGCATACTTTTAAGTCAATCAAATAGAGCTCATTTACAAGTTAACTCAGCAATATTGCAACTGAAAGTGGTCCAGTTTGAACAAAGGACCTCAAGGGGCTGCACTCAGGAAACACATTTGAGTTTCCCATAGCCAGCACACTCGCAGATAAGACAAATGCAGACATACAGGCAAAGAACAGAATCTAATTCCTGCAGGACAAAAAAGGAAAAGGTGAACTCTAACAATTTTGTCAACTTTTTCAAACAAGTATCCTTCTTTTCAAATAACAAACAACACGCAAATGGGAAGATGGGGAATCATGACCGCATGTGTCCTGGCCACTCACCTAAATGCAAAACCAAAAGTAACAGTTGAAATAAGTTAAATTTACTTAGCTAATTTCAAGATTTCTCCTAGAAATATTTCTAGTTTCTCAGGGTCAGAATTCTGAAAAAAGTATTCCATCAAGCCAGCTTTCTCTAACTGCATATGCGAAAAGAACCAGTTTTGGAATTTCGAAGGAGTTTCATCTTCACTAATTTTCCTCCAGAGTCTGAAGAATATAGCAACCAGGCAGTATTTCAACAAATCTTCCTGGGGACTCCCCTGGTGGTCCAGTGGTCGGGACATCACTTTCCAGTGGAGAGGGTATGGGTTCAATCCCTGGGTGGGGAGCTGAGATCCCAGCCTCACTGCAGAAAAACCAAAACATCAAACTGAGGCAATATTGTAACAAATTCAATCAAGACCTTAAAAAAAAAAAAAAGAGCCACATTAAAAAAAAACAAACACCTTCTGTCTCCATTAAAAAAAAAACACAACCTTTCTCTCTCTAAGATCATACTAAACATCTAGTTTTGCTAAATACACACTAGAAGAACTATCAGATGGAAAGAGGTCTGATTATCATGGCAGGTGTCATCAAATATCAACCAAACAAATGCACAAAAAGTGTCTCGAAGGATCACATTTCCCTGAAACCAAAAAGGGAGCTTTGCGAAGGGAACCACTGCAAAGGGGAAAATCCCAGCCAGCACTCCACCACAGGTGAAAACTGACACAAATAGGGAAGGATACCTGGTGTCAGTACACGTGAGCTCAAGCTCCATTTTTCACCCAAGATGTCTCAGCTAGCCAGTGCAAGTACTGATCCACACACATACAACATACAGATAACTAGCAGAGTCCCACGGACAGAAGCACAAACCTGTGGGGTCACAAGCTCACCCCAGGGACTTCCCTGATGGTCCCATGGTTAAGAATCCACCTTTCAATGCAGGGGATGTGGATTTGATCCTTGGTTAGGGAACCAGGATCCCACATGGTGCAGGGCAACTAAGCCTGCAACTACTGAGCCCAAGAGCCACAACTAGAGAGCCTGTGGAGAGACCCTTCATGCTCCAAGGAGGATCCTGCATGCTGCAACTAAGACCCAACACAGTCAAATAAATAAACATTAAAAAAATTTTATTTTAAAAAGCTTACTCCCAAATGATGCACTCAAAAACACAAATAACAGCTACTACAGGCGGCATAGACAATCAGGAAGTGTAGTCTGCAATTCCACTTTCACTCGCAGAGACCTCCACACCGAGTGGCCCAGCTTCCAGAAGAGAAGGGGCCCAAAGTGGTCTACTGCCCACAAGGGAAGCGAGTGGAGAGAATTCCCAGCCCAAGCAATCTAGAGTGACTCACCGCGAGTGACACTGGATGTGGCCACAGCTCTGGACGTTTCTCTGCTCCACGCAGCCTCGTGCTGCGGGTGAGAAGAAAGGCTCACTGCTGCTTCAAGACCTGGGCCGGGCCAGTGGGCAGCCATGGCGAGGGCCCCAGAGCTCAGCAGGACACAGCCTGCAGCCCGTGCCCAGGCCCCCTGGCTCGCCAGCCAGCCCGAAGATGGCGGGCTGGAGGGCCCTGGGGAGGTCACCGTCCACCTTTTACTGCACTCTCTGCCCAGAGGACCACCTTGAGGCTGACCACCGACCGAGCAGGACCCCTAACCGCCATGCTAATGGTCATGAACTAATGGTCACTTGTGCTAACGATTGTCCGCTAAGTTTCGCGCTAACGGTCTCTCACTAACGGCTCCGCGTGTTCCTTGTCCGTTTATCTAGCCCTTGGAGAAGTTTAACAAAATCCACTAGTTTTCAAGTATTTTTTCCCTCACTAACTACGTGTGCCTAGTCACATCTTGACTTGCCAGGTGGATTAAGCAGATGCGTCGGGCTCCTCACCGAGGACCTTGGGCTCAGTTTGGGACAATGGAACGCTGAATGTTAGAAGTTTGCTTTCTTTCTGTCAATGACTGGGAGCTCGAATAAGGAGAACAGGCAGGGAGATGAGGGCAAGGGCAAGACCCCCAATTTGGAGGAAGACAAGTCTGACTGCAGACAGGGACTCCTGCCCTCCCTGAGTTCCCTGAGACTGTGGGTGAGTCAATTTCTTTCACTGGGCATCAATTTCCCAGTCTGTAAACAAGCAATAGTGATGTTTACCCCAGTTAAGTTGTGATGAGAGCGAAAGAAAACGATATGCCTAAAGTGCTTATCTTGGTCAATGTTACAAATCCCTCCAAAGTGAGGAAATCAACAAGGTCCCCCCTCCTCTTATTTGTTTGTTTATTTGGCTGCGCTGCGAAGTTTGTGGAATCTCAGTTCCCCGACCAGGGACTGAACCGTGAGCACATGGAATCCTAACCACTGGACTGCTGAGGAATTCCATCCCTTCCTTTTAAAGTTTGTTTTTAATTATTGTCAAAAGGCACATATCATCGTAACCATTTTTAATCCTACAGTTCAGTAGGGATAAGTATATTCACATTGCTGTGTGTGCAATTTCTAGAACTTTTTAACCTTGCAAAACTGAAACTCCGTACCTATTATACAACAACTCCGCATTTTCCCCTTCGCCTTGTGCCTAGTCATCACCCTTCTACTTTCTGTTTCTATGAACTTGACCACTGTAAATGCCTCCCATAAGTGGAATAACGGACTTTTCGTCCTTTTGTGTCTGGTTTATTTTATTTCTCATAATGTCTTTGAGTGTCATCCTTGTGGCTTGTGACAGGAGTTCCTACCTTTTGAAAGCTGAATAATATTCCGTGGTAAGTATATACCACGTTTTGTTTATCCATTTCTCCTCAAGGGACATTGCGTTGCTTCCACCCCTTGGTGGAATTGTGGACAGCACTACAATGAACAAGGGTGTGCAAATATCTCTTTGAGACCCTGCATTCAATTCTTTTGGGTGTGTATACACCCAAAGCGGGATTGCTGGGTCATAAAGTAATTTTATTTTTTGAGGAAGTTACATACTACTTTCCATAGATGTATCATTTCAAAATCCCAACAGTGGTATACAATGCTTCCAGTTTCTCCACATCCTTGCCAACACCTGCTATTATATATATATATTTTGTTTGTTTGTTTGTTTTTTGTTAAGTAGCCATCAGCCATGGGTCTGAAGTAAACAGGGTCTCTCTTTGCAAAATTATTATCATTTCTTCTCATCAGTCCAGCAGTTCTGCAAATGAATCTGATGGCAGGATTGACCCAGCGCTTGGTGAAAGGAATATGGTTTCTCTTGGAGAAGCAAGCCAAGTGGGGCAAGAATGCCAGTACTTTCAACCTACTGAGAGCTGTCCACCATAGCCTGTGACTGGGGCAGGGGGGTGGGGGGTGTGTGTGCACACACACGCTGCAAAGGCTGGCTGAGTCTACGCCTGTGTTTGTTTTGGCTCCAAAGATGCCATCAAGGAAACAAGTGACCCTCCCGGGGGCCAGATCCCTTTGTGCGGCCCTTGTCATCCTTCTCAGTGACCTCTCACCACTGTTATCTTGCTCCTGACATGTCTCCCAAGATTCCCTTTAGTGGAGAAATTCTTGTTGAGAAGTTCAAAGCCAGGGCTTTCTGGCTCTATCTGATGAGCTTCAGGGGCAGGGCCTTGAGTTACAGAGACAAGTAGAGAGGTAGCTTACATGGGGAGCTGCACAGATCAAAGAGGTGCCCGCACTTGGGAAGCTACATCAGAAACCCAAGTGATGCCCAGGAGAGGGAGATGACCAAGAGGAGATTCCAGCCACTGTTCCCTGCAGAGAGAGAACCTCAGTCTATGAGGGGCGCAGCTAAGCAAGGATGCTGGTCCTCCCCCAAGAGACAGTGAGTGCACTGGCTAGACCGTGGCTTGTGAAATCAGAGGAGCCTGGGGTTCAAACTCATCCTGGCTCCACCACATTCTGTGTGGTCTTGAGCAAGTTATGAAGCCTCTCTGATCCTCAGTTTCATCTGTAAAATGGGAAAAGAAAGGATCTCAGTGAGTTATTAAGAGATCAGTAATATTTGTCACAGTAGCTACTGTTTATTAAACCCCCCACCCCAACACCACCCTTTGTGCCAGGGGGTTGGTCAAGCACCTTCTAAGCACACAGTGTGATACAGAGGTCAAGGATGAAGGCTCTTGGGAACTGATAGAGCTTGGTTAAAAGCCCAGACCTGCTACTTGCTAACTGCGGGAACCCAGGCAAGACTGTTAACCTCCCAGGGCCTCACCCTGCTCATCTGTAAAATGGGGATGATAAATAGGAATGACAATGCCTATCTCCCCAGGTATCACACAGTGCTTTATTCAACAACATCCTTTGTCAGTGCCATCCTTCCCGTGCAAATGGGAGGGGTGGGATGGGGTGTCCTGAGGCTTTGAAACCATCCTGGTGGTTACTCCAGCCCAGAGAAGAGACTCAGTGGAACTCGTGGTTGGAAAGATCTGCAGGAGATTGCATGTTCAGGAATGAAGATGCCGTCAGACCGTGACACTGGGAGAATGCTGGCCTGATGTCCGGGGGCCAGGAGCAAGGACAGTTGTCCTGTTTAAAGGGGCAGGTCTTCCAGCGGGCCCACTGCTGACTGCTCAGTCCCTCATTCCCCCTGGTAGAGTGTCCCGGCCACCTTTGTCCTTGCTGAGAGCTGGCCCCGGCCGCGGGCTGCAGAGCTACGTCCACCCAGCACCCCCTCGCCGTCTAGTGCGTGCACATTGCCTGCCTGTGGTCAGATTCCTGAGTTTTCATGCCCACTGCTTCCCAACCCCAGGTGCAAACCAGTCCCTGTCACCGGGGACTTTTGACTGAGCCTCACACGGGGGAAGGGGGCTGAGATGGTCACTTGCTGTCACAAACAGAGCAGGAGAGGATAAGAGCTGGGGTGGGCGGGGGCCCTGGCTGAGCCCGAAGGGACGCGGGACCGTCCCTGGGAACCTTGCTGACCTGAGCAGCCGGGCCTCAGGGCGCCGGCCTGGGCCAACTCTTCTGCCCGCTTTCCCCGCCTCATTGAGGGGGAGGCTCTGCGAACCAGCCGCCCAGTGTCTCCTCCTCCTCCTCCGGGCCTGTCACCATTTCCACACACAGCAGGGTCTGTGGGGGCGGAGGCTTTTTCCAGACATGTATTTAAGTGAGGAGAGAAAACAAGGCGAGTCGCCCAGGATTTGCCAAGTCAGTAGGCAGGAACACAACTCAAGAGGCCAAAAATAAGACGGCGGCGAGGGTCACCCTGCTCTTCTGAGCCGGGCGCTGGTGACGGCCCGTGCTGAGCATTCCACAATCACACTTCTGTCTGAGGGTGCCCTTCATCCCGGGGCATCGGCCTGCTGGTCAGAAGGTGGCAGAGCCCTGATTGTGGGCAGTGAGTAATGGTGACTCAGGAAAATTCGAAAGGACACAGGGAACACCCCCAAAGTCATCTGGGGACAGGCCCTGGCTCCCCCTCCAGGTCAGGGAGCCAGGAGTTCTGGTCTCCCATTGTAAAGGAGGAATTTCTGAAGTTCTCTCTGGAACTTTGGCAGAAGTCTGTGGGATCTTTCAGAGGAAACATTAAGCTTTGGGTGTTTTTCTGGAGGGGAAATTACTAAGATTTCTTTTACCTTTGTAGCTATTTGTGAATTAGCTCCTTTTCTCTTTTAGCTCCAGATTATATTTGTCTCTTTATTCTGATGCAGCATCTGTTACCTTGTATGACGAACAGTACTCCCCAAAGCAAATAATGACAGTAATAATAGCTAACATTTATTCAGCCCTTATGGCACGCCAGGTACTGGTCTCTCTGTGTAATTTTTGTGTTTCATCAAATCTGAGGCTCCATCAGTCTTCAGATATGCCATGTATGATGTACCACTGAAGAATACTGCCAATTAATCCATGACATGCCATTGATTTTAAGATTCACTTGGCGCTCAGAAATGTTAAAACGGGAATGTCAGAATCAATGAAATGCAGTAGCCGATTCTCGGTTGTCATCCTTGCCTTACAGCCTTACCGAGGAACAGAGAAGCTGGGTAAACCTGCCTGATGCCACAGAGCGACTATGCGGTGGAAATGGGATATGAACCCAGATTCAGGCTTCAAAACCTGGGCTCCTAACCACCACGCTGTATTGTGTCTGAGAAGTGGTTTCTGTCTATCCACCGGCGGGACAGAAGGAGGGACACCAAACACAAGAGGGAGAGTGGGACCCCACCCTCTGCTCCCTCTTCCTCATCGCCCCCAGGGCCAGTGTTGATGCCCCTTCTAAAAGCTGCTCCCCCTCTCACTCCCAGCAGCTGGCACCCTGGTTCTGTCCTTCCTTGCCTCTCTCTTGCCCCTGCTTGGACTGCTGCAGTAGCCTCTTAGCTGTCACCGTCCTCCAATCTTCCCCCCACCCCTCCACACGCCCAGACACAGACACTGAGACAGTCATCTTCTTAAAATGTGAATCTGGTCTTGTCGCTGTTCCAAAACCTTGGAGAGATCCAAATCCTAGCAAGCGATTCCTCACTCATTTAGCTGTTTCAGCACCTACTCTGCATCCGGCTCAGAGGATGGAAAGGTGAGCAACCCCCAGTGTGTTCCGCAGCCACGGTCTCATGGAGAAGTGAGACTCCTCAGTGGGCAGGTATGACTCAGTGTGAAAATGCTTCCAGGGGTGGGAGTGAAGTGCTGGGCTGGTGGGAGGGGCACCTGCTCTGGGGACTCAGCAACCCCTTCATGGAGGTTGAGTGGGAATTCACCAGGCAAAGAACAGTGAGGATTCCCAAGCAGAGGGAACAGCAGGTACAGTGGGCCAGAGCTGACAGTTTGGAGCAGAGTATCAGTGGGGTGTGTCCCAGGTGCGTCTAGAGGGTTAGGCTTGGAGTGGCTGGGCAAGGCTGTCTCTAACTGCCAACGTCTTTCCTTTTCAGCCTCTGCTGCCTTCTCCTCCTCGCCCCAAAGTATCTCTCTGCAGTAGGTACTTGATTCTCAGACAGGCATCTTCCTCTTCCCCCATCCTCATCAGCAAACTCCTTCCAGACCCTCCCTGGTGAAAATAACTGTGACCCTTGCTCTCTGGCCTGTTGAGCCAGGCAAAAGCCTGGAAAACTTATCTTGGGCTCAAAGTAGTGGGGGGAAGGGGGGATTTTGGAGAATTTTTAACAGAATTCAGCTGAGTAAAAGCCAAAGTTCTTACAAAAGACCCTGCACAGACTGGGTGACCTGCCCCCCCAGGCGTGAACCCCGTCTTCCACTGTCTCCTCTTTGCCAGCTCTGTTTCGGCTACCCCCGTCTCCTTGCCGGTCCTCAAACACGGCCCCCACCCTGCATCCCTGCCCCACGGCCTTTGCACTTGCTGTTTCTAGTACACCTTTCCCCTTCCTTGTTGGTACATCTTCATCTATATCAGATTTTGTTCAGATACCACCTCTCAGAGCAGTGGTACATCCTGATACACTATTTAAAATTGCAACTCGTATCATGCCCTGCCCTCCTTTTTCTCCGCAGGACTCACCATCTTCAAGAGCTTGTATGATTCACTTATTTGTTTACTGTCTGTCTTTTCCCACGAGAAGTGAGCTCCAGGAGGGCAAGGATTTGGGTCTGCCTGGTTCACTCGGCGTCCCCAGCACTAGGAACAGTGCCTGGCACACAGTAGGTGTGCAAATAAGTAAATATTTGTTGGTTGAACCAATGAATTCTGAGTAGTGTCTGTGTGCCAGGCAGACTTGGCCCCGGCTGCCGTGGAGGCTGGACTGTTGCAGGAATGGGGTCTGGGCTTCTCCAAGGGTGCCGGCCAGGCTGGTTCTGGCGGGCAGTGGGACAGGTCCCTGACAGCAGGTGAGTCTTGGGTGAATCACGGCTAATGAGATGGTGAGGGCCACGCCAAGCTGCTTCCCACACGGCTGGCCGGCAGGTCACTACCTGTCGCCAGGAAGCTCCTCAATAAGGATTGAACAAGACTCTGAGCTGGGGCGGGAGGAAGTGCCCCCCCACCCCCGGACCTCGAGACCCCACCCATTCCTGAGGACTGAGTCGGCTCACCTGGGCTCCCCCCCCCAACCCCTCCAGGCCTTGGCGAGACACTGGTTTCTCAACTTTGGCTTTGAGATTTCCTTCCTAAAAGGAGTTTCGCTCGCTGCATCCCACGCCCCTCCCGGGTAGGGCCTATTTGTCAGCTAAGTCTGTCTGGGTCATCCAGTCTGAGAGGGAAGGCAGTAGGGCCTGGAAAACCCCAGGACCCCCCCGGGCAGCCCTAGGGAGAGTCGGTTGACCAGAGTTTATTGAGTAGGGGCATAGGATCAATGGGGCTTTTAAAACCCAACTGAATAGTGTGGCGTGGTCTCCCTGACCGAATTCCACCAGGGTGCCTGCCTGAACCCAGGTGAGATGACTCCCTGCCCCAGGTCGGGGCACTGAGTTCCGTGAGCCTTGGTTTCTTCATCTGCAGAGTGGGGCAAAGCCTTCTAGTCCATGTGTGGCCAGAAAGGCCAGCATGAGATCCTGGGTACCCAGAGCAAGGAATGCAGGTGGGTAGCCAGGCCTCTGCCCCGAAGCCCAGAAGATGCTCTTGACGTGGTGGATCTCTGGGGAGGATGCTGGCCAGGCTGTCTCCCAGTGGCACCGAGTCTGGTTCCCTCCCACGTTTCCTCTTCAGTAGGGGCACTTGGTGTCCCTGCGGGCCCTCTGCCCAGAACCCAGAGAGCCCCTAGCTGGGTGGCCTCACCCCAGCCCTCTGTCTGGGTCTGAAATCCCCACCCTTATTTATTCATATCACAGTAACTTGTCTATTGCGTTCAATGAGTATATTTGTTGGCCAGTCATCAGATGTCCAAGGGGCACTGCCCAGCTGCCAGGCACAGTGCCCTGCCGGTGGATACAGAGACGGTGAGGCCTGGCCCTGTCTCAAGGGTGCACAGTCTTAGTAAATACACCAGCACAGCTCTCAGACACCCACATCCCTACGCAGGGCTCTGCAGGCACTCGGAGCAGGGAGTGGCTGGTGGGGTGAGGGGTGCTGGGCAGAGCCTCAGAGAGGAGCTGCAGCTTGAGCAGGGCTGTCCTTGGGCTTTGCTGACCTACATTTGTCATCTAATCCTCGCCACAGCCCTGTGATGCTGGCAGCACACATATCATCATACCCATTTTATGGATGACAAAACCAAGGTTCAAAGAGGTGAGGGGACTTGCCCAAGGCCTGTGTGATTACGAGTGGCAGGGGCTCATCTCAAGTCCAAGTTTTCCAGTCTCGGGGCAGGGTCTCCTGTGCCCCACCTCAAGTTCTCCTCCCTTATGTTCATCTGTACATAAGCACTGTACGGGCGCTTGGTACGGACCGGGTGCTGTCCACAAGCTGGCGACTTAAAAGTGGCAAGGTACGATCAAGGGGAGAAACCACACGCGTACCCAGCTGCTGAAACCTTTCTGTCAGTTGTCCATTCAGGATTTCTCTGGTGGTCTGGGGGTTAAGAGTCCATGCTTCCAGTGCAGAGAGCACGGGTTCCGTCCCTGGTTGGGGGAATTTCCCATGTCTTCCCACTTAAAAAAAAAGTTGTCCGTTCAACAGGTTCACAGAAAACCAGACAAAACAAAATGGGCAAAGAGGACCATCCTTGTAGAGGCCTCGCTTCGGCAGGAAGGCAGACGGTCAGGCAAGTGAGCAGTGCCCTGAGGAGTGCCACACAGCGTGAGGGGACCGACACGGTGGCCGGGGAGGGGCTTTCCATGATAGGGCGTATTTGCCTGTGGTTGTCTCCGAAATGACATTTGAGCAGAGGAGGCCTGTGCATGGCTGAGAAAGCGTGGCTAGCTGAGGCAGAGGGGACGGCAGTGCAAAGGCCCTGTGGCAGGAGTATGCTGGGTTGTTCTGAGGAGCATCGGGCAGCTGAGCAGGTAAGGGAGGGAGTGGTGGGAAGCAAGGTCAGAGAGCTAATGAGAGTAGGGGAGGGACAGATCCTAAAGGCCTTGGAGGTCACAGTGAGGTCTTTGCTTTTAACCCTGAGTGAGATGGGAGCCACTGGAGGGTTTTGAGCTAAAGAGTGACCCAACTTGACTTAGGTTTGAAAAGGATCTCTCTGGCTGCTATGGAGACAGACTAACGCGGCAGGGACGGATGGGGACAGGGAGACAATGGGGGGCTACCAAGACCATCCTGGCGGAGATGGGCCAGGTTGGTGGTGGTGAGGTGGGAAGAAGTGGTCATTTGTTTTTAGGTCAAGCTGTGCGGCATGTGGGATCTAGTTCCCTGACCAGTGACTGAACCCGGGCCCCACACACTGGGAGCTGCTGCTGCCGCTGCTGCTGCTAAGTCGCTTCAGTCGTGTCCGACTCTGTGCAACCCCATAGACGGCAGCCCACCAGACTCTCCGTCCCTGGGATTCTCCAGGCAAGAACACTGGAGTGGGTTGCCATTTCCTTCTCCAATGCATGAAGGTGAAAAGAGAAAGGGAAGTCGCTCAGTCGTGTCTGACTCTTAGCGACCCCATGGACTGCAGCCCACCAGGCTCCTCTGTCCATGGGATTTTCCAGGCAAGAGCACTGGAGTGGGGTGCCATTGCCTTCTCCACACTGGGAGCACAGTCTTAACTACTGGACCACCAAGGAAGTCCCAGAAGTGGTCATTTCTGATGTTCTGAAACTAGTCCCATGCTGGCTCCAGGACAGGAGGGCATCTCTGCCCAGGCCAGGCCCCATCAGAGGTGCCACACCCTCCACCGGAAGCATGGCATGGGGCATGGCACTGCCCAGGCAGCTGTGGAGGCTGGACAGTGCCAGGCCCTTCTTCCATCCCACCGTGTGGCTGCATGGGCCTCCTCATTTCATTTCAAACATTGTGAATTGGGCCCAGCAGCTATCATTCCCCTCCCACCCTGGGCCGGGCCACCAACCTACACAATGTTTTTGGGGAGCACATGGTTCATATGTATCAAGAGTCTTAAAATTTTCATGCCCTTTGACCCAGCGAGTCCCTTTCTGGGAGGTTCCCCTGGAGAAGTCACCCGAAACGCTGGTCACAGTTACTGCATCAAGAGCTTCACCTGTGCACTTGTGCTGCCCTGAAGTTCATGTTTCCTAAGGACGTTCACGTCAAAGGACAACACTCATGCTGCAGTATCAAGCGGATAGAATATTGCGCAGGAGACACCCGTACAAGGAAGGAAGTAGACGGCGACTACCTCTGAGTGACTGGAACTTCCATTGAAGAAGAAACTTCGCTTTCTTCTTTACACTTTTCTGCTTTGTATGGATGTTCGAAGATGGACATGCTTTGCCTTCATGATAATTGGATTTGAAAGCAGTATTAAAAAAAGAAACAGAAAGGAAATGCGAGTTCCCAGAAGCTGAGGAAGCACAGCAGAGGCCAGGCCCGGAGCTGAGAACCAACTGACCCATCCCTTTCGGGGAAAGGCAGCAGCCACGTGGAGTGGAGCAAGCCTGGTGCCCCGCCAACCGGACAGCCGGCCGCTGGGCTCACTTCCTCCAGCGTGACTGCCCAGGGGCAGAGCTGAGAACGGTGGTGGGAGTGAGCACAGCCGGGTCCACTCCCCTTCCTCCTGCCCAGGCCACGGGGATCTGTCCCCTCTCCTTGGCCCTGTAGCGCCTGGAGTTTGCCCCTTCATCACCTCTGCCTCCATCACGTCTCACCAGAAGCCTGCTGCATTTATAACCTTGTGTCTCCCCTCAGTATGTACGCAGGGGTTCTCAAACTGTGGTCCCCGTACCAGTGGCATCAGCACCCACCCAGGAACTTGTTAGAAATACAGATTCACAGGCCCCAACCCAGACCCTCTGAATCTGAGAATCTGGAAGGTGAAGCCCAGGAATCCATGTTTTAGCAAGCCCTCCAGGGCTACAGTTTGAGTATGATACAGCCCTGCCGTGGTCCTTGGTTTACCTCAATTATGTCATCTTATACATTGCCATGATTTCCACTTAAGAGCTGGGACTCTGAGACCATATTTTATCATTTTTTTTTTGAGCACATACTTTTATTTTAACCTTTGTGTTCCACAGCTGCCTGGACTTCAGGCTCTCCTGTGGGGGTCCAGGTTGGCGCTGGGCGTTCATCGTGCCACGGATATGGGTTGAACCGGAGTTCGCACACTGTGGCATCAGAGCCCTGGCTGCTCAATCGGAAGGTCAAGACTGATTCCCCAGGAGACCCAGCGGGCCTGGCCCCCTGTAGGATGAGGGAGGCAGGCTCCCTCCGGTGATGACAGCCAGCGGCAGTCAGGATGGACACACGCTGCCGTGGAAGGGCGCAGCGCCACCTGCTGGCCAGAAGGACACCAGCCGCAATGCTGGCTGATTAATGCAGGGACCCACACACACGCACGCACAAGGCTGATTAATGCAGGGACCCACACGCACGCACGCACACACTCAACAGGGACACCATGACAAGCAAGCACGTGTCTCCTCCCACTGCATGGGGGCGGACACATCCACACGTGGATGTCTGGGCCTGTGGGCATGTGGGGCTCTCTGCCACACGGCCTGGCAGATAGCACTGAATTCACTCACGTACTCATTTCTTCCTTTACCAAACGTTCTCTCAGATATGCCAAGCCCACAGTTTCTATCCCTGGCTGGGTGATGATCAAGAGACCAGGCAGTAACTAGGCGATGTAGGTAAGGGTCGCAGGAGAGATGCTCCCGGTGAGGTCGCAGAGGCAGCCCCTAACCCATCTAGACTGGAGTTGGGGGCAGGGACAACTTGCCCAAGAGATTCAGCCCCTGTTGGGTCAAAGCCTGTGAGCGGGAGATGGCTGGGTGAAGGAGGCAGAGGTCACATAGAGCAAAGCACAGAGGAGGCGCTGGAGGGGAGAGTTGAGACCCTGGGCAGAGGGCCTTACACACGGGCCACAGGGTCTGGACTTCGTCCCTGCAGGCAGTGGGGAGCCATGGAAAGCTTCCAGCAGGGGAATGGCCCGGCCAGATTCCGGCGCCATAGCTATTGACACGTCTGTACCAAAGCATAGCCCCTGAGGGTCTCTCAGTCCCTCCTAGGGCTGGGGACCTTGCATGCGGTTTGTCCCTGGGTACTGCCCCTTCTTTCTGCAGCAGCAGTCCTCGGATGTGTCTGCGAAGGAGAGAGGCGCACCCCCGCCCCAGTCTCCAGAGAGAAGCTTGTGTCCACTCTAGAAATGAAGCAAACAGCAGCCACTGTTGAGGCAGGCAGCCCTATGTGCCCAGAAGATGCCCATTTTCCACTCACCAGGCCGCCTGAGACAGCTCAGAGGGTGAGAGCTCTTCTACAACATAGCTCCCTGTGCCCCCTCAGGCCCCCCCAGCTCCCCGTACTAGAGGGCCGGTGCCTCTCTGCACGGATGGTAACTGGCTGGCTGCATCGTGCCGTGTGGAGAGCGCATTTACAGTAGGGGACGCTGGCGCTCTGACACAAGCAGGGGTCTAGGGTAGAGGGCCGGAGGGCGGCCGGAAGGGGACCCCGGAGCGGCTGAGGGGAGCAGCGTGAGGACTCCCCAGAGAGGAGGTGGCAGGTGGAGCTGAAGAGAAAACCTTGGCGGCTTCCCAGTTCAGCTGGGCCATGGCTTTGTCAATGGCCGGCTGTCCACCCGCCGGGCCCCTGGCCCCGGGCCTGCGGTTTTCCTCAGTAGAGCAGCGGCGGCAGCTTCCGAGAAACCCCACCAAGACTTTCCTGTTAGGGCAACTCCAAGTTCCTCTTCAGGAAGGGGAAGTGGGGGAGTTTCTCCTAAGGGCTTTCAGTTTCTTTCTAAGAAGCCGGAGTGTCCCAACCCCTCAGTGCAGAGCCAGGTGTTAAGGGAAAAGAGGTCCCACGTCAGGGGCTTTCCCATCTCGGGTCCACAGGTGGACATTCCAGAAGAGGAAAACCGGACCCGGGTTTTGCAGGCCCTTTCCCATACCCCCCTCCTTTCTTCCCTCTCAGGGCACATGCCCCCTCTGCCCCTCCCTGCCCCCACCAACACGGGGCGTGCGTGCACAGAATGTGGCCTGCCCTCCCTCGGGGACCCGCCAGGTGGAAATTTATTTCCTCAGCCCTCCCAGCCGACATCCTCAGAGCCCTGCTTCCTAGGGGCTCTGCTGGGCGACCCAACATCTGACCCAGACCAAGACCCAACAGGTGACTCCAGCTTCTTGCTGATGCTGGGTCACGGAAGACCTCCAAACTTCTCTGAGGACACACTGTGGGAGCCCCAAGAACTGAGAGCCTGCCTTTTTTTAAGAAGGTTTGGCTTGGTGGCAAAGCAGAAGTCCTGATGTGATTATAAACAAGAGCCACCACTGAGGCTAAGCACTTAGCATATGCTAGCATTTTACATGAATATCCTCCTGTAACCCCCATCCCAGGGGGCAATCCCATGACGAAGACTCCTGAAGTTAAGCAACCTGCCCATTCACCCAGCCCACAAGCCCGTTCTTCCCAGTAGACTGCTTCTCAGAAAGGTGGGGAAGAAAGACTATCAGGCCCTCAAAGAAGCTGGCTGGGAAGGTGTGATCTCCAGTATCGCCGATCCTCAAAGCAAGCTCTGAGTGGTGACGAGCCAGCGATCTAGTTACTGCCGGCTTTGCAGCACAGCCACGGCTGGGGGGTCTCCCCAGGACATCACACACTCCTGTTGCCTCTTCTATTTTCCTCTTACAGGCATCGTGTTAGGGTTTCTGCTTTGCCAACACATGCGTTATGGGGACAGTGTGGGGATTCCCCCAAACCATGATGCTGCTCTGCTCAAAAACATTTGCCTAGAAGTCCACAACTGTGTGACTCACGCTGTTGAGGTGTCAAGAAAACTCACAGCTGCAGGGTGGAGGGGCCGGACCCAAACGGAAGGGGGCACTCAGAGGGTGAGCAGTTCGGCAAATAAAAATACAGGACACCCAGTTACATTTGAGTTTCAGATCAACTACAACATTTGGGATGCCCTGATACTAAAAAAAAAAAAAAAGTTTTGTTTATCTGAAATGAAAGTGTGTGTTAGTTGCTCAGTCGAGTCTGACTCTTTGCGACCCCATGGATTGTAACCCAAATCGGGGACTGAACCAGTGTCTCTTACATTTCCTGCGTTGGCACTCGAGGTTTTTTTATTTTTTTAACACTGGCAGCACCTTGGAAACCCCAAGGACCTCCTAGCCCTTGGTTTCTGGCCTCGTTGAAAATCTGCTAGAAGCAAGAAGAGGTGGGAAGTAGCCAAAGAACAGGTTTAGAGACAAGGAAGAGACAGCTCTGCTGGGAAAAGTGCTGTCCCTCCTATGCTACAGCACCCAAGGAGACTGGGGCCTGTGTGGCTGGAGGGGTCCTCTGGGGTCAGCCGACCCAGCTTTTCAAACACTCATGGCAACACCTGGGCCACAGCTGGGATCACTGCTAGCTCCCAAATTAGAAAAGTATATTGTAAGGATGAAATGGCTAAACGGTCTACAAAATATTAACTACGCAGTTGTAACTCAGCTCCTGTACTTAATGTAAATTATATGCGCTGTGGCACGTGGGTCCATTTGAATACATTTAGGGATGCTGTTCTTTTTCAGTCGCTCAGTTGTGTCTGACTCCTTGTGACTCCTTGGACTGCAGCACTCCAGGCTTCCCTGCCCTTCACTATCTCCCAGAATTTGCTCAAATTCATATCCATTCAGCCAGTAGAGCTATCTAACCATCTCATCCTCTGTCACCCCTTTCTTCTCCTGCCCTTAATCCTTCCCAGCATTGGGGTCTTTTCCAATGAGTCAGTTCTTCGTATCAGGTGGCCAAATTATTGGAGTTTCAGCTTCAGCATCAGTCCTTCCAATGAACATTCAGGGCTGATTTCCTTTAGGATGGAGTGGTTTGATCTCCCTGCTGTCCAAGGGACTCTCAAGAGTCTGCCAGTGATGTACCCTCCGAGAGTAAGATGCCCAGGGCTTTGAAACTGAGACCCAGCAGGGGCCTCGGGGCCAGGCGGCAGCTACCAGTAGGGCTACAGTCTTGGCAGGGAACTGGAGGTCACATCCTGGCGCAAGCCCTGGGTGCTTCTTAGGGGGAATGAGCACTGGGATTACTTCCTGACATTTGTGTGCCTGAAAGGCCAGGGATGCTCACATGTAGCCTGCAGTAGTGGCAACTAAGGGCTGGGGTTACTCGAGGTCCCCTGGTCACCATCAGCTCCATCTCTCAAAGCCACCACCAGAAGGTAATAGTCTTCGCTGTGGACAATGCACGTTTTCTCAGTCTTGTGTAAAAGTATATCTTTAGGAAAACTGATGAATTATAGTTTGTTCAGGCTGCTGAAGCACAGGACTCCTGCTGCAGAGGTTTCAACAACAGAAATTAATTTTCTTGCAATCCTGGAGGTTAGACATCTGAAATCAAAGTGTCAGCAGGGTTGATTTGTTTTAAGGTCCCTCTTTCCCACTTTGTCTTTTGTGGCCTTCCCCCTGCCTAGGTCCTAGTCTCCTTTCTTTCTTTTGGCTTTTTGTGTTTTTGACCGCTCCGCAGCTTTCAGGATCTCATTTCCCCAACCAGGAATTGAACCGGCGCCCTCAGCAGTGAGAGCATGGAGTCCGAACCACTGGACTGCCAGGGAATTCCCTAGACAAGGGGCTTTCTCTCTCTTTCTAATCTTTTCTTCTGATAAGGACACCAGTCATATAAGAGAAGGGCTCACCTGCTGACTTCATTTTATCTGGTATTTTGCTCAGTTGCTCAGTCGTGTCCGATTCCTTGAGGCCCCCTGGACTGTAGCCCACCAGGCTCCTCTGCCTGTGGAATTTTCCAGGCAAGAATGCTGGAGTGGATTGCCATTTCCTCCTCCAGGGGATCTTCCCAAACCAGGAATCGAACTCCCGTCCGTCTCCTGTGTCTCCTGCATTGGCAGGTGCGTTCTTCACCACTAGCACCACCTGGGAAGTCCCCATTTTACACTAATTATCTCTTTACAGACCCAGTATCCAAACACAGCCAATCTGAGGAACTGGGGACTGGAACTTCAACATACAAGTTTGGGGGAGGACACAATTCAGCCAACAACGCTCGCTGATTTTTAACTGAAATTGGAAGTGAAGACAGTGCTGGCTTTGGAAATGCAGGTTGGAGACTAGTCCCAAGACCACTCCTCAGAGATGACCACCTTTCCTTAGACATTCTGGGGCCTCCCCTGCCCACCCAGTTGCTTTGTTGCTGTTTTTTTACAAGCCTACCCAGTTATGATCCTGGTAGTTTGGGGATGCAGCTTCTGGATGTGGCCCCCACTGGCCAGTGGACTGGGAGGGGTCAGTGCTGCAACCAAAATGCTGGGACTTAGAATAGGGTGAGCGGCTCCCTGCTCTGTGATAAAGGTCTGGTAATCATTGTGCTTGAACAGATGTGGTCTTTAAAAACAAAGTTTCAAACTCTCTACCCTGAGCTGCTATTTATAGGATCATTCCAGAGTCTCTTTTAAAAAGAGATGAACTCTAAGTGCTCGTGTTTTCACAAAAGTTGTTTTTTAATTGCTAAGTCATATCTGAGCCTTTGTCACCCCCATGGACTGTAGCCGGCCAGGCTCCTCTGTCGGTGGGATTTCCCAGGCAAGAATACAGGAGTAGTTGCCATTTCTTTCTCCAGGATATCTCCCCAACCCAGGGAAGGAATGAACCCAAGTCTCCTGCTTGGCAGGTGGATTCTTTACCACTGAGCCACCTGGGAAGCCCTTTTACATAAGTAGTATGTGTTTATCATTAAAAACAGACAAAAAACAAGGAAAAATTAACGATAATCAGTAATCGGGCCTCCCAGAGATAATCACCGTTAACATTTGGGTTTCTGTATACATCTGTATCTATTGATGTGTCTTATTAATCTCCATCTTCATCTACATTTATATAGCTGAATTTAAAGATAAGAGTAAGCTGTACCATTTCATAACTTCGTATCCATTACTATATCATGATCACCTCACTAGGCATTGAATTGTTTTCTAAAATGCTATTTTATATGGTGGCAGATACACACCATAAGCTACTGAACAAATTTCTTATTGTTGAATAATTGGGTTATTTTACCATTTTCATGATATTGAATGAAACTGCAACAACATCTTCATAGTTAAATCTTTGCCATGATTATCTACTATGAATAAATTCCAAGAGGTGAAACTTCTGAGTCAAAGAGAGAGCCCTGTTTAAAAATTTCAACTTTATTTTTAAATAGATAGTATACTCACAAGGATATGGTATTATATCCAGACTTAAAAGGTATATCCTGTTCTGAGGTCAACCAGTTCCCCTACTCAGAGGCGATTGCTGTTACCAATGTCTTATGTTCTTTCCAGAGATATTTTACACACATATATATATATGCACACACACATACACATGTATGTAGTATGTGTTTATGTGTAGACACACACATAAAATAATATGCATATGTATCAAACCCAGGCTTCCTGCATTGCAGGCAGATTCTTTACTGTCTCAGCCACCAGGGAAGCCCTCTCTACATATACATATATGTATATGCATAATTTTTTTTTTCACAAATAGTAGTATCCTCTATGTACTACTTTGCACTTTGCATTTCTCACCTGAACCCTCTTGGAGGGCTGTCCCATATCAGAACATGAAGGACTTCCTCATTGTTTTGAGCGGCTGCATGGCTGCCATTATGTGTATGGACTGTAACATATTTAAATAATTCCCTATTGATGGACATATAGACTGTTTACTAATTATATATGACTATATAACAAATTACCCCCCAAATATACTGACATAAAACTACAACAAAAATTTATTTTCTCTTATGGTTTCTCTCAGTCAGAAATTTGTGAAGGACTCCGTTGGGCACCTCGCACTTGGGGTCTCCCACGAGGCTTTAGTCAGGTGTTGACTGAGGCCGAAGTCATCAGATGACTCAGCTGGGACTGGAGGATCATTTCTAAGGTCACTCACTTGTATAGCTGGCCAGTTAGTGCCACCTGTAGGCAGCGTGCCTCAGTGCCTGTCCACATGGACGTCTCCACAAAGATATCAGAACATCACTGCTGCCCTGTCTTGCTGGCTGAAGCAAGTCACCAGGTCAACCTAGACTCAAGAGGAGGTGAAATTGGAAATTCCATCCAGTGATTAGGACTCTACACGTTCATTGTAAGGAGCCCAGTTTCAATCCCTGGTTGGGGAATTAAGATTCTGAAAGCCAAAAAAAAAAAAAAAAAAAAGAGAGAGAAGAGGTGAAAGAGATTCCACCTTGTGGTAGCAGATGCAGCAAAGTCCAGTTGCAAAGAGGCATGAACACAGAGGTGGGGGTAATTCTCTGGGGCGCCATTATTGTAAGAACACTCCCTAGGGATGGTGCACAAAGTTCACACACTGGGTCAGCACGCCCCGCACATGTACCCAGAGATCTTCGAACTCTGGTCTCACTCTTGGCAACAGCCTGCTGCCTCCCAGCTTGCTCTTCACTCCCTTCTCAGCCCGTCCAGCTCCTGAGATCTGCCTGAGCATGCGCTGTGTCTCCGGTCTGGGGTCCTGAGATCTGCCTGAGCATGCGCTGTGTCTCCGGTCTGGGGTCCTGAGATCTGCCTGAGCATGCGCTGTGTCTCCGGTCTGGGGTCCTGAGATCTGCCTGAGCATGCGCTGTGTCTCTGGTCTGGGGCCCTGTTTATGCCCTCTGGCCTTGCTGATGCATGTGCGGACTTTGATTCAGGTTACCTGCCAGTCTTCCCGCTCAGCCTGGCCTCCACTCTGCTTCCTGGAACTCACGGCCCCACCCCGTCAGCTGTCCTCTGGCAGGGTCTGGTCTGCCTCCCCGCTGGGAAAGTTCATACACCTCCAGTGGATTCTTCTTGACCAATTTCCCAAGAAAACTGCTTAATACATCTGAAAGTACAGTACGTGTCTTTCACTCACCCTTCCATTCGCCCCAGCCCAATAAACTCCAGTAATTCGGACCATTGAGAAATTCCAGGATTTATGCTCCAAATTTTAGTCTTTTTTTTTTCCTGTCCTTTAGAACTCAGGAGTTACTGAGAATATAAACCCATAATATTATTTAATAAGAGCTATAAAAGGAAAAGATAATACCAATAAGATAGAATCTCACAAAATGGTTTATTGGTTGGACCAGGAAGTTAACATGAATCACATTTTCCTCATTGAATCATACTTTTTGATGTAGTAGCTGGACTTGTTGCCTAAGGACCCTCAGAGGGCTGTAAGACTGAGAACAGAATTATTTAGTAATCATAGTTCAGATTTTTTGTAAGGGGAAGCCTTTTGGTAAAGATATTAATTTGCTGGTTGTTAAAATGATTTTAGTGTTTCAAAGAAACAAGGTGTACAACAATTGCAACTTTAGTGAAAAAAGATACGTTTATTGTAAAAAGGGGGAGAATCTATACAACAAAACATAAAACATAATATGATGTGTGTGTATCTCCTTTCTTTGGAAATATCTATAGTTTCTTATAGAAACTGGTTTCTCAGTAATATTGACTCTTAGGAGAAAAAGAATGGGTGTGTGACAGCAGAGTGGGAGGAAGATTTTTAGATTTATCCTTGTTCCTTCTGAATTTCGTACAAAAATTAAACCAAAACTGTGGGAGCAGATATCACCTGGGAGGGGACACAAGGGAGTTCTCCAGGGTGCTGGAAATATTCTGGTTCTAGATGTGAGTGGTGGCTATGTGGATAAACACACACGAAAAGTTGTCAATCTGTACACTTAAAATCAAATGTACTTTATTATGCTATACTTTCACGAAAGCGATGTCTATCAGCGAAAAAAAAATATTACAAATAATTTTTTACTTTGTGTTTTTTTGGCAGGGCACATGACATGGCACGTGGGATCTTAGTTCTCCAACCAAAGGTCGAACCCACGCCCCTGGCAATGGAGGCACAGAGTCTTAACCACTGGACCACCGGGGAAGTCCCCAAAATAATTTTTTAAGAAGAAAAATAAAGCCAGACCAGGCAGGCTGCCAAAAGATAAAGTCAGACCTTGCCTTGCTCCACAAAAGTATGTTTCTGAAAATTTACTTCAGCCAGTTTCTATAAAGTGAAGCGTAAATTCCAGTTGGCTTCCGTGATAATGTCTGAGATGTGTTTGTGGACTTACTCTGGTGGTGGTCTTGATCTGAGCATTGGAATCCTGCCGTGGTAAACTCCCTACCCTCTGAGTCTGGGCTTGATGATTGTGAGAGAGGGAAAGGTGATGAGTCTCCCCGAAAGGCCTGAAGAACAGGAGCCCAGCAGAGAACAGAGGAAAAGGTTATTAACCGAGCGCCTCTGTGTCTGGGCCCTATACGCACTGGCACAACCAAGGCAGACAAAGACCGCTTCTGAGAGGCAAGAGAGAAAATAAAAACTGGAAAACAAAACCACATATGAATAATCCACTCACACGCTCCGCACGCTGACATTTTCAAAGTCCTTTGACACCCATTATTTCGTTTGACCCCGAAACAGCTCTATGAATGGACAGGGCACATGTTGGTCACCCTGTTTTATGAAGGAGGAAGGAAGCCAAGGGCCCAGAGAGCGAAGTCACATGGAGGCAACAGAGTCAGAACTCAAACCCGTGTTTTACAATTCTAAGTCCAATGTGATCACTGCCGCTTCCCAGAAAGGTCACAGAGCGTCCGGAGTCAGTTCCGGCTTCCCCCACTTACGGGCAGTGTGATTTGGGGTGAACTGCTGAATCTGCACCTCCCTATTCCCGTCTGTACAATGGGGCAGGTTTGCATTAAATGCACTGGCACCCTGAAAGCGTATAATAAGTGTTCATTAAAACTGATCCCTTGTTTTTGTTCCCAGAGATAAAGAGAGACACAATTAAAGTGCCAACAATGAGAAATAAGAGAATCACGGAGAGAAGAGGGTGAGGAGAAAAAAATCAGAGGCAGAACTGGCTCCAGCATGGCAGTGACAAATGGCTCCAGCGTGTCAGTGACTCAGGCAGTAAGAACAGGAAGGGCGAGACCAGGTGGAGGCCGGGGTCAGGCCAGGAGCACCAGCAGCTAGGTGCCCTCACCTCTACCTTGGCCTTCAACTTGCAGAAGCTCATTGTTTGCACAGGCTGAGGCCAGCTAGCAACTGGCCCAGGACAGAGCGTGAGGCCAGAGGAGAGAAGAGATGGCATCTGGGCCACCTTGAGGCTTGGGCAGGTGAGCAAGGTGGCTTCGTTCAGCTACTTCAGGATGCCAGACCCTGTGGACAGCGGTGTGCTGGCAAAGAGTAGCAACCAGATCTTTGTTGAGAGGTGAGGAGTAAGAGAGGGACTGATTTGCCAGTTTCCATGGTGGGAACGGTCCCACCATGGCCGATTGCATGAAGAAGTGGGGCCCTGGGGTCCAGTCATGGGGGAGGGACAGGCAGCCAGGAAGAAAAGGCAAAGGTGGGAGGCCACGGTCAGGGTTAGGAGACCTTGTCCTGGGCCCTAGGAGAGTTGGTGGACATGCCACACGACCTCGCACCCACCCATGGCACCTCTCCGACCTCCACTCACCTCGGTGGAAGAGGAATCTCACCTCTAAATGGCTAAATAAACCATGCTGGTGACCTGAGAGTGCTAGCGAATCCAGGCCAGAAGGTATTTCTTGGGCACTTACTAGGTGCTAAGTTCTGGGATACAGAGATGCATAAATGAGCTCTGAGAGGTGGCCAGGGCCCAGATCACAAAGGACCTGGTGGACTGTAGGAGGGAGGCAGCACAGGGATTCTAACCATGACGCCACCTCTGGAGGGTTGGGACCAGGCCCCTGGATTGGAGCTTCAGGTGGGAGAGAATTCCTATGTCTGATGTTTGGAGCATGACCACCAAGGCGCTTCCCAGGTGGCGCTAGTGGTGAAGAGCCCGCCTGCCAATGCTGGAGACACAACAGACGCAGGTTCGATCCCTGGGTCGGGAAGAACCCCTGGGGGAGGAAACAGCAACGCATTCCAGTATTCTTGCTGGGAAAATCCCATGGACAGAGGAGCCTGGTGGGCTACAGTCCACAGGGTCAAAAAGAGCTGGACACAACTGAGCGACTAACGCTAACGCTGAAGGCAGAAGTAACTAGACTCGCTAATGGAACGCGTTCTCCCAGGAATGTGGCTACTGAGCGGGCATGTTTACTCAGCTGTGTCTGACTCTTTTCCACCCCATGAACTGTAGCCCACTAGGCTCCTCTGTCCATGGGATTTTCCCAGCAAGAATACTGGAGTGGGTTGCCATTTCTTCCTCTAGGGGATCTTCCCGGCCCAGGGATCAAACATGGACAGGTGGATTCTTTGCCGCTCTGCCACCTGGGGCGCCTACACAAAGAGCGTAGTTAATCACAACTCCCAGCTATTGAACTCCTTCTGTGGACCAGGAGCTTTCCCTGCATCATCTTTGGTTTTCACACCAAACCTGCAAGGAAGGGGGCATTGCTCAACCTATTTACATAAATAATTTGGAAGCTCAGAGGGTGATGTGCCCAAAGTCCCACAGCAAACCCACCACAGAGCTGGGATCTGAGCCTTTTACACTGTCATGGTGCCCTTCCCAACATACCAGCTGCCCCTAGGACTTTGGAAGAATTAGGATACTGTCTGGCACATAATAGACACTTAAAATTATTATGTTTAAAAAATATTAATTATTACAGGCCCTTATTTCATTACATTTATAAACTTCCGCCAGCTTTATTGAGGTATAATTGACAGCAAATTGCCTAGATTAAGGATGTACAACATGATGTTTTCGATACATTCGTAAACTTAAAAAAAAAAGAGTTATAAATACTACACCCTCACCAGAATGATGAAAATTATAAACAAGCAAAAACCAAAAACCCTGACTGTGCCAAGAACTGGTGAAGATGTGAGCAAGGGAGGTCTTGCTGTTGATGATGGGAGTGCAAAATGATACAGGAAGGCAGCTTGGCAGCTTCTTTTTCCTTCTTTTCTATACCCCTTTTTTAAACTATATTTTTAAAATTGATTAGTTTTTTGGCCGCGCTGGGTCTTTGCTGCTGTGTGTGGGCTTTCTCTCGCTGTGGCGTTCGGAGGCTCTTCTTCATTGCAGTGCAGGGCTCCTCATTGCCGTGGCATCCCCTGTTGCAGTGCACAGGCCCCAGGCACCCAGGCTTCAGTAGTTGCTGCTCAGCTGCTCTGCAGCGTGTGGAATCTTCCCAGAGCAGGGCTCGAACCTGGGTCCCCTGCATTGGCAGGTGGATTCTTAATCGCTGGACCACAAGGGGAGTCCCGGCTTGGCAGTTTCTGAGAGTTAATCATACACTTACCATATGACCCCGTGATCCAATTCTAGGTATTTACCCTAGAGAAATGAAAATGTATGGTCACAAAAAAAGAACACAAATGTTTATAGTTCATAGCAACACTATTCATAATTGCCCCAAACTGAAAATAACCCAACTTCCTTCAGCTGGTAAAGGTAAACAAACCGTATATATCCACACGGGGGATTCTACTCAGCAGTGAAAGGGAACAAAGTCCTGGTCCATGAACAATGTGGGTGAGTCTCAGATGCACGAGGCCAAGTAAAAGAAGCCAGACTCAAAAGTCTCCATACTGTGTGACTCCATCTAGATGACTTTCTGGAAAAGACAAAGCGATAGGTCAGGGGACGGAGCAGTGGTTGCCAGGGGCCAGGGGGTGAGGGCAGGGGGTGGCTACAAAGGCGCAGCGCAGGGAACCTTCTCAGGGAGACAGAGTTGTTCTATGTCATTGTTTTAAAGGCCATGTCGTGTGGCAAGAGTGATCTTAGTTCCCCCACCAGGGATTGAACCCACACTCTGCGTTGGAATCGTGGCATCTTAACCACTGAACTGTCAGGGAAGTCCCTGTCCTATTAATAAGTCTTGATTGCGATAATGGTTTCATGACTCTACCTTTTGCCAAAACTCTTGGAACTATTTTATACAGGGTGGGTTTTACTGCATGTAAATTACAGCTCAATATATCCTAACTCACATAGTGCCATAGTAAGGCCACTTCCCACACACCCCACTCAGATTCACCATTGCTGGGAACACTTGGGGACCAGAGTCAGGGCTCCCGAGCTCAAGAACTGGTCCTGCCCTTTCTGAAGGGACTCTTCTTCAGAACCACTGATGAACTTTAAAAGGCTGATGTCACAGCCCAGTCTGAATCAGGGGATTCTCATTTAACAGCCTCGGGGTGCAGGCTGGGCACTGGGAGTTTTTCAAAAGCTTCCCAGTTGATTTAAATGACCTGGACACTGAGCTCCCTAAGAGTAGGGATTACAAATTATTCAACTTTGTATTCCCAGATTCTCCATAAATATGTGCATTGCAGCACGTAGAAGCAGACAGCGCAGTGTGACACGGTGAAAGTCTTGATAAGCACGTGTGGCCACCACTGCTCTGAGTGTTGGACACATAGTCATTCAGCTGACTCCCCCGAGCTCCCCAGGGAGGTAGGATTATGGTCACCCCCGCTTTACCCAGCCCAGAGTAATGAAGTCTCACCCAAGACAACACAGCCAGTAAGTGGCAGAGCTGTGTGGAGGCCTGGGCCCACTAACCACGGGGCATACTGCCCCCCAGTGTTGGCTAGGAGGAGACTCTGAGTCTGAGTTCATTACTTACAGGCTGGGTGACCGTGGACAAGTTATTGAGCCTTGACTGGTTTCACTGTCCTCATCTGTAAAATGCGGACAGCTGAACTGCTGCCAAAAGGCTGTTCCTGAATGAATGAAATGACGTGTGCCAGGGCTCACTGTAGTGTAAATACTCAGTAAGTTGAGCAATAATGGATGTGAGAAGCAATGAGTGAATGAATGAGTGGATGCCGTTCCCAGAGCCCTGGAGGCAGCCCCGGGTGCCGGAGGAGGACTCCCCAGGAGGGAAGGCAGGCAGAGACAACGTCTTCCATTGACCTGGGGCCCCCGAGGCCCGCCAGAGATGCCCCTGTCCTGGCCTCTGCCAGCCTTCCCTCCCCTTCCACCCTAGATCCTCTTCCACGATCAGGGCACATGGGTACTTTGAGCCACCAGGCTGCTAGGCAAGCCTCCAGCCTTTTAGAAGCAGGGAGCTTCAAGGTGAAAATCCGAATCCCTTAGAGTCATCCCTACCTGACGCAGCCCGTGAGCCTGGGACAAACAGGGTCAACGGGTGAGGGAAGCCAGAGCGAGGTCAGCCCGGGAAGGTCAGGGGCTCCCCCTGCGTCATAAGGGCCTCTCTGAGCTCTCAGGAGATGAGCTGTGGTGTCCCTGGCTTTCTGGTGGGACTCTGAGTTCTGCCAGTCCCAGCTCTCTTCTACTGCCTGGTCACTGCACATTTTCACATCTTCACACTCATTCATGGAGTCATAAGTGACTCCATTCCTGCCGGGTACTTCCAGCTTGCACTTCCTAGTGGCTGCGGGGGCCACTGGAGCATACAGTGGGGCACACAGCCTCTGGGTTCTGGCATTTCTGCCAAGTAACCCCAAGCGGTGGCAGATCAGGTACCCTCCCAGCGAGGAGGGCAGGGTGGGTGAGTCTTCTTTTGGGCCTCCCTTTATTTTCCCCTTAACACAGGAAAGTCACTTTTGTTCTTGTGATTATGGAATAATATCTCATGTTGAAAAAAAAAATTCAAACACCACAGACACAGCTAAAGAAGACAGCAGAACAATCACTTGTAAAATCCGTTGTCTACCCTTCAGTCGGGGCAGATGTAAAATATCTTCACCCAAGCAGGACCGGAACATTCCACCGCCAGTGATTTGGAAAGTTGCCGCTTCCACCCACTGTTATGTGACCACAAGCAAGTTCTACTCAACCACTGACGCTTCAGTTTCCTCATCTGTAAAATGAGGATTTGGATATAGTATCTACTTCTAATGTTACTAAGAATTAAGTGGGACTTCCGTAGTGGTACACTGGATAAGAATCTGCCTGCCATTGCATGGACATTGGTTTGATCGCTGATCCAGGAAGATCCCACATCTGAGGAACAACTAAAGCCACGCACCGCAACTATTGAGCCTTGCCTCAGCTGCTGAGCCCATGTGTCCTAGAGCCGGTGGTTGGCAACAAGAGAAGCCACCTCGTGCAATGAGAATCCCGAGCACCGTGATGAAGAAGAGTCCTCACTCGCCAAAACTGGAGAGAGGACGCACACAACAAGGAAGACGCAGCCGAGCCAAGAAGTAATAATAATAACTTTTTAATTGGAGAAGGAAATGGCAACCCACTCCAGTATCCTTGCCTGGGAAATCCCATGGATAGAGGAACCTAGTGGGCTACAATCCATGCGGTCGCAAAGAGTCAGACACGACTGAGCGATTGACACCTTAACTTTCCTTCCACTTAATGAACTACTATTACCTTTGACATTTTTACAGCAAATATGTTCAAAGGCCTTTTATATACTCATAAAACTACCTTCACAACAGAAGCTGCAGGACTTCCCTGGTGGCACAATGGACAGGAATCCGCCTGACATTGCAGGGGACACGGGTTTGATCCCTGGTCCGGGAAGATCCCACATGCCACGTGGCAACAAAGCCTGCGCGCTACAACTACTGAGCCCACACCTAGAGCCTGTGCTCTGAGCCCACACCTAGAGAAGCCACCGCGGTGAGAAGCCTGCACATCACAAGCCAAGAGCGGAGCCCACCTTCTGCAACTAGAGAAAGTGCGTGCAGTGAAGACCCAGGGAAAGCTAGAAATAAATTTATTTTTAAAATCCAGATAAAAAATAAATAAATAATTTTTTAAAAAAGAATTAAGCGCAATAATCTCCACCAAGGCCTTAACTCAGTGCCTGACATACAGTGAGTGTTTTAAAATGCTAGATCCTTCTGTAGCTATTGTCCATTTATACCTCGCGGGCATCTTCCCAGGTGAGCTTGTTAAGACGGAAGCTTCACTGAAGAGCCGCACGGTTCTCAACTGCGTGGACACAGCACTTTGCTAGTTCCCTCTCCACGGGCATAAGTTTTTTCGCTGTCTCCTCTGGATGGATATTTACATAGTTTCCAGTTTGGGGGACCACCATACATGACTTGCATGAGTGTTTTCTCACTGATCTGCCTCCTTGGGGTAAATCCTCAGAATTGTCTAACCTTCACTGCAGGTGAAGGTTAGAATGTGTGTGCAGTCAGGACGTCAGGGTGCTAACACCCCTTCCTTGTGTTTCACACACTCTTTAAATCCCATCTGTGGATGACCGCCCTCAGACCCAGTGCCTGGGCTCAGATACCTGACTGCTGGCCGAGGCTGTGAGCGGTCACCTCAGCTCTAACTCGTGCACGTCCCAACCTGCCCCTCCCGAGGCCTCCTCATCTCAGTTAGCGGCCAGGTCAGAGGCCGTAGAGTCACCTCTGGTTCCCTCTCTCTCCCGCCGTAGTCACTGTGGAGGGGAGTTTCCACTCTACCTTCAAAATAAACCCAGAATTCAATCCCTTCTCACCACTTTTACTGCTCCAGCCCTAATATAAGCCACCTCCCCTCTCACTGATACAGCTGTGACTGCCTCTCACCTGCTTCTGCCTTCATCCCTTTCAGTCTATTTCAGCAAGCAGCAGGACAGAGTCCGTTCAAACCAATCAGATTCCCCTCAAGACTCCTCATCTCATTCAGCCCTGACCCCACGCTCAGTTTAGTGATGGCCTGACGTCTTCTGCCCTGATCTCCTTCCTGCCCACTCCTCTCCGGCCACACTGACCTCCTCGCTGTTCTTTGCACGCACCAGGCAGGCTCCCACCGCAGGACCTTTCCACTTGCTGTTCCCTCTGCCTGGAATGCTCTCCCCCCACACCCGCTACCTGTGTGCTGCTCTCCCTTTCTTCTCCCCTTGAGCTTGTTTTTCAGACACTGACTTCTCAGTGAAGCCTTCCTTGATTTTCCTTTAAAAACGGACACCCCCCACCAAGACCCCTGCTCGTTTTCCCACTCCTTTTGTTGTCCTACCAGAATGACCAACCTTCCTGGTTTGCTTGGAGCTGAGGGGTTTCCTGAGACTTAAGGTTTTCAGTTTCAAAACTAGGCAAGCCTGGATGGTTTGTCACTCGTCAATCTAATATGATCTACATTTTATTAATATGTACTTACTTTGTTGAATAAGAACATAAACTCCATGAAGGCAGAAATTTTGTCTCCTTCATCGCTGTACCCTGGTATAGGAACTGCATTTGGCCCGAAAAGATGCTCAACAAATACTTGTTGAATGAAGGAATAAACTTACAGCCAGGCCAGGCTGGTCCCCAGAGAGACGGTGCCAAGTAGGTTTTCTTGGGCTTTAAAAAATACCCTAAAGGGACTTCCCTGGTAGTCCAGGAGTTAAGATTCCATGCTTCCACAACAGGGGCTGTGAGTTTGAGTCCTGGCTGGGGAACTAAGATCCCATGTGCCGTGTGACTCAACCAAGAAAATTTAAAAATACCCTACAGAAGGGAGGGGGCCTCAGATTGCAGAGGGAGGCAGGAGCAGACTGCTGGGCAAAGATGTGTGACTTGTCTGCTACGCGTGTCAGGGACCAGGGAGGGGGAGGCCCTGGATGTGGGCTGCTGGTCACTGCCACCCCCCGGTGGTCTCTTATGAAAAAGCAGCCTACCCCACCCTCTGGAGGGTGGGAGATGCTCCCCTGACTTCCCCTCCAGCTCCTATTGCTGTCTCCCCCTATTTTCTTCACTCTTTCCCCCCCTTCTCTGCTCAGCCAACTGCTCTGCTACCTGATGGATGGAGCTTCCACCTTAGTGCACTGTGTTAAAACCTGGTTCCTACATCCAGCAGCTGGGGGGACCTTGAGCAATGACTAACCCTCTCTAAGAGTCAGTGTCCTCATCTGGAAAATGGGGATTATAAATCCTGAGAGTAAAGCGAGATAATCCACATAAAACGAGAACAGTACCTGCCTCAGTAGATGTTTGATATTCATTAGTATTATTACTCTCATGATGGGCACTTGGCAGCTCGCTTGCTTTCTCCTTTATCCAGGTAACCCAGGCTGCACATTGGACTCTTGGGGGAACTCCTAAAATATTCATGTGCCTCCCCATCCCAGAGCAGTCAAATCAGAAATCTTTCGTGAAGGACACCAGCACTGGTATTTTTTTAATTTTTAACTTATTTTTATCTTTATTTTTCTGTCAGTTCATGCACAGCCCGGACTGAGAATCACCTTGGTGACCAACAGTCATGGGTTACCTGGGACTTTCCTAGCTTTAGAGCTGAAAGTCCCCCATCCCAGGAACCCCCTCAGCCCTGGGTAAGCCGAGATATACTTCTTCACCCCCTCCCCAGAGGAACGGACCCATGTTTTCTGAATCTCAAATCCAGACACACGGGCTGAACGCAGAATACTGAAGATGATTCTTTGAAAGCTCAGCTGTGGGTAGCGGGTCAGCCGCAGCCTCAGCCCGCGGGCAGGCATTGGGCTCTGCGGATGAGAGGGGCTGGCACATGGCTCAGTCAGACAGGTCCTTGTCACCGGGCCCCCCAGGGCTCCAGCCGCTGGCCGCCCGCTCCATGGCCTTCACCCAGCGGCCCTTCAGCTCCTCGCTTTCGGCTTTGAAGGTGTAGAGCTGGCCTGACTGCTGCAGCTGGAAGACCCGGGGGTCCGCCTGGGGCCCAGCGGTCACCTGGTAGCCCAGCAGGGGGATGGAGGTGTGGGCCCGCATGTCCTGGGGTGGAAGGGAGGGAGGGGGAGCTGTGGTTGCTGCCTCAGGGTTCCAGCCACACGCCCGCCTCTTGCCTCCCCCAAACACCCACGCAGTGGGGTGGGCTGGCAGGAGGAGCCTCAAAGAAGAAGGCTGGTCATCCCCCTGAGGCAAAACTGTCATGGCTTGGAGTCTGGGCCCAGCTCTGAAAGCTGCTAACCCTGTGACTCGAGGGAACCAGGGCCTCACCAAGCCTCAGTTTCCCCATCTGACTTATGGGACCAGCGGGACTCACCCTCACCCCCCTGCTGACAGACATACATACTGCGAGGAGGGGCAGGGAGTGGCGTTACCTGAGGGGCAGCATAAACGTAGAGCACGAGGGGGTCATCCCGGGGGATGACACACCAGCCCCGGGACCCACTCTTGCCCCATTTGTCCCCCAGAAGCTGCAGAAAGCTGCATATCAGGCTCTGCTCGGACCCCGCCACAGCTCCTTTCTGAAACCAGAGAGAGGGACCGTCAGGGAGCACAGCTCCCACTACCCGATGCTGGCCATCAGAAAGCACTCTTTCTAAACCTTACTGGCAACCCCGCAAAAGGAGAGGCTATTTGTCCCTGAGGCTCTGAGAGGTCCCATCAGGGACTTGTAGTCACATGGCTGGGCAGCCTGAGCTTGGGGTAGGGGCTGGGAGGGCGTATCCCCTGCAAGTAGCCCCCAGGGAGCAGAAAGGGAGCCAGAAAAGGGGCAGAGACCATTCCCTCTTCCAGGAGCAGGCTGTGCGGACCAGCAGTCAGGGAAGGTGTGGGCAGGGTCTGGGCCTAAAAGAACGGGGGAGGGTCGGAAAGCGGGCAGATGTGGCGGAAAGGATCAACTTGAACTTGGGAGCTGAATTCAGGTGGAATAGGCTGGGGTCTTCTCCCACCTCCCAAGGACAGTGGGATGTCAGCCTGGCTTTAATGAGCGGGGGGCATGCAGAGAGCGGTGGTGGTAACCAGTGGCTGGGCTGGGTACCACTGTATGTGGAGCACCAAGCTGAATACAGCTAGTGCCCCAGAGGAGGGAGCAGCCTGGGCAGCCCCAAAGGCAGCAGCGACTACCCGTAGCACAGATCAGAGAGCTGGCTCCTAAGTCGCCGTGTGACCTTGGGTGAGTCACTTCTCTGGGTCTGGGCCTCCCTGGGATAGAACCAGAGGGACCCTGAGGTCCCTTCCAACTAGAATGGAGTCTCAGTCTGCCTCTTCCCTGCAGTGGGACCCTGAGCCTCAATCTCCCCATCTGCAAAATGGAATCAGCGGCACCAGCTCTCTTCACCTCCTGGGACGGCTGGGGCATGGGGACGTGAACAGGAGTGCTCCGGGGGGTCGTGGGAACCACTGGATGGGGAGGCCGGGGAGGGGCAGGAGACCAGGTGGCAGCCTGGAGCCAGAAGTTGCTTCCACTGGGTGACAGGCCCAGCTCTGTTTTATTCGGCAGGGGTAGGGGATGTTAGCGGGGGTGTCCATGCGCAGAGAGAAGGTGGGGGGGTGTGACCACAGCAGGCTAGTTCTTCAGTGCCAAGGACAGCGCCCGCACTTGGGAGGCCCTGCACACGTCTGCCGAGCAGAGGCAGCAACCCTCACCTCCAGGATGCCCCGTCTCTTGTCCTCCTTTTCCTCAGGGAGCACGTTTCCGGTGAGGAAGGTGTAGCAGTCCAGGCAGACTCGGTTGGGCCTGTTGGCATCGTACTTAAGCTCCGCCCGGTAGTCCGAGCACCTGGCACACACCACCTGGGAGGACGGGCAGGGAGGGGCTTGGACGCGGTTCCTGCCTTGGCCCGGGAGCTGGGGACGCGAGAACCACCAGGGACCAAAGAAAGAACAGGCTTCAGGAGAGAGATGGAGATAGAGTGGGGCCTTCCCTGTCCTGTCTGCCGCCTGGGAGGGTTGGTGTCAGGCTCCAGGGCCCCCAGCTGGGGGGCTTGAGATGTGGGCCCCTCTGAAGGAGCTCAGCCTCTCTCCCTGCATGGTCCCCTTTGTGGGGGCAGCTCCTGATCCCGGGGGCTTGACCGGCACTCACCCCTTGCATCTCATCACTTCTCTGAATACTCTCTCTTTCCCTTCCGCCATCTCACCTGCCTTCCTGTGGCCCCAGCAAGGAACCAGCCTTGGGATTTTTACCCTCACTTTGCAATGAGGGAGCAGTGACTTGGCAAGGGCCACACCGCTCACAGGTAGCAGCCAGCCCTCCTCACTCGGAACGTGCCTTTACAGTCCTATGGTTGAGCGTTAAGTCATCCAGGTTTTGCAATCTACTCAATCTTAGAGTCAAGCATGTTCTGATACAAAAATGGTGGGCTGGCAGTTTTCGCCAGGAAGATCTGCCATGTGTAGTCTTTGGAGGGGGGCTGTCCCCCAGCCCACCACGGCTGCAAGAAGGCTGCAGCAGAGCAGGCTGGGGTGACCGGGTGAAAGAGGCATGAGAAAACTTGGGGAGAAACACAGGCACGGCAGGATGCAACTTCCAGGAAGACTAGGGTGTCACAGGGAGTCCAGGAAGTGGGACTGGAAATGGGGGCAAGAGAGTGAGCCTAGGAGAAAGGGTAACTCATCAGGGAGCCAGCCTGTGTGCCCAGCACAGCACGTGGCCTGGGAGGAACCGGTAGGAGAGGGCCTGGGCTTGCCCCACCCTTACCAGGATTCCCGTCTGGCAGGCGGGGAGGCAGAAACTGGGCACCCAACCACCGAAAGGATGACTCACAGAGTACAAAGGTTTGCACGGGCACGAGAAACCCCAGAATTGGGCCAAGGGTGTCTCACAAAGCCCTTACACACAGGGCTTCAGCCTTGGGAATATTTAACTAGATTTTTTTTTTTGAGATTTAATTTTTTTAAACATTATTAGAAACTTATTTTCTTCTCTCTCCTCTACCAACTTCTTATTTTCAAAACTTTCAAACCTGAAGACAAGTTGAAAGAATAATACAGATACCCCCACCACCAAATTCAGGGATTGTGAACATGTATTGCCACGTTTGATGTCTCCCTCTCTCCCTTTAGGAGAAGGCAATGGCACCCCGCTCCAGTACTCTTGCCTTGAAAATCCCATGGACGGAGGAGCCTGGTAGGCTACAGTCCAGGGGGTCGCGAAGAGTTGGACATGACTGAGCAACTTCACTTTTCACTTCACTCTCTCCCTTTCTGTCTCTCTCCCTCGATCTATATTTCCTTCTGAACCATTTAAGTTACAGTCATTGTGTGTCTTGTCACTCTTAAATATGTAGCTTGTAGCTCCTAAGAACAAGGACATTCTTCTCCCTACCCACAACGTCATGACCACACTCAGGAAATTTAACATCAATACAGTCTTATTAACTACAAATGCTTCATAAGCAAATATCACTCAATGGTCCCAGCAATGACGTCTGTATCTGGTTCTGTCTTTTCCCATCCAGGCTTCGATCAAGGATCATCTGTTCAGTTCTCAGAATACTTTATTTCTTCCTCATACCCGGAAGGCAGGTACACGGGTGTCACTGTATTGTTCTTTGGGCCTCTCTGTATTTCTTAACTCTTGTAAATAGTTTTTTAGAAACGACTTACAAAGTTACAAGTGCGAGTGGACTCGACTCTCATTTCCTGATGTGACTCACGGAGAAGGGAAGTTCATCCCCAGATCCTGTCTGTTTGGCTCTGGGATGGAATGCACATCTGAACACAGGTGTGTCCCAGTCCTGGAAATTTACTTTTGTTCTTATTGCAGTTTAACACATTTTGGGGACACCTCCCTGACTGGCCCCAACCTGCCCAGCTGGTCTCCTCCTGTTCCCCCCCCACCCGCCGCATCCCCTGCAAGGTCATTAAAGACTGAGGTCATTAAAGGGCTCCCTGTGTTTGCGGAGTGAATGGAGAGGGTTGTAATGTCAACAGAGAACAGCTCAAGTGCAGCAGGTGCTTAAAAAGCAAAGCAAGATCTGCCTCTGATAACTGGGCCTGAGCCGATAAGACGAAGGAGTGGCCTGGTTCCTTCCTCCATCAGCTGGCGGCTGCGCCTCTGAGTGGTGCTGCCCCCGTAACGGAGGAAGGGGAAGGAAAGGAGGCCAAGGAGAGGGAAGGGGTGAACCTTCCTTTGTTGAGGTCTCACTACCGCCCAGGTGTTATTGATTCCCACTGTACAGGTGAGGAAACAGGCCTGAACGTGGCAGGCAGAGTTAGCCCCAGAATGAGTAGGTGCTGCAGTGAGTGCTGAGGATCCACCAAGCAGAGGAGGGGACAGTTAGCTGAGGTCGGTCAAGGAGAGCGGACAGAGCGGGGTGGGGGCGGGGGCGGGTGTGTGTAGCAGGCCTGGGGCTGATGAGGAGGTGGGTTCAAGGCCTGCAAGGGGCTGAAGGGTCTGACACTAGAGGCTGTTCCCTGGTCCTGGGCCCTGGGGTCTTGGGAAACGGTGGTAAGGAAGCAGGGGAATGAATAGGGTCAGCTCTGGGGAATGTCTTGAGCTGGTGGCTTTAACCGGCCTGGGCCTCAGGTCGCATCTGCAGACAGGGGATTAGGGGTTGGGGGAGACCTGCTTCACATGTGGACGCGTGAGGTCCGAACAAGGTAACGCACATGTCTGGCCGGGTTAGCGCCCAGCGCTTCTGCACTGGCTGAAGCGGGCAGGGTGGGCAGGGCCGGGCTGGCAGATGGGGGCCGGGGGGCGGTACTCACATAGCCACAGGCCCGGCAGTGGTGGCGGCGACGCGTCAGGGCATTGAAGGGTTCCTGGCAGCGCATGCACATGGTCACCATCTTGTCCCGCACCCACTGGGGTGCCCGGAGGCCCAGCTCCTCGGACTGCAGCTGTGGGGCAGCGGGGTGGGCACCTCAGGACCCCCTGCCCACTCCCTGGGGCCCTGGGCCCTCTGCCCACCGGCTTGTGGCAGAGAGTCTGCGGGCTGTGCTTCCCAGTGGCTCCCACATGAAGGGGACCGAACGGATAAAGACCACACTTGGGGAGGTCAATCTCTCCACGTCCTGCATTACAAGTGAGGAAACTGAGGCCCAGAGAGGTCAAGAGACTCAGCAAAGACACCCAGCAGGCCACGGTTCAGAGCTCAGAGCTGAAATAGTCATAGACACTCTCTGTAACTGCCACCCCACCTGCCTTCCACTTGCCCTTGGTCTCGTGTTTTTCAGGCAGTTTCAAAACCCCAACCTGCACACACACCCACACACACACACCCCACCCCCCACAGCCAGAGTTATAGCCCTGAAATCCTTTCTGGGAGCAGCTGCACAAAGAGGCTCCCAAAGGACTTTCTTGCTAATGAGGGAGTCTTTGGCACTGAGTTTCTATGAGTAGGGTGATGCTGGGGTGTGGGGCTTCCCCTGATCCCTCCAAATTATTCGTGATGGGTGACATGCCCCCACCCTCCAAGCTACCTAGGTAGAGCCAAGAGAGGGAGTCATTCCTGTGTGAAGCTGGCAGCTCCATGCGGGGTCGGGGGGTAGAAATACAGAGCCTGAATTTACCTCCTGCTCTTGGGGGTCTCCCTCAGGGCTCTGGACTGCAGCCTTGAAGGTTTCATTCCGTTTCTCAATTTGGTCAATAGCGTCTTGGCAGGCCTGGTGCAGGGTAGGGGTGGGGTGCAGGGCAAAAGGAGGCGGTTGAGGGGGAGGCAGAAGGGGTTTGCTCATCTGTGAATCCATCCACACATTCCATAAGCACTGCTAAAAGCCTATTGGGTGTTGGCACAACATTTCAAGCGTCCAGTGTCTGATTAAAGGGAGGAGAAACTATTTGGCCACCTGATGCGAAGAGGCAACTCATTGGAAAAAACCCTGATGCTGGGGAAAGATTGAAGGCAGAAGGCGAATAGGGCGACAGAAGGTGAGATGGTGGGATGGCAGCACCAATGCAATGGACATGAATTTGGGCAAACTACGGGAGATAGTGAGGGACAGGGAGGCCTGGTGTGCAGCAGTCTATGGGGTTGCAAAGAGCCGGACACAACAGAGCAACTGAACATAGAACAGATGCGAAAACTGAGGCTCAGAGGTGATAACTGACTTGTCCCAGGCCATTCAGCGGCAAGATCTGAAGCTGTCTGACACCTACAACTACTACAGAGCTGAGGAAAAGCAGGTGGGTGCATGTGTGCTCACACGTCCACACACACACACGCACACGCACACACTCAGCACCCCTCCCTCCCCCACAGTCACAACCCTCGGGGCCCTGGAGCTTTTGTTCTGATACCTGCAACCAGGAGATCATTTCCTCCTGGGACCTGCTCAGAAAGAGAACACAGGTGTTGAGGGGAGCGGCCCCTCCCAGCTTTCCCGTCTCTCCCCTCCCCACCGACCCGCCCCTGCTTACCGGGCTTGCAGCTCCAGGGTTCGCTGCTTCCCGGACACCAGGAAGGAGTGGGGGAACTCTGCGTCAGTCAGCTCCCGCACCTGCTCCAAGGGGAGGGAGAGATGGCTCAGGCTCCCGCCCGCCCCCCCCCCCCCAGGCACTGTGGTGGGGAGGGAGGAGGATCGTGCCCCAGGGACAATTCAAACAGAGAGACAAGGATGGGGAGCTTGTTCAGTGGCTCCCCGTTCCGTCTAGCCCAGCAAAGGTGCCCCGAGCTGGCCTCGATCAACAGAGCAGACGGGACCTGGGGCTCCCAGAACTTCAGCAGATAAGCCTGCCCAGGGTGAGGCGGGGACTCCCGACAAAAGGGTCACCAAGATGGAAACTGGCTCACACGCTGGGTTTGGGGACACGGCTTTTCCAATAGCAGACATAGGGCCTAGGATGAGACCCTCTGCCCCATATCGTGAATGAAGGACTTGATCAACAGCTCGACAGATCGGACAGATCTCCACCTCCTGTCCTCCACCCCCCTCATATCAGAACTCCGCAGGTTCCGAGGCCGCTGTGAAGGCTGCCGGTCACAGAGCGCTTCGCTGAGCACCCGCACGTGTTCTCATTTAATGGGCACAACTGCTGAACCCACTGATCAGTTCTAACACTTAACGGCCACCGCGTGTCCCTGAGGGCACTGCCTGCCACCGGCTGCAGTCCTCTGGCACAGCTGAACCCGTGGTCATCTACCAGTTTCTGGGGAATATGGGGGCCCATGGGACACAGTGAATGACACCACTGGGGTGCAGTCAGCAGAATCCAGACTGAGAGCGACTCTGCCAGAGAAACGATCTGATTTTCAATTAATAAATGAGAGGAAAGTAGGAGAGGGAAGTATGATAGATAAAGGGCATGTAAGAAGCATATCAGAAATGATTCACACAGATCAGCTGTGAGAAGGCAATTACGACCCAGCCAAGGAGAACCAAGGGATCTGTTATTAAATAAGTATCATTAAATTGTTAGATGTAATCATGGTACTGTTGGCATCTTTTAGGGCAAAAAAAAAGAGAAAAGAGTCCTTGGGCCTTCACTGGAGGTACAGTCTGAGTTTCCACTGCAGGAAAGGGTTTGATCCTCAGCTGGGGAACTAATATCCCACATGCAGCATGGAATGGCCAAAAAATAAAATAAAATATCTTTTTTAAAAAAGAGTTCTTGTCTCTTACAAAGACATACTGAAGTATTTATAGGTGAAATGATTGTGTGTCTGAGATTTGCTCTTAAATAATCCATTGGAAAAGGGGACTAGAAGGGGGGTTGCTGAAGAAACCAGTTTTGAGTTGACAGTCATCATAACCAGGTGATGAATATATGAGGTACCATTTTCTCCCCTTAAAAGTGTCCATAATAAACAGATGTGAAAGAAAATTTTTGCAGCAATCTTGAGAGGCAGATATTATCACCCCTCATTTGGGAGATGAGGAAATGGAGATCAGAGAGGACAAGAGACCTGCTTGGGGTCACAGAGCATCTAAAGAGCAGAATGAAGATTCAGACTCAGGGTTTCGGTCCTCACGGGTAAGGTAGAAGCACGTCTCTTTCTACTCTACCCCAGAGCCCGGTAAACACAGATGTCTCCCAGGTCGGGTGAAGACAGGGTCATGAAAGGAAGTGAAGACACAGACCTGGAGCCCAGGGGCCTAGCATGGAGGGACGTGAGCCCACCTGACACTTGGCTCCTTTGCAGCTCCCTGCCGCAAGGTGAGCAGGCCTTGGCACACTTTCAGGCCGCCCACCGCTCCTGCAAGAGCATGACTTGCTCACGAGAGGCCTGGTCTACTCACTGGGCCCACAGAACCTGTCCGTTGCCTCTAGAAGGGGCTGGATGTGACCTGCTCTTGATACCCTTGACAATGCGGAGGCTCAAAGGGTCTATATCAGGAATCTGGCAAGACTCCATGACTGACTGGGGGAGGGAGAGGGACAAGAAGGGAGAAATCTAAGGCTTGGAGGCCAGAGCTGGGAAGAAACATGACGCTTTTCATAGTAAAGGGGAACTGGGGAGATCCCTGACCTGAGGGACCACCTCTGCAGGGGTGCAGGATGTAGGTTTCTGAAAGACAGTTCCCCGAGCTGGGCTGTGCCCAGGCTCAACCACCAGACTTGGCAGTCAGGTCCCTGCCAGCCCATGCAGCGCCTTTGTGCTAATTAGAAAAAGACACCTCTTCCTCAAAACACTTTACTGACATCTGTTGGCAAACTGATGTAATAGTCAAGAGTCTGGTTTGTTGAACCCGAGACTTGACTGCCATCTGCCGGACAATGAGAACTGTCCGTACGCAACCTGTGCTGTCTGCTGTGGCTGCAGAGCGCTCGTTTCAGCTGGGGGGTGCTCATGCAGTGCCCAACCTGCACAGCTGTCCATGGAGACACAGTTGTCTTGGGTCCATGAGTACCCAAGGGCCCACACCCCTTCCTTCTTCCCAGGATGGCCCTGTGCAGAATGGCGCAAATATAGGACCCAGGCAGGCCAGGAGGAGAAGGGGACGACAGAGGATGAGATGGTTGGATGGCATCACCGACTCAATGGACATGGGTCTGAGTAAACTCCGGGAGTTGGTGATGGACAGGGAGGCCTGGCGTGCTGCAGTCCATGGGGTCGCAAAGAGTTGGACACGGCTGAGTGACTGAGCTGAACTGAGACCCTGGGGGATGGAAATCAGCTGCTGAGATCCAGGGCTCCCTGACACTCAGGAAGGAGAGAGGCCAGGGGGGTATGGGCTAGTGGGAGCCATCATAGTGGTCAAAGACCAGCCCTGCCTCCAAACCTCAGACTCAGAAAATGATTTCTGTACAAACGCGGCTGGGTGGACAGCTCTGCACCCGCCAGGCCCGCGCCATCCAGGAGAGGGCGCTGTGTGACTACCAGAGCACCAGACACGCCCTGCAGTGATTGTGTTCGCCGAGACCGGCAGACGCCGGGAAGCCGGCGCACACATCCTGAGCGTCAGACACTCTAGGGAACATATTTATGGATTTCCTCTTAACGACTCTGTTTTGGTCTCTATATTTCTTGGCCTTTCTGTCAATCGTTGCCTCCCTTTTTCTATGCCTGGGTCTCTGCCAGTCCTAAGACAGGGCTGCCAGTCTCCAATTTCTCTAGTCTCAATTTCTCAGTCTCACCCACCACGGCTCCCAGACATACAAGCACATGCCCGCTCTGGCCTCTGGGACATTCTGGCCACATTCAGTAAGAGAAGCTGGATGAGACAGAGTAGGGAGCTGCGTTCCCAAAAGACCTCAGTCTGCTGAGGCATGGGGGGTGGGCTGGGAGCCCCCAGAAGCTGCACATGTCCTGCCATCAGCTCTCATCACCCTCAGGCTACACCCCACCCCCAGCCCTTGTTTCAGCCCCAAATGCCAGGCAGTCCAAGTCAGGAGCAGGGGCAAGGCCCTCCTGCAGGGGCTCTCAGAGCTCAGGAGGCCTCCAGGGTCAGAATTGGGCTGCCTCCTGGGGCAAATCCTGGGAGATGTCATGTGGGGTAAGGAGAGGGAAAGGGGAGATGGAAAGGTACTAAGATGGGCCAGATCTGACCTCTGTTTCTTCCAGCCCCGGCCACCGGGACTTAGGAGCCATCAGAGAGGGGTGGCCCAGAGGGTTTTCTTCCCATTTCCTCCACTATGCCTGCAGTTCCACCCTATGCTTTATCCCTCTGGGTTGAAGCCTTAATAGGAGATAGTATAGTATGCTGGTTAGATACAGAGGCTCTGGACTCTGTTATATCTGGGCTTGATCATGCAAACAAGGATTTGCTGTGTGACCCCCAAGCAAGTTACTTAATCTTTCTGAAAGAGAAAGTGAAAGTCACTCAGTCGTGTCCAACTCTTTGTGACCCTATGGACTATAGAGTCCATGGGATTCTCCAGGCCAAAATACTGGAGTGGGTAAGCCTTTACCACTGAGCCAGCTCTTTACCAGCTGAGCCACAAGGAACCCCAAGAATACTGGAGTGGGCAGCCTATCCCATCTCCAGCGGAACTTTCCGACCCAGGAATCGAACCGGGTCTCTGCATTATAGGCAGATTGTTTACCAACTGAGCTATCAGGGAGGCCCTAACCTTTCTGGGCCTTGTTTTTGTTTTTGTTTTTTATCAGTGTTTAGGTTCACAGCAAACCTGAGAGGAAAGTACAGAGATTTCCCATATGCCCCCTGTGCCCATACATGCACAGCCTCTCCATTAACAACGCTTCCCCACCAGAGCGGTACATATGTTAGAATTACCCAAGGTTCATAGTTCACATCACGCTTCACTCTTGGTGTTGTACACATTCTGTGGGTTTGGATAAATGTATAATAACTGATATCTACCATTATATAGACAGAGGAGTCCATGGGGTCACAAAGAGTTGGACATGACTTGGCAACTAACCAACAACAACCATTATAGCACCATACAAAGCAGTCTCACTGCCCTTAAAATCCTCTGTTCATCCCTCCCTTCCCCAACCCCTAGTAACCACTGACCCTCTCACTGTCTCCATCCAGAGAGAGAATGCCTCTTCCAGGATGTCACAGCGTTGGAATCAGACAGTAGGCGTGCACCATATGTATGTATGTAGAATCAGACAGTAGGCGTGCACCGTATGTATGTATGTAGCCTTTCAGATGGGCTTCTTTCACTGAGTAATACGAATTTAACCTTCCTCCATGTCTTTCCATGGTTTTATAGCTCACTCCTTCTTACCACTGAATAATATCTCACTGGATGTATCACTTTATTTCCTTATTTTTGAAAGTGGGATTAACTACAGATATCCTCAGACTGTACACAGTTACTCACTGCAGTCTCATTTGCAGACACTGACAACTGAGAACAGTCTAAACGTCCATCAGTACTGGACTGGTTGAATGAATCATGGTACATCCACACACCAGGACACTATGCATCTATGCAAAAGGATGAGGAAGCTCCAAATGAACTGAGTTCTAATCATCTCCAGAATAAGTAGCTAGTTTAAAAAGTCCGCCACAGAATAGTGTATGTGAAAAACACTGTTTATGTGAAAGAAAAGTAAGGATGCCATAATGAATACACTACCTCTGGAAGGCCTCACAAGGAGCAAAGGCTGCCTCTAGGGAAGGGAACTAGGGGACGGAGAGCCTATATGTGCAATTCATGTTGCATATATTTTTTTACGTAGTTTGATTTTGGAACGTGTATTATTTACATTTTTAGGTAATAAAATTATTTTATTTTAAGATTTTTTAAAAACTAAAGAAATGCAGGGGATAATAACAGCCCCTACATCCCAGGGCTGTTATGAGGGTCCAATGGGAGTGATGCCGGGCCTAACCTATGGGGACCACTCAGGCACTATTATAGGCTGCTGTCCCTGCTCATTCGTGGCCGTCTCTGGGTGTGGACACACCCAAGTCGGCAACTGAGCTGACAGTGGACACCCTTCCTGCTCAAAGTTGCAGTGCTGGCATCAACCAGGAGCGGGCAGAAATGCAGAATCTCTGACCCCACACCAGACCTACTGACTCAGAACCCATTATTTTAACAAGCCTCCCAGGGGATTCATGCAGTCATAAAGTTTCCAAAGCCCTGGTCTAGATGGTAGAGAAAGCAAAGTGAAGCTGGGCACTGGGAAGGACCCTGGACAGGAAGGCTGGGAGTCCAGATGGGAGAGATCTAAGCCTCATCTTTTCCGCCTTCACACTGCCCCAGACCTGCCGCACCTGGGTTCCTGGACTGAGTCGCCGGTCGGCCCCTCCTGCTGCTCCCCACCCTTGGTCCGACCCTGGGGGTGAAGCCCTCTTACCTTCATGCCCGCCACATCGATGCGGGTCCTGACCTGGAAGTGGGCGCCCACCTGGATGACCCTGGGCACACAGTAGAGCAGCATGTTGTTGAACTGCAGGAGACATGAGCGAGCGTGTGTGCACAGCGGCAAGGGCGGCAAGGACGAGCGGGCAGGCTCCGCTGGATGTGGGCTGAGCCCCTCTGGGCCTCACTCCCCTCTCGTCATGCGCTGGGCCAGCTCACAGGACAACACAAGTGTGATGAGGAAGGGGCGGTCTAGCCCCACTCCACCTGGGGTGCTCACCGAGGGGCTGCCCGACCTGTGGGCTTCAGGGGACCAGGGCAGACTTTGGAGACCTATGAGGCCTTTCTCACGGGGGTCAAGGGTGAGAGATTGTAGCTCCCGCCCCAGGTGGGACCAGTTTCCAGATCTCCAGGAGACGCCTTGGCTTCCTCACTGCACACCGGGGCTGTTCTTCCTAGCAGCCAACCTAATTCCCTCCTGACGCGCAGCCTCTAGGGCTTCCCTGCTGGCACAGTGGTAAAGAATCTGCCTGCCAATGCAGGAGATGCGAGTCCAATCACTGGGTCAGGAAGATCTCCTGGAGAAGGACATGGCGACCCACTGCATTCTTGCCTGAAAAATCCCATAGACAGAGGAGCCTGGCAGGCTACACAGTCCATGGGGTCACAAAACAGTCGGACACGACTTAAACGACTCAACAGCAACAATAGCCTGCCCTCTCTAGAGCACAGATTGACATCACAGGTTTTGGAGCCAAACAGACTCGGTTCAGATTCTGACTCTGTGGCTTCCTAGGACATGTCTGGGAACCCCCTCAGCTGGAAATCCCTGAGGCTTGGGGGCAGCATGTGATTGGTCCCAAGTCAAGGCTATGGTTTTTCCAGTACTCATGCGTGGATGTGAGAGTTGGACTATAAAGAAAGCTGAACACAGAAGAATTGATGCTTTTGAACTGTGGTGTTGGAGAAGACTCTTGAGAATCCCTTGGACTGCAAGGAGATCCAACCAGTCCATCCTAAAGGAAATCAGTCCTGAATATTCATTGGAAGGACTGATGCTGAAGCTGAAACTCCAATATTTGGCCACCTGATGTGAAGAGCTGATTCATTTGAAAAGACCCTGATGTTGGGAAAGATTGAAGGTGGGAGAAGAAGGGGATGACAGAGGATGAGATGGTTGGATGGCATCACCAACTCAATGGACATGAGTTTGAATAAACTCCAGGAGTTGGTGATGGACAGGGAGGCCTGGCGTGCTGCAGTCCATGGGGTCGCAGAGAGTCAGACATGACTGAGCAACTGAACTAAAACTGAACTGGCCAGGGTGCCAGAGCCATAAGGATAGAGAAGCAGGCTTGTCCCTGCTCTCCTGCAGTGCCGGCCAGGTAGATGCCAGGCGGGCAGGACCTGGGGCAGAGGGCCCATGCCTGTGGACTCCCCTCCCCAGTGTGGAGCGAGCGGGCCCCCCAAGCGTCCCCTTACCAAGAAAAGGTAGCGCTCCATGGGGCCGCTGCGGCGGAAGGAGATCTTGAGGACGGGACCCTCGCGGAGCAGGGTGTTGGAGGGGTCGACTATATCGTCCTCCAGGCCCAGGCGCTGGTACACGTCCCACAGTTCCTGCAGCCGCTCCTGGGGGCGGGAGGGCCACCCTCAGCCAAGGCCAGGCAAGACCCTGCCTGCTTCTGGAAGGCTAGTCTCTCATGGGTGGAGATGGGGTGTGGGGAGGAGGGCAGCAGGGGGCTGGGTGTTGTGGGCAGGGTCAGAGGAGGGGCAGACACAGAGACCTGGGTGGGTTGGCGGGGGCTGAGAGCTGCAGGAGGAGGTGACAGGGCCCTGGGGATGCCCACAGCTCCTTCTTGGAGGACTGGGGTGCTCACCATTTCAGTGATGGCTGCGTTGGAGTGCTGAGCAGCCGAGAAGATCATGTCAAGGGCTTCTGAAAAGGGGGCAGGGTCGGAGTCACCCCTGAAAGTAGGGGGCTGGTGGCTGAGGCAGGAGGCCCCTGAGGCTTAACCCAGTGGCCTCAGAGCCTGCCTGGAGCACCCCAGGGGCAGCCCTTCCCCTGTAGCCTGGCGCATCCAGTGTCTGGATGATGGGGGCCATTTCCCAAGCAGGGGGGAAGGGACTAGAGGTCCCTGAAAGACAGGGCCGAGGTGGTTGGCCTCTGTGACTTTCACTGCCCGCCATATCCAGGGGTGAAGGCACGGTTTCAAATCCTAGCTCTGCTTCTTTTTGGCTGTGTGACTTTGAGCAAGTCACTTAATCTCTCTGGGCCTTAGTGTCTGTAGAAAAAAGAATGACTAATGCGATAGACGATGTCTATGAAGTACAACAATGTTAATGGTTGACGGTCATCAAAACCATCTTCAGCTGGTGCTCCATAAATTAGGGGAGTGGCTTGAGCCTTCCCAGTGCCGCCCCCTTGCCCCCCGCCCCCCGATTCACTGGGGGTGTCCTCACTCTGGGCATCAGCCAGGTCTGGGGCCTGGCCTGGCAGCTTCTGGACATACTCCTTGAGCAGCAGCTCGTAGCGTGGGATTCTCTGCACAGGTTCCAGCATGTGGTGCTGCAGGGTCAGGCTAGCTGAGGCCTCGCTGCTCTTGGGGAGGGAGGAGGGGGAGAAGAGGAGGAGGGGTCAAAGGGGGAAGGGGTGGGTCAGGCTGCCCCTGAGGGTCGGGGGAGTGGGCAGTGCTGTGAAAGCCGCTGAGCCGGCAAGGTGCCCCAAAGCACTTGGGGAACCAGAGCACTTGGGGAACAGCAGGCTGGGGGCGGCCGTGCAGGGCCGTGCAGGGCTCTGCCCCGCGCCCACCCCAGCCTCACCTGGATGCGGGTGATAACCTCCTGGAAGGGTGGAGATTTGTCTGTCCAGGTGGCCAGCAGCTCGATGGCTCGCTCAAAGTTCTTGACATACTCACTGTACATCTTCAAGAAGGGCGCCAGCTTTTGGATCACATCACCGATGCGGGGGGTGGTGGTCCTACCGGAGGGGTACCAGGTACTGCCCTCGGTCTGGGGACCTCTTCTCTTGACTCCACACGGGGTCAGGAGAGGCGAGGCTCCCAACAAACCACCCCCCCGCCCCGCAACACAGCCATTCTGCAGCACTCCTGGGAATAGGTATGGGGGGGCGGGTGTCATGCTGGCACAGGTGTGGTTCACCCCTCCTTAGACTGGGAGCCCCCGGAGGGCAGATGCTGACCTCTCCCAGGGACAGAAGCCCCCTAAAGGCCCAGCACAGGGTCAGGCCCACAGCAGGTGTTCAACAACCACCTGATGCTTGTTCTCGTAACAATAACAAGGGCCACATGCCCAGCACTGCCCAAGACAAGCTGCATGTCTCATCTCATTTAATCCTTACAACCCTGTGCGGGGGAGGAAGGACAGTCAGTCAGTGGCCCATCTTAGAGAGGAGGAAATCCAGGCTAAGAGAGCTAAGAAAAGGTCATTCAACCCTGGAATTGTTACAGCAGAGCGTCAGCAATCTGGAGCTGGCCTGCCTGAGTCTGATTTCCAACCACACCACTTACTCCAGCTGTGTGTTCTTGGGCCAATCACCTAGCCTCACTATATCTCAGCTTTCCCATCTGAAAAAATTGGGCATGATGGTAGGCAACCTTAGAGGGTTGTCTTTTGGGGAAAAAATTATTGAAAAAAAAATGGATCGATCATAAAGTAAAAAGAATATAATAATGAACCCTTATAGATCCATCAGGTTCCCTGGTGGCTCAGATGGTAAAGAATTTGCCTGCAGTTTGAGAGACCTGGGTTCGATCCCTGGGTCGGGAAGATCCCCTAGAGAAGGGGATTGGCTACCCACTCCAGTATTCTTGCCTGGAGAATTCCAAGGACAGAAGAGTCTGGTGGACTACAGTCCATGGGGCTGCAGAGAGTCAGACACGACTGAGCATCTAACCCTAACTATAGACACATCGCAGGATTTAACAATTACTAAGATTCTGAAGCTGAAACTCCCATACTTTGGCCACCTGATACGAAGGGCTAACTCATTTGAAAAGACCCTGATGTTGGGAAAGATTGAAGGTGGGAGGAGAAGGGGACGACAGAGGATAAGATGGTTGGATGGCATCATGGACTAAATGGACATGAGTTTGAGTAAACTCTGGGAGTTGGTGATGGACAGGGAGGCCTGATGTGCTGCAGTCCATGGGGTCGCAAATAGTCAGACATGACTGAACAACTGGACTGAACTGAACTGAACTGAAAGATTCTTTTTTGCCAAGAAATTTTAAAGGACATGCCAGACATCATGGCATTTCTTTGGCAAGATACTAATTTCACCACTACATACTTTCGTGGGTATCTCTGAAAGCAGAGAGGGTTTCTGGCCTAACCACAAGGCCATCATCACACAGTGAGCTGATCTGAAGACTAAGCAAGTTAGTAGGTGTGAAACCCAAGGCAAGGCAAGTAGGAAATCTTCAGTTAGTGCTGGTGGTTTCCACTGCCTCGTAAGTCACTCAGCCAAGTGAGGACCTGATCCATCTCCTTCTCCAGAACACACACACACACACACACGCGCACACGACGCATTCAAGCCCTTCACCGTGCAGACAGAGCAAGCCCAGAGGAGTCGAGTCACGGCCACGTAGCAAGCGCAGAGACCTAACAGGCCAAACTAATGTCCTGGAGGCCGCACCCCGACTTGGCCAGGGCTGCAGCCAGGGGGCCTCAGGGGCTCCTGCTGGACCTCACCAGTCGTCCAGCCGCCGCTGCAGCTCTGGGAGGAAGAACTGTGAGTGGAACTGGTAGATGGAGGAGATGTTGGAGAAGATGAGCCTGACCACGTCCTCAGGGAAGGCCTTGCTGCCGCGGGCCTCCTTCAGCAGCTCCTGGAAGAAGACCTGCAGCCGCCGCTGGGTCACTGAGCGTGTGGCGGAGAAGGAGCCCCCCACCCCTGACACCAGCCCAGGGGAGACGAGCACAGTCCGGGGGACTGCGGGGTCCCTCCCCACCCAGCTTCCAGAACACTTCCACATCCTTAATCTCCCATCATCCTCGAAAAACCCTGGGAAGAAAGACAGGGATTATTCTGGCCACTTTACAGATGGGCAAACCAAGGGACTTGGCCAGAGGCTGGCAGCTGATGAATGTCAGGAGCTGGCCCATCTTGTATCTGTCAAGACCTTGGACTTCGCCAGGCTCAAGATCCCACTTCAGTGATTTAACCTTCTTGCCTTAGGGCTCCTGAGGACAGTGTGAAAGGCTAAGAATGGTGAGGATGCTGGGAGCCGGGGTGACAGATGAGGATGCTGTGTGGGGCCTGGAAGGACCAGCTGGTGTGGTCTCTGCTCTTGGGAGACCAGCCTAGGTACCAAGTGTGGAATCAGGAGTGGTGCTAATGAGCTGTATCCCGATTTCTGCCCAAACTCCAGTCATCAGTTAAAGGACTAAGGCTTCCTAGAATCAGACCTGAGGTCCTAACTCTCAGCTTTTATGAGGTGGGCCAGAAAGGAGAGCAGGGTAGGGTGAGGACACCCAGGTGCCAAAGAGTGGGGCGGGGGGCTCCCTGGCCACTGGCCTGGTCCAGCAGGTGGAGGCGGGCCACGTAGGCCTGCTCGGTCTCCAGCAGCTCCTGGACAATCTTCTTCTCCTCAGGCTCCTGCAGGGAAGTTTGGAGAAGGAGAAGGAGAGATTTGGTCTCCTTTGATGCGAGCAGGATCCAAAGATGCCCCAGTGAGTGTAGCTCCCAGGACTCACGCCATGCTGCACGCGCATCTGGGTTTGTGCTGGGATTGAGAGAATGGGACAGAAAGAGGCCTGGAAGCTCCCACCTGTGCTCCCTTGGGAGCCATGAACTACCATATCCAGAGGTCTAGCTGGCCTGAGGGAGAGGCCACAGGGAGAGGAGAGGCCCTGGGACCTCACGGACAGGAAGCCAGGGGCCCAGCCATGCCAGCATCCCAGATGCGCAAGCTTTCAGCTGTCCCTGGCCAGGTACTAGGCTTGGGAGATGAGCTATCAAGGGCATTCCTGCCTCAGCCAAGATCTGCCTGCAGACATGTGGGAGGCCTTGTTATGGACTAAATTGGGTCCCCAAGTTAATATGTTGAAGCCCTAACCGCCCATGTGACTATATTTAGTAATTAAGTTAACTGCTGTGGAGGGTGAGGCCCTAACCCATCAGGACTGGTGCCCTTAAAAGAGGGAGGGACACCAGGAGAGCATGTGTAGGAGAAAAGGTCACGTGAGGACGCAGTGAGAAGCTGGCCATCCACAAGCCAGGAAGGGAGCCTTGCCAGAAACCAACCCTGCCAGCACCTTGACCTTGATGTCCCATCTTCAGAGCTGTGGGAAAATGTATTTCTGTTGTTTAAGTCACCTGTGCGTGCTAAGTTGCTTCAGTCATGTCCGAACTCTTTGTGACCCCATGGACTGTAGCCCACCAGGCTCCTCTGTCCATGGGATTCTCCAGGCAAGAATATTGGAGAAGGGTTGCCATTTCCTTCTCCAGGGGATCTTCCTGATCTTAGGGATCAAACTCACATCTCTTGCGTCTCCTGCATTGGCAGGTAGGTTCTTTACCGCCAGCACCACCTGGGAAGCTCTTCAAGTCTCCTATACTGTGCTGTGCTTAGTTGCTAAGTCGTGTCTGACTCTGTGACTGCTATAGCCTGCCAGGCTCCTCTGTCCATGGGAACGCTCCAGGCAAGAATACTGGAGTAGGTTGCCATGCCCTACTCTGGGGATCTTCCCAACCCAGGGATTGAACCCAGGTCTCCCACATTGCAGATGCATTCTTTACTATTTGAGCCACCAAGAAAGCCCAAGAATACTGGAGTGGGTAGCCTATCCCTTCTTCAGAGGATCTTCCCAACCCAGGAATCAAACCGGGTCTCTTGCATTACAGGTGGATTCTTTACCAACTGAGCTACCGGGGAAGCCCTTAAGTCACCTAGGCTGCTCTAGTTTGTTACGGCAGCCCGAGCTAAGCGAAACCAATCCCAAGTGAGACCAACAGAAAAACTATCCAATAACATTCCAACCAACCCACAAAACTGTCAGAAGCAGTAAGCTGCTTGGCCACTACCTTTGGGGGTAGTTTGTTACATAGCAAGCGATAGCCAGTAGACATAGCAGGCACCACTATGATCACATCTCCATTCTCTAAATGAGGAAACAAGTACACACAGTAGGGTTACAGAGACTTGCCCAAGGCCTCATGGTGAGCCGAAGAACTGGGGCAGGAACCCTGGTGGTCTGGCTCCAGGGTGCAGAGCATCCTGCAGCCAAACCCTTCAACCCCATAGACAAGAAAACTGAAACCCAGCAAAGGGAGATGACCTCCCTGGAACCAGCCTCAGGGCAGGGATCAGCGCTGACCTCTATTTCTAGTCGGCAGAGCTGTCTCCTTCAGTAGGTAACCTGAGGCCACACCTGGGAGGGGTACCAGGTCCCAAGTTGAGTAGTCTCGGACAAGTTCCTTACGCTGTCTGAATTTCAACTCCATGCCTTAAAGACTTCTACAGGACTTCCCAGGCGGTTAAGAATCCGCCCACCAATGCAGGGGACATAGGTTCAATCCCTGATCCAGGAAGATTCCACATGCGTGGAGCAACTAAGCCTGTGCGCCTCAACTACTGAAGCCCATGTGCCTGGAGCCTGTGCTCCACACCAAGAGAAGCCACCGCAATGAGAAGTCTGCTGCACCACGACAGAGTGCTAATTTCTCCGCAGCTAGAGAAAGCCTGTGCATGGCAACAAGAGCCCAGCACGGTCAAAAGTAAAGAAATGCCCCTTCAGCGAGGGGTATGAGAAATAACGTCAGCAGCAGGCTGCATAGTAGGCACTTAATCAAAGGCCATCAACGGTGGGGGGACGTGAATCTAGCTTTCAGCTGATCTCTGGTCACAGAAGACCCCCGCCCAGGGGAGGAGTTGGCTCCGGCCGGGAGAGAATGCGTGGGAGGAGATCAGTGGCTGGCCCCCCAGTAACCCACTTCTTCCCCAGCCCTCCGGCACCTGTGTCCCTGAGCCAGGGCAGGTCCTGGGCTGGTAAGACTTCCTCCAGGCTCCGCTGGACAGCTTGTTCTTCAGGGAGCTCAGGTACCTCCTGCTGACGGTCCTGGGCCCGGACTCCAGGGCCTCCTCCTCAGTGGGCTTCTCGCAGGGCTCTGCAGACGTAGGAGACCTGCACCCAGGCTGCTGATGCCCAGCTTCCAGGCCGTGGACTCTGGGCACTGCTCCTGCCATCCTGAGGAGAAGAGAACAGTCAAGGGTAGGGAGAAGAACTGCACCTCCCTCGTAGGGATGTGGGGCAATCAAGGCAAATGCACGGAGAAGGCAATGGCAGCCCACTCCAGTACTCTCGCCTGGAAAATCCCACGGACAGAGGAGCCAGGCCATGGGGTCGCTAAGAATCGGACAGACTGAGCAACTTCACTTTCGCTTTTCACTTTCCTGCATTGAAGAAGGAAATGGCAACCCACTCCAGTGTTCTTGCCTGGAGAATCCCAGGGACAGGGGAGCCTGGTGGGCTGCCGTCTATGGGGTCACACAGAGTCGGACACGACTGAAGCGACTTAGCAGCAGCAGCAGCAGCAACAGATGATGAGATGGTTGGATGGCATCACTGACTCAATGGACAGGAGTTTGAGCAAACTCTGGGAGATAGTGAAGGACAGGGAAGCTTGGTGTGCTGCACTCTACGGGGTCACAAAGAGTCAGAAACGACTTAGCCACTGAAAAATGACAACAATGCAAATTGGAGATGTTCACTGGCCTCTGAGTGTCTGGCACACAGAAGGAATGGACAGAGACATCTACTTCTCCTCTGGATACCTTTCTTGGAGGGAACTCCAGTCTTCAAAATGAGTCAGCGTAGACTGTGTCTTGTTTTCTGGGTAACTACACACTTCCCTTTTTAAAATGCAGTGAGGAACCCTTCCTTCTGCACATAGAGGATTTTTTTTTTAACTTTTTGTTTTGTATTGGCGTATAGCCGATTAACAATGTGATAATTTCAAGGAGACAGCAAAGGGACTCAGCCATACATATACATGTATCCATTCTCCTCCAAACTCCCCTTCCATGCAGGCTGCCACATAACATTGAGCAGAGTTCCTTGTGCTATACAGTAGGTCTTTGTTGGTTATCTATCTTAAATAAAGCAGTATGTACATTTTGATCCCAAACTCCCTAACTCTCTCTTCACCCTGCCCTTCCCCCCTGGCAAGGATAAATTCATTCTCTGTGAATCTGTTTCTGTTTTGTAGATAAGTTCATTTGTATCATTTCTTTTTAGATTTTGCATGTAAGGGGTGTCATACAATATATCTCCTTCTCTGTCTGACTTACTTAGTTGCACATAGAAGATTTTATGTACCCTCCCAGATCACCCTCGCCTGTGAGCCTCACCCCAGGTTTTAGTCTCTCTATACCAAGAAATCCCCTAAAACCCTAGTAACTGATATATCGAGGGAAGGTAGGGGCCATGGAACACTCTAAAGGGAGGGCAGAGCTGATAAAGCTGGGACTTTTCAGTGGGATCCTAAAAGATGATGCTGTGAAAGTGCTGCACTCAATATGCCAGCAAATTTGGAAAACTCAGCAGTGGCCACAGGACTGGAAAAGGTCAGTTTTCATTCCAATCCCAAAGAAAGGCAATGCCAAAGAATGCTCAAACTACCGCACGATTGCACTCATCTCACATGCTAGCAAAGTAATGCTCAAAATTCTCCAAGCCAGGCTTCAACAATATATGAACCATGAACTTCCAGATGTTCAAGCTGGTTTTAGAAAAGGCAGAGGAACCAGAGATCAAATTGCCAACATCTGCTGGATCATGGAAAAGCAAGAGAGTTCCAGAAAAACATCTATTTCTGCTTTATTGACTATGCCAAAGCCTTTGACTGTGTGGATCACAATAAACTGTGGAAAATTCTTCAAGAGATGGGAATACCAGACCACCTGACCTGCCTCTTGAGAAATCTGTATGCAGGTCAGGAAGCAACAGTTAGAACTGGACATGGAACAACAGACTGGTTCCAAAGAGGAAAAAGTACGTCAAGGTTGTATATTGTCACCCTGCTTATTTAACTTATATGCAGAGTACATCATGAGAAACGCTGGGCTGGATGAAGCACAAGCTGGAATCAAGATTGCTGGGAGAAATATCAGTAACCTCAGCTATGCAGATGGCTGCACACCACCCTTATGGCAGAAAGTGAAGAGGGACTAAAGAGTCTCTTGATGAAAGTGAAAGAGGAGAGTGAAAAAGTTGGCTTAAAGCTCAACATTCAGAAAACGAAGATCATGGCATCTGGTCCCATCACTTCATGGAAAATAGACTGAGAAACAGTGGAAACAGTGTCAGACTTTATTTTTGTGGGCTCTAAAATCACTGCAGATGGTGACTGCAGCCATGAAATTAAAAGACGCTTACTCCTTAGAAGAAAAGTTATGACCAACCTTGACAGCATATTGAAAAGCAGAGACATTACTTTGCCAACAAAGGTCCATCTAGTCAAGGCTATGGTTTTCCAGTAGTCATGTATGGATATGAGAGTTGGACTATAAAGAAAGCTGATCGCCAAAGAATTGATGCTTTTGAACTGTGGTGTTGGAGAAGACTCTTGAGAGTCCCTTGGACTGCAAGGAGATCCAACCAGTCCATCCTAAGGGAAATCAGTCATGAATGTTCATTGAAAGGACTGATGTTGAAGCTGAAACTCCAGTACTTTGGCCACCTGATGCAAAGAGCTGACTCGTTTGAAAAGATCCCGATGCTGGGAAAGATTGAAGGCAGGAGGAGAAGGGGACGACAGAGGGTGAGATGGTTGGATGGTATCACCGACTCAATGGACATGAGTTTGAGTAAAGTCCGGGAGTTGGTGATGGACAGGGAGGCCTGGCGTGCTGCAGTCCATGGGTTCGCAAAGAGTCGGACATGACTGAGCGATTGAACTGAACTTTCACTGAGAACTATGCCCTCCACACCTCTCAGTTTAGTTCAGTTCAGTCGCTCAGTCATGTCCAATTCTTTGCGACCCTGTGGACTGCAGCATGTCTGGCTTCCCTGTCCATCACCAACTCCTGGAGTTTGTTCAAACTCGTGTCCTTCGAGTTGGTGATAAAAAGCCAGCCTAGTCCTTCTCCCTCCAGGGACAAGCTTTCATAGTGTAGCTTTCTTATCCTACGTACTGGATCTGCAGACCAGTTAAATTCTTCAGATAACAGAGGCCAGCAGCAAGGAATATATCCAATGACGTACGATGTGCCCCATTCCCTTTGGTGTGGAAAGGCTTGTGGTGACAGTGGGCAGCCTTATAAGAAAGGCAGACTGGGAAACGGAGAACCAGACAGGTACAAAATCTTCAAAACTCTGTGACTAAGTTTTTCATTACCCCCATTCTGCAACTAAAGAAAGAGAGGATCTTGCAGAAGGAGGGGGGCAAAGGCGGGATTCAGATCAGGCTGGCTGGCTCCTGAGTCTGAGCCCTAAACAGCCCTTCCCCACGTGAGTCAGGGAGAAATGGGTGCAGAGAGTCAACGTGACTTGCCCCACATCACACACTGGCTGGTAGCAGCGAGAAGATTGTGACCCAGGCCCCCGTGGTTCCTCACGGGCTCTTGCACCCCAACACCCGGTTCCTCAGCCCCTGGGTCTGTAGCTCATGCAGTTAGCTGAATCTCAGGCTTTCTGTTCTATGTTTGGTTTCAGCTTCTGCATTTCTCCCCCAGGGCTCAGACCAGTTTCTGTTTCCTCTTCATTCCCTCAGTTTCACATCAGTTAAGGCACTGAAAGACCTCACAAGAAAGCCCAGGCAAGGCAGCTGGCCTTGGCCCCTCTCATGAGAGTGAGGGGTGACTCTCATCCTGCTGACAAGACCTCCTCTGATCCCACTGTGGTCAAGGGCTGCCTCCTCCTGCAAGGGATATTCCCAAGGCATAGCACATGTGCTGAGTCTCCACTGGGCATGCCTGGTGTGTTGAGTGGGGTTGGTGCTATCTCTGCACACCCCAGGGGATGGTGGTCCTGGAAGGTGGCACCTAGAGCTGTCCTTGGTGCTGAACAGAACATGCTGGCCGAGGCCTCTAGGAGAGGCGGGGCGAGGGTACCTGCTGAGGAAGCTGAACGGCCCCTCCAGGTCCGCATGCTGCTGCCTCCACCAGGAAGCCCACACAGGAGGTTTTGTCTGCTCTGAGTGCCCTCAGCAGAGTGTCTAGGCCCCTCTCAGGATATCTGTTGGTCGTGACCTGGCATCATGGTCTTTCCATGAGCTTAGCACCAAAGACAAAAGTCTTCTGGGTGGGGATCTTCCTTTAGGCTCCTGAGTCTGGTACAGGTCCCATGCGATGCGGTGCTTGTCACCCACAGCCCTCAGGACGGAGGCACTCTTCCCCTAGCTGCTGGGGGGATGGGGGCTGAGAGGCTACTGACTGGGTCCCTCCCTGGGAACTGCCCTCTCTGCAAGAGAGCAGCCTCATCTAAGGTCAAGTCCACATCCAATCACTAGTTCATGTGTGGGTACAAAGACCTAGCCCTTTGACTGGAACAGCCAGAGGGGCCTCCAGCTCCAGAACTCTCTGGAACAGGCTACGTCCTCTGGCCAATGCACAGCAGTTCAATTTTTACCTGTGCCCAGTGCTGCCTCCCGTCAACCCCAAACCCTCCCCAGTAAACCTCCTGAAGCAAATCTCTATCCAGAGTCTATTTCCAGAAAACCCTACCTACAACAGTCACAACTTCTAACACAATCCCAGGCATAAGAAATGCCTGGAGAGTGGATTAATGTCACACACACACACACACACACGCAATGACCTCCAGCCTGTTTCTTTCAGAAGGAAGCCCCTGCTTTGCTCCTTGCCCATGAACTTAAAACACTTAAACTGCCCCCCCCCAACCTCTCTGTGCCTCCCCTTTCTCACCTGTAATATAGGAATAGAGATAGAACCTACCCCCAATAGGCTGATTGATAGGTGATTAAATGAAATAAGTAGCAAACACACTCAGAACACTGCCCCATAGATAGGCTGACCACACAGTCTGCTTTGCCTGAGATGGTCTCAACCTCTCCTATGGCGCCCTCCCTCCCACCAAAGAGATCTAAGGGCGTCCTCTTTCAGTTTCAGTTGTGTCCTGGTTTGAATGATAAATTGTTTGGTTATCCTCCTCACAGGGAGTAAGCTCTTAATAAGTAGTAGCTATAAGTATTTCTGCTGGAGGGATAGTAGGTGGAGTTCTGCAGTCCAAACAGGGCATCTGGTCCACCCACACTCACGCACCTAATTACACACGTCTGGACTCTCCCCAACACACCGACGCACACACTCTTCCCTGCCCAGACCTGGTGCCCCAAACACTATTCCAGGCCCTGAGGATCCTGTGATCAAAGGATGTGGGCACTGTCCGGACAGGAGGTGGGGTCCAGGACAAGGACACTGCTCCCTGTCAGGGTTCAAGGTGGCCTTACGCCTGCTTCTCAGCCAGGAGACTGGGAGGGTCTGGGCTGCCCAAGGGCCCAAGGGCAGGCAGCGGAGCTCAAGGGAGACGCCAGACAGCCCTGATGACCCTCCCCGTCTCTACTACCCCATACCTGCTATTCTCAAACACAGTCACCAGACTGGATACAGATGCCAGAGTTTCCTCACTCGCCCCCTCCATCCTGCAGGCTTCCAGGGCAGCCCTCAGCTCCCCTGAAGCAGGGCGGGGGTTCTCCAGCCAGCACACTCAGTCACCCCCACCTGGGGTCACAGGTGGGCTCCGGCATCCTTGGAGTCCCGTCTCTCCCAAGGGCTCAGCAGACCTGCTCCCTGCTTCAGAGAGAAGAAAGAGGAAGTGGTCCCAGAGCCACAGCCCTGAAGGGGAAAGGCCAGGGCTCCCGCAGGGGAGGAGCCTGCTTGGGCTCCATCCCTCCCACCATGGGCGCTGACCTTTGACTCCTGTAGACCCCTGGTCCCAGAAGCCACTCCAAGGGGGGAGTGAGGGGCTAGAGGTGGCTTCCAGAGCTGGGCTCTAGGCCTGAGACGCTCACCACTCTGGCCAACCACACTTTCTTTCTTACAAGGTTCCCGGGGGATTTTATTCTGTCCTTTCTCCACAACTTCTCTGCGTCTGACCCTGTTCACTGTTGTAAGAAAACAGCTTCTTTAATTGAAAATAAATCACAAGCCTATTAGGGGCTGGCAGAGAGAAGTAATGTGCTGTTCCTGCCTCCTCCCTCCCTGGGCTTCTCTCATTTTAATAACTGCTGTCTCCACCTTCATGCCCCAGGGGAAGGCAACTTCCTCCCCGAAACTCTGATGTTAATAATAACAAACACACACTCTTTCTTAGTGCTGTGCAAGTATTTTCTCATTTCACACCACAACAATCTTATGAGGTGGGCCCTATTATGACCTCCATTTTACAGAAGAAAAAACTGAGGATCAGAGAGGTTAGGTAACTTGCCCAAAGTCACCCAGTAAGAAACACAAAAAAAGAAGTCAGATTTCTAAAGCAGAGAAATCAGCGTCCTACAATTCCAGCAGATTTGGTTGGAAGCCTGGATGACTAGTTTCTGCTGCTCCATCCTCGAGCTTCACTGCTCCCAGCCCACTGGGTTGTCTCTGCCTCCCTCCTTTACAACTTGGTCTCCCAGCCCTCCCTGAACAATGATCTCTGCTTCTCTTCCCGTTATTCAAGTCTTACAGGCCCTTCAGGGCTCTCCCACTGGGTTCTGGTCTCACTTGCCCTAAGCAAGGGCCCTCCACTGAGACTGGTCTTTGTCCTGGAGGGTAGGGGCTGAGCCTCATTCATTCTGGTACCCAAAACGCCTGGCAGTTTCACACTCCAGCGCCTGTGAAACACTGGGGCCTCCCACACCCAAGAGCTTCCCTCCCTCAGAGTTTCGCCTGAGCAATTTCTTCTAGCAGATGCCTTCTCCCCTCATGTCTGCTGCTGCTGCTAAGTCGCTTCAGTCGTGTCCGACTCTGTGCAACCCCATAGACGGCAGCCCACCAGGCTCCCCCGTCCCTGGGATTCTCCAGGCAAGAACACTGAAGTGGGTTGCCATTTCCTTCTCCAACGCATGAAAGTGAAAAGTGAAAGTGAAGTCACTCAGTCGTGTCCAGCTCTTCACGACCCCATGGACTGCAGGCCTCCCAGGCTCCTCCGTCCATGGGATTTTCCAGGCAAGAGTACTGGAGTGGGGTGCCATTGCCTTCTCCGCCCCTCATGTCTAAACCTCACTAACTCTCCTCACTTTCTGTCATGGAGAATTCGGAACATATGCAAAAGGAGACAGAATAATATAACACCCCCCGCCCATGAACTCATAACTTGGACCCAGCAACCATCAACTCATGGTCAGCCTTGTTCCATCTACAGCCACATTCGCCCTGCCCCTTCCCAGACCAGGCTGAAGTCAAGCAGGTGACTTCACCCACAAATATTTCGGTGTGCTTCTATGATAAAAAGTAAGGAAATATATATACTCACACACAATATATACGTTGGGAATATTACACTCTACATGCACACGCACTTACATATATTTCATGCATGTTATGCACACGTATCCCTGGAGAGGGAAATCATAACCCGCTCTAGTGTTCTTGCCTGGAGAATCCCACGGATGGAGGAGCCTGGCGGGCTACAGTCCTCAGGGTCGCAAGGAGTCAGACATGACTGAGCGACTTCACTTTACTTCATGCATATGTATATGTATATGTATATGTATATGTAGGAAACACTAATACCATTATCATATCCCAAGAGATATGTGCGTGCTGAGTCGCTTCCATCATGCCTGACTCTTTGTGACCCAAGGACTCTAGCCCGCCAGGCTCCTCTGTCCGTGGGATTCTCTAAGCAAGAATACTGGAGTGGGTTGCCATGCCCTCCTCCAGGGGATCTTCCCGACTCAGGGATTGAACCCGGGTCTCTCATGTGTCCTGTATTGGCAGGTGAGTTCTTTACCGCTAGCACCACCTGGGAAGCCCATCCCAGGAGACAATTTGTAGTAATTCCTCAATATAATCAAATGTCTAGTCAGCAAAGTGCCAATGCCTCACAAATGTCACCTGCTGTGAACTGACTTGTGTCCCCCCTAAATTCACATATTGAAGCCCTAACTTCCCGGGTGGCTGAAATTGGAAATAGGGCCTTCACCAAGTAATTAAGGTTAAACAGGGCTTTCCCAGTGGCTCAGCAGTAAAGAATACGCCTGCCAGTGCAAGAGACACAGGAGACCCGGGTTCGATCCCTGGGTTGGGAAGATCCCCTAGAGGAGGGCATGGCAACCCACTCCAGCATTCTTGCCTGGAGAATCCCAAGGACAGAGGAGCCTAGCAGGCTACAGTCCATAGGGTCGCAGAGTCAGACGTGACTGAAGCGATTTAGCACAAGCAGATTTTTAAAGGAGGTCTTAAGAGTGAGGCTGGAATCTGATGGGACTGGTGGCCTTTCAAGAAGGGGAGGAGCCCTCTCTCTCCCCACCCCACTCCCCCCCGCCACATACACACCTGCACACTCCGCGGGAAGGCCACCTGAGACTAAGTGGTCGTCTTCAAGCTAGGAAAACCATCCTCACGAGAAACAGAACAGTTTCTCCAGAACTGTGGGAAATACATTCTGTTGTTTTTAAGCTTCTCAGTCTGTGGTATTTTGTTATGGTAGCCTGAGCAGACTAACTGATCATCATTTAAAAAAAAAATCAGGATCCTAATAAGGTCCACATGTTACAATGGGCTGTTGTGTCTATCAACTCTCTTTTCATGCATAGGTTCACCTCGTTCTTTCTGTTTTCCCACACCACTGGGTTGGGTCGCTGAGCCTACAGCTCCCACGGTCTGCTGACTGCAGAGCTGGCCCCTGAATCTCCTGTCCCCATGGTTAGATCTAGGGGCTTGATGGGAAACATATGTAAATACCACTTCTTTCTGGATTCCTCCCACGTCTGGGGAGGCCTCCGTCCTTGGCGTTCCTCTCCCCTCCACAGCAGGGCCCAGTTTCCTCCTCTGCCTCCCACCAGACCGTTTCCAGGCTCCCGACAGGCAGGGCCCCGTCCCCAGCAAAGCCCAGTGTCCTGCACGCAGTGGGGCCTCAGGAGGCATGCAGGAAGGACAAACGTCACACCCTGAGCCCAGAGGCTTATCTCACCCTTCAGCTGCCAGAGCCTTGGGCTTCCAGAGCAAGGACTGAACATCTGAACCTGCCCTTCACACCGGGGCGGGGGGAGGGGGCGCAGAGTGGGCCAGGGCACCGGCAGGAGGTCACACTAAATTGGCCCAAGTCCAAACAGGGCCCAGGCACCATCCGAGCTGCCCAAGAAGGAGGATCCGAGACACCCGCACACCCCTGCCGCCCCCAGATTTTCCAGGACCCTGCTTCCCTGGTCCTCCCACCTCCCTGACCTCGGCCCGTACCATTCTGCCAGCCTTTCTGCCTGACTTGCTTCTCGCCCGCGGGCACCACCCGAGGCTCAGCTTCTGGCCCCCTTAGTTACCCGCAGCCTCTACCATCCAATTTAGAATCTATCCCAGGGATCCACGGGCATCTCATCTTGCCTCCCACCCCAGCCTGAGTATGCCCAACACCTTCAGGACATCACTAAGGGCTCGTCCCACCTTCGCTTCCAGTTCGACACACAATCTCAAAAACCAGCACGGTGATTACACGGAAGAAATCCCAAAGTCTTCAGCGTGCTGCCAAGACCCTCCTGGTTTGGCTCTGATCGACTTCCCAGGCATCTCTTCCTTATACACATGAGGTCTGGGTCGGGACCCTGACCTGGTAGCTCTGGGCTGTGCCAGCTGAGCTAAGCTGAACCATGGCCCCAGGACTGCCTTTCCTGTAAGCTGATCATGGAGGCAGGGTGGGACACAAGAACCTTGCTCACTCCTGTGGCTGGGGCAAGGCTCCAGCACTGCTGCAGCTCACGTGTGTTAATGGAGATCTGAGGACCTTGCTCACTCCTGTGGCTGGTGCAGGGCTCCAGCACCGCCGCAGCTCACGCGTGCTAATGGAGATCTGGGGCTTCTCCATGAACCTCCTTCAGCTTGTCTGGTCCTGGGCCGCGTGTGTGTTTAGCCCCAGGACAGAGGATGCCAACTTCTCCTGGAGGTCACCTGTGTCCCTGAAGTTGCTGTCTTGGCGTGGCTGCCTGCTCATCCTCTAGAGTCCCAGCCTTTTCTCACTGGTTCTTCCTTCTTGTTCCCCCCAACTTCACATCCATCTTCCCTTCCCCACTGCTTTTCATGAAGGTTTTAAACTCAGAAGCATCAATTCTTTTTTTTTTTTTTTTTTTAATTTATTTGGCTGAGCCAGGTCTTAGCTGTGGCATGTGGGATCCAGTTCCCTGACTAGGGATCAAACCAGAGTAACCTCTATTGGGAACATGGAGTCTTAACCATTGGACCACCAGAAAAGTCCCAGCATCAGTGATTTAAGAACCTGGCCCCTTGTATAAAGTCAAATTTCATATTCTGTTGATCTCTTCTGGTTGATCTGCTTCTCTCATCAAATCTAACCTCAACACCTTGGGCCAGTAGTTAAATTTCACTTTCCTTATCTGTGAAATGGCGATATTTATAGCACCAATCTCCTGTGGTTGTTCGTGACTATTAAATAAGATAATACCAGGTGTAAGGGTTTAAGAGGAAGGCCTGGTACAGAGGAGGCGCTCAGTGAATGTTATTTCTGACAGAAGACCTCTTCTATGGCTCCCCCACTCCCCTACTCTTGATTAATCTGTTCCTTCAGCCTGGAATGTCTCCACCTAGTAAATAACTTGTTTGCTTCCTCCAGGAAATCTTCCTTAATATCCACTGCTGGAATTCCCTTCCCTTCTCAGAGACCTGGTGCTCCTCTCTGTTCACTTTGATCTCTTCTGCCCCATTCATTAAATTCATGCATTCAGTAGGCAAGTATATCTTGAGCATTTACTACGGTAGAGTCTATGAGTGTCAGCCTTAAGGTTGAGGTTATGGATTAAACACTGTCAACCCTGAGGTAGAGGTTATGGATTAAACTGCCCCTTAACTCATAGCTTGATGAGGAAGCTGGGCCTGTTAACTACTGAAATACAGTGTGGGAAATGCTTTGAACAGGGAGCTGCGAACATTTAGAGAAGGGGCACTGAAGTCTGCAGAGCACAGAGGGCGCCATCAAGGAAGTCTTTCAGCAGAGACAGCCTGAAAGATGAGTATACTCCCCAGGTGGACAAGGTGGGGAAAGGCACTAAAAGCAGAAGAGATATGGGCTTGAGAGACCAGGACAAGACCAGGAAAAAGAGCAGGGAGTCCCGCACAGTGCGGTGTCTAGGGCCTGGGGAATGGCAGGACCTGGGAGGAGGGGTCCACGGGAGCTTGGCCCTGGCAGGCTTTGTTTGCTGAGCTAAGGTGCCAAAGGGAAGTGGACACAGAATTTTATTTATACACAGGACACTCTGATCCAATGGTCATGAACACATCTCCCTCTGAGTACGGGGGCATCCATTTCAGGGCTTTTGGGGGTCCTTGGCATGGATAAGCCTCATGGTTTTTTTCTCTTCTTAGTTCTGCTTTCAAGCCGTAAGAAAAGATGGAAGAACTTAGTTCCCTGTAGCCCACACAGCAGGAAAGAGGGAGGGACGGGTGCCCAAGCAGGAACTGCAGGGCTGAGCAGTCACATGACAGGCAAGCTGGCTCTCTGGCAAGAAAGCTCTGCCCTGGGATGCAGAGGCGGCTTTGTGTGCAGATCGGGGGCACCAGGAGGGCTCCTCGTGGGCAGTCCTGGGGCATCAGAGGGCACTTGGGGGCTGCTAGGGAGGAAATGTCAACATTTGGGACCTGGATGGTGTGTGTGTGTGTGTGTGTGTGAGAGAGAGAGCAAGAGAAATACCCATGAGATCTCCAGGGGTTTGTGATGGGGTTTTTCAGGGGCAAGTGAGGACTCTCCGGAGAAGCATTTATCCTCAGTGAGCCAAGCCCGGGAGGGGACAGGCTGCCGTGATCCCTGGGACTCCCCTGCCACCCAACCTGGCCTGCAGCCTCAGTCAAGCACAGCACCTGCCAAGAGCCTAGTCGCCTGTGACTGTCAGACCTGGGAGTGGGGGCTGACGTGGCTCCAGAGGAGATTCAGGCAGCTGGCTGAAACCTGCTCCTGCGGCGCTGCCCTTGCTCCTCCTCCCCTCACAGCCTCCCCTTCCCCGCTGCAGTCTTCTAGCCCCCCCGACCGGGCCCAGACGGGGGTGAGGGGGTGGGCTGTCTGGGTAGTCACGTGATGGGCAGAGGCCAACCGCTGGTGCCAGTGGAGGGGTGGGTGTTCCCCTCCAGCCCCTGGCTTTGGAGGAGGAATGAAGAAAGCTCGCCTCCCTTGCAGACCAGTTCCTCCTGTTCCCTCCTCCAAACGGCCAGGATTTCGCATCCTGTTCCTCCAGTATTGACCTTCCCGTCTCCTGGGAGGGCTTGGTGCCGCCAGCTGCCCGTCAGCGTGAGTGTCAGGCTCAGGCAGCCCTGCTTCTGCCCTTCACTGCCCCAGGACGCTCCCTACATTTCCCCTTCTGTGCGCCCCGGCCCCTTTCTGCTCCCAGTGCTCCTAATGTGATTATTCCCAGAGCCGACTGGCGCCTGGAGGGACCCAGGGCGGCAAACCACCCGCCCTCCGCAGGGGGAGACTCCCTCTGAGGGCGCGGGGACCTGAAAGGCAAGTCAGCAGGCGTGTCAGTCCTGACGCGGGTGGCCCGGAGGTGTCAGTGGGGACCGTAAACAGCTCTTCTTTGGCGTGCGAACGATCTAGTTTCAAAGCCAGCAGTTCCCGGGGACTGGGCCAGGCTTGTGCAAGGCCCAGGCCCCGCCCCTTCTTTATTCCAGAAGCCCTCAAGGTCACCAGAGGCTGGCCCAGGGGTGGAGAGGGGGTCCAAGGTGGCGTTCTGGGAACGATGACGGAGAGCCTTGTGTGAAACAGCAGCGGGGTGGGGGCTGGCCTAACAGGGAACAAGCAGGAGGCTGAGCTACGCCCCCAGCCCCTGGGAGAGGGGGGCCGGCCGGGAGCAGAGGGAGGGATCATGTTTCTTGGGGAGGACAGCCCCTCCACCCCTCACCCTCAGAGCCAAGGCAGGGGTCTGGGCAGAGAGGCGCCAGATGGGAGCCAGCAACGCAAGGCCTGAGCCCCGGAACGGTGCCAGGCGGCGCCTTCCCAGGCGCCCGGAGGGCGAGCACACGCCGGCAGGTGGGGCCTCACACCCCAGATCAGGCTCTCTTTTATCTCCAAACAGCTATGGGCCTTTCTTGAGGCCCGAAGGGCCCTCAGCAGCAGCGCATGGAGAAACATGAGCAGCCTGGAGGTTTCCAAGTGGAGAAAGGACAGATTGTTTCCAAGCAGCCAGCTGCCCTGCCTGTCCCGATGACCTTTCTCCCGTGATCACTTCCCAGCCTGAACTACTCTGCCGGTCTCCTCCTGTTTACCAAGTCCAAGCTCGCTCTGCTGGCTGCACAATAGACCAATGAATCTGAGACAGGTGTTGAGGCAAGGAAGAGACTTTAAACGGGGAGGTGGCAGGCTCCGAAAAGATGGCAAGCTAGTGCCTTAAAATAACCATCTTATTGGGGTCTGGATGCCAGATTCTTTTATAGATCAGAGGGAAACAAGCAATGAGGAACCAAAGTCAAAAGGCAGTGGGGAAGTAAAGTGAAAGGGTCTTCAGACTTGCAAAACATCTCTAAGGGAATGGCCAGCCTTTGGAAGGGATGTGCTAATCTCTTCTATTCACAGGTGGGGAGGGACAAACCATCTCTCTAAGAGCTGAACAAAGACACTTTAGTTTATAGTCAAGCAGAGGGGCAGGGTCCTCCAGGCAAGCCACGGAGTGTGATTATAGAAATAAAAGCGATGAAAAGCAAGTCAAAGAAACAGTTTCCAACATGGAGTCAGAATTGGCTTCCTCCCTGCAACAAACCCACGCCAGCCTCCATCCAAGAAGCAGTGATTCTCCATCTGAGATATACCATCAGTGCATCTTCTCCATGACAAAGCTCCTGTTTTTCCTCTTTCTGGGAGAGCTGTAACTCTGGGAGAGTTACATAACAAACCACTAAAATCCACTCCTTCCATCAAAGAGCTGTGTGATTTCTTCTTTCTTCCCACCAGGATTCTCTCTTCCTTCTTTTCTTTTAACAAATAGGCACGGTGCTAGGAATGCGAGGAAATGCAACAAATGATGCTTATAAAAAAATCTTTTTGGCTGTGCTGGTGTTTGCTGCTGCATTCGGGCTTTCTCTAGTTGCGGTGAGAAGGGGCTACTCTCTAGCTGTGATGGGCGGGCTTCTCATTGCGATGGCTTCTCTCGTTGCAGAGCGTGGGGCTCTAGAGTGCAGACTCAGTAGTTGTGACACGTAGGCTTAGTGGCTCTGCAGCATGTGGGATCTTCCTGGACCAGGAGTCAAACCCATATCCCCTGCACCGACATGCAGATTCTTAACCTCTGGATCACCAGAGAAGCCCCACAAATGACGCTGTTAAATCTCGCCAGAGGCTTTAGTCCTTATAAGACCAAGGGGGACAGAACCTTGGCTTCTGTGTCTCTGTGTCCCCACAAGATAGCACAGTTCCCACCACAGAGTAGGCCCTCCACTAATCTTTCCTGAATAGGAAGCAGGACGCTCGGAGTGCGTAGGAAGTGCTTGTGGGAGAGTAGAGGGTCCTCTTTCCTCCTTTACCAGACTCCAAGGAGCCCCAGCCCGTCCAGCCTCCTCTGTCAGGCCCCACCCTTCAGGGTTACACATACACCCACCCTGCAGTTTTCCACCCATCTCAGGGCTCAGCAAGCCACTACCACAGTCCCAGCCCCCTATATTGTCCCAGCTGACCCTTCTGATTGCTATAGGGCAAATTGGAAAGAAAGCCGGCTGAATGTCCATGACTCTAGCCTCAGTTTCCCCAGTCTTTTCAAGGGCCACCTTTGTCTGGTCTACATGAGGGATATATCCGGTGTATGTCTCTGCTGCTCCTGTGCCGGGCTCAGTCATGCCCAGCTCTGCTACCCCATGGAATGTAGCTCACCAGGCTCCTCTGTCCCTGGGATTCTCCAGGCAAGAATACAGGAGTGGGTTGCCTTTTCCTTCTCCAGGGGATCTTCTTGACCCAGGGATCTTAAGTCTCCTGCATTGATAGGCAAATTTTTTTACCACTGCACCACCTGGGGTGTCATAGCCAAGCCCACAGCCAGTAGCCTACAAGGCTCAACTCCCTGACCTCCTTTCCACTGTTCTCCCTCCTCTCCCTCTGCTTTAGGCCTCTGACCTCTTTCCCTCCAACCTTCCAGACTACCTTCCACCCCCAGGGCCTATGCCTGTGTCATTCTTCCCATCTAGAACTTTCTTTTGCCGTATACCTGTCTGGCTCACCCTCTCACCTCCTTTACATATTTGCTTATGTGTTACCTTCTCACCAAGGCCTTTCCTCATTCCCACATACTCCCCAAAGTGCGATACCACAAGGTGTTCCCAGACCCTCTCCCTTGCTTTATTTGTCTCCCTTATTGCTTTCCGTTATATTGATTTTCTCAACATGTTTATTGCCTCCCGCATTAGAATGCCAGCTCTGGGATTTCCCTGGTGGTCCAGTGGTTAAGAATCCATCTACCAATATAGGGGACACAGGCTTGAGTCCTGGTCCAAGAAGATCCCACATGTTGTGGAGCAGCTAAGCCCATGTGCCACAATTACTGAGCCGGCATTCTGTGCCACGACTACTGAGCCCAGGCACCCTAGAGCCTGTTCAGTCAGTCGTGGTCAACTCTGTGACCCCATGGACTGCAGCATGTCAGGCTTCCCTGTCCATTACCAACTCCTGGAGCTTGCGCAAATGCATGTCCATCAAATCGGTGATGCCATCCAACCACCTCATCCTCTATTGTCCCCTTCTCTTCCTGCCTTCAATCTTTCCCAGCATCAGGGTCTTTTCCAATGAGTCAGTTCTTCACATCAGGTGGCCAAAGTGTTGCAGGAAGGGGGACCCCTTCCAGGGCCTGAAACTGGGCTCTTGTCTAACACTCGGAAATGAACTGTCCGAGGAGACACATGTGCTGACAAAGCAAGAGATTTTATTGGGAAAGGGCACCGGGTGGAGAGCAGTAGGCAAGGGAAACCAGGAGAACTGTTCTGCCACGTGGCTCCCAGTCTTGGGTTTTATGATGATGGGATTAGTCTTTGGCCAATCATTCTAATTCAGAGTCTTTCCTGGTGGCGCATGCATTGCTCAGCCAAGATGGATGCTAGCGAGAGGGATTCTGGGAAGTGGACGGACATGCGGTGTCTCCTTTCGACCTTTCCTGAACTCTTCTGGTTGGTGGTGGCTTATTAGTTCCGTATTCTTTACCAGGATCTCCTATCATAAAACAACTCATGTGAATGGTTACTAAAAGGCCTGACCAGGGTGAGAAGTTTCAGTCAGTCCTAACAAAAGTATTAGAGCTTCAGCATCAGTTCTTCCAATGAATATTCAGGACTGATTTCCTTTAGGATTGACTGGTTTGGTCTCCTTGCAGTCAAAGGGACTCTCAAGAGTCTTCTCCAACACCATAGTTCAAAAGCATCAATTCCTCAGCGCTGAGCTTTTTTTATGGTCCAACTCTCACATCCATGCATGACTAGTGGAAAAGCCATAGGTTTGACTAGATGGACCTTTGCCGACAAAGTAATGTCTCTGCTTTTTAATATGCTGTCTAGGTTGGTCATAGCTTTTCTTCCAAGGACCAAGCATCTTTTAATTTCATATGCTCCGCCAAAAAAAAGAAGCTATCGCAACAAGAAGCCTATGCCCTGCAACTAGATAGTAGCCCTTGCTCGTCACAACTACAGAAAGCCTGTGAGCAGCAATGGAGAGCCCCTGCCCTGCAACAAAGACCCAGCACAGCCAAAATTAAAAATAAATGAATAAGAATGCCAGTTCCATGAAGGCAGGCATTTTTGTCTGTTTTGCTTACTGCTGTATCTCCAGCATCTGCACCAGTGCTTGGCATACAGGAAGTGTTCTATACATATTGGCTGAAGGACTCAAGGGGCATTTTTACTTTCTGTCCCTCCTGAACTCTCACAGGGCACCTAGCTTCACTGTGAGCCAAAGTTCATTCTGCCTCTGTGTTCTGCTGGAATCCTGGCCCTACTCCTCTGTACAAGATACAACTTCTACCTGGTTCCCCGCAGAGGTGGGGTGAGCAAGCCACACCTCCCTTACTTCCCTGTCCCTCTCTTTGAGGAAGGAACAGGAACTACAACCTGGGGAGGAAAGAGAATGTAAGCTGGAGGCTACATGTGATTCTTCCTTTGGTCCAAGGAAAAAGCACCTTTACGTGGTGCCTTACTTAAAACAAAACAAAACATATCATGATCGTCTGCAGAGCTTCTCTAAAACATTTAAATTTCCAGACTCTATCCCCAGAAATTCTTAGGCAACTGTGTGGGCTGAGAGCTAAGCTTTTTTTTTAAAAAAAAAAAACAAAACTCCTTCAGTGATTCTCCATCCAAGTAATAGCCTGGTAGGCTACAGTCGATGGGGTCACAATGAATCTGACATGACTGAGTGACTTCACTTCACTTCAGTGATTCTAATGTTCTGCCAGAATAGAGAATGGGGGCTCCAGGCAATGCCCTAGTCACGTGCTGCTGTTCCTTGGTGTCCCAAGAGCACCCAGAGTGAACATGGGTACCCTAAGACATCAAGTGGACATCTAGATCCTCCAACTGGAGAACTGTGGCTGTGCATGGGTATTCTTCTGTTCATCCAGTAGGTAACCATCTACACAAACACAGTTCTACCAGAAACCAATTCTCAGAGGCGGCACAACCTAAAGCAGGATTTACAAACTCATGCCAACCAGAGCCAGGCAGGCAAACCCTGGATTGCAGTAGGTATGGTGTTGAGATGCAGCTTTTACCCTGTTATGACCTGTTCTTTTCAGGAGGGAATGCAGGCCCCACGGTGTCAGATGTTCCTCTCTGTTCTTCCAAACAGAAACCAGAATTCAGGAACTTTAAATGAACTAATGCATGTTGTTGCTGTTCAGTCGCTCAGCCATGTCCGACTCTTTGGGACCCCACGGACTGTAGCACGCCAGGCTTCCCTGTCCTTCTCCTGGAGTTTGCTCAAATTCATGCCCACTGAGTCAGTGATGGTATCTATTAATCCATATGTTCATTTAAAAATCCTGATGCTGCCAACAGGTTGCTAACCCCAGTTACGTGGCTGCCAAACCACCGTATCCAGCAAGGCTGACCGCTCTTACAAGTGGGTGGTCTGTCACACCACCACTTTGGTGCAGTGTCCCTTCCTCCTGCCACCCTTCACGTTCAAGCTAACAGGCAATGACTGCTTGCCCCAGAGCCTCACACCACTTAACAGCTGCTCCCTCAGCATTGCCAAGACTCCCCTGAAGTTTTGCAATACAGGCTTGTTGCAGGGTTGTGCTGGAGCTGGCTCCTACTGGCTTGCGAAATTCAATTGTACCCATTTCTTCCCAAGTCCACGCTTGTTGACATCACATCAGCAGCAGTGAAATCAGCCCTGGTGAGAGTATTTACACCACATTCATCAGCAAGGGCTATGAATCAGGGTTTTTCTTTTCCTAGAAAGCTAGTTCTTAAACACTTATCAGGACAGCCCTGCACAGGATTTAGACTCTGCCATGGGCTGGTAGGGAAGCAAGGGAGAAAGGAATGGTTTTGTTTCTCTAGTTACGTAAGAATTCACATGAATGTATCCAATAGATGCTGTGACAGCACCTTTCCTTTAAAATCCTTAGATACCTCCTAAAAGGAAACAGCAAGAATCTTAGTTCTAAAATCTTTCTCCCTTGCAGGCACGCGTGTTCAGTTGTCTCCGACTCTTTGTGAGCCTGTGGACCATAGCCCACCAGGCTTCTCTGTCCGTGGAATTTTCCAGGCAAGAATACTGGAGTGGCTTGCCATCTCTTACTCCAATATTTCTTCCTTAATTAAGGAATAATGATCTTACAAGAAAATGCCCGGATTTTAAGGATACAATTTGGTGAGATCTTACTAGTGTACCCACTCACGTAACCACCACCCCAGTCAGGATGAAGAATGCTTTTATTCCCATCAAAACGTCCTCCTGACTCTTTTCAGTCATTCCTCCATAGGCAACCACTGTTTTGATTTTTAACCCCATAGATTCACTTTGCCTGTTTTACAACTTCATATAGATGGGATTATACGCGCATTCTGTGGGTCTGGATTATTTCACTCAGAAAAATATTTTTGAGACTCATCCATGTCATTGCCCAAATCAATGTCTTTTCAGTGCTGAGTATCCTTCCATTGAATGAAAAGACCTGATGTTGTCTTAATCTCCAAACTCACCCAGACTCGGGGCAAGGGCCCATTAATGTTTGATTTTTACTGCAGGAGAAGAAAACTTCTTCCCCACCTTTCAGGACAAACAGACATTGGGCATAAGAGACCTTTCTCCACCAAGAGGAGGATAATAGAACAGAACAACTAGGCGTCTGGTCCTTTCCAACTCTAGGGTAATTACTGTGCTCACTGTGACATGCCCCCTCTCCCCTGAGTGACTGTTACTGTTAAGTCACTTCAGTCGTGTCCGACTCTGTGCAACCCCATAGATGGCAGCCCACCAGGCTCCCCCATTCCTGGGATTCTCCAGGCAAGAACACTGGAGAGGGTTGCCATTTCCTTCTCCAGTGCATGAAAGTGAAAAGTGAAAGTGAAGTCACTCAGTCGTGTCTGACTCTTAGCGACCCCATGGACTGCAGCCTACCAGGCTCCTCCGTCCATGGGATTCTCCAGGCAAGAATACTGGAGTGGGGTGTGAAGAGGTCCCATTTCCCCTCTTCACTCTTGTAGGCTTCATCCCAAGGCCTTGGGATCTATTAGTTTCATAGCTGTCTTCCATGTTTCTCCTGGAAGGCTTACTGATCTCACATAACAATATGTCCAGTGACCTGCATGATATGCCAGAATTCCTGAGACAGTGCCAGTTACAATGTACCTTTTTTGAGCCTAATTAGGACAAGAGGTGTTACCTGAGTTAAGGCAGGTATGGAACCCCAGGGATTCAGGACAGAAGGAAGGCCTGTGCTCCCCATTCCTACTCCAGGCAAGCAGGTGAACAGAGGCAGCAGCCAGAACGTTTTCACCCAAAAGTAATAAAGACAAAGTCTGCATCCAGACAAACCCATCTTCTTTATACCAGGATAAATTCTAACACCTGGTATAGCTCACCCCTCCTCAGGTGAGGCCTGAGTTCTCATTCTGGTTTTGGCATCACCTCAAGTTGCTTCCTGACCTGGTTAGCGGGACATCAACTTGGTTGCAATAACAAAAGATTGCTAATTTGTATTCTATCTTTTCATTCTAATGGTAGTTCCCCACATGATCCCAGGGACTGCTAATCTACATACCTGACCATTCTCAAGGTCTACAAGAGTATTATGCATATTATGTATTATTTCTCTTTTGGGCGGCCATATCCAGATCTTAAGTTTCTTGACCAGGGATCAAACCCGAGCCCCCTACAGTAGAAGCGTGGAGTTTTAACCGATGGACCGCCAGGGAAGTCCCAGTATTTCTTGTTAATTTTCTGCTGTTTATTTGATCCTGCTTTGGGGGCATATGGGTCTTCCCAAAGTTTTCATTCTTTAAGTGGTGCTAGCATAAATAACTTTGTAATGGTTAAAAGTACTTTTGCTCATTCATTCATTTTCTAGTGAATATTCACTGGGTTCTTACCATGTGCCAGGCACTGTGCCAACCATGAATAGGACAGTCCAGTGTGCCCAGAGAACTTACAGTCTAACAGGGGAGGAAAGAGGCAGCTACATGGCAGTGTGGTAATGTAATGCCACAGGTAATGCCCCTGTGAGGAGGCAGTCACGGAGGGCAAGGGACCGCAGGAGGGCACTAACCAGCTGAGCTGGAAGTACAGGCTGACAGGTTGCTCAGTTGAGTGAATGCTGAGCAAGATTTTCTTTCACTCAGTCATTTCAGGCGCGTATATTATTTCTAGATCATTCAATTCATTTTCAAATACACCTCTTCTTTTCTCACAATATCATGTTCTTTTTTTTTCTTTCTTTCAGTACTTTCCATTCTTTGCTTTCATTTGAAAACTGCCATCTTCTATTACATCAAGTTCCAGGGAGTATTAATCCTCCTGTTTTGCCCATTCATTTTCACGTTGGAATGAATGTGTTTTTGAGTGCTGCTGTTGTTCAGTCACTCAGTCGAGTCCGACTCTTTTCAACCCCATGGACTGTAGCACATCAGGCTTCCCTGTCCATCACCACCTCCCAGAGCTTCCTCAAACTCATGTCCATTGAGTCAGTGTTGCTATCCAATCATCTCATCCTCTGTCATCCCCTTCTCCTGCCTTCAATCTTTCCCAGCAACAAAGTCTTTTCTAATGAGTTGGTTCTTCATATCAGGTGGCCAAAGTATTGGAGCTTCAGCATCAGTCCCTCCAATAAATATCCAGAATTGATTTCTTTTCTGTTTGACTGGTTTGACCCTCTTGCAGTCCAAGGGACTCCCAAGAGTTTTCTTCAACACCACAGTTCAAAAGCATCAATTCTTCAGTGCTTAGCCTTCTTTATGGTCCAACTTTCACATCCATACATGACTATTGGAAAAACCACAGCTTTGACTGTATGGACCTTTTTTCAAGTGGCTTGTAGTATTTTTATTGTGAAGGTTTTTTGGTTTTTTTTCCTCTTCCTTTTGGTGTCCCCATGAGCCCCAAGTTGTGGTAATTTAGCTACAGGGCAGTTTTAACATTTGCTTCCGCTCTGTTCCCTAGGGGTATAATGGTTGTAACTGACCTATTTTTACTTCAGTTTCTTCCAGGAAATTATTTAATTACTTAAAAACAATTCACTGAACACTTACTGTGGAAGATACAGAACAACGCAAGACAACACAATAAAGCCGCCTTACAGGGAACCACAGTTTGAAAGGACCAAACATACACAAAATGTAAGGTGACTACCCAAGGCAGATAAAAGGCTAATGGCCTTTCCTGTCAGAAAGGAAGGAAAAACCAAGAATTGGAGAAATATGGAGAGGAAAAGCCCAAAGGAGGAGAAGATTTGTGTGAGGAAGTTTCAGAAGGAAGGTGAAGGGTTCCTTCTAAAAAAGGAAGGAAACCCCCCTTCTGGGTGTAGTTAGGCGCTGTAACGTTAAATGAAGCTGACTTTAAGGTCCCTGTTAAGAAAGCTAAATCAGGAGGAGAAGATTTGCGTGAAGTTTCAGAAGGAAGGTGAAGGGTTCCTTCTAAAAAAGGAAGGAAACCCCCCTTCTGGGTGTAGTTAGTAAGGCGCTCTAACGTTAAATGAAGCTGACTTTAAGGTCCCTGTTAAAAAAGTTAAATCAGAAACCAGGCCAAAGGAAGTCTTTTGAAGTGCTCCTGGGGGTGGGAGGTAGGTTCGATGTCACTGTAACCTGAGAGGACGAGGAGGCTTTACAGCGATACAGACCAGAGCAAGCCTGGGCTGAAGACGTCAGCGTGGAGAGAGCAATGAGGGAGGCATCCTGACAGGACTGGGACGTGGAAAGTGTATGGAGAATTTACTGTCAGGAGTAACCAGCGGAAATGTGGCTTTTTAGAGGGCAGGAAGGGAGTCAGGAAGGGCAGATTCCAGGAAATCCGGACTAAGAGTTCAGAAGGCAGACTATTCTCAAGAACTTTCTCACAATGAAGACAGGATAAGTACAAAGGGATCAGGTTACCCACTGCTGTATCCCTGCCGACTCTAGGATCCTGGATTTCTTTCCCTTTAAACAGAAGCTTCTTTTGAGCACCCCCACAACTAGCAGGTTCTACGTGTTGCTGCAGGGAGCACTTACAAACATGAACAGGGCACTTGGAATAAATACCTTCCTCACAGGACTGTCAAGAGGCTCAGGCTGGAGTCAACTTGTTCAAAGCACTTTAAAAAGTGGCACAAATAAGTACGATTTAAGAGTCACCTATTACTTGTTTTTATCAACTAAAGGTGAGACTATCGGCTCCTAGGAGAATGCTTGCAGGTGCTCACACTGAAGGACTAATTAAAACCTTCCGACCCAACAAAGGAAATTCCACGTACTCTAGCGCAGAATACACAGTATGACCGCGAACTCGAAGGCAGGTTGACGAAGGCTCAGCTGCCAAGGAGAAAGATCACAACCGCCGAGGCGGCACCTGGGTCTGGACGAGTGAGGAGGGCAGCGGGGTGTGACAAGTTTGGGGAGAGCGAAGGGACTCGGCCTGCCACAGGAGTCCTCGCAGGCCGCGGGGCCCGGGATGCGGGCCGCAAAGGGGCGGGCCCAGAACCGCGGAGAAGACTCCTGAAGCCAGGGATGGGGGGGAGCTTGGAAGCGCCTCAGACCATATTGGGGGAGCCTGGCTTCCAGAACCGCCAAGCCCCGCCCCCGCCCCTCTGGGGGCGTGCCCAGGCCTGCGGCGGCCTTCACAGTCTCCGAGGCCACGGCCCCGGCCGTCCGCGACCACTGACCCCCAGCCTACGGCTCGGCGCTGAGCTAGGGCTCAACCCCGCCGGGTGTGTGTGTGTGTGTTCTTGGGGGGTGGGGGGAGTCCCACATCCAGCGCCAACAGCCCCCGCGCCAGACTCCCGCATGCCCCGCCACGATGAGTGGTGCGGCCCGGGCCCGCCCCCTGACGCATGACGCAGAGGGGGGCGTGGCGCCCACCCCGTCACGTGACGGGGGAGTGACCTCGCCGCCCCGCGCAATGGGGGCTTCGGACCCGGAAGTGGCGTCCTGGGCTCCCGGCGGTGCCGCGGGGATGGCGGGAGCCGGAGCTGGAGCCGGAGCTCGCGGCGGGGCGGCGGCGGGGGTCGAGGCCCGGGCTCGCGACCCGCCGCCCGCACACCGCGCGCATCCGCGCCACCCTCGGCCGGCGGCGCAGCCCTCGGCCCGCAGGATGGACGGTGCGTCCGGGGGCTTGGGCTCCGGGGACAACGCCCCGACCACCGAGGCTCTTTTCGTGGCGCTTGGTGCAGGAGTGACGGCGCTCAGCCACCCGCTGCTCTACGTGAAGCTGCTCATCCAGGTGTGGGGGCCAGGGGTGCCACGGGGAGATAGGGGGCTGATATGAAGGTGACCGGCCAGGGTCTGGAGGGGGATGGGGGCGGGGGGGTGTCGAAGGCGATGGATTTGAGGAGGGGGGCGGGGTGGTGCGCAGAAGCGGGAGAAGACTAAGGCGGTTAGGGTTTTAGGGATGCAGCGGGCATAGTTTGGGGATGCAGGAGACGAGTGCAAAAGGGTCAGCGACAAATTTGGGAGAAGATGGAAGGAATGAGGAATTTCGGGGTACAGGGGAGGGAGTATTGGAACGAAGAGATAAGTTTAGGAAATGAAAGAACGGAGGCAATGGACTTGGAGGGGAGGGGCGGCATTTTGGGGTGAAAGAAGCAACATAATTGGGGGAGGGGTGGGAAGTTTTTGGCGATAGGGTGGAGAGGAGGATTGGGGGCCAAGGCACAGTATTCAGAAGATGAACACTTGTTTAGGGTGAAGGAGACCCAAAGCTCTGGATTTGATAGAGAGGGATTTAAAGCGATTTAGGGGGATGAGGGGGGCGCGGAACAAAGGGCTGGGGTCATGGAAGAAAAGGGGGCATCAGCTTCTGGAGAGAAGGGGACAGAGGCACAGATTCAGTGTTGATGGAATTTGGCGAAGGCGAAGGAGTTAGCACAGGAAAGCTATCGGTTTACAGGAGATGGGGGCTCTGGATTTGATGGCGACGACAGATTTGATGGGAGGAGGGGACAGGATGACGTGCTTTGGAGGAGGGGAGCAGATAGGGAGACGCGGTGGGGGGAGGAGTAGTGGCGATCCGTCTGGAAAGGGGAGCGAGGCGGAGGCTTTTGGTGGGGGGAGGGATGACGCATTAGCAGAACATTGAAGTCACGGTTGGGGGCTGGAGTGGTCTGGGCGTATTGGAATTGGCCAGCGGGGCCAGTTGGGAACACAAGGTGGGAGGGTATGTAGGGACTGGCTTAGACTGAGGCCAAGGTAGTCTGTCTCTGCAGTCGAGGCATGCAGGGGCACTGGGCGCTTTTGATCGGACCGACAGTGCCTTTACAGATGAACTGGGCTGCTTGAGAAAGGGAGAGATGGAGCTGGAAGGGGGCGGGGTGCAGGGGGGCGAGGGAGTGCCTTTGGCAAAATTAGGTGGGCGTGACCGAAAGGAGCCAAGCCTAGATGGGGTGGTTCAGGCCTGGACAGTTATCTGAAGATTCAGCCTAGAATTTTTAGCTAAGAAGCAGGAGGGGTTAAAAATTGAGATGGAAACCTAACCAAATCTTGAGGTTTGAGTTGAGTTGAGGCAAATGGGTATCAGATTTACTGTCCTGATAACGGACTGAGAGTGGGAGATACAGTTGGAAAGAGAGGGACTTGAGAACAGGAGTAATTGAAATTTGGGGTCTGAGGAACCCGGGCCAGTGGATTTTGGAGTGCAACAAGGAATATGACAAAGAATGAGGACATTTCAGTCTTGGAAGTAACTGACAGGGTAAAGGTTGAGACTGGTGTCTGGTTGTGATTTGGGAGTAAGGGCTGCTTTTCTTTTAAAAATTCAGGTTGTATTTTCACCAATAGAGATTACAGGTTTCAGAGAGAAACTGAGGCTTTGGAACCGGTGGTACCTGAGATGAGAAGCAAGGATGATGGAATGAGATTGGGCAAGAACTGCAACTTCAGGGTGGCCAATAGGAGTGTCTGTGGAGTGGAGGCTGCTGGAGTACGAGGAATTGGGCAGAGGTCTCCACGAGAAGGAAACTGGAAGTGGCTTCATCATTGGGACCTTGGTAGGAGAAGGTTCTCCCTTCTCTCTTGCAGGAGAAGAAAATTGAAATAAGGGTCACTAGGAAAAGCAGTTGAGGAATGAGAGCGAATGGGGAATGAGGGAGAACAGGGAATTGGGGAATGAGGGAGTCGAGAGGGTGAGACAGTCTGGACAGTGGGTTTTAAGGGTGAGTGAGCCCAGCTGGGGTGACTGAGGTGGTCTGTCCTGTTTGAACGCAGCTGGTGCTGAGTGTAACATATTTGAGGGTGAAATCTTAAATGGATATAGTTTGGGAATTAGAGATAACATTTTGCAAAAAGGTAGATTCCAGTTTGGAGTTGGGTGGCAGGATTGGAGTGGCAGATTTGGGGGTTGTCCCAGAAAAATGAGTAACGGTAGAGAATCTGCCTGCATTGTGGGAGATCTTGGTTCAATCCCGGGTCGGGAAGGTCCCACACGCCTTGGGGCAGCTAACCCCGTGCGCCTCAGGCACCGAAGCCCGAGCACCCTGGAGCCCATGAAGCAGGAGACCCCACTGCAGTGAGAAGCCTGGGCGCCGCTACTAACCCCCTCTCCCTGCAACTGGAGGAGCCCCGCTGGCCGCAGCGAAAACCCAAAATCTTTGAGAGGGAAGGGAATAGGGGTGAGATAGGATCAGCAGGCCTTCGATAACACAGGTAGAAGTTAAGAAAATAGACTCCACAGATTTGGGAGCTATGGGAATGTGGATGAAGGGACTGAGCAGGTTTAAGGGTGAAATCAAATCAGTGGGGTTCCCCAGTTGTGGTGACTGGAGTGGATGAGGCAGCAAAAGGACAGTGGCTCAGACTTGGAGTTGAGGGTATAAAGAAATATGGCCTGTATAAGATAACAAAATCAGAAGAAACCTAACCTCAGAACCTTCAAGCTGTTAGCCCCAAAGGGGAAAGGTCTGGAAGGGGGAGGGTTCACTGCTTAGGTCGCCTGGCCCAGCCCTTCCCTTCAGCTCCCCTGGGCTTGATTTTTTTCTTGTAAGAAGTTCTCCGTCCTGGAGGGAGTTTCTTAAGCCATAATCAGTAATCTGTCATGCAGCTCAGAATCCCATCTGCAGGGGACAACCTCAAACACTTCCAGAAACACTTGACTGAGGTGAAGAAGCAAAAACATTAAGCCCAGAAGCTGGAAGCATGCATAGTTCCACTGATACAGCTGTTTTTGCTCTCTTTCACATCCTAACGGAGCTCCTCTGATTCATCTGGGCAGCTCTGAAGTCCCCTGCCAGGGAGGGGCCCTCTCACAGCCCACTGAGATGCTGGTCTCCTGGACACCTTGCCTCTAGCCGGGCAGCGGAGAATCTTCCCATTAATCAGCAGTATAACAAATGGCCTCACCCCTCAAGGAGAACCCCTCTCCTCCTCACAGAGGTTGGGGTGGCTTGGTCCTTCACTCACCCATGACTTTAGCAGACACCTTAATTATAATCATCATCTGTACAGCAAGGATTATAACTACAGAAATGAGGGGGTCATTCTGTCCCAGGGATGTGGGGTGATCAAGGTTAGATCACCGGTGAGAAATTGTTTGAGGTGACAGTGTGCTCTGCTGGGGAGTGCGAGGGGACGTATCTGTGACGTCTGCAGGGGGTACAGGAGCCATCTGAAGTTTGGGGCTGAGATCTGGGTGTGATGGGTTTTGGTGTTGCCACCTTGGGACTGAGACTGGAGTGACGTTTTTAACCCTAGAGATGAGAATTAACTGAGATTTTTCCCTGAGATAAGCATGGGGTTTGAAGTACCTGAACGTGGGGTGAGGGGAGAGTCCCTGCACTGGAAATACCTGGAATTGGGAGGTCATAACGTTGGGGGATGGGCGGCTTGGATTGTGGTGAGTGTGGTATCTGGAACTGGACGCTTCTGTGCCTCAAGCGATTTCATGATGCTGATAGTTAACAGACAGCAATGAAATTCCGGGTATGTTTTGACGGGGAAAGCGTCATCAGGAACAGCACTGGACTCTGGGAGGAGAGATCGAGGCCTGGGAAAGAGGAGAAGGGAGACCGAATCAGCAGGACAATCTGACTCTGCCTCTGTGTTTGTCGATTCTGAAGGTGGGCCATGAGCCGATGCCCCCCACCATTGGGACCAACGTGCTGGGGAGGAAGGTCCTCTACCTGCCGAGCTTCTTCACCTACGGTGAGTGTGCTCCCCAGGCAGGAAAGACTGCGCCCAGAGAGATGTGAAAGAAGTGTCAAGCAGGGAGCAGGCCCAGCTGGGCCTGGGGAACATGGGGGGGCCGCATGGGGCACCCAGCGGGGAACATGGGGGGCCAGGTGGGTAGCCAGTGGGGAACATGGGGCCACGTGGGGTACCCAGCGTCAGAACTGGTGTGGGAGTCGGGTCAGGGACTGCGGGGTGTCGGGGTGGGAGCCGGTGATCAGCACGGCTATGGGACAGTTCCTCTGCCTGGGCTGCCCGCGGTCAGTGGGAGAGCAGACAGGTGCCCGAGAGGGCTGTCCGGGACGGTGGTTCCTGTCATCTCTGCCACCCCAGGCGGTGCCTGGGAGTGAGGGTGGCAGTGGTTTTCCTTTATTTCCCTCTTGAGCAGTCTGGCTATCCTGTTACCAGTTCTTTGGCCTTCCTGCTCCTCCAGCAGGAGACCTGTTGGCACCTCCTGGGTTCCTTTCCCGCCCTGTTCCCCAGGCAGGAGTGCCCTCTCACTCAAGCACCCCCATCCCCTGGGGTGGAACACTCAGGTGGGTCTCAGCTTCACCTCTGGCCCTGATGACCTGCTTGAGCTCTGGCCCTGCCCTCCTCGTCAGCTGCTGCCCACCCAGGCCCTTCATACAAGCACAGCAGCTCTGCCTGCCTGAGGGTCTCTCCATCGAGAAGCCCACCGCAGTGGGTGGGGCTTGCCCGATGCCAGCAAAGCTCACCAGCTGCCCACACTGTTCGTCCCCAGGCCCACAGCCGGCCAGGACCATTTCACATCTGCCATCCCCGCCCGCCTCCCGAACTTTTTAAACGTGCCTTTGCTCTCACAGCCGGGCTGATCCCCACCTGCTCCATCCATCCCTGCTCATCTTATCTGTGTAGTCAGTCCAGAACAGTCCTCTGAAAAGCTTTCCTCCTGCTAAATAACTTAGGCCCTCGCTGCTGACCCCCCCCCCTTTTTTCCACGTCACACGCTTTTGGCAGAACCTCACGTCCCGTTTCTCTTCCAGTTTGGCCACCTTATTGTTGAGTACAGCGTGGGCCAGGTGGAAGATGTCATTTTTGGGGGAGAAGTCTGTTCATATTTGTTTCATTTAAAAATTGTCAGTGTCGGGGAGGAAGATGTCACAGGTTTAGGGAACCCCCCACCGCCCCCCCCAACTGTCGCACAATGAAGCCAGTGTACACAGTGGACACTTGCCCTGTGGGAGGCCGGGTGGCAGGCTGCCAGCCCCGCGCCGCTGTCTCTCTGTACACGGCCGTGCCGGGCTCTAGGCCTAGAGAGGCGGGGACCCAGACCATCTCTGTTGATGTCCCACAGTCATTCTCGAAAGGACACAGGGTGGAGGGTCTTGACAGTTATCTTATAGCCTCTTGTGAAGATGAGCCAAGTCCTGAGGTGCCTCCTGCCCTGTTTATATAAATGTGGTCTCAGTGCAGATGGTGGAAGCAGGTGCCCGATGGGCATTTCTGGACACCATACCTGCTCTCGAGTTGGGGAGGGGGCCCAGCTGTCTGGCTGTCTAGACACTGTTTGGACAGGATCTCTTCCTCCCCATCAAGGTGAAAAATGTGGCATTCTTCAGTCTTCTCCCGGGAAGGACCTCTTGGCGAGTTTTTTTGGGGACTACAGGGAAACCATGGAATGATGGAGCCCCCAGCCAGCCAGGGGGCCCATTGGTGGCGCAGAGGCCTCTCCAGGCACTTCTGCTTGCCCTTCTCTGCCCTGGTTCATAATTCTGCTCTGAGATGGGGGGAGGTAGGCATGCTCCCTCCTCTTCTTCTGGCTCGGAAACTGGGTGGAAATAGAAAGAGGCTAAGTGTCCTCTCTTTCTGGAACTCACGCTCAGGCTTTATCCCACCAGCTCTCCTTCCGGCTGCTTGGAGCTCCCTGCCCCCAAAACAAACCTTCCTTCTGCCTGTTCCCTCCGCCAGAGCGTCCTCCCAGTGGCCCAGCCTCCTCTCTCCTCTTCCTCTCTTTCCAGCCCCACCCCTGGCTCTGGAAGCCAAACCAGCTGGTACCAGGTGCCCTGGGGCCGGGAAAGCCGGTGGAGCTGCCACGCAGAATGGCTGCTGGCAGACGCGGGGAGGGGAGGACAGGCACGTTTCAGGTTCCCACCACTGTGCGGAGCTGGAGAGCCGAGGTCAGGGCTTTGAGGGGCTCTGTGTGAGGGACCGTTCTGCTAGCTTCCAGGCACTCAGGTTTATAAAAATTTGTCTTGTCTCCTTTTTGAACATTGTCTAAAAGTTGCTATTTAACAAAATAAAGCAACAGAAGGTTAAGAAAGTATCCATTTAGAGACCCTTACGGATAGCAGTGACTTAGATAGGGTCCAGCTTCCCTGACCGCTTGTTTTTTCTGTAGAGTAGTTCATCAGTGCTCTATTTTAGTTTCTTCTCCACTGGTTTTACTCCCCTCCCCTGCCATCCCCCGTGATTAGTAAATGCCAGGAGGTGCCTGGTGGGGTCCTGGGTGCAGCACGTGACGAAGTGGGCATGTCCCTCTCCCTCTCGAGCCTTTCTCCCAGGCCCCCTTCCTTTTCCTTTTCCCTCCCTTAGTTTGCAAACTTCATAGTTCCCTGGGGGCAGTCTTTTCCCTTTTTTTTTTCCTGTTTTCCAGAGGAAAACATTTTTCATCAGCAACAGAGTTGGTTCCTAGGTTGTAGCACTGAAGCTGCTGAGTTGAAAACCTGTTGCTCAATTTGCCAAAATTTTTCAAAGCTAAAAAAAAAACCCATGAACCTGTTTGTCCAAAAAAAAATATATATATGTTTTGAAGGTTTTGCAAAAGGAAATGGGCTAGAGAAGACGATTGGGAGTGGGGCCCAAGTGTTCCCAGGGGCGTGGCCGGTGCTCCCTCCCATGACGGAATCCGGCAGCTACCGAGGGACAAGGCCGCGCCTGTTCTGGGAGTGAAGTGTGACCCAGGAGTGGGTGGGCCGGGGCTGGGCGTGACGCTGCCCCATCTGCTCTCCCGCAGCCAAGTACATCGTGCAGGTGGACGGGAAGATAGGGCTGTTCCGAGGCCTGAGCCCCCGGCTGATGTCCAACGCCCTCTCCACTGTGACCCGGGGCAGCATGAAGAAGGTGAGCCCGGGGTGAAGCCAGGACCGGCTGCCCGGCACTTCCCGAGCTCCCGACCCCCCTGCAGGCCACTGTGGGCACCCGTCCTGCTTCTCAGTGCCTGGGTTGGTTGGGGCACCCTGCCCCCCACAGCACCATAGCCAGACTCCAAGGCCAGGTGGTCCGGTGCTGAGTCCCCTCAATTGGAAACACTCCTGCTCCCCGATGCACCCTGTGACACTCGACGGGAGCTTTCCCCGCCAGCTCCAGCCCTGGGGGGGTTTCCCACGCTGGGCCCCGCTAACAGACATGGCCAGGAAAAGCAGCCGGAGCTGCGTCCTGCCCTCTGCGTCCCCTCCCAGTTCCATCTCAGAGGCACGCTCGCACTCTGCTTCTGAGCCGCCTCTGCTGTTTGCATCTCAGGTTTTCCCTCCAGATGAGATCGAGCAGGTTTCCAACAAGGATGACATGAAGACTTCTCTGAGGAAGGTGGTGAAGGAGGTGGGTACCCAGCTCCGGAGAAGAGCCTGATCATCATTTCTCACTGCCAAGTCAGGCCAGTCGGTGAAGAGTCAACAGTTGGGGCCTCCTGCGTGTTCAGTGGGGGGCGGAGGGCAGGATTGTGCACGGGTGAACCGGGGCCCGTCTGAGGTAGACTGACCCACGTGGGAGCCTCGGGATCCTGGTTTCTCCCTGTTAAGTACTCATAGCTCCCCGTGAGCGTCAGTTCCGGAGACGGGCCAGGCTGAGTCCCCGCCTCTGCTCTCTTGCAGACCTCGTACGAGATGATGATGCAGTGCGTGTCACGCATGCTGGCCCATCCCCTGCATGGTGAGCCGCCCCGCTGGAGACTGCATCCCAGCCGTGGGATGAGCCCTCGCGGATGGTAGACGGGGAGCAGTGGAGTGACTGGGAAGTAGCATTACTGGGATCGGCCGGACGTCCAGTCCAGTGGAGTCGGGGCTCTTCCCAGGCAGCAGAAATGGGACGTGCTCACAGGGTGTCTCCTGATCGCAGGAATCCCAGAGGCCGCCTCCCCTCCTGGGCTCGGACACAGGCCCCGCGGCACGGTGGCCACCATGCCGGGCACCGCGGCCGGGGAGTTGTGGCCTTTGGCCGTCGTGTCACCTGTGTTTCCTTTCTCCTCAGTCATCTCAATGCGCTGCATGGTCCAGTTTGTGGGACGGGAGGCCAAGTACAGGTGCGTAATGCTACTCAGGATGAGCAGGAGGGCCCTGTCACTACTCAGAGTCTGCCAGGACAGGCCAGACTGGGATCAGCTCCCGCCCCGTTTCTGCCGTTTCTAACAGCTTCAGAGGAGTGGGCTAGTGACTTCCGTAGTCTGAGTCCAGGGCGTCTTCTCCCTCGCTCATCTAGGGCATCCCTGGATGAGCTTGGATGCCCTGCAGAGGCGGGGGTGGATTGGAGTCCACTTGATTAGGGGTCCCACCAGGGTTCCCTCCTGACCCCTGGGTCATGTCCTGACCCTGCCTCCAGCTGTTGCAGGAGCGGGCTTATAGTTGGTTTCCTGCTCTGCTAAGCCGCCATCCAGCCCGTGGGCTCAGGGCTTGTCCCTCCCATTGTTTACCTGCCATGCCTGGGTGCTCTGGGGTCATCCGTGTGTTGATCCCGCCCTTCCCTGGGGCACTTGTGCCTTCCCTTCCCTCTGGGTGCAGGACAGGAGGGGGTCCTGGAGACATAGGGCAGGAGTCATGCGCTTGTCACCCTTCCTCTCAGCTTCTCATTTCCTGGGTTCGGTGGTTGCCTGCAGCTGTCCTTGGGGCCACTGCCCCAGGAAGCTTGGCTGCCATGGTGCCTCCTTTTGAGTTCACCGGTGGCAAATTGGCCCATTTCCCCCAGTGGGCTCAGAACCCAGTGGGCCGAGCACAAGTGGGTCCTGGCAGGGCTCTGGCTCCCCCCGCCTTTCACCTAGGCTACCCCAGGCCCCTCAGCTTTGCAGAGCTTCCCTGCATTGTCTGGGCCCCGGAGGTTGCAGGTGAGCCCCCTTTGCGTTTCACACCTAAGACGTCCCAGCCTGCCCTCTGATGGCTAAGAGGCTGCAGCGGGCGGGGCACATGTTCCCAGCTGCCTGCTGGGATAGGCCAGGTGTCTGTCTTTTCCCAGACTGGGCGATCTGGGCCGTCTGCTGCAGGGCCCTCTATTCCTTCCCTGCCCTCTGGGAAGGAGCCTCTCTCCACTCGCCTCCTCTGTCTCTCTGTCAGGCACTCAGGTTCCAGAAGGTTGTTCAGCCAGAGCTGAGCACAAAAGCCTGCCAGGAGAAGGGCCCGTCGCCTTGTAGCAGCCCAGGCTGGAAGGTTCATTCCTACATTCCAGATCCACTCAAGATAGCCATAGAGATCTGGGGTTCTACCCCCGGTGGGGTGGGTTTCCTGAGTCTCAGTGAACTGTGTCAATGCCCCCCTCACCCCCAAACAAGGGCTGTGACCATCTCCACTTGGCTTCTGCCCGGTGACAGAGGATGTCCCCTCCCCATCCCAGCCAGGGCTGGATGGCTCTGAGCAGGGGTGGGGGGCTCCCCACCCGACCCGGGTGCGGGCTTCTCGCAGGCACCTGGTGACCTTGTGTTCCCCGTGTTCTCCACAGTGGCGTGTTGAGCTCCATTGGGAAGATTTTCAAAGAGGAGGGCCTGCTGGGATTCTTTGTGTACGTGAGTTTTATACTCCCTGTAACTGTCATGGAGCAGGGTCTACTAACAGGCGCGTTCTCAACCCTCAGGCCACGGCTGCTAGCCTCAGACTAACCGCCGCGCCTCGGCTCGGCCAGTAGAGCTCCACAGCGTGTGCGTTGTGGACCGACCGGCAGAACCAGAGCTGCCCAGCCCCCTCCACGCCACGGCTCGCCCAGCAATAGTACTGTCCGTCCAGCACACCGGGTGTGCGGGGACCATCCCCCCACTCCAACCCCACTGCCTCCATCTGTCTGCTCCAGGGCTGGGGGGCAGGCACAAGGCTGGCCTTCAGGAGGTCTTCAGCTCCATCGTCTTTGATTTCACTGCAGAAAAACAGCTGGAAGGCTGTGACTTGGGCTGAAGGTCAAGCCCTGGGCAGCTCGTAAGCTGACTCCAGCTGATAAATGCTGTTTGACAAAGTAGTTCTTCATATTCAACATTTGGGCTTCCCAGGAGGTGCTAGTGGTAAAGAACTGGTCACCCGTCTGCCCATGCAGGAGATGTAAGAGACACGGGTTCGATCCCTGGGTTGGGAAGATCCCCTGGAGAAGGAAATGGCAACCCACTGTAATACTTTTGCCTGGGAAATCCCATGGACAGAGGAGCCTGGCGGGCTATATATAGTCCATAGGGTCGCAAAGAATCAGATACAACTGAAGTGACTTGACATTCAACATTCAGAATGCTTTGCATTATAGTCCTGTTTCTGGCTTCTCTTCAAAAGTTAAGACCTGGCTGTTCCAGGCCTGCATTTCTGCAGAGCAGCTGTCGGCAGGGCACACCATCTCTTGAGGGTCCCAGACCCTCCACCCTATTTGGTGTCTTATACCCCCCTTGCTCCACCTCTAAAGAAAACTCACACTGTATAAAAAGACTGTCAACCATGAACAGAACCCAAAAGCCAGGCCTTACAGATACTTTTGTTTTTCTTTTTTTAGGTCTAGACACTGACATACATGCTGTCACGAGCATAGTGTGCTAGACCTGGGGCTCTGTGTTCACTCACGTGGAGGTGTCATGTCGGCCAGGTGTTCTGCACATAGGCGTGTGTGCGTGTGTATGTAGTTCTCGGTAGGAGGTGAATTTGCCACAGGGGATGTAAGTAATGTCCGGAGACATCTTTTGGTTGTCACAACTGGGATCTAGTGGGTACAGACGAGGGATGTTGCTAAACATTTCGAAATGCAGAGGTCGGCTCCCACGACAAAGAATTTACTCAGCCCTAAAGGTCGACAGTGCCAAGGCTGACAAACTTTGATTTATATGCACATACTTATTCAAACATACGTTCATATCTATGTATATCTATACGTGTGTGTGTGTGTGTGTGAATAAATATTTGCTTGTGTGACTAGTACTTCAGACCTTAAAACACTGCATATCATTGCCTCTGGTATTTTTAACTCTCACTGTATATACATTCTGTTCTGATGTGTGAATAGGACTCCCACACAACAGCTGCTTACCCATTGGATTCTTTTTTTCTTTTGCATATTTGTAGAACATGATCTGTGTGCTCAGAAATCGCTGAGTGTATATGTGAAAAGTCAGTCTGAACACAGATGGAACCAACAGGATTGGAAATTGCATTCATGAAGGTTCATTTTATTAATATCCCTCATATCATATTAATAGGTGTGTTATATATATTTTTTAAACTTTTCAGATATTTTAAAATATTTTTAAAAATTAAAAAATCCTAATTCTGCGTCCTCTCCCGAAGATACAGCCATTCTCCTGAAACTCTCTCCACATGAATTCACATCTAAACAAGCAACGCATTTTTTAAAAAAAGGAAAAAGACCATAAGGATCACACAGGACCCACTGATACCAGTCTGGCTTTTTGCCCTCAGCACTGTATCTTAGGAAAACTTCATATTACTGTGTAGAGATGCTTATTCTAAAGGCCATCACCTTAAAAGGCAGCCCTCCTTACAGAAGCTTGTATGGAGTGTCTTTGGTGGAATGTTCCAGGGGTGAAGACAGACTCCTTGAGCAAAGTTTTAGGAGAGTTGATTAGGTAAATAGGCAAAAGGAAAATTGCCAAAGTGTAAGTACTCTCTCCTTATCTGCATTTGAAAATCCCAGATTTTGCAACATTCATGTCTTAAGGCCCAGCTTCCGTAGTTTGAAAACCACTTATGAGATCATAGGCTTAACTTGTGCTCTCAGATGTGGCCTACAGCACGCACCCCGCCACCCCACACCCTGTGAAGAAAGGAACACTGCCTTCCTGGTGTGGACAGCCGCTGGCCCACGTGGCCCCTGCAGCCTTCCTTCCTGAGGCGGTGCTGGTAGATAACGCTGACGTTTAGAGCTTGGAACATCCTTGCCTGCTTCCTGGGTGTGGAGCCCCCAGTAATTGCTCCCTTCCCTCTCCTGCTCATCTCTGCTCACCTTGTTTTTTTAGCGGCTTAATCCCTCACCTCCTGGGCGATGTGGTTTTCTTGTGGGGCTGTAACCTGCTGGCCCATTTCATCAATGCCTACCTGGTGGATGACAGCGTGAGTGACACCCCAGGGGGGCTGGGGAACGACCAGAATCCAGGTTCCCAGGTTGGTTGGAACAAGGACTTGTCCATCTTTCCATGTACTGCTGATGCCCAGGGTCTGGGGCAGACTTGAGGACTTGAGGATTCTGAGCACTGGGCCCTGGGGGCTGGAGAGGGTCCCTAGCGGGGAGGGGTCTGAGCAGAAGACGTCCGATGGTCCCTGAGTGAACTTTGTCTCCGAGGAGATGAGATCGCTAATGAGACCTACAGGGGTTCATGGGATGCCCATCCCTGGGCAGCTTCACCGGTAACACGGATACGGATTTTATCCAAGGCTGGTTTGAGACAGTGACCCAACTAGGGGGTCCCTAGTAAGTCAGGAGATAGCGTTCACTTAGTGTTGTAGGCTTGTTCGGGCCCTTTTGTGAACAGTGACGTTTGATCCTGACAGCACCCCAGTTGTGAAAGAAGCAGAGTCAGGGTGACACTGTTTTACAGACAGATGAGCCCCAGAGATTGAAGGGCTGTCCTGAGGCCCTTGGCTGTGAGTCGGCAGTGCTGGGACTAGGTCTCCCTCCCTGGGCCCAGCTGAGGGTGCTTCAGTCAGCTAGGGCACGTGCCGTGCAGGCATACCCTTCTCTTGTTAGCAGGAGTCTCCATAGCTAGGTGTGCACAGACCTCTCAGCTGGTTGAGTCTGGCATGGGGAAGCCTTGATCCTTCTAAAAAACACTGGTTAAGAAAGCTGGGGACTTGATAGGTTGACTAGTTCTGCCTGAACCAAGATACGAGTTGGGGGGCCGTGATGGGCTGGGGCTTCTGTAGCCAGACATCCCAGGATCGCCTACCCTTGGAGGGTTGACGAGGGCCTGGGGACTTGTCTGCCAGAATTGCTTTGTTGGGGGTTGGGGGCTCATCGTCTTGTGTCTGTGTCTGGGCCCCAGAACGGCAGTTCCAAGGAGAGGGTGGTCTGGGAAAGAGTCCATGGTGAGGAGTGCCTCGGGGCTCGCAGCTGGGGCAGAGGGAAGTGGGCCATTTGAAGTGGGTAAGTGGAGTCTTACTGGCTTTTTAACACAAGCAAATTCCAGTCACAGTGATTAGAGTAGCACACCCACGGCCCTGCCCTCGCTCCAGAGCATTGGGAGTGGGTGAGCTGGGACAGCCGGGTGGTTGGTGGGGGTTGTCCCCCAGCTGACGGGCTTCCTCCAGTCCAGGTGGGCAAGTGTTTGACCAGGGGCTGCTGCACTTAACCTCAGACAGCGGCAGTCAGCACTTCACTGAAAGTATTTTTCGAGTGCTTCAGGCTAAAGTGAGGCTGCTGCTCAAGCAGAGGGCCCAGCAGACCTCTGCCCAGGTTTGCAGGGTGTCCATCTGGTGGGGCAGCCCCACAGGAGGCTAAGGGATAGGTTGTCACCCTTCCTGGTTTGGGGCTGTTTCATGGGTAAAATTGAATTCAGGAGTTGGGCCTGAAGGGAATGAGAGTTTGGGGAGGTAGGGGGCAGAAAACCCAGAGGTGCTCCTCACCTTTCACTGTGGGACCCAGGATTCTGTTTGAGTGGTTTAGATGGGCACCTGGTTTTCCACTCAGTAAGCACTTACGTGTGCTGAGCCCTGGGCACTGATCAAACAAAGGTCCAGTCCTCAGGACTTACAGAGGCTGCAGCCCAGAAGTCCACTTTCTTGTTCTTCACCGCTCACCACCCCTGGTGGGGTCACAGAAGCCCTTTCAGTCAGGATATCCCAGTTCCGCCCCCCAGATGATCGCAGCTGACTCACAGATTGTAGGAGCTGCCGGCAGGCCCTGTAAGTGGGCACCGCATGTGCGGCAGGCATGTGAGGAGCTGAGTGCTAGTAGGGTGCAAGGCCAGCGTGGACGGCAAGGTGAAGGGGGCTGCAGAGCAGGCAGTGAGGAGGGGGCCTGCACATCAGAAGTCTGCTTCCCGAGCTCCCGAGCCAAACCCGTCTCCCTTTGTGTCTCTCCAGTTCAGCCAGGCGCTGGCCATCCGGAGCTACACCAAATTTGTGATGGGGGTAAGTCAGGCCCCGAATGGCCCTTTCCACAGTGCTGGGGGCCTGGGTGGGGCCTAGGAGGCCAGCTCCAGTGGTGGCTGGAGGCAGGCCTCAGTGAAGGCTGCTGGCACGGGGTGTGCCTGCCCCCTGAACTCAGGCTGGGGCGGCAGTGGGTGGGGTCGCTGACCCTCGGGTCTTCCTGCAGATTGCAGTGAGCATGCTGACCTACCCCTTCCTGCTGGTCGGCGATCTCATGGCTGTGAACAACTGCGGGTAGGTGTGTGCCCCTCCCCCAGGCACCCTGCCAGGGCTGCTGGGGGTACCTGGCTGAGCCCGCCCCCACCCCCCACCCCTGGCTGCCCACTGTGGCCTCGGCCCACCTGGCACGCCGGCTTCCTCTGGGATTCGTCGTACCCCTTTGGGAGGAGTATGTGGATGGTGGCAGCTCTAGCTCTTTCCACCATCTTCTGGGTCTGACACACTCTTCTTCCCGGGCAGGCTGCAGGCTGGGCTCCCTCCTTACTCCCCAGTATTCAAATCCTGGATCCACTGCTGGAAGTACCTGAGCGTGCAGGTAAGCATGCACTCCAGGGAGTTTTCTCCTCATTTCTCTACATTGATCAGAGAGAAAAGATTTTTGTATACTCTTCATTACATGGAAAGTTAAGGGCTTGTCATGGAATCCAAGGCTTTTAAAAGTAAATTTTACTCTATTTAGAAGGGGTTTGAGGTGCTTAGATCTGAATTTCTTTAAGAATTAAACATCAGACTAGGTCTTTTCTTCACCTTTTAAAGACTCAGAACAAATATGGGCAAGCCCACGGGGTAGGTGGTAAAGCCCGAGAACTCCTTATAACCTTGAGTGACCTGGGCTGAAGACACCTGGCCTGTTGGAGGCCGGCCCCTCCTTCCCGCAGGACGCCCCGGGTGCCCAAGAGAGCCTGAGCTTGGCGCTGGGCCACATGGTGAGCTTGGTGAGAGTGCCAGTCTTGAAGTTTTTGTGTTGCCCAGGCACACTCCTGCTGGCTGGAGCTCTGGGTCAAAGGTCCAGGTGGCTGGCCCAGGGCAGGTCCTTAGCTTCCCTGGCCCTGGTTGGCCTCAGTAGGATGAGGCAGGGGCCTGGGCAGGAGGAACCAGCACACTGACGGGTCTCCGGCTTGAGAAAAGGATGATGGATGGAAAGAAAGCAGGGAGGCGTGAGACAGACACAGGCCTTCAGCGACTCAGGTGGTTCCATGTGCATCGCAGCCTGTGTATGGGAGGAGCTCTAGGCCCCTTGGCTCTGATGCCAGAGAGCAGCGAGTATCCTCCTCAGGAGCCCCGTCAACACTGGACACACTGTGCTTCAGCACAGAGCAGATTCTGACATTCCCCCCGAGGAGTGCAAACCCAGACCGGCTGCCTCCAACCCCGGGGGCTCACAGCTCCCGGCCCTTTGTTGGTCACATGCTGGCCCAGCTCTGTGTGGGTTCAGGAGCCTGGCCTCCCCTCTCAACTGACCTGACTGCTCTTTCCAATCCAGGGCCAGCTCTTCCGAGGCTCCAGCCTGCTTTTCCGTCGCGTGTCATCAGGATCGTGCTTTGCCCTGGAGTAACCTGAATCACCTAAAACAAACAGCTAAACCAACCGTGCTGTCTCAGCCTGGCCACCGCGGGTGAGGCCTGATCACCTCGGGGCACCTGTCAGACAACCACCCCAGCATCACCTAGATGTGCTCTAGCTCGGCTGGGCTCCAGTTTCCATATTTCCCATGTGTCTGTCCAGAAGCAGGGGCTGGGTGGGGGTGAGGCTGCGTCCAGTGGGCTGGGCATTGTTGGACCCGGGGAAGGTGGGGTGGGGCTGGGGAATGGGGCTCCAATCCCCTTACTTTGCAGATCTCCCGAGTCGGCCTTGTGCAGGGGGCTTGCGGAGGCCCACACTGGATGGGTACAGGCTCCTGAGGTCAGGTGGCACTGCCCCACTCAACCCCTCAATTCAGCCCCAGCTCTCATCCCCGCAGCTCAGCTGGGAGCTTCGCGCTCTTGCTTTGTAAATAGGGTGTGATCCCCTTTCGGGAGGCTGCCGTCACGTCCCAGCCTTGGCTAGGAGGCTGTCTTCGTTTTTCTCAACACTACTTGTCTGATTAAGGCAGCACCTTCTAAATGGGAAATCATGTGTCTGCTCAGAATGTGGTCCCCTCCCCGTCAAGTTAAAGGCTCGTCGATTTAATGGTGATGCCTCACGTGCAGGAAATGGTTATCTGTGCAATTGTGAACACCCAGATGTTACGCAGATCAGCGTCTCTAGTCGTATCCAGTTTAAAGTTCCTAATAAGATCTGACCCTTTCTCCCGCAAATAAATGCATTGGTGGTGATTTGGAACTTTGTGGAAAGTCTCTTATTTTCATGAGCTTAACTGTCTGCAGGGTGTTTCTCAATCCTTTGTATGAGAAGTCAAGTGAAAGTTGTGTCCAGCTCTTTGCAACCCCATGGACTATACAGTCTGTGGAATTCTCCAGGCCAGAATACTACTGTGGGTAGCCGTTCCCTTCTCCAGGGGGTCTTCCCAACCCAGGGGTTGAACCCAGGTCTCCCACATTGCAGGCATATTCTTTACCAGCTGAGCCACGAGGGAAGCCTGGTTATATGAGAAGGGGCTGTAAAGTGACAGGGCTGGGGGCAGCTCGGCCTGGGCATGCGAAGGGCCTGGGCTTGGCGTAGATCAGTGGGCAGGGGCAGGGGGAGGGTGGAGGCTCAGGCCGCTGGGCGGTTTTCTGAACTAGGCCAGGGTACCAGTCCACAGAGCAGCAGCTAGTGCACAGGCCTCTTCCCAGGGAGACAGGCCCTCGAAAAGTCCTCCCAGCTTCAGAAAGTGTTCCATGCAAAAGTCCAGCTGTCCTCAGCACTGCTTGCAGATGATATTGTCGGGTTTTACCAAGTTGGTTGGGGTAGCAGTCCTGTGGGTACAGCAGAAGGGGTAGGCGGCCCAGCTGCAGCACCGAGCTTGGCCTTCTCTAGAAAAGGCAAAGCTCCCTCCATTTGCTCCTGCCGAATACCAGGGTCTATAAACGGGCAAACCTTAAGATGGAACGTGCTGGTCCCTGGAGACTGTGGGCTTCCAGCTGATGGGATGGTAATACCAGTTGAGGGCCAGCTGGGTTCCCCAGGTGTTCTCTGCCCTTGCTCCAGGGGAGCGGGCCTCGGGAGTTGGGGTTTGGGACTTAGGTCATATTTCCCCACAGTGTGGCTGGGTCCTGCCCAGGGATGGCCCTGGGATGCCTTTGCCCTAGTTTACCTCGCATATCCCTGTTCCCCAGGAACATGGGAGCATGCCTGTGCAGGTATCCGGTAAATGTACATTGGTGGGGGGTCACTGAGATCTTACACTCAAGCTCAGATAACCTAAGTGGCTGGGAGGGAAAGCAAATGGCAAGGCGAGCGGGCCAGGGCTCGCTAGCATGGATTCTGTGGAGAAGGAAGACCCTTCAGAGGCGGGTCTGCCACACGGCACGTGGCCTTTCTCTAGCCCAGCGTGGCTTCCCCTGGCACTGACCACTGCCCCGGGGTAACTGTTCTTCCCGTTGCTCTACCCTCAGGTCCTGTTCTTGGATTAATTGCTTCCTGTGGGCCCCCAGATTCAAGAGTCAGGGCTGAGCTAGTCCTAAGAACCCCTCCCTCTGGCAGCCGCCTCCTCCCAGGTGTTTGGAGAAGCCACCGAGGTAAAGAGCCAGCCTGGGTGGGCCTGGCGAGTCGCTTTGAGGAGAGGCAGTGCTGTTCCCAGGTAATGCCCCAGGATTTCTGAATTTCAGGCTCGACTACATTTCCCAGATTATCTTTCACATCTGGAAATGGCAAGAGAATCACCTTTGATACTCCATCTCAGTTTTTAGTTGAGCAATTGCTAACCATTTTCAGTTCAGTATTCAGGTACATGTATTGGATATGTTAAATGCTCTCTTTGTTTCCTGGACCTTTCATTCTTTGAGAATTGAATCCTCCCCTGCCACCCGCTCCCCTAACCCGCCATAGCACCTGGCATGTTTCTCCCAGTCCTGAAAACTAGAGTGACAAGGTCCTGATCTGAGAAAAGAGAGTGGATCGAACTGGGGTACGGGAAGGGTGGAGCTGTCTGCCAAAGGAGGAGTGACGGGAGTGGGAATATCCTTGTGAACACCTCCCTCCCCTCCTGGAAAACCTAATTCCAGTGGACAAAGCGGGAAGGTCCCCTGACAGGCCTTTCGGGACCCCTTGTGCTGAAGCCCACATCCCATGTAAAGGCGGCGGTGGCGTGCGCAGGGCCCCACTGGAGCCCGTGGCTATGTGCAGAGGTCTGGGAGCCATGTGGCAGTGCACAGGAGCAGACCCAGCCCACTCTGGTCCCCAGGGCTCAGGGTCCAAGACTGCCTTCCCCCTCTTTTTGAACATGCCCTCCCATTCTCATCTCAGCCCCTCTCCCTGCCACCCCTACTCCTGGCCAGTTGTCAGAGCCCTGCCTGTCTACTCTGGGATATCGTCTCTTGGCTTCAGTTATTTCCCAAAAATCTCCAAAGAGGTCCTTGACATGACAGGTTTCCTGAAGGCTGTGGACACAGGTGCCGTTTATTGGCGGGACGCCGGCCGATCCCACCCCAAAAAGGAGGGAGGTGGCTTAGGCCTCCACCTGCTGGCTCTACCCCGAGGCTCCCTCAGCTGAGCGCCTCACAGGACTTGGGGCTAGCTTGAGAAAACAGGCTCACGAAAGCAGAGATGATGCCCTTCCCGCCTCAGGAAGGCAAGCAGGGTCAGCCTCTGGAAATCAATTAGTGTCACACTTTCTCCCGTAGAAGGAACAAAACCACGTGACCATCTCAATAGGCACAGTGTTTAATAAAACTTAACATCTGTTCATGATGAAAACATTCAAATACCTAAGAAGAGAGCTTCCCCAACCTGATAAACGGCATCTGTGGAAAAACCCATAGTTAATATTTTACCAAATGGTGGAATGTTTTCCCCATTAAGGTCAGGAATAAGAAAAAACTGACAGGCCTTTCCATTACTTGACGGGCCGTTACTTGACATTGTACTGGAGGGTCTAGCCAGGGCAGTTAGGCAAGAAAATGAAAAGTTATCTGGGTTAGAAGGCAGAAGTAAAACTCTGCAGATGACACGATCATGTATATAGGAAATCTAAGGAAGCCACTAAAAAATGCTGTTATAACAAATGAATTCAATAAGGTTGTTGGTATATAAAGTTGATTATATTTCTATATGCTTGTAATCAGAATGAAATGAAATTAATGAAACAGTCTCATTTATAACAACATAAAAATAAAATGCTTATAAACAAATTTAACAAAAAAATTACAAAATTTTTATTTTGGAAACTATAAAACATTGTTGAAAGTAAAGAAAACCTAAATAAATGGAGAGACATCGCATGTTCTTAGATTAGAAGCCTTAACATTGTTACAATGATGGATTATATAATCCCTATAAAAATTTTGCAGAAATTTGACAAGCTGGTCCTAAAACATATATGGAAATTCAAGGGACGTAGAATAGCCTAAACAATCTTGGGGAAAAAAATCAAAGTTGGAGTACTTACATTTACCAATTTCAAAACTTAACTGCAATACTACAGTAATGAAGATGGTGTGGTAGGTAATAGCATAAAGAGAAATACATAAATCAATGGAATATGATTGAGAGTCTAGAAATAAACATTTACATTTTAATTCACATAATTAACTATAAAACTCTTAAAACATAGGCATAAATCTCTATGACCTTGGATTAGGCAAGGGTTTCTTAGCTATAACACCAAAAGCACAAATAAAAAAAAACATTGATGCCAGAAGTCATCAAAATGAGCAACTTTTATGTTTGAAGGATACCATCAAGAAAAGACAACCCATAGAATAAGAAAAAATGTCTGCAAATCATTTATCTGATAGGGGACTTGTATCTAGAATATATAAGGAAATCCCTACAACTCAAAAGACAAATACTCCAGTTAAAAAATGGGCAAAAGACTTGAGTAGACATTTCTGCAAAGAAAAATACACAGATGGCCACTAAGTACATGGAAAGATGCTCAACATCATCGGGGAGATGAAAAAACCACAGCAAGATACTACTTCATGCTTGCTACGATGACTATAATCAAAAAAGACAAGTGTTGGTAATGTGGAGAAATTGAAACCCTTGTACATTGCTGCTGGGATTGTAAAATGGTGCAGTCACTTTGGAAAGTAGTCTTTGGCAGTACCTGAAAGAATTAAACATAGAGTTACTATATGACCAGAGTTAACCGTATGATACCACTCCTAGTACGTACCCAAGAGAAGTGAAGACGTATGACCAAACAAAAACTTTCACATGAATATTTACGGCAGCATCACTTACAATCGCCAAATTGTAGAACACACCCAGTGTCTCCCAGTTGATGAATGGATGAAGTTATATTTCATATAAAGGGATATTACTTGGTAATCAGAAGGAATACAGTACTGTTTCATGCTACAACGTGGATGAACCCTGAACATACGCTAAGTGAAAGGAGCCAGATACAAAAGCCTATATATATTCTATGGTTTTCTTGATACAAAATGTCGGGATAGACAGATGCATAGAGACAGTAGATGCGTGGTTGTTTAGGGCAGGGGCTGGCGGGTGGAGGAAAGGAGAAAGGGGCTGTTGACAGGTACGGGGTTCTTGTTTGGGGGTGATAAAAATGTTCTAAAATTGTGATAGTTGTATTACCCTGTGAATATACTAAAAACCATTGAGTGATAACTATAAATCAGTGACTGTTATGTTCTATGAGTTATTCCTTAATATATATATATCACATATGTGTGTATGTATATAGATACCGATATCATCTAAATATATGTATGCACACACACACACACACATGCAGTGTGCAGCTCTGGGCTGATTTCCTGTTTAACTGTTCACAGCCCAGCTTTGCCTGGAGCCGGTCGCCCACCCCTCCCCACCAGCCCCGGCTGGGTCCCGAGCTGCCCTCCTCACCTACCGCTGTGAGCTCTGTGCACACACACTTGTGGTCTCCTGCCCCACAGCGCTTCTAGACAATCCTGTGCTCCCCTGGGGCAGTGTCGTGGAGAGGCAGGTGTCTGGAACTCCAGAGCCCTTTCTCAGGACCCCTCCACGTCCCAGGGGTTGGCCCAGCCATTCCTGAGGTGCGTTGCTGACCTTGCATCCAGGATGGGCCTGGGCAGCAGCACCCCCAAGAAGAGGTTGTGTGCTGCTCCCATCTTGGGTCACGAACCCAGCTGGGCTCCACCACTCCCGGGAGAGCCCAACGCCCTTGGCCTCCCCTTGGCCCTGTCTACCTCCCGATGGCTACCTGAAGATTTTTTTTGTTGGAGAAGGTGTGCAGTTGGAAAGGAAAAGTGCTTCAAAGAACTCAGTGGACTGTTTGGGGGGACATGGGGTGTGAAGAAGAGGGAACGGTTGTTTTGGGTCAGCAGTGGAAGATGTGAGTCTCCCAGGGCCCCCAGCGAGCCCTCCCCTGCCCTCCACCCTTCATAAGCACGGAGACCAGCGCTCATACACAGGCTTTTATTCCGGAGTCAGGGGCCGCCTCCCTTCCCTGGTCCCTGCCCACCTATAGAACCCCTCGCAGATGGGGCTTGTCCTTCATCTGCCCCTCAGCAGCCCCTGCCAGCTAAACAGGCAAGTTCAGGGAGGGGGACTCTCAGGGAGAACCCTTATCTTGCCTCAGCAGACAACCTAAGGCCAAGGCAGGCAGAGATCTCCCCAGAATCCTCATTCCCCCACCCCACCCCAGACTGAGAAGGGAGGAACCAGAGGGGCCCAGGTGATGCGTGCAGTTAGTGGGCAGCAACCTGAGCTCACAGCGGCCAGGCCCTGTGCTCCCAAAGAGGTCTGTGGATTTGGATCAGACACATGCCCCACAGCCTTTCCCTTTCAGAGGGACTTCGGCCATGAAGCCACAGCCTTTCCCTTCCAGAGGGACTTCGGCCATGAAGCGTCTCATTTGGGGAGGGCTGGGGACAGGTAGGGGAGATGGCTGGAGGCAGCTGACCTCTTCACCCTGAGAAGGCAGGAAGCACTCCTGGGAACAGGTCCAGGCTCTGATGGCCTAAGGGAGAGGCCAGGGGACTGGAAGGGGCCGAGGGGTCCCTGGGAAGCCCTGAGACTTCTGTTCCCGAAAGAGTGGGACTGTGACCACGGGACACCTGGAGAGTTGGTCCTGGAGGCCACAGGAACGTGCTCAGAGCCACCTGCAGCTGGCTAAGGGAAGCACCTCCCCAGAGGCAGAGGCGCTCGTGGGGCAGTGCCAGGGGTCGGCCCTGTAGAGGCCTCCTGTGGGCACAAGGCCTCTGGCCTGCCGTCGGGCTGGGGTGAAGGAGGGCTGCTGGGTCCCAGAGAGGACCTCCCAGGAAACGGTGGTCTCTTATTGGAGGAAAATAATCCAGAGGCGAGGGATCCCCCTGTGAGGCCTTGCCTTTGAGTGGTGACCCCTTCAGAAGATTCCAGCCAACACCAGGGGAAGCAGTAGCAGCAGTCCCAGGAGGAGGCCCCCGACGTGCCCAGGGCTCGCATTTGACCCTGATCTGAAGCCATGCTTTCCAGGGCCCTCCACATCTGCAGGAAGGGAGAGGCTTGGCCTCAGCCTGGACATCTCTCCCCGCCCTCCCGCCCACCCTACCCGGCACACACATGGGGACACAGCAGCCAGGGAGGAAGCTCTTACTCGGGGGGTGCACGCCCCGCCTTGCCCACACCACCTATGCTCGAGCAGGGTGCTGACATTCTGCAGCTCTGAGGGGAGGTGGGATGGGCTCTACAGGCCTTACCTGGCAAGGAGGACTGCAAGGCCAGGGTGCGCCCGCCCATGGCATTGGCGGTGGCAGAGGCGCTGGGGGACTTGGACAGGGGCTTGGAGGAGGAGTGCCCTTTGTGCTTCAGTGCGGGCTGCAGCTCACCTGGCTTGTCCTGGGCTGGAAAGACTGAGGCCAAGGTCTCACTGGAATGAGGCAACTCGGCCTCAGCCTCACCCTCCTCCTGGGAGAGAGGTAGCAGCTCCCGTGTCCCCATCAAGGATATCTTGGGGTGCAGAGAACTCTCCGGGATCCTGGAAGGCATTCTTGTACTGCTGGCCTCTTTGTCTGCCAATTTGGGGATGGGATCAGGGGTTGATTTGGGGAGGAGGGTAGGTGGCCACTTATCCAAGGAGGGCAGGTTATGAGTGGCCAAAACAAAAGGGACCTTAGTTGCTAAGGAAAGTGGAGTCTTTGTTGCTGTGAAAGGGGAGTGTTCCGTTACTAAGGAAGATGGGGCCTTCGTTTCTACAGAAGATAGAACCTTTGTTGCCAGGGAGCCTGAGACCTCTGTTACCAAGAAGGGTTGAGGTTCTGTTGCTAAGGAAGAATCGATCCCCTCTTTCCTAGAGCTTGAGGCTTCTGTTGCTAGGGAAGATGGGACCTCAGGTACCAGGGAAGACAAATCCTGAGCCTCTTCCGGGCCTCTGATGGGTTCTGAGAAGAGAGGCAAGGCCTGGCATTAGTGCTGCAAACAGGATCCTGCATTTCTCACCCCACCACAATCAAGGTGAGGAGACCAAATGTACTGTGAAGACACACACACACACACACACACACACACGCACACACGCACCCTCTCCAGCGAATATGTCCCTCATTGCTGTTTCTTGTGGTTGACATTTGCCCCTCCACCCACCTCCTTGTCCAAGTCCTCCCCTCTCCACACTCGCACTTCCACTTCCACAGGGGACTTCAGCTGGGTTGCTGTTCCCAGCACACCCATTGCATCTCAGGCCCTGGTCCCTCTGACCACCCATCTGGGCACACACCCCCACCCCCACCCCTGCACTCGCTCGGGGAGCCCCCAACTCCTCCACCCTCTGCTTGGAGGGTAGGAAGTTGGTCACTTGGAATGCCAGGGCACCAAAGTGGATATGCAAGGAGGGCAAAGCAGGCCAAGTAGGCTTGGGAACCTGGACACGTTGGGGCTGCTGAGGGGTTCCTCCTGTGGCCCCACACAGCTGCTCTGGAGCCACAGGAGGCTCTAGACCAGCCAGTGGGCGTCCCCCTCCCTCACTTCCCTTCCCCACCTCCCTTCCCCCTGTGCCACGCCTCCCCACCCCAACCGGACTCACCACAAAGGGAGTTTTTGCAGTGGTAGCCCAAGGGACATTGGGAGCATGGAGTCCCTTCTTGGTAGGGCCTCTGGCCCTTCACGTTCCCCCTGCAGGAGGTGAGGAGGATGCTGGGGGCAAGGTCCCGGCCAACCCTGACCCTGTCCCTCATATACACGCCTTCTCTAGAAGTGCTCCCTGGGTCTTACTCGCCCTGAACTAACTTGCTGGACCGATGAGAGCAGACTCCATCGGTGCCCTCGTAGCTCCCCAGGAGATGGGCCCCAGATCAGCCCGCTTCCTCTTCCCGAGACTGTGTCCAGCCCGGCCCTGCCCTTGGCTCTTGCCCACCCCCTTCCCCCAGGGCTCCCTACCCCACTCACGGGGGCTCATAGTTGCAAACCAGCAAGTGGATGTCGGTCTCCTCAACGCCCTGGAGCTTCTCACAGAAGTGGGAGCCACAGCCAATCCTCTCTGTCTTGGCCCAGACCACCTGAAGGAAGGCAAACCCAACAGTTTAGCCTGGGCAAGCTGGCTCCTAGCTAGCGTCTCTCTACATCAGCCTTCCGTGCGTGAGAGAGGAGGAACCCTATATGTAAGAGCCAGATTCCCGAGGACACACGGCTTCAGGACAAAGCTGTCCCAGGCAGTCTACTCTCAACCAACCACACACACTATTTCACCAGGACTCTATCCCTCTGAAAACCTTCCCCTTTGACAGACCCTCATGAATTCTTCCTGAGGGCTCTTCCTAGAGTCCCTTACATTTTAAATAAGGAACGTAAACCAATGAATCTTAAACGGGTGAATCTTAAACAGGAGAATCTTAAACTTTAGCAACAAATCAAAACAACCTTTTGCACTGCCACTGGCTGAAACAAGCCAATATAGCCTCCCTTTGCTATTTCTAATTTCAGTCTGCCCGGGAATCACCCAATCTGAAGCCAGTTTTTTTTGTTTGGTTGGTTTTGTTTCGTTTGTGTGGTAAGATAAGGCTCTCACTGTTAACTTTGCACAACTTCCCAGGACTGGGGTCTTGCGGCTTGACTCAGCTGAGAGTTCCCTAGGTACCACTGTTGAGCTTCTGCCAGGCAGAAATGACCCGAATGCAGACGCACTCAGCCTGAGAGAACACAGGGGTGGAGGCGGGGCAGTCCTCTCCTGCTGGTTCTGCCAGCAATTCCTGCCGGCAGATATATGTATGGGCATGTGAGAGGGGGAAGAGGGCAGGGAGGGCTGGGGTTTCACAACTTCCTGCTCTGGATGGGTGATGTTGGGATTTCCTTCCCTGAAGATCAGCACTAAAAATACCACCCAAAAGAAACACTGGAAAGTGGAACTGGTGGATATGGGTGGGAAGGTGGCTGGTTCATTTCCTTTTCCTTTTGAAAAAATTTGTCGTGTTATTGTTTGAACAACAAAAGAGCATTGGGAGGAGAAAAAAAAAGAATTTAATAATACTAAAGTTAATCTTTCTCCACACACCCCTACACCCCTTGTCCGCAAATGCAAGCTTTCAAAATGCAGTAAAGCAATGAGTGACTGCAAGAGTCAGGAAATACTCTCAGAAGGCTCTCTGAAACCTTCACTCCGTGACCATGTATTCTCTTATTTAAATTTTATTTATTATTCTCTTATTTTAAAATTATTAGAACCTAGCTTAAAACTCAACATTCAAAAAACTAAGATCATGGCATCCGATCCCATCACTTCATGGCAAATAGTTGGGGAAACAATGGAAACAGTGGCAGACTTTATTTCCTTGGGCTCCAAAATCATGGGTGCAGATGGTGACTACAGCCATGAAATTAAGACGCTCGCTCCTTGGAAGAAAAGCTATGACCATCCTAGACAGCATATTAAAAAGCAGAGACATTACTTTGCCAACAAAGGTCGGTCTCATCAAAGCTATGGTCTTTCCAGTAGTCATGCATGGATGTGAGAGTTGGACCTCAAAGAAAGCTGGGTGCAAAGAATTGATGCTTTTGAACTGTGGTGTTTGAAAAGACTCTTGAGAGTCCCCTTGGACTGCAAGGAGATCCAACCAGTCAATCCTAAAGAAAATTAGTTCTGGATATTCACTGGAAGGACTGATGCTGAGGCTGAAGCTACAAGTACTTTGGCAACTCGATGGAAGAACTGACTCATTGGAAAAGACCCTGATGCCGGGAAAGATTGAAGGCAGGACAGAGGATGAGATGGTTGGATGGCATCACTGACTCAATGGACATGAGTTTGAGCAAGCTCCAGGAATTGGTGATGGACAGGGAAGCCTGGCATGCTGCAGTCCATGGAGTAGCAAAGGGTCAGACACGACTGAGCGACTGAACTGATTCTCTTATTTTGCATGTCGTTTTTAAAGACAAAATTAAGATTGTGTATTTGCTTTATCAATCCCTAGCAGATAAGAAGGAGCAACTTGGACACTCTGAGAAATGACAAGAGAGGGACCGGAGAAAGGAGGGATGTGTTTACTGTTGGGACAAACAGCCGTGTGTAACCTCGGCCTGCGGACAATATTGCTTGGAGTTCGGTCAGGATCGCCTGGCACAGTAACTATCCTCCAGGAGAAAGGCTTCGGGAGCACCTAATTCAGGTCTCTTCAGGACCAGAAGGCCGAGAGAGGGGGAGCCGCCTAGGTTTGCAAAAGAGACACCTGAAGATGGTTCGTGAGAAACAGAACTTCGTTGGGGGCCTGGACAACACCCGAATTGCTGTGGAGAGACGACTTTTATGAAGGATGGAAGCGGGGGCTTCCGGACTTCTGGGATCTACCTGAGGGGAGAGGTGACCCCGCCCATTGCAGTGGAGCCACGCCCACTGCCATATGGCTCCGCCTATCGCCGTGGGGCCCCGCCCCATTGCCATGGCCCCGCCCTCCCGGCCAGCCCCTCACCTGCGTGTAGTGGCCGCACATCTGGCCCGCGGCGCAGCTGATGGCGCTGAGGTTGTAGTGCTCGCGCTCGTGGTGCCACTCCTCCATGGCCAGCGGCACATCCAGCCCTTCGCCCGTGATGGCAAACAAGTTCTCGCCGCGTCGCCCCCTCTCCTTGTTGTGGCCCCACACGCACTGCTGCGCGTAGGCCTTGGCAAAGGCGGCCAGCTCCTCGTCCCACCTCTGCAGGGGCGGGTCAGGGATCAGGGAGGTGAGGACGCCTCGGGCTAAGGGGAGGCGGGAGAGGAGGGTGGGAGAGCGGAGGGGAGGATGCCCACAATTCTGTGGGGGTGAGGATAGGAGACTGAGGGTGTCCTGGGGGCCCTCTGGAAGAGGAAGGCCCTCCCCTCGTTGTGGGGTGACTCCTGGCGGTGATCTGGAGCAGAACTCTGGTCCCGGTAGGCTTCTGTGGGGAGGTGGGAGGGTGGCACCCCAGGTCGGGAGGAATTAGCCAAGCTTGGGACCATTCCTCAACTGTGTGGTTTTAGACAGATTGCCTACCTTTCTGAACTCTCATAAGACTTTGGGAAGGCTAAATGGGATGATGTTTTTGACAGTGGAATTATTAATTAATACTAATATCTGTCTACGTGCAAGGTGGGTTGTGGTGCCCTGCCAGGGCTGCCTGAACTGTCCTGAAGCACCAGATGTCCAGTGAGACGTTTCGGGGCTGGGTGGTTTATTCAGCCATTCTGCTCCCTCTGCCCACCCACCAGAAATCTGACTGAGGGGCCAGCACTCCCCTTTAACCTCCCACCCTCCGTGGCTCGGATCATTAAGAATCTGCTTGCAATGCAGAAGACCTGAGTTTGACCCCTGGGTCGGGAAGATCCCCTGGAGAAGGGGATCCCCTGAAGAAGATCCCCTGGCAAACCACACCAGTATTCTTGCCTGGAGAATTCCATGGACAGAGGAGCCTGAAGGGCTACAGTCCATGGGGTTGCCAAGAGTCAGACGCGACTGAGCGACTAACACTTTCACTCACTCCTCCTGGGACAGCTCGGCCTCTGTGGCTTTTCTAGCTTCAGGCTTCCCTCCCAGTTGCTCTCTTGTCAACTAAACAACCACTTTCCCCAAGAAAACGAAGTGTCTCTGTGCAACACCCACTGAGAGAAGTATTTCAGAGCTTTGGTGGCCCAGAGAGCCATCTAGTCCCACAGGCAGGGTTCTCCAGTGGGGACCTCCGGTGAGATGGTAGGAGGGGGCATTTCAGGTTAAGGGGCCGCAGAGGTTTTGTGTCCCTGGCAGGGAGGACAGGCCCAGTGTGGGTGGGAAGAGGGAATTAACAAAGCATCTGACCAAAGGATTGAGGAGGGAAGCCTGGATCCCATTAAACTTTGTTCTTGGCCTCTCCTGGAAATGGATGGCCTGGCAGCAACTCTCGCTCCACCCTCTGGGGGCCCCGCCAGCTGCAGGAGCCAGACGTCCCATAAAGGGCCAAGAGCGTGGGTGACCCTGAAGGGAGGGGCCACGTGGTCACACTCACTCCCCCCCCAGCGCACGACACGGTTCTCAAGAGCAGCTGCCTGGGGCAGGAATGGGAACCCTGGCTGGATAGCTCTACCACTGTAGCTTTTGGGTGAATCCCCTTCCCCTCTGTGGGCATTTTTGCCCCAAGTCCCTGGTCTCTGAGGTTCTCGCAAATGGGGAGTGGTGGAGAACAGGGAGGGGGAAAGGGGCCTGGTGCTGGGGGCCAGGCTCAGGGTGTCGGGATGACCTTCAGGGCTCCAGACTAGAGCATAAGCTCCTTCAGGGTGGCCGGCATAGAGCAGGTGCTCAGCAGACATTTGTCTGCTGTTGACGTCTATGACACAGCCCTGCTCAAAAAAGCAGGCTCCTCTACAGACCTTGGCTGTAATTTCTGTTCCAACTGGATGTCTTGAGCCCCACCATTAGAGAGTCACTCCTGTGGGTCTTAAGGCGTCTCAGTTGTCCAGAGACCCTTGTGGAGAGGCTCAAGGGTCACAACACCCACCCACAGTAGCCAGTTGGTCACCATCTGAAAGCAAGTCCATTCATTCACTCATTCATTCATTCAACAGTCCCGGGCACTATGCCAGCCCTGGGGTGACGGCCAGAACTAAGAATCCCAAGATCTTAGTGTTATAAACCATTAATTAGGCCACTATGTGGTAACTGACAGCTTTGCGATGGCGTAACCTTTACCAAAGAGAGCCATTTAGCCCATCCTGAGGATAGAGACTAGAGGAGGGCATGGCAACCCACACCATGGTTCTTGCCTGGAGAATCCCGTGGACAGAGGAGCCTGGTGGGCTACAGCCTGTGGGGTGGCAAAGAGTCGGACACGACTGAGTGACTTCACTTTCACTTTTCATTTTCATGCATTGGAGAAGGAAATGGCAACCCACTCCAGTGTTCTTGCCTAGAGGATCCCAGCGACGGGGGAGCCTGGTGGGCTGCCGTCTATGGGGTCGCACAGAGTCGGACACGACCGAGCGACTGAGCAGCAGCAGCAGCAGAGGATGGAGACTAGAGGAGGGCATGGCAACCCACACCATGATTCTTGCCTGGAGAATCCCGTGGACAGAGGAGCCTGGTGGGCTACAGCCTATGGGGTCACTCAGAGTCGGACACAACCGAGTGACTGAGCATGCGTGCATGAGGATGGAGAGGAGACATGAAGCTAAGTGTTAAAAGTGAGGCACTGCCAGGCGGGAGTGGGGGGTGGGGGGAGGCGTCGTGAGCCAGCAAAGCAGGAACCAAGAGGTGGAGAGGGGAAACCAGGTCTTGGAGGAGGGCGACAGCTGCTGGGTTACAGAGGAAGAAGGTGTGCATGAGGCAAGGCTGGAGGGGCAGGAGGCAGGGCCAGACACCCAGAGCAGGGCCTCTCAGGGGCTGGGGCTTTAGCTGGAGGCAGCAGGGAGCCACTGGGGGCCAAGGAAGGGTTTTGAGCAAGGTCAGACCGAGGTATCGGACCTTCATGCTGGTTGTAGAGGCCAGAGGCTGGGGAAGCAGGTAGAGGCTGTTCTAGAAGTCCATGGGAGAAGAAACACTGAACCAGGGTGTGTCAAAGAGATGGTAGGGGTGAGAGGAGATGCGATTCAAGAACAGTTGGGCCTTCTGGGAGGTAAAAGTGGTGATAATTAGGCTTGGAGGCTGAGGGAGAGAGAAGAGTCTATGATGATACCCACCTGCCTCACCCTGGAGCCGTTCCCTCTTCTGTATCACTTGTTGAGCACTCACTGTGTGCCAGGCACTGTTCTAAGTACTTTACACATTGTCACTCATTTTGTCCTTACACCCACCCTACGAGGATTGTTATAGTGTTGTCATCTCTGATTTACAGCTGGGGCACAGAGAGGATAAGTAACTCGGCTGAGGTCACACAGCTAATAAAGGGCAAAGTCAATTGTGAACCCAGGCCATCTAGCTCCAGAGTCTCGAATTTATCACTGCTGAAGCTGAGCCTGAACCTTGTCCCAAGTTTAGCCTGATGTCCCAGTCCAGCCTTATCCCCTCTTCCTCAGACCACTTCCTACCAGGCAGCAGCACATCTTGTCAGTATCTGAACTGCTTCAGAAACTGTTGACCCACTCCTGAGGTCCACCTCTGACTGCAAAGCAGTTCCCAGCCTGTGTTGCCCCCCAGTCTTAGCCAGCAAGAATGTAGGGCATCAGGAACCTACCGATGGGGAAACCAAGGCCCAACAATGAGTTCCAGGCCTCAATCAGGGAACTGTAGGAAGAGCTGGTACCAGCATCTGTGCTGTGCTTAGTCACCCAGTCGCGTGCAACTCTTTGAGACCCCAGGAACTGTAGCCCACCAGGCTCCTCTGTCCATGGGATTCTCCAGGCAGGAATACTGGAGTGGGTTGCCATGCCCTCCTCTAGGGGATCTTCCCAACCCAGGGATAGAACCCAGGTCTCCCAAATTGCAGGCGGATTCTTTACCCAACCACCAGGGAAGCCCTGGTCCCAGCACCAGGGGCTCCTAATTTGTTGTCTGCAGCTCCTGTCGGTTGCCAAGGCCGACAGAACTGGGAAGGGGGATGCTGTGTGCACCTGCGGAGCTGTAGATCTTTCTCACAGGTCTTCCTGTCTGACCCCAGGGCAGGGGTTGCCAGCGCCATGTGGTCGGGAAACAGAGGCTTTTGAGGGTCACTTCACCCAGAGTCACTGAACCAGGCTGGACAGAGCTGTTAGAACTCTGGGCTTGGACCCCACAGGTGCAGCCTTGTTCTTTGGCACCAGCTAAAGGGCCCTGGACACTGCTCCCCACCTAAGGGTGACTGGAGAAGATGGGCCGGTCTAGCCTTCGGCAGGGGGCAGAAAAAGGGGTCAATCATTCACTTTATGTCTTTTAATCCTGAGCATCCTGTCCCCTAAGGCTGCATCAAATAACTCCCCCTCTGACAGTGGTAACCACCTCCCCAAATCTGGCTTCTGTCATTCACTGGTATGTCCATTTGCATATGTCCTCCACCGGTATGCAGCAGGACTTTTTACATGCTTTTAAGCCTCATGTAGATATACCTTAGTCTACTTAAATGAATATGTGTATATTTTTTGAGATTTCACTTCCCCCTATTCAGTATGACATCTCTGAGATTCAGTCATGTTGATATTAGTTGTTGTTTTAGTAGCTAAGTTGTGTTGGACTCTTTGCGACCCCATGGACACTATAGCCCACCAGGCTCCTCTGTCCATGGCTAGGCAAGAATACTGGAGAGGGTCGCCATGTCCTCCTCCAGGGGCTCTTCCCGACCCAGGGACTGAACCCGCATCTCTTGCATCTCCTGCACTGGCAGGTGGATTCTTTATCGCTGAGCCACCAGGGAAGCCTGTATGTTGATATAGAGCTCTAATTATGATCTCATTTTACAGATGGGAAATTGAGGATCTTTACTAGGCTAAGGGGCCTTCCCTGGTGGCTCAGTGATAAGGAATCTGCTGGCAGTGGAGGAGATGTGGGTTTGATCCCTGGGTTGGGAAGATTCCCTGAAGGATGGCAAGGCAACCCACTCCAGTATTCTTACCTGGAGAATCCCATGGACCGAGGAGCCTGGTGGGCTGTGGTCCATGGGGTTGCCAGGAGTCAGACACGACTGAGGCGAGTGAGCATGCTCGCATGCACAGCAGGTTAAGGGACTCACCCTGAATTGCTGGCCTGTTGGGTGGTCGAGCAGAATTTGATGTGTGTGATCCAGAGCCTTCTCTGTCTCTGGTTCCTGTTCTCACCCCACCTCCTTAGTCCATCCCTCCTACACTGGGTGCTGGTTCCCATCCTGCTGTCTGTTTGTTCCTCTCCTCTCCTTGGAAGGCATTTGAAAGATGGTTTCACCCAGGTGTTAGGAACTTCCTGTGTTCCCTCTCCCAGGGGCATGCGCATTTTAGGAGGTGCTGGGAAGGGGTCACTGGGTCGGGAAGCAGGGCTTCCAGGCCCAGCTCTACCCAGTGTGGGACCTGCAAGCTCCTGAGGGGCCAGCAAGTCCCTTTAAGCCTCAGTTTCCTCATCTGTATAATGAGACTGCTTTTGGGGCCGGAGATTCTGCGGTGTCAGGGACCCTGTCTGTGTCAGAGAGATGAATCTGAGGGATTCACCCACTCATGGATGAAGCCGCTCGTGGAGCGAAAGGGGCTGGCGGGGGTCTGGGCTGCACTCACCATCTGCAGCATGTTGGTGGCCGGCGGGGACACCTGGGCTCGGTAGAGGTTGTGCAGCTCCACCATCACGTGTTGCTCCTGCTCACTGAGGGCCCTGGCGGGGCCTGGGGCAGCCCCCAGCAGTAGCAGTGGTGGTAGCAGATACGCCAGGAGGCTGCCGGAGCCGTGCATGGTGGCCAGTCCTCTCTGCCTCTCCCGATCAGGGGTCTGGCAGCTGGATTTAAAGTCCTTCCTACACAAGCACCACCCTGGCTGGGGCGGGCGGGAGGGGCTGAATCTGGAGGCCTGGCCCTGCTCACACAATGTCTCGGGGAGGGCAGGGTGCTTGGGTCCCGACCAGAGCTGAGTCCACTCCCAGCGTTTCTCCCCCGTCAAGAGTCCTTGGCCAGAGCCTTCTTTCTCTCGGTAACGGGGGCTCAGGCCAAGAGCCATGTGAGTTCTGCAGTCCCTCCTGACAGGTCCTCCAGGCCACAGAATCACAGTAGCTTCTGCAATGACTGCGTGCACCGCGGGTCACACCCACTGGGTGCTAAGGACACATAACAGGAAGGAAGCCACATGGACTCTACGCTCAGAGGACTGGGCGAGATGAGAAAGCTGCAGGTGGCTCGTGGAAGCACAGAGGAAGACAGGGTGTGTTTGGTAATGGTTGGGCCGACCTCAGTCTGAATCCTGGTTCTGCTCCTTTTCTAGCTATGTTTTTGGCAGTTTTCTCAACTGAACCAGTGACAGTAATAGTACCTACCTCATGGAGCTGGAAGGACTAAATGAGATCAGATATACAAAAAGCACCCAGCACAGTACCTGGCACAGAGCAGGCCCTGGGTGGGCCTTCCCTGGTGGCTCAGTGGTAAATAATCTGCCTGTGATGCAGGAGACGTGGGTTCAGTCCCTGGGTTGAGAAGATCCCCTGGAAGAGGGCATGGCAACCCACTCCAGTATTCTTGCTTGGAGAATTCCATGGACAGAGGAGCCTGGTGGGCTACAGTCCATGGGGTCGCAAGAGTCAGACGCAACTTTGCGACTAAACCACAATAGGCCCTCACAATAGACAGCAACCACACTGCCTTGGAATAGTGTTTTTCGCTATGGATAAAACTATGGCCTCCATGTGCCCTCAGCGAATGCATGTGCTTGAGGTACTTATTTGGAGGTGGGATGCTGGGACCCTTCCTGCTCTGAATATACAGAAGATAGAACATGTCTGTTCTTTTTTTTGAAATCGGGAGAGCGCACAAAAGCAGAGCCGTGAGTGAGCTGCTGTAGCAAGGACTCTGAGGGGAGGGTGTTGGAAGGGAAACAGGCCCAGTCGCAGTGGTCAAGCCCTTGCATTGTAATGACCGAGCGGGGACCAAGCTCTTGGCCTTCACGCGGTAGGAAGCTGGAATCGGTCATCTTTTTGATTAAGTAATTTGCTTTTGGCTGCCCGGGTCTTCGTGGCTGAGCACAGGCTCTCTAGCTGTGGCGGGCGGGCTTCTCTCGCTGCTGAGCTCTGGTTCTAAAGCACTCAGGCTTCAGTAGTTGTGGTGCAAAGGCTTCGTTGCCCTGTGGCACGTGGAATCTTCCCAGACTAGGGATCTACCCCTTGTCCCCTGCATTGGCAGGCAGATTCTTAACCATTGGACCATCACGGAGGTCCTGGAACCAGTACTTCCAGAGTTCAGCTGGGATCCTCGAAGCCTGCACTCTCAGTGAACTATACACATAAGTGGGGCAGAATTTATCCACCCATTCATTCATTCATTTAACAGAGGTTTCACAGAGCTTCTCTGGGTGGGGAAGATCCCCTGGAGGAGGGCATGGTAAACCACGCCAGTATTTCTTGCCTAGAGAGTCCCATGGACAGTGGAGCTTAGACGGCTGTATTTCAGAGGGTCGCACAGAGTTGGGCACGACTGAAGAACTTAGTACGCGCACACGCTCCATGGTGCCAGGCCCTGAGCTGGGTGAGTAAGAGAGATCTGACGATCCCCACCACCAGGAAGGAGGAAAACCACCAGGAAGCATGCATAGCTTTGTGGATAAGAATGTGGGGCTTATCATCTGGGTGGCCTTGGGCAAGCTATTTCCCTGCTTGCTGGCCTCAGTTTCCTCAACTGTAAACTGGGCTTAGAACAGAACCTACCTGATAGGATGGCTGTGAGCACTGAATGAGTTTAAACACAGACAGGGCTTGGGATGGTGCCTGGCACACACTAAGGGCTCACTGAGTTAGCCAATATGAATGTATTGTTATTATTATTACAGGTGGGAGGAATTACAGGGCCTTCAGTTCCAACAGAGAAAAATAATACAGCAGCTTGGGCTGACTTTTCCTCTGGGAAGGATCCCCCTTGGCCTGGGGGAGCTCACAGCTGGAAGGGGAGGACGTGTACACTTGGAGGGGAGGCAGACTGCGGAGGCAGGGAAGGAGGAGCCGGCTTGTCTGGGAGGGGAGGGTGAGATGGGAATGAGACTGGGAGGCTGACCGGAGCTGGCCTGACTGTTTGGGGACTGCTACGCAGCCAGAGAGCCCTACTCCACACGCACGCACACCCCATGGGCTCAGAGCTCTTGCTGTGTGGGTGATCTCATTTACTCCTCAGATGACAGTTCTGAGGTGGGTACTGTAAGTACCACACATGAGAAAACTGATGCTTAGAGAGATGAAGTGATGTCCCCAATGTTGGGGGCCAGGAAGGGGTGCACCAGAGCCTGGGACCTCCCACTGGGGAGAGAGGGAGATTGAGGGCAAGCAGATTGGGGACAGAGGGGTGGAGGACAGGAATTGAAGTCAGGGGAGGAGACGGAGGAAGCACGCAGGCTTGGCTGTGGTTTATGTCAAGTACGTTTTTCTCTAACCAGGACTTGGAGGAAATTTATTTTTTGAGTTATTATCTGTACATATTTTAAATTGTTTTTCTTTTCTGGCTTTTTTTTTTTGGCTTTGCTACATGGCTTCCTGGATCTTAGTTCCCTGAGCAACGACTGAACCAGGGGCCGCAGCAGTGAAAGTGTGAGTCCTAACCACTAGACCACCAGGGAACTCCCCAAATTTTGAATAGCAATAGAATTCCACAACAAAAAATCAAGCCAAAAAGAGGGGAAAAATTCCACCTCTGTGTATTCGCCTCTAGTCTTTGAGTAAGTGCTACTTAAAGTGTGGTCCATGGCGCAGTGCCATTCTGCCAGATGGTCACTGCTCCTCCTTAGCACAACAGGTTCAGAAGACAGAAGTGGGCACTGAAGTACTCTTACAGTCTGACATAGTTTGGCATAATTGTTTTATGTCTGTTGAACTTGTGATTCAAAAATGGAGGCATCTTGTACTGTCATTGTTGTTCAGCTGCTAAGCTGTGTCAGACTCTTTGCGATCTCACGGACTGCAGGGTGCCAGGCTCCTCCCTCCTCCACTGTCTCCCGGAGTTTGCCTAAATTCATGTCCATTGAGTCGATGATGCTGTCTAACCACCTCATCCTCTGTTGCCCACTTCTCCTTTTGCATTCAATCTTTCCCAGTATTAAGGTCTTTTTCAATGAGTCAAATTGAGTCAGGCGGCCAAATTATTGGAGCTTCAGCTTCAGCAGCAGTCCTTCCAATGAATATTCAGGGTTGATTTCCTTTAGGATTGACTGGTTTGATCTCCTTGCAGTCCCAGGGACTCTCCAGGGTCTTCTCCAGCACCACAGTTTGAAAGCACCAATTCTTCGGCGTTCAGCCTTCTTTATGGTCCAACTCTCACATCCACACACGACCACTGGAAAAACCATAGCTTTGACTATATGGTGGATCTTTGTGGGCAAAGTGGTGTCTCTGCTTTTTAATATGTTGCCTAGGTTGGGCATCACTTTCCTTTCAAGGAGCGAGCGTCTTTTAATTTCATGGCTGCAGTCACTGTCTGCAGTGATTTTGGAGCCCAGGAAAATAAAATCTGTCACTGCTTCCACTTGTACCTTCTATTTGCCATGAAGTGATGGGCCCAGATGCCGTGATCTCAGTTTTTTTTAATGTTGAGTGTCAAGTCAGCTTTTTCACTCTCCTTTTTCACCCTCATCAAGAGGCTCTTTAGTTCCTCTTCACTTTCTGCCATTAGAATGGTATCATCTGCATATCTGAAGTTGCTGATATTTCTCTGAGCAGTCTGGATTCCAGTTTGTGATTCATCCAGCCTGGCATTTCACATGATGTATCCTAGGAGGCGCTAGTGGTAAAGAATTTCCTGCCAATGCAGGAGATGCAAGAGATGTGGGTTCGATTCCTGGGTCTGGAAGATCCCCTGGAGAAGGAAATGGCAACCCACTCCAGTATTCTTGACTGGAAGATCCTATGGTTAGAGGAGCCTGGTGGGTACAGTCGGTGGGGTTGCAAAGAGTGAGGCATGACTGAGAGTGCACACACACACACACACACACACACACACTCTGCGTGTAAGTTAAATAAGCAGGGTGACAATATACAGCCTTGATGTACTCCTTTCCCAATTTTGAACCAGTCAGTTGTTCCATGTCTGCTTCTAGCTGTTGCTTCCTGACCTCATACAGGTTTCTCAGGAGACAGGTAAGGTGGTCTGGTATTTCCATCCCTGTAAGAATTTTCCAGTTTGTTGTGGTCCACACATAAAAGGCTTTAGCATAGTCAGTGATGTAGATATTAGTCAGCAGAAGTAGATGTTTTTCTGGAATTCCCTTGCTTTCTCTATGATCCAACAGATGCTGGCAATTTGATCTCTGGCTCTGTCTTTTCTAAACCTAGCTGGTACATCTGGAAGTTCTTGGTTCAGATATTACTGAAACCTAACTTGAAGGATTTTGAACATAACCTTACTAGCATGTGAAATAAGCAAAATTCTAGGTTAGTTTGAACATTCTTTGGCATTGCTCTTCTTCTGGATTAGAATGAAAACTGACCTTTCCTAGGCCTGTGGCCACAGCAAATTTTTCCAAGTTTGCTGACATATTGAATACAACACTTCAGCAGCATCACCTTTTAGGATTTTAAATAGCTCAGCTGGGATTCCATCACCTCCACTAGCTTTGTTCGTAGTGATGCTTCCTAAGGCCCACTTGCCTTCATGCTCCCGGATGTCCAGCTCCAGGTGAGTGGCTACACCATCATGATTATACAGGTCATTAAGACCTTTTCTGTTTGCATTTTGTGTATCTACTTTTCACTTTGTTTTTCTAATTAAAACCTATTTATTCTGACTGTGCTAGGTCTTCGTGCTGCCTGGGCTCTTCCCTCGTTGCGCTGTGTGGGTTTCTCCTGGCGGTGGCTCCTCTTGCTGCGGAGCTCAGGCTCTAGGCACGTGGGCTGAGTAGTTGCGGCTCCCGGGCTCCAGAGCGCAGGCTCAGTCGTTGGGGCACGTGGGCTCAGTTGCTCCACGGCATGCGGGATCCTCCCGGACCAAGGACTGAACCCGTGTCTCCTGCATTGGCGAGCAGATTCTTTACCACTGAGACACCAGGGAAGCCCTCTAATAACATTTCAATGTTTCATTTTGAAATAATTATGGACTCACAGAAAGTCAGAAAAAGAGCAGAGTCCCACGAGCCCTTTACCTAGCTTCTCCCAGACATCTTATGTAACTGTGGTGCAATATGTAAACCGGGAAACTGACACTGGTGCAGCACTGCTGTGCTGAGTTTACAGACCTTGCTCAGATTTCACTCGCCTTGTCGTACTCCTTTCCCAGTTCTGAACAAGTCAGTTGCTCCGTGTTGTACACCTATGTGTATGTGCACATGTGTGTGCATATGTGGTTCTGTGCAGTTTGATCTCAGATTTGTGTAGTCGTCATGACAACTAATATGCGGAAGTTAAAGCAACTGCCTTTTGTACCTCTTTATAGTCTCAACCCCAACTCCTAACCCTGTTCCCTGGCAACCATTACTTTTTTCTCCACTGCTATTGTTTTATGATTCAAGACTATTATGCAATCATATAGCATGTAAGCTTGCGAGACTGACTTTTTCACTAAGCATAAATGCTCTTGCAGGCTGTTGCGTGTATTGATATCAATAGCCCATTTCTTTAGCTGGCTGAATGGCGTTCCACAGTATAGATGTGCCGTGGTCTGTGTGGCCGTTCACTCTTGAAGGACATTCAGGTTGTTTCCAGTTTGAGGTTATTATAAGATAAACATGGTGCATGGATTTTTGTCTGAACATGAGTTTTCATTTCTCTGAGATAAATGCCTGAGAATATGATTGCGGGGTCATTTGATGAATATGTATTTTATTTTACAAAAACTGTGAAATTACTTTCCAGCTGCAGTGTCTGAGAGATCTAGTTCCTCCCCATTCTTTTTCTTTTTTTTCAGCATTTGTGGTTATCCTAGGTGGCTCAGACAGTAAAGAATCTGCCTGCAATCTGGGAAACCCAGGTTCAATCCCTGGGTTGGGAAGATCTCCTGGAGAAGGGAGTGGCTACCCACTCCAGTATTCTTGCCTGGAGAATTCCATGGAGAGAGGAGCCTGGCAGGCTACAGTCCATGGGGTCAAAAAGAGTGGGATACAACTGAGCAACTAACACCTTCCCTCTTTCTTATTGACACCATTAATGTGGGTTGAATTGTGTCTCCTTAAAAGACATGATCAAGTCCCAACCCCCAAAACGTATGCATATGGTCTTTTTTGGAAATAGGGTTTCCACAGATATCATCAAGCTAAGGTGAAGTCACACTGGATTAGGACGGACCCTAGATTCAGTGACTGGTGTCTTTATAAGACGACTATGAGAAAGCACAGACACACGGGCAAGAAGGCCGTGTGATGATGAAAGAAGGGACAGGGACAGAGGCGATGTGGCTACGAGCCAAGGAGCACAGAGATTGTTCGCCGCCTCAAGAAGCTGAGCGAGAGGTCTTCCCTGGTGGTCCAGTGGCTAAGACTCTGCGCTCTTAAAGCAGGGGTCAGAGAACTGGATCCCAGATGTAGCAACTGAACATTCACATTCTGCAACCAAGACCTGGCACAGCCAAATAAATATATTTTAAAATCTTAAAGTGTGAGCGATAGTTGCTCAGTCGTGTCCGACTCTTTGTGACCCCATGGACTGTAGCCTGCCAGGCTCCTCTCTCCTTGGAATTCCCCAGGCAAGAATACTGGAGTGGGTTGCCATTTCCTTAAAAAAAAAAAAAAAAAGATGATGATGATGAAAGAGGCCAGGAAGGATTCCTAGAGCCTTTGGAGGGAGCATGGTACCCTTGATGTGTTGATTTCTGGTCTCAAGAGCTGTGAGAGAATAAAGCTCTGCTGTTCTAAGCTGCCAAGTTTGTGGTCATTTGTTTTTCAGCCCTAGGATACTGATGGACCATTCTCATCTGTGTGCAGTGAGATCTCATTGTGATTTCTTGGTGGATGATGATAGTGGATGTCTTTTCATGTGCTTATTTGCCATCCTCTTTGGTGAAGTGTCTGTTCATGTCTTACTCACTTCAAATTGGGTTATTTTTACTGTCTAGTTTTGCAAGTTTTTTTTTTAAAGTATATTTTAGGCGCTAGTCCTTTTGTATCTTTTTTATTTACTTACTTTATTTATTATTTGATCATGTGGTTTGTGGGATCTTAGTTCCCTAACCAGGGGTTGAACCTGTGCCTTGGCAGTGAAAATGCTGAGTTCTCACCACTGGATCGCCAGGGAATTCCCTGGATGCTAGTGCATTGATAGATATATGTTTATTATTTATTTTTATGGCACTTTACAAAACTACTGATTTGTGATGGACTGGAAATTTTACAAACACAAACAGGTCCTTCACCTTCTCAGTATCTTTCAGTCCCAGGATCTTTCCTTTTTCTTTCCTTAATGAAGCAATTGATGCTTTTGAACTGTGGTGTTGAAGAAGACTCTTAAGGGTTTCTGGGACTGTAAGGAAATCCAACCAGTCCATCCTAAAGGAAATCAGTCCTGAATATTCATTGGAAGGACTCATGCTGAAGCTGAAACTCCAATACCCTGGCCACCTGATGTGAAGAACTGACTCATCTGAAAAGACCCTGCTGCTGGGAAAGACTGAAGGTAGGAGGAGAAGGGGACGACAGAGGATAAGATGGTTGCATGGCATCACCGACTCGATGGACATGAGTTTTAGCAAGCTCCAGGAGCTGGTGATGGACAGGGAATCCTGGCATGCTGCAGTCCATGGGGTCATAAAGTCGGACACGACTGAGCGACTGAACTGAACTGAATGGAGCGATAGCACATGTACAATGCTGGATTCTTTTTTTTTTTTTTCTAGGAAGTTATCATAAATAGTTTCTGTAACTTGGTCATATCTTCCTAACGACCACTTTGCAGTGTTTGCAAAATAAAAACTGTGAAATAATTTTCCAGCTACATCATAGAGTAGCTGTGATGTCACTTAACCAGTTCTCAAGGTTACACATCAGGTGAATCACTTCCTTGTGCGTGCAAGGTTTTTTCTTATATTGTGGGTATTATTTTAGTTCTCATTCTCATCATTGTAGCTCAGCTTGCTCTTTTATTAGCACTGACAGAGCAGACTCGGGCCAGGTTGCTGGGTGCCACATTCTGTGTTCTCATGGAAACAAAAGGTCACTGGCACTGAATCCAAATCACTCTGAAAGTCCTGGCTTTTGCAGTTCCCAGCCACTTGATGGTACAGCAATTCACTGTATAGTGAATTATCTTTGTGTTTCTGAGTCAGGGAAGGAGAGGAAGTAGGGGAGATGGAAGTGATGGGGCAAGGAGAAAGGAACAGAGGAGGGGATCACACAGACAGAGGTACAGAGAAAGGCTGGGGAGGAAGAGACAGACGGGAGGCAGGGTGAGTGCCAGAGGAAGAGAGATGAAAAGTGGGTCTAGAGAGTTCAGCGGTGAAAGCAGGTCAGACCCTTCCAGGTTCTAAGCATGAGTGTCACTCACTAGCTGGGCAAATCACTTACCCCCTCAAACCTCACTTTGTTCATATGTAAAATGGGATAACACCACCTTCTTCAGAGACTTGCAGGGGTGATTCAGTAAAATTAATGTCACATATGTAGCACTTGAAAAATGGTAGCTGTTTTGAATCAGTAGAAAGAGGCAGGAGGTGCCCAGGTGCCTTGATGACGTAGAATGGGATCTGCTAACTAGTGTCTTGGTCTAGGGTTTCTTGGCTCTGGGAACAGGGACTGAGGGGCTCCGAGGAGAAGGCATCACCCCCACAGTGGAGGCCACAACAAACTGCTCTAAAGAGGAGGCTAACCCAGCCAGCCCTGAATCATGACCAGGTTCCGGTGCCCAGCCCAGTGGGGTCAGAGGCTCCCTCCCTCCCCTGAAATGCCAAACTTGGCCAGTGCCCACAGCCTGCATCCAGGAGCCTCTTGACCTTAGCAGAACTGGGCGCCGGGCCCAGACCTCCCCTGGGTCGCTGGCTTCCTGCAGCAGACAAATTCCTGACAGAGCACAGCTGTCCCAGGCCTTGCTGGACTCTTAATGGGACGTGAGTGGCCCTTTGACCAGTGTGGGCTGGGCTTGGGTTTGGAGCTGGGTGGAGGAGCCTGTGGGAAGAGGTGTGTGGTCAGGATGGTAGGGGCTAGGTCTGGGCCAGCAGGGGGCCACTTGGAGGTGTGTGTGTGACCGGCAGGGGGTCAGCCTCTGCAGGTGCTTGTGCCTGACCCTGTCATAGCTGTCTGCAGGCCAGGTAATCATGGCAGCAAGGACCCGAGAAGAGTGCCTGTGAGGATGGAGGGTGTGACAGCAGCAAGGGAGCAGCTGAATAGTACTCGTGGGACTGTGTGTACCAGGCTGAGGACGGTCAGATGCCCCCACAGCCAGCGCTCCCTACTTCCTCCTGACACCTCTTAGGTGAGAAATTCAAGTCATTTCAGCCTCCTGCCTGACCCTTCCTCAGTCTCCATCACACTGTCCTTCAGGTCCAGTCCTCCTTTTAATACTGTTTTTACTACGAAATACTTAAGGCATATAAAAGTATAGATGATAATATATCGAGGACTCATTTAGCCGCTGGCTTTGGAGATAAAACACAGAAGCCCCTGGTGCCCCTTCTCTGATCCTGAACACGCCCCTTCCCAGACACCCCGCTGTAAGATTTTGCTGTCTGACATTTGCATGATCTCCACTGTACTTTGACTACACATTTCTTATCCAGGCACAACATACACTGTTTTCTGTCTTTGGAAACGTTGGCGCTGTCCAAAGGAACTCTCTGTGATGGTGGCAGTGCTCTTTATCTGTGCCATCACAGATGGTAGCCACTAACTGCATGCGGTTTCAAGCACTTAAAATGTGGCTGCTGTAGGAATTGTATTTACATTTTAATTAATTTACGCTTACATAGCCCCATGTAGTTCGTGGCTACCGCACTGGACAGCATGAGTTAGATCCTTCTGAAACCTGGTTTTTCCCTTCTTCTCCTCCTTCCTTCCCTTCCTTCCTCCCTCTGTTTCCAAGGTTTCTTGACATCAAGGCTTGGAGAGCTTTCTGCTCATTTTCCCTGATGCAGTTTTCTATTGCATGAACACACAGCTGTCTCCCTATCCATTTTCCTACTCATGGACATTTGGGTTTTATCCTCACACCATCCCCCCTCCCGCTGCCCCAAATACAAAGGATAGCACGGGAATTATTTTTGTGCATATCTCTGCCTGTCTTTCCCAACTTCATTTCCGGTGCCCATGGGACTGTGACAGACAGTCCCATGATCCTGACCAGAGTTATTTCAAGGCCTCCTAGCTGCCTGCCTGGCTCATGTCTGGACCCACAGCCCCATTCCTCCCCTGGCATCCGTCAGCCGCCCAGCCAGGATGACTCTGAGACACCGCTCTGCTCTTGTGTCTTTCCTTCTGGGGAACTTGATGGCCCCCACAGCGTCTCATCTCACAAGCTGGCCCTTACGCCAGGGCGTGCGGTGTTTGCCAGCCTCCTAGTCGTCTGCACGCATGGAGCTGTTCCATCGAGCCTTCATTTTCCAGGCAAAGCACCCATTCTGGGATATATGTTCTCCTGTCCCTCATCCACTAAAGTCCTTCCCATCTCTGAAGGCCTGGCTCAGGCCTCACCTTCTCTGAGGTAGTTCTTATCCTGCAGCATTTGTTCAGGAAACACTCACGAGGAGCCTGTCCTCACGGAGCTCACAGCCTGGCTTTCGCCAGTGACTCCGGCCCACTCCCGTTCCCCACTCCCAGCTTTCTGCCATTCCTCTGGCAACTTAGCATGGATGAAGCTTCGTAGTCCAAAGAGGTGTGGGTGAGGTCAGTTATGCCAACCACCTGGAGGGCACTGTCTTCCCAATCAGACGGGCACTGCCAGCCTCTGCCTCCACGGCTCTCCCTTTTCTGGGTTTCCACTGGTGGCCACTCTCTCCACTTTCTGATGGGGACAATCTTGACTGTTTCTTTGTATTATATCTCCATTCTGATTTCAGTCAGATGTGGAAACGGTTCCTTCAGGTGGCTCTGCAGATCTGTTCTGATTCATCTTGCACTGATACGGTTTAATTCTCAGAGAACATCTTACTTTCCAGTATTTAGTTCAAGTGCCCTTTACACTTGCTCCTGTGTTTCTACAACACAAATTGTATTAAGCCTTGAGGGATTGGGACCATATTCTTTTCTGTAACCCCGAGGACATCTGGGGGAAAAAAACCTGACACGTTCAGCCAGCCCACAGTGCTCTGCACAGCTCGACTGGAGATGCCAGCAGGTTGGCATAGGACAGATCTGCCAGGCACTGGGGCTCAGGCAGGAGTTGTGGAACCTGAGAGCCGAGAGGTATCTTCAGGGCCAAGATAGTTCTCTCAGAGGCCTCCTGAGTATGCTGCTGGCAGGACATCCGTATAGAGTTTCGTCCTCAGACACGGAGGGATCTGTGTGGGTGGAAGGAGCATGTGGCTGACTCTGTCCACACGAGCTGCCTTAGGGAACCAGAGGGCAATAAAGAAGCACAGGGAGCTGGGAATGGGAATGGCTTCAGCTGAGAAGAATGAGCTTTGTTTTCTGTCCCACAAATGCGGGCCAGACAGGGCGGGTGAAAGTGTTAAATGTGGGAGTCAGCAAAAGAGGATGAGGGAAGAGCTTAGTGGGAGGCTGTGAGGGGACATCTTCAGGTGATTTTTTTAAATGTATTTTTAATTTTCATTTATTTGTCTGTGCTGGGTCTTAGTTGCAGCACGTGGGATCTTGGTCGCCTCACACAGGCTCCCTGGTGTCTCATTAGCCCCACAGCATGTGGGATCTTGGTTCCCTGACCAGGGAAACTGCGAACTGCACGGCCCTGCAAGGCAGATTCTTAGCCACTGGACCACCAGGGAAGTCTCTCTTCAGATGACTTTTACTAAGGGTTCAGAATGGAACTGGGCTAAGGGAAGCCATGGGGAGGACTATGGAGCTGGGTAGGGAGCAGACAGACAGTATTTCCATCAACCTAACAGGACTGGCGGTCAGGAGCACTGGGTGGGCGCGTCCACTCCTGACTCAGCCATCAACTTCAGGCCTCAGCTTCACTTCCTCACAAAAGCGGAGAGGGGACTAGAGAAGCTTTGGGGCCTGGTCCGGCTCTGCCTGTGATTTCCAGACGGCTTTGGAGGCTGGGGGAGGGCCGTCCGCAGTGAAGATCAGCAGCTAACTGTGAGAGAGGTCTCAGCTGAGCGTGAGAGGAAAACGGGAGAACACGCCGAGTCCCTGCACTGGGCCCTTCACACACCTGGTCTCAGGTGTCTTTATACTGATGCTCTGAAGATAGGACTAGCTGCACTGGTTTAGGAATGAGGAAACCAAAAGCAGAGAGGTCAGTGGAACTCCCCAAGGTCACTGTCCTAACAAGCCAGAAGTGGATTCCTACTGAGGCCTCTGGTTCCTGACTCCCCAGCCCTTTCACTTCACGGAGAAGTCCCTGAGGGGTGAGGAGGCCCTGTGTGTGCGTGTGTGTCGGAGTGGTTGGAAAGGAAGGGCCTACTGAGTTGGCTTCTAATGTATTTTCTTACATTTACTAGGTTTTCATTAACTTAGTCTTCAGTACTTTCACTTGGTGGGGATGGAAATGAGGGAATTTTTTTTTAAAACAAGAGAAGATGGAATGTGGTAGGCAGTTGAGAAAATATGAGTTCCTGATCAGGACAGAGTGAAGGGAGAAAGTCAGCTTGAGGTCAGGGAGGAAGAGTGAGAGAGTCTCAGCTGTCTGCCCGGTGGGGAGGGTCCTCAGATAAGAAAGCAAAGACTGGGCTTTCATGGCAGGCACTAAGTGAGCTGCACACGTCAGTACCTCGTTACTATGGTAAAAAGTTAGCACCTGTAAAATCTTAGTGGGGGGTACAGACACTGTTACAATTGAGAACGTACCCAGATTATACAGAAATGAAGATTTGGCCAGAGCTGCCATGTTAAGCATGAGACATTGAAAAGAGATGACAGAGTAGCTGCAGAAATATATGAAAGAGAAACATGCCTGTGATCAATGAAAACCAAGTCTAGAAAAAAAAAGGAACCCAAGGAACAGAAAAAGTAAATCTCTACAGCATTCTGAGCTACAGAAAAATTTAACAACAACATGAATTCAAGAAGCAAGCACAGATGGGATGACAATATTTAGGTTGGTGCAGATGTAATTGCAGTTTTGCACTGCTGAAGTTTTCAGTTGGATACTGGAATACATTCTTGAATAAATGTGGTTATGCTATACATTTTAATATGCATTTCTCACCTTTTTTGGCTAATAACTTACTACTTGCTGTTTATATGTATTTTAGATTATGGAAGTGATGTTAGACAAGCAAATTTGAGCGATTTTCTTATTTGAGTTCAAAATGGTCATAAAGCAGCAGAGACAACTCACATTTGGCCCAGGAACTGCTAACGAATGTACTGTGCAGTGGTGGTTCAGGAAATTTCGCAAAGGAGACGAGAGCCTCGAAGATGAGGAGCATAGTGGCCAGCCATTGGAAGTTGGCAATAACCAACTGAGAGCAGTCATAGAAGCTGATCCTCTTACCCCTACATGAAAAATTTCACATTTGAAACAAACTGGAAAGGTGAGAAAACTTGCTAAGTAGGTGCCTCATGAGCTGACCGAAATCAAAAAGATTATCATTTTGAAGTGTCTTCTCTCATTCTGTGCAACAACAAACCATTTCTCAATTGGATTGTGATGAGTGACAAAAAGTGGATTTTATGTGACAACCTGTGACGACCAGCTCAGTGGTTGGACCAAGAAGCCCCAAAGCACTTCCCAAAGCCAAAACTGTGCTAAAGAAAGGTCATGGTCACTTTCCTGGTCTGCTGTGGGTCTGACCCACCACAGCTTTCTGACTCCCAAAGAAACCGTTACATCTGAGAAATATGCTCAGTAAATTGAGATGCACCAAGATGTGTTTGAGCCTAGTAATAATGATTTAAAATTTATAGTCTGAAATCACAATTACATTTGCACCAACCAGATGTTCAACCTGGTTTTAGAAAAGGCAGAGGAACCAGAGATCAAATTGCCATGATCCACTGGATCATCGAAAAAGCAGGAGAATTTCAGAAAAACATCTATTTCTGCTTTATTGACTATGCCAAAGCCTTTGACTGTGTGGATCACAATAAACTGTGGAAAATTCTGAAAGAGATGGGAATACCAGACCACCTGGCCTGCCTCTTGAGAAATCTGTATGCAGGTCAGGAAGCAAGAGTTAGAACTGGACATGGAACAACAGACTGGTTCCAAATAGGAAAAGGAGTACGTCAAGGCTGTATATTGTCACCCTGCTTATTTAACTTCTATGCAGAGTACATCATGAGAAATGCTGGGCTGGAGGAAGCACAAGCTGGAATCAAGATTGCCGGGAGAAATATCAATAACCTCAGATATGCAGATGACACCACCCTTATGGCAGAAAGTGAAGAAGAACTAAAGAGCCTCTTGATGAAAGTGAAAGAGGAGAGTGAAAAAGTTGGCTTAAAGCTCAACATTCAGAAAATGAAGATCATGGCACCTGGTCCCATCACTTCATGGCAAATAGATGGGGAAACAGTGGCTGACTTTATCTTGGGGGGCTCCAAAATCACTGCAGATGGTGACTGCAGCCATAAAATTAAGACACTTACTCCTTGGAAGGAAAGTTAGGACCAACCTAGATAGCATATTCAAAAGCAGAGACATTACTTTGCCAACAAAGGTCCGTCTAGTCAAGGCTATGGTTTTTCCAGTAGTCATGTATGGAAGTGAGAGTTGGACTATAAAGAAAGCTAAGCACCAAAGAATTGATACTTTTGAACTGTGGTGTTTGAGAAGACTCTTGAAAGTCCCCTGGACTGCAAGGAGATCCAACCAGTCCATCCTAAAGGAGATCAGTCCTAGGTGTTCCTTGGAAGGACTGATGCTGAAGCTGAAACTCCAATACTTTGGCCACCTGATGTGAAGAGCAGACTCATTTGAGAAGACCCTGATGCTGGGAAAGATTGAAGGCAGGAGGAGAAGGGGATGACAGAGGATGAGATGGTTGGATGGCATCACTGACTCAATGGACATGGGTTTGGGTGGACTCTGGCAGTTGGTGATGGACAGGGAGGCCTGGCATGCTGTGGTTCACGGGGTCACAAAGAGTCGGACATGACTGAGCGACTGAACTGAATAGAAAGGGAACAAACTGTTGGCACTTCTATAAAACAAGCTTATCAAAAATAACAAGAAACTAAATAAATTGAACTAAAATAAATTGAACTAAATAAATTAAACTAAAATAAATTGATACAGAGGGAACCCTCGAGATATTCATGGTAAATGAGAAAAAAAGACAGGTATTAAAGAGAGAGAAGAGGGGACTTCCCTGGCAGTCCAGTGATTAAGATGGCTTCCACTGCAGGGGGCGTGGGTTCAGTCCCTGGTCTGGGAACTAAGATCTCACATGCCACACCAGGTGGCCAAAAAAAAAAAAAAGGAGAGAGAGACAGGACAACAGTCATAAAAGATCAAGACAATGAAACAAAGGAATAAAGACAGACTCTGAAACAGAAAACCTAACAAATGAAAAAGCATCCATTTTAAGGAAAATACAAGACATCTTCCCCAGGATGAAGACTGGAATTGCCACTCAAAAGAGCACACCTTGTTCCAGGAGAAGCTGATAAAGAGAAAGAATCCTTCAAGCACGCAGATGAAGAAAAAGGAGAAGGAGAGGAGGAGGAGAGGAAGAAGAAAGAGGCAGGCGAGGAGGGGAAGAAGAAGAAAGGGGAAATCTTAGGGTGGCCCACCTTGTTCTATGAACAGTCAAGCTGCCAAATGACCGTGGAGAAATGCCTCCAAAGTTCTGAGCAAAAGAAAGTGTGATGCAAGAATACTTCACTCAGCCAAGTTGTGTTCAAGCATAAAGACCACAGAAACATTCTCAAAGGCAGAAAACACAGCATGTATGAGCCATTCCCTGAAAAACTTAACGATGATTCAGCCAACCAAGAGTTTAAAAACAACTCAGGAATGAAGAGGGATGGTAAAAGTACTGCTGATGAGTCACAAATCAGCTTAAATATAAAATGAAGGCTAAATAATTCTGGGAAAGATGGTTTCAGAGCAGAAGGAAATTCAACAGTGATAATACCCATGTAGCTGTAATTCATACAGATTGAAAAGTAGAGGAAGAGATAAGGTTGGAGAAAGAATGAGCTATTTTTTCACCTTCAGAACCTTGAACCGTATCACCTAGAAATGAAACTTTATTAAGAACAGTTCTAGTTTTCTCAATGTTTCTCATAATCTTAACTTCAGAGAGGTTTTTAAGGAATCAATTTTTTGTGTGGGGGGGAAGAGAAGTCTTCTTCACTTTCTTTTTCTTCTATCATAATCATATATAATTGATGTAGCCTTTTTATTCTTTGGTATGACTGGGCCCATTTTAATAAAAGCATTTTTATCTAACCTTCTAGCTAGGAATACCCTCGGGATGCCTAGAATGCTGTCAGTAGTTATGTCTGGGTGGAGGTTTCCATAACATCATTCAAACTGTCTTCAATACTTTAAAAGAAAATGAATCATTTTTATAGAAATAATAAAGTCATTATTCTGAAAAACTAAGATTGGTGAAATAGCTATCTTCAACATGCTGTCTAGAGGCTCGTCAGCTTGATTTAGTAAGAAAGCCTAAAACACATGTGTCATGTTGAAGGAATGTGCACTAATACAATGGAATTCCAACTGAGCAAAAAGGACATAGTCAAGCTTAAAAATATCATGGGACAAGAATGATAACTTGGAAGTAAAGACAACCTGGATGCAACTTGATCTGTAGAGTCAATGCAGTTTCAATCAAAATTCCAGCAGGTTATTTTGTGGATATCAACAAACTAATTCTAAGGTTTACATGGAAAGGCAAAGGACCCAGAATAGCCAACTCAGTATTGAAGAACAGAGTCAGAGAACGGACACAACTGGGCCTCAACACTTACCAAAGGCTACAGTAATCCAAATAATTTGGCATCGGCAACACAACAAAGATCAACAGAGCAGAACAGAGCCCAGAAACAGATCCACATAAACATGGCAAATTGATCTTGGACAAAAGAGCAAAGGCAATACAAGAAGCAAAGATAGTGTTTTCAACAAATGGTGCTGAAACAAGTGGACACCCACATGCAAAAAAAAAAGAAAAGAAAAGAATCTAAACCCAGACCTAACACCCTTCACAAAAAATTAACTCAGAATGGTTCATGGACCTAAATGTAAAACCCACAACTATCAAACTCTTATGACACAGGTGGAAATTAAGGTGACCTTGGATATGTGGGTGAATTTCTGGGTATAACACCAGAGGCATGATCTGTGAAAGAAACAACTGATAGGCTGGGCTTTATTAAAATGTTGAATTTCTGCACTGTGAAAGATAACGTCAAGAGAATAAGAAAACAAGCCACCAACTGGGAGAAAATGTTTATAAAATGTATGTTTGATCCAGGACTGTTATCCAAAATATATGAAGTCTTAAAACTCAACAATAAAAAAATAAACTACCTGATTACAGAATGGGCCAAGGGCCTGAACAGATACCTCACTGAAGAAGATACACAGATGGCAAGTAAGCACGTGAAAAGAGACTCAACATCGTATGTTGCAGGGAATTGCAAATTAAAAGGATGGTGAGAGAATTTCCTGGTGGTTCAGTGGTTAGGATGTGGCACTTTCACTACCATTGCCTGGGTTCAACCCCTGGTTGGGGAAATAAGATCCACAAGCCACTCAGCACAGCAAAAAAAAAAAAAAATGAGGTGTCACAACTATGAGAATGGCCCAAATCCAGAACATTGACAATACCTAATGCTGGTAAGGATGTAGAGCAAATGCTGCTGCTGCTGAGTCGCAGTTATTCCTGGTGGAAATGCAAAGGGATGCAGCCACTTTGTAAAAGTCCGACAGTTTCTTACAAAACTAAACAGTACCCTTATCATATGAGCCAGCAACCCTGCTTTTTGGGTATTTACCCAAAGGAGTTGAAAACAGGTCCACACAAAAAGCTGCGCACAGATGTTCACAGCAGCTTTACTCAAACTGCTGCCCAAACTTGGAAGCAACCAAATAGGTGAATGGATAAACCGTGACACAGTCAGACAATAGAATATCACTCGGTGCTAAAGTGAATTGAGCTGTCAAGCTATGAAAAGACATGGAGAAAACTCAGATGCATACGTCCAAGTGAAAGAAGCTAATCTGAAAAGGCTACATATCGTGTGATGGATGTAAACTACGTGACATTCTGGAAAAGGCAGAACTATCAGTTCTGTTCAGTCAGTCAGTTGTGTCTGACTCTTTGTGACCCCATGGACTGCAGCATGCCAGGCTTCCCTGTCTATCACCAACTCCCAGAGCTTGCTCAAACTCATGTCCATTGCCATGCAACCATCTCATCCTCTGTCATCCCCTTCTCCCCCAAACCCCACGAACAGTATGAAAAGGCAGAACTATGGCGACAGTAAAAAGATCGGCAGGGAGAGAAGGGTTGAACAGACAGAGCAGAGAGTATTTTTTAGGGCAGTGGAACTATTCTGTATGATGCTATATTCTGTATGACACTATCGTGATGGGTACATGTCAGTATGGGTGCGTGCTAAGTTGCTTCGGCCGTCTTTGACTCTTTGTGACCCTATGGGCCATAGCCAGCCAGGCTCCTCTGTCTGTGGAGTTTTCCAAGCAAGAATACCCAACTGAGTTGCCATGCCCTCCCCTCCAGGAGATCTTCCTAGCCCAGGGATCAATGTCACGCCCCTTACGTCTCCTGCATTGGCAGGTGGGTTCTTTGCCACTAGCACTACCGGGGAAGCCTACACGTCAGTATACATTTGTCCAAACCCACAGAGTGTAAAACACCAAGAGAACCCTGACGTAAGTGGACTTTGGACTTTGGGTGGTAACACGTCAGTGCAGGTTCATTGATTTTAACATGTACCACTGTGGTGCAGGAAGTCAACAGTTGAGGGAAGCTGTGCCTGTATGAGGGTAGGGGGTGTACAAGAACTGACTTTTTGCTCAATTTTGCTATGAACCTAAAACTGCTCTTTAAAAAAAAGAGGACAAACGCCACAGTCTGGATGTTTCTAGGAATTATGGACAGTCCAGTAGAGGTGGGGCACAGTAGATGAGCAGGGAAAGCAAAGGAAAGAAGTGGAATGAGACTGGAGGGGCCAGCCAGGACTTCCTGTCTTGTGGGTAATGGAGCATCATTGAAGGGTGCTGAGCAAGGAAGTGAGGGAACAGATGCTTTAGAAAGGTCCCCGTGGCAGCTAAGTGGATGGTGAATTGGGATGGTAGGGAGTACACGAGAAACAAACAGGGCAATTACTGGCTGAATCCAGGAGTGAAACAGCAAGGTTCTAAACTGGGGCTGGGCATGTGACAAGGAGGCAGAGGGCTCCGGAGCTTGGTCCTGACTAGAAGTAGAGGCTGGGAGCAGGGAGAGAGATTGCACCGTTTTGTACACGGTGAATTAGAAGTGCTTTGGGAGAGAGCTGATGGAGATGAGATCCCGATGCTTGGACTGACAAGTCTAGAGCTCAGGTGAGGAGTGGGCCTGGCCTGAGCTCATGGGTGACTTGCCCATGGGTGGAAGGTAAAGCAAAGAGCTGAGATCTCTCCCACAGAGGAAGCAAAGAGGAGGATCCAGGGGCAGACTGGTAGGGGAGACTAATATTTCAGAGATGGGTGGGAGGTCCTATAGAGGAGATGAGTGGAAAGAGGAGTCTCAAGAGGGGAGCAGTGGCTGCACAGAGGCCAGGGGAGGGAGGGCTTTTCCACAGGTCAGAGTCAAGGGCTATAGAGGGGTTGAGAAAAGAAGGGGCCTGGTGATTCTGCCACCTTTTTACATGGAATCAAGACTTACTTCCGTTTTCTTTTTCTTGGTTGAAGTACAGTTTTCAAGCAGGTTAATGAATAGCATTATGGAACACACTAATTTTCAAAGAACGTACGTTAGACTTGGCACAAACAAGAATGAATATATATTTTGTAAAAACAAGCATTAAAAAAAATTAACTCTAGACTCCTTGACTCATAATCCAGATAATCATTGAACAGGATGTGACTTACCAACAAGAGAAGAGTTGAATACACGATGGCACATTCACACCATAGAGTATTATCCACTAAAAAGAATGGATTAGAGAGCTATGCCAGTATGCCAGCTGACTTGAAGGGAACTCTGTGAGGTACTGAGTAAGAAAAGCAAGAAACCTCAAGTGCCTGTAATATGATCCCACTTTTGGCCAAGCAGTGACAAAAGTCTTGTGATTTCTGATTATGATTACAGAGAACACAGAAGAAAGAGTGGGAAGATATATGGCAGGATATGGCTGTATACGTATTACATTCGCCTGACCAGGGAAGAGGAGGGATGAGGTAGGGGGAGGGACAAGGGTGCAGCAAGCAATAAAATAAAACAGGGGACGTCCCTGGAGGTCCAGTGGTTAAGGCTTTATGCTGTCAATGCAGAGGGCCTGCACTGGTGGAGAAACTCAGATCCCACATGCTATACAGCACAGCCAAGAGAGTAAAACAAAAAAAAAGAAAATTATTATTAAAAAAAAAAAACTGAAGAAAAAAGAGAACACTAAATACTATATAGGAAATGGCCATATTTATGCATTTATATAAAATTGTGCAAATAGCACAAAGAAATTATCAAAAAAGAATGCACACACAAAAATGACTTAAATCTGCAATGGAGTTAACCAAGTGCTGTGAGTGGCCTCAGTCGGGGGGCCTGGGGGTGAGCTGGCGAGGGCGCCAGCCAGTGAGGGGCCCTCGCTGTCCTCCTGCGAGGACCAAGGACACCTATGGGTGAGGCGACACTGAGAGGGCACCTGGGCTGTGTCCAGCCAGCTGCGAGAAGGAAAAAAGCGTTGACGGTCTCATTCGATTTTGGGGCAAAGTGCAAGAACAGGGGAGGGTATTATCAGGAGGACTGAAATTTGAGAATTCATGGGAACAGGAGATCAGAAGCCATTGCAGGCAAAGGGTTAGAACAGGGGTAGAAGAAGCATCTGCGAATGTGAGCGAGTGCAAAGCTCAGTCGGACGTGAGACAGGACCCAGGCCGGGGTGGACAGGGGACCTGGAGGCCCACAGCAGAGGCCTGCCTCAGGAGTAGGATGTGACTATCAGTCTCCGAGTTGCAGGAGAAGAGAAAATGGGAAACCAAAGGATGACACCAAGTACAGGCCAGTGCTTATCAACCAACATACACACTTTTAATTGCAAAAAGTAAAAATTTTTGTCACACGAAACCTTAATGTACATACATTCTTTGTAAGTTTGCGGTACATTAAGTTACAATCAACATTCCACACTGAACACAGAATAACATCTTAGACCACTCAGAGCCCACGTGGCTGGACAGGTGTCCGCCCCTTTGCTCACAGGGACCCCCCAGGGCCCGCCACCCCTGGCTCCCTAGAGAGGAACTGCAGCCATTCTGGATCCCGTCCCTAGGGGCAGCAAGGCCTTTGCCGAGTGCCCAGTTCCCGCTCCCTTCCGCCCTAGGTGTCTGTCACTGACCTTCCCGCGGGAAGGACGAGGAGGAAGAGACCAAGGCCAGCGTTTTTCTGAGGATGAGACTATGGAGAGAAGTTTGGAGGGAAGGTCATCTATGATGGAGGCTGCGCCTTCTCTGGGAATGATGGCATGTGTCCACTCAGTTCGGGTCACCAACTCTCACAGGTAAGCGTTTGTTCCTGAAATGGCTGGAAGTGCTCTGAGGGGCTGAAGCTTAAAGGCTGGGACCCTGCTGAGCTGTAGGTCAAGGTGGCTTTGCAGGCTGACCTCACCTCCCCCACAGAGCCATGGAGAGGGATAAGGAGGTAAATTAAGCCTGGTGTGAAGCAGATGTCCCGACTCTCCAATTTCTATCTGAAACTCAGAACTAAGCTGGTTTCCCTTCTTTGCAAGGGTGTCTACAGCTATGGTCCACTCTTGGATTGACGCTGGCTGACAGACAGACAGACACATGAAGGCAGCAGTGGCCCGTGGGCAGCCCCATCACATCTGGACAGTTCCAGGCCTCCGCTTGGGAGTTTCGTAACATCTCTTCTCTCCAATATTCTGCAAAGATCTGGATGTCTCACGGTCTCGAGAGAGGGAGACATGATGGGTGTAGTTAGCTCTAATGCTGAAATTATGCAGGGCAGGAAAACCAGACGCAAAGCGACCTGGACGACAGACGAGCTGGCTGGAGGCCTTCTCACCAGGGCCAGCACTTAAGAGCCACGCCGCACCCAGGGCGGGTGGACTCGGACGTGGTGCACGAGGGAGACCACCTGTCTATCTTCTCTGAGATGCTTCTGCAGAAGCAGCTGCAGGATATGGAGGGGCTGATGGCGACAGAGCACAAACTTTCCATCTGTGACAGAGCTTGCTCTGTAAGCACCTCACCTTCCTAGCTGCCTGGCCCTGACGTGCGTCAGCTCTGAACCCAATATCCGTGGGTCCGAACGTGGAGAGATTCTCAAACCAAAATGCTATTTTAAAGCACATCTCTGGCACTCCCTTCCTTCAACCGACTTTAGTGGGTGAAAAAGCTGAAAAGAGGAAGTTAATGAGTGTGGAACTTATAAGTCAGGAGAGTTTGTCTTCTAGCGATAGGGAAACTCAAAAGTCTAAAATATTCCTGTTTAATAACTGATTCTCAAAAGGTAGACCAGATTGATTCACTCCCTGCACTAGTCTCTTTCCTCTACAACCTGGCCCCTGCTGGGTAAGGATTGCATGACAAGCAAACATCTACTCTGAGGGTCTCAATTTTCACTATGGAAGCCTCTGGCTAATGAGCAAAACTGCATCCAGACTGTGAAAACGACGGAGGGACTTCCCTGGTGGTCCAGTGGTTAAGACTCTGTGCTTCCCGTGCAGGGGGTGTGGGTTCAATCCATCGGGCAACTAAGATCCCACAGGCTATGCAGTGCAGCCGAAAAAAAAAAAAGAACACTGCCTATATAAAAAACATAAAATCACTGAGGCCCTCACCTGCAGCTAAGGAATTATTTTGTTTTGAAATTGCTCCTACACCGAGGCCTATGCTGGGTTTTGGAAGAAGGGAATAGAAAACCGTGAACTAAAAAAACAAGTGATGTAAACTCCAAGGGGACCCACAACTGGAATTGGGCTGAGTCCCTCTGCTGGTCACACATCTGGAAACTTGCGGTGATGGGAAAATGGCTGGAACGTTCACTCCTAAAAAGCGCTTTCAGGTGGGGGCGGGGGAAGGGCTTTTTATAGAAGTCATCTGTTAGCTTCTCTCCATTTCTGTCTCAAACAGTTTTGAAAACAAACCCTGGAGAGTTCCTGGCTTGCTGACCCTGCCCCTAGGTTCTCCCACTCAGCTGGGCTCACCAGAGTCAGCTAGACCCACGGCTTTGTTCCTGGACACCACTCTGCACTGCAGCAGGAAGACACTGTGCTGTGGAGCCAGCCATCGACCGCCAGCAAAGGAACTGTCCTCGGCCCCAGTTTCTTTCCTTGTAAATGAGGCTCTCAGAGCTGCTTCACAGGACTGGGCAGAGATCAGAGGAGAAGATCACACGTACCCAGACACTCTGAAGCTGGAACGGACTATTTAATTATTAAGAAACATTGCTATGTCTTTTCTCTCAGAAAATGACCCCAAATTTGTCTATTTCATGGATTGTTTTGTTGTTTCACGAAAGAGGCAGATTCTGTTTTCATAAACTATGGTTAGTTTACTCTCTCCCCCTGCTGAACAAATTGAGAGTGGGGAGAGGGTAAGTTCTACTTATGTTCTTCATGAACCAGGACAGGGTAGTGTTCTTTTCAACATCCGTCTCTTGGGGACCTCAGGACACCTGGATATAATGCCTCAAACCGGGGCCAAAGCAGCCTTTCTCCCCAGAGAGCTGACTTCTCCCCAGAGAAACACAGTACATGAGTTTCACTGCCATGTCATCTCTGGGTAAACAGTCAACAAACTTGTGAGCAAGGACCTCTGTTTAAAGCAAGCCCTGTGGCTTTGTTCTTAGGGTGGTGGTAGACATGGGGATTTCTATGGCCCCACCAGCCCCCTGACCCTGCTTCCTCATCTTCATGAGCCTCCTTCCCACACTGGGTCATATGGAGGAACTTCTGCTGCTTCCACGGAGGAGCTGAGAGCGAGGTGAGCAGGGGTGACCCCGCGGCCCCCTCACAAAGCCTTGGGTAACTAGAAAGGAACTAGCTGGTGGCTCACTGACTACTGACCAGTCAGTGGGAGATTCTGCTTTTCAGAATTACCTGGAGAAGAAGGTACATTAATTAAAAAACCTTCTTTGAAGAATTTCACCCCTAACATAAATCTACGTTCAATTCTGAACTGGACAGATTTTAAGTAAAATGAGTGGTGTCCACACGGAAAGTTTCTACTTATCTGCTGCCAGACCGTTCTTTGTTGAAGACAGCTGTCAGCTCTGGGGACCTCCCACAGGAGGCCTTAGAACACCCACACACACATAAGGCTCTTTCAGCTTTGAGTTGAAGAGGGCATTTTATGATCATTTAAGGTGTGACAGGCTGGAGTAAAATGGGGAAGGAACACGGGGTAATTCATAAAAACACAGCGGGGAATTTCGATCATCAAAACAGTTGCTTTGCTCCTAAGAAACCCTCTCTTTTGTGAAACCAAAGGGCCTAATTTAAGAGAACTCTGAGAGACCTCTAAAGAACTTGTTTACGTATCACCAGGGGCAAGGACATTGCAAAGGCTCTACAAGTATGCACAAAGCTGGCCTCTGAATGGTCCCTCTGATTTAAAACCTCTTAAACTGTAACTGCTTAGCAGCGTGCCTTTTATACAGACGTGAAGTTTTGTTTTTCCTGTATTATTTCACACACAGTACTGATTCTTTTCAGCAAAAATTCCCTCAGGTACAGTTCATCCTACTTTCACTCAAGTCCGTGGAGGCGCCTCTGAGCGATGTGAACCCTCCCTGTCCTTTACAAGCCCCTAAACAGGCCATTCAAGCGCACACTGATCCTCACTGATGCTCATGAGATGTGTAGACAGAGGGCCTGGGACAAGGTGCAGGGGTGCCTTCAAAGGATGGCGAGGACCCCACAGTGAGTCCCATTCTCTTCCCCCACCACTGTCTGCCTCTGGTCTGACACCTCCACTATCTGTTTGATTTCTGCCATTTAGAACCAGGGGCCGTAGCGTGGTCTGCTTCTTTTCCTTCAGCTTGGCAATGGCACAATCAGAGGCCAGATATTTAATAAAGTCGATAAAGGAATAATAAAGGGGGAAAGGAAACAAAAAAAGAGGGTCCTTATTTGTACACTTAAGACATACAAAAAGCATTTGGGGAAAACAACGAGCAGAGCGAATCGTCCAAAGGAACACGGTTTTGTATTTTCACAAGAATTAAAAACACCTCACCTTGGTTCCCAGTACAGAGAAAGAGAAATCATTTCAAGACAGACAGTCACACAGTTGCACGCCCAGCTGACCAGCACTTTGTGTCTGGAGTTCCTTCCCTAGCCACATGACAACATCACTTTGACACATCTGTAAAACATCTTCTCTGCAGAAAGTCGGGCCCTAAAGATCAAACCCGGGGAGGCGCCCTCTCCCCAGGCCAGCACTCTTAACTCACCCCCTCTGAAGACATTTGGTAAAAGCAACACGGCTCATGACAGCAGTGCTGCCTCAGCAGTAAAGGGCTCTGGCTGGGCCAAGGGAGGGGTGTGGGGAGCCCAACTGCTGAGAAGCCGGCCAGACAGGCGAGAGAGCAGGGGAGGGAGGGGGAGACTGAGAACCTGACCGAATGGAGGAAGGTATTACCTTAGGAATTGCCGCTTCAATTACAGGCAGGCTCTGGCCTGGCATCGGCGACTCCGAGAGCCACACGCGCTTGGGAAAGAAGTGCACTTCTCGAGTGCAGCTTGAGGTTATTTGGTCCTTTTCACTGGTTCAAGATTCCACTGTGCTTGGGAAACTGCCATAACTTCTTTAACCATCCGTGGCTTTCCAAAAGATGTACAGGGTGGTTTTACCAGGGAGATGGGACAGGCAGGCCCACCTGGCAGAGGATGGCGCTGAAGTCAGGACCCGCTGACTGCCCTCTCGGGGCCAGGAGCCAGCAGAGGAGACCATGGCATGCAAGTGAGGGAGGATACCAACCCTGCTCCCTGCCTGAAGGCAGCCTCAAGGCTTTGGTGCCAAGGGGCTGGGCAGAGGCCCGTCTCTCATAGACGGGTACTGGTGGTGGAGTCCTGGCCAAGAGGCTGGGCTGGAAGAGTTGGGAGGCCCAGGCTCTGGCCTTTGCCTCCAGCACACAACTGGCTCACACGCGCATGCATGGGGCAGGTGACTAAGTAACCAACCCCTGGAAAGTGGTTTCATCGTTTTTTGTTTTTATTCTCCCCGTTTCGATCTGGTCTTCAACTCTCAAAGCTGTTCCTTTAGATCTGTGTCCTATAGCTCTGACAGGGTGGTTCCATCGCAGACGACCAAAGGCTGGATCCCTCTGGCCATAATGTAGACCTTCCAGTGGGTGGCACCAGCGTAGCCTTGAAGGGAGACAGCGACAGGAAAGCGTGTGAGTCGTAGGGACTGGGTCTGCAGAGCTGCCCTCAGATTCACCTACAGACTCAGAGGCCATTCCTGCTCTGGAGGTCTGTGAGCTCTTCCTAGCGTAAGTGTCCCCAGCTATCATTAGTCCTCTCTGTAAGCTGACATCCAACGGGTTCCTCCAACCATGAACCAAAGTGTTTCAGCGTCACCCCTCACCTGGGTAACTGTGAATCACAGTTTGGCAGGTTTACAAAAGCAGGATGTTCTAGATATGGCAGATGCATCTGTGTGTGCTAAGTGGCTTCATCTGTGTCCGACTCTGTGCGACCCTATAGACTGCAGTCCCCCAGGCTCCGACCCTATAGACTGCAGTCCCCCAGGCTCCCGGTGTGACCCTATAGACTGCAGTCCCCCAGGCTCCTGTTGCGACCCTATAGACTGCAGTCCCCCAGGCTCCGACCCTATAGACTGCAGTCCCCCAGGCTCCGACCCTATAGACTGCAGTCCCCCAGGCTCCGACCCTATAGACTGCAGTCCCCCAGGCTCCCGGTGTGACCCTATAGACTGCAGTCCCCCAGGCTCCTGTTGCGACCCTATAGACTGCAGTCCCCCAGGCTCCCAGTGTGACCCTATAGACTGCAGTCCCCCAGGCTCCCGGTGTGACCCTATAGACTGCAGTCCCCCAGGCTCCCGATGTGACCCTACAGACTGCAGTCCCCCAGGCTCCGACCCTATAGACTGCAGTCCCCCAGGCTCCTGGTGTGACCCTATAGACTGTAGTGTACTCCCCCAGGCTCCTGGTGTGACCCTACAGACTGTAGTGTACTCCCCCAGGCTCCCGGTGTGACCCTGTAGACTGCAGTCCCCCAGGCTCCTGGTGTGACCCTATAGACTGCAGTCCCCCAGGCTCCTGGTGTGACCCTATAGACTGTAGTGTACTCCCCCAGGCTCCCGGTGTGACCCTATAGACTGTAGTGTACTCCCCCAGGCTCCCGGTGTGACCCTACAGACTGCAGTCCCCCAGGCTCCCGGTGTGACCCTACAGACTGCAGTCCCCCAGGCTCCCGGTGTGACCCTACAGACTGCAGTCCCCCAGGCTCCCGGTGTGACCCTACAGACTGCAGTCCCCCAGGCTCCCGGTGTGACCCTATAGACTGCAGTCCCCCAGGCTCCCGTTGTGACCCTATAGACTGCAGTCCCCCAGGCTCCCGGTGTGACCCTATAGACTGCAGTCCCCCAGGCTCCCGGTGTGACCCTATAGACTGCAGTCCCCCAGGCTCCCGTGTCCATGGGATTCTCCAGGTAAGGATACTGGAGTGAGTTGCCATGCCCTCCTCCAGGGGATCATCCCAACCCATGGATCGAACTTACAGCTCTTACATCTCCTGCACTGGCAGGTGGGTTCTTTACCACTAGCAGCACCGGGGAAGCCCTGCTGATGTGCATGTGTGTGTGCTAAGTCGCTCAGTCGTGTCCGACTCTTTGCGACCCCATAGACTGCAGCCCACCAGGCTCCTCTGTCCATGGGATTCTCCAGGCAAGAATACTGGAGTGGGGTGCCATACTCATCCGGGGGATTCTCAAGGGGACCTTCCTGACCCAGGGATCAAACCCGAATCTCCTGAGGCTTCTGCACTGCAGGCAGACTGAGCCACGAGTGAAGCCCCAGATAAGGTTGATATGGAGCATCAATTCTCAGGGTCACTTCTTTTCAGCAAAAGACAGGACGGGTTCTAACGGAGGCCAGGGCGCCCTGTCCAGTTCTCCTGAGGTTATACACAACATGGTCTCATTACAGAACATCCAGATTAACCCAAACCAGTACTTCCTAAATTGCATTCTGCCAACAGTAGCACCCTATAAGACAGTCCAGGGCAAACAGGGTTCCATGGTCAAGTGAGTTTGAAAAACACCAGACCCCTTCAGGGCTTCTCAGAGCCTTCTGTACACTAATGTGTACTGTGTCTCAACAAGACAGGCGTTTCCCAAAGACAGAGCCCTCTCTGCCCAGGGTCTTTCCCAAGGGCTGTTTTATGAACCCTAGGGTCATGACCTGTATCATTTAAGCACTGGTATCTAGGAATGGGCTCAAAAGGTAAAATTAAAAAACTTTAATACATCAGTAAAGTAACTGATGAAAAATTTTCTAGAGAAGGATACACCACTCATCTTTAAACTGGGAGCACTGAATGGAATGTAACCTCTGCTTGGTGACTCGGGAAAGGTCACTATGAGCCGGGACTGTACCATCATGGCAGGTAACATGGGCTTACCAGCGTCAGCCTCGACACTTGACACCCACATCACTCTTGAAAATGCCGTCCGTCATGGGTTTTCTGGTGATCGTGGGCACTGTCCTCTGAACCCAGCCACCATGGGATGATGCTTATTTTGTCAACAAACACAGAATCTGCTTGGCATGGTGCTATTCTTGAGGGTCTCTGAGGTGCAGGAGTGGCCATCTGCTTAACAGCCACTGAAGTTACTCTCGCCCACCGTCAGGGTCTGCCTTTCTGTCCTCATTTTCCCCTGCGGCAGCTGCAGCCATTGCTTCCGTTTCTGCCACTGCTTCCTGAGTCCACTGTCCTCCCCAGCCCTCCCCACCCCCAGCCTTCTCCTGACTTGCCCTCTTCCCTGGTTCTCATCAGCCTCCATCCCTTCTCCACATTCCTATCACGTTCTGCCCTTCATGGACACTGCCAAGCACAGGGCTTCTTTCCCTCCAGTCAGCAAGCTGGCTGGTCACAGAACGACAAGGATCAGTCTCTGGATTCTGGGCCATTCCGGACTAGCCACACCAGCCTTTGATCAAAGAGTCAAAGCTTCTTTGATCACTGCCAGTCACCCATCTTTTTTTTTTCCTTTTTTCCTTAATTCTATAATTGGCACTCGGGATGCTTGTGGGAGCTGAAAACCTGGAATTTGGATAACAAAAGTGTTTCTGTAGCTGTCTGAACTGTCAGGCATTTGTAGAACATAAGACAGAAACTTTTTCAAGCACAGCTACACATTCCAAAACCAGAATGCCATACAGACTTGTGCAGCATCACTCCACTACAGAACGACGGGTTTGGAGTAATTTCCACACAAGAATCCTCTTTTCTTGCAGTAATCCTCAAGGGCCAGGCCAGCTGTGCTCCATTAGTGGCTAAATGCTTAATTTGAGCATTGTTTTCATTTTTTTCATTTTTAAATTGAAATAAAAGTTATGAAACTTGGATTACAGTTTGGCAGTTTTCAGTATGCACCCTACCTCCAAGCGAGGTGAGAGGTTTCTAGGGACTGGGGTCTTCCAAATAGAAAAACTTAAAAGAAATAAAACTGGAAAATCAGTCTGGGCTCTGTCTGGGAGTCAGGGCTACCCTAGGTTTTGTGAGGCAAGAAAAACAAGAAGGGCAATGGTGATGCTTGTTGATTTATTTTGCTTCTGCCAAGACAGTTCTATTGTCAAACTGCCAGTGGTTGATTCAAGTCTGTTTCTTCGGAACCAATTTTTAGATGGTAAGGCACAGAACAAGTCACAGTCGGGAAATCATGGAGCCAAGGGTGGGTCATGACTGTGAGGCTGTGACCAGACTGTGGGATCCACAAGGAAGATAGTATTTCCTTGCGTGGCTGTTGCCCTTACATACTGCTTGAATTGTTTTACTAGGAAACTGGGCACAGAAAGGGTTTCATCGAATCTGAATTGGACCTCCTCTGGCTTGACTGTGTAAAAGGAGTCACTTAAAACTGATGCTTCACCTAACTGACCGTTGGGCCTTGGAATGGTCACCTCTCCTCTCTTGGTCTCAATTACCTTATCTGCAAACGAAGTATTGCTCTAAATATTTTCCATAATAACTCCTCCTAATTTGAAATCTCTAAAGCCAATGGACACATGCATCCTAAATGTGCACGTGACCCATCTCTCTCTGCTACGTTTTCTTAGTAATTACTTACCATTACATCTAAGCAGAAATAATTGACCTTGCTAATTAAAAAAAGCTATTTTTGACTTTAATAAATATTTGTAAAGGCAATATTCAATTTTTAGAATGCTTTTTTGAGTTAAAAACTAAAAAGACCCTGTGGCCAACCCTGCCCTCTGGGGGCTCCACGTACCGATGTCGCCGGGCTCCAGCGGCATCGCCACGGACTGGCAGTGGCTGCGGCACTGGAAGGGCGGGAGGAGCTGCAGCATGGCCTCCCCGCTGCCGATGGTGAACAGGTCATGCATCCTGTGCGTCTGGAGGAGAGGACACAGGGGAAGGAAAGGAAAACCAAGTCAAATCCTGGCGCATGGGGGAGGACACAAAAATTCTTACACGTGTGGCTCTGGGTTTCCTGGCAGCCTAAGCAAAGAGGAAGACAGAACCAAGGATAAAACTCACAATTCTGTTCGAGAGACAAGAAACAAATTAGTTTCTGCTAAGCATCTCCCTGTACTGAGGCTAAGGGTAGATTTCTATTTTTTTGGCCATGTTAAGGGGGCATGGGGGATTTTAGCTCCCAACCAGAGTTCAAATCTGCATTCTCTGCCATGGAAGCTCAGGGTCTTAACCACTGGACTGTCAGGGAAGTCCCATGGTAAGATCTCTTCTAGGGTTTTTCTTAAAGAGACATTGTGTAGTTTTGTGGGCAACATCTGCAATGACAGCCCTGTAGCAGAAATGGCTCAAGTTTCATAATTCACAATTTCTAGCCATAGTTTCCAGGTAGGTCATAGGCAAAATATCTAACTGTATTTTAACAAAAGTCTCGCAGAGGCCAACATGTGGTGGTCTCAATATGCAATCATCTGAGGGTCTGGTTTGATCCAGACAGTCTGTATATCCTCTGGGCAATGGTCTGTGGAATATTATTTCTTACTGTCAGACTTTTTTCAAGAGAATCGGACAGCAGCAAGTTCAAGTTCACAATTTTTTGGCAAGACCCAGGTAAGCAGATGCATGATGCTACTGATTGAGGACTAAGAGCAGTTAAGATCAGCCTCTGGTCTTGGAAGCTAAGGGTGTGCACCTGCACAGGTGACTGCAGGTCTCTGAGGGCACATGGACTGCAGTCGCCGGGCTCCTCCATCCATGGGGTTTTCCAGGCAAGGAGTATGGCAACCCAAAGGAGTGGGTTGCCATTTCTTCCTCCAGGGGATGTTCCTGACCCAGAGAACAAGCTGGCATCGCCTGCATCGGCAGGTAGGTTCCCTGCCATTGAACCGCCAGGCCATCAGTCCTGCTCCCGGCAAGCAGTAAGTGCAGTCTGCTGTGTGCCTGGGGTTTGGGAGGGGCAGGGAACAGAAACAAAGGGATAGGGGGCTCTTGGTCACACTTCTCTTTCTGTCTAGATGGCAAGAGAAAACCCCAATCCCTTATGCGTCCTTACAAAGCAGGAGTCAGAAGTCCGGCTCCTTAGGCCATGTCCTGTTTTTTCTCCACCATTTGGGTCCTCAGGAGCCTGAGAATGTGGTCCTGCCTTCTCCTGCCTCCCAACCCTGGTCTCCCCGTTGCTCCCCACAGGCCCTGGCCTTGACTCTGTGTCCACGGAAACGCTTCGAGCCACTGCAACCGCTGCTGCAGTGGCAGAAGAGGACGCGTGTCTGGAGCCGCTGTGACCGACAGAAGCCCTGTCACAAGCAGTCTCGAAAAAATTCCAGAAGACCAGAAATTAAGCAGGCATATCTCTATTTCACATGGGCCTGAGAGGGGCTGGGACCAAGCTCTTCCACATTCAGGATGAAGAGAAGCAGACAACAGGATGGACTGGGCCGGCCCTGGGCAACATCGTGGGGTGGGTGCAGTGGGCCTTGGAGCCCCTCACCTCTTCCCCCAGGGTCTCTCAACAAGGGGACTCCACTGCTTATCTTTTATCCCAAGGCTGCCTCTTGGAATCTGGGCCCACAGACACATGACTTTACCAGAGTCCAGGGCCCAGGGATGTGGAACAAGGGTGGAGTAACGTGGCTGTGGAGAAAGGAGAGCCTGGGCCAGGGTGGGGAACAGATGCTCTAAGAAATCAGACTCTCAGAATCTCTGCCTATTTGGGCCACTCCCCTTCCAAAAACATCCTTGAGAACCACAACAAGATATTCTGACAGGCGTCTGCGGAACTCTGTATTTACCCCTTTGGCTGGGTTCCCTAGTGTCCCTGTTCGGCAGACTGGTGAAATTAAGATTCAAGTGGGAAAACCCAAGACAGTGATAAAAGCCCTCACCCATAATTTTTTCATATATCATAATTATGAAGATGAAATCATACTAGGGCCCCGAGTTCTAGCCGAAGGCAGCAGAATAAACTTCTTTAAAACCTGAGGCCAGAGCCCAGCACCTCCACCCTACAGCTGGCAGGCAGAAGTTCTTACTTCTAGACAAAATGATTGTTTTTTAAAGGCTTTGAAATTCCTTTAACACGATTCAGCACATTTGGACCCAAACAATAGTGTCAGGAGGTTAAAGACACAACCCCGAGTTGATAGGGGTCGCAGTTCAGCAAATTTAATTTTTTAACAAAGGAAAATTCATCCTTTTAATTATTCCAAACCAATCCAGACTCAAAAAGCTTCCTCAGGGTTGAGACTCAACAAAAGAGCAATTCAGAGAAAAGTAAACAGACACAAACACAGAACAGCTCTGCCCAGTCTGCTGGCCCCAGAGGTATAAATGTGGGCTCCGGGTACTTGGCCACGGATGGAGGTAAGAGGCAGTGCCACACACTGCCTCAGGCACGTGCTTGTCAACCCTTCTGTTCCCAAACCACGCTCCCAAGCTTTTTGCTCTCCCTTTTTGCTCTCCATCTGAAGCTTCTCGTTTGTTTATTTCTGGGGAAAGCCAATCTGGGAGTGGAGGATGAGGTGAGACCTCTTATTAACTTGCTGTGTCCTTGGGCAAATCATTAAATTTCTCACAAAATGAGAAATGTTGGACTGTTCATTTACACACTATTCATTCACAGTCTGCCTGCTCTCGACTTGGAGGTAGAGAAGTTTGACTGCATGCTCAGGACTCTTTAAACTTGAGGATTCTACTCCCTTTAACGTAGAAAGGTAGCTTGCCCCCAGGTGTTAAGGGCAGGAAATAGATCTGCAAGGTCACTAGACTTTCTGGAAGCATGCCTTCAGTAAAAAGTCAGGCCGCTGCAGGTCCTGTTGGCAAGCAGCAGGAAGAGAGAACTCCAGATTCTGTGGATGACCCTTCAGGTCACCCTCGAAGCTGACATACAGGGAAGGCTTTGATTATGACATGAGCCCAGGTACCAAACGAGAAAAATTCTAGATCCAAATCTTCTCAGAATTTCCTACCTTACTCCCCACAATAGGTTCTGGTTGAAGAAGGAAGCATTTTTTCAAGGAGGCGTCTTTTGGAAACGGCAGATGCGTGAAAACAGGGAAAAGCTCATGTAAAACGTGTGATCTGTTCAGCGGTCTTCTCCTGTAGAACGTGTAAGAGGGAAAAAGGAGTTAAACTGGGCAACCCAGCCCAACACCATGGCTCTAGCCAGCTCGGCAAGGGTGGGAAAACTGTGGGTGGTGGGTGAAGAGGGAAAGATGTCAGGACAACAACTGAAGTATTCGGTCCATGAAGAGCAGTCATGCCGAATCAATTAACTGAAACATCACACGCGCACACACACGCACACACACTCTACAGCCACAATTTGTCTTGTGTGGGTGGGGTGTTTATAAAATCCAGCTAAAACAACATATAGAGGGAGAAAAGAAACACTCCATTCATTCTCTCTTGGCAGGGACTGAAGTAACAGCAGGCAGGGCAAGAGAGGAGAAGGGAGGAGGGGGGCAACAGTCATGACCCTCTTGAAGTGGAGCAGTATGACGTGGGAAGCCTGTATCAACTCGTAAACGGAGTATTTGATCATGCAAATAAACAGCAAATTTAAAGAAAGGCAGAAGCAGAGGAGCTACACAACAAAAAGCCTGAAAAAGCAGTTTTAATCCTTTTTGGAATGATTCTAGAAGTAAACTTGCGTTCCTTTTATTTGTAGAAAGCAAGGTTCACCCCCAAGAAATGGCCCATGTCGTCTATCAGACCTGAGAAGGAACAGGGAGATAGACACGGGTTTCAATGTTGGCTGGGTGACCTTAAGCAAAGTACTTAACCTCTCTGATTCCCACTTTTCCTGAACTGAAAAACGACAATGACAATTCCGACTTCCCAGCACTATTACGAGCATCTCCAAGGAGTAACAGACACTAAGCACCAAGGCATGCTGCCTGGCACAAATAAATGCCATGAAATAACCTTCCCTTCTATTCTTTGTGCTCTCTCTGCAGTCCTCAACACTCAGGACCCACTCAGCATGAAAGCAAATGCTGAACACTGCAGTTAGAAGTGAGTGAAGCTTCTATTAGGCAATCTCGGTGTCCACCATGGTGACGCCCCTCTTGACACACCTCTTCAACTCCTCTCTTTCTCTCCATCGGTTTTTCAACACTGTGCTCTGGAGTTATCACTTGACTTGGAGGGTGTGGTGCAAAGTTTACACAGTGCCAGGCATAGCAGGGTCTCGGCAGCAATGAGTACCGTTTTGACATTTGGTCTGCCCTCTTTCTGTCCACACACATGGCTGGGTGCCCCTTTCCGCACTCACCATGGATACGGAAATGGGAACCACCGTCCAGGAAAGCAGCGCCACCACTTGGTGAAAAACCCTTCGGTGAAGCCTTCTGTCACCTCCGGATACTGGCACAAAAAATCCTGAAGCCCCTCGGTTGACAGGGACTGTCCCGTCTTGGGGAGGCAGAAAACAAAAGTGCAACAAGACAACACGGAATTACTCATCAGGAATGCCCCAGGGCCTGATGCTTTCCAGCCCTTTAATGGGTTATGAAGGCAGTGGGAGAAGCAGTCTTTCTGCGCACCTTGATCACTAGAGGATGCAGTCTCTCAAATTTCCTTGGGGTGTCTTCCAGGAGCATCACCTGGAGGGGTAATTTCTGGGCACAGCCAGTGCAGTTGGCAGGGATGGGGTCCGACTCATTCTGCTCACAGTCATTTGTCCACCAGGGGTCAAAGTCTGAGAGAGGAAAGGATGTGGAGAAAGCAGATACAGCGGGTGAATTCAGGAGGCCCAGCAATGGAGACAGAGAGGCATAATAATTTTAAAAGCTCACAGTGATCACCACGAACGACCGCTGAAAAGGTACATATCAAATAAGTTAACCCTCACGAAGGAAACAGAGAGCCTAGCTGGGGACAGAGGTGGAGAGGGGAGGTGCTTCTCTCTGTATACTCTTCTAGGCTTTGTGGAAAATATTTTTTAACACGTACAAGTATCTCCTAAGCCAAATCAATAGCTGAAGTCAGACAGTTTGGAGAGCTGTATTTGTGACATGGGGTTGGAGATGCAGTTCTTTCCCGGTTTCCTAACCTGTGACCAACAGGTCTGAACCGGCTACAGCACGTGGGGGAGGGGCAGGCAGGCAGGGTGGTCCCACTGCCAGTGAGGCCAGCATTTCTCTGATATCCTAGACCCTGGGCTCACAGGTACAAGGCCGGGCCAGGACGGCTCTGGGAAGGAAGAGTGAGAAATGGGTGCAGAGAGAAGGGATGGAGAGGAGAGACGGGACTTTTCAGGGCCCATCTGTGGAGTAAAGTAAATGGCCTCTGCTCATCAGCACTCTGTCCCAGTTCGGGGGAGGGGAAAGGGCTACTAACCGTGGCTTCCAGCCCCAAGGACTGCAGGGTGATCAGACCTAGAACACCCCACTCAGGCCCTGATGTGAGAGCTCGCTGGCTCCCCCACACCCTACTCTGGTGGGTCCTTCTTTGAGGGGTTGGCTTTGTTTCTATGCAGCCCTTCTTGGTTTTCTCTGCGTTCCTTCCCTCTGAGACTATTCTGTTCATAATATTATTGCATTATGTCTTGTTTGCTTTCTGTTCCAGTCTGGGTTTCATCTGTGTTCTCTGAGATATGTGTTTGTGATAGATCTTTAATTTGAATCCAAAATGTTTCACCAGATGGTTTCTGATTAAAACCCAATGAAAACCCAATCAGGAGAGAGCCTAGAACAAAAGACAACAATCGAATGTGGCTGAAAGGAAACCAGTTCTGTGAGCCAAGAAACAGACGTGGAAGCTGACTCTTAACACATTTTCTGTAGTGAGCACAAGGCAGGAGTCTGCAGGATAAGGAACACTCACCGGGGGAGGGCGGTGAGTGTGCTCAGCACGTCCTGAGCCCACATCTCCTGCAGAGACCCTGTGTCTCCCACAGGCAGCACCACCCACTATTCTCACCCCCGGGAGGAGCACACGCCGCAGCACACAGCGATCACCGTGAGCCTCCAGGGGCAGCGGACAAACCTTCAGTGGCACCTGTTTTAGCGGCACGCTGAGGCTGCAGTTACCCTTTGATTTCCCTTCTGGAGTATTCTCACATGTTCCTTATTAGAAGTCAAATATGATGAACTCTTGCCAAAACACAAGAACTCTGGGTAATGGACGTACAATGAGGCATAAGTAATCGTGTTCAGCATGTGTTCAGTCATTCAGTCGTGTCTTATAACTCTTTGTGACCCCACGGACTGTAGCCCACCAGGCTCCTCTGTCCATGGGATTCTCCATCCATACAGGCTGAGATGGTCCAAGAGCTCCTCATTTAAGGGAGACACTGGAGGGCTGCAAATACTTACTATCACATTTTTCTGCAGTAACATGTCATATTCCAAATGAGTCCATTAATTGTGAGTATCATATCAGGAGTGAAGTGCTGGGAGAAATTCTAATTTATACAAAGGTGCTCCATGGGCTGTACTTGTGCTTAGTCGCTCAGTCATGCCCGACTCTGTGACCCCACAGACTGTAGCCTGCCAGGCTCCTCTGTCCGTGGGGATTCTCAAGGCAAGAATACTGGAGTGGGTTGCCATGCCCTCTTCTAGGGGATCTTCCCAACCCACGGATCGAACCCAGGTTTCCTGCACTGCAGGCAGATTCTTTACCCGCTTCATGGGCTAGTAGCAGCAATTCTGAACCTAAGAGTATCAAGAGATTATTTTAGCTTTCACTTAATTTAGTTTTATTCTGAGCTTTAGGTATTCTTGGGATTTCCAGGTAGAGATGCTTCAACAGCAGGTGGAGGGAAGAAAACCCAGAGAGGAAAAGAAAACAAGAGAATACTAAGGAGAGAATTTAAGGAGGTGGCAGAATATAAGACAGAGCTCTCTCGACATGTAAACATCAGCAGAGTCCTTATGTTGCGTCTGTGCGTGCTCAGTCGCTTCAGCTGAGTCTGGCTCTTTGCAACCCTATGGAGCCCGCCAGGCTCCTCTGTCCATGAGATTCTCCAGGCAAGGATACTGGAGTGGGTTGCCATTTCCTTCTCCAGGGGATCTTCCCAACCCAGGGATCAACCCTGCATTTCCTGCACTGTAGGTGGATTCTTTACCCCCTGAGCCACCTGGGAATCCCTGTTCTTACACTACCAACCATAATCTTTTAAAAACAGAAATGGAAAAGGATCTCATTCATAATAACTGGCAGAAAATTTAACAAAAATGGTAAAACTATAAAATTTTACTGAAGGATATAAAGTAAGACCTAGATAAATGACTAAATGTCATAAAGATATCAAGTCTACTCAAAAACACATACACATAAATTTAATACAACTGGATAGAATTTCATCAGAGTCTCCTATTGGTCAAGGTGGGGATGAGGCAGGGCTGTGACAACTGCATTCTAAAGTTGATCTAGAAAGAAAAATGTACGAGAATAACCACAGGCAACAATCCACCACCTGCCAAATTAACTCTAGGAGATGTTTACGTGCCCAAAGGCATCCGGGGGTAACAAAAATGAATTATAAAGTATGGTCATGCTTATAATCTATGGGGGATACACCTGTAGGCACAGGTACAGTTAGAGAATGTAGCAAGAGCCTTGGGACAGACACTGGGCATGTGGCAGACCCGAGGACCCTCACCTCTGACTGCTCATGGCTCACCTCTGTGCTGGGCAGGAGGAGGGCAGGTCTGGAGGCAAAGGGCACTGTTCTGTCCTCTCTGTGTAGATAATATGGACAAGTAGTCCGCAGAAAAACAAATACAAATGGCCTAAAAACACAACTGAAAAGACATCCACCTTCACTGATAACTGAAGAGATGCAACTTAAAGTGAGATACCACTTTTCAGTCACTTGACTGGCAAAACAATGATAATAACCAGGGTAGATGAGCAATACATGTTAATGAAAGTTACACGCTGACGTAAGTTTATGAAGATAACTTTTTATATTAAAACGTAAAATGTCCATGCTTTCTGACCCAGGTATTCTACCTCCAAGAATCTGTTTTACAGAAATAATAGTGAAGTGTTAGTTGCTCAGTCATGTTTGACTCTTTGCGACCCCCTGGACTGTAGTCCGCCAGGCTCCTCTCTCCATGAGATTCTCCAGGTAAGAATACTGGAGTGGGTAGTCATTCCCTTCTCCAGGGGATTATCCCAACTCAGGTATCAAACCTGGGTCTCCCACATTGCTGGGAGATTCTTTACCATCTGAAACACCGGGAAAGTCCCACAGAAATAATAGTACAGGTATATAAAAATGTGTATATGAATGTCCCAAATCTTTTTTTTAATAACAGCAAAAAAAAAAATGTAGAAACTGTTATTAAGCAATCCTCAGACAATGGAATAAAATAAACTCCTGAAAAATGTGTGTTCTGGGTTGAACAGTGTCCCCTTGCTAAAATTTAAGTCCTTCTGGAACCTCAGAATTTGACCATATTTGGAAATAGGTTCCTTGCAGATGTAATTAATTAAAGATGAGGTGATACTGAAGTGGGGTGGGCCCTAAATTCAATCTACATGCATCCTTATCAGAAGAAGTGAGGCTGCATGACGACTCCCAGAGGGAAGATGGCCATACAGAATTATGTGGCCACAGCTAAGGATGCTGAGGACTGATGGCAACCAGCAGAACCTGGAAGAAGCGAAGAAGGATTCATCCCTAGAGCCTCTGAGGAGAAGAGCCCTGAAACACCTTGATTTTGGATTTCTAGCCTCTAAAACTGTGAGATTAGTTTCTGTTGTTTTAATTCACCTTACCTTTGATACTTTGTTACAGCAAACTTAGAAACTAATACAATGTGCCTAGCCAAAAATATTTACATAAGCCTTCCTTGTGTGTGTGAATCAAAAAATATTTTATATTTATAAAGTATAGCAATCTGCACAGCCATGGAAAAACTCAGAAAGATGGATGTATATTCAAATCATTACCAGTGGTTGCCTGCGTGGAAGAGTTGGGAGGGGTAGAGCTGAGAGAATTTACTTCATTGAAAATATATTTTTGGATTTTCCTGGCAGTGCAGGGGTTAAGACTCTGTGCCCCCAATGCAAGGGGCACGGGCTTTATTCCTGGAAGAGAAATTAAGATGCCACACGCCATGCAGCACAGCCAAAAAAAGTTAAAAAAACATTTTTTTTCAAAAATCAAAATCTTATGTCTTTTTTGTCTTCATATATGTTTTACGTATTTTCCAAATAAAAATGTCTTTGGAGGTAATTCCCTGGTAGTCCAGTGGTTAGGACTCTGAGCTTTCACTGCCGAGGGCCCAGGTTCAATCCCTGATTGGGGACCTAAGATTCTGAAAGCCGTGCAGAGTGGTGGGGAAAAAAAAGAATAGATACGTGTATATGCAGAACAGAATCACTTTGCTGTACACCTGAAACACAACATTGTTAATCAACTATGCTTCAGTAAAAAAAAAAATTTTTTTTTTACATCTTTGAAGACCATGAAGACTCAAACGGAGAGTATTAACTTTTAATGCAGAGTTTAGCCACCTTGGAAGGCAGGTCCCTGAACAGGCACCTGACAGAAGAGGAACCTGGGCCAGGGTGGTGGCCAGCCAAGGAAAAGGGGAGGTGATGAGGAAAAACAACCCCCAGAATGGGGTAGTTCATGCACTCCACCTGAATTTAAGGGGAGCCTGCACTTAAAGAGGAAGAGCTACTCTGGACTTCTCTGCAGCCTTTGTCACCAAGATGGATAAAGAATGTGCTCATATTTGTTTCAGAAAGGGATTGAGGAATGGCCAAGCAGTGAAGTGACCAGGAGGGGGGCTGTGTTCAGTTGGGGCTCCTTCTCCCCTTCTCATAGAATTTCCAACAACAAAAGGAAAAGAGACCAGACTTCAACTTGGCCTCCATCTGTCTGAAAAGGTTTTGTCTGCTGTGTGCTCTGTGAGCAAAATCTCACTCATGCTGGAAAAGAGCCAACAGCACACCGCAGACCATCCCACACTACCCTGGTCCACGGCTTCTCTTCAGTTACCGAACACACTGCGTCTCGTTTCTTTTCAGCCCTCCTCGGCGTCTGTCCACTTGTCCTCCAGCACCAGACAGAAAGGAAGTTGGATGGCAATCCCTAACTTTCTTTTGATTTCCAAGGCTTCTTCACTCAAGGTATCCTCCTTATACAAGCTATGCATGTTATACTAAAAAAAACCAGTCGTGCCAAAGAAGTGAAACTCCACATTATTAGAGTTCGATAAAAGACAGGACCTGGATTCCAAATTCTCACTGTGACCATGGCATCATTTCACTGTGTGAGATGTCAAAAACAGTCTTGCGGACAAAACACAGCCTTGAAGGTAAGGAAGGCAGAATCTGTAACCTCCCAGGCTTCTCTGTGAGTTGGGCACCCTGCAGAACGGCGGCAAGCCAGGGCCTGTCAGGAGGCTTCCTAGTGCCTGAGAGTTGTTTACAAAGGAAACGCACCCAGGCTGGCTTACTGTGAACAATTGTAACATACTCTGGTATTTGAAGTGGAGAGTCCTTTTACACAGACTATTAATCTAGCAAAAAGCAAAAAAAAAAAAAAAAGGTATATGTATGTGTGTGTATATATATATATATGTGTGTGTATGTATATATATATATATATTTCTTTCCAGGAGCACAAAAACCTCCCTGTGGGTAAAAAGGATAGGAAAGAAGAAAAGCACAAAGTCAAGACCAGCTCCACGATAGCAGGGTGCGGAGGTGGGGACTGTTTTGTTCGCTGCTCTGTTGAGAACAGTGCCTGGTATACAGCAGGGTCTCAATACACACTCACTGAATGACTGACTTAATGAGTGAAACTTTGACTTTTCAAAAGATTTAATGATAGGATCGGGCTTCCCAGCTGGCACTAGTAGTAAAGAATTCGTCTGCCAATGCAGGAGATGCAAGAGATTCGGGTTCGATCCCTGGGTCGGGAAGATCCTCTGGAGTAGGAAACAGCACCCCACGCCAGGATTCTTCGCAGGAGAATTCCATGGGCAGAAGAGCCTGGGGGACAGGATTCTTCGCAGGAGAATTCCATGGGCAGAAGAGCCTGGGGGACAGGATTCTTCACAGGAGAATTCCATGGGCAGAAGAGCCTGGGGGACTACAGCCCACGGGGCCGCTGAGCGTTGGACATGACTGAGTGCACACACACACAACAGGATTAAGTCCATCAGGAGAAAAAAAAATCAGATGATCTGAATTTGGAGAAAAACCTCAAAATAAGAATTAAATAAATATAACCTCATGATTTCTTAGATGTCTCATATTAGAAATGCACCTAAGAGAAGCCTGCAAAGTCCACAACAAAGCCTCTGTGACATTCGCTGGTGCGTGCTCACTATTTAATCAGGCTATGCTCCAGCAGCTCATTTTGCTTAGCACTTCTGGCTCCCTGGGCATGAGGCAGGGGTGAAGCCTTGACCTTGGCCAGGCCCCATGCAGGAGTGGCAACAGGCCCAGAGACACTTTCATATACCATAGGGATGGAAAGAACCCAAGAAATCATTTTGCCAACAGCTCTGCTGTCAGGAAGCAATGCGTATGAACAATTCCAAACTGTAGAGTCCATCTTTTTTTGTAAGTCCTCCTCGTATAGAAATTTGTCTCTAAATGTGAGACTTCAGCTAAGTTAGTCAACCACCTTGCATATCAGCTTCCCCATCTCTGAAATATTAACATAAAAATGTTAACTGCCTTATGTGATTGCTGTGAAGACTGAGGAATACAGGGTGCATAAATGACACAGTGCCTGGTATACACACTGTAAGCGCTCGACAGAGCTGTCATCTCTTTACTCTTTTATTTGCAAATAAATAGGTCTGAGCACTGGCCTGGACTCTAAGTCTGATTAGTTCTAAGTCAATGAACGATCTACTCTTCCCCAAACTCCTTAATATTAGGAGATCCACTTCAACCATCCCTTGAAAGTCCGTGGATACGTTAAGGTTCCAATCACGCAGTACAGATACAGAGGTACACCTTCTAACTATGTGAGGAACTGTCTCAGGCCTTCTCAGGATATATGAGTGTTACAATTAAACATCAGAAATGCCCAAAGTAAAAAAAATAGTTCAGTCTAACAGTCTAGTCAAGGCTATGGTTTTCCAGTGGTCATGAATGGATGTGACAGTTGGACTATAAAGAAAGCTCAGCGCCAAAGAATTGATGCTTTTGAACTGTGGTGTTGGAGAAGACTCTTGAGAGTCCTTTGGACTGCAAGGAGATCCAACCAGTCCAGGAAATCAGCCTTGGGTATTCATTGGAGGGACTGATGTTGAAGCTGAAACTCCAATACTTTGGCTACCTGATGCAAAGAGCTGACTCATTTTAAAAGACCCTGATGTTGGGAAAGATTGAGGGCAGGAGGAGAAGGGGATGACAGAGGATGAACGGTTAGACGTCATCACCGACTCAATGGACATGAGTTTGGATAAACTCCGGGAGTTGGTGATGGACAGGGAGGCCTGGCGCGCTGCAGTTCATGGGGTCACAAAGAGTTGGACACGACTGAGTGACTGAACTGAACTGAACAGGCTGGAACCTGGCTTGCCTGAGGGCAAAGGGCGCAGGCAGTAAATGTGATGTGATGGAAAGAGAGGCAGACTCGAGTTAAGAAACTAAGGTTCAAGTGCTAGTCTGTCGTGGGTAATTGGGTAAGCAAGCTATTCCACCTCTCCCAGCTTCAGTTTCCTCTTCATAAAACAGGGGCATGGAAGCAACCTAAGTGCCCATCAAGAAAGGAACGGATAAAGATGCGATATATATGTCCAATGGACTATTACTCAGCCATTAAAACAAATGAAACAGTGTCATCTGCAGCAACATGGATGGACCTAGAGATCGTCATGCTGAGTGAAGTCAGGCAGACAGAGGAGGAGGAAAACAGTATGATATTCCTTATATGGGGAATCTAAATAGAAGTGATACAAATAATCTTATTTACAAAACAGAAATAGACACAGATTTATAGAACAAACTTATGGTTGACAGAGGGGAAGATTCCAAGATAGAGATAGTCAGAGAATTTGGGATGGACATGTACACACCACTGTACTTAAAATGGAAAATTAACAAGGACTTACTGTATAGCACGTGGAATTCTGCTCAACGTTATATAGCAGACTGGATGGGAGGGGAGTTTGGGGGAGAATGGACTCATGTACATGTATGGCTGAGTTCCTCTGCGGTTCACCTGAACAATCTCAACATTGTTAATTGGATACACGCCAATACAAAATAAAAAGTAAAAAAAAAAAAAAAAACCAGGAGTATGTACCAGATCAACTCTAATGTTCCTTTTGAGCTCTAAGACAATGATTTTAGGGAAGGATAAAATCCAAGAGGACAGATGGCAGGGTCAAAATGGATATAAAGGTAGGAGGTGGGAGATGGAGGTGGGAGAGTGGGTAAGAACTAAAAATGTAAATGTGAAGGGAAAACTATAGGTTAATAAGAGAAAGGACTGGGACTTCCTGGTGGCCCAGTGGCTAAGACTCAGAGCTCCCAATGCAGTGGGCCAGGGCTCGATCCCCGATCAGGAAACAGAACCAACACGCTGCAACTAGAGAGCCTGCATGCTGCAAAGGCCTGGCACAGCCAAACAGAATAAATCAAGCAGCATTTCTTTTTAAAAAAGAGAGAGGAAAGATTAAGTCAAATAGTAAGGCAAGGATTCCTTGGTGGCTCAGTGGTCAAGAATCCGGTAAAGAATCTGCCTGCCTTGGTTCCATGACTTACCAGCCTCGGACTCTCAGGCAAGTGACCTAATCTCACTGTACTTCAGTGTCTTCTGTAAAACAGACATAAAACCAGAACCTACTGCCTAGGAATATTGTAAAGATCAAACGAGCCACCACATGGAAAGCCCTTTGAACAGGGCCTGGCAACTGGCAAGTACTAAAGAAGTCGCTTAGTTATTTTCTGCTGCAGAGTGGGGTGTTTACATGACTCACCACAGAGTCACCTCATTCACCCTATGAGGAGGATTTAGGGGCAGGGTTTTCTACCCAAGGCTGAAACCTAGAAAAACAAAACCCCACTTCTGTCGCCTTTTGCTCCCTGGGTAGTCTAGAGGGAGAGCCGCCAGCGGTCGAGAGGAATGCTTACAGCACTGGTGTGGTGCCTGTGGAGTCACCGCTGGCCCTGCAGAGCGTCAGGTGACCGCTGGGAGCACCAGGCCAGCCCTGAGGGACACGCACACTGAAGGGCTTTCCTCTGGGCAGCCACACTCACTTTACATTCTCCCCCTATATTTACTATAAAGGTACTGCTAAGCAGTCCTAACTGAAAGGCCGCTGCTTTTTGGTACATGACAACAGGAATGATATGTTTTTTGCTTTTCTGGCTCTCTTCCAGGACCAGCAGTTTGCACTTCTTTTTTGGGGGGGCCTCCCAGGATATGGGATCTTAGTTCCCTGATCAGGGATCAAACCCATGTCCTCTACAATGGAAGCATTGAGTCTTAACCACTGGACTCACCAGGGAAGTCCCTGCACTTCTGTTACCTAAGTCTCCCCAACATGTTTCCATTCACCCCTTATTTCATTATGCATTCTTAAGAATACACGGAAGAACTGTACAAAAAAGATCTTCACGACCCAGATAATCATGATGGTGCGATCACTAATCTAGAGCCAGACATCTTGGAAAATGAAGTCAGGTGGGCCTTGGAAAGCATCACTACAAACAAAGCCAGTGGAGGTGATGGAATTCCAGTTGAGCTATTTCAAATCCTGAAAGATGATGCTGTGAAAGTGCTGCACTCAATATGCCAGCAAATTTGGAAAACTCAGCAGTGGCCACAGGACTGGAAAAGGTCAGTTTTCATGCCAATCCCAAAGAAAGGCAATGCCAAAGAATGCTCAAACTACCTCACAATTGAACTCATCTCACATGCTAGTAAAGTAATGCTCAAAATTCTCCAAGCCAGCCTTCAGCAATACGTGAACCATGAACTCCCTGATGTTCAAGCTGGTTTTAGAAAAGGCAGAGGAACCAGAGATCAAATTGCCAACATCCGCTGGATCATGGAAAAAGCAAGAGAGTTCCAGAGAAACATCTATTTCTGCTTTATTGACTATACCAAAGCCTTTGACTGTGTGGATTACAATAAACTGTGGAAAATTTTGAAAGAGATGGGAATACCAGACCACCTGACCTGCCTCTTGAGAAATCTGTATGCAGGTCAGGAAGCAACAGTTAGAACTGGACATGGAACAACAGACTGGTTCCAAATAGGAAAAGGAGTACGTCAAGGCTGTATATTGTCACCCTGCTTATTGAACTTATCTGCAGAGTACATCATGAGAAACGCTGGACTGGAAGAAACACAAGCTGGAATCAAGATTGCCGGGAGAAATATCAATAACCTCAGATATGCAGATGACACCACCCTTACGGCAGAAAGTGAAGAGGAGCTAAAAAACCTCTTGATGAAAGTCAAAGAGGAGAGTGAAAAAGTTGGCTTAAAGCTCAACATTCAGAAAACAAAGATCATGGCATCCAGTCCCATCACTTCATGGGAAATAGATGGGAAACAGTGGAAACAGTGTCAGACTTTATTTTGGGGGGCTCCAAAATCACTGCAGATGGTGACTGCAGCCATGAAATTAAAAGACGCTTACTCCTTGGAAGAAAAGTTATGACCAACCTAGACAGCATATTCAAAAGCAGAGACATTACTTTGCCGACTAAGGTCCGTCTAGTCAAGGCTATGGTTTTTCCTGTGGTCATGTATGGATGCGAGAGTTGGACTGTGAAGAAGGCTGAGCGCCGAAGAATTGATGCTTTTGAACAGTGGTGTTGGAGAAGACTCTTGAGAGTCCCTTGGACTGCAAGGAGATCCAACCAGTCCATTCTGAAGGAGATCAACCCTGGGATTTCTTTGGAAGGAATGATGCTAAAGCTGAAGCTCCAGTACTTTGGCCACCTCATGAGAAGAGTTGACTCATTGGAAAAGACTCTGATGCTGGGAGGGATTGGGGGCAGGAGGAGTAGGGGACGACCAAGGATGAGATGGCTGGATGGCATCACGGACTCGATGGACGTGAGTCTGACTGAACTCCGGGAGATGGTGATGAACAGGAGGCCTGGCGTGCTGTGATTCATGGGGCTGCAAAGAGTCGGACACGACTGAGCGACTGAACTGAACTGAACTGAACTGAAGCTTCCCTCCAAATGCTATGCAAAATGTTGTTACATGTCTACAGCTTCCCAGAATTATGAGACACAGGAAAATAGGGTAACAAATCTCCATTTACAAGTAAAAGCAGCTTTGTAGTAGAATCAACAACATTTAAGACCTAAAACCACACCCCTCCAATGCTCTCTCTTTACAAGTGCACTCTAAGGACTCATTTTATTTCAATATGCAAGGCAAAATATTCATTTGGAGTCGCCAAACAACCTGGCTTGTTGAACCTGGCTTGTTGACAAGACACAGATGTTTCTTGAATTTTTAAACTCTGATACACAGAATGAGCAATCACTGTCCACTGACTATGTTTTTTTAACTCAAGAGTCTGTGGAAATGTAGTTTATAAGATGGGGAGAAAGAAAATAAATGCCGTGAACCTGGTCCTAAACACTGTGGACTTCCTCCCATGTGCCACAGAGCAGAAGATGAGCTTCGGGAGGCTGGGAGGGGAAGACAGGATGGGGGCTGATGCATCCGAGGAAGCACGGCAGGCTGGCCTCACTGATCAGTCTCTCTGGCTTTTTCCCCATGTGCTCTGGACCTCCCTGATAAAGAGCTGGAGCTCTGTTGATGACATTTCAAAAATAACCTTCCCAATAAACATAAGAAAGTTATATCTGGAATTTAAAAGTCTAAATATATGAGTTGATTAAAAAAAAAAAAAAAGACTTATGAGGTGGGGTTTTTGTTTTATAATTTTCCCTTCCTCTGATTTTGATATAATCCTGGAAACCTCTTCAGGATTTCCCCAAGTGTACAAAAATAGCTTTCAAAGGAGACCCAAACCAAGTGATGATTTTTATGACTGATTAGGTCTTGGCTTAAAGAGTAGCACTATGATTATAAAGCTTGGTTTCAACTACTAATTTTTTTTTTGGAAAACACTGAAGAGAAGACATACTTTTTCAACAGTTATGTTGAAGCCTAAGGTTTCAGAACATGGTTATACAAAAAGTTCTACAGTCCATTTGTGGTGTTAATGTACATATTCCTTCATACAGGCAAATAAGATAAATAGATAAAATAATAATGACTAAAATAAAATCCCCAAATAATATCCCTCTATTCTTTCTCAAAAAGCAAATTTCAAGTCTTACTGCATTACACTATTTTCAGAAAAGCAACTCCTCAAATGGTCTATCGGACCAGGAATTCCTGTGCTACCACTGCACTGTTACTAAATTAAAGGGTTTCTTAAATTCAACTTATTGGCAAAGTTGTATACTTATGAGCACTATGTAAGTGAATCGTGAAACAGAAAAGATTCAACTGAAAGAGAGGGATACACCTAGACAAAAACCTAGCCCAACAGGCTAAGGACTATTAAGGGGTTGGACTCAGATGCTTTCAATAAAGCAATAGCTGCTTATTAAAATATCTATTATGGATAGGGATCATAGGAGAGAAAATGGTAAAGATACACTCAAATCCTTCCTATGAGGAAAAACTCTCATCCCCAACATGTGTGTTTAAGAATTGGGGGGCTTGAATTTGACAACACCAGATGTGTCTCTCTGACAAGTTTCTTCATCCTCTGAGCCTCAGTTTCTCAATCTGCAAAATGGGGCAATAAAACCCATTCCCACAGAGTTTTACTGAGGATGGAATTAAATGAGACAATACAGCAAAGTGTCTCTCATTAGATGTCAATAAATGTGACCTTCTTTCTCATGATATACTGCCAAGAAAGCTGTATCTGATAAGCAGTAAATGTAGTATTCTACCTGGAAAGGGTCTGTCTTCATTGCCCCCATGCAGAGGAGCTCCCTTAGTTTCTGGCATATACTTCTTGGTAATGGGCAAAGACATCAGCCGGATGTGATGGATGAGGGAACGCCAGGTGTAAGCTCCAGAAAGCACTGGTTCAGGTGCTAATGGGCTGAAAGGTTGAATCACAAAGTAGGCAGTGAGCAAGATTAATCCCAAGGTTATGAAGACCTACAAGGAAAGACAGGAAATGGATTAATAATGGTCCCAGCAAATGAAATACTTTAATGCCAAGGGAAAAAAAAAAAAAAACAACAGGCATCTTCTACTATGTCCAATGTGTTTTAAGAACTAATCCATTTTCATGAACAAGCAATTGACATTCACTTCTGAAAGGATTTAAAGCTTGACAACGGTGACAACTGCAAGGCTCACCAAGTTTATATCACATGGATCAAGGGCCATATTCACCATTTAAAAAATATATGCAAATACAGCTGACCATAAGTACACAGCTTTCATCTACAACATTTAACAAAAGAGTCAAGTTTCCTAATCATATATGGTAACAAAGAGTAAAGGCCAACTGACTCATAGAAAAACCAAGGTTCAGTGGTGGAATCAGTCACCAGTAATATCTGGGGAGAATGTTGATGGGCCTGTGCTCCATCTAAACTATTTCCAAGTCTTTACCTTGTACACAGCTAGAAGGAGGGGATACTGGAGTGGCCCCCTCTGAGGTTCATTCTTCTCCAGCAGCTGTCTGATAAATTTTTCAATTGCCTTCTCTGACATGCCACACTGATGGCCCGTCTGTCTTACCAAATCAACAGTCTCTGAGAGTTTGTCAAAAATGCTGAGCTCATTAGCGGCAAGATCCATGTCTTCCAATGCAGAGTCTCTGAGAGACAGAGAGAAAATAAATGTAAAAAGATGATTTCTTGAAAGTACTTCCTTCTCAAAGTTACATCCTTCAGAACAGTCCTTCTCAGCCACCTGAGGGGAGGGACCATTTCTGTGTTTTTCCCAATCCACTGCTGACCAATTCTTTTGTAAAACATAATATGTTGAGATAATGTCAAGATGTGATACAAATTTTTAAGTGTTTCTTAATTGTGGGTTAGTAACAAAAATGGTTTACAGACCAGCACTGGTTCCCAAACACTTTCAGGAATACCAGTTCAGAGCACAAAAACAAATCCTTAATAGGACTCTGAAATGCTAGTGCCCATCTAAAACGATTTTTTTTAAATAAATATTTATTTGTCTGTGTTGGGTCTTAGTTGTGACACTTGGGATCTATGTCGTGGCATGAGGGATCTGTTAGTTGAGGCATGTGGGATCTAGGTCCCTGACCAGGGATCAAACCTGGGCCCCTGCATTGGGAGCGAGGAGGCTTACCTACTGGACCACCTGGGAAGTCTCCCAAATGATTTCTGAAACCAATCACAGGAGATCTGCTACAGGTAATTTACTAAAATAAAAAGAAATAGACTATCGAAAGTGTTATTAATCACTTATTTCCTTCCTTTCACATCAAATGAACCTTTTAGCAACATGAGAGGAGAAACTGATCACTGAAGGCAAGATTCACTGAGGAACCTGCTGATAGGCCTCGTTCCTGGCTGAGCAAGGATTTCAGACAACACAAAATCACGGCATGGGAGCACTTCACACTTGACAGGCTGCAGTCCTCATGCTTTTCTGCAAATAGAATTTTAGACAACAAAGGGCATTTTGTTTGTATTTTACATGTTTTAAAAACCTAAGATCTATATAACTCATTCTAAAATTCAACTTGTGTTCTCACAGTTATTTTAAAGTCAGGCCATTTCACAATGGTCATATAATAAAAGGCAAAAAGTAAAGGCAATATAGAATTCTCCCTGGATCACTTGTAAAACAAAATAAAGCACTTCTCTTTAAAAAGTGCTTGGGCTACGGAACAGTATTTTTCTTCATTTATATGAGGAAAAAACTTTCCTGGTGGCTCAGATGGTAAAGCATCTGCCTACAATGTGGGAGGCCTGGGTTCAATCCCTGGGTTGGGAAGATCCCCTGGAGAAGGAAATGGCAACCCACTCCAGTACCCTTGCCCGGAAAATCTCATGGACAGAGGAGCCTGGTAGGCTAGAGTCCATAGGGTCACAAAGAGTCGGACATGACTGAGCGACTTCGCTTTCACTTCTTCATGGGAGGAGAAACAGCCCTTGGGATCCATGCTGTCTTCTGTTGGTTGGGAGTTTTGCTGTTGTTTTCATAATGCACAGGGTCCTCTTATTTCACAGATTTCATCCCTGAGGTGTTTCTAACATGGAAAAGAACGAACACAGAACAACTCTATCCCTTCTGTGAGGAAATGCTGCCCTCTGTAGAGCAGAAGCATCAGGAGGCTCCAGCAGAGGCGGCCGCCTGCGCTGCCGCAGGCCAGCACACATCCCGGTACAGCTCCTCCTCGAACAGTGCCCTAGTCCTCAACTGCCTGCACAGCAGGATCACCTAGAGAGCTTTTCAGGAATGCTCATACCTGGGCCCCAAGCCAAGGCTGACCAAATCAGAGTCAGACTTCGATCGGTGGATTAACAAACAGGTAACCTAGATTTTGAGGACTGGAGGGGGTTGGAACCCCACACATTTTAGGGTACACAATCTTTCTCCAAACTCTCTGCTGTTGCTCAAAGCGTTCTTTTTTAAGACCACATAGGGCTTCATTTTAAGGTTCAGGTGGTGAAACTCTATTCTAGAGTGTGTATTTTCGGGAATTCCCTGGTAGTTCAGTGGTTAGGACTTGGCTCCTTCACTGTTGGGGGCTGGGGTTCAATCTCTGGTCGGAGAACTAAGATTCCATAATCTGTATGGCATGGCCAAAAAAAATAATAACATAAAATAAAATGGATATTTTCAACAAATGGTGCTGGAACAACTACATATCCACATGCAAAAGAACAAAGTTGGATGATTCCTTATACTACAGATAGAAATTAATTCAGAATGGATAAAAGACCTAAAACTAGAAAACAAAGCAGGAAATCTTTATAACACAAGATCAGGCAACGGCTTCTTAGCCAGGATACCAAAAGCACAAATAGCAAAAGAATGGATACATCAAAACGAACACCTTTTGTGTTGCCAATGATACCCGAGAAAGTAAAATGACAACCTACAGAATGGGGGGGTGGATGATATTATTTGTACATTATATATCTGTAAGGGACTAGCAGTCAGAGTTCATAAAGAATTCTTACAACTCAATTATAAAAAGATAAATACCCAATTAAAAATGGGCAAAATATCTGAATAGATATTTCTCCACAGAGGATATACAAATGGCCAAGAAACTCATGAAAAGAGGTTTAACCTCATTAGCCATCAAGGAAGTGTAAATGAAGACGCCAGTGAGATGCCGCCTCTCACCCACTGGGACGGCTATAATCAAACAGCCCGAGAGTAACAAGTGCTGGCGGCGGGACTCTTGTGCACTGCGAGTGGGGATGGAAAGCGATGCAGCGGCTTTGGGAAGCTTGGCAGTTCCTCAGAAACTCAGATACAGAGTTACCACGGGAGCCAGCAGCTCCACTTGGAAGTATGTACCCCTGATAATCTAAAACAAATACCCACATGAAAACTTGTTTAAGCCACAGTATTCATAAGAGCTCAAAAATGAAAGCAATCCAAATATCCAGGAAAGGATAACAAAATGGATTTCAATAATATTCATGTATCAATAATATCCACAAAATGGAATATTACTGGATAATAAGAAGGAATAAAATACTGACACATGCTACAACATGACTGGAGAAGGCGATGGCAGCCCACTCTAGTACTCTTGCCTGGAAAACCCCATGGACGGAGGAGCCTGGCGGGCTGCAGTCCATGGGGTCGTGAAGAGTCGGATACGACTGAGCGACTTCACTTTCACTTTGTACTTTCACGCATTGGAGAAGGAAATGGCAACCCACTCCACTGTTCTTGCCTGGAGAATCCCAGGGACAGAGGAATCTGGTGGGCTACCATTTATGGCGTCGCACAGGGTCGGACACGACTGAAGCGACTTAGCAGCAGCAGCAGCTACAACATGGATGAACCTTGAGGACCTTACGCTAAATGAAAGAAGATAATTACATGACTGAATGTATATGAAAAGTCAAGGACAGGCAAAACAGAGACAGAAAATATTTATTAGGGGTTGCCTAGGGGAGGGGGTGGGGAGGAATGGGGAGTGACTGCTAATAGATACAAAGCTACTTCCCGGAGTGAGAAAAATGTTCAAAACAAATTGTGACTGTTGTGCAATGCTGTAAATAAACAAACCCCACTGAACTGTATATTTTAAATATGTGAGTTTCACGGCACACATAAGTTATATCTCAGTGAAGATATTTTAAATATGTATTTATAGAATTTGAACTTATCGCTGTTGTGGCATTTACTATACTTATTGCTATGATGTGGCTAAGTCACTTGACCTATTTCCTCATCCAAAAGACATGAGGACTGAGTCAGAATGTTTTTAAAGTTTCCTTTCCTGTCTCATCCTATTGTCTGCTTACTTGTCGTCAATCCAGACCCTGCCCCCCGCCCCCGAGGCTGCAGTTTCCCATCTGTCTCCCCTCCCCCGTCCCCCCACTTGCTCTGGTCAGAGCAGTGCTGTGGTCCACAGCGTGTGTCCCCTTAGTCGGGTTTGTGCTTTGCCTTCATGTCTCATTAAATGGTGTTTTTCCCCCATAGCAGTAAGTTGAATTGGTGTATCACTATGCAGTTTACGGGAGAAGGCAATGGCAACCCACTCCAGTACTCTTGCCTGGAGAATCCCATGGATGGAGGAGCCTGGTGGGCTGCAGTTCACAGGGTCGCGCAGAGTTGGACGCGACTGAAGCGACTTAGCAGGGGTGTATGACTATTTCAGGAAGCACAAAATGATAATATGATACTGAATACACACACTTCTTGCCAGCTGTACATCCTTCTTCCCTGAGATTCTGATGCATTTCCCAAGTTACCAAAAGGATAGTTACTAATAATTTAATGAAGTTTCTACGAGCACACGGAGGGTCTTGGTAATAAGCTTTCCTTTTGTCTTTGGTAAAATCAGTGGTTCTCAACTAGGGGCAACTCTCCTCCCCCTCCCCCCAGGGGTAGGTAGAAAGCTTGGAGACATTTGTGATTATCACACTTCAGGGATACTACTGGCATCTAGTGGATGTTAATTAAACAACAACAACAAAAAATCTTGCCCCTTTAGGTCAGACTAGCAGAGCAGCTCCCTTACTGGGATCTGTTGAAAGTCAAGCCTCAACACAAGGGTTTGTATTAAAAAAACAAAAACAAAGAACTTGTCCCTTAAAAAACAAACAAACAAAGTCAGGGTTAAGCATCAAGTATATTCATCCAGATTGAGTGAAATCAGCTGAAGCTTGATGGCAATCCCTTTCTCTCTAGTAAGAAGGTCCAACTCTGGCAGAAATGAGCTTTGCCACAGAGAAGTTTCAATGAGTGAGCTTGACCCTTAAGAGTGGCTTATACCTGCAAGGGCATAGGCAGAATGACCTGCAGAGTTACAAAAATCAAGGTATCATGCAACACCCTTTCTACACTGAAATGCCAGAAGCCTGGGAGTGGGACCCAGGTGTGGAAGTTTTCAAACCTCTTTCCTGCTGATCACAGGCACACCCCCAATCAGGAGACATTGCTGTGGAACAGTACTTCTCAAGCAGGTGATTCTGCTCCCCAGGGGATGTCTGGAGCCCTTTTAGACTGTCAAAACTGGAGGGGTACTCAACGTTTCCCAATGATTTTTTTCTTCTCCATGCCAACTTCAAAGTCCCAAGAAGAGGGAAACCAAAGGGAACAGGCAGGAAAACCTGGAATTTCTACTTTCTCTCATAGTCACAACTCATGCCTCGCAGCAAGTCTCCTAGGCTTGTATTTACTTCTGATCTTGAACAAAACAAATTCTTACGTAACAGATTACCATCTTCGGTGGTGTGGACACACATTAGTGCACTTGGCGATAGACTGTGAATGATACATTTTTCTCCAAATAAAGCTATACACACACAAAAACTGTAGGGGGCACTACAAGCAGCGAATGCATACAGACGAAAGCGCTCATGATGCACAGGACAACTCCCCATGACAAAGAACTCGACATGTTAAGAGTGCTGAGGTTAGGAAATCTTGCCTTCAAGAGCGGCCTGGGGGAGATGAGCCAGGGGGCTGGTAATGTCTGAAGGATTACTTCAGGAATAGGAGGAGGCAACTGACAACTCTGAAGGGATGTTCTCCACAATTCCTTCTCAATCTCAGTCTAGGAAAACACAGGACAGACCCATAGCTGGTAGAATGACTCCAACAGAACTCACCAATAAAGATGTTTAAGGCAGAAAACAGGATAAGAGGCCAGACAAAATGTACATTTCTCCTTCATACTGTTTAAAACAGAATTTCTCTATTGATATAAATATGTCCTGAACACTGATATGACATCACTCTGGATGTCAAATCCAAAGCTGTTTCCCTAAATAAACAGCTATACCATCTAGGCAACTCTAAGATGCAATACTGACTCATCTAGTTAAAATACAAAAGCTGTATTCAGAAAGAAAGTTTCAAAAGCCCATCTAAATATTTCCCAATCTTTGACTATGGTAGGAACATAGAGAGTACCTAACAATAAATTTTCTTTTTTCCACATACTAGGTTCTTTGGTATTATGCTAGCTATGTAGTATAATAATCCATCCTTCAGTGTTATGAATATATTCCATTCTATTTTTTCCAATGATTCTCACTGATTGAAGACGTGTTTCATTAAACCGGAAAAAAAAATGTTATCATTGAATTGTAATAAAAGCCAAATTCCACATTTAAAGAAAAGATAAATGATAAAACATTAAAATGATACAATTTAAAAGAGGAGCAATTTAAAACTGTAATAACTGCTTTAAATTTACAATTAAGGGGATTCCACTTTTTTGTACTCTTACCATCAACGTTCCTCTTTCTGGACATTTCTGCTCATTGAGACTTCATTGAAGAGTCTAGTGTTTTCTTTGCTCTCTGAAAATATACTGTTTTTCTCTCAATTTTTTATTTTGAAAAATTTCAAGCCTCTAGAAAAACTGTAATAGTACAAAGGATGTTTGTATATCCTTAAGTTAGATTCACCAATTGTTAACAAACATTTGGCTATATTTACTTTTGGTCCAACTGTCTTTTTTTTTTTACTAGAACCATTTGAAACTTATTAATGTAACACATCATGAAATCACTTCTAAATGTTTCAATATGTACCTTCTGAAAATAAGGGTATTATTCTACATAACCATCAGCATCATTGTCATACCTATTAAAAGTAATAATTGTCTAACATTACTTAGTATCTAGTCCACGGTCAAACTTTCAAAAAAAAAAAGGAAGGAAGGAAAGGCCGGCCATACCGCTTTTTAGAAATCTAGGCACCAACCAGTGATCACACATCACAGTTAGCTGTTATGCCTCGCTGGTCTACTTAAATCTACAACAGATGCTGGTGTTTTGTTTTCTGGCCTTTTATGACACTGCCATATTTGAAGCAAGAACCCCTAGATTTTTAAACATATCTCCTCATCTCACTTTTTCTAGTTTCTATGGTTTAAAAAAAAAAAAAAAAATTCTTCCTCTCTAGACTTCCAAAGCTTATACTTCCTCTCTTCGAAGTTAAGCTCTCAAAAAAAATAGTTTCACTTCCCTCTCGTTTCTCAGGTCTCCATTTGTTTCTTTTCCCCACGCCACCGATGCTGCTTTCACTAAGGTCACCAAAGGCCTTCTTCACATGCCAAGTCCAAAGGACACTTTTTCAGTTATCTCTCTGCAGCAGCTGCCATTCCCATCCATTATCTCCCTCAAGTGCCCTCAAATCTTGGCATAATTCTCTTGTTCTCATTCTCTAGGAATGTTGGTATTCATCACGGATGTCCTTGACTGTCTCATTCCCTCCACGGCTTTAGCCACCAGCTTTAGTGATTCCTAAATCTCTTCTCTAATCTGCTGGGGCTAAGTCGCTTCAGTCGTGTCCGACTCTGTGCGACCCGATAGGTGGCAGCCCACCAGGCTTGCCGTCCCTGGGATTCTCCAGGAAAGAACACTGGAGTGGATTGCCATTTCCTTCTCCAATGCATGAGAGTGAAAAGTGAAAGTGAAGTTGCTCAGTCGCATCCGACTCTTAGCGACCCCATGGACTGCAGCCTACCAGGCTCTTCCACCCATGGGATTTTCCAGGCAAGAATACTGGAGTGGGATGCCATTGCCTTCTCCACTTCTCCGATCGAGAACTCTCCAAAACTCAAGACCTATCTATCTAATCAGCTACCAGACATCCTGGCCCAAATTTCTTATAGTCCCCTACGTGTTATGTGTCCATATCTGACTTATTATTTTTCCTCTGCAAACTGTTTATCCTACTATATTCCTTTTCTTAAATAATGGAAACATCAGTTTTCCAAACTTAAAACCTCTCCTCCTGCTTCCTCATCCGCACCAATGAACCAATCACCAAAGCCTCAATTTTATATCCTGTATAGCTCTCACATTCATCACCTCTTTAGCTCTGCATTAGTGGCAGTCAAGGCCCTCAACATCCCTCCCATAGACCATCACAAAGATATTTTAATTTCTATACTTCCAACCCCTTTTCTCCTTTCTGCGCCTGTCTCTACAAATTATTTTTCTAAAACACAAATTGGCTCACATTGCTCATCTATTCAAAGCACTTTAGCACTTTCCTTGACTTCCCACGCCTGGCTAGGGAACAATTTAGCATGGTGGTTAAGAATACCAGAACTGGAGTCAGAAAAAGCTGAATTCAAATACTAGATTCTTCATCTATTGTGTGGCCATGAGACACTGTTCTAACCTCTCTAAAGCCTCAGAGTTTTTTATCTATAAAATAAGGATAATTGTGTCTTTCCAACCATGTTGTTAATCAATTACAAGGTGATATATCTAAAACATTTGTCTTATTACCCAAATTAAATACTTAATAATTATAATAAGATGAAGTCCAAATTACTTAGCATGACCCACTGGTTACTGCCTATCTGTTCAGTCTCGTTTCCCATTCTTTCCTCATATTCTTTGCTGCCATACTATTTCACACCTTTCTGCTTCTGTACACATAATTTTCTGCTTACAAAAACTATCCTCCTGTGCTTTGTCCAATGAGTGAACACTATTTCTGCCCTTTGAATCTCAGCCCTTCATTTCTGCCCTTTGAACCTTAAACACAACCCTATCACCCTGTATTACATCTATTCCTTGTCTTCCTTGCCACGAAACTGTTTCTTGAAAGCAGATTTTTTGGAGAAAATAACAACACAAACTAATAACAGACATGGAAATTCACCTCAGAGATATGGAAACTTATCACTGCCTGTTGAACAATTTATAGAAAAGACCTAATCATTTTGTTCACAAACTAATGGTTTATTTTACTTATTTTTCAAAAACACATCAGCCTAATGAGAGTTTAGGTGAGCAAGATAGGAACTTCACACTTGGATTTTGTGTGTGTGTGGAGCTTTAAATAGCTGTGGAAGAACAGGGATTTGAACTGGGTCTTGAAAACTGTTTTGGTCTAAAGCAGAAAGGGCAAACAGGGCCTGTGGTATTCGAATTGGTGGATGTGAACTTCAGTCAAAACTTCAATGTAGCAAAGCTAAATTTAGGTTAAAGCATGTCCTTCCTTAAAGGGAAACTGTCATAACTCAAACAAGCAAATTTATTAAGGGAAAGATGTCCATAGAAGCTTCCACTATGGGAACAACCAAATGAGCAAATAGGAAGCGCCAGAAATTATTCTGGAAGTAGTCTCTATTATGAGTGAAAGTGTTAGTCCCTCAGTCTGACTCTTTGCAACCCCATGGACTGTAGCCGGCCAGGCTCCTCTGTCCAAAGAATTCTCCAGGCAAGAATACAGAAATGGGTTGCCATTTCCTCCTCCAGGGGATCTTCCTGACCCAGGGATTGTACCCACTTCTGCACTGCAAGCGGATTCTTTATCATCTGAGCCACCAGGGAAGCCCCTATCATGAAGAGAAGGCCAAATACCTTAAAACTGGTGTAATGGCAAATACCAAGGATATGCAGGCTCTTAGACCAGAAAAGAAGTGTGGCTTGCAGGACTACTGATCTTAAAATACTAGGCAACATGAAGCAGGCAAATTTCCTTGTTCTAAATGGAGATTACAAACAGCTCATTTAATCAAGCCAATAAACCAAGTCATATTCCTTTCTGAAATCCGAGATGCCATGTTTATCATAAAAAAATAAAATTAAAAAAAAAATTCCTTCCCTAACAATTATCAGAAAAAGATGTTTCGGAGTGGGGCGGGAAATCTACTGTAAACATTCAAAAAAAAAAAAAAAAAGACAAAGCTAAAAGGGCAATGAAATATAGACTTCGCTAGGACCGCTGTTTTGGTCACTATTGTGACCCCGCGAAACAAATTCAATTAGGGCGAACTCTCTGCTCTCCGCGGCAGAGCCAAGGAAAAGGGAGAAGTCTTAAGAAAGTTGACCCCGGGGGAGTTGGTGAAGGGTGCTGTCAGTCCGCAAAACGCCAAAGGCTCAGAGAAGGGGTCAGCGCAGGGGCAGGAGTGGCACTGGCGCGGAAAGGTGGGCTGCGCGAGGAGTTTACAGACGGGTGCGGCGACAGTGTTGTCACGAAGCTGCCTCCCCCCTCCCGGCCTCGGGCCCCAGTCACTCACATGCGAGGCCCGCGCCCCCTCGGGCTCCTCCCGCCTCGGGGACAGCAAGCCGCCGGGCGAGGAGGATAGGCCGACAACTTCCTACTTCCGGGCGCGCAACCCGGAAGCAACTCCCACTCCACAGACGAGGCCGCGCTCCTTCTTCCCGCCGGAAGCTTCCGCCAGAAGTAGAACAGGCGATGTCTCGGAGAACTTGGGAACTATCACGAGATCTGGAGAGCACGGCTTCTTGCTCCCCCTGGCGGCCAGTTCTTCCCTCTCGGTCTTCTGCAGTCCTCGCCAGCGGTCTCTTTGTGAGCCAATGCCGACTTCATCGCTGAACTAATTCACTCAATGAGTATTTGTTGAGCCTCCTACTATGTGACAGGCAGCGTGTTAGGCATTAAGAGAAGGAAGTGGGAGGGATAACGTAAGAAATCTAAAAGAAAGGCAGACAAATAGATCACTCAAATTTAGGCACGGCACACTCATTACTCTTTATACACTTTATACACTCTTTATACACTCTTTATACTCTCATTAATGTTTACTCTTCGCCACACATTACAAAGGACTTTATATTCGTGAAACTTCTTCAACAACCTTCATTTACCCTCTTACTAACCAAGCTGAAGTTTATGGGAAGGTTAAATTGCTCGAGATTCGCGTCTGCCTGTTGGAGAAGGCAATGGCACCCCACTCCAGTACGCTTGCCTGGAAAATCCCATGTATGGAGGAGCTTGCTGGGCTGCAGTCCATGGGGTCGCTAAGAGTCAGATACGACTGAGCGACTTCACTTTCACTTTTCACTTTCATGCAATGGAGAAGGAAATGGCAACCCACTCCAGTGTTCTTGCCTGGAGAATCCCAGGGACGAGGGAGCCTAGTGGGCTGCCGTCTATGGGGTCGCACAGAGTCGGACACGACTGAAGCGACTTAGCAGCAGCAGAGTCTGCCTGCAGTGCGGGAGACTTGGGTTCGATCCGTGGGTTGGGAAGATCCCCTGGAGAATGAAATGGCAACCCACTCCAGTAATCTTGCCTGGAAAATTGCATGGACTGAGGAGCCTGGTAGGCTACAGTCCATGGGGTCTCAAAGAGTCGGACACACCCAGCGACTTCACGTTCGCTGTGCTCAGATTCTGATCTGGAACACGCCCTGTGTGAATGTTGAACTGAACTGGATAAGGCATGCCTGCTCAGTCATGTCTTACTGTGACCCCATAGCCTGTAGCCCTCCAGGCTCCTCTGTTCATGGAATTCTCCAGGCAAGAATACTGGAGTGAATTGCCATTTCCTACTCCAGGGGATCTTCTTGACCTTGGGATTGAACTCCTGTCTCCTGCATTGCTGGCTGATTCTTTACCACTATGCCACCTGGGAAGCCCAACTGCATAAGGACAGGGTCCCTAACATAGGTTATTGACAGTCTACTTGGTGAGAAGAAAATCGGAGACAAGCATTTAGACAGTGATGGAATGTGGCACCAAATTAAAGATCAAGAAGAGAGAAGGAGAGTCTCCTACAGACAGGATGAGTAGACAGGAGATGGAACAGGGGAGATTGGGTGAAGTTTGGTAAAGCACTGCAAGGGAAAAGACTAGCTTGGGCAGAAGACTGAAAGTGGGAATGCTGATTCCACATATAAGGCTTGGATAATAAAGTAGTCCAAAATCTGACTGGAGAAGTCAGTGAGCGGTCAATGATGAAGGGCCTTCAAGCTCAGGCCAAGTGATTTGGGATTTTAATAGGCAAAGAGAAACCATTTAATACTTCATGGCAATATCTTATAGCATTTCAGAGGAGGGCTTTGGCTGCTGTGTGTAAAATAGATTACTAGAGGGAAACCAAAGGGCAGGGAATCTCCAGCAAAGGAGCTTCTGAACTAATCCTGGTGTTAAAGGTCTGAAGCAGCAGTGGGAATGGGAAGAAAGGAATACAGTTTGGGGACCTTTGGAAAAAAGAGTTGACATGTTTGATGATGTGTCATTTACAGGGAGCAGAGATAAAGAGGATGATCCTTAGGATTCCAGCTCAAAAATGATGTTATAATTTTGTTTTTAATAAGGGGCATTTACTCAGAAGGCACATTAAACTTAGATACAGAATAAATGAAGTACAAGCTGCAATCTAATAGTGAACTTAGAACAGGAATCTAGGCCTCTTTGTCAATTCTGCCCTGAAGTCACTGACACGTAATGTTCTCTTGGGAATAAAAAGTCCAACCAAAGCTGAGCTTCTTGAGTAAGGATTTTGGAATGAGCCAGCAAGGTGCTGTCTTATGCTTCTGTTAAACCCCAATGCATCTTCACCATGCCCTAAGCCTCCCAAGATATGTAGCAAGGAACTACGTAAGGTCCCGAGGAAGGAAACTCAGATAACAACAGACAGGACCAACAATGAAAACTTTTCCATCCAGCTCAAAGGCCATAAAGAGGGCACGAACACAAGACTGCAGGAAGTGTAAATTAATTATGCCTTACATTAGTCTTTCACCAGTCTAAAATGTAAGTTTCTTTTTTTTTAATAAGTTTATTCATTTACTCATTTTGTTCATTTATTTATGGCTGTGCTGGGTCTTCATTCCCGCACAGGCTTTTCTCCAGCTGAAGAGAGCAGGGGCTACTCTGTGTTGCAGCGCGTGCGCTGCTCAGTGCGATGGCTTCTCTGGTCACGGTGCATGGGCTCTGGGTGCACAGGCTTCAGTAGTTGCGGTTCCAGGCTCCAGAGCCCAGGCTCAGGAGTTGTGGCACAGGGGCTTAGTTGGTTTAGTTAAGGTGGTGCCTGGGATCTTCCTGCAGGGATTCATTCCAGGCAGATTGTTTACCACTGAGCCACCAGTGGTAAACATTTAGGGAAGCCCCTAAAATGTAATTTTCTGTTTATTATTCATTCAATGAAACTTAAGCATCCTATGTTCAGTCCTCTGCGAGGAGGACACAAAGATGAACATGGCTCAGTTATTCTCTCAAGGAGCACACTGTCTGGTTTGACCTTTCCAATCTTGTATACCCTTATTCCTGCCTGGCAATTAAGGAAACTAGGGCTGAACTGTGGTCAAGAGCACAGGGTCACAGCTGCGGTACTTTGAGCAAGTTATCTCTGCAAGTCTCAGTTTCCTCAAAATAAAAGGGGGAATAGTGATATCTACCTCTTGTGGGTTTGAAGATTAAGTGTTGTCAAAAGTTCAAAAATAAGCTACAAGGATATATTGCAGAGCACAGGGAATATGGCCAATATTTTATAATAACTATAAATGGAGTATAACCTCTTCAAATTGTGAATGAGGAAATTTTCAAGTCTGAGTTCCATTTGTGTTTGATTTTTAACGGTGTGCAAGTACACAATAGTGCTTACTGGATGCCTGGTATAAAGCAAGCATTCATTTAACTGCCATTATCAAGTGCTGTGCAAAGCATTTACAGTATGTTCACTGACCCCATTTCTTTCTTGTCCTCCCTCCAAACCTCCTCTCATTGTCTTTGGTAATGTTCAAACACTCCTAACAACCTTGGACTTCCATCTATCCCAGCCACAGTCACTCTAATCCTTGCTTCTAGCCCTGACCTATTTGATCTTCATTCTCCTAGCTTTCCCTTCCTTTATCTCTGATTTTCTTCCCAGTCCTTCCCTCTTCCCTCTCCCCAGACACTTTGCCTTTGGAGACTCTAAGTTTGATTTGCTTCATGGCTATGGGGCTGTCCGAGAAGGCAATGGCACCCTACTCCAGTACTCTTGCCTGGAAAATCCCATGGACGGAGGAGCCTGGTGGGCTGCAGTCCATGGGGTCACGAAGAGTTGGACACGACCGAGCGACTTCACTTTTTTCACTTTTATGCATTGGAGAAGGAAATGGCAACCCACTCCAGTGTTCTTGCCTGGAGAATCCCAGGGATGGGGGAACCTGGTAGGCTGCCGTCTATGGGACTGCACAGAGTCGGACACGACTGAAGCGACCTAGCAGCAGCATGGGCCTATGGACCTGTTATTGCTGTTTAGTACCTAAGCCATGTCCAGGTCTTTTGCGACTCCATGGACTATAGATCAGGCTCCTCTGTCCATGGGATTTTCCCAGGCAACAATACTGGAGTCGGTTGTCATTTACTTTTCCAGGGGATCTTCCGACCCAGGGATCTAACCTGTGTCTCCTGCATTGGCAAGTGGATTCTTTACCACTGAGCCACTTGGGAAGCCTGGCTATGGACACATAAGTCATTTAACAGCTGAGTCTCAGTTTTCACATCTGAAAAATGGGAATAATAACATCAACTTTACAGGACTGTTTCGCGGAGTAGATAACATCATAATGTTCAAGTGCTATGTAAATGTACAGCGCCTTACATTAGTGTTAGTTTCTGGCAGCTCTCATCTCTATCCCCTTCCGTTCTCTTCCTCTTCCTGGGTCTCAGCACTACTGTGGGACTACGAAATTCCTCCAAACGGAAGGTTAGGCTTTAACTCCATTAGAAGTGCAGATTTGCCGGTCGGTCACGCCTCCCCATGCCTAAAGGAACCAATCAGAGCGTCCATAGAATGGCGCCGTCTCCACTTGGAGATCACCTCCAAAGGAGCTTGGCACTTTTTTCCGTCCTAGCAGACAGCTTGCTTTAGCCTCACGCTCTAGATTCTCGGCCTTGGAGGTGCGGGTGGGGGTGGGGGCCTTTCCTCTGCCTTGTCTCAAATCCCCCCCGATTTCGGCATCTCTCGAGTTGAACGGCCGGAGCCGGAAGTGCCTTGCAGCAGCCGCGGTCCCCGGCGAATCGACGCCGGAAGTAGCGATCGCCTCGGGAGTTTTCCGCCAGCCTCGCCATGGCGGCGATTCCTCCAGACTCTTGGCAGCCGCCCAACGTGTACCTGGAGACCAGGTGAGGGTCCGGCCCCCGGGGCTGGGCTGGTGGAGGCGACGTGGAGTTTCAGGCTTAGCCGCGGGGCTGGGTTCCGGGCTCGCGCCGGTCGCCTCCTCGTGGAGGGGCGGAGGTGAGGGCCGCCTTGGGGCTGAGTGGGGACCGCCAGTGCCCGCGTCCGAGCTGCACACCCACCTGCTCTGTTAGCGACAGCGGCCCGAGTGCCCACCTCCTAACCCTCCGTTCATTCATCCTTTCATTCAACCAGCGCGCGTTCAGTCTACAGGCCAGGGACGTGCGCTAGGAGGGTCAGAGGTGGATGAAACAGCTTTCCCTTTAGAAACTTACAGTATAGTGAAGGAGACAGGCATGTAAATATTAAGGGTTGTAAGTAGCTCAGTTATTTACACAGATTTTTAGGAGAACACAGGAAGAAGCGCATTCATTCCCTCCTGTCAAAGTGATAGTGAAGAAGTGAAGTGAAGTGAAGTCGCTTAGTCGTGTCCGACTGTTTGCGATCCCGTGGACTGTAGCCTGCCAAGCTCCTCTGTCCATGGGATTCTCCAGGCAAGAATACTGGAGTGGGTTCCCATTTCCTTCTCCAGGGGGTCTTCCCAACCCAGGTCTCCTGCATTGCAGGCAGACCCTTTATCCTCTGAGCCACCAGGGAAGCCCAAGCCCCCAGATAGTATTGAGCACCAAACTGGCTAGTGCCGCTTCCCCTATGTGTAGCATCACATTTAGTTTAATCCTCTTAGCAACTCAGATCATGTAGGTACTCTTCCACCTTCTCTCTAGTTTTAGCAGGAGAAATGTCAGAATTTACAAAGTAAATTGCTTGATTGAAGTCTTGTAGCCAATAAAGTAGGGGAATCTCATTTGGAGCCTGGTCTGTTTGCCTGCTGCGCTAGGTTCTTTAGCCCCATTCATTCCATTGCCTCTTTGGAAAAAGTTAAAAGTGATCTTTTTGTAGGACAAATAACCTTAAGTAATTTCTTACTGCTCCAGCAATATAAAATTGAAATTTTGTGGTCTCATCTTCAAAGGTGATTTTTTTTCATCTCATCTTTGCCTCCCTCTCTGCCTACAATCTTCCATTTGCGCATCAGTAAGCCAGAGTCCAGCCATTGGCTTTCTGTCCTCTTGCTTGTGCTGCTTTCCTTCAGAGCACAGTTCTCTCAGATGCTGTTTTTGCCCCCTGGCCGTCTTGCCCATCTTCTTACAAGGGAAAAATTCTACTTTTTCTGGTCTACTTGAAAGTATGTAATTTCTCAACTACCTGTTGTTTGTTTGTTTGTTTTTTCTAATTACAAAATAAATGAAAATTTAAATTCAAGCAGTTGTATAGAAGTGTATACGGTAAGAAGTGACAGCCACTCCTGTCTGTAAACACACCACTGATAGTTTGAAAAGACCCTGATGCTAGGAAAGATTGAGGGCTGGAGGAGAAGGGGACAACAGAGGATGAGATGGTTGGATGGCATCAGCGACTCAATGGACATGAGTTTGGGTAAACTCCGGGAGATAGTGAAGGACAGGGAGGCCTGGCGTGCTGCAGTCCATGGGGTTGCAAGGAGTCAGACACGACTGAGCGACTGAACTGATGTTGGATGATCAGCAGATCTTTTTCTCTGTACACAAAGACGTCTTTTTTACGTTCTGTATTTAAGCAATAATAAGATTGTATGATCATACTGCATGTTTTTTTTTTCTGTAATTTGCATGTGATGCATGCAGGCTTCTGTACAGATATTTCATATTTTAGTCATTCCCTCTATGAAGGACGTTTAAATTGCTTCTCTTTTTTTTTTTTTGTTAGGACAATTACTGGAGTAAACATCCTTGTACTTATTATGTCCTCAAGCACTTTTGTAAGTTTTCACATAGAGTAGAAACTTTAGAAGTTGAAATTGCTGCCAACAGGTATGCACATTCCAGATCTGTATAGCTTATTTGCTGATTGCCGTTCCAAAAAGTTATTCCCTGTATTTTAAAAGTATCCACCAGAATGTTCCTCTGTAAGAGGAAAAGCACTTAGAACCGTGTCTTGAACAGAGTAACTGTTAATCTATGTTGAATGTTAGGAGTGTAAAGGATGAATTGCCACTAGGAAGGCTTTTAGAAAGCTATCTTCTAGCACATGCCACGTTGAATTATAGAGTCCTTATACTGCGCTTCACACCAGGTATTCAGTCTATACAGAGTTGACTCAATTCTTACATTCTTGGAGCTTAAAGTCTAAGTGAGTGATGAAATGGAGGTAGATGAATGAAATTAAGATAGGAAAGCACCTATCTTAAATCTTATTTGTTCCTTTTTCTTAGCTGCATTTCAGGGGGAAAAGCGCTCATCACATTGTTGTTGCTCGGTCATGTCTGACTCTTTGCAATCCCATGGACTGCAGCATGCCAGGCCTCCCTGTCCTTCACTATCTCCCGGAGTTTGCTCAGGTTTGGGGCAAGGTTTGAACTAATCAGGTTTTGCCTTTGTTGCACCGTTCCTCATTACACGCAAATTGTACTTTTTTTTTTTCCATTAATTTTTTTACAAATTTATATGGCTCAAAAATCACTGAAAGCCTTTCTGTCTCTCATTTGCTCAGTTTCCACCCCATCCCCAGAAACTTGTGCTGTGTGCTGTGCTTAGTCACTCAGTCGTGTCTGACTCTTTGTGACCCCATGGACTATAGCCTGTCAAGCCCCTCTGTCCATGGGGATTCTCCAGGCAAGAGTACTGGAGTGGGTTGTTGTGCCCTCCTCCAGGGGAACTTCCCAACCCAGGGATCGAACCTAGGTCTCCCGCATTACAAGGGGATTCTTTACGATCTGAGCCACCAGGGAAACCCATGAATGCTGGAGTGGGTAGCCTATCCCTTCTGCAGGGGATCTTCCCCACCCAGGAATGGAACCGGGGTCTCGTGCATTGCAGGTGGATTCTTTACCAGCTGAGCTGCCAGGGGAGCCCCCAGAAACTTAGGTATATGTAAATAAATGTGAATTCCCAATATTTTAATATCCAACTTAAATAAAGTTATAAATGAGGTGTAAGATTTTTCTCCCTAATTTAGGGGTGGTTATATTGGTTTCCAATGATCAGTGACTTGTTGTATATAAGGCGTTAGGATTTTTAGTTGTCTGTGGTTACTTTGCTTGAAAGAAGGACCAGAAGCCCCAGCATGTTTTCCTCCAAGGAGGTGTCTGTGTTTATGTTACTTGCATTGTGTTGTTTTCCTTTGCTGAGCATGAAATCTGACCTTTGTCATCATTTCATGACTCAATAAGCTTGCAAATGAAGAGTTGTGGGGCGGTCCCATAACGTTCTTGTCTGCCGTGACCTTGTTCTTGACTGGAGCTCTACTGTCCTCTCCCCCTGCAGCATGGGGATCATCGTGCTGGAGCTGTACTGGAAGCATGCTCCAAAGACCTGTAAGAACTTCGCTGAACTGGCTCGTCGAGGTTACTACAATGGCACCAAATTCCACAGAATCATCAAAGACTTTATGATCCAGGGAGGTGACCCAACAGGGACAGGTACAGTTAAGTCAGTGATAGTTTCTGAAGTCTCATCCTGTTTATAACTGGGTATATGGCAACCAGAGCTCTCTTCCAAGTATCAGGGCCTGGGTTAGTTGATTCGGGCGACCACTTCTGCCCTTGCTACCTCACACCCTTCCCCAAACACACACATATGACAAGAAACCAGTCTTGACTCTTGAGCTTTACAGAGTTTCTCATAACTTCTATGTATTGCTTACTAAGAGCAAATAATATGTGCCTGAATTATAGTAAATAGCTCATGTGGTAAAGAATCCACCTGCAATGCAGGAGACCCTGGTTCCATTCCTGGGTCAGGAAGATTCCCCTGGACAAGAGATAGGCTACCCACTCCAGTATTCATGGGTTTCCCTGGTGGCTCAGATGGTAAAGAGTCCACCTGCAATGCGGGAGACCTGAGTTCAATCCCTGAGTTGGGAAGGTCCCCTGGAGGAAGGCATGACAACCCACTCCAGTATTCTTGCCTGAAGAATCCCCATGGACAGAGGGGCCTGGTGGGTTGCAATCCATGGGGTCGCAAAGAGCTGGACACGACTCAGCGACTAAGCACATAGTCTGCATAATCAGAAGAAAGATATTTGCAATGTTTTAAGGAAAAGAAAATAGTGGATTCTTTGATTCACTCATTTAACAAATATTGAGTACCTACCTTGTGCCAGATATTTTTCTGAGTTTGAAGGACATGGCTCAGAATAAAGGGAAGAAACCCTCCTGCTCCCAATAAAGCAGGAAAAGGATTCGGTGATAGGATTTTAGTGGAAAAGTCAGGGAAGTCCTGTCTGAGAAGGCGTGGTTGGAGCAGGAATCTGAAGGAAGTGAGGGGATGAACTTTGTTATTGAGAGAAGAGCATTCCAGTAGGTCCAGAGGCTGTGAGGTGGGAATCCCTGTAAGAGATCAGTTGGGACCTTGTAGGGCATAGTAGTAGAGACTTCGCGTGTTATTCTGAATAAGAGGGGAGCCATTAGAAGGTTTTGAGCAAAAGAGTGACACGATCTGACTTATTCTTTAAAAAGATCACTGAATTCTGTTTGGAGAATAGAGATGGGGCAAGAGTGAGAGCTGGGAACCAGTTAGAAAGCAGCTGTCATCAGCCAGTCTCGATGTGGTTGGGACTCGCGTGATAGTAGAGATGGTGGTGAGAAGTGACTGGATTCAGGTAATGTTTTGATAGAAATAGAGCCAGTGGAATTTGCTGAGGTTGGAAAGGGAGGAGGGCAGGTGGGTGAGAGAAAGAGATGGTCAGGGGTGACCTCAAGGTTCTTGACTTGAATTTAGTAAAATGGGAAAGCTGAGAGAGCAGCAGATTTGGATGTGGACCAAGAGTTTGGTTTGGGTTTTGGACACCGTCTGAAAGACTTGTCAGACCTTCCATAGAGTAAGTAATGGGATATGAGTGTGGAGTTCATGGAAAGGTCTAGGATCGAGGTACGAATTCTGGAGATATCATCATTTAGGTGGAATTTATTACTGAAATCGCTAGATGCCAGCATTTATAACTTTTAAGGGCCCTTGCCTCTCAGTCTGCATTTTCTCTCTGCTGATTCCTACTCCTGCTCTTCTCCCTTGAAGTCAGCTTGGGTCTCTCTGTGGCAGCTTTTTTTCCGTCTTTTTCTTGTCATTCTCAATTGTCCTTTTTTAATCCTTTATGACTAAGAGGCATTTTATTTTTTTGATATATATGGACACGTTTCAAAATACAGAATATAGAAAAAAGTATAAAAACAGAATCAAAAAATCAATCATAAGAGGGAATTTCCTGCTGGTGCAGTGGTTTGGACTCCGTGCTTCCGTCTAGGGGGCTCAGGTTTGATCCCTGGTTGGGGAGCTAAGCTCCTGCAAGCTGCGCAGTGTGGTCAAAACAAGAAAAATCACTCACAAGGATACCTCCTGAGGATTCCTAACCACCGTTAGCTATTTCCCCAGTATCCCACCTCTCAGAAATAATGAACATTAAGTTTCGTTGACCATTATTCTAGACATCTTGCGTTTCAGATACCTAGTTAAAAGGATGGATCGCCAGCTAGATGGAAATAATTTCAAGAGAATTAGGCTATGTCATGAATCCTGTTGTTTTTTAAAGAAAAAGCGTTATATTTAATTTTGTATCTATTTAACAGAAAAATTGACTTCCTGCTCTGAAAGATGAGGCAGTTATACTTAAATTTCTACCCATTCCTATTGTTTAGGAAAAACTTAAGTTTTGTCTGCCTCCTGTGTTGGGAAAAACTCAGTTCTACCCTCCTGGGCTTCTCCTTTACTTTTATGTGCTCACATAGAACACGTTACTTCTTACATTTCTGGTCACCAAATATATGGAGTTTTTCTCCCCACATCAAGCTATTCCTTGGACACCAGCTGTGTTTATTAATTGGCTAGAGCAGGCCATAGAACCGGGGAAACATAAGTGCTTACTTACCAGTTTATTAGAGGATATGACAAAGAATACAGATGAACAGAGATGCTTCAGGTGAGGTCTAGAAGGGTGCTGGAGATTGGAACTTCTGTCCCTGTGGAGTTGGGGTGCATCACCCTCCCAATGTGGATGTGTTCATCTGCTTTGAAGCTCTCTAAAGCCTATACTGGAGAAGACAATGGCGACCTACTCCAATTACTCTTGCCTGGAGAATCCCATGGACGGAGGAGCCTGGTAGGCTGCAGTCTATGGGGTCTCAAAGAGTCAGACATGACTGAGCAGCTTCACTTTCACTTTTCACTTTCATGCATTGGAGAAGGAAATGGCAACCCTCTCCAGTGTTCTTGCCTGGAGAGTCCCAGGGATAGAGGAGCCTGGTGGGCTGCCGTTTGTGGGGTTGCACAGAGTCGGACACGACTGAAGCACCTTAGCAGCAGCAGCAGCAGAGCCTATACTACTGGGATTTTATGGAGGCTTCCTCATGTGGGCGTGATCAATTATTAGATCCATTTCTAGGCTTTCTCCTTCCCTCTCTGGAGAAGGAGCTGGGGCAGGCACTGATACTTTTAACTTCTAATTATGACTTAGTCTTTCTGGCGACCATCCCCCATCCAGGAGCCCCCCAGAGTCACCTCATTGAAACAAAAGATGGTCTTTGTGCTCTTATCACTTAGGAATTTATAAAGGTTTCTAGAGCTGTCTGTTAGGGACAGGGTCAAAGACCAAATATTAGAACAAGAAATACTCTTAGTGTTCTTATCACTTGGGAAATTACAAAGATTTTAGAAGCTCTGTGCCAGGAACCAGGGGCAGGTATCTATCTATATTTTTGCCTATTATCTCACACCTGTCGTCCCTCCTTTGCTCCCTTTTTTTGGTTAGTTTTGTTTTTCCTTAACAGAGTGTAGAGCATTTTCTATACTGCACCCATGAGCCCTTCAGTTACAGAGTGGGTTTACATTTTCAGAGGGTTCAGCACTCACCACTAGGCTTTTCTATTCGTAAGTACTAGAAGGCAGAAATGGTTTTTATTGCAAGGGCTGGAGGGTGTTATATTTTTTAACTCAATCGTGTTTAAGAATTTCTTCCAGTTGGAAAAAGACCATGACTGTATACCTGGGCCAGACAAATTCCCTCAGATCTTTTCAGACAATTCTGCCCCATTGCCTCTTGGTTTTGAATGTGGCCGTGGAAAATACTGAGGCCAGATTTGCTCCCTCCTTCAATACAGCGGAAAAAAATTCTGTATTTCTGAATATTTTCTCTTTTATACTCATTGGATTTTCTGTTTCAGGGAACTAGTTATTCTTGGTTTCATCACTTTTACCTTCAGATTTCTTCTGAGTAAGTGAGATGATGTTTTTCTATTTTTTTCCTGCACCCGCTGAAATAATCTCAGACCTTTACTCTCTGCCTTATTCAATTTTGAGTCATGTCTGTTCTGTTCTTTACTGCTCTGACTTATTTATTAGTGCAGTCTTCGTGTCATTTGGCTCTCAAACTTCGCTCAACTCTGTGATCTCTTCACCTTACCCTGTTGATTTATATTATCTTGTCTTTGAGCTCTTGTTCTGTTGGATTTTTCTTACTGCTGAAGCGTCTATAGCTGAGACAGCCACGGAGAAGCCCCTCTTGGGCTATATCTTCTGCCTTCTTTTTCTCCTTCCGTTTGTCGTGTATGTTCGCAGTCTCCGTGCCGCTTCTTGTCGCCTTATCCTTGCTTAGTGTCGGAATCTGCGTTGAGCTTGCCCCTTACCCGCTTGGGTGCAGTCTGAGTGGATTCTCTTTGTCGCTGTCCCCACCTGTGTGGGACTACCTGCCTTTCCCATACCAAATGCTCCGTTGCCGACTTCTGCCCTGTCTTCCCAGACTCCAGGCTAGTGGTGTCCTTCTGCCCTGGGCCCTGGGCAGCCCTTGAGTGTAGTTGGAGCAGAGGAAGAAGCCTCATACCATTTATTGTTCTCAGCTGTGTTTCCATAACAGAAGATAAATTAGCAAGAGAACAGCCTACAAATTCATTTCATATAAATTGTGCATGACATTTCCTTTACAAGGAAATGGAGACCTGAAAAGGTCTGAGCGTTTCTACGCTAGCTTCGATCAGAGTGGAAAGTTGTGGGAAGATGTGATTGGACAGAAGTGGGTATGAGTATGAGCTCAGTGTAGTAAACTAGGGGAGACATAGCAAGGCTTGTTCATTCAGATTTCTCTTGATGTCCTTCTTTCTTGGAGGTAGGAATGTTCCTTTCCTCTGCGTGTACGAAGGGTGTCTCTCACTTGAGGGTCTTTATGCCCACTTCAGGGGAAGGTCAAAAGTCTTTCCTGCACCTGCTGTTTCTCAGATTCCTTCAACTTGAACTCTTCAGTGTGGACCCTTTCTTTGGAGTAGTGTATCCTAATCCATCACGGCCCTGTGTTCCTCCTGCCTGTTAAGGTGGCTGTTGCTGGTAGCCTGACCACCACCACTGAATGCCTCTGGTGTGTGGGCTTCTGCCTTCAAGAGCTTCTCCTTAACTTCTTCAGGGCTATTCACCCACTCCCCTTGTTTGCTTCACAAAATTGGAGGGTATGTGTAATAATTCTGTGTGGCGTGCGTCCTTTCCTGATTTCTACTTAAAGGAGTGCAGGAAGAAGAATCTCTTAATTCTTTCTTTGACTGACTTGTCAGAATCTTTGTAATAAGACTGTCTCTCTTTTCCAATTTGATTTTTGCTGATGAATTTTTGACTTTGAAAGAGATTGAATTTTTTGGCTTTGCTTCATCCGTTATTGGAGGGGGCAGAGTCTAATTGTGCTTCACTCTGCTTTCTTAGTCTGAAAACGTCCTATCAACACGTTGATGTACTTCTTTCCTGCCTTCCTCCTCTCCCTTGTTATGAGATAAAATTTTAATTTATAACACCAGTAGAACTGAGAGTGCCCTTGATTAGTGTACAAGAATTGGAAGTGACTCAGATGTGAGTGCTCATATCAGAGCTTCCCAATATTTCTATACTTGGTTCTCAATCCTTCATAATGTCACGTTTCCCTGATGTAATTTTAATGAAATTGAATCACTCAGAAGATTTCCAAATAATTGCGTCCAACCTCAAGTATAGTGAGTAGTTGAGCTAAGCCTGCTGGCAGGCCTATGGTGGAAGGCAAGCAGGAACTGGGCCCTCCTGGGTCCCGAGTGTGGACTGCTAGCTGATTAGGTAATACAAGACATGCTGCGCGTGGCCTCCTGAGCTCCTCAGCAGGTCGATGAATCATTTCCATCCCCAGCCGTCCCTCAGTCTGGCTTCTCTGTAACTATCCTTTCCATGATCTTTCCGATACACCTTTGCCAGATGTTTTTTCAGTTTGGCTATCTTTGACCTCCTGTTCACATTAAACCATTTTTCTTCTTTTAAATCTCCCTCATTGTAATAATGCTGTGTTGAAAGCGTCCTTAGCCCTCTGAGTGTCCCCTGTGTCTTGTCTGCTGACTCCTCTGTGTCCCCTCCCTAGTGACCCGGCATCCCGTCAAGCTCTCCTTTCGCTCTTCCTGCTCTGCGCTTGGCCTCACGGTGTCACCGGCTGCCGTGATCGCGCTGCCTATGCTGTGCATCACCCTCCCTCTGATTGCATCTCACCTCTTAGTAGCTCCTGGAACACCTGAAACATAAAGTGTTGAACAGCAGGCTCGTTGTTAATTTTATTCATTTGATGAATGTTTGGTAAGAGTCTGCGAGGTATCCTGTACTATTCCAAGGCCTGTGAGGAGTATTTAAACATGAGAAGCCAAGGCATTTTTCTCTTCCTTGCAGAGCTCCCTGCCCTGCCATGAAGACAAGGTACTTATTATAAGAAACAATGGGAAAGTAATAACATGGGGGCTTCCCTCATAGCTCAGTTGGTAAAGAATCTGCCTGCAATGCAGGAGACCCCGGTTCAAATCCTGGGTTGGGAAGATCCGCTGGAAAAGGGATAGGCTACCCACTCCAGTACTCTTGGGCTTCTCTTGCAGCTCAGCTGGTAAAGAATCTACCTGTAGGAAGATCCCCTGGAGAAGCTATCCACTCCATTATTCTGGCCTGGAGAATTCCACGGACTGTATAGTCCAAGGGGTCGCACAGAGTCGGACACAACTGAGTGACTGACTTTCAGAAAGAAGTAATAATACGATAAATGTGCACATCCGTGGTTATACGCTTTCGGCCATCTATAGAACAGAGGCTGGGATAGCTCATGATGAGAGGGAAGCACAGTGGAAGTGGGGCTGGAATGGGATGGAAGCGGATTTTGAGGTGAGCCTGAAAGGAGATGTAGAAGTTTAACTCTTGAGAGGACAGGGAAGGGCATTTTAGATTTCAGAATGAATGCAAAGAAGAGGCTCAAGGGAGAGAGGCCTCCGGGGTGTGAGGGAGAGCCGTCACCCCAGGCACCATGTCTTGCACGGGACTGGCAGTGACGCAGCCCAGCTACCTCTCCACACCCAGGACAGATGCCGGAAATGTGATTTCTAAGGCCCCTGAACCGCGTGTTTAAGGGACAGTAAGGGAGGACCAGTTAGGGACAGAGTACAGAGCAGTAGGAGAGAGAGTGGGGATTTAGATCAGGCCGGTTCATAGAGATCCACAGACAGAAATTCAGGTTTGATCCAGCATCATCGGGGACCATTTGGGATTCTTTGTAAGGAAAGTATGTGAGGACATTTAATCCACCCATGGTACGTGGCAAGGTAATGTAGTGTTAGGGTGGACAGAGGGTTGTGGAGCCTGGTGGGCTTGGGGTTGAATCTTGGCTTCACATGAACACTTCTTAAATGTAGACAAGTTATGTAACCTTGCTGAGCTTCTTATCTGTAAATGGGGAGTGTGGTTATATGTACCTCGTGGGGTTATTGTGAGTAGTAAATGAGCAGATGTTTGGAAAATGGTTAGCACAGACTTGATACAAAATACGAGCGCAGAAAAATAGGGTTTTTATTATTCATTTTGGTTATTAATTCACTTAACAAGTGTCTGTTGGACTCCAGGCATTATTTTAGGAGCTGGGGATACAGTAATGACTAAGAAAGCCCTTGTGAAGCTCATTCTAGTAGGAGAGAGTGAACAAAGAAGCACCTAATATGGGTGACAAATGGCACAGGAAGAACGATGGATAAGGGGGTAGAGCAGGGATTCTCAGTCTTGGCATTACGGACATGTTGGGCATTCTGTGCTGTGGGAGTGTCCTGTGCCTTGTAGGATTTAGCTGCTTCTTTGACCTCTACCCCCAGATGCCAGTAGACCCCTCAGTGTGATAACCAAAAATATCTGCGCATATTGTTCAGTGTCCCCAGAGGGCAGAGTGTCGCCTGGTTGAGAACCACTGGGATATGGAGAGAGGTGGTGGTGTGGATAGTGTGATTAAGGAAGGCCTCTGGTAGGTTATGTGAGCGGAGCTCTGGATGAAGTAAAGCAGTGCGCCATGAGACTGCCAGGGCTGGGGCCATCTGGAGGGAACAGCAGTCAGAGGTCTCAGTGCAGAGTGTGCTCTGCAAGACACAGCAGAGGCCGGTGTGGCTGGAGCAGGTGGCGAGGGCGAGAGTGGCGGGGGGTCCTGGAAAGTGTTGTAAGTTGTCATGAAGACTTTGCATTTTGTCCCAAGTGTGGAGAAGTGTCACTGGAGGATTTTGAGCAGAGGTCTGCCACGATCAGACTTGTTCTAAAGGATACCCCTGACTTCCACGTGGAGGATAGACTAGTGAGGAAAGCTGCAGGCAAGGCCAGAAGCAGGGAGACCAGTTAGAAGGTCTCGTTGTTGCCAAAGCTAAAGCTTGTAGTCTGGACTACGGCGATAGCGGTTCCCTTGGTGCTGGTCCTCTGGGAAGCACATGCCTGGACAGAGTTAGGAGTTCAGGAGATTTAATGGGCTAACACCTGTGAAAGATAAAGGGGTGAGGGAGCAAGGACTGGAAAGAGAAGTCTTCACGTAACAGTGCAGGGCCAGCGTCTGTGATAGAAGAGAAGGGAGCTGAGAAGGGCCAGCAGAGGAGAGTCAAGAGCTGCAGTGAAGGTGGGGTTCAGGAGGGGCGACGGCAGCTACGAGACGCTGCTCGCAGATCAGGCAGGGTGAGGCCCGACGACGGTGGGACTCAGTGACGACGTAGTGGTACCGACGACCTTGACAAGAGCCGTCTCGGCAGAGTGGTGAGGGCAAGCAGCTGTATGGAGGGCGTCAAGAGGCAGCAGCAGAAGTGGGGTGGAGTTTTTCTGGGAATTGATGCAGAGACATGGGGGGAAACTTGGAGACAGTGTTTGTTATTGTTGCCATTTTTCCAGAATGGGAAACAGTAATACCATGTTTTTATGCTGATAGGAATGATGTACTAGAAAGAAAGTTGATATAGGAGAGCGGAACATCGAAGTTGCCAAGTGTTTTAAAGGTGAATGGGCTTGATTAGTATGTGGTGGTAGGATAATCATTTGGACAGTTTGAGTGTTTAATAGCAGAAGAGGAAAAGTAAATGGGTAGAGATGTAGGAAGGAAAGAGGACTTGGTGGCGAAAATATGTGAAAGTTCTCATCTTCTTAGTGAATTAAGAAGCAAAGTTACCCACAAAGAGCAGGAGCAGCCGGGGAGTGGTGGAGGTTTGAAGACAAATTAGAATAAGCTCAGGCAGACTGACTCCCAGGGTGGATCATGACCTCTCACAGAAAATGCTCAGATTATCTCAAAGGGGGCTCATCATCACTGATACTGCCGTGTGTGCCTCATGTTATATATCACATGGTTTCTTGCATTATCCCGTAGAAATATAATTTCTAGTACTATTCCTATTTTACAGACAAGGAAACTGAGGCTTAGAGGGGGTAAGTGTCTTGCTTAAGGTTGCACAACTAGTCCGTGGTGAAGTGGGACCCAAAATCCAGACCTCTTTGACCCCAAAGGCAAGTGAGCATGAGAGGACTCTTACCTTAAGAACTGTGAAGCTTCTTGGAGAGCTGTAGTGTCATTTGCTGTGTTAGATCTGGTATCTGGCGTTTGCCCTGGCCATCCGCTAGCAGCCGCACTAGGCAGCTTCCCCTTCCTACTGTTAACTAACAAAGTGGTTGCATCAGTTTTGGATCCTTTTGGCTACAAGTAACAGAAAACCACGGAGGCTTTGCTTTTTTCATGTGACAGAATGTCTGAAGTTAAGCAGTTGCGGGGGGCTCCCCTGCCCAGCAGAGTTGTCGGGGATCCAGGCTTGCTGTGTCGTTCCACTCCACCGTTCTTAGTGCTTTGGCCTTTGGTATCAAACTTGTCTTATGGTTGCAAGATGGCTGCCATTGCTGCTGACGTCACCTCTGCCTTCCAGGGAGGAGGATGAGAGACAGAGGAGTCTGTCCCTTTTTGTCAGGAAAGCTGTAGCTTTCCTAGAAGCCCTACTCAGTGGCTTCTGTATACGTTAGTAAGTCAGAACTGGGTCATCTGGTCACCCTTAGCTGCAAAAGGGATGGGTCAGTACCTGCCTTTTTTGTCTCTGAGGTTGAGGCAGGCTGTGGAGAAGGGGTTGGAAATGCTCAGAAGACAGCTTCAGTATCTGTTAGAGGCTTTCTTGCTGGAAGAGAGGCCTTGATTGGATTGTGGTTAGTCACCTTCTCCTGTCAAATGCCCCAAGCAGAGCTTTCACACTGGCCTCCTCATGAGTAAACTGGCTGACCGTTGGCTGCTTTAGGGCTGGGTATTGATCCATGATCCCACCAGCTCTGGGAGTGGTGGGGACAGGTAGCGCCAAGTTTGGTGATCTTTGTGTGGGAGACCACTCTGCATGTCTCAGATGCTGCTTCAGTTCACCTTGAGAGGTTTCTATAGTCGGTGAGCAGGAGCAGGAGGAAGAGACGTCAGAGGACTCTTGGGAATAAGAAAGGATTTCTGTTTTGTTAGTTTTAAGAAACAGAAAGCACAGGTCATACGGAAACAGTTTAAGGAATTTCAACTGCGAAAAAACTCTTAGTGCCAGAAGATCCCATTAAACGAGTGGAAAAAAGTAAACTGGAGAAAAAATACTTGCAAAAGCATTAACTGACAAAGGATCAGTATCTAGAATAATCCTACTAGTAAAATACACACACACACACACACACACACACACACACAGTGTAAAATGTCAGACCACTCAGTTGAAATGTGGCTGTTGACGGGAGGAAAGCTAGATAACCACTAAACACGAAATTATGCACAGCTCCAGGGAAACGTAGTTTAAAACACAAGAGAGCTGGTACGCCTCAAACTGACACACGTTAGAAAGCCTGGCGAAAGGACCTCAGGCAGTGAGAGGGAGAGCCCTGCGGGGTGGCGTGCACAGTGGGGCCCCATCTGACAGGATAGGTGGGGAAATGTCGTGATGGTGAAACGCTCATAACCTGTGAGCCTGCACGTCCCCCGTGAGGTGTAGTCCCTGAGCGCTCCTGCACTTGTGTTCGGGAGACAGTAGAAGAATGGTTATTGCAGCGTAGTTTATGATAGCAAAACCACGGGCGAGATCCTAAATATCCATCGCCACGAGAAAAGGTAAGATTGCAGTGTGATCAGACAACAGAATGAATACTACGGAGAGCTGCCTGGAACAATGGATGAATATCACTTACAGTGTGAGCCAAAAAAAAGCTAACTGCAGAAGAATATATAGAGTATTGGAGAAGGAAATGGCAACCCACTCCAGTACTCTTGCCTGGAGAATCCCATGGACGGAGGAGCCTGGTGAGCTGCAGTCCATGGGGTCACACAGAGTCGGACATGACTGAGCGACTTAGCATAGCACATATAGAGTATAGTACCATTTATATAAACTTCAAAGCACGCAGTGGCAACCCGCTCCAGTACTCTTGCCTGGAGAATCCCATGGACGGAGAAGCCTGGTAGGCTACAGTCCATGGGGGTCGCACAGAGTCGGACATGACTGAGCGACTTAGCATAGCACATATAGAGTATAGTACCATTTATATAAACTTGAAAGCATGCAGACAACAGTATCCTTGTTTAAGGATGCAGACAATATGTAGTAGAAAAGAAAATGCCCAGAAATGACAAATCCCTGGTCAGAATAGTGGTTCTCTGAGAGGAAAGTGAGCTCCATCATAGCCCGTGTCAGCTCTTGGGGAACAGTGGAGTTGAGAGAGAGAAATGGGGTGGGGGATGTGTGCTTGGGGTCTTTGACTGGATTTGAGACTGGCTGGTGTCATTTCAGGAGCTTCCAGAGTTCCCAGTACCACAGTTCTTTACATCTCAGCACAGAAAGAATTCAGTGAGAGGCAAAGAGATACAGATAAGTGATTTATTAGAATAGGGCACTTGTGTGGTTTACAGGTGGGCAGGCGAGGGGTTGCCACGTGCTGAGAACTTACTGGGCTACAGTTTTATAATAAAAAGCAGGGAGCCAGGGGAAGAACTCTTTTTGTCTTTTCTGAGTAGACGTTATGTTTCTGTCATCAGTTCCTTCTCCAGGTTGTGTAGGAAAATTTTTCATCCCTATGTGGTCAAGTTAGGTCCACGAATTACTGTGTTTTTTATGTGTGCAGAGAGCGTGTCCTGGGCATCATTAGCTCACTGAGCTTAGTGGGCCGGATGTGGGGCTCCTGCCACCACTATTTTCTTGTTTGGGGGCAGGTCTCATAAGCAAGCCTGCTCTTTATCATTAACTTACAGGGTCTCCCATGTTTTTTCTACTTACAGTCCCCTAGTGGGGTTAATTATTTAATCACCTACTTTGTCCCTTTACTCTGTCCCTATCAGACTAGCCGTATTTTCTTTCTTTCTTTCTTTTTGTTTTTATTTATTTGGCTACACCAAGTCTTAGTTGCGGCATGCAGACTCTCAGTTGCAGATTCTCAAATGTGGGGATCTAGTTCCCTGGACAGGGATTTGAACCTGTGCCTCCTGCTTTGGGAGGCGGAGTCTAGCCACTGGACCACCAGGGGAGCCCCTGCACGCTTTTATTCCTTGAGCGGAGGCTGCACAGTTGCCTGTCCTATTATCCTTTGTATTATTTTATGTCTGAAATAGTAAATATTTTGAGTACATGTGGGAAAGAGAGGACTGAAGAGTGAAAGGACTTGGAGAGTAGAGTGTGGAAAACAGGCCTGTGTTTGTACCAGAGGAGGCACACAGTGCATTTTGACCGCAGAGCCTCCTAGCTGTTGGCTTTGTGTGTGATCGTTGACCTGTTGCGCTCTCGCACCAGAGACCTCTTTAATCACTTCTGTCCTCCTACCATCTCTCCCCTATTCCACATGCCCAAAGGAATGCTGTGATTGGAATTATCTGTCTTTCTGACATTTTGCTGCAAACCCTACTGAACTGAATTAAGTTATGAAAAGATAACATTATGACTAAACTATCTTCATGGCCCGAAGTACTTGTGGTTGGTCAAACTGTGCCTAGTGAGTAAAAAGGGGCCTCCAGGCCCTTTCTTATCATCTCCTGATTGCTTAAAACTCCAGGCTTCATCCGTGAGGCTCTGGCAGTCCTTGACTTGCAGAGATCATACTTCTGAGCTGCTGAACCCTCAGCTTGCTCATTCAAGCCCTGGGGGTAGGGCTTGACCTGGATTCGTCCCCATAGCCCTCTTTCTCCTCTTTCATCTTCAGGCCTAGCCCTGCAGCTAACCCCCCTACCTTCACCCCAGGCTCAAGCAGGAACATTGACCCTGTAGTCAGAGGGAATATATTGGTTATATAAGTGCTGTTTGGAGGTATACTGGGAAGTTGGGATTTTTGGAATGAATTTTTACATAGTTTGGTAGTTCAGTAATTTTCCAGAAGCTTAGGTAGCCTGGGCCAGGTGGGAGGTTTCCCCAGCTCTGTTAGGATTCACCCCCATGCCTCTTTACATGAGAACAGTGTTTCCTTCCTGAACCGGGGGCTGTGACAGGCTCCCTGTGGTGGAGCATCCTAAAAGATAAAGCAAAGGATTTTTTTTACATTGTAGCAGGGCCCAGGGCCCTCTGGGGGTGGACATGGTGCTTTAACATGCTACTTTCACAGCAGGCTGTAAAAGAAAGTGAGCTCCCTGCCTCTGGCCGGTTTCCTGGCTGCCAGGTGAGCAGAATAAGCTGGTAAAATCCTCTGCTCACTGTGTTGCAGGCTGTTTTGTCTTGACTGGCCAACTTGAAAGTGAAAGTGAAAGGCACTCAGTCATGTAAGACTCTTTGTGACCCCAGGACTGTTCAGTCCATGGGATTCTCCAGGCCAGAATACTGGAGTGGGTAGCCTTTCTCTTCTCCAGGAGATCTTCCCAACCCAGGAATTGGACTAGGATTTCCTGCATTGCAGGTGGATTCTTTACTAGCTAAGCTATCAGGAAAGCCCCGAGAGGCCAAAATAGTTCAACAAGGCATATGGCTAACTAAATAATTGATTAGGAGAATTATCTCCTATTAGGACATTTTTTCCTATGGTAAATTCTTATTGAATGTATCATTTTTTTCTAACAATAAACCTGGGTGCCCAGCATAACGAGAGTATGGACTCTTACGGGCGTATCAATAATATAAATCATGTGGTGGTATGGTTCCCAGCAAATCGTTCCCAGTGCTGTGTTTCTTCATCTTCTCCTTACGTTGTAGCCGCGTGTTCCGGGAACAAACTCACTCAGAAGGACAGTGCAGATAGTGGAGTGCAGTTCATTACACTGGCGGGCCCAAGGCAGAGTCTCCTCTTAGCCAGGGACCCCGACCAGTTTCTGTGAAAACCTTATATACTCTAAGTGTACTTGTTCAAACCCACCTCCCCAAATTCCTTGAAACTAGTCTGGACAAGGTGAAAGAGAGATACAATCAAAGTTCACCCATGATTCATGTGTCACAAGACTAGATGAACAGTGGATGTTTATCAACAGGCCTGTGGTCATATCCCTATAAACATAATGGAACTTACCACTTTGTTCTGTTACAGAGATAATTAGCATATTCTTTTAGGCAAGGGAGAGTCCAAGTCCAAGTCCTGAGGCTCTTTTATCCGGGGGTCTGGTTTCCCGTTGGTGTGCCGTTTCTATAGACACCGGCCGCATAGTTCAGAGTCCACTGGGAGGGTGACCATGTGTGTAGCCCAGTGTTCGCAGCCTGGCCTGAGACGGAGTCCAGCTCTGTCTGTTTCCTCCATTCCCTGCTCTTGATGTTCTTAACTCATATTATGAGCATCACTCATAGGGATATATTGTACCCTGGCTCTCCGACCACCAATTTAGGAGAATGACATCAGCCTTTGGGTTACAAAGTTTATAATACATTGTAAAATTTAGGGTCTACAAAGCAGAACTATCAAGGCAACTATAACAATGGTAAATATAGTCTTCCATCAATCGTCCTTCACCCAAGACAGGACCGAAGTCCAGGAAGGAATGTTTTTATTTGACATTGCTTTTACCTGGTTTTTCGTGTCATCTAAAGCAGTCGCTACATTACCAGATAAGTCAGGAATGTATACACAACATTTAATCTTAATTATAGCACAGGTCCCTCCTTGAGCAGCTGTATGTCCAAAGCCATTTTATTATGAATCACCACTTTTTTCATTTGGATTTGTTTTTTATTTAAGGCTTGGATGGCTTTTGTTTTATCTAGGAGGTCCTGTTTTGTGAAATTAGTCAAGGCCTTTACTTTAATCGTGATATCTGTTGTTTCTATAGAGGGTACGAATAAGGCAGCAGTATGCTCTTACCATTGAAACACGGATCTTGTCCACCTAGCATGTAAATAAGGTAGATTTACCGGGGCTTGATGTAGGTTAGGCTTTTGTTATGCTGGCATTTATATCAAATGTAACCCCATGACCCAAGTCTATTGACTGTAGGTCTTACACCAAGAGAGCAAGGAGAGGTTATGATTGACAAGAGAGAGGAAAGTCTCTTTTTGTCATCCCAGAAAAGAACAGAGCAGTTTAAACTCTCCTTGGCAGAGCGGTGACACGCACCAAGGAAGTCCGTCCATCACTGACGGAGGCACAGCCCCACATACCCAGCAGCTGGAAGTGCTGTGGAAGTCTGTGTAGGAATGTGTCCATGAGACAAATACCTTTCAGAGCTTCTTCTACGTTTTTTTGGTTCTGTCTATGAAATTCTCAGTACCCTACGTACTTTCGATGTTTCCACTCAATGACACTTAAATTGCCATTCTGCCTCCTTCTTAATTGGGGTGAGAAGAGCCTTACCTGCCAGATCCCAGAGGGCGAAGGGGGGTTGGCATGTCTTTCTTTACCTGTTGGTCAGCACAGCCAAACCAGAACACCACGTGGTCTAAGACTGTTTTTCCCTTAAAGTCCATTCTGCCTTGGTGGGCTTGATCAGGTACAGGTGAAAACACAGATGGGTTCAATATCCCATGTACCAGGCCACATCTGGAAAAGTCAATTTATACTCACTTATGTATCCCCCCTCCTTCTAGCCTAACAATTCCGAAGGGGTCAAGAATTTTACAGCAAACGGGACACCTCCTGGGGGAAGGCAGAATACGAGTATACAAGGACCAGTTGTCTATCTTAAAATCCCCTGGCGATCGCTTGGTAATAATTTTTCCTAAGACGGCGTGGACACACCTCCTAAATGACCTTCACAAATTCCCTTCCTAAGCCCTAGCACGCTCGTCGACCTGTGTACCAAGCAATTGCTGCTGCCTGCCTATTCCAGGCCCCTGTGGGTCCATGCCCCTTCTAGTCCCTCCCAGGGGGGTGATCAGGCCCCCTCTTTCACCCTGCCTGGTGGAGTCCTCCTCACCTGAGCGCTCAGCTCCCCTGCTGCCGTCCACTACCTGCTAACGTGAAAAGTTTGGGCGTTGAGAAGCAGAATCCTTCCAGAAGGGCGAGGCGCCTTCCCCCTCCCTAGAAGATTCAAGCCACAAGGCCCCAGCATAGTCCCAAATGGGACTTGTCTCCTCAAAGTGAGAAGTTTCCCGGCCAATGCACCAAATGTTGTAGCCACGCATTCTGGGAAACAAACACTCAGGACAGTGCAGATAGTGGAGTGTAGTTCATTACACCGGCGGGCCCAAGGCAGAGTCTCCTCTTAGCCAGGGACCCCGACCAGTTTCTGTGAAAACCTTGTATACTCTAAGTGTACTTGTTCAAACCCACCTCCCCAAATTCCTTGAAACTAGTCTGGACAAGGTGAAAGAGAGATACGATCAAAGTTAACCCGGGATTCATGTGTCACAAGACTAGATGAACAGTGGATATTTATCAATAGGCCTGTGGTCGTATCCCTATAAACATAATGGAACTTACCACTTTGTTCTGTTACAGAGATAATTAGCATATTCTTTTAGGCAAGGGAGAGTCCAAGTCCAAGTCCTGAGGCTCTTTTATCCGGGGGTCTGGTTTCCCGTTGGTGTGCCGTTTCTATAGACACCGGCCGCATAGTTCAGAGTCCACTGGGAGGGTGACCATGTGTGTAGCCCAGTGTTCGCAGCCTGGCCTGAGACGGAGTCCAGCTCTGTCTGTTTCCTCCTTCACTTACGGTATGTGGCCTGTCCTCTTAATGAATTCTGCTTACTGTAATATTATTATTTTCTTCCGCATTGCCACTTAACACTGTCCCTTTTTCTCCTTAAGCTAGTTATCTTTGACTTAAATTATTTTTTTCCCTTCATCTAGGTTAAGGATAGTGAATAGGTTTCAGTTCTTATGCCATCTCTGATCCATTGAAAACAGCTGTCTGGAGTTGTGGGTGGGTACAGATTCAGAGGCCAAACTGAGCTCTGCAGGGAAGAATGCTGATTGATTTAGCAATGTCTGTGACAGGCGCAGGGTTAGGGCTTGGACCACTCCTGTCTGAAGTACTCATAAAAATGTAAAAAATTAAGGAAGCTCTTAACACGTCAAATCATGAATGGTGGTTATTGTAGATTGTTAGATTCAGGAGAATTTGCTGTTCCTTTGATAATGATCTATGTTTTCTGCATTTTGACAGTGAACATGTATTACTTTAATAAGCAGGAAAAAAAAAACCCAGTGTTATTTCGAAGAGAAACGTCCTGCCTAAATGAAACTGGTGATGTGAATGTGCTGTGTTAGTGCTTGGTTCTGCTGCTGGGCTGTGTAGTTGCACTGTACTTAGCAGGCGGCTGGGTGTGCTCACTGATTTTCCTTTCTTGCACTCCAAACAATCTTTTGGCCCTGGACCATAGTTCTTGTTGTGTGGTAGAATGTGGGACTGACTGACTGGTTTCCCATCTTCTAACTGGCAGGTCGAGGTGGTGCATCTATCTATGGCAAGCAGTTTGAAGATGAACTTCATCCAGACTTGAAATTCACAGGTAAGTGTATGATCTGGCTGGACTCGGTAGGAAGAGGGAGTGGATTTTAAAAGCTCACTCATTTGGCAGTGATTCAGGGTGACTGCCTGACACCATGGTGTGGTGCCATGTAGCTGCCCAGCTGCAGCGCCCCAAAGAGCTCTGGCCGATTAGGGAAAGCGGCGCCTCTCAGAGTCCTGAGCGATTCAGAGCACTGATCTGAGTGATCTCAATTCTCACTGCTTGTTGAATGTTGCAGGAAAGCAAAAGATTCTGCAAAGAAGCAGGAGACCTTCCTGGATTTTTGAGGGGAATTGAGAACCTGGTCCAGCAGTTAGCAGGGATCATGATGGATATAAGCTGAGGAGTAGGTGAAGACAGGGCTTCCCTGGGGGCTCAGAGGTTAAAGTGTCTGCCTGCAATGTGGGAGACCTGGGTTTGATCCTTGGGTCAGGAAGATCCCCTGGAGAAGGAAATGGCAACCCATTCCAGTTCTCTTGCCTGGAAAATTCCATGGATGGAGGAGTCTGGTAGGCTACAGTCCACGGGATCGCAGAGTCGCACATGACTGAGCAGCTTCACTTGGTGAAGACAAGGAAGCTGAGGCCATTGGGGTAGTCCAGTTGTCAGCCTCTGTGTGAGAGTAGAGAGCCTGCCTGAGGGCAGGGTTGTGCGGTTGGGTGCTTGGTGTGGCTTCTTTCTATCCCTAGGCCGGTATAGCAGGTCCAGGCCGGAGTGTCAGGCTTACTCATACTCTTTCCTCTTCCTTTTTGCCACCAGGGGCTGGAATTCTCGCGATGGCCAATGCAGGGCCTGACACCAACGGCAGCCAGTTCTTTGTGACCCTGGCTCCCACCCAGTGGCTTGATGGCAAACACACCATTTTTGGCCGTGTGTGTCAGGGTATAGGCATGGTGAATCGAGTTGGAATGGTGGAAACAAACTCCCAGGACCGCCCCGTGGACGACGTGAAGATCATTAAGGCATACCCTTCCGGGTAGACTTGCTGCCCTCTCGGGCACACCCAGGTCTTCTGAGATGGCCCCAGCAAACCGGTTTGCAGATGACCTAGAATGACGCATAACTCTAAACTTCGTTTTGGCCTCGCAAATCTGAGGCGCTGAGGAGGCCTGGGGTCTTGGGTGAGTTGGAGACGGACGTGTATTTTGATCAGATGCTTCTGTTCTCTTCCCCGGTGCCTGTGCTGACTGAGCATTTGCAGAAACGCTCCTACATGATCTTTCACAGACAGCTGCTCACTGCACACGACCCACACTGCTCCTTCTCGTGTGCGTCTGCTTCATGCGCTTCAGACAAAGTGAAGCCCACTCTGTCATTTGCAGTGCCTAACCAACCCCTTGTGGAAATTCATATTGTGGCCTATACTGCAGTCTTCAGTGGCTGACACCCATAGAATCCAAAACCAAGTAGTGTCTCTCAGCCTTCTTAACTGTGTGCGCCCCCTATTTCAGTCTCTTGCATTTGTTCTTCCAGGGATTGTATGCATCTCTGTATATATTTTTCCTCTCAGAACATCAACACTACTGTTTCTGACACTTAGACATCCCACGCAAAGCCACATTGAATTTTTGCCAAATGAAAAATGCATCCAACAATCAAGTTTCTAAGAAGGTGTCGAGTGGGGAATGATAATGTGTAATAATCGAGAAATGAATTTATTAAAAAGAAGCAGACGCATTGACCATTTTTCCTCCAGGAAGGAGTAGAAATCTGTCGTGAGCACAAAGGCAGACTGTGAGTTCTCCTTAAAAAAGCAGTATTCTCATAAAGGAGAAGCACCACTTAAGTTTTTTTAAACTAAGACTTAAGAGAAATTAGGTAAGAGAGTTTATATGTATTTTTTTAATCTTTCTAATTTTTTTTTTAAGGAGGGAGTGGTGAGGGAAAGGAAGTTAATACCTATGGAATGCAAAGAAACTTCCAAAATAAAATGCCATTGTTGGTTGAAATCACTGCTGTAGTCTGATCTTAAACATTGTACGAGGTTCTAACAGCCATTTGGACCTCTGAATCATCTCAAGAAGGACTTATTGTAGGACTGATCTTTAGGTTTTCATATTATGTTAGGTTTGGAGATCTCTAGTAGATTTCAGCCATCCAAGAGTAGGTTTGACTTTTAAAAGGAGGTACCAGAGAAGGAAGTTAAGTGATGTTGACCAGCATTTCTGAGTGAGGGGGATGCCCCTGTGGATTAACCAAGTGGATGTGCTGTGATAACCTGAACCATTACGTGAACTTGCAGGAGATAATGTTCCTCCTTATCCCTCTCCGATTTTGGAAATGGTGATTTTCTTTGTGGGATGGCCAAATAAGGTTCTGTTCCCCAAGCTTTCCCCATGCACATCTTTCTCTTTTCTCTCAATGACAAGAAAGCAAAACCCAATAACGAACTATGTAACTGACTCTGTAACCTCCCAGAGATGGTTTTAGGGTACAGAGTTCTATTGCAGGAAAGTAGAAATACATTTCTTCTAGCTTGGACTGGGTGGACATAATTGAATCCTCCTCTGGAAGCAAGGAATAAGACACTCAGCCACTCACCTTCCAAAATTATAATCCTGAAAATCCCTGTTTTCACCCAGGTCATGGGAGTGGTGGAAATGTGTTATGGCTACTTTGAGAAGTAAACAAGGTTGTGATTACGTTGGGAAGAGAGCCACACGGGCACAGTTCCTTGTTTCTGGATGAGTATACCACACGTACGCCATGGTGATCATACATGCAAGCACATGCCAGTTTTCAGAAAGGATGTGACCTCAAAGAGTAAAACTTGAACTGAGTCACAGTTTCTAGTGATTCTGCCAGGTAGCCAGAGAAAGGGAGCTTGTGTAAAAGGAATCCTGGTTGACCCTTTGGTCATGTGAATGTTCACATCCTCTCTGGAAAAGTACAGTTAGGACAATTCTTATGGAAGTGGGATGTGCTGGGACACAGCTCATTTCAGTCGCAGCTCAAATAGATCAAGATGAGCGTAGGTTATGTGGAGAACGCAGGATGAGTTTGTAACTTAGATGGAGATTAATGAAATAGATCATGTTCCCAGACTGCAAAGGGCACGGCCCCCATGGGGTCTAGCCCAAGCTTCCCACACTTAGCCACACATAAGAATCACTGGGGAGCCTGCCCTTAGAAAGGGGATCCAGATTTCAGCATCTGGCCAGAGATTTCTGCGTCTCTGACCACCCAGGTGGTGGTGATTGCTGGTCCAGAGACCACACTGAGTAGTGAGAGTCTAACTCTCACGTTTGCCCAGCATGAAATTGGGGCAAGGGGGTGGTTCTTAAGAGCATGGGCAGTCAGGACATTAACCTTTTCTTCTGCCTCCTAGACCAGTAGTGTTCTCAGAAGATGAAGAAAATTGAAGGGATTCAAAGCACAGGGTGAGCTTTACCAGCTCGTGGCTTTGGCAGCTAAGGTGGAGCTTTAAGAACCAGTACCCTTCCACCTTCCATTCCCATTTACTGTACCATGGACATCAGACCACGTGTGACCCTGAGATCCTGTGAGGGCACCAAAATGACTAAGATGGTACGATTTAGTAGACATCACAAAGGCAGGGGTATGTCATCATCGGTCATGACATTGAGGGTAAAGGGCTCTGAAACCAGACTTCCAGGCCTCAGAGCCCAGCGTCACCACTTAGCAGAAGTATGATGAACTTGTTCCTTAATCCCTCTGTGCCTTGGTTTCCTCAAAATGAGGGCAGTGGTCCTTACCTCTTAAGGCTGTTGTGAAGATTAAATGAGCTGGAGCAAATATTTAGAACAGGGACGGGCCTTTGGGAAACAGCTGTCCTTCGCACTGGTGGTCCTTGAAGCCACCGCACGCTTCTGCCTCTTCACCCCAACATTTCAGTGGCCTGAAGTTGCACATCGCTCCCTCCCACCGGGCTAAACTCTGAGAGCAAAAACCCTTGTCTTATTCCTCTCTGGGGGCCCCCTCAGCACCTTATGCAGTTCTTTGAGAGGTTATTACTGAATAAATCAAATTAAAAATTGTTCTCTGTCAGGAAAAGGTTGAGATCCATTTGCAGAAATAGCTTTACCAACCCAAGCTTTAGCTGGTACGGCAGCAAAGCCTTTCCACTAAGCCCTGTGGAAGTCCTCAGCTTGATTTATTTTTGGATTGCGTCTCCAGAATATGTCAAAATAGCTTTCCCTGCACACGGGAAACGATTCCTACCCCCAGATCCTCGAGCCAATCCGAGCTGTCACTGTGGCCCCTTCTGGCACCACATTCTTGCAACGTGTGGAGGAGGAAACACTGAGAAGCGCATTTGTGTAAGTGGCAGAGTTTACTGCCTACGAAGCCCTTGATGGTCTCAGAGCCCTGTTGCCTGTAGAGTACTGTTCTTCATGTCGATACCAGGACAGGAGATTGTCCAGAAACATTTTTAATTTTTTTAACAGATAAAAGAGGGCAGGGAAAAAAAGAAGCAAAATGTATAGGGGAAGAAAACAGGGTCTCGTTCTAAGGCTGGCTTGGTCTGATTTTGAAAAAATGGATCCTTATTTGTTCAAGTAGGTAATTCATGATCCCTAACTACATCCCTAAAACCACAGAGAGCCAGTTTAATGACAATGAGTTGTAAGGCTTCGGGACCAATCATTTTACCTCCGAAACTCTGTTTTCTCATTCATCAGGCGAAGATCAGAATGAGGCCCCTATTAACCCTAAGTTTCGAAATCTAGGTCATTCTGAGAAGATTCCTTCCACTGCCAACTTTCCATTTAGCATGCTGTTTTGGAAATTTGCCACTAGAGGCCAGTGTGAATACAATTTAGCCTTACAGTCTCTTTAGGAGGCAGAAGCCTACCAGTGGCTTTCAGGATTGATTCTAAGCCAGGCCAGCCACCCCTTTGATGTGGAAAACCAGCTACTGCTCGGATTGCATGGGGCCAGAACTGAGATGTCAGCCTGGCACTAACAGGCCTGGGAAGGCTCTTTCTCCTGTCTACGGGACTAAGTGGAGAAGTCCGCCGTACATAGGAACAGGGAATGAGCCCTGGTGCCCAGGGCCTGGTTCTGTGATATGCCTCATGGTAAAGAGTCAGGTCCTTCTTAGCCACTTTATATCCCTTAGCAAGTACCTTTGGAGCCGTCTTTTAGGCCCAGCAATCACAAATATTTCCATAGAAACCAGAAGGAATCTTAAAGAAAAGGAGACGTCGCCGCCCTTGCTTTGTTCCGTGGTCTGTGGAAGCTGCTTATATGTATGTTTCTCTTAATCCCCAAAACCAGCCTCTGAGGTTGGCATTTAGTATGCCCATTTGCAGATGAGCCAACTGAGAACCAAACACAAGTAGAAAGCCTTGGACAGAGTGAAAGGGTGTATGGAATAATGGACCCAGCGAGGCATGGCTAGTGAAAGGCAAGTTCTCTTGAACTTGAGAACTTCTGATGCGAAGTTCAGCCCTTTTATCTCTACCTTTGACATTCAGAGGAGGAAGATCAGGTGCAGAAAAAGAGAACGATCTAGGTGCAGGGCACGGTTGAGGACCCGAATCGCCTGCCTTGCAGGCTATCCTGTCCAGCGGCTCCATGCTAGAGCATCCTCAGGTCAAGTTGGCCAGGAAGCCCCAGCCTTAGCCGTCTTCTTGAAGGCCCTTCTGAGCAGATCCTGCCACGGTCCTGCCGAGGTTGAGCAGGAGGAGGGGAGGGAGGGAGGGAAGGAGCACAAATGACCCTAATCAGTGTGTTTATTGGATCATAACTATTAGCCTCACCACTCAGCTAATCTCATAGAAATCACTTTCCCCTCTGCGAGGATCTGGCCACAGCTCCATGAAAAGCTGGCTGGCCTGAGTACCTGCAAGGGAACTCTCATACAGCAGAAGCAATGGGGAAGGAGGGAGAAGCAATATTTCTCCTTCCTCATTATACTGATGGGGAAAATGGCCATTTCACAGTCACTGTATAAGGAAAGCCCCCGAAGAAAAGGAAATCCAAGACTCACAGTTGTCCTTTTGGCAATATTCAGCTCTTAGAGAAAACGTTCCCCTTGTGCCTCCCCTTTTCAAAAGCACGTGTAGCTGTGTAAGATAGAAGACGGTAAGGAACTCGTGTTTGGGGAACGTGCCACGCGCTTTGCACGGATTACTCCATTTAATCCTCTCCAAAGGCCTGTGAACAAGACATCATGATGTCCGCTTCAACGAATCCGTTTTGTAGATGAAGGCTCTGTGTTGATTGACTGGGTCATGGCAAGGCTGAGCTTTGGGCTTTGGGTCTGCTCTCTCCCTTGGTCATACCCAAAACTCCCCCAGGAATGGTTTTCTTACCATCCTGTGCCCCCTCCTCTCTCCAGCTCAGACAACATGGAGGCTGGTCATTTCAAACCAGGTTCTTGCGTGCCCTTGGCAGGCTTCTTCCATCTGTAGAATGAGAGGGCCAGACTTGTTTTCTCACCATGCTGTGGTCTAAACTTGGTCAGTTTTATGATGGTATTTTCTTCTAGCACATCCTCATGTAATTGGAATCTCATACCAGTTTGGAGGGGATAAGGTGGAATGGGTATTATTATCCCCATTTCTTTAAGCTAGGAGAACCCGAGAAGCAGAGATACAATGCGGGGTTCAAGGTCACGAGGTGAGTGGTTGGAGTGGAGACAACCCTGTGCTGCCCCCTTGCCCCCAGGCAGGCGGCCAGGCGAGAGGCCGGCAGCAGCTTCTAAAGCCCGACGCCTGAGCCTCAGCCCAGCTCCTGATAGGCTTATCGGAGAACAGGGGACACACGCTTCCCGTAATCAGGGCAGATTTTCTTAGCCAGGGGTGGAGGAGGAGGAGGCAAGATGCGAAGTGTGTCTGAAGAGCAGGGCCCAGAGTTAATAGAACTCAGGGAAATAGCAGCAGGCAGCTGGAGACGCAAGCAGGCGTGCCCCCAGGGCAGGGCTTCGGCTTCCACACAAAGCCAGGCTCGTGGCATTTCATGCACGTTTCCATTTTCTTCCGCAGCCAGGCAGGCAGATACAAGCAGTTTGGCATGAAAATGAATTTATACCCTTAAAAAATAAAAGTTTCACCCTTGGTGGCTTTTCAGACTGCCCCAGCGCAGATCCAGCCGGGGGACATGCTAAAAGAGCTGCAGGGTACGGATTTTTCCAAGGGTGGGGGTGGAGTGTTGGCCCCCCTCCCTGCCCATCTACCTGAGGCCTATGAAGCCCCTCAAGCAACCAGGCCAGGGGGAGAAATGGGAGGGGGTTGGGGAATAGACTCAATCGAGGCTTTCAATCCAGCTGTTTTATCCCACCCCCTGGGCCAATCAGGAGAACATTAAGTGTGTTGGTGGGAGGCTGAGACTTCAGAAAGTGACATAGGCTGCTTTTAAGCTTCTGAAGATTCAAATGTGAGGATTCATTCTCCATTTCCCAAGATGCACAAATAAGAGGAAATGGCTGAGATCAAATGAAGAGAGAGTTCAGGAGGCCCAAGAGCAGACTGGCTGACTGAGAAGTCATATGTTCAAGTGTAATTAAATCCAGCAAAAAAGAAGAGAGGGAGGCTGAGGCTGGGAAAGGCCAGGCTATGGAGGACCAAGATCCAGGGACCAAAGCCTTCAGGGTACACCCCCTGTTAAGTGGAGAAGAGAGAAAAATCTACCTAAGAGAAAGGTTTTGGAGGTTCAATGGAAGGAGAAACTTGGTGACCTTGGGTGAATCCAGGCTGGCTTCCTGGAAGTGATGATACCTGACAGATGGGGAGAGTATGGGCCTGGTGGAGAGGAAACGGCAGGAAGAAGGGCCAGGCCAACCACGTGGCTGGTTCTGGTTGGGTGTAAAAAGCTGATGGTGGAGATGGAGGTTCACCTTGGCCCCTATCACAAAAAGCCCAGAGATGGCACAATTGCATTTATAAAATCAAGGGGACCCATCCTTTCTTGAAGGAGCTGAGCTAAGAGAAGAAAAGACCTAGGAGTTCATTCTAATATGAACTCCTGTTAGTTTTTACCTCCAGTTGCTACTTGTTGGCAAAACAACCTTGGCCAATTTCTTTCCCTCTCTAGGACTCAGACTGCAAATCTGTAAAATCAAAATGAGTTGCATTATCTTTCAAGTCCTTTGTAGCCCTGAGGTTTCCAATACCACAATAAAGAGCTAAATACTGGGTTAAATGTTGGAGGGGAGGATCGAGAAGGGCAGATAGTGACGTGCTGTGATGTCTGTGCTGTGGTGAAAAGTAAATGGGACAAGGCTCTGAGCACAGATCACGTCGTGCCAGACTAGGCCCCGCGGCCAGGTGAGGGGCCACGTCACAGACACCGAGATTCCTCAACAAGCCCTGAGTAGAGGCGGAAGGAGTCGGCCTGGTGTCAGGCAAAGACAGGGGCTGGGTTTGCATCCTGTCCTCTGCCGCTTGTCTGTGTGAACTTGGGCAAGTTAAGACCCATATTCTATAGATTCCTAGAACATAACTCAAAACAAGTGCTCCAACCCTACTGGACAGAGCTTCTGAGGAGGCTGGGTCTCTCTCTCCCTGGTAGCGAACTAGCCCAGCTCATGGCACAGAGTTTATCAAATGGGACAATAGCATCGTAGAGTTACTGTGAGGATTCAGCGTGTGATGGGTGTTAAATTCGTATTGCTGTGCTTATTACATGGTAGGTCTCGGTAAACAAAGTAAATAGATAAGATCCCTTTCCTTCTCTGTGCTAGTGGTCACGGAGCCCAGAGAGTCTCAGTCTGATAGTTGTCAATGCAACAACTGAATTCATAATAGATGCTCAATAAATGCTGCATGGATGAAGGCTGGGTGTGAGATGCATGTGGTGGTAACCCTGTTTGGGACTGCTCAGTAGAAGCCAAGGGTCCTCATTGAATGAGTCAGTGTTTCAGAAGGGAGAGACAAACTTATGAACTTTTCATATAGTCATATTGAGGAGCAGATAGATGGTCCCCAGGGTGAGCAGCTGGGGTTCGTTCCCTGTGGACAGAAACTCCACAACAGCAGGAGCGAGAAAGGAGGCTAGGTCCTGCCCAGGTAAAGGATAAGAGACCACATATTTCTCATTCTCGAAATCAAGGAGAACTTCCTGACTATAAAGCTCGTTGGAGGTCAAAAGGGGAGTGATGTCAACTACCCATAGGCCTCTTCTTTGGAATCCATCTTGACTAAGAGATGATCACACACACATGGGAAGTTCCTGAGATTTACCAAATATGGACTCAGAACCAGGCAAATCAAAATGATCGGCCAAAGGAAACCCGGAAGAAATGCCCCATGGAAGTGATTCAAACTACCACGAGGTCACAACACTGTCTGAGCCTGCCCACCTGTCTATCCACATAGACTCTTTTCCTCCTAATAAACGTGTTACCTGTTTCACTGCCTTCTGTCTCTGTGTGGAAATTCCTTTCTGCACAGCTGATGGGCCAAGGCTTTATCACTGGCCACTGGTCAAGCAGCTAGGATACAGCCTCTCACTGCTGCTACCCAACCCCCATCTCTGGCTGGGAACCAAAACCCTACTTCAAGCCGCTGCAGGCCAAGTCCAGCTGACATCAGTATGATCAACTGAGCATCTGTTATGTGCTAGGCACTATTTAGGAGCTGGGAGTGTAACCGCAAGCAAGGTAAGGTTCTTGCTTGTATAAAACTTGTATTTTAGTGGGAAAAACAGAGAAGGATACCGCTCTGAGGAAAAATAAAGGAGGGTCGGGGGCAAAGAGTAACAAGGCACTGGGTTAGGAATAATGGCCAGGAAATCCCCCTGCCCATGGGGCAGAGACCTGAGGGCCCCAGGGCCAAGTGTTCTAAGCTGGCACTTTCCTGGTGGTCCAGTGACTAAGACTCCGTGCTCCCAATGCAGGGGGCCTAGGTTCGATCCCTGGTCAGGGTACTAGATCCCACATGCTGCAACTGAGACCCAGGGCAGTCAAACATAATTTTTTTTTGTTTTGTTTTTGAAGTATTCTAGGCTGAGGGAACAGCAGTATAAAGGCCCTGAGACAGGAGCCTGCGGGTCAATAAGGAGGCCAGTATGGCTGGAGCGAAGATTGTGATGGGGAGAGAAAGATGAGCTGAAGTCAGAGAGGTCACAGGCCTTTTGGTCCACAGCCCACGGCCCATCAAGTCCTCTTGGCACAGAGGGAAATGGAACCCAGGGCAAGGTCTCAAACAGAGGAGTGACGCAGCCTGACTCTGGTGTCAAGTGGATCCCCTGGCTGCTGTGAAGATTCTAGTAGCTAGACAGGGAGGCCTCCCCTCACTTAGAAAGCAGGAGGGGCTGGAAGGAGGAGTACAAGAGACTCGAGAGGCAGCCCTGGGGTGGGGGTGGGGGCAGGGGCACAGCTGGGATCCGAGGGGCTAGGAAAGGCTGCTGAACCAGCAGTGGGAGCGCCCTGCCCTGGGGCTTCCCTTTGCCCGGATGGCTCTCCGGTGTGGGGAGAGGCAGAAAGGAAGGGTGGGGTGGGGCTCTGGTTGGGATGGTGGGGCAGCTCCAGGAGGAATGGGGGCTGGAGGTGTGGAGAGCTCCACGGCCAGCTTGTGCCCCTGCCTTCAGCCCCACCGAACAGGGCTGTTCCCAGACCTTCTCAGGCAGGTCCACCTTGCACTTGGGCATCGACCTCACTGTTACTACTGGAGTGTGTTATTGAGGGAAGAGGCGGGTGACCTTGAGTCCTTTACTCCCCTTCTCTAAACGTTTTCGTGAAAGAAGGGGTTTAATCTAGCTGATCTCCAGCCAAGCCCCTGCTAGCATTTCTAGTAATGGATGGAATCAGACACTGCATCTCCCTCACCTCTCTACTGCCATGATGGCTTCAGGTTCCCGACACGCCCTCTGTCTTTCCCTGTCTCCCCAGGACTCCCGTGCACCATGGTGCAGGGTCTTCACTTCCCAAGGGCACCCAGCCAAGGGAGTAAGCAGAGGGTCAAATCCAGTCCCCTCCGTTCTACGAGCCATGTGCCCTGGCTGGCTCAGGACGGAATTTACCCAAAGGCCTCTTTCCAGCTTGTTCTAAGATGCAGTATGGGCAGCCCCCACTCCCCGTCCCAAGCACAGTCCTTCTTCTGCTCCTTTGTGTTCTTTTCCTCTTATCGCCAGCCTTGCACAGGGCGGATCTGAGGGCAGCGTTTACACAACAGGGGGTGGGGGTGTAGGAGATGGGCAGCAGCTGCCTCATCTGTGAGCCCTGCCTCCTAAGCCCCGTGGTGCTTTTCCTCTCCTTATCAATGCTGCGGGTTGCCTCTCGAAATTGCTCTGCCGTCATTAACACCGCGGATTAGGTCAGATGAGAGAGCGTTTGCAGTCTTGGATGGCAGAGGCAAAACGCTGATGCTGATTATTCCACATCTTCTGGGCATGGCCCATTCTGTGCTCACAGTCTGTAATCAGAGGGACAAGGGTTGGTTACAGGGTGGGGTGGGCAGGGCGGTGGTTGGCTGTAATCTGGCTGCCAGGCTCAGACAGCAAGACTGCAACCCCTTTCGGCCTGCCACCGGCTTCCCTGAACTTCACAGGTGACCTCAGTTACTTGCCACCACTATCATAGCCCTCAAAGGAGAAATGACCTCTCCAGTGGCAATGCCCAGAGGCTGCTTTTGAACCATCAGCAATTCATTTGTGCAAGGACTGTGAGCATTTTGCCCCAGGCCTGATCATCGAGTTTTGTATTCTGGGGTCACTGGTTAACCATGGAGCTCAGGGGTGTCTTTCAGACTCCTCTTCCTCCAGTGTACCCTCCTGAAACGCCTCAGTGCCCAGAGGAGGCCAAGGCCCATGGCCTTGCATCATGGCCCCTCACCTCCTGGCCTCCATTCTATCTCTGCCACCTTCATCCTGCACTCCAGGGTCTCCAAACACAGCTCTCTGGCCCTTAATCTTGCTGGTCGCCCGCCAGAAGCACCTGCTCAGCCTTGTCCTCCAGGCAGGAGTTCGTCTTCTGTAGCAGCTGCCGTCCTGTCTGCACCCTCACCTTTACCATTTCAGCGCGCCTCAGCCCCACCTCCTGTTGTTGGCACCTGTGCTTCTCTGCCTGCAGCTCTCTCTGGCTTCTGGAACCTGCATTGCCACTCTCTGCTGGTCAGGTCAGACGTGTGCCAGGAAATGAGCACGCTCCAGAGGCGGCACTCAGCCACTGAGCCTGTGACTGATGAAAGTTGGTGTGTCCACACACCCACCCTGCTCCTTCACCCCTCTGGTGGGCTGAGTGTGAGGTGTGTGCTGCGTGGTCTCCCAGAGCGCCTCGGTGGGAATGAGCCTAGTTGCCCGCAGGGATAACCGGCTTGATAAACCACCCCTATTGGCTGCCTGCCCCGCCTCACCTCCACACTCCCCACATGGCATTTCCTTCATCTCCCAAATAAACTACTCACATTTAAAGCTTTCTCTCAAGGTCTGCTTCTGAGGGAAGCAAACAGACATCATCTTCAACGTCCATCTCAGTATCAGCTCCTTTTTGCAGTTTCTTCTGAGCCTCCCTTGCACCCACTCCTGGGGAAGAACTATTGGTCACTCCTCTCTGTGGCCCTGGCCCTTTATGTCTACCTCATCAGCACTGCTCTCGCCACGCCGTCATTTATTTTCTGCATGTCTTGGGGTCCCCACTGGCCTGGGAACTCTTTGGGGACAGATACTATGTCCTTTTCATCACCTTTTTATCCTCTGAGCCTGAGACAGCACCTGGCACAAAGAAGTTGCCCAATATAATTTTTTTTCCCCAAAGAGCCACGATGGAAATGCAATAACTAAGAGAGAGCAAAAGAAAAATAAACACCATATATTATGCATATATGTGGAATCTAGAAAAATGGTACAGATGAAACTATTTGCAAGGCAGGAATAGAGACACAGATGCAGAGAACATTCATGTGGACACAGTGGGGGAAGGGAGGGTGGGATGAACTGGGAGATTGGAATTGACATATATACACTACGATGGATAAAAGAGATAGCTAGTGGGAAGCTGCTGTATGGCACAGAGAGCTCGGCTCAGCACTCTTGTGATGACCTAGAGGGATGGGATAAGGGTGGTGGGGTGGGAGGGAGGCCCAAGGCGGGGATATATGTACACATAAAAATTATTCATTTCGATGTACAGCAGAAACTAGGGCTTCCTGGGTGGCTCAGTGGCAAAGAATCTGCCTACGATGCATAAGATGAGACACGGGTTGATCCCTGGGTCAGGAAGATCCCCTGGAGGAGGGCATGACAACCCACTCCAGTATTCTTGCCTGGAGAATCCCATGGACAGCGAAGCCTGGTGGGCCACATTCCATAGGGTCGCAAAGAGTCAGACATGACTGAGCGCGCAGACACGGGCTGCAGAAACTAACACAACACTGTAAAGCAATTATATTCCAATTTTTTTTAAGTATCTTAAAAAGAAATCAGTGAATAAAACAGAAAAGAAAAAAAGAGGGAATGGAGAGAAACAGACAAATTCCAGAATCTTTCTAGAAACAGACACAGGGGCTGCTATGCCCAATGCTGTAACATTACAAGGTTATGCGATAGAACTTCAGTCTCACTATTCACCTGGTCAACAAGCTGCAGTGACTCCCACTGTTGTCCTCCTCAACTGGACCTAATTTCATGGATGTCTGTCTTTTTAAAATATGTATTTATTCATTTGGCTGCGCTGGGTCTTAGTTGCAGCATGCAAACTCTTTAGTTGTCGCATGTGGGATCTAGCTCCCTGACCAAGGATTGAACCCCGGATCCCCTACATTGGAAGCACGGAATCTTAGCTGCTAAACCACCAGGGAATTCCTATGGATGGCTTTTAAGACCCTTCAGCACCCAGCTCCATGCTAAGAGGCAATCAAGACTTCTGTTCAGAGTCAGGCTTTGGTCTCAACTGCCTGGGTTCAAATTCTTGCTCTGCCAGTTCCCAGCTGGGTGACTGTGGGAAAGTTATTTAGCTCCCCTGAAATAATAATACCTCACACCTATACTTATTTTGAGAATTTATAATCATGCACAGTCTTTGTAAATATATTAAAACCATTGAATTGTATAGTTTAAAATGGTGGAATTTTATAGTACACAAATAGTATTTTGAAAAATTAATCATGGTGTCTGGCCCAGGGTAGGCTCTTTGAAAACAAAACGGTGGTTATCATTGTGACCGAGGAAGCTTTCCAAGGGAACCTAGCACCTGATCAGACACAGAGTGGGTATTCTGTAAACACTGGTGGGACCAGTGGATAACATAGCTCTCAAGTATGTGTGGAGCATGTCTAGGACAGCTACCTGGGGGAAAGTGGGGAGTGGGGGACACAGAGATTCCAAGCCCAGTTTTGCATCCCTTGGAAAAGCAGGCCCAGCTTATTCTTGGTGGAGACAGGGTCTTAAGCCCAAACCAGAGAAAGAAACCTTTCAACCCCGCAGCACCCCACCACCCTGGGCATCCCCTCTTTGTTCTTGCTGTCGGGTCCCAGGTCGCAGAGCCTAGTCCAGCAGATCCTGAGCCATGGGTAAACAGAAAACACTTAACCCAGGCTGACGAACGTGTTCTTATATTTATCTTTGACTCTGGCTGTATCCGATGTTCTGGGAATTGACTTCAAACAGAATCTTGAGCGCCGGTTAAGGCCCAGCTGCCAAAGCCAGGCCCGGAGGGCGCGGCTTTCCCAGAGCCGGTCTCAGGCTCTGATCCCCCCAGGACCCTTCCCCGGCAGAGAGGCGCGTCCGCTCCAAATGCCGGGGCGATGGGGAAGAGGAGGTTCCAGCTCAGTAAAGCTGAGATTCAGGCTGAGGAAGGGCCGCGGGAGATTTCCTGGGGAAGCGTCTCTCTGAGAAGCCCTGGAGAGACGCCACAGCGCTGCAAACCCAGGGGCTCACCCAGGAGGCTAGACCCGGGCAGAGTGGAGCCGCAACGGGCCAGGCTGGAAGGGAGGCCGCCAGAGAGGGGCCTGGACAATCTCCTCGCTCCCCTGACTGCGATCAGAGCCCGGCACACAGCAGGCGCCTACTTGGTGCAGGTTGCAGAGAAGCCTGGAGAGCTCGGACCGCCCTCTGCCTGGTTGGAGGAAGCTTCTAGACCCAGGGGCTGGCTAAGCCGTGTGGTCACGACGGGCAGGGGATGGGGAGGGCTCTGTCGCGTGGCTTAGGTGGCCGACTCCGCGTGGCCAGGCCCGGCGGGGGCAGAGGCGGATGGGAGAGCGTCCATGAACCCACGCTGCCTAGGCCTAAGGACCCTCACTGAGGCGACCCCTCCGGGCACTGGGGTCGTCCCCACACGCTTCCCCAGGAGATGTAAAATCTGTTTCTGCACTGAGACCCGCCCCCTCCCCCGCGTTGGGGCGCACCCTCAGCGGACTCCCCCCCCAAACCTCTGGGGGAGATGCTGTCTCTGTGCACAGATCCCTCCCCACCCTCGCTCCGCAGAGACCCTTCCCAAACAGATGCTCCTAGGTTCAGACACCCCTCTGGCTCCCGGGGTACCGAGATCCTCCGGGAGGTGGGAAGTGGAGCGCGGGCGCAGACGAAGACGCGCACCGCCGAGACCATCTCTAGCCGTCACCCCCCAGGCTCCCAGCATCTGGAACCGCGTCCCCACGCCCGCCACACGCACACACACACAGATTCACACGCTCGCACACACACTCGCGCGCAGACCCCGCCCGCGGCCCCGCCCCGGCCCCTGCGGGCGCCCCCTCCGGCGCTCACGGACCCAGCAAGCGGCCCGCCCCGGGTGGCGGGAGGTGGCGGCTTCGGGCAGATTTGATTTTCCCGCAGCCCGGGCGCCCCGGAGCCAGAGCCCGAGCCGAGGAGGTGGCGCTCGGAGCCGCGTCCCCAGCCTCGCCGCCGCCCGCGCGGAGACCCAGCGAGTGGCGCCGCAGCTCCGGCGCTCCGGGTTCGCTCCGCGCTGCCTGAGTCCCGCCGCCCCCGCAGCCCGAGCTCCACTCGACCCCCCACACCCCCTCTCCCTCTCCTGCGCCCCTTCTGCCCCCACCCCGAGCTCCCCGCCCCTTTCCTGGTGCTCTCTCCACCACTCCGCGCGTCCCTCCCGGCGCCCTCGCCTCGCGCCCCTCCGCCTCTCCCCGCTGCGCCCCAGCTCCCTGCGCGCTCTGCCCCTCAACACTGGGTCCCCAGCCTCCTCGCGGCGTCACCCGCACCCCCTCCTCTCTCCTCGGCCCCCGCTCCCTCCGCCCCCTTCCCTCTCTCACTTCCCACGCCCCCTCTTCGCTCTCCTCTCTCCTCCCTTTGCCGCCCAGCCCCGGCTCGGGAGTTAGGGGGAGAGCCCAGGGTTTCCGTCGCTCCGGAGGAGTCGTGAATCGCGCAGGGATTGACTAATTTGGGGTGGGGGGCGCGGTGGGCTATGGAACAGCCCGAGGACATGGCGTCGCTGAGCGAGTTCGACTCCTTGGCGGGCAGCATCCCGGCCACCAAGGTGGAGATCACCGTGTCCTGCAGGTGAGCCGCCCGCTGTCCGGGTCCCCCCGCCCCGCCCCTGGAGCCGGAGCCCCGTCTACCTCCGTGCGCCCCCTTCCAGAGCGTGCTCGCCCCTCTGCCTGTCGGGCAAGAGCCCATGCCCAGCCACGGGTGGCCAAGGCGGAATGGGAAGCCAGGCTCAGGGTCTTATTCGGGAAAGTTTGCACGCCGGGCTGATGTTGCGAGGAGATAAGAAGACACAGGGGGTAGGGATCCGGGAGCCCGAGGGGGGAGAGGGAGGTAGTGAACGAACACGGCAGGGGCTTCACGCCGTCTATTTCTGATCGTCCCCTCCCCAAATGGAGAAGAGAGGGATTTGCCTCATCCCTCCCAGGCGTGCCCAGCCTCTGCCTTCTGCGCCCTCCTTCCCTGCCTTCTCCCTGCTCCTTCGCCCCAACTCCCCCACCCTCTCCTCCCTCCCTCCCCCCACCTTCTAGACCCCAGGATCCTACAGCCTTTCTTCACCTCCAACAGCAAAACAGACTCTTTGGGAAACGATCAGATTGGCTCACTCATGCTGAGCTGTGGATGACTGATAACAACTCGAAGTGAGACCATTAAAAAAAAACAATAACTGGGATACAAAATCTTAAGCCAAAGGACTAGGACACTGAGTGTGGAAGTTTAGAGTCCAGCAGGGGAGGGAGAGGAGCGTTTTTGTGGGCTCCCACCCCTAAATCCTCATCCATGTCACACAGGCTTTGGGAGTCACTGGCAGGGGGGACATCGGAGCTGGGTCTCCCCTAGGTTCTTCCGTCTGAGAGGAAGGCTGTCCCAAGCAGTGAGGGGCACAGGTGGGCTGGGGGGGCTGTCTCCCCTAGTGCAGTCAGCCTGCGGCTGGCCTAGGGTCACTGCCTTGCGGGGACTGTGAGGAGCACTGGTCGGTGCAGACCCCACCTCTGCAGGAGATGCCGTTCCCCTGCCCAGAGTGACCAACAGGGTCTCTGGGGTCCCGGGTGTGCACTTGTCCCAAATCGCCTGCCCCATCCTCTTCTAGGCCTCTCTTTGGTCTGCGTTTCACCCACCTTCGTGGCACCGCCCCCCCCCCCAACCTTGTATTCCCAAGTTGTGGCCCTGGGGAGATGCATGTAGATGAACCAGAGGAGCTGGGCAGGGGTGTGAAAGAGGAAGGATTCGGGGAGCAGGGGTGGGGGTTACGGGAGTAGGGGTGAGAGCTGATGTGGTGGAGCATTGCTATCCCCTCGTGTTAAGGCCCTTCTGGGGGCTCCTGTGATAACTCCCACGTTTCTGCCCCATGGTCCCACACACAGTTTTGTCAGGATCATCTCCCAAGGCCATTTGCATCTTGTCATTACTCCGCTGGGAGATTCCTGATGGCCTGTTAGCTCGGGTCTCACTTCCTCAGCCATCCGCAGCTGCCCCAGCCCGCCCTTCCCTCCCCTGCGGGCATACAGCCTGCCGCTCCTTCCCAGCCCAGCCTTCAGTCAAGCCCCTGTCAGAGCTGTCTCGGGGTCCTTTTCACCCCAGAGCCTCTGAAGGGCACCTTCTCCATCAGATCTCACCCGGTCTTCATCTCTACCAGTTTATGTCCCCTACCCCATCCTGAAAAGCTTGGCCTCATACTCCCCACTTCTGGCCATCCTTCTCACTCATGGGACACCCATCCCAAATCACTGCCTCAGGTGTCCCCTGAGTCCTGAACACTCAGCCTGGCCCAGGGGGTCTCTCACATACTGAGCCCAGAACCTCTGAAGACATCTCGGTTGTATAGACTTCATTCCCCTTCCCCTGAAGTAACTGTTTTTTTCTTTCTTTCTCTCTCTCTTTTCTTTTTGGAAGTGGGAGCCCCCACTCTGATTCAGATTCACGAACCCTTTACTTCCAGGGCAGGGAGAGGAGGCAGAGGGCAACAGGGCACCATGGCTTTGAATCAGACACCTTAAGATGGAATCTGCTCTACCACCTGGGGCAAACTTTTAGCCTTGACTTCTCCCATTTGTCAAGTGCAAACCACCTGCAGCCCTGGGAGGTCCCATATTCACTGAGAAACCTTACTTGCCAAGGTAGCTCACGCACTTGGAAGCGTGGCTGGCATGTAGCAGATCCTCAATAAATCCTGTTGGAGGAATTAACTTACGGGAGTAGAGGATCATGAAGCATCCAGCATGCTGCTTTCCACTTGTTTCGCATACAGTAGGTGCTCAATAAATAGCTACAATGATTCTATAAGGCAGTAGCACTTGGCCCTTCCTGTTTACTCTCTGAAAGTAGAGGTGTCCAAAGACTTAAACCTTTGGCCTAGGTGGTACCCAGGGATGCAGTTGAGTTCCTGGGGGGTGTGGTTCTGGGATCAACCTTGGTGCTTATTCCCTTTCATAGGATATCAAGCTGGGGAGGGCATGACCCAGGCCCTGCTCTCCCACCCTCCCTGAAGCCAGAGGGTGGGAAAATGGGGTTCTGGTAGGAAGGGGTGAAGGGAGGAGTCACCTGGAACAGAGAGGAGGCAAGAGCACAATGTGGGTAGGCTTGAAATCGTCAGTCCATCTCTTTGCCTCAACCAAGTCCAGCTATCCAGTTTCTAGAACAGATTGAGAGAGGGAGAGAGAAGAAAGGAAAAGGAGGAGGAGGGGGAGGAGGGAGAGCTGCACAGAATGGCTTTCTCCAGCATAGTCTATACTCCCTGGCCACCAATTACTGGAAGTCCTGGCCTCTTCTGTTGCATTCCATGGTCAGCATTGACTGAGCCCCAGGGGAGGAGGCTATGGGATGCCCCTACCCTGAGCTTCTAGGTGACAGGGAATAGTGGGCAGGGGCAGGGAATAGTAGGGCAGGCAAAGGTGCTGATGGACTGAGTTCCAGAGGGCTTCAGAGCAGGCATCTCAGGATGAGGGGGCCAGTGTTTCAAAGGAGCTGGAAACTGTCCTGGGAGCCAGTTCCCTTCCCGCTCTGCTTCTTAGGAAGGCCCCTGCCACCCCTGCCGCCCTCAGAGGTCTCTGCTGTTCCCTGAGGGAGGAACTGACCCCGCACCATGCCTATCCTAGGACACTGCTAGCTGAGCCGAGCTGCTTGGCACAGGGACACATGTGAGCCCCAGCACAGGACCACAGTGGATGCCCACCCAAGCCTCTGCTGAAGGCAGATGACACTGTGGGGTGGGCATGTTTCAGCCCCTGGTTCTTCATGTTGGTATTTCCTGGGCTAATCTACAGTCTGTGTATGTGTGTTTTTGTTAATCACTCAGTCATGTCCAACTCTTTGTGACCCCATGGACTGTAGCCCAGCAGACCTCTCTGTCCGTGGAATTCTCCAGGCAAGAATACTGGAGTGGGTTGCCATTCTCTTCTCCAGGGGATCTTCCCGACCCAGGGGTTGAACCCAGTTCTCCTGCATTGCAGGCAGGCTCTTTACTGTCTACTCCCAAATAACTGTTTTTACCGATTTTGGTAACGTTGTTGTTCAGTTGCTTATTCGAGCCCGACTCTTTGTGACCCCATGGACTGCAGCACACCAGACTTCCCCGTCTTTCACCATCTCTCGGAGCTTGTTCAAACTCATGTCCATTAAGTCGGTGATGCCATCTAACCATTTCATCCTCTGTTGCTCCCTTCTCCTCCTTTGGTAAACTCAGGGTCAAAGATTTTAAAGCTCTGGTTGTCTGGCTCAGTGTTTAAGACTATGAGTCTGTGGAGTCTGTCTGCCTGGGTTCAATCCCTGTGATCCTGGGTAAAGTACTTAACTTGGGCCATGGTTTCCTCATCTGTAAAGGAAGTGTAATAATCCTTATCTCAGTAGAAGGATTAAATGGATTAAATTCAGGAATAGTAATTTATGTGCCTATTATTTGACACCTGAAAATAAATAAAAATCTATCTCTATAGCTGGTTTGTGTGGGTCTTGGAGATCTGATCCTTCTAGGAAGTTCTATTTTCCCCACTCCCAGCTTTATTGACATATATTTGACATACGGTGTGCATTTAGAGACTCTGAGAAGTTGTTTTGGGAATAATGGTTTGTGAAACCAGATTCCAGCAGACATCGTAGAAAGTGTGAGCCACGAGCTTCTCCCTCCTCTGACGGTCTGTTTCAGACCTTTCCTGACTTAGTAATCTCCCTGCAGACCCAATCAAACCTTACCTGTCAAAAAAAACCCCATAAAAACCTCATCTGTCCAGTGCCCTGTTCCCAAGGCCCCCACTATTTCTCTATGCCTCTTCTGATAGAGGGATCCAGACCAACGTGTTGGTTTGAAAGGGCAATTTGCATTTTTTATGTAACAGAAACCTGTGCACTTCCCAGGGGTCTTGCTGGCAGAAGCAATGCACAGTTCTACACGGTGGGGTTCCTGAGACCCACAGGGGAGGCAAAGAAGGGACAGCCCAGTGGTGGGCGGTGGCTTAGCCCTGCTGGGGTCTCTCAAGTGGCTGCCCACGCCCCTGCAGCAGACGTGGGGCTGGTGACAGCCGTTGCCTCTGCCCCAGAGATGTTGTTTTCTGCTCTCTGTTCAGGTTGGCATTTTGCTGCCCTAGGGCTCGAGAGGCAGCCTAGCTCCAGAGCGGTGCCCTCAGCCTCTCAGAAGGGGTGTGAATGGGCTCAGAATGCCGTCTTCTGACAGGCAGGGCGAGGGTGGTTTTGGTGAAGGAGGGGGCCTGGGGGCAATGTGGCAGCTGTTAGAGCCAGTGCTGGGGAAAAGAGACATATCCAGCCACTGAGTATATCAAGATACCATTTAGAGGAGCCAGGGGAATAATAACGGTGGGATTTATTGAGTGCTTACTACATGTTAGGCTCTTAACATCTGTATTAGGCTGAACCACATGCATTGCCTATACTCAATTGCTTTTTAACCTACCCAAATAGCAATTTGGTCCAAACTCAGATTTTTATTAGTTTTCAATTGCTGTGTAACGAATCACCACAATCCTAGGGCTTGAAACAATGGCCATTTATTATCTTACGTTTCTGTAGGGTCAGCAGCCCAGATACAGCACAGCTGGCTTCTCTGCTCTGGGTCTCCCCAGGCTGAAATCAAGGTGTGTGCAGGGGCTATGATCTCATCTGAGGCTTGGGGTCCAAGCCAAGCTCATCTAGGTTGTTGGCAGAGTTTAATTCTTTGCAGCTATAAGATGAAAGTCCTGTGTACTTTTTGGTTGTCAGACTGGGGCTCTTAGCTCCTATAGGCCACCCTCAGGTCCTAGCCACATGGGCCTCTCACAGCATGGCAGCCTGCTTCTTCAAAGCCAGTGGGATAAATCTCTCCAGAGTCTGCAACTTAATATAAAGTAACAGGAGTGAGTATCCTATCACATTCCCACTCACACTCAAGGGGAAGGGATTGTGCAGGCTTGTACAGCAGGCGTGGGAATCTTGGGGCCCATCTTGAATTTCTGTCTACCACAATGACTGCACCTTTTGTAACCTTGCAACCACCCTGTGAACTAAATAGTAGTATTTTCCCTTTTCACTGATTAGAAGATCAGGGCTCAGGTTCAGGAACCAGCCCAAGGCTGTATGGTTAGTGTGTTTTAGAAAAAGGGATCCAAATCCAGTTTCCTCAGACTTCAAAACCTTGAGAGCTTCTTCACATTGAGGATTAGGGTGTCCAATGGTGAGGACTGCAGTAGGGCCTGCGCTCCAACTGTGGTAGATGCAACCAAGAGGTAGGTACTCTATCTCTAGAGATGAAAGAGGCCTTCTTGCCCAGTTATGCCTTTGATTCTAAGCGGCAAACCCAGAGGAATCCCTAGGGAGCAGAGGCCAGAGAGAGTCACAGAATGGCAGCTGGCCTTCCACGGCATCCAGACTATAAAGTAGCAACTTATCATCTGTCCTCTCCCAGCCCCTTGTTCTTTCTGCTCAGACTTAAGGCCATTGCTAGAGATGACCTACCACTGGAAAGAGAGAGTGGAGAGGAGGTGAGGGGAATAGGTGAAACAAGCTTTGGGGCACAGAGAAATCATGTTCAGTTAGGAATGCTTTGGCTGTAAGTAACACGAATTCTGATAGTGGATCAAACCCAAAATACATTTATTTTTCTTAAATCACAAAGAATCCGTAGGAAGGTCTTCTCAGCTCTGGTTTGTCTGCTCACTTTGCCTAAGCACCCAACTGCCCTTCTATCTTGTCATCATCCAAAAGGTGGACCTCGTTGTTATAGAATAATTGCCTCTGTTCTAGGTATCACAACAGCATCCAAAGACAGGAAGCAAGACATAGGGCCAAAGACCTCTCTTTGAAAAGTTCTTTTTTAATCTAGAAAGCACAATCCTTCTCAAGAATTTCTCAGCAGACTTTCCCTTCTATCTCAGTGGCCAGAGCCAGGTTTCATGTCCACCCCTAGACCAGTATATTAGTCAGTTTGGGGGGGTATAACAAAATACCGTAGACTGGGTGGCTTAAACAAGAGAAATTTGTTTCTCACAGTTTTCTAGGATAGAAATCCAAGATCAGGTTGTCACATTCTGGTAAGGACTCTCTTCCTGGCTTCAGATGGCCACCTTCTCACTGTTCTCACATGGCAGAAAGAGAAAGTGAGAGCTAGCACCAACTCTTCTTATAAGGGCACTAAGCCCATCATGAAGGACCCACCCTCATAACCTCAAACGACATGAATTACTTCCTAAGACCTCACCTCCAAATACCAGCACATTGAGGGGTGATGTTTCAGTGTACACATTTTTGGGATTACACAATCAGTCAGCAGCAACAAGGGACAGGAGCCTTCTTTCTCTGACTTCAGGGCAGCTGCATCAGATACCTGAACCAGTGTGGATTCTGTTAGGAAGAAAGTGAGGAATATTTGTTGATTGGATAGCCATGGCCTCTGCCACAAGGAGGAGGCTTTCCAAGTGACCCATAGGTTCCCTGAGATCCCTGAGGCTAAAAGGGGCCTAGAGTTTGGGGTCCTCAGATTTTCCTGCACTTAGTAGACAGCCAGTGTTAAGTGACTGGGGACTGATTTTCCCAGCATAGCTTGGCTGGACTCTAGACAAAGTCTTTTTCTGCTAGTTTCCTGGTCAAGACAAAAAGACTTAAGAGTGATTCCAAAACATTTCAAGGTGCCTCTGTCCCCTAATATCCCGTCTGTCTTCCCACAGTCCTCTCTGCTGGCCTTGCATAGGCCTGAAGTTCCCAACAGGAGAAATTTTAAGATTTGATGAATGGGACAGGAAGGGGCATAAGGAAGTGCTGCCTACATTTCCGTTGTAAGCTATTGGCTTCACAGCTTCACAGGGCAGGTATATGGCTGCGTGCACTGATGAGGAAACTGAGGTTAAGTAGCTTGTTCAGGGTCAGAATTACCATGTGGCAGTGTGGAGATTCTAGTTTGAATGGATCTGAGGCAGAGCTCAGGCTCTTTTCCTCGGTCACGCAGCTTAGGAGGGACAATTATTACAATAATTAATAATAACAAAAATGCAAATAGCTCCAGGAAGGAGAGCTCTTTAAGCCATGTGAAAATTGCTTTTTAGACCTTGGCGAGGTTGCTTGGCACGGAGATGGTGCACGGGCGTGTGGAACAGGATCTGAAAGGGGAGATGGGCGAGTGCCAGGGGCTGGGTGCCAAGGTCCCTCTCCTCCCCAGCTCCCTCCTTGCCTTTCCTGAGATTACTTCTGCCTGTTAGGACAGGGAGCAGAGCAGGGAGAGATGGAAAGCCCTCCAGTTCTCTTCAGCTGTTCCTTTGCGAGCAGCCCTGATGAAGCTAGGGGATAGGAAACCGGGGAGTGAGGATGTGAGGGGCACTGCTGGCTGGGGTGGGGATTTGGGAGATGCTGGATTTTGGTAACACAGGCACCCCTGCCTCCCCATAGGACCTCTGAATGGGCTCCAGCTTCAGAGTTCAATCTCAGTGCTCCAGCTAAGCTGAGGGACACTGGCACCGCAGCCCCAGCCACCTTCCCTATAAAAGGAGACAGTGTCTGTCTCCCTGCATTGATACGTAGGGTGAATAGGGTGTCATAGGTTAAGTACCCAACAAAGGATTTGCTGCAGATTATATCCATGACTGGGCTTCCCTGGTAGCTCAACTGGTAAAGAATCTGCCTGCAATGCAGAAGACCCTCGTTCGGTACCTGGATTGGAAAGATCCCCTGGAGAGGGATAGGCTACCCACTCCAGTATTCTTGGTCTTTCCTGGTGGCTCAGATGGTAAAGAAGCTGCCTGCAATGTGAGAGACCTGGGTTTGATCTCTAGGTTGGGAAGGCCCCCTGGAGGAGGGCCAGTATTCTTGTCTGGAGACTCCCCATGGACAGAGGAGCCTGGCAGGCTACAGCTCATGGGGTCGCAAAGAGTCAGATACGACTGAAAGCCTAAGCACGCACACATATCCATGGTTAATGTGGCTCTCTCGCACCCACTGCCCACTGGGGGTTGACCAGATGTTTGGTGTGGAATTGTTCCATAGAGGAATAGGGTGCTTCTAGCAGGCCCCTCAAGCTCTGGGGTCTCTCCAGCTTCTTTAGGATTCCTGTTTCTCCCTGATAGTGACTCAGTCTGCTCTCCTTAATGAAGAAGATGGGCAGTGATGGGCCAAGGACATGTGGGTGCTCACAGTCCTAATCAAGCCCAGCATTTAGGGGACAGAGAGGGAAGAACACAGGGCATCCCTACAAGACACCTTATCCTCCACAGGGCTTTTGTGAGCACTTATTGTGTGCCAGCATATTACAAAGCACAGACATCACTTTGCCCACAAAGGTCCATGTAGTCAAAGCTATGGTTTTTCCAGTAGTCATGTGTCAATGTGAGAGTTGGACCATAAAGAAGGCTGAACACTGAAGAATTGGTGCTTTCAAATTGTGGTGTTGGAGAAGACTCTTGAGAGTCCCTTGGACTGCAAAAAGATCAAACCAGTCAATCCTAAATGAAATCAACCCTGAATATTCATTGGAAGGACTGATGCTGCAGCTGAAGCTCCAATACTTTGGCCACCTGATGCAAAGAGCCAACTCATTGGAAAAGACCCTGATGCTGAGAAAGACTGAGGGCATGAGGAGAAAGGGATGAAAGACGACAAGATGGTTGGACGGCATCACTGACTCAATGGACAGGAGTTTGAGCAAACTCCGGGAGATGGTGAAGATCAGGGGATCCTGATGTGCTGCAGTCCATGGGGTTGTGAAGAGTCGGACATGACTGAGCAACTGAGCAACAATCACATTGTATGCCAGGCACTGAACTGCAGATGACTGCGCCAGACACTGTTCTGTGTGGCATGTATGAGCTCTATTAATTCTCAGAAAACTTGTAGGAGAGAGGGACTATGATTACTCCCGCTTTACAGATGGGGATACCGAGGCACAGGCAGACTAAGTGATGTCCTAGATACACGAGAAGGGCTGGGTTCTGGACCCAGCATTGAAGATGCAAGTTATGTGCTCATCACCACCAGCTTTTTGCCAGAGGTTGCAGGGATGCTTAGTGAGGCTGTTGGAAAGAAACTAAACCATATTTCCTTGGCTTTTTGAACCTCATGAACCTCTTTAAGAATGTGATAAAAACTCTCCAAAAGAAGAATGCGTACATGCAGATCAATATGCCACATTTTGCTAATAGTTTAAAGCGGTTCATGGACCTCAATTAGGGACCTACGGTCAAGAAAAGCTGAGATACATCCTCTTGGAGTGTTTCCTTATTCTGTATCAAGAGTCATTGCTAGTAAATCCATGGAGCACGTATGGGCTTTGTTTGCGTGCATGCTCAGTCGCTCAGTTGTGTCCGACTCTTTGCGACCCTATGGACCATAGCCTGCCAGGCTCCTCCGTCCGTGGGGATTCTCCAAGCAAGAATACTGGAGTGGGTTGCCATTTCCTTCTCCAGTAGATCTTCCTGACCCAGGGATCGAACCCATATCTCCTGGGTCTCCTGCATTGGCAGGCTGATTCTTTACCACTGAGACACCTAGGAAACCCATAGACTTTGTTTAAAGATTGAAGATGTGATAATCAGTTCACCCAGCAATTTAGCTCAGAGGAAATGTATCCACCCCCTCAGACTGGGGCTCTCTGAGGGCAGGGCTGTGTCTCCCCTCAGACTGGGGCCCCTGATGCAGGGTTCAGTATCCTCTGAGATTTGGCCTCCACTAGACAAGGCTGTGTTTCCTCTCAAATTCAGGCTCCTTGAGGGACGGCTGTCTCCCCTCAGATTGGGGCTCCCTAAGGGCAGGACTGTGTCTCTGCTCAAATAGGGCTGCTTGAGGGCAGAGCTGTGTCTCCCCACAGACTGGGGCTCCCTGAGGTGGGGCTGTGTCTCCCCTCAGACTGGGGCTCCCTGAGGGCAGGGCTGTGTCTCCCCTCAGACTGGGGCTCCCTGAGGTGGGGCTGTGTCTCCCCTCAGACTGGGGCTCCCTGAGGGCAGGGCTATGTCTCCCCTCAGACTGGGACTCCCTGAGGGCAGGGCTGTGTTTCCCCTCAGACTGGGGCTCCCTGAGGACCTGGCTCTGTCTGCTCTCAGATCTGATCTGCCTGAGGGAGGGCTGTGCTTCCTCAAATTCAGGCTGGTTGAGGCAAGACTGTTTCCCCTCCGATGGGGCTTCCTGAGGGCAGGGCTCTGCCCCCCTCTCAGACTGTAGCTTCCTGGCGGCATTGCTGCTTTTCCTCAGAAGAGACTCCCTGTGTCTCTTCCTCTTTCTGACTACAGAGCCTCACCTTCTATTCTGACTCTTTCAAGCCCCTCCTTGGGGTGTCACCCTCAGGCTCTGTCCTTTAGTACTTGGCAGGAATTCTCATTTTGGCCTTTCTGTCTTTGCTGGGGTCTTCGCCCCTCACCGCCCAGAGCATGGTCATCCTTCCTGCAACTGTTTCAGAAATTATTCTGAGAGGAGAGTGGGGAGGGAAAGAGCATTGGCCTCGGCTCCCTGACCTTGATTTGAGGAACAAAAGAAGCCAAGCTTTAGGCTGCAGCTTGGACAGCTGAAGTATTTTATGCTTTTGGGGGAAAAAAAATGTATTTTGCCTGTTGGAAAGAAAGTCTCTTTGAGTTCGCCAAAGACTGGAGAAAAGCAGTTGTGGTCTGGTCTCTTTGTGTCCTTGCAGTTTGAGCCCTGCTTCATGGTAGAAGATCTGGTGTTTTTACCCCATGGCTTCTTACTACCCCTGTGCCTGTGGGCGAGTCACTCACCGTGCCTGAGCCTTGGGGTCTCAGTACATCAGCCCCAGGGGGAAACTGGGGATGTAGGTGATGGGATGGGCTTCCTGGACCTCTCAGTGTAGAAATGGCTTGTGTCGCTCCTCCTGTCTCTCCTTTGTCATGAAGTGAACCTGAGCTCTCGCCAGGAGAGTGACTGCTGTGCTCAGCACCGGCCGATGATGACTAAACCGTCTGATGAGCCTCACTATGTCCCAGGGCTTCACAGCAGTTCTAAAGGAGGAGCTATTTATAGCTCCATTTTACAGATGGGGAAACGGAGGCACAAGGAAGGCAAGTAACTTGTTCAGAGGGGAGATGTGAACCAAGCTCGTATGACTGCAGCCCCCACGCTTAACCATCAGGCTTTGCAGCTAAGTGGAAATACGGGGGCCGACCCTGAGCATGACCCTGTGGGGAGACAAGAGCCTCGCTCACCCATCTGGCCATTCCTTTTGGTTTTCCTTCATCCACCCAATTTGCCAGGGCCTTGCTCTGGGTCCAGTGCTGGGTTGGCCTGGAGCAGCGCTGGGGTCGCTGCCCCATGTGAGAGACAGTGTGTGTGTGTGTGCTAAGTGACTTCAGTCGTGTCCAACTCTTTGCGACCCTTTGGAGCGTGGGAGACAGAGGCACCCTGATTCTGAAGTCCAGGTTGTGCCGAGGATGGTCATGGGTCCTACAAGCCAGAGAATGGCACAGTACAGGCCAGAGAAAGCTCTGAGGAAACAGTTGTCGGTCACTGTCTGTCCAGGGAAGGCAGAGTTTAGAACAAATAGGAATGCTTCTGGAAGGAGGGTAAGGATAATCTCAACAGAACAGAGGGGAGCAGGCTTGCATTACCCTCAGGGCCACGGCCAGGATGACCCTAAGTCTCAGCGAGAGTCCAAGGTCACTGGGCAGGGAGCCACCGAAGCTAGGTGGCTGGGTTCCATTTCTTAGTCCAACTGGGTGCGCTCACCAGGAGAATCCCCATCGCCCAGACAGGCCCCATCTGCTTCTCTTGGAAGATAAAACTCCGTATCTGTGTCTCTTTCTCTCAGTCACTTTCTCTTTCTTTCACGTGCATGCACACACACACACACACACACACACACATATATGCCCATATCTAGGCTGGAATCCTGGAGAAGGCGATGGCACCCCACTCCAGTACTCTTGTCTGGAAAATCCCATGGATGGAGGCGCCTGGGAGGCTGCAGTCCATGGGGTCGTGAAGAGTCGGACACGACTGAGCGACTTCACTTTCACTTTTCACTATCATGCATTGGAGAAGGAAATGGCAACCCACTCCAGTGTTCTTGCCTGGAGAATCCCAGGGATGGGGGAGCCTGGTGGGCTGCCGTCTGTGGGGTCGCACAGAGTCTGAAGCGACTTAGCAGCAGCAGCAGCAAGCTGGAATCCAGAGTTTCACTCTGTCTCTCACCTAGACATGACTGAACCTGAGTTCCAACTAAACTTGAAGGATACCTAGAAGTCAGTTGCCTTCTCGCCAAGTCTCACATTCCTGATTTATAAAGGAATTAGAAAAGGTGACCTCTGAGGTCCCTTCTAGCTTGAACATTCTAGGATTTTATGTAATTACAGAACTTCATTATAGAATTCAAAGATAAACCTCAGCACTTGTTTGAGAAGAAGAGTCCCCCCCACTCCCCCTCCCCTCAATCTTCTTTATGACTTTCCAGCTTCTCACCACACCTCCGGTTCCATTGCCACAGAGTCGTCTTTGGAATTTAGGCATTTTGTATAATTCCAGACCAACGCTCCTGCCCTGAACCTAGTGCACTGAGGAGAGGGGCGTCCACCTGGGAACAGATCAGCCCACTTCAGTGCGGAAAGAAAGTGAAGTCACTCAGTCGTGTCTGACTCTTTGCAACCCTGTGGACTGTAGACTACCAGGCTCCTCCGTCCATGGGATTCTCCAGGCAAGAGTACTGAAGTGGGGTGCCATTTCCTTCTCCAGGGAATCTTCCCAACCCAGGCATCGAACCCTTGTCTCCCGCATTGGAGGCAGACGCCTTAACCTCTGAGCCAAAATAGGTGGTGTCTTATCTGTGGCTCCTGCTGCCTAGCTTTTCAGAGCCGCCTGTACGTGTCTTTTCAGCTGATGCTCACTGCAGAGGACTGGGAGGTTTATCAGATGGTTTCCAAAGTGGCCGCTGCTGGGAGCAGGTCTGGTAGAGGGCCAGTGGGGGCCAGCAGAGGGGTTCTGTGCCTTTGGGGTCCTGGAGAGCTAGCAGGGTAGCTACCTTCGGGGAGAGGCCCCTGAGTGAAGAGACTGGAGCAGAGGGTGGGAGTCTGTTGGGAACCAGAGCTGGAATGATGGACCAGCACAGTCTGGGCCTCCCTGGCAGCAGAGCATGCTGCGTGCTGTCACCAGAAGGCTGCTGCCGGGCTCCCACCTCAGAGTGGGGGGTGGTGCTGGCTGTGGGTCGAGGTGTCCAGACAGGCTGTCTCTGCTGATGGCTTCAGTGTTGGTGACTTGGGGGAAGGTCTCTTTCTAGACCTCTCTGGCTCTACCACTGCTCGCCACGCCCTGTCCTGGGCCTCAGTCCCCTCCTCCTCAGGGAGAAGGTGAAGGGATAATCCTGAAGGTTTATCTGTTATCTGATCACGGATAATCCAGCCCTGATACTGGGAGTTGGCTGGCAGGAAGCCACATAGCCCAGTGTCTGTGATTTCTTCTCTCTGGGGAAAGGGTGCAAGGGGTCTGTTGGGGGGAATAGGGCATGGGAGTGGAGAAGGGGGATGACAAGACCCTAGGGACCTCTGAGAGGGAGGTGGGACATGGATGAGGTGGTTGGCAAGGGCAGAGCAGGACTCTAGGGCAGTATAGGAAGGAGTCAGTAGCACCAACAGGTGGGCAGGGTGGGGGGGCCTCACAGGAAGCCCCTTCAACAATGAAGCCCTTGCCCGAGTCAACAAGGGTCTTCAAGGAGCAGGTCTCCCGGCGGGCCCCTCTGGGGGGCTGTGTGGGGACATAGAGCGATCCCCGGGGGGCGGGGAGTGAGGAAACTGGGCATTGATGCCCCAACGCCTGCCCATCATTGGCTGAAGGCTGCCCCGGGGAGTGTCAACTCCCTGGTTATTTGCAACCCTGTCCACCTGGGAGAGCCCTTGGAAGAGAAGCAGGAGGAAACTAGGGGTGTGGACGGGAACTCTGAGGGTTGAGGAAGGAGGGAAGGCCGAGCCTCTCTACCGTACAGATGAGGAACCCGGCCCAGAGAGGTGGAATCACTTCCCGGCCGGAGACTAAGTTTCCGTCGGGCCACACTGTGTCCTGCACAAGGACGGCCGCAGGTCACTGTGCAGCGAGGGACGCCAGACGTGCAGGGCACGTCCTTGCCCAGTTGCCCCTGTTAGATGGGATCCTGCCTCCCCAGCACTGACCTTGCAGGACCCTGAGAGGACTGGGAGCTAATATTTGCCCAGCACTGAGCACCGCATGTGGGGCTCAGTGAGTGGGAGCTGTGATCGCACAGAGGCAGGGCGGGAGTGGGATCCACACCTGTCTCTCTGCCCCCAAACACTGTGTCCATCATCTTTTTTTGTTGTTGTGAACCATGCCACGTTGCTGGCAGAAGCTTTGTTCCCCAACCAGGGACTGAACCCTGGCAATGAGAGCACCACGGAATCCTCTGTTGTGTCCATCATCTTACTGCGTGACTTCAAGTCTGATTGTCAGAGCCATGTGTGAGCTCTGGCCTTGATCACCGAAGGACCTTGTTCAAATGAGTCTGCATCTCCTGGGAGGTGTCATTAATTAATCCACAGGCACAGGGGAGATGGTCGAGTCCACTGGCTCTAAGTAGAGCCCTGGGAGAATGGAACAGTGAATGGAGAAGTTTTTGATGGCTTGATTTTGTTTTATTTTTTCAGAGACAGAGAAGTGGTAAAAGGAGAATTTCTAGAACAGAATTTTCAGAACATTGGGCAAGTTGGGATTTGGCCCAAGAGCGAGGTGCTGTGCAGGCTAGGGTACCAGGGTCCACAGGAGTGCGTGGTGGTGGGGGTGAGAGGCAGGGAGCACCAAGCACCCTAGGAAGGCTGAGCTGAGCAACCTCATGGGCCCACCCAGCTCTAATGAGCCCTACTAAACCACTCTGGGAGTTGGTGATGGACAGGGAGGCCTGGCGTGCAGCAATTCATGGGGTCGCAAAGAGTCGGAACACAACTGAGCAACTGAACTGAGCTGAACTGAACTGAAATCATGCAGAAGGAGCCTCCTGCTTCCTGTTTGCCTGAAGCCAAGCCTGAGGCTGCCTCTGGGTCTCAGTAACAGCCTGAATCCCCTGGGATCCTGGGGCTGTGCTAACTCCTGCTCTCTCCCCATCTTTCAGGAACCTTCTGGACAAAGACATGTTCTCCAAGTCTGACCCACGTAAGTCCTGCTCTGACAGTAGTAACAGTAGCAACAATAACAACTGCACTGTGTTTGGTTTATTTTGCTCTTTTCCATGTTTTATTATAAGATAGTGAGTATGCTTCCCTGTGCTCTACAGTAAGACCTTGTTGCTCATCTATTTCATATATAGTGGTAATCCCAAACTCCTAATTTATCCCTCCCCACCACCTTTCCCCTTTGGTAACCATAAATTTGTCTTCTGTGTCTGTAAGTCTGTTTCTGTTTTGTATAAATTCATTTGTATAATTCTTTAGATTCCACAATACATATTATCATATGATAGATGTCTTTCTCTGTTTGGCTCACTTCAATCAGTAGGACTATCTCTATGTTGCTGCAAATGGCAAAATTTCATTCTTTTTTATGGCTGAGTCATAGTCCATTGAATATTTGTACATCTTCTTTATCCATTCCCCTGCCCATGGACATGTAGGTTGTATCCATGTCTTGACTGTTGTAAATAGTGCTGTAGTACATGTACTGGGGTGCATGTATCTTTTCAAATTAGAGTTTTCTCCAGATATATTCCCAGGAGTGGGATTGCAGGATCTTACGTCAACTCTGTTTTTGTTTTTTAAGAAACCTCCATTCTGTGTTCCATGGTGGCTGCACCAATTTACATTCTTACCAACAGTGTGGGAAGGTTCCCTTTTCTCCACAACTTCTCCAGCACTTGGTGCTTGAGGCTTTTTTGTGATGTCCATTCTAACTGGTGTGAGGCGACACCTCACTGTAGTTTTGATTTGCATTTCTCTGATAATAAGCAGTGTCGAGCGTCTCGTCATATTCCTGTTGGCCATCTGTATGTCTTCTGTGGAGAAATGTCTGTCTAGATCTTCTGCTCAGTTTTTGATTGGGTTGCTTGTTTGTTTTGTTATTGAGCTGCATGAGCTCTTTGTATATTTTGGAAATTAAACCCTGTTGGGTCGCATTGTTTGCAAATATTTTCTCCCAGCCCACAGGTTGCCTTTTTGTCTTGTTTATGGTTTCCTTTGTTAACAATGGCATTAAGACTGCTCCAGTGGCCGACATGGGAGCCAGGACTGAGTGCTCACTATGTACCAGGCGCTGTTCCTGTACCTCAGGGCTGTCTCATGTTTCACCGACACCGTCTACAGAAAGAGAACTGGTGGGGCGGGAGGATGTGAAAGCTCAACACAACCAAGCGGGTGGGGAGGACTCAGGGTCTTTGGGGCCAGAAGGTCTCAGTCCCAGGGAAACCAGTGCAAGGTCTGTGGCCTAGGGGCATGAGCACTGGTTTTGGAGCCCAGGGTTCTAGCTCTAAGCAATGTTGCCCAAGTATATGACCTCAGACAGATCACTGGCCTCCTCTGATCCTCAGTTTCCCCATCAGGAAAGTGGGGCTGATGGTAACAATAGGGCTGAGGCCGCCTTGGGCTCTAAAGGGACAGGCAAGTCTCAGATGCCCCCTCCTGCCACATCTCTGCCACTCAGTCCTCCTTCAGGCCCACCTGTCCACCCGCCTCACACTTCACACTTGCTCTGGCCTAGGAGTGGCCCTGACCCTCCTCCCAGACCCCCATATTCTAGCCCCCTACTCCAAGCTGACCTCGGCCCTACCCAGACCCAACAAGGCTAACCAAGACGGAGTGTCCTGAGGTGCTTGACCCCCCAGAGCCCTCCCCATCTGGGGCGCACATCTTCCTCTTGGCATGGAGCGTTAACCCTTTTTTCTCTCCTCTCCTCACAGTATGCGTCATGTATACTCAAGGGATGGAGAACAAGCAGTGGCGGGAGGTAGGTACAGCCCTGCTCCCACCCTGGGAACACCAGCCTGTCCCGATGGTCTGTCTGTCTGTTCATCTAACTCTGGAGTCCTCCCACCTGGTGACTTATTACCAACTCCAGCATCTCAGCTCCCGAGGATAGTAAGACATGCAGAGTCTTATCCCTGCTGATCCAAGAAGAGACTGGAGGTGGTGAGAAAATTCCTGTCCTCAGGGAGCCCCGGTTGAGGCGGGAGACAGGGAGTCCCGGTCCACCAGGGTGGTGGCCTGAGGTGTGGGTACAGCATCTAGCACTGAGTCGCCGCCACAGTGGCTTTCCTGGGGTTTTTGACTAATGTAAGTGAGCGTGGCTTTAGTTAGGTGACTCCCCTCTGCTTTGAATCAACTCCCAACTCCTTAGTCTGACTTCCAAGCTCTGCCATAACTCAGGATGAGCACATTTCCAGCCTTGTTTCAATTCCATTGTCCCACCAGAGTCCAAGTGTCTTTTGCTCCTGGTGACAGGGGCTCTAAGGAAGAGGGCAGACTTGAAGGGCTTACTGTCAAGAATCACAGAGACTTTAGTGGATGGGTGCTAGATACCTTTAGTCTATTCCTCACCCAAAAGCCAGAGGAATCCTATTAAAACCCAAGACAAACCCTGTCCCTCCTCTGGTCGGAGCCCTCCAGCAGCTCTTGCAAAACCGCCGTCTCTGTGGTGGCCCACCAAGCCCCATGGGGTCTGACTTCCTTGAGCTGTCTGACCCATCCCCTGCTGCCCATCCCCTCCATCACTCCACTCCAGCCATGCCTGCCTCCTCCTGCCTCAGGGTCTTTGCACTTGCTGTTCCTTCTCTCGAGATGCTCTTTTCCCAGACGTTCATGTGGCCCCTCCACAATTCCCTCAAATCTTGACTCAGACATCACCCCATCAAGGCCTTCCCTTGGCTACCCACTCTGACATTTCAACCGTCAGGCGAGTATATGTTCCTCGGTTCTTTGTATGTCACGCGGGTGTATGTTCCTCGGTTCCGTCTCCTCACATCAAAGATTCGGAGCGACAGACATTAAAGCCCTCGGCGTGTCACAGCTCTCGGGTCTTGGACAAACCGTGTTATAGCTCTTAGGCAAATCAGTGTTACAGCTCTATTTTATTTAGAAGATGGCAGGAGAATCCATCCTCAAAGCGTGAGGGCATGCCAACCCAAAGACTCAAAGAGAAGAGAGTGGAGGAGCGCACGGGGGAGGGAGAGAGAGAGAGGGAGAGAGAAAGAGAGAAAGAGCGCACGCACGCGGGAGAGAAAGAGAGGGAGAAAGCGCTTTGGCTCCTCCTTTTGTATGTTTTCCCTCCCCCCGGGCCTGCCCTGTGCAAACTGGGCTTAGCCAGGAGTGCTGTCTGTTCTACCTGAAGTCTTCACTCTGGTCCTCGGGCCTTCCTTTGACCTTCCTTGTCTTTTAGCCCCCGCCATTTTGGACTCCTTTTCCCTATTCTGCCAGCACATAGGCCCTTCCCTGCTTAATTCTGCCTCCCCCCCAACACCCCACAGCATGTGTGATCTCAGTTCCCCAAACAGGGATCAAGCCCACACCCCCTGCTTTGGAAGCTCAGGGTCTTAACTGCTGGATGCCCAGGGAAGCCCTGCCTCCCTCTCATTTTTCAGTATAAACCATAAAACCAGTAGGTGTTAACAATGGCTGTTGGAGGAGTGACTGGATTAGGAAAAAGAGGTGGATGACAGACAGAGGCCAGCAAGAATGTGGCAGCTTTTGTCCCCTTCCTAACTCTGCCTCCTTCTTCCCTCACACCCTCCATGCCAGCTGGTTTTCAGGTGCAGAGGATAAAAGGGGGAACGGGCCAAGGGGGAGGGTCCTAGTAGCCCCTGGCTCCTGTCTGAGCAAAGAAGGAGCAGACCTCCTTACTCTTGGAGAAGAGGCTCTGGCCAAACAAGGATGGCGTGAAGGTCTGGGAGGTGAAGAATGTTTTCTTCCATGGTTGAAGGGGTGGAACCTCCATGAGGATGTGGGGGTGAATTTGTCCAGAGGTGGTTTCCCGTGGTCTTTGTATTGTGCACACTGAGCTCTTTCCTGGTGATCTGAAGAGGATCCAGGACGGGATGAGAGGGGTTTGACCTTGGCAGCCCCACCTGTGCCCTTCACGGGGAGGGAGGAGGCCCGGGGCTCTGAATAGAGACTCGGCTTGGGGTCTCCACTGAGAGAGGCGGGCGCTCTATCTAACGGGACAGAGGCAGCTTCAAAGAGCAGAGGGTCACAGGTCTAGCCCCCGGGGCCTGCCGAGAGGGAAGGAAGGGAAAGGTGCACGAGAAGAAAAAGTAAAAAAACCAAGAGCTCACAGGGGTGGGGGTCCCCAGTGGCTTGATGAGAATGGGGGACTGCCAGCCAGTAAAGCTTCAGTAATTCAGACTCTTAGTCATGAACCTTTGGTGGAAGTCATGAACTCTGGAGGAAGTCATGAACTGCTTCCTCTTTGGTGGACTGGATGGAATATCACCTGTCGTGCTCCCTGCTCCTCCCTCCTTCAGATTTGGCAGGAGCAAGTGGCCGAAGTGGGTAAATTTTATCCATAAAATGTATGGGCAATATTTCCCCAGGGACTGGGCTATTGTTGACTTTTTGCCCTCTCCAAGACTCTAAACCAGTTAAAGTCTAAGCCAGATTGCAGGGGAAATGTTTAGCCTAAAGGAACTTGTTACTTTTGAGGCCTTTGGCGGAGCTTCACAGACAGCACAAGTGTCCTGACATCTCAGTGATTCATTCAGGAAAGTCTGGAAGGGCCTCTTCAGAAGAGCGCTGTTCCACGAACCCTTAATTACAGTCTGTAATGAGGCTTGTCTCATTTGGGTCAGGGTCCCCAGTTGTCCACGTTACATCTTTTTTTTTTTTTGGCCATGCTTGGGGCATGCAAGATAGTAATTCCCCAGCCAGGAACTGAACCTGTTCACTGGAAGCGCGGAGTCTTAACCATTGGACTGACAGGACTGAACCGATAGGGAAGCACTCCTACTGCATCTTGATATCATACACGCCACAGGATGAAACGAAGGAAAGGCGACAGGCCTTGGAGTCAGATACACCTGTGCATTCACTCCTGGCTCCAGCCCTCTCTGGAACAAATTTCTTAGCCTCTGTGTTTCCACACATGGAGATAATACGGGGATAACACCGACCTCACAGGCCTGAGATGATTGTAGGGCAGGGTGGATATAATGTGGCTGCTGTGTAGTCATCGCTCGGTAAATATTATTGTACAGCATCGGCCAGATTGTGGGGCCTTACTGGTCCCTCTTCAGTCAATATCTACAATAGGAAACATCCATGAGGTGCTGAGGGAAAGAGGGAGACAGGCCAAAAGAAGAATTTCACCAAAAACACAGATGGGACGGGGAGTCTTCCGCCTGGAAGGGGAGATCCCCGTGCATGAATAATGCGGAAGGAGGATGTGATGAGAGGTATTGATGAGAACAGAACGGGAGTTCAGTGGAGAGAACGTTACAGTCAGTGTCATTCGGGTTTTTAATGGAATTGGAACCTAAACGCCAGTCACCTCTCTAAGGGGTGCTTGACAGGGAGCAGAGGAGACTGTGGGTTGGAAGGAACTCTGGAGCTCAGCGGGTTCACCCTCCTCGTTCTGTAGAGGAGGGGGACTGGCCTCAGCTGTTGGAATCGGGGTGCTCAACCCCAGCGCAGCGGGAGCGTCCACTTGGGAGAGCTGAGTCAAGCTGGGTTTCAGTGAAGCCGGGAGACACGGTGCTTGCAAGGGCCCAACAACAAAATGGAGGTGAAAGCGCAGGCTTGGAGGGGACGGGAGTAAGCAGGCCAGCCTAGGTCTTGGGTGGTCGAGACATATGATAAAAGGCTATTTATAAAGGAGTGTGCGGGGCTCAAGGAAATCAAGGAGGGCTGGTGAATCGCAGAGGCTGGCAACAGTGGGACCTCTCCAGGCCCGAGGCGGTAAGGGGAGGGTGGGGGTGGTTCCTGGAACCCCAGGGGAGCTTCTCTACAGGGGCAGGGTCCTCAGTGGAGGTGCGAGGTCAGCCCGGCCACCCTCGCTCTCCCCACCCTCTGCTCTCCTGCCTTCACCTCCCTTGGGGGAACCTCCTGGGAGACTCGGGGCAGGGGCTGCTGATCCAGTCCAGACACGTTGGCCTCCCAGGCACAGAGCAGGGTGGGGAAGGGCTGAAGTGCATCCAGAGGGGCAGACAGGGACTGGAGAGACAGACAGCGAGCGAATGCGTGAGGCTGGCATTCAGGCGGTGTTGCGGGTAAGATGCAGGGAGAGGCAGCTGAAGGGGGCTCGTGACCATCAGACTGAGGACTGCTTGGCTCACAGGGTCAGAATGTCAGAGAGGAGGCTGATCCTGTTTATAGGATCCGTCAGCACCACGTTCAGCCTTCAGGGGCCGCGGTGGCAGAGCTCTGTCGATGGGCTACCCGGGGACACAGGCTTCAAGCTGCTTCTAGAGAAGGGACGTTTCCGTCAAACACGTCAAAGGCCCTACTGCTTTGCCTGGTTCTTTGTGTGACCTGCAGAGGAAAATATCAGGAATGGAGAGGTTAAAGAATAATCCAGACCCACCTCTACGGAGTGGCCCCTGCTATGGAAGACTGCTTTCCCTGGTAAACACAAACCTGTTCGCATGGCTCCACATTTCATTGCAAAATGTCCCTGCATGAGCTTGGATGTTGGCCACGAGATACGCATACCATGGCCGGAGGGTGTCAAGTGCAGGCACAGCAGTTTCTCCAGGCAGGGTCCAGACCCCCCTTTTTGCATAAGGCCGCAGAAGGATGAAAGCTGCTCTCGCAGCCCCTGGCTGTTGAGTTCCAGCTGATTTTAACTGTTTGGGTCATTTTAATGCCTTCTGAGAAAGCTCCATCTTCCCAGCACCTAAATCTGTCACTGCACTTTATGAAAATTGACTCAAGATGTAATTTTAGCCCGGGAAATTGAGCACTATTTGCATCAAGGCTTGCTGGGGCCTTCTGCATGTCCCGGGAAGGGCAGGATGGCCCGGCAGGAGGAGTCCCAGAAACAGTCTCACTTAGGAAGACGGGGCTGTGTGTGGGTCCCTGTTGGAAAAGGGTAGGGGTAGGGGTGATCCCTGCCCCTCCCTTGCCCGCTGGTTGCCCAGGCTGAGGGCCCCTGGGAAAGGAGGAGATGGGTATCATGGAATCTGAGGGTGTCCCCTGATGATTGACCCACACCACCCGCAGGGCATGCGGCCCCAGCCACCACGCCCACGCGGCCCTGCCTGAGCGCTCAGTCTATTTTTGAGCAACCTCAGCCTGTTAAACATCTTAACACCAGCTGGGAATGACAGTTCATCTCTGAATGTTCAGGATGATCTTCTTCAGAGCATCTTGACATGAGCCTCCACAGAACTTTGACTCAACCTGCTCTGCGCTGGGGGATGGATGCTGGGGACACAGAAAGGGACCAGATACTGTCTATGGCCAGAGCTCCCTTTCAATTCAGGGAGGTAACAAAAACCCGCAATAACAGCAGGAGTAACGCTAATAGCAAACACTTAGCTAACAGTGAAGGACCCTGGCCCTGATCTAAGCATTTACCATAGTAACTCATGTAATCCTCACGACAACCCCGTGATAGAGGTACCTGCAGCCGCACTGTTGTTATCATTATTATCGGCCTCATTGAACAGAGGAGGAAACTGCATGCAGCACAGAGAGGTTAATGTGAAAGGAGTTTCTGAGCATGACGTCAGAGCTATAATAGAATAATATATAAAGGGCAAAACTCCACTCGTTCCTAATTCCATACTCGTTGTGCCAAATAAGCTGGTTTTCTCTCCCATGTGTTCTTTCAGTGTTTGAGGACAGCTCACAGGGCCCTGTTAGTCTGCTTTGGGGCAGACTTAGAATGTGACCCTTTCTCTCCAAGTCGTTCTTTAGTGTCTCTTGTCCCTTTGCCAGGCTGGGCACACTTTCTGGAACACAAGTCTGTTTGTCACTGTTCTTTCCAAAGTGTGTGTCCTGCTCTGTCCCCTTCTCTAGCTGAGGGCACCGTGGGTTGGCTGTCTCCTCACCGGGTCTTGGACTAGACAATCATGCATTCCGTGGGTCAGTTTCCGAGGTTTACGTGTCTGTCGACAGTGTCTAGAATTCCACTGGCCTCTTTGACAGACGTCTTTGACTTATTTCATCTTGATTTTGGGGGCTCCTGTATCTTTCTCACATGGGTTGCTATCCGAACAGAATTCCTCTAGCTCAGATTTGGCAATGGTGTTTTTGAATCTAGACGTGAGGGTTTACAGTTATCTCTGTTGTGTGTCATTTGGCAGATCCAGTCTGCTGTTCTGGTCTTTGACGCTCACGCTGAATTATGGTAGTGCATTCAGCATCTTGGTTCTGCCTTCTGGCCCTGCGTCAGCTGCAGTCATTTGTCCACGCAGTGATAGGGGTTGAATGAAACGGAGTGCTGTGCTCCTCCGCTCGAGACCTTTTCCCAGATTGATCTGGTCCCGAAGGACATCATGAATAACAGCCAAATGACTTGTCAGATGACACCCTGAACTTGATGTCCAAAACCCTGCGTTCCCAGCCCAACTCTGAGATTTGCTATGTGACCTGGGTGACGTATTTATCTTCTCTGAGTCTCATCTTACTCATGTGTAGAATGGGGTTAGGAGATCTTCTTGGGAGGACTAAGATAACGCTTGTGAAATATCAGTGGTAGAATATCACTGCCCAGCTCGGGCACCTGGCCCTTCATAGTGGGAACGGCCACACTTGGAGACCCTGGGAATCAAACCAACATGCCCTCCCAGCACCTAGAACTCATGAATGACAGCCAACATTCTGCAATATGCAAGCTTCCTGGGAAACTCGAGTCCCCTCCTCAGAGGCTGTGTGACTGCATTGGCTCCAAGGAATGAGGGCTTCCTGGGGGAGGGGGCTTCCCAACCCTGCGTGTGAGGGTCCCTCGTCAGGAGGGGCTCTCTCAGGAAAGGCCAGGATGTCACCCCTGTGTCACATGCAGAGCGCTGCAGCGTGGCATGCCAGCCACCAGGATGGGGACCACTGCTGGCACAGGAGCTCCACTCCCAGCCTCGAGGGTGCCTTGGTCCCCTGCGGTGTTTATCCAGATGTCTTCTCAGTCTGCCCACGAAACCCTGCCTCTCTGTGTGCCTCATCCCCCTTCCAGACCCTGATCATCCTCCCTGCCTCTGGCCCCAAAGGTCACCTCCAGATTCATCCCCAAAGTCTCCTTTCTTGCTTCCCTTGAATAGAATAGGCTTTCTCCTGGCCTCCAAAGACTCTCTGAATCACAGCTCAGGAATTCACCCATTTCACCCTTGCTCTGAGACAAGACATCAACCTCTTAGCCTGGGGTTAGAGCCTCTCCCACTTGGACTCCCCTAAAAATGGTCATAAGATAGGATCTACCAGGGACTCAGCCCTTTCTGTGTGCTCTGCTCGCTCATCCCTACCCAACTCTGCAGCCACCGCAAGGAGATGCAATTGGCCCAGATCCCAGAGAGGAGCCGAGGCGGGGCAAGGGGAAGCAACTTGTGCACGGCCATGCTCTTCATCAGTGTCGGGCTGGGACTCAGTCTGTGATGAAGTCTCCTAACTCTGGTTGGCTGTCCACAGCTGCCGGGCCTTTAGGGGAGACACCTGCCCCCACGGTCAGGGCTGGGTCAGGCACATCTCTGTTTCTGCTCAGCCTTGACACTGGGCCTACAAAACCATGAAGTCAGGACCCAGGCTGATTTCTCCATGTGCGCCATGTGTTAGAGTGAACCATGCGTGCATGCTAAGTCGCTTCAGTCACATCCAACTCTTTGCGACCCTATGGACTGTAGTCCGCCCCTCTGTCCAAGGGATTTCCCAAGCAGGAATACTGGAGTTGGTTGCCACGTCCTCCTCCAGGGGATCATCCTGATCCAGGGATCCCACCTGCGACTCTTAACGTCTCCTGCGTTGGCAGGTGAGTTCTTTTACCACTAGCGCCACCTGGGAAGCCCAGATTAATCATTTGGATTTGCAATTTGAAAATATTGGCAGTTTCGCATGGTCTGACAGTTAAGGTTAGGCTCTAACCTAATATTAGCAAGTGGTCCCTAGTCACACACAAGCTCAGAGAGGTCCCAGGGCCTGCCTCTAACCTGAGAGGCTTCTCGAGGTAGGCTGAGGGGATGCTCCAGGGTTGGTGATGATCAGGCCACGGCAGCCTCCGTCTGTGGGAGAACCTGGGGTATCCCAGGCCCACTCCCGAGGCATGAAGTCACACTGGTCTCTGCCGAGTTTTGCTCCCTGCTTGTTCAAGCACTTAAATGCTTGTACAGACTTTCTAACCATCCAGTTGTCTCTCTACACCTTCCCGTTGGCTGTGAAAAATCATTGCTAACACCCCTCTGTTAATATGGCTCTCCAGTGCCCAGGAGATAGCGTATTAAAGGTGAAACCTCCTAATAAGGGTCTTTCCAATGTAACTCCCACTTGGAGGATGGATGAAACTCATTAAAAAATAATTTAAAATCATGTGAGAAAACCCTCTGCTGTTTGATTCCAAGCTTTTTCCTCCTTCCTCAGGGCCTGGTACCCACTTAAGGAAGAAACTCTCCTTTGCTCTGACCCTCTCTCTGCAGCCAGCATTCAGAACCCCCAGTCTGGGGTACTGCCCACTCTCACTCTGTTCCTCCAGAGGTAATTTTCCACCATGCCCTTGCCTTTATCCACCTCTGATCTACCTTCAGCTCTCTCTGAGCTCCCTAGACACCCCTATCTTAGCAACCAAGATTGCTCCTTGATAACTGATGATTTAAGCTACTCAAAGAATCAGTCGAGATGTACAGAAAGTCTGTATAACAACAGGCCTCCTTTACTGAGTGCCTGCGGTGTACCCCACATCTCAGACTCATCATCTCTAATCCTTGTAACAACTCTGCAGGCAGGTACAGAGTATGCCCAGACCGTGTAGTGGGGGTGGGGTCTTGGGCAGTTTTAGGAGCCAGACAAACCTGGGTTTGTTTTAGGACCCTGATACCTAGAGCTCTGTGAACTGAACCAGACATGTATCCTCTCTGAACCTCATATTACTCATGTGTAAAATGGGCAACTAGCAATACTCACCTGCTCGATTCTCTAAGGATTTGAGATAACACAGGGTAAGTTGGGGGCTTCACTGTTAGATCAGCTGGTAAAGAATCCACCTGCAACGCAGGAGACCCCAGCTTGATTCCTGGGTTGGGAAGGTCCCCTGAAGAAGGGATAGGCTACCCCCTCCAGCATTCTTGCCTGGAGAATCCCCGTGGACAGAGGAGCCTGGCGGGCTGCAGTCCATGGGTCGCAAAGAGTCAGACACAGCTGGCTAAGCACCACACAGTACAGCGTAGGGTCAGCGGAGAAGCCAAGTAGGCACTTGGCAAAAGATAGCTCTTGATCATAGACCACTGATGGGCTCTGGGTGCCGGGCAATGTACCAGGCGGCTTATATACGTTCTCACAGGTAATCCTTTCTAAAGATAGCAGTATGGAAGCCAAGAGAAGGGAAGTCCCTCAAGTAAGACACTGTGGTAACCTCCAGGGTGCAGAGGGTAGCAGGGAGGTCCCTGCTCTCAGAGGCCTTACAGGAAGCTGGTGTGCAGGATGATTGCAGGAGAAAGGACAGAAGCAGGAAGACAGTATGCAGTGCCGTGGAACTCCTGGGATGAGAGGGGGTGGAGAACCGACACGTACACAGAAAGACTGAAAAGCCTCCTTTCGTTGATCTTGATGAGGGTATTGGATCAGATCCTCTCGAGGCCCCAGGTTTCAGACTACAACTAGTCCAAGAGCCTCCCAAGGAGTTTAGATTGGAATTCTCAGCACTTCACAGCAGGGACAGATCCAGGGGGAATTCCGGGGGGAGATGGCACCATACCTGGGACTCAAAGGATGGTGGGAGGAAGAAAGGGCATTCCAGGAATGGGGCCTCACAAAAGCAAAGCCTGGGGTGTGAATGGCCTGCATGCATTCACATGCTGGCTGTGACTCAGTCTGACTGCAGCCCAGGGTGTGCTGGAAAGAGGTTAGCAATCAGCTTGAGAGGAAAGGAGCTTGGGACGGAAGGATGGCACCTACTGGGAGTCCTGTTGGGCATCTGCAGTCTTAAATGTAATCATGATTTCCAGAGTGAGCAGTCAAGGAACAGGCATTTATGGAGCACCTACTATATGCCACACACTGGTCCAGGCACGTAGTGGAGGGCGAAACAAGAAGAGTCCCTGCACTGGAGAAGATTAGGATGGTCAACAAGGAAATTGATTTCAAGTACTGATTGATAAGTGTTGTGAAAAAGATAAGACAGTGTAATGAGATAGAGAGTGACCGGGAGAAGGGAGGTGCTTTAGTTAGAGGGGTATCGGGCAAGGCCCTGCCAAGTTGAGCGTTGAGTAGTGCCATGCCTAAGTCTGGGAGTGGGAGGTTCCAGACAAGGAACAAGTGCAGAGGCCCTAGGGTGGGAACAGTCTCTCTATACTCAAAGGACAAAAGAAAGCTGGTATCATTTGAGTGGCATGGACGATAAAGGCAATGGGCCATATAGTCACAGAGCTTGAATGGGCAGATTCTGTAGGGCTTTGTAGGCCATGTAGGAGTTCAGACACTGCCCTTAGTGCAGTGGGAAGTGATCTGAGGGTTTTGAGCAGGGGAGTGATGTAGCCTGGCTTGTATTTCAGAAGGAAAGTTCTGTCCCCGGTGTGCAGGACAATTGCAGGGGAAAGGACAGAAGCAGGAAGACAGGTTGCTCCTGGGATGAGAGGGGGTGAGCACCGGCAGTGGGCATCAGGTTGATTCAATGGCCAAGAGTTTAAGAGTGAAATGAAATGACCCTCCACCCACTAGGCTGTGAGCCCAGTTTGGGATCCCTGATGACCAGCATAGGACCTGGCCCGCATCATAAAACATAGACCTTTATCAAAAGATGGAAAGTGACAAGTGGACCATTATTATTGTTAAAGCCCAGAGCAAGAGACAAGCCTCTCAACGAGGAGGACTACCACCCCACCATGGGTTTGGTTTTCCAGACTCCCCTTTTTGCAATCTACCTCTGCAGAGAAAGGCTGCTCTTGGGAACTTCCCTGGTGGGGCCAGTGGTTAGGACTCCACACTCCCAATACAGGGGGCCCGGGTTCCATCCCTGGTCAGGGAACTAAATCCCACGTGCCACAGCTGAGACCCCGCACAGCCAAACAAATAAAGGTCACTCTTGAGCCCTGGGTTCCTTGGGCAGTCTTTGGTGGGATTTGTTCCTGAATTTTCAGCTGAATTTTGAGGGCCTTGACGCCCTGTCATCAGCAGCAGGCAGTCTAGGATAGAGGCCTTGCTTCTGGGAGGGACCAGGTGGAGCCACAGATATCTGCTCCCAGTCTTAGGGGCCTGTTCCCAGTCTTAGGCTTTAGAACCTGCTTTATTTCCGTGTCTCTTGAAATCCTGACTTTTCCACTTCTCAACCTCTCTGAGCCTTAGTTATTTTCATCAGCAAAATGGGACTCTGGGACCCTGATGCCTGCTCCTTTGGCTGTGATGGGACGAAATGACAGAATCACTCAGCTCAGTGCCTTGTTGCGCTCAATGCTTAATTTTTTTTAATGAATCCATTTTATTTCTGACTGCTCTGGGTCTTTGTATTGTGCGGGGGCTTTCTCTGGTTGCAGAGAACAGGGACGACTCTGCGCTGTGGTGCTCAGGCGTCTCTTGCAGTGGCTTCTCTTGCTGCAGAGTGCCTGCTCTAGGCGTCTGGGCTTCAGTAGTGTGGCAAACGGGCTTAGTTGCTCCGTGGCTTGTGGGATCTTCCCAAACCAGTGATTGAACCCGTGTCCCCTGCATTCTTATCCACTGTTCAGTTCAGTCGCTCAGTCGTGTCCGACTCTTATCCACTGTACCACCAGGGAAGTCCCGTGCTCAACACTTAAAGGATGATGATGATGACGATGATGAAGCATCGTCAGGCAAAGCTTCGGGGGCTCTGTCCCCGGTCCTGCTGATCCTCAACAGGAGGACGACTGACATTCCTACTGCCTCGTGCAGTCCCCACATCACCGCAGCCCGTTATCCCCACGGCCCTCACCACATCCCTGATGAGGAAGCCGAGACATGGAGGGGGGGCGCCCTGCTTTGCCCAGAGACTGCTAGAAATTGGCAGAGCCGGGACGTGCTGTGGTCTTCTGAGTCCGAGGCTCTGCTTCTCTCATCTGCCCAGGCCACCGACTTTCAAAATAGGCTTTTCTAGCTCTCGGCTTTGAGGTCCAGGGCCGACTGTGAAATTTGTCAGTGGCTCCTGCCGCCCCTTCCCCCATTCAGCCAGAGGTGTTTGTTAGTTCTGTGTCACACAGTAGACAGAAGCCTACGCTTCCATTTAGAGAAAGGCGTCAGCCTTTCTAGTAAACCCCGAGGATCTAGGCCAGGTCCCTTGATAGCTGAGAAATCTATTTACTCTTTGGCGTTAGCGTCCAGGCACACTTTACAGCGCTGCGGCTGAACTGCTGAAAGCGTGGGCTCTGAAGTCAAGGTAACTGGGTCCAAATCGAGGCCACCACCTTCCCAGTGGGGGCTCTTGAACAAGTGCTTAGGCTCACAAGCCTGCTGTGGGGATTAAAGGAATTGATTCACATAAAGTGCCCAGCACATAGGAAATGCTCAATAATTGCTCTTCCTATAAGAAGCCGTGAGTGAGACACGACCGATGGTATCATTTCACTGATGGCGGATCAGGAAGGAACTGCTGGTGCAGTCATCTCAGGTGTCTTGATGTCATTTGATAGGAACCATAGATATTTGGGGGTGTGCTAAGGAACAGGTGCTGTTATAGCAGGCTTTCTCAGGCTCCCCTGCTCCCCTAAAAGTGCTATAGCCAGGCCCAAGACCCAGCAGCCTAGGCAGGATCCAGAGGACAAGCCAATGGAGGGTGTTTCACCATCAGCTTGGCAGCCAGGCTTATTGGTGAAAGCGCCGCCAGGAGCTGAGACGGTTTAACAGATTATCTGGAACGATGACTAATTAGGAACTAAGCTTTTTGGCAGGATGTCTTTTATTACAAAGCTTGGTAAAATTTCACAGGCCACTGTCAGTGTCTGGGGCCAGATCGGGAACCTTCTTCGTTCAGGCCTGATCACCAGGAAGGCCGTTGGAGCCCCAGGTCCCCTGTCTCCACCCTTGCCCTTTCTCACTAGAGGCCTTGCCAAATCAGGAAGTGGTCTGGGAGGCCGTAGAAGTCATGGGTGGCTCTGGGTGACTTTAGGTAAGCCTCTTGCTTTCCCTGGGCCTGGTTCTCCTCATTCTCCAAGGCAGAGGTGGCCACAGAGTCTTGGACCCCTCCCATGAGCGAACCTGAGAGAACTTTCCAGGCGCGAGACGGTGGCAGACCTGGCAGGGGACCGGGTGCTGTGTGGGCATCCCTCAGCCCATGCCCTCATTCCTGATGCCCAGACCTCCGGCCATTCTCCCCAGCCCTGGGTGCCCACCCGGTCCCGTGTTTGCAATGCCAAGCAGATCCCCTTGTCCCATTTCTGTTTGAATCAGATGGCTTTCTGGCCTCTAATGTTAATCCTGGTGAACATGATTCATGAGGGTCCAGGGGTTGGGCCCTGCAGTGAACCTTTTAGAATCCCCCATTAAGGAGACATCAGTAATGGATGAGAATTATAGGGGGCCTCCAGCTGGTGAAGGGTGGGCAGCTTGGTGGTGGAGAGCAGTCTGTCAGCTCCCACCTGCCTCTGTCCTGGCCAACAGCCACCGGGGGCCTTGCAGCTGAGGGGACGTCTCCGAAGCTTCATCCAGCTGTAATTTGTAAAAAGGCAAGAACTGTGTGAATTAGGGGTCATTAGGCTGTTCGGGCTTGCAGAGCCACCCACTCATTCCAGGGGCTGGTGGTGAGTGGACACTCCAGGACACAGTGCCTCTGTCACCCCTGGGGGCCCTGGCCCTCTCTTCCGACCTCCTGGAGCTCAGTTTCTTCATCTGTAAAATGGGGATGGTAATAAAGTCATCTCCCCCGGGGATCAGTGGGGGTGTTAAATGAAATCGTGGATGTCTGGAAGTCTTTGGAAGATGAGAAGTCATGATGAGAAGATCTGATGGAAAGAAGAAACCTGAGGTGGGGGGTGGACAGGGGGTGTCCACAGGCTTCCAGGACACGAGGGCACTGCTCAGAGCCGGAGCTCCACCTGGCCTGGGCTCCTGTCACCGCCCTCTTCCTAATCAGCTGTGTGACCTCCATCAGGGCACCCCATTCCCCCTTCCCAGCTGCTCTCTTCTCATTGGTTGAGAGGATTTGGTTCCTTCTGGCCCTAAAATCTTCAGTTCTAAGTCAGCTTGTTGTGTGTGCTGTGTGCTCAGTCCTGTCTGATTCTTTGTGACCCCATAGACTGTAGCCCACCAGGCTCCACTGTCCATGGAATTTTCCAGGCAAGAATACTGGAGTGGTTGCCATTTCCTCCTCCAGGGGACCTGCCCCACCCAGGGATCAAACCTGCGTCTCCTGTCCTGCAGGCAGATTCTTTAACCACTGAGCCATTGGGTCAAGCTGTTAATCAGTGAATATTTACAGAAATCATAGGAAGGACCAGGACTATGGTGTGTGTGTGTGTGTGTGTGTGTGTAGGGATTACCGGTGCGGTGGGAGTTGAGCAGAGGAATAGCTCGGGGGCATTCACCTGCACTACTCAGCCCCACAAGAAGAGTTAACCAGATGGAAGGGACAGTAAGCACTGGAGATGTTCAGAGGTTGTGTGCATACTAAGTCGCTTCAGTCGTGTACAACTCTGTGATTTTATCAACTGTAGCCCACCAGGCTCCTCTGTCCATGGGATTCTCCAGGCAAGGATAGTGGAGTGGGTTGCCATGCTCTCCTCCAGGAGATCCTCCCGACCCAGGGATTGAACCCGCATCTCTTATATCTTCCGCATTGGCAGGCAGGTTCTTTACCTCTGGAGCCACCTGGAAAGCCAGTTCAGTGGTTGAGCTGGGGCAAAGACTGGATAGGACATAGTCCTAGCCTCATTCACAGTATTAACCTCTTATTGGTAAGTGACTGGACCAACCCCTAATTGACTAGGAGCCAGATTGCCTGGGTTTGAATCCTCTTCGTTCCAGACTTTTGCGGTATGACCTTGGGCAAAGTATCTCAATCTCTCTGAACCTTATCTTAGTTTACTTATGTGTAAAATGAAGGTGATGATAGTGCTGCCTCATAGAGTTTTTATGAACATTCATTACAGGCGGATCCTTTACCACCGGGGAAGCCCAGTATTAAGAACATTAGATGAGTTAATATGTGGAGAGCACTGAGCCCCTGGCGCCTGGTAGGGCTTGGCGATAGTTGATGTCAGTTTTGAAACCCACTGGGCAGCAGATGCTCCAGGCAGCCTTTCATACACATTTCCTTCTAGCCTTGCCCAGGAGAAGAAAGGAGGCTCTGTCTTATCGATGGGGAAATGCGTTCTCTGAGGGGTTACCCAGGTGGTCTCACATAGATAATAAGGAACAGAGCCCTGGCCAGTGTGAGGCTCCTGGGCCGCTGGCTTGGCTATACCCTCTACTCCTCCCTGGCTGCAGCCCCCGGGGCCCTCCATCCACGGTCATCTGCATGGAGCTGCCTGACAAATTGGGAGACATCCCTGAGCTGCTTGCTGTCACCGCCCCAACAGAGAGTTGTGAGGGAGAAGAAAGGGACCAGGTTTTAGAAATCTGAAAGCAACAGAGAGAGCCTCTCCCAGGCTGGCTTAGTTCTGTATCTCCAGTGTCTGAGCTGGGGATGAGCGGGCCAAGGACATCCCTCTCTCCCTCCACAACCACTAGCAGCCTCCTTGTACAAGCTTCCTGCCCTCCCTTTTCTATCAGTGAGCAGAATGGATTTTCTTTTTTTTTTTTAATATCTCTTTATTTTTGGCAGTCTCAGGTCTTAGCTGCAGCAGGAAGCTTCACTCTGGTTGTTGGTCCTGCAACTTGTGGGATCTTAGTTCCTGACCAGGAATCAGACCCAAATCTCCTGCATTGGAAGGCAGATTCTTAACCGCAGGACCACCAGGGAAGTCCCCAGACTGAATTTTCTTCTCTAGGCCTGGGTGGCTAAGCACATTTTACACATCCTACTGCCTTTTTCTAATGGAGGCCTGGGGGCATTGCTAGGTGTTGAGGGGAGCCCACGGGAGGGGCCGAGCCTGGATCTTAATGGAGCAGCTGCTTTCTAAGAGCAAAGGGCCAGCACCGCATTTTCCGCTCCGCCTCACCCTGTATGTAGAAGATGTTTGGACAGAAACCACATAAAACTGGGGCCTCCAGGGGACTCAAGCAGAGAGGACCCCTTTAGATGGAGGACCGAGACCGTCTCAGGTGTGGAGGGCTAGTAGGAAAGGTTAGTGGTTAGGGCCAGAGCATCTCAGAGACAGGGCTGAGTTCAGAGACTTGGGGGACATACACTTCCTGGGTGGCTTGGCCACCAGGGTTTGGGATTTATAAAGAACCAGAGCATGGACTCATACATTTACAGAGGATGTTTTATGCCTCGGGCTCTCTTCTAAGTATGTCGTTGTTGTTCAGTCACCCCGTTGTGTCCGACTCTTTGTGACCCCATGGACGGCAGCACGCCAAGGCCTCTCTGTCCCTCATCATCTCCCCAAATTTGCCCAACTTCATGTCCATTGCATCAGTGATGCCATCCAGCCATCTCATCCTCTGATGCCCTCCTCTCCTTCTGAAGTATATTACGTACACTAAATCATTTAATAATGCTCTGACAACCCTATGATGTGTGGATAAATGGTCATTTCCATTTTATGGAAGGGGAAATTGAAGCTCAGAGAGGTGAAGGTGTTGCAGGAGGTGGGACCCCTTTCAGGGCCCGAGAGCGGGCTTTTGTCTAACACTCAGAAATGAATTGTTCCAGAAAACACACGTGCTGACAAAGCAAAAGACTTTATTGGGAAGGGGCGCCCAGGTGGAGAACAACAGGTTAAGGGGACCCAGAACTACTCTGCTACAGGTTCACAGTCTTAGGTTTTATGGAAAGTGGAAGTGAAAGTCGCTCAGTTGTGTCCAGCTCTTTGCAACCCCATGGACTATACAGTCCGTGGAATTCTCCGGGCCAGATTACTGGAGTGGGTAGCCATTCCCTTCTCCAGGGGATCTTCCCAAACCCAGGGATTGAACCCAGGTCTCCCACATTGCAAGCGGATTCTTTACCAGCTGAGCCACCAGGGAACCCAGGCTTTATGGCAATGGGATTAATTTCTGGGTTCTCTGACCAATCATCTTGCTTGGCCCTTATTTGGTCTGACTCAGGGTCCCTCCTGGTGACGTGTGCATCTCTCAGCCAATATTCTGGGAGAATTCCAGCACAGAGGATTCTGGGAGGTTGGTAGGACATATTATAGGGTGACGTCTCCTCACTCTTTTTGGCCCCTCCCGAATTCTCCCAATTAGTTTTTCAGCTGCAGCGCCATGTTCCTTATCGGGACCTCCTGTTGTGAGGCAGCTCATGCAAGTGGTTATCACTGTGGCTGACCAATGTGATCAATTTCAGTCAGCAGTTCCCTAACAAAGGAATCTGACCAAGTCACACAGTCAGTGAGTAGCTGAGCCAGGATTTGAACTTAGGAAGTCTGGCCTCAGACTGCTCTAATAACTACTTTATTGCCTTCTATGGGAAACCCTAAGATCTGTCTTCAAAGCTTGAATCAGTGGTTTATAAAGCTTTCTGAAGATATGCTTCCCTTTGAGAAACTGATGGAAACCATGGCTTCTCTCCCCAGAAAATGAGGACATGTACAGACATTTGCATTCAATTTCAGGGCATCACAGCCCCTCAGAGCTGGTTCTAATCTGGCGGTTGCCTTTCCCTGCTGGGCTCTCGGGCACCTGTGTGGATGGGGCCAGGATGTCTACTTTCTACAAAGTAAAGGCTGTGATGGGAGCCTTGGTCCCCGAGAGTCTCCACAGAGTCTCACAGGTGGGATGGCTGTGCTGGGACCCTGCATCCCAGAGGGCTGTCTCGGACCTTGGGCATCTAGGCTGCACGGCAGGAGTCACAGACTTTACTCGTGCCGTAAATGTTACAGTGTCTGAGAAGAATGGGGTGGAGGTGGGGACTGTTCTTAGTTTATGGTCCGTTACAGTTGGAAATTGTATGAGTGTGTGAATGTGTCTGAGAGAGAGAAAATATATCAGCCAGGGGCTCAGCAGGAAGGAGAATTCTAGTCAACTGGTTTCGCAGAAGAGATTTAATGGATTTCTTTCAAAGGTGTGGGTGAGGTTGAGGATACCCACAAGGGACGGTGCCACACTCTGGGCCTGGCAAAGACAGGGAGTGGTTCCCACCCAGGCTTGAAGGGGCATTGGAAGGAGACAGTGTTACTGTGTGAGAGTGGGAGGTGAGTGAGGTCAGTGGGGAAGCAGCCCCTCCCAGAACCATGGTGCTGAGACTAGGTGGGAGCTGGAAGTAATAGCCCAACCTCTCCTCCCATCTGCCAGTGCCTCCCGCTGTGTGTGTGTCTGACTCTTTGTGACCCCATGGACGGTAGCCTCCCCCAGGCTCTGTCCATGGGATTTTCCCAGCAGGAATACTGCAGTGGGTTGCCATTGCCTACACCAGGGGATCTTCCCAACCCAGGGATCAAACCTGAGTCTCTGGTATCTCCTGCGTTGGTGGGCGGATTCTTTACCACTGAGCCACCCGCTGGCCAAACCCCACTGGAACCCACAGGGCAAGGGAACCGGGTGATGGAGTTTGGTGGGAAACAGTCTCCAGGAGTGTAGGGCAGGACCAAGAAGGAGCTGGGCAGGCCGGGACGGTAGCACTTCTCTCTCTAGCAAGAGAACAAGCCTCCAAAGCAGGCTAGGCCTAATCGCCAGCCCAGTGCCGCCTGCAGGTTGGGACACCCCTATCTTGAGGCAGGCCTGCCCCCTCCCGGCCTTGTAGCTGGATGTGGGAAGAGAAGGCCTTGCTTGACTGTCCTAGGTTCTTCATCTGCACTGGCCCCTGTCCCAGGACAGTGTGGCGGTGCAGCCCCCCACCCGCCCCCATAAATCTCCACTTCTCTGTGTAGCACAACCCCCGAGAGCCACTTAATTTAGTCCTCAGAGAAGTTCCAAGTCTGCCTCCCCACTTTGAGGGTCTCACTGGAACTTATGTAATTAATTCTGCTTAATTGATATTCTTGGGGCTTAGTCATAGGGGTTTTAGGACCCCTTGGGAGCATCTTTTGTGACAGGTCAAGAGCTTTTCCCACTGGGTTTGGTTGCCAGGGACAAGAAGTAAGCTTTTCAGAAGGTAAACACCCTGAATTTCCAGGCTTTTTTCTCTTTTGTGCCTTCTCTTTCTTCCCTCTGGGAGGCTGTCCCTGTCAGTGGGGTCAAAGTCCCCTCACCACCCAATCATTCAGCCCCTTCCCCAGTTTCACACCCCAGCCTGCTCAGTCCTGCACTTGCCATCTACCCAACAATTCTCTAGGGTTCTCTGCATTAGAATCACTTGGTGAAACAAAGAAGATTTCTGGCTTCCCTGCAGCTTCGTTAATCAGAGAGTTCCTGTGGCCCCCAGTGTTTGGTGGTCTGTTCCCCAGACTATAAGCAGTGTCAGGGCCCCCTCCCATCCTTAGAGACCAAGTATGGACAAAGGGCTTCAGAATGGGCTTCAGAGGCGCAGATCCTTCCTGGGAGCTAGAAGAAGGATGTTCTGGGAGCTGGCTGACTTGGCTCCGGATTCTGGGTGGTGAGGGGTTAACCTACTCCCCCTCCCCCTCACCCCCCATCCCGCCCCCCAGCAGAGCCAGATCTCAGCCTCTGCGTGCTTTCTTCCCACTGCTAGTTCCCTAGTACCTCATCTCTCCAAGTCCCTTAGGCTTGAAAGTGCTCTAATTCTATGTAGGATGAAATACAGCCAAATTGATTAAAAAAAAAAAACAAAACAATCAGTTTATCTGTGTTCTGACCATCATGAATAGGAGTGTAAATTGGGTCTAACAGGGACCCGGTGGCTCCTTGGATTTTTTAAATCCAAGTTTTCACGTTTTTTTTCTTTGTTAGTAACCCAAGTAATGAAGGCTATAAAACAATCTTTAGTAAGTCCCTGGGTTGAAGATTCCATACACAGTAGTTTGTGATATGCATATGTTAATTACTCCGGGTCCTGGTAATTCATCACCGCCCAGCCAGACTCACTTACCCCCTTTCCTGTTCCAGGAGATACTGGGTGCCCTTGGAGTCCCCCTCCCTGTCCTGTTTCCAGGGGAACTCCATTTTCTTCTCTGGCAGAGATCAATCTCTAGGGAATTCCCCTCTATTGAAGCCTCGAGTGCCGTTTTAAAAGCAGCGCTGTCATCTTCCCTAATGGGTGTTTTCCTTGGAGTCTCTGCCAGGAGTGGAAGGAGGAGGCAGGCTGCACAAAGGCATACTTGCTCTTTCTGGGCTGGGATTTTTATATAAAATTCTGCCGGAGGGATTTTTTTTTTTTTTAATGTGTTTGAGAGAGGAAGGCAGTGAGTGTATTGAGGAGGAGGTAGGTCCCTTTCTTAAAAGAGGATTCTCTGGAACCTGGGTGTTTTCCTGGAATAGTCCACATTCTAGAAAGCTATTAGGAGAAATTTTGTTTGCATCTGAAGACAAGAGGTATTAAAAATTAGCAAAGACAGGAGAGGAAAATTCGGGAACTCTTTTGGAACCAGGGTTATACGTTATAAGATTGTTATGGAATTTGGTGGGTGGGGCAGGAACCCAGTCTTAATTCAACTCAACGTCCTTCCCAGGGACTTGCACACAGGGAGGTTTCTATAAATGCTTGTGAAGTAAACCTCATATTTACTTGGCTTTCATAATGCTTGAGGACTCTTGGCAGTTAGATGAAGGAAAAAACATAAGGAGCTTTGGAATTAAACATACTTAGGTTTAGATCCAGCTCTGCCTAGCTCTGTGACCTTGGGCAAGTTACTTACCTCTTGATTTTCAGTTTGCTCACTTGCAAAATCCCTGGAGAAGGAAATGGCAACCCACTCCGGTGTTCTTGCCTGGAGAATCCCATGGACAGAGGAGACAGGTGGGCTACAGTCCATGGGGTCACAAAGAGTTGGACAGGACTGAATGACTGACCACACACTTGCAAAATGGGTAACAACTCACGGAGTTTTTGTGAGAATCGAATGAAATGAGTTCAGTCACTCAGTTGTGTCCGACTCTGAGACCACATGCGCTGCAGCACGCCAGGCTTCCCTGCCTTTCACCATCTCCAGGAGTTTGCTCAAACTCATGTCCATCGAGTCAGTGATGCCATCCAACCGTCTCATCCTCTGACATCCCCTTCTCCTGCCTTCAGTCTTTCCCAGCATCAGGGTCTTTTCCAACAAGTCAGTTGTTCACATCAGGTGCCCAAACTTTTGGAGTTTCAGCTTCAGCATCAGTGCTTCCAACGAATATTCAGGACTGATCTCCTTTAGGATGGACTGGTTGGATCTCCTTGCAGTCCAAGGGACTCTCAAGAGTCTTCTCCAACACCACAGTTCAAAAGCATCAATTCTTCGGTGCTCAGCTTTCTTTATAGTCCAACTCTCACATCCATACATGACTCCTGGAAAAACCATAGCTTTGACTAGAAGGACCTTTGTTGACTAGAAGGACCTCTGCTTTTGAATATGCTATGTAGGTTGGTCATAGCTTTTCTTCCAAGGAGCAAGCGTCTTATTTTCATGGCTGCAGTCACCATCTGCAGAGATTTTGGAACCCGAAAAATAAAGTCTCTCAATGTTTCCATTGTTTCCTCATCTATTAGCCATGAAGTGATGGGACTGGATGCCATGATCTTAGTTTTCTGAATGTTGAGTTTTAAGCCAGCTTTTTCACTCTCCTCTTTCACTTTCATCAAGAGGCTTATTAGTTCTTCACTTCCTTCCGTAAGGGTGGTGTCATCTGCATGTCTGAGGTTATTGATATTTCTCCCTGCAATCTTGATTCAACTTGTGCTTCATCCAGCCCAGCATTTCACATGATGTACTCTGCATAGAAGTTAAATAACCAGGATGACAATATAAAGCCTTGACGTACTTCTTTCCTGATTTGGATCCAGTCTGTTGTTCCATGTCCGGTTCTAACTGTTGCTTCTTGACCTGCATACAGATTTCTCAGGAGGCAGGTAAAGTAGTCTGGTATTCCTATCTTTTGAAGAATTTTCCGCAGTTTGTTTTGATTCACACAGTCAAAGGCTTTGGAGTAGTCAATAAAGCAGAAGTAGATGTTTTTCTGGAACTCTCTTGCATTTTTGATGATCCAGCGGATGTTGGCAATTTGATCTCTGGTTCCTCTTTCTTTTCTAAATCCAGCTTGAACATCTGGAAGTTCACTGTTCATGTACTGTTGCAGCCTGGCTTGGAGAATTTTGAGCATTACTTTGCTAGAATGTGAGATGAATGCAATTGTGAGGTAATTTGAACATTCTTTGGCATTGCCTTTCTTTAGGATTGGAATGAAAACTGACCTTTTCCAGTCCTGCGGCCACTGCTGAGTTTTCCAAATTTGCTGGCATATTGAGTGCAGCACTTTCACAGCATCATCTTTTAGGATTTGCAATAACTCAACTATAAAGATCCACTTAATCTACTGACTGTTCAGTAAGGGGCTCAATAAGTGTTAATTTTCTTCCTTCACCCTGCATGCATGCTAAGTTGCTTCAATCCTGTCCTATGGACTGTAGCCCTCCAGGCTCCTCTGTCCATGGGATTCTCCAGACAAGAGTACTGGAGTGGGTTTCCGTGCCCTCCTCCAGAGGATCTTCCCCACCCAGGGACTGAAACCATCTCTTACGTCTCCTGCGTTGTCAGGCAGGTACTTTACCGCCAGTGCCACCTGGGAAGACCCTGTTTCCTACTGAGAATCTGTGATTCTTAACACCATCTGCACCTTAAAATTGTGTAGGGAACTTTTTAAAAATACAGTTGTTCAGACCCCACCCGTTGAGATTTGGATTTAATTGGCCTGTGGTAGGGCTTGAGTATGGGTTCTTTTGTTTGTTTTTTTTTTGACCCTGCCTCAAGCTTTGTGGGATTTTTAGTTCCCCTGCCAGGGATCAAACCCTCACCCTTGGCAGTGAAAGCACAGAGTCCTAACCACTGGACCACCAGGGAATTCCGAGCATGGGTTATTTTGAAAAATCTCTTGTTAAAGGATACATTTTTTAAAGATAAAATAATGATTCCCACAGAAATATAAATTGAACACATAGCAAAATTTTATTCAACTTATTCATTAATGAGGGAACCAGTAAGATGTTATAACTGGTTCAAATCCAACAACGCGAACACATACACAATCACGAATGCTGAGATGAATTTACAAATAGATGCAAATCCACTGGGTAATAATCAAATAATCAATTGCATTCCACTGAGGGAAATTCATTTGCATTTCTGTGGATAAGAATCATTTGCATGACGTTATGCCTTCTGTAATTTACAGAGTTGTAAAAAAGCTCAGAGGTAATGAAGGATACAGACCTCTATGAAATCAGATGCCTGGACTGGTATGTGAAACAGGACTCCCAGTGATCTGCTTTTTGGTACATTTCAATGACTTCCAGGCTTCCCCAGCCAGAGGAGCGCACTCTGCCTTAGACTTTTGCATGTAATTCTGTGATGACTGTTCTCACACTGTCTTGTAGTTATTATCTGTGTCTGAGCTGTCTCACCTATGACAGAGGAGTCCTGAAATATAGGATTCATATTCTATTTATCTTTGTAGCCCAGGACCCACCACACGGCCGGGCCTACTTTATAAGTACTTGAAAACTGTTGAATTCATAATTGAATTGAATTGGATAACTCAAAGAAACAAGCAGAACAAGTAGTGTTTTTATTTGTTTATTTTTGGCTGCTCTGGGTCTTCGTCCCTGTGCTCAGGCTTTCTCTAACGGCAGCGAGCGGGCTTCTCATTATGATGTCTTCTCTTGTGGCGCGTCGGCTCTAGAATATAGGCTCAGAAGCCGGGGCGCACAGGTTTAGTTGCCGCACCCGGACCAAGAATCGAACCCACGTCCCCTGCATTGGCAGATAGATTCTTTTTAATTTTATTTGAAACCTTTATTAAACTCTTTATTGGGTTATAACTGCTTAACAATGCTGTGATAGTTTCAGGTGAATCACGAAGCACCTCAGCCATACGTATACATGTATCCATTCTCCCCCAAACTCCCCTCCCGTTCAGGTTGGGTAGGCTGATTTTCAACCACTGGGCCACCAGGGTAGTCCCAGAACACAGTAGTGTTATTTTCCATCTTCTGATGAGGAAGCTGAGGCCTTGAAAGTCTCTGATCTTGCAACATAATCAGCTTGTGATAAAGTTGGAACTCAAACCTTCTCATCCATTTCCTCCTTGGATCTTACTTCATTCAACAATGAGTAGCTTACTCTGCACCAGTCACTGGGAGCAGTGGCTTCGGCTGTTCTTGCTCCCGGAACCTTACATGTAGGGCAACATGCTTAGAGAATGTGAGCCAGAATGCCTGAAGTCAGCAATTATTAGCCTTGCGACTCTAAACAAATTACTTGGCTTTTCGGTGCTTTCATTTTCTCAGCCATAAAATAGGGAAGCCTACCATAAAAGGATTAATTAAGGGAATACGATGCAAAGTGTTTACAGCAGCTGCTGCTGCTATAATCATCTGTGAAAGATGAGGAAAACTTGGATCCTCCCATTGCTTGAGAAGCTCTATCTATTGGGATGAAAAGAGTAGATCATGGTTAGGGCATGTGGTGAGTGCAGTCATAGGGATATGAGGTGAACTATGGGAGCTGTAGAGCTGGACTTCTGGGGAGCTGAGTCCTTAAGCATTAGCATGGGAAACCACATGGGGTTTCTCACGTGGCTCAGTGGTAAAGAATCCGTTTGCCGATGCAAGAGACAAAGGAGACTCGTGTTCAATCTCTGGGTCAGGAAGGTCCCTTGGAGGAGAAAATGGCAACCCACTGCAGTGTTCTTGCCTGGAAAATTGCATGGACAGAGAAGCCTGGCGGGCTACAGTCCATGGGATCGCAAAGAGTCGGACACAACTGAAAGACTAACACACTTTAGCCACGTAAACAACAGGGTCATGAATCTGGGTTCAGCTTTGTGGAATCCTTTGCCTCACGGTCTCTCACGAGGCTTCCATCGAAGTGTTGGCCAGGAACCCCGTCCTTTCAAGGCTGGGCTGGGGCAGGATCCCACTTCTAAGTTCATTCAGTGGTTTTCGGTAGGATTCAGATTCTCAGGGGTGGGTTGGCTGACAGCCACCGTGGTTCCTTGCCACATGGGCCTCACCATAGGTCAGTTCACACCATGGCATCTGGCCGCATCACAGTGAGCAGGAGAGAGGCGAGGTGCCCAAGACAAAGCCACAGTCTTTTTTGGCTGTGCTGTGTCTTTGTTGTGGTCCTTGTGGTGTGGGAGCTCCTCTGGTTGTGGATCACAGGCTTAGTTTCCCCCCAGCGTGTGGGATCTTCGTCCCCCTACTAGGGATCAAACCTGTGTCCCCTGCATTGGAAGGCAGACTCCTAACCACTGGACCATCAGGGAAGCCCTGCCATAGTCATTTATAACATAACCTCGGAAGTGACTTGGGCTCCAGTCCAATCTTCATTAGACGCGAACCATTAACTCCAGTCCACGTTCAAGGGGAGAGGATTACACAAGGGCATGAACACCAGGAGAAGGCGTCTTCAGAGATCCCACAGCCCCTGTCTCTGCCTTGCGTTTACCATCAGGGCATCAAATCAGTATGCCTAAATCGGAATCAGTCCGAGAAGGAAGGTAATCATAGAGGTAGCACAAGCTCAGTGTGCTCACAGAGGCGTCTGGTTGGAGGAATCAGGACAGTTTCCTGGAGGAGGCAGCATTAACAATGGACCTTGAAAGAGTGGAGGACACGCCATTGGCCGATAAGGGGAGGCCTGGTAAAGGACACAGCATAGGCAAAGGCAGGGAGGTGGGCAAGTGAAGGGTCTGCTCAGATGTCCCAATATCAAAACCATCTCACTTGGGAATTCCCTGGCCATCCAGTGGTTAGGACTCTGTGATTTCATTACTAAAGATCCCAGTTTGATCCCTGATTGGGGAACTAAGATCCCACAAGCCCAAAAAAATCCCCACAAAAAAAACACAAAAAAACACTATCTCACTTGAGCGGAACCTATTTAAAAAAAGGGAGAGTAAAGGGATGACAGTGGAGATTAGAGCTGAAGGTAGACAGCTTCCACTGTTAGATGAGGGAGCTCTCTCCTTGACTAGGGGATGAGGGTGGGGGCCAGGGGCTGGAAGAGGCACGGTTTCCATTACTACCGGGTTCAGGACTGAGGGGCTCTGAGTCCAGTCCCTCCATCCTGACTGCGAGACCCACGCCCCTTCTCCTCTTGCAGTTTGGACGCACCGAAGTCATCGACAACACACTCAATCCCGACTTTGTGCGCAAGTTCATCGTGGATTACTTCTTCGAGGAGAAGCAGAACCTCCGTTTTGACCTGTGAGTGGAAGATGGTGCTGAGGTTGGAGCTGGGGTGGGAACCACGGTTGGGAGGTGGGGCTCCAGGACCTGTTGTTGGGGCGGCGGTTTCCTCACTCGGGAAGGCAGGAGATCTGTCATGTCAGAGGAAGCCCGGGGTTGACCTGGGAGAAAAGGGACTATTAGCTGAAGTCCAGCCCCACCCACATCAGGAGATGGAAGAGAGGTGGGGAGAGGGAACAAAGGCACCCCCCGCCATTTGTTTAGTGTGGAAGGGCCACACTAGGCAAGCTACCTGATTCTGGGGCGGGTGGTTGAGGGAGATCTTGGGGGCAACTCCAGCTCTGCCTCCAGGGAGCCCAAGTCCCCAGCGAACTCTTCCTCTGTCAAAGCTGGTTCTGGGGGCAGGTCCCCTCCAGTTTCCCCTCCTGCAGAGGTTACCCAGCTGATCAGACTCAAAGCATCTATGTGTTCATCACATGGATGCAGAGTGCCCCTCTCCTGAGGTTAAAGGTGACAGTGGGGTTTTAGTCTGGTGAGTAGGTGGAGGAGTGTTTTATTGTTTTGTTCGGGGTATAGGGTGGTTAGAAAGCACTGTGCCCCAGAGAATTGTGGATGGAATGGCGAAAAGGGGTTGGCAAAGAGGGAGCAAAGGAAGAAAATGCAGGAAAAGGAGACGAACACAGAGGGAGGAATAGGAGGACTCGAGGCCCAGGGCAGCAGGGCAGCCGATTGCTGGGAAGTCAGCTTCCCAGGTGGCACTAGTGGTAAGGAACCTGCCTGCTGATGCAGGAGACACAGGAGACACAGGTTCAGTCCCTGGATCTGGAGGATCCTCTGGAAGAGGGCACGGCGCCCCATTCTAGTATTCTTGCCCAGAGAATCCCATGGACAGAGGAGCCTGGCAGGCTACAGTCCGTGGAGTTGCAAAGAGTCGGACACGACTGAGTGACTAACACATACACAGCTTATATACGGGCTTCCCTGGGGACTCGGTGGTAGGGAACCCACCTGCCCACGCAGGAGATGTGGGTTTGATCCCTGGGTTGGGAAGATCCCCTGGAGAAGGAAATGCCAACCCACTCCAGTATTCTTGCCTGGGAAATCCCATGGATGGAGGAACCTGGAGGACTGCAGTTCATGGGGTCACAAAGAGTTGGACATGACTTATTGGCTAAACAACAACATAACTTATATATAGTAAAGTGCTCAAATCTTAAGAACCCTACCCCATGATGCATGTTGATATCCATTTATCTCCCAGATCAAAAGACACACTAGAAGGCTACCATGTGTGTCTCCCTGCTATTACTCCCAGAAATGTCCACTGTGTTAGTGCCTGGTTTGGGGAGAGCATGGGTTCTGGCTCAGCTCAAGAAGCCAGACAGTTCAGGGCAGGCTGCCCCAGCTGCCTTCACCATCTCTCTGTGTTCCCTGCAGGTATGATGTTGACTCCAAGAGTCCTGATTTATCCAAACATGTGAGTTCTGCCAGCACCTGCCCAGCAATTCTGAAAGTCTCCTAAATGCCAAGCTCTGAGTTGGCCTTGGGCTTCACTATGACACAGTGTGTGTGTCTGACGCTACATCCTGTCATTTCAGAGCCCTCGTATATCCAGGTGTGGGGTGATGGGGGAGGTGGGAAGACTGTGAGCCTAGTGGGTGACTGGTCTTTTTTGCACCCTGGATGTGCAGGATTTCCTGGGCCAGGCTTTCTGCACCCTTGGAGAGATTGTGGGGTCCCCTGGGAGCCGCCTGGAGAAGTCCCTCACGTAAGTATACAGGGAAGTGGAGCCTGTCTGGGTTGCTTCCTCAGTGATGGTCTAACTTGCTGTTCATCCTTGCTGAGGGCTAGCTCAGGGGAGGGGCAAGCCGTCAGCCGGTCATCATGGGCAGTCAAAAATATGGAGACTGCAAGGGCCTTGCCCTTACAGGACTTTTAACCCAATTATCTTGGAGGGAACTCGGCTCACTTATTAGAGACCCACATTCCTTAGAATGGCCCGAGACCTTATGTAGTCCACTCCCACCCCCCACCCCATCGTTATATACGGGAAGAAACTGAAGCCCAGAGAGGGAAGTGATTTGCCCAAGGCCGCATAGCTAGGAAGTAGAAGAGCTAGGATTTGAACCTAGGGATCTGCTCACATAGAGTAGCCTTCAGATTGCTAGGATGGCAAAGCCCTCCCCATCCCACCCTGCCCCTGCATCATAGGGTTTTCAGTGCTTTAGGGGGAAACTATTACACTGAACAGGCTCCGCCATGAAGAGTCTCAAGGCTTCTCACAGTGGAGCCTGGGGGTGGCTTCAGGGACCAGCCAGGCTTGCCCAGGCAGTGGGGTGACCTCTCTTGTCCCTGTTTCTCAGGAAGCCCCAGGAGCAGGGCCCAGGCAAGAGAGGCCTGAAAACTGGGACATTTGTCCAGGTCACAGGGCAGGGTGGGCAGAAAAGCCCACCTCCCCCCTCCTCGCTTCTGTCAGTTTCACACTGGACAATGTCCCCTCATCATGATCAATAACTGCAGAATGTGTTATTTGGGAGGTGGAGGCTGGTCTCTTTCCCAGGCCCTGTCTCTGACCCCCAACAGCTATGTGGAAACTTCAGAGCCCCCAGAAAGTCCTCCTTGTCCCCCAAAAGTTCTCCTCCTCTGGCTTCACAGAATATAGTGATAAATAGCTATCATTTCTTGAGAATAGAGAGTAATCCCCTGTTTGAGGGCTCTGAAGCTTATAGAATTTGAGTCCCAGGAGTCAGTGTGTGTCTTCTCCTCTCAGCTCCCAACTGCCTGGGTCAAAAGCACCTGAGTTATTTGGGTCTGTTTCTGGTGCTGGCCCCTGGCCCTCCAGCGGTGGAGGGGCACACCTTCTGGAGGGGCTGGAGAAAGACTTTGGATTGGGGAGGAGCCAGTGGGAGGAGCTTTAAAGGTCAAACAGGATCTAAAATGTGGAAATGCAGGGTGCTGGGGAAGGAGGGGACCTACTCCCCCACCGAAGCTTTCACATGTCCAAGTCTAGTTGTTTCCCTGGCTAGACCTATGAATGGCTTCCTTTCAATGGTATCTGTTCTGGGCCAGACAGTGTTTCGTCTCTGTGACCTCACGAGGTCAATCTCCCCATTTCACAGCGTGCACACTGAGGCTCAGAGAGGTCGCGCAGAGGTTCTCAGACTGAAGCAGGCATCAGTATGCCCTGGAGGGCTGATTTCGCACAGACTGCTGGGCTCCAACCCCAGGTCCAGGCAAGGGTCCAAGAATTTCCATGTCTAACATGTCCCCAGGGGAGGTAATGCTGCTTGTCCAGGAACCACTCCCCAAGAACCTCTGAGGTGAAGTTGCCCAGGGCTTCACCTTGTTAGGTTTGGGAAGAATACCTCTCCTTCCCCTGGCCTGTGGCTTTTGGACCTGTTTTGATGTTTGATCCAGAACAGAAACCTGTCTCCAAGAGTCTCGGTGATGCCGAGAGCTCTGGCCTCTCAGGATGGGGATACTCAGCTCACGACATGCTCTTTCTCTCTCCACAGAATAGGAGCGTTCAGCCTGAATTCCAGGACAGGCAAGCCCATGCCAGCTGTGTCCAACGGGTAGGCCACCAGACACCTCTGGCCCTGGAGTCCTCAGACATTCGGCCAGCTCTGCAGAAGGGGGCCTCAGGGTCCTGGTCCTATCCCTGCTCCCACCACTGTGCCTTCTTCAGTCCTGCTCAGGGGCACAGAGAGGGCCCTGGGTCCCTCCTAAAGGACCCAGGCACTTGGGGCCACTCTGCAGCTGGCCCTCCCCACACCCAGGCTAGAGCTCAAGCATCCTCAACCCCAGCGGTCAGAGGGCTCTGGGGAGCAGGGTGGGGCTTAGAGGTAGGGGCTGTTTCTGGGCATCAGCAGGGACTGGGCCCTCTTCCTTCCTGTCCTCTCCCCAGACCCAGTTTCTTCCCCACCCGCCTCTCAGCCTTCTCCTCCCTTGTCTTTATCTCCCCTCTTCTCCAGTGCTTCCGTTGCTGGACGTCAGTCTCCTCACAGAGTAGATTCTGCTAAACCCTCACTTTCTGCATTTCCTTACCAGCTGTGGTGGGCTAGCCACGTTTCCCCAGCCCCAACCCTGACCATCTGCTTTTGGCTGGCCTCATGCAAATATGGCCACAAAGACCCTCCTTCCCTTTCCTCTCCTGGTTGGAGAGAGGGTTCACACCTGGCAGAGGGTAGGGGGACCAGGGTAGGGAGCATCTGCTTGGGGGACCCACCTGGAGGAGCCACTGGCATTTGCTGAGGGCTCCTAGAAGTTGGGGTCTCAGTAGCTGGATTGTCCATCCGACTAGCAGGATGTAGGAAATGGGCCTTCAGGGGACCCAGGGATGCCTGCAGCCCAGGAAGGGTATGGATGCTAATTTACAAGAAGAGTAGAGAAGCAGGAATTGGAGAGGGAGCAGGAGTCAGAGAGAGAAACAGAAAGGGAGAGCGAGTGGGAAGAGAGGGAGAGAGAGAAAGGCCAGGCAGGTGGGAGCTGACTGGGGCTGGAGAGCGTGGAAGGAAAGATCGGAAATAGACGAGGGGCTCAAAGGCAAGGAGAGGAGCAGATGGAGAAACTTTGGACAGAGGAGGCTGGTGTGAGCATTCTATGTCCCTGGTCAAACAAATCAATCTTTACCAGCAGGCAGGGCCAGCTGGGGGTGGAGGGGCTTTGGGTTACTCAGCTGGCTGCCCAAGTCTAGAGGGACAAGCTGGCCACTTGGCTGGGGCAGGGGACACTCCAGCTGCAGCCCTGCTCTGGCCGCTTCATCTGGAGGGATCCGAGCTATCTCATCAGCCCCCTGCAGAGGGCCAGCTCCCCTGCCTCCTCTGTTTGAGAATCTCTCCCTTCAAGAGCCGGCACTGGAGAGAGCTCCATCAGTGGTTCTCTGAAATGTGTTCCGCAGCCAGCATGCTGTGGCCCTGAGGGCTGGCTCAAGTGTGGGCTGCATTTCATCAGCTTTGCAGAGTTGTAAAGGGTCACAGGCAGGGAGAGAAACGGTGCTTTTGAGGCCTCCTCCGTGTCAGGCGCGGTGTGTGTACGTATTATCTTGTAAAATGGATGCTGCAGTCACACCCATTATATGGGCTAGGAAACTGAGACTCAGAGAGGTGCAGTAATGAGCCCAAAGTCACACAGCTACTGGACAGCTGCCATTTTCTTCTCCCTCCCAGGGGCCCTGGTTGCCCTGGGACCTCCCCCACACTGGGGTTAGTCCTCAACATCAGAGTGCTATGGGCTGGTACCTGGGTGAGGTGGGGTCCCTCCTGACCAAAGGAAGAGGTCATAGTAGAACCCCACCCTGGGAACTTACTCCCCTAGAGAGGATTCTCTGGGGGAGGGGGGCCAAATTCACGTCCTGGTCACCCACCTCATAGAGGAGCCTCAGGGTTGGCCGAGATCTCTCTCCCCCAGAGAGACCCCAGCCAAGAAGTTGCAGGGGAGGGGGCCATGGGAGACGGCCTGGCAAGCTGCCATCCAGAGTACACCTGTCCTCCTGTTTCACTACCTCTTACTGCTCTCCTTCCTCCGATGGATCAGAGTGGCTCAGAGCTGGGGTGTTCCGGGACTCTGGGGATCAGCTGGGTGCAGGGTGGGGTGGCTAGCCCACGAGGTCTTTTGCCCACAGAAGTGGTCTCTGGACGGAAAGTTTGAGAACCACTGGTCTGGAAGCCTCTGGGTGAGTCTGGATGCTTTTCTAGGACTTTCAATGCAGACAGTACCCTTCTTGGTGGGCTCTTGGGGAGCAGGGGTGGGGCAACTCCAGGCCTGGGGCCCTGGCCCAGGAAGCAGCGCCCTAGGTCACAGGAGACTCTGTCTTCTTAGGGGCTTCAGAGCAGATCTGCTGGATGGTGGTGGGGAGGTGAGGGGAGGCTGAAGAGGGCTGAATCAGGGAGAGCTCAGGCTTGTGGCTATGTCTTTGTCTGACTTTCCGTTCTCTCATCTTCTCCTCTCTCAGCGGTGTCCCAGGGAAGAAATGTGGCACCATCATCCTGTCTGCTGAGGAGCTCAGCAACTGCAGGGTGAGTGGCAGAGGACTGTAGGACAAGACCTGGGAGGGGGTGGGTGGAGGGCAGGCTGGCCTCCCTGGGGCCCTGGGGCCCACAGGATGTCCTTGGAGGCACCGAGGGAAGGTGGGGCTCTTCACTTTACCCTAGCTGTCATAGAAGCCCACAGCTTTGGAGCTGGAAGAGGTACCCCCCTTTTTAGAGCTGAGCTGACTGAGGCACAGGGAAAGGAAAAAGCTCGCCCACGGTCAGCCGCTAAGCTGGGCTGGGAGCCCTGGTCCACTCCCTGCCACGGCCACACTCACTTGTCCTTGAGCCAAGACTGCCTTGGCACAACACTGGCGGCGGAGAGGCCTTTTCAGTCTGGGAGGCTGGGCGCTTGGCATTTAGTTGTCATTTTTCCCTTTTAGCTCTGGAGTAGGGTGATGCCCCTACATGGGGCTGAGGGGGTGAGAGCATGTGGTTGGTGTGTGTGTGTGTGTGTGTGTGCGTGCGTGCGCGCGTGTGTATGTTGGGAAGCCAGAGTCTGCAGTCCTACGCAGCCCTTGGTTTTGCTTCTTCTGTGGGACTGTAGAGAAGCAGGAGGTAGGGACAGCTCGAGGGGGGAGCTGAGGGGGTAGCCAGGGTCTTTAATAACGAGGCTGTAGTGTCTCAAACTCTGCATTCAGGGGCTTCCAGTTGGAGAATATGACACAGAATTGAGATTCTTTGGGAAGTACAGCAATGACTAGATCAGCTCAAACACAGTTGCTCTATCTGCTTTCTCTGCTTGTCTGTTTACCTCGGTGGGTCTGGTGGACCTTGACCCCAGGACTAAACCTGCCCCACATGTACACCAGCAGAGGGCGGGGCGTGCAGTAGGTGATCACAGAGGCTCTTCTGTGAATCTGTAATTGAATGAACAGGAAGCCCAAACCAAATGTCTAGGGGATGTGGACATAACTGCTACACCTGTATATGCTGGCAATCTGGACGCTATTGGAGTCCCCACAAGGGAGAGTCAGTTCAGTCTCTCAGGCGTGTCCGACTCTTTGCAGCCCCATGGACTGCAGCACGCCAGGGTTCCCTGTCCATCACCAACTCCCAGAGCCTGCTCAGACACTGTCCGTCAAGTTGGTGATGCCATCCAACCATCTCATCCTCTGTCATCTCCTTCTCCTCCTGCCTTCAATCTTTCCCAGCATCAGGGGCTTTTCCAATGAGTCAGTCCACATCAGGTGGCCAGAGTATTGGAGTTTCACGGAGAGAACAAGGGCAAGAACCCAGCCACTATGTAGACTAGAGCTTCTATTCAAGCTTCCTGAGCCTCAGTTTCTCCACCCGTATGCTGGGGCTGATAGACTTGCTGTGAGGATTAAAGGAGATCGTGAAGGTGAGCGTGCCCGAGGGGCTCTCCTGCTAGTGGGTGTCTGGGAAAGACCAAATCTGAATTCCCTGAAACCTAAATTCAGTTTGCCCTCAGCTTCTAACTCAGTCGGTGGCTTCCTCCCTGGTTTATAATTAGACAAAGTAATACAAACAAAAGTGCTTTGGAAATTCTAAAGCTCTAGACAGTGCTGGGTGCTGCTATTGGTCTAGTTTTCCGGGATTGGTAAACAGTGTGTGTTTAGGCTCTCCTCCTCCTCCCCCACTCCGCCCTCCTCCCCCTGCATCCATGGATGGCAACAGCTTCTTTGATTTAAGCAGTTTCAGAGCAAGTGGGGGTGGGGGGCTCCCTCCCTTCCTCTTGAGATCGTCAGCTCCTTTTCTTTGGGGGCATCTTTGGCTGAGTTCTGTCTTTCCCTAGAATACTTGCAAGGAAAAAGAGACTAATTCCCAGCATCTGGCTGAATTAAAATAATTACATCTGATCGGCTTTGCTTCTGTCATCCCAGCATTCAGTAGGAGGATCAAAGGAAGAGGGTGGAGTCTGAGAGATGGTTTTTCACCAGAGCTGGGCTTCCTGCTCAAATGAATATATTCTGCTAGAGCAGACAAACCCTCCCTTCATCCATGGGGATGGTGTGGGCAGGCAGGGACCAGAGAAGGATTAGAGTTGACTCCAGAGGGTCATCAGCATGCTTTGATGGGTTATAGAAAAGCCCTTCTCATCGAGAATTTAAATACCAAGAAAGTTCCAACAATCAGAATTTAACCCCAGATATTATTCAGTGATACTTGGGGTTGACAAGGCTGAGCTTAATCTCCTGAAAGGCCTCTGAATTACCAAAGAATTCATTATGGTCAGCAGTAAAACAGTAATTATTGCATGTAATACTGACCAATATTTGCATAGTCCTCACAGTTGACTGAGACTCTCGTGTTGACACTCTATTTGATCATTCACCATGGGACTCGGGGGCTTCGCTGGTGGCTCAGACAGTAAAGAATCTGCCTGCAATGCAGGAGACAGGGGTTCTGTCCCTGGGCCCGGACGATCCCATGGAGAAGGACATGGCAACCCACTTCAGTAGTCTTGCCTGGAAAATCCCATGGACGAAGGAGCCTGGTGGGCTACAGTCCAAGGGATCACAACTGAACAACCAACACTTTCACCTTCGTGGGACTCAGGGCTGGATAGGTGTGAGTGACCCAGTGTCCAGATGCAGAGAAGTTGGAGAGGCCTGCTTAAGACTGCAGGATTCTAACCCAAGCCTGTGGTCTGGGAGTGTTTCCCTCATCCAGTGAAGTTCTGAACCTTCATGGCACATAGAACAGCTATGAGCTTTGTCAGGCCAGTAGCTGTTAGTAGGTCTTATGAGTGGCTGGACTTCTAGAGAGAGGCAGGAGGGTGTTGTGGGTGTGGGTGGTGAATAGTTCCTAGGCTTCCCCTTCCCAGACCCCTAGCTGCCCCTAGGCCTGCCAGGCAGCCAGACAGCCTTGCTCCGGAGCCAGGAGTCCTTGGCCGGAAGCACATTCTCAGTGCCATCCAGTCAGGTCCCTGCACACACTGGCGAGAGTGTGACTCACCTCTCACCAGCCAAGGAAGTCAGAGCTCCACCTGGCAGCTATCCCTCCCCATCCCCTTCTAGATATCAGCAGCCTGGCAAATAGATGGGGAAACAATGGAAACAGTAACAGACTTTATTTTCTTGGGCTCCAAAATCACTGCAGATGGTGACTGCAGCCATGAAATTAAAAGACACTTGTCCCTTGGAAGAAAAGCTATGACCAACCTAGACAGCATATTAAAAAGCAGAGACATTACTTTGCCAACAAAGGTCTGTATAGTCAAAGCTATGGTTTTTCCAGTAGTCATGTATGGATGGGAGAGTTGGACCATAAAGAAGGCTGAACACCAAAAAAATTTATAGTTTTGAGCTGTGGTGTTGGAAAAGACTCTTGAGAGTCCCTTGGACTGCAAGGAGATCAAACCAGTTGGCCCTAAAGGAGATCAGTCCTGAATATTCATTGATGCTGAAACTGAAGCTCCAATACTTTAGCCACCTGATGTAAAAAGCCAGCTCATTAGAAAAAGACCCTAATGCTGGGAAAGATCGAAGGCAGGAGGAGAAGGGGACAACAGAGGATGAGATGGTTGGATGGCATCACGACTCAATGGACATGAGTTTGAGCAAGCTCCGTGAGATGGTGAAGGACAGGGAAGCCTGGTGTGCTGCAGTCCATGGGGTCACAAAGAGGCGGACACGACTGAGCAACTGAACAACAACAAAGCCTGCTTGTGTTTTCATTCATTTCATTTCATCAAATATGCTTTGGCTCAGTTCATGCCCTCCCAAAGTTTTCCATTTTGTATGAAAGACAGAAATTGCCAACCAGCAATCACTATACAGCAGGGTCATCAATCCTGTCAGACCCATTGCCTCTTTTTTTATGACAAATATTTTATAGCAGTCTTTACTATCCTGAAGGAAAATTCTTGGATGTAGCATATAATATGCCAAAATACATACAGGTGAGGCAATGAGCCCTTGCAACTACCTAGAGGAAGAATACCGTAGCTCTTGCAAAGGAAGGAGCAGGAAAACAATAATGATTGACATCAGAGAGGCAAAGGTGTGGGTGAATGTGGGGGCCAGATGGTGTGGGGCTTTGTGCATGGGGAGCTTAGCTTTAAGTCCTCATTGTTCTAAAGACAGACTTCAGAGAGAGCCCAGTGTCTCCATATGTGAGTCTTGGGAAGATTCCGGGAGAAAGATAGGAATGAAGAGGTAAGGTGAAGTAGGGGAAGTGGTGAGGTTTTCTGATTCCCAAAAGAAGCAGGTTGATCTTTGGGAATGGTTTGTGTGTGCATGAGTGCGTGTGTGTGTGTGGTTAGCACAGCTACGTGTCCTGCATGATGAAAAATCAGCATTCAGATATCACCCTTTTATTTTTTATCTTTTTAAAGGAAGAGCGGGTACTTATTTATTTTTGGTTGCCCTTGGTCTTCATTGCTGTGCGTGGGCTTTCTCTTCTTGCAGGGGCTACTCTAGTTACGGTGTTTCTGTTGTTGCAAAGCACAGGCTCTATGGCATGTGGGCTTTAGTAGTTAGGCATTCGGGCTCAGTGGTTGTGGGACATGGACTTAGTTGCTCAATGACCTGTGGGATCTTCCCGGACCGGGAATCAAACCCATGTCCTCTACATCGGCAGGCAGATTCCTATCCACCGTACCACCAGGGAAGTTCCAGACATCACCCTTTGAAAAAGTTAGTTTGCAACATTTTGGCCTTAGAAATCATCTTTCTGGTTAACAACAACAACAAACAGAATGAAAGAAAACAAAACAAAAACATTTTTCCTGATGCTGAAAAAATAACATGTTCCCAACAGACAGTTGAAAATACAAAGATGAGAAACATCACCAAGAGATAATCATTGTTGACATTTTGAAGCCTTTCCTCCAAGGCTTTTTTCCTGTGTGTCCAAGTATATAGTTTTTTCTTATAATCAGTAGAATATGATATCCAGATTTATTTTTCCCATGTCATTAGATATTCTTGGAAGACATATTTAATAGCTACATATCAATTCTCTGTTATATGCATGGGCCATAATTTATTAAATCTATTCTCTTTAAGGAAAACAATATAATTAATACCTTGAACATTCTCATAGTTGACTTCTTCCATTTTCCTTTGAACTTTAGTTGGAGTTTGGTTAGTGTCCTAGACACACAGGCTCAATGAGAGGGAGGAAAAATGGTCAATCGCAATTCTCCGCCTGTGAATGACCACATCAACAGATACACAACTGATTGGCTTGCTTGAGAAGCCAGGCGTTAAAACAGCAGAGAAAAACCAGCTTGACCTCAACGTGGTTCTTCAGCTGATGTCTAGAGATAGGCCCAGCTCCTAGACCAGCTTGAATGCTCGCCGTCTGCGTGAGAATAAACTGCAGCCTGTGGAGTCTTCACCACCATCCCGAATGCCTACCCCCGGGCCTCCTCCCTCTGCAGGCTTACCCAGGCAAGCAGGGGCTCTGGGGCTGGGCCCCTCTGTGAAAGCAAGAGCCCTTCCAGAGGTCATTGGTCACAGAATCACCCCCAACTCTGAGTTGTGTTCACTCTGTAGGGGTGCTAAATCTCAAGAGTTGTGGCTAATGATTCATTTTCTTACCTTCTTAGGTTTAATTTTTAGTTTGTATGGGGTATAGTTGCTTGACAGTGTTGTGTTAGTTTCGGGCATATGTGTGTGTGTATGTAACCATGCGTGTTCAGTCACATACAACTCTGCGACTCCAGGGACTGTCGCCCGCCAGGCTCCTCAGTCCATGGAACGCTCCAGGCAAGAATACCCGAGTGGGTTGCCATCAAAGCGATTCAGTGATACAGTTACATATATTCATTCTTTTTTCAGATTCTTTTCCCTTACAGGTTGTTTCTTTTCAATGTCTTCATTTTTCTGAAAACTTATTTGGAAAACAGCAAATATTAAGGAGAAGACCATAAATGTCACTATGTTCCACATCTATTTAAAAGGGTTTCTTAGGGTACAGAATGTGAGCAGTAGGTCAAAGCGTTAAGAACTTGGGCTCTGGGTCCAGACTAAATGCCATTGCTTACTAGTTCTGTGTCCCTGGGCAAGTTGCTTGACCTTTCTGTGCCTCAGTTTCTTCATTTGTAAATGGCTTTATTTTACTTAAAATAGATTTTTGATATTTTATGTGTCATGGATTTTTTTTGCATTTTTTTTTAATACCGCATTAAAATCTTTATTTCAATTCCTGAGATTTTGGAGTCGCTTAAATTTTGCACTGGCCTTATCCTGGCTCTCACCCTGGGGGCTGCCAGCAAGACTCAAGCCAGAGTAACCCTCCATTCTCCCCTCCTGGCTGTGGCTACCCTCTCCCAGCCTTCAGCCCACCCACTGACCTCTGACCTCTCTCCTGGGTCAAGGAGGGCTAACATGTTAGAGTAGGCCAGACTACCACCCCAGAGAAAAAGGCTGTTTGTGCTGTGGTCTCGCCAGCAGCCTGATTAACATGCGGAAAGATGCAAATGGAAGCAATCCTGCTGTTAAGAGAACTTAATATGTTTTTTAAAAAGATGGGGTGAAAAGGCAGAAATTGCAGAAAATTATATATTGCCGGAGCTGTTTTTACCATCCCTGCACTTGATTCCAGAGATGCTTCTGGTTTGGGAAAGGCATTTTATGTGCTCAGGGAGCCCCCCTCTCTCTGACTGAGAATGTCAAACAGCAGGATCTTTGACCCTTGGCCAGATTTTGCTGCTCCCTAATCCTGCTTGCCCAGTACATTTTATTGCCTCTTCTGGAGTCACATGTATATCAAGGGCTGATTCATTTATTAACCCTTATTCAAGAGGAATAGTCAAAGCATAGTAAACCTATTACCATAAACCATGGGAAAGCGTGAAAGAGTTAGTCGTGTCTGACTCTTTACAATGCCATGGACTGTAGCCCACCAGGCTCCTCTGTTCGTGGGATTCTCCAGGCAAGAATGCTGGAGCGGGTAGCCATTCCCTTCTCCAGGGGATCTTCCCCACCCGGGGACTGAACCTGAGTCTCCTGCATTGCAGGCAGACTCTTTACTGTCTGAGCCACCAGGGAGGCCCAACATAACCCATGACCTGTAGCCACCTTCAAAAGCAAGTCTCTCAGCAGCTCCATGTTCCTTGGCTCAAGGGCTCCCCACGGGTTGTGCACCCTTTAGAGAGGAAGGGTGCCTTGGTTACAGCCTAGAAAGTCTCTGAAGTTTTGTCTTATGCCCATGGATTTGAATGGCCCCATACTGTTTATCATAATGGGCTTTTGGCAAATGTTACTGCGTCTAGATGGTGTTAGGGAGGACAGATCAAGTTGAACAACCAAATAAACCTCTATCAATGCCGCACACGTATTTGCTATGAGGGTGCAGTAGGGGAACGAGGTGTGGCTCACTGATGGATTTTTCCAGTTAGATGAATTTCAGATCCAATCTTTTATCTTTTTTTTTTTTTGGACTAGTTTGCACAGAGGAGACTTTTGTAAAATGGATTTCACACTTCTGTGACTTCTCAAACTGAGACTGCAGAACATAATTAAACTTACCTTGATGATTCGGGGTCATCATTTGGAATCTCAGTTATTCATCTTTGGAGCCAGACTGTCTGGTTTCAATCCAAGCTTCTCCTCTTATTAAGCTGTGTGGCTTCAGGAAAGAGTATTAACCTCTCTGTGCCTCAGTTTCCTTAGCTTTAAAATGGGAATAATCATTGTATTTATCATAAACACTAGCTGGACACTGGCAATTTCATTTGGGTCAGCCTAGGAGTAAATGGCACTCAGAAAGTGTTGGCTTTGATTCTTTTATTTCATCTTTTACATTTTTATTTATTTATTTTTGGCTGTGCGTGGACTTTTCTCTAGCTGTGGTGAGCGGGGTGTATTCTCCTGTTGTGGCATGCAGCCTCCTCATTGCTGTGGCTTCTCTTGGAGCACAGGCTCTAGGGCGTGTGGGCTTCAGTAGCTACAGCACATGGGCTCAACAGTCGTGGTTCCCGGACTCTAGAGCACAGGCTCAACAGTCGTGGCACACAAGCTTAGTCACTCCGGAGCATGTGGGATCTTCCCGGATCAGGGATCGAACCCATGTCTCCCACATTGGCAGGTGGATTCTTTACCACCGAGCCACTAGGGAAGCCCCTTAAATTTGTATTAGAGTGTCACTTTCTGCTGTGGCTCTGATTCTTTTAGCTGTTCCATGCTAGGCTCTGTGGACTGGTACTTAACATATATTATCTCCCTTGGTCTTCCAAACAGTCTCAAGGGGAAGTCTCCATTTTTCCAGAGGAAATACCGAGACTTAGGTGGAATTGCTTGCCCCACGCTGCTCAGCTGGTAGATGGCGGGGGAGGGCTGGGGGTTTAATCAGGGGCTGTGGCTTCTTTGTACTGTTTTCTCTGTCAGGCGCTGTGCTGGGACCATGGCCCTCCCAGTGGAGCCCTAAATGGTCCCTGAAGTTATGGTCTATTAAGTTCTGCATTAATATTTTTCTGATATTTCTACTCCCCTTCCTGATCTTGCAGGACTCCCCCATGGGGTTTCCTAGGCAGGAAAAATAAGAGACTGTTCCTCTGGATTTTGAGGCATCTGTTTTGGTTGTTTTAAATATATGTATGCATTTTATTGGGCTTCCCTGGTGGCTCAGACAGTAAAGAATCTGCCTGCAATGCAGGAGACCTGAGTTCGAACCCTGAGTCAGGAAGATCCCCTAGAGAAGGCAATGGCAACCCATTCCTGTGTTCTTGCATGGAGAATTCCACGGACAGTGGAGCCTGGTGTGTTATAGTCCATCAGGTCCCAAAGAGTCAGACATGACTGAGCAACTAAAACACACACATGCATTCTATAGTCAGCCAGTATAAACTGTCATGTGTAGCTCGTCTGTGTTCATTCAGGTGGGGGTGTCACACAGGTGACCTCCAGCTGTGGGAGAGGTCACCGTGATAACCGCCAAGTTATGTCCTGGGGAGCCTGAAGGGACCCTGGATTCCCAGACTGTCCCCTGAGCACCAGCCTTCCCCAGATGCCACCCCATATGGTCTCTGTGGCATTGGCACCAAAACCTAAGCCATCCAGCTTTAAAGAACAGTGATGGTCATCCTGTCCACTGCATCACTTTTTAGAAGAAGCAGCAGGAAGAGGGCTTGAAGAACTGCTGGGACTCGCTAGAACTCAGAGCTCTGTGTTCCTTGCTGAGGCTCCTCTCTGTTTTCTGATGCTACTGATGGTTCCATCCAAGGGGAGGAGCCAGGACCCACCTAATGGGGATGGGATCTGTTCACTGGGGCTTCCCAGGAGCCCACCTGCCAATGCAGAAGACATAAGAGACATGGGTTCGATCCCGGGGTTGGGAAGATTCCTTGGAGGAGAACAGGGCAATCTACTCCAATATTCTTGCCTGGAGAATCCCATGGACAGAGGAGCCTGGTGGGCTACAGTCCATAGGGTTGTAGAGTTGGACATGACTGAAGCGACTTTGCATGCATGCATGATCTGTTCAGCCACACAAGACCAGCTCATGGCTTAATGCTCTGCTGTCACAGTCTTGAAATCTCTTAATACTCTTTGAAAAAAGGACCTCACCTTTTCCTTTGACACTGGGTCCCACAAATTACACAGCCAGTGCATAGCGCAGGGAGGTGAGGGGAGCCCACCGGGTCCTATGCCATCCCCTTTTCCTAGGCCTTGGGATGGAGCTCCCCAGGAAAGCATTTAGGGGCCCCCTCCATCCAGCATGAGATGTGATTGGAAATTTCTCCTGGGTAGAGCTAAAAACTGTTAGAAGTGGACCTCAGTTCAGTTCAGTCACTGAGTTGTGTCTGACTCTGCAACCCCATGGACTGCAGCACGCCAGGTTTCCCTGTCCATCACCAACTCCCGGAGCCTGTTCAAACCCATGTCCATCGAGTTGGTGATGCCATCCAGCCATCTCATCCTCTGGCATCCCCTTCTCCTCCTGCCTTCAATCTTTCCCAGCATCAGGGTCTTTTCCAATGAGTCAGCTCTTCGCATGAGGTGGCCAAAGTATTGCAGTTTCAGCTTCAGCATCATTCCTTCCAATGAACACCCAGGACTGATCTCCTTTAGGATGGACTGGTTGGATCTCCTTGCAGTCCAAGGGACTCTCAAGAGTCTTCTCCAGCACCACAGTTCAAAAGCATCAATTCTTCGGCACTCAGCTTTCTTTATAGTCCAACTCTCACATCCATACATGACTACTGGAAAAACCATAGCCTTGACTAGATGGACCTTTGTGGACAAAGTAATGTCTCTACTTTTTAATATGCTGTCTAGGTTGGTCATAACTTTCCTTCCAAGGAGTAAGCATCTTTTAATTTCATGGCTGCAATCACCATCTGCAGTGATTTTGGAGCCCCAAAAATAAAGTCAGCCACTGTTTCCACATCTATTTGCCATGAAGTGATGGGACCATATGCCATGATCTTAGTTTTCTGAATGTTGACCTTTAAGCCAACTTTTTCACTCTCCTCTTTCACTTTCATCAAGAGGCTCTTTAGTGCTTCTTCACTTTCTGCCATAAGGGTGGTGTCATCTGCATATCTGAGGTTATTGATATTTCTCCCAGCAATCTTGATTCCAGCTTGTGCTTCTTCCAGCCCAGCATTTCTCATGATGTACTCTGCATATAAGTTAAATAAGCAGGGTGACAATATACAGCCTTGACATACTCCTTTTCCTATTTGAAACCAGTCTGTCTGGTGAGGTCCTTTTTTCAACCATGTCCAGTTCTAACTCTTGCTTCCTGACCTGCATACAGATTTCTCAAGAGGCAGGTCAGGTGGTCTGGTATTCCCATCTCTTGAAGAATTTTCCAGTTTATTGTGATCCACACAGTCAAAGGCTTTGGCATAGTCAATAAAGCAGAAATAGATGCTTTTCTGGAACTCTTTTGCTTTTTCAATGATAAAGTGGATGTTAGCAATTTGACCTCTGGTTCCTCTGCCTTTTCTAAATCCGGCTTGAACATCTGGAAGTTCACGGTTCACATATTGCTGAAGCCTGGCTTGGAGAATTTTGAGCATTACTTTACTAGCGTGTGAGATGAGTGCAATTGTGCGGTAGTTTGAACATTCTTTGGCATTGCCTTTCTTTGGGATTGGCATGAAAACTGACCTTTTCCAGTCCTGTGGCCACTGCTGAGTTTTCCAAATTTGCTGGCATATTGAGTGCAGCACTTTCACGGCATCATCTTTCAGGATTTGAAATAGCCCAGCTGGAATTCCATCACCTCCACTAGCTTTGTTCGTAGTGATACTTCCTAAGGCCCACTTGACCTCACATTCCAGGATGTCTGGCTCTAGGTGGGTGATCACACCATAGTGATTATCTGGGTCATGAAGATCTTTTTTGTACAGTTCTTCCATGTATTCTTGCCACCTCTTCTTAATATCTTTAGCTGCTGCTAGGTCCATACCATTTCTGTCCTTTATTGAGCAAATCTTTGCATGAAATGTTTCCTTGGTATCATCTTGGATGACCTCTAAAAGTCTCAATTTTCTCATCTGTAAAATGGGGAGACTAGAGGAGTTACTTCATATATGTGTGTAAAAAGGGCTCAACACAGCACCTGGCATCAAGTAAGTGCTCAATAAGTCAGCCGTTCTGTATTCCAGGTCTGAAGTCCTCGATTTCTCAGGAAGCTCTCAGATTCCCAGAGTTTCCCAGTCCTGTCTCCTTGTCCCTCTCAGGTGGTCAGTGCTGAGGGACATAATAAAAGCTGCCATTACCTGGGCACCTCTGGATGCTGGCTGCTGTGCCTGGGCACTGCCCCCAGGGGCTCCCTTCAGGGGACCCTTCAGGCCAGGCTAACTGGAGCCCAGCCCTGCCCCGAGTCAGAAGAAATCAGTGATTCTAAAGAGATAGGGAAGCGGGCCCCATGAAGGGTACTGTGCTCTTTGCTGGAAGAGGTATCACTTTGAAATCATGTTGCCTTCATACATGTTGAATTTCTGCTCTGCCAGTTGCCAGCTGTTGATCTTGGGCAGGTTACCTAGCTTCTGCAACCTCCAGCATCCTCATTTGTAAAATGAGGATTATTATGAAAAGGGATGATTTGGAGGGCTAAATATGCTAAGGCTGTAAAGCCCTGAGCCAAGGCTGGCCTACACAGACGGCAACTAATAGCTGTTTGTGGAATGAATGAATGAATGAATGAATAAATAAGCTAGTGGTTGGAGCTCTGTTTGCTGTCGTCAGATGCCCTTGAGAGAAGGCTTGTGAGCTGGTAGAGGTGGGCGTGGGGCAGGGACAGAGGCCACACACAGGCAGGGGCAGGGAGGGAGAAGGGAGAAATACCCAGATCATCATAACTTATACACACACAGTACTCCGTGTGCGCCGTATACTCCTCAACGTTGTCGTCAGTTAACTCATTTCATTCTCCGACAAGCCTACGAGGTAGTCTTTCCTGTACCCCCATTGTACAGATGAGGAAACTGAGGCCAGACAGGGTGAGGAGCTAGATCACACAGCTAGTGAGGGATGGAGTGAGAGCAGGCAGCCTGGCTCCAGAGACCATAGTCTTAACCAACATACCGTATCCACCGTCCCAAGCTTTTTTCCTTTTTTTTAACAAATTTATTTACTTATGGCTGTGTTGCTGTGGGCTTTCTCTAGTTGGGGAGAGTGGGGACCACTCTCTAGTTGCAGTGGGCAGGCTTCTCATTGCAGCGGCTTCTGCTGTTGTGGAGCATGGGCTCTAGGGAGCATGGGCTCAGTAGTTAGGCTTAGTTGCCCATGGCATATAGCATCTTCCTGGACCAGGGATTGAACCCATGTCCCCTGCACTGGCAGGTGGATTCTTAACCACTGGACCACCAGGGAAGCCCCCTGCCCCAACATTTGACCATGTCCTCTGAGCTGTGAGAGGTGGCATCTTCATCTCTGCCACCACGCTGGTCCTGTGGGACTGATCTCCAGAGACGCTCTTCCCCACTGAGAAGAAACGGGCAGCACGAGAGAGTGGGTATTTCCTGACAGGCCCAGCCCTTGAGAGCAGGCCAGGCCCCAGGCACCATCTCCAGAACCCTAAGCTCTGGCCAGGTGGCAGCTGACTCGTTGGGATGCAGAGCTTTCAGGTTGAAGAGCCCACATGGGGATGGGCAAAGAGGAGGAGGCAGGGGCATCTCTGCCCAGTGCCCTGTTGGCCACAGCAAGCCAAGGGGCCAGGATCTTCATGGGGCGTGGGTACCTGCCACGTGCTCTTGGGCTGGTGGTACCTCACGTGCTAATGGCTAGCGCCATTAACTTATCAGAGGAGGCAGAAACCCAGGGCTCTGTTTGGCAAACTTGTGGGAGCTGCTCCCTGCTCTGAGCTGTAGGCTCCTCAGCTATAAGATGCGGGAGCTGGGGTCACGGTCTAGCTGTACCCGCCTCACAGTTAGATGCGTCTTGTGTGTGTCAGTGCGTGTGGAAGGCATGCTTAAACTCGGGAACCATGCAACCCTGTGAGGGAATGAGGCGATGTGGACCTCAAGGGCTCTGAGGCTGGGCGGCCAAGCTCAGAGTGGCTCAGGTTAGTCATTTCAGCTGTGAGCCACTTGGTACAACAGTGATGACCACCACGTGTGTGAGCCTCGACTGGGGGGTGACGTGCCTGCAGCACGCTCTCCTTCAGCCCTCACCATGGCCCTCTGCGGCGTGCGCTGTCATCAGCCCCATGACACAGAGGGGAGACTGAGGCTCCGAGAGGTCACCTCCTCATCTGCTCACGCAGCAGCAGAGTAGCGGAGCCAGGATTCTAACTGGGGCAGCCGGCCTCATAGCCCAGCTGCTCCGCCAAACCTGCCGGGGAGGGCTGTCTGAAGACAAAATGAGCCCCTCCAAAGTGTGAGCTCAGGGCCTGGCACCTTGTGCCAGGCAAACGTGAACTGCTGCTGTCCTTTCTGACTGGCTTGGTGCCTGGAATCCCCAGGCCTCTGGGCTGTGTTTCCACAGGGACGGAGGGGGGCCCCCTCCAGCCCTCTGCTGCCTCACATCCCTGTTCTCCTTCCTCCCCCCCAGGACGTCGCCACAATGCAGTTCTGTGCCAACAAACTGGACAAGAAGGATTTCTTTGGGAAGTCTGACCCCTTCTTGGTGTTCTACAGAAGCAACGAGGATGGAACGTGAGTTCTCCAGCAACACTTCCAGGGGCACGGGTTGGGGGGTGGGCTGAACGGTGATGACTTGCTGGGCGGGCTGGCTTGGGCCCTTGCTCTGGGTAGACGTCAAGGGGCCCTAGGAGCTCCAGGGGCTCCTGGCTGCACAGATGGGACTGGTGGGGGACAGATGGCAAGCCCTCAGTGACATTCTGAGGGTCTTAGTGATGGCGAGTGCTGGGCGTGTCAGAGATGGAGGCAAAAACAAGCAAGAACTCAGGGTCCCTCTGACAGTCCACTCCTTCAACATCGATCAGTCCCCATCTCTAAACCTAGTCTTCACCCATCCACAGCCCTCTGACACCCCAGGACACATGTCCCCCCCCACTTCTTCCTCCTCAGCATGGCAAATCTGCACCCATCTCCCCACCTGGCCCCACACTCTGCCACAAGCTTCGTTCAAATTCCCTCCCGTCTTTGAAACCAACTCCCCCCTCCCCAATCTCCTTCTCTCCTCTCCTTCATCTGGAAGCCACCCACAGTATGATGGAAAGACAGATGACTCGTTAGCCAATGTAGGTCAGTGATGTACACAGAGGGACAGATTCTAGGTTGAGGGTCTGGGGACCTGAGTCGTCTCCACCAACCGGCTGTGTGACCCCAGACAAGTGTGCTCCGTCTCTGGGCCTGTTTTCTCATCAGTGAAATGATCTGGTTGGACGAGGCGGTCTCCACGGTCTCCTTAAGCATCATAGCTCTGGGAGGCTGCGGCCACTTACGGCTGGGATTCTGCAGAATGAGGAAGCCATGGGGCCAGGAAGGTTAATTAGAGCAGCGCTGCTGGAGAGGGGAACTGGGGAGCAGGTTTTGAAGGAGAGAAAGAAAATGGGTCCATGAGGGTTGGGGGTTGGGAGGGGAGGGGAGGGGAAACTCAGGGAAGAATAACAGTCTAGAGAAACAGTGTGTGCAGAACTAGTGTGCCCTGAGCAGAGGGCAGGGAGGCCTTGCTAAGGCCCCTAGAATCTGAAATTCTGGGGGGGGGGTGTTGGGGGGCAGGGCAGCAGCAGAGAGGAGGTATTTCACTTCAACGGAAAAACGGATTTTTAAACCTGAACGTACAAAACAAGGGAAATTTGGTACGATCATTTGCATAACAAAAGGATTCTTTGTCTCACCAGAGGCCTCCTAGCAGAATTTCTTTAAATAATCCTTGTTGACTTTGACTTGACTTGAGGGAGGGAGGAACAGATCGGAGTGATGTTCTGGGCGCTCATGGAAATGTCCACGCAGCTCCCCTCCGGTGGGGCCGCGCCAGGGCTCGTCTCCGAGGGGAGGGCCGGCTGGCCGGCAGCGGGGAGGGGCTTGGGCTGTGGAGCTGGAGATGGGTGTGTTGCAGGGTGTTAGCCCATGATTAATCTGGCAGAGCGGTGTGTAGGATGGATGGGGAGGGGGCGGGGGCTGGGAGAGACTCGTGACTGACACGGTGAGCAGGTGGGAGGTGCTGAGCCCGGCGAGCTGCGCGGTGGAGACGGGCAGGGGCGGAGGCGGGAGGGGAGGATGGGGCTAGAGGCCGGTGATTGGCCTGGCGTGGCAGAACTGGGGTGGGGGCTGCAGCCACACCCCCTCCCCGGTAGAGGAACTGCGGGGAACCCAGAATGTTGAAAACAGCAGGGGAGTTGGTCAGATGGGGCCGGCGATGGGGGGTTATTTGAGGGCGGGTTTCCCTGGAAGCAGGGGCTGGGTCCCTCTGGGGTGGGGGGTGGGGGCAACCCAGGGCAGCTGGAGAAACTGATCAGAGGGAGTGAAATGTCACGTCTGCCATCCCAGGAGGAAAAAAGGGCAGGAAACATCCACAGAGCACCCCCTGTGCTCCCGGCCCCTCACATACCTTGTCTCCTTCAATCAGAATCACTCGACTGGGAGCAGTGGCTGCCGGTCATCGGCTGTGTAACTTTAGGCGAGTGTCTGAGCTCATGGAACTTTCTGGGATGGTGTAAATGTTCTGTATCTCACTGTCCCGTACGGTCGCCACCATGTATAACTGCTGAGCCCCTTGAAAGGGACTAGAGCGACTGAGAAACTGAATTTTTTAAAACTTTCCTTTCAGTTAATTTAATGTAAATAGCCACGTGTGGCTAGTGGCCGCCATTCTGGGCAGTGGAGCGCTACCCTCTGCGGTTGTTTCTTGGCAATGGGGAAAATCCTAACACTTCCCTCCCAGGGAAGTCGTGAGGATTAAATGAGTTAATGCGGGTTATTAGAGCAGGGCCTGGCAGCATTCGTTACGGTTCTTTGGGGGAGCTGGGGGAGCGCAGTCACTCGCCTGGGGCTGCACAGCGAGGCAGCGCGCGCTGGGACCCCAGCTTGCATCTGTCTGAAGCTGTTGGTTCTTACCGCCCACCCCCGCACCCCATGTGTTGAAATGAATTGAACTGAGCTGAGAGATGATGCGGGGACCCTTTCCGCACCAGGGCCTCGTACCCCGCCCGCGGCAAGTACATCAGGGGATCAGGGGCCTGTGGATTTAGCGATGGATGCGGGGAGGTTGGGGGAGCATAAAGAAAGTGGTTTCAGGCAGGAGTCTGAAGCGGAAAGCAGACCACACAGGGCTCAGGAAGAAAGACATATAGGGAGGACGTGAGGCTCAAGAGCGTAGCCGGCTTGCTCAGGCAGTTTTGCCGGCCTGGGAGAGGAGCTCTAGAAGGCAGGGGTTCCAAAGAGGCGAGGAGGCCGAGAGGGTCCACAGTAGGTCTGGTGTCTGTTCAGGTGGGAAGTGAGGGTTTTTGCGAGGTGTGAACCTCCCCCGGCGCCGCCAGTTGCTGCTCCAGAGTCTCCCTTCTGTCCACTCCCCTCATCCCGCCCTACCCCAGCCAGGCTCCTCTTCCTGCCTGACCTGCTGCCCCAGCCACGGGCAGCGGTGGCCCCTCCTCCCCGGTCCCCATTCCTCTCATCACCAGCTCTGGGGTGTGTGGGGAGGTCTCCCACATGAACCTCACACTCCAGCAGGTGGGCGAGAAGGAGCACAGAAGAGAAATGCTGAGCCGTGGTGACAGGAATGACATTTTGACTTGAAAATTGCCAGAGAAGAACTGGCACAGGGCTGTGTGCTTAAAGGCAGGGCCCAGGCACCTTCCCAGGTGACCTTTCCCAGCCGGGAGGTAGCTGGGGTGGATGCTGGGGAATCTCAGGGGCACAGACCTGGCCCTAAGCTCCACTCGGGGTCCCAGCTGCCCCTCCACAGGGGTTCCAGGGCAGGGCCCATCAGGCATGGCGTGGGGAGTGGGCCAGGAGCTGGATGGGCGCCCAGCTGGGACGAAGCCAATTCTGCACTTTCAGTTTGCAAAGCAAGCTCATGGATTCAGACTAGAAGAACCGAGAAGGTCTCAGAGATCATCTCAGCCAGGGGCTTTAATTTCACTGGCTTTAATTGAAATGCCAGTGAGAGCTATGGAAACTCTCCTCTGAGAAATACATTTATTTGTTAGTTCATTCCAAAAAAATATTACATGAACATCTGACTAAGGGCCAGGTGCACTTCTGAGCGCTAGAGTTATACCAGGGAACGAAGAAGACAAGCCTTGACCTTATGGAGCTTACATTTTTGTTCCAGATTGTAAAAGAAATGAGAAAGACCCTGTCAAATGTCAAATGGTGACAGATGGGATGAAAATAGCAGTATAGAAAGGGACTAGGAGCTGTCAAAATCAAGGGACCAGGGGGCTATAAATTTTAGATAATGGTGCTCTGGGCAGGTACTCATGTCACAGAGATGACATTTGAGCAAAGACCTGAAGGAAGCGATCAGGTGAGCCAGGAACATGGGAATCCAGGTGAGAGTGGTCCAGGCAGGGGACAGCAAGCACGTGAAACTCAGACACCCAGTTCCACCGATGATTTCAAGGGTTCACAGATTCCTAACGCACCCTCCCCCCTCCAGATCCTTCCATGGGTCTCAGATAAAGAAAGTCTGATAGTGGCCAACTCCCTGGGATCACAGGTGAGGAAACAGAGGCCCAGAGGGGGACAGGCTTGTTCAAGTTCCCCCCGAGAGCAGCAGGGGCCAGAACCACGTCTCCTGACAGTCCTGCCTGGTGCAGAAATCCTCTCTGCAGTGTTTTCAAGAGATGGCTGTCTAACTTCAGCTTGGATGCTGCTAGTGACAGGCAGCTCACCACCTCACAGAGCCATTCTCTCTACTGAGTGGCACCTGCCCAGATGGGCCCGCCAGCCCCTCTGGTGTCAGGACTGACGGCCCTCCTTCTCTCCTCTGCCAGGTTCACCATCTGCCACAAGACGGAGGTCGTGAAGAACACCCTAAACCCAGTCTGGCAAACTTTCTCCATTCCCGTGAGAGCCCTCTGCAACGGGGACTATGATCGGTGAGATGAGAAACTGTCCCTCTCCCCAAGCCCAGGTGCGGGACGCACGGTCTCGTGGATGAGGGCCAGCCCATCGGTAGAAGCAGACCTCCTGGAGCTGCGAGCTGGCGGCCCTGCGCAGGGTGGGCCTGGGAGTCCCTCTGCCTCCCTGGGCAGAATCTGCTTTTCATCTCTTCACAGCCCTTCCCTCCCCATGCCCCGCCTCTTTCCTCCCAATCTGAGTTCCCATTGGTGGAAGCCCTCCCAGGCTGGGGGTAGGGGGTGGGGCTGGAAGGTACCAGGGATTTCTGGGAAGCCAGGGTACTGGGGCCACTGCCCCAGAGGGCAGATCTAATTGCAGGCAGAGGTGGCCTGGTCCCCACCTGCTCCAACTCCTGGCTGAGGGTCTCTGGGGAGTCAGGATCCTAGGATATGCTCTGCCAGACAAGTTGCCATAAGCGGGGGTGAAGGATGCAGTGCAAAGAGCTCGTGGAATGTTTTTTTTTTTTTTTTTGATCCTTCAAAGCCTACTCATGATACACGTCCTCACTGTTTGAGTGCAGATTGCTGAGTGTGGATACCAGATACCTACTTTCTAATCCTGCCTCTGTGATGAAAAGGCACTGTCAACCTGGGCCGACTCTGGCCTGTCTGAGCCTCAGCTTCCTCATCTGTAAACTGGGTATTTAAACATCCACCTACTTTGTAGGGCTGCTTTGAAACTCACATACAATAAGGCTCTGGTTTGGAGACCTGGGTTCAATTCCTGGGTCAGGAAGCTCCCCTGGAGAAGAAAATGGCAACCCCCTCCAGTATTCTTGCCTGGAGAATCCCATGGACAGAGGAACCTGGCAGGCTAGAGTTCATGGGATCGCAAGAGTCGGACACGACTTAGTGCTGTCTTTCTTTCTTTCTTGCATAAAACGCTTCCCTGGTGGCTCAGCGGTAGAGTCCACTGGCCAATGCAGGAGACGCAGATTTGATCCCTGGGTTGGGAAGATCCCCTGGAGGAAGAAATGGCAACCCACTCCAGTATTATTGCCTGGGAATTCTCATGAACAGGGGAGCCTGGTGAGCTACAGTCCATGGGGTTGCAAAAGAGTCAGACAGGACTTGGCGACTAACAGCGACAATGCATGAAACACCATTCAGCGTTTCAGCCACAAACGTTTGTTGACTCCCTGCCATGTGACAGGCACTGTGTCAGATGCTGGGAAGTCAGCAGGAAGCAGAACACACAGTCTTCACCCTTCACCCAGCCTCTCGGAGTTTACATGCTAGTGGGGGAGGCAGACATTAATCCAATAATCACACAAAGAAACGTATAATTACAAATTGTGGCAAGTGCAGCGGGTGGGGGAGAGGGGTTTGTGGGATGGAGCTGTAACACAGAATTGGTCCGTGTTTACTCACAAGAACCCAGCCCGGTTTCCTGGTGATTGCTAGAGCTGGTGGGCGAGCTGGTAGGAGCTTCCTGGTCAGGGCTACCCAGGTGTCCCTGAAGGAGCTGGGCCTCTGCTGGCCACTCCAACAGGAACACTCGGCTGTCAGAACAGATGCCTCAGGGCACCCCAGCCGGTGGCATTGGCCTGGGTTCCCCAGTGTTCTGTTCCCAGTGGCCACTGACGGGGTGTGTTCGGTGGGTGAGGGGACAGGAGTGAGCAGATGGTTGGCCTCCAGGCACCCCTGTCTCCCTCCCTCTAAGGCTGCTGATCCAAGAGATGAAGCAGCTTCTTTGTCCTGCCTCTCGGCTGGGACAAAACCGCCACAATTGATTCCACAGGTGGTCATGGGGCACCTACTGTGTGCTGGGCAGCTGTGCGGCATTCAAGGGAACGCAGCTGCATTTCCGGGCTTCCCAGGTGGCTCAGTGGTAAAGAATCCTCCTGCCAAGCAGAAGAGGCAGGTTTGATCCTTGGGTCAGGGAGATTCCCGGAGAAGGAAATGGCAACACACTCCAGTATTCTTGCCTGGGAATTCCCATGGACAGAGGAGCCTGGCGGGCTACAGTCCGTGGCGTTGCAAAAGAGTTGGGCATGGCTTAGTGACTAAGCAGCAGCAGCCACATGTCCATTTTCAGGGGGATTATAGCCTGACCACAGGCGCACACATGCGCACACATGTATTTTATCTTAGTATTATTATTTTGGCCGCCCCGCCTGACATGTGGGATCTTAGTTCCCTGACCAGGGATCGAACCTGCTCCCTCTGCAGTGGAATCATGGAGTCTTGACCCCTGGGCTGCCTGGGACGACCCTGCATACATGTATTTTAGATAGCTAAATAGCTGTGCAAAATGAGGCTGGAAACAAAAAGAGGCATTTCAGTCTAACAAACTCCTGTGTCTGGCCAAGTCCTGGGCATTCTAGGGTGGTGGGGAATTGGCGGGGTTGAAGCGATAGGGTCTAAAGGAGGCTCAGGGGAGGTTGGAAGATTGAGGAGGGGTCAGTTCCTGGGGACCAGGGCTGTAGGAAAAATGGTTGGGATAGAGAGAAAAGGAGGGGGACGTTCAAGGTGGGGGATGGAAGGATGTGGCAGCTCAAGTCTCAGGGGCATCCAGCTGACCCCTCACACCATTGCATCCCAGGGCAGGGCTCCTAGGAGCCTTGGAATCCAGCCTTGTCAGGGTCAGCCAGGAGGGCAGCCCGGCTTAGAGGCCTGGGCTCACTGTTCAGCCATCAGAGGAGTTGAGGCCTGGTGAGGAGGTGCAGGTCATGAGGAAAGTCCAGGTGGGCCCCCATATCCCCATCCCGTGCTGAGTCCTGGACTGGCTTCCCCCGAGATGGCCACAGGCAGCTGGGCCCCTCCTCCAAAGCCAGGAGCAGGTTGACTGGGGTGTGACTGACTGTGGTGTGAACGGAGCGGTCGTATGTGTCATCCTGGCCTGGTGAGCCCTAGGGTCACCTACACACCCAACAGCCACTCAGGAGCCACTAGAAGGCCCCGCTGGGCAGGAGAGGGTGGGCCTTGTGCAGCAAAGCAAGGCCCCTTTCCATGCCTTCCAGGGCACCTCTTACAGTGTCACAGGACACATTGGCTTTAATCCAGGAGGCCTGTCTTCTAAGCCAGCCAGACACCGGGCACCGTCTTGGGTGCTATGGACACACTGAGCTATCAGACCCAAGCCTCCTTCTGAGGTTGCTCCCAGGCCAAGGTGGGAGACAGATGGGTCGTAATCATAACAGCAAAGGCTCCTATAATACTTTCAAGGTAATTGATATATGTGAACTAATTTAATTCTCCCAACAATTAGTAACCTCTTCCGAAGAAGGTACAAATACCACCCACTGAGGCCCAGAGAGGTTAAATGACTCACCTAGGGTCTTACTGCCAGTCAGTGGTCCTACCAGGAGCTGGACCCCGGCAGGCTGACCCTAGAATCTGTGTTCTTAAACTCCAGCGCTCTGCTGACAAATGGTCAAGACATGGGGTGAGTGTGGTGGGATTGGAGAACAGCTCTCAGAAAGTTTTACCCGCAGGCTGGGGCAGGTCTGCTTTGAGTCTGGAGGTCAAAGGAAGACTCCAAAGGCTTGACATCTACCTGGATGTGGGAGTGAAAGAGACAAGGAGGTTATCAGGGTTTGGAGCTTGGAGGATGGGGGATAGTACCACTGATGGAAATGAGAAGTGTAACGGAGCCAGAGTATGTGGCTATGAGACAGGGACAGTGGGGTTCCACTCAGGGAGAGGAGAACAGGATCTGGGGGTCCCCAGGAAAGGGCTGGCAGAGGTGCCCAAGGCCCCAGGGGAAAGGCACAGGTCAGGAACAGGAGAAAGAAGAGGGGATGTCAGAGAGAAAAGAGGAGTCCAGAGCCGGGCAGCCATAGCCAGAGGGGAGAGATGAGAAGAGGGTTCAAACAGAAGTGTCAACTGCTGTTGTGAAAAAGAGGGCCATGGGGTGAGAACAAGGGATGTGTTGAGAAAGGGCAGTTTTCTTGGAATGATGGGGGTGGAAGCCAGTTAATTTTTTTAAGATTTACTGAGTCTTTAGGACACGGGCCAAATTGTGTCCTAGTTGGTTGAAATACAGTATCTTATTTTATGAATTTAAATTTCACAATAACCCTAGAAGGTGGTACTAGTGAGGTACCCATTTCACAGATTGGGTAATGAAGGACCACAGATTCTGTAACTTTTCCTGGGCAAGGAGAAGGTGCGTTTCTCTTCTCCAGAAGTCACCTCTGGTCTGGCCCTGTGATTTGGGATTCTCCTAGTTTGGGGTCCCTCTACCTGTATTGTATTTCCAGTCCACATAAGGCCAAACCCAAGCAACCCAGCTGAGCAGAACTGGAGTCAGAGGACATCGCATCCAGATCAGAATGAATCTAACCCCCCAGTAGGGGGATGAAGGCTCTTTTCCTGCCTTCTGCAGTCCCCCTGCTCTGTCCTTGAATATTCTGTGACTTGAGGATTTGTCTCTGTTCGACCAAATTCCTCTAGGCCGGGCTGCTCTCGCTCACACCCTCATGGTGAATGAGTAGCTTTTAAAAGAGTGATCAGGGTGCTGAGTTTTCACCTGAAGAGATGAGCGGATTCCCAGGAGCCAGAGAAACTCTGGGCTGGACTGAACGAGTTGCTTCTCCTTTGAGCCCCACTGCACGCTGAGCCCTAGGAGAGGCCAGGCACAGCACGACGGCCTCAGTTAGGAGTGTCTTATCCCAGCTCACACAGGTACCCCCTGCACCCAGACAGGGGAGGCAAAGCAACGCTGTACAGCCGGGGCTGCCCAGTGCCCCCGCCATCACGTCTCCTGCCTGCCTGGGCCCGTGCGGCTCGATGCTTCTCTTCTTCTCCAGAGCATTTCAGAGTAATGGACTGACTCAGTTACTTTAGAGTGAACCCTGCAGGGCCTGTCTGCCCTGGGAACTTGTAAGCATCAGGGAAGCTTACCTTCTCCTGCCTGGGAAGGGCAGAGGTTCATTAGGAACAGATCCGCAGCTCAGCTCAGAGGAGGCTACAGACAGAGGTGCTTGGTGTGCTGGGAGGGAAGCTGGGCATCTCTGCCAGCATCCCCCATCCTTGCGGGCCTGCTGAGGCTCACACACACCCTGCTCTGTCATCCCTGCCTCACACATTCAGAGACCCGTGGGACACCAGCTCCCAGCCCTGAGCGCGGTGTCACTACTGACCAGCTCTGGGAAAAGCCACTCCCTTTGGATTTTTTTTTTAATATTTATATATCTGGGGGCACTGGTTTTAGCTGTGGCTCACAGGATCTTCAGTCTTCATTGCAGCAGGCTGGATCTTTCGTTGCAGCCTGTGGGATCTAGTTCCCTGACCAGGGATTGAAACCAGGCATTTGAGCACAGAGTCTTAGCCACTGAACCACCAGGGAAGTCTCTCCCTTTGGGATTTTGTGGAAGGAGGGTCTTGTTACTCTGGCCCACTTCACAAAGTTTTAGAACATCTTAGTCAGTCAATAGGGATTTAATAATCTGTATATTACCTAATGGGCTTCCCTGGTAGCTCAGCAGTAAAGAATCCACCTACAATTTGGGAGCTGCAGGCGACATGGTTTCGATCCTTGGGTCAGGAAGATCCCCTGGAGTGGCATCCCACTCAAGTATTCTTGCCTGGAGAGTCCTGTGGGCAGAGGAAACTGGCAGGCTACAGACCACAGGGTTGTAAAGAGTCGGACACGCCTGAGGCGACTTAGCAGGCATGCACACATATTACCTAATAGATGCCAGGCGCTGTTCTGGAGGTTGAAGATACAGCAGTGTACAAAACGAACAAAAATCCATGGCCTCGTGGAGCTGACATTTATATGCTGAATGAGAATTGTTTGGGAGACGGGAGTTTAGAAAAAAGGCTTGAATGTTTTAGATGGAACAAACGTGTCCAATGCCAACTGTGTGAACAATGTAGTTGCCTTCTGATCGCAATCGTAAAGTGGGTGTGATTGTCCCATTTCACAGAGGAGTAGTCTCCCAGGCCTCCTCGGTGGCTCAGCAGTAAAGAATCTGCCTGCTACACAGGAGCTGCAGGAGACGTGGGTTCAGTCCCTGGGTTGGGAAGATCCCCTGGAGGAGGGCATGGCAAACCACTCCAGTATTCTCGCCTGGAGAATCCCATGGACAGAGGAGCCTGGCGGACTACAGTCTAGTGGGTCACACAAAGTCAGACGCAACTGAAGCAACTGAGCAAGCACACAACAGTCTCTGAGGGTGAAGCCGGTTGCCCAGGGCCTCACAGCTAAGCTCCTGGAAGAGCTGGGATTGCCACGCAGGGCTGCCTGCCCCAGAGACCGCTGTCTCCCCTTTCTGCCTCACTGCCTCCCAGACGAGGTGCTCTGTGTTCTGAGCCTTTCTGTGCCAAATAAGATGTTCATTGTGTGAGGTCATTTCATTGTCCCACACCCAGGAGCCCCTTCTCCTGGGTGCTGACCCCAGAAGTCACAACCCGACGTGAGCCCTGGCTGGGCCTGTGCTCAGGGACTGGGAGCCGCGACGTGCAGCCCAGGAGTGGCACACAGGGTGACCTGGGGCTGCCTAGCCAGGGCTGGACGGTGACAGAGCTGTTAGAAAGTAGTCAAAGCTGTGTCCGGCTTCTGCCGCTGCCTCCCCCATCTCTGGGCACTTCCTTCTTCCCCGGTTCTGGAGGTTGCAGCATCCAGGCTCCTGTGACACCACCACCGCGACCCCTACCAGTCCTCGCAGCTGTCCCTGGATCCTTGATTGCTCAGGAATCTCACCCTCAGTGGTCTCAACCTCAGCTGCAACTTCCCATCCCCTGAGGAGCTTTTAACAATTCCCTGCACAGGCTGCACCCCCCAGGCCAATTGATTCTGAATCTCTGGGGTGAGGCCTCACCATCAGGATTGCTAAAGCTCCCCCATGGGATCTGATGTGTAACCAAGTTTGAAAAACAGTCATTCCATCTAGAGAGGTTAGAGACTCTGGCAGCACATTAGAATCAGCCAGGGGACTTGTAAAAACTACCCGTGCCTGAGTCCTTTCCATACCAATTGAACATGCCTTCTGGCGGTGGGATTTTTAAAAAACCTCCCCAGTGATTTTTTTGGATCTCCAAGGCTGTGGCTATGAGTGGGGTCCTTCCACAGTCTCTGAGCATGGGGCTGTCCCTAATCTGGTCACCTGAGGGACTAGTGTTGGTGATCCAAGGGGAGGGACTCCTTGCTGAGGTCCCTGAAGGTCCCCTGCAGAGCTGGAGGGGGAGGCTCTGGGGAAGGACTGGGAGACACTGGGGAGCAGGGTCCTGGCTCAGACCCTCACCACTTGTGTGACCCTGGACAAGTGACTGGCTGCCCTTAGGGCTCAGTTTCCCCAACTGAAAACGAGTGGCTGGAGGTCATGTCTCCAGAAGATGCATAGCAGTAGCATTTGTGGAGACTGTCAACCTAGATTCCTGGGCCCTGCCTAGAACTGCCAAGAATTGGACCTGGGGTGGGTGGGCAGGGTCTGTGTGTCTGGGAAGCTCCCTGGTGATCTGCCAGGTGGCCAGGCTAGGGTGCTGCCAAGGTCACTTTCAGCCTTGTCATTCTAGGAATCAGAAGTTGCAGAGCCCAGGTACCCAGGCTCAAGTGTCCTTCCTTTAAGTAAACTGCATGTGAAAAACTATCCCGAGTGCGGCCTGAATGCTAAAGTGGAGAGAAGGAGGCACTTTTATAGAGACCCAGTGCACGCCAGGCGCCTTTACCAACCTGTCTCCACAGCTGTGCAGTATGGCCCTTAATTATTGTTGTTCAATCGCTAAGTCCTGCCTGACTCTCGCGACCCCATGGACTGTAGCCCGCCAGGCTCCTCCATCCATGGCATTTCCCAGGCAAGAATACTGGAGTGGGTTGCCATTTCCTTCTCCAGGGGATCTTCCTCACCCAGGAATCGAACATGCATCTCCTGCTTGGCAGGCGGATTCTTTACCTCTGAGCCACCAGAGAAGCCCCAGGGCCTCTCACTATGCCTCCTTCAAAATGATTTTGTGGCTCAGTGAAGTTAAATGACATCTCCAGGTCCCACTGCTCAGGGCCCAGCATCCCGGTCCACACCCCAGCCACTTTCCACTCCTTCAAGACCACCAGCCCACCTTCAGAGGCCCAGGGTTTTTTTTTTTTCTTCCCATAATAATTCACCTCAGAGAGACATAGTGTTTTGTTTTTTCACAGGAATTCAAAGGATTTCTCTAATTGGTGGGCTTCTGTGCCCACCCCATTTCACGTTTTGGTAACAAAAAATCCAGTTGCTGCCCAACCCCTGGGGCATCCCTCCATTTCTGGAACAGTTTCTATGCCAATGCAAGAGAATCCACACCCACCCCCAGGCCCCTTGGAGGCTCATCTGAAGTCAGACAGCGCCTCCTTCTGGGAGCTCCAGAACCCCAAGGCCGGCTCCCTGCAGCCCCGAGGAGATGAGATATTCATAGAACACCAGCCCAGGCAGCCGCCTCTGCCTTCCCCATTTAGAACTGAAGGCTGGAGACCCCAGCGCCCCCCATGCCTCTCCCACCTCCTCAGACCCTGACCCTGCAGAGGGACCCGCGTGTCTGCCCTGTCCCTGGGCATCCCTGGAGGACAGCTGGCACCAAGGGTTAACCTGCAGCCCTCCACCACCCTCCTCCGCCTCTGGTCTGCTAGCCTGCTGCCATGGAAACGGGCTAAAAATAAAATGGGCTCCCAAAGCCCAGCACCGAGCTCAGGAGTCAAAACAAACTAATTAAAGCAGCCAGGCTAAAATGTGAAGATAATTACGCCCTCACTCGGGAGCCAGTCTGGCATGGAAAAGCTCCGAGGGCCATCCCCAAGTCAGGGCCCCTGAGCCCACCCCTGACGGGCGGGGTGCGGGGGCTCCCTACCACTCAAACTCCTTGGACCCTGGGGTCCCATCACACAGTCTTGTGACTCTGCCCCAGGAGAACCCACCCTGCTTAGGCCTTGGATCTAGGGAACACCATACTCCCCCTACGACAGTCCCACCCCGATAGACTCAGAGTATGGCTTCATGCGGGGACCTGTGCGCCCTTTGGGGTGGCCAAGGAGAAGGCAGCATGAACTAGAGTCTGAGGTTGCTTCTCTACATCTGGCCTGAAATTGAGGGAAGTCTCAATGCAGTTTTGGGGCTGGCTGTGTCCCTGAGGCCTGAGGCTGCAGAGTTGGTCCTTTGTCTCTTGGGCCTCTCCAGCACAGGCCCTGGGTGTTCCTGTATACCCTTGTGGCCCAAGAGTAGGAGAAGGGCCCCGTTCTCAGGCCACGCAAGTGCTGGGTCAAGTCCATCCCACCACGAGCCCTTTGCCTTACAGGACCATCAAGGTGGAGGTGTACGACTGGGATCGAGACGGCAGGTAAGCTGGCCGAAGGACAGCAGGTGAGCAGGGAGGGGGCCGCCCCTGGGCAGAGGGCGGGTCTTGCTCTCGAGGAGAGAGCTGTGCCCAGGCCCCCCACGCATGGCAGCTCTGGGGTGAGGGGCCTGGGTTTTCCTCATCCCTGCCCAGCTCTGCTGAGGCACCAGAAGGCCAGTGTCCTGCAGGACATGGCGCAAGGGGAGTAAGAGGCCTCTTTTCCTCAAATAGTTGTCTAGCCGCCAGCCCAGTGTCCAAAGTCTCCCCCACACCTGGGAGAATTTAGGGTTTTCTGAAACGTGTGTGTTCTAAGGTACAGGCAGATGTTAGTGACCTCCTGAGCGTTGATGATCATGTTCTCTGTGTGAGGCTGAGCATCGTGGGGTGAACTAAGTGCAGAAGACAGGCTGGCCCGCAGAGACTTCCTGAAATCCAGCAGGGAGGCCCTTGAGTCCTCAGAGGAGCTGTTTGCAGGGGGCAGGGCCTGAGGGAGCAGAATCTGTGGGAGGTGAGCCTTGACGCAGACAAATGGGCCCAGGAGCCGTGAGGCAGAGCCCGAGGAGGGCTGAGCCCAGCGCTGGGGCTGTGCATTGAAGTGCCCCCAAGGAGCCGGTATTGCTGGGAATCCATAGACAGGACCAGAATAGGCCTCTTGCAACTTTAGTAGAACTCTCACCCACTCTTGCCAGTTGAACCAGATCCAAGTATGCCATCCCTCCTGACTTTGGGAGCCCTGCGTCCTGTGGTGCTACAGGGGGTGTCGTAGGGGGCTTTAAGCCCTGCAGTCTCCTGTGGTGCCTTCCGAGTCTGGGACATGGACAGGGGATGCCGTGGAGAGCTGTGCACACGCAGCTCTAAATCAGGCCCCAGCTTCTTCCAAGGAGCTCACCTTTCCAACATCTTCCGATAGAGAAGCTCCAGAACCAGCACTACCTCTGCCAACTCACTCTGGCCCCTCCTCTCTCCACTTTAACCACATCACAGGCAAGTCGGCCTCAGGCTTCCACCCAGCACTCACCTCATCATCTTACCCCGGGGTTCCTCATGCTTCACCTTTGCCAGGGAAGCTGGAAGTGGCTTGAAAAAGCTGGCTTAAAATTCAGCACTCAAAAAACTAAGATCATGGCATCCAGTCCCATCACTTCATGGCAAACAGATGGGGAAAAAATGGAAACAGTGACAGACTTCATTTTTCTTGGGCTCCAAAATCACTGCAGATGGTGACTGCAGCCATGAAATTAAAAGACACTTGCTCCTTGGAAGAAAAAAAACCTATGACAAACCTAGACAGTGTACTCAAGAGCAGAGACATCACTTTGCTGACAAAGGTCCATATAGTCAAAGCCATGGTTTTTCCAAAAGTCATGTATAGATGTGAGAGTTGGACCATAAAGAAGGCTGAGTGCCGAAAAATTAATGCTTTCAATCTGTGGTGCTGGAGAAGACTCCCGAGAGTCCCTTGGACTGCAAGGAGATCAAACCAGTCCATCCTAAAGGAAATCAGTCCTGAATATTCATTGGAAGGACTGATGCTGAAGCTCCAGTACTTTGGCCACCTGATGCGAAGAGCCAAGTCATTGAAAAGACCCTGATTTGGGGACAGATGGAGGGAAGGAGGAGAAGGGATGAGAGGAGGAGGATGAGGTGGTTGGCTGGCATCACTGACTCAATGGACGTGAGCTTGAGGAGATTCCAGGAGATAGTGAAGCACAGGGGGACCTGGCGTGCTGCAGCCCATGGGGTTGCAAAGAGTCAGACACAACTGAGACTGAACAACAACTGGAGGTGGCCGCCAGATGCTGTTGGGTCCCACCATTAAGGAGCTCGTAATCTGAAGGCTGAACGCTGTAAATATGTAAACAAACCACAGTGTGGACTCAAGGTATCAGGCTCCAGCAGGTGCTTCCGGCCAGCATGTTCACCACTGCCCGCTATGGGAGAGTGACGGTGAAAGGCAGCCACCCACAGAAGGGGTGGGAGTTCTGCTTTGTACAAGGTTCTGCTGCACTTAACATCAACACACGCTTGTGGGGCAGAGATGCAGAAGATAGAAACACTGCAGAAAACACTTCAGGCTGCCTGGACTGACCTAGTGCTGGATGTCTTTTCAAAACATGTTATTGGAAAAATGTCAAGTGCACAGAAAAGTCAAGAGTTTAATGAACATTTTAAGCCTATCACCTGACTCTGACAAGTGTTCCACATGGCCACAGTGGCTTTATCTGTGTTTTGCTGATGTAGTGTAAGTTACAGACGTCATGGCATTTTTACATCTAGATATTTCATTGGGAATGTCTAAAAATTAAGGGCATTTTTCTACCTAACTACGCATGTCATTATAGCACCAGACACATTGAACAATAATTCTTAAATACGATCTAATATTCATTTCATATTCAAATATCCCCAGTTGTCCCCAGAATACCTTCTATTGCTCGTTTGTTCAAGTAGGAATCCAAGTATGAGAAGTAGGTCCCATTCTCCAGGACCCTGCTCTTTGCTGGGTTACAGCTGGGTTTCTGGCCCCATGGGTGACACTCGGCTCTTCCCAGGGCCCCACCATCTCTGCTGGCATGGACCCCTGGAGCAGAGGAGCTGGGCAGAACTGGAGCCCGGGGTAGGGACGTGGGAGGGGGCGGGATGGGTATGAACAGCCTGGCCTCGTGTCCGTGTTCTCAGTAGCGCCCTTCCCTTGCAGCCACGACTTCATTGGGGAGTTCACCACCAGCTACCGGGAGCTGGCCCGTGGGCAGAGCCAGTTCAACATCTATGAGGTGAGGTGGGCTTTGCTCTGACGATACATAGCTCCCACAGTCTCTGAGGCCCACAGGGAGCCCGGGCTGGGGTCTTTGCATCTTCTCCTGTGAGGTGGGTGTTATTGTCCTATTTCACAGTTCAAGAGACTGAATCTCCAAGAAGTAAGGGGACTTGACTCAAGTTCAGAAAGTGGCAGAAGAGGCCAATGATCTAAGTTTATCTAACTCCAGATCATTGAGTTATATTCCATACCCCCAGCCCCAAAGAGAGCTCTTCCAACCACGCAAGGGGAGAGAAATGTAGGTGGGGCGGGAGGTGGGGCCCAGTATCAGCAGGTTCCTGCCTCCAGACCTGAGGTCCTGAGTCCTGCCTTTCATCGGAGCAGTTGCAGGGCCTGCAGAATGTATTCTCTGTCCTAGAAGGAAAGAGAGGGACAGGAGCCGGGGTGCCTCCATCTAGACGGGAACCTTGGACAAGATGCCCAGTCTCTTGGCAGATAAGAGCGTCTGCCCTCAGGATAGTCTCTACACTGAGCCTCCACCTGCATGCGCTCTTCCCTTGGGATACGCTCCCAGCCTCACACATCCAGTTCAGGCCCTGCTCTCTGCCACAGAAGTGAGGCAGCTCCATGGACAGCACAGTTCATGCCAGACACTGAACTGCAGATGCTTGTAGCCCTCGTTTACGGCCCAGGGTTCCTATCCCAGCTCTACCGTGTATAAGCTGGGTGACCCTGGTTGAGCTCCTGCCCCATTCTGTGCCGTGCACACTGAGAATTAAATTACTAGAACCACGCCTGGCCCCTGGTGAGCATTACGTCAGTGCTATCTCCTAGTATCATCTGTCGAGAGCCTGGGTGCCAGGAGATTTACATTTCACAACCGTCCTACGAGCTGGCCCTGTCCTCACATCGCTCAGCGAGTGAAGTCGCAGAGCTGGCTTTGACTCCCATCACCGACTCTGAGTCCCTCTTTACGTTGCTCCCTCAGCCTGTATCTCTGTCCCGAGTGGACAGGTCTTGTGTTCCAGCTGGACCAAAGCACCCCAAGGGCAGACTAAGTGACAGCCCTTTCTGTTGCCCTATTCACGTTGGCCTGGGTCCTCCTAGGCACACAGTAGGTGCTTCTTATACACCCACGCTGAATTCAGTTCAACAAGGCTATTTGTGAGAATGGAACATGGATGAATTGCTTTGTAGGAGCTCTGACACTCACAGTTAATTGCTTTGTTTTCGGCAAGGACAAAGGACGGAGCTGTCTCTTTTCTCCCACCCACGCAGCAGGCCCCGTCTTTCTCTGGACTCTTTTTTTTAATTCCTTTATTTTTGGCCGTGCTGGGTCTTTGCTGCTGTGTGGGCTTCTATCTAGTTGTGGCGCACTGGCTTCTCAGCACGTGGGCTCTAGAGCACAGTTGTGACGCAGGAGTTTAATTGCTCAGCTGCATGTGGGATCTTCCTGGATCAGGGATCGAACCCATGTCTCCTGCATTGACAGGCAATTCTTTACCCCTGAGCCACCAGGGAAGCCCCTCTCCAGACTCTTATTTACTCATTTTTTGGCCATGCCACACGGTTCATGAGATCTCAGTTTCCCAACCAGGGATTAAACCCCACCCTCTGCATTGGAAGTACAGAGTCAACCACTGGACCACCAGGGAACTCCCTAGAGTCCTCTAAGAAAATTTTTAGGGAAGGGAAGGGAAGGGGTCTGATCTCTTGGAGTCTGGCCTTCTAAGGGTGCTTGACAGGCTCAGATGAGGCCACGATCTCTCAGGCTTAAAGCAGGAAAGGTTAGATCGACTTGTTTTCTCGGTCGTTGAGCCCTGCTCCCTTGCAAACAAGAGAAACTGCAGCACTGGCAAGCCAAAGTGCTGTCTCACACACTGGAAGCGCCGGCAGGTAGAAAAGGAATTAGATTCTGGCTGCCGAGCGGCAGGCCTGGCACTGTGGAGGGCATCTCTGGGAGGCTGGTTTGGGCTCAGGAAGGCCCTTCTAGTGTCTGAAGTGCCTGAAGAGGGAATAGGCTTCTGCCAGGAAAGACCCTCATCTCAGGCTCTGGCGTCAGCCTAGGTGTCCATCGCACATGCCCAGCTGTATGTGGCCGCTCCTCAGACTTAGCCTCCTAAACTGAATGCGCCGGCTAGAGCCCCTGCCGCCCTCCTCTCCTCTGGCCAGCCGCTTCCCCCTCCTGTGCCATCATCGTGGGGACCACGGCCCCTGGGGAGGCATCCCTGATGCCTTCTGCCCCGCATCCCACACCCAGTCCACGGCTGAGTCCTGCTCCTCCTGCCACCTGGATATTCTGAGGCTTGTCCCCTTCCTTCCTGTCCACCCCCACCATCACCATCTCCCCCGTGGGGGTGGGGGGCTTTGCGACAGCCTCCTAATGGCCTTTCCACTTCTACTCAGTAACCCAGAGCTGCCTACAAAATGGTAATCGACCACACTGCTGCCCTGCTTACTACCTGGCTGTTCACTTCACCCGCTGTCTCAGCCTGGTTCGCCCCAGGGAGCAGGGAGCCTCCACCCCAACTGATGTCCGACAGGGCCCTTTACCTACAAGGAAAGGCCGAGCTCCTTCACAAGAGGGTCAAGCCCCCGCGACCTGCAGTGTCTGTGCAGCTGAGGTGGGGGCGTGTATGAGCGGCCGTATACATCACAGCTCTAGGAGCCCCTGGGGTCTGGCCCGCTCCCCGTCCCTCTGCCCACCCTCGCTTTCAGCCCATTATGCCATCTGAGGCTCTCTGAACCTCCATCTGGCTCGGTCTCTGTGGCTTCATTTGTGCTGGTGCCTCCCCGGGGCTCCCTTTGCTCTTCTTGACCTGGTTGGGCCTCTACCGGGCCTCAGAGACAGCCTGTGATGCTCCTCCCCCAGGAAGGCCCTACCTGCACACCCACCAAGTCTGAAGAGGGTGCTCCTGTTCCCTCCTCCCCCACTAAAAGCAGGCCTGTTACCTGTTTATCATACTATGTGTGTGCGTGTGTGCTAAGTTGCTTCAGTCGTGTCTGACTCTTTGTGACCCCGTGGACTGTAGCCCACCAGGCTCTTCTGTCCATGGGATTCTCCAGGCAAGAATACTGGAGTGGGCTGCCATTCCCTCCTCCAGGGGAATCTTCCTGACCCAGGGATTGAAGCCACATCTCTTAGGTCTCCTGCACTGGCAGGCAGGTTCTTTACACTAGCGACACCTGGGCAGCCCTTATCATACTTCCTCCCTCCCCTCCCCCCTCCTCCCTCCCCTCCCCACCCCCCCTCCCCAAAGACCATGACATCCTCAGGGGTGGGGACGATGTCTCGCTCACTGTTGTGTCCAGAGCCCGCAGAGCTCCTGGTCCTGGGAGCCACTCAGTGCCTCCTTGCACAGGAGGGCAGACCCCCTACCAGCCCTGGGGACCCTGAAGACGCTGGGGACGTGAGGAGAGAGAGGAGAAAGCTTCGAACTCCAGCCCGGGAGTGGGGAGGTTGCTGGCCCCTAGGGGGCGCTGGTCCCCTGCACGGCGTCTGGGGCCGCTTAGGCTGGAGAGTCTGGTACATGGGGAGGGGGGGAGGGGGTGTGCATGCCCAGTGGTGGTGGAAACCCCAGAACAAACAGGATGTTTTCTCAGTGCCCACTTCACAGGAAGATCTGAGAACAAAACAGTGCTTTAATATTGAAACAGTTATAATTAGAGAGTGCATGTGGTACAGGCTAATTTAAAGATAACAGATGACTTCAAAGACATATGCTTGTGGCCAGGTCTTTTGGTGATGCCCAGACCCCCAAGAGTCCATGTGCATTCCCCTCTGGTGGGAGAGCTGCTCTGGAGTAGATGTTTGAGTTGCGGTAAATACTAGAAGCCCCACACCCTCATGGGACAGACTGAGAGATCCAGGAACAGTGTAGTCTCGGGGCTGCAATGTGCCCCCGTCTCAGCAGCTTGCCTAGGGAACTGTCGTCCTACGAACACGCCAGGCAGCACCAGATCCTCTGCGTGGCCTTCAGGCCTGTGGCGGTTCTGAGGTTTGTGCTGGGTTTGTCCCGCCAGACTTCTCTCCCCCGTTCCTGCCTGCACAGCTTGCCAGACCTCCCACCTGAACTTCCCACCTGGGCCTAAGCTCCAGCTCTTTCTTCCTTCTGCGTCTCCCTAGTCACCCTTGGCTTCCTCCTTCTCTTCTGCCCCAGGGCCACACCCAGCCCCTGCAGAAGCGCTCCTTCTTACCTGGTAACTGGGTTTTATTGTGTGTGTGTGTTTTTTTCCTCGGCAGGTGGTAAACCCAAAAAAGAAAATGAAGAAAAAGAAATATGTGAATTCGGGCACAGTGAGTAGCCACTCCCTCTCTGAGGCGGATGTAGACTTCCTGAGCCCCGAGCTAGGTCTGGTGGTCTGTGCGGCTTTGCTGCAGGGTGTGGGAACCAGACCTGGGGGTTGGGGGTGGGGAGGAGTGGGGCTGACGGAGCAGTGGGGGTCCGGGGGGACGGGCCCTGTGATGTAGGATGAAAAATCCCAGAGAGAAACTCCCGTGGGGGGCTCTTGCTGCAGGAAGGAAAAGGACTCGAACTTATTGGGCTCTTACTCTGGGAAATTCCCCGTTGGGGTGCTTTTCACAGGTTGTTTCCTTAAGAGGCAGGCATTATCATCCCCTCGTCACAAGAACGGAAACCAAGGCCCAGGCAGGGAAGTGACTCAACCAAGGTCACAGAGCTGGAAGGTGGTAGACAGAGCAGTGAGCACAACAGTTAAATCTGCAGCTTGCAGCTGCTGTGGACACGGCCTCCTTAACCAAGACCATCCTGGGATCACACTGGCCCAGCGGCTTCCGGGGGCTGATCCTCAGCACACTCCTGCATTTCTTCAACAAATATTTACTGTGTGCTCCCAAGTGCCAGGCACTGTTTGGGGCAAGAGGGAATAAGACTGATGCAAATCCCTGCCCCCCTGGTACTTATTGTCAGGTTGGGGGGTGGGGGACAGAAGACAAGTGCTCCCGCAAATACCTGTGTGTGCCAGGTGGTTGGGGGTGCTGTGGAAACAAAGTATAGTGAAGTGTGGAATCTAGAAAAATGACATAGACGATCTTACTTGCAACGCAAATATAGAGACAGACATAGGAAACAAACAAATACCAAGGGGGAAGGCTGGGATGAATTGGAAGACTGGGGTTTACATATACACACTATTGATACTATGCATAAAACAGATAACTCATGAGAGCCTACTGAATAACACAGGTTCTGTGGTGACCTAAATGGGAAGAAAATCTGAAAAAGAGGGGATATATGTAAACATATAGCTGGTTCACTTTGCTATACAGAAAAACCTAACAACATTGTAAAGCAACTATACTCCAATAGAAGTTAATTTTAAAAGTATAGTGAGATAAATCAATAGAGAATGCAAGGGCCCAAACTTGCTATTTTATATAAAATAGCCAAGGAAAGCTTCTCTGAGAAGATAACCTTTAAGCAGAAATTTAAGCAAGGTGAGGGAGTTAAGTATTAAGGATATCAAGGAAAAAGAGTTCTAGCTGTAGGGATCAGCATGTGCAAAGGCCCTGAGGTGGAGCCCACCAAAGCATTTATAGAACAAACCGATGTCTTAGCAGCGCAAACATACCCAAGTCTGCGCCCTTCATGTCCCTCCCACTCTAGAGGGCCACTGCCCCAGAGCGGATACAGCCAAACGCAGCCATTTGAGTCAGGCCAACGGCAACTCTAGACCAGACGAGGCCACAGGCAGGGGCCCCCAGGATTCCTCCCAGGAACCTTTTCTCCATCTGTAAAATGGGTCTAATATATCATCCCTACCCTGTTGAAGGCACAGGGTGGCTGTGGCAGACACATGGGAGATGCAGGACTGTAAGCTGGACTCTGCTGACCACCACTTCTCTGATTATAGCTGCTTCACATGCAGACATGGAGTAATACTTCCTTTGTCCAAAGGTGCAGGGTTTCTCAGTGGGGATGTTGTCAGCATTGGGGGCAGAATAATTCTTTGTCTTACAGGACTTCCCCATATGTGGTGGGATGCTTAGCCTCCCTGGCCTGAGCCCATAGCTAGCAGTAGAACCCCAGTCATTGTGAGACCCCAAAGCTCTCCCTCATGTTCCCAAATGCCCCTTGAGAGGGCAGCACCTTCCCCAGCTAAGAAATATTAGATGTACAGCTAAAATAATAATAATAATAATAAGGTATGAAACCCACTGATCTCATCCAGCTTTCTTGCTTTAGTGATAAAGAAACTGAGACCCAGAGAGGGGACATGATGCCTCAGGTCACAGTGAGTTAGGGAAGGGGCAGGGCTAGGCCCAGGTCTCCTGACTTTCCTTTGATCCAGCATTTCCCAATCTTTACCATTAAAAAAAAAAAAAATCACTCAGGGTTCAGGATCCCTATTAAAATACAGATGCCCAGGCCAGTTCCCTGGGGTTCCATTTTAGGAAACCCAGGCTGGGAGCCCAGGAATCTATATTTAGTGCTTCTCAGACCTTACTTGCTATGTGCAGGATTTCCTGGGGATCTTGCTGAAATGCCAAGAGTCTGCATTTCTATCCAGTGATGCTGATGCTGCTGTTCAGGGACCACCCTCTGAGTACCAAGTCCCTGAGTCAATTCATATGGCCAGCCAAGTTCAGCAATTAATTGCTTCATCCCAGGGCCTGAAGTGGAATTCAACCCTGACTGCATGTTAAACTCAAGTGAGGAGCCAGAAATAAACCAGAGCCATATCCCTACTCCAGAAAGCCTGATGATATTGGTTTGGGGTCTTCAGTCCAGCCACAAGATGTTTTGAAAGCTTCCCGTGGAGTCTAATGTTCATAGAGGAGAGGCCACTGCCACAGTCCACTCCTAGACACTAGGGAGGCTTTGTCCGTCCACAGCGAATGGGGGTCTCCAAGGCCCAACTCAGTACTCACAGACTCTCCATCATTTGGGCTAATGCTCATCCGCTTTGTCAAGGGGAAGCCCTCCCTGGTCTCCCCACCGAGTTGATAAAGATGACTGAATCTGTACCAGTAGGGGGCGCTACAAATCCTAGAGTGGAATTCTCTGACCCTGGTAAAGTGTCCCCCGCCCCATTCTTGCCTCATTTAATTGACTTTGCCAAGATTGAAGGCAGGATGAGAAAGGGATGACAGAGGACGAGATGGTTGGATGCGATCACCAACTCGATGGACATGAGTTTGAGCAAGCTCCGGGAGCTGTTGATGGACAGGGAGGCCTGGGGTGCTGCAGTCCATGGGGTCGCAGAGTTGGACACGACTGAGCAATTGAACTGAACTGAACTGCCAAGCTTTCATTTGTCTCCACGATCCTAAATCATTATCATAACCCACTGCCAGGTAGTTGCCTGTCTTGGGAAAGCTGATGCCAAAGCTGCCAGGGGCATAGGTCAAGCAGCATCTGCTTAGGCAAGAGGGCCTCAGGTGCTTAGTTACCTCCAGGGAAAGGACAGGCTACTTAGGAGGGGCTTGGGTCTGAGAAGGTAGAGATGGGCGATGCTAGAGGAATGAGGTGGGACAAGTAAGGTTTAAAACAAGCGCAAACCAAAGAGGCGTATTTCAAGATTAAAGCATATGTGCGTGCTCAGTCCTGTCCCAACTCTTTGCGACCCCATGGACTGTAGCCCACCAGGCTCTTCCGTCCATGGAATTTTCCAAACAAGAACGCTGGAGTGGGTTGCCATTGCCTACTCCAGGGGATCTTCCCGACCCATGGATCGATCCGGGTCTCCTACATTGGCAGGTGGATTCTTTACCACTAAGCCAACAGGGAAGCCCTTCAGGATTAATATGGAAGCACGGAGCTTGTCAGCACTGACAGATCTTAGCCCTGTGTCTGGAGGACCCCGCTGCTCCCTCTACACCCATGTCCACTAACAGAAAACTCAGTTCCTCGGCTTGAGCCCCTGTACTCCAGCGACAGAGACAGGGCCCTTCCAGGATGCAGTTTGGCATCGAGGTCAAGAGCACAGGGTCTGGGGCCAGACAGATCTGAGTTCCCATCTTACCTGGTCACGTCCTGGTAGTGTCCTTGGATATACCGCATCACTTCTTTGAGCCTCAGTTTCCTGGGCTGGAGAATGGAGATAATAATAGTACCTCATAGAGTTGTCATGGGCACTGTTTGCAATGATGTGGGCGAACCTGGCACATGCTGGGGGCTCCATCACCATCTGCAAAGCTCCCTGCACCCCCTCTCTGCTCAGTGCTCCCCACTGACCAAGCCTCTTTTTGTTTTCAAGGTCACGCTGCTTTCCTTTGCTGTGGAGTCAGAGTGCACATTTCTTGACTACATCAAAGGAGGGTGAGAAGAGATGCAGCCTGGTTTCTTTGGCCTCAGGGGGAGGGAAGGGCCCCCCCGCAACACGGACCTGAGCTGAGCTGACCGCACCTGGCCTCTCTGAGGTCCTGGCCAGAGCCTGGGGTCCTGGGCTCTGATCAGACCTCCGGTATCTGGGCTCAGACGACTCCCCAGAGCCCTGCAGGGCCCTGATGTGACTGCAGAGGGCGCTGCTGAGCCATGGAGGCTTGCTTGGGTTGTGGGCGGTCTCTGCAGAGGGGACCTGCAGGTGGTAGGGACTGCGTGAGACTCCATGGCAAAGAGAACTAAGGGCTTAGGGAGGTGGAAAAGCCCTAATCTAAGCATCAGGAGGCCCAAGCCCTAGGCCCCTCTTTGCTGTGAACTGGCTGGGGTACTTTGGGCACATCACTTTCCCTCCCTGGGCATCCATCTCCTCCGCTTACACAGAGAGGTTGGAATTTAGTGAATTCTAAGGTTCCTTCCTGCTCTGAGCTTCTGATATGGTCTGTCTGGGAGGCGGTGATTAATCTGCCCAGTGTCATTAGGGACCACAGGAGAAACTGGGACAGAGGCCAGGGGATGGTCCAACACAAGTTTAAGGAACAGAGACAACCAGAGGGGTTGGCCTCCGGGCCAAGGCAAGCAGAGAAATCTGGAGACTCCGGCCAAACAGCTCATGAGGAAAGAGCCTGACTCTGCAGTGAGGTCCTGCCCAGCACGCTCCCTGCCGGGACAGGTGCCGGGGCAGGGGTGTGGGTAGCCGAGAGCCCACAGGTGCAGGCAGGTGAGTGACTACACCTGTCTGGAAAGGAGACAGGCGGGGCCATTGCCAAAGGTTCATCCCAGCCAAGCCGGCGCTTGGCTGCCTGGTTCTCAGGGCAGAGGGAGGAGTCAGGCCCTGGGAAGCCACACTTACTCTCCCATGACGTGACTCCCTGCTGCCTCGAGCCTGCAGCCCGCAGGCTTGCAGCTCTCCTTGTCCCCACTGAGCACATGCCCTTCCCGCAGTCCCCCAGAGGCCTCCCCGTCCCTCCCCCACGTCAACTCCAGCCCCTGCCCTTGCTCCTTCCCCAATCAGAACTGCTCTGTGCTCTATCCTATTGAAAAACCACCCCTGATATCCCATGGTAATTTTCAAGCAACCCTCACATCCTGTTTATCCTTCCCATTTGCATGCATGCACGCTAAGTCGGGTGTGCCCGAATCTGCGACCCTGTGGGCTGTAGCCCGCCAGGCTCGTCTGTCCGTGGGCAGACTGCCCCCAATTTACAGGATACAGGGGGCCAGGGAAGATGATTATCTCCATTTTACAGAAGATGTCCGAGGCCACACCGCTTAGTCAGCGGCAGGGTTCATCCCATCATCCACAGGCTGCGTTTCTTCCATAGTAATGAATCCACCGAGCTTCCCTTGTGGCTCAGTTGGTAAAGAATCTGCCTGCAGTGCAGGAGACCTGGGTTTGATTCCTGGGTTGGGAAGATCCCCTGGAGAAGGAAATGGCAACCTGCTCCAGTATCCTTGCCTGGAGAACACCATGGACAGAGGAGCCTGCAGGCTGCAGTCCATGGGGTCGCAAAGAGTCAGACACGACCGAGCGACTCAACCGCCACCACCCCCACCATTGAATCCGCCTCATAGCTACGAGGTGGGGTGTGAGAGAGATGGATGAGTCCAAGGGCTGGGTGCTGTGAGGTCTCGTCATCTTGCTGAGAGGGCGCTCTCAGAGGCAAGCCCTGGCCCTCCTCCTCTCCTCTCTTCACACTCTGGAGAGCCTGGGTGAGCGAGCCGGCTCTAGGGAGCGAGAGGCCAGCATGCGTGTCCAGGCAAGCAGCTGATGGAGGCATTTGTCTAGGGATTCTCTCCTCCCTCACCCACCTGGACCAGGAGGAAGGTTCTGGGCGCCTGTGTCCCCTTGGAGTCAGAGATGGAACTGGTTGCTGAGCAGCCTGTCCTTGCCCTTAGGCAGGAGAGGCGAGCCTGCAGGGAGTCACTTTTTGACAAAAGTACCTGCTTTTCAGTCCCTTCCTTCCCTGAGCCATTTCAGAACGAGAGCAGGAAAGACTGCTTAAGGAGTGAAAAGCCTGCCTCTCCCTCACCTTTTTTTTTTTTTTTTTAAATGTGGACCATTTTGTAAAATCTTTATTGAATTTGTTACAACATTCAGTTCAGTTCAGTTGCTCAGTCATGTCTGAGTCTTTGCGACCCCATGGACTGCAGCACACCATGCTTCCCTGTCCATCATCGACTCCTGGAGCTTACTCAAACTCATGTCCATTGAGTCGGTGATGCCATGCAACCACCTCATCCTCTGTTGTCCTCTTCTCCTCCTGCCTTCAGTCTTTCCCAGCATCAGGGTCTTTTCCAATGAGTTAGTTCTTCTCATCAGGTAGCCAAAGTATTGGAGTTTCAGCATCAGCATCTGTCCTTCCAATGAATATTCTGGACTGATTTCCTTTTAGGATGGACTGGTATGATCTCCTTGCAGTCCAAGGGACTCTCAAGAGTTACAACAATGCTTCTGTTTTATATTTTGTTTTTTTGGCCACGAGGCATGTGGGATCTTAGCTTCCCAACCAGGCTTTGAACTCTCACCCCCTGCATTGGAAGGTGCAGTCTTAACCATTGGACCACCAGAGAAGTCCCTTCTCTCACCCTCTATTTGGAAGAGCCAGGCTGACAGGGTCCGTCAGCTGTAGTCCTGCAGGCCAGAACCGCCTCTTGCCACCCTGTGGCTCCTTCTCCCTCAGAGCTTGGAGTCTACTGAATGCTCTGGCCGAGGGCAGCAGACAAGGGGAAGGCGTCTGGGGAGGACTGTCCCTGGCCAGCAGACCCTGGGTGGGGTCTCCTGCTCACCAGGTCCTTCCCCCTTCCCGGAGATGGAAGGTTTCCTGAGCAGCAGCTCAGCTGTGATCAAGTGCAGCGAGGGCTGTGGTTTCTGATAGGGACTCCTCAGGGCACGTGAGGTGAGCCCTGCGTGCGTGCTAAGTCACTTCAGTCATGTGGACTCTTCGTGACCCCATGGACCGTAGCCTGCCAGGCTCCTCTGTCCATGGGATTCTCCAAGCAAGAATACTGCAGTGGGCTGCCATGCCCTCCTCCAGCGGGTCTTCCGGACCCAGCGATCGAACCCGGGTCTCTTATGTCTCCTGCACTGGCAGGCGGGTTCTTTACCACTACTGCCACCTGGGAAGCAACCTCACCGTATATCATCCATGGTCAAAACTCAGAGCAGAGTCTTCCCAGGTGGGATCCCAGAGCCCCCTCCTCAGAATCGCTGCTTGAAGGCAGCTGTTTGCTGATTCTGGGGCCCCATCTCAGACCAACTCCCTCCCTGGGAGGGAGGCCCTGGGACAGTCTTTGTAAACAAGCTCCCCTGGTGACTCTACACTCACTGTGTGTGAGAATCACAAGACTAGACTTTATCAGGGATTCGTGTCTCGTCAGCTTTGTTTTATCAGCATCTGGCACGGAACCTAGAACAGCCAAACCCTCAGAAAGTTTTAACCCTGAATATGAATCCTCAAAGCCTAATTTTTTTGTTGTTATGGAAAAATTCCAAACACAGGCAAAAGTGGAGAGACGGTGTGATAAACCCCCAAGTACCCTCCACCCAGATTCGACAGTTACCAGCTCACAGAGTCTTGTTCCACACATTCACCCTTCCACCCAATTATTTTGAAGCTCCAGACATCATGTCTCATCCCCTAATTACTTCAGGATGTGTCTCCAAAATAGAAAAGGACTCTCTCTTTGTAAAATTTAACAGCAATACCAAAATCACACCTAAAAACCAAGTAGTTCCTTAATGCCAACTGTCTAGTCAGTACTCAAATTTCTCCAGTTGTCTTATAATGTTTTTGAATTGGTTTATTTGAATGCAAAATCAAGGTAAGGTCCATATATTGAGATTGGTTGATTTGTCTCATAATTATCTTTTGTTTTTTGATCACGCCGCTCCTTGTGGGATCTTCGTTCCCCAACCAGGGGTTGAACCGGGGTGCCCTCAGCAGAGAAGGCGCCCAGTTCTAACCACTGGACCACCAGGGAATTCCTCATTATCTTTTCATCTAGTGGTTCCCCCAAGTGCCTGAAGGGCTTGCTAAAACAAATTCCTGCACCCCACCAGGGGATTCTGGTTCAGTAGGTCTACTGGGGGCCTGAGACTCCTCACAGATTCCCATGTGATCCTGATGCTGCTGGCCCAGGGGGGACCTTCCAGTAATGCTCCTACAGAATTTCCCACAGGCTACCCCTGCATCCTCCACAGACCCTCACTTAACGTATTCCTCTGTCCCCTGTGTTTCCTGTAAACCACTGGTAGATAGTTCTGGAAGCTCAGCTGATTCCAGTTCCATTTTTTTGGCAAGACAGCTTCATGGGTGGTGTTTTGTTCTTCTCTCAGGTGATGCCCAATGCCTGTTTGTCTTTTTTTTTTTTTTGCCAGGTTAAACAGTAAGGCTAAATCAGCTTTAACCCTGAATCTGACTCCAAATCTGAGCCAGGAATACAGGGAAACCCTACTTCACTGGCCTCCGGGGGGGCCCAGGGGCAGGGTTTGGAGAGGAAATAAGTGATCTTAGCCATGTGCCCAGCAGAACGTAAACATCTTTGGAGAGCTGTCCCACTGTCCTCACTTCTGATGCTCACAGCAGGCCTCTGGGGGAGGGTGGGGCGGATGCTACTCTTCCAGTTTTCCAGACCTGAAGGAGACAAATGCTTCACCAGGCTTCATACACGGCATGCAGTGGGGCTGGGGCAGAAGCCGGGGTTCTCACTCCGGTCCAGTACGCTTCACCCTCCCCACAGCCCTGCCTTTGGCCAGCTAACTCCCTTGTTGTCCTCCTTCTTCTAGGACCCAGATCAACTTCACAGTGGCCATTGATTTCACAGCCTCCAATGGTGAGTAGCAGGCATGGGCGGAGGAGCTGGATGGGGGCTGGGGGCCTGGAAAGGGGAGGGCTTTCCAGGACTGTGGTAGTTGTCCCTAGCTGGACGCCAGGTCTTCCATACTCTCTGGCCTCATCCTCCCAAAGAGGAGGAACGTGGGCCTGGAGAACCAAAGATACAGCCAGGGTGGCAAAGGTATTCGCTGATTGGATCGTGGTCACTCGCAAAGCCAGGCTCTGGGCCCACATACCCTGAGCCTTGCTCTTGAGGATGCCCAGCCTCCCTGGGGGAGTAGGGGAGCCCCGGGGCAGAGGTGTTTCCTCACAGGATCAAACTGCACACCCCCTGTGCAGGCCAGGGCTTCCCCGGTGGCACTAGCGATAACGAGCCTGCTTGCCAATGCAGGAGACGTAAGAGACGATTCCCTGGAGGAGGGCATGGCAACCCACTCCAAGTACTCTTGCCTGGAGAATCCCACGGACAGAGGAGCCTGGCGGGCTACAGTCCCTGGGGGTCAGACACGACTGAGCGACCGTGCGCGAGCAGAAGCATACTGTGCAGGCCAGCCCGCAGGCCAGAGGCAGGCAGAGGCAGGACTGGGAGGCGGGCACGTGGGGGCTCCAGGCCTCGCCTTTGCTCACGCTGCCCCAGCTTCCTTCCTTCCCTGACTTCTCCAGGGTGGCCGAGTGGTTGGGAGCAATCAGTGCCTAACTGTCAGAGCCATGACAATCTTCCCTGGATTCTGGACCCGCATTAATCCCTGCTCAATCAGAAGTTCCTCAGGTCTGGTAGTCCGCAGGCATGTCAGAAGCCTCTCTCTGCAGGCCTGCCACAGCGGAGTGCTGAGATGTCAGAGCTGAGGTGCGGTGCTTAGTATTCATAACAATGAGGAGAGTTACAGGAACATCTGTTTAATCCTCACAATAGTCCAGTGAGGCGGGGACTGTTATTAGTATAGTGTAGTGTTAGTCGATCAGCTGTGTCTGACTCTTTGCGATCTCATAGACCGTAGCCCGCCAGGCTCCTCTGTCCGTGGGATTCTCCAGGCAAAAATACTGCAAGTAGGTTGCCATTCCCTTCTCCAGGGGATCTTCTCGACCTAGGAATTGAACTCGGGTCTCCTGGATTCCAGGCAGATTCTTTACCATCTGAGCCACCAGGGAAGCCTGGGGACTATTGTTACCCCCATTCTACTGCTGGGAAGACTGAGGCTGAGTGGTTAACATTCGTATCCAAGATCACACAGCAGGAAGTAGAAAGAGGGTTAATACTTGGCAGCCTGTGCTGTACTACTCTCGTTAATAAACAAGTAACTAAAATATGGACCGTGTCAGTGGTGATAAGGGCTATGGAGAACAAGCCAGGAAGAGGGGTGGGGACTGTAGCTTTCAACAGGCTCCAGGAAAGACCACAGCAGACCTGAAGAGGGAGGGAGCGAGGCATGTGCACATCTGTGGAAGAGTGTCCCAGAGCGGAGGGATCAGCCCCTGCCAAGGCCCTGAGGCGGGGATGGCGAGAGGCTGGAACCGAGGGAGTAACGGGATGGTAGGAGATGCGAAGAGGTGTCACTGGAGCCCAGCTCCAGTGGGGCTGTGTGGGCCCTCGTAAGGACTTCAGATTCAGCTCTGGGTGAAATGGAAACATTGGGGCATTTTGAGCAGAGAAGAGGTGTGATTAGGTGAGTTTTGATGTAGACTCACCCTGACAGGTGTGCTGAGTGTGGACACAAGGCAGAGACCCGGAGATCAGGCTGCTGCAGTCCTACAAGCAAGAGGCTAGATTCACAGAGGGGGCACTCAGGCTCCATTCAGAGGGTTTCGCAGCCATGGTTTGCTCGAGAATTGAATGCTCAGTAAGGGAAGGAAAGGGATGCCCCTGGACACCCTCTTCTGCATTCCGAGCCCGGTGACTTGGCGTGTCCGGGCCACCCAGTGTCCCCCCTTGTCCCCACTTCGCAGGGAACCCCTCGCAGTCCACATCGCTGCACTACATGAGCCCCTACCAGCTGAACGCCTACGCACTGGCGCTGACGGCCGTCGGGGAGATCATCCAGCACTACGACAGCGACAAGATGTTCCCCGCCCTCGGCTTCGGGGCCAAGCTGCCCCCAGACGGCAGGGTGTCCCACGAGTTCCCGCTGGTAGAAGACCCCGGGAGAGAGGGCTGTGGCCTGGGGTCAGGGGGCCTTGCCCATCCTGCCCGCCTGGCTTTGTCAGGGCAGGCTGCATGCTGGGGCTTGGAGCGGGACTTGTATCGGAGCTCGGATCAGAACTCCACTCCCCACCTCGGTCACAGTCATCTCCCCTGTGAAGCCACCCACAGTGGGCTCTGCCCCCCTTTTCCCAACAAGACCCTGATGGAGGTGGAGTGGAGTCATGGCTGAACTATTCCCTAAGACCTCAGAAATGAGGATTAAAAGGGTCTGAACAACTGCAGGTAATTCTAGGATGGGAGGAAGTGTCTGAGCAGATAGGGAGTAGGACAAGGAGCCTGTCTGGACACTGCTCACCTGGAGCTTGTGCTGCCCTTCATGGTGGGCCTTGGGGCTCTCTCCCCAGCCCCCACCCCCGAGCCCCCACCAGAGAAGAGTCTAGGAGGGCCCAGGCCTGCAGGCCTCCTCCGTCCTGGCTCAGCTGCCCCCCGGACCACCCCTCTGCCCTCCTTCCCACCCCTCCTTCCTTCCTGGGCTCAGCTCCCCACCCCCTGTGCTCCCAGAACGGCAACCAGGAGAACCCCTCGTGCTGCGGCATCGACGGCATCCTAGAGGCCTACCACCACAGCCTGCGCACGGTGCAGCTCTACGGCCCCACCAACTTCGCCCCCGTGGTCACCCACGTGGCCAGGTGAGCACGGGGTCACTGGACAGCCCTCCCTGCAGCTCTCAAGGGGCTTCCTTCCGTCCCCGTCTTCTCAGGAAGGCGGGAGGGCGCGTCTCTTCCCACTGATTTACTTTTGGGGACGCCCTGACCCTAAAAAGACCCCCCTCCCACCAAAGAGCTGTCGCACCAATGTTCAGGGTCCTTGTGCGGGGGGTCGGCGTGCCCAGCGTCCCAGCAGACAGACCGCTGCCCCCTGCCCTGCCCCAGGAACGCGGCCGCAGTGCAGGACGGCTCCCAGTACTCGGTGCTGCTCATCATCACAGATGGGGTCATCTCAGACATGGCGCAGACCAAGGAGGCGATCGTCAACGTGAGCGGGGGGTGGGGACAGGGGGTGGGGAAATCTGGGGGTACACCTCCTTGCCTCCTTTGGGGAGACCTGTGGGGCATGGCTTCTCTTCTCCTGGTTTGGGACATCTTTGGGACCACTCCTGGTTTCTCGCTATAAAGCCTGGAGGGCCAACATCAGGGTTTGGGGGGTGGAGGGGGTTCCAGCTGATGAAGGATCCAACTGGCAAACTCTGTACCCACCTCTTCATCACACTGGGTGGTCCACTCCCTCCAGACTCCTATGGCTCTCTCGTTCACCTCTGGGGCTGCTGCCCCAGACCCCAGCCCAGCTTGGCCAGGTAGAAGAGATGGGAGATCCTGAGAGGTGGAGACCTGGAAACGTGGAACCCCCCACGGGGTGGTCTCCCTGCACAGGGGCTCTGGCCACAGCTGGCCCTCCCTCCAGGCCCACCTGATGGAAGTCCAGAGGCAGAGGAGAGGACGGGGTGTCTTGCAGAAGCAAACCTGTGACCCGCCTCCCCTCTGCCTCCCTCCTTCTCGATTCCCGCTTCCTCTCTGGTGTCCCCACTTCCATTCCCTTTGGTTGGTGCCCTCTTTCCCGCCTCCCTCTTTTTCTGTGTTTCTCCGTGTGTCTCCATCCTCCTCTTCTCCATTTCTTCCCTGACCGCCTCCCTTTCTTCTGTTGGCCCACGCCTTCCCTTCCCTACCCACGATCTCCCCTTTCTTTTAACTGGCCCCTCGGCTGGGCCCCCGCCCTTCCCACCCCCCTCCACCTCCTGCGTTGTCTCCCACATTGCCTCCCAGGCCGCCAAGCTCCCCATGTCCATCATCATCATCGGCGTGGGCCAAGCAGAGTTCGACGGTGAGTCCCCACCGCCCCCCGACATTTTTCCCCAGAGGTTTCAGGCCCTTGGGAGTGACCCCTCCCAAAAGAGCAAGGACTCATACCCCAGTCTGTGCGAGACTGTCTGGGTGAGCAGGCAGGGTGTGAGAGTGCATTTGTTTGCACAGGGAGGGGTGTGTCAAGGTGCGTACCCCACACCCACACCCCAAGGCTGTGGGGAGGAGGCCCCAAGTCACTCCTCCAGCCTCCACCCTGGGAGCCTGCGGGGGTGGCGGGGAGGGCTGCCCAGGACTGGGCTCCTCCTGTCTCCTGGCTTCAGCTTTCTCATCTCTGACATGGGGGCCTGGGCTGGCGGCCTCTGTCCTGCCAGGCTCAGGTGCCCTCCGGTTAGCTTCCCCACCGCTTGTCTTTACCCCCTCCCCCCAACAGCCATGGTGGAGCTAGATGGCGATGATGTGAGGATCTCCTCCCGGGGAAAGCTGGCCGAGCGGGACATTGTCCAGGTGAAGCCCAGACCTTGGCTTTCCCCACAGAAAACACAAGAGCCCCCCTAGCCAGGCTGACCTCACTCCCCCTTCTGGGGGCTTCTCTGGAAAGGGGCCCTGCAGGCAGGCATTGGTAGTCCTAGAATGGCTTGGCCATCATAGGAGATAGGAGTCAGTTGTGGGGCTGGACACCGGCCTCACCATGTCTGAGACTCACCCCTAGCCTGGTGTTACCCCAACTGCAACGCTCACACCCAGCCCTCCCTGAGCCTGCAGTGTCTCCTGTAGAACACAGAGGCCTAGTTTCTCGCACCTTGTGTTGCTTTCTGCCGGGCTGCCTTCCTAAGTGAGGTGGCAAACCCTGGGAAGGTGGAGGCGGTGTCTAAAGGGCTGCTGCAGCCCTTTTCAAGAATGAGTGTTGCCTGATTCACTGAATCAGTGCCAGCCTCCCCGCAGAGAATGGCAAATGTAACAGCAGACAGGTCTTTGTCCTCGGGGAATCCCTGTCCAGTCAAGCCTCAGAATGCGCCTCAGTAAGCACACACCCCTCTGTGACTCTGCTGCAGACTGAGGCCCTGGTGCTTAGGAGATTCAGAATAAAAAAAACCGACAGTCTCCATACTGCCTCCTCCCCCATTAAAAAATTCAGATGGGGGAGGGGTCATTCCAGATGTGGGGACCAAAGTTGGGGGGGCAGTCTGGGAGGTGTGTGCAAAGGCCTGGAGGCAGCCATGAGCCTGAGGCACGGGGGTGGGGGGTGGGGGCAGACATCTCCCGGGAGGAAGCCATAGGAGTGGGACTGTAGGTGTTGGGCCAGAAGGGGAACCCAAAGAGACAGGAGGAACTCTGTTGCAGAGGTGGGAGGAGGCCTGCAGGGTCCGTTTCCCAGAAACCCCGCATTCCCGTCAGCATTTCCTGAGCGTCTGCTAAGTTCTGCTAAGTGCCTCTGCTTGGTGCAGATACTTAATCAGAGATTAAGGAATCTTGTTCAGTAGTGTATCCTGGCATGAACAGTGTTCAGGAAGTTATTTTTTGAGTGAATGAAAGAATAATGACTACGGTACAGCCCTTTAGAGAATCACTATGGTGAGGAAGGCTTGGGGCAAGCCAGGCAGAGGCTGGGCAGGAGTGGGACAGGAGCCCAGGCCTGGAGATTTAGGGGGTGGGGACTGGTGTCCAGAGGGAGACCTGGCCTCACCCTGCCTCCCCCTGCTGGACAGTTCGTGCCCTTCAGGGACTACGTGGACCGCACGGGCAATCACGTGCTGAGCATGGCGCGCCTGGCCCGTGACGTGCTGGCCGAGATCCCCGACCAGCTGGTGTCCTACATGAAGGCACAGGGCATCCGCCCGCGCTCCCCGCCCACGGCCACGGCTCGCTCTCCCCCACAGTCCCCGGCCCGCACACCCCCAGCTTCCCCGCTGCACACGCACATCTGAGCATGTGGTCTGCTCAGACGGCTGGGGCTTAGACCAGTAGAAAGGTGGGCGGGGCGCCCAGACCCTGCTGCGGTCCACCCTGCCCAGCCTCTGGAACACGTGTGCCTGGGAGGCTGGTGGGGCGGGGCTTCTGGAGACTCCTCCCACACTGCTCCATTCCCCGAAGTCTGGTGGCACAGGTGATGGAGTTGGGGATCTGGGCCCCTCCTTCTCTTCTTTCACCGACGCCTGGTTCTGGACCAGCCAGGAAGATGCTAATCAGGACCATCAGGGTCCCCCTCAGCCCACCTAGGCAATCTTCGTGTGCTCCTTTATCACTCTGAGCCTGGGCTGAGCTTCCCACCACCAGGTCGCCCGCTCTTGTGGTCTACTCCTATACCAGCCCCCTGACCCCCACCTCGGTATCTCTCCTGTCCCTGTTTCTAATGAACCCCATGAGGCTGCTGGGTTTTGAGGAATGCCCAAACACGTGACCCCCTCCCTGGGACCCTTGCATGTAGCGGGAGTACTACAGACCCATGAAGGAGACGCCGTGGTAGTGGATGGAGGCCGTGTGGTGGGCGAGGAATGGAAGCTTATCAGGCTCGGAGTCCTTCCTGGTGCCTCTCCAGCCCAGTATGATGCTGGTTCTAGACAGAAATCCACAGGCCTCTCCTGGTCTGTGCCCATAGGGACCTTAGCAGTTGGCTCCTGGCCTCAGACAGCCCCTTCTCTCCCCAGAGGCTGCCCAGGGTCCTTGGGGTGCAATCCTCTACCACCCACCTGGAGGCTTGGGCAAAAAGCAGCCCTGCTCCAACACTCTGACACTGCCCCTCTATCCCATGGGGATGGGGCACCCCTGGGTTTAACCCTGCCTCCAGCCCCTGCTGGCTGCAGGATCCCAAGCAAGGCCTTTCTACCTTCTGGATCTCAGTTTCCACATCTGTAAGGCAAGAGGGTTGACCAGATGGCCCTGGGTTTACCTTCAGCTCTAATGGTCTAAGAGTCTACGGTCATCCCGTGTCCAGCTTCCCCCATCCCACTCCTCACTAGTGCTGCCCTTGAAGGCCGTCTTGGCTCTAGGGTCACCCTGTTCCATCCCATCACCCCAAATCCACCCTAGTCCCTCAGCCTTGGGCTCCTGGCCTCTGAGCCAGAGCCCTTGCCCCTGTTGTGGGAAAGGTGAGAAAGATGATCTCATGCCTGGGCCTCTCCACAGCTGCCCAGCCTTTACCCACCTGGGGAACAGGTCATGCATGCCAGTCCCTCCTGCTGCATGGGGCTCCTCTGCCCACTGAACCTCCCATGCCTGGTGGAGACCAGGCCACACCACTTCTGTTGCGGACACTGCTTCCCTTCCCATCATGCATGATGGTGGCGTTTCTATGCTGTCTGGTCCTGTGCCCGTCTCTAAGACAGTCTCTGTGTGGAATTTGCCTTAAACTGAAGTAAATTGGATTCTTTTACTAGAGTTCTTTGTTTTCCTTTGTCCTTTGAAAAATAGCACAGATGTTGCTGTGTGTTCTCCTCGCTCTCTTTTTTCCCCTCTTTTGTTCCACAAAAATGTGCTGAACAGCTATGTGCCAGGGTCCGTGCTAGGCACTGCGGATGCAGCAGTGAACGAAACACAGGGGCCCCATCTCCATGTCGAGCTTACAGCGGACACGCAACAGGACAGGGGAAACACAATAAGCACGTAAACGAATAGGTAAATGACGATTTCCAGTGGTGGTAAGTGTCACAAAGGAAAAGAAGAGCATAAGACGATAGAGAGTGACAGGGTGACGTTTTAAATGAGGTGGTCGGGGAGGGGCCCTCTCTGAGGAGATGACAGTTAGATGAACCCTAAACAAAGGAGAGAGAGAGGCATGCTGGTATCTGAGGCAAAAGGGCTTCAAGGAGCAGGAGCAGCACATAGAAGGCCCTGGGGTGTGTTTGAAGGACAGCAGGAAGCCAGTGGGTTGAACCTGCATTAAGGAGGGAAGAGTAGGCGTTTCCTTGGTGCTCCAGTGGTTGAGATTCCACACTTCCATTGCAGGGGGCACAGGTTCAATCTCTGGCCAGGGAACTAAGATCCTGCATGCCACAGCGGGCAGCCAAAAGCAACAAGGAGGGGACAGTGCAGGAGATGGGCTTGGGGGTGGAGAATCTGGAATGCGCAGGGCCTTGTAGGTCACAGTATGGTCTTCAGTGTTACTCTGAGTCGATCAGGAAGCCACTAAGGAGGTGAGACAGGTGAGCAACATGATCAGATTAGTCTGTGAGTGACTTTATTGCATTTGCTCACTCATCTCTCAGCAAGTGTTGAGTGAGCATTAGTGCCAGGCCCTGCCCAGGTTTGGAGACCCTGCTCACACACAGTTGCACCCTTCACAGGCCTCTAACCCCTGCTTTGGAGAAATAAGCAATAAATACTACCGCCCTAAGGTATCAATACAAAACCAGTGGGAAGGGCCAGGATCTGTGAGTACCAAAGGGGGGACTCTTGGGACAGCCTAGACCATTGGTCCCCAACCTTTTGGGCACCAGGGACCGGTTTCCTGGAAGACAGTTTTTCCACAGGGTTGTGGGGATGGTTTCGGGATAATTCAAGCACATTACATTCATTATGCCACTGCTGATCTGACAGGAGGCCAAGCTCAAGGAGTAATGTGAGCGATGGGGAACGGCTGTAAATACAGATGGAGCTTTGTTTGCTCACCCACTGCTAACCTCCAGCTCTGTAGCTCTGTTCCTATCAGGCCAAGGATCCACACCAGTCAGTGGCCCAGGGGTTAGGGACCCCAAGCCTAGACAACTCACAGATCGCATGTCCAGGATGCGTTACTGCTCCTGTGTGGCAGGGCCGTCTCTCCTCCCTTGCAGCCCTGTCGTAGGGCCAGAATAACATGCAGGTGTGCACATATGAAGCGTGTGACATGCGCAGGACCTGCTGCGCTCAGTGTGCAATAAACACCACCTTCCTCCTCATCGCTCTTCACAGATAAACTCCTGTGGCCACGAGGGCCCAGGATCACAGGGAAAAGGGGTCTCTCCCTTCTCTGGGTGAGTTTGCTCGCAGATTAGCCCTCCAGGCAGCCATTCCCAACCTGCACATCACAAGACACTGGTACTCATTACACCAAAGTTTGGGACTTGCTTGCTTCTGACAATTTTATCGTAAATTAGAGCTGATTCACCACTGTCCTTATAATTAGATGCCCCTCTGACTTGCATTCTGATCTGCTTTGAGTGGGAACCGGGTGGGATCACAGCTCTAGAAGAAGGAAGTTCCCATAACCAGTGGCCTGATTTCCCTCACCTTGGGCACCCATGGGAAAGGGTTGGGAGGAGAAGACTGCCTGGCAGGGGAATTGAGGCTCAGAGCCGCCGCCCCAGGGCGCTGGGAGCGTCTTCATTGTGCTCAAGACAGTAGCTTCTCTCCTGGGTTCTTTCCCAACGATGTGTTCCACGGAACACTGGTTCCCTGGCAGGGGTTTTGGGAAGCTACTGGCTCCAAGGCCCTCTCAGAGTCCCAGGGGCTGTCAGGGTGTTTGAGGCTCTGATTAGTCTTATGGCAAAGAGACTATATTTCTTAAGCTTTTTGACCATGATGTGTGTGCGTGTGCGTGTGTGTGTGTGTGTGTATTTCGCTGTAACACCGTCACCGAGCAGAAGCTGTCTTGGGAATTTCAGTGGAGACACACTTCCCCGGTTCCCAGGCCAACACAAAAGCCTGAGGCTTTTCCCTAGGAGGCCTGAAGGAGGGCATGGAGTTGGGGAACTTCTCAGAGGGAATGGGGTAGCAGAGGTGAAGCCATTTGGTTCCGGACAGAAGGAAGAGGCCTCAAAAGGCGTCTCTGCCCCGGCTACATCAGGAAGAGAAACCACAGAGAAGAAAAGAGGGTGTTCAGGAATTCACAGACTCATGGCTCCACTTTGACTTTACTTCATGGGGTTCCTATATTGTGCTGAGAAGAGTGTGTGTGGCAGAGCTGAGGGAGGCCAGGCAGAGAAGGGAGAGGAGATTGAAGGGGCCCCCTCCCTGGACTATGAGCCCCTACTCAGCCTGCCCATTCAATCTCCAGGCCTTCAGGATTGAGGACCCCAGGTTATCAGCCCCCAGATCATTCTGCTAATCATTTCTCAGCCTTTAGAGAGGCTGAGAAAGTCCCTTTCCCACTCTCATTTCAAATGCCCCTGAATTAACAAAAATAAGATTATACTAATAATAGTAATGACCAATACTAAAGCACCAGGCATTCCTTTAATCACTGTATATTTGGGAAGTTTATCTTTTTAACAACCTGTGAAAAGGGTACTATCAGGATTCTACTTTCCAGATGAGAAAACTGAAGCACAAAGAGGTTAAGGGGCTTTTCAGGTCATACAACTAGAAAGCCGTGGAGCCCATCGGTATCCATCTGAGCCCCAAGGAAAAATGGGCGCCATGATCTAGTTGCTGTTTAACTGCTGCGTCACGTTTGCTGGGCTGCCTCCCGTCTCTGGATCTTCGTCTCCCTACTGGTAAAATGGGGGGGATGGGATCTAATGTTGCTAGGGGTCTTCCCATCTCTTTTGAATTTCAGCCTTCCCATCAGCCTAATCTCTCAGACCCCCACCAGGCCCCAGAGGCTTCCCGGGGCCCCATCACGTCCAGGCTGGACACTCTCCATCACCACGCCAGCTCCTCCCACAGCCCTGGGATGCCTGGCTGCCAGCAGCCTGCGAAAGAGGTCCCTGAGCCTGGCCCGGAAGGGGCGAGAGAGGTAGAAGCAGAGGACGGGGCTGACAGCACAGTTGGAGTAGGCCAGGAGAGTGCAGAGGCTGGAGGCCACGTACGCCACGGGCGTGGCAGGCAGGTCACCCATAGCTGCCACGTAGCCCAGCACAGAGCAGGGCCCCCACATCAGCACGAAGACCACCAGCACTATGAGGATGAGCCCGGTGTTCTCCTGATGCTCCCGGGCGCTCTCCCCCACGGGGCCCCGGGGCTGCGTCCACAGGAGCCAGCCCATGTGGCCGAAAGAGCAGCCCAGACCCAGCACACAAGGCAGGAAGGCCAGGGCTCCCAGCAGCGTGAAGTAGCAGGAGGTCTGAGCAGGGTTCAGAAGCAAGAGGCAGGCCCAGGCCCCCTCCTCCACAACTGCTCGCTGGAACAGCCAGGTGGGCAGCGAGGCCGTGAGGCCCAGGGCCCACATGGCCCCACAGAGCAGCCGGCAGGCACCCGGGCCGGACGGGAGGGCCAGGTCAGGCCGGGCCACAGCCACGTGGCGCAGGAGCGCCGTGGCCACCATGCTGTAGAAGGTGCAGAACATGGTGGCGCTGTTGGCGGCCTGGCTGGTGGTGCAGACGGTGGGGCCCAGCCACCAGTCCTGCCGCAAGAAGCTCAGCAGGAGCACCGGCACCACACAGGCCAGGAAGAGCAGGTCGGACAGCGTGATGTTCACCATGAGGCTATTGGTCAAGGAGAGGAGCGGGCGGGGGGCACCCGGGCCCCGGCCCACCACCAGCAGCATCAGCCCGTTGGCCAGCAACCCCACCAGCAGGATGAGGCCACAGACCCCTGCAAAGACGAGTCGGAGCGGTTGCTCGGCTATGGCCGTGAGCCCAGCGCTGGACGTGGCGTTGGCCTCCATTCTGCTGCTCCAGACACGCAAGGACAGCGCAGAAGCCAGGCCGCAGGCCACCTTCCTCTTTCCCTGCCGAGCTCCCTCCTCTCACAGACCCCTGCACACGGTGGGTGCCCCGGGCCTGCCCCAGCCCCTCTAGACCTCTCAGCAACCTGGTGGGATGGGCTCTGCCAGTGCCCTGGGTTCAAATCCCGACTCTGCTACTTGGGAGCATCACGGTCTGGTGTGGAGCTCGTGTGGCCTGTGCTGCTCAGCCTCCTCTGTAAGGAATCGAGGAAATAAAGGAAGTAACACAGGTGTCAACAGTAACTGTCACTCAAGGACGAGATGGAGGTAATTTTCATTTTCTTCTTTATAACTGCTGTATTTCTAAAATTTTGCAGGGGGTACAAGTTGAATCTGATAAATATTTATATATTAGTATATATGTTTATTAATAAATATAAATATATACTATATTACTATAATATATATTATATAGTATTATACTATATATGATATTGTAATATTGTATGTTACTATATATTATAATATACAGTAATACTATATATATTACTAGTATGTATATGACTCTAATATATGTATATTTAGTATACACATTACATATATGTAGTATACCTTGGAAGAAAAGTTATGACCAACCTAGATAGCATATTCAAAAGCAGAGACATTACTTTGCCGACTAAGGTCCATCTAGTCAAGGCTATGGTTTTTCCAGTAGTCATGTATGGATGTGAGGGTTGGACTGTGAAGAAGGCTGAGCGCCGAAGAATTGATGCTTTTGAACTGTGGCGTTGGAGAAGACTCTTGAGAGTCCCTTGGACTGCAAGGAGATCCAACCAGTCCATTCTGAAAGAGATCAGCCCTGGGATTTCTGTGGAAGGAATGATGCTAAAGCTGAAACTCCAGTACTTTGGCCACCTCATGTGAAGAGTTGACTCACTGGAAAAGACTCTGATGCTGGGAGGGATTGGGGGCAGGAGGAGAAGGGGACAACAGAGGATGAGATAGCTGGATGGCATCACTGACTCGATGGACGTGAATCTGAGTGAACTCCAGGAGACGGTGATGGACAGGGAGGTCTGGCGTTCTACGATTCATGGGGTTGCAAAGAGTCGGACACGACTGAGCGACTGAACCGAACTGAACTGAAGTGTATATATATATATATATATATATATATATATATATATATATATACTTAGTAGACTTATTATATATATATACACTTAGTAGACTACATATATGTAGAAGTATGCTACATATATGTAGCGTGTATACTATATACACACTAGTGTCATATACATACTAGTGTACTATACTTAGTAAGTATATGTATGTAGTGTAGTATACATATTTAGTATAGCATATATATTATTATACATTTAGTATAGTATATTTATTTATTTAGTATATAAATATATATATGCACTATACATGTTTTTAAACAAAACCTCGCCCTGCCTATGAAATGAGCAAGTTTTAAGTTCAAGTGGAAAAATGAATATGCAAGGGCTTTGAGAAAGTAATAAAGCCCCAACAAGTTGTTCCTAAGCATGTTTGCACATTGGGATCAGCTGAGGAGTTTCAAATTTTAAAAACCACTAATACTGGGACTTCCACGGTGGTCAGTGGTTAAGACTCTGTGCTTCTACTTCAGGGGGCATGGATTCAAATCTCTGGTCGGGGAATTTAAGATACCTTATGCCACTTGGTGCAGTCAAAAAAATATTAATTCATGGGTCACACTCCAAAGACCCGATTTGACTGGTTTGGGCTTTGGCAATTTTGAAAGACCAGCTGGGGAACCACAGCCTTCAGTGGTCATGCTTAGCTGCTTACTGGCAGGGTAGGGGAACTGCTGCCCTGCACCCAGCCCGTCACCTCTGCTGAGGACATGGGGAGTCCCAGAGTGAGAGCACACAGGCTGAGAGACGGGGTCAAGTCATCCCAGAGCTGGCTCAGGGGCTGATGCCTTCATCTTGCATGTCACAGACAGGCCAGGACCCCAGAGCTTTAGTGAAAAGAGGCAGCTTACCCCTTAACTCAGAAACTAAATAAATATTTCCTGAGCATTTACCCATAACCAGGTACTGGGCAAACAAAGCGAAAAAGACAGTTCAGTGGGATCCTGATGCTTGTTTCCATCCGCTTGTCTCCTGCGCAGGGCATGGGGGTTGGAAAGCCCCTCCACACCTGGCTCAGAGCCGGGGCCCCCTGAGTCCCTCCTGCAGAGGATTTGCTTGTTCTCAGGGTGCCATGGCAGCCACTTGCTGAGAAGAGACAGTAGGTGGGGAGGTCTCTGTAGATTCTGCTGCCGACACCCCAGGTCTCAGACTCTGGTTCCAGGAGCTGCAGGGGAAGGGAAACTGAGGGACCCCCAATACCCTAACATGTAACTCTCCAGGTGTTCGTCACTGCTTTTTTGTTTCTCCCGTCTGGCCCAGACTTGCCTGCTAATGATACGAAATATGATTGGAGAGGAGGGGAGGGAAAGGGCGAAGGGATGGGGAAAAGAAAAGGCTCAAAGGACCTTGCTGCTGCCCTATTTGTAGTCTATAGAAAGGTCCGTGACTTCAGGGTTAAGCTTATAGGCACTAGAGCCTGAGTTTAGAGCCTCCCTTAACCACTTGCTTAGCTGCGTGTGTGCGCACGAGCTTGTCGCTTCATTCGTGTCCAACTCTCTGCGACTCTATGGACTGTAGCCTGCCAGGCTCCTCTGTCCATGGGGATTCTCCAGGCAAGGGTACTAGAGTGGGTTGCCGTGCCCTCCTCCAGGGCATCTTCGCGACCCAGAGATCGGACCTACGTCTCCCGCATTGCAGACGGATTCTTTTTTTATCACTGAGCCGCCGGGGAATCCATCTACAATCTACTGGATCTTCTCTGCGTAACTTTCCTTATCTGTAAAATGGCGATAATAACAGGCCCCATCTCGTGAGGCTGATGTGAGGACTAAATGAGGTAATACAGTTAAGTGCTCAGAACAGTGCCTAGCGCAGCAAGTGCTTGGTAAATGATGGCTCGTGTTCTGATCCTGCCCACTTTCAGTTCCAAAAAAATCTCTCTTTTCTGCCACCCCTGCCCAGACTCCGTTTTATCCCCCTGCCCTCCCCTTCTCACTCCAAACCCTGAGACCCATCAACTTAGTCTCACCCTCTGTTTCTTCATCAGCTTCAAGCTAAGCTGTGACCAGAGCCCCCTTGACAGACATGCCCTGAGAACTCACCCCCTTGCCTGGAGGTTCACTCTGAGGTCTATCCTGAGTCCCTCCTGCTGCCTCCTCACCTGCCTGTGCTGCTCGGAAGTTCCTGGGCTCTGCTTGGTGACGTGGGGCCTTTTGACACCAGGGCAGACTGGTGACTCCTCCACAGCTGTGCTCTGCCCTGAAGCTGGATCCAGCCTGCGAAAGCTAAGAGAAGGTTCTGGGCAGGAGTGCTATTCCTTCTATCACCCCACCTCCAAGGAGCTAGCTGCCCGGGGCGGGGACAGAGCTGAGATGGGAGGGACAGGCAGAGGGGCCACTTCTGTACCAGACTCTCCCAAAGGACAGGGGCGCTATCCCCTCGACCACTCCCCCAGGAATCACACCCTGCCCAGCTGCCTCATTAACTCGCTGGCCCTTAGGACAGAGATGCTGGTGCCTGCCAGATCCCCAGACCCCAGAGAGAGGCCCATGAGCCACAGCAGGACCTGCCCGCCACTCTCAGCCAGGGCCCGGCATCACTTACGCTGGCCCGCCTCCTCCTGTCTCTGGCTGTCTCTGGCTGTCTTTCTCTGAGCACACTAGGGCCTAAAACCTACTCAGAACAGGAGGAAGGCTGTGGGCTCCCAGGACCCAGGGAGGGAGAAGACATAGGGGCTGAGAATCAGTGAGGCAGACTGGTAAGACAAACAGCTGGATCACAGGGATTGTTCTGCACTGACTAGAGATGGGATCCACTAAAGGAATCTAATGTAACCTCTGCTGCCTTCTGATACGTGAATCTTCTCCACCTCACCTCTTTGCCAAGTGTTCCCTGGCTTCTGCTTGTTTGCCTCTAGTGACAGAGAGCTCAGTCGTTTAGAACTGAGCAGAGGGATACGGACCAAGAACAGAGACTTTTTTTATATATAATTTTTATTGGAGTACAGTTGCTTGACAGTGTGGCGTTAGTTTCTACTTTGCAGCACAATGAATCAGCTACACGTAATCATGTCCCCTCCCTTCTGGACTTCCTTCCTATTCAGGTCACTGCCGTGCATTAAGTAGAGTTCGCTGCACAATACAGTATGCTTTCATTAGTTATCTACTTTATATGTAGTATCAGTGGTGTATATGGGTGTCAGTCCTAATCTCTCAATTCCTCCCACCACCTCCCTTCCCCCTTGGCATCCATACATTTGTTCTCTACATCGGTGTCTCTTTCCCTCCTCGTTCTCCTTCAGTCTCTCTCTCTGTACCTCTGTCTCTGGAACTGAATCTGCTTGTCTGTCTACGAAACTGAGGTTTCCTCTGATTCAGAGGAGGAAGTCACCAGTATCCGAATGATTACAAAGTACCAGATTCAGCAACCTGCCCACTCTGGACCACAGTACCTGGTAAGCATTTCTGTGGTTAACGGAAAGATGTGACAGTCAACGTTTACAGCAAACACTGATGCCGGGAGATAGCACAACACCCAAGGCCATCTAAGACTTTCAAAACAAGCTCCCCAAGGGCACTGAAATCCCCAACCCCGGGCTACAACGCACAGCCACCTTTCAGGAGGCGAATGTTGTGTAATTCTGGGAACTCTCACAAAAACTCCAGAGAGGAGCCTGTGAATAATCTGAATCCAGTTTCCTGCTGCTCCCAGGCTCCCCCAGCCACACCCCAGCTGCACTCTCAGTGTGTCCAGAGATTGACAAGTGTATCCTCAAGGCTGAGGTTGGCATCAGAGGCACCATGGCATGGAGCAGGGGGTGAGGTCCCCAAATGTGAGCCCTTAAGAGGCAGATCTTGGGAAAAGAGAGTGGGGTTGGGGCTCAGGGAGATGAGGGGAATGGAACATACCAGGGGCCATCAGCTCTTCCCCAGGAATCAGATTCTGCTCGAAAGAAACCCCCTGTTTGCAAACCAACACATTGAGAATGACAAGGTTCACCAGCTTTGCCAGGCATGGAACAGTGGGACTGCTTTAAGAGTACTTTGCAATTAACAGGCCATTTCAATTAGGAATCAGCACCGAAGCAAGCTCTTTGAAAAGTTTCCCTCTCGCCCCTCAAGAGTTATTCTTATTTCTGACTACAGAAGGAATACCCAGTCATCGTAGAAGATCTGAAAACACAAATACATGTAAAAAGGAAAACACCCCCACACCTTTACCGTATAATTTTATCACTTAGAGATGTTTTGCCAATACTGTGGTGTATTTTCCTTAAGTCCTTTTTCTGGACTTTTCCTTTCTTCAAAGAGTTTTAACTGCCCCCCCCCCCCATCCCCACCCCACCAATCTTATTACTCAGAAAAGTCCCTCTCTGGAAGTGCAAAGGCCAACGTTAGTGCAGCCTCTACCCTGGGGTCTGAGTCCTGACCCAAGGAGGGTTTTCCAGAACTTCTGAGCTAGTCGTCTCTGTCACTGCTGTGTCCAGGAAGGTGGGACCGGAGCCAAAGCACAGGAAACCCAGGGAGGTGGCCAGCCCACTCCGGCCAGGCCAGCACCTCAGGAGCAGCAGCCAGCTCTCTTTGGAGGCTTCTCGGGGGCCACCTCCACCAGTGAGCCCTTCAGGCGCTCTTCTTGCATCTTGAGGGACCTGCGTGAAGATGCCCGGGCATCAGTTCTCTCTCTCACCTGCCAGAGGCAGCAGGGAGGGACCCAAGGGTGCAGCTGGGGGCTGGACCCCCTGAACTTCCACTCTGCCTCTGCGCTGCGTTCCAGATGGCATGAAACACCTTTCTGTCTCCTCCCTAGCATTCTCTGCAGCCTACTGTGTGCCAGGGGCAAGGGAGTCTGATTATAACCGTGAAGCCAGTAGGTCTTGCCTTGCGTAGTGTGGGAGACGGAGATGGGAAGGGGCCATCAGGATCCAGGAATGGGGCAGCACACAGAGGGACTTCACACCAGATCCTGGAGGGATTTAGGGTGAAAGGAAGCAGTGCTGGAGCCGAGACAGAGCACTGGACAAGGGTCCACTTGCAGAAAAGAGGGAAGGGTGAGTTCTAGGCAGAGGGCAAAGGCTTAGTGTCAAGAGACAGCTGGGGGATCGGTGAGGCAAAGCCTCTTCATTCATTTGTTTACTCACAGTATATTTCCTGTGTGCCTGGCACTGTCCTAAATCACAGAGCCTAAGGACTGAACGGCCAGAAAGAAGCCCTGGAGGCAGCAAGGATTCAGGGTTCTGCTGGCCAGGAAGCCACAAGTAGGACTTTTATTGTAGGGCAAAAGGAAGTCATTGAGCAGTTTCCTGTCCCAGGGATCAGACGGGATCAGGTTTGCAGTTCACCAAGCTCACTCTGAAAGTTGCTTTGTCAGAGAAGGGGCCTAGAGATCGGGCCATCTAAGACCCCTCCCACCTCACGCATTTCATTCATTAGTTGAACACAGACATGTGCCAGGCTCCAGGGGGAGGAAGTGCTAGTTACTCAGTCGTGTCCAACTCTTCGAGACCCCGGGGGCTACAGGCCACCACGCTCTTCTGCCCATGAAATTCTCCAGGAAGAATACTGGAGTGGGTTGCCATTTCCTTCTCCAGGGGATCTTTCTGACCCAGGGACAGAACAGGGAGGAGCTGAACCAAAAAGACCTGGCCCTGCTAAAGCTCCAGCCTGGTGGGGAAGGCAGTCAGCATCAGGAAAACAGACAAACTCTGTAACGACAGTTTGCCAAAAAAGGCTTTGTGGGACTTCCCTGACTCTGAGCTCTCACTCTGAAGGCCTGAGTTCGATCCCTGGTCAGGGAACTAAGATCCCTCAAACTGCTCTTTGCAGCGGGAGGTGGGGGGTAGGGGGGGGGGGGGGGGGGGGTGAAGGCCTTTGAGGGACACAGAGAATGAGATTCGGAATAGTGGTGGGAGCAGGTGTGGTCAGGGAGGGTTCCTCTGAGTGGCTGAAGCTTATGACTGAGGGGGTCGGGTGGGGGGCAGGGAGATGGCACTGGAGCGAATCTGGGCCATTGGGAGGCATCTGAATTTTGTTCTAAATGCAGTGGAAGTCACTGGAAGCTTGGGAGGGCACGGAGGCTCAGAGAGGGGAGGGGAGACTTCCTGGAGGTGGGGCTGCTGACAGGACTGGTAGAACTGGAGTCAGGAGACTCCTGCAGGGCTCTCACTCCTTCCCCAGGCTTCTGAGCCCTGTGCTTTCTCAGGTGCTTCCTCAGATGAGCCTCGCCTCCCGCATGAGTCAGCTAAAGGCTGTCCAGAAGATTCTGGGTGGGGAGGGGGAGGGCGGCACTCACCGGGCCAGGTGCACCACGGGCTCCAGGATGTTGTGACCCAGCGCAGCACTGCACTCTCCAAAGGAGACCCCCAGCTCCTGCAGCCAGATAGATGGGGGTACAGGTGCCGTGGAGGAGACCCCCGAGAGTCCAGGCGGCAGCCCCCGCCACCGAAAACCCGACCATCAGACAGAGTCCCATCCCGTACATCCCCAAGCCCGCCCCAACAGGCGAGGCAGCCTGTCTCTGTCTCCCGGTCTCCATGGTCCCCAGCCTTGCCTCTCTGCCCACTGTCTCTCCATTTTGGCTGGCCAAGGTGTCAAAGACGCTACCTAGAAACACCCCACAGCCTTCCGAGTGACGGTGGAAAGCCTGTATTCCAATTAGGAGAAATGTCCTTGGGGACATTTTTAAGTTGTTGTCTGTGTCTGCTCAGTCGTGTCTGACTCTTTGTGACCCTGTGGACTGCAGCCCATCAGGCTCCTCTGTCCATGGGATTTTCCAGGCAAGAGTACTGGAAGGGGATGCCATTTCCTACTTCAGGGGATCTTCCTGACCCAGAGATCGAACCTGTGTCTCTTGCCCTCCTGCATTGCACGTGGATTCTTTACCGCTGTGCCACGTGAGAAGCTCTTTAAAGTCATTCGTTGTGTGTGTGTGTGTGTGTGTATATATATATATATATTATGTTTCAATTTCAAAAGTATTGAATTGGAAATATTGGGAAATATAGCATAAAAATGCATAAGTACAGGGCTTCCCTGGCGGCTCAGTGATAAAGAATCTGACTACTAAGGCAGGAGACACAGGTTCCATCCCAGATCTGGGAAGATCCCACATGCCATGCAACTAAGCCTGTGTGCCACAACTATACAGGTTGTGCTCTAGAATCCGGGAGCCACAGTTACTGAGCTCGGGCTCCCTGGAGCACACGGTCTGCAACAAGACAAACCACTGCAATGAGAAGCCAGCCCACTGCAACTGAAGAGTAGCCCCCGCTTGCCGCAACTAGAGAAAGCCCACTCAGCAATGAGGACCCAGCACAGCCAATAATAAGTAAATAAAGTTTTTTAGTGAAAAAGGTAAGCGCAAATTATAAACCACTTTTGTTAGTGTTTCAACATATGTTGAGTTGACCAAAAGTTCTTTAGAAAAGAACAGAATGAACTTTTTGGCCAATCCAATATTTCTGTTCTGTTTTATATGACCCTTTTATTGGGGGTGTGGAGTGTGGGCTAAATATCATTATACTGTTAGGTTAAACTATATGAAATCGCTGCTCTGATAGATGCCAAACAGTCAAATATCAGCAATCTCATATGAGTCAACCTAACCTGTCCCCAGAGACATGGCTATTTTTCTGACTTCACATTATATTGTAATGCATTTCCTCCACAACCTTAAATATTTTTCAGAACAGGATTCTTAACAGCAAATGCTAGCTTTTTGCATGAAGCTCCACAAATTAACCACCAAATGTTGCCAAGTGTTCTCATAAAGAATATTCTCTTACAAACATGTTTAATTATACACAGGATCTCTCACGTTCTTCTCTTAGGAATTATTATTTCTGACTCTTTCCTTAGGATAAATTGCTAGAGAAGGCGTTCCTGTCAAACGAGGTGAGCTAGGACTTTTAAGAGGAAAAAATTCCCACCAACCAGGAGCTACAATGATGACCTCATGGTTAGGAGAAATGAGAGAAGAAATGGGAAGGAAATACGATATGAAAATGTCAAGAGGGGTGGTGTCAGAGGTAGGGTGGGGAGCGAGACTTTTTCCCATCTTAATTATTCTCCAGATTTTCTGGAACGTAGTTCAAGTTCTATTCAAAAATAAATTGTATCCACGCTCCCCTGTCTGGTGGTGGGGCTTTTGATGCAATCTTCTCAGGGAAGAATTTGGGTCTTAAGATAGAATAAATTAGAAGGAATGTTATGTTAATTAGAGACCAGAGATAAAATGAAGATTTGATTGGGACTTTTAAGTGAAGCCTGAAAAGCTTTTTACCCTGAAGGTAATTTTTATGTAGGTCAGGACACTGTGGGGATTTGCTAATGCAACAGTAAGGTTCAATGTCCTGCTCACTGTTACCCTCTCATGTCTGGGTCTTGGGCCCGGGTGGGTGGAAGGCTATTAGTCTCTGACTGAGCAGGGGCAGGAGCCCATTGTTCTCTGTGGCCCTGGCCAGGGTGACCTATTCACTACCCGCCAGGGATGGGTCTGCCCAGTCCAGGCTGGGGGAGGGGCGGATGCCCAGCTGCTCACCTGGGCCAGTTGCTGCCCGGCCTCAGTGGACACTTGCCGATCCTCCTCACAGTCCGTCTTGTTTCCCAAGAGAAGGATGACCACGTCATCAGACTCTGCATCCTGCACAGAGAACATGTTCCCTCAGCCACACGTGTAGGGCACCTGCTGTGAGCCAGGCCCTGGTGGATCTGACCCTGCCCTCCAGGAAAAGCTGACCCTGTGCCACTTCCCCCCTACACACACAGCCCACTTTCTATATCACACCCACTCCATGCTCTTCCCACCTCTGACACATTCCTTTCCATCTGCAGCAAACCTACCCCTCCTCTCAGCCTGCAAACATGTCACCCACTCTCCAAGGCCAACCTCAAAGTCACCTCCCCTAGGAAGCCTTCCTGGATTGCTCCTGCCCAGTCCTGTCGTTTCCTGCCTGTGCTGAACAGCCTAGCATTAGATTACACAGGCTGCCTTGACTCATCTCCTAACTGTTTAATGGAGGATAATAATAATAGCTTCTGTTAATGGAGAGTTTACTATATACCAGGCGCTGTGCTGAAAGCAGTTATAGCTGTTAATCCTCACAACTCCTCTATGAGAAAAGTTGGGCAATTGAATTCAGAGTTTAAGTCACTTGTCCAAGGGTACAGAGTCAGGATGGGGAAGGTGGGATTCAAACCCAGGTCTCATCAGAACCCAGAACCCAGTTTCCCTTAAATATTACTGTATTCTGCTTCCTCTGCATCTCTTCAACTAGACCAGAAACTTCCAGAGAGAAGACAACATGGCTTTCTTCATGTCCGTCTTCTGTGCTAGTACGTACTGTAGAGTTTCAGCATATGAGTTTCATTCATACGTATATCACATACGTATGTGGGGGAAGGAACTAGAGATATATGGACAAAGGAATGATCATCCAGACTGATACTAGACCTGCAGTATCCCCAGGTGTTAAGAATACATCACAGAGCTTCGGTGCATAGCAAAGAAACGGTCACAGGAAGGACACAGGAAGGAGTTTGTTTTGGAGACCATACTATGTGGCTGTGGCTTCTTTGTACTACTGTGCTCCCAGCTCATCCAGCCACATGCCCTCAGCAGATTGTCACCCACATGTCCGCTGTGTCCTTTGTAATCCCGGGACAAAAAAAGGGAGTGGGAAAGACACAAGCTCCCTCTTGACTGCCCACTCACCTGGAGACAGTCCAGCCAGTAGCGTACGTGGACAAAGCTCTCCTGGGAGGTGACGTCGTACATGAGCACCACGCCGTCAGCCTTGCGGAGCAGCTGGCGTGTCACGCTGTGGTACCTGCCCAGAGAGTCCGCGCCAATGATGCCAGGCACCCTGGCCCCAGGCTCCGGCCTCTCTAGGCCTCAGCTGCTACCACGGCTTCTAACTGCTTCCCGGAGAGGGTGTGCGTGTATTTTCCTTCTTCCGGTGTGCTTATTGTTGAATAGGTTAACAGTCCTCATGGCTCAGATTTCAAAAGGTACCAAAGGGCATCTAACGAAAAGTCTCTCTCGGGCGACTCTACCTTCATCCTGCAGCCACGCAGCCCTCCTCCCCAGAGGAAACCAGAGTTACCCATTATTTAAATAGTCTCCCAGGGATATTTCATGCATATACATAAGTGCATATATATAGTCATACACACCCCATACACACACTGTTTAAGCAAATACAATGTAAAGCACTGTACTCACTAATATTTTTACTATGTTCTTTGTTTTCTCCAGATAATAAAATGTCTTAGAGACATTTCCCTATTGGTACATAAAGGTGACTTTCCTGGTGGCTCAGATGGTAAAGAACCTGCCTGCAAGGCCGAAGATCCAGGTTCAGTCCCTGGGTTGGGAAGATCCTCTGGAGGAGGGAATGGCTACCCACTCCAGTATTCTTGCCTGGAGAATTCCATGGACAGAGGAGCCCGGAGGGCTATAGTCCTTGGGGTCACAAAGATACATAAAGAGGATCCTCCATCTTTTCTCCGGCTTCATTATATTCTATTGTGTGAAGAGACTCTAATTTATTTAACTGGCCCACTACTGATGGTGCTGAGGAGGCGTCCAGTGTTTCATAATATAAACACTATTGCTGTGAACAGTCTTGGTCCTTTTGATAATATAGTATGAATTTATCAGTAGAATGAATTTCTAGAAGTAGAACTTCCGGGTCATAGATGATGTCCCTTTTCAGTTTTGATCGCTACCGCTTAACTAGAAAGTCGAAAGCTAATATTTTCAAAGGATAGGTGGAAGGACTTCCCTGGAGGACCAGTGGCTGGGAGTCCAAGCCTCCACTTCACAGGGGGGCGTAGGTTCAATCCCTGGTTGGGGAACTAAGATCCCACATGCCACAAGGCATGGCCAAAAAAAAAAAAAAAAGTGATTGAGTAGCTGTGCCCCGAGGGCCGTGTTGGGACGGCCCTCACAGTTGCCCCGCCAGGCTGAGGGGGCCTCTGGGTACACTCTCCTGTCTCCTGCCCTGGGCCTGGGCTCATCTCTCCATCCCCCACCTCCTGAATCCTCAGCGGGCACAAGCTGGGCTCCACTGCTCTGCAGTCCAGGCTCGGCCACTAATGTCGACAGCGTCCATTACCTCTCCTGGCCAGCTGTGTCCCAGAGCTGCAGTGCAAAGCGCTTGCCATCCACCAGCAGGCTTTTGACTCGAAAATCCACTCCTAGGACACACGGATGAGAATCAAGCCTACTTTCAAGTTACCATCCAGGACTTGGAGCTGACGCCTGCCTGAATATACACCTGCTCCCAGTACCAGCCATGGTTGGGGGAACTTTTGGCAGCCGGGCTTCCCTTCTGCTCTTCAAATGCCATCCACACTTGAGGGTCCACATCCTCCAAGAAGCCTGCTCTGCCTACCCAGCTCCCACTGCACTCCCACCCTGACAGCTGGCTGACATGAGGCACCCTGCCTTGTTTTTACCTCTACAAAAATACCTGTCTTCTCAACTACCTGGCAATGTTTATTCCTCAGGCTACTCAGGAAAATCAGTTTCGTTCATCTATTTTTTTTATAATACTTCTTGTTTCATTCCTAATTATTGCATGCATCTTTAGTCTCTACCCAGACAGCAGGGCAGACAGGCAACCTGGGAGGGTGAAGGGAGTGCTGGCTTCAAGGAGGACCAGGTGGGCTCTGAGTCGTCCACCTTCTGCTGCTCTACTGCCTGTGTGGGTCACTTCACCCCTCTGAGCCTTCCTTTCTCATCTGCAAGGTGGCAATTGAAAAAGACCCATATCACTGGGTGATTGGGAGGATTAAATAACTTACGTTCAAGGTCTGGTCCAATGTCTAGGGGCTGCTTGGGAAGTGGTCATTTTTATTATTTACTATGAACGACTGAACTGAACTGAACTGATGAATTCTCATCTATCTGAACCTCCACCTCCTCAAAATTTCATAGACAAATCCTTCCCTGGGTCATGGTTCCAGACCCCTCCTGTCCCTGGAAATGTGGACGTACTAGCGAAATCCCCGGGAGGTTTGGAATCTTTGGGGAGCAACTTCTGCCAACCCCCAGTTCCCAGGGACACCGAGTGGGATGGGGGTGACAGAGAGGGGCTGTTTCGTCCCTGCTGAGCCCACAATGGGGCTCCGACCAGCTCAGGAAAGAGGCAGCTCCTCACATATCCCTGAGCCGGGAGAGACCTTCCTCAAGGTGACACATGGTGACCCCCCACAAGCTCTTACTTCTGCCCCCGGTGGTGACAAGCCACAGACGCCCCCATCTGTGCTCCCCAGAGGAGACTGGGAGAAGTGGCAGCTGGGAAGTCCTGACCTCAGCAAAAGTCTGTCTGCAGCATCCATTTCTCTTTACTGCCCCCTTTCCTGAAGGTCTAAGGAAGCCCAGGGTCTGCAGAAACTTCTGCGGTTACCCAGTCCCGCCCGCTGTGACGACATCCAGCCTCTGCATAAACATCCGCAGCATGATCTACAGAGCAACCCTCATGATTATTCTTTGCATTTAGTAACTTCCATTACTCCCACTTTCCGCCCTCTTGCCCATCACCCACCCTCAGTCTACCCACGTATCCCCACATGTTACAACTTAAACCATATAAACTGTCAGAACTATAACGTCTTCTGCTTCCCAAGAAATCTGCTGTTTTACATGAACCACCCCAGGGAGCGGGCAGTGCTGAGCGCATAAAAGTGTAGAGCGTCTGGGGTGAGGGCCTGTACTTTGAAGGCAGGTGGCCCCAGGTATGAACTTTGGTGCCCAGATAGGGCCAAAAAGTTTACCAGGACTTCAGTTCTGTTTCCCTCATGTGTAAAATGGGAATAGCTGCAGAGAAACCTAACAAAAATGTGCAGTCAGCTATAATTCGATTGGCTCTGGCTCTGGTCCTCCACCAGCCCTATTCTCCAAGGCAGACAGGTGAGAAAGCAGGGTGGGAAGAGACGAGGGTGATGCTGAGTGGGGAAACTACAACTGAGGAAGCTGGAATCATTCCCAGTGACAGGTAAGCCCGATGGATGGCAATCACCGGGGGCTCCAAACCACAGCTAGGTGTGGGACAGGTTTGGGTATCAGGGCTTTCCTGGTGGCTCAGCTGGTAAAGAATCGGCCTGCAACGCGGGAGACCTGGGTTCGATCCCAGGGTTGGGGAAATCCCCTGGAGAAGGGAACAGCTACCCACTCCAATATTCTGGCTTGGAGGATTCCATGGACTATATAGTTCATGGGGTCGCAAAGAGTTGGACACGACTGAGCCGCTTTCATACACACACTCCTCCCGGCTGACTAGCAGTGCACACAGGCTTGCCTTGTCTTTTTACAATTATACAACCTGTATTTTCTTTATTGAATTTCGTGGAAACTTCTTACCACATGACAATGGGAGAGGCTCACAGGCATGAGAGGGCTGACAATGGGAGAGGCTCACAGGCATGAGAGGGCTGACAATGGGAAAGGCTCACAGGCATGAGAGGGCTGACAATGGGAGAGGCTCACAGGCATGAGAGGGCTCTCGTACGGAATAAGGCAAGTGTGCCAGGTGCACTGTAGGTGGTCAGTAACCAGCAGCTTAGGTCAACAGTCCTCACACTTTTTGAGACCAAGGACCGGTTTCATGGAAGACAATGTTTCCATGGACTAGGGTGGTGGGGGCGGGTGGTGGTTTGGGGGTGATTCAAGCACATTTCATCTATTATACCCTTTATTTCCACTGTTATTACATCAACTCCACCTTAGATCATCAGACATTAGATCCTGGAGGTTGGGGACCCCTGGCTTGTGTGATTAATGATGGTGGCCTTGCAGACCTTGTGACCCTGTTCAACATCGGAACAGACCTCCTGCTGCTGCTGCTGCTAAGTCGCTTCAGTCGTGTCCGACTCTGTGCAACCCCATAGACGGCAGCCCACCAGGCTCCCCTGTCCCTGGGATTCTCCAGCCAAGAACACTGGAGTGGGTTGCCATTGCCTTCTCCGGAACAGACCTCCTATGGGTCCCTGTTCTTGACAACACTGCATTTTTAATTGGCTCCCCAGGTGAGGCTTCTCAGGCAGAGAAAATTTCGAGAAGCTGTCCTGGGTGAGGGGTAAGGGAGTCTCCTAGGTAAAGTTTGAGAACTTTACCCACTGGTCTACCACTGGTGCCCAGTTAGCATGTACCTAGACAGACACAAAGACACAGATCCCTCCATTTTCACCCCAAGCCGAACACTCCCAAGAGCTCTTTTCTATGGCTTTATACGAGTGGCCACATATCCCAATATTCTTAGGGAGAGGATGCTTTGTGCTTTAGGACATTTTATTTGCAAAAGCCACTGGATTAGACATTATCAAAAGTGTACTTATAATAATAACAACCATAAAAATAACTAATACTAACTAAGCACTTAATATGTGCCAGATAGTATTCTAAGACCTTGATATATATTAACTGAACTAATTCTTACAGCCCCTTCAGAGGTCAGCACTACCATTGTCCCCATTATGCTCAGAGGGCTTGAATAATTTGCTCAAGTTCATACCATTAGTAAGTGGCAGAACTGGATTCTGAACTCAGGCACCGGTGTTCCTAACTTACCCTACTCTACAAATACATTCTGTGTAAAATATTCAACTTGCCCAAGGTAGCTTCCTGCCAGAGTCCGGCTGGCTTGCCTAGGGCTGCTCTTGGGCATTCAAGCAGTGGGGTCCCTGAGGTGGCCTGCCTCGGGACCACATGTGTGGAGACTGGCTTGTTTTCACCATCGGCCAGTGCTGCCACCTAAATTGTAGGTGCTTTGTTAACGTGGCACGTTATTAGCTAATCAGATCAATCCAGAGAAAGCAAATTACCTATAATTAGAGATGATTAGTAAAATAGCCAGGTTATGCCGGTATAAAATAACATCTAACACAGGGCCTGTGGCGAGGGCAGAACCTACATCTTGCTCAGGGATGGTTTGCTCTGGGTCTGCTCCAGCTTGCCAGCCCGGTCCCCCGGCTCTCCCCTCCCTCCCCTGCCATCCTCCCCAGGCAGCTCTTACCCACAGTTGCCGTCAGCCCAGTGGCGAAGCTGTTCTGGTGCAGCAGGTGCAGGAAGGAGGTTTTGCCCACGTTCGAGTCTCCCAGGAAGATGACATGGAAGGCGTAATCAGGGTTGGCCAAAGGTTCACTGGCCGAGCGGTCCCCAGGGAACGGGGTCAGCCCCGGACCTCCAGAGTCCATTCTTGAATCTTCAGGCCTGTTCTCTGCCCTTGGCTCCCTGGACTTAGAGGGGGCTTGTTCTCCTTCTGCGTGGGCAGTTGTAGGCCGGGGCCTGGGTTGGGCTTCCAGCTCAGCCCTGGTGGGAAGGGTTTGTGTGGGCTCTGGGGGCTCTGCTCCATCCCCAGGCTGAGCCCCCATTGAGGGAAAGCCCCTTGGGGCTTCTGCTTCAACCTTAGCTTGTGTTCCGTCAGGTGGGTGAGGCGCGGGCTGGGGATCGAGCTGGGGGAGTTCTGAGTGCTCGGGTTTCAGGCCACGAGCCTCGACGGTCAGCTCTGACCTGAACTTCCGCCCTCCCTGGTCCGCTGCTTTCCTTTCCTCAGCCCCGGGCTCCTCTTCCAGGCTCTGGGGGAGGAGAGCGGGCAGCCCAGGGACCCGGCCACGAGCCTCCTGCAGCTCCCCTGAATGGCCCTCTTGTGCATCTGGGCTCCACTTGCCCCACTCTGATCCATCCGTGGGAGCCGGACCCCCAGGCACCAGGCCCTGGGAGGGCTCACCCAGCCCCACCAGGAGGGCTCCGGCTCCCGAGGACCCCAGCCTTGGCTCAGAGCCAGCAGAACGGGGGTCCTGATGGAGGGCCTCTCTCTGCCGGGGCGGCTTGGGTGGGGCCGGCCCAGGGCCAGGGCCCTCATCATCCGGGTGTGAGGTCTGGAACTGTGTGCCGGGCCCAGCTGAGGCCTGGGGAGGGGGCGAGGTCACTTGAGGAGGGGGCGCATCCTCCAAAGGAACAAGCACCTTGAGTGCAGCTGCCACCAGGCTCCCTGACTCCCCAGCTGGGACCCCCGGGAGACTCCAGGGGAAGTGGACCCCAGGGCCAAGCCCTGACTCCTCCTTAGCTTCCGGGCTGGGGGGCCATGCGGTCTGCTCTGGAGGGCTCATGACCGGCCCATCTGGGTTCGCTCCTTTCTCTTCCTCGGTCCCAGAAGGTGCCCCAAGGGGGCTCCTTGGAGAGCCCCCTGGTTCTGAAGAGAGCTCCTGAGCAAACAGAAGAGCATGTGGCTCCGCGAGGGAGATCTGCCTGACCACTCGGGGCGTCGGGGGGCCTGAGGAGGCTTTCGGGGTTGGGGGCGGGCTCCAGGAGAGCTGCAGGGCACTGAGGGGGGTGCTGCCGATGCCGCTGAGGAGCTGGTCCCAGTCATCGTTGTCCCCAAACAGTCCAGGCAGGGGAGCCTCCACGGAGGAGATTGCCTGAGCATCTGGAGCCTTCTCCTCACCTGCTCTGGGGACACTAGGAAGGGTGCAGGAAGCTAGGGTCAGGGAGGGGCAGGTAGCTGTCACACCCATCCTGTCTGCCTCCTTCAGCGGTGGGCACACATCTCACAGCTAGGCCTCCCTTCAGTCTTCCCTTCGGCAGGGCTTCTCACCTGGCACTCACTCCCCGCCCCTCCCCTCATCCAATCCTGCTCATCCTTCAAGGCCCATGTGGAGCCTCACCTCCTCCAGGAAGCCTTCCTACTGTTCCAGCCCATCCCGCTCTGCCAAGGATCCAGCACTGTGCTAGCCTCTATGTGTGTGTGTGTGCCTGAATCCCAGTTGTGTGAGTCATGCGTCATGTGTGTCCAGGCACATGGTTTTCCCTGCTCTGCTCCCTTGTCTGAGAAACAGGCATGACAATCCCAGCCTGGTGGAGTTGTTGTGAGGTTTAAGGAGGGAGTCTGTGTGTGGCTTCCCTGGTGGCTCAGATAGTCTGCAATGTGGGAGACCCTGGTTTGATCCCTGAGTTGGGAAATCCCCTGGAGAAGGAAATGGCTACCCACTCCAAGTATTCTTGCCCAGAGAATCCCATGGACAGAGGCGCCTAACAGGCTACAGTCCATGGGGTCGCAGAGAAAGTCAGACAGGACTGAGCAACTAACATTCACTTTTCACTTGCACCGTGAGCTCTGAAGGCTGGGCAGAGTCTCTGAGAACTCAAAGACTTTCTCCCCTCTTGCAGGAAGCCCTCTGTCTGCAGCCCAGCCCGGGGGTGGCAGCTACTTGCCTGGGTTCCTCCTCCATCTGCCAGGACACGCGGCCCCTGGCGGCATCCAGGTGTCCCCGGGTCACCTGCAGCTGCCCCCGAACCTCTTCCAGCCGCCCAGCCAGGTCTTGCTCAGCCTCCCGAAGCTGCCGGTTCTCTGAGCTGGCCTCCTGGTGTGTGCTGCTGAGACGGTGGAGCTGGGCCTCCAGCTGCAGGAGGTGGCGGGTGAGGGGAAGAGAAGCCCAGTTGCCCTTCAGGGGGACTAAACAGCCTCCCAGGACCATGTTGGGGCACAGACTCCAGGCTCCTGGAGACCCAGCTTAAAACATCGGATTGGGTGTTACCCCCTCATTGGCCTAATTAGCTCCGTTACCTCCCACCCGGGAGAGACACTGGAATTGGCGGGGTGGGGGAGGGAGGAGGAACTGCGTGAGAAGCCCAGGCCGCCAGCAGCGCCAGGGGCCACCCCCTCCTCTGCTCAGTACTCTGCGCTGGCTGCTCACCTCTGAGCCCATGTGGTCGCTAAGGAGCTCCTGGTCTAAGACCGGGAGATGGAGAGCTGCTTGACCGTGCCGAATGGAAGGCAAGGTCCCCACGACAGCCCCCAGGACCTGCAGTCTGCCCCCACCCCACCCCCATTACATCTCTGACCACCTCTCTCACTACCCTGCTCCCTGCCCGCTCAGGCTGTTCCAGCCCCCAGGCCCCTTTACTGGTCCTTGAACATTCACAGCGCGTCACGCCCACCTCAGGGCCTTTGCTCTCATTGTGCCTTCTGCCTGGACTGCTCTTCCCTCAGATACTACAGGGCCCACTCCTCACCTCCTCAGGCCTTTACTCCAAAGTCATCATCTTAAATGAGGCTTCCTTGACCCCTCCTCTCAAAACCCTCCTATCCTCCTGTCCTGCGTTACTTATTCTCCTTGGCACTTTCACTATCTAATAGTGAAAGTTATAGACTTGCTTATTTAGTTTATCATCTATTTCCCCAACTAGACAATAACCCCACCGGCAGGAGATATGTGTCTGTTATGTTCCCCGGAAGCTAGCACGGTGCCTGGCACATAGCGGATGCACCATAAATAGTGGTTGGATGGAGGAATGAATGGCCTTGCTGGAAGAGGCTTCACATCCACAGGGGACAGGACAGAATGGTCCTGTGTGAAAAGTCCAACCTCCTCTATCACCAAAAGGGGCCTGCCTCAGGCTCCAAGGCTCCAAGCCTACAAGAGCTTCCCTGGTGGCTCAGCTGGTAAAGAATCCTGCAATGCAGGAGACCTGGGGTTCGATCCCTGGGTTAGGAAGGTTCTCTGGAGAAGGGAAAGGCTACATGGCAGCCTTCTAAGGCAAAAGTTCTGATCTCCATTTCTCTGATGAGGAAACCAAGGCTCAGAGAGGTTAAAATCCTGCCCAAGGTCACTCAGCTGACAGCAGAGATGAGAGTTGAGCCCCACCTATCACCAAGCCTCTCCAGTGTTGAGACTTCATGTTTGCCTGGTGCTTTCTGGCTTCAAAGGGCTTTCCCATTTATTACCTCTTTTGATACAACTGGCCGGGGAGCTGCAGTAGATGTGGTCATTCTCATTTTACAGATGGAGAACCTAAGGCCAAGACAAGCAAAGCTCTTTCCTGAGATTCATGGGGCTTTTAATTGAAACAGCAGGAAATTGAGCCTGGACCTTCTGATTCACGTCCCAGGGCTGCCACTGCCCTTACCTGGCCTCGTCTCAGAAAAAGGGCCAGAGACATCGCTTTCCTAGGGGAGCCATCTCTGATACAGGAGCCCAGCAGCCCAGCGAACTCCTTGGAGGTGGGTATCAGGGTCTGCGAATCCTCAGAAACTGGGCTTCCAGGGGAGCCCTAGTCACTCACCTCCTTCTGGCCCTCGGTCAGCTGCTGCACCTCGCGTTCCTTGGCCTCCAGCACCTCCTGCATCTGGGAGCTGAGGGCCAGGTCCCGGGAGTCGCTCTGGGGAGCAGAGAGATCTCAGCTCCCCCTGTGTGGCCGAGTCCAAGACTCAGCCGGCCTGGGTCGGCCCTCCCCATGTGCCACCTCCATTCAGGCCTGGGGCGCCCGGTCCAGGATGTGTCCACAAGGAGGGGGGGTCTCAGGACAACTTCCCTGGCCCAGGCAACAAGGAGACAGAGCCCCAGAGAGTGGGAGGAGTGGCCCCAGGGGACCCCCGAGAGCTGGCAGCTGTGAGCACTCCCCACCCCGTCTGTCTGAGCAAACTGTCTCTCCAACACTGGGGGAGATGAGACGATCTGCTCGCAGCGGCCTCCCGCTGCCCCACGCTGAGCCCCTGGGCTCCCTGCGAGAGCAGCAGAGGGGTCCCGGGCTGGGGGAGAGGCCGGCTGGGGCTGGGGGCTCACCTCGGCCTGCAGCTGCTGCTTCTCCCGCTGTATCTGCTGCTCCATCTCCTCGTAGAGCTGCTGGACCTCGAGGTGATGGTCAGTGTCCCTCCTGGAAGGGGTGGGGGGTGGCCAAGCAGCACCCTGCCACCCTGCTGCTGGCAGGGGCGGTCTGGGCCCGCATTTAGTGAGCTGACCTTACTGCTCAGCTCACTCTGCCAGCGGTCACTGACCCCTGTCACCCTGGGAACTGTCATCCCAGTAACAGCTCCTGACCTTGACAGAGGCCCTTGATATGAATCATCTGAGCCCATCCTGCTGACTCCTGTTGACCATCATTGGGATGTTGGTTCCTATCTCACAGTCCCCAATCACCCCATCACTCTGTCCCCACTTCCTGCTGTCACCATCCTCCTATGCACCCCCACCCCCAAACACAGACTCCCTGCCAGGACTGAGCCCATGCCAACCCCAGGATCACCACACACATGGCAATCTACGTGAGCGGTGCCCTGGAGTTAGGTACCCCAGTGGCCCTGCACCAGGACACACTGGCCCATCCCCTCTTTGGCTGAAGGCCTCACTCTGTCCATCCCAATAGATTCCCTTAGTTACCCCTTCTTCTAGCTCAGCTCTGCCCATCCAGCAGAAAATTCACTTAAGATTCAACTAAGGGATTTTCCTGGTGGTCCAGTGGTTAAGACTCTGTGTTTCCACTGCATGGGGTGCGGGTTCAATCCCTGGTCGGGGAACTAAGATTCCACATGCTGCCATTAGCACAGACAAAAATAAAAAAGATTCAACTAATGTAAAGGGCATCCACTGTGTATCAACCCGGCTCCAACTCACTTCCTCAGAGTCAGCTCCAGAACCTCCTTGTCGGCCTGTGCCTCCTGTAGGCGACTGTTCATCTTGGCCAGAAAGCCCTCTAGGTTGCCTGCCAGCTGGGGCTCCTCCTGCCGCAGCTTTCTCCATAGCTGCCAGATTTCCGCCTGCCTGGGAGGGGAGGACAGCCAGAGATCACCCTTGAGTGGGACCAGGAGGCAGAGGGAAGCCCACTCCTAGGTTCTAATGGCCACACTCCAAGAGACGGTGGCAGCTGGATCACAAAAATCTCCTTACACTCTGCCAGGTGCAGCTCCAGTGCCACCTCCTCCAGGAACCTCTCCCATTTGTGCGTTTATCCCTTCGTGGATCCCCATATCCCACTGTCTCTCTACGGTTTGGTGATTCATTGTGGGGCGGGGGATCTGGGCGTCTGATGGCCCAGAGCTTCCATCTGCCTTCTCTCTTCTCCCATTCTGTGGCTGCGTGACCTTTAGCAAGTCCCACGACTTCTCTGAGCTTATTTGTAACAGGGCCACAGGAGAATGAGGCGCACCCAGTGGAGAGCACCAGCCTGGGGTCTGGCACTGAGCTGGCATTCAATAAATGCTGCTTTCACACGGATTTAATTAAGTCGTGAAGACAGATGCCTGAGGGCTGAGCACAGGCCAAGCTGCCAAGTAGGTAAATCACTTTCCACCACAGCTGCCCTGCCAGCCTGTACCCCAGTCCCACCCTGCCTGCCCACAGCACCTGCCCCACCCTCTGAGAGCTTGTCCTCACAGAGCCCTGTGGGGCAGGGGAATCTGGGAAAACCTGGGCAGATGGGCGAGGGTGATTCCCTTGCTAGTTCTAACAGAGCCAGTGGGACCTGGGGGGGTGTGCGATGGGTATTTTTAGGCAGGGTCCCTTTCTCTAAGCATGAGTGAGCCCCAAAAATCCCAGAACCCAAGACCGTCTCCAAGCCCTCCTGTCTCCAAGCCTGCCCAACTCAGAGCATCACCACACCTGAAATCACTCCACTGGGGGACTCTCTTTTTAGGGAAAAGGCACCCTTGGGAGGTTTGTATTTTTGCAAATGTGGGTCCTGGAACTTCCCAGGAAGTCCAATGGTTAAGACTGCACTTCCAATGCAGGGGGCACAGGTTCAATCACCAGGGAGATAAGATCCCATATGCCACGCAAAGGGGCCAAAAGAAAGAAAGAAAAAAGATCGTGGGTCCCTTTAGGGAGCTGATAATTCAACTTGCCAATCTTTCTGGGGAGTGACCTTATAGGGCAGGACAGGGAGGGAGGGCTCGAGTGGGATGGACTCAGTGGGTAGGCTTTCTCCACTCGGGGCTTTGTTTAATCCCACACCAGTTCTTCTGCTCACCCTGCAGCCAGGGAAATGCAGGTAAGGGGTTAGGCTGCTTGCCTGCAGTCGCACAGCCAACAAGTGGCCAAACCGGGATATCTGCCCAACACCACCTGGTAGCTCCCATTTGATCCTGCGTCTGGGCCAGTGCTCGTCCCCTCTGACAGGCGGTGCCTCCTCCCCGCACCCCCAACCCTGCTGGCCTTACTCAGGAAGTGAGTTGCTGGCTCCTAGTTGCTCCATGAAGGCAAAGAATGCCTCCTTCTCCTCACTGTTGGCCTCCTCCACCACCGGGAAGCTGGTGGCTACAGATCCTCGCTTGGAGAGCAGTGGCCTCTTTCTATGGAGCCTGTGGGTGCTCGAGCTGGAGCCAAAGATGCTCTCTATGGAACAAAGAGGGCCAGAAAGGAGCAGGGTGGGGTTGGGCTCCATCACTTGACTTCCCACCTTGCCCTGCTCCAGCCCTTGGGGAAATGGTTTTATCTGTGCCAGTCACATTTATACAGGGCCAGGGTCATACACTCCTCACGTCAACCTTGGGAGTCTACTCAAGGCAGACCCTGTGCCCATTCCACACATGAGCATCTGAGGCCCAGAGAGGCAAGAGACTTGCTAGAAGTCACACAGCAGCTCCACTGTGGCCAACACATTCTTTTCACTAGGTCAAAGGATAATCATTGAGCGTCTATTATGTGCTGGGGACAAAACTGGCTGAAATCTCTGCCTTGGTGGAGCCGACATTCTATGAATACGGAAAACGACACATTTAATAAATAAATAAAATTTCCAAGTGAGCTAAAGGAAGGAACAGGGTAATTTCCTTTGAGAGACTAGAGAGGGTCTACTTTAGAGAGGGTGGTCAGGAGGGTCCTGAGGAAGTGACATTGGAACTGAGATATGACTAAAAGGAAGGAGCCAGTGATGCGGTTTTCTCAGGAAGCATATTCCAGGTTGCAAGAACAGCACATGCAAAGGCCCTGAGGTAGGAGCTAGATCGGCAGGCTGGAGGAGATGAGTGGTACTGAGTGAGCCTAAGAGGCTGGAAGGGTCTCAGTAGCGCTGGCCTGCAGGCCCTGGGAAGGGAGTTGAATTTTGTTTTGTAGGCATTGGGAAGTCTTCCAGATAGTGGACACAGCTGGACACAGATGTGAAGATGGCCCCTTGGGGCCACATGGACAGCACGCCTGATTCCAGGCCCTAATTTCCCCTCCCTGGTCCCAGCTTCTCAATCACCAGAGCCAGAGGAACCATCTCTTGGGAGGGCCCAACCTGTAAATGCAGATTCCTGACTCCCCTTTCCGTTGTCTCCCAAACTCTTGGAGACTCAGCAGACCCAAGAACTAGGGGTGGCTTTGGCTACATTAAAGGCTGACAATCCTTTTCAGGGTCTCTACAAGGACACCACTCCTTCCATTCCCTGGACCAAAGGTCTTCCCCATAGAGCTCAGCTGGAATATTGTGTATTTCCAGCTTTGATGTCTCTAGGTCCTTCTAGGTCTGTCTTAAGAAGACAGTGTTGGAGTTGCCCTGCCCAGTGGGGTTAAGGGCGTGGGGAGCCTCCACCCACTAAATATCACCCTCTGCTGCTCCCTGGGGCCTCATATTCCTTTGACCAAAGCCAGAATGGGACCTTCCTCAGGAAGAAACAAGGCCTGTGGTCTCAAGAACAGGGGGTGTCTAACCTCCTGCTCAAGAGAAAGCTTTTACCGGGGAGAAGACAAGGGAGGTATCAGAAAGGAATCCTGGAGGCCTCTCTGGAGAAGGGGAATGCTCAGGGGATACCCTGCCCGCCCCTAGTAATGATTTGCTCTTATTGTTAGAAAGGAAGTAAGGTCTCCTGGGCCAGAGTCTTAAGTCAGCTCTGCCTCGAACCAACTGGCTTCCCACTCAGGCTCAGCATTCTCATCTCTACGGTCATTCATATGTCATCCACACCCAGAACTGCCCTCAGGGGTGTTGTGAAGGTCCTGTGATGGGTCACTGCGGCCTTTCCTGTCTGCTCAGCCTCATCTCGTGCTCGGCACACCCCCGGCAGGCCCTCCCAAGACAGACATACTGAGCCCGGAGCTGAACTCTTCAAGGGAGAGGCGTCCCTTCCGCTCCACATCCACCCAGTCAAAAATCATCTCCAGCTCATCCGCGCTGCTCAGGAAGCTGAACTTGGCTGCCTGCAAGGATAGAGGTAAGTTGGGTGATGTTCCTACCAGGGAAGGCTCTCGGCCACTCTCAGAAAAGGAGAGGTGTTTATCTTCAGCCACCCCCACCTCCCCTCTCCCCATTTTCAGAGTCCAACCCTCAACCTGACCTCAAGACCAGTCCTTGAGTCTCTCGGACCCAAGCAGAGCCTTGAACTTCATCCTCAGTTTCTCTCTTCCTCCATCCAGCATCAAAACCCACCTCTTCTGAGTCTCATCTTTCTAGGACTGTAATAAAGGACAGTAGCCAGCCCTGTCCACGTGTTTATCACTATTTGAAAATTACCTAACATGGGAAAATAAGTCCCCAAAGTGGACAGCACACCCTTTTGGTATTCTACAGGGGCAAGGCCACCCAAGCATCTTCTAGATTCTGTGAATGCACTTTGTCTCATGGTACTGATTAGAGATCCCAGACTAAATGAAGTCACGTGTTAACTTGTAGATTCTGTTCAAGAGAGGTGTAAATAACTTTTGCCTGACGGAACAAGACAGTCCCAAAGATTTATGACCTGTTGTACATTAACCAGCTTTAAGCAATCTACCTCAACAACCTGATTGTAACATTTCTCTGTTAAGTTATCCCACTTTTCAAATGCTCTTTCAACCATTCAGAACATCTCCCATTAATAAGTGAGTTAAATAAAATCTCTGGTATAGATTCATTTTATTTTTGTCTAAGGGTCATGATTTTATCTTCTTGGAAATCCTGCTTTAGCGGTTTTGGAGGTTCCATGGAGATGCCCCAGTGGACTCGGCTGTCAGAACCCAGTAAACTGTGTTGCTGGAAAAGAGCCCTAAATGGGCTCTGGGAACACAGGCATTTCTTTTACATATATATTATTTATTTATTTATTTATTTATTTATTGACCTATTTGTTTGGCTGTGCTGGGTCTTTGCTGTGGCATGTGGGATCTAGTTCCCTGACCAGGAATGGAACCCAGGCCCCCTGCACTGAGAATAGGGAATCTCAACCCCTGGACCATCAGGGGCGTCCAGGACAGTTCTTTCCTTGGCTCTTGAAGGGAATCCCACGTGTGATAGAACTTTGTTTGCTGATTCTGTTTCTCCAGTTTTTATGTTTTTGATTTTACAGATTTTCTGCTTTTGGTTTTAGCGGTAGCCACGATGGGGCACTCTGTCTTACGGACTGACCATTTGGAGATCTCCATGGGATACATGATGGAGACCTAGTGTCTGTTGGTTGAGACACAGTGGAAAATCTGGTTTGCTAATCTTTTGTTGTTGGTGGTGGTGTGTTTGTTTTTCTGTGAATGACCTCAAATCGGTTAAGAATTTTGTGCCCACTGGGGAGGAGAATAGCTCTTTGAAATCTGAACTGGAGTTTTGGTGTTTCTGTGTTTACTTTTGAACTGTGGTTGGAGTTGTAGAAAAGAAGCCAGACTGTCTGTAATTCAGAAAGGCCCTTAACTCTCATTGTGAATGTGAGCATTTTTCTATACCTGGGTATTAGTGACTTAGAGTACTGCGTCCCTTACAGGGGCTCTGGGTGGATTGGTTTGTAGAGACAAATAAGTGCCTACATAAATCTAATGGTCCCCAAAGTCACAGAAAATAAAGAAACCAAACTTCTAAGGCTTTAAATGTGCTGGACTTTAAAAAAAATTCCTCTTATGAGAACTAGCTGACTCAGAAAACTTCTAAGGAGTCAGGTTCAGATAATTAAGATGAATCTTTGATCAATTAGATTGGTTTAATAATTTTTGTTTACAAAAGATAAATAATAGCAATCTGTGTGTCCCACAACTTATATTAATATAATACAAGGATACATTCTATGGCAAATTTTATATCATGTATATTCTGTCACAATTTTTTAAAGTTGTGCAAGGCATATGTATGACTGTAGAAAGTTGTGTTATGTGTATTTGTGAGCTTTGCTGTTTACTAAAATGCTGTCCAAGACAGTTCTCAGTTTTTTACCCATCAATTTTTTTCTGGGAAATAGAAGCCGATTACTTTGTTAAAAGTTATAATCACTACAATGTTTTACTTGATATTAGAAACAGGAGTGGCAGAAAATTAACTGTGTCTGCAAGGAAAATGGGATGTGTTTTTGTTCTCCAGGAAATACAGGAAGTGGTTTTGTTTTAAAGCATCTGGCAAAATCTGAATGGATATAGGAGACTGTAGAGTGTTTGTTGAACAGGAATCTTATTTGTCTTGATTTTCTAATACCTGAGTCTGAAAATAGGCTATAAAGTTTATGTTCACATTTTGACAAATTTGGCTCAGTTTTGATGGGTTTATAAATAAAGAAATAAAACTTGTGAACCTTTGACTGCCGCATGTTATATTCATGCAAAACTAGAATTTGGCTCTCTCTCTATTAAATGACAAACTGGTCTTAGAGCTCCAGGCAAGGGTTAAAAGAGGGTTACTATTAGTCATCTGTGTAAGTTGCCCAGATAACTGTCTCATGTCTCAGCAGAATAATTTTCTCTGCTTTGTTTTGGCTCACTTGTGTTCTAATTTTCATAAAACAGAAAGCAAAGCCACTTCCCATATAAAAGAGCTAAATAACCTTGCAATAGTATTGCCTTCTTATAGAGTTGGACTTCCCTGGTGGCTCAGCAGTAAAGAATCCTCCTGCAATGTAGGAGATGCCCTGCAGAAAGATACGGCAACCCACTCCAGTATTCTTGGCTGTGAAATCCCATGGACAGAGGCATCTGGCGGGCTACAGTCCAGGGAGGTCACAAAGAATCAGACACAACTTAGAGACTAATCAGCAAAAGTGTTGTCTTCTTCTATGTTTATTTCAAAATACTTTATTTTATTGTCCCTAATTAAATAGGAAACCAAGCACTATTTCTCAGGATCCCATGATTGTATCTTAATCTAGTGCCCTACCTTCTCTGATATCTCTTTGGGTTTGCCTTCCCAACATCAGATTCTAAATTTAGAAGAAAAAATAAAAATGTCAAGATATCATTCTCTTTATTTGTTAAATACCTCATCACTACTATAAGAGCATCATGGGAAGAACTGTCAGATCAGAAGAGATATCCACCCTTTCCTAGGCTAAGTTTACATAGGTAAAAAGCGTTTATATAAATATTTCATAAATTGCATGCTTTAGGGAAAGGCCCTAGAGACTTCTCAATGTCTTTGCTATGCAAACTATGTTCTTTAGGGAAAATGCTGATCAAACTTCATGAAATAGTTATATACTGTATCCCAACAGAACATTTTACTCTCTTCCATTCTGACACTATTAGGTTACTGTAAAAAGGTAGCGGGAGCTCAATGTGGTGCTCTGTGAGGACCTAGAGGGGTGGAATGGTGGGGTGGGAGGGAAGCTCAAGAGGGAGGGGATATAGGTATACACTGACTAATTCACGATGTTGTACGGCAATAACTAATATAACATGGTAAAGCAACTCTACGCCAATAAAAAATGCAAAAAAAAAAAAACAAGCCACAGGCTTTGAGTCTCATTACTAAACACATTTCTTCTTTCCTACCCTTTCCAACCTACCCTGAAGGCTTGGTTACGAACCAGCTCAGTTTGTGTCTTCCACAAAGTGCAGCGTCAAAGCCGTGTGGAAAAGGACTGTACCAGGTTCTATTAACTATTGCTGCTTCGCGTGGGTACAGGGTTCTAAGCTGACAGTGGCCAACCTTCAGACTGAACCAGTGGATTACAGTTGCTAGAACTCTTTTCAGTCCAGAAGCAGCCAGCTTACCCAAGATCCAGTAGCTCAAGAGCTAATCACATGGAGCTAAATCAATGGTTGAAGAAAACTGGCTTATGGCTATTTGCTGGGAATACAGTTGGTACGGTTATTTGCTGGGAATACAGTTGGTACGGTTATTTGCTGGGAACACAGTTGGTGTGGTTATTTGCTGGGAATATAGTTGGTGTGGTTATTACTATCGTCTTGTTTATTTGGCTGGATTGGGTCTCAGTTACGGCACTTGGGTTCTCAAGCTATGGTGCACAGGCTCAGTAGTTGCGGCACTCTGGTTTAGTTGCCATTCGGCATGTAGGATCTAATGCCCCAACCAGGGATCGAACCTGCATCCCCTGCATTGCAAGGTGGATTCTTAACCACTGGACCACCGAGGAAATGCCAGTACTATTTTTTTATTGTTTCACTTTTATGGATATTGTGAGGAAGTCCTCTCTCTGGATTCTTGAGCTACCTCTAATTTTCAGTTTAAGAGAGTATGCTTTTGCAAACTGAAACCTGGGCTTCCCTGGTGACTTAGATGGTAAAGAATCTGCCTGCAATGCTTGAGACCTGGGTTCGATTCCTGGGTCAAGAAGATCCCCTGGAGAAGGGAATGACTACCCACTGGAGTATTCTTGCCTGGAGAATCCCCATGGACAGAGGAGCCTGATGGGCCATAGTCCATGGGGTCACAAAGAGTCAGACATGAGTGAGCGACTAACGCTTTCACTTCACTTTCAAACTGAAATTTAATATTTTAAGTGGTATTTGAGTCTCACTGATCCCTTCCTGACTCAGAAACCAATACTTCTCCTGAATCTCCTTCCTTTCTCTGGCAATATAGTTATTTACACAGGTTCAATAAGAATCTGTCCTCCTTTTTACTGGGATACAGTTGGATAGATCAACTGTTTAACCAGATTTTAATTTAAAGGATGATTCTCATTTAATCAGGTGTTACAGGTCCACTGTAAGGAGCACCCATGGACCCAATACCTGCAAAGCTGGCCTGAAAACGGGTAATGTGAAAGGTTACTTTTGGGCAGGAGAGGGACCTTGGAAAAACTGAGAACCTCAAGAAGAGAAGTCCCTCACAAGTGTAGGTAAAAACTAGTGGAGAGAGTCTTGTGCTTGGTTTCCATAGAAGTAGGGAAGCCAGCTGGTTTGTTTGCCCAAGACTTTCCCAGTTTTAACACTGAAAGTCCCACATCCCAGGTAACCCTCCAATGTAGGCAAACAGGGACAGAAGGTCACTCTAGATAGAAAAGCCAATTTCAGAGGTTTTAAAATTTCAACTTAAGCTTCCATATGAAAACTTCTGGAGAGAAGCTAAAATAGCTCAATACTTCAAAATTTCAGATGTGCAGAGCCCAGTCAAGGAGACCCACCTGCTTCATTAGCACCTTCACTACACCTACAGAAGTGATCAAGCCAAACCGAATGAGATCAGCCTTTTTCATGTCAAGAGTACACTTTGGAGATTATTTATGATCACAGGAAATTACTGGACACTTGGAAATAAAGTGAAAATGTACACAGCACACCCTTTCAATATTATATGGGAGTAAAGACTACCCAAGCCTTGTCTAGACAAGAGGAATGCACTTAGCTCATCTCATTGTTTACCTTGAAAAGTCCGACATATTGAAGTTACTTGTTAACATGTAGATTTTGTCCAGGAGAATTGAAAATGATTTTGTCTAGCAGTACAGACAACCCCAAAGATTTGTGGCCTGTAGGACATTAGTCGTTTTAAAAAATGAACTCAGCAAACTTATCCTAACACTCTTCTGTCAAATTGCCTATGGTGGTGGTGTTCGGTCCCTAAGTCATGCCCAACTCTTGTGACCCCCTAGGTTGTAGCCCACCAGGCTCCTCTGTCCATGGGGATTCTCCAGGCAAGAATACTGAAGTGGGTTGCCATTTCCTTCTCCAGAGGATCTTCCCAACCCAGAATCAAACCCGGATCTCCTGCATTGCAGGCAGATTCTTTACCAACTGAGCCACAATGGAAGCCCAAATTGCCCATAAATACTTGCAGCTTCTCAAATGCTCCTTGAGCCTGTCATAACATCATACTGAGTCCCTCACTGATTGATAATAATAATGATAATGAATTAGCTAGATCTTTGATAAGTATTGATTTTATATTTACTCAAAAGTCTTTTTTCTTTACCATTTTGAAAATTATAATTTAACATCAGCCATTTATACTTTTTTGTGGCTCTGACGGCAGAATACAGATAGGAAGGGTCAGTTTTGATGGAAAAAGGTCAAAGTCTAGAGCATGGAGCAAAATCAGGAGGAGACAGAGGGTCCAGTGAGATGCCAACAACTCACATAGGACCCATTGCAGAAAATGAAAAAAACACACAAACAAAAGTCAGCCCATCTCAGTCTAGGTCACAGCCTAAGATTCCTTATTGGTATGTACATCACTGGCTGATCTGTTTGACTGAAGTTTGCAGACATTAACAGGGTTTTATTTCCAGGGCCCTGACTGCTCCCCAAGATAAACTTCCCTGCTCAATGGGCCTAAAATTATACCATCTGCAAGTTCCTTCTTTGACTTAAAACCTTTCCTTTATTAAAATGCAAGTGTTTCTGGAAGAGGGTAATACAAAATACCTTATTAGTCATTCCCACCTTAGTATAATAAATCCCTAGCCTTTCCTAAAAGCAAATTTGAGATGAAAAAAAGGGAAAGGGGCAGGGATGGTCTGCCTTCCTAGGAAGGAGAGTCTCAGGAGAAGCAAAGGGATTCAGGGGATGGGATGGGGCCTTGGACTCACCGCCAAATCCTCTCGAGTGACAAAGCCCCTCTCCTCGGCACCGCAGTCCTGGAAGAAGCTCTGCAGTTCTTCAGCTGACTGGGAGGACCAGGACTCTGGCTCGGGGGCCACCGGCACATCCTGGCCATCAGCTGGCTCTAGCATCTGCCGCCGGCGGCTGGAGCCTAGCTTCCGTCCTTTCCGGGTCACTCTGAGTCCACTCTCCATGGTGTTTTGGCTTGGGGACAGAGAGGCGAGGGGGCACTAGGCTGCTGAACACCCTCACTCCCTTCTCAGAACTCTCCCACGATTCCCCATCACCCCTGGAGAACATCCACCGTGGCCAGCGGAGGAGCCCTGCCTGATCAGATCTGCGCTGGCCTCTCGGACCTCATCCTCCCCCTGCCCCCGACCTGCTGCCTCCAACACGTCTCACTCAGGGCCTTTGCCCTTTCTGCTCCCTCGGGCTGGAATGCCCTTCCCGGAGCTGTCCACACACCCTCACCTCCTTCAATTCTCCGCTCAACTGTGCACAGTCTTCTGCAGCCTTTCTAGGTTCTACTTTTTGACTTGGCGGCAGCTACACGTGGTGGTCCAGCATCTCGCTGTCTGAAGGCGCAGGAGCAGCTGAGCTATCCCTCCGCCTGCTCCTTCAGCTCCCCTCCTCACCTCTCACCTTCCTGCAGGGACTCCTCCACCCTCCCCTGCCCCCTCTCCCAGCCTCAGCTGGCCCCCAGCCTCGTTTTCCTCAACAACATTTCTCCACCCCTTTGACATACGCACCAGGGAATCAGTAGCTCCACACGTGGCCCTTATGGCCTTTCCAGACGTTTCCATCCTTCGCCCCCTCACTTCCGCATCCCATCATGCTCCATGTCAACCTTTCTGGACTACCCACCGTTCCTGGAATTCCAGACCCTCCGCCATGCTTCCTCCCTCTGCCCCAAACCTCCCTGATTCCCCCACCCCCTTGCCTAGCTGATACCTCTTCCTCCCTCACCTTAGAGGCCACCTCCTCTGAGATCCTCCCTAAAGCCCCCCTCCATACCTCAAGCACATACTTTATGTGACCTGATGATGTGCTGGGCTCATGCCTGTGAATGGTAAGGCACCCTGTGCCTCAGTCCACACTGCTCCTAGCTCCCCAGCATATTCATCAGTGCTAAGTCGCTTCAGTCAAGTCCCGAGTGAGTGGCCTTGCCCTCCTCCAGGGGATCTTCCCATCCCAGGGACCAAACCCAGGTGTCTTAGGTCTCCTGTGTTGGCAGGCAGGCTCTTTACTACTAGCGCCACCTGGGAAGCCCCTCCCTAGTACCTAGTAGATGCTCAAGTAAGGGTTGTCCAATTCATTCATTGGAGTACTTCCATCTGTCACTGAAGGTCAGGTAAGTCAGTTGATAAAGATTTTGATGGATAAAGATTTGTCCAGGTGAGGGCTCAAGGTAGGAGAGAAGGAGGCTGGAGTCTGAAAGGAGAAGAGTCAGGTTCTATGCTGGGGGGAGAGAGGGGGTCTGGGGGGGAGTAAGTCATGGGCACGTAAAGCTGTATTGAGGGGAAGGGATTGACGTTGTACGTAGGCAGCTTCGTGCAGGTGGTGAAACTTGAGTCAAGCTCTAAAGAGGGCAGGTAGGATTTAGAAGCCTTGAACAGCGTGTGTGAAGGGACCGGGGCCGCAGAGGACTTTCTTTGTTGGGATCAAAGGTCACAGACAAGCAGAGTAGAAGGGTCGGGAGGCTCTGCCTCAGGGGTAACTGGCTCATGGCAGGAGTCTGGGGCCACTGGTCTAGGTTCCCCTTAAGCAAGTTCCTCTACATAGGTTGCACAGGAGCTGAATGAAGCAATTCCTCACTCTTGAGGAGGCCCCAAACTTTTAAGTGAAGTCGAGTCTCTCTCACTGGCTCCCCATCAGTTATTGCCTTTTTCTCTTCCCTTTCTGCTTTTTTCTGTCCACCTGGTTTCTCTCCATTTCTCTCTGTCTCTGTCTCTCTCTCTCTCTCTCAGGAACTTCCAAGTCTGCTGCAGATGCAGTTTTGAGATTGAGGTGTAAGGGTGCCACAGTGAATAGGAATTCACCTGCAATGCAGAGGACATAGGTTCGATCCCTGGTCCAGCAGGAGCCTACACGCCACGGAGCAACAGAGGCCATACACCACAGCTACGGAAGCCCACACGCTCTAGAGCCCATGCTCCACAGCAAGAGAAGCCACCGCAACGAGAAGGCCGAGCACCCAAACTAGAGGAGCGCCCCCTCACCGCAACTAGAGAAAGTCTGCAGGCAGCAAGGAAAGACTTAGCACAACCAAACATAAAATGAATAAATAATAAAGTGCTTTTTATAAAAAGATTACAGATGTCAAACTGCAGTGGCACACTGGAGTCACATCTTAGGGGCTTGCAGAAAACCAGTTGTGAGTCTCTCTTCCCAACTCAGCAGCTGGAGATCAACTGCTGTGGGAGTATTTATACCATCAGTCAGTTCAGTTCAGTTCAATCATTCAGTCGTGTCCGACTCTTTGCAACCCCATGAATCGCAGCATGCCAGGCCTCCCTGTCCATCACCAACTCCCAGAGTTCACTCAAACTCATGTCCATCGAGTCGGTGATGCCATCCAGCCTTCTCATCCTCTGTCATCCCCGTCTCCTCCTGCCCCCAATCCCTCCCAGCATCAGGGTCTTTTCCAATGAGTCAACTCTTCACATGAGGTGGCCAAAGGATTGGAGTTTCAGCTTTAGTATCAGTCCTTCCAATGAACACCTAGGACTGATCTCCTTTAGGATGGACTGGTTGGATCTCCTTGCAGTCCAAGGGACTCTCAAGAGTCTTCTCCAACACCACAGTTCCAAAGCACCAATTCTTCGGTGCTCAGCTTTCTTCACAGTCCAACTCTCACATCCATACATGACCACTGGAAAAACCATAGCCTTTGTTGGCAAAGTAGTATCTCTGTTTTTTAATATGCTATCTAGGTTGGTCATAACTTTCCTTCCAAGGAGTAAGCGTCTTTTAATTTCATGGCTGCAATCACCATCTGCAGTGATTTTGGAGCCCAAAAAATAAAGTCTGACATTGTTTCCACTGTTTCCGCATCTATTTCCCATGAAGTGATGGGACCAGACGGCATGATCTTCATTTTGTGAATGTTGAGCTTTAAGCCAGTTTTTTCACTCTCCACTTTCACTTTCATCAAGAGGCTTTTTATTTCTTCTTTCTGCCATAAGGGTGGTATCATCTGCATATCTGAGGTTATTGATATTTCTCCTGGCAATCTTGATTCCAGCTTGTGCTTCCTCTAGCCGAGCGTTTCTCATGATGTACTCTGCATACAAGTTAATAAGCAGGGTGACAAGATACAGCCTTGACATACTCCTTTTCCTATTTGGAACCAGTCTGTTGTTCCATGTCCAGTTCTAACTCTTGCTTCCTGACCTGCATACAGATTTCTCAAGAGGCAGGTCAGGTGGTCGGGTATTCCCATCTCTTTCAGAATTTCCCATAGTTTATTGTGATCCACGCAGTCAAAGGCTGTGGCATAGTCAATAAAGCAGAAATAGATGTTTTTCTGGAACTCTCTTGCTTTTTCAATGATAAAGCGGATGTTAGCAATTTGACCTCTGGTTCCTCTGCCTTTTCTAAAACCAGCTTGAACATCTGGAAGTTCACGATTCACATATTGCTGAAGCCTGGCTTGGAGAATTTTGAGCGTGACTTCACTAGTGTGTGAGATGAGTGCAATTGTGCAGTAGTTTGAGCATTCTTTGGCATTGCCTTTCTTTGGGATTGGAATGAAAACTGACCTTTTCCAGTCCTGTGGCCACTGCTGAGTTTTCCAAATTTGCTGGCATATTGAGTGCAACACTTTCACAGCATCATCTTTCAGGATTTGAAATAGCTCAACTGGAATTCCATCACCTCCACTAGCTTTGTTCGTAATGATGCTTTCTAAGGCCCACTTGACTTCACACTCCAGGATGTCTGGTTCTAGGTGAGTGATCACACCATCGTGATTATCTTGGTCTTGAACCTCTTTTTTTGTACAGTTCTCCTGTGTATTCTTGCCGCCTCTTCTTAATATCTTCTACTTCTGTTAGGTCCAGACCATTTCTGTCCTTTATTGAGCCCATCTTTGCATGAAATGTTTCCTTGGTATCTCTAATTTTCCTGAAGAGATCTCTAGTCTTTCCCATTCTGTTGTTTTCCTCTATTTCTTTGCATTGATCACTGAGGAAGGCTTTATCTCTCCTTGCTATTCTTTGGAACTCTGCATTCAAATGCATATATCTTTCCTTTTCTCCTTTGCTTTTCGTTTCTCTTCTTTTCACAGCTATTTGTAAGTCCTCCTCAGACAGCCATTTTGCTTTTTTGCATTTCTTTTCCATGGGGATGGTCTTGATGCCTGTCTCCTGTACAATGTGGCAAACCTCCGTCCATAGTTCATCAGGCACTCTGTCTATCAGATCTAGGCCCTTAAATCTATTTCTCACTTCCACTGTATAATCATAAGGGATTTGATTTAGGTCATACCTGAATGGTCTAGTGGTTTTCCCTACTTTCTTCAATTTCAGTCTGAATTTGGTATTAAGGACTTCATGATCTGAGCCACAGTCAACTCCTGGTCTTGTTTTTGCTGACTGTTTAGAGCTTCTCCATCTCTGGCTGCAAAGGATATAATCAATCTGATTTCAGTGTTGACCATCTGGTGATGTCCATGTGTAGCGTCTTCTCTTGTGTTGTTGGAAGAGGGCGTTTGCTATGACCAGTGCGTTCTCTTGGCAAAACTCTATTAGCCTTTGCCCTGCTTCATTCCGTACTCCAAGGCCAAATTTGCCTGTTACTCCAGGGGTTTCTTGACTTCCTACTTTTGCATTCCAGTCCCCTATAATGAAAAGGACATCTTTTTCGGGAGTCAGTTCTAAAAGGTCTTGTAGGTCTTCATAGAACCGTTCAACTTCAGATTCTTCAGTGTTACTGGTTGGGACATAGACTTGGATTACTGTGATATTGAACGGTTTGCCTTGGAAACAAAGATCATTCTGTCGTTTTTGAGATTGGATCCAAGTACTGCATTTCAGACTCTTTTGTTGACCACGGTGGCCACTCCATTTCTTCTAAGGGATTCCCACAGTAGTAGACACAATGGTCATCTGAGTTAAATTCACCCATTCCATTGACTTCCCTGGTGGCTCAGATGTTAAAGCGTCTGCCTACAATGTGAGAGAACCGGGTTCAATCCCTGGCTCAGGAAGATCTCCTGGAGAAGGGAATGGCAACCTACTCCAGTATTCTTGCCCCCCCGCAAAAAAGGGGGGCTCAATTTATACCATGGGAATCAGCAAATGTTACAAATCAGAGTTTCTTCCCCCAAAGAACAGTCACAAGCACATCCATTCCCAGACCTAGCATGCATTTAAGTGACCACTGTTTACTGAACACCAACTGAATGCAGGCAGAGTGGGAAGCGAGCCTGCCATGGTGTGTGTGGTCCCATTAGGCAAATTAGGAAAAGTGTTCCTTCCTCCCAGCAGATGCAGCCCAGTGCCAGGGCCCAAGGATTGGCAAGTGGACTGTTGGCTGGAGTCCAGTCCCCCCGCTCCCTCTTTGACCAGGCACCTTTGTGCAGGACACAACCTACATACCCAAGTGGAGCCCCTGGCCCTTTATATATATAGGTGTGGACTAACTCCTGGTCTCCCATAGAGGTACTCACACAGATTCATGCAGAAGAAGACACAAGATTAATTACAGCACAGTGTGGAAGGGGCAGCAAACCTGTGTGCCAAGTGCTGTGAGAGCATTGCAAAAGGAGCAACTCACTCGGCAGTGTCTATCAGGGAGGACTTCCTGGGGGAGGTGACATAATTTAGCAGTGAATTCCAGGGCAGAAGAGATCAGACTTAACCTGGATCCCTTCATGCTGCCCGGCCTTGTTCTGAGCATGTGTTGGACCCTCATGCCCTCATGTTACTCACTGTTTCCTCTTCTGATTCACACTGTCCCTCAGAATGTGGGGTGTTCTACCAGACAACTAGTAGACTCAAATAATACTGATGTAGTAAAAGAAAAAACAAGGCAGGGGGACTGTTCTATATCCAAGAGAATAAAAATAGGGAATTCTCTGGCCATCCAGTGGTTAGGACTCTGCACTCTCATTTCCAAGGGCCTAGGTTCGATCCCTGGTCAGGGAACTAAGATCCCACAAGCCATGTGGAGCAGCCAAAAAGAAAACAGAGAGAAAGAGAATAAAAATAAATGACACCTAAATATATTATGTGATTATTAATTGGATTTTCCTTTAAAAAAAAAACAGTAAGAATAAGGAATATTTTGTGGAAAGAAAAAAAGGAATATTTTGTGGACAGCTGGGAAAATTTGAATGTGAACTTTATATCAGATATTCACTGAGCAATGTGAAATTTTTTCGGTGTGACACGTGTTGTGATCATGTAGACAAATCTCTGTCTTTAAGAGATCCATGCTAAAGTATATATTATGTCTGCATTTCACTTTCAAATGGCTCTGTGTAAATACATAAGCAAATTGAGAGGAAATAAGTGTGTGTGTGTGTGTGTGTGTGTGTGTGCGTGTGTGTGTGGAGAGAGAGAGTAAATGGGGCAAATTGTAAGCCATCTGTCCAATAGCTTTCATTGTACTATTTGCTCAACTTTTGTAGATTTGAAAGTTTTCTTAATAAAAAGCAGGGGAGATGGGAATTGCCTGGTTGTCCAGTGGTTAACTTTTGAATTGTGATGCTGGAGAAGACACTTGAGATCACTTGGACTTCAAGGAAATCAAACCAGTCAATCCTTAAGGAAACCAACCCTGAATATTCATTGGAAGGACTGCTGCTGAAGCTGAAGCTCCAATACTTTGGCCACCTGATGTGAAGAGCCAACTCATTGGGAAAACCCTGATGCTGGGAAAGATTGAGCGCATGAGGAGAAGTGAATGACAGGATGACAGGATGGCATCATTAAGTCAATGGAAGAGTTTGAGCGAACTCCAGGAGATGGAGAAAGACAGGGAAGCCTAGTGTGCTGCGGTCCATGGGGCTGCAAAGAGTCAGACACACATGTGCGACTGGACAACAACCAGTGGTTAGGACTTTGCACTTTCCCTGTCGAGGGCCCAGGTTCCGTCCCTGGTTGAAGAATTGAAATCTCTCAAGCCGAAGGGCAGGACCAAAAACAAAAATAAAAACCAGAGGAGGAAAAACCAAGCCAAGAATGAGATTCCAGGAGTTAGAATAGAGAATTTCATCCACAAATCCAACTGTCCTTCCACTAGTATCAACATCTCCACAACCACATCACCCTCCAAGCTCTCCCTGGAGACAATGAAGAGATACACACCCCTCCTTGGGCTGCATCTGTCCACACCTGGAAGTCACCATCCATCCTCACTCACCGTCCCCCTAAGGCGGGGAGGGGTCTCCTTCCTCCATGACCCAACGACTTTCCAGTGGGTTAGGCCTTGGGCCTTGTATGTTATATTCAAAGAAACACTCACTGAGCATCAGTACCAGGAGAGGGTCCATCGCACCCTCTTGACCCATAAATGTGGAAAAAGAGGCCAAGAGAGGCAGTGATTTCCAGTCCCACTGCTCTGGAGTCAGGCAAACCCTGCCTCTCCGAGCCCTGCCGCTCACAGGCTATGTGACCATGAGGAAGTCACATAACATCTCCGTGCCTTATTCTCCTCACTGGGACATGAGACCAGTGTCTACCACACAGGGTTGCCGTGAAGATGAAATAAGACAGTTGGACTGGAAACACCACTTCCTATTCCCAGCGGAGCCCAACTCGCATTTCGGCTTCATTTTTCTTATCATTAATTTTTTTTTTTTTTTGGTCTCACCACGTGGCTTGCAGGATCTGAGTTCCCTTGCCAGAGACTGAACCCATGCTCCCTAAAGTGGAACCTTGAATTCTTAACCTCTGGACCATCAGGGAATTTCCCCAGCTTTACTTTCTCTCAACACTTGTCACCTTCCCAGAAGAGTCTTTTATTCATTTATTTTGTAAAATTTGCATCTCTTCTTACTGAATAGAAGCCTCTTCTGTTTACTGCTCTATTTCAAATGCCTTAGAACAGTGTCCTGCCTACAGTCAGTGCTCAGCAAATATTTGTTGAATATATAATCAATGTAAAGCACTCAGAACTATGCCCCGAATATGGCATAGGATAACCACTGGATACAGTAGCCCATGACATTGAGGGTGATAGCATGGATGCGGGCGAAATGCCATTTGAGTCTCATAAAACTCAGATGTTGTACAGATATGATTTTATACCCACTCAACAGATGAGAAAACTGAGGGAGAGAGGCTCCAGAAGGCAGAGGCCACCAGCCCAAGCCATGACATCGGAAGCAAACCTGATGCCAGACCCACTCTCTGGGTTTGTCACAGGACAGACTTGCCCCAAGACCGCTTCTTGGAGAAGCACCTCCTCGGTGGGCAGGAGACGCCTATGTGGATCACAGACACCAGACAGAGCAGCCGTGATGGACCAGGGCTTTGAAACAGGACAGAGTGGGAGGCTTTGCTCTGGCTGTCAGACTTAGAAAACTCAAGTTCTGTGTGCACTTCCGTTGATGGAGATAACAAACATGAGGCAGAAAGATAAGATTCTTGTTGTGGAAGCTTCTAGAACTGAAGCCCTGGGGAGGAGAGTCTGCTGTGATATGGGTGCCACGTCACTGAGGATGCCAGGCTCCCACAAGTGAAGGGAGTCACAATCCTGAAATAGAGTTCCTGGGGCCACGTCTCAGGACACGGGATGCTGTTGGCACCCTGTGGGGGAGTTCCTTGTTGAGCTGCACCCCATTTCCACCTGACACTGTGTAAGGAAGCAGCGCCTACTGGACACCTTGCCAGTCCCCACCATGCCTCAGACCTCAGCGCCAGCCCTCTGAGCCCATCGAGTCTTCTCTGCCCAGATGGCACTCAGCGGCCCCCTCCTCGCCTGTCAGGAGTCCCGGGGCTGAAAGGCAGCAGGCGCCCTAGTGCCAGCACCACCTCAACGAACCTGTCACCATCAGTCAGGGACAGGGAGTTCCCCCTCACAGCCGAGAACAGTGCCCTAAAAACAGTCTGTGTCCCATCCAGGCCAGGGATGGCCACTCAGAAACAATGGGAACGTCCTTCAGTCAGTTCTCACAAAGGTGTACCTGCGCGTACACACAGGCATACGCACGACACACACACACGCTACTCCCTCATAGTCAGACACGACACCTGTCACAACCTCTGGTGTGTACCAAGGTTCCTGCCCACTCAGAGTCACTCAGAGCAAAGTCCTCCGAGTCCGCCAGCAGGGGCTTCCCTCCGTCAGTGACCCCTCCTCCGCCACATCCTCCCTTTTGTCTTTTTTCTTCGGCTGCACTGCAGGGCCTGTGGGGTCTTAGTTCCTTGACCGGGAATGGAACCCAGGCCCCGCAGCAGGGGAAGCGTGGAGTCCTAACCACGGGACCACCAGGGAAGTCCCCACACTCCCCTCTCTGGTCATCACAGCCTCACACCTGTAACCGTGGGAAATGCCATCCTGCCTGGGAGCGCACGCACACATGCACACACGCACACCCCTGGCACTGCGCCCTCTCCCCACCTCACCCAAGAAACCAAATAAAATTTGAGGCTAGACATGAGGGCTGATGAATCCTGCTCCCAGTCCTACCAGAAATCAGCTCCCCATTGTAGGATTCAGTTCAGGAAGCAGGGACCACAGGCTTTCCCCCAGGAAGTGGAGAGCCTCGTAAGAGGGTGCTGTGGGGACTAGGACAGAATTGCAACAGGGCACCTGCAGACACCTCAGGGCCTCCGCCAGTTCCATCGTCCTCTCTTCAAAGGGTTGAGGACCTGGGTCTGTGCTTCACTCCACCTCCTTCAGTAACTACAAGTAACAGTGACAGTCACAGAACTCAAGTCGTCCAAGTCGGCAGATCCAAGAGACCCCCTAGCGTATTTATCCTCTCTCTCGCCCTTGCTAACCTCAAACAGAAACCAAGGCTCTGAGAAGCCAGGTGACTTCCCCAGGGTTACACGACCATTTAGGGGTAGATAATCTATCCGAGTCTCCTGCCCAAATGCCTTCCACTTGCTGCAGACAGCTCCAGATTAATGAGAGAAAGGCTCAGCCCTTTGCACCTCATCCCAGCAGCTGGGGGGAACCACAGCTCCCTCCCCCACTCTCACGCCACCAAAGAAAAGAAGCATTGCAACTCCGGTCGCTCCCACCTCTCAGAGGCTCCCAGTCGTGCATGTAGCCCCGTACCTCCTGGGCCCGGTAATGAGGCAAAAACTGCCCCCAGGAGACCACGAGCTCTGGAACTGTTAACAGTCTTGCTTCTTGCTTAACCACTCTTTCCGTTCCCTGGCAAGCCAATCGCCTGTGCTAATCTATGGGACTTCCTGTCGAAGTGACCAACTGGTTAGCCTTTCACAATCTTGCTTGGTACTCCTGAAGCACACTAGTCCTCAAATCTTGGAACTGAAGAAAGCTGTAGTGGGTGGAGAGACCCCTGTAATCAAAGGCTCAGAAAAGTAAGGTCACCCAGTTCTCAATGGCAAAGTCAGAACTTGGGCCTGAGTCTCTGGTTGCCAGAGGGATGCTTCAACTTATCCCAACCAGAGTGTTCAAGAGCATAATTACGGCTAAAGCCAAGAGTATACACCATGCCTTACCTCAGATCCTCACCCTCAGACCAGGTCTTGGAAATCCAGGGGAGGCCCACACCCAAAGTATCCTTTAGAGAATAGTCTAACCTAATACCAGAATTTACTGTTGAACTACATCCATTAGAACTGCATGGTTCAGTTCAGTTCAGTCACTCAGTCGTGTCCGACTCTTTGCGACCCCATGAACCGCAGCACGCCAGGCCTCCCTGTCCATCACCAACTCCCGGAGTTCACCCAAACTCATGTCCATTGAGTCGGTGATGCCATCCAACCATCTCATCCTCTGGCATCCCCTTCTCCTTCCACCTTCAATCATTCCCAGCATCAGGGTCTTTTCAAATGAGTCAGCTCTTCCCATCAGGTGGCCATAGTATTGGAGTTTCAGCTTCAACATCAGTCCTTCCAGTGAACACCCAGGACTGATTTCCTTTAGGATGGACTGGTTGGATCTCCTTGCAGTCCAAGGGACTCTCAAGAGTCTTCTCCAACACCACAGTTCAAAAGCATCAATTCTTCGGCGCTCAGCTTTCTCCACAGTCCCAACTCTCACATCCATACATGACCACTGGAAAAACCATAGCCTTGACTAAACGGACCTTTGTTGGCAAAGTAATGTCTCTGCTTTTTTTTTTTTTTTTGTCTCTGCTTTTTAATATGCTATCTAGGTTGGTCGTTAACTTTCCTTCCAAGGAGTAAGCGTCTTTTAATTTCATGGCTGCAATCACCATCTGCAGTGATTTTGGAGCCCAAAATATTAAGTCAGCCACTGTTTCCCCATCTACTTCCCATGAAGTGATGGGACCAGATGCCATGATCTTAGTTTTCTGAATGTTGAGCTTTAAGCCAATTTTTTCACTCTCCTCTTTCACTTTCATCAAGAGGCTCTTTAGTGCTTCTTCACCTTCTGCCATAAGGGTGGTGTCATCTGCATATCTGAGGTTATTGGTATTTCTCCTGGCAATCTTGATTCCAGCTTGTGCTTTTTCCAGCCCAGCATTTCTCATGATGTACTCTGCATACAAGTTAATAAGCAGGGTGACAATATACAGCCTTGACGTACTCCTTTTCCTATTTGGAACCAGTCTGTTGTTCCATGTCCAGTTCTAATGGTTGCTTCCTGACCTGCATACAGATTTCTCAAGAGGCAGGTCAGGTGGTCTGTATTCCCATCTCTTTCAGAATTTTCCACAGTTTATTGTGATCCACACAGTCAAAGGCTTTGGCATAGTCAATAAAGCAGAAAGAGATGTTTTCCTGAAACTCTCTTGCTTTTTCGATGATCCAGCAGATGTTGGCAATTTGATCTCTGGTTCCTCTGCCTTTTCTAAAACCAGCTTGAACATCTGGAACTTCACAGTTCACATATTGCTGAAGCCTGGCTTGGAGAATTTTGAGCATGACTTTACTAGCATGTGAGATGAGTGCAACTGTGCAGTACTGAAGCATGAATACAAATGGATGAACTTATGGGGACAAAATAAAGAATAAAAAGGAATAGACTCACTTTATGCGGGACTTTATTGTATAAAAAAGATGGCATTTCAAACTAGTAGAGAAAAGATGGTTTAGTCAATAAACTGTGAGAATGGCCTAAGTATCTGCCAAAAACAAAGTTGGAACTCGAACTCTAAAAGAATTCCAGAGCAAAAGTTCAGGCATGGACTTCCCTGGTGGCCAAGTACATAAAAATCTGCCTGTTAATGCAGAGGACACAGGTTTGATCACTGGTCTGGAAGATTCCCCATGCTGCAGAGCAAATAAGCCCGTGTGCGACAACTCCTGAACCCCGTGGCCTACAACAAGAGAAGCCGCTGCAACGAGAAACCTTCAAACCACAGCCAAGAGTAGCGCCAGCTCACCACAACTAGAGAAAGCTCGAACAAAGCAACGAAGACCCAGGGCAGCCAAAAATAAATAAATAAAGCATTCTGGCTAAAAAAAAAAAAAATTTAAGCATTCCAGTGCTCACTTCAGCAATACATACTAAAGTTGGAATGATACAGAGACGATTAGCATGGCCCTTGCCCAAGGATGACATGCAAATTCATGGAGTGTTCCATGTTTTTTAGTACAGAAAGACAAATATCATATGATATTTCTCATATATGGAAATCTTTTTTTTTAAGGGTACAGATGAACTTTTTTTACAAAACAGAAGTAGAGTCACAGGGATGTAGAAACAAACTTATGGCTACCAGTGGATAAGGTGGGAAGGGATAAATCGGGAGATTGAGATTGACATATACATACTGTTATATACTAGGGCCTTCCCTGGTGGCTCAATGGTAAAGAATTCGCCTGTCAATGCAGGAGAAACAGGTTCAATCCCTGGTCTGGGAAGATCCCACATTCCTCGGAGCAACAAAGTCTGTGAGCCACAACTGCTGATCCTGTGCTCTCGAGTCCAGGAACCTAAACTGCTGAGCCCATTGACTGCAACTACTGAAGCCCGAATGTTCTAGAGTCTGTGCTCCAAAAAAGAAGCCACTGCAACGAGAAGCCCATGCATCACTGCTAGAGAGTAGCCCCTACTCGCCACAACTAGAGAAAGCTGTCGAAGCAGTGAAGACCCAGCACAGCCAAATAAATAAATAAAATTATTTTTTAAGGTAAAATAGATAACTAATAAGAAATTGCTGTGAAGCACAGGAAACTCTACTCAGTACTCTGTAATGGCCTATATGGGAAAAGAATCTAAACAGAGAGTGGATGTATGTATATGTATAAACCATTTTGCTATACACCTGAAACTTACACAGCATTGTAAATCAACCATACTCCAATAAAAAAAATTAAATAGAAAGAAAGAACTCTCTGCCAATGCAGATAACTGTTTAATATACTGAAAGTGAGTGGGAAATCAAAACTATCTGGAATTTCACCATTGTTATTTTTTGCACCTCTTTACAAATATACCATTTATGTTTTTTAAATTTTAAACATAAAAAAATTCATACAACTTTATGTTGTTTGCAATTTGCTTCAAAATAGTCAAGGGATGGAGGAATGGGTGGGGCATAGCTGAAATGAGACTGAAGGTGAAAGTGTTAGTCACTCAGTCATGCCCCACTCTTAGAGACCCCATAAATTGTAGCCCACCAGGCTCCTCTGTCCATGGGATTTTCCAGGCAAGAATATTGGAGCGGTTGCCATGCCCTCCTTCAGGGGATCTTCCCAAACCAGACATCGAACCCGGTTCTCCTGCATTGCAGGCGGACTCTTTACCTTCTGAGCCACGAGAGAACCCACTCTGCCCTGTTCTGATTGCCGTTGAAGCTGTTGAGGATACTGCTGCTTCCTTCCTTCTCTCTACTTTTGTGTCTGTTTGAACAAATGCCAAAAGAAATTACTGGGTAATTTTAAAAATAATCTTGGAGCATTCAAGGCCTTTCCAGTCATGTCACAAAGCGTTAGAAGCCATAAAAGAAAAGACTGAGCTAGTCCACTAGATATCAATTTTTTTAAAGAAAAAAATTAAACAACTGAATGGCAAAAAAAATTCACCGTTGATGAATCAAAAGGTAAACAAACTATGAAAAAGTATTCATGTAGCATAGAAAATAAACTAATTTCCTTTTTATTAATATATCATGAGTTCCTATAGATCAATGAAAAACCAGTAATACATATGAGAAATTGGTATCATTTATGGATATACAATTTGTGAGAAATAAAATGGCTTTCAGACACATGAAGAATGTTTATCTTCACATATGATAAAAGAAATAAAAAATAAAGCTATAATGAGATATGATTTTAAGTTAACCAGTTGGTAAAACAAAACAAAAAGGGGATAATATGCTGCGTTATAAAGGATGTAGAAAAACATTTTCACAAGTTGTAAGAATATATATTTGTACATCTTTCATGAAAAGTAATGTGATAATATCTGTCAACATTTAAAATGCAAAAAGCTTTTTACTCAGCAATTTCACTTCTACTCATTTGTCCTACAGGTGATGTACAAAATAACGATATAAAAGGCTATTCATCACAGCACTGTCTGTCGTAGCAGAAGATTGGGAACAACCTAAATTTCCACCAACAGGAAACTATTAATACTTAATAAGTTCTGATATAAGCATATGATGGACAACGAGAAAGATCCAGGCAGGCTTTCAGAAGATATGGAATGACCTTCAGAAGATACTGTTGAATGAAAAAAGTGAAGTGCAGAACACTGAGTCTAGTGTGTTTTGCATGAAGAAGTGTATGTGTGTGGACGAATATAAACGCACACGCAGTTGTACATGTTTGTAAATGCACAGGATATTTCTAACAGAAAAGACAAGAAGCTGGTAACAGGTAGGCTGGAAAGAAGTATTGTGATGGACAAACAGGGAGATTTATGTCTCGTTGTTTATTTTCTACCATCTTTAGACAATATCCATTCAAAAATAAATTTAAGAATCCTTTGTACATATTCAAACAGAAAGTGATGAAGAAAATGTAGTAAAATGCTAACATTTAGGGACTGTTGGCGAAGGCTCTATGGGAATGATTCTACTATTTTCGCAGCTCTTCTGTAGGTCTGAAATGATTTCAAAACAAAGAGTTTCCAAGATGAATAAACTTAATTTCTAAAAAATACTCTCACAGCCAACCATCACTTTCACTCCCTTCTTACTGCTGAAAAATTGGTACTCAGAGTTTCCATGGCATTATTGAGCTAAATAAAAATCCATTTTTAATACAACAAAAATTTGTTCACAATTTTATTCTTGTAATTTTTATTGGTACATAGTTGATTTACAATGCTGTGTTAGTTTTAAGGGTATAGTGAAGTGATTCAGTTACACAGATATGCATATCCTCTCTTTTTTTTTTAGACTTTTTTCCCATATAGGCTATTACAGAGTATTGAGTAGAGTTCCCCACACTATACAACAGGTTCTTACTACTAGTAATTTCATATATAGTAGTGTGCATATGTCAATCCCAATCTCCCAATTTATCCCACCCCTGGTAACCCCTGGTAACCCTGGTAACCATGTTTTCTTTCTATATCTATGACCCTACTTCTATTTTGCAAATAAGGTTTTTTGTACTCATTTTTTTTAGATTCCGCATATTATGCAATATGATCTTCGTTTTTCTGTGTCTGGCTTACTTCACTCAGTATGGCAGTCTCTAGGTTCAGCCATGTTGCTGCAGATGGCATTATTTTGTCTTTTTGTGGCTGAGTAATATTCCATCCTATATATGTACCATATCTTTATCCATTCCTCTGCTGCCAGACGTTTAGGTTGCTCCCATGTTCTGCCTATTTTAAATAGTGCTGCAGTGAACACTGGGGTGCATGTATCTTTTTGATTGACGGTTTTCTCTGGGCAGTGCTGAGGAGTGGGATTGGTGAGTCATATGGTGGTTCTATTTTTAGTTTTTTAAGGACCCTTCATACTGTTCTCTGTAGTAACTGGACCAATTAACATTCCCACCAATAGTGAGGAGGGTTCCCTTTTCTCCACACTCTCTCCAGCATTTACTGGTTGTAGATTTTTTTGGATGATGGCTGTTATGACCTGTGTCAACAAATATTTATTGAGTGTCTAATATGAGCCAGCACTGAGGATACAAAAGTGAGAAAAATAGGGAAAATCCATATACAATATAATATAGTCTGATAGCAACAGGTGGTATGGAGAGAAGTAAAGCAGAGCAAAGGGATTGAATGGTGAGGGGTATATTTTAGATGGTGTGGGGGGGGTGGCGGTCAGAAGTCTGTCCGAGGAGCTGATACTGGGATAGAGTGTGTGAGGAAGGCGTTTTGGAAGAAGCATGTTCAGGGAGAGGAAACAGGGAGTGCAAAGCCCTGAGGCAAGAGCTTGCCTTGTGTACATGAGAAGCAGTGAGGAAACCACTGTGGCTGAAGCAGGTAGTGGAGGGCAGAGTGAGATGAGGCCAGAGGTGCGACCCGTAGACCCTGTAAGGACACGGTTTTTTATTGTAAGTGAGACAGAAGCCACTTGGAGGATGGCAAGATCCTGTGTGGGTTTTAAAAGGATCCTTGTGGCTGCTTTCATTGTGGAGAATAAACTGCCCTAGGCAGAGGCTGAACGAAGCGGGAGACCAGTGAGGGGGCTGCTACAATAATCCGGACAAGGGATGGCTGGGACCAGGGGGGCAGCTGCAACTAACGAGAGGCGAGCGGACTCCGAATATATTCTGGAAGGAGGGCCAGCAGTGCTTGCTTCTGTGTTTGGGCAACTGCAGGAGATCTGGGACCTTTTTCTCTCCAGCAAGGGACTCTCCCCACTTCTCTGAGAGTAGAGTGCGTTTGGATTGTTAAGATCAAGTACCCAGGATCTCAAGGCATCCCGAGTCCATTTTCTCCCACCCCCACCACCCCACCACCCAACAGTGGAAACAAAGGGGCACAGAAACAGCAGGAGGAGGTCCCAGCCGTCTCTGATGGAGCCTGTGTCACAGAGTCGAATCTGTAGGTGGTGAGAGCTCAGCCTGGCCTCCCCTTCACACCGGCCCCTGGGGAGAAACCTGCCCGTGAGACAGCTGGCAGGAAGACCTAGCTTGATGCTAGGGGAAAAATTAGATGCAGGCTTTTGGGGACACAGCAGAGGTAACTCGAAAATGCAACATCACTGGAATGAGCTCGGAAACTAAATTTTACAAAAACGGAATGAAGGAACGAGGATCAAAGACAGTGAGACGGTTTTGTGAACGCGAAAGTTCCATGCTCACTGATTTTCTTATAAAAATGTTTTATGAGATGAAAGTGACGTCGCTCAGTCGTGTCCGACTCTTTGCAGCCCCATGGACTGCAGCCTACCAGGCTTCTCTGTCCACCCAGGCAAGAATACTGGAGTGGGTTACCATTTCCTTCTCCAGGAGATCTTCCTGACCCAGGGATTGAACCCGGGTCTCCCGCGTTTTAGGCAGACGCTCTACCGTCTGAACCACCAGGGAACTGTTTATTGATTGACTGCTTGACTTTCACATGTATTTTTTTAGCTGTATAGCATGCAGTGTCTTAATCCTCCAACCAGAGTCTTAACCACAGGACCTCCAGGGAATTCCTAATTTTCTTTTTCTTTTTTATTTTTTTCAGCTTTTTATTTTGTATTGGGGTATAGCTGATTAACAATGTTGTGATAGTTTCAAGCGAACAGGGAAGGGAGGGAGTCCCTAATTTTCATTTCCCTAAAGGGCTTCCTTGGTGGCTCAGACGGTAATCTGCTTTCAATGTGGGAGAGCTGGGTCCGATCCCTGGGTGAGGAAGATCCCCTGGAGAAGGGAATGGCAACCCATTTCGGTATTCTTGCCTGGAGAAATTCATGGACAGAGGAGCCTGGCGGACTACAGTCCATGGGGTTGCAGTCAGACACGACTGTGTGACAAACACTTTCAAAGATGCTTGGATTCACGTCACAGTTTAGTAAACTGTGAAGCAAGCTACTCTCTGTTCTGGGGTTCAGTGGTGAGAACTGGGGCTCAAACCGGGAGATCTGGGTTCCCTGTGTCCAACTCCCAGGTCCAAATTATTTCTAGAATGAGCTTAGATGAGCTGGTGATCTCAGGGGAAAGGAAAGCCAGGGAACTGGTTAAAGTTGCATTTATATAGCACGTTTTACCTAAGACTGAGAAAATCTAAGCAGCAACAAAAACCCAGAAGGGACACAGAAGGAGACAGGTGCCCTAGGCTCCTCTGAAGAGCTGTCACGCAGCTATAGCCCTGGGCGAGGCACTTCCCCTTTCTGGGTTATCCAGCAAGCAATATGACCTGGGTCATCAGCGTGAATATCCTGGCGCCGCACCACTTCCTAGGGGTGTGATCTCAAGCATGTGACGTAAAGGTTGGTTGCCTCAGTTTTTTATCTGTGAAATAGAGGCAATAATGGTGCCCACCTTGGAGGTGTGTGATAAGGATTTGATGCTATAAACCTTATAAAGCACTTGGAACCATGTTTGGCAGATGATAATCAATGTCAGCTGTTGCTACTTTTGTGGCTGTTAAAGGGAGACAGAGTTACAGAACTGCCAACGTCTCCATCCTAGCACTTGGCCGGTGGCCTGGTTCACACGCCAGACTGATTGTCGAGGGATGAGGGGCAGTGACATGGAAGCTGGGATGGGGTGTGGGTGAAGCTGAGAACGAGGGCGAATGTTCAGGTCAAGGACATTCAAGCCCCAGTGAATTTCAACAAATACTGGTCCAGCACCTATGACGTGCTGGGAACTTTCAAGGAGCTGGAAGACAGCAGTGAAGCAAAGACCTACCTTCGTGGTGTTCGTGCTTCTGTGGGCTGAGTGGGAAGGGCAAAGCTGCAGTGATCTTTGCTAACCTGTTCACCCAGACCCTAGGCTGGCTGAAAGGTTATAGCAGCCACTGCTGACACCCCCACCCGCATCCCTAGCCTCAAGTCTGCATTCACCAGAAGTTTTGGTAAGTACTTCCTGGCAGGGATATAGCAGCTCATCTCAAATGCTTGCATCTTTCTGGTTTACTCTGGCATCGCGAAAACTACATCCACCCAGGGAGCAACCTGAATTTGCTCCTGGAGGCTGCTCTCAATCGACAATGGCTGGCATCCGTAGTTAAGTACCCCAGAGGTACCTAGGCAAGTACCCTGAGAGACAAACCTAGGACACGTTCCACACAGTCTCCTCAGACCTCACGGTTGCACGCAGCAGAATTTGCTCACAATACCTCCATTGGCCTTTTTTTTTGAAAGTGAAAGTCGCTTAGTTGTGTCCAACTCTTTGCAACCCCATGGACTGTACAGTGCATGGAATTTTCCAGGCCAGAATACTGGAGTGGGTAGCCGTTTCCTTCTCCAGGGGATCTTCACAACCCAGGGATCAAACCCAGGTCTCCCATATTACAGGTGGATTCTTTACCGCCTGAGTCACCAGAGAAGCCCCCCTTCTTTGTTATTATTATTTATGTATTTATTTGGCTGCTCAGGTCTTAGCTGTGGCATGCAAGATCTAGTTCCCTGACCAGGGATCAAACCCAGGCTCTCAGCACTGGAAGCAGCCAGTCTTGGCCACTGGACCGCCAGAAAAGTTTCCCTCCACTGGCTTTTGCCTTTCTTTTCCTTTCCCACATTCCCCACTCTCCATGCTTCTAGAGCCACTTCCCAAGTAAACCACCTACATACACACCCATGTCTCAGGTTGCTTTTTGGGGAAAAAAAAAAAATCTAAGAAAGTTGGTATCAGAAATGGCAGAAGGGCTTCTGAAAATGGCTCCCTCACCCGTGAGGTGACTATGGGGCCTGGCGCTGGCGGTGAGTAGGGAGGTGATAAGTTCCCTGCAGGCTGCGGCCTCCTGCTGGCCGAGACCCGGCTGTGGGAGGTAGGCCTGGGAGAGGTACAGAAAATACAGGGCTTCCCTGGTGGCTCAATCAGTAAAGAATCCGCCTGTAAAGTGGGAGAACTGGGTGCAATCCCTGGGTTGGGAAGATCCCCTGGAGGAAGGCATGGCAACCCTCTCCAGTATTCTTGCCTGGAGAATTCCATGGACAGAGGAGCCTGGCAGGCTGCAGTCCATGGGGTCGCAAAGAGTCGGACACGACTGAGCACCTAAGCACACACAGATAATAATTATGAGGATTGGGCACTGGTTGACCTCTGTTAACTTCCCTAGAAGTCTTGAAGAAAGAGAATCACAGGCTCAACTCAGGGCAGACCATGGGAGACAGAGACCCCCCACCCGCCCCCGCAATCAAAGCATTTGAAATGGTCCTCATCTCTTGTGGCCCAAGGGCAGACTGTGCTGATAATCAGCCTCAGTTCAGTTCAGTTCAGTTTATTTGCTCAGTTGAGTCCGACTCATTGTGACCCCATGGACTGCAGCCTGCCAGGCCTCCCTGTCCATCACCGACTCCCAGAGTTCACCCAAACTCATGTCCGTTGAATCGGTGATGCCATCCAACCACCTCATCCTCTGTCGTCCCCTTCTCCTCCTGCCTTCAATCTTTCCCAGCATCAGTGTCTTTTCCAACGAGTCAGTTCTTCCCATCAGGTGGCCAAAGTATTGGAGTTTCAGCATCAGCATCAGTCCTTCCAAAGAACACCCAGGACTGATCTCCTTCCGAATGGACTGGTTGGATCTCCTTGCAGTCCAAGGGACTCTCAAGAGTCTTCTCCAACACCACAGTTCAAAAGCATCAAATCTTCAGCACTCAGCTTTCTTTATAGTCCAACTCTCAGATCCAAACATGACCACTGGAAAAACCATAGCTTTGACTAATAATCATAGCTAATAACCATAGCTTTGATAATCAGCCCCAGAGTTTGGTATAAAGGTGGTAGAGCTACAGGAGAGACCATGCATGGCTGCAGCCAGCAAGGAGAGAGTGGGGCTCTGAGTCCTGGAATGGTGTTTAGATGGGTGAATCTTACACTCCCTATTTCCCTGAGCCCTCCAGGCCTGCAGAATGCCCGTCCCCTGCTAGAGGAGAACACACACCCATCCCTTTAAGATTCACCCCACCTCCCCTCTCTGCCTGTAGAGTCAGCAAATGCTTTAAGGGCAAGAGAGTAAATATTTTAGGTTTGTCGGCCACATGGTGTCTGTCGCAACTACTCACGTCTGCTTTTGTGCTACTTAAAGTATAACAGCAGCCATAGACAGCAAGCAAATGGGTGAGTCAATATTGAAGTAAAACTCTACAGAAATGGGCAGCTGGTCCCTGGAGGTAGGGTTTGCCAGCCTCGTCTCTTAGACCAATAACTGGGTCAGGTCTCAGCACTGCCGGAGTAGAAAAGGTAGAATTTCTGCTACTGGAGGAGACAACTTGCCCGAATACTACGGGTCTGACTGATATGTTTTGGCAGGAACAGGGCAAACATATGGGAGGAGATCTCAGGGGTGTGGGACTGGCACTGGGGGAGAGGAGGAGTACAAGGCAGCCAAAGACAGTGTTTATTGAGCCCTCTCTCTTCACTCGAGATTAAGCTTCCCAGGGAATTCCCTGGTGGTCCGGTGGTTAGGGCTCTGTACTCTCACAGCCCAGGGCCCAGGTTCGATTTCTGGTTGGGGAACTAAGCTCCCATGAGTCACGCGGTGCTGTTCCCTCTTGGCGTCCAATGGGTCCAAATGAGTCTGTGGCTACTTCCCATCCCCTGAATGCAAATCGGGATGGACGTACTCAGCAGGTAGCAGAACGCTCAGATTGTTTCCCTAACAGGTGAAATAAAAGCCATTAGGGAAAGGACTGAGTAGAAGTCTCTTCAGTTATCCCACTGGTCAAGATGGTAAATCAGAAGCAGTACCACGTCCCTGGTAGAATTGCAAAGGTTAATTCTACCCTCAGAAACTTAAAGGGCACGGTGTTTCCCAATCTGCCCTCACCTGCTCCTACAAAAAACCAAACAAAGCATGGTGACTGATAACCGTCACGACAGCCCTAGTTGCCGCTATTACATCATAAAGTATGGCATGTCTACTAGAATAGTCTCCATAGCTCTGATTGTAAGAAGCTAATAACATACATGGCCAATGCATTCTTTCCAATCCATATCAGGAAAGCGGATCAAAAGTCATGACCACATTCCCCACAAAAATTCAGGAACTTATATTAGTTAAGATTTAAATGGCCAACTGAGTTGAGGCATGCCGGGACATTCCCCCTGTGTTATTGTTCAGCCACTCAGTCATCTCCGCGTCCTTGCAACCCCATGGACTGCAACACACCAGCTTCCCTGTCCTTCACTGTCTTCTAGAGCTTGCTCAAACTCATGTCCATTGAGTCGGTGATGCCATCCAACCATCTCATCCTCTGCCACCCTCTTCTCCTCCTGCCTCCTTCAAAAGCATCAGGGTCTTTTCCGGTGAGTCAGTTCTTCGCATCAGGTGGCCAAAGGATTGGAGCTTCAGCTTCAGCATCAGTCCTTAAAATGAATATACAGGGTTGATTTCCTTTAGGATTGACTGGTTTGATCTCCTTGCTGTCCAAGGAACTCTCAAGAGTCTTCTCCAACACAACTCAAAAGCATCAATTCTTTGGAACTCAGCCTTCTTTATGGTCCAACTCTCACATCTGTGCATGACTACTGGAAAAACCATAGCTTTGACTAGACCGACCTTTGTCAGCCAAGTGATGTCTCTGCTTAATACACTGTCTACGCACCCCATGTGGTTAAAGGACAAATTATTATACTGTGGACATCCTACCACTGAAAAGAGGCATAGTGCTGGTGGCCAACAGGGACATTGGAGGCAGTATACTGAATACTGCTCCTGCTCATGTATTGGATGATTTATTTATTAAGTGGAGTCCAGAGCTAAAGAGGCTCTGCAATAGGTCCTCACTATGGGGAAAACACTTGGGACGTGACCCAGCATATCCCATAATACTGGAAATATCCACGGGAGATAAGCAAACAGTGTAAAGTCTCCAAAAGCCCCAAGGGCACAGCCTCATCTCAGACCCTGAGGGTTCTGGAGCAAAGCCATGGTCCACAGAACAGAAGATTATTCAGTATTTGAAAAGTAGTTCTTGGCCAAACTGCAGGATCCAGAGCAAAGAAATGATTACTGTTTTAAGCTACTAAGGCTTCAGTCAGTCAGTCTTAGGGTTGATAAATATAAATAATCAGAAGATTCATGTAAGAGTACTTTGTTCTTTTTAATGTCATATAGGATTCCACTATACACAGATACCACAGTTTATGTATCTGTTCTTATGTTCTGGACATTTAGGTTGTTTCATAGGCTCTGTTATGAATAACGCTGCTATAAAAATATCTTTAGGCACAACTGTGTGTTTATTTCTCTTGAGAACAAACCTAAGAATGGAATTCCTAGACATCATTCCTCCCCTAGGCTTGAGGGGAGGCATCTTTAGAAGATATTGCCGAAGAGTTATTCCAAAGGAGATGAAATAGCTCATGCTTCCACCAGGAGGTATGAGTTCCAGTTGCTCTGTATCCTCACCAACACTTGACATTGTCAGTCTTTTTCATGTTAGTCATTCTGGTAGATGTGTACTGGTATCTTATTTGTGATTTTAATTTGCATTTTTTTCTGATGAGTCACAATGTATTCTTTACTTTTTAAAAAACCACACACAAGAACCCAACAGTGGCAATCTGTAGAGGTGTGATGACTTATTGTTTTGTTATTGTCTGCTTTTTGTTTTGTGGTCTTGGTCTTTCTTTTGCTAAACTATTTTGCTTTTTTATTAAGTGCATATTTAATTTAAAAAACCTCCACCTACTTGTTCTTATAAATAGTAAGGTATATCAACCACAACACTAATATTATGAGTAAAGTCATCAGGAGTATTTATTGAGCACCTGCTGTATACTCAGCACTGTGGGCGGGGCTTTGAAGCACACAGAGCAGTACAGGACTTACTCCCTGCCCTTGAGGGGCTTCCAGTCTAGGTGGAGACAGAAGAAACAGGACGTATGGGAGCCAGGAGAAAACAGTCCAGGCCAGGATGCTACAGGAGCTGGAAGGCATCTGGGCTCAGGCCCACCAAGAGGTTCCGCGCCAGGAAAGACAATGACTCACAGCTCCCAGACCCATATTTGCCCACTTAGCATATCCTATCCACAGCCTCTGTTCCCGCCATCTGACTCCTTCAGCTGTTATTCAAAGTGCAATGAAATGGGGGAAGGGGTGGGGCCAATGGAAAAAGTCCTTGGACGAGTTCCAGGGGCTGGTGTCACACTGTCCCTCCTGGAAAAATCTGCTCCTCACCCACCTACCCCTAACACAGAGAGATCCCCATTCAAGGAGGCCTGCCTGACCACCCAGGACCCCCCACCCCAAGAGCTAAGAGCAGGGGGCAGTCGCTGCTTGAGGTAGAACTGGGGAACCCTATGTCTAGCATGTCCTTTCCTCCACCAGTCCACTGAGTTGGGGGTTAGGGCACCCCCTCAGAGCTGCCACCCAGGGCTGAGAAGATACTAAAGGGAAAGGGCATGGAGGAAGGGAGAGGAGCAGAGAGGGACTGAGAGCCTGGCTGGGAAACAGGGGCCTCTGGGGCTCCTGGAAAAATGCAGGGGACAGGGAAGCCAAACACTGAGATTGGCTCCCCTGAGGATGGGGGTGGGGGGGTGGGAGGCAGGGGTGGTTTGCTACGGGCCCCTACCTTCCCCATGCCTTCACAGGACGGAGGTGGGAATCAAGGGCCAGAAGGGTGTCCAATCCCGCAGCCCCATTTCCAGGCTGTGCCCACTTCAGGGTCACCCTGCCCAACCTTAGAGGGGCAAGGGGAACCCAAAGTTTTGATGATGCCTCCAACTCTGTTGGGCCCCCTTCAAAGTGCTATCTATTTACTTCTCAGATTGTAAGGAATTCAGGTCTGAGAATGCAGGAAAGAGGGGGCGAGACTTCGTAACACCCATCAGATGGCAGGGGGGAGGGAACCAGGCCCCTCCAGAGAGTGCCACCCAGAGGATGGGGGTCACGCCAGCCTCAGAGGAGCGAGGACGAGGAAAGCAAAGGATGCTGCTGCTGCTGCTAAGTCACTTCAGTCGTGTCCGACTCTGTGTGACCCCATAGATGGCAGCCCACCAGGCTCCCCCGTCCCTGGGATTCCCCAGGCAAGAACACTGGAGTGGGTTGCCATTTCCTTCTCCAATGCATGAAAGTGAAAAGTGAAAGTGAAGTTGCTCAGTCGTGTCCAGCTCTTAGCGACCCCATGGACTGCAGCCTACCAGGCTGCTCCGCCCATGGGATTTTCCAGGCAAGAACACTGGAGTGGGTTGCCATTTCCTTCTCCAATGCATGAAAGTGAAAAGTGAAAGTGAAGTTGCTCAGTCGTGTCCAGCTCTTAGCGACCCCATGGACTGCAGCCTACCAGGCTGCTCCGCCCATGGGATTTTCCAGGCAAGAGTGCTGGAGTGGGGTGCCATTGCCTTCTCCGAGCAAAGAATGAGGAGGGTTTAAATAACGGTTCATATAATAAAAATACCTAGCAATCTAATAAGCCTATTTTTTCTGCTAATTTTTTTCTTTTTTAAATAATTCCAGAGGCTGGGGGTGTGGGAAGGGTGGCAGCAAGCAGGGTATGTACAAGAGGAGGCGTTTAAATTAAAACACAAATAATAATTAAGACGCACAAACTGAAGGACCAAGGCAAAAGGTACAGAAGAGGCCTGCAGTGGGCCCCTGTTTCCACGAGGACGTGCTTCCAGCAGCGGGGTTAGGGCTTCCTCTTGGAGCAGATCAGCCTGCGTTTGGAGTGGTAGAAATCTGGGGGGAGAGAACAGATGTCAGCCAGGTCAGGAGGAAGAGGGCCCAGCAGAGCCACCTGCGCAGTGCAACCTGCAGAGGGGCCAGGGACCCCTCCCCAGGGCCCGAGAGACACATTGCCAAGTATAGGGAAGAACTCTGGAAACTTCTAGCCTCTCTCCCGGAGGGCTACATACATACAGGACATCCCCCCACGCTTCACAGACGTGATCAATAACAGACTTTACATGCATGGGCCTGCTTTAAGCCAAGCTGCCCAAATGCAGTGGTCGCTAACCCTAGGCGGCTGTTTAAATTAACTAGCATTAGACTAATAGAAAAATTTAGTTCCTCATGGCAAACACTCAGCAGTGATATGTGGCCAGCGGTACTGGGCATCTGCTTCTTTGCAGAGCCTGATATATCAGAGAGCGTTCTGCATGATGTCTGAGCCATATAAAGGTTAGTTATTATTATTATCATTATTGTTAGTTTTGACCCAGCTGCAAATGTGCTGTGGGATTCTTGGCTGCACTGCTCCAAGCTTCCATTTCCTCACCTATAAAATGAGGATAACGCTGGTACGATGCTCAGAGGATTAAATGAAATGTTTCCGGAAAGACCTTGGTGGGGACTTCCCTGGTGGTCCAGTGGCTAAGACTCCTTGCGCTCAACAGAGGTGGCCTGGGTTCTGTCCTTGCTCAGGGAATTAAGATCCCACAAGCCGTACAGCCAAAATAATAACAGTAATACATTTGTAAAGTAAAAAATAAAAAGACGTTGGCTGAAGGCCTGGCATAGTGTTCAACTGCCAGCCTCACTTATTCCATTTCCCTCAAGCACCTACTATGTGTCACACACCATCCAAGGTGCTGAGGACTCAATTATGAACAAGAGAGATACAGATTTCTTTCTTGTGGAGATGATAGGATTCTATTTGGGAAGATGGACTATATCAAAATATGGAAGTAGCTGTTGATAGTTTAAAAAGTGCCAAAAAGAGAAAAATAGGCTAGGAAGTGCAGGTGAAGGTGTGTATGTATGAAGGGGAAGGCGAGTTAGGTTTGGATAAGGCAGCCAGGAAATTATCATTCATTTACTCTCCATGGTAAATTCAGTGTGGGACCTAAGGCAAACCATTCTACCTCTCAGAGTCCTGTTCCTTTGCCTGTAAAAGGATGCCAAGAATGTCCTATGATATTAGATCACTATAAGGACTAAAAGAAATCTAGACACTTATCAAAGGTCCTGGCACATAGTCAATGTTCCAAATAAATGTCAGCTAATTGGTCTTGGTAGTAGACTTGCTGTGTGACCTCAGGCAAGCCACTTCCCCTCTCTGGGCCTGTTTCCCACCCCTCAGAGCGATGAGTAAGCTGGGCCAGACAGGTCAGCCCTGGCACAGTGAGTTCTGGGAGTCCTAATCCCTTGCCGCCACCTCTGCTCCCGTCCTCACCTGTCATGCTGGTCTGGCGCCGTTTCCGGCCCTGGGAGGGACCAGGCCCACCAGGGGTCCCCTCGGGCCGCTCAGGGGAGCGAGTCACGAGGGTGCAGGACAGCGACAGGTCCAAGTGGTCCTCCTGAGACGTGCCCTGCAGCAGGGCGGATGAGGGGCTCGGCCGCTTGCCCCCTCCCACATCGTCTCGGGGCCCCACGGGCAGGTAGAGCTTGGGCAGGCCGAGGCCCCTCACACGCTCCCAGGCAAAGTCCCCCTCCAGGGGCGTCTCGGTGACAAAGTCGAAGTTCCATCGCTCTCGGGCCTCCTGCACGCAGCTGGCCATGAGGGCGTCGCAGTCCTGGCGCAGCTGCTCGCTGTCCACTGGACCAAAGAGGCAGCGGCAGGCCTTGCTGCTGCGGGGGATCTGATGCGCGTCCCTGGACGGCTCAGACATGGCACCTGTGGCTGGAACACAAGGAAGACCCGGGGCACGTGAGACACTCAGGAAGTCGGACGCTCCCTCTCTGGGCCATGCCACTGCGTAACCTCAGGCGCAGTCTCCTTACTAGAAAGTGAGGTGAGAGGGGCTCTCGGGTTCCTCCCACAGGCTCTCCCAACCTCCACCCACAGAAAGGGTGTGAGGGGCAGAGTCAGTCAGCCTGACACCCCCAGGTCACTGGGGGAGTGGGCAGCTGAAGGGCAAGTTTATGTCAACAAAGGCAAGTTTATTGCAATAGCAGGGATCAGGGTCCTGTTTACCACTGGGTGTTATCAGCTAAAATCAATTTGTTTTTCCCACTGAGGTGTCCCTCATGGGTGTGAATGCCCCCAGGTATGTGTGAATTGTCAGAGTCCAGCAGTTTCCTAACTCCAGGCCTGGCCGGGGAGGTCAATTCCCAAGAAAATGGATGCCTCCTCTCAAATCCCTCCATCTAGATGCTCATGTGGAGTAATCCTGCTCAGTGACTTAAAACTACTCTGGATTTTGGGGTTAAAAGCACCTGGGTTCTAGTCCTCGCTCTGCCACTTCCTACCTCAACTTTCAAAGAGTCACTTCAAGTCCCCCGGCCTCAGTTTCCTCATCTGTAAAATGGGACTGCATACATGTCTAAAGAGTGGGGCTGTAGACGCAGGCTCAAGGAAATGATTGGCGGGCCCCGCCAGGCAAGGCAGATGGAGCAGAGTTCAACGGCTGTATCTTGGTGGTTCAAGGTGAGGGCTTTGGAACCAGGCCACTTGGGTTGGAATCCAGGCTCTGCTGGGCAACCTTCGACAAGTGGCTTAACTTCTCTGGGTTCTGTTTTCCTCCTGTATAAGATGGAGATTTCCATGTGTAGAGTTGTCTCTTGTGTATGTTGGACGAGGGTGTTTGCTGTAACTAGTGCGTTCCCTTGGCAAAACTCCATTTGCCCTGCTTCACTTTGTACTCCAAGGCTAAACTTGCCTGTAACTCCAGGTACCTCCTGAGTTCCTACTTTTACATTCCAGTCGCCTATGATGAAAGGGACATCTATTTCTGGTGTCATTTCTAGAAGGAGATAACAACAGCGACTGTCTCAGAGGCCAGATGTGAGAATTCGCTAAGCGGTTGTAGATAACGCCCTCTGAGCCGTACCAAGTACAGAGAAAGTGTTTGGAGAATATTATTTCTCTCTGCCTTTAGTTCTGGCTGACTCCTCCCCATCACTCCACCTGGGCCACCGCCTCCTTCAGACAGCAGCTGACAGGTGTTGTGGGCTGAGGGCCTTTCCCAAGGATGTCATCAGGCAGGCAGCCTGCGGGTAAGGAGGAGCCAGGCAGGGCAGGGCAGAGCAATGATTTCTCCCAGGCTGAGCCACATCCTGCCAGGTACATCAGGTGACCTGAAGTCTAGACAACCTGGAAGCCCCTGCCCCATTCTGCCTGCATCCAAGGAACCCGTTTTGCAGGCAAAGAAAATTAAAGGCACCGGTCTACCTGGCTCCTCTCCTCCCACTAAAGTGGGAGAGGGAAAACTAAAGGAGAGGGAACACTGAAGGTGAGCCTGCCCATGAGGGGGTGCTGGCACCTCCCTGCCCGGCTCTGGCTTGACTCCAGGTCTGAGCACCTGCATGACTTTAACAGGGACTGGGTTTTCCTGGGGACACGTCCTGATTTGCAGGCTCTGAAGGTGAAAGCCCTGCTGAGGGTCCTCCTGGGGCAAGCAGCCCTGGACCCACACCATACCTACCTGTCCCCACTCCACCTCTCACAGTGAGTGAAGCCCACAGCTCCAAGTCTCAGCACACAGGGGAGGGGAGGGCACTAGATGACCTCTGACCGAGTTTAAAGGGCAGGAGTTTTAAGACTTGCCCTGAACCCACACGGTTAAAAAGATCAATAGCGTCTACTCAAGCTGCCACATACCACATAGAGAGAGGGGTTACACAGCACAGTGGACAAAGCCCATAAATAACCTTTGCTCACTCTCTTCAGGGATAAGGACTGAGACTTATTTACACATTTTATGAGCCAAGGGCTGTTGTAAAAAAGTTTATGGATATTAATTTTCAGAAGAAATGGCTATATCAGCTCTTTTACGGAAGAGGTAACCAAGGCTCAGAGAAATTAAGTAAGTTTCCCAAGGTCACACAGCTCACCAGTGGCACAGTCAGGATTTGAACCCAGCCCCGAATGCCCTGTGTTCTGCATGCTGGTGTTGAACCCTACTCCCTAATTCTGAGATTTCCTCACCAAGAGAGAGGCTCCTTACCACTTGAGGAGCTTTTTCAAAATGTAGATTTGACAGGCCCCTTCTTCCCCACATGATTAAATTCAAGGGCTTGACAGTTCTCCAGATGGGCATGCTTGGGGTGCCAGCCAAGAAGGGACACACAGAAGGGCTTGAACAGACACTACAGATCTCAGGGCTTCACTGGCAAGAGGAGGAACCCTGCTAGGGTTTTATCATGCCTTGGACTTCAACCATATTTTCATTCCCAAATAATCAGTAAGCACTCAGTAAACACTGCAGATCCAATGGGGGCACTATTTTTAAGAGAGGAGTGGGCAAAGACTCAGCATCAGTACCAGAGTAGATTACATTGGGAATCAAAGGCTGGTGAAGACTCATTCCGCGGGAAGGCGGGTTAGCTATTAGCGATGTGGCCAGAAGAGGGCGCCGGTCTCCAGGAAATCACGCGCGGAGGGGGAGCTGCGTGGGCAGAGCTTGGGAGGCCGGCAGCGAGCTGTGATGAGTCAGTTTCCTGCAAAGCGCTACCCGCCCGCCAAAACTTCGCTTCCACTCCCGCTGCACGTCACCCTGGGGTGGGGAGGGGGAGTGGGAGGGGGATCGGGGGCCGCGAACACGTCATGCTGAGCCAGTCAGGCTTCCGAAACGCCCGCCACTATTGGGAAACAGCGCGCTCTCGCGCCGCCTCTTGTGAAACACACGCGCGCACGCGCGTACATACACGCGCACACACACACACACATACACACACAGCACGCACGCAACAAGCGCGCCGAGATCTGGTCCCTCCACCTTATCTCCACGCCCAAAGCAAGGGATGAGTCAGATCCCTGAAAAATAAAAATAGACGGGAGCAACGAAAACAAAACCGCTCTTAAGTCCTCCCCGAAACGCAACGTGGAGGAAGGGGAAGGAGGGAGGCAGGGAGCTGCCCGGGCGCCCTAAAGCACCAAACCCAGTTCTAGGATTCTTGTCCCTACGGGGAAAGCGCAAGTGTCCTCCGAGAGCCCCAGACCAGGCGGACAGGGCGGACGCACTACAGTCCGCGCTGGGCGGTGGCGTCCGAAGGGCGAATCGCCCTGCTCTGCTAGCCCTGTTGTCCTTGGAGAGGGAATTCCAGACTGGCTTGGAGTCCCTGAAAGCAGGTGACGGAGGCCCGGAGCAGCGACGCACCGCGAAGCCCCATCCCTCAAACACAGGACCTTCCCTTCCCTTCCCCCACCGCCCCGTCCTGGGCTGGGTGCCCCCACCGCGCCGCAGAGCAGAGCTCGGCTCCCATCCCCGAGTCCGTCCGGCCGACCCAAGGGCAGGCTGGGCCGGGGTTCTCACGGCAGCGCTGGGAGAGAGGTAGGTCCGGCTTCGGGGCTTCCCTAACTGACAGGCTGGCGCAAGCCCACCCAGCGCCCGGCCGCGGCTCCGGGTCCCAGAGGGCGCGCCTCGGGGCAGGGACCGGACACCCGGTCTTGGACCTCCCGGTGTCCCGGTTTCCCTGAGAACACTCTGTGCCAGCCAAATAGGTCACTGTGCTGATTGATGGTGGCGGCGTGGGGGCACAGAGACCGTGGAGAGGGAGAAGGGACTTCTGGCGGAGCCACAGTCTCCCAGCCCTGGCGGAGTTCTGATGTCACCCGGCTCGTTCCCCGGGGTCTTCTTGTCACCGTGAGTCACCTCCCAGCTTACTCTTAAGGAACGTGTCCCGACACGTTCCCAGGGGCCCAGGACACAGCCGGAGCTGACCTCAGCAGCACCGGGGACTCCGACCTCGGTTCTGGGCCAGGACGACACCGATCGGATCTGAGAACCGCCCGGGAATGGATCCCAGATGAACCTGTTCGGCTTGGCTTTCCCCGCCCCTCCCGGAGTCCTGCGCGGACCGGGCTTTGTCCCCACGCAGCGAGCGTGCCGAGCCTGGAGTCCCGGGCGCACCCTCGGCCGGGTCCACGCCTTCCCTCGCCCCGGCGGAGTTTCCAGGGGAGGGATCGCAGAGGGGAGATCCCTAGTACTTGGGCGCCTTCTCCGCGCCCGGAGCCTCCGACGCATCCCGGGCCCTGTCCCCACACGCGCACTCACAGCTCTCGGTGTACTCCAAACCGAGACCCGCGCGCAGGGCCCCGCGCGCCATTCACCTGTGAACACAGGACACACGCGCCCCCGCGGATACACACCCCCCAGGGGCACGCACAAACACGCGGACTCGCTCGGCTCGGCTCGGGAGCCTCAGCTCGGGATCCGTTCTGGCCCGCCCCGGCTCCCTCACCTCTCCTGGGGGTCTCGGGACGTCTCCGTGAATCTGCGCGCAGCGCCGGGTCTCCCAACCACGGTCTCCAGCCGCTGCTCACACCTCAGCTGGCGCCGCCGGGCGCCGGGCGCCGGGCTTATAAAGAGGGCTGGAGGCGGGACCGGCTGCTCCGCCCACAGCGGCGCTTCTGCTCCGACGGTTCCCGATGACTCCGCTGCCAACCTCACAGGCTGCAGGGGGGCGCTTCCCTCCTTCCCACTCTCCGCGCCTGGGTTTGTGCACTTGACATATTTCCGCACGAACTGAGTCCCAATTCTGTTTTTTTTTTTCCCCCCCAGTGCGGGGTGGTTGGGGTGGGGAGGGCGAGTTGGACCTCCCACCAACGTGACGGCGGCGCTATTGGGACCAGACGGACTAGCCCCCCCTCTCCGACCCACCACCGACTGACTCTGGGCAAGGATTTACCCCGAACACCTGAATAAACCACGAGGAGTGACATTAATAAAGGAAAAAAAAGATCCTTAAATAATTTTGTTTTTAAAACAACACTTCACTTTGCAATTCCCAGAAAAGCCCCACTGTACCACCATGGGCCCCTCACTACACCACCTCTCCCCATCACCCGAGGCACCCAGAGACCCCAACAAAGCATTCTTGGGGGCCAGAACGGATTCAATTCGCTTTACTTCACAGAAGAGGATTCAATTCCCCGTATTTCACAGAAGAGGAAACAGACCGAAGCCCACAGAACTAAAGGGGTGAGAAGTTATTTGTCAAATGCTCCAGGGCAGGACGGAATTGGGGACACTGCTAAGAAAGGGCTAGCTTGGTCTCCAGGGAAAACGGGACACTGAGCTAAGCTTCCCACCCCCTCCTCCTCACCGCCTATATCCACCTCCCGTCTCACCTTCGCAGAGGAAAGCTCAATCTGATTGCTGTGGATTTGCGGGCTGGGAAGGGGAGAAGGATTGGGTGGGTGAGTTATCTCCTGGGTAATCCCCACCCACCACACACACTGCTGCAAAGGGAGGCTCAGAGCTTGGAGGCCTGACTCAGGGGATACAGCAAATCAATGGTGATGGTTAGAACACAGACCTTTTGCTTCTCATCCAGAGCTTTCTGCTTATTGCCCTGTTGCAGCGGCTTTAGAATACAAGATATGCCCAGCACCTGTCATTTCCAGGCAATACTCTGAGGTGACACCGATGAAAGCAATTCTAGAAAGGCCAACCAGAGCTTCCAACAGATGCAAAAGCTAGTGAGGTGCCCTGCTGCTCCCCATCCCCACTTGTACCCCACCTTTGCTTCCTTCCTTCATCTGAAATATTTCTGATTTCGGCTTGCAAAAAAATTGCAGAGAACAGAGTGTTAATCTGAACAGAAATTGACTAAAACATAGAATGCAGGCTGGAAGCAGCTACAATTACTGACCTCTAGGGCTGTTTGGCGTCTGGAAATCTCTGCCCAGACATGCCCAGTCTTCTTCCCCCAAAGCAGCTGACCTCAGGGAGGACAGGCTTGCTTCTCCTCTACTGCTGGAACAAGAGCCCAGGGAGGGGTGGGAGGACCCTTTACCAGACCCCCTTGCCTGCCTGATATTGGAATCAAGCCAGAATTGTAGGTGGACTTTGGAAGAACCTCAAACAGGCCAAGACCCCAGGACCAGCCCTCTCCTCTCCCAGCTCCACCTTCCCTACTTCCAACACACCCGTGCCCACACCACCTAAAGGCTGGGTTGTCAAATGTCCAGCACAGGACGGGCACATCCTCCTACTGTCTCGAATCCCCTTGGCTTTCAGACATTGTAAATAGACTTGACATTGTCTAACTGTTTACTTTTGGGAAAAAAAATTTAACGACAGCTTGTATTGAATTAGTTTTATGGTCCTGAGCTTCACAATGAAATAATTCTTTTTGTTGTTTTTTGGGGAAGTGATTTTTTTTTTATAATTTTTAACTCACCACCACCACCACCACAACAGAACTCAGCAAATATTTATTAAGCACCTACTGTTGTCTAGTACTGTTCAGCACTTAAAAAAAAAAAAAAAGTTTCCAAGCATTCCCTTGAATGTGTAGCCAGGTTTGCTCTTAAGAGAGGGCTTTCTGCCCTAAAGAGGCAAAGAAGCAGGTTGATAAAAGCCACACTCAAGATCCAAGTCCCAAAATACACACACACACACACACACACACATACACACACACACAAACACACACAGAGGCATGCAGGTACACAACAGATCCCAGACCAGTCCCAAGGGGTCTGAGGCAAATCACATATTCTGTTCAGAGAAATGCAGACCAAGGTCTCTCCAGGGTCTTTGGGGGTCTCCTTTTGTCTAAAACCCCACTCTCGTCTAAAAACAGGCAGTCCCAAGGACAAAATAGCCACCATCTTCTTCTATGCCAGGGCTCAACATGTTAGGACATGTTCCTGAAGGCCTGAATGCTAGTCGGGCCTGCAGCCCGATGCTCAGGCCTGCTCCCAAGGAAGCAGGTGGCTTAGGGATGTAAAGAGATTGAGCCTGAGGAACAAGAGGACCCAGATTAGCCCTATCCAGGAGGGAAGTGATGATGGAAAGGAAAGTTAGAAAAGCCCTAGCCCAAAGAAGGAGGATGTGAGGAAAACTCAATGATAGCCACAGGAGCTACCCAGGAAGGGAGGGGAAGTGCTAGGAACAATGTCACTATTTCTCAGAAAAGGCCTGGGGAGTCCCTAACAGGGGCAGAGAGCTTTCAGAGGAATTCACCTCCACACAGACTCCCAAGAAGTGAGACCCCAGAGAAGAGGCAGAACAGAGACATTATTATATTATTGAGCAGAAGTCCCACTTGCTTTTTTTTTTTTTTTTTTTTAAGAATAAGATTGGGAGCTCCTCCCACCCCACCTCCTGACCTTCCAGGGGCTTTACCCAGCCAGTACAAAGATCAGGACTGAACATAAGGTGAGGTAGAGGAATTTGCGACAGAATTCATGCCACACAAATACTTCCAGCTTCCCTAAGCTAAAGATTTCATCTTATCTAAGTCTGAAATTTCACCATTAGAAATTCATTTCTTTGGCATTAAGTTCTGCTCTTTATTAAATAAAATCATAGAAGTAAATTGCTTAGCATAGTGCCTGGCACATAGGAATCAGTGGGGATATGGAATGTGCAGGTCCTGCAGAGGGTTCTAGGTGGCATAGCACAGTATGAATGAGTTGATCAGATCATTTAGGGACTAGAAGGTGGTGAGGAAATGCTGTGAACACAGGCCACCTGAGGAATGAAGGGCTATCTGTGCCTTTGTACATATTGTTCACTCTTCCCAGAATGAGTGTCCCTGAACAACATGCCCCACCTCCACTTCTTTCTCCACCTATCGAACTCCTATTGATCCTTCATGACCCAACCTACATGACCCCTTGGGGTAAGACTTTCTCTGGCTCCCAAAGTTCCTGGTAAGCAGTCCACTCCACTCTGCTTTGCTGGTTGTCTGGTTCATGTGCCTACTGCATCCTCTGAGCTGGGAATCTAGCGGGGATGAGCCTATATTTTATTCATCTTTGTACCCTCAAGGCCTAGCAGCCTCAACCACAGCTCAGTGAATATTTATGGAAGAGCTATTTTTGCCCTGCACTCTGAGGTTATGCTTCAGTGCCGCTGCTTCTGAGCCCTCTCTTTTATTTCATTCATCTATTTACTCATTTATTCATTAAAAATAGTATAATCAATACTCACGGCTCAACCCATGGATTAGAATATTACAAATCATTGCTATTAATACCTTCCTGTGACTTCCTCTATGCTGACCCTCCGCCCACCCCAAAGTAAACACTATCGTGAATTTTATGTTGAAGTGTCCTTTGTTTTCAATAGTTTTATTACATGTGACTGGAATAGTAATGCTCTTCCATTTTTCTATGGAAAAATTGTAATTTAGGCAGGGTAATGTGATTAGTTCTAGCCAATGAGATGTGAACCTAAGTGACATTTGTATCTTTAGAGCTGAGGTCAAGTGAAATTCTCCAGCCTTTCTGTCCTCTGTGGCTGTGGCAAAAGTGAGATGTCCCAGATGGTGCCATCTCAGTATGGTAGATCCTCTACCAGCCTAAGTTCCTAACTGGCTGGCTGTGTGGGGCCAAGCACTCCACCGGCCTGTGTAAGATGTATATGTGACTGGACTTCCCTGGTGGTCTGGTGATTAAGAATCCACCTTGCCATGCAAAGGATGTGGGCTGATCCCTGGTCAGGGAACTAAGATCCCACACGCCAGGGAACAGCTAAGCCTGTGCACCACCACTAGGGAGTGCGTCCGCCTCAACAAGAGCCCAGGTGACGCAGTGAAGACCCCACGTGCAACAACTAAGGCCCAATGCAGCCAAATAATATATATTTTTAAGATATGTATGGGAGGAAGAAATAATCCACTGTTACAAGAAATCACTGAAATGCAAAGCTTATTTGTTCCTGCAGCATAACTTACCTACGATTTATTTATCCATATGGCTATGCGTGGTTGTGGTTGTGCAAGTCTGTGGCACACAAAGTATAGCTCTGGTTATTCACATTCTTTCGCAGTTGAATCTGACTTTATGACTCTTTCAACCAATAGAATGGGTTATTCTGTGCCTATTCTAGGCCTAAGCCTCAAGAAGATCCAGCGACTTCTGCTTTTGCATTCTTGGGGACATTGAGATGCCACCTGAGAAGCCTGATTATTTTGAGACCACCAGGCTGAGAGAAGTCACCTGGAGGCCACATGCAATATAAGAAGGCTACTTCCTCACACACAATAGCTCCAGCTGATCTCCTAGCTGACAGCCAGCATCAACAGGCCAACCACATGAGTGGACCATCTTAAAAGTTGATCTTGGGACTTCCCTGGTAGCTCAGTGGTAAAGAATCTGCCTGCCAGTTCCAGGGACATGGGTTCAATCCCTGATCCAGGAAGATCCCGCATAACACGGAGCAACTAAGCTTGTACACCTGTGCTCCAGGGCCCGGGAGCTGCAGCTACTGAGCCGATGTGTCGCAACCACTGAAGCCAGCAAGCCCTGGAGCTCATGTTCTGCAACAAGAGAATCCACTGCCGTGAGAAGCCTGCACACCGCAACGAAGAAGAGCCTCTGATCGTTGCAACTACAGAGAAACCCACACAGTAACAAAGACCCAGTACAGCCAAAATGAATATTAATTAATTAAAACCCTGATTGTTCACCCTCAGTTAATCCTCCTCAGTTGAAGTCACATGGAGTAGAGACAAGCCATCCCCAATGAGCCCCTGCCTAAATGGTAGAATTGTGAGCAAATCAATGATTGTGGTTGCCACTATGTTTTAACATGGCCTGTCATGCAGCAATATGTTATTAAAACAGGGCTCGATCATTTTCACTGTTATTTCACGTCCAGTGATCCCCATCTCCTGTCAACGGGCACTTTGGTAATTTCCAATTTTGTGTTATTGTGCATAGGGCTGCCATAATTATTCCTATCCATGTCTTTGGGCCACATGTGCAAGTTATTCTTGGATATACACCCAGGAGCAGAATTTCCCCCACAGTCTTCCTGTCAGGAGATAAAACGATTAATGAAGCACCTGCGTTTGGCGTTTGGACCTGTCTATCTTTCAAGATTCCTGGAAAAAGTCTAAAGCGCTGAACACATGTTTGGGATTATCACTGCTTGCATTTTTGTGGAAGAATAAAAAAGGAATCCAAAGGAATGAAGCGCTAATGGTGGAATTTCAGATATTGGACACCTGTCAATAAACATTTGGTGGCAAGAGGAACTACCCGTAGACGCTGAGTTCAATCCTCGGAGGTAGCGTGCAAAGCCATCAGGACATCCCTCTTCCAGATCCTTTAGCCCAGTATAGCTTTCTGAATGATCCCCTCAAATGGAGGAATCAGGCATTCTTTCATGTTTTCTTTCCTAACAAATTATTTTTAAGCCCCTCCCAAGAAAAAGCCCCAGCACACATCAAAGTTCTGAGGATCTTGGGTTTGGGTCCTCCGACTGCATAGAGATCCACTATCTGACCCCTACCATCTCCACCTTCCCCCACTTTCCATCCAGGATATGTGCTTTAGATTCATGTGACAGATGGGGAAATGGAGGGCCCAAGAGATGGTGGCTTGGCTGAGATGACACAGGCAGAGATTCCAGGCAGACACAGGGCTCTGGTTGTGGGCCCTCCCTCTCTGCTCCCCCCTCCTATCAGCTGTCTGTCCTTATCTTTGCTCCTCTAGGATGGCGCTGAGTGTCACACATAGTCAAAATGCTACCAGGGCCTCTGTGGAATGTGACAGCTGCAAACCCAATCCCCATATGCTGGTGACCCCAAGTTCAGAGCCAAGGGGAGATGATGCCTCCCTCTCCCCACCCTCAGTGGTTTTTAACAACCCTGCACCTGCTCTGAGGGATGATTACCAAAGTCTCCTTTTGGGTACAAGCAAGTGGCTCAGTGAAGGACTGAGGAAGAAAAGTGGGAGTCTGGGCTAGGATGACACTGTGCTGTGCTGCGCTTAGTTGCTCCATCACGTCCAATTCTGCAACCCCATGGACTGCAGCTTGCCAGGCTCCTCTGACCATGGGACTCTCCAGGCAAAATACTAGAGTGGGTTGCCATGCCCTTCTCCAGGGGATCTTCCTGACCCAGGAATCGAACTGGGGTCTCCTGTATTGCAGGCAGATTCTTTACCAGCTGAGCTACCAGGGAAGCCCAGGGTGACACGAGCCATTGTAACAAACGAACTCTCAAATTCTAGTGACAACCCAATAGTTTATGTCTCACTCACATAATGAATACGGTTGAGTTGTTCTGGTTGGCAAGTAGCTGACCTCCAGGTGTGACAATGATTCAGGGACCCAGGCCCTTTCCATCCTGCAGCTCCACCATGCCCAAGGGCATCAGGATCTCTGCTTTCAGAGAAGAAGGAAGAACATGAAGCAGGTATATGCCTTTCTTCACACCTGGTTCAGAAGTAACACGGATCATTTCCTACCCACAGTGCACTGGTAAGAACTTGTCATGTGGTCCCACTTAGATTAAGGGTCTGTGTAGTCCCCAGCTGGGAGCACAGATCTATGATGACCTGCCAGCCGTCTCTGCCACAGCAGAGGAGCAAGGAGGGTCAGAAGCCCTTCCTCTTCCCACTCCCTTCCAGCAAGAGAGTTTTTTCCTGCTGAGTTTCTGGACCTGACCACTTGGAGAACAGGAACACCTCTGAGCTGCATGAGCTTGGACCTCAAATCTTCATCTATAAAACGTGTACTGTTTAAAATTTTTTATTTTTTAACTTGGCCTTGCCACGAGGCACATGCGATCTCAGTTCCCCAACCAGGAATCAAATGCCTGCCATTTCAATGCCTCTGCATTGGAAGCACAGCATCTCAACCACTGGACCTTCAGGGAAGTTCGAAAATGGGTACTTTCATATCCATGATCTTACAACCTTTGTGATAGGTTGAAAAAAAAAAGGGCGGGGGGTGGCGGCAGACATGATGCTCCTCATTTCCCAGAGGAAGAAACCAAGACACAAAGAGACTGTGTGACTTGTATAAGGTCACACGCCAGGATCCAATTTCCCCCTTCTGGTACACAAGTGTGGTTTGTTTTGTTTTGACTAGACAACATCAAAGTCTGCTGAGAAATCACTGGATTGAAATGCAGGAATATTCCCTACTCAGCAAATCCATCTGAAAATCTCCAGGGGACCTAGGAGGATTACTGAGAAAAAGCCGTTCACTGCCTGAAATGCAGGTAGTTTAAAATATGTATATATTTATTTATTTGGCAGCATCAGGTCTTGGTTGCGGCTCATGGGAACTATGCTGCTGCACAAAGCCTTCCCTAACTGAGGTGCACGGGCTTAGCTGCCCTGCGGCATGTGGGATCTCAGCTCCCCAAGCAGGGATCGAACCAGCGTCCCCTGCATTGGGAGGCAAATTCTTAACTACCAGACCACCAGGGAAGTCCCTGCAGATAGTCCTTGACAGGGACCCAGCCTGGACCTGGTAGGGGAGAGGGGGCCTGCTGCGGTGAGACTTAAGGGAAAGCCAGCTCCTCCTTTATCACTTTGCAGATACCCGAACTCCATCTTTCAGACCATCTGCCCTCCAGCTCAGGGATTCTCAACATAAGGAATGGGAGGAAAGGGAACCCCCTTTTGAAAAATGTTCACATCCTACAAGTACACTGAATCTCTCTGGAAGAAGACAAAAGAAATGATGAAAGTGGCTGCCTCTGGGGAGAGGGGCAGGTTTGCTGTGTCACCTACCTCCATGGGCACCATTAGCACCATCTGAGTCTGTGTGGACAGCGCCCCCTGGAGTTGTGCTGTGTACAACCCTGAATGCAAAATAGGCTATTCCTCATAATATATTAACAGCTAACTCTATTTAAAATAATAATTAAACACAATTTAAAACCTATTTCCAGGACTTCCCTGGTGGTCCAGTGGTTAAGAATCAACCTTCAAAAGCTGGTGCTTAAGGTTCCGATCTCTGGTAAGGGACTAAGATCCCACTTAACCTAAGCCTGTACTGCAACAAAGATCCCACATGCGGAAACTAAGACCTCCTTGCAGCCAAAAACAAAAAAGTAAATATTCTTTTAAAAACTTATTTCCAATTTCTGGCCCCCTTTCTGAAACCAGCTACACAAGGATACAGGGGTTTGAAAAACCTCCCCAGTAACTGAAACCTCCCAGCCCTCCAGCCTCACAGCTTTAGGAACCCTGATTTAGTCTATCCGTGCACAAGGGCCCCTTTCTTACCTCTAGAAGTTCTCACCAGAACTTCCATCTCAGTTGAGAATCAGAGAACTGGGAATAGTGTCTGTCACTAAGTGGAGGTGGGGGGAAAGGCTGAAGGGGCAGGTGGGTGAGAGCGCAACGCTCAGTGAGCAGGCCAGCTTTGCCCCCCAGGCAGTCGGGTCCCCCCCCCCCCCCCACGACGCCTGCAGCTCCGAACCACTCCGGCTATTCCCGCCCCACCCCCACCCGTGTATCGCATCAGCATCTTTGGCCGGCACAGCCCAGGCTCGGCCTTGCCCGGGCTTGCCTTTTGTTGCATCATCCTCTGGCCTTGCCGGCTGCCAGGGGAGCAAGCCGCCCACTCACCGCGGGATAAAACCAGCTAATTATATCACCGGGAGACCCAAGGCGGGAGCACGTGGGTATTTTCAGCTGACCCAGCCTGTTTCTACTTGCTTTGCACGATTGTTCTTCTCTCAAAATAATAATAACAACTACCAACCAGGAAAAAAAAAAAATCGCCTGGGGCTGTGGAGCGTGCTCCTGAAGCTAGAGCAAGGGTCCACCTGCTGCTCCAGGAGAGACCTTCTTAGCACTCAGCTCAGAAAAGGACAATCAAGTCTCTTGATTCTCAAATCAGGGCTCAACAGACAAACAGCTGTGAGAACAGGATACACTGGAATCAGCAGAATCAGGAAGACAAATATTTCTCTGACAGCATCAATAACATCCTGAACTTCCCTGGTGGTTCAGATGGTAAAGAATAACAGCAGCATAGTAATTTATCTTCTCAAAATTTTTAAAAATTATATCTGTAGTTTAGTCAAAAGTAGAGAGTTTTGTTTTCCCATGCATCCCTATATTTATTTTCTGAGGAGTTAGTACAGTCCAAAGATACAAAATGATAGTGAAAATTCCCTCCTAACCCTGCCCTCAAGCCATCCATTTCCTTTCCAGAGGTTGCGGCTGGTTGTTTCTATCTCCTTCCAGGGATAGTCTATGAACATCCTGGACTTCCTTGGTGGCTCAGGTAGTAAAGAATCTGCCTGCAATGCAGGAGACCCAGGTTCGATCCTTGGGTCAGGAAGATCCCCTGGAGAAGGGCATGGCTACCCACTCCAATATTCTTGTCTGGAGTCCATGAACAGAGGAGCTTGGTGGGCTGCAGTCTGGGGAGTGGCAAAGAGTCCGATGCCACTGAATGAAACACTTTCACTTTCATGAGCATCCAGGTCCACAGTCTTTCATCCAAAACATTTGGGGACAAATGCGTTTCAAGATGCAGAACTTCTAGGATTTTAGGCAAGTAATGAGGTACATGTACCATGTATTTTGTGACACTTTCCCTCCATTCGAGGATCCATCTAGGCTCTGTATAGGATGATCCTTTGTCCCAGTTTTAATACTGTAAGTTTCACGTCCAAGGAATCCCTCAGTCACAGGCAAGCATGATGATGGGTTACCTTAGGTCTGAGGTATAAGATATTCACACTAACTGAGATAAATAACAGCTACAAACAGCTCACATCCTTTCAGCTCTGGTTTTGCTACCAATAAATTTGCCACAAACTGAAGGAAAAATTGCAGCCATGAAATTAAAAGACCTGTACTCCTTGGAAGAAAAGTTATGACCAACCTAGATAGCATATTCAAAAGCAGAGACATTACTTTGCCAACAAAGGTCCATCTAGTCAAGGCTACGGTTTTTCCTGTGGTCATGTATGGATATGAGAGTTGGACTGTGAAGAAAGCTGAGCGCCAAAGAATTGATGCTTTTGAACTGTGGTGTTGGAGAACTCTTGAGAGTCCCTTGGACTGCAAGGAGATCCAATCAGTCCATTCTAAAGGAGATCAGTCCTGGGTGTTCTTTGGAAGGAATGATGCTACAGCTGAAACTCCAGTACTTTGGCCACCTCATGCGAAGAGTTGACTCATTGGCAAAGACTCTGATGCTGGGAGGGATTGGGGGCAGGAGGAGAAGGGGACGCCAGAGGATGAGATGGCTGGATGGCATCACCGACTCGATGGACGTGAGTTTGAGTGAACTCAGGGAGTTGGTGATGGAAAGGGAGGCCTGGTGCTGCAATTCATGGGGTCTCAAAGAGTCGGACACGACTGAGCGACTGAACTGAACTGAAGGAAAAAACCCTTGATTTTCTGAGTTTTTTGAATTTTGAAATTGTGGATGAGGGGTTGTGAACCTGTCAGCAAATATGCATATATTCTTTTCACCCACCCGAATGGAAACACAGTGTTGGACTCACTGCTTTTTGTTTTGGTGTTTATCTTAGCGCTGTCCCACACCAGTGCAGAAAATACCTCCTGCTCCTTTGTACTGCTGTATAACACTCTGTCCCATGGAGGAACATTTAAGCTGTTTCTGTCCAGTCTTTTGCTGTCATAAACACACATAGTTTTAGGTGTAGCTAACTACATGGAGGGGGCTGGGAGCAGAGGAGGAGTCAGATCTTCGTTCCTACTGCTTATTTGTGACTGCAGGGTTAAGCCCAAGCCTGCTCAGAAGTTGAGGGAGAGACACCAAAACCTGCTGAGGTCTCCCAGATCTCTTGTACCTGTCCAGCCACACGCGTCATGGAAAGTCATTCACATTAAGAATGGCTTTCCAAGCAAGAAAACAACTTATATTCAGACCTACTGTCTTAGGGTTCTCCAAAGAAACAGAACCAATCGCTCATTCTTTCCCTCTCTCTCTTTCTATGTATATAGAAAGAGAGCTCACAGTCACAGAAGAGATAAAGCTGGGGTACATAAAACAACCCCAGAGAGTATGAAGTGTCTTGTGTGGGATAAATTGGGAGTTCTGAGCACCACCTGAAAAAGTCCCCTCAAATATAGTCCAGAGGGGCTTCCCTGGTGGCTTAGCAGTAAAGAATCACCTGCCAGCGCTGTGAACACGGGTTCCAGCCGTGGTCCTGGAAGATCCCACATGCCTCAGGAAAACTGAGCCCGTTCACCACAACTGCTGAGCATGTATTCTAGAGCCCACGAGCTGCAACTACCGAAGGCCACACGCCCAGAGCCCATGCTCCACAACAAGGGAAATCACAGCAGTGAGAAGATGACGCACTACAACAGAGAGTAGCCCCCACACTCTGCAACTGGAGATGGGCCATGCATAGCAGCAAAGACCCGGTGAGGCTGTAAATAAATAAATAAATCATATATATATATATATAATATATGTATGTATAATCCAGAAGGTCAGAGAGACACTGGGAGTTCCTGCCAAACATTGAGACAAGCAGGCTTCCCCTCTGGTCAGTTTCATTTGTTTTTCAATAAAAACCCAAATCTTTAATAAAATGGGTCAGCACAGCAGTATCAATAAAGCCTAAATGTAAGAACACAAGCTCTCAATAAAGAATTCAGGTACATTAGGGCTCCTTTCTCCCTGACCTGTGACCATTCATCAGTTTCATCCTGGTTAAGTCTCCAAATTTAAAACATTTCCCAACTAGACTTGTCATCCTGTTTCTAAACTGCCAACCACCGTGGGATCTCAGAGGCTTCTTGTTCCACATAGATTCAAAAGGCCTTCCAGCTTCTCCTGTCTGCCAAGGGCTTTGCTTCACCCCAGGACGGAGCCATTTTTCTTGAGACTACAACAGCACAAGACTATATTCATTCATTCATTTATTCATGACATTACCAGCCCAAATGATGATGTGTAGAGGTTATGGCTGCAAAAGGGGACACAAAATACTGTGCACCAGTAACAAAGGAAAACAGACTTACATGGGTGAAAATGCTACCTGAGTAAGTCTCTCTGACCAGACCCAGGTAAAGAAAGGGGCTGGATTTCAGCAGATGGGAACTTGAAAGTCTGAATGAGGAATTCCCTTCCTAAAACCAAGGGAGGGTCCAGGTGGGGCTTAAGTTTATGCAATGATAGAAGTCTTTTATAATTACAAAAAAAAGTCACAGCTATAAATATAGTACTGCCAGGGCCCTTCCCATGCAAATAAAAGTCGTGGAAACTTGCCTTCATTAGCTTACCATCAACCCACCCTCTGTGTGGCTAAACAAGGATCAGGGAGGAGGTGGCATATTGGCAAGGAGTGGCACCTGGGGCCACAGTTCAAAATGTAAAGGACCAGAATGACCTGGGCTGGAGGAGAACATGGGAGAGGCAAGAGAGAATGGACAGGGCCATCCTGCTGTGCCCAGAGCAGCTTGTCTCATGCACCGTGGACCCCTCCCCCTGCTGGCTCTACACAGGGCACTCCAACTGATGGGGCCCTAATCCCTGACTCCCCCAGTAGTAATAATATGATAATGGTAACAGCAATAATTAGTATTACAGAGGCTCACACTTACTGAGCACTTTCTGTGTGCCACATGTTATTCTCAGTACCTTGTCCATAGTCACTTGGTGAGTTTTCGTAACAACTCTATGAATGAGACATCACTCTTTTCATCCCCATTTTAAAGATTGGGAAACTGAAGTAGAGACAGGGATTAACTCATTTGCTCAAGACAGACAGGGACAGAACAAGGATTTGAACCCAGACAGGCTGGCTCCAGAGGTAAAGCTCTTAACCACTAATAACAATAACAGCTAACACTTAGGTCATGATTACCCTGTGTCAGCTGCTCTTCTAAGTGAACACATGTATCAGCTCAACTAATCCTTACAGGTACTATTACTAGCCCCATTTTACAGATGAGGCAACCAAAACACAGAAAGGTCAAGCCGTTTGCCTAGGTCACACAGCGGGGAAGCTGCATAAGAGGGACTTGAACCCAGGCAGTCAGGTTCCAGTGAGCACATTCTTGTGCCCCAAACTGTACCCCAAAGTGTACCCAAACTGTGCCATGACTGGATTTAAGGGTAATCTGAGGGCAGTGGCCATGGCTTACATCTCTCTGCATCAAGAGTGGTGCAACACTTCGGGATCTAATCAGCACTCAACGAGCAGTCAATGAATTTTTCTGTAAAATAACCCTTCCTGAATATACAAAAGTTGCGTTTCAAGTCTGTTGTAGAAAATCCGAAAAATACAGAAAGGCTCCAAGAAGAAATGCAAGTCATCCTCATGCAACAGAGACAACCACAGTTCACATTTTGGTGTCTTTCCAGCCAGTGTTACAAAATAGGGATCCCACTCTATGCCCTGTTTTGTAACCTCCTTTTTTCTCACTTATCAATACATCGCAATCATTTTCCCACGTCTTTACATTTTCTTCTGCAGCTTCCACAGAGCAATCATTTGTGAGTGCTCAAGTGACTTGCTCAGGGTGCTGCCAGCAATGAACGGGAATGTCACCCACAAACAGCCCCTTCCCCAGGGGGCTCCTCATAAACAGTCCTCTCCTGCCAACCTCTCTATCCCCTACATATGCCCATCTTATACACTTGACCCTCTCCTACTTCCTGGCATCTCTAGAAATCCCTTTGCCTTCCTTCTTAGACTCAGGGTCTCCTCCTCAGTTCCTGCCAAGGGCGTGTCCCCATCCAACACCCCTTACTTCTGTTTTCCTATTTTCTCCTCTCCAAGTTACCATCACCTTTCTCATACCCTCCCTCATCCACGATCAAACTTTTGCTATCCTGTGCCCCATTCCCACAGAACTTGCTAGAGACATCCAGTTCCATCAACAAGCCGGCATTAAGCAATGTCTGTTGCAATGTGCTGAGTGACACAGGAGACGATGCCAGCCAAGATGCTAGAGGCTGCAGTGTGGGAGTCGCTCGCAGGCATTCTGAGCAGGAGTCATCAAGATGCAACGCCTTTACCTAAAGGGGCAGGGGGGATCTCTCCTGGTGTTTGATTTCCAGCCACCAGACCAGGGCTGTGAAAGATATTCTGAGGCAAGGATCTCTTTTGATGTACTTTAAACCCCAACAGGGAGGTGGAGGCCTAATCCACCCTGAGGGTGGGGCAGCCTGGGCACTTTGCCCTAATGGGATGGAATGAAAGACTTTTGAAAGTGGTGGCTCAAGACAGGTGGCTTCTTGATTCTAGCCGCTGTGTCTCAGGATGGGGGGGGGAGTGGGGGGACTGTGCAGACAGCTGGCAGGAGCAGGAAGCCTGAGTTGGATGACCAGGACAGGACTTCTTTCAAACTTGCTCTGCCTGACCTGTGCTAAGTGACCACAAACAGGTGCCTGTGCTTTTTGGCATCTTGGCATAATAGCATCTACCTTACCTACCTCATAGTTTTGTGTAAGGATCAAACGAGGTAAGCTCAGTAAAAACCGTTTTGCCACGGGTAAAACCTCCAAGTTAGTGTGCTTAGGACTCTCTGCCTCTTTCCTTTTTTTGGAAGGTGCTGATAACAACTTTGTTTTTAGGGCATTTCCTCCTTAGCTGCATTCCTTTTGTAGACGAGGGATAGTAGTGGCTGCAAACAGGAACCACTCCCGAGCTTCTTTAGATCTGGGCCACTGCAGCCCCTTATCTCTTTGACCCCGAAGCAGCCTGATTTTATCACTGGTTCTAATTGAAGGTCCAAGCCTGATTCATTTGAACAGTGTGTAGGGTGACTACCATCACGGATTCCCCGCTCCTCCCTCCCCCGACCCCACCCCCATGCGAGGCATTTCCTGGGACTTAGGACTTTCAGTGTTAAAATCAGACCAATCCCAAGCACAGAGAGACGGCTGGGTACCACAGGTGTACCAGGGGTTGGGCGTGTCTGGGGTGGAGTGTATACCTGTCCAGCCTGCTGAGGTGTGGATACGTGTGATTATTCATATTTGTGCACAAACGTAGCGTGGATCTGTTGGTACCTTGGGGTTTTGTGTGTTGAATAAATGTTGCTGAGTGTGTAATCATAGGATGTGTGCGTGTCTGTAAGATGCGTGAATTATGCGCAGGGTTTCTATAGTATGTCGTATTTAACATGGTGTGGGTAATATTAGCACTTGTGTGACAAACGCATTGTTCTTTTCAGCCAGGGTTTAAGTGTATATTTTGTGTCTGGTGTCAGCAGTGGCACAGGACTGGAAAAGGTCAGTTTTCATTCCAATTCCAAAGAAAGGTAATGCAAAAGAATGCTCAAATTACCGCACAATTGCACTCATCTCACATCCTAGTAAAGTCATGCTCAAAATTCTCCAAGCCAGGCTTCAGCAATACGTGAACCGCAAACTCCCTGATGTTCAAGCTGGTTTTAGAAAAGGCAGAGGAACCAGAGATCAAATTGCCAACATCCGCTGGATCATGGAAAAAGCAAGAGAGTTCCAGAAAAACATCTATTTCTGCTTTATTGACTATGCCAAAGCCTTTGACTGTGTGGATCACAATAAACTGTGGAAAATTCTGAAAGAGATGGGAATACCAGACCACCTAACCTACCTCTTGAGAAATCTGTATGCAGGTCAGGAAGCAACAGTTAGAACTGGACATGGAACAACAGACTGGTTCCAAATAGGAAAAGGAGTACATCAAGGCTGTATATTGTCACCCTGCTTATTAACTTGTATGCAGAGTACATCATGAGAAACACTGGACTGGAAGAAACACAAGCTGGAATCAAGATTGCCGGGAGAAATATCAATAACCTCAGATATGCAGATGACACCACCCTTATGGCAGAAAGTGAAGAGGAGCTAAAAAGCCTTTTGATGAAAGTGAAAGAGGAGAGTGAAAAAGTTGGCTTAAAGCTCAACATTCAGAAAACGAAGATCATGGCATCTGGTCCCATCACTTCATGGGAAATAGATGGGGAAACAGTGGAAACAGTGTCAGACTTTATTTTGGGGGGCTCCAAAATCACTGCAGATGGTGACTGCAGCCATGAAATTAAACGACACTTACTCCTTGGAAGAAAAGTTATGACCAATCTAGACAGTATATTCAAAAGCAGAGACATTACTTTGCCCACTAAGGTCCGTCTAGTCAAGGCTATGGTTTTTCCTGTGGTCATGTATGGATGTGAGCGTTGGACTGTGAAGAAGGCTGAGTGCCAAAGAATTGATGCTTTTGAACTGTGGTGTTGGAGAAGACTCTTGAGAGTCCCTTGGGCCGCAAGGAGATCCAACCAGTCCATTCTGAAGGAGATCAACCCTGGGATTTCTTTGAAAGGAATGATGCTAAAGCTGAAACTCCAGTACTTTGGCCACCTCATGCGAAGAGGTGACTCATTGGCAAAGACTCTGATGCTGGGAGGGATTGGGGGCAGGAGGAGAAGGGGCCGACCGAGGATGAGATGGCTGGATAGCATCACGGACTCGATGGACATGAGTCTGAGTGAACTCCGGGAGATGGTGATGGACAGGGAGGCCTGGCGTGCTGCGATTCACGGGGTCGCAAAGAGTCGGACACGACTGAGCGACTGAACTGAACTGTAGTGTGCAAGGTATGCGTGTCACTTGGATTGTGTGTGTGTGTGTGTGTGTGAAATTGAACTCCACGTGGGGTTGAGAACGACTCAAAACACACGGTGTTTGCAGTCTTCACATGTGGAGGTGGTGCCCTGTGTGTGTGTTGTGTGTGCTGTGCTTAGTGTGCTACGGGATGCACACAAGCCTTTGGCAAGCAGAGTGAAGGCTGGGTGTACCCTGGCAGGTCTGCACCCGGTGTAGGGGTTCAGACGTGCAGTTCCTGTGTAGATGCAGTGCATGGTGCTCTGCGCAGGCTCTGAGAAGCTGCGCTCTCTCCCATGTATGGCAGTGTGATTCCTGTGTGGACAGAAACCAGAGGGTGTTGTGTGCGGAGGTGTATCAGTGGCGGTTGTGCAGCGTCCACTGTAGATGTTGCTTGTGTGGGGTGGGCGTTAGGCGGTGGCAGGAAGCCAAGAGCACCGCGGCCACTTCCGCAGTGAGGAAGAGGATGGAGTCCCATTGCCAGACCTCGCCCCGGCCGGACTCGCACTTCCGGGCCCGCACTTCCGGACCCGCCTGCGAGGCATTCTGGGAAGCGGGGCCACGCCCACCGCAGAGGCCACGGGGAAGCGGCTGAGTCGGTTGCGCGCGCCGTTACCGGAGCAGTCTCTTCCGTCGCCTGCTGGGGGCTGCCCTTTGAAAGCCGCGTGGAGTTTATATTGTCCAACTCGCCGGCTCCGACCAAGCGCCGTACCCAGCACGTCTGTTTTCTCCTTTAATCGATACGGCCAGCCTCTGAGGGACCTTCTAATCCCCACCGCACAGGTGAGTTACCTCAAGCTCCAAGAAGGGAAGGAGCCATACCGGCTTAGGCCCCTGAATCCCAGACTTGGCGCGAGAGAATTTATGACGAGAAAAAGGGCCGCGGGATAACGAATAGCGTGCGTTTCCCCCGAAACCTGTCGAAAGATAACCAGAAATCTCTCCTCAGACCTTTCTGAATTTCTCGCACTTGCTGAAAAGGGAGGGAATCATCGGTTAGTGCAATGAAAACGAAGTTGGAAGAATGGAGGTATTAGATAAGCTCGTATGGTATAATATGATACTTCCCAGAGGGTGTGCAATTAAATAATGAAGAAGGTAATTGTCCAAAGTTATGTTCAATACGCGTTGTGGAGTGAAGGATTAACATCAGTTTTTAAGTTCCACGTGGTCATTCTTCAGATGTGCTTCCGGTGGCGTCTTCCTCCTTCCATCCTTTATTCCTTCCTCCTCTTTCTTCTGCCATATCTTCCTATGTATTTGATCTATTAGGCCGAATCATATGAAATTACCTTTTATGTAAATCAAAACTAGTTAAATGTTGGCAATTTCATATGTTCATCCTAATGCATTTTAGAAAGCTTTTTTTTCTTTTTGGGGCGGCTAGGGGGAGGGGTGTGTCGTGCAGGATCTTAGTTCCCAGACCAGGGATCGAACCCACACTGCCTGCAGTGGAAGCAGGGTATCCTAACCACTGGACCACCAAGAAATTCTTGGAAAGCTTTTATATTTTGTGTTTCAGAAACCCTGAGATTTTCACTGATTGTAGCTTATACTTATGTATTATGGCTAGAGGGGTGGCATATGGGAGCTGGCTCTCCAGGAGATTGTTAAATATTCAAGGATTTTGCAAGAGAGTTGTTAAACCATTGGTAGCTTGAAATTGGCCATGGAGGGAGTATTTACACTATGGAAATTGGCTTCCCTCCTTGCCCTCCTGGGATCCAGTTTAGCGGAACGCTGTTGGTTGGTTGATTTATCTTAGGCCAAGTGAAATCAGTTCAGAACCACATAGATCCCCAAACACTGAGACTGAGGAAAGAGTAGAATGGATGCTGGGGAGGCAACCAACAAGTTCAGTGGTTGTGGGAGAAAACATTGAAAACTTGGGGATGTGCTGTCACAGTTCATAATTAATAGTTCACTTTAGTTAGTGTTAAGCATTTATCAGCACTATTTGAAGTACTTTATATGTGTTAACTCATTTGATCCCCACAGCAACCTTATGGCATAGATATCATTGCCATCCCTATTTTACAGATGGAGAAACTGAGGCTGAGAGAGGCTGAGTAACTTGGCTGAGGTTATACAGATAGTAAGTGGCAGAGTTTGGCTTTGACCTCAAGCTATCTTAACTCAAGAAAACATGATTTTAACTACACTGTATTATATACGTTAGGTTATGCTGCAGTAATAACTTCCAAATTTCGGTGTTTTACAGTAAAGACGGTTTATTCTTGCTCACATTTTTACATGTTGCCTATGTGTCAGATGTGATTCTGCTTCACACGTCTTATTCTGGAACCCAGGCTGAAGGAGCAGCTCCTATCTTGGCCCCAGAGAAAAAAAACAATTCTAGCACCATGCAGTGATTCTTAGATTCAAGTAATACGTGGCATACTTCTTGTCACATTCCATTGGTCAAAGCATATCACGTGGCCAAGCTTGACTGGGAGGGGGATGAGAAATAGAATCCCCGTCTCCCTAGGCGCTGCAAGTCACGTGGCAACCTTCTGGGTAGTGAATAACTGGGAACTGTTTTAGGTTAGGTTCCCAGAAGCAGACCCTGAGTCAGGGATTAGAGTGCTCTATTAAGGAAGTGTTCCTAGGAGAATCCAGAAAAGGAGTGGAGGAGCAGGACAGGGAAGGAGGCAAAGCTAAGTAAGGGTATAATTTCGGGCCAAGTCCTGGGCTGAGCCTTATCCAAAGGGGGTTCTGGGTATAAATTATACCCAGAGTTTATCCCAACTCAAGGCAGGAGAGCTGGACTTTCATATTTCCACAGCTGTGAGTCATCAGTTAAGGACTGCTCTAAGGGCACGTTTTGCTTTCTGAATATGGATGAAGCAGTTCCAGTAGCCCTGGACCAGTCCTTCGAAAAGAATCACGGGTGCATGGCTCTTAGAAACAAGGTCACACAGAAGTCAGGAGAGGGAACAGAACCTGAAAAGATTTAAGGAAATGTGGACAGAGCACCAATAATTGACACTAAAGGAATAGTAATGCCAGCTACCACACTGCCTCTATTTCATACTGTTTTATTTTGATATCAAAGGTATGACTTTTTTCTCCTGTAGTTAGTGGCATGTCTTTGATGTCAGAAAGAGGGACCACAGTTTTCTCCTCTTGAAACAAAAGGTACTAGGGAATCATTACAGGTTTTTCAATAATCCTGTGTAGTACTTACTGAGCATGTGTGTCTAACACTGAAATTTCTCCAGAGTGAAGAAATCTGTGTATAATACTGTGGTGCAATTCTGTCAGTAACCCAGAGTTAGTGCAGCCTCCATAGGTTAAGGGTACAGTCCCTAATAAGACTGCCCTGTTCCACCTATACCAGCTGCAGGTTCAAGGGTTCCCAGGCCCTGCTTGCTTCTGACCTACAAATTCAGGGGTTCCCATGACCTTTTCAGGTGTCTTGATTTGCTAAGGTGATTTATAGAACTTGGGAAAGTGCTAGGCTTTATGATTAGTTTTGTTACAAAGGATACATTAGTTTTGTTACAAAGGATTCAAGTCAAAATCAGCGAAATAAAGAGACATACAGGAGGAGGTCTGGGAGAGCCCTAAGCATGAGCCTCCCAAGCCCCTCCTTGAGGAATCCAATGTGTCGCCTTCACAGGACACTGATCTATTCATCTGGAAGACTCAACCAAACTTTGAGTGTTCAGAGTTTCATTGGGATTTCATTATATCTGCATGATTGACTGAATTCAGTCTCCAGCCACCCTCCTCTTCCTGGAGAAAGTTGGGCTAATATCACATGACTCAAATCCCCAATCCTTTAATCACATTATTGGTCTTTCTGATGTAACCACCCCCCATCCTGAGGCACTCATTAACATAAATTCAGGTGTGATCTGAGAGCCCCACCATGGTTAACAGAGACACCCTATCTCTCAGGAAAATCAGGAAGGGTTCAGAAGCTCCCTTCCCAGAACCTAGGACAAAGACCAGATAAATTCTTTATTATGCAACATGTATCATCAGATTGGAGAACAATATTTAACTGAGCGGAATTTTTGTAATTCCACAGGTAAACATAAATGTAAAAGCAAATACAGTACACCAAAGACAAAAAATCCTATCCTAAATGCAAGCAGGGAAGTAAAACAGATGACTTAAAAAGGAACTGTGGAATAACAGCAGGCTTCTCTTGCACAGCAGTGAAGGCTAGGAGATGATGGAGTATCTCCAAGAGAATTATAAGGTAGATTGCTCTTACTGAAAAATAAAGTATAAAATAATTTTAGGATACTGTAGTGATATTTATCTGACATCCCAGAAGAAAGTTAATCTGTTACTGAAGTTATCCACTTAAAAACCAAAACATTTTAATGATTTTTGATATAAATTATTCCAAAGTATATCACCCCATCCCCCTGCCTTCTTAACTGGTGAGTTCAACATTAGTGTGCTTTTAGGTAGTGAGACTCCCCGGGGTTACTGAGATCTTCTGTGCTGTTTGCCCTAATATTAAATGTTTCCACATGCTGTATTTTATACCTCTTTCTGCTTATTATAATCCTGTCTCACTGCAGCAGCAGTTTTATTGAAGCTCTTACTCTGCTGCTGATTTAATGTGCATTTGTCTGGATATGGGTCACAGGCTTTCTCCATCCTCCTAATATATATAGCTCATTAGCTATATCTGACAGATTTTATTTTCTGAAAATGAGCACCATGGTACAGTACATCCAGCATGTTCTTCTTACTGTGTAATGTTGACATCATGTAGGCTTTCCCCTCTTGAATCTGAGTATGTCCATGGTGCTGTGTAACTTCCAAGGTTATAAAAAGATGATATAGCTTCCACCTCTCGGAATGCTTGTTCTTGGAACCTTAATCACTATGCCACAAGGACGGGGAGAAACCACAGGGAAAGGCCCCATGTAGGTGTCTGATAGAACCCCAGCTGAGGCTCCATTTAGCAGCCAGCACTAATCTCCAGCTTTGTGGATAAATGAGTGAGCGAATGAGCTTTCAGGCCAGTCCAGCCCTAGCCTTCAAGCCACCCTAGTTGAGACCAGGTGGAGCAGAAACAAGCTGTCCCTGCTGATCCTGCAAATAATCCAAATTATGAATTTAATAAGCCAAAGAGTGATGGTTTTAAGCTCTCTCTGAGTTTGGGATGGTATCATTCACAGCAATATATAACTGGAAAACAATGTGACTACTTTCTACTCACAGCTTAAAAGTTGTTCCATGTGGCTTGGAGCCACCTGGGAGCTCTTAACCCAGAGGTGTCCTTTGCCAATTTTAAGGAAGTTAAACCTTGTAAATTATTTTAAGTCTGTCCCTGCTCCAAACAAAACTTCTTTGGTTTCAAGGAAGGAAAAAAGAACCCGTTCAATTTACTTCAGGAAAGGAGGATTTAATGAAGCGACACAGGGGCTTATAGGAACCCCAGAACAGAAACTGCTATACAGCATGGAAACTGCAGCTGTTTTTACATATATAAAATATATGTATACATAATATATAAACAAATATAGCTTTTGTATATACAGACATATGTATGTTTGTAATTTCTACCACTCTCTGCACGTGTACTGTATTCTTTCCTCATTATATATTCTCATTTCAGAAGTGGTTCATCATAACCCTTCCCCACTTTGTAGTCCCCTTTCTAATCTCAATCTTTATAATTCAAGTGCTGTTACTGATTCAGTGCCCAGTTTCCATTTCTTGAAAAAACATCTGATGAAAACAGCTCCTCTTTGCTAAGTAAGGTCCCACAAGCATCTGGGCTAATTACACCTAAACTAACTTTGGTCAGGTGTCCATCTCAAGGAAGACAGCTGCAGTTTTGAGGTAAAGAGTCCCCCAGAAAGAGTGGGTGGGCATGTAGTGACTGACCTCTAGAGCAGCTCCTCGTTAAGGCTGTTAACTCCTGGCCAGAAAATGAAATCTGAGATGAGATAAGCATGACCAGATGAGAGTAGCACATAATCAGGAACTGGCAGCCTAGAAGAGGATCAAGAAGAGGGAGGAGGAGGAAGAATTATGTCTGGCAGCAGATGGTGAGACCTGCAGGCCCTGATAACATCTGCAGGTGTCATTTCACCCTAGATGGGTCCATGGTGTCCTACATAGAGACCCCAGAGTACAATAGTTCAAGTTCTAGGTCAACTAATATAAAAGCTGTGAGACCTCAGGCAAATTACCATCTTTGACCCTTGATTTCTTCATCTGTAAAATGGGAATAATAGCACAGCCGTGCTGGGCAAGGGTGGGAATTACCTAACTCGTGCCTCATCACAGCCATTCAGTAAGTGTGAACTCCCTTTCTTCCTCCACTTGGAAGTCGGAGCTCCCCTTCCAGGTTTGGGACAAAGATCCTGTGGCTAGAGGTCAAAAGTTTTCTCACTTCAGTTACTCACAACCTCAAAGGAGTTCCCTGCCTCAGGGCTTCACACCTTGCAAAGGTGAAACAGGCCTTTATGAGTCCAGAGCTACCCTGATGGAGCCACTGACTATACCTTTTTCTAAAAATGACCAGATTTCTGGAACCAGTAGATGTGCACTTTAGAAATCAGTGAATAGAAAATGCACAGCGAAATAGCACTGAAGCTTTTGGATAGGCCCCTCTCATTTTAAGAACATAATAGAAATTGTGAAACTATCAAGCAGATCTCAGTTCCATGAAGACTCTCACTCTCCTCAGGTGGTTCAACACTGTACAGTGGCAATTACTGAACTATGTGTGTTGCACGTCTAATGCGAGAACAGAGGCACGGAGCTTGAGGGAAGGGGCTCTGGATCAGGAGTTCCAGGCCTGAGGTCCATTCCCAGCCTTGCTGCTGCCTAGCACCGTGTCCTTGGGCAAGTCACTTTCCCTCTCTCATCCTGATTCTCCACACAGGTAAAATAGAATGGTTGGACCAGTTTCCAAGAGGCCTCAAACTCAAATAGGAAAGGAGTATCTTAGTGATTAAAAAGAACCCTCAGAATTACCCAAAGTGAAAGTGAAGTCACTTAGTTGTGTCCAGCTCTTCGCGACCCCATGGACTGCAGCCCACCAGGCTCCTCCATCCATGGGATTTTCCAGGCAAGAGTACTGGAGTGGGATGCCATCACCTTTTCCAAAACATTAGTTCAAATCCTGTCTCTTCCACTATTAGCAGTGTGACCCTGAGTAAGTTGTTTAGCCTCTATACACCAGTTTCCTTATCTGTAAACTGGGGATAGTTACCGTATAAGGTTGTTCTGAAGATCGAAGAAGGCAAACCACGAGGGCATGCAGCACACCACCTTGTACATAGTAAGTTCTTGATGAATGGTAGATATTATTGTTAGGGATGGGGATTTTAAAATATATTTTTGAAAGTGTAGCTCTATTAATCATGTGACCCCTGGGACTCCTCAGGCCAGAATCAGTAGATTTCTGGAGTGTCTAAAGAGGAACAGATACAAATTTGTACAAAAAAGTCATGGCACTCCTTCAATTAACAGGTTTCCCTTTTTTGATGATGGTGGGGACCTCCTTGTAAGACAGTGATCTTGAAAGCCAGGTTATGGGGAGAAAGAAATGATTTTATAAATGTTTTAAGCTCCTGCTCCTTTATGTCAGCCTGGAGGACTTGATCATTAAGGAGGTTACTTAATCCAGGCTACAGAGAACTTAGTATATGGCACAGAGCAGTATTTCTGCAATTTCTCGAGAGAGAACAAGACTCAGATTCCTGGGTCACATCCCAAATTACTTGATGGCTAGGAATCTCCAAGGGTAGGAGCCTCTGAAGGGATGTTTATTTAAGCTGGTGCCCAGTTACTCTTGTCCTAGAAGTTTAGGAAACCCTGGCAGAGAGGCTAGATTGCAAGACTGAGAACTGACCCTCCCCAGGGTACATGGGAGGAGGAGAAGCGAGAAATGGTCGTTTTAATGAGGTGACTGAATATTTATCTGTAAAGTGCAGTTGAAATGGAGGCAGACCAAGATGCCTAATGGACAAGTTGTCCCCTTCCTTCTCAGTTCCCACTCCATGAGGTGTGGACTCATGAGACAAATTAAATGAGGGGAAGAAAAATAATGTCTTTGTACATCTGAGTGTTCTGAGTGTCCTGTGAATGAATTGCTGCTCTCAATGATGTCACAACGTCATCAAAACATCACACCAACATTATCAAAAAGTCTTCATCTAAGAATCTCTTCAGCTTTGAAACCCAGCTTCTATGGGTGTGAGGTCACCCAGGAGCTAAATCAGGTTAGGGCCCCTTTAGGTCTGAGAAGTTGCCCTTTGCCTCCAGGGCAAGAACCAGAACATGCTCTTCTAGTCTTGCTGGGAAACAGTTTGGGAGCAAGAGGCTGGGAATTACATCTTCCTGGAGGAATCACATAGCCAACCAATTAAAGAGTGGGTCCACATAGATGGTTATAAGAAAACAGGTCAGTGTGCTTCTCTGGCCTTGGCATTCTGGTTTTCTCCAGTGGTCACACTTCTGGGCCAAGGGTTCGTGTCCCTGGGGCTCTGTCCTCTTTCTGAGAGGGATTTCCTTCTTTTTTCTGGTCACTTCTTGCTCTTCGCTAGTACAGATGAAGAACTCTGAAATTCTGAACATCTAATGCCTTTGATTATTGATTGTAGAAATAATCATAATAATCTCAGATTTGAACCATCGTTTATACTGTTTTTTAAATTGTAGTAAAGAACATATAAAATCATTTTAACCATTTAAAGTATGCAACTCAGTGGTATGTAGTACACTCTACAATGTTCTGCAGCCAACACCACTGTCTAGTTCCTGAGTTTCCTCACCTCAAAAGAAACCCTGTACCTATTAAGTAGTCACTGTCCCTTTGTTCCTAACCCCCAGCTGCCAGCAACCACTAATCTGCCTTCTGCCTTTGTGCATTTGCCTGTTCTGGAGAGTTCATGGAAGTGGAAGCATGTGATATGTGGCCTCTGGCTTCTTTCACTGAGCATAAAGATTAAATAGTATTCCATTGTATTTAATATACTACATGTTGTGTATCAATCAGCTGGATATCCTTTATACATTTAAAGTGATTTTTTAAAAAATTATTTATTTTTGGCTGCACTAGGTCTTCATTGCAGTTCGGGGACTTCTCATTGTGCTGGCTTCTCTTGTTGCTGAGCATGGTCTCTAGGGCACGTGGGCTCGGTAGTTGTGGCGCATGGGCTTAGTTGCCCTGCAACATGTGGGATCTTCCCGGACCAGGGGTCGAATGTGTGTCAGCTGCACTTGGCAGGTGGATTCTTAACCGCTGGACCAACAGGGAGGTCCTAAAGTGCTTTTCATAAACACCGTATCACCTGATCCTCACCAAAACTCTGGGAGGTGATCAGGGCAAATATTATTCATTATCATGGAGATTTTCCCCATTTTACAGATGAGACTGAGGCTCATAAAGGTGGAATTACTTGTCCAAGGTCTCATAGGTGGTTAATAGCAGAATCAGAACCCAGGTGTCTGAGTTAGGATGACCAAAACCTTTCTTGAGCTGTTTGCTTAGTAATGCTAAACAGTGTCCTTCCTCCAAGATCATGAGTGGACATGTGCTCATCATGGCAAGACAGGTGAGGACCAGTGAGAGTTGAACCCTTCAGTTCAGTTCAGTCACTCAGGTGTGTCCGACTCTTTGCAACCCCATGGACTAGAGCACACCAGGCCTCCCTGTCCATCACCAACTCCAGGAGTTTATTCAAACTAATGTCAGTTGAGTCGGTGATGCCATCCAACCATCTCATCCTCTGTCAGCCCCTTCTCCCGCCTTCAGTCTTTCCCAGCATCAGCGTCTTTTCAAATGAGTCAGTTCTTTGTATCAGGTGGCCAAAGGATTGGAGCTTCAGCTTCAGCATCAGTCCTTCCAGTGAATATTCAGGACAGATTTCCTTTAGGATGGACTGGTTGGACCTCTTTGCAGTCCAAGGGACTCTCAAGAGTCTTCTCCAGCACCACAGCTCAAAAGCATCAATTCTTCGGTGCTCAGCTTTCTTTATAGTCCAACTCTGACATCCATACATGACTACTGGAAAAACCATAGCTTTGACTGATAATCATAGCTAATAACCATGGCTTTGATAATCAGCCCGAGGGTTTGGTATAAAGGTGGTAGATACAAGAGAGACCATGCATGGCTGCAGCCAGCAAGGAAAGAGTGGGGCTCTGAATCCTGGAATGGACGTGTTTAGATGGATGAATCTTACACTCCCTGCTTGCACAGGCCTAATTTTGTCCATTGACAAAGTTGATCACTGCCTAACAGGGCCTGATCTTACAAGGCTTTTCTGCTCAGACCTCCTTAAGAATTCTCCTTCCATCTCTGCATGAAGTATACATACTTTCCTAGAATACTTTACTCTCCAACAGCAAACCTAGCAGTCAGGGCTTCATAAATGTTTGCCAGCTAAGTCAGTTTAAGGACTTAGGTCTCTGATGTTTCACCCTTTTTCCTCAGCAGTGTGTCACCATTGCAAATAAGCAGGACTTCGGGGAGTAGAATCCCACTCTGCTGCAATGAGAGTTTTATTCTCACTAATAAAACAGCAAAACTAATAATGGAATGTTTGGAAAGCTGAACAAAGCAACAAAAATGATCCATAACCTTACTGCCCTAACACAACTGTTATTTTGAATAATTCTCTTTGCCTAGCTTTCCTTCCTTTCTACCTTCCTTCCATCCATCCATCATGAAAGTAATACAAAATATTGTAATATTTTAAACATTACCTAGTATCTCACACCCAGAGACAACCACTGTGAACATTTTGCCCACTTTCTTTTTTTTAGGATTTATTCATTTATTTATTTGGCTGCACTTGGTCTTAATTGCGGCCTGCAGTCTCTTTGGTTGAGTTATTTGAACTCTTAGTTGCTGTGTGTAGGATCTAGTTCCCTAACCAGGGATTGAACCCAGGAACCCTGCATTGGGAGTGTGGAATCTTAGTCACTGGGCCATCAGGGAAGTCCCAGAAAGAGACACTTAAAAAAAAATTTAATTTCAACTGCACTACATGGCATGTGGGATCTTAGTTCCCCAACCAAGGATCCAGTCCCCACAGCCTGCATTGCCAAAGCAGTCTTAACCGCTAGATCACCAGGGAAATCCCTTCTTGCAGTTTCTTTCAATGTTTTTTTCATAACTGCAGCTATACTGAATATTCCATTCTGTTAGTATATATGTTGTTTTTGTTACTAATTTTTTTCCTAATAAATATGTTTATTTACAGAAATTTATGGAAAAAATTAGCAAATAGGAAATAAAAATTGCCCAGAATATCCCTTCTACATATGGAAATTTTAACATGAGTTTTTAAAAAAGATTTATTTGTTTTTGCTTGTTTGTTTTTGGCTGTGCTTGGTCTTCGTTGCTGTATGTGGACTTTCTCTAGTTGCAGCGAACACGGGCTATTCTTCGCTGCAGTACTCGGGCCTCTCGTGGTGGCTTCTCTTATTGTAGAGCATAGGCTGTAGGTGTGTGGGCTTTCAGTCGTTGCAGCTTAGGGGCTCGGTAGTTGTGGCACATGGGCCTAGCTGCTCCACAGCTCGTGGGATCTTCTGGACCAGGGATCGAACCCGTGTCCCTTGCATTGGCAGGTGAATTCGTAACCAGTAGATCAGCGGGGCAACTCTAACATGCAGTTTTTTTACATAGCTGTGGTCCTACTAAAAATACAGTTTTTTTTTTCTTTTTTTCCAACCTATCTTAATCTCATTTCCCCATGTTGCCCCATAGTCTTTACATTAACTTCATTTTTGTCTTTTTAGTATGTAACACATTTATACAGTACGGTATTAAAAAAATTAGGATACTATAGAAACGTTTTTTCCCCACTTATTTTTCATTTGCCTATTTTTCCTCCCATAGCACCCACTGTTACCTGTTCCTTGTGGACCCTCCTCCTGAAGCACCCTTATGTGCATATGTAAAATACATTATACTTAAATATATTCTTTCCTCATCTTTCCATTTTTTACATAAAAAATAATGAACTATGCACACTCACTTTCTAAAACTCAACAGTATATCTTAGAGTTTTTCCTATTTATATTCAAACAGAGTTTCCTCAATTTTTTTTATATACCACATAAGATTCTGCTTCATGTAGGGTAGCATAACGTATCAAACTAGATCCCATGAGGGGAAAGGCAAGATAGGGGAATGAGTACAAACTACTATGTATAATGTAAATATGCTACAAGAATGTATAGTAAAATAGAATATCACCAATATTTTATAACTATAGATGGAATATAACCTTTAAAAATTGTGAGCTACTGTGTTGTACACCTGAAACTTATATAATACTGTATATCATCTATACCTCAGTTTTTTAAAAATGTTTTTTAGAAATTAGGCCCCATCAGTGAATATTCAGGTTATTTTCGTCTCTTTGTGTGCAGTGCAGCTATGGCTCGGGGTCCCAAGAAGCACCTGAAACGTGTAGCAGCTCCAAAGCACTGGATGCTGGATAAGCTGACCGGCGTGTTTGCCCCTCGTCCATCTACCGGTCCCCACAAGCTGAGGGAATGTCTCCCTCTCATCATTTTCCTAAGAAACAGACTTAAGTATGCCCTAACAGGAGATGAAGTGAAGAAGATTTGCATGCAGCGTTTCATTAAGATCGATGGCAAAGTCCGCACTGATGTAACCTACCCTGCTGGTTTTATGGATGTCATCAGCATTGATAAGATTGGAGAGAATTTTCGTTTAATCTATGACACCAAGGGTCGCTTTGCTGTTCATCGTATTACACCTGAGGAGGCCAAGTATAAGTTGTGCAAAGTGAGAAAGATCTTCGTGGGAACAAAAGGAATCCCTCATCTGGTGACCCATGATGCTCGCACCATCCGTTACCCTGATCCCCTCATCAAGGTGAATGACACCATTCAGATTGATCTGGAGACGGGCAAGATTACTGATTTCATCAAGTTTGACACTGGTAACCTGTGCATGGTGACTGGTGGTGCTAACCTGGGAAGAATTGGTGTGATTACCAACCGGGAGAGACATCCAGGCTCTTTTGATGTAGTTCATGTGAAAGATGCCAACGGCAACAGCTTTGCCACCCGGCTCTCCAACATTTTCGTTATTGGCAAAGGCAACAAGCCATGGATCTCTCTTCCCCGTGGAAAGGGTATTCGCCTTACCATTGCTGAGGAGAGAGACAAGAGGCTGGCAGCCAAACAGAGCAGTGGATAAAATGATCTCTATGTAACATGATTGGAAAAGTCTTTGTACTTAGTTAAAGATAATAGCACATAAAAAAATAAAGTTGTTTCTAATCTGCTGCCAACAATAGTACTGTGACCAACACTGTATGTGTGTCATTTCAAATGTGTGAGCCTCCATCTGTGGAATAAGCTCCTAGAAGTGGAATTGCTGGGTCAAAAAGTGAGTGCATTTTTAATTTTGATAAGGCCAAATTATACTCTGTAGGTTAGCAACACCAGCATGTGATTTAACCCAGTGTCTAGCCTTAGTTACTTTCTCCATCTTCTTTTGTCCCTATAACAGAGTTAGGACCAGCCTCAGGCATAAAGCAGTTTTCCTTTCTGGCTACTCATACATTATCTGTAATATATTGAAGGCTACTGGATGACAGGCACTTGCTGTGTGTTGAGAGACAAATGTGTATAAGACACAGGTGCTGCCCTTGGGAGCTGATCTCAGAGCTAGTGGGGGCTGGGAACGGAGCACGGAGGAAGGGGTGTGTAAGAAGAGCCCACCAGGCCCTCAGCCTCTGAAGGGGAGGAGCTGGGTGTGGTTTTGGTCTCCTTATCCTGGCACCTAGCAAAGCAGATGGTAGGCAGTCAGTGTTCAATATACATTGAGGGAATAAACGATTAAATAACAATGTCTGGTGTGGGGGAAAAGGGAAAGGTGCTGGAGCAAGGGTGTTGGTCAGGGCAGGCTTCACAGAGAAGAGCATTTGAGCGCCTCTGAGAATTTCACCAAGTCAAATTCTAGGCCAGAGAGGCTAAATATTTGTTGGCTTCCTGACTCAGAGACCAGTTGGGCAAGGAGAGTAGGGTGTCAGGAAGGATCTGGAAACAGATCTGAGTGGGTGGAGTTTGGGGGTCCCTCTGATAAGTGCTGGATGGTATCTTTGAAATAAGGCAGAGGGTCTTTGAGTTAAGACAAAGGGGGAGAGGCTAGAGAAGACTGCCAAGGAAAAGCCCCCCCGTTTCCCCACTCCAGTGCAGAGTGCAGCTCCTGTGAGGGGCAATGACCATTCTCCTTACCCTGTCCCAGACCCTGGTATGCCCCGGACAGTCCAAATTCTACACCCTGCTGGTGCAGGCTACACAAAGGATGCCCACCCCTTCACCATCAACCAGATTCCAAACCCCAGAAACTGGTCTAATGGTTTGAAAGCTCAGCCTGCGTCCCCAGGAACACAGATCCCTGATTGTCTCTGGGGAGCAAAGCAGCATGATTTTAGCTTCTCTAGTTCATTTCCTAGAATTTTAGAACATTTTAAGGATCCGACTCCTACAGAAAATCAAATGCCAGCCCACCTATTTCACAAGTGAGGTCACTCAGAAGCAGCGCTAGGTCCTGACTCTGTATCCAGTGCTCTCTGTTCTGAACCCAGGGTATGGCAGTCAGGATGCGACACACAGAGCTCTGAGGCTGGAGAGGGGAGCCCAGTGCAGGAGCAGGAAGCAGGGTAGGGGGTCAGCTACCTACACCTGTTCAGTTGTGCTACAAACCCTCATATTCCAGATAATACACTTGTCCAAGCTCCCTGCTTGGAAGCAAGTTTGCAACATGAGTTTCATAAAGTCCTTGGCCCAGGAAAGATAGGTGTGTCACCGAGAGAAGTGGCCTGGCTGAGGAGGTGGGTGCTGGAATGCCAGGTTCAGGAAGCCATCTCGGGTAGAGCTGTTCCACCCCTGCTCTCCCAGGGGCCCCGATGGCTTCTAATAGTGACTCAGAGCCTGCAGGCAGTGTCCCTGGGAGCCTAGCCAGAGTGGAGTGGCGGCTGGCCTCTGATTCCTAGACAAAGGATGGGAGGCTCCTCCTCCTGACTTCTTGGGATCTTGACTGCTCTTCGGGAAGCTGCTTTGAGAATATACCAGAACTTGATTTTCTCTTCATAAAATCCACAGGGGAGTCTACTTTGGGATTTAGCCTCTGAAGTGCTTTTCTGGGTATACTTTCAACTCTGGCCCACTCCAGCCAGGGATTCCTGAGGGGTGAGGGGCAAGCACATTCCTTTCCTGCAGTGGAAGAGGAAGGAAACAATTCACCTACTAGAGCAGACAGACCTGAATGAAGTGACGAAATCACAAGATGATGAAATCAAAGAACTGTCTCTTACATCAGTGAGTGGGTACCTTCAGGTTTCTTGGCTCCTGGTAGTCCTGGTAGAACCCCGTGAGAGGTTTTGTAAGTCCTCTCACAGATGGGGAAACAGGCCCAGTGGTCATGTCACTCACTCTCGGACACAGGAAAGTGCCCAAGGCCAGGACTCCTTGACTGTTGGCCTAGATAGTGACTCCTCCCATTCAGGTCCTTGCCGCTACCCCACCCCAGGCCTCCCCTGAACAGCTGATTGGCTTTTCAATCATAAACTCACTCAAAGAGAAACTGAACAATACTGGTTGAGGGCTGTGTGTTTTCAGATTAGGGTCATATTAAGAAATGCATTTTTACACCACGATGCAGTAACCAGACACAGATATAATTCACAACACTTAGAATAGTTGGTAATTATTTTCTACTTACAGATATGTAGAAACGAATGCAAGTTTCATAAAATAATGCTTCCTCCTCCTCCTGCCTGTGATGCAGTCTTTCATTTTCTAATTCTCTTGCTATTCCATGTCAGCCTTTTTTGAAAAGTGCTCATGTGATTCACTAAATTAACTCCATGCCTTGAAGTTTGAGAAGCACTCTGATGGATGGCAGCTGGGTCCCCCCACCCTTGTCTGCAAGCGGGAAGTGGACAGTGAGGCAAGAGATCAGACTTAGTACACTTTGTGCCTGGCATTGAACTGTGTCCTCTGGGGACAGGAGGAGATACACCCACGGGATCCCTCCCTTCAGTCACTTATAAACAGGAAACAAGACTTGCCACGTGAAAAGCAGAGCTGACACAAATTAAAGGCAGAAAGAATCAGGGCCTCTTAAGGACTATATTAATCTTCTCAGGGGTGCTGTAACAAAATATCACAGACAGGGTGGCTGGAACAAATTTACTTCACACTCCTGAGGGCAGGAAGTCTAAGATCAGGATGCCAGAAGACTTGATTTCTGCTGAGGCCTCTCTCCTTGGCTTGCAGAGGGCTGTCTTCTTGCTACCTCTTCACATGGTCCTGCCTCTGCACATGCACCCCCAGTGTCTTACGTGCTCTAGTCTCTTCCTATGAAGATACCAATTCGATTGGACACTAAGGTACTGAGGGCAGGGCTTCAGCATATGAATTTGGAGCAGGGGCTGTTCAGTCCATAACAAGGACCTATGTGCACACCACATCAGCCGATGCATCTTCACCCCAGGCTGGACACTAGAGGCCTTATCTGTTTTGAAGACATGGAGGCTAGTCCTGGTAGTGGTTGGCAATGGCTTACGGTCCTCCAGCTGACAAGTAATGGCACAGCATTTGTGTTCATGCTCTACTCTCTCACATATCCTAGACTTTCGGACTTCAGTGGAAGAAGATGGCACTGGGCGGAGTTTAAAAAGCTGTCCTGCAGGCAGATGGGAGACGAGGGAGAGCAGAGAAGGAGGCAGTGCCTTGGCAGGACCTCATAGCTTTGTGCAGATGGGAAGAAGAGGAGAGAGTTCCAGACAAGGACAATGAGAACTGGAAGGTCCTCCTGAGAACTCTGTCCACACTTCCCATTTCATCGGTGAGGAAACGGCCTGGGAAAGGAGGGAGTGACGCACTGCTTCCTCCTTGTGTATCTTCACGTGAAAGTCGTCTCTTCTCCCTCTACTCGAGGCCAAACAACATTGTCAGTTTCTCTGTTCTCCACGTAGGGCCCAGTATGCCATTCAGAATAGAGGTTCGGGTGTGTAGCTACGAAACACGGAGGAAGAGAAACAGTGGTAAGGGGGTCTCAGCTTTATGCCCCTGACCCTCAGTGGTGGGATGTAAAGGTATACACTACATCAAAGGAAAAACCAAAAACTGCTAATCACACACACTCCTAAAGCATGAGGATGTATATTATACGCACACACACACCTGCCCCCAAAACATACACAATTTTTCCCCTTTTTAGACTTTTCACAAGAGAGACATCCTTCAGCCAACACTGACTCAGCATCAGAGGGTCTTTTCCCTCTCCAGGCTCCTCTTTCCTCTTCTTCCTGCCTCCACGGGAATTCTCCATGTTCTTCCATGCATCTCCAAATGAGGATTTTGCTAGATAAACCTCTCTTTCTTTGACCACTTCTCAAGTGTTATTTTTCTAAAATATTTGCCCAAACAACCCAATTAAAAAAAAAAAAAGTGTGGAAAATCTAAATAGACATTTCTCCAAAGAAGACATGCAGATGGTCAACAAACACATGAAAATAAACTCAACATCACTAAAGATTCAGTTCAGTTCAGTTCAGTTCAGTCACTCAGTCCTGTCCGACTCTTTGCGACCCCATGAATCACAGCACACCAGGCCTCCCTTCCATCACCAGCTCCCGGAGTTCACTCAAACTCACGTCCATCGAGTCGGTGATACCATCCAGCCATCTCATCCTCTGTCGTCCCCTTCTCCTGCCCCCAATCCCTCCTAGCATCAGAGTCTTTTCCAGTGAGTCAACTCTTCGCATGAGGTGGCCAAAGTTCTGGAGTTTCAGCTTTAGCATCAGTCTTTCCAAAGAACACCCAGGGCTGATCTCCTTTAGAATGGACTGATTGGATCTCCTTGCAGTCCAAGGGACTCTCAAGAGTCTTCTCCAACACCACAGTTCAAAAGCATCAATTCTTTGGCGCTCAGCTTTCTTCACAGTCCAACTCTCATATCCATACATGACCACAGGAAAAACCGTAGCCTTGACTAGAAGGACCTTTGTTGGCAAAGTAATGTCTCTTCTTTTGAATATACTATCTAGGTTGGTCATAACTTTCCTTCTAAGGAGTAAGCGTCTTTTAATTTCATGGCTGCAGTCACCATCTGCAGTGATTTTGGAGCCCCCAAAAATAAAGTCTGACACTGTTTCCCCATCTATTTCCCATGAAGTGATGGGACCAGATGCCATGATCTTCGTTTTCTGAATGTTGAGCTTTAAACCAACTTTTTCACTCTCCTCTTTCACTTTCATCAAGAGGCTTTTTAGTTCCTCTTCACTTTCTGCCATAAGGGTGGTGTCATCTGCATATCTGAGGTTATTGATATTTCTCCCAGCAATCTTGATTCCAGCTTGTGCTTCTTCCAGCCCAGCGTTTCTCATGATGTACTCTGCATGGAAGTTAAATAAGCAGGGTGACAATATACAGACTTGACGTACTCCTTTTCCTATTTGGAACCAGTCTTGTTCCATGTCAAATTCTAACTGTTGCTTCCTGACCTGCATATAAGTTTCTCAAGAGGCAGGTCAGGTGGTCTGTATTCCCATCTCTTTCAGAATTTTCCACAGTTTATTGTGATCCAGACAGTCAAAGGCTTTGGCATAGTCAATAAAGCACTAAAGATTAGAGAAATACAAATCAAAACTACAATGAGGTATCACCTCATACCAGTAAGAATGGCCACCACCAAAAAAATCTAGAAACAATAAATGCTGGAGAGGATGTGGAGAAAAGGGAACCCTCTTGCACCGTTGGGGGGAATGTAAATTGATACAGCCACTATGGAGAACAGTATGGAGATTCCTTTTTAAAAAAACCAAATAGAACTACCATATGATCCAGCAATTCCACTCCTGGGCATATACCTGAAGAAAACCATAATTCCAAAAGATACACCCACCCCAGTGTTCACTGAAGCACTATTTACAATAGCCAGGACATGGAAGCAACCTAAATGTCCATCAGCAGAGGAATGGATAAAGATTTGGTGTGTACATAAAATAGAATATTACAACAGACTGGTTCCAAATAGGAAAAGGAGTACGTCAAGTCTGTATATTGTCACCCTGCTTATTTAACTTCTATGCAGAGTACATCATGAGAAACGCTGGGCTGGAAGAAGCACAAGCTGGAATCAAGATTGCCGGGAGAAATATCAATAACCTCAGATATGCAGATGACACCACCCTTATGGCAGAAAGTGAAGAGGAACTAAAAAGCCTCTTGATGAAAGTGAAAGAGGAGAGTGAAAAAGTTGGCTTAAAGCTCAACATTCAGAAAACGAAGATCATGGCATCTGGTCCCATCACTTCATGGGAAATAGATGGGAAACAGTGGAAACAGTGTCAGACTTCATTTTGAGGGGCTCCAAAATCACTGCAGATGGTGACTGCAGCCATGAAATTAAAAGACGCTTACTCCTTAGAAGGAAAGTTATGACCAACCTAGATAGCATATTCAAAAGCAGAGACATTACTTTGCCAACAAAGGTCCATCTAGTCAAGGCTATGGTTTTTCTAGTAGTCATGTATGGATATGAGTTGGATTGTGAAGAAAGCTGAGCGCCAAAGAATTGATGCTTTTGAACTGTGGTGTTGGAGAAGACTCTTGAGAGTTCTTTGGACTGCAAGGAGATCCAACCAGTCCATTCTAAAGGAGATCAGCCCTGTGTGTTCTTTGGAAGGACTGATGCTAAAGCTGAAACTCCAGAACTTTGGCCGCCTCATGAGAAGAGTTGACTCATTGGAAAAGACTCTGATGCTGGGAGGGATTGGGGGCAGGAGGAGAAGGGGACGACAGAGGATGGGAAAGCTGGACGGCATCACCAACTTGATGGACGTGAGTTTGAATGAACTCCGGGAGCTGGTGAGGCCAGCTCAGGACACACCAGGACAGGGAGGCCTGGTGTGTTGCGATTCATGGGATCACAGAGTCGGACACAACTGAACAACTGAACTGAACTGAGCCATAAAATGGAAATGTAAAATATAATATTACTGAGCCATAAAAGGAACAAAACTGTGCTATTTTCAGAGACTTGAATGGACGTAGAGACTTAAACAGTGAACTAAGTCAGAAAACACAAATATTGTATAATATTGCTTATATGTGGAATCTAGAAAAATGATACAGATGAACTTATTTGCAAAGCAGAAATAGAGACAGAGACGTAAAGAACAAACATAACAAACATACAGATACCAAGTGGAGGGCAGGAGGGTGGGATGAATTGGGATATTGGGATTGACATACACACACTACTGTATATAAAATAATTACCTACTAAGAACCTACTGTATAACACGGGGAAGTCAGTGCTCTGTGGTGACCTAAATGGGAAGGAAGACCAAAAAAGAGGAGATATGTGTATACATATAGCTGATTTACTTTGCTGTACAGCAGAAACACAACATTTTGAAGCAACTATATTTCAATAAAAATAAAATATTTGCCCAGTGTTGGGCTGGTAAATATTGAACAACCAACTCTCCAGGGGAAAAGCAGATATATCTATTTCAAAAGAGTCAATTTTTTAAAAAATGGTAGTAAACTAACTAGGAAGTGATGAATTTTGAGTCTATGTTGTTTTTAATATAATTATGAATTTATATCATGCATTGTCAACAGGGGTGAAAACTGGTTTTTGGCAGGGGATGAAAAACAGTCTTATTCTCTTTATATATAAAGCACAAAAATATATCCAATACATAAACAGATATGCAGTGTATCTGTGATATTAAAATTTTCCAGGGAGAGTGGTAGGAGATTAAAGGGTTAAATGTCTAAAAAGGTCCTTAGGAGGCCATGAACAAACTGTTGAGAAACACTGAATCATATCGTTTTATTTTTAACAACCAGCTCACAGAACTCCTGAATATTTAGTAACTGGCTCTTGCAAGCCTGTCTGAGCTGGTTCCAGCACACCCCCACAACTGGTGTGAGGCAGGTGGGAACAAAGTAGAGGAGAGAGAAAGAACCCCCTCTGCCACCCAAATAATACAGCAGGCTGGTAGGAAAGATGGCATTAAGGGGGTGTTAAAGAACCTCTGAAAGTGAAAGTAAAGTCACTCAGTCGTGTCCGACTGTTTGCAACCCGTGGACTGTAGCCCACCAAGCCTCTCCGTCCATGGGATTCTCTAGGCAAGAATACTGGAGTGGGTTGCCATTTCTGGACCCCCATAAATCATGGTGGCTGCCCCTCTCTCAGCCACTGAGTCTCTGCCCACAACCTTGGGTCCTGGCCCATGTCATCCCATCAGATGGTTGCCCTGTCCTCCAGGAGCCCCAGGGCCTAGGCAGCATGGCAGGTGGGCGGTGGCATCCCACAAGGCCCCCCTACCCAACAGGGCACAGCAGGGATTTGTGCACACACCCTCATCCTCGCCCAGGGCGGCAGAGGATTCAGACTGTCTTTGTTCAGTGCCTCTGGTCGGGTGGTTCTGCTGAAAGGTCTCAGGCAGGCATAGGGTGGAGTGGGAGGCGGGGGGTGCTGTTCAGGAAGGGAGGGGCTTGTTTTCCCATTGGGAATCAGAGGGGCCCATTCAATGATGTTCCTCCTCATCAAAAGTTTCCAGTGATGAGGATGACACAGGCTTCAATGCTGGATTAGGTTGGGCCCATGAAAATCTGGAAGGCTTTGGGCACATTTTCAGAGCTTCCTAAAGTTCTGGGGGTAGGGGTGGGGGGTTGGGGACCTCAGGCATGCAGAGCGCAACAGATTCCAGCATGGGGCCCTCATCTGGGCCTTCAGCCTTGCTGTGTCAGTGGCAGGACTGGGGAGGAGAGTGTCCTCCTTGAAGCACTGACGGTGGTCGCTCTAATTGCTTCAAGGAAGCCCGTCCAGAGTCAGCCAAAGGCAGTTTGTTTTCTGTAAGCAGGATGGAGAGGAGGCACTGGGAAACCTAGGAGGAGGCAGTTCCCTTTCTGCCCTCTCTCTCTCTTCCCCTTTCCTGACCTGTTAGGAAGCTAGGGGCTTGCCACTCATCCCAGAGTTTCTCTGAATCTTCACAAAACCTCTACATAGCTCCTCAGAATCTCATTTTCCAGAGGCTCAGCTGCCTCTGGAAAGGATCAGGCCTAGCAATCACCCCAAAGAACAACTTTCCTCCCCACCCTTGCCTTTCCCTTTTCCTGTCCTGTAAAATAGGTTTAATCATTGCCTTCTGACCCAGTCAAGGGGTAGGAGTTAACTGGTATGAGTTGAGTGCTCTGAGACCGTCAGTTGAGGCTTTGGTGACCACTGCCCTTTTGTGCCCCCAGCTGCTCTGAGGCTTCTTTTACAAAGTTCATTTATACAGTGCATGTATGCTAAGTCGCTTCAGTTGTGTCCATCTTTGCGACCCTATAGACTGTCCAGCCTCCTCTGTCCATGGGGTTCTCCAGGCAGGAACGCTGGAGTGGGTTGCCATGTCCTCCTCCAGGGCATCTTTTCAACCCAGGGATCAAACACGTTTCTTAGCTCTCCTGCATTGGCAGGTGGGTTCTTTACCACTAGCGCCATCTGCCCTTCACTATTTCTCCAAAGAACCACTGGGGGGTTGCCCCGCTGCCTATCAGACATCACTGTCCCTATCAGTCACCACATCAGCTTCTACTCTGGGGCCTTGGTCAGACGTTCCCTAGGAGGCCCCTGAGGCCAGCCTATCACTTGGACCTGAGGGAAGCTGGAATCTGCGCTAGCAGAGGGTGGCCAGCCTCCAGCCTGGTCACGGAAGACTTGGCCACAGTGCTCCAAACAGGTGGGCCACATGCCTGGAAGGGCTGGCCAAGGTCAGCTGGCCAGAGATCAGGGCAGGCCTTCCAGTGCCCACGCTCAGCACGTCCTACCAACTCAGAGCCTTTACACATACCGTGCCCTCTGCCTGGAAGTCTCTTCATTTGATTAACTCACTCCTCTGCCCCAGCCCAACCATCACCTCCTCCAGAAAACAGCTTTCTTCTCATTTTCCACGTTTATGACAAACCTCTGTGATTACAGCTTTCCTAGCCAAGGGATCCTATGTATTGGACCTAACTTCTTTGGGTGTTAAAATGTTAATTTCTATGTCTCCACTTGAAGCTTCCCAAGAGTACGTAGAATGTCTGTTCTTGCTCATCATTGCACCTCCATCTAAAGATTTACTGAATGAGGGGATGAAATGAGTTACCACCTCCGTGAGGCCCTCACCACATAGCATTCCCTACCTTGTGCTGAAATCAACTGTTCGTACGTCCGTCGCTCTAGGACTTGAGGTACTGAGGTGATTTGGTGAAGAGCATGGGTAGTGGAGCCACACTGACTGGGTTCATACTCAGGCTCTGCCACTTACTAGCTAAATAATAACCGTAGGCGAGTCACTAAATGTCTCTGTACCTCGGTTTCCCCATCTGTAAAATGAGGGTAATGATAAGTGAGTTAACACATATGAGATGCTTAGAGCAGGGTCAGGCAGGTAAACGCTCCAGTGAATGTGGGTGCTGTTACTATATGTCACCCTAGGGCCTGGGGCATAAGAGGTGTTCAGCAAAGGCTTATTGATTGAACCAGCAACATCCAGAAAAAAGAAAACTGAAGAGATGGGAGAGTGAGCCTAAGGTAAGAATTGGAGGGCCTTCAAGGGTAGAGAGAAGTAAAACAGTCAGGAACCTAGCTGCCTCAATATTTCCCTACCTAGCAGTGTTTTTCCCCCTGTTAGTAACAGTTCATTCCAAGAGTAACAGCTGATTCCAATTTGCTTTTTTCCACCAGTACTCACAGAACCAGCCTCCAAGTTTGCCCCTAGGGACACCAGGACCACCAGCTGACACCCCCTCACCAGAAGTCTGGGTTTCAGTTGCAAGGCCAGCCATCCTCCCATCTTCTAAGTTTCAACAACTGCAACCTTTTCCCTTTGTTTCTCCAGCCCTAGGGAAGCCCCACTGCTTCCTGTGGTTGTGACTCACTGATACTCCGACATTCTCCTCTGCCTTTTTCAGTTCTTTACGTACTTTAATCATATTTTATGTTAGATTCTCTGTTGAAATGACTGGTGTGGTTTCTGGCTCCTGACTGGACCCTGATTGATAAATTATCAGATCCTCGAACCTGAGGCCCAGAGTAATACAGCAGGAGCCAGGCCCTCACAGCCCTGCTTTGCCTGAATCTAATGGGAAACAGCTGCTTCAACCCCTTTTCAGGAATCCTATGGACCAAAGAGGGAGATACTGCTCACAGGGATATCTAATCGGCCCTGGAAAAACTGGGCCAACAATTAAACCACACAAACAACAGTACAGCTCCACACAGAACTAGCTGCCTGGGATAATGCCAAGACCAACACTCAGGGGGCTCTGGGCCCCGCCAGGGCTGCAGGCTTCTTGGCTATGCATGGATACATCTCAAGAAAGAGGTGTTGAGTCCCCAGGGGCTGTCATTCCTGGACTCCAAGTCTTCCTTCATGCCTCTTGGATTCTCTAGAATAGGCTGCCCTGTTTTATTTTAGAACCTTCTGGTAAACTGTGGAGCCTTCCAGGGCTTCCTTTCCTGGTGCATGTCAAAGGCAGTGATATACACATGGGAAGTTTCAAAAAATACTGAGGCCTGAGCCCCACCTCAGTGCTGGTCAGAGATTCTGGTCTGGCCCAGCACTGAGCATTAAAGCTCTCAAGTGATTCCACTGTGCAGTCAGGATTAAAATCCACCGAGCTAAAAGAATGTATTAGGACAGAAATTCTCAAATTTGAGAATGCATCAGAATTACCTGGAGGGCATGTTAAACCACAGACTGCCAAGCCTCACACCAGTTTTCCAATTCAGTAGTTCTGGGGCAGGACCCAAGAATGTGCATTTCTTCTGAGTTCCTGGCAGATGCTCTGGTACAAGGACCACATTTTGAGAGTCCCTTACTTATGAAGTACACCCCAGGTCTGCATCTCAAGTTTGCCAGATGTAGTTGACTATCCACCTGTCACGTGAGTGTGTGCTCCTCGGTTCTGTCTCGTCACAACAAAGATTTGGAGTGACGGACATTAAAGCCCCCCTCGGCGTGTCACAGCTCTCGGGTCTGAGACTGTGATATAGCTCCCAGGTCTCAAGCCGACCGTCTTATAGCTCTTAGACAAATCAGTGTTACAGCTCTATTTTATTTAGATAATAGCAGCAAAATACATCATCGAGGCATGGGGGCATGTCGACCCAAAGATGCGAAGAGAAGAGCGCCCCAGCGCTCGGGAGAGAGGGGCAGAACTTTGGCTCCTCTTTTGATCTGTTTTTCTCTCCCTGGGCCTGTCCTGTGTAAACTGGGCCAGCCAGGAGTGCTGTTTATTTTACCTGCGGTCCTCACTCCGGTCCTCAGACCTTCCTTTGTTCTATTTTCACGGGCTTTTCTCTTCCTTATTTTTGGCCACCGCCATTCTGGACTCCTTTTCCCTATTCTAACTACCTAACACACCTGTGAGAGTTTTGTGAGGAATAAGTGACGTAACTTGGCCAAAGAGCCCCACACAGTATGTACTTATGATAATTAGTAGGCAAAGCTACAGAAGTCTTTTTTCCTTTTTGGAGGCGGGGTGGGTGGGGTCATGTCACACAGCTTGCAGCGTCTTTCTTCCCTGACCAAGGATTGAACCTGGGCCCACAGCAGTCAAAGTGCTGAGTGCTAACCACGGGGCCACCAGGGAATTCCCGATAAGGCGGCAGAAATCTTGACTTGCAGCAATGTCACACTGAACCATCATTTTAATCAGAGCCTCAAATTTCCCCATCTGGAAAATGCAGATAATGATACTCTCGCTCAGCTCACTTTACAAGTTGCAGAAGGATCAAGGGAGTTCCTTGATGTCAAAGTGTCTTGGATACTATAAAGCCCTGTAGGAGAGCTTTATTATAGAGCGGTCAGGCCAGCACAGCCCCATGCTGGAGCCACAGGTAGGGTTCACAGGCTGGTGAGAGATGAATTCCAGTGAGTCCCTGCCAAATTCCTGCCCCCCTCAGTGTATTCAGATGTCTCAGGGGAAGAGATAGGGGGATGAGGGTGTAGCCAGGTCCCATCTCAGCAGCATTTCTGCAAAGAAAAGGAATGTGGTGGAAGAGAGCAAAGTTGTATAAAGGTTCCCTCCCCAGGCCTGGCCACACTGTGGCCATCAGGTGCCTGTACCTCTGCCCACCTGGCTCCAGGGAGGGATGATGGGCAAAAGCTCCATTCCCAGCAAGACTCTTCTGCTCCGGGTAGGTGCGTGTCCACTTGGTGCCGTCTCTGCAGTTCAACTCAACAGACACATATGGTACATCTGCTAGTTCAAGGCTAACAGGCTAGTTAGTATTCATGCTTTCTAAATCTTTTTTTTAAATACATATTTTGGAGGAATGGCCTCACAGGGGCTGAGCTGAAGAAAGCTAAGAGCCCTTAGCAGTGAGAACTTGAGAAGCCAGTGGGCCTCTACACTGCCAGCAGGGAGGGACAGGGGGTTGACTTGACTCGGGCCATTTGTCAGAACAGATCAAAAGTCCAAAAACGTGCATTATCTGACTTGGGGAAATCTAGGAATCCATCACAAGATGATATCACAAAATGATCTGATTTTTTTTTTTTTTTTTTTAGTCTTGGCTCTAATGTGGGTGCCTTAGGGCAAGTCACAGCTTCATCCCTAGAATGGGGTTTAATAATGGCATCCCACCAGGCAGGGCCGAGGAAGAAATGAGACAGTGCTTCAAATGCAGTAATTTCTCACTGATACCAGCATCTTGCTCAGGGGACCCTCAGATATAGAGCCCCAGATAAGAATTTGGGAGGCGAGCCCAGGAATCACGTGGGGCTCTGAGACGGGGAGGGAAGGAAGTCCCTGCAGGGCACACGCATCACACTGTGCACAGAATGAGCTGCCTGACAAGCAGAGTCCCGCAGGTGAGGGCGTACCTGGAGGTCTCTATTCCTTTAAGTCTTGCTTTTAAAATGCTCAAGACAGTCTCCACAGTTGAAGGTGAGGGAAAAATATTCTCAGGTTTAAGCCACTTATTTTGCTCTTCTGTTACACACAGCTGAGTTTAATAATCCTTATCTGAAGCTGGAGGCCAGTGGCTGTCCCCAGCAAGCTTTCCAGGGGGATCCAGTGTGGAGGCCCAGTAACACAGGCAAATGCTGTGATACTAACATCTCCCTAGGGAAATAATCTCACCAAGGGACTCTACTCACACTACCCACCCTCCTGGAGCCTAATTTTGTAGTGGAAAAAGCTCTCCTAGGTAGGAGTTCATCTCTCCCACCCAAATCCCTAGGGTGTCTGGCACCTCCTTCCTGCTCAGAGGTGTCACGGCACCTCCCCAAACGCGGCCTCCCTGTGCCCAACCCTTCCCAAGCCCTCCTTCACAACTGATCCGATCCCTGTGCCCTTCTCCTTGGCGTCTGGTCTCTTAGGCAGCAGCTAGCACTTCTGACAAGTGAATTGGTGTTACTGGGTTAATGTGTCACCCTCCAAGTAGCCAGGAGGCTACTTTGACAGGAGCCAGGAGGAGTCGAGGCCCTGTGCCCAGAGCCGAGCGACATGAAGATCACCAGAAAAGCTAGAGGCCACCCTGCTGCTGGCCTCACTTCCTGTGTGCCACTCCTGTTTCCCCCTTCATCCCATGCCTTCCCTTGGCACAGCCAACCGTGGTCGTAGCTCCTACCTCAGCAAATGCCAGGTCCCCCTTCCCCTGCCATTTGGCCTGAGCTGCCACACTGAAAGCGAAAGGAGGAGTCAGAACAGAAAGAAAAATAATAAAACTACTGAAAGAGAAGAAACAGCTGGCAGAATGTTGGAAAAATTCCCAGGCGGGAATCCCCAGCCCTCAAGGGCTATGCCTGGCTGAGGCCCTTCTTAAAGGGCAATCTTGAAATATGTTCTTCACATCATGGCCAACTCACAGGAGTACCCGATCCCTGGACCCCACCCTGCCGCAGAGTAGGGTATATGCGGTCAGAGGGTCAGAGCTGAGTTAGGGTGGGAGGGCTGGGGGAAGGGCTGAAGGACGCAGCAGGGACGTGATGCATGAGGATCCAAGCTCTTCTGGGATTCCGGGGGACAGGCAAACCCAGCAAGGAGAGGGCTTGGCAAAATCGTGCAGCCAAGAGGGCGTGCGTGCAGGTGCAGGGAGGGGGCCGCCGGGAGGCTGCACTGGCAGCAGCCGGGCGGTGGCGGCCAAAAAAAATAAAGTTGGCCGCTCTTACCTAAACCCAAGTGGAACTTTATATCCGTTCAGGAAACATGGATGGAAACTGGAATAGGCTGAAAAAGGGATCTGGCTTGTGCTTCTGCAAGTCTGAAGCAGGCATGAGAGGTCAGTAGGCAGGGAGGCAAAAACAGTGGTACCACGAGCACAAAAGCCAGGCTCCCACCAGGCCCGGGGACCGGCAGACCGGCCACCAGGAGGGGCCGGCGTTAGGATTTCTGATGAAGAAATATGAAGGGGCCTACAGGGCAGAGACGGGGGTGGGGGACAGGGGGTGAAGGAGAATAGGAGCGCGTCTGCAACTTACCCGAACGCTGGGTTTGAGGTAATGGAGTTTGGAGAGAAAAAACCAAGGCTGGACTTGGCACAAATCATGTCTTCTGGCCAAGTCTGGGAGACCTTTCAAGCCCCCGTGTTTTGCGCTCAGGGCCTGACCCACAAGAGAGGCCCCGTCACCCTTTGTGAAATGTGGTTACTGATAATACAAAGAATAATCCACAATAAACTGGCAGTCAGTCCTCTTCGATGAGGAGAGAATAATTTCCACCAAGTTCACTAATTCCAGACAAGCTATGACCTAAGGAATGTCCCGAGCCCTATCTACTGATTCTTCTGTCTTCACTCTTCTCCCTCCAGCCAGTAAAGTTAGAGGGGTTCGCTGCCCGCCCCAAAACCCCCAAGTCCTTCCAGCCATGTGCTTCTCCCCATTTGACTCCACACATCCCCACCCCGGAGTGGGCTTCCCCTGTGGTTCGGCTGGTAAAGACTCCACCTGCAGTGCAGGAGACCTGGGTTTGATCCCTGGGTTGGGAAGATAGCCTTGAGAAGGGAAAGGCTACCCACTCCAGTATTCTGACCTAGAGAATTCTACGGACTGTATAGCCCATAGGGTCGCAAAGAGTCGGACACAACTGAGCGACTTTCACGTTCACGCCCCCAGCGTAATCTTCCAAAGACACTTGGATACCCACTTTCCCTGCCCAGCATGCGCCACCATCCAGACCAGCCCGTGTTGCCTGGCAACCTGACCTCCCACCCTTTCTCACGAAGGGTGGTGGAGTAGAGGAATGGCAGGGCCAGAGCGGCCAGAGCCGGGGCTCTGAGTCTGCAGATGCCTCCACTCTCCGTGTCAACACTTCCTCATCTGCGGACTAGAGACAATAACCATGCCTACTTTATGTGGATGTTTTGAGGATTAAATGAGTAAATAAAGCACTTGAAACAAGTGCGAGGTATGTAGTAAGCACTCAATAAGTGTGAGCTATTATCATCTTGGCTATGCACTACAACGTCCACAGAGGAGGGATTTTTGTTTTGTTCACCAGCTTCATCCCGGTGACTCGAACAGGGTCTAGCACGTAGTAGACAATGGACACTTATTATTGGAAACTCTGTGGTAACCTAACTCTTCCCTGTAACACAGTTTCTACATTCCTACCTCCATGCCTCTGCTCATGCCATTCCCGCCTCTTGAAGGGCCATACCCCATCCAGGGTTATTCCTCCTCCTATTTTGAACTGCCATTCCAGCCTCCCCCCGGCCCCTCCCGCCCAGACGCCTTCCCCGGGCTCAGAACCTGCACAAAACAAGCTCTCAGTAAAGCCTCAGTGGTTTGTGGCCAGGATTTTTTTTTTTTTTTTAACACTTTGGCTCTAAAACAGTTTCCTCACTTGGCACTTCATGTCCACCACCTCCTGGGGTGGGCCCTAAGAAGTGGCGGCCCTCCCCACCAACCAGCTACTATATATGTCACTTATCGTGTGGCTTTGACACTCAGAGAGGGCTTCCCAGGTAAAATTACCTGAATAACTAGACATAACTGGACACGTGGTCTCCAAACCACAGTTTCTAGGCTTCCTAATTGGTGAGTTGAGAGACATGGCATCTGTTTGCCCAAGAAATATGAGCCAGGCAGCTCTACATCAACAGCCCGCTTTCCACCCTGGATGGGGCAACAGCTGCTTTAACTTGGCTGTTTGTGCACTAAAAAAAGAAATTCCATGGTGACCGACCAGTTGACTCAAGCCAGCTCCCAATGTGAGGAGGTACTTTCAAAGTAATCCCTGATGACACCAAACGCTCCCCACCCAGTCCTTAATGAAAAGAAAAAACAAGGGCAAACCTTGAGCAGGAATTTGCATCAGTTGATATTCCAAACCTCCTGGAGTGTGTGGAGTCTCAGCTAGAGTTGCATCTAGGAGGTCGCAGGCCTAACAGCCCCCTCCAGGCAAGCTGGTCCCCCCTCCCCAGAGACAGGGCACTCTCCCCGCTCCCTGAGAAGGATCACAGCGCCATCAGGAAGGTCCGCTTCTGAGGCTGGGGGTGGGGAGAGAGCAGGAGATTGACTTGGCCAGCAGCATGTCCGGGCCGGACTGTCCATGGGCCTCCTTGGACAGCATGCTCAGGTCTTCCCCACAACCACACTTATCACACACTAGGCTTTCTCCTCAATGCATTCCATACGTAGCTCTTTTTAAAATTCTATTTTTATTTTTGGTTGCAGCGGGGCTCCGTTCAGTGCACAGGCTTCCTCTGGTCGCAGAGAACAGGAGCTGCTCGCTGCCCTGGCCTCTCGTCGGGGAGCACAGGCTCTAGGCACAAGGCGTCTTAGATGTGGCCCCCATGTGCTTGTGGCGCACGGGCGTAGTTGCTCCAAGGCACGCGGAGTCTTCCCCAACCGGGGATCCTGTGTCCCCTGCACTGGCAGGCGGATTCTTGTCCACTGTGCAGCCAGGGGAAGTCCCACACACAGCCAGGAAGGTAGGCCAAATTATTTCTGCCGTTCTACAGGCGGGGAAACTGGAGCCCAGGAATGTTGACTGTCTCACCTGTAACCACTTGGAAGTGGCCAGGCTGGTTGGAACCTGGGTCCCGAGGCCATTCTCTGAGTCTAGAGCTATGTGGACTTTAGTGTGTGCCCTTCCTACCCCTTGAGAGTGCCACCACCGCCTCTCCAGCACCACCGCCCATGCTTCATGCCTCCAAGTCACCACTATCTGCGTGGACTTCGCACTCTGCCCCTGTGGACCCAGAAGAAGTGCTTCCTCGTAAGAGCACATCGCCCAGTTTTATAGTTTCCTCCTAGACTCTTTGGCAACACCTGAGCCTGCTGCTTCCCTCTTCCCCATCCCCACACTCAGTCACCCTCACACACTCAGAATTACACTAGTCTCTCTCACACACACACTAGACATACACATTCACAGACGGACACACAGAAGCGGTGATGACATTCACACACACATAAGAGCCGCTCAGCTCTGTGACGGCTAATGGGATGAGAACTACTTTCTAGAAAATCCTGCCTGACTTTCCTTAAAGCCCTTTTTCCCAGCCCCTGGAGCTCCAGGCTTCTCCCTCGTTTCATATTTCATGAGTCACTCTCGCTCCGAGGACCACGCCCCCCTTCCTGCGCCCACAGGCAAATCTGGATGTTCTTCCCCGTGCTGCCACCTTGTGACCCGAGCCCAGAACTGTGGGCTCTGTGCCCAGGGGAGACCCGCTTCCCCAGGAGGTTCCAGGAGCCCGGCGGGCTGTTAGGAGAGGTCTACATCCAACTGTCCATCTGCAGACGGGCAAGCCGAGTAAACCAAGTTGCCCTCTTCCTCCAGCTGGTTGTCAAGGGCACAGTCAGCTGGCATGGCAGATGAGAGGGTGGGCCCCACGGACCAGTGCGTGTCAGGCTTGAGCTCACAGACGTGCGTGTGACCGGCTCTCACCTCACTCGCTCCACTCGGGGACACTTCCAGGCCTCTCTGGCTTTGGTGAGGCGGCAGCCCGGGTGTGCCCCCTCCTTCCCTCCTTGAGCCCAGAGCCAGTGTGTTTCAGGCAGAGTGATTTCAGCTTGTCTCTTTTACTCAGTTTTATTTTTGGCCCTCTGGTGCAGTGATGAGTCAGCCCTACTCCCCAGATGCCATCACCGTGCCCGGCTAGGCCCCTCTTCTGTATTTCCCTTCACTCCCATCCCCCCGCAGCACAGGCAGCCATTCTAGCGTAGCCTTCTCTTTGTCTGTATTCTAAGTGCAGGGTTTGTAGGTGTGTTACCGCACCGCATAGCCTGCTGCAGCCTTACTCTTTCGTTACCATTTTCCTGTTATTTAAAGTGTTTGGGGGAAGGGTTATAATAGACACAACCTATTCCAGAGTGGAAGTGCCTTACACTGAGACTCTGTATTAGTGATCATGGAAGTGACTGCACTTTTTCACTGATTTGTGTTTCCTCGAACATAACCTCAGGATTGTGGGTCATGGGCACCCCCACTGGGCAAGGCTGCCCAGAGGCCTGGATCCTCACCCTCAGCTCTGCCTGAGACCCCCTGCAGGTTTTTCACTCTCTGACCTGTGGATTCCTCATCGTTAAACAGCCCTTAAACTAAGGCCCTTGGAAAGACCCATCTACCTTAAATGGTCTTTGACACTCAGAAAGGTGCTGTCTAGGAGTCACCAGCCCTGGAATTCTTACCCTGAAGCCAGACAGCCTAGGTTCCAGTTCCAGCCTCCCCATTTGCTGCCATGTAATACTGGGCAAGTTACTTAACTGTGTCTTTCTTTTTTAACTTGAAGATAGTAATACCTACTCTCTGAGGGTTGCAGTGAAGATTAAATCAATTAAATTAGGTGAACAGTGCTGGGCACCCACTAAGCATTCATTAATGATTACTGGAGGTTTTTTTTATTTTGTTTTAAATTTTATAATAGCCCTATGTTCCTATTTTACAGATGACAAGACCAAGGCTCAGGGAGCCAAGTAACATGCCCAGGCTTACATAACAGTATTACTAGGAGCTAAATCTAGGTCTCCCAACTCTGAATGCTATGGTCTTCCCACCAGACAAAGCCTCAGGACTTCAATGTGCAACCTGGAGACATTATGCAAAACCTTCTTGATACCAGTCTGAGTGACAAGAGGTGACCCAGCCCACTGCACAAACAAGTCCTGGCCCTGGCAGTCTTCATTCCTCACTGGCATCCTGTTCCTTTACACCCACTTGCCCTCTCTGACAAAGACACTGCTTCCTTTAGGGTTCTGTGGGTATCCACATAGCCTCTGAATCAATGTGAACCACAGTGCCAGCCCTGTTAATAGCAGACACAAAACTGAGATGTGCTGGAAGAGCTTGGGGCTAAGGAGTCAGGCCTGGGTTCTAGTCCTGGCTGTGGCATTTCCTCACTCTGGGAGGAAATTTTCCTTCTCTAAACCTCAGTTTCCACATCTGTGCAGTGGGAATAGCAACTGTTAAAAGTTGTGTGAGGACTGTTTGTGTGACTATTCCGATCTTAATAAAATACGAACATTTGCCTGACCACTGTCTAACAGAAAGTTCCTGTTAAAAATCCTGATGCCAGGATTTCCCCAGTGGGTCCAGTGGTTGAGAACCCACCTACCGTGAGGCAACCAAGCCTGTGCACCACAACTGAGCCCGAATGCTCTGGAGCCCACACGCTGCAGCAAAGATTTGCACACCGTGTACCCAATGCAGCCAAATAAATTTAAATTTTTTTAAAAAGCCTGTATCAGCCTTGGATGAACTGTCACCCACTGTATGCACTTAACATTTTTCCTTTACCCTCCAGAAAAATAACTGTCTGAACCGGCCATCCTTACCAAAATATCATATTCTTTTTCTGGACTTGAATGTAAGTGTTGGAAAAGACCTTGCAAACCATTTGGTCCCAGTGTAGTAAACTTGTATCTGATCAAGAGCTGCCTCTGCCTGAAGCAGTTCATGAGCTGAGAATCCAGCTGGAAGGACACTGTGGGCCATCTGTTTGCTGGGTGCCGTGAGAAGGCACAGGGTGCCACAGGAGGTACGTGCCACCTGCAGCCCCTATCCCCCCTCCTCCAAACGGGCACACCAAGGAGGTGAAGATCCCGTCTCTGCCTTCAGCTAACTGACCCTCAGGGCTACCAGGTCTGACTGCCATGTTGGCACAGGAGATAGGTCTGTGTACCACCTGGACTAGCACAGGGCAGGGCCTACATCATACGTGATCACTCACAACCACCACACAATTAGGGTTGTGAGCTGCTGTCTTTATCTTTTTGGAATTCGTTAAAATTAAAGATAGATTTTAGAGAGCAATTTGCCCACAATTCACTTGACCTCCTCCTCAGTGTGTAATTTTAACCACTGAAACAAACAGTGCCTATTTGTTACCTTAGGCATTAAGACACTGCAGTTGGTTTCTTTTAGAATACAGTGGAAATATTTGCTGGGAACCCCAACACAGCTAGCAAACGGGAAAGACCAGAAGAAAGCAACAGAGTAAAAAGCACCTTTTAAAAGGGAGGGAAGGGGCTTCCCTGGGGGTCCAGTGGTTAAGACTCCATGTTTTCAATGCAGGGGACGCAGGTTTGATAGCTGGTCAGGGAACAAAGATCCCACATGCTGTACTCCACCGCCAGAAGATTAAAAAAAAATTTTTTTAAGTGGGAGGGAGGGAAAAGCCCAGGAGGAGAGTACTTATGTGCTTGCAGAGCTAAGCACAATGCAAACCCAGTATCCCTGGGAAAGCAAAACGGAGGAAGCTAAAAACCCTGAGTTGTTTACTCACAACCTACCCACTCCCAGGACTCCAGCACTGGACAGGCTGCAAAACAGGAATTTATCTTCAGTGGGGAATGGTTTTAAGTACCTCAAGTCATCATGAGGGAAATACATCATGGGCGCAGGCTCCCTGTAAACACGGGAGTTCCGGAGCAGGTGTCTGAGACTCACGGGTGGGCACCTCAATGCAGGGCCACCTCTGAGGTCCCTCCTGGTCCTGACACAAGTGCTGGGCTTAGGCTCACAGGCTGCGGGGTTCAAACCTGGCTTGACCTTCCTACTCTCTGCGTGACCTTGGGAAAGGTACTTCCTCTTTCTGGTTTCAGTTTCCTCATTTGCAAAGTGGGGCCATGATATCACCTAACACCCCCTAAACACAAATGATGTTGGAGAAGACTCTTCAGAGTCCCTTGGACTGCAAAGAGATCCAACCAGTCCATCCTAAAGGCAGTCAGTCTTGAATATTCATTGGAAGGACTGATGTTGAAGCTGAAAGTCCCAATACTTTGGCCACCTGATACAAAGAACTGACTCATTGGAAATGACCCTGATGCTGGCAAAGATTGAAAGCGGGAGGAGAAGGGGACACAGAGGATGAGAAGGTTGGATGGCATCACCGACTTGATGGACATGAGTTTGAGTAGGCTCTGGGAGTTGGTGATGGACAGGGAGGCCCAGCGTGCTGCAGTCCATGGGGTCACAGAGTCAGATACGACTGAGCAACTGAACTGAAACACAAATAAATGAAGACACTTCCCACTCCAAGCATACAGAATAAAGAGAATAGGATAGGAAAAAAAAACTTAAGAAAATTCAAAGCTACTGGGTCACCTTCTTGTTTATGTGCTGTCTGTGCCATTATCGTGGATTACCTTTGAATAAAAAGTGAGTAAAGAGGATGGAGTAGAGCTCATGTGAAAAACGCTGAGCTTGGCACTTTGGGGGCTCCCTCTGTGCCAGGCAGAGTTGTTGAAGCTATACACGTGTTACCTCAGGTTTTGTCCCAACAAGCCGGGAAGGGAAGCAGTTCTGGCCCCCGCTGCTCAGCTGTGGAGACTTGAGCTCCCAGAGGAGTCAAAGGCTTCACTATCACTAGGGGCCACGGTGACGTGCCAGCAGCAGGAACACAAATACATAACAGTATGTATGGTCAAGGTCAGCACTGCAACTCTGGAGAAAGCAGAACCTTCTCCCTCTCCTGCGATGTGACCACAGCACCTCGGAGAAGCTGTTCCCAGCATAGCGATAACCAGCTTCTGGAGGACCTGCTCTGAGTCAAGGTCAGGTTAATTTATTATTTGATATCAGCCTGTGTCCAGCCAAAGGTTTCAGTGTGTGAACTTAATTTTAAAATGTTTCTGTATAAACATATTGCTTGCTCATGGTTATTTTTCTCTTCAGGAGGCAGAAAATGCATTCTCTAAACAAAAACGCTAATATGAATAATGCTGTGATTAAAAGAATACCTCCTAACAGTGGTTTATCATGCTTCCCCGAAAAGTGCGGCAAATGATGACAAACGGTATTTCTGAAATCCTGGGAGTCAGTAGCCCACCTATTCTCCCATGCTTCAGAGCCACCACCTGTCGCCAACATGCCTGCACCCTGGTAACACAGCACCGCACCCCATGACACTGCCCCACCCTGATACCGGCCCTGAGGTCGATGGGGCAAGGCTCTGAGCCACCCACGCGGACGGGGCAGACAAGTCCCTGTGTGGCCTGGAAAACCCTCCTTGAAAGAGCTGACAACATTCTCAAGCTCACAGGTGTCTCGCCCAAGAGCCCGGATCTGGCCACAGCGAGGGAAAAGATGTGGTGCAGGCAGAAACCACTGGGTGAATCAGACCTGTGCGGACTCCTGGAGCCGGGTACTGTTTGCCCTCCGTCTGAGGCTTTATCTGCTGGGGAGATGGGCAAGCAGCCAGGGCCTTGCAGGTGAGGGGTTGTACAGCCAGGGCGATGGCACGCTGCCACACCAGATTTCAGTCTCTCAGGAGCACTGAGCCGAGACTCAGGAGGCTGAGCACCAAGAGATGGCCCTAGCTGGGCTCCACGAGTCTCAACAACTCACTCCCCTGTCCCTTTACCTCAGGCTCTACAGGGTGAAGGTGTGGGCAAGCACAAGAACTCACATGGTGCCTCAGGAGTCTCCCATACATTTGATTGTGTTTAAAATATATGCTTGTATGTCTAATGATTTTGGTTTTTTTAGAACACAAAACTTGCTAACATGTTACAGTGAATCTGTGTTTCTAGGTTGTTGTGAGGTAGACTTTCCATCCTGTCACTTCTGGGATTGCAAAATGAGTTGTTAAAAAATGTATTCACTTCTCTGTACAACCAAAACAGGAAAACCTTGGCTCTGAGGTCAATTTAAGACTGCATTCATCAAAACATTATTTTTCCCATCTTTGTGACTGAATTTATCTACCAGAACTTACAACATCATTTAAATTCTTACGCACTTTGTAATACACAATTTCATTCCAGAAAAAGGTTTGGCTAGTTTTCAAGTTTGAAAATCACCAGTCCCTGATGAACTCTTAAGTTCTCCTCTAGTTCTCACTTTATACTAATCTCCAATTCTAAACCCTGAATAAATTCACAGTCTTAGAAGTTGTCAGTCCATAATAAAACCTTTAAGTTTCCTGCCTTTGCTTTTATGCGCATGGCTTTTTTCTTATACAGCCAGCTTTCTATCCCAATCCCATTCTTCAATACTTAGCTCAAGTACAACCTCTTCTACACAAAACACTTAACATGGGTCTTGGACCTAAGCTTTGATTTCTTCATCTGCAAGATGAGAAACTGCCCTCAAGTGGTGAGGTTTAAGTGAGCTAGTAATAGGTATATGTAAAACATTTAGCAAGATGCTGGCAGGAGTTCAAGGAATACGAATTATCATCTCTATTGTCTTTATTACTGCCTTTATTGTTACTATCATGGTGGAAAAAAGACTCTGGAGTCAATGGAGACAGTTCTACTCAACAAGTGTGTGACCCCAAGCAAATTTGGCCCAGTATTCTCAACGGGGCAGTACTGCCTCCTGGTGGGTGCTGGGGAAACTGCAGCTTTTCTTTTCCTTAGGGTTGTCACCCTAGCCAGGGAGCATCACTGACATCAGGGGAAGAGGACAGAGACACTCCATGTCTGGCACACAAAGAACTGCCCATGCCCACAGGTCTGAACCAAGTACAGGTAGAAAGTAGTAAGTGTCTGCATAAAGCCATTAAAGAAAATGATTAAGTGGGATAGACACTGTCTAAAATTGTACTTTACCCTGTGCAATTGGGACTACTCAGTTTTTCCTGTCATTCCCCCTCTACCAAAGGGTTGTCGTTCAGCCACTGTCACGTCCAGCTCCTTGTGATCCTATATACTACCTCATACTTTTAAGTGCCATGAACGTTTTGAGCACCTTTCATGTATTAATTCACTTAAATCCTCGTATTTACGGGACAGTGCTCTATTTATTCCACTCCCCTTGCCCCATATAGCTTTTCTTGGCCATGTGGCCTGCAGGATATGACCAGGGTTCCCCTGCAGTGGAAGCACGGGTCTTAACCACTGGACCACCAGAAAGTCCCATTGTGAGCTTATTTTTCGACATTACAGTTTTAAGGCCCAACTCATTTATGAGAATACTGTACTCTCTCTCAATTCAGTTATCTGTTGTATTTGTCTTGACATGCTATCCCTACTTCAATTAAGCTTATTTCTCCCTCTCCTAAAATATTCAAGTATGGTCTCATTACTCCCTGGCTGTAGTTTTATTCTGATTTCTACACGTGCTTCTCTCTTTTCTTACAGGTAAGCATCTGACTTATTTCTTGTCTTCTGGCAGTCATACCCAACATACACAAATACATTCTATTTTATAAACTGCTCCCCTTTTTACATTATAGTTAAGGCTTCATCTTGCCTTTTTTTTTTTTTAACAGTGTTCACGTCAGGATAGTGAAGGATCGTTACAAAATATATTTTTACACAAAGGGAGGCCCAAGTCTGGTAAGAGTCAAGACCACTCTCCCTCTGAGCTTCTTGAGTAAATGAGGTAACCCCAACATCAAGAGTTGATAATGAGGAAAAGCACTATACATATGCTCAGCATGTGGTACTTCAATTTCAGCTTCCTGTTTTCAATTTTCTTTCCCGTACTTTGCTCAAGCACTAGCAACCAACTTGATCAATGAACAAAACAGGATTTTCTGGTAAAAACAATCTCATCCAACTGCTAGGCAACACCAAGGCAAGCACTCAGTTTTCGGTGCTGCCTTTCCCAGCAAAGTTAAGCGGCAAGAACAGGGATGTGCCTTTCTCCACATACAGGGAGGCCTGGGAGAACTGGGGTGAGGAGGCGGCAAATATCCCCAAAAGACTACTGTGGGATCAGAAACAGATCTTAATTCTGATCTTAACAGATTGTAAGCTCTTCAGACTCACCTGTTCAAACTAAATAAGAACATCTGGGGGCAGGGCCCAGGTAGTAGTTTCAAAAGTTCCTCTAGGAGATTCCAGTATACAGCCAACAGTGGAAAAACCACCGACAAACAATCAGTTCAATACCCTCTGAAATGTTTTGTTATTCCCAGCTTTAAAAAAAGTGACTTGTCCCAGACACACAAAAAGATGGAAATCTGAACACAGGCTGGGCTAATTTGAAAACCTGTTTCTAAGGAGCCATCTAGCAGTTAGAATCCACCTTATCATTCCTACCTATCTTTGTGAATTCAGAAGCCCCTTTTTTGAAATCTGCCTGGAACCCTGTAACCACAAATGTTCCTCTTGACCTTGCAACCCTGAAAGCAACATCCCCTCAAACTGGACAAAATATCCAAAAGTAGGTAAGGACCAGGATCAGTGGAAACACTCGTATGCACTGGGGGCACTCCTGCTTGCCCAGCACCGAAATGGTTCAGTTTTTCTTTTTACCAGCTGAGCCACCAGGGAAGCCTTCAGTTTTGCTTAAAAGCCATTCCTTGACTGCAAATTGCATACCAGTGTTAGACTGCCATGTAAGAGCTAATGCTTACTGAGCAGTGTTGTATGTGTTGGGTGCTGTATCTGCTCACATGACTACATTCTCAAAGGTAATTAACCTGTCTTAAGATGAGAAAAATTAAGTGTCAAAAAATTATGCAGCTGGCCATTGGGCTTTAAGCGAGGAAGCCAGGATTCAAACCCTGAAGTCCTTAACATTATATTGCTCCCTGGAATAGCATTTCAGCAGCTGTTAAGGCAATCCTTGCCCCACCTCTGCCAATGTCCCTGCATGACCTTTGGCAAATCCACCTTCTCGTCTCTAAATACAGGACTCCAACTATGAACTCCAAGCCACTTCCAGTTATTCTACACCTGGCACTGCAACCTGGTTTACACCATTACAGCTTGATCACTCCTCGACAACTTCTCCAGCCTTCTCTAACTTTAGTCTCCTCAATTAAGCATGATGAGCACGTGACCTTATTACTGAGACTCTTATTTTCTTCCTGTCACCTGCTTTCAAGTCCCAAAGTTGGCCCTGGTTCAGGAACCCATCTTGGATGATGCACTTTAACTCTCTTCCTTCCATTCACCTGAGAATCAATCCAAATCATTTAGTGATCTTCCAGGTCAGCAAGCTGCGGCTGCTGGAGGCAATTCAATAGCTTTAATCACTAAGTCCACTGTCAAAGTCTAAACAATCACTCAAATGTGCCTACTCAACCTGGAGGTGTTTTCCTGAATCTCTGCAACACCATGGAATTCTGAGGTACTCTCCCTAAGATTCCATTATTTTAAAAAAGGAAAACATAACTGGTATACTTTTCTCTATGAAGTTGCGATTATTAATAATTAAAATGCTCCCTTAGACAAAAGTTTGATGTTTACCAGTCCTCACATAAAATGCAATACTCACCAATGTTGGTCTCACATTGCTTTAAGGGTTAACACAGGTGATGTCAAGACCAGGAGACTGGAACAGCCATAGCAACCAGTAACAGCTTTGACGCATGCCCATGACACAAAGCTAATAGTCAAACGTGGACTGATGGAAAAAATGTCAACCCATCTATATCAGCACAGCTTTGTCCTCCTTGACAATGACATCTTAGTCATGAAATTAGGCACTAGGATAAAGCCAGCTGTCTTGCCAGGTGGCACACTGGTAAAGAATGCCCACCAATGCAGGAGACGCAGGTTTGATCCCTGGGTCAACATCCCGTGGAGAAAGAAATGGCAACCCACTCCAACATTCTGAAAAATCCCATGGACAGAGAAGCCTGGCAGGCAACAGCCCATGGGGTCGAAGAGTCAAGACATGACTGAGTACACACATAAACCCTGACTGCGTAACAGTCGCACTATCTGCCCTGACAATACACAAGTTTAGACAGTACATTGCAGATGAGCGTGCCTCAGACGTGTAGTCAAAAGCTGAAGGACACACAGCACTTCTAGCTGTATAAATACTTACCCATCACAGTATGCCTAACATTCTAACAAAATTTTAACAAATTATCTCTAGAAAGGAATTAATTCCCCAGTGTGTGTATAATTTACTTTTACCACAAGCATATTTTACAACTAGAAAGACAAGTCCTAAACCCTGTTAGTCACAATAAAGTGGTGTCTTACACAATTAGGCTGTAAAATAAAAACACAGAAAGCAGAAAACAAAGGCGTGGGAGTCTAGTATGGCCTCAGTGCTGAATACACTACAGATCTTCCTTATGATGGGATCATGCTATCTTGATGAGTTGAAAATACAAGTCAAAAACATACTTAACACACCTAACCTACCCAACTTCAGAGCTTAGCCTCACCTAAACGTGCTCAGAACATTAGCCTACAGTTGGGCAAAAACATCTAACAAAGTATTGAATCTTTCATGTAACTCACTGAGTACTGAACAGAATGAAAAACAAAATGGTTCTGAGTACAGAATGCTTTTAAAGCATATTAATTCACCTGCCAGTCTGGGAGCCAAGGCTTGACTTGCTGTCCCTTGGTGCCCAGCACCAATCGAGTACGGTGCTAGCCCAGGAAAAGATCAAAATTCAAAGGAGTTTCTGCATATTGCTTTTGTACCACTGTAGTCAAACCACAGGCTTAATCACCGACTGTCTGTATTGTTTAGCAGGATGAGGAGTGATAAATGAGGAACTTTTTTCTGCCCTTTTTAACATGGAGACTCACCTCTCAACTGGTTAAGCATTTCATAAGAATGAAGTCATGGACAATGTTTGGCAGACCAGTACTCAAAAAGAAAACTTCCTTTCCTGGATACAGCTGGCCGAGTAGAGACAGGACCAGAACAAAAAACTTTAAAAATTTCCTTTCCTGACTATTCCAACTGTCTTCCCCCCAGCTTCCACCATCCTTCGAGCTTTCTTAACCCTTTCCAAACTATCATTGTTCATCCACTCCTATTTTCAAAGTGGGCAGCTTCTACTCCCAACCTCACTTCAAACGGACAGCTATACATTGCCAACTGAAGACCAACCAGTCAGTTAAGTCAACTTCTTATCCCCAGTAAAATTTTCATTAGCGCAGTAACACTCCCAACTTTTTGGCCCTTCCACCAGTACTAAAGCTAGACAAGCTATCCTACACTATTTACCAATAGGGCTGAAAGAAAATAAAACACTTTCAGTTTTACCTCCAAAGAGTTGTGCACTCCGCTGCTCCTGTCTTCTAACTTCCACTTTATGATTAAGGTTATACTCATTTCTTCACCTCATATTCTTTACAGTCCCTTGTTTCCCACTACTGCTACCTAAGGGGCTTTTCAAAGCACCTGAGATATCTGCCACCTCACTCAAGATCCAACAGCCTCTCAGAACATGTAAAAGCCCTACAACCAACATCTTAAATCATTCTCATCTACAATACGCTGGAACTTATTACTATCTAGTTCAAGGTTTCAACATCCCAATATTGGACAAAGGTCAAGTATTACCTATGCTGTTCTGAGACACAGCTGGTGTTATTCCTTATCACTGCACCCCACTCCCCATTAAAATAAATGCCTGTCAGGCTGCCTTGTGGGAAAAGTGTGACACAAAAAGGATTAAATGACAACACTCCAATTTGTATTTATTTACAAAACACTTTTGTTCAAAGTTAACATGGATGGTTTTTCCTAAACTAAAATTTTCTCATTACAAAAGAAATTCAGTGGCAGAAAGCCAGCTGGATTGAGTTGAAACAAAGTGCCAGCTGCCTAAACTTAAAAGGATGTCGAAATTGTTTCCTGAGGGAGTTCTCTCAAAACTTAGAATGTTTTGTATGTTGAGTTATTTCCATTCCCCTTTCCAAATGACCGATACAAACAGCAACCCTACAGCATTCACTAATTTTCTTCAGCAACTTTCCCCCTTTGCTCCAATCTGAGGTTTGGGGACTTGACAACAAAAAAAGGGCCACTAAAAGGATACTAACTAACCCCACATGAAATTTATGAGTTATATACTGCAACAAAATGCCAATTCATAAATGAATAGAACTTCAAACAGAGGGGGAAAATCACCTACAGCCTACTTTTTCTGGAAGGTATAATTTTGCTCTGGAAACGAAGTGAAATATTCTCCATCTCATCTAGTCTCCAAACGATGACTAGTGAAGGTAAGTATCAATGTTTCCAGAGATTTTCACTTCAAGACTAAGCACATGCATGTACTAATAGATAAGGCACTAAATAGCCGCAATGCTTTACCTAAGTCAGAGAACCAAGGAAAAACTAAAAAAAAAAAAAAAAAAAAAAAAAGGTAATATTCTACACAAGTACTTCATGTGTTAGTCTGAGAAACATTTTGGCTGTTGTCTTGTGTTCCATCCAGGTAGTTAAAAGAATTGGGATACAGAATTATAAAAATACCATATTATGAATTTCTGCAGTCTCAAACAGTAAGTTGCATAACAAAATTAGGCAATTAACTAGGTTTATCAAGACAAATTTTCAGTATCTCTTCTCAGAACCTTACAACTATTCTGTTTACAGCTGAATTTCTTTTTTTTGAAAGTAAGTCTTTATTGAATTTGTACAATATTGCTTATGTTGTTTATGTCCTGGTTTCTTGGCCATAGGGCATATGGGATCTTAGCTCCCCGACCAGGGGTCGAACCTACACCCTCTGCATTGGAAGGTGAGGTGTTAACCACTGGACCAGCAGGGAAGTCCCCAGCTGAATTCTTTTGAAGCAGCCAATTTAATAAAGTAGAATGAAGAGAGTTTGTGTGGATATATAAAATTAAATCCAACAGTATTGGACTGTTTTCATAAAAATATACTCCAACCCAGTTTTTCTTCAGCTATTTTAATTACAAAGTCTTTCATGTTCTCAAAAAAAAAAAACAAAAAAAAAAACAAAAAAAACCCAGAAGGCAACAGTCTAGTACAAAAACATACAACTGGAAGACACTGCCACCAACCAGATCTGACTACTAAATCATGTTTCGGATTCTGAAAATGAAAGCACATTAATATAAAGTACTACACCAGTGGTTCCTATATAGCCCAGGGATGGAAAAATCAATCAGTAGACCTGGAAAATATCATTCCTGATAAAGCACTGCAGAAATATGAACCACGACGATTCAATAAAAAGCAACCAGGACTTTTCCATCCAAATATGGGTGAGTTTAACTAAAAAGGTGGTGATGCCATCTACTGATCACATTATCTTTTACGGAACTGTAAAAAAACATAGAAATAGTTGGTAAAAGGTATCTGTATCTCATAAAATTAAAACTTCTCTTTCTGCTTAAGACATGGAGATCAGAAGTAACCCACAATGGATTGAGAACAACAGAATTAACTATTCCTGCAAAAATAAAAACTATAACCCTTAGATATGTTCCTTAAGTTATCACCAAGTATTAACAGTGACCTCTAGTGAACACCTGTAATCATTACATCGCAAGTCAAAAGTTTCTGTGACTGCTTTCAGTATAATATTCAACTGAGAATCCAAGACACTGGCCAATGGGACTTGTAATTTCAGAAATTAGTAAACTACAGAGAACTTTTAAAAAGCCACAATGTAAATGTAGAATACAAAGTTTGAATAATTTCTACCTTCCATATTTTTTAACAAGCCACAGAACTGTGCTAAGGTTTCTGGTTAAAGTGACTGCAAATTTGGATCCTAAGGATAAACCCGAGTTAACTTTATATTAGGTCTGTATTGGCCACTTTGTAGCTATCATCTTTCCTTTTTTACAGAAGCCCAATTTAAGACTCTGCAAGTTGCATACTGTCAAAAACATCCATGTTCACTGTAAGAGCAGTATAATACTGATGTACCAAATTACTTCCACGAATCAGTAGCTATCTTGCCTTGCTTGATCCCAACAGTTTTTAAGCTCATTATGAAAGGCCAGAAGGCCCAAAGCCTGAGCTCTCAGTACTAAGTAAGCAGTTTTACAAATGTCTTCTGCCAGCAAGGATCATACTGAACTCCACTGATACCAGTTCTCCCCTGTGATACCCAGGACTCTTCTCCCTTGATGCTTTCGTGAAAGGTTAAGAAGGACCACTGGAAATAAACTTGTTTAGGATGAATTTCTTATAAAACATCCTTATAGATTAACACAATGACTTGTCTTTCATGTTAAAGAAAAGTCAGTACAGCACAATCCAAAACTATCTTTAAATAGCACATTTAAGGAAACTAAGCCACAAGACTGTTGCATTATGATTTAATCTAATTGCACAGAAGTTTGAAATTACAACTCCTCTAGATATCTAAGAGGAAGATTATGCATGCCTCCATATTTCAGTTCTGCACTGTTACATTTGAACCATGTAGTGAATTTCACATAATGATGGATCAATTTAGAATTCCCATGCAACACCTCGAATTATATAAAATGGAAGCAATTTTTAAAGCTCTGTGGAACGTTTTCATGCTAGTGTTTAAAAGCTTTTTTTTTCACTGGCAACTTTGGATTATAATGTATCAGGTGGCTATACTTCAAAACGTTGTCACTGAATATCATGGACTTTAAACTGGCTTCTGCTCCTAAAAACTTATCACTTAGATGGACAACCAGTTAAGTCCCTTCACCTCAAAAGCCTCGAATGTATTTCTTAAAAAATAAGATTTGTGTAACCAACTGCCTTCTGTGGGACAAGAACTATGGTAATAGTGGGTTCAACTATTACAATTATGCTTATATTTTATTTTCAAAAGCACTTTACAAGAAAATATAAGTATGGCTTCCAATAGGAATGTTACACCTGGACTTGGTACCAAGCTCAGATTTTAGTTTTGCAAGGAAAAACAGGCTTTCAGGTTAAACAACAATTTGTAACCAAAACTTTAATCCCAAGGATTTTCACAAAACATATTACAAATGACAGCATGAAAAAAGAATCTTGCACAACTCAGTTCAGCTCTACAATGTACCCTTAAACTGGCAGGACATTTGTTATCTTGAGTAGTCTCATATTTCCAAATAAAGAACGTTACAAAGAGCTATGTATTCATATACAGCAATCACAGAAGGAACTTACAACCTAAAGCAAAGGTAAACTAACTTCCTTGAAACTTCTTAGATTCTACAACTGGACAACCTTTTGTCCAGTGTGAAGACTAGTGGGATTTTTAAACCTCTAATCTAGTTTAAAGGTGCAGCTTTAATTTTTCCAGCTGGCTTTTGAGTTCACAGCAGCTTTTAAAAACTGCTTAACTACAGCTGCATACCATATCCCAGCTATGTTGAAAAAAAACCTTTCAATTTTTGCCAGTTTTTATTTCCATAATGTTAAACATTGATTTTAGCTGGGCAGGAGTTAAGAGGTTTATTTTCAGCCTATGCAAGACTAAAATTCAAAGTAAATTAAATTTTGCTTAAGGGAACATTGTAAAGTAACAATTCTTGATATTACATGCCTCATATGATCCATTTCAAACCATAAGAGAATTACCTTTGTGTCACTGTTCCAACAGACAAACAAATGTGAACAGCTAAAACATTTTAAAAATGCACCAAGCTTATGAAGTCTCAAACAAAACTTGAATTTTCTGTACATACTCCTGTCAAATGAAGTTATTTCCTGTACACCACTCCTCTTGCAAACTGGTCTTCTATTTCCTTTCATTTGACCTAGATCGGCTGAAAAACAGAAACAAAAGTTACATCTGTTAACTCAGATACAGGGAAAACTTCATCGAAAGATTTCTACATTAAAAGTTATAAACATTTTGTCCTAGTAGCTTAAAAGACCTATTTCTGTTTTTAGTATATTATGTATGCAAGCTCTTAAATGGCTCAGGTCATTAAACATCTTACCTTCGAGACCTAGAGAAAGATCGGGACGGCTTGTGATTTCTCTCCCGGGACAGTGATCTCTCTCTTCTCCTATCTCTAGAAAGGGACCTAAAGTAAGAGGAGAAAGAAAAATGGAGCCATTCAGGATTATACACAACAATGTCTAAGTTTTTGAAAGCTAAAAGTTCTATATGTTACTTGATTCATTACTGAAGTCAGTGTCTATTGCCATTAACTGAGTCATCTGGAAAACAGCTTAGAAATTTCACAAACACTCCCACTTCTGAGAATGTGGCCCCCAAAAGATACTTTACCTGCTCCGGCTGCGGGAGAAGCTTCTCCGTCTTGGAGATCTAAAAGCAGAAAACAGGAAAATTAGGCTAATTGTCAATTAGCATTTATGGCGTGAGGCATTTCCCAACTTTTCAATCTCACTGTTGGGCCCAGTGAATGTGCCGAAGAACTGGCACCCATCGTCCAAAAAATAAAATTTTTTTTAAGGAAAACAAAACAAAAAAAGGGCACAGAAGGATTAAGGAACCAAAAGCTCAAGTGAAAAGCAGGTATTCCAATCATGGATTCACTTTAACAAAGAATGCTTCACAGCAGATCTGTCCAATGCAAAACTTCATGTCAAACTAACTTCACTACCCAAACACCACACCAAAATGTAGTCCCACAAGTAGTTCCAAAAACAGTACCATAAACCAGTATTTGGAACCCATGCAAACCTGTAAGTCCATGACAAGACTTAGGTACCAGGTGGATAGTGTAATTTTGTGAAAACGCGCTAGGTGTAAATATTGATGCCATTAAGTGCTACATTAGAACTGCATTTGTGATCGTTACATTTAAGAGTGTGTTTAGACTTATCAAAATTACCTTAGCTTGGCCCACTTCACCCCCAAAATTTTAAAATTTTGAAAACTGTTAGTAAAACCATTTAAAGGTGATAGGATTCAACAAATTTTTGCTAGAAAGGAAAGCTAAATCTGTTAGAGTTATTAAAATTTTTAGTTTGGCATCTCACACATGCAAATAAGTTTCACTTGAAGGTCTAGTTACATTATGAGTTCCCTATCACCCTTAAAAGTTTTATTCAAGCAATATATATGTACGTTACCATTCAATTATGCACAGCCAGCCTTTGATCCAGAAAAAAGAATTACTTTAAGCCGCTTACTCCTTATTTTAACCAGCAGTAAACTGTATAAGCAGGAAAAACTTACTAGTTTTTGGGTTTCAACAAGCTAGAAATGGTGAGGTGAGGCTGCCGGACTGACGGCCAGGAAGAATTTGCTGAAAAGGTTTTGCCAGATGTTGCGTTGGATTTAGTTGGTTGGCGAAGGGGGTGTTGTGGATTTTTCCTGCTTTTTTGTTAGCCGAAGGCTGCTGCTGTAGTTGTTGTGAAGACATTTGGTAAATAAACAGCTGAGCTGATTGGCCAGGAATGTGTGGGCGGTCGAGGTGGCTGCTGCCGATTTGGTTAAGGTTGGAGAGAAGGCTGAGAGAAAACAGCATGCTCGGGAACCAAAGGGCGGTGCAACCTGACGACTGGCCATGCCTGGGTCATGTGAAACGACACCAGCCAAGCTGAATGGGGCGCGCTGGTCACATGACGCTGAAAGGGCTAGTTGACTGGCTAATGCAGACTCAGAGGGTGGTGAGAAGAGACATGATGGTGACTCTGTAACGGGGTTCATTTTTATTAATAGATGGACCAAAAAGCACAAAAAAAAATGAAAAACAAGCCATCAGTACAACCATCTATTAGCTAACAAATACTCTTTATTATGATGGGCAACAGTGTGTTGTTTTGTTTTTCAAAACAGCAAAAGGGGCAAGATTTTGAACTCCTATCTCCTAGGACTTCACTCACCTGTAAGAGGTAAATTCAGTCCTATAGAAACTATTTTGGAAGTTTGAGGAGATGTGGAGTTAGCATCCAGACAATACTGCCTGGTCCAAGAATGATGCCATTTTCAATTATAAAAAAAAACCTGCATTCTCTCCTATTTGGGTTTGAAGAACAGATGACTGGGATTACTTTAGCCCCCTTTATTGGTCAGTGACTTTAGTTTCAGAATGATTTCTACTTTACCAGTTGTAACAATAAAACAGCTGCCTGTTTGATAAATATTACAATCGTGCTAACAGTAGAAAACACATTTTTGTGAAGAGCTAGAGTTGAATGTAATGTTTGTCATTATGGAGTCAAGAAATGGAAAAAGGCCTAAACTGAAGTATAAGGGAAGACTTGGAAAGATGCAACTAGAAGATGAACTAGAAGACAGATCCAAGATAGAAGTTACTGACTACCAACATGAACAGTGACCTAAAGACAAAAGCCAACACTCAGCACAACTCACATATCCCAAACTACACCCAACAAACGTTTCATAAAAACCTGATTCTTCAAAGTTAAAACCCACCAACAAACTGAGAGAGATACCTGTTCCTATTAGCTACACCAACACCTCTAAACACGCTCTCTCTAAGTACCTGCGTCGAGGTGGAGGACTCCTCCTCCGATAATCATCTCGAGGGCGACGACCCCAAGAAGGAGGTGGGCCACGATTACGACTTCTCTTTTCACCATTCGATAGTTCCACTCTTACTCGGCAGCCACAGAGTGTTCTAGGAGGCAAAAAACAGTAAATTTAAAACAGCCAAACTAATTTTCTAAGAGATGTGCATTATAGCAAGGAAAAAACAAATACAAAGCCCCCCCTTATAGCTAGCTTCTTTGCAAAGAATCCAACTGAATGTCTGCCGAATCCTTAATACCAAAGCAAGTTTTAGTTCCTTATTTTTCTAGTAAAGAAAACCAACTTCCTTATGTTTTATTGCTGTTAGTCTGATCATTGGGCTCAATGCTAACAGTTAAAATTTAAGTATGAAAACGTAGATTCATCCCCCAAGCTAGTTCATATGTACATCCTGTTTTGACTTCTTCCTTCAGAAGTTGCAGCAACTGTTTACCAATCATAAAGACTATTTGTTGGTCTCTCTCCTCCCCATTCCCTCTAAGCAAACATCAGTAAACAGGACAGAAGCATCCTGGACATTTTACATTTTCCTTTCCCTTCAATCATCACACAACAGTTTAAATGTAAGAAACTGTAGCTGAGAACAATTAAAAAAAAAAAAAAGACCTTTATATCCCACCTACTCATTAATGGTCCACATCACTAAGTTTAGATAAGCCACCATATGTGGACAGTGACTGGGAAGAGGTGGGGCCCTGGAAAAATGTTTTTGTAATCTGCTTAGATAAATGACCTTTTACGTAAAAATGACCTTTTACGTATCTTTATAGTCAACTTGCAGACCCTTTAATTTTTGGATCTTAATTCTGTTCCTTGGTTTCATGAAACCCAAGTTTTCAAATGCCAGGAAGAAGGGCAACACCTGTTCACTGTTGAAGACTCAGGTGTTAACTTACCAGTCAGCTAACAGAATATTGTAATACAAAGGGAAATATTGTTATATGATCCACATTTCCTAAACAAATATTTCCAACATGTATCAAAAAAAGATAATAGTACAATAAACCCATATAACCATATCCACCTACAATCAATCTGTGGCCATTAAGAGGAATGATTGATCCACAATTATTTTAGACACAATTCAAAGGCGACAACATGACTGATGCTTTGTGGTGGATTTAGATTAAAATGTTTCAACCACATGAAGTCACACACCCAAGCTGACCATTACAGTTATTTTCTCCAATGGCCAACTGAATAAAAAAACTTCCCATCTTCACAAATTGTTCACTTTTTTGATTGCCAAAAAAAGGTTTTATGTAAATTTCCAATAACATCAATTTCAGATAGCAAAGAAGCCATCTAAAAGCCATATATCCTAGAGATTTTAAATATTAAAACACCATAAACTATCATTAATTAAATTAATCAACAAATTACCTCCCATCTAGCTCTCGGACAGCATCAGCTGCGTCTCGGGGATCTTCAAATTCAACAAAAGCAAAGCCGGGAGGGTTTCTAGCAACCCACACACTTCGGAGTGGTCCATAATAGCCAAAAGCTCGTTCCAATTCAGTCTTGTTACCATTGTTTCCAAGATTACCTACATAAACTTTACAGTCCAATGGACAGGAATCACGATGCATTTCTGCAATTAGAAAACATATATATATATATATTATAGTCCACAGTGAAAAATAGACTCAGGAAAGAACTCAATACTAAAACCCAAAAAGCTAGGACTATCCCAGTAGTTACCGTTAACTGCATAGAAGCCAAAACAAATTGTGAAAGAAGGGGGGAAAAAAGCCTCCTTGAAAAGCAGGGGGAGGTGGGGAGTCAGGGAAGAAAACACACCAGGAGTGTTTACCAAAGTAGAAACTAAGGATTCTACCTATTCCAATGAATTTCACCTGGAAGAGTAGGATCACCTACTCAGAAGCAAATTCAAAAACAAAATGAAACTCGCTTAAGACAATCACCAAGAAAACTGATACTAATGTGCCTTCACAGGTCAAGTTAACCAGCATCACTCCTCACAATGCAAGACAAATCTGTTTTTAAAAAATGTACCTTACTCTATTCTCAATAGCCAAACGTGTCAAGCCAAATATCCAGCAACAGGTCGATAAGCAAAATGTACTATCCAAATTATTCCAGAATCAAGTACCCATAAATGCTACAAATGTGAAATGAAGCGTCAGAGTATACTGTTATAGATAACAGACACAAAATAGTGCACATATTACGATTCCAAGGATGTGAATTATCCAAAACGGGCAAATCCAGAAACATTTTAGTAGGTACCGGGGCTTGGGGAGAGAGGACAGGGCAAAAGGTGAATCGATGCTTCGGTATACAGGTCACTTCACTGGGTAAAAAAGAAGTTCAAACTAGTGAGGTGATAGCTGTACAACAATGTGAACATACTAAATACCTCCGAATTGTGCACTTTAAAATGAAGCTTATGTTAATTTCACCTCAGAGAAAACACATTTGTTACTTAAAATTTAAGCCACCTAGGGGGCTTACATTTTTACAAACTTTAGATACTTACACAGTCACTTAAGCAATATCTCATCAGCTTATAGGCAAGTTATCCATTGCATAAAAGAGCAGTCTGCCCATGAACTCAGCTCAAGGGCTTTACCATTTTTTTCTCACTCTGGGTTTATCCAATTAAAAAAAAAAACCAGTCCAGACACATCCTAATTGCGTGACCCCACCCTGCAACCTGGAGTTCTGAGACCAAATCACTGCTGAGGAATGTGTTTTTTCCCCCCTTTCCAGAAACTTTACAGTGACCAGTTTCAGGCCCATGCATCAACAGGAAAACTCACAAGAACAATTCAGCTCAAGAAAGGTCTGTTTAAAAGAAAAAAAAAAAAGTTATTGGGTCCCGACTGTAAAAAGTGAACTCAAGTTTAAGAAAAAAAAAAAAAAAACAAAAATGAAAGTGAGCATAGAAATCACTTAATATGGTTCCAAAGGCTGAGTTTTGATTAGTGACCTGAAGGAAAAAAAATGATAAGCTACTTAAGGAAACGTGTTGCCCCCCCCCCCCCAAAAAAAAAAAGGGCGCCACAAATTGAAAAGCCGCGGCCTGGAGTACAACCGACTACTGAGTCGACTCGGATAATCTCCCTTCCCGGCTCACCGCCTCTCCGTTCCCAGTGTAGGATTAAAAACATCTCCACTCTGAGGCCTGGGTATATCTCCGAGGGGCTGAAAGCCCCCGCCACAGCCCCTAGCTGAACGTCACAAAATGGCGGCACCGTCTCTTTGTCTCAGCCTGCCGCCGCCATTGGGCCTATCCCCACTTCGGCCCCTTTAAGGCCCATTTCCCACCTCATTCCTTTAGTAGTCGTTCGCTTACCGAGATCTTGGGTTAGAAATGCGGAGGTCCAAATCCACAGAACCTAGGCTAGGTCTTCCCGGTCCCCTCCCGTCCGGCGTCCCCGGATGCTCTCGCACACCCGGCGTCCACGAAATGGCGGACCACCGCCGTCTCCTCGCCTCTACTTATACGACACACCAGAGTCACATGATTGGATGGGCTCGCCCAATGAGAGGCGGAGAACGCCGTGACGTAGTGGCTACAAACGCAGCGAGAATCGCGGTTGCTGGGAGCGCGCTCAGGTCTTGGCGCCTTGTCCGTAGAGGCGGCCGTGGGGTGTCTTAGGCCCCGAGTTCCCTCAGGTGTAATTCCCCAGTTGCTGACTTCCAAGTTATCCTCAGTCCCGTCTCCCTCACCTCCAAATAGGCGGGGGTTTAAGAACACCTTCGCTGTCACTCTGATAAAACGTTTTGCTCCTAATGAGATTAAAGTATTAAATAAAGTATTCACTAATTACTTCATCCTCGTAAGCGGTTAGGCTGGAACTAAGACCATCACGTTTAGGAAAGTACTTAGGAATTGCTCCCAAGGTCAATGAGCCTTTGTGATTAAGCTGCCACCAGACTGTGCCAACCGGGGTCCCACAGTTAGAGAAAAGCCCAAGCCTAGAAAGTCTGCGGAACTCTGGCTGAATTCTCACGTCTCACGCAAACTGCAGGATTTGACCGAGACGATGGCGTATTATCACGGACTCTTGAAAAGTGTAATAGCAACGCAAACGCAAATGAGACTGGTCAGGCCATCTGGAAACTACCACATTTAGCAAATAAAAGTGGAAGTTCCTGAGGAAGATTGAATTTAAATTCAGGGCTCCGAACGAGTGCTATCCTTTCTCCTAGCAAAGGCTGCTGTATTGGCCTGGGGGCAGGGGTGGGGTCCATGGGTCACTCATAACTTCCTGTTTTCTACGTCCCCAAAAGAAAAAAAAAAAAAACACGAGCCGCAAGGTTAACTATTGGGAGAGAAATATAGCGACTGTGGCTTCCCAGTTGGCGCTGGTGGTAAAGAACCCGCCTGCTAATGCAGGAGATGAAAGAGGTGGGTTCCATCCCTAGGGGAGGGAAGATGCCCTGGAGGAGGACATGGCAACCCAGACAACTCCAGTGTTCTTGCCTGGGAAATCTCATGGACGGAGGATTCTTGCGGGTTACAGCCCAGAGTGGAACTGTAGCTACTTAGCACTCGTGTCAGAAAAATCACCAAGAGCCCCTTCCTCAGCACAGTGAGGTCAGTTAGGAAGCTTGCCTGGTGTTCCCTAGCCGCTTTCACTGGAGTCTGTGTTAGTTGCTCAGTCGTGTCCAACTCTTTTGCTACCTCAGGGAGCTCACCAGTCTCCTCTGTCCATGGGATTTTCCAGGCAAGAATACTGGAGTGGGTTGCCATTTCCTCCTCCAAGGGATTTTCCCGACCTAGGAATCCACCTGGGTGTCCCGCATTGCAAGCAGATTCAGTGGAGTCTGACTTAATGCTAAACCTGCTCTCAAGAGAAACGCTAACAACTTGTGTTTTCCCACCGTTACCTGAAAGATATACCAATTATTGTTTTGTTTCTCTCAGGTGTTCTCTTACTGTGGCTCTGAAAGGTTTATCCATAGTGGTGGTGGGGGGGTGGGGATACAAAGATTTAATAGCCCTGAGCCTTAGTTTTTACATCTGTAAAATGGGGCTTCCATACCAGCAAGGGAAGAGTAGGGAAGGAGAAATGCAGTAGTCCAGGCAGACCCTGAGCTGGCCTTACCTTGGGTGTTTATCAGGTGAGGGATTCTAACAAAACCTGTTTCTTACCTTTCTTTCCTTCTCTAATTGTTTTTCTTTTCTGACTCACATAAATTTACTTTGATTTGCTCCCCTCCTCCAAGGTAAATTTTTCTCCTCTTTCTAGTTCCTTCTTTCAAAACAAACCTTTTAAAAAATTTTTTTTCTTTTTTTTTCTTTTTGGCTGCATCCAGCAGTATGTGGAACTTTCATTTCCTGGCCAGGGATTGAACCTGGGCCCTCTGCAGTGGAAACGTAGAGGCTTAACCACTGGGCCATGGGGAAAGTCCCAAAGCAAAGCCTTTTTTAAGTCAGACTATCCTGAATTTGGACCATAGTACTGCTGCTACTTACTGCTAAAGTGTCTGCAGAAGAGCCCCTTACCCTCACTCAAGATTGCTTTCCTCTCCATAAAACGGAGTAATTATATCAATACAGGGTGGTTGTGTCCTGTCTTCCCTCACAAGAACTTCAGCTTTGGTCTCCTGTAGTCACTCCAGCATCCCCAGGGCCAGGAAACAAGCCTGACACATAGCAGGTGATCAAAACATGTTTGGATAAGTAAGTATTTAAAAGAAGTGAGGTATGTCAATCAGCTGGCACTATCTTTGTTCAAACAAATTGTTTTTTTCCCATCTCGTATCCCATTCTCTCCCACCATTTCCCCTATTTTTGTTGTTATTGTGTGCGTGTGTAATGCTAGTCTAGCATGCGTCTTTCAGTGGAGCACCCTTAATTCCTCCCACTGTATTTTCAAATACCTTCTGAACCTCCTCTTCTGGTCATCCACACAGACTTTCCATCTTCTGGTAACCGCAGCCCAGTGAATTATCCATTTAAGTTATAGACTATTTTAATGTTCCTTTAAATTTATTCAACCACCAACCACTTTTGTCTAGACCCTAGAATCATAGGAAGCTTCAAGGGAACATATCAGAAGTTCTTGAATGGGAATCATACATTGTAGCAAACAAATATCTTTTGACTTTCTCTGAGGAACTATTCTCACAGTAGACCATGTTATTGACTCAAGTGGTTGGATCCTATACCCTACTTTTTTAGGGGTAGAGGCATGAGCACCCCTAGTTAATTAAATCATCCCCTTCCTTAGTAGCCTCCCTGCCTTACCCCAGTTAGTTCAGGAATGGATGAGTAATCCAACCAGACCTGTCAGCTAATGGGACTTATAATTTGCAAAATTACAGTAATTTTAGAACTTTTAATAGCTACAATCTAAATGTAGAATGTAAGATTTTAGCAATTTTCATCTTCCATATTTTTTACAAGTCATAAAATTGTGCTTGGGCTCCTGGTTAAAGTGATTGCAAATTTGAACTCTAAGGATAGCTTCCTGGGGTTATCTTTATATCATCAGGTTTTGTATTAGCTGCATTCTAGCCATAATCTATTACCCTTTATACAGAAACCCTTTCAATTTAAGACTCTGTGAGTTGTATACTGCCCAAAATGCCCACATAAATTTATAAGAGCAGTGTAATTATTGATGTACAGTATTGCTGTTCATGAACTAGCTATCTTATCAGCACGGCCGTTAAGCCAACCAGAGAGAGAGAAGTATGTTCCTTTTCTCTGACTAGCAAGGTCTTGAGCCTGGCAGCCATCCTTTTTCTAGAAGGGAGAAAGCAGCCAGCAATAGATCCCCAACCAAAAGAGGGAGAGCTGAGAGATGGGGACTAGACTCTTGTTTAAGAAACAGTGAACCCAATTCCATTTTTGAGATTTCCAGTTGTGTGAACATACATGTTCCCTACCTCTGCCTCTCATCCTAAGTCACTTTCAGCCTTTTTTTTTTCCTGTTACTTGCAAATAGGATTCTAAATACAGAAATTACTCTGACACAGACTTCTCATTACCTCGTCTAGAACCATAACTCTAAGCTATCTTACAATTCTAAAATTTGCTAAGTGCTTTAAAAAAAAATTTTTTTTAATTGAAGGCAATAGCACCCCACTCCAGTTCTCTTGCCTGGAAAACCCCATGGGCAGAGGAGCCTGGTGGGCTGCAGTCGTGGGGTCACAAAGAGTCAGACACACGACTGAGCGACTTCACTTTCACTTTTCACTTTCATGCATTGGAGAAGGAAATGGCAACCCGCTCCAGTGTTCTTGCCTGGAGAATCCCAGGGACGGGGGAGCCTGGTGGGCTGCCGTATATGGGATCGATGACATTGTAAATAAAGTGTTGCTGCTGCTAAGTCGCTTCAGTCGTGTCCAACTCTGTGTGTCCTCACAGGATGCAGATGGCATACCAAACAAAGGGTTAACTGAAGAGGTAATTACTTACAGAGGTTTGGGTTCAAGAAATCCACAGGGCAGTGGGGAGCTCCCAGAAGCAACTTTTCTAACCCCAGTGGGGCAAGGCAGGGAGCAGGGTTACCAGAACCAGACAAACTCTGTAGCTGTGAAGAGAGGCCCTTGGGTAGAGGAAATGTGGCAGCCCAGTTCAGGCAGGGGTGGGGGTGGCCAGAAATGAAATAACTGAATTCTTTCTCTTTCTATACTCCCATCTTTTAATAGTGTCTTCTATTGCCCAAGGCTATCTGGAAATCTGAGGACAAGAGAGCTGAATGATACAAACCCAGATCAGCCTCCAAGGGCACAGAGGAGGACAGAGAAGCCTGGAAACTGATCTAGGGTTATAGTGTCCAATACAACCACCACTAGGCTCATGCGGTCATTTGAGTCCAAACTGACGTGTACAATAAATGCAAAAATACTTTAAAAATACTTCCTGGATTTCAAAACCTTGGTATTCAAAAAGAATGTAAAGATCTTATTAGTTTTTATATTGATTACATGTTGAAATGATGATGTTTTTATGCATTGGGTGAAATCAACTATATTATTGCAATTAAATTCATCTGTTTCTTTATACACTTTGTGGCTACTAGAACACTTAAAAAAGTGTGTGGCTCACATTGTATCTGTTGGATCCTATTGATCTACATGGACAAGTGGAAAATAACCACACAATGACAACAAATAACCATTTAAAAACTCATTTTAATTCTATGTCCTGGACAACTATATGAAAATAGTGTTTCTGCAAATCACATAGTTTAAATTTTTTTAAACCTAATTGCCTTGATCCTTTGACATATGGCCCTTCTATGTATTTGTATAGTATTCCCTGAACCAGGTTTTTTTGTTGTTTTTTTTTAGGTTACATCACACAGCATGTGGGATCTTAGTTGCTTGACTAGGGATTGAACCTGTACCCCCTATATCTGACGTGCAGATTCTTAACCACTGGACCACCAGGGAAGTCCCTGAAACAGTTCTTTGACTCATACTGCATAGTGAACAATCACTCATTCAGTCAAGAAGTGTTTGTTAGGTACCTTCTATTTTCCAAACACTGAGATGAATTTAGAAGGATCAGTTGTAACCCAAAACAGAGTCCTAGGCTCCCATCATGGGGCTAAGTTCCAAGATATAGGGGAATTAGAAAAAGAATCACATAACTGGTTGTGAAATTACTTATGTAGAAAATGGCCTGAAGAGGGAAATGGTGTCTTAAGACCATATCATAGGAAAGATTGGCTTGATTAGGTAAACCAAAGGAGGCTTCCTGGAGGAAGTGATGATTTAGCAGAAGCAGGAGATGTCTGGCAAAGTTTGTGAGAAGAAAGAAAGTTCCTGGAAGAGGGTACTGAATATATAAAGTTACGGTAGCAAGTTAGAGGAATTAAAGAAAAATAGGCCAGTGTGGTTGAAGCACAAGGTGAGGAATAGATTTGAAATTTTATGAATATGTAAGATGTTCATGTTATACTTGTATTCATTCGTATATCAAGTATTTACCAAGCTACTAAGTGCTTTCAGTGAAGCAAATCTGAATCTATCACTTTCAGTCGATAAACATTAACTGAATGCTTATTATATTTCTCTCTGGAAGGCTCAGAGCTGCAACAGTGGTGTGTTAGAAGTATGGAAAGTTCAACCAGGAGATTTTCCCCCCTCCACCATGTGGAAGATTCCAGGTGACAGTTGGACTATTTATTTATTTGGCTGCAGGATCTTACTTCCCCAGCCTGGGATCTTACTTCCCCAACCTGTGATCAAACAAACCCCTTGCCCCCTGCAGTTAGAAGTATGGAGTCCTAACCACTGACTGCCAGGAAATTCCCTGGACATTTCATTTTCTGAGGAGGGTTCTTGTGCCTGGAAAGGAATAGTGATTGATTCTGGAGTTCTGATTAATGTTAAATTTGTCAAAGTTTCCAATTCTTTTTATTTATTTATTTTATTTGGCCACACCAAGTCTTAGTTTGGGTGTGTGGGATCTTTAGCTGCAGCATGGGAACACTTAGTTGCAGTATGTGGGATCCAGTTCCCTGAGCAGGGAATAAACCCTAGACGGCTGCTCTGGGAACTCAAAGTCTTAGCCGCTGGACCACCAGAGAAGTCCCCAAAGTTTCAAATTCTTAAATCTGTTTCTTCCCGTATAGTTAAGCTAAACTTTGAATCATTGTTATTTTATTTTCTAAGAAACTAAGTTTTAAAATAAGATCAATAATTCCCACCATCCTTAGATAAATCTTTAATAGAATCAAGGGACTTCCCTGTGGTCCAGTGGTTAGGACACCACACTTCCATGCCGGGGTTGGGCGGGGGCGAGGGTCTGATTCCTGGTTGGGTAACTAACATCCTACATGCTGCATGGAGGGGCCAAAAAAAAAAAAAAAATCAGAAGTTAAACAGAATTTTCCTAAACAGTTAACATTATTTACACACTTGATTGATTTAATTCCTTTAAATGTATCAAGCAACACTTGTATATTTAGTACATTTAATCCTCTGAACTATTTCAAAGGTCTCTCATAGCAGACTTAAAATTCTAACATGCAAAATATCCCCTATTCATGGATTAAATGACTTAATAGTGTTAAAATGGCAATAGTACCCAAAGCAAGCTACAGATTCGGTGCAATCCCTACCAAAATTCCTGAAGTGGAGGGTGGTCTTGTGAGACTGAGCTTTGTATCTGTGAAATCTCATTCTGTCTCCTGATAAACAGTTGATGTGGGATCTGAACACTGACTAAATGTTTGATGACATTAAGGAAAGATGATTAAATGATCATTTAAGGATTTTTAAGTCCTTACCTTTTCAGAGATACATGCTGAGAGGCTCACATATGAAATGGTATGTTCTGGGTTTGCTTCGAAATAACATGGAGGGACTTCCCTGGTGGTCCAGTGGCTAAGACTCTGCACTCCCAAGGCAGGGGTCCCAGGTTCAATCCTTGGCCAGGAAACTGGTCTCCAGAGTTTGCAGACCTCAACTAAAAGATACCCACATGTCGCAGCTGAAGATTCCATATGCCACAACTAAGACCCAGCACAACCAAACAAATAAATAAAAATAAATGTTAAAAAAAAAAATGGGCTCCTCTGCAGTTCACTTCAGTTCCCTACCACCCTCCTGTCTTCAACGTGCCTGGCCTGACCCCCAGTGGCACTAATGTGGGCTCCTCAGGGCACTCTCTCAGCAAACCAAAGCACTGTCTGGCAGAAGAAGAATGCCAGCTGTGGAACAAGGAGCAGAGGCCATAGGACCTCAGCGGGCCCTGGGGGATGTGGCGATTCTACGTAGAGCATTCACCAGCGCTCAAAGAGGGCCCTGTTCCAACATCAGTCATGAGTCTTCCGTTCATCACTTCTATATTTATGTCGCACATTTGGGGCAAGTACACTCGTTCATAGATTCCGCTACATCCATCTGTCTGTCATCTGAAGAAGAAAGGAAAAAAATCCAAACATACCTTGGACCAAAAGCATAGTGATTTTCTGTTCATGAGGAAGACACTTTCTGTAAGCTTATTTTTTTTATAGGGAACTTAAAGAGAATTAGATAATCAATTTTTTTCCTATGGCTAATAAAGTTTTTAATTTTTTAAAACACACACACACACACACACACACACACACGGGATTGGGGGAAGTCAGTTGAGTCTCCAGTCCTCCGCTGATAAAACAAGACTGAGCTCAGAATTGTTGAAGCTGGGTAATGAGTACATGGGATTTGTTATGCTCCATCTACTTTTGTTATGTGTTTGACATTTTCCCGTAATTAAGAAGTCAGAAAGAAAAAAAGGAAAAGCAGAGGAGAGAGGCCACAAGAGGAGACTGAGAAAAAGACTAAGCGTGCTGTTGATGATATAATAGTGTAGCATTTTACAGAACATTTATGGAACATTTACATTCAGCATGCAGAAGAGACCGGATAGATCCTTGATTTTTCCTAAACCTCTTCCCAGCCACAGGATCCCTTCCTGTCGTGAGACTGAAGCCAGCTTGACACATGGAAGATGATAAATGTTCATAAAGCATGAGTATGAAGGGACTTTCTGGTGATTAAGTTGGTTAAGAGTCCACCTTCCAATGCAGGGGACGCAAGTTTGATTCCTGGTTGGGAAACTAACATCCCACATGCTCTGGAGCAGCTAAGCCTGGGCGTTGCAACCAGAGAAGACCACAAGACCCAGCACAGACGAAAAGGGGGGAAAAAGTGAGTGTGAAGCTCTCATTACCAGCCCTCCCCACACTTCCCAGAGACTCTGCTGCCATCTTCCCAGAGACTCTGCTGCCATCTTCCCAGAGACTCTGCTGCCATCTTCCCAGAGACTCTGCTGCCATCTTTTCAGCCTTGATCTTAGAGCAAAGAGCAGTTGTGGTCCTGGTCTCTTTTCACCCTTCTCTCTAGCATATCTTTTAATTATCTTTATTTCTGTTGAAGTATCGTTGATGTACATTCCCTAGTATGTCTTGATTGCTTGCCACATATTTCACAATTTAAATTATACCCAGATAAAGCTTTATTTAATTAATTTATTTATTTATCCACAATGAACTGTGGAAAATTCTGAAAGAGATGGGAATACCAGACCACTTGACCTGCCTCTTGAGAGACCTGTATGCAGGTCAGGAAGCAACAGTTAGAACCAGACATGGAACAACAGACTGGTTCCAAATAGGAAAAGGGGTACCTCAAGGATGTATATTGTCACCCTGCTTATTTAACTTCTATGCAGAGTACATCATGAGAAACGCTGGGCTGGAAGAAGCACAAGCTGGATTCAAGATTGCCGGGAGAAATATCAATAACCTCAGATATGCAGATGACACCACCCTTATGGCAGAAAGTGAAGAGGAACTAAAAAGCCTCTTGATGCAAGTGAAAGAGGAGAGTGAAAAAGTTGGCTTAAAGCTCAACATTCAGAAAACGAAGATCATGGCATCTGGTCCCATCACTTCATGGGAAATAGATGAGGAAACAGTGGAAACAGTGTCAGACTTCATTTTGGGGGCCTCCAAAATCACTGCAGATGGTGATTGCAGCCACGAAATTAAAAGATGCTTACTCCTTGGAAGGAAAGTTATGACCAACCTAGATAGCATATTCAAAAGCAGAGACATTACTTTGCCAACAAAGGTCCGTCTAGTCAAGGCTATGGTTTTTCCAGTGGTCATGAATGGATGTGAGAGTTGGGACTGTGGAGAAAGCTGAGCGCTGAAGAATTGATGCTTTTGAACTGTGGTGTTGGAGAAGACTCTTGAGAGTCCCTTGGACTGCAAGGAGGTCCAACCAGTCCATCCTAAAGGAGATCAGTCCTGGGTGTTCTTTGGAAGGAATGATGCTAAAGCTGAAACTCCAGTACTTTGGCCACCTCATGCGAAGAGTTGACTCATTGGAAAAAGACTCTGATGCTGAGAGGGATTGGGGGCAGGAAGAGAATGGGACGACAGAGGATGAGATGGCTGGACGGCATCACCGACTCAATGGACATGAGTTTGGGTGAACTCCAGGAGTTTGTGATGGACAGGGAGGCCTGGCATTCTTCAATTCATGGGGTCGCAAAGAGTCAGACATGACTGAGTGACTGAACTGAACTGAAAGCTTTATTCTACAGCAAAATTCTGTAGCTTGCTTAATGAGCTTTCATTGTTTGTTTTTGTTTTCAAGTTTAAGAAGCAAGGCCAGCAAATCAGGTTATAACCTGTTCTTTTATAAACTATTAACATAACCTGTTCATTTCAGTTTATAATTTATAACTATTCAGGTTAAACTTCCTCCCATTCACCATGTTGTATCCTCCTTATGTTTAGTCCTCTTAAAGTGTGTTACAGAATAAAAAAGATTGGGAAACACTGAATCAATACATAGAAATTTTATGTGTAAGGAAACTGAGAAGGCTGATGTCCACATAAACCCACACAGGTTACAGAACGATACAGGAATGATTTATTTTTCAAATATATAAGCATTATATATGTTTGTATGTATGTATGTATGTGTATGTCCATACACACACACACATATAGACGCAGAGAAAAAAGTAGAAAAGTTTACATACAGAATAATAGCATTTAACCTATCATACAGCATAGGGAACTCTGCTCAAAGGTATGTGGCAGCCTGGATGGGAGGGGATTTGAGGGAAAATATATACACGTATATGTTTGACTGAGTCCCTTTGCTGTCTTCCTGAAACTATCACAACATCATTAATAAGCTATACTCCAATATAAAATTAAAAAGCCTAAAGGAAGGAAAGAAAACAAGAATAATTAGCATTTACCTCTAGGTAAGATGCTAAAGCTGAAACTCCAGTACTTTGGCCACCTCATGCAAAGATTTGACTCATTAGAAAACACCCTGATTCTGGGAGGGATTGGGGGCAGGAGGAGAAGGGGACAACAGAGGATGAGATGGCTGGATGGCATCATTGACTCGATGGACGTGAATCTGAGTGAACTCTGGGAGCTGGTGATGGACAGGGAGGCCTGGCGTGCTGCGATTCATGGGGTCTCAAAGAGTCGGACACGACTGAGCGACTGAACTAACTAAGATGAAGGTTTCTCTTTTTTGGGCCATTTCTCTACTTGGTCCAATTTTTTATAATTACATCGAATGAAAATTCTTTTTACTGAAATAAAGAGCCAAAGTAAGTGGGTTTAAAACTTTCATTTTAAATTGGTCCATAATTATTTTTATTTTCACACTGTCCGTGGGGTTCTAGAGGCAAGAATACTGGAGTGGTTTGCCATTCTTTCTTCCACTGGACCATGTGTTGGAGAATTCTTCACTACGGCCTGTCCATCTTCGGTGGCCCTGCATGGCATGGCTTATAGCTTCATTGAGTTACTCAAGCTCCTTTGCTATGACAAGGCTATGATCTATGTGCTGGAGAACTCTTGAGAGTCCCTAGGACTGCAAGGAGATCAAACCAGTCAATCCTAAAGGAAATCAACCCTGAATATTCATTGGAAGGACTGATGCTGAAGCTGAAGCTCCAAAACATTGGCCATCAAATGCGAAGAGTCAGCTCATTGGAAAAGCCCCTGATGTTGGGAAAGATTGAAGGCAAAAGGAGAAGTGGGCAGCAGAAGATGAGCTGGTTAGAAAGCATTACCAACTCAATGGACGTGAGTTTGAGCAAACTCTGAGAAAAGGACAGGAGAGCCTGGCATGCTGCAGTCCATGGGCTCCCAAAGGGTCAGACATGACGTAGTGGCTGAACAACAGCAAATTATTTTCTGATAACTATCAGTTGATTATCCGAATTCCCCTAGTCCGGGGATGTGTCATGTGACAACTGAAGTTAGCTGAGAGCATTAAGAGTAATAAGAGTAATAAGTAATATGAGTAATTCTATTTCCCTGACTCCACACCAGCCTGGAATACCTTTCTCCATACGCAGTAACCGCTCCCATAGCACATACAATAATTATCACCCTGTGGTTTTCTCTGGAATTTACTTGATTTACAAAATGTAACTGTAGCCCTTAAATGGAAACTGGGATACAGAGAGGTTAAGTAAGTTGCCCAAGGTCACACAGCTTGTAAAGAACAGAGGTGGGATTCAAACCCCAGATCTGACTCTGAAGCCTAGTGATAACTTGAGGAGTGGAAAGCAGCCAAGCTCATGAACTGTGGCCATTTGGAAAAACTGCCTTGATGTCTCTGGGTGTGTGTGTTTGTTTTTTCAGTTCCCCACGCTCCTCCGGGAACCCCAGGGAACAACTCGTCACAGGAACAGTGGTCCTTCCTCGCTGCGCCCAGCCCCCAGAGTCAGCTCTGTTCCTGAACTCCGGTTCAGATTTCAACTCCACCCTCTTCCCCCCTCACTGGTGCCTCAGTGAATTACCTTATTTGGCTTTCAAGCCCACAGAGAAGTCTGGAAAAGGATCCAGGCCAGAATAGGATTGTTTGTACAGTGAGGGGGTGAGAAATCTTTATTTTAGTGACCTTGGCTCGTGCTCTGAAAGTCACAAATGTAGGGAAGTAAGTTTAGTCTCAAAAACAGCTACAAGAAGCAACTGAAGAGGGCAGAGTGGAGGTGCCGATGTCACAGTTTTTCACGTGTGCTTAATTCTTCGTCTTTACCGTGCTCTCTTATGGCTGTCTTTCTTTCTTTCCTCTTTCCTGAGTTTCCAGAGTTTGTACCCCAGTGCAAGGAAACTCAAGCCCAGAAAGTATAAAAAGTTTTAGGTAGCTGGTGCCATAGGTATCATAGTTTAGCATATGCTTATATGGCTTATGAACAACATTTTAAACCCAGTTCAGAGAGTCTCTCTCTCTCGTCTAATTTTTGAAACTCTCTCAGGTAGATATTCTTATTATCTTCATTTTATGCTTTAAAAAAATATTTTTATTTATTTATTTGGCTGTGCTGGAGCTTAGGATCTCTAGTTGGACCATGCAAACTTTTAGTCTGGTCTAGTTCCCCGACCAGGGATTGAACCCGGGCTCCCTGCATTGGGAGCGTGGAGACAGCCACTGGACCACCAGAGAAGTCCCTCCCTGGGACTTTTTATGTTTTGCTGTTGTTGTTTGGTTGGTTTTGTTTTTTTTGTTTGTTTTTGGCTGTGGTGCTCGGCTTGCGGGAATCTTAGTTCCCTGACTAGGGATTGAACTCAGGCCACGGCAGTGAAAGCTCAGAGTCCTAATCACTGGATTCCCAGGGAATTCCCATTATTATCTCCATTTTATTGATGAGAAAACTGAGTCACAAGAGTCTAAGTCACTTGTCCAAGGTTCCAGAGTTCAGAATGACCAAAGCCAGGCTTGCGCCTACAGTCCGGATAGTGACCGTAGGCCTATGCTACTACTGAGACATCCCAGGTTCCTGGGGCCTTCGCCTTACTTGACCTGTTATTACATTTCAGCCTGTTGAGCCCTTACCCTTGCCTTTCTGTCTTCTCCCTTCCAGATTTGCAAGTTCCCCACTTTCTGGCGCAGTGCCTGGCAGAGTGCTGCTTCCTCCACTGCCCGCTAATTCAAGGAGCCCTTAGGACTCCCCCCTGGTCTCTTCCTGACTCACTGTATGTCTCTGTCCATGAGGAACCTTCCTGACTTTCAGGAATTAGGTTCATTGCTTTATCTTTGGTGGAGTGATTATTCTTCTATGCCTGAACCATGCATCCGATACACATGCTTCTTTCTCAAGTCTCCCATGTACTTCAGACCTCCAGGTCACTATCTTTCCATCCTGTACCCCACATCTGACTCACTGCTTCCCAGACACCCTTGACTGACCATGAGTCTCACAGCTTTCATATTGGCCCTGCCTACCTCCTAGTCATCTTGTCTTTCCTTTCCAGAAACAAGCTGTGTACCTCTGCATTCAGCCTCCTTTGTCTGGTATGCCCTAGCTTCGGTTTTTCAAACTTTTGATCCCAAGCCTAAGAAATACATGTGACATCATAACCCAGAATTCATGCATGCATGATCCCAAGGGTAGGCAGAATCTAGGCTGTCTCAACAGTGGCTGACAACACCACGCTCACGTTCAAATTAGAATATAAGTGCCAGCTCACACCAATGAGAATTCCAACCCAGTTTATGTCCACACCCAGGCCGGTTGTTAAAAACATTTAACCATAGTTCAGCCTGAACCCTAAATGATGAAGACAATTTGTGGGAGGGTGAAAAGAGGAGACTGGGTGCTGTGATGGGGAGAAGACGTCTCAGAGCAGCAGTTATTTACCAAAGAACACTGATGGTTTTGAATATTTTAGCAACTGCTACCTCTGTTTCAGAGCCTTCCAGCTGAACGTCACTCCACTAAGCAGTGGCTTAGCTTCAGTGTCCCTTACTGACTCCACCATCCAAACCTGTTCTTCTGTTACTTAGGGAAAAAAAAAAAAAGCTTCATCCTTGCTTGGAAAAAAGCCCAGGAGGTCAGCCCTAATTAATTCCAGTTTCTGAAAGAAAAGCAGTCTGCTCAAACAGAAGTCAATGAAGGGTGTTTCATGGCAAAAGAAAGAGTTCCAGGCCTGTTGGGCTCCAGTGTTTAGCCTCTGCCTCACAAGGCAGGTGCTGAGCAGGGCAACACACCCTAGGGGTAATGACCCTGTTGCAGGGGAGGGAGTTAATGGCAGGGAGATGGGATGTTTCTCAATAACTCTGAGCACGGAACTAGGAAGCAGGCAGCCTTTCAGGCAGACTGTGACAAGTCCTCAAAGGACCTTGGCAACCAACCAAGACTTTTATTTTAGAAGCAAACTCTTATCAGGATTCTTGATTGTTGGCTGAGATTGAGACCTTGAGCAATTTCCTTAAACTCTTTTGAATCTCATAGTCATATGTTTCATATTGCAAAATGGGAAAATAAGAATGACCTACTTGATCAAAAAGGTATGGAAGGATGAAAATAACTCTTTGTTTTGAAAACTGGCAATTACAGGGAAGGAGTTAAACATTTAATCTCTTTCTAATGGGAACTACATTTAGAATAGCTACATAATCTTAGTTTATTAAAGTTCTATTTTACTGAAGAATGCCAGCTAATTAAAGTAGAAATAAGTCAACATTTTTGGAAGCTCTAATGCATTTAATTCAAGCAAGCATTGTCAACTGCTGTTAAAAGTCATTAGGTAGGGAGTTACCCGGCTGCACAGTGCTTAGGGCTCCACCCTTTCACTACTGAGGGCCCAAACTCAATCCCTGGTTGAGGAACTAAGAACCTACAAGCCACACAGCCGGAAAAAAAAAATCATTAGGTAACCCCTGCCCCTTTGAATGGCTAAAATTAAAAAGCCTATCCATACTATATGTTGGTAAGAATACGAAAGAAGAATTCTACAGATAGGAAGCAGGCTGATAAAATGATTCAGCTGCAAACAGTTGCATCTTTCATGAAAAAGGAAGGATGACTCAGAAAATGGAACTTCAAATCCAGAGAAAAGAACTGAGAGCCATAAGGAATTATTCCCAAGCCTTGAAACCCAATGGAGGGACACCCCCCATGGTCCAGTGGCTAAGACTTCTAGATCCCAATGTGGAGAGGCCCTGGTTCCATCCCTTGTAGAGGAGCTAAATCCCAAATGGCCCAACTAAGAATTCATCCTGAAGATCCTTCGTGTCGCAACTTGCAATGCAGCCCAATGCATAGACACACAAGCAAAGTAACAAAGTGAAACGAAGCAAAAAACACAAAAAGCCTTAATGGAGTTTACAAGACTGGATTTCAAAATTTCTTGGGAAATTTCTTTCCTTTTTCCTATTTTTTTTTTTTTTTCTTTTTTGTTGCTTCACAGGGCTTGTGGGATCTTGGTTCCCCAACCAGGGATTGCACCTGGGCCCTTGGCAGTGGAAGCACAGAGTCTTAACCACTGGACTGCCAGGAAGTCTCCCACCATTGTCTCTTGGGAGCTGGAGACTTACTTTCTAGTTTCATGGGCCCATAGATAGGGAAGAATTCTGTCCCAGGCTGAGTTACATCCAGAGTCTCCCCTATATCTAACTTAGGTGATTTTAATGAGATTTACATGAGATTTAAGACTTTGAATTGATGTTTTAATAGGGAACCTTGGAATGGGGTGAATATGCTTGATGTATGACATAAATATTTGAGGATCAGAGCAGAGCGTAGTAGGTGGAATAATGGCCCCCAACGATGTCCACATCTTAATACCTGGAACCTAGGGACCTGAGTTCAATCCCTGGGTTGGGAAGATCCCCTGGAGAAGGGCATGGCAACCCACTCCACTATTCTTGTCTGGAGAATCCCATGGACAGAGGAGCCTGACGGGCTACAGTCCATGAGATCACAGGGTCAGACACAACTGAGCGACTAACACTAACTCACACTATGAATTTATGTTATACGGCAAAATGAAATTAAGGTTAAGAATCTGATGACCTTAAAATGGGGAAACTATCCTGGATTATCTGGGTAGGCCTAATACAGTCACAAGAGTCATTTAAAAATGGGAGAGTCAGAGAGAGAGAGACAACTATGAAGAAGGGTCAACAAGAGAGATGCAACATTGCTGGCTTTTCAGATGGACAAAGGGAACCACGAGCCAAGAAATGTGGGCAACCTCTGGACGCTGGAAAAGATAATGACCTGGATTTGCCCCCAGAGCTTCCACACAGGAACACAGCCCTGCTTACACCTTGATTTAAACCTGGTGAGACAAATGTTGAACTTCTACACGACGGTAGGATACCTACTTTTGTGCTGTTTTAAACCACTAAGCTTATGATAATTTGTTACGGCAGCAACAGAAGATCAATAGCATACCCTTTTAAGATGTGCCATTTATTACATGTCAGTTACACCTAAACCAAGATGTTAAAAATTAAACGAATGTTGACGGAGAGCTGGACACACAAATAGTGCCAATTAATACCACACCGGTTCACTTTTAGTTTCACACTGAGGGTGAGGTGGATGTAATGGGAGAATCTGTCATTCCCCTAAGACTGGTTGATTCAGAATGAATCTAAACTTTCTGATGAAATAATATGAACACACAACACTACTTAAGCTGCTGTCTAGCCAGAACGGTTAAAGTGAGTCTCTTACACCTTTAGATATAACTTTTCAAAGTTCATCTGTTTATTTACTTTTGGCTGCCCTGGGTCTCTGTTGCTGCTCACAGGCTTTTTCTAGTCGCTGTGTGCAGGTCTCTCCCTGCAGGGGCCTCTCCTGTTGAGAAGCGCAGGTCCTAGAGCACCTGGCTAATTAGCGGTGCACAGGCTTAGTTACACCACGGCTTGTGGGACTTTCTCAGAGCAGGTATAGAGCCCTATGTGTCCCCTGCGTTGTCAGGTGGGTTCTTAACCACTGGCTCACCAGGGAAGTCCCTAAATATAACTTTTAATTTACAGTAAATGCAGGGCGCAAGATAAACACTGCCACAAGGAAGTGGACAGACACATCAGCAAATGGAACATTCTACAGTTGGCCTGGTTTCTCTCAAAGTCTTGACAAACGGATCAGAAGGCACGGAGGGCTGTTAGAGCCAGATCAATGAACAGTTCTGCACCAATACTGTTTGCAGCAGATTTGCTAAGAAGTACATTTCGGAGGGAAATTTGAATATGGTCTGTAGATAAAATGAAAATATATGAGAGTGGAACGGAAAAAATTGTTGACTGAAAAAAGAAAAATACAGAGGATTTAATTTTGAGTTTAAAAGTGTGTGTGTAGGAAAAGATCCAGATGGATATTCACTAGGATGTTAACAGTGGTCATCTCTGGTAATGGGATGATAATATTTTATTTTATTAAAATAAAATATTTTATAAAAATATTTATTTTTGCCTACTTGGACTTTTTTTTTTTGCGGCGGTGGTCGGGGGAGGCGGTGTGCATTCTACATGGCATGTAGAATCTTAGTTCCACGACCAGGAATTGAACTTGTGCCCTCTGCAGTGGAAACGTGGGGCCTTAACCATTGGATCACCAAGGAAGTCCCCCTACCTGGATTTTCTAACTTTCTACTCTACACATGCATGGTTTTGTAGTAATAAGTTATTTTATAATAAAGAATATTAGAATTATGTGAGACAACAGATAAATATAGCATTTGAAGTATATTAAGCACAATTGTGGCTACTTCACAAGGCCTAGGGCTGTGATGACAACTAATATTTACTAAGGGTTCACAAGCTGCCCGGGGCTTCCCAGTGGCTCTAGTGGTAAAGAACCTGCCTGCCAATGCAGGTGACATAAGAGACACAGGTTCGATCCCTGTGTCAGAAAGATCCCCTGGAGGAGGGCATGGCAACCCACTCCAGTATTCTTGCCTGGAGAATCCCATGGACAGATGAGCCTGGTGGGCTACAGTCCATAGGGTCGCAAAGATTCGGACACGACTGAAGTGGCTTAGCATGCACGCACGCAGGAGCTGCCCCATATATTTCTAACTGCTTTGGCTGTAGTCACTCAGGTTTTCAAACCTTTAGGGTGGTGACTCACCATAAGACATATATTTTACAGAGCAATGCCACACACTCAGGGGCCTCTCAGGTGGCTCAGTGATAAAGAATCCACCTCCAGTGCAAGAGACACAGGAGACTTGGGTTTGATCCCTGGGTCAGAAGATCTGCTGGAGGAGGGCATGGCAACCCACTCCAGTATTCCTGCCTGGAGAATCCCATGGACAGAGGAGCCTGGAGGGCTACAGGCCATAGGGTTGCAAAGAGTCGGACACGACTGCAGCAACTGAGCACACACACAGTATTCATCCATACACGATGGAGACTACAGATTTCAGAAGACAATTGCCTGCCCTGACTGTGGGCAGTGCATTCTGATATGCTCTGTTAGGCTGTATTCTGATTCTACTTCATTTTTTAAAAAAACGGTTAACCCATCAAGCTGATTTCATGACCCATTGACAAGTCTTGACCTACAGTTTGGAAACCCTTTTAGTTTATTTAATACATGTACACACAGGCACATACACACTCCTCCGAGGTAAAAGCTGTTATTGTATCCATTTTTTTCAGAAGAGAAAATTCTGGCACGGAGAGGTTTGATAACTTGCCTAAGCACCCTAAGCTAGGGATAAAGTGGGAGAATCCAGATTCTAACCCAGGTTGCCAGCTTCAAAGACAATCGTCTGAACTACTCTCTTACAGGGCCTCTATCACCCCGCCTGCCACATGGTGTTAAGTATCTGCTGATAGAAGTCTCTGCTCCTCCAAAGGAGTGATTCAAGTTATATTTGAACAGAGTGTTCTGTTAAGATTATTGGAGCATTCAAGGTTACAGCAGATTTAGGGAGCAGCAGTTGTATTTTCTGACTCATATGTCACGATGAACAGTAGTTCTGTGTGAAGAGCATAGACTTCCCAGGCACATAATTCTGGGTTCACATACCTACTCCACACCAGGGACAGATCCAGACTTTTGGGGGCTGAAAAGTGAAAGTGAAAGTCGTTCAGTTATGTCCTACTCTGCAACACCATGGACTATACTAGTCCATGGGATTCTCCAGGCCAGAATACTGGAGTGGATAGCCATTCCCTTCTCCAGGGGATCTTCCTAACCTAGGGATCAAACCCAGGTCTCCCGAATTGCAGGAGAATTCTCTCCCAGTGGGGACCAAAGCTTTATGCAATTTTGAGAGCTCTTCCTAAGGAGAAGAATAGAGCTCATGGATTCAGAATTAAGAGCAGTACTTTGAAAGCGGCCCGTGCAAGAGAGGGCTCTGGGGCTTAAGCTTCCTTAGCTTCCTGTTTATTCGCCTCTGTCTGCCCTTTATCAGCCCCTTGTTTTTTACACTCAGTTTTATAGCCTCTGAGATAGGAGTAAGGATTCCTATTTCTCTTGAGTGCCAGATGATCAGCTGAAAAAACCCAGCTGAAGAACCTAGTACAATATTCACTGATTAGGTACTCAATAAGTGCTTGTTAATAGTAATAATAATAATAAAAATTAAAAGAATACTTCATTTAGAAACCAATTTTTAAGCAAGGTTTCAAAATAAAAACATGATTTGGAGGAAAATTATTTTCTCGATTCATTTAAGCCTCAGCTCTGCAGCTCAGCTCTCCCTGGAGTCCAATTATTTTGGTTTTTCCAAAGCTCTCTCTCCAAAGAGAGGTATAAGTAAAAATAAGAAAGAAGAGCATCCAAAAAACAAAGGCAGAAATAGAGAAGGGTATCAGGGGAGAAAGTCAGCAGCAGGGGTCCCTGAAGGCCAGATTTCCAAGACGTGGGTGTCAATAAGAAGAAAAACTATTTAACTGTTTAAAGTCTTTCTCAATAATCCAGGACGTCCCTGGCAGTCCCTGTGGTTAAGGCCTGCAGGCTTCCACTGCAGGGGGTGCAGGTTTGATCCCTGGTCAAGGAACTAAGATTCTGTATGCTTGGCCAAAAACATTAAAAAAAAATCTTTCTCAATAAACCAAAAAGGGAGGATTTCAAGATGCATTTTGGTATTGAGAGAGCAGGCAGCTGGACACATTCTGTGCTGGCAGAGTCAAGTTTTCGTCACCTGTATTCAGACACTTTATGCTTGTTCTGCTGTGTCCTGAGGGATTATCAAAAAGCAAGAGGCCTCTGGAATCAGCTTCCTGCCCCTAGAGAACCAACAGTATTTGCAAATAAGCATGAGGTCATTCTGCCTTCCACTTACATCTTACATTCTCCTTTCAGAGTTTGAGATTCTAAGAAAAGGAGGTATGTTAACATAGAGTTACAAGAAAATATAACGGGAGTCTTTCTCAAATGTGTGGCTTCTCTTGGCAACCTATGTAGGGTTTTTTTGTTTAGGTGACTGTTGTGTCCTTTAGGTAATAACTAATAAGTGGGGATGTGTGGGAAGAGAAAAGTCAAAAGATGGTAGGAGGTAATTAGATTAATTAGGTAATTAAGGGGAGATATGTGGGTGATTATTAAGTTTCTGGCTAGCTACATTTAGGCATAAGCACGTTTTATTTTCCTTAATAGTTACGATGACTCATACCCTTTGTGATTCAACCATCACAAACTCTTCACACTTCCCCCCAAAAATTCCTCTGTGTAACCCTGAAGATGAAACAGCCCCTTTCCTACTCTCTGGCAAAATGATTTCTTTCCTTTTTTCACGTCTCAAAGTGTTAGTCACTCAGTCATGTCCGACTCTCTGTGACCCATGGACAGTAAGCCCACTAGGCTCCTCTCTCCAAGGAATTCCCAAGACAAGAATACTGGAGTGGGTTGCCATTCCCTCCTCCAGGGGATCTTCCCGACCCAGGGATCAAACCTCAGTCTCCCACATTGCAGGCAGTCTTTCCCATCTGAGCCACCATGTCTGTTTATTTACTGAAGGCATCAGGCAATTCTGGATTCATCTATTGCCTCCAAATCTCTGTTTCCCTTGACTCTCATCCACAGCACCTATGTCAGGAGGCTGCTTTGCAATATTAACTGGTGGCTTTTGTCCCCGGCATCTTCTTTTCTCCCTGGCCATTCCCCCCATTTGGTGAACTAAATGTTTGTTGTCTCAACTCAGGGAAGGGTGTACCCCACTGAAAGAAGAGTCTTTTCCTGGCTTTGAGAAACAGAAAAAAGAACTCCTCTGCAGAGGCAACACGGAAGGTTGGTCAGAGTTGACTTGACCTCTGGATAAGCTCAGGGTCCCCAGACGGAGGAGAGGGTGACTGGGGTACTCAGGAGCTAGAGCATTCCACACAAGGCCCGGTGCTGTGCCCACATTACCAGACCAGGCCTTCTGGGGTGGACTTGGAAATGAGATGAGAAGAACTCCCTGATAACTGTTTCTGCGTCTTCAATGGTTGCTAGGCAAAATTTCACACAAAGAGGCTGTGTGGCCACTATCAGGGCGCCCTGCTGCTTTAATTATTCCCAATGATCAGTTTGGACAAAGTCTGGAAAAACATAGGGGGAAAAATGTAAATACATGAGGAGGATGAAGGGAAACATTCAGATCCCTTTAAAAACTAGGATTCACAAGGACCATGAACCCTCAGTACATTTCAGCCTGGCCAGCATCACAGGTGATATGCAGGAGCAGAAAGTCACTCTCCCTCGTGTCTTGTCACTACAGGAGTCCCTGGAAATTAGATACAACTCAGGGGAATAGCCACTGGTATAGAATGACCCTCGCATCTAATTGCAATCTGTGATAATTGCTACTCTGGCAAAGCACAGGAAGCCCTGCAGACTGGTCTAGGGGGACAGGGAAAGACGCCCTGAGCTGAGACCTGAAGGGTGAGTTAGAGTTAGTTGTTTGTGAAGGTAGAAAGGCAATACAGTCCCTGGACTGGCAATTACCCAGTGAGCCACCCAGAACCACTTATGAAAGAGTGTCACGAGGAAAACCGTAAGGGAAGGAGGATCATGGAGGATTGAGGTCAATAGTGGCAAATGCTTCAGAGAGGTCAAAGCAACACGAGGACTGTTGGATCAAATACAAGAGACTTTGTGTTGCCTTTGTCAAGAGTAGTTTCAGCAGATTGAGGGAAGAAAGAAAAATTGCGGGAGGCTGAGATGTAGGAGGCGTAGAAATAAAGATGGTAGAAAGAGACAGATTTTCATGAAACTTGGCTGTGAAGAGAATGGTAAAAGGGCGGTAGTGGGAGCTAGATAGGAGGTCCAAGGAGAGGCTTTCAGGTTGGGGAACTTTAATAGACATTGATAGGAAGCCCAAGTTGAGAGAGCAGGTAAAGAAGAGAGGATGGAGACAGGGGCTGGCCTTCAATAGCAAATGGGAGGTAGGAAGTAACACAAGCCGAAGCCCATGTAGGAAACCGGCCTAAATAGGTGGAGAAAAGGCTGGACAAGTGCGTCTAGAGGCTAACTGGGGTGGGTCAGTGGGTGGGAAGGGTTAGTGAAATCAAAGAATTGGAGAAAGCAGATCTGAAACAGCCAGTAGAATCGGTACGAATTCCAGATGCACAAGCAAAGCCTTCTGTCTCTGTACCTGTATTTCTGTTTTGAGCTCTGATTCCTCTAGGTGGCAGAGGCTTCATCTCAGTCAATTCAAGAAGAGATGGCAGGGAGCGTTCAGGAGCCTGGAACTCAGAGAAGAGATGGGGGCTGTAAACATCCCTTTGGGGTTGATCAGAACACAGGGTTCATCTCTGGGGCCCCAGAAGTCATGGACATGCCTCAAGGAGAGCGAAGAGGACAAAGCTTGACACTTGGGGGAAAGACCCGGTAGAGGAAGAAGAATCAGCAAAGGAAACTGAAAAGGTAGGAAGAGAAGCAGGAGAATGCCATGTCACACAACTAAGGGAAGTGAATACTTTAAGTGAAATAAGAGGTCAACCAGGACTAGGTTTATAAAATATTCGTCGGTATCATGTCTTCTTTGGGTTGGGACATGAAAGACAGAAGATATAATCATAGTGTGTATATGTGTGTGTTAGTTGCTCAGTCGTGTCCGACTCTTTGCAACCCCATGGACTGTAGCCCACCAGGCCCCTCTGTCCATGGGATTCTCCAGGCAAGAACACTGGAGTGGGTTGCCATCTCCTTCTCCAAAAGGAACTATAGAAAGAAAGAAAGTGAAGTCACTCAGTTGTGTCCAACTCTTTGCAACCCCATGGACTGTAGCCTACCAGGTTCCTTCATCCATGGAATTTTCCAGACAGGAGTACTGGACTGGGTTGCCATTTCCTTCTCCAATAATCATAGTACCTACTATTTATAGAGTACATAGTGCCTGATTTCGTCATTCAACTAACCAATCATATATTAACTGCTGTAGAGGAGTTTTATTCTTATGAGGGCAGAGCTGGGGACCACCCAGAGAAGCGCTGCTAGTGGTTACAGAGTCTCAGAGAAGGAGGCAGATGTCAAAAGCTCAGTGCTTACAGAAAATGCTACACTAGTTTGTTTAGCTTCAGTAATGAGGAATAGGTGGAGAGACAGCGAGCGAGAGAGAAAGCAGCTTATTCCAAAAAGTATGAAGATTAAACTTTGAGAGGAGTTCCTGGGCAGTCCAGGCTTCATCCTTCCACTGCAGTGGGGGTACAGTTTCAATCCCTGGTCTGGGAACTAGGATCCCATATGTGGCATGGCATAGCCAAAGGGGGAAAAAAGAGATTAAGATCTGAGGGTCTTGAAGCAGTCTGAGATTCAATCTTAAGATTTAGGAGGTGAGGACTCTGTTCATCACCATGTCTTCTTACAAGACACTCAGAATCAGCAATTCCTGGCCAAGAAACAAAAGCAGAGTCGTCCCATTTGGCAGTGGATTTGGCTAAAAACTGAATTAGATAGAACTCCAAGAGGAGAGCAAGCTGGGTCTATAAGGAATTGCGCAAGGAGATGAACACATTTATTCTGTATCAAATCCCTTGTTTTCTACCATATCACTGAAAACATCAGTCTCGGGAAAGCTAGATGTGTTTTCTTCAGAAAATGATTTTTCTCTTAGTTGATTGACTCAGTAAAAATATGTGAGAACTTTTGTCAATTAAAAAAAAAAGATTTCGGAGGTGAAAACTGTGAGTTTCTGATTGGAACAAGTTCACCTACAGGTGGGGCTTCCATATCTGGTGCAAGTGGTCAAGAATCTGCCCGCTGTTAATACAGGAGACTCAAGAGACGCGGGTACAACCCCTGGGTCAAGAAGATGCCCTGCAGTAGAAAATGGCTACCAACTCCAACATTCCTGCCTGGAAAATTCCATGGATTGAGGAGCCGGGCAGGCTACAGTCCATGGGGTCACAGAGAGTTGGACTCGACTGAGCAGGGAGGCACTGATGCCTGTTCTGATGTGCAGAAAGGGAAGCACCCTGAGAGAATCTCCTTTTCGTAACAGAGTGCAACTGAAAACAGGATGTTAGGGATTAAATCAGATTATCCATGGAGGAATGGAGTTCACTGTTAAAAAAGAAAGACCCCTTTCATTATTATTTCTTTTTTTTTTTTTTCTTGATCATGCTGTGCAGTTTGTGGGATCTTAGTTCCTCCACCAGGAATTGAACCTGGGCCCTGAAATGAAAGTGCCCAGGCCTAACCACTGAACCTCCAGGGAATTCCCAAATGACCCATTTTAGATTAATTTATTTTGGTATATCTATCATTGAAAAATTATAAAATGAGGCAGTTCCACTTGTCCATATGTGGAAGGATTTTTAGATATCTTTTTCAGTGAAAAATACAAAGGTACAAAGCAGTGCGTTTGGCATGCTCTGTTCAGAAAAGGATCTATATGGATATGTTTTGCATATACAAAGAAGATGGAAAAAGCAAGGAACTGGAGACAAAGGTGGCCTGTGGGGAGGGGAGCTTGATGACCTGGGATCAAGGCAGAGAGTTTTCATTGTATATTTTTCTGAATGTTGTACCAAGTACTATTTATTTAATAAGCAAATATATGCAAACATGTAAAAGATGCCTTTGGTGAATCATTTTGCAAGTTTCGTTTTTAATGCAACCAGCCACTCCCTAATTTGCTTTGGAAATGTTGACATTTGTGTATTGGATTTTCTTAAATACCAGAGTCTGCAAGCCACACCCTGAATGCCCTAAATTTGAGGTCACCAACAAAACCAGCCATGCAAGTGTGATTTTCCAAAAGGCCAAACAGCGTCAAGCAGCAGGGGGCTTAAAGCATTCCCAGCCTCTGAGAAAGTCAGAGAGAAGGGCCCTTGGAGAGAATTGGTACAATGCTCTTTTTTCTAAAGAGGCTGAAGGGGAAGAGTCTTGCCTAATAAAGAGAAGCCATTTTGTGACTTTATAAATATGGGAGAAAAAACCATCTCTCTGTCCATATCTGTGTGAAGAACTCAAAAAAGGATACACGGAACACTAATAGCAGCAGCTAACTATGTGGAGAGGGAAGGTGAGAAATGGGAGGGTAGGAGACAGAGGTGGAATGAGATTTTTCACTTTGAACCTTTCATAATCCTTGAACTAGTTTTTGAACAACACAAATCTTGTTAAAAGCTGTATAAGGACATCCCGTGTGGTCTAGTGGTTAGGGCTCCACAGTTCCACTGAGGTGTCATAGGTTCCATCCCTGGTCAGGGAAATAATATCCTGCCTGCTGCATAGCATGGCCAAAACTAATTTAAAATTTTTTAAATTAAAAATATAAAAGCTTTGTAAAGAGAGATGGGGGCTTTCCTGGTGGTTCAGATGGTAAAGAATCTGCCTGCAATGCAGAAGACCCAGGTTTGATCCCTAGGTCAGGAAGACCCCCTGGAGGAGGAAATGGCAACTCACTCCAGTATTCTTGCCTGGAGAATCCCATGGACAGAGGAACCTGGTGGACTACAGTCCATGGGGTCGAAAAAAGTTGGATTAGACTGAGCAACTAACACTTTCAAAGACAGATGGACCATGATATCTCTATGACTTACAATTCAGTTTTCAAAGAAGACATCCGGAGGCAATGGGCTCAGAGATAAATGAGGAATCTGGTGTTGAAATCACATGTAAAATCCTGCTGCTTCAAATGCCCGTGGCAGTAGGACTTACTTTTCCATGCTGAGATTTGTTTGAAATAACATGGGCCATCAGCTTAGCTTAGATCTTGTTTTTGATTATAGACAGATTTGTCAAAACCATGCAGTAGCAGCTCCTTACTAGTCTGGATTCATTCTCATGGAGACACACCGCAGAGCAGGACAAAGGTCAATAAACAGGAAGTCAGGAAAGCTGGGTCAAACCGAACTTTGCTGTTTAATTCACCTATGACTTCAGGCAACTCTCCTTAGGCCAGTTTTCACATCAGTAACACGGAAGGATTAGATGAAATGATCTCTAACTCTGATAAAACTGAAGTCTGAAATAGATCTTAGCAATTTAGAACAAAGGGGGAATTTATGAGAACTTTGTTCCTTTGACTTGAAGCTACAAGAATGAGCAAATGATCCTCTTGGCCCTTTTCTCCTACACACCCCCCACCCCCCACCATGATCACTAGTTAGATCTGTGTTCTTCACTATTCAATAAACATTTCTTATGGAGAGTCACAGTGATATTTAAGGACCTAAGAAGTCCTGCAATAAAGAAACTCATATAGGGAATTCCCTGGCGGTCCAGTGGGTAGGGGGACTTCCCAGGTGGCACTAGTGGTAAAGAACCCACCTGCCAGTGCGGGAGACATAAGAGACACAGGTTCGATCTCTGGGTTGGGAAGATCCTCTGGAGGAGGGCATAGCAATCCACTCCAGTACTCTTGCCTGGAGAATCCCATTGGACAGAGGAGCTGGGTGGTCTACAGTTCATAGGGTTGCATAGAGTTGGACGTGACTGAAACGACTTAGCACGCATGCCCATCAGTGGGTAGGACCTGGTGCTTTCACTGCTGTGGCACAGGTTCAATCCCTGGTTGGGCACCTGAAATCCCACAAGCTGTGTGGCGTGCCCCCACCCCCTACAAATAAATAAATAAAAGAAAAAGTGGAAAAAAGAAACTCATAATTTTACTTAACCCAGCATTTTCCAAACTTACGTATATGGAACACTTTAGTGTGACCTATTACTTCTATTTAGAACAACTGGGATTCACATGCCTCTATTTTTAGGGAATACATGAGATCAGCTATCATCTGGCAGTTAGGACAGTTCTGAGGCTTCTGCAAACATGGGAAGATTGAGCACATTCCTAAGGGAGCCTGAGAGTCTTGTGATTCACGGAGCTCTCCACCCCACCAACTGAAAGAAAATCTTTCAACAATGGGAGCCTCAGAAACTCACTCATTTTATAGGAAGGTTCCCATCTAAGTACAAAGAGATCAGTGGACATCTTTTCCTATTCACTTCTGACTTTCAGATTTATTTTTTCTTTGGGGAACTTGCTTCTGTCACCCTTTTTGTTCAGAAATTATAGTTGTCTTTCTCTCCTTGCTGCAAAAGGTTTAATTCTCTCCCTCTGAATGTTTTCACTCTCAAAACAGACAGGTAAGAAGAGTATAAGCACTGTGCCACACTTCACATCCTACATTTGTTTTTGAGATTTTTTGCCCTCAATTCCCAAAGAAACACTGACTCATAATCACACACACACACACACACACACACACATACACACACACACACAGAGTCATTTGGAAAAAATTAATTTAAAATCTGTTTTTCTTAAGACTTCTCAATTATTTTGGCCCCATCACTAAGCATTCAGTTTAAAGACAATAAAAACTCTAGGCAGGCAAAATCATGTCCAAAGCTATCATTGTACAGTGTATTGATGGTATATCTAGAAGTCTGAAACCAAGAAGCAATATGAAGTTACTTTTGCATTTAGTGCCTTTTTTTTTTTTTTTTTTTTTAGGTTTCAGGTTTGTACCCTAAGCATGAAGATAAAAATGACCAGGTGGCAGTTCAGGCTTCCCTGAAGAACTGCAGCCGCAAGTAAATTCTTTTCTGACCAGGCTTTATTCGTGGCAGTTACCACATAGTATATGTTGTCCCCTGTGCTCTCCTGGGACAGTGGGAAAGACATGGAAATGAGAAGGCAGCTAGATGGGGGTGGAGGAGATACCCACTAACTCTCCCACTCTGTCTACCTTAGCACCAGTTCTTTGATGGGTTGTCATTTATTTATTTGGCTGCATTGGGTCTCAGTTGCGGCACGTGAGATCTTTGTTGTATCACGTGGCTCGGTAATCGGGTGCATGGGGTTTGTAGCTCGTGGACTCTTAGTTCCCTGACCAAGAATCACACCCACATCCTCTGCATTGCAAGGAGGATTCTTTTTTTGTAATATGCATATAATTCTAATAACTATTTCCTGCCGTGCTGGGCCTTCATTGCTGGCTAGTTGCGGTGAGCAGGGCCTACTGTCTAGCTGCGGTGCGTGGGCTCCTCATTGCAGCGGCTTCCCCTGATGCCGGGCACAGGCTCTAGGTGCTCCGGCTTCAGAAGCTGCAATGTGTGGGCTCAGTAGTTGTAGCTCTCGGGCTCTGGAGCACAGTCTCAGTAGCTGTGGCACACAGGCTTAGCTGTCCCGCAGCATGTGGGATCTCCCTGGATCAGGGATCGAACTTGTGTCTCCTGCCCTGGCAGGAGGATTCTTTACCACTGAGCCATGAGGGAAGCCCAGCAAGGTGGATTCTTAACCACCAGACCACCAGGAACGTCTCTTTGGTGGGTTGTCTTAATTCACCTGGGACATATTTACTGAAAGATGTGGTTGAATTTTAAAGAGAAGGCCATGAAATTAACTGGGAGGGAAGCACCAAAAAGAAAAAAAGTAAACATGATGGGAAAGAGATTACTTAGGATAATGGAGGGTGTGGTGGTTAATTTTATGTGTCAACTTGGTTAGTTTATGGTGTCTTGTTTGGTCAAACATTCCAGATATTGCTGTGAAGGTATATTTTAGAATCATTAACATGTATAATCACTTGACTGTTAAATTAAGCAGACTACCCTTCATAATGTGTGTGGGCCTCATCCATTCAGTTGAAAGCCTTATGAGCAAAGGCTCAGGTTTGCCAAGGGAGAAGGAATTTTGCCTCAAGATGATAGAAATCCTGCCTGAGTTTCCAGCTTACTTGCCTACCCTGTGGATTTCAGACTTAAGACTGCAAACCCTTGCCTGAGTTTCCAGCCTGTTCTACAGATTTAGAATTTGCTGGCTCTCCCCAACATGGAGAAGGCAGTGGCACCCCACTCCAGTACTCTTGCGTGGAGAATCTCATGGACAGAGGAGCCTGGTAGGCTGCAGTCCATGGGGTCACGAAGAGTCGGGCATGACTGAGCAACTTCACTTTCACTTTTCACTTTCATGCCTTGGAGAAGGAACTGGCAACCCACTCCAGTGCTCTTGCCTGGAGAATCCCAGGGACGGGGGAGCCTGGTGGGCTGCTGTCTATGGGGTCGCACAGAGTTGGACATGACTGAAGTGATTTAGCAGCAGCAGCAGCCCCAACTCTGACATTTAAAAAATATCTGTTTTTCTCTCTACTCTATTGCCTGTTTCTCTGGAGAACACTGGCTAACACAGAGAACTCTAGGAAAGATGATCCTACAGGAAAAAAAAAGAGCTGTTTGATCATAATCTGATAAAAGCTATCCAGTTTGACAGAGAACTTGCAGATAAATCAGTGACAGATATCTTAAAACAAAACTATGCAAGGGAAAAGATTGAAGCAACTGCTAACTGCAAGGAAAACAAAAAAAATGGCTTAAGAAGATAGGGTAATGGGACTTCCCTGGTGGTCCAGTGGTTAAGACTCAGCATTCCCAAGGCCAGGGGCCTGCGTTCAATCCCTGGTCGGGGAACTAGATCCCACATGCTGCAACTAAGAGTTTGCATGCTGTAATTAAAAGATACTGCATGTCACAACTAAGGATCCTGCATGCTGCAACAGAGATCTAAGATCCATTGGGTCAACTAAGACCCAATGGAGCCAAATAAATAAATAAAAATATTTTTTAAAAAGACAGGGTAATTATAATGCCTCATTTGGTTCAGTTATAAACACTGAGTTAAAAATTTTTTATAATTGAAGTACAGTTGATTAACAATGTAGTTTCAGGTGTACAGCAAAGTGATTCAGCTTTACATATATATAAGAAATACACATATATTCTTTTTCAGATTATTTTCCATTATAGATTATTACAAGATATTGAATATACTTGGCTGTGTTATACAGTAGCTCCTTGTTTTATCTATTTTTTCTATAGTAGTATGCGTCTGGTAATCTCAAGCTCCTAATTTATTCCTCTCCTTTCCTCTATGGTAACCATAAATTGGTTTTCTATGTCTGTGAGTCTGCTTCTGTTTTGTAAATAAGTTCATTTGTATCATTTTGTTAAACTCCACACATAAGCAATCAGTTCAGTTCAGTTCGGTTCTGTTCAGTTGCTCAGTCGTGTCCGATTCTTTTGCAACCCCATGAATCGCAGCATGCCAGGCCTTCCTGTCCATCACCAACTCCCAGAGTTCACTCAAACTCACGTCCATAGAGTCGGTGATGCCATCTAGCCGTCTCATCCTCTGTCGTCCCCTTTTCCTCCTGCCCCCAATCCCTCCCAGCATCAGCAATATCACATGATATTTCTCTTTCTCTGATTTACTTCACTTGGTATGATAATCCCTCGGTCTATCCGATTTGCAAATGGCATTATTTCTTTTCACGGCTCAGTAATATTCTGCTACCAGTGGACACTCAGGTTGCTTCCACGTCTTGGCTATTGTAAATAGTGCTGCTATGAAACTGGGGTTTTCATAGCAAAAAGATACGCATATGTTTTTGCACTAGAGTTTCTGTTTTTTCCAGATATGTACCTAGGAGTGTGACTGCTGGATCATGTGGTAACTCTAGTTTTAGTTTTTTAAGGGACCTCCATACTGTTCTCCATAGTGGCTGTACCAATTTACATTCCCATCAACAGTGTAGGAGAGTTCCCTTTTCTCCATACCCTCTCCAGCATCTATTATTCAGAGACTTTTAGAAGATGGCCATTCTGACTGGTGTGAGGTGATACCTTATTGTAGTTTTGATTTACATTTTTTTAATAATTAGCAAAGTCAAAGTCGGGCATCTTTTCACATGCTGTTGGCCATCTATATGTCTTCTTTGGGGAATAAAATATTGATTTAAGGAAAATGATGGTGGTGGAAGAAGTTATATGGAAGTTGGGTGCAACTAAGTAAAATCTTCATCTTCACTGAGGAAGTTAAAAAATATCTAAAATTGGAATTATTTAAGAAAAAGCAATGTTATTTAGAAACAAGGTGATAAGTAACAGAAGAAACAACTAAAAGCATTGAAAGCAGCTGCTTGCTGATTAACTCCAGTGGCAGTGGGTGGGGCAAGGAACTGCTATTTATCATTATAATATTGTAGATAATTTTGTGTTTTTCAAGTCCATACTGCTTCGATAAAAATAAAAATGAAATTAAAAGTTACACAAGTCCAATGTGGAAAATTTGGAAAGTATAGGAAAGTATAAGAAAGAGAGAAAGTAACTATGTACATATTTGAGGAATAGGATTATTAAATGAATTTGATATTAAGCTTTTAAATTTGAGGATTTAATTTGAGGATTTTAAACTATCATAAATTAGATATAAATGGACAAGTACTATAACAAATGTACAATACTAGAGACTTCCCTGGTGGTCCAGTGGCTAAGGCTCTCAATGCAGGGGGCTTGGGTTCAACCTTTGGTCAGGGGATTTAGACCCAAAGATCCCACAAGCCACAACGAAGATGGAAGACCCTACATGCTGCAACTAAGACTCAGCACGGCCAAAGAAAGAAAGAAATATTTTTAAAACTAGTACAATACTGTATGTAAAATATTGCGGGTATAATTACATATAGTATAATTATATACAGTATGATCCCATATGTGTTCATGTGTGTATTAGAAAGTAATCTGTGCACCTGAAACTGATATAAAGAAAAAGGAAAATTGCTAACCACTTGGCAGTTAATTTATTTTGCTGAAATTTGTGATTCCCAATACACTACTCAACATACAATAAACATTATTATCTGCGATGATAACTTTCAGCCAGTTGAGGCCATCTAGTTGCTTAAAAGGAGTTCATTAAAATAAATAAAACATAATTAGGGGGAGGAGGTTATTTATAGGGTCTGAAACAAGACAGACCTAAAACTGCAGCTTTTGGGAGAACCATCTGTTCTTGCCAGTCTTGTATCTCTGCTCAGATTTGAACTTGACCTCTCATTTGGGCTTGCATTTGAGAACAGGTTCTCTGAAGACGTCCTTGTTGATTACAGCTTTGTCCAAGGGGTTATCCACAGAGTACTTTGTGGGCCTGAGTTGATTGGAATGATAAACTTTCACAGAAGACTTGATCTTTGACTTCTTGGCAGTTTTCTTCTTGCCTATGGCCCTTGTCACTTTGCAGGGACAGCAATCAATTCCAGCCACCAGAACATGGTTGTAGATTCTGTCCGAGGTGCCATCATCAATGTTCTTCATGATGACTGCTTTGCGTTCGGAGTGGTGACCAGCCAGGACCAGCATCACATTCTGGGTATCATAAACTTGCCCATTTTGGGAGCAACCTCTCAGGGCTACAGCAGAATGCACAAAATACTAGAAGGAAAGAAAAGAAAAGGGAAGGAGGGAAGGAAAGAAGTACTCTGAAGGAATACCTACCAAAATGTTGCTTGGCAGTGACTGGGGCTGGGATTGAAAGTAGGGTGGGCAAGTGAGGTGTTAGGACTCACAGTGTAAGGAAACACACTCGCAGGGGCAAGAGCATGCGAGTACAGGGGCTGTACCTGAACTTGGGGGCCTTCCTCAGTGCTGCAGAGACATCCCTAGATGCCTCCCTTGCCTCTGTCTTTGCCCTGATGGGGACCAAGAGCTGCTGGATTGTGGGCACTTTCTCCTTCTTTTTCACTCAGATATATGTTTAAATTCCTTATTACTCCAGGGTGTGTGGGCCAGTGGCATTAGAACCACCTGGGAACTTGTTTGTAATTCAAGATCTTAGCTCTGCCCCAGACTTTCTGAATCAGAAACTGCATTTTATTTTATTTTTTCCTTTCTGGCTATACCACGAAGCATGCTGAACTTCCCTGACCAGCGAGAGAACCCGTGCCCCCTCCAGTGGAAGCCAGAAGTCTTAACCCCTGGACCACCAGGGAAGTCCAGAATCTGCATTTTAACGGAATCCCAGTGGATTTGTTTGCACGTTAAAGTCTGAGAAACACTGGGCTAGTAGGCACCACACATGGTTCCTGCCCTCAGCTGGAGGGAATATTCAGAGGCAGCTGATGTCATGGCCACCAGAGGGTCGGATACACACTGCCAGGGATAAGATGCCTATTCCCTAAGGAACTGTGGTCTTTGCCAAGAGGCTGAGCTTCAGCTGGTGATATAATCACAGGTCAGCTTGACAGGGGAAGAGCAGGTATTACCTTTGGGACAAAGAACAATTCAAAGCAACGTTTAAAGAGAAGGAAAAGGTTAATGGGTGTGAAACTGGGAAAAGAAGCAAGACAGAAAAATAAAAAAGGTGCTAATATTCGAACCAGGTAATTCAAGTCCCATGGAGATGAAGAATGACAATATACTATAAGGTTGTTTATCCAAGAGTGTTTTAGAGAAAACTGTTATAAAACAGAATCTTGGATTTGGTGAATTATATCAAAATTATAAAAAGGCAGAGATAATATAGAATAGAAAATACAAAGGGAATGAATCTGTTCAGTGTTCCCATTAACCAGAAGTCAATTAGTAAGGGCCCTGCTATATGTCTTTCTCCATTTGATGGTTTAGTCCTAAGGCCTGTTCGACTCTTGCAATCCCACGGACTGTAGCCTACCAGGCTCCTCTGTCCAGGGGATTCTCCAGGCAAGAATACTGGAGTGGGTTGCCATTTCCTTCTCCAGGGGACCTTCTTGAAGCAGAAATCAAATCCAGGTCTCCTTCATTGTAGGCAGTTTCTTTATTGACTGAGATACGAGGGAAGTCTGTTTCTCCATTTAGATTAGTAAAATAGATTAAAAGAGAACAGCAAAGAAATATATACTGCCATGGCAAATATTATTGGCTGTATGAGCCAATATTCATTCCTCACTAACCTCTTTCCTCTTTGCCTGCCTCTCTAGAAGATCATAAAGAGCTGAGTTTGCTTTCCCAGGAAGGATGACCATGTGATGTAATTCTGGCCAATGAGACCTCTGTGAATGTCTCTAGAAATTACATGGATCCATCACCACTCTTACCAGAATGGATTCAGAGTGATTGTTCCAGGGCCTGAAGTCGGGTTAAGGTGAGGTGAGCAAGACAGTCACCTTGGCATAAGATTTATAAGTGTGGCAAAAAATCAGTAATCAAAGTAATATTTCAATGCAATATTTAAAAAAAAATACCAGTTAATGCAAAAAAGATTCATAATGAATGAAATAACATTTGAAATAAAGGCCGGATCTGACAATACCAGAGTTTCAGGGTGAGGCAAATGAAGCTCAGTATTATGAGTAGGATCAGATCACCCTAATTCCCAAGTCACAGGTGAGGGTTGGGGGTCGAGGGTGAGGGTCAAGGTGAATAAGTGATTGGTGGCACTTAGGCTTTGTGCCTACTCTCTAGCTGCAATGGAACCTAAAAAAAAAGAGGTTATCTGTAATTTTCAGTTTTGAGAGGAAGAAGCGGGAAATAAAGGAAAGGATTCAGGAGCTTGATGGTCAAAAAGAATGACGTGTCCACTACACTTACTGGAGTCGTGGTAAAGTGTCACCGTTTGGGTCCATGCACGGCTAGACCACCAATCAGTTTCTCAGGAGGCAGGTAAGGTGGTCTAGTATTCCCATCTCTTTAGTGCAGTCAATGAAGCAAAAGTAGATGTCTTTCTGGAATTCCCTTGCTTTTTTTACGATCCAGTGGATGTTGGCAATTTGATCTCTGGTTCCTCTGCCTTTTCTAAATCCAGCTTGTACATCTAGAAGCTCATATACTGTTGAAGCCTAGCTTGAAGTGTTGCAGGAAGGAGGACCCCTTCCAGGGCTCCAAATCGGGCTCTTGTCTAACACTCAGAAATGAATTGTCCGAGGAGACACATGTGCTGACAAAGCAAGAGATTTTATTGGGAAAGAGCATCCTGGCGGAGAGCAGCAGGGTAGGGGAACCCAGGAGAACAGCTCTGCAGAACTGGCTTGCAGTCTTGGGTTTTATTGTGATGGGATTATTTTCTGGGTTGTCTTTAGCCAATCATTCTGACTCAGAGTCCTTCCTGGTGGTGTACCCCTTGTTCAGCCAAGATGGATGCCAGCGAGAAGGATTCTGGGAGGTGGTCGGACATGCGGTGTCTCCTTTTGACCTTTCCCGAACTCTTCCAGTTGGTGGTGGCTTATTAGTTCTGTGTTCCTTACCAGGACCTCCTGTCAAAAACAACTCATGCAAATGGCTACTATGGTGCCTGGCCAGCGTGGGTGGTTTCAATCAGTGTGCTTCCCCTAACAACTCTCCCCTGAGAGACTTCATACTCAAGATACTTCTTGGGATTTGGGGCAGAGGTCTTTCTTCTGTAACTTGTTCCTGCTGTGCCTGGGTGTAGGCCTGCCTAGCAGAGCAGAAGTCTCTCTCTACCTGATTTAAGCCAAGGTATATTTTGCTTGAAACCAGCACTCACCCTTGTAATAACAGCAATTTAGTTAGAAACTGTTGGCTCCTCTCAGAGATGGAATAGACTGGGGCCAAACAGGAGACCTAGCAGGATGGTCATTACTGGTCCCCAGAAGCAGGAGGCAACATTTGGGGTGACGGCTGCAGGGTTTGTGACTTTTTTTTTGAATGGTTGGTGGTGAGGCAACAGAGCTATGCTCCCAGAATCTTGTGTTTAGTCTGAAGTTACCATCCTCCACCTGGGTCAGGGCTCCAGTTCTGTAGAAGAACTCAAAGACATTGTTATGCATATTTCTTTGAGTAGGAACCAGGACCAAGTCTGGAGGCTGTACCAACCTTTGATTGTTTCTCCTCTGAATCTCCTCCCTTCCCTGATTTGCAATTGTTTAAATCCACTCTTTAGAACTCAGGCAAGGTCAAGGAGGCTGAATGAAGCCTGTATCCTACAGACAAGAAATGGAGAACACAGAACAGATCTCTACTCCAGAGCCCCACAGAGTTCTTCTCAGTTTTAATTTAGGGAACTAGGCAACTATGATTATGATAACTTCCTGTCAAAATGGGGCATAGGACTGCCTCAGCTTAGAGAATAAACACTGAATTGGAAGCATTCCTGAGTTCCAAGTTCTAGATCTGACTCTTGCATGATTAAAATCTCAATTCCTTGGTCTGCCATTTTGGTGTAACATGCCCAATTAGAAGTAGTTGGAGGAGTGATAACTGGAATTTTAATAGAAAAAATAAATCTCATTTCTTTTTAGAAGAATAGGCCTGAAACCCAGTCTGGACTTGGCACTTCAGGGAGACTTGTAGCCAGGTAGCCAGTTGCCTAGTTTTATAAAAACTAAGGTTGCAGTTACTAGCTTCAGCAGACATTGTTTTGAGAATGGTGGCATCCAAGCCTGACATGACTCAGAAAACTCAAGTGTTTAGTAATACAAAATCTAATCTGAAAGTATGCCCATAGCATTACCTAGTTATTTCCCAGGATATCTGAACCATAGCTACTCTATTTTGACTTTTAATTGTAAAATTTTCCTTAATAGCCAAAGCAGATGTCACCATTAATGATGTCGGTGTTTCTCTAGGTATGAGAAGATGCAAGAATTGAGACTCATAAAATCTTCTCCAGAAAGATCTATCTGAAGACCTGTTCTGCCAGTTTTTCCCAGAGCACCGAGTGCCTCATTTCTTATTTTCACCCTGAACTCCTTTCAGGGGAGTTGAAGGTCAGCTGTTGCGGTGGCCATGATTTAATCTTTGTGGATGTAGACGGCAAGTGTCAGTCTTCAGTTGGCAGAGCCCCTTTTCATTCATAAATTTGACCATGATTCTGAGGGGGGCATTTCATGACCATTTTATCCCATGGTGCTGAGAATGTCCATTCTCAGGTTTGGCAAAGATTTTGTTGACAGGCCAGTCAATGTGCTAGGCCATAAAACAGTATCCAAAATTCTCTGGAACACCTGTCTTACTAGGCTCTTGGTCCAGGAAAACATTCCCTCTTGTTGTTTCTTCCCATATCTAGAGTTACACTGTTACCATCGTTGATCTCACATGGAACTATATATTATTTTATCAGAGGTCTCAGTCACACATTTGGCAGTATAAGAAACAGCAATTTTGTAAAACAGATGAAATACAAATAATATAGCCAGCAGTATTAGTAAAGTCATAAGTAAGACTTAAGTTAAGAACTGCCATTAGATGTAGCCCAGTATATCCCAGGTCATCTGACTTAGTCTACTCTGTACGAATCTTTATCTTCCAGGGAAATTATATATTGGCACTGTCCATAAGGCACATAGCCCAGTTATCTGTTGTTAAAAAACAAAAATTCCACCAAGTAAATTTTAAGTTGTAATCGACTTTGTTCAGTCTTCATGAATCAGGCAGTATCCCAGCGAGTACAGAGAAAGGTGCTTGAAGACCTTGAGCAGAATGGATCGTTTTTACAGGCAGGAGGAAGGTGGGCAAGGAAGCAATTAGCAAATGAAACGAAAGGATTGTTTTAGGCCAGATCACCTAATGTGGGGAAAGGGTGAGGCTGACTCATGCAGATGCCATCTTCTTCCTTTGTAGGGGTTGTGGAGGGTGGGATAGAGAGGGTCCAAATGACAGATTACCTTGTTGGTGCTCATCAGAAAATTCCAGGATGAATGATTGAGACTACATTCCCCAGGGAAAGCAAAACCTGCAATTAGATAAGGTATTAAATCTAAGTTTGTTATAATTGGGTTCAGCATAAATGATGCCATTTTGGGCCTATGGTTTCCTTTTTAACACTACAAACTTACCCTTTGTAACCAAAAAGGACCTACTGTATAGTACAGGGAACTCTGCTCAATATTCTATAATAATCTAAGTGGGGAAATAATTTTTAAAAGAATAGATATATTTATATGTATAAATGAATCACGTTGCTGTACAGCTGAAACTAACACAACATTGTAAATCAAATATAGTCCACTATAAAATAAAACACTGGGCTGGAAGAAGCACAAGCTGGAATCAAGATTGCCGGGAGAAATATCAATAACCCCAGATATGCAGATGATACCACCCTTATGGCAGAAAGTGAAGAGGAACTAAAAAGCCTCTTGATGAAAGTGAAAGAGGGGAGTGGAAAAGTTGGCTTAAAGCTCAACATTCAGAAAACGAAGATCATGGCATCTGGTCCCATCACTTCACGGGAAATAGATGGGGAAACAATGGAAACTGTGTCAGACTTTATTCTTTTGGGCTCCAAATCACTGCAGATGGTGATTGCAGCCATGAAATTAAAAGACACTTACTCCTTGGAAGGAAAGTTATGACCAACCTAGATAGCATATTCAAAAGCAGAGACATTACTTTGCCAACAAAGGTCCGTCTAGTCAAGGCTATGGTTTTTCCTGTGGTCATGTATGGATGTGAGAGTTGGACTGTGAAGAAGGCTGAGCGCTGAAGAATTGATGGTTTTGAACTGTGGTGTTGGAGAAGACTCTTGAGAGTCCCTTGGACTGCAAGGAGATCCAACCAGTCCATTCTAAAGGAGATCAGTCCTGGGTGTTCTTTGGAAGGAATGGATGCTAAAGCTGAAACTCTAGTACTTTGGCCACCTCATGCGAAGAGTTGGCTCATTGGCAAAGACTCTGATGCTGGGAGGGATTGGGGGCAGGAGGAGAAGGGGACAACAGAGGATGAGATGGCTGGATGGCATCACTGACTCAATGGACATGAGTTTGGGTGAACTCCAGGAGTTGGTGATGGACAGGGAGGCCTGGCGTGCTGCAATTCATGGGGTCACAAAGAGTTGGACACGACTGAGCGACTGACTGATAAAAGTTAAAAAGTAAATGTTAGGAAAAAATAAAAATAAAGGGCAAGAACTTGATCTTGAAAAGTAAAACAACAGCAGCTTAACCTTTGTGACTTGCCAAAGAGATGTGAAGATCAGAATGGCTGTTATCAAACAGATAACAAGATGTGGAGAGGAGAATCCTCACGCACTATCGGTGAGAATGGAAATTGGTGCAACTACTATGATAAAAATTAAAAATAGAACCACTATTTGATTCAGCTTCTACTCAAGCATTTATCCAAAGAAAACAAGAACACCAATTAGAAAACATACATGCATTCCTATGTTCATTGCAGCATTAGTTGAAATAACCAGGTTACGGAAGCAACCTAAGTACCCAACAATAGATGAATGAATAAAGATGAATATATATATAAACATATAATATTCATATATGAATAAAGATATAATACATATACATATAATATTCATATATGAATATTACTCAGCCATGAAAAAGAACAAAATTTTGCCATTTGTGACAACATGGGTGGACCTAGAGGTCCATATTACGCTAAGTAAAGTTAGTCGGACGGAGAAAGACAAATGCTATATGATTTCACTTATATGTGGAATCTAAAATAAATGTAAATGAACAAACATAAAAGAGAAACAGTTATAAGATACAGAGACCAAATTGGTGGTTGCTAGAGGGGAGGCAGGTAAGAATGGTGGGGGACACAGGTAAGGGAGATTAAAAGTACAAGCTTCTACTTACAAAATAAATGAGTCATAGGTCTGAAATGTACAGTGTGGAGAATATAGCCAATATCTATGTAATATCTTTGTATGGTGACACTAGTAAATAGACTTACATCATTTTGAAATGCGGGCTTCCCCGGTGGCTCAGTGGTGAAGAACCCACCTGCAATGCAGGAGACGCAGGAGACACAGGTTTGATTCCTGGTTTGGCAAGATCTCCTGGAGGAGGGCATGGCAACTCACTCTAGGATTCTTGCCTGGAGAAGCCCATGGACAGAGGAGCCTGGCAGGGTCGCAAAGTGTCAGACATGGCTGAACACGCATGCACACACGCATTTTGAGATGTATAGAAATATTGAGACAGTATGTTGTAGAACAGGAACTAAAGTTGTAGATAAATTATACATCAAAAACAAATAAATGAAAACTTATAGAAAGTGAAAGTGAAAGTGAAGTCGCTCAGTCATGTCTGACTCTTTGCGACCCCATGGACACCAGGCTCCTAGGCAAGAGTACTGGAGTGAGTTGCCCTTTCCTTCTCCAGAGAATCGTCCCAACCCAGGGATCGAACCCAGGTCTCCCACATTGTAGACAGACACTTTATCGTCTGAGCCACCAGGGAAGTTCAACTTATAGAAAAGGGTATCAAATTTGTGATTACCAGATCGGGGAGGGGAAGTTGAATGAAGGGGGTCAAAAGGTACAAACTTCCAGATTTCAGTGCTAGGAATGTAACGGACACTGTGATAAATATAATTAACACTGCTGTATACTATATATGAAAGTTTTCTTTTAACAAAAATTATCAAAAAAATATATCTTATTTTGCAAGACAAGGGAGACTAACTTGACTTGGTCACTTCTTGCTTATGCCTCTGGAAATCATGGGCACAATTTAAACTCTTCGCCAATAGTTTTATGCTGCTGCTGCTGCTGAGTTGCTTCAGTTGTGTCTGACTCTGTGCGACCCCATAGACGGCAGCCCACCAGACTCCCCTGTCCTTGGGATTCTCCAGGCAAGAACACTGGATTGGGTTGCCATTTCCTTCTCCAATGCATGAAAGCGAAAAGCGAAAGTAAAGGCGCTCGTTCGTGTCCGACTCATAGTGACCCCATGGACTGCAGCCCACCAGGCTCCTCCGTCCATGGGATTCTCCAGGCAAGAGTACTGGAGTGGGGTGCCATTGCCTTAGGTAACCACTAACCAACTCCCTATCATTTAAGAAAAGTCTAATATTGTAACCAATCACTGTGAAGAATAAGCAGTCACTGCCTCTTCACTAAAGTTGTTATCCCTTAGTTGCTAAGTTGTAACTGACTCTTGTGATCCCACGGACTGTAGCCCTCCAGGCTCCTAGGACCATGGGATTTTCCAGGCAAGAATACTGAAGTAGGTTGCTGTTTCCTTCTCCAGGGGATCTTCCCGACCCAGGGATTGAACTGGAGTCTCCGGCATTGCAGGTGGATTCTTTACCAGTTGAGCCACAAGGGAAGCCCTAAAGTTTTGTTTCTTAACTTTGTATTTATATGAGATGATGGATGTTTACTAAGCTTATTGTCATAGTCATTTCGTGAGATAGGTCAAATTATTATTTTGGGCACCTTCAATTTATACAGTGCTATATGTTAATTATACCTCAATAATTATGGGAGAAGAAAAAATAAAAGAGTTGTGAGGATCACCTGAGATTAAATTCTTCCATGTGGTTCATAAACTGAAAAGTGCTATACAAAAGTCTGGCACTGTATCTAAGTCGTTAAGGATAGGGAGGACTTTAACAAAAGGCACTGGGGAAGAAGGGCCTCTGGGCGGGGAGAATGAAAAGCAAAGTGGTTTTTGTGTGCTGAGATTAAAGGAAACTGGGCTTTGAAGTCTAGCAAGATGAAAGCAGTCAAGGAAAGCCTATGTTTTTAAGACCATTAAAGAAATAAAGCCTAGGACCCCAAGCTTGAAGGATTAAAACCAAGCCTTATGGTCTTAAGGAAGGAAACAGCAACCCACTTCAGTATTCTTGCCTGGAAAATCCCATGGTCCTAGGAGCCTGGAGGGCTACAGATACACAAGAGCCTGGCAGATACACAACAGCCTGGGGGCACCGTAATACCACAAAACGGTAATGAACGACGCACACATGCATCTTTCGCTGTCTAGACGGCCTCTGTTGAAGGCAGGCAGGGGCATTGCCATCTTTGTTTCCAGGAGCCTGATAATTTCTGCTCAAGGGCACTGCGCTCCATTCTCAAGGAACCAGTGGGCTTCCAAAAGTCTTGGGTCCTCGCTAACCCAAGGGATGGGACAGACTCCGCAGCTGGGTAGCCTTGAAAAGCAGGTTCTGTGCACACTGGGGTGCCCTCCCCGTATCCGGTATCAGACGTCCAAACCTATGAGAGCTCACCCCATCCAAGGCAGAGTATGGTAATCCTTTCTTTAAGGTAGAGTAGATGGGGAGGGAAGGGCTGGGGGCGGGGGGCGGACCTATTTATGATGGAAATCAAGAGTTGGTAGGGGACCATGACTACACAGGTGAAAAGACTTCATGGAACTACACAGATGGGCGCGAGTACGCGCGCACACGCAAAAATGAGTGCAAGCCCGAGTGGTTAAATCTGAGGTTTGTCATCTAGTTAATTGCATCGGTCTAGTCCATTGTACTCCGCCGATATTAATTTCCTGGTTTTGATAATGCAGTGTAGTTATGTAAGATGTTGAGAGAAGCTGGGTGGGTGATGGGTAAAAGGGACCTTTTTGTACTAATTCTGTCACTTTGGGGGGTAGTTTATAATTATTTCAAAATGGAAAACAAAAAAACAAAACGACCCTCCCCACGAGCCCAGCCCGGTCCCGCCCACCCCGAAAAGGACCCACCCCTCAGACTTCTCCGGCCGGAATGAGGCGGGGCGGGGCGAGGCGGGGCGGGGCGGGGCCGGGAGGGGAGCGCACGCGCAGACCCGGAACCCGCGCCGCGACTCCGGGAAGTCACGCTTGCGCAGTCCGTCGCCCTGGCAGCCGCGCCAGCCCGTCTCCGCCGTGGGGGACTGGGCAGCCTCGGCCCCTGCGCTTGCCGTCTTTTCCGGCAGTTGGGGCTCTTCCTGTCGTCTTCACACCCGCAACCGCCCCGCGGCCCCCTACTGCAGAGTGCCTAACGCGTCCCCTCCCCTCCTCCGGTCGGCTGGCAGCTGCTGCGGGGCTTTCGCCTTTCCTCACTTCGAGACCGCTGGCCCGGCTGGCGTCTGCGGCTGCTCGCCGCCCCCAGCCCTGCCTCTCCCCTCAGCCCGGCGCTCCGGTGAGTGTCTTGCTGCCGTTGTCTTCCGTCCATCCCGGCCTTTTCCCTTCTCTCCTCTTTCCCTGACTCTTTTTTGGGGTTCTCCCTTTCCCGCCGGCGTCTTCTGTCCAGCCCTGCCCTTTCGGCCCCTCCTGTCAGCGCTTTTCCTCCCGGCTTCCAGAGGCTCCTGGCCGGTGCTCCACATGGTTTCCCAGGCTCCGCACCCCGTCCTTTCTCTGTCTTCGCGTGCTGTTGGGGCGGGGTGCCAGGCTCTCTTCTTTCCATGTCGCCTGCTTTGTCTCCTCGCTGCCACCGCTCAGTCCCCTCCAGGATGTCTGTCGGTCGTTACCAATTTTCACCTCCTTTTCTTCTTTTTTCTGGAGTCTTAAGAATCTGAGAGATGTTGTCTGAGGCAGTTGTCGAAAACCACCCCCCTCCCCGACCTTGGGGGGCGGCGGTACCTTTGCGTCTCCTTCCCTATGGTTAATCTTAGGGTACCGGCCTTCAGATAATCCAGCCGAAAACCACAGGAAAATGTAGTGAAGCCTTTTTTAAAGAAGAGAGTGGAGAAGGAAAGGAAGGACTTGGGGCAGAGTCTGTGCAGAAAGACTTCAAGTGTGCAGAATGGCAGGTAGAGAGACCAGAGCTCCCACTAGACGAACAGACCCAAAGATAATCTTGTTCTTTTTGAACTGTACAGGGGAAGGCTGGAGTGGAGACCACTGCCTTTCTTCTCCCTTTCAGCGCACTTTGGCTCTGAGTTAGAATTAGCCAGGCATTGGATGTGGTTTCCCTAAGCATAAAACAACCGCCTCCACAATAACAGGCTCCAGTCTCCCCCCAGGCAAGAGGAGATGGCAGCTTCCTCTTAAGGGGATGAGGTCAACTCTATTCCGCTTGGTATAGAAAACCATTCCATGTTCTAACCCCACCCCGTCATACATACATATTTTCTGCTCCTAGTAATGGGCATAAGAAACCAGTTTTTCCTAGCAAATCTTTTCTAAGATACTCAACTAAGTGCGTAGCATTGTACCCAATATGGGGAAGAATATTAAAAACATTATAAGTCAGGGTGCTTGCCTTCCGGTGAGTTACAGTTCCAGGAGGAAAAATTAGATATGTGACTATTAAGGAATAGTCTCAGCTACGGTGTTGAATTGTTCAAATGAAAGATAGTAGGTTGTTAGTCACAAAGAAAGAAAGAATTGGTGAGAAAAGGGGATATTTATGGAGTTCACAGGGTACTTTTGTAAAGTCAGTCAGTTAACCATGCATAACTCTAGATACAATGATAGTTTTCATTTGATCTCCTTTTAATCTTTGCCCCGACTTGTGAAGATCACATTCTTCTGTTACATTGCTTTTTTAACTTTTAAGAGTTTCTTGCTTACCTATCATTTCTAAATTCTGAGTTGGAGAATGAAACAAATAGGGCAAGGGCCTCCAGTGGCCTACAGGTCAGGACAAGAAGGCTTGAGTTGTCAAAGCTTGAGGGAAAGTCGTCTTATGTAAAGTACTTGGTTGACCCAGAAAACCTGTAAGTTGCTATAGGGCAATAGTAACTTTTGATGAAAGGTTATTAGAATTATCAATTATGAATGTATGAGCAGAGGAAAAGGATGGGGGGAGGGTTTGAAGAAAGGCCAAAGGGAAGGACAGTGTAACCTTAGCTATTGCATTAGAGACTGAATGAAGGTTGAAAACCATTCTGTTAGAGCATTGTTGGCCTTTTATAGGAGTATCTTTGAGTGCACTTAATCTGTTGATCTTGTACAAAGTTTAGGAAGACATGCTAGCAACTTAAATGGGTCAAAATGTTTGTTCTCCGATTTTTATATACCCATTAATACAAATGTAATTTTGTTCTTTACCTTTGTTGAAAACTGAAAATCATTAATTTGCTCAATCTATGTTTACTAACTGCCTGTTATATGGAAGGCATTGTTTTCTTAGGCTTAAACACTCTCTAGTTGTGTTTTTATGTGGAAATAATTTCATTTGTTAAAATGTGTATATATATATATATAGAGAGAGAGAGACAGACAAGAACATTCTCCGGAAATTTTCAGACAAGGGAGGAGTACTAAGCACTCTCTTGCTTCAGACTTGTTTTTAAATCTGGTTTTAAAATTTCCTCACCAAACTTAGAGAGCATGTGGTTTTCATTGTGGGTGGAGGGGGTACAGGCTGACAAATAAGGAACCACACCCAGGCTTCATAAACCAGACAGAGGTTTAAAAACAATTCTGATATCCTAAAAACATTTGAGTTTGCTTTGATGTTAGCAGAAACTTCCCCATAAAAAATAACATTTTATAGTAAGATTGAGATGAGTTCAGTGTCTTGAATTTGTGATTACTGATCATTTTAGCACATCGTGAATGACTGAAGTAGAGCCTTGATTTTGAATCTCTTCTCTGAAAAAATTATTCTTTATGTGATTTTCCTCCCAGTATCTTTCTGTAAAATTGCTTAATGTTAAGTCTTTTTTCTTAGTAATAATATGTTTACACATTTCTTAAAAGGCTACATTTAATCTCCAAAACAATTTTAAAAGCTGCTAAGTATCAAGAGGAGAACCTTGAGAAAATTTTCGAAATTAAAAGATGCTTGCTCCTTGGAAGGAGACAAACCTAGACAGTGTATTAAAAAGCAGAGACATCACTTTGCCAACAAAGGCCTATATAGCAATGCTAGGGTTTTTCCAGTAGTCATGTACTGATGTGAGAGTTGGACCATAAGGAAGGCTGAATGCCAAAGAATTGATGCTTTTGAATTGTGGTGCTGGATGGAGGATACTCTTGAGAATCCCTTGGACTGCAAGGAGATCAAACCAGTCAACCCTGAATATTCATTGGAAGGACTGATACTGAAGCTCCAATACTTTGGCTACCTTGTGTGAAGAGCTGAGTCATTGGAAAAGACCTCGATGCTGGGTAAGATTGAGGGCAGGCGGAGGAGGGGTCAACAGAAGATGAGATGGTTGGATGGCATCCTCGATTCAATGGACATGAGTTTGAGCAAACTCTGGGAGATGGTGAAGGCAGGCAAGCCTGGCGTGCTGCAGTCCATGGGGTCGCAAAGAGGCGGACAAGACTGAGTGACTAAGCAACAACAAAGCTACTTAAACCTTGTTGGTATCAAGTTTTCAAATATGTAAAACTAGGAAGTTAGGGCCTCTTGTGTTTAAGATATCTTTCATCACCAAAGTTATGACTCAGATTTTTTTCTTTTGTATTGTTTCCATCATAGGTCTTTGTTTTTTTGTGTTTTTTTTTTGTTTGTTTTTTTGCTTTTTATTTTTTATTTTATTTTTTAAAAATTTTTAAATTTTAAAATCTTTAATTCTTACATGTGTTCCCAAACATGAACCCCCCTCCCACCTCCCTCCCCATAACATCTCTCTGGGTCATCCCCATGTACCAGCCCCAAGCATGCTGTATCCTGCGTCAGACATAGACTGGCGATTCAATTCTTACATGTAGTATACATGTTAGAATGCCATTCTCCCAAATCATCCCACCCTCTCCCTCTCCCTCTGAGTCCAAAAGTCCGTTATACACATCTGTGTCTTTTTTGCTGTCTTGCATACAGGGTCGTCATTGCCATCTTTCTAAATTCCATATATATGTGTTAGTATACTGTATTGGTGGTTTTTTTTTCTGGCTTACTTCACTCTGTATAATCGGCTCCAGTTTCATCCATCTCATCAGAACTGATTCAAATGAATTCTTTTTAACGGCTGAGTAATACTCCATTGTGTATATGTACCACAGCTTGCTTATCCATTCATCTGCTGATGGACATCTAGGTTGTTTCCATGTCCTGGCTATTATAAACAGTGCTGCGATGAGCATTGGGGTACATGTGTCTCTTTCAATTCTGGTTTCCTCGGTGTGTATGCCCAGCAGTGGGATTGCTGGGTCATAAGGTAGTTCTATTTGCAATTTTTTAAGGACTCTCCACACTGTTCTCCATAGTGGCTGTACTAGTTTGCATTCCCACCAACAGTGTAGGAGGGTTCCCTTTTCTCCACACCCTCTCCAGCATTTAGTGCTTGCAGATTTTTGGATCGCAGCCATTCTGACTGGTGTGAAGTGGTACCTCACTGTGGTTTTGATTTGCATTTCTCTGATAATGAGTGATGTTGAGCATCTTTTCATGTGTTTGTTAGCCATCCGTATGTCTTCTTTGGAGAAATGTCTATTTAGTTCTTTGGCCCATTTTTTGATTGGGTCGTTTATTTTTCTGGAATTGAGCTGCATAAGTTGCTTGTATATTCTTGAGATTAGTTGTTTGTCAGTTGCTTCATTTGCTATTATTTTCTCCCATTCAGAAGGCTGTCTTTTCACCTTGCTTATATTTTCCTTTGTTGTGCAGAGGCTTTTAATTTTAATTAGATCCCATTTGTTTATTTTTGCTTTTATTTCCAATATTCTGGGAGGTGGATCATAGAGGATCCTGCTGTGATTTATGTCTGAGAGTGTTTTGCCTATGTTCTCCTCTAGAAGTTTCATAGTTTCTTCTACACGTTCAGAGAAACTTCTCTAGTAACGAGCTATAGAAATGATCCCTGAAAGTATAGTCTTCGGTCTTTGTTTTAACTTGTCAACTCAAATAGATAGCAGACACCTGTCGAATACCATAAGCCATGTCACAGTACATTTATACTTATAGGTGAAGATTTTAGTCATAGATTTTAAATTATAGAAATTACAAATTTAAAAGTTCTTGGTAACTTAATGTGAATAGTACACACTCATTGAAGAAAATGTGGAAAAGCACAAATAAGAAAATGATCTATTGTATTCTCACTGCCTAGAGTTCAGTTCAGTTCAGTCGGCCAGTCGTGTCCGACTCTTTGCGACCCCATGAATTGCAGCACGCCAGGCCTCCCTGTCCATTACCAACTCCCGGAGTTCACTCAGACTCACGTCCATGGAGTCAGTGATGCCATCCAACCATCTCATCCTCAGTCGTCCCCTTCTTCTCCTGCCCCCAATCCCTCCCAGCATCAGAGTCTTTCCCAATGAGTCAACTCTTCCATGAGGTGGCCAAAGTACTGGAGTTTCAGCTTTAGCATCAGTCCTTCCAAAGAAATCCCAGGGTTGATCTCCTTCAGAATGGACTGGTTGGATCTCCTTACAGTCCAAGGGACTCTCAAGAGTCTTCTCCCACACCACAGTTCAAAAGCATCAATTCTTCGGTGCTCAGCCTTCTTCATAGTCCAACTCTCACATCCATACATGACTACTGGAAAAACCATAGCCTTGACTAAATGGACCTTAGTCGGCAAAGTAATGTCTGTGCTTTTGAATATGCTATCTAGGTTGGTCATAACTTTTCTTCCAAGGAGTAAGCGTCTTTTAATTTCATGGCTGCAGTCACCATCTGCAGTGATTTGGGAGCCCCCCAAAATAAAGTCTGACACTGTTTCCACTGTTTCTCCATCTGTTTCCCATGAAGTGATGGGACCGGATGCCATGATCTTCGTTTTCTGAATATTGAGCTTTAAGCCAACTTTTTCACTCTCCTCTTTTACTTTCATCAAGAGGCTTTTTAGTTCCTCTTCACTTTCTGCCATAAGGGTGGTGTCATCTGCATATCTGAGGTTGTTGATATTTCTCCTGGCCATCTTGATTCCAGCTTGTGCTTCTTCCAGTCCAGCGTTTCTCATGATGTACTCTGCATAGAAGTTAAATAAGCAGGGTGACAATATACAGCTTTGACGTACTCCTTTTCCTATTTGGAACCAGTCTGTTGTTCCATGTCCATTTCTAACTGTAGAGTTAAACCACTAATAATATTGTTCCCCACTGGTAACATTTTGATATATGTTTCTAATAATTCTGTACATATACAGTAAACACATAAAAGTGAAATGGTATATGTTCTGTTTTATAACCTATTATTTTCAATTCGATTGGAAATATTTTTCCTGAAAAATGTTTTTTGTTTTATTCTTTAAAGGCTTGCCTGAAAAACATTTAAACATATTTTAATTCTCTGCATGTTATTTCATTGTAGGACTTTTCCATGATTAAATCAGTTCTGTTCTCGGTTATTCAAGTTACTTGCAGTTTTTCTTTGTCATTACAATGTTGCATTGAATCCCCTTGTGTGTGAATGCTTGTGGGTCTGTGATTCTTTCGAGGTAGATTTCTACATGGTAAAGAGTGGTACTGTCTGTGTTACATGTTCTTAATATATGTGTCTGGTATTGTGGTCTTGTTCCCTTCTTCCTGAAAAATGCAACGCTCTTCCTTAAGGATGTATTCATGTTGTTTTTGCTATATGGTAATTTCTTTGTATGTCTCCACAACATTTTACTTGTTGATTTGCTTACTGAATTGCTTCCAGTTTCTCCTAACACAGTTGATGGCGTAAGGACCATCTTCTGTAGCGCACATCTTGTTCATGTTCCTGAAGAGCCTGTGCGGAGTGGGGAATTCCCTGGCACTCTGGTGGTTTCGACTCTGTGCTTCCACTGCAGGGGGCACGGGTTCCATCAGCATAAGAAAAATAAAAAAGGAACATGTGTGATAGTTTCTCTAGGCCTTATACCTAGGCATGGTGTTTCTGTGTCAAAAAACTTTAATGTATACTTGTTTTCACCAAGTATTCTGTTTGTCTGGGTTTTGTTTTATACTGTTTGTATTCCAGAAAACTTAGCTCAGTTTACATTCCTACCAGTAGGGTAAGAGAGTGCAGAACTGGTGGATTCTATCTCCAAAACTAATACCTCTTTTTTTTCGTTGTTTCTAGCAGCCATGGCAATGACAGGTTCAACACCCTGCTCGTCCATGAGTAGTCACACAAAGGAGAGGGTGACAATGACCAAAGTGACACTGGAGAATTTCTATAGCAACCTTATTGCTCAACATGAAGAGCGAGAAATGAGGTAAAGAATTTTGAGAAAGTCGAGTCATGGTTTTGGGTTCCTTCTCTTTATCATGAATCACATTTGTAATATGATTGAAAGGAGATAAGAGTAGCAGCAACCTTGTTCTAACCAATTCCATTACGGTGGAGTAACACTGTCGTCGATTTCCAAGGTCCTTGCTATTAACCCACTTATTTCTATTTCTGTTTACTGGTCAAGAACATAAAATTCCATGGTACTATAAGAAGTTAATGGGGAGGGAGGTGGGAGGGGGGTTCATGTTTGGGAACGCATGTAAGAATTAAAGATTTTAAAATTAAAAAAAAAAAAAAAGAAGTTAATTGGACCAAAACCTTGGAGTTCATCGTTAAAGCACTGTGATATAATGGCAAGAGCAGGATTATGGAACCAGATCTGGGTTTAGAATCCTGCCTTTACCATCTGGTCTTTGTGTGAGGTTAGAACACATTTTTAGTCTTTCTGCACATCAGTTCTCCTGTCTGGAAAATGAGGAGAGTACTACTTGCCTTTCAGAATTGCTGTGGGTATTGGATGTGACACATATGAGCACCCACCAAAGTGCGTCACACCTAGTAACCCCATGAACGGTGGTGGTGGTGTAACTGAGTCCAAGCTCATGCTGCTCGCTGCACTGACAGACCAGTAAATTGAGAGACGAGTTGTTGGGGTAAGGAATAGTGACTTTATTCTGAAAGTGAGAAAACTGAGAGGATGGTGGACTCACGCCTCTGAAGAACCGCCTTGCCTAAGGCTTTTCTTCCGCTAACAGGAGAGGGAGTAAAGTCAGACAGTTCCTGGTTCCCGTCAGCCTCCAGAGGGGTGGTTTTAATTTCTTCCTCCCTGCAGTCATTCACAGGTGGGCCTCGTGGTGATTGTTCCTATGAGCTAAACGAAGGTCTTTTAGCTTAATGCTCATTACTTGAGAGGCAGGGTTACCAGAGATGGGTCATTACGTATAATTTAAGTTTATAGGCAACATCTGTTAAGTGATTAACTTGTAATAGAATATAAAGGGTCTTCCCTATTAGAGTGGCAGGTATTGTTACTGCTCAAGGTATTGTGTACTATCCATGTAGTAACTCATTATTTAAAATTTTTTTCCAGTATTTTATTAAGAAAATATTCAGAAGCACAGAAAAGTTGAAAGAATTGTTTTCAATAAAGTAAATACCCATACAGACATCATGTAGATTCTGCATTTATCATTTATCACATATTGATCTGTCCATCCCTTAATACATTCATTAATTCATCTTAATCTTTTTGCTTCAAAGTATGTTGCAGATGTCTGTATGTTTTACTTCTGAATATTTCTGCTTGTATAATGAGTTTGATATATATATTTCTTAAGGGAGTTCAAAGTTTGCATACAATGAAATGCACCACCTTAAGGGTACATTTCAATGAGTTTTGACAAAAACATATACCTGGTCTTTCCTGGAGATTCTTCTTCAACCCCTGGCCACTGCTGTTGTGGTTTTGTTTTTACCATAGATTAATATTATATGTTCCATACAAATGGAACATGTAAATAGATTCATTTGAATAAAGCATCTTGCACTCAGCCTAATGTTTTAAAAGTTCATCCATTTTGGTATTGTGTCCATAGTTTGTTCCTTTATATTGCTGAATACCATTCTGTTTTCTGACTATACCATAGTTTGCTTATATGTTCTTTCATTGACAAAAAATTTAGGCTTTTTAAAGTTTTTGGCTGTTCTAAGTTGCTCCGAACATTTATGTATAGATCTTTTTGTGAACATTTGTTTTCAGTTCTTAGGTAAATATTTAGGAATGGAATAGCTGGCTCTTGGCTCATAAATATACATAAGTTTATGTTTAGTTTTATGAGGAGTTGCTAGACATTTTTGTAAAATATTCCCAATGATGTATGAGAGTTGTAGTTGCTTTATATATATATATTTTAAACATTGTATTATCAGTCTTTTAACTAGCTGTTTTTATGGATGCTCAGTGGTATTTGATTGTTTTTTTAATTTGCATTTCCCTGATGATTGAATGATGTTCAGCATTTTTCTTTATATGCCTTTTGGCCATATTTTCCTTTGTGAAGTGTTTGTTTAAATTTTTTGACTATTGAGTTTTGGAATTTCTTTATATATCTTAGATAATGATCCTTTGTTGTAGATGTGTTTTGCAAAGTTTCTACCAGTCTGTGGCTTTCCTGTTCATCTAATTTGGCTTTTTTTTTTTTCTTTTGTGGTTATTTCATTCTGTGACCTCTAAGAAACCTTTGCCTACTCCTCCTCAGTCATGAAGATAATTCTCTTATGTTTTCTTCTGGAAGTTTTATAGGCTTAGTTTTTATATTTATGTGATCAGTCTTGAATTGATAAGTGTGTGGGGTATGAGGTGGGGTTTGAAATTTATTTTCCATATGGATATCCAGTTATTTTAGCACTCTTTGTTGCAAAGACTTTCTTTTACCCACTAAATTGCTTTGGCACTTTTGAAAATCAGATACCATATAATTGTGAATCTGTCTGGGCTGTTTGTTCTGTTTCATTTATCTATCTGTCTGTATGCCAGTATCAGATTGTCTTGATTATCAGAGCTTTGTAGTAAGTTTTAAAGTCAGTATAAGCCCTCAACTTGGTGGTGGTTCTTGTTTTTTTCCAGGTTACTTTGGATATTCTAGGTTTTTTGAATTTACACATACATTTTAAAATCAGCTCATCAGTTTCTGCAGAAAAGCCTAGTGGAATTATGGTTGTAGTTGTATTGAATCTGTGGGTCAGTTTGAGGGAGAGTTGACATCTTTACAACATTGAATTTTTTGATGCATATCAATCCATTTTGTTCAGTCTTTAATTTTTCTTAGCAATATTTTGTAGTTTTAGGGTGGAGGCATTTCATGTCTTTTGTTTGTCTATTACTAATATATATATATATTTTAATGCTATTGTAAGTGGGTATTTGAAATTTCATTTTCCACTTCTTTGTTGCTAGCATATAGAACTATAACTGAATTTTGCATATTGACCTTAAACCTTGCAACTTGGTAATTTACTTTCATAGTAGCCTTTTTGTAGATTCCTTAGAATTTTTCTTTGTAAAGAATCATACCCAGATAGAGTTTTACATCTTCCTTTCCAGTCTATACACATTTTCTTTCTTTTTACCTTTTCACATTGACTAGGATTTCAGGTGCAGTGTGGAATGTAAGTGATGGGAGTAGACATCTTTTGTTCCTATTTACAGGGGAAAGCACTATTTCTCTGTTCGTTATGATGTTAAGGTAAGTTTTTCAAAGATGCTCTTCATTCATTGGGAAAGTTTCCTTATGTTCCTGTTTGTGAATTTTTATCATGAGTGGGTGTTGAATTTTGTCAAATGCTTTTTCTCATCTTTGAGATGATCGTCTTGTGTTTTCTTTATTCTTTCACACTATGGTGAGTTACATGAACTGGGTTTTGAATGTTAAACTCGCCTTCCATTCCTGGGGTAAAACCCTCTTGGTCAAAATGCATTACTCTCTTTATATATTGCTGGATTCGGTGTGCTAAGGTATGGGTAAGGATTTTTGCAATCGTTTTCTTCAGGAGGGTAGAAATAATTATTTACATGGGATATATGATTTGATTTTAAATATACAGCTCTGTATGCAGAATAGCAGGATACTTTATACGTGGTGGTGGCTAGCTTTGTTCACTGGGACAAATAAGAGCCTGTACAGCGCTCTGTTAGGATCATGGGGCATTCAAAAATAAATTTGCACGCTCTAGGCATGTGAAACCTGTTGGGGGTGGTTATTTTCAAATACAACTGCTCTGTTGAAATCAGAACTGGTGTTGCAGTTACAGAGAAATGTTTGAGTTCTGATTAAGTTACTTATTTTATTTGATAATAGTCAGTTGGTACTTGTTACCTGTTTTATTTACAGTAGTGTGTGTATGTTAATCCCAATCTCCTAATTTATCACTTCCCTCCATGTTTCCCCTTTGGTAACAGAAAGTTTGATTTCAAGATCTGTGAGTCTATTTCTGTTTTTGTAAATGAGTTCATTTGTATCATTTTTAAATTAGATTCCACATATGTGAAAGTCAGTCAGTTGTGTCTGACTCTTTGTGACCCCACGGACTGTACAGTCCATGGAATTCTCCAGGCTAGAATACTGGAGCGAGTAGCCTTTCTCTTCTCTGAGGGATCTTCCCAACCCGGGGATTGAACCCATGTCTCCCGCATTGCAGATGGATTCTTTACCAGCTGAGCCACAAGGGAAACAGATTCTACATATAAGTGATACCATATGATTTGCCTTTCTCTAACTGATTTACATCACTTAGAACGATAATCTCCAGGTCCATCCATGTTGCTGCCAATGGCATTATTTTCTGCTTTTTTATGGCTGAGTCATATTCCATTGCATATATGTCTCACATCTTTTTTATCTGTTCCTCTGTTGATGGAGATTTAGGTTGCTTCCATGTCTTGGCTACTGTACATACTGCTTCAGTGAATATTGGGGTGCATGTATCTTTTTGAATTATGATTTTCTCCAGGTACAAGCCCAGGAGTGAGATTGCTGGATAATATGGTGGTTCTGTGTTTAGTTTTTTAAGGAAGCTCCATACTTTTCTCCATAATGGTTGTACCAGTTTACATTCCTACCAGCAGTGTAGGAGGGTTCCCTTTTCTCCCATAGCCTCTCCAGTAATCTTGCCTGGAAAATCCCATGGACAGAGGAGCCTGGTGGGCTGCAGTCCATGGGGTCGCAAAGATTCGGACACGACTGAAGCAGCTTAGCAGCAGCAGCAGCAGTGTCCTCGTTTTTGCACTTGAGTTGATATTTGGTGTTAAGTTTGTTGATACATTTTGGTAAGACTGTTTGATTTGGGGTTTTATCACTCCAAGACAATTTTTTTTTAAAAAGCAAGTTATATATAGCTCATATAACTCAACATCGGAAAATCAAACAATGCGATTGAAAACTGGGCAGAAGAGCTGAATAGACATTTTCCCAAAGAGGAAACACAGATGGCCAGCAGCCACATGAAAAGATGCTCAGCCTCACTAATCATCAGGGAAATGCAAATCAAAGCCACCGTATCACCTCACACCTGTCAGAGTGGCTGTCACCAAAAAGAACACACATGACAATTGTTGGCAAGCATACAGAGAAAAGAGAACCCTCCTGCATGGTCAGTGTGAATGTAAATTGATGGAGCTACAGAGGAAAACAGAATGGAAGTTTCTCAAGCAACTAAAAATAGAGTTACCGTATGATCCAGCAATTCTATTCCTGGGTATATATTAGAAAAAACCAGAATCACTAGTTTAGGAAGCTTTGTACCCAGTGTTCATAGTAGCATTATTTACAGTTGACAAGATATGGAAGCAACCTAAGTGTCCATCAGTAGAGGATTACGTAAAGAAGATGTGTGTATGTGTACACACATACACAATGGAATATTCAGTTCAGTTCAGTCGCTCAGTCGTGTCCGACTCTTTGCAACCCCCTGGCAGCATGCTAGGCCTCCCTGTCCATCTCCGACTCCTGGAGTTCACTTAGACTCACGTCCATCGAGTCAGTGATGCTGTCCAGCTATCTCATCCTCAGTCGTCCCCTTCTCCTCCTGCCCCCAATCCCTCCCAGCATCAGAGTCTTTTCCAGTGAATCAACTCTTCACATGAGGTGGCCAAAGTACTGGAGTTTCAGCTTTAGCATCATTCCTTCCAAAGAAATCCAGGGCTGATCTCCTTCAGAATGGACTGGTTGGATCTTCTTGCAGTCCAAGGGACTCTCAAGAGTCTTCTCCAACACCATAGTTCAAAAGCATCAATTCTTCGGTGCTCAGCTTTCTTCACAGTCCAACTCTCACATCCATACATGACCACAGGAAAAACCATAGCCTTGACTGGACAGACCTTAGTCAGCAAAGTAATGTCTCTGCTTTTGAATATGCTATCTAGGTTGGTCATAACTTTCCTTCCAAGGAGTAAGCATCTTTTAATTTCATGGCTGCAGTCACCATCTGCAGTGATTTTGGAGCCCCCCAAAATAAAGTCTGACACTGTTTCCACTGTTTCCCCATCTATTTCCCATGAAGTGATGGGACCAGATGCCATGATCTTCGTTTTCTGAATATTGAGCTTTAAGCCAACTTTTTCACTCTCCACTTTCACTTTCATCAAGAGGCTTTTAGCTTCTCTTCACTTTCTGCCATAAGGGTGGTGTCATCTGCATATCTGAGGTGATTGATATTTCTCCTGGCCATCTTGATTCCAGCTTGTGCTTCTTCCAGCCCAGCGTTTCTCATGATGTACTCTGCATAGAAGTTCAATAAGCAGGGTGACAATATACAGCCTTGACGTACTCCTTTTCTATTTGGAACCAGTCTGTTGTTCCATGTCCAGTTCTAACTGACAGTTGCTTCCTGACCTGCATACAGGTTTCTCAAGAGGCAGGTCAGGTGGTCTAGTATTCCCATCTCTTTCAGAATTTTCCACAGTTTATTGTGATCCACACGGTCAAGGCTTTGGCATAGTCAATAAAGCAGAAATAGATGTTTTTCTGGAACTCTCTTGCTTTTTCCATGATCCAGCAGATGTTGGGAATTTGATCTCTGGTTCCTCTGCCTTTTCTAAAACCAGCTTGAATATCTGGAAGTTCATGGTTCACGTATTGCTGAAGCCTACCTTGGAGAATTTTGAGCATTACTTTACTAGCGTGTGAGATGAGTGCAATTGTGCAGTAGTTTGAACATTCTTTGGTGTTGCCTTTCTTTGGGATTGGAATGAAAACTGACCTTTTCCAGTCCTGTAGACTATTACTAAGCCATAAAAAAGAATGAAATTTTTACCATTTCAACAACATAAATGGACTTACAGGGCATTATCGCTAAATGAAGTAAGCCAGACGGAGAAAGACAAATACTGTGGCATCATTTGTATGTAGAATTTAAACATACCACAAACCAGTAAATATAACAGAGAAAGAAGCAGACTCACAGAGAACAAACTAGTGGTTACCAGTAACGGGGAGGGGTCACAAAGGGGTAGTGGAGTGGGAGGTACAAACTATTGGATGTAAGAAAGGCTACAAGGATGGATTGTACAACATAGGAAATATAGCCAGTATTTTGTGATATTTGTAAATGGATTGTAACCTTTAAAAACTATGAAAATTTGAAAAATTAAAAAAATACAGTGATTGGCAGGAGCTACTACAGTAGTAAGGAAACTCAAATTGGAACTGTCAGAGATAGCTTTTCAAGAGTTTTGATGTTATGGGGGCAACATCATAGAACCTTGACAAATAAGCAGGGTTTTAATGATATGAGACAATTGATGGTTAAGAAACATTTAATTATGAATATGTGGCTAACATATGCTGCTGCTGCTAAGTCGCTTCAGTTGTGTCCGACTCTGTGCGACCCCATAGATGGCCTCCTACCAGGCTCCGCTATCCTTGGGATTCTCCAGGCAAGAATACTGGAGTGGGTTGCCATTTCCTTCTCCAGTGCATGAAAGTGAAAAGTGAAAGTGAAGTCACTTAGTTGTGTCCGACTTTTAGTGACCCCATAGACGGCCTCCCACCAGACTCCTCTGTCCATGGAATTCTCCAGGCAAGAGTACTGGAGTGAGTTGCCATTGCCTTCTCCAACATATGTTGAGCAGTTTGAAATAATGAGTATTGGGCTGGTAAATTTGGGGGCTAATAAGAGAGATCAGGTTGTAATACAAATTTTTGTTTGTATATGCCTTGTTGTCTTTAAAATCTCTAGTTTTCCTCCCACTTATATGCAACTTTTCTGCCATTCTGTTTGTAGTGGAGCACTGGGTTATATTTGCAACTTCTTATTTTTTTTATTTATTTATGGCTGCACTGGGTCTCCATTGGTGCATACGGGCTTTCTCTAGTTGCAGCAAGTGTGGGGCTTCTCATTGTGGTGGCTTCTCTTGTTGCAGAGCTAGGCATGTGGCCCCCGGAGTTGTGGTGCGCGGCCTTAGTTGCTCCTCCGCGTGTGGGATCTTCCCAGACCAGGGATGGAACCTGTGTCCCCTGCATTGGCAGGTGGATTCTTAACCACTGGACCACCAGGGAAGTCCAGCACTGGTTGTATTTGAACAAAGGGTTTACTGCAGAGGAAAATGAGATCAAAGCTGAAAGGCAGAAGGAAAAATGGAAAATCATTTGGAAATTGTCTCCTGTATAAAAGTAGAATATGAGAACATTGGGCTATTTCATAGAAACACTTCAGTGATCCTACATATTGGTTTAAACAGTTAAATTCCCTGAGTCTAGTGTGGCAGAATGCTTATTGAAACTCCTTATAGATGGCAAACTGAATACATCCAATAATGCAAATTCGTATTTTTTTAATCTGTCTTTTGCCTTTGGCCTCTGTGTTAAGCTTCTCTAGCAATAGCAGTTCTCCTGTTCTCTCATGTCATCCTAGGTGTCCATAAAGAGAGATAGGTATTAATAATCACCTAGTTGTTCATAGAAAATTAATGGTTTGGATAATTTGTAGCAGTTTGAAATGAAAACTGAGGCAACTGGCATTTCTTTTTACAAAATGATCTGTGTTGTTTCTGTTCTTTATGAATATTATTTTGGTGGATTAATTAAAGCCACAAAAGCCTAATTTAATAGGCAATAATTTTGTGCTTTCCCCTTTCTTCCCCATAAATCATATAAGAATTCTTCTACATTTTGCCCTCTGAGAACCAGCATCTGCTGCTACTTCTCTTCCATATTCTTACTCAGGTTTTTCTGTTTGCTTTTAGTCTGATCTGATAATGAGTTTTGCAATGTCTGGTTATTATAGTGAACAAGTACAATGTTTGACTATTACTAGTGAGCAAGTGTCAGTTTTATTTGGGCCCCAGGAGTGGGTGAGTCTAGACTTATATATTAAGAAGAGGTGGCAGAAGTACACAGAAGAATTATACAAAAAGGATCTTCATGACTCAGATAACCACAATAGTGTGATCGCTCACCTAGAGCCAGGCATCTTGGAATGCGAAGTCAAGTGGACCTTAGGAAGCATCACTATGAACAAAGCCAGTGGATGTGATGGAATTCCAGTTGAGCTATTTCGAGTCCTAAAAGATGATGCTGTGAAAGTACTGCACTCAGTATGCCAGCATATCTGGAAAACTCAGCCGTGGCCATAGGACTGGAAAAGATCAGTTTTCATTCCAATCTCAAAGAAAGGCAATGCCAAAGAATGTTCAAATTACCGCACAGTTGCACTCATCTCACCCACTAGCGAAGTAATACTCAAAATTCTCCAAGCCAGGCTTCAGTAGTACGTGAACCGTGAACTTCCAGATGTTCAAGCTGGATTTAAAAAAGGTAGAAGAACCAGAGATCAAATTGCCAATATCCATTGGATCATAGAAAAAGCAAGAGAATTCCAGAAAAACATCTACTTCTGCTTTATTGACTATGCCAGAGCTTTTGACTGTGTAGATCACAACAAACTGTGGAAAATTCTTCAAGAGATGGGAATACTAGACCACCTTACCTGCTTTCTGAGAAATATGTATGCAGGTCAGGAAGCAACAGTTAGAACCAGAAAGGAACAACAGACTGGTTCCAAATTGGGAAAGGAATATGTCAAGGCTGTATGTTGTCACCCTGCTTATTTAACTTATATGCAGAGTACATCATGTGAAATGCCAGGCTAGATGAAGCACAATATGGAATCAAGATTTCTGGGAAAAATATCAACAACCTCAGATATGCAGATGACACCACCCTTATGGCAGAAAGTGAAGAACTAAAGAGCATCTTGATGAAAGTGAAAGAGGAGTGTGAAAAAACTGGCTTAAAACCCAACATTCAGAAAACGAAGATCATGGCATCCAGTTCCATCAATCCATGGCAAGTAGATGAAGAAACAATAGAAACAGTGACAGACTTTATTTTCTTGGGCTCCAAAATCACTGTAGATGGTGACTGCAGCCATGAAATTAAAAGACGCTCGCTCTTTGGAAGAAATGCTGTGACCAAGCTAGACAGCATATTAAAAAGCAGAGACATTACTTTGCCGACTAAGGTCCGTCTAGTCAAGGTTATGGTTTTTCCAGTGGTCATGTATGGATGTGAGAGTTGGACTGTGAAGAAAGCTGAGCGCCGAAGAATTGATGCTTTTGAACTGTGGTGTTGGAGAAGACTCTTGAGAGTCCCTTGGACTGCAAGGAGATCCAACCAGTCCATCCTAAAGGAAATCAGTCCTGAATATTCATTGGAAGGAGTGGTGCTGAAGCTGAAACTCCAATACTTTGGCCACCTGATGCAAAGAACTGACTCATTGAAAAGACCCTGATGCTGGGAAAGATTGAAGGTGGGAAATGGACGACAGAGGATGAGATGGTTGGATGGAATCACGGACTGGATGGACATGAGTTTGAGCAAGCTCCAGGAGTTGGTGATGGACAGGGAATCCTAGCGTGCAGCAGTCCCTGGGGTCGCAAAGAGATGGACACAACTGAGCAACTGAACTGACTAGATATCGGTCAAACTAATTTGTTGAGATTTTCAAAGATTTCTGTAATACTCATTTTTAGAGTAATTCTGGATAATTCTCAGTTCTGGTCATATAAACCCACTGTTTATACCATTTCCCTGGTTTTAAGTGACTCATCTGCAGAAATTAGAAATATTGTCCACTCAACTCGCTTGTAGAGTGGACTAGCCTTTCCTCCCATCCCTGTTGCCTCTGAATCAAGCTGTGTTGGAGGCGAGTCTAAATTAAGTATAGTAAGGGGGGCTGATTACAAGAAGTAGTCATGAATATGTGTATGTACATTGTGCTGCTTCTTTTTTAAATTTAGTAAATACATCTTGGGCTTTCCTGGTGTCTCAGAGTATAGAATCTGCCTGCAGTGCAGGAGACCCGAGTTCAGTCCCTGGGTCGGGAAGATCCCTTGGAGAAGGAAATGGCAACCCACTCCTATATTCTTTCCTGGAAAACTTCATGGGCGGTGGACTACAGTCCGTGGGGTCGCAAAGAGTTGGACACCCGACTAAGCAACTAACAACAGACATCTTAAAAAAGTTGCTATGTACAAAGCACTATTCTTAGTGGAGAAGGAGGATTCAGATGTGGTCCTTGTCTTCAGAAGAACTTACTGTCTCATGTGGAAAATGGTCTCACACCCTAATAAAGGGAGCTCATGGAAGCCTTGCTGGGTGGGGTTGGGTGTGGCCTCTGTGTGGAAGTGCCTCCTCCCCCTCAGGGTCCTGGTTTGGAACATTGGAGCTGAGCTGGAGTGACCTCACCAGAGGCTGGGGTGTTAAGCTCCCTGGCCCTGCGACCAGAGACGTGTAGTGGAGGAGCCGCCTTTGTTCATACAGTCAGCCCTTAGGTTCAGTGATTGTCAGGACTTTGCTAAATTTGTTTCATCTATTCCATTTTATTTTTTCTTGCTTGTGTTTTAAAGCAAATTTGAAACATCTGTCTTTTTAGTCCTGTCTGCTTCAATATGCATCTCCAAAAGCCTGGCCGTTTTCTTATATCACAATGCCAACATGAGTCTAACAAGTTAGTAACTCTCTGGTATTGTCTCACAGAGGATGTGATTCATAAGCCTTTTGTAAGATGTCACTGTTTTATGCCATTTTTGGTGTCTTCAAGATCTTTGACTTGGTCCCAGTGAATCATTACCATGGATCATTTTGGATGGTAGGTTTTTTCTGGATATTTTCTCTAATAAAAGAATCTGAGAGGAATTCCTTGGCAGTCCAGTTTTAAAACTCTGAGCTCTCACTGCCTGAGGGCCCAAAAATTTGATCCCTGGTCGGGGAACTAAGATTTCATATTTCACAAATTGCACGCAGTGGCCAGAAAAGAAAAGAAGCTGGTGGTGTTCAAGATGTTGATGCTGCTGAATACTTTACTCTCAGGGAGATTATCTACTGAGACCAGTTTAATTACACTTGCAGCGGCAGTGTAGAATACTTTACAGTTTCAATTTAGATTTAAAATTCAGAAGGAGCTGTCTCTGTAACACACATTGTGTGATAGCATGTTAAGACTGTTGTCACTGTCTGGCGTGATCATTCAGAGAACATGTAGTCAGTATGATGGTGTTTGATACTCAGGGCCCAAAAGTAGCTGACCAGGGTTGAGTTCTTATAGTTCTTACCATGAGTTTACTCTTTTTTTTTTTTTTTTTGCGTTTACTCTTCTTACTCTTCCCAATTTCAACTATTTAACCACAAAAATGGAATTAATTTTCACTCCTGAAGTGACCAGTGGTACGGCCTTCTCTCTCCGATGTGTATGCACACGTAGACGCATATCCGCAGACATTCTGGGAACCAGGAGAAGAGGAGTGGGCAGACTGGGAGGTGTGCGGATACTTTCTTCATCCTTCAGAGTTGCAGTAGATCTTTTCACTTCCTGGGAGTTTGGACACAAATTCTTGTTTATCATCCGAGCCTGTGGATTTGTACTGTAATATGATTTCTAATAGTAAATAAATATCATTAAATAAAAATATTCATTTTCACTAAATACTGGTATTGCAGTAAATATTCACTGACTAAAATAAAACTCATTATTGTCCCATGTTCCTCTCTGTGTTCCCTGTAGTTAGTGGCATCATTATCCTCTCACACAAGAAATTCAAAGACTGTTCCCTTGGCTCCTCTTGTCAACTGGTCATCTTTGCAGTGATTCTGTTCACATCATTTTGAGTTTCCAGCCCTAGTTCCAGGTCTTTATTGTCCATCTGACTCATGATAGCTTTTTTTGTTCCAGAGTCCCTTCCCACTTCTGTCCCCTGTCTCCTCTCTCCTCTGTCTGTTGCTTTTCCTGATAGTCCATCAGCTCATTACTACAGGCTGCCATTCTCAGAGAGAAACCTCATCACACCATTCCGTTGTGCACACGCCTCTAGTAGCTACTAGTTGTGTGCAGACTAAGAGTCACCCATCCTCGCGTGGTGTTCGAGGTGCAGGGTGCCTCAGCTGGCCTAGACCACATGACGGTGCTTCGTCTGCCCTATATGTCTGTTCTTCCCTGCCCTGCTCAGCTGGCCTGTTATCTGGGATGCTGACAGGGATAGAGGAGATTCCAGCCCCTGTGCTTTCATTTCTTATGCGGAATAAATAACAGATGTGTGGAACTAGTTGTAAGGAAATTTTACTTATTTCTCTTAGTTTTATCAGGTCAGTGTGAATCTATAGGTCAAAACTATTCTTGGATGCAGTTTCTAAGGTATCGCACTCCAAGGATTTAGAATCTCAAGGGTTTTTTTTTTGGTGCTTTTTGGTATTGTTTTGTTGTTGTTTGTTTGTTTTGTCTGTTCCTTGTGGTTTTGAGTCTTTTAAGTTTTATCAGTGCCACTGATTACCTTTTTTGAACATTCCCCCCTCCTTAAATCTCCAAATTCTGTGTTTACCTTTGTTACTACTGTGCTTGTGGCAGGGAGGAGGAGGAAGATGTGAAAATAAAGGAAGTAGATTTCAGTCTGGGGCAGGGAGAAAAACACCCTGATAGAAGAGGTTATCAGACACCAGCTGTTGGTGGTTTGTTAAGGAGGAACTACCACACCCAGAGAGAGAGAACTTTACATTTTGAAATTAGATTCTTTGTTGCATTAACATCTTAAACAATTTTTGTCAAAATGTAGAACTAACAAAGGATGAGAATTTTTTCACTTGCCTTAGTAACTGTAATTTGTTGATTTAATGAAACATTTTGAGTTTTACCTGTTTCTATCAGTTAAGAAAAATTGTGCATAAATTGACAGAAAGTTATCATTCAGATGTTAATTTCATATGTCTTTATTTTTAGACAAAAGAAGTTAGAAAAAGTGATGGAAGAAGAAGGTCTCAAGGATGAAGAGGTAATTAATATTGGAAAATTTTCCTTGAAACCAAGCCTGGCAGCTGATGTCTTGTGTAGCAAGTTGTTAGCATTGGCGCATGCAGGAAGGGTTTTGACTTTTAACAGGAAATTATGAGGGCTGGTGTGCTTCTGGATTTGGGTACTCATGCACAGGGAGAAGTTGATCATTAAATACCAGGAAGGATGACTTCTAGGCTCTGTAGTAGTAAATTAATTAGCTTTAGAATTCCAGGAAAAGGAAGACATGAAATAAAATTAAAAATTTTAAAAAGCAAATTAGCATTTTTAATTCACTGAAAACGCTCCATAGAAGTGGAGCAAATTTCTGAAATTTTTGTCAAGGTGAAATACCTCTCGAATCAGCCTTTCCCCCCAGTGCCCACAGATGTGGCAGAAATTAAATAAGAAATTGTGAAAAGAACTGAAATGGCTATGGAAGTGTTCTCAAAGGGAGGAATGAATCATAGAACCCAGGAAAATGGTGAAAAATACCCAAGACTTGTAGGAACGATAGAAAGTTAATGCATAAAATGAACCATAATGTGTAAAAAATCCAGAGAGAAATTTTAAAACCATACTTGTATATAAGAAAAGTTAAAGGAAAATGTTGATAGTTTATCCTTCCACTTTAGGAATAGTAGAGTAGCAGGCTGTGAAGAAGGTTCGTCCACGTCCACAGAGGAGGCGTCCTCTGTTCAGTGTGGTTATTGTGTCTGAGGGCTGGGAGGCAGGGCTGACCTCCTAAGGGTCCTTCTGCGGTGCTCTCCTGTGTGAACAGATGGTGCTTAGTTTGGCGGGGCCCTGCTTTCCGGGTGGGCTAAACCACAAATAAGATTTGTTGCAGAGTCCCTTCCCACCTCTCTCCCTCTCTATTTAAACATTAGAAACGACTCCGGAGATCAGCGCATGCTCGGAAGGAGACAGAGTTTCTTCGTTTGAAGAGAACAAGACTTGGACTGGAAGATTTTGAGTCTTTAAAAGTAATAGGCAGAGGAGCCTTTGGTGAGGTAAAAACACCAGAGCTACTTATGAAATACAGGAATCCCACAGCACTTTGAAGCTACTAATGTAACATGAGCTTGTGATGGCTGACAGAACTGTAACACGGAGTGGATGGGCCCAGCTTTGAGCCCTGAGTCTTACCTGCGCTCTCTCCTCTTTTTCTTGCCCTCTCACTGTCCCAGGGATCTGCCTCTTGTTCTCTGTTTTGCTAGAGATGATGTTGATGCTTTAAGTATTCATCTAGAGGGAGAGTTGATAGGTAGAAAGAAATCAATATTTATTGCTTAGTGAGTGCTTCTTTCCTAGAATCATGACTAATATTTTATACATGATGTGGTTAAACCTGAGGGGATATATAATGTTCCAGTGTCACACATCCACTGGGCAGTGGTACCAAAGCGGGGCCGAGGTCTTCCTGATCTCAAAGCTGTTGCTTTTCCCGTTACACTGCCTTTCCAAGAGCGAACTTGCAGCATATTTCCACCCTTTATTTCTTCCTGCCAGATTGGTACAGCTCGGAAAAGATAGCCCTGGGAAACAATTTATAGAAATAAGTTAATGTGGGTGGTGGTAGAGAATGAAAGCATTTGTAGCTTTGTCCCAGCTGGTTGTCCAAGTGCATCCTGCTTGGTCACAAGAGCAGTCTGCTGGGGAGGGTTTGAATGAGCCTGTGCAAGATCCTCCCCATTTGTGGAAAACACCCGAAGTGAACGACCTGCTGATGCAGTAGTTTCACCATCATTGTAAATACAAAAGGAGCAGCGCATTATTAAAAACCAGCACCCAGGGGAAATGTGAGTGCATATTCAAAGGCACAGGTGAAAGATTAAATTGATCCCTCAGTGTTCAGAACCCCTGTTGGCCTCTTGAGAGAGGAAAAGGTACAGGACCACGTCTAAAAGAACTTTATGTTCAATGAGGAGGGGACGTGGGACTCGAGGAAAATAAGAGTGTTTTAGGGAGAAGAAAACATACTTGTCTTGTGGGAGGAGGTGGGGATATGCAGGGACTTGCTGAGGAGTTGTGTTTGGGTTTGCAGACCATTTCTTTTCATCATAAATTATGTGTTCTCTCTCTCTAAAAAAAAAAAAGGAAAATAAAAAAGAGAAAGGAGAGCTACAGAAAACTTTTATTTCCCTAATTAAACATTTTAGTTCCTCCCCCGCTGCCAGGCATTTTTTTCCTGTGCCTTAGCTTTTGCTGTTGTTTTAGACATTGTTGTAAACATTTCCTTAGGTATTTTTGAGCTGACTGGATGACATGTGTCGTGGGTTTAATGAGTCCAAAGTGAGGATTTTGAATTAGCTTGATCTGTTCAGCTAGGGAGCCAGAGCTGTTCAGAGGTGGAGATAGACATCTGAGGGTGTTTCGGCACTGACCTCACTGTGTATTATCCATTTTGAAACATTGAAAACCATTTTCTTCTGCTTTGTTATTGCTTCTATAAAAATTGCAGTACTTTTCCAGTTTAAATATGATTTCTTATTACACATGAAAGCATTAGTTTGGCATCGTGAACTCTTTGTGTTTCTCTTATAATATTTAGGTGCGGCTTGTTCAGAAGAAAGATACGGGCCATGTGTATGCAATGAAAATACTTCGTAAAGCAGATATGCTTGAAAAAGAGCAGGTAAGGCACAATTGTAGCAGTGATTTTAGTCATCTGACGAATTTTGTCTTCTAAAACTGTTCTTTTTGCTTAATTGAAGGGTATATTCCTCTTTTAGTTTTCTTTAGCCCTGTCATATAATATTACTCTTCTTTCTCCACCCCCCATAGAACCAGTTACATATATTTTAGGTACAAATAATGCCTAAGATATTATGCACAGTCTTTTTAAAGTTGAAAATCTAGAGAAACATCTGCTATTTGTGTTTCGCAGTTGATCACAAGCTGTCCTTGTCATTAGGAGCTGTGTTTTGAGGTTGTACTTACTGTGGTAGCATGTTCCTTACAGAATGTTAAGAAAAGTTGTGTATTATACCTTGGAACTGAGACTTAGAAATTAAAATTTGGCGTTTGATCCAAAATAGGCCTTAACGTGCTTCATTCTGTAAATTCATGCAAACCCAGTTTGGATCTTCTGAGTGGCTTATCACTACGTGAGAGAGGCCAGTCTTCTTTGGGAATGAATTTGAAAAAATATAATGAAGGTGGCACAGTAGTGCAGACTCTCATTTAATGATTAAGAATATTTTATATAACTTCAAGTCTACTTTGCAAATAGACTTATAAGCTGCATCCAGTAATTTATGCAGAATAAGTAAGATTTTAAATATTAGACAGTATATATTAAAAGTGAGAATGCAGATTTTCTATAAATCTGGTTTAATTTAGCAGAACAGATTGTAGTGGGCAATGCCTGCAAATATCCTGTAAAATACCAGTTGCTATAGGAGGGCAGAGAGACCCTCCTGGAAAGGAGAGCTCTAGATACAGAACCTCAGAGCCAGGATGGATGCTGGCCCCACACCCAATCCTTCCAGTCACTTGAGAGGAGCTATAATCACCAAGGCTTTTCTGCCCTTCATTTAAGTGCTAGCTCAAAATTTGGGATTTTAATTTTCTCTTTAATTTTCCTATGTTACCCAGAAGCTTTAGACTCCCAGGAATTTTGGTCAGAAGTAGCAAATACCCTGGCAGTAGTTCTACAGACATTATATGTTAACACCAACCTTATTCAAAATGCACACCAGTCCTATTAATGTATCTAAAAATCAGTGTGGTAAGGGTATTGACATTGTAGGAGCTTCAGTTAATCTTGAAAAGGAGAATGTGAAGCTGTATTGATTAGTCTGTATAGTTTGTATGTCACAAGTAAATTTTATTTTTACAAGATATATTTCCTGTAGTTTTAACCAAGACTCACAGTATTTCTTTATCAAATGAATAGTAGAGTAAAATTGTAAAGAGAAGTACACGTCATAACTTCCACTTACGAATCCTTCATAGAGGTAACAGGTGGTAACAGAGGATGATCCAAACATACTGTTTAAAGACATTCTGTCAAGTACTGTACCTTCTTCAAAATCAGTTTCTAAAGACTTACTACGTGAAGATAAAGGAAATGTCTGTTCGAATTAGGAGTTTAAATGAATTAACTTAAATCGTTAGCTCCTCTTGCTGATGGACTCAGCTCCCTAGGGTTGATCTCAGCGTGGTTCAGTTAAAGTTTCCGGCCACAGACTTGACCTGGGGCAGCTGTCTTGAAGCAGGCAGCAGCTTTGTGGGGCAAATCCATCACTTCTGAGTGGGGCTGACAAAGTACAGATTCAGAGCCTGACTTCTTATAGGTATAGGTGCCCTCTCCAGAGGAAAAATTCTTATTTGCTTTTATGAAACTGAGCAGGAATTATAGCTACCTATTTAGAGTTCTGGTTGTTATTCTGTCTCACAAGATGGAAGTTTCTGCTACCTGGAAAATGAATTCTAGAGGATGAGAGACCAGTGTTTAGCTAGTCTCTTCCCATTTCTCTTCCTGTGCAAAAGGACAGTCTCTGGTTGTGATGCCCGTGTAGAGGTAGGATGAACCCAAAGACTGTTCCGTCTGCTCTCCTAGTGCCCTGGGTCACAGCTGGCACATAATCTCCACCCCACTCAGTGTTTATGGAGCAGGGGAAAGGGAATCCAGAGCCCACCCTTCCCGTAAAATCGCCTGACTCCACCCCTAGACCTTGAGTTCTTGACTTGCTGTTCAGCCCCAGGAGAAAAGGGCAGGGTGTGGTTACCGTGCCTGCAGCTTTCCCTGTGACAAACCGGGAATGTTGCAGTCACGGTCCTGCCCTCTAAGGTGAGTGACAAGCAGCAGTGGTCATGCCTGTCCTTTTCCACGTGTCCCTGCAGTAGGCAGAGGCCCTCACAGGAGCCAACGGAACAGGTGGGTGAAGTCAGCTTCGTGCAGTCTTTGTGTAGTAACTGACTGGGTCAGAGCCAGCAAGTGGCGTGAGCGTTTCTCAGGTCTTTACTGGGCTTCATCCTAGTTCTGTAGCGCCATTCCTTATCACCGTTACCTTCTCCCGTTTTTCCTACCCTCATGCCATAAGTAGAGATGTAAAAATGTAAACTTTCTAAAATACTGAAGTCAAAAATTTCCTTGAAAACAGTTTTAGTAGAAACTGAAAACTCAATAGGTGTTTTAGGCCCATAGGAGTGAGCATGGAAAGATGAGGCAGGTTAGGTGTAAGACAGGAGAGAAGGCTCTGGGGTCTGTGTCTGAATGGAATAGAGAGCACCTGGCTTTGCTGAAGACATTCCATTAAGACAAGCACACAGAACATCCTATCAAACAAAATAACAACCAGGGGCTGAGTTTGCCAGTAGAAGTACCAGTTTGTAAACTTGGTATATCTTCACCTCTAAACACTGTAGGAGGTCCCACCCTGGAGCACATGTTAAGATAAAAACCTCTACTCAGGGATCAGCCTGAGTCTTAATAAATTTAGATCTGATTCAACCCAGTCTTGCAACTTAACAGCACTTATACAAGAAGAAAAGGGGTGGGACTTGGTGATATGCAGTAGTGTTTTGATTATTATTGTATATTTAAAGTAGATGAAGTCAACTTGATTCTAATAAATTAATAAAGTAATCCTCCCAAACCTTTGGCAACTTGGTCTCCCTAGCTAAATATTTCAGTAAAAATAGAAAACTGGCAGTGTCATAAATGAACCTACAACTCTTCTTAGCTGTTCTCGTGTTTCAGTTCAGTAAGAACTGAGTACCTATTACTCAGTCATTAAAAAGAATACATTTGAATCAGTTCTACTGAGGTGGATGAATTGGAGCCGATTATACAGAGTGAAGTAAGCCAGAAAGAAAAACACCAATACAGTATACTAACACATATATATGGAATTTAGAAAGATGTTAATGATAACCGTGTGTGCGAGACAGCGAAAGAGACACAGATGTAGAGAACAGACTTTTGGACTCTGGGGGAGAGGGAGAGGGTGGGATGATTTGGGAGAATGGCATTGAAACATGTATATTATCATGTAAGAAACGAATCGCCAGTCTAGGTTTGATACAGGATGCTTGGGGCTGGTGCACTGGGATGACCCAGAGAGAGGATATGGGGAGGGTGGTGGGAGGGGGGTTCAGGATTGGGAACTCATGTACACCTGTGGCGGATTCATGTCAATGTATGGCAAAACCAATACAGTATTGTAAAGTAAAAAAAATAATAAAAGAACTGAGTACCTCCCGTGTGCACAGCTGTGACCGAGTACTGTGGCATCACAGCATGTGGGATTGTCAAGGCAGCGTCTTCGCAGATGTCTCTGAAGGCCTGAGAGACAGGATTTGCTTAGAGAGTCTCATCTTGGGGACTTACTTTTATCAAAAAAGAGTTATTAGAACAAAAGATACGAAAAGAATGGTAATTTTAACTAATCAGAGGTTCACTTTATAACACTGTTAAAGTTTCCATTTGCATTAAAGCTGTTGATTTTTGCAATTTTCAAGCCTTTCATCACTCAGGTTTTCATTACCGAATACCTTCAAGTCAAATGTTGTCAATTTTGAGTTCATAGGTTTGCCTGAGCATAAGCTGTATCTTTTGCATCATCACAATTTAATACTCAACAGTATTTAAGTTGTTTAAGCAAATATGCAGTCTGATAAAGCAGAGCAAGGCTTGTCATTAATCCAATGCGTGTACCTCCAGGTTGGCCACATTCGTGCGGAGCGTGACATTCTAGTGGAGGCAGACAGTTTGTGGGTTGTGAAAATGTTCTATAGTTTTCAGGATAAGCTAAACCTCTACCTAATCATGGAGTTCCTGCCTGGAGGTAATTACTTGATGATGAAAGGTCATTTTTCCTTTTTGTTTTGTGGTTTCTCTCTTACATGGATTAACCCTCCTTTCTACTTTTCACCGTGCTCACAAAGTTGCTTTCTGTATCTTTTTAGGTCTGTAAAGGAGGCCAGTAATCTGTCTGTGCTGAGTGCCTTTCTACAGCTTTAGTAACCTTCTCATGATTTCAGATGGATATTTACTTTCTTTTTAAATGTATAGAAATAACCTAGGAGCTTTGCCTGTCCTCTGTCTGTTTACCCAGTGACAATATTGAAGCTATTACATTCTTTGCTTCAACTTTTTTTTCCCCCTTGTAATTTATAAAGAGTGAATTTCTCATTACATGTATTAGTAGTCACAATCTGTTTCTTATTTCTGAAATGTAAAGTTTTTGGTGACTTGGCATGTACATCTTGTAAGACAGCTCCAAAGTAAACCCAGAATAGAACATGCGTCTGTTCTGGGGAACACGGTCTGTTTCCCAGTGAGCAGATAAACTGTGAGCACACTGGTAGGAAAAAAAAAAAGAAAACTTTCTCTTTTTTTGCTTTTATACCAAAGCTAATCTAATTGTGGCATAATATTTGATCTGGTGACAACCTTTAGTTAGATCTAGGGTCATCAGTACTTTTTATTAACAGCTGATAAAGGTTAGGAAGAATCTATATGACAGAATGAGGAGAAACTTTTTAACATTTAGATGTCAGTTGTTAAATAGGAGTAAGAACCAGCTCAGGAACCAGCCAGCCCCTTGACATGCGTCTCCGCAAGCCTTACCTGCACCGTCTTCCGTAGCTTCCCGTGTCCCCTGGACCCTGCCCTTTGCACTGGGTGGGGCTGGCCTGAGTGCTCTGATCATGTGGGCACGCTCGCACAGGTGAGGCCACTGGCTGCTCTCCTGGTCCGCTGCACTACGGCCACACAGGTACCTCAGAGCTGGCCCCGCTGATGTGCCTCCAGGTTGAATGTGTGGCTTCCAGGAGTGATTAGGAAATCATGTTTTTCAAGTTTTGGGAGCATCTTAATAAGTGCCTTAATTTTTGCCTGAGGGGAAAATACCCACTTTTCTCCTTCCCTCAAAGTTAGAAATAAGCAGCATGACACGCTATTAAAATCCGAGGTTTCTGTCTCTTTTCCATTTTCTAACATAAATGGCTTTCTATGCAATGTGAACTGAATCTTTCCTGTTTCTTTTACCTTTAAACTGTTTATTCATATTTGCTTTGCTTTCATCTGACTGTTGGATCAGAATCTTTTTTTTCACCATTGTATGTTGATGGTATTAAGCAGAAATACTTAAATTTTGACTTTGCAGAAAACTAACGAAGTTACTGTTTAACTGCTAAAACACTGACATTGTGTTGTAAAAGTTGCATAAAGCATTTTGTACCCGCAAATAAGCACTGGAGAACAAACGCCCCTGATCTTGGGAGGTGTTCACTGTGCACGTTTGGGAGGCAGTTATTACACATCCTAGTCTGTAGCATTTACTGTTCATATATACAACAGCTTTTGTTGACTAACACTTTGCTACCTAAATCCTACTTTTTCATATATGTTCTAGTGTTCTGTGAATAGACAGTGAAAGGCTTGTTTTCAGCCTCCCCAGATTTTTACGTTTTTGTTTGGGCTTCCCTGATAGCTCAGTTGGTAAAGAATCCACCTGCAATGCAGGAGACCCTGGTTCGATTTCTGGGTCAGGAAGATCTGCTGGAGAAGGTATAGGCTACCCATTCCAGTATTCTGGCCTAGAGAATTCAGTCCCTATACAGTCCATGGGATCGCAAAGAGTCGGACATGACTGAGTGACTTTCACTTCACTCAGCCTGTCTAATAATGGCAGTACAGCCATTCTTAGAATGTGGTAACGCCTTAGAGAAGTTTGTAGGTATTGTGCCAAGTGAAAAGTAAAGTAGCTCTTTCCCCAGTCCAAAAAATTGTCTTAATCCAATTTATTGATTGATTGGTTTATTATTTTAGTGTGGGAGAAATTTCCTTTCTCTCTCCACAGTAAAGTGGGAATCACTGCTCAGGGGTCAGCATCAGTTAGCTTAGTGAAAGTGTTTTGCCATCCGTGGCTGTGAATTTTATCTTTTAAGTGTTAGAAACTGCTTACCATTTCTGCTCATGTCAGGCATTTCCGCCCATAGTAGGTCATCTCTGGGACACAGCAGAGGCCTGTTTAGCACTGCCTTATGGTGGCAGGTAGGAAGGACATATTTGAAAACTGGGTGTTACTCATACTGTTTTGTGTGTTTGTGTGTACTTTGTATCTTCTTGTTTCCAGGGGACATGATGACCCTGTTGATGAAGAAAGACACGCTGACGGAAGAGGAGACTCAGTTTTACATAGCAGAAACAGTGTTAGCCATAGACTCTATTCACCAGCTTGGATTCATCCACAGAGACATCAAACCAGACAACCTTCTCCTGGACAGCAAGGTACTGTGAGGGGTGCAGGCTGACCAGTGTGTCTTTATCTGTCTGAGCAGCCTCTGCCTTAACCCCTGCCTGACTTGTCGTAATCACAGTAGGGGAGCTGTGAGCGCCCTGGTTCTATTTTCTTCTTCTCTTTTTTAAAGGTAAGAAAGGCTTATGAATTCCATAATTTGATTGAATTTTCCTCTTAACATTTTGAAAAATTATTAAGCATAAAATTAAGTTGTTTTGTAATGAAGCCAAAGATGGTCATCTTCTCATATGATTAACTACACTAACGCATCCCCTGTCAAGAACCCCTCTGTTGAGGATCCCAGCCTAGAACTAGGAAGTACGGCAACAGCAACAGTAATCTGTCACAAAGCTCCGCTTCCAAACCTGTGCCTCGTGAGTAAAGCAGAGTCCTGCTCAGCCTCTGTGATGGCCTCTCTGTAGTTATCTTTAGACATGCGCATGAACTGAGTTGCCTGATTCTTAAACTTTCAACACGTCGGAAGAGAATCCCTGTGCTGCTGTGTTCTTGATGCTGCTTGACAAGTTCCTCCACCTTCTGGACCTCACTCATCTGTGAAGTGAATATATTGATTGGGAAACGCTCCAAAGTCCCTTCCAGCTTTAAAATTCTAGATTGTTGTGTTCTGGTACATAGAATTGTTGTCTAGATTGAATTCTTCTAAGTAGGAAAGTAAATTTAATTCATAGGGTATTTTCCTTTCTTACTGTCTTTTGGTAACAGTCTTTGGAAAAAATCTGAAGTTTTAGTCTACTTCCTTTGAAAACTTTAATGTCTCTGTTTCGAGAGAGTAGGAGATTTGTCCAATAATTTCTTCTGGTTAATAGTTTTTTTCTTCATTATAATAATATACAAACATAGTGGAAATTTTGAATAATACAGAGAGCTATAAAGAAGAAAAATGTAATGTCATTGTTCAAAATATTTTATTATTTTTCATTTAAATAAATAAAGTACTTTTGGCCGTGCTGGGTGTCTGTTCGGTGCTCGGGCTTTCTCTCGTTGCAGCGAGTGGAGTGTGTTCACCACTTGGGGTGTGGGGCTTCTCCCTGTGGTGGCTTCTCTTGCGGGGCGCAGGCTCCATGGGGCAGACTTCAGCAGCTGCAGCATGCAGGCCTAGCAGTTGTGGCGCACAGGCTTAGCTGCCCTGTGACGTGTGGACCCTTCCCCGGCCAGGGATTGAACTCGTGTCCCCTATGTTAGTAGGCAGACTCTTAACCACTGGACCACAAGGGAGTCCCAGTAACAACTATTTCAGTATAATAGCTTCAGTAGCTTTCTCTTTATGTCAGTTTATGTACAGTTAGCATCCTCGAAGTAAATAGCTTGATATTCTGCTTTTAAAATGGTAACGTGTATGAGATTATTCTTCTGTCCTTAAGTTCAGATATATTTTAATAAAGTAGTAGATCTACTCTGTGTTGTCTTGGGTTCAGATGCCTTGGTCCTGTACCCAGTGCCTTAGTGCTGGCTTCATTGTAGGCTAAGTCTGTGTTCATCGCCAGCAAACATACTGAAGACCAAGAGCTGGGGACTTAGTCTGGCTGAGGAGGACTGGCGACACCTGTTTGGTGCAGACATGCTCTCTACAATATGCCAGCCCAGACTTGTAGAGGAGGGCTCATTTATGTGTTTAGCCATATCGGTTGTAAAAGTGAAAATGTAGACATTTTGAGTTCCTGCTGTATACTGAGAAGTGCTACAGAGTTCTCTGAAAATCTAGGTTTGAACAGCATTTGCTCCAGGCACTGTTTTTTAAGACTCTTCTGGAGTTGTCTAGGTAAAACATGCAATTAAAACTGTGAAACACTTCCTTGGCTTGTAGAACAGGTTATTTGCAAATCTGAAAGGGAAGTAGCAGGTTAGTAGGCTCAAAGCCATCTTTGGTAGTTTACTTTTTATGCTTGTGCCTGTGTGTGTGCACACAGAGCCAAACCTAATGAAATTGAAGAAACCAAAACAGCACAGAAAGCTACTCTTGAGCAAGGCTTCTGTAGGCTTGTGCCCTGGGATGTTTGTATGTTAGGGACCAAAGGCCACAGATGGGGAAGCCGCCAGGGCTCAGTCCTTGGCCACATCACTTCTGATTATGTGACCTTGAGCAGTGTAGAGTTGCTCCCAGCAGCGAGAGTTGCTCCCCTAGTTTCAGTTTTACCTCCTTATCTACCTAAACTTTTGGTAGGTGGACGTTTGGTCCTGACTGTGGCCATTTGGTTCATGACAGAAGTTCCTTGAAATCTGGTCCAATCCAAAACATCCATTTTAGACAGAACTAAATACCAAGGACTTTTTGGTATGGACCAAATGTCTTGCAATGCAAAATCTCACCACCCCTAGAACACCCTCTTCTACCTTAGAGAACCAGGGAAGGATCCTTACAAGCCTTAATTCTCACCATTTGTGCCAGGAAGATATCATGATTCGCATTTTCCAGATGAAATAAGGGGTTGGAGAGGTTAAATAATCCTGGTCTGGAGAGAAAGAGCTTTGACTACTGGCTTTGGTGCTGCCATTTCACCAGCAAGTCGTTTAATGACTCTGAGTCTATGAAAGGTGGCTTGAGAATTATAAATGAGACAACACATGTGAAGGCATGGTGCCTGGCTCATAGGAGGTGTGAGGAGCATGGTGAAGGCAGAGACTTAGGATTGGAAACCAGTACGGCAACACTTACCAAGAACTGTACAGTGAAGTCGGTTCCCTTTGTCTTTGGAACAGTTTACTCCTTGGAATTTATCCCAATGAAATAATTCAAGTGGAGAAAAAGCTATGTGAATAAAGACTTGCTCAAACAGCCTTCTATAAAGACCATCCTCTGTATCCTGCCTGACTAGGTTGGGAACACGGGCCCTCTCTGGCAGGGGAATGCTTATTGTAATCCACGTAACTTGAGATTGGATTAAGTAGCATTGTGGGGATAGGCAGACAGTGATATACTGAGTCATTTGAATATTATATAGACGTTAAAAACAATTTTGAAGAAACAGAATATTGATGTAGTTTAAGAGGTAAAATTAGATGCTGTGGATACACCCCAAACATATAATATTTGTATAATAGGATTTGGAGTAATCTTTTATTCGTTTGCTAGTATATATTTCTCCCCATAATCAAAGCAGCAGCAGCAACCTTTGGTTGTGGAGTCGTAATGGGTAACGCACGGAGCTGGAGAGGATAACGTTCTCTTCCACAAGATGCACGGAGCTGGAGAAGATAACATTCTCTTCTACATCCATGAATGTTCATCTGTTCTTTCCCTTGTTTCTTCTCCATAGGGCCATGTGAAGCTTTCTGACTTTGGGCTTTGCACAGGACTGAAAAAAGCACATAGGACAGAATTTTATAGGAATCTGAACCACAGCCTCCCCAGTGATTTCAGTAAGTGTTACTAGTGATGGTAGCCTTTTTATCCCTGGAAGAGCTATTCCCCCTGGTAACCAGAATATGCAGGATGGAGTAGGAGATTCTCACAGTTCAAGTCTTTTGAGAATAAAAATACCTTCCCAGGTTTGCCTGTGATTTGTACTGTGTGGTGAGAGAAGATGAAGGCCACCAAATGTGTTAAGGCAGATGTCCCAACAAGCATTCTTTGGAGCTATCTGGAGAAGGTTACAAGGGATGAACAAGGAGCAGGCAGACAAAAATAGTAGAGGAAAAAATCCTGGGAACAACTCCAGGTTAGATTTGCCACTGGCTTCTTTCTGTCACGGCAGAAAGGAGCTTGCAAGTTACTTTCACTCTGCCAGACTGTTTAAAAGTGAAAGTGAAAGGGTTAGTCGCTCAGTCCTGTCCAACTCTCTGTGACCCCATGGATTGTAGCCTACCAGGCTTCTCCGTTCATGGACTTCTCCAGACGAGAATACTGGAGTGGGTTGCCATTCCCTTCTTCAGGAGATCTTCCCGACCCGGGGATCAAACCCAGGTCTCCTGCATTGCAGGCGGATTCTTTACCAGCTGAGCCACCAGGGAAGCCCCACACCATTGAAACTGTGTAGTAAAATTACAGTTCATCCTTGGGAAGCTATGTCTGTAGTGTATAATATATACAGAAGTCTCTGATTATGTAAGAGTTACTACTCTTGGAAATTTGATAGTAATTTGAAAAGTTGTGCATGTTTTAGGTCCACTTTGGGACCTTCGCCTCTCTCTGATGAGACTGAATTCCCTGTGATTCTGATTCAGTTCCCTGTAATTCTGTTTAAGGCCTGTCCTCCTCTCTGGTCATATTATCTCCAGGGAAGTGTGGCTTACAACTTTCTGCATGATATTTTGAATTAATGCTTTAGCGCCTCTGGGGCTTACGGATTTGCTGGGAAATGTATCATGCAGAGGAGAAAGCAATGGCACCCCACTCCAGTACTCTTGCCTGGAAAATCCTATGGACAGAGGAGCCTGGTGGGCTGTGGTCCATGGGGTCGCTAAGAGTCGGACACGACTGAGCGACTTCACTTTCATGCACTGGAGAAGGAAATGGCAACCCACTCCACTGTTCTTGCCTGGAGAATCCCAGGGACGAGGGAGCCTGGTGGGCTGCCGTCTGTGGGGTCGCACAGAGTCGGACACGACGGAAGTGATGTAGCAGCAGCAGTATCATGCAGAGTTCTTGGTGTGTGGGGAGGAAAAGCGAGACTTGAGGGTCTCCTGTGGCTTGAACCAGAGCCTAAAAAAGTAGTAAACATTGCTGAACTTTGCTTATTAGAACTTGTTTTCTCTACTTTTAGCTTTTCAGAACATGAACTCCAAAAGGAAAGCAGAAACCTGGAAAAGAAATAGACGTCAGCTAGTAAGTAATATCTGTGGCTTCTTAAATGCTACAAACCAAGTATGAACCAGTTTAGAAATATGCACAGAAATTTGCATTTGATAAATGTTTGCAGCTTACCTATTCCTTGTTTTAAATTACCTTCAGGGAGGCCTGTCACACTGGTAGCACCAAAAGTTGTATTTTGAAGGAGGGCAGATATAAAATGAGGTTGTTTTGGTCATGACATTTTCAGTGGATGACCTCATTCTGACCTTTTACATTGGTGACAGCTGCGTTCCTTCCTCTTCTATCTTTTCCTTCTGTTTATGGTGGTAAAGGTTATATTTGAGGTGGAGTTCTCTCAGACTGAAACTAAGTACAAAAATACCTACCCAGAACCTCAAGGCTGTGGTTCTCAAGCGTGTGATTCACTTAGTCAGTTCGCCTGCCCCACCCTTTCCTATGTTATGGCAGAAAAAAGAACTTGGTGATTAAAAATTGGAGAGAAATTTAAGGGAAATGCTTATTTTAATAATTCATGTATATACACACAAAATTATGCCCCATAAGCTTAAAAGTAAATAACATTATTGCATTACCTCAGTAACATGGTGGAACTTATTTAAATAGTGCAAATTTACCAGTGAAATGTTCTGTCTAGGCAAACTTTTATTCTGATTCATTGGTTCATAAATTAAAATGCACATATCCCAGTGTCTAGTTATGGAAAATTATTGACCAGATGTAGTAGGAATGTATATCCCTACATATTAGGCTTTGCAAGAAACCCAATAGCAAATTGAAAATAGTAAAGCTAAATTGGCAGTGGGTCATTAGAAAATAAGAATGGCAAGGACGGGAAACTGTGACTAACTTGGAATGATGATCATGTTTGTGTATTTCTAGAAATAGTGGCATTTCTGCTTATTGGTGTACACAGTTGTAACTTGGCAGGTGTGCCAAATACTGTGTTTTGGCTAGAGTCCTTACTAAAACACTGAATTAGGGTTCTCTGTGGTATTTCTAATAATTCATTTAATAGGTTGCTAGTAAGTACCTATTAGTCATATGTGAAGGTTGGAAGCCTTAGGATTAAGAAAGAATCAAAGGAAAGGCTTGCATTTTTTGGATTCATTTGAGTTCCATTTAAGACCATGTTTTGAATCTTATGATGTTTTTGTTAAACCTGGGCCCTGGGAGAGGCATTAACCTAAACCAAACATTTTTGGAAATGTAGTGAATGAGATTAATCTTTGATATCTTTTCTAACATTAATTTGGGGATATTAAAGTTTGGTATACCTAACCACATCATAGCCTTCTTAGGAATTCTGATACTCTTCAAATGTTTAAATTTTATAGGTGGTTGAAGCACCGTTTACATAGGTTGTTAAGGATTAGGGAACATTGGGAACAAATCTTTTCAGATGCTTCTGTTTTCTGTCACAGAGCGGTAGATCTTTGCCTTGGCTGCTCACCAGAATCACCTGGGAAACTTAAGAACATACTGATGTCTGGTCTGGGTCCCACCCCAGGAGATTGTGATGCAGTTGGTTTGGGGTATATAGTCTGGGTACCTGGTTTTTAAAAAGGGCTCTGGGTGATTCTGCTGTGCAGTCAAAGTTGAGACCCTCTACCTAAGAAACTGTTTCTTAGACAGTAGCTCCTCCATTACTGGGAGACTCACATTTATCTGTGTTTTGGAAGGTAACAAAAGGTAAGGAATCTTTTGTGATTTAAAAAAATTTTTTTAAAGCAAACTAAGATTTAATCTTTGGCCACTTTTATTTAGGGGGTAATTAATCTTAAATACCTTAAATTATCCTCATACTCTGAGAAGCTTTATGCTCTTTGACATAAACCAGAGAGTCATGTCAAACTTACTAGGAATGCCTTATAGGTCTATAAGGAAGGAGGTTCCACAAGTTTTACATTTGGAGTTAAATGACCTTTAATATTTACTATTCTTTAATTTGAATAAACTTAGGTTCTCATCCTCTGGTTAAGGTTCTTGCCTTTTTATCTACAGTAGAAGTGGTCATCCTCGTATTACCTCCTTTGATAACTTGGAAATAAAGCTGCCTTTAGTCAGTCTTCAAAAGGTCATTTAACCCTGTGCTTTTGAATCACCTTTCGTAAGTGATTCCATTCTGCTAGTGGAAGGTTAATAGAAGTTAATGCTTAGTAGGGTAAGCCTAGCACATGTAGTTGTTCACCCAGCCTGTTACTTTTCAGTCTGTTGAAAATCACAGAAGACAAGTGGAGGGTTTACCTTCATCTTTGGCTGCTTAAATTCCATTCTAATATTTGTAGTGCCAGCATGGTCCTGGGTGATTGTTAGACCAGTAACCGATCAGGACATAGGTATGAGTGAAAGTCGCTCAGTCATGTCCGTACAGTCCATGGAATTCTCCAGGTCAGAATACTGGAGTGGGTAGCCTTTCCCTTCTCCAGGGGCTCTTCCCAACCCAGGGATCAAACCCAGGGCTCCTGTATTGCAGGCGGATTCTTTACCAACTCAGCCACAAGGTATGAGTCAACCTTAATTTATTTATTAAACGGAGGTAAAAGTTGAAGTACATCTATGCGTCTAACCTTTGTCAGTTAATTTGTTTAAAGTGTAAAATTTACAGAAGTGATTAAGAAAGAAATTAAATTGCTATTTCCCCTAAAATGCTAAATGAAATAGTAAGTTGCAACACATCTGAAATTACTCTTAACAATGAACAAAACTTTTTCGCACAGCCTCAATTGACACTGTAAACAACACTCAGACAACAAAAGGAAAAAAAAAAGTACAGATTTGAGGTATTAAGAGCTTGAAGTTGGAGGACATGTCAGGTCAGCGTGGAAAACAGAGGTTTGGGAAGAGGGTGGTCCCTGATTACCTGTACTTACCAGGTGGCGCAGTGAGCGTGGGCTCCCAAGGAGGGGCTCTGGCTCCCAGGTGAGAACGTTACAGCAGTTTGGAACCTGCTGTTGCCTGCATCCTGTAACTCCAGGATTTTTTTTATACCTTAGTATCTTTTTTTTTTTTTTTTTTGCATTTTTTTAAAATTTTTTTTAATTCTGGTTTTTTATTTTTTAAATTTTAAAATCTTTAATTCTTACATGCATTCCCAAACATGAACCCCCCTCCCACCTCCCTCCCCATAACAACTTTCTGGGTCATCCCCATGCACCAGCCCCAAGCATGCTGCATCCTGCGTCAGACATAGACTGGCGATTCAATTCACATGATAGTATACATGTTAGAATGTCATTCTCCCAAATCATCCCACCCTCTCCCTCTCCCTCTGAGTCCAAAAGTCCGTTATACACATGTGTCTCTTTCCCTGTCTTGCATACAGGGTCGTCATTGCCATCTTCCTAAATTCCATATATATGTGTTAGTATACTGTATTGGTGTTTTTCTTTCTGGCATATACCTTAGTATTTTGAAGTTCCTTTTTTTGTAGCAAGAGATCTCAGTTTTATAATGGAAATCTTTGGACAAATAGGATTTACTTAACATCCAGCTTTGCTGGAATATATTTAGACTAATTTGATGGGTTTCTATAGTTTCTTAACTTTTATAATGAGAATTAAAATATTAATGCTTCTTGGGGAAAGCCCAATCCATATTTCAAACTTGAAAGGTTTAAAAAGTGGCATTTATGTTATTTAACATGGATATTTGAAAGAAAACAATGTACAGTTATTCATATGGAAAAAATGAATTCCTACCTTACAATATACATAAAAAAATTATAGATGGAAAATAAAACTTTACAAATTTTAGAAGAAAATACAAGGCAATATGTGTATGACTTCAGTAAGGAAGAGTTTCTTAAATAACATACTGAGAAATAATGCAGATAATTAAGAAGTACAAATTGTGAAGGAATACTTAGTGTATTTTACTACTTTAAAGAAAAATAATTTATATATTGAAAAATATAAGCAAAATAAGAGGCAAGCCACATGGTCCATCTCCTTTGGAATTATCTTCCAGTTCATGTGCGTACCTACCCTTAGTCAGATGCCCTGGAGAAACTCTTGCACCTCTGAACCAGGAGATATCTATAAGAATGTTTTATTGCATATTCATAATAGCAGAAAACTGGAAATAACCCAGTGTCCATCAACAGGAAAATGGTTGCATTCTGGAATAGAATATTGTTTAGCAGTGAAAATAATTGAACAACGGCCACATGTGACATCATGGATCAAATTTAAAAACAAAATAGAGGAAAAATCAAGTAGCAAGCAGAAGATTGCATGTAGGATGATACCATTTTTACAAAGCTCAAAAACAAAACTAAGATCTCAGTTGGAGAGACTCGTGGCAAAATTACTTTTTAAAATCAGAGGAATGGAATTCCATGTCGGTTCAGTGGTTAGGATTCTGAGCTTTCACTGCCAGGCTCAGAGTTCAGTCCCTGGTCGGGGAACTAAGATTCCACAAACTGTGAGGCCAAAAAAGGTTTGTTTGTTTGTTTGTTTAAGTTAAAAAAGAATTCCAGTGAGTCAATGATAAAAGGTGATGCAACTGGAAAAAAAGCTAATAGTCAAAGGATCTGAACAATAATTCACCGAAAAAAAAAGAAAACTGAATGTCTGATTAACAGATGAATATTCACTCAGCCTTACTAGAGATCTTGCAAATGAAAACAGCAAGATCCTATTTCATATTCATCAGACTGGTAAAAATTGAAGAGTCTGGCAAAGCCAAGTGTGGGTGAAAGTGGATCGCCAAGAGCTATCCCCACGGGGCATGTTTAAAGAGGAGGACAACTTGTCCACCTTGGAGGACAACTGGAAGATGTCTCATTGAGTTGAAGATGCTCATAATGGAAGGCCCAGCAATACTCCCAGTGCCCAGGAGGTGTTACAAGAATGTTTATTCAGGTGTTACTTGTTAGAGTGAAACACTGGAAGCAGCATAAGTGTCCATTTACAGAAGAATGGATAAAAACCATTGTGTCACTTGTATAATGTCACAGCAGTGTACAGCAGCGAAATGGGTGAACTAAGAGCTACATGAATAAATCTCAGTCATAATGTGGAAGAAAAAAAGCAAGTTGTAGTATTGTAGAATAATACAGCACAGTATGAAACCCTTTACTAAGAGTTGAAATATGCAAGGAGTAATATGTCATTTATGCAAATTTCTATACAGTCCTAACACAGCAACGTCAGATTGTTATGACTTCAGTGAAGAGGGAAGGAGTCTCACTTTTCTCATTTACATAGTTTCTTTTAAAAAGACAAATGACCTGAGGGAAAAATATCACAGGTTATTAACTTTTCTTTAATATAGGTAATGGGTACATGGATGTTGTATTGTCTGTGCTTTTTTTTTCTACATGTTTGCACTGTTTCATAATATTTTTTAAAACACCACACAGCTGTGGCTTTTAACTTTACAAGTTGTATAATGTGTAAAGCACTTAGATCTGAGCTTTCACCACTGGTAAGCTCTTAAACGCTGAGCACAGGAAGCCTGTGACTGGGCTTCGCCTGGTATTGCAGTCCTGGTGTAAGAGAGTAGATTATTTGAATTTAGAAAATAACCACCTAAGAACTATTACATGCATGTTTCAGTTTGGTAAGTAGATATTTGTAAACTTTTGACCAATAGTTTGTAACTTTACCTTTAATTTCCAAACGGGGGTCTACTGCCTGACTAGTTCTGAGGCCTTAGGCAAAGCTGTTTTGGGCGTCAGAGTTTTATCTAGAGTCCTCGCTGCTGAGTTTTGTCATAGGCTCATAAGCATAGAAGGATCAGAGCCTGGCATACACTGGGCACTCAGTCTATTACGGTACTGTTACACCTGGCAGATACCTTTGACCTCTGCCTCTGAGTGAATGGCCTCTCACTTCACTGACAAGGCTTTATTTTCATTTTGGAAGTGCTGTGGAGAGGTCTTCCTGCTTATGTAGTCTGTGGGGAGCTCCAGGTGGTCTCCAGCCTCTGGTCTCTGGGACAGAACTCTGGGCGTCCGCCTTCCTGCCAGGCCTCCCTGACCTGTGGTGCGTGTTTCAGGCCTTCTCCACAGTAGGCACTCCTGACTACATTGCTCCTGAGGTGTTCATGCAGACCGGGTACAACAAGCTCTGTGACTGGTGGTCGCTGGGGGTGATCATGTATGAAATGCTCATTGGTAAGTCGCGTGCTTTCAGGGAACTTTTTCTGTGGGGTCAGGAAGGAGCCGTGCGTTGATAAGACTGTTTCGGTTGGGGCGTCTAAGTGAGCACTTCTCCCCCCATGTCTTTCACTGTGAAGTTTCCTGGGTGGAGAACGCTGGGTCATCAAATGAATCCCACAGTACTTGGGCTCACGGGCACCCTGTCGTGGCTTTGCTCATCATTGATCATGGTTTTCTCTGACTTTTCCATCCTCTCCATCTGGCAGCTCTTTCATTCGCTGGCATTTATTAAACACCCACTGTATTCAGAGAGCCTTCACTGGGCAGTATTAGAAGCACTCTTACTAGCTGTCCCCGTTCTCTCTCAAAGCCTTCAAAGCATGGACCGCTCTGACCTCTCTCCCTCTTGCTTGGTGTATCTGTGTATTTAGGGGATGCGTCTGGGGGGTTACCATACGCCTGACCACTAGGAGAGCCCTGGCCGTGGTGGCCCAGAGCGAGTCTGTGGGAATGACGGTGTGGCAGCGTCTGGCTGCTGTCTTCGGAGCGTGGGATGGGTGCCTGTGGAGGCAGATGTGATCCGTGCGGGGGGCAGGTGGAGTGACACGCTGTGACTGCCCTCTCCCCTGCAGTTCTCAGGCGTGGGGTCACTTTTCCCAAATAAGGATGTTCCTGGAAGGGGTTGTTTCTTAGTGCCGCATCCTTTCTTTTCCAGGGAGCCCCGTGTCCACAGCTCGGCTTCTGTCCTTCCTCTTGAGCCCCAGCTAGTAGCTGGCTCCCAAGTGGTATCGGAAGCACAACTTCACTTTGGATTTGGGGGGGAAATGAACAATTGGTTTAGTTGTTTTCTGGGATGAGTGGGAATCCTGTCCATGTCACATAGGAAAGGACATATAGGATCATTAAAATTCTATTAGAATCAAGTGGAATAATCTCACTCAGATTCAAGAGTTCTGGGATGTGAAGGCTCCGAAGTTCCCTTTTCATTACAGGCTACCCACCTTTCTGTTCTGAGACCCCTCAAGAGACATATAAGAAGGTGATGAACTGGAAAGAAACTTTGATTTTTCCTCCAGAAGTGCCTATTTCTGACAAAGCCAAGGATCTAATTTTGAGGTATCAGAGAACATTTCCCCTGTCCCCCACCTAGGCCTTTTGAGATGAATGAATCCTTTTTTTTTTTTTTTTTTAGAAATTTCATCATTTCTTAGGTCTGCCCTCTGCTTCCTCCCATTTCTCTCTTTTTTTTAAAAAAGGGAGAGGTTATTCCTTTTCTTTTTCTGAGGAGACTGCTTGAGGTGTGCTGAAAGGCCTCTCTTTTCCAGATTCTGCTGTGAATGGGAACATAGAATTGGAGCCCCTGGAGTTGAGGAAATCAAAAATAATTCTTTTTTTGAAGGTGTTGACTGGGAACACATCAGGTATATCCATATAAAAGCTTTCAGGACAATTTGAGTCTATAGTTTGCTTAATACTAATTTAGAAGCCATTACTGGCATGCCAAGTTTGGGAAGAGAGCTTCTTAGAAATTCAGGGTCTTGTTCTGATTTTCATTCCTGTTAAGGATTGGGAGTTGGGACTTCCTGTCGGCCATGTGCCACAGGATTTGTTTAAGCCAGCAGTTGTTTCCAAAGAGAAACACCGTTGGATTCCATGGTGAAAGGACTGCCTGAGCATCGTGTTTCACTTGCTTTTTACCTCGGACACACCAGTCTCTCTAGTGTTGGGGGCCACCAGCCAGACAGTCTGTGCCCAGAGGTGGAGGCTGTTATTGGGGGGTAGAGAAGGAAGAGAGGAGTCGGGGGGAGGCAGGGGAGCACGAAATTGTCGTGGGGGGTGGGTCGTAGAGCGCTGTCGGTGTTCTGCCCGCACCGCTGTAGCCAGCATTCCCTGGTTGCTAGCCCGGGAACTGTATCTGTTGTGTCTGTTTCATAATTGTCCCTAATCGGCATGCTTGTGATTTTTGCCTTTGCCCTTTAGCCTCTCTACTCGGTGGCACTTCTGGCAGAAGAGGGCAGAGCCCTGCACGAAGGGACGTGTAGAGGCTGGGTTCCCCTTTGCAGCAGACAGGGCAGGCTGTCAGGAGCATGCTTTGAATTTTAATTTCACCTTATTTTTCTTGCCTTTCTTCCTAGCTATAGATAATTGTTATATTTTTTCATCACAATTTTGTTTGGATTTAGCCAGCTAATGTGGTTGTCAGTGGTCACAGCTTTTCAAAGGAAATAAAGGCTGCCTGTCAGTGGACAGTGTTTCCCTGTCAGTCAGATCAGGCGTCTTTCCCGGACTTGTTAGCTGTGACCCATATGATCACTAACCATAGTAATTTTTGGCATGTCTGTTCTTGGCAGAGAGAGACCTGCTGCAATATCTATTGAAATCAAAAGCATTGATGATACCTCAAACTTCGATGAGTTTCCAGAATCTGATATTCTTAAGCCAACAGGTAATACCGCCACCACCTCAGGCTGCCTTATCAGTGCATTATGTCCCCCAAATTTGGGTGTGATGTTTACAAATCAGGGCAGAGAACACGGAGAGGAACTTCAGTTCCTCAGGCTCTTTGTAAGTATATTTCCAGTGTTAATGCTGGGCAGCAAGTGAGACCTTGCCAAATGGAAAGTGAATACAAACGCCCACGTTTAGACAGCTCAACCACAAAGATTTACTCTCTTGTTTATTAAATTAAAGGTTAGGTGACCTGAAATGACAGAAGTGGGAAAATAAAACTTTAAAAATATTGTGAAAAATATGAGGTTCAAGGAACATAGGCAAGCAAATGGAGAAAATCTGCAGAATGTTCTCCAGAATGTCACGTCTTCATTACTGAGTAGTCCATCAGGGTGAGGCTGTGAATCAACTCTCACATCTGTTTCTTTCCCAGTGGCAACAAGTAATCACCCTGAGACAGACTACAAGAACAAAGACTGGGTCTTCATCAATTACACCTACAAGCGCTTTGAAGGCCTGACTGCACGGGGGGCGATACCTTCCTACATGAAAGCAGCAAAATAGTTTTCCTTGGAAAGGGATCCTAAATCGAGCAGAGTTCTTTGTACAACATCATGGTTTTCTTCTCACATACTCTTTTGAAAGAGTTTCCAGGAAGTTTATGGAACCCACCAACGTGGTGAATGTGGTGATAGTAAGTGGATTCTCTTGCATAACATCTGATGACTGGTGGAACAAAGACAACTGTTTCTACTATGCTGGCCATGAACGGCTGTCCTGCTTCTTTAGAAGCATCATGAGCCAATCTGATGTTTTAAAAAAACCTCAAATTTTCCTAAGTTCATCAGAACGAAGGGGGAAAAACAGCCATCATCCAACTTTGAGACTGTAACATAAACTTATTATCAGCCAGTTCTGGGTTTCTGTGACATGCTTCCTGTCAAGCCCACCAAGTATTTTTTTTATGGCTAAAAGTTCATAGTACTAAAGGAAATAAAGCAATAGAGCGTCGGCAGCCAGCGTTCTGGCTGAAGAAAATGACCCGCCATTCTGAATGGGTGGTTATGGTGGTTTCTCCCCAGACCTCAGCCTCTGGCAAGTGGCTTTTTATAGCCTCCAATCATGGTGCACTTTATTTATGGTACTAGGATAAAGACTCAGTCCATTTTGATTCATTTGCTCCTGCCCATCTAAAATATTCCTGCTGCTTTTCTGAGTGTTGATGGAGGAGGCCACCTTGATCCATCGTTGCTCTTAGAAGGCCCAAAGGCTGCTGGGCATCACCAAGGAGTCTCAGATTGCGTGGAAAATCCTTACCTTCTCTTCACAACTGTATCAGAAAATCCCTTTGGATATTGCCACGGACCAGCAGTACTCACAAGTGCTGCCAACAGAACCTTAGCTCCTTCCTGGGAACACAGCAGGTGGCCGGGAACCCTCTTGGCTAAGGTGCTGCTCCTGTTGTGTCTCCAGGACCTCCTGGAGCGGTGAGGGAACCAGCCCTGAACACAGTGCAGGGCCAGCCTGCAGATGCTTGTACAGCTCACGCCTCAGTCCCTGGTGCGGCTGTATTTGTATTCTCAGTGTTTTTCCTCTCCCAACTTTAAGTAACCATTTTGCCTTGGAATCATTACAAATTTTTCCTTTGCAGATGCCTTCCTGGGGCATGGTCCTCTCCACCCTAAAGGGTCACCTGCAGGCCTGGGCTGACCAGGCCTCTCTGCTGGGGTGTTGGTCTCTGAAGAGAGACCCTCTGAATTTTAGCACGAAGTGCCTTTTCTTTCACAGCTGCCACCACCTTTAGAGAACTTTAGCTGCATCAGAAAAATGTGGAGGCTCCATATTAATGCATTATTGCTTTAAAAAATTTTGATGACTCTTAAAGCGTCATTTGTACCTATGTGATAACTTTGCATATTGCAGAGTGTCGTGGCCAAGTCACAACTGGGAAACTGCTTCCTGCCAGTCTTGAGGTTATAAACATCAGCTATGAAAGGAAAGTATGTCCTAGCTTAGCCATTCAGGAAAAAAAAAGTAGTGTCAAAGTAACAGTAGTAAGTGAAACTGCTTTGGGTTTTAATGACTTAAGAGAAAGGAAAAAGAATTTTAGGGAAATATTAACTCTGGATGAAGATCATGTGTTTGCCCCTTATTCTTTCATTCATGGTTTGCTGGTGAAAAGGAAGTGAGAGTCTTTTGTGTAACTATGTAGTTTCTTTGGATTACCAAATATTTGGGGCCTCGACCCCTGTGTGTTTTGCAAGAGTGTGTGGTAAGCATGGGTAATGAGAATAGGAGGGTGATTGTATGTTGGAAAGTGGCATGGGATGATTTTTCATGGGGGGTGGGGGAATGCCCACATTTTAACTTCTAAACTTCTGAATAAACTGTGTGAAAACAGTTGTATAAATTTGTGTGTTTTAAAGCAAATGTGGCTTGTAATACCAAGAGGCAGAGTGCTGGTGGTTTCTTCTAAACCCCTTTGTCTGCAAAGCATTGCAACAGTGAACGCCAACCTTAGGCAGAATGCTTTACTGTCTCGGGGAAGATGGGAGCCCGCCCTTCTGTCAGCCCCACGCCTCTGCTGCTTCTACCTGGCTCAGTCACAGGGCAGCGGGCGCCCCCGCAGTTCAGTGCAGCAAGTCCGAGGGGAGACCTGCTGACAGAAGTGCTGTCAGCTGGTGGGCCCTTCGTACAACTGTTTGAAGCTCAGCCCCATCTTTCCCACAAGCTGCCAAGATGGACACCTCAGCTCCTGATGTCCACCAGAGCAGGGCTCTGCTCGGGGCAAGTATGTGAGGAGCCTTCTCTGGGTCCCGGAAAGGAGCTTCGGGCAAAGACCAAGCAGGGTGGGAATCTGTTTAAATTCAGGCATCTGTTTAAATGCAGCCTAAACAGAATGTGTTGTCTTCCCATGGCTCATGAGTTTCAAGAAATGTCGGGAACCACTGTCTCTGGGTTCTGTCTCTTGGGGGGGGGGGCGGTTAGAAAATAACAGAACTTAACTGTACCATGTACTAAAGTGAAACTGAATACTGATGCCATTCAGTCTCCTTGGTTCGGGAGTACATCAGAATTGTCTTCAGTACCTATTTAAGAATTACTTTCAAAAGTAAGAGGCAAATTCCTTTGGGATTAATAGGCACTGAATAGCAGATGGCTAATTTTAGTGCTCCTCTATATAACATAAGAATCCTCTGCCACTGATTGCTAATACTCTGAATCATTTCCTTGGAAAATACATTTCCTGGATCACCTTCTGTTACTCTCTCCTGGGCCTCTGCGTGTTACCCAAATGGTGTTTTTAATTGAATGCAGAAAGGATTCAGTGAATGGTATTTTCCTTTCCTAGTTAGCAAACATTTCCCTGGAATCGTCTATCAAAGCCAACACTGACTTAAAAACAAGGCTCTATGATGCTTTTCAGGCATATTTTCAGAGATAAACATCTTGCTCACTTAAGCATCCATAAAATACAGAGTTCAATCCCAGGCACTCAAGGGAGCAGTAGGGAGCCCACTGTGGTTCTGAACCACAGATCAGTGTGAGGAAGGAGTTCCCAGCCAGCAAGTTGGCTTAACGGAATTGTGGCATCAACTATAAAGTTATTACTCTGTTAGTGTTGCTGTTAACAGGACTGTTAAGCCAACCCTGAGTTCCCGGGAAGGTTGAGGGCACTTCTTAGAGATGTTTACAAGTAGCAGTGATTTAGCAGAGGGGAAAGTGCAGGCCAGTATGCTCCCCTGCAGTGACGGAGGCATGGAGCTTCGAATAAGTATTACTTTCTAAAGCACACTTCTCAGTGTTACTCCATTTCCCTCTTGCTTCTGGCTTCTTCCTTGTATGAAATGTGTTAGGATTAATTGTCCCACGTGCAAACATGCTACTAATTTTCTTAATCATTCCTCTGGTCACTGGTGTCCTAACTGCCGTGTCCACTGGCTCCTCCAGCCCCCATCTACCTGACCACTCTGCGACACTCACTGCTGACTTAAAAACAACTGCCGCCCAAGTGCTGGGGTTCCTCAGAACAGTGCCTTCGCCTTTTCACTCCTGTGACTTCCCCCATACTGTGGCTTCAACTGCCATTTCTACGGCAAGATCTTCAAAATGACCATCCTGCCCAGAATATCTCCCCAGAACTCTAGATCCCACGTAACAAGTGCCTATCAGAAACTACCACCCGGAAGGCCTCTTACCAGCGCAGACTGTTTAGGGAGCTTCTCTTGCTTCCACCACCACCTTTCTAGCTCATTCTTCCTGCCGTCCAAGCCAGAAATTTCTTACACAACTCCCATCAGTGAACATGTATAATTCTTGGGCGTGCTCGTCCATCCTGCCAGTTTTCATCATTCCTTGCTGAATCCATCGTTGTGGTCTCTGCTGGCCTCTCTGTTCTTATTCCTTCCCGTTTCAAGTCTGTTGTTCTCCCTGCTGCCAAAGAAATTCTTTGAAATTCCAGATCTGGTCATGTCATTTTCCTGCATAAAACCCGTTGTTCACTCTTTGTGACCCCATGGATAGCAGTATGCCAGGCTCCCTGTCCATCACCAACTCCAGAGCTTGCTCAAACTCAGGTCCATCCAGTCAGTGATGCCATCCAACCGTCTCATCCTCTGTCATCCTCTTCTCCTCCTGCCTTCAATCTTTGCCAGCATCAGGGTCTTTTCCAATGAGTTGGCTTTTTGCATCAGGTGGCCAGAGTATTGGAGCTTCAGCTTCAGTCCTTCCACCAAATATTCAGGATTGATTCCTTTTAGGATTGACTGGTTTGATCTTGCAGTCCAAGGGGACTCTCAAGAGTCTTCTCCAACACCACAGTTCAAAACCACTAATTCTTCAGTGCTCAGCCTTCTTTATGGTCCACCTCTCACATCCATACATGACTACTGGAAAAACCATACAGACCTTTGTGGGCAAAGTAATGTCTCTGCTTTTCTTCCCAGGAGCATCTTTAAATTTCATGGCTGCAGTCACCATCTGCAGTGATTTTGAAGTCCAAGAAAATAGTCTGTCACTGATTCCATTGTTTCCCCATCTATTTGCCATGAAGTGGTGGGACCGGATACCATGGTTTAAGGTTTTTGAATGTTGAGTTTTAAGCCAGCTTTTTCACTTTCCCCTTCATCGAAGAAGGCTCTTTAGTTCCTCTTCACTTTTTTCCTTCAGGGTGGTGTTATCTGCGTATCTGAGGTTATTGATAAAACCCTTAAGGCTCCCAATAGCTTATGCAGTGAGACCAAACACCTTGTCTGAGGCACAGGGGTCCTTCCTTACTCGCCTCATTTCAGCATGCCCCCGTCCTCTTCCCTCATGACAGTAGGCAACTATTTCACCTTTGCATCTTTGATTACACAGTTGAACTGGTCTGGAATTCTTCCTTTTAGATTCATGGATCCAAAACCACTGTTTGTCTTTCACAGTTTGGTTCACGTGTCATGTATAGTCTTCTCGTGAACTCTCCTCTAATCCTCACAGTAAGAACTGGCTACTGTACCCTTTCGGGATTCCCAAGTGACCTCAACTATTTACGGATCTGTCTTCTCCATGCAATTATAAAAGCCCTCTAAAGGGAAGAATTGCATCCTAGGCAGCGTGTCCCCATGATTAAGGAGTGTTTGGCCTTGAACATCCTCAATAGGCCATGTCTTCAGAGCATGTTCTTGACCTCTGTGCTGTTAAGGGCAGGCCTGCCAGGGAGGCCAGCTTGTTTAGCAGCCTTGAAGTTGTATCACCAATAAGCTCCCAGGCGAAGTGAGCAGAGGGAGTCCAGGAGGACCCGAGCAGAGGAGCGAGGTGCCCACAGCAGTGCTTTCCAGGGACCCACCTTCTCACCTGCCTTTCACTCCTGCTGCGTTTCCTCACTTGCTCTAAACCAAAACTAGAACATAGAGAAATGAGCTGTCTGACCTTACTTTACATTTGGCTTTGTGGGGTCCCACTTAGTTGGATTTGAGGGTTCAAGAGGTCTCGAATGCAAGTTAACCAGACACTTAAGGCAGACGGTTAGGGCTCCGGGACCTGGGAACCACAAGGAGCTGCAGGGCGGGGACAGCACACATGCACTCAGGTGAGCTCCCAGCGGCCGTGGAAAGGAAGAGACCCTCCGGAGCCGCTGCCGCTCTGCTAGAAACAGCAACAACAAAACAACATGGACACAAGTGGTAACATTTTATTATAGAAAAGCATCCCAAACGTAAGGGCTTCGTAAACACTGGGAGCTGAGCAAGTGCAACTTTAAACGTAAATACAAAATGAAGAGGCAAAACCTACCAGCCTTTTGCCTTAAAGAGGAAAGTCATGTTCTGCAGACAGTATCCCGCCAGAGCATGAACGCGGCTCCATCTCCCACCAAGGCCTCAGGTCTGCTTTCTGAACTATGCCCAGCTTAACAATTTCAAAATGATGGCAAGAAGTGGCACTGAGTGAATCACCAAGACTGACTCCTAACCTATTCAACTATTGTCAGTAAAGGCTCCCAGCATACTCTGGCTGTGTTTCCTCTGAGGAGGGTCAGCTGGAACACTATCCACCCTTCCTGGCTTATTCCACAGCGTTTCCACAGACCTGCATGCGTTAGGTTACCACGGAATTCAGTTCACAACAGCGCCGGCTATTGCATACTGTGCAAGAAATCAAGCTGCTTTCTAGCGTCCTTGCCCTTTTTTCTGTCCTCCTTTTAATACCTTTTCTCCACTTTGGAGAAACCATTACGTCGTCTCAGACACATTTTAACACTGTCTCCAGGCCTGCATCCAGTTGCTTAATGGCAACTGCTTCCTCATCAGCTATCTATGACCTGATGCACACACAGATTCAGATCCTAGACCTCAATTCAGGTTTATCTGCTTGCTGACGCAGATACCTCTGAATAAGACAGTCTGGGCAAAACCATTTTCTTATGAAAATGTTTCTGTACAAACAGCCTGGCTTGCTTATTTAGGCACTTAGGAAAAAAAACAGCAAACCTGAGTGCTACCTTTTTCATGAGAAACACCTCTTGCCCAGCTGGCCAGTAGCTGACTCCTGATGGGAGTGACTGTAACCCAGCTCTTGGCCCTGTGAGAACTGTGAGGTCCTACCACTGCGGAATGTCCTGGCCCCGGGGACAGCAGCTGTGGCTGAGAGGAGCCACCAAATTAGAGCGATGCTTCACTCCAGGCCAGAGGGGAGGAGCCGCCGAAGATACGCCTCTCCACCAGAGGGAGCCTGCAGGCCCAGCTTGCCCCCCAGCCACCAGTGCCTGGTGACGACACCACGCATTTCCAGCTCGCTCAAACCCCAAGCGCTGGGTCCAAAAGCATGTCAACCCAATTCTGGGGGGAAAAAAGACCTAGTTTTTGAAAGCCTGAGGAAGTTAAATTATTTACACAGAACAGAGTACAAGCCATACTTTCATACCTAGCATTGTACCTAAGCAAGGACTAATTGTGTTAGCTAAGACATATTTACCCCAAATGTTAATATATAAGCTATAAAACAGAAATGACACATACTACAGACTACACAAAAGTTTAACTCCAGTTTCCTTTGTGATGGCATGGAAGTCAACTGAAAAGTGTAAAGGAAGCACCATTAAACAATCTGGGCTGGTCAGCTACTCATGGGTGTAGTACCAGTAAGGTCAAAGCCAAACCTGACCTCAAATATGAGCCAGTTCTTTTCATAGAATTAAAACTACCCTCTGGGCTACAACACAACACTAACCCTCAATGGCAACCCTGGCCATCAGCCATACAAGTGTTCATCAGAGCAACTCGTAGGTTAGCTCAGTTTAACCCCTTGCTGCTAATTTCTCTGAATAAGAGCAGAGCATCCACGTGCCTTGGGACACTGGCCCTGGTCACAGAACACACACCTTAAGAACGCTCTTGTTCATCAAGCCTGGGAAGAGTAGCTGTCAGCACACTCCTGACTTTCCCTTTGGAGGACTGTGGCTAGGGCAGTCATAAAATGGTGCTGAGTAGCTTCCCTACAGTATCTTATGGAAATATGAGACACGGTATCATATGGAGTTTAAGAAAACCAGGCCTGTTCTTGAAGAACTTGAAGGAAACTGTGTCCCTTCTTAAATGCTCAGGCTCGGTGACTGGAAGGCCAACCCCTACCACAAAATGGGAGCAAGTCTCAAGACGCGTCTGGCTGTAGACTCTGAAGCGAGCTCTGCTGTTCACAGCCATGGGGACATCAGTACAGACAGGAGTGACCACGTGCTGTTAACACAGAGCCGACAGCACTGAATTCACTAAGCTGGATTCCCTTCTGCCCGTTCTTCCTTTGGGGTTGACATTAGTATAGTTTTCTTACCTCGTGTGTAAGCAACTGACAGGCTATTTAAAAAATCAAAATACCCTGATACCTAAAATATTCCATAGTATGAAATGAACATACAATGAAAAATCCTACACTGGGACAGAGCCTAACCAGGTGACGTTTCCCCACTCAGATCCACCCCTAGTCCTTCTTCCCGAGCTCTTACTGGTCTTTCTATTGAGAAACAGCACTTTTGGAAACTTACTGCTCACATCTTAAAAGCCTGTTACGCCATATCTGAGGTCTCCCAGACACACCCAGGGCAACATGTTAGCCTAGGGTGAAGACTACAGCTTCACACCAGATTCCAAGCCAGGAGAATCAAAATGGCCTGATCTGGAGAGCTTCTTCAACTTGGGTTGTGAATTTCATTCCAAATGAATAATAATCGGTTTAGGCTCAAAAACCCTGCAGCTAAAAAGGTTTCATAAACACTGTTATGCATTATCCTTCCTGTCAAAGAATCCGTGAGGTTTTAGATTGTTCATTGCAATAATGAAAAACAAAACTGAATTGAAGCTCTTAAGAATTTCCTTTTGGACATTTTGAATAAGAGCCTATTTCTTCCCAGATGCAGCTGGGGCACAGATGCCACCAGGATGGTACCGTCACTAACCTCTAATGAGCATCCCATCAGTGTTTGCTTGTAGAAGGTACAGATTGTCTCCTTTTAAGTTTGGTCCCTTTGCTGCTAAGTAATTTGCCTGGCATAAAACAAGATAAACAGCCAAGAACAGAGTGGGAAGGACGAGAACGGCTTTGCTGAACATGGGGCAACGGGAGTCCTAACTTTCTTTTCTGCTTCTGCAGTTATGCAGACTTGGTGAACAGCACCAGACCCCAAATCTTCAAGTTTCCAGGGCTGCTGCAAAGCTGGTAGTTTAATTACCAGCGAGTGCTTTTTCATCCCCTGCTGGAGGCACAGGCTTACTGAAAAGGACGAAGATTAACTATGGGAGAAGAGGAAAGGACAGGGGAGAAGCATGTCTCCTGCTCAGTGAGACACACCAGGGGAGGACTGGCTGGGCATCCCACACAGAGACAAGGCCTGCAGAGGGACAGACCCACAGCCAGCCCTAATCCTGAAAGTCATTAGAAGCCATCTGAGAAAGTGGGGCGTTCAGCCGGTCAAGTTCATCCACTTGGGGTGGATGGTGCATTAATATTTCTTGGTCCTCCAAGACATCTTCTCCAGCAGCGACTAGATTTGTGAGGGACTTGCTTCTAACACACTGGAAATCCACATGGCGACTCTTCCCTTCTTCTTTTTCCCAGGACATCTGGATAAAGGGGCGCTGCACATAATTATAGATTACTTCCGACCGGCCGCCAGGTCTCCTCTTAATTTTTTCTTTACAGGTAGGATAACCTGAAACAGGGAAAAAAGGCCATCATAACCCCAGAAAATCAATCACTCGGGTTCCCATACTTCCTTCTTTCTAACTGCATCCGTTTCCTCCCAAATCTCAAGGCTGTGAAACCACAGGGAGGAGACCATGTTCTCCAGCCCCCGCTGCCCACAGCCCGCTGCCCTCCTGCCCAGGTTAGTAGGTCTCGTCCCTGAAAGGGAAGTAACAAAAAACTGTATTCCTTCTAATGGAGGGGGAGAAGCCTCTTACTAATTTCACAAGTCTTTCTTTTACTGGCTTTAACACTACAGGACACATCCTACGGTGACATGGCTACTGTGGCCCTCTAATTCTATTGCCTACAGGGCATCCCGTGTGAATAGGTAAGGAAATGTGACATGTTTAAGCCTAAAGGAAAAACTGGGATGCTGCCCACAGTATCTAAAAGGCTGTCACACGGAAATGGGAGAAATCGTCTTCACCTTCGCAGACGAGAAGGAAGACGGAAGAGGGAGAAGGTCGCCTACTAACTGTGGAAGAATGTTCTCGTGTCTGATGGGCTACTCTGCGAAAGGGAGTGGCCCCTCTCCCTCTGTCCCTATGGTTATCAAAGAGATAAAGGGGGACGAAGTAGAAAGAGGTTTAATAGATGACCTCAAAAATCTCTTCCAACTTTAAGTTCCAACCTAAGTCAGACACAGTGACAGGTTCTGTGGGCAACACTGAGGCACTACAGCAGCAAAACGCAGGTGTCAAAAGACCCGCGGAGGGGAGACCAGGATGGTTTCCGCGCTCTCCCAAGAGTCAGTCTCCAGTACGCTTCCATGCAGATCGCAGGTTGGGAGCTACTGCTCAAACCATTTAAAGCAGTTCTGTCAATACACCCAGACATTCCTCAGAGGTTTGCAGGGAATAAAATGAGTCTCCCAGGTAGCTGTCAGAAGGACCCTTCCAGGTCCCAGAAAGGTCCTCAGCAGGACAGCTGACTAAACAAGACGACCCTCCCATGTGGCGAGCCCACGAGCCCTGCGTTTCCCTCCAGTGTCCTTCACCCTGACTGCTCTGTATCCTGAGGCAGTCAACTGGAACTTATTCCTACAGCTGCTTTAAAACATTTTCAATTGGAAATGAAAAGAAAATGTACAGGCAAAACAAAAACTGGAATTTGAAACTTGGGTAGGAATGTAGCCTCCATGTGCGTCTCTATTCTCTAGGCCCTCAGCAACCAGGTTTTAAGGACATAAGATATGGCCACAGATCCAGCTATACCCACAGGCCATGCAAGCTGGATACCGACGGGGTTGTTCTTTACCTTCAATTCCAATGCGAATGTTTTTCAGGCCCCGTTCCTTTAACACTGTTTTAGCAACATCCCGATTCTCAATGTATTTGAAAAATCTGTAGAGCTTAGAGCTATAAAGAACTGGAAAAGAAAAAATAAGTCTGGGGTTAACCATGGAGTAAATACCTTTGTAAGAGAAAGGAGATGAGCTAACAGATTCAGACTAATGAATGACTTGAGCCCTGATGCCAAAAAATTCATATGGATCACAGAGTAAATGTTAAATGATAAATCAACCGTTAAAGAAACCATGTTAAGAAACTTTCGTAGTCCCAGGGTAGGGAAGACTTTCTGGATATGACATAAATTCATAAAGGGAAAACTAAAACATCTCTGCTTACCCCAAACCAAACAAAGCTAACAAGACAACGAACTGAGAAAAATACCCGCCACTCTTATTACAAAGGGCTAATTTCCTTGATATCTATAGAGTAGTCACAAAGAGAGCTTTTGCAAACCACTAAGTAAAAGACTAACAATCCAACTTTGTAATGGGCAAAAGGCATGATTACAGTTTACAGAAAAGGAAATTAAAACGGTTTTTTAAAAGATGTTCAGTCTCATTCATGGAATAAGAAATGCAAATTAAAACTCCAGCAAGATGCTGTTTTTCACCTACCAGGGTGGCAAATATAAAATTTCAGTAAAACTGTGTCTTGGTGAAAAATGGGAAATAAACTCATCATATACTGTTTTGTGAGTTATAAACTGGCTCAACCTTTAGAGAAGATAAAATTTGGCAAATTTTATTAAAATCATAAAAGCACAAAGGTTTTGACACAGAAATTCCATTTCTAGGGATATTATTCTACAGAGATATACATGTGTGAAAAGACTTTCTTTAAAAAGATAATTCACTGGAGCATTAGCCATAATTTATAGCTTAAATGGTCATCAAAAGGGCTGGTTAAATCAATTATGGCAGTCATGCAATGGAATACTACTCAGCCATTAAAAAGATGGTGGAAGCTTTTAATGTAAGACATGATATAGAATAGCCTCTACAATATGGTATCATTTGGGGAAAAAAACAGGCACATAATTGCTTATGTATGTGCACTGAGTAAATCTGGAAGAATATAAAAGAAACCGAAGAGGAAAACTAGGTAGATGCAGGTGTGGGAAGAAAACTTTTCGATGTATATCCTTTTGTATTTTCTGAACTTTGAATTACTACCAATTCAAAAGGATTTAAAAATGAAACAGAAATGACAGCACCACTTAACAGCGGCCTCAGTGCTGACCCAGCAGGCATGCCAGGGGCAGGCGTGGGAAGCACAGGCACGCTCACGGTGCTCCCCAGCATGAAAGACCCGCATCATCCAGGTGAGTGTGCTGCTCACCAGTGACAGCCACTGGTTCTAAGGTCTAGCTACGACTCTGGGCAGCACGTTTCTTGCTGAAAACATCGACATCATGCAGGGGGCTCCTACTTTGAGAATATTCCTCTCCCATGGGTGGAGGGTGGTCTTCGTCCCAGTCCACAGAGTCCTCATCCGTCAGCACGACAATGTGGCATTCTCTCTCCCCTTTCTTGGCACAGCCCACCATGATGGGCAGGATCAGCTCTTCGAGGTAGTGGTCAAACTGCTTGTGAGCACCATCGTTAGACAGTTCATGCAGTAAAGCACCTGGGAAACAAAAGGCCAGTGAGCATCCTCTCTGCTCAAATGCAGGTGTTACTGCAGTGAGAAGACTGTGAGGTACATGGCTGTTATCATTGGTAAGGCCCAGAAAAGTGGCTCACTTCAAGGCAGAGAATGTTTCCTGCTCTGAGGTGATAATTAAGCTGAATCTGTTACATGCTTTACACATTCTACCAGTCTCCTGTTTAATAAACCCCAAGCATTCTGATCAGTTGAGGTTTTTTCAACATGCAATATCAGAACATAAACATTAATTCTACAAGAGAGAACCATCATTTGGAGATGACTCTTTATAGCACCTCTTCTGAAGATGTTCTGGACTGCAATTTAGAGTACCATAGGAGAGGGATAATCTAAGGTTTGGAGACACCAAGGGACTTTCTCTAAGTGGGTACTAGACTCAGTGGAGAAACCACACATCCAGAGAACGTCATGGAATATGAAGGAAAATGTATCACGAACTTTAAAGAATTCTTCAATCATTTCACAAAGCTTAGGTAATGATGAGAGCATGGAGTCTGTATTCAATCAGTTATCCCAGCTTTAAAGTTTAGAGCTCTGAACAAGCCAATTTCTCCATCTTTTCCTTTGTTAAGTGAGATTATCACCCATCTTTCAAGGGTTAATTGTGAAAATTAATGCAAGTTCACATCTACAAAGCACTTAACAAACACTAAGTTAATGATAAACGGTGAGAAGTACCCAGCCAATTTAGGTCCTGTGACTATGAGTGAATCTTACCTCATATCCGAGGGTCAGTATCCTTATTTGTTAAAGATTTGAGATCCCAAGGTCCCAAGAGAGGACGCAACTAGCTTGGTGACTCACGGGGTCAAGCTAGCCTTAGAGCCCGCTTGTGTTCTCGTGTTTACTCCCTCAGAGTTTTGAAGCAACAGAGGGAATGGTTAGCACCGTGTCTCTTCTCTGCAGATGATCCCCAACCCACACTTAAAAGGCTTTCTGTTCAGTGATAAAAATGTCAATCCTAAGCGAATTCAAAGGTTAGCTGCTCAAACGCAGTCGGCAGCTTCTCCTGTACTCACTCAGATCTTGACATCGGATAGTGTTGAAGTCAAAGTTAATGCAGAGATAATCACACGTATCTCTAAGGTCTGGTATAGAGATGCCATCAGGACAATTGATGATACCAGTTTTGTAGTAATCCTATAAAGAGATTGACAAGAGGAAATGTAGTCAAAGAACAAGATGGAAACGTCCCTCTTCAGCTCTGACTCACTCATTCCTGGTCCAGGTAAAGTGCTGGGTTACTAGAACTATCACCACGTTGGTGATTCATCAGACAGCAAAGTGACTCCTGGCCATCTGGACACATTCAATCACAACTTGACACCTGACTGCGCTCACATAAGCAAGAAGGACTTAAGATTACAGGAAGAGAAAATAAAGCAGGAGAGGCAGTAACTAGGAATGGCAAACCCTGGAGTCAGAGCACAGTCTGACGGACCCGGAAGGCCTCTGCCTACGCCCGCCCCCGGGGAAGGGCAGCCGGGCCACTACGCACCAGCACCGTTCGGAACACAGCTGCGCTGACTCCTTCTGCAATCTCGTACTCGCCCTTCTCGTTGGGGCGCGTGAAGTTGTACTCTCTTCCTGGCCCAAACATCCTGAAAGATGCCCAGGCAACAGTGTTACCCCCTCCAGCAGGATTCTCCGCAGACGAAACTTCTCCCTTTTTCACCTTAGCCTGGAAGACTCCAATCCCCTCTTACAATATAATTTTAAAACAGAGCACCAGGCCTCAACCCCTCTTAAGACACACTTAGGTCTTAGGAAACTCCCTTCAGACAGAGAAAGAAGGCAGCAATGCTTTCAGTGTTTGAGTGCAACGAGGAACAAAGCAGCCTCCCCTGGTCACCAGCAGTGAGCTTCTGTGGCGCACAGCGGCACCTGTGGAGCTGCGCCTGGAACGTCTCCAGAGCACCGGCATCCTGGGTGACAGTGTCTCCTGCCCTGAGCCTTTCTGTTCCTCCTCCTCACCCATCAGCATGTACCCGTCCAGCACGCCATCCTCGATGTTTCTGAGTTTCGCTTTTCAGTATCTGATAGATGAATCTGTGTTAGTTCGTGCAGATGTTAGTGCTTTCCCTTTCCTGGTACATTTTACAGCTGAGCTCTGGAAAAAATGCCCTTCCTCAATCCAAGGAGTAACCAATGGTGGGAATTTCAGGTCAAACCAAAAAGGAGGGGAAGAACTGGATTATCAACAGTTTGACATATTTCAGAGAGGCAGGCCTGCTCTGGGCTGACTTCAGAGGTCATGCAGGCACAGGGAGGAAACCCTGCTTTCATACTCATCCATTCCCATCCCTCCTCCCTCTCTCAGATCCCTTCCAGAAAAACTGGCTCCATGACCCCTACTTCCCCTGCTACACGTATGTGCAGGAGCTGTGGAAGGAGAAGCCAGCACAAAGGACAGGGCAGGTGGTTGGTACTGTCGGTCAGCCCAACGGGGACTCACTGCCTTTTCCTTCCTTAACCTGTTGGGAAGCCCGGCTGTCCAGCTGTTCAAAACTGTTATGCTCCACCCTGAACTGGCTGCTCTCCAAGGTCTGAAAAAAAGTCACATGCTCTCCAAATCTCTGCACTGTACATAAAAAATCCATCTGATAAAAGTAGTCTTCAAAGAATGCTGACTTTTTTCCGGAATGTTTTGGGTGAAGTGTAGCTGAGATAGCAATCAATCAAAACAGTGAACAACATGCCATAAACATAACCGCACCTCAGAGCCGTCCGTCAGGAGTGGCGTGGATCTGCGTTAGCATTCTGTTTCTCAGCTTGTCCCCTGTGGCTAGTGGCCCGCATCTGTATGCTCAGTGGCCAGGGATATGAACACTTTATGCAGCCACAGGACAGAACCAACCCACAAAACTCTCCGAATTCATGACCTCGGCTGACTCAATGATGAACCACCTAGATAAAGGGATCTATTACCCAGAACACGCTTGCCTTTCTTTTCTTGAGCACTACTTTCGGAGGCAGCCTACTTCACACAGACAGCCTACCCGAAGAAGCACCTTTTTGGGGCACCTGGGGAGAAGTGATGGAGGAGATGCCAAGACTGAAGACATGAAGTCAAGTCTAAAACAGGGCCAATTTAGAAAATCTTTTAAAGTTCTAGCTTAATCTTAAGTCATATGTTTAAGAAATATATAGGTTTGGCTCCAGTTAAAACTGGTGGGTTCATCAGCCAGTTCATCATTTGTATATATGTAAGTAGGCAGATATTTGAATAGCTTAGATTTCACTTAGCCTAAAATTCAGCAAATGGTGTGGTCCATTCTGATTTCTAATTCAGTTAAAATCAGTTCAAAGTCTGGAGAGAGGTTGTATCTTTAGATAAGATCCACTATTAAGTACTAGTTGAAAAGCCAAATGTTTGTGTGTATACACTCAAATTATTTTCCTCTTAACCCAGTCTGCTCTACACGTTAAGGTGTGTACAGCTGGCTAGAAGGAGAGCTCCTCACTCCCAGCCCAGGCTCTAAGAATACTTCTGGGACGGTAATCCTCCTCAGTAGACGCTTTCCTTTTCCTAAACTCAAGTCATAAAAAGCTGGAGGCAGGAGATGCTGAGGGGAGAATACGACTATATTCTGAATTAAGCAGCACAGAGAATGGAACCTGACCGTCCGTAGAGAGCCACCATCATACAGAACAGCCAGCTACAAAGATCTAGTTTCAGAAAGCCTGATTAGTGATGGAGGTCTTAGAAACTGATGCCACCTGGACCTTTTGCACTCCCCTTTGTGGGGGCTCGAAAGTACCTACCCCCCAAAATCACCAACACATGTAAGATTTTTATGCTGTTTCACAAAAGTATCAAGGTAGAAAAGTAAGCAATTCAATGTTTTCATTCTCACATCTAATGCAAGGCAAACGGCAGGTATTTCTATTCATAGAGAAGAGAGTGAATTTGGAAGGAAATTATCATCAATTACCTGCCCAACATGGTATCCGGATGAGCAGTGAAAATTTGTGGGTTGACAACAAAGCGTGTGCCATCTACGAGAAGTGTCACTTTCTCTGGTGCCTGAGAGTGAACGTTACAGCCAAAGCCCACTGCGCTGTTTCCAAATCGCTCCGGAGCAATGAAGGGTTCATGATTCCGTTTATTCCCACTCTGGAAGCAAGAGCCTTTGACATCTTCAGGAAGTGACATCATGTGAGGCAATGGAAGATTTGCTGGCTGAGAGGCAGAGTCAAGTGGAAGGTCTAAAAGATCATACGATACAAACAAACCAAAATAACTTGACAGTAAAAAGCCTCGGGAGAAAAATAAACCTTGTCCTTTTAAAAAAACAAGAACAAAAAACATTAAACAAAAAAATCCCCAAACTTTAGGTAGCCAAAGGCAGAAACTCTTGTCTAGAGCACATAAAGGAAAAACAAACTAGACTCACACTGGACGCCCAGGAGCTTTTTCTTCTGCGTTGCGTATGTTTTTGTGCGCTGGGGAGAGGGCAATGAAGGCAGTAATGCCCGCACTCTAAAAATATAACTATTAGGGAATTCCCTGGAGGTCCAGTGGTTAGGACTCACTGCTTCCACTGTTGGGGGCCCAAGTTTGATCCCCGTTCAGGGAAGGAAGATCTCGCAAGCCATGGGGCATGGCCAAAAAATAAAATCACTGAACACTGGAGAAGAATTTCTGTGGAAAACAAGCAACCCTCTGCCATATTTTTAAACCTCCCCTAGTCTTGTTTCACAGGCACTTTATTTTCATTTTCACTTCTATCTCTAAATACCGACCATATTTCCTGCATTTTATTTAAGAAACTTGATAACTTCATTAGTCAACACTATTAGTTTTCTACATTCTTAAAAAACATTTCTAAATTTTATTTTCCAAAAAGGATAGTGCTAAGTCTCTGATTGCCCCACTTTTCCTAGAAATGCATTTAAAAATGCATTTTCATTATGCATAGGGGAAGCCTAACATCACCAACACCATTTTCTGAACAGACAGGTCTTGCTCTCAATGGAAAAGTTCCAATGCAAATGGTCTTGGATTAGAATTCATTCATGGAATCAAAATTTTTGTTTTAGTATCACCAAAGAGCCATTTCCGTAAAGAATTTGACTTTTCTAAACCTGATTCGTTACCTGTAAAGTGAAAATAACGTTCACTCCACCTACCTCACAGGATTGGTTTGACTATCAACTGAAGTAAAGTCTGCGGCAGCACTTAAAAATGTGTAATACCACACCGTCTGAGATCTGGCTGCATACAGAAGATGACAAGGAGAAAGTATTTTCAAAAGGATTACCAGAAGATTGGTTTTTACATTTTTTTGGCCACAGCATGCAGCATTTGGAATCTTAAGCTTCCTGACCAGGTATCGAACCCGCACCCCCTTGTAGTGGGTGTGTGGAGTCGTAACCACTGGATGGCTGGGGAAGTCCCAGAAGATTCTTTTTAAATAGGGAGCTCTCCTAGTATATTTTATGTTAATGGAAAATAATGTGTTTTTTTTTTTAAATGAAAAATTTCAAATATATCAAAACCTAAAGTTAACACAGTATGTATACATCACCAGGATTTGGCTAGTTAACATTTTCCTAAATTTTCTTCAGACTTTTTTAGAAAGAAATGAAATGTTATAGGCACAATTGAATATCTCACTCCCACCCTTCATGTCTTTTAAATTTGTTTACAATAATTCATGGACAGGATTACTGCCCATGACCTCTGAGAAATTAGTTGTATTTCAGGCACTTAAGATAATCAAATAAACTGTTAGCTAGCGTATACTTGATTTTTCCCCATTTGCTTCTGCTGCTGCTAAGTCGCTTCAGTTGTGTCCAACTCTGTGCGACCCCATAGATGGCAGCCCACCAGGCTCCTCCATCCCTGGGATTCTCCAGGCAAGAACACTGGAGTGGGTTGCCATTTCCTTCTCCAGTGCATGAAAGTGAAAAGTGAAAGTGAAGTCGCTCAGTCGTGTCCGACTCTTAGTGACCCCATGGACTGCAGCCTTCCAGGCTCCTCGGTCCATGGGATTTTCCAAGCAAGAGTACTGGAGTGGGTTGCCATTTCCTTCTCCAGTGCATGCATGCATGCTAGCTGCTTCAGTCGTGTCTGACTGTGCGACCCTATGGACGGACACCAGGCTCCTCTGTCCACGGGATTCTCCAGGCAAGAATTCTGGAGTGGGTTGCCATTTCCTTCTCCACATTTGCTTCTAGAGAAAAGGAAACCAAAATTTAGACCAAAAACCTGTTTTGGGTTCACATCCTATAGCCTGTGGTAAATTTTCAGTGTGTCCTTCTGTTGGATTCCAAGAGCTAAGTTTCTACACAATCCTTGGGCAAGCTTGTAGCAAGAAAAACTTTAATCACCAAGCCAGGCTTTCAACACTATAAAGTGCTGTTTTTAAAAATGAAACTAGGTACCTAATTTATTAACTCAGTTCTGCAGGATACTTGACTTTTCCCCCAGCAAAGAAGTAATTAAATTGGGCTGATTCCCAAAGGATGCCTCAGGTTCCATCCTACTTAAATAGGTGAGCAGGAGGAGATTCACTGCATAAATTCTCTGTAATGGGTACTCTAGGGTGGCAGGTACACTCTGCTTTTCTGTCAGCGAAGGCTGGCCAGAAAGATACAGGTTTAAATCCCAGTCCCCCACCTCTTAGCAGTGTGAACCTGAGCAAGTTACTAATAACCTCTGAAGCCTCAGCTTCCCCATCGGTGAAAAGATTAATCTAAGCAGGGATCAGCAAACTTTCTGTGGAGAGCTAAAAAGTAATTGTTTGGCTTTGTGGGTCACGGTCTCTGCCATAATGCAGGAAAGGAGCCACAGACAGTACGTAAACGAAGGGGCATGATGGCTATGTTTCAAATTTTTATTTATAAAAACAGGCAGTGGTTCAGAGTTGATCAGTTTGCCACCCTTGATTTAAAAGAATAAACTTTTAGCACAGTGAATGCTCAATAAATGGTAACTGCTATTATTACTGTTGCTACTGTTTTTATTAAAAGTTAAAAAGAAGCGAAAAATTTATCAAGAGCCTTGACATCCATTAACTCAGTTATCTTCTAGCCTTGTGAGGTAAGGAGAATATTAACATCCTTGTTGTCTAGATTAAGAAAGCAGGGCTCAGAAAGAGTAAGGCGCTCATTCATGACTACAGCTGGAATGTGGATCTCCAAACCCGAGACCGCTTTTCTTACACTACTATCACCAAGTCAGATGTGCTAAACTGATTAAGTAAATGGAGATTTCAAAGCAACTATACTCTGATTTAAAAAAGGACTTCTCTAGCTGTCCCCAGGTTATGACTCCGTGCTTCCAATCCAGGGGTCACAGGTTCCATCCCTGGTTAGGAAACTAAGATTCCATGTGCCACATGGCACAGCCAAATAAATTTTTTTTTACAGTGGAGATTTTTTGGTAATAGCTTTACATAATTGTGATATGTAAGCTAAGCCAATTAAGTGGATATGTTATTTAGAGTAAGAACATTTATGCCTTCCGGGAGAATAGGTGCTCAGGTGTCAGAAAGCCCTCCAGACTAAATCAAGAGCTACTAATCATACCATCATTCCTGGGACCTAGAGGATAAGTAAGACTTTGAAGACCAGAAGAAGCTGGACTGTGTGCGTCTTTTTCTGGAGCTGCAGCCGAAGCTTCCTCCATCAGGCAGCTGGCCTCCTGCCGCAGTAACCTGTCGCTCTCAGTGCTGCGGTGAACATTCATCCTTGGACTGTGTATCCTGAACTGTCTGCTTGATCACAGGGAAATCCTGGAAGACAGCAATACGCACGATTTAGAACTAACTAGAGAACTCTCAGAGTGTTCTTATTCTTGTTTTGAGAAGAAGTGACATCTTAAACATTTCTTAAACATTTCTGTGATTTTGTACTGAGAGGAACTGGGCTGACTTAAGTTGTCTTTACCAAATCACAAAGAACACTGATAAACTTGTTCCTAGGGAATAATTTTAAACTTTATTTATAAACAGATATCAAACCCACTGACTTTGCCCATATTCACATTCAATTCTGCATATTAACTGGTGGTAAAATAACTTGGTGGTGTTTATACCACAGATTCACATAAGGGACAGAGAGTTCAAATTGTCAATGAAAGATCACCAGCCCATATGTCTCAAAAACTTGAGATATACATTCCGCAACAGTTACACACTAGGAAATGAGAATCACAACTACAAGGTCAGTAGGACAGTTGAAACTGGAAGTCATGGGCACTAAAACTAATTTTTTCAGATAATAAATTTACGTATGGTGCTCAAGTTCTCCTTTGCAAGTTCTCTCTTTCACTTTCTGTACCTTTTGCTTGACCCCTATCTCAAAATTACAGCAAGAGGTCACTGGTTATAAGCCTAACTCTCTCCAGCAGTGCACAACCGTGGTGAACACCACCTCCCGAGGGAAAGCCGTGTGCCATGCAGCCGCTGCTTGGGCAGAATGGCCGCCTCATGCCTCTCTTCTAGGTGACCATCCTGCGCCGCAGGCTTTCCACCCTCCGGGGCTGCCCAACTGCCGAAAACATCCCTGAAATTCACCCTCCTTAGCACTTTCACAGTTTGTACTCTGCTAGGTCCCACTAGGTGTTCTGGTAGAAGCAGCATATTACTAGCAATGTTAGCGTAAGGATTGCAAGAAAACAAGACAGGTGGAAGAAGTCATGTTTTAGGAAGAAGTTTCGTCACTAAGATCAGGAACATGTTTTAATAATAACTCTGAAATTTCCTGACATGCAAGCATGTAGAGGTGCCAATAAACACTTAAAATGTGCATTAAATTTTGAGTAACTTCATAATCTATATTAGTACATTTCTGAGCATAAAGTTGATTGAGCATTTAGTCTGTTTTAACTTGCACGAAATATCCATATAACAATGAGCCCTTTTTAAGAAAGGAGCCAGTACAGATGCCCAAAAGCAAATAATTTTAAAGAGACACTTTCACAGTTGATGAAATCTTAAATTCTCAGACAATAGCTCTTACAACGTAAGGCACACTGAGGAGATAAAGTGAACGTTCTGTTGCAAGACCTGACATATGGCTACAGCTTTTTCCAGACTACCCTTTCTTAAAGAAAAACAGATTTATGTATTTATACAAAACATGTGGCCCCTTAAAAGTAATCCCTAGCAAATGGTAAAGTCAAATAGAATCACCACTGCTTTCAGGTTTGACTCAGAAGATGTCAAAATGAAAATCAAGTCCAGAGAGTAAGATAAAGAAGATCCATGAAACTGGACAAAGCATTGCTAACACGGGAAGGACCAAAAGGCAGTTTGCTTCTGTCAGCTTAACTGGTTCTGAACCGTGTTCTACTCTGTGTACTTGCTCTGCTTAACTCTTCACTAGCTGCTCCAGAACCAAGTTCAAACTTCTTTTTATTGCTCTCCAAAATATCTCTTGGAACAAAACCACTTTGAATAAACAGATTTCTTGAGAATCTGCACAGACTAGACCATTATATAAGTTACTTCATTTATTCCTTCCAATGTGTGAAAAAGTTTCATTATAATAGACTATAATGAAAACATTTTCTTCCCAGTCTATGAATAATACCAGGGCTCAAAATTCAGTTTAACTTACAACAATGAATTAATAAACAGAAAGATATGCTTGAAAATTAGCAGGGGCAGATGTCTCCAATGAGGAAAAAGAAAGTAACCTGCTGAGCACTTGACAAGCATTTTATTTGTATTTAATTCTTATTATAAATAAAACATGAAAATTTTCCCTTTTAGGAGCCTGGTGGGCTGCAGTCCATGGGATTGCAGAGTTGGACATGACAAAGCGACTTCACTTTCACTTTTCACTTTCATGCACTGGAGAAGGAAATGGCAACCCACTCCAGTGTTCTTGCCTGGAGAATCCCAGGGACGGGGGAGCCTGGTGGGCTGCCGTCTATGGGGTCACACAGAGTCAGACACAACTGAAGCGACTTAGCAGCAGCAGCAAAAGAATTCAAGCCTTATACAGGTATACTATAAAAGCATATCATCTGTAAAACACATACAAACTATACATTCTCCGTAATATGCTTTTTTGAAATTAACATTCTAAAATCCATCCATGTTAGAAGACACACCTATCTAGTTAACTGCTGTGTAATATTCTATGATTCTGCTTTCCTATCTATGAATTAAGTTGTTTCTAACTATTTCAATGTTTCAATAAATAGGATCAGAGTGTACCATGAAATTCCAAGAGAGGACCCAATTTGCAGCTTCCCCAAAAGTATTTGGCCTCAAAACATTTTTTTTCTCCAAGAAACCATCGCAGGATTAATGCTTAGTGGCACACACTTTAAAAAACCACCATCATTTCTCAGAGTCCCCTATAAACTAATTCTTCTATAATCCTAGAATGATAGAAGAAAACGCTCTTGATCTATGAAACCTAAGAAGCAAACGGACAGACACTGAATTCTTCAACAAATAAAGCAATGAGTTTCAACATTATGGTAAGGGTCTGCTCCCCTTCCAGGATGGATGTTTCATTCAACTTTGAATGTATGTTTTTATTGCCTACCATGGCTCATTTCTGTAACCATCCCCCAAATGCATCTTGGTCCTCAGAACAGATCTAAGGAAAAAAAGAAAAGAAAGAAATAAGCAAAGCACTTGAACAATATAGCTCTCCATTGCTACATAACTATTTGTGGCCAACACAGATCTAAAAGTCATAGCAGTGTACAACAAGAACCAAAGCATCATGACACACCCCTGGTACGCCTAGCAGTAACTGAAGAGACTGCTTCAGAGAAGGACTAGGAATTACAGGTATACGAAGAATGGAACTCCGACTGTATAGCTGTGAAACAAAGCAAACATTCAGCAAGCCATCTCAAGCATCACTTCCACACAGTATGTGAAAGCATTTTTTAAACACTCTAAAGAGCTACACAAGTATACATGTTTATCTACTTTTATTAATCTATCTATTCTGTATTATTTATCTATTTCATAGACCTCCTGTGAAGGCCCCTATTTTGTAAAGTGTTGCTCTAGCTGACCCAGAACAGCAAAACCTTTATTATAATCTCCCCACCTTGGAAAATTTGTGTACAGTCTTTGATAGTGGGATTTTCTCCATATAGTCTTTGCACATAAAAAAATGACATGTTGGTTTCTCCCTAGAACATAGTCATCTCAAGTTTAATCCATAATGAGTCTATATATTTTCTTCTTTTTACCTGCAATTCCCTCTAATCAATTATTTATGAAGAAAACAAGACTATGGAAACGTGATTTGTATAACTGAGTTCACATCTTGCAACTGAACTATTCAGATTTTGAAAATGTAACTGGAATGCCTATGGGCCCAAACTTCACATGGATAGATCTCAAAAGCCTAATGCTTTCAGACTGCTAACGATACAAGGGTATGATCTTTTACAGAGTAGGATCCTTTTATACTTCAGGACCATGCCTCCTCTCTATGTAAAAGCTGGATGGTAATGATGAGGCAAGATGCCACAGAATTTGGTAAACAAACCAATCTACCCTTCATCTATACTCCACACTTAAATTTAGAAAGTAATTACGTCTTTGCCAACCTTCATTCCAGACTGACTTCATTCTAGTCCTTTCAGTCTGTTCTTATGTGAAAACCACTACATTTGTTGAACTATGTTAACTGCTTATCACTGACTTTGGTCTAGTTCCATTATGCTTTTTTCTTACTTCACAGTAAGGAGAACTCTGCTAATGTGTTCTATTAAAGGGGAATAGGTTTTCCAGTTTTGCTTCACATATGCTCCCTGGTGATGATACGCAGGATCTCTGGGAATAGGTTAAAAAGGGGTGAAGGTGAGGGGAGAGACAACAGAAGTGATAGATACGACCGAAAATGTCCACAAGATCTCCTTCTAGGGTGCTACTGATAGCCAAGAGCCTGCCATCTTCACGATGGGCTCGGGGTGGATGTATGTCTAACCCAACTCCGCTGAAGACTTTCTGTTCACTTCCTTTGCATGTGTATTCTTAATGTTCGAATCTCAGAAGAAATTCCGTTTTCTGGTTTTTCTAGATTGTTTCTAAAAATATTGAGCGAGACCACTCCGGTATTAATAAGCCCATATAAAATCTATCCGTATGATTTCTAAATCTTATAGTTTCCCTACAGTATGTTCCCAAACCCATAATAATTTAACAAAGAAAAGAGACCTCTGTTGCTAAGTTATTTCCGCTGGGTTCTCCCTTCCCTCACACTTGTGCCTTCATCAAAGAAGTCTGGCAGACTGCTGAGATGAACACTTCTTAGAGACCTCTGGCTACACTGCTCCCCAAATATGATTCTCTATCATGGGTCCACTTCTTACAGCTGTTGCCCTGGGCAGGCTTCTAGGTCTGTGTCTCAACGTCCTCACTTGTAAGAGAGGATGATAATCGTTAACCACACAGCGCTGATACAAGTGATGAAATGAGGCAATTTCTTATAGTGCTTAGTACAATGTACGGCGCACAGTACTCAATAAAGTTGACTATCGTTATTCCCAAGCCATAGAATCTGCAGAGACTTTCAGAAATCTAATCTTATTTGAAACGGAAACAACCCTCGGAGAAAGACAGTTAATTATCTTCACAACAGGCTTTAGAAAGGTTAGCAGCTTTGCCTAAATCACAACTGCAGCTAAGAAGCAAGGATAGATCCCAAATCTAGGTCTTTTGATTCCCATATTCTTTTCATCTAATCATACTGCTTCCCCCAAACCATCCTGCGTTTCATCCAGTAATGATTCTAGATGTTTTTCCTTCTATTGTTTGTCAGAAATTAAAGAGAAAATCAGTAGTTTCCAGGGTAATTGTTGGCTGTAGTTCTTATCAAATAGGAGTTATAGTCATAATCCGAGAATCCTGTGATAGAATAACTATTTTTCCATATAAAATAGCATCAGTGTTTTACTGCTTGTAAAAAGCAATCTATGCTCAATTAAAAAAAATCAATATAGAAAGATATAAATACTTTAAAAATCAAAGCTGTGGTAAAATACATGCACACATATCTTTGGGCACATATTCCATTATATCCTTGGAATAAACTCCTAGAGATAAAATTGCTATGGAAAAACATAAATAAGTTTTGATGTATACTGCCAGACTGTCCTTTATAAACATACCAATTTATACTCCTTCTGGCAGTACGGAACTCTGGCTAACAGTATATCAATCTTCCTCATCTTTGCTAGTTAGACAGAGGGAAATATGAGAGCTCATTTTAGTGTGGCCATCGAAAAGTCACTCATTCTTTTCAAAATTCTTAATCGGAAGATAATTGCTTTACAATATTGTGCTGGCTTCTGCCATACATCAACATAAATCAGCCAGAGGAATACATATATCCCCTCCCTCCTGAACTTTCCTCCTACCCCCCACCCCATCCCACCCCTCTAGGTTGTCACAAAGCAAAAAGCGTCATTCATTTTCATCAACATTTGGAAAATTTCACCTTTAACAGCCTTAAAAGATTTCAGTAGGCAGGGGAAAAAAATCCCATGCTGGCTAAACATGGGGTAATAGCAGCGATTTATTCATGTCAAGTTTGTCAGGCTTGACGAGAATCACTGGATGTTTCCATGGCTTGCTCTCATCTCCCTGGAGTATAAATGACAGGGTGTGATGACAGGACCACCCACTAGACTGAGGCAAAGCAGTTTCTGGTTTTGGCACTGTTACTATTGATAATTAAGCCTCACCACCAAGAAAACGTTCTTTAAGCATGTTTTCATCCATAAAAATGGGATGATATCAGCCACTACAAAGCTAGCTAGTCCTTTCTCAATTTAGATGTATGGGGGAAAAAAGCATGAAGTGCTATACAAAAGCAAGGGACACATCTGTTATCTGAACCTCCCTTATACAACTGCTTAGCTAACCACTGACTGGGCTCTTGAAGCACGTCGCCCTCCACTTCTGAACATACCTTTTACGCTCTATTGTATGGCTCTACTGACTTCAGCTACAGCTCTCTTCTTGATTCAGCAAAATGACCCATGGTACTGCTTTTAGGGCTTCCCAGTGGCTCAGCAGAAAGGAACCCACCTGCAACGCAGGTGATGTGGGTTTGATCGCCAGGTTGGGAAGACCCCCTAGGGAAGAAACCAGCAACCCATTCTAGTACTCTTGCCTGGGAAATCCCATGGACAGAGGAGGAGCCTGGCAGTCTGTAGCCCATGGAGTCGCAAGAGTTGGACATGACAGAGATTAAACAACTGCTGCTTTTAGAATTCTCTGAATTATTTTTTGCCTCAGTTGCCTAACTTGCCCTTTGAACCTGACCTTTTGTGTCTTTCCACTTTTCCCTCAGGAATTTGTTGTTGTTTAGTTGCTAAGTCCTGTCCAACTCTTTGTGACCCCATGGACTATAGCCCACCAGGTTCCTCTGTCCATGGGATTTCCCAGGCAAGAATACTGGAGTGGGTTGCCATTTCCTTCTCCAAGGGATCTCCTCGACCCAGGGACTGAACTGTTGTCTCCCACCATTGGCAGGCTGAGCCAGCAGGGAAGCCCAGTTAGTATAGATCTAACAAAATCCAAATGGCTAACCAACTAACTGCCTTAATATATTCTGAAGAGTCTGTTTTTTTCCCACACTGATTTTAGATGGCACTTTAATCAAATACTAACATAATTTACGCTTGGTCTGGTTTTTAAACTCTGTTCCACTGAGTAATCTTATTTCTTTGTCAATACAATGTCTAATTTAACACTCTTGACATCATTTCTCTATGTCATTTATCTAGAACTTCTAGAATGGTTTTAAGTTGTCAACAGGGAAATTTTTTCTTTTAATCTTTAAAATTATATCTTAACCACTCATTTTTTTTCTGCAGCGATTGCTAGTTTAGAATAATTAAGTCTCATAAGCATTAAATTTAATGGAGATGGCAGTTGCACGCATACCAGTTTATTATTCAGAATGTAGCTTTGTTTGCTCTCTTATTATATGGAAGTAAAAATTTGCTTTACCCAAAAATATTACTGCCATAATTCATTCCAATGAAATATTTTTTAAATGTGTGGATAATTAGATGTATTAATACTAGAGCATTTTTACTATTTATTTTTAAGAGTGTTTAATCAAGTTTTTAATTCAAAGCAATAATGTTTATTTCAGCTGTTTTATTATTTTGTCAATTATTGACTTATTTTGGCTGCACTGGGCTTTCACTGCTACGTAGGCCTCTCTCTAGTGTGGCGAGTGGGTGTACTCGCTAGCTGTGGCACTCACGCTTCTTACTGCGGTGGGTTTTCCCGTTGTGAAGCACAGGCTCTAGGGCGCGTGGGCTTTGGTAGTTGTGTTCTGTGGAATCTTCCCCGACCAAGGCTCGAACCCCTGTCCCCTGCATTGGCAGGCAGACTCTTAACCACTGGACCACCAGGGAAGTCCTATTTCAGCTATTTTAATACACATAAATACATTATATACTTTAAAGATAGGCTAGGTTAATGAAGCTATACTAGAATACTCTTCTGTGCAGGATTTTGCTCTTCTTCAATACTGGTCAAGGTTCATACACTTGCCTTTTTAATATACTCTTCCTGTGGGTCTAAGCAACTGTATAATTAACCCCTGGTAAAGATCAATTCCCTTCCCCTAACTCCTTTCTCTCTCTCTTTTTTCTTTTCAAAGAACTAATGCTATGAAATGTTCTCCCATTTCCCATACCATTTCCTCATTAAGTCTCAAATTAAGGGAAGCTACATTTAGTGATAAGCTGTCCTGCTTCCCATATTTACCAGCAAGTGCTCTGGAACCCACACTGCCTGGTTTGGTTCTTGATTCCACCATGTACTAGCTGTGTGAGTCTAGGCACATGACGAACTTCTCTGAGACTCAATTTTCTCATCTATACATCAATATCCACTTGGAAGAACTGTTTTAGGGATTATGGATACTTCAGCCAACGCAATCTATGGCATGTGTAAACACTAAAAAAAAAAAAAAAGTTAGCCATTATTACTTTTTATATACTCAAAACCAGCTTCAAGCCTATAAAAATCTTCAAAGACCTTATTTTTTCAATCTCTAATTGTTTCTTCTTTCCTGCATTAACACCTAACCTCAACCTTCATTCATTATCTCAATTCCAACTGTCCAATTAAAAAAAATCATCTTAGCATAAAAAATAGGTACACATTTCAAGTTATAAGATAAATAAGTACTGGAGATATATAACATGATACAGATAATTAACACTGCTTTCTTTACCTTACCTATGAAGGCTGTTAAGGGAGTAAATCCTAAGAGTTCTTATCACAAGGGAGAAAGAAATCTTTTTTTCTATTTTTGTCATGTTTCTATATGAGATCTATGTTCACTAAACCTATTGTCATATCATTATGTAAGTAAGTCAAATTATGTTGTACATCTTAAACATATACAGGGCCATGTGTCAACCATATCAATAAGTGTAGAAGGGAGAAAACTGTATCTCTGGGAATCTGTATTTTTATAGAGATCAAGTACTAGAGTCTTTATATATCCATTTGCAGAGGTAATAAAACTCAACTATGATACCACTGTTAACTCTTCAATTCCAAACATTTGCTGGTAACAAACATGTTATTTCCATAAACCAAACCTGTAGTGTTAGAACTAAAACCTATACATCTTTCTAATGGGCCTTTTGTACTAAGTGCTTTTATCAGCAAGGTTTCTTTTTTTTTTTTAATCTCTCAAAACCATGGAGAAGTTTCTGGTAGTTTCTTCAGATGATCAACAAATCAGTCCCAACCTATATATTATAGTCAGCACATACTTACCAAACCCCTACTGTGTGGAAGGCACACAGCACTGAGCAACACGAAGGACTGAGCCATGCTCTCAAGGGTTGGCCCCAAGCTCCCACTGAGTAGGTGGGGCTATATGAAAAAGACAAGCAACTTTAGGTAATAAATACAGAACACATGGTTCAAACCAGTGGTTCCAGATTCTTGGGCCTATTCTTACAACGAGTCTGGAATTTGTAATTAAAAATGAAAAAGTCAACTTCTTAGGCAGCTCTTATTCAGCACTCAGGTTTGGGGATTATAAAATAAACACAAAAGTTGGAGCGAAAATCACCTCTAGACAGTGTGGTTGGAAAAGGAAGCCTTCATATGAGATAAAATCTGAGCTGGGCTCTGAAGCAGATTTTTTTTTTTTTTTTGAAATTTTTCAAATCTCCAAAAATTGAAAAAATCATTATAACCAGTAAAATCTTAATATATCCTTCAGATTTACCAATGATCATCTGCTCCCCCACCACACAAGTTTTTCTGAATCACTTAAAAGTTAACATTACAACACTTCACCCAAGTTACTTCAGCAAGCCCATTCTAAGAATGAGAACATTCTCTTAAAAAATCACACAGCAGTATTGCTCTCACATCTAAGAAAATGAACATTCGCATAATACTAATATATAACCAATAATCAAATTTACTCAATTGGCCTAATATTTTCCTGCATAATCTTTTTTGGGATCCATAAGTCAATCAAGGCTCATTCCTTACATTTGGCTGTTCTGAATCTTTCATATTCTGCACCCTGCTGTCCCTACCCCCACAATTTGGGGGACAGTTGTTTTACATGAAATTGACTTTTTTGAAAAAGTCTGGTCAGAGAAGGGAACCCTCCTACACTGTTGGTGGGAATATAAATTAGCGCAGCCAACTACAAAAAAACCAGTATGGAGGTTCCTTAAACTAAAAATAGAGATATCATATGATCTAGCAATCCCACTCCTGAGCACATATCCAGAAAAGACAAAAACACTAATTCAAAAACATACACGTACCCCAGTGTTCACAGAAGCACTATGTACAACAGCGAAGACATGAAACCCAGGGGACCGTAACAGATGACTGACTTAAGAAAATGTGATGTATACATACAGATGCACGCACACACACACACACAATACTCCTCAGCCATGAAAAAGAATGAAATATTGCCATCTGCAGAACATGGAGGACAGACCTAGAGAATTTCATACTAAGTCAGAGAAAGACAATTACGATACCACTTACATGTGGAATCTGAAAAATAATACAAATGAACCTATACACAAAACAGAAGCAGACTGCCAGACATGGAAAACAAACTTTGGTTATGGAAGCAGAAAGAGGAGGGGTGACAAATTAGGAGAATGGGATTAACAAATACAAACTACTACACATAAAACAGACAAGCAACAAGGATTCACCATCTAACACATAGCTGATAATAATTACAGTGGAAAATAATCTGAAAAAATATATAGCTGAATCACTTTGTTATGCTAATAAAATATTATAAATCAACTATACTTCAATAAAAATTATTTTAAATTAAAAAGTCTAGGTCAGTTCTAACATCCATCTCATTGTTTCCATGTGATGAAATACAAGTTAAATTTTTTTAAAACAAGAATACAGTTGTGTCCTTCAAACTGCCATCACATCAGGGGCACACAATGCCAGGCTACCCCACTACAGGGCATGTCTGATTATGTGGTTAAAGCGGTGACAACAGGTCTTTCTGTTGTAAAGAGAGATCTGATATCCTGTCTCCCAATAACTTTTCATCCAGTGGTTTCAGCATCTATTGAAGATTCTTGCCCGAACCAATTATTAATACACTGGGGACTACAAAATGACTTTCTAATTTTGTCATTCTTCCTACATTTACTGTCTAGCATTCTTCTGTTAAGTAGAACTCCTACTTCACTCTCCCTGTATCTTCCTTTTTAAGTTTAATTATGAACTCAAAGATTTGTTTTAATCTAATGTATTAAAATGATCCATTACCATCTTTTTTTTTTTTTTTTAACTTCTCCAATTATTGGTTCAAACTGTCCCAGGTACGGCTAGTGGGATTCCCTTCAAGAGTTCATCTGTCATTTAAACACAATTCTATTGGTTTTTGGAGAAGGCAGTGGCAACCCACTCCAGTACTCTTGCCTGGAAAATCCCATGGACAGAAGAGCCTGGTGGGCTGCAGTCCATGCGGTCGCTAAGAGTTGGGCACAACTGAGCAACTTCACTTTCACTTTTCACTTTCAAGCATTGGAGAAGGAAATGGCAATCCACTCCAGTGTTCTTGCCTGGAGGATCCCAGGGTCGGGGGGAGCCTGGTGGGCTGCTGTCTATGGGGTCGCACAGAGTTGGACACGACTGAAGCGACTTAGCAGCAGCAGCTATTGGTTTTTTGAGGCTACTTCCTATATGTTTTCTAAGCCCACCTTTCACCATCTCTGACCTTGACTTACAATCAGCCAATTCTCCAGAAGCCTTTCTTCTTTTTAGTGGACAAAAGCATTTATAAATCAAGATCTGAACACCAGGTGTCTTATATATTGGGGTGTCACAGTCTACTGAAATGGTTTAGAAGCAAACCTGGAGCTTTTTTAAAACACAAACAGAGTTTATACTGATATGTTCACTTCAAATTCGACATTATGGTTTTTCTTTACTTATTTTCTATTAGTACTATATCTTTTCTCTCACAATGAAAATCTTGGTTCATAATTCAGTTTTAAAACTATAACATTGGGTGGGAGGTGGGTTCAGGGTTGGGAACTCATGTACACCCGTGGCTGATTCATGTCAATGTATGGCAAAACCAATACAGTATTGTAAAGCAAAATAATAAAGTAAAAATAAAAATTAAAAATAAATAAATAAAACTATAACATTAATGTTACTAACATTTAAACCCACTAAGTTTAAGTGTCTTTTGGGGGCTAATTCTTTTTGTCCTTGAATTACATTTCACTAGGGATGTATATTCAGCATACTATGTTTATTTTTAGTTATTTTATTCTGTATGTCCTGTAATTTAGGTTCATTTTTGTTTTTTAATCACTCAATTATAGCTTATTTTTCATTATTTTAATTTTTGATTATGTAAAACATTTACATGGTTCAAAAGTTAGTATTACAAAAAAGGAATGCTCAGAGATATCTCTCCCTTCCCCTCCAGTATTTTCCTATCTATTCCCTACACATAACTAGTTTTATTAATCTGTTTATCCTTCATGTTTCTCTTTATAGATGTATATACATATAAATTCTTAATTCTTCTGTTTCTCATACAAAAGATGGAATACCATATCCAGTTCTGTACTTTGCTATTTTTCTTAACAATATATCTCAAATTCACCCCATAGGAGTGACTGGAAATCTTCCTCATTCTTTTAATGGCTGTTTAATACTCCACTCTTTGGTTCTACCTATTAAAGAAAAGAGAGGGCATAAAACAGGGTGAATGATGTATAACAGGTTGAAAAGTAAGAATGAAAAGGAGCTTTATTACTGTAAGAAAGGAGTGGAGGGACAGACCAGCCAGGTTAGAGTGAAGGATTAATACAAAAGGGTGGGAGAAAACAGAGCAACCATCATACCATACAGCTTCAGGGAACCCCACGCACACCACCCCTTAAGGAGCTATGCAACACACAACTTAGATGGCTGTGCAGAACAGCCCTAGGAGAACACGGGTGAAAAAGAAGCTGCAGCTGGTTTACAGAGGCCTTGAATTACAAAGTCAAGCGGAGTGAAGGACTTTGTCTTGTAGGTGAAGTTTTTACATAGAGAAGTTTCATATTCAACATGTTGCTTTAAAATAAATATAACCACAGATGGACAAGTGGAGTAAGAGGCTACTGGAACTGTCTAGGTGTGACAGCATCTCAGTGGGTTGACAGCCAGAAGGGCAGCACCTAGGAGATGCAGGAGAGAAAGGCAGCGCCTCCGAGTCCACACGCCCTCCTTCATTTTCGTGTATGAGCTGCTAGCAGAGGCCAGGCTGGCAGACTGGCGGATGAAAGCACAGGATGGTAGAGACGAGATTTTAACTGCCTAGATACGTGGGATTATAACTGCCTAGATACAATTCCCTGTCTTCTCTACTTGACTTTCCTAACTTACTGCTCTGATAACCTTTCTATCAATAAACTTAGGTCCAAAAACAGCTTTTGTACCAGAAGAGACTATATTACAGTTACTTGAATTTAAGACTTGAAGACCTTTGTAACTGTCTGCTGCTGCTGCTAAGTTGCTTCAGTTGTGTCCGACTCTGTGCGACTCCACAGACGGCAGGCCACTAGGCTCCGCCGTCCCTGGGATTCTCCAGGCAAGAACACTGGAGTGGGTTGCCATTTCCTTCTCCAATGCAGGAAAGTGGAAAGTGAAAGTGAAGTCACTCAGTCATGTCCAACTCTTCGAGACCCCTTGGACTGCAGCCTCCCAGGCTCCTCTGTCCATGGGATTTTCCAGACAAGAGTACTGGAGTGGGGTGCCATTGCCTTCTCCCTTATAACTGTCTAAAGGCCTCTAAACAATTTCCTCTATAACTTTATCAAATCACCTAATTAAAAGAACTAGTAAACAAAAGGATTTAGAGAATAACTTTTTTACTCACTATTCAGTTTAAAATATAAAATAAGACAAAAAGAGACAAATATAGTTGAATCCCCAGTATCCTAAGTTTGATATTTCAATTCATTTTTAATGATACTTATAATCTTTTAACATGTTCTTTTTTTGTTTTAGTACTTCAACTGCCTATCAAGCCAATCTTAAAGTACTCAGAAAACCTTTAGTAAATCCTTAAACTTAGATTCATTAATTTATCTGAAGAAGTTTTTAAATACTGCAACCCCTTTCAAGATGCAAAGTCTTCTTACATCCTTAAATAACCAAATCTAAACCCAATTACTCAAGAACATATTCTACATTAGGATCACTAATTAATCAGTTGAGATTCAATATGCCAAATTACCACAAACAGTCCATCATAAGTCTAGATGGACTAACCTTTGTTGATTTTAACATATATCATTTGCTACATGTTATTCTTAGCACTTTATAAATGTTATTTAACTTAATACTAACAAAACCAACAAAAAACCTTTATGAAGTAGCTGCTATTATTATCCTCATTTACAGATACGGAAACTGAGGAATAAAGAAGTTAAGAGAAGTTCTCACAGTCGCACAGCTAATAGTATAGCCAGGCTGCAAACATAGGTTTCCGGCTTCATAGTCAAACATGTCACCCTTAAGCTGTGTTATCTCTGCCTATCGGAGATTTACTTCTGATTTACCTTCATTAATTCTATGTTAAGTTTCTCAGGTTTGGAGATATGATCTCAAGCCAAAGATCTGGAGCCAAGACATATGACCTTTCTGTGCCAGTAATGAACACTCCTAGCACCTTTTCTGTTTAAATAGTTGCTTTGAAACAACCTCTAAATCAATGAACTCCAGATAGTGGTTGATTTTACAATCTTGAGTTCAGAGTTCAATTTAAGACCTTACTTAATTCTGTTATAACTCTCAACTTTATTACTTAAAACCAGAGTAGATCAAATTCTGTAATTTCCACACAGGGTGCTTCTGTCTTTTGATGGATTCAACTAGTTATGCTCATTCTAATGACAACTTTAAGCTACGAACAATCCAAGGTATATAACAGGAAGAGACACTGAGGTTAAGATTACTCACTGGCAAACTTCCAGGAAATTTCCAAGATCTATATTATTAGCAATGATGTCTTAAACAGTACAAGGGAGTACAACTGTTTTAAATTTTAAATGTATTATTCAATATAGCAGCCCATTTGATAAGAAAAGCTAAGTCCTTGTCCGGCAAGATCTGAAGGTCTTAGGGGACAGATCTATAAAGCAGCACTGTAGCAATAGAACAAATGTTGAAAATTCTGGAGACAGTCCACAGTCACTGTGTCAGAAGATGATTCAAGGACCAGTATTAACCAGTGTCAGTCTTAATCAGTGTCGAAAGTTTTCACTGACAGCAAAAATGAGGGCAATGGAGATAATGTCACGCACGCACACAAACATACAAACACAATTATTATCCCAATTCTGAGACAACTGACATGGACTAAGACATCAACCGAATAACACTGTTTCAAGAAAGTACTATCATATTAACACACCCGTGGTTTTAAGACACGGCCTGATTTAAAAAATATTAAAATGTGAACTAAAGAATTGTGGCAGGTGTTAGTTTAATGCTTTCTCGGTACCTAAACTAAGTTTTACTTCGTTCTTTATATTAAATGTCTTTTCTTTTATAAAATAATGGTGACAGAAAATGATACTTTTTTTTTTTTTTTAAATGCTGGTCACCTGATGATGGGCTCCCAATTTTACCCCCACAATCATAAATCTCAAAAAGATCTGGGGTCCAAATCACCTTCCCTCTAGAACTACAAAAACACTATTAGTTCAGTCCAGTCTAACTAAAAAATATTCCAAAATAAAGAATCTCTTGCTTATTATTAGCTCACCCTTATTATTGGCCACTAATGCTTGGGGGGAAAAATTTTATTTTTTCCCTTTGTGCCAAGTTGAAGTCTGCCTTCCTCCCTGTTCCCATCACGACTTCCATGCACTGGTAAGTCCTATCCCCTAGAATAATGCATCCATCAGAATGGGATGGGTGAAACCAAAAAATAAAAAAACAGAAACCCCACATCTGTTTGAAGGCATTAGGCAACTAGCGAGAGAGCCAAAACTGTGGAAAGGCTGTGATGGTCAGTTTTATATGTCAACCCACAAGCTACAGTCCCAGTTACTCAATCAAGTGCTAATCTAGGTGTTATTGTAAAGGTTTTTGGTAGATGTGATTAAAGTATTTAACCATTTTAAGGTTAAATAAGGAAGATTATCCAGATAATGTGGGTGAGCCTGATCCAACCAATTCTAAGGCTTTAAGAGCAGAACTGAAGTTCTCTGATAAAGAAAAAATTTGACTGGACACTGCTTCCACTCCTGCCCAGAGTCCCAGCCTGCCCTTCCTAATGTCCTAGTCCAGTCTCCACATGGTATACACTAACACCCTTCAACAAATAGCTTAATATATTTGTGCCTGTATTTATATACAAATAGATGATATAGATTATTTTGATAGTATATAAATAGTACACAGAACCATAATCCACAATTAAAACCATCCTTTAGAGAAAATTCCAGGACCAAGTGGCTTGACTAGTAAATTCTTCCACATCTTTAAAGGAAGAAATTATATCAATCTTATCAATATAAACTCTTACAGAGAACAGGAAAACAGGGCATACATCCCAATTCATTTTCTGAGGCCAGCATATAACACGGACTCAAAACTTCACTAGGGCATTACCAAAAAGCATTATGGACCACTTTTTCTCATAAACACAAAAATCCTATACCAATTTTAAAAAAAAAAAATCAAACCCATATATATATAAAAAAGGATAATACAAAGGTTGGCTTAACATTCTAAAAATTAATATAATTCATCACATGAACAGACTAAAAAATGTTTTATAATAACTAAAATAGCATGAAATAGTACGGATAATCTAGATTTTAAAAAGGCAATTTGAAAAAAAAATAAATAAAAAGGCAATTTGAAACAACCTAGTCATAGAAAACGATTAAAGATATTAATATTCCACCTTAACTACAGGCTTATCATGTGATTTTTAAAAAACTGTTTTACTGAATATGCCAAAGTCTCTAAAATGAATGTGTTAACTACTTTTAAAATGAGGGGGAAAAAAAAAGGAAAACGTACCTCTAAAAACAGGGAACTCTTCGAGAAAATGGTTGAAGTTTAAAAAAAAAAATCTTAGAATACTTTAAATTTTTTGAAGTTTAAGAAGAAAATGACATATCACTACTTAAGAGATCTTGACATTTTTTCCATCTAGATTCAAGAAGAAATATTAGGAATACCAGACAAATTAGGAATTTAGGTTAAATACATGAAATAGTTTCTCAAGCAGATTACTCAATAGGATGACAGAATAATCTTCATAGCTTTAAATCCAACACAAGGACTTAACTGGAGGCTTCTTAGGGGACTCAACAGCAAGCTCTAGGGAACAGGCGGAAGGCAGGGCATGTGGGTAGGCACAGGATAAAGCATGACCCTCAGGTCCCAAGGCGGAGGGCGCTCAGTGACAAGCACAACAGAAGGCTCAGACTGTGCTAGCTGCTCAGCCGTGTTCGACTCTTTGTGACCCCATGGACTGTAGCCCACCAGGCCCCTCTGGAATTCTCCAGGCAAGAACACTGGAGTGCGTTGCCATGCCCTTCTCTAGGGGATCTCCCCCACCCAGAGATCTGCACTGCAGGCAGATTCTTTACTGGCTGAGCTACCAGGGACAGGTTACCTGCCATTTAAATTACCCAGCATTCAACCCCCTAAACAGACTGTCATGAGCTAAATTAAATCGTGTTTCCTTCAAAACTTGTATGTTGAAGTCTGTTATCCTAAATCCTCAGAATGTGGCTTTTAAAGAGGTGGTGGCTCTTTAAAAGAGTGGACATGACTGAGTGACTTAACACTCACTTTTCAAGATTAAATGAAGTCATCAGTGGGCCCTAATCCAATACAACTGGTGTCCTTTTAAGCAGAGATGAGGACAAGAGAGGTGCAGAGAGAAGACCGACCATGTGAAGACAGGGAGAAAGCAGCCACCTACACGCAAAGGAGCAAGTCCTAAGAAGAAGCCAACCCCACCAACACCTTGAACTTGAGCTTCCAGCCTCTGGAAATTCTATTGTTTAAACCACATGTTTTGTGGTACCTTGTTATGGTAGTCCCAGCAAACTAATACACAGATATGACTGCAAAAATTAAAATTTTATCCTTTCCCACCAAAAGAGATTTAAGGCAAATACACTGAAGGAGTCTTACATGGTTTCAAGGTATATACTGTGGCCTTCCTATAGAAGTAAAGATCATTAGTTGTTTTATTCTAAGAAAGGTGAACTTTCTCCAGTAACCTTAACCAAATCATGTCACAGATCTTTCTACTACACCCCAGTGCTTTCCAAAATTTTAGTAAGCCCTGCCTCCCGTATGTTACAGTAAGAAAAGAGATAAAGTTAATTTATATCTACACTATAAAAGCCTTAGCATTTCAACACTGGAAAGGACAATCTAAATCTAAAGAAAATGTCAACAGTCTCTTATTTTTTAAAAACCAATTAACAGTCAGCATCTCCTGAGAACTCCCAATAGTCAGGTGTAGATCAAAGCATTTTACATGAACTAACTCAATCCTAATAACCCTCTGAGGTAGCTACTATTACAACCTCTATTTCAGAGAAAGAAACTGATGAATATCCAAGCTAGTAAATGAAAGAGCTAGGATTTAAACCCAGGAAAAACCGGCTCCAAAGCCCACATTCTTAACCACTGCCCAGTGAAGAATAAGGAGGGCACTACTGAGCATAAATATTAATTGATGGAGTCCGTCTAAGCTTGAATGCTGGCTCAGCCACTCACAAGGTGTGACTTGGGCAAACGTAAGCTCTTTATGTCTTAGATTCGTTGGCTATAAAATGGAGGAAATTAAGTGAGAAATGTAGACATGTTGGGCGAAGTGTCTGGTACAAAACAATGTCTACTAATCAGTCTGGTACATAACAATGTCTACTAATCAATAAGTCCTTATTATTTATTTTTTTGGCCACACCCTGGTGCAGGCTGAATCTTAAGTTTCCCCACCAAGGATGAAACCCTCACTCCCCGCTGGGGAAGTGAAGACGCCAGGAAAGTTCCAAATCCTTATTATTTCTCATTCTACTTTCATGAATATACAAGAACAATCCAAAAACGTCTACTTTGGGGACTCTAAGAAAAAATAGCATGGGGTTCTCTTCTTTCATCTGTACTTCTTTCCTTCCTACTATTCCAGAAATGCATATACTATTCCAATAATCTCATTTTTCATAAGAGGTATATGGAATCAGATTGCAGATAGATCAGTCTTACTTTCTGTCTCCAACAGAGATACCTAATAATTTGGGTAAAGACAACAGTATAGTTACATGGCAAGTTCAAAAAATTCTAGACTTTGCTTAAACATCCAACATTTAATAAAAATTCAGTGTACTTATCTTAATCTTTACTGAATCAAAAAAAATACCAACTTCATAACATTTCTGGGGATTACAAGAGAACTATTTGCTCATTATTTCAAGCTTCAGAATTCCTTATTTTAGTATTCCTACTCTTCCTGGTTTATGTGGTTAGAACACGCTCTCCTTCCATCTCCATTTTTCCAAATATTGCTTTTGTATTCATGTGAAAGTCTCAGTTTTCTTCATCTACTTATAACTGAATTTCTCTAAACTGTTTTCATTTTTGAAGCATTTTTCTTGAAATGATTTAGTGGGAAGAACACTGGGCTAGGAGCCAGGGGTCCTCACTCTGCCATCTGATCTCTTAGATTCCTCATCTTAAAAGGCAAGAGGCGGGGGGAAAAAAGCAAGAGGACCGCACCGTATAAATTTGTAATAGGTTCCTTTATATCTCTAAGCCTCACAGTTCCATGACTCTGGGTCTTCCAACTAGAAATCATGCAGCATTCCAACAATTTCCCTACACTTTTTACTCCAGTTAGCCAAGGAGGAGTAGGCATGTACAGATTCAGGGGCAGAGGAAGACGCAATAATCAGTAAGCCCAGGGTTACAGAAGGAAAGACAACAGTATTTTGTGAATCAACAGAAATAGGTTAGTAAGAAAAGTGAGACACTAAGAAGAAACCAAAGACCTAAAAAAAAAGTCGGAAAACACACAGCCTAACTCTAACCTCATCCCTACACACCTATTAATATTTGAAGGACTAAGAAACAGAAAAAGCTTTCGGCAGCAGAGATTATCCAGCCTTCATATTTGCCTCAAGGGAGCAATGCAACTCTGTGACATCTTTGTAATGTCGTTGCTAAAATGGCCTACTACAAAATAGGCATTACTGGGGTATCTGTGCCTGAATTAATGTTCAGATGAATTGAAAGCCCTCCTAAATGCTACTGGTACTGCTACATAACAGGAAATCTGAGTTCAAGGCCATGAGAATTACACAGCATTAGCTGTCCTGGTTCTAAAGGGAAGAAGACTGAAATTAGTTGGGAGGGGGGAGATTTAGCCTAATGACATTTCTAATAAGCTGATGATACTGGAAGCAGGCCCCTGAAAGATAAAAGGACAGATTAATAGGCACTGACTATCTCCAAGGCAGGCTTCCAATGTGGGGCTAGTGGTAAAGAACCTACCTGCCAATGCAAGAGACGTCAGAGAGGCAGGTTCGATCCCTGGGTTAGGAAGATCCCCTGAAGGGCATGGCAACCCATTCCAATATTCTTGCCTGGAGAATCCCATGAAGAAGAGGAGCCTGGCAGGTTAGAGCCCATCGGGTCGCAAAGAGTTGGACATGACTGAAGCAACTTACTACACAGTACACATCTCTAAGGCATTAGAATATGTATTTCCTACCCCAGTGTCCTGGTAGCTCAGACAGTAAAAAAGCTGCCTGAAATTCGGGAGACCTGGGTTTGATCCCTGGGTTGGAAAGATCCCCTGGAGAAGGAAACAGCTACCCACTCCAGTATTCTGGCCTGGAGAATTCCATGGACTGTATAGTTCATGGGGTCACGAAGAGTCAGACACAACTGAGTGACTTTCACACACTCACCCTGATGGCAGAGCCCAAGAAAGCACTCTTTAGTTTCCTTCTAAAGACTCAGACCTTCTTGGCTTATGATTGGTTAGGGGGCAAAGGAGAATAAAAATCAACAAAAGGATAAGAAAGCTGGCCAGTTCTAAAAATTCTCAGGCCAGTCTATTTTGCTGTTTCTCTAAGTGTGGTCCCTGGATCACCAATAACAGACCAAGAAAGGGGGTGCTTGCTTAACATGCAGACTCAGGACCCACCACTGATTTCCAGAATCAAATTTCTGAGAGTAGTACAAATAAAAACCACATGAGTTATCACCGCACACCTCTCAGAACGGCTGGCATCAAAAAGAACACAAACAAATGTTGGCAAGGATGTGGAGAAAAGAGAATCATCTTACACTATTGGTCAGAATGTAAACTGGTGCACTCACTATAGAAAACAGTATGGAAGTTTCTCAAAACTAAAATCAGATCTACTATGTGACCCAGCAATTCCACTCCTGGCTATACATCTGAAAAAAAAAAAAAACCAAAATCACTAATCGGAAAAGATACATGTACCCTAATGTTCACAGCAGCATTATTTACAATTGCTAAAATATGGAAGGAACCTAAATGTCAATCAACAGATGTATGGATAAAGAGGTAGTAAATATATGCCATGGACTAATACTCAACTAAAAATGAAAAACAAAATTTTGCCATTTGCAACAACATGGATGGATTCGGAGGGCATTATGCTAAGTGAAATGTCTGACAGAGAAACAGAAATACTGTATGTTATCACTGATATGTGGAATGTAAAAAAAAAAAAAACAAACCAACCAATATATAACAAAAAAGAAGCCAACTCACAGATATAGCGAAAAAACTAGTGATCACAGGGTGGCAGTGGGGTAACAAAGAAGTGGGGAGCGGGAAGTACGAACTACCAGGTGTAAGACAGGTTCACGGATGCACTGTACAACACAGGGAATATAGCCAATATTCTGTAATAATTGCAAGTGGAAAGTAATCTTTAAAATTATATAAACAATTTTAATATATACAAAAAATTGGGAGACGGGTATTTACATTTTGGGGGGCGGTATTTACATTTTCAAGGTGCAAATTCATGTTTAAGAAGTGTCCCAGATGTTGCGGGGAGGGTGAGAATAAGTTGAGGATGAAGTTCTTTTGACTGGATTAATCAAATTCAGCTGTGATAACAGCACTGTTTGGGGACCATTAAAAACTCTTAATTTCTCAGGTAACAGCTGCTGCTAGTTGTTTAACAGCTAACAGGGGGACAATTAAAGGGCCTGAAAAATGCATTTTCATAACCGGGTTTAACAATTCCTTGCCGCCTGTTTATCTTGTTAGTTTATTCACTGGTTTCTCATTTAAAAATAAATCGGATTAATCCCGGAATTTTCAGAAAGAATCACAAACTCCAAAAGAGAAGAGCTTTTCTGAATAGTGCAGAACTGAAGACAGTCAACGCTATAAAAAGTAAGGTTTTATTTAAAAGAAAATTACCAGTTCAGTCTCCCCCAGCTCTTCAGCACCGATGAAAGCTGGTAATTTGTGGGTGGCAGAGAAGGAAGACTTTGAAGAAGGGGTACAAAGAGCGAGAAGTCGACCCAACTACCTAATTTTCAGTGAATTCAATGAACTGCCAGAAAACAAAAACAAAAACACGTAGGCAAGTGTTTTATCAATAAACACTCCCGGGCTCTCATTATTTCTCCTTCTTTGGGATAAAAACACCAAAGGCCTGCAGGAAAGTCAAGTTATACTTCAGGGGTCCCCCGACTCTGTAGACGTATATCCACGCAAAGCGATCCCCCCTTCTTCCCCGGATTACCAGGCTTTACCCTCAGCACGAAAACCGGCGCCCGGAACCCGTTTGCCAACGTTTTTCCTCGAGATGATTGCAGCGCCGCGGCCTTTCTATGGGGGTACGACCCGGAGGGCTGCCGCCCGAGCGCCGACCTGAGGAGCGGGTCCCCTTACCCCCCGACACAAAGGCACTTCCCCGGGCCAGGCCCGCCGCCGCACTCACCCCGCCGGTTCTTCGCGTCGGACCACTTCCCTAACGCTCCCGCCGCGCTCCGGAGCCCGGGGCCCGAATCCGCCCGGGAGGCGCGCGCGCTCACGGCGCCGCCAGCAGCCGCCGCGGGGACCGGCCGTGCCGCAGCGGCGCGCGCCCCGAACCCCCCGGCCCGCGCGGCCACGCGGCTGAGTCACCCGGCGCTTCACGTTAAGAGTCCCCCTCGCCGCGCGGGGCACGCCGGGAAGGCCGGGCTCCGGCCCGCCCCCTGGGCCGCAGGCTTTGGGGTGTCCCCTTTCCTTCCCGACACGCCACACGGCGCCAGGGAGGGCGCTCCCCCAACTTGCGCAGCCACCAGAGGTCAATTTCTGAGCTGCGGATGCCGTTTCAATTACTGAAAGTCTGAACGGAAAAGTTAGTAGTTATCTAAATTGAAAAATAAGCGCGCGCAGCCCCGGGACAGCCAATGCGTGAGTGGGCGTGAAGGTCGCGCAGTCGTGTCCGGCTCTTTGCGACCCCCTGGACCATACTGTCCCTGGGATTCTCCGGACCTGAATACTGCAGTGGGCAGCCGGTCCCTTCCCCAGGGGACTTTCCCAACCCGGGGATCGAACCGAGGACAGCCAACACTTTTAGAAAATTGTGAAGCCCGGATCTTTACATAACATCTGGAAGGAGAAGTTTATAAAATAATAAGAAAGAGAAGTCGCTCAGTCGTGTCCGACTTTTTGCGACCCCATGGACTGCAGCCTATCAGGCTCCTCCGTCCATGGGATTTTCCAGGCAAGAGTGCTGGAGTGGACTGCCATTCCCTTTGAAGTTCTTTAAAACACGTTTTGCTTGGAAATCCCTATACTGGATATGCATTCTGACCGAAAGGAGGGTGAAAAGTTCCACGTTCTTCTCAAATCTTGAGTTTAATGAAACTACATACTATGGAAAACAAAGCTGAATTACAAATTTTTATTCACCCTAAAGCAAATTATTGGAAAACTGTGTTATGAATAAAATACTTAAACACTCAAAAAATCTATGTATACTCCATGACCTATAAAGCATATAAAAGGACAGAAATAGCGTCAGTCCTTTCTGCCGTGCTTTCTACTCAGTGCATGCTGTGTGCTAAGTCGTTTGAGTCATGTCGAACCCTGCGACGCCATGGACTGTAGCCCATCAGGCTCCTCTGACCATGGGATTCTGCAGGCAAGAATACTGTAGTGGGTTCCCATGCTCTACACTTTTAAAAGTTAATAAAAGTTATACTGATTATCAAAGTATTATTTTAAAATTGTCAGAAACCAGTTAATAATAGCACAATTTCTTAAATTTTTTGAGTGCACTTTTTTGTTACTTAAGAGTCTAAGAACTAGTTTAGAGCTGCTGGTTAGGATTAGAGTTGCAGTGGAAGGAATAATAGAAAATATCTCATTCTAGTAGCTTGCAGTGGTTGCTGGATACTTGTATAGCAAAACTGCCTCGTAAAGGGCAACAACTTTAAAAAGTCGAAGCTATAGTTTGTTCATTATAATTTTATCTTAGAGGTGTAGAGAGGATCATTACCGAATTCTGTTCTTTCACTTCACTTATAATGACTGTAAAGCATCCAGCATTGTGTTCGACATTCAAAAAACTAAGGTCATGGCATCCAGTTCCATCACTTCATGGCAAATAGAAGTGGAAACGTAGAAGCAGTGACAGATTTTATTTTCCTGGGCTCCAATATCACTGTGGAGGGTGAGAGCAGCCATGAAATTAAAAGATGTTTGCTCCTTGGAAGGAAAGCTAGACAAACCTGCTGCTGCTAAGTCACTTCAGTCGTGTCCGACTCTGTGCGACCCCATAGACGGCAGCCCACCAGGCTCCCGCGTCCCTGGGCTTCTCCAGGCAAGAACACTGGAGTGGGTTGCCATTTCCTTCTCCAAGGCATGAAAGTGAAAAGTGAAAGTGAAGTCACTCAGTTGCCTCTGACTCTTCGTGACCCTATGGACTGCAGCCCACCAGGCTCCTCCATCTATGGGATTTTCCAGGCAAGAGTACTGGAGTGGGTTGCCGTTGCCTTCTCCGAGACAAACCTAGACAGTATGTTAAAAAGCAGAGACTGTACTTTGCTGACAAAGGTCCGTCTAGTCAAAGCTATGGTTTTTCCAGTAGTCATATACAGATGAGAGAGTTGGACCATAAAGAAGGCTAAGCACTAAAGAACTGATGCTTTTGAATTGTGGTATTGGAGAAGACTCTTGAGAATCCCTTGGACAGCAAGATCAAACCAGTCAATCCTAAAGGAAATCAACCCTGAAAATTCATTGGAAGGACTGATGCTGAAGCTGACACTCCAATACTTTGGCCACCTGATGCAAAGAGCCGACTCACTGGAAAAGACCTTAATGCTGGGAGTGATTGAAGGCAAAAGGAGAAGAGGGTGGCAGAGAATGAGGTGGTTAGATAGCATCACCAACTCAGTGGACATGAATTTGAGCGAACTCCGGGAGATAATGAAGGAAAGAGGAGCCTGGCATGCTGCAGTCCCCTGGCATGGTGTCGAAAAAAGTTGGGCACAACTTAGCAACTGAACAACAACTATGTTTGAATCAGGATGGGCTAGGTTATAGTACTGCACTAGTGGCTCAGAGGTTAAAGGGTCTGCCTCCGAAGCGGGAGACCCAGGTTCAATCCCTGGGTCGGGAAGATCCCCTGGAGAAGGAAATGGTAACCCACTCCAGTATTCTTGCCTGGAGAATCCCATGGACAGAGAAGCCTGGTAGGCTACAGTCCATGGGGTCGCAAAGAGTCAGACACGACTGAGCGACTTCACCCTTCACCCCTTCAGTCACCTGTAGGTCAGATGACTCTAGAGGCAGCTCACCTCCATGTAGTGACTCAGCATTTCCAGCTGCTTCCATCTCTGGCTCTGCCAACCCAATGTGAGGTTCCACATCAGAGATGGCAGAAGAACTACACTGGAGGATCCTGCAAAGGCTTTTCTTTGCCTCCTCCAGATATGGACCTTTCATTTCTGCTCACCTTTCATTGGCCTGAGCTAGTCACATGCCCAAACCTGACTTGACTCCAAGAAGGCTGGGAGATACAACTTCCTGTGTGCTGGGGAAAAGGAACAAGAAAAAAAGATTTGGTAAACACAGCGTTGTCTCTCTTACAATGTTCAATAGTAAAGATAAATATAAACCAATTTGAATGTGTTACAGGATCCAAGCTTTACAACCAGAGTAACATAGAGAACTGTTCAAACTAAAGCCTTTATTTCCATTTCTATATAGTATAGTGTTATGTCTGTTGACTTAAAAAAAAAAAATTCACAACCTAAAAGTTGAGAGTTATGTTTTATTCGGTGGGAAGTTTTAGGACTTCAAACCCAGGAGACAGCAAGCATCTCAAGTAACCCTGAGATGTTAGGGTTACTTGAGATGTTAGGGTTACTGCTGAGTGAGGAGGTGAGGGAGACAAGCCAGGTTATATGCTTTTGCAACAAAGGGCAGGCAGTCTGAACATCAAATGATTATTGTTAATTAAAGAAAACCAAATATTCCAAGTTAAGGAATTTAGCACTTTTCTCTGTATGGGAAGAGCCAAGAGTCTGGGCTCACTGAAATCATTCCTTTCATACGCACCTCAGCACCTGGGGCTAGTATCCAAGGTCTACCTGTCTTGAGCTTCCTTTCCTCAGGGCTCATTGTGGGAAGTGGCCATTGTCTGATGGCTGCTAGACAGCAGGTATTCTTCTCCTTCCTGAGGGTCCTCAAAGCTCACTGGCTTACACTGAAGGCTGCAATTGCTGATAACTGTGACATCCTTGTTTACTGATATGGCAGGAAATATTTCACTTCTCATGTCCTTTGAGTGAAAAGAAAGAAAAAACTTTTCTGATGTTCACGTAAGGTGGTTCCTGAAACAAATTCTCCCTTTATGGAAAGGTTTCTCTCAGCAAATTTGTAATATATTACAAAACTCTGACCCCAACATTGGAGAATTAGGCTAACTATTGTGTCTTTTAATTAGGAGTTAAGAGTAAATTATTCTATTTTTGCTTCTAATTTCATATACTGTTAATGAGTGTCCATGGGGTCACAAAGAGTTGGACATGACTGAGCAAGTAAACAACAAAAACAAATTTCATATAACGAATAGCATATCAGATCTGATATTTTAGGGGCAGACTTTAAGGAGATGGAGTATGAAAACTGTATGATCACAGAAAGCTGATGTTTATCAATTTATTTCTAATTTAATGAATCTCCAAAGCCTGAATCTCTCAGATGTGTTTGTATCTGGAGTTGAAACATTTCTAATGTCAAATTGACATACCAGAAATTTTCGATTATCACAATGGCCAGTTCAAAAGGCAATACAGTTCTATTGTATTATTTAAGTTCCTTAAATATAACATCTGCTGCTGCTGCTGCTAAGTCACTTCAGTCGTGTCCGACTCTGTGCAACCCCATAGACGGCAGCCCACCAGGTTCCTCCGTCCATGAGATTTTCCAGGCAAGAGTACTGGAGTGGGTTGCCTTTGCCTTCTCCGAAATATAACATCTACTACCAGTAAATATTACAAAGCACTTTCCACAGTATTTCTCATGACAACTTCTCAAAAGCCTTGTGTGAAAGAAAAATAAAAATGAAGCTGGTATTGCTAAGACAGCTCTCTAAAATGGAGCCAGGAGGCCACTGAGGAAATGTGACTTACGCATGCTCAGTCTGGAAGGAATCTGACCTTTTGATCTGATGAAGTAATCCAGAACATTTGCCAGAAACTGCTGACAGTCTATCTACTTATTGGACTCTCACTCTAAAAAACTCATGATTCCTTAAAGACAAATATTTTCTGACTTGCATTGGAGTTAATCACCATTTTTTGCCAGACAACTTTTAACAACCTCATGGCTTTTTGTGTTTATAAGCCTCTGATTCTTTTTCTTACCAGGAACACTCCTTCAGGGTTACCCAAATCTATGTGTTCCCTGTTACAGTTCTTTAGACCTAAGTAAACTTTTCTTATTTGTAGCCTCCTGCATAAGTTTTTGGTTGACACCTGAGAGATAGATCTTACTACTCAAATTCACAAACAAGGAAAACAAGACATAAACAAGTAAAATATCTAAGGTTATTTAACTACTAAGTGGTTCTGGTGGGCTGAAAACTCAGACCAGCTGACCCCAAAGTTCTTGCTTGACATTCCCTGAGTGAGTGGCAGCTCCACCTGCTTCTAGGTGAACTCCGGAGCACTTCTAGATGGCACCCTAAAGGACTTCAACTGTTAAAACCAAATAAATTAAGGTTGACTCTATCTTAGAATGAAAATATTTTAAAGTAATAGCTATTATCAATTAATCATATAAGAAACTAATTATCTTTTCTACATACTACATTGTATGTAGTAAATATAAAAACAAACCCCCAAATGCCAAGATTTTTTAATTCACTCAAAAGACTTACATTTGCAAAAACAATTTCTTTAAATGCTTTAGGTTGTATAATCTCTAGATCTGCAGACGTATCAAATGAGACTTTATGAAAGAATGAAGTCTTTATGAGTCTTTATGAAAGAATAATCACTTTTGTTTGGGAGTCCAAAATTGGGCTCAAATATAGATATAAATGCCTATTTAATTTCTGACTTTTTAGAGGGGGCTGGAACCCTGCATATTGACCCAAAGAAGATTCACAAGAATCTTTTGTACTTCACTTTCATCTGTTCACCTTTAGTAACAATCTCTTCATGAAAGTCACAAAGGCTTATGACCAGCAGGAAACAGACTGGACCTTAAGTACACAATCAACCAGAGAAACAAGAATTTTAAGTTTCTGGTGACTAGAATTTGCTACCAAATCTTTATTAATGTACATATGCTTTACATACAACTTTCAGTATGCCGTTTAGTCTCATTTATAGGACTATGTTTCATCTGCAAATTCAATAAACATATAGCCATAGTCCAAAGGTGTAGAACCCCAAGAGAATTACAAAGATGATAACCACAGGGTCTTTTCTCTAAGGGAACTTTAAAAAGTTAAGTTTGGTTATTTTGGTAACCAAATAGGAGATAAAGGGAAGTGAACCTACATCAGAATATTCCACTATGAAGTAAAAAAGAAATGACAGAATATCCTAATTTTTCAGTCCACTGTGAATTAATAGATATAGGTATTATGCATCAATAGGTCCTAAAATTATAAAAAGAGAGAATTCGATATCATATGCCTCCCGAGGGAAGACCACCCCATCACCTAAAATGCTGCTAGACGGACAGAACCTAAAGTGGGTCTAGACGTGAGATATAGTTGCCAATTTATAGGAAACAGAGAACAGAAGGACATGTTGAACTGCACCGTGAATCACACGATCTGTGACGTCCTGACCACAGAGGACTACAGGTCAAAAGGCCTCTTTTCTTCAAGAGAAAACTTGTAAAGTAAAAAAAAAAAAAAAAAAAAGACATAAAAGTTCAAGTTTTTCAAAGGTGCATGTATGTGTGTAGGGGGAAACCTATACTGTCTAGGGGAGAACACTTGGGTAGTCAAATCATTTTTAAAAAGGAAGTGAAAGTGATTACTATAATGGTTACCTGTTCATTGGTGAAACGGTTGTGATTGGAAAGCGATAGACAGAAGGGAATCCTAAGGGTAGGTACTGAAGTTCTGTTTCTTGACTCAATGGTGGTTACAAGGGTGTTTGCCTTCCAGTTCCAGTTCAGTTGCTCAGTCATGTCTGACTCTTTGCGACCCCATGAACCGCAGCATGCCAGGCCTCCCTGTCCATCACCAACTCCCAGAGTTCACCCGAACCCATGTCCATTGAATTGGTGATGCCATCCAACTATCTCATCCTCTGTCGTCCCCTTCTCCTCCTGCCCTCAATCTTTCCCAGCATCAGGGTCTTTTCAAATGAGTCAGCTCTTCCCATCAGGTGGCCAAAGTATTGCAGTTTCAGCTTCAGCATCAGTCCTTCCAATGAATATTCAGGACTGATTTCCTTTAGGATGGACTGGTTGGATCTCCTTCCAATCCAAGGGACTCTCAAGAGTCTTCTCCAACACCACAGTTCAAAAGCATTGATTCTTCAGTGCTCAGCTTTCTTCACAGTACAACTCCAGCATCCATACGTGACCGCTGGAAAAACCATAGCCTTGACGAGATGGACCTTTGTTGACAAAGCATAGTCTCTGCTTTTCAATATGCTGTCTAGGTTGGTCATAACTTTCCTTCCAAGGAGTAAGCGTCTTTTAATTTCATGGCTGCAATCACCATCTGCAGTGATTTTGGAGCCCAGAAAAATAAAGTCAGCCACTGTTCCCACTGTTTCCCCATCTATTTGCCATGAAGTAATGGGACCAGATGCCATGATCTTAGTTTTCTGAAAGCTGAGCTTTAAGCCAACTTTTCCACTCTCCTCTTTCACTTTCATCAAGAGGCTCTTTAGTTCTTCTTTACTTTCTGCCATAAGGGTGGTGTAATCTGCATATCTGAGGTTATTGATATTTCTCCTGGCAATCTTGATTCCAGCCTGTGCTTCTTCCAGCCCAGAGTTTCTCGTGATGTACTCTGCATAGAAGTTAAATAAGCAGGGTGACAATATACAGCCTTGATGTACCCCTTTTCCTATTTGGAACCAGTCTGTTGTTCCATGTCCAGTTCTAATTCTTGCTTCCTGACCTGCATACAGGTTTCTCAAGAGGCAGGTTAGGTGGTCTGGTATTCCCATCTCTTTCAGAATTTTCCACAGTTTATTGTGATCCACACAGTCAAAGACTTTGGCATAGTCAATAAAGCAGAAATGGATGTTTTTCTGGAACTCTCTTGCTTTTTTGATGATCCAGCGGATGTTGGCAATTTGATATCTGTTCCTCTGCCTTTTCGAAAACCAGCTTGAACAACTGGAAGTTCACGGTTCGTGTATTGCTGAAGCCTGGCTTGGAGAATTTTGAGCATTACTTTACTAGCGTGTGAGATGAGTACAATTGTGCGGTAGTTTGAGCATTTTTTGGCACTGCCTTTCTTTGGGATTGGAATGAAAACTGACCTTTTCCAGTCCTGTGGCCACTGGTGAGTTTTCCAAATTTGCTGGCATATTGAGTACAGCACTTTCACAGCATCATCTTACATGATTTGAAATAGTGTTTGCCTTAGAATTACTGATTAAGGTAAACATTTTCTTTGTCTTGTCTTTGGTTTCTGTGTTTTATTTTATGATAAAAAAATTTTTTTTAAAGAAAAGCTTTGGAACTAGAGGCCAGTCCTACCCAAGAGCAGAAATAATATTTTCTTCACAATGAGCCATTTGTAAATGTATCCACTTGGTTTCCTGGGAAAATATTAAGGTTAAATTACTTTAAAAAGAAAAATAAATGCTTTTTAGAAAACTTTTGAAAGATATTCCATGTTGAATTACAATTTGGGAATTTTATTTAGATACTGTCTGTTTTTAGAAGATAATGGACAAGTAGGTAGGAGTGTATTTTGAGTGTTAAAGGGGTAAAATGGAATGAGGAAACATAAGGAGACTAGAACAATTTCTTGATGCTTAATGGTTAAATTCCAATAAAGATCAGGGGAGTAATTAACACTTCCCACTGAGATTTTTGTTGAGGGCAAGAATTCCCTCCCTTTCCTATCCTACATGGGAAGATACTTTCATCTCAGAATTCTATGATTTTTTTAAAAGTACAGAGAATAGAATGCTCAGCTTGAGAGTCAAGAATCAATCCTCTTAAACATAAGTCCTGTGGGTTTTCAGACTGGAGAGTCAAAAAATGTAGATACATGTTAGCCCAGGCTTCAGCAGAGGCTGTGTGTAAACCATTGATATGTTTATCTCTCATTACCCTTTTTACCAGTTTACAGACTCAGACCTTCCAATCCCACCCACCAGCTCTGACCACTGCCCCTGTTTACCAACAAACAAGTCTCATTCTCAAGCTCAATACTGAGAATGCTGGGAGGTTTTTTGTTTTTAACCTTATATGGGTTTTAAATAAACTGCGTTTTGAAAAGAAAACAAAAAGGCAAGTCCCCAAATATACATTCTTCAGCTAGGATTTGAACCAGTGACATTTAGGCTCACAGAATAGATTCCAGCCACCCACTGAGCCACCACATAAAACCCTGAGGTTCTTTTACTTTGCTCAGATCACACTTTCTCCTTTCCCCAAACATTCAGTAAATGAAGAAAGGACAAAATTTGTTTACCAAAGCATATGTCCTGGTCCCTTTGCTCTCTGAGAAACTTTATAATGAAAAACAAACAGATAACTATTTAGTATGTTTAGCTAAGAGGGAGAAATCCCAAGGGAATAGAAGGGGAGTGGAAAGAAGGAAAGGTGGAGGCAATATCAAACTAAAAAGAAAAAAGAGAAAGAAGAAAGAAGAGGAGAGACATGTAGGAAGAAAAAGAGTTGGGGAGAAGGAAAAGAGAGAATGACAAAGAGGTAGGGAAGGAGAAGGAGGAATCAGACAGCCAGAGAGAAACTGGGAGTGGAGAGGGAGGAAGCTAGTCTCAGAAGGGGAGGAAAATCTAAGAACAAAGAACTGCAGCAGAAACCAGGAGAGCTAACTTGAGCTTCTTTTTTCATTCTACATTTATTGTCCATCCACTGTGTGCAAGGCACTCTGATATAGTCATTTCTTGGGAGAAACAAATATGAATTACTCTACTGCACAAAGAGTTCATTATTTCATTTCTTTAGTACTTCCCTCTCCCTCCCCCCCCAATGAAAGTAATTTATGCTTCTTCCGAAGATTTGGATGATAAAGCTCTTAATTTTTTTTCCTCTGGGAGAAAGGCAGGGTAAAGAGAGTCTAATTCTAGCCTGTTGCCATTTTGCTGCCTTTTCTGTTCCACTCTTTCTGATGCTTAGTCTGAAGGGCAGCAGTTCCCCAGGGAAAACCCTTCCATAGCGATGGCAAAGGTGCAAAAGGACAGGCAGAAACACACCAGGCCTAGGAACTAACCCACTGTCAGTCCTGCCTCTGTCTCATGAAGTCATGGCAGAGATGTAGGATTCAGGGTAAAGAAACAAGATCAATAATTACATACATTTAATTTTATATCATATAAAAGGTATAACTCTCTAAGTACAGCAAATTCAACTTTATACAATTTATACAGTCACCTCTCCTCCACAAACCTTTTGTTTTTGTTGTTGTTGTTTGGCTGCACTATGCAGCTTGCAGGATCTTAGTTCTCTGATCAGGGATCCAACTTGTGCCCTCTACAGTGGAAGTGCAGAGTCCTGACCACTGGACCACCGGGGAATTCTCTAGAACACTTTTTTTTTTCCATATTCAGATAATACTTTATTATTCTGGCTTTGAAAGAATTATGACAGTACTCAGCAAAGTCCCAGGAAGTTCAAGTTACAAGGATACCTTCCCAAAGTTCCTAAATAAATCACTCACATGGAACATCCATGCTTTTTCCAGTACAAAATAAAAGCCTATGTAATTGTTAGGCTCTGACAAATGCTTTAAAAAGCCTCTAATTCATAATTCATTTCGCTCCAATAACCATTCACTGAGCCCCTAAACACCATATGCTAAATGATGATTGTGACAGTGTCTCTATTCTGGAGGAACCTACACACACGAAAATGTTCTACTAAACATGAACATCTCAGGAGATATTAAAGATGATTCTATCCTAGAGTCAAATAAGTTAGTGTAATGCAGTATAATTTCCATTTTCAGACCCCAAATTTAATTTGGCATATTAAAGGCCAAAATAAGTCCCATAACAAAGAAGCCCAGCTTTTCACACACTTAACTAGCAATTAATAAGCAAAACTACCTTCCAATGAACACCTAAGCCCCTTCCTCATCTCTTGCTCCTCTAACTACTTTGAACTCCACAAAGTATGCATTTGACTGCATCAGAATACTTTTTATAGGTTGTTTTTTTTTTTTTTTTTCCTTTTTAAAACCAGGATCCAAAGTTCACACACAGCATCTGGTTATTTTCCTTCTTTAGCCTCTTCTAATCTAGGGTAATGCTCCCCATCTGCCCACCATTTTATCTCCCATAATACCACTTTTTAAAAACAGATCAGCCAGTTAGCTTGCAGAATGTTCTCATGACTCTTTCAGACTTGTAACAATTTCCAAGGCCATTCTACTTTGACATTCTACTCTTTGTCTCTTTCAGTACATTTTTTTTTTTACTTAATTTTAATTATTTAAGGTAGTTGCAATTTCCAGCTGCTCTTAGATTATTTCTTCTTCTAGCATCCTGTTCTTGTTTCGTGGATGTAATGCTTTTCTGATGATACTATAATTTTTCTTTGAAGTATTTTTATGCTCCTCGCTTTGTCTCTGTTTCTTGCAATTCCTTTCTCCCCTGATTCTTACGTATTGGAGATTTTAAATTATTTTATGTTGAAGTTAATCTTCAACATAAATCCAGTATTTATAGACTTCCCTGTAGCTCAAAAGGTAAAGAATCTGCCTGCGGTGCAGGAGACTAGGGTTCGATCTCTGGGTTGGGAAGTTCCTCTGGAGAAGGAATGGCAATCCACTCCAGTATTCTTGCCTGGAGAATTCCATGGCCAGAGAAGCCTGTCGGGCTACAGTCCGCCAGGGGCCCCTGGAGGGATTGTTGTCCACTTATATTTTAAGAGACAAGGCCCCAAAGCTGATGAGGGGCCACAAGTGTGTGTTTGAGTCTTGTCAGTTGAAGGGATTCACTGTAGGCTGTTCCTATGGGTCTCATAAATGTCAGTATCTGTGGGTCTTTTTCTGGCATGGTTATTTTTTCCTGAGAAGCACCCTTTATTTTCTGCTAGAGATAAGAATGTGGCTGTGATGGTCTTTATGAGAATAAGAAGAGTTCTAGTGTCTCCTTTTCAAATTCAGACTCGGCTCCTCTCTTTTCATTAAGATGTCTCACTCCCACTCTAATCTATGCCTGGTGTCCCCATATTAGAACTCCTTTGGTTTACTTATTCCAGAGGTGACATTTCTTGTTTCACATGATGGTAAAAGTAGTAGTCTGATTATATCAGGTGAAGTCAGGACCTGGGGATCTGATCACTTTCTTAAACATATTTTCAAACAAAGCTCTCTTTCCAGGGCTACAGTCCTTCCATCTCCACTCCTCTAACTTCCTTCTGTGTTTTACCTGCTTCCAATTCTGGAGTCTTTGCAGGGTTCCTCCTGGTGAGGTACCTTGTTTCTCCGTGGTTTCTCCTTCACCACTGAGATTTGACCTTTCTTGGGTCTTCTAAGTCCTTTGCCACCCTCCAACCATTTTCCATTTTCATGTGCTATAGTTTAGGGTGATTATCAACTCTAAATAAAGATGAAATTTGAGGGTGGTTTTTTTTTTTTTTTTTGCTCTCATTATTTTTGAGAGAAGTGGTATGGGAAAGGTCTCACTACCTTGAATTGAAAACTCTTCACTTCTTATTTTTAGTTCTTCAAATGCCTTGAATACGTTACCGCTGCTGGTCTTTTACATCTGGTGTTCTAGCTGTCTGAGGTATTCTTTTTCTCCCCCTCATCTTCCCTCCTGGCCAATTCCAAGTCATCTTTTAGGTCCCAGTTAAACATCATTCATAGATGAATCCTTCCTGGCCATCCAGACTAGGTTAAGTACACTCCCTATGGTAGATTTACATAACACCTGCCATGACTCTAAAGTACATGCCTAACTCCTCTGCTAACCTCCACAAGGGAAGGGACTATTTCTGTCTTGTTGGCTGCTAGTGTCTGGTGTAATGCTTAGCATTCAGTAGGGGATCGGTATGTTTTTCTTACTGTTGATAACATATATTGCTCATTATAAAGATTTGTAGCTTAATTTACAGTTGCTGCTACCAATAAGTAGTTATTTTTAATTCAACAATCCTCATTATTATAATAGTCCAGCTATTAATATGAAAACACCATAATATGGACTCTTGTGTTTATTGTACAATGAACATTCTTTAAATTATCATGTGGGCTTCCCTGGTAGGTCAGATGGTAAAGAATCTGCCTGCAGTGTGGGATACCTGGGTTCAGCCCCTGGGTTGGAAAGATTCTCTGGAGAAGGGAATGGTGACCCACTCCAGTATTTTTTTGCCTGAAGAATCCCACGGACAGAGGAGCCTGGGGAGCTACATTCCATGGGATCGAAAAGAGTCAGACACAACTGAGTGACTAACACACGCAAATTGTGTGCTGGCAGTAACATAATATGCCCTCAAATCAGCGTACTGTATAGGTTTTCTATTCCTACTGTTTCAAATGACCACAGATTGGATGGCCTAAAACAACACAAATTTATTATTTCATGGTTTTGGAGGTAGAAAACCTAAAATGGGTTGTCAAGGCTGCATTCCTTCTGGCGGCTCTAGGAGGGAATCAGTTTCCTCGCCTTTTTCAGCTTCTAGAGGCTGCCTGCACTCCTTCGCATATCACTCTGACCTCTGCGTCCACTGTTACATCTCCTTCTCTGACTCTCTCGCCTCCCTCTTATAAAGACCCATACGATTAGTTCAGGTTCACATAACCCAGAATAATTTCTGCTTTTCAATAGCTTTAACCACATCTGCAAAGTCCATTTTGCTGTATAAAGGAAAACGTTCACTGGTTCTGGGAAGACGTGGACATCTTTGGGGGGACCATTTATTCAGCCTACCACACAGAGACAACAAAATATGAACCCACAGATGAATTAGTTGCTGCAGGAAATGATAAAAAACTTGACTCACATACATTTAAAACATTAAATTAGAACAACCTCCAAAGTAGATAAATAAATGAAAAATATCATTACTACGCCTTAAAATAATAAGATACCTAATGTAAACCAATGATTATTAAGTAGACAACATATATCAGCTCAATAATTACTTAGACTTCCATATACCTCCCATGACTATGCTTTTCAGAATCTTCGGATTTCCTCAAGTTTTCAGGTAGTCACAGCATTTTGTAAAGGCAATTATACTAACAACTATGTTAGTATAGTTGTTACTAACAAGAGTTTAGTGTTTTTCTTAGATATATTTAAAAATAAATTTTAGATGAAAAATGTAGCTGGTGCTTTGTAGTCACCAGTTCTGCATCCTTGGAGCTCAGTTGTAAAGAATCTGCTGCAATGAAGGAGACCTGGGTTTAATTCTTGGGTCAGGAAGATTTCCTGGAGAAGGAAATGACAACCCACTCCAGTATGCTTGCCTGGAGAATCCCATGGACAGAGGAGCCTGGCAGACTACAGTCCATGGGGTCATAAGAGTCAGACACGACTTAGGAACTAAACCACTTCCACCACCAGATAGAAAATATTCAGAAAAGAAAATTCCAGAAAGTTTCAAAAAGAAAAAACTTGGAATTTGTTGTGGGCCAGCAATTATTTACATAGCATTTACATTATATTTACAACTATATACATGGTATTTACACTGTATTAGGTATTATAAGTAGTCTAGAGATGCGGGCATAGCAACCCACTCCTATATTCTTGCCTGGAGAATTCCAGGGATAGGGGAGCCTTGTGGGCTACACTCCATGGTGTTGCAAAGAGTCGGACACAACTGAGCAACTAACACTTCATTTCAGAGATAATTTAAAGTATATGGGAGTGGAGAAGGCAATGGCATCCCACTCAAGTACTGTTGCCTGGAAAATCCCATGGACGGAGGAGCCTGGTATGCTGCAATCCATGGGGTCGCTAAGAGTCAGACACGACTTCACTTTCACTTTTCACTTTCATTTGAGAAGGAAATGGCAACCCACTCCAGTGTTCTTGCCTGGAGAATCCCAGGGACAGGGGAGCCTGATGGGCTGCTGTCTATGGGGTTGCACAGAGTCGGACATGACTGAAGCGACTTAGCAGCAGCAGCAGCAGCAAGTAGTAGAGAGTCTCATTTTGATACTAGACAGGCTATTGCCATCTATAAATAAAGGATAAAGGAAACACACCTAAAGAAGCAAAGTTTTACATAGCAAACATGCAGTGGATAAAGGGAAATCAGCAAATATAATCTAATGAGACTTTTGGAAAACTAGGTTCGATATAAAAGAGATGCTGAAATTACAGAACTAGGAAATATGAAACAAAAGCTTAGAGACAAGCAGATATTTCTAGATAAGAAAGTATAAAAGAGTGTCCTGATAGTGTAAAACACTCCTCTTAACAGGTTGTTACAAATTATTTTGAAGAATATGTAGTAAAACCTCCAGAACTACAGGTAAAACTAAAGATTCCTGAATTGTAAAATGTTAGGTTGATTAGATTAATTATAGATAACAATGGTAAGGCTGAATCAGTGGTAATACATGCTATATACACATTTCAGTATAAAATTCTGGAAAACATTCAAAATAAAAACATGATCCAAAAAAAAAAAATAAAGTATATGGGAGGATGTGCATAGGTTATATGCAAATACTATGCCATGTTATATAAGGTACTTGAATATCTGTGGATGTAATATCCAAAGGGGATCCTAGAATCAATCCTCCATGGATACCAAAAGATGGCTGTATAATTAGCACTGATTATGTTTCAATAAATATAACATCCTGCAGAATTACTTGGGAATAATTATAATAAAAACCTATTTGGGGAAAATGAAGTCTAATATGCTCAATTATTTACTTTAACAGGCCATAATTAGATACTTTATTCTCAATTATCTAGCAATGTCATGTGAACAACCAGTACAAAATGACAGTTTCACAATGAGCTGGTGGGTAACACTGTCAGCTGGCTCTTTCAGACAAGACTGTCACCCCAAAACTATATCTTGATTGTCAATTTTGCTCATTTAGCAATTTAATAATTATACCCAGGTTCTGATCTGGCTCTGAGGCATTAGCTGGAGAGGATGTCCTTTTCCCAATGGAAAGTTAACTTGAGAAATCAAATAAAGGTTAGAAGATTGCCTGATGAGAACAGTTAAAATGTCAGGCAGCCTAAGGCATCAAAAATGACCAGGCATACACTACACTTCATCCCACAGCTCCCACACCCCAAATCTGGCCCAAATTACAATAATCAAAATTTGTAATAGCATCCTACACTGGAAAATGTCATACATGATAATGATGAGATCAGAATTTTACCTGATGGCATTGTTGTATGGCAGAAACCAATACACCATTGTAAAGCAATTATCCTCTAATTTTAAAAAATGAGAATTTTACCTGATGATATCCCCCAACTTAGTTTTTCTAGCTGAGATTGCTGCTTACTGTCGGTCTCTCAAAGCCATTTCTTTTCAGTTCTTGCTTCTTCCTCTAAAGCTGCAATACAGCTTTATCATATTTATTGTCCAATACAGTAGCCACTGGCCAAATGTAGCTACTGAGCACCCAAAGTGTGGCTAATTTAAACTGAGATGCACTGTAAAATATATACCAGGTTTTGAAGACGTACACTAATGAGAATATAAAATATTTCATTAAGTTTTATATTGACTACCTGTGGAAATGATAACACTGAAATTTATTTAGGGATACATTTGGTTAAATAAAACATATCATTAAAATTCATTTTACCTATTCCCTTTCACTTTTTAATGTATCTACTAGAAAACTTAATGTTACATATGTCTTTCACATATTTTTATTGGACAGTACTGATGCAATGCTTCAGAAGGCCTCCTCTGCTACCTTTAGTTGTTTTTTTATGGTTTGACCTCTCAGTCATTCTTTGATTTTCTGTTAACTGCTTAGATTTAGAAGGTAAAATAGCAAGTCAAACTCTGTGGCCAACCTTTAAGATAAGATAAGTAAGTACACTGATAGACAATGAGAATCATCCATTCTTCAACTTACTGGATTGGTGCTTTCCTGCTGCTGCTGCTGCTAAGTCACTTCAGTCGTGTCCGACTCTGCGTGACCCCATAGACAGCAGCCCACCAGGCTCCCCCGTCCCTGAGATTTTCCAGGCAAGAGTACTGGAGTGGGGGTGCCATCGCCTTCTCCAATTGTGGTTTAATATTAGAAGAAAAGGGAGGAGTGTGCAAAGAATAGCCTTCATTGGCATCTGCAGAGATGGACTGTGTGTATATGGAGTATTAAAGAGGGAATGCAAGAGCCATTCTGGGGAGGAAATACACACACACACACACCCTGCAGTAGGAAGAAGAATATATTCCATCTCCAATCTTCCCCACTTGTCTAGGTTTTTTAAACCTATTTTTCTTTTGGCTATACTATTAATAATTTGTCTCTCTTCTATGTGTACTAATTTAAGACTGTTCCCTGGATGGAATGTAACTATTAAGATGATGAGAAAGTGCTGGGAGATGAGGATACAGGGTAATGTATCAGATCTAAAGACCAAACAACATAGATGTTTACTTCAGTTGAAAAAGAACTTACAGATCACCCTGTTCCATCTTCCTTCCAAATGCAAAATCTTTTTATATATGGAATAAAAGCTGTTTGTGTTAAAATATTAGTATTCATTTATCATACCAAATATATACTGAGAAATGGGAGAAATCCTCTGAAAATATTTTTAACAGGAAAAACACATGAAGAAGAAAAAACATGATGCCATTGTTTATGAACCTAAAGAACTTCTGAATCCCTCTCCCAGTGTAACAAATTGTTGCAAATCACTGTGGGTGAAATACAGTTTTCAGAATGTTTACATGACCCAACTTGTCAGCTCCCAGCCAGTTTCAGCCATGTCAAGGAACCCAGGTAAGATATTATTTGTATTAAACTAAGTTAAATATTCTATTTAGCTTGTATTTTTCCTGGTACTGAAGATATAAAATTGGGCACTGGAGTATTTAAACATTAAGAAGTAGTGTAAATCTATTCAAGGAAGTTCTTACATAGTAAAAATCTAAAACTGACTTTGCTTCATGGTATAAACCTCCTAGTTTCTTTTAGCTCTGAATCACTGATGTGACAACTAATTAAGATGATCCCAAATTCACTAAAATAGATCAAATTCATCTTTTAATAAAAAAATATACCTTTAAACTTGACCTGAAAATGTCTGCATTGTTGAGGTAGGGAAAATTCAGTGTAGGTTCCTTCTTGATATTGTCAATATAGGAAAGAACATGAGGGAAAGATAAACTTGAAATTTTGTTTTTCAAAAATGTATGATTCCTAAATGTCCCAAAATGTTGGAAAATTAAAGTGCTGTGTTTGAAAAAGCATTAAAGAATGTTAGAGTTAAATGCATGTGGTTTTAGACTTTTAGATTAAAAACATGCTAGACACCTGAAAGGATTTAAATTAATCTCAAACTATTTTCCACTTTAAAAGAAATACATGCCCCTAAGAAAGCGGAAATTTCAAGCATCCTAATGAGACCCTGGCCGCCACATCAAATATGATATCCATTTTCTAAAAAGAACTCAACTGACCAAAATTTTGAATTTTCATCTGGACAGGTGTCAACAATGATATCTCCAAACCCGAGACTGTGTCACCTATGATTACCTTATAGAACATACATTTCGCTTTTCTAAGTTGAGATGTAACTCGTACCATAAAGTTCACACTTCTAAAGCACACAGTTCAGAAGCTTTTAGTATATTCACAAAGCCGTGCACTATTCTAGAACTTGTCTTTTACTGCAAGACTTTTCCAATGTTTTCACACTCACTGTATTACTTAATCCTCACCGATCCTTATGAAACTGAGGTGCACTGTGGGCGGTTGCCACATTTACCCCAAAACCTTTCCTAATTAGTTTCACCTCAAAAAAAGCAGAAGGGTGAAGAATTACTAATGCTACTAAGTTACAGTGACAGCCAACAGCCTAATCTGCATATATATATATATATATATATTTTTTTTTTTTTTTGCATAGAGTCCTCATTTTACTACGTATGTAAAATCTTTGTGTCTGGCATTTTTGTCTGGTGCGCCGACAGTGCAAGCCTCGGCCGTCGGTTGCCGCCCAGTCAGAGGCGGTAGCGGCCAGAAGCCGCGCCCCACCCCCACTCCCATTTCCTTCCCTCACAGGCTCAGCGAGAAGCGTCGTGTTTCTCCTCTTTTACCGCTGAAGGAATGGGGACGCGCCGACTGAAGGGGGCAGTGTGAGGGACACTGAGTTGTTATGACGTCGAGAACGCTAAAGCCAGGGTCACTGGAGGGGCCTGGTGGTATACCCCGAATACCTAGTCTCCCTCCCCCTCAATCGGATTTGAAGCAGGTAGCGAACAAGTTCGCCTGGAAAATCCCATGGACGGAGGAGCCTGGTAGACTGCAGTCCATGGGGTCGCGAAGAGTCGGACATGACTGAGCGATTTCACTTTCACTTTCAAGCACTGGAGAAGGAAATGGCAACCCACTCCAGTGTTCTTGCCTGGAGGATCCCAGGGACGGGGGAGCCTGGTGGGCTGCCGTCTGTGGGGTCGCACAGAGTCGGACACCCCTGACACGACTTAGTAGTAGCAACGCACAAGGGGCGCCAGCCCCCGGCGCCGGAGACCCCCTCTGGGCACACCCCGCCGTGTGCACTTCCCATTGGTCACAGCCGCTCACGTGACCTCTACTGCCAGCCCCGCCCCAAGGGTTTTTCCGGCCGACAACGGGGTCTAGGCAGTGCGTCTGAGGAGAACCCTGAACGCGTAGTCGTCCAGGTGTGGTTGGTCCCGTGGAGGACCCTGGGAAGCTCTCCTGCTGGGCACCTGATTGGATGGATGGACGGATGACAAAGATAGATTAGATAGGTTAGATAAATTAGATAGAGCGAACTCTTAATGAGGAAGCTGATTGAGAAGATCCCTTTCTCCTCTTAGTGCTTTTGTCCCAGGCTGCAATACAGACTGAAAATGAAAATCACAAGCCATTGTTGGCTGGAAAGTGACCGGTTAAAGCCCAAACTTATCTGTTACTTTGGGGGTATTCTCTTGATGAAAGTGAAAAGGAGAGTGAAAAAGCTGGCTTAAAACTCAACATTCAGAAAACTAAGATCATGGCATCTGATCCCATTACTTCATGGCAGATAGATAGGGAAACAATGGAAACAGTGACAGACTATTTTCTTGGGCTCCAAAATCACTGCGTATGGTGACTGCAGCTATGAAAGTAAAAGACGCTTGCTCCTTGGAAGAAAAGCTATGACTAACCTAGACAGCATATCAAAAAGCAGAGATGTTATTTTGCTGACAAAAGTCTGTCTAGTCAAAGCTACGGTATGGATGTGAGAGTTGGACTATAAAGAAAGCTGAGCACCGAAGATTTGATGCTTTTGAACTGTGGTGTTGGAGAAGATTCTTGAGAGTCCCTTGGATTGCAAGGAGATCAAACCAGTCAATCCTAAAGGAAATCAGTCCTGAATAGTCATTGGGAGGACTGATGCTGCAACTCCAATACTTTGGCCACCTGATGCGAAGAACTGACTCCTTGGAAAACACCCTGATTCTGGGAAAGATTGAAGGCAGGAGGAGAAGGGGACGAGAGAGGATGCGATGGTTGGATGGCATCACTGACTGGATGGACATGAGTTTGGGCAAGCTCCAGGAGTTGGTGATGGACAGGGAAGCCTGGCCATGCTGCAGTCCATAGGCTCACAAAGAACTAGACACTACTGAGCAACTGAACTGAACACTAGCCATATGAACATATCTGTTTGGTGCTGGGGGAGGAGGAACCCGTAGTATTTGTATGGAGAATGTGTGTGTGTGCACACGCATACACCTGTGCTCAGTCGTGTCCAACTCTTTGTGACCCCGACTATAGTCCACCATGCTCCTCTGTCCATGGGGTTTTTCCAGGCAATAATACTGGAATAGGTAGGTTGCCATTTCTTCCTTTAGGGGATCTTCCCAGCCCAGGGATCGAACCTGCATCTCTTGGGTCTCCTGCATTGTCAGGATTCTTTATCAGTAGCACCACCTGGGAAGCCCATGTACAGCTAAAAGACACTTAGAAAAGTTGAGGAGGTGCATAGGATTTGGAGAAGTCCAGAGCAACCGTCCTGATACATCGTTTAAGATAAATTAGACACTCTTGGGAAAACAAAAATGATTAAAAGTGGAAAGAGGCCCTGCCCACTTCTAAAAATGTAAAAAGTATTGATAGGAAAAGTGTGTGCGCTCAGTCATGTCCGACTCTTTGTGACCTGTGGACTACAGCTGGCCGGGTTTCTCTGTCCATAGGATTTTCCAGGCAAGAATACTGGAGTGGGTTGCCATTTCCTTCTCTATTGATAGGAAAGGGCAGACATATATACACACACATAGAAAAATTTCCTGGCATCCAACAGGACTCTGCACTTCCCAATGCAAGAAGCCCGGGTTCAATCTCTGGTCGGAGAACTGAGATCTCACAAGGTGTGGGGTGTGGCCGAAAAAGAGTCTGTCAGCAATGAAAGAGACCCAGGTTCAACCCCTGGGTCAGGAAGATTCTCCAGAGAAGGGAATGGCAACCCACTTCAGTATTCTTGCCTGGAGAATACCATGGACAGAAGAGCCCGGTGATCTAAAGTCCATGGGGTCACAAAGAGTTGGACACAACTGAGCAACTAACACAGAGACACTCATAGATATATAGGTAGTGTAAATGGGATATATTAATTGTAGAAGTCAGAAGAGCGTCCAGTTTTCAGCTTTTCTGCTTCTGAGAGTGCTTGTATTGCAGAAAGGGGTGCCCCCAGGGTCCCCCTTCCGGCAACACTCGGGTGTTCATTTTCTATATATATATATCTTTTACTCTCTAGTTGTGGTGCATGGGCTTCCGGTCGCAGTGCCTGCTTCTTGTTGCCAAGCATGGGCTCCAGGGCACAAGGGCTCAGTAGTTGTGGTGCATGGGCTTAGTTGCTCCATGGCATGTCGGATCTTAGTTCCCAGACCAGGGGTCAACCCTGGACCCCTGCACTGGCGGACAGATTCTTAACCACTGGACCACCAGGAAAGTCCCTTGGATGCTCATTTATGCTTTTTTATTTTTTTGGTGCTCTTAAGGCTCACCATCTCTCTCTTTCCTCCTCTAGATGGACACATTGACTTTTTAAATTCATTTTAAAAAATACTAGGGCCAACTGTACTTTAGGCACTGCAATACATACTTGGGTGACAATAATAAACAAAAACAGCAACAGCCCCTTCCTTCCTGGCACAGATGGTCAGGTAAAGAAGGCAGACAGCAGTCAATCACATATACCAATGTTAAATGTAATATGATAGGGTGCTAAGAGGTCCAGATGCTATAATGGGGCTTTGGCCTAGGAGGGAGGTTAGAGAAGGCTTCCCTGGAGACGTAACTCTGGACTGAGACCTGAGGGGGTTAAGGAGGGTGCAAGTTGCAGGCAGAGGGAATGGCTTGGGCAAGGGAGAGCTAGTAGCCTTTCCCCTTCGATGACTGCTCATCTCACCCATTTCCACTAAACATACACTGATCTTGCCTCTAAGTTCTCAGAAAATACTCTTTTAATTCTAAGTTCTTAGGGAGTAATGGTGACCCATAATTACTGACATAGACAATGTGTATCCAATAGGTAAGTATGCTGATACACACATCTCATATGCAGTATCATCTCTGTTATTTTGGGCTTCTCAGATGGCGCTAGTGGTAAAGAACACACCTGCCAATGTAGGAGACTCAAGAGATGTGGGTTTGATCCCTGGGTCAGGAAGATCCCCTGGAGGAGGAAATGGCAACCCACTCCAGTATCCACAACTGGAAAATCCCATGGACAGAGGAGCCCAGCAGGTTACAGTCCATGGGGTCAAAAAGAGTTGGACATGACTGAGCACACACGCATTTGCCACGCTGCAAGTGTTTCACCAGTAATTGTTCAGATATGCACGAAATACAAATAGTTGTTATGCTGAGTTCCAGAATACAAAACACACTTCTTGCTTTGAGCACAATCTTCTGTTGTGTTCTATCTCTAGGTCCTTCCTTCTCTGCCCCTTTGTCTACCCAGCTGAAATACCCAAGGCTTGTTAGCATTCTTATAGCTCCATTTCTCCCAGCGTCCATTACTGGAACTTACCCAACTTGTATTCCATCTTCATACTGAAGATACTAGATTTTGTACTTCCCAGATGACAGTCAGTTAAAATGATAGTTGCAAATCATCATGCTTTTGATTGGCACAGGTAGGGCTGGTCCTAAACCCATTTTGAAGTTGATGATACTCATTTGGAAGGTCTCCCCACTCAGTTGCCCTTTCTTCTCTCCACTTGCTATGTACAAAGGTAAAAGGTTATGCAAATACTCTTTTTTTTCTATTTTTATTTTATTTATTTATTTATTAAAATTTTTATTTTTACTTTATTTTACTTCACAATACTGTATTGGTTTTGCCATACATTGACATGAATCCGCCATGGGTGTACATGAGTTCCCAATCCTGAACCCCCCCTCCCACCTCCCACCCCATATCATCTCTCTGGATCATCCCCGTGCACCAGCCCCAAGCATCCTGTATCCTGTATCGAACATAGACTGGGGATTCATTTCTATGCAAATACTCTTCACATTCTCCTAAGGCTCTGGGATTCAGGAGTGGTCGCTACCACCAATCAAGTTCGTAGGTACTGAAGTGATTTTCCTGAGAATAAACATCTCCAAGTAATGAAATAGTGGATTAAAGCTGTGATTGCTTAAATCAGGCTGAGTGCCAACAAAAAAAGTTGATCAGTTGGTCTAAGAAAGAAACAGAAATTTTATTTTGAGCCAAATTGAAGATTGCTGCTGCTACTGCTGCTAAGTCGCTTCAGTCGTGTCCAACTCTATGCGACCCCATAAACGGCAGCCCACCAGGCTCCCCCATCCCTGGGATTCTCCAAGCAAGAACACTGGAGTGGGTTGTCATTTCCTTCTCCAATGCATGAAAGTGAAAAGTGAAAGTGAAGTCACTCAGTCGTGTCCGACTCTTAGCGACCCCACGGACTGCAGCCTACCAGGCTCATCCGTCCATGGGATTTTCCAGGCAAGAGTACTGGAGTGGGGTGCCATTGCCTTCTCTGAAATTGAAGATTATAACCCTGGAATAGCCTCTCAGAAAACTCTGAGAACTGTTCTGTCCATTAAAGGTCAAAGCACAGTTATGTATGGTTTTGAGACAGTATGCTGTACATTAAATGATGGATTGTTGACAGTTTACATAATCCAGATCTACAAGTAGTGGGTCATGGAAGTGAAAGTTGCTCAGTCGAGTCCGACTCTTTGTGACCCTATTCCTTCTCCAGGCGGATCTTCCTGAACCAGGAATCAAACTGGAGTCTCCTACATTGCAGGCAGATTCTTTACCAACTGAGCTATCAGTAGGAATTGAACTGGGGTCTCCTGCATTGCAGGTGGATTCTTTACCAACTGAGCTATCAATTAAGCTTAAAGCTTTAAAGGAAATCTTTAAACTTAAGCCACATCTTAATTGGCTTCTCATTTGCACCATAAACTTTCTGTATTACCTTTGTTTTCTGGACTTTCTCACTGCCTCTCCTCCGCTGCTGACACGATTTGTAGTTATGATATCTACAAGTTTCCCAAATTTTCAATCGTGCTATGATTTCGATCAAATCTCCCTTTCCTTGGGGACTTCCCTTCTAGAGCTGTTCTCTTGTTCCAATCTCATCACTATCTGGGCCTGTCATCCTGGGACTTCCCTTCCCAGCGTTGGATCCACCTTTTGGTGATTTTTGTTTTCCCGTTGATTTAGTCATACTCTGTTTCACTGGAAAACCTCCTCAAGAGGCTTCCTAAGAAATTGTTTATGGGAGGACAACTTCCTGAGTCCTTGCATGTCTGCAGATGTCTTTATTCACCTCTCACAAATTACCGAGAATTAGGTAGGCAGAAACTTCTAGGTTGAAGAGAATTTTTTATAAAATCCTCGAGGGTGGGAATTCCCTGGTGGTTGTGGTTAGGACTTGATGCTTTCACTGCCAAGGGCCAGGGTTCAACCTCTGTGGTCGGGGAACTAAGATCTTGCAAAGCATGTGGCATGACCAAAAAAAAAAAAATTCTTGAGGGTATTAATTGTCTACTATATTCTAGAATCCATTACTGATGGGAAGTCAGTCATCAAACTAACCCATGTTTCTCTTTGGAGATCTTTAGCATGTTTAGCCAAAATGACATCTTTTGAAAGGTCAGTATGGTCCAGAGGTGAGGATTTTATTTCCCCTTTGGTTGTCCTGAGAATTTGGTGGGGCTTTTTTCTTGGTGAGATGTTCTAGTCTGAAGTTTGTGCTGGGAAGCTGTCTTATGCTGTTTAACAATTTTCCTCCTCTGTTTCTTTCTGTGACTCTTACTAATCTGGTGCTGGTCTTTCCAGATTGGTTCTGTATATCACCTATCTTACCTCGCCTATTTAAAAATTCTGATTTTTTTTTCTGAGTGATTTTGTTTTCTCAGATGGTCAATTGTATTTTTAATTTTAGCAATCATATTTTTATTTTTATTTTTTTAAACAGGAAGTTAATGTTTATTGGAGTGTCTTTTTTTTTTTTAATTTTAAAATCTTTAATTCTTACATGCGTTCCCAAACATGACCCCCCCTCCCACCTCCCTCCCCACAACATCTCTCTGGGTCATCCCCATGCACCAGCCCCAAGCATGCTGCACCCTACGTCAGACATGGACTGGCGATTCAATTCTTACATGATAGTATACATGTTAGAATTCCCATTCTCCCAAATCATCCCACCCTCTCCCTCTCCCTCTGAGTCCAAAAGTCCGTTATACACATCTGTGTCTTTTTTCCTGTCTTGCATACAGGGTCGTCCTTGCCATCTTCCTAAATTCCATATATATGTGTTAGTATACTGTATTGGTGTTTTTCTTTCTGGCTTACTTCACTCTGTATAATCGGCTCCAGTTTCATCCATCTCATCAGAACTGATTCAAATGAATTCTTTTTAACGGCTGAGTAATACTCCATTGTGTATATGTACCACAGCTTTCTTATCCATTCATCTGCTGATGGACATTTAGGTTGTTTCCATGTCCTGGCTATTATAAACAGTGCTGCAATGAACATTGGGGTACATGTGTCTCTTTCAATTCTGGTTTCCTCGGTGTGTATGCCCAGCGGTGGGATTGCTGGGTCATAAGGTAGTTCTATTTGCAATTTTTTAAGGAATCTCCACACTGTTCTCCATAGTGGCTGTACTAGTTTGCATTCCCACCAACAGTGTAGGAGGGTTCCCTTTTCTCCACACCCTCTCCAGCATTTATTGCTTGCAGATTTTTGGATCGCAGCCATTCTGACTGGTGTGAAGTGGTACCTCATTGTGGGTTTGATTTGCATTTCTCTAATAATGAGTGATGTTGAGCATCTTTTCATGTGTAAAAATATGGAACGCTTCACGAATTTGCGTGTCATCCTTGCGCAGGGGCCATGCTAATCTTCTCTGTATCATTCCAATTTTAGTATATGTGCTGCCGAAGCGAGCACAGCAATCATATTTTTAAAAACTGAAACATTTTTTTGTAGGTTTAATCTTTTTTCATAGCATTTTCTTTTGTTTCCTAAATGTAATATTTTCTTTCTTTTTTTAAATAAAGATTTTGTTTTTGATGTGGACCGTTTTTTAAACGTCTTTATTGAATTTGTTACGATATTGCTTCTGTTTTTATGTTTTGTTTTTTGGCCACAGGCCTGTGGGATCCTAGCTCCCTGACCAGGGATCAAACCCACAACCCCTGGGGAAGGTGAGTCCTAATCACTGGATCGCCAGGGCAGTCGCTAAATGTAATATTTTCTTAAATCACTCTAAAGATATACATTAGAACTTGCAAACATTCTCTTCTGTTTCCTGAATTACATCTGTTTTCTTCAGGATCACTATTTTGTTTGTTTATCTGGTATTTCTCTTTCATACTATGGTTCTTCTCAGTTGCCTGGTGATCTTCTGTTATTTTAAAAAAAAATACTGACCAGTTAACTCACTCATATAGCATTTATCCATGTTCCAGGTGTGGTCCTGCACAGTTAAATGTATTAACTCACTTAATCATTTCAACAACCCCTCTACAAGGTAGTTACTATGGTATCTTATTAAGTTTGTGCTGTGTGCTCAGTCGTATCTGACTCTGTGACCCCATGGACTGTATCCCACCATGCTCCTCTGTCCATGGAATTCTCCAGGCAGGAATGCTGGAGTGGGTTGCCATTTCCTTCTCTGCTGATTAAGTTTAATTCCATCAATTGTAAAATGTACTATAATTTTGTTTCCTACTAAGGAAATAAACAATGCTGTTGGAATATGACATGCCATAGACTATAAAACATATTCTTGGAGGCATTATAAAATCTTAGAATTGATAAAATAAGATAGTACCATTCCCATTTTACAGTTGAGGAAACAAAGGCATAGAGAGATTAAATAACTTTCCCAGGTTATAGTTTTATCTATAGATTTTACATTAGAACCCAAATGATTTGGCTTCAGAATCTTACCACTATGCCTTACTGCTTCCCAGGGCTCCTCACTGAATGGGGACTCAAATAGGGGGTCTGAACTGGGGGAGTTTTAGGGTGATGAGTTAGGGGAGCTGACTTTCTGGCTCCAGATCCCTCAAATGCCGGAACAAGGCACCAACATTCATAAAGAAGTTTTAGCTTTCTCCACAAGATTCGTTCTCCTGTTGGAGAAGAGTGGTCTGGATTTTCCACCTGAAATCTGATGGGTCCAGTGGGCTAGGGTTGCCAAGGGCACCAAGCGGGACAGTAGATCCTCATCAGCCAGTGGCAGGCTTCCCTTTCCCAGCTTCCACGTCCTAGTGAGTGAAGGGGCTTCCTATCCTGGGTTCTTGGCACTTTCTCTTTCTGGCTCACTCCTCTATATCTTGTCTTTTCTTCTTTCTGCCTTCTAGAAACACATATAGATCTCTCATCTGCTGTTGACTTTGCTTCCCATTCTTTTCACTGTTGAAGCTTTACTCTTTTTTATACTTTCATTTTGGTGGGGTCTTGGGAGGGACTAGGAGAAATGGAAAGGTCAATGCTTGTACTCAGTCTTAAACCAGAAGGCCCTAGATCTCTCTTTTTTATTAAATAAAATCAAGATTATAAAAAGATGACCATCATCTGAGACAATAAAATATTCACGTCATAGCTGGCAGTGGAAAAGCACTTACAAAACCTTAAAGTCATATTTGCTTGAAAGTTTTCCTAAGTGCAACAGAAAGAACCTTTTGTATGTTGATAGAACATTTTTTAAAGTCCCAATACACTGAGGCTTGTTATTTGCTTTAAGAAGGAATTATTCTTTTGAAAAGATTAACAATGAGATTTTTCCAAATTCCCCAGTAGGTCATTTAGATGACAGTTTTATTTTCAGAATTTTATGTGGATATATATATCTCCACACAATTTTCAACATAAAGTGAGATAATTTTTCCTTTTGGATATTAAAAATTCAGTATTGGAATATAATAGAGCACTTGAAATGTGGCCAGTGCAATTGAGGAACTGAATTTTAAGTTTTTTAAAATTTTAATTAAGTTTAAAAAACTGATACTTGATTTAGTTGTTGGACAAGTTTTAGGTATGTGTGGAACAACTTGGATATATGAATTTACTTTTTAATTGTAAACTTCATTAAATCTAAATACAAATCAACACTTCATGAAATAAAATACAAGGTTTTCCAATGAAATTAGTTAATATCTGGATTGAGATGTGTTGCAAGTATAAAATAAACACTGGATTTTGAAAGCTTAAATTAAAAAGTGCAAAACATATCACTAATAATTTTATATTGATTATATGTATAATACTTTGGATGTGAGAGTGTATAAAGAAAGCTGAATGCCAAAGAATTGACGCTTTTGAACTGTGGTGTTGGAGAAGACTCTTGAGAGTCCCTTGGACTGCAAGGAGATCCAACCAGTCCATCCTAAAGGAGATCAGACCTGGGTGTTTACTGGTAGGACTGATTTTGAAGCTGCATCTCCAATACTTTGGCCACCTGATACGAAGAGCTGACTCATTTGAAAAGACCCTGATGCTGGGAGGGATTGGGGGCAGGAAGAGAAGGGGACGACAGAGGATGAGATGGCTGGATGGCATCACCGACTCAATGGACATGAGTTTGGGTAAACTCCAGGAGTTGGTGATGGACAGGGAGGCCTGGCGAGCTGCGGTTCATGGGATCGCAGAGTTGGATGCGACTGAATGACTGAACTGAACTGAGCTTTGGATATACTGTCTAAGTAAAATATATTACTAAAATTATTTTTTACCTAATTTTACCACTAGAAAAATTAAAATTTATATATAGCTTGAATTATATTTCTACTGGACAGAGCTATTTATTCCATTGCAAGGCTTTGCTTTCAATAATCACTATGATGATGGGATTTCATTCCTCTCATTGTCTAAGACAGTTTTAAGTGACATGGTGAGTGATAGTTAATGCAGTTATCTCTTTGAACTTTTTTCTATCAATTAGGTCACAATCCACCTTCTCAGCCCAAGGAGGATAGTATTGGCCAGAACCATCACCAGGAGGAAACAATTCACAAGTTGGCCGTGCAGCTGAGAAACATTGGGGACAGCATTGAGCAGAGAATGGTGCAAGAGGTGAGACTTAAATTTCTCCAGCAAGGACCTAGCTGGAAAGAGCAAACAGAACAATGGCTGCCAAGAAGCTGGAGTGCCCAGGAATTAGCAGAACACGTGGATTAATAATGTCCAGATTACCAAGCATTAGATCTGAAAATTGAGAACCTGAGCCAATGCCAGTATTTGATCTCACATTTGCCTCGCAAAAAACTGGTCCACGGACCAGCGGCATCAGCATTATTTGGCAGCTGACCGGATGTGCCAAATCTTGAACCCCAGCCCACAGCTCTGGCATCAGAATTTACCATTTTGCACACACCCTCGGGGATCTGAGTTATAAATGTGAGAAACTTTGCTTCACACTCTCAAACTAGGAGGCATGTGAGAATCACCTGTGGAGTTTTAAGAACTACAGATGCTGGGCTCCACCTTGAGAGATGAGTCCAGGTGAATGTAATGCTCCATCATGGAGGAGAACCTTTGACTTAGATTGTGGTTATCCTCCTTGAACCAACCCAGGTTATGCTCTAAGCCCAGCTCTCCTTGATTTCTTTGTTTCTCCTGATTATTATAAGAAATAATAAGGGAAAACAGAAAGATTACTGTTTTAAATTCTGTGAAAGTGTTAGTTGCTCAGTCATGTCTGACTCTTTGTGATCCCATGGACTGTAGCCAGCCAGGTTCCTCTGTCCATGGAATTCTCCAGGTAAGAATACTGGAGTGGGTAGCTGTTCCCTTCTCGAGGGGATCTTCCTGACCCAGGGATCAACCCTGGTCTCCTGCATTGCAGGAAGATTCTTTACCAGCTGAATCACCAGGGAAGCCCAAATCTTAGGCGTGATGAAATCCACAGCCAACTTAGTTTTCCTCCAGAACAACCTGTAACTGGCAGCAGAAAGAGAATAACCATGTGGGGCTCTGTGCTAGGACAGGTGGCTGACCCTTAGAGCCCAACTTCTTGCCCTTAAATTCATCACAGGACCAGCACCTGCGGCGATTTCTTGTTTGTCCCTGCTGCTGCCATCATGCTGACTTCAGGGAGTGCCAGGCCCCTGTTTGTGCTCTGGTTCAAATGTGGCAGACTCAGCCATCCCCTCAAACAAAACATTCCTGGAGACAAAACAAGAACAGAAGGTCCCAACAGTAACGTTACTAAAAGTAAGAAGGAAACAATCACGTAAAATACCGATAGACCAATTATGCACATATTTATTGAGTGCCTACTATGCGCCAGACTCAGTCCCAGGTATTGACAGACCAAGTTCACTCAAGTATTTATTGAGTGCTTCCTATATGCCAGACTCAGTTCCAGGCAGAGAGCAGGATGGAAGATGAGCCTACTCTCATAGGACTCATAATGTAGGAGAGGGACAAACGGTGAAGTAGATGCCGACTGCTGGGGGTACTGAGTGATGGAGATGACTCTGAATGGGCCATCAGGAAAGGCTTCTCTGAGGCAGTGATATTTGAGCAGAAACTGGAAGTGAGCCAGGGAAATACCTGGGGAGACAGTGTTCCAGGCAGAGGGAACTGGGAGTGCCAAGCCGTTGGCATAGAAACAGGCGTAAGGAGCAGCAAGGAGGCCAGAATGGCTGAGCAGGGTGGGTGTTGAGGTCCAGGGGCTGACCTCTGTCTTAGGAGTGGTGGTTAAAGGTTTTTGGGTTTTACCCTAAGTGTTTATAAGAGAAGCTTCTGGAGAGGGAGAGTAAAAGAGTGCCATGTTCTGATTTATATTTAGAATGAAGCCAGTAGACTGTTCTGAACACTGAGTGAGATAATTAGATGGAAAATAATCAGTATATGTTATCAAAGCCAACAACTTAATTTGTTTCTGGCCTTATTTGAGTTGAACGCTTCTTGGCCATGTATCATTTATTACAGAGCATCCATGGTACTCTCCACCTTCCTCCGATGCTCCACTTTCTTCTGCGGTTTTCACTGATGACTGTGCTTTATGAATTACGGGCAAGTCCTTAGTTCAGCTTTTCTGTTTCTTTATCAGCTAGCACTCTGAATACTCCTGCTTCCTTCTAATTTTTTCTCTGGAGAGAGCAGAGTAGGAAAAATCACAACCACCTATTTGCTACATTTATCTCAACCCAATCAGGAAGCTACTTATCCATGTCACCTCCGCTTCCATTTTCCTTTTCTTCCTTTCCCTTACCTTTTTTTTTTTTTTGGTAATGATTTTTTCCCCTTACCTTTTAAGCTATAATTTAATTATGTGTTAAATTTACCTCTGCAGCTTAATAAATTAACATTTCTTTCTTTAAAAAAACTTTATTGAGAAAATTCACATCATACAATTCATCCATTTAAACAGTATAATAGTGGCTTTATGTTTATTCATAGAGTTGTATAGCCATCATCACAATCAATTTTAGAACAGTTTCATCACCCCAGGAAGATACTGCAAACCCAATAGTAGTCCCTTCTTATCTCCTCCCGTTTTCCTTCCAGCCCCACCAATCTATGTTCTGTTTCTCTGGATTTGCCTATACTGAAATTTCATATAAGGGGACTAACATAATATGTGGTCCTTATGTCTGACTTCTTTCACGTCAGTTCAGTTCAGTCGCTCAGTCGTGTCTGACTCTTTGCGACCCCATGGACTGCAGCAGGCCAGGCCACCAACTCCCGGAGCTTGCTCAAACTCACGTCCATTGAGTCAGTGATGCCATCCAACCATCTCATCCTTTGTCATCCCCTTCTCACTTAACACAGTGTTTTTTTCAAGGTTCATCCATGTTGTACCATGAATCAATGCTTCATTTTATTGATGAATAATATTCCAGTGTATGTATACACATCACTTTGTTTATTCATCAGTTGTTGAACGTTTGGGTTGTTTCCACTTTTTGACTATTATAAATAATGATGCTATGGACATCTGTGTGGAAGTTTTTGTGTAGATGAGTGTTTTCAGTTTTTTTGAGAACATACATAGGAGTGGAATTGCTGAGTCATATGACAACTTTAACTATTTGAGAAACTTCCAGACTGTTTTCCAAAGTGGCTGTACTATTTTACATCGTGGCCTACCAGCAAGGTATGAGGGATCCTGTTTTTCCACATTCTTGTCAAAATTAGTTAACTATCTCTTTGATTATAGCCAGCCTCTCGGGTGTGAAGTAGAATCATACTGTGGGTTTGATTTGCACTTCCCTGATAGTTAATGTTGTGCATCTTTTCAGGTGCTTATTGGTTATTTGTATAAATCTCTGGAGAAATGTCTATTCAGATTTTTCATTTTAAAATTGGGTTGTCTCTTAATTATTGAGTTGTAGGAGCTCTTTATATGGGCCTGCCAAGTGGCGCTAATGGTAAAGAACCCGCTTGCCAATGCAGGAGATGTCAGAGACGTGGGTTTGATCCCTGGGTCAGGAAGATCCCCTGGAGGAGGGCATGGCAACTCCAGTATTCTTGCTGAGAATCCCATGGACAGAGGGGCCTGGAGGCCTACGGCCCATAGGGTCACAGAGGCACACATGACTGAAGCGACTCAGCACAGCACAGCAGCACAGTTCTTTATATATGCTGAATATAAGTCCCTTATCAGATATGTTATTTGCAAATATTTTCTCCCATTCTGAAGGTTGCCTTTCATCTTGACAGTGTTCTTTGAAGTGCAAAAGTTTTAAATTTGATGAATTTCAGCTTACCTATTTTCCTTTGGTTGCTAGTGCTTTGGGGTCATATCTAAGAAATCATCACGAAGCTTTATGCCTATGTTTTCTTTCAAGAGCTTTAGACTTTTAGCTCTTAAACTTAGGTCTTTGACTCATTTGGAGCTGATTTTTATATATGGTATGAGTTATAAGTTCATCTTCATTCTTTTGCATATGGGTATTAAGTTGCCATAGGACATCTGTTGAAAAAAGTACTCTTTTCCTGCTGAATTGCCTTGGCACCCTTGTCGAAAATCAACTGACTATAAATTGGGGGTTTATTTCTGGACTCTCAATTCTATTCCATTGATCTGTGTCTATACTTATACCTGCCCTAGTTTTCCTTGCAATGTTTTACAAAGCTGGCTTTGGCCTAGACTTTTAAAGTAATCTTTCTTGTATTGCAAAATTGTCTTTTAGAGCACTGCAAATAGACCACAGAATATTTTTAAAATAATTTTAAAAATTCCTCCTCAGTTTGACTCTAAAATGCTAAAAGGCTTTACTCTGCTGCTTCCAGGCTTAACTCAAGTAACTTTAACAAAATATTGAATCTGGTATGGTATATTTCTTTCATATGCAATCATTTATTCACATTTTATACTTTGTTTAATCAAGTGGTCTCATTGATTCTCCAGATGCCTTCCTGCTTTTGATGTATTTAAAGAAACTTTGATTCTTGCTCTTGGAACTCCCTGGCAAGGAGCTCACCAAGGTGCATTTTTATCTGCTGAATTGATTGTCCTCAAGCTATCACATAGCTTGACTTCTTATTCTTTTCACTTAAGCAAGTGTTTGTTTGTTTTCAAATAGGCCTTGATTCTCAACCTATTTTGCCATCTAGTTTTGAGGGGTTTTGGTTCAAGGACCTGTTTTTTTTTTAATCTGGGGCATGTAATTTTCCTAGCTATACAGTATGTTTTAAAACAGTCTTTCTATGTTTTTAGGATCTTAAATATGGCTTTGAAATTTTTCTCCATAGACTCTATCCTGGGTCCTAGAAGCTGCCTCCTCCCTGTCCCTATAGGCTTGCTGTTGCTGCTGCTAAGTCGCTTCAGTCATGCCTGACTCTGTGCGACCCCATAGACGGCAGCCCACCAGGCTCCGCTGTCCTTGGGATTCTCAAGGCAAGAACACTGGAGTGGGTTGCTATTTCCTTCTCCAATGCATGAAAGTGAAAAGTGAAAGGGAAGTCGCTCAGTCGTGTCCGACTCTTAGTGACCCCATGGACTGCAGCCTACCAGGCTCCTCCGTCCATGGGATTTTCCAGGCAAGAGCACTGGAGTGGGGTGCCATTGCCTTGTCCACCCTATAGGCCTAGGAGTGGCAATAACTCTGCTGTTATGCCACTGTTATGCCTCTTCCCCCCACTTTTGTAAAGTGTCTTCATCCGACACTGTATTATCCTAATTTTAGTGTGTCATCTGTCCTCTCTGGGACCCTAACAGTAATGTATAAGAAATTTCTTAAGTCTGTTAGAAGGACAGATGGGAAATGAACATTTACTAAACATTTTCTTTCAGGTACTCTGAGATACTCTTATTTGTTTCATTTAATTTTCCAAATAACTCTATGAATTAGTGACTCAGTATATCAGGAGAAGCATTTGAGGTTCAGCAAGATTAGATAACCTATCCAAGGTTACTCAGCAACTAAGTGGCAAAACTGGAATTTAAATATATGAGCATCTGACTCAGTGCTCTATACATTTTCTTGTCTGCTTTGCTGGAAGGAAATTCAATTTTTTTTAAATTAAAAATTTTTTAATTTTAATTTTTGACCATGCCATATGGCATGTGGGATCTTAGTTCCCTGAGTAGGGACTGAACCTGTGCCCCCTGCAGTGGAAGCGCAGAGTCTTAATCACTGAACCACTGGACCACTGTCAAAGTCGCTCAATTTTTTAAATTGATATCAATTATAAAAGGGAAAAACAAGTTCTTTCGTGGTTTCCAGTTACAGTGGCATTTACTTATGGGCTTCCCCAGTGGCTCAGCGGTAAAGAATCTGCCTGCAATGTAAGAAATGCAGGAGGTGCAGGTTTGATCCCTAGGTCAGGAAGATCCCCTGGAGGAGAGGATATGGCAACCCACTCCAGTATTCTTGTGAGGAAAATCCTATGCACAGAGGAGCTGGTGGGCTACAGTCCATGGGGCTGAAAGAGTCAGACACAATTGAAGCGTCTGAGCATGCACCAGAAACCTGCTGAGGGCTTTGTTTCCAACCATGCTCACACTCACCCCCTCTTCAGCATCTAAAGTCCATTCTTCAACCCCAAAGCAGACTCCCTTGGTTCTTTGGGAGGACTAAGAAAGTGCTCTGGGATGCCAGAGAAGGAGGTTAATCAACCTGGAAAAGAGTGCCCAATTTGCTGATGGTGAAGATGGGAAAAGATGTCCAAAGGAAAACCTCCCCAGGTTGTGTGGATGGTACGGACATCACGAACAGACCAAGATATTCTTCCACGCAGACACGTCACGGAGCAGCACGAGAAGCGAGTTTGTGGCACTGACTGAATTAATATTAATACTGAACTTCTAACTTTGGATTATTTTATCGCCTTTTAAGAAAACTCACCCTCCCTCTCTTGCTCTCTTTTTAAACAGAACTTTCAGCAAGAAGGCAGAGCTGTCCTGGCTCACTATGTCTTCGTTTTCTTTGGAGGAGTTCACATGTTGCTGCGCTTTCTCTGGAACAACCATTTGATGTAGAAGGAACGTAAGCGGCAGGCTCTGCCTTCCTTCTACCCTCTGAGAAAACAGGAATCCCACTGGGGCAGATGCAAAGAAGACCCTTCTCCTCCTCCTCTCCTTGTCACCCATCATTGCTGCTTTTGTCTGGTTTGTTGAAGAACTGCGGACCCGCTGGCCATTTGTCTGTTTATTGGTCAACCAGTGATGAGACGTCTGTGATGGTCTCATGGTGGAGCCCAAGGAACCTAGGAACCCAGGAGGCCTTACTGCTTAGGAGACACCAGCACTGAGGATAGCCCCAGTGCTCTGTATAAGGAAGCCTTGTACGGGAACCTCCCATGAGTGCCACTGAACCTCAATCCCAAACCAGAGGTCACAGAAATGGGTGCTTTCTCCTGGGCCTCCCTGGGTAGCAGGCCCTCCAGTGACCTGTTGGCCTCATTCTTGTTGCCTGTGTCCAGATCTGTAGCGACCCCTCCTTTTTTTTTTTTACCGTTCTGTCTACCTCATATTCCCTCCCTCTGCCCTCTGAGAAATATGACGAGTATTAAGAAAGTTTGTTGTTATAAACTGCAAGTTCTGAGTTCTTTGTAGGAAAAGTGTTATTTTAGAAAGTTAATAATTAAAAAATGAAATAAATATGGTTATTTTATTGAGCATGAAACACCTGTGCATATTTCTTTTGTGAAGGAGGGATTCCCTTTGTTCCCGCTCATAAAAGTTCATAATTTTGTAGTTTGATCATACATGGTGTCATCTTTGTCCTTCCAAAGGGAAATATTCCCATCTTTTTAAGTCTGTTTCAGGCAATGCCCATCATCACCTATGTTTTGGCTTCCCTAAAATATCTTTGTTATTTTTTAACTCTTTTGAGTATGTATTTATTCACTTATATGTTTAAAAAATCAAAACCATATAAGAACATTTACAATGAAAACACTTGCTCTTATTGCTTTCCTGAATTCTAGTTATAAGTTCATTACATACCCTTCCAGAGTTTCTTTATACAAATACCTGCCTGGAAGAAAAGCTATAACAAACCTAGGTCCGTACAGTCAAAGCTATGGTTTTTTCCAGTAGTCATGTACAGATGTGAGAGTTGGACCATAAAGTAGCCTGAACACTGAAGAACTGATGCTTTTCGAACTGTGGTGTTGCAAAAGACTCTTGAGAGTCCCTTGGACAACAAGGAGATCAAACCAGTCAATCCAAAGGAAATCAACCCTGAATATTCATTGGAAAGACTGATGCTGAAACTCTAATACTTTGGCCACCTGATGAGAAGAGATAACTCATTGGAAAAGACCCTGATTTGGGAAACATTGAGGGCATGAAAAGGGGATGACAGAGGATGAGGTGGCTGGATGGCATCATTGACTCAATGGACATGAGTTTGAGCAAACTCTGGACAGGAAAGCCTGGAGTGCTGTAGGCCATGGGGTCTCAAAGAGTTGGACATGACTAAGCGACTGAACAACAACAATATATATTCACACACAAAAGGTAGCATGTAATTCCCTAGTGGCTTAGATGGTAAAGAGTCTGCCTGCACTGTGGGAGACCTGGGTTTCATCCCTGGGTCAAGAAGATTCCCTGGAGAAGAAAATGGCAACCCACTCCAGTATTCTTGCCTGGGAAATCCCATGGATGGAGGAGCCTGGCAGACTATAGTCCTTGGGGTTGCAAAGAGTTGGACATGACTGAGCGACTTCACTTAATTAACAGATCCTGTTCTGTACCTTGATAGATAGCATGGTGGTCAGGTACTACTTGTCTTACAAATGTTAACTTATTTACTCTTCATAAGAACATTCAGTTCAGTTTAGTCAATCAGTCGTGTCCGACTCTTTGTGACCCCATGAATTGCAGCACATCAGGCCTCCCTGTCCATCACCAACTCCTGGAGTTCACTCAAACTCATGTCCATCCAGTCGGTGATGCCATCCAGCCATCTCATCCTCTGTCATCCCCTTCTCCTCCTGCCCCCAATCCCTCCCAGCATCAGAGTCTTTTCCAATGAGTCAACTCTTCTCATGAGGTGGCCAAAGTACTGGAGTTTCAGCTTTAGCATCATTCCTTCCAAAAGAACACCCAGGGCTGATCTCCTTTAGAATGGACTGGTTGGATCTCCTTGCAGTCCAAGGACTCTCAAGAGTCTTCTCCAACACCGCAGTTCAAAAGCATCAATTCTTCGGTGCTCAGCTTTCTTCACAGTCCAACTCTTGCATCTATACATGACCACTGGAAAAACTATATCCTTGACTAGACAGACCTTTGTTGGCAAAGTAACGTCTCTGCTTTTGAATATACTATCTAGATTGGTCATAACTTTCCTTCCAAGGAGTAAAGTGTCTTTTAATTTCATGGCTGCAATCACCATCTGCAGTGATTTTGGAGCCCCCCAAATAAAGAACATTAGGAGATAGGTATCATTATTATTAGCTCTATGGTAAGTCCCCTACATCCAAATGAGTTCCACTTGGAGAGTGTGTTCCTAAGTCCAATTTGGTCATAGTCCAAAAAAGTTAGCCTAGGTACTCAACTAACATGATTGGCCATCAGTTCAGTTCAGCCACTCAGTTGTGTCGGATTCTTTGTGACCCCATGGACTGCAGCACACCAGGCTTCCCTGTCCATCACCAATTCCCTGAGCTTGCTCAAACTCATGTCCATCGAGTCGGTGATGCCATCCAACCATCTCATCCTCTGCCATCCCCTTCTCCTGGGCCTTCAATCGTTCCCTGAGTCAGAGTCTTTTCCAATGAGTCAGCTCTTCGTATCAGGTGGCCAAAGTACTGGAGCTTCCGCTTCAGCATCAGTTCTTCTAATGAATATTCAGGGCTGCTTCCCTTGTGGCTCAGCTCATAAAGAATTCACCTGCAATGCAGGAGACCTGGGTTTGATCCCTGGGTTACGAAGATCCCATAGAGAAGGGAAAGGCTACCCACTCCAGTATTCTGGCCTGGAGAATTCCTCAAACTGTATAGTCCATGGGGTCGCAAAGAGTTGGACACAACTGAGCGACTTTCACTTTTCCTTTAGAACTGACCAGTTGGATCTCCTTGCAATCCAAGGGACTCCCAAGAGTCTTCTGCAACACCACAGTTCAAAAGCATCAATTCTTTGGCACTTAGCTTTCTTTATAGTCCAACTCTCACATCCATACATGACTACTGGAAAAATTATAGCTTTGACTGGATGGACCTTTGTCAGCAAAGTAATGTCTCTGCTTTTAATACGCTGTCTAGGTTGGTTATAGCTTTTCTTCCAAGGAGCAAGGGTCTTTTAATTTCATGGCTGCAGTCACCATCTTCAGTGATTTTGGAACCCCCCAAAATAAAGTCTCTCACTGTTTGCACTGTTTCCCCATCTATTTGCCATGAAGTGATGGGACTGGATGCCATGACCTTAGTTTTTTGAATGCTGAGTTTTAAGCCAACTCGTTCACTTTCATCAAGATGCTCTTAAGTTCTTTTTTGCTTTCGGCCATATGATTGGTTATATAGTACTGTAATAGGTTTATAATATTTTTCACACAAATAATGCATAAAAACAAACACAACAATAAAACATTTAAAATCTTACAAAACAGTACTTTGAAAAGTATGGGGACTTCCCTGATGAGGAAGGTTCAATCCCTGGTCAGGGAACAGCTAGATCCCGTATGCCACCAACTAAAAAGATCTCATACGCTGCAATTAAAGACCCTGTGTGCTTCAACTAAGACACAGCACAGCCAAATAAATAAATATATTTTTTAAAAAGTCCAATAGTACAGTACAACAGGTAGCATACAGGGGCTGTCATTGAGGGACTAGGCAACAAGAGTTACTGACTGGAGGAAGGAGGGAATGTGGTAGATGGTAGAGCTGAAGGATCGTCAGCCATAAGAGATGGACAGCAAGCTGCAGTTTCACTCACACCTGAGGCTGATGGCACAAGTTCCAGTTCCTTGCTGGAATAAGATGCACATTTGCATCTTTGAAAGTTCATATGTAAGGGACACACTGCTGCTGCTGCTGCTGCTAAGTTGCTTCAGTCGTGTCCGACTCTGTGCGACCCCATAGACGGCAGCCCGCCAGGCTCCCCCGTCCCTGGGATTCTAGGAAACTAAGGCAGTATTTTGTAGAGAGAGGCAGTACAGAAGGTAACTAAGTTCCTCAAGGGCACATAGCCAGTAAGTGACATAGGTGGGTTTCCAAGCCAGCAGTTATCCTCAGAGTCTAGGGACTTAACCACTCTGCTGTACTGCCTCTAGGAGAGCTGGCCACAGTCCACAGAGAACCTGTCAGACGATGCACAGGGTTGTTAAATAAATGGATGCAGCGTCATTTATTTCATCAGCCCTCTCTTTATGGATGCCTAAGTTGTTTCTAATCACTCGGTACTGTAAGCCATGCTGAAATAAATAACCATGTACCTTCTGTATATAGGTAGGTCTATTTGTTGAATAGGGGCTTCCTGGCGGCTCAGTGGTGAAGAATCTGCCTGCCGATGCAGGAGATGTGCGTTTGCTCCCTGGGTCAGGAAGATCACCTGGAGAAGGAAACGGCAACCCACTCCAGTGTGCTTGCCTGGGAAATCCCATGGACAGAGGAGCCTGGCGGGCTACAGTCCGTGGGGTGGCGAGAGTCAAACACGACTAAGCGTCTGTTGAATACTTCCATTGGGATTGCTAGGTGAAGGCTACACATTTGCCACTTTGCTAATCCCGCCATCCGGCCTTCCGCAGGGCTACACCGCTTTACATGTCCTCAGTTCTCGGTTCCCCTCAGCCTCTCCAGCAGATTGTTAGGAAACTTTAAAATTTTTTCCAAATTAGCAGGTTAAAAATGATTATCTCAGAATAATATTAATTTGCACATCTTTTACAGTGGGAGAGTCTGGGCATCGTCTATGTTCAGAAGCTATTTGGCGTTTTGTTTTAATGTGGGTGGTCTACGCATGTCCTTTGCTCATTCTTCTATTGGCTCTCTGGTCTTGTTCTTACTGGTTTCTAGGTGCTTATGATTTATCAATGCTAAGCCAATAGCGTCTACACCTTGGCTTTTTTTTTTTTTTAAGGATTTTCTTTAAAAAAAAACAAACCAAAACTGTTTATTTGACTTTGAGGCATGTGGGATCTTAGCTCCCCAAACAAGGATCAAACCTGCACCTCTTGCATTGGAAGTGTGGAATCTTAACCACTGGACTGCCACGGAAGTCCCACCTTTGGCTTTGGGGCAGGTTATTAAGGCTTCTTGCCTCCTTTTCTTCCACGTGTATTGGTTTGCTTTAGGTGTTACAATCTCCCTCGCTTCCCCTCAAGGCAGAGGGAGCTGAAGCAGGTACACACGGGGGATGGGCAGGTGGGCACCACACCTGGAGCAGCTGGGGGCTGTGAAAAGGTGGCAGTTGGAACCCACTAAGTACCTGGGTCTAGGTCAGAACGTCACAGCCTCTCTAACGGTGGCATCTGGGCCAAAAGGGAGGCTGTGGTGGGGTCGGAGGTGTAAAGGTCATTCACCCTTAAGGCGAGAAGCGCCTGGTCTGGGTGGACAGCCCGGGAGGCTCCCGCCCTCCGCGTCTGCAGAGATGAACATGAAGTTGGTCTGTTGCTGCTGCGAGACCACAACCAGGGCTTCCCTTGGCTCTGCAGATCTCACAGAATACCACCTCTGCCCCCTGAGGAGTGCTGCCCACCCGTGAAAGGGGAGCGAGCAAGACCTGTGCCTCCCTGCCAGTGAGCCCTCGGGCACTCTGGGACTCCGCTCCCACAGGGGCAAGCCCCCTGCCTCCCCCAAGCCGACCCTGTGAGCGTGGAAGCTGCTCCCTCTCCTTCATTTCCCAGGAGGATACCAATTACTAGAGCACTCCTTGGACCTGCTCAGCTGGAACCCCAGCGCACAGCACCTGGCACTATTTGAGATTCCATCCCATCAGGCTTTCCAGTTTTGGGGGTCAAGTTCGGGGTTTGGGGAAGGAGGGCCTAGGAGTGCCTAGGAGTGCTGGCTAGGGCCCAGCAGCCGCAGCCCCTGGAGCTTCCTGAGGGACAACCAGCGGCTCCGAATGCAGTGCAGGTGAGCGCCTGATGGCTGAACCACAGCGGCAGCAGCAGCGCACAGGGCGGCCCGCCCTCCGCCCCTTCCTCACCTCAGGGCCTGATGCAGATTCTGCTGGCTGACCTCGTGCTTAGAACCTGGGCCATTCCTGGGGCACAAGTCCTGTAGGAAAAACTTTTCACCTAATATTCTTTGAACATGTGAGGAACAGAAAAGTCCCTTTAAAATTCTCTTTGTTGATTTCCAATGTCGTGTTTAATGTCAGCTGTATACAAAGTGACTCAGTTATATATGTTCTTTTTCATATTCTTTTCCATTATAGCTTATTGCAGGATGTTGAATACAGTTATCAGTGCTGTACAGTAGGACTTTGTTGTTTATCCATCTGTATATAATCGTTTGCATCTATTGCTAATCTCAACCTCCTAATCCTTCCCTCCTCAAAAGCCCCTCCCTCTCGGCAACCACAAGTCTGTTCTCTGTGTGACTCTGTTTCGTTTTGTAGGTAGGATCATTCGTGTCATATTTCAGGTTCCACACGTACGTGCTATCATATGGTATTTGTCTGTCTCACTGCACTTAGTACGATCATCTCTAGGTTCATCCACGTTGCTGCAAATGGTATTATTTTATACTTTTTAATGGCTGGGGAACATTTAACATTCAGTTTATATATATACATAACTGTGGCTTCGTGTCTTGGCTGTTGTAAATAAGGCTCCTGTGAACATAGCAGTACATGTATCTTTTTGAATTAGAATTTTGTCTGGGTATGTGCCCAGGAGTGGGATTGCTGGATCATATGGCGATTCTAGTTTTAGTATTTTGAGGAACCTGCATACTGTTTCCCACAGTGGCTTCGCCAACGTACATTCTCTCCAACAGTGTAGGACGGTTCCCTTTTCTCCACGCCCTCTCCAGCACTTATTATTTGTAGACTAAAAAAAGTCCCTTTTACTTATCACTGGACTGGAGGTGCTGACTGCAAGAGAATGAAAGGTGAGGGTAGGAGTCAGCATGTGGAAATGAAAGAAAAAACAAACTACATTCCAGGAAGACGACAGGCTTCAAAGTTTCAGGTGCTACTAGGGGTTGTGTGTGACCTTAGGTCCTTCAGAGACCGCGAGGGAAATTCCTGCCCGTCTCTCTGGACCTGGGAGGACCACATCTGAGGTTGATAATGCCTGCAAAATTCAGGGGTTTCCCTCTCAGCATAGTTTTTGTATTTTTATGGAGGCAGAACAGCCAGAAAGGAGTGGAATTCGTCCCCACCCTCCAGCCAAATACAGAAAACCAGACCCCTCTGACTCAGGTATTGTAGTTTTGAATTTGGGGGCTGTTGGTCTCAAATATCACAGAATAGGGAACCACATTCAAAATGCAATTGGCAGTTGGTCCCTAGAGTTCCTGGCAGTCCTGGTTGCCTGTGCAGGCCTGCCCTGACACCTGCATGACACCACACGCAGTCTCTGAGCTTTACACCATGCAGCTTTTAAAAAATTAACTATTTTATTTTTTGGCTGTGTGGGTCTTCACTGCCACACACAGGCTTTCTGTGTGGTGAGTGGGGGCTACTCTTGGTTGCAGTGCACACGCTTTCTATTGCAATGGCTTCTCTTGTTGCAGAGCACGCGCTCCAGGGCAAGTGGGCTTTAGTAGTTGCAGCACGTGGGCTCAGTAGTTCCTGCTCTTGGGCTCGAGAGCATTGGCTCAGTAGTTGTGGAGCCTGGGCTTACTGGCTCCATAGCATGTGGGATCTTCCCAGACCAGGGATCAAACCTGTGTCCCTTGCATTCCAAGGCAGATTCTTAACTACTGGACCATCAGGGAAGCCCCGGCAAGTAACTTTTTGTGTCTCCCTTCTGCATTATCAGACTGATCTCCCTTGGAGACTCTAAAGTCCTACTGCTATCCTCCACACATCCTTTTCTTTGCATTCATGCTAGGAATAGGTGTGTTATCATTAAAATGACATCTGATTCTGCTCTCTGCCTGTCCCTGACTACTGAGGCATCCTGCCACATGTTTATTAGTGGATCCGCTCTACTGCAGAGCTTCTCAACTGAGCGGTTTTTTCTCCCTCCCCAGGGACATATGGCAACGTCTGCAGACATTTTTGGTTATCACAACTCGTGAGTTGGGGAGGGGTGAGGCTGGCATCTAGTGGGTAGGCACCGGGGATGCTGCTATGTATCTTATAAAGCGCCCACAGCAAGGGGCTGTGAGACCCAGTGTCTACAGTGCTGAGGTTGATAAATCCTGCTGCACTGTGAACTGCTGGGAAGGTTCTTTGTCTTTAAAAAAAAATCAATTTAGAGATGCTCTTGACCGGTCACAGGCATTTTACTGTTTAAATAATGTATTTACTTGTCTGTGCTGGGTCTTCTCTCCAGTTGCGGCACATGAGCTTCTCATTGCAGTGGCTTCTCTCGTTGCAGAGTCCGGGCTCTGGGGAGCACACGTTTCAGCAGTTGTGGCACGTGCGCTCAGTAGTTGCGGCCCCCCCCACCCCGCCCCGCCCCCGGCTCTAGAGCACAAGCTCAGTGGTTGTGGCACATGGCTTAGGTGCCCCGCAGCATGCGGGATCTTCCCAGGATTCGGGGATCAAACCCGTGTCTCCTTGGGTTGGCAGGCAGACTCCTTACCACTCAGCCACCCAGGGAAGCCCGCAGGCATTTTATCTGCCATCTGCATTGCAACGGGAAATTTTGGAATTCCCCCCAATCCATCCTCTTTTCATTTTGTTTATGGTATCTTTGGACACACGTATAAAAATTAATGCAGTCACATATGTGCTTCACTTTTTATTACAGTCTCTGAGTTTCCTGTCCTGGTTGAGTCTCTGCTACCCTTGTTCAGGGCACATGGTTTTCTATTTCCAGTTCTGTTAGGGTTGCTATTTATTGTTCAATTCATTAGGCCTTAATCCATCTGGAACTGATTTTTGTGACTGGTGGGAGGTGAGGGTCCAAAGACAGATTTTTTTCCAGGTAGAGAGCCAGCTGTGGTTTTATCATACCTCAAATTAGCTATCCTTCCCCACTAAATTAATGTCACACACACATATACGGCACCCTCTTCTTTTCCAGTGATACTTGTCAATCTTTGGTTAGTACCATCAGATCCTGATTATGTGGTTTTGTAGTACCACAAAGGCCAACTCTCACTTCTATTCCTTTTTTTTTTCCCCTTAAATAATTTTTGGGTCAATTCAGACATTTCTTCTTTCTTAGGTCTTCAAATAAATAACGGAAGCCTCTTCTTCCTCCCATGCTGGGTTTTGTTGCTCAGCTTTCTGTTTGTAGCACAGTGCACTTTTCGTCTGCGTCGCTGGTGAGGACTGTGACAGTCATTGGTTCCTGGAGTCCCTCCTGCCAGCCGCACTCTGTGCCCTGTCCCAAGCAGCAGCATGGTGCCTGGCACGTGGCTGGAGCTGGAATAAACGAAGGAATGTATGATGCAGATCTTTTTTTTTTTTTTTTTTCCCAAACAGGAAAACTAGTTCTCTCTTTTGTGTTGGTTTGGGACCTGGCAGTCAGAGGTTGGCTTAGTCCTTGTCATTGTCGAGGGGTGGCCTCAGACAGTCGTTTCTCTCCTCTGCTTCGGTTTTCTTACCTGTCAGGCTGGACCTGATGAGCCCTGAGCACCTTCCACTCTCACGCAGCTGGGGGTGGGGAAGTGATGAAGAGCTCTAGGGAGACGCACCACGCAAACGGAAACGCTGGGTTGACTTATCGCAGGCACAGTGCAGGGGCCTCCATACTTTTAGGGGCCCATGAAAATGGCCCACTGTCTTTTAAAAATTGGAAGAAAACGAAGTCATCCCTTTTAAGTCACATGATCTGGCTTTAGGTCCGATCCCCCTAGAAAGGGGCGGGGGGAGGGAAGAGGAAGAGGCTCAGATGGGAAGGGATGGGTTTTTGCCTGCTCCATGTTCACGACCACAGCCGCGTTTTCCAGATGCCAACACGCACGCAGGCCTGTAGCTTAGAAACTGCAAGCCCAGGAGTCAAACCCAGTATTTCTGGGCCGAGCCCCGCCTCCGGGGAAACAAAGGGCAGTCACACCGCAGGCTTCCTCTCAGGCTGCCCAACCACTGCGCCACCCGACCAAGCTGGAAGTGTCCCCATCGGGTGCTGAAGGTAGACCTCTGGGCCCTCTGTGAGGCGAGGCAGTTTGGGCCGGGGTAGAAGTTCCCGGTACCCAACCCCTCCTCTCTGGGCACGTCCCTGGGATTCCACCCGCCCCGGCTCCAGCTCCTTTCCCAGCCTGGAGGGCCGGCCCGAGAGGCTCTGCTGGCGCTCTGGCGCCCTCCAGTGACCATCTGCTCTAAGGCCCGCTCTCAGCCCTTCCCCCTCCCTCCCTCCCCAGCCCTTCCCCCTCCCTCCCTCCCCAGCCCTTCCCCCTCCCTCCCTCCCCAGCCCTTCCCCCTCCCTCCCTCCCCAGCCCTTCCCCCTCCCTCCCTCCCCAGCCCTTCCCCCTCCCTCCCTCCCCAGCCCTTCCCCCTCCCTCCCTCCCCAGCCCTTCCCCCTCCCTCCCTCCCCAGCTCCGGGCAATCTGCTGCCTGATTGCTTCCTCATCTCCCTCCAAGCACAAAGAAGTGACCTGCGGAGGGGGGCATTTCTCTTTCAAAGCCTCCCAGGTCACTTGCCCCTCCCTAGCCCACCCCACTACTTTAAGTCAGTCAGCTTTAAATCAATCAGCATCGCCTGAAATCACATGAGCTGGCTTTAAATCAGTCAGTCACTATGGAGAACAGAATGGAGGTGCCCCAAAAAACTAAAAATAGAGTTGCCATGGGATCCGGCAGTGATACTCCTGGGCATATATCCAGGGAAAACTCTCATTCGAAACGCACTTCAGTGTTCACACCAGCACTAATTACAATAGCCAAGACATGGAAGCAACCTAAATACCCATCGACAGATGAATGGATAAAGAAGATACGGTATACAACTAATATGGAATATTACTCAGCCATGAAAAAAGAACAAAATAACGCCATTTGCAGCAATGAGTGGACCTAGAGATTATCATATTAAGTGAAGTAAGTTAGACAAAGACAAACGCCATATGGTATGACTTACATATAGAATCTAAAATATGACACTAAAAAACATTTACACGAAAAGAAACAAACTCATAGACATAGAGAACAAACTCAAGGTGAGCAAAGGGGAAAGGAGGGAGGGATAAATTAGGAGTTTGGGATTAGGAGATACAAATTATTATACATAATAAATAAACACAAGGTACTACTGTAGGAAAAAAACAGGAAGAAGCCCCCTCCCCCCAGTGTGTGTGCACACACACTCATATTCTCTCTCTCACATACATACACACACACTCACACACTAACGCCAGCCCAGGCACTGACTCTGAGGTCACAATGAACAGGCTGCAGAAAGCAATTTCACTGCCAGGCATTCTGATAATACAGTTATTGAAACCGCTAGCTGACAACAGTTAATGCAGTAACTAAGATAACTTGGCCTAAAAGCTTTGATTTAAAATTACCCTGGCATGTGTATACTGTCTAATTATTCTCTCCCATGATCTACCCTCTCATTAAAGTCAAATTTCTTTGTGAGAAATTCTACATTTTGCACCACGATTGGGAAGAAGCCACATGCACTCACCTGCTCATGACAGGGGTGGGCTATCAGAGGAGCTAAAGGGGAACGGCGTGTCCTGTCCTCCCAGGTGCGGGGAGATCCGTCTCTGCAACAGACCACACCCTCCTTCCCAGCTTTCCCTTAGGAAAGGACCGGTGGAAATCTACTACACCTGCATCAGCTGAGGACCCCAAACAACTAGGTGCCTAAGTGGGAGGGAGGTGCCCATGGGGCTGGAAGAGGCACCTCGAACTCAGAGAAAACTCAATAAGCTGGCATCCAATTCACTTCTCCACCGGTGAGAAAGCCCAGGCTGACCTGCTGGAGACCAAACACCAAGCCGGTGGCAGCAGTGGGAACAGAAACTGTTTTCAGCGCAAAGCTGCTCTCACTGCGCCTGCCATCACGTCTCCTTCTAACTCACGGTTTCCTGGCACATCCCCACCTAGCAGAGCTCCAGGCGTGGTGTGTGGCTCCTGGCATGGAGATGCTGTTGGCTGGACCAGGCTTCTGAGGCCACGCTCCAGGGTGGCCCCTGGCTGTTGGGCGGTTCTCTTTTGTCTGCATCTCTAGCCAGCTGCCTGCCAGGCCCTCGGCCAATCTAGGATTCTGCGATGGGGTTGGGCACCTGACGAGGCTCACCTGTGGGAGGAGGGTCGTGGCCAAGGCTTCTGTTGGCAAGCTCTCGGCCAGTGTCTGAACAAACAGCATCCTTGCTGTGTGTGTAAACCCTCAGAGGTACTGCGATACTGTTTTTTAAACATAAGCCCCACTTGGCATATTTCGGAGATAAATTCCCCCATTAAAGTTCTGGGATGACATGCATTTAGAATGAGCAGGAAGACACAGTATGCTCACAGATGATCTATTACTTGGGGGACTTTAAAACTCTCACCAGAAATCATTCACCCTCTTCACCCTTTTGGGCATCAGCACAGGCAAGGCTTGGCTGCACTCTGTATTTATCCCTGTGATTTCTCTAGACTCTTTCCTTCCAGGAAGAATCTCTGGCCTCTGCAGGGACTGAGTGGTGACAGGTAACTCTGAGGCTGAAATGCTGGAATAAGAGAGACAAGGTCTGCAAACATTTGGATAGCTGGGGCAAAGGAGATTTCTCTGTGGAGAGGTGTAAACACAAGTACTGAGGCCTGGGCATGGGGCAGTCAGGTGCCCTGACTGAGGATGAGAGGCCAGACAGGAGATGCCCTGAGGGGCCTTCTGCCGAGAGGCAGGGCAGTGAGTGCAGTTTCCGCCGGGAGGTGGGGAACACATGGGTCAGGTCCTTTTTCTGACTGATCCTGGGAAGCGGGTCAGCTCCCGGCTGATAAGCCCAGGGCGGGTCTGGGACTGTGTGGCCTGGTCAGGAAAGGGTGGATCCTGGCAGTCCAATGGTTGGGACTCCTCACTCTCACTTGGGTTCAATCCCTGGGCGGGGAACTAAGACCCCACATGCTGTGTGGGGTGAGGGTGGGGTGTGCAAAAAGAAAAAGAAAAAAAGGAAGGGGATATCCTGAGTTCCAGCAGAATCTTTGTGGGGAAGGTTCTTCACAGGAAGCCATTTCTCAGACACAGAGGGTGAGGAGATTTCTAGACCTTCGGGTCACCTTCAACATTGTTGAAAGGCAGTGGGCTGTGGAGGGGACAGGAAGGGGAGACGCTCAGACCCTGGGCTGTAACAGGTTGGAAGGAAACACAAATGCATCTCAGGGGTCAGAGAGGCAGGACTGCTGCTGGCTGGTTGGGAAGTGCAGGCTGCGACCTCCCAGTTAAGTGAAGTGCATGCTCCCAGTTGGCAAGCCTGCAGAAGCCATTAAATTTGGAAAATCAAACTGAAATGGAGCCAAATAACCCATGACTTCTCCAAAAAATAGCTATAGAATAATTAATTGGAAACCACATGCACTCAAAAGACTGTAGACACAAACTTTACAATTTACACCAAAATTCACTAGAAATTGTTCACAAACACATTTAAAATGCAAAACGATAAAAACTCTTAGATGAAAACATAGAAGGAAATCTACATAAACTTGGGCTTGGTGAATTTTAACACAAAACCTCAATAGCCTATTCACAAAAGAAATAAAATTTTGAATGCGGACTTTAAAATTTTTAAACTATATGAAATATTCAGAAAACCGAAAGACAAGTCATAAATTGGGGGAAAAAATTTGCAAAATGCATATCTGATAAAGAATTTGTACAACTATAAAGCAAACACCTTCATTACAAATGAGTGAAGATTTGAACAGACACCTGGCCAGAGAAGATATACAGACAATAAGTAAGTGGACAAAATCTGATCAGCATCGTCTATACCATTAGAGAATGACAAATTCAAACAACAAGACAGGGGCTTCCCTGGTGGCTCAGCGGTCAAGAATCTGCCTGCCAATGCAGGGGATATGGGTTCAAGGCCTGGTCTGGGACGATCCCACAGGCTGTAGAGCAACTAAGTCTGTGTCCCGCAGCTACTGAGCCTGTGCTCCAGAACGCGAGCAGCCACTGAAGCGAGAAGCTCACACCCCACAGCTAGGGAGTAGCTCCTGCTGCTGCTGCTCCTGCTGCTGAATTGCTTCAGTCGTGTCCGACTCTGTGCGACCCCACAGACGCCCCTGCTTGCTGCAAATAGAGAAAAGCCCACGCAGCCACGAAGACCCAGCACAGCAAAAAAAAAAAAGGCACAACAATCTTAACAACAACAAGACAGCCCACCCCTACTAGGGCTGCTAACCTCCTCCCAAAATGACAAGATAAACTGGAGGAGGAGGAACAGCAGCAGCCCTCCTTCACTGCGGATGGGACTCGCATCCGGCCTCTTGAGACACAGGGTGGCAGTATCTTCCAAAGCCAAACAGGTCTCACACCTTGAGAGCCACCCTTCATGCGTCCAGTAATCATACAACTGCTTTGAAAAGCTGTATCCAAACAAAAACAAAGATGCTATTAGGCACAGAACGTCTTCTCATGTCTGAACCTTACAGCAATCAGGATGTCTTCAGGAGACAATGCATAAGCAAATTGGGGTTCCTCCATGTGAAGGAGAGCAGAATATGACGCCCGAAATATGGAATTTCAAGAGAACCTAAAGAGAGCTAAACCATTTTTTAAAAAGAAAATCCGTGTTGGAGTTTCACACTTACCAACCTCCAATGATAGCACACGGCAATACTGAATAAGACACTGTGATACTGGCATGAAGATAACACATATAGATGAATGGAACGGAATAGAGGTCCCAGAGATAAACCCGTTTGTCTCTGATGAATGGATGTCAGACTACAGGCAACAGCAATAAAGATGGGGGGAAGTGGGGGACTTCCCTGGCTGTCCGGTGGCGAAAACTCTGCACTTCCACCGTAGGGGCATGAGTTTGATCCCTGGTCAGGGAACTAAGATCCTGCATGCCACACAGCACCCCCCCCCCCAAAAAAAAAAAGAAAAAAAAAATGGGGGAAATGGTGTTTTCCACAAATGGTGCTAAGTGATTGGCTATTCACAAGCAGAGGAATGAAACTGGACTCTTACTTCATACCACACACAAAAAGTATCTCTAAACACACAGAAGTCTTAAATGAAAAAAGTAAAATTTCACTTAGTCCTTTGTATCCACGGGTTCCACGTCAATGGATTTAACTAATGCCAGGAGAAGGCAATGGCACCCCACTCCAGTACTCTTGCCTGGAAAATCCCATGGACAGAGGAGCCTGGTAGGCTGCAGTCCATGGGGTTGCAAAGAGTCGGACACAACTGAGCCACTTCACTTTGACTTTTCACTTTCATGCACTGGAGAAGGAAATGGCAACCCACTCCAGTATTCTTGTCTAGAGAATCCCATGGATGGGGGAGCATGGTGGGCTGCTCTCTATGGGGTCGCACAGAGTCGGGCACAACTGAAGCGACTTAGCAGCAGCAGCAGCAGTAGCAAAGCAAAAAATATTTTTTTAAAAATCAAAAAAGTTTCAAAAGGAAAAACTTAAATTTACCACATGCCAGCAACTATTTACATAGCATTTACTTGTTTTACAACATTTATATAGCGTTTATATTGCATTAGTTCTTAAACATAATCTAGGAATGATTCAAAGTATACAGGAAGATGTGCCTAAGTTATTTGCAAAACTCGATTATTTTATATAAGAGATTTGAGCATCTGTAGATTTTGGTATCTGCAGGGTGTCCTGGAGCCAATCCCTCATGGATGCTGAAGGAAAACTGTGTAAAATCTCCAATAAGACATGGGGATAAATCTTCAGAATCTTGGATTTAGCAATGGTTTCTTCAATCTGACAGCAAAGCACCAGCAACCAAAGGAAAACAGCTTTCCTCAAAATCAAAAACCTTTTTTACATCAAAAGATGTAATTTAGAAAGTGGAATGACGGCTCACAGAATGGAGGAAAATAATTCCACATTATATGTCTGATGAATCTTTATCCAGTGTGTATCAAGGACTTTTACAACTCAACAAAGACAACCCAGTTTTAAATACGGACAAAGGATTAAATAGACTCTTCTCCATACAAGACATGCAAATGGTCAACAAGCAGATGAAAAGATATGATGGAAATGCAACTTACAATCACAAGGCAATAACTCCTTCACCCACGTTAAAATGAGTACAGGCAAGAAAATTAAAAATAACAGACGTTGGCAACAATGCAGACACACTGGAGCTTTTAAACCTTATTGTGGAAATGGAAAACAATGCAACCTGTGTTTACTCTATGAATATGCAACTGCCATATGGCCCAACAGCTCCACCCCTGGATGTAGAACCCAAAGAACTGAAAACAGATGTACCATCTATTGAAAGCAGCGTTGTTCACAATAGCCAAGAGAGATCAACCACGCTAATGCCCACCAATGGTTAAATGGGTAAGCGATACGAGGGCTGAGCCATGTTATTCTGCCAGAAAAAGAATCAAGTGAAATGACATCACCTCAGTCGAAAATAGTATGGCAGTTCCTCAAAAACTTCAACATAGAATTAACATATGATCCATCAACTCCACATGAGGGTATATACCTAAAAGATTGAAAGTAGGAAATGATATGGGTACACCCATCTTTGTAGCAATATCAATCACAATAGCAAAAGGTGGAAGTGATCCAAGTGCCCATCAATCAATAAATACACAAAAAGCACTGAAAATTCAGCCTTAAAAACTAAAGAAATTCTGACACAAGCTACAACATATATGAAAAATGTTATGATTCCACTTAAACAAGGTATCCAGAGAAGTCAAATTCAAAGACAGAAAGCAGAATGCAGTTGCCAGGGGCTGAGGGGAATTAGTATCTAATGGCTACAGAGTTACACTGGTGAAAACGGAAAAGATCCGAATATGGACGGTGAGGAAATTTGTACAACAGTGTGAGTGTGGTCAGTGCCATGGAAGTGTGCACTTACAGTGGTTTAAAGGGTAAATGTTGGTGCATTTAATCACAATAAGAAAGGAAGTACTAATACACGGTACAGTACAGAAAAGGCCACTTGCTGCTGCTAAGTCGCTTCAGTCGTGTCCGACTCTGTGCGACCCCACAGACGGCAGCCCACCGTGCTCCCCCGTCCCTGGGATTCTCCAGGCACGAACACTGGAGTGGGTTGCCATTTCCTTCTCCAATGAAAAGGCCACCCAGATCTTACTTATTTTGTGCACTTTCAATCCATCAAGGTTGCGATAATGAGGGAAAAGTATCATGATGGTTCCAGAAGAACAAACAGGATCAGAATGAAGAGAGACATTTCCCCAGAGCTGGGGCAGCTGGTGAAAGTTGCAGTGGGCCTGAAGATTGGATCACAATGTGAAACCACAATAATTTCCTTACATGAAGGCCTCGTGTTGGTGCCCTGGAAGACTGTCCTCATTCTGGGTAAGGCACACTGGCGTGTTTTGTGTGCAGTGGCAAGAGTCAGTACTTTGTACTGCCACTGAAGATTTCCTGTACATTTGAAATTCCTGGTAAATAAATCACCTTTCAAAACGATCGTGTCAATAAAAGGACAGAAAACAACAAGCTTTGCTATAGAGGCCAAGGCCTGCCCAGATCCTGCTCACCCAAAATGATGACGTCATTCACCTTTATATGATTTCACATATTTTAAAAGGGCACTGTGGGAAGATTATATCAGTAGTCACTGTGTCTTGGGTGTTGTGGATGAGTGGGATGTGGTAGAAACAGTTTTCCAGCTTTCCACATCAAATCACCAAAAAAATTTGTTAGGACCAATAAATGAATTCAGTAAAGCTGCAGGATACAAAATCAGTATACAAAAATCACTTGTAGTGTTTCTACACACTAACAATGAACTATCCGAGACAGAAATCCAGAAAACAATCCCATTTACAAAAACATCAAAAGAACCAACTACCTAGGAATAAACTTAACCCAAGATGTGAAAGAGCTGCACATTGAAAACCTTAAGATGTCAATGAAGAAATCTGAAGACGCAAATAAATGGAAAGATATTCTGTGCTCATGAATGGGAAGAATTAGTAATGCTAAAATGTCCATTCTACCCAAAACAGTATGCACATTCAATACAATTCCCACCAAAATTCCAATGGATTTTTTCACAGAAGCTGAACAAACAATCCTGACATTTGCATGGAACCATGTTGCTGCTGCTGCTGCTAAGTCGCGTCAGTCTGTCTGACTCTGTGTGACCCCATAGACAACAGCCCACCAGGCTCCCCCATCCCTGGGATTCTCAGGCAAGAACACTGGAGTGGGTTGCCATTTCCTTCTCCAACGCATGAAAGTGAAAAGTGAAAGTGAAGTCACTCAGTCGTGTCCGACTCTTAGCGACCCCATGGACTGCAGCCTACCGGGCTCCTCCGCCCATGGGATTTTCCAGGCAAGAGTACAGGAGTGGGCTGCCATCACCTTCTCTGGCATGGAACCATAAAGGACCCTAAACAGCCAAGACGATCTCGAGAAAGGAGAACAGCAGCTGGAGGAAACTCACGCATTGACTTGAAAACGCATTACGAAGTTACAGAAACCACACCCTGGAAACGGCACAAAGAGGAGCACACGGGCCAGAGGAATAGAGACCCCGGGAGAGGATCGCTGTGTTGGTGTCTCGGGGACATCTGGAGGAGTTTCTGACAGTGGGGACGCAATCTGTCCACCTTTTCCCTCCTTGGTAGAAATCGCCATGTGACATGAGCCTCTAAGAATCCTCCCTGAATTGGCACCTGCGGGAATCAGAGGTGAGATTCAAGCTGCCCTCACAGACAATAACACAAGTGTCACTTCAACAAGATAAATTTAGATGCTTTCATCGGGAATTCCCTGGCAGTCCAGTGGTTAGGACACTGCTTTCGCTGCCAGGGGTGTGGGTTCAATCCCTTGTCAGGGAAGTAAGATCTCATAAGCCCCTTGGCATGGCGAAAAGAAAAAACATGCTATTATTGCCCTCTATTCCAAACATGAAGAGGGGGAATGTCAGCAGGGCAGGGGCCTAGTGTTTAGAGCTGTCTGATTTGACTGGACCTGTTCATTTGCCCTCAACTGGCCTCACACCCATTTGAGTTACTGGTGATGACCAAACTGAATCCAGACTTGCCAGTAGGAAGGACATTGATGGAAACTTTCCTATTGCCTGTCTTTTGGTTTCTCTGCATCTGCTGGTCAGTAGGTTGTGTCACTCCCTATGGTGCCTGGGTATCAGATTTTTAATATAGTTATCACCAATTATGAGGATGAACAGAAATCAGCTATCCCATGAAATCTCTCTGAAACTGGAGGACAGTCACTTTATTTTCCCAGTTTAACAAGTCAATTAGTCACTACTCATTACTAACTAGCGCTGTTTTACCATCACACCAGGCGGTCAACTGAGATTTAACCATATTTATATTTATACTAGTTCTACTTCAAAGAGCCTCCTGGATCAATCAAATGTGTGAGCAATGTCGCCTCAGTGTGGAAATACTGGAAAGGCAGAATAAATTCAGTTTAATGTAATTGATATAAATCATTTCTTATAGGGTAAAGGTCTTCATGGTGAGGGCCAATAGTTGTCACCTAGTTAGAATATGTAATGCCAATCTGATCTCAAGATTGTGCTTGCTATATACACACATACCAACACAGGCACACTGGCGTGGACTCATACATGTGCACACGGTCAGACAGACCCTGGCTAAAGTTATCAATAGCTCAAGTTACCAAGGGCTTCCCTGGTGGCTCAGCTGGTAAAGAATCCGCCTGCAATGCGGGAGACCTGGGCTCCATCCCTGGGTTGGGAAGAGCCCCTGGAGAAGGGAAAGGCTGCCCACTCCAGTATTCTGGCCTGGAGAATTCCTGGACTGTACAGTTATGGGGTCCCAAAGAATTGGACATGACTGAGTGCCTTTCACTTTAAAGCCAGTGAACCCCACAATTATGAGCTAACGGTGCGTAAGGAGCTGCATCTGGGTTCAAATCCTGCCTCTGGCTGTGTGACAGCACTTCACCTCCCTGCATGGCTTTCCTCTGCTATTGAATAGCACCCACGACAGAAGGGTTAATGTGAGAATCAGATGGAATAGTGCCCGCTAAACTGATGCTTCTCAAACTCCAGAGCACACACGAATCACCAAACTTCCTGGGAATCGTGTTGCGAGGCTGATGCCGATTCAGATTCTCAAGTGGGGCTTGATGTTCTAAGTTCCTAGGTTATGCTGTTGGTCCACGGAACCAGACTTTGCATTGCAAGGCACAAACTGAAACTTCACAAAAGGGAAACCGAAACCACGATCCAGTGGTCCTGCCAGTCAAGGAGGAGAAGCAAGTTGAGCAAGGATTGTTTTTGGTGCTCAGTGTGAGCTTGGCATGAACTCAGTTCCCCTGGATGTGGAGACGATAACACGTAGGCTTCATTCTGCCCCCTCCTTAGCCTTAGCATGACTCAATTTCCCTTCTTCCACACAGGGTCATCCAGGGGCCATGGGAACCCACAGAGATGGGGAATCTCATACCTGGCAGAGTCCCGGCAAATCTCCCCTGCAGCCACCAAGGCCTTCAAATACTTGCTGGGCCGCTGGTGGTGGATGTAGTGTGGAGAACAACTGTTCCTGGGGTCCCCGTTCAAGGCAGTAGACTCTATAGCTACCTGGAAGGAGAGATAGGCAAATGAGTGGACTTAGAGTGAATGCATCTTACAGGAATTACAATCAGCTCTGAGAGACACACGCGGCCTGGTGGGAGGAAAAGCAGCATTTTACACACCTGCTGATAATATAAACAGAGTTAGAGAAGAAATTCATTACACCTTTAAAACTAGTTACTAGATCATACACTGTAAAGCAATTTTCCTCCAGTTAAAAAAAATTCTCTGACAGTCCAGTGGTTAGGACTCAATGCTTTGACTGCTGTGGGCCTGGGTTCAATACCTAGTCAGGGAACTAAGATCCTGTAAGCCCTGCTGCTGCTGCTGCTAAGTCGCTTCAGTCGTGTCCGACTCTGTGCGACCCCATAGATGGCAGCCCACCAGGCTCTGCCGTCCCTGGGATTCTCCAGGCAAGAACACTGGAGTGGGTTGCCATTTCCTTCTCCAATGCATGAAAGTGAAAAGTGAAAGTGAAGTCGCTCAGTCGTGTCCGACTCTTCGCGCCCCCATGGACTGCAGCCTACCAGGCTCCTCCGCCCATGGGATTTTCCAGGCAAGAGTACAGGAGTGGGGTGCCATCACCTTCTCCGGCAAGCCATGAGGCCTGGCCGAAAAACGAAAAATGAGCAAACAGAACACAACCAGTCACTAATTTACTCATCAGCTTGAGGTCACTTCTGTCATCTTCAGTCTCCCTCTCCCCCCATGCCCACTCATCTCTGTATCCAAAATGGAACTTGAGGCTGATGTTCGGGTAAGAAAGCCCAGCCGCTGCTGATCAACAGCGTCATCAGGCAGCAGAGCTAAGGGCAGAATATTGTAATGCACTAAGTCTTCTGTGCTCTCCAGGCAGGATGACTCCATCACTAGGGCCTAGATAAAAACCCCCTTAAAACTCAATTCTGTGTTAAAGATGTGTTCTGTGTAACAAAGCCATTGTTACTCTCACGAGTGGGCACTTGCAGAGAATAAGGTAAAGTGGTTATAAAATTTCTGCCAGAAGTAGCTCTGCGAAAGGCTCCATTTATGTAAAAACTCATGCCCATGCTGGAGAAGACGCCTGAATGCTATGGCATTGTCTGTGGCAAGTGGAGAAGAGAAACCTCTGGCCACGAAGTCGTCATTATCCTTTAATTTCTTAAATTTTTTCTCACCCCCAATATTATCATCATCTAAATAAAAGTTGACTCACTGGACACTTCTTAACAACAACAAAATGCCCAAGCCTTGGGGAGTGTTGCTAAAACAGAAAGGCATGTCTCTTCTGATTTTTAACATCATCACCATTTCAATAAAAGTTATCCCAGCAAACACAGCTCCAAAGAAAAGCTTATGTTTAGCGGTGGCAAGTGGAGAGAGAAGGTTGAGGTCTGGAGGTGCAGTGGGGAGGAGGGCCTTCTGGTCTGAGGGGTCAGGGACAATGTGGGGTGCAGGGCAGTCTGCAGAGGCCCATCCCTGGCAAGGGCAAAGGGGTCCCTGAAGCTCGTGCTGGGGTCAGCCTGGCTCACTCAGACAGGGAAGCAGATCAGGACTGGGGGTGAGACCCTGAGAAGGTGAGGAGAGAGCCCTCTTTCTCATTGGTTCTGTATCTAACCAATGAGGAACGCAGGCGGAAACTCCCAAGAGCAAAATCTGCACATAACCTATTTCATGCGGTAAGTGATGCTCTGAGGATAAAAAAACTATCTGAAGCCTGTCCACAGGGAGCCTTCAGGTGTTCACCCAACAGACTTTCCTGAGAGGTGCAGTCCCAGGTCCTGGGCTGGGGGCTCTGCGCACCCCGTCACAGGATCCTAGCTGGCCTCTGACAGCTAGATCCAGGCTTGGGGTGGCCCACTAAGTAAACCTGTGCTCTTTCCTCAGGAATGAAGTGAAACCAGGAGAAATCGTGAGAAGAGCAGCCGGTGCAAGATGGGGGCTCGTTTTCTGTGGTTCACCACCCAGAGCAGAGCCTGGGGTGGGAGCTGGGGATGAGCGGAATGAGGCTCACCTCAGATGGGGCTGCACCGACCCACTGCGCTCAGATGTTTTCACTTTTGCTCACCTTAAATGAAATCTCTGTGGTTAAGGCCAATGCACGAAGCTCATCACAGCTCCTACCAGCTACTGCAGAGGCCTTTGACTGATAATAAATGATACTGTAAGATAATAGATAATACACACTTTGGTAGAAAAAATCTTTCAGAACCTGATACCCATGGAGCAAAAATATAGACGGTTTTTGTTTTTTTTTAATGATGGGGGTGGGGTTTTATGGGTGGTTTCGTGGAGGCTCATGCAGAACTGAACTCAATTTGGGAATTTTACTTCTAGGCAAAGATAATTCAGGGTCACTCCCAAATATAAAGATGAGCAGAATGAACAAATAAGCCTCCTCCTCACCTCCCCCAGCACCCCATCTCCATGCCGCCGCCCCCACTCCCACTTCCCCCAAGTAGCTTCCCAGTTTGTCATCCCGGGAATCTGGAATAAAGTTTGGGAAAGAGGTGTTCCCTTCAAATCCAGGCACGTGCTCAGAACTCCTGAGTCCTGTTAATAAGTCCTCCCTGTAACAGTGACCTCTCCGATACATGCCTGTGCCTGGCCCAGTGCAGCCCTGCCCCCCTGCGCTCCCTCACCTTTCCGAGCTCTCACTGTGGCTCTGAAATGGTTGGAAACTGGCTTCACTGTTTAGGATTCCAGGGACACTCAGGCTGTAGGCTTCTCTCCCTGGAAGGGCCTGCAGTTTAAACCCTTGTCCACCAGGTGGCGCAAAGCCTCTTGTGTTGGTGTTTGGGTCAGGAATCTGCAGAGTGTTCTGAGACAAAAGGCCTGCCTTCTCCTACCAAGATGTATGTAACTCTCCAACTCAGGCATGCTCTGTAAGGAGACATCCAGCCCCCGCTTGAACACTTCCAGTGATGGGGCGCTCACTACCTCTCAGGGCAGAGTTAGTAGCAGGAGGGAGGGTGGAACTGCAGGCACCAGAAAGCTACCTGTTCAAGGATGTCACTTCTCCTTTCCCAGCCAGCCGGACAATGGTGTTTGCAATTCCTAGCTTCCCAGGCTCTTTCCTGGGAATAACTTAACTCCTTTTCTTATCACTTTATCTTTGAGTAGGTCACCAACTCGCTGAGCAGAGGCCCAGATGAGACCTGTGTGGGGCACATGCCTCCCTACCTTCGACCCATACCCTCAGCCGCTGATTAGGAATCAAAAGGACTGAGCTCCCTCAGTTCCCTGGTGACTTTAGTGAAGTCAAGCATCTGAGCCTAAGTTTCCATATCTGTAGAATAAGTAACAGCATTCTCTGCGCTACTGGCCGCATTTTGTGGAGAAACTTCAAATGAAATCATGTATTTACTTAACAACTATTTACTAAGTACCTACGATATACTACCCCATCATGGATCATAGTCTTGTCATGGTGAAGGGGCTTCATAACTCAGTGAAGCTATGAGCCATGCAGTGCAGGGCCACCCAAGACAGATGGGTCACAGTGAAGAGTTCTGACAAAATGTGGTCCACTGGAGAAGGGAGTGGCAAACCACTCCAGTATTCTTGCTGCTGGAACCCCATGAACAGCATGAAAAGGCAAAAAGATATGACACGCCCAGGGGAGATGAGCCCCGCAGGTCGGAGAATGTCCAATATACTACTAGAATGTCCAATATGCTAGAGCGGAGGGCTATTACTACAGATATTATTACAGCTCCAGAAAGAATGAAGCAGTTGGGACAAAGCAGGAGCGACGCCCAGCTGTGGATGTGTCCGGTGGTGAAAGCAAAGTCCGATGCTGGAAAGACAATACTGCGTATGACCCTGGAATGTGAGGTCCATGAATCAAGGTAAATTGGACATGATCAAGCAGGAGATGGCAAGATTGAATATCGACATCCTAGGGATCAGTGAACTAAGTAAAATGAAGTCGCTCAGTCGTGTCCGACTCTTTGCGACCCCGTGGACTGTAGCCCACCAGGCTCCTCTGTCCATGGGATTCTCCAGGCAAGAATATTGGAGTGGGTTGCCATTTCCTTCTCCAGGGGATCTTCCCGACCCAGGGATCGAACCCAGGTCTCCCACATTGCAGGCAGATGCTTTAACCTCTGAGCCACCATGGGTGAGAGTGGGTGAACTTAATTCAGATGACCATTATATCTACCACTGTGGGCAAGTATCCCTTAGGAGAAATGGAGTAGCCCTCAGCGTCAACAGGAGTCTGAAATGCAGTACTTGGGTGCAAGCTCAAAAATGACAGAATGATCCTGGTTCATTTCCAGGCAAACCATTCAACATCACAGTAACCCAAGTCTATGCCCCAGTCATTGATGCTGAAGAAGCTGAAGCTGATTGGTTCTATGAAGACTTACAACACCTTCTAGAACTAACACCAAAAAAAAAAAAAATAAGATGTCCTTTTCATCACAGGGATTAGAATGCAAAAGTAGGAAGTCATGAGATACCTAAAATAACAGGCAAGTTTGTCCTTGGAGTACAAAAGGAAGCAGGGCAAAGGCTAACAGTTTTGTCAAGAGAACATGCTGGTCACAGAAAACACCCTTTTCCAACAACCCAAGAGACGACTCTACATGTGGACATCACCAGATGGTCAGTACCAAAAGCAGACTGATTATATTCTTTGCAGTCAAAGATGGAGACACTCTATACAGTCAGCAAAAACAAGACCTGGAGCTGATCGTGGCTTATATCATGAGCTCTTTATTGCAAAATTCAGGCTTAAATTGAAGAAAGTAGGGAAAACCCCTAGGCCATTCAGGTATGACCTAAATCAAATCCCTTATGATTATACAATGGAAGTGATAAATAGATTCAAGGGACTAGATCTGATAGACAGAGTGCCTGAAGAACTATGGGCGGAGGTTCGAAACATTGTACAGGAGGCAGTGACCAAAATCATCCACAAGAAAAAGAAATGCAAGGAAGCAAAGTGGCTGTCTGAGGAAGAATAGCTGAGAAGAGAAGAATGAAAGGCAAGGGAGAAAGGGAAAGATATACCCAACTGACTACAGAATTCCTGAGAATAGTGAGGAGAGATAAGAAGGCCTTCTTAACTGAGCAATGCGAAGAAATACAGGAAAACAACAGAATGAGAAACACCAAAGATTTCTTCAAGAAAATTGGAGATATCAAGGGAATATTTCAAGTAAGGATGGGCATGAGAAATGGTATGGACCTAATAGAGGCAGAAGAGATTAAGAAGAGGTGGCAAGAATACACAGAAGAACTATACAAAAAAGTTAATGACCTGGATAACCATGATGATGTGGTCACTTACCTAGAGGTGGACGCCCTGGAATGTGAAGTCCAGTGGGCTTTTGGAAGAATTTCTATGAACAAAGCTAGTGGAGGTGACAGAATTCCAGCTGAGCTATTTAAAATCCTAAAAGATTTGCTAAAATTTGTTGTAAGATTTGTAAAGTAAATTTTCTAAATTTGTTGTAAAATCCTAAAAGCTTTGTAAAGATTCGTTGATGTTAAAATTCTGCACTCAATATGTCAGCAAATTTGGAAAATTCAGCAGTGGTTACAGGCCTGAAAGAGGTCAGTTTTCATTCAAATCTCAAAGAAGGGCAATGTCAAAGAATGTTCAAACTACCGTACAATTGTGCTCATTTCACATACTAGCAAGTTTATGCTCAAAATCCTTCAAGCTAGGCTTCAGCAGTACTTGAACCAAGAAATTCCAGATGTACAAGTTGGGTTTCAAAGAAGCAGAGGAACCAGAGATCAAATTGCCAACATTCACTGGATCATGGAGAAAGCAAGGGAGTTCCAGAAAAACATGTATTTCTGTTTCATTAACTATGCTTAAGCCTTTGTCTGTGTGGATCACAACAAACTGTGGAAAATTCTTAAAGACACCTTACCTATCTCCTGAGAAACTGGTATGTGGGTCAAGAAGCAACAGTTAAAACTGGACATGGAACAACTGACTGGTTCAAAACTGGGAAAGGAGTATGAGGAGGCTGTATACTGTCACCCTGCTTATTTAATTTATATGCAGAGTACATCATGTGAAATGCCAGACTAGGTGAATCACAAGCTAGAATCAAATTGCCAAGAGAAATATTAACAACCTCAGATATGAAGACGATACCACTCTAATGGCATAAAGTGAAGAGGAGCTAAAGAATCTCTTGATCAGGGTGAAAGAGGAGAGTGAAAAAGCTGGCTTACAACTCAACATTTAAAAAACTAAGATCATGGCATCCAGTCCCATCACTTCATAGCAAATAGGAAGGGAAAAAATGGAAGCAGTAACAAATTTTATTCTCTTGGGCTTCAAAATCATGGCAGATGGTAACTTATACTTGCTCCTTGGAAGAAAAGCTATGACAAACCTAGACAGCTATTAAAAAGCAGAGATATCACTTTGCTAACAAAAGTGTATATAGTCAAAGCTCTGGCTTTTCCAGTAGTTGTGTATGATGGACCATAAAGAGTTGGATCGTAAAGAAGGCTGAGCGCTGAAAAACTGATGCTTTCTAATTGTGGGGTTGGAGAAGGCTCTTGAGAGCCCCTTGAACTGAAAGGAGATCAAACTAGTCAATCCGAAAGGAAATCAACCCCGAATCTTCATTGGAAGGACTGTTGCTGAAGCTCCAATACTTTGACACCTTGATGCGCAGAGCTGACTTATTAGAACAAACCTTGATGCTGGGAAAGATCAAAGGCAGAAGGAGAAGGGGGCGGCAGAGGATGAGATGGTTGGATGGTATCACCGACTCAGTTCAGTTCAGTTCAGTTCAGTCACTCAGCTGTGTCCGACTCTTTGCGACCCCATGAATCGCAGCATGCCAGGCCTCCCTGTCCATCACTAACTCCCGGAGTTCACTCAGACTCACGTCCATCGAGTCCATGATGCCATCCAGCCATCTCATCCTCCGTCGTCCCCTTCTCCTCCTGCCCCCAATCCCTCCCAGCATCACAGTCTTTCCAATGAGTCAACTCTTCGCATGAAGTGGCCAAAGTACTGGAGTTTCAGCTTCAGCATCATTCCCTCCAAAGAAATCCCAGGGCTGATCTCCCTCAGAATGGACTGGTTGGATCTCCTTGCAGTCCAAGGGACTCTCAAGAGTCTTCTCCAACACCACAGTTCAAAAGCATCAGTTCTTCGGCGCTCAGCCTTCTTCACAGTCCAGCTCTCACATCCATACATGATCACCGACTCAACGGACATGAACTGGAGCAAACTCCAGGAGATAGTAGAGGACAGAGGAGCCTGGTGTGCTGCAGTCCACAGGGACGCAGAGAGTCGGACACAACTTAGCCACTGAACAACAACAATAACGATACCCGCAGCAGCAGCAGCAGGCATCATTTTAGAGACCAAGGAGTACGGTGGCAGCCAAGACAGACAGGCAAGCGGGAAGCACAGCATATGATGTCAGATGGTGATAAGCGATACGAAGGCGAACAGAGTCAGGTGAGAGTTTATAAAACTGGAGCCGCCAAAGGAATGAAACGCTTGCGAACGTAGAAGCACGTCATCATGGCCTGCATCAGCTTTCCCCTGTAGACTACCTGTCCCCCTTCTATCTGACCTGCGGTTCCCACCCAGGAAAGTCATGTCTGAGACAGACAGTGTTGTTAGTCTCTGTTACGTGCAACCAAGTGCGATCCTAATGGATATGAATTATGTAGACAGGAAACCAGGAGACGATCAACATGGCACAGAGCTCTCCTTTTTCTACCTCCCTCCTCTGCCCATGGCGGAGCCGTAAGATAAGATCAAAGAGATCATCAAATCTACTGAACAGACCTCAGCACTCCAGGTTAGGCCCATCTAAGCATGCCAGCTCAAGGAAGTCCTGTGTATTGTCCACAGTGATCTGGTTGGAAAGCCCCAGAGTTCTAAATACAGCCCTTGAAATCCCAGCAAGTCTGATCAGGAAGGGATTTCCCCTCTGTCAGATGATCGTCCACTTTAGCCAGTGACAGGCTCAGGTTCTGAACCCACGGCGTGGGATGAAGGTGTACATATCAGATTCCCGGGAAGTGAGCAGGCACAGGGAGGGAATCGCCAAGAGATTCTGAAGCAACTGACAAGGCACTTTTCTTCCCACCAGCCCTCAGGAGCATCAGAATCTGGCCCAGTTTAGGGATGGGGAAACTGAAATCCAAAATGTGGGGGGGAGCTTGAAGGTCTGGAATCTGGATTTCCTCCAGAACCCCCTCTCCAAGCTTTGGAATACACCATGTCAACTTGATCTCTCCACAGACTCTAAGGTGTTTTGGAATATTTCAAAAGTTATGTTTCCCTGGCTGAACAGTGAATAATTCACCAACCCAGGTCTCAATCGGTATCAGAAAGAGAAAAGGGACTTTGACAAAGCAGAAGATCTGAACTAACAGTGCAAGGCCCTCAAAGAAATAACAGAAACGGAAGCTTGGTGGTTCAACCACATCTGATTTTGAGCAAAATAATACAAATTATTTTATCCGACTCCATAGTGAGGAAGACATGCCCAGATGAAAACCCAGCTCCCCTTCAAAGGAAGCCAGGCCTGATGATTCTGCTCCTATTGTTTTTAGTTAAGGTAGCTACTATATCAGTTACACCCATAGTATATGAACTGAAATCTCAGTGGCTTAGCATGGCAAACATTTTGTTCTCTTTTTGACTATGTTTAGTTTTATTGAGATATAACTGACATACAACACAACAGAAGCTGAAGGTATACAGGATAATGGTCTGACTTACACATATCGTGAAATGATTATCACAATAGGTTCAGTGAATATCTGTCATCTCATATAGATACAAAATTATGAAGAGATAGAAAAAGACTTTTTCCCCTTGTGATGAGACTCAGCATTTACTCTCAACAGTTTCGCATATAACATGCAGCAGTGTTCATCATATTTATCGTGTTGTACATTAACACCCCTGGTACTTATTTATCTTTTAACTGCAAGTTAGCACCTTTTTACTACCGTCTTCCAATGCTTCCCCCACCCCCGACACACTGTGCCTCTGGTAACCAAAAATCTGATCTCTTTGTCTACAGCTTTGCTTGTCTGTTTCTGAAGTACAGCTGACCTACAACTGTATGTTAGCATAACACAGTCATTTGGTATTTCTGTACCTTTTGAAATGAGCATCAAGATAAGCCTATTTACCTTCTGTCACCATACAAAGATACTATGTAATTACTGACTATACTCCATGACTCATTTATTTGTAACTGGAAGTTTGTGCCTCTTAAATCCCCCTCACCTGTTTCTCTCCTCCCCCTAGCTCCCTCCCCCCGGCAGCCGCCTGCTTGTTCTCAGTTATCTGTGACTCTTAGTTTCTGCTTAGTTATGTTTGTTCATTTCTTTTGTTTTTTAGGTTCCACGTAAAAGTGAAATCATACAGTATTTGTCTTTTTCTGTCTGATTTGATCCACTTTTAGCATAATACCCTCTAGGTCCATCCATACTGTCACAAATGGCAAGATTCCATTCTTCTTTATGGCTGAGTAATATTCTGGTGTGTGGGGGGCATCACATCTTCTTTATAATCATCTGATGCTGGGCACTGCAGCTGATTCCTTATCATGGCTATGGTAAATAATGAATATCTTTCGCCATCCCCTTTCAGTCTGTTGTCTTTTAGATCTGAAGTGAATCTACTACAGGCAACATACTTATGAGTATTTTTTTGTTTCCATTCACCCACTCTATATGTCTTTTGATGGAAACATTTAGTCCGTTTACATAAGGTAACTATTACTAGGAACACATTTATTGTCATTTTAAAAACTGTATTGGGTTGTTTTTGTAGTTATTTTTTCTTCCTCTCTTCTTTTGTTCTCTTCCCTTGTGATCTGATGACTATCTTCAGTGTTACGTTTGGATTCCTTTCTCTTTTTTGCGTTGGTATCTATTATAGATTTTTGGTTTTTATAAATCTATAATAAATATATTCATTTATAATAAATAGTTTTTATAAATCTATTTTTGGTTCTATAAATCTATTATAGATTTTCCCATGAGGTTTATATATAACTATATACATAATTTTATGTATACACAGACAGGTTGTTTAGTCACTAAGTCATGTCCGACTCTTTGAGACTCCATGGACTGCAGCACACCAGGCTCCTCTGTCCTACACTATCTCTTGTAGTTTGCTTAAATTCATGTCCACTGAGTCAGTGACGCTATCTAACTATCTCATCATCTGCTACCTCTGGGAGTATCAGACCACCTTACCTGTCTCCTGAGAAACCTGTATGTGTGTCAAGAAGCAGCAGTTAGAACGGGACATGGAGCAACTGACTGGTTCAAAACTGGGAAAGGAGTATGACAAGGCTGTATACTGTCACCCTGCTTATTTAACTTCTATGCAGAGTACATCATGCGAAATGGGCTAGGTGAATCACAAGCTGGAATCAAGATTTTTGGGAGAAATATCAACAACCTCAGATGAAGATGATATACCACTCTAATGACAGAAAGTGAAGAGGAACTAAAGAACCTCTTGATGAGCGTGAAAGAGGAGAATGAAAAAGCTGGCTTGAAATTCAACATTCAAAAAACCAAGATCATGGCATCCAGTCCAACAGCAGACAGAAGTAGGAAAAGTGGAAGCAGTGACAGATTTTATTTTCTTGGGCTCCAAAATCACTGTGGACAGTGACTGCAGCCATGAAATTGAAAGACACTTGCTCCTTGGAAGAAAAGCTATGACAAACCTAGAGAGCATATTAAAAGCAGAGACATCACTTTGCTGACAAAGGTCCATATAGTCAAAGCTATGGTTTTTCCAGTAGTCATGTACAGATGTGAGAGTTGGACCATCAAGAAGGCTGAGTGCCAAAGAACTGATGCTTTTGAATTGTGGTGCTGGAGAAGACTCTTGAGAGTCCCCTGGACTTCAAGGAGATCAAACCAGTCAATCCTAAAGGAAATCAACTCTGAATATTTATTGGAAGGACTGATGCTGAAGTTCCAATACTCTGGCAGTATTGGAGGAGCTGACTCATTGGAAAAGACTTTGGTGCCAGGAAAAATTGAAGGCCAAAGGAGAAGGGGGCGGCAGAAGATACATATACACACAGGCACACAACCCTGAGTGATCCGTGACCTGCCATATACCTTCTAACTTCCTCTTATAGATTGAATTCCCCCAAATTCCTGTACTGAAGCCCTAACCTTCAGTACTTCAGAATATGACTATGTTTGGAGAGAGCGTCTTTAAAGAGGCAATTAGGTCAAAGGCCCTAATTACAGTGGGCCCTAATTCAGTCGGACTGGTGTCTTATAAAAAGTGGAGATTTAGGACAGTCAGAGAGACACCAGGGATACGTACACACACGGAGTAAAAACCATGGTAGGGAACAGTGAGAAGCCAGCTGTCAGGAATCAAGGAGGGAAGCCTCAGAACAAACCAACCCTGCTCACAGCTGCATCTTGGACTTCCAGCCTCCAGAACTGTGATAAACTAAATATCTGTTTAAGCTACCCAGTCTGCGGTACTCTGTTATGGCAGCCCTAGCAAACTAGTACCTGTTCTGTCCTTTAAGGCTTCTCTGTGTTATGGTTCAGTACCTTGATAAATTAACCTGTGATGACGTTTTAATTGAGGTGATGTATGCACTCAGCTGTTCAGTCATGTCCAAGTCTTTGTGATCTCATAGACTGCGGCCCACAAGGCTCCTCTGTCCATAGAATTTTCCAGGCAAGAATACTGGAGTGGGCTGCCATTTCCTACTCCAGGGGACTTTCCCAACCCAGGCAATGAACTCGTGTCTTCTTTGTCTCCTGCACTGGCAGGCAGATTCTTTACCACCTGGGAAGCCCCATGGAGGTGTTGGAGTCCCTCAAATTTCCCTCAATAACGTATCTAAACTTAAACACGAATCTTTAATGCCTAACCCCTAAAAGAGACTGGCAGTGAGGTAATATAGGTATTAGCTCAGCACCCCTCTTGCCATCTCCCTGCTAATAATTGATTTTGCCTCTGGGAGCAGCTCCCCTTCTATTCCATCATAGTCTCTTGATCCTGGCAATGGGGGAGAGCTCTGTGACCTCGGCAGATTCACTGAGAGAAGTTCCCTGACCACAGTGACTGTTTCAGAGATTGCACATGACCCAGGACAAGCCATCAGAGACCTTCCCTAGGATTTTTCTAATTGCGGTGGCAAGGAAGTTATCCTCAAGCTGGTGGTGCCCATGTCCTCTGCCATGAGGGGATGCCAGGGAAGCAGGAAGGTGATGTGGGTGCCAGCACGGACTGGTCTCTCACATCCAATTGGCAGGATTTCTGAGCTGTCCTAATCCCTGTGGGTCTCCCTTCAATTCTTTTACAAACTTAATAGCTTTCTAATAAGTCTCTCATTTAAAATGGTTTGAGCTGGTTCTGTCTTACGTAAATAAGAAGAATAGGACTATATTTTGAGGAGAAGGTGTACTTTCAGTCAAATGATTACTTGGAACCTTCCAAGTTCACACCCAAGCCTGCTACTTTTCTCTTTCCTAGAAGGTAAGGTTTTCAAGCAGAGAAGGGATGTTCTTTGTCTGGGATGAATCAGAGGGCATTATTGCACTGGAGTTCAAAAGATTTAACTGGGTGGCAAGAATATTCCCAGTAAAATCATTGATCCTGCTGTGTACAGAGTCCTCCTCTTTTCTCTTGAAAAGAAAATCAAAGTTGGAGGATCCCCACATCCTAATTTCAAAACTTACCACAAAGCTACAGTAATCAAAACAGTGTGGTCCTAGCATATGGATAGACATGTAGACCAATCAAATAGAATTGAGAGTCCTGGAAAAAAAAAAAAGAATGAAGGGTCCTGAAAGAAACCCACACATTTTCAATAAGGGTGTCAAGAGTATTCAATAGGGAAAGAATAATCTCTTCAGCAAATGATCCTGAGAGAACTGGATATCCACATGCAAAAGAAGGAAGTTGTACCTTTATCTCACATCATATATAAAAGCTAACTCAGAATGTATCAAAGACATAAATTTAAGAGCTAAAACCATAAAAGTCTTAGAAGAAAATTAGGAGTAAATTTTCATAACCATGGATTAAGCAATAGTTTCTTAAATATGACACTAAAAGCATAAGCAACAAAAAATTAGATAAATTAAACTTCATCAAAATTTAAAACTTTGGTGCTTCAAAGGATACTATCAAGAAACTAAAAAGATAACACAAAAATTGAAGAACACATTTCCACACTGTATACCTGACAAGGGACTTATATCCAGGATATATGAAGAATTCTTACAACCCAATAAAAAAAAAAGACAAATAACCCAATTCAAAACTGGGCAAAAGACTTGAATCGATGTTTCTCCAAAGAAGATGTACAAATGGTCAATAGCACATGAAAAGATTCTCAACATCACTAATCGTTAAGAATGTGATCAAACCACAGTGAGATACTATTTCACATGTACTAAAATGGCTGTAATAAAAAAGATGAACGGTAACAAGTGTCAGAGAGGATGCAGAGAAACTGAAATCCTCATATATTGCTGATATGCAGCTGCTATGAAAAACGGTTTGGCATTTTCTTAAGCTAAAGCAGATTTATGATATGCTCCAGGAATATTATTTTTGAGCACATAACCAAGAGAACTGAAAATTTATGGATATGTATATTCATACACAAATATTCACAGTAGCATTATTTGTAAAGCCAAAAAAAAAAAAAAAACAACCCAACCCAAAGAAACAAATAATGGAAGAATGGATAAACAAACATGGCAAATCCATACAATGGAATATTATTTGGCTATAACAGGAAGAAAGTTCTGATACACGCTGTAGCATGGATGAAGGTGGAAAACATTATGCTATGTAAGAGAAGTCAAATACAAAAGGTTTCCTATTGTATGATTCCATTCACTTTAAATGTCCAGCACTGGTAAATCCATAGAAATAGACGGCAGATTGGTGGCTGCCGGGGGCTGGAGGGAAGAGGGAGTGGGGAGTGACGATTAATGGCTATGGGACTTCTTTGAAGAGTGATGAAAATGTTCTGAGGAGCTGAATGTCTTCTTCTCGTGAATATTTGATTCTTATGGAATCAGCTGGTATTTATTTCATTCTTTGCAACTTTTCTGCCATTTTCAAATTTCTTTCGGGGGTGAGGTATCTGATTAAAGTGCTATTAGGAAAGTCATAATAAGCATGATTCACGGCTGCACTGCCCTTTGCCTACCCTTTTCTTCCTTGTATCTCACATGGCCCTGTCAAGTGTAAGTGTAATATTTGTGAGTTTTATCAGTCTGGGTTTAGCTGGAGGAAAACAGAAACTCCATCAGCTAATTTTAGCAGGAAAGGAAGCAGGGATTCACAAAGTCATTGAAAGGGTTGGAGGAGTAAGTTCCAGGTAGGACCTCCAGGAATGTTCCAGAACACCACCACCAGACAGCAACATGCTGGAATCTTGCTGCCACAAAGAACACAGCTTCTCTTTAACCCTGCTTTGTTCTAGCAGCATCTGCATCCACAGAAATTTGCCCTTATCTCACTTGCTCCTTCCAAGTCATGCGCCAGGGCATGTGAACTGTCAGATCTGAACTCAAACCGGAAACTCGAGCTGTTGTCTGGGAAACGTACTCCAGTTTTCCAGCCTATGAGGTAGACGAAGAGACCCTTGGAGGAGGTTGGGATACATGTGAATGGGGTCAATCCATCAGGACAATCAAGACCTTAACATTTAGGGACTTCCCTGGTGGTCTGGGGAGAAGGCAATGGCAACCCACTCCAGTACTCTTGCCTGGAAAATCCCATGGATGGAGGAGCCTGGTAGGCTGCAGTCCATGGGGGCGCGAAGAGTCGGACACGACTGAGCAACTTCACTTTCACTTTTCACTTTCATGCATTGGAGAAGCAAATGGCACCCCACTCCAGTGTTCTTGCCTGGAGAATCCCAGGGACGGGGGAGCCTGGTGGGCTGCCGTCTATGGGGTCGCACAGAGTCGGACACGACTGAAGCGACTTAGCAGCAGCAGCAGCAGCTGGTGGTCCAGTGGTTAAAAATCTGCCACAGGGCACATGGGTTTGATCCCTGGTTGGGGAACTAACATCCCAAAGGTCACAGGGCAACTAAGCCCGGGAACCACAACTACAAAGCTCATGAGCCACGAACTACAGAGAAGTCCACAGGCCGCAATGAGTATCTCCTGTGCTGCGATTAGGACCTGACGCAGCTAAATAAATATTTTTAAAAAGACCTTCACATTTACTAAAATTTAAATAAATTTAACATTTAATACATTAAATTATATTTAACATGGTTCAATACTTATTTGAGCTAAATAACTGATGATCCTTTTTGTATGTGTCTGTGTAAAATTTGTGTTTGTTTTGTGAAATGACTTTTTCCCATCTGTGGAGTCTAGAAATTGACCTCTAAAGCAGGTCCTTGGAATCTGGAGACGTGGTTTCCTTCGAGAACTCCTCATATCTGACTCTGAGTGCTTTGCATGGCTGATACTGAAGTGAATAACTGCTTTCTCTACAGGAAGTGAGACACTCCTGTGCATAATAGATGGGAAGCAAGAGCTTCCTTGGATTCTCTTGAGCATAATGAGCACTTCCTGGAGGAAACAATACAACTTGATAAATTGAATATTTTTTTCAATTAAAGAACCAGCTGCTCATGAATAAACTCAGAAGCCTAGAAGTATTTGAGAAGATGCTTAACTTCATTAATAATTGAATAGTTCAAATGAGAGTGGCTTATGGATTGACAGCAATGAACAGGCTCAGGGGTGTCAGGAGTGGGAAGAAGCAGCCATTCACAAACCACAGCTGGAGGTGTGAAGAAGTGCAAAGTTTTGGAAGAGAATTTGGTAGTCTACCAAAGTTTTAAATGTGTCTTCCTTGTAACCCAGCCATTCTATTTCTAAGGATATATCTTTCAGAAATATTCTCACATAGTACAAACATATATTTAAAGAGAGATTCTCTGAAGCACTGTGATATTGTCACAAAAGCTTAGGAAAAATCCAAGTGACCAGCAATGGGGTTTGGATAAATAAATACAGTGAAATACCAGGCAGCTAATGTAAAGACAAGTAGATTCGTAGGTAGTGACGTGAATGGATATGCGGACACTTCTGCAGGCGCAGGGCTGGGGGTCTTGTTCTTTTGTCAAATGGTGATGCTATCCTGGTCTATGAATATTTGGAACTGGTGAAACCCCGACTCAGAAAACATGGCACAGCAAGGCTTGGGTTGATTTTGTTATATAAGACAGTTTATAAAAACTGTATCAAGGAATTAAACTGAAAGCATGGGATATTTGCCAGTCTTTATGTCTTCCACTAAGTCATGAGAATTTTACTTACCTCTCAGCACCTCAAGTGAGAAAGGAAATGTTCAACTTGGATCTCCTTATTGTCAACCATCTTGGGTTAAAAGTTGAGGGAGTGTTACCTTGGGGAGGCAGGTGGGGACCCAGCTGTGGACAAGCTGATGTAAGCCCACCTCCTGGGAGATGGCCTCCTGGTCTCCTCCCCTCTCCCCTGCCTCCCTAAGTTGAGCTGGGAGTTCCAACTTTTGAAAGTTTCAAGGAGAAAAGTCATCCATAGAAGGCTGAGGAGCCAGTGTGGGTAAAATGCAATTTTCTTCATGTCACCTTGCATGGGAAATACAGGGACACTGCTGAACACCCCTCCAGAGTACTGACTGCTTCTTGGAGTTCTTAACATTTTCATATACTAAGTTTAAAAAAAAATTATCTGGGGTTTAGAAGGCAGAAAGGAGTCTTCTTTTCTCTTTTGCCAAAAACTCCTTTAAGACAGTTTATTTGTCTTTGTGTTTATTGTAGAACCACCACAAGAACATCTTAAAACAAAAAAGCAAGTTGTGGAACAGTATACGATGAACAGTAACAACAACAATAAACCATGGAAAACAGCAGATACTTTTTGCTATTAAAAGTACCCCATTCTGGAGAAGGAAATGGCAACCCTCTCCAGTATTTGTGCCCAGAAAATCTCATGGACAGGGGAGCCTGGTGGGCTACAGTCCATGAGGTTGCAAAAAAGTTGGACACAACTTAGCAACTAAACAACAAAATAATAAAATTGGTTCATTACTTGTAACAAATTAGTATTGCATCATATTAATGTGATACATTAATAGGGGAGACTGAGTGTGAGGTATATGGGAACTCCGTACTATCTTCCCAACTTCTCGGTAAATCTAAAACTTCTAAAAAAATTAAGTCTAGAAAAATTGAAAAAAAAAATCCAGGAAGAATATATTCAAAACAGTGACTGTCTCCCACATGTGGGGGTGTTATGGGGTCCTGGTATTTTAGGTCATACACAGATAAGTATTATTACACAGTGCAACAGCTCTGCTCCCAGCAAAGTTGGCCCAACAGGCTTGCCTCTCAGTATGGCTTTTGTTTTGATAAGACCTTCAAATTCTGTTCTGGATAGCTCCCCGGTGAGTGGAGTGACCTTCCTTATCAACTAAGAGTGCAGTCACCTGCTAATACTAAGGTCCACCTATTCCTTGAAACATAGCTCCTTCTCGGTTGGACCCTAGTACCTGAAATCCCACCATCTGATAACTCTCCCAGGGGAATTTCAGAAGCGTCAGAAGAGGCTGGCTCTCAAGTTTCACCTTGTGGGCAACCTCTGCAGGTGGAAACCTGGTCCTACCCCAGACTTCCATAGAAAGCCAGCGCTAAGAACAAAAGTCACTAAGGACAGAAAAACCTGTGAGTAATGCTTTAGGGATCAACCTTAGGCTCACTTTTTTCGATGTTGGTTTTGCATTTTTTATTTCAAGATGAACTATTTTCTCTTTCATTTCATTTTATTTGCTTATTTTTTAGAGTCCATGAAGGGAATACTTTGAAAGTAACAGGATGGTACTATCATCTGCCTGGCACGCACCCCTTCTACTGGACAGTCAGGCAAATAAAGTCAGTGCTCCTGAGGGCTTCCTCTAGGAGGAGGGGGAATCTCAGTGGGTGCGTGACTCAGAGCAGACAGACAGCTGAGTCGTGAACCTGGACTTGAGTCAGCTGGGTGGGGGTGTCCAGACCTGGAGACCTAGATTGCTGAATGACTGTGTGTGAGAGTCTGTACTAGTTCCCTGTAGCTACCATAACAAATTGCTACAAATCTAGAGGCTTAAAACAATAGAAATTTATTCTTGCACAGATCAGAGGTCCAAAATCAAGTTATCAACAGGGCTGGTTCCCGCTGGAGGTTCTGAGGGAGAACCCATTCCATGTCTTTCTCCTAGATTCCAATGGCAATCTTTGGCATCTCTTGGTTTACAGATGCTTCACGCCAATCTCAGCCTCCATCTTTACACGGCCATCTTCCCTCTGTGTCTCAAACAGCCTTTTGCTTTTCTCTTATAAGGACATCTGTCATTGGGTTTAGGGCCCACTCTCAATCCGGGATAATCTCATCCTGAGGTCCTTAACTACACCCCAGACTTTTCCCGATAAGGTCACATTTCATAGACTCCAGGGGTTTAGACTTGGACATAGCCTTTTGGGGGTCATCACTCAGCCCACTAAAGAAAGGAACACATTGAGGCGGAAGATAGCTGCTGCTCTCATTGCCCTTCAAGCTACTGCCATTATTCACGGCATGTTGCAAAACTCTCTTTGCCTAGTAATTTGCATAACCTCCTATCTGTAAAAGAGGTCCCAGCTCCTAGGGACTAAATTGCATTGTTTCAAACAGTTCAGACCTGGCAGGAAGATGGGTGTAATGAAGCCCATTTGCAGAGGATGCAGGGATGCTGAATGGAAGGAGAAATAGACGGGTATTTGCGGGTGGGTGGCCAGCTCCTGAGGAATAGGGCCTTCTTGAAACCCCTCTCCTCCCTTCTGCTTGTTGTCAGTCCCAGGCCCTTCTGCTGGTGGGGATCTCTCTCCTCAACAACCTCCCAAATGGGAAGATTTGATTTGGGGTTTATTCAGTGGCCAGAAAGCCAGAGCCACTGCTTGGCATTCTTTTGGGAGGGAGGTAGTGACAGAGAGGGCCTGGCCTGCAGCCAGAGTTTCTCTGTGAAACTGAAGCCCTGGGTGATATGTCTGAGGTGCCAAGTGAACAGGAAGGAAGCTTTCTGTGAGACACAGCAACCTGGAAGCTGTCACTGGGGGAGATACTCCAGGAATCCTCCCTTTGAACCCCCATTGATAAAGGGGCAGGCCATTTTCTCACTACTGCTGGTTTTTATGCCAACATTCCTTTATCGAATCATGTATACTACTGAAATGTAAAGAAATCACAAGAGTTTACAGGAAGATTGCCAAGACTAATGTTATTAATTCAACATGAGGCTTAATGTACTGAAACAATTCACCTTCATTATCAGCACAGAAACGTAAATCTTTGAAAAGCTAAATAAAAGTTCTACTTAACTTCAAATCCTGTTCCATGAACATCCTTAACAATCATTTGATATAATTTTAGGTGCTATACGAATAGCAAATAATTTAACAATAACTTTAACAAAACGATTTCATTTAACTAAATTAAAAGTATAAAATTCTGGTCATACTTTTTTTTTTAAGTCAGATGGTAAAAGCTATAAATTATTGAGTTCCCTGCCCCCTAAACATCTGGTGTAACCCTGTATACAATAAAAAAATGTAAGTATAAAATTTTATTGTTAAACTATTAATTGCATAAGGAAAAAATGTAGACCTCACCATAGCAAAGGTGACTACTAGCTTTGGTTACTATTAGATTCAACCACCATTCAGTCACTGAGTTTTCTGAGTACCCACAACAAGCCTGGCACTATTCTAGGCACTGGGAGACAATGAACAACAAAAATTAATAGTTTTTAATCATCATGGGACTTTCATTCTGCTGCGGGAAATGGACAAAAACAAACACAAAATAATAAGAACCATAAGTGTGGTAAATTCTAGTAAGGAGACAAACAAGACTTTGCCACAGATTAGTCCTTGAAAGCTGAACTGTGGCATTCTAAAACCTAAAAATAAAAAATTCATGAAGAGTTACATCAAGATGACATAGACTCTGGACCTTTGCTAACATATTAGAAAACTACAGACACTGCCAGCAGAGAGAGAGATCAATCTTTCACTGTCAAAGCTATGAATGGCATTACTCAGCAATATAGTAGCCTCATAAGATAATTAACCAGTTCCACAGTTAAAAAGTTTGTAAACACAATGTTAAAAAAAAATAAAATTAACAGGTGCTCAAGGAGATAGGACAACCAAATGTAAGGTGGTATCCTAAATGGAGGGACTCCTTGGTGGTCCAGTGGTTAAGACTCCATGCTGCCAGTGCAGGAGGCCCAGGTTCCATCCCTGGTTAGGGAACTATATCCCACATGCCACAACTAGGGACCAGGAATGCCACAACTAAGACCTTGTGCAGCCAAATAAATACATTTTTTAAAAAGAAGAGTAAAAAATATCCTGAACGGAATACTGAAACAGGAAAAAAAAAAAAAAAAAAAGGAAATCTGAATAGGCTACAGACTTTAGTTAATAATGTATCAAGATTGGTTCATTCATTGTAACAACTGTACCATCCTAATGTAAGATGTTAATAACAGGGGAAAGTGGGTGGGACGATCTGCATGATCTTAATTTTTTGTAAATTTAAAACTGTTCTAAACAAAATCAACTATACTTTTAAAAAACATATATAAGATGGCTTCAGGAATTATGGTGGAAGGAAGGGAAGTTAGTAAAAGACTTAAATTAAGAAATGATAAGTCATAAAACTCTGCAATGTGAATTAAAATATAACTCCAAAGGGACTTCCCTGGCAGTCCACTGGCTAAGACTCTGGACTCCCAGTGGAGGGGGCCCCAGTTCGATCCCTGGTCAGGGCACTAGATCCCACAAGCCACAACCACGAGTTCGCAGGCCACAACTAAAGATCCTGCATGTGACAGTGAAGATGGAAGGTCCCTTGTGCAGCAACTAAGACCCAGCAGAGCCAATAAATAGATATTAAAATACAACTCAAGAAATTCAAAGGAAATGCGCAGATACTTATCTCTATTCATTCCAAAATCTTTCTAGGACAGAGATCAATGGATTTTTTCATACAAACTAAATAGCTCTGCATCAAAACACAAGGCAGGCAATAATACCCTTGGAGTACACAAGTATTTTAGATCCCTATTTAATAACGACTAATAGACTATATTTTATGTATGGCACTGTCTTGAAATTGTCATACAATGCCTGGACAAGGATCAACTTCATAGATCTAACTACATTATTTCCTTTAAGAAACAAGTTTACTTGCTCTGTGTTTTCCAAGTCTCCTGTAAATGTATCACACTGTGATAATTTTTTTAAAAAAAAGCAAAATGAAACAAGCTTATATTTACTTCAGGGGAAAAAAGCAGAGGAGACCTAGTAAGGGGGCAGGGAGAAAAGATTATGTATGAAACGAGAAAAATGATTTCCCAGGTCTAACTGGAAGGAACAGCATAAGGCAGTACATACTTAAATCTGAGATAACGAAATGATGAATCTATTCCTTTTGTATTACTCCTAACCCCAAAAGAAATCCTACAAAACAAAGATGCCCCTTATTCTAAAGTCTTCTCTCACAGAAATCTTAAATATATAATTGTAAAATACTCAAGAAGAAATGGAATAATTAACATTTCCCCAGTAATTCTTGTTTGCACCACTCTGAGGAGAATCAGACACTGCTTCGTGCTGAGACAAGAAAAAGGAGAGGAAAGGTGTGAAAAATTCCAAGTAGGCCGAGGAATTACACTGCATCACGACTTCCCCTGTGGTCCAGTGGCTAAGACTGCACACCCAATGCAGCGAAGCTGGTTCAATCCCTGGTCAGGGAACTAGATCCCACATCCCTTGCCACAACTAAGACCCAGCGCAGCCAGGTAAGTAAAATAAAAATAAACATTTTTAAAAATTGCATCTGGCACAGACTGGGAAAAGCATCAACGTTGCCAAAAGAACTGTCAAGGATGCAAGTCAAGAGAAGGAAAGGAGGTTTTCCAACAGGCCACAGCCTAACCCAAGGGGTACAAATCGCCACCGCCCCCACCGCTCCCTCACTCCCCAACCACTCCATCTTCAAGTCGCCTCCAATCCAAATATACATCCTCCATGCTTGGTGGTTTTAGTCGCTAAGTCGTGTCCGACTCTGCATTGCAGGCAGATTCTTTACCGACTGAGCTACAAGGGAAGCCACATCCTCCATAACCCACACCAGCTCCACATCGAGGGGGAAACAACCCCAAGTAGCACCCAGGACCTCCACTTCCCTCCTTCCACAAGATTCGCACGTCTGGGGGCCAAGGCTCTGGGGAAAGCAGAGCCCAGACCGCAGCCTCCCTGAAGGACGACGAGGCCGGATCCGGAGGGGGGCTTCCCGGGTGGGCCTCACGGAGCTGACCAGCCGGGATAAGAGCCAGGAGCTGGCTGGGGTTCGAGCAGGGAGCGGGGGTGAGTGAGCCCACGTGCCCCGAAGGGGCGCTCAGGCGGCGGGGCCGGGCGGGGAGAGGGCCGGGTGGCGGGAGAGGAGCCGGCGGAGCCGGGGACGCGAGGTCGAAACCCGCCCGCGGCCGCGGCGAAGAGGAAGCGGCGGCCGAGAGGGGTGGGTGAACGCGGGCGGCGGCTGGGGGTGGGGCCCGGCGCGCGGAAGCCGCGCCCTCACGGCTCTGCGCCCCCGCGAACGCCGCCCGGAGTCTCCTCAGCGGCGCCCGGAGGCCTCCGCCCGCGGACGGGAGGGGCCGGCGGGGCTGCCGCCGCCTCAGCCCGCGAGGCGTCCGGCGCCGACGCCGCGCCCGCGCGCCGGCGGAGAGGCTCGCGGAAGGGCGGGCGCCGAGCTGCCGCGGCCCCTGCAGGCCCGGCGGCGGGCGAGGCTGAGGGCAGGGCTCCTTCCCAGGCCGGCAGCCCTCGGCGTCGTCCGGCACCGAGCGGGGCCTGCGGCTAGGAAAGGAAGGAGGCAGCGGCTGGAAGCAGCCAGGGGCGTGCTCGGGGTCCCCGGGCTGGAATCGCTGCCTCCTCAGCGTCCGGTCGCGAGACGGCGGTGTGGGCGGCGGGGCCTGAGCGAAGCCTCGGCTGCGGCCGCCAAGTGCGCCCCGCGAAGCGGGCGTCTGGTTATTATTTCTGTTCTTACAAAGTCTTTCATCCAAATTTAGTTATCTACCTTTTTTTTTTAAGTTCTTTTGTTTGCTTTTTTTTTTTTTTAAGTGGAATTATTATACGTAATGCTTTAATGCGTCTGGAAAATATTTTAAATTACAGTATAAAATGTAGACCTAAAACGATCCTCTGATTTCCGGCCAGTTTCTCCAACATCATTTACTACATCATCTATCCCTCTTCTTTTTGGTTTGTGAGCTTGCTTTCTCAATAAATTTGTATGTTATTTTGTATGGCTTCAGAGCTTATTTTTTTCTTGACTGATTTGCCCATTAATTCTTCTGGATGCAGCCTGACTTACTTCTTTGTTTATAATACATTTACTGTCTAGCAGAGAAAACATCCCCTCCTCATCTTAATTATTTTTCTTTTCCAAAAATTTGTAAACTCACTTGCACATTTTCCAGTGATATATAGCTAGGGAAATTTTTGTCAGTTTTAAAATTCTGTGTCAATTTCTTTTGAATTTTAACTGGATAGATGATGGATTATGAATTAACAGAGTTGAAATTTTTTCATGGATGTTTCTAAATTTTCTCACATCTTTTGTGTCATTTATGGATCTCATGCATTTCTTCTTGGGGGTAACTAGAATATTTAAAAATTGCTGTCATGGCTAGGATGTTTTCTGCTATCATATCTTCTAATTGGTTATATAGAAATACAGTAAATAGAAAAATGACTTTTTTGTGAACATTTATTTGGCACAGACTCTTGTGTTATTCTGAGTTTTTAGTAGGTTCCAATTTTCTGGCTGTATAATTATATTTTTACAAGTGATAACAATATTGCCTTCCTATATCTATCTATATCTGTATCATCCATATTTATAAAGGATTTCAATATAAAATGAATGAAAACATGAAATGCAGAATCTCACACATGTGCCCTCAGAATAACAACTTCAGAACAGAGAGACTGGGACTTCCTGGTGGTCCAGTGGTTAAGAATCCACCTTGCTTTGCAGAGGACTCAGGTTTGATCCCTGTTTGGGGAGCTAAGTTCTCACATGCTGTGGAGCAACTAAGCCCACATGGCAACTGCTGAGGCCACACCACAACTAGAGAGTCAATGTGCCCCAAGGAAAGATCCTGTCTGAACTTAAATATTTTTTTTAAAAAAAGAAAAGAGAAATCGATTTCCATTAAATGTCTGATTTACAGGAGACTGAGACATCTTACCAGTGAACATTTGTCAAGAATCTCTCCCCGTTCTCAAGCCAATGAGCTTACTGCTTAGTCTCTGGCTGGACTTCCCCATGTTTGCACTCCTTGCCCATAAATAGACTCCTTCCCAAACCGTCAAATAATTCAGGCTACAGCACGCATTTCCCAAATTGCAATTCCTCTGCTACTCTCAAATCTAAAATTTCTGGTAATTTGAGATTGCCTCAGTTTACCTCCTTATTTAGGTTGACATTGAATGGTGTCAGAAGTGGGATCCAAGGGAGAGCACCTCAGGAGGGATAGTGACTCTCATCAGTGAGCAAGGTACCTGTGCTGAGCCCTTGTGCTCAGTGCTTCTTAGAGTCACTTCTTCTGGCTTGATGAGTCTGCTCTTGGATTTCAAGCTCCCTCCCTTAGGTCAAACTCTCCATATCTATTTAGGATTTGGATAAGGACAGATTGTCCTTCCAGTGAGTGATCTTTTAAATTTCTGAATTAGAATACACTTGGATTTTCCTGAGAGCAAACCAAAAACTAAAATTGGCAGACACAGATTGAACACCTAAATGCTGCCAGAGTGCTCGCCACTTGTATATGAGAGGCAACCATCCTCAAGGCACAAGACCCCTGTGTAAGAATAAAGTGGTCACAAGTGAGAAAATTTCCCAATAGGCCACTTACCACTCACAAGAAAATTCCATGTAACAAGGACACCGGGGCACAGGTTGGACAAAGAGGCAAAGCCTGTCTGCCAGAAAAAAGAAGTATCCCATGAAACGCACACTGTGAACAAAACTCAAGCCCCAGCCCTAAGCATATCCCTTTGGCTGTCTAGGACTTTGTGTGTTTGCTCTTGGAGAAAAACTCCAAAAATGGGATCCTAGTCATCTAAACGCTTTAAGGCTTTAAGGTTGGTTCCTCTTTAGGAACCCTAGCCAGTTTTATGTTTAAAAAATTACAGTGTCTCCACATGTGAATGGACTAATCTTACTGATGACAACCTAGAATTATACTGGCCATTATGAAGACTGTTCCAATTAGACAAGATCATTCAAGAGATGTGCTTGAAGGCAAGCGTTCCCAAATCAAATAGGATAGATACATATTATAGTTGGTATGCAGACGCCTCCAAAAACTTCAAAATTCCAAAATTTCAAAACTTCACTGAAAGACTCATTATGAAAGGCTAATAAAAAATTAAAGATATAAGAAATACCTATAACAAAAGACTATGAGACTGATGTAACGCCTACTGCTGCCCTCTGTCCTCCTTGACTTGGGTACTCATTCTACTAATTCTCATCTGAATTGCCTTTCCACTCTGAAGAGACTGAAAGTGAAAGTGAAGTCGCTCAGTTTTGTCTGACTCTTTGCGACCGCATGGACTGTAGCCCACCAGTCTTCTCCATCCATAGGGTTTTCCAGGCAAGAATACTGGAGTGGGTTGCCATTTCCTTCTCCAGGGGAATCTTCCCCACCCAGGGATCGAACGCAGGTCTCCCGCATTGCAGGCAGATGCTTTACCCTCTGGGCCACCAGGGAAACCCAAGAGACCTACTGTAAACAAAAATCCACTGAATCAGTTATGCACCCTCAAAGTATGGCCCCCACATGTGTCTGTCCCAGATTTGACAGGATTCTGAGGGGTTTTCTGATAAACTGCTACCAATTATTCCCTTAAATAGCCAAGGGGAAACTAAATTTAAGAGTAATGGAGGGAGTTCCCTGGTGGTCCAGTGGTTAAAACTCTGAGCATCCAATTCCAGGGGCATAAGTTCGGTCCCTGGTCGGGGAACTAAGAGCCCGTATGCTATGTGGCATGGCCATGAAAACTAACAAACAAAAGTAATGGAAAACCTTGCCAAATGTTGGTAAAGACCAGAATTACACTATATTTTAAACCCCACTCACTTTGGAGCCTACACACTGGATCCTGGGAAAACTGGCAGAGGCCAAGTGAAGGATCAGAATTCTTTTAGAGTCAACTCTTCTGAATCTGTCTATCGTAAGAAAGAGAAGAAAATAGAATTTCATGTTGTGCCTTCCTTTTGGAATCCAGATCCATTGGTTATTGATTTTTCTCTCCTGAGCTAGCTGTTACCTTTTTGTTTGTTTCATTTTGTGTCCTGAGAACTTGGCTTGGCAATCATCAGGTTGGGGATCCCAAAATATGGCCAGACAGAAATGTCTGTTGCACCCCATTTATGACTAGGTATGGCTAGTACTTTGGCCACCTCATGCGAAGAGTTGACTCACTTGAAAAGACTCTGATGCTGGGAGGGATTGGGGGCAGGAGGAGAAGGGGATGGCAGAGAATGAGATGGCTGGATGGCATCACTGACTCGATGGACGTCAGTCTGAGTGAACTCCGGGAGTTGGTGATGGACAGGGAGGCCTGGCGTGCTGCAGTTCATGGGGTCGCAAAGAGTCGGACACAACTGAGCGACTGAACTGAACTGATGGCTAGAGAGAGATGTGGATTCCACTGCATTTGCAGCTAGAATCCTTTTGCCAGCCCTCAGGAGAACCGTCTTTCATTTATGTGGTTATCTTTGGGGATGGCTCTGGATCCTGGGAAGACGATCCCTTCTGTGCTCTCTTTGGGGATGCCTGTATGTGTTTATGCCGTATATGTCTTTCTCCCCCTGAGGAATCCTGCTTACTGCTGAATGTGTATCTTTTTGCATGTATTCTTACAAAGCTGGCATTGTTGTCTTTCCAGTTTGTATTTTTAATTTACATAATGTTATTTGGTACGTCTCATTCTGTTTTTCCCTCCCCCCGCCCCAGCCCTGGTAAACACTAAATCTCTAGGATATTTCCATATTGCTATTGGTTGTTTCTAATGTGTAAATAATTCTCCAGGGTGTCCATCCACTACCTCTTATCTGTCCTCCAGTTTAGTTCAGTTCAGTTCAGTCGCTCAGTCGTGTCTGACTCTTTGCGACCCCATGAACTACAGCACGCCAGGCCTCCCTGTCCATCACCAATTCCTGGAGCCTACCAAAACTCATGTCCATTGACTCAGTGATGCCATCCAATTATCTCATCCTCTGTTGTCCCCTTCTCCTCCTGCCCTCAATCTTTCCCAGCATCAGGGTCTTTTCAAATGAGTCAGCTCTTCACATCAGGTGGCCAAAGTATTGCAGTTTCAGCTTCAACATCAGTCCTTCCAATGAACACCTAGGACAGATCTCCTTTAGGATGGACTGGTTGGATCTCCTTGCAGTCCAAGGGACTCTCAACAGTCTTCTCCAACACCACAGCTCAAAAGCATCAATTCTTCGGCATTCAGCTTTCTTTATAGTCCAACTCTCACATCCATACATGACTACTGGAAAAACACAGCCTTGACTAGATGGACCTTTGTTGCCTCTGCTTTTTAATATGCTGTCTAGGTTTGTCATAACTTTCCTTCCAAGGAGTAAGCGTCTTTTAATTTCATGGCTGCAGTCACCATCTGCAGTGATTTTGGAGCCCCAAAGATAAAGTCAGCCACTGTTTCCCCATCTATTTGCCATGAAGTGATGGGACTGGATGCCATGATCTTAGTTTTCTGAATGTTGAGCTTTAAGCCAACTTTTTCACTCTCCTCTTTCACTTTCATCAAGAGGCTCTTTAGTTCCTCTTCATTTTCTGCCATTAGGGTAGTGTTGTATGCTTATCTGAGGTTATTGATATTTCTCCCAGCAATCTTGATTCCAGCTTGTGCTTCACCGAGACTGGCATTTCGCATGGTGTACTTTGCATGTAAGTTAAATAAGCAGGGTGACGATATACAGCCTTGACGTAATCCTTTCCCAATTTTGAACCAGTCTGTTGTGTTCCATATCTTGCTCTAACTGTTGCTTCCTGACCTGCATACAGATTTCTCAGGAGGCAGGTCAGGTGGCCTGGTATTCCCATCTCTTTCAGAATTTTCTACAATTTGCTGTGATCCACACAGTCAAAAGCTCTGGCATAGTCAATAAAGCAGAAGTAGATATTTTTCTGGAACTCTCTTGCTTTTTCTATGATCCAACTGATGTTGGCAATTTGATCTCTGGTTCCTCTGCCTTTTCTAAAACCAGCTTGAACATCTGGAAGTTCTCGGTTCACATACTGTTGAAGCTTAGTTGGAGAATTTTGAGCATTACTTTGGTAGCGTGTGAGATGAGTACAATTGTGTGGTGTTTGAACATTCTTTGGCATTGCCTTTGGGATTGGAATGAAAACTGACCTTTTCCAGTCCTGTGGCCACTGCTGAATTTTCCAAATTTGCTAGCATATTGAATGCAGCACTTTCACAGTATCATCTTTTAGGATTTGAAATAGCTCAACTGTAATTCCATCACTTCCGCTAGCTTTGATCATAGCAATGCTTCCTAAGGCCCATTTGACTTTGCATTCCAGGATGTCTGGCTCTAGGTGTGTGATCACACCATCATGGTTATCTGGGTCATTAAGACCTTTTCTGTATAATTCTTCTGTGTATTCTTGCCACCTCTTCTTAATATCTTCCGCTTTTGTTAGGTCCATACCTTTTCTGTCCTTTATTGTGCCTATCTTTGCATGAAATGTTCCTTTGGTATCTCTAATTTTCTTGCAGAAATCTCTGTCTTTTCAATTCTATTGTTTTCCTCTATTTCTTTGCACTGATCCCTGAGGAAGGCTTTCTTATCTCTCCTTGCTATTCTTTGGAACTCTGCGTTCAGATGGACATATCTTTCCCTTTCTCCTTTGCCTTTTGCTTCTCTTCTTTTCTCAGCTATTTGTAAGGCCTCCTCAGACAACCATTCTGCCTTTTTGCATTTCTTTTTCTTGGGGATGGTTTTGATCACCGCCTCCTGTACAGTATTTCAAACTTCCATCCATAGTTTTTCAGGTGCTCTATCTATCATATCTAATCCCTTGAATCTATTTGTCACTTCCACTGTATAATCGTAAGGGATTGATTTAGGTCATACGTGAATGGTCTAGTGGTTTTCCCTACTTTCTTCAATTTGAGTCTAAATTTTGCAATTTTTGGTTCATGATCTGAGCCACAGTCAGCTCCTGGTCTTGTTTTTGATGACTGTATAGAGCTTCTCCATCTTAGGCTGCAAAGAATATAATCCATCTGATTTCATTGTTGACTATCTGGTGACGTCCATGTGTAGTGTAAAGTCATCTCTTGTGCTGCTGGAAGAGGGTGTTTGCTATGATCAGTGTGTTCTCTTGGCAAAACTCTGTTAGCCTTTGCCCTGCTTCATTTCGTGCTCCAAGGCCAAACTTGCCTGTTACTCCAGGTATCTCTTGACTTCCTACTTTTGCATTCCAGTCCCCTATGATGAAAAGGACATCTCTTTTGGGGGTTAGTTCTAGAAGGTCTTGTAGGTCATCATAGACCTGTTCGACTTCAGCTTCTTTGGCATTAGTGGTTGGGGCATAGACTCTTATTACTGTGATACTGAATGGTTTGCCTTGGAAATGAACAGAGATCATTCTGTCATTTTTGAGATTGCATCCAAGTACTGCATTTCGGACTCGTTTGTTGACCATGAGGGCTACTCCATTTCTTCTAAGGGATTCTTGCCCACAGTAGTAGATATAATGGTCATCTGAATTAAATTCACCCATTCCGGTCCATCTTAGTTCACCAATTCCTAAAATGTTGATGTTCACTCTTGCCATCTTCTGTTTGACCACTTCCAATACCTTGATTCAGGGACCTAACATTCCAGGTTCCTATGCAATATTGTTCTTTACAGCATCAGACTTTATTTCCATCATGTCACATCCACAACTGGGCATTGTTTTCACTTTGGCTCCATCTCTTCATTCTTTCTGGAGTTATTTCTATTTCTCCAGTCTTTTCCAGTAGCATTGGGCACCTATGAACCTGGGGAGTTCATCTTTCAGTGTCCTATCTTTTGCCTTTTCATACTGTTCATGGGGTTCTCAAGGCAAGAATACCAAAGTGGTTTGCCATTCCCTTCTCCAGTGGACTGCATTTTGTCAGAACTCTCCACCATGACCCGTCTTTCCTGGGTGGCCCCACACGGCGTGGCTCACGGTTTCATTGAGTGAGACAAGGCTATGATGTATGTGATCAGTTTGTGTAGTTTTCTGTGACTGTGGTTTTCATTCTGTCTGCCCTCTGATGGATAAGGATAAGAGGGTTGTGGAAGCTTCCTGATAGGAGAGACTAACTGTGAGGGGGATCTGAGTCTTGTTCTGATGGGCAGGCCCATGCTCAGTAAATCTTTAATCCAATCTTCTGTTGATGGGCAGGGCTGTGTTCCCTCCCTGTTGTCAGGCCTGAGGCCAAACTGTGGTAGGGGTAATGGACACCTCCTTCAAAAGGACTTATGCCTGCCCGTACTGTTGTATTCAGTGCCCCTGACCCCACAGCAGGCCACTGTCAAACCATGCCTCCGCTGGATACTCCTGGACACTCACAGGCAAGTCTGGCTCACTCTCTTGTGAGGACACTGCTCCTTTCTCGTGGGTCCTGGTGCAAGGTTTTGTTTGTGCCCTCTAAGAGTCTGTTTCCCCAGTCCTGTGGAAGTTCTGTAATCAAATCCCACTGGCCTCCAAAGTCAAATTCTCTGGGATCACCCTCTTATGCCCCACTTTTCCCTGCACCATTATTGCTCTGGGCTTCCCAGGTGGCGCTAGTGGTAAAAAAAAAAAACAAACCCACCTGCCAATGCAGGAGCCACAGGACCACAGATGTGATCCCTGGGTGGGGACGATCCCCTGGAGGAAGAAATGACACCCCACTCCAGTAGTCTTGCCTGGGTAACTTCCTGGACAGATGAGCCTGGCAGGCTACAGCCTATAGGGTTGCAAAGAGTTGGACAAGACTGAAGCAACTTAGCACGCATGTGCCATTGCTCTAAGTGATTCTGCTGCATCCCTGAGAGCAGCTTGGAAAACCCGAAGCACATGACCCTCAGTATTACCAGGGTCAGCAATCTATCATTTGTCACCTGTTTTTGTATGGCCTGAGAGCCTTTGAGAGTGGCTGTTACATTTTTCAGATGGTTGAAAAAAGTGTTTTTAAGAATAGTATTTCACAAGATGCTCAACATCACTCATTATTCAGTTCAGTTCAGTTGCTCAGTCGTGTCCGACTCTTTGTGACCCCATGAATCGCAGCACGCCAGGCCTCCCTGTCCATCACCAACTCCCAGAGTTCACTCAGACTCACGTCCATCAAGTCAGTGATGCCATCCAGTCATCTCATCCTCTGTCATCCCCTTCTCCTCCTGCCTCCAATCCCTCCCAGCGTCAGAGTCTTTTCCAATGAGTCAACTCTTCGCATGAGGTGGACAAAGTACTGGAGTTTCAGCTTTAGCATCATTCCTTCCAAAGAAATCCCAGGGCTGATCTCCTTCAGAATGGACTGGCTGGATCTCCTTGCAGTCCAAGGGACTCTCAAGAGTCTTCTCCAACACCACAGTTCAAAAGCATCAATTCTTCGGCGCTCAGCCTTCTTCACAGTCCAACTCTCACATCCATATATGACCACTGGAAAAACCATAGCCTTGACTAGATGGACCTTAGTTGACAAAGTAATGTCTCTGCTTTTGAATATGCTGTCTAGGTTGGTCATAACTTTTCTTCCAAGGAGTAAGCATCTTTTAATTTCATGGCTGCAGTCACCATCTGCAGTGATTTTGGAGCCCAAAAAAATAAAGTCTGACACTGTTTCCACTGTTTCCCCATCTATTTCCCATGAAGTGATGGGACCAGATGCCATGATCTTCGTTTTCTGAATGTTGAGCTTTAAGCCAAGTTTTTCACTTTCCACTTTCACTTTCATCAAGAGGCTTTTTAGTTCCTCTTCACTTTCTGCCATAAGGGTGGTGTCATCTGCATATCTGAGGTTATTGAGATTTCTCCCGGCAATCTTGATTCCAGCTTGTGCTTCTTCCAGTCCAGCGTTTCTCATGATGTACTCTGCATAGAAGTTAAATAAGCAGGGTGACAATATACAGCCTTGACGTACTCCTTTTCCTATTTGGAACCAGTCTGTTGTTCCATGTCCAGTTCTAACTGTTGCTTCCTGATCTGCATACAGATTTCTCAAGAGGCAGCTCAGGTGGTCTGGTATTCCTATTTCTTTCAGAATTTTCCAGTTTATTGTGATCCACACAGTCAAAGGCTTTGGCATAGTCAATAAAGCAGAAATGGATGTTTTTCTGGAACTCTCTTGCTTTTTCCATGATCCAGCGGATATTGGCTATTTGATCTCTGCTTCCTCTGCCTTTTCTAAAACCACTCATTATTAGAGAAATGCAAATCAAAACCACAATGAGCTATCATCCCACACCAGTTAGAATGGCTGTCATCAAAAGTCTACAAACAATAAATGCTGGAGAGGTTGTGGAGAAAACGGAACCCTCTTACACTGTTGGTGGAAATGCAAACTGGTACAGCCACTATGGAGAACAACGTGGAGATTCCTTGAAAAACTGGGAATAGAACTGTCATATGACCCAGCAATCCCACTACTGGGCATACACACCTAGGAAACCAGAATTGAAAGAGACACGTGTACCCCAGTGTTCATCGCAGCACCATTTACAATAGCTAGGACATGGAAGCAACCTAGATGTCCATCAGTAGATGAATCGATAAGGAAGTTGTGGTACATATATGCAATGGAATGTTACTCAGCTATAAAAAGAAATGCATTTGAGTCCATTCTAATGAGGTGGATGAAACTGGAGCCTATTATACAGAGTGAAGTAAGTCAGAAAGAGAAACATAAATACTGGATATTAACAAATATATATGGAATTTAGAAAGACAGTAATGACAATACTATATGCAGGGCAGCAAAAGAGACACAGATGTAAAGAACAGACTTTTGGACTCTGAGTGAGAAGGTGGGGGGGGGGATGCTTTGAAAGAATAACATTGAAACATGTGTATTACAATATATAAAATACATGACCAGTGCAAGTTCAATGCATGAAGCAAGGCACCCAGAGCCAGTGCTACGGGACAACCCAGAGGGATAGGGTGGGGAGGGAGGTGCATGGCAACCCACTCCAGGACTCTTGCCTGGAGAATTCCATGGACAGAGGGGTTGGCAGGCTACAGTCCATGGGGTCACAGAGAGCCAGACATGAATGAGTGACTAACACTTCCCCAGAATAGTTGGAGTAATCCTCCCACTCATCAGCCTATGAAATTACCCAGCCCATAAAATCTAACCACACCACATTTTGAGGCTGCACTCACCCTCTGTGATGGTCCACACTCCGTGGAGTGTTTCTCTCTGAATAAATCCACTTCCTACCTATCACTTTGTCTCTCACTGAATTCTTTCTGCAATGAGACATCAAGAACCCGAGTTTCATTAGGTCCTAAAGGTAGGTGTGTGATCTCAATTGGAAGACCGTGGGTTTTGGCTGGGTTTGAGTCCTAGCCATTTGGGTTAGAGTCTCAAACTGGGTTTTTGCTGGGTTCAAGCCCTGGCACGTGGGTTCAAGTCCCAGTCTGAGGTTAAAGTGTTTCAGTTCCATCCAAACAGAGGCCTACAAAGTGAGAAGGAATGGGCCATGTGAAGACGAATAAAGGCAGGTGGCAAGAAGAACATTCTGGGCAAAGAGAACAGCATGTCCATGGCCAGAGGGATCAGATCATGCTGTTGGAGGAACAAGATGTTTGCATTGTCATTTGCATGATAGGTTTGTGCGTGCTAAGTTGCTTCAGTCCTGTCTGACTCTTTGCCCGCCAGGCTCCTCTGTCCATGGAACACTCCAGGCAAGAATACTGGACTGGGTAGTCATTCCCTTCTCCAGGGGGGGCAGTCTTCCCAACCCAGGGATCAAACCTGGGTCTCCTGCATTACAGGCAGATTCTATACCACCAAGGAAGGCGTGATAGGTTTATTTGTAGTTACACCAATTTAGTTTTCACATGAATAACTGACTTAGTGATATTAGCAAGGAAGAGAGAAGGTCTTATCATTGATTGATTCACTTGTTCATTTATTTGGTCATTCAACAATTGATTGAGCACCTTTGTAGTGCTGGGGCTTCCAAGATGGTGCTAGTGGGAAAGAACCCACCTGCCAGGGCAGGTAGCCGTAAGAGACATGGGTTCAGTCCCTGTATGGGGAAGATCCCCTGGAGGAGAACATGGCAACCCACTCCATTATTCTTGCCTAGAGCATCCCATGGACAGAGGAGCCTGTCAGGCTGCAGTCCATAGGTTCCCACAGAGTTGGACACAACTGAAGCGACTTAGCTTGCACTCACGTAGTGCTGAGGATACAGAGAAAGACCTGAGGAGGACTCCACCCTAAAGATGCTCACAGTCTAGTGTGGAGAGCAGACAAAAAGGTAATTTCCACAGGTGTGAGGAGTGCCCATACTGCCATGTCAGGGAGGGCTCACTCCATTTCCAACCCCTCCTCTCTGGCCACCTCGTCTTTCTTCCAACTTCCCATGCAGCTGAAAGTGAAGGTGAAAGTCACTCAGTCAGGTCCGACTCTTTGCGCCCCCATGGACTGTATAGTCCATGGAATTTTCCAGGTCAGAATACTGGAGTGGGTAGCTGTTCCCTTCTCCAGGGGATCTTCCCAAGCCACGGCTTGAACCCAGGTCTCCTGCATTGCAGGTGGATTCTTTGCCATCTGAGCCACCGGGGAAGCCCGTGCAGCTAGGCGTGGGCAGAAAACTAGTTTTGGCCAATGAGACATAAAAGAGATCTGCTGAGAAGCGTCTGGGAAAACGCTTCAGATTAAAGGTGAAGCCACAAAGGACATGATAACTTTGCCCCTCTGGTCTGCCTTTGAATGGGATTGTGACGCTGGTGCAGTGGGGTCATGAGGTGATAAGCACCAGCACAGACCTGATCCCTATTGGTATCACGAAGTTGCTGCACCAAACCCAGAACTATAGCTACCTTCAGGGACTCCTGATTGGGTTAGATAATTACATATCATTATTGTGGAAGCCAGAGGTTCTCAGCTGAGGGTAGTGACATTCAGTGGCCCTTTGGCAATGTCTGGACATTTTTGGTTTTCACAACCAAAAGGAGTTACTTCTGGCAGCATCTAGTGAGTAGAGGCCAGGGATGCGGCTAAACATTTCACAATACACAGGACAGTCCACACAACAAATAATCATCTAAAATGCCAACAGAGTCAAGGTGAGAAATGCTGCCTTAAGCCACTGTTGACCAAGAGCTTTCTTCTTTGATACAGAGAGTTCAAGTGCCTGCCAGAGTCACAGAAGGGTGAGTTAAGAGCAGAGCAACGTCTACCTTAGTTCACAGGAAAGAGGAGTGCAGGCTTATTCCAGCTGGCTTCATTTATACTGTTTGGCTTGGAGCAAGTTCCATGAGAGAGCTGAGGACTTGAGTCCCTCAGGTGAGGCCCCACTGTGGGCTTCTCTAGATCTAACATTGCCTGTGCCCACGTGCCTGCATGTGCCCTGAGCTAAGTGCACACGTGAATTGCCTCCTCGAAGTTTCCCGGTGATTCTGAAAGGTCAGTATCACTTATTCCTGATGAAATAAATATTCATATTCTAAGGCAAGTCAAGGAAAATTTAAACACAAATAATTTTCTCTGCCCTTTGGCCACCTCTCTCCCCTCTACTGTACATTGTGCATCAACCAGGCCTCCCCATTGGCAGAAATACCTGTGAAACAGGAGGGCAGGGGCAGGGCACAACCTTTAAACGAATGACATAGCCAGAAAACAGAATGTAACTGACTAGAACCAAGTACGCCCAAGATGGTGGACACGTGGGCTTCCACTAGGTCTTGAGCCTCAGTATACTCTCATTGTAACACATCAGCGAGCTAAGTAACACACCCACAGGCACCACGACAGTTCCAAAAAGTGAAAAGTGAAGTCTCTCAGTCATGTCCAACTCTTCACGAACCCACGGACACCAGGCTCCTCCGTCCATGGGATTTTCTAGGCAAGAGTACTGGAGTGGGTTGCCATTTCCTTCTCCAGAGAACTTCCCGACCTAGGGATCAAACCCAGGTCTCCCACATTGTAGACAGACGCTTTCCGTCTGAGCCACCACTTGATCTTAGCCAAAAGGCCAAGATCCAAGGATGACCATAAAGGTCAAAAAGTGGGCAGTGGCCCAACTTCTGGAAATTCTCACCCCTTCCCCCATATAGTTGGAATATTCCTCCCACTCATTAGCCTGTGAAATTACCCACCCCTATAACAACTGACAACCCCATACTCTGGTGCCACTCCCGCCTTCCGGCATGGTCCACACTCTGTGGAGTGTTTTTCTGTCTAAACAAATCCGCTTTTACCTATCACTCTGTCTCATTGATGGAGAAGGCAATGGCACCCCACTCAAGTACTCTTGCCTGGAGAATCCCATGGACGGAGGTGCCTGGTGGGCTACAGTCCATGGGGTCGCTGAGGGTCAGACACGACTGAGCGACTTCACTTTCACTTTTCACTTTCATGCACTGGAGAAGGAAATGGCAACCCACTCCAGTGTTCTTGCCTGGAGAATCCCAGGGACGAGGGAGCCTGGTGGGAGTCGGACACGACTGAAGTGACTTAGCAGCAGCTGTCTCACTGAATTCCTTCTGCCGTGAGACATTGAGAACACGAGTTTCATTAAGTCCTGACACCAAGTGTGTGATCTCAGTGAAAAGACCATAGGTTCAAGTCCCAGTCTGAGTTACATGCTTTCACCTGCTCAGCCATAAAGAGCAACATTCTCCTAACACCAAGACAACTCCTTAAAAGATAACCTTCCTTTTTGATCTTATAAGGGGCCACCCTGACCCAAGACCTACCACTTGTTTTGTGTCACCCATCAATAATGCGTTATTAATGTACACCTGTGTTGGCTCAGATGGTAAAGAATCTGCCTACAATGTAGGAGACCTGGGTTCAATCCCTGAGTCAGGAAGATATCCTGGAGAAGGGAATAACTACCCACTCCAGTATTCTTGACTGGAGAATTCCATGGACAGAGGAGCTGGTGGGCTCCTGACTGGTGGGCTGTGGGGTCACAAAAGAGTCAGACATGACTGAGCAACTAACACTTACACTTTTCTGTCTCAAAAACTTACATAACTGTGCTTTGACCTGTAATGGGTGGAACAGTCCCCAGAGCTTTGCAAGAAGCTGTTCCCGGGTTATAATCCTCAGTTTGGTTTGAATAACATTTTCCATTTCTTTCTTAGAGTGACTGATTATTTTTTTTGTTTAAATTCCCATTGTACAGCTGTGAAAATTGAGGTTCGGAAGAACAATGGAGTGCCACGGTTAATGACATGTTCTGGAGACAGACTGATTTTAATCTGCCATTTAGCACTGTCCCTTAAGCATTTTATCATTTTGAGCATTCACTGTCCATATCTGCAAAATAACACTATATACTTTATAAACATTGTTATGGAGTAAAAATAAATAATCCATGTAAAAGCTCTTATTACAAGGCCTGACAGATGGTGAACATTTCACAGATGGCTGTTGTTCTTACTAGTCTCAATATGCCCTCTGGGGCCGAAAAGCTGGGCTGTAGAGCAAAGATCAAAGCCAGGTCATCATCATGACCACCTGAGTCAGCTACTTGCTGTGGAGACCTAGAAACAGATGAGGGAGAGGAGATTCTGGGAGCCACTGAGGGGAAAGAAAAAGTAACTGAGACAGGGAAGTGTAAATGGAGATTGAGATTTCACTGAGCACTTCAGGTGCAAGACCTAAATTCAGTCATTTTGCACAGGAACCCAAAGAATTGATATATGGTTATATATATATTTATATATATTAATATATATGTATCTGCATATATATATATATGCAGATATTTTGCAGATATTTCACAGCTGTACAGTATTGGCCGTGCTGAGCAGCTTGCAGGATCTTAGTCCCCTGACCATGGATCGAACCCAGGCCAGGGTGCCACAACAGGCAGCCAAGTCCAAATCGCTGGACCGCCAGGAAATCCCCCAAAAGATTAAGACCTTCTGACTGCAGGACTTTGGTCCTTGGTCCTTACCTGGCTTGAGAAAGAGTGAGGTCACAGTCTCTCAGGGACCTCTCATCGAGGAGAAAGAAGAAGACATCCCTCCAGGAAACTCCAGGGCTAGACTTTGCCCTGGTTGATTCCAGGCAGAGGGTGTGGCTCTGGGAAGGAGGGTATATTCATGTACTTGCTCTTTGCTCTTGGGAATCACCAAAGGTACATGCACAATATTTCCATAACGCAAATTCTCTTGCCAGGTTGGGGGCAGATTTGTGGGAACTGAGTTTCCAAACATAGACAGGTGTGAGTGTCTCTTGTGAAAATTCTTCTTCTTTTAAATACGTTGCTTAGAGCTGCCCTCCCAATAGTTCCTGAGACTGGAGCCCTCAGTCCTATCCGTCTCTCTTAGCATGTAATACCTGCATTTTCACTCAAGACGAAGTTTATCTTCTGTGTCTCCGTGTTGCACTCCCAGGCCACACAAGAGGGTAAATAGACTTTCTAAATAAACAAATATTCAGACTCTCAGAGGGCAAAAATAGCCACGTTGTGAATATATTACCATTTATTTATTTACTCATCTCATTGTTCTGGGGCATCTGAGTACTTTCAAGTTTTTGAGTCTTTGGCTATAACAAATAGTACTGATGAAGGAAATGGTAACCCACTCCAGTATTCTTGCCTGGAGAATCCCATGGACAGAGGAGCCTGGCAGGCTACCATCCAGAGGGTCACACAGAGTTGTGCATGACTGAAGCAACATAGCACACACACAGGGTAGGTTCAGCTCTCAGTTTAGTTATCATGGCTCATCTGGTCATTTAAATGGTCCAAGGGACTACTCGATAACAATTGATGAGACCCTTTATGTCCAGGTCCTAGGGAGAGCTTAATCTTAGCTGGGGAAGGAAGGACTTATGGAAGAGGTGGATCTTCAGCTGCGCTTTGTAAGCCTTGTTTATACCAGGAAAAGAATGAAAATTCCAGTGGAGAACCTAGTGGATTAAAGGTTTAAAGTTAGATACTAACATATATGTGTTCAATAGATAATATAGAAATAGTCACCCGAGCTGGTAGTCGAGGTTGGAAAAAAGTGACTTGTGAGGTTGCATAGACGGTGTGAATCTTAGCAACTCCGCTGTGTTGCGTTATAGACATTAACAAGGCTTTTTTAAGAAGTGATGACTTAGCTGTCATAGTTTGGTGTTTCTGTGCAGAGTGTTAGTTTAGTAGCAGTTTCAGACATCCTTTTGCCCATATTCATCAGTTAACTGTTGACTGTTATGTCCTTCCAGGAACTTTGGGTTTTGTCCATAGTGAACAGAGAGCTAGGGGCTCCTCTGGTGGCTCAGTGGTAAAAAAGTTCACCTGCAGTGCAGGAGACACAGGAAATGCAGGTTGGATCCCTGGGTCGGGAAGATCCCCTGGAGGAGGGCATGGCAACCCGCGCCAGTACTCTTGCCTGGAAAATCCCACGGACAGAGGAGCCTGGCGGGTTACAGTCCATAGGGCTGAAAAGAGTCGGACACGGCTGAAGCAACTGGACATGCACGCATGCGCGAACAGAGTTGAGGTTCATAGTAAGACTATCACACAGTGCATCCAGGAGTTATGAAACAGTTGATGAACCGAGTGCTAACTCCGTTGTGGGTCAAGGATCCTATCAGACCAGGGGAGGGCTCAGTGAGGACCAAGTTTGCATAGCCCTAACCTGAACGGCAAGTGGACCGTATATTGCTACAGCTGAGAGAACAGAGGTGCGGAGATGGAAGTGACCCTGGTGTGGTCACAGGCGGGTAAGAGTAGAAGATACACATAGAAAGGAAAAAGGAGAGAGAAACGTTCGGTTACTGAGTCCGGGTCACAGCAGCCTTGACAGCCAGGACCGAGTACAGGACAATATTAGTGACCCTGAGAACTGAACCAAAGACCGAAAGGCAGCACATATTTTCCCGTACATTTTGCTCTTTTATCACGGCTTTCTTAAATGGGCATCAAAAGACTTTTTTTTTTTTTAAATTTTTGACTGATTTTCTATAACTGTTGGGGTAGCTTTGTGATTTTATGAGGGGATCTGGTTCGGAAACTGACAAAATGAATAATTCCTTCTTGTGTCCTATTTCATTTTATTTGGTGTAATAAGTTAGTTTCATAAGACTGTTAATATCAGCTTATATTTAGATATATAATATAGATAGCCTGAAAGTATAGAAAAGGTATTTTTCATTTAGTTCATCACAAACTAACTGTACTTAGGGATACTTTGGTTTTGGATAGTTAAGCTACTTGTCTCGTCACTGTTGCCATAAGCTTAACCTAAGATGTTAAGTGCCATGAACCCCTTAGCAGTTAGTTGAGATCTCAGGCTGAGTTCTCAGAATACTGATTCAAAATGTCTAGTATAAGTAGGATTACAAAGGGAGCCAACTGTATAAAAATAGCTACAACAATATAGTTGTTAGTCACGTCCGGCTCTTTGCAACCCCACGGACCAGGCTTGTCACTCCATGGAACTCTCTAGGCAAGAAAACTAGAGTGGGTAGCCGTTCCTTTCTCCAGGAGATCTTCCCAACTGGGGTCTCCTGCATTACAGGCAGATTCGTTACTGTCTGAGCCACCAGGGAAGACACAATATTTAACAAGTTGAATGATATATTTACTTCTTTATCATATGATGAATGAGATAGAGGCAGTTTACAAGCCATCAAAATGAACGTAAGCAAGATACTGAGAGCCTAACATTCATAAAACAACATGAAAAGACATGATTTCTGTTAGTGATTAAATCACAGAAGTGTGGTTAAGTGTGGTTTGTTGCCTACAATAATAATTGAAGGACAAGCTAAATTTCATGACAATAAAGATAATTTTACCTGCCCCAGGTACAAAGGTCTGGGTTTAGGAACCTTTAATTTAGGGTAATTTGAAATGCTCAATGATACTGCTTTTCTCATTTTCTCCTTATTGCTTTCTCTTTAATCCTTAAAAATACAGTGAACAGTTCACATAAAACATGTTCATACTATTTTGGGTTGTGATGCTTGAGCAATATCCTTTATTTTAATAAATAGCTATGCAATTATCTATATTTACCTAAGTATGCTTTAGGAAATTATTAGTAGGTTTCATTATATTGCAAACATATGTAACAGAGTCCACAGTTAAGATTAAATTGGTAATCAGGTGTATTAATCTGGTTAATTATTGATGTTCTTTATTTAGGGTCCAATTAATTTAAAAATAATCTAATAATACAATTTTTACTAAATTGTATACTGAGATAGCAACCCACTCTAGTATTCTTGCCTGAAAAATTCCACAGACAGGGGAGCCTGGCGGGCTGCAGCCCACGGGGTTGTAAAGAGTAGGACACGACTGAGCAGGCACACACAGGTACTAAAACTCAAACTTGTTAAGCACGGATTTTTAACAAAGAAACAGTGCCCTGAAAATCCTGGTCAGATGGGAGAAGAAATTGACATACTTTTTAAAGTGCTGTAGTAATTTAAATGTCCTTCTTATGAGACCAAGTGTGCACCTGGTTCTAATATATGGGTGTTTAAAATTCTTGGCTTTCTTTTCAGTTTATAAATGAGAGGAAGATGTATTTGGTCAGTGTCATATGTACAGTCACTGTTACAATGCTGACTTTGGCTAGCAGTTAGGTCAGTTGAAACTTACATTTATTGTTACTTGATTTTGCTGAAATTTTAGAAGATTATCTTTCTCAAAACATATTCATTTGCTTGATGGAAGGATATATTTTGTTTTTTTTTCTCACCTTATTTAGAAATCATTAATTTTGGAATCAGATTCTTCATCTGCTAAAGAAGTGTGAATTTTTTCTTTTTTAAAAATTTGGCAGCATAGTTTGTATGTACTTGTTAAACCAAAAATCATTGTAATTATTTATTGACTTTTGCAGCCTTTTGAGCTTTCCTGGTGGCTCAGCAGTAAAGAATCCACCTGCCAATTCAGGAGACATGGATTCCATCTCTGGGTTGGGAGGATCTCCTGAAGAAGGACATGGCAACCCACTTCGGTATTCTTGTCTGGGAAATCGCATAGACAGAGGAGCCTCGCGGGCTACAGTCCATAGGTTCTTAAAGAGTCGGACACGACTGAGCAACTAAAAACAGCCAACAAAGGGCAGGTACGTGCACTGTACCCCACATCGCCCTCTGCCCCGTGCTTAAAAAACAAAAATTGTGATAAAATAGACAGAACATAAAATTGACCATAGTAACTATTTTTAAGTCTGTAGCTCAGTGGCATTAAACACATTCACATTGTTGTACAACCATCTGCATCATCAACCTCTAGAACTTTTTCATCTTCCCAACTTGATACTTTGTACCCCTGAAACACTAACTCCCCATTCTCCCCATTCTCTTCCACCTGCTTTTATAATTTTTTTTTTCTTGTTTGTGTCTCTTCCCAGCTGCATGTACACTCCGTGGACTGTAGCCCACCAGGCTCCTCTGTCCATGGGATTCTCCAGGCAAGAATACTGGAGTGGGTTGCCATGCCCTTCTCCAAGGGGATCTTCCCGACCCAGGGATCAAACCCAGGTCTCCTGCATCACAGGCAGATTCTTTACCATCTGAGCCACCAGAGAAGCCTGCAAGAGGGCCCGGAGGGGGTGCTGTCTTCAGAATAAAGACGAGTATGTATGATGCACCCAGGACCTGGAAAACATGCTTATCAAAAAGCTTTGTTAAATAAAAACATGGGATATAATTTAACCCTTGTTTGAAATCTGGGCTGGTTCTTGGACTAATAAATTCTCTAAATTCAGTGTTGAGCCAGTAGCCAGGCAAAGTTGGGTCTAAAACCTCTTTGCTGATGGAGTAGATAAAGCATTAACTCTGCTCCACTAATAAAATATTGACTCTTTGTTAAGTACTTACCAGGGACTAGGTACTCAATACACAGAAAGGACTTAGAAAAGTACCTGTTGTTGTTGTTCAATCACCCAGTCATGTCCAACTCTTTGAGACCCCATGGACTACAGCTCAATATATTTTCTTTTTTCTTTATGAGAAGTATCACATTTGGCTCTGCAATCATCCTCTAAGGTGGTTATTCAGTTCTGAGTGAGAAATAAATTCAGAGATGTTGTGTCCCCTGCCAGAGGTCACAGAGCTGGCAGATGGTTCCAGGTCTGGGTGATTCCAAAGCTCAGTGCATTCAGCATTTACTCCGCAACGCTTCCCCATGTCAATTAACCAAAACAGGATTTCTGACACATTTTCCTTTCGTTTGAATAAAACTAGTTTTTCTTTTCTGAGTACAAGCATGTATAAGTTCTTTTTTAAAAAAAAATTCAAGCATGGGAATTCCCTGGGAGTCCAGCGGTGAGGACTTGTTGCTTTCACCATGGAGGCCTGGGTTCAATCCCTGGTTGGGGAACTAAGATCCCACAAGCCACAAGGCATGGCCAAGGCATAAAATAATTTAAAAATAAAATACAAATTTTAAAAATTAAAACATTCAGGCACTACAGAGAATGAAACTGTTAATTAAGACTTCTTAGAATGTTCTGTCAAGACTCACAGTGACCCTACCAAGGGTAGCAGGATTTGGAAAGCACGTTCCTCATCAACTCCTCCTTCCATGTTTTGTCTCCAAGTCAGGGATTTTATGTTACATTCAGTGACCTTTCTTTCTTTATCATCCCCTCCTCGGTGGCCTCTGGAGAGAGCCGAGGAGGGCGTGCAGATGCTGAATCTATCTCCTTCTGTCTCCCCATTTGTATTTCCCATAAGAAATTCTTGTTTTCCATTCTATGCACTGGCCTTCCTCCAGCCAGGCCTAAGTTTGTTTTTCTGAGCATTGGTTTCATCCTGGGTGTAATAAGGAAGTTGTCGAGCGAAACTGTGTTTTTCCGGAGTAGCTGCGGTAAGCCTGCTATCTCTGGGGGAGCAGGAAGCAGCCCTTGGGATAGGATGGGCAGGTGGCGGGAGCGGGGGCCCGGATTGGCTGTCCATGAGCTCACCCCTGGCCAGCATGATATATATGGTTCTGACCAAAGCATCTTCTGAGACAGCCTGGAAACCGGCAGCATCTTCTCCCTGGGAGAGCTGGGACTACTACACCTCACTGGATACACCTTTCAGCAGACAGGGAGTGGTGCCCAGACGTTGTGGGAAGTACCTGATGCAGAGACCCTTGATTGGGATCTCCCGATCAAAAGTGTTCTGGGACAGGAGCGACTTCCATGCTCTGAAGCTGATTGAATGATACTCTCCTTAGACGACTGGAGTAGTAGGTGGGTATCTTGGGGTCTGGAAAGGAGGGTAAACCCCGAGTCCAGTCCCAGCACTGCTTCTAGCTTGCTGATCTCTTCATCTCTAGAAAAGTACAAAGTTCAATGACATGATTTCAGCCAGGTGTCATGCAAGGAGCTGGGAACTCACCTGGATTTAGAAGCTCTGAACTCAAGTCTCAGCCCTGCTGCTTACTAGCTTAGCAGTCCTGAGCAGGGAACTTCACTTCCCTGGGCCTCAGTTTCTTCATCTGTAGGATGGGGGCAGCATTACATACCTCTCCTGCTCATTTCCCTGTTGGATGTTGTGGAGGTCAAGTGATAGCTTGATGTGAAGGTACGTAGTAAAGAGAAACTTTGCATAAATGGAGGTGTCATTACCGATGGCTGGACTAAGGTTTTATCACTTTAGTTTCTTGGAAGCTAGTCCAAGGCAGGGAGATCTTATGAAAAGGGTTCTGGGGGCCTGCTGCTCCAACAGAGGTTTTAGGGGCGATTATAACATTGCGTGGCCTTTGGTCTGTGGTCGTGGATAGAGGACAAGATGGGGTGAGAATGGGATGGGGGTACCTGCGCAAACTCTAGTGCTGGATGGAGGGGTGCTGTGGTCGTTTTTGAGTTCTCCTGCTCTGTGTTGATGACCCTACTGCCCACACAATCTGCCTCACTGCTGTCTAGGGGTCTGAAGGTCCACTGTTAGGGAGTTCATTGTTTTCGGTTTCAAAAGATCCTTAAAAGATGCAAATCCCAACCTTTTGGAAAATAGGTACCAGGTGATGTGTGTTTGATGGTGACAATCAGATTGGGCAGATGGTCCAAGTCTAGCTCTTGACACTGAGCTGCAGGTCGGCTCTGGCAGAGCTGACCCAACTTTCCAGCCCCAGGCTCAGATGCCTCTTTAATCCAAAGTGAAGTGAAGGCACTCAGTCGTGTCTGACTCTTTGCAACCCCATAGACTGCAGCCTGCCAGGCTCCTCTGTCCATGGGATTTTCTAGGCAATAGTACTGGAGTGGATTGCCATTTCCTTCTCCGGGGGATCTTCCCAACCCAGGGCTCGAACCCGGGTCTCCCGCATTGTAGACAGAGGCTTTACCATCTGAGCACCAGGGAAGTCGAAGCTTCATGCAAAACCCCACTGGGCTCTGCTGTGGTCAGGCCGTGGCTGCAGCCCTTCATCCCTGCCCAGCCTCACATTTTAAGGTGGACAAGGACCAGCTGGAGAGTTCTCAGGGATGGATATCCAGGCAGGAGAGGGTTCCAGAAGCAATGAGATATGAGAACACATCTAGAGACCTGGGCCGTCGGGTGATGGGCTAGCTGGAGGGACTCGGGGTGAGGCAGCCTCTCCTCAGGGCGTGAGGGCCTGCCACTAGCCAGGTCAGCTCTGAGGAGTGTGCATGTGCCAAGTCCCTTCAGTTGCATCCAACTTTTTGTGACTCTATGGACTGTGTAGCCCACCAGGATCCTTGGTCCATGGGATTCTCCAGGCAAGAATACTGGAGTGGGTTGCCATGCCCTCCTCTAGGGGATCTTCCTGACCCAGGAATCGAACCTGCATCTCTTATGTCTCCTGCAGTGACGGGCGGGGGGTGGGGGGGTGGTTCTTTACCGCTAGCACCACCTGAGGAACCCCCTGTTTAAGGAGGACTGTCCTTAATTCCCGCGGGCTGACAGTGGGACTATCTGCTTTGAACGGTGCTGAGCCCCCATTGCAGGAAGTGCTCCAACAGGGGGTACGAGTGTATGAAGGCATCCTACACTCCTCAGGTCTCTCCCAATTCTAGGACCCTCCTAGGGACCCCACGAAGGAGAAGGAATACCTGAATTGTTCCCACTTAACACTTGGGAGGCGGGTGTGAGAGCAGGACGGGTCCAGTGTTGAGGGAAGAGATGACCACCTTGTCCCCCACTTCAGTCCTCCCAGAGGGTGTGGGCTCTGGGTGTGGACCAGTCATCTTGAGAGCCCAAATGGAAGACTTTGACCTCAAACAGGCACTGACCTTTGGCGTTCGGAGTGGCCATGGGCTCACTTGTGCTGATGAGAAGGAAACATGAGCTGAGAGTCAGCCCTTGATTCTCCTACTCACTGACTGGCTTCCAGCCAAGAGTCTGTGAGCCCCACCCTGTGTCTACAATCTTTGCCTCTGGGACAGAAATGTTAATACCTGGGCGCACGTGAGTGTGTGACTCCAGGCATACAAGTCACAGCAGGCACGTGTGTGGACGTGGTTATCAGTGTCAGCATGAAATAGCAGATTTGGTTACCCCTAGTGTGTGTGTGTGTATGAGTGTGTTTATGGGAGGCCACTGAGTGCTGGAAAAAGAATTTAAAATCCAGAGAAGTGGATTCAAACCCCATCTCCCCCTGCTTCTGGACTGTGAGACTGTGGGGAAATCTCTTAATTGTCAGAGCCTCAACCTTCCACTGCCAGCCTGGCTCATTGCCAGGCTGGGGCCAAGTTGAATTGAGAGCTTGTGGATGGAGGATGTGCTGGGTGCCCTGTGGCTGGTAAGCTGATTGTGTTTGCATATTTGTTCCAGAAACACTGAGAGCCTCCCAGGCAGTGTGGACACAACAGAAACCAGACAGGCTCGGGCCCTTTTTCTGGAACTTGGATCGAGACAGGGAGGGCAGAGGGCAGACGGATACCCGGGGAATGAGGCCCTGTATTTATACTTGGGGGCCCGGGAGGGAAACTTTAGGGTGTTATGAGTTCTCGTAGGTTGAGGGTACGAGAGCATGTGTTGGGGTCACACGAGTGTCTTAGCCTGTCTGGGCTGCCGTCACAAACTCTCGTAGACTGGGTGGCTTAGAGGCAGCAGGGATTTGTTTCTCACGGTTCTGGAGGCTGAAGTCCAAGACTCAGGCGCCCACAGGTTCGGTGTCTGGTGAGGGCTTCCTGGTTCCGAGACCGGGTCTCTCTGTGTGCTCACACGGTGAGGGAGCACTCTGGGGTCTCTTGTATAAGGGCATTAGTCTTTTTCATTCGGGCTCTGCTCAAATGACTTAATTACCCCAGAGGTCCCCACTTGTACTACCGTCCCACTGGGGATTACGTTTCAACATATGAATCTGAGCGGGACGCAAACCTCGTCTATAGCAATGAGAGTCTGTGGATATGACCCTGGGTCCACACTACGCTCCCTCGGAGTGGCCGGCTGTTCGTTGTATCTATTGTTTGCAGTCCAGGAGTGGAGAAGGGGAGCAGCTAAACTCCCTCTAGGAAGCGGTGATAGAGCTGCTGCCGAGGAGCTTGGCAGGTGCGTGAATTAGAGAATGATGTGTAGCTGAGGTCAGCGTGTAATTGAGAAAATAACCCCAAACGCCAGCACGCTTGTGAACAGTTGGCCAGTTTCCCAATTGGCCAAGGTCCGCTCTGGGCACTTTCTCTGGTGTTTCGCTGCTGTTGTTTTTAAATACGTCATCGGTGCATGTCAGAAGTCCTGCGATCGGCAGATCATTGGGATGTTATGGGTATTTCTGAGCAGACTAAGACTTTGCTCTGAAATCCACTTTCTGTCAAGGCAATCAACAAGTTTACGAGAGCAGCTGGGTTTTCGCGCAGCCAAGGTCTGCGGCTGTCTCAGGGTTACCATCTGGAGGCAAGACCAGGACGGGGTAGAATTCCCCGATCGGCAGGCAGAACTTAGATAATGTCCCAGGCAAAGCAGGGATACAGGACAACAAAAAAAAAAGAAAAAAAGAGGAAGGAAAAAGAAAGATTTGCTTTGATGAATTCTGGATAGGCAGAATTTTATAATTAGAAAGTCTGGAAAGATTTAATTTCAGCACACACAGAATCTGTGTGTGTGTGTATGTGTGGTGTGGGTAGTGTGTGTGTGTGTGTGTGTGTGTGTGTGTGTGTGTCGAGGGGGTGGTTAATATTAAAACACAATCTTCTCAGGCAGGGCTCTGAGACTTTAAAAGTCTGAGGATACATCTGCCCCACAGATCTTCCAGGTGCCTCCTTGGAGGAGCGTAGGCTTTTTTTTAAAAAATGTTTATTTCTTTATCTGGCTACACCCTGGAGTTTCTCCTCCCTGGGGAACACTCTTGGAATGCCAAGGTCATGCTCTCCGCCCCCTCCCCCGCCCCCCACCTTGCCCTACCCCTGGGGCTTCTGCAGCTGCTCCTCCTCTCCGCCTCCCTCCCCTTCCTCTGGGATCGGGGGCGCTGTTGTTTCAGGAAAGCAGGGGCCAAATCTAGGCAGTTTTCTTGAAAAAACTGCACGAAGGAAAACCACTGTCAAGTGGAATTGTCTTGATGCTCTGATTAGAAGTAGCAGAGTGTCCTTTGAATGCGGTAGGAGGACACTGCCACCATCAGCAATGGGGGAAACCGTTTCCATAGCAATGACAGGTTTTTTCCCTAATAACAGCGTCTCTTTTCTCTTTCGTTGGAGGAAGATGTCAGGCCCTCTGTGTGGGGAACCCCCTCGAGCCAAGTTAGTGCAGGAAGCAAAGGGGCTGGTTTGATGGTTCTGTTACTGAGCAGCTTCTCTGCCAACCTCATCCAATTTGCCCAATCACAGGCACATACAGCGCAAGCAGAGAGCACCCTGACATCATTCAGTGAATATCTCTTTTTTTCCCCTCCTTTTTCTTTTTGGCCAGAAGCATGTGGGATCTCAGCTTCCCCACTAGGGATGAAACCCAGATGTAGCCTCGGCAGTGAAAGCGAATCCTAATCCCTGGACTGCCAGGGAAGTCCCTCAAGGAATATTTCTGGCTCAGCTAACTTTGATCTTAACATCAAATAGAACTTTGACCTCAACTTATCTTCTCTTTAAACCATGTGCTGCTAAAGAGAGAGAGTAGGGACTTCCCTGGCGGTCCAGTGGTTAAGACTCCGCCTTTCCAGTCCTGGGGGTGGAAGGTTCGATCCCTGGTAGAAGAACTAAGATCTCGCATGCCACAGGGTACAGGCAAAAAAAAAAACACTAACAATAAAGTTTAAAATAACTAACTAAATAGTGAGAGTAGCTATCAGGGGAACAGAGCATCATTGCCCTCACTGCGTGCACCCTACCCCCCGCCCACATGAGCGCTCCAGCCGCATTTCATTCCCTGGCACCGAGCAACCTTCCTGGCACATAGCGGGTGCCTGTTAAAGCTTTGCCGAAAGAAATTAATGAGAAGAAAGCAAAATATTTTCTTCTATGATTTCTCTTCTTATCCCACTTAATGCCACATCTTGGAGGCATAACTGTAAGGCAGCTTCTGAGGCTTTCAAGAACATTAGACAACTTTCAGATAAAATAACATTGCTAAAAGTTTTCATGTAACTCTATTGCTTCTTTAAGGAACCTTGAGCAACAAATAAATCCATACAAACTGCCTGTTTCCTCACCTCATTTCCTCCAAGACTCCAAGCATGTGGATGCCTTGCCGGGTGGAACCCACTGGCTTCTGGCCATCCTCCCTACCCTTCCTCCTGAAACTCATGTTTGAAGGAAGAAAGGCATCCTTAACTGTTAACTCTCACCTTCAAATCTCTCTGTATTTCCCTGCGCCTTTTCTTCCCTCTCTTTATGTATCTTCCTCACATTCACAAGGATCCCTGCACATCTGAAATAGCAATTACAGCTTCTCATTTTTGTCTCTAAGCTGGACATAGTAACAGAATCCATTTTAAAGTAATGAATCAGTTGGTAAACACAGAAGATATAATGTAGATACATTAATACTTAATACACTAATAATAGTAAATGCATGATGAAGCTGTATTGCAAATTAGAGTAGGCAACCCATAAATCTAAATTCCATAGGAATCTCTGGGAACTCAGGACTGAGATTCCAAACCATATTTCCTTTTTCTCTTAACTTTCACCAAAGGGCAAAGGGTTTCTGAACAACTTCAGAAAAATTGGAAAGCCTCAGGAGTTTCAGATTAAAGACACACAAATCAAGTGTACTGCCCACACCCCAGCCTGGTTAAAATGCTGCCCAGAAAGAGGAGGTTGTTTTTTCTTTTCCATGAGTAGTTGCTTCATTTTGGAAGGAGAACGGAAGGGTCCCGGCTGCTTTAAGATGGAACGGGTCCGAATTCATTTATTGTATGTTAACTACACACTCTTAGGTATTGTTCAGTTTACTAAACGCTCATTATACATTTATTCCTTTGTTTAATAAGTACTTACTGTGTGCCAGTGATGTGCGGCATCTTCGTAGATACTCAGGAAACAAGACCCAGCAAAACAGACAAGGGGAGAGGCAGAGAGGCTCAGGCAACAAACCGCTAAACATGCGAAGAAATCTTGCCAATAGGAGGGCCCCTTTGGGTAGGTAGAGCTTTTCTGGTAGCTCAGACAGTAACAAATCTGTCTGCAATGAAGGAGACCCGGGTTTGATCCCTGGGTTGGGAAGATCCTCTGGAGAAGAGAATGGCATTTCAATATTCTTGCCTGGGAAATCCCATGGACAGAAGAGCCTGGTGGGCTACGGTCCATGGAGTTATGAAGAGTTGGACACAACTGAGTGACTGAACACACACACACACACACACACACACACACCAGTGGTTAGGACATGGCACTTTCAATGCTGAGGGCATAGGTTCAATCCCTGGTCAGGGAACTAAGATCACCAAACTCAGTTTCGGTGGACTACAATCCATGTGTTGGCAGGGTGGTCCTCCTGGAGGTTCTAGGGGTCCAGCTGTGAGATCTGGGGCATGACCTCCTGTGGATCGGTTTCCTCCTCTGGGACATGGGACAAGGATACCCATCCCTCCCAGGGATGCCGAGGAATTTAAACAAGACAATGGCTTTGAGAGCTGATAGTACTCACATGATGGGTAGGTTGGATGGGCACATGGGTCAGCACCAGTAGCCCACCTCACAACCTCCAAGGCCTCTTCTAAGGGAGCTGTCTGTTTCAGTTGTAGTGCAATGGAGCCTCCAAGGGGCCCGAGGAAGCCTCTGTCGTGGAGGAGAGCCAAGTCTCTGGACAGGCTGCAGAACGCCCAGAAGGATTCAGAGTCGTGGGACTGCCAGGGCCCTTCCCTGCCCACCGGCCCCTTCAGGGAAGGTCTTTGTCGGACGGCCAGTGATGGGACCAGATGTCTCAAGAGTCGAGTTCAGTCTGTGGAGGCTCAGGACCCCACAGCTGCTGCCCCCAGCCCAGAGGAGACCAAGGACCTTCTCAGTGAGCAGAGGCCTCAGCAGGACGCCAAGAAGGACAAGGCCCAGCGGCAGGCCCCGCAGGGGTGGCTGAGGTTTGTGGTGAACTTATTCTTCAGGATGAGCCCTGAGGAGCCCAAGGAAAAGACCAACAAGAAGGCAAAAGGGAAGGAGGGCCCCCCTGAGCCCGCAGAACCCCCCGAGAGCCTGGGCGAGCCAGCTCCCAGGAAGAAGGCCCACAGCAAGAAGGCCAGCCGCAAGAAAAACAGTCAAAGGCAACACGGTGTGGAGGAGGCCAGGGGGACCCGAGACCAGGAGGCTGAGAGCCAAGAGGCCAAGGCGGCTGAGGCCTCATGCGGCGAGGGGGCTAACCTGGGCCCAGCAGCCAGGGGTGAGCAGACTCTGCCTGTTTCTATGGTGACCCCACCCCAACCCCTACCCCAAGGGCTGGGGTGCTCTGAGCTGCTTCCTCAAACCTCTCAACAGAAAGGGACTCGGAAGGTAGGGCCACCATCAGGAACAGCATCACTTCTTAGAGGTAGAGCCTCACGGGGGCTGAGAACTGGAGGAGAAACCCCAGTTCCACCACTCACCGGCTGGGTGACCTGGGGCTGGAGGCTTGCCTCACTGAGCCTCAGTTCTATTTTCCCTTTCATTGATACAACAGAGACTATAACAGGCAGCCGTAGTCCAGAGCTGGCATACAGCAAGGGCTTCATAAGTGGCAGATGCTATTATTGTTAAGTACTCAGGGTTGAGGAGCACAGCCAGGGAGAAATATGAGGGCAGAGGGGAAGCTGAGCAGGAAGCTCTATCCCCCAACATTAATCTATGTGTGAGGCCTGGGGTAGGTGACAGGGAAGTAGAAACAGCTGGCTGCTGGTTCTAGACTTGATTCCACCAAGTTTGGGATAAGTTTGCTGTGTGACCTTGAGCAAGTTGCTATCCCTCTCTGATATCTCTTTGATTCTCACTTGTAAAATGAGTGAGCTGGTCCCTAAGGGGCCTTCCATTTCTGATGTTTCGTGTCCTAGAGTTGAATGTCCCATAGGCAGCTGGAGGAAGATGGAAATTTGCCCTACAGGACTCAAAACTCACCATGTTTTTCATGGGGAGAAGAGATCCAAGGAAGATCCAGGATACTTGGGGGTGGGGGAGTGGAGAAAGATGTCTGGACTGAGGCAGCCGCTTTTCAAATGGAAACCTTGGAGGGTTTCTGATTTTTTTGGTTAAGCCTAGAGCTGGCTCCAGCAGTGCCTGGCCTGCTGTGAATTCCATGCACTGCGTTGATTAACAAAGTCAGAAGAATCTCACTGACACCCACACGCAGTCCCACACATTTGGTTTCATCTTTATTATAGGTGGAGAAGTCTCTGATCTCCACCAGTTCTTGCTCCTCGAAGGTCAGGGTGCTGGAGTCTGGAAAGTTTCTTTCCAAGCTGTAGGTCACCAGCAGGAAGAGAAGCCCAGAAAGCTCGATATTTCTGTTAGCAAACAAAATGGATTGCTCCAGGCGACTGCTTGGACCTTGGATGTTTAGACCTCACAAAATGCCTGTGCTGACCTTGGCTCTTCTGGTGCCTCTGGTCCATTTAAGTTAGAGTTTCACAGAAGGGAGTCTCAGGAATTAGACTGGCCTCTGGAAAATGCTTCTGCCTTATGTGTTGATGAGCATGGGAACTTTTTAAGTCATTTAAAATTTATAGAAGGAATATATACACACACATATATATATAAACACCCACATACATATACATAAATATTTAAATGTATAAAAGAGTGGAAAGAATAGTTCTGTGCACATTCACATACTTAAAATTGTTAATAGTCAGCCATCCTTGCTTCATTGTTGCTGAACCCCTGTAAGTAAAGTGATGCTTCATCCTTAAATACTTAGACACACATCTGCAAGAAATAAGGACAGTCTCATACACTACCCCAGTCTTGTTGTTGCCCTTAATAAAATCCATAAGGCTGTATGAATCTAAGTTCCTACCAAGAAGGGGCATATTTTAAAAGATATGAAAATAGAGGCGCTATGCATCTGTGAAGGAGTAGCTAAGAGGCATTTAATTGGTTATTTTGCAGGAAATTTGCAGCATGATTGTTCTCTCACGTGAGAGGGAGATGGCTGGTAGACTGAGTCAAGGAACAAAAGCCTAACAGGGTTTATAAATGAGAGGCAAGGGGTAAGAACATCTGCAGACAGTCTGGGAAGAGGGAATCTAGTCTGCATCTTCTTTTGTGTAAACTGATCAGCTGGCAACTAGCGGAGGCCACTCTGGGCACACTGTCTTTGGGTAGGTCGACTGGAATATCAAAAGAAAACCATTTACATCGTTTGGGCTTCTGTGTAAAGACTTGGCAGTGTGGTTGGGCACCAGCGTGGCAGGCTATCTGTGTCCTGCCTGCTGAAGTGCCTCTGTCCACCTCAGATGGGCTGGCGTGCCATCATTTCCCTGGCTGAAATTTTGTAGGTCGAATCATCTCTAACCTTGTAAGGTATTTCCAAACGCAGTCTCCTTTGATGGCCTGACAGCCTCCTGAGGGATCCAGGATGGGACTTATGATTCACATTTCACAGAGGAAGTGACAAAGGCCCAGAGAGGTTAAGAGACTTACCCAAGGTCACACAGCCTGGGTCACAAACTCAAAGTAGATGTTTACAGATCTGCAAAGTTCAAAGGATATTGTGGGGTACAAGTTGAATGCCTGAAGGACTGACTCAAAATTTCTGCATAAAATTGCATGCTTTGGCCTAGTACCCTTCACCTGTGGATCTTCCAACCCTTTCTTAGAAGGACCAGGCCCTGGGATGTGTGCTTCCCCATCCCCAATCTGTGGCCTAAAGGAGCTGTTTTAAAAGGACCCTCACTTAATCCAGAAGTCCCAAGTTGGTCTCAGAAGGCCAAGGCAGTCATTAAAAAGAGTCCTCTCTGCGCCTACAAAGATTAACCTGGTGTATTGGTTTTCTTCCAGAGGATATCATCATCGAGAAGATAGTGCAGCTGCTCCAGAAAGTGGGAGACGAGTGGGAGGAAGAGGTGAGGCGCGAACCGTCCACGCCGATGCCCACGGGCACACTGCCCTCCCTTCTCCTTGCTCAGACCCTACCTGTCCTTCCAGGCCTTGCTGCTCCCTTGCTCCGGCCTCTGTCACCAGCCGTGCCTGGGGCCACCCTGAAGCCCTTGGGTGCTCCTCAGCTGCTTCCTGGGGAGCTTTCCCCTCTCCTGGGGGTCAGGGGCCTGACTCAGTTTCTCTCTCATCTCTCCCACAGCAGCATCAAGCCCTTCAGTCTGTGGCGACCCCACGAAACCCAGCACCAGTCGTCAAGAAGAAATCCCAAGAGAAAATGTCCAGCCTTAAGAGAGCGTTCTCTTTTAAGAAATTTGGCTCGGAGGAACCCAAGAGAGCAGGGGCCACCCATGTTTCCAGCCCAGGGTCCCGGCAGCCCAAGAGGCCCAACTTTCTGCCCCTGTGTGTAGGCGGCCATCGGCCCTCCAGCTCCAGCCTCCCCGGTGAGCAGGCTCACGGTTACCATAGCAACACTGCCTCTCACGCTGGAACCTTCCCCATGGCTTAAATTGGTCATGTGCAGAGCTGCCGTCCCAGTTCTGAATTTCACTCTGCCCTGAGCAGCGTGGGGAGGGCAAAAGGAATGCCAGAAGGTTACCTCCACACACCACACCTCATCGTCTAGGCAGCCCAGCTAAGCCCCTGGTGGAAACTGTGTTCAGAGAATTCCACCAACTATCGTGGTCTCTCTGCAGCCTCAGCTTCCACACCCTGGCAGCGGGTAGCACATGTAGGAAGGAACTGGAGCCTGGCAAGCAGGAGATCTGGGTGCTGGGCTGTATAATCCCTAACTCTGTGCCTCAAATCTCACCTGTAAAAATAAGACATTTTCTGGCTGTGTATCTGTTGGCCACCAGTCCTCATCTTAGGAAGTACATCTTATTATCTCCATTTCACAGATGAGGGAACTAGGGTTTCAGGAGGTAAAATCATGTTTGTGGTCACGGGGCCCATCTCGATGGAGCCAGAGTTACTGGGAGAGAGGGTCTTCCTGGTGTCAGGGAGGAGCAGCCTAGCAGGTCATCCTGGCCGGAGGAATTCACATTTTAAGAAGGAGGAAGCTATGTTTAACACCAAAGAGTGGATCCCTGGTGGTGGGATTTCAGGCCACAGGGGAGATGTTTTCATGTAGGAGGAGCCTGGCTGCGATGGGTCTAATTCGGGCCAGGGCATCAGGCATCTACTCTCCAGTTCGCAGGTGAAGCTGAGATGGTGGAGGGATGAGCTTCCAGGGGAAGGAGGAGGGGTGGCGGAGAAGCCCAGAACAGGGACAGCTATACGGGTGGACGTGCAAAGGGGCGAGGGAGCTTGGTCTTCAGTACAGCGCAGCCAGGGCCCTGCCCAGCAGCCCCCTGCCGCCCCCAAAAAGCCTCTGCACGCGCTAGCCTTGGAGCGCACCCTGAGTCTCCGCCGACTTCTATGCGTTAGTCAACACCCTCAGGCTGGTGAAACTCACCCACCGGTTCCTTTTGCTTTTTAGGTGTGGAAGAACCTGAAGTCCAAGAGGCTCTACCTACAGATGGTGGACATCCAAGTCTCTTTGAGCTTCGCACCCCAGCAGAAAGTGGGGGACGCGACGAGGACCTGCAGCAGGACAGAGCCGCAGAATTCAGTCAGTACCCACTCTTCTCTTCTCAGAGGCCCCTTGGAAAATGTCTGAGCTGAGCCCTCTACTTCCAGAAGAGAAACTGAACCAGAGACAGGCAGTGACCTGTCCTTTCCTGCCTCTGAGCACTGCGGGCTGGGGAGGCAGCTCGGGGTCCAGAACATAGGCCCTAAGCCAGACTGAACCTCAGCTGTAAAACCACAAAAGTAATAATGCCTTCTTTGGGGAGGCCGACACTAGGAGATGCAAGGAAAGCATTAGCCCATGGCAAGGGCTCCGTAGAAGGGACATCTTCAGAACCTGGATTTGAACCTGAGCTCTGACCTCTCCAGCTGAGTGATCTTGGACAAGCTCCTTCACCTCTGGTCTCAGTTTCCTCATCTATAAACTGGGGATAAGAATCGTACCCACTCCCTAGAGTTGCTGGAAGTTCTCAATGAATTAGTGGTGATGAAGCATTTAGAGGTGTACCTGGGAACTGCTAAAAAAATATCAGCTGCAGTTTATTGTGACTATTCGTGTGGTCATGTAGCCCAGCTTGAGAGCAGAGCCTCAGGAGAAATAAAGAGGATAGGAAGACGGGGAGAAGCCTTAGGAGAGAAGCTGAACCGGTGGTGGCTGCCACCTTTATCATTATTATTTTATCATTGGCAGAGCCAAGACTATAATCATGTAATCACTGTCCCTTCTGTGTGTCTGCAGATCCTCTCTCCCTACCTCTCCCATTCTGCCTTCTTTGCTTTTCACAGAGGCTGTGCCTTGAAGGAGAATTGAGAAGGGCCCCTGATCTACCTAGAAGTGGAGGAAGGAGCAGGGAGGGGGGATTTGGGACCAGACGGCCTTGAGACACCTTCCCCTGGAGGCAAGGGTCTCGGCTGTTTTCCTAAACATAGCAAGGCACATCTAGGCCCTTCCTCAGCAGTAAATGAATAAGTGAATATGTTCCCATGGTTTGAATAAGTGAATTAGTAGATGAATATGTTCTTGGGGCTTCCCTGGTAGCTCAGCTAGTAAAGAATTCGCCTGCAATTCAAGAGACCCCGGTTTGATTCCTGGGTCAGGAAGTTCCCCTGGAGAAGGGATAGTCGACCCACTCCAGTATTCTGGGGCTTCCCTGGTGGCTCAGATGGTAGAGAATGCATCTACAGTGTGGGAGACCCTGGGTTCAATCCCTGGGTTGGGAAGGTCCCCTGGAGGAGGGCATGGCAACCCACTCCAGTATTCTTGCCTAGAGAGTCCCCATGGACAGAGGAGCCTGGCGGGCTCTAGTCCATGGGGTCGCAGAGTCGGACACGACTGAGCGACTAAGCACCTGTTCCCACGAAACCAGCTCTGCCCTCAGGCCACCTCTGGGGAATCTGTGTCCCCACCATGGGTTGGGCCAGGAATGACCTCAAATGCAAGCTCATCAGCCCACCCTGGAGGCCTGTGAGAATCACCCAGGGAGCCACTGGGTCTTAGGAAATGAAGACTAACCACAGAAAAGCTTTTCTCAACACTTTAGGAAATGAAGACTAACCACAGAAAAGCTTTACTCAGCACTCAAGTGTGAGCAACCCCTTTGTTCTTTTTTTTTTAGAAGAATTCGTCCAGAAGGTCATTGCCCTACTCCAAGAAGCAGAGGAGCAGTGCAGAGACAAGGTGAGGAAGACGTTCCCCACATAGACCCTGACCTTCACTTTGGACACCGCCCCCCAGCCTGACACTCCCCTGCCCCTCCCCTAGTCCTACATCTTGCCAGAGCCTGGCTCCATCTCCCCTCCTTCCTGGAGCCTCCCCTAATCGCTGCAGGCTGTGCTTGTCTCCCCAGCTCTGAGCATCATCACCCTTCTGCCCTAACCACACCATCTGGCCCACAGTGGGTCTCTGTTTGTTTCTGGAGCTGCTGGTCTCAGCTGACTTGTAAAGTCAGGGGCCCTGACTCAGTTTCCCTTATCTCCCCTGCAGCAACTTCAAGTCCAGGAGCCGGAGGTGGCTGTAGAAAACTTGGCCCCAGCCTGCAGGAAGAAATGCCAAGAGAGAAAGTCAAACTTCAGAAAAGCCTTCTATAAAAAACACAGCTCCAAGGACCCCAAGAGAGCGGGGGCTGCAGGTGCTGCCAGCCCAGACTCCCGGCCACCCAAGAAGCCCAGCTTTCTGCCCCTGTGTGTCGGTGGCCATTGGCCCTCTGTCTCCAGCAACTCTGGTGAGCAGACCCGGGGTTGCCATGGCAACAGAGGCTGCCTCTGGCCCCGTGGCTTCCTCCAGGGCAGGGTTGGCCTGATGTGTGGTGTACCATTCAGTCTTGACTTTCACGCTGAGCAGAGTAGGGCGGTATGGGGGCTCAAGAGGAGAAAGGAGTTGGTTGATGCCAGGATTCACCCCCCACACTCTCCCCCACCCATCATAAACCCCTGAAAACATAGTATGACAGCATCGCCATACATAAATCAGAATCACCTGGAAAGGTGATAGAAAAAGAGAGACTCAGGTTTGATGAAGCAGGACATGTCCTGGGCCTCTGTTTCTTCACTGCACTAAGGTGTGAGGACCACTGGGGTACAACAATCCCCCCAACATTGGCAGAGTGCCCGCTGCATGCTGCGTTCACACATATTATCTCATTTAATCCCCCTCACAACTCTCCCAGCTGACAGATGGAGAAAGTGAGATTCAGACAGACTAAGGGACTCAGCAAAGGCTTGCCAAGTTAAAGGGGAAGGGGGCTCACTTGCTGAGACTTGTTGGCAGGCCTGCTTGCTTTCCTCCCAGATATAAGGAGGCAAGGGGGTAGGTGGAAGAGAGAATGCGATGCCTGGAGGGACAAAGAGCACTGTGAACTCCTCTGAGGCAGGTCCAGTGGGGCTGGGGGTTCCCTGAGGAGCCTGGGAAACCAGGACCCGTCTTAAGCCAGAGTCTTTGGACAGCTTCTTGTCAGAACCTGGGTTCAGTGACCTGCTGGTGGATTTGAGACAGGTGCAAACACATTCACACCAACTCCTCTTTGCCCTCAGATCCGGAGGATCTCGAATTCCAGGGGTCCCCACCCACAGAAGGGGAGCCAGTTGGAGCCCCAGAAGCACCCTTCCAGGCCAGAAGCCACAAGCCAGAAGTGGGACCTCAGCCGGATGGAGCAAATGAATCCAGTTAGTGTCACCCTGCTCTCTCCTGGGACAGCTGCCCCGGGGCTTCCCCTTTGCAGGGCTTTCACAGGCTGAACCCTAGTAGGGAACTGGGAAGGCAGCTTTACAAATATCCCAGGAGACTCTAGAAGGGCAGAGAGGACACAGGGTTGACCTTTGAACTGGGGCAGAGTTGCAGGCGGACAACCTTCTTCAGGTGGAGAATGCCTGTCCGCTCTGTGGGATGTACTTTCACCCCACCGCGTGCCACTGCTTTGCATGAATGTTTCCTGTAAAACTCCTAGCTTGCTCTGGATCTCATAACCATTGGCCTACTGCAAAGAAGCTCCAGTACACCAGGGGCACGGGGTCCAGGGGAAGGTAGCCTTTGCAGATTTCTGAGGTATAAAATTCCCACCTTGGCTGATTTCAAGTTGCCAACAGTGTATAACAAACGGGTCTCCAAATATTCTGAATATTCATAATTAAGTCTTGGTAAGAGCCGCCACCTGCACACCATTGTTTACAACCCAGGCTGATGGTGCAGGCTATTCTGCAGCCTAATAAGGTCTCAGTTTCCCCATCTGTCAAAACGGAGCTGAATGTGGCGGCAGGTGAGGCTCGGCAGGTCCAAGTGCCTTCTTTGTCTATAAAGCAAAACGAAACAAAACCCTCATGCTCCAGCTCTAGTTTAGGGGAAGATTTTCCTTGGTTCTTCATAACTAATCTGTGTGCTGTGTTTTAGAGGCAAAATACTTCTGGGATTGATGGATGGGTTATTGCAGAACTTGTCAACAGTCCCTCAATCCTTCTTTATTTTTCTTAGAGGAGCTGATCATCCAAGAGCTGGTGGCCCTTCTCCAAGAAGTGGATGGCCAGTTGGGAAAGCAGGTGAGGAGTGCTCAGTACCCCCAAGGACTGAACCCAAGTTCAGGCCCCATCTTTGCATCTGGGTGACCGTGGCCTGCCCCATAACTTCCGTGGGCCTCTGTTTTCTCTTTTCCAAAATGGGGGATAAATACCTACTTGCCAACTTTAGTGCTTATATAGAAAATGCCGGACACATAGCATAGGAGATCAATGTTAATTTAAAATAACGTAAAGCTCTGTGTCTCCACTTGCCAACCAGGACTTCCCCCTGTCCAAATCATCCTTGAAGTTCAGCTCAAGGAAGCCTCCTTCCCCAAGTCGCTCTGATCTCGTCCTCTATCTGCCCTTTACTCTGTCTTGGCACACGCTTCAGCAATTATAAGGCCTCTAATTCTTTCAAGCTTTTAGAGTTCCCTCTATTGCTAGATAGCTTGTAACATAAGGTTCCTCGCCTTTGAAAACCTCACAGTCTACTTGGAGAGACAAACACAGATCACATACAAAGAGGCAGGTCATAGATGAGTGATCAGTGTGGTGGTGCTGGTTTAGTCACTGAATCATGTCTGACTTTTGTGAACCGGTGGACTGCAGCCCACCAGGCTCCTCTGTCTATGGGATTATCCCAGCAAGAGTACTGGAGTGGGTTGCCATGCCCTCCTTCAGGGGATCTTCCCGACCCAGAGATCAAACCAGCATTGTAGGTGGGCTCCGGTATTGTAGGTGGTCTCCAGCATTGCAGGCAGATTCTTCACAGCTGAGCCTGTAGCCAGTGCTATTGGTACCTCCTCTGGCACCACAGATCACCTGGCCCAGCTCCCGACTGCCAGCACTTGCATCCTTTTGCCTGAAGACTGGCCTCTCCAGAGCCGTTTACACCCACACAATAGGCCAGCGTGACACTCTCCATCTTGCCAGGAGCAGCCCTCAATCATCGGCTGACATACTCCAGCTCCCTCCCCCCTTGGGGGGATAACTCTGAGGCTTCCAAATTGCCCCAAGGGGATCAGGCTCAGCTGCCAGCCTGAGGGGGCTGCTTCCCATTCTTGCCCCACTGTCTCCACTCCCCCATCCATGTCTGCCCGGATCACTCACCACAGAAGTGAGCTGCATTTGAGTCCTAGTCTTTGGATCTGCTTCTGGGGGAACCCAACCTAAGACATTTAGGTATTAGGAGGAGGAGGCTTAGGGCAGGAACTGAAATTCACCCAACATCCACTTTTCACAAAACATTAAACTATCTCATTAACCCCCTCCCCCCAACAATAGTGTGCTGGAGGAAGGTATTATTACCCCCATTTTACATGTGACAGAGGCTCAGAGAGGTCACACAGCTAGTGAGTGCTGTTTAAGCATCCATTATCTGAATCCAAAGACCTGCATTTTGTCTTTTGTTTTTTTTTCCCACTTTGTTGTGCTGCTTGGAGCTGTACCTTGCAGAGCAGATTCTGAGAGGCCAGGGAAGGTGGAGGAATTTAACAAGGCGTTCTGTCCCAGGGACAGGGAGGCGCCCAGCCTGACTGCGTGGGGTTGATGGAGGAGGGGTGCTGTGGGGAGGAGAGTACCTACCTGCAAGCCACACTGATGGCCTGCCTTCATTTCTGCCTCCAGATCAAGCGACACCCCAGCTTTAAGAAATTTTTCTACGAGCCCTCAGCCTCTTCCCTCAGAAAGCTGGTAGCCACGCTGCGCAACCAAGAGGCCCACACCACTGAGCCCAAGAGAACCTACCCATTTGTCTTTGGCTTGGGAAACCAGGGTCCTGGCAACAATTACCAAACCGCCCTCAGTCTCACAGGCCTACACTACAGGAGCCCCAGTTACAGCCAGTTCCCGAACGAGGAGGCCCAGCAGGTGAGAACCGGCCCCGTGGCACGAGGGGGGACGGACTCAGATCACAAGGACCTGCTTCGTGTCCTCTCCCCTCCCCTGCTTAGTTCAGGACTTCTGGGGTCCAGCTCAAATGCCACCTCCTTGTCCAGGCCTTCTGAGACAATGCTACACCACAGCGGTCTTCATCTTTCCCAGCCTCCCCGCCTTACCTGCTAGTAAGCTAATTAGCATCCTCTTTTATTTGGCTCTGGTCTCCAACAGGAGGGGTATTTTCATACTTCTTGATGTATGGAATACCTGACCGGCTCCTATCTTAGCTTCACCCTCTTGCTGTTTCATGGGTTGTGCTGCTTGGCTTGCCAATTGAGACGATCATAAAATTTAAAGAAAAAAGTACAGTAAGATTACATATCAAATAAGGGATGGTGAGGTAGTTGAGAAGGCTCCCTGGGGCTGTTGGGTTCTGAAAGGCTTCTCAGAGGACATTCTTCAAGGACCTTGCCTTGACTGATTATGAATAGCTTCTCTTCTGCCATCGCTCACTCTTTTGATTGGTTTCAGGCTTTCCCTAATAATCCTCCCTTCCCTGAGACTCTGGGATGGTCCCTGTAGAGAGAAAACTTATTACTGATCTTGTTTCAAATCTGAATTTTCTGGTGGACTCTAAGTTCTCCCCTCCCTTTTCAGATTCACTTAAGATGACCAGCTTACAAACATTCAACCACATCTAAAGTGCAGAAACTACTGAGTGGATTGTGATTTTAAAGCAATGAAACGTTCTATTGCTGTTGGACAAATAGGACCAGAACTTCCAGATCCAAATGGTTCCCTGGGGAACCAGACCTTTATTGCGATGATATCACTCTTACTCAAACTCTTTGTCTCCCCCTGGAATTAACTTTAGAAGCCATGTGATAAGTCTCTCAAGAAAGCAGGCTCTATTTCATGATACTTGTACCTCATCATTTCAGTGGCTTTCCTGGTGGGAAGCCCTTATGACCTTCGACCTCTCTTTTCTCAAACTCACTGTCTTCTGGAGACTAGGGACAATTTGCCCTCTAAGGTGGATTGACTTAGCAGCAGTAGCAGCAGCAAGGTGGATTAGGTAACACTGGATGGAGTGATCTGAGTTCTTTGTGGAAGATATTTTAGAGACATCAGTTCTGACATCCTCAGTAGCCCTAACACTGTATCTTCTGGTTTTGCTAGCCATTCATTTATTCACGCATCCATCCAATCAGTACATATTGAGAGCCTCCTATTAGCCTAGCTGTGTAAGATGCTCTGAGGGCCTGTGAAAGGTTCTAATGGAAAAAGACAGACTGTTTACTGATAATAAAAGTAAATATCAATTAAATGCCAAATTAGCACTAACTGTGGCCAATAAAGCAAGTTGGTTCTGGGAGCCTTCCAGGAGGTAGCAGACATTGATTTTGACCTTTGAGGATGGAGAGGCTGTCGATGGGGAGAAAAGACCAAGAGGACACTGCAGGCAGGAGGTCCTCTATGAGCAAAGACCCAGAGGTGGGAGCTAGTGGGTTAATGAGAAGGCTGTTGTTATCCGGGTGGGACCCATATGTAATTGGACTATGACTAAAATCTGTGTTCTTTTTCTCCTCCCAGAGCATCACAAGTTTTCAGATCCAGAGTCCAGATTGAAAGCTGTGCTTTGCACTCAAGTTCCCTTGAACTATGCAAACATTGGTAGCTTCAGCCAGGAAACCCTGAAAATGCTCCACGTTTTCCCAGTTCAGTGCTTCACAGACATGACTGAGGACGAGAGTGGACAGCCATTCTGTGTCCATGCACCATCGTGGGCTCATTGAGACAGAGAATGAACACGGTGTTCGTCTACAAAACTGGAGGCAAAGGCCATGGGGGAAAATGCACTGGACTGGGAATTAGGAGACCAGGACTCCACCTGCTGACCTACCTCCAAACTTGCTGCAAAACCCTGTACGAGTCCCACGTCCCTTCTCTCCAGACCTTGGATTCTGGGCTGGATTAGTGACCCATCAGACCCTTTCTGGTTGCATTATGCTAAAATATCTCTAAAGAGAGATAGCAAGTGCTTTCACTCTGTGGCTAAATATACCCACCCCACATAGCTGGAGGCAATCTTTAAGTACTGACCAAATGAATGAATGAATGGAACGCCTGAGATTCAGGCAATTCTGCCAGACATTCTCTGGGAGGCCTTGGTCCTCAACTGGAATTGTGAGACCAACGGTTCTCCTCTGAATTGGTAGGTAGAGAGGAAATGGGGGAGTTACCTCAGTAGGCGTTGGTCTAGAGCCTTGGACCAGGAATAAAGGCCTCTGCATTCTGGGGCCAACCTTAGGGCCTAGTACTGACTCATGTGCCCTTGTTTGCTTGTTTATCGTGCGTTTTCTTGGTTCACCAGGGCTAAAAATATGCCCATGCCATGTAGAAGAGCTGCTGATACCTTTTTTCAGATGTTAGTTTTTTAAATAAGTCTCTTGCTTCCCTGATAGCTCAGCTGGTAAAGAATCCGCCTGCAATGTGGGAGACCCCAGTTCAATTTCTGGGTTAGGAAGATCCCCTGGAGTAGGAATAGGCTACCCACTCCAGTATTCACGGGCTTTCCTTGTGACTCAGTTGGTAAAGAACCCGCTGGCAATGCGGAAGACCTGGGTTCAGTCCCTGGGTTGGGAAGATCCCCTGGAGAAGGGAAAGGCTCCACACTCCAGTGTTCTGGCCTGGAGAATTCCAGGGACTGGATAGTCCGTGGGGTTGCAAAGAGTCAGACATGACTGAACAACTTTGACTGACTTTAGTTTTAAAAATACATCTATGCTTAATCTCTGACCTGAACATCCACATGCACGTAACAGATGTGCAGCTACAGGTCTCACACAATCTATTCGGCTTGCCGACAGTACTTAGTGCCCACATGGATCTGTAGAACCTCCCGGGAACCCTGCAACCTCTAGATGGGGCCGCAGCAGGGTGGGGACAGCTGGTCTCTCTTAGGATCCTCTCAGCCCTCTGTCCTGTAATTCTACAGCTGAGAAATGAAGCTGATGCCTTTCAGCTCTGCCATCTCATGTTTTGCTTATTTAGTCGCTAAGTCATGTCTGACTCTTTGCGACCCCGTGGACTGTAGCCTGCCAGGCTCCTCTGTCCATGGGTTTCTCCAGGCAAGAACACTGGAGTGGGTTACCGTTTCCTCCTCCAGGGGATCTTCCTGACCCAGAGATCAAACTTGCGTCTCCTCCCTTGGCAGGCAAATTCTTTACCACTGAGCCACTTGGGAAATCCAAATAATCCATGCAATGATATCTAAAAGTAAATTTGGAAATTGAATGGGGTTCAATCATGGGGATTTGCCAAAAGTCACTAAGAAAATCAACACAAAGAGTTCTGAAATTACATAGTGCTGTGTCTATATAAGTTGCTATTCTTATGATAGCTACAGTCTGGGTAGTTTTCAGGAAATGGGGGAGGGCTTCAAGCTAGATTGCCAGGGATGGTTGAATGAGTGTGCACTGCTCAATAGACCAAACTGCAGGAGACATTGACTTCTGAGACATTGTGGATTTATAGACTTATGATGATGATTTTCCAGCTGATGGCAGAAAAGTATCTTGAGAAATGGGCTTTTTGTTTTTGCACCAAGGCAAAGTTTTGTCTTCTACACAGCACAACAGTTCCAACACATGTCTCTTATCTGCATGAATGCCTGACAGGGCTATGAACGCAGCCCTCTAACACTGCCTAGAGCACGTGGCCATCGGGGAGAGGGTGTTAAAACCTGGATGGCCAACCCATCCTTGTTATCCTTGGTGGACACTGTCTTGCTGTTGTGATGAGCCCCATAGGGTAGAGCTGAGGAGGGGGAGACTTGGGCACTTAGCAGGGACTGGCCTCAAACTTGAGGCAAAGTTTTAGATTCTGAAAGTCATTTAGTGTTATTGCTGCTCCCAAGAAGTGGAGGAGGTTTATTTATTTTATGGATTCATTTTAGGCAGTGTTCAGGAACACAGCACTAAAATGTGAAAGATCGGAATCAGTTTTGAGAAGAGGGTCAGGCACCTTCTGTACAGAGTTTCTTATTTGGAATGATGTTCTTTAAGTTATGTATTTGGTATGAGTTTTTGATGCTGGCATCTGAGTCTCATTTTTGTACTGTGTTATTTGAGCAAATAAAGAAAGTGATTTGCACAGAAGTCTGACTTGCATTGGATTATTCACCACGGAGGCAAGATGGAGCCACTTGCCACGTCTAGGCTAGTCCAGAGCCTGCAAGGTTGTGGGGGTCTGCCTCCTTTTTCCTGCCTGGGAGCCCTGTCCAGATGCTATTCAGGTGTCTCATCCTTGTGGTACCAACTTGCTGAGGCAGTGGGGAAAAAAAAAAGTGCCCTGTCTTGAGCATCGGGTGACCTGGATTTTAATCCAGCTGCCTTCAGGCCGATGACCTTGGAGACAAGATACTTGCCTTCCAGACCTGCCATTCTACAACTGCGATTCTTCCGGTGGCAGGGAGCTGTATGTCCAGGGAAGTCTGGGCCAGTCCTAACGCTGCTTCATCTGCCCTGTTGATTCCTAAACTCTGGTACCCAAACTCGGTCACTCAAACCAGGAAAAAAATGGACAGAATACAGCGCCTGGTTTTTGGTCCAGAAAATGTGGTCTCCATTGAAAGTCATCTAAAGCCTCCTTTCCCCTGTCTCAGATAACACGTGAGTTCTTCCAGCGGCAACCTGAGGAAAGGGAACGTGTATGCATAGCTGGTCTTCTTTCAAAAGTTAAGCCTCCTTTCCCCAGCTCTTGAAGGTGGGCCTTAATGCTCTGAGAAGGGCAGGAGACAGCCGCACTATCGTTGTCTCACGGACAAGGACGCTGGGGCTGGGAGTGCTCCAGGCCACACAGCCAGCTGCTCACAGAGCCGCCAAGGACGCTGCTCTGAGAGCCACTGCAGCGCCTGCCCTCCCGCAGCCAACATTTATCTTTGTGTCCAGTCTAGTGCCAGCTCTGCGGAATCCACAGAGGCAAGACACGACCCCTGCTCTCGGGACACTCACAGCCCTCACTGGCTGCGGTGCCAGTCTTGCGCCAAGAGGAATACAGGACTGTGGGACATGGTGTGAGAGTGGGGTTCCCTCCACTCACCTTGGAGGCCTCAAGAGCACTGAGGCGCAAGGGAGACCCTGCTGCTTTGAAAGGCTTTTGAAAGGTGGGCAAGTGACAACAGGACGTAATGACCTAACCTCTTAGTGTCCTGACAAGTCAGGAGGCTAACTGGGTGGGTCAGAGATACAGGTGGGAATTCTCTGGTCGTGCAGTGGTTAGGACTCCAACTTCACTGCCAAGGGCGCAGGTTCAATCTCTGGTCAGGGAACTAAGATCCTGTGCAATCTGGGTGGCAAGAAAAAAAAAAAAAAAAACAAGAAAAAACCAACTCCACAAAAAAACAAACCCAGAGATAATGGGGTAAGGGGGTCAGCAGAGAACTGGCTGAGTTTGGGTGTTAGCTGGGCTGCAGGAGGTACTGCGCTATGGGCGTCACTAAGATACGCTTGTTTGGAAAACTAGTAAGTGTTCTGGCCTTGGCACCAGTGACACCTTCTGATTTCAAAACACAACCCATTCCTGTGGCTGTTTTTTCTTTTTCCAAGGCATAAAAAGGAGAGAGGAACTATTAAGGCTGCCAAAATTAGCAAAGAAAAATATGGGTGGCCCAGTTAAATCTGAACCTCAGATAGACAACAAATAATTGCAATGCTGGGGATACCCTTACACGAGGTAATTACTCATTGTTTATCTGAAATTAAAATTTAACAAGGAGTCCTGTATCTTTTTTTTTTTTTTTTCTCTAGCCACCCTGGAATTCAGGCAAGAACAATTCTCTAACTACCTTAGAGCATCTGGGCTCAAATACAGGCTTTGAGTTAGAGCAATAGTTAATATTATATTCAGTTCTCCTTTTCACACTAGGGAATAAGCATTCCTGAGTTGTGCAAGATTGGAACCCTCCCTCCCTGGCTCACGTGTCCCAGGGCCTCTGGGCACACAGTTACTTGCAAACAGCAAGACCTTCTTAGGGAAAGGCCTGAAGGCAGCAGGGCCACTCCACCTGACTCCTGGGGCTCTTCTCTTGACTGGCGGAGCCACAGAACTGAGCAAGGCAGCAGATGCTAGAACACCTGAGGTTTGGTTCTTCTCAGGCCTCTCAAAGGTACTTTGATTCCTCCAGGTAGATCCGTCTGAAGAGGATGGATGTAGACTCTTGTTCCCTCACATGGTCCTGTTCAGTGTAGGGTCCACCCGCCTGCATGCCATAGCCTCCCACCCACCTGGGCTTAAATTTGCATGCGTCCTTCTCAGGGGCCACAGTGCAGGGCTTTCTTCCACCTAGTCTTCTAGGATTTGCATTCTAGGATTTGTTGAGCAAATGCATCTGAGGCCTGTGAACAGCCTGTTTTTCCTTACTGGGTCTGGCTGGAGCCAGAGGTTATCCACAAGCAGTGAGTTAATTTTATTTTACTTTATTTTTCTGGACAGGCTGCAAAAATTGAAGTTAAAGACCTCTTTCTTGTGGATCGTTTTCACTCAGGTGTGAACAGCAGACAGAGTCTGCCCTCTGGGCTGGGAAAGGGGAAGGGAGGGCACACACGGCCTCCCATCCCCTCTGTCAGCACAGCAGGACTGGGGGAAGGCCGGGCCGCCCGCTCCCCCAGCTGCACCAGTAATCCCCGGGGTAAAACCTGGTTAGCGCCTCCAGGGGATTCCCATGAGTGGCCGAGATGGAGTCTGCTGGTTCCAGGTCAAGCCTTTTGTGTATTGTGTGAACAAAAAACAAACAGCAGATGTGGTCTCTTGACACTGCAGGAAACAGGAAAGGGTGTCCATGGCTCAGCTCTGCCTGACCCCCGACAGTTTTGCCCCATGGATGACCTCCTGGGAGAGGACGAGGGTCTCCAAGAAGCAAACTCAGGCTGGCTTGGGAGGAGGACTCAGAGCCCAGCTGCCTGGGAGGAGGCTGTGCTGCCCACTCTTACTGTCTGTTCTGACGTCCATCTGTCTGTCCAGAGCAGAGTAGCGGAAGGACCAGAGGGAAGCTGGGAGGATGTTTAGACCGGAAGGCTCTTGCCTGGGGGAAGCAGGATCCTTTACCCCAACAGGCTTGGTAGTGGGTGGGACCCCAGTCCTTGCAAGGCCTGGGGTGAAAGGAGGGCGTCTGAGAACAGTGAGGAGAAGGTTCAGCCTCGCGAGCGTCAGGTTCTCTCCCGTTTCAGCTCAAGTTTCCTCTCTCGGCTCACAGTTTCCTAGAAAAAGGACACAAATTCATCATCGCCAAGTCCCAAATCTAGTACTTCCCTCCCCTTATATCCACCGAGACCACTGCTCACACCTTCATATGCTTTGGGCATCCTGAGCAAATAGCCACACTGATATGTGGAAATAGGAAATCTCAATTTGTATCAAAAGCCAGTTCAAGAGTTTACTTTGTTATACAAGTGGTCTTCTGCAAAAGCAGAGTTCCATTTGCAAAGCAGGAGTTGGTGAAAGCGCATTTGCCATATTTTTTGACTTACAAAGTCTGGTTAATATTTGGTTTTTCAGGAAGAGGTGGAGTGGTCTCCAGTATGCTGAGCACAGTTGTGTGGACTGCATACTGCACAAGCATGTGCTGCCAGTACAAAAGGGCAGGCACGTCACAGACATGTTTATGCGGCCATTCATGCAGTTTTCAAGCAGACGGTCATCAATTGCTCAAAAAAAATCAGCACATTACAACAACTTTCCAGCAGGTGGCAGTCACGTTCTCAAGGAAAGGGTGCTCTTTTCTTGGTGCACAAGGCTTTCTACAGGCTAGTGTTGGCCTTGACCCTGACCAGGAAGAGGCAGGTGGGGGCAGAAAGAAAGATGGGCTGACGGGGCTCAGAGGTCACCACAGCGTCCTGGCACAGGACCGGCAGTGTCTGGCCCCCAGGGACACCCTGGGGCGTTCCACACCTCAGGGCAGCTGTATTCCTGGATGCGGCTGGGATGAGGCTTGTAGGCGACCCAGACTGTCTCGGAGGTGGAGATCAGAGAGAAGTCAAGTGGACAGGGGGCAGACCTGGATGTGAGAAGCCGAGGAAGCACATGTGAGAGGCAATGAGGCCAGAAGGGGGAACTGGGAATCCTGATTTTCAAGCCCTCTTCCACTTGCTGTGTGACCCTGAGCCAGTCACTTGCCCTCTCTGGGCAGGGAGACACCTGCAGAACTCATCTTGGAGAAATGCTGGGATGTGGGTTTGGGGTACTCGTGGATAATTTTCAAATCTGACTGTGTCATTCTGTTGTTTAAATCCTCTCATGACTGCCCAGCTACACAGACGAAGTTCAGCCTCTTTAGCGTGGCACCCAAGCCAGACTGACCTACCCCTTGCCATGTGTCCGAGTGGCTCTCCAGGCCTCTCCCTGCCCAAATGGAGGAGCTACACTAGACCCTGTGACTTCTGACTCTCACTCCAGTGCTCCTTCTACCCTGGAGGCTGGGTCCTGGCAACAGACGCTCTGGATTCAGATCTTGGCTCTGCCATCTACCAACTGTGTAACTTTGGGCTTGTCACTTAACCTGTCTGTGCCACAGTGCTTGGAATATAATAACTACGATGTACGTTTTAGCCATTATTAAATTCACCTATTACAAATTTTTCATTGGATTATCATTGATTTCCAAGGTTGTATAAATTTACCTTTGAATAGGGGGAGGTTCCATAGTAACTCAAAGGAAAGGTTCTCTAATAGCGGAAATTTGGGGAGTCTGACAGACTTGGTCTGTGGTTAAGAACCTGCTTGCTTGTGCACGGGACACAGGTTTGATCCCTGGCCTGGGAAGATCCCACATCCTGCAGAGCAGCGAAGTCGGTGCACTGCAAGAACCAAGCCCAAGCTCTAGAGCTCATGAGCCGCAACAACTGAAGTCTGAGTGCCTTGAGCCCATGTTCCACACGAGAAGCCACCACAGTGAGAAGCCCCGGCATTGCAACTAGAGAGTTCCCCCGCTTGCTGCAAGTAGAGAAAGCCCACACACAGCAACAAAGACCCAGTACAGTCAAAAGTAAATAAACATTAAAAAAAAAAGAAGGGTGTGAGTAACAATCAGCAAGCCGGATCTCCTCCTTTTCCATCTGCAGCCTGTAGGCAGTATTTCAGTTTCTCAATCTGTCTTTCTACTTTGAGGCCAGTTATACACCCTGAGTCAGATGACCACTGAACTTTTACTAGAGGAGAGATAAGGCCAGCAGAGGAAAGCCAGGCTGATACATGTATCTAGCCATGCTCCAGGAGAAGAGCAGATCTGGCATTACTGCTGGTCCTGAATAAAAGGGACAGGGACAGACTTGACCCCAAGCTGTAAGCCTACGCATAGCTATCGTAGCCAATTCACAGACCTATGAAAGAGAAAAGTAAAATGTTTGTTCTGTATTCCACTGAGATCTTGGCTGGGGTGGTGCAGGAGAGAGTGCTGTTTGTTATACAGCATTATCAAAGCAGCAATAACTGACTAATACAACCCATGCCAGAGTATAGATTGAACATTTGATTTAAAACATACACAGACACAGACACACCCAGAGTAATACATAGAACATCTATCCTGAGCTTTTATTCTAGACTCTTTCCTCTACCAGGAGACCAGGAGTTTCCCCAGGACTAGCCAGTGGATGTGGCAGTGTCTCCTGTGACTGTAGTTTCGGAACAGGTCTTTTCTCTTGCTGGATCACTTCTATTTTTCTATGCCTTATATATATATATTTTCCCCCCTCCCCCTGTCCCCTAACCTTGTCTTTGCAACTCAAAGCAATAAATCTGCAAGGAATTGCTTAAGATCAGTTGGTATATTGCCTCCCAGTAGTTTCATTAACTTGTTCTATAAAGGAACACTGCACGCAGGATGTGTGACTCACTGACAACAAGGTTTCCCACAGCTTATGAAAATCGTTTTGTTTGTTTTTATCACATCCTGCTTCTTTGTACAACACCTTGATTCCTAGAAGTTTATCAACCAAGGTAGCTCTGGTTGAAGTGCACGGTTCCCACTCTTCTGAGCACGGCAAGAGGTGTGGCTCTGGAGTCAGGGAGCCAAGTCTGGACCTGGATCCCAGAGAGCACCCCAGCTGCAGGGAAGCTCCGCACACCCAAGGCAGACCTTCTTACATCCTCATGACCACACCTGACCCTGAGCTCCTAGAGATAGACTGAAAGGTCAGGGAAGTGTTTAGGCTGGAGACCAAGGAACAGAGTTTCTAATTCCAGGCTGCATTGATCCCACCCATAAGTTCCAGAAACCAGCAACTTCCCTATGAGTCCTACACCCTCGCTGTGCACTCAGTTGCTCAGTCACGTCCAACTCTTTTGCAGTCTCATGGACTGTAATCCACCAGGCTCCTCTGTCCATGGAATTTTCCAGGCAAGAATACTGGAGTGGGTTGCCATTTCCTTCTCCAGGGGATCTTCCCAACCCAAGGATTAAACCCATGTAAATCAAACTTTAGGGTAAATCTTCAAAGTTGGGGATCAAGTTGAATTTATTGTGCTTTTATTCAGCCACACCATGAGGCATGCAGGAGCTTAGTTCCCTGACTAGGGATTGAACCTGTGCCCCCTGCATTGAGAGCACAGAGTTAGGGACCACCAGAGAAGTCCCTTATACTGCCATGGCAAACATTTTTGGCCGTATCAGCCAATATCTTATTTTTTTTTTTTTTTTGCAGAGCTTCCCTGACAAGGGATTGAACCCATGGCCCCTGCTGTGGGACTGAGGAGTCGTAACCACTGGACTACCAAGGAAGTCCCTGAATTCATCTTTGATCTCCCCAGAACCTGGAAGAGTGCTTGGCATTTGTGCTGTGCTTAGTTGCTCCGCTGTGTCTGACTCTTTGTGACCCCATGGCATTTAGCAGATGCTCAGTAAAGTTTGACTAATTAAGCCAAAACAACCTAATAGAGTCAAGAGCAATTAGAAGCAGGCCTACACTGGTCAGGACTTTTAGCTGTAGGTTGGCAAGAGTTAGGAACGCTACATGGTGAGTCACACGAGCACCCACTGGTTGGGTTTTTAAGAACAGTTCTTTTTTACCCCCCTCTGGGATAAGGAATGGGCTTTCTAGGTGGTGCTAGTGGTAAAGAACCTGTCTGCCAAAGTAAGAGATAGAGGAGACATAGGTTTGATTCTTGGCTTGGAAACATCCCCTGGAGAAGGGCATGGCAACCCACTCTGGTATTCTTGCCTAGAGAACTCCATGGACAGAGGAGTCTGGGCAGGCTAGAGTCCATAGGATCACAAAGAGTCAGACACGACTGAAGTGACTTTAGCACGGGACAAGGAATAGCAACTTTATTCCGGAAGATAGCAGATGGACTAGCGTCCCAAAGAACCATCTTCTTTAAGTAGAGTTCTATTCAGAAGCTAAGAAGAAGCTAGTTAACTTCTAGGAGTTATAACCATAATATCTATTAATTATTGACTGCTCTTACACATCTTGCACTCTGCGAAGCAAGTTACACAGTTGACCTAAACCCTCACAACAGCCTTACAAGTTGGTATTAGCCCTATTTTACAGATCAGGAGATAGAGGCTCAGAAAGACCAAGAGTCCTAAGCAGGCTCCCTGGGTAAGACTGTGGCTGAGCCAGGGATTTTATGCTGGGTGCATCCAACTCCGAAGCCCAGCTTCTCATTCTGATCCTTACTGACCTCCCTTGTGCTAAGTCGCTTCAGTTGTGTCCAACTCTTTGCGACCTCATGGACTGTAGCCTGCCAGGCTGCTCTGTCCATGGGATTCTCCAGGCAAGAGTACTGGAGTGGGTTGCCGTGCCCTCCTCCAGAGGATCCTCCCGACCCGGGGATCCAATCCAAGTCTCTTCTGTCTCCTGCATTAGCAGGGAGGGTTGTTACCACTAGCACCACCTGTAAGACCCTAAGGATCCATAAGTTAGGGGATAAACTCAAGAATATCTGCCTTTTTTCCCCTGCCCTCCCTACCCTGCTCTCATCTTCAGAGCTACATCCCTTATTAAAAAACTCAAGAAGAGTCGATTTCAGAATGTCTTCTTGACTCTGTTCCTCGTAAGTGTCCCCAGTAATCTTAGACCCTTTATAAACTTTATGAACTTATAAATAAGCCACTGTGCTTTAAAAATTATATTGCAAATAATTTAGTTCATTTACTCTAGTTCCTCTTTCAGAATATGAACTTCATGACATCTAGTCTCTCCCTGTTTTTCTCACTACACCCCCATGTTCAAGTTCCAGGAATGATTCAAAGTGACCCCCCTCACTACCCCTATAATCTTCCTGAAGACCGTTCCCTTCCTGTGGAATTAGAAACATTAACCAGGCTCACTGCACTTTGCTGCCTGTTGTCTTGGCTCGTGGATGTCTTAAGTAGCCTTTTCTGGTGCCACTTGTCTTTTGCTTGCTCTTCTTGAATACCTTGCTCACCCAGTTGGACTCTTCAGCAGGGCTCTCCCTGGACAAAGAGATGACGTGATGGTTGGTTAATGACAGGGCTCCACTCCATCTCAGAAGGGAGACAGACACACCAATATTATGATTCTCAACCCTGGCTGAACTTTTGCTTTGTAATCAATGAATGTTTATCTAAGGAACATCATACCCACTAGTCAAATGAAACTCAAACTGTTATAGTTACACATCAATGCAATAAAGTAAGCGATCATGTGAATAAAACGTATAATTTACGTCCAAGCACAAAATTATGTATGTAAACTTTTTCCAAAAATTTTATAATTAAAACTGTACTTAATGTGAGAAGCAGGTATGTTTTAATATCCTGGGTATGATATTGAGTGAGAATATAAAAAATAAAAGTGCCTTGGGCCCTTTTCTCTGTGGCCATAGGAAAACTCAGCCACTGCCAGAGCTACCCCAAGGAGGGGAGGGATGAGGTTGGTGAACAGCAACACCCTGATTTACTCTCTGATCTCCTGCTGGTGCCTTCCACCGGCCAACCCCACTGGCATTCGGTCAGCAAGGGAGTCTGGGTATTGTGATTCCCAGAGAGGTTAAAAAAAAAAAGCTTCCCCGGCCGTCTCGTAATAGCTGCAAGGGTAACAACAGAGCACACGTTACGCAACCCAGACGGTTGATGTGCATTATGAAAGCAGATTTTCTGGAGACAATCTGCAACATAGCAGTATTAGCCCCGTTCTTATGCTATTAGAAAATAAGTTGGATTAAGGGAGATTTGGGGTAGAGTCCCCTTAATTATACTGTGCAGGACCCACCCAAGGCTAGGGTGCAGCAGGCCTGCCAGCTCTCTTGACCTGAGACATCCCCGAGAATCAGGTGTGAGGAAGCGTGCACACTCCCCCACCGCACCCAGAGGACGTACACCCCCCCAGTGCACAGAGCAGGGACTGGGGGATGACGCTGTCGGCAGGAACAGACTCATGTCCCCGTGTCCCCCCACTGAAGGAAAGAAAAGGGAGGCGGTGGTCTGTAATCACATCCAGAAGAGGATCCCCAGGCAGCTAAAGTGATGGAAAGTATTATTTAGCTGGGCCCCCTCCCCGACCGAAGGAAAGAAACTGTCCCCAGTCAAGGAGACACTCACACTGCGTGAGGTTTGCTGGCGGTTTCCTTCACATTAGCCAGAGGCACGGTGCTTTTCGAATTTGAAGAGGCAAAGGGAGCTACAGCCAAAAATAAAAATATAGAAGACGTGAGTGAGATGGGGACGGGGAGGAGGAGTACTTAAGTCATTTCTGAAATAACAATAAGAAGAAAGTGAGAATGTTTGGAAACTCTTTTTCTTAAATTCTCATATTTGGGACCAGAAACATATTTGGGGACTTGACTGAGATCCAGGGCGGCAGCGGCATCTGCGGGAAGGCCTGAAGCTAACCCTTGGCGTAATTCTCTCCTAAAAAGCAGCCAGTTGTATTAGGGAAAGTTTTCAAGAAAATCCCCCACAGGGGCCTGAACCTTCCATCATCTGCCTTCTGTGATGCTTTTTTTGTCTTCTTTACCGGAATAGGAAATACAAATCATTTCATGACCAGTATTCTTTTCAAAATTTTTTGGCCATGCTGCGGCCATGTGGGATCTTAGTTCCCTTGATCAGGGATCAAATCCACTCCCCACGCGTCGGAAGCGTGGAGTCAACCACTGGCCCACCAGGGAAATCTCGTTATGGCCACTATTCTTAAGTAAGCTCTTTGCATGTTTCCGACGAGTATGGGGATATAGAATACATGAATATTAAGGTGTAATTATGTAACACATGTAAATGATAATAATATGGAATAGATTAGCACGTTCGTCTATCTGAGGAACTTGGAGATCTTTCATCTGGGGACCTGCTGGCTGTCCCTCACTTGCCCAGATCTGTTTGTGGTTCCTTTGTTTATGGATTTTTCCCAGGACTTTCTGCAACACTCCCACCCCCAACAATAACATGGCAAAACAACAAATAACATGAACCCCTGAGGGCAGCATTCTGTCCAACTCCCCCTGATGGCCTCAGATGTCACCGCTGAGACCCAGCAGGGCTTCTCGACCGGAGAACTACTGACGCCACCAGCCAGGCTAGTCTTTGGTGTAAGGGTTGAGCACTGTAGGATGTTTAGCAGCATCCCCGGCTTCTCCCGACTACATTTCCCATCAGGTGGCAACCAAAAATGTCCCCGGGTGCTGCCGAATGTCTCCTGGGGTAATATTGCCTCTAGTGGAAAACCACTGGGCTATCTGTACTCTCTGCCCACCCCCGATACAAGTGAGGATTGCCAACTCCAGACCCATGATTATTCAGGCCCCTGAAGATGGCCGGCTTTAAGCACTGGTGTGATAACATAAAATAAATGCATTTTATTTAACTGGGAATAAGAGAGCAAGTGAAACACTTTGAACAACTTTCTGACTCCTAATGTTCTGGTATGTTTGTCTTGTGATTAAAAGAATCAAAGTGAACCTATTCTAAAAAAAAATAAAAAGGAAAGAAAGGAAGACAAGAAAAGAAAAAACAAAATAAAAGGCAAAGTGAACCTATTCCCAAAGAGAGAAAGAAAAAAAAGGAAAGAAAAGGAAAACAGAAAAGACAAAGTGAACTTACTCCAGAAAAGGAGGGGGTCACACCTGACCCGGGGCGGAATCACAAAGAAGGAAGCCTTGCCAACCTGTGCTCCTATTTATCATAATAACTATGAAAGCCCAGCCGATGGACCATGAAGACCCTACAGCCTGGCCTCATTCCATCACTTGGACCTTTCTCCCTTGGTCACCACCCAGACCATCTACAGTGGCCAAGCAGGTGTCCTCTTCACACCGAAGGTGCCTTGTACCTTCCTTCTCTGCACCCAGACCTCTAGAATAAACAAAATCTGAAATGTTCTTTCTACTTGGTCAGATCCCACAAACCACAGTTGTCAAAATCCTGCCCCTTTCAAATTACCCCTCACCTCTGAGAAGCATTCCTTATTTCCCCCAGAGAGAGGTGATCTTATTCTCTGTAAGTTCCCTCAACACTGTTTTTGTTGGTTACACAGTACTTAAGAATTTCTTTTTGTATTTTTGAAGTTAGCATCCATGCCCTTCCCTCTGTTGGAAGGGACATTTCCTGAGAGTGAGGAATTGAGAACAGTTCATCTTTGAAGCCCCCAGAGAGGTGCTTCTCAAACTACTTGTCCTGAAGAACCAATTTCTAAAAATCATACTTACAATCCATAATGGACTAGTACTTTGGTAAAATGCATTACAAAGGAACTAGTAGAAAATGATGAAACTCTTGGATGTCATGGCTCTATCTTATTGCTATAAACATTTCGAAACGCTTGCTCTCACTTTCTGCACTCATTTCATTGTACACAAGTAACAGATATTCAGAGACTGGCACTGGTCCACAGACTGCTCTGTGAGTACCACTGCCCTGGCACAGTGTCTTTCACAATAAAAATCTACTAGAATTGCAGTTCTCAAACATGAGAGGGCAAAAGAACTTGGAGGGCTGGTAAAAAATGCAGACAGCTGGATCCCACCCCTAGAACTGTTGATTTAGTAGGTATGCGGTAGGACCTGAGAGTTTTTATTTCTAACAAGTTCTCAGGTGAGGCTATTGCCGCTGGTTGGGGACCACACTTTGAGAATCACTAGACAGGAACTAGCGGTAAAGAACCTGCTTGCCAATGCAGGGGATATAAGAGACACAGGTTTGATCCCCGGGGCGGGAAGATCCCCTAGAGGAGGGAGTGGCAACCCATTCCAACATTCTGGCTGGGAGAATGCCATGGACAGAGGATCCTGGCAGGTTATGGTCCACAGGGTTGCTAAGAGTCGGACACGAATGAAGCGACGCACAAACTAAAGGAAAAAACAAAAAGTCAAGCACACTGCCCTCTCGCAGTGGCCCCTCCTCATAGCCAGTAGAGCCACTGACGCTAAGGGCTGACTAACCGGTGCACCCCTCTAAAGCAATGGCTATAGCTACCACATCATTACACACTTGCCAATGGGCTCCGGATGTGAGGCAGCTGGGAGAGGCCAGAAGGGTCCATACCTCGGGGCTCTTCTGGGCCCAGTTCCTCCACAGGTGGCTGTGCAGGTGATGCTGAAGAAGAATGTCGGGGCAACACCGGAGGTGGCCCCGCAGTGGAAGGTCGCAGGGGTGGCCTGGGGGACGCAGAGGCCTGGCGGGGTGGGGACTTGGGTGGTAATGCAGTCGGTTGTATCTGCTGTGATGGTGATACAGGGGACAGCCCAGGTGTTGAGCTGGGGAGTAAGGGCACAGCTGGGAGTGACACAGGTGGCAAGTCAGTTGGAGAACGTGATGGTGATGAGGCTGGTGGCGGTGCAGGTGACGAAGCAGGTGCCTCCACCGGCCAGTCACATGTGGATTCGGGCGCCTGCATGGGTGGGGACAGAGGTGCACTGCGGCCACCCCTCCCATCCCCTTTGGGAGCCCACTGTGTGTGAAGCTGTCTGGATTCTTCTGGACTGGCCGGCTCTCTTCGGAGGCTCGGTTGACAGCATTCAGGACACTGGTTGCCAAGAGCGAGTTCTATCTGGCAGTACACTTCTACCCGGGGGAAAATCACTCTCTTGGAAGGAGAATTAAGATAAGCAGCATCTAGGAAAAACAACAGCATGGGGTCACAGGTGGCATTTCTAACCCCTGACATCGGCATGGTGTTTGCAAAAAATGGTTTCCCAAATTATCCTCATCAACAGGATGAGTGCTTGTCACTGGTTTTGTTTTGCTTCTGCCATGTGTCTGGAGGGATCTCAGTTCCCTGACCAAGGACCGAACCCAGCCATGGTGGAGAAAGCCCAGAATTCTAACCCTAGACCATCAGCGAATTCCTGGATTAGTGCTTTTCAATAGCCTTTCTTTACTTACTTGAATTTATATTGAATGACTGGGTATTGATAGAAGGCTGGGGTAGATTTAAACATTGCTGGTAAGGATCCAGTTGAGAGATTGAGGTTGGAGAGAGAGGGGAATGATGAGAAATTGGAGAATTCCGAGACAGGAATGGGGTCTGAGCCCAGGAGGGTGGGTGAGCTCTAGACATATGCAAAGAAGGGTCAGTCTGTATATTTGGTGGCGCAAAGTCGAGAGAACTCCCCTCTGATGGCTTTGGTTTCCTCTGTGAAGTAGGAAGCCAGGTAGAATAGAAGACTGGAGGTCAGGAGCAGAAGGTTTGAGGTGGTAATTACAGAGGATGAGAGAGTTAGTTGACAAGAAAAATATAATGTGATTGCTTTCAGTGTAGAAATTCACAAGCCATTTTAAAAATTCAGATGAAAATGCAAAGGACCTAGAATAACAAACACAACTTTGAAAATGGAACAAAAGCTGGAGAACTAAGGCTACCAGGTTTCAAGATTTATTGTAAAGCTATAGTGACCAAGACAGGATGGTCCTGACATAAAGATGGGTAAATCCATCAGTGGAATCAACAGGAGGTCCAGAAATAGACCCATCACATACATAGACACCTGATTGTAGCCCAAGATGCAAAGTTCTTTCAATGGAGAAAGCGAAGTCTTTTCAACAGACAACACTGGAATAACATGATATCCATTCTTTATAAAGAACTTAGATTTATATCTTGTACCTTATAAAAAAATTAACTCAAGATAGGTCACAGACGTGAATGAAAGCCTAAAAAAATGAAAAGCCTCTGGAAGAATGGTGGGGAGTGAGAGAAATGGGGGAAGGGGTCAAAAGGTACAAACTTCCAGTTATAGAATAAATAAGTCACAGGTTGGAAGGTGCAGCCTGGTGCCTAGAGTTAGAAGTAACAATACTCTATCGAATATTTGAAAGTTGCTAAGAGAGTAGATCTTAAAAGTTCCCATCAAAAGAAAAAAAAAAGTTTTTTATAACTCTGTGTAGTGACGGAAGTAACTAGACTTTTTGTGAGGGTTGTTTTGTGACATACACAAACTTTTAACCATCATCTATACACCTTGGTGGCCCAGACAGTAAAGCGTCCGCCTGCAATGGGGGGGACCCGGGTTCAGTCCCTGGGCTGGGAAGATCCTTTGGAGAAGGAAATGGCAGCCCACTCCAGTACTCTTGCCTGGAAAATTCCAAGGACTGAGGAGCCTGGTAGGCTACAGTCCATGGGGTCGCAAAGAGTCAGACACAACTGAGTGACTTCACTTTCACTTTGTACACCTGACACTAATATAATGCTCTGTGTCAATTATATCTCTAAATATATTTCAATTAAAAAATAAAAAGGAAATATTGCTCTACTAGGAAAAAAAGAACCAAGTCTTTTGGTGCAAGCAGAGTGACTCTTTGGAGGACACATATCCTTTCTCACCTAATTATTAAAACACTGAATTTTTAATAAAATTGCAAAAATAGCTCTATTTAATTTGGGGGTCATTTTGTTTGTTTGTTTTGTTTTATAGACTGAACATTTCCTTTTCCCCAGACTCCTTCCAATCACTAATGTCTCTAAGAAATTAATTGCCTATACCTGTTTTTCTTACTGGTAAATGTTAATCTCCTTGTATACTGTAATTGCCTAAAATAATTGAACTGAGTTCACCATGACTCAGTTATTTGATTTTTAATAATAAAACCTTTGTATTTTAAAACATTAAAAATACTCTAGAAGAAAACAAAGGAGAAAGATTTTTGGTTAATCTTGACTGAAGCAAAGATTTCTTAGATAAAGACACCAAAAGCGTGATCCACAAAGGATAACAATTAATATGGACCCTACTGAAATAAGAAATTTCTCCTTTTCAGATGACACTCTTAAGGAGTTGGGTAGAGAAATCATGGACTGGGAGAAATTATTTGCAAATAGTATTTCTGAAAAAGGGCATTTATAGAGAACACATAAAAGCTCTTAATAAGAAAACAACCAATTCCATTTTGTAAATGGGCAAAGAGCCAATTGAAAGAGCTCCCAGTGGTCAAAACTGGAACAATTTGACTAACAAAATAAATAAAGTAGGACTGAATAATAACTCACAGTGAAAAATAAGTACTCGAGAGTCCATAGTGATATAAACAGATGATTGAATAGGTAAGTCAATGGGGAAGAAAGAGACAAATCTCTCATGCAGAATTCCCAATAATTTCAGTGGATACTTCGGCCCTTAAAGAAGTGGAAAACAGTCTACTCCTTCCATGGGGGCTTTGCATAGTGACTTCCTTCCGAAGAGCACAGTATGGAAAGGAGAAAGAGCAACTTTAGAGTGGAGACGCCAGAAATCCGACCCCAGCCAGGTGACCAGGGGCAGTGTCATCAGTGATGTCACGTAGGCAGCATGTATCCTTGATACAAGGTCACGGGAATGGCACTTCGCATCAGTTGTCTTCCTCCCTCAAATCCACAACCCCGGTCTAACCATGAGAAAAAACATCAAGCAAACCCCAACCGAGGGACATCCTACAAAATATCTGGCCTGTAGCTCATTCAAAGTGCTTCCCTGGTAGCTCAGCTGGTAAAGGATCTTTGCAATGCAGGAGACCCTGATTCAATTTCTGGGTCAGGAAGATCCGCTGGAGAAGGGATAGGCTACCCACTTCAGTATTCTTGGGCTTCCCTGGTGGCTCAGACAGTAAAGAATCCACCTGCCGTGAGGGAGACCTGGTTTCGAACCCTGGGTTGGGAAGATCCCCTGGAGGAAGGCATGGCAACCCACTCCAGTGTTCTTGGGTGGAGAATCCCCGTGGATGGAGGAGCCTGGTGGGCTACAGTCTGTGGGGTTGCAAAGTGTCAGACATGACTGAGCGACTAAGCACAGCACAGTTCAGTCCAGTCGCTCAGTCGAGTCCGACTCTGCAACCCCATGGACTGCAGCACGCCAGGCCTCCCTGTCCATCACCAACTCCCGGAGTTCACTCAGACCATGTCCACTGAGTCGGTGATGCCAGCCAACCGTCTCATCTTCTGCCATCCCCTTCTCCTCCTGCCTTCAATTTTTCCCAGCATCAGGGTCTCTTCAAATGAGTCAGTTCTTTGCATCAGGTGGCCAAAATACACCGGTCATTAAAATCAAGGAGAATCTGAGCAACTGTGACAGACAAGAGGAGCTTGAGGGGACAGAACAACTAGGCGTGACATGGGATCCCGGAGGGGATACTGGGTCCGAAAAAGGACGTGAGGTGAAAGCTGAGGAAATCTGAATACAGAATGGGCTTCAGTCAGTAACAGTTTATCAGTGTTGGCTCATTGATTATAAACAACATACCATAGTATGCGCTATGTACTATGCTATAGTATCTAACAAGTGTGAGACATAAAATACTAGGGAAACCTAGATGTGGGGTATATGGAAACTCTCTGTAGTGTTTTCACATTTTTCCTGTAAATCTAAAACAGTTCAAAAAAATAAAGCTTAACAAATAAAGGTCTAGGGGGAAATTGGGCAAAAGAGTGAACAGACACTTCACCAAAGAATATACTTGAACAACTAATTAGCAAATGAAAAGATGTTCAACATTATTAGTCATTAAGGAAATGCAGATTAAAATCACAATAAGATACCACAGCACACCTATTAGAATGGTTAATGTTAAAAAGACTGACCAGGGAACTTCCAGTGGCTGGGAATCCAGTGGCTCAGATTCCACACTCCCAATGCCGGGGGCCCAGGTTCAACCTGTGGTCAGGGAGCGAGAGCCCACATACCACAGCTGAGTTCAAATGCCATAACTAAGAGATTCCACATGCTGCAACTAAGATCCAGTGCAGCCAAATAAATATTTTTTTTTTTTTAAACACAAAAACTAAAAGAGATTGACCATACCAAGTGTTGGTGAGAACGTGGAGAAACTGGAATCCTCATACACCGCTGGGAATGTAAAATGATACAATCACTTTGGAAGGTAATTTGGCAACTTCTTAAAAAGTCAAACATACATTCTGGGTATGTGTCTCAGTCTATACATATCTAAAAGAATTGAAAACAGGATCTGGAAGAGATATCTGCACATCCATGTTCCTTGCCGTATTATTCCCAATAGTCAAGAGGTGCAAGCAACCCAAATGTCCACTGATAAATAAATAGATAAAGAAAACTTGGTCTATATTCACGGTCTATATTATCCAGCCTTAAGGAAAGAAATCTTGTCACATGCTACAACATGCCTGAATCTTGAGGACATTATACATGAAATAAACCAGTCACAAAAAGACAAATACTGTTACAATTCCACAGACATGAGGTATCTAAAGTATTCAAATGCATAGAAATAGAATGGTGGTTGTCAGGGCCTAGGGGAAGGGGGAAGTGGGGAGGTGGTTAATCAGGATAGACTTTTAGTTTTTCAAGATGGAAAAGTTCAGGAGATTGGTTGCACAACAATGTATGTTTAACACTATTGAATTGTACATTTATACCGGTTAAGATGATAAATTTTATGTGTGTTTTACTACTATTATATACATTATATTTTATATTGAAATACTATATATTATACATCTATTTGCATAAATACATTATATATTAAGCATACATCCACCATATGATCTGGTCATTCCACTCCTGTGTATTTACCCAAGAGAAATAAAAGCTTTTGTCCATACAGAAACTCAAGCGTGAAATGTACATGCGTTCATGCTAAGTCGCTTCAGTCACGTCTGACTCTTTGCAACCCTATGGACCATAGCCTGCCAGGCTTCTCTGTCCATGGGATTCTCTAGGCAAGAATACTGGAGTGGGTTGCTATGCCCTCCCCCAGGGGATCTTCCTGACCCAGGGATCAAACCCATGTCTCTTATATTCTCCCGTATTGGGAGGCAGGTTCTTTACCACTAGTGCTGCCTAGGAAACCCAGGAAATGTACATAGCAACTTTATTCATAACAGCCCCAATTTGGGTACAACCTCTATGCCCATTAAAGGGTGAATGCATAAATGAACTGTGGTATATTCACACAGTTGATTGGAATGCAAATGGGAATGAACTATTTATACCAAGCAATGACACAGATGAACCTCAGAATAATCATGCTGAGTGAAAAAAAGCAGACAAAAAAGAATTCATACTATAAGACTCTATCTATCAAAAAAAAATCTAAAAATGAAAATTGATGTATAATGACAGAGAGACATCAAGGTTTGCTTGAGGGTGGGGGAATGAAGGAAGGTGGGAGAGATCCCAAAAGGGCATGAGGAAACTGGAGGCTTGATGGATTGTTCCCAATCTCGACTGTGGTGCTGGTTTCACAGGTGTGTGTGTCTGTCTGTCTGTCTGTCTGTCTGTGTGAAAACCTATCCAATTGTGAGCAGGAGGAAGGGAGGCAGGAAGATCAGTCTGGCCAGGCATGCTTGGATGTGGGACAGATATTTCAAACGTGGCAACTTCTGAGCTCCAGTCTCACTCAGCACCCATGTCCACGCATCTGTGTAGGGAAGGCGGATTTTCAAGGATGCCAGCAAGCAGTGTCCTTTGTTTTGGCAAAAGGCGACTGGCAGGGGAGACCAAGGGTGGAGAGGGAGGCTCACCTGCTAGCAGAAATAATTAAGTCAATGTGAGCCTTTAGGAGAGGGGACACTGAGGATGCCAGGATGTGAGCTGAGGAGTTGAGGGTGACACCTTGCAGGTGTGGCTTCCTGCCGGAGCTGACCCCCTTTCAGAAAACAGGCAGGAGGCTGGAGCAGACTTCCGATTTCTGCTCCCAGATGGTAGGTGGGGATTAAGAGAGTGTAGCTCTGGGCACCAACCACAGTTTCTCAGGATATGTCAGTATTTCCTGCCTGCATCTGGTGCCAGGAGAAAACTCCAGGCCTATCAAACCCAAGAGGGTTTAGGTGCTGGAGCTGAAGCCTGCACTGAGAAAGCCACGCACACACTGGCAAATTGGAAGAGGAAGCCAAAACAGCTGGCAGCCAGCATGAGACATTTTCTCCCTTATGAGTTGTGTCTGTTCCTACTTGGAGTGATTCCAGCGCCATTGGGGAAAATCTGCCATCCTCCATATACTGTCCCCAGTTCAGGAGTGGATGGCTGCAATGCTGCTATTAGAGTTTCATCTTTGGGTTTAAGACCGCCATTCACACCGGTGAGAATGTCCCAACCAGCTAAGGGTGGAAGGGGGAAGGGTGAGAAGTCACTGGGTTCCTCCAGAGGGTGAAATACGGGGTTCCTGAGAAACAGGGGAGACAAGAGATGCTTAAAACTCCACTTTGTATCTCTCCCTGGGGCTTGCCCCGAGAGGGAGATGAAGGAAAATTCTAAGGGAGAGACAGGCATGGAGGCAGCCTGGTAGCCAGGCTGTAATCTGAGCCGTAGAGGGATTCCCTGCGGTAGGGAATTGGTGTCTGCTCCAAGATCCAAGAACCAAACAGGGGATCCCCAAGCCCCAAGTCCTCAGTATACACCGTCACTGAGGAAAGAATGCAGGGACTCCCCGGCTGGTGGTGGGAAGGAGCCTGGCCCTAGCCAGACCCTCCTGTTCCTGGGGCGCGGGAGGTGAGACCTCATCTCCACCACCACACACCCTCCAGGTGGTCCTCCTTTTGGATACTTGCGGTTCAGCTTCCCAGCTGTCCCCTGTGCAAATGTGGAGGATGGAGGAGTTGTCAGAGGACAGTCAGGATTAGGAGGTGCCTGTCTGCAGAGAGGTGAGAGGAGGGGCCTATATCTGAGGTCAGAGCAGGTAGTGGACTGGACTGACTGTGGCTAGGAGTGGAGATACGGTCCACCACCAGCCATCTTGTACAGATGAGAAACAGGCCCCAGGAGGTGAATTACTTACTCAAGGTCACACAGTTGGTGTGTCAAGAACCAGGATCTAAAGAAACCCTTCGTACAGATTAGGAACCAAGACTCAGAGAGGTGGAGTGATTTCCTGGAGCTCGCGCAGCTTGGGGGATGGGGGTTCTGGCCCAGGGCCACTCACTTCCAGAGCTCACATTCCCTGCATCCTGCTCCCCATCCTCCTAACTGGGAGAAAGGACCCAGGAGAAAGTAAATTCTGGACAAGGGAAGCTTGGGAAAGCAGGAGGCAATTTTGAAGGAAAAAAAATTTTTAATGCATATATCCTAGGGGGAAGAAAAACCACATTCAATCTTTTAATCTCACTCCTAAAACACATATTTTTTTAAACTACATACAGAAAAAGTTCACCATGATTCCACAGGGCCCTAGAGGTTCCTAGGCACAAAGTCTTGCTGTGTCCCGTATTTCTTTGATTATAGGAAACAGCCTTCATTCAGCCGCCTCAACCTTCCCTGAGTTCAAATGGGCAGGTTCAAGCAGTTGTTAATTAGGGAAGGGAGGGAATGGGAGACCAAGGAGAAACAGCCAAGAGCAGCCTAGGGGCAAGGTCATGTTTCCCATCAAAGGATACACACAAAAATATCTTTGAGATATTCTGCAGATATCTGCAGAACCATTAAACTTCAGCTTCTTTGGCATTAATGGTTGGGGCATAGATTTAAATGGTTTGCCTTGCTGAAGAAGCTGAAGTTGAACGGTTCTATGAAGATCTACAAGACCTTCTAGAACTAACACCAAAAAAAGATATCCTTTTCATCATAGGGGACTGGAATGCAAAAATAGGAAGTCAGGAGATACCTGGAGTAACAGGCAAGTTTGGCCTTGAAGCACAAAATGAAGCAGGGCAAAGGGCAATAGAGTTTTGCTAAGAGAACTCACTGGTCATAGAAACACCCTCTTCCAGCAACACAAGAGATGACTGTATACATGGATATCACCAGATGGTCAATACTGAAATCAGATTGATTATATTCTTTGTACCCAAAGATGGAGAATCTCTATACAGTCAGCAAAAACAAGACCAAGAGCTGACTGTGGCTCAGATCATGAACTCCTTACTGCAAAATTCAGACTTAAAATGAAGAAAATAGGGAAAAGCACTAGACCATTCAGGTGTGACCTAAATCAAATCCCTTACAATTATACAGTGGAAGTGAGAAATAGATTAAAGGGATTAGATTGGATAGACAGAGTGCCTGAAGAACAATAGATGGAAGTTCAAAACATTGCCCAGGAGGCGGTGATCAAAACTATCCCTGAGAAAAAGAAATGCAAAAAGGCAAAATGGTTGTCTGAGGAGACCTTACAAATAGTTGAGAAAAGAAGAGAAGTGAAAGGCAAAGGAGAAAAAAAGATATATCCATCTGAATGCAGAGTTCCAGAGAATAGCAAGGAGAAATAAGAAAGCCTTCCTCAGTTATCAGTGCAAAGAAATAGAGGAAAACAATAAAATGGGAAAGACTAGAGATCTCTTCAAAAAAATTAGAGCTACCAAAGGAAAATTTCACGCAAAGATGGGCACAATAAAGGACAGAAACGGTATGGACCTAACAAAAGCAGAAGATATTAAGAAGAGGTGGCAAAAATACACAGAACTATACAGAAAAGGTCTTAATGACCCAGATAACCACAATGGTGTGATCATTCACCTAGAGCCAGACATTCTGGAGTGCAAAGTCAAGTGGTCTTAGGAAGCATCACTACGAACAAAGTTAGTGGAGGTGATTGAATTCCAACTGAACTATTTCAAATCTGAAAAGATGAGGCTGTGAAAGTGCTGCACTCAATATGCCAGCAAATTTGGAAAATTCAGCAGTGGCCACAAGACTGGAAAAGGTCAGTTTTCATTCCAATCCCAAAGGCAATGCCAAAGAACGTTCAAACTACCACACAATTACACTCATCTCACACGCTAGCAAAGTAACACTCAAAATTCTCCAACCTAGGCTTCAACGGTACATGAACTGAGAAATTCCAGATGTTCACGCTGGATTTAGAAAAGGCAGAGGAACCAGAGATCAAATTGCCAACATCAGTTGGATCATAGAAAAAGCAAGAGAGTTCCAGAAAAACATCTATTTCTTCTTCATTGACTTATACTAAAGCCTTTGACTGTGTGGATCACACTAAACTGTGGGAAATTCTTAAAAAGATGGGAATACCAGACCTTACCTGCCTCCTGAGAAATCTGTATGCAGGTTAAGAAGCAACAGTTAGAACCATACATGGAGCAACAACTAGTTCCAAATTGGGAAAGGAGTACGTCAAGGCTGTATATTGTCACCCTTCTTATTTAACGTATATGCAGAGTACATCATGTGAATGCTGGGCTGGATGAAGCACATGCTGGAATCAAGATTTCTGGGGGGAATATCAATAACCTCAGATATACAGATGACACCACACTTATGGCAGAAAGCGAAGAACTAAAGAGCCTCTTGATGAAAGTGAAAGAGGAGAATGAAAAAGTTGGCTTAAAACTCAACATTCAAAAACTAAAATCATGGCATCCAGTCCCATCACTTCATGGCAAATAGATGTGGAAACAGTGACAGACTTTATTTTGGGGGGCTCCAAAATCTCTGCTTCCCTGGTGGCTCAAACGGTAAAGCGTCTGCCTACAATGCGGGAGACCTGGGTTCCATCCCTGGGTCGGGAAGATCTTCTGGAGAAAGAAATGGCAACTCACTCCAGTATTCTTGCCTGGAAAATCCCATGGATGGAGGAGCCTGGTCGGCTACAGTCCATGGGGTGGCAAAGAGTCGGACACGACTGAGTAAATTCACTCACTCACTCAAAATCTCTGCAGATGGTGACTGCAGCCATGAAACTAAAAGATACTTGTCCCTTGGAAGAAAAGCGATGACCAACCTAGACAGCATATTAAAAAGCAGAGACATTACTTTGCCAACAAAGGTCCAGCTAGTCAAAGCTGTGGTTTTTCCAGTAATCACATATGGATGTGAGAGTTGGACCATAAAGGAAGTTGAGTCCAAAGAATGGATGCTTTTGAACTGTGGTGTTGGAGAAGACTCTTGAGAGCCCCTTGGACTGCAAGGAGATCTAACCAGTCCATCCTAAAGGAAATCAGTCTTAAATATTCATTGGAAGGACTGATGCTGAAGCTGTAGCTCCTATACTTTGACCACCTGATGCAAAGAACTGACTCCTCGGAAAAGACCCTGATGCTGGGAAAGATTGAAGGCAGGAGAAAGGGATGACAGAAGAAGAGATGGTTGGATGGCATCATCGATTCGACGGACATGAGTTTGAGCAAGCTCCGGGAGCTGGTGATGGACAAGGAGGCCTGGTGTGCTACAGTCCATGAGGTCGCAAAGAGTCAGACACAGCTGAACAACTGAACTGAAGTGAACGTTTGGTAAACATCCTTTGATCCAGGAATCTTTTTTTTTTTTTTCTGGAAATATGCCCCATGGAATTAATTCTAGATATAGAAAAGCATTTTTCTTTCCTTTTAACAGAGACGTTTGCATGGAGTTAGAGTGTGTAATAGATGCCATTGAAATCAGACAATGCACAGAGGATACACAGGGATGGGACCATGCTTTCCAAACCAACATAGGGTGAGGGCTCTTCTCTCTCATTTGTTGATCAATATGTCACTCAAAGTCTCACACAAACATAAACTAGTTATATTTAGTTCTATATTAACACTACTGTTTCACTGGAAAGAGAATAAAATACAAGAAGATGTAATGATATGAAAATGGAATTCTCCAAGGAGATACAAGGTATATATTTCCTAGCTTTTACTTTTCTTTACTTATTTTTTAATATATTGACTTTTTAAAAGATTTATTTTTATGTGGACCATTTTTAAAGCCTTTATTGAATCTGTTACAATATCGCTTCTGTTTTATGTTTGTTTTTTGGGTCACGAGGCATGTGGTATCTTAGCTCCCTGACCAGGTATCTAACCCACAACCCCTGCTTTGGAAGGTGAAGTTTTAACAAGTGGACTGCTTGCAAAGTCCCAACCTAAGCATAGTTTTTAAATCCAGAAAATTTATCTGTACAAAAACTGTAGACACAGTCTGATCAGTAAGCCCCCTTTCCACTGAGACCATAATTTCTGGCCACAGCGGCCTGTCCTCGACAGTGAAGACAGCCGGGTTCTTGAACTCATTTCCGGCTCTCCTGCCTGAAGGGCACCTCCAGTTCACAAACTGGGGGAAACGCTCTTTACTCAGCTCTTCTACTTTCTGTCTTTGCCCTACCTACCGCCGCCCACCTACCTCCCCCCACCCCCGCCCCACTTCCTCCTGACCCCACATGGTACTCACTCAGCCTCCTCAAGTACGAAACAGCATCTTCGTACCCTCGGTAGTAGTAATTGTGGAGGACCTGCAAGGTGGAGCACCAGGAAATAAGTGAGGGTGCAGCAACGCAGAGCCTGGCGGCCCCCTGGCCCGAAGCAGCTGCTTCCACTGCTCTTCAGCTTCCCTGGATGGGCTTTTCAAAATGTACTCTTCCCTTGCTATCCACTGAGAAGTGGGGGGCAGTTCCTGACCATGTGTCCATAGTGATGCTGCATGAAGGTGTTAAACCATTCACAGCTGATCATCAGTGTCCCCTGGGCCGCAGAGCGTGAGAGGTCTCTAGTAGAACCAGAGAAGGTGCATTTGGACAGTGGGAAGAGCAGAACTAGGAGACGGGGCTCAAATCCCAGCACAGCCACTTATTGGCTTGCTGGCTGTCTGAATGTGACCTCTCACAGCCTCAGTTTCTTCACTTGTAAAATGGGAATAATAACTATGTATTACAGAGGATGCTGCCGGATTACCCGAGATATTGCCCATAACACCTTTTCTGTAAAGGGCCAAATAGTAAATATTTGGGGCTTTGCAGGTCACACATAGTTTATGTCATTTCTTTTTTTATTTTTATTTTTAACAATGCCTTAAAAATAGAAAGTCCATTCTTAGCTCACAAGCGATGGGCTGGATTTGGCTCCTGAGCCATAGTTTGCTGACCCCACACTGCATGTCAGAGTGTGAGAGTTCAGCCAACATTCCTATCAGCAGTTCTGACACAGTCAGGGGGAAAGAATCAAGGCTGGAAGCACCTTGGGCACTTGTTCATTCCTGGGTAGCAGCAAGGCCAGGATACAGGTTTACAAGGGGGTTTAAGGGACCAGTGAAGGGGGAAAACACAGATGGACTGAGTGGGGCCCCCCCGGCTCCCCCATCCCAGTCCTCCTCCCCACCCGACCACCCTCCCTGGCTCTCCTTGCGCCCACTCGCAGATCCCTGTGTCTCTCACCATCAGGTCTGGGGGGAACAGGGCATGGGTCATCCTGGCAATGTTCTCCAGGGAGAACTGGAAGGAGCAGTTGAACAGGCGGAAATCGTGGAAGATGGCGGGGCAGTCCCGCGGGCAGATGTCCTGCTGCCCGCTGAAGGTGGAGATGGTGATGGAGTCGGTCCAGAAGGAGCAGGGCTGCATGCCGGTGAAGCCCCCATCGATGTACCGCTGTGGGGCAGGGGGTGCCCATGAGAAATGCTCATCTGGGGTCAGAGGCCCTCTCCCTTACTCAGGTCATCGAAGAAATGGGTCTTGGGACTTAACTAATGGTCCAGAGGTTAAGACTCAGCCATCCCAAGTGAGAGGGGAGAGGTGTGGGGGCATGGGCATGGGTTTGATCCCTAGTCTGGGAACTAAGATCTCAAAGGTCACGTGGTAAGGCCAAAAAACCAAAGGAAATGGGTTCCTCGGGAGAAGCTCTGACACCGAGGCTCAGGGGCATCCATGCTCTGGGTAAAGTTGGCACAGTCACTGTTTGTCAAGTCCCTCAATGGCTGAGGGCAGGGCTGGGGAATGGAACCCATCCCCTGGGCCTTATGAGAAGGTGTACATGCGGTGAGTCTGAGAAGGTTGTGAGATATTCCCCCTCTAGGCTGCTGCAGGGCCCAGTTGCCTTCCTCTGTTGAGGTCAGACCTCCCCCCACAAACCCTTCAGAACCCTCCTCACCACCAAGTGTCCACCCTCAAGCCCCTTCCCCTCTTGGGGCTTCTATTCCCTCAACTATGAACAAAGGATCACAGACACAGAGGCTCCAACTCTCTGGGCGCCTGAGAATTACATGGATGACATGCAATAAGGGTCCATCTGCTAGCTGACTCTAGTCTCTGGATCTCATTTTCTCTAGATGTAAAATGAGGAGGAGATGCAGGTTAAATCCTCTTGCTCAGAGTGTGGTCTGTGGACCAGCAGCATCTGCATCAGCTGAAGCTGGTTAGAGGCGCAGTCTCACCCTGACTGCATTTTCCTACTGGGAAAATCTGGCAAACTTGTGGAGCCTTGACTTGCCAGGCTTAGTAATGGGTTGGTGGGTGCAGAGAGAAGCCCAACCCACTGGGGGAAAGGCCATCTTAAAGCCCCAGAAATCCATCTACATTGGGAATTCTGAGTAGGAAAACGCAAGGGCCTTTTCAATTCTTGTGGTCTTCCCACTGAATTCTGAGACCATCCCTCACAGATGCGGGTCACAGGGGCCCCCCTGGATCCCAGCTCGCCCCCTCCCACACTGAAGCACGTACCACGCCACGGTAAGTTGGAGGAATAAGGCCGCAGTACACAGGGACAAAGCAGCTGCAGTACAGGGCCTGTGGGGAGAGAACAGGGCTGACACACCCGAGGCCTGGGGGCTGCATGGGGAGGACGGACCTGCAGCCTCTGGGCCACCACTAGCCTGGCCCTCCTTACACCAAGGTGGAGGCCTTGCCCAGGGAAGTGGGGCCCCAAGTCAGTTACCCTGACTGGGTCCTTGGTAACCTCCTTGGTTCGTCTGGGCAGGGTGTCCCAGCTTTAAAGGGAGAGAGTGGCCTCAGTGATATCCAGGCTTCCTTCTGGCACCAAATTTCCATGAATCCAGTGGGATTCAACAACCATTGTTATGTATCTGGCCTGGGCCTTTGGAATCTGATCCTTTGGAATCAAAGGATATGCCCACCCTTGGGAATGTTCAAAGAGGGTGGTGACAGATGCTGTGATGGAGGTAGGCATGGGCAACGGGGCCCCAAAGAAGCACCCAACCCAGTGGGTGCGAGGCCGGCAGGTAATGAAGGAAAGCTCCCTGTCAGGAGTGACTGGAGTCTGATTGCGCAGGTGAAGTGGGGTGGGGAAGGGCATCCCAGGCAGAAGGAACAGCAGGCGCAAAGGCACAGAAGCCTGCTTTGTGTGACCTGCTCTGGCTGGTATGGGCAGGAGGGGGAAGTGGTGGAAGGGGACTGGGGACACAAAAGTCTTGAAGAACTGGGTGCTAATAAACCCAAGGGACATGAGGCGGCTGGAGGAAGTGTCCATGCCCACCGTCTATTCCTCCCTCTCACCGGGATCAAAGCCATGCCAGTGTGGGGAAGTGAGGATGGGTGGCAAGGGCCTTGCATTCAGAGGAGGGAAGGGGAGTGGAAATAAGTGTGGAGGGGCATGTGCTCAACCCCTTTGTCCTGAAAGAAAATTGGGGATATCCACAGCACTCTTCAACACTAACAATTCCTAACTAAAGTTTACATTAATGGGGGCTTCCCTGGTGCCTCAGTGGTAAAGAATCCACCTGCCAATATAGGAGAGATGTGTTCGATCCCTGGTTTCCAAAAAGGTCCTACATGCCTCGGAGCAACTAAGCCCGCACACCACAGCTACTGAGTCTGTGCTTTAGAGCCCAGAAGCAGCAACTACTGAAGCCTGAGCACCCTAGGGCCAGGGCTCAGCAGCAAGAGAAGCCCTCGCACCTCAACTAGAGAGTAGCCCCCACTCTCCGCATCTAGAGGAAAGCCCGCGCAGCAACAAAGACCCGCGCAGCCAATAAGTAAGTAAATAAAATTATTTTTAAAATTATATTAATGAGCTTAGAAAAGTGCACTATCAGAGCCCCCTTTCCATTTCGTGATAATGCAGTCCTTTTTATCAAGGACCAAAGGAAGAGAAAGGGCGAAGGGAGGCCGTTCCCACAAACTGGGAGTAATTCAGTGGGGAAACACTGCAGCCCAGGCCGACAGGAGCCACAGGACCTCTGTTGATAACACAGACGGGCCTCTGAGAAGCTGCAGGATCAAATCAGAGGGCAAGGCAGAGGCAAAACGAGCGGGACTCTGAGCGCTAAAACGTGGGATGGTGACCAAGTCTGATTCGTTTTTGGCGTCTCTCTGTGTCCATCTCGTTTAACAGCGTGCCTGACACAGAAAGGCGGTTGGAAGGAGGGCGAAGGGAGGGAAAAACTTGGGAAGCAGAAAACAGAAGGAAGTGAGGCAGACAGGTAGACCGTCCCAGAGGCCTGTCAAAAAACCAAGACCAGCCTCTCCTTTTCGGCCCCAGCTCCCCGGCCCCGCTCTCATCCCCAGCCCCGCCCACCCAGGGCACGCCCACTAGGCCCTGCCCTTATTCCGAGCCCCGCCCACCCAGGCCCCGCCCGCACACCCAGCTCCCGCCCCGGTCCCGCCCTTATTCCCGGCCCTGCCCACTCCGGCCCCGCCCTCATTCCGAGCCCCTCCCTCCCGGCCCCGCCCTCACACAAGGCCCCGCCCCTATTCCCCGCCCCGCCCCATAAGGCCCCGCCCCCACACCCAACTCCCGCCCCCTTGCCTCAATGAGCTCTTCCTTGGACTTATACTCTGAAACCACCACACTCTCTCCATCCGTGAACCTGGTGAGGGCCACGTGGAGCTTCCCGGTGGTGACCTTGTAGGAGTCCTCAGGCAGGACCCGGTATAGAAACTGCCTCATCATCTGCACCATCTTACAGGACGGCGATAAGGGACCCAAGAAGGACTTCTTCACCTCGGCCACACCCACATTGAGGACTCGAAGGTATTCATCTGCGGAGGAAGCAGAGAGGAGCGGGTTCTCAGCAGCCCTTATGGCATAAAGAGGTCAGGGACAATTATGCCATCTCATCCTGCATCCAATAAATAGAAAAACCTGTAATTCTGACACAGGAGAGGTCTCAGGCATCAACCTGTCATTCTGCACGTGAGGAAAGCGAGGCACAGAGGAATGAAATCACTGGCTCCCGAGAGCCCATCGCTAGTCAGGCGTCCTGACTCCTTCAACTGAGGGCGAAGGACCACGTTTCTACTCCACCACCAGACTGCATTCTTTTGAGTCTTAGAGGATTTTTGCCCTCTATGAGAGTCCCATTAAGTGATATAGTTGAAAGGCTTCACTCAGTGACACCCTGGACCGCATGCTTAGTGCCTGCTGCGTCTATGGGCAGGAGGGGGTGCTAACCTTGAGGCAGGGGAGTCACAGGGAGGGTAAACTTTGTCTTGAAGCCATTGCATCATCTGCCTTTTATGGCCCCTGGCTCAGGCCTGAGAGGGAGAAGGCCCTGAAATGCGCACACAAGGCTGTGTTGCAGGGGTTCCCAGGAGGGCGAGCAAGGTGAACCTTCTGCCTGCTTCTGAGAGGGGCACAGCTTGGGCACATAAGAGCCTACACATGCCAGATTGCGGGGTGGGGGGCGCTCAGAGGTCAGATGTGTTGTCCAGGGGGTGGCAGAGGAAGGTGTGCCCTGCCCTGCCCCCCGCCACCCCCAGAATTCCACCAGGGAAATTAGAGTTGTGCACTGAATAAGAAGTGCTGTCACAGCAGTAATACTGTGAGGTAGGTAGTTCTGGCCTCATTTTACCAATCAGGAGACTGAGGCTCGGAGAGCTAACATAAGTTGCCCAAGGGCAACCATCTGGTAAGTGAACAAAGTGGGATTTTAACCTAGAGTGTGTGACCCAGGAACTCATCTCCTTCACTACATTAAGCTAAAAGCTTTCAGAACTGGGCCTGTACCTGCTTCTTGCCAATTGCTGCTAATTTTTATCTTGTGCAAACCTGCTGGGAAAATCAGGAATGGAAACAGATCTGAAAAGGACTGCTAATTTTTACAGCAAACATTTAATTGTAAAACAACCTATACTGGGACTTCCCTGGTGGCCCAGTAGTTAAGAATCTGCCTGCCAATGTAGGGGACAGGAATTTGCTCCCTGGTCCAGGAACTAAGGTCCCACATGCCGCAGGGCAACTAAGTCCATGAGCCACAACTCTGAGTTTGTGTGCAGCACGTGCTGAAGTCTGCCTGCCCCAGAGCGGGCACGCTGCAGCCAGAGAGCAGCCCCACTTGCAGCAACTACAGAAAGCCTGTGAGTAGCAACAAACAGCCCATACACCACAATGGAGACCCAGCACAGCCAAAAATAAAGAAATTAATTAATTGAGTGTTTCTTTTAAAGCAAAACCCAAAACATCCTATACAAAAGAACTTTCTTACAATTAGCATCATGTATCAATGGCTACTTGGAAAGCTGTGCAGTCGTAAGCTCCTGCCACTTTAGGTCATCAAGCAGAGGTAGGACAAGTACCTCAGCCAAAGAACTCATCAAAGGGATTCCTGCATGGGTGGTAAGGACCAAGATTCTTTCCAACTTCTGGGAATCTCATGGCCGCCTGACAGTAAATCTGAGAAGCTATCACAGGGGACATGACTATCCTATTTACAAACAGAGCATCTGAGGCACAGAAAGGTTAAGTGATTTGTCCAAGGTCATACACAGCGATTTGGGGACAAACCAAAGCTAGGGGTGCTCTACTCCTCTCACATTTTTACCATTCACAGATTATTCCTCATTAATCCTGGAAGCAGGTAAGATAAGGAGCTTCCGTTTCACTTTACAGATGTAGAAACTGAGGCAGAGAAAAGCGAAGAGTACTGCCTGAGGTCAGACAACCAGGCAGTGTTTCTTCTGACTCCAGACCCCACCTCCTTTCTCTGGGTGTTGGACTGATCCCAGAGGCTGAGCCAGCCTGGGTTGCCATGGTGACGGCCTTTTCTCTCCAGCATTCAGAATCACAGCTGCCTGGATGTAGTTGGGGCTGACCCGATCAACGCAACATCTTAGCCATCACCCCCTTATAGGGGAGGATCCTTCTGGCGAGCTGGGAAGGCTCCGCAATTTTACCAAGATTAGCCTTCACCAAGTACCAATTTGTACAGACTGTTTTCCCTTGGGGGCAGGGAGCGGCCGCAGCCAACCCACCAGTAGGTTATGAGGCAACCAAGCATTTTGATATTAAGGTGTTATTGGGTCACTTGAGTTCTTGCCCATAAGACCAATCAGGTTGGAGAGTCAAGTTAGGGTGGGGACTCGGTTTTTGGCAATTCTTAAAGAGCAGCTTGAAGTGGCCTCATAGGGTTGGTGGCCTTTCTCACAAGCCTCAGAGTCAGGAGTACCTAGCTCAGCCTCCCCCCCCCCCCCCCCGCCCCAACTCCTGGACGCCTAGCAGGAGGTGCTCACTAGGACTGCTGGAAGGAAATTTGTTTTCACTCCACAGGAAATACATATTCATTGTGGAAAAAAGAAAAATTTTTTTAATGCAGATGAGCAAAAGGAAAGTAAAATTAATGTCTTGGAATTCCTCCACCCAGAGGTTAACATTTGGTTTGTGTCTTCCTAGACTATTTTATATACTTATTCTTACTTACAAGAATACTTACATAGAGTCATACTACACACACTGTTTTGTAACTTGCTTTTTTAACCTAATCATGTCTTTCCACATCAGTAAGAACCCATTTATAACCTAATTCATGAGCATCATGGACAGCTATTTGTAAAGATATATCATTATTTATTGAGCAGGTCCCCAAGACGGGTTGCCTTCTTAGTTTCCTTGCTTTTTCTAAACAATTTTGCAGTGAATCATCTCTTGCTAAATTCTTTGCCATGTCCTTAATTATTGTCGTCAGGATAAATTCCTATACATGGGAATACTAGGTCAAAGGCATGCATATTAGTCTTGTAATACTTAAATCATTGCTTTGGTATATTATCCATTTACAGTCAACTCTCAGTTGTATATGGATGGTGGTGGTTGACAGGGACAGGGCAGTGGCCAAGATAACATAGATATCTCCTATATACTTACATATGAAAAACGGTGCTATCTGGAAATTAGGAGGGTAGCCAGGTTGAAAGGTGGCAAGAGGTTGTCTGATTTCTCCCACTCAGGTGCCCAGTTTAATATTTTTTCCTACTGCTCACTAGGATGGCATCCCAAAGCGTGCAGAGTTATCTCTGTCTCACCTTGCTTCTCTTCAGGTCTCACTCTCTGCATCTCTCTCTCTCTGTCTTCTCAGAGAAAAACACCTAATCTTCTGGTTAAACTAGTCTCTACTGGTAGAAAATCAAGTGTTAAGCATAGCGATTGCTGGGTGCTGCAAGGAGGGATAAATTTAGCTGGCTTCTTTATGCATCTCTGTTCTTTCTAGCACCTTCTCCCATTTAAAGGCCTCCTTCCAAGCTGCAGACTGCTGGGCTCTGAAACATAGTGTCCCATAAGGACCACAGCAAGATGGATTTAAAAGCAGCTCTGTGGGAAACTCAAGGTGGGCTGCTGCCACCCCCAGCCCACACCCGCCACAACCACTTCTGTTCCTTCCCACCTCCTTTCCCACCTTTGTCTTTACTCTAACTGTGGGTCTGTCTCCGAAATCAAGGAGACTCTCTGAGGGCTGGTCTCTGTGGTCCTTCCCTCTCCATGACCTCTCACTGCACTTTGCCCATGGAAGACCCTTCAGAGACTTTGCTCTACGCTGGGAACTCCTCAAGGAAGGGATGGGCCACACTCATCTACACACACCAAGCCTCCCACAATACTTGGTGGGTGCTCGGTGTTTGTTCAGAACATGAACAAAGGAAAATAAAAAGCAAACAGAGCAAGCAATGGAAATGCTTACAGGGAAGAGTTACTTGACTTAATTAGCCAATAAAAATTGGAAGGCAAGATCATCGCAGATGGATAACAGTCATATTGATAAGTATGGCCAATTCACCAGGTTTTATGAGTGTATTGTACCAAAATCTTCAGTTGAAAAATAAATAAGATCCTGGAATTGGGAGGTTTTGAAGAGCATTTGGAAACCACTCCAAGACTTAGCCACTCGGAGACTCTTTTCTGTGACCAGATCCAGTTCTTAAAAAGAGGTTAGGCTTTGGAGCCAGGGAGATTTGGTTCAAATTCCAGCTTTGCCACACACTACCTGGGTCACCTTGGCAAGTCAAATAACTTCTTCTAGCCTCAATTTTTTCACCTATAAAATGGGTATAATAATAATTATATACCTTACTGGGTTGTTATGAGGAAGATCTTTTTTTTTTTAATTCTTTTTAAGAAGACAGTTTTTTTTTTTAAAGAGCCTGCACATAGTAAGTGCTCAATACTGATTATGCTGGTAATTCCCCATGTGACCGTGGACAGTGTTTCTTGACGTCTCTGGCTTTCAGCTTTCTCACCTGAACATGGGACAATGATTCCAACCCACATCTTCATCAAGGTGCACTCAGGCTCACTTAGGGGTTCAAGAGAGCAAAGGTACAGGCACTGTGGAGATGCGAGGATGTACCCAGTTTCAGGGCACGCTGAGGGGATGGGTTGGGTGTAATGTAGTTTGGGCACAGTTGGCAGCAGCACTCCTTCCCCTGTCAACTTGGGGGACCCTACAGATTTAGTAGGGAAAAGGGGGTTTTAGTAAAATCACTGAAGAGGAAAGAAAGAATTAGATGCATGTTTATCTTATTTATTTGCTTAAGTGCCTAATGTTTCTCCCTTCATGTGGGCAATGATGGTCTCCACATCGTTCATCCCTTTGTCCCATAGTGCATGGAACATGGTAGGCACGTAATAAACACAGATGCATCCATGAATAATGAATATATGAGTAAACCCAGAATTCAAGGGAGGAGGCTCAAAGAAACAGCTATTTAAGGTGACCCAGAGTATAAAAACAGAAGGCTTCTCTTCCCCTCCTTCACATAGCCTTCATGCTGAGTGTTAAATCCTAGAAAGATGGGCACTTGGCAGCTGACAATTTAAACTGCTGGGGATCCCATTCACAGGGTGCCCGAATTAACTCGGCTGTGCGGGATGAATTTGTGGTGGAGGATGGGACTAGAGGCCCCAGCCTCCCGAGGACTGGTAGCCTAGCAACAACTTCCAACTCAGCCAATCACCGTGAGGCTCCCTGCAGCTGCGGGAGCGGTGGGCAAGGGTGTGGGGGTGGGGGGTTGAAGTAGGGGGCGCAGCAGCCCCCTCCCTCCACCCCAGGAGGCACTGGCGAGCAGGCTCGTATTCCCAGGAAAGCCATGCAATTCCCCGAGTCCCTGAGTGGAGACCCTGGGAGCCTACTGCTTTTACCTGATCCCTAATTGTAGGCTGAATTATAGGCTGTATTTCCCTGTGGGTATATCTTGATTGCCCGACTCCACTGTAATAATTATTATTTGTATTATCTTAGCAACAGTCGTTTACCCAAGCAGGTTTTCACACTATAATCTCAGTTTATCCTCACAGAGACAGCAAGCCCCCTGGGGCGAGGGGGGCGGGGCTTGGGGTGGGGAGGGATGTGGGGGAGACAGGTTTATTCTCCATCTTATATCTGTATCCTGCACTGCAGGGGCACTGATTGAAAAACAATTGGCCTGAAGCTGCAGAGAGTCACCACTGGAAGGTCCATGGAGACTCTGATTTTTCAGTCAAGAAGTCTTTGTTCAAAACGAATACGGGGAGGAAACCCACAAAAGAAGGGATACATGTATATGTATGGTTGTATACATGTATATGTATGGTTATATGTATGGCTGATTCACTTTGCTGTACTGTAGAAATGAACATAACATGGTAAAGCAGCTATACTCCAATTAAAAATAAATAATGAGAAAAAAAGAAAAGAAATCTCAATATGTAAAACAACTAAAAACAGGGCTGTTCTGGGCTGGAGGCAAGTGGGGTCTCAGGCCCTGCCCAATCTCCCTAGCCCATCCTGGGAAGGAAGGTCCTGAAAGTGCAACCCTGAAACTCCTAAGGATCTAGGAGCTTAGGTCAAAAATGCTAAACCAGACTCATTCTCTCATTTTCTATAAGAAATCCAGCAGGACAAAGGTTGAGCTCAATACATATGGCTGAATGGCCGCTGGCTGGTGGGCTAAATGGAGAGATGAATAAAGAATGGATATATCCTAGGTCATACTGTCTATGTTAGCAGAAACTAGAACTAGAATCTATGAAAAAACTCACATTTTCATTCTCTGTTCTGAATGTATTATTGGCTTTAGGCAAGAGCAAAGCAACTCTGACCTAGTAAGCACTTAAATAAACAACTCCTCCCCCACCAAAAAAACCCCCACAATACTTCTTAAGGATAATGACAATTTTCCACACAGACCTTTTTTCTGACCCTAAGGGTTTACCAAAGAATTGGCATTAGGTTCAAATCATCCTATATCAGGTTGCCATGGAAACAGCAGTGCCTGCCACTGGTACATCACGTGGATTCCTACCAAGTTGCCTGTGGTGCTTTTTCCCGGGGCCTGGGGCCTCACACAGCCCCTGTGTGCTTCTTGCCCAGAATGCAGGCATGATCTCCACAAATTTCCACTGAAGGATCTACTGATTACCTCGAGATGGAACAGGCAAAGAGAATGTGTCCCAGCTCTATTCTTTCTGTTTTCTTTGGTGGATCCAGAAGTCTATCTGGAATTCTGCTCCGAGGTAGAAACAAATACTGCCCTCCTTCCAGGCTGTGGCCTGTCCTGCCTTACAGGCTCTCCCTTCACTACTGTGGGGACACTGGGATAACGCAAGAGTTGTGAACTAGTCACCCTCCAGGCTTTGTGTATGTGGGTATGGTCAAGGGACTTCCAGGGGAACCTCTGCTATAAAGAGAAAAGGTCATCTCAGAGCATCTTCTCATTTGAGATTTCCCCAAATTAGGCAGCCACTGCAGAGGAATGCCCATGCCTCCATCTTTCAGAACCATGATAATTGAAGTTCACTTCTGCTGACTGGCAGTATCCATTGCCCCAGCTGTCTAAGACTTCACTTAGTTGGGTCTGTGACCTACCTACATAGACTACCATTATGTTATGTGAGTTTTGAGGTTCTTAGGAAACTACAGGGTTCATTCAATCCCACTCTGCTGTTTATGGAGGAACCAGAGATCAAATTGCCAACATCTGTTGGGTCATAGAAAAAGCAAGGGGATTCCAGAAAAACATCTACTTCTGTTTCATTGACCATACCAAAGCCTTTGACTGTGTGGATCACAATAAACTGTGGAAAATTCTTAAAGAGATGGGAATACCAGACCACCTTACCTGCTTTCCTGAGAAACCTGCAAATCAAGAAGCAACAGTTAGAACTGGACATGGGACAATGGACCGGTTCAAAACTGGGGAAGGAGTATGCCAAGGCTGTATATTGTCACCCTGCTTATTTAACTAACATGCAGAGTACATCATACAAAATGCTGGGCTGGAAGAAGCACAAGCTGGAATCAAGATTTCTGGGAGAAATGTCAACAACCTCAGATATTCAGATGATACCACTCTAATAGCAGAAAGCAAAGAGGAACTAAACAGCCTCTTGATGAGAATGAAAGAGGAGAGTGATAAAGCTGACTTAAAACTCAACATTCAAAAAACAAAGATCATGGCAGCCAGTCCCATCACTTCATGGCAAATAGATGGGGAAAAAGTGGAAACAGTGACAGGTTTTATTTTCGTGGGCTCCAAATTCACTGCAGATGGTGACTGCAGCCACAAAATTAAAAGATGCTTGCTCCTTGGAAGAAAAGCTACGACAAACCTAGACAGTATATTAAAAAGCAGAGACATCTCTTAGCCGACCAACATCTGTATAGTCAAAGCTATGGTTTTTCCAGTAGTCACGTACGGATGTGAGAGTTGAACCATAAAAAAGGCTGACTGCCAAAGAATTGATGCTTTCAAACTGTGGTGCTGGAGAAGACTCTTGAGAGTTCCTTGGATTGTAAGGAGATCAAACCAGTCAATCCTAAAGGAAATCAACCCTGAATATTCATTGGAAGGACTGAAGCTGAAGCTCCAATACTTTGACCCCCCGATGAGAAGAGCTGTCTCATTGGTAAAGACCCTGATACTGGGGAAGATTGAGGGCAGAAGGAGAAGGGGACGACAGAAGATGAGATGGTTGGATGGCATCACTGACTCAATGGACATGAGTCTGAGCAAACTCAGGGAGATAGTGAAGGACAGGGGAGCCTGGCGTGCTGCAGTCCATGGGGTTGCAAAGAGTTAGACACGACTGAGTGACCGAACAACTGGCTACCATTCTTTGGTACCTCTTGGTGCCACGCCCTGTGCCAGGCTCTGAGACCTCCTAGTTTCATTTAATCTTCATGGCACCCCTTTGAGGTAGGTACTATGGTTATCTCCTCTTTAGATGAGGAAATAGAAGCTCAACCAGTAGCTTGGCTAAAGTCACACACTGGAAAGCAGAGCTAGGCCTTGAAGTCTTAAGGGCCCCAAAGCCAGTGTTCTTTCCAGCACAGCCACTGTCTCCACCAGGGACATGCCCTTCATCTCCAGAGCCTCCGGTTCCCACAGTGAGGCGGGAGGGTCGGGGTTGGGGTGGGGGTGTGTGGGGGTGGCTGGTTCCACAGAGGCTCTTGGGATCCGCTTTGTTAGGGTTTAGTTTAGGCATAGCTCCTAAGGGCTCAGTTATCCCTGGGAGACAGGAAGAGCAACAGAACTCAGATCACATCTTCAAACATATGCTCCCCTATCTGCAGACCCAGAGTCCTTTCTCAAGCCCGTCTCTTCTCTCATCAGTAAACAGAGTGCACAATCCCGCTTTTCTTCCCGATACACAGACTTCTATTTATTTACTGACTTTTTACTATCTCTGCAGACTTCACCCTAAAGCCCAGCTGAAGATCTGGGCCCCTTCCTGATCATCCCCGCTGTTAGCTGTCTCTCCCCCACTACTGTCTGCACCATTTATCTCGGGCTGCCTTGAGTAGCCCATCCTGTCTCTGTGGCTAGCACATTCCTTGAGGGCAGGACCTGTATCAAGAACACCCTCCTCCCCCATTATTGCCTAGCTCAGTGCTGAACACTTAGTAGGTATTCAAGAATGAAATGAAAGCACTATCTAATGTTCCCTTATTTCTGTTTTGCTCCTCCTTATATCCCCAGCCCTTAATTCAGTACCCGGCACACTCTGGGGACTTAATAAATGTGGAATAAGTCAATAATGAATGGTGAAGGCCTCCTCTGACGGTCCGGTGGATAAGAATCCACCTGCCAATGCAGGGGACATGCGTTCGGTCCCCGGTCCAGGGGTCCAGGAAGATTCCACGTGCTGTGGGGCAACTAAACCTGTGCTCCACAACTACTGAGCCGGCTTTATAGAGCTTGTGTGCTGCAACCACTGAAGCCTGCACCCAGAGCCCGTGTTCCACAACAAGAGAAGCCCCTGCAATGAGGACCCCTTGTACTGCAACCAGACAGCAGCCCCCACTGGCTGCAACTAGAGAGAACTGACACACACACCAATGAAGACCCAGGGAAGCCACAGATTAATCAACTTTAAAAAATCGTGAATGACGAAGAATGAATGAATGAACTTAAAGAGGCGATCAAAGAGTATCTTCTCTATTGGACTGTTGGGACTCTTCCCGACTGCTGGTCAGGAAGGCGGAATTCTTCAGTGACTCAGCCGGACTTGGGGTTTTGAGGGGGCAAACCACAGAGCAATTTGCTCTGTCAAGCCTGGTCCTAACTCTTGCCCCTACATCCATAGACACAGGAGCCTGAGCTGTGACTGAAGAGGAGATTCTTGTTTACGTGGTGATCTCAGGAGGATAGAGGTGGGTTACCCTCAGGACTGATGAGTCAATTCCCAATTCAAATGTGAGTCAAACCAGTCTAGGTATTTGTTGATCATTGGTCTGCCTCTTTTTCCCTGTAGAATTGGAAATAGAACTCAAACCAAATTTGATCCCAAAGAGAAGCAAAGAAAACATCGCTATTTTAATACTCTCTAAGTGAGTGGGTCTAAGAATGGATCCACCAAATGTAGTGTAGGATCCTGGATTGGATCCTGGGACAGAAAAAGGACATCAGTAGAAAAACTGGCGCAATCTATAGCTGATGGTAATGTTTCAACGTTAATGTCTGAGGGTTGGCAAATGGACTGTGGTTATATGAGAGGGTAACACTAGGTGAAGGATGGGGGCTTCCCAGGTGGTGCTAGTGGTAAAGAACCTGCCGGGCAATGCAGGAGGCACAGGAGATGCAGGCTTGGCCCCTGGGTTGGGAAAATCCCTTGGAGGAGGGCATGGCAACCCACTCTAGCATTCTTGACTGGAGAATCCCATGGACAGAGGAGCCTGGTGGGCTGCAGTCCCTAGGGTGGCAGAGCATTGGACGCGACTGAAGCGACTTGACGTGCACACGTGGGTGAAGGATATACGGAACTGTCTGTACTATCTTTGCAACTTTTCTGTGTATCTATCATTATTTCAGAATAACAAGTTTATCATTATTAAAGTAAAAAAAAAAAACGAACAAAGGTTGCCCAAGGCTGTTAGACACACAGTGCCTGCCACCGAGCAGGGGCTCAGTTAACATCTGCTAATATTGAGGGGACTGAATTAGTATAGGTCACCTGCGTGAGCTGCTTTCCAAATAGATGTTTCCACTGCATAATCAACACATTCAGAATTTTACCCAGTTTTCCATTCAGCTGTCTTCTACTTTAGTCCAAAGGCTTGTTTGGAGAAAATAATTTTTTGTCTATTTGGTTGGAGAAATTAAACATGTAAAATACAAATTACTTTCTATTCAGTGAATTGAAAGATACTAATTCCAACACGACAGGGGGAGTTACAACCACCTCCACCCAGTGATGTCATTTCTGTACATTTTACAAAAAGGTTTTTTGTGTTTTTTTTTTTGCATACATCATGTCATTTGATCTCACTTTCTTAACCAATGTGCAAATGATTGCTTAGCCCATGGAGTTTGGTAGGAGAGCTGATGTGTTGCTTGCAAAGCAACTTCTGAAATCATTAGAGAAGATAAAAAATATAGGAATGAGGAGAGTCCCAGTCTTGGCTCATTGTGGTAGCTAATCTCTCTGAACACCTTTTTCCCACTTTGTAAAATGGGTATAAATATAGGACGGTGAGAAGATAAAAGTAAATGATTCATGCAAAGCTTTAGGCATAATACCTGGCACATTCCAAGGGCCTGATAAATAGTATTATTACTGTGAGTCAGAGCAGAGTTCATGTTACAGAAAACACTGCCATCTCAGGCAGATAAAGAACTCTGGGGATGATTTTTGATGAGGACATTTTGATTCTGAAAAGTGCACCCAGCAGCCAGGGCTGAACTTCAGGTTGTTTCTGGGCAACAATACGCACATACTCACACTCACTGGCAAGAGGGGGAAAGAGTGGTTTAAAGAACTTTGGAGAGGCTTCTAATTCCACTAATAGAGCCCTGAGCTGAACAGAAAACTCTCCAGCTTTAGTAACAACATTGTCTTCATCATCAGTGACCACAACAGAACTGTGGTTGACTTCACAAGTTAGAAAGAAAACAGAAATGAAAAAGGAACTGAAAGCCAGTGCCGGGTGAGAGAAAGCTGTTGCTGTGATTATTGGACCAGAAACTGGCAGCGACAGGGCCCTTGGTTCTGGGCTGTGTGAGGGTCCGTTGAACCAAGACCTTGCTTAAAGCCAGGGCCATCCAACAGCTGCTGGGTCAGTGAAACAGGACAATGGCTTGCCTCTGTGTAGGGCTCTCAGTGAAACAATACAAAGTCTCCCATAAACATGCAAAGCCCCCAAGCCGGCATTACCTGTGGCTTAGAGCTTGAATTGACACAACCTACAGGGTAATCACCATAAACACTGGTCCTGAGTTGCTGATCACCCTGGGCGCCCGGCCAGGGCCAAGGCAAACCAGCTCAGACAGTCAGTCCTTCCACTGCCACACAGAATTCCCGTAGAAAAACCAAGTCCTTGTGCAGATGAGTTCACAACTAAAGTATTAAAAAATATTAACCAGACCAGGTTGGAGTCCAGGTCTCTGTTTTAATAAATTTAACAACCTCTCTAGGGTGTTCTTTTAGTTCAGTTTGAAAACTGCCGCATGACCTCTGCTTTTCCATTTCAAGATCGTTTTCTTTTCCCTCGTTCATCCATTCATTCAACATTCATTCATCAAAGACTTATTTTGTGATGACCGTTTGCCCAGGACATTCAGGATTTCTTTTGTCTCTCATCATAACATCCTAGGAATGTGATCCCACCCCCAGGTTCCAGATGGGAAAACGAAGGAAGCAGCAGGTCACTGGTGGGCTGAGTCTAGCCCCTCATTCCTGGGAGCTGCGTTCTCCACCAGCCCTGCCGTGTCTTGTCCCTTGACTGAACCACAGAGACAGGCCCTTGGGTGAGCGAGGAAAGAAGTCTCCAGAGCCAAGCTTCTCACAGAGGCGCTGCGGTCCCCTCGGCACCTGCCTCTGAGGCCCCCGCAGGGCCACTAACAGGGCCACACCTGAGTCACCTGCCAAATGCCAATACCTTCAGCCGCCCACGGCTCCAGGGCCTCAGGAGGGGTGGCGGGGGCTGCCCGAGGTGGCGGCGACCAGGCACGGGAGGCACACTGAAACACCCGTCTCCACTGCAGGAGTCAAGCCGGGTCCTGCTGTGCCCAGGCGTGTGGGGAGGGGCCCCAGCTACTCCCCTGGGCCTCCCAGGGGCTCTGCAGGGTCCTTTTAGAACCCATATCCTGTCCGGAAGGAACCCATTCCTTCCCAACAATGCAAGCCCGTCTGTTGCACCTGCGAATCTCGCAGCCTGAAAGACTCCTCTCTCAGAAAACAAAGCTCTCCCTCCCTTCCTTCGAGAGGCCTCCCTGCCCAGCCCACCTGACACCGCACCCTCTGATCACTCACCACACCCTTCGCTGGCTTTATTTTCTCCTTTGAGCATGCCTGTTGGTGTTTTTCTATGTTGAGTTATTTACGGCTCGATTTCACCGGGGGAGTGCCAGCTTCATGAGGGCAGAGAGCTGTTTTGTTTGAGGCTGGATCCCTAGGGCCTAGGATGAGAGACAGGGCAAATGGCCTGTCTTATCATCGTACGTTCAGCCAGAAACTGGTCCTCAACTTTTTTGTCTGCACATTAAGTAGGTTAGACAAGAACAGTGACTTTCAAACTTAAAAAAGAAAAAATCATTGGAGATTAGATTGAAAATCATCAGGGGAAAAAAAAATCACTGGAACACTCTCTTGAAGTGAAATTTTATGAAGAATGGAAAATAGCAGGGTTGTACTCATTGAAGCTGGGGGAAGGCCACTGGGCGGGGGGCGGGGGGCGGGGGGTGGGGGGGGGCTTCAGTGCGTATCCTCTCCCTGCTCTTTTCTTCCTAGCCCCACCTCGGCCCCCCGCCCCAGAGTCCTGGGGTTCCTTAGAACACAGTTTGGAAATCACTAGCCTGAGTGAGGTCCACCTTCAATCAGTCACTTCCACTTCCAAAGTATAAATACAATCATCCATAAAGTTGAGGAGTTGGAGTTGCTGACCTTCCTTCTATGGCATTCTGGTATTATAAGTCATATTAGGTAAACCCCAAAGTAGAAATTGCTGACACATTCAGTGTCACGCCTGCCAAAGGCTGGCAACTGTCAGGAGTCTATCAAGCAGTACTTGCTGGACCAGTAGTTTGTGGGAGCCACGGGGCCAATAAGACCTCAGATTGCTCAACCAATCTAGTTGATGGGATGAGACACAACGTCTGAAACAAGACAGGATACCATCAAGTGGACAGATTCTATGGGTGAACTTGAGATCCCAGAAAGAGATCCAGTGGGGTAAAATGGGAGGGTGTATCAGGAAGAGGTGTTTTCTCTGGATAGGACACCAGAAAGTCTAGGCAGGGGACACAGAAGGACTGGGGGGGCACTCACATGCCAGCTGCCAGGAGGGCAGCCTGCTGATGGTTCAGTGCTGAGCCCCTCCTCAGCCCACACACTGGACTTGACCTGGTGTTTATGAAATCCAGACCTTGGTCCCAGGAAGGACAGACTTTTTCCATCATCATCATCATATATCTCAGATATCAAATTATAACTACTATGAGAATGGCTGCTAGTTGTCCCCAGTATCCATTCTCCCCTTCTTCCTTAGTAGTTGAGCCTTCGATTTTTAGCTGGACACATGGCATTCCAGAATAGAGTCCACATTTCCCAGGCTCCCTTGCAGTCAGGTGTGGTCATGAAAATGACTTCTGATCCGTGGGATGTGAGGTGACATGGTGTGTGTCATCTTCGAGGCCTGCCCTCAGAGGGAAGAGATGTGCCCCCCTTCCCCTCTGGAACTAGCTGGGATGCAGACGTGGTGAGGAGCCCTCTCGGACTGTGAGCAACACGGTGGAAGGAACCTGGCTCCTAACCTGGAGCCACCACACCAGCCTTGGGGGGCCGGGGTGCAAAGACCACAAGAGCGAGCAATGCTCTTGTGTTTTGTTGAAGCTCTGCGTCTCCAACCAGTGCAACTGCTGTGTCAGTCCGAGTTTGCAAAGCTCATTCCCAGGGACCACTGCTGATCCCGGAGCAAGCTGTGGGGAGGGATAGGCAAGCATATTCCCTCCCACTGCTCAGTAGCTGAGCTGAGTCTCAGGGTGGCCTGGCCAAGGTCACTTGCTGCTGAGTGGATTGCTGGGACCAGAGGAAAGAGAAGGTGGACAGAGTTCGGACTTTGGGTTCAGACTAGCTCTAGTTTGAAGCCTACCTCCCTGCTGCCTAAACCCTGTTCTGAAAAACCATGTGAAAATAAGGTGAGTGGCAAACTAGACTCACAATGTGACTGCAGAGGCTTTTGTTCTCAGAATCCAGAGAGCCTGCTTCCTAGACAAGTGCTCTTTCCCACGGGGATTCCCATCTCTGAGACAAGCGCCCTCCGAGAGCCAGCTGTGGGAGCACCAAGGGATGAACGGGAGTGAGGAGACTCTCAGAGGGGTGATGTCTGCGGTGGGACTTGGAGGATGGGGAGACGGGACACAGGGAGAAAAGAAAGGGGCCGGCACCCGTGGGAGAGGGGACAGCTTGAGCAAAGGAACGGAGGCAGGACACATCCCGAGACTGCTATGCACTCGAAGAGGAGAACTCTCAATTCCAACCCTCAGCCTCAGCTCCCTCCTTTTAATATTTTACTTAGTGGTTTCGGTGTTTAGTGGGTTGTCACCGTGAGAAGGCAGTGGAAGAGATCTTGGAAAATAATTACTTCTAGAGGACAAAACAGAGTCACCTGATGAGCTCAGCTAAAAGGCAGCTAAAAGTCCCCTGCCCCTGTCCCCCACCCAGCAGGGGAACAGCCACTGAGGCTGGTACCCACCCAGCACCATTCTGTGCCAGGAGACCAACCAGCCTCACTCCCCTTGGGCTTCTCAGACTCACAGTCCTTATCTGGAGAGATACTTGTTGTGAAATGTTCCTGCAGAAAACAAAGCCTAGGGAGGCTACATGCAACTTCTATGCAGATTCAAAATTGTTTCAAAATGATATTAAAAGAAACAGAACAAAGCAGGGTTGGGAATATGCAGATGAAGCCCCATTGGTAAATACTGATAAGTGTTGAAGTTAGATGATGGGTGGGTTCTTGAGGGTGCATTATATTATTCTCTCCAAGACACTTGAAAATTTTCCACTTAAAAAGGTTATTTAAGAGCTTCTCTGGTGGCTCAGTGGTAAAGAATCTGCCTGCCAATGCAGGAGACACAAGTTTGATCCCCAGGCCAGGAGGATCTCACATGCGACTGAGCAACTAAGCCTGTGTGTCACAACAACTGGGCCTGTGCTCTAGAGCTTGGGAGCCACAGCTACTGAGCGCCTGTGCTGCAACTAGTAAACTCTGAGATTTAGAAGCTGAGGAGCTAGTTTAGTTGGTTGAGTAGAAGTGTAGTTCTCTGTGCTCCGCAACAAGAGAAACCACCGCAATGAGAAGCCCACGCACCGCAGTTAGAGAGTAGCCCCCGCTCGCCACAACTAGAGAAAAGCCAGGCAGCAACGAAGACCCAGCACAGCCAGGAATAAATAAATAAATAAATAAATATATATATATATATATATATTATTTTATTGAAGTACTTCCCTGGCAGTTCAGTGGTTAAGACCCACGCTCCCAGTGCAAGGGGCATGGGTTTGATCCCTGGTTGAGGAACTAACCACATGCCAAGCAGTGTGGCCCAAAAAGAAAGTATTTGAAAGTTTAAGAAATGCACATGAATGTTCATAATGACATCATTTATAATAGCTCAAACTAAAAGCAACCCAAACATTCCCCAACAAATGGATTTTAAAAATGTGTTATATCCACGTAAGGACATATTATTCAACGATAAAAAGGAGTGAAATACTGACATGTGCTATAAGGGATGAGTTTAGAAAACCCTACACTAAGTGAGAGAAGCCAGACACAAAAGGACACATATTGTATTGTATAGACTCTATGTATATTAAACGTCCAGAATAGGCAAATCTATAGAGACAAGAAGTAGGTTAGTGGCTTCCAGGTAATTGAATGGAGGAATTGAGAGGTAACAGCTAAGGGATTTGGCGTTTCTTTGGCAGATAATTAAAATGTTGTATGATTGATAGTGATGTTGGAGATACAACTGTAAATATACAAAAAGCCATAGAAAAAGAGAAACAGCCGGTAGAGGCTCCGAGCCATGAGTTCTCATAGGCTTCGATGTGAGCTCGGGCAAAGGGTGAGGTATGGACCAGCCCCTGAAACAAGGTCTGTCTGCCTCGTTTACGGCTCACCCAGAGGAATTCACAGAATCTAGCCCAGTCTGAAGCCTCTGGAGCAACACCGTTTTTCTCTATTCTGGAAAAATCCATGCCCCATTAATAAATATGGAATTTTGTTAGTCCTCAAACGCCTGACCCATTTCCACTGCCCGGTTTTAGTTTTGCCAAGTGCACTGGGGCTTAACTGAGGCTGCACACCAGGATCACCTGGGAGTTGAATAAACACTGGTGCCGGCTTCCGCCCCAAGAGATCCTCATTTAATTAGTGTTGGGGAGAAGCCTGGGCAGTGGATGTTTTCAAAGCTCCCAGGTGATTCAGACGTGCAAGATTGAGAATCACTGACTAAGTGAAGAATTTTTTAATGAGTAGGAAAAAATATCAAAAGTATAGCATGGAGTATGGTGAGTATTCGGTCATGAAACTTCTCTTTTAGATTTATGTTCACACTGGGTCACAATATGAAAAGTACTTCTTACTGTAACTTTCAGCCTAGGAGTTTGGAAACCCCAGTTTGACGGGTCCTGTCAGTCACCGAGCTAAATGAAGGGGACCCACCAGCAGCAATCAGGTGCCCCCCAGCCTCTGCGTGGGCCTCTCCAAGGACAGATTCTCCCCTGCTTCCAAATAGCCCTTTCCCACCTTGGACAACTCTTGCTGAGTCAAAAGCTGCCTTTCTGAAACTCTCACATCAAACCCTGACACCAGAGGACTGAGGTCTTTACCACCCCCTGAAGGCATGCTCTGTTGTCAAGCAGAGTCCGGCTAGAAGCTGAGGGTCCTGCCCAACCTGTCTCTACATGTCAGATTTCTATTCGTCTTTCAAGCCCCTGGACTTCCCTGATGGCTCAGACGGTAAAGCGTCTGCCTATAATGCGGGAGACTGGGTTCAATCCCTGGGTTAGGAAGATCTCCTAGAGGAGGAAATGGCAACCCTCTTCAGTATTCTTGCCTGGAAAATCCCATGGACCGAGGAGCCTGGTAGGCTACAGTCCACGGGGTCGAAAAGAGTCAGACATGACTGAGCAACTTCACTTTACTTTTCAAGCCTTATCTCGAATGCCCCTTCCATGAGGTCCTCCACTATGGGATCAGTTTCCTCTCTTCCTCTGCACTCTTCTGCCTTTTAATTTTCTAAAATACAGTTGGAACTTATTATACTATAACTAGTTGGTTACTGCCTTTGAGTTTGAATAAACTGTAAGCTCCTTGAGGGCATGGGTAGAGCTTCATCTTGCGCTATATCTCTGTGTCTTCTGCAGGGCCCAGTATATGCTCCATACACAATCATTGGTTGAATGAATGAACAATTGGCTTACCATGAAGTTTTTATAGGGAGGAACGTACCAAGTAGCAGCTTAAGTGGGGACGGGATTTTAAGTTCACCAAATCCTCATTCTTTAACAAGAAAAAAAATGCATAACTTTGGCATTTGAGCTAGTGCTTGAAAGGTAAGTTGAAATTTGACAGGGAGAGACAGGTCGAGGAGTAGTTTCTAGCCTCCAGTTGGAAATCCTGAATCCCCCCCACTGGTTGTCAGGGAAACCATCTCTCCTCAGATGGGTAAATGAATGAACCTTCATTCTCTAATGCAGTTCTAATGAAAACCAGGCTCTTGTGTTAAGTGTTTTGCAAACATTTTCAGGTGCCCCCAAATTGCCCCTAATGCAGAACTAGGCTCATGTTAGCAGAAGATGGACCCACTGCTGTCTCCGCTTCCAATGAACAAAACACAGTCTGAAGACGGAAAAGCCCAGACTGGGAACAAGAGGACAGGGGTCGGCCTGGAGGAGAGAGGCTGGGGGGCGTGTGTTGAAGTAGTCTTTTTAAAAGAGACGAGCCTGTTGTTTGTATGCAGATAGTACGATTAGTTACACATAAAGTATAGGATAATCTACCAAGGAACTTTTAGAAATATTTGAGGATGTTCATGAGGTTGCCCAAGACAATATCAACAAACAAAATCCATCAACATTACTTTATATCAGCAATAATCAATTAGATTAGAAAATGCTGTAGAAAAAGGATCTTGTTTCCTATAGCAACAAAAGCTATTAAATCTCGTAAAAGACACAAAAAATCTTTTCTGAAGGACAAAGAAGATCAGAAGAAATAGAGAGATGGGTAGGCTATTAATATATTATAAATGAGAAGCTATAATTTCAATCAAAATCCTAATAGAGCTCTTTCACATGGGGGAAAAGGGGGTCAAGAATAAGAGTCAAGGGATTTCCCTGGTGGTAGTGGATAGGAATCTGTCTGCCAACGCAGGGGACACGGTTTTGATCCCTGGTCTAGGAAGATTCCACGTGCCACGGAACAACTAAGCCTGTGCACCACACACTGAGCCCAAGCACTGCACCGTCCGGAAGCCCGGACGCCTGGAGCCCACGCTCCACAGCAAGAGAAGCCACCGCAATGAGAAGTCTGCAGACCACACCTAGAGAGTACCCCCTGCTCACTGCACTGGAGGGAAAGCAAAGACCTAGGGCAACAGCAACAAAAACAGCCAAAAGGAGTAAGAGAGTCAGTAGTTGAAGAAGAAATTTAAAAAAGGAGAGGGCTGCCATATACACTATATCCCTTATTATAAGACTATCATAGTCAAAATACTGTGGTATAGTGCAGAAATAGACAAATTCACCAATAGAAGAGAAGAGAGACTCCAGGGATTACAGGAACTTGAATAAGTCAGAGGCAGCATCGCAAACAAGTGTGGAAAGAGTTGCCTATAAACAGTGTCGGGTATTTGGCTACCGCAATCAAAATCTTCTATTTCTACCTCAAAAGAGCTACAAAATAAATTTCAGATGGATGAACTTAAATATGAAAGAGCAAAATTTCCAAACTCTTGAATGAAAATACAGAAATAATCATCTTTAAAGTAAAGATATTAAAAAACACAAATTATAGGCAGAAAAGATTTGATATCCCTGACTGCATCAAAATTGGAATTTTCTGAGTAACAAAAGACATTGTCAGATAAAAAGGCAAGCTATGGAATGAGATGAGATAGCTACAATGTCCATAACTGACAAATGATTCATGTACAGCCTATATAAAGAACACCTACATGTTGAAGAGAAAAAGATTACCAGGAAAGGGTTATGAGCAGGTAAGTTACAGAAGAGGAAACACAGTGGGGATTTCCCTGGTGGTCCAGTGGCTAAGATTCTATGCTCCCAGTTCAGGGTCCTGGGTTTGATCCCTGGGCAGTGAACTAGATCCCACACGTCACAACTAAAGGTCTCCCATGAACTAAGACCCAGCACAGCCAAGTAAAACATTTTGGTTTTTTTAAGAGAAAACACAAGTGGTAGATAGATACATAGAGATGCTTAACAGCACTAGTAATCAGGGTGTGCAGATTAAATAAGCAAAATAGAATGAGATATAACATCACACTCATCTGATTGACTTAAAACTCTTCAGTCTTGGAGTTCACTGGTGGCCTACTAGTTAGGATTCTGCACTTCCACTGCCGTCTCCCAGGTTTAATCCCTAATCAGGGAACTGAGATCCTGCCAGCCACCTGGCCTGACCAAAAAAATTAAAAAACTCTGCAACCTGATAGTCCCAAGGGTTGATGATGACACTGTGGGGAAATCAGGAGCTGCTAGTGGTTAAATATATGGATGTGAGAGCTGGACTATAAAGAAGGCTGAGCTCAGAAGAACTGATGCTTTTGAACTGTGGTGTTGGAGAAGACTCTTGAGAGTCCCTTGGCCTGCAAGGAGATCCAACCAGTCCATCCTAAAGGAAATCAGTCCTGGGTGTTCATTGGAAGGACTGATGTTGCAGCTGAAGCTCCAGTACTTTGGCCACCTTATACGAAGAGCTGACTCATTTGAAAAGACCCTGATGTTGGAAAAGATTGAGGGCAGGAGGAGAAGGGGACGACAGAGGATGGGCTGGTTGGATGGCATCACTGACTCAATGGACATGAGTTTGGCTAAACTCTGGGAGTTGATGATGGTCAGGGAGGCCTGGCGTGCTGCGGTTCGTGGGGCCGCAAAGAGTCAGACATGACTGAGCGACTGAACTGAACTGAACTGAATTGAGTGGTTAATTTGGTACAACCGCTTTGGCGCATAATTTAGCCCTAGTCCGGTAAAGTTCATGTGATATGTATCCTAGGGAAACATTCCATGTGGACCTGAGAGACTCAAACAAGGATGCTCATTGCAGTGTTGTTTATAACAACAAAAACTTGGCCATGTCCATCAACAGAATGGCTAAATGAATCACGATACAGTTTTAATGGAATAGACACAGAAAGAGGTGAAGAGGATTAAAGGAAATCAGGAGACCCAGTCCTGGTACTTGCTCTGCTTCTAACTGATGACAGGATGGGACAAGTCACGTGTCCCTCTTCGCTGAGTGCTCTCCCCAGACGTTCTCATGGCTCACTCCCTCCCCTCCTTCAGGGCTTTGTGCAAATTCCACCTACTCAGAGAGGCTTCCCTGACCCTGGTGTCCATACAACCAGTATCCATGCCCCCTGACACTGCGTTGTCAAGAAGCAGAGTGGCGGGATTTCCCTAGTGGTCCAGTGACTAAGACTCTGAGCTCCCAAAGCAGGGGGCCTGGGTTCGATTCCTGGTCGGGGAACTAGATCCCATGACTAACTATCCCTCATGCCACAGCAAAGATCGTGAGTGCCACAACTAAGACCTTGGTGCAGTCAAGTAAATAGATATTTATTAAAAAAAAAAAAAAAAAAGGCAGCAGCAGCAGCAGCAAAGTGGCTTAAAGGTCAGGCTAGGTTAAAACACCAGCTTTACCAACTACTGTTTGCATGACCTTAGGCAAGCGATTTAAGCTTTACGTGACTCAGTTTCCTCCTCTGCAAAATGGAGATAATAGTAGTTTTCAACTCAGAGGGTTGCTGTGAGGACTGAATGAGTTAATACACCAAAGAGAACAGCGCCTGATTCGGGGGAGGGCTGGTTAGTAGTAAATTGCACGGCAGTTAAAATGAATGAAGTACACTTGAGTGACGGTGGCTCAATCTCATAAACACGCTGCTGGATGAAAAGAGCACAGCCCTCTCCCTTCCCTGAACTTCCCTCCCAGTCACAAGCATGTGGCCAGCACGCAGACCAGCCCTCAGTCACACCACCGTCAGGGGTCCTTCTCATGAGTCTGAGTCCCTGTCCGCTGGCATCCACGTCCCTCACAGCCTGGCCAAGTCAGTTTTCAGTTCAGTTCAGTTCAGTTCAGTTCAGTCGTGTCCGACTCTGCGCCCCCGGGGACTGCAGCACGCCAGGCCTCCCTGTCCATCACCAACTCCCAGAGTTTACTCAAACTCATGTCTATTGAGTCAGTGATGCCATCCAACCATCTGGGCAGGGTTTATTGACTGAACTGGATTAATTCTGAAAGTTCTCAAATGCCTGAAGACAGAGACACCACTGACCCTTCTGGCTGGTGTGTTTTAAGAAGTTGAACTAAAGACATGAGGAAGTGGGGGCGATGGAATGGGTGAGTGACCCGAGTACCTGGAAAGAGAGAGAAATCCCAGGAAAGGGAGTGTCTCCAAGGGAAGGGAGTCTGTGACTCCAAGACCAGGGAGTAGGGGAACCTCACCCCTTTCTGAAGGCCTGTCCTAGGGTCCACTGGGTAACTGAAGGATGAACTGCTACATTCACAGAGGACTTGTCATTAAAAAGAAAAAAAGATCTAGAAGGATCCCAGCAGAGTCCTTCCACAGGCTCTAGGAGGGGAAGTGGGATTGGGGGCAAGTGGGGAGGCGAGTGAAGGCTTCTTTTCCCTTTATACTCTAAATACTTTTGCATTGTTTGAATTGAGAAAGAAGTGATTACTTGTGAATTATGAGAAAAGAAAATTTTAATCTTGCACGGAAGGGGTACTCAGGGAATGGGTATTACAATTATTCTTTAAAACAGAGAGAAAGACATCTCACCCACCACAGATCCGCAGGCAGGAAGGGGCCCTGCTCGCTCCCCTCCTCACTCTGCAGCCGGCCCCTCATCCCTGGCCCTTCCTCCAACCTGTACCCTAAAGTGGATGTCCTCACTGCTCTCACCGCCCAGCCCCTTGCCCCGAACAACAGCCTCCTACTGCTCTCCCTGTTTCTTCTCCCCCCCTTTTTATTGCTCTTTCAACTTTATTTTTTTATATTTATTTATTTTTAATTGTCAACTTTATTATTTTTTGTACTTACTTATTTTTAATGGGTTGATGATTGCTTTACAATATTGGTTTGATTTGTATCATATATCGACATGAATTAACCATCAGTGTACATATGCCCCCTCCCTCTTGAATCTCCTTCCTTCCTCCCACCCATTCCCACCCCTCTAGGTTGTTACAGAGCCCCAGTTTGAGTTCCCTGAGTCAGAGTCTCTTGGACTGCAAGGAGATCCAACCAGTCCATCCTAAAGGAACTCAGTCCTGAATATTCATTGGAAGGACTGATACTGAAGCTGAAACTCCAATACTCTGGCCACCTGATGCGAAGAGCTGACTCATTTGAAAAGACCCTGATGATGGGAAAGATTGAGGGCAGGAGGAGAAGGGGACGACAGAGGATGAGATGATTGGGTGGCATTACGGACTCAATGGAGATGAGTTTGGGTAAACTCCGGGAGTTGGTGATGGACAGGGAGGCCTGGCGTGCTGTGGTCCATGGGGTCGCAAAGAGTTGGACACGACTGAGCGGCTGAACTGAACTGAACTGAACTGAGTCGTACAGCAAATTCCCACTGGCTGTCTATTTACATGTGTTAGTGTATGTGGCTCCACGCTACTCTCCCCTTCATTTCACCTCCCCTCGCCTCCCCCAGCATTGCTCTCCTTGTTTCTGCCCTCCCTGGTCCGTCTCACTCTGCACAGCCCGGCAGTTGACACATACCAACTCGTTCACTCACTCAGGCGATTAACCCTCTAACGTAACCTGAGAATCTCAGCTGGACAGAGTAGAAACTGCGGCACAGAGCATCCAGCCGCATGCCCCAGGCCCACACCATGAAGCACCAGCGTGGGGACTCAAACACTGGGGGACTGGGCCACCTGTCCCCTTTGCCTCCTTCCTTCCTCCCCACTCCCCAGGAGTGAAATCTGTTCTCCCCACTACAAGGTCCATGTGACCTGGCCCTTGCCTGCCCCTCTAGCTTCACCCTCCACCCCCCTCCTCACTCCCCAATGCCGCGGGCTCCCCGGCTGGTCCTGTACCCAGAACAGTCTTTCCTTCCCAATCATCAAATGGCTTGCTCTCTCGCTTCACTCAGATTTCTGCTTGAATGTCACCTCCTCCAAAAGGGCCCCCCGACCACCGTTTCTCAAACAGTCCTCACTTTATTCTCTGACCCTTCCCTGCTGCGATTTTATTCATAGTTCTTATCACTTCCTGATCTGACGTTAGGAGACTACTTGTTTGGAGGCTTATCGTGTGTCTCCACTCTCTCTAGAATTTCTGTTCCGTGGGGGCAGGGACTTTGTCCCCAGTGCCCGGATCATAGGCTCACATAGAATGGTAGTGCAGCGAATGAATAAATGCTCCCCGCCCCCGCTCCCCAGGTGAGGCAGCCCACGTGGATCAGCCTGCTCTGGGACCGGGTCTGGGCCTACCGTGTGGGCTGCTCGGAACGGTCCACTCCCCTTTCACGGGATGGTGCTCCTGCCTGTCCGTGTGTCGCCCCATCCTTCCCCCCAGGCCTCCTGGACAAGTGGGGCAGCAGGCAAAGTGAGGCCTCCCAGATTCCTTCCCAGTTTCCCCCTGCCAACCCCTCTGTCCATCCCTCCAAGCCCAGGGCTTTCACTCCCAGCCTCTTGGAAGCTGGTCTGACGAATCCACCTCCACCAAGATGTCAATTTGTCCTTCCCAGGATATTTGCATTTTTAAATGAGGCCAGGCTGGAGCAGCTCTTCGCCCAGTGTATGCCTCTGTCATGGTGTAACTCCCAAGATGGGATGTTTCAGAGAGATACAACCTTTCCCTCTCCCAGAGCCCGGGAGACAGTGTCAGGTCAGGGTGCTGAGGGAGAGGGAGACAGAGCTCCGAGCTCAGCCAGTGGGTCAGAGACTGGGACCCAGCAAACCCTGACCGCAAATGCTATCCCACTCCACCTACATCTTCCCTTCCCACCACCCAGACGACCTGGCTTTGTTCCCCAAAGCATCCCCAAGCAACCCTCAGGCTCTGCTTTGTGGAACCCCTCCAGAGGATCCCCAGGGAACCCAGAACAAAAGCCTTACCCATTTCGATCCCACAGATGGCCAAGGCTGCCACCACCGCACCTGCCGACGTCCCAGCGAAGCGATGGGCTGTTTCCAGCATCCGGGGGGCCAGGTCCCGAAGGGCGTCCACCGCCCCAGCCTGGTAGAAGGAGAGGAACCCGCTGCCCGAGAAGGAGATGGAATGAGGGGTGTCAGGGTCCCCCTTGAACACCTGTTCTTCCATCTCCTCAACCTGGGACCTCCCAGGGAAGGGAGGAAACTCTCAGCGCCGATGTGCCTGAAGGCCAGCCACTCTGCTGTTGAAACTTGCGGCCAAGCTTCCCTGCCAGCCCGGAGCCTGGAATGTGGCTGTCGCTCCCCGGGCGGCAGCTGGGACACCCACAGTGGCTCAGGCAGCAGCTGCCTGGGCCTGTTGAGCTCGGTCAGGAGGCAGCCCCAAAGCCTGGTAAAGGCCCCCGCGGGCAGCGTCCTGGCCCAGTGAGCGCCCTCCTCTGCACTTGCCTGGTACCCCTTGGATCGCAGGTGGCCGCCACGCAGGGCCGGGCCCAGGAAGAGGTGCCGCTCAGCCCTGAGTCCCAAAGGGTTCACTCATCGGGTTGCTAAACCTCCACGGATGGGTATGGGATGGCGCCTCCCTCCCCCGCACGCTGCAGCTGTAAAGGGAGTAAACGCTGGCCTCCCTCCAGGAGAGGGTATTCCTTTCCCACAGCGACAGGGCTGCCAAGCTGGCTCTGGTTTCTGAGGGAGACTCGGCTCACAGCACCCATGCCCCCACCGCAGCGCCCCTCCCTGGGATCCTGCTCCAGGCTCCGGGTGGCGTGTGTGAGGTGTGATACAATTATTTTTATTTGTTCTTGCGTAAGTGCCCCTCTGCTTACTCATCTGTTTATTCACGTGTTAGGACTGGCCACCGGTTAAATTGTAAGGGAAAAGAGTTTGGGCTCCAGGGCCCCCACCCCCCGCCTCTCCAGCTCTCACCTTCTCTCCTCTGCCCTTCGCCAACACACCAACTCTTAGCACTCTCTGTCCAAGCCTTGAATCTCTGTGCTGTGTCCTAAGTGTCCCGCAAGAAGTCAACCTGGAATCTCCATCATTCTGTGTTACAGCATCACACTGTATTCTCACTTTGAAATGAGAGGTTTGAAATGTCAGTATTCATGACATGTCATGTCATGGCGTCTCATGTTTGAGATGTCAGTAACCCCAAGGATGAACAGCTTGGGACCTCAGGTGTGGGGGCATCTGGGTCAGAGCAGAGAGATGATTTGGAGCCTAAGGGGAAAGGCACGTGGTGGGGGAACCAAGGGTAGCTCCAGGGAGCCCTGGTCGTGCCAGTCTGGAGCAGTGCAACATGCCCTGGCAAGGAGAGTCTTCCTCACTACCAGCAAATGTCACCGCCTAAGGATGTTGCAAGACAGCGAATTGGCCGGCGTCCCCCTTCTCTGTCCCCCCAGGGCACACAGAAGCTGGTCAGAATTGGAATAGAGACACAAAGTCTCCTGCCCAACGCTCAGTCCAGCTCCATACTCTGCTAGGATGTGATAGCCGCACTGAGCCCACCAGGGGAAGTGAAGTGAAATGAGGTGAAAATCACTCAGTCGTGTCCGACTCTTTGTGAGCCCATGGACTGTAACCTACCCGGCTCCTCTGTCCATGGAATTCTCCAAGCCTGAATCCTGGAGTGGGTAGCCATTCCCTTCTCCAGGGTATCTTCCCAACCTAGGGATCAAACCCAGGTCTCCCACACAGCAGGTGGATTCTTTACCATTTGAGCCATCAGGGAAGCCCAAACCCACTAGGGGACGTCCCGCCAACTCTGCTCACCTTCCTGATATAGTGGAACTTTGCACTGGGGAGCAGTGCCCAGGGTTCGGTCAGAAAGGGGTTTTCTGTCTTGGGTAGGTAGTTCCAGATATTCGAGAAGGGAACTCCTGACTAAATGTGTCTGCAACAGAGAAAACGCATGCGCACCTGTGTCTGTGCTTGTGTGTATGTGTGCAGACTCACACACACATACACAGATCTGAGGCCACCGACAGGCTGGGGTGAAGAGTAGGGTGAGGCTGCGTGGAGTCCAATCAGCTTTTGGCACATTGAGACCCTGCCTCCAGGAGATGGTAGGGAGTGGAAGCCCCGTCCCCTAACATCTACACTTGGGAACAAGATATGAGAATAACCAGAGAACGCACAAGGCAGTCTATAATTAAGTACCAAATTGTGGAGGGCTGAGACTCCTGCCAGAAAAGTTCAGAGATGAGAGTGAGCAGCATGGGCTGGAACCTTCAGAGAAGCTATGTGATAGAGTTGTGGGTTGGGGGTTTAAAGAAGCTAGCAGGAGGAGGGAAACTACTATGGCAAGAAGCAGTGTGCAGTCCTTACAGAGGGTGAAGGGGTGCGATGGCAAGCAGTTACACAGGATGGATTAGACAGATGTGGGTTGAAGCCCAGTTCTAATATTTATAGGCAGTGTGACATGTGGTAACCTCTCCCGGCCTCAGTTTTCCTCATCTGTAAAATGGGGACAATAATGCATATACTGTACAGGAGCTGTAAAACATAAGATACGGTTATAAAATGCCTGGCACATGGTGTGTCTCTTATTATCAAAGGGCAATAAGGGCCAAGGCTTCTAGAACAGGTGGAGCTGGGAGCCAAGGTGGAATAGAAAGATGCAGCCAACAGAAGGTGGGATGCACTTGCAATGTGTAGGAGGAGCTGGAAGAATTCTCGAGGGGGAGAGTCTTGGAAAGGCAGTGAGACAGGCGGGAGGATGAGGAAGGAGGAGGGAGCTACATCCTTCTATGGATGTTGGCGGCCGGGTTACAGAGGCAGCTGAAGAAAGATAAGCTAATGATGCCATTGCATCAGAGACTCAGAGGACGTGGGGACCGGTTGGATAGGCCGGATGAGTCATGGCTGATGCCCGTTTTTAGCCTAGTGCTGGGAGGGGTGGGGTGGCCTTTGAGAAAACTAGGACAGAGCTGGGGAGACTGGGTGGAGGGTGAGTTTACGACACGTCTGAGATGATAGCAGGACATTGGAACTTTGGCGGAGGGGCAGGGAAGGCTCCAGAGAAGGGGAGAGAGACCCCTGCCGTTGAGCAGCAGAGAAGGATGAGCAGCTGGAGGTGGGTAGGTGTCATGTTGAAGGAAGACAACCTTGGACAAGTATTTTTCCTGATCATCTTGCTCTTCACAGTGAAAGAAGAGGCAGGGCCACCTGTTGTACATGGACTGTGGGGGCTCCAGAAGGCTGGGACCCCACCACCCTTTCAAAGAGAGCACTGTGGGACTTCTCTGGCGGCTCAGTGGTCCAGTTGCAGGAGGCACAGGTTCAATCCCTGGTCAGGGAACTAAGATCCCATATGCCATGCGATGTGGCCAAAAATTTGAAAGAAAGCAAAGACAGTGTTGAGTCCCGCCTCTGTCCCTGGCCCCTTGCTCCTTGGGTCTGGCTGTTGGATTCGGCCACCGACCTCACTGAGGAAAGACATTCTTCAGTTCCATGGGGATGGTGGAGACCACAGCAGGCACAGCACAGCGTCTATGCGTGCGTGCTAGGTCGCTTCAGTCATGTCCAACACTTTGCGACCCTGGGGACTGTAGCCTGCCAGGTTTTATGCAAACAAGCAAACTAGAAACTCACTGGGAAGGCCCCATGGGAGCTGTCAATGTGTTCCCACACTCTGACCCCAGCAGAGAGCTCTGCACACCTGACTTGGGCTTTGGGGCCACAGGGTTCCCCCACCCTGTCCCTCATCTCATTTCCCATTGTTCCTGGTGTTGAGCTCAAAGCCCTGAGAACTCCAAGTGGATGCTGTCAGCAAAGGATCACCTCCTGACACCTGCATTTGAGTTATAAAGTCGGCTTGTAATCCTCTCAGGTGTTTTATTCCAAGTTAACTGCTCTTATGACTCATCAGCCTCTGAGGAAATCACATGTAAGAAACTGAGCCTGCTTATCACACATGATTCTAACAAGACAACCCAAAGGAATTTATAGAAGAACCTGGGCTTTCCATAAATATAAAATATGTGGAATCACCCAGGACCCCACTCTCGGGGAGAAAGGCGGCATTGAGATTCTGGGTTAGCTTCTCGTTGATGGTATACCACCCTTTACTTAAATCTTATAAAAATGTTTATTTAGTGAAGAACCTGGTTGTTTCTGGACATGAAAGAATATGACCGTCATAGTATTGTCCTTGAGTAACCTTGCCAATGACGTTTAACCTGAATCGAATGAAGGCCTAGCTTCTAGTTACAGTGAACACACAGTATGAAGGGAAGCCTCTTGCTCAGTCGTATCTGATTCTTTGCAACCGCATGGACTGTAGCCCACCAGGCTTCTCTGTCCATGGGATTTCCCAGGCAAGGAGCCTGCAGAGTACGAAGGAACAAGTTAAATGACGCCATGTGGGAACAAAGACAAACTGAAACCGGGGGAGGTTCTGGTAGATAGCATTGCTAGACAGCAGCCATTCCCAGCCTGCTGCTCCTTGCTCCCCTCCCCGTAAGCAGTTTAAAGGGCAGATACTTGATTTCCCAGCCTCCCTTGCAGCTGGAGACCAACATAAGAGACACTTCTGGTCAACGAGAAGTAAGGGGGAATCTGCTGGAGCTACGGCAGCCCTCTCGTACCCATCAAGGGAAACAGGCAGACATACTAGTGTATTAGTTATCTATGGCCTTGTCACAAATTCCTTCAAAATGTAATTCCTTCAAAACTTAATTCCTTCAAATAACATCTATGAATTTACACAGTTTCCAAGCTTTAGGAACCTGGTAATGGTCTCTCATGAGGTCCTTGTCAAGCTGATAACCAGGGTTGCAATCATCTCAAGGGTCGCGGGGATGGAAGAATCCACTTTCAAATGAGCTCTCATGGTTGTTAGTAGGCACCAGATCTTGGCTGGCTATTGATAGAAAGCTTCACCACATGGGCCTCTTCACTGCACAAGATAACAGCTTTCTTTTGCCAGAGTGAGAGGTGCAGGGGAGTGAGAAAGAGAAAGAGACAGAGAGTGTGAACCCCCGATGGAAGCCACAGTCTTTCTGCAAGATTCTCAGAAGTGATGGCATTCCTTTGCTATATTCACACCCCTCCCACATTTTACCAGGGGCTGGTCTGTGAGACCAGAAGGTGGGAATTCTTAGGGACAAAGGAGGCTGGCTACTTCACTGAGGATAGTAGGAGAGAAAGACAGAAAGAGCCTGGATCTTTGAGAAGATCGTTGAGTGACTGTCCCAACCCCCAAACCATTTGTACGTTTCCTTTTATATCAGATAATTGAATGCCTTTATTGTTGAAGTCACTGTGCATTCGACATTTGCTGCTGAAAACCTCAGGACTAATGCAAGGACTATTCAATACTTCTAGTAAGATGTAGAAATGATCTTGAGAAGAAAAGATAAAAACTAGTCCTGTGCCATTAGAGGAAATACTTTAAGGTATAGATAGTTATTATAGCTGAAATCTGAACATAAAAATTCTAAAAAATTCAATCTGAAAATTTCAGATGAATTTTATTATACCTTTTGGAAATTGTTTATCAACTATTTCTCTAGTTAGAAGAAATAGGATATTTTTTTCTTCCTTATTCCCCCTAAAAAACAAGTGGTGTTCTACTAATTAATTGGATAGTCCTCTAACATAGCACTTGACTTTTGAGCTGTGTGACTTGGTTTTTATACACTTGATCAACATATATGTATATCCTCTGTGGGGTGAAAGTGTTTACACCTTTTATGAAAAGTCTGTAATAATGATAGTAAAAGACTTAAGGTGAGAGGAGAAACTTGACACCCTTGAGATGGGGACAGGGCTTGCTAGGTTATGACATAACCCTGCCATGTTGTCCTTTCATATGACCTTGAGATCATTCATGCAAATGAAATTACACCTTCTTCTCATTATGAAACAGCTCAAACATACAGTAAAGTACTGAAAATAGAACAGCAAACAACCATGTACCTGCCAGACAGATCGAACTGATCTTAACATTTTATCACATCTTGGACAAATATTTGCTTGGTTTTAAAGAAATGAAATTTTACAGATAGAGGTGAAACTTCCTTTCAACTCTTTCCTGATTTTGCCCCTACTCTTCCTCCGGTGGGAAACCATGTCCCAGATTGGAAAGTCTTTCTCTTCCATGTTTTCATATTTTTATTACATGAGTATGTTTTATAAACAATATACAGTATTGTTGTACAAATATTTTAAATTTCATATAAGCAAACACATTGACTTACTCTGTAATTTGCTGCTTTCGTTCAGCGTTGGGATACGTGGCTCTAGTCACTGCTCTTGGTAACCTATTTTACGACCATGGGACAATGTATTCATTATTCTCTTCCTGATGGGCATTCAGGTTGTTTCCAGTGTTTTACTGTAACCAACAATGCTGCAGTGAGAACTCTTTATTGTACATTTCCCTTTACACGATATGGGAATTTCTCAGATTACAATGTGGATTTATCAGTAGTATCTGTGGGATTTTAATTTATGGAGGTGACTGAGTGGTGACGTGGAAAAGCGAATGCCAGTGAAAGAAAATTTTTATTACTTACATCCTGGATTCGAGGAGGCTTGCCATGCCATGCATGGCCTCATGGAGAGCACCAGGTTTGGTCAGGAGACAGATGGGATGAGGGGAAGGCATGGCACAGAAGCTTGATTGTATTTTCTGCAAGAAAGGCAAGGAAAGAGCTTAGGACTGACTGATTTAAATAGCGTCAGCAGGCTCTGGCCTATAGAGGTGGTCTCAAGGTGTCTGGAACCTAGTCCTGGGTGATTAGGGGAGAGGAATATTGCTTCCTGGAGTATAACAGCCAGATGGAGGAGGTGGTTCAGAGTAAGGAGGTGGTTCTGGATTGGTTACTGTGCTATGAAAGGTGTGCTTTGAGCCCTTTGCTATCACTAAGAATTGGCCTACCCTAGGAGGAGTGTTCTCTCCTCAGTAGGAAGGCCACAAATGCCAGAGCATCATGAATACATACAAGGGGACATCCCTGGCAATTTAGTGGTTAAGACTCTGCTCTTCTATGGCCAGGGGTGTGGGTTTGATCCCTGGTCAGAAAACTAAGATCCCACGTGCCCGCCACCCCCACAATTATGTATATATATATTTATATACACACATATATGTTGTCATTCAGTCACTAAATTGTGTCCGACTCTTTGTGACCCCATGGACTGCAGGCTTCCCTGTCCTCCATCATCTCCTAGAGTTTGCCCAAATTCATGTCCATTGAGTCAGTGATGCTATCTAACCATCTCATCCTCTGCCATTCCCTTCTCCTTTTGCGTTCAATCTTTCCCAGCATCAGGGTCTTTTCTAATGAGTTGGTTCTTTGTATCACGTGGGCAAAGTATTGGAGACAGCAAGCTCAGCTTCAGCATCAGTCCTTCCAATGAATATTCAATAAGGTTGATTTCCTTTACGATTGACTGGTTTGATCTTGCAGTCCAAAGGACTCTCAACATATATACTAATATATATACACACAATAGGAAAATAGGGCACTTATTCAGTTTGACCAGTTGTTGCCAAATTACTCTCTGGAGCGGCTGTACCATTTTATGCTCCCAGTCAATAAGAGATCTAATAGCTTCTCTTCTCTTGGTATTACTAGAGTTTTTAAATGTTGCCAATTTGAAGGGTGGGCTACCCAGGTGGCTCAGTGGTAAAGAATCCGCCCGCCAAGGCAGGAGACACGAGAGACATGGGTTTGGTCCCTGGAGTAGGAAATGACACCCAACTCCAGTATTCTTGCCTGGAAAATTCCACAGGCAGAGAAGCCTGGCGGGCTTCAGTCCATGGGGCCTCAAAGAATCGGACACGACTGAACGACGGAGCAACAACAATCGGAAGGGTGTGAACTCACTGTTGTTCCACTGATATTTTCCTGATTATTTATGAGGCTAGGCATCATCTCACATTTCGTGTCCTTCCAGATTCCTCTTCTCTGAATTACTTATTCTTAGCCTTTCCCCACTGGGGTGAGGGCAGTTAATAATGTGTAGCCACGGATGCTAATATTAGCTCCACTAAATGCATTGTAAATATCCTTTCCCAGTTTGTGACCTGTCTTTTGACTTTTTAATGATGTCTCTATGGCACCAAATTTTAAAATTTTTAATGTAGTAAAATGTATCATTCTTTCCCTTTATGGCTTAAGTGCTTGTATCTTTAAGTCATAAAGATGCCCTCTCATATTAAATAGAGTCTTGGTTATTTTAAATGATTTACGTATCAAGCCTAAGCTATTCATTTAATCTCCCTTGAAAAACTGCCTCCTGGTTTGTCACCATGAGTTTTAAAATATTGGCTTGGCCAAAAAGTTCCTTTGGTTTCTTAAGTAAAAATAAAAGATATTTCATTTTCACCAAGAACTTTATTGAACAATGTGCTCACTGTTTTTTCCACTACCTCGTGCCATTTTTCAGACAGCTTCATAAAAATTCCATCTTCCCAAAATGTTTTATCTTTTTTAAGTGAAGAATTGTTCCACGTGCCTTTTACAGTCTTACAGGAATTGAAATATTTTCCATTATGAAAATTCCATAAAGACCGAAATAAATGGACATATGAGTGTGCAACGTCTGGTGAATATGGCGGATGAATCAGAACTTTCCAGCCAAGCTATTAACACTTTTTGCCTGCTTATCAGAGAAACATGCAGTCTTACATCATCCTTGTGGGAGATTATGCATTTTCTGTTGACCAACTCCAGAAGCTTTTCATGAAGTGCTATCTTCAGTTGGTCTAATTGGAAGCAGTGGTGTTGGTGGTGCTTGAGTTGCTAAGTCGTGTCTGACTCTTGTGACCCCATGAACTGTAGCCTGCCAGGCTCCTCTTGTCCATGGGATTCTCCAGGCAAGAATACTGGAGTGGGTTGCCATTTCTTTATCCAACTGGAAGCAGTACTTGTTGGAATTAATAATCTGATTTTCCAGAAGGAGCTCATAATAGAGACCCCTTCCTATCCCACATATACACATCATCCTCTTCTTTGGATGAAGACTGGCCTTTGGTGTGGTTGGTGGTGGTTCATTTTGCTTATCCCACAGTCTCTTCTGTTCCACATTATTGTACAATATCCACTTTTCATTGCCCATCACAATTTGTTTTTAAAATGGAACGTTTGCATTTTGTTTAAGTAGAGAATTGCATGTGGAAATATGATCAGGAAGGTTTTTAATCTAAATTATGTGAAACTCAAACATCAAAGTGATGAACATAACCAAGCTGGTGCAAATGATGTTCAGTGCTTGTTGGATATTTTGAGCATGTCAGCTATCTCTCACATAGTAATAACACTGATTGTTCTCAATTAATGTTTCAATTTGCTTGCTATCTACTTCAACTGGTATACCTGTCTGTGGAGCATGGTCCAGTGAGAAATCTCCAGCACAAAACTTCTCAAACCGCTTTGACACATTTCATCAATCACAGCGCCTTCTCCATACACTGCACAAACATTTTCTTGCATTTTAGTTGCAGTTTTACTTTTCTCATATAAAGCAAACTATGCTGAAAATGTTGCTTTTTCCCTTCTATCTTCAATATTAAAATGGCTACACAAAATTCACCAATTTTGATAATTTTGTTAAAATGCACGCTGATAATGGTAGCTGTCACAATACAATCTAACAAAACTGCTTTGAATCAAGTTAAAGACAACTAAGCGCTACTACAGCCAACTTATGGAGAGAAATGAATGAATATTTTACCAACCCAATAACTGCTTGCAGGGATTTATCCTGCAGAAATACTGATAAGGTTCCCTCCACCTCCTCAGTATATGCACAGGGTAGTTAAATAGAGCACCAAGTGTAATAGCAAACATATAGAAAATAACCTATCAGTGGAAATTAATTATAGTCAGTATCCATATATCACATAATGTAATTCTCTGCAGCCACAGAAAAGAATAAGGGAGATCTGGATGTACTCACATGGAAAGTTCTCCAAGATATAATTGATAAATAGAGAGCATTAAAAAAAAAAATCCAAAGAATAAATATAATATGCTACTATTTATGTCAAGAAAGGGGGAAAAAAGATTCTCTATGTGTGCCCACGTAAAATTTCAGAAACAAAGCTACTGAGGGTGGCCACTTCCGAAGAGGGGGACCAGGGTTTGAGGGTGGGAGGGAAACCCATTTTTCATTGCCAGCCTTTTCTGTTTTCACTGTTACTTGCATTACTGTAAACAAAGAAGAATTGCTGTGGGTGGTGCCATTTGCTGTAAGCTGCTATTTGTTTTGGCATTTGGAATATTCTGAGGTGAAGAAGGCCTTTTGTTCCAATAGCTGAGAAGAAATTGAATTATTAGAAATGGGGCAGGAGACTGGGCATCATTGGGACAGTTTGATTACATGTGTTCTTTCTGCAGCTGGGTCTGAAGACAGAAAGGGCAGTGCTTACAGCCACGTGCTGGTTGATGAGATCCAGGCTTGCCTTTGTCTTGGGGAGGGGGAGTTGTCTGGGAACCAAGGGGAAGTGTTTGGGAGTCTTAGGCGATGAGAGGTTGTCTGTGGGATGGGCGTGGGGTGTGGGGAGACAGAGGGAAGAGGTTGTGAGGCAGTTGGACTTGCCCAGGTCCCTGCAGCCCTGGGACCAGCTGTCTGAGTTGCAGCCTGGGCCACTGAAGGCTGAGTCTCCCAGCTGCAGAGTAGGAACAGACTCCGCATCCCTCCCCTAGGGGAGGAGGAGAGCCCCCACCTCAAAGGCACTGGCAGGCAATCCTCTGGAGAGGAGGAAAAGCTAGGCTCAACCTAGGAAAATTCTCACCCAATCAGTGGGAATTAAAGGCACCCCAAGTTTACCCTTGCTGAGATTTGAGCAGGGAAAGGGATTGGGTCAGCATCCACAGAACAAAGATAAAATGTACCCCAGGGTCAAGTCCAACGACCTTCCTCAAGGCAGTGCAGTGTAGCTGGGCAGGGACCCGGGCTCTCTGGGTTCAAGTCACAGCTGTGTCAATTCCAAGTTACTTAACGTCTCAGTGCCTTAGTTTTCTTATACATAAAATGGGAAAATAATAGTCACCTCCTAGAGGGTGTCCTGGCTTATGTGCTTATGAAGTATTAACCTTTGTAATTCCTCATTTACCACCTCTGTAAATTTCACTGTGGCTGGCACCCAGGGCAGTGACAGTCAGCATGTTGGAGGGTTGGGTCTGTATCTGAGGCGGATGCCCGTTAACCAAGCTCACAAACCTGACGAATAAGCTGTAACCAACTTGTTCATTCACACAGGCCAGTGCTTGTAGGAGGATCCATCGTCACCTTGATCTTCGCTCTTTTCCTCATGGAGAGCCCAGACTATACTCAGAGGCCCCTTGGGGGAATGGGGACACTTCTGTGCTCTTATTTATTTCTCTGTCTGCTCCCACTGCGTGACTGTCTGCCTCGTAGGGGAGGGCACTTTGGTACATTGGAGGCTGGCAATTCATCGTTGTCAAATAAATACCTGCTGAATGAGTAAACGGTCAACACGTGTTCCCTGGCATAAGCAAACACTGGAAGCAACCTGAATGCCCAACAACAAGTTGTTATTAAATCATGTCCCAGTCACCCCACAAAACCAAAGAGTCATTGAGAAGGATGATTTTAGCGACTGTATAGAAAGAGAAATGCTTGTGATGTAATCTTTGAAAAACAAAAGAAATCAAAATGGTCTGGGAACGATGTGGTGATCTTGATATTTTGTTAAGTGAAAAAGCAAGATGCCAGAAAAGGAATATGATGTGATGCCATTCATGTGAAAATGGAGACAAAGCTTGTAAGACTTATCTTCTAACTGTAAGCACAAAATACTTCCGACCAACAAACCAATTGACTGAAAACACCTGAGCCTCCAGGAAGGGGATGGAGAGGTGGACATCGGGGAACAAGCCACTGACAACTTATGTGCCCTCTGAATGCTGAAGCTGAATGTGCTTCTGATTTTAAAAAATCAACTAATTTAAAATACTTTCTGGGGGACTTGCCTGGTGGCCCAGTAGTTAAGAATCCACCTTGCAATGCAGGGGACATGGGTTCGATCCCTGTCCGGGGAACTAACATTCCAGAAAGCCCACACACAGCAACTACTAGCCCATGTGCTCTGGAGCCCTCATGCCGCAACTACAGAGAGTGCAAGCTCTGCTACGAAAAATCCTGCCTGATTCAGTGAAGATCCCACCTGCTATCATACAACCAGGACCTGATGCAGCCAAACAAACGAAAAAACCTTTTCTGGTACACAGCAAAGTAAAATAGATCAATATATTTTCTTTTTCCAGTATATTCCTCAACGCTAAGGCACAAAGCTTTTTTAAACTGTTTTATTTATTTATTTTTGTCTGCCCTGGGTCATCGTTCCCGCACATGGGCTTTCTCTAGTTGCAGCGAGCAGGGGGGCTACACTCTAGTGGTGGGGTGCAGGCTTCCCACTGCAGTCTCTTGAGACTGTCGCGAGAGAATTACAAGTGGATTCTCTTGTTGTGGAGCACAGGCTCTAGGGTGTGAGGGCTCAGTCGATGTGGAGCGCAGGCTTCGTTGCTCCACGGCATCTGGAATCTTCCCGGATCAAGGATCGAATGTGTGTCCCCTGCATTCACAGGCAGATTCTCACCCACTGCACCGCCAAGGAAGTCCTAAGGCACAACTCCAACACACACTTCAAAGTTTCTGACGTCAGAATACATCTCAATCAGTGGGCATTCCTAACAGGATCTTGGGATGGATTTTCCTGCCCCTAAAAAGCATTTGCTAAATTAATACTGAGTTTTAAAATCAATGATATTTTAGGATCAAGGAAACACAGTATATAAAAACGTGTCATCTAGAATGAAACTGTAACAGTATAAACCATTGTGTGATGGTATTTTGGGGATCTTCCTTTCTCAAAATAGTCCTGATTGATATTTTACATCATCTTTTCAAAAGTTTTTTAAAAATATACTTTTTAACATTTTTCAGGAGATAATCAATGGTTTTAAAGGGAGAGATCCCCCAGCACCAGGGTATAGATACCCACTAAGCTGTTCAGTTCAGTTCAGCCGCTCAGTTGTGTCCGACTCTTTGCGACCCCATGAACCACAGCATGCCAGGCCTCCCTGTCCATCACCAGCTCCCGGAGTCCACCAAACCCATGTCCATCGAGTCAGTGATGCCATCCAACCATCTCATCCTCTGTCATCCCCTTCTCCTCCTGCTCTCAATCTTTCCCAGCATCAGGGTCTTTTCAAATGAGTCAGCTCTTCACATCAGGTGGCCAAAGTATTGGAGCTTCAGCTTCAACATCAGTCCTTCCAACGAATACCCAGGACTGATCTCCTTCAGAATGGACTGGTTGGATCTCCTTGCAGTCCAAGGGACTCTCAAGAGTCTTCTCCAACACCACAGTTCAAAAGCATCAATTCTTCTGCGCTCAGCTTTCTTTATAGTCCAACTCTCACATCCATACATGACCACTGGAAAAACCATAGCCTTGACTAGTCAGACCTTTGTTGACAAAGTAATGTCTCTGTTTTTTAATATGCTATCTAGGTTGGTAATAACTTTCCTTCCAAGGAGTAAGTGTCTTTTAATTTCATGGCAGCAGTCACTAGCTGCAGTGGTTTCGGAGCCCAGAAAAATAGTCTGACACTGTTTCCACTGTTTCCCCATCCATTTGCCACGAAGTGATGGGACCGGATGCCATGATCTTCGTTTTCTGAATGTTGAGCTTTAAGCCAACTTTTTCACTCTCCTCTTTCACTTTCATCAAGAGGCTCTTTAATTGCTCTTCACTTTCTGTCATAAGGGTGGTGTTATCTGCATATCTGAGGTTATTGATACTTTCCCCAGCAATCTTGATTCCAGCTTGTGCTTCTTCCAGCCCAGCGTTTCTCATGATCTACTCTGCATAGAAGTTAAATAAGCAGGGTGACAATATACAGCCTTGACATATTCCTTTTCCTATTTGGAACCAGTCTGTTGTTCCATGTCCTGTTCTAACTGTTGCTTCCTGACCTGCATACAGATTTCCAAGAGGCAGGTCAGGTGGTCTGGTATTCCCATCTCTTTCAGAATTTTCCAGTTTACTGTGATCCACACAGTCAAAGGCTTTGGCATAGTCAACGAAGCAGAAATAGATGTTTTTCTGGAACTCTCTTGCTTTTTCCATGATCCAGCAGATGTTGGCAATTTGATCTCTGGTTCCTCTGCCTTTTCTAAAACCAGCTTGAACATCTGGAGGTTCACAGTTCATGTATTGCTGAAGCCTGGCTTGGAGAATTTTGAGCATCACTTTACTAGCGTGTGAGATGAGTACAATTGTGTGGTAGTTTGAGCATTCTTTGTCATTGCCTTTCCTTGGGATTGGAATGAAAACTGACTTTTTCCAGTCCTGTGGCCACTGTTGAGTTTTCCAAATTTGCTGGCATATTGAGTGCAGCACTTTCACAGCATCATCTTTCAGGATTAGAAATAGCTCAACTGGAATTCCATCACCTCCACTAGCTTTGTTCATAGTGATGCTTCCTAAGGCCCACTTGACTTCACATTCCAGGATGTCTGGCTGTAGGTGAGTGATCACACCATTGTGATTATCTGGGTCGTGAAGATCTTTTTTGTACAGTTCTTCTGTGTATTCTTGCCACCTCTTCTTAATATATTCTGCTTCTGTTAGATTCCTACCATTTCTGTCGTTTATTATTAACCTACAATAATCACCACTTCCTCAGCTTATCTTTGTTTAAATAATTATCAGACAAAGCTCTGGGCCCTAACTCTACCCGTGGTTATAAGGAAAGACCTATTATCCTTGGGCTTTTCCTGAGATGTCCATCTTCCAGGGATAGTTTGTCAAACCTGAGATAATACTTACTTGGCCACTGTGGGTGTCTATTCCAACAATCAGTTCAGACCTCGAGTTTTGATCGTATGACATGTGGGATACACTAACAACTGTCTAACTGATTATTTGAAGTCTGACAGGAATTGCCTTAGAAACTATTAGAAAATTTCATGTTTGCAAATTAAGCAGCGTTGATTCATACTCCAGGCCTACTGAATCTAAGGTCTGCTTTTAAAAAGACTCCTAAGAGATTCAGATGCACATTAGAGTTTGAGAAGACCTACTGTAAGCTATCAAGTGCAAATAGATGTCAGCTGTACTTCATTAATAAAAACAAAGTCAATAATAATTTTTAAATCTGTTTTCAGAGATCCTTATATTATCACCTCATTTGGTTTTTATAGCAAAGTACTAAGAAAGTTTTTAAATCCTGATGTATAGAATGGGAAACAAGATTCAAAGAATTAAAATGAAACTTACTACATTGAGTTTTGATTAGCCCTTTAATTGGGCAAAGGTTTGCTAATTCATTGCTCAGGTACTCCTGTGGTTTTTTGATGATGCAGACATCTGATGTCTAGCCATAATGGGAGGTAAGCCCCTCACATCCCTTTGAACATCCTTTTCCAGTCTCTGCTAGGATTGTGTTCCTTTTTCAACGCCCAGGACTGTCCTTCCCTCAGGAGGAGACAGATGACAGTTTGTCTGGCCCCTCTTGCTGCTTATCTGGGGGCCCAGAGTGGTCTTAACCTGGTCTCAACCTGTGGGGGGTGGGAGAGGAAGGTAAGGGAGTCTGAGACCAAGGCTGAAAGCTAAGCAGCCTCCACAGCCAGTATAACAGGCTGCTGGTCTAGGAAGCCAGATAGGTCCTTACATCAGCCTTGTGAGGACTTTTGAATTAGAACTCCAATTGAAATGGCCTATTCTGGACTTCCCTGGTGGTGCTGCGGATAAAATCCACCGGCCAATGCAAGGGACACAGGTTCGATCCCTGGTCGGGGAGGGTTCCACGTGATGCAGAGCCAACTAAAGCCTGTGTGCCACAACTACTGAGCCTGCGTCCTCGAGCCCGAGAGCCACAGCCGCTGAGCCCGCACGCTCGAGCCTGGGAGCCACAGCTACTAAGCCTGCGCGCTCGAGCCCGGGAGCCACAGATGCTGAGCCCGTGTGCTGCAACTGAGGAAGCCCGGAGCCTGTGCTCTGCGCAGGAGAAGCCAGAGCAGTGAGAAGCCTGTGCACCGCCACGAAGAGCAGCCCCCGCTCCACGCAGCTAGAAAGAAGCCTGAGCACGGTATCAAAAGCCCAGTGCAACCAAAAGTAAATTAATTTCTTAGAAAAGAAGAATGGTCCATTCCACTCAGAGGACCAAGACTAGAAGGCAATTAAGCTATGCTTAAAATAATTCAGGATAAGTGAGAAAAGAGCAGAAACATATATTTCTTAAGAAACCTAATAATAACTTAAACCTAAGAGTTAATTTTTTTTTAAATCATCACGTTGGATTTTTGGCTGTCTAATTGTTGCTTTGTTCAGCTGTTTGATGAGACATTGGAGTTTTGTTTCTAGAAAAGATGAGGAAACTGATTGCTTTCTAGCTCATTAACTGTATCTCCAAATTAAGCCCTGTATTCAGACCACATGAGCTCAGAACAGGAGCAGCCTGCCTGGACTGTTAGGAACCTAAGTTGGAAAGGAGAGTCCTGAGGGCTAAGCTCATAAGGCGGAAATAGCCACAATATACACGAAATTCTTCCTGAGTCAGGCGATCCAGTCTTGCATTTTTAATGTTAAATAAACATTTTAGAAAACAATTTGGCTATTTATCAAGAATTGTAGTCAGCTGTGTCTTGGGTGAGGCTGCCTTCAATATTTCTTTGAATGAGTTATTCCATTTCTGAAAATTTATCCTAAGGAAATAATCTAAGGCATTGGAAAAACTCTAGCCAAAAGAGCTCACCGCAGCACTATTTTAGATATCCAGCATTGAAAACCAATAGCACCTGAGAGGAAGGAAGTAGATAAATGAGCTACAGTGTATCTAACAAATGATTAAGTAGCCATATTTTAAATGATATTTACATTTAAAGTATACCTGGCAGGGACTTCCCTAGTGGTCCTGTGGTTAAGACTGTGCTCCCGATGCCAGGACCCTGGGGTCGATCCCTGGTACATGCTGCCTACTGCAACTAAGAGCCCGCAGCCATCAACCAAGATCCCAAGTGCCACAGCTCAGACCCGGCACAGCCAAAAAAAAAAAAAAAAAGGATATTTGACACTGAACTGGGTCCCTCTGTTGCCTTTCATCTAATATATGAAAATGGTTGAAACAAAAATGGAAGTCATAAGGCAAAGGTTATTTGTAGAGTACTAGCTATAAAATTTGGTCTAAGATATATCAGGAAAGGCCTGCCCAGATGATCCTTTATCCATCCAAACCCAAAGCCCAGCCATCCTTCAAGTCTGGGGCCAGCTCCCCATCCCTCCCTCCTCACAACTCCTACAGTACAGGTTGGCCCTTGGCATAGGCTGCCTTGTATAGTTGGTGCTTTCGTTCAGTATGTATCTCTCTTGCTGGGATCCTTAATATCAGTGTTTTAAACCTCTGGGGTTTAAAACCTGGGTTTTAAACCTCTTTTATTCTATACAGCCCACAGCTCAACCCCTGCACCCATCAGTCACCCCGCCTTACTGACTTTACTTCCAAGCTTTCCTCGGCTCTATTCTTTCCTTTCTGTGCCTCCAGTTAAGCCTCCTTTCTCACATGGGTTCCTGCCATAATTGTAGCAAGCAGTTCTGTATCAGTTATGGACGCTTTAGGCTGCAAATAACAGGAAAGTCAATCTGCAGTGGCTTAAACAATGAGGAAAGGCTCTCTTTTTTTGGCTGTGCTGGGTCTTTGCTGCTGCATGCGGGCTTTCTCTTGCTGTGATGAGCAGGGGCTGCTCCCCAGTTGCGGCTTCTCATTGTGTTGGCTTCTCGTTGCAGAGCGTAGACTGCAGTAGTTGTGCCCCACAGGCTTAGTTGCCCCGAGGCATGTGGGATCTTAGTTCCTGGACCAAGCATCAAACCGGTGTCCCCTGCATTGCAAGGCGGATTTTTAACCACTGGACCATGAGGGAAGCCCAAGGCTGTTCTTTTTATGTGAGAGAAAAGCCTTTTCCAGAAAGGGCTCCAGAAGACTCTCTCTCAGGGTCCACTAGCCAGCAGTGGGTCACACGCTCATGCCTTAGCTGCAAGGAAGGCTGGGAAAGCCATCATTTGGCATTTTCAGTCTCAGTGGGATGCAGACTCTGTCAGCAGGACGAAGAAGAGAGTAAAGAGGCAGCTTCTGTTAGGGTAGGGAACCAGTACACTTGGTTTTAGCCAAAAGCCCAGGAAACAATGACAGGGAACCAGTCCTGTTAGCCCCAAACTCCCTGCCTTGGGTCTCCCCACTCTTTATTCCCTCCCCAACACCGCCACAATTCATTCATTCATTCATTCAACTAATGATTAATTCACTGTATTTGTCAAGTTTGGCGAGTTTATGTTCCAGCCATAAACAGCAAGGGGGAAGACAGAGTATAGAGATTGGGACCACCTTTTACCTATTTCCATCTGAAAGTGACATTTATCGATTCTGCTTACATTTCATTGGTTAAAGCAAGTCCTGTGGCCACACCTAACTTCAAAAAGGCACGGAAGTGAGCTCATCCTTCAGTGCAGGGTAAGCAGCAGTAACAGTTAACCAAATCCATTGACTATATACTAAGAGAGGTGCTAGAGATGTATTGGTAAGCAAAGTATCTATTTTGAAAGCATTTTCAAAAGACTAGAAGGAATCGGCTACCACTTCCATTATGCACTCAGGCTAACATCTAGAGACTTCAATTGTACCACATCTTACATTTTTATTGCATTAAAAAAGAAAAGCCTGTCTGCCTGAATAGGCTGTAAAACCTTAAAGATGTCTTATCCCTCATTGTAAACCTCATTCCTACAATTGTGTCTAGTACTAGTAGAAACATAATAAATGCTTGTTGAATGATGTATGAGATGGGATGGGCTCGGCTATGGAACTGGAAGCCCAGATGACGGTGGCTTAAACACACAGGGTGTGCATTTTAACATAGTGGGAAGTCTAACAGCCAGCAGCTGCTGGTTTCTTGGTTCAGCAAAGTCATCCAGGATCTAGACTCAAGCCTTACACGTTGGTACACCTGGTTTGTTGGCTTTTCCTCCCTGGGATTGTGCTTCTTGATCACAAAGGTGTTGCCACTGCTCCACATAATATATCTATTTTTAAGGCAAGAAAAATGAAGAAGAAGGGGCTGCAGCAGCGGGCTCTCTTCCGGTGACTGTACGTTCTAGCAGGGAACAAAAGGTTTCCTAGAAGCCACCCAGTAGCATACGTCTCATGGCTAAAACACGGGTCACCCCAAGCTTCAAGCAAGTTCAGATTTTTATGATCTGGTTCTTTATTGATTTTTCATAAAATAAAGGACCCTCATCACTACTGTGTCTAACCATTATTGAGTGCATCTTCAGTTCATGCTGGCACTATAGAATTTTCACATTCAGTTATTGCAACCCTGTGACAGATGTATTATCAATCTATTTTACATATGAAGAAATTGAATCCCAGAGTAGCTTGTCTAACATGCTCACTTACCAGCTAGTATATGATGACTCAGGAGTTTGAATTCCAGTGTCTGAGTGCAGAGCCTGTGATCCTATCCTCAGTTCAGTCGCTCAGTTGTGTCCGACTCTTTGCGACCCCATGAATTGCAGCACGCCAGGCCTCCCTGTCTATCACCATCTCCCGGAGTTCACTCAGACTCACGTCCATCGAGTCCGTGACGCCATCCAGCCATCTCATCCTCTGTCGTCCCCTTCTCCTCCTGCCCCCAATCCCTCCCAGCATCAGAGTCTTCTCTAATGAGTCAACTCTTCACATGAGGTGGCCAAAGTACTGGAGCTTCAGCTTTAGCATCATTCCTTCCAAAGAAATCCCAGGGCTGATCTCCTTCAGAATGGACTGGTTGGATCTCCTTGCAGTCCAAGGGACTCTCAAGAGTCTTCTCCAACACCACAGTTCAAAAGCATCAATTCTTCGGTGCTCACCCTTCTTCACAGTCCAACTCTCACATCCATACATGACCACTGGAAAAACCATAGCCTTGACTAGACGGACCTTAGTTGGCAAAGTAATGTCTCTGCTTTTGAATATACTATCTAGGTTGGTCATCACTTTTCTTCCAAGGAGTAAGCGTCTTTTAATTTCATGGCTGCAATCACCATCTGCAGTGATTTTGGAGCCCCAAAAAATAAAGTCTGACACTGTTTCCCCAGCTATTTCCCATGAAGTGATGGGACCGGATGCCATAATCTTCATTTTCTGAATGTTGAGCTTTAAGCCAACTTTTTCACTCTCCTCTCTCACTTTCATCAAGAGGCTTTTTAGCTCCTCTTCACTTTCTGCCATAAGGATGGTGTCATCTGCATATCTGAGGTTATTGGTATTTCTCCCAGCAATCTTGATTCCAGCTTGTGTTTCTTCCAGTCCAGCGTTTCTCATGATGTACAAAAACTTGAGGTTTAGAGGGGAACAGAATGCTCATCAGACATAAGCCTTTTAGTTTGTAGTGCTGAGGTAACCTGCTCAAGGTCACACAGCAAGCCCAAATCAGAGCCAGGTCCAGGACCCAGGAGTCCTGACCCCCAGCCCAGAGCTCTATCACACTGAGTTGCCGCTATTTAGAAATCTCATGTTAGTTCACTGATCTTTAAAAAGACAAAAATGCCAAGTGGGATCCTGTGGACAATTCAGTTACAAAAAAATATATTTGACCTAAGGTTTGGCAAATTAGAACAAGTTGTTTCCTTTTTTGGAATCAAAACTTTGTGATTAGTTGGTTCAAACTCTTTTATCCATCTCAGTGGAAACTCTATTCTGTACATAAATTTTTAGTTCTCAAGTGATAAAGAGAAAGGAAAGAATGTAATGGTCAGAGCCTCAGCTCGGGCTTACCAAGATTACTTTAAATTCCAAGCCCATGACCCAGAAATGCCTTATTTGTGGTGTTTAAACACGTCCTGTGTAACACAGCCTTGGGAAGCCTCTTGATAGATGAAATGTGTGCAGCTGGAATCCCATTTCTACCACCAGCTAGTGTGGGAACTTATGACCTGGGCCCACTGTGAGAACTGAGCAGAGCTAATGTACAGAAAGCATCTGGGATACAAAATGGGATAAACCATGCCTCATTTCCCCTTCCCTGTCCTCTCACACTTCCCCTGCAGACGTGGGGCTGAAACACCTCTAAGCATACGCTTTGACAAGCAGCGTCTCCCTCACCACAGGGCTTCCTGTTTCAGATGGTCAGAGTTCCTTTTGTCGACAGGACTCAGAGCCTTCAAGGGAAAGTTTGCTTCCGTTGAGAAGTCATTTTGGTGTGGCCTTCACGACCCTAGAGCATCAAGGTTATAAACCTAGGCTCTTGAGTCGCACAGAGGCTCCGTCACTTCCTGTGTGTGAAGTTGTGTAGCCTCCGTGTGCCTCTGTTTCCTTCTCCATACAGTGGGGGTAATAACAGCACCAATCTCAGGGGCCTGCTGTGGGGATGAAATGAGGCAACGTATGTTGCTCTGTAAGCACATCATTCAGGTTTGCTGAAGCCTTATCGGATCCTTCCGTCTAAGACAGACTGCGACCTGCGAGCCTCTACCAGAGCAACGCAATACAAAGAAACTGTAAGGGACTGAAACATAATTTCAGGCATGCTCAGTCAGGGAAATTATGAACAATAAGATACAAAAAGGCCACAAACCTTCTAGCTGTTTCTGAGGTGCTAGGGGCCAAAGCAGGATGAGCCTTGAGCATGATTCCTGTACACGGTACCACCAAGAGAGTGGGCATACCCCCCAAGCCATCCCTGGCCCAACCCCTAATCCTCCCCTACCCTCACCCTTCTAGCAGAGCGAGCGAGGAAACCTGTCACTTGTTTTTGCTCCTTGGCCCTGTAGCCTGAGTCCCAGTAAAGCGTTGCCTGAATTCCTCGTCTGGCTTCTTACCAACTTCGCTGATTAAAGAGTCCAAGGACTCGACCTGGTAACATATCTCTTCCCCGGCGTTTTTCATGAGTGTTCAGTGTGGGTTAGACAACATGTTCTCTGGTTCTTTTAAGGGCAAGGACAACTGGGCAAACGACAGGCTGTGACACAGAGTGGGGCAGCGCTGCAGACAGCAGCAGAGAACTGGTGGCTGCAGGGTAGACCCCTGGGCCCACAGGGCTCCGCCTCCAGCGCTCACCTGTCCTGTTCTCTGGGCTTCCGTTCTCTGCTAATCACAGCTATTCAAATGTTTTCTCAGAAGTCTTAAGTAACCAGCTCTAGCAGGAAGCGACAATTTAGTAAAGGTTTTAGAATTCTGTAATTTGGGCTTGCGAATGAAGAACTTTTTCCAGATCTTCTCCCAGAACAAGAAGAGCCAGTCAGGAAGGAACAAGTTTCTCCTTGGACAAACTTGAGGAGTTTGCCTGTCCTCCTCATCCTGCTCCCTCTGCTCTGGGCCTTTCTCGTCACACTGTGACTTCCATCCTCCACTTTCCCCCTGTATGCTTAGTCGCTCAGTTGTGTCCAGGCTCTTTGCGACCCCATGGACTGTACCCCACCAGGGTCCTCTGTCCTTGGGAATTCTCTAGGCAAGAATACTGGAGTGGGTAGCTGTTGCCCTCTCCAGGGGATCTTCCCAACCCAGGGATGGAGCCCACGTCTCCCACACTGCAGGTGGATTCTTGACCGTCTGAGCCACCAGGGAAGCCCCACCATAAACGAGCTCTCAGATCCTTCTCCAGCCTCTGAAAGAAATCCATGCAACGGACATGCACATTCACTAATGTGCCTCCAGGATACACCAGGCACTGGGCTGACTCTGGGACAGAGTGGGCGATGAAGACACAGCCCCTGCCCTCCTGGGGCTGACATTCTTCCGAGCAGACAGAGGCGCGCCAAGTAAACAGGAAAATACACCGCAGAACAGGTGGAGCTGGATTTGACTGGGCTGGAGTTTTGCCAAGTGAATACAATCTAGCAAGTTTGAGGTATGGGAGGGGAGGGTGTGGGCAAGAGAGGAGTTGCAATAACTAACCATGGAGTCCAGGTGGGGAAAGGAGGAGAGAAGGGACCTGAAGGGGGCGGTGAAAGGTGGTGGACTATGGGGCCTGTGGGAGTAATGGCTTGAAGAGCTAAAGAGAGGTTTGAGTGGGATTTTCAGGGGGCCTCAGGGTTAAGTGCGGGGCTGAATAGTGAGCCAGGGAAGACGAGGTCACTGCAAGAGAGCAGGCCAAGGAAGAGGGAGGCCAAGGCAACAGTGGATGGGGTGAGTGGATGGCGAAAGCACGGAGCAGAGTGGCAAGACCGGGTGGACAGAGGACAGTGGGGTGGGAGTGAGAGAGACACTTTAGGACCCTTTGGGTGTGTGAGCTCCCCCTCCTGGGTTCCCCATCTCTGTGAATGAACGACTTTGCTTCAGGCCTCCCCTCAGTCTCAAAAGTCTGGCTCAAGAGTTAATGATTAGGAAATGTGAACACATAGAAACAAAGAATAGCTGTCGGGCTGGGAAACTCATAACAATTTAGGCCATAAATCAGCCTCGTAGCGGTCACTGAACTCCCAGTTCCCTGAAAGATACAGATAACGATGTCTGACACGCATTCCTAAATTGTTTTTATAGAAACCAGACACTCCTCCCACCTACCCCACCCTCTACCACTGATGAAAACTGCTGACCGTAAGCACACACAGAATCTCAGGCTGGTTGGGACCAGAAGGTTTATGATGTTGACTCCTGAAACATTACCCCATGACCTCACCACTCACCAACAGACAAAAGAGCTGATCAAGCACCTTGGGACCCACACCCCTAATATTGCCTTAAAAAACCCCTCCCTGAGAGCCACTGGGGAGTTTGAGTCTATGGAGTGTGAGCTGCCCATTCTGCTTGGTCAGTGATAGCAATCAACACTGTACATTCCTTCCCACAGCCTGGTGTCAGTGGCTGGTTTTGCTGTGCAAGGGGCCCTGAAACAGGAGGGGAGGGGGCAGCACACAGCCTTTAAAAGAGTGACGAAGCCTGAGGACACAGACTAAACTGACTAGAACTGAATAGGTCCAAGTCAACTTCCACTAGACCTTGATCCTCGGTACAAGCCCACCGTAACACATCAGCTGGCTGCCATCTACGGGGTCACACAGAGTCGGACATGACCGAAGTGACTTAGCAGCAGCAGCACATCAGCAGGCTACGTGACGCACCCATAGGTGCCAAGACCAAACCTGGGCCCGATTCCTGGAAGTCTCCACCTCTTTCCCAAATGGTTGGAATAATCCTCCCACTCATTAGCCTAGGAAATTACCCAGCCCATAAAAGCTAACCATAGCAGGTTTTGAGGTGGCCCACACTGTCGGAGAAGGTGATGGCACCCCACTCCAGTACTCTTGCCTGGAAAATCCCATGGACAGAGGAGCCTGGTAGGCTGCAGTCCATGGGGTCGCTAAGAGTTGGACACGACTGAGCGACTTCCCTTTCAATTTTCACTTTTATGCATTGGAGAAGGAAATGGCAACCCACTCCAGTGTTCTTGCCTGGAGAATCCCAGGGATGGGGGAGCCTGGCGGGCTGCCGTCTATGGGGTCACACAGAGTCGGACACAACTGAAGTGACTTAGCAGCAGCACACTGTCTGTGGGGTATGTCTCTCTCTAAATAGATCCACTTCTTACCTATCACTTTGTCTCTCAATGAATTCTTCCTGCAATGAGACAAGAACCTGAGCTTCATTAAGTCCCGAAACCAGGTGTGTGATCTCAGTTGGAAGACCGTGGATTTTGGCTGGGTTCAAGTCCCAGACATGTGGGTTGAGTCCCAAACTGGGTTTTGGCTGGGTTGGAGTCCTGACACGGGGGTTCAAGTCCCAGTCTGAGGTGAACGGCATGTGTGTATGTTCAGTCACGTCTGAGTCTTTGCAACCCTATGCACCATAGCCTTCCGGGCTCCTCTGTCAGCCTTCCAGGTTCCCCTGTCACGGGATTCTCCAGGCAATAATACTGGAGTGGGTTGCCATTTCTTCCTCCAAGAGATCTTCCCGACTCAGGGATTGAACCCGCATCTCCCGCCTTGGCAGGCAGATTCTTCTACCACTGAGCCACCTGGGAAGCTCTGAGGTGAATGGTTTCAGATCAGAATCCAGGTTTAGTAACAGGAGCTTAAGACCCTCAGATGATTCATAAAATAGTGATGGTGGTGAGGGGAGGAGTTTGTAAAGTCATATTTAATAGTGTGATTTAATGTTACATTTGGGGACAGTCCCTTTTGCTTTTACCATAAGAACTATAGAGAAGGAAGCTGTTCATGGCATGAAAAGCTCATCAAAGGTTGAGCAAGACCTGGGAATATCTTGTTTCATCCAAGATCAAAGCTGTCAGCCTAAGGGATATAGTTCTACTTATGCAACAGTAAGCAACTCTTAACTGGTGGGAAGGTATCTAGCTTTTTTTTTTCAATATTTATTTTATTATTTGGCTACACCAGGTCTTACTTGCAGCATGCAGGATCTTTTAGTTGTGGCATGCAAACTTGTACTGTGACATGTGGGATCTAGTTCCCTGACCAGGGACTGAACCCAGGTCCCCTGTCTTGGGAGCATGGAGTCGTAGCCACTGGACCACCAGGGAAGTCCCAAGGTGTTAGTTTTATAGGTGAAGGATCTTCCTCTTTTATTTGTTTGCTTGTTTTTCACTGCTTGTCTTGTGGGATCATTAGTTCCCTAATCAGGTATTGAACTCAGGCCCTCAGCAGTGAAAGCTCAGAGTCCTAACTATTGGACTACAGTGGAATTCCCCCAAGGACCTTCCTATCATCCCTAAAATACTAAGCAGAGAGCCATCATTTCAACAGAGTCTTAAAATGATATTATAATGACAATTTATTAGTGTCATATATTAAAAGCCACTGATTGAGAGTCAGTGGTATAGACTAGTTAAGAAAGCAGGCTCTGCTTGGGTTTAAATCCCAGCTCTGCCACCCACCACTCATTTAACCTCATTTATATGAAGGGGATAGGGCCTCCCAGGTGGCGCTGGTGGTAAAGAACCCACCTGCAAGAGACACAGAAGATGCCGGTTCAATCCCTGGGTTGGGAAGATCTGCTGGAGTAGGAAATGGTAAACCATTCCAGTATTCTTGCCTGTAAAATCCCCTGGCCAGAGGAGCCTGGAGGGCTACAGTCCATGGGGTCACAGAGTCGGACTCAGCGGAAGCAACTTAGTACATGTATGAGGGGATAATAATGTCACTTGCTCCTTCAGCTTCTGAGAAGTATATGCAGAGAGGTTCCCTAGAGTGTTTGCGAACTCAAAAATGTTGGGTAAATATTCTAATAATCTTTCTAAACTTTGTTGGCAAATAATAAATAAGAAAATAAGGCTTGGAAGGCCCTGGCCATTAATATTTCTGTGTGTGGAAAAACAGCCAGAGAGTAAGACTGTGGCAAGGTTCCAACCTCAGAGTACGGCCCAGGGGGAGTGAGTCTGGGAGTAAGGGGCCCTGGATTTCCGTTCCTCCTCTGCCTGACACCAAGGCCAAGTATGACCAAGGGCAAGACGAGGTGGCTCTGAATCTCAGCTTACCCACCTGTAAAGTGGGGATGATCATCCCGCCAGGCCCACATAAGGTTGTTTTGAGGACCAGGTGAGGGGATGTTCCATGAAGTGAGTGGTAACTCAGTTTACCTGTGTTGAGTGCCCCACCTACTGTGTGCTGGGCACAGAGGTTTGGAATTCAGCCTATTCACTCCCCAAAAAAGTACCCAGAAGACAGGACATGTACCCAGATAGCCAGAGTCTATGGGAGAAAGTGCTAGGAAAGCCTAATTATGGAAGGGAGAAGTCTCTTTATGGTTGAGTTGATGGGCAGATCCAGGGGAGGACGTACTGAATGGTGCCCAGCGCACTCAGCGTCTCCCCTCCTAGAGCCTCATTTAGCAGATGTACGTGCTCGTGCCGGACGACCTGAGGTCAAGGCTGTTCACTGTTGGCTTTATTGCTGCACAAGTTCAGAAGCCCCCTGAAACACCTACCAAAGACAGCATACGTGGGCTCTATAGCAGAATAAGGAAAAGCTCCTTGTGAACCAACATGTTTCCTTCCCCTTCCTCTGGATGCTCTCAGACCCTCAACTTGCATCTACCACAGTCATGATCATGGCTTCCCTGAATGAGCTTCCCTAGGTAACAAAGAAAGCTATGACCTGCAGGTAAGTGAACAGAGACCCCACCCCTCCCCAAGCCCCAGGGGAGGTTTTTGTAAAGCCTTTTGTCCTCCTTTTGTAAAGAGCCTTATGGGGCCTCCTTTGGCCCAGGCTTACCGGGGCAGCACAGCCAATAGGCGCCGGGCTGGGATTTGTCCTAAGACTTCCTCGTTGATTTATGTATCTGCCACCCCCTCCCCTTTGAGGCTATCCATTGTGTAAGGGTGGTGGTCAGTTTTCTTTTCCTTCCCTTGGTGAAAGTGTTAGCTACTCAGTCATACCTGACTCTTGGAGACCCCATGGATGGTAGCCCGCCAGGCTCCTCTGTCCACAGGATTCTCCAGGCAAGTATACTGGGGATATTTCCCACCGAGGGATTGAACCTGGGTCTCCTGCGTTGGAGGCGGACTCTTTACCATCTGAGCCACCAGGGAATTCTTGAGGCAGGGATGGTCACAGGAAGGAGATGCCAGGGTAGGCATCCTAAGGAACCGTGTGGGGTGGGGTAGAGAGGGGGTGGAGCAGAGCGGCAGACAAGTGGGTTCTGGATTGGTTCAGAGAGGACGGGGTGGGGGAGATACACACCATCACGTGAGAGAAACAACGCTAGACAGAAACAGCTCCCATCTTCAGAACTCGGGAAATTAAGGGAATTGCCAGGAACAGACGGACAAGAGGGCCAGAGAGGAGCAAAAACTATCTTCCATTTTCATCTAAATGGCTCAGAAGTTTCCTGTGTCAGAAACCTACACACAGACTCCCTCACAGATGGACACACTGCCCCATCTCTATACAAAGCTATTCATTGCAGAACGGATTGTAAAACAGTGGAGACAACCGAGCGTCTATCAATAAGGAACTGGTTAGTCAGATTTTCATATGATGGGACACTCTTCAGTCCAAGAAAGAAGGAGGAAGTCTTTGCCACTATCATAAGGAACAATTGTCAAAATATATTTTAAGCAAAAAAAAAAAAAAAAGCAATGGTGCATAATCAGGGAAATAAAAAGTTAAATCAGAATGAGTTACGTATCAGTCTGTAAAATTTTAAGAACTGATAATTCCAAGCATCGGCAAGGGAGTGAAGCAAAGGGAACTCTCAATCAGCTGGCAAGTATGTGAACCGACACAACCACTCTGGGAAACAGTGTGCCTTTATCTATTTGAAGCTGACAATGTGTTTTCCCTCAGCTCAGCTCAGTCACTTCGATCGTGTCCAACTCTGTGTGACCCTATGGACTGTAGCTCGCCAGGCTTCTCTGTCCATGGGATTTCCCAGGAAAGAATACTGGAGTGTGTTGCCATGCCCTCCTCCAGGGGATCTTCCTAACCCAGGGGTCAAACACATGTCTCATGCATTGCAGGCATATTCTTTACCAGTGAGCCCCCTGGGAAGCCCCATGTGTGTTCCCTAGGCCCCTACAAATGCCCCTCAGAAATCCTTACCCCAACCACCCCGCTAAACATACACGTACACCAGGAGAAGCAATTAAGAACACTCATACCAGTGCTGATTCTAGTAGCAAAAAATTGGAAGGAACCCAAAGGTCCCTAAATAAGTGCAATGAAAAATTAATTGTGGTGTTTTCATATGATGGAATTCCACACCAGAATGAAAATGACTGATATCACATAACTGAACCTCAGGACTCTTAATCTAATCATGGCTGGGATACAAGCAAGCTGTAGAAGATTGCAAGCAATAACCTTCCTTCTCTTTAAAACCCCAAATGGTAAGACCCTACACAATACTTATTGCACGATGGCGTAAACATTTGGCAGGACTATAAAGGAAACAAAGGCATGATAAGCCTAACATTCAGGATAGTATTTAGGAGAAGAAAAGGTGAAGGTGAGAAGGGCCACAAAGAGGATTTTAAAGAGCCTCCTTCCTTGTCTAGAAGAGGTAGGTAAGTACCAGGTGGTTTATTGTATCATGGGTTTTTAAAATTTATATATATTGTATCCTGGAGAAGGACATGGCAACCCACTCCAGTTTTCTTGCCTGGAGAATCCCATGGACAGAGGAGCCTGGCAGGCTACAGTCCATGGGGTCACAGAGTCGGACACGACTGAGCACGCACATATATATTGTATAACTATTATTTTATATATAATCAACATTTAATAAAAACAATTCTAAAGCATGAGACTTGGGACCTCCCTGGTAGTCCCAAGTGGGGTTAAGAATCTGCCTGCCAGGGAATTCCCTGGTGGTCCAGTGGCTAAGACTCTGAGCTCCCAGTGCAGGGGGCCCAGGTTCGATCCCTGGTCAGGGAGCTAGATCCCATATGCTACAACTAAGACCCAGAGCAGCCAAATAAATAAATAAAAAATTTTAAAAAAATGTTAAAAAAAAAAAAAAAAAAGAATCTGCCTGCCAATGTAGGGGGCACGGGTTTGATTCCTAGTCTGGGAAGATCCCACATGTTGCACAGCAACTGAGCCCGTGTGCCGCAACTACTGAAGTGTGCGGTAAGCTATGCGTACCGCAACGAACAGTAGCCTCCGCTCGCCGCAACCAGAGAAAGCCTGTGCACAGCAGTGAAGACCCAGAGCAGCCATAAGTAAATACTCTTTTTTAAAGATAACAAAGTGTTAAATAACAAGGCCTAGACCAGTGTGAACCATTTGTTTAAAAGAGGAGACACACACACACATGTGCACATGTGCGCATACACCAATATTAAACTACCTCTGGAAGGTTCCCTATAATCAGAAAAATCAGTTGCTTCTGGAGGGGAACTAGGAGGCTGGGGACAAGAAGCAAGACTTTCCTGAAGATTTAAAATTTTGAATCACATATGTCGATTGGAGTTAAAAATAAGAAGTAATAATAAAATGTGAAGAAAGACAGAGAGGAGACCGAGAGGGGAGGGAGGAAGGGAAGGGAGGAGGGACAGGGGCAGGAAGAGGAATGAATGGCAAGGCTCTGGCGGCCAGAACCTTCTGAAACCTTGCGGGTGTGCCCAAATCTCAGGCGGAGCCAGAAGCCCTGCCAAACAGCCCAGGGAGGCCTGAGTCCTCATCCCCCAGCTTGGCCTACACCCCAACATGCTCTTGCTCCTAAAAACAGGGCTGGCCTCCGTGAATGCCCACATCAATTCGGCTCCGCAATCTTTTGTTTCCAGAGCTGTTTCCAAACAAGACTCCCTCCCCGAGTCTCTTCCCCTGCCCCTGCAGTCTTATCTCAGACCTTTGGTCACCTGTGATCTGAGCAATTCCTCTGAAGTCAATTCCCTGAGCCTTCATCCTGGTTGGCTCTGAAGCGTGCATCTGTGTCACCAAGGTCAGCCAGAAGCAAACGGGCCCTTTTCATCCCCTCTTTCATCCCCCTCAAGGACTCAGTGTCCTTGGCCTACCGCCTCATTGAGACCTGCTCGCAATTCTTTACCATGCTGGAATACCAATAACTCAGAGGAAACAAGGGTCCCAGGCGTCCCCAAGGATCATGGCCTTGAGAGGTAAAGGGATGAAGGGCTAACGCGACTTCAAGCATCAGCCATTGCGGGGGAGGAAGGATTTGAATGCAGTGTGCCCGGGGTGCCTTCTGCCCTGCTTGTACACAGGATGCCTGATGGGGTGAAGTACTGGAGGTGCGGGTCTGCATGAGAGAGGCTCAGTCCCCCAGAGCCCAGTGGCGAGGGATGAGGACAAGGGGGCGAGGGAGGATTGTGTGACTCTGAACCAAGAAGGTCCTTATTCCCCAAAGAGCCAGTACAGGGATCTGCGTGGCTCCATAGTAAAGGTGGGTGCTAAGAGAAGGCTGTGCCACACAGGACAGGATTAGCTCTCCCACCTTACCCATCCCTTCAGTGAGGGGTTCTGCGGTTGCAAACGCCTTAGCTGTTCATACCTCTGTCTTGGAAGCAAGATGGTATCACAAAGGAAGAAAGAAGCCAGGCAGTATGATGGCACTCAGCGGAAGCTGTTCAGCAAGCAGGGCTAGCGCCAACGTCGTGGGCTGACAACACGAGTGTTGGTGACGATGTGGAGCACCTAGGTTTGCCTGCATGGCTGCGGGAGTGTAATCATCCAACCAAGGGAAAACCGTTTGGTAGAACCTTCCAAAGCTAGCAATTCTACTCCTGGGGATTTTCTGAAGAGAAATGAGCGGTGTGTCTACCAAAAGACCTAGATGAGAATGTTCATAGCAGTGTTACTATGACAGCTCAACGTGGAAACAACCCAATGCCCACCAGTGGGAGAATGGATAAACAGTGTAGTGTTTTTGTGCAACAGAATACTACCCCAAACAAGCACAGCTACGTGCATGACATGGACAGAGCCGAGACACGGTGCTGAATGAGAGGAGCCGGACACAAGAGCACACATTGCATGGTCCCATTTTACAAAGTTCTTCAACAGGCGACACTGATCTCTGCTGTGGAGTCCCACAGAGGAGTTACCCTCGGCTGGGGGATTGGGCAGATATTGACTGGGATGGAACATGAGGAACTTTCTGGGAGGAAATGTGCTATACTTGGGTCCTCTGGACTGTGAAGCTGGGATGGGTGGGAAGACTCTCCTCAGGGCCCCTATTTAACCTGCATTCTCACCCACCAGGAGCCATCAATGTTACATTATATCCCCAAACTATCTCTGCTGCTGCTACTGCTGCTGCTAAGTCGCTTCAGTCATGTCTGACTCTGTGCGACCCCATAGATGGCAGCCCACCAGGCTCCCCCGTCCCTGGGATTATGCCCCCTCAAAGGGGCCAATATAAAGAAGGAAGAGGAAGGAACTCAGCCATTGCTTCTCAAGCGAGGGGAGTTAGACTGAAACCACTTCCAACCAGCCTTATAGGTGCCAAGGAACATGAGGAAATGTTCTGTATTTTAATCTGGTTAAATCCGTGGCTTCATGGATGGAAACAAATATAAAAACTCAGAGATTAAAGTTTGTGTATCTTAATTACTATATGTAAAGTAATATCGAAAACAACAAAAATATTCTTGGTCTGAAGCCCCACTGCTCTGGCCCCCTGGCCTGCCTGCTCGGCAGCAGGGCGCGTCCACCTTGGAATGACCGTTCGTGTCAGGTGCTGGCGCTGCCCCAGAGAGCAGACAGAGGGAACTTCTCAGGCTGCAGAAGAAAGCATATGGCCATTTGGGGGACACCTCGCTCACAGTGTTTGAACATGGGGTGGAATTTGGTCTAGGACTGATTTCCACAGAAATGTACCCCAGTAAGAAAGTTCTTGGGATGGAGAACTACAGCTCCCATTCAATCTCAGTTGTTAGCGTCTACAGACATCTTAGCAAAATAAAGGGAACAAACAAACATTGATGGGCAATGGTTGGCATAAGCCAGCCCATGATACTCAGCAAGAAAGGATAAGTTAAATTTGGGCAGAAAAGTTGTTGGGCCTTGTGTTCCCATCATGCTGAGCACTTCTGCAGTGACTGCAGAAAGCTACCAGCTGACTTCTCAGCTATCCAATACAAGAAACTAAAATACATGCTCTATCTAGGGCGGGGGGGGGGGGGGGGAGGAATGAGACTATAAGGGAATTACATTAAAATGGTGGAAATGGTTATTTCTGGGTGGTTAAAATAGTCTTACTTTCTCCGTTGTACTTAGAAAAAAAAATTTCCCCAAGTTATATAGCAATGAACAATCTTATATTCTTTTGTGACCAGCTCAGATAAAAATCGTTCATGGGTCCTCTGGACTGTCAAGCTGGGACGGGTGGGGAGACTCTCCTCAGGGCCCCTATTTAACCCACACTCTCACCCACAAGGAGCCATCAATGTTACATCCCCAAACTACCTCTTTGTCCCCTCAAAGGGGCCAATATAAAGAAGAAAGGGAGAGGAAGGCTCAGCCATTGCTTCAGAAGTGAGGGGAGTTAGACTGAGATCACATCCAACCAGCCTTATAGGTGCCAAGCAAAGGATATACCATGTTCTTTGAAATATTAACAATAACCTTTCTGAAATTTTGGGGACATCTGCCTTTTTCTATGTCATGTAGCCTATGAGTCCTGGCCCTCTAAGAATATTAAAATTGTAGACAATACTAAAATATATATAGTATAGCATAATATATATATATATATATTTTTTTTTTTTCTTCACTCTTTAAGGGAAAGAACAGAAGGGAACCCCCAATGCCAAGGTCAAGTCAGAGACCCCTCCAGCTGTGGCCCAAACATGTATCTCCTTGGCCCCTCTTTCCCACCATACAGTGAGGTGGAAACTTCTTCCTCATCTTTTGGAGAAACCATTTTTCTCCTCCAAAGACCTCCTCCCCTTGTTCCCGGTAAAGGCCAGAGTGGCTGCAGTTGGCAGGACCAAATGTTCACACTCCTTGCCCTACAGACACCATGGATAGCCTGAACAGCCAGGGGCAGACAAGGGCCCCCTACATTCCTGTCCCAGAGCTCAGCAGTCCTACCGCCTACCCCCTCTTCTCTCAAAGTCAAAGCTCACAGCCTGGCCAGGTCAGGAGAGGCTGACAGGCAAATTCACACTCAAGTGTTAATGGCAACTGTGGCATTAATGAAAACGACCAAGCTGTCCAGGGTCTTGGCAAATGCTTTTAATATTTTTTAACTTGTTAGGAAAGATTTTCTCTTCCTAGCCAGGGTGCCCTCACAAGCTCCAGTACTGTATTTCAGATTTGAGGCTATGAATTTAGCTTTGATAAAAATATATCAAGGAAACTTCTACTCACCTCAAGGGCTCTGAAAACGTGGGCGTGAAGAGAGTAGAAAGTGCTCGGCTCTGGTCTAGCGCTGCCTTTTCCTGCTCTGTGATGCTGAGCACACCTGGCCTGCCTCTCTCTGTGAAATGAGTTGTTGGCGGGGGTGTGTGTGGCTAGGTGACTCTTAGGGCTCAACACTGTCCACATGAGGCCCTCCTTGGGGACTGGACCCCTCTGAAGGTACTGTCTCCAACCTGCCCCCAGTGCCAGTCTCTAGATACAAGGGGCTTTTCTCCACTCTGTCCTCTCCCCTCTCTCTCTCCTTGACCATTCTCCTAACTACCCTGATGGGCTTCAGTGACCACACATTTCTGTCATCTGCTCCTATGTTCCTAGGGAACTCCAAGTCCAGTTCCTCTTGTTTGCTGGGGGCTTTTCTCAGATGTCCCACAGGCAACATAAACTCATCAAAACCTACTTTTCCTTCCTCCTCACCTGCAAACCCACTGCTGGTCACTCCAGGCACACGATGACCCTGCATAACACTCCTTTTTGACTCTGATTATCAGTCTAATTAGTTGCCAAGTTTTAATCAAGCTTCCTCCCTATTCAAATCTTTCAATGGCTGCTGCCACCTACCATGCACTACTGCTCACCCTGGCTTCGGGGTCCTCTTTTACCTCAGTCTCAGAGAGGCTCAGAGAGGTCCAGCACCATGCATGAGATCACGCAGCAAGTCAGTGACAAAGCCGTTAATCCCAACACACGGTCTCACTCCCTAAGGGGATGGCGGTTATTGGAGTTGGAATACACACCAAACCTCCCAGAGGCCACCATTTGTTTAAGTTGCTTCATCTGTTTATAATGACTTCTTTTTCACCCCTCTCTGTTTAAATCCTACTCATCTGGTCATTTTATTTTATTTTATTTGTAATTTCTCTTTAAATTGCTTTTATAATCCAAAATAAAAATTTATGTATAGGTATTTTTAACCCCAATTTTCAAGGCTTGAATTAATTGCTTCATTCTTCTGGAACCATTTTGAGAGTTGTCTGCAATGTTTATAAATCAGGTTGTTAGCATCCTGCACCCTAACATGTAATACAAGAGCTATCAGTACATTAGAGATATTTTGTTAATGTTATACCAGAGTGAGAACCTTTATACTTTAGTGACTTCAATGATAAGAATTTCCAAAGCCCTGTGGAGGAGGTGACTCCTGTATTCTCCAGCCACACACTGAGACACATAACTCGCAGCCAAGCAGAGCAGCCAGGCAGAACCAGAGGGAAAAACTATCCTAGGCCCAACAACAGAGCAGTTGGCCCCAAGGAATACTCCTGTTTCTGCTCAAGATACTGCTTTCCAGAAATGGTGGAGCCAGAGATACAGAGAGGGGAAGGAGGTACCGAACAGGCCAGCACAGCCAGATCCTTGTCCCAGGATTCTGCCATCATTTCTTGGCTGGCTGATCTCGGATAAGTCTTTTAATTTTGCTGGTCTGTTTCCTTGTCTGCAAAATGAAGACTGGGTAAGCTCAAGGTTCCTTTCTAGTTGTAAAAGTAACCAGGATCATGTTCTGCCTCTCTGAGTCCTGGCTTGCCCTCTATAGAAGGGGGACAGCAACAATGACAGAGGAGGTGGGAACAGCCTAGAGTCTCCAATTCTGCAAGCCTGGTGAACAGGTGCCCGGTTTGTCCAAAGGGCCATTTCTTCTGCTGAATGTGGAGCACATTCTCCTGAAGGAATGTGGCCACAGGGCAGCTGAGGTGCGGGAGGCAGGCTGGACCTTCCACAACTTGCAAAAGGCAGCGCTGCTAGGGGGGAAAACATCAGAAACCATCCTCGCCCCTCTTCCAGGGGTCCGCGAGACAGACAGACAAGCAGATAGACAGAGCACTCTCTAGCTGGGAGTCTGCAATGGCTAGTCAGCCCCATTCTTTTTTTTTTTTTTTTTTGCATTTTTTCAGACAGATATTTTAGTCAACCCCATTCTTAATGCAACCATTGATGGCCCTGGCCTCCTGAGGAGGGAGAGGGCTGCAGAGATTAGGTGAAGGGCAGGCCCCACTGACAACCATAAACACACACAGCAGCTGCTGCCCATTAGAACATTTATTTCTCAGAGAGAAAATAAGTTTAAGACAGTCATATTATAGTAGGTAAAATTAACTTTTGTATTCTTTACAAGCATAGATTTTTCTCTGTTTATTACCTCTCTTATACCATCTGTTATAAACAATTCTAGAAAGCAAATAAAGTTACTTTCTACAATAAATAGAGCATCGTGTGCTTCACAGCAGACGCGACTGAGACACATAGGCCCCATGCCACAGCAGGATCTGAGCCGTTTCCCGTTCTAAAAGAGCAGTTTTAAAAATGAGACTCAGAGACGGAAAGATTCAAAGAGACTAAGAAAAAGAAAAAAGGAGAGAGAGACTAAGAAAGAGAAAGTGTTGGGAGGCAGAGACACACAGAAAGAGAAAGCCCCAAGATCTTACAACACAGGTTGAGACAAAGGTCACAGAGTCCACAGCCGACCGACTACCTGGGGAGGGGGGACGTATTGGCTCCTTTAAATAAAACACTGTGTGCATTTAAAATACTCAGCCACACAATGGAGGACTCCAGTAATGGAAACTATAGGCCTGAATAATTTAGAACAGTATTTTACAATTATATACACCATGTCCTTCCCTAGCCATAGGCATTGTAGTTTTATTATTGTACAAAATCCAAAACCCCGTCCTTTATTATGTTATAGAGAGTTTTGTTGGTTCCCTTTTAAACTCTGGCTCGTGTCCCAAACGTATAAGAAGTCGTGGCGGTTGGTAGGTTGTATTTTTAAAAAGTCAAGTGCGTAAAAATGGCAGTGATCTCCCCAGTGACTTCGTTTTGTCCAAAACTCCCCTATGAAAAATTTAAAACAATTAAAAAGAACATCAGGTTAAAAATCAACATGGCGATCAGTGGCCGGCAACCTGGCCCTGCAACTTTGGTGCTTAAGAGGTGAAAAGAAACATCAGAGAACAGACATCGAAGCCTCTGAAAGTTGTGTTGGTTTGTCAGTCAGCATTCCCCCGTTTCACAGTTTTTGTTTTTTTTTTTTCCCTTCTGTTTTTGAGAAGGTAAAGGTGGAGAGGGGGTTGAAGGAAAAGAGGGAAGGGGACAGAGGGTTTGAAAGAAAAGTGCTGCGTTCCTTGAAGTTTAGAGCAGCAGAGGCTGGGCAGGGCAAGCACAGCACAGGAACATGCTGGACTATAGGCCCCTCGCCATCCCTGGTGGTAACGAGAGCCTAGAGGCTGCAGGACAGAAAATGAAAACCCATGAGGAGGCTAGGAGGAGGGAAAGGGCAGACCCGGCCAAAGGGCACAGCTTCACCCCAACAGCCCACAGAATCCACATGGACAGATGGCCACGGGCACCAGAAGCCTGGTCTGCTGATGGGAGCCCGCCCAGCCTAAGCCCACCTCTCTGCAAGGCAGAGGCCCGAGGCCCCGCCCCAATCCAAGGGGGCAGCTCTCACAGTCTGGCCTCTGCTGTTTGCCTGCAGCACATACAAGGGGAGGGGAGGTATGCTGGTGAAGGGGTCACCCAAGTGGTAGCTAGCAGCTGGCCTCAAAGGGAATGAGACATAAAAAGAAAAAAGATCAGTTTGGTGATGGTTTCTGTCAGTTTGGCACAAGAGAAAGCTGGGAAAGGAACACAGGAGAAACAGAGGCTGGGCAGAAGATGGTTCAGGCAAGAGGTAGGAGGAGGGGTGATGGAGGGAGAGGGTGAGCTCCGTGAGATTCCCACAGGACCCGAGTGTATCCACAGCACCTCTGGGGTCAGCGTTAGAGCCTCGCTCACCCTGAGGTGTAGTTAGCTGGGAGTGGGTTGGAGGGCACCAGGCACACCCTTGAGCAAGCCCAAGACCTCTTGCTTTCCAGGGCCAGGTTCATCTCTGTGGCTGGGCCCAAGCTTCACAGCTGTTTCTACTTCTAACTGGTTCTTCAGTGGACCAGCCCCGGGGGAGCTCAGGTGGGAGTTTTTGGCACAGCAGGCCCACCAGGGGAATTACGCAGTTAGTAAAAACTGGGGCCTTGCCCTTGGGGAGGACACAGCCCAGTCCCTGGCCTGCCATAGGAGGGGGAAGCTGCCAGCCGTATGCCTGGCTGGGGCCGGAAGAGGCTTCTCTGTGCCCTGCAGGACGGAGGCAGGGTGGGCCCCCCCTCACAGGTAGCTGGAGGTGACGAAGGAGTGGGGCCCCCGCACTCGGCTCAGGTGGATCATCGCACGGTCGTAGGCCACCTGAACTGACTTGCGGATGCTGGTCTTGCGGCCTTCCAGCATCTTGAGCTTGTCCACAGTGTCTTCCACACCGAGGGGCAGGACTTTGTCCCTTGGAAGCCACTGCCTAAAATATAAGCATAGTAAGAGGCCTGGACCGTAGTGGGTCCCACAGGAGGCTCCTCTGGATTCACCTGCCCATGACCAGCAAAGCCAGGGGGAGGGGACAGGGAGAGGGAGGCAGACTGGGACGCTGCGGGCAGGAGGCCACAAAGGGACTCATTTTGTAGCCAGGCCCTTATCTGGGCCCCAGGACACTCGGCTTAGAAGGTTGCCGGAGGGAAGCCCATGTGCCCCTTGGGAGACTAGCTAAGCCATCTGGAGGGCTCTGAGCCTCGCCCTGCCTTGGGGAGTCAGGCAGCTATGTCGAAGAAGTGGAGCTGATGCCAGGAATCAGTGAAATGATTTCTGGTGGGGCCTACACCTGTAGTGTTTAAAAGATCCCTGGGTGAGTTGAACATATGGCTGAGAGCCCAGCCTCTGGAGCCAGATCCTGGTTTATATCCCAGTTCTAGCTATAGGTTCTTGGCTTTCTGAGCCTCACCTTCCTCATCTGCAAAATGGATTGGGAGGGGATTAATGAAGATTTAAATGAGGATCAAATGAAATCACTCATATAAAGCAATCTGCCTAAGGACATGGGGTAAATGCTTGACAGATGATAGTTATCAGCTAGTCCTGCCTCCCCACTCTACAGAAGCAGGGGTGAAAGAATCCTCCTGCTGACCTTTTTAAACCATGAGCAGACAAGCCCCTTGGAGTGCGTTCTGCACTTTCCACAACTGCCCCCCACCCCCCCAGGACCGAGACACGCATTCCCGCAGCCACTGGGAGCAGTGGCAGATTATAGGCTCTCAAGTGAGTCTCTCTCCAGGAATCACCCCCACCAGGGACAGCCAGCATTCAAGGCCTGGTTGATGTTGAGGTACAGGGGCACAGCCCCCATTTCTAACATCTCTAATGAGCTCAAATAGATCAGCTGTGGCCTCTGCAGCAAGTACACTGCAGTTCAACTGCTTTCTCTGCCTAGGGCTGCACTCCTCACCCTTCATGCCCACAGCTCTTCCCAAGAAGCCTCTAACACAAATCTCCATCTCAGAGTGCTTCTCAGAGACTGATATACCAAACTCCTCAGTTACCATTAACACTGTTCATCACTGTTATTCCTAAATTACTACTAAATTATTACTAAATTACTACTATCATGGCAAACGCAGAGACTAGCTGCTGGCAGGTAACCTTCTGCTTTCAACTGAGCACAGAGGCGGAGTGGCTGAGTCCACAGCCCTGTGTACCCTCAGCATGTCAGCATTAGAACAGCATCCCAGCCAGGCTCCCCAGCCTGCATCCTGGCGCACCCTTCCAGCGGCAGCACGCACTCACCAGGTGCGTTTGTTGTCAAAGAAGAGGACAAGGAAGAGCTTCTCTCCAGCCTCGGCCTGTTTCTGCTCGCCCAGCTTCAGCACATCCAGGGGGGGAACAGGGATGGGGACACCATTGTGCAGGAGGCCCTCCCGGGGCATCTTGGGGTCGATGATCTGAAAGCAGAGGGCAGAGGATTCAGCAAGGGACAGACGGGGTAAACTGTGCAGCCTGCTGCGGGACTAAGCACTGAGCCACTCTACACCAGAGCTATGCAGCGGACTGGCCCTGCCTGACTCGGTGAGGGAGGGGCTGACCTCTTCCAATGACCCTCAGTACCCCAAACGTAAATCTCGACTCCATTTCCCCAGACACCATCCTAATCCTTCAGCTCTTTCCAAAAAGAAAGCTTGCTCCATCAACTGTCAGGCCCCAAAGCTGAAAGAGAAGTTCTGGGAAGCCAAGGTCATGGATTATCAGAAGTGAGTGGACTATCTCTGATGTCCAGGTCAGATAGATAAACACGTTCCTCCCAATGTCCCTTAGGGGAGAGAGGTTGTTTACTTCCCTGCCAATTTCCCTTTAGAACCTGTATAATTCATTTCAAACCCTCAGGGGCCTTCCTAGACACCATGGCTGTGAAAAAGGTTTTGCCTCAGCTAGAGGGTCCATCCCCTTGTTTCACCTAAACATATCTTCTGGTTACCCACCACCTTCCTGTCTATTATCCTTCTGGTGTGTAGACCAGATATAACTTTAACATCCCATGGTAAGATTAGAGAGAAGCCAAGAGACTGAGCTTGGAGGGCTGCTGGAGAGGGGAGAATGATGTGGCTGGAAACAAGGGCCACTGGAAGAATCAGTCCTTGAGGCTGCATGCTCCACAGGGGCAGGGGCTCAGCAAAATGCCTGGTGGCATCAACACAACAATAACTCACCAGTCTATGGAGTACTGACACTGTTACTGAAGCTCCTAATTAGTCACATATCATCTTATTTCATTCTCTTGCTAATGCTGAGAAGTCTGCTGCCTACAGAGGAAAATGCCAAGCACAGAAGGATACAGCTGGCTGGAACAAAAACCAGGCACCTGGACTTGGGGCTTGACTGCCCACCGCCTCTTGCACAGCCCCCTGCTTTGGCTGATAGTGTCTGTGCACCAAGGCCGGGGAGACTTGGAAACTTACCGAGGAAGCAGCTTTCCCCAGAGATGGAAAAATCGTAATTCCTATACCCTGTCCCAGGGGGCCTCTTCTCATAATAATAAATTGCTCTATTTACTTTTGGGTGTCTGCCAGCTTCCTTACATCTGTCTCAAGATAAGCAGCTAAAAGCAGGTGCTCTGGTTAAGAGTTTACTCTAAGGAAGAACCACCCCTACCCTGTCCCCAGCTGTGTGATTTGATAAAAACTCTTAACTCTCAGCCTGTCTGTCCCTCCTAGGACTGATGCTAAAGGTCCTAATGGGAACCACCAGACAAGCTCTCCTGAGCTTCCTCAATCACCAACAGTGGGGCTAGTGCCTGGCTGGGAAACTGGAGGCAGACTGTGAAAAATGTCCCCTTCAAGGGCAGAAACAAGATGGGCAAGTCTCCCTCTTAAGGAGAGGTCACCTCTCTTTTTAAAGAAGACAGAGGCAAATGTACTCCAAAATAATAAATAATGGGCCACACTCACTCAAATGTTACGCAGATGTAAAATAACATGGAAGTAAAGTTTATGATAACATTTAACATATTACATAATAAATGTGTACACCCACTATTTTTACAGCTATAATAAACAATAAATAGAAGGAACAATACAAAATGCTTATAGATGATATGTCAGGATGCTGGAGGTTTGTGTTGATTGTCTATACAAGCTTCTATAATGTAGATATGTAATTTTTAAAGAAAAACTTTTTTTAAAGAACAAGAGCCCCAGAAAATTAAAAACCATGGTCACTATATGTGCAAGTACATATTTAAGTACATAGAGGAAAATGACTGGGAGAGTAGAAACCAAAATAAAAACAGAGGTTGTGTTCAGGTGGTGGCTAAATTTAATTGCAAAAGAAAATTATAATTAAGAAGATAATTAAAAAGGAAAAAAAGAGACTAGTTTTAGACTGACTTCTTTGTTTTGGGAGATTTAAAAAGATAAAACCAAACCTGCATAGCCTTAACCTCTTCTTCAACAACTAACCTGGGGGTCTCACCGAGAGCAGAGGGCAGAGCCTGTGAAGGCAGCCCCAGGCCCAACCTCCCCAGCGCTGGGTCACAGTGTGGATTTCCCTCCTGCCCCTGCTAAGGAGTTGGGGAGGCTGGCAGCATGGGTTCCGATTTGACTCCAGCGAGTGGTATAACCTCTGGGAGCTAGTTTCATCACAAGTAGAAAAAAGATCAGAGTTCTTGCACTCTTTACCTGAAGAAGCTGCTGTGAGACCAGAAAGAGCCATAGACACAAATGAGCAAGGAGAGGCTCAGAGCTTTGTGTGCACACATAGGCTGGCAGGGTGGTTCTCAGCTCCCACTACAGATCATTGGGGAAGTTAAAAAAAAAAAATATTCATGCTTGGGTCTGATTTCAGAGTCTAATATGGTACTTTTGAGATGGGGCCTCAGTATCTGCACTGTTTAAAAAATTCCCCGAGATGATTCTGCTATGTCTCAAAGGTTAGAGTCAGTATTTACCAGGGCCAGATGGACATGACCTTCCCAATCAAGATGGTAAAAATAGAATTTTTAGCTACTATTAGTGGGAGTATAAACTGGAAAGTGAAAGTGTTAGTTGCTCAGTTGTACCCAACTCTTTGCGACCCCATGGACTGTAGCCCACCAGACTGCTCTGCTCATGAGATTCTCCAGGCAAGAATACTGGAGTTGGGTAGCCATTTCCTTCTCCAGGGTATTGAACCTGAGTCCCCCACACTGCACGCAGATTCTCTGCTGAGCCACCAGGGAAGCCCCATATAAACTGGGGTTGCCCCTAACTTTCTAAGGGGCAACTTGGCAATTTGCATCAGAATTTTGCATATGCCCCAAAGAAGACATTCCTAAGACTTCTTCACTGTAAAGAAATAATCATAGACGTGCACAAATGTTAAACTACAATGATGCTTACTGCTGGCTGTTTGTCATAGTGAAACATTCAAAATGATCTAAATGACCGACAAGAGAATGATTAAAATAAGGTACATGCATACAGCTGAAGACGACGTAGCCGTGACAGTGATGCCAATGAAGAACGTTTGATGGCATGAGACACGCACGCGCATGGTGTGCTGTTAAATGAAGGGAAGGTTTGAACAGCACATGGTCTAATATTTATGCATTACACAACAAAAAAAATCAGGGCTGAGGGTATACATCAAGAGGTAATCTCTGAACAGATGGGACTATGGGTGACTTTGAACTCAGTGGCTCAAAACACAGGCTTTGACATTACACATTGTCAAATTCCAACCCTGCCACTTAAAAGCTAGATGACCATGGGTAACAGATCTTCAGTGTTTTCCCCTACAAAATGAGAATAATCATACCTTTCTCCATATTTCAAGGACTTAGCATAACAGACATTTAGCCAAACAGCTAAGCATTATTAGCAGATTTTATAATTCTCTACAATGAGCACATATAACTTTTATGCATAATAATAATTTTTCCATTTAGCAAATAAATATATTCTATTAAAACCCTAAGAGCCCTAGCCTCTGTCTGCATACTGTAACCTATTTTAAGTACCCTAAGCCTAGCTGGTGTGACCCACCCAGGCTGGGATAAAACCTCCCTCCCTTCTGCAGCTAAAGGCACCCTGACTCCCAACCACACTCTGCTGGCTTGATCCAATCAGATAAGCCCTCAAGGCAAGGTAGGGGCCAGAATCCCCCAGGGGAGGGAGAATGGAAGGGCAGACTCACCAAGGCAGGGTAGGAGGGGTAACCTCGGCACTTGGCCCACACCAGCTCCAGGGGCTCCAGGTCTCCGCGGTCTTCAAAGGGCATCAGGAGGCTTCTGCCTGGGGGTGGTGGAGGGGAGGAGACAGGGGGGCTTGGAATAGCTCCCAGGAGGCCTGCCTGGGGCCTCCATTTGACTGGAGCAGTCCAGGAATGAGTCAACAACATCCCCTCCACCCTTCCTCTTCCCTACCCTCTCCTGAGTTCTTAAGACTAGATTAGGGGTCAGCAAACTTGTTCTTTAAAAGGTCAAATAGCACATATTTTAGGGTTTGTGTGCTACATGTCTCCACTGCAGCTACTTATCTCTGCTGTTGTATCATGAAAGCGCTCACAGGTGATTCCTAAGGGAATGAGCACTGCTGTGTCCCCATAAAACAATTTCTGGACACTGAAATTTGAATTTTGTATAAATTTTTGTATTACAAAATATTAATATCATTCTTTTGATTTTCAATCATTCAAAAAAAATGTAAAAACCACTCTTAGCTCATGAAAGTGAAAGCGTTAGTCACTCAGTCGTGTCCAATTCTTTGCGACTCCATGAACTGTAGCCCACTAGGCTCCTCTGTCCATAGAGTTCTCCAGGCAAGAATGCTGGAGTGGGTTGCCATTTCCTTCTCCAGGGAATCTTCCCGATCCAGAGATTGAACCTGGGTCTCCTGTATTGCAGGCAGATTTTTACCAAGTGAGCCAACAGGCAACAGGTTACAGTTTGCTGACTTCTAAACTAGAACCCTAGGTTGATGTTCCTTGAAAAAATATAACTACTTCATTACCAGGAATACAGACTATACAGCAGCTTGGCAAAGCCACAGACTGCTCTCTGGGCCTCCCTGACTGGTGGGCCCCCAGATGACAGCTTCATGGAAAAGATGCCTAGGACAAACATCCCAGAAAAACTACCTGCTAAATGAGTTCTTTTCTGGCACGGCCACACCTGGCTACAGGTCACCTTGCTGCACAGCACTGAGCAGAGGTTCTCTCTGTGCCTGTTTTGTCAGAATCTTGCACAGGTCCTGGGGCAGGCACATGTCTTCAGCTTTCCTTGTTCTGCACCTAACGCACTCGCACACAATGGGTCCTTCACAAACATCTCTGAACACAAAGAGGAACCTCCCTTCCCCTTCCCAGCCTATAAACTAGCAACAGTGAGGGGACCACACTCGACTAAGGAAAAACGCCCAAATTCCAGAGTAGAAATTATGTTCCTAAGGAAACATTACCTCCCATGTTTATATTTTTAAAAAAAAATGTATCACTGGTAATGAGGTCTTGTTTTCTACCTACTGAATCAATAGCAATAACCACAAAAAGATAAAATCCAGCATGACTGAAGAGGCAGGCTGCGGGGACACTGGTGCAATCATGTACTGCTGAGGAAACTGCGGACCAGTCTAATCCTTTCACAACACAATCCTGTGGCAAGTCTCAAGAGCCATAAAAAAGCATGAACCATCTGTTCCAGTAAATGCTTTCCCTGGGAATTTGTTCTTAGAAAAATAACTTTTAAAATGACTGAGAGGCATTTGGACAAAAATATAGGTTCACTGCTTTATGTATAGTGTTAAAAGGTGGAAATAACCAAATGTCTAACAATGAAACAAGTACGTACATTACAATACATTGATTGGAAAGTTAACATTGAAAAAAGCAAAATATGAAAGAGCATGAGTTCTGCTTTAGCATTCTGTTAAAAATGTGCCTGAAATACACGAAGGCAACGTAGAGAAACGAAGACAATGGCGGTAAGGTGATGGAACAGTGAAAGGTTGGTTTCCTTTTTAAATCTCCTTTGGCATTATTTTAATAATTACATGGTTCTTAAAATAAGAATAAAATGTCACTACCTGAAGCACATAGTATGTGCCAAATCCATTCCCAGTTATGCATTAGATGCTGTACAAGTTAATCCAGACATGAGCCCTGCCTTCTAGGCACTAACAGTCAGACAGCAAGGAAATATGCAGGCATGCATTCATCATACACATATGAAAAAAGAAATGGATGCTAAGGGAAAATAAAGCAGTTGGGAATAGGAAATAGGGGAAGAGAAGCCCTGAAGCCTGTATGTTAGATGGAAGCTTCAAAGACAGGGCCTCCAGAGTGCACGCCCTCCACGGGACGGCTGGACACAGCTGTGCTCCGAGGACAGCTGCCCTGCACCTGCCCCACCTGAGCACCACCTAGTCCTCTCCTTTGGCTCCACCCTGCCCTTCATTCCCTCAGGCCCAGGAGATGACATCCAAGCACTTTACTGTTTGGACCTGCTGGAATAGACTTTCTCATGGGGAGAGGGGTGGAAGTACTGGATCACATGAAATTTAATTACAAGGTCATGTGTGAAATTCAGTAACATGGAGCAGACTGGAAATAACTATCAAGAATACAAATGCATACTTCCTTCAACATAGCAAGAGTATATCTGTAGATATACTCCCCAGGGATACAAAATGAGCTTTGTACCTGGTTGCTCACTGCAACACTGACTGACAACTTCATGAAAACAATCTACATGTCCATCTGCAGAGGGCCGGCTGAGTACGCGACAGCACTCCTATGTAGTGGGGCATCAGGCAGCCAATAAAAAGCACAGACGAATCTCCAAGATATATTATTAACCGAAAAAAGGCATGGTTTAGAGGAACGTGCATGTCAGGCTTCCCTGCTCACTCTTGAACATATGTACAAGTTTTTGGCTTGTGTACGTATGGATTACATCTGGAAAGACACAAAAGAAACCACTAAACACTGGCTCATTCTGACTTTTTTTCACCAAAGCATGCGTCACTTATTTAAAATAAGATGAATTATTTAAGAGGAAGGAGACATCTCCCTGCCCAGTGTCCCTGGGTCTGGAGGAGTTCAGGGTCTGGCTGTGGTTCTTCAGAAGGCCTGGTTCCCCCAGAGGCACCTGTATAGCACTCCTTACCTGAGCTGTTGTAGTCGGAGTCTCCATTCACACCTTCCAGGAAGGGTACTCGAGACAGGGCTGGCTTCCCTCGGCTGCGTTTGGGAGGTGTCCGACCACTGCATATAGGGAGGGAGAGGGGAGTGAAATGAGCAGTTTAAATGGCTAACACATCCACTTCTGCTGTCTCATGTCTGCCAGGGGCAGAGTTGCAACAACTCTTCAAGGAGAATGGTTTCTCACCTTCCCCTAAAAATTCACACAAACCCATGACATACTTCTGACCAAAATGTTCCCACGAGGCTTAACGAAACATTTCACCCGTGTGGAAGGACTGAACTTGGAAAGTGAAGCCTGCTCCCCTGCCTGGGGATATTGGATTCACCCAGAGGGTAGATCACCTCGGGCACTTGTCAATCCTTCCACAGTCTAAGCAGTCAGGCCACGAGGAGGGCCTGTTCTCATATCCGCCCAGAATCCTTTACTCTGTGGTTCACACAGCTTGTCTAAGAAACCAATTTCTTTTTGAGGCACAAAAATCTGCCTCATTCCCAAATTTTCTATAATGGACATGCCTTACTTCCTTAATTAGGAAAGACATTTTTAAATTGGAAAAACAATCTACTTCTCACTTCTACTTTATGTGTGTGAAGTTTTTCTTAGACAGAGATGGATTTTTTTTTAACAAGCAAGCAGACGGGGTTTTTTTTTAATACGGTTATTGCAAAGAGAAAAAAAATCATATATTAGATAAAGACTAGATGGTAATAGGCAAAAATGAGACTAGTAATATAAGAATAATGATATAACTGGAACCCACATAGACACTAGTATTTTTAAATTGCTTCCAATGCAATTTCTAATGTACCACCATAGTTAGAAGCCTTTGGGCAAGAATGATGTGGCTATGGGTTTTTTTTTTCCAATCAAACTTTAAAAACTATTACTGCTATATGCTGCTGCTGCTAAGTCGCTTCAGTTGTGTCCGGCTCCGTGTGACCCCATAGATGGCAGCCAACCAGGCTCTGCCATCCCTGGGATTCTCCAGGCAAGAACACTGGAGTGGGTTGCCACTGCCTTCTCCAGTTACTGCTATATAATTATTCCAATAACAAAAATGCTTAAAAGACAGGCCAACAACCTGTAGCAGAGCAGAAATGCGTAAGAAACCTCTAGTAGCATAAGAGGTTGAGGTTAAGACTGGTTGGAGAGTAGAGTGCTCCTGTTTTACTGAATCATAACTGACTTTATCATGGTTTTACACAGAAAACCCAGCACAACCAGAACCTAATCAATCATAATCCTTCACTAACTAGCAGGTTGGGAGCTTTATTCCTGCTGGTCAGGACCTGTTGGGGAAAAAAACAAAAGAACACCCAGTTCATATTCAGGATTCAGTTCCCATGCACCCTACAAAAATCTGTCACTGGGCTTAGAGAATCTGAGTCCCTATAAAAATGTAAGAAATGGTAGTTCGATTAGGAAAGCCTCTCCAAGTTTACATCATGAATCTGGGGAGACATCTCCAAATACAACAGAGGAGGTTGCAACCCAGTGGCTATGAGAGAAACTCTGGAGCCAGACTACCTGGGTTCAAAATCTGACTCTTCTACTCATTCATTCTGTTACCCTGAGCAAGTTAGTTAGCCTCTCTGAGGCTTGTGTTCCCCATGTGGTAGTATGAGGATTTAATGGGTTAATATACAGAAAGCACTCAGTGCAGCACACACTAAATACTCAATAAATAGCAAGTATATAGTAAATATTGTTGTATGTGCAGGCTCAGCCACTAAGTCGTATCCAACTCTTTGTGACTCCATGCACCAGACTCCACAGGATTTTCCAGGCAAGAATGCTGGAGTGGGTTGCCATTTCCTCCCCCAGAGGATCTTCTCTACCCAGGGATGGAACCGAAGTTTCCTGCATCTCCTGCATTGGCAGGTCGATTCTTTATTACTGAGCCATCTGGGGAGCCCAAATATTATTATATAAAAGGCACTAAATTTTAATGTCTCACTTTAATATTATAAATTACTAATGTTATACTACAGGAGGATGAGCTCTGAGAAGGATGAGCTCAATGGGATAGGATACAACACCAAAACTAGATCCCTATTTCCTTGTTTTACAGAAAAAAAGCAGAAGTGACTCAATCATGGCTGGCATTTCAACCTTCTCTCCAAGTTACCCAGGCCTAAGCAGACAGCCCAATCTATAAGTATTTTGTTTACTGGTTTAACATTTATCTCTCCTTTCTAGAAGATAAACTCCATGAGAACAGACATCTTATCAGGGCTTAGAACAGTGCCTTGCTCAATTAATAATTGAGCAAATGACCCATAGAAAAGAGGGCAGCTCCAACTTGCTCAGAAAATCATTAGAAAAGATAAACCCAGAGACAGGAGGGGAAGGGGATGGGATTAGTAACCAGAAATTCTTTCAAGGTTCTTTATCCTACAGTCATATGATCCCAGTCTAATTAATAAGGAAAATCTTCCTTTATGTACTTACCACCACAGTGTTAAGGAGGGAGGAGAGAAGGGAGGGAGAGAGAAAGAGAAAGAAAGAAAAAATTCTGTGGTTTAAGTTCTAAATCTCCTATTTCAAACCCTGAAATTCTACTGAGAACCACTGAGTTAAAGAGGAAATGCCTTCCAAGGGCATTGTTTCCACAGTAAGCAGGAACCCAGAGATACTGGTGGCTTTGGCATGCTCTGCAGAAAGGCAAGCAGTGTGAAGAGGCAGGCTAGCCAGAGCCTGGCCTGGCTTGCTCCTCTGGCTCACAGCTGGGAAGAGTGCCCTTTGTGGAGAGAGGAGCCCAATACACCTTCCACTTTTAGTCATGGGCTAAGCGGGGACAGTGTGATAACCCCACTCCTAACTGAGTTTCCAGGCACCCTATCTTTGAAAGGAGTCAGGAATTTCAACCCAGGACCAGGCTAGCAGCATCCTGTAAGATTCTGAAACCTCTGCCTCTTCTCTATGCCTAGTAAGTGTTTACCCATCCACTCCCCTTTTTACTCTAGGGCTGCAACAAAGAGAGAGAAAGCTAGGACATATCTGCGGCTTTGCGGGGAAAATCTCAAAGCCCCACTGAAAGCTGGCCCTTGCTGTGGTCGGGGGGCAGCCCAGGCCCAAGGGGCAGCGCCAGGGTAAAGCGAGAACCCAATAGAACCTACACCCAACCTGCCTCGGAGGCAATTCAAACAAAGACACAGAGTTTTCTGGTGCTGTCCTGCAACTCCTTCCCCTGCTCTGCAACCAGGATCCATCCAGTCGCCATGTGGAGGAACCACGAGGTCAGCCTTCAGGATAAGTCATTATCCCTTTGTGGCACAGAGAGTCTCCGATTTCCAAGAGTCCCACACTCCCTGGTATCTTGCAGAGGACACAACACAGAGCAGAGATTCAGTAAACTCTTAGACTTGGAAGATACTCGAAGGTTCTGCTCTCAGATATCCTCCCTTTAGGTGAAAAAATGGGAAGAGAAACCCACCCCTTCCCAGATCAAGGATGGTAGAAGAGCTAGGGCCTCTGTCAGAATAAAGTCAACACCAACCTTCTTATCTGCTCATTTCTTACTCCCACACCACACTTCTAAAGAGGCCATTGCTATGACACCCCAAAAAGCAAAGGACAAAACCATCTATAACTGGGTTATCTATGGGCTGGGGAGTGGGTGGGAACTGGCTCAAATGCCAGCTTCCCTGGGCAACACAGTCCTGGCTGGCCCCACCCCCTGGAGCCCATTCAGCTCTACAAACCCTGTGAAGCATGAGCCCCACTCCTCCCCTGCAGTCAGATCAGGCCTAACAGTCAAGAGCTACCAGAATCACAGACAAGTGGCTTCAGGAAATAGCAGGGGTAGGGAAAGGAAAAAAACTTGAGATCAGCCGGAGGAGGTTCGATCTGCAGCTGGAAGGAAATTAAATGGAGAGGTAGCAGAGCTGCCGGCAAAGCTCTGGGACAAGGGCTCTTACCTGCAAGCTTCAAAGGCCAGTCCACTGCCGAGACCCAAACTACATTCTGAGTCAGATCCACTTTCGGTGTGTTTTCCAAAGCCGTTGGTCACGCCTGCCAAGGACACACAGAGTGAGCCTGAGTGCAGAAACCCCCAACCCCTGACACGCCACAGTGTGAGGCAGCTGCCTTGGGAGGGCTCGGGGAGGAGGGGTGGAGAGGCCAGCAGGCCCCTTCTCTAGGGAAATGGGTCTCAGGTGGTGGAGAGAACCTGATGAAGTTGGGGAGACGGTGGGTAGCGCAAGGAGCAGACACTGCATTTTCCTTCCCATCCTTCTGGGTATTCTTGAAGGAAAACAGCCCACAACTCATTCTAGTTACTGTCACTTGACTCCAGTGGGAAATACCAAGACCTCCTCACTCTGGCTGGCTCACGAGACCCTGAATCTGCTTCTAATTTCAAGCCTCAATTATCGGGGAGTCTGCTCTGCCTCTTGGGGAGCCCACCCACCTTGCCTCTTTAGATAAACAGTCACACACCCTATCCATCACATGGCTGGCAACAACTAGCTTCATTCTTTGGGGATGGTGTCAGGGGAGGCTGGGGCCGGATAAGGGCTGTGTCAGCCACACCCTGAGATATCTAGCAGAGCTAGTCAAAGTTGAGGATGGGGGAAACTTTCCAGCAGATCCAGAGAGATGAGACCTTCCCAGGATGGGGAGTCAAGATTCCCTGGGTTCTACACTGGGCTCTGAAATATGGGTCCCTTTTCCTATTTAAGCCTTGGCTTCTCTTTTCCTAAAGTGAAGGTAATACTTTTTCACTTATAGAGGATGCTATTAAGTATGAATAAGAGAAGGTCTGGTTACAGCAGGAAGCCCTTCAGAGGCAAATGAAGACTGATCATCCCAGGGACATAACTTTCATCTGCTCTGAAATCTTCAGCTCTCTATCTACCTATCCAATTCCCAACCACAATCCAGAATCCTACAAGTCTTGAGCCAAGTGCTCAAGAGCTCAAAGTCACATATACCTCAGCCAGAAAACAAGTCACACCTGTGAGAGCAGGTATCTGAGCCAACATATCCGTGCCCTAACCTGGCTCTGCCTCTAACATTACCACCTCAATTTAAATCACGAAAGCCAGCTGTGCCTCATTTGTAAAGGATCAACACCTGCTTTTGTGAGACTCCACTAAGGCTGTGCAAAAATATTCCTAGGTACCAGGTAGCTGAGAGAGTGGAAGAGAAACAGACTTCAGCCCCAAGCAGTGGGCCCGCAGGCTGCATGAGCCTGGTATCCAGATCTATTTCCCTATGGCAGGATCTTTCATTTTTAGTGCACAGTGCTGTTTGGCTGTGCCTGATATAGCTCAACAGATGACAACAATAACTGCTACCATCTACCGCTATATACCAAGTGCTTTATATAGGCTGCTTCCAATCCTTAAAGCCCCGCAAAGGAAGTATCACTAGCCTCATGTCAGAAATAAGGAATAGAATCAGAGGTTAACTGATATGCCTCAGGATACCCAGCTGGCAAGAAGATGGGATTCAAACTCAAGTCTGCTTAATTAACTTCAGGGCTTCCCAGGTGGCATAGTGGTAAAGAAACTGCCTGCCAATGCAGGAGACATAAAAGACGCCAGTTCGATCCCTGGGTTGGAAGATCTGGAAGAAGGCAAGGCAACCCACTCCAGTATTCCTGCCTGGAAAATCACATGGATAGAGGAGCCAAGCAACTTAGCGCACACACACAGCCTACTTCAGGCTCAAGTTCCTGACACACATACATACCACACACACAGCCTACTTCAGGCTCAAGATTCTGGCTCAAGTTCCCAACACACACACACGGCCTACTTCAAGCTCAAGTTCCACACAGACACACACAAAGCCTACTTCACGCTCAAGTTCCTGACACACACACACACACACACCACACACACAGCCTACTTCAGCCTCAAGTCACACACACACACACACATGCTACTTCAGGCTCAAGTTTCTGGCTCAAGTTCCCAACACACATACACACACAGCCTACTTCAAGCTCAAGTTCCACACAGATACACACAAAGCCTACCTCAGGCTCCAGTTCATCACACACACACATACAGTCTACTTCAGACTCAAGTTCCACACACACACACACACAGCCTACTTCAGCCTCAAGTCACACATACACACGTGCTACTTCAGGCTCAAGTTCCTGACTCTATATAGGCTCAAGTTCATACATACATACATACACATATACCCTATTTCATACATAGATACATACACACACACCCTATTTCAGGCTCAAGTTCCTGACTCTATATACCATCCTCCTGCTCTAATACAGGCAAGCTTGGGCCAGATGGGAAGGGAAGGTATTGCTTGAAACAAAGTGTTAGGCAGGAAGCAAGCAAAACAGAGAAAAGCATGTGTTAACCACACAGTCCAAACCCACCACATAACAAGACATGAGAAGCAAAACCCAGGGGAGGCCCCTCCCTGCCAAGTGAGCTGGGCTTCCATACCCCACCGGGACTAAACTGCTCTGTCTGGTAACGGAGACCCTGCACATTCAGGCCCACCTCGCCCAGTGTGTTGGTTCCTGACGCTCCAGGAAGCCCCTCTCCAAACTGTTCCTCACAGGCACTCTGTCCTTGGTTCCATATACCACGGCTGGAGCCCTTTGCTGCTTTTTACCCTGTCCTCATCCTCAGGGCCAGCTCAGGCACTGTCCCCTCATGAAGCCTTCCCAACCCTCTCAGCTCTCATTCCCTGACACATAACCACACACTGTCCAGCACTGGGGCATCTCTGCACCTCAGAACAGCATCTAGTCTCCCCAGTGGGCCATGGACTCTTTCCGTGCTGCTCCCGAGTCTGCCTCATTCCTCTCAGTGAGCAGCCTGTGCTGGACATGCACTAAGGACTCCTTGGTGACAAGCCCTGAATACCATCTCCTAGGACCCCTTGGCTCATTTTGCTGTGCCCACAGATTCTTGTTTCTCAGACACGCAAGCATGTTTCCACACGCAGGGCCCATGCACTTGCTGGTCTATTTTTTTGGGAACATCCTTTTCCCAGATACCCCAAAAGCTCACACCTCTGGCTCCTTCAGATCTTTACTCAAATGTCACCTCCTCAGAAAGCCTTCCCTGGCCACCCTCTCTAATACTACCTCAGCATCCCCTGTCCCTCTTCCCTGCTGGACCTTTCTCCACCACTTCTAATATGAGATACAATTTACTTATTTGCTTTCAGTCTAACTCCTCTACAAGGGACTTATCTGTTTTATTTAATGATTTCCCCCCCACACACAGTAGTGCCTACAATAATGCCTGATATAAATATTTGATAAATGAATGAACTAAAATGAAGGTCGGAACCATTTTATCACATACAGCTTTGTATTCCCCTAAGGGCCAAAGAGAGCCCTTAGGGCCAGACACAAGCTGGCCCTCTCAAAACACTTGCTCAAAGCCCGCTTCCCCAGGCCACTGCTCGTGTGCCAGGCCCAAGTGTGCGCTGTGGAGCCAGCCTCAACGCTACTACTGGCATCCACAGGGGCCACTATGGACACAGCTGACTGGGGAGGTGCTGGCTGCCAAGCAAAGCAAGAAAGCATAAGAGGAGCGAGAGAAGCCTCAGGCGAGGTCACCTGTCTCTTCCTCCTGCTGGGGGGACCTCTCCCCTTCGCTTTGACTACAGCTCCTGCTCCTCGGCCGCTTCCGGGAGTGTCGTTCATCCTCGATGCTGGCGGGAGACATGGGAGAGTCCGCTGTGCCATGGTCCTCACCATTCTCCAGGGCCCTGTCTGGGCTCCTCTGGAGCTTAACCCCGTTTCTGGCCTTCTTGAAGAGGACTGATGTGCGGCGGCCCACGCCACTGAGTGGGGCGCCAGTGGGGGATGTGTCGGGGGCCATGAGGGACACTCTGTTGATGCCATTGTCACTGAGCAAGCGTTGCAAGGGCTCACTCCCTAGCTGCAGAGGTGATTTTTCCAAAAGCTCATCTTCTTCCGCTTTTCTGGGCTTAAGGAATTGGCTTGGAGGCTTGCTATCATTGATGGGTTTCAGAGTGGGGGGGTCTGGAGGCGATTCTTGCTCAGACAAGGAAGGTGCAGGTCCAGTGGGTTCCAGGGTTGGTGGGGGAGGCATTTTGGAGTCATCTGTTAGAGAAAAAGAGAACCTGCTTGAACATTTTAGAAAAAGTCTGCCCCTACAAGTCAGATAACGACACTGACAACTCAGAGCCCAAAGCACAGGCTGTCAGCACACTTGAGACGCATCCCAGCTCTCAGATTTGAGGTGAACAAAAGGTAGGACTAAACTACGTCGATGTGCTTCCCAGGTGGCTCAGTGGTAAAGAATCTGCCAGCCAAGCAGGAGACATGGGTCCAATCCCTGGGTTGGGAAGATCCCCCAGAGAAGGAAATGGCAACCCACTCCAGTATTCTTGTCTGGAAAATTTCATGGACAGAGGAGCCTGGTGGGTTACAGTCCATGGGGTCGCAAAAGAGATGGACACGACTTATCGACTAAACAGAAGCAGCAGTAAGTTTTGTATACACTGCTGCTGCTGCTACTGCTGCTAAGTTGCTTCAGTCGTGTCCGACTCTGTGCGACTCCATAGATGGCAGCCCACCAGGCTCCGCCGTCCCTGGGATTCTCCAGGCAAGAACACAGGAGTGGGTTGCCATTTCCTTCTCCAATGCATGAAAGTGAAAAGTGAAAGTGAAGTCCCTGAGTTGTGTCCAACTCTCAGCAACGCCATGGACTGCAGCCTACCAGGCTCCTCTGTCCATGGGATTTTCCAGGCAAGAGTACTGGAGTGGGGTGCCATTGCCTTCTCCGTTGTATACACTAGTAGCTCTAAACCCTGGCTATGTATTAGAGAACCTGAAACCAAATCACTAAAGATGGAATTCTTTTTTTTAAAAAAAAAAAAGCTTTCACCAGGTGAGTCTGATAAAGATAGGGTTATAAACCCCTAAACCCTGATTAATCAATAATTAGATAAGTCACCACCTCATAAATTAAGGGTCTACAACTCTCTGCTGCTACTGCCAAGTCACTTCAGTTGTGTCCGACTTTGTGTGACCCCATAGACGGCAGTCCACCAGGCTCCCCTGTCCCTGGGATTCTCAGGCAAGAACACTGGAGTGGGTTGCCATTTCCTTCTCCAATGCATGAAAGTGAAAAGTGAAAGGGAAGTTGCTCAGTCATGTCCGACTCTTTGCGACCCCATGGACTGCAGCCTACCAGGCTCCTCCGTCCATGGGATTTTCCAGGCAAGAGTACTGGAGTGGGGTGCCATCGCCTTCTCTGCTACAACTCTCTAGACCCAGGTATTTTCCCATCTGTCAATGTATTTTGTTTCATATCATGCAAGTGAAGCAAGCAGGACAAGCAGAAAGAATAAGCTTACAGATAGGAAAAATGAGAGCAAAGAATTTAAATCAGAGGCTCCTAAACAAGTCTGTTCAACCTCCACCTTGAAACTTTTACAAATTGAGACTTTTAAGACAGCTCATATTTCCCTAATCTGAGTTTCTGGAACATGAACCCTAGAAATTTTTGAAACCTCTAGAAGCTGTTGCAACTGGTCCACTGGGCGTGACTCTGCACTGCCTCAGCCCAGAAGTGGGGATGGATACAAATGGGATGCTGACTGCCACACAGGGAGCTGGGAAAAGTCACAATGGACATGAAGCCCTCTAAGGGCTGAATCTGACCTCGGCCACAGCCCCACTCTCTGCCAACCTAACACAGAGTGGGCCATTCCCTGCAATTTGGCCTCTTTGCCTCTGAAGAGAACTTCCAACTTTCTGGACTGTATGGATGACAGGCCCTCCTGAGTTGACAATTCTGACCCCAGTGAAGTGGAGAGGATGGACAGCAACTCAGGTAAGAGAATCACTTCCCCCAGCGTCTTTTTAATATGAGGCCTTTCATCTTGGGATGGGCCTGTAGATTTGGCCAGCTGGAGTCAAAGCCATGAGCCCAGACCATCTTTAAGGTTCTTCTTTTCTATTCTACTATACCATAACCTAACTTGCTCCAAGAGCCTCTCTACATGATGGGTAAGTTGAGCTAATATTTAACTGGTATGTACAATACGGCCATACCAGGTTCAAAATACCAAAATACTTCTTACTGTTAGTAAACAGCCACTGGACCTCAGCATCTGAAAGTCCCTGAATCTGCTCACAATCCAGTAGCTGAAAATCCAAATCAGTGGCCCTCAGGAGCCCCCTCCAGGACAACAGCTAACATCTACTCTGACTGATAGATTTTGGTCTCAATGGATTACTAAGTATTTTGAATACCATCTCTAGGTATGCATCAAAGTGTGACCCTTCCCAGGGCTTTTGCTTGCCCACTAGGGTCAGAATTAGGGAAGGATGCTCCCACAGTGGGATTTCAGCTTAACCCTCCCTTTCCCGAGCCCCAGCCCCTTGCCTGCCCATGACTGTCTCTCACCTCTGTCCCCATTGTCTTCTGGCTCCTCCTGCGGGGCCTGCTCCAGCACAGCCACATCCCCTCGGGGCCCTGCTGGGAGCTCCCCACTGGACACAGTCTTGTTCAGTGATGGTGGTTGTGGCGGTGGCGGCTGCGCCAGCTTCTGCCGAAGAGCATTGATCTCCCGGCGCAGCAGGCGGACTCGGCGAGTCCGGGCCCCACTAGACCGCATGGCGCTCACCAGGTCCAATTTCTCCAGCAGTTCCTTCAGCTGCACTTCTGGGGACAAGTGGGCCCGGTTCTCTGGGATGAGGATGTTGTCCACTGCCAGGAAGAAAGGAGGACAGAAGGGGCTGAAGGACCTGCCCAGGCCAGGGCAAGGGGAAGGGGATTCCTTCAGATCCAAAATATTCTCCTGGAATGCCTGGGTCAGTGGATTCCAGCAGCATCACTGTGGGGCCTTGGCCCTGCGGCACTGCTGCCAGGAGGGCGGCCATAGGGATAAGGCCAGAATCTGGGAAACGTGCAGGAAGCAGTTCAGTCATGGTTACAGGCTTGTGGAGTAGGAACAAGGCAGCCTGGCCATCCCCCAACCTGAGTGACTGTTTGGCTGCTGCCATCAAGAAGCAGAGAGCAGGGGCAGGCAGACTGGGGATTTCAGAGGCAATTCCACTTTTCTGATGCTCCACCTGCATTCTTCTGAAAACGCCAGACACCACACTGTACTCCTGCTGCCCAGGCTCCAGTGCCACACAGTGGGAGTCCAGGAGAGGAAGACCCCTTGTGAAGCTTTAGTTTTTAAACAGACAGCTAGTACCTGACTCCCGTCCTACCATTCAAGAAAGGCTTGGTGAATAAAACTTTAACTCCTGGAACGATTCTAGCCACAAGCACATGGACCTCAGCCTGTGCCTACCTCCAGTTTTGCTCCTATAGTCTACCCGGTAGCCCCCAGGGCCATCCTAATCTATAGTTCTCCAGGCTTTTATACCTGTGCCTCTCCTGGCCCCTCTCTCCTCCCCACCCGTCCCGGCTTCTCACCGTCTTCCCAGGAGAAGCGGTAAAAGTCCTCCGATTTGGGTGACTCGGGCAGATGGGTGCCCGTCTCAGGGTCATAGCCGATGTTCTCTGCCTGCCGCCGGGCGTGCCGCAGGATGGCCCCTCCCAGGTCCCGCAGGCGGACAGCTGCTCGGTGGAAAATTGTGTCTTTAGCATTATACTTCATGCAGTTGGTAACTATAAGGTTAAAGTCCTCCTCAAACTCCTCCAAGGTGTGGTACAGGTGGGACTCCAGCTTCCGCCTCATAGTAGAAAAATCCATTGGCTTGGATATGAATTCCAGGTAATCTGGAACCTAAACATATAAAACCTGTACAATTACAACAACCATTTACTAGCCAAACAGGCGCACCCTTCACCGGCACTCTTGACTCCCCGTTTTCTGGCTTGGCCACGCCAGACTCATTCATAGCCGCCGGGCCCTGGACCACCCTGCTCTGCTGAGCCATCACCATGAGCCAGTCTACTAGCCTTGCCAGACTCCCCCAGGTTTTGTACACCCTGTGCCCCAACCCTTTCCTGGCCTACTCAGACCCTATTTCCATTTCAGGCACGGCTCATTGCTCAGAAAGTAGTGGGGAACTTGCCTCACTCAGGTTGACAGGCTCGGCAAAGATGTGTGCGGGATCCTTCTCCTGCAGCAAGTCCAGTGTTGTCCTCAGCAGAACGTTGAATGGCATCAGCTCCAGCTCCATGGCAGCTTGCTGGATCTTGATCTGTGGGAAAGGTGGGGAGAAATCAGGACATCCCCCCTAAAGAGGCATGGAACTTTTTCTTGATAACTTGATTTTCATCAGTCATGTACAACAAAGTTTCACAAGACAGTAAGCTAATCAGTACTTGAGTTATCACTGTACGTAGCTTAGAAACAATGATACCAACAGCTACCATTTTGTGAACCTTTCTTATGTATTCAGCTCCGTAACAAAACTTATAGTACTAACAGTTAATACTTTTATGGTCCAAATAACATTCAAGATAGGTACAAATGAGGTATTTTACAAAGAGGAAACTGAGGCATGGAAGGACTGGCCTGAGGTCACACAGCTAATAAGAGGCAGAGTTGGGATTCACAGTGTGTGCTTTTGACTACTATGCACACTGCCTTTCTACTTATATCACCTCAGTTAATCATCACAACAACCTTGAAGGAGAAACTGTTATTATCTATGTTTTACAAATATGGAATCTAAGGTTTGCAAGGAATACAATGAGGAGTTACTAACCCAAGGTCACCTGGCTAGAAAAGAACAGGGATGGGATTTAAACTGAGGTCTGACTTAGCTCAAGAGGCACATGATATAAAATGTGCCTTGGGCCACAATTCCCATCAAATTGACCCTTGGGGCATTTAGGTTGGCCTAGCATGACCAGGGCCTCAAAGCTCACCCCCTCAGGCAGCAAGCAGCCAGACACATTCGCAGCAGTGTGCTATACAAACGTTATTTTCCATGTGTCCCCTAATGCGAAAAAGGTGGGAAACCATAAACTAGACTATGAGACATTCCTGCCTCTTGACTACATTCAAACAGGCCTGCCTGCATCCCCTACCTACTTCCTTTCCCCTTACATTTCTCTGAATCAGAAATGGGAAAAGATGCTCAACTGGGGGATTAGGCCTGGGATGGCAGAGACAGTTTGACTATAAGGATAAGGTCCTTATGTACAGCAAAAGCTGCCCAGTCTCAGAGGTGGAAATTCAGGCTATTCAGCCCACAAGAGAAGGGTTTGTGCTGGGGCTGAACGGTGAAGCAGAGTTTGGAGAAATAAAGAAAAAACATCTTTAACTTGAGCCTCTGAAGCATGGAAGTAACAGCTGCTATTCCTGGACCAGAAAGAACACTTTTGGCTCGTCATCCATTCAATTAATAGTTTTTGCTCACTGTCATATGCAGGGTGCTGCAACAGACACTTTAGGGAAGCAAACAGTATCAATAATGATGCTAGCAGCTGATACTTCTATAGCCCTACTGTATGCCAGGCACTGTTCTAAGCTCTTTATATACACTAAGTCATCTAATCTTCACAACCTTATGAGGTACGTTCTATTAATATCCTCCTTTTATAGTCAAGGAAACTTGAAGTATTAAAAAAAAAAGACTATAAGTGTTTAAGGGTCAAATGAGAACCCTCAAGCTCTCAGTCAAAAGTGATACCCATCTGAATGGCCTGAGAAGCTCTCCAAAATAGTCAAGGCCAGGCTCCTCCTGAGATTTCATAAGTGAGAAACTCCAGGGATGGGCTCAGACATATAATATTAAGCTTAAGCTTGAGGCCACCAGAAGCTAAAAGCTCCCCAAGTTTGAAGCCATCAGTAGCACCACACCCAATGCCTAGTAGGCAGGACTTGGAGCCCATAGTGCTGGGCAGGAAGGCGACAAAGCTGACACTGATGGGGGGAGAAAAAGACTGAATGAGAGCTCTTGGGGCTCCTCCTCACCTGCTCCCGCTTGAGCTTTTCTCTTTTCCGAATCAGTTCGATTAGCAGCCGTGCCCGCTCCAAATCGTGCCGGAGCTTCTGCCAGTACTTCAGCTCTTCCTTTACGGCACTTGTCTTCTCATCCTGCTCCCGCTGCAGGAGGGGAGGGAAAAGAATGAGGAGTTGTGGGCTTCTCTCCTGCCCCAAGTCCTCTCCCTGCTCAGCCTCACAGGCACTCTGCAGCTAAGAGCCCCATGCCCTTCCTGGATCCTCGGCTCTGGAAAGCCCTTTCACCCTCTTCCATCACATGCCTTCCTCCTGTGCTTCCCCAGTCCTACGACAATGTCTCTTCACTACAGCACGACCACCACTGCTGGGGAGAGATAGGACTACCTCCTCCTACCCTCAGGGACATCAGAGAGCAGCTGTGAATCCTCCGGACTGGAAAGAATTTCAGAAGGAAACTAATAGACACCTCAGGGTGGAAAGAATTTCACCCTAGAGCTTCGACTTGGCTAGAAAATAAAGTGAAGTTTTTACCATAAGCTTGTACCTACTTATTTCAACATACTTTAAAATACCACCACTACCACTAACATCAAACATGTGATTCTTGCCTAGAAAAACTACAATGTAGTTGAGGCCCAGGGTTTGATACACAAGGGCACAGCAGCATAAAGACAACAAAAATTGATCTGATAAACTGAATATAAAATGCTGAGAAGATATAAAATAGAGAAGATCTCAATGGGTGGGGCTCAGGTAAGGGATTCCTGGGGTGAGCAAGCTTACTAGGATTTCACATGTAGTGATGGACGTGGATGAGCAAAGTGTTAAGAAAGGCCTCTTTTGGAACTGAAGGGACCACAGAGCTGAAGTATGAAGGCACAATCAGTGATTCTTTGCTTGTTGAGAAAAATGGCCGGCCAGAAGAGAGGAACTAGAGAACCATACAAGCCAAGGAAGATCCAGGATCCAACTGGCAAGAAGTTTCAAATGCCAGGCAAAAAAGCTTAGCTGTAGCCTGCCTGAAGGGGGGGAGGGGTGAATATATTCTGGAAAAAAAGAAATGACAGGATGGAAAATAGTTAAGTGAATAAGGCAGTACCAGTGGTGAAGCAAAGAAAGAATTAGAGGCTGGAGACCGTCTAGAAAGCTACTGCTGAAATTAAGGGGGCATGGGTGAGCAGAGTAGTTGTAGAATGGAGATAAAGGGCCATACACTGATTAACCCCCTGAGACAGACTGAGGGATGATTAACTGTAGCTCCTAATGGGGGGGAAGAGCCAAAAGTAACTCCAAGGTGGACAACATCTGAGGTCAGGAGGAAGGAGCTTCCATATCAACAACAGAAATACATTTATGGAGACGAAGGAAGATACTGAATCAAGTTTTCAATATCTGACGTACAGGAAACAACATATACATGGACACCTACAGTTCCTCTGCCCCAGAGAGACTGAGGGCAAAAAAAAAAAAAAAAAGAGGGGACAAGACAAGAAACCTGGAGCTACAGCCACACAATTATGGACAACTACAGCAGTAGACAAGCTCTCCAAGCCAACGGGCAGACAGACAGCAGGGCCCCTGGGAATATTACCACTAAGGAGTAAGAATTAGGGTCAGCAGAGGGTGCGTTCAGTGGGGTACAGGAGGTGGGAAATGGTGTCACAAAGAAACTTTAAGACAAAGTGACTGTGCTGTCAAATATTGTCCAAGAGTCTACAAGGTGAGAGAATATGAGGGAAGACTTGCTGGGCTGGAAGGGTGTCACTATTCTCGAAGAAGCTACAAGGGAGCAAGCAGACCATTTCAAGGAGAGAGCAAATATACACTTCTCTTTCAGGACTTTAGTTACAAAAGGCAAAAGTGAAATCAGACAGAACAGAGGACAGCAGAGTCATGGGAAGGTTTGCTTTGTCTCTGAAGTAAAGGTGTAGGAATATTTAAAGGCAGAAGTAATGGAACAAGTGAAGAGAGAGAGACAACTAAATATGCTTTTAAAAAATCTCTCAGGGTGCCTCCACCATGTTGGAAAACACTGAACATGCAGCAACTCCAGATGCTAATGTCTACAAGGCCACCCAACTGGGCAGGCTGTGTGCTACAACTTAGACAGTTAATTTGTGTATTTCTTATGGAACATTTTTTGGCAGATGGCAGTATCGTGTCTTATGCAAAGTATGCTTTTTCCTAACTCATATATCATGGCCACCTAACACACACTTAGCCCACTTCTTCTTTTCTGCAGTATCTAAAGGGGTTTCCCCATGTACAGGGAAAGTTGGGCCTGCTCTCCACTCTCCCCTAGAATTTGCTCCAAGCCAAGCCTCTCATCTAGGAGGATGTCTGGTCTAAAGAGCGTTACAATGCTGGAGGTCATTCCTGGGGTGGACCACCCAGAGGGGTGAAGGCTACAGGCAAAGGCTCCAGAGGGCTCAGGGAACACTGCCCCACCATCTCTCCTTCATCACTCTCCACCTCCCTCCACTGCCCTCAAACCACTACTTCACTTACCTGCTCAGCGTTCCTTTGAGACTGCAAGTGGGAGTGCAGGCGCCGGATGAGGGGGACACCATTCCGTGCCTGCCGCTTCAACAGCCAGTAGTTGTGAAGCCGTTGCATGAACTGGGTTTTCCTCTGAAAGGAGAGACCACTACAGATCTTGTTCAACCTTGAGTAGAGGCACAGGGAAGCGAAAGACACGGTCAGTGGGCAGCCTGGATTACAGCCTCCTATCAAGACCCCGTGCGTGGTTCATTTCTGAACTTGGTAGAGGAAGACAGAATAAAGTAGCCAAATGCCTCACCTCAGAGAAAGGTTTGAAAAGGATGGCAAAGTTAAGCAGCTCAGATTCAGCATGAGATATTTCACTTGACTGTCCATCTCCTGCCTTGCAGGTTCCAAAAGAACCCTCCCCCAGGAACCCAGACCCTTTAGTCCTGGACTCCTAAGACATAGGTCTGTGCCCCAATACCCTCACTCTTTTCTTGATAAAGGAAGCAAAAGGCAACAGGAACTTGTAAAAGCTGTGGGCAATGTAGTCACTATTTCCTGCTCTTCTGTGGCTAAGGGTCCCATCAGACCAGGGAGTAGTCCACAGCCAAGCTGGAAGGAAAATTAGTAGGAATATAGCAGGCTACTGCCCTCTGAACCCAAATGCAACCCTTTGGAGTTGTCTGACCTCAGGTTTTTCATTAAAAAACTCAGCAGCCTAAAAATGCCTAATTTTGAAACAAATTGAAAAAAAAAAAAAGAATCTAAAGACATAAGAGGACGGAGAATCTGAAAATTTAGCTGGCTCCACAAAGAAAAATAAATAGTATACAATATCACTTATATGTGGAATCTAAAAACTATGAGAATATGAGAATTCCCTGGCTGTCTAGTGGTTAGGACTCAGTGCTTTCACTGCAAGGGCCCAGGCTCAATCCCTGGTCAGGGAACTAAGATACTGCAAGCTGTGTGGCATGGCCAAAAAATATAAATAAATACAAAATATAACACACTGGTGAACATAAAAGAAGCAGACTCCGAGAGAACAAACTACTGGTTCCCAGTGTATGGGGAGGTGGGCAATACAGGGCCAGGGGAGTGGGAGGTATAAAATACCAGGTATAAGATAGCTCAAGGGTATACTACTGTATAACATAGGGAATATAGTCAATATTTTATAATAATTGTAAGTAAAAATTAATCTTTAAAAATTGTATGAAAATAAAATTTTAAAATTTAGCTGGCTTAACTACCCCAAAAGAGAAGTCTGCAGGTTAGGATTTAAGCCAATAACACATGAGGGGGTGGGGGGAAGCAGTAGGAAAGGCATTAATGAGAGTTCATAATCTCTACAACAATGTTCAGACTGCAAGGTGGGTCACATTATTCTGTTTCAAATGATGGAAAGGCAGAAGAACAGCCTCTGTTCTTGGCTGAATACACTGTTGAAGCCACTAACGCAGCTAATAAGATGGTGAAGTTGGGCAGGATTTGAACCCATGATCTCTCTGCTATACCATATTGTGTTCCCAAATTGATTAAGCAAGGACTCAGTGCTCCTCTGGCTTTTCCTCTGCTTCTCTTACTCTAACTTGCACACTTCCACTGAAAGGAAGATAACTGTGGCTAAACAAGGAAGGTGGAACCTAAAAAGTATGTTCATGTTGGGCTGGACATTGCTCACCTAGGCCTTGCGCCTTTCCATGGTCAGACATCCCTGCCCCAAAGCCAAGCTGACAAAATCAAGGCCTAGGCCTTTCCCCAAAGAACAGATTCCCCCACCAACACCCATGCCAAGCACACCTGCCCAGATGCAGGCATCCCCCTCCCTCTACAACCTCTTGGCCATGGAAGGTCCCAATAGCATTTGTGCAGGCAGGGAAAAGAATAATAATAAAATAGCAGTAGCAGCAGCAGCCACCATTTATTGAGCGCTTACTATTTGCCAGGCACTGTGCTGAGTGCTTTACTTATACTATCTTACTGATTTCTCCCAATAACCCTTTAAGGTAGGCTCATTTACAAATAAATACACTAAGGCTGAATAGAAGTTAAGCGACTTGCCAAAGATCACACTGGTAGTGACAGAAGTTCAAGGTTCAAATGCAGGTCTCTCTGGTTCTTAGTCAGCAGGACCCTGCTGGACCCTGCAAGAAACCACCTACAAGAGCAGACCTGACAACCAAAAAGTCTAGCCCCAGGGCATAACCACCAGGGGACTAAGCATGGACCCACTCATCCAACAGAAGCGGGGAGCCTAGAACAGCTCTGTGACTAGAGGGCCCATTTCCTATTGACTAAATCTAACTCCAATCATGGTTCACAAGAGCCTCTCCCTCTGGATCTTCTGTCTTCTTGTCTTCTTTCCAGATGGACAAGTCTGACTGCCTGCTTCCCGCAAACAACTCACTTTCCTCTGCCCACCAGTACTCCTTTCTCCCTGTCTCTTACACAAAGAGAGACAGACAGACAACAGGAACAGAACCTAAAGGCATCATGAGCCCCAGCTGGTGGTCCAGGGTCTGTCACTTTCCCTTGGTTCCTTCCAGCCCTTAGAACAGGACTTGGCATATAGTAAGTGCTCAATAAACATCTCGTTGAATGAATAAAGGAGTGAACAACTTTACCTCCCGTGGCCGCAGTTTCTTCATCTGGGGGTGTGGGAGAAGGTGCAAGGACTATGTTAGATGAATAATCTCCGAGACTCCTTCCTGCTCTAACACTGCAGTCTTTTTAATGAACATCAACAATGAGATGAGCCTCCAATGGAAAATCTTCCCTGTCTCTTGCTTCTCTGCCAAGCTCCCATCCCTCCAACAGCTCCAGATACCTCTCTGATTATTTAAAACAGGCTTGGTGGGAGCCAAAGTTTCTTAGTTATACTGCAGAACTGATCTTTCCTCTACATCTAAAAGTTTCTTAGGAGGAGACACAACATATCTTTCCCACACAATAACCCTCTTATGCAAAGTCCCCATCATTCCCAGGATGGAGCTTTCTGGACAGCAGATACCCATACTGACCCTTTGAAACAGAGGTTCTCAATTGGAAGTAGTTCAATCCCCATAAGGTTACTAGAAACGTATGTAGGGAGCATCTGAGGTTGTCACAAAGATGAGGCAATTAGGGAGGAGATGTGAATGGCACTCACACAGACCAGGGATGCTAAACATCAAGAAATGTATGGGATGGTCCTAATAATGAATTACCTCCTATCGAAAATGCCACTGGTGCCCTGTTGAAATATTACCTTAGACATCCCGTCGCCTGGGTTTCTAAGCAACTTAAGTGTGTGTCTCACCTTGAACCAAAGGAAATACATTGCTTTGAAGGGCACAATCAAAACCACAAACCAGACTGGGCGAGCCCAGGGTCCAAAGGAGAAATCTAAATCTGAGAGCACAGAAGAGAACAGGAATTCACCAACATTAGGGAAGGAGGTCTGGCTCAGGGCCAACACCAGCCCAAGAAGAAACCATGTGTCCCCAGGGAGACATCCTGGGCAGGCTCACCTGTAAGAGGGTATCCGTGGGACAGTGACCATGGGGACAGTGGAGGTCGTGTCTCGACCCACTTCCTCTGGCTCCTTCTTGATCCTTTGCTTCAAAGCCATCTTGTTCTTCTTGGACACTCCCTTGAGGGGGCCACCTACCCCACCCTGCCCTTCACCTTCCTCCTCCTCTTCTACCTCTTCCTTTTCTTCCTCCTCCTCACAGGCCTCCTTCAGCCCTTCCTCGTCCCCTGCCTCACTCAGGCTTCCAGGAGAGTCGCCCTTCCTCCTAGCAGTGGCAGCACCTGGCGGTGAGTGGGCCTCACAGTAGGCAGTCTTGCGCACTGTGAAGATGGTGCCATTGAGGCTGGTCTCACGCATAGGCTCAATCTTCATGAAGAGCCCGGCCCTCTGTGCACACGTCACGTGGAAGGCCGTGTAGCAGTTCACCTTATGGCACTGGATGGCTGCACCTAGCCCCTTCTGCTTGCAGATATAGCAGGTTAGTTTCCAGCGGGCAGGTGGGATGTTGTCGATGCCCTCAATGGGCTCCAGGAACACGGTGTTAGCAAAGCAGACTTCAGGGATCCAGATGGCACACACCACATGGGCCCAGTGCCCATCACTGGTCTGTTTGAAGGCGCCACCCTTGTTGGGGCAGAGGACGCAATCCACAGGCCGGGAGGGAGACTGTAGGCAGCAGCGGCATAGCCACTGGCCCTCAGGGATGTAGGGGACACCATAGCACTCCTGGTGGACAGCCAGGTTGCAGATGTCACAGAAGAGAATGACGTTGCTGTTGTGGCATTCATCATCCAGGCACACACAGCAGAAAGCATCTTCATCAATGAGTGACTGTTGGGCCCCACTACTGCGACTTTCCAGGTACGATTCCTTCTCAAGCCGGTCCACCAGCAGCTCAAAGGTGTCTGCCGACACCAAACTGTACCCATCTGCTCGCCGCTTCTCGTTTACCAAGTCCAGCCAAGCGAGGTCCTCCTCATCCATGTCATACTCGACTTCTGCATCCAGATCTTCAGGTGACTTTTCAATGTAGCGGTAGTAAGCAGCAGGCAGCGGGGGTGCTTCTGGCTGACTGCCTGAGTCCACCATGCGGAAGCTGGGTTGCGGGAGGTGGAAGGAAGAGCCAGATGCATGCTTGGAGCAGGACTCCTTCTTTTTGCCCTTGGATGAGGGTTTTTTGGACTTGCCAGGGAACTGAGGCTGCTCACTGTTTTCCTTGTTACTATTGCATTCGGTGATATCCTGGGCAGTCAACTCATCCTCTGTGATGATCTTGAGCGGATCATAGATGCTAATACGATGCAGGCGTCCATCGATGTCCACCTCCACAATCCGCTGGGCCTGGGCATACGTCAGGGTCTCCCGAGTGGGTGAGCACTTCAGACTATAGGGGGATGGGGAGCGCCGGCCCTCGGCATTCGGCCGCGACTTCCGGCGAGGCTTCCTCATGGCACCTGGGAACCAATGAGACAGACCTAAGGAGAGAAGGCCAGGAGACTGAGCTGGATGGTTAGGCACGCATGCACTCATTCACCTTTCCTTCTGATCAGGTGGCCACTGGTAAACTGGCTATTTCCTCAGCCTGAGCACCCTACCCTTCAGGCATCATTTATAATGGCTTGCTCCTTCACCTCTTCCAAGCCTTTCCATAAACAGTGCTTCTCAGTCAGTCCCTCTCTGACCATTCTACCCAAAACTGCAAATCTCTTTCCCTCATCAGTCATCTTTCATCCTGCTTTGTTTTTCACTGTTACTTACACTCACCAATTTTTGCTGTGCTATTTAATTTACTTATTTGCCATGTATATTTTCTTCCTTCCACTAGAATGTGGGCTTTCCAGGTGGAACTGGTGGTAAAGAACCTGCCTGTCAATGCAGGAGATGTAAGATAGAAGAGATGCAGGTTCAATCCTTGGGCTGGGATCCCCTAAAGGACATGGCAACCCACTCCAGTATTCTTGGCTGGAGAATCCTGTGGACAGAGGAGCCTGACAGGGTACAGCCCATTGGGTCGCAAAGAGCCAGACACAACTGAAGTGACTTAGCACAGTACAGCACTAGAATGTAAGGTCCATGAGGAGAAGGATTTTTGCTTGTCTTGTTTCCTGTTGTATCTCCAACAAGTGTTAGCTGAATGAAACGAGAAGCCAAACATACGTTATCCCTACCCTTGAGGAGCTCTGTCTGACTGAAGGGACAAAAAAGTACAGATCACTACAGGGAAACATGGGGAGAGAGCTAACGTTCTAATAATGTACATAAGGCTGTGGGACAGCTAACTATGAAAAACGGGGGTGGTGGTTAAGGCTTAGGAAAGGAGTAAACAAGAATAGCATCCATTTATAAGCTCTACACATGAACAGTGTAGAGCCATGAACAGTGGCCCCCATGGGGGATCAAAAATCATAGGTCTAGAGCCCTTTCCCAATCGATCTTACCATGATCAGAAACCCTATCCCCTGATCACACTCAGGGGTGAACGGGGTGAAGGTACCTGAAATGTCTACCACATGTGGTCTAAGCACTTCAAACTACAATGTGCAGGGTATTCTCTGCAAAAGACAGCATTCATGATGCATTGGTTAGAACATCTCCAAGCAGAAACCCCAGAAGCTCTGGGAGTGGCCTCAAGTGGCCTATATGGGACTCTCACTGGACCCAAGGCCAAGATAATGAAGGTAATATCTGACATAAACTCTCAATGTATCTGTTACTTCAAAGTCCCTCTCTCCCAAAATACATCGTCTACCCCTGTGCAACAAGGAGAAAGCTCTAAATTTTTCTCACATTGTTTTCTGGGATGGAGAGAATTATGACAAGCTCAGAAGGAGCTGTGGTTGCAATTACTGAGGCTATCAGTGCTAGAAAAGACCTTTGAGGATATGATGCCCTGAGGTATAAGCAGAGACTTGGAAGGCTATGAACAAGGAGATGATTTTAAGGAGACAAAACAGAATCTGCCCCTTTGGTTGCAAGATCTACCATCTTTATAAAGTGTAGATGGTGATGATAATGTAACACACTTTTCTATAAAGCCCTTTTGCTTTTAATACTGTTCACAACTGTTTTGGAAGGTAGAATAGATATCCTCATCCCCAATTTACAGATGAAGAAACAGAAGCTCAGAAAGGTATTATTCCACACAATGCTAGTTAACGATAAAGCTACAATTCAAACCCAGATCTTTTGATCTGCTCAATTCATCTCACTAGGATGTAAATACACCACAGAGATGTCATGGTCTGGTACAAAAAGAGGCTCTGAGGCAGTGCAGATTGTAATCTTGGCCCAGTGTGACCCCCAAGAAAGTCACTGAATCGTTCTGTGCCCCCCTACTTCATCAGCAAAATGAAATTAATCTCTCAAGGGTTGCTACTTGTTAATAAAGTACCCTTACCATTCTTGCTCAAAATGCCTTTCAATCCCAAAGTGTGACTGAAACAAAAACAAACAAAAAACAACTTTACTGAGGCACAGTGCCAGGCAAGCACAAAACGTATTTGGAACCAAAGGAAAGAGAATCATCACAGCAATTCTGTGCAGGTTCCAGAGACCCTTGGCCACTCCATGCCTGACAAACGCCAACTCCCTGGGGGGCAGCCCACGCTAACAGACCTGCTTTATTACCCTCCCCCCTCCTTCAATGGCGTGGAGACCCCTCCAGAGTAAAAATCTACCTCAGTACTAACTCAAAATGGCCCAGAGAGCAGATGAAGCCCCTCCTTTGTCAAAGTCATGGTATATTGCCCCTCCCTACCCGCTATCTGCTACCTCCTGGGCAGCTCGTAGCTCGGGTCTCTCTCAGCCGGGCGGCAATATCTACAGAGACTTCTGCTGTCCTACCCAAGACGCTGGGGGGCAAACTCCAGAGGGGGAAGGGCTGCTGCTGAGGAAAAGAAGTTTCGCCCGCAAGGAGCTTACAGTCTAGTTTTTTGGCGGGAGTTTCTCATCCCACACAGCCCTTCCCACATATAGAGCTTCAAATACCTCCCAACACCCTCAGGGGTCTACCTGGCACCCCCTGAGCCCCGCCTCGCCCACTCCACACAGGTCCTCGAAGAACGAGCTTCTGCAACTAGACTGTTGCCCCTGCACCCCACACGAAATACTCATGAGACAAGAGAGAACCCCAGCCAAAGCTCCCTGCCCCTTTAAAGGGGCACCTCTTCCAGAAGAATCTTAATCCTTCAGCGGAGAAAGGAGGGAAATAACATCTCCTCACCAAAGGGGAGGGGGCGAGCGCGCCAGAGACAGACTGACGCGGAGTCCGACCCTCAGACAGAGAAAGCTAGCGCCTGCGAATGAGCGGGGCACACAGGCGAGAGCCCATTGGCCACCTCACCTACCCGTCAAGAGGAACTGGGGGGCCAAGGGACGTTCAGGGGGTGGAAATCTCCTCCGGTCTGACCAATTGGAGAGTGTGGAGGGGGCGGGGCTCGGTGGCTTGGCTTCCAGGACCGGGGGGAAAACAAGATGGCGGCTGCGGGAGGGGGTCCTCGCTTTTCAGCTCCCCCCCTCACTCGCCTTCTCCTTCCCCGCCGCCACCCTGGCTCCAGGAGAGAGCTTTCGCGCGGCCTTCGTCCCTGTCGGGAAGCCCCTCGCTTCCCTCCCCCACCCCGCTCAGTCCCTGATCTCCATAGGCCCTGCTGCCCTCGCCCCCGCTCCGTCTGGCCCCGCTGCCGCCCCCATTACCTCAGCCGCCGGCCCGGCCCTACCGTTCGGGACCCCTGGGCGCGGGCGGGCCAGCCGTCTAGCAGGTTGGCGCGGCCCGGGGAGCGGAGCGCGGCCTCCTCCCGCGCTGGCTTCCGCGGCCACCGCCGTGCCCCCTCCCGGCCCGCGCTGGGGCCCCGGCCCGGCCGCCGCCGCCGCCGCTCCCGGGGGAGGAGGGGGAATGGAGCCGCCGCCGCCGCCGCTGCCGCCACGGAGCCCGGCCGAGGGGAGGGAGGGATCAGCCCCCAGGCAGGATCCGCCCCTCCGGCCTCCCCCCCTCCCCCCGCCACCTCCACCCCTTCCCTCGCTCCCTCTATGGCTCCGCGGGCTCTCCCGCTGAACGGGATCGAGAGCGCGAGAGGGAAAACAGGGGAGAGAAAAAAAAAAAAAAATCCCCCCGCCCGTACCCGGCGCGGCGGCGGCGGCCGGGGCGGTGCGGAGCGGAGCGCGGAGCCGCTGCCGCCACAGGGCACGGTCCCCTGCTCGGCCTCACGGTGGCGGTGCGGACGCGGCAGGGGCGCGGAGCAAAGGCGGGATCTGCGCTCGCCGCAGCCCGGGTTCACCCCGGCCCGGCTCGCCTCCTTCGGGGCGAGCCCGACCAGAGAGCTGGAGGACGTTCGGATCCAGCTGGGGAAGACACAAGTCCCTAACTCCTCTTAGAGTGGTTGGTCATCCCCTCTCCCCAGCCCTGCGGGGGAGGAGGCTAAGGTTTGGAGCGACAGCCCCTCTCCCCGAGCTAGAGGGTCTCTAAGCCAAGAGCAGTCATTGAAGACAAAATCGGTCTGCAGTTTTTCTGTGGTGCAGGTGCCTGCACTACTTGTAGAAGTCGTCCCCACCCCACCCCCGTGTTCCAGTTCAGAGGACAAAGGTCTATCGATGTCCATACCTTCCCCCAGTGAGGACAACCGGGGAAGACCTGCCTGCCCCTCTTGTGTACAGGTGAGCGTCTTATTCCCCACCAGACATCCTTTATAAGAATCAGACCTGACTTTTCTTCCTCTCCCTTCTGGGTTTTTAAAAGCGTAAACATAGAAGTTTGACAGTCTTACTTAGGGACGTCTGGTAACTCATTTGTCACCATAGACACGGGAAACACTCTCCTTATACCTGTTGGCTAGGAGTCGGTTAATTTAATGCAAAAGCGGTTTCCTAATAGATGTTCAGACTCTCAGGTTTCAAAAATCAGCCCGGCTTTTGCTTTCGTATATAAATTCAAGAAAAGGGCGCGTTTGCCACCCCTCTTTTCCTATAAATTGGAAAGCTTACCGCATATGACTGAAGTCTTAAGCACCAATATTTAACGATGTTTATAAAGGGTGTATGGATAGACTGCCTTTAAATGTGAAGATGAATGACATGTTTTGAAAGCGATACCTCTGCCCGCGCTGGTGGTGCAGCTTGGTAAGACTCACAGTTTCTTGCTTGGTTCTGATGATCAACAACACAGATTGTAGAGTCAGAGGATGAAGAATAAAGGCTTTAGGACCCAAGTCTTCCAAATGTTTGAACTGAACCAACTGCAACTTTTGAAGTATAGATGTTTATCATTCTAAGGAATTTAAACATTGTATTTTGAATTTGAAAGTTTGATTAAAGACGCTCATTTGTATAACAAAGATGTTTTCCTGATTACATGATAGTACCTTCTGACAAAGTAATAGCAAAAATACTTTCTTAACCTTTAAGCCAAGAAAGGGCAGGGCATTGTTTTGAAAGCTGTGATGGTAAAATAGTATGAATTAATGTCAGGTGTTTTAAGGCTAGGGGGAATAATCATTTGGAGGGGAAATGTGGAAAAAAGATGATTAACTGTAGAAAGGAAAGCCCCAGAGACAAGAGACTATTACAATTACTTTTAGTTAAAGAAGCAAGAACACTGAATTTCATTCCTTGTTCTTTTAAAATGTGAACTATAACCATTTCTACATATAACTAGTAACTTTTATTTCTTGATGGATGTTCTCACATTTTATTTAGTACAATTCTCATTGGTGTGATTGGGAGCTTTTTCCACTAAAGTTAATGAAAAATACTTTGAGGAAAATGTATTTAAATGATTTTAAATGCTGTTGAAAATGCACTGTTAAGCTGTTACATATAATTTCCAGGTTTTTCTATTCGAAGACTTCATAGAAGACCTTATTCAGCCTAAATGTTTCTTTTCTATTTTCAACGTCCACTTTCTTAATGGTAACATTATAGTTGTCCTCACTTATATTTTTGACATTTGAAATTGGTTTCTGTTAGTATAACTGCATATATAACTGGTTCACTATAATGTAATTTTAAATGTAATGTGGGACAATTATGTCATTAAAAACAATTTTGGAACATGTATCAAAAATTCCAGAGGCACTAAATTTAATTCAGTTTAATCTTTAGCTATTTTGAAGTGTTTAAATTCACCAGCCCTTGGCCTTTCCATTAAACCATACAGCAGTTAAGTTCAACAGACAGAGGCACAGACCTTTGATTCCCAATAGCAGTTTTTAATATCCTCCATTTTTTAAGTAGAGACTAACTTAATTTTGAGTAGGAGATTGTTTTACCACTTACACCCAAAAAGGGAACCATGAATACAAAAAGTGTCCCCTTAATTTTTTCTTCCAGCATCTCAGGATATCTTTGTCAACAATTTACTATTATCATTAGTTTACTGAGGCAAGAAACCTCTGATGGGTCAGATACAATACCTACTGGATTAATGAAATATATGTGAATAAAAGAGAATAGACTTTGATTGTTAAATTATTTTTAATAGAATATTCTTTCTTTAGACCTTGGCCAAAAAATTCTAAAGCCTAAGTGGGAAGAATATGGGAGGTTGGAATCATTGTGATAGTTTTATGCTGTGATGAAAATGCTTTCTAAGAATATGTTCTTAGAAAAAGGAAAAAAAAATAGCTGTGCTAACAACAAGCTTTAAACTGAATACCACACTCTCTAAATTTAATTCCATTCACTTATTCCTATAACAGACATTTACTGGACACCTCCTCTGGGTCCAACACTGTAAAAGTTGCTTTGGAAACTAATGACAAAATTTCAACCTATAAAGGGCATAGTGATCATATGTAAACATAGAGTCTGTGTGGGTTTTTTTTTTTTCCCTTAAGTAGTATGCAATCAAGATGGTAGCTAGAAATAATTAGAAAATATATGCAGGAGAAATTAAATAAAGCAGTGAACAGTGTAGGGTTACTACTATTCAAATGAAGGATAGGAGACTTCTTTTAGCCTGGTTCTAAATAGTGATGGATGTGACTTGGAGAAAAGAATATAGAATGACATTATTAGACTGGTGCCTGGGCAGCCCAGGCAAAGGGACAATATGCAGGAAATAAGGAAATTATCCTCGCTGGTCTGTATGGGGAAGATGTTAAAAGAGAAAAAGTTGAATTAGATATGAGATATGGCAAGGGTGTAGGGATAATAAAAATAATAGCTAACACTTACTTGCAAGATACTGTGCTTAGTGCTTTACACACATATTATTTAATATCTTGGTTGAACTTAGAAAACAAACTAGTTTAATTAATAAAGGAAATCTGTTGATTCTCATAACCAGAAAATCCAGGGGGGCATCTGGTTTTAGGTAAGGTCAAGTCAAGAAATTCAGATTATGTCATTGGGACACAGTCTCTTGCAGTCTCTCAGCTAGCCTGAACTAATAGCTGTGGCCGAAAGGACATGATATTCTGATGAGACTGTGGTCATTGTTCACTACCAGAACCAGAGGACGTAGGCACAAGATAATTCTCCAAAGAGATAGTGGCCACTTTTAGAAAATAGGTCCAATATGCTTGCTGTATCTCATTTGTCTGTAACTCTATGAAATTATTATCATGGTCCCCATTCCACACAAAATAAACTAGAGCCGGCAAAGTATTAGGTAAACTAGGAGGAATTTACTCTAGGTAATTGGGTGGTATGAAAATAAAAGGATACTAACCAGAGTGGTGGAAGAGATGGTAGAAAAAGAGGAGGGAAAGGAAGGGTCAAATCAGAAGACAAATCAACAGTTTTTTTGAATGATTGGACATAGGAACAAAGGAGAAGATGAAAGACAAATCTAAGAGAAAAAAGGAATCTAAACTCAAATTTAGGAGGTTTTGACAATGCTGGTAGGGTCATTGCAAAGTAAGAGGTGGCAAAGTGTTACTCAGGAGTTCCTTTTGGGTCTGAGGGTCTGAGGATTGAGGAAATGATGTCAGCTCAAGTTCTCTGGAGCCTCTTTTAGTGACACTGAAATACATATGCATTCAGTAATTATCTGTGAGCTGCAGGTAAGGTTCTGTTTTATGCCTGTGAAGAGTACAAAGGTGAAAAGGCTACACTCTCACATTTGAAGTCACGTAAAATCTAATCACAGGAATAAAACAAGTATATTAATAACCAGAACGTGCAATAGCATGTAAGCACCTCAGGTGAGATGCAAGCAAAGTGGCATGAGAGTTAGATAGGCGAGACAAGAGGGGAAGGCTCTGTGAAAAAGGTGCCAGCTGAGCTCCACCTTAAAGCTTGGGTTCAGTGTTAACTGGGAGGATGGTAGAGGGAGTGTGATCTAGGCTAAACACCAACATGAGCAGAGAAAGGTGAGATACCACAATATTGATTCAAGGAACAGTGGGTTACCCTGTTTGACCAAAAATGGGAGGTATCACAGTAAAGACTGGAAGGATAAAACAAAATCAGAACATAGAGTCTGTTATGTAGGGAACTGGATGTGAGGGGCAGTGGTTCCTCGTGATTTTTAGAACAGGGAAATGGTTTGACTAATTCATGCTTTAAGATCCAGTAAGGCAAGAGAGTAAGATACAATATGGTTTAAATTATCCAGCTAGTATGGCTCACATTATCCTCTCGACTTGAATTCTGGCTGGAACGTTTTACTGTATACTTAGTGAAATACTAACCCACAAACCTGAAAGTAAAAATTATGTGGCAAGTGTAAATTGTTCAGCCTGATTTAATGTCCTTTCGTTTTAACCTTTGATTAGCATTTCTGTTAAGTCCTAAACATTTTCTAAACTTTAACGAACTTGCTTTTGGCCGTGCTGGGTCTTCGTTGCTGTGTGTGGGCTTTCTGTAGTTGCAGTGAGAGTAGAGGGGCTCCTTTCTGGTTGCACTCTGTGGGCTTCTCATTGCAGGGGCTTCTCTGTGGGGCCCGGGCTCTGGGCATGCAGGCCCAGTAGTTGTGGCTCGAGGGCTTAGTTGCCCTGCAGCATGTGGAATCTTCCTGGAGCAGGGATCGAACCCCTGCGTTGGCAGGCAAACTCCCAACCACTGGACCACCAGGGAAGCCCAGGTCCTAAACTTTTAATCATGTGTGAAGTCAGGACACCATAAAATATGTTATTTCCATATTTTAATAAAAGAAAAGCGTCAGTACCCTGCAAGTAGCCACCTACTTGGTATAATTTTACTAAAGAGAGAAAATACACAAAAATAATAGCTCTTAAATAATAATAATAATAGCATCTACCAAACCATAATCTATATTTTAACAAAATCCCTCTAGGTGATTCATATGTGTGATGATTAATTTTGTGTGTCCACTTAATTGGGCTAAGGGATAACTGGTAAAACATTATTACTGGTTGTCTGCGAAGGTGTTTCTGGAAGAGATTAGCATTTTAATTGCTAGACTGAGTAAAGAAGATCACCCCTACTAAAGGGGATAGGCATCATCCAATCTGTTGGGGGCCTGACTAGGACCAAAAGGTAAAGGAAGTTTGCATTTGCCCTCTGGTTGAGCTGGGACATTATCTTCTGCCCTTGGACATTGGTGGTCCTAGCTCCCACGCCTTTGAACTTGGCTGAATCATACCAGCAACTATCCTGGTTCTCCAGCTTACAGATGACAGATCATGGAACTTCCTTGCCTACGTAATTACTTGAACCAATTCCTATAATATCTATTGGTTCTGTTTCTCTGCAGAACCCTAACTAATACAATGTGCATATTAAAGTTAAGTAGCAGTGGATTAGAGGATATTCGATAATCCCAGGATTAAAATGTGCTAAGGTCCTTGCATTGTCTGGGGAAAGGGAAAAGCTCAAGGGTTAATATTTGCCTTTGATGAGTCAAGATTATTTGTTGTAATGTATGATTCCATATATTTGAAATTCTTGAAAATGCAGACGAATCTGTAGTGACAGAAAGTAGATTGGTGGCTACCTGGAGGTAAAGGAGAGGACTGACTATAAAGGGACTTGTGAGAATGTTTGGGAGTGTTGGAAACATTCTATGAATTGATGGTGGTGGTAGAGAAACATTGGTCAGAAGTTATCAAACTACTGGATAGCCGTAATGTATTTCACGTAAACTGTGCTACAATTAAGTTGATTTTAAAAAAGACTACCTGTTGTAATGTTTTTGTTATTGTTGTCTAGTCACTAAGTTGTGTCCGATTCTTTTGCGACCCCATGGACTATAGTCCACCAGGCTCCATTTCCATGAGATTTCCCAGGCAAGAATACTGGGCTGGGTTGCCATTTCTTCCTTCATGGGAATCTTCCTGACTCAGGGGTCTAACCTGCATCTCCTGCTTGTCAGATGGAAACCCTGCAATGTTTAGGCTGACCATTAAAAGAATGAAAAAAAGAAGATATAACTCACAAACTAGTAGAGAGGAAAAAAGGAATCATATATATTCAACCAATCTAAAAGAAGAAAAAGGAACATAAATAAGCAGTAAGAACAAAAATAAGTAATAAGATGTTGGCAGATATTGTATAAACTCAAGTCTGCTCTGTAGAAGGAACCAGGCTACAATGAGAGGGACATTTGAGGGAAAGTTTAATAATAGATGGTTAACATGTATGGATTGAGCACATGCATTTACCTCAGAACTTCACTTAATGTGTCAGTGGGCTGCTGTCTATGGGGTCGCACAGAGTCGGACACGACTGAAGCGACTCAGCAGCAGCAGCAGCAGCAGCAGCAGCAGCAGCAAAGCATTAAAAAATCCGCAAGATAATAAAGTCCATGAGAACAAAAAGAGGGGAAGGAAACAACAGCAGATGAGAACTATCAATAAAATTTTGGAGAATGGAAGAAGATGGATGAACAAATAAGAAAGCTAAAGCATAAGTCTACAAAAAGAACTGGTAAAAATCAGCTAATTTACATTAGACCCACTAGAAAGGCTTAGAAGTAGGAAACTGCAGTAATTCTGAAGAACTGTATGTGCTGGGGGAGGGAGGTGGTAGTGAGGTGTTGGTAATGGCTTGGAGAGCAGGCCTAAAAGTAGGATTGCCTGAAAAATCTGTTGAAAGGGTGGTTAGATGCCACCAGATCTCCCCAGTACTCCTTGGAGATTTCCCATCTCTGAACAATGAACTAAGGAGAGCTGGACTTGGGGATTCCAGGCACCAATGAGGGCAGAGACCAAGTGCCATTCTGAAAATGGCAGTTAGAATGGTACTCTTAAAAAAAAAAATGGTATTCTACATACTGAATGATGAGACACCCCTCCCCACCTCCTTTCCTTTCTCAGGGCTGATAAAGAGGAAGGAGAAAGCTGATACAAATTGATGGGAGCTGGTGGTCCAGAAGGGGGCTGAGAAAAAATCCCATGAAAATAGTTTATCCTTTCAAGTGAGGAATTGAAAAAAAATGTTTTCATAAGATGAAAATCCTCAGGGGCCCAGCCTCTTCCCACACCTCACATTTTAGAACACTGGGAGCCAAGTGTATATTCAGTTCAGTTCAGTCGCTCAGTCGTGTCCGACTCTTTGCGACCCCATGCCAGGCCTCCCTGTCCATCACCATCTCCCGGAGTTCACTCAGACTCATGTCCATCGAGTCCGTGATGCCATCCAGCCATCTCATCCTGGGTCGTCCCCTTCTCCTCCTGCCCCCAATCCCTCCCAGCATCAGAGTCTTTTCCAATGAGTCAACTCTTTGCATGAGGTGGCCAGAGTACTGGAGTTTCAGCTTTAGCATCATTCCTTCCAAAGAAATCCCAGGGCTGATCTCCTTCAGAATGGACTGGTTGGATCTCCTTGCGGTCCAAAGAACTCTCCAGAGTCTTCTCCAACACCACAGTTCGAAAGCATCAATTCTTTGGCGCTCAGCCTTCTTCACAGTCCAAGGCTCACATCCATACATGACCACAGAAAAAACCATAGCCTTGACTAGACAGACCTTAGTCGGCAAAGTAATGTCTCTGCTTTTGAATATACTATCTAGATTGGTCATCACTTTTCTTCCAAGGAGTAAGCGTCTTTTAATTTCATGGCTGCAGTCACCATCTGCAGTGATTTTGGAGCCCAAAAAAATAGTCTGACACTGTTTCTACTGTTTCCCCATCTATTTCCCAGGAAGTGATGGGACTGGATGCCATGATCTTCATTTTCTGAATGTTGAGCTTTAAGCCAACTTTTTCACTCTCCTCTTTTACTTTCATCAAGAGGCTCTTTAATTCTTCTTCACTTTCTGCCATAAGGGTGGTGTCATCTGCATATCTGAGGTTATTGATATTTCTCCCGGCAGTCTTGATTCAAGCTTTTGCTTCTTCCAGCCCAGCGTTTCTCTTGATGTACTCTGCATAGAAGTGAAATAAGCAGGGTGACAATATACAGCCTTGACGTACTCCTTTTCCTATTTGGAACCAGTCTGTTGTTCCATGTCCAGTTCTAACTGTTGCTTCCTGACCTGCATACAGGTTTCTCAAGAGGCAGGTCAGGTGGTCTGGTATTCCCATCTCTTTCAGAATTTTCCACAGTTTATTGTGATCCACACAGTCAAAGGCTTTAGCATAGTCAATAAAGCGGAAATAGATGTTTTTCTGGAACTCTCTTGCTTTTTTGCTGATCCAGCGGATGTTGGCGATTTGATCTCTGGTTCCTCTGCCTTTTCTAAAACCAGCTTGAACATCAGGGAGTTCACGGTTCACGTATTGCTGAAGCCTGGCTTGGAGAATTTTGAGCATTACTTTACTAGTGTGTGAGATGAATGCAATTGTGTGGTAGTTTGAGCATTATTTGGCATTGCCTTTCTTTGGGATTGGCATGAAAACTGACCTTTTCCAGTCCTGTGACCACTGCTGAGTTTCCCAAATTTGCTGGCATATTGAGTGCAACACTTTCACAGCATCATCTTTCAGGATTTGAAACAGTTCAACTGGAATTCCATCACCTCCACTAGCTTTGTTCATAGTGATGCTTTCTAAGGCCCACTTGACTTCACATTCCAAGATGTCTGGCTCTAGATTAGTGATCACATCATCATGATTATCAGGGTCGTGAAGATCTTTTTTGTACAGTTCTTCCATGTGTTCTTGCCACCTCTTCTTAATATCTTCTGCTTCTGTTAGGTCCAGACCATTTCTGTCCTTTATGGAGGAACAGTCCCAATTAAAAAAAATAAAACTTGCTACCTTTTGCCTTGTACTGAAGCCTACCAGATACCAAAATACTCCCTCCCTTCCCCCAATACACAATTTTAAACAACTTTTTATTACCTCACTCAAAGTTGAGTAGACAGTCAATAAGCAACATTTATATGAGGAAAATCTCATTAGCGTCATAGCCCAAAACCAAGAAACAGAGGGGAAACAGAAAATCAAATCTTAACAAACAAAAATCTCAACCTCAAGGAGTAACAGCCATGAAATGGGAACATGATCATATTTAGAAAGGAAGTGGGGGAGGGAAGAAGGGAGACTGAAAAGACGCTGTCCAGAAGAAACCTAGAAAATTTAAAATAAACTGTGAAAGATTTTCAAAGATACTGTGGAAGATTGGGAAGGTGAAGTTGAAGTCTCAAAGAATAGAGGGAAAACAGGAAAGTAAAGAGAAAAGAGAATTTGAGGATGAATTCAGGACACACAACATCCCATTTATAGTAATTCTAGAAAGGAAATGATTGATTTTCCCAGAAATGAAGGTCTTGAGTTTGCAGAATGAACAACTTCCCCCTGTACCCTGGTACAATGAATGCAAAAAGATCTTCACAACATTAGTGATAGAAAAATAAAGGATCCTAAAAGCTTTCAGAGAGAAAAAGCAGGTCACCTAGAAAAGATTATGAGTCCAAGGTACCAGGTTAGAAGGCATCAGAATAATCCCTTCAAATGCTGAAAGAACACTGTTTTCCTGTATAGAAGTCTATACCATGCCAAAATGTCTATCAAGTGTGGGAATAGTATAAAGACATTTTCAGACTTGCAAGGTCTCATTTATCTATTCTTTCTCAGGAAGCAACTGGATGATGTTTTCCATAAAAATGATGCAGGGGAAAAAAAATCAAGAAAAATAAAAATCATGGTATCCATGAAATGTGTATGCTGTGTGCTAAGTCGCATCAGTCATGTCTAATTCTGTGTGACCCTGCGGACTGTAGCCCGCCAGGCTGCTCAGTCCATGGGATTCTCCAGGCAAGAAAACTGGAGTGGGTTGCCATTTCCTCCTCCAGGGGATCTTCCCGACTGAGGGATTGAACCCATCTCTCTTATGTCTCCTGCACTGGTAGGCAGGTTCTTTACCACCTGGGAAGCCACTCGTGCTATAGGATCCCCAGTTATGATGAAAGGAAAGTTGTTTGGCAGGCTTAGAGTGCAACCATTGCAGTTGGAGAATTCCAGAAGTGATTGGAACGGATAATTTACCAGATATATTTGACCATATAAGAGGAGGCTTTCAGTACTGAGAAAGAGTTTAGAGAAATGGCAACCCACTCCAGTATTCTTACATGGGAAATCCCATGGACAGGAGCCTGGTGGGCTACAGTCCATGGGATTGCAAAAGAGTTGGACAAGACTTAGCGACTGAACAACAACAATAATAAAATTAAAATTTTTAAATAGGCAATTATTAATTCTAGCAAAGACAACCCATGTGAGAAAGATATAATTTCAGTTGAGCCTATATGGCTCATTTACAAGCATTTATACAATCATCATAATGAAAAACCATAGAGATTTAACTGAAAATTACGATTAAAACTTTTTTGAGACTATGAGGTGAGTGGTAGGAGATATAAGTTAAATCCTCATTATCTGTAGTTGAAGTATAACTATAAAGTTGAAAACTCAAGAACTGATAGTAAAAGTGTGTTATTCAGAAGTGGAAGTTGAGTACTGGGAGAAACTACTAAAGAGCTTGCAATTGTCGGTTGTGGATTGGGAGAGAAGGAGTTGGGCTGAAACAGTGATCTCCGGTTTTACTTTATTTTTAACTAACTTGTGTAATTTTGATTGCCTCGGGTCTTTATTGCTGCACATGGACTTGCTCTGGTTGTGGCGAGCGGAGGCTTCCCTCCTCGTGATGCACAGGCCCTGGGCACACGGCCTTCAGTAGCCGTGGCACGCGGGCTCAGTGGTTATGGCTCGAGGGCTCCAGAACGTGGGCCCTAGAGTAGTTGTGATGCATGGGCTCTAGTTGCTCCACGCATGGAGAGGCTTCCTGGACCTGGGATCAAACCAGTGTCCCCAGCATTGGCGGGTGGATTCTTATCCACGGTACCACCAGGGAAGCCCTGGTTTTATTTTTAAGCCTTGGTATTTGACTTTTAAAAAACCTGTAAGCTCATAAAAGTTAATATGAAATATACTTAAATGATATTACTTCAAAAGTTAGGTGGATGGATTGAAGAGTGGCTATAATAAATTAGCTTTCCAATTCAGTATGTCAGAAAGAGTATGTGTTATGCAGAAAAGGTATTCGGTTGGCCAGAAAGTTTGTTTGGGTTCTTCTATAAGCTGTTACCCGAAAACCCAAATGACCTTTTTGGCCAACCCAGGATTAACATAGCAGACCTGATTGCTCTCCTTTGAAATGCCTGCTTACATGGGTGGCATCTGGGAGCTTCCTGGATTTCAGGAAGGTTCTCACCACCCTCACTGATAAGAGTGGGTTCACTGTGCCTAAACTGTTTGTGCAGACAGTATGGCTTACCGTAGCCATCTGCTTTCCTTCTGGAGTACATGTCACCAGGCAGAGGGTAATCTTTGTAACCAACCCCCAATAAATCTCCTGTTCAGTCTCTGATGAGCTTTCCTGGTAAACAACTTTTGGCATGTGTTGTTACAACTCATTGTTGAGGGAATTAAGTGCATCCTGTGTGAGAGAGAACTCTTGGAAGCTTGGTCTTGGTTTCCTCTAGACTACGCCCCATGTGCCTTTTTTCTTTGCTGATTTTACTGATTTTGTTCTGTATCTTTTCTCTGTAATAAATCATAACCACACATACAGCTGCATGTTGAATCCTGATTCCTCCTAACAAATCATGGAATTTGGAGGTGGTCTTGAAGACCCCAACACACATTTTTTTTTTTTACTCCAAATACCCATTAAAATATTAGTGTAATTGCAAGATGTGTGTTTGCAAAAGCAATAAAACCCAACTCTTGCTGTCTCAGGGGAAAAAATAGCATTTATTGGAAGGGTTGAAGCAAGGGCTCTCAGAATTGAAAGGAGACTGGGGGAGCAAGCTAGAATGTCATTGCCACCACTGCTTATATACAAATAATGTCTTAATTTTTTTTCCGTTAAGTTACTGGTATTGGAAGTACAGTTTATTGTTGCCTGTCCATTTTGTATTTAGCCACCTTGCTAAACTTTCTTATTATTTCTAATAATGTGGTTGGTTCTTCAGGGTTTTCTCTGTAGATAATTGTAGGTGATAGTTTTGATCTTCCCTTTTCAACATTAGGTCTGACCTACCTTCTTCCCCCTTTCTTTCTTTCATCCCTTCTTCCCTTCCTTTCTGCCTTCCATCCCTTTCTCCCCCCACCCCCACACCCCTCTCTGTCTTACTGACCTTCAGCACAATGTTAGAGGCAGTAGATGCCCCTACCTTGTTACTCCAGTTCTAAGGAAATGCTTCTGACATTTCCCTACTAAGAATGATGTTTGGTTTTAGTGTTATGTGAGATACTCTTTAACAGACTCAGATCATTTCTATTCTCACTTTGCTAAAAGCTGTTTCATCATGATGAGTGTTGAGCTTTATCAATACTTCTTCTGCATATATTAACATGATAATTGGTTTCCTCCTTTACTCTTAATGTGAAGAATTAGTTCTCTAATATTAAACCATTCTTGTATCTCCGGAATTTACCTGGCTTTGTCATGATTTATTATCTCTTTTATACATCACTGATTTGATTTGCTAATGTTTTAATTAATGTATTTGCATCTACGGTCACAAGTGAGATTGACTCTAATTTGATAGTTTTGGAAATTAAGTTTTATTAATCTCATAGAATGAGTTGGAAATATTTCCTCTTTTTCAATTTTCTGGAAGAGTTTGTATATGAAATGAACTGTTGCTTGGAAAGTTGGAATGTTTTTCTAAAATTTTGTTCATCTAAGTTTTGCAAAATGTTTTCTTTTAAATCTCCGCTGCACCTATAGTTATGTTCCCCTTTGCATTACGAGTATTTTTTCTTCTTTCTTATCCCTTTTACCGCAAGTCTCCATCAATTTCATTAGTTTTCTACCCCTAGATCACTAGCTCCTGGCCTTGTTGATCATCTGTAGTTTATTTTTTCTGATTGTTGCTCTAATCATTTTAATCTGCTTCCTTTCATTTTATTCTGTAATTTTTCTAACAAGTTAGGTGCCTGGTTTTTTTTTTAATTTTCAGATTTTTTTCGTTTCTAATAAAAGCATCAAGATGATAAGTTTAGCTTGAATTACCACTGTTGTTTGTTTCTCAAGTCTCGATATACAGTATTTTTATTATTGCTCAATTCTAAATATCTTTATGCTTCTATTGTGATTTTATCTTGGATCCAAGTGTTTGAAGTGTGTGTGTTAAATTTTTAATTTTGCAATAACTGTAGATTCACAAGCACTTATAAGAAATAATAGAGAGATTCCATTACATTTTATCCAGTTTCCTCCAATAGTAGCATCTTGCAAAACTATAGGAAATATCACAACCAGAATATTGACGTTGATGGATGAGAATTCAGCTGTTAATCTTAGTGAGGATTCCTTATATGTGAGTAACGATATCTGTCTTGCTGCTTTCAAGTTTCTCTTTGTCCTCGTTTTATGACAGTTTGATGTGATGTATCTAGATATGGGTCTGTTTGAGTTTATCTTAGGATGTGTTGAGCTTCTTGAGTTTCATGCATTTGGGGACATTTTGGGCCATTATTTACCCCCAGTTATTTTTGTTGTTGTTGTTCTTTTCTTTCCTTTTGGGACCTCCATTATGCACACGTTGGTACACTTCATGGTGTTTCACAGGTGTCTGAAGCTCTGTTCATTTTTCTTTATTCCTTTTTTTTTCTCTCTCTCTCTCTTTCTTTTCCTTAGACTGGAGAATCTCAGTTGACATATCTTCAAGTTTTCTGATTCTTCGTTCTGCCAACTTGAACCTAGAGTCATGCTCCTTTAGTAAAAATTTTCATTTCAGTTGTTGAACTAAGTTCTTTTCCTTTTTTGGCCATGCCACATGACTTGTGGAATCCCAGTTCCTGACTAGGGATTGAGCCCGGACCACAGCAATGAAAGTGCTGAGTCCTAACCAATGGACCACCAGAGAATTCCTCTGAAGTTCTCTTTTTATATTGGGATTTATGTTTATGTTGGTTCTTTTTTTAGTCTTTATTTGGTGAGACATTCTTACACTTTCCTTTAGTTCTTTAGACATGATTTCCTTTAGTTCTTTAAACAAATTTATAAAAGCTGATTTAAATTCTTTGTCTAGTGAAGTCTATCCATCTAGGCTTTCTGCCAGTTTCTATTAATTGCTTCCTCCCGCCCCCTGTCCCCACACCACCTCATTTATGTCATATTTTCCCGTTTCTTTGCATGTCTCATGTGTTTTTTGAAAACTAGGCATTTCAGTAATATAATGTGGCACTCTGGATATCACATTCCCCGCTCTTCCCAGGGTTTATTGGTGTTGCTGCTGCTGCTATTTGTTTTAGTGACTTTCCTGAACTAATTCTTTAAGTCTGTATTCTTTGTCATGCCTGGCCACTTACAGTCTCTGCTTGGTTAGTTTAGTGATCAGGTAATGAATGGACAGCTATTCCCTTACATGCCTTGAATTGATAAGTCTCCTGGCCTTTGCTGGTGTGTGTGTGTGTGTGTGTGTGTGTGTGTGTGATGTTAGGGTATAGGGTGTGTGTGTGTGTGATATTAGGGTATAGGGGTGTGTGTGTGATATTAGGGTATGGGTGTGTGTGTGTGTGTATGTGTGATATTAGGGTATGGGGTGTGTGTGTATATGTGATGTTAGGGTATAGGGGTGTGTGTGTATGAGATGTTAGGGTATGGGTGTGTGTGTGTGTGATGTTAGGGTATAGGGGTGTTGTGTGTGTTTGGGTGTGATGTTAGGGTATAGGGGTGTCTGTGTGTGTGGTGTTAGGGTATAGCTTCAAGAATTCAGCACACTGTTGACAGCTGTGCCTTAGTCCTTACTTCCTGCTTGTGCAGAGCCTCGAGGTCTCTCAGCAGTGAGTGAGATTAGGGTCATCTCAGGCCTTTCCTAGGCATGCACACAGCCCTGCGCATACAAGTGGCCTTCTAGATATCCAAGAATATGTTGAAACTTTTCAAGTATTCCTATAGATATCTTACTCCGAAGTTTTTCCTTTTAAGGTTTTGGTCAGCTTCTTTCCCCTTCCTAGTTGTTATCACCTAAAGCACCTATGATGTTACACAGTTGCCACTGGCTATTTTCAATAAATGCTCCAGGGAAAAGGGTACTCAAAGTGAATGAGCTCTGAGTCATTTGAAACAAACACAAGCCCTACCAGTGGTGGTTTACAGGGAACTGAGGAGGCAAAGGCACCCCACTCTAGTACTCCTGCCTGGAAAATCCCATGGGTGGAGGAGCCTGGTAGGCTGTAGTCCATGGGGTCGCTAAGAGTCAGACATGACTGAGCGACTTCACTTTCACTTTTTCACTTTCATGCATTGGAGAAGGAAATGGCAACCCACTCCAGTGTTCTTGCCTGGAGAATCCCAGGGACGGGGGAACCTGGTGGGCTGCCATCTATGGGGTCCCACAGAGTCAGACATGACTGAAGCGACTTAGCAGCAGCAGCAGCAGCAGCAGCCAGGCAGGTCAAATAATGACGGTTATTTGGGGACGGAGCCTTTGAGAAGCTCCAGGCCTGTATTAGCCCTTTCAGTGACTGCTAGGCTGCTAGTCTTCATATTGTTGTTCAGTCGCTAAGTCATGTTAGACTCTTTGAGACCCCATGGACTGCAGCATGCCAGGCTTCCCTATCCTCCAAACTCCCAGAACTCACCCAAATTCGTCTCCACTGAACTGATCATACTATCCAACTGTCTCATCCTCTGCCTCCCCCTTCTTTTGCCTTCAGCCTTTCCCAGCATCAGGGTCTTTTCCAAAGTGTTGGCTCTCCCCATCAGGTGGCCAAAGTATTGAAGCTTCAGCATCAGTCCTTCCAATGAATATTCAGGGTTGATTTCCTTTAGGATTGACTAGTTTGCTCTCCCTGCAGTCCAAGGGACTCTCAAGAGTCTTCTCCAGCGCCACAATTCAAAAGCATCAATTCTTAACTACCAATATTTCATGATATGAATGTACCACAGTTTGTTTAACCATTTATCCATTGAAGGACATCTGAGTTGCTTCTGATTTGGGGAAAACTGGACATCCACCTGCAACTATCTTACACCATACACAAAAATTAACTCAGAATGGATTAAAGACTTGAGACTCCTAGAAGAAAACATAGGCAGTAAGTTCTTTGACATCAGTCTTGGCAATGATTTTTGGATTTGACACCAAAAGTAAAAGTAAGTTTGATATATGTGTCAAACTAAAAAAACTCCTGCACAACAAAAGAAACCATCAACAAAATGAAAAGGCAGACTATCTAATGGGAGAAAATATTTGCAAAGCATAGATCTGACAAGGGATTAATATCCGAAATATGTAAAGAACTCAAACAACTCAATAGCAAAAGACAAAACAACCCAGTTTTTAAATGGGCAGAGGATCTGAATGAACATTTTCCCAAAGAAGACATACAAATAGCCAACAGGTACATGAGAAGCTACTCAACATCACTGTCAGGGGACTGCAAATCAAAGGCACAATGAGATATCACTTCACACACTTTTTTTTTCTTCACACACTTTAGAATGGTTATTATTTAAAAAAAAAATCAAGAAGTAACAGGTATTGGTGAGGATATGGAGAAAAGGGAATCTTCCTTCCAGCCACTCTGGAAAACAGCATGAAGGTTTGTCAAAAAATCAAAACTAGAACTACCAAATGATTCAGCAGTTCCACCTCTGAGTATTTATCCAAAGGAAATGAAAACACTTGAAAAGATATTTGCATCCCTATGTTCATTGCAGAATTATTTGCAGTAGCCGAGAGATGGAAACATCTAAGTGTCCACTGATGGATGAATGGATAAAGAAAATGTGTTGTATAAGTCAACTGTATATATATGAATATTCAGCTATTAAAAAAGAAGGAAATCCTGCCATTTGTGATTACATAGATGAACTTTGAAGGCATTATACTAAGTGAAGTAAGCCAGATAGAAAGACAGGTATTATATGATATCAGTTATATTTGGAATCTCAAACAAACTCATAGAGACAGAGAATAGATTGATGGTTGCCAGAGATGGGGTTAAGGGTAGGCAAATGAGTTAAGGGAGTCAAAAGGTACAAACTTCCAGTTACAAATAAGTCCTGGGACCATAATGCCTAACATGTGGACTATAATTAATAATATTGTATTGTATGCTAAGAGAGAACTTAAAAGTTCTCACCACGGGACTTCCTTGGTGGTCCTGTGCCTAAGACTCCACATTCCCAATGCAGGGGGCCCAGGTTCAATTTCTGCTCAGGGAACTGGATCCCTCCCGTGTGCCATGACCAAGAGTCCTAAGAGTCGAATGCTTCAACTAGAGATCCTGCATGCTTTAACTAAGACCCAGTACAACCAAATTAATACTGTTTTTAAAATTCTCACCACAAGAAAAAAAAATTGTAACTATGTATGGTAATGAATGTTAACTGGACTTATTTGGTGATCATTTTGCAGTATATACAGATAATGAACTAATTGTGCATCTGAAACTAATTTATATGTCAATTATATCTCAATTTTTTTTTTTTTAAGAAAAGCATTTTCTTTGTGTTACAGGACTAAGGCAGTGGCACAGAGTTATCCATGAAATCAGGTAGACGGTAGAGGTAAGCAATGAGTGGTACATAGATAAGTCTTCCTGAATAGTATAAAAAACTTAGAACTCTTTTACTCCAACTTCCTGGCCTTTTGATTACATACTACAGTTTTCTAGTATTTTAGACCTATTCTTTTGAATTTAATTGTTGTGGCTAAGTAACAAATTCACGGTGAACTTCCCTGGTGGTTCACCAGTAAAGAAGCCAACTGCCAGTGCAGGAGACGTGGGTTTGATTCCTGGGTTGGGAAGATCCCCTGGAGAAGGAAATGGCAACCCACTCTGGTGTTCTTCCCTGGGAAATCCCATGGACAAAGGAGTTTGGTGCGCTACAGTCCATGGGGTTGCAAAGGGTCGGATATGACTTAGCAACTAAACAGCAAACTGCCCATACAGATGAAATTTGGGTTGTTTGAGGCTTATTGTAAGCAGTTCTGCTAAGAATAGCTTTATGCACATACTGTTTTGTACACATGGAAGTATATCTGTGGGATAAACCACCCAAAGTAGAATTCCTGTGTCAAAGGCTATATGCATTTGGAAATGGGATAGCTCTCCATAAGGACTCTGCCAGTTGAGACTCATATAAACCACGTGTGAGAGGGCCTGTTTTCCCACAGCATCATTTTAGCAAGCTTTTAGATTTTTGCCGCTCTGATGGGTGAAAAAATAATATTTTGATACAGTTTTAACTTGAATTTCTATTATTATGAGAGAGCTTGAGCATTCTTTCATATGTTTAAGGCCATCAACCTGGGAATTGACAAGAGTATGAATGTATTAGTTTGTACATACATTTGTTAAGAATGGCGGAACTGTGCACTTTAAATCTGGGCATTCCCTGTGTATAAATTATACTTCTGGTGCCATTTGAAAATTGCATTTATTTATTTGGCTGCATCGGGTCTTAGTTGCAGCACATGGGATCTTCACTGTGGTGTGCAGGCTTAGTTGCCTCTTGCCATGTGGGATCTTAGTTCCCTCACCAGGAATCTAACCTGTGTACCCTGCATTGCAAGGTGGTTTCTTAACCACTGGACCACCAGGGAAGTCCCTGTAGAACCATTTTGAAAAAAATATTTTTCTTTCTCTATTTAATGAGTTTGTCGAAAATAATTTGACCATGTAATGTGTGGATCTATTCCTTGACTCTGTTACATTGATCTCTTTGTGCTTTTGCCTGTGTTACACTGTCTTGATTTTCTTTGCTTTATTATAAGCTTTGAAGGCATGTAGAATAATATCTCCAAATTTACTTTCCTTTTCTGAGGTTATTTTGAGTATTTATATCCTTGGCAGTTCCACATAAATTTTAGAATCAGCTTGTCAATTTCCATAATAAAGTTATGGAGATTTTGATTAGGATTTCATTGAGTCTCTATATCAATTTAGGGGGAATAGCTTAAACAATATCAGTCTTACAGTCTACTCATAGACTATTTTTTCCATGAATGTGTGTCTTTAACTCAGAAACGTTTTATAGATTTCAGTGCAAAGGTTTTGTGCATTTTTATTAAATTACCCTTAAGTATTTTCTGTGTTTTAGATGACCATATAGATGACCTTTTGCTGGCTATTCTTATTTGTTTTTTCATAACTTTGGGGATGAAATTGGTAGTAAAAAGAAGAGAAGGTGTGGAGAAAAGGGAACCCTCTTGCATTGTTGGTGGGAATGTAAATTGATACAGCCTCTATGGAAGACAGTATTGAAATTCCTTTAAAAACTAGGAGTAAAACTACCATATGACCCAGAAATCCCACTATTAGGCATATCTCCTGAAGAAATCAGAATGGAAAAAGATATATGTACCCCACGGTTCATTGCAGCACTATTTACAGTAGCTACGGCGTGGAGTAACCTGGATGTCCATTGACAGATGGATAAAGAAGCTGTAGTACATATATAAAGTGGAATGTTACCCAGCCATAAAGAGGAATACGTTTGAGTCAGTTCTAATGAGGTAGATGAACGTAGAGCCTGTTATACAGAGTGAAGTAAAGTCAGAAAGAGAAAGCAAATACTGTATACTAACACATACATATGAGCTCTAGAAAGACAGTACTGATGAAGCGGTTTGCAGGCCAGCAGTGGAGACACAGACGTAAAGAACAGACTTACAGGCGTGGGGGCTGGGGAGGAAGGAGAGGGTGGGACAAATGGAGAAAGTAACGTGGAAACATGTACACCGCCATATGTAAAATACATAGTCAATGGGAATTTGCTGTTTGACTCAGGGAACTCAAACAGGGGCTCTGTAACAACCTAGAGGGATGGGATGAGGTAGAAGACACGAGGGAGGTTCAGGAGGGAGGGGACATACATATACCTGTGGCTGACTCGTGTTGACGTATGGCAGAAACCAACAGAATATTGTAAAGCAATTATCCTTCAATGAAAAATAAAAAAAATTTTTTTTCAATGAAAAATAAAAATTTTTAAATAAATCATTTGATATTTTTAAAGGGAAAATCAAAACCTTTTTGATATTGTCTTTTAAACTCAATATTCAGAAAACTAAGATCATGGCATCCAGTCCCATCACTTCATAGCAAATAGCTGGGGAAACAATGGAAACAGTGACAGACTCTGTTTTCTTGGGCTCCTAAAATCACTGCAGATGGTGACTGCAGCCATGAAATTAAAAGACACTTGCTCCTTGGAAGAAAAGCTATGACAAACCTAGACACCATATTAAAAAGTAGAGACATTACTTTACCAGCAAGGTGCATATAGTCAAAGCTGAGGCTTTTCTAGTAGTCATGTATGTACGGATGTGAAAGTTGGAACATAAAGAAAGCTGAGCGCCGAAGAATTGATGCTTTTGAACTGTGGTGTTGGAAAAGACCCTTGAGTCCCTTGTACTGCAAGGATGTCAAACCAGTCCATCCTAAAGGAAATCAGTTCTGAATATTCATTGGAAAGGACTGAGGCTGAAACTGAAGCTCCAGTACTCTGGCCACCTGATGTGAAGAACTGACTCATTGGAAAAGACCCTGATGCTGAGAAAGACCGAGGGCAGGAGGAAAAGGGGATGGCAGAGGATGAAGTGGTTGAATGGCATCACCGACTCAATGGACATGAGTTTGAGCAAGCTCTGGGAGTTGGTGATGGAGAGGGAAGCCTCGTGTGCTGTAGTCCATGGGATTTCAAAGAGTCGGACACAACTCAGTGGCTGAACTGAACTTATTCTGTAATAAGGTCTATTTTCTGAAGCCTTTTGTGTGCTTATGTGTGTCAGTGTTTTCACTCTACTCCCCACCCCCTCCACCCCACTCCACCCCCATGCTTGCTAGGTCTTACCCATTTCTGTTAGTGTTATTCCTGAGTATTTTATATTTTTGTTGCTGTAGTGAATGAGGCCTTTCCTTTCAGTGTATTTTCTGATTATTATTTGCATATGTGAAAATTACTTACGTTCTACTTTACTGGATTTTATTATTATTTGTAGTAGTTTTCAGTTGATTATCTTGCATTTTCCGTGTGTATAGTCACATCATGTGCAAAGAGTAATAGACCCCCTCCTTTCCAATTTCTGTACTTCTGAACTCTTTTCAGTCTTCGCCCATTGTGTTGGTAGTATCTCTAGTATAATATTAATAACTGTCTCAGTAGTAGACAGACTTTTCCTAATTTCAATGAAAATGCTCCCACTGTTTCCTCATTAAGCATTATATTTGTTTTGGGGATATAAAGAGAATCTATCCCTGTTTTTAAAAGGATTTTAAAATCAAAGATGGTTTGTTGAACATTATCAAAGCTTTCTTAGTATCTCTGAAAATTATATCCTTATACTGAACTATCTTTGTATTTTAAAATAATCTTACTCGATTGTAACGTGTTGTTTTTAATGTATTCCTAGTTTTTGTCTTTGCTATATGTTACTTAGTGTACTTAGGCAGTATTTGTATGATCCCTTTCTGTTGAAGGTAGACATATATTTCATATATATGAAATATAATAGAGTGTATCACTCCCATGACTATGTTTATGTAATGTGGCAAAGACTAAGGGATTTTGTTGATGTAATTAAGTCCCTAATCTGTTGACTTTTGACTTGATGAAAGGGAGATTACTTTGGATAAGCCTTACCTGATCAGGTATAGGCTTTAAAAGAGAGTTTAGGGCTTTCTCTGAAGTCAGAGCTTTCCTGCTGCCTTTGAAGATGTCAACTGTTTTGAGTTTATAGCCACAAAGAAATGAATTCTGCCAACAACTATGTGAGCTTGAAAAAGGATGTGATCCCCAGATGAGAGTGCAGCCTGACTGGCACCTTGATTGTTACCTTGTGAGACCCTGAAGACCCAGCGTTCAGACTCCTAAGCAATGGAAACCGTGAGATAATAACTGTATATTGTTTTAAGCTGCTGTTTTTGTGGTAATTTCTCTCTTTTCTCCCTTTATCTTTTCTGTGCTTCTGTCCACACAAGCTTCTGACCAGTTGCCTTCTGCCTGGTGGTTGCCAGCGTTCTCATCTCTTGTGGTGTGTAAAGGATGTAGGTTGCTCACTTCAGGATGAGCCCGTCACCCACAGGAAATGTAGTTTTACTAATATTTTCTGCGATCTGTCACCTCTGGCCTCTTTCTGTTCACTTAATCCCATCTACTTGATCCCCATGCGGCTTCTGTGATGCCTCTGGCAGCACTTAGGCATTTTTGACTTGTACAGATATCTGTCACTCAGCTTTCCTGAAAATGGAGTTAACAGGCTTTTAATCCTCCATATACCTTACAGTTTTTGAAAGATATCTTAAAGAAGAGAGAAATTGCTCTCACCAACCCCTCTTTACCACAAGCCGTGACCTTTTATTAACCCTACATACTAGATATTTTCATTATCACCGTACAAAATGTTTGCTCAGATTTGCCTACATCTTTTTTTTTAATGCCTTCCACTCGTTCTTGCATCTTCTCACTGGGATCTTTTTCCCTCTGCTGTAATTATATACTTTAGAAATTCCTTCAGAGAAGGCTAGTTGGTATTTGTTTATCTGAAGATATCTTTAGTTCATGGTTTTTCTTGAAAGATCATTTTCTGGTTATCAGGGCAGGCTGAGAGCTGGTTTTCTCTTGGCACTTCGGGCACTACGCCAGTAGTCTCGATTCACTGTTGCTGTTGAAAAGGCTGCGATTAGTCAGTTTGTTATTCCTTTGCAAGCCATCTGCCTGTTCTCTTGAGTTGCTTTTGAAGCCTACTCCTTGTCTTTGATGTTTGAGTTTTACTATATCGTGCTTTAGATGTGGTTCTTTTTTATTTATCTTGTTTGGTATACATTCTTCATTCTGTATCAGAGGATTCGAGTCTGGAAAACTCTCATTAATTGCTTTTCCAAACATTGCTTCTCTCCAGTCTCTTCTTCTGAGACTGATTAAATTACATTAGACCATCTTGTCCTATCCCTCATATCCTTTTAAGCCCTCTTCCAGAGCTTGTCAGCTTCTTATCTCTCTGTGTTCCAATTTGGGTCTTGTTTTTCAGTCATAGGATGACGGCGTTTTTATTTCTTTAAGCATTTCATACATTTCAAAAGACTATGTCAAGCGAAAGATGCCAGACACAAAGGGGTATGTAGCGTCCAAGTCCGTGTTAATGACATTCTGTAAGAGGCAAAAGCCATAGGGTCAAAATTCAGATCAGTGTTTGCCAAAGACTGGGAGTTAGGGGAGCAAATTGACTTCGAAGGGGCATGAGGGAATTTTGGAGGTAAAAGGAATATTTTATGTCTCAGTTGTGGTGGTTATATGACTATACTCCTTGAACTGTACACTTTAAAAGGATAAATTTCAGTATAGTAAATTACACCTCAATAAACCTGGTTTTTAAAAATTGTATAATTAACCACAACTTACTTTCCAAATATAAATAATGGAAATAGAGAAAAGGAAGGAAAAAATTCATTAAAATGTATAAATGTATACACAGCAATGAAAGAAATATGGCTAGAGGTGATGTCTTTATTTTGTAACAGCTTATGAGAATGCAATTGGCATGTATGACTTTCTCCTTCTGTAATTTATGCCACATTTGCTTTGCCCTCACACAGGCACCCAGTGATTTGGGGTTTCATATCAAATTTACCTTCTCAAGGCATCTAGCCCTTGATAATTCTGTCCTTTGTGGGTGTGGTGGTCTTAACATTAGCTTTTTCCACTTGATTTGGTAGTATAAGTCCTGCTCTAGAACGACAGATCGGATTTCAGATTCTCTCATGCCCAACTTTGAAGCTATAACATTTTTACTTTGATTGTCAAGATTCTTCAGGATCAGTTCCCCTAGCTAACACAATGACCCCTTTTCCACCTCACTGTTTGTGGCATAAAAGCCCCAAATGACCAACATTGGAAACATTGTTTTTTCCCCTTATAGTATTATAAGGTGTTGGAGAAGACTCTTGAGAGTCCCTTGGACAGCAAGGAGATCCAACCAGTCCATCCTAAAGGAGATCAATCCTGAGTATTCTTTGGAAGGACTGATGCTGAAGCTGAAACTCCAATACTTTGGCCACCTGATGCGAAGAACTGACTCATTGGAAAAGACCCTGATGCTGGGAAAGATTGAAGGCGGGAGGAGAAGGGGACAACAGAGGATGAGATGGTTGGATGGCATCACTGACTCAATGGACATGAGTTTGAGTAGGCTATGGGAATTGGTGATGGACAGGGAGGCCTGGCGTGCTGCAGTCCATGGGGTCGCAAAGAGTCGGACACGACTGAGCAACTGAACTGAACTGAGTAGTATAAGCTCTTGTATCCCTAGTCCCAAGTCAGCAGAGTCCCAAGTCACAGAGATAAGCAGCAATTATTTGGTAGGTCATTTCACTTAGTATTGAAAGTCTATCCCACCTCCACCTCATAGTTTCCATACCTGCAATTAGAAGAAGCAATGTGTGCCGATACGTTGCTTTATGATTTCAAACATGTAGTACATCCTGCAGGCCAGCACCCCAACCTCATGAGGTGTTGTCTCAGTTGGAGACTCGCCTAGATCCTCAGTAGGCCACTCTGCTGCGCTGTACGGCAAGCTGCTGGTCTAGGCGTGGAGAGAGTATGAGATACCACTGCATACCCATTAGGATGGCCACTGTCATCAAATCAGAAAGCAGCAAGTTTTGGTAAGGATGTGAAGAAAATGGAACCCTTTTGCACTGTTGGTGGCAATGTAAAATAGTATAGCCTCTGTGGAAAACATTATGGTAATTTCTCAAAAAAATAAATTACCATATGAGTCAGCAATTCCACATCTGGGTATATACCCCAAATAATTGAAAACAGGATCCCAAACTGATATTTGTGCACCCATATAAGCATAGCAGTATTATTCACAATAGCCAAGACATGGAAGCAACCCAAGTGTCCATCAGTAGATGAACAGATACAAAAACGTGGTACACACATATTATTCAGACTTGAAAAGAATTCCACGATATGGTGTAACATGGAAAAACCTTGAGGACGTTATGGTGAGTGAAAAAAAGCCAGTCCCCAAAAGATGGATATATATCTAAGTACTTATATGAAGTACTTAGAATAATCAGAATCATAGGGAAATGGACAGTTACCATTTAGTATATATCTTACCACAGGTAAAAAATAACCTAAGGGACTTCCCTGGTGGTCCAGTGGTTGAGAATCCCCCTTCCAAATGCAGGGGTTGCTGGTTTGATCACTGGTTTGGGGAATTAAGATCCCACATCCATGGGGCAGCTAAGCCCATGTGTTGCAACTACAAGCCCATATACCCCCTCCATAGACCCAAAGCAGTCAGATAAATATATATTTCATGAAAACTGGGGTAGAAAAGGAGCAGTAGAAAAATATCAGTGTTAATCCCACACAGAATTATTATAATGAATCTTACGTGGCCTTATGTAGCATGATAGTACAGCCAGTGCTTTCTGAGATTTGAACAAATGGTTGAGGGAAATGCCAACTAACAATATAGATGAGAAATGTTTACCAGAACACCTCATTAGCCAATAATGAAGCAAAACAAAAGAAGCAAAAATTAAAGGTATAGCGAGTGTGTTGCCTTCAGTAACCTGGCTGCTGAGCAGGTATGAGACCTAGTCCATCACATTCTGCTCACGTTCAGCTGTGATTATCTTGCTTGTAACTTAAATCCGCCACTTTGATTCCTGTATAGCTCAATTGGTAAAGCATCTGCCTGCAATATGGGAGACTTGGGTTCAGTTCTGGGTTGGGAAGTTCCCCTGGACAAGGAAATGGCAACCCACTCTAGTATTCTTGCCTGGAGAATCCCATGAAGAGAGGAGTCTGGCAGGCTACAGTTCACGGGATCACAAAGGTCAGACACAACTTAGCACTATCTTCTTTCTTCTTTAGTTAATATTGGGGATCTGGGTCTTTGCTTTCCTCATTTTTTCGGGGGCTGAAGTCAAGCATATTTAGACCTTGCTTCTCTTTGAAGGTTTAGAGCAGGCACTGTCTCCAGCTGAAGCAGCCTTTCTTGACAGCTATAACCACACACCACACCACCACCCCCAGTTACTCTTCCTGCAGCACATTTTGTCCTGTGGTTTTCTTTCTTTAGTGTGTCACTTTTGGTTTTTATACCTGAGACCTCTGGATTGCACTCTGTGGTGGGTTAAAATGTGTTCTCCAAAATGATGCAGTGAAGTCCTAACCCCTGATACCTGTGACCATGACCTTATTTGGAAGAAGGTCTTTGCAGATGTAATTAGTGAGATGAGGTCACGCTGGAATAGGGTGGACCCTAAATCCTCAGGTGTCCTTAGAAGGAAGATAGAGATTTGGAAACATATACACACACAGGGAAGATGGTCACATGAAGACAGAAGCAGAAGCTGGAGTGATGTAGCTATAGGCCCAGGAATGGCAAGGATTGCTGGTAACCACTAGAAGCTAGAAAGAGTCTGGGGAGGAGTCTTCTTCTCCCTAAATTCTTCAGAGGGAGCGTGGCTCTGCTAACATCTTGATTTCAGACTTCTGGCCTCCAGGAACCATGAGAAAATGAATCTCTTTAAACTATAAAGTCACCTGGTTTGTGGAAGTTTCTTACTGCACCCCTAAGTAACTAATACACTCTCTTTGCCTAAGCTTAAGTTAAACATGTCAGACAGAAATTATGTGAATGATTTAATAGTTTATCTTTGTGAAAGCATACTTAATCAGAAACAGCAGTCAGTTATAAAAATTACCTAGCAAGTCCATCAAACACATTTCTTACTGTTATTGTTTTCAAATGAAATAAAATATTGAACACATGAGTGTTAGAACCTTTAGAAACTCAAATTACTCAATTACAAAAGGAAAAGGCAAATAGGAAGAAATTAATTTGTTTTTCATTTCTGATATAAGAGATTTTGTCAGTTTAAATTCTGTAACTGAAAATTTTTTCTTAAATTTTTCCTTAGTAAGTCTGCAAAGAAAATCAATAAAGAAGGCTGTTAATTAACAAGTGAGCACTGGATATGAATTTAGATCAGACAGACTGGAATTACAAAGTTTGGGAAGTGTTTGCTCTTTTATGTCCTGAGATTGGTTCTGGAAACTAGCAAATGCTGCCTCCTTATCTTTTGCTTTCTTCCCTTTTATACCTCTGGCAGTATTTTGAGGATTAAAGAATGGAGTGATGGTTGTCCAAAAGTCAGAGGACACGGCTCTGAGATCAGAGACACTGGAAAACTGAAAAAGTAGTTGTCTTTTACTGACTCTGGGCAATGTTTGCCCAAGAGGGACGAAAACTAGTATCTGAGAAATAAAGTATTCAGAAATAGGGCTGCTGAAATAGGGAAAACCAGAAAATAGCCCAGGGACTTCCCTGGTGGCCCAGTGGTTAAGACTTCGCCTTCCAGTGCAGGGGTCTGGGCTTGATTCCTGGTTGGGGAGCTCAGATCCCACACGCCTAGTGGCCAGAAAACAAAACATAAAGCAGAAGCAGGACTGTAATGAATTCAATGAAGACAAAAGAAAATAGCCCAGAAACTTCTAGGATGCAGTCAGAAGAGGGTTGTACTGTAAAGAAGAATGAAAAAGGCAAGCATTTCAAGTCAGATGAGTATATAATAGAGGATAGACTCTAGCTGACCTTGGATTTGGTGATGAGTTTTTAGGTATAACGCAAAAAGCAGGGTCATGAAAGCATAGACACATAAGTTGAACTTTGTTAAAACTGAAAACTTACACTCTGCAAAAGACACTGTTGGGAGAATGAAAAGATAAGTCACAGACTGGGAGAAAATATTTGCAAAGCATGTATCTGGTAGAAGACATGTATCCAAAATATACAAAGAACCCTTAACAGCAAGAAAACAAATTTTTTTTTTTTTTTTGGCTTGTGCTACATCTTAGTTCCTGATCAGGGATTGAACCTAGGCGTTCGGCAGTGAAAGCACAGGGTCCTAACCACTGGACCACCAGAGAATTCCCCAAACAACCTAATCTTTTAAATGGGAAAAAAAAATCTGAATAGACACCTTGCCAAAGAAGATGGCCAGATGGGAAGTAAGCACATGAAAATATGATCTACGTAATATGTCTTTAGGGAATTACAGATTAAAACAACAACGTGATACCGCTACACAACTATTGGATTGGCTAAAATCCAGAATATTGACAGCACGAAAGGCGGATAAAGATGTGAAGCAACAGGAGCTCAGTGCTGGCTGCTAGGAATGCAGAATGACGCAGCCACTTTGGGAAACAGTTTGAAAGTTTCTTATGAGGTTGAACAAAGGCTTACCATGCAATCCAGCAGTTGTGCTCTTAGGCATTTACTGAACTGAGTTAAAAACATGTTCTCACACAACAACCTGCGTATAAACTTATAGCAGCTGTATTCATAACTGCCCACTACTGGAAGCAACCAAGATATCCTTCAAGAGGTTAATGGATGGACAAACGGTGGCGCATCCAGACAATGGAATGTTGAGTGAGAAAAATAAGCATTAGCAAGTCACAGAAAGACATGGGGGAACTTTAAAGGCATATGGCTAAACAAGAAACTAGTGTGAAAAGGCTGCCTACTCTATGAATCCAACTCTATGGCATTCTGGAAAAGGCAAGACTATAGAAACATTAAGAAAATAAAAAAAATACTAGCTGCCAGGGCTTCAACAGGCAGGATGTGGGATGGGGTGATTAATAGATGGATTCACTTAGGGCAGTAAAGTTATTCTATATGATACTATAATTGTGGATACATGATATTGTGCTGTTATCAAAGCACGTGGAACTGTGCAACACAGAGAGTGAGCATTAATGTAAACTATGAACTGTAGTTAATGAGAGTATATCAGTACTGGTTCAGAGATTGTAACCATACCACAAGATGTTTGTAATAGATATGTACCTATGTGTTGTAACCAGGAAGGATTCACCATGAAAATCTACTAGAGAATACATTAATATATTCATTATATAAACAGATGCAAAAGGGAAAACATTTTTACAGAAAAGGCATTCAGTGCAATTTAAGTCATGCAATTAAAAAAAAACTAGCAAATTAGGAAGAAAGTTAACTTCCTTAACCTGTTTAACTGTATCCACCAAAACCCAGTAAACATTCATGCTCAATTGCAACATTGAGTATTTTATTTTTTTATTTTTTATTTTTTTGGGCTTTCCGGTGCAAACCGGAAAGCCTGCTAGACAAATTCTAAAAGAGCTGTAACACTAACATTAAGTATTTTAGTAGCAAACTTCCTTTGAAACAAGGCAAGGTTGTCCACTATCTTATCCTGATACAGACTAGGTATGACCTTTGCTTTTCCCCACTGTTCATTGTTAGATAAAGAAGCCAAAATAAGAAGACATCCAAGGAGCCCTGCCTTCAGAAGAATATGTGTTCAAACAGATAAACCAAAAGTTTAGAACAAGCGCAATAGACATTAAAATAGCTAAGGAAGGATATTAGTGATATGAAACACACAAACAATGAAATAGATATATTGGGTGTGTTCTGTCAGTATGCATGCCTTTTGAAGCTCTGTTATTAGGCGCAGACACATTTACGTGTTACGTAAGTGTTACATAATCTTAACGATTTAAGGTGGTTGTGTCTTTCTGATGGAAACTGGCCCTTTGATTTTATGAATGCCCCTCTTTGCCTCCCATAACTTTGTCCTGAAATCTTTTGGATTTGGTATGCTCTAGTCACTCATGCTGTCTTGTGTTTGCTGTGTTCAGAGTCTATGATGTTTTATCCTTTTACTTTCAATCGACCTGTGTCTTCCTTTAAAGGACTCATGTAGATAGCAAGTTGTTGGGTCTTTTCTACCCTTTTTGACAGTCTCTGCCTTTCATTTGTAGTGTTTAGGTTATTTACATTAATGTAACCATAAGTATGGTTGCATTTAGGTCTATTTCCATCTACGTTTTTCTTGCCTTTGTTTGGGTTAATTGAATGTTTTACTCATTTTGTTTCCATTCTTGTTTTGCAGTAGTTTTTAGTGGCTCTTCTGGGGATTATAATATGCATCCTAAATTTATCAGAGTCTACTTGGATCTTACATTCTGTCATGTCACATTAAATATGAGAATCCTGAAACAGGGAAGTTCTTTCCCCAGCTTATCTTTTGTGCTATTGTCTTCATATTTGTTGAATGGACATATATTATAAACTCTGCCATGTAGTGGTATATTCTTCACTTTAAGTACTCATGTCTCTTTCAAAGAAACTCTGAGAAAGAATGTGCAGTTGACTTTTGAGCAATACAGGAGTTAGGGGTACAGATCCTCTATGCAGTCAAAACTCTGTGTATAACTTACAGTCAGCCCTCCATCTGTGTGGGTCCTCCGTGTCCAGGGCTCTGCCACCATGATCCTAACCTGCCACGGATCATGGAATATGATGCCTATCTAGTGAATTTTTCATTTATGGTTTTCACTCTAGAATTATCTTTTATTAATAGTTTCTAGTTCTCTGATGAATTTGACCACTTGCTCATTCATTATGAGTGCATTTATTAAGGTTCTTGAACATATATATTATAGCCACTTTGAAAGCTTCATCAACTAATTAAATATCTGAGTTATTTCAGAATTGCTTCCTAGTGACTGCTTTCTTTTCACTATGGTTCACATTTCCATGCTTATTTGCAAGTTCAGCATTAAAAAAAAAAATCTTCTAATACTGAGCATTGTAGCTGATACATTGTAGAAAACCTAGATTCTGTTATCTTCCTCTAGAGACTATTTTTATTAGGCAGTTAACTTGGCAGGCATAAAATTTCAAATTCTGTGTCCCTTGAGATGGGCAGCCTCTAATATTTCTGCTCAGTTCTTTTAGTTTCCAGTTGTCTTTTTCCGGTTGTTTTCTGCTGGGCTCCTTGGAGTATCCCTTGTACATGCACAGGTCAGGAGTCAGCCAAGGGTTTGGTCAGATTTTATATGCATTCTAAAGAAGCCTCTGTGGATCTTTCTTGGATTTCTTTTCTAAACTTGATTCTCTTGACTTGTCAAACCAGTAAGACCAGCAACATCATGCTTGAATTCTGGTCATCCTATGCTAGAATTGTTCTGGGTAGTGCCTTCATGCAAAAACCCTCATAATCACAAGTCTTATCCACTGCACCTCCTTTCTGTCAGCAGTTAACTCCCTTCCAATTTTTCTTCCTTTTTTTTTATTCTCTCCAGTCCCTTCAAATAATTGTATTCTTTTATTTTACCCAGCGTCCATATTTATTGTAATACAATACAGGATACTCCGCAACTACTGGAAGTAGAATCTCCAGCTTCTTTTGATGTTGTCGTTAATTAATTGCCTCCCAAATGCTAGTGGTAAAGAACCTGACTGCTAATGCAGGAGACATAAGAGATGCGAGTTCTATTCCTGGGTCGGGAAGATCCCCTGGAGAAGGGCCTGGCAACCCACTCCAGTATTCTTGCCTGGAGAATCCCATGGACAGAGGAGCCTGGTGGGCTGCAGTCCATGGGTCACAAAGAGAGGAACACGACTGAACCAAGTTAGCATGCACGTTAATTAATTGATTGAATTTTAGTTGTGCTGGGTCTTTGTTGCTGGGCATGGGCTTTCTCTCCAGTTGCGGTGAGTGGGGGGTACTTTTCATTGCAATGCACAGGCTTCTCACTGTGGTGGCTTCTTGTTGCAGAGTGCAGGCTCTAGGCATGCAGGCTTCAATAGTTGTGGCACACGGGCTCAGTGTTTGTGACTCATGGGAGCTATAGCACACAGGCTTCAGTAGTTGTGGTGCACAGGCTTTGCTGTTCCACAGCATGTGGAACCTTCCCGGACCAGGGATTGAACGCCTGCCCCTGTATAGGCAGGCGATTCCTATCTACTGTACCATCAGGGAAGTCCAGAACCTCCAACTTTTGTTTCAAAACACTCACGTGAAGATGTCTGAAATTAAAAGAAAGATCCAAGGTAGATATATACATTTGGTATTCACTGACATATAGATCGTATTTAAAGCCATGAGAATAGATGAGACCCTTAAGAGGTGAGCATAAATGTAAAAGGGAAACGAGTAGAAAGAGGTCTTTAAAAAAAAAATTAATCCTCATTAAATTAAAAGTAATAACAGATGCTATTTATTGAGCCCTGAGCAGAAGACTTTCTATGTATCTCATTGAATTCATCCAACAGTATTTCCAGGCAAGAAATGAAGGCTCAGAGGGAAGTGGTTTGCACGTGGTCACATAGGAAGTGGAAGCAAAGAAGAGGGACTAGTGAAGGAGACTATGAGAAGGAGCAAACCATGCGGCAGGAGAAAAACCCTGGGTGTATTTTTTAAACTCTCAGAGTCCCAGTTTCCACATCTGTAAAATGGGACTAGCAATGACCCTGTCATTAGAGGATTAGAAACAATGTATGCCAAGTGCCCGAAACAGTGCACCCCGGAAACATCCACCTAGAGGACAGCTCTAATGCCCGTGAATGTTCAGTTTGTTGTATTTAGCTTTACTATTTCACGCAAATAGAATGAAGGTCCCCAGATTCCTCACCCAGGGATCAGTGGACATAGGGGTGGAAAAGACTGAGACGATCAGTAAGGAAACGGGCAAGAGGAAGAAGGGCCTTCAGGATGCCTGTCTAAAGTGGGCTCTGTGGACCGACCAGCATCCAGATGGGAGAAGTGAAAACCGTTTCCATGACCCCTAGGACGCCATGTGTCTGCAGGATTGATGAGTGGACTCTCTGGGTGTGGACAGTACCTCCAGGCCCTTTCAGGGAGATGGGCTCAATCCACACAAAAGGAAGAAAACCTGCAAATCAAGCCGAAAGGTAAAACTTTTATTATTTTTATTTTATTATGTTATTTATTTGATCATAACCCAGTGTTTAAAATAAATATCCATGAATCTATTCTGATATAAATAAGTTGCTGAATAAATCTCCCATTCAAGGGAACTCCAAATAATTTCCCTTCTCAAGGAATGGCAATGTGAAGAGGGAGGAAGTAACCGAACAGTGGAGAGATCTGGCTAACACAACCTTACTTAAGTATTCAAGGTTAACACTGACAGTGATAAATCATTTTGACACTAAATAACTAAACAACAACAAACTCATGACATAATATGATCACATTTTACCCATGTGACCTTTGTCCCCAGAACGCATTATCCCAGTCTTACCATGAGAATGCATCAGACAAACCCTAACTGAGAGACATTTTACAAAATACCTGACGAGTACTCTTCAAAATTGTTAAAATTGCTGAAAATAAGCTAAGTCTTAGAAACTGTCACTGCCGAGAGGAACCTCAGGAGACATGTAGCGAACTGAATGGGATCCTGGAACAGCAGAGAATAGGTAAAAATTAGGGAAATACAAAAGTATAGAGTTTAGTTAATGATATATCGATATTTATTTATTAGTTATGATAAACATAGCATGCTAATTTTAGATATTAATAATAGGGAAATTGGATATGGAGCGCACGGAAAAAAAAGTGTGTAGTCGCTCAGTCGTGTCCAGCTCTTTGCAATCCTGTGGACTGTAGCCCGCCAGGCTCCTCTGTGCATGGGATTCTCCAGGCAAGAACACTGGAGTGGGTTGCCATGCCCTCCTCCAGGGTATTTTCAGGACCCAGGGATCAAACCCAGGTCTCCCGCGTTGCAGGTGGATTCTTTACCATCTGAGCCACCAGGGATGGCAGCTTTTATATAAATCTAAAACTATTCTAAAACTAGAAGTTTATTTTATATATTTAAACAAAGTTTAAAAGGTACAGCTTAATACTAGACACAGAGAGAGTTTTCTGGAATCATTTTATTCCTGATTGTTGGAGAGGTGGCTGAAGTCATGGCTTCACTGTTTAAAAAAGGACAGGAAACAGGAGAGACAGGTGTGGACAATGGCAGGCAGGCTCCTGGACGGGCAGAGAAGGGTGTCAGTTAGTTGGAACAAAGGAAAAATCTGGGAGAGAGGCAGAGAGAGCCACATGTCATCTCGCCTGTTTTTTGAAAACTCACACCTAGGCTGAACATGTTAGAAACAGTTGAACAGTGGGCTTTTAACCATCAACCTTAAAAAGGAGTGAAGGGAAGGAAGGAAGGAGGGAGAGGAGGGAGGAAGAAGGAGGAGAGAAACAATTTCCATTTCAAAACATTCTTACTTAAAACAACTTTCTGGACTGTTAGCAGTATTTCACAATGCAGTCATCTCATTTTGGCAGCTTGATTGATTTCCTGATTTTCAGGAAAACTGAGCTGTCATCCGGTTCCTACTTGGCTGTTTTACCGACATGAATATGCAGTTCTCACAAAATGTGAAATGGCTGCTGAAGAAGTGAAGTATAATTCTTTCTGACGTGTTGCTCCAAGTCCTCCCCTGTCTCAAAGATGAAGAAAGCCAGTGGAGAAACTTTCCTCCTTTCCCCATAAAAAAAGAGAGTGAGGTTCACTTCTTTGGGCGTTTTCCACGTGAACTGAAGGTTCTGAGCCCGTCTGCCGGGTGGGAGCGGATGGGAATGGGTGCGCCTCCGTGGCTTTCTGTGAGGCCCATGCAGCTGCACCGGAGCTCAAGAGCGGCGGCTGTGGCGTGGATCTCTGGGTGCTCCCAAGAGCATGACCGTCATCAACTTGTGTTTCTGAGCACCCCCTGGTACAAGAGCTAATATTGACTCTCTATGCACTTTCCCCTCACCAGTCCTGTGAGGTGGTAAGCCCTTCTATACTCTTTCAGAGAAAGAAAATGAGGTTCAGAGGAGTAGATACCCTGCCCCACAAACTTATCACATGGTGTGATGGTTAGTTTTATGTGTCAGCTTGGATAGGCCGTATGCCCAGTGGTGTCCTTAGACCCTAGTCTAGAAGGTGCTGGAAAGAAATTTTGTAAATGTGATTAACATTTACAATCTGACTTTATGTAAGGTGTAAATGTTTGCAGACCTCATCTAATTAGTTGAAGGCCTTAAGAGCAAAAATTGAGTCTTCTTAGAAAGGACAGAATCTGCCTCAAACCTATAAGGTGTTCTGCCTGAATTTCCAGCTCACTAGCCTGCCCTTCAGATTTCAGGCTGCCAACTACTCCCCACCCAGTTCCATGAGCCAGTCCCTCAAATCCATCTCTCCCTTCTCTCTCAACCCCAGGTATTTTCCGATGCAAACCCCACAACTCCACGCTTCTCAGCTCCACCCTCTGCTGCCTCCTAGATCTGCCTGAGAAGCTGCAGATAGTAGGGCTGTAATATAAGAGACCGAGGTCAGGTACTAGGGCTGTAATATAAGAGACCGAGGTCAGATCTCTTGAGGATCCTCTGAAGGAAGATTTAATATGAAGGAGACCAGTTGAGTGGAGAAAACCACTGTTGAGAAGGAGGACGTGACAATGTCAGGAAGATGGGGTAATCAAGGAGGGAAGAGCATGTGGCAGAGAAAACAAAAATAATGGTTAATGCTTAGTAAGCGCTTCCCATGTGCCAGGTACTGTTCCGAGTGCTGCCCTTATGTTAATTTCTCTAGTACTATTAGGCTCACTTTACAGATGAGGAAACTGAGACCCAAGGTCACAGTTTCTGGTACATGGCAGAACAGCAGGGAGCTGCCTGCAGAGCCCAACACTTAACCCCTTAGGAAGCCACACAGGGAAAGAGGGTAAAACAGAGGTGCCACTCTTCTGACAGGATGAAAAGGCGAGGCTGGACTAGGCTGTCATTTCTAAAGCCAAGGCCGGATCTTGCTTGCCTGGAAGAAATCCAACCACGATCTCTGTTGGGGTTCCTCCTTGGAGTTATACAGAAGTTCTGGGATCTTATGAACCCCGCAATATGAGGAAAGTTCCTTCTGTTCATGAATCTGTACTTAAAAACCCTGAGGTGCTGCATCAGTTAAGAATGTGTAGGCTTTCCATGGTGGCTCAGCAGTCAAGAATCTGTCTGCAATGCAGGAGACCTGGGTTCGATCCCTGAGTCAGGAAGATCCCCCGGAGGAGGGTATGGCAACCCATTCCAGTATTCTTGCCTAGAGAATCCCATGGACAGAGGAGCCTGGCGGGCTGCCGTCCACAGGATCGCGCAGAGTCGGACACGACTGAAGTGGCCAAACAGCAGCAGCAGCAGCAGGCTCTCTCCACAGGAGAAACCCTGAATAATTTCAGCCAAGACCAGGAGACCTTGGCTTATGGTTCAGCCTCCCCGAGCATACTCAGCAGCCTCCTCCTGAGTTTTTCCAGGGTGTTGACAGGGAGCTGGACACAGTCCCAGAAGAATGTGGGCACTCATGGCCCTCTGCCTCGTTCCGGTCAGGAGAAACCACCTGCTAAGCCTCACCACTTCTCAAACGCACTTCCCTTCCTCACTCCCTCACCTTCATGCCCTCCCGGAGTCTTACTAAAATACTTTCAAGGGGCAGACCTTCGGGAAAACAAAGAGCAGCAAGTGTCTTCCTGGGAGTTTCTCCTCTTGGCCAGTTGCCACAAGCCTGTCTTTTGTATCTGTTGAGGGGATGGGGGCAGTAACGCAGGAGCGAGGGGCACACAGGCTGGTCTCAGTGGGTGACTGCGCTGCCGCCGTTGTGGGGAAAGAACAGGGTGGTGCTAAATAGGAGACCTGGACCCCAGCCTCTGCTCTGGGCCAAATGTCTTCATCAGGAAAACTGTTTAGAAGGAATGTTGTGGGGGTGGGGGTGGGAGGAGTCCACCTTCTTGGAAACTAGATACAGAGGCCTCTGCAAGTTGCTTAGCAAAATGCCCCAGTCAGACCCATCCCTCCCTGGATGGTAAGGCTGGGAGACAGGGGAATGGCAGGAAGTACGTGTTGTAGGCATCCGGGGGCAGATCTGGGCATTTCCAGCCTGGCTCCATGATCATACAAGGTGAGGTGTTGGGGTACAGGTGGTGGTGGAGGGGGTGGTGATGGTTAAGAAGTAGCAAAGGATCCCTAAAGTTGCATTTTTGTATCCAAGACAGAAGTTTTTAACTAGGGTTCCTGAACCACAGCCTGTACACTGGAATTCAGAGGTTGATGAACTGAGATTGGAAAATATTACAGCTTAACCTCCACTCACCTCCATTTTCTCAGTTATGAATAAAGGCAAAAAAACTGCAGTTGCATTAGCAGGGCCAGTAGAAAGCCATGCTTTTTCTTTCACATTTGCAGACATTTTGAAACATTGTTTAAACTCATTTCTACTTCAAGTTGACAGTGGTTTATTGGGCTCATCCCCTCGATTCTTGTTATTTAATGTGTTAAAGAAACCCATATATTACAACCTCACACACTTCGATATTTTCACAACTGTATTTCATCATAGCTAGTTTCCTTTGTGATCCCTTTATGCAAAGGAAAGTATTTTGAGAAGGGATTCACGGCACAAAAAAAGGTCAAGGGCCCCCAGACCAGGAGCGGTCCCTATTGACACGCTGGCCCAGAGTGAGGATGGCTGCCCAGCTGAGCACAGGCTCCCACAGGAGGAACCAGGTCAGAATCCCACCAGGCACTGCTCCTGCTCCAGGAAACCTTGGCGTAGGACGCAGGGGTGAGGCATGACCGTGGCAAGTCACTGAGATCTTTCGCTCGATGGAGTGGCCTTGGGCCTCTGCTGCCTGTTGTGAAAAAGGAGATCTCCAGCCTCTTTACCTTCAGCTACGTGAGGATGGAGCCCCAAGCTCACTGTGGAATAAAGGGAAGGGAGCACTCAGTTGTTCTTAGGGAGTTTTTTCAGCCCTGCCCTTTTCTTTTTTGCCATGCTGTGCAGCACTCAGGATCTTAGTTCTCTGGCTAGGGATTGAACCCACGCAGCCTGCAGTGAAAACACAGAGTCTTAACCATTGGACCACCAGGGAAGTCCCCAGCCCAATTTGAGGAAACAAAAGCCAAGTGTAGGGAGAAGGGACAAGAGAGCTTCTTCCTCCTGCAGCTGCGGTTGTATTTTCTTGGCTCAGGGATGAGAGGAAGGTGTCAACCGGTGAACCAGTATTGGTACATTATTATTAAAGAAGGTCCACAGCTTGCCTGAGGGTTCACTCTGTGTGTTGTACAGTTCCACTGGTTTTGAAAAATGCATAATGTCATGCATCCATCATGACATCATTCAGAATAGTTTACTGCCCTAAAAATGCCCTGTCTGAGCCTCAGTTTTAATATCTCTAAAGTGAGAAAGTGAAACTCCTCTAAATCCCCTCATCCTCCCATTGTAGGTTTCTAATTTAGGCCTCTTGACAAATTAAAGTGGTACTGAAATCAACAAAATGTTCTTCTAAGTGTGACCTGATATCCATCAGAATCACTGGGCTTGGGTTGAGGTAACGGGGTCCTCGTTCAAACCTTCTGGGGTCTCAACCCCAGACCCGTTAAACCCAGAGCCAGAGCCCAGGAATCTGCATTTTTAACCAGACCCTGGTGCACAGGGAAGTTTGAGACCCCAGCAGAGAATTCAAGCCTGAACACAAGGATCCAATCCATTGTCAGGTTAAAGCTCAGGACGATGTACAATTCCCCAAAGGGCGAAGGAGCAGAACTGTTTTCCTGGAAAAAGCCCATTTCTGCCTTCCGCAGCTCCCAGTCAACAAGCCTGCTGTCGCTTCACATCTTGATTGCTGATCACTCACCCAGAATAACCTGCATGCAGTGTTTCACCAGCTGCAGCTCTCTCTGCAACTGCCTTAATTTAGCAGCCAGTCACATTTGGCTCCACAGCAAAGGGGCTCTGGGAAGGGGCCCCTCCCTCATGGCCATCTGTTGTGGATTGAATAAAGTGCCCCCCAAATTCATGTCCCCCACCCAGAACCTCAGAATGTGACTTTATTGAAAATAAGGTATTTGCAGACATAATTACCAAGCATTAAGATGAGATCATACTAGATTAGGGTGGGTCCTAAATTCAGTGACTGATGTTCTTATAAGATCAGTCACAGACAGACACAGTAGTGGAGAAGGCCACGGGAAGAGGGGCAGAGGTAGGGGCGATGCAGCGACATGCAAGTCAAAGAACACCAAAGGTTCCAGGAGTCACCAAAAGCTAAAAAGAGGCCAGAAGAGATTCTTCCCTAGAATCTTCAGAGGGAACACAGCCCCGCCAACACCTTGATTTCAGACTTCCAGCCTCCAGAACTGTGAGAATAAATTTCTATGATTTTAAAGCCGCCCAGTTTGTGGTAATTTGTTACAGCAGCCCTAGCAAGCTAATACGCAGACCGCCACCCCAGTTCAGTCCCACTCCAGCCATGAAAGAAAGGACCCCCCACACACAAGCAATTCTCCACATCATGTGCTTTAATTTTCCCAGCCAACACCTCCAAATTCTGCGTCGAGGAAACTAGGCCTGTTTCCTACACAAGCCCTCCATCCTCTGCTTGGAAGGCTATAATCCAAGACGGGTTCAGACTTTAGTAGTGATAAATAAATATTGGTCCCAGGGGCAGTGCCTGGCAGGTGGTACCACGAGGCCATTCCTGGGCTCAGCCGAGGGTCGGGCTAGAAGGGTCACTGCAACTTCATGCCACTCCGGCGCCGAGAGTCCTTCCGGGCAATGGGGCTGAAGTTCACAATCTCCTTGTAGATGTGCTCTGAGGAAGGCAGGGGGTTCAGGGGGTGGTGGGTGCTGAGGGCAAGCGCCTACCTCCTTCCCCAACAGACATGGTGCAAAGCGGGAAGTCTGCTCAGCCCAGGGAGAAAGAAGTGCACGCAGGAGACAGTGTTTGCTCAGAGAGAAAGAGGCCACAGTCTCCAGGAGAAATGCCAGGGCCACTGAGGCCAGGCAGGGAAACGAGGCCAGCAGAGGCGAGGCTGAAGGCTGCGGTGGGGAGGCGCTGAGGCGCCCGGCCCTTACGCTTCCATTCGTCCACTGTGAGTCTCTCACGTTCTAAGGAATCTTCGAGCGGCTGCTGGGCCTCTGTCTCCTCCTCAGGGTCCCGGAAGGGCTCAAAGAAGGGGTGGGCGAGGGCCTGCGAGGCCGTCAGGCGCTTGTCCACGTCCAGCTCCAGCATCTTCTCCAGCAGGTCTGTGGCTGCCGTCACGGAGTGTGAGCCTCACGCCCCAGGCCCGGGAGAACCCAGCCCACCCGCGGGGACACAGACTGCAGGCCCCTGAGACTCACCCTGGGGGCTGGCACGTGGGAAGAGCTGAGAGAAATCCTTTCTGGGGCTTTGTGGCAGGGACTGGATGTAGGATTTGGCCTGGAAGACAGAACAGCACTGAGTAATCCCCAGTTGTCAGCTCCTTGGGACTCAGGCCATAGGATCTAGAGCAGGGACCCCAGAAAAGCTGCTGAGCAGGGCTGAGGGCTCAGGTCCAAATCCAAAGTGAGATAAAGGCAAGAGCACTTACCAGGGCAGAGGGGCGGTGGGGTGAGCCCATCTCCCTGACCCTGGCCAGCCAAGGGCACAGCCCCAGCCAGCCTGGGCCCATCTGCCACTCACCGCCTTGTCATTCAGCTTCTGCACAAACTCGGCACCCGGCACCCCAGTCACTTTCAGGATCTGGGTCAGCTGGTCCAGGTCTTGGCAGCAGGTTAAGGCTTGGCCTCACTTGCTGGGGGTGGGGTGGGGTGGGGGTGGTCTGGAGCTGCCCTTCCCGCTGCCCCTCCATCAGGCCCGCCTAGAGGGGTGGACCATCCAGGCTCCAGACCCTCACCTCCTCCTGCTTTCAGGAGGGTAGGTTCATCCTTCAGGATGCAGGTGAGAGTTGCCACCTGCCAGGCTGGGTTAAGGGTCCCTCCCCACAAATGCTCCTGCAGGTGCCACCTTCCCAGCTTCATCCCACTCCGTCACCTCCATGCACTTCTTCGTCTGCTCCCCCCCACACCCTTGCATTCCGAGTTTGGCAGGGAGACCCCGTCTCGTCTCCCCAGTCCCTGTATGGCACACGGGGGTGCTCAACTGGTGTGTGTGGTGCCAAAACATCAACTCTTTGTCTGCAGGATGGTGGAATCACAGGTGACTGGTTTTCATCATTTTGTTTCTCTGCACTTTAAAATTAATCCACTGGGAAGCATGTATCACTTCACATTAAGAAAAAGAGAGAGATTTAAGTAATAAAGTGTCTGTTGAAGGAATGAATCCCTGGATGAAGACTGGCTTCTCCAGCAAAGGATACAGTCTTTCCCCTTGAACAGCGTCTTCCCTGTCAGCATCTCTGCCATGATACAGCCCACAGACCAGATGTCCACTGCAGAGGGAGGGGGAGGAGGTGTCACCTGGACCGGCTGGCCAGGGCCCGACCGTCTGTCAACCCAGAGTCTCCAAGACAGGCTTGAGGCAGCCATCAGAGAAGACCCCCAGCCCACTCCCCGGGGCAGCCGACCACTGACCGGTCTGGTTGTAACGCATCCAGCTGAGAATCACCTCAGGGGCCCGGTACCAGCGGGTCACCACGTAACCCGTCATCTCCACATCCGTATGCCGTGCCAACCCAAAATCCAAGATCTACAACTCGGGGCACAAAAGAAAAACAGCTCACTGAGGAGAGGGGGCTCCTGGAGCAGCGTCTGGGGGCTCCGGTGGGAGAGGGGCCCACCCCGAGCCCAGGCTGACCCCACCGGGGCCCACTCACCTTCAGCTCGCAGTCCTCGTTCACAGCGAGGTTGCCCGGCTTCAGGTCCTAGAGGAGAGATGGGGCGCTGGGTGGAGGCAGAGACGAGGTGGCCCCACTCAGCCGCCACCCAGCACGCGGCCCTGCCCTTTTTCTGGGTACCGGGCTCCTGTGCAGAGTGAGGGTTGGACCGGGTGTCCTCTAGGGTCCATCCAGCTCTAAAATGCTCCTGATTCTTGGAGCCTGAAACACCCAGCTCAGCTTCACTGGTGACAGTTTCCCAGAAAGTTCCCCCAAACACAGCAATTCTGAGCAGGCTTTCCTGGGCCAAGGCTGGGTCTGAAAACTCTCTATCCCTGGCTCCCCTTGCGCCATCTCCCCCCTTCCAACTTCAAGAAGACCCCAGGGGTGGGCAGGGCCTTTGAGGATGTAGCGGAGAAAGCACTCACCCTGTGGACGACCCCAGCTGAGTGGATGTACTGTGTTGGGGAGAGAGAGGGAGAAGCGTGAGTCCAGTCCGGCTTTCACACCAGGGGCTTCAGGCTGGCTCAGAGACCGCCTCTGCCCTGCCATGGCATGTCCTCCCAAACCTTCAAGGCCTGGCCTCCCCCAGACCCCAGGTCTCAACACCCAGCCCCCCTCCTCTGCCCTTTGGTAGGCTCCCACCCACCTTAAGACCCTTGAGCATCTGGTACACCAGGTACTGGATCTTGTCCTCACTGAACTCCATCCCCATGATCTTCTGCAGGTCCGTCTGCATGAAGGGCATCACCAGGTAGCTGCAAGGCATGAGGGCTTCCTGAACAGTCCTCAGCCCCAACCTGCCCCAGGTCCCAGCTCAGAGGAGGGGCACAGGGCTGGGGCAGAACAGAGGCCTTAGAGATGACCTTCGTGTGCGAGAAGAGCCAGCCCCACAACAGCCAGCCAAATCCCCAGGCAGTGGGCCTCTCGGCTCCTGGCTCCCAGCCTGGCCCTGGCGGCCGCCCTGTTGGCAGAGCTCAGGGTGTTTCAGCTGGAGCTGTGCTCAGGAAAACCAAATGCAGCAGTGTTCCAGCTCTTCAAAGGTGTCCTCTCCTTGCCCTCCTCCACGCCCCACAGAAAGCCACTGCTGTGAGTTAGAAACATCTGCCAGGATTTCCTTCTGCTTCTGTACAAATATTTTCTCCCCACCTCAGAGGGTCATGAGCTGCCATGAAAATCCTCAAACATCCAAAAATGTCTCCCTTCCAAGAAGGAAACAATAAAACAGTTTCTAGGAGGGTAAAGAAGGAAGAAAGAGATAGTTGAACCATTACCCTCTCTTAATGGGATTGCAAAACAGGTCAAAGTCAGCAAAATGTAACTGCTACTCAAGGCAGTAACAGCAAAGTACAGCCCAAAAAAGGATAAAGATCAAGAAAGGAATTAAAATAATAAAAGAATGGGGAGGCCATCTCCATGAGCCTGTGACTTCCGGTTTCTTCCACCTGACTGTGCCCCCTCCCACGCACTGGGACCCCCTGCTCCAGGCACAGGCTCCTCCCCACCTTCATGTTTCACCTCTACGTGGAAACTGATTCTTTTCCGCTTACAAGCTCACTGACGTCCTGCGGTGCCACAACCACCCTCCCTTAACCTTATTTCTTCGCGTACCCCACTCCTTCTCTCTCTTTCCCTCCTGATCAAACTTCTAGAAAGAGTGGTCCTCACCTGTCCACCCCACTGCCTTAATGCACAGTTCCCTGACAACAGGGTGTCTGTTCCTGCCCCACCAGCCCAGAGCACACACCCACGACTCCCTTTCTTTCTACTGGAACTTGTGCAAAGCTTGACACCCCCTCAAGATTTTCTGCGAATCCTACCTCTGGGCAGGCGGCCTCAGCTCTCTGCCTGCACATTCTCGTGTAGCTTCTCTTTCATGTTGGTATCTTAACCCACAGCATCGCAGCAGGCTCTACACTGGCCTGTCCCTGGGCTTCGGCTCTCATCCACCAGTGATTATTCAGGCCCAAATCCACATCCCTGGCTCAGACCTTCCTAAACTCTGGGTTTATTTGCTGATTAAACACTTGAATGTTCATAGGCTTTTCAAAACTGAAGTGTCCAAAGTGGAGTTCATTATCTTTCTCCTAAGATGTGTTCTTCCTTCACCTGGTATTCCGAGTAGGAACCTGGCATCCCTGGCTCTCCTCACCACTGCCTCCCAAGGGATACAACACTCTGACAGTGCTGCCTCTCGATGGGGCTCAAGTCAGCTCTTGGGACCCTGTCACCTTGACTGCATTTAGACCAAGGTCTAGTTCTCCCAGAGCTGTGTCCCTGGTCCTTTCTTGCTGCTGCCAGAGTGCATCCCCCAAATCCGATCTGACCACCTCACCTCGCTGCTCAAAACCTCTATAGCCTTGAGGCTGCCTGTGGAATCAAGTCTGGACTCAGCCGAACTAAATCAGCCACTGCTTCACTGCACATCTCAGGATGGCCCAGCCTCTTTCACACGTGCTTCATGGCCTTGGTCCACGCAGTTCCTTCTCCTTGGGATGCCTTCAGCCCTTCAACCTCAGGCAAACACTGACTCATCCTTCAGAGCTGAGTTCAGAGTTACCTCCTCTGTGAAGCCCGCTGAGGCAGCTGGCAGTTCCCGGCTCTACCCAGACTTAGAGCACTGACCATCACTGTCAGTATTCACCACTGTCCGTCCTGGAGGAGCTGGTCCACTTTAAATTCCCAATGCTAAGCCCAGCAGCCGGCATTGTAGGGGGGAAAATCCATTCAAACTCACTGCATTAAACTGAAAACAAAAGCATCCTAATAAAGAGAACTGCGGCTACAGTTGAAATAGGACTGGAAAAAAAAATCCACCCTCTCAAAGTTTCCTAAATTTTAGCAGGTACTGCACTAGCAAAGCTGTGCATTTAGCAACTAAATTTTCGTGTTCTGTGTAATTCTGAGAAACATCCCCATTGGCTGGGGCAGCCAAGGCTTTGTGATCCTCGCTCCATTCTAGGAAGAGTCCTGAAGTCCAGACCCACACCTGCACCAGGACATGGTGAGGGAGGCTGATGCAAACCGTGTGGGGACTGGCGGCGATGTCTCCGTGGTGTTGAGGGTGGGTAAAGCAAAGCAGATGAGCAGACAGCTCTGTGTCAGCCAGGCTCCGTAAAAAGCCCTTCCCACCTTTTCAGGCCAGCCGTTCTCTCCACCCTGGGCTGGATCTCTCCCCAGCCCAAAGGCATACAGCCTCCTGGGACAGAAGAGAGAACCTGGACCCTCCCCTTACTTGCCCGCGCCGCCCCTCCCACCCCGCCCCAGTGGCAAGTAAGGTCTGCAAATATCCCGGAACCCGGCACAGCCCGACTCACAAGTCATGGAAGTTGCGCAGGGAGGAGGCTGGGGTGAAGACATCCAGGAGCCCAATGACCTAAAGAGAAGATGGCCAGTGAGGGCCAGGCAGCCGCCGCACCCTGCATTTGTCCTCTGAGTCCCCAGGCCTGCACAGGACCACCTGCCCTTTCCTAGAACAGCACCTCCAGCAGGAGGCAGGTTCCCAGCCTTCTGGGAAGAAGCAGTTAAAGGGGCAGAGATGGGAGAGGGATTCCTCCACCTGGGCAGGAATTTGCAGTGCACTGTGATGGAGAGTCAGGCTGGGATAAGAGATGGTGGACGTGTCTGTGCTCACTGACCCCAAGTCTGGGGTCAGGACGAACAGCACACCCAGTCTCCGCTCAGGCCGGGAACCTTGAGTGGGGAAGGGAATCGAGGAGGGGACAGAGAAGGGATCTTCCAGCCAGCAGGCTCCCTGTCCTTGACCTTGGGTCTCACCACATCTAACGCTGCCTGCCAAAGGGCTGATTCAGAGCTGGGGCAAGACTTCCCAGCTGGAGGCCATGGGGAGGAGCTGCCCGAGGAGGAATGGGACTTAAAATATGCACAGTGTTTTGAACTCATTGTTTTAAATGCTTGGGTTTCCCTGGGTGGTTTAGCAGTAAAGAATCCACCTGCAATGCAGGAGCCGCAAGAGATGTGGGTTTGATCCCTGGGTCAGGAGGATCCCCTGGAGGAGGAAATGGCAACCTACTCCAGTGTTCTTGCCTGGAGAATCCCATGGGCAGAGGAGTCTGGCGGGCCACAGTCCATGGGGTCGCAGAGTCGGACACAATGGAAGCGACTTAGCACATTTTTAAAAACGCTTGTCTGCCAATACAGGTATCCTGCAGCAAAGCCTAGGGGCCAGGCTCAGCACTGGGTCACTAGTTTCCTGGCTGTTTCAATTAGACAGGACAGTCTCAAGGTCGGGCTCTGGGGCCTGGAGCCAGGTTGTCTAGGGTCAGATCCCAGCTCTGCCACTGACTAACCATATAATCTGTCTGTCCACGGCCATACCACCCTGAACGTGCCTGATCTCGTCTGATAACCTGTAAGTCTTTCTGTGCCTCAGTTTCCCTGTCTGTATAAGGGAGTAATGATACTTATATGATACTGTGAGGATTAAACATTCTAGTTTCTGCAAAGTTCTTAGAGCTGTGCCTGGCACATAAGTGCTCACAGGTTTCTATTATCCTTGTTGTAATTATGTGGAAACAACATTAACCAGGATACTGGGCACCAGGTCTCAGATCTAGAACAACTACGGAGTTCCTCGGTGCCCATTTCCTCATAACAGTGAGACACCAAGTTCATTCAGCTCCACTGCCAAAAATTCCTTTGCACCTTACCTGGGAAGTAGGCGGGGTGGGTCCTGGCACATAGTTTTAATAATCAGGTGAGGAACAAGGATCCAGAGGAGCAGGGAGGAGGTTCCCTTTCTGCTGGCGCTGTTGGGTCAGCATCTTGGGGTATCTTCCGTGTGTGCGCGTGCGCGTGTGCACACACACGGAGGGGCTGGTCAGGACCCTCTCTGGGGCTGCCCTCCCGTCCCTGCCTCCCCGAAGCAGCCCCCGGGCCCAGCCTACGTTCTCATGCTGCATGTGTTTCAGCAGCAGCAGCTCCCGATAAGCCCGCTTGGCAAAGATCTCGGACTGGAAGGGCCGGCTCAGCTTCTTGATGGCCACCTTTTCCCCTGACCGCTTGTCGATGGCTGAGCTGTAGGGTCAAAGGCAGGTCAGCAGGGAGCACGCCCCCCCACCCCCGGCCCCAGCCCGGAGGCAGGCAGGGCTCCAGACCCTGGGTGGCATCTGCCAGGCCATCTGGGGAGCCACGGCCATCCTCACCCCAATCCCTCTGGGCCAGCAGCCTAAGCTGGGAGGAGCTGATGCCCACCACCGGGAATGTGAGTTGCTGAAAGCACAGTGGGACTGGGGGAGCGAGGAGGGAGCAGGCAGGATCTGAGAGAGGTGCCCTGCACCAGGGTCAAACACAAGTTAATATCAACAGGATCCCAAACAACTTGGCAAGTCACTTCTTGTTTGCCTCTCTGTGTACCCATGTGTATTAAATAACAATCAATCGGGATTCGGCGAGATGAACTCTGGGGTCCCTTGTAAGTCCTGGAGAAACAGATTCAGTCCTAATTCAACCCACAGAGACCCCCCAGCAAGCAGGTGCGAAAAGCGAACTGGCGCCTGGGGCGACCCCATGGCCAGCCTCCACAGCCCGAGGCTGCTGCTCCACTTCGAGGTCCAGTTGCTGCCTCCTCCAGTCCCAGGGCTCAGCCTGGCAAAAGCACCCGCAAAAGTCTTCCCAACCCGCAGGACTCTGGGCCTCGGGGTCCTTGATCAAAGGTGGTGGGGGCACAGCTCCGCGCGCCCAGCAGGTGAGGGCCCCCGGATGCGGATCCGGGAAGCAGATCCGGGGTGAGGGTGGGCACTGGTCTGGCTCTGGCTCTGGCGGAGGCCCCGCCCGCGTCCCGGTGCCTGGGCGCCCACCAGCGGCCTGGCCCGGTGCCCCGGGCGCCCCCGACGCCCCCGTGTCGCGCAGGCGCGGGGGAGGGGGTGTCTCACCACACGGAGCCATAGGCCCCGCTGCCTATGTGCGTCAGGGACACGTAGGTCTTGGGCAGCTCCCAGGCGGTCTTGTTGACGTCCTGCTTGTAGAAGCCCTTTTTCCGGGTGAAGCTCATCCCGGGCACTCGGTGGCGGCGGCCCCAGCGCGGTGGCTGCGCTCGCGGCCCGCCGGGCTCCCAGCACCTGGCCCCCGCCCGCGGGGCCCGCCCAGGCCTGCCGCTCCTCCCCTGCGCGAGGGCGGGTCCCCGTCCAGGCCACGCGGCCCACCTGCCGGCGCGCCCAGGTGCGCTGCGCGGCCCCGCCCGGGCCTGCCCGGCCGCGGCTCCCGGGAGCCCCGGGCTTCCGCCAGGGTCCGAGTTCGGAACCCCGGCCACAGACCCGCGCGAAGCGGCAGGTGCGCCGCGGTGCAGGGGATGGGGTGCGGGGCGCTTCCCGCCGGGTGCTGCGGTCGGCCTGGGGGCCCATTTGCCCTAGGGGCCCCCACGGAGGGCTGAAGGCAGGAAGACAGCCTCCCAGCTGCTGCCAGCGGAGGATTCTGTAGGAAGATCTCGGAGACTTTTAAGACAATTTTGGGGGAACAAAACCCCACAAAAGCCCATAACTTGTTTGGCATGGGAAGTTTCAAACATACGAAAGTAGCCAGTGCTTCCCACATTTGAATGCGCACACGAATCCCCCGTGCATTTCATTGAATACAGATCCTCGTTCAAGAGATCCGGGGTGGAGCCAAGATTCTGCATTTCTCCCCAGCTCCTAGGCCCAGGGATCTCTGAATCACATGTTGATAAGCAGATTCTAATGACCCTGCATAACCCCAATTGCGAACCCCACAGCTTCAACGAGTACATCAACTCTTAGTCAATTTTGTTTCCTCTACATACTTCCTCCCGCATTGTTTTGAAGCAAAACCAGGCATCCTATCATTTCATCTGAAAATATATTTTCGTATCTCTAGAAGATAAGGATTGTTTTAAAAACACAACTACAGTATCTTTTTTACACCTAGAATGAATAACAGTAATTCTGTAATATGAACCATCCGGCCTAGATTCACATTTCCAGTTTTGAATGAGCTTTTGCTGGCTTCCCACTGCCCTGTGAAGGCAATGACAAGCCTTCGGCCACCTGTGTCTGGGTGATTCGTGCATCCTGAAGAAGATTCTGGGCTCAAATTAAATCACGGAGACCTCCCATGAACAGGGTCAGCGGCAGAGAATGGCTGCAGGAGGTCCAGATGCCTGACCTGGCTCGGCTGACCCCTTGCTGGCCTGGGAATTGGGTTGTGGAAGGAATGGAGATGCTATGCTTCAAAGCCAGGGAGCTCCCCCTAGGGAGTCTTCAGAACCCAAACCCTGTGCCACAGCCCCACACAGTCCTGTGGCGTCAGACCCTGGGGGGCCTGGGGGAGGGAGGTGCTGGGATCCCACAGAAATGCCCAACAGGCATTGTGGGCAGGGGATCTGTCTTACGTGCATCGGTCACACAGTAGGCTGTGAAAAACTATGGAGAATGAGTGGGAGAGTCAGCCCATCAGAGGTGAAAAAAATATTTATCTGATGAACACTTAACTTGTGTTTGCCGTGTACCAGTCATTATTCTCAGTGTTTTACATACCCAACTCCCTGAATCCTGGTGAGAGGCCTATGAGTCAGTAGTAACTCTATTATCCTCATTTTCCAGATGAGGGACCTGAGGTCCAGAGGAGTTAAGTCACTTGCCCAAGGTCACACAGCTGGGAAGGGACAGAGCTGAGCTGAAGACCATCTGGTTTGAGACTCCAAGCCTATGCAGGATCTCTGGGTTGAGAGGCATTGCTTCTTAAAGGAGATGGCCTGTGCTTCAGATTATCTGCCTCACCCATCCTAAGGACATGTCTACGGATCAAACCGTGTCTCCCTCATACCTCCTGCCCTGGGGATCTGACAAATTCCCCACCCTCTCCCCTACCTGACCTTCTACTCCAGCCCTGAGGCCCTGTAGGAGGAAAAGGGAAGGGGCTCGGGGCCTGGTGGAGGATGGGGGGCTGCGGGAGTTTTGGACCTTGGGGGTCGGTGACCCCAAAGGAAGGCACTCTGATTCTGAAGTTGGCATACGATCCTGGAAGCCAGAGTCTAGGGCTGGGTCCAATCCAGGAGACTCAGTTCTCCTTCTGCGTTGAGGATCCCATTCTCCAGGGAAGAGACAGGCCTTGAGCCTCTGTGCTTGTCTTGAAAACCTGACTGTGACAGAGGTGAGCCCAGAAAGGTGACGAATGCCAGGGAAGTAAGCGCTCATTGCCCAAGTGGGTGCAATCCTGAAAGGGCACGAGCTGGCCACTCAGGCTGTGGTCTGGAAGCCTCTTAAGCAATGGTCAGGAAGTGACTCAGGCCCCAAACTGCGGATACCGACCCCCCCTCAGCTTCCAATGGACCTGTGTTGACTCAGTAGCCAGGCAGCCTTGGAGAGATGGCCTTAGGTGATACTATCTGGAAGGTTGTGAATGGGAGAGGAAGAGGAGGGGGTCACTGAGGACCTCCTGGGTGCTCCCCATTCACAGCCCCTGGGCTCTCTTCTGTTTGAGCTCCTCCGAGGCCCCTCTGCACTTCTCCTCCCAGACACTGACCCTGTGTGGTTGGTTTCTATCCTGTTAACATTAAGGCAGGGGGCAAGGAAACCAGCTTTGGAATGAGACCTGCACTTCCATCCTGCCTCTGCAGTGCCAGCTGTGTGACCTGGGCCAAGTTCCTTCCCCTCTCTGAGTTTCGCTGTCCTCCTTGTAACATGGAAATGATATTAAAACGTGCTAAGTATATTAAAAGGGTCCTGGGGATGGTTCATTCTGAGTGCAGTGAAACATCAACCCAGTGAGCTAGGGGCTGTCAGTATCTCCAGCCAAAGATCCTCCCAGAAACACAGCTGTGAGTGAACAAACTGGGTTTGTCACTGGTTGCATCAAGGGAGAACACGCATGTGGGAACCAGGCAGGGGGGCAGGGAGTCGTCTCAGGAAGGGAGTGTTGGAAAGGACTTGTTGCAAGGTTAGGTCATTTGGTAGAAGGTGTACGGAAGCCGGACCTTGTTCCAGATGAGATGAAATCAGGAAGTGGAGGTGATTTTATGGTTTGGTGTCTTAATGAGTCTTACCTGGAAGGAGGACCAATAGAATGAGGAGGGAGCCGTAACCGGTAAAGCGGCAGCAGCCTTCACTCAAAAGTAGCTGGATGGGGGTGTTTGGTCATGTTTGTGGTTTGGACAACACTTCTGTTTTCTCTGTGCTTAGACATGATTACAGAGTGTCTTGTTTTTGTCTCGGTCCCACTGTGGTCACAGATGGCCTTGCCTGCGTTCAGCAGGAGCACATCAAGATGAGCTGTGCCAGGCCAGCTCTGAGCAACGCCAGGACCTGGCTGACAGGCCTGGGCAGCTCCCGGGTGTCAGGATACAATGTTCCCCTCCTACAGATGGACAAACTGAGGCCCAGAGCTGTTAAGTAATTTGTCCAAAGTCACACATGACCTAGAAGGTGCTGGACATGGTCTTCTAACATGGTGTCCTGCTCCAGAATCTGCACGTTTAACCGCCAGCCAGGATGCCCAGCCAGTGAGTGTTTGGGAAGTGCCTGTTCTTGTGGTGCTGTCTTCCCAGTGAGTCTGTGAAATGCTGGAAGGCAGGGACGTGGTGTGGGGCATCGTTGACCGCTTAGGGCTCTGCATTGCCACTGCAGGGAGGGTGGGGTCGATCCCTGGTCAGGGATCTAATATCCCACATGCTGTGTGGTGCGGCCAAAAGAGAAAAGGAAATGCAAGAGATAGAAGTCCCTGCCGGGAGGAGCTGACATTTTAGTGGCGAGGCAGACCAGGGACCAATAAGCACATGTACAGTATTGGGTTGACCCAAATGAATTTGCTGATATTTGACAATTTTATGTGGTTCAATCACATGTAATGTCAGGTAGTGTTAAGCGCTAGGAAGAAAATACTTCCCTCGCAGCTCATTCGGTAAAGAATCTGCCTGCAATGCAGGAGACCCTGGTTCGACCCCTGGGTGGGGAAGATCACCTGGAGAAGATCACCCACTCTAGTATCCTTGCCTGGAGAATCTCATGGACAGAGGAGCCTGGTGGGCTGCAGTCCGTGGGGTCTCAAAGAGTGGGGCACGACTGAGCGACTAGCACTTACTTACTTAAGTATATATAAAGAAGGACTTGCGAGGACTGTTTTGAGACGTGGGGAGGAGTGGGAGAGGCAGAGGACTGTCAGAGGAGGCGTCACTGGAGCAGCACCTGAACAAGCCCAGGAGTGAGCCAGGAGGATCTCGGGGCGGGGGGAGCAGGTGTCTGCCTTCCAAAGGGGTCCCCTCTATTCCCCCGTCTGACCTGCCCTCCCCCTCCTCGCTCGCCCCCAACAGTCTCCGTCAAACCCTCCAGCTCAGAACACCTGGGGGTAGCTTCCTGGCCTCTGGTTTACCTGGTTGTCTCCCGCCGCCCCCCACACCTCTTCCACTTCGAGGGGATTCAGGCCCGGAACGGAACATCCGTCCCAGGAACAGAGCATCAGACGCCCTCTGCTCGCCGGCGCCCCTCCTCCGTGGAGCTGCCGGCTCAGCCTCCTGGCTCCTGGCGCCGACCTCGTCCGCTCTCCCTGCCTCGGCGTTAGCACCCCCTGGTGGACAGTGCCGGGTACGGACGGCTCTGCTGGACTGGCGGCGCCCCGCGCAGCCTTCGCGGGACCCAGACAGCAGACCGCCCTCTTCACACCCTACATCGGCCTGTCCCTCCCAGCCTCCCTACTCCACCCCAAGACCCACCTCCCTTCATCCAGCCTGCAGGATTGGGCCTCCGATCCTTGAGCCAGTCCTGTGCAGAAGTAGCCTGGGGTCCATCTGGTGGAAGATTCCAGCCAAGTCTGGGTCTCAGCTCTCTCTGATCTCTGCACTGTCCTTTGTAGCATCTGTCACACTTTTGAAACACTTTATTTTTTTTGGCCACGCTGGGAGGCATGCAGGTGTGTTTGTGCATGCTCAGTCACTTCAGTCGTGTCCAACTCTTTGAGATCCTACAGACTGTTGCCCGCCAGGCTTCTCTATTTGTGGGATTCACCAAGGCAAGAGCATTGGAGTAGGTTGCCATGTCCTCCTCCAGGGGAGCTGCCCGACCCAGAGATCGGGCTCTGCTTGCAATGGCTCCTGGATTGCAAGCACATTCTTTACTGCTCAGCCACTGGGGAAGCCCCTTATTTCCCAGACCAGAGATCAAACTTGGGCCCCCTGCAGTGGAAGAACAGAGTCCAAACCACCGAACCATCACTTTCAACTCACCTGCATTGTCCTCCGTGAGGTGTCCATCTCCCCCACTGGAAAAATGGCTCTGTGAGGGCAAGGATAATGTCTTGGTCACTGCTGAGCCCCCAGCACCATCCTGGCCCCCAGCAGATGCTCAGTACAGTAAGTCCCCTACATGCGAACCTTCAAGTTGCAATCTTTCCAAGATGGAAACGTGTGTCCCATCACCTCAGGCATGAGTGAAATTGCAGCTTGCCCTGAAATTGGGTTTCCCCGGTGGCTCAGATGGTAAAGAGTCTCCCTGCAGTGTGGGAGACCCAAGTTTGATCCCTGGATCGGGAAGATCTCCTGGAGAAGGAAATGGCAACCCACTCCAGTATTCTTGTCTGGAAAATCCCAGGGATGGAGGAGCCTGGTCAGCTTCAGTCCATGGGGTTGCAAAGTGTCGAACATGATTGAGTGATTTCTCTTTCTTTTCTTTCTGCAGTTGTGTTAGTTGGGCAGCTAGCTAACTTGGGTTGGACTCTCATAATGGAACTCATTTATATGTAGAGGACTTACCGTAAAGATTTAGTGAAGGATGAAACATATAGTTTCATCTCTTGTGGGTACCAGAGGCGGTGAGGGGTTGTGGTGTGAAGACCCAAAGGGCGGACCTGAGGGAGCAATGTGGGGGAAGAGGCTTGGCGTCTGTCTCCCGGGAGGCAGCCAGGGTGCGGGCTCTGTCGGTCAGACTCCCTGCAAGTTCACTGTTCTGCCCTCGTTCCCTGAGGTGAGGCCCTGGTGCGTCACGCTGCATGTGCAAGGCTGGATCCCCGTGTGGTGGTGAAAGGCGCTAGATTAGGAACCAGGGTGCACAACCCGAACTTGGGGACCTCTCCTCTGCCCAAGAATTTGCATGCAACTTCATTCCAAAGTGGGCCCCTCCCTGTCTACGGCCCTCACTGCTCCCACTGAGGTTCTGGATAAGCCAGACCTTCCACCCTTTGAAGTTGCCCTTCCTTCCCGGTCTTTTAAAGACCAGCTCTAAACTCACCTCTTCAAAGAGGTGGTCCCCAGTGAACCACAGACCTGCTCACCCTAGACCCCAGCTGCTCTCCCCCACGCCCCCAGGCTTTGTGACGCCCACATTCTTGGGTGGACTTGTACTCTCCCGAACCAGTGGGGAGTAGATGAGGACTGGGAGGCAGAGCTGGGTTTGAATCTCATGCCAACGCATAGAGCTGTGTGACCTTGAGCAGCTGAATGCATGTCTCTGAACTTCCTCATCAGTCCAGTGGGAGGGAGAGCAACAGGGAGAGCAACACCAACCCGGCTGGGGGGTTTAATGAGCCTGGGGATGCCGGGTTGCAGGCCTCTGCCTGGTGTTCCCTCCCATCATTCAGGGCCTCCTCTGAGAGGTCCCCCCGACCCGTCACAAGCCATACCCCTGCTGTCTCTCCCGGCCTCAGTTTCCTTCAAGCCTCTATCTTACATGTTGTGTGAAAAGTGAAAGTGTCAGTCGCTCAGTCGTGTCCAACTGTTTGTGACCCCATAAACTGTAGCCTGCCAGGCTCCTCTGTCCATGGAATTCTTGAGGCAAGAATACCAGAGGGTTAAAAAAACAAAAATAAAAAGAGAATACTGGAGTAGGTTCCCAACCCAGGGATTGAACCCGGGTCTCCCACACTGCAGGCGGAGTCTTTACTGTCTGAGCCACCAGGGAAGCCCATTATTTGTCTTATATATACATCCTTATAAATGTCATGTCTACAAGAGTCAGAATTTTATGTTTTGTTTGTTGCTGAATCCTAAGTTCCTAGAGCAGTGCCCTGCATACACTGAATGGCAGGTGCATAGTAGGGGCTTTATAACCGGGAGCTACTGTCATTACCATACATCTCTGTTTCGTTTGTAATGGGTAAGTTGGCCAAACTCATCTTTATGCCCGGGGCAGTCCTGGCTCCGATGACCTGCCGAACTTGGGTAATGGGGTCACTGGGCAGCCTCGGCTCTGGTGTGACCTGCCCCGGGCAGAGGTGGTTGTGCACGCAGAGTACATCTCAACAACCTGCTCTTCCAGAACAGAGGTCACTGGGTCAGCCTGCTCCACCCTCTCGATGTAAATATCCAATCCCAGGACATACGGACCATCCCCACGACCTTTGTCAGAGTCAAAGAAATCCAGGCAAGACTAGTCAGGCTCTCGGCTATGGCAGAGGCTTGGACTCTGATCCTAGCTCTGCCTCTGACTTACTGTGTGACCTTTAGTAAGTCACACTGCCTCTCTGAATACTTATCTTTCTGTTTTATGTATTAAAAAAAATATTTTTGCTGGAGCACTAATTATTTGCCAGAAATTGTTCAAAGAGCTTATGTACATGTAACTCATTTCTCGCAAGAACCCTATGAAATGGGATAATAATTTCCTTTATTTTACATATGACAAACATGAGGCACAGAGAGGTGAAGTGACTTGCCCAAGGTCATGCAGCTAGTAAATAAATAGCAGAGCCAGGATTCAAGCTCAGGAGTCTCACTGCAGTCAGTGCTAGTAAGCACCGTGCTCAGCGGCATTGGATGGTGCCCGTAAAGAGTCACCCTTTGCTTATTAGGGAATCTGAATTTATTCCTCCTGATGGCGGCTCTATTATTTGGTAGACACTAGTTTTTCTAAAGACTCCATTTGGCTTCCTGAAACAAGAATCTCCAGGGACTTCCCTGGCAATCCAGTGGTTAGGAATCTATGCTTCCACCACAGGAGGCAGGGGTTCCATCCCTGGTCAGGGAACTAAGATCCCATGTGCCACGCAGTGTGGCCAAAACACAAAAGAATCTCGCTTCCTACCCTTCTCCAAATCTAATAACGGAATCCCCTTGACTTCCAGAAGGAAACAGCCAGTGGTGTGTGGGACAATCAGCGTTGGGGGATGGGAGCATCGATGCCTAGTGCTTGTCTATCTTGGCGGTGTAAATACCTCCTCCGTGGCCAAGTTCACACTACCGACCTGACGTCACTGAACACAGAATTGAGAAGAGAGACATAAAATCAGCTCCCATGAGCCACCATGAGCAGCTCCAGCAAAGATGTGGCAACAGGGATTAGTAAGGGACTCCTAGGGTACAAACCACCAGCCGGTCCCCTTTACCCTGCCTCACAGGCCCTGCCAGGCCTCCCCTGAGGCCACCCTTGTCCTTCCTAACCCACAGGGGGCTGGGGATCCAGCTTTGGTGGCCTCAGGACGGCGCACCAGCCAGACAGCCTGAGAGCCGAGCTGAGCAGGTGTAACAGGCGAACCAGCTGTGACTAATCTTCCTGGTTACAGCAGCCTTGCCTCCTTGTCACTCCCCACCCTCTTAGCTCCCAGTTGCCTTCAGGATCAAATTTAAAGTTCTTAGCCTGTTGGACAAGGCTTGCCCCCATCAGGGCCCTGCCTTTCTTGCTAATCGGATCCTTCACACGTCTGTGCTAGCCGTCTCACAAACATCTTACTCATCTCTGTCGCCACACCTCTGCTTGAGCTGCCCTTCTGGAATGCCATTCCTCTGCTTTGCCAAGGAAGGAGAGGACCCTCATGCCTCAAGGCCTGGCTCAGTAGCACTTCTTGGGGCTGGCCACTCCTCCCCACAGGCCTCTCCCTCCTCTGACTCCCGTAGGATCATGGCTCAGCAGGCCTAGACTTGAATTGTCGGTTATTTCAAACAAAGTTAAAGTCTAAGTTTCTTGAGGGCATGAGTGTCTTGTTTCTCTCTGTCCTCAGTATCTACTCAGCAATGCTTTATAAAGCCTTAATCCATTCAACCAAATTTTGCTGGGCACCTATGGGCTCCCCGGACTTCCCTGGAGGCTCAGATAGTAAAGCATCTGCCTACAATGTGGGAGACCAGGTTCGATCCCTGGGTTGGGAAGATTCCCTGGAGAAGGAAATGGCAACCCACTCTAGTATTCTTGCCTGGGAAATCCCATGGATGGAGAATCCTGGTAGGCTATAGTCCATGGGGTGGCAAAGAGTCAGACACGACTGAGCAACTTCACTATATGGGCTTCCCAGGCGCTAGTGGTAAAGAACCTGCCTGCAAATGCAGGAGACATAAGAGATGTGGGTTCGATCCCTGGGTCCATCCCCTGAAGGCGGGCATGGCAACCAACTCCAGTATTCTTGCCTGGAGAATCCCATAGACAGAGGAGCCTGTTGGGTTAGTCTACAGGGTCAAGAAGAGTTGGACATGACTGAAGCCACTTAGCATGCACACAGAATGCAGGCCCATAGGGATGGGTAGCTTCCACCTTTACTACATCCTGCCAGACTGGGTGTCACCAAGTTCATTAGCCTTTGCCTTACAGCTTCTGGGCTTGGGATATGCTTCAAACACCTTTCTCCATTTAAATCTTCGATTTGCCTGGACGTGATCACGGCTAAAGGGAGGAAAGGAGGGGGTCCAGTTGTTTCAACACCGTCTGTTGACACAGATGACTGAATAGTAAGCATGTTTTTATAAAAGTTACATACATTTACAGATTCAGGAACATCTTTTAGGAGTTACGTCAACCTGCCAACAGCTATCATTTCCGGGTAGTGGGACAATAGATGTTCCATGGCTACATTCAAAACTTTTCAGCAATAAACATGTTTTATGTGTCATGAAAGAACAATACGTTGTTAGGGAAAGTACCCTAGTAGGTGCCTTGACACTAGTTAAGCTTGGTGCAAGTTACAGGAACACGGTAGAGTGGGTACCTGACTCCCATGGAGGCCTAGGAGAGGCTGGGTGGAGCAGGGAGCAGGGTGGGGCCTGGGGGGGAGGACAGCCTCCAGATGGGGACACTCCCTACCACAGGTACCTTGTCAGCAGCTATTATCAGAGAGTCACCGCCTCAGTCACCGGGCAGAGCCATGAGCGTGCGATGGGTCACGTCTAAGCAATGGCGGCACAGGAATGGGCTTTTGTGCCTGGGTACAATGACGTCACACCTCAAACCAGAAACAGATGGCCACATGGTCAGCAGCCCTGCTAGTGGAGCCGGCTGATCAGGTCAAGGTAACACCCGAGGAGGACACACCAGCCCAGGACTCCCTCAGGAAAATCCCACTCCCTGTCTGCTGAGTACCAGGAGGGTGTAACCAAAGGCTGCATCTGGCACAGAAATGGCCACAAGCAACAGATGCTCAGGGCTTCTGTTCTGCAATGCCAGGGAAGCAAGCAGTACAGTCATGGTTTATGACGCTTACACCCCAGTAGAACCTCAACTCCAGGAGGAATCTGACTTTTATTTTCTCCCATGTTCTCAGTGCCGGGCACGCGGCCGGGCCCCCAGGAACACCAGCGCGGGATCCCACCGCCACCCGCACGCGAGGGCGGTCCCGCGACGCCTGGGGCGCCGCTGATACGTGGAACTTATCCAAAAGCTGGTTGTGGAATGGCTGAATGAGGGTACAAGATACCCTAAGGACTTCCAATTCCCCTACTTTGCCCCTGTTGTTTCTGCTTTAAAGTGGCAGATGGATGGGAAAACAAATTATCTAGATCATGGACAACAGCCATCTTCAATAACAGTTATCTTCAATAACCTTTGGATTATTGTTCCAGTTCATTAAGTTGCTATGCATCCAACTTGAATGACAAGCAAGATGACGCCAAGAGAATCAGAAACTAACTCTAATACTTGTCTCTTAAACTGGGGACTTCCATACAGCACGGTTTCTTAGGGCAGATAGTCTGTACATATTTGTTTTTCTTCTTTGGTCTTTGCTTCTATGGACTGGCAGTTTTAAAAACAGGAAACAGAGGACAAGATGATTTGCAAGTGATTAAAAGATGACAGTCATTCACTGACTCAGTCAATAAAGATGAGATGCCTACTGTACGTCAGGTACCGTGTGAGGTTACACTAGTGTGAGTCTGTGCCCTCAAGGACATACAGCCCTAAGCTAACATTTATTGAGCACTTACTGTATGCTAAGGGTTTTACATACTTTAACTCATTTAAGTTCAGAGAGAAAAATAATTTTCCCAGATTGTACCACGGGGAGAGGGTGGGATTTGAACTCAGGCAGACTGATTCCAGAGCCTGTGTCCTTAAGCTTCGTGTTTTTTTCTCCTGAGCAGGTGATAAAAGACACCAGGCAATGGCAAAGCAGTGTGATCAGTGCCACCCCTGATCAAGGCAGATGAGTACCAAAAAAGCACACAGAAGGCACGCCTAGTCCTAGCTTGGGGATGCTCAGGGAAGGTTTACGAAGGGAGTGACAGGGAAGTTAGCCCAGAGGAGTAAGGAAGGAGAAGGCAGGGGGTCCTAGGCAGAGGGACTATCACCTACAAAGACCAGGAGACAGAAAGCACTGTGCCTTTAGAGCAGTGACACGGGGGAGGGCGATGGCGGGGAGTGACATGAAGCTGTGGCGAGAAGCCGAACAAAGTGGCCGCTGTAGCCCTTCACTGGCCTGCCTCTCCAGAGGGCGGAGGTCCGTATCCCAGATGATAAGGAAGCAGGGGAGGGGGCTGGGACCTGGGCACGGTCCAGTATGGGCTGTATGAGATAAGCCAACAAGTGCCCATCCTAGTCTTTTTGTGAGTCTCTAATTGATCATATTGTAAGCATATGACAAACAGCAAACATAAGACAGATTAACTGCAATAATTACAAAGTTTGCAAATAGTGGGTTTGATGAACTTGACGAATAATGCTAGAAAACTGCTCAAGTCTCAAGCAAAGCCACTGGAAACGGATCTGGCAGGCTCAGAGGGGAACAGTGAAGGGAGAGGGGATAAGGTGACCACCAAGGTGATCACTTATAGAAAAGAACAATGCGGCTGTCGAGAGATTGAGGTCCACAGGAAAACTGAGGAAGATCTCAATTTTTTTTTGGCTTTGTTGAGCAGAGTAAAGGATCTTAGTTCCCTTTCCAGCAACTGAACTTGTGTCCCCTACAGTGGAGGCGTGGAGTCTTAACCTCTGGACTGCCAGGGAAGTCCCAGATCTCATTTATTTTGGAAAAAATTCCCTCTATGATTATGTTGCAAAAATGAGATGGGAAGAAAACTGTAGGACGCTAAACATGGTTTCACTCAAAAAATAAGAATGTAATTCTCTAATATTTTTGAAATTACAAGCTATTATAATTCTGTTCAGTTTTCATGATATAAGTCCCCATTAGACTTCCTCTCCCCACCCCCCACCCCACCCCCACCCGCCAATCCCCACCATATACAATGAAAACTCTGGTCCCCATTTTAAGTGGATTCACTTTTGGGTGAAATTTTTCTGGTGCCAGCCATCTCCCTGAGCTAAGCAGGCCCTCTGCTCTCAGCAGCCTAGGAGGAAAGGCTGTGTCACAGCACTGATTTTGTATGGAAAGGCAAAATATTTCCTACAATGGTCTGCTCTTTATAGGGACTGATGTATCACATGCGAAAACGGAGTCCTTTTTCTCTTACCTCGTTAAGTCACTGCGGGGGAGGAGTTAAGAATGAGGACTAGAGCCTGTGCCTGGTTTGCCTCTTCTCCCTGTCATTATTCCCAGCTGCCAGTCAAGGACCAACACAGCACAGGACAAAACCCCCAGCTGCACTTTTCACACCCTCACTGGCTGGGCCTCACGACCCACCCTGGGACCCCCGTCAGCATTCCTGGGCGACTGAGAAAGGAAGCGCCACAATACAGGCCCTGAGAACAGCTGTGAGACCTCGTGTGACTCTTTAATCTTGTAATGCAATCCAGTAGTTTTGAAAAATATGGTCAAGGGCCATGCAACAGAAGACTCACCATATACATTTGCTCAGAAGTCTATATACAGTGTACACATCCAAACGTCTCCCTACAATTTTAAATAAAAGCATAAGTCTGTACAGATAGTCCGAGAACGTCAGAGCTGAAAACAACTCATACTTAAACAGACGTCATGTTTCAGATGAGGAAATTTAAATGCTAGGCCGGGGTCAGCAAACTTCTGTGAAGAGTCAGAGTGAACAGTGTATAGACTCTGTAGGCCATACGGTCTCTGTCACAGCTCAACTCTGTTGTAGCACAAAAGCAGCCGCAGACAATACATAAACAAATATGTGGTTGTGTTCTGATACAGCTTTATTTATGGACACTGGAATTTGAGTTTTACATTATTTTTCACATGCTACAAAAATATTGTTCTTCTTTTGACTTCAACCATTTAAAACTGTAAAAAGCCCACTTTTAGGGGGCTACACAACAGGTGGTAGGTAGACTGGATTTGGTCCCTGGGCCCCAGTGTGCTGACCTCTGTCCTAGGCCACTCTGACACCCAAGTGTAGACTGTAGTGTGATATCTTGTTTATTTGTCCTTTGCTTTTCCCACCCACATTGAAGACTCTGATCTGCTTCACTATAAACTGCACAAGGAGCTCTATAAATGTCTTCTACATTTTACAGGAGTCACATTAAGATCTGTCAGAAACATATGCCAGGCGGCAGCTGAAAGACCACTGATATAATGCTATATTGAGCATTGAACAATAACAATCAAGAGGAAAATACAATAAATTTGAGCAACTCACTAAATTTGAAAAATAGGCTTTATTTTAACCAGTGGTATTGTATGACATCCTATATGGCATAACTGATTACAGCTAAGTTCATGAATACAAATAAGACGGCATTTTCCTTCATTCTCTCTTTCGTTTCCTGTTCAGAGAAATCAGGAGATGGGAGCACTGCGCTCAGAAAACAAGGAGCTCTTCTTCCACAGGCTCCTCCAGCTGAGTCCGGGCTCCTGGCACATTCAGCCTCTTAACATGTATATGGTCTCATGTGCAAAGACCTTTATGAAAAAAAATATTCAGAGCAGTATTTCTGTAGGAAATCACACTAGCATTTACAACAAAACATGGCTGATAAAGTTCATCTTGCTGTGGATCATGAGGATTTGAACTGCATATAAAGGAGATGAGGACTTTGTGTTCATTTTCCTTTAAAGAGGGGGCAGATCTTGGGTGAGGTGTGACCACCATCAGCTGCCTCCTTCCTTCTTGCTCCAGTTGACTGGGGGGTCCTACCCTGTCCCTCTGGAGTGCAGGCAGTGCTGCGTGAGAAATGGAAACATCTCGGCCCAAATATGAGATTCTGTCACACAGCCAACACTGGAGGTGGATCTACACCTTCTTCTTTCACAAAAGGCTTAAATATATGGGCCCTTATGCTATCACAAGGTGCCTGAAATTCAGAAAATTATGAAAGCAACTCTTCTCCACCCCTGAGGATATTTCATCTTTATAAAGTTGAAAATACAAAATATTAAAATAATTTGCCCTTTCTCCCCATCAAAAGGAATCACATTCTCAAAGGATTCCTGCCATATAGAAAATTCTGAAACAAAATTTATTTCTCCCCAAACCACGACCAGGAAGTCAATGTTGAGCTGCCAAGAAGACCCTTTTCCAAAGAAGGGTGGAAAAGATACCTCATCACTTTTTAAAAAATAATCATATTTAGACAAAGATAGCAAAAGGAGTTTCTGGCCTCATGAGCTTTTATTTTTCACTTTGATTTTCAGCATGTCTTAGCATTGGTTACTAGGAGTGAAGAGAATGACTTGTTTTCCAAAGTCTAAGATATTCCTGGGACAAACCCTGATCTTTCCTGGTTGACAGCTCCCCAAAAATAGTTTGTTGAAAACCAGATGGCAAGAATGGAAATGCTATACATCCATCTGTTCCGTTTCTTCCTAGTTTTCACATCAAAAGCACCTGGAGTTATCACTGGTGTTCAACACAAAATAGTACTGGGGGCTCAAGAGAGGATGATGTCACCTGCCCTTAGCATCAGCCGAGGTGACATGGGTTTGGAACTACCCGTAAGGTCTTCACTGGCAAACCTGCCTGGCACCAGGGCCTCCCAAAGAGAACAGGACAAGCAGCTGTGCATGCTCAAATAGCAAGACGTGCAAAACAGATCGTCACTCTGCTAGGAATGAAGAGCACACAGGAGGTACACCAACAGCAGCAACCAGGTTCTGACTACTGAGGCCAGTACTTAAGAAATCTCTGCACTGAAGGGGGGTATGCAGAGGAATGGCAACGACACCTGGGGGCGGGGCGGGGCGAGGGAGGAAGAGAGGGAAGCACACACACGCATGCTCACACACGCACACGTGGTGCCTCCGAAGGCGCCCTGGCTACTCTGGGTTCACACGTGGCCGCCCGACATCCTGACTACTTGCCTGGCTCAGAACTTCACCTGCTGCACTCTCTTAACCACACTTTCTCCTCTCCTTTTAAGGCACGAACATATTTAATGGTTTCAGGTATACCTGTTGGGTTCCGAGAACCACACTGAGCAAGTTAGTCACAGCCTAGTGCACAGGAGCCGGCTGGTCCTTCTCGGCTGACAGAGAATGAGGGACGGCGCCCATGTGAAGCAGTCAGGAGGTGTGAGCCTTCTCTCTCTGCTGCCGTGGGATGTGGCCAAAGCCGACCCTCAGCATCAAGGCGGGGCCACAGGAGAGGCCAAGATGGCAAAAGCATGACCAGGGTCTGGGATGTTTAATATTTTTTTACTTTGCTTTTAACAAACCATACAAGGTGGCCGCTCTTGCCTGCCTCGCGGCCTCTCACGAACAAGAGCAAGCAGAGGCCACCACGGAGCATCTGTCACTCCACACAGAGTCACTGTGATAGTTTGCTCATCATGTTTTACCCTCCCACAAAGTCAGACACACACACACACGCACGCACGCGCGCGCACACACACACACACCCCTTCCACCACGGAGGAAATCTTTGCAACAAGAGGCACTTGAAAGATATTTTGAGAGTTCTCATGAAAAGGCCTTCCCCTCACAGTGAAGTGGGATCAACAGAATAGAAACCAGACACTCAAGACTCCATCTCTTCTTGGTCAAGGGGTGGCGGCACAAAGCTGATGACTTCATCATAGGTCAGACCTAGAAATCAGGAAGGAAAAGCAGGATGTGAGAGTTTAGACCTTCACTTTGCTGGGAAGCCACCCTAACTTCTAAGCTCAAGACCCTTTCCTCCCTGTCCAGGCTACTGGTTCAACGGGCCTCATTGCTTGTATGTGAACGTGGGATGACCCAAAAGTTCAAGGATGCATATAAAAGAACAATTTTGGGGTCATCCAGTGCCTCCTCTTTAAAGCTCTCTGGAGAAGATACTTAAGAGTAGCAAACCAATTATTTGGGAAATGTAAAAAGTCGTTCAGTTGTGTCTGACTCTTTGCGACCCCATGGACTATACAGCCCATGAAATTCTCCAGGCCAGAATACTGGAGGGGGTAGCCTTTCCCTTCTCCAGGGGATCTTCCCAACCCAGGGACTGAACCCACGTCTCCCGCATTGCAGGCGGATCCTTTAGCAGCTGAGCCACCAGGGAAGTCCCCCACATGCTACAGCAACAGATAATCCTGGCTTTGGGATTTAACTCAAGTTCTGGATTTGTGTTTTATGACAAGAATATGAGACTGGGTCTAGGAGACCTGGGTTCCATTTCTGGCCGTATCCTTAACTAGGTCTAAGCTAAGAGATAAGATATAAATGCTCTTCATTGTTTGCAAAGTTCTGTTGTTTGCAAAGCTGTAAAAATTCCCTAATCCCTACTTAGCTCAAAGAGATAGTATAAATGCAGAAATTCTGAGAACCTCAAAGCTCTATGCAGACGTGAGGGGCTGTGCACAAAATCAGACCAGACAGAAGCATCTCAAAGGTCCAGAGGGGCGTCATCTACAACAGAGGAACACACTCATTCCACGGAAGAGACCCCCACTGCAAGTTTTAACGCGTTGGATACAACCAGAAAAAACTCCCCCCACCCTCACAGCTTTTGGTTAGTGGCTCACCTAGGAAAGATTTTTAAAGCTAGGTTCTCAAAAAGGTAGACAGATGTTCATCCTGCTATGACTTACTTTTCCATTCGTCTATAAGGAGGTCCCTGCTTTCGAAAGACTGGTCGTAAGGATCAGCCACTGGCTCGTCATCAGGATCGTGGTACTGGGCAAAGTAGGCGTGCGCAAGGGCTTGCGCCGCTGTAATTCTCTTATCTGAGTCCAATACAAGCATCTTCTCCAGCAGGTCAACAGCTGGCAATACCACAGACGGGAAGGAAAAGAGAAGAGGTTTTAACACATTACCAAAAATCTATGCCTTATTAAGCACACACGGAGTTTCGATCCTTCATACCCAAACATTCTCCAAAGTATCTGCTCTGAGATATACTATTTATATTTTACTTTTTTACTTACTTTATATCTTTATCTATATATACATACATTTTTTACTGAATCATTTTAAAATAAAATTACAGACATGCAATTTCACCTATAAATATTTCACCATAAAGATGGCTTCCTATACAATCATAATTACATCTGAAAAATATATAATCCCCAAACATCATCTAAAATCCAGGTCACACTGAGCTTTCTTCAATTATCTTAAAGGTGATTTTTATATCTAGTAACTTCTTCAAGCCAGGATCCAATTAAGGACCATGCATTGCATTTTGTTGAGTTTCCTTAGTCTCTTCTATTTCTAGAATAATCGCCCCTGCCTCTCACCCTCATTTTTCCTAGCTTTGACCTGAAAAGACTCCCCACAAAACTGTCTTGTGCTATCATGTTATCTGTACTCTTGCTTTCCTCTATCCCCTGTATTTCCTGAAAACCCTGGTAAATCTAAAAGTTGGTAAGAATTGGGTTAAACATTTTTGGCAAGAATACTTCATAGGTGATGCTGTGTACTTAATGGTACATTAAGGCCATCTGTCCCATTAATAGTGATGCTGAATTTGATCACTGGGTTAAGCTGTGTCTGTTTCACCTTAAGCAAGCACCCTGGCAGTACTAGGCGAGTATCAGTTTCTTTCACTTATAGCTTTCAGCATCCATTGATCTTCCTTCCCAGCAACTATGTCATTAGCTGGGGGGGTCACAGAATCGTGGGTGGTTTTTTTTCCCATCTAATTTCTATAAATGATGATGTTTTGAGTTTCAGAATGGTAGCACCTGGGAGGACAAATAATAAATGACCACAGTTATCACTTTTGTGAAGCAAAGGCATTTGTGGCTTTGCAAATTCTTGTTTGTTCTTTAAATGTGGGAGGGGGCAGGGATGGGTAGTGAAGTGGGGGCGTGGGGGGTCCTTTTCCTGAAGGGATCCACGCTGTGTACGCTGGAGGCTGTAAAAGATCCCCATCCTTCAGGCTCAATTCCAGAGTTGAATTTCTTCCAAAAGAGAAATGTGGGTTTCCAAGGAATACAGTAACAAAGTGAATATTTATGTGTCAAGCTCATAAGTTTACACCCTAAAGCCCTCAGAAAATTGCCTAGACATATATTCTCTTCTTAGAAACAATAACCTCATCAGGTGCTATCTCAATCACATGATGAGTCTTTGCCACCGCAGGGTAAAACGAACCATGTCCTCATAACACCTTGATAAATAAGATCAAGGTTAAGAAAAAGATTCCTCTAAGACCTTGACAGATACCAATACATACACATCAAACAGCAACTTAAGTTTTACTTCATGTTTTGAGAATAATGGTGAAACATGAAGTCAGTGATGGTCAAAAGAGAGCTGTCAGTATTTACACTGTTGGTGTATTCCTGCTGGGTTAACATGCCGGGCATGAGTTCCTGGTCAGGTTACACCATGTTCTGCCTGTAAGAAGAGACTCTATACGACGCCAGCACTTGGCAGTGGACTGATAGGTCTGTCTAAATACTGAGAACTGCAGTGCTGGGCAGCAGGTGGCCCAAAGCCTCCTTCAGCTCACTTGCAGTCTACAGTGCTAAGTGGTATCCCGCTTTCTTGAATGATTAAATGTCACGATTCCAGAGAAGGGGGATGCTTATCGGGATGAAAGTGACCCCAGTAGACTGCTGGACACACATATCCCCCCTTCCCTAGAAGAATGAATGAACAAATCGTTTTGAGCCAATCATCAGGAAATCAAACAGTGAGCACTGCCATGTCTAACACATAAGCTGAGATGATGAAAAAATTCATAACAGAATGACAGACAAGGAAGCTACCAGCTTACAACATAATTTCCTAATATCCTACAGTACTTAATGACTCAAAGAGAGCTTCTCACAGACCCTTGAACTAGATAATACAGTATAAATAAATCATACAAAGCCGGTGAGAGCAAACCAGGGCAGATACAGACCCAAACCAACCCTGGCAGAATTCTGTATACCCCTGATGCGTATGTGGATTTATTCTTAGACATGAGAGTGATCCAGCTGAGCCCTGACACATTCTCCATCTACAAGGCCGACAAGCTCAACACTTCCGAGCATGAGCATCCCTGCTATTGTAAGAATTATCATAGGAACACTAAACCGCTCTTCAGCAATCACTGTGGGTAGAGTACTTAGAAAGGTAAAGCCACTTAGCCTTCACTCCAACTTCTGAAGAGGCCATCGTCAGCTCTCAGAAGGATGAAACTAAACCCAAGGCACAGCTGCTGGGACCCTTAAGCAGAGGCATGACCGAAACTGAGATTTAAAACCATACTACTAAGATCAGAAAAATAAGAAGGTTGACTGTTCCATTATCACAGCACTGCTCCACTCTCGTCATAGGGAGGGCCATGTCTGATTTTTCTATGTTGCTGTTGTTCAGTCCCTGAGCTGTGTCCGACTGTGACTACAGCAGGTCAGACTCCTCTGTCCACCACTATCTCCTTGAGTTTGCTCAAGTTCATGTCCATTGAGTTGGTGATGCTATCTAACCTTCTCATCCTCTGCTGCCCCCTTCTCCTTTGGCCTTCAATCTTTCCCAGCATCAGGGGCTTTTCTAAAGAGTTGGTTCTTTGCATCAGGTGGCCAGAATATTGGAGCTTCAGCATCAGTCCTTCCAATGAATACTCAGGACTGATTTCCTTTAGGATGGACTGGCTGGATCTCCTTGAAGGCCAAGGGACTCTCAAAATCTTCTCCAACACCACAGTTCAAAAGCATCAATTCTTTGGCACTCAGCTTTCTTTATAGTCCAACTCTCACACCTGTACTTGACTACTGGAAAAACCATAGCTTTGACTATACGGGTCTTTGTTGGCAAAGTGATGTCTCTGCTTTTTAATATAGTGTCTAGGTTTGTCACAGCTGTTCTTCTAAGGAGTAAGCATCTTTTAATTTCACGGCTGCAGCCACAGTCCACAGTGATTTTGGAGCCTAAGAAAATAAAATCTGCTACTGTTTCCACTCCTATCTGCCACAAAATAATGGGACAAGATGCCATGATCTTAGTTTTTTGAATGTTGAGTTTCAAGCCAGCTTTTTCACCTTCTTCTTTCACCCTCACTAAGAGGCTCTTTAGCTCCTCGTCACTTTCTGCCATTAGAGTGGCAACATCTGCATCTCTGAGGTTGTTGATTACTTCTCTGGGCAATCTTTGAATTCCAGCTTTTAGGATTCATCCAGCCTGGCATTTTGCATGATGTACTCTGCATGTAAGTTAAATAAGCAGGGTGACAATATACAGACTTGTCATACTCTTTAATTTTGAACCAGTCATTTGTTCCATATCTGGTTCTAACAGGTGCTTCTTGAATTGCATACAGGTTTCTCAGGAGACAGGTAAGGTGGTCTGGTATTCCCATCTCTTTAAGAATTTCCCATGGTTTGTTGAGATCCACACAATCAAAGAGGCTTTAGCATAGTCAATGAAGTAGAAAGTACATGTTTTACTGGAATCCTCTTGCTTTCTCCAGGATCCAATGAATGTTGGCAATTTAATCTCCAGTTCCTCTGTGTTTTCTGAACCCAGTTTGTCCATCTAGAAGTTCTTAGTTCGCATACTGCTGAAGTCTAGCTTGCGTGATTTTGACCATAACCTTCCTAGCATGTGAAATGAGCTCAGCCGTACAGTGGTTTGAATGTTCTTTGGCACTGCCTTTCTTTGGAGAGCACTGTCCCCCATCTTTTCCTAGAGTCAGGGGAATAGAACCTCAGGTAATGCCACCTTTGGGGACCAAAAGAAGTACGCACCAGCCCCCAGTTTTAAGGAACGAAGCAGCTCCTTTTCAGCCAAGGCAGCACACATCCTGCAGCCGCCACGTCACGCCCCTCTGCCAAAGACCCTGGAAATGGTGGTGACAGGAAGGGAGATGGAGCCACTCTTCAAAGCTTCACGAAGAAGAGAGAATGGCTAGGCGTCTGAAGGCAACAGAGGACAGGGAAGGGAAAAGGACGCGAGGGCGACAGGCTCTGCAGCGCTGGGGAGCTGCAGGCAGGGGGTGCCACACTGCAGCGTGCCCGAGTGGGGCCGCCAACCACCCTCTGTGCTTCAGCTGTTTCCAGCCTCAGCGCAGATACCGCCAACAGTCACAGGCTTCCCTCTGCTTCTCTTCCATGTCGCTCGGTCTCTTCTCCCAGCGTTCCCCTTGCTTTCTCTCCTTTCTTCACTGTTCCCGCTTATTTCCCCCATCAAATTCTGTGATCATATATTTATGATATAAGCACGTCATGAGATAAACCACCTGACAGTACAAACATGGATAACACAGCACTACTTATCACCTTCCGAGATTTAATTATATTAGTCAAAAGTATCCCTAACTTATGTCACAGCCAATTCAATATCCACAAGACAAGGATACAGTCAACTTACCCAAGGGATTGGCACCAATAAATACATTTGCAAAGTTCATCTTCGGCATCTGGGTCAAAGACTGAATGTAGTTTCTTGCCTGTAAAACAAAGGGTTTTCAAAAATGGCTTTGTTCAATATTTTTACTGCTTTCAAAGATTCCTGGTCCTGTCATAGAGCAAGTGTTAACTGACAAAGTCTGCTGGCTTCAGTGTTTACGAATGTTGTTGCTATTCATCAGACTTCTCACTGCCATCCTAACCTTCTTGTTTACCATCATCTTTATTTATTCCTGCTATCTCTCAGTTAAAATTTCAAGTGAACAAAAGTGCTAACCAGCTAAGTTCCCTTTCATCAGCATTCTGGTCACACGAAGTTTAAAACGATGAGGCCAAGATATCTAAGAAGTAGCCCTTCCTGAGACAGTCTTCCTAAAAAAGCTGAAGCTGGCATAGGGTTTAGTATTCCCAAAGAAAGTCTAAGATCAACCATCTTTTGATGAGCTGATCTCGGCAGGGACGCTTAGTATATTAAAAGGATGTCAGTATTAAACCTTGTTAACAAAATATTTTTGGTAATAAGGAAATAAACATAAGCTTTATATTATGTTAAGAGGTCTGAGTAATAAAGAATAGTGGATTATAAGTTACACAGCTTAGGCAGAAATCTTTCCCCTACCACTTATAAGATACATCTTCTTGGGCAAGTCTTAACTAGCATATCAATGACCTCATCTGTAAAATATCAGTATTACTATTAGATACTAGTATTTGGCTTGCCTATATCATATGGTTATCGTGATACTCAAGCAAGATAAAACTAGTGAGAGAGCTTCCAAGTAAAATTTTGACACAAAAGAACATTTATATACAAATTCAGATTTTATAATGTTTGGTTCTTGGGGTGGGGCAGACTTGAATTACTTACTCTCTTTTAAGTCTTGAGTTCTTCATCTATGAAGTGGGATTAACAACAGTGCTAACCTCAAAGGGCTGAAGGGAGGACTTGAGATAACAAACCAATACCCTCCTTAGCGCTGCACTTGGGTTCAGAGGCAGAGCTCAAATAAACACCAGCTGCTTTCACTGTTGCCTTTAGAAAGGAAAGCCTGCTCTCGTTTTCTAAGGATGTTTCAACTTGATAATTTCTGGACTTTAAGGAACTCAAGGTGCTAAAATACTTTTAAGGACTGATAGCTCTTAATAAAGGCAAAAATAAAAACTGGTCTTGAGAATAATCATATAAATACAAATGGTTCATAAATGCGTGCTTCAGGTATTAGCTATAAAATCTATGACCTTCCCTGTGTCAAAGAAAAAAAATCTCATGATCAGTCCAAGTAGCTGAGGTGAAACTTCTTTAAATCTAAACTACCTCCTTGAAATTCCTGTTTTTAATACAGCTCAACAGTAAAGGTATACATGTATATTTATGTATGTATGTATATACACACACATAACAAGGTTAGAAAAAGTTCTAGCTGCTATGGCAACTTCATCTTTTTAAATTCTTTAAAATTTACATATATATATATAAATTAGTTCTCTAATATTTATATAGATAATACTAGTTTCAGGTCTATAACAGTGATTCAGACTTCTTATAAATTATATTCCATGAAGAGTTATGCTGTATTTCTTATCCTTGTAGCTTTCTTTTATATATAGTAGTTTGTTCCTCTTAATAACTTCACCTTCTTAAACACTGTGTGCAGAGCAAACAGGAGAGGCCCACTTTGAGAAGCAGCTGAGAATCATTTCAATTTGAAAAGAAAGCTCTAGGAATTGAACTACTGACAAGCCTGTTATCCCTTCCTACTTGAGCATGTAGGTAAAAGAAGAAGGAGAAAACAGAAGTGAGAGAGACCACATCATACAGAGAACAGTCTTACCTCTAGTAAGATAAATAAAAAGACTACCTGAATAAAGCCATGTGGCCAATCTGATTCCCAGAAAGATTAAGGACATCTTACAAAGAAGTGCCCCAATCACCTCTGATGGTAAAAGGAGACATATTAAGCAGTCAAGCATCGGTAAAAAAAAAAAAAAGGCACCCAACGCTAAGTGTTCATAGTTTTCTACGTTATTTGCATATTTTATCTTAAATATAGAACTTTTCAGCATTAGATAGTTTATAGGTGTTTTTAAATAAAGGCTCTTCTCTTGGTCATTAAGAAAATGGATAAATAGGAAAACATGCTAACGGCCTTCAGTTAATACACCTCCAGTTAAAAATTATTTGATGGTAGCATACCCTGATTGTAGGCATAGGACCCTAGGAAAACACAAACCTCCTCTTGAGCACTAAATTCATAAATAACATCATTTTCTAGGTACAAGCCTATACATTATATTCTCCATTCACAGGACTGGGTGACATTTTAATCCCAAACGTCAAGTGTTGTAATAGCACATAGGCAGTCTTTGCCTTAGTCGCCCTAGGGGAGCATGCAAACATTCAGTGACGTTACAATCTGTGTTGGTTATACAGTGGCAATAAAACGCGAATGTGGCCTTCTGAATTAGATACTCCTGCACAGTCAATTTGTTCTCACCTCATGGCTTGGCATCCTGTTAATGAGATAAGCAGGGGGAGTCCCCGTCAGACGCATAATCTGCTGAAGCTGGTTAATATCTTAAGATGCCTAGTCAAGGGCATTGTTAAGCATACAGTGCAAAAAAACAACTTTCAACTCAAAAAGTTTTAGAAAAGGCCAAAAAGCCACCCCCAAACAAAAAATCTATTCCCACCCACCCCACCCAACCCAGGTAGAGCCAAGGCTGCATGTGAAAGCATGCATCTGTGAACGGCGTGGGAGTTAGTAGCCGTGGAGCCAGTGATGGGCCAAGTGCAGAAGAAAAACTTTTTTTTGGTTTTAGCATTATCTTTAACATTAAATATTTACGCTCCCTGGAAAGAGACTGCCCCTTGATCTGGGATGCCAGCCAGAGAACTGTTTTCGAGTACTGATGGCCACAACCTGTTTGCTTGTGGGATAAATGAAGAAGATTCACAACATTTTGATTCAACTTCAGACAAAATAAAATGTCCAGTGTAACCATTTCAAGTACAGGTTAAATTTCTGTGGCACAGGTTCTGGTGATTCTCTAAAAGACCACCCCTCCTAGTGTAAGACCAAGGTGGTATGTGTGTTGACACGCAAGGCCAAGCTTCAAGGACAGTAGTTAGTGATACTTTTAAAATACATGCCACAAAAATAAAATAAAATACATGCCACAAACACACAGTGGTAAGTGAAGGGGAAGTGGGGGGAAAATGAGAAGCTAACAGCAGAGACAAAACAGAAGTCACAGCTGCTGACGGTATTACAGCATGCCACAATGATTTCTCCTACAAGCCTCTTTAACAGGTGAACAGACTGACTCAAAAAACATCCGGGAGGAAGCTGGCAAAACACTGTATCTGCTCTGACAAAGGCAGAACGCTGAGGTTTTCCAAATGTACGCAGATGTAGGTACACTGCACTCTAACCTGCTCTCTTTTAGCTGGCCCATCAATTTTAACAACCACAAGAACTGTTAGCTTATCATGTGTTGCTGTTAAAGCACAGTGGTGCGATTTTTAAAATCCTCAGCCTAATAAAAACCTTTCCATATTCCCTTTCTTGGTATTTATTAATTCCCTCCTTCTCTTGTAGCACCATTTTCAGTAAGTACCGTAATCACATAATTTCACTTCTTTGTGGCTTCTCTCAATGATCTTTCCAGTTGAGCTCATCCTCAGAACTTAAATTCCTTAGTGGTCAGATTACTACAAACACATGTTTAAGGCTGGCTGTTAGGAAAGAGCTGGAGCCACGGCTCCACCCTGCCTCTCACGCTTCCTGGCCCAAAGACAAGCCAGCAAATCCAAAAGATGGTGTGAAGTTCTTCTAACACATTCTCAATAAATTCAGGTTTACCTCTCAACAAATTACATAACAAAAGAGTACTCTGCATGCTGAGAGAAAAACAAAAGGGGGTCACGAACTAAACCAGCAATAGTAGTATCAGCTGGGTTTTAAAATGTTAAAATCCTGCCATTTCTCTCTTTTCTATGAACAATAACTTGGTCTGTACATTTCCGTGGTGTTTTTTTTTTTGGTCTTCTTTAGTCAAATAGGTTATTATATCCCATTTTTGTCAGGAGTTCAGGAATATTTTCAGCAAAAATTTTGAGAGTGAGTCAGTGAAAGGGCTTTTGTTTTCTTCACATGATTTATTTTTTATTTTTGTCCTTTCACTGATTACTTTAGGTATTGGGTCACCAACCAAAAAATATTCTCTGGACACCCATCATGACTCATTACCCCTTTTCTCACGGCACATGCTAACTTGTTCTCAGTCAGTCCAACTATTACTGTACTCTCTTACTCAGAATGTCCTAGTATTTACTGACTGAATTCCATCAATCAATAATAATGGCATCACTTCACTACTTTTCAGGAGTAAGGAAAATACCTATTGGCTTTCTCTGTTTACTATATTCCTTCACTAATATGTTTTTCTTTTCATGTTGAAAAGCTTTAAACAATTTTACTCACTTGGCTTTGCTATGTAGACATCATGTTTCACACATCATGTGCTTCTAAGATAAACTGGTACTTGAGCAGTATTACTAACATCAAATTAATCTCCATGTTTAAATTACTTTTTATGCACTCACTGTAACTACGTAGGAGAAAAAAACCCCACGTTTTCTTATCCCTATACTCAATGCAGTGTTATTTAACTTCTGTATTCTGATACTCAATTTTATTACGCTCAACTCTATGTAAGAGATGTTGAAATGTATGATGCACCCTATTTCACATAAAAAACGGATTACAACAGGTAAATACTATCATTTTAAACCCACCCTTTTTCTTCTAACAGCACATATCTATAGGGCAGATGGCTAAGGGTGGGTGAGAAGACTGAGAAAGAGCTGCTAGTGGACATCTCCAGACAGAGGATGCATTTGCTGTCTCAGTCTCATGAGCACTCTTCAGTGATAAACTGAGCTCCTCCCTAACCTCTCTGCCTTGCCCCTGTGTCCTCTCTATTAGACAATCTTCCTAAGCAAAAGCATTTAAAACAGAAAGGCACCATCCTCTCTAAGCATCGTCTCATCTCTTCTTTGGTTCACTCCAATCCAGCTCCTGCATTTCAAAAAGCAAAAAGAAAACACTCCTTCTGGCTGACACTCTGGTCAATAACTGACAATGACTTTCAAAACTGTGCAATCGGATGAGATTAAAGTTTAGAACATGTTAGCAGAACATCTGGGATGTAAACTCAGCTCTGTCAAGTGACTCAGTGCGTGACTTGGGCAAGTCCCAGTCTTCCTGTGCTTCTGCTTCCTCATCTTAAATAAGTAAATGAAACCAATGAAAAGCCTGCCTCTGGCTACCCAGCAGTCTTTCCAACAGGGCAAAGGAATCCTTCAGTCGGAAACACTGGGAGGAGAATCCAGAAGGCACAGCTGGAGCTTGGCTTCACAGCTCTTTTTCCCTTTTATCCAACTGCCTGGCAGCAGACAGATGGGAAAAGGGAGAAAGACTGGGCTTTCCTAGTTTCTCTCATGCCTGTGGCCCAAGGAAATGACCAAGTAAGCCCAAGTAAGCCAGAGTCACATTCCCATGGCTTCCCTCTAAATGCCTGCTTAGAAGCAGGAAGGCATTAGCTCCAAAGCTTTTTCTCAGGGTACTCAAACTTGTAATTACACAGGCAGGCTGTGGGAGAAGGATTCACAACCCTTATCCTGTGGATCCGAGGCGTCAGCAGTGGGGATGTTACCTCTGACGGTCTGGAGACTGGGTAGATGCCGACCCCTGTGGAGAACAGACACCTTACCCAGGATGTGCAAGTTGTCTTATTCTAAAGCAATAAAAAGCAAGTAACTCCTGGGAAAGGGGAAGAGAGTGCAGGCAACGCACTTTCCATCCTTTCAGTGAGAAAGCTAGACTGATAGACGGTAAAGCTCATGCTTTGAGGATAAATACTAACCAAAAAAGTGAAAGGAGCCCTTGAGTGAAACTTTGAGAAAGATGATGTCAGGGCTGGAGAATGGAGACAACACATTTTCCATCTCCTGGAATGAATCAGAATCTCAAATCTCACTTACTGCGATACTACTGCCCAACACAAGCTCCCATGCTCCAGTACTATACCCAGAGAGAAAACAAAACACACTCATGCATGTGAGCAGGCAGGTACACGTACACACACACACCTCATCCTGGAGTCAGCACACAAAGGGCACATGTGCTTACAAACATACCCAGGTCAAAGTACAGATTGACAGAAGGGAAGTGGCAGAGGCTCCCAACAGGGCAGATAATTACAATCAAGGCAGCAACTCACAGACTCTGAGGAGATTTTCTTCAAAAGCTCAGCCCCTGGGGTTCCAACGAGTCTTAAAATGAGCTTCAACTGATCAATATCTAATGGTGGACTATAAAGGAAAATGTTGGGACAAAATAAAAATGAAAAACAAACAAAACAAACAAACAAAACACCCCAATAACAAAAACTTAAAACCCCAAACCAAGCCAAAATGGTGAATTGATCTAGGTCAAGGTTTCGGCAGGACGGTCACTTCAAGTAGAACATGCTCCTCCTGTACAAATTTTCAAAAGCTACCACACACATACCCGACTTATATTTATTTTGTGCATCTGTCAACATCCCCTGTCAGTAGAGTTAAGCAGCTGTAGCTGGGTACTTAGCTGCCAAAGACAGCAGGTGAAAACATATAAGCAGCACTCAGTCCATACGCTCAGCCCACACCTACCTCCTTCCCTTCCACCAAAGCACCAGGAGCCAGTCAAGCAAAGAACACCAGTCAGCAGAGGGCCACAGAGAAGAAAGCAGCAGAGAGCACAGGAGTTAGGGATATACACAAGCCTACCTGTGAATATTCCTCTAAGGCTTGACCTAAGGAGCCTGTAATATGGCAGGGACCTGCAAAGATCCAGGGCCTAACCAGTTGAGACGTCCTCCCGAGACCCTCCCTGGCTGCGGCAGGCAGAGGACTGTGAGCGACAGTGGCCAGCAGAGGGCCCCACCACCCCACTGCAGCACACATCCTTCAGGAGTGCGGCAGTAACACAGGGCACAGGAGGCTTCGACCTTACAGAAATGTACTGACAGACCTCACACACCCCCCGAGCTCTACATAACAGGCCACAACACCCAAACCTTTACTGTGCAGCCAACTCTTCTATGCATACTCACCATGTATGTGCATATACTGACCAGAAGTCAGAAACTTTCCACTTACTCTGACTGCTTTTAGCCTTGCCTATAAAGCTAAAAAGGAAAAAAAAAATCTTATAACTCTCAGTATTTTTTTTTAATGAAACTTTAAATGTTATCCATGCCATGTCTACACTGACATTCAGAGGGAAAAGGAAGAGAGGATGACTATCTCCTGACTCTTGCCATAAAAAAAACCTGTCAGGTTTTGCAGGATTAGCTCGTTCTCAACTTCGGGCCTCAGCTTAACCTTCACTTCCTCAGAGAAGCGTCCCCTACGCTACAGAAGAGGCACTGCCTTCCTGGTCACCCTCCCTCTCAGCACAATGCGTGAGCTCCTCACATCTGTAGCTGCTTCGTCTGCTATTGGCTGTCACCTCCACTGATCTGAGAGGGGGGCTACTCTGCCTGCTCACCACTCGTCCCCAGTGCTCAGACTACCATCTGCTACATGCTCAGCACTCAAAGTATTCGAGAAGGTACAGCAAGATGGAGAGGAGGAGAATGGAAGAGAAGACTTGTTTACGATTAGACGTAAGAAGGCAGTGCAGTGCAAAAGATAATGGCCACTGTGAGCCATAGCTGCTGGAGTTACAGGAACTGGTTACGCAATAGTAACTTGCCCTATTCTTTTTCCCCCTCCAGATATGAAACTGGCTTAAATACAAGAAGATTCTAGACAAGAGTCAGCAAATCAAGCTGCACTGGAACACAACCAGGCCATTCGGCTGCTTTCACCTTATGTGGCAAAGCTGTATGGTTCCCAAAGCCTGAAATATTTACTAGGTGGCCCTTTAAGTACAGAATCCTATCCCAGACCCAAACAATTTATGTTCTATAAGAAAATAAATTAACAGCAAGTCCACTCTCAGAAGGGCTTCTGTGGTGGCTCAGATGATAAAGAATCTGCCTGCAATGCAGGAGACACAGGTTTGATCCCTGGGTTGGGAAGATCCCCTGGAGGAGGGAACGGCCACCCACTCCAGTATTCTTGCCTGGAGAATTCCACGGACAGGGGAGCCCACTCACAGAAGTTACTTCTGAATTAGAACAGTAGAGAATAACATTATAAAACAACTATAATCCAATATAAAATAAAAATTAAATTAGAAAAAATAGGAGAGAATTTTGTTCTTTGTAGAGGGCAAAAATGAATGTGTTCTGGAGGCTAAAATTTCAATACTGAGGGAAAAAACTGAACTACTTTAGAGAGTCAAGTTTTATGCCCCCACTGAGGAAGACTCTGGGCTGTGGGTTTCTCAAGAATCTTACCTTCACCCCAATATACCTGAAAAGTAAGCCACTCCTACTGGTCACAGTGGTCATGAGAGCAATGATTTGGGGGACCCCAGGTCCTTTTCCACCTCAGCCAGTAAGAAACAATCTCAGGGCTGAAGAATAAAGTAAAGCCCTGAATCCTCAACTTCAAGTTCACAGACTTTGCTGATTTGGCATCAAGAGTTTTTCCTGACTCTCCCCTCAAACTATTATTCCTTCATGCACTCAATGTTTCAACTCACACTAAATATTCCAGGCACTTTTAAGCTTCCACCTTCTTATTTATGCAAGTCATAAACAGCAATACCCTCCATTCTCCCCTCCTAGCATACCTTTTCTCTCCTTATTTACTTTTCAAAGTCCTGCTCAAACAAGAACTCTGCCATGAAGTCTTCCTGCGTATCTTGAACTTGAATTAATCTCTGCTTCTTCTCCCTAACTTATTTACACTCTATTACAGTATCTGTTCACTCTGTCTTGTTTTATAAGTAGAGAACAGACCTTCATTCAAATGACTCCTGTAACTCACGTTCTGCTAAGTATGATCATTCTGGTTTGGAGGACAGGTACCATCTTATCTTTAGCACCTTCCACTGAATAGCTCAATAAATATTAACTTGAAAGGTCTTCCTGTAATAGACTTTTCAAAGCAACTCCACCCCTCTGTCTTGCCCTCAAAAATCTAGAATAACTATATTCTAATGGGAAGTCTATATACAAAAAAGTCAAGAAAAGTTGCTTCACTTCATATGCAAATGGTCATCTGAAACGTTTACACTCTAAAGAGTATACAGTGCGATGAGAGCATAAGGGGTACAGATAAAGAGAGTGGGTACAGCATGACAGTCGATACTTAGGAGATTAGTAAACACACAGTGCAAAATGAAAACCTACTTAGTAGCTAAAAGCACTTGCATCAAGAAAGGCAAAGCTGCAAACTTCAAAAGAAATCACCATTGGTTCTCCAAGAGCTGGCAAATCCACTGAAATACAGGTCAGTCTTCCAATAATACCAGCTACAGTAAGGCCACTACAATTTGTCCAGGCAGTTAAGGCCAGAAGGAACTTCAAGTAACTATATAAGCAGAGCAAAGCAAAACTTACCACATTATGACAATTAGTTATTTCCACAGCAAGCCATCCTTCTTACCAGGTTTAACCCCATTTTCCCCTAGACAGCAGATATTTTTACTGGTAGTTAAAAATGTGTTTTAATTGTAATAATCACAATGTCAAAATTTTAATTAAAAATCTCCTGATTCTTCTTTAAACAACTTAGGCCTAAGATTACTCTTTAGGTCCTCTGTAACAAAAGTAACAGGTAGCTAGAATGAGTAGGTGAGGGAAAAAATCCTAAGGGTAATGGGTTATTTGGAAAGAAAGTAAAAGAGGGATAGTCTATTCACTTCTAAATGTTCTAGGCAACTCCCAGGAGATTTCTGTAAGCCACAGAGTTGAAGATACTGAGAGGTAAGCTAAGTCTCATTCCAGTCCATCCTGTCTGTCACCAGGAGAATTTTCACAGGTCAGTGTTCCACCTTTGTCTCGTGGATTTTTAAAAAAGTGCTGCTCATAAGCAGTATCAAAATAGATAAATAAAAGGACCATTTGCAGAACCTGAGACTACGGCTGCTTAAGAGCAGCAGTTTTTAAAAAATCCATGAGACAAAGGTGGAACACTGACCTGTGGAAATTCTCCTGGTAACAGACAGGATGGACTAGAATGGGACTTAGCCCATTTCCTTCTCTTCTTAGTCACCAAATAGTCATTTTCACTGTCATACATGGAAGATTTCTTAAGATGTTTTAGTTTGTGGAGAAACCTGAGAATTCCAGCCTTTTCAAATGGGGGAATACAATCTCAAGTTAAGAGAAGAAAAGGCAAGAAGTAACCTAATACTTTTCTTCTTCAACATTAGGACACCTGCTTTTAGTGTCTGAAGGAAAACCGTGTTTTTGTTTTTGTTTTTAATGAGAGACTATTTGAAACTAACGTCTGAAAGAGAGGGGTAGTTGTGATAGGAAGGGGGATATACAAAAGTTTTGGCTCTACTGGAAATATTTTATCTTGTAATCTGGGCTACATAAACACAGGTGTTCATTTATTATTTCTTGTCTTTTTGTATGTCAGAAGTAGTTCATAAAATGTTTGAAAAAAAATCAAAAGAATAAATAAATGAACTAGAATTAAGGAGCAAATTTAATACAGAGAAAATTCATTATGGAGTAGGACAGCAAGCTGATGGCAAGAACCCCATTATCTTAGTTAATGTCTTAAGAGTGCCATTTCTATAAAAATGAAAGAAGCAAGGAAAAGTTTTAACACATGAAGGAAATTCATTTGATTACCTAGAAAAGGAAAACAATAGTAAGCCAAGGCTGAGATCTCTGGAAGGGAAATCAGTATTTGACAGGTCACAGGGTTATGAAACTCTCTCTTCCTCAGGCTGCAGACTGTTAAACGTCAGTAACATTTCCTAACTGGCTTACTCTTTTCAGAACCAGTGGCTTTCGAAATAAGTTAGCACACATTCTGGGTCCTCACTCTCTTCTAATATAAAGTTCTCTCAGGTGTGTCCACTCAAGATATACATATATATATATATATATATATATATATACACACCCCTAGTCAACTAAACTAATAAGGAAGGGCTCCACTCTTTAATTAGCTTTAAGACAAAAATTAGTGTATCTTATCTCTTTAGGGAAATGCTAAGGATTATTAACAACTAGTAACAAAGGAATCTTGGGAATTCCCTAAGCTCCAGTGGTTAGGACTTGCACTTTCACTGCTGGGGCCTGGGTTCGATCCCCTAGTTGGGGAACTAAGATCCTGCAAGCCATGTAACCCCAAAAGAAGATTCTATCAAGAAGACTAATCACAGAGGGGGAAAAAAAAGAGAGGAAAAAAAGTAGAATGGGAAGATGACTTGCAGAGATCTAAAACTGCATGAAATATCAAGAGTCACATGTGATTAAATTTAAATGTAATCTACATAAAATCTAATAAAATTTAAAATTCAGATCAACACTCATAAAACTATGACTAGAACTCCTTGCCATGATAGAGAGTATTTATGAAAAATGCAGAGCTAAAATTATACTCAGTGGTGAAAGACTGAAAGATAAGAACAAGACAAAGCTGCCCACTTTCACTACTGCTATTCAACCCTGTACTGGAAGTTCTAACTAGAGAAATTATATAAGAGAAAAAAAATAAAAGCATCTAAATTGGAAAGGAAGAAGTAAAACTCTGTATTTGCAGATGACATGATCTTACATGGAGAAAAACCAAAGAATCCACAAGAAAGCTACCAGAGTTCTCGGCTTTCAACTGTGCAAAGTTGCAGGATACATGATCAACAAATAAAAGTCAGTTCTGTTTTTACACACCAACAATGAACAGATCAAAAAGAAAATTAAGAAAGCAATTCCATTTAAAATAGCATCTTATACAGGCTAGGAAAATACCTAAAAATAAATTTAACTAAGGAGGTAAAAGACTTGTCCACTGAAAATTATAAAACATCACTGAGAGAAATACACTGGAGAGCAACTAAGTCCATGTGTCACCACTATTAAGCCTGTGCTCTACTGCCTGGGAGCCACAACTGCTAAGCCCATGGGCAGTAACTTCTGAAGCCTGTATGCCCTAGAGCCCATGCTCTGCAATGAGAAGCCACCACAACGGGAAGCCCCCCCGACACACAGAGTAGCCCCCACTTTCAGCAACTAGAGAAAAGGCAGTGAAGCCACAGACCCAGCACAGTCAAAAATAATAAATAAATAAAATCCAGCCTTCTTTGTAGACATGTTTAAAGCCAATCCTCAAATTCATATAAAATTATAAGGGAGCCCAAAGTGCCAAAAAAAAAAAAAAAAAACCTTGAAAATGGGAACAAAGTTGAAGGACTTACTTACTTCCTATAAAGCTACCACAATCAAAGCAGTGTGGTACTGCTACAAGGCTAGATATTCGGACCAATGGAATAGAACTGATCTTTGACAAGAGTGCCAAACCTATTGAATGGAAAAAAAAAAAATCTTCAAAAAATGGTCCTGGGACAACTGAATGCCCATATGCAAAAGTATAAAGCTGGACCCCAACCTCACATCACATACAAAAGTTAACTCAGAATGAATCAGAAACCTAATATAGGAGATACACACAAAACATTCTTAGTAGAAAATGCAGTAAATCTTCACAACCTTGAATTTGGTAATACACTCTTAGAAATGACACCAAAAACATGAACAAAAAAGAAAAAATATATTGGAACTTTGTTTAAAAAATTTTTTGTACATCAAACAGTATTTAAAAAAATGAATAGGCAGCCTACAAAATGGGAGAAAATATTTGCATATCGCATATCTGGTGAAGGCTTAATATACAGAATACATAAAAAAACTCCTAAAACTCAACAACAAAAAAGACAACCCAACTGAAAGGTGGGTAAAGGTCTCAAACAAATATTTTTCCAAAGAAGACATACCAACAGTAAACACAGGAAAAATACTCAACATCATTAATCATTAAGGAAATGCAAATTAAAACCACAAAGAGATTCCACTTGGTATCTCTAGGATGGCTATAATTTTAAAAAGCAGGATGGGAGGGAGGGAGGGAGGAAGGAAGAAACAACTGTTGGTGAAGATGTGGGGAAACTGCCCATACATCACTGGTGGGCATGTTAAAACAATGAAACTGCTCTGACAAACGACGACTGCTCTGCTCCTCAAAGAGTTACACACAGAGTAACCTCACGACCCAACAATTCCACTCCTAGAAACACAGCCAATGGAAGCCAAAGGGGGAACTCAGACAGGTACCTGGATGTTAGTGTTCACTGTAGCGCTACTCACAACAGCCAAAAGGGGGAAACCACCAAGCGTCTGTAGCACACGAATGGATAAATAAAATATGGTATAGCCACACGAGGGAACAGTATTTAGTCATAAAAAAGAATGAAGTTCTGATCCATGCTACAATATGGATGAGCCCTGAAAACATGCTAAGTGAAATAATTCAGACACAAGAACACAAATATTGTGTGAGCCCACTTAATATTAAACTTTTAGAATAAATAAGTTCATAGAGACAGAAAGTAGAAGAGAGGTAATGAGAGGCTGTCAGAGGGAATAGGAAGTTTTGGGTGCAGCTTCTGTTTGGGGTGATGAAAATGTTTTGGCCATAGACAGTGGTGGTAGAGGCACAATTTTATGAATGTAATTAGTGCCACTGGATTGTATACTTTAAAAGGATTAAGATGGTAGAGTTGGACACAACTGAGCAACTGAATTGAACTGAACTGATGTTTATTTTACCGCAATAAAAAAATAAAGTGGCAAATTATATGTGAAAACACTTGACTACAAAAATATTTTTAATTCAGCTTCTAAGTTCCACTGGCCACATTTTAAGTGTTCTATAGCCACATGTGGCTGGTAGCTACCAGCCACCAAACTGAACAGTATATACATAAACTACTTGTAAGACCACACAAAGTTCTATTAGATGGTTCTTATCTAGAAGCTAAAACCACCAGTTTCAAATGCAAGATGAATAATAAATGAGGAAAACAGGGAGAGAACTGTGCATTCAAGTAAAGAGCACATTCTAGAGGCTGCCTTGGCATTCAGCTACGTTTTAAAATCATAAATAAGCAGTAGCTGTGTGCCTTTCTGAGCCACAGAAGAGTGTGTGGGGCCAGCACATTCTGCAAAGGTTTTAAGAAAATGAGTTTTAGAAATTAGGAGAATAGGCAGCAAATAGAATATTGGAAAGAAATGGAGACCAGAGTCGGATACATTCGTATCTATCTTTTCTGGGTTCTTATAGCTTCCTCATCTATAAAAACATGGGGCCTGACTAGATGTTTCTTAGCATCTTTCTAGATCCCCAAGTGGATAATTCTAGATTCTTAACTTTTATCTCATTGGTACCTAAAAAATAAATAAATAAAAGAGGAAAAACTACTAACTAAGTAACTTTCAGCCTGAAAGATTAAAACTAAAATTCATCTTGGTTAAACTCTAGTTGTACCCAACACTGGATGCACATTAGAATCAACTGGGGACTTGAAAAAGTAACAGAAAACACTTTCCTCTCCCCTTGTCAGGCAATCAAAGCTACATCCACACAGGTGGCAACTGACAAGAAGGGAGTTACGCATATTACAAATACAAATCTTCCAAATTCGAGTTTCCTGATCCAGGAGAACATGTGCCTGAAAAGGAGCCAAGTAGAAAAGAAACAGTGTATTACTAAAATAAAAATTTTGAAAATAATTCTCATGTATTAAAAAAGAGAATCTCCTAGTAAAAAGCTTAAATGCTGGGTTTTCTCCCTAAAGCTCACAGAAGGAAAAGAAGTATGCATAAAAAGGAACACTTCTTACAGGGGCCAAAAGTTAGCATTTTAAAAGGGTCAATCCATCAGTGGGCACCTGTAACTGAGACACATCCAAAGGCACACACAACTGCTTTGAAACCTTTATACCAGTAGCCTGTCAAGGGGATCCATCCTTTACTAGCTGTTAAAAAATTTTAATGAAACAAAAAAGCACAGCCTTCAATGATTTATAAGTAGACAATAAAGTGGGAAGGTGAAGGGAGAAACTCTTCCCAAAGCTCACTGATGAGGATGATGGTTAACATCTACTGGCAGGCCCTGCTCCCAGCCCTTTCCAGATCATCTCACTGAATTCTCACATGAGGTATGTACTATTTATCAGTATTTTACAGTTAAGGAAACCAAGAGACTGAGGTTACACAACTGGCTCAAAGTCAGAGGGGTGGAAGTAAAAGAGCTAAGTAACATCAACCCTGGGAGTCTGGTTCCAGAACATGTGCTCTTAACTAGCATGCTTTACTGTACGTGTCTCTCCACCACTTTGTGTGTCTACGTAGGTATGAGTGTCTGCGACTGACTGTAGATGGAGATTCGGAAATAAAGGAAAGGAAGGGGCAAGAGGAGCAGAGGAGAACCTCAGAGCAGAATGCTCAGGAAGACAGAGTAAAGAATGGGACTCAGAGGAAAGGAAAATTACACACTGTCCCTCATTCTCTTAGCTTAGACTATAACGTGTATGTCAAATTTTTTTTTTTTTTGGGTCAAATTCCTAAGAAACAGGTATAAGGTAAATGAAACAAAGGACAAAGGGGAAACATTAGGTATTAAAATTAGAATCCAGGGATGAGAAGGATAAGGTGAGCCATATAGGTAAATTATACTCTGTATCAATCCAGTAATATTCAGAGGGGAATTGACAGCTGAGGGAAGAGGCTTTTCAGTTCATTAGCAAAGCAGATTCTAGCAGAAGACAGTTAGTATACGTGGACTGATGAAATGAACATCACAGTCACCCCAGAAGCATGATCCCAACTGTAAGCCAGTGAACTGACATTCTGGTTTATAAACTCAGTGTGTCTGCTTAGGTGAGATGCTAAAACAGCTTTTAGGTCTCTAACTGTGATAGAACACAGGGAATGGCCACATCTCTCTAAATGCTCAACCAAACTGGTGGAGGGCGAGTCATATGAATTTAGCAAAAATCTTCAGATCTAATTCTAGATATAAATTTAAAATTTTTTTCTTGCCTAAACATCTTCCCCAAGTGGAACTGATGAGGGTTACGACAAATCACATTTTGACGATATTATTACTAAACTGTGAAATGGGCATGCAGCAGATAGAAAAGGGACTAAAATAAAGGGGTCACGATAAACTATAAACTAGACAATCAATCTGGAAGTAAATTAAAGTTTGGTTACAATCTGGGATAAAAACAAAGTCATGCTGAGGGGAGATAAAGGTACACGACAGGGTGACCTTATCTTCTTGCTTTTATTTGTTTTTAAGCAACAAATATAACAAGTCAGCAAGTGTATCATTACAAGGACCAAATACAGCCTTTTTAATATGTAAACCAAACATAAAAGCAAGACATCCCTGATTTATAAATGGTTATCTTGTGCTCACTGAGTGTTGGTACAGACTAAACCAGTCATTGAGGTCTAGAACTTCTCACCAACATACTCAGTTGCAGAATGGCTGTGGGAAGATTAATAAGGAGCCTGCTGCAAAAAAAGATGACATATGAAAGATTTTAAAGGTTTGCCAGATTATGAGGAACTTTTCCAAATCATACAAGTAAACTGCAGCCTCTTTCTTGGCAAGGCAAGATACTCTGCAGGAGGGCAGATCTCACAATGGACGATAGAAACAAGTAACTTAAAGTCCTTCCAAGAGACAGGTAAAAGCAATACATTTCCATGGACACTAAAATACAGACAAGAAACAAGAACCCAAAACTTTTTAAAGGATACGGTCTGTACCAGGAAACAACGTTCTTCCAGTCAACAGCTCGGCCATTATGCATCCCACTGACCAAATATCAACTGGCAAAATTAAAGAGAAATAAAAGTATATACAAAGTCACTCTTATCAAACTTGGCTACAAATGGAACTACAGCTAGGGCTGAAATACTCTAGTTAATCTTTAAGGTATCTGAAGTTCAACACTCATACTCAACATTTTTATAGAAAAAAATAAGCTAAAACCTTCACCACAATTAAAGGGCTTCATAGGTGAGCTAAGTCAAAACACAGTTATGGCAAAGAGAAATAAGCTGTTCACAAAGGGGCAAAGGTTTCTTACTGGTAGAAATGGTGGATTCTCGCAAGTAATATCGAAAGTTAATATTAATGAACCCAATGTCTTCAGGTAGAATATGAATATGAAAGATATATTCAAAATAAGTAAAAAGCCAATTAAATCACAGAGTCTGAAAAACTCTACTTTCTTTGAGCAACTGAAATATCCTCTTTTTGTATGTTTCCTCCTACTCCCCCAACTCCACTTCTGGGAACCCCAAATATACCTAACATGGTATATTTGGTATACCATGGTATCAATAAGGCACTAAGTAACCAGTTCAAGGAGTACCTGTCTGGTTGTAATGCATCCAGTTGAGCATGATCTCAGGAGCCCTGTACCACCTGGTGGCCACATAGCCTGTCATTTCATCATCTGTGTGTCGAGCCAGTCCGAAATCCAAGATCTAATGAGAGAAGAGCAGTCAGGCACTGAACAGTCCAACTCTTAAGGCTCGTAAAGTGGGGGGCGGGGGGGGGGGGAGACTGTAGTGCACATTAAAAAGCAAGAGCAACAAAGCATTTGCATAACATATTTCCTGGTCCGTGCTTAGAATGCATGGGGAACACAGCAAGAACTAAAAAATAATGAAATTACAAAAAAACAAAACAAAACAAAACAAAAATGCACTGCTTTGGCACTTATCCAAGAGCAATGAAAATATATGTTCCACACAAACATGAATACTCATAGCGGCTTCACATAGCTCTGAAGGGAAACTGAACCACTTGTGTCTATCAGTCGTTTTGTTTACTTGCCAAGTTGTTTCTGCCTCTCTTGCAATCTCATGGACTGCAGCCTGCCAGGCTCCTCAGTCCATGGTGTTTCCCAGATAAAAATACCAGGGTGGGTTGTCATTTCCTTCTCCAGGGGATCTTCCCGACCCAGACCCAGGAATCGAACCCATGTCTCCTGCACTGACAGGTGGGTTATTTATGGCTGAGACACCAAGGAAGCCCTGTCTATAAATAGGTAATAGATAAACAAATTGCAGTTCAGTCATAAAATGGATCTACTTGGCAACAAAAAGGAATAAACTACTGATACACACAATACAGATGGATCTCAATAATATTACACTAAGCAAAAGTCAGACACACACAGAAAAATACTGTATGATTCCACTTGTATGAAACTCCAGGAAAGATAAATCTACAGTGCCAGAAAGCAGACTAGTGGTCGTCTGAAGAAGGCGTAGAAGGATGGGGACTAGCTAGGAAGGGGCACAAGGGAACTTTCTGGAGTGATGGACATGTTCTTTATCGTAATTGTGCTGGTTACAGAGCTATAAAAATTTGTCACATGTACACTTAAAATGTTGCATTTTATTGTAAATTTTGTTTCCAAATAATTGAGTAAAATGAGAAATGAAACAAAGAAAAAAATTCCAGAGCTGCTCGCTCTTTACAGATTCTCTCTTGTTTGAATTATTTTGAAAGAGTGGGTTTCTGCCTTTTTTTTCTCTTAGAAACTGATATAATCCCACAATTATTTCAAGAGGACTGCTTTCTTGATGTTCATACTATAATTTTCCTTTTTTTAATCACTAATATATTAAATTTCTAATTTAACTTCATTTTAGAATGAAAATAAGATACCTGATACTACCTTCAATATCACTCAAACTAAAGCTTACTAAATCTCCAGCTAATTTCAAAGTCTAATGATATTTCTAAGGACAAGACAATATGAATTTCCAGATAAAAAGTCATGGCTTTATAAACTCATGCCCTTTATAAACTTGCCTGGCTAGTCAAACATATAATTACAAAGTGGAACAAACAATTACCAATGTCACTTTATCCTACCTTCAGCTCACAGTCTTCATTCACAGCTAGATTACTAGGTTTTAGGTCCTAGGAAGCAAGAGAGGACAGGAACAACTTTATGATGCTTGGTAAATTCTCTCCCTAAAGGTAACGATGAAGAGCTAAACATAAAAGACTTGATCCAGCTATGAACAATTTCCATTCTACAGTCACTGCTGCTGCTGCTGCTGCTAAGTCGCTTCAGTCGTGTCCGACTCTGTGGGACCCCATAGATGGCAGCCCACCAGGTTCCCCCGTCCCTGGGATTCTCCAGGCAAGAACACTGGAGTGGGTTGCCATTTCCTTCTCCAATGCATGAAAGTGAAAAGTGAAAGTGAAGTCGCTCAGTCATGTCTGACTCTTAGCGACCCCATGGACTGCAGCCCACCAGGCTCCTCCGTCCATGGGATTTTCCAGGCAAGAGTACTGGAGTGGGGTGCCATTGCCTTCTCCGTCTATAGTCACTACCTGGTTCTAATTAGCCTAACACAAAACAAAACAAAAAATCTATACATCCTCTTTCTTTAATTAGTTTAAACCTAGAGTAAAGTTGCAATCAGTCAATATTTCAATGGCTAAAATACTTAGACTAGGATCTTGCTATCTCCCCACAACCATCCCAATAATGTAATCAAAATACAATACCTACCCTGTGAATTATGTCGGCTGAATGTATATACTGTGAAAAAGCACACAAACACACAAAAATAATCAATGAAAGAAAAAGTTATCTCCAACCTCCTATCATACTATATGACATATCTGAAGTGCGTTTTTACTTTTTTATGAGTCAGTAAGAAATGCTAGGATTAAGAATAGGATTAGAAATCACAACAAGTAATTCTCAGTAGTCTATACTCTGACCATAACTATGATTTCTATACCATCAACTCTATTCATAGAGCTGCAGTATGAGTAAAATAGAGCTTTCAACCTATTTTCTGTTGGGTGCTCTAGAGCACAGTAAGGACTCAAAGCTGCTAAATATTAAAGCTGGTTTAATTTAAAAACATTGTTTATCTGCCCCTTCCACAGGGGCAGATAACCCCTTTGAGGATATTTCCCCCCCACTTCTAACCCTCAAATTAACCCCTTTGAGGATATTTTCAAAGTTTCAACATGATACTCAACAGATATCAGATAACATCGAAAATTATTATTATTGTTTAGATGTAATAATGAAGAGACCTTAACTCTCAGACATGCCTATGTAGAAGTATCAAGGGGGTGGAACGATATGAGGTCTAGACTTGCCTTAAGATAATCCAGAGTTTAGGGGAGTAAGAAAGGAACAAGATTAGCTGTATGTTGGTAACTGTGGTTGCTGAGTAAACACAGGGGTTCATTACACTATGATTGTACTTGTGATTATTGTATTTGAAATCTTCCATAAGAAAAGTCTTGTTTGTTTTCCCTTAAGCCCTAAATAGAAGGGAAAGAGGAAGAATTCATTTCTGAAAATTATTAGTCTGTACCTTGAGACCTCTGAGAATCTGGTAGATAAGGAACTGAACGTGGTCATCTGTAAGCTTCTGACATTTCACGATGTTGTTCAGATCTGCTCCCATGAGATGGGTCACCAGGTACCTAAAAATTAATGGAGAGTTACACAATAATCCAGAACCTTAAGAAAGCTCTGATCTTCATAAGACTATCAGAAGTCCACTCAATAAGTACCACAGTGACAGCTAAAAGCTTAGTAACTATTGATGGGGGGCTCATTTTCAACATCACTGTTCTAACTTTACTGCCTGTCGTCTATTTTTCTAAAAATGTTTATACTTGTTTCAACTTGCCATCTTTTCCTAGGTTCTCTAAAGACAAGAAAAAAAAAAAAAGCAGGGACTTCCATGGTGGCGGTGGTGGTGGTGGTGGTGGTGGTGGTGGTGGGGTGGCGGCTTCTCTGGTGGCTCAGTTGGTAAAGAATCTGCCTGCAATGCAGGAGACCTGGGCTTGATCCCTGGATTGGGAAGATCCCCTGGGGAAGGGCATGGCAAAACGGCATGACAACCTACTCCAGTATTCTTGTCTGGAGAACACTATGGACAGAGGAGCCTGGCGGGCTACTGTCCATTGGGTCACAAAGAGTCAGACATGACTGAATGACTAACACTTTCACACTTTCTGTGGTGGTAGAGTGGATGAAAATCTGCCTGCCGATGCAGGGGACATGGGTTGGATCTGTGGCCCAGGAAGACCCCACATACTCTGGGCAACTAAAGCCTGTGAGCCGTAACTACCGGAGCCTGCGGGCCTAGAGCCTGCGCTCCACAGCAAGAGAAGCCACTACAATGAGAAGCCTGTGTATCACAACGAAGAACAGCACCTGTTCACCACAAGTAGAGAAAGTCCTAGTGTAGCAACAAAGACCCAGTGCCACCAAAAGTAAAAATAATTATTAAAGAAAAAAAGAAGAGATGGAGATTAGAACGACATACGTGTTTGCATCAGTTTTCTTAAAAACGATATTATTGCATGAGAAATGTACACTATAACTAAACGCATGGCCATATTTTTAAACCGACTGTTACATTTTCCAGTTCATATTTCAGGGTCTAAAATAGGAGTATCGTCAAATAAACTTATTTACAAAACAGAAACAGACTCACAGACATTAAAAACAAACTTATGATTACCAAAGGCGGGGGGAGGGATAAATTAGGAATTTTTGGATTAGCAGATACAAACTACTATATATATCTGAATCACTTTGCTATCTACCAGAAACTAATACAATATTGTAAATTAACTACACTTTGGTTAAAAAAATAAAAAGTATCTTTAAATTTTCAAATTATAACTCTCCTTCTGTTTTAGGAATGACTGGAAAAAGGATCCTGGCCACTGACAATATTCCTGCACTTACTTTAATGAAATATTTTATCTACAAGTAAGTCAGGCATTCTAGAACTTCTCACAGGTGCGGCGCTGGGTATTTTTTTATCCTGTCCTCACATCACAGGATTAGGGAATGATCACATTCAAGCCCAACAGGTTTACCACAGATATTCTAGATGCCCTACCCACTCATCAGTGTATCACACTATGGGAACATAAAAACCACAGTTAGTACTAAACAAGTGGAAATTTAAAAAATTCGGTTAGGTTTTATTTACTAAAAGAATCATTACTCATTCCTGAGGCAGAATGTATATCAGCTGAGCTATTAAAAAAGAGGCTAATTTCATTCCTTTTCAATGACTATTTTTTTTAACATGTTTTTTTGTCTGTTTGTTTTAGGCCACCACATGGCTTATGGGGATCTTAGTCCCCCAGCCAAGGACTGAACCCAGGGCCTTGGTAATGAATGCATGGAGTCCTAACCACTGGATCACCAGCGAACTGCATTTTTATTTTTGATAAATTTGGAAGAAAAGAAACCAAGCCAGCAATTTAAATATACTATTAATGTCTTACATGGCTATATATGTGTATGACCTGTCTTCACACACACCCCACTATATTTATTACTTTCTCTCCTCAAACAAAAATTTTTTTTTTCTATTTCTTAATTTCATTGTTCGGCTATTATGGTCAGTTCACAATTTCATAAAGAGCAATAGGACTCAGCATAGATGTAACCTTAAGTAAGATTTTAGCACTTCATATATATATATTTTATTTAAAGATTCTTAATTAATTATTTACTGTATTTTTGGCTGCACTGGATCTTTGTGGCTGTGCCTGGGATTTCTCTCGCTGCAGCAAGCGAGGCCTACCCTCTTTAGTTGCGGCGTGCAGGCTTCTCACTGTGGTGGCTTCTCTTGCAGAACACGGCCCCAGAGCACAGGTTTAGTAGTTGTGGTGCACGGGCTAAGCTGCTCCGTGGCATGTGGAATCTTCCGGACCAGGGATTGAACCCATGTCCCCTGCACTGCAAGGTGGATTCTTAACCAATGGACCACCAGGGAAGTCCAGCACTTCATATTTTTAAAACTTGCATGTTTGTTTATATTGCCTTGAGGAAAGATAACTCTAAATGTCATTTAAACAATGCTGGATGTTTTGAAATGTTTTCCTCAAGGTTGTTCTGACTTAAGAGATGTTCCAAGCTCAACATAACATAACCAAAGGCATTAGTGCTTATTCTATGCCAACCACTATTTATTATGCCTGTGTCTCATACACTCTTCCCAACAACTCTGTAAGTTTTATTAGTATTACCATTTTGCAAAGGAAGAAACACAGACAAAACAAGTATATATTATCTGTTCAAGGTTAAAAGAGTGGTCACGTCAGGGGCTGAATCCAAAACTGTCTGATCTCAAAGACCACAATCTTAAATCACGGCCCATACAGCCTCCAAGTTCTTCTAGATGACACAGAATTTTAGTCAAGAGAATGATTTAAGTTTTACAAATACTGCAATATTCCATCCTAATCAATCACTGTATTTTTAATCCCAAATTGATACATAATCCAGCAAATATGAGAACACTGTGAAAAACTGGTTAATACTGTGGAAACAAGACTTCCTGCAGAAAATCTGGAATAACAGTTGCCATACCCATAATACCAATTATAAAAATTTGCAAGACGCAGGTTAAGGAAAAGGGAATCCAACTTTTGTTTTATAAGACTGTTTTGCAAATAATTACATTTTATGACACTGAACAGTGAGAGGGTTATTCTTTCAACTTTCAAAAATATTGTATTTTTTAGGAGAAAGGTAAACAGAAGAAATGCTGGTCTGTGTGATTCTAACTAGAATCTATCTTAATTTGCCTTGAAATAAAACCTAAAGATCTTAAGTCTATAATGGCAGAGTTAGTTCAGAAAGGTGTTAAGCAGTATTACCAAAGCAAACATAGTAATTTTAAGTCTAAGTATTGTGTTTAAATAGTTACCAACAAGTCAAGAAATTCTATATAGTCAGAAGACCACTGACTGCACAGCCTGAAAGAGAGTATGCTTTTGGTTGGAATATTCCACCACTATGTAATTCCCTTTAAATGCCCTTCCATCAGAGACCACATCCATTTTATCACTAAAATTTCCAGACAGCGAGAGACTGTCAAGACATTATGTAAGTACATAAGGTTAATCAGTCTATACAGTAATAATTGTCAAACATTGCTGCTAGGCTCCAGTCAAACCAACTGAACCACATTATTCGTGGCAGACCTGTCTGGCAAGAACTAACCTAATCACTACATGTTGTTTCCACGAAGCCCAGAAGACCAATCCAAGACAACCAATTGTCAAATTCCAACTCATCACATATAGTAAGGTTTTTGAAATAAATTTTGCAACAGTGGACAAAAGCAAGTGTCATGAAAAGTTACTGAATGCTTATGGAAGACATGCCAACTTTTAAAAGTAGTGAACAAGGGAGTGCGATGAAAATGTAGGTAGGCACATTTTAAGTAAGTCAATCCCAAAGGAGCATTAATAGACACCACATAATTTCTATACTATTAGTCCCTGGGAAGCAAATTTAATTACATTTTAGTCAAGATGTGCCTATTATAGTTGGTGTTCATACATGCATACGTGCTAAGTGGCTTCAGTCATGTCTGACCCTTTGTGACCCTATGAATTGTAGCCCACCAGGCTCCTCTGTGGGATTTTCCAGGCAGAATGCTGGAGTGGGTTGCCATGCTTTCCTTCAGGGGATCTTCCCAACCCAGGGATCAAACCTGTGTCTCTTACATCTCCTGCACTGGCAGGCAAGCGCCCCCTGGGAAGCCCCACTGGTGTTCATACACTTCCAATAATTAAATCCAACCAACAGCTGGAAAGCTATCTAGTTCCCCCACATTTAAAAAGGAATTAAGTAAGTAGGACTTTATCAGGCTGAAGGCTGAAAATATGATTTCACAGCCCGATGATACAAATTCTGCTTGCCACTTTTCTTGGGAAGATGGTCTCCTTTAAACTATGAAAAGCATAAATGATCATTTCTCAAAGTAAAATGTACTGTAACAACAAAAAGGCAGAACTCTACAATACGTGGTTTCCAGGACTCTAGACAGCACTCCTTTCAGAGCTTTGTTTATTAATCGCTTCTTGGAAAACATACAGCTGTCAAGACTCCTACCCTACTGCCTCCACTCCCCCGCCTTTAAAGCATAATACAATCAGAAAGAACCTATGTAGAAAAAAATCTATGGTTTTGCATTTCTACTTCTGTCAGCCCTATTTGACAAAGAAATTATCAGAAAGGGAAAGAAGCATATCCATATTAAAACAAAGTATTTAAAATAATCACAAGGATTGACAATTTGTAATGACATGCTTCTGAAATACATCCAGTGATTCTTGGATGAAAACAGCAGATACAGTGATTCTATAAAAATGAAAACTAGATCATCTCACTCTTCTCAAAAGGCTTCTCTTTCACTTAAAGACAAACTTCCTTTCAGCAGCAGATAAACCCACACATGAACCAGGATCTTGTTCCCAGTAATCTGTCTCCTTCCTTCATCTGCTTCTCTCCGCTGCTCTCACATGGTTCCACAGTGGCCTCACTCCAGCCACGCAGGCCCCCTTGCTGCAACTCCAATGCAGCACGCAGTCTTCTGCCTCAGGACCTTTGCACTGGCTCTTCCCTCTGCCTGGAATGCTCTTCTCCCACATATCTACAAGTCTAATATTTGTACTTCTTCAAATTTTTCCTTAAAATTCACCTTCTCAATCAGGTCTATCCTTACCACCCCTTTCCTCACATGCCCAATAATTCCTTTTCCCTGTTCTACCTTTCTTCTTGTCCATAGCATTATGGCCTGCTAAATGCTATCTCATTTCCTCCTTTACGTGCTCATTGTTTACTGCCATCTATCTGTACAATGTTCAAGGAGGACAGGGCTCTTTTTTGTTTGTGCAGTATCTAAAGTACCTAAAAACACTGTCTAGCAGATATCAGGCACTCAATTACCACTGAACTGAATGACCCAGAACAACTCATATAGCATTACTAGTAAAACCAGGCAAGGGCATATCTTATTGAGATACTCACGCCAAAGATCTTATCTGGTAAACAGACCAGACTGTTCTAAAAGCACCAGCAGCCAGGTAGGCAGCTTAGCCAGTTTATTTCACAACAAACTACTCTCCTCATTTGAAATGGAGATTACTGAAACGTGCCCCCTACATTACCTACAACAAACAAACCAGACTCAAAATGTTACCGTATGGTCTATATTCCAGGATAAAACAAAAAAGTTAGTCAAAAGAGAATGCACTGGGCATGCGTTCAGACAACTAGATTGCCAACGAGTCATCAACTAGAAAGCACAAGGTTATTCATTCATTCAACTGCTCCATCAACAAATCCCTATTGTCGAGCACTGGGAGTACCACAGTGGAAAAGATGCAGAGTTTAGACCGGAGGAAGGCATACATACACGTGCAACAGAGCATGATTAGAGCTATAAGGGGGCGTCAAGGAGCTGGAGAACACACCAGGGAGGGCTATGACCCAGGGTTATGAAGCAATTCATCAGGGAAAGTTTTCTTGAGGGTCTCAAACTGAAAGCCAGACCTTGAAGCTGCTTTACCTCTTTACAAGAGCTAATCTGAGAAAAACAGGGCATCTTACTGATTGTATCAGACAAAAATGAAATGGTATTTTCTTAAAGGATGCATAATCTGTTTAGATTTCAAAGGTGAGTCCGTGATGACACCTACATGCTCTACCAACTCTCTATGCTCATTTTAGCAGACCTCTCTGATAAGGATATAAATTTTAAATATAACTGTCAATACAGCTAACTCATTCATCTTTCTCCCAGATTGCTTCTGTTCCTGTATTACCTATCTTGAGCATGCAACCTATTTTCTTTTTTTTTTTTTGCAACCTATTTTCAAAGAATAAGTATTTCTGTAAGTTCAAGCCACTGGGCTAGGAATTTCTTTCAGTGATGGAGGAAAGCCCTATTTCCAAGCAGACAATGCCAATTAGTCAAATTAGGAAAACAACTCTCCTCTGCTACACACATACACACATATACAAAATCAGAATTTAGTAACACAATGTTTATCCAAGAACAAAGGAAAAATTAAGGGTTATCTACTCCTTTAACTGTCTCCATTTCACAGAAATCTCTTTTTTCTGTATAATTTATATATTTCCTTCTTTGACTATCTGGAATATGTTTCAAGCTCTACACACAATCCTTACTCATCTGTTTCTTCAAATACAGTTATTACCTTCTTTAAAGGTTTTCCTCCACTAAGGTTCTCTCATGGTCTGAGATCACTTAAAACCCTGTACACTGCTATGACAGGGTACAATTTGGCCAATTTGACTTTGTCCTTTAAGTTATTGTAGGTAAGCATTTATGCTTCATCTTATTATTGAGACAATATGCAACTAAAGGCCTTTAGTTTTGACATCATATCTATTCAAGAAGGATCAGCAAACATCCAAATAATAGAGCTCCAGATCAATAAAAATGTAGTTAGAAATAGAGCCCAAAAGAATTAAGATATGTACAATTTTATTTGTGGTGTTAAATAGTTCAGTTCATCTCTCTCAGTTTCTGAAAATGTATAACTACTAAAGACTCAACTAGAAAGAAAATAAACTCCCTGCTCTAATAATAGAGCTTACAAGCTAGAGGGAGAAGACAGAGAATAACAAACACGTGATGATAAAATCTGCTAAGAACAAAGTAGCATAAGGAGTAGGCCCTCACAGTACAGTGTTTCAGCAAGGATGGTGAGGGGGAAAAAAGCTTCTGATGAAATGACCTTTCACAGAGTCTTGAAGGAAATGAAGGAGCCAGTCATGTGGATATATGGGGAGAGTGTTTCAAGTCAACACCAGAAACCCAGGCAAAGGTCCTACTGAGAACATGGATGTCTGTATTCAGGGAAGAACAGAGAAGCCAGAGCGGCTGGAACGGAGAGAGTGAGTGGGGAAAGTACTGGATGAGGTCAGAGAGTGTACAGGAGCAAAACTCACGCAGGATCTTTCAGAACTACCACCCTCTATTTTGTTTGGTCATTTAAATTGCTCTTCTCTCCAATTAACAAGAGTCTCAATCTATCATCAAGGATCACGTCTATTTTATTTGCTACATTCTCCAGAGAATGAATACTTAAATATAAATCTAGAAATGTCCTTTACCTATTCAGTATAATCAGCAACTTTTACACTGATACAAAAGGCTACACCTAGTGGTTGAACAATCATTTTTAGTTAGTGGAAGGTTAAATAAACTAGGTAATTATCTGTCCATTGGCTTTCACTAAAACAATGGCTGCTGACTGACCCTGTTATAGGTCTTCTGCTAAATCACAGTAGAATCGAAAATCTCACTTCCACACCTCTTTTCACCAAGGGAGATAAGGAACTGTAGCAAGGGGAGTAACAAACCCTGGATGGAAAGCTGTAAAACAAGGGGGGAAATGGCAGAAAATAGTATGCAAAGACTTGGCTATTTCAAGATTCTGGATTTCTATTGGCAAGTAAATATTTGTAAAATGCATAAGGCATATACAGGGCTTCCCTTGTGGCTCAGACGGTCAAGAGTCTGGCTACAATGTGGGAGACCTAGGTTCGATCCCCGGGTCAGGAAGATCCCCTGGAGAAGGAAATGGCAATCCACTCCAGTATTCTTGCCTGGAGAATCCCAGGGATGCGAGAGCCTGGTGGGCTGCCATCTATGGGGTCATAAAGAGTTGGACACAACTGAGTGACTTCACTAAGGCATATGCATGCCACCTCCTTCCAAATATTACCATCAAGAAGCAAACAGAAATGTCCAAATGATAGCTAATCATTGAAAATATCTAGCTCTATCTTATAAAATTTTGTTATCTGTACAACCATCACATGGCAGTCAAGAACAACTTGGTGGACTCATCTTCTAACTCCACATTTTCCAAACGCCAGGTTTATCTATCAGATTCCGTAACTGAACATCCTTCTAACGATCAGAACTCACCACCTATTTATCATTCCCTTCTCAAAAGTATAGTCTTACAGATGAAAGTATGCAGGGTGCCTAAATTAACAAGAAATTTAAAATTCAGTAAAAACTTGAAGTGCATGATAAATGAAAAGTGCTAACTGAAATGTAAAGAAACAAATACACATAACACATGATTTAAAGCCAACTATAAATATGCAAAATAGAGATTTTAATTAGCACAGAAAATTCTTGTTCAAAATTACTGCCTGCTCTAAACATGGCAGCCTGCAGAATCATTTGAGCCTTCAGTCTGATTTGGCCAAAATACTGGGTCTTTGTTTATGCTATTTTAATGTGCATTTGAATGCGTTTAGGAAGTGCAGGTATTGTGTTGCATAACACTGAGCCCAGGTTATGCCAGTTTTCTAAAAGTATTTAAATCTGCACACTCTGCAACTGTCAGTGAAGATGTCTGACCTCTTGTGCAAATTCCGAAATGACTTTGGAAAACACTGAAATAACCACAGTCTTAAAAAAGCACTAATTTTTTTCTCAGTGATACATACATCATAAAAAGATAACAATGAAACATTTCCCAAAGATATCCTTTAGGTTCATCATTATATTTTCAGAGATTCTCTGAGATTGAAAACACTTGAGAAGTGAACCGCCCCAATTTTCATCCTTTTACAGACACTAACGGGGATCCAAAGAGGCAAAGTGACTTGTCCAGGGTCTTATAGCCAACTCTTAAACTGGCTCCAGAAGTGTCTAACTTATTTCCCCTAACAAGATTTTGATTTCATCAGGGAAAAGACCAGTGCTTCTGATTTTCCTGAGCCCTGTTCTAATACTCTGCTCAGCAAGTATTCAACACACCGTACTGAGATTCGCTCCCAACAGGTGAACTAAGATCTTGTTTATAAAGAATCATGACCCAAATCACACAGTGTTGTATGTCAGTTATATCTCAATAAAGCTGGAAATTAATAAGTAAATAGAACCTCACTACCATTAAGTAGAAAGAATAGATTCCTGCTTGGTATCTGTCGAATGAATGAAGAAATAAATGCAACTTCTGTTCAATGGGCATGCTTGCAGTCAATGGGCCTTCAAATGGATAAAGAGCCAACAGGCCTTACAATGGATAAAACTTAACCTCTCAATGACACAGGAAAAACAGGCTCATAATCCAATTTCATATGCCTGAGAGAGGCAAAATACAGTATTAGCCCAGGTCAACAAATCAATTCCTTTCTTAAAAAATGAAAAAAATCAATCCTCATCACACCTAACATTTTGAGCTAGGGCTCAATTCTGATTCAAATGTTTTCCAAGTATATTATTAATACTTTAGCAATTTTTCCCACACGTAGAATACAAAAAATCATCATTCCTAGGGTAGTGAGAATACAGTGTAACATATTATAATGGAATGACATTATACATTTGTCTAAATCCACAGAATGTACAATACTAAGAGTGACTCCTACAATAAACTATGAACTCTGGGTAATTATGATGCATCACATAGCTTCATTCTTGGTAAAAAAAATATATATTTTTTTACATATATCATTCTTGTTGAGTGATGTTGATAATGGGGAAGGCTCTCAATTTTGTGGTAAAGCTAAAGCTGCTCTAAAAAATTAATTCCTCAAAAAAGTAAAAATTAATCAAGGTTAAAAAAAAAAAAAGCAGCACTGCAATATTCCCTTTTCCAAGCACAGTCTACAGCAGGACTCAACAACTTGCAACTCACGTGCCCCTGCCTGGGGGGCATCCCGTAAGGAGGCTTTGTAGTAAGGAGGCTTTGTAGTAACGTCAAGCAGGGCTCAGGAAGCACAGATGTTCTTAGTTATTATCTTTTTCCCCCCTCCTTTGCTTGAGTCTCAAACTTTCATCAGCAGGATCAAGGTTAATGTGGGTGGGAGTTCTTGCACTTAGACCAGATTCCCCTTTTCTCATCGTCTACTCTCAGTCAAATCACATTCCAACTAACCTCAAGTGGTGGGAAATTTTTTGTTATCTTTCCTCCTTCTCTATTTAATATTCTACATTTCTTTTCCCCTTTCATTAGACAGAACACACAAGCTCCAACATAGTATATCTCCCCCACCCGCCAAGCTTGCTCTCTGGGAAATGGGCACCTGGCCTAGGATAAGGGAAGGAGAAAGGGACTCAGGATGGGTGGAGTTAAGTTCATCCTCGGCATCAACAGAGAGTAGAGGCTGTGGATGGGCAGCCAGGATCTGCAGTTTCTCACAACAGTCATCCTTTCCAGTAATACCAAAATTTCAATAAGACAGAATGTGTAACTCTGAATTCAAGGTGTTCCTTCCCTCTTATGGTATAGCGTATCTGTGAATTGGGGACCAGAGGGAGGTATGCTAATTCAGATTTCGGGAAAGGAGCAATAGAGAACTCACACAGGTGCGACTCCCACAATACCTTCTAGAATCTATCGTGCATTCACACATGTGCAACCAGGGCATGTGAGAGCATTACTGCCCCATGTGAGGGCACTCTTGCCAGTGGAGTCAGGAGCCAGCAAGTAAATGCTCCCATCTGAGCGGCATTCCATACAGCTTTCTACAAGACCTTGGTAATTCTCATCCCAGCTGCCCACAATGGTGACCAACTTAATAATGTATCCTCATAGCAGCTTTCTCTCCCTCCCTATTTCATTCTCCTTAGACGCTGACTACTGGTTCCTGAGAATCTCAGGCCCCGCTTTCCAGGTGTCCCAGGCTAAAACAATAGAGATGGTCACAAAACTGGGACAATCAGCACTATCTATCAGCTGTCTAAACTCGCGACGCTGGCCCCTTGTCCCTGAACAGAAATACAGTACCTCGAAGATCAGCATGTATTTCCCATAGGGTAAAAGAAATGGAAGAAACCATATGGAACGGGGCTCCACTACATTTCCTGATGTAAACATGTCCTTTTTAAAGCTAGGACAGACGATTTGAGAATAAAAATCACGCTCAAAACTCCCTATACTCTTCACCATGGAATTCTTACCAGAACCCACCACTCTCTCTCCAAATAGGGCACAACGTGCCTGAGATGATGAAAATACGAATATATATATCACCCAAATACACTCTTCTGTATCCATCCCCCATCCCCCAGAAGAGCTGGGTGACAGGAATAAGGAATCTAAATCTAATACTGTAAAGTGGTTCAGGAGTAAAAATGGGCTGGTAATCTTCAAACTCTAGCTGAGGAAGGCAAACACAAAAGATTCACTCACACATCATTGAATTCCTCCAGAGACCTCGCAGGTGTGAAAACATCCAACAGACCAATCACCTGTAATAAAACATAAAAATCAAACAGTAAATAAATATTGAACTTATCCACCAGCTCTCAGTTATTTGAATAGGAAATAATTCTTATTAAATCCTGCTCCTAGTTCAGTAACGTCACATCCTCATATACTTAATGACTCCAATTCATTTTTAACCCAAACTATGCTTTTGCTTCTTACTTGTCAAACATCACTTTTCATAATAAACCATTAAAATCTTCATGTCTTTAGAATTTAGTCACATGTAGCCATTAGCTTATCAGGAAGCAAAAAGATTTAGGACTCAGCTTGCACATGCACTAATAGTTTAACGATTATCAGAAAACAGTTGTGCTTCTACAGCTGTTGCTATAGTTTCATTTTTCTTTTTAAAATATTATTATTCAATAAAAATTACTATATAATCTTCAAAACTGACATTTTAAAGCCCCAATATGTCCTCTCAGTATATTCTTGGTACTATTCTTATAACATTCTTAAGATCATTTTTTTTTTTTTAATTTATTTATTGGGACTTCCCTGATGGTCCAGCGGTTAACAATCTGCCTTCCAATGCAGGGGACTCGGGTTCGTTCCCTGCTTGGGGAACTAAGATTCCATGTGCTGTGGGGCAACTGAGCCCTGGAGCCACAGCAAAAGATCCCGCATGCCTCAGTGAAGATCCTGCCTCAACTACGGCCCAGTGCAGCCAAATAAAGAAATATATACTTTTAAAGTTAATTTATTTACTTTGGCTGCCCTGGGTCTTCACTGCTGTGGGTGGGCCTTCTCCAGCTGCAGCAAGCGGGGGCTACTCTTTGTGGCAGTACCTGGGCTTCCCCCTGCAGCGGTTTCTCCTGTTGCAGACCAACAAGAAGCCCTCGAGCTCTCAGACTGCAGCAGCTGTGGCTCGCGGGCTGCAGACCGAGGACTCAGAAGTTGTGATGCATGGGTGTTGTTGCCTCGCGGCATGTGGAATCTTCCCTGCTCAGGGATGAAACCCATGTCCTCTGTATCAGCAGGCAGATTATTAACTACTGGACCACCAACGGAAGTCCCAAGGTAATTCCCTTAATCAGTATCAGGTATTTAGATCAGACTATAAAAATGGAAGGAAAAAAAAAAGCTAACTTTACACAAAGAAAAAACAAAGAGCTACTTAAGACTCAGTAACCCACTGTCTCTGAGCAGTTTTTCTGGTCATGGATTTATGCTGATTAATCTGCTGGAGAAGGAACAGGCTATCCACTCCAGTACTCTTGGGCTTCCCTGGTAGCTCAGCAGGTAAAGAATCCGCCTGCAATGCAGGAGACCTGGGTTCGATCCCTGGGTTGGGAAGATCCCCTGGAGAAGGGAACGGCTACCCCCTCCGGTATTCTGGCCTGGAGAATTCCATGGACGATATAGTCCATGGGGTCGCAAAGAGCTGGACATGACTGAGTGACTTTCACTCATTCAATCCACACTTACCATACCCCTCTTCCCCAGTTCCTCCTGAAACCCAGACGACTCATTTCTACAAAGCTAGGCACTAAGAAGGCAAGCAAGACACATAATTCATGTGTAATATGCCCAGCAAGATTTAAGAGTATCTGGAAGTGAAACAAACAAAAGCTAAACGGCCTTCATGAAAACTGACCCATAACTGCAGACTCCTTAGCATGCTGCTCTAACCAACCAAGCTAAATAACAGCTCTAAAAGTAAAATACACTAACACTCAAAATATAATCATGAAAAAGAGCCTTCTAATCAGAAAGTTATGCCATTCAACCAAATACCAATTTTTAAAACTAATTTCAACTACAGACTGAACCCAAAAGGGAAACAAACTAAAAAAAGGCCCTGGAAAGCCTTTGCATATTTTTCCAAAGGAAAGATAGTTATCAATCATCTTCTTATTCAGACAACTGTACATAAGAAAACCAAAATTATCTACAATAGTACTATCCATTATCACTAACACTAATATTTTGAGATACTTCGATTTTTCTGATGTACATAAACTAAACTGGAGTAATACTACGTATGATTTTATACCCTGCCTTGTCACTTAACATATGACTATTCTCATGTCCTCAACTGTTTTTCAATCAGGTTTCCCTGGTGGCTCAGTGATAAAGAATCCACCTGCCAATGCCAGAAACATGGGTTTGATCTCTGATCCAGCACAATCCCCCATACTGTGGAACAACTAAAACCATCAATTGTTCAATACTCAGCCTTCTTTATGGTCCAACTCTCACACTCGTGGGCTTTCCTGGTGGTTCAGTGGTAAAGAATCCGACCTCCTATGCAGGAGATGCAGGTTTGATTCCTGGGTCAGGAAGATCCCCTGGAGAAGGAAATGGCAACCTACTCCAGTATTCTTGCCCAGGAAATCCCATGGACAGAGGAGCCTGATGGGCTGCAGTCTATGGGGTTGCAAGAGTCAGACAAAGCAACTAGACTCACAACCTTACATGACTACAGGAAAAAATCATAGCTTTGACGATACAAACCTTTCTTTGCAAAGTTATGTCTCTGCTTTTTAATACGCTGTCTAGGTTTGTCTAATGAGCAAGTGTCTTTTAATTTCATGGCTGCAGTCACCATCTGCAGTGATTTTGGAGCCCAAGAAAATAAAATCTGACATTGTTTCCACTTTTCCACAATTATTTGCCATGAAGTGATGGGACCAGATGCCATGATCTTGTTTTTTTGAAAGCTGAGTTTTAAGCCAGCTTTTTCACTCTCCTCTTTCACCCTAATCAAGAGGCTCTTTAGTTCCTCTTCGTTTTGTGTCATTAGAGTGGTATATCATTTGCATATCTGAAGTTGTTGATATTTCTCCTGGCAATCTTTATTTCAGCTTGTGATTCATCCAGCCTGGCATTTCACATGATGTACTCTGCATATAAGTTAAATAAGCAGGGTGACAATATGCAGCCTTGACGTACTCCTATCGCAACTGTGAACCAGTCCATTGCTCCATGTCCGGTTCTAACTGTTGCTTCTTGACCTGCATACAGGTTTCTCAGAAAACAGGTAAGGTGGTTTAGTACTCCCATTTCTTCAAGAATCTTTCAGAGCTTGTTGTGATCCCCACAGTCAAAGGCTTTAGTGTAGTCAATGAAGCATGTATTTTTCTGGAATTCCCTTGGTTTTCTATGGCTGTTGGTAACTTGATCTCTGGTTCCTCTGCCTTATCTAAATCCAGCTTGTACATCTGAAGTTCTTGATTCATATACTGCTGAAGCCTACTTGAAGGATTTTGAACATTACTTTGCCAGTATGTGAAATGAGCACAATTGCAGTAGTCGGAACATTCTTTGGCATTGTCCTTCTTTTGGATTGTAATGAAAACTGACCTTTTCCAGTCTTATGCCCACTGTTGAGTTTTCCAAATTTGTTGGCATACTCAGTGCAGCACTTTCACAGCATCATCTTTTAGGATTTTAAATAGCTCAGCTGGGATTCCATCACCTCCACTAGTTAGTAATGTTTCCCAAGGCCCACCTGACTTCAAGCCCAGTATGTCTGGGTCTAGGTGAGTGACCACACCATCATGGTTATCCGTCATTAAGACCTTTTTTTATAGTTCTTCTGTGTATTCTTGCCACCTCTTTTTAATCTCTTCTGCTTCTGGTAGGTCCTTGCCATTTCTTTTACTGTGCCCATCTTTCCGTGAAATGTTCATCATATTTATGGAGTATTAATCATAAGAAAATACTATAAAACAAAAGTTTCCCAGCATTAAAGTAGATCAGGGGGACATTCCATCATCAATTCATTTCTTATTTTTTTAAATGGAAATTTACTTGTAATTCAAGTTATATTTTAGACTATTTGCTTACTCTTTCTGCCACTATATGCTTTCAGACACTTTAAAAAGTAACTTAGGAATTAAATACTTTAAAAAGACATTTATAATGCAAATAATCAGCAAATATCTCAGATGACAGAGATATCTGAATCACTGTTCTATAATGATCTAACAGTTAACAGACAGAAGTTAAACATCTTTATTAAACTGACACAACTCAAAAATCACTTTAACTCAGTGACCAAAGACAATTATTTAATGTATTTAACACAAAACACAAAAACCACTTGTTCTATCGCAGTAAGATTAAATCTAAGACTCCCAAATAAAATTTATAATAGGATTCCCTTAATCATTTTTAAATTTTAAAATGCACAGATCTCCAGGCCCTTAACCAGGCAATAACAACTTAGCAAAAGGATCCAGCCAGCAGGCTGCTTCCCTTTAATCTGCCTTAGACCAAGTGTTAATGAGATCAAGGTCAAAAGTTCAGTCAGGAATGGGCCAGGTTAAGTTTGTCGCGAATAACTCTTACCAGTTACAGAGGACATTCCCTAGCTCTTGTAAATCCATATGAAAATTATATATGTCATACATTATCACTAACAGTATAAATAAGATAAACTATGAATCGTAAGTCAGAGGCATTTTTGTGTAAAAGATCGCTTGGGTACCTGGCACCTAAAAATTCTATTTGGTAGCAATACTTAAAATTTTCCAGAGTTTTAAGTTGCTGTTGCTGCTGTTGTCGTTGGAGGCCTAACAGTGAGCTTGGGACAGTGGCCCAGACCAGTTATTTTTAAAAAATGAAAGAAAAAGGAAGAAGATAAAAGAATTCCTCTTACAATCTTCAATTAAACTTGTAATTGCATCTCATCACCGTGGCCTCTTCGTTTCTACAAACACAGAATGGGCCAAATGTAACCAGCCCAATATCATATAAGACACATTTCAAAGGATCTCAGAACAGAAAATTAAAATAGAAAATACTAAATAAGGTTGTTTTGGTGATCATTAGAAAAGCCAAGGCATGGATTCAGATAACCCAAAATAATTTTTTTGCCATAAACACTGGCTTAAAATGACCATGAAATAAAGCAGAACAATAAATTATAGTGCTGGTAATCTTCTAAAACAAGACGTTCTTAAATTAGCATAGGCAACATCAGTGGGATCCTGGGGCCTCTTGGAGGTGCTTTGGGGTTCCATAAATGTTTGGCTTGCATTCCACTTTCAAAGTATTCTTTATATTTAAAACTATGACAGTGTCTCTGTCACATTTATTAACATGTAATGAAAAACAGCACACATAATCAACTGTGTTAAAAATATATGTAAACCCATCAGTTAAGCTGCCAGGCCACCTTGATTTTATGCAGACTTCGGAATGAAGCTTCTCCAGCCAGCTCTTTCCACATATTTCAACTTCTTATAAACATGTCACTGATTAGGAAGGCTGCAGCTCTGCACTGAACTTTTTAAAAATTCAAGTTTGCACATGAATGCACAGATAAAATTACACCTAGGAAAGGAATTTGTCTGTGGAAAACAGGATTTTCTCAATAGTATGCAATTAAAACATGAAAATAAAGAAGAACTCCAAATTTAAGTCACCATGCTCTCAATTTAAAAGAAATCTGCACTTTGTGAAACAAATGTATTTTGATACATTTTTCTTACTCTGAAGACAAAAAAATTCAATAACTGAAACAAAAAAGTCCGAATAGCCAGGTAATTTCTAGATTGTGATTTTCTTTCTATACAGTAACCATCAAATGATTCTAAAATCTCTATGGCCATTGTTTCTATAATGCTACAAATTTTACAGTTCCTTTCATACAGCAATCACATAAATCTTTTTAAACCTGATTTTGAAATGGAAAATGAGTGTGCTCAGTCAATTGTTTTCTTCCCACTTTCCTCTAATAATCCAATTGCATTCATTTATTTATGCTATTAGGATTTATAAGCCCTCCTTTGCAAGATGGCATTGTTTTCAAATTTCCAGACAGACAGCAAAGAAAACATTATATTTAACTTAAACAATGTCTGTGTCACATTTATAATATTAAATTATCTAGAAAATAATACCCATTCAGTGAACCTAAGGCACTCTTCCTCAAACTCCTCCACTGAAAACACCCATGGATTCCCATACTCTGATAATATAGTCTTAAGTAAAACAAGAATACGAAACTTCTTTGTAGTAGTTTCTCTTAAAAATTCTTGAGAATTTTGCTTTATCTCATAATACTCATTTCTATTAAAAAAATTTTTTTATAGGCTTTCCCTGTGAAAATCTTTAAGTAATACTCAAACTCCAGGAAGATGTACCAATTCCATCCCAAGTGTTTCAGTAGCTACATGACATAATGCAGTGGCCTCTAACACTCCAGTACAAGAAGGATGGTCCAAAGTCTAATGTACTCTAATGCATTTCCATTTGTAGTAATTAAAACACAACTCTTCTAGTCTATTAAACAGCAGAATTTATCCAGCCTTAAATTAATAACTTACATTTTCATGCTTCATATGTTTAAGTAACCGCAGTTCTCTGTAGGTTCTTTTGGCATGAATAATGGACTGAAATGGTCTGGATAGCTTCTTCACTGCGACGCGTAACCCAGTTTTTGTGTCAAAAGCAGCACTAAGGAAAAAATAAAAATAAGAAATTCATCATTAAATGTTCTCTAAATATATCAAAATTAGTATTTATTAGGCTATTTGATTTCTACATTAAATGGGCTTATAATAAAATATAAAATAACTATGAAAATAAAACTTAAAATGACCTATAATCCCACCACGCAAAGTAATCTGTTAATCATTTTTTGGTGTTTCCTTCTTATCTTTTCTTTTCTATGCATCTAAATCAAGGATCAGCAGACTTTTTCAGTGAAGGGCTAGAGAGGAAGTATTTTAAACTTTGTGAGGCGCAGGGTCTCTGTCTCAACAACTCAACTCCATGGCTGGAACTGGAAAGCAGCAGATAATACATTTTTAAATGGATGTGGCTGTGTCCCAGTAACACAAAAATAGGCAGCCACCTGATCTCGACGAGCCAACAGATTGGGACAAAGAGCTGGATTCCGCCCGTCTCCTGGCCGAGGCCTCACTGTCTCTCTGCCACCAAATGCTGCCTGATCAGAGACCTTGGAAACCATCATGTTTTCAGGACAGTGAGTTGGCATAAAAATTTCTTTATGAAATACAAAGTATTTGTCACTTTCTAGAAGCTCAGGTAACAGTCAGGAATAAGTTAACATATCTCTGACCTCAGGGAATAGGGTGAGAGGGGAAGAGCAGAATAATAAAATAAATTTCAAATAGTGATGAATGCTATGATTAAATAAAACAGAATAATGGGATAAAGAGCGACAGAAAGCTGGTGGAGCTAGGCTACATTAGCTATGACGTTGAAGGAAGTACATTTGAGCTCGAGGGAAGTGAATGATAAGTAGCAAACGTGTAAAGATATAGGGGAAAAGAGCCTCAAGCAGAAAAATATTATTAACGTTTACTGAGTCTTTATTATCATTCCCCCCACTTACAGATAAGGAAACTGAAGCACAGAGAGATTAAATAACTTGCCCACAATCACAAATCTAGAAAGCAACAGTGCAGGAAGTCTGGACCCAGAGCTCACGCTAACCACCACTTTGCTATGCTGCCTCTCAGAAGAGCAAGGGCATGCTGGAGTGACAGGAGAAACAGCCTGTGTGGGCAGAGCATAGGGAGTACGGGGAGCTTGGAAAAGAGTAAGGTCAGAGACATAGGCAAAGGCTGGACCACACAGGACAGCTGCAGCAAGAAACGTGATGTGTATTTTAACTATTTTTAGAGACTGTACAGGCTAATTCCATCATGTCTCACTCTCCTGTTTATCTCAATCTGTAATCCGCACATTCAAGACTTTCTGATTATCTACTCTCACCAAACTCTCTGACTATGCAATGGCTCCAGAAGTTCCCCTCCCTTCACTCCCAAACGCTTGCACTATGTCCCTGCCTTTCAAATCCCAGTGTGTAATAAACTCCAGTAAGCCTTCAACTTCCGAAATTTTCCTCCATCTCCTCGCTTTAACTGGAGCTAGGCTGTCCCTTGAAGGCACTACTCCTCTGACAGCCATGCCTTAGAGTGGACTCTCTCGTATCCCAGGTGCCTCACGGCTGGCAGGTGGGGTAGGTGTTCTCCTTGCCAGCTGTTTCCCCTTCCAGGCCATAATTTTCCCCTTGATTTACAAAAGCTCCTGCTCACCACCATCCTTCCCTCTCAGTTGCTGTTATCCACTAACTTGGAATTTTCCATCACTCACTGAAAAGTTGGTTCCTATCTCAAAGTCTCTCTCCCCTCCCAACCTCTGTCATCATTCTTGGCAACTTCAGCATCCAGGTGGAGGGTACAGGCAACTTCCTGGCCTCTCAGTTTCCTGGCCTCTCCAGGAAACTCCACCCTGTCCAAGGTCATCCAAACTCCACCTCTGCGGTCACACCCTGGGCTTCTATCACCACCAAAAGCTGCCTGCCCACAAAATGGTGAGTGACATCGCAAACTTCCTATGCCTTTTACTTTGCTCCTATTAGCTTATTTGTATCCTGACTACAACAATTCATTGACTGTTTCTATCCTTCAGCCCTCGCATCATTTCCCTTCTTGCCTGCCTTAGACTGTATTCTCTTATAAAACTCCCTACCTTCTCGGATATACTCACCCAGACAAACCCTAACTTTGGATGATCTTAACTATTTACTCTCTTTGTCGAGAATCCAAAAACTGTGGTTGAAGAAAAAAGAACGCACGTACAGCATGGTTTCGTTCTTAATTTCTGATCTTAATCGCAAATACGGCCCCCAGTGCTGCCACTTCTCTACTAAGTCCATTTTTCTACTCAAACTCCATCTGACACTATCTTTCTCCTCAAACCTCCACTCACCCTCCTCCCTCAGGAGCTGCTCTTGTCCTCACTGAGAAAACAGAAAACATCAGAAGGGACCTCCACCTGTCTACCAGTAAATCTACCTACACACCCTTCTACATTGGGACCCATCTTCTCTGCTTTTTCTCTTTCTGTGACTAAGGACACCCTCCCTTCCTTACAAAATCCAAGACCTCAATACACGCCTTGGTGCCATCCTCCTCATATTCTCAAGAATTCACTCCTTCATCCCCCTTTTCTCTTTATTCTCATCTTCACCTGGATCATTCTCATCAGTTAAGTATGTGCTGGTTATTTCTCATTCTCAACCAACAAAAAGTTTCCCTTGAAACCTCCCCATCACAGCTAAAATTCCCCAGCAGTTCTCAAAGTGTGATTTCTAGACCAGCAGCACCAATGTCACCCAGGAACTTATAAAAAATGCAAATGCTCAGGTGACATCCCAGAACTACTGAGTCAGAAACTCTGAACCCTATTTTTTATCATGCTGACCACATAATTCTAACACACAGTGAACTCTGAGGACCACTAATCTATACCTCTGGTACTCCAGGGACCAGCAGCATTGCATTATCTGGCGGGTCTTTAGAAATGGAGATTCTCAGGCCCCAAAGTAGAATCGCATTTTGACAAGATCTCCAAGTAATTCACACACATCTGATGGTTTGCGAAGCACTATTTCCTCTGCTTCCTTCTTTCCTCAATCCACTGGACTGAAACCTCCCTTCTCAGGTCGTTAATGACCTCTAGTACCAAATGGCCCCTTTTCTGGATTAGCAACTGACACGGTTAACACTTTCCCTTTCTCTAAACAACTCCAACCTAGGGTCCCTGTCAGCACATTCTACAGTTTTTTTCTTTATAGTATTTATTTATTAATTTTTAAATACTTATGTTTTATCTATTTGGCTGCACCAGGTCTTAGCTGGGGCACCTGGGATCTTTAGTTGTGGCCTAAGAACTCTTAGTTATGGGATGCGGGATCTAGTTCCCTGTCCAGGAACAGGCCCCCCGCACTGGAGTGTGAAGCCTCAGCCACGGGCCCACCAGGGAAGCCGCTCTCCTGGTCTTCTCTGACTTCCACCGTAGCTCCTCCTCTACGGTCCCTCTACTCAAACTCCGAATGCTGGAGTTCGTTAGCACACAGCACCAGGCCCTCTTCTGTGTTCTCCTGGGGTTCTCGTCTATACCCATGACTGTAAATTAAATGCCATCTACATATTGAAAACTCCCAAATCTACGTTTCCCACTGAAGTCTCTTCCCAGAAGCTGACTACCTTCCTGGACAACTTAAATTTCGCCAAGTTCAGAACACCCAGGTTCCTCTCCCTGCCTCCTTTATCTCAAACAAACAGACTTTCCATTCAGTTGCTCAAGCTAGACATTTAAAGTGTCATCCTTCACTTCTCCTTTTCCTCCAGCCTCCTGGCCCCATCCAAATGCATCAGAAAGTCTTATGGTTTTCCACCTCCAAGATACAACTCAAATTCAACTTCTCTTCATTTTCAGTGCTTCCATCCTAGTCCAGGTCACACTCATCAGCAGTTTGTCTTCTAATACTCATCTCCCTGCCTCCTGTTTTACTCCCTTCTGAAGTACTCTCCAGCTTCCCAGGTGACTCAGTGGTTTAAAAAAAAAAAAATCACCAGCTAATGCAGGAGACACAAGAGGCGTGCCTTTGATCCCTGGGTCGGGAAGATCCCTTGGAGAAGGAAATGGCAATCCACTCCAGTATTCTTGCCTGGGAAGTCCCATGGACAGAGGAGCCTGGTGGGCTACGGACCATGGGGTCGCAGTCAGACACGACTGAGCACGACACACACGATGTGCTCTCCACCCCACCCCCACCTAATACAACCTTCTAAAAATATAAATTAGATGACACCACTCCCCTGCTTCGAATCCTTCAAGGAATTTCCTGGGCATATAAAATAAAACGGACATTTCCTGTCACAACCTACGAGGTTCAGGGGACCTGACCACCAATAACCACTCCGGCTTGTTCTATGCAACTCCTTCCATCCCCTCACCATGTTCTGAACACGCTGACTCCCTTCAGTTCCTTAAACTCCTCACACAGGCTGTCCCTGGGCCCTCAGATGCTCTTCTCCCCCACTTTCAACTCTACTGCCCGCCCCCCGCCGCAGCGGAATCCTTATCCTTCAAGCCCTGCCTTAAAAGTGTCTAAGAGACGTTTCTAAGTCATCGTAACCCCTCCAGCAGCCATGCTCTGCCACAACAGCCTCCTTGTTCCCTTCCTTACCCCCACGTGAAGGGACAGGGGTCCTTTCTTCTCCCACTCCCCTTGTTCCTACAAAGCCAGCAAACAGGACCTTCTCCCTTCGTGGAAGTACCAACTAAGTTACACTCCTCTCGGAAGCCCTCTCAGGTTCTCCTGAGACTGGGAAAATGGCCATTGCTCCTGTGTGACCCGTCCTCCTCAGCTCTCCACCTCAAAGTCTTGCCTGCCTCCCTGTAGGCTGAGCGCTTTCTCCCTCTCCTCTGCTCGGCAGCCTGCTGGTGCCTCCAGGAGCAAGCAATACCACAGGTTTCTAGATGACCTGCAAATTCAATTCACTGGGGAAGAAAGAAGATGCCCGTTTGAGCTGCCTGTCCAGGTCATTCTCTGCATCAGCTGTTCAATAATAAAGTACATATTTTTATCTCTATTTGTATCTCTATTTGACTTCTGTATCTATTCAGCAAAAGGAAGGGTAGGGTTAATCAGTACCCTGCAAACTTCAATAATCACAATTTATTACTATATGTTTACCTACCATCCAGCAGAGTGGTTAAATAAAGACTGGGGCTTTGGTATTAAGACTACCTGAATTTTAATTCCAGTTCTGCCAGTTAGAAGCTATATAACCTTGAGGAAGTTAATTAATTTCTCTCAGCCTCATATATAAAATGAGGATAATGTTTACATCTCATCTGTGGGATGTTTGTTAGGATTAACTGTGATAACTTTTGTAATAGGTTTAGAAAAGGGCCTGGTCCATGGTAAAGTTCAAATATTAGACATAATGATGTTTGTCTTTTCCACTCATCATAAGCACCTTGCAGGCAGAAAGGGTATTCTGTTTTATTCAGTTCTGTATTACATAAGACTTAGAGTAATGCCTGGCTCATGGTCCAGTCTGAATAAATGCTTAATGAAAATATAAAGTGAAATATAAAAGAAAAAACTTCAACTTTATCATCTGGCCCTCAATTCTTATAAGTTCAATAGCATTCAACAAGAAATTGATATTAATGTTAAAAGCTTACATTTGTATTGAGTGTTTATTACTGTTAGGCACCAGTTTTAATTTTTACATGAATGAACACCTGCATCACAACTTTAAAGAAGACATTATTATTATTTCCATTTTACAGATGAGAGGTTGACTAAAGTACCTACACAGACAGAAAATGGCAGAGTTGGGATTCAAATCCATGTGTGAGTTTCAAGCATGAACTCTTTTTTTTTTTTTTTTTTAAATTTTAAAATCTTTAATTCTTACATGCATTCCCAAACATGAACCCCCCTCCCACCTCCCTCCCCATAACATCTTTCTGGGTCATCCACATGCACCAGCCCCAAGCATGCTGCATCCTGCGTCAGACATAGACTGGCGATTCAATTCACATGATAGTATACATGTTAGAATGTCATTCTCCCAAATCATCCCACCCTCTCCCTCTCCCTCTGAGACCAAAAGTCCGTTATACACATCTGTGTCTCTTTCCCTGTCTTGCATACAGGGTCGTCATTGCCGTCTTCCTAAATTCCATATATATATGTGTTAGTATACTGTATTGGTGTTTTTCTTTCTGGCTTACTTCACTCTGTATAATCGGCTCCAGTTTCATCCATCTCATCAGAACTGATTCAAATGAATTCTTTTTAACGGCTGAGTAATACTCCATTGTGTATATATGCTGGAGAGGGTGTGGAGAAAAGGGAACCCTCCTACACTGTTGGTGGGAATGCAAACTAGTACAGCCACTATGGAGAACAGTGTGGAGATTCCTTAAAAAATTGCAAATAGAACTACCTTATGACCCAGCAATCCCACTGCTGGGCATACACACCGAGGAAACCAGAATTGAAAGAGACACATGTACCCCAATGTTCATCGCAGCACTGTTTATAATAGCCAGGACATGGAAGCATGAACTCTTTAGCCACTGTACCGTAACAGAAAAGCAAGTTCAACTTAACTAACAGTTCAGTTCACTTGAAATGTATTCTAATTGTATGGACTCTGTTTCTTTTCTAAAATGTGTCCTACTATTATTAATTGCATCTCATATGGAAAAAGTTTTCCCGGTGATCTTACATTGAATTTACAATAATGTTAGTGAAAAGCATTTCATAAGAAATAACTTTTACTCAATATATATTACTTTATAAAGGGGAAGTTTTTAATCTCTATAAGTTATACTACTTCCTGTGACTCTGAAACACTAGTCAATGCTGTGGTATCTCATAATTACCAAAAATCACTTCCTAGGTATTTACTGAAATTTCTCCTTCATGAGATTTTTTGTGGATACAAAAGAAACATTAAACATAGTATACACAGTACACACTGACATCACAGAACTTCACCATCAAACTACTGGGATGATGAAACATACCGGAAAGCAAAGAATGCCCAATAATATAGTGTAACTATTACCCTTTTTAAAAAGTGGGGCTTAAAAATATATAAGTTGGTTTTAAAGATATAAATATGTAACAAAAATAAAAACAAACAATAAAAACATAAATATGTAAGTTGGATTCAAAATACATAAATGTTCATTGCAGCTTGTTCATAAGAACAAAACTACAAACTACCGTAATATCCAACACAGAGGAGTTTATAAACTGTGGTATATATTACATGTACCATACACTGCAGACATTAACATGACTCTTGTTATACTGATGATGGGAAAGAGAACAGGTTTTAGAAGTAAAGGATTATCCCATCCGTAGGGGAAAAATGTAAACTCATTCAGGTATATACACATAAGCAGAGAAGCAGTATCTAATTTACTCAAGATTTTAACACTTTTACTTTTTAATATACATTTTTCTATCCTCTTTTTTTTTTAAATGAGTTTGTATCTTTTAATAAGGCTGTTACTAAAGTTAGAAGCATAAGTCATCCGTGCTTTTCTGTTACCCTAAAACAAACAAAAAGAGGCAAGCTTTCTAAATTTCATAAAACCACTACTGACAACTATATTTCCTTCAAATGATACTTATAGCGCTATCCTCAAAGTATGCAAACAAGTTTTACCCCCTTTATCTAAGCTATAACCATTTTCCATTTTACCAATCATTTACCATAATTTCAAAAATACGTGAACCACAATCTACTCATTGTCTTATTGATGGGTATTATAGCTATTTCATCGGAGAAGGCGATGGCACCTCACTCCAGTACTCTTGCCTGGAGAATCCCAGGGAGAGGGGAGCCTGGTGGGCTGCCATCTATGGGGTCTCACAGAGTCGGACACAACTGAGGCGACTTAGCAGCAGCAGCATAGCTATTTCGTACACACTAATAATATAAACACTACTAGAATAGACACCTTTACTCACATTGCTTCTTCCATAATTGCATGATTTCCTTAGAACAAATAATTTTTTACTTCAAAGGACATACACTCTCACTTTTTAAAACACATTTTACCTACAAAAGCGAACAAACAGGAATTCTTCAGAGAAACTGCTCTCAGATTATTAGTTAGTAATCCCATGGCCAAAGCTGCTAAAGCAAATACATGTTCCATCCCTTCCTTCATTTCGTTAAGCATTTAACTTGCTCTAACCTAACCTGTTCTATCACTAATCAAAGCAATATTCAAAGAAAGAGGAAACCACATTTTTCATCCTAAATTGAACACTGTAATTACCCAAAGAAGAAATTCCTAATACTTTTTAAAAAATCACCTGATAAAAATCAATTGAATATTGAGAGATGAAATCCAAATTATTGAATAGCTGATCATGCCACATATTATTTGGGAATTATTTCATTTAATCCTTTTAATAACTTTGGGAGATCATTTACTTCCAAAATAAGAAACTAATGGTCGTAAATATTAACAACTCACTGAAGGGTATATAACTCATTTGCAGTGGGATTCAAATTCAGATCTAATTTCAATGCTCACTATTTTTTCCAGTATGCCAAGCTTTCTGAGATAAGGACAACCCCAACTGGCTTTGCCTTTATCATTATACTTACTCATATTATAGTTGGGAAGGTTCCTCTTAAGCACATTTTAAAAACTGTAACTACAAATAAAACCATGTTTTCATGAACATCATCATAAAATGGAATTATCTTTATGAAGATCAGGTTCTCCAAACTAATGTCCAGGACACATTGCTCAATAAGTTTTCCCCCCAGTTGTAAAGTCATAAAGTCCTAAAATTAATTCACACTTTATAAAAAAGGCACTGCTACAGTAAAAAAAAATTAAAGGGAGAAATAGAAAATTCATTACAAACCGTTACTATATTGTGAAAACGTCATTGTCACTTATCTACTGTTGACTATGAATCTACTGCCTAAGACACAATAATATTCATTAAATAAAATTAAATGTTTTGTTATCCATTCATACTAGCCTCCGCCTCTCTGAAAAAAAATTTGGCTTACTAGATTCTTAATTAATATCCTAATTTTTTTTAACTTCTAAATTTACTTACATATACCCTGTTTTATTTTACAAGGGATTTAAAGTAGTCTAGAATGATATATAAACAATTTGACATAAGAGTACATGATTAGGGGAAAATAAACAAGATAAATAAGAAATAATGTATGGGCGAGGTTAGTGCAAATGCTTATCATGAAGTCCTCTCTAAATACCCGTTAGAGGTGGGCCCCAAATTTGGCTCTGAGCCCACTAAAGCCATTGCAACGAGAATACAACCAGTTAAGACATGAATCATAGGAACCATATAATAAAAACAATCCAGGTGCTTGGAGAACTGAGGAGAGGCGTAATTATTCCTGTAATAAAACCAGAGAAGAGTTCCTCCTGTGTATGTTTATGAAGGAGACACTGAATAATGTGGTAACAATGTCCTAATCTACAGCCTTACACAATTCTAATAGTGGGTTTCAGATGGTTCTTCACTTAAGAGTATCCATCAGCAGAGACTGTCTCATAAGGTCAAAACACAGTTCATGAGCAAAGGCAGGGAGGAGAGGACAAAGCAGCATGCCCAACTGCTCTCTGACAGACTCAATGCAAGACTCAATGCAAGAAGAAATCTTAAGTGTTTCTAGAAAAATAATAAGCTCCATATTCCTCAGACAATCTTCCAAAGATGACTTCCGTCAACTGAGCTCTTGATAGGTAAAGAAACATAGGAACTCTGTGTTTATGCTCTATGACTGGAACCTGGCTTTAAGAGTGTCTGCATTACAAGGCAAAGGCAGATCAATATGCTGAGTCAACTGCTTCTTAAAGGGAGAGAGACAACCTCCTAGAAGGTGAGATGCTGTCTAAGCAGGACAACTGCCCACATCCACAGGGCATGAGAGCACAAACAACCGTACCAAGATTTTCTCAAAAAACAATTTGGTTTTTCCCCAACAGAATGAAGAATAAGCAACAGCTGCCAAGTATCTGAGTAATTTGTGGGAAGAACCATAAGTGATTTAACAATTTCTCCTAATGGTCACAGACATCTTCTCTAATCCCTGATTGATGTTAAGGAAAAAGGAACTTTCAACAGTGGTTAAGATGACAACACAATTTTACTCATTCTTGGAAGTAAAGATAAATATTTAAATATATTAAAATCTGTTGCTATTTCGTCACTAAGTCATGTCTGACTCTTCTGCGACCCCGTGGACTGTGGGCCACCAGTCTCCTCCTCCCTCCATGGGATTTCCCAGGCAAGAATACTGGAGTGGGTTGCCATTTCCTTCTCCAATTAAAATCTGTAGTCATGCTGAATTAATGAATTCTCCTTAATACACTAAATTAATTAAAATACCTACTTGAGGAGAAATAATGTGCTAAGAGATAACATCTCCATATAATTTGAGGCTCTTTTCCAACTGAATCCAGGTTAATGAGTTTTCAAAATGTGTCTTCTAAATAACTAAGTAATTCAGATGACTAACTTTGAACTTTCTCTTTACCTGTTATACTTGACACAAATTTCAACAAACACCATACTGGAAATATTTCTTTTTGACACATCTCTCTCCACTATACACATATCCCTTGGTGGCTCAGACGATAAAGCGTCTACCTACAATGAGGGAGACCCAAGTTCTATCCCTGGGTCAGGAAGATTTCCCTGGAGAAGAAAATGGCAACCCACTCCAGTGTTCTTGCCCAGAAAATCCCATGGACAGAGGAGCCTGGCAGGCTAGTCCATGGGGTCGCAGAGTCGGACACCACTGAGCGACTTCACTCTCTCTACTACAGAAATCTACTTGTTCTTTCTTCTAAATTCAGACAAGTGTGAGAGCATCACTGTACTTTTGATGCTTATGCTCTGCCTCTCCATTTTGGAAACAATGTCATGAAACTAAAGGCTACTTCGTGCAAAAACTGAAGTTTTTCATTTGAGAATTTCAAAAAATATTCTTGAGAATAGCAAGGGATTTAAAACTGACTTTAAAAACTTAACAACTGAACCACTGTCAGCTCTCTCAGTATATACTCTCAAATATCTTGTTTTAATGTCTTCCTAACACTCTGATTTTTAAAATAAATCACAAAATGATCTACTTGCACTATATATAGTATTTTTCAATGGACTTCAGCTTCTTACAATTACACTTTCAGATTGATTAGGAGAAAATCAGATGTTATTAATACAGCTGTTACAAGTACGTGCAATATGACCAATCTCCAGCTTTTTGGTTTCCAAAAACTTCCTCTCAGAGACTTAAAACACAAATGACATATGAAAAATCTTATCAATAGATACATAGCCCAGAATGGGAAAAACTTGTATGAATGATCATTTACTTTGCCTTGCAGACTTTAGAGTTCAAAAACTTTTAGGCAAATGCAGTATTTTCAAGAAAATCTCACTCAGACAGGAAAACATCTGTGACAGGATTTATTAGGGACGTTAGCCATGGGGCTGGCACTCAGGGAATGGCAACATATATCCTAATACTTGCCATTTCTAATCTGGTTCAATTCCTTCTGCAAAAGCTTCTAAATATTGGAACAAAAATTTTTTAGCAACTGCTTCAGTTTCTACTAGGCTGATGAACAGAAGGGAAGTGAAGTGAAAGTCGCTCAGTCGTGTCCAACTCTCTGTGACCCCAAGGACTATACAGTCCATGGGATTCTCAGGCCAGAATACTGGGGCGGGTAGCCTCTCCCTTCTCTAGAGGCTCTTCCCAACCCAGGGGTCAAACCTGGGTCTCCAGCATTGTAGGTGGATTCTTCACCAGGCTGATGAAAACTAACATTCAAATTACACAGAAATTCACTTAGGCATGCAATCTAAAAATCCCAAACCATTTGCGATTAAAAGGTACTTCATCTTCATTTGCTGAAAGCTCCATTTGAAAAAGAGTAATTCTATAAGATATTTCTTCACTGAAGCTTTAAAAGCTCTGTGGTGTCAATTAACATAAATCTCTCACCGCAAATGTGAAGTATATATCTGCAATAGTTATCCCACATTGAACGCAAAAATATTATACATGGATTATTTCACTTCTTTTATTGGGGATTATTTTCCAAAGTCTTGTTAGAATGTTGCCACCACGGGTATGTATCTTCTCTACTTTTACATGTTTGAAAGTTTCAATAATACGTGTTTTATAAGTTGTCACTAAATAATTTTATCTCCTTTCGAGAAAATCTGAAATATTAAATAGACATCATATGTTACATTGTGACTATTAAGTATTACCATCAATCAACTTTGCCTTGCTTCTACAATTAAAAGCCTTTTGCAATAATAGTGTTCATAGGTTTCACATCCAGAAAAACACCCTACAAATATATGCTATGAACACGACTAGCAATGCACATACCAGGCATTAACATGACTTCACAACTTTCAGGTTTTGCTATTCCTGTGACTCTCATATTAAATACATATTTTTACAGTAACACTTAAGAGTGTTAATTACCCATCACTAGATAATAAACTATCCCAAATTTTGGTGGCTTAAACAAGATTAGTATTTCAGTTTCTGTGAGGAATTCAAGAGCAGCTCAGTGAGGTAGTTCTGGCTCATGGTCCGTCCTGCAGCTGCTGTCAAGATGCTGGCCACTGAAAGAGCCATCTGACGGCTTGACTGAGGCTGGAGTTAACCACTCCCAACACGGTTCCCTTAGTACTAGCAGGCCTTAGTTCTTTGCAATGTGGACCTCTCCATAGGGCTGCTCCAGTGTCTTCTCAACAGAGCAGCTGGCTTCCCTAAAAGCAGTGGTTCTCAATAGAGGTCCCTCAGGAGACATCTCAGTGTTTAAGACAACCAGGGGTATCTGGTGGGGATGAGAGGGCGATGCTATTAGAATCTAGAGGGTAGAAGCCAGGGATACTGTTACATATCCTTCACAACAAAGAATTATCTGACCCCCAAATACCAATAAATTAAAAGACGCTTACTCCTTGGAAGGAAAGTTATGACCAACCTACACAACATATTAAAAATCAGAGACATCACTTTGTCAACAAAGGTCCGTCTAGTCAAGGCTACGGCTTTTCCTGTGGTCATGTATGGATGTGAGAGTTGGACTGTGAAGAAGGCTGAGCGCCGAAGAATCGATGCTTTTGAACTGTGGTGTTGGAGAAGACTCTTGAGAGTGCCTTGGACTGCAAGGAGATCCAACCAGTCCATTCTGAAGGAGATCAGCCCTGGGATTTCTTTGGAAGGAATGATGCTAAGGCTGAAACTCCAGTACTTTGGCCACCTCATGCGAAGAGTTGACTCACTGGAAAAGACTCTGATGCTGGGAGGGATTGGGGGCAGGAGGAGAAGGGGACAACAGAGGATGAGATGGCTGGATGGCATCACGGACTCGATGGACGTGAGTCTGAGTGAACTAGAGTCTGAGTGAACTTCGGGAGTTGGTGATGGACAGGGAGGCCTGGCATGCTGCGATTCATGGGGTCGCAAAGAGTCGGACACGACTGAGCGACTGAACTGCACTGAACTGAACTACCAATAGTACGGAGGTTGAGAAACTGCCCCAGAGCAGATGATCCTCAAAGGAAGACCAAGGCAGGAGTCACAATGTCTTTTATGACCTACCCTCAGAAGTCACACTCCATCATTTCTACCATATTCTATACTTTAGAAATGTGAGTCACTAAATAACCGCCTTCACACAAGGGGAGAAGATTTAAGTACCACTCCTTTGGAACAGGAGTATCAAATATTTTTACATCGTTACACTTAGCAACTTGATTTTTTAAATCAAAATACTGGAAAACACCCTGCTTACTTTTGCTAATACCATGTAAATACTTTTTATTGTTCCAGAAAAAAAATCATCAAAGTTCCACTTAACAAAGCTATGTTTGCATCTCAGTGAATGGCCTCTGTAGTCTTTCAATGGTTTGATCTCAAAAAATTCTGCTAAGCATAAACACAGGCAGTCTGATTTAGAGAAAAGTAAACTAGTAGTCAAAAGATCTCAGTTCTAGTTTTGGTTTTGGAACTTCCTAGCAGATGATCGTTGTCAAAGCGTCTATGAGTCTGCTTCCAAGTCAATAAAATGGGGGTGTCACTAGCCCTGCTTATCTTACAGTGCTGTTTTGAGACTCACATAAGATAATTATGTATGAACTATAACTTTATGAACAATAAAAGATAGGTAGTAAATGTTCCAAATGGATATGAATGTGTTACTATATAAGAGTTTCATGATCAGCTTCCAGCATGAGGTTTATCACATAGCAAATTTTCAATATGTATTTTTAGATCTCTTACTCTGAAATTTGAGGTTGAGTATATTTCTGAAGTAACAGTAAGATAGAGCAGTTATTAAAACATAATCAAAGGTTCAAATCATTGATCATTTGTTATTATGTTATAGAAAACTAAAATATCATTTCTACAAGTTAAAATGCACATTTACTCAGCAGTTAACAGAATCTAAGAGTTACTACAATCAGCAATATAATACAGCCAATTCTTTAGAGACTGAACTGAAAAAAACCAAGGTATTACTTATATATTTGTTTCCCAATTTAGACTTTAAAGGAGAGCAGAAGCTATAATGTATTTATCTGTTTATCCTTAAGAACATAATGCCAGATTAGTAAATAAATACCAAAGATCCTGACCTCAAGGAATTAAGAAGTCCAACTGGGGAGTGAGGTTGAACAGAAAGGCACATAAATTACTAAAGACTTTTACAAAGCAACATATTTGCTTCCTGCAATCCATTCTGTAACACTCCAATCAGATCAATTTTAAAATACTCCCCCTCCTACTTTACAGTTCAAGAAACTATAGCTAACTCTCCCCTGCCCAGAAAAATACAATTGCTTTAGTCCTACCCCCCCCCCCCATTATTTCTGGAGGTAGGACCCAAGCACCTGTATGTTTAAAGGCTCCACAAGTGATTCTGAAGCACAAGCAGAATGAAAACCAGAAGTGGGTTCATCCTATCTGAGATATTCCTCCTGTCAGGCTAGTCCATCTCATATCTAATTTTCTTAGTTACGTTTTTTTCTCCTGTCACCTAAAAATGTTCCCTTTCTAGAAATGTTCCAAATACCACCCATCCTTCAAAATAATCCTCAAATCCTTCTTCCTCCATGAAACATTCTAGCTACTACAGCCCACGGGACCTCCAAATTTCTGTATATATCAACACTTGAAAAAAATCTTATTCATTTATGTATTTGTCTGTGCTGGATGTTCACTGCTGCTCGGGCTTTTTCTCCAGTTGCAGCAGGTGGGGGCCACTCTCTAGTTGTGGTGCAAGAGCTTCAGAAGCTGCAGCACACGGGCTGAGTATTTACAGCTTCCAGGCTCCAGAGCTCCGGCTCAGTAGTTGCGGCACATGGGCTTAGTTGCTCCACGGCATTGGCAGGCAAATTCTTTACCACTGAGACAGACAGACAGACAGACAGACAGACACACACACCACACCCCCCCCCCCGAGACACCAAGCCATACACACACACACACACACCACTGAGACACCAGGAAAGCCATACACACACACACCATTGAGACACCAGGAAAGACACACACAGACACACCACTGAGACACCAAGAAAGACACCCACACCCACCCACACCACTGAGACACCAGGACACACACACACCAGGAAAGACACCCACACCCACCCACACCACTGAGACACCAGGGGACACACACACACACCACGGGACACACACCCACACCACTGAGACACGAGGACACACACACACACCCCTACCTTCCAGTGTATAAAAGAAGCAGATACAACACATTAGTGAACATAATAAAGTGAAGTCGCTCAGTCATGTCCGACTCTTTTCGACCCTGTGGACTGTAGCCTACCAGGCTCCTCCATCCATGGAATTTTCCAGTCAAGATTACTGGAGTGGGTTGCCATTTCCTTCTCCAGGGGATCTTCCCGACACAGGGATCGAACCTGATTCTTCTGCATTGGAGGAAGACACTTTACCATCTGTGCCACCTGGGAAGCCCTATATATATATATATATAACATAACATATTCACTGATCTGTTTATATCTGTTTCTTTCATACACTGGAAGCCATTTAACACTGTCAGATGAATGCCGAACAGATTTTTTTCACTAAAACAAACCTATAACATAAATACAAAAATATATATATTTCAAACTTCCAAAATTATGCTGCCTTAAAACCTAGAGTTAACAGAAATCTTTAGGAAACTGGCTCATTTCCTGACTGTAATTTTCATGGCCACTGTCATTCAACAGTGTTAATGAAAAGCTTCCTTCAAGTATCCGCTCCACATACCTAAGGCTGAACCATACAAGTTTATAACCTGAGTCTAATGCTAAGGTAGTTAATATCTCAGAGGCTGTCCTCAAGAAATACGTAGAAAAATAATCAGGGGGAGGCATGAAACATTACTTTTCAATAGCCTTGAAATCCAAAGGGCTAGACATTCTTGACATAGGTTTGGAACTATAAACTTGGATGTACACGTATATGAACAAGGCCATTTTTGAGCCTTACTGGACAATGAATTCAAAAGGAATATGCACAGAAAATATAGTGTTTCCTTTCGTAGGTGGAAAATTCAACTCACCCTATCAAGTTTCCACTCAGGGCCAATCAATCCAAACATACAGGGTTTATAAACAGTTCTCAATCAAAGGTGATTTTGCCCCCAGATTAAAATGTGGCAATGTCTAGAAACATTTTTGGTTGTCCCACCGGGGGTTCCAACTGGCATCTAGTGGGTAGGGATACAGGGATGTTGTTAAATACCCTACAATGCACAAGACAGTCCCCACAACAACAAAAAAAATATCGACCCAAGATGTCAACAGGATAAGTAATCCTAGTATTACAATATATTTGGGAATGTAAACACAGCTTGATAGATGCTCATAATAGTTATCGTCTATTCTCTTAACTTGTTATTTTTTACCCTTTTGCATCAGTTCAGTTGCTCAGTCGTGTCCGACTCTTTGAGACCCCATGAATCGCAGCACTCCAGGCCGCCCTGTCCATCACCAACTCCCAGAGTCCACCCAAACCCATGTCCATTGAGTCGGTGATGCCATCCAACCATCTCATCCTCTGTCGTCCCCTTCTCCTCCTGCCTTTAATCTTTCCCAGCATCAGGGGTTTTTTCAAATGAGTCAGCTCTTCGCATCAGGTGGCCAAAGTATTGGAGTTTCAGCTTCAACATCAGTCCTTCCAATGAACACCCAGGACTGATTTCCTTTAGGATGGACTGGTTGGATCTCCTTGCAGTCCAAGGGACTCTCAAGAGTCTTCTCCAACACCACAGTTCAAAAGCATCAATTCTTCGGCGCTCAGCTTTCTTTATAGTCCAACTCTCACATCCATGCCTGATCACTGGAAAAACCATAGCCTTGACTAGACGGACCTTTGTTGACAAAGTGATGTCTCTGCTTTTTAATATGCTGTCTAGGTTGGTTATAACTTTCCTTCCGAGGAGTAAGCATCTTTGAATTTCATGGCTGCAGTCACCATCTGCAGTGATTTTGGAGCCCAGAAAAATAAAGTCAGCCACTGTTTCCCCATCTATTTGCCATGAAGTGATGGTATCAATATCATTTAATTTATTGAGACTGCTAATTTCAAAGTAGATGATTCAAAGCATAAGGCATTTAGGACACTAACCTAGGAATCAGAAACTGAAGCAAGTCAAACATGTAATGTCAGGTGAGGAAATTATTAAACTTCTAGCAATATAAGATACTAACACCAATATTTCACTTCAATTTAATACTAAGATCATTGAGGAGTCATATTTTACTATAACAAATGAGAGAGATAACTAAGATTTTCACCAGCACGTGGTAGCCCAGAGAAGAAAACATAAATAGAAACTGATTATTCAAAAGTCTAAGTTCAAGAAGGTTCCAGCTACCTAACAGTCCTATATGAGGGATTTGACAGAAGAAGGGAAAAAGAAATTGCTACTAGGTATGTTAAGCATAAAGCAATTATTTATAAGAATAAAGTTATATTTACCACAAGGATAAGGAAATATAAGAATGAAAAGTTCAGAAAATACTGCATAAACCAGACACTTCAACTTAAGTGTCACCGACAGACCTGGGGCATCGCATCTGGTCCCATCACTTCATGGCAAATAGAAAGAGAAAAAGAGGAAGCAGTGGCAGATTTTATTTTCTTGGGCTCCAAAATCAGTGTGGACAGTGACTGCAGCTGTGAAATTAAAAGATGCTTGCTCTCTGGTAGGAAAGCTAAGATAAACCTAAACAGTGTATTAAAAAGCAGCGAGATCACTTTGTCAACAAAGGTCCATAAAGTCAAAGTTATCATTTTCCCAGGAGTCATATGCAGATGTGAGAGCTGGCCCATAAAGAAGGCTGAGCGCTAAAGAACTGATGCTTTCAAACTGTAGTGCTGGAGAAGACTCTTGAGAGTCCCTTGGACAGCAAGGAGATCCAACCAGTCCATCCTAAAGAAATCAACCCTGAGTATTCACTGGAAGGACTGATGCTGAAGCTGAGGCTCCAATACTTCGGCCACCTGGTGCAAAGAGCCAACACACTGGAAAAGATCCTGATGCTAGGAAAGATTGAAGGTAAAAGGAGAAGGGGGTGGCGTAGGATGAGATGGTTAGACAGCATCACCAACTTAATGGACATGAATTTGAGCGAAATACTCTGCGAAATAGTGGAGGAGAGGGGAGCCTGGTATGCTGCAGTCCATGGGGTTGCAAAGAGTTGGACACGACTTAGCGACCGAACAACAGCAAACAATTTACGGGTGAGAAGGTCAGAGACACTACCCCATGTGGAATTACAGAGCTGCAGGAAGCAACTAGACCCTGGAGAAGGAAATGGCAACCTACTCCAGTATTCTTGCCAGGAAAATCCCAAGGACAGAGAAGCCTGGTGGGCTGCAGTCTATGGGGTCACAAAGAGCTGGACACGCCTGAATGACTGAGCACGCATGCACCTGAGTGTGTAGAGGACTCTTACCCTCATTGTCCCTTTCTTCCCCTAAGACACAGCCTCCCTGAGCCCTCGGCAGATCAAAAGAAGAAGTTCTGACCTCTTGTGGGCACATGCTGATGTCATCACTTTCTAGTTCTGAATCAGATGGAAAGGTCTCTCTGACAGAGATTTCAAACACATACCCTTGCAACAAAGTTGCCCTTGATGTACAAAAGTTACCAGTATGTCACTAGATTCAAGAGAGACACTGAAAAATCTAAAAGATTTCAAGATAAACATTAGAAATAGAAAAGTAGATTTGAGATGGCAACTAAAGCTGAAAGAATGCAGAAAAGAAAAGCTACAAAGGACTTCCAAAATATGCCCCTTCTAGACTGCCGTTTTTAAAAGCAAGAACCCCTTCTGCTTTTTTGGTTTTTTTTTTCAATCTTTATAAACAAAACACCTCCAACAGTGCTTTAGCACTGGCTAAGCTAAATTAATGAAGTTAAGAAAGCAAAGAAGAAATTGGTGTGGCTTTTTTCATGATTTTTTTTTGGGGGGTGGGTGGTATAATGACATGTGATGCCTATACTCTGGCCCTTAAGCTTGGGAAAGCAACAGGCGCATACTTGTGGGTAGACTGACAGTAAGCCACACACACTCATGCATCTTCCTTTGTGTCTCAGGCACAGTGACAATGTCACCAAGGCCTAAGAGAAGGTTTTGAGGAAAACAAGGAAATCTGTAACATCATTCAAAGCAACAGGAGCCAACATGCTCAGGGTATAAAGTTACTCAGACAGCAGGCTTAGACAAAATAAACATTTGTTCTATTACCTTTTTGTTATGTTGTCATGGGAATCTGTGTTTAGGAATACTTATTTTCTGCAACTAGATGATAGAGCAGTAAAAGGGGAATGGCTTTCATAAGAGAAGGAAACTTTTATCTGTAAAGGCAGAAAAGAAAATAAATAAATCCTACGGGTTTTTAATGAGGCCACATGTGTACAGCCTTTCAATCCATAAGATTTATTCAAGTTAACGGAGAAGTTCACTGGGGGCTCGGAGCCAACACACTGTTAACAGGTAATAATAATCCAACAGCTACTAAAAATATTGTAATAGGGGAAAGGCAGAGGAATGTAAAGTAGATACACAGCCAAATAAAACAGAAAATAAATGAGATCTTAAGAGCTGAAAAAAGGTAAAAATGACTTTTTAAAAATAACCCAATAGCAAGAAAAAACCTAGAAGCCCAAACAAGTTAGAAAACATTCAACCTGCCAGCAGGCTAATCTTCTTTTGTCACCAGAAGTCTAGAGCTAATCTCTTTGCTCCCTTCCTTTTGGCAACAGAAACCTGAAAAGTGAAGTAAGCCTCACATGTTATTTAAAGAGCTGGACCAGAGTACCCTGAATTTCTAGGGCCCACCGAAAGCACTGGCTCAGGGACACTGAGCCTTCTGGAAGGAGCATGGGTCACAGCTGCGCACCAATTCATCCGACTCCTCCACTCTGCCCTAAAGTACGATTAGCACCTCTGAATGGGTAAGAAACAGAAATTAAAAAGCAGGGACCCCAGTGCAGAGTGAGCTCGGAGAATAGGGCCTTTGCATGTGGTGATCCCTCAGCATGGGATGTTCTTCCTTCCCACTCAAGTCCAACCAGTGTCCATCACTTCCTTCAGGTCTTTGCTCAGCTGTCAGTCCACCACCGAGGCCTACCCAGCCTACCCCGCCTAAAGGTGCAACAGCCATCCCAGCACCCCCTCCCTCCCTTTTCCTTACTTTATTTTCCCCGTAGTGCTTATCACCTGGCGTGCTATAAATCTTAATTACTTATTTACTGTCTACCTCTGTTCCCCTTCCCCTTAGCCTATAGGCTCTTACAGGCAGAACTTTTCATGTTTTGCTCACACTCCATCTCCAGCACCTAAAAAGTGACCCCCACCACCACCACACACAACAGGTATATAAGTTATCAGTATAACACACAAGAGTCCTATCCTCAGGGAGATGAGCATGAACCCATCCTCCTCTGTCTGTAACTCCATGACCATACACCCTGTAAGACCCCAAAGTTGAGACCTATCCATCTGTCCAAGGCCAAAACTCAGGCGTCATTCTGGGCTCCTTTCTCTTCTGTACTTTTTTCTCGCCAACATTCAGCCTGGGGGCCAAGTAAGTCAGAACCCAGGACCCACTGTCGAAAGTGCAGAACCTACAAACCACCACCTGCTTCCCTCCCTAGAACAAATCATTTAAAGGCTGAAATGCTGGGCGTTTGGTTAACTTTATACAATCTTAACGCACGCGTACTAACTTTATGGAAACACCATGCAAAGACAACTACTTCTAATACTAAAAGCTTCATTTACTTAAACAAACTAACAAAAACTTCAGGTTTAGAGGTTCTGTTTTCATTTGTCCTGAAGAAACACATGAATCACCTCCAAGTACATGACAACCATGAAAAGATTTCTAGGTTTCAGAGCCAAGGGAACCCACTTCATAACAAGGTGTGCTTTTTTGTTTGTTTGTTTTTCTTTTTTTTGAGCTCTACAGTAATTATACCTCTAGGATAGGAAAAAATCAATACCAAATTTCACAGGAAAGAGCAAAAATCCAAGATATTTTCAAAGGCCTAGAGAAGCGGTTATTTCTATTTATATCCTATACTTACATAACAGAAACATGTACAGATAGTCTCAACTTTCCAAAATGTGCACAGAAGAATTTCAAACCAAAGGGATTCATAAATTCAGGAATTAATTATTTGCACTGACAGTTCTTTGGGAACTGGTCTATCAATTCTGAGGCAGAGATGTGACTTTAATCAGTCATTACCTCAGGTTAGCCAGGCTTACACTGGTGGGATTGGTTAGTCATAGCTCTACTATTTCAAACGATCCAGCAACCCCTTTCTTCTCAAAAGGAGGGTGGGGAGAGGCAAACAGCACCAGAGAAGGTGCCACCAAGACAATCTTAGCAGCCTAAAGCATAGGAAAGGAGAATTCTGAAGTACTAAAATCACAGAACCAAATCCAAAGTAGTACTGTATACCAGACCTCATCTATAAACCTAGGTTAATACTAGCCTTCACAGAGCTAGTGAAAACTGAATAATGCTTTGAATGCAAATATATTATAAAGTATAAAATCCCATAAGAATGCTTGTTAATACTAAAGTGAGATATTAATAGATCTTTGAGGCTAAAGCAGAGGGAAATCAAAGGCAGAGTAGTCCTCAGTAGCAAGGAATTAAACTGGCAGAACTGAAACTCGAGAGGTTCAGGATACCCTTATTTTCAAATGGGAGCCTGTGGAAAATGGGAATCTGACAAACAATGACTTTATAGCCAACTTAAACGAACTCTTTCTTAAAAGTCTTCACATATCAATAATACAAATATTTTGCCATTGTGTTTAAATATTTATTGGTTGGTACTGGTAACATGCAGCCAATCACCTTGCTTTTGCTTACAAAGAAGAGCAAATGCAAAGAAAGATCAGCAAGGGCTTACTATCACCACTAGAAAAATAAAAGACTACCCCTCTCACTCCAGTACTCTTGCCTGGAAAATTTCATGGATGGAGGAGCCTGGTAGGCTACAGTCCATGGGATCGCTAAGAGTCGGACACAGCTGAGTGACTTCACTTTTTCTTTCTTTCTATAGTTCCTTTTGGAGAAGGAAATGGCAACCCACTCCAGTGTTCTTACCTGGAGAATCCTATGGACGGAGGGGCCTGATGGGCTACAGTTTATGGGGTTGCAAAGAGTCAGACACGACTAAGCAACTAGTACACACACATATACCCCTTTCACTGATTAAGAGTCAGGAAAGTCACCTCTGCACACTCTATAATGACATTCTTTTATTTATTTGTGCCCTGGCTCTTTTTTTTTTTCCCCAAGATTTAAAATGATGAGTGGCTATTAATACTAAAAAACTTAGCTTCACTTATCTTTACTACATTTATTTTCACAAAGCATTTTGGATGTTGAATTTGACCTCTTAGTAAATTTTGCCATTCTTTTACCAAAGTTTTGGTATATACTTTATATACTGATGATAAATATAAACAGCACAGAACAATGCCCAGAACATAGAAAGCAATCCATAAAATGCAGTTATTATTCACATCACACTATACACCTACCAGGGAATGAACTGTCTTTGTCTTGTTTAACAGTCTAGCTCAAGAAACCTAGCCTGCTATCTGGTCCATGAGTGTGTGAAGTCATTTTAGGCATGTCCGACTCTTTGCAACCCTATGGACTGAGGCCCACCAGGCTCCTCTGTCCATGGGGAGTCTCCAGGCAAGAATACTGGAGTGGTTTACCATTTCTTCCTCCACAGGCTCTTCCCCACCCAGGGATCAAACTTGTGTCTCTTGCACTGGCAGGCGGGTGGGTTCCTTACCACTAGCACCACCTGGGACGCCCCTAAAGATGTGTGCGTGCTAAGCTGCTGGTCCATAGTTGGTGCTCAATAAATATTACTTAATAAGTGATTCAATATGGTTTAAGAATAATTCTGATCTCTTACCTGTTTTATGGTTACCACTGCCGCACCTCCTATAATCAAAGGCAAGAGTCTGGAAAACGCATACACCAGAGGAAGGGCATTTAAGTTCCTGTTTATATTTCCTTAAACTCACCACAAAGATCCTCCCCCGCCCCTTTCGTCCCTAAACCACAAAATCAATGCTTTGCAACACCGTACTCTTGAACAATTTTGCTTCATTTCCCCTCACTGACAGCGCACCAAGTTCCTTAAAGCTGCAAGCTTTAGTTTAGTTCCCTTTACCCCTTAAGAAGGAAAGGTATGTTTGTAAAACTCTAATACTCAAAGTTCTATTTTGATTTCTTGATCTTTCATTCACGATTAGTTATCATACTTGCGTTACTAGATACTTAGTACAAATGAAAACACTGAAAATTGGCTTATTATTTAATTTTTAAAGTTAACACATCAAAGTGTATCACACTTCAGAGCAATCAAATTAGGAAACTGACACATTATTTCAGTGATGTTGCATTCCTTGAAATACTTTCAGAGATTCTTTTTTGGAACAGACTTCAATCCAGTTCTACAAGTCCCACAGGAAATTCTGTGTCATTACTTTACGGTTACAACTCCTATTTGACCTCAAACAGTATCACCAGCCTGGCTGCCTGATCTTTTTCACCAGACTTGAGCCCAAATTCTCTAAATGATTTGGATTCAATCTAACTTCGTTATTTCCTAAAATCAAATCTGCTCTAAAAAAAAAATGAAGAGAGTGAAAAATAACACAGGCTCCAAAGTGGATTCTAAGAGAAGTTTAAAAAACATTTTTTTTTTCTGCCACACCTAAAAGCTGCTGACTGAAAGAACAACTTGAAATAACTACTCTGAATGAGATAACACATGTGAATGTAAATTCTGATATTTTCAATCCAAAATCAACTATACTTGTTTACGGTCAACTGTCACATAATATTGGTTATTTTTCTCCACCAATATGTTATAGGTTACACCTTAAACAACCTTAGCAGAACTGCCTCCACAGAAAGACACACAAGAAACTTAACAGGGGTGGTCTCTTGAGAAAAGAACTAGTCCAGCTGGACAAAGAGAATGGAAACTTTTCACTGTCTTTCTATGCCTTTTACATTTTATACAATGTGAATGTACTACCTACTTTTAAAAACCTGTTTAACAAAATTACTTCCAAGTGTCAGTTTTGATGGCTTCTATAAACCAGAAAAATAAAGCACTAAAAAATGTGGAGTTCATGTTTTATCAGCACTTCACTGGATCTCCAGTGCCAGGGCTGAGTTACTCACATCAACTGTAGGGAAACCTTGCAAGCAGTTCACTAACTCCCCACAGTTGAGCCGTATCACTCCACTAAAGTTTAAACAACAATGATAGGAAACAAAAATTCAGTACCACAAAAATTAATGTGTCAATTCCAGAATGAAAACTGGCCGTAAACAAGTGAGCTATTAAAGCAGCAATGATCCAAACACATCTTCGAAAATTAGCGAATCAACAGCACGCTATAAAAATGGAAAAAAGATGTCAAGCATAGGGCCATCAGCGACATCACTCAAGCAGCCTGAACTAGAAAACGCAATATGATCTGTTGCTGGACACAATTGCACAATCTCAATTACCCAGAAGATTCTACCAAACAGGAAATTCATGCTGGGGCTTTAAGAAACACAGGAATTATATTCAAAGATTACCAAGTCTAAAAGCCTGGAACCTGCCCCGAAACAAAAAACTAATTTTGTAGACCTCTTTGCAAATAATGCATGCACAGGAATTACATGAATTAGCTTCAGGTCAGCTCTCAAATTACACAAAATCTAAAATACAGTGTATAAAACCTTAGAAGTTAGAAAAGTTAGTGAACTGAGTCTGGAAATTTTACAGTAGCGTTTCATTTAAAAGACATTCATAGTGTGAATTAAAGCTGAAAAGTGTCTCTTCCTTCTTTTGCTATATATTCCATATCCCATGAAAACCATTATGTACCTCTCAGGCCTTAAGTGCAGATTAAGTTCTCTGCAAACCCTCTAAAGGACTTTAAAAACACAGTGTTTCACAAGAATTATCACGATTAAAAAATATTTATAATACATCGCAGCATTGTTAAAAACTTTTTGATCTTGAGGGCGTCCAACGGATCTGAACCTCACTTGCTCCAAAGGAGAAAATCGTTTTGTCAAACAATACTTAAATGAGCAGTGGTATGTGACTAATCAGCGAGGCCGCCAGCTTCTCAAGCTGCAGGCACTACCACCACCCCCCACTCTGCGAAAAGGAAATACGCTTTCAACTGAATCGGAAACACACCACTCAAGCTGGCACAGGGCTCACCGAGATAAAGTCGGTATTTTAAGCTCCCTGGATAGCTGCTAATTCAAGTGCGAATTCAAAAAGAACCCTTCTCAAAATGCAATTTCGACAGAGGTTTGCAAAAAAGCCCGAACTCAACGCCCTTCGTCCTCAGTTTTGTTCAGATGACCGCAGTCGAGCTTTGCCCTTCTGCTTCTCCGGGCAGCTTCCCGGGCTTGTCTGCTCCGAGGGCAGGCACATCTCGAGAGAGTCCTTCTGCTCGATGCCAGCAGGGAGAGACCTCCGAAGAGGGACCCCTGTTCCTGCCCCCGTAGCAGCACCGCCCCCCCACCCCCACCCCCACCCCCAAGGGAACGCGCAGGGTGCGAGTCAGGGCCCGGCTCCAACACCATCACCCACCGCCCACAGCGGACCTGCGTCCTACACACAGCTGACCATCTACGTGGGCGTGCAGGGTGGGGGTGCAAGGGGGACAGGGAGTGCAGGACAGGGGTCGAAGAGGGCTGGGATGCCCTCCCCCCAAGGAAAATTCCTGCCGCTGGGTGCATTGCTGAGCCGTGGGGGCAGGCCTGACTCCAGGGCATACGGAGACACCCGGCCCAGCGAGGCCCCCGGCCCGGTGACACTCACCACACAGAGCCATAGGCGCCGGAGCCCACCGGGGACAGGTTCTGGTAACGCTCGGGCACCTCCCAGATGGTCTTGTTCAGCTCCTGCCGGTAGAACGTGGGCCTCTCCTGAGACATCTTCCAGCGGTGGCCGCGGGGCGAGGAGGTGGCCCTTGCAGGGCCCCGCCTGCACCCGCACCCGCTTCCCCTGACCTCGTAGCCCGCCCGGCCGGGCGGGGACCCCTGCGCTGGCCGCCCGCGCAGGTGCGGCTGCGGCGACCCTGAAGAAGCCCGCGCGCGCGCGCGGCCCCTGTCAGCCGCAGCGGCTGGACGCGCCTCACCGACGGCGGGGGAAGCACTGCGAAGGGCCGGGGCACGCTCCGGGGCCCTGGGCTGGCGCCCCGCCCAGCTCTCCCTGCGCTCTCTCCACACCCGGCCGACTCCCGGCTGCGCGGCGGGGTCACAGCTCCAGCTGCAGCGCCCGCGGAGCTTCCAGTGGTCGCCTTTCCCAGAGCCAGCGAACAGGAGCCTCCCGCCGTGCTCTCGCGAGAACAGCTCCCGGACCTCTCCTCGAGCCGAGATTTTACCCAATATGGAACCTGCCCGCGGGAGGGGGGTTGATGAAGGGAGAGCTTGGGAGAAGTAATTCTCGCGAGAAGAGAGCAACAGCTGGCCCCTAGAGGCAGGAACTCCCAGGGATTGCTCTCCTTTAGCGCGCGAAGGCGGACCCGGGAAGGAGCGGAGAAGCAGACGATACAGGCCGCGCGCGCCCCATCGTGGTCGGCGGGGCAAGTGCTTGGCTCCCTGTTGGAAAGAGACAGTGACAAATCAATCGGGTGTCTGGGAAAAGAGCCAAAAGACCTTTAAACGGTGGGTAATCACCAGCAGCTGAGCACCTGCTCGGCGGAAAACCCCCAATTTCCAAGAAGTACTTGCATAAAAAAGAGAAAGATTCCGGCCAGAAAGCCGTTGTAGTCCCATCTGCTCAAGGACATACACTTACTCTTCGGAATGCTGACGAAATCTGTCTCAAAGGTAAATATTAGCCCTGAATTAAGGTTGAGGTTTTTCCACCCAGACACTTCTAGTAGTTCTCAAACTTTTACGTGCAGAAGAAGCACCTTGGGCGCTTAAAAATGAACAGCGAGTTTGATTAGATGGGTCCCAGAGGGACTCCAAGACTGTGCATTTTTACAAAATGCGCCAGGTTCAGAAAAGTTCTTGGTATCTCCCTTGGAGAAACATTTTAAAACCTTTACCCTGAAGGTTTGAAACTGATTCCTACCTTGAAGAGCTTCCAGCAAAGAGGGTTTTAAGAATTGTAATCATGCCTCTCAGAGTAAGAACAGTGCAGATAGTGGTTTTCTGGCAGTATCCTGTTGGGCAAGTCAATTGACCTTTCTTAGACCTTAGTTCCAGTTTATGCAAAAAAGAATTGCTGCCCTGAAATTTCCCACCTGAAAGCTGAACAAGATAATAAATGTGAATGGGCAAGGTATTATAACCCCATACCTTCATGTCACTATTAACTTATTCCTACCCTAAAACTTGTTTCAATAAGCAGAATTGGACCCTATCTTATTCTTGGTCATTTCTTTTAGAACTAACTGGGCTCAAGCCAGGACACTTCCCATCACTATCCATGACTATTCTCTTTTGTGTTATGCATCCCTTGAAGTGCTCAAATTTTGCCTATCTTGTCCCAGCATCTAGCTCAGGGCCTCGAACATAGAAGTTACTCCATAAGTATTTGCTGAGCAAATTATGAACAAGGACATGATCTCAACTAAGGTGGCATTGCAGGATCCTCAGCTGTCAAGGAAAAATAAAATAAAACCCAAAACAAGGGTCGTAGGTGATCTGCGGAAAGCTTTCTTTGGATTCAGTGTGACAGCCTAGATTCTCTTGCCTTAGAAGACATGTTGCTTAAAAATGTTCCAAGCCAAACTGCAGATAGTGAGCTTTCTAAGAAGTATTGGAGGTAGGAGGAAGCAAGAGCAAAAATGCAGCTGTAAAGATATGAGAGGTAAGAGTAGGGGATCAAGGTGAGTGCATGGATAAAAGGGGGAAAACTTGGAAGCTGGAATTCTAAGAAATTCATGTATTTATCCAACAAATTGGGATGATGACATGAGAGTGAGCAAAAGAATAAAGATGAGCAATACACTCACTCACTCAGCAAATATATATTGAATGCCTACTAGGTACCAGGCACTTCTAATGGGAAGTTGGTTGAAAGGCAGATAGCGGCTGCCTACGTGGAGCCTACAGTGAGTAGTGGCACAATCATTCACTTCTTCAACACAGATTTATTGAGCACTTACTAGATCTACCACATTGCTCTGGCACCAATAATACAGCAATTAAAGAAAGACATAAAAATTCCTGCCCTTCTGGGGATGAGACAGATTACAAACGGTATAGGTAGGGACTCCCTGTTGGTCCAGTGGCTCAGACTCCATGCTCCTGGAGCAGAGCCCCTGGGTTGATCCCTGGTCGGGGAACTAAATCCCACTTGCAGCTAGGAAGATGGAAGGTCCACTTACTGCAACTAAATCCTGATGCAGCTAAATAAAGACGTAAATGTATTTTTTAAAGCCGTAGGTAAAGTGAATAATATATTAGACATTACTACAGTAATCAAGCAAGTGGAAAACTGCAACTGGGCAAAGAGGGAATGCAGACACAGGGAGAGGCAGTGACAGGGACTGAGCTTCAGAAGGTTAAGGGGTCTTGGGGGGAGGAGCTGGGCAGGAGGGCGTCCTTCAGTCGGGGTTGGAGATCTCGGGGACCCTCTTAGCCTCCAGTTTCCTCCTGCGTTTTCTGTCCACAAGAGTTGTCGGGAGACTTAGGGTGCATCACTTACGCCAAGTGCGGCGCGCGAGGCCTGGCATCAAGGAGGCCCGCGGGTTCGGCCGCAACGGCTCGGGAACCGCCGGCGTCCGCGTCCGCAGCGCCGCCTGCCCGGCCGGAGCTGCCTCCGGCTCCAGCGCCCGCCCTCCCGCCGTAGCCCGGGAACCAGGTGAGCCGAGGGACCAGGGAGCCGCCCGGGGCCGGGGCTTCAGGTGGTGGCGGCGGCGGGGCCCGGGCTCCGGCGTTGGGTGCGGGGACCACTCCCCCCGGCCCCGGCGTTATACTCGGAAGTCCCCGGGCCACTGTCACCGCAGGGTCAGGCTCGTCGAGGGCACTCAGTCAGTGTTTGCGGAATGAATGAATGACTGTCCTCCCTGGGAGCTTCTCTCTCTGTGCGGTCCCTGCTTTTGAAAGTCCATGAGGAAAGACGGCGCGTGCGTTTGGCAGGCTGACTCCTTCCACACTCGTTGGTCTGAGCCGTCATAAGCCCCAGAACTGGCCTGCTGCCGGAGCCTCCCCCTGATCAACGCACCCCGCTGCCATCCTCCTCCCGAGGCTTGATGCCCAGTTGCGCGCCTTCTGCTTTTTAGACCTCACTGGTGTCGTTCTTGTTCCTTCTAACTGAGTCCCTACTCCCACCTCTCAGCCCCTTGTTCCTTTCAAGTTCTGTTGATGGATCGCAGCAGCCCCTTCTTCAACATCCCCAGCCCAACAATGAGTTTCTCTCCAGCCAGCCCATTGGTAATACTCTCACCAGGTCGCATTAAAGGCAGTTGTCTGTGTGTCGGATGGTCAGCTCCTTGAGGGCTGTCCTCTGATCATTCATCCCCAGCCACCAGACCAAGTGACGGAAACGTACTGAAAGCAATGCCCTTTGCTTGTGCCTTTCTTTTTCACATACATTCCACCATAAAAGCATAGTTAGAATGGGCAAAGGCCTGTTTTTTTCTCATGGAATTACAAATATTTATTTTGAAATTCTGAAAGTGAATTTTCCTTTCCCACGATTATAGAGAACACGTGAAAGCCGACCATATGAAAGGATAATCTTGAAACTAAGTTTCAGGATTTCACATCAATTGGGGTAACAGAAAATTGGGTTGAATTGGGTTGTGTTTAAATATCTTACTCTTGGCTTTTAAAGTGCTTTTAGCACCTTATGTAAAAGAATCAGTGGATGGCTGGATGGTTAGGGGTAGTATGTGGATGAAGGAGCTAGGTCAAAAGTGCCTATATTAACAGTGCTCCAAGTTTAATCCTGATTGTCCGACTGAATAAAGATAATTAGCTACATTTACAGTGGTCTTCATACTTCACTGTGTACCAGAATCATCTGGAGGGCTTCTTAAAACAGACTGCTGGTCCATCCTCAGAGTTTCTGATTAATTGTGTTTTGTTAGGTAGGGCCTGAGAATTAGCATTTCCAACAAGTTCCCAGATGATGCTGTTGTTTGTAAGACCAAGTATGGGCTATAGAGATTAATTTCTATTAATTAGTAGTGAATCCAGATGCCCCAAATTATGTCACCTTTGTAGAATATGAAAATGAAACCTAAAGTTGTTCAGATCATGGCCCACCCACCTGAATGTTTTTGTCTGCTGGCAGGAAGCATCAGGGAATGTTAGGAATCAGTAAGACACAGTCCCTCTTGTGTTGTGTCTCAGCTGAAAGGTCATTATCCCACCAGTGTGGTTCGGATGACCTTCTTCTGAAATGCATCATCTTCTCCACATTAAAGTGCATCTGCCACTTGTCAGTAATAGCTTCTGATCATCATGCTTTAAAGAGAAGGGTCGTGTTAGTGAAGAAAACAAGCCAGTAGGTTTTCTGTGAAGTCAAGAAAGACTAGTGGAACTGAAGAAATTCCAGAGATGACTGCTGGAAACAAAACAGTAACTGAAAGATGTTTTCCCTTGCTGCCTTTAGCCAGTTATATGGTAAGCCCTTTGAAGACAGCTTTCCACCCACCCCTCCTAGCCACTCAGACTGTGGTCCCTGAGTTGTGACTTGATTGCCTCTCTGCCAGACTGCCATAATAATAGAGGGCTCTGACTGGTCTTTTTGCCCCGGTCTCTCCTGTCTCCAGTGCTGTCCTGTAGAACTTTCTGCGAGGATAGAAGTGTTTAATACCTGCCCAGTCTAGTTGCTAGTCCCGACCATGCATGGCTCTTGAGCCCTTGAACTGTGGCTGTTGTGACTAAGGAACTGACATTTTCGTTTTACGTATTGGCCATGCCACAGAACGTGAGGCATTGCCACCAGTTTTCCTGACCAGAAATTGAATCTGGGGCTACAGCAGTGAAACAGCTGAGTCCTAACCACTGGACTGCCAAGGAATTCCCTCATTTTGTTTTAATTAAGTTAAATTTAAGTTTTCACAGGTAGCAGTGACTGCTGTGCCGGTCAGTACAGCTCTAGACTCTACCACTGACATGATTCTTCCTGAAGCATGTCTGCGCATGTTACTACTGCTTCTTGAACATTCTGGATTGCCGAAAAGTCCAGGTTCAACCCAGCATTCAGGACACTCCAAAAATAGGCCTCAACCTTTTGGGTTTGACACTGATTTTACTTAGACCTGTTGAATCAGTTGCCTTATGTTATCTCTGTAATTTTATGCTGTTCTCTTCCTGAAATGCCTTATTCTCTTACCTGCCTCCAGTTTAGCCAGAGCAGTTGAGCCCTATCTCCCCAGGGAGGCCTTCACCTAGCTGGGGTTATTAATCTCATTCTGTAGGACATCATGTGGCATTAGATGTGGCATCTATTTTAGAATCAAAAAGACAAGGTTCAGATTCTGGCTCTGCTGTTTAATGGTTGCATGACTGAGGAACTCACTAAAGTCACTGGCAAAATGAGGATAATTATTATCAGGAAAATAATATCTATCTTTTGAGATGATGTGTGTGAAGAAACTGGCTGTGGCAGGCCAGCAATAAAAGTTAATTTCTGCCTTTCATACCTCTAAATTCTGATAGCACCATATTTTGGTATTTTTATTCTACTAAATTGTAGAGTCTTTGTCGTTTTGTATCCTTTGAGCACCTAGCATTCAGCAAATGTTTGTGGAACACTAAGTTAATTGACCAGGGCTTCCCTGGTGGCTCAGTGGTAAAGAATCCACCTGCCAGTGCAGAGATGTGGGTTTGATCCCTGGATCGGGAAGATCTCCTGGAGAAGGAAATGGCAACCCACTCCAGTATTCTTACCTGGAAAAATTCCATGGACTATAAAAAAAATTCTGGTGGGCTATATATAGTTCATGGGGTCACAGAAGAGTCAGACTTGACTTGGTGACTAAATAGCAACAACCATAAATTAATTGACCACAGGTGGAAAAGCATTCTTGAGTCAGAAATAAATGAAGGCCAAGACTGCATATGGTAGAAATTTATAAGATTGTGAAAATTATAGCAGGCAAACTTACCAAATCCTAGTCTAGTAGAACATGGCTACCTTTTGAGATATAACTGATGTAGGTTGAAGACAATAATGAGAAATGCTTCTTTCCATGAGTCAATTGATGAGATATAATACCTCCCAAGGGTGTGACAACAGAAAAAAAAAATGCTTTAGCTTTGAGAGAGAGAGAAATTCTTGAGGGATAAGTTATAATTTGTGATGGGAGGAGATGAGAATATTTTGGTTTTTTAACAACAAGGCTCTGGATCAGAGGTCACATGCTGCTGGGTCAGACTGAATCTGGCCTGCAGAGATGTTTTGTTAGATGCAGACTGTGTTTTTAAAAATATGTAAGGTGATTGACAACATTTCAAAGTCAGAAGATTTCACATGAAAATCTGAAATTATGGCTTCCCTGGGGAAAGATCAGATCTGGGCATCCTGAGCCCCATATCCCCCATGACAATAATTGCTAGAACAGAGTAGCCGCAGCCACCTTTCCCTGGCCCACTGCTTCCATTATGCTTGTCCATACGTTGCCGGCTTCCCACCTGCTTCGTGGCATTTCAGAAACAAAGTGCTGGGTTCTAGACTCTCCATCTAACCCAGGATGGCAGTTGTTTTACATTTTATTTCTATTTATTTCTTGGCCGCACTGGGTCTTCGTTGCCACCCGTGGGCTTGCTCTAGCTGAGGCGAGCAGGGGTGCCTCTCGTTGCGGTGCACAGGCTTCTCATTGTGGTCGCTTCTCTTTTTGCAGAGCACAGGGTCTAGGGCGTGCAGCCTCAATAGTTGTGGTGCACAGGCCCAGCTGCCCCACGGCATGTGGCATCTTCCCGGACCAGGGATGGAACCCGGTCCCCTGCATTGGCAGGTGGATTCTTTTTAAATTTTATTTTATTCTTAATTGGAGGATAATTACTCCACTGTATCGTGATGGTCTCTGCCACACATCAACATGAATCAGCCACAGGCAGACATATATTCCCTCCCTCCTGAACCTCCCTCCCCATCCCACCCCTCCAGGTTGTCACAGAGCACCAGCTTTGGGTTCCCTGGGTCACACAGCAAATGCCCCCTGGCTATCTGTTTTACACACGGTCATGTGTATGTTTCAGTGCTACTCTCTCAAATCACCCCACCCTCTGCTTCCCCGACTGGGTCCAGAAGTTTGTCCCTCATGTCTGTGTCTCCTTTTCTGCCCTGCAAATAGTATTGTCAATACCATCTTTCTAGATTCCATGTATTTGCATTAATATGTATAGTATTTGTCTTTCTCTTTCTGACTTACTTCACTCTGTATAATAGGCTCTAGGTTCATCCACCTCATTAGAACTGACTTGAATGTGTTCCTTTTTTATAGCTGAGTGATATTCCATTGTGTACCACAACTGCTTTATCCGCTTATCCATCGATGGGCCTCTAGGCTGCTTCCATGTCCTAGCTATTGTAAATAGTGTTGGCAGGAGGATTCTTTACCACTGGACCACCAGGGAAGTCCCAGGATGGCAGTTTTTATAATCTCAATATAATGAACAGGTTAATTAAGCTCTTTTAGTTGTCAGGAACAGATATATTCTAATCATAGAAGTTTATTGTAAGATTACATAGGAAAAGCAAGGAAGGATGGGTCAGTATTCCTATGGGCTGGGTAAAGGGGAAAATGTTACTTATGTTTTAGTGTATAGTTCTGTTTTTTTCTAGAAGACACAGAGTACTGATCCTCTCAAGTAATACATTGTAAAGCAGCTCTTCCATCCTCTTCTGTATTCCCTAACTATACTCTCACTTCTTTGATCATTGGTTCATAGTGTTATACAGTACATGCCTGCTACCCTATGTTTTGAGAGTAAAAATACATTATATAACTATGGCTGAGTTACCTAACATTTCTAAAACCTCAGTTTTATCACCTGTATTCTCGGGCTTCCCTGGTGGCTCAGCTGGTAAAGAATCCATCTGCAATGCGAGAGACCTGAGTTCAATCCCTGGGTTGGGAAGAGCCCCTGGAGAAGGGAACAGCTACCCACTCCAGTATTCTGGCCTGGAGAATTCCAGGGACTGTATAGTCCATGGGGTCACAAAGAGTCAGACACAACTGAGTGACTTTCACTTTTACTTTCAAAAGTAGTGTTAGGATTGTTGTGGGAATTAAAAGAAATAACTCATGAAAAAATCAAGTGCAATGCTTGGTATATATTAAGTGCTCTGTGAATGTTGTATGTGATGTTGATGATAAATATAGATCCACTTTTTTACATTTATGTGGAAGAATATTAGCTGTGTGCCCTTTTTATTATTCAAAAACACAGACGATCAAGAATAGTTGCACTTTCTCCAAGAGATGGGACTATATCCATCCTCATTAACTCTTTCTTCTCATTCTTTTTAAAAGAGCAAGATGACAGTACATATTTTTAAAGTTTGATATAACCCTTAGGAGGCTTCTCTGGTGGCTCAGATGGTAAAGCGTCTGCCTGCAATGAGGGAGACCTGGGTTTGATCCCTGGGTCAAGAAGATCTCCTAGAGAAGGAAATGGCTACCCACTCCAGTGCTCTTGCCTGGAAAATCCCATGGACAGAGGAGCCAGGTAGGCTACAACCCATGGGGTCGCAGAGAGTTGGACACAACTGAGCGACTTCACTCTTTTACTTTTCATGACCCTTAGAGATCATACAGTCAAACCATGTCATTTTATGGACAGGGAAACTGAAACTCAGTTTCTAAGAAACTTGCCCCCAGTCATACAGCTAGTTGTTTAAAAGAAAAGAAAAAGTCAGAGCTAGAACTCCAGAATCCTGATATTCTGCGCCATGCTTTTTCTGCTATGTTATAATGCCACTAACTAGATACTCGACCATCATTCAAAAAATATTTGTTGAGGGCCTACTAAATGTCACATGGTATTTGGGGCCCTGGAACAAAGTCCTGCCTCTTGAAATTATATTTTAGTGTGGGAAACAGACAATGAACAAACAAATACTGAGTCAGGCACTATTAAGTTTTGTGAGGAAAAGGAAAAGATAAAGGGATAATGATGGATGCTATTTTAGATTTTAAAAAAAAGGAGTTAGAAAACCCCATGCTGATCCCTTAACCTTTAGCATTTTCAGTGAAAATTAGTGGTTATACTTATGCCTCTTAATCTTTTCTTTGCAACAGAACAACATATGAAGAAAACTAGGCTTTCTAGCCAGACATTTGGGTTCTAGTCCTGACTAAATATTCAACAGCCAAAGCTGTTTAAACTTTCAGGCTTTGGTTTCTCCATTTGGAAAATGAGAATATACACCTGGCTTTTTTAAAATTTATTTATTTTAATTGGAGGCTAATTACCTTACAATATTGTAGTGGTTTTTGCCATACATTGTACACCTGGCTTTTTTTATAGGGTTGTTTTAGGTATAAGATTGTACACTAAATGAGAAAGTTTCCTAAAACTGATGCATTATGTAGGTATGCTTAGTTGCTCAGTCGTGTCCGACTCTTTGTGACCCCATGGACTATAGCCCGCCAGGCTTCTCTGTCCGTGAGATTTTCCAGGTAAGAATACTGGAGTGGGTTGCCATTTCCTCCTCCAGGGCATCTTCCCAAGTCAGGGATGGAACTTGCATCTCCTGTGTCTCCTGCGTTGCCTGTGGATTCTTTGCCACATTTTGTAGATATGCTACCATTATACGGAAATTTTATCTCCATAAAAATGTGTCAAGGATCTAGATTTTTTTTTAAGTGTCATTTGTTCAATTTCTTTCCTCTCTTCCAGGAACAATGCAACCAGACAGGAGCTTCCAGAGTTTTGCCTCTAGGTACAGGCAAAGTTCTTTCACATATGATGTGAAGCGAGACGTGTACAATGAGGAAAACTTTCAACAGGAACACAGAAAGAAGACTGCTTCCTCTGGGAACGCGGACATCGACATCAGCACCGTCAGTCACCACGTGGAGTGCAGGTGCGTCTGTGCAGCCATTCAGCCGCAGCCAAGCTGGCAGCCCTGAAACTACTTGCTGCCTTTGGTGCCTACTTCTGTTTTCCTCTTCTGAATTCCTGTCATCAGAACCCCTAGCTTATTGCATAATTCCTCTTCAGTTGTTTTTTGTGTTTTGTGTGTGTGTGTGTGTGGTTTGTCCTCTATCACCTTCTTTTTAAATTTTTATTAAATTTTTAAATTTATGGCTGTGCCGGATATTTGTCAGTGCACAAGGGCTTTCTCTAATTGCGGCCTACTACTACTCTCTAGTTGGGTTGCGTGGGCTTCTCGTTGCGGTGGCTTCTCTTGGTGTGGAGCACAGGCCCTGTGGTTCTTGGGCTCAGTAGCTGCAGTGCATGGATTTAGCTGCTCCTAGGCATGTGGAATCCTCCCCCACCAGGGATCAATCCCATGTCCCAGCCTTGGCAGGCAGATTCTTCCCACCAGAGAAGTCTCTGTATCACTTTCTTGATTGAAAACTTGGCATAAAGACCTTAGTTGTCCCCCGCAACATCCAGGGATGATATTTAATAAATACATTGTTTGATTAACCACCGTTGCCAGTCTCCTAACAATAACAACAAAAAGCAGCCATGGTGGACTAATTAATGATACCAGAACAACTATGTAAGTGCTATAGTTCAGGGGCTTGTAACCTGTTTTTGTGTTTGAACCTTTTAGCTATCTATCAGACCTAATGAACCTCTTTTCAGAATAACTTTTTTTAACATTTTTTATTGTGGTAAAATATATACAACATAAAATTGGTCATTTTAACCATTTTAACATGTACAGATCAGCAGTATTAATGACATTCATGATATTGTGCAACCATTACCGCTATTTCCAAAACTTTTTCATCACTGCAAACAGACGTTTTGTACCCATTAGGCAATAACTCCCCATGTCCCCCGCCTCCAGTCTCTGCTAACCTCTCTTCTACTTTCTGTCTCTCTGAATTGCCTATTATAGATATTTCATTTAAGTGGAGTCATACAATCTTTGTCTTTCACGTCTGGTTTATTTCACTTAGCATGATGTTGTAGCATGGATAAGTACTTCATTTCATGGCTGATGATACTCCATTGTAAGTATAGACCTTGTTTTGTTTATCCATTCATCTGTTAACGGACACTTGGATTGTTTCCACTTTGGGGCTATCGTGAATAATCCCACCATGAGTATTAGGCATAGGAGTATCTGTTTGAGTCTCTGCTTGTAATTTTTCTAGGTATACACCTAAGAGGGGAATTGTTGGATCAAATGGTAATTTTATGTTTAATTTTTTGAGAAAATTTTTTTCACAGTTGCTGTATCACATTAGCATTAGCAAGTATTCCAATTTCTTCAAATCCGCTCCAATAATTGTTATTTGCCTTTTAAAAAAATTATTGTTATAGCCATACTGCTGCTGCTAAGTCACTTCAGTTGTGTCCGACTCTGTGCGTCCCCACAGACGGCAGCCCACCAGGCTCCCCCATCCCTGGGATTCTCCAGGCAAGAACACTGGAGTGGGTTGCCATTTCCTTCTCCAATGCATGAAAGTGAAAAGTGAAAGTGAAGTCACTCAGTCGTGTCCAACCCTCAGTGACCCCATGGACTGCAGCCTACCAGGCTCCTCCGTCCATGGGATTTTCCAGGCAAGAGTACTGGAGTGGGGTGCCATTGCCTTCTCCTATAGCCATACTAGTAGGTGTAAAATGGTATCACATTGTAGGGTGTGGTTTTTTTTTTTCATTTCCCTAATAACTAACTATGATGAGCCTCTTTTCATGTGCTTATTGGTCTCTTGCATATCTTTTTTGGAGAAATGCCGATTCCTTTACCGGTTTAAAAATGAGATTTTTTTCCCCTTTTTGTTGTTGAATTGTAGGAGTTCTTTATTTATTCTGGATATTAAACCCTTATCAGATATGTGATTTGCATATATTTCCTCCCCTTCTGTGGGTTGCCTGTTGATAGTGTCTTCTGGTATACAACAGTTTTAATTTTCATGAAATTAGATTTAATCTATTTTTTTCTTTCCTTGCTTGTGACTTTGGTGTCTTATTTAAGAAACTATTGTGAAATCCAAGATAATGAAGATTTTCCCCTATGTTTTCTTCTAAGAGTTTTGCAGTTTTAGTTCTTAAATTTAGATCTTTGATGCATTCCGAGTAAACTTTGTATATGATATAAAGTAAGAGTCTGACTTCATTTTCCTCCAAGTGGCTGTCTCATTTTCCCAGCACTATATGTTGATGAGTCCATTCTTTCCCCATTAAATGCTCTTGGCCAGAATATTTAAAAATGCATAAAATACATAGCATTATGAAGGAAACCAGTTATATTGAAGTATAGTTATCAGTATATAAAAAAATACAAAAATCATGATATTTAATAATTGTGGGTCTAATAACTATAATTTCTAAGTAATGATGAGTATAAATTATATCTTAAGATATCTGCAGCAGTTTTACTATAATGTGAAAATATTTGTGATTCTGTTGGTGATAAAATCTAAGCTCTGCTGATAACAACTGTAGTTTGTTGTCAACATACGTAACTGAAGGAAATACTGCATTTCAGTTAGGAGGTTAGTGAAAATAAAGATATCATTTCTCCTAAAGTCACATACCCCCTGAATTTCCTCTAGAGACTCCTTGGTCATCTACAGACATCAGGTTAAAAACCCCTTGTGACCTGCATCACTATATTAACCCTAACTACTCAGACTGTCCTCACCCACACTGCACATTTGTTAGCCCCGTCATCCCTTGGTTTCATCAAGGGTTGGTTGATGGTTTCTCTTGGTTTCACCCACAGTTGGCATGTGTCGGGTGACAAGAGAGGAAGGCCTCCACACAAGCACTATTGCAGACCTTCCTCCCTCTGAGCCGCTTCCTTTACCCATATCCTGCCTTTTGCAAGTTGTGGTCTTGGACGTCCCTTCCCTGTCCTGTATCACAGCTCTCATTTTTTCTGCTCCAGGATGGGTCAGAGGTCATATGACAAAGAGAGCACTTGGGGGCCGCATTGGCTTTGCTCTGTGAAAGCATAGTCTTTTCCTAATTTATACCTCATCATAAACAGGCACTACCAAAGAAGTTTCAGCCTTATTCTCCTCCAGCTGCCCTATCCTTAGACATTTAAATCTGACCTGCACTGCCTCCCATGGGCTTTTATAACAGTTCTTATTCCTTACTTCTAAAGCACATGGTTATGTCTATTTCTGAATTTTAACCTGAAAGGTAGCCCAGAGCTGTGGCTAAGAGCAAGGGTCTGAAGCCGGATTGCCTGGTTTTGAATCCCAGTCCTGCTGCTTCCCAACTGTGTGACCTTAAGTAAGCTATCCAACCCAACTGAGCCTCAGTATTCTCATCTGTAAAATGGGGATGATAATAGCACCTACCTTACAAGGTGATTGTGAGGATTAGAGAGTATTTGTAAAGCAGCTAGCAAATAGTAAAAAAAAAAAAAAAAAAAATTATAATCTTTAACTTCATCTCTTCCTTTCTTCAAGAAACTTCATCTCTCCCTTCATTTTTTCCCTTTTTGCTTAGCAACTGAATACTCTCTTTCTTTTAGAGTGCTCCCTTGTGCTTTCACACCAACTCTCACATCCCTCACTTTTAAGATGCCTTAACTAAGACCTAGATTTGTGTTGAAGTGCTCATACTCTTCCTCCACCAACTTCAATTTCTGTTCCTCCAGTTCCTTCCTTGATTCCCATCCATCTTAGGTCCCATTATTCCAAGTCCATTTTATTTTTCTGGCATGCTAAAGAGTTCTGATGATCTCCCTAGGATGGCGGGTCTTCAGTCAAGTGGCACATGGAAAGGAAGGAACGCTGGACAAGATACAAAACAAATTGTCCCAGTGCCGTGGTCTGCTCCCCCGCCACCCACAGAGAGGGCCATAATCGGAGAGAGCACACTCTCTACACCCGCCTAACACCCAGAGGTTCTCATAAGAATCACAACACGGGATTCTTTCCAGGGGCTTTTTCCAGGTGGCGCAGTGGTAAAGAATCTGCCTGCCAGTGCAGGAGGTGCAAGAGACACAGGTTTGACCCCTGGGTCAGGAAGATCCCCTGTAGTAGGAAATGGCAACCCACTCCAGTATTCTTGCCTGGAGAACCCCATAGACAGAGCAGCCTGGCGGGCTACAGTCCATGGGGTCCCAAAGAGTTGGACGGGACAGCACCTACTAATGCACATTCTCTGAAAACCTATGGTCTTGCATTTGACCACTGTCAATAGGAACTGTAGTGGTAGCAGAGTGGATAGAACACTGATCTAAAAATCAGGAGACCTGGTTTCTAGCCCCAGTTCTGCCCACACTTATTACTGTGACCTTGGCAAAGACATTTACACTTATTTGACCTTAACTTCCTTATGGGACAGTAATGCTCGTCGTTGTGAGAGACAAGCATGTTGAAATTTCTTCTTTTCTGAGCACACATTTTAGCCTTGCATACACTAAGGTTACGTTTGTTGCTATGATCAAATCCCAGTTATTCAGCTATAGCTCATACATGAAAAATCTCCATACTCTTTGTTTTCAGCCCATCCTGAGATATAAATAGCAAAAAGCAATTTAAAATTATATTAGTTTTACTGATGGATTGACTGATTAACTGATTGATTGTTTTACAGTGATTCTGCTGTTTTGGATGATCTAAAGGTTAGAGTAGGTTTTCTTAATCTCAGGATCGTTGACATTTTGGACCATAAAATCATTTCTTATGGAGGGCTGTCCTGTACACTGTGGGATGTTTGATCCCTGGCCTCTATCCACTAGATGCCAGTTGTGATCATCAAAAATGTCTCCAGACATTACCAGGTGTCCCTTGGGAAACAAAATGCCCTCTAGTTGTTTTCCACTGAGCTAAAAGATAATAAGGCCTTATTGTATTGCCTTTTCTTTCTATGGCTAATGCCATAAGCACAAGACTCTATATTATATATTTTCCATAAATTTCTACCTGAAAGTGAAAGTGATAGTTGCTCAGTCATGTCTGACTCTTTGCGACCTTGTGGACCGTAGCCTGACAGGCTCCTCTGTCCATGGAATTCTCCAGGTAAGAATACTGGAGTGGGTTGCCATTCCCTTCTCTGGGGGATCTTTCCAACCCAGGGATCAAACCTGAGTCTCTTGCACGTGCATTACTGGCAGATTCTTTATTACAGGTCAAAGTCCTATCGATTTAATGCTTGGTAAAAATTTTAGTATACAGGAATGATATGAATGTGTTAATTCCCTGCCACCCACCAGGATCACATCTCAGAAAACTGTCCTTACCAAGAGAAAGCCATAAAAATCAATTTTTCTACTGGTAAATTTTGGTAGCTTGACTTTTCTTCAAACATTCTTTAAACTGCACACCTGATTTGCATACTGGACTTACAAGGCTTTCGTTGTTGTTTAGTCGCTAAATCATGTCTGGCTCTTTTGTGACCCAGTGGACTGTTGCCCCCCAGGTTCCTCTGTCCATGGGATTTCCCAGGGAAGGATACTGGAGTAGGTTGCCATTTTCTTCTCCAGGGGATATTCTTGACCCAGAAATCGAACCCATGTTTCCTGCATTGGCAGGCAGATTCTTTACTACTGTGCCACCAGGGAAGCCCCTAGAAGCCTTAGTTCTTATCATGTATGGCACTGATCCTCAACTGGAGGTGATACTGTCCCCCAGGGAATATTTGGCAGTGCCTGGAGACATTTTTGGTTATTAAGACTAGGGCAGGGGATGCTGGTGGCATCTAATGGATGGATACAGACCAGAGATGTTGCCAGACATCCTACAGTGCACAGGACAGCCTCACAACAAAGACTTAGCCAGTCCAGTATGTCCAAATGTCAGCAGTATTGACCAAAAACTCTGTTGTGTGGGAAGAAGAAAGTATTTGGTGTGGCTTTTCTTGGCCCTGTGGACTTTTTCTTCGGAGGACTTAAGTCTGTTCTTTCTCGCAGATGCTCATGGTACAAGTTCCAAAGATGCCTGCTTACCGTGTTTCCCTTCCTAGAGTGGATGTGTTTCTATCGATTCAAGGATTGGCTTCTTGGAGACTTACTTGCTGGTATAAGTGTTGGCCTTGTGCAAATTCCCCAAGGTAAGAAAGATACAAGGGCTTTTCACCTACAGACAGTATATCACTTATCCGGAGTAAACAAGTTACTTGTGCTAGATAAATAGGGAAAAAAAAAAAAAAGTGATTTCCATTCACATCATTACTAGTTGTTTCCTTACCTGCCAAATTTCTAACTCTTCGAGGGTGGTTCCAAATGTCTCAGTTTAGTTTAGAACCCTGAATTCTTGTAATGCCTGCTCACAGTCATTTTTTCCTTAACTAGTCATTTCATACTCACAGGACTCCGATAGATAGATCTCACTGGGCGTTGATTTTACTTAGAAAGGTGAATAATAAGAAACCCAGCATGCTAGCTTGTCTTTAGCAAGTCACACACAGCAGTCCAGGGGCCGCTCTTTGATCTTACAAGTAGCAGTTCAGATATAAGACAAGATCACATAGATAGGCAGGGGAGCTATCTATGGGCTTTAGAAGTCCTGTTTCCCAAGTAGGAACCACCATCTCTTCTAATTCCCATAGCTGATGCCTCCAGGGGTCCCATAGTGACATGTCCAGTTGCAACTGTCTGAGAAGCTCAAAGTTAGGGCTTCCCACCAGATACTAATCTTTCATTCACCCTTGGTCCAGCTAGAATATACTAATCAGGTCCTTTTTACCATGACTAGTATTGCTTGGTGACACAGCTGACATTCCACCATTATCAGGTTTCCAAAGAAACAGCTAGAAAGCTAACCCAAGATCAGCTTTATCAGCGAAAGGATTTAGTGTTAACGCTTTACTCAGTGAATGCTAAGTTGCATGTCCAGCTCTTTGGAAACCTATGGATTGTAGCCTATCAGGCTCCTCTGTCCAATCCAACTCTGGCAAAAGGGCTGTTAGTGGGGAAAAGGGATCCCTTTAAAATAATTATCTTACAGTAAAATTTACTTATTTCTTATAGTTCTATGAATTAAAACACAGGTATAAATTTGTATAACCACTGCCGTTCCATCAGCCCCAAGCTCTCACATTGTCTGCTAACCTCAAAATGTCATGGACTCATATGTGACATCTGCAGCAAGCATCAATAGTTTATTCCTTTTTGTTGAAGAGCAATATTCCATTATATGACTATATCACAGTTGATTTATCCATTCATTTCCAAGGTAAATACCCCAGGAGTGATATTATTGGTTGTGTGTTTTGCAATGCAGGGATTATGGGGTTCAGATCAGGATCCCCATTGCCAAAGACAAACTACTGAGCCTGCAGGCCCCAATGCAGCCAATGGTGCCCACAGCATGAGAATCTTCCCAGACAGGGATCAAACCTGGGACCCCTGCAACGGCAGGTAGCTACTTATCCACTGTACCACCAGGAGAGTCCTTCATTTTGGTTGTAATTTGCGTTTCTCTAACGGCTAATGAACTTGAACATCTTTTCATGTTCTTATTTGCTGTCCTCAGATCCCCTTTGCCAAGGTGCCTGTTCAAGTTTTTTGCTCATCTTTTAACTGGATTTTTTTTTCTTATTGTTAGTTTTTGAGAATTCTTTTTATATTCTGAGAATAAGTCCTTTGTTAGATATATGATTTTCAAATATTTTCTCTCAGTCTGTAGCTTATCTTTTCATTCTCTTGACAATATATTTGACAGAGCAAAGGCTTTTAATTTTGATGATGTTCATTTTTTTTTCTGTTTATGAATTGAGTTTTTCCTGTCATATACAAAAACTCTTCACTTAATCACATTAGGTCACAAAGATTTTCTTCTATGTTTTCTTCTCAAATTCTTTTATTTTACGGTTTACTTTTAGAACTGATCTGTTTTGAGTTAATCATTATGTAAGATGTGAAGTTTAGATCAAGATTTTTGTAAGATGTGAAGTTTTTAGTTTAGATCAAGATTTTAAGTCAGATGTGAAGTTTAGATCAAGATTTTTATTTTTTGTTGCATCTTTAAAAACTACTGTCGACTGAATTGTTTTTGCACTTTTGTCAAAGATCGGATAGCCATATTTTTGTGGATCTATTTCTTTTCTTATGTATAATGGATATTATAGTACATTCCTCTAAGGAAGATTTCTTTGATATAGTCATTTACTAAACATTACTTGTTTACTCATCTGTTTGGGGCTGCACTGGGCCTTCCTCGCTGTGCGTGGGCTTTCTCTAGTTGTGGTGAGTGGGGGCTGCTCTCTGCTTGCACTGCTCAAGCTTCCCTTGTTGTGGAGTATGAGGTCTGGGGTGCATGAACTTCAGCAGTTCTTTGGAGAAATGTCTATTTAGGTCTTCTGCTCATTTTTTAAGTGGGTTGTTTGTTTTGATGCTGTTAAGCATCACGAGCTATTTGTAAATTTTGGAGACTAAGGATTACATTAATTTCCATGTGGCAGGGACTTCACTGGTAGTCCAGTGGCTAAGACCACCAGTTCAGGGAGCCCAGGTTTGATCCCTGGTCAGAGCACTAGATTCCACATGCCACAGCTAAAGATCCCAGGTGTTGAAACTAAGACTCGGTGCAGCCAACTAAGTAACTAGGTTTTTTGTTTTGTTTATTTTAATTTCCATATGGTAGATACAAACCAAAATGGCCCATTTGTATAAGTATATTCACTTCCAGAAAAGTATCAGAACATCTCTAGAGCATTCCTGTGGTTCTGGAATGAGAGACCTGAACTCTTATAGCTTGACCTGTGAGTCTAGTACTGAACCCCACTTATCAAAGATTATGGTCAAGGTTTGAGGACATTTCTCTGCTAAATTTCCAAGTCATCAGTATAATTTTGTACCAAAATAAGAGTAACATCAGGGTGTATAACTATACCTAACATCTAGTACAGTATTTGGCACATAATTGGTATTCAAGGTATTTGTTGAATAATGATTATATAACTGTATGAATGAGTAAATCCAAGCAACTCTTGCTGACTAAGGGACTGTATGTTATTTTAAGTAGTATGAATAATGAAATAATTTGTAGTATAAACAATCTGAAAGTTTTACTTGCATTTAAATAAGTAGGACTAGACAATAATTTTCTTCAAACGAAACAAAAGTACTGCACAGTGGGACTTCCCTGGCCATCCAGTGGTTAAGACATCACCTTGCAATGCAGAGAGTGTGAGTTCAATCCCTGGTTGGGGAGCTAAGATCCCCATACCTTACTGCCAAAAAAATCTAAACATGAAACAGAAGCAATATTGGAACAAATTCAGTCAAGATTTTTAAAAATCTTTAAAAAATACTGCACAGTGAAAACCTTATTTGAAACATGCTAGCTCTTCCTTACAGTAGAACCCAATTTATCCATGTAAAAGAAAATAGAAAATCACCATTAGTAAAAGACTACAGTAATACTGTTGGAGACAAGATCCACTAAGAGAGGTTAAAGTCAGTGGGTAAAAGTTGGCAAACTGTGTAACAGAACTTGAAAAGTGAAAGGGTCAGTCACTTGGTTGTGTCAGACTCTGTGCGACACCATGGACTGTAGCCCTCCAGGCTTCTCCGTCCATGGGATTCTCCAGGCAGGATACCAGAGTGGTTGCCATTTCTTTCTCCAGGGGATTTTCCCAACCCAGGGATCAAATGCAGGTCTCCCGCATTACAGGCAGCTTCTTTACCATCTGAGCCACCAGGGAAACCAGGACTTGCATAGTTCCAAATATCCTCCTCAAGATAGTTATTAACTCCTCCTTCTCTTACAATAGAGAACCTGGGAGCAGCCACCTTCACCCAGTGATCAGTACTGTCATCACCAATAGTAAGACATTTGGAGATCATGAATTCTGTGATATAATGCACTGAGAAGGACATAATGTCATTTCTGTAGTATTCGCATCCGAAGCATTTAGCCTTGGTGTGATCGTGAGGAGCCTGTGCTGTGCTTAGTCCCTCAGTCGTGCCCGACTCTTTGGGACCCCATGGACTGTAGCCCACCAGGCTCCTCTGTTCAGAGGGATTCTCCAGGAAAGAATCCTGGAGAGGGTTGCCATGGCCTCCTCCAGGAGATCTTCCCAACCCAGGGACCAAACCCAGGTCTCCAACATTTCAGGCAGATTCTTTATCAGCCTAGCTACCAGGGAAGCTCAACCCCAAACTGAAGGGCATTTAGCAAAGTAGCTCAATACTCTTCCAAAGTGACAAAATCAAGAAAGACAAGTAACAACTGAGGAACTAATAACAGATATTAGCATTAAGGAGAAATAACAGCTAAACGAAATAGGGAACTCTGGATGGAATTATGAAACAGAAAAGGGAAATTAGGGGGAAAGCTGTTGAAATTGAAGTAAAGTATTTATTAATAGTTATTTTCTAATGTTAATTTCCTGATGCAAGCAATTATACTATGATTATGTACAGTATTCACATTAGAGGGATCTAGCACAGAGTCGGACACGACTGAGGTGACTTAGCAGCAGCAGCAGCAGCAGGTAAGGCATATATTGTTGTTGTTCAGTTGCTCAGTTGTGTCTGACTCTTTGCAACCCCATGGACTGCAGCACACCAGTCCTTCACCATCTCCCAGAGTTCTCTCAAACTCATGTCCACTGAGTCGATGATGCCATCCAACCATCTTATCCTTTGTTGCCCCCTTCTTCTCTTGCCCTCAATCTTTCCCAGCATCAGGGTCTTTTCCAATGAGTTGGCTCTTCACATCAGGTGGTCAAAGTATTGGAACTTCAGCTTCAGCATCAGTCTTTCCAATGAATATTCAGGATTGATTTCCTTTAGAATTGACTGGTTTGATCTCTTCGCTGTCCAAAGGACTCTCAAGAGTCTTCTCCAACACCACAGTCCCAAAGCATCAATTCTTCGGCGCTCAGCTTTCTTTATGGTCCAGCTCTCACATCCATACATGACTACTGGAAAAATCATAGCTTTGACTAGACGGACCTTTGTCAGCAAAATGATGTCTCTGCTTTTTAATACACTCTCTGCTGCTAAGTCACTTCAGTCGTGTCTGACTCTGTGCGACCCCATAGACGGCAGCCCACCAGGCTCCCCCGTCCCTGGGATTCTCCTGGCAAGAACACTGGAGTGGGTTGCCGTTTCCTTCTCCAATGCGTGAAAGTGAAAAGTGAAAGTGAGGTCACTCAGTCATGTCCAACCCTCAGCGACCCCATGGACTGCAGCCTTCCAGGCTCCTCCATCCATGGGATTTTCCAGGCAAGAGTACTGGAGTGGGGTGCCACTGCCTTCTCCGATACACTCTCTAGGTTTGTCATAGCTTTTCTTCCAAGGAGCAAGTGTTTTTTAATTTCATGGCTGCAGTCACCATCTGCAGTGATTTTGGAGCCCAAGAAAATAAAATCTGTCACTGTTTCCACTTTCTCCTCATCTATTTGCCATGAAGTGTTGGGACCAAATGCTATGATCTTCATTTTATGAATGTTGAGTACTAAGCCAGCTTTTTCACTCTCGTCTTTTACCTTCATCAAGAGGCTCTTTAATTCCTCTTTGCTTTCTGCCATTAAAGTGATGTCACCTGCATATCTGAGGTTGTTGATATTTTTCCCGGCAATCTTGATTCATCTAGCCCAGCATTTCACATGATAACCATATACAGTCTTGACGTACTCCTTTCCCATTATATGGAAATATGCTATTATCTTTGTAGCTTTTCTATAAGTCTAAACTTAGTTCAAAATTTAAAAAATTTTTAAGGTTTTGGAAAGTTTAGAGATTTGGTTTCCCTCTATTTCTGCACAGTCTAACCTTAACTAAGACTTAGACAATTTAGCTCTCAGACTGTTGCCAAGAAATTCTCTTACCTTCCCTGTATTGGTGAGTTGTTGGAAACCCTACATTTCAAAAGACTCAGTCTTCACACCACATGTTGGTTGTAAAGAGTAAATAGGGTGGGCTTCCCTGTGGTCCTGTGGTTGAGAGTCTGCCTGCAAAGCAGGGGACAAGGGGTTCAGTCCCTGGTCCTGGAAGATCCCATGTGCCACGGGGCAGCTAAGCCTGTGTGCCACAACTACTGAAGCCCGTGGACCTAGAGCCCGGACTCTACAACTGGAGAAGCCACCACAGTGAGGAGCCCACACACCAACTAGAGAAAGCCCATGGGCAGCATGAAGACCCAGTGCAGCCACAGATAAAATTAAATTTGAAAAAAATTGCCTTAAGAAGAGTAAACAGGGCTTTTCAACATTATACTGAATTCAGAGGCAGTGTATTCAAGCAAGATAAAGGGTAAAAAATTACATAGCAATTACAAAGAAATAAAACTTCATCATTCATAGATAATTTATTTTAATGTAGAGAATTCAAAAGAATCTACAGATGAATTGATATAATTAATAAGATTTTGTCAAGGTTGCTGGGTACAAGATGTGTAAATAAAAGTCAATTTTATTCTTTCATACCTGCAAGAAATGAAATGTGGAAAAAAATTTAAATATGATTCACCAAAGCATAGTGAATATGAAGTAAGTTGCAATGAAACTAAGAAATGATGTGCAAGACCTCTGCAGAGAAATTATTAATGTACAACTTTACTGAGAAATATTAATAAAAGCCTAAATTAATTGAAAGATAACATTTTCTAAGAACATGTAAGTTCTCTTAAAGTATGCCATAGGAGGATTTGCATCTCCAGCTCTCAAGAATGAATATAAAGTAAGAATATTTAAGATGATGTCCATCAAAAGTAGAATGAATAAATAAGCATTCATATATACATATGTTGGAATCCACAGAAGAAGGAACAGGAGCTCTCGCAAGCAACTCATGACAACCTGGAAGATGCTTCTATACATAATAATGAGAAAAAGAAGCAGAAATAAAAATTATATGCATTATAATTCCACTAATATAAACTTCAGCAGTGGGACAAACTGAACTATATTGTTTAGGGATTTGTACAGTAGTGGTAAAACTATAAAGAAAAGCAAAGAAGTTATTATCACAAAAGTCAAAATAATGAATACTTCTGCGGGTAGGGATGGGGTTGTAATGAAAGATCTGAGTAGGTGATAACATCAGTGTTTGTTTCATAGATATGTATTAAACTCAGCATCTATTTTAATGTACTTTCTATGTATATATTTCACAATAAAATGGGGATTATTAAATTTATTGCAAAATATTACTAATTACTAAAAAAAGTAATTAAACACTGTGGTGTTATAGAAATGGACAATTAGGGCAGCGGAACAGAAGAGTTACACATGTATACATTGCGTGGTTTGTATCAGATGTGTCACTATAGAAACAGGCTTTTTTAAAATGATGTGAAACAAAATATTTCATATAAATTGAATATTTATATGAAACCAATTTTTTAGACCCCTACCTCACCCATACACAAAAATCTGTTTCTGATAGATTAAAGACCCAAATATGAAAGACAAAACTATAAAGCCTTTTTTGAATAATAGAGGAGAATATCTTTATGGACTTGAGGTAGAAAATGTTTCTTAAACAAGGCACAAAAAGCATTAGCCTAAAAAGAAATAACTGCAAAGTTGAATTAAATAAGGCTTAAGAACTTCTGTTTATTCAGAGACATGATGGGGACTTCCTTGGCAGTCCAGTGGTTAAGAATCCACCTTCCAATGCAGGGGATGTGGGTTTGATCCCTGTTTGGGGAACTAAGATCCTATAAGTTGTGGGGCTGCAATGAAGACCCAGTGCAGCCAAAATTTAAAAAAAAAAAAAAGAATACACAATGAAGATTGAAAAGCAAACCATAGAATACCCAACAAAGGACTTAAATCTATTTTATATATATATATATATATATTTTTTTTTTTTTTAAATGCCCCATCAGTTATGCTTCAGGGTGTATCATCTTGAGGGAATTTATCCACTTATGCTCCTAGAGTCATGTACAAGAATATACATAGAAGTCTTGTTCATAGAGGCCCCCAAACTGGGAACAAAACAGGAGACTATAAAGCTGTAGACAAAGAGAATGGGGAAGCAGCTGCCTGAATCCTGATGGCTATTTAGTTCTGCTTCCAGCCTCTGATGAGGTCCAACTGACCTTTGTCCTCTTTTAATATATTTCCTATTTTGGAAATTCCCTGGTGGTCCAGTGGTTAGGACTCAGTGTTTTCAATGCCGTGAGCCTCGGGTCCAGCTCAGGTCAGAGAACTAAGATCCAGCAAACTGTGCCGTTCAGCCAAAAAATTTTTTCCTATTTTGCTCAAGCTGATTTGAACTGGTTTTCTGTTACTTGCAGTCAATAGAGACTTGCTTAGGGAAAAAATGTGGAAGGGGAACCATAAATTACAAAAGACTCAAGAGATGGATCAACTAATGTGAGGACTTCATTCAATGTAAACACAAAGTGTGTTAAAAAAAAAAAAAAAGTATAACAACCACAAAAGAAGATACAACATGTAATAGCAAATAACTTTTTTTTAAAGATCACCCCAAACCTGCCATACCTCTGGCTCAAGGTCTCTCATAAGGTTGCAGTCAAACGTCATTCATCTCAAGGCTCTGCTGAGGCTGCGGATCAGCTTCCAGGCTACTCATGTTTGCTGGCAGGTTTGGGTTTTCCACCATATCGGCCTCTGTACGGCTGCTTGAGTATCCTCACAACATCGCCTCTGGCAGGAACAACGGATGTGTGAGGCCCAGTGCGAGATGCAAATGCAGATTCCCTAGTTCAAAAACTATCCAGTATTTTAAGATGATCCGAGTAGAGCATTAAGCCAAGCATGGAGCCTTCTAAGCCCAAGATACTCTGTGACTGCATAGGGAACACACGCTTGAAGTCAACTTTGGCAGCTGGTGACCTGAATGAAAGAGAGAAAGAGAGCCAGAGAGCAATAAAGACAGAAAACACAGTCTTCTAACAACCCAATCCCCAAAGTGACATCTTATCATTTTTGTTGTAGCCTATTTATTATTAATGGAAGTAAGTTATTCCCATATGACCCAGCAATCCCACTGCTGGGCATACACAGCGAGGAAACCAGAATTGAAAGAGACACGTGTATCCCAATGCTCATCGCAGCACTGTTTCAAATAGCCAGGACGTGGAAGCAACCTAAATGTCCATCGGCAGATGAATGGATAAGAAAGCTGTGGTACATATACACAATGGAATATTACTCAGCTATTAAGAAGAATCCTTTTGAATCAGTTCTAATGAGGTGGATGAAACTGGAGCCTATTATACAGAGCAAAGTAAGTCAGAAAGGAAAACACCAATACAGTATATTAACACATATATATGGGATTTAGAAAGATGGTAACAATGACCCTATATGTGAGACAGAAAAAGAGACACATGTAAAGAACAGACTTTTGGACACTGTGGGAGAAGTCGAGGGTGGAATGATTTGAGAGAATAGCATTGAATCATGTATATTATCATATGTGAAATAGATCGCCAGTCCAGGTTTGATGCATGAGACAGGGTGCTCAGGGCTGGTGCACTGGGATGACCCTGAGGGATGGGATGGCATGGGGAGGGAAGTGGGAGAAGGGTTCAGGATGGGGAACACATGTATACCCATGGCTGATTCATGTCAATGTATGGCAAAAACCACTACAATATTGTAAAGTAATTAACCTCCATTAAAATAAATAAATTTTTAAAAAAGAAGTAAGTTATTTCACACTTAAGGGGTGAAACTCACTCAAGGACATGAGTACCAATTAGTCACTGTAGATCATCTTACAGGTGGTCTACAAGTACAACTATATTTGAGAAATCAGGGAAATTTGAATATTGGATGTTTGATAATGGTAAAGAACCATTATTAGTTTCTTAGGTGTGATGACGGTATTATACTTAAAAGAGGGCCTTTTTCTAAAACATATATACTGAAAATATCTACAGATGAAATGACTTAATGTTTTGGATTTGCCTCAAAATAATTATGGGATGGGAGAGGAATGAAGACATTGATGAAACAAGATTGGCCATGAGTTGACCATCGTTGAAGTGGGTGATGGGTGCTTGGGGGTTCATTATACTCTGTTTCTGTATAGGTTTAAACTTTTCCATAAAAAAAGCCTTGCTTGTTTCAGACAATAAATTTGGCTCAGTAGACTCATAATTGATTTCTGATGAGCACACTGGTGTGATGTAAATTGAAGAGAGTTGCTCAGGGCAGGAGTTGTGGACTTGAGACATCAAAGGATGACACCATGTAGGTCAGTCCATTTGCCTCAAAATTTCCAAAATCTCATGGTGCTTCTTAAAAAAGAAATTAAGTACTGAAGAAGGAGCTGAAGGAAGATGCTGGAGTGACTGGCATATGAAAGAAAGACAACACATAGCAACTTGGGGTCAAGTCAGTTAAGTGTGACAATTCTTGCTTTGCCATCTAGCTTTATCTCCAACCCTGGAGGATCCCTAGGACCTTCTTATACTAGACTGAGGGTGAGAATGGTCTGCTTCTGAGCTGTTGAGATTAAAGGTCTTATTGCTTTGATGTTTGCTTTCCATGATTCACATGAAAGGTGTTTAAGCCTATGATTTAGAATTGAAGTGTAAAAACGTGATAAAATGGGAAGAGAAGCTAGAAATCAAAGCAGATCATAAAAAGTACTAATTAAGGGCTGTATGCCAAAGGATACTGTTACCATATTCAGCTGTGCACATGGGGTATTTTTATTTTAAACATTCTTTACAGTTTTTATTTCAGGTGACTTTAAAAAGCCAGGCTACCTTTGCTTACTTAAATTATCTTGCTTTTCAGTCCTGATGCTTGGTTTGCTGGCAAGGCATCTGATTCCTCCTCTCAATGTCTCTTATGCAGCTTTCTGTGCTTCAGTAATTTATGGAATTTTTGGATCATGTCATCAAATGTCCATTGGTGAGTTCAGTGCTAAAATCACAGGAGTGTATGAAGTCTCCATCTCGAGTATTTGCTTATTGCTAAGGAACTCAAGTTAAAGTTATGTTTAACAGATAAAGGAAAGAGGCAGAAGATGTATATTCTTTTTTTATAATCTATTTATTTTAATTGGAGGCTAATTACTTTACAATATTGTGGTGGTTTTTGCCATACATCGACATGAATCAGTCACAGTGATATTTTATTCACAGGGTTATTGTTCAGATTTTAGAAACTGAACACTTTCATGCTATTATTAATGTCCCCACCAGACAAACAGGCCCATAAGTTATTAAAGGAATGAAAAGACAAGAGGCATCTTCCTTGTTGAAATTTCCACACTTTGGAATCTGATTATCCTCGACCGAGAAGATCCAGAAATGATTTTGCCAAAACTCCTAGAATGGATCCACTTTTCAGCTGAACCCATAATAACCATCCTCCATGAACCTGATTTATAATAATCATATCAAATTATTAATTTACATTGAGAAAATATTGTCATAGTAGTCAAAACACTGAAACCCACAGGGTAAGCACTTTTCTTCCCTGAGTCAAACAACCATCTACTAATTTATAATTCGAAATGACTGTTGCAGAGACCAGACCCAACTGAAAGTCCTGTGATCAGCACAATTACTTCCCCTAGGTGAGCGTGTATAGAAATCAAACCACACAATGCCCTGACAGTCTCAGAAGGGCATTGCCAACGTTCATGAGTCAAGTGCCTTTTTCTGAGCTTCCACACTGAACAACTGACCAGGCAACCAACGCTGACCATTCTGACTAGCACACTGTTTTCTCCAGATGTGTTTGTATATTCAGTCCAGTTTCCATCCCATTCTGTGGCATGCTCCTGTGCCTTTTTAAGGACACTATTCTACATCTTTACTAAAATTTAGTATCTGTTGATTTTACATTTAAACACTAAAACAGCTATTTTATTCCAATTACTCCAAGTTCTCAGAGCGCATTACAGTCACTTCCAAATACTGATAACAAGGGCTACTAGAGTTTTGCTTCTGTTAGGTAATTTAAAGGTAAAATTTGCCTTTGCCTCCTGCATTCATGTTGATATGAGAAGTAAATAAAATTTTGTTCGATACAGGTTTAGCTCCATGTCATTTTGCACCTATTACATCCTTCTTAAGTGTTTAGGTATTGTTTTTCTTATTATCGATTAGCTTTGTTTCCTGATCCTTTTTCCACCATCTCATTTTTCACCGCTTCTAAGAACAGGCACAGTAGCTGAGCTGGAAATATACATTTCCAGTTTCTCTCTCTTCCTACTCCATATGCCCATTGATACAAAGAGGTTGTTACCTAGGCCAAAAAGATGTAAAATTTCGGAGTTGCTTACCATATGTGAAACAGAGAGCTTTTCCCTGCTCTTTCTTACTGCTCAGTGGCCACTTTCAGATAAGAAAAGTTGATCAGTTCGAGGACAGTGTATGAGACCACGCTTTGCTTTTGTCAACATCTGTCAGTTTACCTGGACTTAAAACCTCACCTTCTGCCTAACCGTTTTCTTTCATAGGTACATTCTTCCTTGTGAGTGCTCTGACAATCAATGTCCTGAGGACAGAGCCATTCAACAGTGGCCACTTATTACTGGGAACTTTCATCCAGGATGACTTTTCTAACATAACCTTCTATGAGAACTATAACAGATCCTTGAGTTCGGTGGCATCTGTAACTTTGCTAACTGGGATTATTCAGGTAGGTCCTGAGTCTCTGAATCCCTGAAGGAAAAAGAAATAAATAAAAGGGGCTGGACATGAACCCTTTCCTTGAATTGCTTCTGTTACCCATTGTGATATATCTGGAGCTTAAGTGATTTTCTTTTTTTTTCCCAAAACTTATGGGACGTATGGATAGCCTGACTCCTCAGTGACAAAACTTCTCCCTCCCCAGAAATCTACCACCCCTGGTTTAGGATGAGATACTCAACATTCTCCTCAATCTCTAATATTATAAGACTAAAGAAGGGTCCAAATAGGACTTCCCTGGTAGTCCAGTGGTTAGGACTTCACCTTCCAATGCAGGAGGTGCGAGTTCAATCCCTGGTGAGAGAGCTAGGATCCTGCATGCCTCGTGGTCAAAAAACCAAAATCTGAAACAAAAGCAATATTGTAATAAATTCAATAAGGACTTTGAAAATGGTCTATATAAACAAAATCTAAAAATAAGAGAAGGGTCTCAGGGACTGTGGCCTAGAGTTCTTGGTTTCATGTTTTAAAAAATTCCTTTATATTCTTTCAACAAGAATAGCACTCGTGGGCTCACATACTGTATTTTTGGTTAGTGGGCATTAGAGTCAGGTGTAAAATCCTTCCTCTCCAATGACAGGACACAGCTAATGGATGATGATATCAATGATTTATTAAAATATCTAACCTTATTTTGGGCAGTGTCTTTGATTTCTTCTGAGTCTACCATCTAAAGCATCACCAACTGAACTAAAGTCATATATTTCAGCTTTATTTCTCTGTCTTCTCAGCTAACCCAAACTCTAGCTAACTTTCTCTGATTTCCCCGAAGCCATCCTTTATTAGGTAAAAACTTATTGGGAGCCTACAAAGGCAGGCTATCCTGGTGGGCTGACCCCAGCCCTGACTCTTACCAATTGTATGACTTACTTGCAGGCCTCAGTTTCTTCATGTTTAAAATGGGAATAATAATATTTGTATTGCAGAGTTCTTGTAAGGATTAAGTGAGAAAATGCATGTAAAGCATTCAGCCCAGAGCCTGTCACATAGTAAGCATTAATAAGTTGTAATTACAGAGTACAGAGAAATGAAATCGGTACTTTAATAGAAACCAAAAAAAATTTTTTTAAGATATAATACCCATGTTTTAAAAAGTCAGTCTTGCAGAAGAAGACAAAATAACAGGCAGCAAGTCAGCAATCTATTAATTATAAGTAGCCTTGGCATGTTCTTTTTCCTTGTTTGAGCATCACCTTTTTCATATAACAAAGGAGAAGATATTCCATTTACAGGAAGATAGAATATATGTACTTTTCCCTATTCCTTCTAAGAACAACTGAAAAAATTGGAAAGTTATATACAAACCAAATATAAAAAGGCTCTGAAAGGTGGAGAGAAGACAACAAACTGGCTCAGACCCAAGGAACAACACAGTGGAGAGTTCCTTGGGTTTTCTTTTTGCCCCATACATCTTAAATTTGGTGCTAAAGAAGCCAGAAAGCCAAAATGCCGATGTGGCAGGCCAAAAGAGAAAGTCCCAACAAAAGTCTGTTCTATATAGCCACACGGCTAGGAGAGACTAGCAGTTCTGAAAGCATTTACCCAATAACTGCTCTACTCCAGACAAACACCAAGAAAACAAAACAAAACTCTGTGGTGTTACCCTTACTCATGCCAGTGGTGGCCGAGTGGGAAGCCCAGACTTCCACCTTCACCCAGCTGTAATGAGGTAGCTACCCAGAGTGTTGTCAGAGAAGGCCAGACAGGGAGTCGAGACGTTCGTCTCCGCTGGGTAGTAATGAGCCTCTCTTCCTACTCCTTGCTGGGGTGTGTCAGAGGAAGCCCAGTGAAGAGTCAGTTCTTTGACCACAACACAGCATTAATGATGACAACCCCCTCTGTAGCAGTGTCAGTGGAGGCCATGCAGGGAGAAATAAAGGCATTTCTGTCTCTCCCAGTCAGGATGGGATCAGTGGAGGCCTAGTGGGGAGCCAGAACTTCCATCTCCTCCCAGTAAAAATGAAGAGTCCCTACTGCCTCAGGTGTCAGTGGATTTTGAGAGGAGAACCTGGACTTCTACCTTACCAGGCAGTAACAAGGTAACACCTTCCCCTCTCAGCACTTTATCAAAATAAGATGGCTAAAACAGAACATTTCAGTAAGAGCCAGAATCTTATAGCATAGTACATGCAATGTCAGTAGCTGAACTGAAAATAACTTGTCATATCAAGAACCAAGAACATTTCGACTTTAATGAAAAAAAGGCAATAAAAAGAAGCCAGCACTGAGATGAGAGGTGTTAGAATTATCTGGTATAAATTATAAAGCAGCCATCCTAAAAATGCTTCAGCAACCAATTATGAATATGCTTGAAACAAAGTAAAAAAATAGAAAGTCTCAAAAAATAAATAGAAGATATAAAGAAGAACCAAATAGAAATTTTAGAGCTGAAAAATACATTAACCAAAATTAAAAATTCAAAGAATGGACTCGATAGCAAAATGGAAGAGACAGAGTAAAGAATCAGTGAACTTGTAGAAAGAACAACAGAAATCACTCAGTCTGAACAATAGAAAATAGACTGAAAAAAATTTAATGGAATCTCAGGGACGAGTGGGACTATAACAGAAGCTCTAACATTTGTGTCTCATAAGCATCCCAGAAAGGGAGGGGAAAAAAGATGGGACTGAATTACTTGAAGAACTAATAGCTAAAAATGCTGCAAATTTGACAAAAGATATACTTCTACAGTTTTAAGAGCCTTGGAAAATCCAAAACCAGATAAATCCATAGGAATCTATACCAAGACAAATCATAGTCTACGTCTGAAAACTAAAAACAATGAAAAAAAATCTTGAAAGCAGTGAGAGAAACACTTTACCTTCAGTGAGAAAATAATTTAAATGACAGCATATTTCTTATCCGAAACCATGGAGACCAGAAGGAAATTGCACAATGTTCTTTCATTTGCTGAAAGAACTATTAATCCAAAAACGTTGTTGTTGTTCAGTTGTGTCTGACTGCAGCACACCAGACTTCCCTGTCCTTCACCACCTCCCAGAGCTGCTCAAACTCATATCCATTGAGTCAGTGATGCCATCCAACCATCTTGTCGTCTGCCATCCCCTCTCCTGCCTTCAGTCTTTCCCAGCGTCAAGGTGGCCCTTCGCATCAGGTGGCCAAGGTATTGGAGCTTCAGCTTCAACATCAGTCCTTCCAATGAATATTCAGGATTGATTTCCTTTAGGATGGACTGGTTTGATCTCCTTGCAGTCCTAGGCACTCTCAAGAGTCTTTTCCAACACCAAAGTTCAAAAGCATCAATTCTTCTTCACTGAAGTCTTCTATATGGTCCAACTCTCACATCCATACATGCCTACTGGGAAAACCATAGCTTTGACTAGATGGACCTTTGTTGGCAAAGTAAAGTCTCTGCTTTTAAATCGTTATCTAGGTTTGTCATAGCTTTTCTCCCAAGGAGCAAGTGTCACGGCTGCAGTCACCATCTGCAGTGATTTTAGAGCCCAAGAAAGTAAAGTCTGTCACTGTTTCCATTGTTTCCCCATCTATCTACCATGAAGTGATGGGACTGGATGCTATGATCTTATTTTATTTGAATTTTGAGTTTTAAGCCAGCTTTTTCATTCTTGTCTTTCACCTTCGTCAAGAGGTTCTTTAGTTCCTCTTCGCTTTCTGCCATGAGTTGTGTCATCTGCATATCTGAGGTTATTGATATTTTTCCTGGCAATATTGATTCCAGCTTGTACTTCATCCAGCCCAGCATTTCTGAAAATAGCCTTCAAGAATGAAGGAGAAATCAAGATATATGAAGGAAAACTAAGAGAATTTATCACCAGCAAGACCTACCCCAAAAGAATGGCTAAAAGAAGTTCTCCAAACAGAAAGGAAACGATAAAAGAAGGTACCTTGGAACATCGAATAGGAAGAAAGAACAATGGAAAAGGGAAAACATGGATAGATATGGTAGTTTTCTTTGTCTTCTTAAGTTTTCTAAATTATGTTCAACGGTTGAAGCAAAAATTAGACCACTGATGTGGTTCAAAATGCATATGGAAGAAATATTTAAAACAATTCTTTTATAAACAAACATATTGGGAGGTAAATTTTCTATAATTTGCTCAAACTGGTAAAATGTTTACACCAGTAGACTGTGATAAGTTATGTATATATAATGTAATACCTAGGACAACCACTTCAAAACCTATACACTCAAAAATGCTATACATAAATCAAAATGTTCAAGTAATGTGTGAAATCAGAAAAAATAAAAGATGATAAATAGAGCAAACAGAAAAATGGCAGGCTTAACCCTTAACATATCAACATTTACATTTAAGATATCAACTAAATATTTAGAAATATGCCATCTGCAAGAAACACCAAAAATAATAATTAGGTTGAACATTTCAAAAAGGGGAAGATGTATCATGCAAATATTAAAGGAAAGCAGGACTGACTATATTAATAACATAAAGTAGACTTCAGAGCCAAGAAAATTGCCAGAGGTAGAGAAGGACAGCACGTAATAATAACAGGCTTGCTCTTCCAAGAAGATGGAGCAGACCTGCATATGTATGCAGCGAACAGCAGAGCCCCAAAATATGTGAAGCAAAAGCTGGTGTAACTGGAAGGGAGAAACAAACAGATACAAATCCACAGTTACAGCTGGAGACCGCACCACTCCTCTCTCAACAACTGATAGAACAACTGGACAGAAAATCAACAAGGATATAGTAAAATTCAAAACATCAACAATGCCAATAGGACTTGAGACATTTATAGACTACTCCAACTAGTAACAGCAGAATACACATTCTTTTCAACAACCCATGGAACTATACAGCAAGACAGACCACATCCTGGGCTATAGAACAAACCTCAAGACATTTAAAAGAATTGAAGTCAAACAGTGAGTTCTCTGACCACAGTGGAATCAAACTAGAACTCAAGAACAAAAAATTGACAGGAAAGTCTCCAAATCCCTGGACACTGAACAACACACTTGTAAACAGTCCATAAGTCAGAGAGGAAGTTTCCAGGGAAATAAATACACTGAAGTAAATGAAAATAAAATGTACCAAAATTTCTGGGACACAGCTAAAGTGGTGCTGAAAAGGAAATTTATAGCACTGAAATGCATATAGTACAATAAAGAAAAAGTCTCAGGTTAATAATATAAGCTCCCTCTGCAAGAAGCTAGAAAAATAAGAGCAAATTATACCCAAAATAAGCAGAAGGAAGGAAACACTAAAGAGGAAAAGAGAATGAAACTAAAACCTGAAACGTTCACATGCTGATGATTCCATTTATGTAAAATTCTTGAAGTGACAAAATTATAGAAATGGAGAACAGGTTAGTTGTTGCCAGGGATTAAAGATGAGTAGAGATCAGAGGATGGAGGTTGGAGGCAGAGATGGGAGGTGAGAGAGTGCTGATGAAATGATTTTTTGTCTTGTCTGTATTTGATGTCACTATCCTAGTTGTGGCATGTAGTATCGTTGTGCAAGATGGGGAAAACTGGGTACACGGGATCTCTGCATTGCTTTTTTACAACTGCATGTCAACCTACAATTGTTTACAATTAAAAGTTTTAGAAAAGTCTGAACTAAATAATAACATCTAACGATTGTTGCTATGTGCTGTCAGTGTTCAAAGCACTTTACATGTCTTATCCTCATTTGGTCCTCACAACACCCCCCTGTATGAGGGTAGGTATTATCCTGTACTTATTTTAAGGAAACAGAGGTATAGAGAGGTTAAGTGAATTGCTGACGATCATGTAACCAGTAAGATCCCAAACTGGGATTCAGACTGTTTGTCTGCCTCTAGAACCTGTGCACTAGATAATCTTAAAGTGCACGCTAGTATTAATAAAAATGAAGAGTTCACTGTCAAAAGAATATGAAGTGGGGACTTTCCCTGGCAGTCCAGTGGTTAAGAATCCATGCTTCCACCGCAGAGGGCATGGGTTTGATCCCTGGTCAGGAAACTAAGATCCTGCATGCCATGTGGCTTATTCAAAAATAATTTAAAAAATATGAAGTCAAGGAATAGTTTTTAATCGGGATGGAGTTGTCTGGGAAGGAAGCAACCATTTATTAAACCTTTCCTTCATTCGCCAAACATTTAGTACAGAACTTCCTCGACTTATGATGGGGTTACATACGGATAAACCCATGGTAATTTGAGAATACTGTGAGTTGAAAATACATTTAGTAAACCTAGCTTACCAAATATCATAGCCTAGCCTGGCTTACCTTAAACATGCTCGGAACACTTACATTAGACTGTAATTGGGCAAAATCATGTAACACAAAGCCTATTTTATAATGAAGTATTGGCTATCTCATGTAGTTTGTTGAATACAGTACTGAAAGTGATCAACAGAGTGGCTGAGTACAGAATAGTTCTTAGTGTATCAGTTGTTTCCCCTCATGTCTGTGTGGCTGGGTGGGAGCTGTGGCTCACTGCCACTGCCCAGCATCACAAAAGAGCAGCATATTGCAGAGGGCTAGCCCAGAAAAAAAAAATCAAAACTCAAAATACCATTTTTACTGAATGTGTAGTGCTTTTACACCACTGTAAAGTCGAAATTAAAACTATTAGAACGACTGTAATTTGGGACATGCCTCTACCTGTTTTCAATAAGGATGACAGAAATAGGTTTCATGTCACAGACCAGTTCTGACTGATTGACAGTGATAACTAGAAAATTATGTTAACACCAGATTCTGAGGCCGCATCACAGTTGGGCAAGGAAGAGTTCAGTGGTTCACTATAGATATCTGCCATTTACGAGGTTGAAGGAAGGCATAGCATGAAGAATGAGTGATGTAGAGACTTCCCTGGTAGTGCAGTGGTTAAGAATCCATCTTGCAATGCAGGGGACACAGGTTTGGACCTCTGGTCGAGGAGCTAAGATTCCCACATGCAACTAGGCCCTCAGCCGCAGCTGAGCCTGCACGCCACAAATAGAGAGTCCTTGTGCCTCAACAAAAGACCCTGCATGACACAAGGAAGATCCTGAGCACTGCAAGTAAGACCCAAGGCAGCCCCCCCCAAGAAAGAGAATGAGTGATACATATATTTGAGGTTTTCAGGTCTGAGCTAAGTGTTTTACATGTGTTCTGTCATGTAATCCTTACAAAACACTCATGTTGGGTATTATCCATTTCATGGACAAGGGAACTGAGGTTCGGAGAGTTTTATTCTTCTTTCTACTTATCCAAACGCACTCAGTACAACACTTTCTGAAGGAGAGAGGTTTTATTGAGCTCTTTTTACAGTTTGTATTTATTTATTGACTGCAGCCCGCAGGCTTTCTCTAATTGTGTGGAGCGGGGTGGGGGAGATACTCTCTAGTTGTGGTGGGCGGGCTTCTCATTGTGGTGGCTACTCTTGTTGCAGAGCAGAGGCTCCAGGGACCACCAGCTCAGTAGCTGAGGCACACAGGTCCAGCTGTGGCGTTCTCCTAGAGCAGGGATCAAACTTATGTCTCCTGCATTGGCAGGCAGATTCTCAGCACTGGACCACCAGGGGAGTCCTATTGAGCTCTCGAAAGAGATGATAAACCTGGGTTGGCAGAGAGGGAAGAGGGGTTTGGGCGTAAGTACAGAAGAAATCAGTCAATCACACAAAAGACAGGAAACAGATTGGCCTGACTAGAGTCAAGGAGCACTCTGGGCAGTAATGACCAGAGATCAAGGGAGACAAAGTGCTCAACTAACTGAAAGCTTTGAAACAAAACGCTCTTAAAGCTAATAGATTTGCTCCTCCAAGTTTGTTTTCTGAGACTTCCTGGTGTAGCGGAATATGAAGCAGTGACAAGAGAAGGTTTCAAGACTTTGCTTTTCTTTCCCCATCTTCTTCATTGGGCTGTCATTTTTCTTAACCTGCCCTCTTAAGAGGATTGGAGCTCGCCCTCTAGCCATAATTTTCCACTTTTTTTAAATTATAAAAGATGAACAAGTATATTGCAAAATCTCTAATAATAAAAGAGTATATAAATTACAAAATATTGCCTGTAACCTTTAATCAACCATTCCCCAAAGGCAACTTCTGTTAATAACTTGGCATCTATCCTTTTAAATCCTTTGCTTGTGTGTTACATAGCATTTAAAAAATACATTTACATACATATGCCGTATTTTACATATATTTATATTTAATCCTAATTAAAAAGTTATGACCAACCTAAATAGCATATTGAAAAGCAGAGACATTACTTTGCCAACAAAGGTCCATCTAGTCAAGGCTATGGTTTTTCCAGTGGTCATGTGTGGATGTGAGAGTTGGACTGTGAAGAAGGCTGAGCGCCAAAGAATTGATGCTTTTGAATGAGGTGTTGGAGAAGACTCTTGAGAGTCCCTTGGACTGCAAGGAGATCCAACCAGTCCATTCTGAAGGAGATCAGCCATGGGTGTTCTTTGGAAGGACTGATGCTAAAGCTGAAACTCCAATACTTTGGCCACCTCATGCGAAGAGTTGACTCATTGGAAAAGACTCTGATGCTGGGAGGGATTGGGGGCAGGAGGAGAAGGGGACGACAGAGGATGAGATGGCTGGATGGCATCACTGACTCGATGGACGTGAGTCTGGGTGAACTCCGGGAGTTGGTGATGGAGAGGGAGGCCTGGCGTGCTGCGATTCATGGGGTCGCAAAGAGTTGGACACAACTGAGCGACTGAACTGAACTGAACTGAAAGACATAAATTCAGTTTAATTATTCTTCCTAAACATCAAAGGCCCAAATGTTTAATCTGGAGCCCAGGTTGTTTTAAAGCTTTCCTTTGTGAAAAGCTGCGTTTCTCACAGGGGTGTTAACATGCCATGGAGAGGGCTATCAGAGGCTCCACTGGGCTTCCCTGGTGGCTCAGTGATGAAGAATCTGCCTGCCATTCCAGGAGACACAGGTTCAATCCCTGTCCCACATGCTGCAGAGCAGCTGAGCCCGTGCACCACAACCGGTGAGTCTGTGCTCTGGAGCCCGGGAGCTGCAGCTACTGAGGCCCAGGCACCCTGGAGCCTGTAACTGGCAGCAAGAGAAGCCATCTCAGTGAGAAGCCCTCGCGCCGCAGCTAGAGAAAAGCCCACGCACCAACTAAGACCCAGCACACGCAAAAATAAATAAATAAAAAGTATTGTTAAACAAGATTTTAGTGAAAAGGACTTTAAAAAAGCCAAGTCTTCTTCTGATCACTTTGTCACTGATTACCCCACATCCACAAGATCAGTAGATCCCAGGGTAAGAACGTTGACTTACATACTCATGAAGAAAGAAAGGAGTGTGGTCTTATGTTTGTAAAGGAGCCTCTGAATCAATACCAAGGACCTGCTTTTAGCTCATCAATTTCAGTTGATTAGGGAAAGAGAAACGAGTTATCAAAGGGGATTTCCCTGGTGGCCCTTTGGTAAATAATCCGCCTGCCGATGCAAGGGACCCAAATTTGATCCCCGATCCGAGAAGATTCCACATGCCATGGGGCAGCTAAACCTGTGCACCAACAACTGCTGAGCCTGACTACTTTGGGCCTGTGTGCCACAACTGCCGAAGCCCGTGCACACAGAGCCGGTGCTCCACACCGAGAGAAGCCACTGCAATGAGAAGCCCACGCAGCTAGAGAGTGACCTCCACTCGCCACAGCTAGAGAAAGCCTGTGCACAGCAGCAAAGACCCAGCACAGCTCCCCCTGCCCAATTCTTTAAGTTAAAAGAAAATTATTAAAGGGGCCTAAACTAACTTTTTTTTGTTGGAACCTCTGGAGATGGCCTAATGGGGTGCCATTGCTGGTTTGATGACATTCCTCCTCACTCTGGTTTTCTTTTCCATCTGAATCCCCCTACAGCTGTCTATGGGCATGTTAGGTTTTGGCTTCATTGTCACTTACATTCCGGAGGCTGCAATCAGTGGGTACCTGGCTGCCACAGCCCTGCACGTTATGCTGTCCCAGTTGACCTGCATCTTCGGAGTTATGATCAGTTACAATTCTGGTCCCATCGCCTTCTTCTACGTGAGTAATTTCTACCATTACCCAGAGTAACAGATGCTCCTCCCCTTGCCTCCAAAACGAAGTAGAGAGACTCTTGCATAGGTGGCTGGGTCAAGAGGGTCCTAGAGGTAATTTCACCTCTTTTAGATATACAGTCTTGATTAATTGCAGGTGCCAGTTGGACCATGTTCTCAGTTGCATTAATCATTTCACCCTCAGCCTTTTAAACTAACACGATTTATATTAAAATTTGGTCTTTTAGATAACTGTATCTATCATAATTCTTCCCATCATGTAACTCATAACAGACATGTATCCTAAAGCATCTTAAGAATATAAAATGCAGAGTTGTCCCTGAATGCAACAATGGCCCAGAAGTCAAGGGAAACACACATGGTCTGGGCAAATTGATAAAGAGTAGGCTAATAAACAGAACTCCTGGGTCCTTTCCATTACGCTGAAACACAGAAAGTGTATTCTCTTCTTGTTGGACATTATTGTCTTTTAACGTATCTTTTCCAACTTAAAAAATTGTATATCCACCTACTTGCCCTCCCTGTTCTAGTCATGCTCATAAAGATCTCTATGCACAGCAACCTTGCCCAGGGACTTCTGTTTGAACTAATTTAGCAAGTGTCGTTTTCTAGATTTAGGCAATTATTACATCCTTTCCTAAGCCTCTGTAATTTTGTTTTCTTTCAGAACATAATTAACTACTGTTTAGGTCTCCCTAAAGCTAATTCCACCAGCATCTTACTATTTCTAACCACTATTGTTGCTCTGAGAATCAACAAATGTATCAGAATTTGCTTCAATCAGTATCCCATTGAATTTCCCATGGAAGTTTTTCTGGTAGGTGTCTTTTCGCTTTTGTTTTGCTAAGTTAATTTTTACTGGAGTATAGTTGCTTTACAGTGTTCTGTTAGTTTCTGCTATACAGCAAAGTGAATCAGTTACACATATTAATATATTCCCTCTTTTTAAGATTTCCTTCCCATTTAGGTCACCACAGAGCACTGAGTAGAATTCCCTGTGCCATACAGTAGGTTCTTATTACTGGTCTGTTGTATCCATGGTAGTGTATATAAGTCAATCCCAATATCCAAATTCATGCCACCCCCTTCCCCTCTTGGTACCCCTTTGTTTGTTCTCTACATGTGTGTCTCTATTTATGCTTTGCAAGTAAGTTCATCTGTACCATTTTTCTAGATTCCAATATAAACAATATTATATGACATTTTTCTCTTTCTGATTTACTTTACTCTGTATGACAATCTCTAGATCCATCCATGTCTTTGCACATGGCACTATTTTGTTCCTTGTTATGGCTGGGTAATATTCCATTGTATATATTGTTGTTCAGTCACTCAGTCATGTCCAATCTTTGCGATCCCATGGACGACAGCACACCAGGCTTCCCTGTCCTTCACCATCTCCCAGAGCTTGCTCAAACTCATGTCCATTGAATCAGTGATGCCATCCAACCATCTCGTCCTCTGTCATTCCCTTCTCCTCCTGCCTTCAGTCTTTCCCAGCATCAAGGTCTTTTCTAATGACTCAACTCTTCGAATCAGGTGGGCAAAGTATTGGAACTTTAGCTTCAGCATCAGTCCTTCCAATGACTATTCCCGATTGATTTCCTTTAGGACTGACTGGTTTGATCTCCTTGCAGTCCTAGGGACTCTCAAGAGTCTTCTCCAACACCACGGTTCAAAAGCATCAGTTCTTCGGCGCTCAGCCTTCTATACAGTCCAACTCTCACATCCATACATGCCTACTGGAAAAGCCATAGCTTTGACTATACAGACCTTTGTTGGCAAACTGATGTCTCTGCTTTTTAATACGCTGTCTAGTTTTGTCATCACTTTTCTTCCAAGGAGTAAGCGTCTTTTAATTTCATGGCTGCAGTCACCATCTGCAGTGATTTTGGAGCCCAAGAAAATAGAATCTGTCACTGTTTCCATTGTTTCCCCATCTATTTGCCATGAAGTGTGGACCGGATGCCATGATCTTAGTTTTTGAATGTTGAGTTTTAAGCCAGCTTTTTCACTCTCCTTTTCCACCTTCATCAAGAGGCACTTTAGCTCCTCTTCACTTTCTGCCATAAGGGTGGTGTCATCTGCATATCTGAGATTATTGATATTTCTCCTGGAAATCTTGATTCCAGCTTGTGCTTCATCCAGCCTGGCATTTCTCATGGTGTACTCTGCATATAAAGTTAAATAAGCAGGATGACAGTATACAGCCTTGATGTATTCCTTTCCCAATTTTGAACCAGTCTGTTGTGTTCCATGTCTGGTTCTAACTGTTGCTTCTTGACCTGCATACAGGCTTCTCAGGAGGCAGATAAGGTTGTCTGGTATTCCCATCTCTTAAAGAGTTTTCCACAGTTTGTTGTGATCCACACAGTCCAAAGCTTCAGTGTAGTCAGCAGAAGTAGATGTTTTTCTAGAATCCTCTTGCTTTTTCTATGATCCAGCAGATGTTGGCAATTTGATCTCTGGTTCCTCTGCCTTTTCTAAATCCAGCTTGAACATCTGGAAGTTCTCAGTTCATGTACTGTTGAAGCCTAGCTTGGAGAATTTTGAGCATACTTTGCTAGTGTATGAAGTGAGCGCAATTGTGGGGTAGTTTGAACATTCTTTGGCATTGCCTTTCTTTGGGATTGGAATGAAAACTCACCTTTTCCAGTCCTGTGGCCACTGCTGACTGAGTTTTCCAAATTTGCTGGCATATTGAGTGCAGCACTTTCACAGCCTCATCTTTTAGGATTTAAAATAGCTCAGCTGGAATTCCATTACCTCCACTAGCTTTGTTTGTAGTGATGCTTCCTAAGGCCCACTTGACTTCACATTCCAGGATGTCTGACTCTAGGTGAGTGATGATCACACCATCGTGGTTATCTGGTTCATTAAGATCTCTTTTGTATAGTTCTTCTGTGTATTCTTGCCGCCTCTTCATATCTTCTGCTTCTTTTAGGTCCATACCATTTCTGTCCTTTTTTGTGCCTATCTTTGCATGAAATGCCCTTTGTATCTCTCATTTTCTTGAAGAGATCTCTAATCTTTCTCGTTTATTGTTTTCCTCTATTTCTTTGCATTGATCACTGAAGAAGGCTTTCTTATCTCTCCTTGCAGAATATTCTTTGAAACTTTGCATTCAGATGAGTATATCTTACATGTATCACATTTTCTTTATCTGTTCCTTTGTTGATGGACATTTAGGTTACTTCCATGTCCTGGCCATTGTAAATAGTGCTGCAGTGAACATTGGAATGCAAGTGTCTTTTTGAATTATAGTTTTCTCTGGGTATTTGCCCAGAAATGGGGTTTCTGGGACGTATGCTACCCAATAGAACGGTAATTCTAGTTTTAGTTTTTGAGGAACCTCCATACGGTTTTCCATAGTGGTTGTACCAGTTTACATTCCCATCAGCAGTGTAGGAGGTTTCCCTTTCTCCACGTTCTCTCCAGCATTTACTGTTTGTAAATTTTTTTGATGATGTCCATTCTGACCAGATGAGGTGATACTTCATTGTAGTTTTGACTTGCATTTCTCTAATAATTAGTCGTGTTCAGCATCTTTTCATGTGCCTTTTGACCATCTATATGTCTTTGGAGAAGTGTCCATTTAGGTTTTCCTCCCATTTTTTCATTGGGCAATTTTTTTTTTTCAATACTGAGCTGCATTAGTTGTTTGTTTATTTTGGAGATTAATCTCTTGTCAGTTGCTTCATTTACAAATATTTTCTCCCATGCTGAGGGTTGTCTTTTTGTTTTGTTTATGGTTTCCTTTGTTGTGCAAAAGCTTTTAAGTTTAATTGTCTCATTTATTTTTGTTTTTATTTTCATTACTCTAGTATGTGAGTCAAAAAAAGATCTTGCTGCAATTTGTGTCAAAAAGTGTTCTGCCTATGCTTTTTCTGTAAGAGTTTTATAGTGTCCAGCCTTACACTATAGTGTCCAGCCTTATAGGTCTTTAATTCATTTTGAGTTTATTTTTGTGTATGGTATTAGGGAGTGTTCTAATTTCATTCTTTTACATGTAGCTGTCCAGTTTTCCCAGCACCACTTATTAAAGAGGCTGTCTCTTGGGGGAGAATGAATACACATATAAGTATGGCTGAATCCCATTGCTGTTCACCTGAAATTATAAAATAACAAGTTTTTTAAAAAGAGGCTGTCTTTTCTCCATTGTATATTCTTGCTTCCTTTGTCATAGATTAGGTGACCATAGGTACCTGGGTTTACCTCTGGGCTTTCTATCCTGTTACATGTATCTGTATTTCTGTCTTTATGCCAGTACCACACTGTCTTGATTACTGTAGCCTTGTAGTACAGTCTGAAGTCAGGGAGTCTGATTCCTCCACCTCCATTTTTCTGTCTCAAAATTGCTTTGACTGGTTATAGTATTTTATGTTTCCATACAAATTAATAGGGATTGAATTGAATCTGTAGATTGCTTCAGTTGTCTAGTCATTTTCACAGTATTGATTCTTCCAATCCAAGAATAGGGTATGTCTCTCAATCTGTTTGTGTTGTCTTTGATTTATTTCATCAGTATCCTATAGTCTTCTGAATACAAGTCTTTTTGTCTCCTTAGGTAGATTTATTCCTAAGTATTTTATTCTTTTGTTGCAGTGATAAGTACAAATTGTTTTCTTAATTTCTTTTTCCGATATTGCCTTGTTAATGTATAGGAATACAACAGATTTCTATGTATTGATTTTATACCCTACAACTTTACCAAATGCACTGATATGCTCTGGTTATTCTCTGGAGGCCTCTTTAGGATTTTGTATGTATAGTATTATGTCATCTATAAAACAGTGACAGGTTTACCTCTTTTCCTATCTGGATTCCTTTTATTTCTTTTTCTTCTCTGATTGCCATGACTAGGACTTCCAAAACTATGTTGAGTTATTACTTAGTGATAGTGATGAGAGTGGACATCCTTTTCTTGTTCCTAATCATAGAGGAAATGCTTCCAGTTTTTCACCAGAGAGAACAATATTTCCTGTGGGTTGTCATGTATGGTTTTTATTATATTGAAGTAGGTTCCCTCTATATCCACTTTCTGGAGAGCTTTTTTTTTAATCATAAATGGGTATTGAATTTTGTCAAAAGCTTTTTCTGCATCTGTTGAGTTGATCATATGGTTTTTATTCTTCAATCTGTGTATGGTGTATCACATTGATTGATTTGCTTATATTGATGAATCCTTGCATCCCTGGGATAAATCCCACTTGATCATGGTGTATGGTCATTTTAATGTTTTGTGGGGTTCTGTTTGCTAGTATTTTGTTGAGGATTTTTGCATCTGTGTTCATGAGTGATTTGTTGTTGTTGTTCAGTCGCTCAGTCATGTCCAATCTTTGCGACCCCATGGACTGCAGCACACCAGGCTTCCCTGTCCTTTGCCATCTCCCAGAGCTTGCTCAAACTCATGTCCATTGAATCAGTGATGCCATCCAACCATCTCGTCCTCTGTCATTCCCTTCTCCTCCTGCCTTCAGTCTTTCCCAGCATCAAGGTCTTTTCTAATGATTCAACTCTTCCTTCTAATCAGGTGGGCAAAGTATTGGAACTTCAGCTTCAGCATCAGTCCTTCCAATGACTATTCCCGATTGATTTCCTTTAGGACTGACTGGTTTGATCTCCTTGCAGTCCTAGGGACTCTCAAGAGTCTTCTCCAACACCACAGTTCAAAAGCATCAGTTCTTTGGTGCTCAGCCTTCTATACGGTCCAACTCTCACATCCATACATGCCTACTGGAAAAGCCATAGCTTTGACTATACAGACCCTTGTTGGCAAACTGATGTCTCTGCTTTTAATACGCTGTCTAGTTTTGTCATCACTTTTCCTCCAAGGAGCAAGCGCCTTTTAATTTCATGGCTGCAGTCACCATCTGCAGTGATTTTGGAGCCCAAGAAAATAGAATCTGTCACTGTTTCCATTGTTTCCCCATCTATTTGCCATGAAGTGTGGACCGGATGCCATGATCTTAGTTTTTGAATGTTGAGTTTTAAGCCAGCTTTTTCACTCTCCATTTCCACCTTCATCAAGAGGTGCTTTAGCTCCTCTTCACTTTCTGCCATAAGGGTGGTGTCATCTGCATATCTGAGGTTATTGCTATTTCTCCTGGAAATCTTGATTCCAGCTTGTACTTCATCCAGCCCAGCGTTTCTCATGATGTATTCTGCATATAAGTTAAATAAGCACAGTGACAATATATGGCCTTGATGTACTCCTTTTCCTATTTGGAACCAGTCTGTTGTTCCATGTCTGGTTCTAACTGTTGCTTCTTGACCTGCATACAGGTTTCTCAGGAAGCAGGTAAGGTCATCTGGTATTCCCATTTCTTGAAGACTTTTCCACAGTTTGTTGTGATCCGCACAATCAAAGGCTTTAGCGTAGTCAATGAAGCAGAAGTAGATGTTTTTCTGAAATTCTCTTGCTTTTTCCATGATCATCAGTAATATTGCCCTGTAATTTTCCTTTTTTGTGTGAGATAGCTTTGTTTGGTTTTTAAACCAGAGTGATGATGGCCTCATAGAATGAGCTTGGCAGTGTTCCTCCTGCTGCAATTTTTTGGAAGGATAAATGTTAACTCTTCTCTAAATGCTTGATAGAATTATGAAGCCATATGGTCCTGAACTTTCGTGTGTTGAAAGATTTTTTTCTTGGGTGCCCTGGGTCTTCATTTCTTTTGCATGGGCTTTCTCTAGTTGCAGTGAGCAGAACTGCAGTGAGCAGGGACTGCTTTTGGTTGCAGCATGTGGGGTTTTTCATTGTGGTGACTTCTCTTGTTGCAGAGCACGGGCTCCCGGCCCACAGCCTTCAGTAGTTGCAGCACCTGGGCTCACTAGTTGTGGCACGTGGGAGCAGTCATTGCAGTGTATGGGCTTCGTTGTTCCACGGCATGTGGAATCTTACCGGAACAGGGATCAAACCCGTGTCCCCTGCATTACCAGTTGGATTTTTATCCATTGCACCACCGGGGAAGTTCTGCTTGAAGATTTTTAATCAGTTTCAATTTCATTGCTTGTGATTGGTTTGCTCACATTTTCTGTTTCTTCCTAGTTCAGCCTTTGAAGTTTGTTCTTTTCTAAGAATTTGTCCCTTTCTTCTAGATTGTCCATTTTATTGGCATACAGTTGCTTGTAGTAGTCTCTTGTGATCCTTTGTGTTTCTGTAGTGTCAGTTGTAACTTCTCTTTTTCATTTCTAACTTTATTGATTTGAGCCGTTTCCCTTTCTTTTTTCTTGATAAGTCTGGCTAAAGGTTTTGTTTAACTCTTTAAGAACTAACTTGTAGTTTCATTGATGTTTTCTATTGTTTTCTTCATCTCTATTTCATTTATTTCTGCTCTAATCTTTATGACTTCCTCCTTTCTATCAGCTTTGGGTTTTGTTTGTTCTTCTTTCTCTAGGTGCTTTAGATGTCAGATTTTGTTGCATCCTTTAGGTTTTGAATCATTGTGTTTCCATTGTCATTCGTTTCTAGGTATTTTTACTTCCTCTTTGCTTTCTTCAGTGATTAATTGGTTATTTGGTAGTATATTGTGTAGCCTCCATGTGTTCGTGTTCTTTACAGTTTTTTTTTTCCCCCTGTGATTGATTTCTAATTTCATAGTGTTGTGATGAGAAGATGCTTGATATGATTTCCATTTTCTTACATTACCGAGGCTTGATTTGTGACCCAAAATGTGGTCTCTCCTGGAGAATGTTCTGTGTGCACTTGAGAAGAAAATGTATACTGCTGCTTTCAGATGGAATGTCCTGTAAATATCAATTAAATCTATCTGGTCTAATGTGCCATTTAAAGGTTGTATTTCCTTATTAATTTTCTGTCTAGATGATCTGTCCATTGGTGTAAGTAGGGGTTTTTTTGGTAGGTGTTTTATACTCCAAACTCGTGGCTCAGGTCATTTAGAATAAAACAAAAAGCAAGTAACCTAGGAAGGGAAATGTTCATAGGAGAACTGTAAAAATAATATTTTTAAAACATATGCTGATTCATAACAAAGCTGAATATATACATTTAATTTTAAACGCTAGCTTATATTTTTTAAACATGCTTTTTTTAAAGGATTTTTATCTGTTACATCTTTTTCATACTATTTGAAAAATAAGGTTTTTATTCCCTCTTGTGATAGTAATACAGGCTCATTCTATCCATTTTTGGCGGGCGGCCCTGGTACACAGCTTGTGGGATCTTAGTTCCCCTACCCGGGGTCAAACGTGGGCCGCTAGGAGTGGAAGCATAGAGTCCTAACCACTGGACGGACTATCAGGGAATCCTAGCAATTTTTTTTTTTTATAAAGAAGAAAAAAATGGAGGAAAAGAAATTCCTATAGCTTCACTATCCAAAGTCAACTACAATGATATTTCTGTACTTTCAGTTATTCACATCTTTTTCTTTCAAACAAATACGTAACCGACTATGCTCAGGTGAGTTTCTGTGTTCTTCCATGTAGAGGTTTCATTTCTATTTTAATAAAGCAGCAAGCACACTCTTATTCAGCCTTCTCTCACTCTCATTCTGCTACAGTAAAGAAATTGAGGGAGATGAGATGTTAAGTGAATCCGTGTCACCAAGTGGCAGAGCTGGATTCAGGGAGGAGGCGTTCCTGGTGGAGGTGTGCGCTTATGTGTATGTACCAGGTTTTTTTTGAAATCTTTTGTCTTTTTTAGATCAGGTTGGTTGTGTTAGTCACTCAGTCATGTCCAACTCTTTTTGCGACCCCATGGACTGTACCCCGCCAGGCTTCTCTGTCCGTGGGATTTCTCATGCAAGAACACTGGAGTGGGTTGCCATTCCCTTCTCTAGGGGATCTTCCCGACCCAGGCATCAAACCCAGGTCTCCTGCATTGCAGGCAGATTCTTTACTGCCTGAGCCCCCAGGGAGGCCCAAAATGTGCACTGTGAGCCAGCCAGGAGTCAAACCTGGAACCTTCTGATCCGTCCACAGTCAGACGCATTACTTGTTGCACTGCTGGATAAATATGGCTCTTTTTTCTTTTTGAGAATTTTTTTGTAATGTTGTCTAAATGATAACATTTCTTGTTTCTTTTAAGAAATCTAGGGGATTTCCCTGGCAGTCTGCTGATTAGGATGCCTCGCTTTCACTATGGATGATGCAGGTTCAATCCCTGGTCCAGGGAACTAAGATCCCACAAGCCATGTGGCATGGCCAAAAAAAGAAAAATTTTCTTTTTAAAATTTATCTTGTGCAGTTATATTTAACATTTTCACAATAGTAAAGCCATTTTCATAAAGCTCAGGTTTTTAAAGTCAGCATTTCTTACAAGGATCGCTGAATCTTTGGGCATCCATGAGAATTATTTTCCCTTTAAGAAGTGTTCTGCGACCGAGATATTTAGAATTCACCATGTGCTCGCCTGTATCTTCCAGCTGCCCTTGTAGTTAGGCAGGACCATGTGACTTTGGGGCCAAAACATATGAAAACAGGCATGAGTCCCCAGTGTTCTTTCGTCCCCTGCTGTAGTGATCGTAGGGGCTATACATTGAGATGATAGAGTCTCCAGGTGGAATTAGCCTGGATCTCCAAGGCACTGTTTGCAAAGAAGCTGCCCTGAAGAGACACTGACCCACAATGGACTTCTCATGGGCAAAAAAATAACTTTCACATGTTAGGGCACTAAGATCCCGTGGTCTGTATATTGCCACAGTATAACCTATTCTATGCGAACTAATCCAGAGCCACACTCTCCATGATTGAAAGAGTATGGGAATTGCTTTGGAAACGGACACCAAGCTCTGTCTCATAACTGTTGTCTGCTTCTTGAGGGGTACATTCTTTCTTCCTTGGAATAGTTAAAAAGCTATCAGTTAATAAAGGCCAAAGGTGAATGGCTGCTTTTACAAAAGGCCTTCCAAAACACTGTACACAAAGAGCGGAGCCCTAGAGCCCGGGACAGTGTGCATGAGGAGTTTGGGGACTGGAGTCAGGGGCAGCCTCTCCTCACGGAACCCAGACCAGCTCCTGCGTCTTGGGAAGCTGAGGCTTCGGAGTGGCCAGCAGATGGCACCTGTGACACAGGCGTCAGTGCACTCTGTCTCTCTCTGTCTCTCTTTCTCGCCAGCTTTATTCAGGTATAAAACTGTAAGATATTTGACGTGTGCACCATGATTTGATAGACGTATACATTATGAAAGGATGTCTTCCATCTAGTGAATTAACACAGCCATACCTCATGTACTGATCCTTTTTTTTTTCCTGGTGAGAATATTGTCTCTTAGCAAATTTTAAGTATATAATACGATGTTATCAACAATAGTCACCATGTTTTATGTCAGATCCTTAGATCTTATTCATCCTATAGCTGAAAGTTTGCACTGTTTCTTCAACTTTCTTAATGCCCTCACCCCCCAGTCGCTGGCAACCAACTTCTTGTCCCTTAGCTATATAAAGATCACAGAGCTTCTCTGTTGGTTCAGATCTTCCTTCCATTCTGATCTGTAGGCTTCCTAGGGGTTATCATCTGATCAGAGCATCACAGGTAAACCAACTACTCTTTGTTGGTATGAGTCCAACTGTTTTCTTTTTCTTTTTTCTTTTTAGATTGCACATATAAGTGATTGCATGCAGTATTTGTCTCTATCATAATGCCCTTAAGGTCTATCCACATTTTCCCAAATCAGCCCTTTTTTAAGAGACATCAGCAGCAGGGATCATAGTGATGTCCCTTTAAGCAACCTCAAAGGCTTTAACGTTAACATTCAGTTCAGTTGAGTCGCTCAGTCATGTCCAACTCTTTGCGACCCCATGAATCGGGGCTATTAGGAAAGGAGAGAAGTAAGTGGATAGAGGATGCTGTAGGTTGACTGTGGCTCACAGACTGGTTTGTGAGCCACAGTTAAGATGTTTCTTTGGGGAATGCTATAAATAATTAGGATGCACCATGAAGTGAAGGGGGTGGGGGGGATAAACTGAGCTCCAGCCATAAATGTTGGTGGAGATTTTGAATTATTGCAATTTAGGCATCAAACTTTGTTGTGACCTGATTTATACTTGAAGGTTATTGAAGTCTGCAATACATTACTATGCTTCCTTGTTAGCTCAGTGGTAAAGAATCTACCTGCCAGTGCAGGACGCATGGGTTCAGTCCCTGGGTGGGGAAGATCTCCTGGAGAAGGGAATGGCAGCCCACTCCAGTATTCTTGCATGGGAAATCCCATGGACAGAGGAGCCTGGCGGGCTACAGTCCATGGGGTCGCAAAAGAGTCAGACACGACTTAGCGACTAAACAACAACATTACTTATACACGTGTCAAGTCAAGTGACAGGGAACATTTTCTGCTACATAGCAGGGATTTAAAATTGGAAAAAGACAAGACCTCCCTGTTTCGCCTGGAAATGAGGGAAGTACAGGACAGAGGATGAGAGCTGCTGTGGTGTAGGTGGTGAAAAGCTCACAGCACCCCCTCAGAAACTGCTCAGATGTGCTGGAGGAAACCCAGCAATCTGTCCTTCAGATGGTAGTCTCAAATCTTAAGGGAAAATTTCAAGGCAATATTTGAGATCCAGGTTTAAAAAAAATTACAAAACCTGACAACTCAAGAGTTCCACAGATATGAGAAATTGTATATACTGTATATTCATAATTAATGTATATGTGTGTATTTGTATATGTATATATTCAAGCTGTATAGCAAACACCAAAAACAGCACCACTGGTAGTTGTCTTTGGGTGATTTATTTCTGGTTTTAAACTTTTCATATTTTCTCTATTTTCCTTTATGAGCAAGAATAAGAGTTTCTTGGCCACTTGCCACACTTCTTGTCCCTTAGCTATATAAAGATCACAGAGCTTCTCTGTTGGTTCAGATCTTCCTTCCATTCTGATCTGTAGGCTTCCTAGGGGTCATCATCTGATCAGAGCATCACAGGTAAACCAACTGCTATCCTGGTCAGTATCTGGCTGAACTCTTAGAGTAGATTCTGAGAAAAGATTTATGTGTTAGTAGGGGGAACAAGGTAAAGCAACTATATAATTATTATTTTAAAACTAGGGCATTGACTTCTTTTGTCTCTGCTTTAATTTGCTCTGGTGTGAGATCTTTATAAGGTGTAACAGCTTCTAGGTTGTCTGTTTTCATTCTAGATGAAATGGAAGGGACACTTGGCATTTCAGAAGGAAATGAACAGAAAGGAAAAAGCAAGCAAGTAATTGCTTTGCTAAAGCAATTTTTTTTGTATGTGCTATCAAATGCTGCCTTATCGACAATTGCCTTATTGACAATTATTAATGATTATCAATACATGTCAACAATCCCCCGAAGGACTTATTTATATTAAGACAGTGTACCTAGATTTTAGAACTTTTAAAATTGAAGCCTTGGTACAGCTATTACCTGAAAGCATGTTTATACTTGGTCCAGATGTTTAAAGTTGGTGAGGAAAGAGAAGTCCAGGCCATCCATTTGTTCCCGTTACTAATACTATGTCAGACGTGCAGTTGCTTTTCATTCTGGTTATGTTGGAGCCAAAAGAGTCAGGAAGGTCTTCTGCATTTGTTGCTCCACTGAACTGGCCCTGCCTCTTTCTCCAGCCTCCATGCACAGGCACTGCCATATATTGCCCTGTCCTGCCAGAGACTATGGGCACCTCTGCTTTGCATAATATTTAGGTGATCACATGCCTTTTCTTTTTAAACTCCTACAGATTCTTGGCTTTGCTGCATTTTCAAACAAGGTAAACATGGCCACGGAAAACAGCCTGATGCTCATTGAGATGATACCTTATAGGTTGGTAATTCCAGTTTTCAAGACTACTTTCTCCTTCCTGTTACCTCCTCTTAGCCTCTGACCACATAGCCGGATTTGTATCATTGACCAAAATCAATAGCATGCCACTTATTTCTCCCGCAGAGACGGGTTTACTTGAGATCAGCAGAGAATTGCAGTTTGGGGTGTGCAAGCACGGCAAGTCACATGCAAGTCCTCCTACAGCAGGGGAAGAGGTTTTCATAGAGGGAAAAATAAAACTGGGGAGGGGGGGTTGGCCAAGGTAAGCAGAGTCTATGGCTTTTCATCAGCTGAGTCCTTGGCCCGCAAGGAGTCTTTCTTCTTCCTGTTGGGCTCTGCAGTGGTCTCAGGGTGTGAGTGCTCCCCCTGCTGGTCTCCAACTCTACTTAATTAGCTTCTATGTATTAACTTAAAAAAAAAAAAAATTCTCAGGTAACAGTCTCTGCTGCTGCTGCTGCTGCTAGGTCACTTCAGTCGTGTTCCACAGGCAAATTTGGGTCATGGACTCAAGTTCACTTTAGAACAGAGGTTCTAAGGGACAAGCCTGTGTTTCTTCTCTGGACAGCCTTTGACTCTCTTCCCATGGTTGAGCCAATCCCCTAACCCAAGTAAACTGGAAAACCAGGGAGACTCCTGTATTTTTCTCGCAGCACATCATGAACCTTCTCAACCTCCAAACCTGTCTGATTACCCTCAGGGATGGGACAAGACATAGCTCTGTTTTCCAAGCCTCTCTCCTGGGGTTCGGTGTTCAGCATCCCTTCTGTCTTCACCTACTTAGACTGACTCAGTGTCCTTGAGCTGCATCACTTTATCACTTTCAGTGGAAAGCCTTCTCCAAGTAGTCTGGCATTACAGAGTTCTTAAGGACTTGCAATTAATTTACATTATGGTTCCTACCAGTGACTATGGGGCCTCACTCTTGCTTCTGTCAGGGAATTATTTCTTTAACCTTGACCAGATGAATCATTTTAGCTAAGAAAGGCAACATAACACAGTTTCTTGACTCATAAGAAGGTTTTTGAGGAGCGTTATTCACTTCCTCATGCTCTTCAACAGAGAATATAGCAACGAGTCAGTGATACCGCTTAACCTTCAGCATACAAAACAGATGCTACTTTGAGGCAGCCAGATAATCTCATATACTACCACTTCTCAGTGAAATCTGGTGATGATTAAATACATGTAAAATATTGTTCAGTTTTTTTTTAAACTGTGAGCAGACAACCTAGGTACCAGGAAACGCTATGGAAAATAAGTCTCTGCCCTCTGCGGAAAAATGACAAGAGCAACAATGAGACTGATGCTTTACATAATTATTTTATTTCATTCGTTCCTTGTAGTATTACTACAAGATATTCTTTTTTGGCTGAGGAAACTAAGAGTTACCAAGTTTAAATTATTCATCTACTTCTCTGAAAGTAGCATCAGAGCTACTTTCTGAACCCATTTCTATTTAATTCCAAAATCTAGTAGAATAACCCCTCTACTATACTTAGTATTGCTGCTGTTATTAATGACTTCAAAACCACACAGTTAACCTCTGCTTATATTTTATCATAAGATTCAAGTGTACAGATAGAGAAAAAGCATTTCAGAAATTTAATTTTAGGTATTGCTTTTAACCTCTCTTTACTGCTTATCTCAGAGAAGGCGATGGCACCCGTCTCCAGTACTCTTGCCTGGAAAACCCTATGGACAGAGGAGCCTGGTAGGCTGCAGTCCATGGGATTGCGAAGAGTCGGACACGACTAAGCGACTTCACTTTCACTTTTCACTTTCATGCATTGGAGAAGGAAATGGCAACCCACTCCAGTGTTCTTGCCTGGAGAATCCCAGGGATGGGGGAGACTGGTTGGCTGCCGTCTATGTGGTCGCACAGAGTTGGACACGACTGAAATGACTTAGCAGGAGCAGCAGCAGCAGCAGCATTGCTTGTCTATCCAAGGTTGCTAGAGATTAGGAAAATTGAATAATTTATGTTAGTTCCTTCCATATCTGCATCCCTCTTTAAATGGCTAACAAAGAACTGAATGTACAGAGAACACCAGGAAGGAAAAAGCAGTAGGTGTGTACTATTAATGTTATCATACTAAATATTTAAGGTTTACTGACACAAACTTGGGCAAAAAATTAAAATCTCTTGTGTATAATGAGACACTATCAACAGAGAAAAAAGACAACTCATAGAATAGGAGAAAATATTTGCAAATTATGTATGACAAGGAATTAATATCCAAAATACATAGAGAACTCCTAAAACACAATAGAAAACAGACAACCTGATTCAAAAAGTGGGGAAGGAATTTGAATACACATTTTTCCAAGGATAATATACAAATGGCCAATGAGCACATAAGATGCTCAACATCACTAATCATTTGGGGAATGCAAATCAAAACTACTGTGAGATACCACCCCATACTCATTAGGGTGGCTACTGTTTTAAAACAGACAGAAAATAACAAATATTTGATGAGGATGTGGAGAAAATGGAACCCGTGTGCACTGTTAGTGGGAGTGTGAAACGTACAGCCACTGTGGAAAGTAGTATGCTGATTCCTCAAAAAATTAAAAATAGAATTGCCATCAGTTCAGTTCAGTCGCTCAGTCGTGTCCAGCTCTTTGCGACCCCATGAATCGCAGCACGCCAGGCCTCCCTGTCCATCACCAACCCCCAGAGTTCACTCAGACTCACGTCCATCGAGTCGGTGATGCCATCCAGCCATCTCATCCTCTGTCATCCCCTTCTCCTGCCCTCAATCCCTCCCAGCATCAGAGTCTTTTCCAATGAGTCAACTCTTCGCATGAGGTGGCCAAAGTATTGGTGTTTCAGCTTTAGCATCATTCCTTCCAAAGAACACCCATGGCTGATGTCCTTCAGAATGGACTGGTTGGATCTCCTTGCAGTCCAAGGGACTTTCAAGAGTCTTCTCCAACACCACAGTTCAAAAGCATCAATTCTTCAGCATTCAGCCTTCTTCACAGTCCAACTCTCACATCCATACATGACCACTGGAAAAACCATAGCACTAGATGGACCTTAGTCGGCAAAGTAATGTCTCTGCTTTTCAATATGCTATCTAGGTTGGTCATAACTTTTCTTCCAAGGAGTAAGCGTCTTTTAATTTCATGGCTGCAGTCACCATCTGCAGTGATTTTGGAGCCCCAAAACATAAAGTCTGATACTTTCTACTGTTTCCCCATCTATTTCCCATGAAGTGATGGGACCAGATGCCATGATCTTTGTTTTCTGAATGTTGAGCTTTAAGCCAACTTTTTCACTCTCTTCTTTCACTTTGATTAAGAGGCTTTTTAGTTCCTCTTCACTTTCTCCCATAAGGGTGGTATCATCTGCATATCTCAGGTTATTCATATTTCTCCCGGCAATCTTGATTCCAGCTTGTGCTTCATCCAGCCCAGCATTTCTCATGATGTACTCTGCACAGAAGTTAAATAAGCAGGGTGACAATATACAGCCTTGACGTACTCCTTTTCCTATTTGGAACCAGTCTCTTGTTCCATGTCCAATTCTAACTGTTGCTTCCTGACCCAGCAATTCTACTTCTGGAAATGTACTTCCCCCAAATTATACTCCCCCCAAGAGCTGTATCTTGAAGAGATATTTTTGTACCTATGTTCATAATAGCGCTACTCACGATGGCTGAAATGTGGAAGAAACAACAAATGTCCATCAATGGATGAATGAATAAACAGAATGTGTTATATCCATCCAATAGAATATTATTGAACCTTGAAAAGGAAGGAAATTCTGGCATTAGCTACAACATAGATGAACCTCAAGGGCATTATTCTAAGTGAAATAAGCCAATCACAAAAAGACAATTACTATTTGAGCCCACTTATCTGGGGTACTTAGTAGTCAAAATCATAAAGACAGAAAGTCAGGTGTTTTTTGTCAGGCTGGAGGGAGGGGGGAAATGGAGGGTTATTGATTAATAAGTATAGAGTTTCAGTTTTACAAGATGAAAGAACTATGGAGTAGATGGTGGTAATGGTTGCATATTATGAATGTATTTAAAAACCGCTGAACTATACATTTAAAAGTGGGTAAAATGGTAAATTTCATGTTATGAGGATTTTACCCAGTTTTTAAAAAACTGGATAAGAACCAGAACAATTTTTATAAAGGACAATGACTAAAATTATAATTGGAAAGATTTGAGTCTGACTAGAAGGGAATACATTGAGGTTTTAGCTCTAAACCATCTTAGATATGATATCTGCCTATTGCTAACCCACTGGTATGATCTCAAATAGTGTAAATAAACCATTTTTCATGAAGTTTTGTAGTTTTGCCTGCTCTATTTGTTGCCACTGGCACTTAGCAGAAACCTCAAACTAGAAGATAAGCACATCATGTTCTCTTAATGGCCTTTGTAACTGGGCTTGATTTGCTGGCAGTTTTGGCAAGCTGCTGCCTCAGTTTCTTTTTTTATCTCTTAATTTTTTGAAAAAAGGTCAGGCCTGGGACTTCCCTGGTGGTCCACTGGTTAAGAATCCTCCAGCCAGCCTGGATGGGAGGGCAGTTTGGGGGAGAAGTGCATGAGTACTCATTCATGTCCAATTCTGCGAATCCATGGACTATAGTCCACCAGGCTCCTCTGTCCATGGGATTTCCCAGACAAGAATACTGGGGTGGGCTGCCATTTCCTACTCCAGGGGATCTTCCCAACCCAGAAACCCAACCCAAATCTCTTGCTTGGCAGGCAGATTCTTTACCTTTGAGCCACCAGGGAAGGCCTTAATTGGCTATACCTCAATATAAAATTAAAAGTTAAAAAAAAAAATCCACCTGCCAATGCAGGGGATACCCTTTCGATCCTGGGTCCAGGAAGATCCCACATGTGGCAGGCCGACTGTGCCCATGGGCCACAACTACCAAACCAGTGCTCTAGAGCCGGAGCGCCGCAGCTACTAAAGCTCCTACGCCTAAAGCCTGAGTTCTGCAACGAGGGAAGCCACCCAGTGAGAAGCCCGTGCACCACACTAGAGAGTAGCTCCCACTTGCTGCCACTAGAGAAAGCCCACGTGCAGCAATGAGAGCCTAAAGCAGCCAAAAATAAATAAATGTTTAAAAGGTGTCAGGCCTTTTGATACGGATGATGAAGGTATGATGAGAATAGAGGGGGGAGGTGCCCATAATGACTCCTGCTACCTAGGAATAATTCCACCATTTTATTCCAGCTTCCTGTTTCCTGTAACACCAGATATGAGCAATCTTACTGAAGTTCTTGCAGAATCGTTCTCCTTAGCTTTAGTGAGCTCATTTTTGCTCATATTTCTGGGCAAGAAGATCGCCAGTTTCCATAACTATGACGTCAATTCCAACCAGGTGAGAGGGCAAGCCTTTCTATTACTTTCTTGGACCCTTTGATCTTTGTTCTCTAACCTGAGCCTTCTGCTAAAATGAAGACTGTACCCAGAGAGTCACTTGGACCACTAGTTGAGCTACAATTAAATAAGGGAGAAGTGTGACATCCTTAACTCTGAAGCTACCTGAATTAATATGCATGTTGTTACTCTAGAATAGATACAGGGTAGGGAGGCATATGTTGTTAAGTTGGCAGGGTTCCTCTCCTCTCCTTTTAGCTTCCTTTCCACCAAGTCCTTAGAAGTCAACCACATACCAAGGCACAACAAGAAATACAGTGGAATGTCAAAACTAGGCTAATAGCATAATTCAGTTGGTTTCTCAGAAATAGTCATTGTCACTTTTTAAAAAGAGTCTCCAACCATTCTGAGTTTGGCCCATTCCCTAGAAATCAAAAAGGAAACATGGGGACTTCTCTGGTGGTTCAGTGGTTAGGACTTGGTGCTTTCACTGCTGTGGCCCAAGATTCAATCCCTGGTCAGGGAACGAAGATCACACAAGCCCTGTGGCGTGGGCTGGTGCCTCGTGGTTAGGATCCCAGGCTTTCGCTCCAAGGCCCAGGTTCCATTGGTGTCCCGCTTTGACTTTAGGATAGTATAAAAGGAAGCAAGAAAATAGTACTTTGTGTCTCTCTGTCATCCTAGTGATCATGTGAAAGAGAATAATGAGGCAAAAGTCTCGTTTTCTCACTTTGAGGGCTTTCCTTGTGATCTTCAGCTAAAGTGAAGAAATCAGATTTGCCTTCCTTCAGTTCTTTCCAATAATCTTTCAGTGTTATTTGAAGTGATATAAACAACCCTATCTTCATATACAAGAAATAACAGTGTAACTTTAGTGCAAACTCAAGTCAGCCTTCTTCTTCGACAAACAGCGGGCCTAAAGTATTTGCCATTTCTTTACAGGATTTAATAGCCATTGGCCTTTGCAATGTCGTCAGTTCATTTTTCAGATCTTACGTGTTTACTGGTGCTGTTGCCAGGACCATTATTCAGGATAAAACTGGAGGAAGACAACAGGTGTGTGCAATAGAATTTGATCTCTAATATAGAGATAATTATATCTGTTTATATGTATATTCACAGAAGGGGATTATATATTAGTTTAACCATACTGCCGTTTTACAGTTATGCTTGTTGGGAGAGATTTGTATTATGCTTGTTGGATCTCATGCTTGGCTTAATTTTTGCTTAGCTTTTGTCTTAAAAGCTATCTGTCAATGAGGAATTTGAAGATCATTTTCTGTAAAAATATTATTGTTAAAGGCTTCTATATATTAGCCCATAAGAAGCTACTTTCCATGTAGCAAAGCTAAAAGATAATATTTCAGGTAAACCAACTATCACCTATTAACATTTTTTTTCTATGGGGAGATATATTCTCAGTCCTAGTCTGTGAAAGTAATAAGACAACTCTTGCCTTCTTGATAGCAGGACTAGAAACTTTTCTAACTCCTCAAAGGACATGGCAGGAGGCTCTGGTCTTTGTCTAGGTGAGCTTATGGAATTTACGTTCATTCTACCTTTGTGTAAGAGAAAATTGTCTAGGTCAGATCCTCTTCAGGTATCCTGAATTAGTAAACTAAATATATGGGGATATGGAAGGGAAGAGGGAAAGAAGAATGGTGGCAAAGTTTTAAAGGCAAGCTCTCTGTCCAGTTTTCCGGCATGAGATTTTCTAAGTCCAATATTCATGCATTTTAGACTGACCAGATAAAAGTTACAGTTTACAGCATGAGAGGTATCCCATCTCAGTTACGTAGCATGAGTAAGTGTCAAAGAACTATCAGAATTGAACCTGGAATAAGCCCATGGACTGAGTCAGGGTTCAGGAGGCAGAGAAGCAGAGGCCAAAGACAAGCTGGGGCCACAGCAGCACAGCGGCGGGGGGCGGGGGGGGTCGTCACTGTGGTCAGAAAGGAAAGTGTCAGGGGCTTCCCTGGTGGTCCAGTGGCTGAGACTTTGCCTTCCAATGCAGGGGGTGTGGGATCAGTCTCTGGCTGGGAAGCCAAAATCCCACACATACCTTGGGGCCAAAAAAACAAAACATAATGCAGAAGCAATATTGTAACAAATTCAATAAAGACTTTAAAAATGGACCACATTTAAAAAAAACCTTAAAGTGTCAGAAGAATGGACACAAAACTCGAATGGGGAAAGAGAAAGTGTCACAGCTTATGGGTAAAATATCAGGAGAAAGCTAATAAAAGAAGACTGGCCAGTGGTGAGAGCACAGGTCTAGAGTAAGACTGTATAATTTTATGTGGACTGAGTTTTGTTGTCAGAGAGTTTCTACCAAGCACACTGGCCTTTAAGGGGTAGCTCTTCTGCACTACTGTCTGATCAGAGAAGGAAGATGAGTTTTGTTAAAAAACAGTGATGTTCTATGCAAGTGAAGTCAAAATAAGAGGATTTTATGATATGAAGAAATGGAAATAGCTTTTCCAGACATCAGTTCCCTTTAACCTGTGACCACACGCTTTGTTTATTTAGTATACAAGCATAACAAATTTGGGGAGAAAAGATGTACATGGTGGGAAAAAAATCACAGTGCAAGTAAAATTAAGTGCAGAATAAATACAATAAATGTTAAAGTGCCATAAATACTTCTGGAAGGAGAATGATGGAGGAAGTGGGGCTTTTCTGGATCCCCATAAGAGGTTTAGAGTATGTGTAGATGGAGGGAAGGAAGACGGGCTTCAGTTCAGCTTTGGCATTGCCTTTAGCCTGTTGGGCAAAGTGAATCTTGTCCTGTTTTCTGCTGTGGCTTCGTTCTCCCCTGCCAAAGACATCTCTCTCTGTGGCGCAGTGGCCCTTCACAGGGAATCATGTCCCTCAGGATGCTGGTAAGCTCTTCCCCAAGACCCTGACTTGCCCAGGGCAAATCACCAGTTCAAGCAGAGAACACCCCAGGCCCCTGACCCTCCACGTTTGAGCTTCCCCACCTCCAATCCGAGTTTCTGATCTGGACTCACTCAGCCTTCTTCATCCCCTAGCAGGGGTTCTTCTCTCTCCCCTTCTTCTCTTGGGACTTTTTAATTAAGTCTGCCTGAGAACACCCTCATTTTTTCAAAGCTCCCCAGGACTGCAGGAAAGAGAAGCTCAGGGGCTGACTCTATTTGACATGACCGGCCACCAAGAGCCACTTACGTGTGCATGTATGTATGTCTGACATACATAAACACTGTGTAAAATGCGTCTGGATTTCACTTTAATTTCTCCCTGTCTAGAAACTTGTCTTCACTGGTTGCAGCAAAACCTATCAGCCCTTCCAGCCCTGGCCTGAACCTTAAGTGATGGCAGGCCAGCCGAACTGCCCTCCCTCTTCTAGCTGATCCAGTTCTGATCCTGTGTTTCCCTCTTCTCTATGATTGTGTTCCTTTCCTTGTCCCCTGCTTTCCAAAGATGAGCCTTCTCGCCTTGTCCCCAAGCTCCCAGAACTGCTTTACGCTATTCCTTTTTTTTTTTTTTTTTAAGTTGGAGCTTTGCAATGTTGCGTTAGTTTCTGCTGTACTGTCATGAGTCTGTTTTATGTATACACATAACCCCTCCCTTTTGGATCGTCCCCAACCCCCTCTCCAACCCCAGGTCATCACAAAGCGCGGAGCCAAGCTCCCTGTGCTACAGAGCAGCTCCCCACTAACTACTTTTCATCCAGTATGTATGTAGCGTGCTACTCTCCAGTTCATCCCACCCTCCTCTTCCAGGTCTGTGTCCATGTACGTGTCCATTCTCTACGTCTGTGTCTTTATTCCTGCCCTGCAAATAGGCTCATCTGTACCATTTTTCTAGATTCCACATGTATGCATTTATGCATTTGTTCTTCTCTTTCTGACTTACTTCATTCCCAGAACTGCTTTTAAAAATGAGTTAGTATTTTTAAAAAAGAAAAGAAAGAAATCATCACAAAAGGAAATGAGTTGCATTCTCTTTAGAGAAAACAAATGGGGCTGTGGAGAGAGCCTGGATTTTGGAGTCAGTTGGCCAGGTGGATTGAAACCTGACCCGGTAGTTCCTAGATGTGTGACCTTGGGAAGTTACCTTCACTTTCTGGGGCTCTAGTCCTCATCGATAAGATGGAGATAAGGATAACCTTTCAGTTGTGAGAATTAAACTGGATGACAGCAGAGCTTCTACCCCAGGTCCCTAGTGTGCTGGTTGGGGTATGGTAATGTTCTGTCCACTGATGGTGGAGCAGTTGTTGTCTGAGGCTCTTCATGTCACTTGTGGCTGTGCTTTATGGGAACTCGCGTTGCGTTGAGTCTCCGGGAAGAAGGTAGGGTCAGTCTTGGTTCAAGAAAGCCTGAAAAAGTGATGGAAAATCAGAGCGGAAAAGCAAAACATGCATGAGATGTCAAGTTGTATTAATACATGCTTGCTGCCTCTAGGCCCCGTTCATGCGCTGAGTCTGGGATTCTGAGACTCACCATGCATCCTCCTAAGGCACAACGCCACCAAGGATGGCCCTCTGACCCCAAAGCCCACTCCTCTCGTGTGCAGCCATGAAAGTGAAAGTGAAAGTCACTCAGTCGTGTCTGACTCTTTGTGACCCCATGGACTATGCAGTCCATGGAATTCTCCAGGCCAGAATACTGGAGTGGGTAGCCTTTCCCTTCTCCAGAGGATCTTCCCAACCCAGGATTGAACCCAGGTCTCCTGCATTGCAGGCGGATTCTTTACTAGCTGAGCTATCAGGGAAGCAGCCTTGGGGGACAGACAATTATTGGCAGGCCTCCCTGAGCAGCCAGATTTATGGGATTTCCGTGTTTGGTCTATCGTCATTTTAAACTAGGTTTTATACAGCTAATTTTGGTGTCTGTATGTCTTTGTTCCCCTAAAAGTCATCCAAAGAACTCTGGAGGAAAGGAGTAGTAGGAAGGAGAAGTCCTGATATGGTTTCCTGTGCTAGGCAAAGCAGTTTCTTCTATAGCACGAGATCACCTGAAGCTAGACCCTAAAATTTAGTGTGGCAACAGGCTGAGATATACACTGGCTGGAGATGCTTATGGCTTCAGTTACCTTTTTCAGTTCCACAGTGTATAAAATGTTCGCCACAAGAACTTCCTGAGTTTCAGTTACAGTGATCCATTTTCCTGACTCCTTCTGCCTACATTCTTCTCTCAGGGTTCAACTTTTCCACACTGGGCTGGTCCCATAGCTGTGAACCAGTCCGGGTGGGAAAAAAAGGAAGCAGAACATTGATTTCATTGCAATTATTTTCAGTGGCATGTTTCTATGGCAAATAGCAGTGAGCAGTGAGAGAGAACCCAATAGGAAGTCTTTCTCACACCTAATAAAAAAGAGGAAAAAAATTAGACAGTCATTGCCACATGGTCACTTAATGGTTTAGATTTAAAGTTGCTTGTTTGTGCTAGTATGTGCTGTTGTTTTGATTTGTGGCTACAGTTTTATCCCCCCTTCCACCCTTATCACCATGGGAAATTACACTGCTTTGTATGATTTTTTTCTGTTTAAGTAGGGACTTAACCAATGGAAGTTTATCAACAGAGGATATAATGAGTTCAAGATTATGTCCAGGGAGCCTTAAGATTATAAAGGGAACTATGTTTTTTTAGCTTTCTACCTGTATCTGACAAGCTGAATCACTGCTTCCCAAGTAGTACGAACCCAGAGGAGTCAACCCAGCTGGAACAGGATCCAGAGCTGCTATCAACAGCCCTGACTCATGTTCGTTAAACTTTCTTTTTCTTTTTTTTTTTTTTAATGGCATTGAGGCAGAGAGAAGCAAAAGTAGGAAAATCAAAAGTGAATATCACGGTATTAAGATGAAGCACCACTGAAGCTGTTAGATGGGAAGCCATCCAAACCCCAAAAGAGCGAAGTGGAACAGTTGGGATTTTAGGGCTTTCAGTGATGGGTCTACCAGGGCTTTTTAAAACTATTCAAAGAAGGTTGAAGTTCAGAGGAAATGAAGGCCAGATTTTAGGAGACTTCAGATTCACAGCACAAAGCAATGGCAAAATAGATTCAGATATCCAAGCCCATCTGGAACTTTTCAGGAAACCTTGATACATGCAGTCAATGAGTATTTATTGAGTACCTGGTGTGTGTTGAGGATTGTGACAAGAACTGACAGTGTCAGCTTACCGAAAATGCACTGATGTTAGCTGGTCATACATACGCAGCCCCTTCTAAGAAAGAAACAAAAATGACATGCTTGTCACCAAGCAGAAGGCCTCAGTTGCAGACGGGGACCAGTCCATTCCTGATGATCTCTCTCCAACTGGCTCTGTCTCCTCAGTTTGCATCTCTGGTAGGCGCAGGCCTCATGCTGCTCCTGATGATGAAGATGGCACACTTTTTCTACAAACTGCCAAACGTAAGTGGACCTGATCAGATGCCTGAGTCAGATCACGTCTTGGTGGGGGCATCTCTGAGGGGAACTGCATTCTGCTCATCTCCAGTGGTTGCCCCAGGCTATTTCTGGTTCCTTTCCTTTAAAATAACTGCCTCTACCATACAGGATTTCCCTGGTGGCTCAGATGGTAAAGAATCCACCTGCGATGCAGGAGACCTAGGTTTGATCTGTGGGTTAGGAAGATCCCTGTGGGAGGGCATGGCAACCCACTCTAGTATTATTATTTTTTAATTGAAGGATAATTGCTTTACAGATTTTTGTTGTTTTCTGTCAAACCTCAACACTCCAGTATTCTTGCCTGGAGAATCCCCATGGACAGGATCACAAAGACTTGGACACAAATGAGTGACTAAGCACCTCACAGGACTAGGAGTTAAACACGATAATATGTATAATGTAGAGAGAACAGTTTTGAGCTAATCATAAGCGCTCAAGAAACAATTGTGATTCTTCTCATCCTCATTAATCTTTTTTTAAAAATTGCTTTAGCTATAAAGTAAGCTTTTAGAAGTAAGGATTCAGTTAAATATGACCAAAATAGACTTCAGATGCCAGAACGCCCATTACCAACACAGGCTTGGAAACTCATTGTGCATTCATGCCATCTGTTTTCCTAAACAGTTTCCAGAAGTCCTTGTTCTGCATTCATGTGAACTCAATCTCCCTACCGCTCCCACCCTGCCTTTTGGTCAGTTCACAACACTAAAAGTTGAGTTTTAATTCTGTATTCAGCTAGAATGCCTCTGTGTACTTACATGCCATTTCTTCCCTTTGTGTGAAAAGAATGATGACTTTACATTTAGAGATGCCAGTTGCATTAATTACTGACTATAATCAATCTGTTCTAAGTTACAGTATAGGTCAATGCCCAGTGTCCGTGATTTCTTTTGAAATTTCCTCCAGGTTCCCTTTAGTCATTTTTAGATAGTACTAAGATGGGGAGGTAGGGCTTCCCTGGTAGCTCAGTGGTAAAGAATCTGCCTGCAATGCAGGAGACCTGGGTTCAATCCCTGGCTTGGGAAGATCCCCTGAAGGAAGGGCATGGCAACCCACTCCAGTACTCTTGCCTGGAGAATAACATGGACAGAGGAACCTGGTGGGCTACAGTCCATAGGGTCACACAGAGCTGGACATGACTGAAGCGACTAAGCAGCAGCAGCAAGGGAGGAGATTTTATTCCTGGTCCAGGAGCTTGGTTACCCACTTATGTAGCAGTCCCTAAGCTGGAGTGGTTGTAAATATTATACCCATCCTTTTGAACATGTTTGGGACTTCCCTGGTGGTTCAGTGGTAAAGAATTCGCCTGCCAAGCAGGAGACACAGGTTCAATCCCTGGGTCGGGAAGATGCCCTGGAGAAGGAAATGACAACCCACCCCAGCCCAGTATTCTTGCCTGAGAAATCCCATGGACAGAGGAGCCTGGCAAGCTACAGTCCATGGGGTTACAAAAGAGTTGGACACGACTTAGCAACTAAACAACATTTCCACCTGGTGACTATCACGTTTCAGTAGAACAGGACCATCTTAAGCCTGTTGCTGCCTTTGGTTCTTGTGATTCAGGGATCTTGGAAACCAGCCATGGAATATATGCATGGTGGGTGGGATTAAGCTTGTGTTTATCACACAAGCTGTCTTTTGATTCCCAGCAGAAGTCATCTCCAGAATGGAGCTTATGCAGCATCTTTGGAGCTATAACTCTTGGGAGTCTATTTTTGGTGGGCCACTCACCAATTTACTTTGGACAGTGATATTTTTCCTTTATAGCCTGAAGAATCAGAATTTTAAAAAAAAAATCTCAAATAAAAATCTGTCCGAATTCACTGCAGGGTAGTGATAAAAGTAAGGCTTCCCAGATGGTTCAGTGGTAAAGAATCTTCCTGCCAAGTCAGCAGATGCAGGAGATATGGGATCGATCCCTGGGTTGGGAAGATCCCCTGGAGAAGGAGATTGCAACCCACTCTGGTATTCTTGCCTCAAAAATCCCATGGACAGAGGTGGGTTACAGTCCACCTTACAGAGGTGGGTTACAGTGGGGTTCCAAAGAGTCCCACATGCATGCATGCACAGTGATAAAAGCAGGTAAGCCCCTCCTTACAATAAATATGTTGGGGATAGAACAGCCCCTGCCTTTGGCCAACCATGTTCTAGCACGTTATTTTTACATCATCTAGTTAGGATGTTGCTGGGTGAGAAAATGCGAACACAATCTGATCAGTGGAATAACTGAATTTCTATAACCGTGGCTCTCTCTGAGGATTAAACTATGAATGATTCCTTCCTGATTTTATTGGAGTGTAACTGCTTTACAACGTTCTGTTAGTTTCTGCAGTACAGCACCGTGAGTCAGCCATATGTATGCATATGTCCCCTCCCTGTTGAGCTTCCCCTCCCATCCCACCCCTCTAGGAAGCACCTATTCTTCCTTCTGTGAATGACTATGGGCAGTTTGTTGCAAAATTCTTGGGAGAGTAATTGGTAGAGCATCCTGGCAAGGATCTCAACTAGTGAGCAAGGGACCCAATATACATTTTTTTTTAATGTAATACATATTGTTCCAATTTTGTGTGGAAAAAAAATACATAGGCTATACCAAAATGTTATCTCTTGTATGATGGGAAATATATATAAATTCAATTCTTCTTTGCACATGAGCATGTTTTATCTTAAATATTCAGAAAGGTAAAATTTTTATTGTATATTTCATGAAAAAGATTTGTTTCCCTGTCATACTCGGTGTGTGTGGTCAGTTTTTCAGCCCTGTCCAACTCTTTGTGACCCCATGAACTGTAGCCCACCAGGCTCCTCTGTCCATGGAATTCCCCAAGCAAGAACACTGCAACAGTTGCCATTTCCTGCTCCAGGGAATCTTCCTGACCCAGGTATCAGACTCACGTCTCCAGTGTCTCCTGCATTGGCAGGTGGACTCTTTACCACTGAGATACCTCAGGAGCCCTCGTACTTCATACCTCAGGAGCCCTCGTACTTCATACCTCAGGAGCCCTCGTACTTCATACCTCAGGAGCCCTCGTACTTCATACCTCAAGCCAAAAGTCTTATAAAGTTGAAGTTGAATTTCTTGTCTTTTCTACCACATCTCCCTGCTAATTGCAGAAATTTGGGGAGATTCTTGACTGGTAAGAAGATAAAGCTGCAAAACAAGTAATTTCTGCTGACTTCATTTTTGTTCCTCCTGCCTCTGCTGACTTGTTGCATCCAGCTGGTCACTGAGTAACCTCAGAGAACCAGAGTCAGCCCGGGTCCAAGCCACTTCCAAAAGTGGGATCAGCTCAAATTGGCTAGATGGCTATGAAAAGGATGAGAAACGTATCTTAAAGTCTGTGAGATTTTACTTCGAGGCCCTGATGATTTTATACCCCTATGGATATTGATCTTCATTTTCTTATACTTAAGACACTGTCTTTCCATTACGAAAGGAGACATGCTTACTTTTTAAACTTTGGAAAATTCATAATAGATAAAAATCTATTTTTTTAGATAGATTGGTCACACACTGAGGTGGCAGTCCCTGAAGCCACAATCACAAATAAACCACTATTAACATTTTGGCATATACCTAACCCATATTATTCTCTATAAACAGATGGTATTTACTTTGTATGTTGTTGTTAGTCACTAAATCATGTCTGACTCTTTGCAACCCATGAACTGTAGCCTGCCAGGCTCCTCTATCCATGGGATTTCCCAGACAAGAACATTGGAGTGGGTTGCCATTTCCTTCTCCAGGGGATCTTCCCAACCACAAGGATTGAACCTGCGTCTCCTGCATTGGCAGGCAGATTCTTTACCACTGAACCACCAGGGAAGCAGCCTTTCCATTGTGTAATTGTGATCTAACTGTACACACAATCTGGTATTCTTGTTAACTTCATATATAACATGATACTCTTACTATCACTTATTAGTCAGTTTAAATTAGTTTATCTGAGGTTTTAAATTATAAATAACACAACAATGAGCAATTTTGTACATCTGCCCTTTTCTATATTTAGGTTAGATTTCTAAGGGGAAAACAAAAGTTCTGTATGAAAGCATATCAATCAGTATTTCTTGCTCGGTTCCTTCAGCCATGTCTAAGTGTTTGCAACCCTATGAACTGTAGCCTGCCAGGCTCCTCTGTCCATGGGCTTTTCCAGGCATATACTGGAGTGGGTTACCATGTCCTTCTCCAGGGGATCTTCCCAATCCAGGGGTCAAATCTGCATATTTTAAGTCTCCTGCATTGATAGGTGGGTTCTTTACCACTAATGCACCCCTGGGAAGCTCTAGTATTTCTTAATATATTGCCAAATTATTTTTCAAGAGGGCAATACCCATTTTTAATGGAATGTCCTCAGTGTTTTAAATTTGCTAATTTAATTTGATGGTATCTCACTCTTGAAATAATCATAGTACATCAGGATTAGGCTTGGGATTAAAAAAAAAAAACACCAAATTGAAATTATTTCAGAATTTCTGTGAGTGGAAATTCTCTTAATTTTGTCATCCCATCTGAGAATGGTTTCTAAGCAACATCAGTCACATAGGTTATGTCAAGCAAACTAGACAAAGCAAGGTCAAATAAGCACAGAATAGGACACATGGCCAAAGGTGCCCAGCCTTCCTATGGGCCTTGCCTCATCCTTACACCAGAAGTGACAACATGGAAATGGAAGGGACTAGATGATCGTAACTTGGGGCTACTCTTCCTCTCACCGTCTGTGTAAGTAACCAGCGATCTGACTCTAAAAGGGGCATGTGGGAACTTCCCTTGTGGTCCAGTGGTTAAAACTTCGCCTTCCAATCCAGGGGGGTATGAGTTCAATCCCTGGTCTGGGAGCTAAGATTCCACGTGTCTTGCAGCCATAAAAAACCAAAACATAAAACAGAAACAATATTGTAACAAATTCAATAAGGATTTTTAAAAATGGTCCACATTCAAAAAACTCTAAAATAAAAGGGGCTTTTGAGAGCTGTCACTGGGCAAATGAGTCACATGGCCTTGCTGTGTCTTGTGTGTTTGACAAATTATAAAGGTGAGCAGAGACAAATGTGGAGAATACTTATTTGATTGGACAATGAGTTGTAGCACAGACCTGGTATTTGTATGCAATACTAGTGCAGAATACCTCTGTGTGGCAAGGCTGACCAAGTCTCTGTGGTTCCTTTGTGGAAATTTGGAAGCTTTACCCCTGAAGGGAAAATGAAGCAGGGTTTATTTTTTCCCCACAGGCTATAGTGGCTGGTATTATCCTGAGTAACGTCCTACCCTACCTTGAAGTTGTTTACACCCTACCCAGTCTGTGGAGGCAGAACCAGTATGACTGTGTGAGTGTAGATGCTCTGGGGAGGCTGGGAAGGACGGAGGGGAAGCCTGCAGAGAGAGGAAGAGAACAAACGGAAGTGATCAACGTGAACCCACTATCTGATGCGTCTCTGCTGTTGCTCAAAAAACGGGAGTCAAGGTCATTTGGTGCACAGAAATACTGAGACCCTATTCCAACTATATGAAGTTCGATAAAACAGAAGTAATTAAGCAGCTGCAGTTACACACAGATCTAATAAAAAGGGTTCATCATACATGGCATATTTGAATGGCTTTTAATCCGGTTAATAGAACTACATTCCAGGAGAGGGGAAACAAATCCCAACAAGAGAAGAGGGCGTCTTGCCAGGAAGAGTAACTGATGGGAATGCTCCCCTTTTCTCTAGAGAAGAAAACTAGAGGACATATAGGGGAAATAGCAAGAAGTGAAAGATACGGGATGATGATGCAATGAGAGGAGAGGAACCCAGAAGAGGAAAGAGATCATTCTTGGATCCAGGTCTCTGAGACGTTAAGAGGGGAGTGGGGTCCAGTGTACAGTTAGAGCTTCTGGTCTTTGGAGTGGAGACAGCACTTCCAACAGCCCTGGAGAGAACAAGGGAAGGTTGAATGCAGAGACTAACAAACAAATGGCAGGTGGAGTAAACAGTTGGGGATTTTCAACCCATCTTCTTTTTTAAAAAATTGTCTATTGGGGCCTAGTTGATTCACAATGTCACGCTAGTTTCAGGTGTATAGCAAAGCGAGTCAATTATACATAAACAGGTATCCACTCCTTTTAAAACCTCTTTCCCCATATACGCAGTCGCGTACGAATGTCAGTCCCAACCTTCCAATTCATCCCGCCCCCTCAGCCTACCTTCTTTATGGAAATAAAAGTCATATCACCTGCTGAGAGACGCAGTAGGTGGTGGGACACAGGCTTGAAAAGAATGTTAAAGATGTCTAATGACTTTCATGGGTCTTAAAATAGCAACCAGTAATTTGGTGAGTGTTCTGGGTTGCTTTCCAAACAGTATGTCTAATCTCAATAACTTCTATAAAGCAGATATTATTACCCCAATTTTTCACAAGCAGAAACTGATGTTTCAAGAGAAAATTAAAGAGAGATGTGGCCGAGAACGCATAAAAGAATTGCTAGGCAGCCCTGGGGCCCAGTCCTCTGTGACAGCATCAGTCCACGTGGCTGTGGAATTTGTTCTCTAAATGCTGGGTGTTGGGAGAGAAAGGGTAAAGGTGAATTGAGGAAGAGGACTTGTGATTTTCTCAGGTCTCCTTGTTGTCACAGTCTCCCTTTCTCCTCCTTCCTCTTTTCCATAAGCTCATTTGGATGGTGACATTCATGTCTGCAATTTTACTGGGACTGGATATTGGACTAGTCGTTGCAGTAACTTTTGCCTTCTTCATCATCACTGTTCAGTCACACAGGTACTTTGTCTGGGGTAATAGGAGGTGGGCCACGTCAAGGTGAGGCAACTGTGACCTAAAGGCCAACGCATTTCCTTACAGAACTAAGATTCTCCTCCTGGGTCAGATCCCTAACACCAATATTTACAGAAGCTTCCAAGACTATCGGGAGGTAAGAATCCAAATGAGTCCCATCCTTTGCCCAAAGGATGGGATGGACCAGGCCTGCTGCTTAGTTTTTCTACCAAAAAAAAAAACCTAAGCACCTTTGTTCCTCTCTGCTGCACTGCAGATACGCATTTACAAAGGCGGGGAAAGTGATGCAGCCAGTTAAGGATAATTTTAAATGTACTTCAGAGGGAGGAGGGCCAAGAAAAAGAGAGGTGTGAAGAAATAAGAGGGGAAAAGAAGAAAGCAGGGGGTGAAAACCAGAGGGAGGAATTTGTTAGTTCTTGATGCTTATAAAGAACACAGATTCTCCAGGATGTTCTAAGGATTTTTTTTTTCCCTTACTCCATAAAAGAGCTGAAAAATTGCCCTCAAGTGTACATAGATTTGTCTTGCAGGTTGCAAACATCCCAGGGGTGAAGATCTTCCAGTGCTGCAACGCCATCACATTTGTCAATGTCCACTACCTCAAGCGCAAGGTGTTAGAGGAGGTGAGGGCCGTCCTCTGCTTCTCCCCAGCTGCTTCCCTCTCCGTCCCAGAGTGTTCTCCCCTCCCCTACTCACCGCTTGAATTAGACCCAGCATATGTCTTTCAGATTGAAATGGTAAAGATGCCTCTTACAGACGAGGAAATTTATACCCTGTTCAGTCCAAATGAAGAGGGCGCACAGCGAGGAAAGATTTGCCGGTGTTACTGCAACTGTGATGAACCAGAGCCATTGCCCAGGGTTAGAAACACCTCTTCTTTTCTCCTACATTTTATAAAGAAATGCACTGGTAGAGTTTTTTCTTAAATTATTTATTTGTTCATTTGTATCATTGCACTGGGTCTTCGTTGCTGTGAGCAGACTTTCTGTAGTTGCAGCAAGCGGCTGCTATCTAGTGCACAGGCCTCTCATTGCAGTGATTTCTTTTGTTGCGGAGCACAGACTCTAGTGTTCTTGCCTGGAGAATCCCATGGACAGAGGAGCCTGGTGGACTACAGTCCATGGGCTTGCAAGAGTCGGACACTGCTTAGCAGCTAAACCACCACCACCACAGACTTTAGGGAACACAGGCTTCAGCAGGTGTGGCGCACGGCCTTAGCTGCCCTGCGGCAGGTGGGATCTTCCCGGACCAGTGATTGAACCAGGCAGGAGGATTCTTATCCACTGTACCACCAGGGAAGCCCCGCACTAATAGTTTTCTAAAAACAGAATGAAAAGAAAACCTAAACCCCTCCAGGGATTTTAACTCATAGATGAACCATGAATAATCAGAAATCTCCGTTTCTACTCAGAAATGGAGACAGAGGTTGCCTTTCAGGATCTTGCCCTGAGAGTAGGAGGCGGGAGGAGATGTCTCAAGCTCTGACTCCCTTCTCAATGACCAGTGGCTTATCTGAGCTCAGAGCACAGTCTGCTTGTTGGGATCGTCACTAGTTCCCTGGTTGTCCCTGTTTTCCTTGACTTTAATCTTAGCTCCCTGGTTGTAGATTTCTGAGAACGAGTGACTGAAAGATTGTTTCCTAATTTGCAGCAGGGTTAAGGGCAGGGTCAAGCTGGCTGGGGTTCCCAAGGGTCTGTCAGGGTCTCCTGATAGCACCCTGTGACCAGGGAAATGATGATGTGGTGGGGAGGGCAAAGAAGACAGGCTTCAGAAGATTATTCTAGCAACTGAGTTAAGGTGCTCATCCATTTCCAACTCGGACTTGGTCTAAATATTCCCTTTCCCCAGAGCAGGGCTGTTCATTTCCATCTTTGAGGACGTCATGTGTGCCTACACCCTGGAGTGGCTGTATCTACACACACACACACATACATGCACACACACACATTTCCCATCCCCCTCCTCACATGGGCACCGACAAATACAGAGCATGCGCTTGTGTGTGTGAGAGAGAGAGACGCAGCATGGACTGTAGCCCATCAGGCTCCTCTGTCCATTGGATTTTCTAGGCAAGAATACTCGAGTGGGTTGCCATTTCCTTCTCCAGGGGATCTTCCCATTCCGGAAATTGAACCCACATCTCCTGCGTCTCCTGCTTTGGCAGGTGGATACTGAGCCACCCCGGGAAGCCCATTCGCATTCCCATACAGCTGAATGGAGCATGCTTCTCCTGAGCTCCTGGAAAATACCAACTTCACTGCCAAACGGACTAACTCTACTAGTAGAATTAACACTGTCTCTGATTTTTATTTTGCATCCACATTGCACTGAGTATGGTAGAGAGTGTTTATAGGGCATCGGAGAATATATTTTAGAGTAGGGTACAATCATCTAGTATTTGTTGGGCTTATACTAGGTACCCCAGAACTATGACACTATGAAAAAGAAAACCAAATGTTTAGGGGCCTCTGCCTCTAGGTCTTTCTTCTTAGTTGCGGTATAAAGCAGATAACATAAAATCCAGCATCTGAACCATTTTTCAGTGTACAGTTCAGTGGTGTTAAATACATTCACATTGTTGTGCAATCATTACCACCATGTACCTCCAGAACCTTTTCATCTCGAAAAACTGGAACTCTGACCCATTCTGCAACTTGGCATTTCCCCTCCTTTCCAGCCCCTGGCAACCACCATTAGACTTGCTGCTTCTGTGAATTTGACTATTCCAGATACCTCATATAAGTGGAATCATACCGTATTTGTCTTTTTGCAACTGGCTTATTCCCTTTGGCATAATGTCCTCAAGGTTCCTTTGGGTTGTTCTTTGTTTTAAAAGTTTTTCGTGGAAAAATCTGAACCGATACAAAAGTAGAAACAAGTATAATGAGCCTCTATGTGCCCACCAACCACTTTAAGATTTATCACATTATATTCAATCATTTCATCAATACCCCTACCCACCTATAATCCATCAAAATCACAGGATTATTTTGAAGCAATTCATGGAATTTTAGGTCAACTGAGGGAATTCCCTGGCAGTCCAGTGGTTAGGACTCTGCGCTTTCACTGCTGTGGGCCCAGGTTCAATCCCTGATCAGGGATCTGAGATTCTACAAGCTGTGCCGTATGGCCAAAAAAAGAAGAAACAAACAAACTGGAGAGACAACACTCTATTAATGTGACATTTAAGGGTTATTATTGTATTTTTTCCATCCAAAAATATACATTATTTCCCATCTCTGAGATTTAGATGTATGATATAATCAATGGCAATATTATAGTTTAATTTGCAGTGTTTTCTTTCTTGATGGCACGAAAAGTAGTGGTGATGAAAATAGGGTGGTGAAGCTCAGTGAAGCATATTGCTGTGTTCTAAATTGTGTGTCTATATTCTCACAACTCTAAGACTCCAGGTGAAGAAAGATGGGCATGCACTCAAAAAGGCAGGGAAACATCACGGTAGTGATGGACTTAACCGGGCAGGAGAGAGAAAATTGGATTTACGTCAGGTAGGAGAAAAGAGGACTCCCAGTCCATGAATAGGCTTGGGCAGAGACACTGAGGTAAAAGTGAGCACGGGGTTGTCAGGGTAGGGGCTTCCCCAAACGCTCAGCAGTAAAGAGTCCTCCTGAAATGCAGGAGACATGGGTTCGATCTCTGGGTTGGGATGATGCCCAAACACTCCAGTTTTTTGGGTTTTTCTTTTTGGCCTGAAAAATCTCATGGACAAAGCCACCTGGCAGGCTACAGTCCAAAGGATCACAAAGAGTCAGACACGACTGAACTACTGATCACAAGCACGTCAGAGTAAGAGGCTTGGCCTGGGCAGTAAGTTCAGGCAGACCCAGAGGGAGTGGATTGTGAAAGCTCCTGAAGGAGTGTAGAGCAGATGGAGAGGAGTGGGGAGGCTCTCGGAGGTTTATTTTTTAGTATTTATTTTTCTGTATTTATTTGGCTGCCCTGGGTCTTCACTGCAGCATGCGAACTCTCAGTTGTAGCATGTGGGATCTAGTTCCCTGACCAAGGATAGAACCCAGGGTCCCTGCATTGGGAGAGTGGAGTCTTAGCCACTGGACCACCCAGGAAGTCCCTCAGGGGTTTATTCTGCCTGGAGAACCTTGAATCTCCCCACCACTGAACCCCGCCGTCAACTGTCCCCCCAAGGCCTGGCCTCAGTGACTGTCAAGACTTGGGGAACATCTCTCTTCTTTGAACTGTAATATTATCACTTGTCCACACCATTTTTAGCAATACAATATATACTATCATGTATGATTATCTTTACATTTTTCCCTATTTTTAAAGTTTATTTCACAAGCAGCATTATTAGATTTTTCTTGAAGAAACATCATCCCAACGTATACTTCTGTAGCAAACAAATTCTTCATTTTCCCACACGCCTTCCAGTTCTTGTCCATATAGGTTGCTGTTTTTGCTCAGTCGCCAAGTTGTGTCCAACTCTTCGAGACCCCACGGACTGCAGCACACCAGGCTTCCATGTTCCTTACCATCTCCTGGAGTCGGCCCAAGTTCATGTCCATTGCATTGGTGATGCCATCCAACCGTCCCATCTTCTGTTGCCCTCTTTTCCTTCTGCCTTCAATCTTTCCAAGCATCAGGGTTTTTTTTCCCAATGAGTCAGCTGTTTGCATCAGGTGGGCCAAAGTATTGGAGCTTCTGCTTCAGCATCAGTCCTTCCAATGAGTATTCAGGGTTGATTTCCTTTATAGGTTTTTACTCATCCTTTCAATGGACATATGCCCTCTCCCCAGGTAGAATCTGGCCGCCATGACGGCAGAGTCAACATTCACCTCTTTCTTACCATTGTATTCCTGAGGCTTGGATCTGTCCTTAAGCAATGCCAAGCACGCCAGGCCCATTAGGAGGGTGAGAGGAGTGGAAGGTAAATACAGCCATGCTTTAGGAACTTTTGTCTTCTTGAGGAAGTTTGACAGACAACAGTTTCACTGATCAAAAAAGGAGGGTTGAGGAAAGGGACTGATGGAAGACATACTGTCTTGGCCAAAAAGTTTGTTCAACTTTTCCATAAGCAGTTACAATCCAATACTTCAAAGTTATAGTAGGTGCTGGAGACTAATTAGAACCCAGGGATGAGGGAAAAGAATAAATCAAAGATGATTTAAAGTCTGGCTCACTAGGACAATGATAATGTCACTGAGGCACGTGGGGGAAGTTGGTGGGGAGAGGGGGATGCTGTGAGTGGTGAGGATCAGGGAAGATGAATGTGGCTTTATAGACACTGTTGTCGTTTAGTAGCTAAGTTGTGTCCGAATCTTGTGACCCCATAGATTGTAGCCCATCAGCCTCCTCTGTCCATGGGATTTCCCAGGCAAGAATACTGGAGTGGGTAGCCATTCCCTTTTCCAAGGGATCTCCCCAACCCAGGGATTGAACTTGCATCTCCTGCTTGGCAGGCAGATTCTTTACCACTGAGCCATCAGGAAAGCCCATGCGTAAACAGATGGCTGATGGGAAGCTGCTGGATAGCACATGGAGCTCAACTCTGTGCTCTGTGACAACCTAGAGGGATGGGAGGGATTGGGGGTAGGGAGATTCAAAAGGGAGGGGATGTGTATACTGCTGCTGCTGCTGCTAAGTTGCTTCAGTTGTGTCCGACTCTGCGCGACCCCGTAGACGGCCTCCCACCAGGCTCCCCCGTCCCTGGGATTCTCCAGGCAAGAACACTGGAGTGGGTTGCCATTTCCTTCTCCAATGCATGAAAGTGAAAAGTGAAGTCGCTCAGTCGTGTCTGACTCTTAGCAACCCCATGGACTGCAGCCCACCAGGCTCCTCCGTCCATGGGATTTTCCAGGCAAGAGTACTGGAGTGGGGTGCCATTGCCTTCTCCAACCTGTATACTACTTGTGGCTGATTCACGTTGTTGTATGGCAGAAGCCAATATAATATTGTAAAGCAATTATCCTCCAACTAAGAAAAAGATCAACATGGTTTTAGTCACAAGCTAGAAGTGACAATGAAATATCTAAGGAGAAAGGTATAGTGCGTGGTCTGTGAAGTTTTCCAAGAGCAAGGGAAGTGAATTAGTAGATAGAAACAGCATAGCTGCAAATACTTCCAGCCTTATTGGAGTCTTATCGTAGTCCTCCCCTAACTCTGTTGTCCCAGGTTATTTACACAGAACGATATGAAGTTCAACGGGGCCGAGAGTCCTCCTTCATTAACCTGGTCCGCTGCTCACGTTTCGAGAGCATGGACACAGGCCAAAGTATATCTGAAGACCAAGTACCGTACATAACATCTTCCTCGTCTCAGAGAAACCCAAACTATGAGGAGGTGGAGAAAGTCTGGCTTTCTGATGACCCCTCCAGGAGCATGACGATCACACTCCCTGAGGCTTCTGATACTCAGGTCAGGGCTACAAAACTCCTGCCTTACTCAACTTCAACTGTTCTACCCAGCGTCCACACCATCATCTTGGACTTCTCCATGGTACATCTTGTGGACGCACAGGCTTTGGTCGTCTTAAGGCAGGTAAGTACTAAGAAGGTGTTCACAAGAGCTCTGATCCCTGACTGAATCCTGTTAGTCACTGATCAGCTGCTCTGTGATTCCTAGGCCACTAGAAACTTGCATACCAAAGACAGTTTAAGGTCAACCAGAATAAAAAGAAAATGAAGCAACTCTGATTTACTAAACAAGGGTTGGTTTCCCCAAGCATGGCATGTTGTTTCTCAAGGACTAAAAATGGGAAAACTCTTAACACCATTGAAACAACGATCTGTGCCACACCCAGCAACTCTCAGCACATCCTGGGAGTTAGCTACAAAAAATTTCAAGGAATAGGTTCAAATGCTACAGAAAAGAGTTCACACAGAGTTCTTACTATTCAGCTGCCCTATAAGGCCCTCAGGAGGTTTGAAGAAGTTGTGATGAAGGGACACAAGCGTGAGGTTGCCCAGCCCAGTACCCAAGTCCAGACCCATGAGGATCTTCCCCGATTCCCTCTTCATCGCCTGCCTCTTTGGGTGAAAAAGGCAGGAAAGATTTTTCCTTCAAAAGCAGTGTTCCCTGAGTCCTGATTTCTCTCCCACCTTCTGGTTTCTCAGACAGTTTTCATTTCTCTCCTTCTTGTACAAATATGGACAGTTTAGGGGCACAACCAACCATACTGTTTTTATTGTTTAATGTCTCATAAGCACAAAATGGGCTTTCCTGGTTGCTCAGATGGTAAACAATCCGCCTGCAGTGCAGGATACCTGGGTTTGATCTCTGGGTTGCGAAGATCCCCTGGAGAAGGGCATGGCAACCCACTCCAGTATTCTTGCCTGGAGAATCCCCATGGATAGAGGAGCCTGGCGGGCTACAGTCCATGGGGTCACAAGAATCGGACACAACTAAACAACTAAGCACGGCACACAGCAAGCACAGAATAGTGCTTGTGGGAAGCTGCTAGTGGGAAGCTGCCAGTAAAACACAGGGAGCTCAGCTCAGTGCCCTGGGATGACCTAGAGGGGTGGGGTGCAGGGAGAGGAGAAGGGAGGTCCAAGAGAGAGGGGATGTATTATACACATAGCTGATTCACTTCACTGTACAGCAGAAACTAATGCAACATTGTAAAGCAATCATATTCCAATTTTAAAATCTCCTAAGTATCTTTTCCTCAGGCAGCTTTTCTCTTTCCATCCTCTCTCGCTATTGCTCCTGCTGGCTCAGTGTCACATATCCTGAATCCACTCGCTTCCTGGCTCTGCCTGCACCCACCTTTTTTTTTTTTTTTTGAGAGCTGCTCCTTCAGCTGACTTTCCTTCTTTTATGCTCAAATTCTATGTAACAAAATATTTATAAATATTTTATCCTATTTCTTATTCCCAAGCAAATATGATTCTGTTTTAAGTGAATCCAGCTCCTCTTTGGTCTAAGGCAATAGGAAGCTTGTCACAGCAGAAAGTGGTCTGTGGATGTGTGCTCTGTCCTGGCTTGACTGCCACCCCCTGTCCACTGGACCCAAGGTAACTTATTAAATTGCACTGGGTCTTGGTTTCCTCATCTATGAAATGAGAGGCTGAGAAGAGGTTTGCATTAAGGGTTTTCCCATCCATGAGACCCTCTCCCCGCCAACCCCCCCCCAACTCCGTTTGTAGACTCAGATATAGTTGATTATATCTTATCTTTGGGACTTCCCCATTTTAGGTTGTAGTACTGGGCTATGTTCTCTTCTCCCAGTCTTACACTGTAGTTGTAACTTTAGATTTCATTGACCTTACATTATTGAATGTCTCTTACATGCCAGCCTGAGTTGAGTACATGTATATACACTGTTTCATTTAGTTCTCACAACAGCCCTGAGAGACAAGCCATATTTCCCCCTAAGAGTCCTGGGCTCACAGCCAGGAAGGGACCTGTCCAGCACTGGAACCTAAAGCCTCTGACTTTATATCACTCTTCCCCCTGTCCTGTAGCTGTGCCATCCTCTCCTCCCTCTCTCTGGTCTTTCATTTTTGTGGAGGCACCATATGTTCTGGTCCTTGGCATGACCCTTCCACACCTGGCCTGTGCTGATGACTCTCTGCCCCAGGTCATGTCTGGCACCTTCACTTTGCAGCTGTCAGAGACTCAGCGTGCACTCTCACACTTTAAAAAATTGCAGGTTACTCCCCAGGGGCCTGACCCTGTGTTTGTTTCCGGTTTGGTTTGTAGCTTCCTCGGTCAGGGCATTTGAGAGGAGTGATATCTTTGATGCTAGCATCTCCAAGGCCCAGCAGTTCTCTGTCCTCCCTGACACTGTGCTGTTTGTTTTGCCCTATACTGCTTTGTTGGAGGAAATCATTGCTTTGTTCACTTCATAATTGATAACTTACACTCACTAAGAAAAATCCCAGTGGTTGGGCTTATTAGAGATAATTACTCCATTTAAGCTTCTTTTTTTTAAAAAAACCTTTTATTTATTTGTTTACTTTTGGCCGCACTGAGTCTTCGCTGCTGAGCTTAGGCTTCCTTCAGGTGTGGTGAGCAGGGGCTACTCTTTATTGAGGTGCAAGGGCCTCAACAAGTGCAAAGAACTCTCAGTGCTGGAACTTAAAAGCCGCTGCAGCGGCTCTTCTTGTTGCAGAGCATGGACGGGCTCTAGGCTCACGGCTTCAGTAGTTGCAGCTCACAGGCTCTGGAGCTTGGGCTCAGTAGTTGCGGCACATGGGCTTAGTTGCCCCACAGCGCGTAGGACCTTCCTGAACCAAGGATCAAACCCATGTCCCCTGCATTGCAAGGCGGATTCTTAATCACTGGATCACCAGGGAATTCCTCAGCTACATGCATGAGATTTGAGTCTCCCGCTGCTTATCATTTAGAGTCTGTCTATGATGGCTGTTTACCAGATCACTTTGTAATGTACCATTTGATCAAGAATGACTTTCTTATTTCTTCCTGGTAGTGAAAGAAGTAGAGTCTGTCTATTTTGTTTCTTTTGACACTTCAACTTAGACGCCAGGGTTAGAACCTGTTAAGTCTTAAGAGTATTAAGGTTCGTGGTGACTTGTTTTGAGTTGAACATTACGATTTATAGTCCCAGAGCATATGTATGTGTGTATGTATGTGTGTGTTTGTGTGTGTGCATGGGCTGAAATGTATACTTGAGGTCAGTATTTGATGTTTCTTAATCTGAAGTTAAATATCTGATGTTTTACTAAATTCAAATACAGGTTTGCAGAGCAGTTCTGAATATGACCCTTAGGGTCCCTGAATACCGTTCCCAACTGTGTCGCTTGACCATCTCTTGGCCACGACTTGCCCCCTCTGTCCAGTGAATTCCAGAGAGAAGGGAGTCACGTGCAAACACTAAGCAATACTACCAAGTTGTGGTTGTTTGTGAGGACTGTCCAGTGTGTCCCTGTCATGCCTGTGCCCATAGCTAGCCTAGCACCATGTTCACTTGAACACTGTCTCTTTATGTGAACTGTTTCCCCACTTCAGACCACAGACAACCCTCCCTCTCACTCCCCACCCCACACGAGACCACCTGATTCTCTTCTGTGTTCCTGGTACTTTGGCCATTTCCTGGCCTATTGCAGTTTGCTCATCAGATGTTTACAGAGCTGAATGGGTATGAGGTACATATACCCCAGACAAGTGAATGACCAAAGAGATTCAAAAATTCAGTGAATTCAAAGACCCTGTCCTCTCCTGAGTGTGAAGACCTCTATCACTGGTTTACTCTCTCCTCACAGATGTTCTGTGCTTTCCAAAACGCCAACATCTTGGTGCTCATTGCAGGGTGTCACTGTGAGTATCCTTCCTCCCATGCAGAGGGCTGCGTTTTGAATCCTGGATCCTCACCTCCCCAGGTATCTGACCCTGTGTATGTTCCTGGTTTGGTTTGTAGCTTTTGTGGTCAGGTCACTTGAGAAGAATGATTTCTTTAACGCTGGCATCACTAAGGCCCAGCTGTTCCTCACCCTCCACGATGCTGTGCTGTTCGCTTTGTCAAGGAAGCTGCCAGAGTCCTCCGAGTTAAGTGTGGACGAATCAGAGACCGTCATACAGGAAACCTTCTCAGAGACAGACAAGGTTGGATGATGTGAGGCAGCGGGGGTGGCGGTGGGGGGAGGTAGGAGAAACATCTAATTAGAGAGAGATGAGCAATGCACAGGGAAGGTTTGAGTGTGGCTGTCCCAGAATGTGAGATGCTGAAGGGTTCCCTTACCAGTTGGTAAAGAGCAGTCAACCTGGTCCCCAGGTTCCCACACTGCCATGACATCTGCTTGTCATTCAGGATCCTTTCCCAACCGAAGAAGGGTTACCCCACCCAGAAGGGGCCTCGAGAATCCTTTCACAGCAAGCTCGGTTACTGCCAGCTCCATACCGATTAATACCTATTTTAAATATCTCCCTTAGCTATACCCCTACCCTACCCTTAGGGTGAATAATAAAACTGACAAACTAGCAGATGTAAAGATCTGGCCGTCTATTTATGACTGGAGCAAAAGGATTATGGACAGACGCAAAGCTAAAGAAGATAGCAAGGGTCCAGGTCATGAAGGGCCTTACACGCACTGCCGGGGATTATACTAAGTCCCCTACATACAAATGAGTTCTGCTTCAAGAGTGTGTTCGTAAGTCCAACAAAGCTAGCCTAGGTACCCAACTAACACAATTGGCTGTATAGTATTGTACTGTAATAGGTTTATAATACTTTTCACACAAATAACGCATAAAAACAAACACAAAAAAATAAACATGTTAAGTCTTACAATACAGCACCTTGAAAAGTTCAGTAGTACAGGGCAACAGCTGGCATCCAGGGGCTGGCATTGAATGAACAGGTAAGGAGAGTTACTGACCGGAGTGGGAGAAAAGAGGCAGGGATGGTAGAGCTGAAGGGTCGCCAGCAATAGGAGATGGAGGGCAAGCTGCAGTGCCACTCACGCCTGACACTGACGGCAGAGGTTCTGGTTCCTTGCTGGAACCAGATGCACGTTCACGTCTTTGCAAGCTCGCAACGTGAAGGTGTGTATGTAGGGGACATACTATACATTAGGAGGTTGGAAAGAGAAGTAAAATCAAGAAGACAAGACATTCGGGAATGCTGGCAAGACCACTGTTGTTTAAATGGATGATCATGAAATCCAGGCTGGCTTAGAAAAACTAGAGAAGTTGGAAGTTATGGATTAATGGAGCCTGAAGCATAGTAAGTAACTGGGAAACTAGAGGGTGCCAAGAAGATGAAAAGCAAATTTAGGCCAGAAATATTTCCTACTTTGGAACCCATGCTTTCTGATACCATTGAGTCCTACTATATTCTGAAATTCCTTGACTGTTCAAAAATTAAATGCACCCATCTAACTGTGTGTATTTCAGAAAGAAGAATCAAGACATAAAACAAGCAGAAGTTTTATAGAAGCCCCCAGAAGTAAAAGTCCAGCCTTCTCCTTACTCCCAGACCCAGAGATGGAGGAGGAATCAAACTTGGACCTGTATTCCACGATACAGATGTCTAAAGACCATGGGCTGGATCTGGACCTAGACCTGGATCGTGAGGTGGAGCCTGAGTCAGAGCTGGAGCCTGAATCTGAGCTGGATCAAGAGACAGAGCTCGAGCCTGACCCAGAGGCCAGTCACAAGCCGACTAGGCAGAAGTACTGGTCTCTGTTTAGGGCTATAATTCCCAGATCCCCAACTCACACTCAGGCTAGGACACAGTCGGTAGACAGGAGGCATCAAAATGTGAAACCATATACATCCAAGGCTGACACCAGTGAGGATGCCTTGGAGATCTAGGAGTAAGGCATCACATTTCCTTGGCAAGTCCTCCCCACCCAAAGGGGACCGCTTGGTCCGGAGATGCAGGCTAGTTACAAACTAGCAGTACTTGCTTGGCGACTCCTCCACCTGCTGGCCTCCTTCCTTGCTCAGCACTGGGATTGCACTCCCAGATCACAATGCTAACCAAGAATCATCTCTGAATTCCTTATCCAGGCTCAGTTCATCTCACCACCAGATGTGCCACTGAAGGACTTCCTTCTTCATACCCCTCACCCTTGAGATTTTTTTCAGACCACCTCTAACTTACCCCCTCATCTCTGTTCCCCTTCCTCCAAAGAGATAAGGCGCAAATAAAATACATAACTCTAGTTATATCTGGACCCTTCCTGCATCTTCTCTCTTCTCTGAATTCTGTATGCCGAAGAAAATGTCAGGTGGAAGAAATTCCAGAAGTAGGTAGACGTGGGGAAGAAAGGAGCAATAAAAAGGAAAACTGCGTAGCATCTGTACTTTATATGTAAGTGATCTCCACTGTGGCTTCCCTAGTGGCTCAGATGGGAAAGAATCCACCTGCAGTGCAGGAGACTCAGGTTCTAATCCCTGGGTTGGGAAGACCCCTTGGAGTAAGAAATGGCCATCCACTCCAGGATTCTTGCTGGAGAATTCCACAGACAGAGAATCGGACACGACTGAGAGACTGACACTCTACTATCTCCACTGTACTGGGGAAAATAGGTTAAGTTAGGCCAGCCTGTGAAGGTCTGTGGTACAAAGAACTGTTAAGCTGAAAGCAGTTTTGCCGTCACTCCAAGGTCAGGATCTTGACAGTTTCAGAAGGCCAATAAACTGGACCACCTGATGTGAATGTTAGCTCTATACAACTCCCCGTGGTCTTCAGATGACCTTCACCATTACTTCTTTCTTACAGGTTTTTAAGATACAGGCAACCTAGAATCTGTACTGTCAGTGGGCCAAATTTAGTTAAAATCTGCGACAGACATAAACTCCTTAGGAATGGGGAAAGTCAATCAAGTCACTAGTTTGGTCCAAATTCATTAAAGAAAATTTCCCCTGCTCCATTAAAAAATTCTAGTATTAAGGTACAACCTGAAGAGAAATAGAATCTCCTAGGCAAAGGCATATGGAATACTGAATTTTATTTCCCACTCAGTAAATAAGATTCCCCTTGCTTAGAAAATCAATTTCTCTCACCTGTTAGATGAAAGAAATACTTGTTAAAGTGTGTCTCTTATCACAGAGCTAGCAGGTGCATTTACTCATTCTGCAGACATTTACTGCACCTCAAACTGTGGGGTAAGTAAAATAGTAATATCCCTCCCTACTTGACACATGTATAAAGCGAGACATGTTTTGTAACTAGCCCAAGGTCATACACAATCATAGACAACCTTAAAAGAGGTGGGAGCCCAAGTCACAAGCTTTGTTTGTTCCTGTTTACTCAGCACATTTACTGAACTCCTACTATGTGCCACCCATCATCCAAAGTGCTGAAGACACAAAACAAGCAGGATAGATGACAAAAATAAATTGTGATAAGTACTTTGAAGGTAAAATGCCAGAAACCCAGAGGGCATAACATCAGGAGGACCTGCACCTATCTTGGGTGTCAAAGAAGCTCTTCCTATGGTGATGGCATGTGACCTTGCATCTGATGGACAAGAAAGAGACTTAAAGCAGGGCCCAATGACTGCTAGGAAAGCAGAAGCAGATGGGTGACCAAGAGTGGTGACCTTGGGCAAGTACAGAAGCTGGGCACTCAGGGACACCCACAGGTGGAGCCTCAGGGTGATTACCATGGCCCCAAGGGTTCAACCAGAAACTGGGTCAGACCAGGAATGAACTGTCAGGAACATTGAACTGTGGCAGGAACAGGCACAGAAACGTTTCAAAACCAAGAAAACATTTCACATTTAAAACAGGAGACTAGGAAGTGCATGGAGAGCCCAGTTTCTGTGAATGGCTGCCCTCTCATTCCAGCTCCCTTTCATGCCCACATTTCCATCAGAGGAAGGTCTTTCAACATAGAACCAATGGCTTCTGACACTGGTAGAGTTTAGACTTTGGTCCTTTCTGTTATAACTGCAACATAGCTAAAAATTGACTTTAATGCATGACCTCAGAAAGACCAACCTGATGCTTGGACTACAGTCTATCTTCAAAGAACATTATCTATAAACCCAGAGCATCCATCCCCACCCAAAATAAGAATAAAAATGGTCAACTGATTGTAAATAGTTCAGCATTAAAGAAAGAATAAAGTGAGCAACAATTCAAAGGCTGAGTCTTCTTCCAAAATGCAGGTGACCTGAAATTCTGACATTTCAGACTTTACAAAATGCCATGGTTTGGATTGGTTGGCTCACTTTTCATTGCATGGTCATCATTGCAGATTCTATATCTCTCATGGGAAGTTGGAGAAAAATTCTAAAGCTAAAAAAGCTAGTATAGGCCAGATCTGACAGTATAATTATTTTAGCACAAATCCCTGATGGCTCAGTTGATAAAGAATCTGCCTGCAATGCAGGAGACCCCAGTTTGATCCCTGGGTTGGGAAGATCCCCTGGAGAAGGGAAAGACTACCCACACCAGTATTATGGCCTGGAGAATTCCATAGACTGCATAGTCTATGGGGTCGCAAAGAGTTGGACACGACTGAGTGACTTTTTTCACTTTCACTGAAAAAAAAAAGACCTCAAAGTGGCTATGTTCTACAGTAAATGGATTATAGGGGTATGATTTATATTAACACATATTAAAAACTAGGTGAAATCAATAGAACTGTAGGAAAGTAGGTTTGGAAAAAAAATTGGTCAAAATAGGTGGCCCTAGGTAGCTGTCTTTAAATCCATTAAACATCACAAAGCCCAATGGATTGTAACTTGATCTTACCCATATCTTATTTAGATGATGTTTAGATGAGACTTTGCACTTAGACCTTTGAGTTGCTGCTATGTGAGGTCATGAAGTTTGGGGAGCCAGAGATGGAATGCTATGATCTAAATGTGTTGTCCCAAATTCATATGTTGAAATCCTAATCCCCAAGATAATGGTGTTAGGAGATGGGGCCTTTGGGAGGTAATTAGGTCACCCTTATAATTATTTATGGGATTACTGGCCTTATATAAGAGGCCTCAGAGAGATCCCTCCTCCCACTATATGAGAACACAGCAAGGAAACAGCCATCTATGAGCTAGGAAGTGGGTTCCCACCAGACACCTAACCTGCCAGCACTTTGATCTTGGACTTTCCAGCCTCCAAAACTGAGGGAAATAAATTTCTGTTATTTATAAGCCACTCATTCTATTGTATTTTGTTATAGCAGCCCAAATGGACTAACATGCCCAAGGACTTAATGCATCTAGATTCAATGCTCATTTATCACTAGAAATACAGGAAGTAATGGCAAAATCCATAATCCATGGTGGCATAATAATCTTGAGATGATAGAATCTGAGCGCTAAAAAGGACCATGAGGGTCATCTAGGCTAATTTTACCCAGCCAGGCTCCTACAATTAAATTTAATTAAACACATACTTATTGGAAGACTCACTGTATCCCAAATACTCCATGTTTCCACAATCTATTACGCATAACAATGGACCCGAAATTTAGTGGCTCAAACAATAGTCATATATTTGCTCACAGTCCTGCAAGCTGGGTTGGGTTTACCTGGGCCCATTCATGAGGCTGTTGTCATCTAGAGATCCGCCTGGGGCTAGAAATTGCAGATGGCCTTGCTCACAAGTCGTCGTGTCTCTGCTGAGATGGCGGTAAGAGCTGGAGACTGGCCAGGCAGTGATCTCTCTCTCTGCAAGATTTCTCCAGAAGGGTACCTGGACTTCACACTGTGGCTCAAGGCAGCGTGTCATCTGCCTCGTTCTGCTAATCAAAGTAAAGTGACAAGGCCAGCCTTGATTCAGTGTGAGGGCAAATACACACTACTAATTTTTTAACAAGTCTTTATTACAATATCACTTCTGTTTTATGTTTTGGTTTTTTGGCTGAAAGGCATGTGGGATCCTAGCTCCTCAACCAGGGATCAAATCCACACCTCCTTCATTGGAAGTCAAAGTCTTAACCACTGGACTGCCAGGGAAGTCCCATATTCTCCACTCCTTGTAGGGGAAATAATTTATGGCCATTTTTAAACCACCACACTATGAGAAGCATGAGGATAAAAGAATGAATAAAATATGATGTCTCCCCTCAAGAAGCTCCTAGGCTTACAAATAGGCCGTGTAGGGAGGGAGGATCATGCCTCCTAAATGAAACGATGATGATAATGAGAAGTATGGAAATATAGATGACAGGAAGGGTTAGAAAGAAAATGAGTCAGAGAAAACTGCTGTGAAGAAATGACACCTGAGCTGGGCTCAATTGAGACTAAGTGGGATAAACCCGAGGTTCTCGATGGGCCAAGGATGAGCAGGGGCGCTACATCTGCTGTGGAGCAAGTGTCCGGCTGGGGTGGACACCAAGAAAAATCTGAGTTTTGTTCTGGGAAACAGTTTGATCACTTCAGGTATGACTTGTATGCATTGTTAGGTGAGACTAGAGCGTCATTTGTATAGGGCTAAATTATTCCCCCAAATTGAGACAAAGTCTTTCTAAAAACTCTCTGAATACTGCTCTGAATATTGGACTTAACAAAATCAAAGGAGCCTCATGCTTGAATTAGTTTTGTCTTATCTTAAAAATCTGCCGATGGAGACGTTTTTGAGCTTGTGATATAGTTTTGAAGTGAAAGTGAAAGTCACTCAATTGTGTTCGACTCTTTGCGAAATACAGCTTTTTGTGTTTTTCTCTGGCTGCATCAGACAACATGCAGGCTCTTAATTCCCACCCAGGGAATGAACCCTGGCCCCAGTGATGGAAACGTGGAATCCTAACCACTGGACCTCCAGGGAAGTCCTCAAAATACAGTTTTTCATTATAAGAGTAATACTCTTTAATGAAAATCTATAAAATACAGAAAAGCAGGGAGTAGAGGAGAAAAATTTTTGAACTGTGCTTTTGAACTGTGGTGTTGGTAAAGACTCTTGAGAGTCCCTTGGACTGCAAGGAGATCCAACCAGTCCATCCTAAAGGAAATCAGTCCTGAATATTCATTGGAAGGACTGATGCTGAAGCTGAAGCTCCAATACTTTGGCCACCTGATGCGAAGAGCTGACTCATTGGAAAATACCCTGATGCAGGGAAAGATTGAAGGTGGGAGGAGAAGGGGACAACAGAGGACGAGATGGTTGGATGGCATCACCGACTCAATGGACATGAGTTTGAGTAAACTCTGGGAGTTGGTGATGGACAGGAAGGCCTGGCGTGCTGCAGTCTGTGGGGTCGTAAAGAGTCGGACATGACTGAGTCACTGAACTGAACTGAACTGAGAGAGGAAGAAATTCTCCTGTACTTTCAATCCTGTGAACATTCTAGAGAGTTTCTTTTGCTTTGCTAGAAAACATGGAGTTGTCATATAATAAAGGAATTCTTCCCTCCCAAAGTTATAGAACTCTAAAACTTTACCAAATTCATGGGTGCTCTGATTAAATCTAAAATACCCTCATCCCAGCATGCATTGAGTTCTCAATGACTTAGTTCTCAAGAACTAAGATAAACAACCTGGAACTCCGCCGGATGCTCCCACCTGGCCTCAGCCCTCTAGGCAGCTCCAGGCCCACAAGTTTGTTTCCAGTATCCTGTCTTCAATGTCATAAATTTAAGGAAACACTACGGAGTTGACAGAAATCTGGTTTACTTAACAGTAACTTTTATGAAAGCAACTAGCAGACTGAGTAAACTACAGCAACACTTAAATGCACTGTGCCCTTGTGCCAGAAATTAGCCTTTTTTTTTCTAAAAGGAAGGCAGTCTTTATTTTGGGGGGCTTCCAAAGCTTGATTTATAGTAACTACAAACATTGCTACTTTTGAAAGTTTATAGAAAAATTCTTAGAAAAATTTCAAACATTAGTCACACTGTTGTAATATTCATCCAGTGTTAGTAATTTGTTCTTCAGTAAGAATGGAATTCTCATAGCAAATGCCCCAGAGCAGCCATTAAAAACTTGCATGCATGCATGCTAAATCGCTTCAGTTGTGTTCAACTCTTTGTGACCCTATGGACTATATAGCCCGCCAGGTTCCTCTGTCCATGGGATTCCCCAGGCAAGAGTACTGGAGGAGGTTGCCATGCCCTCCTCCAGAGGATCTTCCTGACCCAGGGATTGATCCCAGGTCTCTTGAGTCCCCTGCATTGGCAGGCAGGTTCTTTACTACTAGTGCCACCTGGGAAGCCTATTAAAAACTGCTGCTGCTGCTGCTGCTGCTGCTGCTGCTGCTAAGTCGCTTCAGTCGTGTCCGACTCTGTGTGACCCCATAGACGGCAGCCCACCAGGCTTTCCCGTCCCTGGGATTCTCCAGGCAAGAACACTGGAGTGGGTTGCCATTTCCTTCTCCAATGCATGAAAGTAAAAACTGTTAAGCGAAGCCTTCCTGAACACCTGAGCTCTATCCTCTGTCGTCTCCATAAGCACCACGTTTATCTAAGTAACAGCCAATCACGTCCAAGAGGTGCTAACACTAAGCTCACTTACTGTACAAAAGAAGCCTAACACGGCTATGTGTGCTTATGTAGCTGTGCTGTTCGATGCTCATAAAAGTAGATCTAAGTAATGCCCTTTGGGGATGAGAGAGTTTACTTGGCCTTGACTGTTTGTCATTCTAGCCAGCGAACTCTTTGTTTATAATAACACTTAAAAAAAAAAACCCTGTAGGGGACTTTCCTAGTGGTCCACTGGCTAAGACTCTGCACTCCTAATACAGAGCACCTGGTCAGGAAACTAGATCCCACATGCCACAACTAAAGATCCTGCATGCCACAACGAAGACTGAAGGTCCCACATGTTGCAACTAAGACCTGCCTCAGCCAAATAAACATAAATATAAATAAGTAAGTAAATAAAAACCCTGTAACACTGAGGGAAGTAAAGGGAGCCCAGCAGTTCCATGATTTGTGGGGCACCTGCAGATGAATGCACAGCACATACGTTGCAGCCTTAAAGCAAATGTCCTATTTGCTGATATAGTAAGCAACGGTTCAAAAACCATGCGAGAACTGGGATCTTCATCAAAAGTCCTGTTACAGTGAATTATGTAAGGGTCGTGAGCATTAAAACTAAAGTTGGGATTCCACTGTTCAGTTCAAGCAGGCAGGGATGTATTGTCACGATGGAGGCTCACAGAGAAGAGAACTCTTCATTGAGCCCCTGAGCACAAACAGGCCTTCGGTTTCTCTTCAAGAACAGCTTCTGCTTCGAAATGGTCCATCACTCACTAGTGACAGGGACTGCCTGTAATCTGAAGCAAATCAAGCATGAGAGCAGTGTAAATAATCAGCCTGTTTATTGGTGTAATCAACTCTGTATATCCCAAGCTCCTTGACTGCAAACATGGGCATGGCTGTCTCCAGATACTAATACCTGACGTTGCCTCTGCCTACGTGTCTGTAAACACTGGGTGGTTGTATCCTCTTCTGAGTCACAATTAGCTTGTGAAATTGCAGAATCATTCTGATTTACTTCAGTCATTCCAGGAGCTGACTTTGGGTCCCATTTATATAACAAATTAACCTGTGAAAGGTCTTAAAATGCATGTATTTGTGCATTGAGAAGGGGATCAACCTCTTTTTCAATACTAAGCTGCCTTCTCTCTCTAAGCTTATCCTCTTTATCTTCTGTAGAAGCCAAGGATGGAGCAAATGTATCAAAAAATGCTGAATGTGGGCTCACAGGAATATGCTGGGTTTTTTATTTTTAAATTATTTATTTGGCTGCACTGGGTCTTAGCTGCAGCATGTGGGATCTAGTTCCCCAAACAGGGGTCTAACCTGGACCCCCTGCATTGGGAGCCCAGAGTCTTAGTCACTGGACCACCAGGGAAGTTCCAGGAATGTGTTGTTTACTCAAAGTCCATTTGGGGGTTTAACCTGAGCCAGCAGGAAAAGGACATTTCTCAAGCATTACTCTAGAAAAGTGTGTTTTTCTTCTATTAGAAAAGAGGAGATTCGACTGTTAGTAAGCTTTCATGGGAAAACCCCAGCCCACAGTATCCTGCAACTTCTGTCTCAGAGTGACTTTCTATAGTGCTGCTGGAAGTGATGTTCATATCACGTACAGAGCTTATGCCATTTCGCCCCTCTCTCCTTTGAAGTCCACTTTGAGTACCACCAAACCTTTTCATTTCTTTTTGCCATGAGAATTGTGGGATCTTAGTTCACCAACCAAGGACTGACCCCAGGCCCTGGCCACGAGAGCACTGAGTCCCAACCACTGGACACCAGGAAATTCCCTCCACCAAGCTTTCTGCAGAACATATCCTGTGGAGCATGCCAGTAGCAGAAATCTCCTCTTGCAAGTCTTGTTCCTGGTGTGATGCATGAATTATTATCCATTTCAATGCTTATTTCAACAACCTGAGGAGTTTCAGTGGCACAATTTTGGTTTCTCCTTGAAGAATTCTTTGAAGGGCTTAATCCCTATTGTAAGGCAACATTTCCTCTTCAAGGACTGCTCTGTGGCTGAGAAGTGTCTCCTATACTGATATTTTTCTCTTTGACAGGCAGGCATCTGTTGGAGCTCAGGCCCACATTTTCACTACAGCTTCCTCTTTCATGGCTGAAGAGATTCTGACACCTGGACTGGAAGTTATTCCATCTTTCCCCCACTTTACCCATTGATTATAAGATTGTGACCAATAGCAGGCAGGGCTTTGGAGCGGTGGGAGCCTTGAAGGAAGTACGCTGTTCTTATGGCCACAGATACGCATGGTGCCCTTAACCTGCTATACTCACTGAAACTCGCCCCACTGGTGTTCATTCCTCCATAGAACCCGACTCTGAAACATTCTGATTAACAGTACATGGGAGGGACTTGCCTGGTGGTCCAGTGGCTAAGGCTCCAGACTCAATGCAGGGGGCCTGGGTTCAATCCCTGATCACAGAAATAGACCCCCTCATGCCGGAACTAAGAGTTCGCATCCCACAATTAAGATCAAAGATCCCAAATGCCACAATGAAGACCCAGTGTGGCCAAATAAAATATCAAAAAAATAAAGACAGGGCAACTCAGACGGTCCCCACTCTTCCACTCTATGATCAGGGTGCACCTTCTCTCCCAGGTAGCACTCATTTATTAACTCTTTATCGCGCCTCAGGTTCTGTTCTAAGCACGCTGCAAAAGTTAACACATTATTCTGCACAACAACCCTATGAGGCAGGGCTGTTAGGACCCCTGTTTCCTAGATGAGGAAACTGAGCACAGGAGTCCCCCTGCCCTGGACTCCAGCTGAAGCCTCAACTCTAGCATCTTGCCTACTGCTTAACATCTGCGGCAGTGAAGCTTCAGAATAAGTCCAAATGAAGGAAGACGCCTGTTGACTGAGTGGATGGAGTGCTGCAGGTACTTGACGGTAATACCATATTTAACTGTCATTTCCTCCAAAGCCTCTCCTTGGGCGGAACAGTTACTCTTTTTATCCAGGGTAAGACTCTAAGACCAAGAGTTTGCCCAAAGTCATAGCTAGTCAATGTCAAAGCTGAAATTCAACCCCAAGTGAGATACCAGAGATGAGGTGTGTCTGTTGTTGCTGTTGTTGTTGCATCGTTTGGCTTTTAAGATCTTAGTTCCCCCACCGGGGATTAAACCCAGGCCTCTGACATGAGGGCACCAAGTCCCAACCCCTGAATCGCTGAGGAATTCCCAGGCTTTCTCTTTACTCAGTGCTGCTTCCATCTGGGGAAAGGTGGCTTCCTGATGCCTTAAACTGAAAAATGCACATCAGTACACTGAGTGCCTCTGTGTCTCTGCCTCTTCTCCCTGTCCGCACTCACCCCCACCCAGCCCACCATACGCACACCCAGACACCCATGGTTTTTACATTCTTCCATGTTGTTGTTGTTGTTCAGTCACCAAGTCAAGTCCAGCTCTTTGAGACCCCATGAACTGCAGCATGCCAGGCCTCCCTGTCCGTCACACTTTCCCAGAGCTCGCTCAAACTCATGTCCATTGAATCGGTGACGCCATCCAACCATCTTGCCCTCTGTCACCCTCTTCTCCCACCCTCAGTCTTTCCCAGCATCAGGGTCTTTTCCAGTAAGTCAGCGGTTCGCATCAGGTGGCCCAAGTATTGAAGCTTCAGCTTCAGCATCAGTCCTTCTAATGCATATTCAGGCTTGATTTCCTTTAGGATTAACTGGTTTGATCTCCTTGCTATTCAAGGACTCTCAAGAGTCTTCTCCAGCATCACAGTTCAAAAACATTAACTCTTCGGAACTCTTCGGCGCTCGACTTTCTTTATGGTCCAATGCTCACATCCCTACATGATTACTAGAGGAGGGAATGGCACACCGCTCTAGTACTCTTTCCGTGAGAAGTCCATGAACTATATCAAAAGATATTTTTTTCATAACATTCCTGAAGATAATTTACTGAGCACCTACTATGTATCTGACACTTTTCTTTTAGGTCCTGGAGATACAGCAGTGAACAAAAGTCACTTGTCATTCCAAGGAGCAGTGAGGCAATCAAACAAAAAGCCCTCTCCCTCTGCCAAAAAATGCTCAGGTACACTGGCTGAGGGTGTATAAACCTCTCAAGGGTCCAAACGAAGGAATACGTTGAAATACTGCCGTTTGGATTGAGACAGTAAATATCTTTAACGACTGGATAACACATCTTTTTGCAAGTCAGATGGTTTCCAATTACCTGCTTTCAACAAAATTGAATAAGGACCTCTTGGAATTGTCTGTTGATGGCCATGAATATAAATTTTGATGATTACCATGTGATTTTTGGCACATTTGGAAGGAAATGTTTTAAACTATATTGCTGTGCCAAACCCTTTCTATTCCCATATATAAAAATTTTTATTTTATGTGACCAAGTTTTCTCACCCATTACCAAAAAAAATGAATAGAATGATGCAGGCCTCATTAAGAAACGTCTGATGTATATTTGCAACAAAATTTAATCTATCACAAAATGACCCTGTATGTTATTTTGATTCATCATGCAGTGATATTCATAATGATAGGTAAGAGAGTTTTTAGAGGACCATGATCTTAGGAAATGTCTTTGCAAACTAAATTAAAATGTTAATGCACATTTATGTGGTGAGGGATGACAGGATGAGCAAGACTTTTTCTTAAAATTTATTTGACTTTGCCAGGTCTTAGTTGTGGTATTTGAATCTTTGCTGCGGCATCCAGGATCTTTTTTTCTTTTTGGTTGTGATATTTAAACTTTTAGTTGCAGCACGTGGATCTAGTTCCTTTACCAAGGATTGGACTCAGGGCCCTGCATTGGGAACGTGGCGTCTTAGCCACAAGACCACCAGGGAAGTCTCAATACAAGACTTTTAAGCATAAAATTGTATTACCTGAGGATGAACTTCTGTGAGAGTAAAATGAAATAGAAATACAAGTACGAGGAGAAAAGGAGGTAATGTAAAATTTCTTATAATTAACAAAATGATTTTACTTTTTTACATATAAAAGTGTATGACGATGGGCATCAAATTGCTATTGTATTTAAATTCCGTTGAATGGCATTCAACACTGTGATGTAACACTTTTAAATTGTCAATTTCCTTTCCAGTTTGTATGCCTTTTATGTAATTTTCTTGTCTAGCGACCCTGGCTAAAACCTTCAGCACGTGACTGAATACCCATGGTGAGAGTGGACATCCTTTTCTTGTTCCTGATCTTAGGGAGAAAGTTTTCAGTCTTTCATCATTAAATATGCTGAGGGTGTTTTCCTCAGCCTTTATCAGGTTGAGGAAGTTCTATTTCTAGTTTGTTGAGTGTGTTGCACAGGGATAATTTCAAAAAGTTATTTTAGTAGGAGACAAAAGTGTTTTCGTGTCTTGGGCTGTGCTGGGTCTTCAATGCTGTGCACGGGCTTACTCTAGTTGTGGCGAGCAGAGGCTTCTCTCCAGCTGCGGTGCGAGGGCCTCTCATTGCAGGGGCTTCTCTGTTGTGAAGCATGGGCTCTAGGGCTCGTGGGGTCAGTAGCTGTGGCACGAGCTTAGTTTCTCTGAGGCATGTGGAATCTTCCTGGACCAGGGATCGAACCTGAGTCCCCTGCATTGGTAGGTGGATTCTTTACCACTGAGTCACCAGGGAAGTCCAAGGAAGTAAAATGTTGGAAAGCTCAAGTTCAAGTTCCTTAGAAGCTCTAAGCTCCCTGCTATACCCCCCAGCACCAAACACAGTGCCTGCATAAAGAAAGGGCCCGATCAGCATTTGTGGAGCAAACTACCTCCCACTTTCCCCCTTGCACTTTATACTCCAGCGATGCTAAGCTGTTCATGGTTCCCTCACATACCATGTGGGGCTTCATCCCTGCCTTCTGTTCCCAGCTGACATTTATTCGATGTTCTCCAATGCTGCACAGTGTCATCTCATTCAGGAGATGTCTCTCTCCTTATCCCTCCTCAAATCCTGAGCTGAGAGGGCCTCTTTTTTGTGTGTGCTCCTGTGGTACTTCATGCATCTACTGTATTTATAATATGGTGTGTGATGAAGAGTAGGAA